>NC_090445.1:1049836630-1059836630 GCF_031143425.1 Pleurodeles waltl | reverse complement strand
ACTTTTAGGATAAAGAGTGTGGTTGAAGCATACAATCAAAAAACAGAGGGAGCACAGGAAGTAAAGAGACAGAGAGGGGGTAGGTTTTTATGACTCTCTGTACATAACATGAGAATCCTTTTTCTTGTCATGAACATGAGAAATCAATATTTAACCCCCTACAGCCACACTACCTCCCTGGTGCAGGTCACGACCAGTTACCGACACCAGGGAGGGGGTTATTTAAAAATACTCAGGGAGACACGGAAGATCTTCCCTTTGTGATGGCGCACTCACGTCACTACGTGTTTTCTCTACTGGAGCAGGAAGCGGCCCGTGCGGTATACCCCCAGGGGGCACGATCAGGGAATTATTTTGTAAATTTTTTTTTACGAAATTGACAGGGAGTCAGCCGTGAGCAAGGGGGGGCTATGGAGAGATGAAGGGCACTTTTGCTGGGTGGTAGTGAGGGGGTCATGGGAGTGAGAGCACAAATAATGATTGTTGGACTGGGCGCTAGAGGCGTTAAAGACTGACGATTGCTATGTGACAAGGTGAAGTAATAGTGTGTCTTTTTTTGAGTGTCTAGAAGAACGTGCAGATTGAGGGAAGAAGCGAAGGTAAGGTGACCTCTACTGTTGCACGTATCCCACACACACCCACCAGCAATTTTGTGACAATCTAAGTAGGCTAGTGATTTAGAGCAACAGTTTAGCCAGTAGCAGAGAAGGCATCTCATTGGATGAGTGCTGCTCAAGCTCTCACTCGGGTTATAGAGGACAGCTCGGATGTAGGATCAGAGACTGAGACAGTATCTGAGGGATAGGACAATGGCGTAGACTCTGGGAGAGATTTTTCAGTCGTCAGAGTCCCATTCGATAACTCCTCTTCCATTGATTATGAGGGAGGTGATGAGGACAGTCCTGCTGTCCCTTCGCAAGCACAGTCTGTGCAGCGGGCTAATAGCGGGTTAGCCCAACCCAGAGAGCAGGTGCATGCGGCGGCAAGTAAAGAGAGTGCTTGCTTGGTAGCTCCCCAATTTAGTTCAGCCCCAAATTCCACTTCCCAAATCGTATTGTGGATACATCAAAATTAGCTATCACAAAACAACCTGGTTTTGTAATGCAGGCATCAAATCAAATCAAATCATTAACATTTATAAAGCGCGCTACTCACCCGTGCGGGTCTCAAGGCGCTAGGGGAAAAAGGGGGGTTATCGCTGCTCGAACAGCCAGGTCTTTAGGAGTCTCCGGAAAGCGGAGTGGTCCTGAGGCTGGTGGGGAGGGAGTTCCAGGTCTTGGCCGCCAGGAAGGAGAAAGATCTCCCACCCGCCGTGGAGCGGCGGATGCGAGGGACAGCAGCGTGTGCGAGGCCAGAGGAGCGGAGGAGGCATCTGTTTTTTGGTCCTGGGCTCGGTGACCTTTTAGGGAAACCTACCAAACCCAGACATTTCTGGAAACTAGACATCCAGGAAAGTCCACAGAGGTGTGACTTGCGTGGATTCCCCATTTTTTTTCTTGCCCAGAATACCTTGCAAAGGTGAAATGTTGAATAAAAACTATATTTTTTCTAGCATTTCTGCCACACAAAGTACAGGAATATGCTTGGATCCACAACATTCCTACCACCCAGTGTTTCCCCACCTGTCCTGATAAAAACGCTACCCCACTTGAGCCTACTGCCTGCGTCAGGAATGGATCATCCCAGTGTCAACAGTTTCCCTCATGTAAAGACCAACATTGAACGTTGTGTGATCTATTCATGTCACGGGCACTAGGCCTACCCACACAAGTGAGGTACCATTTTTATCGGGAGACTTGGCGGAATGCTGGGTGGAAGTAAATTTGTGGCTCCACTCAGATTCCAGAACTTTTTTATCACCGGAATGTGAGGAAAAAGTGTTTTTGTGCCGAACATTGAGATTTGCAAAGGATTCTGGGTAACAGAACCTGGTGAGAGTGCCACAAGTCACCCCATTCTGAATTCCCCTTAGTGTCAAGTTTCCACAAATATATAGGTTTGCTAGGTTTCCCTAGGTGAAAACACGTCAGATTTCAATGTAAAAATGTGATGTCTCCATGTTGTGTTTCCTGTCGCGGGCATTAGGCCTACCCACGCAAGTGAGGTACCATTTTTGTCAGAAGACTTGGGGAGCACAGAATAGCAGAACAAGTGTTATTACCCCTTATCTTTCTCTACATTTCCTTCCAAATGTAAGACAGTGTGTAAAAAAGACGTCTATTTGGGAAATGCCCTGTAATTCACATGCTGGTATGGGCACTCCAGAATTCAGAAGTGTGCAAATAACAACTGCTTCTCAACACCTTATCTTGTGCCTATTTTGGAAATACAAAGGTTTCCCTGATACCTATTTTTCACTCTTTATATTTCACCAAATGAATTGCTGTACACCCGTTATACAATGAAACCCCATTGCAAGGTGCAGCTCCTTTATTGGCTCTGGGTACCTAGGGTTGTTGATGAACTGACAAGCCCTATTATATATCCCCGCAATCAGAAGAGTCCAGAAGAAGTAACAGTATATTACTTTTGAAAAAATTACATTGCAGGAAAAAGTTAGACTAAAACGTCGAGAAAAATGGCTGTTTTTTTTCACCTCAATTTCAATATTTTTTTATTTCAGCTGTTATGGAAAGCCTTGCAGGATCTACACAAATGACCCCTTGCTGATTTCAGAATTGTGTCTACTTTACGGAAATGTTTAGCTGTCCTGGATCCAACATTGGTTTCACTCCCATTTCTGTTAACTGTTGAAGGCTAAAAGCACAAAAAAAAATAGTAAAAATGGGGTATGTCCTAGTAAAAAGCCAAAACTGTATTGAAAAATGTGGTTTTCTGATTCAAGTCTGCCTGTTCCTGAACGCTGGGAAGATGGTGATTTTAGCACCGCAAACCCTTTGTTGATGCCATTTTTAGGGAAAAAAACACATGCTTTCTTCTGCAGCCCTTTATTCCCATATTTCTGAACAAAACAAGATTTTAGCTGTATTTTGGCTAATTTCTTGATCTCCTCCAGGGGAACCCACAAACTCTGGGTACCTTTAGAATCCCTAGGATGTTGGGGGAAAAAGGACGCAAATTTGGTGTGGATAGCTTATGTGGACAAAAAGTTATGGAAACCTAAGTGCAAACTACCCCAAAGAGCCAAAAAATGGCTCAGCAGTTTGGGATGGGATGGGTTGTGGGGGGGGGGGGGGGGGGGGGGTTGGAGGTGGACGCGGGTGCGGCAGCTAAGGGGGTTAATATACTACAGCTATTAAGAAAAGTATAAACCGCAAATAAAACCAACAACAAAAATAATAAGTGAAAATTTCAGAAAAAATGCCATAAACACTTTAGGGAAGGTCATCTTCAGAATAAGACAAGCCTTAGTTTGCCTCTGGCAGCAAGGGAGCAAGGGAACACACCCTTTACCCCTCAATACAAAGCTAAGTCCTCAAACAAACATGAACAAAACTTACTTTTGTGCTTTAACTACAACAGAGGCATTACACAGTAAACAATGTTTCCACATTGACATTATGTCACAACATATATTTTATAATTTGAAGATTGCATCATCTTATCAATCAACAAGAAAAAGAAAGTGAGAGTGAAAGAAATACCATTACATCCATCTTGCTCTTGTAAGGGACAATGGGTTTGTCTCTTGTATTATAAAGAGATAAATGACTAAGAAGATTAGAGCTAGAACAAGTAACTTCTTAGCAGGTTCCTGGTCCATGTCAAGGCAAGAGGCTTGTAGAAAGCTATCAATCGTATTTACTTTTACTAGGGAGCAAGGAAAGTAAGCAAAACGCTTATCTACCCAGAAGCTACAACCAATGTAAAAATAGTGGCAATGCCCCACAGACCATAGCACTGTATCTGCACTTACTGGTGCAACAAACAAAAACAACATATATAGAGAGGTATTTTTCTGCACTTCTGTATTGTATTGTTCATAGGTGAGCATCTTCAGGCTATTATGTCAGTTGATCTGTCTAACCTATTGCAGCAAAGGCTCTGCACGGAGGAATGTAATCAATAAATGGTTTTAGTCTATGCTAACCCCGGCCAGCACCAGCTACAGAGCTCAGACTCCAGATGCAACTGAACTCCCACTTTAATTAGAAACATTCCAGAAGATAAAAGGAATAGTTCAAGTTCTGCCCTGAAGATGGCACATTATTAGGTGAATTAATGTACAGAATCTAACACTATTCTACACATACTTGTCTCTAAACAGTTTACATATATAAATAATTAAAGATCCAAGCATTATGGTGCATTGTAACATACATCATGAAATCTAAAAACAAATTAAAAAGACATTACACAAACAAATGCAAAATAAATTCTTATGAATGCATTACATATTAAGGTAAGTAGGAGTAACCAGCCTACAATTTGGGCAGTTTCGTATACCCATGAATTATGAACATTACAATTCTTTAAGTTTTTGAGGCAGTTTGATGTTTCTACCAACACTGACCAGTCTTCAACTAATATGCACTCACCACCAATTGATTTCCACTCTCCCTTCTGCGTCACTTTCTCTTACACTATGTTTGTTTTACTTCTCAACATCAACGCATGCACTACTGTCACTCTGACGTTCAGCCTGACGCTCCGAGATTTCCAATGAGGTTCTTAACTCACCAAAATCACCATTCTTATTATTGTCACCAAGTTGCTTCTCCTTAACATAATCGCACCCTTTGTAAGGAGTTAGATGTGCCAATTTTTCACAGCTGCACAACTGTCTGGGGTTTGGAAAATACACTACGCCTTTTTTCCACTCTTGACACCATCCTTCATTTTCTCACCTTGGCTTCTGCTTGCTCACAAAACCATGTTTCAAAACTTAACACCTCTAGTAACTATGTTGTAAATTCTGCAAGCATCTTTTGACCTTTTCTGAATCTCAATTTGCCCTCTTAGCTCTACTTTCATCCTGTGCTCCAAACTTAACAGCAACCTTTCTCTTAAAGTTAATCCATATAACTTTTCAGTTCTAATGTATTCATATGGTTCACAATTCCCATTTCAGGCCATTTGGCTGACAAATGTCTATCAAGACAATGATAAACGTCAGCATACTATTAGACCAGTTCACAGGACACAATGTCCAGTGCCACACAAAAACACAGCAACTTGAGACACTATTAAAGGACGGCGTAGTGGATTGAAAGACCTGTTTTTCAGTACTCTCGCAATCCCCACAATCTCTCACTGCTCTTTCCACCAGCAAAGATAATCCTTGCTATAAATAAGAATCTCTGATTCTCATTTTAATTTTGGTGAGTTCCATGTGTCCTTAATGACAAATCTGAATAGGTTACATTCCTAACTCAATTGGAGGTATCATTATGTCTCCTCAAACAAAGAAACTTCTACCCCACTAAATTCACTGCTTACTTCTCAAAACAACTTTATCTCATCACCTACTAAATTATTCCTAAAACAAACTTTCATGACAGACCATTCCACTGCCGAATAGTAGTGGGAATGCTCCAATTCAACCTCATAACCTATGTTATCCAATTCAAAGCATAACAAGTTATGTAGGAAGTCAGGGTGCCGGAGGAACATAGAGTTAGAAGGTTGGCTAAATGGCTGTGCCACAGTCAAACCAGCACGCAGCCTTGGTTGAGGTCAGGGCAGCAAGGTCTTGACGTCAGACAGCGCTAAGGGGGTTGGCAGTCCTCGTACAGTCAATGGAACCAGCTGTAAGGGGGGGGATGGTACATAAGTCGGTCTGAATCTCAGTGTGAATCCAAAGAGCCCCACTGGTGCCAAGGGAAGACCCACAGTTGGAAGCCCAGTTTGGACACATCACCGCTCACTAGGGTCACAGGCCAGAAAAAATAACTTGCCAAAATGTTCAACATGGCTTCACAGAAGATCTCGATTTGCTGCAGTGTTGCTAACTGCTACAAAAATTCCAGGTGCAGTGGGACAAGGGCAAGAATTTGCTCCAAAGTAGAGCGACTTCAGGAGTGTGACCTAGAGACACAATGACTTTCATGCCTTCTTGGGAGCTGGAGAGTGGGGGAGCGGCACAAAAACCCACTTGGACTTATTACACGTCTTCATAGAATTTTCCAAGGATTTAGATCGCAAAGACTACCTCAGGAGCAGGATAAGGACTTACCTTTGGACCTCAACTGAACATGGGGTGGGGTCTTGAGTGCTTCGCCATGTGGAGGTTCACTTCCCAGCCTCAAATGGCATTGGAGTGCATCAGGGCACAATCACAGCAGGCCTTGGATTTGTGGACTGATCCTAGGCACCACAGGGAAACCACATGTGGGTCAGTCACTGACATTTGTTTGCAACATTCACCACAGGGTTTGAGCCTTGTAGATTTGGGAGGTGACAAATTACCATGCACACAGTAGACTGTTTAAAAAAAATGTCTCAAAGAAATGAGGGGTAAATCCGGATCCACCTCTCTTAGCACAGCAAGAAAAGAAATTATCTCAGCTTGCACGGGTGCTTTTATATGGCCTGCAGACGACACATGTGGCAGGGAGCCATAGGCCGGTACACAGGGATACTGTTGAAGATTTTCCGGATCCAGACTGTAGGGACTAAAAAAATCTGCAAGTAGAAGTCTCCATCAGAAAGGAAAGGACAATTCCCTTCAAACCCAACTCATTGCTGCAGACAGTCGAGCAGTCATGTAATCTAAGTTGCAGGCTACCGAATGGTTGGGCAAAATTAGGTGCTGGTTGAATCTCAATCAGTGAGACACAAAGTTGTTCCCCGATGACTTTCAGACTGGACCTCGTGTCTCTAAGAGCTTCAAAGTTTGACAGAGAAGGATTTTGATTCAACCAATATTTCACCTGGCTTGCGAACACATTTTCAGAGCCACTTGTTGTACGGAGGGTTGAAATTACAAAGTTACTTAAAAGTATTTTAAGGTTGGCTGCTGGTGTGTTTTGTATAAGGATTATGAGATATGGAAATATGTTCTAGTTGTATGCCAATTATGTTGCTCGGGTCAGATTGGTCTCATTCATGCTGTGAAAGTGATGGAGCACAGGGGTATATCAGATACAAAGGCAAAGATAATTCTGCTGCCACTATGGTAGTAAAAAACAAGCCATGAAAGAGGCTTCAGTGCTGACTAAACAATCTACCCTGCTTAGGATGTTACACCATACACTGCAAAAACCCTTTCCATTGCTGAGCTTCAGTGTATGGGTCATGCATACCTCCAACAGGACAATTTACCTTTGCTTTCTGAGCTCATGAACCCAAATATATCTGATCCCTTTCAGTGGAAGAGTTTCTTCTGAGGATGAGGAATGACAAAATATATCGAGAAGAAAAACACCACAGCCTTACACTTTTTGTTTAGCTACATCTGACTTTAAATATTCTCGCTATAAAAGTACAGCAGTGTATTGCAAATGCTCCTCTAAGGCATCTTTACTCACCATCTTAACGATGAAAGACAACTCATATAAAAGGGCACTTACCCACTTTTCCAAGCAAAAGTCATACCATTTAACTGTTCTCTTTTTTCTCTAACCAACATTTTCCAGCAGAAAAGTCTCGTAACATCGAAAACATAAAAAGACCTCTGAGGTAAAGGAAAATCAAACAGCTCTTTGTGAATTATTTTTTACATTATCAAATCAATCCACAGCCATAGGAATATTATCCCTAATTACTGAACGCAATCACAATCGTAGAGGCTGTCGCTGACTGAACCTAAGGTATATTTTCAAAAGAGATAATGCAGTCAATATCATCCTCTGATGAAATGCCCTGATCTCCGATTTAAGAGTTACCACCAGAAGATAAGTCCATACCTTTACCAAACATCTACTCTGTCTCCAGAACAGACATCTGAGTGAGTTAGGCCGTTATGTAGAACTTATTCGCAAGATAAGATCCTCTGATTTTGTTCCCCGTTTGTCTGGTTTACTCACCGAGTGAGGAGGGTTATGAGCTTACTAGTCTACCCTAACAAAGGATTTCTTATTTGACAGTTGTAAGGAAATGCCTCCTTGGCATGGTTGCCCCCTGACTTTTTTGCCTTTGCTGATGCTATGTTTACAATTGAAAGTGTGCTGAGGCCTGCTAACCAGGCCCCAGCACCAGTGTTCTTTCCCTAACCTGTACTTTTGTATCCACAATTGGCAGACCCTGGCATCCAGATAAGTCCCTTGTAACTGGTACTTCTAGTACCAAGGGCCCTGATGCCAAGGAAGGTCTCTAAGGGCTGCAGCATGTCTTATGCCACCCTGGAGACCTCTCACTCAGCACAGACACACTGCTTACCAGCTTGTGTGTGCTAGTGAGGACAAAACGAGTAAGTCGACATGGCACTCCCCTCAGGGTGCCATGCCAGCCTCTCACTGCCTATGCAGTATAGGTAAGACACCCCTCTAGCAGGCCTTACAGCCCTAAGGCAGGGTGCACTATACCATAGGTGAGGGTACCAGTGCATGAGCATGGTACCCCTACAGTGTCTAAACAAAACCTTAGACATTGTAAGTGCAGGGTAGCCATAAGAGTATATGGTCTGGGAGTCTGTCAAACACGAACTCCACAGCACCATAATGGCTACACTGAAAACTGGGAAGTTTGGTATCAAACTTCTCAGCACAATAAATGCACACTGATGCCAGTGTACATTTTATTGTAAAATACACCACAGAGGGCACCTTAGAGGTGCCCCCTGAAACTTAACCGACTATCTGTGTAGGCTGACTAGTTTTAGCAGCCTGCCACAAACCGAGACATGTTGCTGGCCCCATGGGGAGAGTGCCTTTGTCACTCTGAGGCCAGTAACAAAGCCTGCACTGGGTGGAGATGCTAACACCTCCCCCAGGCAGGAGTTGTCACACCTGGCGGTGAGCCTCAAAGGCTCACCTCCTTTGTGCCAACCCAGCAGGACACTCCAGCTAGTGGAGTTGCCCGCCCCCTCCGGCCAGGCCCCACTTTTGGCGGCAAGGCCGGAGAAAATAATGAGAAAAACAAGGAGGAGTCACTGGCCAGTCAGGACAGCCCCTAAGGTGTCCTGAGCTGAGGTGACTCTAACTTTTAGAAATCCTCCATCTTGCAGATGGAGGATTCCCCCAATAGGGTTAGGATTGTGACCCCCTCCCCTTGGGAGGAGGCACAAAGAGGGTGTACCCACCCTCAGGGCTAGTAGCCATTGGCTACTAACCCCCCAGACCTAAACACGCCCTTAAATTTAGTATTTAAGGGCTACCCTGAACCCTAGAAAATTAGATTCCTGCAACTACAAGAAGAAGGACTGCCTAGCTGAAAAACCCCTGCAGAGGAAGACCAGAAGACGACAACTGCCTTGGCTCCAGAGACTCACCGGCCTGTCTCCTGCCTTCCAAAGATCCTGCTCCAGCGACGCCTTCCGAAGGGACCAGCGACCTCGACATCCTCTGAGGACTGCCCCTGCTTCGAAAAGACAAGAAACTCCCGAGGACAGCGGACCTGCTCCAAGAAAAGCTGCAACTTTGTTTCCAGCAGCTTTAAAGATCCCTGCAAGCTCCCCGCAAGAAGCGTGAGACTTGCAACACTGCACCCGGCGACCCCGACTCGGCTGGTGGCGATCCAACACCTCAGGAGGGACCCCAGGACTACTCTGATACTGTGAGTACCAAAACCTGTCCCCCCTGAGTCCCCACAGCGCCGCCTGCAGAGGGAATCCCGAGGCTTCCCCTGACCGCGACTCTTTGAACCTAAAGTCCCGACGCCTGGGAGACCCTGCACCCGCAGCCCCCAGGACCTGACGGACCGGACTTTCACTGGAGAAGTGACCCCCAGGAGTCCCTCTCCCTTGCCCAAGTGGAGGTTTCCCCGAGGAACCCCCCCCTTGCCTGCCTGCAGCGCTGAAGAGATCCCGAGATCTCTCATAGACTAACATTACGAACCCGACGCTTGTTTCTACACTGCACCCGGCCGCCCCCGCGCCGCTGAGGGTGAAATTTCTGTGTGGACTTGTGTCCCCCCCGGTGCCCTACAAAACCCCCCTGGTCTGCCCTCCGAAAACGCGGGTACTTACCTGCAAGCAGACCAGAACCGGGGCACCCCCTTCTCTCCATTCTAGCCTATGTGTTTTGGGCACCACTTTGAACTCTGCACCTGACCGGCCCTGAGCTGCTGGTGTGGTGACTTCGGGGTTGCTCTGAACCCCCAACGGTGGGCTACCTTGGACCAAGAACTGAACCCTGTAAGTGTCTTACTTACCTGGTAAAACTAACAAAAACTTACCTCCCCCAGGAACTGTGAAAATTGCACTAAGTGTCCACTTTTAAAACAGCTATTTGTCAATAACTTGAAAAGTATACATGCAATTTTTATGATTTAAAGTTCCTAAAGTACTTGCCTGCAATACCTTTCAAATGAGATATTACATGTAGAATTTGAACCTGTGGTTCTTAAAATAAACTAAGAAAAGATATTTTTCTATACAAAACCTATTGGCTGGATTTGTCTCTGAGTGTGTGTACCTCATTTATTGTCTATGTGTATGTACAACAAATGCTTAACACTACTCCTTGGATAAGCCTACTGCTCGACCACACTACCACAAAATAGAGCATTAGTATTATCTATTTTTACCACTATCTTACCTCTAAGGGGAACCCTTGGACTCTGTGCATGCTATTCCTTACTTTGAAATAGCACATACAGAGCCAACTTCCTACAACAGTCCACTATACACCATGTCAAACCAGAAGTAAAAGTTGTGACTGTTTGATCAAATCTTTACTCAGACCTGTCCATGAAAATGGACTAAATAACTATCCCAATGCTTTCTGGCACATTCAGATACTTGGCTATTCCATGCCAGGAGAGCAGAGCTACGAAGTACACTGACATTGGTGTGCCCAAACTAGGGTCCCGAAAGGGATCATTCCTAACCCTGGAAATCTGTCCATACAGCGGTGAGGATGGGTGGGCCAGTAAGGAATCTGCAGCTACATATTGTCTCTACCAGATAGTTTGTTACCGAAGATAAGCAACTTGTTCATATGCTAGATACATCTAGTTGCAGATTCCTTACCTTTGAATAGATACTCAAGCACTAAAACGTCCCTGATGCTCAAGTAATACTGCCCCGGGTGGTGGGTTGCAGACCAATTGTCTAAACTAAATGTCCTGCAGGACTAAAGGGACGAAATGCCAGTCCCTGCGGACCTGACTGTCCAGGCAATAGTGTTTGACAAATGAGTGCAGGGATGTCCACATTGTTGCCTGGCAGCACTGGGACCTCAAGAGCCAACGCCAGGGTCGCAGCTTTTTCTCTGGTGGAACAGGCCCAGAAGCCACCAGGATGCTGCTTCCTAGCCAGGGTGTAGCAGATCTTAATATTGAAAGCAACCCAGCGTGAAATGGTTCGCTTTGCACTGACCGACCTCTCTTTGCTCCAACATAACCCACACAGACTGGATTGTCCAACCTGAACTCTTTTCTGTGGTCGAGGTATGACAACAATGCTCCTTTTTGAGTTCAGACAGTGGAGTTGCTCCTCTTCTTTAGAGGGACGTGGAGGAGAGTAAAGGTGAGCAGGGTGACTCAGATGGATTGGAGTCACCACTTTTGGGCAGGAAAGAGGTCATAGTGTGAAGCACCACTTTGTCTGGAAACACAGTCAAATAGGGAGGCTTGGATGACAAAGCCTGCAGCTCACTCACACCCCTGGCAGATGTTATTGCCACTAAAAAAGCCGTCTTGATGGAAAGCAGCCAGAGAGTACAATTGTGCAGAGGCTCGAAGCAAGCACAGTAAGGTAAGTGAGGACCAAATTAAGGTCCCACTGAGTTGAAGGGGAGAACATATATATAAGCCCTCTGAAAAACCTATTTAGAATAGGGGACTGAAAGACAGAAGGTTGGTCAGGCAGCCACAGGAAGGCAGACTGAGCAGAAAAATATCCCTTAAGAATACCCAGAGCACAGGTCAGCTGGGCAAGGGTAAGAATGAAGAGAAGAATATCAGAGAGAAAGGCAGAAAGAGGGTCAATAGACCTTTCTGTATAATATAATACAAACGTTTGTCATTGGCAGGCATACACCGTCTTGGTGGAGGGACACCTGGCTAGAATACCATTATAGACTTCAAGATGAAGGTCGAAGGCTGTCAACGGTTGCTGATCAGTCTCCACTCAGGAAGGCAGAGAGTTGACAGCTTGTGTGGAGAACCCTCCCCTGCTGCTGCTGCAGTCTGATCAGAGGATCGATACTCATTCTCAGAAGCTCAGCATACTATACACTTTGTGCCCAGTCTGGAGCCACCGGGGTTACTTGGGCCTGGTCGTTCTTAATCTTCTTGAGAACCCTGGGCAGAAGTGGTATAGGTGGAAAGGCATGCAGGAGGCCTAAGCTCTACTTGAGACAAAAAGCATCTCAGAGTGACAGCCGCCTTGGAAACTTCAATATGCAAAACTGCTGACCAAGGCTCTCCTCACTGCTGAAAGAGACCTTGCGCCACCTCCAAATGGAGACGCCATTTGTGATCTGCTAGGCATGAACAGCGGATTTCGTCCGCCTAGACGTTCAATGAACCTGCCAGGTGTTAAACCACCAGGGTTATGCCCTGCTGTTCCAGCCATGTCCAGAGACTCCAGCCTCTTGACAAAGGGTCAACGACCCCACCCTGCTCCACTGCAGTACCTGCACTAGTCTTTCCATGATGAAGGGTAGAAAGGCTTTAAATGCGAGACTGATCGCTCACTCTGAACTCCAGCAAGTTGATGCGGAGTCCGGATTCCGCTGGAGACTAGAGACCTGTGATCTCCATCTCTCCCAGATGGCCACCTGCATCAGGAGTGACGCATATGTCACCACTGTGAAATCTGGTTGGGGAAGGGAAAGAAGTCAACCTCTGACCCAACTGCAGTTCGTTAGCCACCACTGCAGATCTTTCAAAGTTTCCTCCAAGATCGGGACTGTAAGGAAATGCCTCCTTGGCATGGTTGCCCCCTGACTTTTTGCCTTTGCTGATGCTATGTTTACAATTGAAAGTGTGCTGAGGCCTGCTAACCAGGCCCCAACACCAGTGTTCTTTCCCTAACCTGTACTTTTGTATCCACAATTGGCAGACCCTGGCATCCAGATAAGTCCCTTGTAACTGGTACTTCTAGTACCAAGGGCCCTGATGCCAAGGAAGGTCTCTAAGGGCTGCAGCATGTCTTATGCCACCCTGGAGACCTCTCACTCAGCACAGACACACTGCTTGGCAGCCTGTGTGTGCTAGTGAGAACCAAACGAGTAAGTCGACATGGCACTCCCCTCAGGGTGCCATGCCAGCCTCTCACTGCCTATGCAAGTATAGGTCAGTCACCCCTCTAGCAGGCCTTACAGCCCTAAGGCAGGGTGCACTATACCATAGGTGAGGGTACCAGTGCATGAGCATGGTACCCCTACAGTGTCTAAACAAAACCTTAGACATTGTAAGTGCAGGGTAGCCATAAGAGTATATGGTCTGGGAGTTTGTCAAACACGAACTCCACAGCACCATAATGGCTACACTGAAAACTGGGAAGTTTGGTATCAAACTTCTCAGCACAATAAATGCACACTGATGCCAGTGTACATTTTATTGCAAAATACACCCCAGAGGGCACCTTAGAGGTGCCCCCTGAAACTTAACCGACTGTCTGTGTAGGCTGACTAGTTCCAGCAGCCTGCCACACTAGAGACATGTTGCTGGCCCCATGGGGAGAGTGCCTTTGTCACTCTGAGGCCAGTAACAAAGCCTGCACTGGGTGGAGATGCTAACACCTCCCCCAGGCAGGAGCTGTAACACCTGGCGGTGAGCCTCAAAGGCTCACCCCTTTGTCACAGCCCAGCAGGACACTCCAGCTTAGTGGAGTTGCCCGCCCCCTCCGGCCACGGCCCCCACTTTTGGCGGCAAGGCTGGAGGGAACAAAGAAAGCAACAAGGAGGAGTCACTGGCCAGTCAGGACAGCCCCTAAGGTGTCCTGAGCTGAGGTGACTCTAACTTTTAGAAATCCTCCATCTTGCAGATGGAGGATTTCCCCCAATAGGGTTAGGATTGTGACCCCCTCCCCTTGGGAGGAGGCACAAAGAGGGTGTACCCACCCTCAGGGCTAGTAGCCATTGGCTACTAACCCCCCAGACCTAAACACGCCCTTAAATTTAGTATTTAAGGGCTACCCTGAACCCTAGAAAATTAGATTCCTGCAACAACAAGAAGAAGGACTGCCCAGCTGAAAACCCCTGCAGAGGAAGACCAGAAGACAACAACTGCCTTGGCTCCAGAAACTCACCGGCCTGTCTCCTGCCTTCCAAAGAACTCTGCTCCAGCGACGCCTTCCAAAGGGACCAGCGACCTCTGAATCCTCTGAGGACTGCCCTGCTTCGACGACGACAAGAAACTCCCGAGGACAGCGGACCTGCTCCAAAAAGACTACAACTTTGTTTCAAGAAGCAGCTTTAAAGAACCCTGCAACTCCCCGCAAGAAGCGTGAGACTTGCAACACTGCACCCGGCGACCCCAACTCGGCTGGTGGAGAACCAACACCTCAGGGAGGACCCCCGGACTACTCTACGACTGTGAGTACCAAAACCTGTCCCCCCTGAGCCCCCACAGCGCCGCCTGCAGAGGGAATCCCGAGGCTTCCCCTGACCGCGACTCTCTGAAACCTAAGTCCCGACGCCTGGAAAAGACCCTGCACCCGCAGCCCCCAGGACCTGAAGGACCGGACTTTCACTACAGAAGTGACCCCCAGGAGTCCCTCTCCCTTGCCCAAGTGGAGGTTTCCCCGAGGAAGCCCCCCCTTGCCTGCCTGCAGCGCTGAAGAGATCCCTCGATCTCTCATTGACTTACATTGCGAACCCGACGCTTGTTCTAACACTGCACCCGGCCGCCCCCGCACCGCTGAGGGTGAAATTTCGGTGTGGGCTTGTGTCCCCCCCGGTGCCCTACAAAACCCCCCTGGTCTGCCCTCCGAAGACGCGGGTACTTACCTGCAAGCAGACCGGAACCGGGGCACCCCCTTCTCTCCATTATAGCCTATGCGTTTTGGGCACCACTTTGAACTCTGCACCTGACCGGCCCTGAGCTGCTGGTGTGGTAACTTTGGGGTTGCTCTGAACCCCCAACGGTGGGCTACCTTGGACCAAGAACTGAACCCTGTAAGTGTCTTACTTACCTGGTAAAACTAACAAAAACTTACCTCCCCCAGGAACTGTGAAAATTGCACTAAGTGTCCACTTTTAAAGTAGCTATTTGTGAATAACTTGAAAAGTATACATGCAATTGAAATGATTCAAAGTTCCTAATGTACTTACCTGCAATACCTTTCAAACAAGTTATTACATGTTAAATTTGAACCTGTGGTTCTTAAAATAAACTAAGAAAATATATTTTTCTATACAAAACCTATTGGCTGGATTTGTCTCGGAGTGTGTGTACCTCATTTATTGTCTATGTGTATGTACAACAAATGCTTAACACTACTCCTTGGATAAGCCTACTGCTCGACCACACTACCACAAAATAGAGCATTAGTATTATCTCTTTTTACCACTATTTTACCTCTAAGGGGAACCCTTGGACTCTGTGCATGCTATTCCTTACTTTGAAATAGCACATACAGAGCCAACTTCCTACAGGGACCATTTCAGACAGATTCTTCTGATGCTGTCCTTTTTGGAACTTCAGGTCCCACTGCAGAGCCCACATATACCATCTGGCATGATTCAATAGCAGGATGCAGGAGGCCATGAGGCTCAGCAGCCTCAGAGTCATTCCCACAGAAATCCAGGATAGAGGTTGAAACATTGGTATCACAGCCTGAATATCATAGACTCGCTGTTCGGGGGAATATACCAGAAACTGCTGTGTCCAGAACTGCTCCTATAAAAGGGAGCATCTCAGAAAGAGTCAAGTTTGACTTTGGTACGTTTATAGTGAACCCCGTGAATGCAGGAGGTCCGGCGTAGTCTGGAGGTGGGAGACGCCTGGGACAAGACCACCTTCAACAGCCAGTTGTCAAGATCGGGAAAGACTGACACACCTGATCTCTTCTGAAGAGCTGAAAGCACCGCAATCAAATTCAACACCGGGGTTGCTGATAAGGTTAAAGGGAAGCACAGTGAAATTAAAGTGCTCGTTACCTACCTTGAACCGCAGGTAACGTCTATGGGCAGGCAAGATGGGTATGTGGAAATACTACCAATAGTACCAACCAGTCTCCTTGGTCTAGGGCAGACAAGACCTAAGCCAAAGTGTGCATCTTGAATTTCTCCTTTTTGAGGAAGAGATTGAGGGTTTGAAGGTCTAGGATACCCTTTTTGGGTATCAAAGTAGTGGGAATAATAACCACAGCTTACTTCTGCTATCGGAACCCTCTCCATGGCTCCCTTGGCCAAAAGAGGGGGGGGGGGAGGTTTAGGCTGGTGGCTGAAGACGACCTCTGCCTACCTGACTCACGGGGTCGGAATGCTCCGTGCCTATGTCCTCGCAAAGCTTGGGGTGATTGAGCAGGATGGTGGATTGGATAGGGCTGACACAGGCCCCTTCCATATCCACGAAAGGGACGAAGGCCAGACTGGGGATGTTGGGCCACTGAGAGGCCCAAGGACTTGGCCGTAGCCCGTGAGTCGTTAAACTGTTCAAGCTCTGAGTCTGCCTTCTCTATGAGGAGACAAACTCCATCGAAGGGCAGGTCCATGAGGTTTCCCTGGACATCCCGCTCTGCCAGGCGTGGCATCTAAGAGTCAATGTAAACAAAACCGCTCTGCTCAGTGAGCTGGTTGTGTCCAAACCATATTTAATGGTGAGCTTTGCTGCATCTCTCCCGTCCTTGACTGCTTGGGGGAGAATGGCCTGGGTCTCTTCTGAGATCTGCAGCAGAACTTGAGCTACTACATCCCACAGTGTGTGGAAATAATGGCCCAAAAGGCATGGGGTGTTCGCCGACCATAATTTTAGGCTGATGAAAGAAAACACATTTTCTTCCCTAAGCTGTCCAGCCGTATGGATTCCCTATCTAGGGAAGTGGCAGGGAATGTACTATGAGAAGTTGAGGCTTAACCTATTGAGCTCTCAGAGGTGGGGTGCTGGGTGAGGAAACTTGGGCCACCTGGGGCGGGGCAATGCTGGCAGGCAACTGTCTGTTCACAGGAGCCCCTCTGCTGGGCTTGGACCAGGTTCCCAATATGACATCTTTCAGTGCTTTATTGAAAGGGAGCAGGGGTTCTGATGTGGAAGCACAAGGTTGAAGCATTTCTGTCAAGATGTTAGTTTTGACCACCACAGAGGGTAGTTCAAGGACCTCCGCTGCCCTCTTCTTCACCACTGCATATGGTGCTCCCTCCTCTGTAGCCACAGCAGGAGGAGAAAGCAAACCAGTGACTGTAGATATGTCCAGTCCACTGGCACCTCCCAGTTCCTCATACCAGTCCATAGATCCCCGAGTGTCCATCTGGTATTCTAAAGGGTCCAGTTATCCCTCCCATTCTTCCCCCATGCATGGATGCTCAGTAAAACGCTTAGACAACACTCTAGGACCAATGGGCCCTGTTGGTGCCAGAGTCGGCATTCAGCAAGCCGCTCCGACTCCCAGTCGCTAGGGATTAGAATGGCGCTGGTGGCGCTGGTGGGCGCCAGTGGCATCGGGAGCATCGGCATTGGGGAACGTCACGGTGGCACGACCCGCGCTGGTTCTGTGATCGGGTCCATGAAACACTATCGGAGCAGAGGGAGCCATCGGAGCAGAACCTGATGGGGCCTCCTCCAACTCTGCAGGGCCCGAAGGCGCTCCATAGGGGTCAGCCCCCTTGAATACGCAGCACATTACCTCGTAGAACTGTTTAATGTGAGCAAGGATCACTCAAACTCCCGGAAATGCGTGGTGGTGCAGAGTTGGATCTGGCAATGGCTCGATGGAACCATGCCTGGAACGCCGATGTTCTGATGTCATCGCATGGGCCAAAGGACAAGGAGAAGTGGAAGCATGCTTCGACTTCTTGTGCCTCTTCCCAGAGGGTCCCAATGACTTGGAGTGAGAGGAAGAGGACTTGGGGCTCTAGGAACGGTCCTATGACCTTCCCCTCGATCGGGACAGGGAACTCCGAGGAGTCGTACAACACTGCGTCACCTGCCGGGCCGCAAGCAGCTTTAGGCACTGCTCCCTCAAAGCCTTAGAGTCATGGCCCAGCAGTCCAAGCACAACATGGCACGTTAACAGGCGGGACACGGTTTAAAACCAGTCTTCCTCAAAGACATTCCTTGACACTCAAAAAACACACTGAACAAAACATTGAAAAAATCCTGCTAAAAAGCGACAGTAGGGTAACTCTTCTCCGGATCAGCGCTAAATGGAGCAGAAAACAACACGCCGAGATGGTGCATATGTAGGCGACAGCAAAGTTACTTCCAGCTACAATGATGCCGACAATGGCTCACGGAACAGAACAAAGCCACCTACCTGCGCACAGGGATACTGCTCACAAAAAACCTTCTGGATCCAGTCTGACACCTGGGAAATTCAAAGGTAAGGAATCTGTAGCTAGATGTCTCTATCAGATAGTGGTAAGTACATTACTCTGTGGGGATCTAACAAGATCAAAACTCCACAACATACATAAACATGCATCTAGAGGGTTTATTGTAATAACCAAATTCATAGTACAAACCTTTACTGAAAAAGAAAAACAGACTTTCTAGAACCTCCTTCAGAAAAGGGAACTATAGACAATAAGGTCACTTTCAAAAAGTCTGTTTGCAACCTTTAAAAATGGTTAATTACTAAAGTGCTCAAAGACAGACTTTCATCTCAAGGGCCCAGTTTATTGCAACTTGCAGAGCAGTTAAGCTGTAGCCTTTGTTGATGGGTTGAGGAGGAAGGATCAGCAGGAGGGTCTCAAGGGGTAGCCAAAGCAGTGAGGAACACAGAGGCATAGTGTCTCATTATTTAGCTTGGATGAATATGGAAGACAATTGGAGAAGAGCAATGTTTCACCTATAACTAACCAAAATAAACTCAGGATATATCATTGCTCTAACTGTATCACTGCTCTTTTTCTGGTGTAGGAAACGTCCTGACAATTGCTCTGGCAAATTTACTTTTAAGCAGTCGTCCAGTTTTACAAAATGTTATCATAAGTAAGCTCAGATTCTATTTGCAGTCCAGTGCACAAGTTGCCATCTGAGGATCATAAACACCGCCTCAAGTCTGACCTTCTGGACATGGCTATGGTATCTAATGTTTGGGCTGACCTTTTGTTTCACAGTGCCTCTGGTTCCCCTTATTTGGTGTAATTGTGAGCATATACCATAAACTACAGTCACATGATGGAAATTTGCATTTAAAGACTAGATTAACATTGCAAAATATCACCATATTCAATGTGTATGCTATCTACGCATGTAAGTTTTGCTTACATGCGCAAAAGTAGGCTTAGCACCGATGAAAGGATTTGCTCAAATTAAGCTGTTAATGTGAGATAATCTTCTCACAGGGGCTGAAAGTGAGCCAGGAGTGGCTCTCTCATGGCCGGAATGCCCTGTGAGTTCATGCACACTCAAAAACGTACAATTTAAGTGTATTTAAAAGCTCCTCTCCAACCCTTTCATTCCTGGAAAAGGTCACAAATTAGCTTTTGACAGGGGCAGGAGTAAAACATATTCCAGGGTAGGTAATTCCTCCCACCCAAACTCATAAAAAGATAGGCATGTAGGGAAAATAATTCTCCACTGGGAAATATTTTTCTCCCTCTCTGAAGAAATCAAACAATAGTTGGTAACAAGTATACTTGGTAACACGTAAGGGTTTTTTTTAGGTTTAAAAAAAAATCTTCACAGTTCAGATAAGTCCACACAGTGTAATTATTGAAAGTTGCAATTTTATCCTATGGAGAAACAACAAATATGGCAAACAGGTACAGTGCAGCGACTTATGAGACCAATCTCTGGGACTTACGGTGAGTATTGGGCAAAGGTCAGGAGGAGGGTGACCGGCAATGGGAGGGGTTTGTATAGCTATTTGAGCCATGTTTCAGACACACTGTTTTAAGTTAACTAAACCTGCTGCTATGCACTTTAACTCCGTTACATATGTATTCAGCATTGCTTTATTTTTCTAGCAATAGCAACATTTGCGATGCTGTTTTATTTCTTTATCTCATTGTACTTTTGCCTAGGAAAGCACTGCGTTCTTAGTAGGACATTTAATTCACTTTGCGCTTTCTCCAAGGCTACATTCAGATAGGGATGCCGACAAACTTGGTATGCTGTGCCTCAAACATTCACAGAAAAAACACACTCATACGTTGGGACTGTTTCTTAGAATGTCAGCTGTTTTATTATAAAACACCCCTTTGCCCAGACAAGTTAGAGGGAGATTCCAGCCAGATGACAACGACTGCATGCTGATTGCTGACCGCTTCGCTGCAGCTACTTGCCTGGACGGCCGGACCCTTAATCCACATGGGGACAGTGTCTCTCTAGACCAAAGGCTTCTTCCTCCAGGTATGAGGGACGATTTACTCCCAGGGGGGAAACCCGAAGGGCAGATTAGGCTTATTACCCTGTGCTCAGACATAGTTTAGGTAGTAGAAACATATACATTACTCCTAGTAACAGCATGGTAGGACTATTCTTGTGTTGTACTCTGTTAGCCACCTGTTGGCTTTTATTGTATTTTATCATCCTAGTTATTGTAAAACATGCTTTTTTATCTAAGATACTGTTACTTTAATAAATCCTTATTGAACTATATTCTGCCTCTTTTGTCTTTGCCTCTATGGTAACTGAGAGAAAGTGATGGGATCTGATCGACCAAGATTCCCAGGAGGAGTCTTCTTGTCATTCGCCCGGTTGCCACATTCATCTCGGCCAGAGATGAGGGCTGCTAGTTAGCCGGAGAACCCAGATTAGGCTGACAGGCGTCATGTGGTGTGGAATCATACTTAGTGCCCACCATCCATGTGATCCTGTCTCCCAAATCCAGTAGCCTCATTGGCATAAAGAGAACCTATGGGACACCGGGCGGCACTGGGGCAGATGGGTGCAGAGGTGTAGTACGATCTTGGGTACCCAATGTTAGTCACTGGGGATCGGTCCAGTTGGAAAGAGACTGCAGGTTTGGACTAGGTGTCCGGTTTGGGTGAACCACCAAGTGGGCTCAGGTCATGAGATGCTTGGGGACATAGGGACACCAGTTGTGCTCTTCTCCTCTGTCCGGGGCATCCGGGTGCAGAGAGTTCTTGGACTGTTGGGTGTCCGTACTGGGGGTGTGGTCCCACCGAAACAGGCTGTAGTCGTGGGCTGGGGGACCAGACCAGGTGAACCAACAAGTAGGCTCAAGTCTCACAAGCCAGGGGAATGCAGAGGCACTAGTGGTACTCTTCTCTTCAGTTCTGAGGTGGAGTGGAAGGTCGGGGTTGCAGTCACCGGTTGTGGTTGCAGTTGAAGGGGGACCAGCACAAAGAGACTGCAGGTGTCGGAGTGAAAGTTGCAGCGGGGAAACCCAAAATGGGTTTTATATCTGAAGAGGCTGGAGACCAGGTCTGCACCATTGGCCCACTTCATCACAGGCTGGGAGGCTTGAGTGCAGTGGTGCTGTCTGGCGGGGGTTTGGACGGTTCGGAGTCCTCTTCAGTGGTTCTTGGGTGCCTACAAGGATGCAGGAGAGCAGCTCCACTACTTCACGAAGTTCCCTGGTGCTGAGGTGAAGGCTAGCAGTCTTCCCAGGCTTTTAGAAGCTTCAGCAACTGGAAGGTAAAACAACTTTGCCATGATTGTTGAAGTTGGCAGGCAGGCTGGCAGGGTAGGCACCGAGTCCATCACCACTCTTCATCTCTGGAGTGTCCTTTTTCAAGTCAGCGGGATCTGATTTCATGCTGCCAGGGCCTCCCCTAAATACTGAATTTAGGGGAGTCCCAGGGAGTAGCCAATAGCTACCTACCACTATGGTCACTAGTGGTAGGTAGCTACTCTTGTGGGAGGAATGCATAACCCTGCCCCAGAGTTCCTAATTCTGCCAACATCAAGATGGCAGATTTTTAAATGTGGTGTGCATATCTGGCAGCTCAACTTAGTGTGGGACTGACCCGAGGGGTGAACACACCTGCCTGACTACTAGTTTTCCAGCCAGTTGAGGTGCCAAATAGTCCCAGGGGCAGGGTGTCAGCATCCTCTGCTTTGACGGAAGCCAGACCTACATATCAAAGGCAGTGGGCTTCTTTGAAGCCCCAGGCCTTGGAATGCAGATTCATAGGTCATCCTGTTTGAGAAGGATGGGCTAACACCCCTGACAGAGCAGGCTTACTTTGTGTCCGCCCAAGAGCAAAGTATCTCAGCCCTGAGGGTCAGAAGCATGTCTGGTGGTGGTAGGCCAGTTAGAACTGGTCAGCCAGTACACAGGACGATGGTAGGTTTTCAGGGGTCACCTTTAAGGTGCTCTCTGGGTGTGTGTATTAATAAATTCATCACTGGAATCAGTAAGGGTGTATTAATACAAGACATTGGATACCAAACCTATTTTCAGTGAAACCATCATGTAGCTGGGGAACTCATACTGGCCAGTGTCCACAACATGTACTTAAAATGGCTTCTCTGTTCACTATATCTGAGAATCGTCAAAGACATTATGGGGGTAAATTTGCTCTCACACGTAATATAATGTACCCTGCCTTAGAGAGGCGGTACTGGAGAATAATAGACCAATTAGGGCTGTACGACGACACAGTTGCTCTGTCAGCAGCCATGAATAAGGATCTTGGGCTTCTATGAGATATGGCCAAATGAGGGACTGCGCACCCTCTTTCAGATCTGCTAGAAGTTTCAGGCAAGGATACATCTAAGTGCCTCTTCCGTTCAATGTTGATAATAGTCAGTTGGAATCTGAGCTAGCAGATGAGTGTGCGGACCTTCTACCCCCTCCCCAAGTGTTAAGCATAGGTCATACTCTTGTCACAGACACATACTGGCCTACAATGCTTGGTCAGATAAGAGTCCTTCATGGCCTTAACAGGTATTTTGAAACAAATCTAAGGTTATGTCAATAGGGTACTCTACAGCCAAACTGAAATTAATGTACAGTAACAACCAACCGCTTGAAAGAGTTGATTCATTCTCTGACCTAGGGGTTGTTTTTGACTTCAAAGTAATTAGGTCTCTACTTATGACAGACTTGAACAATTAGACATTCAGAAAGGACTGGATACCCCTGTAAACTGAGAGGGCACAGTGGTATGCATATTTCAGCTGTGTCAAAGGTCTGCAGGGTCAAGAATGTAGCAGTTGTATCATATGGAACTGGCAAATGGCACTATTTCAATTTGGGGAACCTACAGGTTTAAAGAGATTGCCTTTTTTAACACAATACTGGAATCCGAGCAAGAACCTCTTCATATGCCTGCCATGAAGAGACTGGGTTGCAGTTCATTTATAGATATGTTTTCCAATTCCCAGGTGAAAGAACACAGAACAACTCACTGGCAGGTGTGAATGCAACCACCATGGTTTGAAGGCATCGCAGCATGGCCTGGGTTGTTGGCAGAACTATGCAGCAGTGATACACGTCCAACTCAGGGACAGGGAAGTTGTGAGCAGAAAACCACAACAGAGAGCTGCTGCAGGGAAGGAAGAGCGAATTGGAAGACCCCCTGCATCCACCCCACCCTCGGCTTTTCAATATTTGCAAAATAAGAAGACACCAGCAATGGCTGTGGGGAGAAGCAGCCCTGAAGAGATCATCAGGCAGTGTGTAAGCCCTGGAAGAGATGGTCTGGAAACGACGAAATGAGTGGAGGCCCCACAGAGGTCTAAAATGGGCAAAAGCAAAAGAGGATGAGAGAATGCGTCTCCTCCACCAAGCGCTGTCCAAAAGGGAAACAGTGAAGTACAGAGGATGATGGGCAAGTGCACACCTTTGAAAGCACGAAGTGTTATTGTAATAGGTGGTGCCTCATAGGGAGTGACCTTATTGAGGAATATCAGTCGTATTGGGCGCTACAGACCGCCGTAAGCGTAAATACATTATACTGCTGTACTGGACCCATGGTTGCGGCTGTACAACAGGTAGTGCGCTATGCCACATCCAAATGGTGACAGTTGGGATTGAGCCCACAATGGAGTTACATCACACCAAGACCATAGCTTAGTGCGTTTCTGTCCCTTCACTATGCTAGAAACACAATACCTGTAGAAAACAGGGACAAATCACCTATTAACCTCTTCTGTGCCTTGGACGAGATGATCTCGTCCAAGGCTACAGTTCCCCTGTGCCTTGGACGAGATCATCTCGTCCATGGCACAGGGGAACTTGGGGGCGCGCTAGCGCGCCCCCCGTGCACCCCCCTTCCCCCCCCAAGTCGGGGATGGAAGGGGAAGACCTTCCCCTTCCACCCCCGACCCCCCCCACCCCCCCCTGTGACGTCAGCGCGCGCGCGCTGATGTGTCACAGGGGCCTCCCTCGTCGCGCTGGAAGCTCTGCTTCCAGCGCGATTGAAAAAGAAATGCAAAAGCATTTCTTTTTCAATCACTTGGGAGGCCCGGAGGGGCTTCAAAGGGAAGGAAAAGTATTTCCTTCCCTTTGAAGTCCCTCCGAGGGTTTCAAAAGCCGGATTTCTTGCAATCCGGCTTTTGAAACCCCACTAGACACCAGGGATTTTTTTTTTTTTCTTAGTAATTGACAAAAGGGAGCGACCCCTTGGGCAAGGGTCGCTCCCAGGGGGGGCATTTTTTTTAAAAGGCCTTTTCTGCCCCCAGGGGGGGCAGAAACCTCTAGGCACCAGGGACCATTTTTTTTTTTTTTGTTTCATTTTTTTTTTTTTTTTTTCATTTTTTTTTTTTTTGGTGGGGAGCGACCCCTTAGGCAAGGGTCGCTCCCAATGGGGGAAAATTATATTTTGCCCATTTCTGCCCCCCTTGGGGGCAGATTGGCCTATTTTGATGAGGCCAATCTGCCCCCAAGGGGGGTAGAAACCACTAGACACCAGGGAGTTTTTTCTTTGCGTGAATTTCACGCAAAGGGAGCGACCACTTAGGCAAGGGTCGCTCCCTGGGGGGGAGGGGAATTTATTTTAGGCCATTTCTGCCCCCCCTGGGGGCAGATCGGCCTATTATTAGGCCGATCTGCCCCCAGGGGGGGAAGAAACCTCTAGGCGCCAGGGCAAATTTTTTTTTTGTGTTATTTTTTTTTGTTCTTTTTTTTTTTTTTTTTTTTTTAGAGATGGGGAGCGACCCATCAGGCAAGGGTCGCTCCCCTGGGGGGGCAAATTGTATTTAGACCATTTCTGCCCCCCTGGGGGCAGATTGGCCAATTTTAGGTCAATCTGCCCCCAAGGGGGCAGAAACCACTAGGCACCGGGGATTTGTTTTTTGGCGCCAATGTCACGCAGGGGGAGCGACCCCGTAGGCAAGGGTCGCTCCCGGGGGGGGGGGGGGGGGGGGGCAAATTTATTTTAGGCCATTTCTGCCCCCCCAGGGGACAGATCGGCCTATTATTAGGCCGAACTGCCCCCGGGGGGGGGGGGGGGCAGAACACTCTAGGCGCCAGGGCAATTTTTTTTTTGTGTTTTTTTTTTTTGTTGTTTCTTTTTTTTTTAGAGATGGGGAGCGACCCATCAGGCAAGGGTCGCTCCCCTGGGGGGGCAAATTGTATTTAGACCATTTCTGCCCCCCTGGGGGCAGATTGGCCAATTTTAGGTCAATCTGCCCCCAAGGGGGCAGAAATCACTAGGCACCGGGGATTTGTTTTTTGGCGCCAATGTCACGCAGGGGGAGCGACCCCGTAGGCAAGGGTCACTCCCGGGGGGGGGTGGGGGGTTGGGGGGGCAAATTTATTTTAGGCCATTTCTGCCCCCCGGGGGACAGATCGGCCTATTATTAGGCCGAACTGCCCCCCGGGGGCGGGGGGGCAGAACACTCTAGGCGCCAGGGCAATTTTTTTTTTGTGTGTTTTGTTTTTGTTGTTTCTTTTTTTAGAGATGGGGATTTGTTTTTTGGCGCCAATGTCACGCAGGGGGAGCGACCCCGTAGGCAAGGGTCGCTCCCGGGGGGGGGATGGGGGTTGGGGGGGCAAATTTATTTTAGGCCATTTCTGCCCCCCCGGGGGGCAGATCGGCCTATTATTAGGCCGATCTGCCCCCGGGGGGGGGGGGGGGGGCAGAAACCTCTAGGCGCCAGGGGAATTTTTCTTTTTTTTCTTTTTTTTTCTTTGTTTTTTTTTTTTTTTTAGAGATGGGGAGCGACCCATCAGGCAAAAGTCGCTCCCCTGGGGGACAAATTGTATTTAGGCCATTTCTGCCCCCCTTGGGGGGCAGATTGGCTGAGTTTAGGTCAACCTGCCCCCAAGGGGGCAGAAACCACTAGGCACCGGGGATTTGTTTTTTGGTGCCAATGTCACGCAGGGGGAGCGACCCCGTAGGCAAGGGTCGCTCCCGGCGGGGGAGGGTGGGGGTTGGGGGGGCAAATTTATTTTAGGGCATTTCTGCCCCCCCCCCTGGGGCCGGCTGAGCTACAGGCCAAACACCACAGGTAGGCACCTTGCAAAAAACACCTCTGTTTTCTGTGAAAAAATATGTTGTGTCCACGTTGTGTTTTGGGCCATTTCCTTTTGTGGGCGCTAGGCCTACCCACAGAAGTGATGTACCATTTTTATCGAGAGACTTAGGGGAACGCTGGGTGGAAGGAAATTTGTGGCTCCTCTCAGATTCCAGAACTTTCTGTCACCGAAATGAGAGGAAAAAGTGTTTTTTGGGCCAAATTTTGATGTTTGCAAAGGATTCTGGGTAACATAACCTGGTCAGAGCCCCGCAAGTCACCCCATCTTGGATTCCCCTGGGTTTCTAGTTTTCAAAAATGCACTGGTTTGCTAGGTTTCCTCAGGTGTCGGCTGAGCTACAGGCCAAAATCCACAGGTAGGCACTGCTTTTTATAAAAAAATGTGATGTGTCCACGTTGTGTTTTGGGCCCTTTCCTTTCGTGGGCGCTAGTCCTACCCACACAAGTGAGGTATCATTTTTATCGGGAGACTTGGGGGAACGCTGGGTAGAAGGAAATTTGTGGCTCCTCTCAGATTCTAGAACTTTCTGCCACAGAAATGTGAGTAACGTGTATTTTTAGCCAAATTTTGAGGTTTGCAAAGGATTCTGGGTAACAGAACCTGGTCCGAGCCCCGTAAGTCACCCCTCCTTGGATTCCCCTAGGTCTCTAGTTTTCAGAAATGCACAGGTTTGGTAGGTTTCCCTAGGTGCCGGCTGAGCTAGAGGCCAAAATCTACAGGTAGGCACTTCGCAAAAAACACCTCTGTTTTTTTCCAAAATTTAGGATGTGTCCACGTTGCGCTTTGGGGTGTTTCCTGTCGCCGGCGCTAGGCCTACCCACGCAAGTGAGGTATCATTTGTATCGGGAGACTTGGGGGAACGCTGGGTGGAAGGAAATTTGTAGCTCCTCTCAGATTCCAGAACTTTCTGCCACAGAAATGTGAGGGACATGTGTTTTTTTAGCCAAATTTTGAGGTTTGCAAAGGATTCTGGGTAACAGAACCTGGTCCGAGCCCCGCAAGTCACCCCTCCTTGGATTCCCCTAGGTCTCTAGTTTTCAGAAATGCACAGGTTTGGTAGGTTTCCCTAGGTGCCGGCTGAGCTAGAGGCCAAAATCTACAGGTAGGCACTTCGCAAAAAACACCTCTGTTTTTTTCCAAAATTTAGGATGTGTCCACGTTGCGCTTTGGGGTGTTTCCTGTCGCCGGCGCTAGGCCTACCCACGCAAGTGAGGTATCATTTTTATCGGGAGACTTGGGGGAACGCTGGGTAGAAGGAAATTTGTGGCTCCTCTCAGATTCCAGAACTTTCTGCCACAGAAATGTGAGGGACATGTGTTTTTTTAGCCAAATTTTGAGGTTTGCAAAGGATTCTGGGTAACAGAACCTGGTCCGAGCCACACAAGTCACCCCTCCTTGGATTCCCCTAGGTCTCTAGTTTTCAGAAATGTACAGGTTTGGTAGGTTTCCCTAGGTGGCGGCTGAGCTAGAGGCCAAAATCTCCAGGTAGTCACTTTGCTAAAAACAGCTCTGTTTTCTGTGATGTGTCCACGTTGTGTTTTGGGGCATATCCTGTCGCGGGCGCTAGGCCTACCCACACAAGTGAGGTATCATTTTTATCGGGAGACGTGGGGGAACGCTGGGTGGAAGGAAATTTGTGGCTCCTCTCAGATTCCAGAACTTTCTGCCACAGAAATGTGAGGAACATGTGTTTTTTTAGCCAAATTTTGAGATTTGCAAAGGATTCTGGGTAACAGAACCTTGTCCGAGCACCGCAAGTCACCCCTCCTTGGATTCCCCTAGGTCTCTAGTTTTCAGAAATGCACAGGTTTGGTAGGTTTCCCTAGGTGGCGGCTGAGCTAGAGGCCAAAATCTACAGGTAGTCACTTTGCTAAAAACAGCTCTGTTTTCTGTGATATGTCCACGTTGTGTTTTGGGGCATATCCTGTCGCGGGCGCTAGGCCTACCCACACAAGTGAGGTATCATTTTTATCGGGAGACGTGGGGGAACGCTGGGTGGAAGGAAATTTGTGGCTCCTCTCAGATTCCAGAACTTTCTGCCACAGAAATGTGAGGAACATGTGTTTTTTTAGCCAAATTTTGAGGTTTGCAAAGGATTCTGGGTAACAGAACCTGGTCCGAGCCCCGCAAGTCACCCCTCCTTGGATTCCCCTAGGTCTCTAGTTTTCAGAAATGCACAGGTTTGGTAGGTTTCCCTAGGTGGCGGCTGAGCTAGAGGCCAAAATCTACAGGTAGTCACTTTGCTAAAAACAGCTCTGTTTTCTGTGATATGTCCACGTTGTGTTTTGGGGCATATCCTGTCGCGGGCGCTAGGCCTACCCACACAAGTGAGGTATCATTTTTATCGGGAGACGTGGGGGAACGCTGGGTGGAAGGAAATTTGTGGCTCCTCTCAGATTCCAGAACTTTCTGCCACAGAAATGTGAGGAACATGTGTTTTTTTAGCCAAATTTTGAGGTTTGTAAAGGATTCTGGGTAACAGAACCTGGTCCGAGCCCCGCAAGTCACCCCTCCTTGGATTCCCCTAGGTCTCTAGTTTTCAGAAATGCACAGGTTTGGTAGGTTTCCCTAGGTGGCGGCTGAGCTAGAGGCCAAAATCTACAGGTAGTCACTTTGCTAAAAACAGCTCTGTTTTCTGTGATATGTCCACGTTGTGTTTTGGGGCATATCCTGTCGCGGGCGCTAGGCCTACCCACACAAGTGAGGTATCATTTTTATCGGGAGACGTGGGGGAACGCTGGGTGGAAGGAAATTTGTGGCTCCTCTCAGATTCCAGAACTTTCTGCCACAGAAATGTGAGGAACATGTGTTTTTTTAGCCAAATTTTGAGGTTTGCAAAGGATTCTGGGTAACAGAACCTGGTCCGAGCCACACAAGTCACCCCTCCTTGGATTCCCCTAGGTCTCTAGTTTTCAGAAATGCACAGGTTTGGTAGGTTTCCCTAGGTGGCGGCTGAGCTAGAGGCCAAAATCTACAGGTAGTCACTTTGCTAAAAACAGCTCTGTTTTCTGTGATGTGTCCACGTTGTGTTTTGGGGCATATCCTGTCGCGGGTGCTAGGCCTACCCACACAAGTGAGGTACCATTTTTATCGGGAGACTTGGGGGAACATAGATTAGCAAAACAAGTACTATTGCCCCTTGTCTTTCTCTACATTTTTTCCTTCCAAATATAGGAGTGTGTGTAAAAAAGACATCTATTTGATAAATTCCCTGTAATTCACGTGCTACTATGGTCACCCCGGAATTCAGAGATGTGCAAATAACCACTGCTCCTCAACACCTTATCTTGTGCCCTTTTTGGAAATGCAAAGGTTTTCTTGATAGCAATTTTTTACTCCTTATATTTCAGCAAATGAATTGCTGTATACCCGGTATAGAATGAAAACGCACTGCAGGGTGCAGCTCATTTATTGGCTCTGGGTTCCTCGGGTTCTTGATGAACCTACAAACCCTATATATCCCCGCAACCAGAGGAGTCCAGCAGACGTAACGGTATATTGCTTTCGATAATCTGACATTGCAGGGAAAAGTTACAGAGTAAAACGTAGAGAAAAATTGATGGTTTTTTCACCTCAATTTCAATATTTTTCTTTTTCAGCTGTTATTTTCTGTAGGAAACCCTTGTAGGATCTACACAAATGACCCCTTGCTGAATTCAGAATTTTGTCTACTTTTCAGAAATGTTTAGGTTTCTGGGATCCAGCATTGGTTTCATGACCATTCCTGTCACTGACTGGAAGGAGGCTGAAAGCACAAAAAGTTGCACAAATGGGGTATGCCCCAGTAAAATGCCAAAATTGTGTTGAAAAATTGGGTTTTCTGATTCAAGTCTGCCTGTTCCTGAAAGCTGGGAAGCTGCTGAGTTTAGCACCGCAAACCCTTTGTTGATGCCATTTTCAGGGGAAAAACCACAAGCCTTCTTCTGCAGCCACTTTTTCAAATTTTTTCGAAAAAAACGAAATTTTCACTGTATTTTGGCCAATTTCTTGGCCTCCTTCAGGGGAACCCACAAAGTCTGGGTACCTCTAGAATCCCTAGGATGTTGGAAAAAAAGGACGCAAATTTGGCTTGGTTAGCTTATGTGGACAAAAAGTTATGAGGGCCTAAGCGCGAACTGCCCCAAATAGGCAAAAAAAGGCCTGGCACAGGAGGGGGAAAAGGCCTGGCAGCGAAGGGGTTAAAAACTAAATACAGCACGATTTATATATATATATATATATATATATATATATATATATATATATATATATACACATATATATATATACACACACTTCTCCACTCGTTCCAAAGGAGACGCCAGGACTACGGTGCTATATCTGATCCCCACAGTAAACAAAAATGAAAAGGTACCCCTAGAAAACCCGATCATATTGGCACAAAGAAGTATTTTTGAAAATACATCTAAATATGTGAACAGCTTCCTGAAACCATTTGTGGAGAATTTATATTCATAAGTTAAGGATTCTTCTGATTTTTAAAAAAGGATGTTTGATATAAGCTGGGAGGAAAACACGTACATGATGACACTGGATGGTTCATCATTTAACAAAAGCATTCATCACAAATGGCATCAGAGCAGTCAGGAACTATTTAAGAGCAATACCAACCAAGTTTTGGCAGGACATTTGTATGGTATTGAGAATGATAGAAGAGTGTCTGACCAAAAAAAAATCATATTTAAAGATGTCTTGTATGAACAACATCGAGGGTCTATGATGGACACCTGCTTCCCGCTCAGCCATGCAAATCTGCATATGGCTGGTGGGAGGAGCAGGTGCTCAATGATCCAGACATAGAGATGTGGACAGGACACATTATGTTGTGGGTGAGGTTTCTAGATGACGTGTTTGTTACCTTGAAAGACAATATAGCTTCAGCCAAAGCATTTGTGAAGAATATTAACAGTAATGATTTAAAATTCACTTTAACCAGTAATAATAACAGTAACCAGAAATTTGAATTTTCTAAATGAATCACTGGAGGTATCAGGTGGTAAACTGATGCACTCAGTTTACAGAAAACCTAGTGCAGGAAATAGTACATTCCATGCAAGTTGTTCTTATCCAGCTCCCTTGAAATTAAGTATCCCCCTACAGGGAACTCCTCAAGGGCAACAGAATATTCAGTAAAGATGAGAAATATGAGTCTAAAGAAAAACATATATTGGAGAGATTTAGAGCAAGAGAGTACAAGGAAAACATCTTAGAACATGCCTAAATGAGGATATCTAAACAGAAAAGGAAAGATATTCTTTTCAAGAAACAAATCAAAAAGAAAAATGATAAAATGTGCAGATTCATTACCACATATAATACAGAACATGACAAATTCAGCTCCATCTTCTAGAGACTTTGGCATTTGTTGAGGAGTGCCCCATTATAGGACAAGACTTAATACACAGACCCGCTATTACATAAGGAAAGGCTAGGTCTATTTGAGATAAACTGTAGGAGAGTGAAATGCAATCAGAGAAGAGAGCAGAAGGATGGCTAAAATCTAAATCGGGTTTCTTCGAATGTTTGAGTGGCAAAGCATGTAAACATAGAGAGAACATTACGAAGATGACAATGCAAGGCAGGGTGGTTGTAAAAATTAAATATCATTTAATTTGAAAAGGCCAATACGTGATTTATGCAATTTGTTGCCCTTGTTCAAAACATATATTGGTAGTACTATACTGGCAGCCCACAAAAGAATATTACAACACTTGTGAGCAATAAAAACAAAGATGCAAACTGCCCATCTGCCAGAGGCTTTCATCAATTTCATGGAAGAAATAACTAAAATACAGTGTCATTGATCAAATCCCTGGGAGGCTAAGGGGAATTGACAGGGAGCGAGAACTAAGAAGATTAGTCTCATTACATTCTCACACTTGACACACAGGAACCAACTGGAATAAATACTGATGAAGAACTGCATTATCATTTGTAAATCAGTATATTCTAGCAAGCTTTAATTGTTTTGCATTACTGATTTTGTTTGTCTATGTAATTAAATGTCAGAATTCAACATTTAATGATGTACTGGGCATTAATTAGTACTTACTTACAACGTTTTAGATGAGTTGCTGTGAACTTTGTGGTTCTGGCAATCCAAGCCCACTGGGCAGGATTACATAATTGGCAGTTTCAAATTATTTGATGACTGGACCACAAATGGTTTTGATATATATTGTTGCTCTATGTATAATGTTATCGGTTAGTAATGCAACCAATTGCACTAGGTGTGTGTCAGGGAATGGATGTATGCAATTTTTCAGATAGGGCCCAAAGAGGCGATATGCTGAAAGTGTAACTTAACAGTGAATTCTAAAACACAATTATTACAATTAGTGATTACATATTGTCATTTTCATAGTAAACCATCTGGTGATTGTCTAATTAATTAATTCACTGAGTTAGAACTTGTGGGATGAATACACTGAAAGTTTTTGCAGAAGGAAGTTACGAAACAGGACGTCTGTTTTTTATGTTGTCTGATTATGCATAGTGTTTGTAAATACATAAGCAATATATAGGGCCTGATTTCAATCTTGGCGGGATCACTCCGTTCCAAATGTGACTCATATCCCTCCTGCTGTATTACAAGTTCCATTCAATCCTATGGAACTTGTAACATGGAGGACGGGATATCCGTCACATTGGAACGGAGTAATCCCCTCCGCCAAAGTCGTAATCAGGCCCATGGTGTCTTCAAACTTGTAAAAGGCTTATAATAGCTCAAATTGTTTGTTTGCACTGAGACCGCAATAAAAGATGGAAGAACCATGACTCTCAAAGTGCCAGTAGCTGAGTGGAGAAGTTGTTGGTGCATATTGGCTGTCACTCTTTTTTTTTTTTCTTTAGCACCGCCAGCGATCAGGCCCCCGAAGGCAACAGCCAAGCAAGATGATATATATATATTTGACAAGCGATAGTGAAATGGGAAAGAGGAACAGTGGCATCATGTACTGCCTGTATCATGGGGTTTGAAGGACTGATGAGAGAGACACAAGTGGAAGCATGGGAGTCCGAGGTAAAGCAGAAAAAGGCAGAACAACTTGGACAGATATTGGAAAATTCAAATGGTGAAGTGGTCATATTACGACTGACATGCAGATATACACAGTGAGATAATCTACAAAGACCCAAGAAACTAAAACATAAGGAGACATGATTCAGGAGTGAAACTCACACTGATCCTATGAATGTAAATGGTCAGGAATCTATCGGCCCTGAGGAAGCGGCAGAAGCCATGAAACACGTTAGCGGTGAAAGTTTTGAATTTTTATAAACAAAAGAAGATAACCTGAGAAGAAGCCTACAACAAATGTGTGATGTATCGCTGGAATAAGCCATTGTGAAACGCTCCTAGGTTGTTTATATGGACACAAAACTCTGAGTCTTCATATATTATATGGCTCTGGTTGGCATCCAGAGAATGAGAGTGCTCCGGGTGTGAACACTTTTTACAGTTTTTTTATTTTTTTTTACCCACACACACACACACACACTGAAAAAAACAAAGATTACTGGGACGTTATAGTTAGGTTCTGAATTTATTCATATATCACCAGAGAAATTTAGCAGTTATAAGTTAGAGGTTTTTTCAAGTAACCATAACTCTCACCTTCGCCATGCACTGTTTTCTCATCAATAGTTTTCTTGCAAATGTTGCAGTGAGAATATAAAAGATTGCATAGAATATGTCATCAATGATATAATATGTGGAGTAATTAGCTGTGTATAGAGAAGGTGTGGGTTTTAGTTACTTGAAAAAAACCCTAACTATAACTCCTGAATTTCTATGGTTTTGTAAATTCAGAACTTAACTATAACATCCCTGTAACCTTTGTTTTTTTTTAGTGAATTTCTATGATTTCTTTGTAATGTATAGTAATTTTAATTGCTATACATGAATCCAACCACAACTCTGCGTGGCCTTTGGCCCTGCATGGTGGAGGTTGGCCAAATGACCAGCCTGCGTCCAGGTCCTGAGGCCAACCCCCTATAAGCACCACAACTTGCACTGTGCGCAGTCTTCTCTCATGCACAGTAGGGGGTTGCCCACATGGACTGGCCTGCAGCCAGTCCCTGTGGCCAACCACCCCAACGCTATGTACGGCCCTTGGCGCATGCAGGCCGGAAGTTGACCGTGGCCTCTCAGGGTGTGAGAATAGGTGTGAGAGGCTGCATCTGTGGGTAAGAGTGGCTGTCAGAGTGTCTGACTAGGTGTGAGAGTGTGTACACAAGTGTTTTAGTGGGTGCGTTGGTATGTGCACAGGTCTGTGAGTGGGTGCACAGGGTCTCAGTGGGCATGTAACTGGGTGCGTAACTGTCTGAGTGGGTCCGTGAGGGTCTGACTAGGGCTGTGAATGAGTGCAAAAGGGTCTGAGTGGGTCTACGAGAGGGTGCGTAAGTGTGTGAGTGGGAGAATTGATTGAAAGAGAGACATGACAGGGAGAGAGAGTGTTTTTTAGGATTTGTTGTATGATACTTAGAATGAGATATTTGTCTCCAGAGTAAAGTCAAACATGTATATATTTTTTTTTTTTAAAGATATATGTTTTTTTTTTTAAATGGAAATGAGTCCAGCTGTGACCTTCACATTGAGCTATGAGGTTTTCTTTAAGCCCTGTATGGGCTTTCTGGGACTGCGAGGGAGCCCTCAAGGGCTCCCCTCCGGTCCCTATATATTTATTTAGTTGTTTATATTTGTTAAAAAATATTTTTTTGATATAAAAGGCCCTTATGGGCTACCTGGCACTGTGTGGGAAGCCTGAAGACTTCACTCACAGTGCCATTGCTTCAGCAAGCAATGAGCTGCTTTGACAGCAGCTCCCTGCTAGCTAAAACATTTCATCTCTGCATGCGTGCAGGGGACAGAGATGAAAGCTCCGGAATTTGACAGCGGGAGCTACTTTACAGGTCCCGCTGTCAAAACCTGAAGTGTTTGCTGTGCTTGGTTGCAGCTGCCAAGCCACAGCAAACAGCTATTTCCACAGCAAACCGCTATGGACATAGCACGAGCGGGCCTGTGGGGGTGGAGGTCCACAGGGCTATCAGAGGCTCCACCCTTCAACCTTTACGTAGCCCCAGGGGGGGGGGGGTTCCTGGGGATCCCAAAGAGACCCCCTTCACTTATTTTAAGCTTTGCTCTGGGATGGTGGTGGTCCCCAGGGAGTGGGGGGACCACAACCCCCCCTCTGCAAACATTTAAAGCAATGCTTCGGGGGTGGTGGTCACCAGAGTGCCAGGTCCCCCATCTCTTCTTTTAAGCTTTGCCCAGGGGGGTGGGTGGTCTGTAGGGGGACATGGGACTCCGCATATATTTAAAAGAAAGCCCCAGAGTGTCTTGGTCCCCGGGGTGTGGGGGCCAGGGGCCCCACACACGCAAAGTTCTTAATGCCCCAGGCCCAGCTAGGGGCCTATTAAAAAAAAAAAAAACAAGCACCTGAACCCACACTTTTTTGTTTTTTTGGCCACGAATAAAGCAAATTCACAGCAAAAAAAATATTTAGAAAAAATATTTTTTGCTCTTGGGGAGTGGGGTCCTTCTGGGAACACCCCCTGTCACTCGAGATAAGAGGTCAGGGTGTCTCTACTCAGGCCCCTTTTATTATTATTATTATTTTCTTTTTGCTAGGACTCAGCTGAAGCCAAGTCCCAAGATGGCTGTAACCAATTCCTGGCTTGAAGAGTTGGCAGTCAATCAGAGCTGTGCATTTTCCTGCACGAGTTTGTCTTTGCAGCCAGAGATATACAAATTTGAATTTCCCTAAATTTCCCAAAACTACTGCACGGATTTACACAAAAAGCACAACCTGCGTACCGACAGCTAGCTTTCTACCAAATTTGGTGTAATTCTGCCCAGCGGTTCAGGCTGTAGATGTGTTTACAGATCCTATGGGAATTAACATCGGTAACGCAATGTTTTTTGAGCCGCCTTTTTCTCAGCCCCCGCTTGACAGATCACCCCAAAACTTTTCATGTGCACTAAAAATCACCAGGCCACTTTTGTGGGAAATGTTTGTGAAGATTTGTCCAGCGGTGCCAAAGATATAGGCAAGTCAAAATACGCTTTTTCTATGGAAACATGATCCTAACTATTACTACCTATTGGACCCCAAAAGGATCCCTTTCCCTTTGTGAATGCAGACGAAAACATCTTTTAAGAGCAGGCAGTGGTTCCATGGACCACTTCCTACTATTAAAAAAAGGAAAAGAAAACTTTTAATTTTTGTTTTGTAAATGGATCTGGTTTTCCTTTCAGGAAAACGGGCTGCTTTTAAAATAAATAAAAAAGATTGCTTTATTTAAAAGCAATCACAGACATGGTGGTCTGCTGAGCCCAGCAGGCTACCATCCCTGTAATTTTATAATTTCCTAATAGGATGCAAACTGCGACCTACTTCTTGAATATTAATGAGGTAGGTCGATTTGCGGGCCATTGGGAAACTCAAAACTCCTGGAGTTTCATACATTCAAATAGCAATTACCTAAATGCGATTCACTATTCAGAAAAATGATACATCTGGCCCACAGCCCATTAAATACCTCACACATGAGGCTAGTGCTAAGGAGGTTAGTCAATATTTAGATACAATCCTACTTCTTTCATTTTAATGCACTCCAGCACCCTGAACTGGAAGACCGAATCTAATTGCAGGAGATACAGTTGGCCATTACCCAAATAGCTAGAGGTAAAAGACTATGACTGGATGGTCATCCAGTGGAAATGTCTGGCACATATGGATCAGGTTTGGCACCTAGGTAGCTTTAAGTTTATGAGTCGTCCAGAAGTAAGGGGCACTTAACTGCTTCAATAAGGGAAGGCTTAATAATAGTTCCCACAAAACAAGGAATAGACCCTCTGAACAGGAACTCATAAAGGCAGCTCTCCTTACTAAATCTAGAGTATGAAATACTACGAAAAGTACTGGTCAATCAGTTAATACCAATACCCAGACCATTGTACACAGTTAGGCATGCTTCCAAAATTCATGACGTGGGTACAGCTGTTATACACAGATGCAATGGCAGGAAACCGCACTGGGAAAGTAATTTCACAGACTATAAGGGTACAAGGCATGGCTACCCTCTGCTCCCTACAATATTTGCATTGGCCATGGAGTTACTGGTTTGTATGCTTCAGGCTTGAGGACCGGAATGGGGAAATAAAATACAGAATAACTAGTATGTTTTGTCCCTGTATGCAGTCGATTCCTTCATATACCTCTATAAGGTGACTGCAGACGACAATACTCTAACCTACTCAATGAATTTGGTGGAGCATTGGTCCTAAATGTTTAACTGAGGCAAATAAGTTTTTTTTTGTGCTGATCAAGAACCTGGAAGGAAACAATTGCACCTCCGCAATACAGACTTGAGGATAGCACTAGATGCAATCAAATATTTAGCAGTAAGTGTATATCATGACAAGACAGTTTTTAAAAAGGGTAATAATATGGGCAAGGCGATAGTGTTAATCTGACAATTGTTACTGTTTTGGAACAAGCTACTGCAGTCGACATTAGGAAGAGTGGTAGTGCCTAAGATGCTAGTATTACCCAGACTGTTATATTTTTTTCTCTGACCTGCCAGGGATATCGAAGAAGGCCTTTTGTCACAATATACAATACCTACTCACGTCACTGAATTGGGGAGAAACTGTGTGTAGGGTGGCAAACACAAAACTGTATGCCCCAGCAGTTGAGGAGGCCTGATTGCCCCCAACTACTAATTATCCTATGGAGTGGCCCAACAGCAATGGCTTGTGTGGTGGCTAGTAGGCACCTCAAATTCTATGATAAGTGATATTAGTAATTAATTGGAAGGTACACCAACATTAGAATGGCTTCTACGTACAGACACCAAGAAAGCCAAGGATAATACAGTATATGTTTGAAAGTAGCAAGATGGTGTTGGAAGAAATATGTGCATGACAGGTTTGAGAAGTCACCATACGCACCAGAGTTGCCATTATGGCCTCTTCCTGAATGTGCGCGACTGACATTATCACATGATATATGCCCTTGGTTGGAGGCAGATATGCAGGTTTGGGGTGATATGTTTGAGGGTGGGTCATTGAAGACATTTGACACATGGCTTTCAAAAACATACAGCCACCTACTTATACATGGGGCTCCTACTGCACTTTGGGTGAAGACAAAGAACAAGAACTGGGAAGTGAACTACACAAGAAGTAATGGGTAAAATATCTCAGTACTGTGAAGTTAATTTCTAGAAACTCCAGACTCAAATACACTCAGTTTAATTACATACACTATGCCCATCAGACCACAAGACAAATTGGATGAATGTACTTGGGAGCACTAAACATCTATCCCACACATGCCACAGAAGGGGCAGATATTGTATACATGAATTGACGCTGCCCAGAAATCTTGTGATCCTGGTACTAAGTCCTTAAACAAATTACCAAGTTAAATGCTAGACTCATACAGAAAGACATAACATGCTTACTGGGGCTGTTGGTTTCAGCAAAACCAAACATTTCTGAAATCACAGATTCAGCATTAGAACTGGTAAAACAAAATGCATCACAATGTGCTGGAAGGCAGTGTCAGCATCACTAATTCATGACTGGTTGAACGACATCCGGGAATGGGCATATGCAGAAACTGATAAAATGTCAAACCCTTAAAGTGGGGGAAGAAGGGACACAAGAAACAAAATGTGGGGTGATTATTTAGAAAAGGTTGATGCCAACGCAGACACCCGTTCCCCTTATGGAGGATGATATAAAATACCATAGGTGCAAGCGTGCTGATTATTTTATTATTCCGGATGGGGCGAAAAAGGGCCTACAAACTGAGCTGGAATTGATGCCGTTTCTATTGCTATGTTTTGTATTGTGTCACTGGTATACTTTGAAATGTAAACATGTCATCTGACATCTAATTAGATTGTGTGACCAAGATGAAACTTGATGATACTCAATTTGTTTTCTTTAAGTTAAACTTCTAACTGAATTGTTGCTACACATAAAAACCTGTATAGATGACGATGGACAAGGAGTGACACAAAATATGCCATATACTTCAAAAATGTTCTATGAATTTGTGATAAATATTGAGTACCTTATGCAAGTTCAATGAGAAAAGATAAATACAAATCTACTGAGAAAAAAGAAATAATAAATGGGCTGTTCCGTAGAATGAAAACTTTATATAAAGACTAAATTCAATCTATGTACATTTCCTTGCATTGCCTTATATAAATCATGAGCTTAACAAACACACATTTCTTCAAAAACACATTGCTCTATTGGTCCAATGCATTTTGAGCCTATGCCTCTTCCTGAGGAGGCGTAGTAACTCATGAATTGTTTCTTTCTTCTCTCATGTTTATCTTGCTCTACTTGTGGATCGAACACTTGAGTTCATGCTTGTGAAAAAACACAGATGCTTCCTCATGCTGTTCATTTGTGACTTGATTAAATGTTAAAAAGTACTTATGAATGTGTAGATGAACTGTTGCTCTTAACTCTGTAGAGAACTCGTCAGAGATGTGATAAAGGAAACCCTAACCCCTACTATAGTCCTTGTCTGGATTACTCTGCAGACCAACTGGGATCTCTGTACATTGTGTATGTACCCACACAATTGTTGCTAAGGATGTTAGGCTAGTCTCAGCAAGATAAATGGCACAATCTTCGTGGGAGTGTCTGAACTCCAATCTTGGAACACCAGTGTCCCTCCAAACCCCCTATGTCAGAGTTGCTGATTTCAAGATCTGCTCCATCACAATCCAATATCGGGCCTATGTGGTTTTAATCCTTACGAATTTCATGTGTTACAAATGTATGATACTACAGTATACTGACCCAAGTATATCAAAATAATACGTTTGAAACACTCAGTATATCTATTCTTAGCGTTTATGCAAAAAGATTTAAAATAAAAGGGGATTAATGTTGAATGGGATCATAAGTAATCTGTGTCTCCCATTTACGAATAACACCTCAACTGAAGGCAGAATGGGGACACATTTGTATATATTTACACTTACAAAGCCCTTTTTCTGGTTAAACAGACCTTGCCCCATCTTACATAAAGCACTCTGGATGCATATCCCCACGTCTGTGTGCTGAAAGGCCCTAGTAAACTGGATCACTTGCAGTTATCAAGAAGTATGCTTGTAGGTTCACCAAGGCAGTGACATGTAAAATGACTGTTGGAAAAAGGAGGCAACAACCAACGTTGTTATTTCTGTGTCCATTTATTGCTTATTCACTGAAAAATACTGATTGATATTGGAGTTTTTCCACATTCTTTAAACAGATGATAAACTTTCAAAGCACTGGCCTACTTCCGAAGATCCCATCATTTATAAAAGATAAAAGAGTAGGTCAATGTGGCATTCTTCTGTCGACCACTTAGTGCAATTGTACAATAATTGGACACATCGGGATCAAATTAAATAAAATCTAAGGCTAAGAAGTTCCTAGGAACAACATGATAGAGGGTCATAGAATCCAGAGAATGTGCTGAAGTCAAATGGAAGCTAGAGTCACTGTGGATATCATCAGGAATCAATTAATAATACTACAACCACTCTCCTTCCCCAAAAACAAAAACGTTAGTTGTGCTTTCCTAGTGAAGAATATTTAACCAGAAACAACTGAATGACTCCAATGAGATTAAAACAACTCTTGTAGTGGATCCTATGTAGTTTTAATGGGAAACAAGAGATAGCTTAGCCTTCTGGCTTGCAGGTCTGTGCCCCCGTCACCTAGTGACTTTTAACCTACTTAGCTTGCTCTGTCTTAGCCTATTTATTTAATTATTTCTTCCAAAACGGCTGAGATTTTTATAGTCCGGAAGATGTTTTGATTGCACACTATCAGTGTCATTCTGTGAAAGCGTCACTATCAGCGTCAAAAGAACAAATGATAGACATAGGTATTCACATTATGTACTTTCCCACTTACGTGTGACAGTAACTTAATGTACTTTTCAGGGAATTGTTTATATAATTGCTGCCCCAAGCATGCCTTCTTATCTACTGTTTGGGAACATACCTGCATCAGGGGTCCTACAAGATCTGTATAAAAATATATCTCACACAGACAAGGCCATCAGAGGGATTCCTACCTGATGCCATCAACGCTATCTATGCCTTGATGCAGACCCAACCCTCGTATCCCCATGGAGTCTGATCTAGAGACCTCATTCTAAGGTAAGGAGGGTTGGGGGGCTCTTCTCATGGATATGGTACTGGCAGATTAGGTTTAATACACCTAGCTCTCCTTAGGTTAGAGATTAGGTTCATCATGCTAGGGTATTGGGGATCATTTTATCTTAGTTCACATCTCATGTTGTTTCAAGATAGTGGGGCTCTTTACATTCATGACTCTCGTTTTTACAATTCTGCTTCTTGCATTGTTCCAGGGATGTGGAATTCCTATCGCCCGACGCCCGGGACATCTTGTTTGGGGTCAAGGGCAACAAGTTTTTATGTTTACTTTGTCCTTGGGACAAGTAGGCCCAACCCTCTGCAGCACAAACCCTTTGGTTGCCTGTTTACAGAGAGTGGAACTCTCTGCAGTTGAGGTAATGTGTTTCCAATAGATAATGCTGTTCGAACTTGTATTTATGGTTCATTATTTGAAAGCCTTCATTATTAGGGTGAGTGCTGTAAATAAATGTTTTAAGGTCACACTTCACTACTGACGTTGGTTCCAGTACAAAAAAAGAAAACGTGTATACACATGGTTGAAAAGTTTAGGCTATGAGGCTAAGTATAATGCTCCCAGAATGCTCTCTGATTAGATGCAAATGAAGTGTCATTTAGTAAAATGTTTTGATGCATGCTAGTATTTCCCAAAAATATTTCTAATGGAAAATCAATGTAACCATTTTCAACACGATTATGGGAAGCATGAAAATAAACAAACACTGACAAAGCCAACTGTCTTTTAGTTTCACCAATGCGTGTCTTGTTTTGACATGGCTTTTGTAACACTTTATTGTTGTGGGAGCTACCAGGCCCTCAACATTGTAACAAACACTGGCAAAAAAAAAACCAAAACGTTTTTGAACTCTAAAAGCACACGTTGCCACTAGTGGCATAACAAAGGCCCCGCAGCCGCCCTCCAGGGGGCCCCTTCAGCACAGCACCTGCCCTGAGTGAGTCTGGATAGGGGGCTCCTCCATGTTCTTTGCAAAGGGGCACCCTCCAGTTTCGTTACGTCACTGATTGCCACTGTAGTTCCTGACACTGAACAAAACTACTTTGTGTGCCAATATACTCCTTGTGGAAGAGCAGAATGCAATCACTCACAGTAAAGCCATCCAAAAGAGAGAGAAATAGAAGTTTAATAAAAACAAAATGTCTTTGTTAACACCAGACCTAATTAGGGACCAAGACCCACATGTAGGTAGCTTTTTGCATGTCGCAAACAGCGACTTTCGCTGTGTGCGACGTGCAAAAAGCACATTGCGATGCACAAACCCGTTTTGCGATTCGGTAACCTGGTTACCGAATCGCAAAACAGGTTTGCGACTCGCAATTAGGAAGGGGTGTTCCCTTCCTAATTGCGACTTGCAGTGCAATGTAGGATTGTTCTGCGAACGCGGGCGCAAACCAATCGCAGTTTGCACCCATTTCAAATGGGTGCTAACACTTTCGCAAAGGGACCCCTTCCCCATTGTGAATGTCACTGTAAACATTTTTTCAGAGCAGGCAGTGGCCCTAAGGACCACTGCCTGCTCTGAAAAAATGAAACGAAAACGTTTCTTTTTTCGTTTTTGTATTGCATCTTGTTTTCGTTTAAGGAAAACGGGCTGCATTACAAAAAAAAAAAACTGCTTTATTGAAAAGCAGTCACAGACATGGTGGTCTGATGTCTCCAGCAGGCCACCATCCCTGTGAGGGCCGCCATTCGCAAGGGGGTCGCAAATTGCGACCCAACTCATGATTATTCATGAGGTGGGCATTTGCGAAGCCCTTGCGAATGTAGGATGGTGTCAGGGACACCATCCTACATTCGGATTTGCGACTCGCAAATTGCGACTCGCTCTGACTCACAATTTGCGGGTCGCAAATCTGAACCTACCTACATGTGGCCCCAGATCCTTAAAGAAAGTCACAAAAGTGCACCCATGGTATATGTCGTAACCCTATAAAATATTTGTGAACTGTATTTTAGCATGGGTAAATACGCATGTGTAGATTTGCTCATGTGAAAATCTATTGAGCATTTGCAAGTTCATTTTCCCTCCAGCCACTTTCTTCCCAACCCTGGAAGAAGTTCTAGTTCTGCCATTGTCAGGAGTAAATGTCCAACCTTTCTTATTGTGGGAAAATATTAGAGAGAAGCTGGTGAAAATCTTTAAAACATGCAGGTTAGTAGGTTTGCAAACTCAAAGGCATTCCAGCCCTGGAACTATTGCTTACTGCTTCCTCCAGCCCCAGTATGCAGATCTGCAGAAAGGTGGCAAAATAAGGAAATTGCTACAGTAGGGATTGAAACTGCAAGTATTCAAGCCCTACTATGGTAGTAGCCCTGGCATAATCAGAGAGGTTATTATCAGAGCTCTTATATAATGAGATTGCTGCCGTAATTTGGCGCCACACTACATGGCACCAAAGGGACAAGTAGATCATTTTACAGGACAAGTAGATTTGAGAAGCAACCTGTCCCCTGGACAAGTAGATATTTTAATAAATTCCACACCCCTGATTGTTCTCTATCCTAATAGCCCATGCAATTTACAGTAGATTGCGGTCTAGTTAATAAAACCTATTGAAAACTCTACTGCATCTCCTTCATTGCCTGTGTATGACTGAGACTTGTTGCTCATGTGAGAAAAGGGTAATCTCGTTTAACCACGACTCCCCTGGGATATCGTACCCTTGAGTCCATGTGTAAAGGCTGCTACAAATCACCTTTTACTGTTTGGGTTTTTGGTCAGGTACTGCTTGTGAGCTGGGAGGGTTGGACCGACAGTTGCGACTTGTTGTAGAATTTGCCTAGTCACCTACAAACAAAAGTGCTGTGATCCCTAAACCAGCAGTCTTGCCTAGAGCCAGAGTCCAACTATGACACTCTAAGTAGGCAATGAGTTTCATCCACAACAGCACAGAATAAACCAGCAATGAAGGGAAAGTTAACATGCCAATCACCTACTACACTCGTCACTGACTAACGTTCGCCACAAACCACAACAATCAGCCTCCAAAATGTCATGCCAAACACTCCTTAAATTTTTAACATATTGCTGCAATCAACACATCATCCTGCATGTCACTCCATTCAGCACTATGATAGTTACAGGCAATCATCCCAATAAATGTTCAACAAATTTCCCATGTCCTGGAATAATGCACCTGCAGGACACTGCAATCAATTAAACACCACCTGCCAGGCAAACCCTTCCATAGATGTTAAACTAATCCCCCTACATGCCAAGCTAATCAATCCACTACATGACACACCAAGCATAATATCTACATGTCAATTCACTAAAACCCATGTGTCACACTAATCCGTTCACTTCACACTGCATGTCACATCATAGTTTTGGATAGTTCATGTCTATTCCTCAAACAATTTTCAGAGATAAAATTCTCAACATTGATAACTGCTTCTGGAAGACTACAAATGAGGGAATACATTTCTTAAATACAAAGTCTAAAAAAGTAAAATAAGCTGCATTTAAATGTACTAATAAAATATCTTACAGACCAGCTCCAGCAGGTAACCTTTGGTAGATCTCCTTCACCTCCTCATGTTTGGCTTTTCCTTTGTCTACACTTTGTTTCCGCATCTCTGCCATTTCGATACACCACTCCTCAAACTTGCAGTTATCAAGTTCAACCAGCTTTTGAAGGAAAACTGCAAGAACAAAAACAAGCATTTGCAATGAAAATAGGTCTTGCATTTGTTTAAATTAGAGCTATAGGTGTTGTAATTGCATAACTGGACTTTTCTTGCCACATAAATTGGTCAACCCTGCCACATAATATGGTCCTATCTGCCACATAACTCCAGTGACCATGCATATAACTAAAGCACTTCCATTTACTGCAGAGTCTTGCCCTGATGACCTTGAACATTTCTTAGTTAACGCTTTTACATTTATAATATGCTGGCTGAAAAAACCTGCAACATTTACAATTCTAATGTGCACAAAGCAGAGAAAAGGTGCAGTGTCACAGGCTGTCCTTAAGTTTCCCTTGGGACCTCTTTTGGTCAGATAAGGTACTGCACCCAGTGATTTTGAATTCCACACATTCCCAATGACTTTCAGGCGCCGTGCTGAAAATTGAAGCGCAGCGCCCGTTCCATGAAAGTTTTACGCTGTGAATTCAAGGTTATGAGGGATGGGAGACAGTAGTAGCATGCTAACAAAAAAAAATTAGTAGCAACAGCCTGGAAGAAGCAAACACTCATAGAGAATGCTAGATTAAGTAAAGCATGTGAAATATAAGCAGGAACAACATTGTTACGTTAAGCAGAGAGCAAGAATACTCTACAAATGAAAAGGGATGCTTTGCCGAACATAAGCAGGAAACCAAGAAAAAAAAATGTCCCCCAAAGAACAGATAAACACGACAAATCTTAATTATACAGTAGTTAGTCCCTGCGCCCAAAGAAAAAAAAGGAAGGACAAAGAGGCATGACTAACCACTAGCAAGGAAGGATTTTTAAATGACACTGAAACTAACAAATGAAATGACTTTAAGCCCACAGAATTAAAGTATACTAAAAATATACAAGAGACCGTACGATTACGCTCGACCTAATAAGGAATGCCCCAGTGGCAGGGTGTCTATGCTTGGAGATTCTATTAATTAACCAAAAATGCACATCTGTCTGCCACCCCCTTTAACTACAACCAGTGCAGAACAATTTTGTATCCTTTGGAACAATTTGGGGAAATTTCAAGTTAACAACACTTAATAGGAGAAATCTGCCTACTCTTACAGTTCTCAGGAACTGTAGGATTGTGCTCCTTTTTGTCATGGCACCCTCACATATTGCCACTGGTACTGATGTTAGTGTGGACATAGTGCACATCAGTCTAGAAACCAGTCCCTAGTGGCATTTACTTAAAAACAAGGTAAAACTGTCTAATTGCCATGCAGTTGGCATACGATTTGGCACTCATGTAAGTTCCTGGGACATGGTGCCCCTGGCTCCTAGGGCATCAGCACCAAAAAGGGTCCCTAAGGGCTCTAGCATGTTATGCCACCATAGGAGACCACCACACAAATTGCATGCAGAATGTCAATGTAAACTGTGTGTCATGGTGCAAACAATGAGTGGAAAAACAACATTGCACACACTTTGTGCAGTGCCCAAATACACTGCATGTCTTATATGTAACTCACCCCTACAGCAGGCCTTAAAAGCCATAAGGCATGGTGCATTATAATAGATGTGAGGGTACACCTGCATGAGCAGATATGCCCCTGCGATGTCTAATTTTATTACTATAACACACACCTTTATTCAGCTATCAGTCATGAAAGGTAAAACATCAATATAATCGTCATAAAATATTAAATAATTATATAAATACTATAAAAGATTAAAAAAATAATTACATGAGTAGTAAGTAATACTTCTAAAAAACCTTAGATTACAATCAGTTATCATCGGTCCTAACACTAAAAAACCAAATGTTTCTATAGTTTGTGTCCTGCTCAAAACATTATCAATGTCCCATGGGCTATCAATAGAAGGCTAGATAACCGTTTTATAACAGTTAACAACTGTAAAAAGACAAGAACAAAAAACTCCATGAGTAGAAAAAAATGGTCATTTGAAGTCTAACTTTGTGTAATTTAGCTGGTAATATAACCTAAGCATAATATATATCCGGAGTCCATTAACTTGCAAGAGAGAGATCCCATTTGCCATTTCAGGCATCATAAATTTGTCTGTAGGGGTTTATTGGGGTTAGAACACCTAAAGCCTCAGGCCCGCCTTGTCTCTGATAAATGAAATTGCTAAAAGAAACCGGCTTATACCAAAAACAACAAATGGAATGGTACTAGATCTCAAGAATCTAGCCGCTTCATTATAGTTTCTGATTCCTACGTTCCTGCAGATAGGTCGAATCCATTTTCTCCTTGGTTTGTCATAGGCTTTACAGGTTAAGAGAACATGATCTGCCGTTTCAGAAGTCTCCATATTACACAACCCACATGTCGCCTCGTGACTTCTCTCACTCTGGGGGCCCCATTTAATAGTAAATGCCCTGACCTGGAGAATCCCATATCGAAACTTCATAAATAGTACTTTTGCTCGCCTGGGTTGGATTGGGTCTATCCATTCCTCAGTTCTCGGTATTGGTTTAATATCCAAAAAACTTGAGGTCAGTCTACCTAGGTCCTTGCTATGAAGGGGGCTGGTTAGAGAGAAGTCCCAATATATTTGCTTTAATCGAATCTTGGATTGTGTTGTAAGTGTATGCGGTTCTTCCCAATAGGATTTTAGACCTAAATTGTAGAAGCAATGCCTTATGTGATGGAGCCACGGAAGGGAGACAGTCTTATCCAGGTCCATGATCTCAATTAGTACTTGCCTATATTGGTTCAGTTCAGGAGTTGTCCAAAGTCTACACCAGTAAAGCAATGGCCTCAGGGCTGCCAATTTGCCTATTTGTTTCATGTTAATATCATAAATTAGAGGAATCAATGGAGTAGATGGAGGCAATCCCAATACCCCCCTCATGAAATTGTTTTCCTGGGTTACCAGCGGGGTTAAGTTTGTGATTCCCCAGAGCTCAGCACCATATAAGGCAGCAGCCTGCGCTTTGTACCTATAGATCTCAAACACTGGTGAAACTATCCTGGATCTTGAGCTTTTGTAATTTTTGCTAATCGCCATGGAACTGTGGACTAGGAAGATTGCAGCTTTGTTGACGTGCGGCGTCCATGACAACTTGGCGTCCAACAATATCCCTAGATAGTTAAAGTTTTTTACTCGTTCCAATTCCTGCCCTCTAATCAGAATGTTTCTCTTGAGTGCCTTATGGGGGTTAACGGTCAGATATTTTGTCTTATTTGTATTTATTTCTAGCCCCTTCGAGCTACAATATTCACTGAACTTCCCTAGTAGGGTTTGTAGACCCATGGGAGTTTGGGATATTAAGATGGTATCGTCTGCAAAAAGGAGGGCAGGAACTGGATCTCCATTCAATCTTGGCGAGTCATGATTACTCTGTTTTAGGTACTCTACCAGATCATTAATATATAATGAAAAGAGAGTTGGAGCAAGCACACAGCCCTGCCTCACCCCCCTCTTAATGGGTATTGGGTCTGTCAACGCTCCGTTTGGACCCCACCGAACCTTTGCAAATGTATTTCGTGCAACCTCTCTATCTGGTGCAGGAGACTCCCCGGCATACCCTGTTTCCCTAACGCGGCCCCTAATGAGTCTCTTGGCACCAGATCAAAGGCCGCGCGCAAATCCACGAACGCAATATAGAGGTGGCCCATCATTAATTTAGTGTATTTCCACATTATTGCTAGTAGCCTAAAGGCCTGATTGATTGTACTTGTCTGCTGTCTAAATCCTGCTTGATATATAGTCAATATACTGTTTTCTTCTATCCAGCAGCTAATTCTATTCAGCAACTGCCTAGCATAGATTTTTTGCATAACATCAATGAGGCTGATTGGCCTATAATTCCCAGGATCTTCCCTAGATCCTTTTTTATAGACCGGGATTATTTCTGGCCCTTTCCATGTCTCAGGTACTGGACCTCCCCTTGCTAGTTAGTAGATTTATATAGGGTGCCCATGTTTCTATACTATGTTTGAACAGATCTCCCCAGGGATCTTATCCAAACCGGGGGCTTTGCCTGTTTTGATCGCTTTAATGGCAGTCACCGTTTCCTCCAAGCTGAATTGTATATCAGATAGAATGCCCCATGTAGCTAGAACTTTGTGCTTGGAGGAATAAGAGTCGAGATTGGGGGGATCAGAATAAAGGTATGTCTATTACTAGATCAAGTGAACAACATGGAAGCCTTCTTGAGGTATGTACTGGACACTGGTCATTACAATTTACCCAGCTACACAATGGCTTCAGTAAAACCTATGCTGTTTGGTATCAAACACCTTGTCTTAATAAATCCAGATTGATACCAGTCTTGGATTTATTATGACATGCACCCAGAGGGCGGGTTAGAAGTGTCCCCATGAAACCCTACAACTCTTCTAGGTTTCGGCCTGACAGGTTATCGACCAGCTTGGCACCACAGATATGTTTCTGACCCACTGGAGGTGAGAGTTCCCGCTCTCTGAGGCCAGAAACAATGGCTGCTCCTGAGGAAGGTGTTCACACCTCCTCCAATAGGACGGCTAGTGAACCTGCATACCAAGGTCAGGAACTTCAAAGTACCTGCTGCTTTTGATATGAGACCTCGGCTTCCCCTAGACCTAACAGATGCCACCCCCTACCCAAAGGCCCATTTGGCACAAGGACAGGCAGGAATTTGGCTTTGCATGTAGGCATGTTGCACTACCAGGCTAGTCACACGCCTAAGGTGGGCACCCTGATTTCCTCCACGAAAGAAGGGTTCCACCATCTTGTTTTTGGTGGAACTGGGAACTCTGGGACAAGGTTATGCCCACTCCCCATTGGAAGTGGTTGTATAGGCGGTGTAGTCAACCCAGGGGTAAGTAGCACGTTGGCTACTACCCTACACTCCCCTAACACCTCTCAATTCAGTATTTCGGTGGCCCCCTAACACTAGGAACTCAGATTCGGCTGACTAAAGAAGGACGAAGATGAGTCAACCAGCGCGAGAACTGTGGACTAGCTGTGGACTTTGACGTCAAATCCTGCCTAACTGCTCCTGTCCCGATAATCGTAAGGATGCGATTCGCCCTGCAGCTGGCCATCCTCCAAAAGCCTCGGAGTCCTGCTAGCACTTAACCAACCAGCTGGTATCTCCCTTGGAGTGGATGAGCCGCTACCTAGCATTCTGCAGGCAAAGTCTGCACAGCCTGGTCCAAAGAACTGCTGACCACCTGACCCACTGACGCACCAGCAACACAGGAGGAGAATGTCAAGCATCCAGGAGGTCAGCCACGTTGACCCATTCAGTCTTTATGATGCTGATCCACTCCAGAGGCTCCCTGCATCAATACCTGGGGTACCAGAGCCTGTTGCAAGCACCACGACTTGTTTGTGTTCATCCTGAAGGCCACGGCCTCAAAGACGCAACTGCATGTCAAGGGACTAAAACAGAGGCCAGCTCCATACCACAAGCCATCTTGCTGTGTTTCTTTCCCCTCTTCTACAGGTACCGTTAAGAACTGTGAGAGCCTCTATCACAAAGTGGCCTGCCAACCAGCACCGTAGCACCAGAGCCCCACAGCCCAAGTACACATCTTCTGCTGATGTCCCCTTAGCCAAGGGGTCCCTATGACTTGAGCCCCCGTTGGGTTACACCAGAGTTGTCCCCAAGTCCCACCCTGCAGATCCTGTTGTTTGATAGGACCCCTTTAAACTTTAACAGCTCAAAGCACACAGCGCTCAACACACACTACCAACGCAACCAGCACCTCTGCACCTGTCCTCTCCAGGACCGTGTGATCCTAACTGCTGGAGGTTTCTTGGGCCTTTGGACCTAGGCACCTAATCCCCCAAAGGAGAACTACAACCATTTACAAATATACCTATGCAGAGAATGTTTCTTCCACAGGATAACATTACTCATGCCTCAAATCTGACAACTGTGATTTCTACTGTTTACTGGTACAAAACTAAAACGTCTAAAGAACTTACCTGAATCTAAGGATCTGTTGTCTAAAATGCATAAAAAAACAGTGTTATTTTTCTAAATTGGTCTCTGATTTCCTTACTGAGTGTGTGTGAGCACACTCCCCTATTACAAGCCTAGTGCTGCTCAACCACACTACTACCACAAAGCACCTTGGGTTTGTAAAAGCAAGCCCCTGTTCACTGATAAGGAATACCTGGACACACTGCACAGTGTACCTTATTTTGGGATGTTACAGAGAAAGACAACTTTCTACAGGAACACTTGTTGGGTTGAAACTATGACCCAGAAGCAGGTAGGCTGTTCTTGTTTTCCTTGTAGCTCTGTATTTAATGTGTAGAATATTTAATTATCTTCAATGCAATAATGCATGTTGTAAAGACCAGCATTGACATTCAGATTATTGCTATTATTCAAAGTTGCACAGACTCTAAGTTTATACTGCCACATCACCCCGGACTAAGTTTTGAATGCCCTGATAGTCAAGTGCAGAAATGCAGTAGATGGTTATCCAGAAGGAGCACAAAAGTATTGTGACCCTAAAACAGCAGTGAGAAACAACAAAACACTCAGTTACTGTGTGGAAACCTTTGATTGCAATTAAACCTAATGAAAAGACCTCATAAAACTCATACTGGATCATCACTATTTTCATGAGCACCTTATAACTCACTAACGATGTAGATCTTCTATTGAAAATCATGCAGCAAGTAACCCCATCCTCTCATACACTCTCAATCATTTCATGACCTCCTTTTGCCCATTCACAGTACAGCTGTACTATACAAACATTCTGAAGAAATGTATCCAAATAGTGCAGGCCTTACAAGCAAATAAACAAATATAAACGGTTGTTGAATCAATGATTAAACTTGAAATTTCGTCACCAATTACGTAAAGTGACACTATAAGGAGACAGGTTTATTAAATGGTGATAGTATTAAAAGACAGCTGGAGACTAGGTGATATAATGTGATAACCTGCTACACATCCAGCCTAGCAGATCGGGTACGTTTGCTTACCAGGAACTTCAAAAGTGACTTCCTTTGTCTCTGCTGTCTGTTGTCGGTACACCAACATATACGCATTGCGAGAGCAATGGTTCCCTTTCACACATTTTGGTTTACGAGCCTGTGCTTTGGAAGTGTCTGCTGTCATGAAGAAAGTTACAATTGTGATAAAAGACTAAAAGCATTCTCAGATACAGTGATTTTTTGCAAGACAAGCATGCTATTGAAGATCAACTACAGCAACTAATAAATGTAAATACTCCCATATAAGTGATCTATCGGAAGGCGGTAAGGTAGAATTAGAATTACAAAAAACTGTCTTACAATATCTAGAATATAGCAACAGCAAAGCAATCAGTAGAACTGATACATTTGGAAATTCCTCAACTTAATAGAACAGAAACATAATATAACAAATTAAATACACTTATAATAGAATGTCCCAGTGAGAGAACTTAGAAGCTTAACAGTTTGCAGGTGAACAGAGGCAGCACTGAGGGAAGAAATGGAGCCAGAAACAACGAGAGAGAACAAAACAGACTGTGCAGGGCAACACAATGGGTTAAAAGGGATACGTAACAGGGGGTGGGGAGATAGGAAATGGTACAGAAAAGAAGGACAGGGCAGAGATGCTGCACACAGTCAAAAACTTAGTGAGGGAAGGACAGAGGTAAAAAATAAAGTTAAGATAATCAAGGGGGAGGAGATGAACTATACTGGCATACCAAGAAGCTAATAAGAGAAGCAGAAAACCAATGATGCAAACGACTGAGACAGACAGGCAAATAGAGAATAGAAAAGGAGAGAAATGTGTTAAGGGTATATTCCAATTAAAGAGAAAAGTGAAAAGAATCAGAAAAAGGAAGTTACAATAAGGTAGGAATGCCAAAGTGAGATCAAAAGGCAGGATTTTAAAAAGCAAATTTGAACAGATAATGGGATTAAAAGGTAAGAAGAGAACAGTGTTAAAAATTAATTTACGGAGGCAGGGACAGAAAGCAGGTAAGCATTAGCATTTTCTGGGGTTTGTTAAGTTATTCGAGTATCAATATAACATTCTATCTATATGACAAGCAGGCACTGCATATGTAACTTATTACATCATTTACATAAAAAAGGATTCTGGGAAGTCCAGTGATGGAAAATTGGAAGGTGGAATGTAACAGTATATAATTTGTATAATGCTTCAGTAACTGAAGGAAATCATGTACGGATTCTGCATGCTGTCTACTAGATTTTTAGAATTTGTGATGTAGACTGCAGGAGGGTGATTATTTGTTAGGAATATTCATGCCAGCACAGGTAGTCTTTAATATTATTTTTCAATATAGGTAGGGGAAATTAATTTTAAGACTTGAGAAATGACATCCAATCAAATGGGATGCTAACAGGCCAAATAAGTTGGATGTCGAAGTTTAAAAGATGTTATACAGAAGGGCTGAGATAATGAGTAAAGGGGAGGCTGTGGGTGTAGAAGGAGTTGACCTAAGACATTAAGGAGGAACTAGGTTTAGTGGTGTTGGGTCATATAAAGACATACAGACTAGAGTGAAGAATTTCTAAAAGGCCCCATTGTGCTCTGTAAGCGAACTGGCCTACCGAAGATAGCACTTACAACACCACAAGTGTATGGAAGTTGAGAAACGTCTTTAGGGGGAAGGAGTATTTTGGTAAGCCGCTGAGGACTATGAAGAACTAATCTAGATTTGATCAAGATCTCGGTGTCATATTTCATAACTGGCCTTCTAGGCTCCTCGGTCCTACCTTGGTTTCTCCCAACCTCACTTAATTACTGATGGATCTGTCAGCTCCTGAAGTTTCTACTCTGTTAATTGAGAGTCTGTGGTCAGTTGGTTTAGTACACTGTCAGAGTGAACACTGAATGGTGTCTTTCATCACCTAATAAATCCACTACTTTTCATAACGTATATCTGAAACTTACAATAACACTTAGGAAACTTGGATGATGGTTTTGAGGTATGATAAGTTGTGGTGGATACAGATACAGAGATGGTGAAAGCAAGCAAACATTCTGCAAGTAGTGATGAAGGAAGGTAGCTGTAAATGGCTGTTCTGGTGGACCCAAAGTTTAGGGCTACGGCCAAGAAGCTAGCAATGAGGAGGGGAAATCAGCTGCACTATTTCAGACATTGAGAGCAATTGATAAAAAGGCCATACCGTAGGAAGCTGGCTCCTTATATAGTATGCCAAAATGAGGTATACTGTACAGAGTGTCCAGGGCTTCCTTAATAAGTGGGGGAAAAACAAATGGCAAAGAGGGACTCAGCAAGGACTTACAGGACCAATCATCCAGACTTAAGGTGAGTATAGGGCAGGATGCTAGGCTACACCAACAGGTCACCTCAGGTGGCACTGTGGTGGTTCAAGTCTTGCAATGCTCTAGGACATAGGGACACCATTGGTCCTCTTGTCCTCGGTCTGAGGCAGTCAGGTGCGGAGGTTTCTTGGACTGCTGGGATTCTGTCACCTAGGCAGTTGGGGTTCAGGGGGCCTGCAGAAAGCGGCTGAAGACAAGACTGGGGGTCCAGAGCAACCGAACCAACAAGTGGGCTCAGAGCTCACAAGGCTCGGGAACGTAGAGACACCAGTTATCCTCTTCTCGTTGGTTCAGAGTGTCCACTTGCAGAGGTGCAGGGGACCATAATTTTCTGTCATCAGAGGTGGTCACTGTAGACGGGAGACTAGCAGAAGGAGGCTGTGAGCATTGGATTGAAGGCCACAGTGGGAAGACCCATGATGGTCTTTATCGCTGAAGGGACTGGGGACCACACTGGCACCGCTAGCCCACTTCAACGTGGGCAAGGAGGCACAGTTGCAGTGGTGCTATCTGGGATCAGGTGCTGGCAGTCTGAGTCCTCACAGTGTCTCTTGAGGTGCCTGCAAGAAGCAGGGAAGCAGCTTCACTGCTCCTTGGGAGTTCCTGGGTCTTGGGTGAAGGCTGGCAGTCCTCTCAGGAGTTTGGAGGCACAAGCAGCTGCAGGACAATGTGTCTTTGGCACAATCGCTGAAGTCAGCAGGCAGGCTGGCAGGATTGGCGCCAAGTCTGTCACTGGGATTCAGTTTGCGCTTTTGCATCTCTGGGTGTCCTTCTTTCTTCAGGTAAGCAGGATCTGATCCTCTGGTGCCAGAGGCTCCCCTAAATACTGAATTTAGGGGTGTTGGGGGAGTGTAGGGTGGTAGCCAATGGGCTAGTTACCCCTGGAGTAAAATTTTGAAATCTAGGTGTCCACATAAGGCAGCTCATCTTAGGGGTGAAAGTGACATGAGAGTGCCAAAAGAGTCCTGGGGCAGGGGTGGTCTGCATCTCGCTTCCGAGGAAAGCCAGATGCAGACTTGCAGGTCATACTGCTGGGATGAGAGCAGGCTTTCTTCCACCCCCTTCAACCAACACCACCCCACTCACCCTGAGAACAGAGGCTCTCAACCTTGGGGGTCAGAAACATGTTTGTTAGTGGCAGGCAGGCTAAAAGTAATCAGCCAGTACACCACCAGCTGGTAATGCTTTCAGGGGACACCTTTAAGGTGCCCTCTGGGTGCATGTATTATTAAACCCATCACTGGAATCAGTGTAGGTTTATTAAAATGAGATGTTTGATACCAAACATCCTTATTTTCAGTGAAGCCATCATATTGTTGGGGAACTTGTACTGACCAGTGTCTAGCATATGTACTTAAAATGGCTTTCCCGTCTACTCACTATGGAAAGGAATCGACAAAGACCTAGCAGGGGCATATCTTTCTTTCAGATTTGTCCATGAATGTAATATATAATGCATTCTGCCTTAGGGCTGTAAGTCCTCCTCTAGAGGTGACTTGCATATATTGCACGCACTGGTAGGGGACATGGCACACAAGCTGTGTGCCATGTCGTGTTTTCACTTTTAGCTGCACTAAGACAAACAGACTGCCAAGGCAGTTTGCTTGTGCTAATTAAGGGGTCCCTGAGAGTGGCACAGTATGTCTTGCAGCCCTCGGGCCCTCTTTGGTACCCAGGCCCTAGGTACCAGGGGTACCGTTTAATAGGGACTTACAGGCGTGCCAAAGGTATTGCCAACTGGGGAACAATTGCACAGTCTTAAAAAAAGAGATCTGGCACTGGCGACCTGAATAGCAGGAATCCAGTGCACTTTCAGTAAAAAAATGCATCGTATAGTGGGCAAAAGGTGTGGGTGACCATGTGAAAAAGGGCCATTTTCCTATAGGTACCAGCTGACTAGAAGAAAGAAGAGATAATTCCAGTGAAGGAGTCAGCCACTCTAGCTTGGAGGATGAGGAGTTTGAGAAGAGACTGTAAAGAAACAGAGTATGATGTCTATTAATTCACCGGCTGGAATAGCACTGCCTGGAATATTAAGATTAGGAGTAACACAGAAGGGAAAGAAACAATAGCAGGAAGATAAAGGTAAACTAATAATAACACAATAATCAGATAAGACGTCCAATGCAAAGTCAGGAAAATGATCTAGAAAGAGGATACATAAACGAGGTATGAGAATAGACAAACTGATGAATCTATAGTTCAGCTGGTGTGTTACAAAATGTAACCATACACTGAAGAGATTTACAATTGAGATGGGGTTTAAAGAGGCAGAAAGTGAATGTATCTGAGAAACAAAACAGTGCAATGAGTTAAAAGGAAGCTGGAAATGGGGAGAAGGTTCAAAAAGTAAGGACGGACAAGTGCAAGAACAGGCAGATGATAGACTGGATAAAAATCAAGGTGAAAAATGTCTTATGCATGGGTGACGGGTAGGGAAAAGAAACAGCAAGTTAAGAATATATAAACAAAAAAAAAAGGTTTTAATGTACAGAGGCTGGCAGTACAAAATGGCAGGAGATGCTAATATCACAGTATCACCTAGTATAAATCCATTAACCCACGAAGGAACATAGCACTTTTGCTGTAATTTCTATCATCTTTTCTAAAAAAAAAAAATTAAACATACGATGAACACCTAACACAAGGCTCAACAATCACAAACCTGATAATATTTTTAAACCTAGAGCATGGGCAAATCTTTCACTTTTTTAAAATGAAAAGCATTTAAAAGACTCCCACGTTATTTCAATATAGGTTAATATATGTCCAGGCAAGATACACCTGCAGTCAATATTAAAGCAGACACGAAACAGGCCGAATAAGCAGCCCTCTTTCATAGAGATTGATAAAAATCACATCATGCACATTTAGCACCCTGATTGTGCTCATTGTATGTACTCTAACATTGCTCCTCAGGGCATACCTCACGTGGTATACATACTAAGAACGTAAACGAATAAAGGAAACTATGTCACAGAAAACTGAAAAATTCACATAGCATTATTATATTATGGAAGTTGTTAGGATTACTCATGTGAGATCTTCTCGATCTCACCGTGCCCAGGACTGGACAAAGACAGAAAAATAATACTGCACTATTGTGTGCTCTCACCTTCTTAGATGGAGTGCACCTTGCCTTTAATATTTATTAAAAATAATGTAATTGGGCCTATTAAGGAATCTCTTTCCTGTTCAGTTAAGGTAATTGTGCAACGCATGCTGCACAATGACCACTGACTGCACTGCTTCTAGCATTTCTAAATTTAAAGTACACACTGACTTGCAGTCCAGAAGCTTCCTGCTAACTTAGCATGCAACAGTGTGTGACAAAAAAAAAGAGAACAAGGTGAAATCGGAGGCAAAAAGCAAGACAGCATTAAAAGGCTAGAAAAAGGGTACAAGATGAGACAGAAAACTCAGTACACCCAAACAGAAACCAGGAAAACGACAACCCAGTCAGTTCCTAGACATTTCAAATGGAAAGGACTGTATATGGCAAGCTAATATATTTTATAGTTTCTTTTTAACTTATTTTAATAACAGAATATCATAAAAATTCCAAGACTGATCTATGAATAAAGGTTTATCTGGAACAGTTACCAGAAAAATTGTATTATAAAATGGCACTCACAACTTAAACATTTTACCTAGGTCTTCCTCAGTTCCCAGATGCAATTTCTTCCCTTCCATCTTCTCAATCTCTTCATCGTTGAACTTATACCATTCGCCAGTTTGAGGATCCTTCACATGAGCAATGTAGTGGCCAGAATATGCACTCACTCCACGGTGAATAAGTACAGCACTCAGTTCATACACATAATTGCCAGCTGCAATGAAAATAAAAGCTGAAGTTAAAGGAAAGTTACGAAAAACATTTTTATTGTCTATACAGCCTAATGCACACCCTCAGATACAAGTCCGATCTAATTTATTTATTTATTGAATTTTATAAAGCTACTTCACATCACTATAAAGAAGGCAAGGGAGGAGAAAAATGGACAGGGATATGAGAAGGACAAGCATAGAAGGAAGGTGAGTGTAGGATAGTGGAGTAATATTTGGGGTGGACAAGTGTCCACCATGAAGTACAAGGGCACCGTCCGCCACAAGTCACATATATTAAATAACTTGAACCTGTTGTATAGCTATTTTAGCCATGTTTTAGATAAGGTATTTTAGCAAACTAGGCCTGCCGTTGTGCAGTTTAGCCCAGTTACATTTTATTCAGCATTGCTTTATTTTTCTAGCATTAGTCACATTTGCAGTGTTGTTTTATTTTATTTATCTATTTGTTCCTTCGCCTAGGAAAGCATCACCTTCTTAGCATTGCACTTTGTGCTTTCCTCATGGCTGCAGTCAGATATGGTAGCCGGCAAAAGTGGTAGGTTGTGTCCAACAGTCACAGAAACATACATATCCTCATGTGGGGAAAGTTTTTATTTGGAACATCAACTGTTTTATTATAAAAACACTTCTTTGTCAAATACATGTTGGAGGGAGATTCTAGCCAGATGACCACAACTGCATGCTGATTGCTGAACGTCTTCGCTACAGCTGCTTGCTTAGACTACGGAATCCCTGCCCTATATGGGGATGGTGTCTTTCTAGACAACAGACTTCCTTGCTCAGGTATGGGGGATGATATCTTCTCAGGGGGGAACCCTGAAGGGCAGATTAGAGCTTACCACACTGTGCTCAAACATAGTTTAGGTAGGAAAAATATACATCACTCCTAGTGATAGTAAGGTGGGACTGTTTTTGTGTTTCACACTCCTCGTCACAATTTTGCTTAAAGTGTGTTTTATCATCCTAGTTATTGCAATACATGCCATTTTATCTAAGATGCAGTTACTTCAATAAACCCTTATTGAACTATGCTCTGCTTCTGTTTGTCTTTGCCTGTGTGAGACTAATGTAACTGAGAGAAAGGGATGAGATCTGATCAACCACGATTCCCCTGAGGTGTCCTTCTGTCATGAGCCTGGATGCCACAATCATCCCTGCTCTTGGGCAGGGATGAGGTGCTGCTAGTTAGCCGGAAAACCCAGATTAGGCTGGCAAGCGTCAAATGGTGTGGAGTTGTACTCGGTAACCCCACAATTCGGGTGATTCTGCCACCCAAATCCAGTAGCCTCATTAGGATAATGAGAACCTATGCAACACATTTGTGTTCAATCCCTGGTACTGTGACACAAACAGTCAGACTTAATTCACAGGCAATGTGTAAAGTTTTCAAGCAGAGCATACACTGTAGAAAAAGTCACACAAAACACAATACTCCACAACCAATTTTATAATGAAAGAGTGAATGTATGAATAAAATAATACAAAAAGGCCAATTTCAGTAAGGGGAACCGGAGATATAAATATTTAAAGATTTAAATGGAAAAATGCACCAAAAAAAACATAACATGCTAATGATAATATATGGAAGTGGTAGGCCAACGTAGGCGTGATTTGAGGATGACCAACAGGAAGCTGGTCAGCTACAACAAGTAGATTGGTCCCTGTGAAGGTTGGAAAAGTTAAAACAAAGTTTCAAAGTCTAAAATCAGAAATGGACTTTGTCATTTTCTGAAAAGAAAAACCCTCCCTGAGTGGGCCACCACTGCAACTGTGACTGCCAGCGTGGAACAGAAGACCAGATACTTGAAGCAGGTGAGCTGCTGGAGCTCTGAAACTTTGGAGATTTCTTGCTTAATATTTTGTAAGTTCCACCATAGAATGGAACTTAGTCATTTGTTCGGAGGAGCTGGAAGCCTTGAGTGGGAGAAATTTGTAAATGATGCTGTGGAGCAATCTGTCAGACTTTTTCCAGCGCAGGAGCTCTGGAGAAAACGTATTTCAAAGTATCCAGGCTTTCTTCTAGTGCTCAAACAACCACATCAATACACTTCTGAATCCCCAGGATCTCATGGGAGGACACTTAAGAGACTCTCAGAGCATCAGTCAGCAGCAAAGTCCAGTCCAGGTTCAGCTGCCACTGGTTACCTGGGTATTTCCAAGAAAATGCCTCCTGCAGCTTGTTGGGTCCCTGTAGCCACACCTGGGGTCAGCCAACTGATCCTTAGATTCAACTTCTTTGTTCTGTCACAAAAGGTAGAATGTGCAGTCATTCAGAGCTCATTTCAGGTAACAGACACCACATCCAGTCCTCTTCTGAGCTTCCGCTGGTTAAAAAAGTGCTCTGAGGAAGGTTATTGGGGGATTTCACATTTACGCCTAGCACCAGCTACTGGCTGGAGGTGGCTCCTCAGCACTACCTAACAAATGGATTAAACTTTTCTAGGGTCAACCGTACCCACTTTTTCAGTAGTTCCTGTTTGTTTTATTACTAACAATCCCATAATGCCCCTCACTCTCAAAATCCAAGATGGGAAAACTCTTACTTCCCTTCTGCAGAACCTGTGTGTCCACACCGCGGTGTGGTCAAGGTAATAAGCTGCTGCCTTCCACTGGTTCAGGTATGCACCCTTCCTCCCACTTGGTTTGGTGTCGACTTGACTATGGGAACAAAGGCTGGGGGTAACCATCCAATGTGGGATTACTTTGCAACAGAGATCAAAGGGATAGAAAGGATGACTTGCAAGGGGAAAAACGTGGTTGATTTTAATCACTCTATAAAGAGGATAAGGATAAGTTACTTACCTGTAAATCCTAGTTCTCTTCCAGGGGTATCCTCATCAAAGTCATAAACATTGAATATTCCCGCCCTTGTGCGGGGACCCCGGAGCATATATAAAATACACATATATTATACATGTGTAACAAACAGTCATGCAGGCTATCATGTTAAAAACAGGCTAAAAATGCTTTATTTCTATGAAGTTTTTTTTATTTTATTTTTTTATAAAAAACTACAATAGAGCATAAATATCTACCCAAGCTCCTAAAACTAGGCTTAGGGAAGTAAGCAGCAGCAAACTCTAGAGAAAAAATAGAAAAAACTGCATTGAAAAACAATGAAGCATTCTTAGCCAATAGGCTGCATGCAGGTTAACACAGGAGAACCATAAAACTTTGGCACCGTGCCTTTAAGACCCTGAGCACCTCCAGTATCCCACCATGCCTCAGGGGTGAAGGAAAGGTGACAGTTGGTTCACAGTTAGGTAATTTCTTTTTACGGTGACAATTTGTATAACAGATTCAAAATACAGTCTGTTCTGCACTTCTAGGAGACGTGCGTCCGGGGAGGAGGGTGGGTTGTTTATGACTTTGATGAGGATACCCCTGGAAGAGAACTAGGATTTACAGGTAAGTAACTTATCCTTCTCTTCCAGGGGATCCTCATCAATAGTCATAAACATTGAATAGATTAGCAAGCCCATCCCTAAATCCAGCGGACTGTCCGATAGAAGTGCAGGAATAGATAGGTATTACGCAAATAGATTTCTTAGAGAGGCCTGCCCCACTTGGGCATCCGCTCTCGCATTGGAGTCTAAACAGTAATGTCTCGTAAACGTATGGACAGACTTCCATGTAGCAGCCTTACAAATCTCAGATATCGGAACATTGTTAAGGAGGGCAGCAGTAGCCGCTTTTCCCCTTGTGGAATGCGCTCTAGGCCGCGCTAGTAATTGTTTATTAGCTAGCTGGTAAGTATTAACAATACAAGAAACTATCCATCTTGATATTGTTCGTTTAGATGCTGCCTCTCCTATCCTCAAATGACCATAGTTTACAAACAAGCGGTTAGAATGTCTAATCAATTTTGTCTTATCCAGTTAAAATTTCAGCACTCTTTTCAAGTCTAAGGAGTGCAATGCTTTCTCTGCCGGAGTCTCCGGATTGGGAAAGAAAGTCAGTAAAGATATGGTCTGATTGATATGGAATTCTGACACCACCTTGGGAAGGAAAGATGGGTGAGTTCGTAGAACCACTCTATTGTCATGAAAAACCGTGTACGGTTCTTTGGAAGACAAGGCCTGGATTTCACTGACCCTCCTCGCTGAAGTAATGGCCACTAGAAAAGCCGTCTTCCACGTAAGGTGTTGTAAAGAGACCTTATGTATAGGCTCAAAAGGAGGGCCCATAAGTTTTGCCAAGACTACGTTCAGTTCCCATGGAGGAGAAGGTCTCCGAATGGGCGGAAAAACTTTCTTCAAACCTTCTAAGAAATCCTTGACTACAGGTTTCGTAAAGAAGGATTCCTGAGAAGGTGACTTGCGATAGGCTGTAATAGCAGACAAATGTACCTTAATAGACGATACCTGCAGACCGGACTTCGCTAGATGAAGCAAACAGGACAGTATGACATCCTCCTGCGCCCGTATGGGATTATGACCTTGCTGACAGCACCATATGTAGAATCTCTTCCACTTAAAAGCGTAAGAACGCCGCGTGGAAGGCCGTTTGGACTCTTTCAAGATGTTCATGCACTCCTGTGAGAGCCCTAGGTGCCCATACTGCAGGAATTCAGGAGCCATGCTGTTAAGCTCACAGAGGGTAGGTTGGGATGTAGAATTCTGCCCTCCATTCTGCTCAGAAGATCCGGTCTGCACGGCAGCCTCCTGTGAGGTTTTTCCGACAGGTTGAGGAGATCTGTGTACCAGAATTGACGGGGCCATTGAGGCGCTATAAGAATCATTCTGGTCCTGGATCTGTAAAGTTTGCTGATCACTGCCGGAGTGAGGGGAATCGGCGGAAAAGCGTTGAGAAATATCCCTGACCAGTCGATCAACAGGGCATTCCCTCGAGATCCCGGACGGTAGAACCTGGATGCGAAGTCTGGGCATTTCTTGTTTACTTCGTCTGCGAAGAGATCCAGTTGAGGCCGACCCCATTGCGCGAAGATGTATTCTGCGACTTCGCCGTGTAGGACCCAATCGTGAGCGTCCTCTAGGTGTCTGCTCAGAAAATCTGCTTCCACGTTCTGCTGACCTGGCAGGTGAACCGCTGTAATTGACATTCCTCTGGCCAGGAGCCAATGCCATATCGCTTGGGACTCTCGCGATAGGGGTAGGGATTTCGTCCCCCCTTGTTTGTTCAAGTAATACATCGTGGTTGTATTCTCCGTCTGTATTAAGAGCGTTTTCCCCTGAATTAGTGGTATGAAAGACTTGAGAGCCAGATGGACCGCTCTGAGTTCTAGCAGATTGATATGGTACTGCTTTTCCTTGTCTGACCACAGACCTTGCGCTCGAAAAGGACCCAGATGAGCCCCCCATCCCTGCAGAGACGCATCCGTTACTAGGGTGTCGGATGGAAGCACCTGGTGAAACAGAGCACCCACTGACAGGTGAGGTCTGTGCATCCACCATCTCAATGACTGAAGTGCTACCGCCGGTAGCTGCACTGTGTCCTCCCAGCGACCTGTTCTTTGGCTCCAGTTGGTCTCCAATGCCTCTTGGAGGGGTCTCATGTGGAGTCTGGCATTTGGGACAATAAAAATGCATGATGCCATGGAGCCCAGCAGCGATGTCACCTGACGTGCCGTAGGTGCGCTGGCTCTCAACAGGTCCTGACACTTCCTGCCTATTGAGGATAGTCGTTCCTCCGAAGGATACACTTTTTGGAGTTCTGTGTTTATGATAGCTCCCAGGTAGTGAAGATTCTGTGTTGGAATCAAGGTTGACTTTTGGTAATTGACCTGAAGACCTAGAGCTTCGCAAACTCCGAGTACAATGTCCCGATGGCTTCTCGCCTGCTCCGGAGAAGGAGCCTTCAGTAGCCAGTTGTCTAGGTATGGATATATGTATATCCTTTGTTTTCGAAGATGCGCCACCACCACTGCCATACATTTCGAGAAAACTCTTGGGGCAGATTTCAGGCCAAAGGGTAGAACTCTGAACTGGTAATGCTGTAACGCTACTCTGAAGCGCAGCAATTTTCGATGTTTGGGAGCTATTGGGATGTGAAAGTACGCATCCTGCAGGTCGATGGAGCACATCCAGTCTCCCTGATGCAGTTGAGGGAAAATCTGGTGAAGCGCTAGCATCCTGAACTTCTGCTTCCTTATGTATTTGTTCAGCAGCCGTAGGTCCAGAATTTGCCTGAAAACGCCCTCTCGACCCTTCTTCGCCACCAGAAAGTAACGGGAGTAGACCCCCTGTCCTCTGTGTGCAGGTGGAACCTTTTCTATGGCATTCTTTTTTAGGAGGGCGAGAGCCTCCTTGCGTAGCAAGCTGAGATGAGATGGATTGTCTTTGGTTGGTGGCAAGCGTGGTGGAGGCTGTTTGAAAAGAAGAGAATAGCCATGTTCGACAATATTGAGCACCCATTTGTCTCTTGTGATAGAGTGCCACTCGCGAAGATAAGCTGTAATACTTCCCCCCACCGGAGTGGTGTACAGTGTCGAGGGAAGCGAGATTTCATTGCTTGGTGGGTGCTTTCGGAGTGGACTGTTGAGGTCTACTTGACCCTCGCTCCCTTGTGTTTCTCTGTTGAAAAAGAGGGCGTCCCTGTCGTTGCTGTGACCTTTGAGGCCAATGAGGGGTTTGAACCCTCTGCTGGAAAGGGCGCCTGTCATACGGCCTGTACCTCCGCCTGAAATCTTTCTTTCTTTCCAGGCCCACTGCCCTCATGGTATCCACCTCAGTCTTCATGCGGGCCATTTCTTCGTCTGCATGGGCACCGAATAGAGAGCTCCCGGCGAATGGGAGATTCAGGATGCGTTGTTGTGCTTCCTGTTTCAAACCAGTGAGTCTCAGCCAGGAAGATCTCCTTGCACAGATTCCATGTGCGTATCCATGAGCAGCTAAATCCGCCCCATCTGCTGCCGCGCTGATAACCTGGTTGGATACCAGGCATCCTTCTTGCAGTATCTCCTGGAAATCTTGTCTGTCCTCTCTGGGAAATTTTTCTGTGAATCTACTGAGCGAGTCCCACAGAGAACGATCATACCTGCCCAGGAGCGCAGACGCACTGGAGACTTTCATTGCCGAAGCCGCCGTCCCGCATATCTTTCTCCCCAGAGAGTCTAGATGCCTGCTCTCTTTATCCGGGGGTACCGTGGATGAAGATGCCACCGAGTGGGTTTTTCGGGCGGCAGCTATTATAACCGAGTCCGGTGGCGGATCCTTCCTGAGGAACAAAGGGTCCTGTTCGGGAGCCTTGTATTTTTTGAGAATCCTAGCCGGGGCAGATTTAAGCGAGGCTGGGGCCAGAAAAGTGTCCATGGTTGGCTGCAACAAACCAGGCACTAGAGGCAGCAGCTTTTTTGATGCTGATCTCTGTTGCAGAGTCTCAAAGATGACTGATGAGGAGGTAGATGGCTCTGGAACCTCTATGTTGAGTTTCTGCGCTCCTCTTAGCAGCACCTCGTTAAACGTGGTAATGTCATCCACCGGTGAGACTCTGGCAGGTGGTGAATCTGTTAGGGTGGGTGAGTAACGCCCCACAGATGAACCTGATGAAGACCAAGAGGGTGATCTTCTTCTTGAACGAGACCTGGATCTTAGTTGAGAACGAGACCTGCTGCGAGACGCTGTAGCAGAGCGCATAGGCCTCGCGGCCGATTGGCGAGGAGCAGAACTAGCCCGTTCTGCCCTGGCTGTCGGTGATGGCGTTCTTGGCAGGGAGGCAGTAGGCGAATACATTTCGCAAATATTGCGAATCTGGGGAGGCCGCTGGTCTGTTAAGGCTCTCCAGCCATCTCGGAGATAGATTGATGGGCGAGACATGCCCAGATGATGCCGCTCTTGACCGAGAAGAGTCGCTCGGTATGGAGACCAATGGAGATGGCGCGGCCTTGTCTGGCGTGGGGCAATGTTCTGCTCCCTGTGGGACAGGTAAAACCTGCGTCGACGTCGATGGCTGCGTCGACGTCGAAGGGCGCCCAGCCGGTTGCTCTTGCCTCGACGTTGAGTGCCTCGACGTTGAGTGCCTTGACGTCGAACGGCGATCCTTGGACCTCGACCTGCTCGCCGTCGTGTGCCTCGACGTGGAGCGGTGGGAGGTCGACGGCGGATGTGTCTCATGCCGTCGTGGTGATTTCGACGTCGTGTGTCCTGACGTCGGGGGGCGCAAAGCCTTTGGCGGCGACCGGGCACGCCGGCGATGGTTCGATGTCGATCGGCGGGCTGCCGTCGACGGAGACCTGCCCCTGCGATGATGTTCCCTCGACGCCGTTTCCTTCGACGTCGGGTGTGTCGCCGTCGACGGCGATATATGCCGGTGAGACGGTGGTAGCGACGACGTCGACGGTGAACAAACAGGCACTTTCCTACCTGCTGACGTCGACCGAGCCATTCTCTCCTGAGAATGGCCTTCTGGTTGTCTGGGAAGTGAGGAGGACGATGTTCTTTGCCTCTCCTGAAGCCCATGTAGCCAGATCTTCTCTCTGTCTTTCAGAGTCCTCTTAGACATGTTCTTGCAGTACTTACAAGTGTCAGGGCAGTGACTCTGAGGCAGGCATACTATACACAGAGAGTGGGGATCTGACTGGGCCTTCTTCTTCCCACAAGCAGGGCATTTGACAAAAAGTGAAGGCATTTTTTTGTCAGGAAAAAACTGCTAGCTCAGACAAAGATGTTATTTGTCGAATGAAAAGTGAAAAAACGCTTTTTTAAAGAATTTTTCTGAGAAAAACTCAGAAAAACTGAGAGCTCAATGCTCCAGGATCCTCTCAGAAGAAGCCGGAAAAAAGAACTGACCTAACTGTGAACCAACTGTCACCTTTCCTTCACCCCTGAGACATGGTGGGATACTGGAGGTGCTCAGGGTCTTAAAGGCACGGTGCCAAAGTTTTATGGTTCTCCTGTGTTAACCTGCATGCAGCCTATTGGCTAAGAATGCTTCATTGTTTTTCAATGCAGTTTTTTCTATTTTTTCTCTAGAGTTTGCTGCTGCTTACTTCCCTAAGCCTAGTTTTAGGAGCTTGGGTAGATATTTATGCTCTATTGTAGTTTTTTATAAAAATAAAAAAAATAAAAAAAAAAAAAACAACTTCATAGAAATAAAGCATTTTTAGCCTGTTTTTAATATGATAGCCTGCATGACTGTTTGTTACACATGTATAATATGTGTGTATTTTATATATGCTCCGGGGTCCCCGCACAAGGGCGGGAATATTCAATGTTTATGACTATTGATGAGGATCCCCTGGAAGAGAACTGCAGGAATCAAGATGCCTGCAGAAGTAAGGGATAATAAATGATTATATAATTAGGCTGGAATTATGCATTAGGAGATAAACTGAGCACCTATGTGAAAAGCCAGGTTTAGAGGTCTTTCTTTAAATGGAGATAATTGTCTTTGTTTTTTTAAGGCAGGGTTCAAGTTGTTCTAGAAGCAAAAGCATTAATGTCGTAATGTCAGACATATGGTACAAGATTAAAGGAATACTTTGCTTACCCTGTAAGCATGTATTCATAGTGTGTAGTGCCCTAGATTCACATGCTTAGTATCTGTGAACTGGTAGTGAATCTTGTTCACCACAAAGCTTATGTTTGTTTGTGCTGTACATTCATTGGAAGGTGCAAATAAGTGTCTTAAGTCTATAGTCGCCATTTAATCCTCTTTTTTACAAATATGGTATGACCTCTTGCAATATTGTCATCTTGAATTTTTATTTCTTTAGAAACCTTTTTTTTTTTTTTTTAAACCTGAGTTCTAGAATTGGTCTTAGGGAAACGTCTGCTTTTGGAATTAGGAAATATGTTGAGTAATGTCCCTTGTTGATTTTTTTGTCTTGGTACTCTTTGTATTGCTTTTTTCTCCAGCAGTACTTCTACCTCCTTGAGGAGAGAAGTTGTCTCTTCTGTGGAATGGACCTTATTTTTTGGTCCCTTTGCTGGTGGTATTTTTGCAATACTATGCAATATCAGAACAGTATTATGTTCAGTATCCATTTGTCTGACGTTATCTTCCTTCACTTCCTGAAAGAAGTTTTTTTATTCTGCCTCCTATTTGTGTTGTGTGTAGGAGTGCTTGATCCTTGCTCATGTCTCCCGATTGTCATGGTTCTGAGAGGTCAGCAGTCTTTATTTGTGGGAGTTGATTCTTCTCTGTGACTGAACCCTTTCTCTGGCTCTTTCCTGAAAGGACTGGTGCCCTTCCTGCTGGTACTGCCAACTTTATTACAGCTGATTAGGTGCCTTCCTGAAAGCTCTGGTGGGTCTTCCTGCCTGGAAGTTGCCTCCTCTCTCTGTAGGTCTGGGCGACGGTACTGTCCTCATGTTCATTCCTCCACAAAACTGCAAGGCCCCCATAGATTTTACTGTTTCATTGTACTTCTTTAGTTGGCCGAGTGTGCTGTCAACCATGCTTTCAAACAACTGCTTCCCATTGAATGCGGTGTTGATAATATTGGCCAGCACTTCTCGCTTTAAGCCTAAAACTCTCAGCCAAGAATGGCATCTGAGGGTGAGGCCCTTCATCGTTTGTCGGCTTGATGTGTCCGCTGCATCCAATGCATATTTTAGGCATGCGTTGGCAATGTCTTTTTGCCACTTTCAACTAAGTGTGCAGCCCTCTTTCTATATTGTTCAGGGAGGTTCTTCATCAGTTTTACCATCTCCTCCCAGTGCCGACAGGCATGACAGTTAAGTAGGGCATTCGAATTGTCAAGGTGCCACTGATTAGCTGCACTGTGTACAAACTTCCTACCCATGGGGTCCAACTTTTTGCTCTCATTTTCCTTAGGCGACCATGATGTAGATGAAATGTTGGTCCTCTTCCTTGCTACTGACTCCATGATGAAGTTAGCAGGTACCTTGCCCTTTATATATGCGGGATCCTTTGAGGAATACTTATACCTCTTCTAAGCCCTTGGAGTCACAGCTCTGCAAGTAGCAGGGATCTTTAAGGATACTTTTCCCTGGTCTAGATCGCTATGGAGCATAGGAAGGAATTGATTCCTAGCCTCAGTCAGAACAAGTGTATCCAGCAGAAAAGAAGACTGGGGTATTTCTTTCTCTCCTTCTACTCAGTACCTGTCTGCAGCTTATTTTATGACCTGGTTGTACATGGCAATGTCATCCAGCGGAGAAGGCCTCGACTCCACTCCTTCAGGGTAGTCTGTCTCTAGATTTTGCACTGTGGCTCTGTATATTCAGATTACTCCGATCCTTGATACATTCCGGTCATCTGTTCATCTTCCTCTTCCCTAGAAGAGTTCCTCTACCTCTTTTTGTGGCTGAGGAACTAAGGAAGGCTCAATTTCTTAAAACTCTTTTCTGCTCTAGTCTTTCTGTGTCAAGGTCTTTGGCAGTATCTGAAAACCCTTTAGACATTTGTTGAAGTCCTTCTTTTTCTGTAGAAGTGCAGCCACCTTGGCTTTGAGGCACCTCTTCTTCTTTCTCAATTTCAGCCGTCCTTTCTTTGCCATTGAGGCTTGATGTCTTTCTCTTGGGCCTTGAAGAGCTTTTCAAAGACACTTCGGTCGTCAAGCTGCAATGTTCTGCTCACGACCTGTCTGATTTCAACATCGAACCCTTCATTCCACTTCTGTCTTTCGACGATTTGGATCTTTCTGAAATATTTCCTCCTATGGTGTCCTCTTCAAGGGATCTGAGGAGCTCCTTGTCTCTGGTGTACATGCAGTGGGTGAATGCTTCAAAGCAGAGGCTCACTTCAACGCCCTTGAGTCATGTTATCGTGACTTGGGCATTTTCTTCTAGGACTATGGCTTTCTTATCTCGGATCGCTTCATCTTTTTGGCTAACTGGCCTTCGACGTCGACCATCCGCAGATCTGTGTCAGATGTTTTGTCCTCGCCTTCTTCAACAATGATTTTCTCCTTTTCACTTGAGAGACAAAAGTCTCAGGGTTAGAGATGTCTTGCCCCTGCATGTTGTGATGAGTACATCTGTCTCGCTGTTACTCTGTGTCTTCGACGTGAACATGGAGCAGGCGTTGCAGTCTTTGCTTAGGTGCTGATGAGCAGACAGAGGTTGCAGATCATGTGTCAGTCCTTCTGTGACAACCTATTGTGGAATTTCTTGCAGAACTGGAGTTGTGACTTCTCCATTAGATCATCCAACTATCCCCCTGAAAGGGCATTTTCAAAATCCGTCGAGGAAATTTGTCTCCTTCTCTCAAATTCTCAAGTACCTATTCATCAGTGTTGTTCGATTTCGGTGATCTTTTCGGGGAACTTCTTCTGAACGTCTTCCAAAGTGGTTACTCGTATTGGAGATACTTCAGAAGGCATCCAGACTCAAAGAGAGATACAAAAAAAGAATCTGAAGATTGAGACTGTAGGAAGCTGGCTTTTTATGAGATGTACCAATGTAGGGGTACACCATACAAAAAGTCCAGATGACACTTATGGGCTTACACGGGCTTACTTTAATAATTCCAAATGCATTTTAGGCTTATCTGAGGGAAGTGTTGAGCATTTGTTGTACACAGTCAATAAATGAAACACACGAAAAGAAATGAGACCAATTAAAAAAAATTACACAGATTTTGATATATATTTTGATATCAAGATCATCGATACTGGGTAAGTACATTAGGCGTTATAAATGTTTACAGCTAAAAATCACAGCTGTCAGATCTGAGGCATGAGCCTCGAACGCAGTAATGTTATCCTATGGGACAAGCATACACTAGATTCATATACTTGCAAATGTTTTTCAGGGTTCTTCTCCTGGGCTTAAAGGGGCTTAGGGGCCAAGCTCCAAGAAACCAACCTGCAGTTCGGTTTTACCTGCCCTGGTGTGTCCAGGTCCAGAGATGCTGGTCGCATTGGTAGCCTGGAGGACTGCGAGTTAAAGTCAAAGGAGAAATGACTTCAAAAGAAAAGGGATGCACGAAGGGACTGGGGGACCGGTCTGGCATGATCCACCAGGGGGCTCGGCTCTTAGAAGGCTTTGGAGCACAAAGACACAGATGGTTGACATGACAGAGGTGTTTAGTCTGGCAAGTCGCTAGCATCAGAGGCTCTCACTTTGTTTTGGTGACCTAGAGAGACAGAGAGAAAAAGAGACTGCAGGGCCCCTCAGGGTTAGCACCTTGGAGATCCTGACATCCCTCATCGGCTTGTCAGTGTTGGCATCCGTGGTGTCCAGACTGGACACACACCAAGAACTGGTGCTTGCAAAGGTTCCAGGTACCTCAGGTATTGGTGCAGGGAGCCTCTGGGAAGGCTCAGCATCTCGATGCTTGGTGAAGCGCTAGGGCAAACCTCCTGGACTCTCAATGTTCTCCTCCCGGTGAGTTGCTCCCTCAATGGACCAGATGGTTAGCAAAACGGTAAGGGGTGAAGCGGACAGATGCTGTCAATGCCTGTAGATGCAGTGAGATGGCTCCTCCACCTCAAAGGAAATACTACTTTGTTGGTGAAGTACTGGACAAACCTCCTCAGTTCCCAGGCAGACGAATCTGAAGACCTGGTGTCAGGGGGAATCCTAAACACTGAATTTAGGGGTATTTAGGGGAGTTTTGAGTAGTAACCAATGGGCTACTTACTCCTTGGGTGACAACTTCCCCTAGATGTACACTTCCTGGGGAGAGTGTACATTTGAGCCATCCTAATCCAGAATCCCTGGTTCCACTGAAAACAAGGTGGTGGAACCCTTTCTCGAGTGTCCACTTCAGGTAGCTCACCTTAGGGGTGTGAAAAGTCTAGAAGTCGACCATGTCTGTTGAATACATTCCTGCCTGCTCTGGTGCCAAATCAACCTTGGGGCAGGGGGTGGCAGTAGGAAGCTGGCTCTTTATATGATATATCAAAATGAGATATATTGTCAAAGATTTCAGGGATTCTCTTACCAGTGGACAGGGCCTGCTCTAGCAATCCCAAGGTGCTGTTTTAGGGGGTAGTGTGGTTGTGCAGCTGTGGGCTTATCAGAGAGGAGTGTTAGGCATCAGCAAATACACACAGTCAATAAATGAGACATACTAATCAATAAGAAGATCAACACCAATTTACAAAAATAACAAGTATCTCTATATATGTTTAGGCACCAGAATCAATATGAGCAGGTAAGTATGTTTTGCAAGAAAAATCTTTGCAGTTTTAAAAAGTCAACACTTAGTACAATTTTATGAGGGCTGTAATGTTATCCTAAGGAGAAAAAACAAAAAATACGTAAAAGATGCATAGTACAGTGACTTACGGGACCAATCTCCCCAATTTAAGGTAAGTATTGGGCAAGGGTCTGGAGCACACTAACAGGTCACACCGGGCAGCACTGGGGCAGCTGGGTGCAGGGGTGTAGCACGGCGTCTGGAACACAATGTTAGTCAATGGGGATCGGTCCGGTTGTAAAGAGGCTGCAGGTTTGGCCTGAGAGTCCAGCCGTGATGAACCAACAAGTGGGTTCAAATCTTGAGATGCTCACGATGTGGGAACACCTTAGGTCCTCTTCTCCATGGTCCAGGGGGTGGCGGGTGGAGAGGTGTCTGGAGGCGTCGGGTTTTCTTCACTAGGAGCACTTGCGGTTGAGGGGGCCTGCAGGAAGAGGCTGCATGTGGCGTTGCTAAGTCCACTGTGGGCAAGTCTAAGGTGGGCTTTGTCACTGGAGGCCGGGGCACCATGTGGGCACAGTTGGCCCAGTTCAACTCGGGCTAGGCGACACAGGTGCAGTGGTGCTTTCAGGTGTCTTTTTTCCAGTGGTCTGGAGTACTCGCCGTTCTCTTGGTGTGCTTGCAAGATGCAGGAAAGCAGCTTCGCTGCTACAGAAGATTTCCTGAGTCTTTTTTGAAGGTTAGCAGTCCTCCCAGGCTTTTGGAGGCACAAAAGCTTCCAGGACGAGACAACGTTAGCGCAAATCATCAGGAGCAGTAGACAGGCTGGCAGGGCTGGACCAAGTCAGGTGCTTCTCAGTCGCTGCTTTTGCGGCTCTTGAGCAGGGACCTGACTTCCTGGTGCCAGAAGCTCCCATAAATACAGAATTTAGAGGCTTTTAGTGGCAGGTAGAGTAGTAGCCAATGGGCTACTTACCCCTGAGGTCACTACACTCCCTATGTGACCACTTCCTGTGGGAAGGGGCATAACCCTGACCCAGTGTTCCTAATTCTATCAACACCAAGATGGCAGATTTCTAAATGTTATGTCCAGCTCACCTTAGATGTCAGACTGACCTGAGGAGTGGACACACCTCCCTGAATACTAACTTTCCTGCTTGTCCGTGTACCAAATGGGCCCTGGGGCAAGGGGGGGGAGTCGACATCTCTCCTTAGAGTGAAGAATGCCTTGGAATGCAGAATCGCACATCATCCTGTTAGGTGGGTGTATAAACACCTCTTCCAGAGCAGGCTTTGTTTCTGACCGCCCAAGAGCAAAGACTATCACCAAGGGCGGTCAGAAGCATGTTTGGTGGTGGCAGGTTGGCTAAAACTAGTCGGTTCACACACTGTTAGTTGGTAGGCTTTCAGGGGGTACCTCTGAGGTGCCTGCTGGGTGTGTGTAGATATAAATACATCATTGGTATCAGTAAGGATTTATCAATACGGGAGGTTTGATATAAAACATCCCTATTTTCAGTGAAGCCATCATGTAGCTGGGAAACTCCTACAGACTAGTGTCCAGCACATGTACTTAAAATGGCTTCCCTGTTCACTCACTACTGTTCACTCACTATGTCTAAGACTCCACAAAGACATAGCAGGGGCATATATGCTCTTGCAGATATGGCAACACTTATAATGCACCCTGCATGAGGCCTGTAAGGCCTGCTGTACGGGTGACTTACATATACTGCAAGCAGTGTTAGGGGACAGGGGCCAACAATGCCTCCCACCAATGTTTCTCATCCAATTCCCGATCCAGTACACCCATCTTTGGAGCAAGTGATACAACCCATCCGGGGCATTCGTGAGCAGTGATTTGTAAATTTGGAACCCTGATTTCTTCGCAGGCTCCCAGTTAACAACTTGGCCTCGAGGGGGTTGAAGTCAGGGAGCTGGGTGTGTGTTGAAACATGGGCACCCAAATCGTGGCGAATCTGCAGGTATGGAAAAATCGCCTCTGGTGCAGCCCATAGTGTTCTCTCATGTCCTGGAATGATACAAGATTATCTCCTATACATACACCCCCTAAGTAAGTAACCCCTACTAAATCCCATTGTTGAAAGCCCTTTAGTGCGGTGAGCTGATGCAGCCAGTCTCCGTGCAACAGTGGGGTCATTTGAGTAAGACGTTGATCCTATTTTATATGTTTTAGGGCCGCCCTCCAACAATTCACCGCCACCTGGGTTCAAGACGCAGTCTGGACAGGAACCCTGCTGCCATGAAGCATATCCAATAGGCCTCCAAAGCCTGCCTCTCGGGTCTCAAGTGGACACGCCAGGTCATCCCAACCCCCTGCAAGCCAATTATTTATAGGCACCACCTGGGCAGCTAAGTAGTAAATATATAAATCTGGGATACCCACATGGGGAACTTCCGCACGGTATGAAAAACCACCTTGTGCCGCCCTCCATTCCAAATGAAGTTGGTAAATTTAGATGTGAGTGCAGAACCACACCTTAGGTATTTGGTAAGGGTAATTCGCAAGGGCGTACAGGAATTGAGGTAGCCACATCATTTTAAGGAGGGCAGTGCGCCCAAGGGGGTTGAGAGGGAGATCTTTCCAATGCTGCAGGTCCCTGTCCAGATGCGCTTACAAGTTCCCTAAGTTTAGCACCCATGCCAAGTCAGGCAGAAGGGAAACGTATTTAACTAAGTTTCTCTGCAGGGGGACCTGGGACACCACAATCAACCCTCTGCATCCCCCCCTGACCTGCACCAAGGCAGACTTTCGGGCACTGACACGGAGAGCAGACATGTCCCCAAATCGTTCCAGCAATTCCATGCATCTGGGTCCCGATGAGGGCGGATCACTCAGAAACACCAGCACATCATCTGCATACAGCGCCACTCTGTCCTCAATTTCCTCTCCCCATCTCCAGCCCCACATCAGGGATCGCTCTGCAGCAAAACACACCAGAGGCTCAATCACCAACGAGAAGAGCAGCTGGAATCGTGTTCCCTGACAAATTGAAAATGTCTGGAAATGTCTGGGAGAGCACCCCCTTCATCCGAACCTGGGCCTTGGGGTGTTGCTACAGGAGACGGATCATCCGGCGGAGCAAGGGTCCCAACCCCATGCGTGTCAGGATTACCTACATGGATTCTCATGAGACTCTATTGAATGCCTTACAAAAATCGATGAGGAGCAGGGCCAGGGGGATGCTGGCGCAGGAGCCATGGGATAAGGCCACCTGGACTCGCTGAATACAGTGACGCATGCTCCTGCCGGGCATAAAGCCACATTGACCCGAATGAATAAGGTGGAGCAGCGTACGCGTGAGACGCAGAGCCAAAGCCTTAACATATGTCTTTATATCAGCATTGATAAGGGAGATTGGCCAATATGATGCACACTGGTCTGGGCAGGACCACAATCGTGGTGCAATCGAGTCCGGGGGGTAGGAGGGGGAGTCCCCGTTGCTAGGGTCGCATTGTAAAGATTCAGGAAATGAGGTACCAACAATGAGCGGAACTTTTTGTAAAACTCGACTGGCCTGGCAGTTCTGCCCCCATTAAGCTCAGAGATGGTGGCATCCTCCTCTTCCGCTGTTAGCGACCGGTCCAAGTCCTGGGCAAGGCTATATGGGACAGTTGGTACCGGTAGGTCCCAGACCAGAGAATCCTTCTCCACCAGACGTGGTAGGGGTTCCTTGGTATACAATTCTTGGTAATCTAATTCCACGTGTGTGTTCCCCTCGCTATCTCTTATGGCAGGCACCACTTTGGCTACTGCTCCATGCTTCGCTAACCAATAGAGTAGCTTACCTGACTTATCACCCATCTTGTACACTCATCGATGCCTGCCAGCATGGTTTGGCCTCCTCAAGAGACATTTGGCGTAGTTCCGACCGCACCAGGACGCGTTGGCACTGCACCATTAGTGCATCTGGGCGTCTAGCACGCCCCTCCAATTCCCAAATCTTAGCCTCAAGTTGTTCACAGCGCGCCAGCTGGCATCGCTCCTGCTCACGAATGCAGCTTTTGATAAAACCTCTCACTGTTGGCTTGCAGGCCGCCCACACCATGGTCCCAGAGGCCACTGAGCCCACATTTTGCTGAAAGAAAGCCTCGAGTTCCCCCTCCACTAAACTAGCACACTCTGAGGACTTCAGATGCCAAGCATTGAGCCTCCGGAGTGGTCGATGTGTCTGAGACACAACACCCCATTCGGTAAACAGTGGGGCGTGCCCGGTTTTCCCCTTAGGAAGGATTCAAGTATACCTCAGATTCATGACGTCCACCGCTGGGGCCCACATAAGGTCAATGCGGGCCTCTCTATGGTGGGCGGCAGACCGATGGGTGTAGGTACGCTCGCGTGTGTGCCACACCCTCCATAAATCGCAAAGTCCCCATAAGTCTTTTCAGCTCTTAAGGCTCGCAGATTGGGTGCAACGGGCAGAGCTGGGCTCCGCAGAAACATCCCAGAGTGGGTCTGGCACTGCATTAAAGTCACCCCCTACCAATGCGAAGCCAGCCGGTAGCAACGCCAGGAGCGATCCAATCACCGCACATGTAGCCTGCAACAGACGCGGGGAACATAGCAGGACACAAAATAATATTGTTTGGCCTCCATCTGGCCCTCAATTCCAATATACCTACCCAACGGGTCCTCGTGAACCCTTGTGACAGTCAACAGTGCCAACCTATGGAGCAACAGGGCCACTCCCCGGGACCCTTGCAAAAACCCCAAATGGTAGACCCTATCACATCCAAAACACTCCAGGAAGGAGCAACAAGTTCCCAGCAAGTGCTTCTCCTGCAGTAGGACAACCCCCGGGCCATGCCTTTTAATTTATCTGAGTACCGTTTGATATGGTCCAGGAGCCCATTAACGCTCCATGAAATTATCCAAGTCACCTAATGCACAAGAGTATAGTGGTCCGGCCCACAGGGCGTCCCAACAGGCAAGGGACAGCACATGGGGCGGCAGACCACGCAACCAGAAGCCACCACTCCATCACACAGTCTCTGGCCGTGTCTGAAATCATAATTATGTGGAACAGTTGTGGTGCACAAAACCTGCTTATGAACTTGAAAACAGCATATAATACGCAATAATGTAGCTACAAAAACAGTAGCCATCCACCCCATCGCCCCCCACCCCACACTTCCACTCAAAAAGCATCTGACGCCCGCAAACATCCTGATCTACAATAACTCCTGCTCATGTACGGATAATTCGCCTGACAGCTTTGACCTCCCCTGGTACCCCGGATGCCTGGCCGGTACAGGAGATCCCCAGTGCTGTGTACTGATCCATTTAAGTTTATGCCACTTTAGTCTTGGGGGGAGGGGGGGTTTGTCCTGGCCCATTTCACTGCTCCTTCGTTCACACGTCCCCTCTCAAAGAACAGTCTCACTTAAGATTAAGAACAGGGTCAAAGGTCAGGAGGCCAGGGCCATGCTAGTACACATCTCGGACCAAAGGGCACCAGGCAGAAGGTCCCGCCTTAGGGTTTAATAGAATCCGGACCTCGGCACAGTATGGATTTATTAAGTTGTGGTGTTTGATACCAAGCAGCAGTATTTTCAGGGCAACCATCATGTAGCTGGTTCACTTGTAATGATCAGTGCCCAGTACATGTCCTCAACACGGCTGCCTGAACATTTGCAAATCCTAGCAATGGAAACCGGCATTACAGGAGTACAACTTCATAGGCAGGGGTACCCTCACATGTAATATAATGCACCTTGCCTTAGGGCTCTAAGGCCTGCTGTAGGGGTCACATATGTATTATATGCAGTGGTCATGGGCATTGCACACAGGGTGTGCACCATTTCACACATTCTAAGATGGCAGTTTGTATGTAATTTGTGTGTGGGTCCCTTATGGCGGCATAATATATACTGCAGCCCTAAGAGACAGTCTGGGCGCAAGGGGTACCTTTTTTTTAAATATTAATATCAAAAAGAAGCAATCACATAAATACATAAGCAGAGTTTCTCAGCACTATAATAAAGCATTCAATTCAATTCATTACTATATATCAGCAATTACCAAATATACATGGATGGTCTGCCTTCAAACACCGTTAGCTTTATTCATCACAGCTATCATGGAGTCAAATCACATAGAATTATGAAAGTCTAACGTAAATTCAAAAGATAAAGGAGCAGTCTTCTTAAATTCACCACTGTTAGACCTGTTAGCCTTATGGTGGTCTTCCCCCAATGGATGCATCTCTTTAGCACAAAGTCCCGAGAATGCCTCAAAAACAAACTCGATGCGGGCCACAGGGGATGTGAGTGCCTGGAAAAGTAAAGAGATGCATCTGTTCCTTTCTGCACAAAGGAGGTGATGCATTGATTCTTTCCTTGCAGGTGAGATGATGTGTCTGTTGTTCATGGGAGGTGATGTATCGATTCTTTCCTCACAAGAAAGGTGATTTGCTGATTCCAGAAACACAGATTCGGTTCCTTATAGCGGTGCTGGGATCAATGAATAATTGGCACCAAGAGACGATGCATTGAAAATCCAGATGCGCTGTGTTGATGGGACCACATTCTTCAGCCACGAGATAGGCGCTGTGTCGATTGCCCAGCCATGATGCAGGTACTGCACCGATTCTTCAGCCATGAGACAGGCGTTGCGTTGATTCTTCTGCAGTGGTGTGTTGATGCGTGGATTTTCTCCCTCAGCTCACCAGCATGCACTTCCTAGGTCCCAGGTACTGAAGTTTGCACCAGTTGGCAAGTCAGAACTCTCTCATTTGAAGAGCCAAAACATTGGCAGATGAAGTCTTTGATGCCCCCGATACTTCTTAACAGCAGGCAACCTCAGTCAAAGCCCTTGGAGAACCTTTGGAAGCAGGATGTAGAAAGCCAAGTCCAGGTCGTTTCACTCCTAAGACCGAAGCAGTGATCAGCAGGCCAGCACAACAAAGGAACAGGCAGAGTGGCAGTCCCTCTTCCAGCATCCAGCTCTTCTTCCCGGCAGAATTCCCTTAGTCCAGAAGGATTCTAACTATGTGGTGTCAGAGGCCCAGTACTTATACACATTTCAGTTTTTGTAATAGGCAAACTTCACAGAGGAGTCTTTGTAGTGCCCAAGAACCTGGCCTTTGGCAGCCCTGGCCCCAGACACATTCCAGGGCGTTAGAGTATGCTTTGTGTGAAGACAGGCACAGCCCTATTCAGATACAAGTGTCATCGCCTCCCACAACTATAGCTCAGGAAAACCCATCAGCCTGGTGATGGGCCATCAGGATATGAAGGGCACACTTCAGCCCCCTGTGTGTGACTGACTAGAGTGAATGCACAAACAGCCCAACACGTGCATTCAGCAGACAGGCAGAGGCACAGAATGGTTAAGCAAGAAAATGCTCACTTTCTACAAGTGGTATTTTCAAACTCGGATCAAAAGCCAATTTCACCAAAAGATGCATTTTTAAATTGTGAGTTCAGAGACTCCAAACTTCATGTCTCTATCTGCTTCCAATGGGAAATTGCACTTGTACACTGCCAATGGGGCTGCCTTGGGCTCACTTTAGGGGTGACTTACATGTAGTAAAAAGGAAGGTTCAGGTCTGGCAAGTGGGCACACTTGCCAGGTAGAAATGGCAGTTTTAAACCGTGTACACAGAGACACTGCAGTGGCAGGTCTGAAACATGTACATAGGGCTACTCATGCGGGTGGCACAATCAGTGCTGCAGGCTTACTAGTAGCATTTGAGTTACAGGCCTTGGGCACACAAGTAAATTAAATATGCCAATCAGGGCTAAACCAATCACCAAAACAATTTAGATAGGGAGCACTTGCACTTTAGCACTAGTCGGCAGTGGTAAAATGCCCAGATTCCTAAAGATATCAAACACGAAATTCAGCACAGGATCAAAAACGGGAGATCAGAAGCAAAAAGACAGGGGAAACCACATCAAGGGCAGACGGGTCTAACACTGGGGATTCCTTATTAAAATTAATACAAAGTAATTCCTAAACCAGATGAGGTAGATATGTTGTGTTTGCTATCTATGAACTTGTAAAGATAAACCCTCTTTAATGGTAAAGTCGGGTTTATCATTACAAGTTTGAAAACGTCACTTTTAGAAAGTTGGCATTTTCCTGCCCTTAGCCCTCTGTGCCTGCAGCCTGTCTTAGGTCACATGACTTAGTGAAACTGATAGTTGAGTCTTTGTGAACTCATCCCAGTCACATAATAGTTAATGGCCCATTCAGACTCTGCTAATCCTCCTGACGTGATAGGGGGTAGAGCTGAGCACAGCCCCACTTGAAATTGAATAGGCTAGGATTTGCCACCACACAATAGGCTTAACAGCCCTGTATTGTCAGTGCAGCCAGCTGGAGCCAGGGCAGGGGAGGCAGGAAATTCCTTGAACTTCAAAGAATGCTTCTAGATACTTCTCACAGCCTATAGTAGCAAGGCACCAGGGTATAAAATGGGGCTCTCAGACCCACTCTTCAGATCACTTATGGACCTGCGAAAGGATTCTCAGAGGACTGCCTGCTGCTGTGACCTATTGTGCACTCTACCAGACTGCTGCTGTGCCTGAAAGGACTGCTCTTCTGCCTGGTGCCAGACTTGCTGTTGAGACCTGAATCTTCACCTGCACCTAGAACTTCCAGAAGTGACTGCAAGTGACCCCTGTTCAGAATCAGAGGGACATAACAGGCTACCATCATCTTGAACCCACACCGGGACCCTGACTGAGTCTTGAACCCCCCAAGAGGTCTCCATCCATCCTGGACCCTTGGCTGTGGTGCTAAAGGTACCTAGGTGACCATTTTCTAAAACTGAAGACTTGCTATTTTGAACCTTAAACATTCATAACTACTGTTCCACTAATTTGATTTGATGCTTTTGGTTTTAAAGAATTTATTAAAATGTTCTCTATTTTTCTAAAGTGGTTTAGACCTTTTATTGCGTTGTTTTTTTCCACTGTGTGGCTGTTTGTTTATTGCATTAATACTTAACACATTACCTCTATGTTTAGACTGACTGCTTTTTGTGCCAACCTACCCAGGGTTAAGCATAGTTAAATTAGTGACTTTTTGTGGTTCACCCTGCAAGGGATTGTGGCTCCTGCTTGACCAGGGCTCACATCCCAACCCACCAACAACCCAGTTTCTCACATTGGTGTTCAGTGGTGTGGATTAGGACTTGCGTTTGTGCAGTACCATACAGTGATTTGTGTACCACAAAAAACCCAGATAAATAATTTGGCATCAGTGACCTCTTTTCAAGATCTCCTTACCCTTGATTGGCTGTTTTTTTGTTTTGTTTGTAATTTAAGTAATCCTCCCTTCCCCTACTTCCATGGAGGTAGATGCCTGCAACTCTGCCCCCCTCAGCAAGGCTGAGCTGCTGAAACTTTGCAAACAGAAGGAACTGAAAGCAGGAAAGGGGGATACCAAGCTAGATCTCCAGACGGTCCTCGAGGCCTGGAAGAACAAAGGGGGTGGGCCACCTCAGAGGAGGATGAGATGGATGACCATGAGGGAGAGGGAAAGGGAGAGGGAAAGGAAGAGGACGCAGCCCACGACTTTGAGCTACCCCAATCAACCTCAGCAGATGACCTTGAGGACCCAGATGACCTGAATGGAGCAGGGAGCAGTGTGCCTTTCAGAGGCCTGTTACAAGCGAAGTAGGAGGACAGGAGGGAGGAAAGGAAGCTGAAGCTGACCAAACTGAAGTTGAAGAGGAAACCTGAGGCTGAGATGGCCTTGGCTGAAAGTAAATAAAGGATGGAGGAAAAAAAGAGCATGCTGGCTCAGGAACTGAGTTTGGAGGAGCTAGACATAAGCGCCAAGCAAATGGAGTCCAGCAGCAATGGTTGCAGTGAATCATCAATGTCTACTAGAGAGGTGAGAGTTTGCATACCCAAAGACCTGGTGCCTAGTTACGGGGTGGGGAATGATCTAGATAAAGGTTTCCAGCCTATGAGTTAGCTCTGCGGGTATACAACGTTCCAGAAGAGTAGAGGTAGAGGACCAGACCAAGTATGCCCCCATAAAAGTCACTTCCCTTTCCAAATTTGGGTTGACCCCTAAGAAATACAGACAAAGGTTCAGTAACAGCCACAAACTCCCAAACCAGTCTTGGGTGGACTTCTTGGATTATGCCAGCAAGGCACTGAATAGCTGGGTGAGGAACAGCAAGGTAGATGATTTTAACAACCTGATTCTGAGGGAGCACATGCTCAATACTGGTTGTCCAGAGCTGAGCCTATGCCTGGTAGATAGCAAACTGACTGACCCCAGGACGTTTGCTGAAGAGGAGTACATCTGTGCCAGTACCCAAGTTTCCAAAAAGGCATCTGGGAGGGGACTCCCAAAAGGGTGGTCAGAGTTCCAATCAGAAGACAGAGAGGGGATATAAAAAGGAGGAGTTATCTCAAGGCCCTCAAAATAGTTCTCAAGGGAAAGGGCCCCATTGCCAATCTGGTCACCAGAATAAAGGCTTCTCTGATAAGAATCAAAAATGTAGCCCCAAGTGGTATTAGCGTCACATATAGGGGCACTACAAAGGTGATCCAATGTGCCCCAAGAGGGCACAGCCTCCCACTAGAGGCAATCTCCGTGGGCTGGCTAGAGTAGTACCTGGAGAGGAGAAGGCCCTAGTTAGTAGGAGGTAAGTCAGTGAGCGTACCCTAGTGTCCCTGGGTGAAGAGATGGTGCTCAAAGCCCACATGCCTTCTAATATTTATAAGTATTGACAGTGGGCCACCATCAATGGGCAGAAGACGGAGACTCTGAGGAACACAGTATGATTATGGAAAGGTGTCATCTGGTGTCCTCACAGCAAGGGATTCCCAATACATTCTACCAGGTTACAGTAGCAGATAACTGGGAAAGCCACTATCCTGTGGCTCTAGTTCCCTTTGAGTGGGGGTGTGATCTCAGGTCTTCTGAAAGTTGCAATGAGCCCTGCCATGCCTGTAGACTGCTCACTAGGAAATGACCTGGAGCACACTGCCTGGAAGGAAGCAGAGTTAAGGTCACACCTGGGAATTTTGGGGTTGCCTGAGTGGGTCTGTGTGGCAATCAGGTCCATGGCTGCACAGAAAGGAAGTTAAGGAGGTTTGGAGCCTGGAAAAATGGCCCACACAACTGCCAAGAGAGGGGAGGGCAGGGAGGCGTGGGAACCTGCATCAGTTTGTCTCCCAGAGGAGGTGGATGGGGCACCAGAGAAGGCCGCCCTAGAACCCACTGATGAGGACATTGCCTCTCTTAGTGACCTGCTAGAGCTTGCTGGACGGCAAGCAGAAGGGGAAATGCAAAGGGGACGAATTATGTCAAGCATAGAAGGAGTGCCCAACCCTGAAGGGCATGAGGTGGCAAGCAGTATCCCAGGCAACTGGCAAAGCATCTGATGACTGCCGCTTTTATTGGGAGAATGACCTTCTGTTCAGCAAACCCAAGGCACCTCTCCATGGGTCCACAAGAGCCATAGTTGTTCCCCAATGCTACAGGACTTTTCTACTATACTTAGCACATGAGAAACCCCTGCAGGACATCTGGGTCAGGACAAGACCTTTGCCAGGCTTGTCCCCCACTTTTACTAGCAACCGGATGAAGGTGTCTTCAGATGCATTCTATAGGCCTTGTGTGTCCTGCCAAGCCAGTGGAAGCCAGGGAAGAAGCTCAAAGGTCCCATGCAACCCCTTCCTCTTTTTGGCACCCCTTTTGAAAGGGTGGGCACTGATATTAGAGACCCCTGGATCCAAAGTCAGCCTCTGTCAAATGGTTTATCCTGGTTGTGGTGGACCATGCTACAAGATATCCAGGGACATAACGCTGAGAACTGCAGTGGCCCCTGCAGTAGCTAGGGCCCTAATGGGGATTTTTAACAGAGTGAGTTTCCCCAAAGAAGTGGTGTCTGACAGGAGCAACAACTTTATGCCAGCAAATATGCAATCCATGTTGATGAGTGTGGAGTCACCTACACGTTCTCCACACCCTATCATCCACAACCCAACAGGCTTGTTGAGAGGTTCAACAAGACCCTGAAGGGCATGATTGGGGGCCTGTCTGACCGACTGTGGAGAATTGGGAAGGGCCTCTTACCATGCTTGTTCTTAGCTTATAGGGAGGTACCACAGAAGGGGGTTGGGTTCAGCCCCTTTGAGCTTCTGTAAGGGGACCTCTCAGTCTGGTTAAGGACATTGGGAGCAAGCTCCCAGGAAGCCTCCCAGGATGTGGTTAGATACATGCTAACACTCATGAACCAGATGACCAAGTTCTGGAAGAAGGCTTCTGAGAACTTAGAGGCCAGCCAGAAGATGATTATACAGTGGTATGACCAGAAGGCTACCTCTGTGGAACTCCAACCTAGACAAAGTCTGGGTGAAGGAACCAGTGGAGCCAGAGGCCCTCCTAGACCACTGGACTGGGCCTTACAAGATAGCTGAGAAAAAGGGGGACGCCACTGACTTGGTGGACCTCAAGAACCCCAGACACCCTTTAAGGGTCCTTCATCTCAATTGTCTCAAAACTCACTTTGAGAAGTCTGAGATCACCATGCTTGGTGACAGGTGATAGGTAGGAGGAGAGTAAACCTCTCCCTAACCTCCTGTAAACAAAAGAGAAATATGGGTCAGTGAAGGGTGTGAACCTCTCCCCTACCCTGACCCCAGAACAGGAGAGGGACTGTCACCAATTTTTGGGCCAATAGGTCTCCCTGTTTTCCCTCACTCGTGGGTTTAGACATCTGTGCACCTATGACATTGATACAACAGACAGCCCCCCTGTCAGAAATAGATTTACAGGCTGTCTGACAAAGTGAGGGGGGGCATCAGAGAGGAAGTCTCTAAGATCTATAAAATGCTGGAGTTGGGGGTGATTAAGCCCTTCAGTAGCCCCTGCTCCAGCCCTGTACCAAAAGATGCCCACTGGGCACCACCCAGAAATCCGGTTCTGCATGGACTATGGGGAGTCAACTCAGTAACTAAGACAGATTCTGACCCCATACCAAGAGCTGATGAGCTCACTGATCGGCTAGGGGCTTCCACGTTCCTGAACACTTTTGATCTGACCTCAAGCTACTGGAAGATTTCCGTAACTGAAGGGGCTAAGGCGAGGTCAGCCTTCTCCACTGCAGAGGGCCACTTTCAGTTTACAGTGATGCCCATTGGGTTAAAAAAAAAAACTGATGCAGGTAAACTGGGTACTGTCAGGTATGGAGACCTTCAGTGCTGCCTACTTGGAGTTCATAGCTGTCTTCAGTAACAGCTGGAAGGACCACCTCTTCCACCTCCAAGAAGTGCTTCATGCTCAGCAGAATGCATATCTCACTATCAAGGCCAGTATGTGCCAGGTAGGGCAGGGGTCCGGTGGTGTATTTAGGACACCTGGAGGGTGGGGGTATGGTGCAGCCTCTCCAGGCCAAACTAGAGACCATTCTGGCTTGAGAGCCCCAAAAAACTCAATCTGAGATGAGGGCCTTCTTGGGTCACACAGGTTATTAGGAGGATTGTCAAGAAGTATGGTACCATTGCTGCCTCCTTGGCTGAGCTTGCTTCAAAGAAGCAGCCCGGAAAGGTGATCTAGACAGAGCCTTGCCAGAAAGCCTTTAACTCCCTAAAACATGCAATGTGCACAACTCCTTTGCTCAAGGCCACAATCTTCTCCTAAGAGTTCATAGCCTAAAGAGATGCTTCAGAGCATGGCATAGGGACAGTACTTTCACAGCTTAATGATGATGGCCTAGACCTACCTGTATCCTTCATCTTTGGGAGGCTACTTCCTAGTGAACAGAGGTGCAGTGCTAATGAGAGAGAATCCTTTGCTGAATCCTTTGCTGTGGTCTAGGCACTGAAGAAGCTGAGACCATACCTGTTTGGGACTTCAAGGTTCGGACAGACAGCAGGCGCCTCAGGTGGCTAATGCATATGAGGGGTGAGAGTCCATAATGGTCCACCTCCCCACAGGGAATGGATTTCACAATGGAACACAGACCTGGGTCAGACCACATCAATGCTGGTGGTGCATCCAGATTCTTCCACCTTAGTGATGAGAACTCCAAGGAGGTTGGGTAATTCTCCCCACTTTCAGCTGGGGGTAGAGGGGACAGAGGATGTATTAGACCTGTCAGCCTTAGGGTGATCCTTCCCCAAACGTTTTGCCTCTTTGCCATCTTGTCTGGATTTTAGCTCTGTTGGTTTAGGACTCTGTGCACTTTATCACTGCTAACCAGTGCTAAAATGCAAGTGCTCACTCCCCTACACATGGTTTGATTGGCATACACCTGATTGTCATATTAAATTTACATGTAAGCCCCTCGTAGAGTGGTATAAAATATACACAGGGCCTGTAAATTAAATGCTACCCGTGGGCCTTCAGCACTTATTGTGCCACCTACTTAACTAGCACTTTAAAACATGACCCAGGCCTGCCATTATAACCAGAAGGTAGTGTCTCACTGTCATGTTGACAAGGCATTTAAATCCCTTGCCAAGCCTTAAACTCCACTTTTATTACATATAAGTCACCCCTAAGGTATGCCCTAAGGTATGCCCTAGGTAGCCCATAGAGTAGGGTGCTGTGTAATTAAAAGGCAGGACATGTACTATATAGTTCTACATGTCCTAATAGTAAAAAACTCTCAAATTCGTTTTCTCATTACTGAGAGGCCTATCCTCCATAAGGTAACATTGGGAATTCCTTAACAAAATTAAAAAGTTGTAATTCCTAAACCGGAGGTGCTAGACATTTCATGTTTGGTATCTATGAACTTGTAATGATAAACACTCTTTAACAGTAAAGTCAGATTCATCATTACATGTTTGAAAATGGCACTTTTAGAAAGTTGGCATTTTTCTAAGCTTAACCCTCAGTGCCTGCAGCCTGCCCTAGGTCACACGACTGGGTGTAACTGACAGTTGAGACTTTGTGAATTCACCCCAGTCACACAATAGGGGATAAAAAGAGCTTAAATTGGCCGTTAACTGACTTGGGGGGCCGGTGGTAAGCACAGGACCACTGGCAAATGAATAGGCTGGACTCTACCACCACACAATAGGTTTAACAACCCTGTATTGTCAATGCAGCCAGTTAGGAGCCAAGACAGGGAGGCAGAAAATTCCCGGAACTTCAGAGAACCCTTCTGGAAACTTCTCTCAGCTTGTAGGAGCAGGGCACCAGGTTATAAAAATAGGGCTCTCGGACACACTCTTCAGTTCACTACTGGACCTGCGGAAGGACTCTTAGAGGACTGCCTGCTGCTGTGACCTGTGGTGCACTCTACCGGACTGCTGCTGTACCTCAAAGGACTGCTTTGCTGCCTGGAGCCTGACTTGAACCTTCAGAGGGCAGTCCTGCTGTGGAGCATTGCATCTTCATCTGTACCCAGGACTTCCAGAAGTAACTCCTGGGGTTAGGTTTGCTGGCCCCTTTTCAGAGCCACAGGGACATAACTGGCTCCCACCATCTTGAACCCACACCAGGACCCTGCCTGGGTGAGTCTTGAAACCCCAAGAGGTCTCTATCCACTTCAGGACCCTCTGTTGAAACGCTAAAAGTGTCCAGGTGGCCATTTTCTAAAACTGAGGACTTTCTATTTTGGACCTTAAACTTTACAAATTCATAACTACGGTTCTACTAATTGGGGTTTAATGGCTTTGCTGTCAAATAATTTAGAAAAATATTTTTTATTTTTCTAAGTTGGATTTGGATTTTTATTGTGTTGTTTTTTCACTGCGTTGCTGTTTCTGTACTGCATAAATAATTAACACATTGCCTCTAAGTTTAGCCTGTTTTTGTGCCAAGCTACCCATGGTTAAGCACAGGCTAAATTACTGACTTTTTGTGGTTCACCCTGCAAGGGTCTGTAGCTTGACCAGGGCTCTCACCCCTGCCCACCAACAACCCAATTTCTCACATCCACAAATTAACAAAGTACATAATCATGTTCAGATTAGTTCACTGCCATAAATTAGCATTTCCCTATGTACATGGGCGGCCTAGCTACAAACATTGTTCAGTGAATTTGTCACATCTGTCAAGAGGTTGAATCTCAAACATTATAATGACCTAGCATAGGTTCAGGAGATAGAAAACAGGCTGATTAGATTCACCAAATATAAAGCACATAATTACATGCCTCAGACTTGGCCAGTATAACACACCCTTGCTGTAGCACATACATAAGCTATGAAATTACACACTAGTACACAGCAAGGTGGCATAGTTATATCCTTGGTTGATTATCCGCAGAGATAAAGCTGTACACTTAGGCTTGTCCATACCCCCAAATATGTCCTCTCTACAACACTCCCTAAATCAGTTAGATCTAGGGCATTCCGGCTGTAAGACAGCCAATTATTTATCTCCAGACTGTCTTTTATAAAGTCTGTCATTTGGTGATCAGATCAGTGTCCCTCGTTTCCTTTCGCCCCTTACCTTACAGTTGCAAAGAGATTTCTCTAAAGTATACAGACTCAGCAAGCGTGAGAACCACTGCTGCGTAGTCGGTGGATCAGCACCTTTCCATGCTGTCGCTATAAAGAGGTGTGTTACAGCCATGGAAATAGAAATAAAATACAGCTGTCCAGGTGTTTTACTTTACTGCAGACTAAGAAGAAATACACAAATACTGAAAGGAATTTCTGGTATGCAATACTCTCAGTCTGAGAAACACATTTATCAAGATACTTTGCAATGATGTACAACACAAATGCACATTTGAAGAAAATCGTCGCAGTGAAATACAAGTGTACTACTTTACTTTAAACAGAGAGGAAACACGAATAAAAGGAATTCCACCAATGCAGAGCTCTTGGTCTGAGTAATACATTTATTAAAGCTTGTTTCAGGTTCGAATAGAGGAGACATGTAGGTCAAATTCTGCAACACAAATACACTTCCAAAAATAATCATGGTAGTAGAATAATGATGCACATTGAATCAAACAATGAAAATACGCTACTTTATTCATGGATTATATATCTGCATATACATTGCTTACTTATTCATGCACAATGAAAAGCTAGAAATAATAATAAAAAAGAATACATCACCATGGGGCTTGCTTGCTTCATCTCTGTGCCAGCAAAAGGTTATGAACCCAGTCAACCGGGGAGAAAGAGAGACAACTATCCTCAAAGGAGTGATGGCAGGCAGAGTGTCCTCTGCTGCCCGAGCTCAATCTTTTTCCACAGCTGTCTAGTTTCTGTCTCTTATATACCTCAAACAAGCCGAAGAGGAGTATTCTAGAAATCCCCCTCCCATCCTGTGAGTTGTGGTTCAAATGCTGGCTACCTCAGGTCAGTGTCGAGAAAACACATTGAGACTGCCACATCCCAAGGTGTGTTCTAAAAAGCAAGCTGTTCCTTGCCGTACCATAACAATTCTCCTGGTACATCTTTATCCTACTTTCGCTCCCCCGATTATGTCCTAGCCGTATTATGTCCTATGTCGTAGTGAGAAGAGAACATGTAGAGTGAAAACATGTGCGGAAAAATACCTGCACCTTCTGCACCTCTAATGTGGCAGTGGCTAAAGCTAAGTTAAGCACAAAATGGAGTCCGTAATCAGAATGGAGCTGGGGCCGCCAATGTGACGGTGTATGAAGCTAAGCTAAGCTAAGCACAAAATGGAGTCTGTGGTCAAGATGGAGCAGTAGTTAAGATATCATTACACCAGGTCGCCTGAAAAGTGGTGATCAATGCCAAAAACCATTGTTGCTGGGCCAATAAGAATTTCTGTTGCAAACAACTTCTCCTAAAAGGTCTCAATCCCTTCCTTAATTACCTGCAGTTTCCAACATGTACAGAACATATGCACCAAGTCTGCGGCAACCTCCCCACAAGAGGGGCATTTAAAATCTGTTCTCTTATGCAACTCAACAATTTGTCAGGTATATATACAAGCTAAATATAGTTTTGTAGTTTTGGGTTCTCAAACTAGAAGGAGTGCCTTCATTCCACCCTCTATTGAGGCCAGTAAATCTATAACCCGTGTGACCAACCTCTCCCCCATTCTGCCCTCTTGTGATGCAAGGTCATCCGGTATTGTATCATTCAGAATTTTATAGCTCTGATCCATCTTATTTCTTGGGTGTGGAATTCTATCAATAAGAGGGGTTCTTTCAACCGATAGGCATTCCTTCCCTAGCTTTAAAAAAAAAAATCACTGACCTTCAAGTATTTAAAGAAGGTCTTAGATCCTATCCCTAAAGCCTGGTTCAGATCACCAAATGAACAAAGTTGCCCCTGAAAAACATGAGGTTTAGCATGCTGAGCCGGGCTTTGTCCCACTGCCTGCATACCCCATCATGAAGGACTGAGGGGGAGATTGCCACAACGGAGTGTACCTGATATACCTTACAATTCCAGCCATTCCCTTTACCTTGTTCCAGATCTTCAGGGCATTGCCAACTTTCTTAGACCTCACCTTCTTATAATAACCAGACTCAAAAAGTCTCAAAGAGGGGAGATGCTGAGCCCAACAAACCCCCCAGAAATGTTAAAATAAGCCAAAAGTACCAGCATGATCCCCAGTCTCTCCAGAGACAGTCCATTGTGGGTTTTCCCACTGCGACCTCCACACCGATGCCTGCAGCCTCTCTGTGCAGGCCCCCCCTCAACAGCAACAGCCTCTGGTGACGGCAACCTAATTGTCCACTCCAACTCTGCACTCGGATGTTCCAGACAAAGGAGAAGAGGACCAATGGTGTGTGTCTCCAACCCCAGGCTCAAGAGACCCGACCCCACTTTGTTGGTTCACCCGAACTGACTCCCTCCTGCCCCCAGTCCACGCCTGAAGCCTGTTTCTGTGCCCCCTCCTACACTGCAACTGCCATCGGTGATGAACATTCAGCAGCCCATGAACCTTCTGCACTTGGACGGCCCAGAACAAAAAAAAAAAGAGGGCCACTGGTGTCCCTCTGTTTCTGAGCATTGCAATCCCTGAGCCCACTCAGTGGCTCGCCCTGACTGAACATCCAGCCCTAACCTCCAGCCTCTTTCAAACTAGATCGATCCCCATCAACCAACATTGGGCACCCAATGCTGTAATATGCCTTTGCACCCGGCTGCCCCAGTGCCGCCCAGTGTGACCTGCTGGTGTGGTCTAGACACTTGCTCAATACTTACCTTAAATCCAGGAGATTGTCGCTTTACTCTACCTGTTTACCGTATTTGTTGTTCCTCCATAGGATAACATTGCAGCTTCCAAGAATTGCACTGGGTAAACTTATCTACACTGTATAGATTTCTCTTGCAAAACGTACTTAACTGATTATACTGATTCTGGTGCCAAAACATATATATAGATACTTGTTATATAGATACTTGTTATTTTGGTAAGTTGGTGTGGGTCTCCTTATGGAGTAGTGTGTTCCATTTATTGACTGTGTGTGTATTTGCAAATGCCTAACACTGCTCTTTGATAAGCCTAAGGCTGCTCAAACACACTACTCCCTGAAAGGAGCACCTTGGGGTTGCTAGAGCAAGCCTCTGTCCACGGGTGAAGGAACTCCTAGACTCTTTGCATGATATACCCCATTTTGATACATCATATAAACAGCAAAATTCCTACAATTGAGTCACAATTGAGCATTACCTTGCATTAGCTGAGACCAAGCACAATTTCAGTCAAAAAGGATTCAGCACTAGGGCAAAAAAGTGGGGTGAAAATGTCAAAAAGGGCACTTTCCTACAGAACCCCCCCACAAACACACAAAACGAAAGAGAATGAGACTAACCTTTCCCAAGGGAGGCTTCATTGTCTAAGTGGAAAAACCTAGAAAGACCATTTGCACTGGCATGGTAAGTCTCAAGTCTGTGTTCTACTACAAAGTCAATTACATGTAGAGAGAAGGACCATCTCAGCAGTTTAGGATTTCCCCTTTCATTTGCATAAACCATCTGAGTGGCCTGGGTCACTCTGAACAATAAAGTGAGTACCAAACAGGTATGGCCTCAGCTTCTTCTGGGACTAGACCACAGCAAAGGCTTCCCTCTCAATGGCAATCCAATGTTGTTCTGAGGAGTAGCCTCCTGCTAATAAAGCAAAATGCTGGTACTGGTCATCTTCATTTGTCTGTGATAGGACTGCTCCTATCCCATGCTCAGAGGGATCTGTCTGTACAATGAACTGCTTTGTATAATCTGGAGATTAGAATGGGTGCTGAGCACATTGCTTCTCTAACAGTTTCAAATACAGTTTTAAAGCTCACTGTCTAGTTTACGTTTGTGGAATGTTTGGTTGGAGGTCAGTTCTGTAGTGCCATACCCCTTTACAAACCACCTGTAGTACCCAGTCAAGCCAAGGAATGCCTTGAACATGGTCTAGTTGGAGCCCCCTAACCCAGAAGAGTATGGATCTTGGGCTGTAGTGGTTGAATTGTCCTCCACCTACAAGGTGCCCAAGCATAACACATCTGGCACGTGCATGCCTTGATAAGGAGTCCTGCCTTCTGCAGGGCCTCAAGGACCATCCCAAGGTGGATACGGTGATCCTGCAAAGTGGGGCTGGCTACCAAGTAGAGCTATAGACAGCAATATAATCAAGATCTGCTACACTGGAAGCCTCTGGGTGTGTTCACCAGCCTCTTGAAAGTTGCAGGAGTATTCTTTAATCCAAATGGTATTACAGTAAACTGGTAATGTCCATCTGGGTTTGAGAATGCTGCCTCTTTTTTGGCTTCTGGGGCAAAACCAATCTGCCAGTACTCTGATGTTAAATAAAAACTAGTGAGAAATTCTACCGCACCCAGCCTGTCAATTAACTCATCTGCTCTTGGGATAGGCTAAGCATCATTCTTTTTAACTGCAATGAGTCCCCTGTAATCCACACAAAACCTCAGCTCCGATTTACCTTCCTTCGAATGAGGTTTGAGGACTAAAACCACTGGGCTAGCCCGGGGGCTCTCCAAGGGCTCAATGACCCCTACCTCCAGCATCTTGCGGACTTCAGCTCAGATAAATTGCTTAACTTGGTCAGACGGTCTGTAGATTTTACTTTTTGACAGGCAGTCTTGTCCCCAGTGTCAACATCTTGTGTGCACCAGGTTGACTGATCACAGGCTCCAAAACCCATACCTTCAGCTTTGGCTGGTACTCAACGAGTGTAGCCTTTTGGACAAACCGTTGCTTTCTGGAATTCATGGCTGGCCTCAAAATTCTGTTTTACTTTTTCTATCTACATTCTGGAGCGAAAGCCAAGAAAATAGCCCACAATGTCAAGTTTAGGCTCTTTAAGAGGTTTCTCCCAGGTTTCTCTCACTAGACCCAGTGGTCCCTTGACAGGATGGTCAAACAATAGCTCAAAGGGACTAAAGCCCACTCCCTTCTGTGGCACCTCTCTGTAGGTAAACTTTAAGGCATGGCAAAACTTTAAGGCAGGGCATGATCATACCACTCTTGGTCTTGTTGAATCTCTAAACCATTGGTCTGTGGGTGGTATGGGGTAGTGAACTTATAAGTCACACCACGTTCCTTCCACACTGCTTTTAGGTAAGCAGACACAAAGTTACTACCTCGGTCTGAAACGACCTTCTTTAGGAAACCCACTCTGGTGAAAATACTTAGGAGGACTCTAACAACTAGAGGGGCAGTGGCAGTCATAGGGGGGAATTGCCTTAGGATACCTAATGCATGATCCACCTACCACCAGTATAAATCTGTTTCCTGATGCTGTTTGAGGGTCAAGGAGACGAACAATGTCAATCTCTACCCTTTCAAAAGGAATCCCAAACACTCAAGCTAGAATTAAGGGGGCCTTTTGTCTGTCACCTGTCTTACCACTGGCTTGACAGGTGACACAGGAGTTGCAAAACTCCTTTACCTTCTGGGACATTCCTGGCCAGAAGAAGTGGTTGACTAACCTACATCAAGCTTATTGCCTGGCCAAGATGCCCAGCTAGGGGATATCATGTGCTAAGGTGGGTAAGAACTCTCTGAATTGCTGGGGCACTACCACTCTCCTTGTGGCCTCAGGTCTGAGGTCTCTAGCATCAGTATACAGGAGTCCCTCCTCCCAATAGATCCTATGGGAGCCACTGACATCTCCCTTTTACTGGTCAGTAGCTTGCTGTCTCAGGCTCTAAAGAGTGGGACGGGTCCTCTCTCCCTGGCTAAGATCTTCCCTAAAGGGTCTCCCTAGGCCTAGGAGCAATGGAGTATAAGGCTCAAGTTCCTGGGGCTTGGTTCTCTCCAGGTCTCCTCCCGGAGGAGAGGGAACGTGAGCTTGTGTCTTCTCAGAAGTTATTTTCCCTGCCTTCTTGCATTTTCTCTTGGAAGATTGGGCCTTTATTCCAGGCTCCAGAACCCCCATTCAGGTATTCCCAGTATAGTTGCATGGGGTCTTATCTCTACCTCTGCCCATGCCAAGGTCTCCAGATCATTAACCAGCAAACATTCTGCTGGAATTACAGTGGAGATGACCACCTTCTTGTCGCAGTAAGCCCTCCCTATTCTAAGGTCACCATAACCATGGCATGAACTTTGACAAAGCTGTCAGCTCTGATAACTGGATAGGTCTGACACTTGCACCTGTGCTCAGTGCTTCTACCTCAACCCCATTAATATGTGCCTTTTGTCTGTATTTTTTCAGGCTATTGGATCGGACAGCCAGGGTAACCATATCCACCCGACCCTCTGAGACTGAGGTAGCTTTAGTGTGCTCTCTGACCCGCTCAGGGCACACCAAGGATTCCATCTGGAGACTAACAACCCATGAAAATGCTTGACTAGTGGGAGCCTTTTTGGGGCAGAAGGAGTCCCCAGTTTGGTGTATATTTTGCTTAAAGAGATGGCACCATGCCTTCATGGGGGTCCCAATTTTTACCCTGGTACCCACCATTTGATTGGGAAGAGTCTCAGAGCCCAACCCCCTGAACAGGTTTTTGGGGGCCTTTAGAACACTTTGGTTTTTTCCACTTTGTGTCCCACATCTTTCCCTGGATGAGGGGGAGACAAGTAGTCACCCCCACCATGGGGCCCCAACTCTTGAGGTTGAGGAGAAACTAACACTAAGTCCACCTGATACTGATGCAATTTCTCAGAAATATAGTTACTCAACAGATGCTCCTTCATTATCAGATGATGGAGCCCTTCATAGTCTTGCACCTTGTTGCCTTTCAACCAGCCACCTAGTATTTTCTACTGAGAAGTCTACTAAATCCACCCAGGACGTGACTCGACATTTTGCGAGTCTCCCTGAACTTACTCATGTACTTCTCAGTGGTTAGTCCAAAGCTCTCAGGTCATAGAAATCAGCACCTACCTCATCAAGTGTCATGAGTCTATACCTACAATTTCTCAGAGCAGAGAGGCCTCTGGTGTATCTTTCTCATTTTACGAGCTCTCGCAAAGACTGGGGGAGGGAATTATGCTCTAGGTACATTCTCGGGGTAGATGTGAGGAGGTACCGCATCACCATCCTCAGTAAGTTTAAGGGGACAATCTCCTTGAGAACTGTCCCCACTTACATGGTCACGGTCCACCTTGTCCCTTTGGATGGTGTCAGAATCCTCTGTTCTGGGGATAGCATCAAACTCAGCAAGGAGCTCCAGAAGCTGTGTTTTTGTAGGGTTTGAGACAGTTTAAATTTTGCTGGCTTTACAGAGGTTCCTTAACTGCCGCATAATAAGCTGCAGGTAGTGGGCCAGGTTGAATTCCTGTACTCTCTCCTCTGAGCCAGACATGTTTTAGCACAGTTAGGACCTTTTAAGAAAATCAACATTAAGGATTCTCAAAGACTTTTTAAAGGCCTAATTGACTAGAAATACTGTTTACATTTCTAATGCAAAGGACTGGGGGACTTAAAACAAGGCACTAATAGTTTGAATTTGAAAATGCAGGGGAAAAAAAAACATTGAACAATCGAAAATTGGAAAAATAATTTTGCGCTAGTGTCAACTGTGGATTTCTCAGTGAAAGCACCTACTGACCAAGCAGTATAAGCAAATCCAAAGTCTTTCATCCCACCGCTGTCACCAATGCAGGATGCTGGCTTTTTATATGATGTGGCAGCGTCGGCGTCACTGGAGCCGTCTGTGACGTCAAGGTCACCTATAAAGGCACCACCCAGGGGTATGTCCATCAGTTACTTTTCCACGAACTTCCATGCAAGAAGGACAGAGCCATGAATAGAACCAACAGTTTGTCTGTGCTAAAAAACTAGGGCCCTGAAAGGGGCAATCCCTAACCATAACAGAAGTGTCAGCAGAGCGGGGGAGGCATGGGTGGGTGTAAGCAATCTGCAGCTAGATAGAGTCTCTACCAGATATTGCCATACCGAAGGTAAGTAATTTGTTCATCTGATAGAGACTTCTAGCTACAGATTTCTTACCTTTAGAATAGGTACCCAAGCCATAACCTCCTGGTGGTGGGCTGTGAACGGAGCTTCTCAGACTAAAAAGTCCTGCAGGACCGAACGGGCAAAGTGCCCATCTCTGTGGGCCTGATTGTCCAGGCAGTAATGTCAATGCAAACATGTGCAAGGACGCCCACGTCGCTGCCTGACAGATGCCCAGGACAAGAACACCTTGTGCTAACACATTGGCAGCAGCCTTGTCCCTGGTGGAATGAGCTCTTAAGCCCTCAGGAGGCTGCATCTTGGCCAGTATGTAGCAGATTTTAATTCAAAGAACGACCCAGCGTGAAATGGTTCACTTCTGCACTGCTCGATCTTTCTTTGCTCCTACGTACCCCACAAAGAGTTGGCCATCCACCTGGAGCTCTTTTGTGCGATCAAGCTAGAACGGCAACGCTCTTTTTGGGTCCAGCCTATGGAGCTGCTCCTCTTTCTCAAAGTGATACGGTGGAACAAAGAAGGTGGGCAGGGTGATGTTCTGACCCAGGTGAAATAGGGTCACCATCTAGGGGAGGAAAGAGGCACAAGTTCGAAGTACCAACTTGTCCAGGAACATGGTGAGATACAAGAGCCTGCACTCACTCACCCTCCTGGCAGATGTTATTGTCACTAAGAAGGCTGTCTTGATGGTGAACAGCCGGAGGGGACAGTTGTGCAGTGCCTCAAAGGTAGTACACATGAGAAAAGTGAAGACCAGGTTTAAGTCCCACTGAGGCATGACAAAGGGCATAGGAGGATACATATGTACAAGCCCTTTAAGAAATCTATTTACAATAGGAGAGTTGAATAATGAAGGCTGACCGGGCAGCAGAAGGTATGCAGATAAGGCAGAAAGATACCCTTTGAAAGTGCCCAATGCAGAGCCCTGCTAGGAAAGGGATAAGACAAAGAGAAGAATGTCAGAGAGAGAAGCAGAAAGAGGATCAATAGATCTTTCTGTACAATAATATACAAAGCCTTTCCAACAGCAGACGTATACTGTCTTGGGGGAGGGACGCCTGGCTGCCAGAATAACAGTACAGACTTCGGGAGGAAGGTAGAAGTCTGTCAACTGTCGCCACTCAATCTCCACGCATGAAGGCGCAGAGTTGACAGGTTCAGCTGGAGAAGCTTCCCCTGCGATGGAAGATCTTCCCAAAGGGGAAGCCTGACTGGAGGATTGATGCTCATTGTCAGAAGTTCAGGATACCAAACGATCCATGCCCAGTTCGGAGCCACAAGGATTACTTGGGCCCGATCATTCTTGATCTCCTCGTATAGGAGGCCTTAACTCCACTTGTGACGAAAAGCGTTGCTGAGCATGTGCAGTCTTGGAAACTCCAACGCGCAATACTGCTGACATTGAGCGTTCTCTCCAGTGGCAATTAGATCTAACCAAGGCCCTCCCCACTGTTGAGATTCCTTGCTCCACTCCGGGTGTAGATGCCACTTGTGATCCGCTAAATATCGACGGCTGACTGCGTCCACCTTGGCGTTCAGAGAACCTGCCAGGTGTTGAACCACCAGGGTTATGTCCTGCTGTTCCAGCCACGTCCAGAGATGCAAAGCCTCTTGACAAAGAGTCCATGATCACATACCACCCTGCTTATGACAGTACCACATTGCAACGGCGTTGTCCGCGAACGCCTACACTATCTTCCCTTTGACAACAAGAAGAAAGGCCTTGAATGCTAGTCGGATTGCCCGGGGCTCCAGTAAGTTGATATGGAGTCCAGATTTTGCAGGAGACCAGAGGCCTCTGATCTCCACCTCTCCCAGATGGGCACCCCATCCCAGAAATGACACATCTGTCACTACTGTAACCTTTGGTTGGGGAAGGAAGAGGAGTCTGCTTCTGATCTAATCACAGTTCACCAACCACCACTACGGATTATGTGCAGTTCCCTCTGAGATCTGAACCATGTCGGTGAGATTTCCTTGATGCTGTACCCACTGGAACTTCAGGTCTCACTGCAGAGCCCTTATATGCCATCTGGCATGTTTTACTAAAAGGGTGCAGAAAGCCATGAGGCCCAGCAGCCTCAGAGTCTGCCTCACCGAATCCAGGATAGAGTCTGAAACTTCGGAATCATAACCTGAATATCCTGGACTCGGTGCTCGGGAGGATAGGCCTAAAACTGCACTGTGTCCAGAACAGCTCTGATAAAAGGGAGTGTTTGAGAGGGAGTCAGGTGTGACTTCGACATGTTTAAAGTGAACCCCAGCGAATGCAGGAGGTTCGCCATAGTCTGAAGGTGGGTGACGACACTCTTGGGCAAAGAAGCCAGTCGTCGAGATAGGGGAAGACTCAAACCCCTACCCTGCGCAGATGATCCGCGACCACCACCATCACCTTGGCAAACACCCGAGGGACACTGGTAAGGCCGAAATGTAGCACGGTAAAGTGAAAATGCTTGTGACCCACCCTGAACCGCAAGTACCGTCTATGGGCAAGTCCAAGGCTACCATCCAGTCTCCTTGGTCTAGGGCAGACAAGACCTGAGCTGGAGTGAGCATTTTGATTTTCTCCTTTTCGAGGAAGAGTCTGAGGTCCCATAAATCCAGAATAGGGCGAAGGCCCTTGTTCTTTTTGGGTATCAGAAAGTAGCAAGCATAACAACCACTGCCTACTTCTGATATTGGGAAATTTTCTATGGCTCCCTTGACCAAGAGAGACGCAACTTCCTTGCACAGCAAAACCAAATGATCCTTCATCAGCTGTTCTTTTGAGGGAGGCATTGGGGGAGGGAAAAATTAAAAGGGGAGGGAATAGCCCTTCTGTATGATCTGCAAGACCCATTTATCCGATGATATGGACCACCAGTAAGGGAGATAAAGTTGAATCCTCCCTCCAACTAGACGTACATGGTGTTGCAGAATCACATTAGGAGGGCTTGGATGCTAAAGAGGTGGGGGGCTGGGTGGTGAATGACTTCTGGCCAGACCCTCTGCATCTGAAGGCACCACAGCAGCATCCACACACAAGATGTAGGCCTGGATAAGGACGGTGGCTGGTCTGTGAATGGCGTGGTGCCATGGCCATTCCAAAGCATCGAAAGGGGCGACAGACAGCCTGTTTGCAAGGGGTCGCCGAGAGGTCCAAGGACTTGGCCTTAGCCCGGGAGTCCTTAAATATCCCATTCCTCACCAGTGTCTGGCTGTTTGTAAAAATGCTCAGAGAATGATCTGGCACCTTTGGGCGCGGTCAGTGCCAGAATCGGCATTGTGCTATGCTGTTCCGGCTCTGGAGCATCAGTGCTAAGAATGGGGCTCATGCAACCGGTGGGCATCAGTGGTGTCGGGAGTGTCAACATCGGGAGCGGTGCCGCAGTAGGTCCACTGTGTTGATGAGATGTCGTTCCAGATCCGATATCAGATCCAAGAGACCCCATTGGAGCAAAAGCCAAAGGCGTGGAACCTGATGGGGCCTCTGCCGACCCCACGGGGCACGAAGTCGCTCTGGTGAGACGCACGGCTTCATAAAACTCTTCCGGAAAAGGAGGAAGGAGCGGAGTCGGCCCTTGCAACTGTTCCACGGAACTGTGCCTGGAACATCAACATTCCCGACTCACCTCATCGGCTGACGAGCAAGGTGAAGTCGAAGTCCACTTGGACATCAACTTCTTTTTGTGTCTCTTCCCCTGGTGCCCGGAGGACCTTGAGTGGGACGAAGAGGACTTGGGCCTCTTGGAGCTGTCCCACAATCTCCTCCTCGACAAGGACCGTGACTTCCGAGGAGTCGTGCCCGCCGACATCAACTGCCAGGGTGCTATTAGCTTCAGGGAACGCTCCCTCAAAGCTTTCGGAGCCATGGCCCGGCAGTTCGAACACTACTTTGAGTCGTGGTCTTGGTGACCAGAGATATACCTGGTGGGGTCTGTCACTGACACGGCACTGTGGCAGGCGCCACACTGCTTGAACCCTGTCTTCCTTGAAGTCATCGTGCACAGACAAAAAAAGTCTCGCCAAAAAGGTCGAAAAAGGCCTGTCAAAAAAGACAAAGGGTAGCTCTGTTCCTGATCTGCACTTTAACAGGCACGTAAGGAAAAGAACTGATGCACGCGCGTCTGATTGGTGCCTTTATTCGCGACTGTGACATCACAGGCAGCTCCAACAGCGCAATGTGGATCCAAACAAGGCCGCTCAACAGCTCGCACAAGGGTTTTGCTCTGCAAAAGTTCTTATTCCAAGCTGACACCAGGAAATTCTAAAGGCAAGGAATATGTAGCTAGAAGTCTCTATCAGATATTCTTGCAAACAGTTTTCAGGGCTAATTTCCTGGACCTAAGGGGGTCAGGGGCCAATGTCGAAGAAACCACCAGCAGTTAGGTTTTCCCTGCCCTGGTGCGTCTGGGTACAGACGTGCTGGCCACATTGGTACCAGCCAGTGCTATGTGGTAATCTCAATGGAGAAATACCTGTAAAAGAAGAATGCTGCAAGGAGGGCCTGGGGAACCAATCCAGAAGAAACAACCCACGGGTGGGGGGTCTCTCACTTGGTTTCGGTGACCTGGACCGTGAGAGAAAACAAGACTGCAGAGCCACTTTGGGTGATGACCTTGGAGAGCCTGACGTCCCATGCAGGTAGGTTGGTGTTGGCATCAATGGGGTCCGGCTTGACACACACCAAGCCTTGGTGCTTGCGAGGGCTCCGGTACCCTAGGTATGGGAGTAGGGAGTCTCCAGGAAGGACCAGTGCCTTGACCTTGGTGAAGAGATGGGCTCACTTCCTGGACTCTCGATGTCTTCCTCTTGGCAAGTTGCTCCCTCAGTGGACCAGATGGTCTGCAAAATGGTGAATCTGGCAAATGCTGTCAGGTGCTTGTAGATGCAGGGAGATGGCTCCTCTACCCAAGGGGGATGCTACTTGGTTGGTGAAGCACTGAACAGACCTCCGAGGGTTCAGGGAGGCTGGTCATTGGTAGGACGCATTGTTTCTTGCAGTTGTTGGGAGAGCAGAAGTCAGGCATGGTTTGGCTTTAATTTTGGTGCTGATCCACAGTTCTTTCGTTGTTGGCTTTTCTTGATTCTTCTGTTCCAGGGAAGACACATCTCAAGTTCTGGTGTCAGAGGGGACCCCTAAATATTGTACTTAAGGGTGCATTGGGGAGTGTACGGTAGTAGTCAATGGGCTAGCTACACTCGCTAGATGATCATGTCTTGGGGAGAGTGGCTATTTTCCTGACCCAGAATCCCTAGTTACACTCAAAACAAAATGATGGAACCCTTCCTCGAGTGTCCACTTCAGGTAGCCCACCTTAGGGGTGTGACGAGCCTAGAAGTGGAACATGCTTGCTTTCCGCCTGCCCTGTTTCCAAATGGGCCTCAGGGCAAAGGTGGCGTTCCCCCAAGCTGGCGGAAGCAAAGGTCACATATCAAAGGCGGCAGGAGCTTTGAAGTCCCTGGCCCAATTATGCTAAATCGCTAGCTATCCAGCTGGAGGTGTGATCACCTTCCTTAGGAGCAGGCATTGTTTCTGGCCTCTGAGAGCGCGGGCTCTCACTTATAGTGGGGGTTGGAAACTTCTCTGTGGTGGCAGGCTGGTTGATACCAGTCAGCCAACACACTAATGGACTGGGAGGTTTTGAGAGGGCACCTCTAAGGTGCCTTCTGGGTGCATATGATAATAATAAATCCATACTGATGGCATTAGTGGATTTAAGTTGGGGTGTTTGATACCAAACACTAGTATTTTCAGGGCAGCCATCATGTAGCTTAATAACTCGCAATGACCAGTGCCCACTACATGTCCTTAACATGGCTGCCCAAACACTAGCAAAGCCTAGCAATGGAACCAGGCTTTACAGGGGTACATCTACTCATGCCAGTGTGCTCTCACATATATTATAATGCACCCTGGATAAGGTCTCTAAGGCCTGCTTTAGGAGTGACTTACATATATTATATGTAGTGGCCAAGAGCATTGGGCGTGCGCAATGCCATGTTTTCTAAATGGTTTGCACCATTTCATGCATATTGCGATGGCAGTTTGCATGCAATTTGTGTCTTGGTCCTTTAGAGTTGCATAATACATGATGCAGCCTTTAGGGACCCTATTTTGTACCCATGCCCTGGTTACCAAGGGTGCCATTTACGAGGGACTTACAAGAGTGCTTGCCAACTGGGTCACAATTGCCAATTTATTTGTTTTGGGGAAAGAGCACGGTCATTGGGGGCCTGGTTAGCTGGGTTCCAGTGCAACATTAGTCGAAAAGCATTCAGTACTAGGGAAAAAAATTGGGGTGACATTGTCAAAAGGGGCACTTCCCTAGAGCAACCAAAGGTGGGAGCTTCCAGAGGAAGCAGTACGACGCCACAAGAGTCACCAAACGGGGGTCGGTCGATGTCCACCAGCACCAATAAAATCAAAATATAGGAAACGGACTACAAAGGCTGCAGAATTTCACACCCAACCACCACATGCGGAATAATGCACAGCATGTAAATCTCGAAAACATTCACACTGCAAAACTGGAGGGTTTGCTGTGGCTTGGATAATGACTCTACGAGAAACTTGTTTTCATTTTCCACTTTGTGCATATTTACATTACGATACTCGGCAACCCTGCGTAGTACCTCATAATATGTGGTGGTGTTGTCAGAAAAGGAAGGTTTGGAGAGGTATAGAGCAGGGCTCATCAAGTGTATCAGGATCACCCCGTGGGTCTGGTAGGTATGGGTTGTAGCAGACGTTTATGTATTCCCCTATGCTGCGGTCACCTAGTAATGAAGTGGTGGGTGACCCCTGTGGTTTAACACAAGAGGTGTTTTGTATTGAGGCTAGTAAAGACTGAGGTGAGTATGGCATTGGCAAAAGAGGAAGAGTAGGAGGAAGAGAAGTAGATATAAGTGGGGGAGTAGGTGGCAGAGGGAGTGGAGGGTCTGCAGAGAAATGCATGGGACTGGTGCCCCTCTCCTTGTGTGTTTTGCATGATGGCTTTTGTTGTTGACGTCTCATAATCTCCTACTCAAATGTTTTCTTGCCTTTCGGCAATTAATCTGTAGGTGGGAGAGGTGGCTTGGTTACCACCCTGTCTGTGTTTGGGTTTATGACCAGAATCCTTTGTCTGGCATTGAGCTGTTCTTGAGCTTGGTAAAAATAGGTTGAACAGGTCTTTCCTTGGATCTGTGTGAGCTTGTGGTGGTTTCGGCAACGACGCTGTCTTAGGAGTCCACACTGTCTTTGATGCCAAGGATGTTTGCTATGCCAACTGGGTTTTTGAAGGCAAAGGTGATCTGATGTTTGATGTTGTTCTTGACACAGACTTTGGGTTCGGAACCCAGGGTGTTTTCAACACAGATAGCAGAAACAGGTCAGAAAATGATCTGGATTTTCTCAGGCCCAGCCTTAGGCGCCACATGCTTTTCGGTGTAGGCGTCGAAAAAACATACAATGAAGCAGATGCCAAAACTGGCTTCAAATTGGAAGGAGTCGATGCCTTCAGCGTTTCTGTTATCTTTATGGCTTGTTTAGGCAAAGGGAATACTGTTTTTGCCTTATGCTGGACACGCCCATGGCCTGAGGGCAGTGGGCTACCTTGAGCCTGTTGTTCATCTTTGATTTGTGTAAGGAAGGCTTTTGCCACAGTAGTCATGTGTCCTGTCAAAGCAATATGCTGAGCTTCTTCCATCCCCTGGTCAGAGTCTCATCCTTCTCAGCCGCTAGCAAGACGAATGGGGACACCCACCGAAGCATCTTGGGCTGCAGCTTCTTTGTCGGAGCAGCACTGGGTTCCAGCATTGAGAATGTGTTCTTCATCTGTTCCTTATTGGTCCCCGAAGATATTGAGGATGTCTTCTGATCATTGTGCCTGCATCGTTTTATGGGTCCACTGCGTTTCACATAGTGGTCTAAGAGTCTTTTTCAACCAAAAGGCCTGGCAGGCATCACACGTTTGGTCGTGCCTCAGAAACCGGCAGACGTTGCAGACTGGATGATAATTTCCCTGGAGTATTTTGGCGTGAAACTCGGGGAAGAAGCTGAAAAGAATTTTTTCCAATCGCTCCGTGTGTGTTGAGTGAAGGAAGTCAATGGTGAATCGTGGAGGTCAAGGCTGAGCCAGGCCCGAGGCTGGGCAGGCGAAATTCTGAAAAATCAGTGATCAGCTTTTTTAAGCTTTTCAGTCAGTAGGTGGATATATATTAGTCACCGAAGGCTTGGTAAAACCACTTTGAACCTGTGATCCGAGAGCTGTGAAGCACACGTCCGAACCCAACGGCGGAGAAAAACAATCTAACAAAGGACTCAATGACTATGCGCAATACATACGGTAGGAGGAGTCACTATACCTCATGACTCAAAAGACCTTTCGAACAAAATCCACTTGCAATGTCCGAGCCTTTTACTAGATGCAGGAGTATGCTGAGCATATGAAGCTACGGCCAACACATGCTACAAACAATGCTTTATTTCTAACTGTTATTCACAACAGTTACTAATGCTTTATTGAAAAGTGTTCTTCTTGATGATTTGACAATGCTTTATTTAAAAGTATTATTCAACATGAGTTAAGCAATGCTCCATTCAAAGATGTTGACAATGCTTTATTTAAAGGGGTTGTTAATCTTGACAGTAATTCATATTTCTGAGTGTTCTATTAATGATAATTCAAGCACCTTATTGCAATGCCTGATTCCTCATAATAAGCGCAGAAGGGAATGTCATGCTTTGTTACTGATAATGTAGGCACAGACTTCAATGCTTGACTATTCATTATAGGTGCAGTGGGTTTATGGTTAGTGGAGTCAATGGCGGATTACTGGTATAGGGCGCAATTGCCCCAAGGCGTCTTGGCTCTGACATAGTCTGGAACCTATCTTAAAAATCCTGCCAGACATTCACAGACTACCAGCTAAAATTATGACAAAACTGTCTTGAACAACCAGGTCTTCAACATTTTACGAAAAGTGAGGAAATGATATTGTATTTTAAGGGCGCGTGGCATCTTGTTCCAGAGAACACTGGTAGAGTGCACAAAGCTCTGATTGCCCCAGTTCACTTTCTTGAATCTGGGAACAATTACTGAAGAGCAATTTTTGGTAAGTAGCATCTAAAATTATTTCTAAAGAACTCTGGCCCATATCCGTGTAAAGCTTTATTTGCCAAACATAGGGCCTGATTACAACTTTGGAGGAAGTGTTAATCTGTCCCAAAAGTGACGGTAAAGTGACGGATATACCACCAGCTGTATTACGAGTCCTTTATGGGGGTTATTACAACTTTGGAGGAGGTGTTAATCCGTCCCAAAAGTGACGGTAAAGTGACGGATATACCACCAGCCGTATTACAAGTCCATTATATCCTATGGAACTCGTAATACGGCTGGTGGTATATCCGTCACATTTGGGACAGATTAACACCTCCTCCAAAGTTGTAATAACCCCCTATATCCTATGGAACTCGTAATACGGCTGGTGGTATATCCGTCACTTTTGGGGAGGATTAACACCTCCTCCAAAGTTGTAATCAGGCCCATAATGTTTTAAAAGCAATTCTTTTTTTACCGGCAACCAGTGGAGTTCCGTCAAGGCATTTTTTGCAGATTGGTATTTATGAATATTTTCGAGTACGCAACAGGCAGTATTTCGCAACATTTAGAGTTTGGTTAGTGGTCTCTGTTTCATACCATCATATACCATGTTACGGCAGTCAAATCTAGATAGGACTAGGCCAATAACCACCAGATTTTCAAGACTGGGGGAATAAACGGTAGAATCTTCCTGAGCATTTTTATGATAAAAAAGCACGAGGGTACTAATTTGTTGATCTGCTCCACAAAAGATAATTCATCATCGAATACAACCCCTAAATTTTGGACTTTCATCACTGGTATAGGGGGGAGCCCGGGTGAGTGAGGCCACCAAGAATTATTCCAAAATGTACAATCTTGCCCAAAAAGTAAAACTTCAGTCTTTTGTGTATTCAGCTTCAAGCAGTTATTGCTCAACCAATTAGCAATTGCTTTTATACATTTATTAAAACAATCAGCAACCTCACTAATGTTACTAGACACCGACACCACAATCTGGGTGTCGTCGGTGTAGGTTATAGTTGCAAAACCAAAAGAACTGATGAGGTCCGCTAGGGGAGCCACATGGATATTAAATAGAGTGGGACTCAGTGATGACCCCTGAGGGACACCGCACGGAAGACAAAAAGCATACGAAATGTATTCTCCCAAGGCTACTATTTGTACCCGGCCAAATGAGATGACAGAAGCTTAAAGGCTGAGCCAGAAATCCTGATTTCGGTTAGCCGTTTCAGAGGCACATGACTAACCATGTCGTAGGCTGCAGAAAGTTCTAAAAGGACCACCGCAGCCCTCCCGTCATTGTCCATATTATGCCTGATTTTTTCTGAGACTTCAAAAAGAACCATCTCCGTACTATGTCCAGATCTAAAACCAAATTGAGACTCGTTCAGAATATTATTATCATCCAGATAGTTGGAGAGAATATTATTAAGATACATTTTGATTACCTTGGCCTGAAAAGGAAGTCTTGATATTGGATGATAATTACATTCTATCTTGGAATCAAGTGATTTTTTTTTTTCCAATGGTGAATATGTAGTCTTTTTCCAATCCTCCGAAAAGCAACCTTCCTCTATAATTTTATCAAATAGAGATGTAATTGCTGGAGTAATTGTATTGACAACCTCATGTAACACTTTCGGTGGAATTGGGCCTGAAGGAGCACTGGACTTGATACACAAAATCAACCGTAACCTGCTTTTCTGTAGGAGACGGAAAGCAGCATAGCTCTGTATCTTTATGTACCAAAGTAGTAAACTCAGCAGTTTGCTCTGATACAGATCTCTTACGATCAAATGCATTGTGAACTGTTCCACCTTTATCTTGAAAATGTCAAGCTAACTTATCACAGAAGGACTGCGCAGGGTGGGGCCTTACGAAAGGTAAGGCCTAACTAAACTCTGAACTGTTTTAAATAGCTCTCTCGTTGAGTTAGCTGCCTAACTGATTTTCTCAGAATATTACCTAGTTTGCCCATCAACTATTGCTTTCTTAAGGTCCTGGTTCATACTCTTATATTTAGTTGTTTCTTCCTAGTGATAATTTAGCCTCCATAGCTTCTCCTGCCTATGGCATTTGTGTTTGAATTGTTTTAATGAATGAGAAAACCAGGGTGCAGTCAGTATTTTTCTAAAAGAAATTCACATTTCTCAGGTAGCACCTTGAAAACTGCTTCAGACAACTAACTGTTGTACAGTCTTGCCGAAGAATTAGCACCTTCCACAAATCCCAGCATATAAGCTGTCAGGGAATCTTCCAACTCTGCATACTTCACTTTGTTCCAAGCCCTGTAATTTTTTGTTGCTTTCTTGGAAGGCTCTAAAGCAGTGGTTCCCAACATTTTGACTCCTGAGGACCCCCAATGAATCATTACTGGAAGCCGGGACCCCCAGCAAGTTGTACAATTTCATTTTCAAACATTAAAACAGTAATTCGCAAAACATATAACAAGTACACACCAAACAAATACTCAAATTACTAAAGATAAAATTCTTTTATATTGAAAAAATATGCAAAAATCAAAACATTTTATTAGGAAGGTTGGCGCTGCATCTCGGCAACTATTCTTTTCAATGTTTGGTTTTGTTTAGGAAATGTGAATCCTCAGGTCGGATTCTACATTTCCGGAGCGATCTCAGTTTTTATTTTTTAGGTATGCAAGATCTGAGAAAGAGTTTTCACATAAATAAGTGAAGGGGAAAGGAAGTAAACCATAAAGGCCTCTCATCTCTCCCTAGCCTCTCTGTCACAAGTACTTCATTTGTTTTATAGCACCTATTATACCACTGTAGGGTGTCAGGGCACTTTACAGGGGACGACAAAGTGTAGGATTCACATGACGTTATCACAGTGCCGGTGCCCAAAGCCCCCCTCTTAAACTTGTGGCTGCTGCAATTAAATGTGGGTACACGGAATACTGAGGCAGCATAATCCTGAAGCCATCTCGGGCTGTTAAATCCATATAAAGCCACTCCCTGCCACTTCATCTCACTCTAGCAGCTTTCTTGTGACGCTTTTTCGTTTTTCCCTTCCTCCGTTTTTCCCATATGTGTCTATTGCTCGCAGAAAATGCTTGAGGCAGAAGAATAAGCCCCGGCCCTCAAAAATAAGTGCAGGTGCTCAGCACTGGAAACAACAAGCACAAATTAAGCACTGCGTTAGCAATAAGAATGTACTTCTATACAAGCAAACCTTTTTTAGCAGCATAAGGAAAACGAAAGCCTAGGAAAAAAACAACTTTCTAATTTGTGCCATACAGTTTGCATGCAGCTCTTTAATGGCAGTTCACAGCTCACTGTGCTAGATTATGATTATGAACTGCAAAGTAACAAAAGAATCTCTGTGACAAAAGCAATAACCCACTGTGCCATGCACATAAATGAAAATGTCACTTACCCAGTGTACATCTGTTCGTGGCATCAGTCGCAGTAGATTCGCATGTTCTGCAATAGCTCGCCATCTGGTGTTGGGCCGGAGTGTTACAAGTTGTTTTTCTTCGAAGAAGTCTTTCGAGTCACGGGACCGAGTGACTCCTCCTTTTGTCTCCATTGCGCATGGGCGTCGACTCCATCCTCGATTGTTTTTCCCCGCAGAGGGTGAGGTAGGAGTTGAATTGTAGTAATAGTGCCCATGCAATGGAGTGACTAAGTATGCACCTATTTAAGGTTGAGATGATACATATATAAATAATTGAAGGTAACTTCCAAACTGCTACAGGCTCCCGGGGAGGCGGGTGGGCACATGCGAATCTACTGCGACTGATGCCACGAACAGATGTACACTGGGTAAGTGACATTTTCAGTTCGATGGCATCTGTCGCTGTAGATACGCATGTTCTGCATAGACTAGTAAGCAGTTATTTCCCCAAAAAGCGGTGGATCAGCCTGTAGGAGTGGAAGTAGTCTGAAATAATGTTCTTAATACGGCTTGACCTACTGTGGCTTGTTGTGCGGATAACACGTCTACACAGTAGTGCTTGGTGAATGTGTGAGGCGTAGACCATGTGGCTGCCTTACATATTTCTTGCATTGGGATGTTTCCTAGAAAGGCCATGGTAGCACCTTTCTTTCTGGTTGAATGTGCCCTTGGTGTAATGGGCAGCTGTCGTTTAGCTTTAAGGTAGCAGATTTGGATGCATTTAACTATCCATCTGGCTATACCTTGTTTTGAAATTGGGTTTCCTGCATGAGGTTTTTGAAATGCAATAAAGAGTTGTTTAGTCTTTCTGATGTTTTTTGTTCTGTCAATGTAATACATCAATGCTCTTTTGACATCTAATGTATGTAGTGCCCTTTCAGCTACGGTATCTGGCTGTGGAAAGAACACTGGAAGTTCCACTGTTTGATTTAGATGGAACGGTGAAATAACCTTTGGCAAAAATTTAGGATTGGTCCTTAGGACGACTTTATTTTTGTGTAGTTGTATAAAAGGTTCCTGTATTGTAAACGCCTGAATCTCGCTTACTCTTCTTAGGGAAGTAATGGCGATGAGAAATGCCACCTTCCAGGTTAGGAACTGTATGTCGCAGGAGTGCATGGGTTCAAAAGGTGGACCCATAAGTCTAGTGAGGACAACATTTAGGTTCCATGAAGGAACAGGTGGTGTTCTTGGTGGTATAATTCTCCTAAGGCCCTCCATGAATGCTTTAATGACTGGTATCTTATATAGGGAAGTTGAATAGGTAGTCTGCAGGTATGCAGATATTGCTGCAAGGTGTATTTTAATGGAAGAGAAAGCCAGGTTAGATTTTTGTAAGTGAAGCAAGTAACCCACTACATGTTCTGGAGTTGTGTGTAATGGTTGTATTTGATTAATATGGCAGTAGCAAACAAACCTCTTCCATTTACTTGCATAGCAGTGCCTGGTGGATGGCCTTCTAGCTTGTTTTATGACTTCCATACATTCTTGGGTAAGTTGTAAGTGCCCGAATTCTAGGATTTCAGGAGCCAGATTGCTAGATTCAGCGATGCTGGATCTGGGTGTCTGATCTTTTGGTTGTGCTGTGTCAACAGATCTGGCCTGTTGGGCAATTTGATGCAGGGTACCACTGATAGGTCTAGCAGCGTTGTGTACCAGGGTTGCCTTGCCCAAGTTGGTGCTATCAATATGAGTTTGAGTTTGCTTTGACTGAGTTTGTTTACCAGGTAAGGAAGGAGAGGGAGAGGAGGAAAAGCGTAAGCAAATATCCCTGACCAGTTCATCCATAGGGCATTGCCTTGGGATTGTTCGTGTGGGTATCTGGATGCGAAGTTTTGGCATTTTGCGTTCTCCCTTGTCGCAAACAAGTCTATCTGAGGTGTTCCCCAGAGTTTGAAATAAGTGTTCAGAATTTGGGGGTGAATTTCCCATTCGTGGACCTGTTGGTGATCTCGAGAGAGATTGTCTGCGAGTTGATTTTGGATCCCTGGTATAAACTGTGCTATTAGGCGAATTTGGTTGTGAATTGCCCAATGCCAAATCTTTTGTGCTAGCAGGCTTAACTGCGTGGAGTGCGTCCCCCCCTGCTTGTTTAGATAATACATTGTTGTCATGTTGTCTGTTTTGACGAGAATGTATTTGTGAACTATTATTGGTTGGAAAGCTTTTAGTGCTTGAAAAACTGCTAGAAGTTCTAGGTGATTGATATGCAGTTTTGTTTGATGTACGTTCCATTGTCCTTGTATGCTGTGTTGATCGAGGTGTGCTCCCCACCCTGTCATGGAAGCATCTGTTGTTATTACGTATTGTGTCACTGGGTCTTGGAAAGGCCGCCCCTTGTTTAAATTTATGTTGTTCCACCACAGGAGCGAGAGGTAAGTTTGGCGGTCTATTAACACCAGATCTAGAAGGTGACCCTGTGCTTGAGACCACTGCGATGCTAGGCATTGTTGTAAGGGCCTCATGTGCAGTCTTGCGTTTGGGACAATGGCTATGCATGAAGACATCATGCCTAGGAGTTGTAATACCATCTTTGCCTGTATCTTTTGTGTTGGATACATGCGTTGTATGATGGTGTTGAAATTTAGAATTCTTTGTGGACTTGGAGTGGCTACTCCCTTTGATGTGTCTATTATGGCTCCTAGGTATTGTTGTACCTTGCGCGGCAGAATGTTGGATTTTGTAAAGTTGACGGTGAACCCGAGTTTGAAGAGGGTTTGTATGATCTGATTTGTGTGATTTGAGCACTGTATGAACGAATGGGCCTTGATTAGCCAGTCGTCCAAATATGGGAACACATGTATTTGCTGCCTTCTTATGTGTGCAGCGACTACCGCTAGACATTTGGTAAAGACTCTTGGTGCGGTTGTTAATCCGAAAGGCAGTACCTTGAATTGGTAATGTATTCCTTTGAATACAAACCTTAGGTCTTTCCTGTGCGATGGGTGTATTGGTATATGGAAATAAGCATCCTTGAGGTCTAAAGTTGCCATGTAGTCGTGTAGTTTTAGCAACGGCAATACTTCTTGTAGTGTGACCATGTGGAAGTGGTCTGATTTGATGAAAGTGTTCACTACTCTGAGGTCTAGGATTGGTCTCAGCGTTTTGTCCTTCTTTGGTATCAGAAAGTACAGTGAGTAAACTCCTGTGTTTATTTGTGTGTTTGGCACTAATTCGATTGCATTCTTTTGCAATAGTGCCTGCACTTCTATCTCCAGGAGATTGGAATGGTGTGTTGTTAAATATTGTGCTTTTGGTGGTATGTTTGGAGGGAATTGTAGAAATTCTATGCAATAACCATGCTGGATAATTGCTAGAACCCAAGTGTCTGTAGTGATTTCCTCCCATGCTTTGTAATAATGACCTATTCTTCCCCCCACTGGTGTTGTGTGGAGGGGGTGAGTGACATGTGAGTCACTGTTTAGTAGTAGGGGTTTTGGGGCTTTGAAATCTTCCTCTATTTCTAGGGAATTGCCCTCCTCTATATTGTCCCCGAAAACCTCCTCTATACTGTCCCTGGTAACTGGACGGTGTTGCTTGTGAGGTGCTGGCTTGTGTGCTCTGACCCCGAAACCCCCCTCGAAAGGGCGTTTTACGGAATGTGCTGTAATTCCCTCTGCTCTGCGGGGAGTAGAGTGCGCCCATGGCTTTGGCAGTGTCCGTATCTTTTTTGAGTTTCTCAATCGCTGTGTCCACTTCTGGACCGAACAGTTCTTTTTCGTTAAAAGGCATATTGAGAACTGCTTGTTGAATCTCTGGTTTAAATCCAGACGTTCGGAGCCATGCATGCCTTCTGATAGTTACAGATGTATTAATTGTCCGTGCAGCTGTATCTGCAGCGTCCATGGAGGAGTGGATCTGGTTGTTGGAAATGGCCTGTCCCTCCTCAACCACTTGTTTTGCCCTATTTTGTAAGTCCTTGGGCAGATGTTCAATGAGATGTTGCATCTCGTCCCAGTGGGCTCTGTCATAGCGCGCAAGTAGTGCCTGGGAGTTCGCGATGCGCCACTGGTTTGCAGCTTGTGCTGCGACTCTTTTACCAGCTGCATCGAACTTGCGGCTTTCTTTATCTGGGGGTGGTGCATCTCCAGATGTGTGGGAGTTGGCCCTTTTCCTAGCTGCTCCTACAACGACAGAATCTGGTGGCAGCTGTGTAGTGATGAAAACCGGGTCTGTAGGAGGCGCCTTATACTTTTTTTCCACCCTTGGTGTGATTGCCCTACTTTTGACCGGCTCCTTAAAGATGTCTTTTGCGTGCCGGAGCATACCAGGGAGCATAGGCAGGCTTTGGTACGAGCTGTGGGTGGAGGAGAGTGTGTTGAATAAAAAATCATCCTAGACCTGTTCTGAGTGGAGGCTTACGTTGTGAAATTGTGCTGCTCTAGCCACCACTTGAGAATACGCGGTGCTGTCCTCTGGTGGAGATGGCTTCGTAGGGTATGCCTCCGGACTATTATCTGACACTGGGGCGTCGTATAGGTCCCATGCGTCCTGATCTTGGTCACCCTGGCTCATGGTGGTGTGAGCTGGGGAGAGTGATGGAGTTTGTGCTGGTGAGACGTTAATCACAGGCTGAGGAGAGGGGGGTGGGGTAACTCTTTTCACCACCTTTGGTTGTGGTGTCTGTTCAATCTGGAACTCCAACCTTCTCTTTCTCCTAATAGGGGGAAGGGTGCTTATTTTTCCTGTCCCCTGCTGTATGAAGATACGCTTTTGCGTATGGTCCACATCAGTTGCTTGTAGCTCTTCCTCAAACCTATGCTTTTGCATTTGGGAGGTTAGCGAGTGCTCTTCTGTATAAGAGCCTGGAGCTGGGTCGCTTGCAGTTTGTTTCGGCATCGAAACCCTGTCTGCGTGTTTTTTCGGCTCCGAGGTGACTTTTTTCTTTTTCGGGGCCGAAACCTCTCGGCGTCGATCTGCTTCGGTGCCGCTGTCTCGGCGTCGAGCCGTGTCCACACCGGCATCTCGGTGTCGAGGCTTGTCTCCAGCACTTTCTCGGTCCTGAGAAGGCTGTGTGCCGGTGTCTCGACCGGAGTCGGACGACCTCGGCACTGTTTGGGCCTTTTTCGGTGCCGACGGTCGGTCACCGAATTTATGGGTGGAGCCATGGCCGGATGGCAGTGGCGTCCCCTGGGCCTTGTAAATGTGTCTCTGTGTGGATTTCGACGTCTTACTCACGGTTTGTGTATCGTCGAATCCTTCGGAGTCTGAGTCTTGGATCGAGAAGGTACCTTCTTCTCCCTGTTCCTCGAACTCCTGTTGGGCTGTCGGTGCGGACGCCATCTGAAGTCTTCTGGCTCGACGGTCTCGGAGTGTTTTTCGGGACCGGAACGCACGACAGGCCTCGCAGGTGTCTTCGCTGTGCTCAGGTGACAGGCACAGGTTGCAGACCAAGTGTTGGTCTGTGTAGGGGTATTTATTGTGGCATTTGGGGCAGAAACGGAACGGGGTCCGTTCCATCGGCGTTCTTCAGCACGCGGTCGGGCCGACCAGGCCCCGACGGGGGATCGAAAAACTACCCCGAAGGGCACCGGAGCTCTTCGATCTTCGATGCGGTGTGGAATCTAAGTACGCCGATCCCGAACGCAACAATACCGACTAAAATCTTCCGAAATTAGCTAATTGTCCGTTCCGAAACTCGGAGCGACAGGAACACGTCCGAACCCGATGGCGGAAAAAAAACAATCGAGGATGGAGTCGACGCCCATGCGCAATGGAGACAAAAGGAGGAGTCACTCGGTCCCGTGACTCGAAAGACTTCTTCGAAGAAAAACAACTTGTAACACTCCGGCCCAACACCAGATGGCGAGCTATTGCAGAACATGCGTATCTACAGCGACAGATGCCATCGAACATACTGTTCTTTGCATGATACACATTCTTTACAGCAGGCATATTACCCATCTGCGCTACCTTTGAGTGAGTCGAAACTGCCACTGCACAAAACTCCCATCTCTCTCCATTAGATACATTAATCACTTGAGTTAGCTTGAAGCTTTTATTTTAGCAGTACAAGGAGCTTTGCAGTCCGTTTAAAACTGCTCAACAAAGGAAGTAATAAATATGAAAACACGCAAGCACGTGTTTGTCAGAGGCCCCAGCTGGAGAAGTGCCTTCCTCCCAGCCCAGGCTTGCGGACCCCCTAGGAATGTGTCACGGACCCCTGGGGGTCCGCGGACCACAGGTTGGGAACCACTGCTCTAAAGAGTTGGAACACACAAGGCCTATTTTAAAAAGCATCACACTAAGATCTGACTATATAATGGGGAGCACAGTTTCCACATTCAGCTTGGAGTAATTAGAGAAGATACCATCTAAAATATGGCCAACCTGATGTGTGGCCAGCTTGATCATTTGATTTAGATTGAAACAGCCCAAGGTCTCCAATAATAATAGTGACTCTTTATTTTCATTATTTTCTAAAACAGTCCCCCAAAATAGTGTAATTGTGGTACTGTACCCTAGTCTCCACAAGGTGACAAAATGACTGGAAAAACATTGCCTTCAGGTCTGGAGGTCTATAAATAAGAGCTCCAGGAAAGGTCTCCTGATGTGTTAGCTAGCAATTAAATGACAATACTTCACAGTCTTCTAGAATCAAAGGTTTACAGGACAATTCAAATGATTTAGAATAGACTGTAGCAATGCCGCCGCCTCCCTTCTTACCCATCCAATTTAATCAATAAAAAGCATATCCAGAAGGCAGTGCTGCTACAAAATCTGGATCTGAAGCTTTGTCAGTCCAGGTTTCAGTAAGAAACAGCATGAGTCTCTAAAGATTCTCAAGCTTTAACCAAAAGCCAGTTTAAGAAATTAGAGTAGCCCTACTAGGAGGTAATTTAACATAAGGCAGGGATTCTTTGCTTTTCACATAAAACCACAGTTATTACAGTGAAAGCTATCCTTACTGTTCATGCAGTCCATACGTATACAACCACTGGTCATATTACCTGCCCAGCTTAGGCTAAGGAGTACTTCCCTCAAGTATCTTTTTGGTAACAAACTGCCAGAAGTTCTGTTGGTAGGCACGGCCCAGACCCTGACGTCCTTGCCATTGGCCTGCCGGCTGCACGTTCACACTATCATGTGCATTAAATTCCTCCTGCTTTTCACTAACTACAGCATCAACCTCACAAAATGTCATTTGCTCACTCTCACAGGTGAGTCTGCATGGCCCCCATAGAGAAAAATGACAGAGTGAAATAAAATAAGTTAAAACAAAGAGAAAGCCTTATCCAAAAATACCTTGTTTGCTAATAAAAACAAAGTCTGACAGTAAGTAAAGATGTTCAGCAACTACTGTCTTGCGCTATCATGTGCATTAAACACTTCCTCCTTTCTGCTAACTGGAGCATCAACTTCCCCAAATGACACTTGCTCGCTCTTACAGGCGAGTCTGTAAGGTGCCCAAAAAGAACAGTGACGGAGTGCAATAAAATAAGTTAAAACAAAGTGAAATCCTTATCTAAAAGTACCTTGTCTGGTAATAAAAATAAACAGACTGGTAGTAAGTAAAAAGGTTCAGCAACTAGGGATGATAAATCTCTCACAACTCCACTGACAGTAACACCACTGGGAGCATTTCTGATAGTACCCTGGGAGATGGAGACAGTGAAGATTCTGAACTCCAAAAGGTAGCTAAAAGGATAGAGTTAGAGTCTAGGCTCATGGCTATAGAGGAAAAAAAGCGGAGATGGACCTAGGACCCATCTCTAGTGGCAGCAAAATTACAACTACGGAGACAGACACTTTTGACCCTAAAATCCCCAACAGGGATTGTCCCCAAATATTCGGAGGGTGATGATATCACCAAATAGTTTAAAGCCTTTGAGAAGGCCTGTAAAATGAGTCAGCTCAACAAAAAGTACTAGGGCTCTCTTCTTTGAGAGCTGCTCTCATGGAAGTGTAGCGATAGGCTCCTAACACAGATTCTAGGCAGATGCTTAGTCATATTACCTAATGAAGGACACCCTGATTGAGGGCTTTGGACTCCCCACTGAAGAGTACAGGATCAGGCGCAGGGAAACCAGAAAAACCTCTAATCAATCCTGAGTGAATTTTGTTGACTTTTGATGGACTTTATAATTTAATTATGAAAGAGCATCTGTTAAGTAACTGCGTTCAAGATAAGTTGCATCTGTCTTTCTTAGACCTAGGTCCACTTTCTCCTCAAGAACTGGGGACGAAGGCAGACCACTGGGTCAAAACAAGGGTGACCAAAAACTACAACTAGTTTGGGTGATCACAAAAAGAGGCCAAAAAGCCCTCCCAAGTAAAAGATGATGATGATCAAGCAAAAGATAAAAACAAAGACTTCAAAAGACCCCCAAAAACCTTATCAGGAGGGTGGGCCTCGAGACAAACAACAAACTAAGGGTAGGTACAAGGACAGGACCTCTGATCCTAAGAAGGCCTGGTGCTTAAATTACAATGCCAATGGGCACACCAAACTGGAGACCCTACCTGTCGCAAAAAGAATGCCCTAGTGCACCTGCAGCTCCTGCTGCAGTGGTAGGTCTTCAGATGTGATCCCAGGTGCGCCCTGACCATGTCAGAGAGCTCACAGAAACAACCTTATTCTCAGCTGCCCTGGCTGTCTTGCCCGGTAACCTGGAGAAATAGAGACAACAGTCTCATATTAATCAGATCAGAGTTGAAGCACAGAGGAATACAGATGAAAGTGACAACGTGGTGACTGAAAAACTGATATCTCCAGAACAGTATCTCACTGGGGAAACTTTCAGTCGCCAATCCTGACAACCAAGCTAAGGTCCACGCCATGTCAATGCCTGGCCAGAAGAAGGTGGTGGTATCCTCTTCAATTCCTGAGCTTGTCTGCTAGGAAATAATCTGCAGTCCTCAGCTTGGACTGAGATCAAAAGAAAGACCCATGCAGCTATGCTGGGTATACCTGAATGGGTATGTGTGAAAAACAGAGCACAATGCAAAACCCTGGGTGAACACAAGGTGCTGGAGCCTGGAATAATGGCCCACCTCTCCAAGAGAAAAGTTAAGAAGTCTGGTAAGCCAGCTTCTGAGCAGCCCCAAGCCCAGGTCCCCTCTCCTTAGGGGGAAGACCTGTTAGCTCTTGAGGGAACTGAGCCCTATGAACTTGAGTATGTGGAAAAAAGCATCCAAAAGCATTGAGGCCAGCCAAGAGCTCCAGAAGCTCTGGTATGACCAAAAGGCCGCCATGGTGGCGATCCAACCAGTGCAGAGGGTGTGGGCACTGGATCCTGTGGCTCCCAGGGCACTCCAGGACAAATGGAGTGGAGCTTACCCCATCCTTGAAAAAAAGAGTCCGGTCACCTATCTGGTTGATCTAGGCACTCCCAGGAACCCTCACAGGGTCATCCATATGAACCACCTAAAGCTCTTACATCACAGGGCTGATGTGGCCATGCTAATGGTCACTGATGAGGGTCAGGAAGAAGGAAGTGAGCCTCTCCCCAACCTCCTCTCCTAAAGCCCCAAAGATGGATCAGGTGATGGAGTGGTATTTTCAGACACCCTCTCTGACAAACAGCAAGCTGACTGCAGGCAAGTCCTACAGCAGTATGCTGATCTCTTTTTCCCTCATCCCTGGTCAGACTAACTGATGTGTGTATGATGTACACACTGGTGATCATTTGCCTGTCAAGAGTAAAATCTATAGACCGTCTGATCATGACAAGGATTGCATCAGAGCTGAAGCCGGCAAGATGCTGGATTTAGGGGTGATTGAACACTGACAGTCCCTGGGCCAGCCCAGTGGTCTTAGTCCCCCAAACCTCCTTCCAAGGGAGACAAACCAGAGATGAGGTTTTGTGTGGACTATAGTGGTCTCAATGCTGTCACCAAGACAAATTCACAACCTATGCCAAGGGCAGACGAATTGATTGACAGGTTAGGGGTAGCCAAATTTTTCAGTACCTTTGATTTGACATCAGGGTACTAGCAGATTCAGCTGACCCCAAGAGCAAAAGAAAGATCAGCATTATCGACCACAAATGGGCATTATCAGTTCACTGTTAATCCATTTGGTTTAAAGAATGCCTCTGCAACTTTCTAAAGGTTGGTGAATAAAGTCCTTGTTGTGATGGAAGGCTTTAGTGCAGTGTATCTTCATGATATTGCTGTCTTTAGCTCCACTTGGCAGGATCACCCAATCCACCTAGGCAAGGTGCTACTCTGCAAAATGCAGGCCACAATATCAAGGTAAGCAAGTGTCCGATAGGGCTGGGCAAGGTTTTATACTTGGGTCACCTGGTAGGTGGAGACCAAGTTCAACAACTGCAACCCAATATCCAGACAATTCTGGACTGGGAAGCTCCAACCACCCAGACCAAAGTCAGGGTATTCCTTGGCTTGACTGGATACTACAGGAGGTTTGCCAAAGTGGTGGCTGTGGTGCCATTATGGCACCCCTCACAGAACTGACCTCCAAAAAGATGCCAAAGAAATGAAACTGGACAGTGATATCTCAAAAGGCTTTTGACATTCTGAAGGAAGTAATGTGCTCAGCATCCATTCTCAAAGCTCCAGGTTATTCTAAGTAGTTCATAGTGCAGACTCATGTCTCTTTACATGGGATAGGAGCGGTCCTTTCGCCCCAAACCAATGATGAAGGTCATGACCAACCTGGGCTTTCATTAGCAGGAAATTACACCCCAGAGAGCAGCGTTGGAGTACCAATGAGAGGAATACCTTTTCTATGGTCTGGTCCCTGAAAAAGTTCAGACCATACCTGTTATGTTCTCCCCTCCTAGTTCAAACTGACCACAGGCCTCTCAAATAGCTGATGCAAATGAAAGGTAAAAACCTTAAACTGTTGAGGTGGTCCATATCTCTACAGGGAATGGAATTTACAGTTGAACACAGATCTTTCACAGACCATGCCAATGCAGATGGCCTTTGCAGGTTCTTCCAAAGAAGGTCCCCAAGGGCTGCAGCACATATAGTGCCACCCTCAGAGACCCCTTTACCTAGCAGGTTGCGTGTCTTGGTGCAGCTAAAAGTGAAAACACGACATGGCACTCAGGCTGTGTACTATGACCCATAACACTGAGTGCAATATATACAAGTCATCCCTACAGCAGGCCTTCCAGCACTAAAGCAGGGTGCATATTATTGCAAGTGAGGGCATATCTGCCTGAGCAGATATGCCTTACTATCTCTATGTTGATTCTTAGACATAGTGAGTGAACAGGGAAGCCATTTTAAGTACATGTGCAGGACACTGGTCATTACGAGTTCCCCAGCTACATGATGGCTTCACTGAAACTAGGGATGTTTGGTATCAAACATCTTGTATTAATAAGCCCTCACTGATGTCAATGACAGATTTATTAATACATGCACTCAGAGGGCACCTTAGAGGTGCCCCCTGAAAACCTACCAACTACCTGTGAGAGGACTGAATAGTTTGAGCCAGTCTGCCACCTCCTAGGGTGACGGCCTTAGCTCTCAGGCGGTTGACCATCAAGCCTGCTCTGGAAGAGGTATTACACACCCCACCCACCCAACAGGATGAACTGAAAATCTACATTCCAAGGCAGGGCGCTTCAAAGAAGCTGCCCACCCTTGGTATGCAGATCTAGCTTCCTTCACTACGGAGATACTAAACCCCCTTCCCCAGGGCCCAATAGGCACCTGGACAGGCAGGAAATTCAGTAGTCAAAGAGGTGTGTCCATCCCTCAGGTCAGTCACATCCCTAAGGAGTGCTGCCTGAAGTGGACACAACTTTTAAAAATTCTGCCATATTGGCGTTGTCAGATTTAGGAACTCTGGGACAGGGTTATGCCTACTTCCCACAGGAAGTGGTCATATAGGGGGTGTAGTGACCACATGGATAAGTAGATCTTTGGCTACAACCCTATACTCTCCGAAACACCCTTAAATGCAGTATTTAAGGGAGACCCTGGCACCAATAATGAAAATGTCACTTACCCAGTGTACATCTGTTCGTGGCATCAGTCGCAGTAGATTCGCATGTTCTGCAATAGCTCGCCATCTGGTGTTGGGCCGGAGTGTTACAAGTTGTTTTTCTTCGAAGAAGTCTTTCGAGTCACGGGACCGAGTGACTCCTCCTTTTGTCTCCATTGCGCATGGGCGTCGACTCCATCCTCGATTGTTTTTCCCCGCAGAGGGTGAGGTAGGAGTTGAATTGTAGTAATAGTGCCCATGCAATGGAGTGACTAAGTATGCACTTATTTAAGGTTGAGATGATACCTATATAAATAATTGAAGGTAACTTCCAAACTGCTACAGGCTCCCGGGGAGGCGGGTGGGCACATGCGAATCTACTGCGACTGATGCCACGAACAGATGTACACTGGGTAAGTGACATTTTCAGTTCGATGGCATCTGTCGCTGTAGATACGCATGTTCTGCAATAGACTAGTAAGCAGTTATTTCCCCAAAAGCGGTGGATCAGCCTGTAGGAGTGGAAGTAGTCTGAAATAATGTCCTTAATACAGCTTGACCTACTGTGGCTTGTTGTGCGGATAACACGTCTACACAGTAGTGCTTGGTGAATGTGTGAGGCGTAGACCATGTGGCTGCCTTACATATTTCTTGCATTGGGATGTTTCCTAGAAAGGCCATGGTAGCACCTTTTTTTCTGGTTGAGTGTGCCCTTGGTGTAATGGGCAGCTGTCGTTTAGCTTTAAGGTAGCAGATTTGGATGCATTTAACTATCCATCTGGCTATACCTTGTTTTGAAATTGGGTTTCCTGCATGAGGTTTTTGAAATGCAATAAAGAGTTGTTTAGTCTTTCTGATGTTCTTTGTTCTGTCAATGTAATACATTAATGCTCTTTTGACATCTAATGTATGTAGTGCCCTTTCAGCTACGGTATCTGGCTGTGGAAAGAACACCGGAAGTTCCACTGTTTGATTTAGATGGAACGGTGAAATAACCTTTGGCAAAAATTTAGGATTGGTCCTTAGGACGACTTTATTTTTGTGTAGTTGTATAAAAGGTTCCTGTATAGTAAACGCCTGAATCTCGCTTACTCTTCTCAGGGAAGTAATGGCGATGAGAAATGCCACCTTCCAGGTTAGGAACTGTATGTCGCAGGAGTGCATGGGTTCAAAAGGTGGACCCATAAGTCTAGTTAGGACAACATTTAGGTTCCATGAAGGAACAGGTAGTGTTCTTGGTGGTATAATTCTCCTAAGGCCCTCCATGAATGCTTTAATGACTGGTATTTTATATAGGGAAGTTGAATAGGTAGTCTGCAGGTATGCAGATATTGCTGCAAGGTGAATCTTAATGGAAGAGAAAGCTAGGTTAGATTTTTGTAAGTGAAGCAAGTAACCCACTACATGTTCTGGAGTTGTGTGTAATGGTTGTATTTGATTAATATGGCAGTAGCAAACAAACCTCTTCCATTTACTTGCATAGCAGTGCCTGGTGGATGGCCTTCTTGCTTGTTTTATGACTTCCATACATTCTTGGGTAAGTTGTAAGTGCCCGAATTCTAGGATTTCAGGAGCCAGATTGCTAGATTCAGCGATGCTGGATCTGAGTGTCTGATCTTTTGGTTGTGCTGTGTCAACAGATCTGGCCTGTTGGGCAATTTGATGCAGGGTACCACTGATAGGTTTAGCAGCGTTGTGTACCAGGGTTGCCTTGCCCAAGTTGGTGCTATCAATATGAGTTTGAGTTTGCTTTGACTGAGTTTGTTTACCAGGTAAGGAAGGAGAGGGAGAGGAGGAAAAGCGTAAGCAAATATCCCTGACCAGTTCATCCATAGGGCATTGCCTTGGGATTGTTTGTGTGGGTATCTGGATGCGAAGTTTTGGCATTTTGCGTTCTCCCTTGTCGCAAACAAGTCTATCTGAGGTGTTCCCCAGAGTTTGAAATAAGTGTTCAGTATTTGGGGGTGAATTTCCCATTCGTGGACCTGTTGGTGATCTCGAGAGAGATTGTCTGCGAGTTGATTTTGTATCCCTGGTATAAACTGTGCAATTAGGCGAATTTGGTTGTGAATTGCCCAATGCCAAATTTTTTGTGCTAACATGCTTAACTGCGTGGAGTGCGTCCCTCCCTGCTTGTTTAGATAATACATTGTTGTCATGTTGTCTGTTTTGACGAGAATGTATTTGTGAACTATTATTGGTTGGAAAGCTTTTAGTGCTTGAAAAACTGCAAGAAGTTCTAGGTGATTGATATGCAGTTTTGTTTGATGTACGTTCCATTGTCCTTGTATGCTGTGTTGATCGAGGTGTGCTCCCCACCCTGTCATGGAAGCATCTGTTGTTATTACGTATTGTGGCACTGGGTCTTGAAAAGGCCGCCCCTTGTTTAAATTTATGTTGTTCCACCACAGAAGCGAGAGGTAAGTTTGGCGGTCTATTAACACCAGATCTAGAAGGTGACCCTGTGCTTGAGACCACTGTGATGCTAGGCATTGTTGTAAGGGCCTCATGTGCAGTCTTGCGTTTGGGACAATGGCTATGCATGATGACATCATGCCTAGGAGTTGTAATACCATCTTTGCTTGTATCTTTTGTGTTGGATACATGCGTTGTATGATGGTGTTGAAATTTTGAATTCTTTGTGGACTTGGAGTGGCTACTCCCTTTGATGTGTGTATTATGGCTCCCAGGTATTGTTGTACCTTGCGTGGCCGAATCTTGGATTTTGTGAAATTGACGGTGAACCCTAGTTTGAAGAGGGTTTGTATGATATGATTTGTGTGATTTGAGCACTCTATTAACGAATGAGCCTTGATTAGCCAGTCGTCTAGATATGGGAACACATGTATTTGCTGCCTTCTGATGTGTGCAGCGACTACCGCTAGACATTTGGTAAAGACTCTTGGTGCGGTTGTTAATCCGAAAGGCAGTACCTTGAATTGGTAATGTATTCCTTTGAATACAAACCTTAGGTATTTCCTGTGCGATGGGTGAATTGGTATATGGAAATAAGCATCCTTGAGGTCTAAAGTTGCCATGTAGTCGTGCAGCTTTAGCAATGGCAATACTTCTTGTAGTGTGACCATGTGGAAGTGGTCTGATTTGATGAAAGTGTTGACTACTCTGAGGTCTAGGATTGGTCTCAGTGTTTTGTCCTTCTTTGGTATCAGAAAGTACAGTGAGTAAACTCCTGTGTTTATTTGTGTGTTTGGCACTAATTCGATTGCATTCTTTTGCAATAGTGCCTGCACTTCTATCTCTAGGAGATTGGAATGGTGTGTTGTTAAATTTTGTGCTTTTGGTGGTATGTTTGGAGGGAACTGTAGAAATTCTATGCAGTAACCATGTTGGATAATTGCTAGAACCCAAGTGTCTGTAGTGATTTTCTCCCATGCTCTGTAATAATGACCTATTCGTCCCCCCACTGGTGTTGTGTGGAGGGGGTGAGTGACATGTGAGTCACTGTTTAGTAGTAGGGGTTTTGGGGCTTTGGAATCTTCCTCTATTTCTAGGGAATTGCCCTCCTCTATATTGTCCCCGAAAACCTCCTCTATACTGTCCTTGGTAACTGGACGGTGTGGCTTGTGAGGTGCTGGCTTGTGTGCTTTGACCCCGAAACCCCCCTCGAAAGGGCGGTTTACGGAATGAGCTGTAATTCCCTCTGCTCTGCGGGGAGTAGAGTGCGCCCATGGCTTTGGCAGTGTCCGTATCTTTTTTGAGTTTCTCAATCGCTGTGTCCACTTCTGGACCGAACAGTTCTTTTTCATTAAAAGGCATATTGAGAACTGCTTGTTGAATCTCTGGTTTAAATCCAGACGTTCGGAGCCATGCATGCCTTCTGATAGTTACAGATGTATTAATTGTCCGTGCAGCTGTATCTGCAGCGTCCATGGAGGAGCGGATCTGGTTGTTGGAGATGGCCTGTCCCTCCTCAACCACTTGTTTTGCCCTATTTTGGAAGTCTTTGGGCAGATGTTCAATTAGATGTTGCATCTCGTCCCAGTGGGCTCTGTCATAGCGCGCAAGTAGTGCCTGGGAGTTCGCGATGCGCCACTGGTTTGCAGCTTGTGCTGCGACTCTTTTACCAGCTGCATCAAACTTGCGGCTTTCTTTATCTGGGGGTGGTGCATCTCCAGATGTGTGAGAGTTGGCCCTTTTCCTAGCTGCTCCTACAACAACAGAGTCTGGTGGCAGCTGTGTTGTGATGAAAGCCGGGTCTGTAGGAGGCGGCTTATACTTTTTTTCCACCCTTGGTGTGATTGCCCTACTTTTGACCGGGTCCTTAAATATGTCTTTTGCGTGCCGGAGCATACCAGGGAGCATAGGCAGGCTTTGGTAGGAGCTGTGGGTGGAGGAGAGTGTGTTGAACAGGAAATCATCCTCGACCTGTTCTGAGTGGAGGCTTACGTTGTGAAATTGTGCTGCTCTAGCCACCACCTGAGAGTACGCGGTGCTGTCTTCTGGTGGAGATGGTTTTGTAGGGTATGCCTCTGGGCTGTTATCTGACACTGGGGCGTCGTATAGGTCCCATGCGTCCTGGTCTTGGTCACCCTGGCTCATGGTGGTGTGAGCTGGGGAGTGTGATGGCGTTTGTGCTGGTGAAACGTTAATCACGGGCGGAGGAGAGGGTGGTGGGGTAACTCTTTTCACCACTTTTGGTTGTGGTGCTTGTTCCGTCTGGAACTCCAACCTTCTCTTTCTCCTAATGGGGGGAAGGGTGCTTATTTTTCCTGTCCCCTGCTGAATGAAGATACGCTTTTGCGTATGGTCCGCATCCGTTGCTTGTAGCTCTTCCTCAAACCTATGCTTCTGCATTTGGGAGGTTAGCGAGTGCTCTTCTGTATAAGAGCCTGAAGCTGGGTCGCTTGCAGTTTGTTTCGGCGTCGAAACTGTGTCTGCGTGTTTTTTCGGCTCCGAGGTGACTTTTTTCCTTTTCGGGGCCGAAACCTCTCGGCGTCGATCTGTTTCGGTGCCGCTGTCTCGGCGTCGAGCCGTGTCCACACCGGCATCTCGGTGTCGAGGCTTGTCTCCAGCACTTTCTCGGTCCCGAGAAGGCTGCGTGCCGGTGTCTCGACCGGAGTCGGACGATCTCGGCACTGTTTGGGCCTTTTTCGGTGCTGACGGTCGGTCACCGATTTTATGGGTTGAGCCATGGCCTGATGGCAGTGGCGTCCCCTGGGCCTTGTAAATGTTTCTTTGTGTGGTTTTCGACGTCTTACTCACGGTTTGTGTATCGTCGAATCCTTCGGAGTCTGAGTCTTGGATCGAGAAGGTACCTTCCTCTTCCTGTTCCTCGAACTCCCGTCGGGCTGTCGGTGCGGACGCCATTTGAAGTCTTCTGGCTCGACGGTCTCGGAGTGTTTTTCTGGACCGGAACGCACGACAGGCCTCGCAGGTGTCTTCGCTGTGCTCAGGTGACAGGCACAGGTTGCAGACCAAGTGTTGGTCTGTGTAGGGGTATTTATTGTGGCATTTGGGGCAGAAACGGAACGGGGTCCGTTCCATCGGCGTTCTTCAGCACGCGGTCGGGCCGACCAGGCCCCGACGGAGGATCGAAAAATTACCCCGAAGGGCACCGGAGCTCTTCGATCTTCGATGCGGTGTTGAATGTAGGTATGCCGATCCCGAACGCAACAATACCGACGAAAATCTTCCGAAATTAACTATTTTTTCTGTTCCGAAACTCGGAGCGACAGGAACACGTCCGAACCCGATGGCGGAAAAAAAACAATCGAGGATGGAGTCGACGCCCATGCGCAATGGAGACAAAAGGAGGAGTCACTCGGTCCCGTGACTCGAAAGACTTCTTCGAAGAAAAACAACTTGTAACACTCCGGCCCAACACCAGATGGCGAGCTATTGCAGAACATGCGTATCTACAGCGACAGATGCCATCGAACATCAGATTTCTGATGACCTACGAAGAAGGACTGAAGAGCCGCAAAAGCAAAGGAAGAAGCAACTGACTTAGACCCAGCTCTGTCGGCCTGTCTTCTGCTCCTGCCGAATTGTACCAAAGTCATCTCGTCCTGCAGTTGCTCCAATGCCCTCCCAGCCTATGAAGACTGCTTGCTTTCTAGAAAGACCCAGGAACTCCTGTGTAGCAGCAGAGCTGCTTCCTTCATCTGAAGGGACCCCAAGACAACCTGTGAGGACTCCGGACCACCAAAAAAAGCTTGATGTCTGGAAGCACCACTGCACCCATGCCACACCGCTCGAGTCGAAGTGGACCAACAGTGCCAGCGTGGTTCCACAGGACTTGACCACGGAGGACCCTCCGATGATGCCTGCAGCCTCTGCACGTAGGACCCCTCAACTGTGAGTACCCTGGTGAAGAAAATCAGACGCCTCAGGACACACCTGCACCTGTCGCCCCTTACCCATGAAGAAGCGGCTGAAGGTGTTGCCACATCCTCGGACATCCCAAGATTGGAACTCCCAGGTTGGTTTCCACAACTAAAACCCCAGTCCTCACCTGCAGCATCTTTCTGATCGGACCGATCCCCATACAATAGCAATGGGCACCTGACGCTGTACTACACCTCTGCACCCAGCTGCCCCAGTGCTGCCCAGTGTGACCTGTAGGTGTGGCCCTGACTCTTGCCCAGTACTTAGCTAAAGTGCAGGAGCTTGCTGTCGTTAAGTGGCTGTACAGTACCTGATTTGCTGTCTTTGATTTTTTCCATCGGATTGAATTGCAACTTACAGAAACTGCACTTTGTCGACTTTTCAAGACTGTAAAGATTTTTCTTGCAAAACGTAGTCATCTGAACAAACTGATTCTGGTGCTAAAATATATATAAAGATACTCGCTATTTTTGTAAATTGGTATGGATCTCCTTCTTGAGCCGTGAGTCTCATTTATTGACTGTGTGTGTTTTTGCAAGTGCCTCACACTCCTCTGTGTTAAGCCTAAGGCTGCTCACACACACTACCTCCTAAGATAGCACTTTGGGATTGCAAGGCCCAGTTCATTTTCAGGTGCCCGCAGCACCAGCACACCAGGCTCTGCTCAAGTTCCCCTCAAAGTCTAGGCATAACTAAGCCCCCCTTCACAAGCTTACGCACAATGGTGGATCTGAGCTCTGCCCCAGGTGCTTACTCCGCTTGGCAGCTCCAGATGCGATCAGGTTGTTACAGTGTCCAAGCACACCCAGACTTCGACATGTGTGGCAGGGCACCTTCCTCTGGTGCCAACATATCCCAATATGAATGGGGGCTGTCACCCCAGAACAGATCCTTTTAGGAAGAGTGACTACCCCAAAGCCTTTTGGCGTTGTTTTGTTCATGAATCTGTGTCATTTAGTGTAGGAAGCTGACCTGTTGTGTGGTGGACACCTATAGTGTTGGCACCTTATACCAGGTCCAGGCAACCCCTTTTAGTGAATGTAGACAGTGTCTAGGAAGCCAGGGCCCTCCTGAGGTAGCTGTGGATGAGCACCCAATGTGTATCTAGGAGACATGCAAAGCTTCTGCAATACCACAGTAGTTACACAGCAACTTATCAAACTGGAAAGAAACACGCAGTGTTACAAAAATAAAGGTACTTTATTATAGTAACACAACAGTAGATTACTTGTAGGCAGTAACCACCCCCCCAAACTGGAGGTAAATACACTATATGGAAAATGTCACTTACCCAGTGTACATCTGTTCCTGGCATGAGACGCTGCAGATTCACATGCTGTGCATATCCCGTCATCTAGTGTTGGGCTCGGAGTGTTACAAGTTGTTTTTCTTCGAAGAAGTCTTTTCGAGTCACAAGTTCGAGGGACTCCTCCCATTTCGGCTCCATTGCGCATGGGCGTCGACTCCATCTTAGATTGTTTTCCCCGCAGAGGGTGAGGTAGGAGTTGTGTAATAGTAATAGTGCCCATGCAATGGAGTAAGTATATATGTACATAGTGTGATTAAAAAAATGATATATTTACAAATTTATAAATGTACAAGTTTATTTTTATCAACTTATAACGGCTACAGGCTCCCGGGGAGGTGGGAGGGCGCATGTGAATCTGCAGCGTTTCATGCCACGAACAGATGTACACTGGGTAAGTTACATTTTCCGTTCGGTGGCATGTGTAGCTGCAGATACACATGCTGTGCATAGACTAGTAAGCAGTTATCTCCCCAAAAGCGGTGGTTTAGCCTGTAGGAGTTGCAGTTGTTTGAAATAATGTTCGTAGTACTGCTTGTCCTACTGTGGCTTGTTGTGTTGTTAACACATCCACACAGTAATGTTTAGTGAATGTATGAGGCGTAGACCATGTGGCTGTCTTACAGATTTCTGTCATTGGTATATTTCCTAGAAAGGCCATTGTAGCACCTTTCTTTCTAGTGGAGTGTGCCTTTGGTGTAATAGGCAGTTCTCTTTTTGCTTTAAACATAACAGGTTTGAATACATTTAACTATCCATCTAGCAATGCCTTGTTTGGATATTGGGTTTCGTGCATGAGGTTTTTAGAAAGCTACAAACAATTGTTTTGCGAAATTGTTTGGTTCTATCAATGTAATACATTAGTGCTCTTTTTATGTCTAATGTATGTAATGCTCTTTCAGCTACAGAGTCTGGTTCTGGAAAAAACACTGGGAGTTCCACTGTTTGATTTAAGTGGAACGGTGATATAACTTTTGGCAAAATTTTGGGATTTGTGCGTAAAACCACTTTATGCTTGTGTATTTGTATAAAGGGTTCTTGTATGGTAAAAGCTTGTATTTCACTTATTCTTCTGAGAGATGTGATAGCTATTAGGAAGGCTACTTTCCAGGTTAAGTATTGCATTTCACACGAGTGCATGGGTTCGAATGGCGGACCCATGAGTCGTGTTAATACAATATTGAGGTTCCACGAAGGAACTGGCGGTGTTCTTGGTGGAATGATCCTTTTTAGCCCCTCCATAAATGCTTTTATGACTGGGATTCTAAATAGTGAAGTTGAATGTGTAATTTGCAGATAGGCTGAAATTGCTGTGAGATGTATTTTAATGGATGAAAAAGCTAACTTAGACTTTTGTAAGGGTAGTAAGTAGCTTACAATGTTTTTGGCGGACGCATGTAATGATTGAATTTGATTATTATGATAGTAATAAACAAATCGTTTCCATTTATTTGCGTAGCAATGCCTTGTAGTAGGTTTTCTAGCCTGTTTGATGACCTCCATACATTCTTGAGTAAGGTCTAGATGTCCGAATTCTAAGACTTCAGGAGCCAGATTGCTAGATTGAGCGATGCTGGATTCGGGTGTCTGATCTGTTGTTTGTGTTGAGTTAACAGATCTGGTTTGTTTGGTAGTTTGATATGAGGCACTACTGACAGGTCTAGTAGTGTTGTGTACCAAGGTCGTCGTGCCCAAGTTGGTGCTATTAGTATTAGTTTGAGTTTGTTTTGACTCAATTTGTTTACTAGATACGGAAGGAGTGGGAGAGGGGGAAAAGCGTAAGCAAATATCCCTGACCAACTCATCCATAACGCATTGCCCTTGGAGTGAGGCTGTCGGTACCTGGATGCGAAGTTTTGGCATTTTGCGTTTTCTTTTGTTGCGAATAGGTCTATTTGCGGTGTTCCCCATTTTTGGAAGTAGGTCTGTAGTATCTGAGGATGAATTTCCCATTCGTGGGTTTGTTGGTGATCTCGACTGAGATTGTCTGCCACTGGTTTTGAATTCCTGGGATATATTGCGCTATTAGGCGAATGTGATTGTGAATCGCCCAATGCCAAATCTTCTGTGCTAAGAGACACAGTTGTGATGAATGTGTCCCTCCCTGTTTGTTTAAGTAATACATTGTTGTCATGTTGTCTGTTTTGACAACAATGTGTTTGTGAGCTATTAGTGGTTGAAATGCTTTCAACGCTAGAAACAGTGCTAGTAATTCTAGCTGATTTATATGAAGTTGTTTCTGCTGAGTGTCCCAGTGTCCCTGGATGCTGTGTTGGTTGAGGTGTGCTCCCCACCCTACCATGGAAGCATCTGTTGTGATTACATATTGAGGCACTGGGTCTTGGAAAGGCCGCCCTTGGTTTAAATTTACAGGTTTCCACCATTGAAGCGAGGTGTGTGTTTGGCGGTCTATCAACACTAGATCTTGAAGTTGACCCTGTGCTTGTGTCCATTGTGTTGCTAGGCACTGTTGTAAGGGCCGCATGTGTAATCTTGCGTTTGGGACAATGGCTATGCATGAGGACATCATGCCTAGTTGTCTCATCACAAATTTTACCTGATACTTTTGGTTTGGGTGCATGCTTTGTATTACGTTTTGGAATGCTTGTACCCTTTGTGGACTTGGAGTGGCAATCCCTTTTTTTGTGTGGATTGTTGCTCCTAAGTATTGTTGTATTTGACACGGCTGTAAGTGTGATTTTTGGTAGTTTAGTGAGAACCCTAGTTTGTGAAGGGTTTCTATGATGTATTTTGTGTGCTGACGACACTGTTTCTGAGTGCTGGTTTTGATTAACCAATCGTATAGATACGGGAATACGTGTATGTGCTGCCTTCTGATATGTGCAGTTACTACTGCAAGGCATTTTGTAAATACCCTTGGTGCTGTTGTTATCCCGAATGGTAACACTTTGAATTGGTAATGTACCCCTTGGATTACAAACCTTAAGTATTTCCTGTGGGAAGGATGTATAGGTATATGGAAGTAAGCATCCTTGAGGTCTAATGTTGACATGTAGTCTTGTTGTTTGAGCAATGGGATTATGTCTTGAAGTGTTACCATGTGAAAGTGATCTGATTTGATGTAAAGATTTAGTGTTCTGAGATCTAAGATGGGTCTCAGAGTTCTGTCCTTTTTGGGTATTCGAAAATACAGGGAATAAACACTTATTCCTTTCTGATGTTTGGGTACCAGTTCTATTGCGTCTTTTTGTAACAACGATTGGACTTCTAGTTGTAATAGATCCAAGTGCTGTTTGGACATGTTGTGTGTTCTTGGAGGCACATTTGGTGGTAATTGTAGGAACTCTATGCAATAACCATGTTGGATAATGGCTAGTACCCAGGAGTCTGTTGTTATTTCCTCCCAGTTTTGGTAAAAATCTGTGAGACTTCCCCCCAATGGTGTTATGTGTTGGGGATTTTTGACACTGAAGTCACTGTTTAGTTTGGGGGGGTTTTGGGCTTTGGAACTTTCCTCTAGTTTTAGGGAACTGTCCACCTCTGTATTGTCCCCAAAAGCCTCCTCTTTGATACTGGCCCTGGTATGTGGGTCTGGTTTGTGATGTTGAGGGTTCTTTGCTGTGGGCCCGAAACCCCCCTCTAAATTGTGTCTTCCTAAATGTGCCTCTGCTCTGTGGGGAGTAGAGCGCGCCCATGGCGTTGGCCGTATCAGTGTCCTTTTTGAGCTTCTCTATAGCTGTGTCCACCTCCGGCCCAAACAACTGCTGTCCATTAAAAGGCATATTAAGCACAGCCTGTTGGATCTCGGGCTTAAACCTGGAGCTGCGTAGCCATGCGTGTCTCCGAATAGTGACCGCTGTATTCACAGTTCTTGCGGCTGTGTCCGCTGCATCTATTGCCGATCGTATCTGGTTGTTCGAGATACTTTGGCCCTCTTCCACCACTTGTTGTGCACGCTTTTGGAACTTCTTGGGCAGATGTTCTATAAAGTGCTGCATTTCATCCCAATGAGCCCTTCATATCTTGACAATAAAGCCTGGGAATTCGCAATGCGCCATTGATTGGCCACCTGTGCTGCAACTCTTTTTCCCCGCTGCATCAAACTTTCGACTTTCTTTGTCGGGTGGTGGGGCATCTCCAGAGGTGTGTGAATTTGCCCTTTTACGTGCTGCGCCTACTACTACTGAGTCAGGTGTCAGTTGTTGTGTGATGTACACAGGGTCTGTAGGGGGAGGCTTGTACTTTTTCTCCACCCTAGGTGTGATGGCTCTGCCTTTGACTGGTTCTTGAAATACTTGTTTTGCGTGTTTCAACATCCCTGGTAACATTGGGAGACTTTGGTACTGACTGTGTGTCGATGACAAGGTATTAAATAAAAAGTCATCCTCAATGGGTTCTGCGTGCAGTGCCACATTGTGAAAAGCCGCTGCCCTGGACACCACTTGTGTGTAGGCAGTACTGTCTTCAGGTGGTGATGGTCTTGCTGGGTAGCAGTCTGGACTATTATCTGGTACTGGCGCATCATATAGATCCCATGCATCTGGGTCATCCTGGCTGATCCCTGTGTGCGTTGGTGATTGCATCATAGGGGGGGTTGCAATTGGTGACAGTTGCGGTGAGTGGTGTGGTGATGGTTGTGGCGAAGAGTGAGGTGAGTTACTGCGTTAGCCACTTTTGCTTGTGGTTGTTTTTCTTTATCTTGGAAAGCAAGTTTCCTTTTCATTGTTATAGGAGGGAGAGTTCTTATTTTCCCTGTTTCCTTTTGAGTATGGAGCCTTCTTTGTGTATAATCTGGCTCCGCTGCTTCTAGCTCTTGTCCAAATTTATGGCCTTGTAGTTGTTCTGAAAGGCCTTGTTCTTCGGAGTAGGAGCTTGTTTTTGACTCCGAAGCTGGGTGTTTCGGTACCAAAACTTTTTCTGCAGTCTTTTTCGGCTCCGAAGCCACTTTTTTCGGTTTCGGTGTGCCGATCTCTGGGTTCCGACTTATTTCGGAGCTGATATCTCTGTGTCGAGTCTGGTCGGAGCCAGGTTCTCGGCGTCGAGTATGCTCTGTGCCGGGATCTCGACCGGAGTCGGATGACTTCGACACGTGTGTGCCCTTTTTCGGTGCCGATGGATGGTCACCGATTTTACGGGTTAAGCCATGGCCTGCCGGCGGTGGCATCCCCTGGGCCTTCATGATTTTGGCGTGAGTTTTGGCGGGGGCTGGTTTACTCACGGTTTTCGGCGTCTGCTCCGTTTCGGGCTCGTCCAAGTCAGCGATGGAGAAAGTCTCCTCTTCCTCGACGTCGTGGTGTCCTGACGGCGTCGATGCCATTTGAAGCCTTCGTGCTCTTCGGTCCCGTAGAGTTTTCTTCGACCGAAACGCCCGACAGGCCTCGCAGGTATCCTCTTTGTGTTCAGGGGACAAACACAAATTACAGACCAGATGTTCATCCGTGTAAGCATACTTGTTATGGCATTCAGGGCAGAAGCGGAATGGGGTCCGTTCCATTAGCCTTGAAGACGCACGCGGTCGGGCCGACCAGGCCCCGCCGGGGGATAGAAGCCCCGAAGGGCTACCGGAGCTCTTCTTGATTCGGTGTCTATCTGCGTTAATTAACCCGATACCGAACGCATACAATACCGTAAAATCTTTCCGAGATTTAACTAACTTTCCGAACCGAAACACGGAGCGAAGAGGGACACGTCCGAACCCGATGGCGGAAAGAAAACAATCTAAAATGGAGTCGACGCCCATGCGCAATAGAGCCGAAATGGGAGGAGTCCCTCGATCTCGTGACTCGACAAGACTTCTTCGAAGAAAAACAACTTGTAACACTCCGAGCCCAACACTAGATGGCGGGATATGCCCAGCATGTGTATCTGCAGCTACACATGCCACTGAACATATATTTTTTATATATATATATATATATATATATATATATATATATATATATATATATATATATATATATGTGGAAAATGTCACTTACCCAGTGTACATCTGTTCGTGGCATGAGACGCTGCAGATTCACATGCTGTGCATTATCCTGACATCTAGTGTTGGGGTCGGAGTGTTACAAGTTGTTTTTCTTCAAAGAAATCTTTTCGAGTCACGAGACCGAGGGACTCCTCCCTTTCGGCTCCATTGCGCATGGGCGTCGACTCCATCTTAAGATTGTTTTCCCCGCAGAGGGTGAGGCAGGAGTTGTGAATATAGTAATTGTGCCCATGCAATGGAGTAAGTATGTATGTACATAATGTGTTTTAAAAAGTATTTATTTACAAATTTACAGTTTTCATCCAACTTAAACGGCTACAGGCTCCCGGGGAGGTGGGAGGGCGCATGTGAATCTGCAGCGTCTCATGCCACGAACAGATGTACACTGGGTAAGTGACATTTTCCGTTCAATGGCATGTGTAGCTGCAGATACACATGCTGTGCATAAACTAGTAAGCAGTAATCTCCCCAAAAGCGGTGGCTTAGCCTGTAGGAGTTGATGTTGTTTGAAATAATGTTCGTAATACAGCCTGTCCAACTGTGGCTTGTTGTGTTGTTAACACATCTACACAGTAATGTTTTGTGAATGTATGAGGCGTAGACCATGTGGCTGCCTTACAGATTTCTGTCATGGGTATATTCCCTCGAAAAGCCATTGTAGCGCCCTTTTTCCTAGTGGAGTGCACCTTTGGTGTAATAGGTAGATCTCTTTTTGCTTTGATATAGCAGGTCTGAATACATTTCACTATCCATCTGGCAATGCCTTGTTTGGATATTGGATTTCCTGCATGAGGTTTTTGGAAAGCTACAAACAATTGTTTTGTTTTGCGAAACTGTTTTGTTCTATCAATGTAATACATTAGTGCTCTTTTAATGTCTAACGTATGTAAGGCTCTTTTGGCTACTGAGTTTGGTTGTGGAAAAAAGACTGGGTGTTCCACTGTTTGGTTTAGGTGGAATGGTGATATAACTTTTGGTAAGAATTTGGGATTTGTCCGGAGAACTACTTTATGTTTATGTATCTGTATAAAGGGTTCTTGTATAGTAAATGCTTGCATTTCACTTACTCTTCTAAGAGATGTGATAGCTATCAGGAAGGCTACTTTCCAAGTTAAGTATTGCATCTCACAAGTGTGCATGGGTTCAAATGGTAGTCCCATGAGCCGTGTTAACACAATATTGAGATTGAGCGCGAACAATACTGTCGAATTTTCCGATAACTAGCTAACTTTCCCAATTCGAAATACGGAGCGAAGAGGAACACGTCCGAACCCGATGGCGGAAAGAAAACAATCTAAGATGGAGTTGACGCCCATGCGCAATGGAGCCGAAAGGGAGGAGTCCCTCGGTCTTGTTACTCGAAAAGACTTCTTTAAAGAAAAACAACTTGAAACACTCCGAGCCCAACACTAGATGCAGGATTATGCACAGCATGTGTATCTGCAGCTACACATGCCATCGAACATATATATATATATACCCAATAGCAATCAGAAATTAGCATAGAAACAACTAGCATTGGCAAGAATTGTAGGAAATAGTGAAGGCCCTAGGGAAGGGCCAAGTCATATACTAAGTAAGTGGAATGCGAAGTTAAGTCCCCCATCCAATGATATGGAGTTGTTAGAGGGGGGCTGGAAGAACTAGGAACCCGAAGAGGTGAGTACCTGAGTAACCCCCTGACCCCCAGTGACCTGGAGAGCAGAGATAAGTACCTGGTCTTCCCAAGGACTAACAAGAGGACTTAGAAAATAGATTGTGCAACAACAGGACCAGACTAGAAGAAACCAAAGGTGGATAACAGTAGAAGAGGACCAGCAAAAGAAGGGGACAGAGTCCAGTCTATGATGGAGTGTCCAGTGGGGTCAGGAGCTACTACCCACCCTTCTGTGATTGAGGTTCTGGGGGAAGAGACCAGCTGTAGAGGAGTCCTTAGAGTAGTGCAGATGGTGTCCCACATCGGTCGTCGGGTCACAGATGGTCAGTGGTGTAGGTGAAGCATCAACAATCCTTGGAAAATGCAACAGGAGCACCAGAAGAGTTGCAAGGCTTAAGAGGACCAGCAAGGTTCAAGGGACTCAACCCTTGGAGAGGAGTCTGGGCTGGCCCTCAGCAGTCGGAAGAGCCAACAGAAGCAGCTGCAGCCCCCACAGGCAACCCACTGGCAGCAGGCACAGTAAGTTGCAGTGAAGCCCAGTCAGCACACCTGGAGAGGAGTCCCACGTCGCTGGAGCAGCACAGAGGAGACTGTTCTTGGCAGGATGAAGTGCCGGAGGCCGGAGCTACTCGGGGCCTAAAGATCCCTTAGAGCAGGAGACAACAAGCCTTGGTAGCTGCAAGAGTCTCAGTGCACAGGACTACTGCCCTGCAAGGAAAGGCAAGGTCTCGCTGTTTCCCAACGTGGAAAGCTGGTAGAGAGGACCAAGGGCACCACTACAGACCAGCACCTGTGATGAAGAATCCAAATAGTTCCAGAGGAGAGTAGATCTACACAGCCGGACATTGTTGCTGCAGGTGCCTGCAAATGCAGGGGTGACTCCTTCACTCTAAGGGAGATTCCTCCTTGCTTCTAAGTGCAGGCTGAAGTCTTGTCGATCACAAAGGGTGCACAGCCGGGGAAATGTTGCAGTTCCTGGAAGGAGCTGGAGAAACAATGTTGCAAAGTGAGGTTGTCGTGGAAGTTGCAGTCTTGCCGGTTCCTGAAAAGTCCAGGTTGTGGTGCCAATGGCCAGAAGTAGAAGTAAATGCTGCAGAGGAGTCCTGCTGGAGTCCTGCTGGAGTCCTGCATGTTGAATCTGGAGAGCCACCCGCAAGGGAGTTCCTAAATAACCTTAAAAAGGGTGTTTGGTCACCTTGCAAGGTGACCACCTGTCAGGAGAAGTCTCTGACGTCACCTGCCTGATCTGGCCACTCAGATGCTTCCAGGGGCCTCTGCACATCTTGGTATTAAGATGGCAGAAACGAGTGGCCACCTGGAGGAGCTCTTGGCACCACCCCTGGGGTGGTGATTGACAGGGGAGTGGTCACTCCCCTTTCCTTTGTCCAGTTTCATGCCAGAGCAGGGACCGGGAGTCGCTGGACTGAGGCAAACCGGTTTATGCAAGGATGGCACTTTGGGGGTCGCCCGCCTGGAGGGAATCGCCATTCGGCTGCCCCGCGGTCAAAAGACCACTGGGGCCATTCTAACTTTCCCGCTGGGCCGGCGGGAAAGGGGCCTGCAACACAGAAGCCGGCTCCGAATGGAGCCGGCGGTGTTGCAGGTGTGCAACGGGTGCAGTTGCACCCATCGCGCTTTTCACTGTCTGCTAGGCAGACAGTGAAAAGCAGGCTGGGGCCCTGTTAGGGGGCCCCTGCACTGCCCATGCCAGTGCCCCAGGGGCCCCAGGACACCCGTTCCCGCCAGCCTGTTCCTGGCGGTAAAAACCGCCAGAAACAGGCTGGCGGAAAGGGGGTCAGAATCCCCATGGCGGCGTTGCTTGCAGCGCCACCATGGAGGATTCGCCCAACCGGGGGAAATCTGGCGGGAAACCGCCGGACCCGTTTTTCCGACCGCGGCTGTCGGAATGGGCAATGAAGCACCGCCAGCCTGTTGGCGGTGCTTCAGTCATCCGTGGCCCTGGCGGTGTCAGAATGACCCCCTATATTTGCCCTTCAAGGCAAACCAGTGCTTTGGGGAGGCTACCCCCCTCCAACCGCCTTGTAACACCTATTTCCAAGGGAGAGTGTTTTGCCTCCCTCCCTACAAGAAATCCTTTGTTCTGTCTTTCCTGGCTTGAACTAGTCAAGCAGCAGGAGGGCAGAATCCTGTCTGAGGGGTGGCAGCGGAGTGGGCTGCCTGGAAATCTGGTAGGAGCTATACTGGGGGGTCCTCCAAGGAGCCCCCAGAGTACAAGGAATCATACAACCATTACTGGCAACAGTATTGGCGTATGATTTCGACATGTTTGATACCAAACATGCCCAGGTTCATAGTTAACATTATGTAGCTGGACACCGGTCCAGTACATGGGTAAGATGGCTTCCCCACACTTACAGTCCAGTGCAAAGGAAGTGAAGTTTGTAGGCGCACCTCTGCTCATGCAGGGGTGCAATCACATACAGGGACCTGCATCCTGCCCTCTGGGTTAGGAGGACCTACCACAGGGGTGACTTAGTGATCTGGTGCATGCACCTTTTCACGCAGGATGCAATGGCAGAGCTGCAGACACATTTTGCATGGCCTCCGATGGGTGGCACAATACATACTGCAGCCCATGTGGAACCCCTGGTGCCCCAATGCTCTGGGTACCCAAGTACCATATACTAGGGACCTACAAGGGGCACCAGTATGCCAACTGTAGAGTGTGCAAAAGCCTAGGCAACTAAATTTAGAGGGGGAAAGCACAATCACTGGGGTCCTGTTAGCAGGATCCCAGTGACCACAGTCTAAGCACAATGATAGCAGGCACAAAGTGGGGGTAACAATGCCAAAAAGAGGGTACTTTCCTAAATATAGCACCCAGGTTCACAATAGCTCCTTTAGTGCTGAAATGAGGTTTTCTTTACCCTTGTGTTGAAGCGAGTTTATCCAGGCCTCAGTGGTAGTGCTGTGCTCTGGTGGTGTTATCTTCAGCGCTTGATGCCACAGCTCTTTTCTGCCAGTCTTCATGTGTGCTTATGATTTGAGTTTAATGCTTTGGATAAAACCAGCCACGGGCCTCCATTGTGGTGCTGTCTTTCCCCAGGTGACAATGTTCACTGGTGGTTCATTGTACAGCTGACCCAAGTAATTGGTGCTACTGCCGCAGAACACAAAGTTAGTGTTGTATGATACTAGCTGCAGGACTGGACTCTAGTGCTATGGGCTCTAGGGAACAATGGTGGTGCTGTGTGCTCTCTATTCCAATGCCTCTTGGTATGTGGTGTGCTTGTGGCTTACAAGTTGATGGTAGTGTAATGTAAAGCAAATGCTGTTTCAGAAATTAAGTCACATGGGCCCATTAGCACCCACTGTAGACTCCTGCACCCTCCATTTGGGGTGCATGTTATTACTGCAGATAGTATGGGAGTTTTTTGCGTTGTTTTCTGAAACCACACCTTGCATTGTGGATGGTGAAGAGTCACTTGAAAGTCATACCATAGATTAAATGTTCCTTTCATTGAACCTTGAAGGTTTAGTTGGTCAGTAGAATTTGAAGCTATTATGGTGGCACTTTGGCTCTGATCACTAATATCATCAGGAGTGACACAGGGCACCATGACATGTGTACACTGTCAACCGGGCAGCTAGTATACGGAGTTGAGAACTACCAAACGTGCATTTTCAGGGACTTTGATAACCATAGTCCACCAGGCATCTTTGTTCTGATATACTGCTGTGCAGCAGACCAGGTGAGATCATTGCACATTGTAATATAGGACTATCTAATTAAATGAGTTAAGTACACTTTTCACCGTTCAAAAACAGAGATTCTAAGTTTCCACCATGTTTGTATTTGTGGAAAGAAGGAGTTTGTTAATAAAATCTAATAGTGACCACTATTGTCAGTAGTCTTCAGGACAGGGAACCAGATGACCACTGTTTTTGCCAATGTTGTTAATATTTGAGATGTAAAACTGTCATCCTGGCTGCTTCCGATTGTTTAACTGTTTAGTTCATTAGTGTGCTACGCTTAGACATAATTGAGCAATGGCTGTGTTATCAACTGTGTTTCCCTAAATTTCTTATATAGATTAAAATAGGCATGTAGATATGGCATTTTTTGTTCTCTCCCGTGAATGCCCCCCACAACCCTGCTGTTTTTCACCTGATGGTCTCTGATCCCAGAGACCACCCAAGGTGCCAACTTGAGGAGTTTAGGTGAAATGTTAGAGTCTTTCTGGCTCAGGAGCATCATTTTATAGAGTACCGCTTTGTTGGTGTGGCCAAGTAGTGACTGCCTGATGGAAACCAAATTATTTAGGAGTACAGTCTTTACACAGTGCTCCTGAGCAGCGTTAATTGTCTCTTTTTGAGGGGGTGGGGAGATTTGGAGTGGTGGTGGACTCTCCACTGTTTATATCTCTGTCGGGCCAGACAGAACTTCATACCTGCTTGGGCCGCTGAGTTTTTGTTCTTCTTGAAGAGCTCCAGCACAAAAGTTACAACGGACATATGGAGACAACACGTTCATCACTGTAAATTGTATGATCTGTATCTTTCAGGGCTGAGCAGGGGCCCAGTTGCAATCACAAACTGTGTTGGATTCCAGAATTCTGGAGGCAGGCAATGAGAGACGGCTGGATTTCTAGACTTTTCCCCTCAGTCGCCACACCACAACTGGTTCTACTAAGAGCTGGATGTTGACTCAATTCTTAGCTGGCATGTCGTACAACAGTCTCTCCCAGAGAACAAAGAGAGCACTGATGTTAAGATGATCAAGTACAGAAGTGACCATGGTAACTGAGCTACAACACAGGGACACACACAAAGAGGAAGGGCCTTATTTGTAATATCACTGCGGTAGGCCTGCTGACCTTAAAAATGTGTAATATATGGTTACACTGCATTACTTTCTGCCATTTTCTTTTCATGTGGTTATACCCTCTAGGAATTAACTATATGGTTACATGACCATGTTTCTTACAAATGCTATTTTCATTGTGGTGTCCTCTAGGGGCTGTTCTGAGCATTACAATATAATGCCAAAAATGTATTTCTGATAAAGGCTCTTATTTGGTTTATATGATAATTGTATATGTTTTATTAATTTCTCCTTAGTGCAATTATTACCATGATTCAGGCCATCTTAACATCCTTATTACACTATGACTGTTTGAACACTCAATATGTTTGGGTGGCCCTTCTAGTTTAGTTTTCTCGTTACTTCTCTGTGGCTGTCTTATGTATTTTTTGGGGAAACGTGTTAGCCAGCCAGCAACTCTGATGGTCGGGTGGTGAAAGTTATATTCTATTGGAAATACCATGGCAGATTTAAACTGGGATGCTAAATGACCACTTTATCATTTTTGACTGCAGATAGAGGGAAGAAGGTAAATGGAAGTGCTTTAGTTATATGCAGGGCCACTGGAATTATGTGGCAGGAAAAGACCAAATTATGAGCCAGGGATGACCAATTTATGCGACAAGAAAAGTCCAGTTATGAATATACAACACCAATAGCTCTAACTCAAGCAAAAGCGAGACCCATTGCATTGCAAACATTTGTTTTGTAAGCTGTGCTGTTTTTAAGGCAGTGTGTGCAGTCACAAGATGAGGTTGGAAACTCAATGCAATTTGGACAGCGATTTATACTGGGCCTTCAATACCCACAACATATGATGCCACACTGTCATATCAAACAGTTTGACAGTGTAGCTAGTGCCCTTCCATGTGAATTAATTTCATTTTCTCATGTTACATTTTTCTAGAATGTATTTTCTGAATTCCACTGTACCTAAAAACACCTACCACCTCCCCGCAATAGTTTTGAGCATCAGGCCTTGTGATTTCTAATCTGCAAAGGCCTTGCTAGGTGCACTCCACCAAAGCCATATTTTATGAGCAAATCTGGGAGAGTGTAGCTATATTAATATGGTGCATATGTAATCCTTGTATGCAAAGCAAATTCGAAGGATCATGTTGTTACTTGGTCCTTTTTCCATCAATATAGAATTAGAGGAAAGGGTACACTACACTTGCTTTAAGTGGTACCTGCTAATTTATAAATAAGGAATAACTCTGAGAACTATTTAAAATATTTGTATAAGACGTTTTCTGGTCCACAGGGTGTTCGCTGTACAGTGGCCTAATTTCTTTACCTGTCTTTTCCATATAAGGCTGCATGTCGAGAATCTCTGGGAAGCCAATGTAGGTGTTCAGCTTCTTCTTGTGCCCAGTTTGCCTAGAGAACATAATAAATGCAGTGTTATTGTCTATGCCAAATGCTTTGCTCAATGAAGAAATAGATATGGGAAGGTCACACTGCTACCCCCTATTATTATCATCCACGTTCACACATCATATACTAACCTATCAAATGAAAGGATCACAATGCTGCAGATAATGTATGGTCTGCCATGCAGTAACTGGATGCTTTTCACATATGTACTAGGTGCCTTCTCCCTAAGAAAGTTTATGTACCTGTAACAACACCTTTCTAATGGGTGTCATCCATATATCTTCCATCAATTCATGTTTTCATAGACAAATTGGTACTGACAAAGCCAAATGAAGATTGTTTTAAGTGAAAAGCTATCTGTGCCGAGCACGAAGATGTGATTTGCACATAGTTTTGTAAGGTTATTTTAGGAAGATGGGCCAGTGCACTTGTTATGAGAGGGTATTAGTTAAAGGACCAGACTACAGAGTCTGGGATTGCATTCTTCTTTAAATGATGTGTCTAGTGTAGTGTTATTTATCATGGTTTACTTTCAAACATCTTTCTATTGAAGAACTCATCACCACTGCACTTTTACTTAGAGGGCTTGTCAAATAAAATGCCAGATTGTGCTCTTCTTTTCACTGCATAAAAGATAATTTTTCTGATCATGAAGTAGCACACCACCCTTAATGCATTGCCAAAATTGCCTGAAACCTACCAAATTGCTGGCAACACTTAAAAGACATTATTTAACTTCGCAACGTTGTGTGCATCTAGTGGGCTGGGCTTTAGCTGTCCTTTTGATTTGGCCGCTATTGCATGCATTATTGTCATTGTGTCTTGAATGCATTATTTTTCCACAAGTCAAATAAAGTACAACAGACGGTGCTATAAGGGCTAGTCTGTGTTTTTCTTGTTCTTTCAATAGACAATAGGAAGGTGTTACGCAAGTAAAAGCACAAAACTTTCTTTGGAATTCATCAGTTATTGTGCCCATTAACTGCACAAAGAAGGATGCCGCTTATTCCTGTTATGTAGAACATTGTGCTTCTTTCACAGTTTTGAACTCACTTCGCACAGCAAAGCCTGGCTGTTAGTTACACACGCACAGTGACTACATTCTAAAAAAGACGTCTGATAGGATACAGAACCTGTGACAGCTGGTGTCTGGTTCAAAGGCCTACAATGAAATAAATTGCTTACTGTAAGCGGACAAATCCATTAGCGTGGTTAAAAGAAACATTAAGGGCTGCCGGTGTTTTACAGTTTGAAAATACAAGACCAAAATCAAAAGCCACACCTCGCACAACGGCAAACTTAGACACTAAATGCAATGCTCATGCTATCCTCCTTGATGCAAGAGATGCAGTTACAAATACAGTAAAAGGCGTTACAGTTCAGATAAAATATCACATTAGAGTTAATACTATGAAAGAGACTAATGTGATTGAGGCACTATTTCTACATTTGAATAGGTTTTGTGATTTAACAACTTAATGCTTTTAGGGGTTATTACACACTGAATTGCATTTATGGATTATATTTGGGTGTGTGAGTCTAACTAGCACCCTTCAGTGTTTTTACGTTTTGTTACCTTAACTGATTGATTTATGTCAAAAAATGAAATGTAAATAAAACAATGTGTTTTACCTGACGCTAAACACAACTTAATTTCAACTACAGTTTTTTCAATGAATTCCTGCTTTTCTCGAGATCTACAACATCCACCTCCTCTGAAATTATTCCCTTCACTGCTGTTCCTATCTCTTCTGACATGGGGGGCAGGCTTGGTCATAGGGCCTGGCTAAGGCCAGGCTACATGCCCAATCCGGCAGCCATCCTTTTCTTTCCAGGGCCTCAACTGTGTGCAGATGGGATTGGCCACAGGGCCTCACCCTTCAACCAACCCATCAAAAGTAGATAACCCCCACTGCACAGAGCCTTTGGTAGCCATGGTCTGGCCCCTTTATTTTATTTTTTAAACAATTGTTAACCTTTTTTAAATATAGTTATTCATGTTTTATGTTTTAGGGGTATTTGGAGACCCCTAGTGACTTTTAGGCCTAAATGGACTTGTACATGGGTTCTCAGACCAAGCCTCATATCTTTGAAGGGGGGGGGGGGGGGGGGGGGGACAATATGGGGTCCAAGAATCCAAGCTGTGGGTGACAGACACAGAGGCAGGATTTGGTTTCTGGGCTCACAAATATAAAGGCTAAATGTTCTTTTTTTTCCACTGAGCCTCAGGTGGTCCATGAGGGCTCTGGTCCTGTGCTAGTGGGCCTTCAAAACCTCCCCTTAATCCCCTAAGACTGCTTCATTTTAACCCCTGTGACAGGCCCGGTCATCCTGTAATGGCACCAGTCACTACAGAGATTTCACACAGCTGAGGCCAACCAATCAGAGGCTTCAGATCCGCTCACCCGCTTTGGGTTTCCAGACCCAAAATGGGCAAAACTCAAAACAGGTTCTGCGTCCAATTAGATGTATTTTTTATTTATTTTGGACTAGTGATTTGTCTGTGAAACTGGGTTCACAGACCACCATTGGGCTACTGGTCTTGATAAGCCTTTGAAGGCGACCAATACATTTTCATTTTTAAGGCTAATTTAACAAAATCTACTGGTTGAATTTAGACCAACCTAAGCAAACGCACTCCTTAGGTAAAGTTCTACTTTAATACTAAGTTTAGTGTAATTTCATACATTATTTCCTCTATAGAGAAGAACAAAGAATCTAATGGAAGTTTAAATGAAAAAAAACATTTTTGAAGTTGAAGAGGTCGAACATTTAACCAACAGTTTTTCTACTTTGGAATTCAAGCAGCACATAATACATAAAGAAAAAAAGTGCTTGTTGTAGACGTTGTGGAAAAAGAAAATGTCACGAAAAATGTGTTCCATACTCATAAACAGCACTTCCAAACAGAACACATTAGCTTTTTTTCCTGTTTCCAACAGCTTGGATACAGCACTCAAAGCAAAGGAAAAATGAAAAAAGCACAGTTCATTTAAACAGAAGATGAGTTTCAACATCATATCTGTCCTTCTACTTAATTACTTCCTATCAGTTATTAATGGAACAAAATATGAAAAAAACACAAGCGTCAATCATTTATTTTTTCACAACCACCTTCCTTGGGTTGATAGCAAAATGTTGCTGCTTTTTGTTTTGATCCAGGAGGCTGAAGGCCATCATGCGTACTCAGATGAAACCACTGGTGTTACAGTAGCTTTAAGCTTAAAGAGAACGCCTAAGAAAGTGTCTTTCTTGTGAGACGGTCCTTTCGAAATTCTAAATCTGCTTTGACTCTTGTTGTTTCTTTGACTGTGCGTAAATGTGGGGCTGTCAACCTATAAGGAAACGTCTCTCATAATGTTGATTCTGTTATGAGGGCAAAATTGCTAAGTTAATACATTTTCACATTCAGAAAAATGGTGCATGCCCTTTTGTAAAATCCTCTTTGAGAAATTAAGCTAGTCCACCACTCAGCAAGATAAACTATCTTATACAGTCAAAGCTAGAAGATGAGGAACACTAAATGCTGCAAGAATCATCTCTACAGTGCACAAAGGATGTAAGAAAATAATCTCATGTATTAGTAAAACTATTAAGCAAAATACTGCTCAGTTTTCCAGTCCAGTTCAAGTTTTACTAGCTTCAGTTTGGGTACTTGAGAGCTGTCATCAGAGGCAACGTCTTCTTCAAATTCTTTAGCTGGAGAAAACGTTTACCAGTGCAGTTTTAATGAATACAATCTACAGCCTATCTCACCCACCACACCCTAAGGCAGTGATCTTCAAACTTTTTAATGCCTAAACATATTTAAAACACAGCAGTTAGGTTCTGTTACTGTTTTAAAAATGCAAATTAAAAACATGAAGCCAAACATACTATTCTGGTTAGGCAGGTCTTACTAACTGGTGAAAGTACTCACAGAGTGATTATTAGAAGTAGGGGTGGGTGGTTTGAAGAGTATTTAAAGTCCTTTCCCTTTTGACATATACTTCCAGCTTGGATATAAATGACAAAACATTTAAGTGATGGCCCACTGCAGAGCAGTTTACTGAAGCTCATTTATTTTCATCTTAAAACAAAGCCCTTGTTATCAGCATAATGCTTCTTTTGGCTAAAGACCACCACCACCCCCTTTCTCCTCCAGGATCAGTTGAAGAACCCTGCCTTAAAGCAAAGCTCCTGTGATAAACAATGTTACAAACACAGGGGCATGGAGAGAAAGGACTGGAAGCAGAAGGGCATTACATTAAGATTTGTAGACAACCATGTAAACAATTATTATACACCCACAAAATAAGAACAGATGTGGTGATCATCTAAGGCTAAGGTAAACCCTGTACATGCTCACACACTGGCAGAAGGTAAGTAAAGTGTGCTCTCTGTCTGCATCATTCCCTACACAAAAAGCATGGTGTGAACACTCAAACTATACCATTCACAGTCAAAGACATGACTAACATCAACAAGGATTGGCATGGTGTGATCACAGTAGCTAGAGGCTCAACAATGCTGCCCCATCTGCACCAAACTAGGTATGTACTGGATATGTTCACATCTATTCTGAAAAAATGTGACTTTCAGCTAAGAGGAAGTGACTATTATACTTTGAGGATGTAAAATGAGACAAAGGAGTAGATTTTATTTTCTTAACAAAGCAGGATGATCTGACTAAAAAAAGAAACCTTATTGACCTTTTTGCAGAATAGTAACCGAATGTTGTGTATATAATTCTTTTGAAGGGCAGATTGAGAGTGGAGCAATAACAATCTAACCAACCTCGTGATTGTCAGAAAGAAGATCCAGGCATGTTTTACAACACTTTTTAATCACATGAAGGTCCTAATCTATGCGACTGTGTGATTGTGAATGGAGGTCATTAACAAAGTATTTATTTGGTATGCAACAGTACCATATTGGCAAGGTACCAAGAAAAGCAGGTTCTAAAGACACCAAAAATCATTTTTTTTTTACATTTTTGAATCAGACATGTTGATCTTAAATGTGGTAGAGATCCTCTTAATGGTACAAAACCAAAAAGACTAAGGCAACATATTTGTATCCATGACAAAAATAAAAGGAAGCATACAGTATTATAAGGTATGTATTCCTCTAAATGAAAACGCGTAGCGTAGCTTACCTGTCAAAAACAAACCGCATGAGTTGTAGGTTAAGTGTGGGTGGCAGACTGAGTAGTCGAATTTTTCGGGTTGCATTCTGTTTACTCTGACAGCTTTCACAGAAATATCGATTGTCACCTTCTAATTTTTCTTCCTAAACACAAGGACAAGAAATGTTCCTTCTTACAAAGAAGCACAAAGTTTTTCTGCCTTCATATTTTCAAAACAGCAATAGATTCGACAAAGGATAGACTTTGAGAATTTAGCCCTGCATAAACATCATGAACTGAACTGGTATAATTGTATTTATGTTCCAATCAAGTACGGCCAAGGTCTAATGTTTACAGTGGCATAACCATGTAATGGGCAAGCAACATAGGCTTTCTGGCTTTGCATGTTTAAACATCTGAAGATAAGGGTTATGTAAAACTAAGGGAGTTAAACACTTGGGAACAGATCAGAGGGTCACTTGCGCTTAGACCATCAAATTGCATTAGATGTGTGCAGCTGGCCAGCATTCAGTTGCCTGGGTACTCATGCAGTGGTAGTCGAGCAATACAAATCTTGCAGGTTTAACTTTGAGTTATACAGGTCTAGGTGAGTAACTAGGAATTACCGATGTGACCATTCAAGCATGTATTACATGTAAAGTCTTCAATTTACATAGATATATTTACATAACAGGCATTGCACATTTGAAAATACAACTTTCAAATGGAACAATTTGCTGTAGGTCTAATGTATGTAAAACATTAGTTTAAATAGCAAGGTGTTACTAACATATTGAGTCCTTCAGGGAAAGCTACCTCTTTAAAAGAGTAGTGACTGAGATTATGGCAAGGCAATTCTTGTTTGGAAGGGAATCTCCGAATCAAGAAGTATTGTTTGAAAACAACAGCTATTTCCGGAGTTTTTAGGCCTTTATGTAAAAATTTCAACTTGGCCGGGTGAATTATGTTAGCCTGTACCCCGACCTGACAAAACGCTGGAAGCAAAGCCTTGAAGTCCTTTCGCCTACAGTCAAAAATAATTTGGATGAATAGTTTATTGTTCCCTTTGAATGTTTTCTCATGGATTGCCTTCCTTAAGAACATCTCTCTTTAACCCAAAAAAAAATCAGCAAATTTTATCAACAGCGTACAAGCACATTTGGAGTCACCTGAAGCTTGAGCAGTCACATGATACGCTTGCACAACTGTCAAGTCCTGCGAATAGTAAGGGGGGACATATTTCTTAATCAAATTATTCACATAAATTATAGGGCTCTCAGCATCCTCTTTATGTTCGGGTATACCGATGTTTCTAAGGTTAGACCTTCAGGAGTGACTTTCTAACTCCTCCAGCTTAATTCTTAATGCCTCTAACTGCTTTTTAATGTGATGCATAGTCCCAGAAGCATGGGCCAGCTTATGCTCACATTAAGAAATCTACGGCTCCATCTCTACCATTCTATCGATTGCCTGTGATATTTTTCCCTCGAGGCTAGACAAGCAGTCTGACACCTGTTTGGGGAGTACTTGTTGCATGTTTTTCAACAATTCGATTTCTGCGAGAATGTCACATAAGACCCCTTGCATAGCAACAGGAAAAATCTATTCTTATCGAGCCTTCAGCTGAATAAAACTCCAATGTACTAATCATACTGCTGTTGTCAAAATCTCATCACTGCGGAAGATCAGATTATCTGATTTGAATTGCTCCAGCAAAGCCTCAGAGCTCGTGTGCCCGGGTATGGTGGGGGTTTCACTCCAAGTCCAGTTCGGAGCCCAATTCAGTTGCATTATTCAGGGTATTTGATCTCCTATGGAAAAGAGTAAAACATTCCATGGTCATGCTAGTCATATGTGGCTTTGTTAAATTTTTCAGTCTAGTTAACTCCATTAAACTCTTGTTATGGCTGAGTGATGAGGGAACTCCCTCGTCTTGTTTGATGCTTTAAATCACTCTCTCCTCTTTTAAGTGCATTGTCCCCCTAAAGGCTCTTCCACTCTCACAGAGGGTTATTTTTTGTGCTTTTCCAGGCTGTTAGCCATTTATCTTGCCAGTGTCTGATCCTACCTTTTGGGGCTCCCTGGCCTCTGATAGATGAATAGATGAAGCTTGAGGTGATGACTCAGAGGCTGCCATCTCTTACCCCAACAGTTCACAAGCAGCACTTCTTGAGGCCCCTTCATATCTTTCCTCTTGATACTGCTTAACCGACTTATATTAGGGACTCTTCTCAAGCTTCCTCCCACCAAACATGCACGCTCTTCTGTGGGGGTCACCTTGCTAGCCTTAATGCCCTTTTCAATGATTTTATCACCATAGTATTCAAAACACCTTCAATACCTAGGATTATAGGTGTACCCGTCCCCACACACTTCCAATCTAGTCAAATATCCGGCTCACTTTTGATAAAGAAAGAGCATAGGCTGCCTTGGGGAAGAAGGCGTTGTAGCAGGATGGCTTCACTGCAGGGGCTATACAGTCTAGAGGAATGACTCAGGAGTCCGATGGTTCAATCAGGGTCTGCCAAACCACGTCGTGTCACGTCATGTAGATGGAGCCTTTAATCGTCAGGAAGGTAAATTCCTGCTGCAAACACAGGTTGCTGCTGGACACCATGTATCCCATCTTGCCATATCCTTGCACCCAGGGGTGGTCAAGCAATTCAGTAAGTCAGTGGTCTGAGACCCTTCCTGTGCTGCATAACTGCGACTGTCTCTCTCGCTGGACTACAGTGGCGACATTTGAGTGGGGCGAGGGAAGCGTCGTGCACTGCCCTACAGGGAATGCCTACGCACCATCTCCAAAAGGTAAGCATGTTTGAAGGTAATGCTCTGATTAAGAGCAATCTCCATCATGAGAATAATTCACAAACTATGAATATCTCTTCCCTAGTGCAGGATCCCACAACACTTTGAGAAAGGTTTTTCTCTCTGTCAAATTAAACAGAATGACTATATAAATGCTTACATGCATACTGAAATCTTTCCTTTTCATATATTTTATAATATAGAAAAAAGGCGCTGAAAAATTAACAAGCATTTGCAAAGCCAGGAAGTGGGGGTTTAATGTGCTATCATATGGAGTGTAAGCACAATAAAGACAGAGAAATATATGAAAGTAATATCCGTCTATGCTGAAAACACCTTTGGCTTCAATGTAGCCCTGTTTTTTGCTTCTATTTCAAACAAATGTTGGAAGGCAAGGGGGCCTTTATTATAGTCCTATATCAGTTTTAGTTCCCTAGAAAGAAAAGAGGAAGAATTTGCCAAGGAACCATTGGCAGAAAAACGAGACGAGAACTTCTTAATGCAAGGCAGCGTTCAAACTTGACAGTTCCAGTTGCACCAATGGGAAGGTGCAGGAAGGGCACTAAGGGGAAGCTGAAGGGCAGGAAATGAGGGCAAGAGACAATGGGGAATAAGAGGGACGGTAGGTGGGAGAAATTAAAGTGTGGGACACACGGGTTAGAGGAAGGACGCAAACTTAAAAGGACTGGGCACAAGAGGGGTGTGTGGATGAGGTGGGTATATCAATGGAATGAACTGAAAGAGAAGCCAATGACTGTCAAATAATCCTTCCTGACGTTCACTGCAAGCACTCCATTGACGGTGAAACAATACAACTCAATTGCAAGTAGCATTAGATGAAAGAATTGTTCCTTCTGTTTGACAAAGCCTCATGCCCAATGTGGAGAGAGGCAGGTCAAAACAGTCAATGACAGAAAGTGACAAAAGCCCAATTTAGTTTTAATAGAGATAACAGGTCTGTTTGACAGCTGCGCTGTCAAGATGGGTGTTGGAAATGGCCCTTTTTGCACGGTCATCCCCAGGCTTTTGGTTGTCCTCTTCCCCCTTTTTGCTAAATTGTTTTTTGCTGGCCTTAGGACTCTGTACACTTTACTACTGCTAAACAGTACTAAAGTGCTTGTGCTCTCTCCTTTAAACTTAGCACTGGCAAATCATTCTTAAAAGGGGCTTAGTACCGGCCTCTTACTTACCTGAACTTACTATTGGCTTATTCCAACGTTGCTCGAAATTCCTTGCTTCTGATTCCCCAGCACATCATCCACTTTCACTTTGTTCCCTTCTTGCTTCTTTGCTGTCCTTACCTGCTGTGGAGCATGGACCAAGTACAGCTTCCGATCACTGGCCACTGACTACTGGCCAGTGTCCTTCCACTAGTTAATTACGCTGCAGGATTTTTGGTTTGTTTCACATTTACAAACAAGAACTCGATACAAGTGTATTTTCATGACCTCTCTTTCCTCCCTGCAGTCTTGCACCCTCTCCCTGGATAAAACCTTGTTGCTTCCCCTAGGTAGGCATATATCAGCTATGCTGAACAAAAAGATGGCACCGAAAGAAACACCAAATTGCAATTTCTTCCCTTGCACTTGTCCTACCCTCCTTCGGCTCACTTGTGCTGCTTTACACCCCCCTCCTCTTAGCACCCCCCACACCTGCCACCATGACAAGAAGGTATTTTCTGAGCCTCTCCTAAAGCCTGAGGTTCCTAGGTGTCACACAAAAGCGCAGGAAGTAAATATAAAACTTCCAAGATATGTCCTGTAACTGTCGGAGGTAGTGCATTTTTGTCTATTTGTGTGTGTGCATCCCTGCATGTGTGTGCATATCTGTATGTGCCTGTGCACATGTGCGCACTCTCACTCACTTACACTGTGCCACCCTGCTTGCTCGAAGTGACCGATGAACACTGCTCTCATGCCCGTGTGACACTTCCACTTGCTTTTCAGCTACAAGCACTTTGCTTCAGGAGTCCGATGGAACAAAAATGCGAAGTGCAGCTGGTTATACACAGAATTCCCTGGGGGTGAGAAGGCTCCACTTAGCTGATGTGTCACGTATCAAAAGGGGGCAGCCATTTAGCAGCTGTGCTAGGTGCCCTTGGCATGTTTTTTACTTGTTGCTGGCTGATGGAAATAAAGCACACACTTTGTCAGAGCAGATACTAAGATTACTTTCTAACACGCGTTTGCTTTTGGCCCCTTCACTGTTTGCAATATCGTTGGCTTGCCTTGTGTTCAGAACTGCGCTTTAATCATTTTAAAACTTCACATGAATATGGGTATCATCTCTTTTTATGAAAGAAAATTTGTATTGGTGTGCAGAAAAATGTGAATAGGAGAAAGAAAAGGAAACCATTTTGTTCTCAAAATACTCCATAAAAATGCACATGATTATGGACGGTCTCCTCCCTCGCATTCCTAGACAGTAATCCAGTTTACTTTAATAAAAAGAACAGCCACACACATCAGAGACTTGTTCACGCAATAGGATTCGGTATACTTTTTCGAACTTTAAACCCCCATGGTTTTTATGCAGCTCTCACTAGTGTGCTTCTCTATGCATTTCCCGCTATTGTTGCTGTCCGTCACATTCAGGTGTGACGTTAACAACACGCAGTCTTCATGAAGAAAGACCATTTTCAGAAAAACAAAAAAGTAGTCTTCATGGCAGCAAACTTGTTTCATTAAAAGCAAAACCTTGCCATGAAGCAACAATGCCCTTACACAGACCCTCTCCTCTCCCAAGCCTACTTTTCCCAATTTTTTTAATTCAACTTTTATATAGCACGAATACCACCCAAAAGAATTGGAGCGCTTTACATGAGCACCAGTTACTAAAATGTACACACAGACACATTCAGCTGCCCTCCAACCACCTGGTAAAGGTTACTACAGGGCAAAGAGGGAGGGGAGCCCTGAGGGTTATCAAGCAAACGTAGTCTGCTCCCAGAGAGCAGAGAACTCGGAGCCTGTTGTTGGAAAGATGTATGTCACGGAAATGTGAATGAAGTTGGTCAAAATCAATCCTCCCATTAAAGATAACCCCTTGCCATGAAGCAACAATGCCATTACACAGATCCCCTCTTCCCGAGCTTGCTTTTCCCATTTGTATTTCCTTTTTAAATTCCAGGATTATAAAGCCCGAACATCATCCAAAGGTATTGGAATGCTTTACATGAGCACAAGTTACTTTACACAAGGACACCAGCTGCCCATGGAGGTCTACATTTGTTATTAGTGTGCCAAACCTCTTGCCCTGTCTCACTTTGCTTGCCCCTACTCTGACAAAAAAATTAACATTGCCAAATAACATTGCTTTTTTTCTCCATCAATATTTTTTACCCATGTAGTACTGCAGCACAGATGCTGTGCGAATTCGGCGAAAGAAAAGAGAAGAGTCATGATACTGCCAGCATTTACCACATCACAATACTTTATGTTTTTTTACTTTCAGGCATGCTGTACAACATGGCTAAAAGAACACTGGCAAAGACATTAGATGCTGACATATGTGAAACGTACTGGCTTGGCCAATGCTCCTTAATACATGTAAGTCTCTGCTGGGGTAGGCCCTGGACAGCTCCAAGAGGAGGATTCAGTGTATTAAAAAGGCTGGAAATGTACTTTTAAGTTGTACATGACCTGGTAGTGAAAAACCCTTAAATTGTTTTTCACTATTGCAAGGCCTATCTCTTCCATTGGATAACAAAGGAATTGCCCTATTACACTTTATAAGCGTAATTTCTAAACAGGAAGAGATATCCCTGTCACGTTTGGTGTTTCTGGAATCACAATTTAAAACTTATGGTGAACTTTGATTTTAAACTGCAATTCTGAAAATGCCACTTTTCGAAAGTTCGCATTTTCTTGCCTTAGCCATTTTATGTCTGCAGTCTGTCTCTGGTCATCTGACTGAGTGTAGCTGGCAGTTGGGCTTTGCATATTCTGTCTACACAGCTACAAATGGGAGCGAAGGTATGACTTGATGGGCCAACTGTGTCTTGATGGGCCATGCTGGGCAGAATGGGAGGAAGAAGCTGGACACAGACTTGTCTACACCTGAATAGTGTGCCCTGTCCCCACACAAAGGGCTGCATACCCCCTATAGTTAGTATGGAGTCCGGGCGAGACAACTATGCACTTCTAAGCCAGGTCTTTGAAGTCTCCCCCACATCAAAGGCACAAGTGGGTATAAGAACTGGACCTCAGACACCACCACTCCAATACACTTCTGGACCTGTGAATACTCTGCCAGGAAGGAGGACTGCTATGCTGCTGAAGGACTGCCACTCTGCTGGACTCCTGCTTTGCTGTGTTGGCCTGCTGCCCTCCTGCCTGGGAGTGAGAAGGACTGACCTGCAACTCTTTAACCCACGATCCAGAGTGACTCCAGCGGCTAGTCTGAGTCTGTCCTGCCAAGTGGTGCCACCTCAGTCCTGAAACCTTGGAAGTGGGTCTTAAGTGTTTGTTCCAGCGGAACCCGCACATCCTCTGCTGCAGGAGCAAATCCGATGCATCAACAATACTGTGTGGAACAGAGCCAGAGCCTCACCACTACTGGGATGTTCAGAGCTGATGCAACAGATTTGTATATCCGTTGCTCCCTGCATCTTGGGACCGGCACATCACATTCAGAACTGTCAGTTTACAACACTTTCCATTGGGCCCGCTCCTCATATCCCTCGAAGGCAGCCTCCACAACACCGTACCGGTTCTGCATTGCAGCCTCAGCACTCATCAGAACCGACTATCGAGTCAGCTGTGCAATGCATCACTGACGCCAGCCTTCGCGTCGCAAGCTCAGTCGACCGGATCCTCAACAACACAACAGGACCTCACACTGCAGCCTCGCCACATCTCGGAACCAATGCATCTCCTTGGCTGGGCCACGAATCTTTGTTTTGGATCCACACAACACTCTGCCACCAGGATTGAATGTACTTTGGTTCAGCAGTCCCAACTGGGTCTCTGTAGCCAGCCCGCACTCCATTGTGGTTGGCCTGAACTTTTGACTCTGTACCAGTTTGGTGTGACCAGATATCCCCGGTAGGCACTTCTAGCTTCTAAGTGCTATTTTACGGTTTATTCTTAAAAAAATTACAACTCAAGTTCTACTTATTGTATTTGTATTGTTTTGGTCTTGTTTTACTTAGTAAGTTAAGTTCTTTGTTTCTAACCTGGAATCTGACACTTTGTGTGTGGTATTTTCACTATTTTATTGTTTGAAGTGTTGCACAAATACTTTACACCTTGCCTTCACGTTAAGCCTGACTGCTCAGGTTAATTTGGGTGTGCTTGTGCCTTACCCTGACAAGAATGTGGCTGCTTATACCCCAGTCAAACAACAACCCAATTTCTCACAATGGTTTTATTATAAAAAGAAGTAGAATTGCTGACTGACTCTCTGGTAAAAGAAAATATGAAAGAAATCGGGTTCATTCACATATCACTCCCCATCCCCACCGATCCAAATAACACTGTCCTTCAATGGCAAACAAGGAGCTCCACAGCTCCACAGGAGTTAGTCTCTCAGTTCACATTAGAGGTCAACTGAAGAAAGGCAGCATCTAAATCCATCATGGGGTCTTTATTAACACAGATAAACAATTCAAGTCTATATTATTTTGTCTTAAAAAGAGACAGGAATATGAAAAACAACTGAAGTGAGAGCTAAAGAAGAATTGATGGTAATTATTGAAATACATTTTCACAGAGAATCTAGGGGTCCTTGGATGCAAGACTTGGAGTCAGAGTATAGATGGCTACTGTAAGAAAGAACATTATGTATGTCCTTGTCCCCTCACTTTAACCTATCTGGTTTTGCTGGCCTTATGACTGTGCACTACGCCACTGCTAAACAGTAGTACAAATATGTGCTTTCCCCCTCAAACATGCACTGTGCATTTGCTACACCTATTTAAATTACTTAAGTCACGCCTAAAGAATAAAAATTTTTTGGCTTACTTCGCAATGACCCTCCACCTGGAAGACAATTACTTTGCTGCTGTCAACAAAAAGGCAGGGGTGCCATCAACTATTAGTCACATACTAATGACTAGTCACCAGGGAAGGGGACAGAACTAGAGGGCAGAGCAAAGAGCAGCCTCTACAGTTCTTCCATTGACTTAGAAATGCCAAATAGGGCTGTCCGAAACTAATGCCAGAGCTTCCCTAGACTTTTCAGGCTTCATCTAAAGCAGGAGGGAAAACCAGTTCCAGTGTTGACAGAGTAGAAGGTACCTCGGCTCCACCAAGTAGCAGCTAGGTGAAGGGCCATACCTAGCCAGGTGGCAGATGGCTGGGGTAATCCTGTTTGAAGAGCTCTGGGAAGGTCTGCAGTAAACTCAGAGAGAAGTGCGGAAAAGGGAGGTGGGAACTTTGCAACAAAGTAGGCAGCGCTCATTGTAGGGAGTTCTCCACAGTATAAGAATGGCACCTCACCATCAACTCCTTAAAACATTCCTGGGAATGGAAAGGAAAAGTAAAGCAAGGAGACAAGGCTAGACAATGAAGAGTCCATGATATCTGCTGGTACACAGGAACACTCTCCAAATGGAAAAGTGATTGCCTCCAGTTCTCCGATTTAGAGACACAAAAAAACAGAACTCCTGACTCCAAGAAATTCAGGCTGACCACTGAGAAATGAATCCAGAAGGAGCCCTGGCTGGAGTGAGGTCTTTGTGCCTAGAAACCTGCCATGAGCACTTATGGGTTGCATAGGTGGCCAGGAAGAGCACACGCTGGAAAATGGTTCAGCTGGACTCTGCGGTAAACGCATCTGGTCTTGTGGAGTCCTGCCTGGCCACAGTCTCCATCCAGCCTTGTCCCTTTGTTCAATTCTGAAAACCAACAACGTAGTTAAGTCCAAAAGTAACAGTTTGGGTTGGGGCGATGAGGGAAATTTATCCTGCAAAACTGTCAAGCTCGGAGTTTTTTTTGCCAACATGAATGGCTTCTATAAAACTAGAGGACTGTGTATCTGACCTCAATGGATCATCTGCAGTTGCACCGTCTTGCCTTACCAAGCTGGAAGACCCGAAACTCCAAAAAGTGATTTAGTCCCAAGATAAAAACTTTAATCGGTTTGACGCACTTGGCTTCCCATTGCGATCACCTGAACATTCACCTTGGTCTCAGTCAACTGTGAACTGAATCTTTAAATTGGAGATTTTGTATTCTTGATGGTTTTTTTCTGCTAAACTTTAGAAAATTATACCTGCAGCTCCTCTTAACCCATTTTTTTACATTTAATATTTTTTAACAAACAGGAATACAAAAAAACATCATATCCCAGTCATACATCCTGTCAGGTGAGGTTTTCATCATATATATTGTTTTATTTCTCTGGAGGAGAAATCTCTCTCTTATGCCCTGCACTTTTCTCAGCATTTCAAGTAAGAGGCTGTGGTCTTAAATAGCATTATTATTATCCCTCTCATCCCGAATCAGTAGTCTTTATTCCCGGCGATCTTGTGCTACCCTTGTCAGGTCATCATCCTCCACGAAATACATCTTTCTCCATATATTCAAAGCATTCCTGAGTTGATCAGCTCTTTGAACTTTGTATACATAAATCTCTTCCACTAACAACCATTCCCGTAAATCACATTTCCATTTGGTCAAGGACAGGCAGGATGCATTCAAGTACTGAAATGTGTCTCTAAGCAAATAAAAGGCAAATATTTAAAATGAAGATTCCATAAGTCGTGTGAAATGACAAAATGCACTGATGAAGGATTCACTTTATAAGTTTGCACTAGATGCACTGCATTATCTGAACCACATCTCTCCAATAAGGCTCTACAATCAGGGATTTCCATATTTTGTGAGAAATGCTTGCCATGACAGCTTGCACGCCTCCCAATCGACAGTTCAGGAAGGGCATATATTCTGAAGGACCTTGGGGTAAAATAAGTGTTAATTATATTGAAGTGCGTAAGGATGAATCTAGTATTGTTTGACAGACATATGTTGTAGATCAGTGCTGCGCACTACTCCGTATCGGATAAAGGGCTCTACAGGATGTGCTTTCCATTTATAATGCATCGCCAAATTCTGCTCGGGCGTTCGACTCACAATGCACTCTAAAGTACAGACAGTAGTCTCCCAGTGCACCTACCCCTCCAATTCTCCAGGCAATTGAATTAAGGTCCCCAGCATAATGTATTCAGGGGGCCTCCATGGGAAAGATTACCATGTAATGCACACAGCCTAGTCAAGTTTGAGTATCTCAGGAACCTTTCTGAAGTTATTCCTCAATTAGCCTGTTTCTCCTCAAAATAACACAAAAACACCTCTCTGACACAGGGCTTCCATTATTTTGTTAACATTTTTGTATACTTCCATTGTTCAGTAGTCCCCCTGTATCCAGCTGGTAAAATAGGGCTCTCCTTTCAGTTTTCGCAAAATGATTTTGACATGTTTGGAGCTTTCTGCTTATTACATTATTCTCCTTTTTCCTGAATTGGTTTGAGTATTTTATTGGGTTTTCTACTTGACTTTAAATTCTTGTTACTACTAAAACTTAAACATGCATTTCCTCAGGGAATATCCTGCTGCTTTCATGACAACTAACAGAGGTTAAGCAGTTTCTCTTCAAACTATGTGAGATCAAACCAAGTACTGCTATTAAGTCTGTAAGACTGCTCCCTTCCAAAATTTATAACAGCCTTTCAACTAAGATTTGAACTGAACTCCCGTCTGCTTCTTTGCAAGATACACAATAGTAAACATTCATATGAAAAACGCAGAACAGGCCAGTATTTGCTGAAAGCATCAAAGGTTTACCAGGCAAAGTTGCATAGAGAAACCAAAGCAATAGTCTAAACTGTCTATGACCATGAAGGTGCTGACCAGTGTCATCGGTAACCACTTTGGTATGAGAGTGTCTTGGCTTCAAAGGCAACGGATAAGATCTATTCCACATTTGGATTGGCTGAGGTGAATCCTCTAGGCAGGAAATAAAATGTAAATAAAAATAAAGTATACAGTAGGCAACCTGGCTATTGTAGCTGGTCACCCTGTTTATTCTTGCTGCCTTTATAACTCTGTGCACTTAACCCCTGCTCCACTTTTTAAACATGGTTAAGTTGGCATATTCCAAATTGGTATGTTTAACTTACCTACAAAACCTCAGTATATGGTACAAGATACACCAATGGCCTGGAACGTAAATGCCACTGCTGGACTGTAGCACCTATAGTGGCATCCACTACAATGACAGTGTAAAACATTGGCACAGGCCCAACAATGCAGCCTGACTGTAGAAGTGTAAAAACTGCCCTTGACAGGTCAAAATAATTCCTTTGGAAACATCAAAAACTCCCATTTGAATATTAAAAAAAAGTCACCCCTATGTAGCTCTTGAAGCCCACAATGTAGGGGGCATGGTGTTTAAGAAAAGTGGGACATGTACGAATTCCCATAAGCTATTTTGACTTTGGCAGGCCTAGCTGTCTTACATAGAAAACCAGAGTACAGATTAAAAACCTAACACTGTATCAAAGGACTGAGACTATCTAGAAACATAATTAAACAACTATTTTTTAATAGTTATTAAAATCAACGGTGTAGTTAGATTTTAAATAAATATTAAGAAAAAGTCAATTTAAAAAGCTACCTTGCCCTGTCTGAAGTCCCTCAAGGCAACATTTGCATTTGCTCTCCTACTTCTGGCAGCCAGTAATTAGCATTTGAATAAGTATGTGAAAGGCATGAAATGCCTCCCAAAAGCAAGCACTTGGCTGAGATGAATGGGCAGATGCAACCCCTGAGCTTCCCTGAATATGTGGGGCGAGGACTGTTAATATCCTTTTTGACATTACAGTGTCAAATCCTGCTTGAGTGTGAAAGCCTACTTGCCAGGTCTGTCGGGTTTACACTTAACGCTTAGAGGTGCACTTGAAAGGCAGAGAACAGGATGCCAAGATAATTAATGTGTAGCCACTTTCTGGTTGCTGAAGAATCTGCTTTGTCTCACCAGACTTCTCTCTCTAGGTTTCTCATATAACACAGGGGATGCACTTGAAAGGAAGAGAAACAGGACGGCAAAATAATTACTGTGTTGGCACGGTCTGGTTCCTGGAAAGCCCTACTTTTACTCTACCAGTCCTCTATCTAAAGGGTTAGTGTGGATACAGTGGCTGCCTCAAATTGTATTTTAGTGTTAATTGTAGGAGGACACTAGGATTTCCATAGTATACTTCCCATACACATACCCAGCCCTCAGATCCCAAGTGTAATGTGGCCAAAGTGTGTAGGGGTGGCCCCAAAAACTTTTCCCCGCTGGTTAGGGTAAACCCAGGAGTAATTCCCACCCACAAACTCATACCATGCATAAAAGTTGCACCTCCAGGAACCCACTTCAGAACACTACTGGACCCGAAGAAGATCACAGGAGAACTGCACCTGCTCTCTGCGACCTGGACAAAGAAGTGGACTCCAAGGAGTATAAGACTGACCTCTTGTTAGAGCTACAGGGATACAACAAGGTAAAAGAGGTCTTTCCTGCAACTGCCTACATGAATAATTTCTATGTTTTTAAAGTATATACAAGGAAATTATGTTTATAACGGCTCAACGGTTCACAAGAAGATGATGCTAATGACAAGGTGGCTACCAGAGTGATGTAAAATAACTTGTTAATAGGGCATAGGGAAAGGGCAAACACTAAGCAAAAAGCACCTTAGTGCATCACCTAGGCTGATGGGAAGACAGTAAGTTTATGGCAGACTATAGCGCAAACATCACTCTCATTAGTGACATATCAGACAATATTGAGTAATAATTATAGCGATGTGTCCTCACTTAAATAAAATCAAAGCAGTGATGCAGGAATACCTGACTTAAACTCAGCCAAAAATCCAGTACTTCGTCTCACAGAAATAAGGCATCTGCAAACCAGGGTTGGTTCTGCTCCAATAGGAACTGCTGTGGTAAGCATAAACTTTGATGGGCTGGAATGCGGCCAGAGAAGTATCACCAGTTGCTGAGATTAATTAAAAAAATCAACCCATCACTTATTTGTTTTCTTGAGAGGTCTTAGAATGGCAAAAGAAAACTGAGCTTGGCACCATATTAAAACCAGGGTCAAAAATACAGTGAGTAGTGAAGAGTGAAATCAAGGACGTGCATTATATTTTAGCGGGCTTTATGGGTGTTTGTTCAAAATTGCAGAAATTCATAGATTTTCAACCTATTATTAGGCTGCAGGAGATAGCTCCTCCCATAACGCACAAGGTTAGTGTGAGGAATACACAGAAAACACTGACCGTTTAAGTTAAGAAAAGTAATTGAACCAAGCAACTCACCCAAGTAGTGAGTCCAATTGAAACTGTGTGGACAAAAATCAGCGAGACAAAGCAATGTGTGGAAGTGCTCAGCCTCAATTTATCAATATGCATATTTTAACTGAAAACGTGTCATGTAAGAGCCAGCATCTACTTTGAAATATCTAATGTATGGTGCCCTTGGGTGCCTACGGATGAATATTTTTGAGGTTTAATCTGCTCAACAGCAGATATATTATTCATCTTAGTCAGCAAGATATTTTTTATGTACGAGTAACCCTTCTCACAAAATATCTGCTCTTATGGCAGACAATACAAAAAAAATATTATATTGTTTTGGGACAGTAGTAGAGGCATGATTAAGAAGACACCACAAATCAAAACAGATTATAGCTTTGCTCTTGTGGTACACTAATGAAATACAACCTGGTGCCAAGGTATTTACAGATCGCACACTACAAACATTTTTGTCCTTGAAAGTTCACTGATCATTAAAACAAGTTTGAAATTTGTGTTCCAAATGTTAGCAGGCAGGTGTCTACAACCAATCCATAAAATGGATGACAGCCATAGCTAGCACTAAGAACATACTTAAAAGCAAATGACAGTTAGAAGGGATTACCTTTAAAAACTCAGTGATGCAATCTGTTAAAATCTTATGACCTTGGATATTCAACTCCAATTCGTAAAACTTGGACAAAAGTTTTGACTCCCGACCACACTGGTTACAGCTGTAAGAGAAAAAGATATGTTTGAAATAACATCTGAGATCTTAACTACAACATACATTTTGCTCAAAAGCACTTCACTAATAAAAGAGTTGACAAATACAGGACAAGTTTACCAAAACATTGATGATGTTGTCATCATAAATAATAATGCTAACAACTTGTTGAAGCTAGCCTCAAGCTCATGAAGCAAAAGAACATCGTAACAATCAAGCATGAGCAAAGTACGTTTCTCTCGGTGTAAGCAGATTATTATGAATATATTTACAATTGTTATTAAACTTAATATGATACTTATATGTACTATTATTACATGGATTATTTTATTATTACAGTTATTTTTATTATTGTTATTATTATCTTTATTATTATTATTAAGAGACCTTTTCGCAGCAGCCACCACTTTCAAAGTAAACCAGTTAAGTACTAGAAGACTACCTGGAAGTTGTCCCAGATACTAATCTAACCAGTCCCCACTTATCAATCCTAGCCAGTTCCCCACTTATCAATCTGTCATTTGCTGCCCTTGATAACATTAAGATTCATCATTGCTCAGACAGCTAGCCCCCTATTAAGATAATTAACTTCCATTCAACAATTGTTTAAATCGAATCCCAAGAACCCACGTACAACAAGCATCTGCAGCCATACCAGGGCAGCTAGAGCGCACAAGTCACTTAAGTGCCCCAGTCTTAAGCAACACCATTGCCTTCAGTAATCAGCAGTAGAATTAGCTATCAGTCATGATTAGTGCAACAAACTGATCATGACTGAGAGCTTATGATACTTTGGACTGATGCTGCTGGTTTTTCAGCACAGAAGGTGCACAGAGTAATAGCAAACTTGCCTCAGTGCCAGTGCTCGGACCCTCGAACAAATGTATGTCTGATTGGTTCACCCACAAAAGTCCCTAGTATGTGGTAGCGTGGAAGCGCAGGGCCTGTAAGATAAAGTGTCTCTTGTGGACTGCAGGACACATCATGTCACCACGAGTGAGACAAAGTATGATACCCATCCCGTCATTGCTGTCAGCGAGAGAAATTGTTGAATGCTAACTTGACTTTGCTATTTAAAGTCACGGCAAAGCCAAAACCTTTCTTTTCATTATTTATAAAACACCCCTCAGTAAGTCTATGAACCCTAAAGGCAGATGAATTATATTAGAAAGCTGGAGATGTGTTTTCATAACTTTACATGTCATGACAGTAGAAACTCTGCATTGTCATTTTTACTGGGGAACGTTTAGTAGATCCATTAGCGACAACTCAGCAGTGCTATTGTCTGAATGGAACTACTACATTTGAAACTTTAAGGTATCAAAAAAAATCATTGCATCAAACCAGACTTGATGGTCAAGCAAATCTAATGCTATGAGGGTGAACCCATAGAGCCTGGAACTGGACTGAAGACTGCTTTGACTGCAAAAACAAAGCCTCCCGACCCCTTTGACAAGGCACTTCTAGAGTTTGTCACCCAATGCTTGCGTATGTAGTACTATATAACTTTCTAAAGGCTTTCCAAAGTTTGACTGCACAGCACATTATAATGATTTATTGTGTTGAATAAAAATCTGTGATTTATTGATCCTTTAAAATCTTTAAATACAACCTATTTTTGTGAATTGGTGTCTAATTTTTTTGTGTCCGGTTTCTTTCTTATTCAACTGTTTTGATAATTCTTAATGCTTTACAAGTGTTCCTTTGATGAAGTCTGACTGCTCAGGAGCACAGCTATCCAGGGTTGAGATAAGGTTTTTCAAACAAATATTAAAGGACCCAGTGCAGGTAGTGAGTTTATTACTCTGAGTGGCCTCACAACCACACCATAAAATAAACCACTTTCTTCACAGTGGGAAATTATACAATCCTATATAATGAATGCCACAGTGATAGCAGTGACTTATTTTCGAGAGAGAGCAGGACGGAGCATCAGGGATGGGGGAAGAGAAACAAAACTGTGGGAACAAGCTGGGAGATGAACTACCATGAAGTGTTCAGTGCAAAAAAACAAGAGCCCAATCTAGTCAGCGGAAAAGGATACAACTAATCCAATCACAACACAGCAGAACCACAGAAAAGCCCCGGGGGTGGAAGTGACAAACACAAGAAAAAATCTATTAAATCATAAAAAGAAAAGAGACAGACAACAAAACAATTCCATTATGAGCAGGGAACGCACTTGAAGCCCACTCTAAGTGAAGTGTATGCGAGAAAGTGATCCTTTTTGTGTGGTCATCCCCATTTGTTTGCTGAATATTTTGATGGTATTTAGACTCTGCACGCTGAGGCACTGCTGAATTGTGCCCAGTGTGTGTGCTCTGACTCATAAAATAAACAAAATACCAGTCAGGGATTAGTCAGTTTCTAAAATAAGATATTTTTATTGGCATCAGGTTATGCAGTTAAGCAAGCAATGTATAGACAGTACACATTGAAGATCTACAGACAAAGCATTCAAACAGTGTTGCAACGCATTCTGAGTGATGCAACTGATTCATATCACATCGGGTGTGGAAACAACAACAGAGGTCATGAAAAGTTATAGGTCACCTCAGGACTGCAATATGAGTTGTGCCATCCACTATTGCTACAAGTAAAAACATGACTTCAGGCCTCCCTGTGTAGCCTGGAAGCAGCAGCCTGAACCCTGCTGCCCAGACCTGTCATAATCACCCTTCTGACATACATGAAAATCTGCTTTTCAATATTAAGTAAGTCATACCTAAGCACACCTTGCTGCTCACAATCTAGGGACATTTAAGAGTGGAATATATGTAACATTAGAAATGTTACACATATTTAGGCTCAAAATGACACTGACACTTGCCAGGCTGCAGCTAACACTTTAGAAAAGTAAAAGTGCAGCCTGTACACTTTAATCTTTAACTTTTGACAACCACAAACTATGAACTCGATTCAAAGGCCTATTTTTATTAAAACGTCAATCAAATGGTGACAAATGCAAATTTAAAAATATCTCTACCATTCCTGAAGCTTCTGGAGGCTAATTTGTATCAGCTCTATGGCCCATGCCCAGTCTGTACTCGGCTGAATGAGGTGTGAACACTGTTCCCAGAGCAGGGCCATTGGCCTGGGAGTAGGGAGGTGGTTTATTCCCTGGGCAGAAAGACCCGTTGGGGTTGGCCCAGGAACTTAATTAACTTAAAAGGGATCTGCCCTGTCACAAGCAAACGTTAGTTGGCATCCGGAAAGCCCAAATCTCTGCCTGCCTTATCATGCTGGAACCAAATCCTGTGTTAGAAAAGATACCCTCGGAACCAGTTTTCAGTGACCATAGAGATGGGGGCGACAACAACCTGGTCGCACCCTGGGGTGTGCACCCAGGCTGTGCACAGGTAGAGAAGATTTTCCATATCTTGGATTTCGAGAGTGAGGGGCACTGTGGGGTTGTTTGCAGTCTGGCAAATAGAAAGTGACAAAGTGGGTAGGGTTGGTTCAGGACCCCACAAACCAGTTGCTGACAGGCATAACAGTGGCACCCCAATGCACAGTTTTCAGACCACTCTTTGTACCAGCTGAAGCTCAATAGAGCACTGAATCTTACTCAGAGAGTGTTTTTTTCTTGTCAAAACTTTAAAAAGTGCGTTTCTGCGTTGGGCCAAGAAAAGTTTTCAACTTGCTGACATCCACACTTTCACTGGGACCAATCCACCTGCTGTGTCCGACTTGGGCACCAGTGCAGTCTTCATGAAAATGTCCCTTGAATCCCATTCTACCAAGTCCATTGATAAAAATTAGGTGCTTTATTTGTCATGGTGCTATTTTCACTTAACTTTTAAAAAATTCATATCTTCAGTTCACCTTACTGCATTTTTGTCGTTTTGGTGTCATTTTGCTTTTTTATATTTTCCTCCGTTTATAAACTGAAGTGGGGCTTTGATTATATTACGTTTTTGACTTGAACTGTTTTGGTGTTTCTGATTGCTTTACACATTTTCTGTCAGTTAATTCAGTCTGCTCTGTGCCATAGCAACCATGGGTTGAGCTTATTTTTAAACTACTAAAACATTTGGCTGGACCTAAAAAAGTTACTGAATTTTTTGCTTGTGGAGTGCCTTCCATCCTAATTAATAACTCATTTTCTACCAATACGTTATGTATTTAAACAAGAGATCTGCCCACAGACAGCTAAAGAGGTCACTAGTCAAGATCTAAAAAGAAACAAGACAAGAGGGAATAGGAGAATAAAAATAAATGGAAATAATGTAACATGAAAAACATAAGCAAGAAACGTGATAGGAAGAAGAATATGGAAATGAAGAAACCTAAAAAAAAGAAAATGAAACAAATCGAGGAATAAGAACAAATGATACTAGAAAAGATTGAAGCAAGGGCAAAAAATAACGGAAGAAGGAAAACGGCAAGACACAGGAAAAAAGAAAGAGAAAAACAGAAGGATAGGGAAATAGACAAGTAAAAAGAGAGAGAACAAAAGACAGAGAAAGATAGGCCGGAGGTCAAATGCGCAACACAGTCCTGAAAGGCACTGCACTTCACATGAATGCAAATTGCAGAGCTACAATGTTCAAAGTTCATAACATTCCCTAGCTCCGCATGCATCTCCTAGAGGGATAATAAGATGCACTTGTTGTACGACTAACATTATCAGCTCAGCTAAGGTGCAGTTTATCATGCTGCTGTAGGAAAGTGCCCCTTTTCATATGGTCACCCCCTACTTATTTGCCACTGGTACTGCTGTCTTTCGAGCGAAGGTCACTGTGTTTCTGCTAACCAGGTCTGCAGTGCCAGTGCACTTTCTCTAAAACGAGGTAAAAGGTCTAATTGTGTACAACTGACACACAGTTCAGCACCCCTATAAGTCCCTAGGAAATGGCACTCCTGGTACTTTGGGCCTTGGTATTAAAGTGGGTCACTAAGGGCTGCAGCATGTATTATACCACCTTAAGGGACCCCACTACAAACTGCATGGAGTTTGCCACTGGAGGCTGCGTGTCATGGTGCCAACTTTGAGTGAAAGCATGAGGCAGTGGTTTGTGGGCATGGCACCCACAGAGGGATGCCATGTTGACTTTGCCTTTTTCTCCCCACCACCATACACAAGCTGCAATGGCAGTGTGCATGTGTTTGGCAAGGGGTCCCTACGGGTGGCACAATATATGCTGCAGCCCTTAGGGACCCTCCCTGGGCACAGAGCCCTTGGTACCACTGGTACCTTTTACTAGGGACTTAGCTGTGTGTCAGGGGTGTGCCAAATGACGAAACAATAGTACAGTTTTGAGGAAAGAACACAGGTGCTGGGGCCTGGTTAGCAGGATCCCAGCACACACACAGTAATGTTAGCATCAGATATCAGGCAAAAAGTGGAGGGTACTGCACAAGGGGGCAGTTTCCTACACCTTCTTTACAGAGTTGAGGGGTTTGGAGTCGGACTTGGTTTTGGGTCCCTCCCAAAGATGTGTGTTGATACAAATGCTACACAGACCTATGCTAGAATGAGGCCTGGGAGTTCCAGACTTAGAATTATATTTTGCAGTGGCGCAACTACAATGGCCTATGTGATGGCTGGCAAAAGATAAAATGGGAGAAACCAGATGTGTGCTCAGCAAGCTTGAGGGTATTAGTCTATTGCATTGGCTGTTAGCAGGAGGAGGCCTGGCCAAGAAATTGAATAGGCTATTGAGTGTAGAGAAGGTGGTATGGAATAGGTACATGCAATCTAAGTGATTGTCGTCTCCATATGCACCGAAGCTCCCACTTTGGGACCTGCCTGCCACAAGAATACTCTTAGACGGTCACTACCCGACTCCATAGTGAGAGGCGCAGCTGCTTCAGTTGTCCGACCTCTATGAGGATGGGTCCCTACAGTCACTTCAGGAGCTTCAAGACACCTACAGTCTTACAGCATGGTAGGTGAGAAAAGAACTTGCGCTAACACTATTAGGTACACGTGGTCGATGGGAGACACTGAGCCTACGCTCCATCAAGGGCTGCAATGCTTTCTTACACTTTGGGTGAGCCAGAAAGCCATATACTACCTTTATGTGGTTCTCCTGGCACCAGCGGTGAACCGTGCACTCAGGGGCAAACCCCAACAGGAGGCAGATTCGGGCACTACCATCACAAACAGTAGGCCATGGCACTGGGTCATGTTTGGCAGGTGTCTCACAATGCATGTCTCAAACTTATACAATTCAATTATCTCCATCAGACCTATCTCACCCTTCATCGTTTTTTCCGGGGACACCTCCCTCCTGCCCAAGATGTGGGCACAATGATGCCACATTTCTCCAAGCGGTCTGGGAGTGCCCGCCATGGGTGCAGATTTGGACCCAAATATTGGAACACACCTCAGCAGTGACTGATATGCAATTACTCCCCGATCCATTTGTCTGCCTAATGGGAATCACTAAGTGCTCAAAATGCTCTAAACACTATCTACAACTAGTAGACTTAGCATTAACACTTTTTAAAAGATTGATAGCCATGTCTTGGAAGGCAGCTCAACCATCTGAGGTCTCGCTTTGGCTTCGGGTGACACATAAGTGGGCAGTGGTGGATGTATTATCATCTGCTCTCCTGAGGTATATACTGGGCACTGGTTATTACGAGTTACCCAGCTACATAATGACTCCACTGAAAACTATGGTGTTTGGTATCAAACAACTTGACTTAATAAGTCCATACCAATACCAGTACTGGATTTATTATGACATGCACCCAAAGGGCACCTTAGAGGTGCCCCCTGAAACCTACTAGTCCTCTAGTGTGTTTGCTGACTGGTATCGGACAGCCTGCCACCAAAAACGAATATCTGATCCCCTGGAGTGACAGCCCGCCCAACCAGAGGCCAAAAACAATGCCTTCTCCAAAAGACGGTGTTCACACCTCCTCCAGCAGGATGGCTATTGAATCTGCATACCAAGACAAGGGACTTCAAGGTCTCTGACGCCTTTAATATGCTTCATCTAGGGGGTGTAGTTACTTCTGTAGTAAGTAGCCCACTGGATGCTACCCTACCATGTCCGTAAATGCTCCTAAATTGAGCCTTTAGGTGCCCCCTTGACAATAGGAACTCGGATTCGACTAACTAAAGAAGAAGACGACGGACAAAGAAGAGACGACCAATGCAAGAACGGAGGACTAGCTAAGGAGTTTGGCACCAAATGCTGCATACCTTTTCCAGTCCCAACAAATGCAAAGACCCAACATGTCCTGCAGCTCTGCATCCTTCGAAAGCCTTGGAGTCCGGTCAGCACTTCAGCAACCAGCCAGCATCTTCTCTGGAGTGGAGGAGCCACTTCCCTACAGCAGCAGGCACCAACCGCGACTGTCCGGTTCTCTGCTGTGCTGACTATCAGGTCCACGTAGGGAGCATCTCATCAGGAGGAAGATCCTGAGTGTCCTAAAGTACAGCCTCGTCGACCGATCCAGTCTTCAAAACGCTAAGCCTGCCCAGAGTATTACCACCTTTTGCAAAAACCAAGTCTTGTTTCTGTTCAGCTGGAACCCCTCTGCCGCAAAAACTTACCTGCACATCGAGTGACTTCAAAAGAGGTCAGCTCCACGCCAGAAGTCGTTCTGTTGTGTTTCTTTCCTCTCTTCTGCAGTTACACCAAGCACCATGAGAACCACTAACACGCTGACCTGCAGAACAAAACACCTATGGACTCATCAAACCCCCTCAGCCCAGGGCCACTGAAACAGACAGTGTCTCAGCAGAGCTGAGACCCTCAAGGACCGAGCATCCCTTCGGGTTCAGCCAGACCAGTCACACAGTCCCCACTTGCAGCCTTTTTCTTCCAGGTACTGCTCACATTGATTTCAATGCGTAGCATCTGAGGCAACCACCATTAGAAGCATCTCTGCACCCAGCCACACCAGCGGGTAACCCAATTCCGGTCTTGGTTCTAGAGACCTTGGCCCCTACTTGCCTTAAGTCCAGAGGAACAGTCCGGTAAGTTGATTGCAAGTGAGCCAGTGCAGTGTATGTTTTCCCAATTAGTTAACATTATAGCGTTCAAGGCTCATGCCTCAGGTTTGCAGCTGTATTTTCTGAATTTTTTAAAATCACTAACTCGAAAAGTAGTTACCTGATCTTGTAGATTTTGGTGCCTAACTTAATATAAAAATCTGTACTATTTTTTCCAAATTTGGTCTTGAGTTTGTTCTTGAGTTTGTCTCTCATTTACTGACGGTGTTCAAAAAATGCTTAGCACAGGGACGTGGCTTCAATGCTGAATATGCGGCTGCACTGTGAAAAGGCTTCCTGCGGTCACCATCTATCAGACCTAATCCTGCCACCCTACACACCACCTTGACCTTCTGAAGCCCTGAGAATACTCCCTGCAGTGTCAGAGGAATGTAGCCACTGCTGGTGGAGAACCTGTACTGCAGCTGTTCAGAAAGGCATGCGCTGCACTTGGGCGACGGCTGCGTGGCTGTGTGCTTGACAATGGGGAGAGAGGGGTGCAGAATATGATGGCCCTGCACCCTCCTGCATAGCCTTTGGGCCCATCGGCACTGGTGGCATCCTTGAGATCAGACTAGGGCAGCCTCAAGATCTGCGCAGCCACAAATAGAAGCACAGGAGCTGGTGCAGCCCGCCCCTCTGGGATTGACTGGCACATCCACGGCTCAGCATGACTGGGGGAAGCTGAAAACGATCCTTGCCACTGGGGGACCGGGTGAGTACCCCCTGGTGCTGAGGCCCCAGTTCTGCCTGTCCCCCTCTCCCTCGCTTACTTTCCTCTATCGACAGCGGAGGACACTTTTTAATATCGCTGTTTACAGGAGGCACAGGGCTTATTACTGGGCCCTTGATGCCATTTAGAGACGCCATTATCATTCATAGGTGTCGAGACTGCAGGGAGATGGCAACAGCGCTTGTGCAGGAGATGGACTTGCAAGGGCTGTGGCAGGGAGTGACGTCATGTGTGGAGGCTCTACTCCATAAGATTGAGAACACATGCGGTGAGAGATTACACGATTGCTTGGTGCCCAGGTAGCGATGCACTGAACTGCCACAACACCAGTGACAATACCCATGATCTAGAGAGCCTTGTGCATGGCCTTGCCTGGGTATTAATAGGACATTGGTGCTCAACAGACTTCTAGAGTTGTTCCGCCCCATACACCTGTGGCGGGTTATAGAAACTGCCCTACACACCTTATGGACAAGCAAAATGATGAAGGATAAACTCACACCGGGCCCAAGGCAGCACACACGATGGACAAGAACGCGTAGCCGGGAACCCCTGCACTGGCCCCAACATCCATCGATCAGGATATGCCTAACCCAGATAACGCAATACTGCTCGCGGCTATTATGCGGTCTTGAGACATGTTGGATGCCAAGATCGGGGAGCATGGCTAGGATGTAGTCTTTCTTTGCCAGGACCTGCAGAAGGCTATGGACTGCATCAAGGAGGCTGAGGCGAGAGTCTCAGTGTGGACAATTCTGTGGGCCTCTTGCAGGAAAAAGTGACCAAACGGGAGGCCTTGACTAAGGACTTGGCGCCACAAGTAGAAGAGGTCACAAGGAGGGGTGTGAGGCAATAATTTAAGGCTTGTCAGCTTTCCCCGAGGATTGCGAGGAACAATCCATTGATACCTTCTTTACCAAATGGCTATGTGCAGTGATCCCCGACCAGTCCCTCGCCTCCTGCTTTGTTGAACGGGCGCACAGGGAATTTAGCAGGAAACCACCACCAGGGGCGCGCCCTCATGCTATCATTCCCAAGATCCCAAATTATATGGAAAAACATGCAATACTTCGATTTGCCCATTCACAGCCAAAAATCATTTATGAGTCGTCATCCATCATGATTTTCTTGACTCCACGCAAATGGTTCAGCATCAGCGGCAATCCTTTGCTGCAGCTAAGCAGCAACTCCATGATCTCAATTTATCGTATATGCTGATGTATCCGGCCTGACTAAGGGTGGTTTTGCGAGTCCCAGATACATTTCTTTGACTCTGATGAACGGGTGAAACCAAGACCTCGCACTCCGCCGCGCATGGACTCAGACTATTCGCAAGGCTGGGGCAGGAATCGTCCGAGGGATCCACCAACTAAAATGCGCAACAGATCCCGATCATCGTGGCAAGGGAGATACCAAGACATGATTGAGACAGAGGTGGTTCAGCCGGTCTATGTTACTCACTGGACAGAGAACAGACGAGGCTGTGATGTATATAATGCATGGCATGATGATTCTCCATTGTGGTGTGGACGCAAAAGGTGATTGCTCATATCTGAAAGAGAGGCCAACTTTTATTCAGAACATATTTTATGGGGTGTTGGGATCCAGTGGGCTTGGGTGGTGACGGTCCACTGTTGGGAGGCCACCACATCATGTTGCGTAACAGATACTTCCAGTTTACAGAAGCATGGGGGTGGAGGATAGCTTTTTGGGAAGTTTCACGTTAGCTTTTACAGTTTAAAAGGTGCAGACTGTCTACCCTGGGGTGCTTTTGCTGTCACCCAGCTCATCCCCTATCTACATCATGACGAGCCTCGACGATGGCGGGCTCTGAGGGCATGGCAGCCAGGCTCCAGGTTATGTCCTGGAATGTTCGGGGAGTCCCTGACCTGCTCAAGCGTGGGTCAATCCTTAAATATGCAAAGATGGCCAGGGCCCAAATTCTGATGTTACAGTAGACCCACCTCATAGGATCCAAGGCTCCTGGCATAGCACAATATGGGTACACTCAGATATATCATTCGGGGTTCACCAGGGGGTCCAGAGGCACTGGCATTCTGATACAGAGATCCATCCCAATTTGCTTGGCGCACATTTGGGCGGATCCTTGGGTCAGAAAGATAGCTGATAGTCCGGTATATTACATGGCAAAGTCCTAAACTTGTGCTGCATTTACGCCCCCCACCCCCCAAAAAAAATCCATTATAGATAGTGTGGTACAGTTGTGGGGTGATTTGCCAACTGGCCTCACAGTAATAGTTGCGGACTGGAACTACGTCATGGACCCACTGACTGACAGATGCAGTGCTCAAGACAGGATGCCCCGGTCAGGTAGAAGCATATTTCACTCCATAGCAACAGTCCTGGGGCTGACAGATATATGGAGGTCACATAACCTGACACATCCTGGATACACATACCTTTCGACAGTACATGGATCCCTGTCCAGGATAGATTACATATTCGTACCCGCACCACAGCTACATAAGAGTCACAAATATAACGGTCCTGAGGTTGGATATGTCAAATCCCTGGGAGGTTGTGCATACATTTTATTTGTTCTTCCGCAAAACACACGCAAAGCAGGACTCACTGTCTTATGATCAGATTGAGGCTTTAGCTGATGACCTCCCCCTGCAGGGGCCATCGTTTGAAGCCCGGCAACAATTGGATCCAGGCCTCACAGATGTTTATTATTGTGAATTTTATTATTTTGAGCTGGTGGTGAATGACTGAGGAGCATCATGAAGAAGACTGAAACAAACACATCCTGTCCCTCTGATCCCCAGTGTATAATTAATTTATGGTCAAACGTCTAACACAGAGTTATGCTGTCAAGACTGCAGGACTACTCATCATGGAAAATTTTGTTAGAAGCAGCTCACGTAAGGAATCACATTCCACTGTTAGACATTGCAAGAAATGTGAAAGCAGCACGGTTCCACAAGTATTTTACCACAGGAAGTCCAGGAGCCTGTTTACTACGAAGAGAAATGTATAGACTATTAAGTGAAAAGCTGAAGCAGGTGTCAGTGATGATGCTGGAACAAGAGAGTGTACGTGAAAATGCTTAAACAGAAGAACATCATTAAAGTCAAACATGTATGCTGAACAATGTATAGTTTGTGGAAAGCTAAAATGCTACTAGGGAACATCAACGCAAAATACAGGATGTTGTACGAGAAAACCAGAGTTTGAAAAGAGAATTATCAGTTTTAAAGGTTAAGGCAATGAACAAGATCACTGATCAAACAAAACTGCACATAAGAACAATGATTAAAACAAACTTGCCATCAACACCATTGTCATGTTGGCTCTCATTATACTAATGACACTGCTGGATACTGGCGGCAGCACCACCAGGTTTTGGGGAACCGAGTCCAATTTCACGCTGTGTGACAACTGTCAGCCTAACCCTTCCGGCCAGCTAGCAGTACCTCACCAGCACCTGAAAATGGCAGTAATTTGTGGCAGCCGTGCGCATGACATTCTGATTTCTCTGGGGAAATCGTGGTGTAACAGATCTCATCCTTTCGCTCAGTTACATTCATCTCACACATGCAAAGACAAACAGAAGCAGGAATTAGTTCAATATATTTTATTGAATCAACTGCGTTCTAGATAAAATGGCATGTACTGTAATGATTAGGATAATGAAACATAATAATAGCAATGCAGTGACAAAGAAAGTGAAACACAAGAAAAGTCCCACAATAGTGTCAGAATGCTAAGTGTTGGAATTCTTACCTATGTTGAGTAGGTTCTCATTATTCTAATGAGGGTACTTGATATAGGCAGCAGAAGCATCTGACTTGTGGGGTACAAGAAAGACTACTCAAGGGGATTGTGGTCGATCAGATCTTATCCCTTTCCCTCAGTTACATTAGTCTCACATAGGCAAAGACAACAGAGGCAGAATATAGTTCAAGGAGGGTTTATTGAAGTAACTGCCTCTTAGATAAAATGGCATGTATTGCAATAACTTGGATGATAAAACACACTAAAAGCAAAAGGGTGACAAGGAGTGTGAAACACAAAAACAGTCCCACCACACTGTCACTAGGAGTAATATATATCTTTCCTACTTAAGATATGTTAGCATAATAAACCCTAATCCACCCTTCAGGTTTCCCCTACTGGAAAGACATCATCCCCCATACCTGAGCAAGGAAGGCTGTAGTCTAGAGAGGCACCCTCCCCTTATAGGTCAAGCAGCTGTAGTGAAGGCAATCGGCTATCAGCATGCAGTTATGGTCATCTGGCTGGTATCTTCCTCTAACATGTATGGGACAAAGAAGTGTTTTTATAGTACAACAGTTGATATTCTAAGAAAGGGTCCCCAAGTAAGGATATTTCTGTTTCTGTGAATGTTAGAGACACAGCATACCACTTTTGCCGGCAACCCTATCTGACTGTAGCCTTGAGGAAAGCACAAAGTGCAATGCTAAGAACGTGATACTTTCCTAGGCGAAGGAACAAATAGAGAAAATAAAACAACCCTGCAAATGTGGCTAATGCTAGCAAAATAAAGCGATGCTAAATAAAATGTAACTGTGCTAAAGTGCACAACAGCAGGCCTAGTTTGCTAAAATAACGTGTCTAAAATATGGCTAAAATAGCTATACAACATCTATGCCACTAAAGCACTACTAGAGGACTGCAGTATTAGCCCTAATCCGCAATTCAGGATTCCTAGGAAGACCCCATCCCCCATACCTGAATATGGTAGTAGCAAAGAGGCCCGTTAGTCTACAGAGGGTCCTCTCTCATATGGGCGGAAAAGACAGCTTCAAGGAAGAAACTGCATACAGTGGCAATTTTCTGACTGGAACTCTCCCTCCAAAGTATAGGGGACAGAGGGATGTTTTATAATAAAACAGCTGGTGTTCTGAGAAAACCGCCCTAGCGTAAGAACACGTATGTTTCCTGTGAAGTGGCAAAGATTGTGGTGTTCCACATTGTACTGACAACAATATCGGGCACAGCCTTGAGCAGAGCACAGAATGAGAATGTCAAACTAAAAGGAATTAAACCAGTTTCTAGGCTAAAAGTGTATGAGATAAAATAAATAAAACATCATCACTGCATGAAGCTTCTGCTCAGGAAAAAAAAACTGAATACAAATAAATTATAAGTAAGCTGAAGGGCACAACTGCAGGCCTATGGCTAAAATAAGGTGCCTAATAAAGCCACTACAATAACCTCCTGACACCATGGCCATAACATTCATTAGACGTTGATAAAGATTTATTCAGTGTCTGATTACCTTCAACGGTTCCTATTAGGAATTCAGAATGGAGATCCAGAAAACACAAAGCTGTCCAAAGGAGTTGCCTTACTTATGTAATCATTCAGTCAGGACATTATATATGCAATCACAAATGGCCAGCAAAACATCCCCCAAGTAATTGTTGCTCCCATATGCTGTAAAAACGCTGACAGCCAATATTGAAATCATTCACACTCTAAACAGACTTGGGTCATGGGATTTAATTCTCTCAACTGGAAGAAAATGATACCGCATTGTGTCTTCAGAAACTTGCTGCTACCTTCAATGGGCAAATTGTTCTTCAACATGGAATAACACTGATAAGCTGGAAGAGACTCTTACTGGTAACAGGACAACTCATCAGCTCAACAGTGTAACTGTGCAGCCCAAGTTGTTTGGACCACAACCTTTTAAAGCTCCTCTCACAAGCATTGAGAAACAAAAGCAAAGAACAATTACCACCACAAATACTGAAAAATTGTTCATGTATGTTTCTGGTGAACGAGTTGGGCCTCAGCCACTAATGACAAGTACCAAACTCATGGCAGAATGTGTTGCCCAATTGAAGCCGGCACAAAATAAGAACATAATCTGAATTGTTCCAAGACAAGAAGCGAGCTTCGCACAGATAATACCAAGTATGACAGGATTTAACATCAGTACTAGAGACCTTGTTAGTGTATCACAGGATTCCATTGGCTACTTGCCCACCATTAATGCCCCTGAAACTTAGCTGTCAACTGTTTCTGAAAGTTTGAAACAGTCAGCGCTGATAAGGGAATCACTGCATTTGGCAAAAATTGTAGTGGTCATGGATCAAACTCTCTAAGCAAAAGCAACTAAGATCATATGAAAGCATAAAGCAGTGTACGACAGAATCATTCTTCAAATTTGCACCTTTCACATCAATTGCAATGACATGTCTATTCTTGGAAAGCGATTTGAAGACGCTGGCCTTCGCAAGCTTTGCATTGAAGCAAACATGACAGCAGAAGGACCAATATCATAAGCACTAGAAGGTTGTGTGTACAATTGTGCAGTTCGAGTACACAAGTGTGTGTATGAAGCTGTGTTGAGACTGGCTTGGTTGGAATTTATCCCCTGGGTGGAGAAGCTTTACAACAAGAACATTCATGTTGTCTACTGCGTCACTGAGGATGTTAACGACTTTGCAAAATACCTATGCCAACAGAGATTAGACAATCTCTTGCAGAACGCTGCCTTTGCCAAACTAAACCAGCTTTGGAATTTATTCCTGGAACATCTTCATCATGACAATGAAGATCTCTCTGCATTTTGGATGCTGTATGTGGATATTGTTACAAATGTATTGCTGGCTCTACTGCATGCAGCTCAGGAAGGAAATTGGCATATACATCTTACCGCCATACGCTCTATGATCCCATGGTGTTCTGCGTATGACAGGATGAACTACGCTAAATATTTTCCTGTATACTATGCCGAAATGACATTACTTGAAGTGAAATATCCAGAGATACACCGTAACTTCATCAACTGATGCTTTTCAGTTCAACTGCCAGATTTTAATCTGTTTGGACAAATTCCGGTCGATCAAGCAATAGTAGTAACAATCAACAAAGACACACAGACTCCATGGGGTACGACAAGGTTCAACCTCAAGGCAGGTGCTGTGAAAAGATATTATATGACAGGTGAAGCCAGAAGTGCCTTTTCGGGTCAGATAACAATAGATCAGATTTTACTCATGCAGACCTACATAAGTCACAAATCGAAAAAGACTAAGCTGCTGTTATGAGAGCTGTTAGTCTGGTTCAAAGCTGTATAAACACACTTGTTGGGCCACATGATCTCATTAGTCTCTCCACAGCAAAAAAGGCATCTCAAGACATAGTATCAGACATAATGAAGGCACAAGAAATAGGTGAACAGTGCTATACAGACTTCACACTTGAGCGACTTGAGAATAATCCACCTATTAATACGTTTCATGACCCAATGAAAATAAACAAACTAAAATCCTTCACTAACATGTCCAATAAGAAGGAAGTGAACAGCAATGGCACGACAATCATCATGAAAGCAGACAAAGCACTAGTTGGTCGAATCATTATGGCAGCACAGAATTGAGACCTTCAAATGACCAATGTACTCTCTCATCCCTTATGACCTCTACCATGTGCTTTAGCAACTCCAAAAAGTATGTTACGAATGACAAACAAAGCTGTTTTAGCAGCATACTTGCAGAAATACATTAACCCTGCTGAGGAAATAACTGGAAATTCAGCCACCCTGATTGATGGTATGATTCTTGTTCAGAGAGTAAAAGGAGAGGAGTCAAACTTTGGTGAGGTGGCTATGTCCGTTTTGTCCATGGCTTTGCGGGAAGGAAACAGGAGTCAAAGAATCAATGTTGTGTTTGATACGTACAATGAGACGTCTATTACGAACAGCAAAAAAAACAATCAGAGGGGAAGAACTCGGACACCAGTTACAGAGCATCTCACCTTTCCAGACTGTCAGACAGTGGAGGGAATTCTTAAGCCACATTAGGAATAAAACAATTCTCACTGCATGTCTTGCTACCAAATGGAGGAAACCACAGTATTATGTAAAACTTGAGAATAAAATAAAGTTCATGAACTGTGAAGAAGAATGCTACAAAATCACATCTGAAGGGTGCCGCAAAGTGCCCAATCTGAACAGTACACACGAAGATGATGATGGTCGTTTGTTGCTGCATGCTGCACATGCTGCTAATGAGGTTTATGAGGCAGAAATGATAAGTTCAGATGACACCGATGTGTTTATATGTTTGGGATTCCATGACTGAATCATGCCTAAATTGTTTCTCAAAGGTGGTATTAAAATACGCATGCGAATCCATGACTTTAGGAAAACAGCTTCAACTCTCTGTGAAAATGTTTGTCGAGCTATGACAGGTCTCCAAAGGTTTACGGGATGTGACAAAGTACAGGTATTTGTGGGAAAGGGAAAAGAAGTGCATTCAAAATCCTGTCTGCCAACAGACATACACAGAAAACATTTTCGCAACTCGGAGATGAATGAGATCTCTCTGAAGAACTAATGGACAAACTAGAGCAAATCTCATGCTTGTCGGTGCACCAAAATCTTCAGTTCATCACGTGAATGACTTGAATTATCAACTATTCTGCGCAAGGAAGGGTGAGATAGACAGTCATCAACTTCCACCTCGTAGGGACTGTCTGAAGAAACATGCCGAACGTACGAATAATCAAGCAACTATAAGCAAGAGATATCTTCTGAATGTTCCATAGACACATAGTACGATTGGGAAAGGCTGGAAGTTGGAAAAAAAAAAAAGGAGGGGCAGAGTAACTGGTAGTGGACTGGATGGAGGGACAGCCAGCACCTCAAGCTGTGTTAGATCTACTAGCTTGCAAATGCCAATAAGGGTCTACCATTTAAATGGCCTCAGGTGCAGACATGTGCAGGCTTCCCACCTGTGAAAATCAAATGCAGAGAATGATGAGACCTATTCAGAAGAAGATGATGGTGATGAATGTGAATGATAGTGTGCTTATGTTTACTAATGACATGCAATGCCTAAGTAAGATGTGACAACTATTATTTGAAATTGTAAGTGAAGTTTATGCATATAATAATCTATATAAATAGATCAGGAATGCAATGAAGTTTTAGTGTTATTATTTTAAGGACTACATTGTTATTATTACAATTGATAATTATATTTAAACTATATTCAATTTAACCAATCTGCTGTAATTAGATTTATTTTTCCACATTTGATGAATTTATACACCATTTATCAAAAATATCGAAAACCATTTTTTTACCGGCTATGGTTGCTAATCTAATAATATGAGACAAAAGGTAAAAAGCGATGACTTACTATCACATATTTCCAACTCTAGGCATCCATACCTTGCAAACAAAAAATCACGTTAGTACTCATCTGCCACCCTCCCCCAAGTGGTGCCAATGGCCTAAATATGGGTTCCTGGCTCATGGCATCAATAGCTGTGGTGAAATATGAGGACTAATGAAGCTTGGAAATAATGCAAAACAAAAAGCAAGTGAAGCCCAGGTGCAGATCAATGGTGGATTAGTGTAATTTAATTTAGCGTATTTTTTCATCAGTGTAAATCACAATCACCAATATTCAACATCAGGGGTACGATATTTCTATAGCCCAGAACATATTGTTTGGGGTAAAGGGCAACAGGTTTTACTTTTTATTGTGTCTACTGGACAATTAAGCCCATCCCCGTGCAGCACAAACCCTTTGGCTGCTAGTTTCAAGTACCATAATAATGATCTGTGAAAGATCATCCTCTGCAACTAAGGCTAGATTTGTACCAAAATGTCTAACCTGTTCAAACTAGTATATGCATGATTCATTAAGGGTAAGCCTTTATTATAAGAGTGAGCGCTCTAGGGAATTGCTGTGAGCTTGGCTTGCATTACTGACAGCGGTTCCAGTAGAAAAATATGCTTGCAAAGTTTAAAAATATGAGCCTACTTATAATGACCCCATAATGCTTCCTGATTAGATGCAAACAGGTGCAGGAGTTTGAAAGCAAGATTGGTGATTGTTTGCTCTCAAAAGAAAATTACGGAAATGTTAGTACATTACCACATCATAAATATCTCCTGCACTGAGCTGGCCATCTTAAAAAAAAAAAAAAAAAAAATTGCTTTAACCAAGCAATGACAACTAACCACTAAACTCAAAAAAAATGGAAAGTTCTTTTACACTCCAAATCATATGTATAAGACACTACAAACATCTTCACCTTGATCAAGCCCATCATACTTCTATTCTACATTAACCTACAGAAATCATTCAACAAAACAAAAGACTCCACTCTCTACTAACCATATATAACGAAACACTGTGAAAGAACACACTTCAAATTATATAATTCCCAAAGGGCGCCCAGATTAAGAAAATGCTGCGGTCTGCACTATTGGTAAAAATCGTATAGAAAGGATCAAATGATGATAACCAACAAAACACAGGAAGATAGAATATTACAAGACTGGAGTTGCTGTAAGTGATTTAGCACTCTTTAGCACTTCAACTAGAAGGAGGACAGGAGGAAAAAGGGGATATGGAAGACTGCACTGGAGCATCTCTAGCAGATGGAGTTATTAATGATCACCAAGCATTAGTGAGTCTTAATGGGAGATGGGGAAAAGAAAAGGCACCCTGGTAACACAGAGTAAAAACATGATGCAAACAAGGAAAAAATTTGGTGTTGTATATTATTCTAATCTGTCCCACCTGCAAACTTTATAAAGTTGTTATAAAAGACATCCTGTTCACCGCAAACCTACACGTTTCATTTTTTTTCTAGAAAGAATCAGGCCCCCTTTAGCCACCTGGAGAAAACAGCAATGCTGAATGCCAATCCGTGTGGAAAATTTAACACTTCAGAACGAAAAAGGAAAACACATTAGTGTACAAATAATAAGGCCTACCTATCAAACGCTGGGAGGAAAAAAGCAAAGCCTTTCTGATACTTACACTGTCACATAAGCATACTGTCCACAGAACTGTTTCTGAATAATTTCTCGAACATTTGGATTTGTTTGTTTTGAAAGTGTATCCTCCAACAGCGACATAAACAGTTTTGAAAATTCTTGAGCATCCTAGAAACACAATTGAATAGAAAGAAAATGTTTGTTTCATTCTACTTGTGCTCTTGGTGAAGCAACCCAACCCCCGCCTCAACAAAAATCACAAATTATTGCTGTGAAAATAATATCATGTTTTACAGCTAAGACCAGCAAACAGTGAGGTGCAGAATGCTGGAATTAATTTTAGACACTTTTAATTAGTCTGCAATGAACACCAATCCATATTTTTATGTCTGCAACTACAGAGATGGAGCAAATGCAAACGAATAATTCAATTACAGTATTTCTCATTTACTCATGTGAAGTGTGGCTATCTGCTGTGCTACTTACCAGATGATCACGGCCTTTCTTTCAACCAAATGCATATGATACAGACAATTGCATCTGAAATACATGGTCATATTCCCTGCATATTTAATATGTGTCAGGGCTGTGATAAGATAACCACCTGTCCTTTTTCCCCAGTATCAGTAGCTCTCGAGACATGTGAATACAGCGACCAGCCAGTACATTAGTTGTTTATTAGGTCCTCAAGGGTTTAAGCTCAAGGCTTTCCTAGGGGTGCTTGCATTTGTATTCACTGCAGCACTTTACAGTGGGTCAGTTAGACATGTGCATGCCATTGTATAAATGTGCTGAATTTTCAAAAGACTCCAGAGAAATTTGGCATGGTTAGTTTTTCCAAGTTTTTCTTTTGGGTTCTTTTTAACTATGATCTGTTCACTTCAGTAGTTAACCCCAAAGTTCCAGTTTGCTCTTGTTAGTTATAACATATGTTCCAGTACATGTTTTGTGAGAGAACTCTGTGCAAAACCTGAAGCTCAGTTAGCTTCTCTGCATCTAAGAGTCTGATCGTAGACTAAATGTATCATTTACTGCAGGTCACCTGTTGCAGAAGTTTAAATGACTCCTTGGTAATATTTTTCTTTAATTGCACAGGTTTATGTCCTGGATCCAGATTCTGGCAAATGTAATTTTAAACTGTTTTTTTGGACAGAATAATTAACCAATCTGCCGGAACTGGGCATTTAAATGTATTCATGCTGCATACCTTTCTTCACCAATTAAGCCACTGACATGTTCTACTCTTGCTAAAATCACAACTCTAACATCATCTTTACTCCTCCCCATTCAACTTCAAGATGAATAACATAGCACTGAGACCGAACAGCAAAGCAGTGGCACTAACTGAACAGATTTCTGCATCCATCAGGATGGGGATTACTCGTACATAACGGTCAACAGATCCTTTGGTAAGGGACACTTGAGCGGAGGCAAGGGGCTATCAGCTGGGGGCTGCTACTGAGAATGGACCTTGGCAAAACAATAGCATTAGACAAAGAAATTAGTGCCAAATGCTTACTTTCTCAGCCACATTATTTAGGGTCCAATTAGGTCAGTGCAGAAAGTGGGTATTTGGGAGCACCTTTTAAAATTGAATTTTGTTATTCCTTTCTAGGCAATTATGAAAAAGAAAACCACAATCCTCTGAAATTGTCAAATGCTGCAAGGATTAAATACACATGGATAAACTTTAGAACATAATTTAGTTTACCTCTCAGCAAGATCTAAACTTGCTCCGTTAAGACAGTCCTCTTTTGGAAACTTTTATAACCAAATCTGTAGTAGCAACATTTGATTTACTGTTGAGTCACAACTGTCATTGATCATGGTTGTGTAACATTAGCATCAGACTTACATCATACTGAGTTTTTTCTGAATGTATTTCAGCACTTTTCAACTTCTTTTGGCACATGCATGTTTAAATAACCCTACACTTTTATGCATTGCCTCAGCAGGACTGCCTTTTCACTTTCTTTTAATCTTTTGCCGGATGGTCTCGTTTGTCAGGTACAAGTTTAATGCTAATGAATGAAGGAATGCTACTTTTTTCTTCTATAAACTATGAGTAGTTGATGAGTTTTTAAAAAAAATTCTATAGCAAGCGGTTAATAAGGACTGCAGGGTGGAAAACGCCCCACTTTTGTGGTAGATTGGCCATTAGCGAGAATCTGTCCCTGTTGGGTGCATCAAAAATCAAGGGCCTTTCCATCACAATAAACATATTCGTACAATTACAGTACCACACCAACGGCCACTCACATAGCAGTCTTCATCATTCCTTTGCTGAGCTAGCTTAAAGGTTTTTTAAAACCAACATGTGCTACATGTGGAGAAACCATTATGGACAATCGTCTGTAGATTCCTGTATCTAGAGGAACCTTCACCTCTACAGATCCTACCAAGTATATTTATCTGTTGAAACTTCAATGCTGAAACAAAAGTAATGCTCAAAATGTATCGATGACCATAAGCAAGAAATTAAATAATTAGCATCAACAATGCCAAAAGGTCTGACTTGCATCATTTTCAAACCAGAGTAAATATTGAAAAAGTTACTGTAGAAAAGAAATAAGAGACAACGGTTTTCTTTATATTTTGCATCTATGTGATAAACAATCTAAAATTGTATTACTCAAAGTACTCTGAAGAGGTTTAAACAGTCCATCATGAAGTAATGCCAGCAATCCACAGGAGGTGGAACAATAGATCAGTGAGCAGCGTGAGGGTAGACAAAAATATTTACTAGACAAAACCAAACACCCAAACAATGTATATTTTTTTAAACATGTTCCATTTGGTCAATGGCGGAAGCTGCACTGTCAAGCTAGACCTAAAAAGTAAAAGTCATTAAATGGTATGAATTTTTTCACCATAAAATATCACAGATGTGTCTTACTTCCCCTAGTGTATTACCTGTTGCTGTCCTGTATCCAGGCCCAAGGCTTTGACAAAACATGATGGATCAATGTAACGCCTATTGCTGTTCTGGAGCAATGCAAACAGGTACTGCAGGTGCTCACAGATGGTCTGAGGCTCATATTCTGCAAAGAAACTCAATACGTTAGCAAAGAACGTTGTATCACGGTATAATGCTAAAGCCATCTCTAAGAATGTAAGTCAAAGGAGCCACCCACATTTTGCAGCTGAACAAACTGACACAATCAAAGAATTTTGCTTACAGCTTTTAAGCCAACCTTGCATGTTCAGTTGAGAAGAACGCAATAAGGTGCCCAATAAAAGGCACTACATTTTTAAGGCCCTTAGCGGATCTGCCTTCAGGATTCAATATAAATTGAATAAAGTAACAATCATGTTTGTACAATACCAAGTGACACCACAAGGAATCTAACAAATGCTCAAAATTTGCAGCTGCAAACTGGAGGCATAACATTGTCATATTTTGTAGAAGAACAAACGGTGCACAAGCTGGCCAAGACAAGAAGTGACTGAAGATTCTGAACCCATTGTGTTAAGCACTACAACACAAGCCAAGCACATGCAGATGTGACACAGTTAACTGCTTTAGCTTAAAAGACAAAAAGATAAACAAAGATACATTTTAAAAATCATGCCAAAAACACTTGGATTACTTTTGATTGATTTTTAAGCACCTCCCTTACAAATATATTTACAGACAAGGTCCTTAGAAATGAATTTCTCAACTATATTAATTTTACACGTGCTCAAAATTAAACTGCAAAGTCAAGCAAGGCTCCTGGTGCAATAAAATGTAGGCAGAATTTTATGGTACAACGGTAGAAACTTGTATGAAATATTTCGAGAAAAACAGTTAACAGGAGACTAGAAACATAATTGCCATTTTCGTTGAAAAGAAGGGAAGGTGAAGATATTTTCTCCATTACAATGAAACAAAAATTCACGAATTTAAATGTATTCACCTGGTGAAAAAAATGGCACTTAAGAAAGAAACCCACTGGAATGCAAATATATTTAAGCTGTGTTCAAGCTTTAACAATTGATTATTCCTCTTCCTAGCACATAGAAACATTTTGTTAAAAAATATTAAGACAATGCACTTGTTTCTACATTAGATTAACATGCATATCACCAATGAATTACTTTCTATTTCAGACATAAACAACTGAATTTTGAAAAACATGTCCCTCAGTAAGATTGCTATTTCAAGGAACTAAGAGGATTATTCACAAACTGCATTTTGTAGTACGAGTAGTATTATAATACTACTACTCACATACTGCAAAATGCTACTCAGTTACCTACATGCAAAGGTTTCCGTCTCCTTTATTTGTTCTTGGAAGAGAATCTCCTCCCCAAAATGAAATATCTGCGCACATATGCTTATAATTTAGTAGTAAGTGTGGAAGGGACAGGGTGAGTGGCTGGAAAAATGGGGAAAACTTACTACTAAATGGGAGTGGTTTGAAGAGGAGTAAGAAGAGGTTAGGAGAAGGGTTTAAGAAGGGACATGCATCATCCTTGCACAAAAAGGTAAGCACACTGCTAGTTACAAATTGCACGTCTAAAGTTACTACACCCAAAACGGATCTAAAACAGTAGTAACTGTACTCTAGATCAGACCAGTAGTAAGTCCAGCACCATCCTTGGGGTCAGATATGATCTACCAAAGGCAAAGTGAGTAATGAAGATCATGGTGACCTCAGACACATACATTCCGCGGACCCTGGTGTCTGCTCTTTTAAGACCAGTGTCCCTCAGGCAGGGGCAGAGGAACTGTCCTTTCTGACACTCTTCTGATCTAGGTAATAAACGGGTCTGATAAACAATGCGTTGAGTTTGCTAATGATGACTGCGGCCATGTGTTTTTCAACTGCCTTGTTATATTAATTTGGAGGGTATTTACTTAACATGTTTATATGTATAACTTATGTATGATGTAAAATAATAATCAAGCATAAACTGGAACAATGCTTCATAGTATTGAATGTACTTTTGTAGTAGGTACACATACGTGTCCTTTCTGGGTTTGCACGTATTCATTGCATCTATAATGCAGTGGTGTGCATAACAGCTGGTACTGGGATGTGCAAAAATGCCTCAATGCTTGAGGGTCACTTATAAAAAGGTCTCAACAAGCAGTGGGTCTGTGTCTTACTGCGAGGGAGGTATCTGCCACCTCTTTGACAGTTAAAGTAACTCTCGAAAGACTGTTAAAACACACATTCCTTAAAGGGACAATTTAAAAATGGTTTCTTACTACAGGCTTACACCCATTGATTTGCATGTTAGGTAAAAAAAAATAAAAAAACAGCTCCACCTGTTATGTTCCTAAAACCCTGCATATAAAGCAGACATTGAAGTTTTTCATCCCTTATTTATTATGAATGATTCTTTCCTCCCTTCACCATGCCTCATTTATGTAGACTACTTTAAATCACGATTGTCTTAATCTCTTTTACATCTTAAACATATCTCTGCAACCTAACAAAATCTATTGACTCCATAAACCATTTGTTTCTCACATAACCCCATATAACGATCACATACAAGTCATTAATGTGCTACAAAGAAACTTGAGTATATGTGTGGAGTGGCTTCTTTGAGAGCAGAAGACTAATCCCAATAACCTATAGACTCGCCACCAATTTTGGGCTCCTGGATGGTGGGCTACTTACCATAGAGCACTTCAACAACTCATCTGGGGTAGTGAGAGCTATATAAATGCAATTTATATTCAATGAAATTCAATACAATTTAATGGGCCCCTTAGGGCTCTGGGCCCCGGTGCACTGCACCTGCTGAACCAATGGTAGCGACAACCCAAATTGAGTAAATTTACTACAAAATGTAAGAATAAACTTAGATGTGTAGATTTACCCACCTGTAAGTTTACCTTTATGACTATCCGCCCTCCCCCCCCCACTATGTGCATAAATTACATTGAACTAGAGATGACCAGGGCATGTGAATCTACGGCTTCTACATGCCACAAATAGATAATTACTGGGTAAGTAACATTTTCTGGTTGATGGCATGTGTGGCTATAAATACACATGCTCTGCATAGTGTATAAAGCAGTGCCTCAAAATTAGTGGAGGATAACCTGTGTGTGTTACAGTAGTCGGAAAAAGCGCACATAGCACTGCCTGACCTACAATGGCTTGCAGGCGTGCTAGAACATCCACACAATAGTGTTTAGTGAATCTGTGCAGTGTTGACCATGTAGCTGCTTTACAAATGTCAGCTATAGAAATGGGGTCTCTAGCTGGCAGTCGATTTGCACCCTGTCAAAGCAGGGACCCTCACTCTAGTCAGGATAAGGGAGATACCCGCTCAGATGACCCCTACTCACCCCCTTGGTAGCTTGGCATAAGCAGTCAGGCTTAGCTCAGAAGCAATGTGTAAAGCATTTGCACATAACACACAGTAACAATACTACAAAAGGACACCACACCAGTTTTAGAAAAATAGCCAATATTTATCTATATAAAACAAGTTCAAAACGATAAATAGCGATCATACAGTGATAAGAATATGAATTTTGCAAGAATTACTAAAAAATACAGCTCCTTGAAGTCGATAGTTCGACCTGGGGCTATCCCTGCGTTGTGATCAACAAAACAAACAGTTCAGGCCGGTCGCAGCGTCACGGGCCACCTATGGTGTCGGGATGACCCACAAATAGTACCTTGGAATTGCAGGGTGTGTTGATTCTCACAATGAGATCCGGAGAGCGGCGTCACTGGCGTCGGTTTCAGAGTTGGTGCGGGGGTCGTCAGGCCCTTCAAGTCATATGCATTGCAGATCGAACTCCGGGCTGATGAAATCAGGAGCGCTGGCGTGGATGGCATCGGGGATGCTGTGCGAAGTGGGACGATTCAACGTGCGGTGCCCACATGTCATGGTGCAGGCAGCGGCTCAGTGATGGCTTTCAGCGGCATTGGTGTGACCAGGAATGCGGTGTGAAGCAGGTGGTGCGACGTCACCAGGTCACATGCAGGCAGCTTTGTTGCCGAAGCGCTGTCGTCAGTAGGCCCAAATCGGCACTTGGAGGGCTCCGTGCAGCGGCCACAGGTTGCGGTGCAGATGGGGACGTCTGGTGACGCTGGAGTCGATGGGCTGGGGCTGTGGTGCAGGACGGGCTGGTGCTTTGTGTACCTCAACAAGTGGTGTCCACAGGCCACGGTGCAGGCAGCAGCGCTTGTGTCAGCAGGAGCGGCGGGGATGCACAGGCTGCGGTGTGAGCAAGGCGATTCCGGAGTGCGAGGCTCACAGGTCACAGTGCAGGCGGCTCGGTGGTGGCGTCGGTGAGACAAGGGTTGTGGTGCGAAGTGGGGCAGTACGACTCCATGAGGTGTCGGCAGGTCACGGTGCCGGCCAGAGGCATCGTTGGTGGTGGCGGCGGTGTGGGTTTTCTTCTTGAACAGCACAAAACACACAGTTCCCAGTGCTGTAGGCAGACAAAACTGAAGTCTTTGATATCCCTGATACTTTTAACAGGAGGCAAGCTTTACTCCAAGCCCTTAGAGAACTTTCTCAAGCAGAGAAGCAACTGCAGGTCAACCCAGCAAAGCGCACACAGCAAAGGGGCAGTACATCCCTCTCCAGCTCTTCTCCTTGGCAGAAGTTCCTCTTGATCCAGAAAGATTCTAAAAGTCTGGGGTTTTAGGTCCACTACTTATACCCCTTTGTGCCTTTGAAGTAGCCATACTTCAAAGGAACGTCTGTTGTTCACAAGGTCCTGCCTTGTCCAGGCCTGGCCCCAGGGGCTGGAGACTGCATTGTGAGAGGGCAGGCACAGCCCATTCACGTGTAAGTGACACTCCTCCCTCCACTCTAGCACAGATGGCCCATTAGGATATGCAGGCTGCACCCCAGCTCCCTGTCCGCAAACAGGAAGAGTCACATAATGGCTTAAGCAAGAAAATACCCATTTTCTAAAAGTGGCATTTTCAAACTAACAATCTAAAAACCAACTTCACTAACAGATGTATTTTTAAATTGTGAGTTCAGAGACCTCAAACTACATATTTCTATTTGCTCCCAAAGGGAAAATTCACTTAAAAGATATTTAAAGGCAGTCTCCATGTTAACCTATGACAGAGATAGGCCTTGCACCATTCAAAACCGAATTTGGCAGTATTTCACTGTTATGACATGTTATGTCAAACACACCAGTACATGTCCTACCTTCTAAATACACTGCCCCCTACCAATGGGGCTACCTAGGGTCGATCTTAGGGGTGCCTTACATGCAGTAAAAGGGAAGATTTAGGCCTGGAAAGTGGTACACTTGCCAAGTCGAATTGGAAGTTTAAAACTACACACAGACACTGCAGTGGCAGGTCTGATTCATGTTTACCTGGCTTCTCATGTGGGTGGCACAATCAGTGCTGAAGGTCCACTAGTAGCATTTGATTTAGAGGCCCTGGGCACCCCTGGTGCACTTTACTAGGAACTTACCAGTAAATCAAATATGCCAATCATGGATAACCTAATCACCAATACAATTTACATAGGGAGCACTTATACTTTGTGCACTTTACCACTGCTAATCAGTGCTAGAGACAATAAACCAGCAAAAATATAGTCCAGTATACCACAGAAACAGGAGGTCAGAAGGCAAAAGGACAGGGGAGACACGCCAAAAAGCTGCCAGGTCTAACGGGTATGTTACCTATAAATGCCATATACATCCTTTTTTACGTGTTGAGTGTGCTCTCGGGACAACAGGTCTTTTGCATAACAAGTTTGGATACATTTAACAATCCATCTTGCTATACTTGGTTTAGTAACAGGGTTACCTTTATGAGGTGGAGAAAAGGCAACAAAGTTGTTTTATATTCCTAAATGTTTAGGTACATCAATATAGAACATCAGCGCTCTTTTCATGTCTAAAATGTGGAGGTCTCTTTCAGCACTCAACTCAGGTTTTGGATAGGAATCTAGCAATTCAATAGTCTGCTTAATACGAAATTGAGATACTACTTTTGGTAGACATTTTGGGTTGGTACGAAGAACCACTTTGTCTTTATGTATTTAAAAAAAAAGGGTTCTTGAAAGGTTAATGCCTGGAGTTCACTTACACATCTAAGGGAAGTGATTTAAACAAAAAAAAGGCCACCTTCCACAAAAACAATTGCAAAGGGACATGAATGTAGTGGTTCAAAAGGCGGTCCCATAAGTCTAGTGAGTACCACATTGAGGTTCCAAGAAGGTACTAGAGGGAATCTTTGTGGTATCACCCATTTAAGTCCTTCCACAAAAGCCTTTATGCCAGGGATTTGAAAAATAGAAGACCATGGTCTGTTCTGAAGATAAGCAAGAATGGCTTCTAAATGTAACCTAATAGAAGTATATGCCAAGTTTGCCCTATGCAAATGTAGGATAAACAAGTACCAACACTTGTAAAGGGTTCCAATTTTTAGAAATGCAGTAGTGGGCAAATCGTTTCCACTTTGCTCCATAACATGCTCTTGTGGTTGGTCTACGTGCTTCTTTAGAAATGTCCATACATTCTTGAGGTAGATTTAAATATCCAAATTCTAAGACTCCGGGAGCCAAATTGCAAGATTAAACTCCTTGGGATGAGTACCTGATTTGGCCCTGGTTCTGAGTGAGAAGATCTGGGTTGAGAGAAAGCTTCTAGTGAGGCACCACTGATAGGTCCAGTAGAGTGGTGAACCCTGGTTGTCTTGCCCATGTGGGTGCCACTGGTATTAGTGGAAGAGACGTTTGCTTGAGATTACAAACCACATACAGAAGGAGTGGGAGAGGTGGAAATGTGTAGGCAAATATTCCTGACCAATTCATCCATACAGCATTGCCCTGAAACGGAGGGTGTGGGAATCTGTAGGCGAAGTTTGGGCATTTTGCATTTTCCTTTGACGATATAGATCTAGGTCTGGAAATTCCCACTTTTGGAAGGAGGGTTGCAGGTCTCTGGGGTAGGGATACCACTTGTGGACTTGATGCTGCATACAGCAGAGGAAATCCACAAAATTGTTGTTGCATCATGGAAGGTGCTCTGCAGGTAAATGTTGTGTTGAATCACCCAAAGCCGAATTGTCCGGGCAAGGCGAGACAAGTGTAATGAGTGTGTTTTCCCCCTGTTTTTGCAGGTAGAACATGGCTGTCATGCTGCCCATGAAAATGCATTTGGATAAGCTATGCCTAACTGTGTATTGATTATGGCCCCTGGTAAGGCTGTACCTGAAGTGAGGTGAGTTGTGATTTCTGAAAGTTGATAGTGAACCCTAACTGGTGAAGTAAATCTACTGTGATTTGAATGTGTGTGAGACAATGATTGCGAGAGCTTGCTTTGACAAGCCAGTCATCTAGGTAAGGGAATACATGAACATTTTGTCTGAGGAGGTGAGCTGCTACCACCCCTAGGCACTTTGTGAACAGTCTTGGTGCTGGGGTGATCACGAACGGGAGCACTTTGAATTCATTGTGCTTGCTTTGTATGACAAATCTGAGAAATGTGCGATGAGCTGGGTGAATATGAATCTGGAAATAGGTGTCCTTTAGATGTAACGCTGATAGGAAGTCGCCCTGCTGTAGTAAGGATAACACATCTTGAAGTGTGACCATGTGGAAATGTTCCGACATGATGTAATTGTTTAGAGGTCTGGGATCCTGAAATGGGTCTGCTTGAGCTGCGACATGCTTTCCTGAAGCATCAATTAGCTTACTCTCCTTATCAAGAGGAGGTGCATCTTGTGGGGCTTGGGAGTTAACTAGCTTCCTAGCGTTAGCCACTACCAAACAGTCTCCTGAAATCTGACTCCGGATGTATATAGGATCAGAGGGAGAGGCCTTACATTTCTTCCCCACTCTAGGAGAATTAACCCTAGCTCTAGCCAGATCTTGAAAAATGAGTGGATTTGAGTGAAGCAGTTAAGAAAATGATCCTCTATAGGATCATTATGAAGGGGTACCTGATGATAAGCAGCTGCCTCCCCACTAACTTCTGGAAAGAAGTACTGTTGTTAAATGGCGATGGTCTAATTGGATAAGCCTCTATATCGGTGTCCATATAAGTATCTACATCAGACTGACACCAAAGGTCTATATCAGTATCTAAGTGTTCCATGCTGTAAGAAAATGCCACTGTTGGCATGGTTACCCCCTAACATTTTGCCTTTTGTTGATGCCAGCTTTGATTGAATGTGTGCTGGGACCCTGCTAACCAGGCCCCAGCACCAGTGTTATTTCCCTAAAACTGTACCTTAGTCTCCACAATTGGCACAGCCCTGGCACACAGATAAGTCCCTTGTAAATGGTACCCCTGGTACCAAGGGCCCTCTGGCCAGGGAAGGTCTCTAAGGGCAGCAGCATGTATTATTCCACCCTGGGGACCCCTCACTCAGCACATGCACACTGCCTCACAACTTGTGTGTGCTGTTAGGGAGAAAAAAGATTAAGTTGACATGACACTCCCCTCAGAGTGCCATGCCCACAAACCTGTGGCATAGGGAAGTTACCCCTCTGGCAGGCCTTATAGCCCTAAGGCAGGGTGCACTATACCACAGGTGAGGGCATAGCTGCATGAGCACTATGCCCCTACAGTGTCTACACCAATTCTTAGACATTGTTAGTGCAGGGTAGCCGTAAAGAGTATATGGTCTGGGAGTTTGTCAAACACGAACTCCACAGTTCCATAATGGCTACACTGAATACTGGGAATTTTGGTATCAAACTTCTCAGCACAATAAATCCACACTGATGCCAGCGGGGAATTTATTGAGAAATGCACCCAGAGGGCATCTTAGAGATGCCCCCTGCTTGCCAGCCAAATGCTATTGCTAGGCTGACCTGTCTCTGCCAGCCTGCCACTTCCAGACTATGGGGGTTATTCTAACTTTGGAGGAGTGTTAATCCGTCCCAAAAGTGACGGTAAAGTGACGGATATACCACCAGCCGTATTACGAGTTCCATAGGATATAATGGACTCGTAATACGGCTGGTGGTAAATCCGTAACTTTTCCGTCACTTTTGGGACAGATTAACACCTCCTCCAAAGTTAGAATAACCCCCTATATTCTGGCCACATGGAGTGAGTGCCTATGTGCACTCTGTGACCAGGAACAAAGACTGTCCTGGATGAAGGTGCTTCCCATCTCCCCCTGCAGGAACTGTAACACCTGGCGGTGAGCCTCAAAGGCTCAAGACTGGTGTTACAATGCCCCGGGGCACTCCAGCAAGTGGAGATGCGTGTGTGTCCCCCCCTCCCCCCCCCCCCCCGGACACAGCCCCTACTTTTGGCAGCAAGTGCGGAGAGATAATGAGCAAAACAAGGAGGAATCTCCCCCTCAGCCAAGTCCACCCCTAAGGTTACCAGAGCTGATGTGACCCCCTCCTTAGAAAATCCTCCATCTTGTGTTGGAGGATTTAGCCCAATAGAGATAGGGATAGGGATGTGCCCCCCTCCCCAAAGGGAGGAGGCACAAGTAGCCATTGGCTACTGCCCTCCAGCCCTAATACACCCCTAAATTTAGTATTTAGGGGCAACCCTGAACCCAGAAAATCAGATTCCTGACGACCTACAAAGAAGGAGGACTGCTGACCTGAAAACCCTGCAGAGAAGAAGGAAGACGACAACTGCTTTGGCCCCAGCCCTACCGGCCTGTCTCCTGATTCAAAGAACCTGCACCAGTGACGTATCCTGCGGCCCCAGCGACCTCTGCTGACTCAGAGGACTGCCCTGCAACTACAAAGGACCAAGAAACTCCTGTGGACAGCGGACCCGTCTAAAGCAACAAGAAGAAACCATCTTTAAAGGGACTCCCACCTCACTCCTTAAGCGCGAGTCCCCAACACTCTGCACCCAATGGCCCCGGCCCGTGTCCAGAGAAACCAACACCGTAGAGAGGACACCCAAGCGACTCAGACAATGTGTCCACCCTGAACCGACCTCCCTGCACCTCCACGACGACTGCAGAGGGAATCCCGAGGACCCCCCTGACCGCGACTGCCCTGTAACAAAGAAACCCGACGTCTGGAAGAAGCACTGCACCTGCAGCCCCAGGCTTGTGATGAACCAAACTCTGATGCAGCAGTGACCATCAGGCGGCACTCACCCTTGCCCAGTCGGTGGCTGGCCCGAGAAGCCCTCCCCTGTGCCCTGCCTTCAACATCTGAGTGGCCCCCAGGTCCCTCCATTGATTCCTATTACAAACCTGATGCCTTGTTTGCCCACTGCACCCAGTCGCCTCTGTGCCGCTGAGGGTGTACTTTGTGTGCCTACTTGGGACCCCCACAGTGCTCTACAAACTTCCCCCATCTGCTCCCCGAGGAGGCAGGTACTTACCTGCTTGCAGACTGGAACCAAAGCACCCTAGTCTCCATAGGCGCCTACATTATTTGGGCCCCTCTTTGACCTCTGCCCCTGACCGGACCTGTTTGCTGGTGTTGGGTGTTTGGGGTTGACTTGAATCCCCAATGGTGGGCTGCCTTTGTCCCGGGGATTGAACTTGTAAGTGCTTTACTTACCTCAAAAACTAACCTGTACTTACCTTCCCCAGGAACTGTTGAATTTTACAGTGTCCACTCTTAAAATAGCTTATTGCCATTTTATGCCAAACTGTGTACATTACTGTTTTGATTCAAAGTTCTATCTATACCTGTGCAAAGTACCGTACATTTAATGTACCTACCTGCAATTTGAATCTTGTGGTTCTAAAATAAATGAAGAAAAGAATATTTTTCTATATAAAAACTTATTGGCCTGGAGTTAAGTCATGGAGTGTGTGATCTCTTATTGCCTGTGTGTGTACAACAAATACTTAACACTACCCTCTGATAAGCCTAACTGCTCGACCACACTACCAAAAATAGAGCATTAGTATTATCTATTATTGCCTCTGTCAAGCCTCTTGGAGAACCCCTGGACTCTGTGCACACCATCTCTCATTTTGAGATAGTATATACAGAGCCCGCTTCCTACACATTCCATCTCCTGATTCTTGTAAAAGAAGGAGGAAATGTAGTGATCCTGGTGATGAAATGTCCAAATTGTCACCCTGAGAGTGTTGGGGAGACAGAGAAAGTGTTGGTGGTGTGGTGGAGGAGACGTAGAGAGAGGTGGCTGAGCCTCTTCTATGTCTTTGTCCATTCTCCATTGGTTGATTAGAGGTGTAGATTGCTCTTGAGCCTCTTCAAACGCGAGTTGTCTTTTGGAAGGGGTGGAGATAACAGTCTTTACCAACACCATCCCCGTTTTTGGCTTTGTGTAGAATTGGCTCTCCTAAAAAATTTGATTCTGAAACTTTTTTTGATTCAAGTTTTTTCTGTGCCAAAGCAGGGTTTTTTTTCGGTGCCAGAGATGTCGGATTTTTGGGGTCCCGAGAGAGATGGTGCTGAATGCGAAGTGGAAGATTTTGGTGTCGCTGTAGGTACTTTAGGCTTAGGTTTCCGCATCGAGCACAAGAATAGGACATCCGAAAATGCTTTTTAATGCCTGTCATGGCTAGAATGCAGTGGTGGCTCGATAGCCTTCGCTTCTGAAGTGGTGTTTTATTTGGGTGGAGCAGGGAGTCATTTACTCAAGATCTGTTGCCCCGTAGGAATGTCCTACATTTCGAGCATCACTTCGTCCTTAGAGTCAGAGTCTTGTATGGAGAATGCCTCCTTCTCCACAGCTGAGGCCTCCTGGATCGTGAGCTCAGTATCCAACATGGTGTCCTCGATAATGAAAATGTAGAGCCTATCCTCCATCTTCTGTCTGCATTTCTCACCGTCAAGCTCTTCTGTCGCGCCGAGGCTTCTTTGACCTGAAGGATGGGCAGGCCTTACAATCTTCCTCCCTGTGCTCTGGCAACAAGCAGAGGTTACAGCCCTGATGTTGGTCAGTCCAAGGAAATTTGGAATGGCACTTCAGACAGAAACGGAATGGCATCTGTTCCATCAGTCTCATTTTCTGAGGTGTAGGATGGAGAAAATGGCTGGCTTAAGGGTGTGGCCTAGAGGGCCAGTATTGAAAAGTTTGATTAGACAGAGATTTGTTTGATCCCGTAATGAAACGGACAAAGGTAACGCGATCAGAAACAATACCGACAGGCTTGGAGAGGGTTTCCCAAATGGAAGAGACTTATTACAGTCTTGAACCGGAGCTCTGAAGAAACACGACTGGACCAGACAGCAGAAGACAACAATCTGAAGATAGAGTCCAGGACCATGCACATTGCCAGCAACAGGAGGAGTCACTCTAACTTGTGACTCAAAAGACCTTTTGAACGAAAAACAACTTGCTACTTTCCAGACCCAAAACTAGATTGCGGAAGTATGCAGACCTTGTGTATCTACAGCCACACGTCAGCAAACAAAATGGGTTCCCTGAATGTGAGCCACTCAATCAAAAGGATGGCAAAGAAGCTATGATCAAAGAGAGGGACTAACACAAGAAGTAGAAGGAAAGCCATTGAATAACAATCAAGCAAATGAGAATAACAATACCAACCAATGGTAGGCAATGGGTCAAAGCCCAGTAAACGTTTTTGGTATGGTCCACAAAGCCTTTCAACAACAAGCACTTAATAAGTATTGGCAAAGCCAATTGGTCTTGGCAATGCAAGTGCTCTTGCTTTGTCAATGTCTTTCAGACATGTTGGATAACAGCATCATAGCGTGCCTCTACCCGACTTTCAGCCATGCTGAACAGAAGCCAGTGGTGATATGGCTATACAACATGGCTAAAATCCATTGACAGAGCCAACCGACCTAGCATCACAGTTTTCAAAATCAGTTTTAGCCATATCGCATAGAGTCTACACTGATGTGTAGCATGGCTACAAAACATTGCCAATACCTTTCATAAGTAAGACCTATTTGCTTTGCCAATGTTTGTTGAGGACAGGGGTATATTTTTCATCATCAGACATTGAGCCAGAGCAGGAGCAAGAAAGATAGAAAAGGAAAAAGGATTAAGAGAAGGATAGAAAAACAATGACAAAGGGAGAAAGCAGAAAAAAAAAAAAAAACCTGGAGAAGATAAAGAGGTAGGAAATGTGCAGGTGGAAGAAATAGGCATAAAATGAGATTAGAAGTATGTAGTCTCCGTATCTGGTATCCCAGAATTCTGCAGCAGTAGAAATGGTCTCCTGAGAAAAAAAATGTGGTCCCTCAAATTATTATTTTATGTATGTATGTATGTATGTATGTATTTATTCAGACGTTAAGCAATATATTTATCACCGTAGTCAGATAAACTTTTGGTTTAGGTTCATCATACTTCTTGCCCTTTCCTTTCACTAGTAAAGCAGCATTCCTTGCACTTGATTTAAAAGGCATATTATATATTACAGACATTTGCTCAGGATTTAACAAGCAATCCAGGCTGTTTATTACCAGCAGCCTGTCAATGGTGGTTAGCTCTATAAACTGGGCTCTGAAAATAAAACATTGATTGAATGAGACGGGAAGCCTCATTTCGACAAGGCTTTGGATGCTTCAAAGATAATTGACACAAGCATAAATACTTTTTTAATCGTTTTCTGACCCATCGCCTAGATGTTGCTTTGCACACATTAAGAGATCCACATCACACAAAGATACGCCAGAACAACTTGCAGCAGCTCTTGTCATTAATAAAATGCAGGCAGAAGCACATGCATAATTCCAAAACCCTCGAAGTATGGACAACATGTCTCGAAGAGATGATACAAGGGCTGTCTAGCAGAAACTAAAAAACTGCCTGTTGGCAAGACCTATAAAGTATCTTTTATGCTTGAAACACCTCACAGGCTAATGGGAAGAAATGTTTTGACAGTTACTAGGACAATTTTTAACCTTCTATGATCCCTGTGCCCAGCCAATAAGCCCAAGTCAGCACATTTAGCAGAGGCTTCAGTTACAATGTATCTATCGTTTTGCATACCTTTGTCTTCCAAGATGCACTCCTCTGCCTTTTCTGCACTCCAGGCATTCTCATACAAGTAAAGGGCCTCTCGAAGTTCCAGGTTAAGAAACCACACTTGCAGGAATGTGTTTACATAGCAGGTAGCACCAAGGTTTGTAAGACCAACAAAAGAATTCTAAAACAAATTGCATAGAGTTAAGATGGCATTTCCAAAGATGTCACATTACAGAAACACAAGCATTTGCTGCATAAAATGCTAAAGAAAGGCAATCTGTCAAAATGAATTAAATGTTTGTATGTATGGCATTAAGAAACCAAAGCAAAACATATAAACTAATAAAACAGTAAAACTAACATTAAAATATAAAATCTCTTCTCGCTAATTTCATTCAAACAATCCAAAAAAAACAAACAAAAAAAAAAAACAATCAGGTGATTATTTTCCATTACTAGCGGACTCTTAATGAAATCTTTCCCCCCCTGAATAAACCATACATTTCACTCACAAAAGGGGACCTACAGATGTTTTTTGAATTACGAAAGGCCAGAGCAACTTAGTGAAATATGTTGTACATATTAAAGCTCTTTGACACAATGTCTGCAAAATAATTCAGCTTTATGGTTACCTAATAATGGTCCTTACACCATTTGACCAAGACATTGGTCTTACACATGAAAATACCTAATAAAATGCACTGAAAATACTTTTCAGGTTGAAAGGAGCATCAATGCCACCAATTACCTTCATATAAAGAGTGGTGATCTGATGGATGCCCAACATCAAAGCCTGGGGAGGGGCAGATGTAAAGTAGTCTCATATGCACAGCACACATCTGGACCAAGAGGAGTGGCACTACCGATTCAGAAGTGAGTGCTGCTACGCACCTTTCGCATATGGTCAGACGCAGCAGGATGCTACACCGCCCTGTTACGGGAATTGGAGGGGGAGACTGTTGCCTTCCTCAACATATAAGCCCCACCGGCCCTACAATCCGCAACCTTGCAACATATGGGGAAGCTTCTCAGCGAATTTCCGCCAGCACTCACTATCATAGGGGGAGATTTCAATTTGGTGCTTAACACCCGGTTGGATAGGAGGAGTAGCAAACCGGAAGGAGACAGCACAAAGGAGAAATTACAGGACTTCACAAAGGCTTTCAGGCTGGAGGACATATGTCAAACTATGCATGAACAGGAAGGGGAATTCTTATTCTACTCACACGACATGTCGTCCAGATTAGACTACTTCCTAATCCCCGGGGCAACCCTAGGCAGATTCACAGAACACAAATATCTGGCCTGTGCAATATCTGACCATGCACCAGGGCAAATCATACTCACTACAAACAGAGCTAAAGGACCCAGAGAATAGGGGACGGCCTCATGTCAACTGCTAGACAAAAAATAGTCCAGACGCTCCAGAAAGCGAACAAAACATACTTTTAAGAAAACACCAACACAGTTAGGAGTATATGCGTGCTGTGGGAAGCTTACAAGGCAACACTAGGAGGTATATTGATTTCAGGCGAGATAGGAGATAGAAGAGCTAGACTCCAGAGATTAAGCTCATTGGAGCACACAATACAGACACTGGAGAGAAATTATAATACTAACTCACCCCCAGCTCTTAAACACAAATTGGAACATACACGTGGGAACTGTACACACATCTTTGCCAGAGTAAGGTGGGGGAGGGATGGAGAGCTATCTGACGAGTTTCCCCTGCACAAAGGTGTTAGACAGGGATGTGTGTTAGCTCCAACCCTTTCCTTGCTTTTTATAAATGCGTGTATCCCATATTTGCTTAATACCCCAAATGATGCACCAAAATTGGGTGGTATCAAGACACCATGCCTGCTGTTTGCTGATAACACCCTGCTCTTATCCCAAACTGCCTCTGGATTATCTAGGCTTTTGGAAAAATTCTCTGATTTTTGCAAAGACTATGGCCTACAAATAAACTGCACCAAAGCTAAATGTATGATATTTGGTGACCCAAAATTTAGGCTTAAAAAAAATAATTGTCCTCGATGGTGAGGTCCTTGAACGTGTCAGTGATTTTGATTATTTGGGAATCAGGTTAGCCAACTCCCATAACTGGACATCACACTTGTCAAAGTCTGTTATGTCCCTTAAACAAAAGACAGGAGGCATTTTGAGATTTGTGGCTAAAACGCTCGCCTTTTCCATCACAGCCACAATGGATATTTATAAAGTGCAAGCTAGAGCGGGTATTTTATATGGCGCTGAGCTCTGGGGGCATGTCAAGCTCCATGATATATAAAGAGCAGAATTTTTTTTTTATTGAATCCCTGTTAAAAGTTCCATCTAGTTCTCCAACTTTGCCCAACCGAATGGACCTAAATCTGCACTCAATTATGGATCTTGCAGCTTTGCGAACGCTCCAATATTGGATTCGGATTTGGTCCTCAGTAGCATTAGTTCCTTATAGGACATGGCTAACAGCACTTTTACGAGATCCTAAGGTTGATAAAATCCCATGGTGCAAGTATGTAAAAAGGGTTTTGTTTTTTTAAACTCGGCTGGGGTCCTACAAGTGTCACTATGATTTTGAGCATTTTTTAGACACTATTACACACCCAGTGGCATGTGCACTTTATCTAAGACTCAGACTGGGATCTTTACCAGTGCGCGATCTTACCGCTAGATGGAAGCAATCTACTAGCTCATCAAATTCTTGCCCGATGGGATGCAACACTAGAGAAACTATTAGTCATCTTCTATTCTACTGTCCAGCATTTAAAACGCGAAGGGCCCGTTGGATAAGACCTCTTTGTAGGACATTGGGCATCAGAGACCGTCATTCGGCCCTTAGGATTTGTAGTACAAACACCCATGGGCTGGTGGCGTGTGCTGTGGCAAAGTTTTTAGCAGCTATCTGGCGACACAGAGCAGGTTTCATAAATTGATAGAATATGTACTTAAGGGTAGCAAATGTGTTTTCGAGTGCTATTATTTCAATTTCCAGATTTAAATACATGTTTTTATTATATTCAACTTTTTAATATTGGGAGGAGATTCATAGGTTTTGTGAACTTTTATATGTATTTGCCCAAGTCTTATCTTGTGTTATTTGTCTGAGAATCTAACTTAGGTCCATCACCTAGTATAGATTCTCAAAATGATAAGTGAAGAAGCCATACTTATTCCCGATAGAGACTTCTGGTGTGGGGTTTCTACATTTCGGATGTTGAAAACGTGGAATGTTTTTTAGCGTGAAGATCCCACCATTTTTACTGTGATTATTTATTATTCCCTTTTTACATAGATTCTTGTGAACTTGTTCTTATGTTTGTATTTGTTGCTTTTATGGTACATCTGCCAAAATAAAGCTTGAATTTATTGAACATACACGTACTGAATACCAAGAGATTGCAAGACATGAATTCACAACATAGTTTCTGCTTCAACAACAACATATCTATGAAGCTGGCGATAAAGCTGGCAAATTGCTGGTGTGGATAGGCAACTCCGAGCAGGACAGCAGACACATCTGAGAGATACTGCTGGAAACAGGAAAGGTAGTCAGAGGCAGTAAGTGCATGGCAGTAGCAGTCACAGCATATATGGGAGACTTCTATAGGGCAAGGTAAGATGTGCCAGATGGACTGCCCCGTAAGAAAGCGAAACCCAGACCAGTGGGAATCGCTAGAGGCCAACCGCACTGAGGTGGAAATAGCAGTGACCGAGACACAGATGGGGAAAACCCCAGGACTCAATGGTCTACCATTAGAATTCTATCGCAAAATGGGTAAGAGAGTGACCAAACTCTTACTCTCAGTATACCAAGAGGCACGCACTTTAAGGGAGCTCTCACTAGATATGCATGCAGCGACAATAGTTCTAATCCCTAAACCTGGGAAACCGGCACATTGACGTGATTCGTACTGACCGATATCCTTGTTGAATGCAGATACCAAAATCCTGGCGAAACTACTAGCTAACAGGTTACAGACAGTAATACAGACCTCATATAAGAAGATCAGATGGGCCACATGCCCAATCGGTCGGCGAAATTAAATCTGCAGTGCCTGCACAATAATGTCCTGAATTCCAGAGATGAGAAGGATCCATAGGCCACAGCGCCACTGGATGCTAACAAAGCTTTCGATTCGGTAGAGTGGACATATCTCTTCCTACTCCTGGAAAGGATGGGGTTTGGTCCATGGGGTTGGGTCAAACTGGTATATGAGAACCCCCTGGCTAGATTCAGGGTAAACGGCTATCTCTATGAGACCTTTGGCATATGGAGGCATGTGCCAAGACTGAGCTCGCCCCTGATGCTCTTTGAGCTCACGGTGGAGCCCCTAGCTGAACTGCTGAGGGTTGAGGCCAGGATCTGAGGGTGGACAGGACATTTTGGGTGAGGGAGTGTCGTTATACACCGATGACACTACTCCTCTACCTATATAAACACTTCACTGTCTCGCATTAAGGAACTTTTCAACATCATGGTTGAATATTCTGGATTCAGTGTTAACTGAGAAAAGTTGCTCCTGTTTCCAATGGGAGGCTGGACACCGCAAACTACGTTACCCCCTCCCTTTGAGAGTGGAACACCATAAGTTTAAATATTTAGGTACCTGTGTCACCAGAAATATGACTTCACTCAGCAAACCAATCTTGACCCACTACTGCAAAGACTAGAGACAGACATCAGACACTTGAGAACGCTGCTCATCGCCTTACTTGGCAAGGCTGCAATGTTTAAAATGATTGCTCTCCCCCCGCTGCTATATGTACTGTAAAACAGCACATAGTTGGTCCCTAAGACCTTCTTTACACGCCAAGATGCTTTGATAAGGACATTATTATGGGCAGGGGGGCAGCCGCGCATTGCATTACGAACTTTCCTACACTCTAAATATGAAGGGGGTATAGTGCTACCAAACATCAGAAAATACTATGAAGCATCTGAGACCAGCTGGGTGAACGAATGGGCCTATGCCGACAGGAAAGAACATGCAGTCCGGATGGACAGATGGTGAATGGGAAATCAGATGCACCTGTACACTCTGAATGTGTGTACAGTGAATAAGCAGGCATGTCCAGCAACAAACAGTACACACCTCACAAACCACTGTGGGAAGGTGCTAAACTGCCACAGGTGACCTCATTGGCTGGATTTCAATGCTGGCCGCTGTTTGGGACAGTAACAGGGTAGTCCTGTTTGAACACCTTCAGTCCGAATATAATATGCCAAGCACCCAATGGTTGCGATACAAACAGCCATGATATGTCCTTAATAGTAGCATAGCTGAAGATGAAGAATCTCAGGAGGAATCAATACTGGGGCTGTGACTGCTAGAAGGGCACATACAACACAAGTTAATATCCCTAACATATGGCACACTAATGCAAAACACACGGTTTATTGGGAAATCTTAAGGGAAGGTGGGACCAAGATATTGGGTGCATCGAGGAAGATAGCTGGAAGAAGGTGCTGGAATTCCCAGCTGAGGTGCCCATTAAAGTCAGCTACCGGCTAATTCAATTAAAATTGCTCCACAGAACATATTACACCAGAACACTGCTTCACAAAATTGGGAGGGCCAGGGACATGAACTGTCTTTGGAAATGTGGACAAGACGGCACATTCATTCATACATGGTGGCACTACCCAAGCATACGCCCATTCAAAACTTATTTACAGGCCTCTTTAGAAGGGGCAGTGGGAACACCCATAGATCTGACCGCCCAGTTGGCCCTACTGGGGATCTGGGGGCCCACAAACCTAACGAGGAACTTAGGAGCTCCTGGTAAACATTGGATTTATGGTGGCAAAAAGAGACATTGCCCAGAACTGGGGCAGCAATACACACCCATTATCAATTAAATGGATAGAAGGGATGATTCGCTGCAACACAATGGAACAAAAGATCTATAGGGTCAGGAGCTGACCAAAGAAATTCTAAAAGATCTGGGGACCATGGGACCCAGGAGGAGGAGATGGTGATTAGTCTACATATTGACACAGGACAAGGTGCAGAGGCAAAGGGACAGTAACAGACACAGGAACAAAGGAGGGAGGGACCACATAGGAACAACGAGACCCACAACAAAATAAATCAGGAATAGATCTAGTGGGATTTTCATGAACTAAGGGGAAAGATGCTGGAAGGAGCGAGAGAACATTAGTCTTGGGGGCTCCATACAAAGGATAAAATATGGTTGTGCCTGTATATGTTCATGTTTGCAATACTGATTATTGCTTTACGAACACTGTAATGTTATGTTCTCATTACTAAAATCCATTTAAAATGTAATAAGAGTGGTGTGAAGCATAACACCAGTTGTTGTATGTAACCTGATCCCTGATAATTGTTTGCATGGTACGCTAGAGATAAAATCTCAAACATAATCAGTGAAAATCAAATTACAAAAGCTGTAAAAATAAAATAAAAAATAAAAAAGATCTTGGAGCCAAGATCCAAGATTGTCAAGCAAAGTATTATACAAGTAGAAGTATGGACTGTAGAATCTCTAACCAGACCGTTATGTTCAATCCTGTTTGTATCAGCTCTAGTAGAGATGGTTGACTAACTAACAAAGGATTTCTCCAAACAATTCTTCAATCACCATAAAATCTCTGCTTGCCATAGAATACCAGATTGGGACACTTATAAGGTAGAAACTACTTTAACAAGGTGGGCCTTATTCAACACTCACTATTGAGTCACTTGATGCAGAAATTAAAGTGCGTACAACCCAGATGACCTTACATTTATACACCTTCTTGGTCATGTGAGGTATTCATTTAATATATATTCCTTCTATAACGTTTACTACTTTTGCTATACAGGAATTTACACCCCTGTCAACAAATGTGACAATCTTAGGTTTCTTTTAATATATTATGGAAGCCATGGTTTCACACCATTTCCAGAAGATTGACAAAAAAACATAAGGGGCCAAGGGAAGTTTGGAAAGTGATGGCAGTGCTGGCACCACATGAAATAATCAGGCAGATCTGATCAACTGATTTCACTGGGAAGGAAAATATCTGGTGCAGATCTCTTGGAAGGTCACAAAAACATGAGTTAAATAGGAGCAGGGGTGTGGAATTTAATAAACTATCTTCTTGTCCATGGGACAGGCGGCATCTACGATTCCGGTTTAAAAAAAAAACTAATCAAATCATGGCAACAATCTCATTTTGTAAGATAAACGCTTCTCTGATTTATGCCAGGGTTAATACTACAGTAGGGCTTGAATACTAGCAAATTCAATCCCTACTATACCAAATTACTTATTTTGCACCTTTGCGCAGATCTACATACTGGAACTGAAAGAAGCAGTAACAGTTCAAAGGCTGGAATGCCTTTGAGTATGTGCAAACCAACTAACTTGCACGTTTTAAGGTTTTTCACCAGCTCTCCCCCAATCTTTTCCCATACTGAGAAAGGTTGGAAGTTTACTCCTGACAAGGGCAGAAGTAGAAGTTCTTCCAGGGTTGGGAAAAATGTGGTAGAAGGGAAAGTCAACTTTTAAACACTCAACAGATTTTTGCATGAGCAAATTTACACATACACATTTGCTCATGTTAAAATACGGTTCACAAATATTTACTAGGAATATACTTTCCTGGTCTACTTCTGTAAATTCATTAAAGCCACTATTGCAAAGACATATACCATAGGTGCACTTTTGTGACTTTTTTATTTATTTTTTAACAACTGGTCCCCTAATTAGGTCTCGCGTTAACCAAGACATCTTGTTTTTATTAAAATTCTATCTCTCTCTCTATCCATCTATCAGGGGGCTTATCTGTGAGTGCCCACATTCTGCTCTTCCACAAAGTAGTTTTTTTTCTGTGCCAGGAACCACTGTGGCAATTTGTGGTTTTTGAGACCAAAACACTTTTTTTTGCTTTCAATGGTGAAGGCCTGGCAGCTCCCACAATGATAACGTGTTACAAAAGCCATGTCAAAACAAGACATGCATTGACAAAACCAAAAGACTGACAACTAATATCGGATCGGTTGGCTTTGCCAGTACTTGTTTATTTTCGTGTTTCCCATAATCTTGTTGCAAATGATTACACTGATTTCCAATTATGAATATTTTTGGAAATAATAGCATGCATCAACACATTTCACTACATGATGCTTCAAAGAATTAGTACCTAAAATTTCACAATAATTTAACAAAACCTTTTTGTCCTACTTGCATTTTTTTTTATTTTGAAAGCAAATATTCATCAATCTTGCCTAGAAGCTTCTGCAAACATCTGCATCTAATCAGAGAGCATTCATGGGAGCATTATCTTAGCCACATATTGTTAAACCTTTCAAATGTGTGCACACTTTTTTTTTTATTAGAACCACTGTCAGTAGTGCAGTGTGACCTCACAACGTTTATTTAGAGTGCTCAGCCTAACAATAAAGGCTTTGCATTAATGAACCATAAATATCAGTTCGAACAATATTAACATATGGACACAAACATTACCTCACAGGACTCTAAAAATCTCCACCACTCGCTATGGTGAGTCCTAATGGATCAGGTCGAGCTATTTTTAGGACTTACTAGTTGACAAAGAACAGGTGTTCTGTTCTGACAGAAAGTGGAGGGGCAATAAAAGACGCCTTTAAATCTTGTTCTTATGTCACATTTGCTCTCTGCTCACAGACAGAGGTCAAAAGTCAGCTTGTCTTACAATTAATTTTCCTTCTGAATGCAGTTACAGGGCTTTGTAAGGTGAACTGTGTGACCTGTATTTTGGGTGTAAAATAAAAGGATATAGGGTGTCAGGTTTTTCCTAGCACACAACATTTAAATGACTAAGTCAATTGTACAAACATTTCAAAATATATTTCAGTAATTGTGAAAGCCCATTTTTTATATTTGTGTGCTGAAAATAATATTTTAATAGGATGAAAACAAATCAGAATACTTTATGTGTTGATGTGCAAAGGATATGTTTTCCGATACTCAATTTTCACATATTGTTAATGCACTATATAGTTTATCAGTAAAACTGCAAGTTAGTGGAAAGGTTTATGGACGTTTCTTGGAAATGTACTGTGTGTAAATGACAATATGCTACTACATCATGGTTTAGTAATGTATTTATTAAAAGGGAGTGTTTAAACAAACGGATAAACCCTCCTTACTTGATGGTAATGCTGTAAGTAAACTAAAAGCAAGTCACATGTCCCCTTATTGTGAGATAGATTCTTGTGATACTTGCAGTAAACTTTAGTCTACTTAATCAAACAAACTTTTTTTTGTACTGCAGAAAAGCTGAGCTCACATATTTGAAGGTACAATCATATGTGAGAATGAAGAAAAAGGCAACTCTGTAAACTATTTGCCTAGGATCACACAATTTAAAACCCGTCGACGGGTCAAGTACATTACAGTTAGGTCAAGAAGATTATTTAAGTTACTCGACCTGCAGGTCTAGTAACATTTTTATGATTTTTCAGGCCTGCCTCAACTGCAGACAGTTCCCTTCCTGTAAATTAGCAGCCAAAGGGTTTGTGCTATTGGGGGTTGGGCCTACTTGTACCAAGGACAAAATAAAAATGAATACTTGTTGTCCTTGACCCCAAACAATATGTCCTAAACGTCAGCCTATAGGAATTCCACACTCCTGTAGGAGTGAGGGTAATACGGTCTTTTGAGACAAAATAAAGGTGTTAAAAAACTTGCTTTAGATACAAGGCAAGCTTCTACTTTGCTCACATCACGTTGTGTATCGGACCTTCTCAAATAAATGCAAGCTTTAAAATGAGAGTCACTTTAAGCAATAATGTCTCAAAAATTAAGCACTCTTGGGCAGCATTTAACCAAGTGAAATACCTCTGCTTTCAGAGGCAAGGAAGAGGGTCAGGTTTAATCGAATTCTGAGCGTATTTTTTGTTTTAAACTGGGAACAGAAGATAATATAATACTTATGCAGTACCAATCTCTCTCCAGGCCACTTAAGGGTACACAGGTACAGAAAGAAAAGAGGAGTCTGCATTAGCAATAAAAAAGGAAAACAATAACACATATTATAACAGTCAATTCCCAGCACACTTAGTCAGTTTCCAAATGTCTAACTTTATGAAAGATTGGATGAAATGTGTGTCACTGTTGAAAGCAAAGCACACAGTTAAATTAAATGCAGGTCCTGGGTACAAAAGTCCCATCTTTCTGCTGCCATATGGGTTTCTGTTCGATGTTACTGAAGAAAATATTCAATTTGTGGCAGAAATCAAGTTTCTATTAGTTTGAAATGTTTGACAAGTTGGTGTATGGACGTGTGGCCTCAGGAACAATAGGCCTTATAGGAAGGCACATTATAGTGAAGGTGCCCTGTGAGTTAACCTAGGGGCTGCATGGAAGCAAGGTCCACTGAATTTAGGCTCCACGTTATTCTGGTCTGGTTGGTTTTGGACTACTAAACTGATTACGTTTTTTGAGGAGAGTGCATACTTTATTAGAAAGTAACCTTGGTGACATAGCACCAGATGTCTGTACCGCGTCAATTTTATGCGAAAAAGTCAGCAATGGAACGATTGTGTTATCCCCGGAGAGCAAAGGTGTGCACTGTTTAAAACAATTCCTATTTGTCACATTTATCAAGCACAATCTGTCATTTGTACGGGTCATGATCCATAAATTGTCCAGAGATTACTTTCAAAATTTCTTAGGTAGAATAACAAATGTGCTTTGGTGACATGAACGTGTGAGACATACACATCTTCAAGTTCTTTATCCATGCCTTTTGTCCATTAATGGATGTGTTAGATAGATAATGGAGGCACCTGCTTTTGAGTGTGCTAGTAGCCTGTTGCATGCATATGCAAGACGTCCTGGGATAGTAGTCAAAATTCAGCCTTTATGTGTTCTGTTTTTGGACTGCAGTGTGGCGTATATTACTACATGGTGTTGGATGGATGGTGGTGCTCGACTATGTGATGTATATCTACAGTATTAGGTGGGCATGTCGTGTTATGTGTAGCTAGTAAAACATATTTTACCACTGATTAAGTGTTTCATTACAGTTCTGTGCTGTTGTGAGCACGTTGACACCCACATAAGTGCTAGATGCATAAGAGGGCTATGCAACATTCTGTCAAATTTGTGCTGTTGAAAGTAGTTCCTCAGACAGTTCTGATACTATCAGCGATGCATGCTGTTGCTGCTGGCATGTATGTATCCAATTATACATCATACCTATGATGCAGTAGATGCAGAAATATGCAATAAAGACAATTCTTCCATTAAGAGCAATGCATATAGGCTACTAATAAGCTTTGCTGAAAAAGATGCTTGAGTGCCCAGTTCGACAGAAGGTCAATGTGATATTTAAACATGCTTCCCAAGGTCTTTGTCATGAGTTACTGATATAGCGATGAGGGCCACAAGAAGTTATGTGACCCAATAGCAAACTACAATGTAGCATCCCTTCTGATTCCAGACCATTTAAGAACAAACCAACCTCTCATCCAGTTATGTACAAGGCTGAATATTATAGGAAGTTTAGTGTCTATTAATGGGTGCAGCAGAACAGTTATTCCATGCACATACTGAATTGCCACGCAGTAAAGTGATAATTGTTATTCAACCCCATAAGTTACTCCCTATCTTTATTTATTGCAACTGCCATATAGGAAAGTATCCCAAGAAGCGAGTCATTGTAATACCAACAGAGCCACATTTAAAATGTGCTAACCATGGAAAAGTTGCAAAAAAAAAACACAAAAAAAGGAATCTACAAAGCAAAGCGGGATAAATCGCATATTTATAATATTTATTAGAGGCAGCAATGGTGACTTAGTAGTTATGATTACATCATACTATTCATTTAAATTGCTTTAAATCTTTTTTAACTTTGGCATTGCTACATAATCCTCTCAAACACTCATGAAGACATTCAGCCACAATGATTCACTCTTAGAAAGATTTTTTGAAGAACCAGCAAGAGACTGAGGTTAAAGGGGTTTGTGGAATGGGCCACAGAAATGTAAGAGAACACATTTCTCATAGCAGAGGGTCTGTTGCCTGCCACTGGCAAACTTTGCATTTAGAGCTTAGGTGGCACAGAAACATCTTTCATAGGGTATAGCATTCTCTCTCACAGAAATGCATCTTGCCGCCTCCTGCTTGATCATGCCCAAGTGATCTAAATCTCAGAAGAACCTCAAAGAATTTTGGGGTCAGACTTCAGGGCCAACAACTCACGTCCTACTTGAGATGGCACCAAACAAAAGGAGACATGCCCAGTGATCACTAAGGATGACATATAGAAGTGTCTGAGAGACTTAAATAACACAATTTAGAATATGGTCACTATGCAACCTCAAGCTCTAAAGGCAAATTTGACCAAAGGACTGTCTGAAGTAACAAAATTCAGGCATTGGGAGTCATGGTGGCTTACCAACAAAGCCAACTTTGGAGCCCTGTCTCAAGACAACAGGAACATGGAAGATATAAGCATAAATGGAGAGGGATTTTGAAAGCACTAAAGAAAAAATGCACAGATCTAGAGGATCGATGGTCGGATGATTATTTACAATGTGAGAACGAATAATCAGATAATGTACTCATTTACTGCGAGGCTCTGTTTCGTCATGTTCTGAAGGGAGATGAAAAGTTTCATAACCCTGTAGCTTGTTCACACAGAGAGAGCACACCATGAGGTGGTGTGGCATCCACCCAAGGGACATAATTCATGACTGGGGGCTTCCCAACTAAACTGAAGGAGTGTTCCTTGACCATACAGTCGAACTGTTGCAGGATCTGTAATAAACCACTTTAAACAAGATACAAATGCTGTCCTTGGTAACAGAGGAGTTGCGCAGGCGGCAAATTCGTTATAAATTGGTCTTTTCTGTTTGGCCTTTAGTTTCAAATCAATTGGAAATCTTATATGGTCTAAACTGCAGAAGCTCAGGAAATTTTGATCCCACATTGCCACTGACTATTTAAAAAAAAATTGCATACCGATATTTGTAGATAGCTGTTTGGCTATTGTTGTTTTTTGATGTCTTCCTAATCAATTGTGCTAGTTAATTTTAAACTGGAAAAGGTTATGCTGCAGATCTGTTTAGAATAACTGGCCAACCTTTATAAGATTGGTGGGGAATTACCCCACTTGTACCTTAATTGTTTCAGGGGTGGAAAGTGAGGTGGAGGTGTTAAGTGCAGGGCATAGCACAAACCATTACCACCTTTGGAATGTATCTTTTTCCTATTTCAGGTAGGGTTTATCGGGGTGGGGGGATGGGAGGAAAGGGGAAAGAGAATAGAGGGATAAGGGAGTGGAGGAAAAATGCATTGATTGTTTCACATCACACTGTGCAACTCTAAAAATGACTTGTTTTCTCCCAGTCTGTCCTTTAAGATACCAAGGAACATTAAAGGCCTGAATCAAAAGCCACAAATTCTTGGGGTCCTCCTGGATGTGTTCTGTCTCCAAAAAACACACCTGGAATTGCATGATACGCACCTAAGAGTAAGCTTTAGCATCACAATTTTTCAAAGTGTCCAAAATGAAAATAAGCAGGGTCCAATCAAGGACAGGAACACTTTATGCTTCAAATGATAAGAAGAAGCAGAGAAGCAAGAGACACATATGCTGGAGGGGGATCTACGAGACATGCGAGTGAAGTGGGGGGGCCAGCTGATTGGCACAACATATTCGACCTTCGCGAGGGGTGCTGATCTGGATAGCAGCGGGAGTTCCATTCCTCATGTCAACACACAAGATAGACCAGGGAGGGAGGTACGTAGTAATGGAGGGCAGATTAGATGGTAGACAAATGGCTGTGGTCGGGGTATACGCCCCAAACAGTGGCACCATAGGCTTTCTCACCACTCTCACCCCAACGTTGCTGACCCACCCCATGCCCCTTGCCATCTGGGGTGGGGATTTTAACAGCACCCCAGTGGCAGCATTAGATAGAACTAGCACCCACCAGAGCGCATCAACTAATAGGAAGCTCGTAAGTCCCCTGCAAGAATGGGCAAATGTTATGGGCCTATATGATGTATGACGGTTAGGCCATCCAGAGCAAAAAGAATATTCATTTTATTCGGTCCCACACAATACCCACACTAGAATTGACATAAAATGGGGCACTCGCGAAATAGGGGCGCTGATAACTGAATCCGAATACTTGGCAAAGACAGTCTCGGACCATGCGCCTCTGCGGGTAACCCTGAATTGGGACAGGGCACGTCAGGTAATACCCACTTGGAGATTCCAGGCGGAAGCTCTACAAGACCAAGCATTCGCTACATCACTGGGGGAATCTATAGGCCAATATTGGGAAATAAACGCTATGTCTGCAACAACCCGGGCGATAGAATGGGATGCCCACAAAGTAGTGGCCCGCGGAGTATGTATGTCCACTACGTGGGGAGTGAGACGCTCCTTACAGGCGGAAATTAGCAAACTTGAGAAGGAGCTGCGGGATGTGGAAAAAGCAGTAGCACGGGGGGAAATTACCAGTATTGCCCTGAAAGAAAAGCGCTTAAAATATAATGAGGCAGATAGCAGGCTCCGCTGCCACGACTATAAATATTACTTAACCAGGTTGCAAACGGAAGGAGATAGATCAAGCAGAATGCTAGCGTGGCTACTACGTGAGGATAGACAGCAGACCCCGATAGGGGCCATCCGGGTGGGCGCGCAAGAAATGGCTACTACACAAGCAGAAATAAACGAGGTGTTTAGGAATTATTACTCTAACCTATACACTAAACGTACTGCGTGCACGGCTACACAACTAGAGGCCTTTCTGGCGGACTCCTTCCTACCCCAGCTACCACAACCAGATAGAGATGGAATTGAAACCCCTATAACAATAGCAGAAATAGAACTAGCCCTTGCACAGCTACCCAGGAACAAAGCGCCTGGCACTGACGGTCTCCCTACGGAGTATTACAAAGCCTATTTACCCAGTTTGAAATCTCATCTGCTAGGAGTGTTCCAAGAGGCGTGGACTACAGAAAGCTTACCCACATCTCAAAGGGAGGCTCTGATAGTAGTACTCCCTAAACAGGGTCGAGACCACACAGATGTGAAATCTTATAGACCACTATCGCTGCTGAACACAGACTGCAAAATATTAGGCAAAATATTGGCCAACAGGTTGGCCCCCCTCATGCACTTACTGATACATGCAGATCAGAGTGGCTTCATTCCCAAGCGTAACACCTTCCTGAATATTCGAAGATTGTTGGGCATAATAGGAGACACCCCCAAGAATGCACAGGAGGAAATGGTGCTCTCATTAGACATAGAAAAGGCCTTTGATACGCTCGAGTGGGACTTTCTGTTGGCCACGATGGCCCGTATGGGAATAGGCCCTAACTATATCCGCTGGGTTCGGACATTGTACTCTAACCCGAACGCGAGGGTGAAATCAGGCGGGGTGATTTCTGATAGTTTCCCGATCTCTAGGGGGACACGGCAGGGATGCCCCTTATCCCCGCTACTGTTTGCCATAGCAATGGAACCATTAGCGGCAAAAGTTCGCCTCATGGAGCATGAATGGGGAATTATTAGGAACGGGGTACATCACACGATTTCACTATATGCAGATGATGCGTTGATATATATCAGGAACGGCTGTGCAGCTATCCCATCTGTAATATCTTTATTGGCTGAATTCGGAGGCCTATCTGGCCTTGTGGTAAACTGGGAGAAGTCGTGTGTCTTTCCCCTGGTAAAAAGGGCTCCTAATAATCATGATCCCCCAGAGACAGGATATCTTAAGTGGTGCCCTACAACATTTAAATACTTAGGGATAAACATATATCATGCCACGGAAGACTTAAGAGATGGGAACCTGGGGAAGGCGCTAACATCTATAAAAGGCTCCCTACAATTCTGGAACAAGCTCCCTCTCTCGCCACCCGGCAAGGTGGCGATTGCTAATATGTTGATTCTACCTAGGCTTTTATATTACTTTGCGGCCCTACCGATAATTATTCCCAAAAGATTCTTCAGCAATCTAAACACAGCATTGCTGCAGCTCATTTGGGGAGGTGGCAGAGCGCGAGTGGCGCTACCCACACTACAATGTCCGCTGGACAATGGTGGCCTAGGAACTCCGAATTTTGAAAAATACTATGCAGCCGCACAACTTCAATGGGTCCAATATTGGATCCACAGACCAGAGCAAGCGGAACCTACGAGCCTAGAGCCTCGGCGGAACGGGACTCCCCTTTTAAATTGGCTGTCGACAAAGCCCCCCAAAGTGGCACTGGTCAACCCACTGCTTGCAGCTGCGTACGCGTGCTGGGCCAGATACGTGCAAAAAAGAGCAGATAAGCTCCCATACTCTCCACACGTACCGCTGAATTACCTATTAGTGGGGAACGCAGCCAGAATGCAAGCTGCAAAGCAGTGGAACGAAGCAGGAATACTGACCGTAGGGGATTGCTACGAAGACGGTAAACTAATGACGTTCGAGGCCCTTCAGGCCCTCACGGAGATAAATCCGGGACAGTTCCTGACATATCATGCCGTATGTCACGAAATCAGGAAAATTTGGGGAATGGGCACCTCGGAACCAGAGATCTCCCCTGTGCTTCACCAGCTTCTACAACACAGCGATCAAACTAAAACAATATCCAATCTATATAGAATCCTCAACAAGACCCCTGATACACAGACAGGGAAAACATGGGATAGATGGAACGCAGTACTCCCCACCCCGATCCCACTGGAAGACTGGCCCAAGGCCCTATCCCACATCAGAGGTGTGTCAAGGAATCCCAGATTTAGATATACCCAATTCAATTACACGCATCAAACATATCTCTCCCCAGCCAGAATAAAGCGCATGTTCCCTGATGCAGCATCAATGTGCCCCAGATGCAGATTGCCGTCAGCATCCTTTTTCCACATGGTATGGGATTGCACGAATATACAAACGGCCTGGGCGGAGGTGGTAGAGGAGGTATCTGGGCTTACGGGACTGGCACTGGTAGCAGACCCCGGGTCCTGCCTGTTGGGACTTAGGAAGAGACCAAAAAAACAAAGACATTTACATAAATTTATAGACCTGGCCTTTTTAATGTATAAAAGGTTAATAGCAATGCATTGGAAAGCCTCTATGGCTCCCGATCTGAAATCCTGGCACTCTCTAATAACACGCTGGGCGCGCACTGAAAATCTGGTACTAAAAAGAATGGTGCGTGAAGGGCGGCAACACACAGGTTGCTCTACATGGGAGGATATGGTAACAAAGCTGGAGGCCAAAAACAATAAAAAGCCTCCTTAAATTGGGGCGCGCGTATTCGCAACAACCACAGCATAAATTCACCTGCACCCCTCATCACGGGAACAGAATTCATAAGACACCCAGACAACACAGTGCACATGCATCATATCCGCCCATCTCTCTAGTAATAAATGCCCACTAAGACTATCTCACCACAGTGGTAGCGCGGCGCGGGGAGCAGAAAACCAGGGGAGCCACTCGCATACACTATCCTAGTTGATGCCCCTCCCCTCAGACACTCAGGGAACCCATGCACGTAAAGCAAGGTCCACACTGGTCTCAAACGAATGCCTATATAAAATAAACAGTGAAGGATAAACCTAGGGAGGGTGCAGCCAGGAATGATATTGCAAGACCAGAAGCGTTCCGTGAAGTGCATAGAGGGGTTGTGTGTATTTGTTTCAAGACTTAGATAATTAACCATCGTTTTGGTTTATCCTGTGGTTGCAAACTGAACAATTTGTATCATATTTCGAAATATAAAACCAATAAATATATTTTTTAAAAAAAAAGAAGAAGCAGAGAATGGGGGTCAGACAACCTTATTTGGGTTGGTTATTGTAATCTTGTCGCAATGGATAGGCACCCTCACAACAGGTACATTCAGGGTGCTATGTCTAAAGATTTACAAAGAGGTAAAAGATATTGCAGTTGTAGATTTGTGGCACACTAGATATTGTTCAGGACAAAAATATACATTCTTCTCTCTCGTGCACAGGTCTTATTCCCTAATCAGCCTAATATGCGTACTACAAGGAAAAGTAAATAAAACAATTGCTATTTAGCAAGGCTCGATTGCGATTACTGATCATGCAAATGATAACATGAGAAAGGAAGCTATCCCTCAACAGCTGTAAGAGGAGTAGCTGGAAATTTGATAAATCTCATCTTTAAAAAAGGCTGTACAACAAACGAAGGATGTTATCACTTATTACCTTCTAGAAAATGATATGGGTAAGGTACCCTAGAATACTCTTTGGGCACCTTGAAGGCAGTTTCTCGGGGCAGTGTCATAGCTGAAATGGCACCACCTATAGCGAAATAGCAGACTCCTTAGAGATTCCCTTGAATAGGTCCTGAGCCTCTCTAAAGCGTCTGAGAAAGATCACATATCTTAGGGAACAAATCTCTGTCTCTACGGAGAAATTCAAAACAATCACTATTATGTTTTAGGCAATGATTTTATAAACAGGGAAATAAAACGGGGCCACTCCTTTCTTGACTTCTATGACAATGCACTATGATGAGACTACTCCCTACCTTATTTGACTCCTCTGGCACTCCCTCTGACAAAACTGAGGACAAACTTCATGCATTTAAGATATTTTATACTAATCTGTATCTAGGAGTTGGTGGATGAAAGCGAAGGTAGAGGCACTCACACAAGAGGCAAACTTCCCAAACCAGGTGTGGGAATAGGGAAAACATGGAATTCTCTAGCACACCGGACAAAATTATCAGGGCCATCCATAAACTCCAACCCAATAAAACCCCAGGACCTAATGGCTTAACCAACAGGCTCTTTTAATACTTTGCATCAGACCTAACACCCAGACTGGTGACGCTCTTTAACCACTTCGCTGCCAGGCCTTTTCCCCCTCCTGTGCCAGGCCTTTTTTTTGCCTATTTGGGGCAGTTCGCGCTTAGGCCCGCATAACTTTTTGTCCACATAAGCTAACCAAGCCAAATTTGCGTCCTTTTTTTCCAACATCCTAGGGATTCTGGAGGTACCCAGACTTTGTGGGTTCCCCTGAAAGAGGCCAAGAAATTGGCCAAAATACAGGGAAAATTTTGTTTTTTTCAAAAAAATTGGAAAAAGTGGCTACAGAAGAAGGCTTGTGGTTTTTCCCCTGAAAATGGCATCAACAAAGGGTTTGCGGTGCTAAACTCAGCAGCTTCCCAGCTTTCAGGAACAGGCAGACTTGAATCAGAAAACCCAATTTTTCAACACAATTTTGGCATTTTTCTGGGACATACCCCATTTTTGCAATTTTTTGTGCTTTCAGCCTCCTTCCAGTCAGTGACAGAAATGGGCACGAAACCAATGCTGGATCCCAGAAACCTAAACATTTCTGAAACCTAGACAAAATTCTGAATTCAGCAAGGGGTCATTTGTGTAGATCCTACAAGGGTTTCCTACAGAAAATAACAACTGAAAAAGAAAAATATAGAAATTTAGGTGAAAAAAACATAAATGTTTCTCTACGTTTTACTCTGTAACTTTTCCCTGCAATGTCAGATTATCGAAAGCAATATACCGTTACGTCTGCTGGACTCCTCTGGTTGCGGGGATATATAGGGCTTGTAGGTTCATCAAGAACCCGAGGAACCCAGAGCCAATAAATGAGCTGCACCCTGACGTGCGTTTTCATTCTATACTGGGTATACAGCAATTCATTTGCTGAAATATAAAGAGTAAAAAATTGCTATCAAGAAAACCTTTGTATTTCCAAAAAGGGCACAAGATAAGGTGTTGAGGAGCAGTGGTTATTTGCACATCTCTGAATTCCGGGGTGACCATACTAGCATGTGAATTACAGGGCTTTTCTCAAATAGATGTCTTTTTTACACACTCTCCTATATTTGGAAGGAAAAAATGTAGAGAAAGACAAGGGGCAATAACACTTGTTTTGCTAATCTATGTTCCCCCAAGTCTCCCGATAAAAATGATACCTCACTTGTGTGGGTAGGCCTAGCGCCCGCGACAGGAAACGCCCCAAAGCGCAACGTGGACACATCCAAATTTTTGGAAGACAACAGAGGTGTTTTTTGCGAAGTGCCTACCTGTAGAGTTTGGCCTCTAGCTCAGCCGGCACCTAGGGAAACCTACCAAACCTGTGCATTTCTGAAAACTAGAGACCTAGGGGAATCCAAGGAGGGGTGACTTGCGGGGCTCGGACCAGGTTCTGTTACCCAGAATCCTTTGCAAACCTCAAAATTTGGCTAAAAAAAACACATGTTCCTCATATTTCGGTGACAGAAAGTTCTGGAATCTAAGAGGAGCCACAAATTTCCTTCCACCCAGCGTTCCCCCAAGTCTCCCGATAAAAATGATACCTCACTTGTGTGGGTAGGCCTAGCGCCCGCGACAGGAAATGGCCCAAAACACAACCTGGACACATCACATTTTTTCATAGAAAACAGGGCCTACCTGTGGATTTTGGCCTCTAGCTCAGCCGGCACCTGGGGAAACCTAGCAAACCTAGCAACCCTACAATCGGCCAATCTGCCCCCAAGGGGGGCAGAAATGGTCTGAATACAATTTGCCCCCCAGGGGAGCGACCCTTGCCTAATGGGTCGCTCCCCATCTCTACAAAAACAAACAAACAAACAAAAAAAAACCACAAAAAAAACAATTTCCCCTGGTGCCTAGAGGTTTCTGCCCCCCCGGGGGCAGATCGGCCTAATACCAATAGGCCGATCTGCCCCCAGGGGGGGCAGAAATGGCCTAAAATAAATTTACCCCCCCAACCCCCCCGGGGAGCGACCCTTGCCTGCAAGGTCGCTCCCCTTGCGTGACGGCGCAAAAAAAAGATCCCTGGTGCCTAGTGGTTTCTGCCCCCCTTGGGGGCAGATTGACCTACAATTGGCCAATCTGCCTCCAAGGGGGGCAGAAATGGTCTAAATACAATTTGCCCCCCAGGGGAGCGACCCTTGCCTAATGCGTCGCTCCCCATCTCTAAAAAAACAAACAAAAAAAAAACCACACCAAAAAAAAATTGCCCTGGCGCCTAAAGGTTTCTGCCCCCCCCCCGGGGGCAGATCGGCCTAATACCAATAGGCCGATCTGCCCCCAGGGGGGCAGAAATGGCCTAAAATAAATTTGCCCCCCCTCCCCCCCCCGGGGAGCGACCCTTGCCTGCAAGGTCGCTCCCCTTTCTTGACTGCGCAAAAAAAAGATCCCTGGTGCCTAGTGGTTTCTGCCCCCCTTGGGGGCAGATTGACCTACAATCGGCCAATCTGCCCCCAAGGGGGGCAGAAATGGTCTAAATACAATTTGCCCCCCAGGGGAGCGACCCTTGCCTAATTCGTCGCTCCCCATCTCTAAAAAAACAAACAAACAAAAAAAAAAAACACACAAAAAAACATTTGCCCTGGCGCCTAAAGGTTTCTGCCCCCCCCCCCCCCGGGGGCAGATCGGCCTAATACCAATAGGCCGATCTGCCCCCAGGGGGGCAGAAATGGCCTAAAATAAATTTGCCCCCCCTCCCACCCCGGGGAGCGACCCTTGCCTGCAAGGTCGCTCCCCTTTCTAGACTGCGCAAAAAAAAGATCCCTGGTGCCTAGTGGTTTCTGCCCCCCTTGGGGGCAGATTGACCTACAATCGGCCAATCTGCCCCCAAGGGGGGCAGAAATGGTCTAAATACAATTTGCCCCCCAGGGGAGCGACCCTTGCCTAATTCGTCGCTCCCCATCTCTAAAAAAACAAACAAACAAACAAAAAAAACACACAAAAACTATTTGCCCAGGCGCCTAGAGGTTTCTGCCCCCCCTGGGGGCAGATCGGCCTAATACTAATAGGCCGATCTGCCCCCAGGGGGGGCAGAAATGGCCTAAAATAAATTTGCCCCCCTCAACCCCCCCCCCACCGGGGAGCGACCCTTGCCTACAAGGTCGCTCCCCTTGCGTGACGGCGCAAAAAAAAGATCCCTGGTGCCTAGTGGTTTCTGCCCCCCCTGGGGGCAGATTGACCTAAAATCGGCCGATCTGCCCCCAAAGCGGGCAGAAATGGCCTAAATACAATTTGCCCCTCCAGGGGAGCGACCCTTGCCTAAGGGGACGCTCCCCATCTGTAAAACACAACAACAACAAAAATCCCTGGTGCCTAGTGGTTTCTGCCCCCCGTGGGGGCAGATCGGCCTAATAAAAATAGGCTGATCTGCCCCCATGGGGGGCAGAAATGGCCTAAAATAAATTTGCCCCCCAAGGGAACGACCCTTGCCTAAGGGGTCGCTCCCCTTACGTGAAAAACAAACAAACAAAAAAAACTCCCTGGTGTCTAGTGGTTTCTGCCCCCCTTGGGGGCAGATTGGCCTCATAAAAATAAGCCAATCTGCCCCCAAAGGGGGCAGAAATGGCCTAAATATAATTTCCCCCTATGGGAGCGACCCTTGCCTAAGGGGTCGCATCCCACACCTAAAAAACAAAAGAAAACAAATAAAAAAAAAAACTAAAAAAAAGTATCCCTGGTGTCTAGAGGTTTCTGCCCCCACTGGGGGCAGATCGGCCTAATAATAGGTCGATCTGCCCCCAGGGGGGGCAGAAAAGGCCTTAAAAAAAAATGACCCCCTGGGAGCGACCCTTGCCCAAGGGGTCGCTCCCTTCTGTCAATTTCATAGAAGAAAAAAAAAATCCCTGGTGTCTAGTGGGGTTTCAAAAGCCGGATTGCAAGCAATCCGGCTTTTGAAACCCTCGGAGAGACTTCAAAGGGAAGGAAATACATTTCCTTCCCTTTGAAGCCCCTCCGGGCCTCCCCCACGTGATCGAAAGAGAAATGCGGAGCATTTCTCTTTCGATCGCACTGGAAGCTCTGCTTCCAGCTCGATGGGGGAGGTTGTGTGATTGTCAGCGCGCGCTCGCGCGCTGACGTCACAGGGGGGGGGGGGGGTCGGGGGTTGAAGGGGAAGGGATTCCCCTGTCAGCCCTGACCTAGGGGGGTGGGGGGGCGGCCCTCGGGAGGAGCGCTAGCGCTTCTCCTGAGGGCAGCATTCAGGACGTAATGGTTACGTCCATGGCGCCACACGGGCGCTGCCATGGACGTAACCATTACGTCCGTGGCGGGGAAGGGGTTAATTCCATTCTGAAATTGCAAAATAAATCATCAGTGGTGTCAGAAAAAATCTCAACAATCCATAAGCCAGGCAAACCTGACAACAAATGTGAGTTGTATAGACCAATAGCCCTACTGAATGCAGAAGCAAGAATGCTCACTAAAGTACTAGCTAATAGATTGATGTCCCGCTTGTTTTCCCTAATGGACCCAGACCAGCCAGGCTTTATACCACAGTGGCAAGCGGCGGACAATGTTAGGCAAGTACTTCACCTCGTACTGAACGCTAACATGTGTTGAATACCCATGATTGATCCTGTGCCTTGATAATGAAAAACCATTTGACAGGGTGAGCTGGCGATTTCTCTCTCAAGATACTGAAAGGGATTAGTTTAGATACCAATATGCAAGCCTGGTTTCAGGCGAGTTATAAACTGCCTACGACTACAGTTTTTGGTAAATGGAAAGAAGTCAGAAAAATTCCATTGTCATGTGGGACAAGACAAGGTTGCCATCTTTCTATGTTACCATTTGCCTTCTTGGCTGTTGAGCAGCAAGGACTTGATATCATCCAGGTATCACAGTGGTTTATCCTGGGAAAGAATTCCATAAAATCCAATATATGCAGACAGCATTTTGCTGACCCTGACTGACCTCCAATCCTCCACTTCGAGTTATGGAAATACAGGAACATTACAGTATAGCATCTGGGTAACGGGAAATGTTACGTGTTGGTCTTCCTACAGTGCATTACAGGAACTAACAGACACAAACCCTTTCTACTGGGCCACTAACAACATAATATATCTGGGAATATATACATAACAATGAAGCTTGGGGTGCTGTATGCTGCCAACAACCCCGGGTTCATACATTCTATTGTGGCAGATATGCAAACATGGTGTCAGTTATGCAGATCATGGAAGGAGAGGATAGCAGTTAAAAATGTGCTGCCCTGCCTGGTTTACATCTTCCAAGCCCTCCCAATGAAGATCTCAAACAAGGACTTGTAGCGGCTTCAGACCGCAACAGATAATTTTATTTGGGCAGGAAAACTTAAACACCTATTTGGGAAAGTAATGTAAGCTCATAGGAAGTCAGGAAGTCTAGGCCAGATATAAAGAAATACTACCAGGCAGTATACCTTACGGTTTTCTTTGAATGATTTCTGTACAAAACAGAACATCAATGGGTCCCTACGGACACTGCAGTGTGTGCCAAGCCCCACGGATAATTATATAGCTAGCCAAAGCAGCAAGGCCTTCAGTATGTTATTTTGAAATACTACTGCCTGCTTTTTAGACACAGTACAGTAGTTCTTGGAACTTATAACATTTTGACCCCATTTCACACCACTTTTGGGTAACTTTGACTTTTTGCCTGGATTGGATCATACTGATATTGAGGGCTGGGACAAGGGAAGTTGTTGAATGTTGAGGAATCTGTTTAAGGGAAACAGAATTCAAATCCTTCCAGCACTGCAAACAGAATGTTCACTTTTTTTAAAAAGAGCACGTGCATTACTTCCATTTGAGGCACTAGGCCCTCCATCCTGTGAACAAGGTAGCACTATTAAATTAGAGCCTCTTAGGAAAAACTTTTTCTAACATTCTCCTCCCTTAAAAGTCTCACCTCTAACATTCATGCAGCATTAAGCAGGGTTAACCAGCGCCCTAATTAGCGTTATATAAAACAATGAGAACGATTTGTCATTAAATCTGAAAAACCAGCACATTGGCACAAATTTTGGTCAAATATTTCTCAGTTGAGTAAAACTGTTCTGAATAGGACAACCCTGTACAAAGATATATCAAATTGGTATCTCAAACATACCACAAAAAATTGAAGCAAGTGTATTAAACTACAGCTAGTATGTGCTGGAGGGGCTTTGGGCAAGAAGGAAGGACAATACTTTTTTTGGTGGACATGCTTTAAATTACTGGAAAAAATACTTAGTCACATAAGGAGAGTGGTGGGAGGTCAGCCGAAACTCAATTTAGCGGTGAGGTTACTGGGCCCTTGTCCAACCGATGTACTGAATCCACCCCAGTCTAATTTGGAGACTGATCTTCAATGCACTCTTAGCAGCCAAGCAATTGACTGCATTGCGATGGAAGTCTGCCTCAATTCCAACAACAACGGAATGCTGGTGGACTCAGGTGGCTATGGAGAAAGTGACTTGAGATACAACTGAAAGGGGAGGATAAATTGGAGACATTTTTGCAGCCACTAGTAGACTACCTATTGAATAAGGGAATGTTACTAGCATGCCCAAAGTCACTAAACTAACTGAGCCTCTAGCTTGACCGGGCCTCTTCTACGCTATGTTTAATAAGTGCAAGGTGAAAGTATAAGGGAGATTCTTAATGGTGATTCAAGTTTAGACCATTCTGTTTTTGTGGGTTAAGATTCACTCATGAGTGTGGGTGGTGTGAAAGAGGAGTCATTGCGAGAGTGGAGAGTTTCTCTTTGGAATATTTAAAATAATGGAACAAGACCCGCTCACATTTAGATTCTGTACTTTCATTGAAAGTGTTGTATTATGGTCTTTTCTGAATAATAATTAAAAAAAGAAAAAAAAACATAAAACCTCATGGTTAAAAATACATATTCACTAAAAAAAAACCTCTGTAAAGTCAAATTATGGTTATTTGTGGTTATATCTAATTAACATAAATTAACACATGCGCACATCTACAAAACGGCACAGGTTTTTTGTTTCCTCTTTACTTACCAATTTGAGTTGGACCCGTTCTAAAAAACATTAAACGGGCAAATGTTTTTTTGTTGTTTTTTTTTAAGTGAATGCAGGAGCAAAGAGGCACACACGGGGAATGTGGGAGAGAGGCAGAAGCAACAAGGGTAGGGTGTCAGGAAGGCAAAAGTAACACGTGGAGTATATTACGGATGGAAAAGCAGCACAGGGTTTGGGGAAAAGCATCACTGAGGGCACAGGAGGTGGGAAAGGACAACAGGGAAATAGGAGGAGGGTGAAGCGCAGGTGAGGTGAAGCAAGACGGGGGCATGGGGAGGCAACGGGAAGAAGCAGATGCGCAACAGGGAGGGTGCAGGGAGAAGCACTAGGGCGACAGAGAGCAACACAAGCGCAGGTGGAGAAAATTACTCAAAGGAGTCAGCTCGAAAACACATGCAGTGTCATGTAGTGCTTAACATGAAAAAAGAAAATGTAGCGGTTGAAAAGTAAGCAGTGAAAACAGAAATGCCAGCCAATCCAAAAGATGGTAAAGAGGCAATGGTCCACAGGTGGGACACAAATAATAATCAACCAAATGAGAGAGACAGGAAAGCCAACCAATGGTAAGCAAAGGATGGGCACCAACCCCTCTGTGTTCTTGGAACATCACAATATGACTCACAAAAGACCGAGCATGTGCGCTCTAGTAGGCCCTTCCTATAAACAATTAAATTCCAAAGTCATTGTAAGCTGCACAAATCCTAACTCATGCCCCTGCCTTGTGCTGCTGGTGATATCAATGATTTCACTATATTGATATGGGTTAAGAAATTTATGAACTGTGTGCACGACAACTGAGCAAAAGAACTGAAAACCACACTGCAAGGCAATGAACAGAACTCAAACTCTGGTAGCAGTTTGATATGTTGCTAAAGGGGTGCAAATCTTACGGTGTTTGCAAGAATACAACTATCTTCTCTACTGTTGATTCCCAGTCACAGTGTAGTTTTACCATAATTTACCATGCAATGACATCACGCCTTAATAACAGGCAAATAGTAGTCATGTCACTTCCCTCCTTCTACTAGACCCGTCAATGGTATTCAAAGCCTTTGGACACAAATAGAACAGGAGGTACACTGTGAGACAGGTTTAAGTAAACCCTGAAGAAAGTAGGAACGGTAGAACTTAAATAATTTCATCTGGAATGCTTCAAATTTTAAATTAGAAAAACTCCAGCTGACTGCAGAGCCATGAAAGTGAGCCACTAAACAATAGGACAGGTTGAGCAGATTGAGAGAGATGACTTAACTACCATCCTCTAGGATTTGCATGCTATTATGGCCTGATGCAATCACAGGGGTGATTTTAACTAAGGTGGCTAAAACAGGTTCCATTCCAGGGAATCCACAACAGAGTGACAAGTTTTTCCAAAGCATGAGAGATAGATACAAGTAAAAAAGGATATATTGAATAAAGGCTTAAACTAGAAAAAAATCATTGACATTTAAGGTCCGGGTGCAAGAAAAGACTCAGAAAACAACCATATTCCTGCTAAATTAAATAACTACTAAAACTCTTGAACACTGTAGTTCTCAGGTTACAGCTTCTGGCTTGAATCCTCAAATTTAAGGAAGGGTTTCTGAAAGTCTCATAACACAGGAGAAGACATACAGGGAAAAGGCAATACAGTTGAGCTACTACATGGCAAGACCTTTTCAAAACAGCAGATCAGTTTGCAAGTAAACACCTCCCGATGCTCAGCACAGGTAGGAACTTTTTGTCCTCTTCTCCACATCTGAAGGGCGATGGGTACAGGGGTGTCCTTAGGTGTCAGGTTTTCTTTATCAGAGCGGTCACGGGGAGAGGAGGCTGCGTGCAGAGACTGCAGGTGTTGTAATGCTCTTACTCACTGTCTCACAAATGTCAATGTAAATGAAAGTGTAAAATGTTGGAACAGCACAGAGTGAATCAGTGACTTCATAACATTTTCAAACACTAATTGTTGCATTGGTTTTCAGTAACTGTATGCTATTAAAAATAATCCAGATGTACGCAAATAAATGTTTTGTTGAAATATAGAAATATAAGTGGAGCTCCACTAGTTGCTGAAATACGTAATACTACCAAGCACATACCTTTTTCCTCCGCTCAGAATTTGGGTCATCAATGTTGTGGAAGCTATTCTCATCTATTTCCCCAAGCCAAATATGTTCCCCAATGCCAACCAAGCAATTTGGATTCCCTTTGCAGTTCCTCCTAAAACACAAATGAAGGTCAAAAGGACAAGAAAAACATGTTACTGATTTGTCACAAAGGAAAGGCCACTATGAAAAATAGAGCAAAGAAAACTTTTCGGCACACTATGTATAGGAAGCCGGACCTTTATGTGGTATGTGAAAACCGTGTAAAGGGCCCTGGGGTTCCCCAGTGAGAGGATAGGGCTTGCTATGCAATCGCAAAGAGCTCTATTTAGGGGTGGGGTGGTCAAGCAGCCTTAGGCTTAACACAGAGGAGTGCAAGACATTTACAAATACACACAAAAGTGAAAAAATTAGACAATGCTCAAGAAGGAGACTAACACTACTTTATAATAATAGAAGATATCTTTATATAGGTTTAGGCATCAGAGAAAAATCGTTCAGGTAAGTAAGCTTTTAAACAGGAAGTCTTTTCACTTTAAAAAGTGGATACTGTAATTTCTGAGTTCTGCAATGTTATCATTGGAGGAAAAACAAGTCCTGCAATAAGGCAGAGTACAGCGGTTTACAAGGCCAACGTCCAGAAGTTAAGGTGCGAAGTGGGTAAGATCCGCATTGGGTTCCTATGGAGATCATTCACTGCAAAAAGAAGATGCAGGCTCTGGCCAGGACGCCAATCAGGCTGAACCAACAACGGTGCTCAGGCCTCATGATGCTCAGCACAGTTAGGCACTTTTGGTCCTCTTCTCCACAGCTCAAGAGTGATGGGTACAGAGGTGTCCTTAGGTGTTGGGTTTTCTTTACTGGAGAGGTCACAGGAGAGAGGGGGCTGCATGCAGAGGCTGCAGGCGTTGTCAGGGAGTCCAGGAGAGGGTGAAACCACAATGGACTGACTCTGGAGGGCTTGGGAACCTTGTTGGCACCCGAGGGTCACTTCAGGTGTTGGGTTTTGATTGTTCCACAGGCTTCAGAGTCCCTTCTTTTGGAGTTTGCTGGAGAACAGGACCGCTGTTCACGGGAGTTCTTGTGTTTTTTCAAAAACAGGCAGTCCACCCGGGTTTCTGGAGTCACAGCTGCAGGACGAGTGGTCTTTGGTGCAGATTTCAACGAGAGATGCAGACAGGCCAGCATGGTTAGTACTAGGTCAACTGCTTATTTTCTCCTCTTGTTCTGTTGGGGCTCTTCAGTGTCCTTGGTCTACTCAGGTCGTCAGGATCTGCTTCCCTGGTGCCAGGGATGCCCATAAATATTACATTTAAAGGTGTTAGGGGTGTGTAGGGTAGTAGCCAATGGGCTACCGACCATTAGGGTCACTACGCTTCTATATGACCGCTTCTTGTGGGAAACTTGCATAACGTTGTCCCAGAATTCCTAAGTTTGCCATCTCAAAGTTGGCTCCCTCTGAAAAATTGTGTCCATCTCACAGTAGACCAACTTAGGGGTGGGTACTAGCCTGGAAGCGGCACGCCTTCCTGCCTAGCTAATTTTCCCCCCGTGTCCAGGTGCCAAATGGGCTCTGGACAGGGGGGTTGGTTTCCTATCCTGCGAGGAGAACCAGATTCACATTTCAGAGGCAGCAGCTTTTTGAGGCTTGCCGCTTTAGGAAGACTAATCAACAGGTCATCCTGTGGTGGAGGTGTTACACCCTCTTCCTGGACAGGCTTTTGTTCTGGGCCTCCTGAGACCAAAAGGCTCTCACCCTAGGGGGCCAGAACGGTGTCTCAGGTGGCAGAAACCAGTCAATGAGCACACCAAAGGCTGGTAGGATTTTAGGAGGCACCTCTAAGGTGCCCTCTGGGTGCATGTATTGGTAAATCCAACAATGGCACCAGTGTGGGATCATCAATACGAGATGTTAGATACCAAACATCCCTATCTTCAGTGAAGCCATCATGTAGATGGCGAACTCGTACTGACCAGTGTCCAGCACATGCACTTAAAATGGCTTCATTGGTCACTTACTATTTCTGAGAATTGACATATTCTTGGCAGGGGCATATCTATCAGTGAGGATATGCCCTCACATGTAATATAATGCACCATTCCTTAGGGCTGCAAGGCATGCTAAAGGGGTGACTTACATATATTGTGTGCAGTGTTAGGGGACTTTTAGCCGCACAAAGACACACAGCCTCCAATGGCAGCCTGTGATGTGCTTGGTGACGGTCCCCTTGGGATGGCACAATTCATGCTGCAGCCCTTAGGAGCCCTCTTTAGTACCGCAGGCCCTGGATACCAGGGATACTATTTACTAGGGACTTACAGAGGGTGCTAAAGGGTTTGACAATTGGAGAAACAACTGTAAAGTTTTGTGAAAAATCTCTGACACTGGGGACATGGTTAGCAGGAACCCAGTGCACTTTCAGTCGAAATCACATCATGCACCATGTCAAAAAGAGGCACTTTCCTAACTGACCCCCTCCCAAACAAAAAAAGGATGAAACTAACCTCTCCCAAGAGAGTCTTCATCTTCTAAGTAGAAAAACCTGGTAAGGCCTGAAAGGCCACCTGCACTGGTATGGTCAGGACCAGGTCTGTGTTCCACTGTAAAGTCCATTCCCTGTAGGAAGATGAACCACCTTAACAGTTTGTGCTTTTCACCTTTCATTTGCATTCGACATCTGAGAGGACTGAGGTCAGTTTGAACATGGAAGTGAGAGCCAAACAAGTATGGCCCCAGCTTTTTCATGGACCAAATCACAGCAAAGGCTTCCATCTCAATGGCACTGTAATGCTGCTGTCGGGGGAGTAACCTCAGGCTAATGAAAGCAACAGGTTGGTCATGGCCATCATCATTGATTTAGGCTAGGACTGCTTATATCCCACGTTCAGAGGCATCTGCCTGCACTATGCACTGCTTGGCATACTCTGGAGCTTTTAGAATAGGTGCTGAGCACATTGCTTCCTTTAGGGTGTCAAAGGCCTTTTGACAGCTCACTTTCCAGTTTATTTTCTTTGGCATCTTCTTGGAGGTAAGTTCTGTGAGGGGTGCCACAATGGTGCCATAGCTCTTCACGAACCTCCTGTAGTAGCCAATCAAGCCAAGGAGTGCCCTGCCTGGAGTCTGGGTGGAAGGAGCTTCCTAGTCCAAAATGGTCTGGATCTTGGGTTATAGTGTTTGAACATAGCCTCCACCTACAAGGTATCCCACATATACCACTGTGACCTGTCCTATCTGGCACTTGCTTGTCTTGATAGCGAGGCCTGCACTTTTCAGAGCCTCTAGGGCTTTTCCCATGTGGATCAGGTGATCCTGCCAGGTGGAACTAAAGACAGCAGTATCATCAAGATAGGCTCCACTAAAGTTCTCCAAACCAACAAGCACTTTGTTCACCAACCTCTGGAAGGTGGCAGAGGCATCCTTTAATCCAAAGGGCATAACAGTAAACTGATAATGCCCATCAGAAGTGGAGAATGCTGATTTTTCTTTTGGTCCAGGGGTCAGACCTATCTGCCAGTACCCCGATGCGCACATCTAAAGTACTGAGATATTTGGCCTTTCAATTAGTTCATCATCCCTAGGAATTGGGTGTGCACCTGTTTTGGTTACATCATTGAGGCCCCTATAGTCCACACAAAACCTAATTTCTCTCTTTCCACCATGGGATTGAAGCTTGGGGACTAAGACAACTGGGCTGGCCGAGGGGCTCTCAGAGTGCTCAATGACTCCTAATTCCAGCATCTTGCTTACTTCAGCTTTGATGCTCTCTTTGACATGATCAAATTGTCTGTAGATTTTATTTTTGACAGGTAAGCTGTCCCCAGTGTGCCCATCATGTGTACACCAGGTAGTCTGACTAGGGTTGAAGAGAAGAGCTCAGCAAACTGATGCAAGACTTGCTTGCAGTCAGTCTGCTGTTGGTCAGTGGGGTGTCTTAAAAGACCACTCCTTCAACTGAGCCATCTTTGGGGTTGCTGGAGAGGAGATCAGAGAGAGGTTCACTCTCAGCTTCCTGTCCCTCATCAGTGACCATGAGCATGGTAATCTCAGCTCTGCCATGATAGGGCTTAAGTCGATTGACATGGATAACCCTTTTGGGGTTCCTCCTAGAGCCAACTTTCACTAAGTAGGTGACTTCCCCTTTTCTTCCTAGGATAAGGTAATGTTCACTCCATTTGTCCTGGAGAGACCTAGGAGCCACAGGCTCCAAACCAGACTCCTTCTGCCCTGGTTGCAACTCCACCAGCGCAGCCTTTTGATCATACCAAAGCTTCTGGAGCTTGTGGCTGACCTCAAGGTTTTGGATGCTTTTTCCAATTTACTGAGCCATTCGAGAGCGAAGGCCAAGCATATAGTCCATAATATCCTGTTAAAGGTCTCCGATAGGTCTCTCCAATACCTCCTCCACAAGACAAAGTGGTCCCCTCACAGGATGCCCAAACAGAAGTTCAAAGGGGGAGGGGTGGGGAATCCTACTTCCCTCTGTGGCACTTCCCTGTAAGCGAAAAGCAGGCATGGAAGTAAGACATCCCAGCTCCTTCTGAGTTTTTCAGACAGTCCACCAATCATACGTTTCAAAGTATTATTGAATCTTTCAATAAGGTCATTGGTTTGTGGGCGATATCGGGTAGTGAACTCATATGTCACACCAAGTTTAACCACATGTGTTTCATTTTGCCAGACATTAAGTTTGTATCTCTGTCTGACACCAACTCCTTTGGAAAACCCACTCTGGTAAAGATACCAATGTGTGCCCTAGTTAACTAAGGGGCAGTAGTAGTGCTCAGGGGAATTGCTTCAAGATACCTGGCTGCATGATCTACTACAACCAATGTAAATCGGTTTCTTGATGCTGTTGGAGGGTCTAGGGGACCAACAATGCCAATCCCTACCCTCTCAAAGGGAACCCGAATCACTGGAAGTGGAATTAAGGGGCCTTTGGGTGACCACCTGTCTTACCACTAGCTTGACAGGTGCCACAGGAGTTACGAAACTTCTTCACCTTCTGGGACATGCCTGACCAGAATAAGCGGTTCACTAACCGACTCTAAGTTTTAGCCCGGCCAGGATGCCAAGCTAGTGGGATGTCATGGGCCAAGGTGAGGAGAAATTTTCTAAACTGCTGAGGCACTACCACTCTCCTAGTGGCAGGAGGTTTGGGGTCTCTGGCCTCAGTGTGAAGGAGTCCCTCCTCCCAACAGGTCCTGTGGGAGCCACTGACATCTCGCTTTTCCTAATCAGAAGCTTGCTGTCTCAGGCCTTCAAGAGTGGGACAAGTCTTCTAATCCTGACATAGATCTTCCCTAGAGGGTCCCCTGGGTCCAAGAGCTCTGCCAAAGAGGCCCAAGTTCCTGAGGCTCTGTTCCCTCTGAGGCCGGCGGGTCTTCTCCCTGAGGAGAGGGTACTCATCTGGTACTTGTTTAGATGCTTATCCGGACTTCTTGTCCTTTCGCTTGGTAGGTTGTGCCATTATTCCAGACTCCATCTCTACTTTGTTTTACCCTGAGCTTTGCACCGTGCTCTTGTTTTAACACACACCTGTTCAGGTATATCAGCAGAGCTGCTTGGGTCTTTTTGTTGTTTTCAACCTCAGCCCATGCTAAGGACTCCAGACCATTGCCTAGCAGACACTGTACAGGAACTGCAGGGGACACCACCACTTTCTTTTGGCCAGTAACCCCTCCCCATTCTAAGGATACCAGGCCTCGAAAAATCATACAAATGTTACTAGACCTGCAGGTCGAGTAATCTAAATAATCTACTCGACCTAACTGTAATGTACCTGACCCGTAAACGGGTCTCAAATTGTGTGATACTAGGCAAATAGTTTACACAGTCGCCTTGATCTTCATTATCAGATATGATTGCACCTTCAAATATGTGAGCTCAGCATTTCTGCAGTACAAAAAAAACCTTTGTTTGATTAAGTATACTAAAGTTTGCTGCATGCATCACAAGAATCCACCCCACATACCCATGACATCTGGCCCACACAACGCAGGACTTTTTAGTTTACTAACAACATTGCCATTGGGGCAGGTGTGTTTCTCAGTTGGTTTAAACACTCAATTTTAATAAATATATTACTAAACCATGATGTGGTAACATATTGTCATCTACACACAGTGCCTTTCCAAGAAATGTCCATCCAAAAGCCTCTCCACTAACTTGCAGCTTTACTGATAAAACTATGTAGTGTATTAACAATTTGTTAAAATTGGGTTTCAGAAAACATTTCCTTTGAACATCAACACCTAAAGTATTCTGATTTGTTTTCATCCTATAAAAAGATTTTTTTTTCCAATAACACAGAAATATAAAAAAAAAGAGCTTTCACAACTACGAAATATGTTTTGAAATGTTTGCAAGATTGACTTAGTCATTTAAATGGAGTGTGCTAGGAAAATCTTGACACCCTATATCCTTTTATTTTACATTCTAAGCAACACGTCACACAGTTCACCTTACAAAGTCCTGGAACTCTGGAGTCAGAAGGACAATTAATTGTAGGAGAAACTGACTTTTTACCTCTGTCTGTGAACCCAGAGCAAATGTGACATAAGAACAAGATTTAAAGGCATCTTTAATTGCCTCTCCACTTTTCAACTAAACAGAACATCTGTTCAGTGTCAAAAGGGGCGAGTAAGTACTAAAAATAGCTCGACCTGATCAAATAAGACTTGCCAATGCGAGTGGTCACGTACAATTTTTCAGCCCTGGATACCATTGCCATGGGATGCACATTAGCATGATTATCAGCGTTGAGGAATGTATATGTCTCCCCATCCAAGTATTGATCAGAGAACATCAGTTGCGCAGTCACCATGGTAACACTGGGACTAGTGTCTCTCGGCTGTGTCTTTCCAGATTAGTGGACCAGACGGCCACTGTCCTAGCGGCACCTCTCCCTGAAACTAAAGTTGCATCCGTGGGTTCACTGACTTAGACAGGACACACCTGGAATCCCACCTGGAGTCTTACTACTGCAGATGTACTAGAGGTATTCTTTTTGTGGGGACAGTTAGGCTCCAGTCCTGTGTCCAAGAGCCTTGCAGTCATGACACCAAGCCTTTCTGGAATCCCAGTTTTTAACTTTGTGCCCACCCTTGGATTAGAAGGAGTCTTGTGGCCCACCCTTCTGAGAAGAATTTTGGGGACCTTTAGAAGACTCTTCGTTTTTATAGCTTGCTTGGTTACCATCTTTCCAATGGGAGGGCTTTCTGGCCTCTTTCCTATGGTCACCGCCCCAGTGGTAGTTTTGGTCACCCTTGTTTTGACCCAGTGATCTGCTTTATTTCTCAACTCCTGAGGAGAAACTGGACCTAGGTCTTTCGGGTACTGATGTAACTTCTCTTGAACACAATTACTTAACAGATGCTCTTTCATAATTGAATTATAAAACCCTCATACTCATGTACATTGTTACCTTTTAGCCAGCAACCTAGTGTTTTTACTAAAAAGTCCATAAAATCTACCAGTGTCTGACTCTGGGTTTTTCTAATCTCCCTCAATCTAAACCTGATCCTGTTCACCTCAGTGGTGAATCCAAAGCCTTCAATCCTTCATGAGGTTATAGTAATCAGCATCGGTCTCATTTAATCTTAGGAGTCTATCCATGCATTTACCAGAGAACAGTACCCAAGGGAGAGAGCCCCAATACTTCTGTCTGACCTTGCTGACACTACAGGCTCTCTCATATGCTATGAACCATTTGGTGATATCATCACCTTCTGAGAATTTGGGATTTTAGGATGACAAGTAACCTACCTAGTTCTGAGTTTGCTTCCGCCAGAGATATGTCCTAGGCCCATCTCATCTCTTTCTTTTTGAATAGCTATGAGTTTAGCCTTGAATGCTATCCCCATGGCTAGCTTTTGAAGATCTGCATCTTCAGTATCTATGTCTTCTGAGACACGACTCGAAGTGTTCTCAGAGGAGGTATTGACTCAGGGGGTAGAGACGGAGTCATTATTGACCTCATCCACCTTTGTGTCTTCTCCAGTAGGGGTGATTGTACTGGTCATGGCTTCGTCATTTCCTGCCTGCAACTTCTGCAGATGAGCTTTTGTGGGTTTAGTACCCATGGCAAGTTTCCATGCTTTACAGCGCTCCTCGAGATGGAGTACTCTAAGGTGCTGATAGGGTGCCAGGTTGAGTTCCTGGGATGAACCTTGCTCAGACATGATGTTTTAAGTAGCTGTGGACTTCTTAAAGGACTTACAAAAAAGTTGCTTAGTTCTTTACTAAAGGACCTAACTTACTTTACTATTTTAAATTCCGAATAGTTTTGCAGAGGGACTTAACCAATGTCCCACAGCTATTTTTTAAACAATTTAGAAAAAGTTGAAAATTTGAAAAAATATTTACCTACAGGAAATTTTTGGATTCCTCTGTGAAATCACTTATCAACTAACTGGTACAGTAGATGTAAAGTCTTGTATTCCGACCACTGCACCACCAACGTAGGAAGCTGGCCCTTTATGTGGTATGTGAATACAGTGTAAAGGGTCTAGGGGTTCCCCAGTGAAGCTATGCAATGACAAAGTTCTCTATTTAGGGGTAGTGTGATCAAGTAGGCTTAGACTTAACAGAGAGGAGTGCAAGACATCTAGAAATACACACAATAGTCAATAAATGAGACACACGACTCAAGAAGGAGATCACAAGAGGCGTGGTCGGGCCACAGGAAGAACGGCCGCTTGCTAGAAGGTCCGTGCGCCGGTGCATGGTTCGGGGTGGTGGCAGAGCCTGTGAGCTATTGGGGCATACCCTCTCCCTCCCTACCCCCGGGAACCAGGCGGCCACACTGCTAGAAAAAGGGGATTACTGAGGGGGCAACAGCACTCGTAAGAGCTCTGGATTCCCTGGGCCTGTGGGGCTATAAGGAGTCACAGGCTCGATTATACTGCAACCTGACGACCGCAGCAGAGAAAGGACCGCCTCAGAGGCCTGGCGGCTCACCCGCCTGTGCACTGGGACTGGATCTGAAGGCACTAACCAGCGCAGAGGCCATGCGGCCATGCAAAGGAGGCTGGGCCTCGGGGCACTACAAGGAGCACTCCTCTTTCCCTTGAGGCTGATCGCACCTGTCCCTGCACCATCAGCCCGGAACCTCCCTCGGGCCCTAGACACACTAGCTGTCACCCCCCTCACGCACTCCTGAGGAGACTGAGGCGTGACACCGATTCAGCCGCTGGGGGCCCCCATGGACGACCTTGGGACAGAGGACTTATGCTAGTGGACAGCCTCTGCAGCCTAGGCCCTGTAGCTGCATCCTCTCCTCTCCGTCTGGGAAGCTGCACGGACTGTGAAGGGAACAGCCTGCACCCTCACGCTCCATCCAGTGCTTCAGCCCCATCTATCCTGCCATTTGGGCTTGGTAGTAGATACATTGTTGCAGTGCATCAGTTGTTATAGTGGCCCCACCTCTTCCCCACCCTCATCAAGACAGGAGAGCCTCTGAGAGCCACCTTCTGCACCTGGATGGGCCACCAACAGGGGAAGGGGAGAGGGGTGGGGGGGGCAGATTGGGACGACGTGGTTCATGCCATCAATGAACAGCCCAGCCGGGAGGTCTCTACGAACTTGGTCGTCCAGTTTCTTCTTCTGGGATAATTGCCGGCGCCATACGCCCTACGCAGCTATGTCAACTAGTAAACCTTCAGGTAAATCCACTCTTCAGTTGCTTTTCTCTGAAGCTATTTCCTAGCCACCCACCATGGCCTCCTCCCCTGCGCCTAACGGTTCAGGCCCCAGTGACATCTTGGCAGGCGCACACCTGGACACTGCCATGGAGCGCATACTGCAGGAAATTACCGCAGTGGGGCGCTGGCTGGAACTCATGGACTCTAAGATCACAGACTTGGTCACAGAATCCAAATCGATCAGAATGGACATAGCCAGCTTTCAGGACAGGGTGACGGAGTTCGACAACCGCCTTCACACCTTGAGGGCAGACTCGATGATATGTCGGACAACCACTAGGAACTACCGCTCCTCCGGAATAAACTCATGGATCTTTAAGATACGAGCCAGAGGGGAAATGTCTGCTTCTTTGGAATTCAGGAACGGAAGGAGGGCATGGACACCAGGGCTTTTCTCAGGGACCTCCTCCATGGCCTCACAGGCCTCGTCTTCTCCCCACACTAGAATTTCGACAGGCCCATAGGATCGGACCTCTCCACAAAGGCGCTTCTGGGAAACCAAGCCCCATCATAGCATTTTTTCTTAGACACAAACAAGTGAACCAGTTGCTAACTGCTGCATGCGCTCAAGGCCCGTACAGAGGACATGAACTACGCCTAGTGGCTGATTTTCCCAGAGAAACCAATGAGAAGCAGAAAGCGTTCCTATCCCTCAGACCCCACTTGCGGAATCTGGATGTTAAGTTTGACCTGTTTGAGCCTGCCCGCATGTGAATAATGAAAGATGGCAGGTCCAGGGAATTCTACGAACTGAGACAATTTTTCGAGGGCCTCGCTGTCCAGCCAATGGAACATATCTCCACGGATATGCTGGCGGCTTCCTCCAATGTGGACATTTCCACCTCCCAAAATGCCACCAACGACCGCCGGATCACCCCTATATCACAGAAAAGGGGAAGGACCTTTGAACGCCCACCAAGGTCCCAGGATGGCAGGGATAATGCCCTTCAGGCAGTTATGGCACTCACTCAGGACTAATGCAGAGACAAGTCAAGATGCCCATTTAAAACCCCTGCCTCTTGCAAATTGAGTCCCCGAGGCCCACAGGGGGTGCCGCAGGCCCTACCTGAAAACTCCCAGGACACTAACATGACTGACGGCTAAGTAGTTCACCTGCACCTCCCAGCTATTGTTGCAAATGTTTTATTGCATAGTTCCTTATGTTCTTCCTTTCCTTTACGGCTGGTTCGTATGGGGCCCTCTGCCTGAAATTGGGGTGCCTGGCCCTCTATCCCGTCCGAATCAGGGCTATGATGGGTTAGAGTTTACCACTACCCTTGAGCAGGAATAAGAGTTGTGTCAGTGCAAAGCATCGCCTCACTATATGATCATACCTCATTTTCCATCTCCCAACGCACATGCCCCGCACCCCCCATGTTCCAACTGTCACCCCCATCCCCTTTTCTTCACTTCTTTGTCCCTGCCCCTGCTCTATACTCAAGTCCAAGTTTGTCCCAACTCCCTTGCCCATCGACATATGTTTAGGGGGGGGTCATTCGGGGATCATTGGACAATTGACCAGTACTTGGGGTGGTTGTCTGCTTTCGCTCTCCTTGTGGGGGCGTGTTCCCTAGCCTCCCTCCCCTCTCCTGATAACACTGTATGCCCCTCCCCCACTAGCCCTGGTGGACCCCAGTGGGGCGCAGGGGGACTCCTCCCCTCCCCCCGATCTATATCAATACCCCCGCCTCAACTGCCCCAGGTCACCGCTGGTCGCTAGCAGGGCATCCCTGTGACACCACAATACCATCACACTAATACTCACAGCCTAGTAGAGAGGTGGGGGGAGTCGGTTTGGCAGCCCCATGTCACCAGCCTTCGACACTCCTTCCTCAAGGGGCCTTGCATTTCTAATGTGCATTATGGAATATCACCTCCCTTATTGCCCCCCCCACCCCCACACCTCTCAACCTGCCCAGTTGTGGGTTTGGCTCCTCCCTTCCCCTCCCTCCATCCTGCCAATGATGGTGTGACTCATCCATAGGTGCTTTACTCGCTGCACAAGCTTAGACATGCAGATCAACGGTTTTCAGCTCAAGCGAGGTATCCCCCTCAGATTAGAGACGATTTCGGTGCACTTCTTTTCCTCTCCCCGATTGCCCCTCACTATCTCACCCCCCTACCCCCTTTTCTTCTCCCTCCCTTCGCTCTTCACTCTCACCTGTGCCCTCTCACTCTTCTTTTCTCTCTTGCTGGGCTGTCCTTTATATGCGCGACCAAGGGGCTTCTACTCCCTCCACTTCCATTTCCTCACACTACTGCCTGAAGTCCCTGCTTCCCTCTTGTGCCCCACAATACTCGCTGATCTTCCAACCTCCACAACGTCAATGACCGCCACAGGTCTGGGACCCACTCTACCACTACAGATCATATCATGGAATGTTAATGGCCTCACACATTATATCAAAAGTAAGAAGGTCCTGTCCCATCCACAATCCAAAAGAGCCTACATTGCCCTCCTACAGAAGATTCACCTCTCCCACCTGGAATCAGAGAAGCTGCACAGCGACTGGGTGAGCCGGGTACTCTATAGCAGCAGTACCCTGCTGTTAGAAGGGGGTTCAGATCCTGACTCTGTTAGAAAATGTGGGGTGGCAATACTTCTTAACAGATCCTTACAATTCAGAGTCCTTAAAACCTGGTTTGATCCAGGACGCCACTACGTCCTTGCCAAACTCAAACTAGATTATCGCACTATATGCGTCGGCTCCATACATTCTTCTACGGGCTCCAAATGCCTCTTTTTTCTCCATCTCAACCGCCTTCTGAAGGAGGTGGGTGCTTCCCAATACCTTCTAGGTGGGGACTGGAATGTGGCTCGCGATGCTGTACTTAGCTGCATGGGAAGGCTAGACATCAGCAACAACTTTGACGAGGCAGTATTGGGGGACATCATATCAGATCAAGGCCTGGTGGATCACTGGCGCCTTTCACACCGAATGACTGGGAATACACTTTCATATCACCAGTCCATGGTACTCTATCTAGACTGGACAATTTTTTTAACCACTCACAGAACGGCCCCCCTGGTAAGGGAGTCCCAGATCCTGGAGGCTGCTCTATCGGACCACTCACCTGTCCTCCTTGCACTAGACCTCGGACTTGCCGCTCCAGGTTGCAAACCGTGGAGCCAGAACTCTTCACAGTAATGCACGCCACACAGCAAGGACCAATTACGTTCCCACGTCTCTGACTTCCTAGCCAACAATAAAGGATCGGTTTCTTCACCCCAGGTTTTGTGGGCAGCTGCAAAAGCGACTATACAGGGACAGCTGAGGGATGCGGCCAACGCTGAAAGGCATTCTCGCCAGCAGATCCTGGAGACCACAATAGCAACATGCACGCTCAAATATACTGCACCCCTTCCCCTTTCACACGCAGCTGTCTCGAGCGGGCAAAAATGGAACTTAATGCCCAGTACACGTCCCACACCGGAATACGCACTGCAGCGGATGAAAGGACGACATTATGAGCAAGGTAAAAAGGCAGGTCTCTTCTTAGCAGCCCAATTACACCAACAGGAAGCAGCACTAGCTATCCCAGCCATCCAGAGCTCGGCTGGCACAACCCTCACTCACCCTCATGCAATAGCCCGAGAATTTGGGAACTTTTAAAGGGCTCTACACACTCCTGAGACAGCAGTTGGTCACGCCAGACTGGATGTGTTCTTTGAGAATACCCGAATTTCTAGTCTCACCGTTGAGGGTAGAGGACTGCTGGAGGGAGAAAGAAATAAGTAAGGAAAAGATAATCCAGGCAATTTCCAAACTCCCTTACCACAAGGCCCTGGATGAAGACGGGTTCGCAGCGGAATTTTATTAATGGTCGGGAGCAGAAATGGTGAATTCATTGTAGGAGGCCTTTCGAGGAGCAGAAAACACAGGTTCCCTGAACCCCATTTCTAATAGAGCATCTGTAGTGGTCCTACCGAAACCCAGGAAAGACCCTCTACTCTGCGGCAGCTACAGACCCATCTTGCTCCTCAATGGAGATAATACGATTCTGGCAGGGGTCCTGGCGGCTCACCTCAGGAAAGTGATCCCATCCCTCATTCACCATACTCAGGTTGGCTTTGTACCCAGACGGTCCTCCAGAAATCATCTGCGAACCCTGGCGCATATTCTTTGGGCTGCCAAGGACTCACGGGATGAAGCCCTGGCCCTCTCCCTGGATGCCGAGAAAGCGTTTGACAGGATTGAGTGGTGGTAACTCTTTGAGACCCTCAGACACTTTGGGCTGGGAGATAAGTTTATAAAGAAAGTTTGATGACTTTATGATTCCCCCACCGCGCATGTCAACTGTGGGGGATTCCTTTCAGAACTATTTTCCATTCCAACACGGAACCCGACAAGGCTGCCCATTGTCACCATTACTATTTCTATTAGCTGTTGAACCCTTGGCCGGAATTCCCATCCCTGGCGGCTGCTCCACAATTTATCTCTATGCTGATGATATTCTGCTTACATTTACGAGCCTCACTCATTCGCTTCCAGCATTGCGATCCCTCTTAACCAACTTTGAGGCACTGTCAGGATACGAAATAAACTTGAAAAAGAACGAAGCGCTCCTTCTGTCTCCGGTAACCACATGTACTGCAATAACAGACCTTCCAATCCACTGGAAACAGTCCCGCCTAAAACACCTGAGGCTCTACATTAACCGAGGCCTGTACCGAATGTTGACAGACAATCTGGAACCACTGCTCATCAGCACAAAGCGAGACTTCGAGAACTGGTCTTACCTAGGTTTATCCCTATGGGGAAGGGTGCAGGTGGTCCGCATGGTAACCTTGCCACGCTATACTTATGTGCTAGGAATGCTACCCCTACAGGTTCCCCTCCATATGGTGCGAGCGGTAGATAAGTGCATATGCACTTTTGTAGGGGGATCCAGGCGACCACGGCTATCCAGCACCAAACTCATAGCTTGTCGGGTGTGTGGTGGTCTGGGTCTACCCTCTGTAGAGCATTATGCCCTGGCCCTTCACCCTTCCCAACTCGCTTATCTACTCCCTGGGCACCGGAACCTCCGATGTGGGTTTTGACCGAACTCACACAGTTGCGGAGCCCGCAGGGATTCAACCTGCTATACAGCTCTGGGGATACCAAGATCAACCCCGCCAACCCAATGATACAAGGCCATGTTGAAATCTTGGCGTCGAGCTCACTGCCTTTTAGGGGTGGACCCGCAGATCCACAATCATGTGCCAATCTAGGGTAATGCCAGCTTGCTAATCAGAGGTGAGACAGCTGACTGGGAGGGTTGGAGTTCGGTAGGTATTCTGCACATAGGCCAGCTTTTGGTTAAAGGGAGCCTAAAGCCCTTTACAGCCTTCCAAGACGAATTTGGCCTCCTCAGACAACAATCGTGGCGATACCTCCAACTCCAGAATTGTTTTAGCTGTTGCATGGGTGTCCGCCCGTGGACTCTCCAGCCTTCTCCTATGCTTTCTTACCTGAAGACCTGGGGTACATCCCGGGGAGTAATGTCGAGCATCTACAGCCTGATAACTCGCCACCTATTTTCACTGCCCCTCTTAACCACCCTCTGAGCGCAACGGCAGTCACACCTACAGGTGGAATATGAGGTGGAAGGCTGGGCTGACTTAACTGAGGCACGAGAACGTGGTGCACGGGAGGCTCGGATGATATTCTGCCCTTTTAAGACCCTACATGATTGGTACTGGATGCCTCAGAAACTTAAGGCTGCAGAACTCCTGCCCCATGCAAACTGCTGACGATGCCCTCATCCCCGTGCTCCACATCAACTCCATACAACCTCACTGGGACGCAGTGTGGAACACGACACAAGAAGCCATAACAATCCTACCTTTTCTCTCCCGACCCCTGATCATTCTGCATGATACAGGTGAGCTGCAAGATCTCTCTTGCCCACAAACTCACCTTTTACACACAGCAATGGCTACAGCCAAACTGTGTATCCTCCGACACTGGTGTGCAACCACGCCTCCCAAAATGATGAATGGCTTACGGCAATGTACCAGACAGCCTCCCACTTACAAGTTATATACAGTCTGCAGGACAGGATGGAGGTCTTTATTCAAACCTGGGACTCTTTCCTTCAGAACACAGATGTCACTGCCAACCTGGCCCCTCGACATCCTTCTAGACCTTAGCAGGCCCTTCTAGCTCGCGATGCACCTTTCTTCCCACCAGGATCGCACATATATCCATTAGGTCATTCGTGTGCGACCCCCTCGCCGCCCCTGCTCCCTTTTCCTCTCCCCCACCCCCTGGTCGCCCTTCTTTTCTTCCTTCCTTTCTTCTTCTCCACCCACTCTCCTTCCATATCTCTTCACCCCCTCCCTCACTTACCAATTTGCTTACTTGCTTTCCCTTTCCCATCCCACTCCACTCTTCCTGCTCCTTTTCTTCTTCTTCGTCCTGTTCAAGCAGTACACCCCTCTCTGGATACGAGCAGCTTGTGATGATCATGCCTTCCGTCCTATCTTCTTCCTCAACATAGTTGTTGTCACACCCCTAGCTCCCCACACTACACCCCAGGACGCCCACAGATCTGTAAACAGGACAACAGCCTGGGGGCTTCTCTTCCCTTATCTTATGCCATACGGACTCTGTGCCAGTCCTCCGCTTTAACCCCAACCTGAGGCAGCAGTTCAGTGCTGTAATGGAATACAGGCTTCCACGATTGACTCCCGTTTTTAACCCCAAATACTGTTGTTGTATCCTCTGATTCAGTACCTGTTTGCATAGTGATATCTTGAGTTGTGGTTGTCATAGAGGGTATCATTACCCCTCATTGTTTCTGTACTGCGATATGTCAAACAATCAATAAATAATTGCGAAACCAAAAAAAAAAAAAAGAAGGTGATCACACCAAGTTATAAAATTAGTAGGTATCTTTATATATTTTTCTGCATCAGAGAAAAACTATTGAGGTAAGTATGTTTTTAAATAGGAATCCTTTTCACTTTAAAAAGCAGACACTGAAATGAATGAGTTCTACAATAGTATCCTATGGGAGGAAAAACAAGTCCCGCAAACAAGTAGACTACAGTGACTTACAAGACCAATCTCCAGGAGTCAAGGTGAGTAGTGGGGAAGGTCCAAGGCAGCACCAGCAGTACTTCCTCAGAGGCACGAGGGCAGCTGGGTGCAGAGTGCAAAACAGCATTGGATGTCCAATGCGTTCCTATGTAGATAGGTCACTGCGAAAAGAGGCTGTAGGATCTGGCCAGGAGGCCATTCAGGCTGAATCAACAGCAATGCTCAGGCCTCACGATGCTGCTTCGCAGCTAGGCACCTTTGGTTCTCTTCCCCACAGCTAAGGGGCGATGGGTGCAGAGGTGTTCTTCAGTGTCGGGTGTTCTTTACTGAAGCAGTCGCGGTAGAGGGGGGCTGCGTGCAGAGGCTGCAGGCGTCATAGGGGAGTACACGAGGGGTGAAACCATGATGGACTCAGACTCTGGAAGGCTGGGAAACCTTGTTGGCACCAGTGGTCCACTTCAACTCGGGTCGGAGGCGGCGGGTGCAATAGTGACTTCAGGTGTCGGGTTTTGGTGGTTCCAGAGTCTTCAGAGTCTCTTCTTTTAGAGTTTGCTGGAGAAAACCACTGTTCACAGGTGGTCTTGAGTCTTCTTCGAAGGCAGGCCTACTGGGTTTCTGGAGTCACAGCTGCAGGACGAGTAACCTTTGGTGCAGATTTCAACGAGGAATGCAGACAGGCCGGCGGGTTCGGTACCAGGTCAGCTGCTTCCTTTCTCCTTCAGCTGTTATGGCTCTTCAGTGTCCTTGGTCTTCTTAGGCCATCAGGATCTGCGTCTGTGGTGACAGGGGATTCACTAAATACTGAGTTTATTTTGCATTATAGGTGTGTAGGGTAGTAGCCAATGGGCTACTGACCCTGGGGTCACTACGCCACCTATATGACCACTTCCTGTGGGAAGTGGGCATAACCCAGTCCCAGAATTCCTAGAAAGGCAATCTCACAGTTGGATACATCTGAAAAATTGTGTTCACCTCACAGTAGCCCACCTTGAGAGTGGTACTAGTCTGGAGACTGCACACCCACCTGACTAGCTAATTTTCCCGGCTGTCCAGGTGCCAAATGGGCTCTGGACAGGGGGTGTGGCTTCCTTTCCTTGAGGGAAGTCAGATTCACATTTCAAAGGTGGCAGCCCTTTGATGCCTGCCACCTTAGAAAGGTTTATTAGAGGGTCATCCGGGGGAGGGTGTTACACCCTCTTCCTGGACTGGCTTTTGTTCTGGGCCTCCTGAGAGCAGAGGGCTCTCAACCTAGGGGGCCACAACGCTGTCTCGGTGGCAGACTGTCAGAAACCACTCAGTGAGCACACCAGAGGCTAGTAGGCTTTTAGGGGTCATCTCTAAGGTGCTATCTGGGTGCATGTATTGGTAAATCCAACATTGGCATCAATGTGGGTTCACCAATCCGAGATGTCTGATATAAAACATCTTTATCTTCAGTGAAGCCTTCATTAGCTGAGGGACTTGTATTGACCAGTGTACACAGCATTTAAAATGGCATCCCAGGTCACTTAATATGTCTGAGAATTGACAAAGTCATAGCAAGGGGAGCAGATATGCCCTCACGTGTAATACAACGCACCCTGGCTTTGGGATGTATGGCCTGCTAGAAAGGTGACTTACATATACTGCATGCAGTGTTAGACAGGCTGTGTGCCATGTTGCGTTTACACATTTGTCTGCATCAAGACACACAGCCTGCAATGGCAGCTTGTGATGTGCTAGGGGAGGGGCCCCTTCGGGTGGACAATTCATGCTACAGCCCTTAGGACCCTCTTTAATACCACAGGCCCTAAGTACCTGGGGTACCATTTGCTAGGGAATTACAGAGGGTGCTAAAGGATTTGTAAATTAGGGAAACAACTGTACAGTTATTGGAAACTCGGTTACTGGGACCTGGTCAGCAGGAACCCAGTGCACTTTCAGTTGAAATCACATCATGTACAAGGAAGAACATGGGGTGGGGGGGTAACAATGTCATAGGCACTTTCAGACACTATGCAATTCATTTTTTCTATGAGGCAGCAAACAATTCGCCCTTGGCTGCTTCAAAACACTTTTAAAAAGTACATATTTATAACCAGTTTTACACTAAGAACCTGATTTCTGGAGATGGTGTTATGTTGCGCATCTCAACAAAGCAGTGCATCAGCCAGGGCACACAATTTTAGTGCTGCACCAATCTCCACTTGATATTCCAACATGGTTTGTTAGAGGCCAAGCAGCCATGTCCCGCACATTGAAGGGCACTCATTTCAGTCCCATCTGGAAAAAGCCGCCTAGAGAAATGAAGTGTGTATTTGAATACAAAAACCTAAATAAGGACACTTCCACTATCACCTCCTTTTCAGAATCCCATAACTGCACGCTTTAACAGGTCTGGGGACACGGATATTGGAGTTAGTGTGTACTATGGGGTTTCGTTCTATGACATGCTCATTTCATAACTCATGGGTACACATCCAAAAGCCTAGAGGAGATTCAATTCAGAGTGCTTTTATATTCAGAATGTATATCATTACCAGTTTTACATGTCCCTTTCATGCCTTACAACACAGAATCACCTGTTTCCACAACAAGCCGGTATTATAGTTTGAATCCATCATACAGCATGTGAACTAAATCCACGAATACTCTTTAGGTAGACAATAACTCATTTGCCCAAACCATTGGTGTACATGTTGGAACACTTCTCGTCGGTCTTTGATCCTTCACTGTAACATCTTTGTCATTTTATATTTCATTTTATCATGGCAGTAACATAAACATCTTTAGTTTCACAACCAGCAGCCCTAGCCAATATCCAATGCTAGACTCAGAACCAGGATGTCAACTAGCACCTTAGGCAGAGATTTAGCATGGTTAGTATCTGCACTCAAAGAATTCCCAAATCCTGAGTTCAGCTTGCCTAGGCTTCTAGACCGCCACCCCTAATACAACCATTCCTGAATGACTGCGCTAAATGACGGGAAAATGCACAAGACCTGATGACAACTGATTCATGAAGAGACAGGCGGCTGCATTTTGAAGTCTTAAGGTTAGGTATCACTGGTTTTCACAGATTTTGCCCTATTTTATTCTAGTATTACAGATCCAAACCAAGAGGACTAAACTCCCTACCAAAGAATGTCCCTGAATAGAGTGGTATTTAACCTAGCCTTTACCTTGAAGGCATGTTTAATAAATGTCAGGTAAGTTTTAGGCTCACTTTAACAACTGTGTTGCCTTGATACTTTCACTTCTGTTGGTTCTTCCTTCAAACAGATCCCAACTCTCAATAATTCAGAAGAACTGAACTTTCTAAAACAATGTCATCGGTTCGGGATCTGCAGAAAATATATCTATTAAAGGAAAAATAGTAGGGGGGGAGGAGTGTGCTACGTGCAAACGCTGGGGAGAGAGCACGGGATCTTTCTGTCATACCCAGATTCCTCCACCACCCACAAATTTCCTTGAAACCGCAATGTCTTCTATAAGTTCTCCGCTGGAAAGCCATCTCTAGAGAATTGCTAGTTAGCCATGAGTGGCTCTCACACAACGTTCAAGGCCAAAAATTATAGCTGCATTCTTAAACTTGTTTACATTGTTTTGCTAATCTTTTGTAACTTACAATTTCACAGATGCTAAGCTTATATCAGTCAGACTCACTGTCCCTGCATATACAATTCAAAAGACATCTCAGCAGGTCTCTCTGTTGTTTCCGTGTGTAAACACCTTCATCGACTTACTATCCAACAGCATTCTTTTTTTTTGTCGCAATTTATCTATTCATTGATCTCAGCTTCTCATTTGTATCCCTTGCCTATCTCGCCAGCCTCATGTAACCATAAATTAATAAACTGTACACATATTTATACTTATATCGACATGCTTTTTGGTTGTGCACCTACTTACACCATCAGGAGCAACCCTTATGTATGTAAAATTACCGGTAACCATAAATTAATAAATTGTACACATATTTATACTTCTATTGACATGCTTTTGGTTGTTCACCTTACTTACACCGTCAGGAGCAACCCTTATGTATGTAAAATTAACAGCCACATTACGAGGCTGGCGATCCTTACGACTCTGGCGGCGAATCTGCCTAAAGTCCACCGTCCTCATCAGGAACATTGTTCCCGATGTGGCGACGGCGGTCGGGGTTGTACTCAGCCAGGGTGGCACTGAACTTAGTGTCACCTGGCTGATTACAACCCCACTTTCAGCCAGCCTTTTTCATGCCAGGGACGACGCCATGAAAAGGATGGCGGAAAGCCAGTGCTGGGGGGCCTCCCCTGGCCAGCACCGTAAGAATGTGCACTGTCAGACAGTGCACATTACGAGGATGATTGGACTTGGCTCCCTTAAAGGAGCTCAGGCCAATATCCTAGCACTGTTCCCACTAGTCAGTAATATGTTCAATGGGGTGCATGCCACCAGTGTGACAGTGACGTCCTCCCCGCGGCTTTGGAGGTCCGCTTTTAGGACCACCAAAGTCATAACAAGGTCCTGAAGTCTTTAAAATTCAGTAAATGAAAAACAGTACCTTCTCTTTCTGCCAATAAGAATCACATTTTCTACTGATGTGCATTAAACTAAGGAGTGGTTCTCTACCAGTTGCTATTGGTAGACTTGCATGCTAGGAAGCACGTGATGTTCTACTGGAATTATATGCAAGTTTTTTTTGTTTTGTTTTTTAATTATGTTTATTGAAAACATACAGCCCCTGCGTTTAGGGAGCAGCATGTGTTCTTTTTTAACCCTTTGAAGCATAGGTTTAAAAAATAATTTAATTAACCATCACGCCAACGCCCCAAGCAAGACAAGATCTACTGGCTTCATCAATGCCTAATAATGATTCTATATAAATATCTCCATTTTCACATCAAATCATTTTACGCACACACAACCTCTGCCCACACATCCCCCGGCCCCCCCCCCCCCACCCTCCACTAGGGGATTCTTCTATGGAAAAAACAAAAAACTGCTTAATACACTTCATTCAAGATTCATAACTGTCAAATATTTTTTAGCTCTCAAGGTAACTATTTCCTCCCATAACGCAACTCCAGTGCTTGAAACTGGTAAACTAAATGTTCTATGATGGTTTGGGAACAAGGCTGCACACACAAGACCAAGTTATCCAATCTACCAATTGTACAGCATTTTAGTATTCAACGAAACAAAAACTTGAAAGCACAAGCACTTTTATGGTACTAAATATGCATATGAGAAACCATACATGTGTTTGGGGACTGCTACTTAGGGTGTAGAGGAGCCACTTGTGTTGAGTTAGTCAGCATGACATGAGTTGCCTTTGGATGATTAGAACAATAATATATGCATTAGAAGGTATTTGGGGAATACCCAGTTCTCCAACGGTCTACCAATAACCGGGTATCATGTGCAGTCTTCATTAGAAACACTTGCAAAGCCAATAAGTCTGGCTTTGGATAGCTGCATGCCTTTTGGCTTTGTCAATGCTTGTTTTGCTATTGTTTTAGTGCAACTTTGTTGGGGAAGCCGCTTGGCTCTCGTCAATCAAAACAACTGTTAAAAGCAAACATATTTCTTGCCCTGGTAGCCCCAGGCACTGAAAGGAACTACTACGTGTGGATATGCCCTTTGGGAAACAGTTGAATACAGTCACTCACTTTGAAGTAAGCCAATGGCTGAAGTGGGCTGACCAACTGTCCATGCTCGCACTCCAAATGCAATGTTATGCTCGCAAAGTCTATGGCTATAAATACCAACAACGCAAAGCAAATGTAACTGCACAATACATAAACCAGTTATTGATATTACATTCATAAATCTCTGACAAAGTGGTAATGGTACTGGGACAAGTAATCTCATCTGTAAAATAATTTACATTTGTAATTACAACTGCTTCATTAGGGATGAGGTCATGAGCATTGCAGCTGGTATGCCTGTTACGGTTTGCCTGGCTGTTGTGCAAGTGATGGTTTCTGATCCTAACCATCTCTTGCAAATTTCAGTGGTTTTTCAGATTCATTTTGTAACTATAACTTCATTTTAACTGTTTTAAGTACACCAAGAGACGTGAGAGTGTGTCTATGTGTAACTGAAGCCACAAATTTCAATTTACCAGACGGACACTGCACCGTGAAAGCAGGAAGTTAACAAATATGTTATGTATATTTAATTGACACGATGAAGACCAGAGGACAAAACTGAGTTCCAAGAGCCAAAATAACGTTAGTAATCAAGGATGCCTCATTCCGGAAACTTACTGCATAAAATAAGTATGTTCAGAAAAGCGGATGGGTGTATGTAGCACTGGTATTTATTATTATTTGTATTCATGTATTGTTTGCATTTGCCTGTGCTTATTGCCTCTTTTCTCTTTTACCTTTTGTTAGTATTTAACTCTGTTAGTTCCATTCCGTTCCTTTAATAGAACTCCTATGTTAAGGTTCTGTATTCTGTTGTGGGGCAGTTGGAGGCTGACTTTCATCCGTTTCAGTCGCTTCTCTGCCTGCCGTGGATCCCTGATTAAACCTTACACTAAACATGCTTCGTTGGTGAAGGATTTGTCTTTCGTTACCCTACATATTTTGGTACCAGAAGTGGGGCGAAGAAAACCCAAAATTCAAGATAATTTGCGGAGCAGTTCCACAACGGAGTTGGTGCCTGTCCAGGGATTCACCGACCGGCATAGACTTCACCCTCTACCTTGGTGATTGGTAACGTGTGCGTTTTGCGTTTTTTTATGCGCATTATTAAGACTTACTTGTATGCATTTTTAACGCGCCTTTTGTCACGAGCTTCAACGGCCGTGCTCGCGCAGCGCCTGTCTTCAGCATTTTCTGCCGTCGTGCCGTCGCGCGCTGTTTCCCAGGATACTAGCGCGTTCACCCTGCTGACGTCGTGGCATTGTGGTGGTCTCCTAGGATACTGACGTGCCTACACCTGGCGAGGATTTTTAAAGGAAAAGTGTTCCGCTTATACGAACGCGTCAGTACATTTCTAGGAAGTTTGATTTGCCGAATTACGTACACCACGTGTATATTTGATTTTAGGAGGCCGGAAGAGTGGAAGTGCAATTTATTTGATATACTATCCCATATCTTAACAATATAATCTGAACTCAAGCATATTTAAAATAAAGAAGGCATTGTCACAACAGTACAAGCATATTACCTGCATTATTCTGCTGTCTCTTCATGGCATCCAATAATTTGGTAGTACAACCTCCACCATTTTTAACCAAGAGTGGCAAACCGGACATTAAGTGGAGAGAATGGATTAGAATTTTCGAGAATTACTTAGTGGCAATTGATGCCAACGACTTTTCTCCCTCAAGGAAATTAGCTCTACTTTTTAATCACCTTGGTGTGGCTGGTCAACGGGTTTTTGACAACCTACCCATGATCTCTCCACCTGATGAAAGTGGTGGTGATAATACAACATGGAACACTTACATTGAGGCGAAAGAAAGGATTGGGAAGCAGTTCTCGGATGAACACAATGTACTTTTGGAGAGATTCAATTTTGCAATGTACAAGCAATCTGTAGATGAGACAGTGGATGAGTATGTGGCTAACTTACGTGTGCTAGCTGCCAGATGTGATTTTGGCAATCAAGTAGACTTACACATTAGAGACCAGTTTGTGTTTCATTGTTCTTCAAAAAAAATTCAGGAACGGTTGTTAGCTTGTCGTAATCCCTCATTAGAGGAGACTTTAGACATAGCTAAAGCCATTGAGAGATCCATTGTTACTTCCAAATTAGTTTCTGGACATGTTGAAGGCATAATGGTTAATCAAATGACAGCAGATTCTGATATTAATTATATAAAGGAGAGAACTACAAAATTTAGTAAGAATGTACCAATATGTTTCCGTTGTGGGTCACACAATCATTTAAGCAACAATCAGTCGTGTCCAGCATTGGGAAAGAAATGCTTGAGATGTCAGAAAATTGGCCACTTTCAGGTTGTTTGTAGGCAACATAACCGTAATTACAAACCTGTTAACTATAATGCCAGAGTTAAAGTCAGTAATGTATATGCTAAATGTGACCAGGTGGAGGATGGTGGTGTAAATGACTGTACAAATATTTTATCTAATGTTGTACTAACTGTGGATGTTACTACGGTTAGAAATATTAAGGGGCCCATTTGTCAGGTTGTTATTGATTCTATTGAAATTTCTGCTATGGCTGATTCTGGTTCACCCATCACCATCATTGCAGAAACCACTTACCGCAGACATTGGCCCTTAAATAAAACACTAATTGAGGCAGATATTAGTCCCAAGGCGTTTGGGAACCATGACATTAATCTTCTAGGATATTTTTCATCTACATTATTTATCTTGGGTAGGAGCACAGTGACTAAGATTTATGTAGCTGTGGATGGTAGAAATATCGTAGGGTGGAAAGATCTTGCTAAATTAGGCATAACTTTACGACCTGGATTTGACAATCCTATAGTCTTAGGGGAAATACCTTTAGAAGTATCAGAAATCAGCCTGCCCATTACCAATATTTCGGAAATTTTTACTATGAAATACCCTGAAGTATTTGCTGACGTGATCGGGGTAGTAAAAGGTTTCGAACATTGCATTAGGCTTAAGCATGGAGCCATTTCTGTAGCTCATAAAGCAAGACCTGTCCCTATCTCTGTCAGAGGGCAACTCAAAGATCTTTTAGAGAAACTAGTCAAAGATGGCATAATTACCCCTACGGATTCCTCGGAGTGGATTTCGCCCATTGTTATCACTACAAAAAAAAAATGGGGAGTTAAGGCTATTTGTGGACTTAAGATCATTAAACAAAAACATAATTGTAGATTGTCATCCTCTACCTCGTATACAAGAGATGATTGCTAGTTTGGGGACCTCTAAATTTTTCTCCACTATTGACTTGCATTCAGCATATCATCAGATTGCTCTTAGTGTAGACTCTCAGGAACTCACTACTTTTGTGACTCCTTTTGGAGCTTATAAGTATCTCAGACTTCCTTTTGGGTTAGCCTCTGCAGCGAGTGTTTTCCAGAAATTAATGGATTCTTTATTTAGTGATTTTAATAATGTATGTGCCTTTCAGGACGACATTCTAATACACACCAAGAACATAGAGGAACATACTATTATGTTAGACAAAGTGTTGACTATACTCAGAGACCATGGGATTACTATTAAAAAGGACAAATGTAAATTTTTGGTCCAGGATGTAGAATATTTAGGCCATTCAATTTCTGCTGATGGTATTAAGCCTAAACAGGGGAACCTAGATGCCATTTTAAATGCACCTTCTCCATCAAATAAAGATGAGCTTCGTTCATTTTTGGGCCTTTGCGAATATTACTCAAGATTTGTACATGGGTATGCTATGTTAGTGCAACCCCTTAGAAACCTCTTAAAAAAAGGTAGCAAATTTGAATGGAGTGAAGAAGTTATGGAAGCCTTTAATTCTGTGAAGAAACTTGTACTATCTGCTCCGGCATTAAAGCCATTTATATCGTCCGCCAAATCCTTTATAGCTGTGGATGCCAGTATGAAGGGCGTAGGGGCAGTTTTTGGCCAGTGGGTGGATGGTCGTGAACACACTATTGCATTTGCATCTAGATCTCTCTCAGATACTGAAGTCAATTACAGCACCATTGAGAGGGAGGCTCTGGCTTGTGTCTGGGCTGTACATAAGTTCAAGACTTACATTTGGGGTATGGCTTGTACCCTCTACACTGATCATAAGCCACTTGTTTTCCTAATGGGAGGGAATGGGCTAGGTAAAGCCTCTTCAAGGTTAGTAAGACTGTTGTCCAAGTTGCAAGAGTTCAATCTGGATGTAAAATACATTCCTGGTGGGAAAAATGTGAGGGCGGATTGCCTGTCTAGGTTGCCTTTACCTTTGTTTGATACTGAGTATGAGGACACTGAATGTGTCATTGGCGTATTGGAGGTAGCTTCATCATCTGATGGTCTTTTTTCTGAACATGATTGGAATTCTGCGATGACTAGAGATTCAGTTTTGTCTAAAGTGAAATTTCATATTACTCATGGATGGCCCAAACATCAGAAATTTTGTGGGGAACTCAACACCTATTGTCAATTGGCTGCTGAATTGTCATATGAGAACGGGGTGTGCATGAGAGGCTCTCTGTGCATTCCTATGATTTAAGACCACTGCTTGTAAAGGCTGCTCATGAGGGGCATTTAGGCATTTCAGCCACTTGCAGAAGGTTAAAAGAAAAATACTGGTGGCCATGTATTGACAAACAAGTGTCGGATTTTGTTGATCAGTGCACCTCTTGTGTGGTGTCTGACAAGCACTGGAAATGCCGGACTAAACCCTTGTATAGTATCCCGTTTCCCAATGGTGCTTGGGAGAGTATTGCAGTAGATTTTTCTGGTCCTTTTAACGCTTTACCTAGGAACATGAGATACATGATTGTTGCCATCGATTATTTTTCCAAATGGATATATTATGACTTTGTAGAATATACGGACACAGAATCTGTTATTGCATTTCTGTCATCTATGTTTTATTTAGAAGGTCCACCATCTAACATTGTCACTGACAATGGGGTGCAATTCATTTCTAGTAAAATAGAAGGTTTCTTAGTTAAACACAACATAAAGCATTCATGCGTAGCTTTATACAGTCCTTCCTCTAATGGATTGGTGGAGAGAGCTAATCGCATTCTTAGAGAGGGGATTCAAACCGCCATCGCCACCAACTGTAATGTTAAAGAATCTTTGAATGAAAAACTGTGGGCATATCTTAATACACCACATTCCACCACAGGTCTCTCACCGTTTGTATTACTTAGAGGGAGGGAATCTAGATCTAAATTAACACCATCATGGATGACCATCCCTCACAAGGAGGTGAAGATTGATATTAATGAGTTGAAAAAGAGAGTCTCTGAGAAACAACGTATTCAAAAACGTAATTATGATTCTCGTAGAAACGTGTGTGAGATATTAGTTAATGTGAATGATTATGTCCTGATTAAAAAACCTTGCAAAGTGCCCAAAGGAATTTCCAAATATTCTTTACCTGTAAAGGTTTTAAGAGTTTCTAAAGCTGCTGTACTTTTAGAGGGGAAGGGGTGGTGGAATAAAAACTCTATTATCCCTATTTCTCCTTTACAAGCTGACATTTTTAAACAAGTCTATGCTGGACGTGAGGAGGAGGCTACTTCTAGCGGCATATTTATAGACAGACCTATCAACAAAGAAGACAGGACGAATCCCATGCAAAGTAATTCCAAGGATCAAGTTTTTGTTTCCCGTCATCAGGAAGGATTGGATGTTCCTGATTTATCCTCGTCGGTTGGTCCAGCTGTAGAATCTCTACATACACGCTGCCATAGAATTGTTAAACTTCCGTCGAAATACAGTGATTATTACTTATATTAGTATATGTATTAGTATATTTATTATTATTTGTATTCATGTATTGTTGCACTTGCCTCTGTTTAGGTATTATTTGTATGTACCTTTGTTTAGCTGCTGTTTCCTTCCATTGTTAATATGTTTTTTCTTTTGCATTGTGAAGGAGGAAGATGATGTAGCATTGGTATTTATTATTATTTGTATTCATGTATTGTTTGCATTTGCCTGTGCTTATTGCCTCTTTTCTCTTTTACCTTTTGTTAGTATTTAACTCTGTTAGTTCCATTCCGTTCCTTTAATAGAACTCCTATGTTAAGGTTCTGTATTCTGTTGTGGGGCAGTTGGAGGCTGACTTTCATCCGTTTCAGTCGCTTCTCTGCCTGCCGTGGATCCCTGATTAAACCTTACACTAAACACGCTTCGTTGGTGAAGGATTTGTATTTTCGTTACCCTACAGTGTATGCGAATCAAACTGCACAAAGTGAAACTTATTGGAGGCATGCAGGCATGTATGAGTAGGAACGTAAATATTGGGTGTGGCTATGAAGAGTCAGATAGTACAAAACAACGGGTTTCTAATAAAATGTTGTGGAATATTTGTAATTATTACCAAAAGCATGTGCTTAATACGATTTTTGGAAGCAAGTGGATCAGAGACATCTATGGTTATGATATGAAATTTGTTTTCTTCTAGTGCTTACTACTCATGACAAGGAACTCAATGTTGGCATAGAGCATTTAAAAATAAATGTTTCCATCAGGCAGTAGGAAGAATCGAAGGAAACTGCAACACATTACACACTCGTACTACTAGGTTTAAACAAACGAAAAAAATGAAAACCAAAAAGCGAAATATAATTATACATGTTTAAATAAAAGCATAATTATTTGGGCTTGTAAGGTTAGCAACGTAATAGGAATCTAAAATATAAGGTGCAGTAGATATGAAATTTGTAAATTTCAATTTCCAAGATACTCAGGCAATGTACAAAATATGCATTTACAAGCGCCTACAGTGCCACCCAGGGATGGAGGAGACAAATGCAGGCGACTGGCCACAAGGAACGTAGAGCATGTCCCAAATTTGGAGGGAAAATAACAACATTGGAGAAAAATGCATTTGGCATGTAAACTGTTATTATAAAATTGACGAAAGGCGAACCCTGCTCATCAACACTGTTTAAAGATTAGTAGAATGGAAAAAGAAACGCACCTGCAGAGCCCACGCACACACGGCTCCAGTCGCACCCTGTAAGCTGTTTCTATGTGTTCCTGGGAAACTTCCTCGGGCCGTACCGTTTCGGCCCAACGCCAGGCGGCCTTCTCCAGCTGCAAGCGAGGGGCCATGGAGTCTGCACCGGAGACGGTCAGTACGCGAGACCGGGGATCGGGCCTGGGTTTTAATTAATACGTCGCAATATATGCAAGGGCTTCCAATTAAGCTCACAAGCCAGGCTTTTCAGTGATATCACAAAGGAACAGCTAAACTAAGCTCTAAGGGAATTGTACAAATCTATTTTGATAGGTGGTAGACAATATTTCCCAAATGGATCAGAAAATCCAAAAACAAGCGCCACTCCCCTCAGAAAGAAGCCCAAAACAAGTATGTATCCTACCAAAGGAAGCCCAAAACACGCCTAAACATCTAACATCAATAAACATTTCCAGGAAAAGAATTGGAAATAAAAATACAAATATAATGGCATAGGAGTAAAAAGAGGTATATTATTTTCGCAGATATCGAGTGAGCGATATGTAGGTTTTAGATGCGAATCAATTCAACGTAATATATGTAGCCGGCGTTACAGCTTAGTGTGTGGCCCACAATTGGCGACATTATCTTATTTGAAACATCTTTTAGGTGCATTATTATTTCGTTAACGTACTATTTTTTATATCTGCGATAGACTTGATCATCTTTTACTACATCGGATCAGTACGCATCAAAGGAAATAGCATGTTCCAATATGGCCGCGACCTTGCCTTTGCCTGGAGGGAGCGCTTTGAGTTAAGGCTGTCTGTTGGTTAACAGACTTTTGATACAACCCTTTCTCGAATACTCTTGTAATGATGGTGAACCAGAAGTCTTCAATGCCGGTATTCTAGTATTTTGCTATGAGCTGCTCTGTAAGAGCAGCACTTTCTACCTTCAATGTCTGCTTCGTATTATCTTGTTGACTGCTCAGTTTGCGGCGCCTGTAACAAATCACGTCAGTTCCTGTATGTCAGGTTTAGAAAATACGCCACACGCTGATGGACACGAATATAAGGAGGAACGCTAGGCAAAGAAATTTCTCTTTTGATCGGAAAACTTAGGCCACGGCCTAATTGCTGACTGATTTTTTTAAAGCAGCAAAACATGCGCATGTACAGCAGAGCCCCGAAAAGAACCTCTCTGCCAAAACGCCCGTATCACGTATTCCCAGAGGCTTTGTGCTGTTTAGGGATTACATGAAGTTGTGGCGTAAAGGTTAGAGCTGCCGATTTTGGAGGTGGTGAACCCTTCTCTAGTCTCGGCAACGGCTCGACTTCCTCTGATTCTGAAAAAATCATTCAATTTCCCTATGCCTACCAAAGATGAACGTGTCCAGTGTAAGGTAACTGGTACTCATGCAAAGCGCGTCGGATAGAGTTCTTCCCATATAAAATTGCAAGGAAAAAAACACAAGAGGCACTGCAGCCAATAGGTTTTGCCTTTCTGAAAATTGTCAGTTTTTAGACATGTCGCACAGCAGTACAGCATGTCTTAAAAGTTTTATTTTTATTTTTTTAAGTGCTATAACGTGGCCATCACTGACCGCATTAAAGTTTAGCAGTGAACATGTTTTTTAAAACTTTAAGACATGATGCATAGCAGCTAGTCTAAAAAAGTGACAAAACCGATAGATTTAGTAAATGCAAAACCTATTGACTTTCACAATGCTTGTTTATTTTGGGGTTCAATCAATCAATCACTTGTTAAGCGTGTTACTCACCCGTTATGGTCTCAAGGCGCTGCGGAGGGGGTTTGCTACTGCTCGAATAGCCAGGTCTTGAGTTGTTTCCTGAAGGTCAATAGGTCCTGGGTCAGACGTAGGTCGACCGGGAGGGAGTTCCAGGTTTTCGCGGCGAGGTGAGAGAAGGATCTGCTGCCGGCTGTGGTACGGTGGATGCGGGGGACGGTGGCGAGGGAGAGGTTGACGGAGCAGAGCTGGCAGGTTGGTGCATGGAATCTGGGACGCCCGTTGAGGTAGGCAGGGCTTGCATCGTGGAGAGCCTTGTGAGCGTGGATGAGGAGTTTGAAGGTGATCCTCTTGTTGACGGAGAGCCAGTGTAGGTCTCTGAGGTGGGCTGAGATGTGTTTGTGGTGTGGGATGTTGAGGATGAGGCGTGCGGAAGCATTCTGAATACCTTGAAGTTTCCTCTGGAGCTTGGCCGTTGTTCCCGCGTAGAGTGCGTTGCTGTAGTCCAGTCTGCTGCTGACGAGGGCGTGGCTGACCGTTCGTCTGGTTTCGATGGGGATCCATCTGAAGGTCTTGCGAAGCATGCTGAAACATGAGGATGAGACGGCGTTGACTTGCTGGGTCATGGTGAGCAACGAGTCTAGGATGAAGCCAAGGTTGCGTGCGTGGGTAGTGGGAGTTGGTGCGGGTCCTATGGTGGCACACCACCAGGAGTCGTCCCATGCAGAGCGGTTGGAGCCGAGAATGAGGATCTCAGTCTTGTCCGAGTTCAGTTTGAGGCGGCTCATCTCCATCCAGCTGGCGATGGCATGCAGACCGTTGTGGAGATTGACCTTAGCGGTGGCGGGGTCCTTGGTGAGTGAGAGGATCAGTTTAGTGTCGTCCGCGTAGGATCCGATGTTGAGGCCGTGAGATCGGACGATGTTGGCGAGCGGCGCCATGTAGATGTTAAAAAGGGTTGGGCTGAGAGAGGAACCTTGGGGGACTCCGCAGATGGTCTTGTTGGCTTTCGATAGGAACGGAGGTAGGCGGACTCTCTGAGTTCTACCGGAGAGGAAGGCTGTGATCCAGTCCAGGGCTTTGTGGCGGGTCGTGGAGGCGTGCGCGGAGGGTGTGGTGACAGATGGTGTCGAAGGCTGCCGAGAGGTCGAGCAGGATGAGGGCTGCGGTTTCACCTTTGTCGAGCATGATCCTGATGTCATCGGTTGCGGCGATGAGAGCGGTCTCGGTGCTGTGGTTTTTGCAGAAGCCGGATTGGGAGATGTTTAGTGTGCTGTTGTCCTCCAAGAAGCGGGTCAGTTGGCTGTTGACTATCTTCTCAATTACCTTTGCTGGGAAGGGAAGGAGGGAGATGGGCGGGTAGTTGTTGAGGGCTTCGGGGTCTGCCTTGTTTTTTTTTTTAGCAGGGCGTTGACTTCGGCGTGTTTCCAGCTTTCCGGGAAGGTGGCAGTCTCAAAGGAGCTGTTGATGATAGCACGGAGTGGGGGGGCGATGATTTGGCTGGCTTTGTTGAAGACATAGTCAGGGCAGGGGTCTGATGGTGATCCAGAGTGTATGGTGCTCATGGTCTTGGTGGTGCCCTCGTCGTTGGTTTGGGTCCAGGTGCTCAGGAGGTTAGTGTGGCTGGGTGCGCTGGGGTTAGTGGTGGTCGTTGAGATCGGAGAGGTGAAGCTGCTGTGGATGTTCGTGATCTTGCGGTGAAAAAAGGTGGCAAGGGAGTCGCAGAGGTCTTGCGAGGGGGGGGTCGATGGCGCAGGACTTGGGGTTGGCGAGTTCTTTGATGATGCTGAAGAGTTCTTTGCTGTTGTGCACGTTGTTGTCGATTCGGTCTTTGCAGAAGGATCTTTTGGTGATCTGGATGAGCTGGTGATGCTTGCGGATGGCTTTCTTGAGGGCAGCACGGTTGCTCTCTGTTTGTTCGTGGCACCATGTCTTTTCAATTTTGTGGCACTCCCGCTTGGCGGCCAGAAGGTCGGCGGTGAACCAGAGTGCTTTCGTGCTGGTGCGGTTGTTGGATGGTTTCCTGTGTGGGGTGAGGGTGTTGGCGCAGTCGTCTAACCACTGTTTGAGGTTGAGGGCGGCAGTGTTGGGGTCGCTGGTGCTGGGTGGCGGGGCATGGGCGAGGGTGGAGATCAGCTGGTCTTCAGAGATCTTGTTCCAGCTGCGGCAAGGGATCTGTTGCAGGTGGTGGTGAGCAGTGGGTTTCTGAAAGGTGAAGTGGACACAGCGGTGGTCGGTGCAGTGGAGTTCGGTGGTATGGGTGAAGGTGATGTGGCTGCTGGTGGAAAAGATGGGGTCTAGCGTGTGGCCGGCTGAGTGGGTGGGCGTTGTGATGTGTTGTTTGATACTGAGGTTGGCAAGTTTGTTGATCAAGGCAGAGGAGTTGCTGTCGTTGGCGATCTCTAGGTGAAAATTCAGGTCGCAGAGGAGCATGTAGTCTGTAGAGGCAAGGGCATGGGCGCTGATTGTGTCAGCGATGGCGTAGCAGAACTGTGGTCGGGGTCCTGGGGGTCTGTAGATAAGAGTTCCTCTGAGAGTGGTGTTGGCGTTGACGTGAATCTGGAAGTGTAAGTGTTCGGCGGCATCGAAGGTGTCATTGGTGTTGGTTGAGATCCTGATGGTGTTCATGTGGACTATGGCGATTCCTCCTCCAGGTTTGTTGGTGCGGTCTCTGCGGGTAATCTTATAGCCTTCAGGGATGGCTATGGCCATGTCGGGTTCCGAGGAGGGGTTCAGCCAGGTTTCAGTGAGGAAGGCGATGTCTGGGGAGGCTGAGGTGAGTAGGTCCCAGAGTTCGATGGTGTGCTTGTGGACGGAGCGGGTGTTGAGGAGGATGCAGCCGAGGTGGTTGTGTGTGGGGCTGCTGTGGAGCTTGGTGGCTTGGGCGCAGGTGAAGCTGCACACCTGACAGGAGAAGGGTCCATGGGTGTGCCTCGGGGTGGCTTGGATGCAGGCAGTGGAACGGCCTGGGTTGAGGGCGTGGAGTTCGTTGGTCCTGTAGCAGCGTCTAGCGATGTGTGGGGGGCGCGAGGGCCGGGGGGACTGGGGTTGGGTTATGTGTGTGAGAAAGTATGTTTATTAGAGAGAAGTCAGACTAGAGTTACAGCTCTCCAGTAGCATTGGCAGACTTATTCTACCTTTAGGGCAATACCGGACTGTCCACTTTTTTTTAGACTGTTGCAAAGATCTGTAATCTGCACGGCACAGGGTAGTTCAAGGATGAAGGCAGGCGGCAGCATTGATGACGGGGCACAGTTTCCAGACATACATTTCATTTGATGAAACTATGCATTCTGGGAGTTGTAGTTTGCTTTTCATAGGCAAAATTAGATTAGGACTAGTCCACGACTGGGAAAATAGTGTTCGCCTGACCTGTAAGCAGTGCTTTAAAAGAGCCGGTACTGGCCGGTACAGAGTACCAGCACTTTTTTATTTTAAGAGGGAGAGTACCTGCACTTCTCAAGAAAAACGTAATGCTTTTAATTGGAGAGTACCGGCACTTCTCAGAAATAAGCAGGTACTTTGATACAGAGTACCTGCACTTCTATTTTTCCATTTCAGGCACTGCCTGTAAGTGAACTAGTGCAGCAAGCCTATGTTCCTGCTGCAGAGTTCTATCTGAAACATGAATATCAGAGATTTGAAACCTGTGGAGAAAACCTCAAATTGTATTTTTTGATACAAGAAATAGACGTTTTGCAAAGTTTGTAGTTTTAAACCTTTCAAAAGCTTACTAAGGGCCTGATTACGATTCCGGCGGGCGGCGGAGGCCGCCCACCAGAATTCCGCCCTCCATAATACCGCTCCGCGGTCAGAAGACCGCGGAGGGTATTATGAGTTTTTCCCTGGGCTGGCGGGCGGTCTCCAAAAGACCGCCCGCCAGCCCAGGGAAAAACTCCCTTCCCACGAGGATGCCGGCTCGTAATAGAGCCGGCGGAGTGGGAAGGTGCGACGGGTGCTGTTGCACCCGTCGCGTATTTCACTGTCTGCAAGGCAGACAGTGAAATACATTTTGGGGCCCTCTTACGGGGGCCCCTGCAGTGCCCATGCCGTTGGCATGGGCACTGCAGGGGCCCCCAGGGGCCCCGCGACTCCCCCTCCCGCCATCCGGTTCCCGGCGGGAGAACCGCCAGGAACTGGATGGCGGGAGGGGGAGTCGGAATCCCCAAGCCGGCGCAGCAAGCTGCGCCGGCTTGGAGGATTCCTTGGGGCCGGCGGGAGACCGCCGGTTTCCCTTCTCTGACCGCGGCTAAGCCGCCGCGGTCAGAATGCCCCGCGGGGCACCGCCGGCCTGTCGGCGGTGCCACCGCGGCCCTGGCGGAAGTAATCCGCCAGGGTCGTAATGACCACCTAAGTTTCTTGGTTTTCGCTTGCCAGAGCCCGTGCAAAGTTTTAAGCACATTGCAAGTTAGTTTTTATTCTTATCAAACCCAGCTAAAAAGAGAAATGCCTACAGTTCTCCACCAGCTTTTGCTGGTTGTAAATGTGTTGAAGCAGATATGCTAATTAAGAAAATTATTGATGGTCTATATGTTATTACTGATGAGAAATCACGTAGACAAATTTATTATAGAAAAATAATGTGCACGTTGAAAATGTGCCCTTGGGGTATGATCACCATGTGTACTAAAATGATTGAAATTTGTATGAAATAATGAAAATGTAATAATATGTCATAATGAGATGTATAACCTGTGTTTTACATTAATTTGTAGTATTAAGTTAGCTGGACTAAAAGCCTAGTTCCACTGGGCCTCTCACACTCGCAGCATGAGATACTGAAAAGGACTGGAATCTGCTACATTCAACCTTGACCCGCTCGAAGTTCAAGTTACTTATCTAGAATTTTCTGCAATGTACCGGCGGAAAGGAGATGATAAAGACAATTTGATACAATTATGTGTAGAGCAGGCTAAATGTACTTTCCCAGGACTTGAACAATAGAGGCACTGACTGAAGAAGAATATGCAACAATTTCGATACCTGAAGGGCCGGAAGATGAGGATATCGTATGGAAAACCAATCCGCTACTTGTGAACAGAGACATATGAAAATTAGTAGATTTGGTAAACAAAAACTATAGGTTAAAATCATATCTGCCGACTGACTGACCAATTAGCAATTAGGGGGATGGACTGGTAGACCCTAATAAAAAGTCATGACAAGGGGCAAGAAATTAGAGTTGAGGGAGAAAAGTTGATGACGTCAGGAGACGCTTTCCAAAGTGCTGCTATTGGGCTCATGGTCTGTGAGCCCGATCCGTAGCTGACCAATAGATGACTTGAAGATGAAGACTGACTTTTTGCTGATCCATCCTGGATAGGTAGCTATGAAAATGTGACTGACTATTTTGTGCCTTTACGTCTAGGTACCAACTGCACAGTTTTAAAGATTCTCACTTAGGTAGATTTTTCTAAATTGATGTTTTCTCTAAATTGGTTTCGCTTGAAGACCCCCATGCTAATGCTAATTTTGGTTAGGTAGGCTGTTAGGGGTGACGTTGACAGTGACAAATGACTGACGAACTTAAATGCTGAATTTCACTATTACTGCTGGTATTCTTAGTTTGTGGTATTACATTGTCGTATAAGCATTCTTCAAGAATTTATGTCTTTTATGACAGATTAATAAAAAGATTGATTTGATTAATAAAGATTGAACTAACGGATGATTTAAAATTGTAATCAATAGGGAATAAAAATTGTTAACTCCTTCCTGAGTAGTGGTTATTCTTGAGTATGATGGTTTAAAGCTGTTTTTCCATAGAATATTTCTTGATTATTGATGTTAGTTGTTGTTCCAGTAGTTACTGCATGACTAGGATACTCCATGCGATTCAAAAGGTTCATCGACCTATACACGTCTCCTTGTAAGTTCACTTACTAAGGACAAGGCGCTCTAGCAAATGCATGCCGACGTTTTGTCTGCAAGCTCAGCTGCTCCTACTGCAAAATGAGGGCAGATGGCCGGTAGACGGAGGACTGAATAAACAGGAAGTTCTGTGCGGCCAAGGTGCACACTGGAGAGAAAGTAGAGTGGATTACTGCCCTTTGTTGGCAACAAGAGGAGAGCTGCCTTCACAGTAGCACTCTCTGCTTTATGGAACAGTATAGAGCCCGCAAAAATTCCCCTGTTGTGCTCTTTTCACACAACAGCCCACAGATCATTTGGAGTCATTTTGAAATGTGTGCCACATTAAATTCTCACCACCCACGCACTTACCATTTGTACAAATGACCCAAAACTTCCAGCTCCTAATATTTTTAACAAGCGCTACAGTACAAATAGGGCTAATAAAACAAGCTTGCTCACAAATAACAACGGAGAGTGGGAGGAGGACGAGAGTGCAAATGGAGTCCTCGTGTGTAAATAAAATAAAAAGTACCTTCACTGTGAAGTAGCCAGTGGAAGGAGACTGGCCATTAGCGAATGCAGTGACCAGAAGTAGTACCTGGTCTACAATCTACCCAGCGGCATGGACGGCAAAGTAGCAGAGAGCAGGAAGTGAAAACAGACAACATGTTGGTCAATCAGAAGCACGTAAATTAGAGCGATGTTGACTAAGCCAATGGTAAGTTCAGGTCAGTAAAGGCAGGTTCTGAGCTCCTTTTAAGATATTTTTTTTATTCACAAAAGATTTAGCAAGCACAACACGCGTGCAGGTGAAACCTAAAAAGAAGTAATTGTCCGCTGGGGGCCACTGCCACAAAGTGATTGTGGGTGACTTCATTGCTGTCAAGTTTTCAGATTGCTGGTTTCAGTTGACAAAGGGAAAGATGCCAAAAGACCCAGTTCAGGTGGGAGACTCCCCGTTTTCTAAGCCAAAAATGGCTTTGTTACCTGTCTCCTTCCTAAAATTGCCTCTGCTTAAATATATGTAATTCCCTGATTTTTCCAAATCTCACATTTTTCAGTCATAAGATGTTGCATGTACACGTATGAGTGACATTCTACTGTCAGATGTATGACAGTTCGAGTGACACTTGAAAGCTAGTAAATCAAAGTAGTAACCGGTATTTCAGTACCTTCCTGTGAGTTTTTATTACCATATTCAGACATATCCCACAACAATGAACATATGTTTACCACAAGCTAGACCTATTTGTTTGCTAATGCTTGTTGCGAATGAGTAATATCAATGATGTTGTGAATAATTATAACTGAAAATGTTTCAATTCTGAGAAAAGTAAACTGTAAATTGAACATCACAGTGTGTGTGGAAGGAGTAGTGGTCCTTAGAGTGTCTCCGTCACACCACTTTCCTCTGCATGTTCTCACTGTTAGCCACTTGTGCCATTTTTCTCCTTACATCTTTCTGAAATCCTCCAACTGCATAGCTCACCTTTCTTCTCTTTCTACTTCACACTGTCTTTTCACTCTGTCTTTCAGCATGTACTCACTTCTTTGTGTTGCCCTCTTCACCATGCTTACATACACACACGCCTCACCTGTAAGTACAGTATGTTCTTTTCCTTAGTTTGGTGCTGTCAATATGTCAACAGTTATGTACCGTACAAATCAAAAATTGCACACACGGTTCCAAAAAGAGAGTTCCTTTTAGACCGATAGGTTCTGCATACCAAGGAAGAATTTTTTTTTTCTTTTGAAGCACGAGCCCTCACTCACCTACAGGTGACATGCTTCATCATAGGGCTGTGCCCCTCGTCAGGCTGGCGCTGCAATGCCTGACGGGCCCCACGTGGGGGCTCTTTGCCGGAGATCTTTTGGAGGAAAATGCACAACCGGTCAAAAGAATTCGAGGATTGGTATAATAATGGTTAAAAATGCCTAGAGGTAGGATATGATCATATATTTAATTCAATGTTAGTACCTCTGGCAAGATTAAAAACAATAAATAGGGATATAGTAAAATAATGTCTACACTCCCCATAAAAAGAAGAATTTCCAATTACAGCTACTAACTCTCACATTGGGGAGTAGTAAAAACGAAACAAGTAAACACAGGATCCCCTGTGTTACTCTACATCACAGGTCAACATGTTTCTCGCTAATTTATAGTCAATGACTGATCTTATGCGATTCATCAGGACCTTAAAGACGTACCTAATCCTTTAAACACTTGGACATCCCATATTAGGGAGAACAAAGCCCACAAAAATTAAATGTAGGGCCTCATCGGGGAGAGCATCTACTTGAAGCAATCCACTGTGGTTTGTTGGTGAAGCCGACCTAGCCGGACGACCTACTTTCATCGATGTTCCCCGGGATGCTCTCCCCGATGAGGCCCTACATTTAATTTTTGTTGGCTTTGTTCTCCCTAATATGGGATGTCCAAGTGTTTAAAGGATTAGGTACGTCTTTAAGGTCCAGAAACCAGATCAGAGTCAATCAGCCGTATGTGGAACACACAGTCACCCTGTAATGATAGAAATGTCCCAACTATATATACTTGCCACTTTACATCTATGGAAACTTACTTAAGATCTTCAGGATACTGCTTGCTTTAAGCCAATTACATTGCACAAAACATAGCAGTGTATTTCAGTCAGTCAAAATGACTTTATTGCAGCTGGCAGCCATAAAAGCACGGCATAAAAAAGAATAAATATATACTATATAGATATAAAACATAATTAAGTTAAAATTGTTTGACAATACATCTTCATTGGATAAGAAGTGCAATACTGTACACATACATATGAAACATAATTGAGTTAAAATTGATCGACAATGCTCTCTATTAGGTAAGAAGTGCAACACTGTACAAATCTCAAGGCATCAGTCAGGGTTGGCCGACTGCAAATGCCTTTTGCAAATACACCATGAGGTGAATAAGAATCTCACTACGAAGAGAACAGTTAGTTGCCAAACATTAGTTTTTAAAATTCTAAGTGCCTCTACATATTGCCTAATACGCCAAAACCTACAAATCGGAAGCAACCACTTCTTTCTCGGGTGGCATACATTTTACAGAAAAAGAATCATGGGCCTCAGACTCTTCACCTGTTCCACAAACAGGACAGGTCGAATTCAGAGTATTATTGCCACTCCTCCACTTATTTGTAAACACACGTATGGGCAATGAACTATGCCTAATCTGTACAAAATGTGCATGCCAATGGCAGGTGAATCTCATCTAAAATGTTTTCATGTCCATAATGATCCTTTAAAGTCTAAAAGTCTTTTCCTGGGTTTCCTGCCCCGGGTAGGCCCAAAATTTCTTCCAATACTCTCCTACATGATTCCAATTCTGGAGTGGCCCAAAGTCCCCTCCAGAATAGAAGAGGTCTGAGTCCCAGATCTTCAATAATTGGTCTTATTCCCAGATCAAACCTCAGCGGAATTAAGTGTGTGCTTGATGGAAGGCTTAATAGCTGCCTAAGAAAACCAATCTCAAGCTTTTGGATCACGGTCCCTGCTTTATGCCTCCAAAGTTCTGCCCCCCCCAACGCTTGCGACCTGTATATTTTAACCACAGTCCTGACTGTTTTAAAAAAGGAATCTTTAGAGGCTCTTACCAAGCAGCCAGTGAACTTAGCCAATCTAAGCTTTTGCTTATCAATTTGTAGGGATCAATTCATGTGCTCCCCAAGTAGCACCCCTAAGTATTCAAATGTCTCACCCGCTCCAAAAATGTATTTCACTACTTGTGCATAACTGGTGCTGTCACGTTGGCTCTCATTGTACCAATGAAGCTGCTGGATTCAGGCAGCTGCACCACCTGAATGGGGGGAACTGAGTTTGATCCCACACCATGTGACAACTGTCGGCCTAATCTGTTTTCGGCCAGCTAGCAGCGCCTCACCTATGTCCAAGACCAGGGGTGATTTGTGGCAGCCAGGTGCATAACATTGTGACCTCTCAGGGAAATAATGGTGGAACTGATCTTATCCTTTTCTCCCAGTTACATTTGTCTCACACATACAAAGACAAGCAGAAAATGGTTCAATAAGTTATATTGAATCAGCTGCATTCTAGATAAAAAGACGTGGACTGCAATAAATAGGATAATAAATCATACTAAAAACACAATGGTGACAAGAAAAGTGAAGCCCTGGAAAATTCCCAACATGCTGTCACTATGCAAGATGTATGATTCCTTCCTACACCACTAATGTTCCATGTTAGAGCACAGTAGTATAAGCTCTAATCTGCCCTTCAGTACCCAGGGAAGACATCATCCCCCATACCCGACTACGGCAGTAGTGAAGAAGCCTGTTGTCTATTCAGACACCTTCCTCATATAGGCCAGGGAACCAGCAGTCTCAGAAAGCAGCTGTAGCGAAGTCAAACAGCATGTGGTGGCAGTCATCTGGCTGGAACCTCCCTCTAACATACAGGGGGCAGAGAGATGTTTTATAATAAAACAGCTAGTGTTCTGAGAAAGTGTCCCCATGTAAAAATACATATGTTTCCGTGCAATGTACCACTTTATGCTGGCAAACCTATCTTGTCGCAGCCTTGAACAATGTACACAGTGAAAGAATGTCGTGCTAAGAAATGTAAATACATTTCTAGGCAAAAGAACAGCAATAAAGAGGAAAATAAAACATCACCACAAATGTGGTAATTTCTAAAGGAATAAAAATAGAATAAAATGAAATATAACTAGGCTTAAGGGAACAAGCAGCAGGCCGATTTGCTAAAATAACGTGCCCAAAATAGGGTGACCACCCGTCCGTAAATTTCACGGACAGTCTGTAATTTCACCTATTTGTCCGTTGTCCGTGAAGACTTCTTTCACGGGTGGCATTTGTCCGTAATTTCAGTTGTTGTGGGTGACAGCCAATGATGTGGCTTATCTCACCCTCCAATAATCGCCCAGGACGTCGTGTGAAAGGCCTAAAAAGCACCTAGTGTTGGCTTGATATCCATCAGCCAATCCTAGTGCTCGCTGCTCCACTGTAGGACTTCTCTCATTGGCCGTGATGCTTCAGGGCATCAGGGCTAATGAAAACAGCTTTAGGCAGCCTAGCCTAGTTTTATTAGGACGTGCAGAGCACGTTTGCAGTGTTTTCCTACTTTGTTTTTGCTGTTTGCCCCTTCAAGGAAGAGCGACTTCGTGTGCCAGGTGACTGTCCTAGTCCCAGAAGAACCGGTGGGAACACGGAGCGAGCCGCCAGTCCCATTACACCATGCAATCACTTTCTTGAAAGGTAAGTTGCACCAATGTGCTTCATTTCATTTTGCTCTATTTTATATTCCAGTTTAATTTAGAGGTTTAAAATTTGTTTATTCTGTCACTCTCTTTCATTCTTGAGCCTACTTGCTCTATCTCACATTCTCTGTCCTTCCTGCTTCGAGATAGAGATTGTGAGATAGAGCGAGTAGGCTTTAGAGCGAAGGGGAGAAAACGACAAACAAAACAGTCAGCTCTGCGAGGAAAGCATGGCAGAGTTTGAAGGGGAAGCGGGCCTGGGAGTGGGAAACAGGAGAGGCAGATTGTGAGATAAAGCGAGGGAGAGAGAAAGATAAAGAAAACACTCTGAGGGCTCTCCTCCCTTCAGATTCTGCCTTGCTCTCCTTGCAGAGCTAACCCAGTTGTGCAATAAAGTCAAATGCACCCTGCACATGGCCAAATTTTCTCACTGACCCACATACTTTGTGCCAGGGGACCAGTCTTTACATCAAGCAACAAACAGATCAGTTCCAAAATGATCTTTCAAAATTTACAACACTCATAAGCATGCAAAGGGCTGTGTTTTTTTAAAGAGGTGTGAGCTGAGTGGGTTTACAGAGGAGCAACCAGATTGTGTGCCTTTCCAATAAGAAATGTATTGTTCCCAACTAAGAATCAGGATGTGATTAGCAGGTGGGATGACAGAAGGGTTGATGGGTGGATGTTGTTGAGGCTTTTTCAGTGTTGGATAGCAGTAACCGGGAGCTAGAAATGGATGAGGATAATTACTTCTGTTTTCAGTGAAAGCATAGACTACAAAACATAATTTGCAAAATTATAGATCTCAAAATATAGAGTGCCATATTCTAGATCTTACATAAATATAACCCTACAAAAAATGAAACTTGCCTTTATTAGCTAAATAAAACCAAACTTCACAGAGACCCACACTTACTCTCAATTGATGCTCACTCTGGTGGTCAAGCCTCAGTCATTTCCAAACTTAATTGAAGGTCTGTGTAGGGGTCTTCCTGAATATGAACTAACTCCACTTCAACATGTTCATAATATTCCAGTTTGGCTCATTTTTGGGCTATGCACATCAGATACATAGCCTGCTCTATGTCTTGGTGGTCTTTACTCTGTCTGTACGGGTAGCAGAGGGCATTAAGTCTGCCACCCCAGCAAGGCACAGTTGTTTCTTTTTAATAAAACCATCCATGCACAGGCAAATGTACAAGAATTCACAAGGTCCTGGGGAGTTGTATTTAAACTGCAGCTCTGAACGATAATGCATGAGTGTTCTCCAGGCTCACAGCCATGAATTCTTGCTCTGATCCTTCCTCAGCTGCCATGTGGGACTGGTCTCCTCAGCTGTTTAGTATTCTATGATGGTGAGGTGGGATGGGGGCACTTCTGAGGGGAAGAAGTGGTCAAGCAGGACAAGGTGCAGTGGGCACTGGGTAGGAATGTAGACATGCAGATGGAGAAGATGTGGCAGGCCAAAGACATGAGGCCCCAGGATGGAGCATATACCCGGAGCACACAGACCCCATCTCCTGATTTTATACTGCAGCCATCTGAATACACCTCCGTACCGGGGGCTGACCAGGGTCTCAGAAGGACTGTATTTCTTAAAGTACCCCATGTGATGCCAGATGCAGCAAAACACCTTATCATCACTGTAGAAAGGTAACCTCTTTCTAGCCTTGTTAGCCCCACTTTTGGCCTGTTTGTGAGTATATGTCAGAGTGTTTTTACTGTCTCACTTGGATCCTGCTAGCCAGGACCCCAGTGCTCATAGTGGAAACCCTATTTGTCAGTGTGTTTTATATGTCTCACTGGGACCCTGCTAGCCTGGCCCCCAGTGCTCATAGGTTGTGGCCTGAATGTGTTCCCTGTGTGGTGCCGAACTGTGTCACTGAGTCTCTGCTAACCATAACCTCAGTGCTTATGCTCTCTCTGCTTTTAAAATTGTCACTGCAGGCTAGTGACCATTTTTACCAATTCTGATTGGCACAATGGAACACCCTTATAATTCCCTAGCATACAGTATCTAGGCTCCCAGGGTATTGGGGTTCCATGAGATCCCTATGGGCTGCAGCATTTCTTTTGCCACCCATAGGGACCTCAGACCAATATTGCACAGGACTGCCACTGCAACCTGAGTGAAATAACATCCACGTTATTTCACAGTCATTTTACACTGCACTTCAGTAACTTATAAGTCACCTATATGTGTAACCCTCACTTGGTGAAGGTTAGGTGCAAGTTTACTCAGTGTGAGGGCACCCTGGCACTAGCCAAGGTGCCCCCACATTGTTCAGGGCCATTTCCCCAGTCTTTGTGAGTGCAAGGACACCATTACACGTGTGCACTACATATAGGTCAATACCTATAAGTAGCTTCACAATGGTAACTCCAAACATGGCCATGTAACATGTCTAAGATCATGGAATTGTCCCCCCATGCCAAATCTGTTATTGGTGTGCCAATCCCAGGCATCCCTGGGGCTCCAGCATGGGCCCCGGGCACTGCCAAACTAGCTCTCTGGGGTTTTCTCTGCAGCTACTGCTGCTGCCAACCTTCAGACAGGTTTCTGCCCTCCTGGGGTCTGGGCAGCCCAGTCCCAGGAAGGTAGAACAAAGGATGTCCTCTGAGAGAGGGTGTTACACCCTCTCCCTTTGGAAATAGGTGTAAAGGGCTGGGAGGAGTAGCCTCCCCCAGCCTCTGGAAATGCTTTGAGGGGCACGGATGGTGCCCTCCTTGCATAAGCCAGTCTACACCGGTTCAGGGATCCCCCAGCCCCTGCTCTGGCGTGAAACTGGACAAAGGAAAGGGGAGTGACCACTCCCTTGTCCATCACCACCCCAGGGTTTGTGCCCAGAGCCCTGCCATCTTGAATGCAGAGGTGTGAGGGCACAGTGGAGGCCTCTTGAGTGGCCAGTGCCAGTAGGTGACGTCAGAGATCCCTCCTGATAGGTGCTTACCTGGTTAGGTGGCCAATCCTCCTCTGAGGGCTATTTAGGGTCTCTCCTGTGGGTTTCTCTTCAGATAACGAATGCAAGAGCTCACCAGGTTTCCTCTGCATCTCTCTCTTCAACTTCTGCCAAGGATCGACCGCTGACTGCTTCAGGACGCCTGCAAAACCGCAACAAAGTAGCAAGACAACTACCAGCAACATTGTAGCGCCTAATCCTGCCGGGTTTCTCGACTGTTTCCTGCTGGTGCATGCTTTGAGGGCTGTCTGCCTTCACCCTGCACTGGAAGCCAAGAAGAAATCTCCTGTGGGTCGACGGAATCTTCCCCCTGCTAACGCAGGCACCAAACTTCTGCATCACCGGTCCTCTGGGTCCCCTCTCATCTTGGCGAGCACAGTCACTGGAACACAGGAGCTGGATCCAAGTGACCCCAACAGTCCAGTGGTCCTTCTGACCAAATTTGGTGGAGGTAAGTCCTTGCCTCCCCACGCCAGACAGTAATCCTGTGTACCGCGTGATCTGCAGCTGCTAGGGCTTCTGTGCACTTTTGCAAGGATTCCTTCGTGCACAGCACAGCCCAGGTCCCCAGCACTCCGTCCTGCATTGTTCAACTCGCTTAGTTGATCACCGGCTTCGTGGGACCCTCTTTTTTTGTGTTGAGATGACCGCCATGCTCAGATTTCTTGAACGCCTGTTCAGGTGCTTCTGCTGGTGCTGCCTGCTTCTGCGTGGGCTCTCTCTGTTGCTGAGTGCCCCCTCTGTCTCTTCCTCCAAGGGGCGACCCCCTGGTCTTTCCAGGTCTCTGGCAGCACCCATTGTCTTCAACCGCGACTCTTGCAGCTAGCAAGGCTTGTTTGCGGTCTTTCTGCGTGGAAACAACTCTGCATCCCACAGCAAGCCATGGGACAACATCTGACCAAAGGAGAAGTTCCTGGCACTTTCCATTGTTGCAGAATCTTTGGCTTCTTCCACCCGGAGGCAGCCCTTTTGCACCTTCATCCGGGGTTTAGTGGGCTCCTGCCCCCGCTGGACACTTGCGTGAGTCTTGGACTTGGTCCCCTTCCTTTGCAGGTCCTCAGGTCCAGGAATCCGTCTTCAGTGCTTTGCAGTCAGTTGTTGCCTTTGTAGAATCGCCTATCTCGACTTTACTGTCTTTCTGGGGTAGTAGGGTAACCTTACTCCTACTTTTCAGGGTCTTGGGGTGGGGTATCTTGGACACCCTTAGTGTTTTCTTACACTCCCAGCGACCCTCTACACACTACACTAGGTCTGGGGTCCATTTGTGGTTCGCATTCCACTTTTGGAGTATATGGTTTGTGTTGCCCCTAGGCCTATTGTCTCCTCTCCTATTGCATCCTATTGTATTCTACAGTGTTTGCACTACTTTTCTAACTGTTTACTTACCTGATTTTGGTTTGTGTGTATATTTTGTGTATTTTACTTACCCCCTAAGGGAGTATATCCTCTGAGATACTTTTGGCATATTGTCACTAAAACAAAGTACCTTTATTTTTAGTAACTCTGAGTATTGTGTTTCTTATGATATAGTGCTATATGATATAAGTGGTATAGTAGGAGCTTTGCTTGTCTCCTAGTTCAGCCTGAGCTGCTCTGCTATAGCTACCTCTATCAGCCTAAGCTGCTAGAACACTACTAATCTACTAATAAGGGATAACTGAACCTGGCACAAGGTGTAAGTACCACCTGGTACGCACTATAAGCCAGGCCAGCCTCCTACATTAAATTACAAACAAGCATCTATCTTACCTCCTCTAGCTAGCTCTGATACTCAAATCATATCTGCTCTGATCCAACATTGAGACCTTCACGCTGCTTCACTCACCATGAACTGGTACTTCTAATCCTCCACAAAATTGTTACCTCTTAAATGTAACATTCTCCAGGATCGGACTGGTCTACAAGGCAATCTGACAATGCTAGCAGTGCTGGTCTGATAGGTCAGTGTGAGGGCTGTTTTTTGGCTTTTTATGAGGACTGATGCACCTGTTTTTGTTATCTACTATCCTGACATCATCACTAACATTGCCTACACCAACCACAAATGTGTGCAGTCCCCCATTGCTTGCAAAACGTCTTTACAGCATGTCTTTACAAGTTCAAAACTGCCCCTATTTTCAAATCGGAGTTATGATTTCAGTTATATGATTTGCTAGCAGGGCCACTCTCTTTGTGCACCTCCTAAGTTTGCACCTTGTTTTTATGCCCTATGCTTGCATGGTACCATGCAGCATCACAAGCTTGGGCAATTAAAACAATGGCATAGTTATAGGAGGCAAAAAAAGAGGTAGATTGCACAGACAGTCTATTTGCATGTGTGCTGACAGTGTTTGCATGAATTGGTGCATTAGAGCAAGTCCTATTAACTTTGCTAATGCTTGCTTAATTACCCACACATAAATTGTATAATCACAGTGACTGAGATACTGTCAAACTAAAATGAGAGGAAGTAGTTCTCTTTGCACCTAAAGTGACAGAAGCTATTTGTTTGGGAATGCATATTGCTTGAAATCATTTAATTCAACAACGCTGCAGTCAATCTTAATTCAAAGCATCCATTGGGCATAAGAATATGTGGCATATCACCAGTGATGGAAGCAGGTGTACTTGTGTACTGTGAAAATGTCCTATATCCTTTCAATGCTCCACATGTTTTTTCTGTCTTGCATTGTGTTCTTACTGAATGCCAACACTACAGCATTATTAGCACTTGTGAAGCTCCCATATAGCTGAATGCAATAGTTCCATGGGTGCCTGCTGGATGTTGAAGTGTTTGCATTTAAAACCCTTTCATATTATTTAACTGTTCCCTCAGTGGCTCACAGTTGAGATTGTGATTGTTTGTTTAGTTTGTGCTTGTTGTTGGGAATTGGGTTTCTGGTTGTCAGAGTATGCACCCTGCCACCAGCATACTGAAAACCCATGAAGTGCATGTTTGTCCACACCACTCCAAGTTGCAAGTCACTATGTATCCTAACATACACACCTCAGTGATCATCACAAACAACATGGAAACACTTTTTCACATAGAAGCCTGTGTTTCTGAGTATGGGGGGTGCACTGGTAGGTAGGCCAGTCCAGTGAGCAAGAGGACAGTAAGTGCCTGATACACTTTATTTATTCATTGAAGAATTGAAGACAGTATGCATCTACATAAAGTCTGTTGGGTATTTTACAGAGTACTTAAAAAAAAACACACAAATGTCTGGTTATGAGTCAGGCGAAGGTGCCGCAGAGGAAACGTTCACATCAGATTTTGAAGGACTTTCAGGTGCGACATCTACCTCGCAGGCAGACTCCTTGCCTGAGCCACCCAAGAAAAAGGCAAAAAAGCACTTTGTGAAGTACAGACTAGAATGGGAACTTAAACACCCCAACATCCGGAAGTCTTCAGAAGATGTGTACAAGGTAAAGTGCAACATCTGTAATAAAGACTTTTCCATTGCCCATGGAGGAGAGCGGGATATCAAAACACATGAGGCAGGATCACAATATAAGAAAAATGCCTCAGGCAGGGTGAAGATGGCAACAATTTCGGCATACCTGCAACCAAGCTTTCAGTCAGAAGTAGCTAAAGTAAGTCATTGCTTGCATCATCATAACATAACCTAAGTCGCATGTAATTCATATACACTCTTCTTACTTTGTCACACTCTTTTTAAGACCCCCCCCTGCTGTTGATTATGCCAGACATCTTGCATTTGTTTATACCAAGTCAGGTTGCCTTCAACATGTTTTTCTCACTTTGTCCATATCAAGAGCACATTATAACTGTTTTTGGCTTGGTAGCTGACACTTTAAAGTAAGTTTGCAGCTCTAAGAACCATAGCGTTAACTATTTTTTTCATCAGTGGAGACTTTATCTGCGTGCTGCTTATACCCCTTTTTTCATTTTTTTGGGTTTATTTTAGGTCATAGCTGCAGAGGTAACCCAGGTATACCATGCTGTCAAACATCATATCTCCTACAACTCCCTGGACTGTGGCTTTAAGCTGTCCAAAGTAATTTCTCCTGACTCATCTATTGCGGTGAAAGCATCCTGTGGCCGCACAAAGGCATCAAGTATCACAAAAAAAGTGCTTGCACCTTTTTTGTTGCAGCAAGCATTTGAAGACTTGCAGGATGGATATTTCTCAGTTTGCAGCGATGTCTCCAACAAAGGAAACATTAAACTAAATCCACTTTTGCTGCAGCACTTCAATTTCACATCCGGTGTGATATACGCTCTGCTGGACTTCTATGATGGCGATGCTGAGACTACTACTGCGATTGCACAGCAGATCACAAATAAATCAAAAGAGCATGGGTTGAAATTGGACCATGTCGGTGCATACTGTGGAGACAACGCAAGTGTCAACTATGGCCGACATCACTCTGTCTTTCAGCTTTTAAAGGGAGCAAATGAAGACATTCTGCCTGCAAACTGTCCTGCCCACATCTTACACAACTGTGCTAAACAAGCCATTAATGGACTCTTCATGGATGTTGAATCATTTGTTCTAAATGTCTACAACCATTTCTCTTCTTCAGCAAAGTGAACAGCGGAGTTGAGAGAAGTGTTTTCTTTTGTGGACCTGGAGTGACAGCCTTTGTTTCGGCATGTCCCAACAAGGTGGCTCACTTTGTTCCCAGCCATCGATCGACTGTTGAAGTGCTGGGCAGCACTAAAGTCCTATTTCCTTTCTCTAGGGCAAGAAAAAACACCTAGAGCAATATGGGATTTTCTAGGGCTAGAAAGTGGGGAGGGCGCCATGTCACGTGGCGAAGCTTACCTTTTCTTTGTTCATGACATTTTTAACATAGTCAATGTGTCTATTCTGCAGCTTGAGAAGGATGAGTTGAGCGCACCAGCGGTACCAGGCATCTTCAGGATATTGCGGAACAACTTAAAAGACAGACTGGAAAATCGGTTCTTTAGTTTCCAAGTGCACAATTATGTAATGCCCCATGATTCATAGTTGAGCGCAACCATGCAGAGAGATTTTTTGACATTTTTGGAGCGCTCATTAAAGTATTTAGAAAAATGGTTTGATTTCTCAGAGAGCCATTACTTGTCAGCAATAGAGCCATGCTGTTTAAGAGAAGTGCTCACCTTTCAGCAGCTCTGCAAAGCTGCTGATGCAATTAACTTGAGCCGTCATCTGGACCTGCAGTACTTATTCAATGAATACAGTTTAATTGCTCCTGCTTTGCGGGCTGTGGTAGGCTCCAACTTGCCATGCGTACAGAAGTGGTTGAGTGCTTTCTCAAAGTTGCCATGTGATGTCCCCAATATAAAAAAACAGATGTCATTTATACTTAGCTTGCCGGTCAGCAATGCACCAACTGAGAGGATTTTTTCACAACTGAAGTTCACCTGAACTGACACACATAATAGGTGTGATGTTGAGCTTTGTTAAGGCGGAATTGCAGGTCCAGGTGAACATGAAACATTCATGTGCAGATTTTTATCAGTTTTCTCTGAGGAACAAAGAACTTCAGACTTCTGGAAGTTCCAATAAAAAAATACAGTTTCAAAAACAAGCACTAAAACTAATAGTGCTACGGTCTGTGATAAATGACGGGTACATTGGTGGTCAATTTTGTTTGGTGTGCTTTACTGCTTTTTAACCTATTATAAACATATTTTGACTTGTACTTATGTTGGTTGTCTATTTACTTACTTGTATACTATTGTGTGACCTCCTCTGAAGGTCAGTAAAACTTACCTTTTGTTCTGAATTTGTGTCCTGAATGTTGACCTTTCGTCCTGAATTTTTGTCCTGAATTTTTACACTCACTGTCCTGAAGTTACATCCATGCCAGGAGGTCACCCTAGCCCAAACACACAACTGAAATGGCTTCACTACAATGCATTCTCCTTTGTATAGAGTGTCACTTATGGGCTATAAGATAGGCACAAACAACGATGAAATGTCACGGATAAACACGTCGAAAACATAAAACATGTTGAAGTACAGGCAGACGGAATACATGGCTTCTACGCTGATGCTATTGTCTGAAGCCGACCTGAGTTTTTGAAAATCTATTTCAAGTGGCTCAGGTGAGGACACTCATCATCTTCCATTAAATGTGCCCAGCACAGCACCTCCTCTACTCCAGTGAGAGTCTTGGGAAGGAAAAAAGGGACGCAAGAAAGTGAGTTGCAGCATCGTCAGCTGATCAAGATTTCCCAGCCAGGCTGGAACATTCCAGACAGCCGCACTTCTTGGTAACAGCTCAAATTGCCGCTTCCCCAGAACAAAGCAGCAAAAACAATAATGTGAAACATGTGGAATGTGCCAATGAACTCCAGGGTGGCCGTCTCAGTACTTCCCCATTCTCAATACATTTCTAGTTAAGTAATTTGCTCTTGTCTGCGCTCTGACTTTGCACAAGTGTTCATTGCAATTGCACCTTTAGTTTATGGTCAGTTTTTCTACCACAGCTCATTTCAATACTCAAGGCAGAACTTCTGAGTGTTTGCGGGTGCTAGGTGGGGTTGATGTACACTCTAAACACTCACTCACATGCTGTTCTTCCTATCAGGCCGGTTCCGGAGCATACCCTTGATGCCAAGGGCAAGCTGATCACACCCTGCCCTATGACGAAAAGGAAGCAGGGAAGGGTGCATCGGTGATTGACAGCCTCAAGAAGCACAGGGCTGAAGCCTAATGTGCCCGGGCTGTGTTCAGTTAAGAAGGCTGCATCATCTTACATTGGGTGTGGTTCTAAAGGCTAGAAGGCTTTGGGGGACCAGGGCTGAAGAAAAGTAAGCCCAGAAAAAATACGGTAGCAGGCACATGTGGACTGCTGCACGTGTCTGGAAAAAATGTCTGATCTCAACGAGCTACAGTGCTGGAGGACTTCAGGAAATGAAGCAGGGCGGAGCACCGTAGCCCATTGAAAAGAACCACCGCTGCTCAGCACTTGCGCAGAGCACTTAGTTGGGCACCAGTACCTGGAGCATAAAGCATACACCTTCAAAACTTGCTCTCAAGAGCTGCTGCTCAGTCTGTGTGCCTCTCGAGAGACACTGATGTTGATTCTGGACACGTACATTGTAACAAGCTAGGCCAAGGGTCCGATTTCCCTCCTTTCCGCTCTGGGCCTGGCTCTCACTGCCTGGAGCCTTTCATAAAGATCAAACGAGCCACACTGAAACGAAAGCACATCAAGCAATGCCCAGAGGAGTGAAACATATGTGAGAATGCATTTTAGTGCAGGAATGCGGGGTGGGGGAGGCACTAAAATGTGTTACAGTACCCCTAGAAACATGTTACTTAGCGGGGCTGTGGCTGCTATTTTGTTATGTGTATGTATATGCCTTAAGACCTTTTATTGAGCCCTTTACATTGGCGATGAAGGTGGTAATGTCCCTCCCCACTTAGCACCTTTGATGAAGCAACACGATGCTCAAGCACACAATCAAGAGCTCAACAGGTGGAGTAGGCAAAACAAAAGCAGACAGGAGCACACATTCACCATCAGTCCTCTCTGTTGCACATTGGGGTGGGGCGCAAAGCGTAGGCCGCAGTGACAGGAGAGCTGGATCGGCATGGAGAGGCAAGATGCGCTCCCTGATGGCCATCAACCGTGACTGCAGGGAACAAACACGGCATGCTGAACAACCAGCACATGGTAAACGACTTCAGAAGCACAGGCAACTGTGCAGGCCTGGCACCTGACCAGACTAATACATGAGACAGGAGGGGACTCTCCATAGATGCACAGTAACATTCATAATAATATTTAAAAAGGGAAAGAGAAAAAAAAAACGAAAGTGAGACAGTAAAAGAGAAAAATAAACAGCACATTGGGAACAGAAGGAGAACCTTGACAAGGTGCATAAAAACAATAGAAGAAACATGGTTGATGATCTGCCTAACCCACAGGCTCAAACACCAGCACCCCCGAACGTAGTACAACACGTGCCTCCATGAGTGTGCTGCTCTGTTGAGCAAGCTGGTGGATGTGCAAACCACAGCAATTCAAGCTAGTTCAGGCTCGGCAGAGGGAAGAAAAAACAATTGTCGGGCACTATGGCAGCTGGAGAGAACTGGTTAGCACATAGAAGATGATCAGGCAAAGGAGGTGAAAACCCAAATCATTCAAGGGGCGCAGGTCCTCTGCCCTGCAACACCGGATACTGCATCAACTGGGCATTCAATTGGAAGACATTCTGGTCCATTCCCATGATTTGCCAAATAGCATAAGATAGGAGATTAAATTGCCCTAACGAAGGGGCCTGAACTCCGAAGTGTCCCCAGAGGGTTCAGAGTAAAGTAAGAAGTGGTTGAGGCTATCCAACATGGACCTCCAAGAACCCTGAAAAAGAAACCATAATCCGCTGCATTGACGCGATGCCACAGCTACGGACTTGAGTCCCATGCCTTTGACAAATGACCATCATAAGACCTGCTGTATGTGTGGCAAGCCCAATCACTTTGCTAGGGTGTGCTGAAGTGGTGGAAAAAGGATTAAACCCCCTGGACAACAAAGAATTTAATTGGCAGAGCGGCAGCAGACACTGGAAGAAGACCAATGGAGAGAATGAAGGTAAGGTCTTCCTGATCTTGTATGCCAAGTAGGGTAGGATAAGGTGGAGACCACAATGCAGGTGTGTGATCATTATCGAAGACATGCATGTACCCATCATTTAAGCTATAGGGGCATCAGTAATGTGATGGATGTCAAGCAGTAGCTGGCCTCACAATCAAAGTGACCCCTCATCCCAAACCCACCAAATGCTATGCATAGGGGGACTAAGACCACTGCCCATAACTGTGGTGATAGAAGGAACCATATGCAATGGCCGGGTCCGAGCAGCATTTGTAAAGAGGGAGCATGAGCACATGGCCCCCCTTCCCTGGGCTAATTTCGGCCTACGGGGCATGCTGCACATGTAAAGGGGGAGAGGGTCACGCAGCCCCCTTCCGCCGGCTGATTTCAGCCCTAGGGACCCCATTCCCTGGAGCCCGCTGCATGTTCTAAGGAGACAGGGCCATACGGTCCCAATCCATGAGCCATTAATGGCCCCATGGAGCCCACCTCAGTGCCCGACTTAGCAGCTGTCCCGGGGTGCCCACCCCGGGACATAGTGGCTTCCCTAGTTCAGGTAGAGAAACATGTTTGTACTTGCTTGGTGGGAGCTTTTTCAAATCTCCCTCCAAGCAGGAGCAAACATCAAGTCAGCTCTCGGCGGGCCGGAGCTTCAAAAATGCTCCCACTCACTGAGAGCAGACTTTAGATCTGTTTCCCTGCCTGCATTAACGGGGACAGGGAAACATTTAAATATTGTAGGTTATTAGTGACTTTCAAATGGATATGAAGACATGAGGCAGTCTATCAAACTCTGTAGAGGTAGGGATAGCATATTTATTCATGTATATGTTTCCATGAAGTTTACAGTGGACCCTTTCTTGAAACTGGAAAGCATTGTGGTACCTACTAAAATAAAAAATATATATATATGTGACAGAATATAAAACACAAGCATAAGGAGCACAGATGCAAACAAACCAATATATAAAGATTTAAGCAATTGCCCATTAGCCAACAACTTAAGTTTGAAAAGAGGACAATTAATGGCTGTACTAAAAAATGGGCTTCTAATACAGCACAATAATTAAAAAAAAATACGAAAGAAAATAAGCTAGTCTGCAGCATGTAAAATGCAGATTTCTAGTCACATGATAATTAAAATAAAAAGAAAATTAGATAAGGAATAAAATTATGAAGTAAAGCATTACATGATTGATAAATACCATAAGGTGGACTGTAAACAGAGCCCAATAATACTAAATAACACCAACAAGCATACCCACACTTATGACTGTTGGAAAGTAATACAGCTGTATTTCTTCTTCAAAGACATTACAGATAAATTGGAAATTATACCTCATTATCTCCACCCATATAGTTAAACATAAAACAGTTACATTTATGCACCAAACACTGTTGCAAAAAATAATACAGGTAAATAAAAAAAAAAACTTTTACTCGGACAATAAATACTCAAAGCGTGGCTTTTTTATGTCTTTTCTAAAATAGATTTTGCCACATTGAACACAATGCCTAAAACATTACCTGCAGAAGCAAAAAAAGTAATGTGACAGCATAGAGAGGACAAAAAAGTGAACAGAGAGCAGAAGGATGCCTACAGAAAAACAATAGTACCGGTAAGACTACAAAAACGGTTTCTAATGTTTCTAGACATCCTAATGTTAGTAATAAAAAATGTAATAGGAAGCAATTGATCAAGAGACCACCATTAACAGTAGCCAAGTACAACAAAGAAAATGTATTTTCAACAAAAATATACACTTTCGCAAGAGACAAGATTAGGGATAAAACGACAAAGCATTATAAAGTTTGTGTCTTCAAAAATCTGGTTCAAAGAAATCTACTAAAAAGGAAGTAGATGGACAAAGTCATACACAATATGTTGAACATATTGTTGAAAAAGCATTTCATGTGAAAAGAAAACGTCTTTAGAAAAATCTAACTCTGGCTGCAGAAGAGCTATATTATCTCTGTGAATAGTATCTAATCTGCAATTACTGTCTTTGAAAACTAGACCATAACTTTATGCCTACATGTACAATTTATAACAGTTTGGAAATATATCCAATTCCTTCAGAACTACAGCAAATTAATTTATATGAAAGCCTTTCAATTCAAACAGTCCACCCTTTTCAAACTGTGATTAGAATGCAACCAAAATCTGGACAATTTCAGCCACATGAATTAGTACGCACGCTAAGAGGAAAAGTTGGTTTTCTCCCATTACATTTAATCAGTGAGGTACCGACAGAAGAAAAAAACTGGCAACAATTGATTAGCATATATATTTTTTTTAAAGTACTAGAATATGTTCAGAAAAACAATCTATATTATACAGATGTTGATGTAACAAAATACATCTCCTCTACATACTTATTTGGAAAAGAAAATCAACCAGGCAGTTTGAACAGATTACTGATGAACAAGCTGAACAAATATAGGAACATCATAGTATGCACCCACTACACGCAAAAGGTGTGATGGGTGATAGTTTAGAACTGTATCAGATGAAGGAAGCTAAAGAAGAGCTTATTAGTGTTTGGGAAAAAAAACTCTAGAAGCAAGATGGTATCCACATTTATTTCCCTCTGGAAAAAGTAGACGATATAATGATCATCCAGCCCAATTTTCAGAATGGGAGGACTGAGCTACAAGATTATATTCAAAGCATATACATTTTCAACAAGAGATTTCCTTATATTTTCACACTAATATATGAAAGTAAACTTTCTGTAACTTCTTATGTTGTTAGACATGTTATGGAAACTGGAACTTACTTTACTAATATAACAACACAGGATTTTGCTAAGAAGGTGCCCAAGAACGATGACAATCTAGAATATAACTTAAACAACATTATGGCAAGTCAACTAAGGGCAAATTAATATTGGTTTTGAAGACATGGAGAGTTTAAATGTATGCTCATAAATTTAGAACAACCCACTTGGTTTATTACTTTAAGCAGTTCTCATTATGTGTGGGACGATTTGTATAATTTTCTTCTCGTAGCTAATTCTAAAATTCCAGACATTAACCCCAAAACACCCGTAGAAATATGTTCTGTGGATCCTGCCAGTGCTTGTAGATATTTCAAATGTAAAATTTCAACTATGCCTCACTACTTAAACAACAAAAAGAAAACATCTGTTGTAGAAGTACTTGGTTGCTTTTGGCAGAAAGAGTATCAAACAAGAGGTGCATGGCACATTCATGTTCTTTGGATCAAAGATGCACTTAAGTTTGAAAAGGTGTCTGATGAATCAGTTCTAAATTTTATTGACCGTTATGTGAGGTGTGACGTCCCAAAAAACATCACAACAAAAAAGATGTGAGTAAGTTTTATGTTTTCAATCACATGTGGTAATACTGCTTACAAAAATATCAGAGCAGATCTAATTATGACTCAAAATGTCGGTTTGAATTCCCAAGAGCAATTCTACAGAAAGGAAGAGTCAACAATTTAATGTCATCTATAGGACATGCTTTTACTGTCAAATCACTGAAAAACACAATCTTAGACCATAAGCATCACAACGGATCAATTATTACAACTCTTTAGTTCTACATTTGTGGGATGCTAACATGGATATATAATTTGTTGCAGATAACGGTGGTCGAACCTTATGTTATTTCCTACATTACAAAATCAGAAAAAACAGATAAGAAAGAAGTATGGGAAGAAATAACTGCTGAACAATCCTTAAGTTAAAGATTATACAGTTGGTCCTACAAATGCTATCTCACCATGAGGTGAGTAGCTATGAAGCATGTGTCCGCTTAAGTTCCTCAAGTGTGTATGGTAAATCAAGAGCAATCACGTGGCTTGGTTTAAGCTTGATCGCATCATGCTAAAGAGTTTGAAAAGCCTACCTGAAATTGAACACCTTGCCCATTTTGATCCCACAAACAAAGACATTTTAAAGTCAAATATTTTGGACACATACTACCCAAAGAAAAGTACATTGTACTATCCCTTTATGAAGTTGCTTAGTTCTACAGTTATCAAAATAATAAAGCAGAAAATATCAACAATGGGAAATTTCAAGTTGAAGGTAATTCGCCACATTAAGCTTTTCTTATTAGTCATTGTAAATTAAGTTGTGACGCAGGACAAAAGAAAGTATTATACTATTTAGCACTTCTTTAACTATTTAAACGGTGGAGCTAAGAAGAAGAATTTATAGATCCCTTTGAATGCTATGGAGATGCATTTAATGTTTATAAAAACGGCATTCCATTGTCTGAATTTTAGATGTACCTACAAATGTTGGATCAATAATTGAAAGAAGAGAACAATATTAATGCAGATCTTCTAGGCCATACTACATCTACTAATAATATTTGCACTTCCAGGACTACCAATTATTGACACTGAAGCTGCAGTTGCTATGGACGAGGTCCAACATGCAATGGACCAAATTAAAAAGCATGTAGATAATTTAGATTAGTTAGTATCTCGATTAAATAGTGAACAACAACAAATATACAAATACTTAAAAGACTCAGTACATCAGGGACCTCAACATAAAAATAGAATATGTGAATATAGTTATTTTGACCCTACATAACCATATGTGAGTGGACAAACAGGAACTGGGAAAGGCTTTCTTATTAAAGTAATTACTGCTTAAGTATATTTAAGTACTAGCTGCAATTTAGCTTGTGTAGTTACTTCTCCTACCGGCTTAGCGGTCCATAACTCCAAAGGAATTACCTTACATCATCTTCTGTTACTGCTCGTGGGCTGGATAACAAACTGGAATACTTTAAAATTAAATGCTGATACATGCCAAGAATTTGATAGAGTCCTTAAAAATTAAAACTTTTAATCATAGATGAAGTGAGTATGGTTTCAAACTAAGGCCCTCATTATGACATTGGCGGTAAGTCCCGCTTATCGCCATGCCGACTGCCGCCAACATATCGCCGCCACGGCGGTTTACCGCTAACCATATTATGACCCACACATAGCAATCCGTCACTATACAGCCACACACAGAAGTCCGCCAGCCCAAAGGTCGGTGATAAACTGGTGGTAGCAAAACCCACACCGTTACGCCAACAGAACTATGTCCACAGCATTATGACCCACGAATCACCACAGCAGACATTTAACCGCGGTAAACCATTGGCAGTACATACAGCCGCGCTCAAAATACACACACACACTAACAAAACAACACTACATTGGACAATTCAAACTACACACACACATACAAACACCACACCACTATAAAACACACACACTACCCACAACCCTTTACGTCTCAAATAAATTGACAACAGAAATAGAGAGACACCAAGAGCACCCACAGAACCAGAGCCACAGAAAACCATCACCCTTACACCATCCATGCACCTTACAGCACACACCCCAACACATCACCCCACACATCCTCACACACTACACCCATGGCACCACAAAAACACCCAAGGTTCTCAGAAGAGGAGCTGAGGGTCATGGCGGAGGAAATCATCTGGATAGAGCCGCAGCTATTCGGATCACAGGTGCAGCAGACATCCATTGCTAGGAAGGTGGAGCTATGGCAGAGAATCGTGAACAGGGTCAACGCGTGGGACAGCACCCAAGAACAAGGGATGACATCAGGAAGAGGTGGAACGACCTACGGGGGAAGGTGCGTTCCGTGGTTGCAAGACAACAGATAGCTGTACAGAGGGCTGGCGGTGGACCCCCACCTCCTTCCCCACAACTAACAACATAGGAGGAGCAGGTCTTGGCAATACTGCATCCCGAGGGCCTGGCAGGAGTAGCAGGAGGACTGGACTCTGGTAAGTCAAAACTCTATTACTATCACCCCCTACCTGCATGCCTTCACATACCCCCACCTCTACCCTCAAACCCATCACCCCACCACCTCTCATACACCCCACCATCACAACCCACCCATCCCAATACCAAGCCCTGCATGCAACATAAATGCATGGACATCACTCACAGCCCTGCATGGACACCCATCACTAAAGCATGCACATTAGAGAGAATCACCTAACCCACAAAATCACTACTCACACAAGGCAAAGCTGACAGGGCAATCACAACCATACAGGGCAACACACCCATGCACAAGATGTCAAACGCACAAACAATAACACTGCATTTACATCCCCACAGGTCCCCCACACAACGTCACCGGAGAGGAGGTGCAAGCAACATCCAGTCCCCCCACAGAAGAGGCCCACAGTGATGACAGCAGCTCTGGACGCCTGTATCTGGATGACCAACCTGGCCGATCAGGGATCTCCGGACAGTTGGTTACCCAGGCACAGTCCCATACCACCACAGAGCCTCCCCCCTGAGGAAACACCACCACAGTACCCACCCAGCGGGCCCATACCTCTTCCCCAGGACACGTCAATCAGCAGTGTGTCCACCACTACAGGGATCCCAGGCAACCCCAAAAACACAGGACAATCAGGGACCTGGGGTCAGTGCCAGTGGGCACACAGTTCAGGGGACAGAGGCACAGGACAACAGGGAAGGTGGGAGGACTGCTGTGCGACAGGGGGAGGACAGGCCCAGGGAACCGACTCTCCACGAGGCACTCACCAACATCCTGGGACCACACCACTATTCCTAGGAGACAATGGGCCAGATACTGGACAAGTTGCAGGAGACCTAGCGTCTGCAGGAGGGACAGAATCTGGGGATCAGGGAGGACCTGAAGAACATCCACACCACCCTGGTTACCATTGCAGGGGTGCTGCCAGACATGGCCAACACCACGAGGGAGGCAGTGGCACACCAGCGTGCCCCTGCCACTAGCCAAACCCATGAACAGCCCTCCACCTCCGCTGCCGCTACTGTACAGGAGGCCCGACACAGGACTAACAGGCCACCAGCACCCCTCCCCCTGCAGAAGGAGAACCACCCCACAAACGGTCCCTGCGATCCAGGCAGAAGCCAGAGAACATTGCAAGACCCCGCTAGGAAATAAAACTCTCCTGATTGTCACCCTGGTGTCCTACTCAGTCACCCTGTGCACCTTGAACTGCCATTTCTCCACTTCCTATACCACCTTGGACAATGCACCTGTGATACCAATAGACTGGACTCTATCCTGGACTTTCCTCCACCATCAAGACCATTGGAGTCTGTCAAATGATTGAACAAAGTATTCGTTTAACAAGCTTTAAACACTGCAATACAACTGTATAGGAATAAATACATAGGAATGACCTGTAGTAGGCTGCAGTCAACACACCAGGTGCTAGAGTGGGGCACAGATATCTGAAAATAGAGATGCCAAAGGGTACAGTAAATGACCATAGAATTGGGAGAATCTGCCTGCCATGTACAATGTCAGATACAAAACTGTCAATGCAAAGTGAAGTTACAGTGTCTTACCTGTGTGCCACTGGAAGTACTGTCATATAATAGATGTTCTGTTTTCCTCATCCTCATCCACTGCCTCCTCATCTTCACTGTCCACAGGGTCCACTACTGCCACACGCCCATCTCCAGGCCCATCCTCCTGCTGAAAAGGCACATGGCGTCTCAAGGCAAGGTTAGGCAACATGCAGCATGCCACGATGATCTGGCACACCTTCTTGGGTGAGTAGTATAGGGATCCATCTGTTAGATGGAGGCAATGAAACCTGGCCTTCAGGAGTCCGAATGTCCTCTCTATTATTCTTCTTGTTCACCCATGTGCCTCATTGTAACGTTCCTCTGCCCTTGTCCTGGGATTCCTCACAGGAGTCAGCAGCCATGAGAGGTTGGGGTAACCAGAGTCACCTGCAAATATCGAGGGATACCTGTTAGCCAAACACTAACCCTTATGGCCAACACCATACCCACACACCAACATATACTGGGCTCCCCTATTAGCCACAACCGGTGCCTCTGGAGTTGAGCCATCACATATGGGATGCTGCTATTCCTCAGGATAAAGGCATCAGGCACAGACCCAGGATACTTTGCATTGACATGGAAGGTGTACTGGTCCGCCAAGCACACTATCTGCACATTCATCGAGTGAAAGCTCTTTCGATTTCTGAACACCTGTTCATTTCGCCGAGGGGGACACATGCAATATGTTTACCATCAATAGCCCCAATAATATTGTGGATATGTCCCATTGCATAGAAGTCAGCTTTCACTGTGGCCAAATCCTCCACCTGGGGGAAAACAATGCAGCTGTGCATGTGTTTAATCAGGGCAGACAACACTCTGGTCAGCACTATTGAGACCATTGGCTGAGACATTCCTGCTGCCAAGCCCACTGTCACTTGGAAGGAGCCACTTGCCAAGAAATGGAGCACTGATAGGACTAACACCAGAGGGGGAATCCCAGTTGGGTGACGGATAGCAGATATCAGGTCAGGCTCCAATTGGGCCCACAGCTCTGTGATTGTGGCCCTGTCCAGTCTATAGGTGAGGATAGTGTGCCTATCCTCCATTGTTGCCAAGTCCACCAGTGGTCTGTGCACGGGGGGATGTCTCCATCTCCTATTCATCCGCAGCGGTTGTAATCTAGGGGGCAAAACGGTGAGCAGCTGGTCAGTATTCCACATTTCCAAACACTACACTACATTGCATGTTGTGACTGTAACAGTATGTCGTTGGATAGGCCCAAATGGTGCCTATGTGTTCTGTGACGCAGTTAGGTGCATGGCCTGCCCCCCCCTGAAATGGTGTCCTCCTGTCCTGTTTGGATGGACATGTGGAAATGAGGTAATGCCACTGACGCTGTGCGCCATTGCGGGAGGTGGTCAAGTAACGCAGTGCAACTCCTCATTGGTTGTTATTGGGCCCAATGGTGATGTACGCTGGCGGTGACGGTACGGACCGCCGCGGTCGTGACCGCCATTTTCTATCTGTTCACTCACTTGCTACCTGACCTTCAACAGGAGAGGACCTACACTGCAAGTGCTGCTGTGACCTGTGTCTGGAACCGACCATGGGTCATGTCACTGGGGAAAGGGCCCCTGCCTTCACCACTGCGAAGTTGGAGAGACTGGTGGATGAGGTCCTACCCCAGTACAGAATGCTGTATGGGCCTCTAGACCATCAGGTGAGTAACTGTGAGCACGATGCATGGGGCATGAATGCATGGAGTGCTGTGTGTGAGGGTCACATGTAGGGGGGTGTTGGTGGAAGGGCTCTGGGCAGTGTGGTGCATGTATGGTGGGCAATGTCTGTGTGTAAGGGGATGTGAGAACTATGGTGGGCCATGAGGGTAACAGGCCGGACGGTGTGACTGATACCTTTTTCTATGTTTCTTTTTCTGCAGGTCAGCGCCCATCAGAAAAAGGGTATATGGCGTGCCATCGCATAGGACGTGCGGACCCTGGGGGTCTACGGATGGCGGAGCACCCACTGTCGCAAATGGTGGGAGGACCTGAGATACTGGGCAAGGAAGACAGCGGAGGCCCAGCTGAGGATGGCCTCTCAATGAGGAAGGGGTGCCCGTCGAACCCTGACCCCCCTGATGGCCCGCATACTGGTGGTGGCCTATCCGGAGCTAGATGGATGCTTCAGGGCATCACAGCAGCCACAATGGGGTGAGTACAGTTTCCCAATATACTACTTGCGCGTGGTGGGGTGGTCACCGGGTGGGGTATGTGGACCTGTGGGTGCCCCTAGGCCAGTCAAGACATTGCTGGGTAGGTCCCATGTTGGGCAGGGTTCTGATGTAAAATACCTCCAACCATGGTAGTAGGCATCCACTACTGGTCAGGGGTCTGTGGGTCTCAGGTATGCTGCTATTGGCGTTAGGTATTCCTGTCCATGGGCTGGTAACTAGTATTGTGACTGTTAGTGCAATGCCTAGTGCCTAGGGCTGTTCCCTGTGGGTGTGTGTGTGTGTGTGTGTCATGTACGCCAACGGTGGTGTTGTTGCTGCCATTGACCAAGTGTATCCTTTGTCTCCCCCCCCTTTTTGTTTTGTCACCCTGTCCTTATGTGCATTAGCATCATCTGGCGGAGGAGCAGAGGCACCGGCGACGGAAGGAGCAGCATCCCACAGGGGCCAGGAGGCCGAATCAATCGATGGTGAGGGCACCAGTGGGACGGGGGTGAGGGGAGCACCGGGGCGGAGACAGATGGGTACAGTTTAGATAGTGATACCTCCTCCGATGGAAGCTCCCTGGTGGTGGCGGACACATCTGTGCCCACCCCAACTACAGGTACAGCCGCCAACCCCTGTACCAGCACCACCCTCCCAGCAGCCCCTCAGCGAGTTTGTGTGCCCGCTCACCCAGGAGGGTGGGCATCTCCTTCGCCCCAGGCACCTCAGGCCCTGCCCCAGTTAGCCATGCTGCCCTGAGTGAGGAAGCTATTGACCTCCTGTGATCCATCTCTGTTGGGCAGTCAACCATAGTTAGGCATTCACTCTGGCATGGCGGCCCAACAGAGATCAATCCAGGCTCTGGCCTCCTCCCTCATGGCAGCCATTGTACCTGTCTCTAGCCTCCCCCCCCAACGTCCTCTACCCAGTCCCGTTCCCCTTAACCGCAACCTATCCCAAGCACACATTCAGACCAGCATGCACCCAAGACAACACACAGGAGTTGCTCAGGCAAACACAATTACCACACATCATCCCACAGGCACTCATACAATCACCATCCAGGTGCAGACATAATAACATCCACTGCCTCCACTGTGTCCCCCTCCTCCTCGTCCTCCTCCACCCTCCCAGTAGCGTCTCCACTCACACCTGCATGCACTACATCCTCATCCACTACCCCATCACCATCACGCCTATCACTACACACCCCACACTGGCAGTCACCACCCCCACATCCATGCACACGTCCCCTGTGTCCTCTCCCACTGTGTCTGTGCCCCCTCCTCCCAAAGTACACAAACGCAAGCACTCAGATACCCAACAACCATCCACCTCAAAGCAGCATCCAGCCCATGCACCTGCACCCAAACACAGTAGACAGAGAGCTCCTACAACCACTCCCTCTTCCTCCACTCCCAAACCTTCACCCTCTTCCCGCCCCAGTGTCCCTAAGAAGCTTTTCCTCTCCGCCGTTGACCTCTTCCCTACCCCTCCCCTCCGTCCTTCACGTCAGGCCAGGGTGGTCAGAACCCAGGCGAGCACCTCAGCCACCCAGTCCACGGCCACAGTAGTGTCGGCAGCTACTGCAGGTGGGAGAGGCTCCAGGGAAACAGCCATCAGCACTGAAAGTGTGCCTGCACCAGCTGCCAAAGGGGAAGGCAAGGAGGCACCACCAGCTGCCAAGGGGAAGGAGGCACCACCAGCTGCCAAAGGGAAGGAGGCACCACCAGCTGTCAAGGGGAAGGGCAAGGAGGCATCACCAGCTGCAAAAGGGAAGGGCAAGGGCCCTGCACCTGCAGGCAGGAAGGACAGAAGGCCTGGTGTTGGGACTGATTCTGAGCCCCCACCACCAAACATGGCGGTACAGCCGCCCGAGGCTGCAGGGGGAGGGCTGGAGCCTCCCACCATCACTGGCATCCCCGACACCAGCACCGCCAGCAGCACCACTGCCAGCAGCAGCAGCTCCAGTGGGCAGCCGTCCAAGGCTGCAGGAGAAGGGGTGGAGCCTCCTCCCACCGCCACCAGCACCACTACCAGCAGCAACCCCAGTGAGCAGCCATCCGAGGCTGCAGAGGAAGGGCTGGAGCCTCCCCCCACGACCTCAGGCACCGACACCAGCACCACTGCCAGCAGCAGCAGCCCCAGTGGGCAGCCGTCGAGGCTGCAGGGCAAAGGGGAAGGACTGGAGCCTCCCTCCACCACCGGCATCCCTGACACCAGCACCGCCACTGCCACTACTGAGCAGCTGTCACCACCGGCGGGCAGTGTGTAGTCCTGCCTCCATGGGCTGTAGTGCGTCCAGGACCCTGCAAATCCTATAGGTGTGACACCCAGGTGAGAGACTGTGACCTTGCACTCCCCAAGGGTTGCATCACAGGGCACAAGGCCCCCTCCAGAACCAGTGGAAGAAGCCATCCACTCACCGCATCCTTGCCAGGATAAAGCACACTTGGCACAAGGCCCCCTCCAGAACCAGTTGAAGAAGCCATCCACTCACCCCCTCCTTGCCAGGATGAAGCACACTGGGCACAAGGCCCACTCCAGAAACAGTGGGAAAACCACCCACTTGAGAGACTGTGGCTTTGCACTCCCCAGGGCCAAGCAGTGGACAAACCACTCACTTGAGAGACTGTGGCTTTCCACTCCCCAGGACCAAGCAGTGGGCAAACCATCCACTTGAGAGACTGTGGCTTTGCACTCCCCAGGACCAAGCAGTGGGCAGACCACTCACTTGAGAGACTGTGGCCTTGTACTCCCCAGGACATTGCACAGGGCATGTTGCCCCCTCCAGGACCAGTGTTGTTGTACCATCTTCCGGCCGAGGGGCCCCCATTCCCCGTCCCCCTGAGGTGCCTGTGTATTTTCGACCTGATGCCCCTGCAGTGTTCTCTCTGTGTTGTTGCAGGAGTCAAGTGGGGCCTTGGCCTATGTGTAGTGGCCCTGTGGCCCACGGACATTGAGGACTGGACAGTGTCCCTCCATTTGTATATATGTATATACTGTATTGGTTTTGAAACACAAATTTCTACTATTTTATCTTATTATACTCACTTTAGTCTATTCCTTTTGTCCTTGCATTATTTCTGAGGTGTACGGGGTAGATATGTGATGTTGTTGCATCTGTTTGTGTGTATGGTGTTGGGGGTGGAGGTGTTGCGTGTGTGTGTGTCACACTCTTTTTCCTCCCCCCTCCCTTGTGTGCTAGGCGGAAGTACTCACCATGGTCGTCTTCGCCGGCATTGCTGTTCAGAATGCATGAAGAGGTATACAATCGTGGTTGTTTGCTGAGTCTCCAGAGGTGAGTCCTTTGCCTTCTGTGTACTGTTTCCACCGTGCTTTTGATGTTGTTGGTACCGCCCTGGAAAAGGTGGCGGATAGGCCTGTTGTAATACTGTGGGCGGGACATTGTCTTCCGCCTGGCTGTTGGCGGTTACCGCCGCGGTGCTTGTTGCTACCGCTGTGGCGGTCGGTGTGTTAAAGTGGCTGTCTGTGTGGGTGGTTTCTACTGTGGTCATAATTCCATTTTTTTTACCGCCAGCCTATTGGCTTTATTACCCCCGCTTTATCACTGACTGCCAGGGTTGTAATGAGGGCCTAAATGTTAATGTTTGTTCATCTGCACACGTAGGAGGTACTCAGAACGTCTTATGATGTGCTGTTTGGAGGGAAACATATAATTGTGTTTGGAGACTTATTACAACTAACACCTGTAAAAGGTGAACTGATTTTTAACAAGCATTTGCAGGAACATTTGTTTGCATTTCAGATATACAGAATTAACATGCAATACGAGGCAAGCTAACAATGAAAAATATGCTAAGATATTGAAAGGCATTCACCCTAGCATTGTAGCAAATGAAGCAAAGATTATGGTAAAGAAACAAAATACAAGTAAATTATTTCCTGACATTCATTTACCTGCTGACAGTCTGACATTGAGAGCCGACGTCAATGTTGTGGGCTGTTTCCCGCTGTTTCCACTTGCCGACCCAGCAGGAAACTCGTAATAGGGGCTGCAGGAAGGTCACTGCACTGGCAGTGACCTGACCGCTGGAGTTTGGCGGGCAGCCTTTTTCGCCCGCCAAACTCGTAATGAGGGCTGAGAGTCGTACATCTGGCCCTTACTTCTCAAAGATTTATATATGCGTAGAGAACAGCTTCCTCTTTATTTAGCTTATGCGGTAACAGTACAAAGATCTCAAGGACTAAGTTTAGATTATGTACAGATTAACATTGCCTTATCAGATTTCAAAGAGAGAATGGCATATGTTGGTCTTTTTGCATTAAAAACCTAACAGGAGTGTATATTGCAACAAGTGAGCAGATGACAGGGATGAAGGGATACTAGTTTCCCTATTTCATCACCCTGATATAATTGTTAATCCTGTCCAGGAAGTCCATAAGTAAAGTTTGTGTAGGACCTACATAAATTAGTTTTATCCATTCCTTTATTGTGTTCTGCAGAGTAGATCCCTAAATGTGTGTTGTGTGTTGTCTTCCCCCAAACCCTATGCTTCATCTCTGACGTTGGCTAGGGCGGGGATGTTGTAACAAGCCCAATGCAATGATGAAGCATGCTATAAATAGTGGGTGACAGCAATTTTTTAAGAACTTTGCGTAGTTTCTAAACAGATGATACCCTGGAACTTTTCTGAGTATCATTTGTTGCTCCTTTTCTTATTTTGTGATTGTATGGTTTAAGGAGATAAAGGAGGATAGAAAAGAAGAAGTACTTCTCTCCCTTTCCTTTGTGTGTTGTCATTCAGAAGTTAGCCAGGCTGATGTGCCAAACGGTAACCCTGTGTTAGCCAAAGGGGCTTCTAACTTATCCACAGCAAAATGACAGTTTGGAAGTATTGCTGTTAAGACATATGAAAAATATATGTCCTTCTTAACAATGCACAGCTCCCTGCCTTCGGGCTCTATAAGCCTTCCTTAGGTGAGACTTACATATATTGTTAAGGGAAGTGGTAACTTTGCCATTGGTTTCAATGGCAAAGCCAAGCCAGCAGTGTAAACACTGCCCTTCCAGTCTGCAGTGGCAGGCTGGGAACCATTTTGCACTTTGTCACACACAGGGTGGCACAAGCAGTGCTGCAGCCCTGAGTGGACACTCTGCATTACAAACCCTGGGTACCATATACTAGGCGCTTGTAAGTAAGTCGTCCTTGTCAATTGTGTATAGCCAATTCAACATGTAATTTATATAGGGTTAGACCACTGGCACTGAGGTCTTATTATACGGTCTCACTGCACTCTTACAGTAAAATTCCTGCAGCATTAGTCCAAAAAGGTATGGGTAAATATGCAAAAGGAGGCAGTTCTTACGTCTGATAACTCTTTTGCCACAAAATCACATATGCCACTCTACAAGTGCCTTAAGACATGTGTGTACAGGAGTGATTCAGTTTTCAATTAATTAACAAGATGCTCAAGATTCTGTATTACTGTTTTAGGAATATTAGCTACAGTAAAATACCCGAGTTGTGACCTGTTTTGTGTAGGTTACTCTTAGGAACATGGATACTTCAATTGTCTGTGTTCAAACTTCACTCTTACAAACTTTGAAAGATTTGTACATCTACCAATACCTGATTGCAAATCAGTTCCATTTCAGAATTTAATTTCCAGTGCTGTGCAATACAACTTATGTTGATACTGTAATTTAGAACTTGTGTCCACACTTCGTTTAACAATGGTAACTATATATGTTGTTTTTATGATTCAAAAATGTACTGTCAATAACAGAAAAATAAACATGTCTATTTTTAAATTTACTGCTTCACAAGTTCCTATTTTAGGACACACACACTACTATTGCTATTACTTTTCATGATGGAGAGACTGCAGCATCTGAACAGCACACAGTCTACTTAAAGAACAACAGAGGTTGAACTGAATGTGATGATACTACTCTTGTTTTGAAACACAGACTCCCTGAACATTTACACAATATCTTCCTATTTGACATCTAAAGTTCCATTTTTACAATTTTACCACTGGTATAATGCTAAAATGGTTCTTCTGAGTTAGTAGTTAGTAGTAGAGTTAATAGATCATTATGTGGTCTGCCATGGTTAATGTTTTATCATCATTGACATTACATTTAGAGATTTGAACAGTTGGATGTTCACAGCATATAAGCATTTTTTCACAATCAAATTGATTTGTTTACACCAGTGTTTCATGCTGACTTCTTTCATAGTCTAACACATGATGATCTTGAACTGTAAATGTTCTAAATAATGACACACTAATGTAACAGAAATGTTACTTATGGCTGAGAAACAAATAAAAAAGATAACAATAATTCATTTACTTTGTGTTATGTTTATTACATGCATATCACTGTACTACTGTATTATAAACTAAACACTTTCAACCATTGCAGGTGCAAAACTGTTGCCAAGTGGCTTGAGAAAAAAACAAATGTATTCTTCCAAGCTCCACGACCTTTTACTTAATTTTTTTTTAAATTAAATGGGGAAAAGGGGTAAACACATACCAAACTTAGGGCCAGATGTATCAAACAGTTTTACCCATTATGTGTCTATTGGAAAATGTGTTCGTACATGTGGCCCTTAATCCGAAAAGCAAACGTACCTATGCACTTCTACTCTATGCTGCTGTATTTTTCTTTACAACACTGTACGACACATGACTGTATTACGTGCCACTTCGACTGTAGAAGACGTCACTCCACACACCACTCTACTGTACAACATCTCATTCCTTCCCATTCTACTCACTGTTTGCCAGTCAGTGACAATCCACTGGACAACACTCCAATGGGCAATACTCCATTCAACCACACTATACAACAGTCCACTCTGCAACACTCTACTCCACTCTTCATCAGTAGCCTACACTTTAAATACAATCAGATATCACTGTAGTACTGTATTATAAACTTACCATGTACTATGGAGCAACCATAAGGCACATGTATACATTTTCTCTTTATATTAATTGCAATGTTATGTTTAATGTTAGCACAAGTTCTTTATTGTTTGAAATATTTGGTTAGTTCTATAAAGAACATTTTATTCTTTTTTCTGCAAGTTTTATTAAAACAGGTCAACATGTCCAGCCAACAAAAAAGGATGAACAGAACACAAGCTATGGTGACTGCCTGAGGTGCAGGGGCAGGATGTACCAGCTCTTTGCTGCGAGGTAGGAGAAGGATCTTCCACTAGCCAAGGTCTTACACATGTGAAGTGTGGTGGCTTGTGCTTGTTGAATGGAGAGGACGGATTGGGGAGTAGATTATGATGCAGTGGTTGAGGAGGCAGGTCCTAGGTTCCGGAGGGCCTTGTATGCGTGGACGAGGAATTTGAAGTTAATTCTTTACTCAATAGGAAGCAAGTGGAGGTCTCTTAGGTTGGAGATATGCGTGCAACGGGGAATGTCCAGGGTGAGTCTGGCAGAGGTGTTTTGGATGTGCTGTAATTTCTTTAGGTTCTTCTGGGTGGTACCTGCGTAGAAGACGTTGCCATAGTCAAGTCTGCCGGTAACCAGGGCATGGGTTACAGTTTTGCAGCAGTCCTTTGGGACCCATTTGTAGATCTTTCAGAGAAGTCAGAGTGTGTGAAAGCAGGAGGATGTGACTGAGTTTACTTTGGGGGTAATGGTGAGCAATGAGTCCAGGATGAAGCCGAGGTTGCATGCATGGTTTGTTGGGGTGCCAAGAGTGGATGGCCACTAGGAGTTGTCCCAGGCTGATGTGGATGGTCCCAGGATGAGGATCTCGGTCTTGTCAAAGTTGAGCTTGAGGGGCGACGGCGTCCATCCCGTTGTGGAAATTCTTCTTGGCAGTAGTGGGGTTCTCAGTCAGTGAGATGATCAGCTGGGTGTCGTTGTTGCAGGAGACGATGTTCAGCCCATGGTTCCTGACAATGAATGCGAGCGGGGTAATGTAGATGTTGAAGAGAGTGGGGCTGAGGGAGTAACCCTGTGGAACTCCGCAGCTGATCTCCTTAGGTTCTGAAAGGGGAGTCTTGACTCTCTGTGTACTGCCAGACAGGAAGGAGCTTATCCATTGTAGGGCCTTTCCGCGGATGCCGGCTACATGGAGCCTAGAGCAGAGGGTGAGGTGTGAGACCGTGTTGAAGGTGACCAATGGGTCCAATAGGATGTGGGCTGCTGTATGGCCATGTTCGAGGAGCGAGCAGATGTCATCTGTGGTGACAAGGAGGGTGGTCTCCATGCTGTGATTGCTCATGAAGCCTGATTGGGAGGTGTCTAGGATGTTGTTGTCTTCGATGGGCTTAAGGAGCTGAGCATTGATGGCCCTTTCGATGACCTTGGCTGGGAAAGGCAGCAGAGAGATGGAGAAGTAATTCTTGTGGTCCAGGGGGTCGGCTGTGGGTTTCTTCAAGAGCAGGCGGATCTTGTCATGCTACCACTCCTCTCGGAAGGTGGCTGTCTCTTTGTAACAGTTGAGGGTGTGTCGGAGCTCGGGTGCAATAGAGATGTTGGCTTTGTTGAAAATGTGGTGCGGACAGGGGTCCCTAGGGGCTCTGGAGTGGATGCTGTTCATGATGGCGCGGGCTTTGTTTGTGGTGAGGATGCTCCAGTGGTGCAGGGCCTGTGATGGTTCGATGGGTCGGAGCTAGGGGGTTGTGAGAGGGCTTGTAGGGTCTTGGGATCCGAAGCTGTCGTACACGTCTTTGATTTTCCGGTGGAAGAAGTTGTCGAGGTGACTAGTTCCTTTAGTCCTATTGTGGTGAGGTTGTGGAGGAGGGAAGCGGTGTATGTGTTATTGCCGTTGTCAATGTGGTAGTTGAAGTTGCTGAGGAGGAGGGAGTTAGAGGAGGCAATAGCCTGAGGAGAAATTATGTTTACGATGGAGTCTCTGAAGGCTGGTCAGGGGCCGGGTAGCCTGTAGATGACGGTGCTGTGGAAGGTTGAGTTGGGTGTGGCGTGTATCTGGAAATGGAGGTGCTCCAGGAGGAGGGAGTGTTCTTCCGCGTTAGTTGTCATGCGGAGCGAGGATTTGTGTACGGTAGTCAGGCCGCCTCCTGGGCAAGAAGTCTGGCCTTTGCAGAGCAGTTTGTAGTCGTTGGCAATTGAGATGTCAGGTGCAGATGCTGGGTTTGTCCATGTTTCGGTGAGAAAAGCTATATCCGGGCGGGTGGAGTCCAGTAGGTCCCAGAGTTCTGTGGCATGTTTGTGGAGGGAGCGAATGTTGAGAAGGATGCAGCTGGGGCAATCTGGGTCTGTGTTCGATGGCTCATCATTGGGCGGGTCCGGTCCTTGGTGTAGGGTGAGGGTGCGGTGGCAGTAGAGGCAGGAGATTGGTCCAAGGGTATCTCGGGGTGATGTAAGATGGCAGGCGGCGGAGCGTCCTGTGTTCAGCACGCGGAGGGTCTCCATGTTGTAGCGATGGGATGTCAGAAGATAGAGGAGTGGGGGTCCAGTCAGCTGGGAGGCGAGAGGACGGGAAAGTGGTTTGCAGGGATAGACGGTGGCTAGGCCATAGGGAAAGCAGCGGTGCGGGAAACACAGGGAGAGTGAAAGGCTGAAGGAGAGATGGAAGAAAGAAAGAATAGAAAAAATAAAGATAACAGAAAAATAAGCAAAAGTAAAAAGAGACAGCTAGATACTTACATGAAGATGGTCACTAGGCCACCAGGGATGAGGTGCAGGAGGGAGTCTGCAGGTGGAGATGGGCCTCGAACTGAGAGCCATGCGGGCTCTCAGTTTGAAACGCAGCAGAGGCAGCCAAAGTTGAAGTTGCGCAGAAGAGAGCAAGCAGACATTTACCAGGAGGTCAGAGGAGAACAATAAAGGGAAAAAACAAGGATTTTGGGAAAGACACTGATTAGCCAATGCAAGTTCACAGTGTATGATCAGACCTTTCTCTTCTGCAGTAATTACAGTATTTCACAACAATCAGTATGTTTCATTACTGGCATACTGGTCCACAGTGTGCCCATCCTCTCTCAGGAAGTGGACTGGTAATGTATTACCAGGTACTGGTGGTGGAACAGATGGAGTGGGTGGTGTTGGAGGTCCTACAGACGCTGCAAAGGTTGAATGTACTGCAGTGTTGCTGCTGCGGCCTCTTGCATCTTCTTTTGACCTGCTGAAGTGGATTGCCTCCAGAATCTGGCAGATGCCTATCATCCCAAAAGATTACTACTGTTGGTTAGTCATGAGAAATTACCTTTTTACAAAGGTTGCAGGTGATCAGTTTTGCATGAACTTTTTTCTCCAGCTGACAAAAAACTGCCATACAACAGACTCTTTAAGTGGTTTCTTGCACTCCACCTTCTCTTCCTCATGTTCCATCCTCTGCTCTTCCTCGTCTTCCGTCTCCTGAACCAGAGCAGGATCTAGTTGTTCAGCCAATAGAGCTGTCAAAAAACTGGAATTTGGCTTCAAATACAAGAGTTTCCCTCAGGGAAATAATGCACCCTTCACCTTTCAAGATGTGAATAGAAATGGGGAAAGAGGGTGTAAACGTCTGTTTTCTGCAGTAGACAGAGCTTAAAGCCATTGAAATGCTGTTTAACACAATGCTAAATTACTGCAGTACTTTCACGATACTCTCTAGGAGGTACAGCGGCACTTACAAAGCACAAAAAATTACAATACACAAAATTAACAAACAAATAATACAGACTGGCTATTACAACAGACCATGTTGTTTTTAAAGTAAAGTAAACATATTGTATAACAAAAAAGTAAAGCATTATTTCATTGGTAAATACCTCCAAGGGGGCTATAAACCCAGCCCAATACTAATAAGTACCAGCCAACAACCATAGAGGCTATTGTGACTGTTAGAAAGTAACAACAAATAACCTATAAAGACTGCCTAATACTAGTAAATACCAGCAAAAACCATAGGCATTGTGCTGGGTAGTGAAACACACTACAGATTTATATCTTTTTCAAAGAAATAACAGAGAAATGGAAACTTTTAACTCATCAGATCCATATATATATATGGCTGTACATAAAACACGCACATTTCTATATCTATCTGTTCAGCTGTTTTGAAAAACAATAATGGAGTTAGTTTCTGTTACGTTACAAAAACATTTTTCATAAATTCAAAAATTAAATGAAAAAAACAAACGTTAAAGCTTAGTTATAGTTAGGAAAACATTATTTATTCTTTCTGTGCAAAATCAACTTAAAATACACAAACCTTTGAAATTCCAAAGTTATAGTTATAACTTACAGTTATAACTTGAGGCCCATCTGAAACATCCTAAGACTTGCATACCTTCGTACACAGTTTTGTCAGCTCGCCACCCACACTACATAAACTATAACTCATTCATTCTCCATGCACAGATTATACACTTTCATATTACATCACTTATACTACCTTAAACCATAGCATTTAAAACAACACTCAACATCTCCAATTACATCTTTTATGAGAGCACTGCATAGTAGCAGGGCGAGTTTTAGTTCATAAAGTGTGGCTTGGTAGTTGACAACACTGAGTACGGAGGTGTGTGAGTTAATGGAGCAAATTTTTGTCTTACAGGACTATATGATTTAGAGGTTGCTTTGTGAAAGAGGACAAATGTTTTTTTCCTTGAACATGAAATGTAACTCATCCTGTGGCTCTTGACCAAACATACAAGCCCCCTCTAAAGTCATTCTTAAGACAGTCACCCTTTGAGGAGCATCTATGTTCCAATCTTTCAAGAAAAGATTGTAACAAGCTGCAACCAGAGCTCCTCCCACCAAAGCTTTGTTCACACCAAATCAAATGAAATGTATAACTGGAGCTTCAGAACATCAAGTACCATCCTGTATCGCTGTGAACAAAGTTTTGACACCTGAAATAAGGGAATGTTTGGTGTGAGCACCATATATACAGGCACACATTGCAATGTGTGATCAAGGGAAAACTAGTTTAAGGCAGAGTCAATTTTCAAAATAGTCTCCTTAGCCATAAAGAATCTGCCCACCAAGCATGCTACTGCTAAGTTAACATGTGCAGAATCATGAAGGGTGGAATTAGTATCCTCAAAGAGATAAAGTCTGGACATAAACCTTGGTAAAGGTATCTTGTCCAGGCCATTTCATTTCTTTTTATCACATCAGGGACCTGCTGCTTATTCAGACATATACCCTCAGAAGAACCATTCTTCTCTGCATCTGGAAACCCCATTGTACCTGTGATATGAGACAGCAACTCTGAAAAATGCTGTTTAGAAATATATTTGCCCCTTTGATTGGGATTCGGTGAGGACTCATCACTATCTTCATAACTTGAGATGCTTGAGTACACTTCATCACCTTCTTCTTGAAAGGTTCAGATGTATCATCTTTGGATGCAGCTAAAGTCTCAAAACAATCTCCATATTGTTTTTCTCCTCATGCTTCTGCTCCTTCTTTGCTTTTTTAGGAGACAAGGAAAGTGGAGGAAAGAGAGGAATGAGAAGGTGCAGGAGAAGAATGCCTTTTTTGGAAGAATACTTGCTAATATTTAAGAATCCTGAAATTCGCAAAAATGCCCACTGTAAGAAAATGTATGTCAATAGATAAAAAAGTTCCCTGAAAAATCACCACCAAAAGCAAACAGTCACACTTACCTCCTGGGTGTTGCTGCATTTAAATTGTTGTGCCCCCTGAATACCTGCTCTGTGTACCACTGCAAACGAAAGGTCTTTCATGTGCGGAACATCCTCTTCTTATCACAAATGCGCTAACCGGAGCCACTTTTTCCAGCCCAGATCAAAAGACCATTAGAGTAGGCTCAGAACAAGATTGAAGCATTGGCCTTGATGTAGCTCAGCCCACACCCATTGAAGGTAACCACAAGCCATACAAAGAAAAAACAGCTCTGGGGTGCTGGAATGACCTTTAAGAAAAAAGACAAAGGCTAAGGATTACGTCACCTAAGCCTTCTCATCTGGTGCTCCCTCATAGAAATCTGGATTCCTCCCCAAGCTCAGCTTGGGTTGATTAGGAGATTCAAACAAAAGGCTCATGGTTAGCAAGGATCCTACTCCTGCGTTCCAGGCCAGTAAACAGGAAACAGTACAAAAGGATGCCAGGAATGCCAACCCATTTATGGCACCTAAAAGGATGGGTGCATCTTTAATTTCAGTTGTATGTTGTGTCCTAGCATGCCATTGCATCAGGAATCATTACAGCGCAGTCATTCCTTTGAGAGTACCTTTACATTGCTGTACTTTGCATCAGGAATACTTTACTTCACAGGTAAGGTGGTAAGTACAATTATATATATGTGTGTGTGTGTGTGTGTGTGTATTGACTGAAAAAAACAAAGGTTACAGGGTCTTTATAGTTAGGAAATGGAATAAAAAAAAAAAGAAATTTACTCAAGAAACCAGGGGCATTATAGTTAGGCTCACATTTTAAACATACAAAACCATAGAAATTCACCAGTTATAGTTAGAGCTATTTCAAGTAACTATAACTCGTGCCCTAAGGTAAATATATCTCATGCTTTCACCATGCACAGTTTTTTATGAATAATTTTACAACAAATATTACTTGATACTATCAATGATGTTATAAAAGATGTCATGAGGATTATAATATCTGGGGTAATTAGCAGTACATAGCGAGGGCAAGAGTTATAGTTTAGGGCACGAGTTATAGTTACTTGAAATAACTCTAACTATAACTGGTGAACTTCAGAGGTTTGTACAAGTAAATTCAGAGCCTACCTATAACATCCCTGTAACCTTTGTTTTTTTGAGTGAATTTCTATGGCTTTTTAAATTCTATTTCCTAACTATAGCGTCACTGTAACCTTTGTTTTTTTAATGTAAAGTAATTTTAATGACTATACATTAATCCAACCACTGCTGCGCATGGCCTTCAGTCATGTGTGGCTGGGGTTGGTCGCAGGACCTGGCCTGCAGCCAGGCCCTGCAGCCAATCCCCCATAACTACCCAACCCTGCGCATGGCAGAAGGGTCTGTCTCTCTGGGTGTGAGAATAGGCATGAGAGGGTGTCTCTGGGTGTGAGAGTGTCTGTCTGGGTGTAGGAGTGGGTGTGTGAGGGTCCGAGTGGTTCTGTGAGTGGATGTGTCAGTGTCTGAGTGGGTCTATGAGTGGGTGCATCAGCGTCTGAGTGTGTGTGTGAGTGGGTGCGTGAGGGACTGAGTGGGTCTATGAGGGGATACTTGAAGGTCTGAGTGGGTATGTGAGTGTTTTAGTGGGTCTAAGAGTAGGTGCATGAGTGTCTTAGTGGGTCTGTAAGTGGGGGGGTGAGGGTCTGAGTGGGTCTGTGAGTGGATGTGTGACGGTCTGGGTCTGAGAGTGGGTGTGTCAGTGACTGATTAGGTTTGTGAGTGGGTGCGTCAGTGTCTCAGTGAGTGTGAGTGGGGGTGTCAGAATCTGAGTCGATCTGTGAGCGGGTGCATGAATGAGTGAAAGAGATTGAAAGAAAGTAACTGAGAAATAGAGAGAAAAGAGAGTGAGAGGGAGAGAGATAGAGAGTTTTTAGGCTTTGATGACTGGTATACCGAGAATTAGATATTTCTGGACACATTTAAAAGAAAAATGCATTTGTCAATTAAAAACAGTGAGATCACCTTTCAGTATGAACCTTATACGGTTGAAGTTTAAAAAAAACTAAAGAAGGAAAATGACCACAGGTACACCTGGAATAGAACCCTCAACTTTTAGTGTGAGGATATGTGACCTTAACCTTTAGGCCTTAGGTGACTCCTTACTGGGATGCTTCCAGACATACCTATGACAGTCAACCCACACATGTGATAGGAAAGAAATGTGAAAGTTCCATCAATAGGAATGTTTAACGGTCAAAACACTAGTAAATAAATAAACATACGTCAAGCAATACTAGGATTTGAACCTTCATCCTACTGAGAGACAGCACAAGACCTTGATCATAAAGCCAACAGTGAATCAGTTCTGCTCTACATCTAAACGTAACTATAATATTTGTACCAAACATCTTGCTAGTTTGACTCTTTGAAGTCATTGTATGGAGAGGCCATTGTAATAACAATCTCTCTCTCTCTCTTCCATCCCATTATTTTCTTTGGATGCTCTGTGACTCACAAAATAAAACTGGCCTAACAAGCCAAACAAAATTAATCTTTCTTATGCACCCCTGTGCAACAAAATGAAACATTGACCTAACAGTGAGCCATGCAAACTACGATTTGGAGAACATGATAATAGGCCACTAGGAAAAAAAATGATAATCTAAATTTTTATAACAATAACAATGATTATCTTTCATTCACTTTGCCGTTCATATGTAGCACAATCCTACTAAAAGTAGTAAGGAAGCCCAAAAATATATTACACTGCATATGTAAAGTTTCCGATTTACTACATGAACAATTGAAAAACCCACTGATGGTCATAAGCTAAAGGAAACCTATAAACAAATACATAACACATAGAATACATCTTAACCTACATATGTTTTTTTGCATGCTCTCTGGCTCACAAAATTAAACAGTGTCCAACAAGTCAAACAAAAACCATCTTCCTTATGTACTCATGTGCAACAAAATGGAAAAGTGACCTAGCAGTGAGCTACACAAAGTACTATATGGAAGACATGATAATTGGTCATTAGGAAAAAAATAATCTTAATTTTTATAGCAACAATGATTGCCTATTATTCACATTGGGCTTCATATGTAGCACAACCCTACTAGAAGTTGCAAGGAAGCCCAAACAATAAACCAGACTGCATATGTAAAGTTTCAGAATCACTACATGAATAACTAAATGACACATTAATGGTCACATGATTTTGTGAAATAAACAAATACATAACAAGTAAAATAGATAAGCAGAAGGAAATAAAATTACATCTAATTGCAACTCTGTAGTTATAGTTGGTATTCTCAAAGATAGCAATTCCTCAGATATTACATCCCTAACTAACTTTCCACCCATTGAACAATTCACCACAAAACCTTCCAAACCTATAGCATTGTCTACATTTTGAGATGATGTAAAGTTTTATGGTTAATTGTTAAGGGAGTGCAAACATAAAAGGGGATCCCAAAACATGTTTTTCCACCAATGCATTTCCATAGCCTTTTCTCCTTGATGTATGCGAAAACAACTGAATGGATTTCAATGAAATTTGACATGATTATACATTATGGTGCAGAGATGATCCTTTTGGGGTACTGCAGTTAAGTAGGGTAGGTATTTTTTAAGTTATAAGGCATTTAGGCCCTCATTACAACCCTGGCGGTCGGCGATAAAGCGGCGGTAATACCTCCAACAGGCCGGCGGTAATTTTTTTTTAAATTATGACCATGGCGGAAACCGCCAACACAGACAGCCACTTTAACACTGCGACCGCCACGGCGGTAGAAACAAGCACCGCGGCGGTAACCGCCAACAGCCAGGCGGAAGACAATGTACCACCCACAGTATTACAACAGGCCAATCCGCCAGCTTTTCGGGGGCGGTACCAACTCCATCAAAAGTGCAGTGGAAACAGTACACTGAAGGGAAACGACTCACCTCTCAACACTCAAGGAAAAACCACGACGCCATGGAGCCCGAGCTGCACATTTTTCCAATGCTGGTGTACCTCTTCATACACTAGGAATGAGTAGTGCATCTAGCACACAAGGGAGGGGGGGAAGGAAAAAGAGGGTGACACACACACGAAACACGCAACACCCCCACACTCACCTCTAACACCATACACACAAACAGATGCAACAACATTACATATTCACCCCGTAGCCCTCAGGAATAATGCAAGGACAAAAGAAATGGATTAAAATGAGTGTAATAGTACAATTTAAGATAAATACGTCCTAAAATCAATAAACAGTATGTACAATATATACAAAAGGAGGGACAATGCCCACTCCAAAATGTCTGTGACCCACGGGGCCATAACACATAGGCCAAGGCCACACTTGACTCCTGCCTCAATACGGAGAGAACACTGCAGGGGCATAAGGTCGAAAACACACAGGCACCTCACGGGGATGGGGAATGGGGGGGGGCACCTCAGCCAGAAGATGGTACAACGTCACTGCTCCGGAAGGGGGCTACATGCCCACTTCCTGGTCCTGGGGAGTGCAAAGCCACAGTCTCTAGTGGGTGGGTTGCCCACTGCTTGGTCCTGGGGAGTGCAAAGCCACTGTCTCTCAAATGGGTGGGTTGCCCACTGCTTGGTCCTGGGGAGTGCAAAGCCACAGCCTCTCTAGTGGGTGGGTTGCCCACTTCTTGGTCCTGGGGAGTGCAAAACCATAGTCTCTGGAGTGGATGGCTTCTCCACTGGTTCTGGAGGGGGCTTTGTGCCCAGTGTGCTTCATCCTGCCAAGGAGGGGGTGAGTGAATGCCTTCTTCCACTGGTTCTGGAGGGGGCTTTGTGGCCAGTGTGCTTCATCCTGTCAAGGAGTGGGTGAGTGGATGCCTTCTTCCACTGGTTCTGGATGGGGCTTTGTGCCCAGTGTGCTTCATCCTGGATGGTGCAAGGTCACAGTCTCTCACCTGGGTGTCACACCTAAAGGTGTTGCAGGGGCCAGGACGCACTGCAGCCCATGTAGTCACGACTACACACTGCTCGCCGGCGGTGATGGCTGCTCGGTGGATGTCAGTTGCTGTGCAGGTGCCGGTGCTGTCAGTGGTGGGGGGAGGCTCCAGCCCTTCCCCTGCAGCCTCAGACGGCTGCCCACTGGTGCTGCTGTTGCTGGCAATTTGGCTGCTGGCGGTGCAGGTGGCGGTGCTGTCAGTGGTGGGGGGAGGCTCCAGCCCTTCCTCTGCAGCCTTGGATGGCTGCCCACTGGGGCTGCTGCTGCTGGCAGTGGTGCTGCTGGCAGTGCAGGTAGCGGTGCACGTGGCGGGGCAGGTGGTGGTGCTGGCGGCGGGGCATGTGGCAGTGCTGGCTGCGGTGCAGGTGGCGGTGCTGTCAGTGGTGGGGGGAGGCTCCAGCCCTTCCCCTGCAGCCTTGGACGGCTTCAGTGCCATGGCTGTTGTTGTGTGCCCCTTCCTGCCCTTGGCAGATGGTGGTGCCTCCTTGCTTCTGCCAGCTGGTGTTCCTTTTCTGCCATTGCTGACTGGTGTCCCCTTCCTGCCCTTGCTAGCTGGCGGACCCTTCTTGCCCTTGGCAGGTGGTGCAGGCTCACTGGCTGTGCTGACGGGTGCCTCCTTGGAGCCTCTCACACCTGCAGTAGCTGCAGAAACCACAGTGGCCGTGGACTGGGTGGCTGAGGTGCTGGGCTGGGTTCTGGCCACCATGGCCCAGAGTGAAGGACGGGGGGGAGGGGTAGGCAATAGGTCAAGGGTGGCGAGGAAAAGCATTTAGGGACACTGGGGCGGGAAGAGAGTGAAGGTTTGGGAATGGAGGAAGAGGGAGTGGTTGTAGAAGGTGTCTGCTGTGTTTGGGTGCAGGTGCATGGGCTGGATGCTGTTGTGAGGTGGATGGCAGTTGGGTGTCTGAGTGCTTGCGTTTGTGTACTTTGGGAGGAGGGGTCACAGACACAGGGGGAGAGGACACAGGGGACGTGTGCATGGATGTGGGGGTGGTGACTGCCAGTGAGGGGCATATAGTGATAGGTGTTCTGGTGATGGAGGTAGTGGATGAGGATGTAGTGCATGCAGGTGTGAGTTGAGACGCTACAGGGAGGGAGGTGGACGAGGAGGAGGAGGGGGACACAGTGGAGGCAGTGGATGTTGGTGTGTCTGCATCTGGATGGTGCTTGTGTGAGTGCATGTGGGATGAAGTGTGGTGCTTATGTTTGCCTGAGACACTTCTGTGTGTTGATTTGGGTGCATACAGGTCTGAAGGTGTGCTTGGGATAGGCTGGGGTTGAGGGGATTGGGGCTGGGTAGAGGAAGTTGGAGGGGGGAGGCTGGAGACATGGGCAACAGGCTGCTATCAGTGAGGTGGCCAGAGCCTGGAATGCTCTCTGTTGGGCCGCCACGCCAGAGTGAATGCCCTCCAGGTATGCATTTGTTTATTGCAAATGCCTTGCTAGATCCTGGATGGCATTCAGTATGGTTGACTGTCCAACAGAGAGGGATCTCAGGAGGTCAATAGCCTCCTCACTGAAGGCAGCAGGGCTGACTGGGGCAGGGCCTGAGGTGCCTGACACGAACGAGATGCCCACCCTCCTGGGTGAGTGGGCACGGGAAACACGCTGAGGGGCTGCTGGGAGGGCAGTACTGGTACGGGGGTGGCGGCTGTTCCTGTAGTTGGGGTGGGCACAGAGGTGTCCGCCAGCGAGCTTTCATCGGAGGAGGAGTCGCTGTCGGTACTGTCCCCTCCTGTCTCCGTCGTGGTGCTCCCCTCGCCCTCCGTCCCACTGGTGCCCTCACCGTCTGTGGATTCGGCCTCCAGGCCCATGTGGGATGCAGCTCCCTCCGTCGCCGGTGCCTTTGCTCCTCCGCCAGATGATGCTGATGCACACAAGGACAGGGTGACAAAACAAAAAAGGAGGGGAAGAGACAGAGGATACACTTGATTAATGCCAGCAACAACACTACAGTTGGCGTACACAACTCACAGGGAACAGCCCTATGCACTAGGCCATGCACTATCAGTTACAATGCTAGTCACCAGCCCATGGGGTACAATGCCTAACGCCATTATCTGCACATCTGAAACCCACAGGACCCTGCCCAGTAGTAGATGCCCACTAACATTATTGGGGTCGAGTGCATCTGAGCTTGCCCATCATGGAATCTACCCTGCCATGTTCGCCCTGGTCTAGGGGCACCCACAGCCCAAATCCCCCGCCCAGGTAACACGTTAACGGGCGCAAAGTCATGAATCTGAATCTGTACTCACCCCCTTGTGGCTGCTATGATGCCTTCAAGTGCCCATCCAACTCCTGATAGGCCACCGCCAGGATGCGGAACATCAGTGGGGTGTCAGGGTACAATGGGCACCCCTTCCTCGTTGGGAGCCCAGCCCCAGCTGGGCCTCCACTATCTTCCTTGCCCAGCAGCGCAGGTCCTCCCACCGTTTGCTGCAGTGGGTGCTTCGCCTATCAAAGACCCAAAGGGTCCGCACCTCCTTGGCGATGGCACGCCAAATACCCTTTTTCTGATGGGTGCTGACCTGCAGAAAACAATACAGCAGAAAAGGTATTATTCATATCGTCCGGACTGTCATACTCATGGCCCAACATATCCCACCCATCCCCTTACGCACATACATTGACCACCACACATGCAGCACTCTGCCCAGGACCCCTCAGCCCCCCCCACACGAGGCTTACACACACAGCACTCCATACATTCATGCCCCACGCATCATGCTCACAGTGTACTCACCCGTTGGTCTGGAGGACCATAAAGTAAACGGTACTTGGGTAGCACCCCATCCACCAGTCTCTCCAACTCCTCCTGAGTGAAGGCAGGGGCCCTTTCCCCAAACACTCGAGCCATGGTCGCTTCCAGACACAGGTCACAGCAGCACTTGCAGTGTAGGTCCTCTTCTGTTGAAGGTCAGGTAGCAAGTGAGTGAACAGATAGAAAATGGCAGTCACGTCCGCGGCGGTGCGTACCGTCACCACCGGCATACATCACCATTGGCTCCTGGAACCCGTAGGCCCCAATGATAACCAATGTGGTGTTGCACTGCGGTCGTTGACCGCTGCCCGCAACGGCGCACAACACCAGCAGAATTACCTAATTTCCACTTGTCCTTCCTCACAGGTCAGGCACCCGCCATTTTAGGGGGCACAGGCCATGGCACCTAACTGCATCACAGCAGACATAGGTACATCAACTCACTTACAAGTTCACATACTGTTTCTGTAAAACAAACATAGCATATTAATCTGAGTATATGTTTGAATATGACCTTCAGCTCACCGTTTTTCACCCTAGAGTTCAACCGCTGAGGATGAATAGGAGATGGAGACATAGCCCTGTGTACAGACCCCTGGTGGACCTGGCGACAATGGAGGACAGGCACATTATCCTAACCTACAGCCTTGATAGGGCCACAATCACAGAGCTGTGTGCACAATTAGAGCCAGACTTGATTTCAGCTATCCAACATCCCACAGGTATCCCCCCCTCTACTGCAGGTCCTGTCAGTGCTCCATTTCTTGGCAAGTGGTTCCTTCCAAGCGACAGTGGGCATGGCATCAGGGATGTCACAGCCTATGTTCCCAAACGTGCTGACCAGAGTGTTGTCTGCCCTGATGAAACACATGAACAGCTACATCGTATTCACCCAGGTGGATGACTTGGCCAGAGTGAAGGCTGACTTCTATGCAATGGGACATATGCCCATCATTGGTGCTATTGATGGTACACATATTGCCTTTGCCCCACCCCGGCGAAATGAACCGGTGTTCAGAAATCAAAAGAGCTTTCACTCTCTGAATGTGCAGATGGTGTGTTAGGCGGACCAGCACATCTCCCATGTCAATGCAAAGTATCCTGGCTCTGTGCATGATGCCTTTATCTTGAGGAATAGCAGCATCCCATATGTGATGTCTCAACTCCAGAGGCACAGGGTGTGGCTAATAGGTGAGCCCATGGTCCCCACCCAGTTGATGTAAGTATATAGGTGTGGGGTTGTCCCTAAGGATGAGTGCCTGGCTAACAGGTATCCCTCGATATTTTCAGGTTACTCTGGTTACCCCAACCTCTCACGGCTACTGACCCCAGTGAGGAATCCCAGGACAAGGGCAGAGGAACATTACAATGAGGCACATGGGCGAACAAGGAGGATCATTGAGCGCACCTTTGGCCTCCTGAAGGCCAGATTCTGGTGCCTCCATCCGACAGGTGGATCCCTGTACTACTCACCCAAGAAGGTGTGCCAGATCATCGTTGCATGTTGCAAAACCTGGCCTTGAGACGCCAGGTGCCTTTTCTGCAGGAGGATGAGCCTGGAGATGGTCGTGTGGCAGCGGTAGAGCCTGTGGACAGTGACAAAGAGGAGGCAGAGGAAGAGGATATGGACAACAGAACTACTATAATACATCAGTACTTCCAGTGACACACTGTAACTTCACCTTCCATTGCAGTTTTGTGTTGGACATTGTATGGCAGCCTGATTTCCCTATTTCTATGGCCACTTACTGTATTCTTTGGCATCTCTATTTTCAGATATCTGTGCCCCACTCTGGCTCCTGGTGTGTTTACTGCTGCCTACTACAGGTCATACCTATGTGAATATAACTGTACATTTGAATTCCAATGTTTACTGCTTGTTAAACTAATACATATTTCAATCAATTGACAGACTTGTATTAGTTCCTAAGGATGTTTATTTCTGTGTAGGGGGTATTGCAACCGGCTGGGTTGATGGTGGAGAAATGTCCAGGATAGAGTCCAGTCTATTGGTATCACAGATGCATTGTCAAAGGGGGCATAGGAAGTGGAGCAATGGCAGTTCAAGGTGGACAGGGTGACAGAGTGGGACACAAGAGTGACATTCAGGGGAGTCTTATTTCCTGGCGGGGGTCTTGGCAATGTTCTCTGGCTTGTGCTTGGATCGCAGGGACCTTTTGCATGGTGATTCTCCATCTGCAGTGGGAGGGGTGCTGGTGGCCTGTTGTTCCTGTGGCGGGCCACCTGTCCACTAGCGACGGCGGAGGTGGAGGACTGTTCATTGGTGTGGCTAGTGTCAGGGGCCCGTTGGTGTGCCACTGCCTCCCTCATGGTGTTGGCCATGTCTGTCAGCACCCCTGCAATGGTGACCAGGGTGGTGTGGATGTCTCTCAGGTTCTCCCTGATCCCCAGGTACTGTCCCTCCTGCAGCCGTTGGGTCTCCTGCAACTTGGCCAGTATCTGGCCCATAGTCTCCTGGGAATGGTGGTATGCTCCCAGGATGTTGGTGAGTGCCTCGTGGAGAGTCGGTTCCCTGGGCCTGTCCTCCCCCTGTCGCACAGTAGTCCTCCCAGCTTCCCTGTTGTCTGTGCCTCTGTCCCCTGAGCCGTGTGCCCACTGACACCAGGTTCCTGATCGTCCTGTGTTTGTGGGGTTTCCTGGGGTTCCTGTAGTGGTGGACACACTGCTGATTGACGTGTCCTGGGGACAGAGGGATGGGCCCGCTGGATGTGTGCTGTGGTGGTGTTTCCAGAGGGGGGAGGCTCTGTGGTGGTTTAGGAATGTGGCTGGGTCACCGACTGTCCAGAGGTCCCTGATGGGCCAGGTTGGTCATCCTGATCCAGGTGTACAGAGCTGTTGTCATCACTGTGGGCCTTTTCTGGGGGAGGGACTGGATGTGGCTGGTACCTCCTCTCCGGTGACGTTGTGTAGGGGTCCTGTGGGGATGTAATGCAGTGTTATTGTTTCTGTGTGTGACATCTTGTGCATGGGTATGTTTCCCTCTATGGTTGTTATTAGCAAGGCAGCTTGGGCTTGTGTGATTTGTGATTTGGTTGGCTAAGTGATTGTCACTAGTGTGCATGCTGTGGTGATAGGTGTCCATGCAGGTCTGTGATGGGGGTCCAAGCATTGGTGTAGCATGCAGGGCTTGGTATTGGGATGGGTGGGTTGTGATGGTGGGGTATATGTGAGGTGGTGGAGTGATGGGGTGAGGGAAGGGTTAGGAGTTTGTGATGGCATGTAGGTGGGGGGATAAAGTAGTAAAGATTTGACTTACCAGAGTCCAGTCCTCCTGCTACTCCTGCCAGGCACTCAGGATGCATGATCGCCAAGACTTGATCCTCCCATGTTGTTAGTTGTGGGGGAGGAGGTGGGGGTCCACCGCCAGTCCTCTGTACAGCTATCTGGTGTCTTGCAACCACGGAACGCACCTTCCCCCGTAGGTTGTTCCACCTCTTCCTGATGTCATCCCTTGTTCTTGGGTGCCGTTCCAACAGTGTTGACCCTGTCCACGACTCTCTGCCATAGCTCCATCTTCCTAGAAATGGATGTCTGCTGCACCTGTGATCCGAATAGTTGTGGCTCTACCCGGATGATTTCCTCCACCATGACCCTTAGCTCCTCCTCTGAGAACCTGGGGTGTCTTTGTGGTGCCATAGGTGTAGTGTGAGTGGGGTGTGTGAGGGTGTGTGGGAGGATGTGTTGGGGTGTGTGCTGTGAGGTGAGTGGATGGTGTATGGGTGATGGTGTTTTGTGGCTCTGATTCAGTGGGTGCTCCTGGCTTGTCTCTCTCTCAGTTGTCAAATTCTTTGGGTTGTAAATGGGTTGTGGGTAGTGAGTGTGTGTTTTATATTGGTGTGGGTGTGTGGGTGTGGTGTGTGTATGTCAGGTGCGTGTAGTTTGAATTGTCCAATGTGGTGTTGTTTTGTTAGTGTGTGTGTATTATGAGCGCGATGGTCTGTACCGCCAATGGTTTACAGCGGTTGAATGTCCGCCTTGGTGATTCGTAGGTCATGATGCTGTGGGTGTATTTCTGTTGGCGTAATGGTGTGGGTTTTGGTTCCGCCATTTTATCACTGAGCTTTGGGCTGGCGGACTTGTGTGTGTGTGTCTGTATAGTGGCGGATTTCTATGTGTGGGTCATAATACGCGTAGCGGTATACAGCCGCGTTCGCTGTATGTTGGCGGCAGTCAGCATGGCGGTAAGTGGCCCTTACTGCCAATGTCACAATGAGGGCCTTAATGTTAGGGACATCTGTTACCACTGTGCTTTTACAGAATTTCATTAGAGTGTGTGAAAGTACCTCAGTACGTGGCCCCAAACTTATTTAAAGAACAAAAATTAAATAATAAAGTGGTAACAGGTAAGGATCAGCTACATACTGATATCTAAGGCATTAACACTGATCACAGCCAAGGTGCAGTAAAAACAACATGGCTGCCTTTTCATTCTCAAAAAACAGCCATTAGCCAATTATGTACTATCTTGTCCTCGTCATGTACCACAATATACTGTGGTTATCACAGTGTACCATGGACCAAAATATAACTAAGGCTTAGCTGTATTATTGAATTGGGGTAAATTTGGATCACTCTTGGTGTCGCATAGGCAATGCAATACTTAAGTCACTGCCAGATACCCCTAGGCAGCACCCAGATACCCCTAGGGGTGATAGTGTTGTGCTTTACAAATGACTGATTGATTGAAGTCACATTTACAAAGGAATGCAAGGCCACTATATGTGGTCTTGTGTTGATTAGAAAATCTGGAGAAATACAAGGCACTCAATTCCCTGATTTGCGTTATTCAGCACACTGTAATCTACATTCCTACTACATTTCACATATATGTGTATGCTACACCACTGTAGCCACTCCACTATATGTTATTCCACTCTATGCTACTCCACTCTATGCCTTCCCCCATACGAGACTCCACTCACTCCACACTATTACACGGTACACCATTCCAGTCTAAGTCACTCCACTGTAAGCCACTCCACTGGACACTACTCCACTATATGCTATTCCACACTATGCCATTCTCCTGTAGGCAACTCCACCCTATTACACTGTATGCCCCTCCACTCTACAACACTCCATCATACGCTAGTATACTGTATGCCACTCCACTGTGCACTAATTCACTCTACGCCACTCCAATGTATGGTACTCCACTCTACACCACTTTACTCTATGCTATTCTATTGGACCGTACTCCAGTGTATGACACTTCAGTGTATGCTATGACATTCTTTCCCACATCACTGTACACCACTCTAATCTACACCACTCCATTATACGCCACTCCACTGTACAGTACTCCTCTATACACTATTACATTTGACGCCACTCCACTGTACAACACTGTGCTGTATGGCACTCAAGTCTATGCTATTACAATGTACACAACTCTACTCTACGCCAATCCACTCTACTCTATTACACTGTATGCAACTCAACTCCACGCCTCTTCAGTTTATGCCAATCCACTGTATGCCACTTAACTATATCCTACTCCAGTATATGCTATTCCACTCTAGGTCATTCCACTGTATGCCACTCTACTATATGCTGTTCCACTGTGCACCACTCCACTGTACGCTACTCCACTCTATGCCACTCCAGTGTACTGGACTCCACTATATGCAACTTCATTCTACTCTGTTTGAGTGGACCACACTCCAATGTTAAACACCCCACTGAATTCAGTTTCACCATCCCATGCCACTGTACGCCACTCTAGTATACACCACAACATTTACGCCACTCCACTGTATGCTACTCCACTATACACTATTACACTCTACCCCAGCAGTTCTTAACCTTTTGACTTTTGTGGACCCCCACCAAATCAATACTAGAGTCTGGAGACCCCCACTCAGTCATGATTGGAAACTGGGGACCCCCTGCCTAAGCAACTTCAATGATTTGAACCTCGAAACAATGCACAAAAAGAGAAAAACAAGTATACACCAAACAAATACTCAAATATTTTAATGTTTTGTTTACTTCACAATCTAATATAGAAAACTATGTTGAACTATGTATACTTTATTCATTTTAATATAGTCATTGTCATTTTGTAAAACGGTCACAGACCCCTTGTGTGGGCCTCGGGTACTGCTAGAGGTCCCAGACCACAGGTTAAGAACAACTGCTCTACGCAACTCCACTATACAACTCTCCGCCACTCTCTGAACACAATGTACCGCCCACAGTATTACAACAGTCCAATCCGCCATCTTTTCCGATTCACTGCGAACAAAAACATGGCGGAAACAGGACTTGGAAGGGAAAACGCTCACCTCTACACACCCCACAAGGAACCAGGACGCCATGGAACCGGAACTCCAGATTCTCCCTGCCTTTGTCTTCCTGCTCCTCTACCAGGAGCACGAATGCTGGCGGCGAAGACCACGGTGAGTACTGCACCTACGACACAGGTGCGGGGGAGGGAAAACTACACACACACTAATACATCATGATACATTACAGTTACGCCCCCCATACTCCCCGGAAGAATGCAAAGACAAAAGGAAATGATTTGAACGTTTGTAATCTATTAAAATCCAGTACTCAGAAATATATATACACTATAAACAAATATATACACCAAGAATACAAGTCCAAGGTATTGCACCATTAAAGTCCGTGGACCACTGGGCCCAAAATGCATGGGCGAGGCCCACACAAGATACCCGATCAAAATGGAGAGAACACTGCAGGGACATCAGATAGAAATACAACAGGCACCTCAGGGGAAGGGAAGGGGGGCACCTCAGCTGGATGAGTGCACGATGCCAGATCCACGAGGGGGCCCAGTGCTGTATCCTGGGGAGTGCAAAGCCACAGTCTCACAAGCCTCTCCAGTGGGTGGTTTACCCACTGCGTTATCCTGGGGAGTGCAAAGCCACAGTCTCACAAGTCTCTCCAGTGGGTGGTTTGCCCACTGCTCTATCCTGGGGAGTGCAAAGCCACAGTCTCTCAAGTCTCTCCAGTGGGTGGTTTGCCCACTGCTTTATCCTGGGGAGTGCAAAGCCACAGTCTCACAAGTCTCTCCAGTGGGTGGGTTGCCCACTGCTGTATCCTGGGGAGTGCAAAGCCACAGTCTCTTGAGTCTCTCCAGTGGGTGGTTTACCCACTGCTTTATCCTGGGGAGTGCAAAGCCACAGTCTCTCAAGTCTCTCCAGTGGGTGGTTTGCCCACTGCTTTATCCTGGGGAGTGCAAAACCACAGTCTCTCAAGTGGATAACAGTTTCCACTGGTTCTGGAGGGGGCTTTGTGCCCAGAGTGCTTCATCCTGCCAAGGACTGAGGTAGTGGATGCCTTTCTCCACTGGTTCTGGAGGGGGCTCTGTGCCCAGAGTACTTCATCCTGCCAAGGACTGAGGTAGTGGATGTAAATCTCCACTGGTTCTGGAGGGGGCTTTGTGCCCAGAGTGCTTCATCCTGCCAAGGACTAAGGTAGTGGATGGGATACTCCACTGGTTCTGGAGGGGGCTTTGTGCCCAGAGTGCTTCATCCTGCCAAGGACTGAGGTAGTGGATGCCATACTCCACTTGTTCTGGAGGGGGCTTTGTGCCCAGAGTGCTTAATCCTGCCAAGGACTGAGGTAGTGGATGCCTTTCTTCACTGGTTCTGGAGGGGGCTTTGTGCCCAGAGTGCTTCATCCTGCCAAGGACTGAGGTAGTGGATGTAAATCTCCACTGGTTCTGGAGGGGGCTTTGTGCCCAGAGTGCTTCATCCTGCCAAGGACTCAGGTAGTGGATGTAAATCTCCACTGGTTCTGGAGGGGGCTTTGTGCCCAGAGTGCTACATCCTGCTCGTGGCGGCCTCAGTAGCGTCAGAGCTTTCGGCGCTCATTGGCCTGCGGTGCTGGTGGCGGCGGCGTCCTGTGAAGAGGTGCTGGTGGCGGCGGTGTCCTTGGCAGCGGTGCTGGTGGCGGCGGTGTCCTGTGAAGCGGTGCTTGTGGCGGCGGTGTCCTTGGCAGCGGTGCTTGTGGCGGCGGTGTCCTTGGCAGCGGTGCTTGTGGCGGTGGTGTCCTGTGAAGCGGTGCTTGTGGCGGTGGTGTCCTTGGCAGCAGTGCTTGTGGCGGCGGTGTCCTTTGCAGCGGTGCTTGTGGTGGCACTGTCCTTGGCAGCAGTGCTGGTGGCGGTGGTGTCCTTGGCAGCGGTGCTGCTGGCGGTCTTGTCCGCCATGCAGGTTTGCGGTGACTTGCCTTTCTTTCTGTGCCCCTTCCCCACCTTGGATGGTGGCCCAGCTGTCTTCCCACTCCCAACTGTACTCCTGGGAGAGCCTTTGGTGGTAGATGTTTTGCCTTTCTCCCGCTGGGCAGTGGCCAACTTTTTATGCTTCTGAGGTGGAGGACTGTCCGTGGTCTGGCTCCTTGGCACACTGGCTGCCCTGCCGCTTGGTGCACTCCAGAAGCCGGTTACTGCTAGCACCACTGTTCCCGCTGATGTTGTGGCTGAGGTGCTGGGTTGGGACCTGGAAAGGCGGGCCCTGGGGGACTGGAGGGGTGGGGGAGGTGAGGGGAAGAGGTCAAGGTTAGACAGGAAATGTTTTTTGGACACACTGGGACGGGTAGATGGAGGGGGTTTAGGAGTGGAGGAAGAGGTAGTGGTTGTAGGAGATGAAGGTTTGCTGACTTTGGGTGAAGGTGCATGGGCTGGAGGCTGTCGTGAAGTAGATGGCTGTTGGGTGGGTGTGTGGCTGCGTTTGTGTACCTTGGGAGGTGGGCTCACAGACACACTGGGAGAGGACACAGGGGATGTGTGAATGGTAGTGGGGGTGGTGAGTGGTGAGTGCAAGTGAGCGGGGTGTGGTGATGGGTGTGCTGGTGATGGACGTAGTGGCTGAAGATGTAGTGCATGCAGGTGTGATTGGAGATGAGACAGGGAGGGAGGAGGGAGACGAGGAGGAGGGGGACACAGTAGAGGCAGTGGATGTTGGTATGTCTGCATGGGTATGATGCTTGTGTGAGTGCATGTGGGATGTGTGGTGCTTATGTTTGCCAGAGCTTCCCTTGTGTGTTGAGGTGTGTGCATGCTGGTCTGATGGTGTGCTTGGGATAGGCTGAGGTACAGGCGTTTGGGTCTGGGCGGAGGAAGTTGGACGGGGGAGGCTGGACACAGGGACAATGGCTGCCATCAGTGCTGAGGCCAGAGTCTGAAAAGCTTGCTGTTGTGCTCCCTGACCAGAATGAATGCCCTCCAGGTATGCATTGGTCTGTTGCAACTGCCTCTCTACACCCTGGATGGCATTCAAAATGGTAGACTGCCCAACAGTGAGGGACCTGAGGAGGTCAACGGCCTCCTCACTGAGGACAGCGGGGCTGACAGGAGCAGGGGCTGAGGTGCCTGGGGCGAAGGAGATGCCCACCCTCCTGGGTGAGCGGCCACGGGGCACATGCTGAGGGGCTGCTGGGAGGGCGGTGCTGGTAGGGGGGGTAGCGGCTGTACCTGTAGATGCGGTGGGCACATAGGGGCCCGCCACCGCAAGGGAGCTCCCATCAGAGGAGGAGTCTGTGTCGCTGGTCTCAGCTCCTGTCCCCGCCGTGGAGCTCCCCTAGCCCTCCGTCCCATTGGTGGCTTCAGACTCCGTTGTGTCGCCCTCCAGGGCCATGTGGGTTGCAGCTCCCTCCTGCTCCGGTGCCACTGCTCCTCTGCCTGATGATGCTAATGCACACAAGAACAGGGAGACCACAAAAAGAGGGGGGAAGACAGAAGAAAGACATGTTGAGTGCATGTAATACCGCTACCGTTGGCGGACACTACAGACACAGAAGCCCCCTGCACTACGCCGTGCACTTTGAGTTCCCTAATTAATCCCAGGGACATGGGGTACAAGGCCTATGCCTGATTGCTGCACACATGGAAGTCACAGGAGCCTGACTAGGTGTAGTTGGCTCTGAACAGAGGTGGGGTGGGGTGCCACATGGCCTGCCTCACGAAGGGACCTTGCCTACTAAACTAGCCCTGGCCTAGGGGAACCCACAGCCCACCTCCCCCACCCAGACACCTCCAGTGCGCGCAGAATCAGCTGAATGTGAGTGTACTCACCCCCTTGTGGCTGCTGTGATGCCCTCAAGCGCCAATCCAACTCTGGATACGCCACCGCCAGGATCCGGAACATCAGGGGGGTCATGGTGCGACGGGCACCCCTCCTACATTGGGAAGCCATCCCCAGCTGGGCCTCCGCCGTCTTCTTGCTCCAGCGGCGAATGTACTCCCATCTTTTACGGCAGTGGGTGCTCCGTCTGTGGTGGACCCCCCGGGTCCGGACTTCCTTGGCGATGGCACGCCAAATATACTTCTTCTGGTGGGCGCTAACCTACAGGAATAGTACAGGGGAAAAGGAGAAGTTATAAACATCCGCACCATCACAGTCATTGGCCCGCATCCCTACCCTTGCCATGACGCACATCCACTCACCGTCGTTTCATGCACGCCTAATTCTTCCCCCCCTATCTTCCATCCACACCACTCCACACAGGCATTGCCCATTCGGCATGCTCACAGTGTACCTACCTGTTTGTCTGGAGGACCGTAGAGTAGCGTGTACTGGGTGAGGACCCCATCCACGAGTTTCTCCAACTCCTCCGTGCTGAAGGCAGGGGCCCTTTCCCCAGACACATGAGCCATTGTCTCTTCCAGACTGAGGTCACAGCAGCACTTGCAGTGTAGGTCCTCTCCTGTCGAAGATCAGGTATCAAGTGAGTGAACAGAGAGAAAATGGCAGTCACGTCCGTGGCGGTGCGTACCCTCACCGCCGGCACACATCGTCATTGGCTCCTGGGACCCATAGGGTGCAATGTTAACCAATGCAGGATTGCGCTGCGGTCTTCGACCGCCTACCACGACGGTGTACAACGCCAGCGCAGCTACCTCATATCCCCTTGTCCCACAATACAGGTCAGACAGCCGCCATTTCAAGGGGCCACATGGCATTCATTTAAAATGCGTCACACATATCTAGGCCTTGCATACACACGAATACTGGCACATAGCGGATTAAAAAAATTGTGGAATAAAGTGGTGTTTTCGTACCTCAGTGTTGGCTGTCTCTGCTCGCTGTTCTCCTCCATAGAGCACGTCAGCTGGGGCAGGTGAGGAGATGGTGGCATCCTCCGGTGTACAGACCGCTGGTGGACCTGTCGAAAATGGAGGAGCGACATGTAATTGTCACATACAGACTGGACCGTGCAACAATCCCGGAACTGGTTGCCCAGTTGGAGCCAGACCTGATGTCAGCTATCCGCCATCCCACAGGAATCCCCCCTCAAGTGCAGGTGCTGTCAGCACTCCATTTCCTGGTAAGTGGGTCTTTTCAAACTACAGTGGCCATAGCATCAGGGATGTCCCAGCCTATGTTCTCCAACGTGTTGTCCAGAGTGTTGTCTGCCCTGCTGAAACACATGCGCAGCTACATCGTGTTCACTCAGGTGGAGGATTTTCCTACAGTGAAAGGTGACTTCTATGCCCTTGGACATATCCCCAACATCATAGGTGCCATTGATGGGACACATGTGGCCTTGGTCCCCCCCGCAGGAGTGAACAGGTGTACAGAAACCGGAAGAGTTACCATTCAATGAATGTGCAGATGGTGTGTTTGGCCTACCAGTACATCTCCCATGTGAATGGCAAGTTTCCTGGCTCAGTGCATGACGCTTACATTCTGAGGAATAGCAGCATCCCTTATGTGATGGGGCAACTCCAGAGGCACCGTGTGTGGCTATTAGGTGAGGACATGGACCCTATACAGTGTGACTAGGTGTCTGGGGATGTCCCTAAGAGTTAGTGTGTGTCTAACAGTTGTCGCTCGACATTTGCAGGTGACTCTGGTTACCCCAACCTGTCATGGCTACTGACCCCAGTGAGGAATCCCAGGACAAGGGCAGAGGAACGCTACAATGAGGCCCATGGGTGAACTAAGAGGGTTATAGAGAGGACCTTTAGCCTCCTGAAGGCCAGGTTCCGGTGCCTCCATATGACAGGTGGTTCCTTATTCTACTCACCAAAGAAGGTGTGCCAGATCATCGTGGCCTGCTGTATGCTTCACAACTTGGCTTTGCGACGACAGGTGCCTTTTCTGCAGGAGGATGGTCCAGATGGAGGTGTTGTGGCAGCTGTGAAGCCTGTGGACAGTGAAGACGAGGAAGCAGAAGAAGAGGATATCAAAAACAGACACACAGTGATTCATCAATACTTCCAGTGAGACACAGGTAAGAAGACATCACTGCCTGCTACATCTGATACCCTTGTTCTACCTCTCATCTGTCTGTCACTTTCACCCAGTGTATGGACCCTGAGTTGTCACTTTACCTTTCAATTTCACAGATATTGGTCCCACTGTGTGACATCTGCTTTGTTTCCGCATGGACTAGAGCTGTGTGACATAGGTATGTTGACAATACAATGGCTATAGCAGTTTTCCACAGTTATTGCAAATACACATTTTCGAAAGCACAGACTGATTCCAGATTGTTTTGTGCTTTAAGGGTGTTTATTTAAGTGCTAAATATTGGAGGGTGTTGTAAAATGGGCAGGGGTGATGGTGGAGGAATGTCCGTGGCAGAGTCCAGTCTATTAGTCTCACAGGTGCATTGTCCAAAGGGGCATAGGAAGTGGAGCTGGGGCAGTTTAAGGATGGACAGGGTGACAAAGTGGGACAGAAGGATGACAATCAGGGTGGTCTAATTTTTTGGCGGGGGTCTTGGCATTGTCCTCTGGCTTTGTCCTGGATCTCAGGGACCGTTTGCGGGGTGGTTCTCCATCTGCAGGGAGTGGGGTGCTGGTGTCGTGGTCCTGTGGCGGTGCCTCCTGTCTACTAGAGCCGGCGGAGGTGGTGGGCAGTTCATCGTCCAGGCTATTGTCAGGGGCCCCTTGTTGTGCCACAGTGTCCCTCCTGGTGTTGACGAGTTCCTTCAGCACCCCTACAATGGTGCCCAGGGTGGTATTGATGGATTTGAGTTCCTCCCTGAACCCCAAATACTGTTCCTCGTGCAGCCGCTGGGTCTCCTGAAACTTGGCCAGTACCGCTGCCATCGTCTTCTGGGAATGGTGGTAGGCTCCCATGATGTTGGAGAGGGCCTTGTGGAGAGTGGGTTCCCTGGGCCTCCCCTGTCGCACAGCAGCCCTCCCAGTTCCCCTGTGTTCCTGGGCCTCTGTCCCCTGAATGGTGTGCCCACTGCCACTGCCCCCAGGGCCCTAGTGTTGGGGTGGTGGGTTAGCCTGGGTTCCCTGTAGTGGTTGACACACTGCTGCTTGAAGTGTCCTGGGGACAGAGGGATAGGCCCGCTGGGAGGGTGCTGTGCTGGTGTTTCCAGAGGGGGGAGGCTCTGTTGTGGCTTGTGCCAGTGTGAGGGGAACCGACTGTCCCGAGGTCCCAGATGGGCCGGGCTGGTCATCTAGATCCAGTTGGACAGAGCTGCTGTCATCACTGTGGGCCTCTTCTGTGGGTGGAGTGGACATGTCTGGAACCTCCTGTCCGGTGACGTTGAGTAGGGGTCCTGCAGGGGTGTAAAGGCATGATTATTGGATTTGTGTGTGCCATGTTGTGCAATGGGTGGGTGACCCTGTACCCCAGTGCTTGCATTCTTGTGTAGGACCTTGTGTGCTAAATGTTTAGGGGTGTGTGTAAATATGTGCAGTGGCCATGCATTGGTATGGGTGTCCATGCTTTGGTGTTGCATGCAGGGCTTGGTGTTGGGATGGGTGGGTTGTGATAGTGGGACATATGTGGAGTTGGAGTGATGGGGGTGAGGGCGAGGGTGGGGGTATGTGATAGCATGCAGTTAGGGTGGGGGATGAAGTAGTGAAAGATTTGCCTTACCAGAGTCCATTCCTCCAGCTACTCCTGCGAGGCCCTCAGGATGCAGTATAGCCAAGACCTGCTCCTCCCATGTTGTTAGTTCTGGGGGAGGAGGAGGGGGTCCGCCGCCAGTCCTCTGAACTGCAATCTGGTGTCTTGAGACCACAGAACGTACCTTCCCCCGTTGGTCGTTCCACCTCTTCCTGATGCCATCCCTAGTTCTTGGGTGCTGTCCCACTGCGTTGACCCTGTCCACGATTCTGCACCATAGCTCCATCTTCCTAGCTATGGTGGTGTGCTGCACCTGTGATCCGAATAGCTGTGGCTCTACCCGGATGATTTCCTCCACCATGACCCTGAGCTCCTCCTCAGAGAACCTGGGGTGTCTTTGCGGTGCCATGGGGCGGTGTGGGTGATGTGTGGGGTGGTGTGTGTTGTGATGTATGGGATGATGTTTAGGGGTGTGCGGTGTTTTGTGCGTGGATGTTGTGTGAGTTATGGTGTTGAGTGCCTGTGGATGCTAGTTTGTAGATGGTGGTGTCTCTCTCTGTATAGAGTCGCAATTGTGGTCGTAAGGGTTTGTGGGGTATGTGGGCGTGTGTTTTATATTGTATTGGGTGTGTGGGAGTGGTGTGTGTATGTGTATCAGGTGTGTGTATTTCGATTTGTCCAATGTGGATGTGTTTTGTAGATGTGTATGTATTTTGAGCGCGGCGGTGTGTACCGCCAATGGAATACCGCGGTTGAAAGACCGCCGCGTGGATTCGTGGGTCGTGATAGTGTGGGCGTATTCCTGTTGGCGTGACGGTGTCGGTTTTGTTATTGCCAGTTTATCACTAACCTTTGGTGTGGTGGACTTGTGTGGGTGTCTAAATTTTGGCGGATTCCGAGCTGCTGGTCGTAATAGCTGAGGCGGGATTCCGCCGCCGTGGCGGTGTGTTGGCGGTCTTCTGCACGGCGGTAAGCAGCATTTACCGCCAATGTTGTAATGACCCCCTATATTCAATACCCCTTCTGTGTACGTCACTCCACTGAATGCCACTCCCCTATATGCTACTGAGGTATATGTTATTCCACTCTACACCATTCGTATGTATGTCAATTCACTTTATACTACTCCACTGTGTGCCACCCCACCGTGTGCTATTCCACTCTACGCCACTCCAGTGTATGCCACTCCACTCTACCCAACTCCATTCAATGCTGTTCCATTGGACAGCAATCCACTGTACGGCCATCCACAGTGTTCTATTACACTCTCCCCCATTCCAGTGTACACCACTCCACTCTATACCACTTCACTGTACGTTACTGCACTGTACCCTACTCCACTAAACGCTATTCTAGTTTTTGCCACTCTGCTGTACACCACTCCACTCTACTCCCCTGTATGGCACTCCACTATGTTACTACAGTCCAGTGTACACTACTCCACTCTATGCCACTCCACTCTATGCTAATCCATTGGACGCTACTTCACTCTACACCACTGCACTATGTGCTATTCTACTCTACACTATTCCATTCTATGCTATTCTACTCTATAGAACTCCACTCTGTGCTATTCCACTGTGCACCACTTCATTCTACGCCATTACACTGTATGCAGATAGGCAGTCGAGAGACGGCGTTCACCTATGCAGACAGTGCGGTGGGGGTCGTGAATGCCATCAGTCGTGCCTGTCGCGAGGGCGAACTGTCCAACTGTGGCTGCAGCCGGATGTCGCGGCCTACGGTCCTGCCCCGGGATTGGCTGTGGGGGGCTGTGGGGACAATGTGGACCATGGCTACCGCTTTGCCAAGGAGTTTGTGGATACCCGGGAGCGAGAGAAGAACTATCCCAATGGCTCGGAGGAGCAGGCACGGACGCTGATGAACCTGCAGAACAACGAGGCTGGACGCAGGGTAAGAGGCTCACTTCTGATATAACAACCCTGGTCCCTCACTTATAGTCACCACTACAGGTGCTTTTGGACTACATTACGCACTTCCTCCTGAGAGAAGGTTCAGGCCACGTAAACATCATAGTGTAGTGCTAATAAGTAAGTGAGCACCTATTAATAGTGACACGCAGATCATGGGTTCATAGTTGCATTATCACTAATTATCACTAACTATAGTTAGTAGGTGCACAGTTTGTACCCACTTTTGCTTTTGACTTATTGGAATGAGAAAGTACTTGCAAATTGTATATGAACGGTATGCACCCTAAATATCGAAACCAGAATGCCGATGGCACAGAATATCGAGGACATAGTAACCAAAATATCAATATTAAGTGTAGATTTTCTGTACCTAACTCCACATATATATGTACCTGCATGATATGTGTTTTCAAGGTATGTAGATGTGGAGTTTGTAATAGTAAATGTATACTTCCCTAAATGCACTTACCTTTCAATAGTTCCCCTCCATATTCTTGTACCACAATGTTCTGAGGGCTGTGCAAACCAGAAGTGCCTCCAGTATGCACTCATGAATTGTCAGGTTCTACTTTCCGCATATCATGGGTAGTAACTCATGCTGCAGGCACAATTTGCATTTGTCCTAAAATGGGACTACCTCTCAAAAGTTGTGATTGGGACATTTTGAGTATCGGACTACTGCTCAGAGGTGCTTCATCAGCTGTAGCCACGCTACAGACATCGTTCGTGTACTGCATCTTTGTCCTTGACCCTTTACAGCACTTCACTGCTATTCCGCTAGGTTTGTGTCATACAGGTACCACCTGCGTACATATATACAAGTAAGTACCAGTGTTTTTTTAGGGTAAGCCTACTTTATAGCGAACCTGTCTGGTTGCAAAAAATGTATTGTCAGATTACCAAATGTTTACTGTAGGCTTAAAGCCTGTGCATTGCCTACCATTGGTTGGCTTTATTGTCACTCTTAGTTGCTTACTTCGTGTTTGATGGCTTGCCTTGTCTATTTTTGTTTGTCCCTCACCTGGAGTATAGCTTCCATCTCAGATCAGTAATAGAAATATCAGGCACATGTCACAAGCATACGTCATGAAGTTTGCGTCTGTGTTTCAGGCAGCTTGTCTTTTTAAAGTGCTGTTGCTTCGCCGTGACTGTGTGAAATTTCCCTCCTAGTTTGTGGCACAAGACTACATAAAGCCCCCCCTTCTTTTCTAAGTAAAAAGGCTACATACATCTTGCAGAGTGTGTTTATGAGGCTGCTTACTCTGTTTCTGTGATTTAAATTGTGTTTAGAAACTGTCTGCATCTCCTGTTTTTTGCCTTAAAAAAGCCACCTTTCAGAGTGCACGACAAGCAATATTTCAGTGTTTTTTTTACAATCTCTCCCTTACCTGGAAAGTAGACTACTTTGGAATTGTGTGGATTCAGCTTGTCTGCATCCAAGGGGATTCTGAATAGAGCAGCAGCTGCCTCCTCTCTTCCCACAGGGGCTGTGCTTCAGTTAACTTGGCCCTTATATAAGTTTCTATTGGTTGTTGCATATGGTGTTGTGATAGGTTGTTGTGGGCTGGTCTTTCTATTGGCGTAGGAATTAGAGTTGGGCTTGTAATTGGTAGTAGGGCTGAAATTCTGATTGGTTCCTAGTTTTTAGGGCTGGGCCTGTGATTGGTAGTAGGGCTAAGATTCTGATTGGTTCCTGGTTTTAGGGCTGGGCTTGTGACTGGTAGTAGGGCTGAGATTCTGATTGGTTCCTGGTTTTTAGGGCTGGGCTTGTGATTGGTAGTAGGGCTGAGATTCTGATTGGTTCCTGGTTTTAGGGCTGGGGTTGTGATTGGTACTTGGGCTGAGATTCTGTTTGGTTCCTGGTTTTAGGGCTGGGCTTGTGATTGGTTGTCAGGATTAGGGGTATGATTGGTGAGTAGGGCTGGGTCTCCCATTGGGTGTTTGAATTAGGGTAACAAATATGATTGGTTAGGGTTAGGACTAGATTTCTATTGGCCAGTAGGGCTATTTAAGCCTAGGGCTCAGGGTGTCTCAGCCCGGGCGTTGAGGCTAAGGGCGGCTGCCTGTTTGGGCCTGAGGACATGGGCAGCTGCCTGTTTGGGCCTGTTCAGGACTGGTAGGGCCTAGGGCCAGAAATGCTGCCCAATTTCCCATCTATCAGAAAAGGACTTACTCCCTACACATCCATCAACATGCAAACACATTGGCCCTCATTACAACCCTGGTGGTCGGAGTTAAAGAAGCGGTAATACCACCAACAGGCCGGCGGAAATAAAAATGGAATCCCGACCATGCCGGAAACCACCAACACAGACAGCCACTTTAACACTCTGACCGCCACGGTGGTAGAAACAAACACCGCGGCGGTAACCGCCAACAGACAGGCGGAAGATAATGTACCGCCCACATTATTACAAGAGGCCTATCCGCCACCTTTTCCGGGGCGGTACTAACGCGATCAAAAGCACGGCGGAAACAGTACTTGAAAGGGAAACCACTCACCTCTCAACACCCAACGAGGAACCAGGACGCCATGGAGCCCGAACTACACGTCCTGCCCATGCTGGTCTTCCTCCTTCTGTTTCAGGAGCATGAAAGACGCCGTCGACGACCACGGTGAGTACTGCACCTACAACACAGGGGAGGAGGGGAGGAAAAAGAGAGTGACACACACACGCAACACGCAATACCCCCACTCCCACCCTCACCCACAACACCATGCACACAAATACATGCGGCAACATTACATATACACCCCTTCACCCCCTGGAAGAATGCAAGGACAAAATTAAGGGCGTCATTACAACCCTGACAGTCGGTGTTAAAGTGGCGGTAAAACCGCCAACAGGCTGGTGGTAAAAAAAATTGAATCATGACCGTGGCGGAAACCGCCACCATAGACAGCCACTTTAACACTCCGACCGCCACGGCGGTACAAACAAACAGCATGGCGGTCACCGCCAACAGACAGGCGGAAGACAATGTACTGCCCACAGTATCATGAGAGGCCAATCCGCCATCTTTTCCGGGGCGGATTCACCGCGAACAAAAACACGGCGGAAACAGGACTTGGAAGGGGAAACGCTCACCTCTACACACCCCACGAGGAACCATGACGCCATGGAGCCGGAACTCCATATTCGACCTGCCATTGTCTTCCTGTTCCTCTACCAGGAGCACGAACGCCGGCGGCGAAGACCACGGTGAGTACTGCACCTACGACACAGGGGAGGGGGGAGGGAAAAGAGAGTGACACACACACATTCGCAACACGCAAAACCCCCGCCCCCACTCTCACCCACTACAACACACACACAAGTACATGTTGATACATTACATTTACACCCCCCAACCCCCCCCCTGGAAGAATGCAAGGACAAAAGGAAATGAGTAGAACGAAGTCAGATCAAAATAAAACAGGCACCTCAGGGGGAAGGGAAGGGGGGGCACCTCAGCCGGATGAGTGCACGACGCCAGCTCCACGAGGGGGCTCCATGCCCATTGATGTATCCTGGGGATTGCAAAGCCATAGTCTCACAAGTTTTTACAGTGGGTGGTTTGCCCACTGCTGCATCCTGGGGAGTGCAAAGCCACAGTCTCACAAGTCTTTACAGTGGGTGGTTTGCCCACTGCGGCATCCTGGGGAGTGCAAAGCCACAGCCACACAAGTCTCTCCAGTGGGTGGTTTGCCCACTGCTGCATTCTGGGGAGTGCAAAGCCACAGTCTCACAAGTCTTTATAGTGGGTGGTTTGCCACCTGCTGCATCCTGGTGAGTGCAAAGCCAGAGTGTCACAAGTGGATAAGTCTCCACTGGTTCTGGAGGGGGCTTTGTGCCAAGAGTGCTTCATCCTGCCAAGGACTGAGGTAGTGGATGTGAATCTCCACTGGTTCTTGCGGGGGCTTTGTGCCTAGAGTGCTTCATCCTGCCAAGGACTGAGGTAGTAGATGGGATACTCCACTGGTTCTGGAGGGGTCTTTGTGCCCAGAGTGCTTCATCCTGCCAAGGACTGAGGTAGTGGATGTGAATCTCCACTGGTTCTGGAGGGGGCTTTTTGCCCAGAGTGCTTCATCCTGCCAAGGACTGAGGTAGTGGATGGGATACTCCACTGGTTCTGGAGGGGGCTTTGTGCCCAGAGTGCTTCATCCTGCCAGGGACTGAGGTAGTGGATGTGAATCTCCACTGGTTCTGGAGGGGGCTTTGTGCCCAGAGTGCTTCATCCTGCCAAGGACTAAGGTAGTGGATGGGATACTCCACTGGTTCTGGAGGGGGCTTTGTGCACAGAGTGCTTCATCCTGCCAAGGACTGAGGTAGTGGATATGAATCTCCACTGGTTCTGGAGGGGGCTTTGTGCCCAGAGTGCTTCATCCTGCCAAGGACTGAGGTAGTGGATGCCTTTCTCCACTGGTTCTGGAGGGGGTTTTGTGCCCAGAGTGCTTCATCCTGCCAAGGACTCAGGTAGTGGATGTCTTTCTCCACTGACGCTGGGCCTACATGGAAGCTGTCCAGGCTCCTGGAACTGACCACCAGCTTTGTACGACTGACCACTGGGGATGTCAACCATGTCTGCGGTGGTGCCACTGGCACATGATGTGGCGTGGCCGCTGGCGGTGCTTACGGCGGCCTCAGTAGCGGCGGTGCTTGCGGCGCTCATTGGCCTGCGGTGCTGGTGGGTGGCTCAGTGAGCGTGCTGGTGGCGGCGGTGTCCTGGGAAGTGGTGCTGGTGGCGGTGGTGTCCTTGGCAGCGGTGCTGGTGGCGGCGGTGTCCTGGGAAGCGGTGCTGGTGGCGGCGGTGTCCTGGGAAGCGGCGCTGGTGGCGGCGGTGTCCTTGGCAGCGATGCTGGTGGCGGCGGTGTCCTGGGAAGAGGTGCTGGTGGCGGCGGTATCCTTGGCAGCGGTGCTGGTGGCGACGGTGTCCTGGGAAGCGGTGCTGGTGGCGGCGGTGTACTTGGCAGCGGTGCTGGTGGCGGTCATGTCCGCCATGCAGGTTGGCGGTGACTTCCCTTTCTTTCTCTGCCCCTTCCCCACCTTGGATGGTGGCGCAGCTGTCTTGCCACTCCCAACTGTAGTCCTGGGAGAGCCCTTGGTGGCAGGTGTTTTGCCCTTCTCCCTCCGGGCTGTGGCCAACTTCTTATGTTTCTGAGGTGCGGGACTGTCCGTGGCCTGGCTCCTTCGCACACTTCCTGCCCTGCTGCTTGGCGCACTCCAGAAGCCGGTTACTGCTGGCACCACTGTTCCCGGTGATGTGGTGGCTGAGGTGCTGGGTTGGGACCTGGAAAGGCGTGCCCTAGGGACGGAAGTGGTGGGGGAGGTGTAGGGAAGAGGTCAACATTTAAGAGGAAACGTTTTTTAGACACACTGGGACGGGTAGATGGAGGGGGTTTGGGAGTGGAGGAAGAGGTAGTGGTTGTAGGAGGTGTACGTTTGCTGACTTTGGGTGAAGGTGCATGGGCTGGAGGCTGTCGTGAGGTGGATGGCTGTTGGGTGGGTGTGTGACTGCGTTTGTGTACTTTGGGAGGTGGGCTCACAGACACACTGGGAGAGGACACAGGGGATGTGTATATGGTAGTGGGGTGGTGAGTGCACGTGAGCGGGGTGTGGTGATGGGCGTGCTGGTGATGGACGTAGTGGCTGAAGATGTAGTGCATGCAGGTGTGAGTGGAGACGTGACAGGGAGGGAGGAGGGAGACGAAGAGGAGGGGGACATAGTGGAAACAGTGGATGTTGGTATGTGTGCATGGGTATGATGCTTGTGTGAGCGCCTGTGGGATGTGTGGTGCTTATATTTGCCAGAGCTACCCTTGTGTGTTGAGGTGTGTGCATGCTGGTCTGATGGTGTGCTTGGGATAGGCTTAGGTGGAGGAAGTTGGAGGGGGGAGGCTGGACACAGGGACAATGGCTGCCATCAGTGCTGAGGCCAGAGTCTACAAAGCTCACTGTTGGGCTGCCTGACCAGAATGAATGCCCTCCAGGTATGCATTCGTCTGTTGCAACTGCCTCTCTACACCCTGGATGGCATTCAGAATGGTAGACTGCCCAACAGTGAGGGGTCTGAGGAGGTCAATGGCCTCCTCACTGAGGGCAGCAGGGCTGACTGGGGCAGGGGCTGAGGTCCCTGGGGTGAAGAAGATGCCCACCCTCCTGGGTGAGCGGCCACGGGGCACACGCTGAGGGGCTGCTGGGTGGGCGGTGCTGGTAGGGGGGGTGGCGGCTGTACCTGTAGATGCTTGGGGCCCAGAGGGGCCTGCCACCACAAGGGAGCTCCCATCAGAGGAGGAGTCCGTGTCGCTGGTCTCAGCTCCTGTCCCTGCCGTGGAGCTCCCCTCGTCTTCCGTCCCACTGGTGAATTCGGAGTGCGTAGTCTCGCCCTCCAGGGCCATGTGGGATGCAGCTCCCTCCTGCTTCGGTGGCACTGCTCCTCTGCCTGATTATGCTAATGCACACAAGAACAGGGAGACCACATAAGGGGGGGGGAGACAGAAGAAAGACATGTTCAGTGCATGCAATACCGCTACCGTTGTCGGACACTACAGACACAGCAGCCATCTGCACTACGCCATGCACTTAGATTTCCCTAATTAATCACAGGGACATGGGGTACAAGGCCTATGCCTGATTGCTGCACACATGGAAGTCACAGGAGCCTGACTAGGTGTAGTTGGCTCTTAACACTGGTGGGGTGGGGTGCCACATGGCCTGCCTTACGAAGGGACCTTGCCTACAAAACTCGCCCTGGCCCAGGGGTACCCACAGCCCACCTCCCCCACCCAGACACCTCCAATGCGGGCTGATTCAGCTGAATGAGAGTGTACTCACCCCCTTGTGGCTGCTGTGATGCTCTCAAGCGCCCATCCAACTCCGGGTACACCAACGCCAGGATCCGGAACATCAGGGGGGTCAGGGTGCGACGGGCACCCCTCCCACGTTGGGAGGCCATCCCCAGCTGGGCCTCCGCCGTCTTCTTGCTCCAGCGGCGAATGTCCTCCCCTATTTTACGGCAGTGGGTGCTCCGTCTGTGGTGGACCCCCAGGGTCCGGAGTTCCTTGGTGATGGCACGCCATATATCCTTCTTCTGGTGGGCGCTGACCTACAGGAATAGTACAGGGGAAAAGGAGAAGATATAACCGTCCGGACCGTCACAGTCATTGGCCCGCGTTCCTACACTTGCCATGACGCACATACACTCTCCGTCGTTTCATGCACACCTCATTCTCCCCCCCGTATCTTATATCCACACCACTCCACACAGGCATTGCCCATACAGCATGCTCACAGTGTACTTACCTGGTTGTCTGGAGGACCGTAGAGTAGCGTGTACTGGGGGAGGACCCCATCCACTAGTTTCTCCAACTCCTCCGCTGTGAAGGCAGGGGCCCTTTCCCCAGACACATGAGCCATTGTCGCTTCTAGACTGAGGTCAAAGCAGCACTTGCAGTGTAGGTCCTCTCCTGTCGAAGATCAGGTATCAAGTGAGTGAACAGATAGAAAATGGCGGTCATGTCCGCGGCGGTGCGTACCGTCACCGCCGGCGTACATCGTCATTGGCTCCTGGGACCCATAGGGCCCAATGTTAACCAATGCAGGATTGTGCTGCGGTCTTCGACCGCCTACCGCAACAGTGTACAACGCCAGCGCAGTTACCTCATTTCCCCTTGTCCAACCTTTCAGGTCAGGCAGCCGCCATTTCAGGGGGCCATATGGCAGGCAAAAAAACTGCGACACACCTGTTTAGGCCTGGAATATGGACAGACAAAGGCACATGGCGAATTTTTAACGTTTTTGCAAAAAACACATTGTGATACCTAAGTGTTGTATAACTCTCTGCTCACCGTTCTCCGCCATAAGGCACGTCTGCTGGGGCAGGTGATGAGTTGGTGGCATCCTACGGTGTACAGACCCCTGGTGGACCTGTCGACAATGGAAGAAAGACACATCATTATAACTTACAGACTTGATCGTGCAACAATCCAGGAACTGTGTGCCGAGTTGGAGCCAGACCTGATTTCAGCTATCCGCCATCCCACAGGAATCCCCCCTCAAGTGCAGGTGCTGTCAGTACTCCATTTCCTGGCAAGTGGGTCTTTTCAAACTACAGTGGCCATAGCATCAGGGATGTTCCAGCCAATGTTCTCTAACATGCTGTCCAGAGTGTTGTCTGCCCTGTTGAAACACAAGCGCAGCTACATCGTTTTCCCACAAGTGGAGGATTTGCCTACAGTGAAAGGTGACTTCTGTGCCCTGGGACATATCCCTAACATCATTGGTGCCATTGATGGTACACATGTGGCATTTGTCGCCCCCGGCAGGAACGAACAGATGTACAGAAACCGCAAAAGCTACCATTCTATGAATGTGCAGATGGTGTGTTTGGCAGACCAGTACATCTCCCATGTGAATGCCAAGTATCCAGGCTCAGTGCATGGCGCTTACATTTTGAGAAATAGCAGCATCGCTTATGTGATGGGGCAACTCCAGAGTCACCGTGTGTGGCTAATAGGTGAGCCTAAGGTCCCCACACAGTTCCATTTGGTGTCTGGGTATGGGAGATTTCCTAATGTTTGGAGGATGTCTAACTGTTGTCCCTCGATATTTGCAGGTGACTCTGGTTACCCCAACCTGTCATGGCTACTGACCCCAGTGAGGAATCCTAGGACAAGGGCAGAGGAACGCTACAATGAGGCACATAGGCGAACTAGGAGGATTATAGAGCGCACCTTCGGCCTCCTGAAGGCCAGATTCTAGTGCCTCCATCTTACAGGTGCATCCCTATACTACTCACAGAAGAAGGTGTGCCAGATCATCGTGGCCTGCTGTATGTTGCACAACCTGGCTTTGTGACACCAGGTGCCTTTGCTGCAGGAGGATGGGCCTGATGTTGGACTTGGAGCAGCTGTGGAGCCTGTGGATAGTGAAGAAGAGGAGGCAGAAGAAGAAGATGTAGACAACCAAAACAACATCATCATGCAATACTTCCAGTGAGACACAGGTAAGAAGATGGAGCTGCTTCACACATCTCATACTATTGTAGGAGGTAACATAAATCTGCCTTTTTCACTCTGTGTATGGACCCTGACTTGTCACTTTGGCTTTCCATTTCACAGATGTGGCTCCCAATTTGTGCCCTCTGCTATTTTTACTCCTGGCCTACAGCTGTGTAACCTTGGTATGTGAACAAGTACATTGACATTGCTATATTACAGAGATTTTGCAATTACTCCTTTGTGAAAGCACAGACTGACTCCAAATTGTTTTGTGAATCAAGGGTGTTTATTTCTGTGCAAATAAGTGGAGGGGTGTGTGAAATGGGCTGGGGTGATGGTGGAGGAATGTCCATGGCAGAGTCCAGTCTATTTGTATCACAGGTGCATTGTCCAATGGGGCATAGGAAGTGGAGCAATGGCAGTTACAGGTGGACAGAATGACAAAGTGGGACAGAGGGGTGACACTCAGGAGGGTCTTATTTCCTGGCGGGGATCTTGGCAATGTTCTCTGTCTTGTTCCTGGATCTCTGGGACCCTTTGCAGGCAGGTTCTCCTTCTGCAGGGGGTGGGGTGCTGGTGGCCTGTTGTTCCTGTGGCGGTGCATCCTGTCCACTAGCGCCGGCGGAGGTGGAGGGCTGGTCATTGTCCAGGCTAGTGTCAGGGGCCCGTTTGTGTGCCACTGTGTCCCTCATGGTGTTGACAAGGTCTCCCAGCACCCCTGCAATGGTGACCAGGGTGGTGTTAATGGACTTCAAGTCTTCCCTGATCCCAAGGTAGTGTTCTTCCTGCAGCCGCTGAGTCTCCTGAAACTTGGCCAGTACCGTGCCCATGGTCTCCTCGGAATGGTGGTATGCTCCCATGATGTTGGAGAGTGCCCCATGGAGAGTGGGTTTCCTGGGGATGTCCTCCCCCTGTCGCACAGCAGTCCTCCCAGCTTCCCTGTTATTCTGTGCCTCTGTCCCCTGAACCGGGTGCCCACTGCCACTGACACCAGGTCCCTGATTGTCTTGGGTTGGTGGGTTTGCCTGGGGTCCCTGTAGTGGTGGACACACTGCTGATTGATGTGTCCTGGGGACAGAGGGATGGGTCCGCTGGGTGGGTGCTGTGGTGGTGTTTCCTGATGGGGGAGGCTCTATGGTGGTTTGTGATTGTGTCAGGGGAATCGACTGTCCCGAGGTCCCTGATGGGCCGGGCTGGTCATCTTGATCCAAGCATGCAGAGCTGCTGTCATCACTATGGGCCTCTTCTGTGGGGGACTAGATATGTCTGGCACCTCCTGTCCGGTGATGTTGGGTGTGGGTCCTGTTGGGGTGTAAATGCATAATTTTAGTATCTGTGTGTGCCATCTTGTGCATTGGGTACGGTACCCTCTACTCCTGTGCTTGCGTCATTGTGTCAGCCCTTTTGTGATAGTTGGTTTGGGGTCTGTGTGGGTTTCTGTACTGGCCATGCTTTGGTGACGGTGGTCCAGGCATAGGTGTTGCATGCAGGGCCTTGGTATTGAGATGTGTGGGTTGTGATTGTGGGACTTGTGGAGTTGATATAGTGATGGGGGTGAGGGTAAGAGTGGGAGTATGTGATGGCATGCAGGTGGGGTGGGGGGATATGGTAGTAAAGAGTTGACTTACCAGAGTTCAGTCCTCCTGCTACTCCTGCGAGGCCCTCAGGATGCATGATCGCCAAGACTTGCTCGTCCCATGTTGTTAGTTGTGGGGGAGGAGGTGGGGGTCCACCGTCAGTCAACTGTACAGCAATCAGGTGTCTGGATACCATGGAATGCACCTTCCCCGTAGGTCGTTCCACCTCTCCCAGATGTCATCCCATGTTCTTGGATGCTGTCCCACTGCATTGACCCTGTCGACAATTCTTCGCCATAGCTCCATCTTCCTAGCAATGGATGTCTGCTGCACCTGTGATCCGAATAGCTATGGGTCTACCCGGATGATTTCCTCCACCATGACCCTGAGCTCCTCCTCTGAAAACCTGGGGTGTCTTTGAGGTGCCATGATGTGGTGTGGGTGATGTGCTGTCTGTTGTGATGTGTGAGGGGATTTGTTGGTGTGTGTTGTTTGAGGTGCGTAGATGTTGTATGAGTGATGGTGTTGTGTGTCTGTGGATGCTGGTGTTGTGTTAGCTAATTTCTTTCTCTGGCCTTCTGTTAGATTTTTGGTTGTAAGGGTTTGTGGGTAATGTGGGTGTGTGCTTTATATTGGATTGGGTGTGTGGGTGTGGTGTGTGTATGTGTATCAGGTGTGTGTATTTCGAATTGTCCAATGTAGTTGTGTTTTGTAAATGTGTGTGTATTTTGAACGCAGCGGTGTGTACCGCCAATGGATTACCGTGGTTGAAAGACCGCCGCGTTGATTCGTGGGTCATGATAGTGTGGGCGTATTCTTGTCGGCGTGATGGTGTAGGTTTTGGTATCGCCAGTTTATCACTGACCTTTGGTGTGGCGGACTTGTGTGGGTGTCTGTATTTTGGCGGATTCCGAGCTGTGGGTCGTGATACCTGTAGCGGAATTCCGTTGCCGCAACGGTATGTTGGCGGTCTTCAGCACGGCGGAAAGCGGGATTTACCGCCAGGGTTGTAATGAGGGCCATTATCTGCTAAGACATCCAACTCCTGCATCACAAACTGACCTCATACAGATTGCAATGTCCCATCATCCAACACGATACCCCACACACAACACCTATACAAATATCTACCACAACTACAACAGTAAAACACCTTCATTCTCACAGCAAATACTACTCTGTCCACTCCCACTAACACAACTTACCATCACCCACACAACACAAAACCACACTATACATTACTTTCAGCCTTCCAGATACACACTCCCTGTTCATGCAAACCAACAACACTATCCTCTATTTACACCACACAGACCACCTTTCATTATGACAATTCCTAAACCCAGCCTTCCAACACATCGTCTACAAACGCCCTTCCCCTCTCTTCACCAATTACACTCAATCATACAATCCTCACACTCCACTCCACCACAAATATTACCTCTTCCAGTCATCACAACACAAACTCCCCTGACACACATACATCCCCTCTTACACACCTCATACATTCTTCTCCAAAACACATCAACACCCCCTGTAATGCTCTAATTCCACTCACCAGCACTAACTCACATACAAATCCGTCACTGAAAACCACTACATCAATATCCCCTCTCACTATTTCACAAAAACAATACAGACCACACACATCAGTACATCAAATCAAAACATTCATTATACTTATCATCACACCCACTCCCACCCTCATGACTACACAAAGAATACAAATCCTGACCAATCTTTACCCCTACATTCTCACTCTTCACAAACATCTACCACAAGCACCCCAACACAGCAACATTCATTCACCCGCCTCTCATCCATTGCACAAGTTAGAGCCTTACATTATGATCTACATGCTCCTCCACCACCCCTACCCATACTGCATCTATACCAAACAGACGCAAACAAAATAAACAACATGCCATTCTTAAAAACTTCGCATCCCCTTGTCTATTACACAATAAGGCTACCCTACAAAAAACTGTACACTCTTCATGTCTCTCTCAGCCACCGAGTCCACCACCCACACACACAGACCCAACAAAATGCCTCCTAAACCTGCTGGAAGAGGAACACTATATTGAAAAACAAGACTAGTGTGACCCTCACACAGTTATCACAACTAACAACACACCTGCTACAAGCTCAAAATATACTGCTCACCCTTCTCCTAAATAAAACAACACCGCCACTAACACACTTTTTCTAAATTGCCAGCTGATAAATGTTCGGTCACTCTAAAAAAACAAGCACCACATCTATGACCTGCTCACAGACACACAACTTGACTTACTATTCATAACAGAATCATGGTTGGGAGATGACATGGCCCCAGTGTTGCATGAAGCCCTTCCTCCGGACTATCAAACCATCACACAAAACCACATAGTCAAGAGAGGAGGTGGACTAGCTATTATATTCAAATAGGCAATAAATCTCAGTAAAACGGGCAACATTTCCATACAAGGTTGTGAAGCCCTCCTCACCAGATGCCACCCTACTCCAACTTTCTCCTGTAACTTTCTCCTCCTTTACAGACCTCCACCTAACAACTCTACATTCCCAGACACTTTTCTAGATACAGTCTCAAACCTTATTACATTATACTCAAACCTATGCATTCTTGGGAACCTAAACATTTGGTTTGACAAACCCAATATGCCCCATCCAAAAACTATCACCACTGGCCTAGTCGCATTGAACCTACATCAGATTGTACAGAATCCCACACACATCGCTGGACACATCCTAGATGTCATGTTTTCTAGGCCTGAACTAGTTACCGTTACCTAGCATCACGCCAATCACATGGTCAGACCACCATTTGATATCTTTCCGACATAAAACACCACAAATCAACACATCCCACAACTACTTACATACATGCAGCTATCGACCTTGGAGCAAACTCAATTTTGATGACTTAGAAACACAACTGACAGCCAACACAGATCTAGATACAATTAATTCTGTTCCAAAACTTTATGAGTGGCTACAGGAAGCTTTTGATATCCTAATACCACTTAGAAAAACTAAACAGGACAAAAGAAAACCAACACCTTGGAGATACACAGAACTTAAAAAGATAAAGCAACAAATCAGAAAGTTGCAGCGGACCTGGCTCAAAACAAACAACAGTCAAGACAAACTGCAGCTACACAGACTTAACAGAATATTCAAATCATCAATCAAAAAAGCTAAAAATGGTACTACTCAGACAGAATTCAAAATGCTAAATCTGCAACCAAAGAATTTTATAAAATTCTCAATTAATTTTGAAAACCTACATGCATGGAAGGAAGTCATCCCACTACTCAAGATTTCACAAACAAACTGGCAACTCATTACACAACCCAGGCAGGCACATTGGACTCCTATTTAAAACAGAAGAAAACGATCAGCACTGCCTTTCCTAAACTACCCTCTAAGAATAAACCAACCCAGCCTCTACAGTCCTTCAAACAAATATCACAAGATGAATTTATGGATTTGATCAAAGCAAGTAGACCGCCCGGTTGCCCTTCTGACCCTTGCCCACCACACATCTTCAAGAACATTCTTTTATCTACTTCTGCTGCCACACCTGTAAGAAGAATCATCAACAACTCTTTAACTACAGGAACATTTCCTGTAGAGGCATACATATGTCCTCAATTAAAGAAAACAAACCTAGACCCGCAAGACCCCAACAACTACAGACCAATCACAAATGCACCTTTCCTGAGCAAACTGATACAAAGAGCAGCATTCACCCAGATGTCACAATTCATTGAAGACAATTCTATACTTTCAGACTTCCAAACTGGAGTCTGCCTAGGAAGAGGCACTGAATCGGCACTCATAGCAATCTGGGATGATCTTAAAAACACAGTTGACCGCAATGGAGCTGCTGCACTACTTCTCTTGGATCTCTCGGATGCCTTTGATATGGTTGACCATGACACCCTAATTCAAAGACTCCACAAAGGGATAGAAGTGACTGCTCACAACTGGATTACATCCTACCTCTAAAAAAGAACTAATATCATCTATTCTCCCAACTTCTCATCCAAACCCTACCTCACAAAAGCAGGGGTCCCCCAAGGATCAATCATCTCACCTTTGCTTTTCAACATCTACATGATATCATTACCAGAACTGATCAATGATTTTCATCTCACATGCTACAACTATGCAGGTGACACACAAATACTACTTAAATTAGAATGCCCCCAAAACATTGAAAACTCACTAATCTTCAGTTGCCTCAGAGCCGTTGATCAGTGGATGGCTTTGAGCTATCTCAAACTAAATGCCTCCAAAACAGAAATACTCATATGTGGTGCCTGGAAAAATTGTGACCCACTGTGCGCCTGACCTGACAATCTCGGACCACCTCCTCAATTATCCAAGGAAGTTAAAAACCTTGGAATCACCATGGACTCCAAGTTAACAATGAATGCCCAAGTGGACAAATTAGCACGAACAAGCTTCATCACCTTAAAGACTCTACAACGCATCTTCCCCCACCTCGGATTTCCACACAAGGTGCAAGCTACTATCTCACTTGTTCTATCCAAACTGGATTATGCCAAAGGCCTCTACCATGGATCATCTCTATCTATAATGAAAAACTACAACTTATTCAGAACTCTGCAGCCAGGCTACTATTAAATGTAAAGCTACAAGCCCACATCTCCCCTGCCTTGAGAGCACTACACTGGTTACCCGCTGCCAGAAGATGCACCTTCAAGCTGCTCTGTATCACCCACAAAGCTATACATGGATCAGAACCGCTTTTTTATCAGAAACAAAATAACGAAATACATTCAACAAAAAAACCTCCACTCAAGATTGGCACCCCACCTTAAAAAACCACCAAACAAGAAAAAGACTATAGGTGATACATCCTTCTCCGTTCAAGCAGCCAAACTATGGAATTCATTACCCCCAGCTATAAGAGCCACAGATAACTATCTTGTCTTCAGAAAACTACTCAAGAGTTGGCTCTTTCCTCCATAACCACCATATTCAAACAGCTATGGACTGCATATGCCTATGCTGATAAATATGTTTTATCTGATTATTTGTATATTCTAGTTATATATAGGTCTTTAGAAAATATGTATTGCTACTATGTCATAACAATAAACTACACACATAGGCCCTCATTCTGACCTTGGCGGGCGGCGGAGGCCGCCCGCCAAAGTCCCGCCGTCAAGTTACCGTTCCGCGGTCGAAAGACCGCGGCGGTAATTCTGACTTTCCCGCTGGGCTGGCTGGCGGTCGCCTTCAGACCGCCAGCCAGCCCAGCGGGAAAGAGGCTTCCACGATGAAGCCGGCTCGGAATCGAGCCGGCGGAGTGGAAGCTGTGCGACGGGTGCAGTTGCACCCGTCGCGTATTTCACTGTCTGCGCTGCAGACAGTGAAATACATGTAGGGGCCCTCTTACGGGGGCCCCTGCAATGCCCATGCCAGTGGCATGGGCACTGCAGGGGCCCCCAGGGGCCCCGCGACCCCCCCTACCGCCATCCGGATCTCGGCGGTCCGACCGCCGGGATCTGGATGGCGGTAGGGGGGGGTCGGAATCCCCGCGGCGGTGCAGCAAGCTGCGCCGCCGCGGAGGATTCAATGGGGCCGCGGTACACTGGCGGGACCCCGCCAGTGGTGCCGGTCCGACCGCGGCTTTACCGCCGCGGTCGGAATCCCCATTGGAGCACCGCCGGCTTGTCGGCGGTGCTCCCGCGGTCCTCCGCCCTGGCGGTCAAAGACCGCCAGGGTCAGAATGAGGGCCATACTCTTTAAACCTGTTTAACTAATGTATATTTACTCATGGTTTAAATATATATATGTATGTACATATATGTACTCATCCCAAATCCACTCTACTGCTTTCACCTCCTAAATAACCTTGCCTAAGCTCTTCCCTCCTCTTTCCCATCTAACTCACCCAAACCTCACTTTATTACCATGATCTCCCAAACAACCCTACTAAATTCTCCCTCATTTATCTCACCTTGACTCATCCAAAACCTCTCCTGCTACTATGATCTCCCTAACCCTTTGCACAGACTCTTCCCTCCTCCATCCCCCCTTTACTCATCCCAAGCCTAAATCCTATTACCATAAACTCCCAATTAACACTTCTGGATTCTTCCCTCTTCCACCCCTCCATTATTCCAGTCAATCCAACTAACAAACTCACATATCCATGGCTCAAATTGACTCATAATAATACTAAAACTGTACTCATATTTCCCTATACTAATCCACCACTAATTCCTTTTGGGTTCCGGAGTAGCGGGCTACTTGCCGAAAAGCGCTTCAACGCCTCGTCAGTGGTAGTAAGCGGTATATAAATACTATTACAATACAATGCATCTTCAGTTATTTCTCCTCAACTTTATAGTATTTCCCTTTACCCCACTCAACTGTATGCCACACCATTATATGCTATTACACTCTACCCCACCCTGCAATACACCACTCCAGTCTAAACCACTTCACTGTACGCTACTACATTATACGCTATTATACTTTATGCCACTCCAATGTAGGCTACTATGCTATATGCTATTACATTCTAGGCCACTCCAGTCTACGCTGGTCCACATTATGCTATTCCACTTTATGCTATTCCACTGTAGGCTGCTCCACACTATGTCACTTCAGTGTATTCTCCTCCACACTTTATGATTTCACTCTGCAAAACTCCACTACACTCTATGCCACTCTACTAGACTCTATGCCACTCTATACCTGTACACTCCACTGTCCCAATTTGCACTCACATCTATGCCCGTAAACTCTGTTGTACAACACTCAACTTCACTTTATGACAGTTTCCAACACTGCACAACACACTACTCTACTCTATGATAACCACTCCAATTTAGAACAGTTTTCTCGACTCTCCGCTACCCCACTTCAGTGTATGCCTGCCCATTCTATGCTAATGCACTGTACTGTACTCCACTCTACCCCAATGCACTGTACACCAGTCCAATCTATGCTATTCCACTCTATTCCATTCCACTCTTCAACACTCCACTGTGCAGTATTCCACTGTACGCTGTACTCCACTTTATGGTAATCCACTCTAAGCCACTAAGTGTAGTCCAATCAACTCTACACCGCTCTATGCCGTTCCACTCTTCTACACTCCACTGTGCAATATTCCACAGCACCCTATACTCCACTTTATGATAATCCACCCTAAGCCACTACAGTGTACACCACTCTACACCGCTCCATTGTATGTCACTCTCTCCACTCTATAAAACTCCACTCTTTAAGAGTCTACCACACTTCGTGGCACTCTACAACATTCTACTCCACTCTATCCCCGTACACTCCACTGTCCAACTCTATACTCCCATCTATGTCCGTACGCTCCAACACTCTATTCCACTATACAACACTATACAACACAGCACTCCACTCCACTGTACAAGACCCCATTCCAATTTATAACAGTTTACTGCCTACACTATGCCAGTACGCTCCACTCCATGCCACTTTACTGTACAACACACCAATACACTCAGTTGTACTTTACTCCACACTATGTTATAGCACTCTACTCAACTCTACTCCACTGTATAAGACTTTGCCTCACTCTACGCTACTATACAGTAAACTCTTCACAGCTACACTGTTTCACACACTACTGTTCTCTATGCAGCTTTACTCTACAACACTCTACTACACTGTGTGTCACTCCCTGACACTTTACTCCTGTCTATGCCCTTTCACTTTACTGTACAACACTGTACTATACTGTATGCCACTGTACAGCACTCTACTCCACTCTACTCTATGATACTCCAGTCTGCTATACAACACTGTACACACTTTTCTGTATACCATTGCACTCCACTTTACTCAGTCTACTCTGGCACAGTACTCCACTCTAGCAAAACAAAACAAAAGGATGATGGACGGAGTGCTGAACAATGCAAACACTCACCCCCAGTCACAGATCTGGGTTTAATCCATCGTTCTTTTGCTCACCATGCCACCCCAGTTTGGACCCAGCCATATGCAAATCAGTCTTGACCCTGTTCCTCATGGGAACAGTCCAGCCTGAACTGCCAAGCCAGGTCCTCCCTGGACCGGAAACAAGCATCCTGGGACCGGTTTCAGGGTTTCACCCTTCCTCAGCCAGGCTAGCTTGAATCCAGTGGCACAGTGAGCAAGGGACCCACATCTGGGCATACCCTTCCCACTTAGGGCAACTTTAGCAAAACAAAAGGATGATGGACGGAGTGCTGAACAATGCAAACACTCACCCCCAGTCACAGATCTGGGTTTAATCCATCGTTCTTTTGCTCACCATGCCACCCCAGTTTGGACCCAGCCATATGCAAATCAGTCTTGACCCTGTTCCTTATGGGAACAGTCCAGCCCGAACTGCCAAGCCACCTCCCTGGACCGGAAACAAGCATCCTGGGACCGGTTTCAGGGTTTCACCCTTCATCAGCCAGGCTAGCTTGAATCCAGTGGCACAGTGAGCAAGGGACCCACGTCTGGGCATACCCTTCCCACTTAGGGCAACTTTAGCAAAACAAAAGGATGATGGACGGAGTGCTGAACAATGCAAACACTCACCCCCAGTCACAGATCTGGGTTTAATCCATCGTTCTTTTGCTCACCATGCCACCCCAGTTTGGACCCAGCCATATGCAAATCAGTCTTGACCCTGTTCCTCATGGGAACAGTCCAGCCCGAACTGCCAAGCCAGGTCCTCCCTGGACCGGAAACAAGCATCCTGGGACCGGTTTCAGGGTTTCACCCTTCATCAGCCAGGCTAGCTTGAATCCAGTGGCACAGTGAGCAAGGGACCCACGTCTGGGCATACCCTTCCCACTTAGGGCAACTTTAGCAAAACAAAAGGATGATGGACGGAGTGCTGAACAATGCAAACACTCACCCCCAGTCACAGATCTGGGTTTAATCCATTGTTCTTTTGCTCACCATGCCACCCCAGTTTGGACCCAGCCATATGCAAATCAGTCTTGACCCTGTTCCTCATGGGAACAGTCCAGCCCGAACTGCCAAGCCAGGTCCTCCCTGGACCGGAAACAAGCATCCTGGGACCAGTTTCAGGGTATCACCCTTCATCAGCCAGGCTAGCTTGAATCCAGTGGCACAGTTCCCAGACCCCATTCCAATTTATAACAGTTTACTGCCTACACTATGCCAGTACGCTCCACTCCATGCCACTTTACTGTACAACACACCAATACACTCAGTTGTACTTTACTCCACACTATGTTATAGCACTCCACTCAACTCCACTCCACTGTATAAGACTTTGCCTCACTCTTCGCTACTATACAGTAAACTCTTCACAGCTACACTGTTTCACACACTACTGTTCTCTATGCAGCTTTACTCTACAACACTTTACTACACTGTGTGCCACTCCCTGACACTTTACTCCTGTCTATACCCTTTCACTTTACTGTACAACACTGTACTATACTGTATGCCACTGTACAGCACTCCACTCCACTCTACTCTATGATACTCCAGTCTGCTATACAACACTGTACACACTTTTCTGTATACCATTGCACTCCTCTTTACTCAGTCTACTCTGGCACAGTACTCCACTCTACTCTACTACTCTAGTGCATGGCACTTCACTCTACGCCATTCTGCCATTGTACCCTATAACAATGTTTGCCAATCCACTGTACCACACTCACCAACAACTTACTGTACGTCTCTACACTACACTCTTAAAAAATCAACTAGACTGTATGCCACGCTACTCTACTGTATTCTACATAACTACACAGTACTGCATGACACCCTACTACACTCTACTGCACAACACAGTACTCCAGTTTATGACACTTTACTTGACTGTATGCTATGCTACTCCACTCTACTGCACTCCATGCCACTATAGTCCACGACACGCCACTCCACTCTTTTAAAACTTTACTCCACTCTTCACTACCCCAGTCCAGTGTATTCCAGTGCACTATACTCCACTGTACTACACTTTATCCAGCTTTATGCTACTGTACTATACTCCGCTCTATGCTGTTCCTCTGTCCGCAATTCTACTGCACTGTATGCAACTTCATTCTACAACACTGCACTACACTCTATAACACTCTATTCCACTCTATGCCCATCCGCTCTACCCCACTGTACTACACTGAATGACATTCAATGACACACCATTCAATATCTTTTTACGATTACGCCACTTCCACTACATCTCACAGCACTCCACCCTCCGACATTCTCGTCCACTGTACTCTACAACACTCCATTCAACAATACTCCACTCTATGACACTCTGCTTCACACTACTCCACTCAAAAACACTCTACTCCACTCTATGACAATCTATGACACCCTACAGTACTGTTTGACATGACATTCCACTGTACAACTCGCTGCTTCAGTCTACAATACCTGACTTCACTATATGAGACCATGCCACCACCCTATATGCCATTTTACTACACTGTATGATAAGCTACTACACTCTACTCTACTCCACTCAATGCCAATCTACGGTACTCCAGCATAGTACATTGGAATTTACAACACTCTACTCCACTGTGTTGTTCGACACTTTACATAACAACTTTCCACTTTTGATACAAGACGCTAGGATTTGAAACACATTTTTATTAAAAATGTAAATAAAATATTGAAATTCAATGAGAAAACCAAAGGTTAAAGTTTAGTTATAGTTCACATATTTTCCCTATACAAACCAAGTTTAAATTACACAACCTTTAAAAACTCCAAAGTTAAGGAGTGCCATTTACAATTAATCCACCACCTTCAAATTATTATAAGTAGCGGACCTCGTTGCACATTTTTTTCAGCCTGCTACACCTATTTATGTAAAGTACAGTATGTGGGATATGGATATATATATATCAGTTAAATATATTATACTCAAATATATATATATATATATATATATATATAAAACTCTAACATGCCTCCTTTTTTATATACACCCATTAAAAACCTTATTACCCCTTTGCAGTACCCACCCTTGAGCCCTAAAACCAAAACTAGTCCTTTGCAATACCCACCCCTGAACCCCAAAGCACAGTTACTACCCTTATGCTCCTTAACGCTACCCACTCTTGAATCCTTAAAACCTCTTACTACCCCTATACACAACCTACTGCTGAGCCCTAAAAAAAACGTACTACCCCTATATGCTACATACCCCTGAAGAATAAAAAAACCTTTACTACCCCCATGGACTATCCACCCCTGAATCCTAAAAATACTTTATGACCCTTATAGAATACTCACCCTGAACTCTAAAAATCCTTTACTACCCATACCCCTTAACACTACCCACCATAAAACCCTGACATCCTCTTACTACCCTTATAAATCACTCCACCCTAAGCCCTAAAGTCACCTTACCACCCCTTTACCCTACCTACACTATTACCTTAAAAAAACCTTACTACCCCTAGATGCTACCTCCCTCTGAACAATAAAAAAAACCTCATAACCCCTGTTAGGCCTTGCGCCAACCATGTTATCAGTACCACTTGGGGGAATGGGTTCTAATATGATTTCTTGGCAAGGTATGGACGCCTAGAGATGGAAAATATGTGATAGCAAGTCACACACCTATGCCTTTTATGAGTTACCACTCTACTCCCAAGATACATTTATATAAATTGATATTTTTTCATAATTTTCATTATTGTGAATTTGTTTATTAAACATTACAATTACAGCTAATGTGATTATATAAGTTATTATTATCATAGGTAATTATGATTATATTATATTAATTACACCAAGTAAACTTTATACATTTTTTTATTAATTTCTTTTTCTAGAGCTGGTGGGAATGACCGTGCAGCATCATAAAAAAAGACTGAAACAATGTTGTCTCTCTAATCCCCAGTATATAATTAATTTATGGTCAAATGTCCAACACGGAGTTACGCTGACAAGCCTGCAGGACTACTCATCATGGAAAACTTTGTTAGAGGTAGCTCAAGTAAGGAATCATATTCCATTGTTAGACATTGCGAGAAATGTGGAAAGCAACACAGTTCCCCAAGTATTTTACCACAGGAAGTGCAGGTTTCTGTTCACTATGAAGAGAAATTTACAGACTATTAAGTGAAAAGCTGAAGCAAGTGTCAGTGATGATGCTGGAACAAATGAGTGCACAAGTAAGCGCTTAAAAGAAGAACATCATTAAAGTCAAACATGTATGCTGATGAATGTATATTTTGTGGAAAGATAAAATGCTACAAGGGAACATCATTACGTGAGAAATTAATCAAGGCCACAGAGCTTAGAGTTGACTAAAGGCTTCAATAGTGTACAACCATTAATTGTGATTTAAAGATCCTAGCAGTTTGTATTAGAGGCATAGTGGCAGCAGAAGCCCATTATCATGCATCTTGTTATAGGAACTATATAAGGGTTAAAACAAAGTAGGAAGATCATGCATTTAGCATTCAAACCGATGATCACTACAAAAATATGAGAGATGAAGCATATGATGGACTATTTCAATACATTAAAATGGTGATTATTCCTAACAAAGAGTTAATATGTGTGACGATCCTCACTGAAAGGTTTGAAACCCTCATAACACACAGAGGAATACAGGGAATAGAAAAATAAACCAAGAGGCATATTAGAAGAAAATTGGACTCTGAGTTCGGTGACACATATTCCTAGCAACCAAGGAAAATTATTAGCCCAACCTGATAGTGTCATGCTACTATAACATTGTAAGAGAAAACCAGAGTTTGAAAAGAGATTTATCAGTTTTAAAGGTTAAAGCAACAGACATGAGAAAGATCAATGAGCAAACATCAACACATAAAAACAATGAGTAAAACAAACTTGACATCAACACCACGGCCATATCATCCATCACACGTTGATAAAGATTCATTTACAGTGCCTGATTACCTTCAACAGTTCCTATTAGGACTTATGACTGGAGATCCAGAAAACACAAAACCATCCAAAAGGGTCACCTTACTTATGCAATCATTCAGTCAGGACCTTCTCTATGCAGTCACAAATGAACAGCAGAACCCCTCCAAAGCAATTGTTGCTCCCATATGCCGTAAAAACACTGACAGGCAATGTGGAAATCATTCGCACTCTAAACAGACTTGGTCATGGGATTTCATACTCACAACTGGAAGAAAATGATACCGCCTGGTGCCTTCAGAAACTTGCTGCTACCTTAAATAAGAAAAAATTTCTCCCAGCTGACATTCAGCCTCACATCTTCACTAACTTAGCATGGGATAACATTGATAGGCTGGAAGAAACTCTTACTGGTAAGGGGATACCTCATCGAGTCAATGGTATAGCTGTGCAGCCCAAGTTATTTAGACCACAACCTTTTGGAGCTCGTCTTCCAAGCATTGAGAAACAAAAGCAAAGATTATTGACCACCACAAATACTGAAGAATTGTTCATGTATGCTTCTGGTGAACGAGTTGGGCCTCAGCCATTGATGACAAGTACAGAAGTCATGTGGAAATGTGTTGCCCAATTGAAGCGTGCACAAAATAAGCACAAAATCGGGGTTGTTACAAGACAAGAAGTGAGCCTCGCACAGACAATACCAAGTTGGACAGGATTTAACATCTGTACTAGAGACCTAGTTAGTGTATCACAGGATTCCACTGGATACTTGCCCACCCTTAATGTCCCTGCAACTGAGCTGACAACTGTTTCTGAAATCTTGAAACAATCAGAGGTGATAAGGGAATCACTGCATTTGGTGAAAGTTGTAATAGTCATGGATCAAGCTCTCTAAGCAAAAGCAATTGAGTTTGTGTGGAAGCATAAAGCAGCGTATGACAGAATCATTCTTCGAATGGGCACCTTTCACACCATTTGAAATGTCATGCCCATTCCTGGAAACAGCTTTCAAGGCGCTGGCCTTCGCGACCTTTGCATTGAAGCAAACATCTCACAGCTCAGAGATGAATGGGATCTCTCTGAAGAACTAATGGACAAATTGGAGCAATTCTCAAGCTTGTTGTATGCACCAAAATCTTTGACTCATCATGTGAATGACTTGAGATATCACCTATTCTGCACAAAGAAGGGTGAGGTAGACAGTCATCAACTTCCACCTTGCAGAGACCATCTGAAAAAACATGCCGAACGTGTGGATTATCAAGCCGCTATAAGCAAGGGATGTCTTCTGAATGATCCACAGACACCTAGTCCAATTGGGAGAGGGTGGAAGTTGGAAAAACATGAGGGAGCAGAGCAACTGGTAGTGGATTGGATGGAGGGGCAGCCAGCACCTCAGGCTGTGTTAGATCTACTAGCTTGCATCTGCATTTGGAACTGAAACTACCAACATGTGTCTGCTGTCTAAATGACCTCAGATGCACTGACGTGCAGGCTTCCCACCTGTGAAAATCCAACAGAAGCAGAGAACGATGACACCTATTCAGAAGCAGAGGATGATGAGGAGGACTGTGAATGGTTGTGGTTAAATTCACTCATGACATACATTGCCTATGTAAGATGTGACAACTATTATTATTTGAAATTGTAAGGGAAAATCATGCATATAATCTATATCAATATATGAGGAATTCAGTGAAAGTTTATTGTTATTTTAAGGACTATATTGTTATTATTACAATTAATAATCATAATTATTTTTTTAATTGTATTGAATTTAACCATTCTGGTGCAATTACATTTATTTTTCCACATATTATGAGTTGGTATGCTCTTTCTCAAAACTGTGAAAACCATTATTTTTTGTGCTATGGTTGCTAATCAAATAATATCAGACAAAAGTCAAAGAGTAAAGACTTGCTATCACATATTTCCATCTCTAGGCATCCAAAGCTGGCAAAAAAATCATTGTCGAGGGTTGACGAAGTTAGGACTCCATACATGTTTTATCCTTTACAGTTCACTTAGGCCCTCATTATGACATTGGCGGTAAATGCCGCTTACTGCCACGGTGACCGCCGCCAACATACCGCCATATCGTTTGGCCATATTATGACACACACACAGCAATCCGACAGAATACAGCCACATACACAAATTCGCCAGCCGCTAGTGGAAAAGTGGCGGTCCCAATACCCATACAGTTACACCAACAAAACAACACCCATCACATTATGACCCACAAATCACCACGGTAGACATTCAACGGTGGTAAACCATTGGCGATACATAACGCTGCCCTCAGAATGGACACCCACATACAAAACAACACATTGGCCAACACGAAAAACACACACCTGACAACCATACACACTCCACACCCACAGCACTATAAAACACACACCCACATTACCCACAACCCTTTACGAATACAAATCATTGCCACGAGACTGACACCAAGACCACTGCAACAACTAGACACACACCACTTACATCCATACATTGCTCACGCACCCAACATCACACATCCAACCACATTACGCAACACACTCTCACCAACACACACCACACAACACCCATGTCCCCACAAAGGCACCCCGTTTCACCAATGAGGAGTTAAGGGTCATGGTGGAGGAAATTGTCAGGGTAGAGCCAGAGCTGTTTGGAGCACAGATACAGCAGATATCCATTGCAAGGAAGATGGAGCTATGGTGAAGAATCATGGACAGGGTCAATGCCATAGGACAGCACCCAGGAACACGACATCAGGAAGAGGTGGAACGACCTACGGGGAAGGTACGTTCCATAGCAGCAAGGCATCAGCTCGCCATCCAAAGAACTGGCGGTGGACCCCCACCTTCTCCCCCATGGCTCACAGCATGGGAGGAGCAAGTCTTGGCAATACTGCATTCTGAGGAACTCACTGGAATAGCCGGAGGACTGGATACTGGTAAGTCAACAATGACCACTTATCACCTCCCATACCTGCATTCCATCTCACACCCTCACCCTCATTCCCATCACTCCACTCCATCCCACATACTGCACCAACGCAGATGACTAACCCCAATGCCAAGCCCTGCATGCTATGCCAATGCATGGACAGCCCTCCCAGCCCTGCATGGATACCCATCACAAAAGCATGCACAGCATAGGGAAACTAACAATCCCACAATACATCACCATACACAAGCAAAAGGTGGCAGGGCAACACCAACGATAGAGGGGAAGCCAGGGATGTAGAATATGTCACAGAGAAGAAGCATAATATATCACTTACATCCCCACAGGTACCCCAGCCAATGTCAGGGGAGAGGAGGTGCCACGACTATCCGGTCCTCCAGAAGAAGATGCCCCAGTGATGACAGTAACTCTGGACTTCTGGATCTGGATGATCTACCTGGCCCATCAGGGACCACTGGACAGCCGGTCACCCAAGCCCACTCACAGTCCACCACAGAGCCTCCCCCTTCAGGATCCACCACCACAGCACCCACCCAGTGTACCCACACCTCTGTCCCAGGACACATCAATCAGCAGTGTGCCCACCTGTACAGGGACCATCTGCCACACTTCATACCCAAGACAGTCAGGGACCTGGGTTCAGTGGCAGTGGGCACACCGTTCAGGGTACAGTGGCACAGGCCATAAGGGACACTGGGAAGACTGCTGTGGGCCGGGGGAGGACAGGACCAGGGAACCGACTCTCCAGGAGGCACTCTCCGAGATCCTGGGAGCTTACCAACATTCCCGGGACACTATGGGCCAGATCCTTGACAACGTGCAGGAGAATAGGAGGCTGCAGGAGGGACAGTATCAGGGGATCAGGGAGGACTTACAGGCCATTAACACCACCCTGATCTCCATAGCAGGGGTGCTGGCAGACATGGCCAACATCATGAAGGGGGGGCAACAGCACTCCAGCGGGGCCCTACCACTAGCCAGTCCATTGACCAGCCCTCCACGTCTGCTGCAGCTAGTGGGAAGGAGGCCCCGCTACAGAACCCTCAGGCCACCAGCACCCCTCCCCCTGCAGAAGGTGAACTCCCCCGCAAACGTTCCCTGCGCCCCAGACAGAAGGCAGAGTCACTTGCCAAGACCCCGGCCAGGAAATTAGACTTTTCTGATTGTCCCCCTTGTGTCCCACTCAGTCACTTTGTCCACTTTGAACTGCCGTTGCTCCCCTTTCTATGGCCCCTTGGAAACTGTACCTGTGCTACAAACAGACTGGAACAATACCCTGGACTTTCCTCCGTCATCACCCCATTCCATTGCACTTTCCCCTCAATTTATTAGCACTACAATAAACACCCTTGAACACAACTTGACTACTAGTATTTCATGTATTGAAAATGTGTATTTATGGAAACAATCACATCTAATGCAAATTAACTGTACACTGTGAGAGCACAGAAATAGTGACCTGTAGCTAGCTGGCTGTAGTCAGCACATCAGTACACAGTTGTTATATCACCAACATCTGTAAAATGACAAACCATAGGTGACAGTAAGTTGAGATAAAAAGGAAGTTAATGCCATCATGCTACAGCCACACAGAATACACCAATAGTTATAGAAATGTGCAGTTGCACTGTCTCACCTGTGTGTCATTGGAAGAACTGGTGGATAACTGATGTTCTGCTGTCCTCATCCTCAGCCTCTTCATCCTCACTGTCATCAGGGTCTACTGCTGCCACAGGGGCATCTCCAGTTTCCTCCTCCTGCAGAAAAGGCGCATGGTGTTTGAGGGCCAGGTTGTGCAACGTGCAGCCTGCAGCATGCCACTACTATCTGGCAGACCTTCTCGGTTAAGTAGCACAGGGATCCACCTGTTAGATGGAGGCACCTGAACCTGGCCTTCAGGAGGCCAAAGGTCCTCTCGATGATCCGTCTGGTTCGCCCATGTGCCTCATTATAACGTGCATCAGACAGACCCTGTCCTGGCATTCCTCACAGGGGTCAGCAGCCACAATAGGTTTGGGTAGCCAGAGTCACCTGCAAGTATTGAGGGAGCACATTTAGCCTCACACAGTTCTATGGGGTTAACACCAGAAGGCATACTCTAACATACAGTAGGTGGGGACCAAAGCTCACCTATTAGCCACACCCTGTGCATCTGTAGTTGGGCCATCACATTTGGGATGCTGCTATTCCTCAGAACAAAGGCATCATGCACCGACCCAGGATACTTAGCATTGACGTGGGAGATGTACTGGTCCGCCAGGCACCATCTGCACATTCAGTGAGTGGAAACTCTTATGATTCCTGGACACCTGTTCATTCTGGCGGGGAGGGGGGGACAAACGCAATATGTGAACCATCAATTGCCCCAGTTATATTGGGGATATGTCCCATGGCATAGAATCTGGCCGTGACAGTGGCCAAATCCTCCACCTGGGGGAAAGAAATGTACCTGCACATGTGTTTTACCAGGACAGATAACACTCTTGCCAGCACGATTGAGAACATTGGCTGTGACATTCCTGCTGCGAAGCCTACTGTCACTTGGAAGGAACCAGTTGCCAAGAAATGGAGCACTGATAGAACTTAAACAAGAGGGGGGATCCCAGTTGGATGACGGATAGATGAGATCAGATCTGGCTCCAATTAGGCACACAGCTCTGTGATTGTGCCCCTTTCCAGTCTATAGGTGAGGATAATGTGCCTGTCCTCCAGTGTAGCTAAGTCCACGATGGGTCTGTACATGGGGGTATGTCTCCACCTCCTATTCATCGGCATCTGTAGGTATCTAAGGGACACAAGAGTGAGTAGGCTGTCACAATTGGAACAATTGTCTACTTGGTGCACTTATGTGATGGGACAGTGTTAATGGCGAGGTATGTGCCAATCTAATCTGTGACGCAGTTAATGTCCTGTATGTAGGGACAGGTGGAAGTGAGGTAATTCCGCCGACGTTGGGCGTCGTGGCGGAAGGTGGTTTTGCACCATCGTGCAATTCCTCATTGGATAATATGGGGCTCTATGGAGTACAGTGGCCAATGGGGATCTGCGCCAGTGTTGACGGTGTACACCGCCGCGGACATGACCGCCATTTTCTATCTGATTCGTCACTTGTTTCCTGACATTCAACAGGAGAACACCTACACTGCATGTGCTGCTGTGACCTGTCTGGAATCTATCAAGGCCCGTGTGACCGGGGAAAGGGCCCCTGCCTTCACTTTGGAGGAGTTGGAGCGACTGGTGGATGGGGTCCTACCCAGTACAGGCTGCTGTATGGGCCTCCAGACCAACAGCTGAGTACACTTTGGGCCCGATGCATGTGGGAAGGATGCATGGATTTGTGTGTGCAAGCATCGTGTAAGGGGTGGGTGGGGGAAATGTTGTGCGCTGGGCGATATGTGTGCCAATGGTGATGGAAACGGGTATGGTGGGCCATTTGTGTGACAGGCTGGACTGTTTGTTTAATGGTGTGCTCCTGTCTGTATTGCCTCTGCAGGTCAGCGCCCATCAAAAGAAGGGAATCTGGTGTGCCATCACCAAGGACATGCAGACCCTGGGGGTCTATGGCAAGTGGATCACCCACTGTCGGAAACAGTGGGAGGACCTGAGATGCTGGGCACAGAAGACCAGGAATGCCCAGCTGAGGATGGCCTCCCAACGAGGAAGGGGTGACCGTTGGAGCCTGACCCCCACGATGGCCTGCATACTGGCGGTGGCCTTCCCAGAGCTGGATGGGCGCTTGAGGGAATCACAGCAGCCACAAGGGGGTGAGTACAGTGAGTATCATTACACATTTTGGCAGGTGGGGTGGAATCCGGGTGGTGGATGTGAGTTAGTGGGTGCTCCCAAGGCTATGCCAGACATTGCAGCATGGGTTGTCTCTAGGGTTATGGGTGTATAGCAAATACAGGTAACCTAGCTTGTTAACAGTCTATTTCAGGCAGGGCATCTTGGGTCCTAGGAGTGCTGCAGTTGGCGGTGTGTGGCCCTCATCTTGCCTTAGCATCTAGCCATATCAATGGCAGTGCAATGCATAGTGCTTATGCCTGTTCCCTGTGTGTGACGGTGCTGGGTATGCCTTTGTCTCTCTCTCTCCCCCTTTTTTGTTGTTCTGTCATCCTGTCCTTGTGTGCATTAGCATCATCTGGTGAAGAAGTAGGGCCACCAGCGACAGAGGGAGCTGCACCCTACAGGATCCAGGAGGCAGAGTCCACTGACACCAAGGGAACCAGAGGGATGGAGGGCGAGGTGAGCACCACGGCGGAGACAGGAGGTGACAACACATACTCGGATACTTCCTCCGATGGAAGCTCCCTGGTGGTGGTGAACACCTCTATGACCACCCCAGCTGCAGGTACAGCAGCCACCCCCGTACCAGCACCGCCCTCCCAGTAGCCCCTCAGCGAGTTGCCAGTGCCCGCTCACCCAGGAGGGTGGGCATCTCCTTCTCCCCAGCCACCTCAGACCCTGCCCCAGTGAGCCCTGCTGCCCTGAGTTAGGAGGCTATTGACCTCCTGAGATCCATCTCTGTAGGGCAATCAACCATTGTAAATGCCATCCAGGGGCTGGCATCCCAGATGCAGCAATCCAATGCATTCCTGGAGGACATTCACGGTGTATTGGCGGCCCAACAGAGATCGTTTCAGGCTCTGGCCTCCTCTCTGATAGCAGCCATTTTCCCTGTTCCTTCTGACTCCCCTCCAACTACCACTTCCCAGTCCCATTCTCCTCAACCCCAACACATCCCAGGCAAACATACAGACGAGCATGCACACAAGACAACACCCAAGAGTGGCACAGGCAAACACAAGCACCACATTTCATCCCGCAAGCACTTACGCATCACCATACAGTTGCAGACATGACAACATCCACTGCATCCACTGTCTCCCCTCCTCCTCCTCCTCCTCCTCCACCTCCCTCCCAGTCACGTACACACTCACACCTGCATGCACTACATCATCATCCACCACCAGCATCACCACAGCAAGCAGCACACACATCTCACTAGCAGACACCTCCACAACATCCATGCACGGGTCCCCTCTGTCCTCTCCCACCCTGTCTGTCCTCCACCCTCCTAAAGGACACAAACGCAAGCACTCACACATCCAACAGCCGTCCACCTCACATCAGCACACTGCCAATGCACCTGCACCCAAATCCAGCAGACATACACCTTCTACAACCACTCCCTCAACCTCCACTCCTACCAGTCCTCCCTCCTGCCGCCCCACCGTCCCTTAGAAGCTTTTCCTTGCCCAACTTGACCTCTTCCCTCCCCCTCCTCCCCATCCTGCCCGTAAGACCAGGGTCCCAAAGACCCAGCCCAGCACCTCAGCCAAACAGTCCATGGGGACAGTGGGGCACGACCTACTGGTGGGAAGGATACCACACCTCCAGGCAAGAAGGGGAATGGACCTGCACCTCCAGGCAAAAAGGAGAAGGAGCCTGCACCTCCACCCAAGAAGGGGAATAAGCCATCAATCCCTGCCAGGAAGGGTAAGGAATCCACACCCCATGTCATGGAGGGCACGAAGCCCTCTACTCCAGAGGAGGCTGTCAGGGTAACACCTCCACCACCACCAGCGCTCACGGGCCCCCACTGCCAGTTGAGGAAGTACAGCCATCACCACCTGCAGAGGTTGCCCAGGAGGCACCTCCACCTGCCACCACATTGCAGCCACCACCACCTCCAGATGCTGCCCAGAAGGCACCTCCATCTGCCACCACGCTGCAGCCATTACCACCTCCAGAGGCTGCCCAGGAGGCACCTGCATCTGCCACCACACTGCAGCCATCACCACCTCCAGGGGCTGCCCAGGAGGCACCTCCATCTTCCACCAACGTGTAGCCATCACCACCAGCGGACGCCATGTAGGCCACCCTCCAGGGGCTGCTGTACGTGGGGCCCTCTCCAGAACCAGTGGGAAAGTACCCACCTGAGTGACTGTGGCCTTGCACTCCCCCGACAGAGCAATGGGTCAGGATTCGAGTTGGTCCTTAGAATGTGCCCTGTGGGCCCTTTGAACATTGAACATTGGACCTGGCAGTGTCCCTTTGTGTACATGTGTACATATCTATTTTATGTTTTATGGACAATTCGATAATTTATTAGCTGTTGATATTAATACATTCACTTTTGTGCATTCCTGTTGTCCTTGCACTATTCTGCTGTGTATCGGGTGCAAATTGTTTTTCATCTGTAGCTGGACTTGTGTATGGTGTGTGTGTGTCGGGTGTTTGTCATGCGCGTGTGTGTCACTTTCGTTTTCCTCCCTCCCTCCATTATGTGCTAGGCAGCTGTACTCACCGTCGTCATCTTCGTCGGCGTCGGTGTTCCAGGTGGAGCATAACGTAGAAGATCATCGGGAAAACTTGCAGTTCGGGTTCCATGGTGGCGTTCGTCTTCCCTGTGTCTCCGATGGTGAGTCAGTTCTCTTCAGTGATGTGTTTCCACCAGGCTTATGATGGCGTTAGTGCCGCCCCGGAAAAGGTGGCGATTTCCTGTGTCATAATATGGTGGGTGGTACTTTGTCTCCCGCCTGGCTGTTGGCAGATACTGATGTGGTGAGTGTTGTTTCCCCCCTGGAGGTTAGTTTGGTACATTGGCTGTCTATGGGAGTTATCACCGCCATGGTCATAACTTGGCGGTAGTTACTGCCAGCCTGTTGGTGGTTTTACCGCCACTTTATCACTCACCGCCAGGGGCACAGTGAGGGCCTTAGTCTTTCAATTCTCCTCTTCCTTAGGTCTTCATGATCTTTTGGGGATCTTAACAGCCGTTCTTCGGGAATCTCCCTCAGCGGAAGAATATGGCTCAGGTAAGTGTTTTCCTTCAATTGTTTTACTTATACTCTCACCATAAGACTATGCCTGGGATAATCGTGCTACCACCACCATCACTATTGGTTCTGTGATGATTCATTTTTTGTTTTCTGTGTGTTTACTCAAAAGAGAAAAAAAGTACAGGAGAGAAAAAGAAAACAAAAGCATAGGGTAATGTCCCTTTTCTATTTATTGGCAAAAATCTTCGGTTAGGAGTTTTTAGCATATCACACCCTCAGTGGGTTAAATGGTTTGGGTTAAACCTTAGGAGAAAAGCATGAATAAGTAATGACACATCTCTTAGTATCTTTCAGGCCTTTTGTTCTTTGCTGTGCACAATTTTTCCCTGGGGTGAAGATTTCTCTATGTAGGTTTCTCCCCCTTTCTCCTATCCGCCTTCCCCAGATCCGTGTGTGCACGTGACTGAGCCACGTTCTTCCTGGAACGTGGCGGGATACCAGGTCTGAATGGTGCCCTTCCTTCGCTAGGATCTCCTGTATCGTTTCTCCTTCAGGTCTTTGGGGGTTTTTCACCTCGGGACACTACGGGATTCCTCCCTCACATGTAGATGCCGTCTCCACCTTACTTTCTCCTCTCCTGACTCCAGCAATTGTTTATTCCCAGTCGGCATGCACGCGCTCCTTCGTGTCCTCCACATTGAAGACTTCCTCGCTCGCCTCAGAACACACCCCCTTAAAGGGCTCCAAGTCCTTTTCAGTTCGCTTGCCTCCGATTTAGAAGATTAATGGGAATTCCAGTGGCTTCCTCGCATTCTATGGTATTGTCGGGAGATTGCCTTTCAAAAGCTGCCGGTTGTAGTAGTTTCTCCAGTTGAAATGAGAAGGTAGGAATTTCAGTGATCCTTTTCCATTTCCCCATGACCATTTTAACCTTACTACATTCACTGGTTATGCTAGGGTCATGAGCCTCCATTTTGTGACAATCATGTTAGAGTCCATCTCCCCGAGTGGTACCAGTGGCCTGCATTTGGTGTCCTGGCTCATGGCCTATGTACACTACCCACCCCTGAACTCTGAAAAAAACGTTAAGACTCTTATAAACTACTGTTTAACTGGGCCCTTTCTGCAGGGTCACCACAGATCTTTTCCTTCCTTTGCTGAACGGTGTTTTGTTGCCTTTTATGGCCCTGTGCACTTTATTGCTGTTAATCAATGGTAAAGTGCATGTGCTCTCCCTTATAAACATGGTCAAATTTGGCCCACACCTAATTTGTATGTTTATTTTGGTTGTAAAACCCTAATACATGACTGTAAATGTATCAGGCCATGTAAACTAAATGCTACAAGTGGGCTGAAGCACACATTGTCCCACCCACTACAATATTCTTTAAAAACATGTCTCAGGCAGAGTTGGGGGCTTTTTGTTTCCTTATGTTTGTGTTATGGTTGCAGCCGCACATCCCTGTCTATGGTGTGCGGCCAACCTACACTCAGGACATGAGGAGAGGGGCCAAGGCAGGGGACATGGTCTTGTCTTCTGTGTTCTCCTGCTTCAGCCCTCGTTTCAGAAGCCACAGTGGTTGCTATTGTGTTTTTGAGTGTGATGGCATAAAAGCCACAATCAGGATGGCATCGGACCTGTATTTGTGTTTTGAATTTAAACTTACCTTGATTCCACATCGGGTTACCTCCCCTGACTTGCTGTTATTTCTGGTCATGTGCTGACATATACTGCTAATAGTGAATGTCTATTTGTATTGTTTCTTACTGCCTCCTTCGGTTTTTTTCCCCCTGAAACTGGATTCTCCACCTGTCTTAGAAGGATAGCTACGTTCTCCATACTCCTGTGGGAACGCAGGACATAAAGGCATTTACCAACAGCTGACTGTTCTTCTTAATTGGTAAAACACATTCATACAAATAATTTTGGATATTACTCACCGCACTGCAATTGGTTCAACAACTTTGTTTTCGGATGCACATTTTGTTTGTTCCTGCAAAAGGAAGAACAGACTGTTAATGAATATTGATGTGTATGGTCAGAAACAGAAGAAAAGACTGTGAAGGGGTTACTTCTTCTATTGGATGTCATATTGAAAGATTGACATTTAAATATTTCCTGACTTGTTTTGAATCATTTTTTTTTTAGAGACACTTTAGGAAGTGAGCAATTCGAGTTCTGTGTCCCTCCCTTAAAGGTTCCTCCTTGTACATATTTTACATACCAGGCTTTACTGCAGGTTTCTTTAATTAGAATATTGAGTGTTTGTATCATTTATTATTACTTTTGTTTTTTCAGGATTACTTAGCATCTATTGGAGCCCTATCACTAAGACACACGTGAGAAAGTGGGAGGGCATTAGCAGTCCTTAAAACCTTTCTGAGGGATTCTTGTATAAGTGGTGCAGATCCGAAAATCTGTTATACTTGTTTTCAGACACATGACGTACCTAAAACACTGAATTAACCATTGGAGTCAAGAAGAGAAGCATTTACCTTTAAGGGACCCTGAAGCACCATCTTTGTATTTTCTCCTATTCCCCTTTCTCATGGGTACTGTTGTCACTTGGAGGTTTTCCAATTCTCCGGTGGCTCCAGGTGGCGTATGGACTATGCATCTCTTTCCCACAAGATTTGCATGGCCAGTCTTCTACATTGTTTTTGCTAAGTCATTATAGTCTCTAAACATGTGTTAGAAACTAATAAAAAGTGTTTAAAAACAACATGTCCTTGCCCTGCCATTTCAGCATGTAGTAGAGTTTTAAACTGACATTTCCATTTAGCAAAATAAACTTTTTGCCTATACTAATCCTCACGTTTTAGTACTTATACGTGCCCCTAAGGTAGGCCCTTAAGACTTATGGTGTATAGTGCATAGTATTTAAAATGTAGTACACATGTACTATAGCCTTAGAACCCGCCGTAGCGGGCTCTACCGGCTATTAAAGGCCCGCTCCCCGCGTTAAATGCCCGAGCCGAAGGCGAGGGCATTTAACAAGGGAGAGGGACTTTAATAGCCGGTAGAGCCCGCTACGGCGGGTTCTAAGGCTATTAGAACATTCTGCCACACAGGGCAGAATGTTCTATTAAAAAAAAAAAAATTCACGGAGCCCGAGGGGATTAAAATCCCCTCGGGCTCCGTGAGGCTTTGTTCACAGCTGTTGCTGTGAACAAAGCGAACATTGGAATGTTGGCGCTGCAGGCTTTTACCGGCCTGTAAAAGCCCGCAGCACTCCATTGTTTTCAATGGAGCCCCCAGCATTCCAATGTTCTAATAAGTTTTACATATCCTGGCAAGGAAAACCTGCTAAAGTTGTTTTTTACTGCTGTAAGGCAATGCCTCTCATAGACTAACATTGGCTTACCTTATTACACTTAATCAGTGCTAACTTTAGTTTGGGACCAGATAGAGAAATGCTGTTTCCACTCAAATAGACTGAAATGTTTAATCCACTGTAATGGTAAAGTTGGATTTAAGTTACAATTTAGAAAATGCCATGTCTCCTTCAGGTCTTTGGGGGTTTTTCACCTCTGGACACTACGGGATTCCTCCCTCACATGGAGATGCTGTCTCCACCTTACTTTCTCCTCTCCTGACTCCGGCAATTGTTTCTTCCCAGTCGGCATGCACGCGCTCCTTCGTGTCCTCCACATTGAAGACTTCCTTGCTTGCCTCAGCACACACCCCCTTAAAGGGCTCTAAGTCCTTTTCAGTTCGCTTGCCTCCAATTTAGAAGATTAATGGGAATTCCAGTGGCTTCCTCGCATTCTATGGTATTGTCGGGAGATTGCCTTTCAAAAGCTGCCGGTTGTAGTAGTTTCTCCAGTTGAAATGAGAAGGTAGGAATTTCAGTGATCCTTTTCCATTTCCCCATGACCATTTTAACCTTACTACATTCACTGGTTATGCTGGGGTCACGAGCCTCCATTTTGTGACAATCATGTTAGAATCCATCTCCCCGAGTGGTACCAGTGGCCTGCCTTTGGGGTCCTGGCTCATGGCCTATGTACACTACCCACCCCTGAACTCTGAAAAAAACCTTAAGACTCCTATAAACTACTGTTGAACCTGGCCCTTTCTGCAGGGTCACCACCGATCTTTTCCTTCCTTTGCTGAACTGTGTTTTGTTGCCTTTTATGGCCCTGTGCACTTTATTGCTGCTAATCAATGGTAAAGTGCTTGTGCTCTCCCTTATAAACATGGTAAAATTTGGCCCACACCTAATTTGTATGTTTATTTTAGTTGTAAGACCCTAATATATGACTGTAAATGTATCAGGCCATGTAAACTAAATGCTACAAGTGGGCTGAAGCACACATTGTCCCACCCACTACAATAGTCTTTTAAAACATGTCTCAGGCAGAGTTGGGGGCTTTTTGTTTCCTTATGTTTGTGTTATGGTTGCAGCCGCACATCCCTGTCTATGGTGTGCGGCCAACCTACACTCAGGACATGAGGAGAGGGGCCAAGGCAGGAGACATGGTCTTGTCTTCTGTGTTCTCCTGCTTCAGCCCTCGTTTCAGAAGCCACAGTGGTTGCTATTGTGTTTTTGAGTGTGATGGCATAAAAGCCACAATCAGGATGGCATCGTGCCTGTATTTGTGTTTTGAATTTAAAATTACCTTGATTCCACATCGGGATTACCTCCCCTGACTTGCTGTTATTTCTGGTCATGTGCTGACATATACTGCTAATAGTGAATGTCTATTTGTATTGTTTCCTACTGCCTCCTTCTGTTTTTCCCCTGAAACTGGATTCTCCACCTGTCTTAGAAGGATAGCTACGTTCTCCATACTCCTGTGGGAACGCAGGACATAAAGGCATTTACCAACAGCTGACTGATCTTATTTGGTAAAATACATTCATACAAACAATTTTGGATATTACGCACTGCAATTGGTTCAACAACTTTGTTTTCGGATGCACATTTTGTTTGTTTCTGCAAAAGGAAGAACAGACTGTTAATGAATATTGATGTGTATGGTCAGAAACAGAAGAAAAGACGGTGAAGGGGTTACTTCTTCTATTGGATGTCATATTGAAAGATTGACATTTAAATATTTCTAAGACTTGTTTTGAATCATTTTTTTTGAGAGACACTTTAGGAAGTGAGCAATTCGAGTTCTGTGTCCCTTCCTGAAAGGTTCCTCCTTGTACATATTTTACATACCAGGCTTTACTGCAGGTTTCTTTAATTAGAATATTGAGTGTTTGTATCATTCATTATTACTTTTGTTTTTTTAGGATTACTTAGCATCTATTGGAGCCCTATCACTAAGACACAAGTGAGAAAGTGGGAGGGCATTAGCAGTCCTTTAAAACTTTTCTGAGGGATTCATGTGTAAGTGGTGCAGATCCGAAAATCTGTTATACTTGTTTTCAGACACATGACGTACCCAAAACACTGAAGGAACCATTGGAGTCAAGAAGAGAAGCATTTACCTTTAAGGGACCCTGAAGCACCATCTTTGTATTTTCTCCTCTTCCCCTTTCTCATGGGTACTGTTGTCACTTGGAGGTTTTCCAATTCTCCGGTGGCTTCAGGTAGCGTATGAACTATGCATCTCTCTCCCACAAGATTTACATGGCCAGTTTTCTACATTGGTTGTGCTAAGTCATTATAGTCTCTAAACATGTGTTAGAAACTAATAAAAAGTGTTTAAAAACAACATGTCTTTGCCCTGCCATTTCAGCATGTAGTAGAGTTTTAAACTGACATTTCCATTTAGCAAAATAAACTTTTTGCCTATACTAATCCTCACGTTTTAGTACTTATACGTGCCCCCAAGGTAGGCCCTTAAGACTTATGGAGTATAGTGTATAGTATTTAAAATGTAGTACACATGTACTTAAGTTTTACATATCCTGGCAAGGAAAACCTGCTAAAGTTGTTTTTTTACTGCTGTAAGGCAATGCCTCTCATAGACTAACATTGGCTTACCCTATTACACTTAATCAGTGCTAACTTTAGTTTGGTACCAGATAGAGAAATGCTGTTTCCACTCAAATAGACTGAAATGTTTAATCCACTGTAATGGTAAAGTTGGATTTAAGTTACAATTTAGCAAATGCCATGTCTAGAAAATTGGCATTTTTCCGGCCAAACCAACTGTGCCTTTCTGCCAGTTTCCTGAGCCACATGATTGTGAATGGCTCTCCTGTTGTTGGATATGTATTGCTTCCACACATAGAGGCAAAAGAGGCCTATGTGTGAGGAGAAAATATCTTCCTGATAGGATGGAGTGGGGATTTGTGGCTGGCCCGGATTATGTTTTAAAGGGCCCTTCTTGCAGCATACATAAAGGAATCTGACACCCGGCCTGCCCATGCCTTTGTCACCCTAGCCAATTTTAAGCCAGGGGAAGGGGAAGAACTGACCAGAATTGTATAGTTACAGTTAGGTCAGAATTTGTATTGGAAAAGCATCTCTTATTGTTTTGCTAATAACTTTGGAGCTGTTTGACCAATCTTCACAAAACTATCCAAAAACAAAATGTGCATCCACCTCAGCTCCTTCTTGGAATGTTTGAGGGTGATCTGTCAAGTGGGGGCCAAGGAAAAGTTATCCAAAAAAACACTTTTTCCCCATACAAATTCCCACAGGAATTTTAATAAGTGATACTGCAAAAGACAGCTGACCAGAATTACACCAAATGTGCAGATAGCTAGATCTTTAGTCTAAAAGTGTGCATTTTGTGATTTGGTGGAAATGTGTTCAGCTGTTTTTGAGAACTTAAGCTTCAAAATATAGTGATTGTTAGACCTATCAGCTCTTGGCATGGTTTTCCCCTGTCTTTGTGGCTTCTGACCTCCTGTTTTTGATCCTGTGCTGAACTTCGTTTTTGCTGGCTTTAGGACTCTGGGCACTTTACCACTGCTGACCAGTGCTGAAGTGCAAGTTCTTTCTGTCTAAATTGTATTTGTGATTGGGGTATGCATGATTGGCATATCTGATTTACTGGTGAGTCCCTAGTGAAGTGCACCAGAGGTGTCCAGGGCCTGTAAATTAAATGCTACTAGTGGGCCTGCAGCACTGATTGTGCCACCCACGAGTAGCCCTGTAAAATGCTTCAGACCTGCCACTGCAGCGCCTGTGTATACAGTTTTAATCTGCCATTTCGATCTGGCAAGTGCACCCACTTGCCAGACCCAAACCTTCCCTTTTACTACATGTAAGTCACCCCTAAGGTAGTCCCAAGGCAGCCCCATTGGCAAGGTGCAGTGTATGATAAAGGTAGGACATATACTGGTATGTTTTCCTGTTCTGATAGTGAAATACTGCTGGATTCAGTTTTCACTATCTATTGGTAAAGTTGTTTTTTAAATTGTAAGTTTGAAAATGCCACTTTTAGAAAGTGGACATTTTCTTGCTTAACCATTCTGTGCCTCTGCCTGTCTGTGGACTACACGTCTGGGTCAGGATGACAGTTGGGCTGGTTGTGAATTCACTCTAGACAGTCACACAAAGGGAGCTGATGTGTGTCCTGCATATCCCGATGGGTCTTCCTGGGCTAGAATGGTGAGAAGAACGGAAGCTTGCACCTGAATAGAGCTGTGCCTGTCCTTACACAAAGTAGTCCCCAACCCCCCGGGAGTGTGTCTCAGGCCACGTCAGGAAAGAAAGGGTCTTGTGCACTACACAGGTTTTCCTTTGAAGTTTGCCTAATTTAAAGGCAGAAATGAGTATAAGTATTGGATCTCTGACACCACCACTTTAGAATCCTTCTGGACTGAGAACATTTTGCCAGGAAGAAGAGCTAGATGCTGTATGAGGGAGTGTCATTCTGCCTGTGTCTTTGCTGTACTGGCCAGCTGCTTGCTGCTTCTGTCTTGGGGGTGAAAGGACTGGACTTTGCTTTTTGCAAACTGCTTCTAAAGGTTCTCCATGGCTTGTACTCAGCTTGCCTCCTGTTATAAGTCTCAAACACATCCAAGACTTAGGCCCTCATTACATCCCTGGCGGTAAATCCCACTTACCGCCGCGCAGAAGACCGCCAACATACCGCTGCGGCCGTGGAATTCCGCTACATGTATTACGACCCACAGCTTGGAATCTGCCACAATACAGACACCCACACAAGTCTGCCACACCAAAGGTCGGTGATAAACTGGCGATACCAAAACCGACACTGTCACGCCAACAGGAATACGCCCACACTATCACGACCCATGAATCAACGCGGCGGTCTTTCAACCGCGGTAAACCATTGGCGGTACACACCGCCGCGCTCAAAATGCACACACATTTACAAAACACAACCACATTGGACAATTCGAAATACACACACCTGATACACATACACACACCACACCCACACACCCACAACACTATAAAACACACACCCACATTACCCACAAACCCTTAATACCAGAAATTTAAAGCAGGCCAGAGAGATACTCTACCCTAAACAACAGCAGCATCCACTGACGCACAACACCATCACTTACACAACATCCACACACCTCAAACAACACACTCTAATACATACCCTCACACATCACAACAGACACCACCTCACACATCCCCACACCACATCATGGCACCTCAACAACACCCCAGGTTCTCTGAGGAGGAGCTCAGGGTCATGGTGGAGGAAATCGTCCGGGTAGAGCCGCAGCTATTCGGATCACAGGTGCAGCAGACATCCATTGCAAGGAAGATGGAGCTATAGCGCAGAATTGTCGACAGGGTCAACGCAGTGGGACAGCATCCAAGAACACGGGATGACATCAGGAAGAGGTGGAACGACCTACGGGGGAAGGTGCGTTCCGTGGTCTCCAGACCACAGATTGCAGTACAGAGGACTGGCGGTGGACCCCCACCTCCTCCCCCACAACTAACAACATGGGAGGAGCAAGTCTTGGCAATTCTGCACCCTAAGGGCCTCGCAGAAGTAGGAGGAGGACTGGACTCTGGTAAGGCAAATCTTTACTACCTTATCCCCTCCACCCCACCTGCATGCCATCACATACCCCACCCTTACCCTTACACCCATCACCCCAACAACCCACAGATACCCCACCAACACAACCCACACATCCCAAAAACAAGCCCTGCATGTAACACCAATGCATGGACCCCCATCACCAAAGCATGTCCAGTACAGATACCAACACAGACCCCAAACCAACTATCACACAAGGACCAAGCCAAGAATGCAAGCAGTGTAGTAGAGGGTCACCACCCATTGTACACAATGGCACACACAGATACAATAATTATGCTTTTACACCCCAACAGGACCCCTACCCAACGTCACCGGACAGGAGGTGCCAGACATATCCAGTCCCCCTACAGAAGAGACCCACAGTGATGACAGCAGCTCTGCACGCCTGGATCAAGATGACCAGCCCGGCCCATCAGGGACCTCGGGACAGTCGGTTCCCTTGACACAGTCAAAAGCCACCACAGAGCCTCCCCCCTCAGGAAACACCACCACAGCACCCACCCAGCGGGCCCATCCCTCTGTCCCCAGGACACGTCAATCAGCAGTGTGCCCACCACTACAGGGAACCCAGGCAACCCCACCAGCCCAAGAAACTCAGGGACCTGGGGGCAGTGGCAGTGGGCACACAGTTCAGGGGACAGAGGCACAGGACAACAGCGAAGCTGGGAGGACTGCTGTGCGACAGGGGGAGGACAGGCCCAGGGAACCCACTCTCCACGAGGCACTCTCCAACATCATAGGAGCTTACCATAATTCCCAGGAGACGATGGCAACGGTACTGACCAAGTTTCAGGAGACCCGGCGGATGCAGGAGGAACCCTACCTTGGGATCAGGGAGGACTTGAAGCCCATTAACAACACCCTGGTCACCATTGCAGGGGTGCTGCAAGACCCTGTCAACACCAGGAGGGACACAGTGGCACAACAAGGGGCCCCTGACACTAGCCTGGACGATGAACAGCCCTCCACCTCTGCCGGCGCTAGTGGGCAGGAGGCACCGCCACAGGAACACGACACCAGCACCCCACCGCCTGCAGATGGAGAACCACCCCGCAAACGGTCCCTGAGATCCAGGAACAAGACAGAGAACGTTGCCAAGACCCCCGCCAGGAAATGAGACCCCTCTGAATGTCACCCTTCTGTCCCACTATGTCACCCTGTCCATCCTTAAACTGCCATTGCTCCACTTCCTATGCCCCTTTGGACAATGCACCTGTGAAACAAATAGACTGAACTCTGCCATGGAGATTCCTCCACAATCCCCCCAGCCCATTTTACAACCCCCTCCACTTGTTTGCACAGAAATAAACACACTTCAATCACAAAACAATCTGGAGTCAGTCTGTGCTTTCACAAATGTGTAATTGCAGTAGCCATGGAATATAGCAATGTCAATTTACTTGTGCACATACCAATGTAACACAGCTGTAGGCCAGGAGGAAACATAGCAGAGGGCACAAAGTGGGACCCAGATCTGTGAAATGGAAAGCCAAAGTGGCAAGTCAGGGTCCATACACTGAGTGAAAATGACAGACTTAGCTAGCTCAAACAATTGTATGAGATGTGGGAGGCAGTGACATCTTCTTACCTGTGTCTCACTGGAAGTATTGCATGATTATGTTGTTTCAGTTGTCGATATCCTCTTCTTCTGCCTCCTCTTCTTCACTGTCCACAGGCTCCACAGCTGCCACAAGACCACCATCTGGCCCATCCTCCTGCAGAAAAGGCACCTGCAGTCGCAAAGCCAGGTTGTGCAGCATACAGCAGGCCACGATGATCTGGCACACCTTCTTTGGTGAGTAGTAGAGGGATCCACCTGTCAGATGGAGGCACCGAAATCTAGCCTTCAGGAGGCTGAAGGTGCGTTCGATCACCCTCCTAGTTCGCCCATGTGCATCATTGTAGCGTTCCTCTGCCCTTGTCCTGGGATTCCTCACTGGGGTCAGTAGCCATGACAGGTTGGGATAATCAGAGTCACCTGCAAATATCGAGGGACAACTGTTAGACACACACTAACCCTTAGGGACAACCGCAAACCCAGACACCTATTCACACTGCATTGGGTCCTTGGCCTCACCTACTAGCCACACATGGTGCCTCTGGAGTTGCCCCATCACATAAGAGATGCTGCTATTCCTCAAAATGTAAGCTTTATGCACTGAGCCAGGAAACTTGGCATTCACATGGGAGATGTACTGGTCTGCCAAACACACCATCTGCACATTCATCGAATGGTAGCTCTTCCGTTTTCTGTACACCTGTTCACTCCTGCGTGGGGGTACTAATGCCACATGTGTACCATCAGTGGCACCAATGATGTTGGGGATATGTCCCAGAGCATAGAAGTCATCTTTCACTGTGGGCAAATCCTCCACCAGAGGGAACACGATGTAGCTGCGCATGTGTTTCAGCAGGGCATTCAACCCTCTGGACAACACGTTAGAGAACATTGGCTGGGACATCCCTGATGCAATGGCCACTGTTGTTAAAAAGGAACCACTTGCCAGGAAATGGAGTACTGACAGGGCATGCACTAGAGGGGGTATCCCTGTGGGATGGCGGATAGCTGCCATCAGGTCTGGCTCCTACTGGGCACACAGTTCCTGGATTGTTGCACGATCAAGTCTGTATGTGACTATGATGTGTCTCTCTTCCATTGTCGACAGGTCCACCAGGGGTCTGTACACCGGAGGATGCCACCATCTCATCACCTGCCCCAGCAGACGTGCCCTATGGAGGAGAACAGGGAGCAGAGAGTCAGCCAACACTGAGGTATCACAAATTGTTATTTGCTGAAAATGTATTAATCCGCAATGTGCCTGTAACTGTGTGTATTCCAGGCCTAGATAGGTGTGACGCAGTTATTATTAATGCCATGTGGCCCCCTGAAATGGCAGCTGCCTGACCTGTAAGGTGGGACAAGGGGATATGAGGTAACTGCGCTGGTGTTCTACACCGTCGCAGTGGGCGGTCGAAGACCGCGGCGCAATTCAGCATTGGTTAACATTGGGCCCTATGGTCCCTGGAGCCAATGATAATGTACGCCGGCGGTGACGGTACGCACCGCCGCGGCTGTGACCGCCATTTTCTGTCAGTTCGCTCACTTGATATCTGATCTTCAACAGGAGAGGACCTACACTGCAAGTGCTGCTGTGACCTCAGTCTGGAAGCGACAATGGCTCGAGTGTCCGGGGAAAGGGCCCCTGCCTTCACTTCGGAGGAGTTGGAGAAACTAGTCGATGGGGTCCTCCACCAGTACACGCAACTGCACAGTCCTCCAGACAAACAGGTGAGTACACTGTGAGCATGCCGAATGGGCAATGCCTGCTTTGGGTGGTGTGGCTGGAAGAAACATGGCGGGGGGCTGAGGCCTACATGTGCGGATGCTGAGTGTATGTGCGTCATGGCATGGGTGGGAACTGGTGGGCAATGAGTAGGACGGTCCGGCTGGGTGAGTAATGTCCTTTCCCCCTGTACCATTCCTCTAGGTCAGCGCCCACCAGAAGAAGGATATTTGGGGTGCCATCGCCAAGGACGCCCGGACCCTGGGGGTCTACCACAGACGGAGCACCCACTGCCGTAAAAGATGGGAGGACCTGCGCCGCTGGAGCAAGAAGATGGTGGAGGCCCAGCTGGGGATGGCCTCCCAACGTGGAAGGGGTGCCCGTTGCACCATGACCCCCTGATGTTCCGTATCCTGGCAGTGGACTATCTGGAGTTGGATGGGCGCTTGAGGGCATCACAGCAGCCACAAGGGGGTGAGTACACTCTCATTCAGCTGACTCTGCGCGCATTACGAGGTGTCTGGGTGGGGGAGGTGGGCAGTGGGTTCCCCAAGGCCAGGGCGATCTTGGTAGGCAAGGTCCGTTGTGAAGCAGGCTATGTGGCACCCCAACCCCACTAGTGGTAAGAGCCATCTACACCTAGTCAGGCTCCTGTGACTTCCAGGTGTGCAGCAATTGGGCTTAGGCCTCGTACCCCATGGTCATGTGAAAAATCTAGGAACTGTAAGTGCATGGCGTAGTGCAGAGGGCTACTCACTGTCTATTGTGTCCGCCAACGGTAATGGTGTTGCATGCACTGAACATGTCTTTCTTCTCTCTCCCCCTCCCTTTTTCTGGTCTCCCTGTTCTTGTGTGCAATAGCATCATCAGGCGGAGGAGCATTGGCACCGGAGCAGGAGGGAGCTGCATCCCACTTGGCCCTGGAGGGTGAAGCAACGGAGTCTGAAGCCACCAGTGGGATGGAGGGCGAGGGGAGCTCCACGATGGGGGCAGGAGCAGAGACCAGCGACTCCTCCTCTGATGGGAGTTTGCGGTGGTGGGTACCGCTGTGCCCACCGCATCAACAGGTACAGCCGCCACCCCCCCACCAGCACCGCCCTCCCAGCAGCCCCTCAGCGTGTGTCCTGTGCCCGCTCACCCAGGAGGGTGGGCATCTCCTTCGCCCCAGGCACCTCAGGCCCTCCCAATCAGCCCTGATGCCCTCAGTGAGGAGGCCATTGACCTCCTGAGATCCCTCACTGTTGGGCAGTCTACCATTGTGAATGCCATCCAGGGTGTTGAGAGGCATTTGCAACAAACAAATGAATACCTGGAGGGCATTCATTCTGTCCAGGCGGCCCAACAGAGAGCATTTCAGGCTTTGGCCTCAGCACTGATGGCAACCATTGTCCCTGTGTCCAGCCTCCTCCTCCAACCTCCTCCACCCAGACCCAATCCCCTGTACCTCAGCCTATCCCAAGCACACCATCAGACCAGCATGCACACACATCAAAACACAAGAGTGGCTCAGTCAAACATAAGCACCACACATCCCACAGGCACTCACACAACCAACACCCACTTCCACCACTGTGTTCCCCTACTCCACGTCTCCCTCTTCCCTCCCAGTCTTGTCTCTATTCACACCTGCATGCACTACATCCTCAGCCACTACCTCCATCACCAGCACGCCCATCACCACACACTGCACACGTGCAATCACCACCCCCACTACCATTCACGCATCCCCAGTGTCCTCTCCCAGTGTGTCAGTGAGCCCTCCTCTCAAAGTACACAAACGCAGGCACACACCCACCCAACAGCCATCCACCTCACAACAGCCTCCAGCCCATGCACCTTCACCCAAATTCAGCAGACGTACACCTCGTACAACCACTACCTCTTCCTCCAGTCCCAAACCCCTCCATCTACCCGTCCCAGTGTGTCTAAAAAACTTTTCCTTGCAAACATTGACCTCTTCCCTACACCTCCCCCCCATCCTTCACCTAGGGCCAGGCTTTCCAGGTCCCAGCCCAGCACCTCAGCCATCACATCCCCAGGCACAGTGGTGCCAGCAACTGCGGGGTCATGGAGTGCGCCACCCATTAGAGCTGCCAGTGTGCCACGTAGCGAGAGCAAGAACATTCCGCCACCTGCCAAGGTGAAAAAGGTGCCCACATCCCAGAGGGAGAAGCCGAAATTACCAGCCACCAAGGGCTCCGCGAAAATGAAAGGTGATAGTGGCAAGATAACAGCGCCACCATCAAAGGTAGGGAAGGGCCAAAAACAGAAGGGCAGGTCAGGAGAGGGCATGGTGGTACCGACTGAGGGACCAGTGTCACACCTTCTGTCCACGTCCATGCCAACCTGTACAGCAGCAAAACACCGCTAGCTGCACCGCTACCTGCACCGCCACCTGCACCACCACCTGCACCGCCACCTGCACCGCCACCTACACTGCCACCTACACCACCTCCGGCACGTCTACAGCCGCTGCGACAGTCCCCAGCCTCTTCCCCGGCGGTGGGCAGCCGTCCGAGGCTGCAGGAGACATCCTGCTTTCTCCTTCAGCAGGGGCTGACCCTTGCACCGCCGCCAGCCCCGCCGCCAGCACCGCCGCCACAGACACCGCTGCAAGCACCGCCAGCGGCCCCGCGACGTCCTCGGACAGTGGCACCACCGCTGACATGCCTTCCATCCCCAGTGGTCAGTCGTCCGCGGCTGGAGGAGAGTTCCAGGACCCTGGGCAGCTTCCATGAAGCATTACTGTCATCACTGTTGGCACCTGCAGGTGGAAGGCAAAGCCACAGCAGTGTGGGGTATGTCGCTGCCTCCATGGCGTATCATGCTACCTCTACCTCGCCAATGACGTGCCACGCACACCCAGGTGAGTGAATTGTACCGGCCACACTGCACGTGAAGCACTCTGGGCACAAGGCCCCCTCCAGAACCAGTGGAGTATCACATCCACTACCTGAGTCCTTGGCAGGATGAAGTACTCTGGGCACAAGGCCCCCTCCAGAACCAGTGGAGACTGTTATCCACTTTAGAGACTGTGGCTTTACTCTCCCCAGGATAATGCAGTGGGCAAACCACCCACTGGAGAGACTTGAGAGACTGTGGCTTTGCACTCCCCAGGATAATGCAGTGGGCAAACCACCCACTGGAGAGACTTGAGAGACTGTGGCTTTGCACTCCCCAGGATAAAGCAGTGGGCAAACCACCCACTGGAGAGACTTGAGAGACTGTGGCTTTGCACTCCCCAGGATACAGCAGTGGGCATGGAGCCCCCTCGTGCAGCAGTGGCGTCGTGCGTTCATCTGGCTGAGGTGCCCCCCCTCCCCCTGAGGTGCCTGTTTCATTTCGATCTGATGCCCCTGCAGTGTTCTCTCCGTTTCCAGTCAGGTATCTAGTGTGGGCTTCGCTCATGCATTTGGGGCCCAGTGGTCCACGGACAATGATTGGTGCACTATCCGGACTTGTGTAGTTGGTGTACATAATTGTATATACTGGATTTTGAACTTTGATAATGAGATTTCACATGATTACATTTGTTAAAATCATTTCCTTTTGTCCTTGCGTTCTTCCAGGGGGTGGGGGGAGTGTATATGTATAGTTGCTACATGTATTTGTGTGTATGGTGTTGTGGGTGAGGGTGGGGGTAGGGGTGTTGCGTGTTGCGTGTGTGTGTCACACTCTTTTCCCTCCCCCCTCCCCTGTGTTGTAGGTGCAGTACTCACCGTGGTCGTCGCCGCCGTCTTTGGTGCACCTGATAGAAGAGAAGGAAGACCAGCATCGGCAGTATCTGCAATTCGGCCTCCATGGCATCTTGGTTCCTCATGGGGTGTGGAGAGGTGAGTGTTTTCCCTTCTGTGTACTGCTTCCGCCGTGTTTTTGTTCGCGTTGGTTCCGCCCCGGAAAAGGTGGCGAATAGCCATCTTGAAATACAGTGGGCGGTACTTTGTCTTCCACCTGTCTGTTGGCGGTTACCGCTGCAGTGTTTGTTGCTACCACCGTGGCGGTCGGAGTGTTAAAGTGGCTGTTTATGTTGGCGGTTTCGGCCATAGTTGTGATTCCATTTTATTTTCCTCTGGACTGTTTGCGGTATTACCGCCGCTTTAACACCGACCGCCAGGGTTGTAATGAGGGCCTTAATCTGCCAACACCTGGGCTTTCTTGCTGAGAGTCCTGTCTCACCAAGTGGTGCCTAATACAGTTGGAAGTAAGTTCTGGTGTATCCGAGAAGAAACCAAGTACACTGACTACAGAGCGACTTCAGAACGGGTGCCACTGTCTGACTGCTGCTTCCTGCACCAGAGCCCTTTTCCTCCCTGAGTGAAACGACTGCGACCGACGCCACAGACCCCACGCCACCACAGTACCTCTGAAGTCCCAGATGCTTTGTCACCGGCGTCAATGACACCCGACACCGCAGCACTGGTGGCTCTGTGATGTGATCGCGAAATCGTGAATTCAGTACATCACGTCTTGACCTGCTGGATTCATCGACCCAACTGGATTGTTAGAAACCAGCGCCTTGCAATCAATGCTGCATCACATCCCATGCAACCGTAAGGAACTGATATCTCGCCTCCCCTGTCTATCAGTAAGGAACCAACACCTCACCTCTTCCAGAGGCCAGACGCCTCCGCCAGACTCATGCTGGACATTCCTCACCTCAAGCACATCTTCAGTGACCTAGGAGATCTCCACTGGCTTCCTATCGAGTCAAGAATTAACTTCATACTCCTTGTCCACTCATTCAAGGCCCCCCACGACCTAGAACCCACCTACCTCAACCACTGCGTCACCTTCTACTCCCCCTCCAGACGTCTCTGCTCTGCTCAACAAACACTAGCCACCGTACCCCTGATAGGGAAGACCTCGGCTGTTGGAAGATCCTTCGCCTACGCTGTGGCAAAGAGCTTGAACACCCTGCCCCTGCACCTCAGACAGTCACCATCGCTACCTCAATTCTGGAAGGACCTTAAAATCTGGCTCTTCAACTGAAGCTCAGAGGACAAACCCCCTCAGTGGCTTGAGACCCTTACCCGTGACTAGTTGGGCTCTATAAATACTGATTTGATTTGACCTCCCCAGTAGCAGTAAGGAACCAACGCTGCACCGGCTCCAGCAACATCTCACCTCCCTGAGTCTGTGCAACATCTTTGCTTCCTCATTTTCCAAAGGTACTGTACTTGGGGTCTGTGTGACTCTGTGACTGGCCTGCACTCCCTCGTGAGTGGCACTGGAGTGTTGGGAATTACTTCGTCAAGACGTTGTGATAGCCCAAGTTGGAGCTATTGTGTTTCTAAGCTCTTTACTGAGATTTAGGGCCTGATTCTAACTTTGGAGGACGGTGTTAAACCGTCCCAAAAGTGGCGGATATACCACCTACCGTATTATGAGTCCATTATATCCTATGGAACTCGTAATACGGTAGGTGGTATATCTGCCACTTTTGGGACGGTTTAACACCGTCCTCCAAAGTTAGAATCAGGCCCTTAATCTTTAAAAATGTGTATCTTTGCTTGTATATGTTTGATTTTTGTTGTTTTGGTCTTGTAGTCAGATAAATATTGGCTGATTTTCTAAACTGGTATGGAGTACTTTTAAGGTGTTTTCACTGTGTTACTGTGTGTGTGTACAAATACTTTACACATTGCCTCCGAGATCAGCCTGACTGCTCATGCCAAGCAATCAAGGGGGTGAGCAGGAGTTATCCTAGCTTTGTGACTCCCTTTCCCTGACTAGAGTGAGGGCCCCTATTTGGACAGAGTGCAAACCACTGCAAACTAGAGTCCCCATTTCTAACAGCGATATCTGGATGGTTGGTGGCACTGAAGTACCAGGGAATACCAGCATACTGCAAATTGAAAAACAGAGTACTCTGAATGGCCAGAGAGGGCTCTTTTTATTGCCAATCCATTCAATACCACATGATCGGTACCGAGCACTCTGATTGGCTGGTTGCAACATAAACCGAAGTGTTGCAGCTGCCAATGTAAGGACTAAGGCCCTCATTCTGACCTTGGCGGGCGGCGGAGGCCGCCCGCCAAAGTCCCGCCGTCAGATTACCGTTCCGCGGTCGAAAGACCGCGGCGGTCATTCTGACTTTCCCGCTGGGCTGGCGGGCGGTCGCCTTCAGACCGCCAGCCAGCCCAGCGGGAAAGAGGCTTCCACGATGAAGCCGGCTCGGAATCGAGCCGGCGGAGTGGAAGCTGTGCGACGGGTGCAGTTGCACCCGTCGCGTATTTCACTGTCTGCGCAGCAGACAGTGAAATACATGTAGGGGCCCTCTTACGGGGGCCCCTGCAATGCCCATGCCAGTGGCATGGGCACTGCAGGGGCCCCCAGGGGCCCCGCGACCCCCCCTACCGCCATCCGGATCCCGGCGGTCCGACCGCCGGGATCTGGATGGCGGTAGGGGGGGTCGGAATCCCCGCGGCGGTGCAGCAAGCTGCGCCGCCGTGGAGGATTCAATGGGCCGGCGGTACACTGGCGGGAGCCCGCCAGTGGTGCCGGTCCGACCGCGGCTTTACCGCCGCGGTCGGAATCCCCATTGGAGCACCGCCGGCCTGTCGGCGGTGCTCCCGCGGTCCTCCGCCCTGGCGGTCAAAGACCGCCAGGGTCAGAATGACCACCTAAGTCCCATGTCCTGAGTTTTAGAAAACATAATTTGCAAGGATGCAGGGTAGGAATACCTTGGCCTCCTGGATCAAAAGAAAAATAAATTGTGGCATGGCTCCTGTGGTACTTCCGTGAGAACCTTTGAAGACTCCCAGAGAGGTCTTGTCTGGTTTCCTGCAGGACCCAGCAGGGCCACCCGTGGTCATGCACGAATACCATGTGGTACCACAGGAAGAACAAGCATCAAAAAGTGAAGATTGCACTCTCCTGCAGTATCTTGGAGTGCTGCTTGTGCAGTAATTCCTTAAAAGTACAGCACTACCACAAAATTTTGAAAACAAAAATGAAAAATGCGGGGTGGGTGTCTGGAGGGGTGTTGCACGACCAGGGAGGTTTGCAAGCAATGGGGTAGTTGGCTGCCCGTGGTGATTTGCTGCATGGCCTGGCTGCAGCAACATTCCCACTGTGCATAGCCAAAGACAGTGTGCAGTTGGGGGTTGGTCACATGGGGAGAGTTAGGTGCAGGGTGGCCAATGGCCAGGCCCTGCGGCCAGTCGGGTGCCATGCATGACCAAAGGCCCTACACGGCAGGGGGTTGGCCACCTGTGGGGGGGGGTGGGTTGTTCGCAGTGGCTAGCCAAAGGCCAGGCCCTGCGACCAACCCCCTACTACGCACAGTCTGGCAGTATGCTCAACGAGGAAGTTAAGTACATGTGATTGAAAGAAACCTGAAATTTCGAGAGAAAAACAAAGTTTACATTGATGTTACAGTTAGGTATGGTTATAAGATCTGTATGTTAAAAGGTTAACATGAGGTTATATTTAGGTGTGGTATAAATATCTCACTTTACCTAACAAATACTTCTAAAATTCGCTGAAACAACAAAGGTTAAAGTGTTGTTATAGCTAGGCAAGGTACTTAGATATTACGTACATCTAAAAAAAAACTAGAAATAAACAGAGGTTAAAGTGATGTTAAAGCTAGGTAAGGTACTAGATTTTAACTTACATTAAAAAAACAAAGAAATTCACTGAAAAAACAAATGTTAAAGTGACATTGTAGTCAGACCTTGTAATAACATATAAAAAACAAATTAAAGTTGAATTTCATCTGTTGTAGTTTACTGAGATAACTATAACTTGCACCCTCACCATGCATTGTTTAAGATCTCACATATTATGACACACATAACATGTTAAATGACATAACTTATAACATCATTGATGATATTTTAAATAATGTCATTGAGGACATCACCGGTAATACCATATTCATTTACAGCATAGAGTTACTGACTGTACATGTGTGGGTGCATAGCATGGAAATAGCGTATGCCCTTGACAGAAGCACGATTGTGGATGTTGCAAGTAATGTGCTGTATCGTTTATAAATCACAAAAGTTTAGGGCGCAAGTATTTCTCCCTGTTAAACAAGATAAAGACTCATCGCTCCTAATGTTGGTTACAGAGCTGTGTTTGAAAGTAGGTTGAGACTTAAAGATGAAGTTTGTGTTAAAACATCTGTGAGAAAAAAATAATATTCTGCTTGCAATAGATAATCCACCAGTGGATGTGTGGTTATGTGCCCATATTAATTGGGTTGCTGGTGAGGGAGGGTAAAGCCCTACTCAAGCAGAAACCACAGTTTTTGTCATGGTGAAGTCACAAGCAAACCCTAAATTAACTTGTGCTCAACCCCCTGCTAGCTAGGTTTAGAGACAGTGGTGGTCATTCTGACCCTGGCGGTCTTTGACCGCCAGGGCGGAGGACCGCGGGAGCACCGCCGACAGGCCGGCGGTGCTCCAATGGGGATTCCGACCGCGGCGGTAAAGCCGCGGTCGGACCGGCACCACTGGCGGGGTCCCGCCAGTGTACCGCGGCCCCATTGAATCCTCCGCGGCGGCGCAGCTTGCTGCACCGCCGCGGGGATTCCGACCCCCCCTACCGCCATCCAGATCCCGGCGGTCGGACCGCCGAGATCCGGATGGCGGTAGGGGGGGTCGCGGGGCCCCTGGGGGCCCCTGCAGTGCCCATGCCACTGGCATGGGCATTGCAGGGGCCCCCGTAAGAGGGCCCCTACATGTATTTCACTGTCTGCTGCGCAGACAGTGAAATACGCGACGGGTGCAACTGCACCCGTCGCACAGCTTCCACTCCGCCGGCTCGATTCCGAGCCGGCTTCATCGTGGAAGCCTCTTTCCCGCTGGGCTGGCTGGCGGTCTGAAGGCGACCGCCAGCCAGCCCAGCGGGAAAGTCAGAATTACCGCCGCGGTCTTTCGACCGCGGAACGGTAACTTGACGGCGGGACTTTGGCGGGCGGCCTCCGCCGCCCGCCAAGGTCAGAATGAGGGCCAGTGTATCCATTGTTTAGGCAACACTTCAAACAGTAAGACAGTGAAAACACACCACAAAAGGATCCCACACCAGATTAGAAACATAGAGGAATTTTCAATAAATAAAACAACTCTAAAATGACAAAAATATAATCAGTAAACTCAGAGATATGCAGGTTTAAGTATTTCAGTGAAAATAACACCAAAAAGCACAAAGCGCCAACTGTGGATATCTGGTCATGGCGCACTGATAAAAAGTCCCAAGCTCAGGCTGCCTGCGATGGAGTGTAGGCTGGATACAGGGACCCAGTTAGGTCAGTTGAACAAGAATACCATAAATCCGGTGGCAGAGTGTTGGGAGATCCAGCGTCAAAGATGCGTTGTGCAGCTGAGGTGATGAGTTGGCTCTGAGGAACTGGGAAGCTGTGATGCAAGGTCCTGTGTTATTGAGAATCCCATCAATGAGGGCTTTTGATGTGAAGTCCGGCATTGAGGATGCATTGCGCAGTCAAGGTGATGCATTGATTCCGAAGAGCTGCATGGCCGCAACATGAGAACATGTGTCATCATCAAGGATACCACCGAAGAGAGGTTTATGATGGGAGGGCCTAAGTTCCGATGCAGGCTGCGTGGTTGATGCAGAGTCCTTGCAGTGGAAGAATCCTCACAGCAGAGGGGATGTGTTAGTTCTGCTCGGGGTTGCACAATGCATCAGAGGAGATGTGTTAGTTATGCTGGATCTACAGATGGGATGGCAGAGCACCTTCAGGCCCACTTCCAAGGGTCCAGGACTGGGATGGACCCTCTTGGCAAGATAGGACTCACAAATGAAAGAATCCAGGGACTGGGTTCAAAGTTGTTAGACTCACAGCAAAGAAGGTTTGCCTTCCATGCAATAATTCACGTTAGGGTCAAGCCTGCTTGCTGACAATATATGAACATGCATATATATAATGGTGTATATATATATATATGTGTGTATATATAACAGAAACCATTCAAAGGATTCAACAAATGCAGGTCCAGTCCTTCCCACCCAGGCAAGAGGACAGCAGGTCAGCACAGCAGGGCAGCAGTCCTTTAGAGGAGCAGTACAGCAGAGTGGCAGTCCTTTCAGCAGCACAGCAGCCCTTCTTCCTGGCAGAGTTGCCACAGGTCCAGAAGTGTACTGAAGAGTTGGTATTGAAGGTCCGATATTTATACCTGGGCCTGCCTTTGAAGTCGGAGAAGCTTTAAGAGGTTTCCCTTTGAAGTACATAGGCTTCCTGCCTTCCCTGCCCTGGCTCCAGACTAACTACAGAGGACATGCAGTCCTTCATGCGGAGGAAGAGCACAGCTAATTCAAGTGTAAGTAGGGCTGTGCCCAGCTCCGCCCTCCCATCCTAGCAGTTATGGCCCATCCAGGCACACCTAAGCTGTCTATTGTGTGTGGATGTCTTAGAGGAATACAAAAATCTCAACTGTCAGCTGCACTCTAGCAAGTGACCCATAGACAGGCTACAGGCACTAAATGGCTAAAGCAAGTAAGTGCCAACTTTCTAACAGTGGTATTTTCTAAATTGTAATTTAAAATCCAACTTTACCATAAGAGGGGATTTTTTATTACAATTCAAAATACACCAAACGTGAACTGATTCCCTGTTGCCATCTGGAAGTTCCTGATTATTAACCCCTTCACTGCCAGGCCTTTTTTCCCTCAGGTGCCAGGCCTTTCTTTGGCTATTTGGGGCAGTTCACGTTTAGGCCCTCATAACTTTTTGTCCACATAAGCTACCCACAACACATTTGCGTCCTTTTTGTCCAGCATCCTAGGAATTACAGAGGTACCCAGAGTTTGTGGGTTCCCCTGAAGGAGACCAAGAAATTAGCCAAAATACAGCGCAAATCTCGTTTTTTTAAAAACAAATGGGAAAAAGAGGTGCAGAAGAAGGCTTGTGGTTTTTTCCCTGAAAATGGCATCAACAAAGGTTTGCAGTGCTAAAATCGCCATCTTCCCAGCTTTCAGGAACAGGCAGACTGGAATCAGAAAACCAAATTTTTCAACACAATTTAGGCATTTTACTGGGATATACCCCATTTTTACTACTTTTTGTGCTTTCAGCCTCCTTGCAGTTAGTGACAGAAATGGGTGTGAAACCAATGCTGGATCCCAGAAAGCTAAACATTTCTGAAAAGTAGACAAACTTCTGAATTCAGTAAAGGGCAATTTGTGTAGATCCTACAAGGTTTTCCTACAGAAAATAACAGCTGAAATAAAGAAATATTGAAATTGAGGTGAAAAAAACTGCCATTTTTCTCCACGTTTTACTCTGTAACTTTTTCCTGTGATGTCAGATTTTTTAAAGCAATATACCGTTACGTCTGCTGGACTCTTGTGGTTGCGGGGATTTATAGGGTTTGTAGGTTCATCAAGAACTCTAGGTACCCAGAGCCAATAAATGAGCTGCACCTTGCAATGGGTATTCATTCTATACCGGGTATAGAGCAATTAATTTGCTGAAATATAAAGAGTGAAAAATAGATATCAAGAAAACCTTTGTATTTCCAAAATGGGCACAAGATAAGGTGTTGAGAAGCAGTGGTTCTGAATTCCGGGGTGCCCATACTAGCATCTGAATTATAGGGCATTTCTCAAATATATGTCTTTTTTATACCCTGTCTTACATTTGGAAGGAAAACATGTAGAGAAAGACAAGGTGCAATAACACTTGTTTTGCTATTTTGTGTTCTCCCAAGTCTCCTGATAAAAATGGTACCTCACTTGCATGGGTAGGCCTAATGCTCGCGACAGGAAACGCAACATTGACACATCTCAATTTTACATTGAAATCTGATGTGTTTTTTGCAAAGTCCCTAGCTATAGATTTTGGCCTCTAGCTCAGCCGGCACCCAGGGAAACCTACCAAACCTGTGCATTTTTTAAAACTAGACACCTAAGGGAATCCAGGATGGGGTGACTTGTGGGGCTCTCACCAGGTTCTGTTACCCAGAATCCTTTGCAAACATCAAAATTTGGCCAAAAAAAACACTTTTTCCTCACATTTTGGTATATCACATCTTTCCCACATTTTTGTGTGGGATCACCGCACCGGGACAAATTTCCTACCACCCAACGTTCCCCTCAGTCTCCCGGTAAAAATGATACCTCACTTGTGTAGGTGGGCCAAGTGCCTGTGACAGGGAAGTGCCAAAAACATGTCGAAATTGAGGGGGAACCAAAGCAAGTCCAAAAGAGCAGTTTGAAAAAAAAAGATTTTTAGACTGACAAGTGCAGCAGAATTTTTATCAGTATAGATGAGACAATGCTGGGTGATAGGAATTTTGTGGATTCCTGGAGATTCTGGAAGGTTCCATCACAAAAATGTGGGAAAAATGTGTGATTTCCAGCAAAGTTGGAGGTTTGCAGGGCATTGTGGGTAAGAAAATGGTGCGGAGTGCATGTGAAGCTGGACTCACCCAGATGTTTATTTGTCAGATGTGTCTAGGTCTTGTGGATTTTTCTACATAGCAGCGTCCTAAAGTCCAAAAAGTCCAACCCTCACCATTCCAAGTGGGACGATTTTGAGAATTAGCCAAGCTCTTATGGCCCAAATGTAAAACCAAAACCCAAAATAATCAAATGTCCTCTTGCTTGCCATGGGATGCGATGTTCTAGTGTGCGGGGGAGAGTTGAAAGACTGTTACCCCCTTCAGTTGGGGTGGGGGCATAACCATGCCCATACTGGTTGGTAGCCACCACCACACAATTTTTTTTTTTATTCCCTGGCATCTAGTAGACTTTCTGCCCCTGGTGTGTGCATCTGGGGTAATTGCCCCATCTGTCAGTGGTGGGCAGAACAACTTTGGCCCCATTTATTTGGGGTGGGGGAATGGCCATACCCCACCCTCTTATTTTGAAAAACAAATCTTCCCTGGTCTCTAGTGGGCTTTCTGCCCCCCCTTGGGGGCAGATGGGCCTTCCAAATATAGGCCAACAGTAATGTGCACCCATGGGGAGCGACCCTTGCCCAAGGGGCTGCCCCCCAAACAAAACACACACACCAATCGCTGGTGCCTAATTGGTTTATGCCCCCCCGGGGGCAGATCGGCCTAATAGAAATAGGCCGATCTGCCCCCAAGGGAGCAGAAATGGCCTAAAATAAATTTGTCTCCCCAGGGGAGCGACCCTTGCCTAAGGGGTCGCTCCCCTTGCGTGAAATTGGCGGGAAAAAAAATCCCCGGTGCCTAGTGGTTTCTGACTTCCTTGGGGGCAGATCGGCCTAATAAAAATAGGCCTATCTGCCCCCAAGGGGGTCAGAAATGGCCTAAATACAATTTGCCTAAGGGGCCGCTCCCCATATATAAAAAAATAAAGTAAACAAAAAATATATATATCCCTGGTGTCTAGGGGTTTCGGCCTAATTATAATAGGCCGATCTGCCCCCGGGGGGGCAGAAAAGGCCCAAAAATATTTTGCCCCCCTGGGAGTGGCCCTTGCCCAAGGGCCTCTCCCCTCATTCAATAATGTAAAAAAAAAAAAAAAATCCCTGTTGTCTAGTGGTTTCTGCCCGCCTTGGGGGCAGATTAGCCTAATAAAAATAGGCCGATCGGTGCTGGAAGCTGAGCTTCCAGCGCAGAGGGGCAGGCCTCTGATGAGGTCTGACGTCATCAGACGCCACGGGATGGATCGGGGGGGAGAGGCGGGGGTGGAAGGAGAAGCGATTCCCCTTCCATCCCTGCCCAGGGGCGGGGGGGTGCAAGGCCCCTATGTGGACGTAGCAGTTTCATCCTGGGCACCCGAGCGGTGCTGCCCAGGACGTAACCGTTGCGGTAAGGGCACCCTGAGGGGTTAAATGTAATAAGGAAACTTCGATGACATCCCAATGGGAGAGGTAGGCCTTGCAGTAGTGAAAAACAAACTTGAGAGTTTTTCACTATCAGGATATATAAAGCTTAAAAGTATATGTTCTACTTTTTAAATACACTTCACCCTGCACTCTGGGCTATCCAGAGCATGCCCTAGGGGTGACTTATATTAATTGAAAATGGAGGTGTGGGCCTTGCAACAGGTTCCTTTTGTCAGGTCGAAACAGGCTGCAATCATAGACCTGTTTAAAGAGCTACTTAAGTGGGAGGCACAATCAATGCTGCAGGCCCACTAGTGGCATTTATTTTACAGGCCATTTTGAGTGTTGTTACATTTTTGATCCCACTTATAATCCTTACCACAGCCACATTTCACAGAGGAAGCAATTTATTGATGACATTTTTATGATTTGGCAAGACAATGAACATACCCCATCTGAATTCTTAACCTGGATTAATTCCCTTACACCAGATATAAGATTCACCCATACCTATATAAGGAATTACATTAGTTTTCTTGACTTCACAATCTGTTTAGTTGACAGCTAATCGGGTACCAAGCTCTTTCAGAAGCTGACAGAAAGGAATACGCCACTACATTACACCAGCAATTACCCACAGGCACTTAGGGATTACCTTTAGGTCAATTCCTACATATTCGTAGAAACTGTAAGTGAAGAGATGACTATTTTAGAGAAGCAGACATTATTAGCAACAAACTGTTGGCCCATGGTTATCCAAGAAAACTGCTAAAACTATATATCACAAGGGCTTGGTATTCTCAGAGGGTTCCCTTCCTTACCCCCAAAGCCAAAAAAAGAATGACTGCATTGTCAGTGTTACCACATTTTTCAACATGAGTAATACAAAAACCAAAATCATCAAAAAATTATTGGTCTTTACTCACCTCCATAGGCCTCACTGGCCAGATTCTAATGTTTTTCTTTCACAAGGGTAGGAACTTAAGGGATCATTTGGTTCACACCAGCATTCAGTCTGAACAGAAACACACAGGCATAGGCTCCTTTTTGGGATTATATTAGCTTGTAGGACATTATTGTAGGTTTGGAAGGTGCATTATGTGTAACAACAATATTGATTAGAGAGACTTTTTTAATGGAAACATCAAACAGACAGTAAGGGAGAAAATAGAACATAATCCCCTATCTGGGATTAGATTGCCTTGTAAGACATTATAGGTGTGGAAGTTGTATTATGCGTAACCACACTATTGATTGGAGGGACTTTGTTCATGGGAACATCAAACAGACATTAAGTAAGTATTCTAATTGTAATATGAACAATGTTATCAATGCAATCTGGTGTCTTCGTAATATAGGCCATACCAATCCAAAGTCAAGGTCAGACTATTTCCACTCCGGTGTTGTATCCTACCTAGGAACCTTACAGCCCTGCTTTTAAGTAAATTTGGAGAGCTGGAAAACACAAAAAAATGATATTTGTGGCAAGTGGTGGAGATAGTGAAAAAAATAAGACAAGGTGGTGATGGTCAAACCGTGCTGAATAGAACAGATTTCAGGTGGATATTTAAATGTAATAGCCTTATCAAGGGCCTCAATACCAAGGACAAATTCAGCCCATTTGCATTAGCAAGATAGGTTATCCCAAAGACTGCTTATATAATAGCTCCTCTTGACAGTTGTGATCTTCTGTGCATACAATAAATTCATATCTATATTATCCATGCAGACTATTAATGATACACTCAGATGGACCTTTAGGTTTTTCTGGGCTAATTCAAATTAGTTGTGCACATATACATTAGTTGTATACTTCCATTATATGGATTGAGGGTAACTGCATAACTCATTTATGTACTATTTTCAAATATCTGCCCCTAAGTGTCTATAAACAAGAATGGGTGACCATCTAATAATGATTGTGAAGTCTATTCATTTTGACTTATTTCCTTTATGATTGGCGATTCCAGACTGTTTACTCTATATGGGAACTTTCGTAACCTCTTGCATTTTGTAAATCTGTATTCAGTTGCTTCACCCTTTAAATCTCCAAAATCTAATTTTTAAATCTAGACATCAAACTGGTATGGTTTTTCTTTATCAACCAGCTTTATTTTTTCGTTTCCAAATAGTTTTTGTAAACTATGCCAAATTGGCAGGTTTTTCTTTTTTCTAGATGGTTTTGAAAACTGTACGTAACTGGCAGTCTTTTTGCCTGTTTTCTAACCCCCTTTTTAGTCCTCCTTCTACTTTTACTGTGTGACATGAGACTGCAGTCCTCCTTCAGTTTTTACCCATAAGCCTTGTGTCAGCCATTTTGTATTTAAAGGATGGTATGTGTGTCGCCCGCTTCTTATCTCCTTGCTCATCAGGATGCTGACTCTTGAAGCTGTTCGCCTGTTCCGCAGTCAAGCTGGATGCTCATCAGCCACGCCACAGGCCAATTCTTGATGCCTCGCCTTATGGATTGAAGTACCTTGAGGAATTTGCAACATATTTGGTAAACGTCTGGCCCTTCATTTGGTTTTCTCAATTTAGTTTTCCTTGATTTTCATTATTCAACTAAGCTTTATTTTTGTTTCTTACAGTGATTGATTCTTAATCATGTTTTTTTGCTGAGACCTTACTGGTGTAACCTTCACTTGAAGGTGATTTTTGTAACTGTAGCACACTTCCTAGTAAAGGAGTTCACAGTTTTTTTCTTCAATTCTGATGTTTTTTCCAGTTCATTTGTAGATTCAGATCACTGTACCTGATTCAATGAGGGTATGAATTTACCCATTCTTTCAACAAATAAGTCTTGGAGACACCTGTTTTACATGATATCCCCTCCAATTGTACTTTTCATTTTTTGCAAGAACATGATTGTTGCTCTGTATGAATTTTAACAGTCCTGATGATGACCCATAACAAGGCTAGGGTTGAAACTTCATTGACATAAAGGACCAAACAAACCTGTACGATATTATCTATTGATGGACCTATAATTGAATGGGCATTTTATTTGTGTACACACTGCATTAATTGTTTGCCATTTATCACTGTGTGAACACTCATGAGTACTGACCACTTTTAGTACAGCAGTAAATATTTGGCAGACTTGTTTATGAGCCTCTGCTTCCTTAATTGTGTTTTGAATTTTTCAAAATTCTTGTCTATCAATTTCTGTTTACATCTGTAAATTAGGGAATTAAATCTGGATGTGCCAAAACTAGCCAATGAAAGTATACCTATCCTGCTCTTTGCTGATGATGCTGTATTACTGGCAAGAACGGAGATAGCAATGCATCGACTACTTAGGGGTTTCGAATCATTTTGTACCTCAAGGAGCATGGTAATCAATGAGGGGAAAACAAAGTTTATGATTCTTAACCAAAAACAGACGATGCAATCGACCTTTAGGGCAAACAACAAGCCTTTGGCCCGAATGGCTACTTATGATTACCTGGGTTGCAGATTGGACGAAAAACAGACATGGAAACCACAAATTTATAAAAGTAGCATCTCCTTGGCCCAACAAGCTGGAGCAGTACTCAGATTTGCAAAAGCTACAGGCAACCATTCTGTGAGTTCTGCACTGCTTGCATACAAAACAAAAGCAAGAGCCGCAGCACTTTACAGCGCAGAGATCTGGGGATTCAGAAAGACTCCATCAATACAAGTAACCGAGAATAATTTTTTACGCCGTTTACTTTGTTTAGGCAATGCCACACCAATGAATGCAATAAGAATTGATCTACAAATGAGAAAGGTTGAGGACTACATTGCTCTGGCTCCAATAAGATACTGGATCCGTATTTGGGCTCAAACCATATAGAGAGGTACTTATGGACATTATGAAGCTACAAAGTCATCGGAAATTGCCCTGGTTCAAACTCATCTCAACTACCCTGGCTGCTATCGGCCAGGAAGACCTCTGGCTCCATCCAGAAAAAATCAGAAGGCCTAGTTTAGCTGTCATAAAAAAGGCATATTGGGAGCAAAAGACTGAGAGTATGTGTGAGACACTTAGCCCTTTATTTAAGCGTTACATTTTGTTTAACCAAGAGCTTAAACCAGCAATATTCATAGACAGTATTTATCCGGAGGAAAAAAGGGTTCTCTATTTTAAATTCCGCATGGGTACTTTACCAGTGATGGCGGTGACCAACAGATGGCAACCCGTTCCTCCGGGTAGATTAGAATGTTGCCCATGTCTCCATGGCGGCCAAGAAACACTTTCCCACTTCCTTTTATTATGTCACTTCACGCTTAAACTCCGCAAATTGTATTTACGTCCACTTTTTAGATCCTACGGAGTTAAGAAGTGCAATGAGGCGGAAGTGTTATGTATGCGATCAGACGAGAAACACATTGTGACAAAGGTTTCAACTTATATATTGGAAGCATGGAAGTTACGTTCATCAATGCACCCACAGTTGGCACAAGCATAACTGCTCGTGTTATCCCATAGCTATCTAGCTTGGGAAATCAGTGCAGGGTGTTGTAAAACTGGGTTAGGCCTTGGGCTTCTACTAAACGGTTGGCAGGCACCGTAAGGTCCCAAATGATTTGTGCCAGAACAAGATATTTAAATTTTAGATTTATAATGTTTTTCTAGAATAAGTTAAGTTTTATGCAAATTATGGTTATACACTAAGTTTTATGATAATGCAGGGCAAATCGGATACATCTCGGCACATGTTAAATCAAAAATTCAAGAACTGTTTTCCCTTTCTATTGAGACGTTTTATTCAATGTGATTTTTACTGAGTGTGATGGACTGATATTTATTGTGTGATTATTGTTATGGCCGGATAGGCTAACAACAATTAAATAAATAAATGGAAAAAATAAATGGAAATGGTTTACATCTGTAAAATAAAAAATCTCTTATTACATAGAAATGTTGTTGTTTGTCTAGCATATGACCAAGCTTCTTGGTATTGTAAAGGGCAGCCCCTGTTTCTTACAAGTTGATACAGCATGTGGCCATATGCTTGCCTGCCATGAGCTAAAGTGCCTTGTGGGGAAATAGCTTCTCTCCAAATTCCCATGGGTTCCTTCCCGATTCTTCTGTAGAGAGGAACAAATGCCAACAATGGTTAAGAAGCCCATAATATCTCCCAACCAAAGAGCTGGCATCTGTTGTCAAGGTTAGTGGAGTAGGAGGCTGAAGTAGCATCTCATACAGCAGATACGTTTTTCCAGCAACCATTGTAAAACAAGATGAACTTTTGTTGCCACAAAGATCTGAGTGCCCGTTGTTTCTGGTCTGTGGAATCCACCAATGAAGCAAAGGTTGCACTAGTGGTTTCAAGTGGAACCTTGCCTAGGGCACCACAAGGATGCCATATTACCCTGTAATCTCAGCAAAAGTGAACACAATCTTCCTTCCTCTCCAACAGATCATGAGGACGTGACAATTGGACAGCTCCCCCTGAGGAGTAACACTTTTGACACATTGGTATTGAACAGTATCCCTATAAATTCCAGTAGATGGCACAGAATCAGGAGAGATTTCTTCTAATATGTGATGCAACCAACGTTCTGAAGCAAGAAGCACAAAATGATTGTGTGTGACTGAATCAGTATAAGAGACTGGGCATGAACCCTTCTGTCACCTACATAAAGAAAGACCCTGTAGGAGGCTGACCTGGTTTGTAGTTATCCCTTATTAGTAAAATGTAGGTAGTGTCTACAAGCCATGCTCTCTACAGGTAATTGTATCTGAGCAGCCAAGGCTTATCTAGGAGACATACAAAGCTCATGCAATACCACTGTAGTCAGAGAGTACTCCCACACAAGAAAACACTCAGTGTGACAAACATAAAGGTACTTTATTTTGGTGACACAAATGCCAAAAATACCACAGAGAATATACTCCCTTGGTAGGTACGTAATACACAAATTATATACACTAGAATGCAGAAATATGCATGAAACAGTTTGAAAACAGTGCAATTAGTGAAAATCACAATAGTTAGAAAAGGGCCTAGGGGGAACACAAACCATATACTAAGAAAGTGGAATGCGAATGTCAGTTTCCCACCTAGGCAAGTGTAGTGTGTAGAGGGTCACTGGGGATACTAGAAAATACCAAAGGTAAGTACTAGAACCCACCCCAGAGCCCAGAAAAGCAGAAGTAAAACACAGTAACTTTCCCAGAACAAACAGAAACACAAGAAAGAAGATTATGCAAGAACCAGAAGAGACTGCAAGACACCAACAGTGGATTCCTAGACCTCAAGACCTGTGGAAGAAGGGGACCCAGCCCAAGAAGCACAGAAGAGTCCAGGGAGAACAGGAGCCCCTGCTAACCGGGATGAAGGTGCAAAAGAAGAACCACCGGTGAAGAACAGTCAATACTGCACCCAAGAAGACGGATTCGGGTTCCTGGTTGGTGCAGATGATGTCCCATGCCGGATTGAGGATTGCCGTCTGGTTTTCATCTCTGGAGTCTGCCAACAAGCCTTGGCAAATGCAACGCTCGTGGTTAGCAGACAATGTCACTGCCTGGGACCAGGAAGGACCAAGTGGCCTCTACTCAGGAGGGGAAGTCAGAGAAGGCTCTCAGCAACTCAGAAAGCCCACAGAAGGCCAGGCAGCATGCACAGGAGTCCACAGCACGCAAACACAGGAGGTGCAAAAGGAGGCCACACAGCACTATGACAAAGGCTCCCACGCTGCTGGAGAACCACTCAGGAAGATGTGCGTCACAGGATAGAGTGCTGGGGGGTGGAGCTACACGGTGCATGAAGAACTTCGTGGAAGGATGCCAACAAGCCTTGGCAACTGCAAAACATGTGGTGCACAGTGGTACTGTCTTGTGTGGGGAGGCAAGCTCTTACCTCCACCAAAGTTGGACAATAGGACGTCCGACCATTTCAGTACACCACCGGTGATGCAGGATCCACACCACTCCTCAGGAGAGGGGACCTACGCCAGCGGTCGTCGATGCAGTGAGGTGCCTGCTGAAGTAGGGGAGTGACTCCTTCACTCCAAGAGAGATTCCTTCACTCTTTTGGTGCAGGCTGAAGACAGGCTGTCCTCTGAGGATGTAGGACCAGGAAACAGTTGCAGTTGCTGACAGGAGCCGAAGATACAATGTTGCAGAAGTCGTCTTTGCTTCTTTGTTGCAGTTTGTAGAGTTCCTGGAGGGTCCAGGTGCAGTTTCTTCAGTGAGAAGGTGAAGTAGGGGATGTAGAGGATTCCTGCTGGAGTCTTGCAATCCGAATCTGAAGAACCACCCAAAGGAAAGACCCTAAATAGTCTTGAAAGGGGGATTGTCACCTAAACAGGTAGGCACCTATCAGGGGAGGGCTCTGACATCACCTGCTGGCACTGGCCACTCAGATGCTCCCAGAGTTCCCTGCCAACTTGAAATCCAAGATGGCAAAACCCAAGGACCCTCTGGAGGAGCTCTGAGCACCACCCCTGGGGTTGTGATGGACAGGGGAGTAGTCACTCCCCTTTCCTTCATCCAGTTTCGCGCCAGAGCAGGGACTGGGGGTCCCTGAACCATTGTAGACTGGATTATGCAAGGAGGGCACCAAATGTGCCCTTGAAAGCATTGCCAGTGGCTTGGGGAGGCTACCCCTCCCAAGCCTGTAACGCCTATTTCCAAAGGGAGAGGGTGTAACACCCCTCTCCCAAAGGAAATCCTTTATTCTGCCTTCCTGGGCTTGAGCTTCTCAAGCAACAGGAGGGCAGAAACATGTCTGAGAGGGGGCAGCATCTGGGGCTGCCTGGAAAGCCTCAGAAGGCTGGAATGGCAATACTGGGGGTCCTCTAAGGAGCCCCCAGAGTGCATGGGATAATACAACCAATGCTTGTAAAAGCCTTGGGTAATGATTCCAACATGTTTGACACCAAACATGCCTATGTTCGGAGTTATCATTATGTAGTTGGACATTGATAGTGACCTATGTCCAGTACACGCATAAAATGGCGTCCCCGCACTCACAAAGTCTGGGAAAATGTTCCTTGAGGTCGCGGGGGCACCTCTGCTAGTGCAGGGGTCCTCTCACTCACAGGTACTTTGCACCCTGTCCTCAGGGCTCTTGGGCCTACTAAAGGGGTGACTTATAAGTGACCTGGTGTAGTGTAAATGGCAGTGAAAGGGTGCATGCACCTTTTCACGCAGGCTGCAAAGGCAATCCTGCAGAAGCCTTTGCATGGGCTCCCTATCTGTGGCAAAAGATATGCTGCAGCCCATAGGAATCCTCTGGAACCCCAATGCCCTGGGTACCTAGGTACCAAATACTAGGGACTTATAAGGGGGCACCAGGGTGCCAGTTGTGGATGAAATTCTGGGTTACCAGTACGCAATAACCAAATTTAGAGGAGAGAGAGCATAATTACTGGGGTCCTGGTTAGCAGGATCCCAGTGAACACAGTCAAGCACACTGACATCAGGCAGAAAATGGGTGTAACCATGGCAAAAATAGGGTACTTTTCTACAGCCCCTCAAATGCAGTAGACACAACAGGGGTGCCAGCACTGAGGTGAATACCCACAGGGCTGTTTTCAAGCCAAACAACAGGGTTCAGAATTGATATTGGCCTAAGGAGACTGTGAATTGGAGGAAATACTGATGGGAAAGAGCTACTGAGACATGAAAATATGCATCTTTCCAGGTGATGGATTTTATATAGCAAGTGGAAACCATCAATAGACTGTCCTGAAGGAAGACTGCCCAAATCCACTGTGGTATCCACTATGAAGGAGTTTAAACCGTTAAGGTTGGTTATTGGACAGACTAATCAGTCTCAATATGGAACCAGGAACAAAGTTGAAAACAGTTCCATACGTCCTGAGGTGCTGTGAGAATTGCCCCTGTCTGTTAGAAATTAATTATCTATTCAGAGGTACCTGCTTCTAAAGTTGCTGAACAGAACACTTTGGCCCTCATTCTGACCTTGGCGGGCGGCGGAGGCCGCCCGCCAAAGTCCCGCCGTCAAGTTACCGTTCCGCGGTCGAAAGACCGCGGCGGTAATTCTGACTTTCCCGCTGGGCTGGCTGGCGGTCGCCTTCAGACCGCCAGCCAGCCCAGCGGGAAAGAGGCTTCCACGATGAAGCCGGCTCGGAATCGAGCCGGCGGAGTGGAAGCTGTGCGACGGGTGCAGTTGCACCCGTCGCGTATTTCACTGTCTGCGCAGCAGACAGTGAAATACATGTAGGGGCCCTCTTACGGGGGCCCCTGCAATGCCCATGCCAGTGGCATGGGCACTGCAGGGGCCCCCAGGGGCCCCGCGACCCCCCCTACCGCCATCCGGATCTCGGCGGTCCGACCGCCGGGATCTGGATGGCGGTAGGGGGGGTCGGAATCCCCGCGGCGGTGCAGCAAGCTGCGCCGCCGCGGAGGATTCAATGGGGCCGCGGTACACTGGCGGGACCCCGCCAGTGGTGCCGGTCCGACCGCGGCTTTACCGCCGCGGTCGGAATCCCCATTGGAGCACCGCCGGCCTGTCGGCGGTGCTCCCGCGGTCCTCCGCCCTGGCGGTCAAAGACCGCCAGGGTCAGAATGACCGCCTTTATCTTCTAACTGATATCCCTGAAAATTGTATTAAAATCTTGAGTATCGCTACCTCGGGCCGCCTGCAGCACTGAGTCATCAGCAGTCAAAGCCCGCCCCAAACAAAGGCAAAAGCACACAGTCAAACCCCTTATGGAGAAACTGCAGCAGCAGTCATCAAGCAGTCACTCTCAGATGGTGAAGAGGACGTATTGGGCAGAAAGGAGGAACATCTTCAAAATGTTTACTAAAAATAATTCTTTGAACTGTTTATCCTTAAAGTTAAAACGTGAAAAATAAAAAAGTCACAGTGCTCAAGGATAATAGGCATGGAAAAAGGAAATGTCCACCGACATCCCTCTGTTGCAATATTCGCCAGTAGGACTTTATAAGCTATGTAATGCACATTATTGACGACCACAGCCTTTCAAGTCAGAACAGAACTTGAAGCGAGCCCTAGATTGGGATAATTGCAGAAACATCTGTAATGGACCACCTCCGTTGAGGAATGAATGTGGGTGTGTGAGAGGGTGGGTGGAAATATGGCTTCGAAGGCTTGGTTTTTCTGTGAATTTTGCCTTTTATTGTTTTTCTTGCTATTAATGGGGTTAATTAGGCTGTGAGCAACAAGCAACATAAAAGTCAATTTGATAAAGTTCAGGAGGAAAAGGGTGAAGGTTTGTCTTCATTGACTTGGCAGGCATAGTGATTATCTTTTCTTTCTTAGCTTACAGGGCTCCTGAGGACGGATGTCGCCACCAGCACCCTCAAAAGAATACAAACATGGGGTGAGTAATGTACTTTCCCCTAATAACGTCTCTTCCAGTCACGAAATCACCAGTGTAACACCATCATTTTTTATCTTCTCTCCCTTCTTGGATGAGGCATCACTGCAAACAATTCTTGGAATTGAAGTGTTTTTAGGAATTTTGCCGTAAGATTACATTTCCTTTTATTATACCCTATGAGCCCACCTCTGTATTTCTCTTTAAGCTTGTCTGTGATCATGACAGTCTTACATATAATAGTGGAGGCTCACTTAAAGGGAAAGGAATGAGGATGCCAAACAATTCATGTGTAGCCACTATTTGGTTGCTGGAAAACCCCGCCTTTGTTCTACCAAACCTCTGCCTCTGAGGTTATTATGGCTGCAGTGGTTGCACCAAATTGGATTCTAGGTTTAGATGTGGGATCACTAGGATTCTGAATTTTTATGACAAATGCATTCTTGTTTCATCCAATAGAAATAAATATATTTATTGATATGTTCGAAGCTGGTGCTGGCTAGCATGTGTCATGCCTCCAAATGACACTTTAAGTTTAATTTATGATGCCGGTTGTGGACCTTCACTATTCAATCAGTAATTCATGTTTCCAAATAATTAAATTACAGTTTTCTCCTCTTGTTCATGAATGCTTTGTGAATATATATTTATTTAGTGAAAACTTCTATTCGTTCCAAATTCATTAAGTATGAAGAACATCAATGAAATTATTTGTAGCTCTCATTACATCCATGTTTTATGCGCTTGCGCAATCAGCCAATGTATTTCTGATCCTGAGAGCCTTCTTCAAGAGTCTATAAAAAATGTAACATGAACACTTAATCAGCACTGGAGCCAGGCTCCCAAATCAATAGGAATGCTAACTTATGTATGTGTAGATTGAAGTGACTAATTAAACAACTGCTAATATGGTAAACTAAATGGAACAATCATACAGGCAGAGACAAGGATGAAATAACACTATGATCACCCTGTAGTGCCCGCCTGTAAGTGACTCAACAACTCCTCTGACACAAACTGCTGTAATAGAAAATAGAGCCCAGTGCTCAGCAGTGAACATAAATCCTATTGTGCCTCTCAGGCATCCATGCACGAAACTGCTACACCAAATCATATGTTTGTCTCACACAACGAAAAGCACCAATTGATCAAAATGTCACTTGAAGACATTGCTCAATTAAGACACAACAAAGCAGACATATTAGTTTATACAATTGAAGAAGCAAATGAAATATATGGACTCATACGTGAAGCTAAACAATTCAGCTCTAAAGGAGGCACCGCAACTCGTTACTTATACAATCAGAATACTTATCCCGGAAAGAGATCTGACAGAGATTACATGCCACAACTTTAATTCAATGTCATAAATTCAAAAGAATTCCCAGAGGCATACATATACCCTGAAACCTATGGTATGCAAGTCAAATATAACATTTATGGAGAAATGGTTCTCGATTTTAAATAAATGTTCACTGGATTTGATCCTACTTATCATTGAGGAACTTTCCAAAATATTGAAGATGCTGGAGGAGGAAAATTCATAATGTCAAGATGGAACTTTCCAAAAAATTGGCAGATGAAGAGTGGAAAAGCATTTTGGAGGATAGCAATAAAAATAGATGGTTATGAGAAAGAGATTCATGATTGGAAAATTAAAAAATTTAGATGAAATACCATTGATTATAAACTCAATGAGGTTTATACTTGGGCAGAGGTCTACTTGCAAAGAAGGTGGGAAAGAAATTCTACTAATGTATCCTATGAAGAGAGTCTCGTAACTGATACAGATACAGATACAGCTAGCGACAAACCACCAATACTTAGCCAGAGGACAGCTAATGAACAACTGTCGTTAAGTGGACCAGGGCAAAAACCCACAAAATCAGCTTTTTTGGCTAAAAGTCCAGTGGCCAACAATCAACCTAAAAAAAATCTAGGAGGAGACAAAATATTAGAACAAGAAAAGAAACGCTTGAATATATGCAGCAAGACAAAGATCTAGTTATAAACATTTCTAAAATCAAATTAACACAGGCTCAAGTAGCAGTTTTGAACAAAGGAACTTCCTTCATACCTCAACAGTATTTCAGTTGCATTCATTGTAATAATGTAATGGAAGGCAACACTTTGGCACATCCTATAGAGGATTATATCCTTTCTTTAAGACATTTATTGAATTGTGGCACTAAATATGTCATATATCATTTAAAATGTCCATGTGGGAAACTTTATGTAGGGAAAACAGAGAGAAAAATAAAGATCCGGATTACAGAACACAAAAGTAACATTCACAACCAAGTTAAAACCTCAACGGGGGCTATGCATTGGCTAGAAGCTGGACACAACATTGCACAGTTATGTTTTCAAACATTAGAAGTAATAGCAAACTGGTCTGACAGGATAATCAGAAGAAACTGTCTCAAAGGGGATTTTTTGGGATTATGAAACTTGAAACATTGAATCCATCAGGGATGAACGACAAATTGGAATATGCTAGCTTTTTATGATTTTTTTTATGGGGTTATTTTATGATGTGTTTTTTGTTACATTAATTTAAGCTTTATTAAGATGGTGTATTCATTTTGGAAAATTTGCTTTGTTTAATTCAGCTTGCTTTTGGTGTTTCACAACGTAAATGTTGGTGGGGGAGCCAAGATTTCATTTTATAAAGTTGTAGGACTCTCACTTTAACTCTCCATGAGAGTGTCTTACTTGGTGATTATATATGCACAAGTGAATCTGGTGTTCCCGTTACACTGGTGAGGTACAATTTTGTGGGACTACAGCTTTAAATTACTGGATTTAGGGCCAGATGTACGAAGCTTTTTGCATGGCTTTTTGCGCCATGCAAAAAGCACATTGCGATGCTCATTCTCATTTTGCGAGTCGGTAACCTGGTTACCGACTCGCAAAATGGGAATGCGACTTGCAAATAGGAAGTGGTGTTCCCCTTCCTATTTGCGATTCGCATCGCAATGTAGAATTGCTTTGTGACCGCAAACGCGGTCGCAAAGCAATTCGCAGTTAGCACCCATTTCAAATGGGTGCTAACCCATTCGCAAAAGGGAAGGGGTCCCCATGTACCCAGGAAAAAGAACTGGACTCCAAGGATCATAATGTTGATCTGTTGAAGATACAGGGACACAAGAAGCTACAAGAGGCCTTTTCCTACAACTGCCCAGCTGACCAGTGACAACTGGACCTGGACTGAAAGCTCCTGTTGGTCGCTATTTCGCAGGCTGTGAGTCTGTAAGTGCCTTCCCTGAGGTCCTGGGGTCTTTAGACGTTTACACTTATGGTGGATTGGGACTCAAAGGACTAAATTCAGAAGGTAAAATCTTTGACCACAACAACCTTAGTTGGTGTATATGAGCTGCACTTCATTTTAGGATTATTCTAAGGTCCCAGTTGACCGTGATCATTGATTATCATTGGCAGTTTGTTTTTCTTGGTGCTATTCATACTTAAAAGATTTAAAATTCATATCTCTTTTTACCCTTAATTTAATTTTTTCTAATTCGGTTTGCGTTTTTGTTGTTTCGCATTTGCACATTTTTGCTGTTTTGGTACTGCATTAATACCTTACACTTTGTCCTAAGTTAAGCCTGTCTGCTCTGTGCCATAGCTTCAGTTTCCTTCAGTGACTTTGAGATTTCACCCTGAGAAGAGTAGTGGTTAATTCTTGAGGTCGGTAATCACCCGCCAAATATCAATCCATTTTCTTAATGTAAGGTTGAGAGGTGGGGCTGCAATCAGCTATTGATTTGGATTCTCCTGCAGAAAAACAGCCTTATTGCTCTCTACTGTGAGTTTCATCATCTTGCACAAAACCCATGCATGGAAAGAGATCAGAAAATTACATTTGAAAGAGAAGCAACCCAAACCAGTTCTGAAACATTAGATAGTGGATCAACATTCACTGCCTGAAAATAAATGTGTGAAATTGGAATCCAAACCACCCTACGTGGTTCCAATTCCAAGTCCTTCTTAACCAAGGGAAGGAGTGCTGCCCAGAGTACTTGAAAAGCTACTGTTTAATCAGGGCTTGTGTCTACTGGACAGTCTCTGAGAGGTGAACTGAAATTTTGTGGATCCTCCACCTAATGGAAGAACCGAGGATCTCCCTGAAGTTTCCAGAAGCCTGCTGTTGTGTCAGGTGTTTCATGGGGTAGAATGTGGAATTAGAAGTCTATGGAATTACAGCATGGGGACAGGGAATTCAGACAAAGGGTTCCAGGACAGTAATTTGCTAGCTGATGCCTGGAGCTGGTGGTGGGGTTGTCGTTTTGCTGTTTGGATTTTTTAGAATGAAGCAACTTTTAATGTATCTACATTCCTGTGTCCATTTACTGCAGCTCAGAAGAACCCAACATAAATTGGTGATGAGGATGGGATTTGAACCCACGCATTCATAGCCTACACTGGTCCTTGCACTTCACCGTCAACTGTTTGTCACTGTACACACCTCCCCACCTGTGCCTGCGTGTGAGCTTGGACATTCTTTGTGCTTATACCTGCCTGTGCTTCCCACGTGCCCCTGCTGACTTCTGCCAAGCTGCTGACTTTCTGACACACTGCTTCACTCCTTGGCTATGCGCAAGCTCTGTCTTTAAGTGCTCACGTTCACCTTGTGCCAGCCTAGCTGTTTGTCTAATCGTGCATCAGGTTTTTCTCTCCACTCAACTCTCCTTTGCAGGCGAATAAAGTGCTTCACATTATAAAGTTTAAGTGGATCCGGTTCATTTGAAATATGTGTTTCTATTTGTTCATGTACCTTTCTAAAACCAGAGGCAAAGAACGCTAACCTTTTGGAGTGTGTTACAATTTTGGAGATCCCGTTTTGAGTCCTGGAAGTCTGTACAGCCTATACTTTCCATTAAATTACTGTTACATTCTTTGTGTTCAGACAATATTTTCAACATTCTTTTACCAAGTGAATAAAATACAATGTATAAATTGCCCAACACCTTTCCTACCAGAAGCCGGAGTTAAAAAAAAGTGGAAACAATGCTTCAAAAGGTTGAAAGCTACCTAATTGCAATTGATGGCTTCAAGTTTGAACAGGTTAGGAAGTTGGCACTCCTGTACAATTGTTTAGGATCGGAAAGCCAACGTATTTTTGACCATCTACCTGCTGCAACCCTCAGAAACTGACTGGGATGTTCACGTGGAAGCTGTGTGCAGGCCACAAAACCACTTCAAATATGACACAGCCATGATAGTAGAGAGACAGATTTTATACGAGATGTCAGTTACAGCATGAACCAATTCATAGTTTCGTGGCAGAACTGCGTATATTGATATCCACATGTGATATTGATGGTAATATTGACTCTTATTTAAGGGATCAATTAGTGTGAATAGTTTTAACAAAAAACCCAAGAGATGCTTCTATGTTGTAGGAACCACAGTTTGAATGAAACACTGGAGATCAACATGGACATTGAAAGATCTGAATCAGCCTCAAAGGAACTAAACAAATCTAAGAATGAGTTGGATGTTGAATCAGTCAATGCAGTAATAACTCAATCAAAAACCTTTACATCTAAGGTTCTAGAGGGCAAGAGACATGTTAACTGCTTTCAATGTGGTTCCACCACACACTTAGCTAATGCAAAAAATTGCCAAGCCATAGGTAAAATGTAAGAAAAGTAGACATTTTGCATGTGTGTGTAAGAATACCCAGAAAGTTGGCATGCTAGAACATCAGGATGAAAGTTTAGATCCCAAAGAATGTACTGTTCAAAGTGACAAGAAAGTTGTTTATTCTATAGAAACTGTGGATACCACCTTGTGTGTGAGGGACATTGGTGATCCATTATGCCCAGTTTCAATAAGGGATGTACAATTTCAGGTCGCAGTGGATTCAGGGTCCCGATTACTTTCGTAACCAATGATTTGTACAACAAAAGGTGGAACTTCATTCAATTGTCGCCACCAGGTGTTCGCACCGTTCCATTCGGTGGGCACGATATAGATATGATAGACTATTTTTCTGAGAATATTTATTATCATTTTCCCCCTAAAGTATAAGTGGCAAAGACAGGCCACAATATTTTGGGTTGGAAGGACCAAGGTAAATTTGGAATGATTTTGAGACCAGGCACGTTTTATCAAATTTCACTGATACAGATTGCTGCACCAACAGAAACCCTTCAGCAGTTGTTAAGGGAGCATGTGTCCCTGCTTGAGGATAAGCTGGGTGTGGTGCAGGGTTATGAACATAAAATCATTTTCAAGAAAGATGCAGTACCTGTCATCATCAAGTTGCGCAATATGCCCCTAAGTGTTCGTGGTCAGTTGAAGCAGCGTCTGCAAATTGAACCTATTGACTCCTCACCCATTGTAGTAGCAATAAAGAAAACAGGAGACATTAGACTTTGTACTGACTTGAGGTCACTCAACAAGAATATTTTAATTTACTGTTTCCCATTGCCTTAAATACAGGAAATGCTAGCACGCCTGGGAGATGCCAAGATTTGGGAGATGCCAAGATATTTTCATGCATTGATTTGAGGGCAGCATATCATCAGGTGGGACTGGCAGAGGAGTGAAGCTCTGTGATAGCTTTTAATACACCTTTTGGGGCTTACAGGTTGTTAAGGATGCTGTTTGGCTTGGCCTCTGTGGCCTCTGTTTTTTAAAAACTGATGTTCAAATTGTTTGGAGAATGCAAAAATGTTCTAGCATATCAGGATGGCATTCTTATCTTTTCTAATACTATTGACGAGCTTTTGAGTGTGTTAAGTGAAATGGTATGTATTCTTGAGAAAAATGGGTTCACGGTTAAGAAAGAAAAATGTAAGTTCTTGGTTGAAAGTTTAAACTACTTAGGGCATAACATTTCTGGACCAGGGATTGAACCTAATGCAGATCTGGTGGAGGCCATTTATAACAGTCCCTGACCTGAGAACAAGGACCAACTGAGATCGTTCTTGGGACTCTACGAGTACTGTTCACAGTTTATTGATAATTTTGCACTCTAGACAGAGCCCCTTAGGAAGTTGCTGCAGAAAGGTCAGCAATTTGTATGGAAGAAGTCCGAAATGTCAACATTTTGAAATTTGAAAGAATTAATTGTGAAGGCACCCACATTACATGCATTCCGGGACGATGTGCAATCTATTATAACTGTGGAAGCAAGCAGGGTGGGCCTTGGAGCTGTCCTGACATTGTACAAGGCATAGAACATACCACTGGATTTGCTTCAAGGTGCCTCTCCACCACTGAATGCAAGTACAGCACAATAGAGAGGGAGGCGTTAGCCTGTGCTTGGATAGCCAAGCAGAAGGTTCATAGTTGTTACTGATCACAAGCTTCTTGTGTACCTAATGTCTGAGAATGCTCACACTAAGGTCAACTGGAGGCTAGTGAGATTGTTGTCCAGAATGTATGAATTTGACTTAGTGATAAAGCATATTCTGGGTGGGAAGAATCCCTGTGCAGATTTTCTATCCAGATGTCCTATTGATGTTATGCAGTGTAATCAATATGAAGAGGAGATGGAATGCCTGGTTTGTTTGGTTGATGAGTTATTGGTGTTAAAGGGAGCCATTGGCAAACATGAATGAAAGGAGTGTTCTGAATGTGATGAGTCTCAAATGAATTAAAGAAGTAATTATCAGGGGTTGGCCTGATGAAAGAAAGGTGTGTGATGGTTTTCAGTCCTATTATAAAGTCAAAGATGAATTAACTATTGAGGATGATGCTATCATGAGGGGAAACTTACTAGTTCCTCACTGGAGTTAAGACCTAGACTAATTACTCTTGCTCATCAGGGGCATCTTGGGATGACAGGTACCAAAAAGTGTCTATGCATGTATTATTGGTGGGCAGGTATGGGTGCCGAAGTAGAGACACATGTGAGCAGGTCTTTGAGTTGTCAAGAAGCAGACAAAGCTGTCTGTGTGTGTAATACCCCTCTGTACCCTGTGAAATTTCCCAATGGGCCTTGGGAGAAGTTGGGTATGGATTTTGTTGGCCCAATGTATAACCTTAACTCTGATGTGGCATGTGTTGGTACTAGTGGATTATTATTCAAAATGGATTGAGTGCAAGTTTGGGAGTTTGGTGTTTCATGTGGTATAATGTGGTATGAGATGAATGTGGAATTAGAAAGGGGGGACAGGGAATCTGGATGGAGGGTTCCACGACAGTCAGTTGCTATCTGACACCTGGAACTGATGCTGGGGTTGTCATTGTGTTGTCTGGATTTTCTGGAATAAAGCAACTTTTAATTTATCTACATTCCTGTGTTCTGTGCCACTCAGAAAAACCTAGCACCTGCCTAGAAGCCTGCCTGCTGAGAGAGGGATGGAGCATGACTGGCAGTAGGAAGAGAGACTGCCCTGGAGGAGAAGCACATTGTGTTTCATGTGTGAAGAAAAGAAAACCCAGAGAAAGCTGATTGTCAGGGAGTGCAAAGTCATAAAGGGGTCCACATGCCGCTCTGAGTGGTTCGTAAGTGAACTCTCTTAAGACTTTCCAAGGCCAAGTATCACCTTGTCCCCCAGCAGTCTACCATAGCTTGAGAGACTGGTACCTGTGCTGCTGACATCTAAAAAGTGAAACTGTGTTTCTGCTGAAACGGCAAGTGGGAATATGTGATCAGCCTGGGGTGGTTCAACAACCAAACACACAACACCCGCTGATGACTCTGCCTGCCCTTAACCGCAGAATTTGAGCAATTGCCTGCTACCAGCCAGGAAGGTCTCTGCTACATCGGATGGGTGCTGCTGTGCATGCTTGCCTCACTGGCTGCATTCTACAAATTCTGTTCTAATGCAAGGCAGTTGCCATGATCTCACCAGAACAGGAGCCTGCTGTTGTCAGGTCAGGAGCACGAACCACACCCACTTCACCATTACCATGGCAATGATCACCAGTAGGTAAACATAGGGCTCACCATACAAACAGGGAAGTGGTACACACTAGGCCACCTCCAAACAATGATCTACAGTAGGTAACAGGATTAGGTGGGAGCAATGTTTGTTCTTGTTATAAAGACTTCAGTGATGGTTGCATAATCTGATGTGTTCAATGTCTCAAGGATATTCCGGTTATAGCAATGGGCCCTTCTAGTCTTCTTGGATGGGTGGATGTACTGAAACCCCAGTTGGTTTCATCCACAAATCTTATCATAGGAGCTGTACATCCAAGAGGAATGCCTTCTCAGATAGTCACTCAAGATCAAAACAAGGTTCAACTATGGTAACAATAAATGGTGCTGGCCAGAGACCGGAGTGTTATGCTAAAGGTTACCTCAGCAAGCTCCTTCTCATAAGTAAAAAGAAAACAAAATGAATGTGTATAGGCCGGGGATAAAAGAAACATTGATTTTACACTTCAGACACTGCAGGATATTCAGAATTGAGCTCTTTGCCCTGCAAACCACAGTGCAGCACTGCTAGAAATTGGGTCTCCCATTGGTAGAGGTATGCACCCTGTCCAATTAGGGGCCACAAATCCAGTCAGGGTAAGTAATAACACAACCTAAATTATCCAGTGCTCACCCTCCAGTAGCTTAGCAAAGAGCAGGCAGGCTTAACTTAGAAGGCAATGTATAAAGTATTTAGGCAATAACTCATAAAGTAACACAGTGAAAACACTTCAAATAGTACTCCACACCACTGTAGGAAAATATATAATATTTAGCTCAATAAAATAAGGCCAAAATGTTAACAATCCTATATGCACCACATCAAGATATCACTTTTTAAAGCCCTGAGACTTCAGAACAGGAGACAAACTCAATCCAGTCCCTTGGAGAGCACTTGTGGAGGGAGGCAGAGACCTTCCAGCACAGTCAGGGGCCAGCAGGAAGCAGTGCAACAAGCAGACTAGCAATCCATCCAGTGAAGCACTCCAGATGAGTCATTTGGGCAGCTAGGCAGTCCCTCTGACAGAGTGTAGTTGTAGGACCAGAAGTGTCTGACTGGTGGGGTTACAGACCCAGTATATATACACCCAAAAGTGCCTTGGAAGTGGGGGAAACTTCAAAGAGTTGTTTTGAAGTGCACAGGTTCACCTTTCAACACTGCCTTGTCTGTCAGAAGCCCTGTGGGGGTTGTCATTCCTTTGTGTGAGGGTAGGCCGCTGGCCTTTGAAGTGTAATTGAGAGCCCCTCCACCCTTCCTACCCAGGAAGACCCATCTGTATCCAGATGAAGGCACATGCAGATGGGTGTCCTATGTTTATGGCTGCCTAGGTGGAATGCATAAGGGGAGCAGTCAATCAGCACAGCCCAGACGTAGATTGGAGACAGACTGTAAGCACAGAGAGCAATAAGTGTAGAGAAATGCCTACTTTCTAAAAGTGGCATTAATAAAATGGTAATGTAGAATCCAACTTAATAAGTAGGATTTCTCACTACCATTCCAACCATACCAAACATGTTGAGGCTATTCCTCTCAGATTATAAATTACCACTTAAAAGCATATAAGGGAATTTCTAATGCTAGCCTATGAGAGGAGCAGGCTTCACAGTAGTGAAAAATTACTTTGAGAGTGTTTCACTACCAGGACATGTAAAACTTAGAAGTACATGTCCTGCCTTTTACTTACATAGCACCCTGCCCTATGGGTTACCTAGGGCCTTATATGTAGGAAAAGGGGAATTTAAGGCTTGGCAAGTAGTTTTAAATGCCCGGTCCAAGTGGCAGTGAAACTGCAAACACAGGCCTTGCAAGGGCAGACCTGAGACATGTTTAAGGGGCTACTTTTGTGGGATGCACAATCAGTGCTGCAGGCCAACTAGCAGCATTTAATTTACAGGCCCTGGTCACATCTAATACACTTTACTAGGGACTTATAGGTAAATGAAAGATGCCAATTGGGCATGAGCCAATGTTACCATGTTTAGGGGAGAGAGCGCAAATACTTTAGCACTGATCAGCAGTCTTAAAACCAGCAGATATGAGATCTGAAAAATGGAGGGAGGCAGTCAGAAAGTTAGAGTAAGGCTGTCAGATCTAACAAGCACCATTATTCATGCTATAGGATGAGAAGAGGGCTCATGAAAGTTGGGTCTTATGGCTTTTCATCCCCACATAAAGCATTTCCACCTTTACTGTGAGTTATCAGACGGCATCACTTTTGACTGAAGCCTTTCCAACACTGGGGAGCTGTTCAAAACCTGTACTGTTCCTGAATCACCCTATTTGCATCCTCTTACTCTCAGGAGCAGGGCATACAAATACCCATCCCCTCAGGCTGTCTTTGTCAGCAGTGGTTTTCCATGCCTACTGGCACTATAAATGCTAAAAGATACATTTGTATGACATAGAACATCTTTCTTTGATGTATGTCACCGATATTCCTGAGGATTTAAGGCGGGGTCCAGGTTGGTTAGAGAAGGACAGACCTGCTGGTGGTCCAGACCCTCAAGCCCTAGCCTAGGGTCGCCCACAGTATTATCATTTTTAGGATGTGATCGATCTCTGTCATATTGTGCCCTGGGCAGGGACGGTGCAGGAAGTGGTACCCTGGTTACTTGTTCTCCAAAATCATGCATGCTTATTTAATATGCAAATGTCTCTTGGCTGTTATGCTGGTTCTGCGTAGGAACATTTGTGAATTGTATGCCAACATTATGTGCTTTATTAAGATATGCAATGTAAGGAATGCAACAAGTCATGTTATAAAACAGTTAATAACACATTAGGTAGTAACCTTAGACAATTGTTGTAGTGAATAACTTTCTATGGCGAGCTTTACAAAGGAAAACACTCTGCCCAGGAATTCTAAGTGAGGAATTCAGTTGCATTAGAACCTGAGAAATCCTGCGAGATTTCGGACATTTCGGAAAGGAGCTACAAGTGATGTTGACGGTCTGTTGTTTAATTAGACTGAGGCAATGCATTGCAGGAATAGCTACATGTGACTAAATGCTTCCCAGTTGTTTGTTACGATGTCCGGCACCTTTGGAGAAGAAAGTAAAATTTCCTAGCAACTGAGAAGGAATGTTTCAATACTATTAATGACCCAGAGGTGAGTACTATGCATCAACTTTCTTAACTTTATTGAATAGCAGTAGTTTCTAAGTTCATTCCTTTAACAACTGTCAAACTAACTTTCCCAGTGAATATCGGGAAAGGATAAGAAACACAGTATCAAGAAGCCCACAAATCTGATAACCCAGTACGGTTCAACTGTGTGATATTTCTTCCTTTTCATCTTTCTTCACGTGAGGAGCTCAACCAATATTTTTTCTGTCCAGCCTTCTTCTGATCAGAATGTCACCCAGTTCCTTAAAATCAAACCTACATGGCATTACCATTTAACAGTGCATTACTAAAACTTCCTATTTACACATTCATCTGTTTGCGAACCAAGGGCCAGATGTAACAAAAAAGGCATTTGCGAATCGGAAATAGCGATTTTAAAGAAATCGCTATTTCTGATTCGCAAAATGCAACATATCATATTTGCGATTCGGTAATAGTGATTTCTTAAAAATAGCAAATGCTACTACCGAATCGCAAATTGCGATACCGGCCCCATTCGCACCTATGGGCGGCCCATATTTGCGAATATTTTGCTTTTCCCAAATTGCGAATTCCTAACTGGAATTCGCAAATTTGGGAAATGCAAACCCCAGGGTGCTGGGCGCCTAAGGCCCCCTCTGCTGCACCGCAAGAAGTTTTTTAAGGACATGTAAGGCGCACACATGCCAATTTTAAAAATGCATTTTTTAAATTTGCACATGGTTACCACCAAGTTCAACTTGGTGGTAAGAGTGATTCCTTAATGTCCAATTCGCATTAAGGAATTGCTTGTTACATGTGGTTTAGAAATCGCAAATAAGGATTCCTTATTTGCGATTTCTTATTTAGAGAGTCGCAATTTGCGATTCTCTAGACAGGCTCGCAAATTTAAGGAATCGCTATTTTAGCGATTCCTTAAATTTACGTTGCAAATACCTTTCATAAATACTGAAAGGCATTTTTGCATTTGCAAACGGGCATTCGCACCGTTTGCAAATGCAAAAAGGCTTGATACATCTTCCCCCAAGTTATTAAATCATCATCTGGTACAAGTAACAATATTCAAAACACAATATAAACATGTTAAGCAGGGTATTTCAATAGAACCATAAGTCAACATTTACTTACTCGTAGTTATTGTCTTTCTAGGATGGTTGAATTTTCTTCCAAAAGGTTCCTGGGTGGGCTAATCCTCACCTCCGTGTCCTCAATAGGGTTTACACTTTATTTTTCAATAGCTAGGAAATGATATATTCTATGTGAGGACTGTGTCAGGACTAGAGTCAAGGATTATGCATGTTCAAAGACTACTTACGGCCAGAGCTGCACCAGAAATGTGTTTAAGATAGAATTTCTTGAAAGTCGAATCTGAGGAGTAGTTTGCAGCATTCATATTGTCCCTCAGCCTTCCACTGACTGCAAACTCTTTTGAAGCCATTGCACCTCTTGTCGAATGAGCCCAGAAATTGTGACACTTCAGTTCCAGCCTCCTGCATGATCTACCTTACCCACCTAGCAGAGAATGGTGACTTCACATGTTTAACAGACTTCTTCAATGAGAAAAGCAATTGTCTTTCCCCTGGCAGTCTTACCTCTGCTGTAACATTCTCGTATACTCTAAGGCATCAGACCACACATAGGTGCTCATTATGACATTGGCGGTAAAAACCGCCTACTGCCGCGGTGACGGCTGCCAAAATACCGCCACCGCGGCTACCATCCGTCCGCCATATTATGACCATTGCCTGACTTCCGCCACAAGAAGAGTGGAAATCCGGCAGTGTTCATGGTGGTGGACGGTGGTAAGCTGGCGCTGCTACCACCACGCCAGTAGAACGCCACCAGCCGTATTATGACAATTCATATGGCCTGGCAGTGTTCTGCTGGCAGAGCGCTACTGCCGGTAGCAGCGCCTCTTCCCGGTCCCTGACGGAAGACCTTCTCGCTCAAGGTAAGTCGGACTTCCAACAGGGTAGGGGGTTGTTGTGTGGCTTTGTGTCTGAGTGTGTGCATGAATGTGTGAGTGTGTGTGTGAATGTGTCTGTGTGTGTTGTTTGCATGGTTGTATGTGTGTGAGTGAAAGTGGGTAAGAATGGTGAAGTGAGTGCTTGTCTGCATGTCAGTGTGATCGTTGTAAGAATGTGTGTGAGCATGTCTGGATGTATGCATGTATGAATGCGTGTATGCCAGTGTGTGTATGAATGCGTGCATGCTAGTGTGAGTGATTGGGTGTATGCGTGGTGCGTGTCTGCAGGTGTGTGCATGTATGGGTGGTGGGGGGGTGTCTGAGGGTCGGAGGGGTTGGGGGTGTTTGGATGGAGGGGAGCTTTGGGGGTGTCAGGTGAGTGTTAGGGGGTGGGGGAGCCGCCTACCAGTGACAGGGAAGGAATTCCCTGTCACCGGTAGGGCCTACCGCCATGGTTTCTGTGGCGTTGCTAACGCCACGAAAACCATGGTGGTAGGCAGGCTCATAATTCCGGCGGCGGTACTATGCCGGCGGCCGGTCTGGAGTTAGACATCTCCGGCCCGGCGGTTCATACCGCCATGGCGGTATGATTGGAGAAGTGGCGGGTTGGCTGCAGCTCACTCTCCAATCTCATAATGTGGCGGTATCTACCGCCACATTAACACTCACCGCCAGGGTCATAATGACCCCCATAGTTTTGTTTTAACACTTTTATTTTATTAGCCTTTCAGAGCAAGTATTCTACTCACAGTACATCTTTTCCAACTAGTGCCTACATACAACAATGACAGATACATCTGTGCTCAGAATTCAACAGCACTCTGACTATTGGATACCATCTATTGCAATCTTTATACCCCTCTGTATGAGCATCCTGCTGGCAGGTTGTCAGATGGGACTAGTGTGTGCAGGATAACATGGTAGAGTATGTGGTCTAGTTGGCGTTGGGGTAGAGATGAACATGTAGGAGAGATATACAGATTATTATTACATCTGGTCAACATATGCCAGTTGGGTGGAGCTAATCAACTTTAAAACTAGTAACTTGCACGTAGTATACATATTCTTTCGGACGACCAATGGGACAGCACCATAATTATGATGTATCTTCTATGTGATGTCACTTGTAGGCCCCGTGGTGTGAGGAGGCACCATGGCAACCACATTCCCATCCAGGATTTTTTTTTTTTTTACCTCTGTGAAAGTACCCTTTCCGCCAGGCCAGCCCTATCTGGCTACTTCGTCACTCCCTATGTCGCTTCCCGACTCTGACTCCCCTCCCGTACTTGAGATCTCCCAACTGTGTATCACCTCTGTCCATAGTGGGGCAATCAGTCTGCACCTTACCCCCCTACTCTCCTCCCTCCTCAGGGCTCTCTCTTCTGCACAGGCCCATCTTTTCACATCCATTATCCATGTAGCCAAGCTGGGTCCCCTGTTGTATTTCCAAGCCATCAACACCCTGCGCTTAGCCAGCACTAAGGTCAAGTCCACAAATCTGTTACCAATTTTCTTAGGGTGTGGTCTGTTGAACAATCCCAACAAGCAAGTCACTATTGAGTTCTCAAGTCGCCTATGCAGCACACGATAAAAAATTTTAATGACCCCCATTCCAGAATTCTTACAGCCCCGGACATCCCCATGTCATATGGCCAAATCCTGCCTCTGGCAGAAGGCAACGAGGGCATCCCATCTCTTCGCCTCCATATATAAGCCTAAGCTGGTGTGGGGTAAGATAAGTCCCGTGAGTGTAGTTATACTGTATGTACTTTAATCACGTGTTTCGGGATACTGAGGGTGCATATGCTAGAACCTTGCTCCAGTCTGTGCCTGTAAGGGTCCTATTTAGTTCTGTCTCCCATTTGGTCCGGAGGGCGTCCAATGGTCTATGCATCATTCCCATCAATGCTCTATAGAGCCAAGATTGGATCCCCCTCCAATAGACAACATGGTCTGAAGAACCCTGCTTGTGGGTGGTTCACCCTCTGTAGCACCCCAGAGGTCCCGGATAGCTCACACCACTACCTCGTACGTCAGAAATTTCCCTTGGGGTAGTCAAGACTGATACATTAGGTCATTGAACGGGATCAGCATTCCCTTGCAGTACATCTCGCCTAGAATGTATATTCCTGCATTTTCCAGTGATAAAGCTGTCTTCTTGTAAAACAGGAATACAGATCACTGTGAGGGATCCCCACCAGGGGGGCTGCCAGTGCATAGGGGACCTTAGTTTTTGTTTTCCAAAGTACTCTCCGACAATTGGCTAGGGCCGTTGATAATAATATACCCAGCTTGGGGCCCCGCAGGCTAGGTTTAAGCATCCTGGCTAAGAGTCTATTCTGGCTTGGGTCACCATCATCAGCCGCCAGCTCCGAAAGCCCCACCTTACTGAGCCAATGAGTAGGCCATTGGAGCTGGGCTGCCAAAAAATAGAGCTCAAAATCAGGGACTCCAAGCCTGCCTGCCTCTGGAGGTAAGTGGAGAGTGGCCAAGGCCACCCATTGACTCCCGCCATCCCACAGTAATTCCCTGGGGAGTGCATCTAATGATCAAAACTAGGAAGCTGGAAGCACAATGGGAAGGTTGGCAGAGTAATAAAGCAACCTGGGAAGTATCACCATCTTAGTGAAGGAGACGCGTACCGTAGTAGGCAAGCAGACAGACCGCCAAAAAATGACAGCGGACCGTAGCTCTCGAAGCGCTTTCCCTAAATTGCCCTCCTGAATATCTTGCAGCTCGTGGTGGACCGGAATACCCAGGTAGTGAAATGAGTGAGGCGCCCATGTCACATCTTCGGGGCAAGAGTCCGGGCGGCCCACACCACGAACCATCAGGAAGACATATGTCTTCCTACGGTTTAAATGGCACCAAAATCGCCCAACAGTCTGAACACTTGTGTCAGTGTCGCCGACCCATTCCTGAGATAGATAAGAAGGTCATCCACATATAGGGAGACTATGTGAAGTTTCCAGTGCCAATCTATTCCCCATTCTTGACCCAATTCCCTGAATTTTGTTGCCAGTGGTTCTATGGCGAAAGCGAATAACAACAGCAATAGCCGACATCCCTGTCAGGTGCTTTTATATATGTTATAGCTGCGAAAGATCATCTGTCCTGTCTTAACACGTGCAGTAGGGTGCAAGTAAAGTTACCTGACCCAGTTGCCCCAAGCACTCCCCAGTCCCATCCGTGACATGGTAGCCCCCAGGAAGTCCCAGTTCAGAGTGTCAAAGGCCTTCTTGTGATCCACTGACACTATCATTGCCGTCGGATCTGGAGGGTGGATGTCATCGTAGAGCAGGGAGTAAAGTCTACGGAGGTTATTAGATATGCTACGGGTGGGAATAAACCCGTTCTGATCCCCATGTATGAGATTACTCATATGAGGTAGCAATCTAGTAGTTAGGGCCTTGCTGAGAATCTTAAAATCAGTACTAAGCATAGACAATGGCCGAAAGTCGGTAACCCTCCTGTCAACCTGTATGGATTTAGGCATGGACCACCATGGCTCCCCGGGTCGAGGCCGGTAGAGCCGTGGATGCATAAGCCTCAGCATACATCTCCACTAGCCACAGTGCCAGAACCCCATTGCACACTTTAGAGAACTCTGGTGGCAAGCTGTCAGTGCCCGGAGTCTTACCTGTCGCTAATGTTTTAATGGCCACCTTGACCTCTTCCACTGACAGCCACACCCCTAGTGTGTACCTGTCCAACTCAGAGAGAATACTCTGGGGTAGTGTGGCCAAAAAGGCCTACCATTTGTCGGACAAGTCCACCTGTAAGGGACCGTACAGAGATATGTAGTAGGTCATGAATTCAGAGTTTATCTGGCTGGGCTAGTAGTATAGTACCCTTCATGGTAGTCAGTCGGATAATTGGTGTTCCTCCCGGGTGAACCAGCCAGGCCAACAACCTCCCCGCCTTCCCCACTCTGACTATATACTTCTTGTAGTTATGACAATGAAGGTGTCCCAGCGTAAAACCTCATACCCAAGGTGAGTACATTTTACTCAGCCGGTGGTCCGCTGTGTGCCTACCCGAGGTCGCGTCCCTATGATGCCCTGTTTCTACATGGGATGGGCGACCTACAACTTGACTGACTGTGACGACTGGTCTACAGACTGTAAGTGACCTTCCAGCATTTACTGTCTTGCTTTTTATGGAGAAGTTACAATTTACGGTCCTGATGAAGCGCCATTGGATCAATTTCTGACCGTGTAGGCGCGAAACATGTCGACCCAGTGTTAGGAGTGAACACTTTTTTCTCCTTCCCTTCCTTTTTTTAGGAGTATAGGAAACATTATTTCCCTTAATACTCCTGCATTTATTTTTAATCTTGGCCTGACCCTTACTTTAAACATTAAATTGAGGCATTAGGTGTTCAGAGTCAATTTTATATACCCCTCACTCTCCTTTCCTCCTCTGTCAGCACGTTCTGCAGACTCAACTTGATCTGCGATACAACTTTTCGGTTGAAGTGCCACCACCCCTTGTATGGTGGCCCGTCAGACGTGGCAGTGCCGGTCTGACTAGGAGTCAGCCCGATGATGATGCCTAGCATCCTACTGTGATGCTTGAGGGCACTCCTACAATACCTTTTTTCAGTCTACTTTTCGTCCTCGTTGACAATCTTCTCTGGAACAGTGTACTCATTTTTATTATAGGTTCATGCACAGGGAGAAAGTACACTGGACCATTAACCTCCCAGTCCCTCTCGTGTTGATAGTATATGGTCAGATATTGTCCGGCCTAGGTATTCCGTGTGCGTCCCCATACCACTAAGGGGGGCAGAGCAGTACGAGTAGTCCCTACTAAGTGGGTTCTGAAGTCGCCAGATGTCCACCATGTCCCATTGGGATATGCAGGTTGACATACCTGTTGCACCCTAACTGTTGCCGTCCCTCGCAATGGTGGGGTCGATCAGTCAAGAAGGGAGTCTAAGACTCAGTTGAAGTCACTTCCAAAAAGGAATGGTACGTCAGTAAATTGTGCCAGTCAGTCACACAGTAAGTGCAGAAATTGGATCTGGCCTTGATTAGGGGCATAAATACATAGTACTAGGGGTTTGCCACGGAGTACCAAGACATAACGACCATCTTTATCCACGCCTACTGTGGAGGCCTCAAAGGGTACCCCTGCTTATACCCAGATTTCCACCCCCTTGCAAAGGCAGGATATGTAGTTGCGAACAGCTGCCCATGCCAACACCTGGGGAGGCGGTCCGCCTCTACCTGGATAAGGTGTGATTCCTGCAGCATGGCAATATGTACCCCTCTGCGTTTTATGTAAGAGAGAAGTTTATCGTGTTTTGCCATCGAGCCCATGACCCCGTTTATTCCAAGACATTATTTTAAAGGGGAAATGTGTGACAGCCATTCCATCTAATGAAAACATCAGGTAACATAGTGCCCACTCCCCCACGACTCCCCACAAGGCACCTCAATAATGTGTTGTGCTCCCTAAAGTGACCACAGGCTAAAACATGCAAAGCAAACAAACCCCAACTCCCCTTCCCAAGAGCAGCCAAGCAACCGCTGGCCGGCTAAACCATAGAAACCAATATGTAAGTGTGTATTGCCATTATCCAACTGGAATGACCAGTGGGTGATCAGGGGGCAGGCAACAGGAGCGTCAGGGTGGCCCATCAGGAAGCAGGTCGGCCCACATCCTTAATTCAGTAGCCGGCCACAAGTGAAGACAGTGCCCTATACCCTCAAGCAATGTAATCCGCTGTCTGGGGTGTCACGTGGGGGAGCCCGTCCAGTGTGCTAACCAAAGAGTCCTCATAAGAGGATTCTCCTATGCCCAAGGGGTCTGACCCAAACCCAGACTCCCTGTCCGATTTTCTCACCTCCGTCAAGGAGGTCGCCTCCTGGAGTGCCGCCCTCTTCCCATGGCGTGCCTGCTGCTGTGTGGGCTTTGCAACCCGCTTGTTTTCCGCAGGGTCCTGTGGGTGCCTATACTTGCCACTGCACTGGGGTGGCCTGCGCTCTGCTTTCTTGGCTCCATCTGTACCCGCACGGTACATCTCAAGCCATGCCCATTCTTCATCTGATTCTTGGAATAAATGGGTGTTGCTCTCAAGCATAATCTTCAACTTAGAGGGGAACATCAGGGAGTACCTGATTCCCTCCTTGCGTAGAGTGCGTTTCACCTCCATGAAGGAAGAGTAATCTCTTGCGTGCCATCAAATCAAAAGATAGAACCGAGATAAAACACGCCAGGCGTAAATACGCTTCTGCTATTAAGTCCAGTAAAAACTCATGGGAGATAGCTTCGTGGCAGGATTTATTGATGGCAGCTAGAGCTAAAGATTCCTCTCGTTTCTGGACCTTGGTAGCTAGAAACACGCGTGGTGATAACCTAAGACCTGATTGTCATATTTCTCCAGAGGTTTGGTATGCTTATTTCACCGAATTATATAGTTATAGGCCAACCATTGCTTGTGATCTTGGAAATGATTCCATTGAGGAACGGTCTACTATGTCTAGCCTCACCCCTTTTTCCCTTAAGGAAACAGAGATGGCCCTTAGGTCAAAAAAATCAGGTAAAGCCCCCGGATTGGATGGTATACCGGCCGATTTGTTTAAATCCGGTCCAGCCTTTTGGGGCCCCTATATCAATAGGGTGTCCAGTGCCCGTTTAGCAAATGGCAAATATCCAAAAACCTGGAAGGGAGCGATTATTGTCCCTATTTATAAAAAAGGCAAAAGGGGATTACCGGGGAATTATAGACCCATTAGTCTCCAAGACAACCTACAAAAAATATTTTGTCATCAGGTACTGGGTAGACTTAAAGATTGGATGGATGATAACCATGTTTTGAGCCATCTCCAGGCCGGTTTTCGGCAGATTAGTACAGTCGACCAGGTTTTCCGCTGCATCACGCTTAAGTGGAAGGTAGTGGATATTGAGGCTAGGAAATTGTTTGTAGCCTTTGTCGATCTTAAGTCTGCCTTCGACCTGGTCCCGCGCACGAAATTGTGGGGAATTTTGAATCAAGCTGGAGTGCCGGGCCCCCTGTTAAATTTGATAAAGGAGTTGCATTCAGGGAGCTACGCAAGAATTAGATGGGGGTCGCAAGGAGAATTAACAGACGAGATTGCAGTATGCAGAGGACTTAGACAGGGGTGTGTGTTGGCCCCAACTTTATTTCTACCGTTTATCAATGCCTGTATCTCCTACCTAATGGACTGTGATAGTGATGCTCCCAAAGTTGCAGGAGAAAGGGTACTGTGTCTGCTCTTTGCAGACGAACCTCTTTTAATATCACAAACTGCTCTAGACCAAACTAAACTGTTAGATAAGTTTACATGTTTTAGTGAAGCCCATGGACTGGAAATAAGTTTGTCTAAAACTAAGTACATGGTGTTTGGTGATCATAAACAAAAAGTTAGGAAAAAGATATATCTGGAAGGGGAGGTTTTAGAAAGAGTTCTTGATTTTGATTATCTAGGTATAAGGCTGGAAGACACTCAGAAATGGAAAGCCCATTTATCCAAGTTGGATATGAGCTTAAAATAGAAATCCGGAAGTATCTTGAAATATGTAGCTAAATCATCTATCTTCGCAATTACCCCGCCAATTGAAATATACAAAGCTCAAGTTAGGGGCTGAGTATTATATGGTGCAGAGCTATGGGCCCACTGCAACTTAAAGGATTTGGAGAAAACTGAAAATTCCTTTCTGAAAAGGTTATTAAAAATCCCGGCAAGTTCTCCAACCTTGCCTGTTCGGTTGGATCTAAACCTTTACCCTATTTCTCATATCGCTGCCCTACGGCCTCTGATGTACTGGATCAGGTTATGGTCCTTGGACATCTTTGGTCCATACAGAGCTGGGCTTAGTGTCCTAATGAGTGCACAAGCCCCACAAAAGGTCAGGTGGTGTTAATATGTGAAGGAATTCTTATTTGACCTTGGCCTGGATAACCTTTGGTTGGACCCTGCCAATATTCCAAAAAAATGCTGCTCAACTTGTGAAAGATGCATACTGGCTGAGAGTCCAAGCGGATAAATTAGCAGAGGTTCCTTCGACAAGTCTTACTAACACCTTATTATCCCTGAAATGTTATGAATTTGAGAATTTTATGGATTTGATTGTTTCCCCTTTTGCACAAGCACTTTTGTATTAGGTTTAGGTTAGGGACATTACCACTTCGCTCATTTACTAGCAAATGGACACATTTTGGTGACGATAGTGACTTATGTCCAATGGGTTGTGGGGTTATCGAGCATCTAGCCTATGTTTTATTTTGTTGCCCTGCGTATCGTAAGCAAAGAGCACGCTGGCTTATTCCGCTTTGTAGATCCATGGGCCTTGTGTGTGGGTCAGTTGCCTTTAGGATTTGAAGTTGAGTGCCCATGGTAAAGTGGCATGTCCATTAGTGAATTTCCTGAAGGCTATTTGGCCAAATTAGAACAAAAGTTATTAAAGTTAGGAGCTTATCACTCAACTTAACACCATTCTTCCATGAGATAGCAAGTAACAGCTGACTGACAATTTTTGGTGTAGAGACCAATGTGTTGTGGTCTGCATCCACTTTTTTATATTGTTATGTATTTGATTATTTATGTATTTTAAATTAGGGCTATGCTGTGTTGATCTTCTGTTTTATTGAAGCTGCTCTCTTTTTACTCCCTTTAGCATTATGTTTTAGTATGATGTATATTGTGTATTTATGTGCTTTGATGGTATTAATTTGCCGAATAAAGCTATCTTTCTATCTATCTACCTCCATGAAGGTGACTCGTCTAGTCTGGACTGCCACCGTGAAGTCCAGAAACAGGGTGGCCTGACCGCTCCCCACCTCAAACTGGCCCGCCTCACGGGCCCTCTGCAGCAGTAGGTCACGGTCCCTCTAGTGTAGTAGTTTTGCCACTATTGGTTTCTGTCGCCTTCCCGGCTCCGGCTACGAGCTGGGACCCTGGGTGCCCTTTCCAGCACAAAAACGGCATGAGGGGCCCCTCATCCATGAGCGATCGCAGCCAGGGCTCCAGGTAGGTCACTGCGTCAGGCCCCTCCACTCCCTTTGGTAACCCCACAGTGCGCACATTATTGCACCGACTGCGGCCCGCTGCCTCCTCAGCTCGATGCTCAAGTTTTTGGATCCGTTTGGTGAGTTGGGCAATTTGGGACTTAATTGCTTGGTGGGCAGGCTGTAGATCCTCCAGGAGCGCCTCTGTCTTTCACCCTGTCGGACAACTTGTGGTGGTCTGTGCGTAGGTGGCTCAGTTTGGCAGATACCTTGCCTATCTCTTGGTTCAGAGTCAATTTGGTATCCTCAATTGCCCTCAGGATTCTGTTCAGGGTGTCTTGCATATTGGAGGGTGCAAGGTCCTCCTTGGCTTCTCTGTCCATCGCGGTTGGGGGCACGCAAGGGCAACCTCCTGCGATTTGGATCTGGGTTTCCCCATAATCAGCATGTGTCGGTTGTCGGGTGGAACCCGGAACCATAGCACCCACACCTAGAGACCAGGCGGCAGGGACAACCCTACAGTGTGGGCTCCAGAAACAGCCAGTCCCACGTGTCCCCGTCAACCTCTGGCACAGCAATGAGAGCCCCAGAATGAGCCTGGAAGCAGGTACCAATCCGGCAGGCACACCAGCCCCAGTGCACAAGCAACCCTGGTGCCCCTACGTCTCCCACACAGATGGCCAGGTAAGTCGCCAGGGGCGCTCCACTCCTCCGTCTGTCCCAGGTGCAGCATGCAGACCAGCAATCCAACGGGTGTTGATAGTCCGCCCCTCCGCAGTCTCCTCAGCCAACTTTCACCTGGCATCCCCCAGACACAGGAGGGCAAATTGTCGCCACAGAGCACAGGGCGTACCGCCCCCACAAAGCAGCACCGGCCATTGATTTATTCCTCAGGGCTCTCCTCTTGTTGTTGACCGCTGTCCCCAATCACTGGTCTTGGGGGACCCCAATCATTGGACTCTCGCCAGGCTGCATGTGTTGCGGGGGCCCTGGCTCAAGCGTGACCATGGCAGCCCCTGCCCCCATGTGCCTGCCATCCATGCTGGGGGTGGCTGTAGGGGGGCCTTCCCTCTCAATCCCCCCTCTGTTTCGGCCACCCCTCTCCAACCCCCCTTGGGCCTTTCTTCGCAGCAGCTCCAGCAGGGCCCCCACCAGTAGCCTCCATTGGCTCAGGTAGCCTCCACTGGCTCGGGATCGCTTGTGCTGACTCGAGAGGGCTCACCCACTTGCCCCACACTCCTCCTTCTGCTCCTTGTTGTGAGCCTCACTGCCAGCCCTCCAGGTAGGGTTCCGGCTACTCCTCCTGAGCAGGAAGGGTCTTCCCGTACCGCGGCAGGGCCCAGCCTTCCCGTAGTCCGGAGCAGCAGGGAGGTCTAGGCCCAGGGTCTCCTCCCACTTGCCTCCCTGTTAGGCCACACTGCTCCATCCGAGGAGCACAGCCGTCAGCGGAGCCAACCGTCCATGCTGGCCCGGCGCCCCCAGGTCCCGCAATTGACAGGTCTGTGCCTATGTAGGCCCCTCGCCCCACTTTTATGTGGCAGAGGCCCCCTTTGCCGGGTCTAGAACAGGATATTTGGCGGGCCAACCTGGAGCTCCGGAATTAGGAAGCCGCCATCTTATTCAGTTAGGCTCTGCCCTCTCAGACCACACATAGTTTAGGTTTATCTTGGAAAGCTGGATATGTCACCAACGTGGTGTTCGTTTTCATTGGCCTGGTGATTTTAAAGCTTACTTCCTCTGATGAAAACATCCCTACTGAAACATCAACGTGATCAGATACTCTCTTCCAAGAAATCATACATAATAACATAGCCAGCTTTGCCAAAAATTATTTTCTGAAGAGAAATTTAATATCCTGCCAAGTGAGAAACATTTTCACGTCCCATATTCTGGAATACCGTGGATGAGGAGGACTAGACGGTTCTATTCCCTTCATCAGTTTGAATACACAAGGATGTTCTTCCACTGCTGTATCATTCGCTGGAGCATACCATGTTGATGTAGCAGATCTCAATGTATTGACAGTGCTTAAAGGTAGACCTGCTTTGATCCCGTCTAAGAGGAAGTTCAGGGTATGGACAATTCTGCCCCCATTGGGCCCAAATGTTTCTCCTAACACCAGTGAGGCCATCTTCTCCAGGCCTATCTGTAGCTCTTGATTGTGTTTTCCGCGTTTGCCAATCTGATGAAATTGGTGGCAACTTCTAAAAGTTAATTGTTTGTACATCTGCTCTAGAAATCCTCAAGGCCAGTTTGAGACATGCATCGCTATTCCATGGAGTGAAGTGGCTGCAGCAATCTTCTGAGATGTCTGGAATGATGGTCAGGGCTACTGGAAGTCCTATGAAAGTTCTATCAACATCAGGAACCATGCTGTGACTTCCAAATGTGAGTCACTAGTATCAGAGTCTCTTTCTGACATCTGTTTTGTGGGGCCACTCTGGCAATCATTGCACATTCTGATTGTGTGACATCCTCTAGGATCGTGTCCACCACACTTACTTCTGGGTCCAGTCTCCAGCGTAAGTATGCTGGAAGTTGATTGTTCAACCTGAAGGTGAATCAGTCTAACTTGCACAGTGCCTATTTGTTCATTAGTGCTGCAAATTCAACTTCCAATCACTGGAGTGTAAGCTGTACCTGGAGTTCCAGTCTGCAACCTCGTTCTGGTGACCCAGAAGATATTCCATGTTCACCATAATCTTTCCTTTCAGGCAAAAGTATCCAACATCTCTCACTATTTCTGTGAGGTTCTGCAATCTCATGCCTCCCAGGATGTTGATGTATCTGACTGCTGACATATTGTCCATCTTTAGGAGCATGCAGTAGGAAACTCTGGCGGTCATTCTGACCGCGGCGGGCGGCGGTAGCCGCCCGCCATGTGGTCACCGCCATTTGGCCGCTCCACGGTCAAAAGACCGCAGAGGCCATTCTGGCTTTCCCGCTGGGCCGGCGGGCGCCCGCCAAAGGAGCACCCGCCGGCCCAGCGGGAAAGGCCCTGCAACACAGAGGCCGGCTCCGAATGGAGCCGGCGGTATTGCAGGGGTGCGACGGGTGTAGTTGCACCCGTCGCGATTTTCACTGTCTGCTATGCAGACAGTGAAAATCATGCTGGGGCCCTGTTAGGGGCCCCTGCACTGCCCATGCCAGTGGTATGGGCAGTGCAGGGGCCCCCAGGGGCCCCACGACACCCGTTCCCGCCATCCTGTTCCTGGCGGTAAAAACCGCCAGAAACAGGATGGCAGGAAGGGGGTCGGAATCCCCATGGCGGCGCTGCTTGCAGCGCCACCATGGAAGTTCAGCCCTGCCAGGGGTATTCCGGCGGGAAACCGCCGGATCCCCTTTTCTGACCGCGGCTTTACCGCCGCGGTCAGAATGGGCACTGAAGCACCGCCAGCCTGTTGGCGGTGCTTCCGTTGCCCGCGGCCCTGGCGGTTTAGGACCGCCAGGGTCAGAATGAGGCCCTCTGTCTTTTGTGATGGACATAATGGTGAAGGAACTAGCCAGGGGCTTCAAACAATTTATGTGAAGTTTTAGTTCTACCTCTGACCACTTTCTTCCCATCAAGGCCTCCCCACCCCTCACTCTCCAGCTCCATCGTCTGGCATCCGTTTCTGTTATGAAGTCCAGAGAGGCTCCAAAAATCACTTTTCCATTCTAGGTTTCCATGTCATCCAGCCACCACTGGATCACCATCCTGACCTCCTATGATAACAGAACTAGTTGTGAGTAGCCCATCCCTCTTCTAAGGTCAGTTGCCTTGAATCTCTGAAGGACCCTGTAGTGTAGGTGTCCCAGAAAGGTTACCTTTATTGATGATGACAGAAGGATCACTATCCAGGCCAGTAGTCAGAGAGAGATGTTGACACTACTCATAAACAACCTTAGTGCTTACGATCTTGATTTTCAACATTTACTTCTCCTGGAGACTCGGGGTAGCTGCTGTCAAATCTACTACTGAGCCTAGAAAGGACATGGTCTGACTCAGCATTGGATCTGATTTATCGCAAATCCTAGGTGCTACAGTAAGAAAATGGTTGTGGTCCTTTTGGATTTCTTTATTGAGGGACATTGATCCATCAGTAGGATGCTGTCTAAGTAGATAATTAGTCTCACTCCCCTTGCTCTCAGATATTCCACCATTGGACATTGTAGCTTCGTAAAGCACCACAGAGCTGATGAAAGACTGAATAGTAGTGCCATAAATTTATAGGCCTGCCGTTCCAAAAGGAACTGTAGGAACCTTCTGGAGTGGGGTAAAAATGGGAACTATTAGGTAGGATTCCTTCAGATCAAGCCTGACTATAAAGTCCCTGGAAGGAAGGCATCCCTCAGAAAGTGAAGCCCTTCCATCGTAAAATGGAGGTTAATGAGTCATTTGTTTAATTCTTTTAGGTCTATTACAGGTTTGACCCTTGTCCTTTTTCTGCACCTGAAAGAGACTGCTGAGAAATGTTCTGGGGTGAATTATCAACCTGTAAATCACACATTTGTGCTCCATGTACCTCACTTCATCTTCTATGAGCTCCATTTCCTGAGAAGAAAACTTCAACAGTTGAGGTTGAGACGTCTGTAACAAGGCACCATAAAACCATAAAACTCTGTGTGGAAACTGTGGGTTGTTTTCAGCACCCATGGGTCAGACCTGATCTCCCTCCATCTGTCTGTAAACCAGATCAATTTTTCCCCTATTTCTCCTTGGGAAAAATGAATAATCCTTACCGGAAAAACTTCCAGGGGTGCTCATTCCTCCTCTGAAGCTGTCTCTATTCTCCCTGCTTTTTCCTGCTCTTCTGAAGGGGAGGAAGGTCTTTACCTAGAGTCCATCATACCAACTGTAAGAAATTGGGTTACTGGATGACTGGGATGTGAGCCCTGGTCAGGCAGCAACCGCACATTTTGTAATGGTAAACCACAAATAAAAACCCAAATTAACCTGTGCTTAACACTGGTAGCTTGGCACAGAGCTGTCGAGCTTAACTTAAAGGCAATGTGTAACGTATTTGTGCAACACTTCAAAGAGTAAAACAGTCAAAACACCACACAAAAAGGATCCCACACTAGGTTAGAAACATAGAGCTGAATTTATTAAATAAAACTGGCCCAAAATGACAAAAATTAAATTAGTAGAATCAGAGCTATGATAGTGCCTAAAAGCATAAAGTGCCAACTGTAGTAATCTGGTACCAGTCGACCATGTCAAAGTCAAGGTTCAGACTGACCAAGATGGAGCACAGGTCAGATACAGTCCCATATTAGTCCTGCTGGAGGTTTACCTTCTCAAGTTTTGTGCCAAGGGTCCCATTCATGTTGTTGAAGGTCACGGAGAGCATCATGGGTGGTTATCAGTGTGGTGAGAAGAGCAGGTAGGGCATTGCCGATGGGCGGACTTGTGCTTCGTATTGGTGGTCCCGTGCGAGTGGTCAATGCTTCAGTGCAAAGAGACGGGCAGGTGGAGGCTCGTGCTGATGGTCAGTACGAGCGTCACTGTCTTGGTGTGACCAGGCCTATTCATAGTCACAAAGAGTCCCAAAGCTTGATTTAAGAGCATGCGGGCCACACCAAGGGTCCAGGACATAGGAGGCACCACTTGGGGTCAGGAAATTGCTGCAGCTAGGCCCAGGAGCTCCTTGGGGAGCCTTTTATTTCCCAGAGGCTCAGATCAGAAAAAACAGCAAACTAGCCCTTGGAGTCAATCTGGTTCCTAGTTTCAAGGTGAAGTTGCACATCCAGTCCTTCTTTCCAAGGAAAGAGGGGAGCAGACAGCATGTCAGCACAGCAGGGCAGCAGGACCTTCAGAACAGCAGTCCATTCGAGTGGCACTCCTTGTAGCAGCACAGCAGTCCTTCTTCCTCAAAGAGTATCTACTGGTCCAGAAGGGTACTGAAGGGTTGGTGTCCGAGGTCCTGCTTTTATACCCTGGTGCCCTGTTTCTGGAAGCTGGGTGAAGCTTCTTGACAGTGGCTTTGAACTGCATGGATTTTCCTGCCTCCCCTGCCCTGGCTCCAAGCTGGCTCAAGTGACAATGCAGGGTCGGTAGGTCCTTTGTGTGAAGGCAGGGCACAGGCTTTTCAGTAGTAAGTGGGGCTATGCTTAGCTTTAACACCCCATCTTGCCAGTAGATGGCCCATTCTGACATACCTAATCCCTCTATTATCTGACTGTCTGGGAGGAATTCACAAAGCCTGCCAGCTATACCCAGTCAAGTGACCCAAGACAGGCTATAGGCACAAAAGAGTTAAGTGCAGGAAAATGCTAACTTTCTAAAAGTGGCATTTTCAAAATTGCAATTTAAAATTCAACCAACCACAAGTTAGGATTTAAAATTGTGATTTCAGAGACACTAAACATGAAGGGGTTACCTATTCCCATTTGGAAATTACACTTATATCGTGTAATAAGGCAATTCCAAAGTCATCCTATGAACGAGATAGGCATTGAAGTAGTGAAAAACAAATGTAAGAGTTTTTCACTACCAGGACATGTAAAATGTAAAAGTGCATGTCCTACTTTTTAAATACAATGCACCTTGCCCTTTGGGCTGTCCAGGGCCTACCCTATGGGTGACTTGTATGTATTAAAAATGAAGGTTTGGGCCTGGCCAAAGGTTTATTCTCCAGGTCAAAATGTAAGTCTAAAACTACACACACAGGCTCTGCAATGGCAGGCCTGTCTCATGTTTGAAGTGCTACTTAAGTGGGTGGCACAGCCCATGCTGCAGGCCCACTAGGAACATTTAATTTACAGATGCAAGGCACATGTAGTGCCACTTTACAAGGGACTTACAAATAAATAAAATATGGCAATTGGGTATAAGCCAATTTAGCCATGTTTTAGGGGAGGGAGCACAAGCACATTAGCACTGGTTAGCAGTGGTAAAGTGAACAGAGTTCTAAGGTCAACAAAAACAAGTGCAGCAAAATGGAAGAGCAGAGGCAAAAGGTTCAGCCGACCAACACTCTAAGGCTGACAGGTCTAACACCAACTGTTGTTTTGCTTTCCCTGTCCTTGCAGTAAACCTTGAAAGGAGTGTTAATGTAGTGCATGGCTGGAGAAACAGCACCTGCCTTTTCCGGCCCTGGGGAAATCCTTTCTGGCAAAAAATATTTTTCATTAAGACAGAAAAAGTGGACACAAACTTCTCACAATCTTTAACAAATGGTTTACTAAATAAATTGCTTTGGGCAATAGACCTTCCTCTGACTTGGAGAGGTCCCCAAATTTCTTTATGAGAAGAGACCTTTGTCTTTCTGCAGATAGTGTGCAGTTTGAATTGCCCAGCATGCATGCTGCCATCTGCATGTTTCCTGACACCACATCTTCAGGCATGGGGCTACCGGAGGTTTTGGACTCTTCAGCAATTTCTAAGATCTTTATGAGCGGTCCCACTTTGTCAAGGAGCTTATCTTGACAGGTCTTCCACAAATCACTTGTGCCCTTTTTAGCCCTTCATATACATGGCAGAGAAAGTGCTTACCTTAGTGTCACTCTGAGGTAATGTTTTAAGCTTGCCCTCTAAGGAGGTTCTGGTGCAATCTGTCCTCAGTTTTGCCCTGACATCCTAGTCTAGAGAATGTCTAATAATTTTCTTGCCAACATAATCTGCCACCTTTTTGGAATGAAACCCATTCCAAACATTATGAGTAATAAATATGTTCAGGTTCAAACATATCGGAATTGAGAGGTTCTTCTTCAGAAGAACCCAGAGGACCTGGACCAAGACTCCAAGGTTTACTGCACCCAGGTTCATTCTCCGAGGATCCTTCATCCTCATCTATGCTGTCCTCTCCAACAGTGGCTTACCCTGTAAAGGTATCAAATTCTGGGGTACCCTGTTAAGGAGTCAATTTCTGGGGTAACGTCACCTGATTTTTTTGAGAAATACTAACTCCTAAAATGGTGTAGATTTCAGCATGTGTGCTGTGTGCTTTCTTATGGAAAGTATTGCATAATCTTCCAAGTGTCCTGTGTCGTGCTTTTTATTGGCCTTCCGGGGGCTTTGGCCAGCAATATCCTTATTAGGGTTTTGACTTAAGTGACAGAACTCATCATCCACAGGTTCAGGTATCCTAGCCATCAGCCTCATTAACTGCTTGCTGATTGGTCTGAGGGCTTCAGATATTACCAAAGAGTGGGATCTGTCTGCTCCTTCTTGCGTATTTTCCCCTTCAAGGGACCTATTTTGTATGTCTTGCTTGACTTAAACTTCCAAATATAGGCCTGTATTTATACTCTTTTAGCGCCGCATTTGCGTCATTTTTTGATGCAAAATCGGCGCAAACTTACAAAATACAATTGTATTTTGTAAGTTTGCGCCGATTTTGCCTAAAAAAACGACGCGAATGCGGCGCTAAAAATGTATAAATATGGGCCATAGTGTTCGCTTCCTTGGGAGGTCCTATGGACAATGTAGAGTGCCTTTAGCATTGCCCTTCAAGCAACAGGTAGTCAATAGAGTGATTGCAGGATTGGAGCCATAGGTTCTCTTGGGTGAACACAGGCAAGGAGTCTTGCAGCAGGATTTTAGATGAGTTGCATATTGTGCATGATGAACATGAATGCACTGAAGTGTAAGCTGTTGGCATAGTCAAGCTTGGAGATTATGGCCCTCATTATGACTCTGTCAGTGAGTGATAAAGTGGCGGTAATACCGCCACCAGGCTGGCACTAATTACCGTCAAATCATGACCATAGCGGAAAAAACTCCTATAGACAGCCAATGTACCACACCAACCGCCAGGGCGTTAACAACAATGACCACGGCGGTAGCCAACAACAGCCAGGCAGAAGACAAAATACCGCCCAACAGATTTTGACCCTGCAATCCGCCAGGTACCAACACTATCAAAAGCCTGGTGGAAACACATCACAGAAGAGCAAAGGCTCACCATCAGAGGCACAGGGAAGAAAAATGCCGCCATGGAACCGGAACTGCAAGTCTTCCTGATGCTTATCTACGTCATGCTCCACTTGGAACACCAACGCGGACGAAGTCGACGAAGGTGAGTACAGCCACCTAGCACACAAGGCAGGAAGGGAGGAAAACAAGAGTGACACGCACATGCACAACACACACCATTCACACACACACCATACACACAACCAGCTGCAGATAAAAAACAATGGCACACAATACACGGCAGAATAATGCAAGGACAAAAAGAGTTCAGTAATGAGAAATGTACAGCTACCAATTGTACGAAAAACAGATATGTACAAATGTACACAAAGGACCAATGCCCGGTCCTTTGTACTAAGGGCCCAGATGGCAACAGTCCAAGGCCCAACTCGAATCCTGACTTCATCCGAATAGAACTCTGCAGGGGCATCAGTTTGCAAGTGGGCAGGCACCTCTGGGGGATGGAGGCACCTCAGCCGAATAGGGGAACAAGCCCACTGGTTCTGGAGGGGGCTCCATGCCCATTTCTCTCTGCTGAGGAGTGCAAGGCCACAGTCTCCCGAGTGGGTGACTTTCCCACTGGTTCTGAGGGGGCACCATGCCCATTTGTCTGTCCTGGGGAGTGCAAGGCCACAGTCTCTTGAGTGGGTGACTTTCCCACTGGTTCTGGAGGGGGCTCCATGCCCATTTCTCTCTGCTGTGGAGTGCAAGGCCACAGTCTCTCGAGCGGGTCACTTTCCCACTGGTTCTGGAGGTGAGGGATGCACTTCCTCAGCTGATGGTGGGGGCCCCGTGACCACTGGTGGTGGTGGTGTCACCCTCACAGCCTCCGCTGGAGTCATGGGCTTCTTCCCCTTCATGGCAGGAGGCGTTGAGTCCTTACCCTTCCTGGCAGGGGTTGAGGACTTCTTCCCCTTAATGGCAGGAGGTGTGGGCTCCTTAGCCTTCCGGGCAGGAGTCGAGGGCTTCTTCCCCTTCATGGCAGGAGGTGCGGCCTCCTTCCCCTTCATGGCAGGAGGTGTGGGATCCTTAACCTTCCTGACTGGTAGAGTGGGATCCTTCACTGACTTGCCACCACGACTAGGTGGTGCCACCACTGTCCGCATGGACTGTTTGGCTGAGGTGCTGGGCTGGGTCATTGGGAACCTGCTCTTACGGGCAGGGCAAGGAAAAGCTTCTTAGGGACGGTGGGGAGGGATGAGGGAGGAGGAATGGGAGTAAATGTTGAGGGAGTGGTTGTTGGAGGTGTATGTCTGTTGGATATGGGTGCTGGTGCATGGGCAGTGTGCTGATGTGAGGTGGATGGCTGTTGGGTATGTGAGTGCTTGCGCTTGTGTCCTTTAGGAGGGGGGATTGACAGGGTGGCAGAGGACACAGGACACATGGATGTTGTGGTGGTGTCTGCTAGTGAGGTGTGTGTGCTGCTTGGTGTGGTAATGCTGGTGGTGGGTGTTGATGCAGTGCAGGCAGGTGTGAGTGGTGGACGAGACTGTGAGGGAAACAGAGGAGGGGGAGGGGGAGACAGTGGAGGCATTGGATGTGGTTGTGTCTGCAACTGTCTGGTGTTTGCGTGAGTGCTTGTGGGATGAAGTGTGGTGCCTGTGTTTGACTGTGCCACTCTTGTGTGTTGTCTTGTGTGCATGCTCGTGAGCATGGGATGGGCTGGGGTTGAGGAGACTGGGACTGGGAAGTGGTAGTTGGCGGGGGGATGTTAAGAACAGGGACAATGACTGCCATCAGAGAGGAGGCCAGAGCCTGAATCGATCTCTGTTGGGCCGCCAATTCACAGTGAATGCCCTCCAGGAATGCATTGCATTGCTGCATCTGGGATGCCAGCCCCTGGATGGCATTTACTATGGTTGATTGCCCTACAGAGATGGATCTCAGGAGGTCAATAGCCTCCTCACTTTGGGCAGCAGGACTCACTGGGGCACGGCCTGAGGTGCCTGGGGCGAAGGAATTGTCCACCCTCCAGGGCAACTCGCTGAGGGGCTACTGGGAGAGCCACTGCCAGAATGCAGGCCATCAGGGGGGTCAGATTCCGACGTGTGCCCCTTCCTCGTTGGGAGACCATCCCCAGCTGGGCCTCCACGGTCTTCCGTGCCCAGCGTCTCAGGTCCTTCTACCATTTCCGACAGTGGGTGCTCCACCTGCCATAGACCCCCAGGGTCTGCATGTCCTTGTCGATGGCACGCCATAATCCCTTTTATTGATGGGCGCTGACCTGCAGAGGGAATACAGACAAGAGGACACCATTACACATACAATCCAGCCTGTCACAGATATGGCCCACCAATCCCATTTCCGTCACCATTAGCACACACATTGGCCTGCGCACACCATGTACACCACAACAGGCCACCCCCCCCCCGATGACACGATGCTTGCACACACATCTCCATGCGTCCTTCCCACATGCATCATGCCCAGGGTGTACTCACCTGATGGTCTGGAGGTCCATACAGCAGTCCAAACTGGGGTAGGACCCCATCCACCAAACACTCCAACTCCTCCGAAGTGAAGGCAGGGGCCCTTTCCCCTGTCACACGGGCCTTGGTAGGTTCCAGACACAGGTCACAGCAGCACACGCAGTGTAGGTGTTCTCCTGTTCAAGGTCAGGAACAAAGTGAGGAATCAGATTTAAAATGTCAGTCACGTCTGCGGCGGTGTACACCATCACCACCGGCACAGATCCCCTTTGGCCACTGTACTCCATAGAGCCCCATATTATCCAATGAGGAATTGGCCTGCCTTTTCAAATTCTCTTGCATTCATAGGAACATGCTTTACATTTGTTCCGCCTTGTAGCTGCTTTGTTACTGCCTTGGAGACTGGATTATTGCACGATCTGCCATATACCTTAGTTTGGCGCATTACTTTTTTTTTTTTGCCTCTCTGCTTTGCACTCTGTGTCCGTATACTGTTTCTTCCTCTTCTTTGTTTTCTGACATGCCGCTGTTCCTTTGTGGTGTCTACACCCAAAGACTGCAAGCTGGAGGGGGAATTCTTTTCATTTATTTATTTTTTTAAGTTTCATATAGCGCAAACTCGATCGGAGGAGTGCTTTACATGAGTACCAGTTAGGTACAAGTTTAGCAGTTGAAAAATATACAAACTGGCACATTTCAAACGGAAAACAAAAAGAAATTCTCAACGCGGCTCTCCCGGCACAGTGGGAGAGCCGATACTACTATATTTATTGCACTTGGGAAACTCGCCCCACAATATCAAGAAGTGAATCATGAGAAAATTAATAACAGGTAATTGTGGATTCGGTGTCACAATTCAATTTACCTGAGCCCTAAACCTTCACACATACGTGTATGGGAACGGGGTTTCTTATCTTGATGCAGAGGGTACAAAGGAAGTTCAATATCTGCAGATGGACGCGATGTGGAGAGAAGCAGGGCATACAGGTATAACTGAGTGAACCCTTTCCACAGGCCTCAGTAATATAATACTGTCAGTGGCACACTATGGGCATCACAGACATTTAGTTTTCAGTTTAAGCTACGCCCTTAATTACAAAGGCTACGCCCCTTTTAGAAATCCCCGCTTGTTTCATCCCACTCAAAGCCCTGAATATATGGTATGGCTTAAATGCTGTCGTGAAAACCAAGAGACCCACAAACTCAATGGAGCGCTTCGCATCGCTAATAAAAAGGTGAAACAACTACTTATACCGCTAGGGGACAGTGAAGGCACGTAAGAAATCTATAGCGTCCAATTTTAAAGGGCTTCACGAGGAGGATTCGGGGAAAGTAGCATGTGTTTATCTCATTATTTATCTATTAGCAGGGCTGTAGCCGCCCGACCTATTCTAACTTTACCAGGCCAGTGCTGTCCACGGATTCTAATTTCGAGACCTGACCCAGTTTGGTTCATTCACTTGAGCAATTACGAGCAGTGCAACTATTACGAAAGTTATCCTGGTAGACCTAGCCTAACCTCCTATTTGCAGTCACAATCCTTTATTGCTTATAGACTTAGCTGTGGCAATGTGGACTAAAAACATCAACACGGCAAGATATCAACAGCAGAAATAAAAAATTGATCTCATGCCTTTATTGTTTTGAACAAATTATCTCTCACGCTACAGTAAACGTCGGTAATTTTATTTTATTAAATATGAATAAATTAATTTTTACGAGCTCAAGGTTTTAAAATGCCATTGTTCAAGGCCATTTGGGTAGCCTGTTTCTACTGTGCTGACCCAGCCCAGTTTGCGATGTTCTCGTAAGTCCAGCCCCTTCCTTCGGGTTCATGCGCCCCAGAAATACTTTGTGGACGCAGTACGTGCGCATTATGAGGGGAACACTACAGAAGTCTGATGCACAAAAATACTTATAAAGCATACTTAAAGTCAAATTCTACAAGGTATTTTGTGTAATTTTCACCAGAGTAAAGATATGAGATTTTTGTGCCATCACCAAATGAACAGGAATGGAATATCTGAAGAGATCTGCCACATATTACTGGACAGTTTGGAGGACTTTAATATAGTCCACAGCTATAAGGCCCAAATATTTATTCAATCTGAACCCTTCTTTACATTTCACATAGACACTCAGATATAGGATGGTGATGGAAATGCCCACCTCAACATATCTCTCCACTGCTCTCTCCCTCCAACCATGCCAGCTCGTGACCACATCTATACAAAAAAATCTCAGATTGGACAACCCAGTGCAGTAACCAGCTAAGCGGACTATAAACATAAGAAATATTATAAAGGGAACTACAGAGCTGTTCAAAGCTAACAGCACACGCAAAACGTCAAAATGGCATGTCTGACTCTTACACTTTCTCATCCAATACATTGATATGTGCTGCAGTGTCCCATAACACAATAACCTCACTTCGGGGGTTCATCATACATAACATGGAAGCACTTCCCACATAGGATCAAAACAAAGACACCATCCTCCAACCACACACCTTACATGATATAGCGTGTTTCTCATGTAGACTGTGCCCCACATAGGGGCAATAAGTACTATACAATATTTCTGTAGGCACACCCAATGCGGAGTTATACGCACAGTACCCACTGTAAAAGTACACGTTTTGTTCCCCATACGGGAAACATATTTAATCCGCAGATAATATCAGGATTGCCACCTTTCTCAGAGAAAAATACCAACCACCTGTTCGCGTTTTAAGATTCTGCAATGGACACGATACTTAGAAGAACTTTATTTGAAAATCACCTTTATTCATTTTGAACATGGCCTTTCTGTCTTTGTTTAATTTAAGTGTCCTTCAGGAACCATTAAGGCAGCTGTGGAACACACTTAAAGTGTTTTTTTCTTATATTGCTTGTTTAAAAAATATCATAATAAGGGGGAAAATACAGGTTTTATGTGATTTTCCCAAATTTTGTACTGGCTGTAATTACAATAATGGTCATGTCAATATAAAAAAAAGCCATGTTGCACCCCTCTTCTGCTACATGCTATAATGCTATATCGTCACAATGTTTAGATTTTCTCAGTTCCTCTCCTTTACTGAAAGGGAAATTACTCCAGCCTGTTGCTTAAACTGCAAAACATTTCCAGGATAAGTAAGGATCTGAGAGACATTTGTGAATGCCCACATTTTCACCAGCTTGTTGACATTCACAAATTCTCACATCAAGCTACGCCTTGATCCGCTTAGTCTCCACTCATTGTCTTGGGGTTTACAACTGCATAATTTATGAAGTCATGATGTACATTTATTCAGTAGCAAACCCCTTTGCAGTTGCAAGATATCCTTTTCTCGACAACGATAGGCTTAAGTGAAGCTATTTCCATCTTTAAACTAAGTTTTTTGACCTAAATTGCTTTATGAATCATTCTCAATGTCTTTATGTCGATAGAGTGTATGTGGGCTTCACTTAATCATTCAATGCCAGAATATCAGCGTTTCTTATACATTCTATCTAGAAAACCAACTCTAGTGTGCAGGAAGGTGCTTTAATTTGGTGGGAGAAGTCACAGTAGCTCTTAAAATAACGTAGGGCAGTTCCACAGTACCTGGGAAAGTGTGCTTGTCACGTGTAAGCTTCTCCCAATGTTTTTGTGGGTTGAGTGGTTTCATGGGCTCATGGGCTCATGGCATTAAAGAATGAGATATTCCTGGAAACAACATTCTCATTCAGGTTTTCACAAATGTGCATCAAGAAAGTAGAGTGCCCACCCCCCAGAGTCATGGGCTATGCAAAGGACCTTGCTCACAAAACCTTTGAGTACTTTCAAACTCAGCTTTGGTGTCTTATTTTGACTCATCTGAAGTAGTCTGCAAATTCTGTGGAGTGACAGTCCATATTTGGTGTATGGTACTTTCATCTGTCCATGGGAAGAAAGATTCCTACCCAATTTTTTAATTGTTTTCTCTGAGGACTTGGCTTCTGGGTATTTGGAGTACTCATCAACGATCACTAGGAAATGTCTCCTATCTGGAAGACAGTCTACACTGGTTTGGACTCATGGAAGAGATAGCATGTGTTCTCTGGCGACGAGGGCTGATGAGTATGGTGACTAGACCAATCAAGTGCTTTCTGACCATGGCATCCACTATGTCATCAAATTGCAGATATCGGACACTGTTTCTCAGTCTTTGTAAGAACTTGGATTATTATTTTGGGTGAATGACTACCCACCTCAAGAAATAATCACTACCCTTTTCACGGTGGACCCTCAAAGTCACTGAATTACCTGAGTCCAACCCCCCTGGTAGCTATGGGACAGAGCAGCAGGTATAACTCGGGGCAACATGAAAAAGTATTTATGCAGTACCAAAACAGACAAAATGCAAAACAATAAAAATCCCACTATTCCCAGTGCTAATTAGGGAAAACACCTCCTCCAGCACTACCCTGGCAATTCCTGGTGTGGACCCAGCAGTGGGGGCAACTTCTTAGGGCAAATGGCATCTCTGGAGACAGTCATAGCACCGGGGCTGGTAAGGCTCCATGGATCTTTTCCCACTGTCACTTCTCCTGTGGCTTGAAGAGGAATGGGACACCCTGCCCTGAAAACACATCCAGGGCCTTTAGGAAACTCCCTTTGGATATCATTCCTCCCCCTTCCTTTTGTTGGTTGGGACCCAGTCAACCTTTCTTGTGGTCCCCACCCAGGTACCACTCTGGTGCTGATCTGGAGGCCAATCTCTTTCCCAAGCTCTCTAAGGACAGTGAGCCTGTGTCTAGCAGGTGATGGTGTAACTTTGTTAAACAATTCCTTAACATGTGTTTCTTTACAATAAAATTGTATAGCCCATTGCAATCTTTTACTTTGCAACCCTTCACCCAACCATCCCACGCCTTGCCAGAAGAATCCACAAAATCCACAAGACTGGTGTGACTGCTTTTGGTTATCCCTGAATTTCAGGTGATACTTCTCAGAGCAGAACCCAAGCTTACAGATAAGGTCTTTGTTGTAATGATGGCCAGGCCACATTTCTAGTTACAACTTCTGTATTTTATTTAATTCACAATACAGGTGTGGTCCTTCACTGCTGGCCAGGCATCAACTGTTGTTACCACACAAATACATCATATGGAACCTTGGACAAGGAAAGCACAATACATTATAACACACCCCTTTCCTTTCGATAAAGAAATAAGAGAATGACAATAGAAAATAATGACAATAGCAGGGGAGAGAGTGCCATGGAAAAATACAACAAAGCAAACAGATGTAAAACCTAGACAGCTTAAGCCTGTTGAGAAGAGCAAATGGCATGAATAAAAAATAACTCTTAAAGATGGCAAAAGGAGCTCTCAATTGACAAACTCCCATAGATAAGCTGGTGGTCTGTGGTCTCCTTAACACCTTTTGCCCACTACACTGGGAATTGTAGGAATACATTTCATCTTACCCCAGATGGTCCAATCACCACAAGCATAGAGGAACTCATTAACCCCCCGCCTTCAAGAACACAATTCTTCATCATTCATCATCATGAATCCAATACATTCTTCCTCTTCTTCTCTATCACACAGTCCATCTCTTTGATATGAGGACACTCTGCTGCATTCAAATACTCTCTATTCCCTCCCAGGACTACATAGAACCTGTACATGTAACCCTGAAAGGACCTGTGAATTAAGATAAACCTCTCTTCACTAGACCGGACCTGATCTTAACCCAATCACCAACTTGCAAGACACCACCCTTTTGTCAATTTCAATTTCAGAGGGATTTTCCACTTTTCCTCCATTTAGGACCCAATCCTTCAACCATGACCAGACTAGTTTGGTACTGGAACTTCTCCCCATCATCATCTGAAAGTTATTTTTCTGAATAGCTTCATGTACCATAGTACAGTACAGCCAACCATGTCACAGACCATTTTTTTAACATAGTGACTATTCGCAAAAAACATTTGAATAGTTTCTAATACCATCCAATTGGCACATTCAACCATGCCATTGGTTTCAGGGTTGTGGAATGAGGTGTGGTGGTGAGCAATCCTAAATGTAGGTAAGAAAGCTTGCATTTTACTAAAAGTGGGTTCTATACCAATATCTGTTGTAATATTGAAGGAACTCATTCTTCCAAGACTATCTATTTCAGATTCTAAACGGTGCTCAAGGTGGTGCTTTCTTTAAGAATTTCAACCACTTTGAACAAACATCACCCAGTTCCAAGCAAATCTGAAATCTCCTTTGAGCTCATTCATCAGACCAATAAAATCAAAACTCACACTGTGCCTGGCTTACCTAGATTGACAATGTGATTTACAGATGACTGTACACCCACTGTAAGTGTCTTTTGACTTTCTTTACACATTTTACAATTTTCCACCCATGAAGGCACCTTTTTTAGCTATTCTGGACCATCAGAGTTGGGCATAGAGTCATTTCTTAGTCAACCTTTGCCCCAAATGTCCTTCAAGAGCCACAGAAATGAGTTTAGCTCACAAAGCACAAGGCGGTAAAAATGTTTTACCTCTCAAGAGTAACTTCTCTCTGCACAAAGTCATCTCATTTAAAAACTTATCTTAATGAAAGGTTTAGCTGGCTGTGAATCACTACTCTCCCTCTTACTCTCCAAACCAAGTAAACATACAGTCTCCTTTAATGTGCCCTCTGCCTCCATCTTATGTATCAAATCCTCAACCCACCTTCAACTGCCAAAACCACATCCTGAATGGAAGCTACAGCACTCTCTCACTCTTTAGCAATGACAGCAGGTTCATCCACTACCCACCAATATACCGACTGCACACTGGCTGTTAGGTTTGTGAGTCTTACTGAACATTTACATGCCCCACCCGGAAGCAATACCTTCAAGAGTGGTTTGAGGTCTGTGCATAACATGAATTGTGTACACCACAGGTAAGTCTTATAATATTAAACATCCCATGTTGGTGCCAGGGCTTCCCACTCAATTGCAGAATAATTGATCTAAAAATCAGTGAGTGTCCTAGAAGAATAGCCTCTATGCCAGTGACACTGACATCCACCATGAGAATTGATTTCAATCCTGTATCAAGAGAGACCAAAACTCCAGCAATATAAATCTCTTTTTTATAGCATCAAAACATTTTTTGCCATTTACTGCCCCACGAAAAATTACATCCTTTCATCAGCAAAGATCTAAGGGTTTTGTTTTGACTGCACTCAAAAAATGTATAATAGTACAAAATAAAGTATCTGAGGGAGAGGGAGCCAGCTTATCAGCACTCACTAAATCTGCTTTTTGCTTCACACCGTCAACTGAAATGGTGTGCCCTAGTATTCAATTTGTTCTTCTGAAAAGTTACATTTACTCCTCCTTAAAGTAAGACTTGCCTTAGCAATCCTATATAATACCAGCCTGCGAACCAAATTGTGTTATTTGATGGTCTCACCAAATATCAAAATGTTAACCTGAAAATAAACAATGTTTTGGAATCCCTTAAAATTTCAGTCTTCATGCATTGGAAATCAATCACTGATGAGGACAACCGAAAAAGCTTATGAGTAAATTGAAAGTTTCCCTCCATGGTAAGAAAGGCAGTTCGTGGTTTGGAGTCATCAAGAAGGTTGTTTTGCTGTTGAGCATTTTTCAAATCTACCTTTGAAAAATACTTACCACCAAACAACAAAACCAACTTAGTGATATCAGGTAAAGGAAAAGTGTCTACAGGAATATTCTAATTTAATGATCTGCGATTTGTGATCTAATCAAAATGTCAAGTAGCTTTCAGCCTTCTCCATGATAACCACTTGGGAAATCTAACTCTAGGCCTCTACAGTTTCAATGACACCATCCTCAAGCATTTTGTCTACCCTTTTCCTTACTTCTTTGCGAACAGCAATGGGTACTCTTCTCACTTTGTGCTGGACAAGCACTGTATCCGGGTTGAGGACAATTTTGTGTATGTACTCTTTCAATGGCCATAGATTTTTATTAAATACTACCTTAACATCTTTCAAAAATCATCAATGGTAGCATCATATACAACCATAACTTGACTGGGTGCTCTTGGATTAATGATTATATGTGAATCATACTGGTGCAGCTACCCAGTATTTGAGGCCCATGTTAAGCCACAATACAATTTTCCCACAATTTGTTGATTTGCAACTGAAATGTTAGTTTGCATATAACAAATAATAATATTGGAGTCTCATCAGGATCACTTCCAACAATCAGATCCCTATCCACAGATAAACTGATAGGGGAATCTTACTACACAATAGCTACCTTATTTTTTATACCATCCCATCACATTCTTGCAAAATGGCCTCTGCGACCACATTTCCTACACTCTTTGTTCACAATAAGGAAGGATTTTGAGTCTGATCCATGATATGTGCTGTCACATTTATAACAGCCTCTGTTAAATGGTTTGACAGATAGACTGGTTTTAAAGGACCAGCTAGATGATTTCAAGACTGCTCCTATTTTCAGAATCAGCATTTTTACGAGCATTAGTGGCCGATATGTCAGTAATATGTTTAACTTTCTTTCCATTTCTCTCTATATCAGATTATTCCAGTGCATTGTCAATATTGATTGTGTCTTTGAGACATTGATTCTTGGCAGCCCACTCTTCCTCCTGCATTTTCTTACTCTTGCACTGCACAATGAGTTGATCACAGATTAGCTCCTATGTCATGGCAACAAATGAGCCTTTTGTTGAGAGTTTCTGTAAAATCGCTACAAATTCATATACAGATTCACCACTATTCTGTGGCTGAGTATAGAATTAATATCACATCATAACTAAATTAACCTCCTTAGCAAATAAAATTTCTATTTTTTTTATTCAGCTTAAACATATCTTTGAAGGGTTGACCATGAGGTTCTCATGCAGCAGATAAGTACTTAAACATGCATTGACCTTCTTAGCCTAAGACACTTAGGTGGTCATTATGAACACGGCGGGTTGGCCCGCCATGCCGGCGTTGGCGGCTGAAACCGCCAGCCGGCATGGCGGGCCAACCTGCCGCATAATGATCATGGTGAGGGCTGCCATCTGCAGCCCTCACTCACCGCCAGGCTTCCGCAGTCAGGCAGCCTGGCTGTGAGTGGAAACACCATCCGACAGGGTAGCTGCGCTACCCCTCGGATAATGTTTCCTGATCCACCAGCCTTTCTGTGGCAGGTTATCCTGCCAGGGAAAGGCTGGCGGAGGGGGTGCCCCTGCACTGCCCATGCACTTTGCATGGGCAGTGCATGGGACCCGGTGCAGTGCCACGTCACGCAGGTCACTGCCCGATTTTCGGGTAGTGATTTGCGCGACGGGTGCAGCTGCACCCGCCGCACAGAGGCATTGGGCGGCGGCTCCATGTGGTCCTTCCCACCGGCCAGAAATCAACTATCCCAGCTTGGAATGTTATCACACAAAAACATACTATGGAACCTTGGAAAAATTCTATACTTTAAGGAAAACAAACATATTATATTATTACAGGCTTCATTCATGGGGGCATATTTCATTTGGTCAGTTACTTATATGGGCAATAAGATAGCACTCCCTGCAATGGGCATGTGCTTCCACATACTGGCTCCCCAATCCGCCTCTGAGACGCTATGCATACGTAGGGCCACCTCATATAATGCAAATCACTGATTCATGTCATACCCCACTGCATAACTAGATACCAGGTTGGGGAAGTGGACTCTTTTTGACTGCCACCATCCTTATGGTCTCAGAGGCTCTCCAGCACCCCAAGTCCATCTTGTGCTGGTTCCTCTCATGGGCCAACAAGGTTTTCTTCTTCTCTAAGGTGTAGGATGTTGGCTCTCTATATGGTGCAGTAAAAAACATACACCGTGCAGAGAGTTCAGTGGATCCCCAACTGGTTTGTAGAGGCAAAAGTTGATAGAACTAATGCTCTATTTTGTGGTAATATGGGTGAGCAGTTAGGCTTATCAGAGGGTAGTACTGAGCAAAGAATAAATCCAAGACCAAATTAAAAAAATAACACTTTTTTATATATGATTCAACCCCAAGAACCTTGTAATCAGGTAAGCACTTTTCAAGCATAAATACCTTTCAGTTTCAATGTTAACCTATAGAGGGAAACAAGGTTCATCAGCTTACAAAGCCAATCTCAGGGAGTTAAGGTAAGTACTGGGCACTGATCAGGACCACACCAGCAGGTCACTCAGGGCAGCACTGGGGCAGCCGGGTGCAGGGTGCTGTAAGGTGTCGGGTGCCCAATCGTTTCCTTTGGGAGTTTGGTCCTTGTGAAGACAGGCTGCAAGCTCTGGCTACAAAGTCAGTCAGGGACAACAAACAGGTAGGATGTTGTCTTGGGGTGCTCAGAGAGGTAGGTGCACCTTTGGTCTTTTTCTCCGGGCCCAGGGGCAATGGATGCAGGGTGTCTTTAGGCATTGGGGGGGAGACCCAGGTTGGACTTGAACTCAGGGGAGCCGGAGACGTGTTGGCACGAGTGACCCACCTCAGATTGTGTCTGGGATGATGGGTACAGTGGTTGCTGGAGGTGCTGGGTTTTCTCTCACCACAAGGGTGCGGGAGAAGGGGCCTGCGTGCAGGGGCTGCAGGCGACTTGGCGGAGTCTAGGATGGGTAAGCCCACACTGGTCTTGGACTCTGGACATCTGAAGAACCTTGCAGGCACCGATGGTTGGCTTCACCTCGGGTCGTGGCCGTCGGGTGCACAGGTCACTTTGGGTGTCGGGTCTTTGCTGTTCTGGAGACTGCAGAGTCCTTTCTTGAGACTTTGTTGCAAAGTAGAGCCGCTGCTCATGGGAATTTTAAATCTTTATGGAAGGCAGGCAGTCCTCCTGGGTTTCTTGGAGGCTAAGATGCAGGAAGAGTCATCTTTTGGGCAAAGCCCGCGGGGTCAGCAGGCATGCCGGAGGGGCTGGTTCCAAGTCAGCTGCTTCTTCTTCTCCTCTTCTGCAGGTGCAACTCCTCTTTGTACTTTGCTTTGTAGGAAGTCTGGATCTGAGTTTTATGGTTCAGGGGTGCCACCTAAATACTCACTTTAGGGGTTTTAAAGGAAGTGCCAGATGTTAGCCAATGGGCTACCCACCTTTAGGGTGACTACACCATTTCTAGGACCATTTCTGCTGGGAAGTGAGCATAACCCTAACCCTAGTGGCCTAATTCCTTCCAAGCAAGATGGAGGAATTTAAAAAGTAGTGTCCACTCCAGCTTATCTACTTTAGGGGTGGGACTGGCATGAATTGGGCACGCCTCCTAATCTAACTAATTTTCCCAACGGTGCTGCCCCCAAAAGTGGGGTTAGGACGAGGAGGTTGGTCATCTCCATCATCCGGAGAGACCTAGGTCACATTACCAAGGCCTTCAAAGCTACCCATCCTGGTATGTCTATCCTTGCTAGGTGAGGTGATAACATCCCCTCCCATTCCAGGCTTTTGTCTCTGGCCTTCTGTGAGCGCTGGAGGCCAGAAACGCGTCTGTGGTGGCTGAACTGGTCAGGACCAATCAGTCAACCCACTAATAGCGGGTAGGTTTTCAGGGGGCACCTCTAAGGTGCCCTATGGGTTAAGTTATTAATAAATCCCTCTCTGGTATCAGTGATGGTTTATTAATCTGAGATGCTTGATACCAAACATCCCTATATTCAGAGAACCCGTCATGTAGCTGGGAAACTCATAGTGACCAGAGTCCAGGACATGCATTTAAAATGGGTTCCCTGGTCACTTACTATGTCTGAGAACCGACAAAGGCATAGCAGGGGCATATCTGCTTATGCAGATATGCCCTCACATGTAATATAATACACCCTGCCTCAGGGCTGTGAGGCCTGCTAGAGGGGTGACATACATATTGCAGTGCAAGGGGACATGGCACACAGGCTGTGTGCCATGTTGTGTTTTCAGTTTTGGGAGCACCTTGTCACGCAGCCTGCAATAGCAGTCTGCATAAGGTTGGTGCTGGGTCCCTCAGAGTAGCACAAGTTGTGCTGCAGCTCTGAGGGGCCCTCTTCAGTACCGATGCCCTAGGTACTGGGGTACTATTTACTAGGGACTTACAGGGGGGCGGGTGCCTGGTCATTTGGGGAATAAGTGATCAAGTATCTTGTTTTAAGGAAGGGACACTGGCACTGGGGACCTGGTTAGCAGGAACCCAGTGTACTTCAAAGTTAGATATAAAAACCAAGCAGAAAGTGGGGGGTACTGCAACCAGACCCCAGATCCCTACACAAGGCCAGTGTTAACTTCTTTTTCTCTAGGGCCAAAGTCGCTGCTGCCTTTGTCTCCTAAGCAATCAGGGCTGCTTTTCCTCCTCAGCAGCTAAGGCTGCCTTCTCTTCAACAGCCAGAACCACATTTTTCTCCTCAAGGGCAATGATAGGCAGCTGCAATTTCAAGGTCATCTCCACCCGACTGTCCTCCAGCTCTGTTAGAGACAAACTGTGGCTATGGACAATGCAGGTGGCACTGGGAGTCACTTCACCATCGATTTCATTTTCCTGTTCAACCTCATCCTCAACCTCCTTTGAGGTGCACTGTAGCTGGCAGACTTCCTCCAAGACTCTGAGGGTAATGTGGTAAACCTCCTTCTTGAAGGTCTTGTTTACTTTCAGCCCCCTTTGCTTGCACATGCTACTTAGCTCTGCCATGCTAAGGCTCTCCAAATTAGCCAGATCCAAACCATGTACGGAAACAAATGACACCAAAATGACAAAGATCCAATAAAAGCAACCAGAGATATGACTTTTTAAATTTTAAGTAGAGCTAGCACCACAAAGCCCAAACACCAATGAGATTCAATGGTCATGGTAGACTGGGACCTTGATGCAATTTGAGGCTGACTGAAATGGAGTGTGGGTCAGACACATCAACCAGGTTCATCCTGGTCAAAGATTTATCTTCTGATTTAGCCTTTTAAGTCCCAAACCACCACAGGAGTACAATTCTAAAGCACCCTGTGACCCCAGGGGAGGCACTCACAGGATGTCAGGCAGAGGCCAACAGCAGGGTCCTTTCCTGATCCACTTCCCACTGGTCTGCTGGGTATTTCAAGGAAAAGCCCTTAAGAAACTTGTTGTACTGTGTAGCTTGAACAGAAGGTCAGCCACATGACCCTTGGAGTCTAATTCCTGTCCTGGGTATATGCAAGAACAAGTCAAGTGTTTTAGTGCTCCTTTCAGGTCACAGAAGCCAGGTCCAGTCATCTGGTGATCACCTGGAGGTCTGGGAACTGGTTTCTAGTGGGTGCATGGGGATGCCACATTTATGCCTGACTTTAGTTATTGGGTGAGATTAACTCTTGGGCATGCCCTAAACAATGGGGTAAAAGTTCCCTGGGTCATCCCTACCCACTTTAGGCATTTTCAAGATGGCTAAAGTCTTCAGCCACACTCAGCTTGGGCTCTGAGAGCTGGTGATGTGAGTGGTGAGTGTGATATGGTAATCCTAGTAACCTTCCACATCTAACACTAAAATGCATTTGGAGCAGGTACTGTACTCACAACAAACCCAGAAACAGGTGTCTGGTATGGTAAAGGTAGGGCTCTCCAGCCACCAGTGAATCCACAAGAATTTTCTGGACATCCCATTCTTGATTCTTTCAAGTATGCCACAAGTGTTATTTGTGAATCTATCAGACCTGTCAAGCAGAATTTGACATTCAAGCAGGATTTGACACTGTAGTTTCCCAATTATGCCCACAGCTACTCCCTACATGATCTGTGGAGTTCAGAGGAGTCATCTCTGCCCAGTTAGATCAGCTTATTGGGCATTTTACACCTATTCATACCTATTTAAGGCGAATTACTGGCTGGGGGCTGGTAGACGATTATAGTAATTAGCATTCAGGAACTTCCTTCAGGAAAAAGGTACATTTCAAATGTTACTTTTCCTAAATAATTATTCAAAATCAAACTTTACCACTATATTGCATTTTGAATAACTATTTCAAATAGTAGTTTACTTATTGTTCAAGCTGATCCCTTTCCCGGGTTACAGTTTCATCTGTACTATGGTTTTCTATATACAGCTAGGACTGCCACAGTGGCTGCTAGTCACTCTAAGGACATGTTAACATTAACTTTCTACATGTTCTACTTTTAAATATGATGCACCTTGCCTTGTGGACTATAAGGCCTACATAGGGATGACTCTTAAATCTTTAAAAGGAACGTTTTTACATGGCAAAAGGGTTTATTTTGGTAGGTCGAATTCCAGTTTTTTACACTGCTACAATTAGGCTGCTATTGTAGGTCTGAAGCCATGTTTGCTCAGCCACTGTAGAGGAGGGCACAATAGGAGCTGCAGCCAACTCTTGACATTTAATGTTCAGGTCCTGGCTACAACTAGTACCACATAATAGGGACGTACAGGTAAGTTAAGCATGCCAAATAGAGTTCTGCCAATTTGACCATGTTTAAAAGGGGAAGCGCAGGCACTTTACTTCTGCTTAACAGGTGTAAAGTCCACAGAGCTCTACAGCTAGCAGAAATGGTAGGGCAAAAGCTGGGGGTACTACACAGAAAAGATAGAAATTTCCTACAACCTTGCTTTGGTTTTTCCCACACACTAATGACTTTTATGGGCTAGCTGGAAAACTTGTTCAGTTAGGACTGATGGAGATGATTGCTGCTCAGGTGTAGCATATTAGGAGTCACTGCCAGCTCATTGTAGACATGGTACATGGATGTCACGATTTGTTGAACTGCTGCAGTGTAGTTTGGTTGGTCAAAATGACAGTATGCGTGGGTACTCATAGAATGGCTTTAATTACATGTGGAGTGAAGTTATCTTCTACAGCAGCTGATTGGATGTCAGATAGTGACATTAGATGCAGTCATGACCCTTCCACCACCAACTGACATGTTCCTCTGTTTCCGCTGTGGTCTTAGCTTTGTGTCAGCAAGTGGCCCATGCTGGCAAGGTAGATCGTCTGCTGGGCATTGGGATTCTGGTTGGTAGGTGACAGTAAATTAATATTCTGGTAGTGGCAGGATCCACTTTTCAATTTTGAGGTAAATATTTATATGATGACCACTCAAATAAGGTACCACTGATTTGTAGTCAGGTGATACTTGAAAATTGTTCCATATAGATAGAGGTAGACGTGTCTGCATCCCAGGTGGACGGTGATGACTTCTTTCTAGATCTGTGAATAGCTCTGTTCAATGGGCATGAGGGCCTGGTTGCTGTAGGCTATTGATGCCCTTCTCCAGGTTTGCTCTTGAAGGAGGAAAGTCTGTAGTCCTGTACTACTGCTATCCGTAGGTCAGTTTCTTTAGTAAGCTGTAAGGTCAGGAGTGTGGTGTCTGCTGAAAGGACATTTTTGTTTTCCTGTATAGCCTTTACATGCTCTCCTGTTTACTTCTGAGCTGAGGTGGTTTTGAAAAGGCTATGGAGGGATTCAGTAAGGGAATGGAGGATTTGGAAAAATGGCCACAGTATGGGCTATACCTAGGAAACAGTGGACTTTGAAAACCAGTGATGAAGCGACTGACTTGATGTCTTGCACCTTAGTGGGATCAGGGGTCACTTCTCATCTTACAGAGAAATGGTTGCCAAAGAAACCAGCATCAGATCAGATGATTTCACATTTCTTCTTGTTCAGGGTAAGACTATAGTCCTGAAGGTGCTACAGCACAGCTCTCAAGTTGGAGTTGGTTTTAACAAGGATGTCATTAATCTCAATGTTACAACATAGCCCTGCAACTCATTTTAAATGTTTGGTACATTGCTGTTCTGTGTCTATGGGTTTTGTGGTGTGGCTTCTAGGGTTTGAATGTTGCTCCATCATGTTAGTCGTGGTACATCATTTTTCCAAGGTGAATACATAACATCCCACTCAAACGTTTACCCCATCACATGCCTTGGGACATAGTACAGCTGCACTTGTCACACCTGTTTTCATCACAGATCAAACATCATAATTTATCTCCCATTTGTGATTAAGCTTGCTCTAAATGCAGGATCTTGATGTTTGTTTGTCAAATATCTACTACCCTCGAACCAATGGGTTCAAACAAAGTGACTGTTTATTTATACCTATGTTGTTTCGCACTAAATGAGGTGGAGGATTGAGTTGATGCTCTTGAGTCTGCCTTTAATAGCTCAGCTTGTGCATTTTAGGGAATGTCCCATTTTAACTGCTTACATGGTTTTCAGCCTAAACCATTACCATCAAATATTTTGGTGAATTATTGGATTCCCAGCAGACAAGAGCACCATAATCATCTGAGAGAGGTTTTACAAGGATCAAACATCAAAGAAACGTTCAGAGGTATAGCGAACATTAGGGTTCTCTGCCTTCTACTTATTCTGACACCAATTATGGTTGGTTATCCACTGTTACATATATGTTGTTGGACCACGTAAACTATGACCGTGGTATGGTGGCATATTTCCAATAAAGAAAAATCGTAATCCCAGTCGCTGTAAAATTAACTGTGCCCCATGGTTACACATTGATCCAGTCTTTCACGTGTCACTCATAAAGCCCTTCACCAAAACGTGTCACATCAGTCCACCTCCTCCTGACCAGATGCAAAGGAACATGGAATATGAAGTATGTTATCTTGCACATTGTGAAAGGGTACGAGGTGGGCTGCAATACCTGGTATATTGGAAGATATGCTGATTAAAGTAAAGATTATGATAAATGGTTCAGAACATATATACACTAAAGTTGCTCCACTTGTTCCATGGCAGCATTCGCCAAATTAGAGCACCTGTCTCAATGGTGGCGGTCCAGAGAGTGGTACTGCCCAATTGGTGAGGGTTATGAATGTGGGGCTGGCCAATAGGGCTTACTGATCACTAATGGATCTCTGGAGCATTGCAAAGGACCACCTCCTTGGTTCAATTGACAGCAGAAAGGTACAGTTGAATCTGTGGTTCCAGCCAAAGACTTAGAGTAGCGTGTTAAGGAGCTGCTGCTCTACAAGCGCTAACATCACAGTTCCTGTTTTCTCTGCTAGCAGAACTACTATGTTGCTAATTTGTCACCAAGAAGTATTTTATTGTTGATCTGAAGCAATATGAAGCCCTGCAGAAAAAGCAAATCTCAATTTAACCTTAGGAGTATTTATTTAAATTACAAGCAGATCTTAAGAGCCTTACTAAACAATTGAGATCCCGTTGTAGTGGATTCACAGATGTGCTCAACAGTCTGATCAAGCAGTTACCTGCTATATGCAGTCCTCTTTCATCCAGGCATCACTCAGCCTGCGTTGTAACGTTTTAGCAACCAATTTCACGTTCCAGTGATACACTGCCTGTGACTTCCAGGCAGCAACATATGCACCACTGCCAACCCTGTAGGACCTTGAATAGCTCTCGTGTCACCAGTAAGGGCAAGTGTTATGAAACAATGCTTGTGTCTTGGTGACAAAATAAACTGTGTATTCCTTGATGGTGTGTCATTTAGTAGTAGCTGTGGCACATCTGATTTGACAGGGCCTTTATGCATGGAAAGTTCTCAGGTTGGCATTTGAAAGAATGTTAGGAAATTTTGAAATTTGACAATGGGTACCCGCTTTGGTAAGTGAGTGGTAGGGTGCAAATGATCTAATGTGTCTGCCTTTCAATGTTTGTAACCAGGTCTGTAATTGATGAAATAGTGGAATCTTCAAAGATCAACATCTCTCCGATATGTCTGGAGGTAGCAAACTATGCAGAAGCCAGATGAGATGCAAAATGATAAAAGGTAGATTATATCAGTTGCGTTGAAGTGAAATGCTGTAAACTGTCCTACCTTTGTTCACACTGTTGGATCTGCACGGGATAATACACTTATGAGATAACAATTGGTCCACTGCACATAAATGTAAAACCTACTTATCTGAGATTCCACAAGCCCTGACCCTGTCTCTGCTCTTGCAATGTGAAGTTCCCTTTGAAGGCCAAGGGGACCCAAGATCAGACGTTCCAAAGTATGGTGTCAGGCTGGCTAACAGAACCTCGTGCATTGTTATACTGAAACTTTATTTCAGCAAACATACATTGTACATCAAGTCTGATCTCCTGGATGCTTACAATGAGTCTTTCAAGATGTTTAGTCTTTCACTCTGCAAGACATTGACATTGTTCAATCTTTTTCAGTGTTCTCTTACTTACACAGATCATCGGAGTTAGGTCTCAATGCTTCAAGTACAGCTAAAGTGCAGTGGGGTAAGACTTAGGTAAGTAACTAAGCGAGCGAGGCTGTGCACTTCACCTCTAAATTCTGTGGTTCTCTTTTGTTCCTTGTTACAAGTTCTGATGCCACAGATGGCAATGCCATGAGATGCCAGGTAGCAACGAAGAAGGCACCCAAAAATACACTGGTCGGAAAGCAGGGCACAGAGGTTTTTTTTAAGCCCCCCCTCCTAACACTCTCAATGTTGTGCCTGCCTGCTGTGCTCCCTCATCTGCCTGCTCACCACTTGCCTGTTACCCCTGCTTGTGGTTGCGTCTCAGTTCACCTGTCTCTTGCATTGCTGGAGTCGGTTGATGTGGAGCAAAACCTCGCTGCGGAATCTCGGCATATGGCAGAGAATTTCAAGAGAAATGTGGGGCTTTGTGAGCAGTTTGCGCATCGTGGACAAAGTCACTTGAGGCAACCCTTTTGGCTCCCCGCTATTATCTTGGCCTTTATTGCATACAGTCAAGCAGCCGTATAGGGTGGTGGCAACGTTTTTTTCAGAGCTGTCACAGTCACGCTTAGGAGGAGGAGGAGGTAAGTGGATGTTTTTAAAGGTATTTTATCTGCTCCTAATATCTAGCCAAAGCACTGTTGAGGTGTATGTGAAGAAATGCCCCCCCTAAAAAGAAGAGGTGCTAAGCCCTAAATGTACGTTAAGGGCATGAAAGCAGGGGGTGTGATGGCGAATGCAGTTGATGCAAGAGACTCCATTGGGCTTGAGATTGTTTCATTCTCACAAGGGAACCATGTAAGTCTCCTTGAAGTAGAACGGACCCTGGAAATTGGAAGCATTCAATCCTCAACAAAGACTCTAGCAGTTTCTAGGAAGGATTTCGTGGGGAAGCGTTTCAAAACTATAGCATCATAAGACTCTGCAAGCGCATGCCCAACAGACTCTCCCTCAGGACATCCCTTGTAAATGCTGGACAGCCAGGAGAAGGAAATGGTTGAAAATTCTGGAATGAATCGCTCCCTTCTATCTTTCTCGCCCTGCTTGTTCCGAACATCTGTACTAAGTTTTGAGGACTCTGAGGAGAGGCCTGGAGTTGGAGGAGAAGTAGGGGGGAGTGGAAGGCCTAGGAAATCGCTAGGAGTTGGTTTGTCTAGAAGAGAGATGGCACTAAGCTTGAGCTGGGAGATGTGACCCTGCAAGGGGTGGACCGAGGGATTTTAGCTTCGTCCACTGCAAATATAGAGTTTACTCTGTCAGGTCCTTCCCCGATGTTGGACATTCTCTTATGAATGCAGAATACGCTGCATGGCCTATTGGGGCCATCTCTCTCCACAAATGAATTGCTGAGAACTGAGCCAGTATTCTTGAGGTGATCCTCTATGTTAAAGTCAATTAATTATTCTATGCCCACACTCGTGAGGCCAGTACCCTCCCAAAACTCGGAGCCTGATGAGAAGGGAACAGAGTGTGGCGGGATCTGGGTAGTTCCACGGTGTACGTATGTAAAAGACCAATGTTGGTGAAAAGATGGTATCATGGGGGGGTCTGGAAACTGGCATTTACGCCGCCTTAGAATAAGGAAAGGCATACTCAGGGGTAAAAGTTTAAAGAATCCACCCCAGGAATCCCGGACCTGGAATAGTTTGGTAGGATTGGATAAAAGTCACAAGGCATTAGGGAAGCAAGTAAAATATAGAGGAGTAAGCGAAGAGGGGAGGGGTACTAAGGAAGGTTTTAGGGTTCAGGTTGTCAAGGTTCCTGACGTGATGAAACCGTGTCCCAGGGTTAAGAGTAAAGATACTAGTGGTGTTTCGAACAGTGAGGATTCTAAGGAGCGTGCTGCTTTCATCAGATTAAAGAAACAGGATTTTTATCATGAAAATTGGGATCTTATGATTCACACCCTTCAGGCTAAAGATATAAATACGTTTTGGAAGCTAGTCCAGAGTGGTAGCAATAAGTCAAATGAACCCTTAAGGTGTATGGTCCCCGAAAACACTTGGGTGGTGCACATAGGTAATGTATACAAGGCCAGGGAGGTCACACACAGAGGAAGGTGGCTTATCTGGGGGAGAATCTATTGGAATTATTCTCTGATCAGTCCTTTGCTAGGGTGACCAAGCGTCCTGGATTTGCCGGGAAGTCCCGTTTTTTCACCAGCTGTCCTGGCAGATTTAGAGAAATTTAGCTAATGACCCGTTTTTTTTAGAGAAGATCGATTAAATACATAGAGAAGCAAGCTGTATTGTACCCAAAAGCAGAACAAGTTTGTATCTCTTCTCTGAGCACAATTTAAATAACACCCATAAGGCTGGGTTTAAAAGTTGCTTTTAATTTAGTTCCTTAGTGCCTCGTTGTCTCTGTTTCTATGTTAATGCACGCTGTCATTTAAATCCTTTAGTGCCCCTCAGCTCATGTAAAAGTGTAGTCCTTCTTGTATGTTTGCTAAATGTTCCAGTTTTTGTTTTTCAACATGTGGTGGTCACCCTCTCCTTAGCTAAACTGATACATTTCCTTAACCTAACAAAGGCAGCTGGGCCAGATAATCTACCCCCATCACTATAAAATCTAACCCTAAAAGGTGGGCTACTTTTTTCCTCCAAGGGCTTTGTTCCTGTAACAAAGAGGGGTATCTTTCCACCCAGTTGGAAGGGTGCAATAACCAAGCCAATACATAAAAGAAGCATTGGCAAATGCAATACATTTCGTTTATGTGTTTAACAATAAATTTTTTTTAAAGTTTTTGCTTGGTGAGCAAAAATGAAATACAGCTGTCAAAGTTCACCAACCCTATTGTATCCCTTTCTGTGGCTAACCTTTGCTATGCCCCCAAAACCTGTGATATGTAATACTGCAATACAACGCATCTTCAAAGCTGCAAGGACACATCAAACCCATTCTCCCTTCACACTTACATGGTGAAAAATATTTTTATATTGTCAGGTCAGTGAATGGTAAGAAGAATGCAGTGGCCACAGGTGCGTTGGTGAAAGTATATGAACATCTTTCTGTGGTAGTTAGGGCTGCAGCCGTACACTGTCTTGTGAACACTACAGTGTACCTTAAACAGGCCTCTTTCCAGAACCTGGCCCAGCAAACTGCTTCTAGTTTATATAGTCTGAGTATGTTACTACAGTGGTTGAGGTTGCGGCTTGGGTCTGAGCACTTTGTATCTCCCTTAGAAACTTTCTTATATAAGCTGTTACAGATGGTTTTACAGTAGTTCAGGTGGTGCATGATGACAGCTGGTGTGCTCCCTGACTTCAGAATCCACAGTATCATTGTGACTATGGTGTAACACAAAATGATGCCGCATCCCTGCAGAATGTGGCCAAGGGCTCCTGACACTCCCCTAACCTCAGGGATAATCATATACCTTTGGCTGAAAGGTAGTTGGCACCCTGCATCACCGAGGCCTGCGTTTACAACCCTGCAGTGAATAAAATGAGACAGACATGGATGCGATAAAACAATAGCAGCACATGCGACACACAACGCTAATATAAGATGCGCATGGTGTTGTATCGTTTAAACCCTCCCATGGATGTGAGTGAGGTAAGTGGATTCATGCTCAGCCCACCGTAATGACTCCCAAGCATCTCAGGCTTTTTCTGTGAAACGTTGGAGTATGAATAAGTAACAAAAAAGTGGGATGCAAAGACAAAATAATGAATCAGACAACTTCCTACCTGGGGTTGTGGGCACATAAAACAAGGAAGTATGACGGGTTGTAAATGAGTGGCGCTGGCAGCCCACACGCGTGGTGCACCACTGCTACACCAGCACTCTTGTGCATTTAGTGTCATGGGTGCATGCATGTTCGTGTAGGTGCATTTATGCCTGTATGGTGCTTGGTGTGTTGCAGTATGTGTATATGTGTGTGTAACGGAGCCTGTGGGTTCTGTCTCTGTGTGCATGCTCTGCGTAACATCACATCTCCATGCTACACAACATTTAGGGTTGCTCACCTGTTTTGTTGTCTTGGCTCATAAGAAGAATTGTTCTCATGCTGCTATTGCTTTGTTCATAGTAGTGGAGGCCCATGAGGCATCACTACAGAAGGATTAGTAAGATTTAAAAAGATGTTCGGAGGACCTTTTCTGACTTTGGTATTATCTGGTTACAATAAAATGGTGCCTGATCAATGTTTACATGGGGCTGAACTGTTGACCCTAAGCACAGAGGCCAATTGGGAGAAGCGTGAGAGTAGTTGCCTCATAAAGCTGCTAGGGTTACCTAACAGCACAATGTTCCCGATGAAAAGACTGGAAGGGGACCTGACGTTTTGGAATTTCCTAGCCTATAAGCAACCTTGTGTTTCTGGAATAAACTTTGGACCTCGGAGATCCAAAAGGTTTCAGCCCTCCTGGCTAGTGAAATTGCAATGAGTGAGTTAAGATGGGCTGTGCAAGTCAGGAACAGACTAGTGAAAATTGCTGCAAGTCTGAAGTTGGGGAAGTTCAATGTCATGGGGGCTTCCCACCTGTCGAAGGGGGAGTGGAGAGCAGCTTGTAGGAAAGAATCTAGAGTGGTGGACATAGATTATGTTGCAAGGAAACCTTAAGCTACCTATATGCTGCAGTCCTAGGATAACCAATGGATGTACCCCTGTTTATCCATATTCCCAAATCCCCAACTGTGGGTGCTGTTACTAAAATTTCGGGTAGCCTTGGACCTTAGATTGTAAAAGTATGAGGAGTTTAATGCACTTTACTCTTTGGATAATAATTGTTCCTGTGGCTTGCAGTCTTCAAATTTTAATGTTCATTGTTTACTAGACTATTTGCATTTTTATAGAATTCATTGTCAGATTTTAAAACCACCTTTCTTAAAATACAGTATTAGTCATCATAATGAGGTCCTCCTATTACTGACGAACATGTGGTTTTTAGATGTTGTGTGTGCACTAGCAAAACGTTTTAATATAGGCTCAGGTCAGAAATGCTTTAGAGTTAGATATTGCATAAACCACCAACAACCTTGTGGAAGGCACCTCTAAAATAGTAAATATGATTTTCTATGCGTACCCTTGTTAGAAATGGGTGTCTCTAGTTGGCAGTGGTTTGCACCCTGTCCAAGTAGGGACCCTCACTCTAGTCAAGGTAGGGGAGTCAGACAGCTAAGATAACCCCTACTAACTCCCTTGGTAGCTTGGCTCAAGCCGTTAGGCTTATCTCAGAGGCAATGTGAAAAGTATTTGTATACACAGTAACACAGTGAAAACCCCACAAATATAGTCCACACCAATTTAGAAACATAGCCAATATTTATCTAAGTAAAACACATCCAAAGTGACAAAAATCCAACATACACAAGTAAAGATACACATTTTCAAAAGATTCAATGTAGTATAGCACTTAGAAACACAACAGCTCCAACTGGGGCTATCCCAACGGCTTGATAGAGTTGCTTCCAACAGTCCAGTGCCACCCGCGAGGGAGCGCGGTTGGCCCCCGGAGTCATATAGACCCCGGTTATAGTACCTTGGAGACTATGGCCCTCATTCTGACCCTGGCGGTTTGTAACCGCCAGGGCAGAGGGCAGAGGAAGCACCGTCAACAGGCTGGCGGTGCTTCTGGGGCAATTATGACCGCAGCGGTAAAGCCGTAGTCAGAAAAGGGGAACCGGCGGTTTCCCGCCGGTTTTCCCCTGCCCCAGGGAATCCTCCATGGCGGCACTGCATGCAGCGCCGCCATGGGGATTCCGACCCCCTTCCCGCCAGCCTCTTCCTGGCGGTTTACACTGCCAGGAAGAGGCTGGGGGGAACGGGTGTCGTGGGGACCCTGGGGGCCCCTGCAGTGCCCTGCAGGGGCCCCCTAACAGGGCCCCATTAAGATTGTCAGTGTCTGCAAAGCAGACACTGAATATCGCGACGGGTGCCACTGCACCCGTCGCACCCCAGCAAATCCGCCGGCTCCATTCGGAGCCGGCTTCATCTTTGCTGGGGCTTTCCCGCTGGGCCGGCGGGCGATCTGCTTGAGATCGCCCGCCGGCCCAGCGGGAAAGTTGTGATCACCGCCGCGGTCATTTCACCGCGGTGCGGTGTTTGGGCGGTTTCCGCCCGGCGGGCGGTGCCCGCCGCCGGCCGGGGTCGGAATGACCCCCTATACGAGGAACCAAAGACTTTGCACAGAGTCCAGGAGTTGGGACGTCGCTAGAGCCGGTGTGGAGTTGGTTCCTTACTGCCGCCGGGAAAGGGAAGTGTCAGTTCCTTACTGCTAGGCAAGGGAGGTGAGGTGTAGGTTCCTTACGGTTGCAGAGGAGGTGATGTGACATTGATGGCGAGGCATCGGTTCCTTACGAAAAGGCAGGGTCGATGAATCCAGCAGGTCAAGATGCAAGGTGTTGACTTTGCGGTGTTGCAATCACATCACGGGGCCACAGGTGCTACGGCACGGTCAGGTGCTACGGCACGGTCAGGTGCCACGGACGTTGGCACGGCACTTGTGCTGTGGCAAAAATTTGGAGGTGCTGTGGTGGTGTCGGGCCTGCATTGTAGGTCGCAGTCATTGCACTCAGCAGGGAACACAGCTCTGGTGCAGGCAACGCACGGGGTCAGAGAGCGGTACCAGTACCAAAGTCATTTTGGACGTTGTTGCACAAGACCTCACTCCCAAGGGCCCAGGAACTGGATTTGGCACCACTTAACAAGACGTGGGTCCCATGCTTCCCATGCCACTGGATTCAAGCTAGCCTGGCTGATGAGAGGTGAAACCCCGAAACCGGTCCCAGGATGCTTGTTTCCAGTCCAGGAAAGACCTGGCCTAGCAGTTTGGGCTGGACTGTTCCCATGGGGAACAGGGTCAGGACTGATTTGCATATGGCTGAGTCCAAATTGGAATGGCATGGGCAGCAAAAAAACGATGGATTTAGGCCCAGATCACTGTACTGGGGGTGAATGTTTGACAATGTTCAGCATTCCGTTCATCACTTGTTGTTTTTGCTTTGTCGCCCTAAGTGGGAAGGGTATGCCCAGACGTGGGTCCCGTGCTTCCCATGCCACTGGATTCAAGCTAGCCTGGCTGATGAGGGTTGAAACCCCGAAACCGGTCCCAGGATGCTTGTTTCCAGTCCAGGAAAGACCTGGCCTAGCAGTTCGGGCTGGACTGTTCCCATGGGGAACAAGGTCAAGACTGATTTGCATATGGCTGGGTTCAAACTGGAATGGCACGGGCAGCAAAAAAACGATGGATTTAGGCCCAGATCACTGTACTGGGGGTGAATGTTTGACAATGTTCAGCATTCCGTCCATCACTTGTTGTTTTTGCGAAGTCTTTGATGTCCCAGAGGCTTCTTAACAGGAGGTCCAAGCCCTTGGAGAACCTTTGGAAACAGGATATAGAAAGCCAAGTCCACTTCTTTCACTCCAGGACAGAAGCAGCAAGCAGCAGGCCAACACAACAAAGCAACAGGCAGGGTGACATTCCCTCCTACAGCATCCAGCTCTTCTTCCTGGCAGAAGTTCCTCAGTCCAGAAGGATTCTAACTATATGGTGTCAGAGGTCTAGCACTTGCACCCATTTCTGTCTTTGAAGTAGGCAAACTTCAAAGAGAAGCCTTTGTAGTGCACAAGACCCTGCCTTTCCCTGCCCTGGCCCCAGACACATTGCAAAGGGTTAGAGACTGCTGTGTGTGAGGACAGGCACAACCTTGTTCAGGTGCAAGTGTCAGCTCCTACCACCAGTCTAGCTCAAGAATACCCATCAGCCTGGTGACAGGACATCAGGATATGCAGGACACACCTCACCTCCCTTTGTGTGACTGTCTAGAGTGAATTCACAAACAGCCCAACTGTCATCCTGACCCAGATGTTTATTCAGCAGACAGGCACGGCACAGACTGGTTAAGGGGGAAAATGGCCACTTTTTAAAAACGGCATTTTCAAACTCACAATTCAGAAACCAACTTCAAAAAAATATGTAATTTTGAATTGTGAGTTCGGAAGCCCCAAACTTCATATATATACATCTGCTTTCAATGGGCAACTACACTTAAAAGATTTTTCAAGGTAATTCCCATGTTACCCTGTAGGAGAGATAGTCCAAGCAATAGTGAAAAACAAATTTAGCAGTTTTTCATTATCAGGACATGTAAAGCACACCAGTGCGTGTCCTACCTTTTAAATACACTGCACCCTGCCCATGTGGCTGTCTTGGCCTACTTTAGGGGTGACATACAGGTAATGAAAGGGAATTTGTGTGTCCCCTTGCCAGCTCGACATGGCAGTTAAACATTGCACACACAGACACTGCAATGGCAGGCATGGGTCTTATTTACAGGGCTACTCATGTGGGTGGCACAATCAGTGCTGCAGGCCCACTAGTAGAATTTGATTTACAGGCTGTGAGCACACACTGTGCAGTGTACTAGGGACCTACTAGTAAATCAAATATGCCAATTATGGAGAGACCAATCACCAATATATTTTAGACAGAGAGCATATGCACTTTAGCACAAGTTAGCAGTGGTAAAGTGCCCGGAGTCCGTAAGCCAAACAAAAGGTCATGAAAAATTGGAGGAAGAAGCAAAAAGTGAGGGAATAACTGCAAAAAGGGCAAGGTCCAACAACCCTGATGTCCATTATGGGTGTAATGTGGGGTCTACAGAGTAGGATGTGCTAACAATTGTGCAGGATTGGAGGGAGGGTGGGCTGTGGGATATATATATTTTTTTTTTACTGTGTGGTTGCCTGTATTTATTATTTTATAAACCATCATAATAAATAATCTGAACTGAACTGAACACTAGATCTCATCATGCTTAAGATGATAAAGGTATGAGGGTCCAGAGGGGTTTGACGCGGTTTACAAAGTGAGCTGTGCTCAAGATGTCAGCCGATCTCATGAGATCTGGAGCTTTTTTGAGAGTCCTGGGCCTGTTTTCGGCCCTGTGAGAGTTCTTGCTGAAGTATCCATGTTGGGGCAGGTGGAGCTTAGGAAGACTTTGTCAGGGGTTTGCTCTAGGAATGGGGTGTGTGTGCAGGGGATGCTATCATGGTATTTTGGAGTTGGGGGTTAGCTTAAACTTCTACTCCTTAGTGACTTGGAATTTTAAAGAAGTGCCATGACAAACAAGGAGTGGTGAAACAATAAGTGATTTCTTGACACTTCCAGTGCCATATGTGCAAGTCCTAGGAAAGGCGCTCAAACAAAAATTACCACTTGAGCTGATTCACAAAGCACAAGTAAAAGGTAGCCATCTTGAGATGCATGCTTTGGCAGCAGCATCATGAATATTGCACTCTTCAGGCTGCAGCGCCACGCGGGCATCACTCCCCTGTCAGAAATCGGAACCTGAGAGCTGGGGTGAGCAGATAACTGGTCTCAACACTTGCTGCACCTATGTGCTCTAGTAACCTCTGCCACGTCCCTTTTAACTTTTAAAAGCCTTGTCAAAAACTATAATTTCGTATTTCGTGTACTTAATAGAGCCGCAGGTTATTTTAAGCAGGTGAAAATGGATTAACCATACAGTGCTATTGAAATTGCACCATTTGCGACATTGCGTTTTTTTGTGGGGTTTATGAAGTTTTTATCTTGCGAACTTCCTGTTAATGTTACTATGCTAGCTGCAGTTAGAACAGTTTTCTACATCAGTTTTGATAATAAAATCTGAACTCAAGGGCCCCTTTTAAGTTAGATCGAGAAAAAAGATCCCCAACATCCATCCAATTTCAAATTTGTGAAAAAAAGTTTTAAAATTAACTTGCAAGAAAAACGCCTCATTGTTTTCAGTCCCAGCTAACAATCGTATTTTTTCACTCCCTTTCTGAACCTAACATGCGGTGCGTATAACCACCCAGGTGGTGGTTGCCTTTGCTATGAGGCACATGAACAGAGAATTGCAGAATAACGACAATTCCCAGTACATATAAACCTTACGCGGTGTCAGATAATTCTGCCTGTTCTGTCGAAAGCACTGAACGCAAAATTGCATTCGGCTGAATATTTCCGCGATTTCCCTTCCCACTGAACTTTTAGCCCACTCCCTACCGACAGCCAACGTTTCCTCCCTAAGATGGCCGAACCATAGACAATGAATAGAAACGGCTATGATTCTCCTTTTATGTAAACAGTTTATAAATATGTCGTTTTTAGGCGCTGATGCCTTTGCTTTCAGGAGAGAGTGAAGGCAATCTTAAAAGCCTGAAGGATAAACATTTGTCACTGAGCACTCCAGCTGAACTGGAGGACTATTTACCGAAGGGACAAGACTTCTTTGTAACTTCAACATCGTCTGAAGGGTGCGTGTCCTACGGTGCGCGTGCGTGCCAAAAATGTACTTCCTTCCACTCTGAATTATGAAGTCATTGGGGAAACAACAGAAAAATGGACTAACTTTAAACTTTACTTTTAAAAGTCTAAAATTTACATTTTGAAAGCTTACATATGTGAAATCTCTAACTTTTGGCTCACAGGATAAATTGCTTCAGGTTCAAAAACTAGAGGGATGTTGATACTACTTTTATCACTGACAAACAGCATAACATCCAAGCCCTCATTACGTGTGCCCTATTAAAGAAGGCAAGGTTATACCGGGCACGATGTTACTGGTAGATAACGCCTGCTAACAGCCCCAGCAAGATTAACAGGCCACTTGTATCTAGGGCCTTAATCTCTAAAATAACCGTAGCAGAAAAATGAATAGTCTGCCACGTTGGGCCGATAAATATTTAGGCTCAGATACTTTTAGTTGGTTGTACATGTATATACAAAGAGGATAGGTTAAATTAACTTTTAGCACAACACAGCGTCCTCAATTGAGACCTTGTGAATTCCAAGATATTATGTTCAGTATAGTGCTTGATTTGTAAATAAAAAGGTGCCGGTGCTCAAAGCTCTCCTCTTAAACAGCGGCTGATGCAATTAAAAATGCGAGCACGGAATACTGAGGCGGCGTAATCCTGAAGCCATCTCGGGCCTCTTCAATACGTTTACAGCCACGCCCTGCCCATTCAGCTCACTCTTGTAGCTTTCTGCTTTTACCCTTTCTGACACTTTTTCCTTTTTCTCTTCCTCTGTCTTTCCCATTATGTGTCTTTTGCTCACAGTAAATGCTTGGGACAGAAAACTAAGCGCCGGACCTCAGAAATAAGTGCTGGTGCTCCGCACCGGACACAACACGCACAAATTAAGCACTGGTTCAGGATCGTTTTTGTGAGTTTTGTAGATTATTTTTTCGTCCTTTAATGCCTACAATAAACTGACCTTTTTGATTGTTTTATGCGTAATGCTACATTGAAAAAAATATTATTTTCGAAGCCATGGTGAATGTCGCTAGAGCACAGGCTGTGAGCACAAAAAAACACACAGGCAGCATAGACAATATTATTTGGTTGTGGAGCTTGGTTATTGGAAAATAACCTTCAAATACTCTCTTGCTCAGCAAAAGAGTGTTTGCTCATCACCTTACAAGGGTATTCAAACCTAGAGGTTTACTGCTCACGTCTTAAAGGTACACATAGACCAGAACACATGCCATATACACAAGCTCATGATAAATCAGCACACCTGTTTTTGATTACCACATTTCTGAATATGATAATTTGTATTAGTACTTCTGTACTGTCAATAGCAATCCATAAATTATTTTCCAATCTGTTTTATTAGGTTAATGATATTTTAAATCATTCAAGGGTCGACATTGAAGAAAGGAGTCTATGTAATGCACAGTTTTAGGCTTCATGACTGGTGCCCGGGGAACACAAACGTTATTGTTCACACGTGGAGTTATTTGGCTGCACCATAGCATATTAATTTCCTCTTCCAATAGTGTTAACCTTTAAAGAAATCCGTGACAATCCAACAACCATGATGGGGTCAGGTGCTGCCTTTATTGATGAATGGGCAAAATACTGCTGTGCCTGACTTAAAGAACACAGCTCTCGTGGGCCAGAGGCGGTCCCGGCCTGGCTCTTCTTCCAGTGTGGCATGGTAGTATCAGCGGTACCAAAGAGTAACAAAGAGCAGCTGCTACCCTTCTCTGCCTCTAATACGCTTCTTTGTCTCCACAGAGCCCAGTTATTTGGCATCATTTGAGATGGATTAGAAGACAGGACCAAAATGGGAGAGCACCTGAACTTGCCCTGCATGCCTTACCTTTTTGTTCCACTTCAGTCTGATTGGATAAAGACAGCAAACCACAGCACATGAGGGCCCCATCTGTCCTCTACCATGCTAAGAATACTCAGAGCCTCATTTAAAAGAGACCTGCACCACCGGAGCATCTGACGCTCCTGTGGCGCAGGCCTCTCAATCGTATCTATGAAGCAACGCAAAGCTACCCTGTGGCTCATAGATATGGAGTAAGTCAAGGCAGTGCAAAGCTCTGCCTAGCCTTACTCTATGTCGAGGAGGTGTCCCATGAGTGTTGTGGTGGGTTTTCCCATGCAACACCCATAGATTTTGACACATTCCCAGATTTACAAGGATCTGTAAACCTGGAAACAGGGGCATAGCTTGGTCAGTAAGAATAGGGGGGAGGGAGGGGAGCTTCAGATTCTACGACAATCACATGGGTATAAGGGGGTGTTAAGGGTCAGTGGAAAAGGTAAGGAGAGCAGATTGCGAGGGGGTACTTAAAACACAGTTTTTTGTAAAATAACCGTGTATTAAGGCCTTCAAAATAGAGACAACTGTGTGTTTGTGGGTGAGAGTGTGTGTGTGTTTTTGTCTGAGTGAGTATTTAAAAATGCTGGGAGAAATCCAACAGACAACTTACCATACCGAACTGAAAGCTTCTGTACCCAACTATTTGTTAAATAGTATATTTATTAGGGAGGTGTAACACCCCAAACACCCCCCTGAAGCTGCGCCTCTGTCTGTATTTTTGAGCCAAGGAAGCAATTGGAGAAACAAAGGAGAATAACAATGGTAGGAACTGTTGGTAAAAAAAATAATCAAATCCAGTAGAAGGCTGGATTTCTTTGACATCGCCTAGAAATGGTCAATGTAGAAAGGCTTGAATAATCTCCATATCCGCACTGATGCTTGATGAGGTCACCTACGTATCTGTATAGGGGGGAGGGCATAGCTTTGCCCGTCAATGAAACTCGAGTTTTAGAAAATACACTAAAAGAGGGACTAGCTCCATCTACCCAGGGACTACAGGGCTCCGGGGACCAAAAGTAATATCTGATAAAGTCAACGTTTTTACTTTGCAAAGTATGTAAACAGTCAGGTAAGACTTCTTGTTCAACCTTGGCCATTTCCATTTCACCTTGTGAATTCTTTGGATTTTATCAAGGAAACTAATGGGTGAACTGTGGGATTCATGATAAACGGCCTGGCAAACTGTGAGGAACTATGATAGATAGATAAATATTCTTTCAATAATGCATAGCCAGAATTTTATAATTCATTGATAGAACATATTAGTCATCAATATCAACAGCAACAGCTATATAGGTATGTACTCCCTACTGCAGGTTAGAGCAGGGTTTCAAATACAGGGTGAGCACAAGACTACATAAGAGGGATTACCAAGTGAGGTGTAAAGGACCCCTGGAAGTTAGGATAAGCAAGACCCAGCAAGAGAACCCAGATAAACAAGCTCCAGGAAAACTAGAGTTATGACCCAAAACAACAAAACTGGGCATCAGGGAAGGCAGGGTATGAACATCTACTTCAAATGGCAGAATCCTGGAAGACGCACAGTTGGCAGACACTGAGCAATTCTTCAGCCTGCCTTAAATGTGCACTCTGCAGGCTTTGATCCAGAAGTTCATCACATTTGAAAGTGGTACCATCTTTCCTTGGGAGAAGGTTTATTGTCTTGTGTACAGACACTGTCATCTCAGAACGTTTGAAACGCCCATCTATAGGCAGTGGAATAGGTGAGTCTGACATTGTCATCTCCATGTGGATAGATGTTCAAATTTCCGACTACCCTCAGGAACTGTGTAGCAAAGGATTCTTCATTATACTCCTTACTTTCTTTCTATATTATAGATGCTAAAGAAGGATTAATATGCAGACTACCTTGCCATCTGACCTTTATTTGAAATAGAACCAAGAACAGTAACTACTGAAGGCAAGAGAGCCTTCAATTCGCCCCCTTTCATTTTGTTTTCTAGCTGAGATATGCTTAGGCTGCATGTACTAGCACATCAAACCTACATCTTCTGGCTTTGCGAGTGCTTGTTAAGATTCATACATTCCACCCCTCTCACTTTTTTGGTTGTTTCATTTTGACACACTAAGTGATGAGTGTGCTCAGATGTGAGTCCCTTGCTCACTGTGCCACTGGAACCGGGCTGTATCCAGTTAAAGAGACACAAGTGGGGTGAAATTGGTCTTACTAGTGGCTTAGATTTATTCAAGCATCAGACCCTTCACTTTCTTGTTTGCTTTAGTGTGATGCCCTAATTGGGATGGGAATGCCCTGAGCTAACAGTGCTAGTGGAACCTAGCTGCACCCAACTGAAGAGCCCCAAATAGGAACAAATGGTATTGGGTTCCCTGTGTTCCTTTTCAGAGAGGTTCTGGCCTGGCTAGTCAGGCTGGACTGTTCCTACTGGAGCGCGATAAAGGCTTATTTGTATATGGTTGGGTCTAATGTGAGGTGACATGGTAGGCAAAAAACAATGGCCTGAGGTGAGACCCTGAGTGATTTCCAGTGGCTGAAATGAATTCAAACATCCCACCCATCACTTTTTTGTCTGCTTCAGTGTTGACATTCTTACTGCTAGCTTTACAATCCCAACAGGCAAAGTATTATTGCCAGAAAGCTTGGACTAGCTGAAAGTGTCACACATGATTTAATGCCACTTGGCAGTTATGAAATGTTCACACTGCCAAACAGTGCACATCAAACTAGAATGAGGAAGTTAATATGCCTTCTTCACAATCATTCATCTCTTGGTCTTCTGTAGAGCATGTCAACAGGAGAGCACATTATGACAGAGGTGTTCTGGAAGAAAAAGGTACATAGCATCTAAAAGTCAGGGAGTGAACGGGATAAAACCAAACTTGTTTCAACCTGAGGTATGTGTAGCTGTTGGGATAGAGGGAGAAAGAGGGAGTGAACAAAGCGATGGTAGAAAGTGGGAGCATAAAAGACACATAGAGGAACAGAATGATATGTAATGTGTATTTGGGGTTAGTGGTGGGCACTGGCACTCAATTTTGGGACAAGACATATTTCTCATGACCTGACTTTGGCCCAGAGCAAGAGAAAGAGAGAAAAACAGAAAAGAGAGAAACAAGAAAACAGAAACAAAGGGAGAAATCAAACATGAACAAGCAACTGGAAAAGGCAATAGGTGTGCATTTTCAATCCTGACTAAAACATTACAAGGCTTGCTGTACTGAAAAAACCCGAAATAAATATTGTTTTCTGTACAAAATACATCTATGAAATAAAGATATGAGATATTATGTGATGGTTCTGTTCACTTTTGAGATGTAAAATAATCTCTCATGTATTGCATAATACATTCCATAGGAAGTGGAATGATACCCCAAACAACCAATAGCATGATAAGAGAGAGATAGATATACTTTTTTGGGGCTGAGCATTGGTAACAATAGGTTAGCAGACAGCTTCACTACCCACACAGGCATAAAAAGAACCTCAACTTTGATGTAAAGAGACAGGAAGTGCAAGGAGGTGAATAAAAGAGGTATGAGGTGAAATCAAAACTAAACAGGCCTGGTATTTGGCAACCACAGTGTTTAGTAGTGGGGCTCTAATTAAAACATTGGGCCCCTGCATTTATTTATTTACCAATTAGGCACTAGTAGTACGGTGGGTAAGACAGCGCTTGCACAAAGGCAGTGGGAGTCAATAATGTATGATTTTGAAAAGATGAGTTCATAATAACGGCACACTAATTTGTTTCCATATTTAAAATGAGAGAGTGTGCACACGTGCAATGACCCTACCCCATGTTAGCACAGATGGCAAGTGGTCTCATGTCATGTTATGTACATTTATACACTATTACCCGGGAGGGTATTCTGAAGCTGCAGTCTGCCCTGACTTTCCTGATAACAGCACTCTGCATGTTTACACTTTGAAAATACATGTAGCGCTGGAGCGCCCACGGAGGTCTTCTTCCTGCCTCGGTTCAGAAACCGCAAGCACTCTAGTAAGACACCACTACTAGTCCCACCACTAGAAGCTGACTGGATCTTGGGTCCTAGGAAGCAGTGTGCTAACTGGATTCATTCAATGTACACCAATAACATGAAATACATAACTAATTTGAACACCATGACCAACTCAATTGTAAACAAGCGCCAAAGTGAATTGAGTTTCAAAGCTTTATTACAATCCCGGAATTAATATAACATTTATGGTGCACAAAATTAAGTTATAAACATACATGAAAACCATAGGCTGAACAAAACGCCCAACCAGATTTAGGGCCACATGTATGTCGCTTTTTGTTGGTCGCACAAATCAACCCATTTGTGACCAACAAAAAGCATTTCCCTAAGTACAAATCCCTATTTTGTTAGTCATTATGCAGTTAACGACTTGCAAAATAGGGTTTGCGACTCGCTATTAGGAAGGAAGGTTCTACGGGCGTTCCTTCCTAATTGTGACTTGTTGGGGGAAGTATGATTGTTTTCTAACCATGAATGTGGTTGCAAAACAATCACAGTTAACACCAATGTCAAATTGGTGTTAACCCATTCATAAACGGGAAGGGAGCTCCATGGGACCCCTTACCCTTTGTGAATGGTAGCAAAAAGGTTTTCTCAGAGCAGGCAGTCGTCCCACAGATCACTGCCTACTCTGAAAAAATGAAAAGAGAAATTTTCATCTTTCTTTTTGAGATGCATCCCGTTTTCCTTTGAGGAAAACGGTCTGCATTTGAAAAAACTGCTTTATTGAAAAGCAGTCACAGACATGGTGGTCTGCTGAGCCCAGCATGCCACCATCCCTCTGAGTGTGGCCATTTCCAATGGGGTTGGAAATTGTGACCTACCTCATGAATATTGATGAGATAGGTCATTTGCCACCCCTTTAGGAATCACAAACAGTGTACTTACAACTGTTGTACATTTTGTTTTGCGACTCTCAATTTGCGATTCCTAAATGGATCGCAAATTGCGAGTCACAAAACAAAAGGTCGTACATCTGGCTCAAGTCTACTAAACATCAACACCGTTAAACACTCCAAAAGAGTAACATAAATGAGCAAAACTACAATATGCACATTTATTTCAAATTTCAATGCAGATGATGGTGACATCAGTAAATCATCAAAATTCAGCTAATAACATTCAGATTTCAGGGCTGGGCCATCCTTATCACTAACATGAATTTGGACTTGCATGTGTGGGAACGGGCTAACACATGCAGGCAAAAATAAAAGAAGAGACAACAATAATTTGGAAAAATCATCCAACTGGGGTTTCTCTCTATAAATGTATGCTGGTGTAATTATCTAGGCTGAAAAGGAAACAAGAAACCACATTTAGGGCCAGATGTATCATACAACCGATTTGCGATTCTCAAATAGCGATTTTTAAGAAATCGCTATTTCAGAAATGCAAAAAGGTATGTATGATTTTTGCGATTTGGTAATAGCGATTTCTTAAAAATCACAAATGCTATTACCTAATCGCAAATAGAGAATCTGTCCCCATTCGCACCTTTGGGCCTGTTGGCCCATGTCTGCGAATTTTTTGCAATTCCAAAATTGCGATTTCTTAACCAGAAATCGCAATTTTGGGAATGCAAAACCCAAGGGTGCTGGGGGCCTAAGGCCTCCTCTGCTGTACCCCAAAAAATATTTGGGGGACATGTAGGGTGCACACATGCCAAAAGGGCATCTGTGCTTTACATGTACATTTTAAAAATGCATTTCAAATGCATTTTTTAATTTTGCACATGTTTACCACCAGGTTCAACTTGGTGGTAATTAGCGATTCCTAAATGCCCAAATTGCATTTAGGAATGGCTTCATACATGGGCTAAGAAATCGCAAATAAGGAATCCTTATTTGCGATTTCTTATTTAGAGAGTCGCAATTTGCGACTCTCTAAACAGGGTCGCAATTTTAAGGAATCGCTATATTTGCGATTCCTTAAAATTGCGTTCAGAATGTCTTTCATACATTCTGAACTGGCTTTTTGCATTCACAAACGGGCATTCGCACCGTTTGCGAATACAAAAAACCTTGATACATCTGGCCCTTAGGTTATACCTCTCCTCATGGGACATCAGACAGGAAAGTTTTGTCGAGCAGAGCGTTCACCTTGTTGTGACATCAGTAGACAGTAGCATCAGGACAGTGCAGACCACGGGCTGCCCATAGGACAAGTCAGCAGTTCAGCATTGATCTGGGCATATTAGTATTGATCAGCATAAGCAAGTAGGGCAATTAGAAAGATAACTTTAATTCTTCAGAAGACATCTAAGGATCATAGGGATTAGGGAGAAGAGAGAAAGAGACGCACCACGTCCAGGATCACTAGATTGTCAAGACGGACTGACAAAAAGTTTCAAAAGTCTCTCCCTAACTAGAAATGTCCAAGCCTTTCCGATTGGTCCTCCAGGTGGGCTCATCTTGCGCACACGATTCAACATCCAACGGTAGCCGCTGACACCATCAAGTTTGCAACTATTTTGGATTTTCTCCAAAAAAATACATGATCATCTCAATTAATTCATACAGTTCTGCCAAAATATTACACTTTCTAATTGATGGTAACATCCGGATCCTTTCTCACGAGCAATTCTCACATTAAAATCAATAAAGTCTCCTGTCTAGCTCGACACCTAGAACATATATTGTTACTTTGTCGATATCAAACCATGTTCTCAGTCTTTGATACAATAGGACATTCAACATCACATGAGCAATCTAGGAAACAATTCCTGTTCATGAATTTTCATGCCTTGTCTATCTAAGAAAGCCTAAATACACATTAGTACAATAAATACACTTATAAAACCTATTGTGCACCTTATAATTTAAATCAGATATGTAAAGCAAATCATTTTACTGCAGGATTATTTCTGACATATTAGAAACAGTTTAAATGTGCATTTATATTTCTGCACACATGTAACTCAAGTTAATAAATTCCATTTAAATCAATGTAAGTATGATTAGTCCCTGTTCATTTAATACTTCAATTCTAATATTCATTTTGTAAAAATACTTTTAACGTTACTTCATGTCAGTAGCTTGCTTACATATAAATGCACAATATTTTCATGTTAAAACGTGATGTCAAATACGAATGGAGGCCACATTGTCCATCATAATTCAAACGTGCACATTTTACATTTCATGTTAATTCCTCTGTTAGGCTTTTTAAATGAAGGTTTATAAGTCACATATGCCAACTTCTATGCCACTACTGTATTAGTAAAATTGTATCTCTATCAGTAGCATGGTTAGACACCAAACTTCAAATCCCAGAAAACAATTCACTGTCGACTAAAAGGCTCAGGCTGGCTTAGGTTGTTACAGGACAAGGATATGGGGTTCCCTACCAATGCCTAGACAACATAGACTTCAAACACTACAACGCAATATGGTGTGAACTGAAAAGCCAGGACTAACTAAAAATGTCACACCTGCCACGCATAGGGTTACTTACTACCTGTATTATTGTATATCTATGCTAGAAAGTGTTTACAAATCGCATTTCTGCAGCAAACACTAAACACCTTCAACTGAGGCTAATCATCCCGCTACGTACATGTGGAACATCGTATTTTTAACAGCTGAACCTTGAACATTTCCAGCTTTACTTCGGCCCATATGGCTGGGCCTGGCAGTAGAAACTTGGCGGAGAACTCAGCCTGAACAGTGGCCGAAACAAATGTGGGAGCCATCTGTGCAGCTTGGAGAAAGAACAAGCGCTTGCAAAGCGCCGGGCCTCCTCCGAGAAGTCGGTTCAAGGTAAGCACATTAGTAATGCTAGACAGGAAAAGGGGCAGAAAATAAACACACGTTCACTTTGAGAAGGTAAGCAATCCTCCGCCTTGCCGTGCGCTCTGGGGCTGCATGATATGTCCCGGACAATGATGGAGGCCGGTTGCCATGGGAACCCATCATGCCACCGGCATGCTCAGTGAAGTGTGGTTTGAGCTGTTACAAGGGGGCTGCAGCGGGCTGGGAATATCTGAATGAGGCAGGAGGAGGTATCTGGTGACTGAGGCAGCGTCGGGGCGCCGCAACTTCCAAAACCTCCACACCGTGGAAGCTCGTGCTAAGGCTCTCCGCGCGAGGAAAATGCAAGTGGAAAGAATTCCTGAGACGGGCGGGTAATGCTGCAAGCTGGGCTCGCCGCAATACCACGGCATGGAAAAGTGGGAATTTCATGGCACTATCTGTGAAATTACTCCCCTTCATCAACAGGGAAGGAATTCTGGATATTAACGGGCATGTTGGATTTAGAAGTTATAAACTTTGGTCTGGATCGAACGAAATGACTGAGAACTGATTTTTCTTTTTGCATTTTAGTCTGAGAGGACTTTGAGGCACCTGCTCCGCAGACTTCAGAGGCGGCCTGATAATTAGCCATTTGTTGAGTTTTGGCTCAAATCACCGTCTGAAGCAATAAATGCAACTGCCGGGGATGTCAGCGTCAGCTGGGCTGACCGGGTGACTGTAGTGATAATACCATCCGAGCTACATTCAAGATAGAAGCGCTTTGGAGTTAGTCATGAATAAATACGGGTCCCCTCCGAGAGGCTGGCTCAATTTACGACTCAAAATGAGTGAGTATCAAGATATATATTTTATCTCCCTATCAACTCAAATGTGACACTACCTGCTCCGGTTGGAATAACTTGGTATGCAACTTTGCATACGTTACGTAGAGATATAATAACATCGTCCCAAGTCAGCTGTGATGAGTTCACACACTGTTGTTTTTTTTTAATTCTGGGACCTGTAGTTTTGCTTTTGTCATAATGAATGCAGAGCTACACATACTAGACGGATAGAAAATAAAACTTAACATGGAGCATTCAAAGGTCTCAATAACATTTTACTTGTAAGTGTTCGACATGTGTGTTCTTATTAAGTTGTTTTCATATCTAGGTGTTTACATGTAAACAAAAAACTGCATTTTGCCTTTTTTTAGTTTGTATTCTCATACTTGTCTTAACTTTACTATTGTTAATGCCGGATGTAAAAAACAGAATTCATTGTGAAAAGATTTAAAAATGAGAGAACGACTCGCAATTTTAGTGGTAAACCTCGAGAGTTCGTTTTCTACAGTCCTTCCTAAAGAGGTAGGTGCGTGTATTTCTTTTAATTCAGTTTGTTCAGCTTGGGATATTTGGTTAACAGATGATGAGTTAATGGGAAGTATGTAAACACCTGGCCAGCACTACTAATTTCAATGACCATTATTACAAAGGTTACCAGATGACTTTGTGTCTTCAGGGATACCCTTTTTAGCGCCATAGGCTGTTATTTATAACTCAGTGCATTTCGGGAGTTGTAGGCTTGGATCACCTCAATTAAACCAACCTAACTAAATTTCCAGATTGCTAAGGTTTGTAAAAGAAGAAACCTGGACTGACTTAAGTTATGCCTGATGACCAGGGGCTATCCAGTAGATCACTACTTTGGAAAGACCATTAACTTGATCTCACTTTTTCTTTGAATGACCGGTTCCAGAACTTTAAAGTTTCTAATTTCCATTAATCAGTATCTCATACAGTCCAGGTCTTGGATTTCCATCGTAGTAATTTTTGGCCTGTTTATACAAGTGTGAATTGAGGACCATAAGTACTAAGTGGCAAAAATAAAATTGACAAATCCAATAAATCTGACTTTAATGTGCAAACACATGCACTAATGTTCTTTATCAAACTAACGCCTGCCATATTGGCTTTTCCTGTGGTGGGAAAAAGTAGTAAAAAATGATTGCTTTTAGAATAGAATGCATAAATGTTATAAAGAATTGAATGTGACAAGCAGTGTGATGGGTGTACTTTTCGTATGTAGACTAGTGTCTTGTGCATTCCAATGGAAACACTTACTGGAAGGTGTAATGAAACATCAACCATCAAATGGCATGAGGTAAGAGAGCAATATGTCGCTGGGTGGATCCAAATCCACCTCTATGCATTTTTTGAAAATTTGGCATCCTATTTGCCTTGCAGACAGCTACACTGCCAAGCCAGACCTGAAAAAGTAAGTTGATCACTTCTTGTCAAATTATCGTGAACACTGTTTCTAGTTCTGGGTTTTGAGTTGGCACGCAAATGCATTCTGGGTATGGTAGTATTGGCTCACTTCCATTCAACTAATTAAAATAACACAACTGAAATCTGTGATTTTGAAGTTAGTACCCCAGAAATGGAAACAGCTCAGATGATGACATGGATTAAGGTAGTTGCCATACTGGAAAAAAACCTCAACCATTTGGGCTACTCATGCATGGCATCAGGAAACTTGGGAGTCCTGCAATTACTTTGACTCACGATTGCTAACACCAAACATTATTTTGGCTGCATAGATCTACTATTCTAATTCCGGTAGCAGTCAATCCAGTACTCAATTAAGTACTTGCACTCGACATGGAAGTTTGAAAGGTCAGACAGCTTCAAGAATGTTTTTATCAGACTGAGTTTTCTCAATGATTTTAAGGGTGTTTGGGTATCTTCACCCAACGAATTTAGGTGTAATTGTACTTGTAATGTTCATAGGGTTGAATGGTTGCCATTAACATGACTCCGAATGTAACATGGACCCCATGCACTTGATCACTTTCTAAAATGAACTGTGGCCTGGAGGTTTTTGCCATTTATCGGACCCAATACAATCAGAATCCTCAGCAAGGGCTTACTTAGTAGAAGAATACGTAGAGGAGGCCAAAGCTTTACTCAGAATCCTGTGGCCGGCACGTGTGTGTCCTGTACCGAGGCTCTGTACTCTGGAATCCACCACATGCCTCTTTGCCTCTTTGATCCACCACAAAACACTCCCTGCCTCTTTATCTCACTCTTGCGGGTTCCTGCTTTCAGCACCTGTATAATTATTCTGTCTTTCTCCCTCTTTTCCTCTGGTGCATTTTCCCTCTTTTGCTCTTGGGAAATGTCAAAGGAGGAAGAATAGCCGCAGGTCCCCCAACATGAAGGCTGCTGGGCTCTACCGGTAACAGCAGACATAAATGCCTTTGGATAGGAATTTATTGGGTTCAACAAATAACTCCCAAGCACGAGTTTGTTCTCGGTAATAGGCACTAACATGCAGACTTTGATGCTTAAAACACAAAAACCCGAAGTCCTGATAATTATTGGGCATTTTGCCCTGATAAATTATGGCAGGTCTGACCTGTCAAAATTTATTAGGGTCAAAACTGTGGGAGTACAGTGCTAACAGCCAAATTCCTAATTGATATGAGGTTACAGGAGTTACCTCAATTATCATAATTAACCGAGCCACTCGTAATGAGGGCCTCTGTATCCTCATTACTCACGTTAAGATGATTTCCCATGCATGTCGGGAATAATACTCGAAGACATTTGCAAGTTTTTCTTTACACATGGTTGAAGATTATGCGGTCACTGGGGGTGAACATAATCTGGTACCTTTGCTCCAACATTCTTATGTTTGTGTTTCTGTTTCTCCCTCTATATTTTGGAACCGTTCATTTGTCGAATAATGTGCCAATAGCATGATTCCCCGCCCTTCTTCCTCGGATTTTACTGCTGTGTCTTCAGGTTACTCGCCTGCGGTCGGGACACTAACTCGGGTGGTGGGCACAGTGGCCCTCAGCAGGAGTCTATGATGCTGTATTAGGAAATTGACACATTTCAGGCTCCATCGAAAGCATTGAACTGGCGTAGGGTGTACGAGGCTGGTTTGGGCCAGCTGCTCCAACAATCCAATGTGTCTCTCTCTGGTCCTCCCTATTTAATCCAGAACAGCATGCATATAACGCATTGAATGCTTTAATAGCATCATAACCCTTTGTCTTAGTCTATATCCGTTTGTAAGTAATAGGACTGTCCTGCCAATAGCTTCGCTTTATGGCTTTTAATCACTGATATAGCCCTGGTCAGTGGGCTATAATGTGGTAGTATAATAACACTGCCTGTTTACAGCTGATAAAGGCTAATGATTGGCTTCGTTTGATTACACGGTTGAAGTCGTTTGCCACCTCCTTGTCTCTTTTTGCCTTACTTGGTACATCTCTTAACCGAATAAGAAAAGGAGTAAATATTTTATTATTCATATGGCCTTGTTTCACCATAAGATATAAAGCAATGTACGCTGTTCTATTGTAAAATGTGTCCAGTGTCTCTATTTTCCATGATGCCCTCATGGGATTATTGTGCTGCTCAAATAATAAGTTACAAAACAATAATGTGTGCAGGGGGACAATACCTCAGTGGGGCTCCACCAGAACCCTATTGTTGGATTATAGCTGTGCTAAAGAAAAGTCTCCCTCTGGAGCAGATAACGAGAAGGCCTTGATACCACCTCAAGGGCCCCAATACCTATTTGTGGGACACTGAAGGCCTGGAGATCGATTAGGCCACCCATTGTTAGGCAACAGCAACAAGAGGAGCTGAAGAAAAGGTTATATCAGTGCTGTCCAACGGATATCACTATATATAGGTATATATATATATATATTACCAATTGGCGGTTACGAGTACGTAGTTATAGTTAGAACCTTTGTTTTGCCTATAACTTTGGTGTCGTTTGACGCATCTTCACAAAACTTTCAAACTAATACGACAGTTGGTTCAGCTGCTTTCTAAAAGTTTTGGGGTGATCCATCACGCAAGGGCCAAGAAAAAGAGGGGCAGTCTCCGAAACTCACTTTCCCCATGCATTTTCCCTTGGGGATTTTGAACACAACTACAGCCAGAACCGCTGGATGGAATTAAACCAAATTCGGCAGAAAGCTTTCTCTTGGTCCGGAAAGCGTGCTTTTTGTTGTAAATCTGTTTAGTAGTTTTTAAGATAATAAAGGAAAAGGAAATATAGATATCTAGGGATACGGATCCAACAGTCCCATGCTGATATCTGTTTGGCTGCCAAAACTTCAACAAGGATGTTTTGGCAGACATTTTGGGATTCAGCTTCAGCCAAATTCCCAAAATAAAACGTACAATAAAGAAAAGGGGGCAGGGTAGGAATACCCTGACCTCCCAGCATTAGTGCTGGGGTCCCCCTGGGACCCCTTCGGGGCAAAAAACATATTTTTTTTTGTTTTCAACAAAATTTGCGGAGTACCAACAAATCAACTGGAAAAACAAGCACAGCCTCTTGGACTTGTTTAAAATGTAGCCTCCGGGTGGGCCAGGTCCCGGCAGAATTAGGACTAAAAAAAACAAGGTGGGGGCACACAAGAACCCCCTCCTCTGGCTCTTTTGAGCCCTGGGCACCACCGCCTCCCTGGGGATTTATTATAATTTTGTAGAGGGTACATGCAGATCCACCTTCTTTGGGCTCATGTGAGTCCTGGGGACAACTACCTCCCTGGGACTTATTTAAAATAGTGTAGGGGGCTATGTGGACCCCCCTCCTTGGGCTTTTCAATGCCCCAGTGTTAGACATGGGGTCTTTGGTTGGCAGTCAGGTTACCCTCTGTCCAATCAAGGACCCTCACTCTAGTCAGGGTAAGTCACACACAATCCAAATTATCCTGTGCCCACCCTCTGGTAGCTTGGCACTGAGCAGTCAGGCTTAACTTAGAAGGCAATGTGTAAAGTATTTGTGCAATAAATCATGCTATAACACAGTATAAGCACCACAAAAATACACCACACAGGTTTAGAAAAATATAGAATATTTATCTGATTAGATTAAGGTCAAAATGATCAAGATTTGATAAGTACAAGTTGAAATATCACTTTTGTAATGATAATATGAGGTTTCAATTCTTGAAAAGCAACAAGTGTCTCTTGCAAGCACAAAGTACCTAGTTTGCGTCTAAATTATCCGCACGAGACCGCAGAGGAGGAGATGCGTGGAAAACGGGGAAGTGTGTGTTGGTTTCTCCGGGCGCACATAGACGATGCGTCAGTGCTTTTCCACGCAGCAAGGGCTTTGCGTCGATTTCCGTCACGCTGGCTTGGATCCTCTTCGGGTCGCAGGATATTCAGATGCCCCGGGGGATGATGTGGAGAAATCCTGGGCATGCAGGACGAAGTCACAGGAGCTGTGTCGATGCAGTGGGCGATGCGGGGAAATATCTGTTGCACAGCAGGTGCTGCATTGATTCCTCTCGCAGAAAGTCAGGTTGCTTCCTTCTGGCTTGGTGATGCGTCAATCTGGTGGGCTGTGCGTTGAAGTTCCAGTCACAACGCTGGCACTGCGTCGATCTCCACTCGGGGAGCCAGGCTGCGTCGTTCCGGTTCTGCGATGCCATGATTTTGTCACTGCAGGGCAGGCTGTGTGTCGATTCCAGCAGGCTGTGCATTGATTTTCGCTGCACAAGGAGTTCTTGGCAGAGATGAAGTCTTTTTGGCCCTTAGTCTTCAGGAAACAGGAGGCAAGCTCAATCCAAGCCCTTGGAGAGTACTTCTCAGCATAGCCAGAGGGCAGCAAGGCAGCAGGGCAACAGCAAGGCCGCAGTCCTTTACAGCAAAGCAGTCAAGTGAGTCCTTTGGGCAGCCAGGCAGCTTCTCTTAGCAGGTTGCAGGTTCTGGTTCAGAGTTTCTTTCCCAGGAGGTATCTTGTCAAGAAGTATCTGAGTTTGTAGGGTCAGGGACCTGGTTTAAATACCCAAATGTGCCTTTGAAGTGGGGGAGACTTCCAAGAGTGGCTTAGAAGTGCACAAGGTCCCCTTTCAGTACAATCCTGCCTGCCCGGGTCCAAGTAGTGGGTTTGGCAGTCCATTGTGTGAGGGCAGGCCACTGTCCTTCCAAATATGTGTCAGGCCCTCCACCCTTCCAGCCCAGGAGACCCATTCAGTATGCAGATGTGTGCAGGTGTGGCTGAACATCCTGTGTTTGGGGTTGTCTCTGTGAAATACTCAAGGGGGATGTCAACTAACCAAGCCAGACGTGGATTGTAAGGCACAGAAGGTTTTGAGTGTAGGGAAATGCTCACTTTCTAAAAGTGGCATTTCTAGAATAGCAATATTGAATTCAACTTCACCAGTAAGCAGGATTTTCTATTACCATTCTGGCCATACTAAATATGACCTGTTTACCCCTTTCAGTTCAGAATCTACCACTCAAACAGTATATGAGGGTAGCCCTAATGCTATCCTATGGAAGGAGCTGGCCTCACAGTAGTGGGAAACAAATTTAGGAGTTTTACACCACCAGGACATATAAACTACACAGGTACATGTCCTGCCTTATACCTACGTAGCACCCTGCCCTATTCGTTACCTAGGGCCTACCTTAGGGATGACTTATATGTAGAAAAAGGAGAGTTTTAAGGCTTGGCAAGTACTTTTAAATGCCAAGTCGAAGTGGCAGTGAAACTGCACACAGAGGCCTTGCAGTGGCAGGCCTGAGACATGGTTAAGGGTTACTTATGTGGATGACACAACCTGTGCTGCAGGCTACTAGTAGTATTTAATTTACAGGCCATGTGCACATCTAATGCACTTTGCTAGGGACTTAAAAGTAAATTAAATATGCCAATTGGGTATGAGCCAATGTCACCATGTTTTAGGGAGAGAGCATATGCACTTTAGCACTGATTAGCAGTGGTAAAGTGCGCAGAGTCCTAAAGCCAGCAAAAATGAGGTCGGAAAAAAGAGAAGGAGGAAGGTAAAAAGTTTGGGGGTGACCCTATAGAAAGGCCATTTCTAACAACCAGGGACACTACCTCCCCAGGGCTACATACAAAACGTAACGGGGGGCACACGGACACCATGGGCTCTGGGGACCACCACCTCCCCAGGGTCAACTTGTGCAAAAGAAAGGAGAGGGGGCACACAACCCCCCTCCTGGAGGGATTAACGGCCCTTGGGACTGCAACCCCCCAGGTCTGGTTCCTGCTATCTCCCAAATTGCTCCCCCCTCGGGAGATAGGTGTTCGCTTTGGCCTGGTGGGAGCTGTGTGACAGCTCTCACCAAGCAAGAGCAAATTAACTCTGCTCCCAGCAAGAAGGAGCGTGAAAACTGCTCCCGCTTGCTGAGAGCGGAGTTTTCATCTGTTTCCTTCTCCGCTGTCATGCAGGCAGAGAAACAGATGAAATACTGGTCTTGCATGAAGGGAGCTGCTTTTTAAGCAGCTCCCTGTGTGAAGGAGCAATACTGGCTTCCACAGGAGGTGGGGAGCCGGTTGCTACTCCAGGGACCTGGAGGCTACCCCAGTGGTCCCCATCATGGTAATGTGGGTGTCCTGGATGGGGCAGGGCACCCATGAGGATGTGGCCGGAGCCTGGGGGATGTGCTCCTCAGGGCCAAAATCAGCCCGTTGAGAGGGGCAACGCGGACCCCTCCCAGATTAAATTAGGTATTTGGCCCCGGGAAGGTAGTGGTCCTGGGGCCCAGGGGGGTCGATACAGCCCCCCACTAGTGTTTATTTTGCTCCAGAGAGGTGGTGGTCCCTGGGGCACACTTAAGTCCTAGGAGGGGGTGGTCCATGTGGCCCTCCTCCTTTATTAACTAAAGCCCCGTGGAGGTGGTGGACCCCAGGGCTCATTGAGCCCAAAGGAGAGGGCTCCTCTCAGCCCCACTCCCTTATTTTAATAAATCCTTAGGGAGATGGTGGTCCCTGGGCACAAAAGAGCCCTTAGAGGGGGTCCCTGTGTGTCCCCTCCAGCATTTTTCAAATAACCCTGATGCCCCCGGGACCGGGCCCATCAGAAGGCTTTCTTATATACAACCACAGGATAGCACACTTTAAAAAAAAAAAAAAATGCTGCAGATTCATAAATCCGCAGTTATTTTGTTGCAAAATGTTTTAGAAAATGCATTTTTCCCTGACTGGGTCTCGGGGGACCCCAGCCCCAATGCTTGGGGGTTAGAGTATTCCTACCATGCCAGTTCCTGAGGCCAACCACTGCATGACAGAGGACTGTGTGAGGTTGGGTGCTCATAGGGGGTTGGCTGCTGGGCCAGGCTGCAGGCCAGGCCCTGTGGCAAAGCCCCTTTGTGCACACCAAAGCCTATGCATGGTGCTGGGTTGAGTGGTTATAGCGAGTAGGGTGCAGAGCCCGGCCACAGACCAGGCCCTGCAGCCAAACTCAGCCACCCCCAGCCAAAGGCTGTGCATGATGCAGTGTTGGGTTGGCCACAGGCCAAGCCCTGCAGACAATGGCCAAGCCCTGCAGCCACCCTCCTGCACATGGCTGAGGGCTGTGCATGACACAGGGTTGGGTGTATATAGGGAGTAGGCAGTTAAGCCTGTATGCAGGCCAGGCCCTGTGGCTAACTCCCACGCACACGACCAAAGGCCATGTGTGGCGTGGGGTTTGGTGCCCATAGGGTATTGGCCGAAGGGCCTGGCCATGCCAACTCCCACCACACACGGCCAAAGGTTGTGTGGAGTGGTGGTTGGATTAAAGTAAAGTAATTAAAATTACTTAACATAAAAAAAAAACATAGAAAGTCACTGAGAAAAACAAAAGTTACAGGGATGTTATAGTTACAAAATAGAATTAAAATAATGTAGAAATTGACTTAAAAAAGCAAACTATAACTCTTGCCCTAAGGTAACTATAACTTGCACCCTCGCTATGCACTGCTAATTACCCCACATATTACATCACTAATGACATCTTTGATAACATCATTGATAATATCAATGTAACATTTGCAGTAAAACTATTGAGGAGAAAACTGTGCATGGTGGGGGCACAAGTTATAGTTACCTTAGGGCACAAGTTATAGCTACTTGAGATAACCATAACTATATTTGCTGAATTTCTATGGTTTTGTGCGTGTAAATTCAGAACCTAACTATAACGTTCCTGTAATCTTGGGTTATGTAAATATATATATGTTGATGATATTGATCATTTTCGTAACAATTGGAAAAGTATTAAAATGAAAAAAGCTCAGAGAATTAATTTCTCAGCATCAGATTGGAAAGATCTAAATGAGCTCAAATCCAATAACACCATTGTCATCAAACCCTCCGATAAAGGAGGGAACATTGTTATTATGGATATTAATAGCTATACGAAGGAGGCTAATTATCAACTTTCCAATAAACAGCACTATCAAAAATTAACCACCAATCCTACTAATGAACATCCAACCATCTACTGGGAGATGCTCGATAGTTGGCACACCAATGATCTGATTGATCAAAACGAATATCTTTATCTTAAAGTCATGTTTCCTAGAACTCCCTGTATCTATTTTCTACCAAAAATTCACAAAAACACAAAACATCCCCCTGGTCGACCTATTGTTAGTATGAATTCGTCCCTATTAGAAAACACCTCACATTTTTTGGACCTCTTCTTATGTCCCTATGTCACTGAACTGCCTTCATATCTACGAGATACTAATGATTTTCTAGCCAAAATTCATAATGTTCCATGGCAATCCAACTATTTATTGGTAACCATGGATGTGACTGCACTTTATACTTCCATCATGCATGATTATGGTATCCAAGCATGTTGTCATTTTTTGGGCACTCGTAAAATTGAATTCCTTCAACACACCAACATGCTAGTTAGCATGCTAAGATTCTGTCTCACCCACAATGCCTTTTTATTTGACAATCAATATTATTTGCAGAAACAAGGGACTGCGATGGGAGCTTCATTTGCTCCCACGTACGCAAACCTTTACATGGGCTGGTGGGAGAAGGAGATAGCTTGGTCTGACTCCAATAGCAAATACATGGAACAAGTGGTACTATGGGTCAGATATATCGATGATCTCTTTCTCATTTGGGATGGTGATGAAGGCTCTCTTAGACAATATGTTAACATCTTGAATAATAACAAGCTTAATATTCATTTAGATTTAAAATACAGTGCCCAAACTATAGAATTTCTTGATGTCCAGATTTCTGTACAAAAGGACAGCTTACAAACAACTATCTTTCGTAAACCAACAGCTTGTAATTCAATTCTGCATGGTAATAGCGGCCATCCTAAAGCTTTGAAATGGAGCATCCCATATAGTCAATTTTTACGGGCTCGTAGAATTTGTTCTAATGATGAATGCTTCAACACTGAAATTGTTATTATGACACAGAGATTTCTGGAGAGAGGGTATCCCTTAAAGATTCTCAAAGATGCTCATTTGAGGGTGCTGAATATGTCTAGAGAAAAACTGCTTTTTAAATCTGGTAGCATCAACAATCAAGAGCAAAATGATGGATCTTCACCTAGACTGTTCTTGGAATTCAATTCGCAACACTCACAACTAAACAACATCATACAGAAAAATTGGCATGTTTTGAGACAAGATCCTGCTATAAAGGACAGTATAGGTCCTCATCCACATATTACATATCGTAAAACTCAATCATTGGGTGACCATCTCACCAGAAGTCTATTCAGTTCCAAAGCTAATTCATCTTGGCTAGCTAAGAAAAGTCTTGGCTTTTGGAAATGTGGACATTGTAAATCCTGTTTATATGCACAAAATACTCATACATATACTACATTCGAAGGGAAAATTTGTGACATAACAGATCGTATCACTTGTGAAACTGAATATGTCGTGTATGTTACTGAATGTGGTTGTCATAAAAAATATGTAGGCAGCACCATTCATAAATTGAAAGTCAGGTTCTTACAACATCTCAGAGCTATCAAGAATCATGATCCATCTTACCCCTTTGCCAAACACTTTTGGGATGTACATGAAGGCAATTGCAGCTCTTTAACATTTTATGGTATTAAAACCATTGCTGCTCATCCCCGGGGGGGGGGGGGGTAATAGAACTGCCCACCTGAGACAAACTGAGTCTAAAATGATTTTACTTTTAGGCACAGAAAACCCCTGGGGTAATAATTTAGATGCAGAGCTTCATGTACATCTGTGAGATTTTAGATTCCTTTTTATACTTTTTTACAGTAGAAAACATGAAATTCATTTGACACTTTAAAAATTACTTTTTAGGATCCTTTATTGGTTAATGAGATTTCCGGATTGGAACTTAGTTTATTTTGTTATTTTATTTATCACAGTATTAATTTCCTTTATGGTGTTGCACTCATCTAATTCACCTTTGCACTGTATTATGCACTTTTGAGGGAGTTTCTTGCGGTCTGTACATATATATCCTTGTTGTTGAATTTGTTGGGTCTCCTTTGCAACTTTAAAATTAATGATAGCTTTGCCTGTGTTATGGACACAATACTTTTTTCCTTTTGATAGTATATTAACATTTAGAGGACCATGATCAATTTTATATACTGTGTAATGATTTATCTTTAATTGAATTTGACATTGTTATTAAGACCAATTGAGATATTTATATTTTAGCATAAATCGTATAGAATTTTGGTTATTAACATCTATTTATATATCTGTCCTTTTTATATATTTCTTATTGCCATTCCTTGATAAGAATCGATTGGAATTATTCCATTTATTTATTTATTTATAGCTTGTATATAGATTGATTGTATTGTAATTAAGTTATAGTACACATATTTATGTATTTATCTATTTATATATCAGGCTTCCAAAACTATCAAGTAAAAAGTGTACAATACTTTGATATTAGAGAGAAAGGGAAAAAAAAGGAAGAGAAAGAGAGAAAAAACCCTCTATCTGGGTTGTTCTTTTTCCTGTATTTAACAATTATTAATTATGACTATATATTATTTATGCATTTACAGGCGATTACATCATATATGTGATATGGTATTACAATATAAAAGAAATACACAATGTTATTTTTGAAGTTTATATCTCATCTAAGCACAGGATTACTATTTTCTAACTCTCAAACCCAGAACTGTTATGTTACAAAATGGCCGCTCCGTTTGCACTTCCCTCTAGCTATGTAGTTAACAACAAAGAAGGACTATAGGGTTTAAATAGTTGGGTGTAAAAATGTCTGCCAATGTCCTGTTGAAGGCTTTTGCCGAAACGCGTTGACATTTGGTTGGGACAGCGTGTGTTTGTTCTTGGTGGGCACATTATTGATTCTTTTTGTGCTTCTTATTCCTTTTTATGCGGTTCTAATCTAACCTGCATTTAAACTTTTTTCAATAAATAGCAGCCAATGAAATTAATTATAAGTGGTTTTTGACTCCACATTTTTACGAGCCTATTTGGATGTTGTGCAGCCCTTGGTGTGCGATTACCCTGCACCAGTTTTTCTGAATACATATATATAAATATATATATATATATATATCTATATATGTCAACATAACATTCCTTAGATTTCTTCAGGAACCACCGCACTCCGGGATCTCGTATTTCAAAAATCCATTTATTTAGGCTCCATTCAATTCGTTTTCAGCACAAAAACCACCCGCCCTACGCGTTTCAGTCTGAAGGACCTTGATCACGGGCATATACGTATATATATATATATATAAAACCTAGTGGCCATCGCCAATAGGTAGTTATAGTTAGGATCTAGTTTCTATAGAAAAAGTGTTTTTTTCCTTGCCTAAATCTTTGTGCTAGTTGACGAATCTTCCAGAAAATTTCCCAAAAACTTTGACGCTCACCTGAGCTGCTGTCTGGAAAGTTTTTGGGTGATCCATCAAGCAGGGGCCAGTTATAGCGCCCAAACTACTGGACACTATTACACCAAATTTGGCAGAAAGGTAGCTCTTGGGACAGAAAGTGACCTTTTTGACATTTGGTGTAAATCTCTTCAGTAGTTTTTTAGTAATATGAAAACAAAACCAAAGTTGTACATGAAGGGATGCTAAGGCTTCGCAAATCGTCCGGATCTCATGCTGAGATCTAACTGGCTGCCAACACTTCAACAAAGAAGAAAATAGCATTTTTTAAAACATTTTCAGTGGAAGTAATGGTGGATCCACTGAAAAAAAAAACAAAAAAAAAAAAAACGTGGGCTCCAGTGCTTGATTCTGTGAGGCCCCTGGGTGAGCCAGGTACCAGGAGTATTGAAATCATCAATGTGGGGGGACCGGCCCTGCAGCTCCGAGGACCGTCACCTCCCACGGACTTCAGTCAAAAACAGTGTGCGGGGGGCTTTAATCAAATGTACTTTGGAGGGGCACCTACCCCCCGCAACCCCAGGGAACCACCACCTCCCAGAGGCTCTATTCAAATACAGTGCGAGGGGGCTGCATGGGCTCCCTGCAGCTCTGGGGACCGTCACCTCCCCGGGGCTATTTGAAACATTGGAGGGGGACTGCACTGCTCCTATTGAGGAGCCACAGATGGCCCTGGGGACCGCTATCCCCCAGGGCCTGCTCCTGCTATGTCCCTGGTGCCCACCCACAGGGCATAGCTGTTTGCTGTGACTTGGCGGGATCTGACTGCGTCCACCAAGTTAGAACAAACACTTCGCTTGCAGAGAGGGAGGGCTGTCAAACAGCTCTCCCTCACTGTGAGTGGAGGATTCCTCTGTTTCCCTGCCCTCAGAGATGCAGACAGGGAAACAGAGATAACATTGCCCGCCCTCCCAAAAATGTACATTTTTAGGTCGGGTCCTGGGGAATGGGGTCCCTAGACCATGGCCCAGGGGAGATCGTCCTGGGGAGGGAGGCTGCGTGACCTACCCCCAAACAAATGTAAATATTTAGGCCGGGCACAAGGGGATGGAGCCCTGGGGACAAGAACGACCTGGGGAGGGTGGGCCGTGCTGCCAGGCCCCTACCCCCCAAAAATATATTTAGACAGTGCCCCAGGGGAAGGGGTCCCTGGTGCTGAGATCGCCCATGGGATGGGGGCCACATGGCCCCCCTCCCCAAAAAAATACATTTTAGAAGGCTATGCCACAAGGGGTGGAAATTGGCCAGGGGAGGGGGTCATGTGGACCTGCAGCCAATTACTGCTGTACATGGCCAAAGGCTGTGCGCAGTGTGGGTTTGGGTTGTTATGGGTGCTGGCCGCAGGGACTGGCCACAGGCCAAGCCCTGTAGCTAATCCCCGCTGTGCATGGTGCAAGGTTGGGTGGTTATAGGAGTTGGCCGCAGGTGTAGGCTTGGGTGGTTATAGGGGTTGGCCTCTGTTTCCAACTCCTGCCGTGCATGGCCAAAGATGGTTGGTTTAACGTGTAATAATGAAAATTCCTTTACTTTAAAAAACATAGAATTTCACTGAAAAACACCAAAGGTTAGAGGGACGTTACAGTTAGGAAATAGAATTAAAAAACAAAACATAGAAAGTCACTTAAAAAACCAAAGGTTACACGGACGCTATAGTTAGGCTCACGTTTTAAACATACAAAACCAAAGAAATTCACCTGTTATAGTTATAGTTATCTCAAGTAACTATAACTCGTGCCCTAAGATAACCATAACTTGCGCCCTCGCCATGCACTTCTAATTATCCCACAAATTAAGGCATTCATGGCATCTTTGATAATATCATTGATAATATCAATGTAATATTTTCAGTAAAATGTTTGACTAAAGTACTGTGCATGGCGGAGGCATGAGTTATAGTTACCCTAGGGCATGAATTATAGTTACTTGAGATAAAACACGCACATTTCTATGGTTTTGTATTTTTAAAATGTGTGTGTGTGTGTGTCTATCTGTGCATTTCTTCACAATGTTTTCTGTCAAACCGGTTTTGATAAATGTTTCCACAACTTTTAATAGGCTTTACAAGATTGATGAAACCAACCTGGTGAATGCTCTTCTTTGTGAAATATTTTTTCTTCAGGTTGTGCTTTCAGTTTTGTTTTAAGGGACACATTCCCCCACAATTTTTTTATAAAACTCTTTTGAAAGTTGGGATCCTCTCTTAACTGCACTGTCTTTTCCTCCCTGTCCATTCGTTTTTTACCCCCTGTAGCCCTTGTAGCTACCACTCACCCATATCCAAGTCACCCCTCCCTCAATCCATAAATCTCACCCCGTTTTCCATTTTAACTGTGCCAAGCATGCTGTCATCTTGTCTTTGTACCCTGTGTTATTGTCCTATTCCTCTTCACTGGGAAGAAGCGGTAGACATTAACAAAGACTATTTTTTGAACTGCAGTCTTTCCCAATTCGTAATATATTTCTTTTTTACAACTCCTAATGCTTTAGCTGATGTAAGAAATGCCATTGCTACATCTGACCTTGAATTTATACCAGGGACCCATGATTCAAATCTGGTGTTCTGGTAATTTGTTTACCTCTGACTTATCATCTTTCCTTGCTGTGGTGTTGCTGCATGCAGAGAGTCTTGGAGGACAGAAGCTGTGCAATATTTTATATACTGACGATGTGCTACTGCTAAGTAACACCCGAGGAGGTCTGCAAAGATTGACAAACAGGCTAGCAGAGTGTTCTGTTAAAAAACAGCTGGAAAGGAACCTTAAAAAGACTAAAATTATACTATTCAACCCCCCAATTTCAAAAATAGAAAATGGCATCTTAATGGGTCCAAGATGGATGAAACAACATCATATATGTATCTAGGGTTTAAACCGGACATGAGGGGTCCTTTGCTGCACAAAGAAGCTAACGTGGATGCTCTAAATTTAGCTTTTTCCAACTTAAGGAAAAAATTGTGGGGTCACATCCTTAAAGCCTTGATTATGGTGATAAAATCTAAGCAGACCCAATTTAACTGATGGAAGAGAGATAATGCTAGGGGAAGACACGGCCATCTTGGATAAACTTATATTGCGAACATACAAGCGAGTGTTTCAGCTACCAAAGTCCGTCCGCCCCACTCAACTAAGGCTCGAGTTCTCCTTGGTAAAACAATCGCTAGACAGACAAGGAGTCTTTGTTAGATGTTGTCATCACCTAAGGAGTGCTCTTGAAGAGAAACTAGCACATCTTGTTTGCGGAAACCAATCTCAAGAGGGAGAAAAATCAGTTTGCTGAATATTTACAGAATAGCATAAAGAACCTTGATTCTCTGACCTTTGGACATTGAACGTAAGTGATACCATCTCTATGGAGGCCATGAATAAATGTATCCAGCTGAAAAGCCGCCTGGAGATAAATGGTTATCAGCAAGATGAGTCCATGGGTGGCTGGTGATAAACTTGAATGAAACCCTCAAGGAATACCTCTACTTTGAGGCAGCACTTACTCTGACCACCAAGAAAGGAATTTATGAAAATACAATTTGGTCTCCTTCCCTCCTTAGACTTCATCCCCAAATGGCAGATGAATGGACGATGGGAGAATAGATGGTGCTGCTTGTGCCAATAAACAAACAAGACATTTATACATATACTCTGTTCATGTCCTAAGTTACTGGCATACCGTAGGGCCCTGTTACGTAAAGAGTTTTTAGCCCTTGGTGTAAGAACATGCAGGTCAGTGGCCATTGAGAGGTTAAATCCCAAAACCCTGTGTTGAACACTCTATTGGTAAAGTACTTACAAATTTTTAGCAACCACATAAAAGCAGTGTCTGTGATCTAGGTATGGTACTGAATATTGGGAAACGAAGGGCCAAACCCCCAACATAGTGCGAAGTGTTGCTTGGGCCACTAATGTTGTTATGATTTATTGACCGGGCCGGGTTACTAGGGGAGAGTACAAGGAACTGACCATTACCCCACTCATTGGGTAATGCGGACAGGCTGCTAGGAGTAGGTCATGAGGAATATTTACTCCTATCATGATAATGTAGGCAGATTTTAGCCTTAGGCCCTGTGTATGCTAGATGGTCCCCAATTTTGAGAGGATCACGGTTTTTAAGTATGTCGCCCCGTCTTTTATGTTTGCACATGCACCATTTAAATGTTTTTACTGGAATGCATGATGTGTGGGGGTTTATTGTGAGGGACATTCATCTTCATGGCCTGTTTAGCCCGGTGTATCCAAGTATATTTTACTGTCCTAGCCTAGGGAAGAGGCTGGATTTTGATTATTGCTGCTTTGTTCATATAATTTACTATTTACATGTCTTATTCTGCTTTGTTTGCTCTCTATGTTTGCCCTATGCACTTTCATAGGATCTGCTGCGCTTCGACTGCTCATAGAACGCATGATATCCAAGCATGTCATATGACCCCCTAGTCTAGGGAAGAGGCTGAATTTTGATTATTGCTGTTTTGTTCCTATAATGTACTGTTTATATGTCTTATTCTGCTTTGGTTGCTCTCTATGTTTGCCCTATGCACATTCATAGGATCTGCTGCGCTTAGACTGCTCATAGAATGCATGATAACCAAGCATGTCATATGGCCCCCTAGTCTAGGGAAGAGGTTGGATTTTGATTATTGCTGCTGTCCTGTATAATGGACTGTTTACATGCCTTATCCTGCTTGTTTGCTCACTACATTTGCACTATGCATGTTCATACAATTTGCTGTGCTTTGGTAGGTCATCAAAGGCATGGTGACCATCCGTGTATGGCTAAATTCTGTTGTACATTTAGGGCCTGATTACGACGTTGGAGGAGGGCATTACTCCATCCCAAATGTGACAGATATCCTGCCTGCCGTATTACGAGTTCCATAGGATATAACGGACTCGTAATTCGGCGGTGAGAAATCCGTCACATTTGGGATGGAGTAATGCCCTCCCCCAAAGTCGTAATCAGGCCCTTAGTCCCTAAGAGAGAGTACAGCAGGGAACATGTATGCCTATTGTTGTGGGTATTAGTTTTTTAAATTCAATGGATGATTTTAAAACTGAAGGTATAATTGTAAAATTGCTGATTGTTTCAGTTTATGGTTTTATTTACCTAATAAACTAAAATTAGTACTGGTGTTCTTACATACCTTTTCGCAAAAATCTTTGGATATCTGTGAAAATTGTATTTCCTTCTTATTATTCTGCCCCATAATGAGTTTCCTCAATCTTTTTCATCAGGCTGATTTTTTTCATTATGGGGCTTCATCATATTGACATGATAATCTTAATGCACATTAAGGTGCATCAACATGATGTTATCCTCCTTTACTGGGGAAGGGCTGAAGCGTCACTTTCTGAAAGCTCTGACCTCAGAATTGTGACAGCAAAGATCACTCTGCATATGGATTCCTCCATATTAACCATCTGTCAGAAATGCCCTGAACCCAGCATTCCTGTGTGCAGTTGTATATGCTGATGGTCTGACAAGCCTGTTTCTAGAAACCACAGCCCCTCAGATGGAAGGGTCAGGCGCCATGTCATGAACATCATGAGTGTCTATGAGCACACTCAGAAGAGGTTTCATGCACCCATTTTGCTGAAAGTTCATGTCTGCATTTGACTACAGGATAGAGTAGCAGGATGGTGTGTTAAATGCCCATGATAATCTTCTATCTGATGCAATCAAATTTTAATGAGTTGCAAACATCTCTTCGACCACAATTATCTGTGAAATGAAACTGGACCTGGCATGCAGGGAAAAGGTTATGAGTGCTGATGAGCTGAGAGAAATAACAGAAAGTTAGCAAGTTAAAGCAAATGATGGAAGGAAGGCAACAACCAGCATGAAAAACAAAAGGAATCATTTACAGTATAAATAAACAATGAAAGGAAGTAAATAAAAGCAACATTCTTTATAAGCACACTTTCTTGTGAATTTCTTTTCAGTGTAAAAAATGTAGACATGGGTAACCAGTGATTTTTTTAGGTTGTGAAAACACCAAAATACTGAAAAATCCTCTGGAATTTACGACAAATAGAAAGTGGAGCAGGAAGTTCTAGACATTATGTTTCAGTTTTAAGGTGTAAGCAAATGTGTGCTTCGAAATTATCACTGTTTGAGCCAAAAAGATAATTATTCAGGGTGTTCAACAAGCCTGGATATATTTCCCACTGTTTGTTACAGGCCACAGCATACCCAGGGTCGGACTGAGAGAGAAAAAAGGCCCCATCACCAAAATAAAGGTGGCCTCCATTAGTTAATTAAATAGCTTAAAAAGTGTCCCCTGTTTGCAAATTGGAACAGTTTTGAACTTTTTAAGGCACACCTTATAAGTATTTTATAATGTTTGGTATAATTTATGGATTTCAGCTTGCTGCTGGCATTGCTTGTTTTAATATCAGGGAAATCAACAGTAAAAACATACCCAGCAGACAATAAAGATGCCCACAAGCAGCCACAAACGGCCAACACACTCACCTGGCACCCCAGTCCATTGGGCACTGCCTGATTGCCCTATAGGCCAGACCTCAGGGTAGCTGGCTTCTGGAATAAGGTGGTGATTGAGCTATTGGAGTTAGTTCAGTTGGATGGATTGGTTTGAGGGATATCAGGAGATGCCTGCACATAAGCAGCAGTCCAGCTTAAGTGACATGAGTGTTAAGCAGGTAAAGTGTGTATTTGTTTTTTAGTGTAAGGCTATGAGTATCGAAGCATGATTCTATGCATGTGTCTGTATATGTGGGAGAACATGTGGGCATATGATGGGTATCCCTGAGATACTTTGGCAAACCCTGGCATATGGTGCCCACTCCTGACATGTGATGTCCACCTCTGGCATATTGCGGCCTTCCCAGGAATATGATGGTGGGGATCCCAGGTGCTTTTGGCACCATACAGAAGAGCGATGCTGAACCAGGATATATGAAACTGCACCTAGCATATGATGTTGCTACATGGGCGAGTGACACTGTACATTGAAGCAATGTTAGAAATGGGGTGCCTTGTTGGCTGAGGTATACACCCTTGTCCAAGTAGGGATCACAGTCCAAGTCAGGGTATGTCACAACACAACCCAAATTATCCTGTGCTAACCCTCTGGTAGCCTCACACAGAGCCGGCAGGCTTAACTTAGAAGGCACTGTGTAATGTATTTGTGCAATAACTCATACAGTAACACAGTGAAAACACCACAAAAACACACCTCAAATATTTAGAAAAATAGGTAATATTTACCTGAATACAATAAGGTCAAAACAATGAAAATCCAATGTACACAAGGAAAGTTGAGTTTTTTTAAAGATTAAATCCTACTAAAGCACTTAGAAACACAATAGCTCCAACTGGGGCTATCACGGTATCATTAATGGAGTCGTTCCCAATAGTCCGATGCCACAGGCACCGGTCACAGAGTTGCATGGACCCCCAGGCACAGTACTTTTGAAAAAGAAGAAACAAAGATGTTGCACGGAGTCGTGGAGGTGTTGCATTGCTGGAGCCAGTGCAGAGTCAGTCCCTTATGGCACCTGGGGAGGTGAGGCGTCAGTTCCGCACTGCAGGGCAGGGGAGGTGAGGCATCGGTTCCGTCCAGTTGCAAGGGGAGCTGGTGCAGCGTCCATGGCAAGGTGTAGGTTTCCTCTGACCCGGTGGGGTTGATGGATCCAGTCGTGATGTGTTGACTTCACTGTGTCCGATCACACTGTGGGACGTCAGCGGCATCACAGCGATATTAGACTTGCATAGCAGGCTGCGGTCGTGGCGTGCAGCGAGGACCATAGAGCAGGCAGCAGTGTGGCGTCGGGGAAGGGCAACAGTGCTCGAGTTGCTGAAGTCGGTATTGGAATCGCTGAAGTCGGTGAATTAGCTAGAAGCTAGTAGATGAAGTCTTTGTTGGCCCTGAGACTTCAGAACAGGAGGCAAGCTCAATCCAAGCCCTTGGAGAGCACTTTTGAGGAAGGCAAAGTCCTTGCAGCGAAGTCAGAGGCCAGCAGGCAGCAGGGCAACAAGCTGGACAGCAGTCCTTGTCATCAAAGCAGTCCGGATGAGTCCTTTGGGCAGCCAGGCAGTTTCTCTGACAGAGTCCAGGTGTAGATCCAGAAGTATCTGATTTGGCGGAGTCAGAGACCCAATATATAAACTCAAAAGTGCTTTTGAAGTGGGGAAAACTTCAAAGAGTGGGTTTGAAGTGCACAAGTTCCACTTTCAGCCCAGTCCTGCCTGTCAGGATCCCTGTGGGTGGTTATCAGTCCTTTATGTGAGGGAAGGCCACTGGCCTTTGAAGTGAAAAAAGGGACCCTTCCACCCTTACTGCCAAGGGAGACCCATTCAGTATGCAGATGAATGAAGATGTGACTGAGTGTCCTGTGTTTATGGTTGACTTATTGGAATGCACTAGGGGAGCTGCCAACCAGCCCAGACGTGGATTGGAGACAGGATGTACGGCATGGATTGCAGTAAGTGCAGAGAAATGCCTACTTTCTAAAAGTGGCATTTCAAAAATAGTAATATTAAATTCAACTTCATCAGTAGCAAGGTTCTCCATTACTATTCTGGCCATACCAAACATGGCAGGGCTACTCCTTCCAGATCAGAATCTACCACTTGAGGACAGTTCTAATGCTAGTCTGTGAGAGGAGCAGGCCTCACAGTAGTGGAAAACGAAATTCTGAGTTTTTCACTACCAGGACATGTACAACACACAAGTATATGTCCTGCCTTTTACTTACATAGCACCCTGTATATGAGTTTCCTAGGGCCCACATTAGGGGTGACATGTGTGGAAAAAGGGGAGTTTAAGGCCTGGCAAGTAGTTTTAAATGCCAAGTCAAAATCGCAAAGAAACTGCACACACAGGTCTTACAATTACAGACTTGGGACATAGAGGGTTACTTAAGTAGGTGGCACAATCAGTGCTGCAGGCCCACTAGTAGCATTTAGTTTACAAGCCCTGGGCATATCCAGTGCACTTTACTGGGTACGTATAGGTAAATTAAATATGCAAATTGGGTATGAGCCAATGTTATCATGTTTTAGGGAGAGAGTACATGCACTTTAGCACTGGTTAGCAGTGGTAAAGTGCTCAGAGTCCTAAAGCCAACTAAAATGAGGTCAAAAAAAGAGGAGGAGGAAGGCAAAAAGTTTGGGGTGACCCTTCAGAGATGGCCATTTTCCAACCAGCAGTATCCGTCCTTGCGGGGGAGAAGTAAAAACAGGATGTACTTGATGAAAATGGAAAACTAATATTTGGGGAATAAAAATAGTTTTTATTCAGAAAAGGTTAGAGTTCTGCTGTGGGAAGTAGGAAGCTCTTATTTTGGAACAAAAACCTCCAATTACAGAAAATGACAACCTTTTTTGGGTGGGGATGGTTCTTATTATTTTTATATTATTTTTCAATACTATTTTTTATTAATATTATAGTGTCCCCAAAAAGGAAAAGATGTTATTTTGAGCCAGAAAATGTGTGTTATTAGTTAGTGACTGTCAAGTTCTTTAGGTGAAATAAGTGTATTTCCAAAATAAATGTAAATCTGACAGTTGAACTGCAATTCATGACGAGGAATACTTGCTGCTGTTTCACAAATCATGTGGAGACATGAAATGTTATTTATTGATTGATTTGTGATTTCATGTTTTTATAATAGCTACATCCGTTGCATCTAAGCCATGAGCCTGTAAGATCGGTGTTGCCTAAGTTCTATCTGAAACCTGTAACATTTCTGTGCATGGAGCATCAGGTCTGCTGTTTGAGCATGTATGAAGTGTCTGATGTGGGAAATAACTATGATAATCGAGGAAAATAACATTTAATTTTTTATCCCTGGCCGAGATCAGACTAGGGCAGAAAAAGTCACAGGCACCAAAATAAAAGTGACCCTTATTTGTGAAGCAGATAGCTAAAATAAAGTAGCCCACATTTGCAGATCGGGTCCGTCTTGAACAGGTAAAGACACTTTGTACAGGTGTTTTGCAAGGTATGGGGGACTGCATGCATATATGCTTGCTACAGGCAATGTCTGAGGTAATATCAGGAAAATGAACAGTAAATACCAGCCCATCAGTCCATAAAACAGGCCCACAAACAGTCACAAAAATCTCACACTCTGACCTATCAGAGTAGTCCTTCTTGCGCTACCAGATTCCCCTATATGCCAGTCTGACTCTGCCCGTCCCATCCAGTGTATTTATAGTCTTATCATATCACTGACAGTCTCCTAGAAGGAATAGTTAGGAATAAAGAGCAGTGGAAGAAAGAAGTATTTTTTTTTAATGGCGAGAGACCATTCCAAAGTGAATACTTTTTCTTGAACAGTGTTTAAAACATATGACTCAGCCAATTTCTTGTGAAACTGTGATGGTTAATCTACAATTCTCCTCTTTATCACAAACATTTAATTGGGATAGAAACATACCCTTCCTCGATCCGCAAGAAACTGAAGACTTGACTCTTCATATAAGCACCTTGGGGGCCACAAAAGTACAGACATGCCCATCTTGCGTGATTAGTGTGCCATGCAACTCAATATCACATAACATAACATGTGCAAACCATCCTGGGAGTCACTCACTATTTTCGTGTTTGCAGCGTAGAGTTTGAAAGTGTACCATTCGCTCCCTAAAGGCACTCCATGTTCTCTCTATTTCCAAGTTACTTCATGGATGTCTGAGGACCAACTTCAGAAGATTTACAGTATCACCCTATCTTGTTTCCAACAGACACTTTAAAATTACGTTTTATACATGGCCGCAGATGTCCACTAATGATTCTGTAATCCCAAAGTAAATGGCGCTTTACAGACTAGTTTACAACATTGAGGAGGAAAAACACATAACTATAGACACAGGTCTATTTATTTTACAAGGGGCCTTAATCACACAATTTTAACCTAAACGTTGGTTTGTAAGGACCATCACACTCCAGAAAGATTGTTTTCTCAGTCTTGGAATCTTAGAATTCGAGTTTTTTTTGATTTTCATTTGCTCCTGATTCATCTTGGTTACAGTTGTTGTAGAACAACTGTTGATACAAATAAGAGAACACGCTTTTACTCAACAACATTAATAGCCCTGTTAGAAACTAGGACTGGTTTATCCAGATTTTACTAGACAAAATTGGTACCATTTCATTTAATAATCTTTTCTTGCTTATGAAAAAGTGGTTTGTAGGACGCAAATATTTCTTTCTTTTTCGTGAACAAGAGTAAATTTAGGACACACTTTTAATCTACTCCATATTTGCTTGATTTATAGTATTTCAGAATTCGAGTCCAGGATGTCTTATCGCAATGATGCAGCATAAGTGCTTGATAATAATAGTGGACGTGTAATAACGGTTCTCAAAGTTGAAATATTTCCTATCAAGGGAGAAGTTGCATTCTGCTTGCTTTACCCACTGCAGCTGTTGCTGTTGCTGGTTGTTGAGAACATTCCCTAGCACAGTTCCACCCATCACATCCGGATAAACACCCACCACAAACCACACAAGTTTGAGAAACAATTTCAGAAATGTACTCTTTTAGACACAAATGTGTGGAATAAATCAGCAACTTTTAGTACATTTTAACGATATTCCTGATGCACTTCTGGGAATATGCAACTGTTGAAGGTTCCCAAGAACACTCATGTATAATTGCTTAGTCAAATGCGAAATTGGGATGCAAAAGTGCATTTGAAACTTCTTTTTGTTTGTCAGTGGTGAAAACATGTTTCTCATTTGGGAGTACTGTTCCCCATATACCCTATCACCGTTGAGTGGTGTTCACTCCCAATTCCCACACCAAAATGTGCATGTGCTCCTGAACTTTGACTAGAACTGTGCTGCAAACATACTCAGGGTGGGAAACCACCAGCAAAAAGTTGATGACTATTACAGACTTGCAGATGGATCCACACTGGAGTGATTATAAACTTGCCCATTGAAGAGGATTTGCCCTGCAGACAATACAACCTACAGGTGTGATTTCTGTGGGATTAAATCTAAAAAAATGAGGCCAACATCTCACTATTTGTGTTTTTGTAAATCAGAAATGGGGCTTTGCTCTTGTAAATTAATGCTTTTGTGTTTCTCATTGTTACTTATGTGTACAAATTCATACCGCTATGAGGTTGCCGAGAATGCACAGAATACACAAAAAGTGCAAACGAGTCAGGGAAAGATCATTCTCTGACAATTTTGTTTGGTGCAGGCATGGTGAAAGGTTATTCCTTCCATGGTAGAATTCTCAGAAATGTTGGCATGGTCCCCGTTTTAATGCATGGTAGAGTATAACATAAATATTCCACTAACCCATACACCTATCCCTGCTCCTGGCACTTACCAATTTAGATTATTACTCAACCCAGTGGTTCTTGTTTTCCCACCAGAGAAGAATTAGACATTGAATCAGTCTTGTGACCAACATCCTGCACTTGATATTGATTTTCCATATTTGTCTGCTGTATCTTGGAATTAGTCTACTTTTCATCTTGCTCTTGATATTCATTGTTCATAATTTTCTGCTGAATTTTGAATGTAGTCTACTTTTCATATGTTTACGTTGCTGTTATTAGAGGTTGTTTTCTGACACTCGTAAAAATGTTTTCTAACAACTTGCACTGGTGTCTTCAGCCTTTCTTTGAGTGCTCTTTACCCACTTCATCGCATATCAGATGTGTCTGTCCTCTTCCCAAATTATAGCAGATGATAGTAACCTGATGGAGTCACTTCCAATATGCCAGATGACTCTAATGTCTTTAAATTAGGATCAATTAGCAAAGGGCATTCGACTATGATCTACTAGTAATATCCCTTCCTGTCGATTACAGAAGGATAGAATGTAGAGTTCTTCTTCCCTGGAATTGGGCCCTGATAAAAAAATGGTCTACCCCAGCTGTTCTTGTGCCATGGAGTTCTTTCGAGGTGATCTATTGCAGTTCTAGCTTTGACATCTCCAGCCTTCTGGGATTATTAATCCCAGAAGGGCATTAATAGCTGGGATTATTATGGTGCCTTCTGGCATTATTAGTTGTCTGAGGTGATCTTCAACTAGATTAAGTGTTTTTTTTTAAATCCTTGTAATGTGGGTCAGGGGTACAAATTGTTATATTACCAGACGGGCATTATCCAATGGGTATATATCTATAATAGGTACTGCTTTGCTTGGGGTTGCTTTTGGACCCTTCTCTTTACTGTGTCTCCATGGGTAAGGTTCAGGCTCCCATGTAATGTCCAGATTTGTGAACATTACCTCAACAATTAATGACAGTTAGCCTTGCACCTGTCATGCTGCTTACCAACCTTCTTGAAAGAGGATGATGTCAGCAACACCTAAGAATTAGGTGTTTTTTTCCCCCGAATCCATCTATATTTCAGGATTCATTTTTTACATATTTTATTATACTTTTTGAAGGACCTCTTCGGTTTCCTCATTAAGAGTTTCATTTTTGTCTTTTTCTATATGTTATCCATCCCTGTTTCTTTTGTGGAGCAGCTATCCAGTGAGAACCTACTCCATTTGATTCAGGCACATATTTCTCATATTTATCAGCATTACCTCTATTCTTTTCTGCTGCTGTACTTTTCCTTTGTGGGTTGCTTTGGTTTAGTTCATTCATTGTCCTGAGTATGCGGGGAGTCCCATTCCTTATTTTATGAGGAAGTGGACTTTTTCACCCCATGGTCTGGTGCAATTTACACAATTTCTTCTTCTAGATTAGTATAATGTATCTTATTGATGCAGTTTACAATGTTAATTGTAAATGTCTGGATGACCAAGGCTGTTTTCGTATGCCTACCCCAGTGCCCCTGATTTCCTGATAATGTACTAGAATGGCTTGCTGCTATTTTTGTTGTGATATAATGAGTTCTGCCTTATTTTGAGAGCTATCAATGGAGTTCCTATTTTTCATAAAGCATTTCAGTGCGTTTTTGCCTCTGTCCATGCAGATGGTATCCATATTCATGTCAGTTCATTGATCCTTGTTATTTTGAAGCATGCTTCTCATGATCATCTACCACCCTGATTTTCTCTGTTGTCGTTTGCAATATTTGTGTTCTCATGCCTCATGGGATTTCATCGGTTTGTGGGATCTTTATTAGTTAAAAAGTATATTTTAACACAGGGACTTGAATTTGTGTTGACCCCCTGAAATACTTCCCTTCTCTGCATTGCTGACAGAAATGAGGGGCTTTGCACCTGATTGGTCTGAAATTGCGCCTAGGTTTCACGTGCCCCTATGTTCCAAGAGGAAAAGGGGAAGACTCAAACAAAAGGAGGATAACAATGTGTCTCATAGGATATGAACCATGTCTGTAGAAGTATTTTCATTGAGCACGTACATCTATATGTGAAGAGTTAATTGTCTAGGCTTATTGAATAATGCTTTCCGATTTGAAGAGCATTAAGGGTTGTTTTGCTCTGCCATTAATTGTGAGCTTTAAATGATTTTACTTTTGTTCTGGTAGATCATTTACTGTTTGGTCACTTCATGTCGTGTCCTTGAGTTAAAGGCTATGTGACGGAGAGCCATTGAGGAGGAGTTTTGGAGGTTTGGTCAAAATGTTCATCTTTGTCTAATATAACAAATATATTTGCACAAATCAGTTAGGTACCTTGTTCTATTCCAAACAAAATCGGGAATCAAAATGTCTGAACAGATTCGTGCATGAGGTTGGGGTTGCTGGCTAAGCACAGCCCTTGGAGATTTGTAGCAGAATTAGTATGGACCTTTATGGAAATTACCTGGTTATGTTTATTGGAAATTCAAGGGTGGGAACGGCTGGGCTTATCACATCATGATCACATGAACTAGTCACATTCTCTCCTGCCACCTTCTCTCAACTCCTAGAAACATCATATCATTCAAACCCAGGATGAGTCTGAAGCCATTTGGTACCACCACCTCCACCACAGCCACTCGAGTTCAACTGCTACATACGAAAAATGTGCCAGCCTCTCCCATTTGATGCAGCAAATTCCCTAGAGACACATTAGCCCGCAGGTAGCTGGACCACAGCAATTGCCTATTCATAGCCTATTCATCGGAATCTCCAAATATGCACTTGCGCTCTAAGTCTAAATATGTGGCTTTGCCTGTGAGCCTGACATGCAAACACCAAACAGCAAGGAGAGTGTCTGCCGGGCAAGCAGAGTGTGCAATAAAATATATTCACCATAGTCTACTGAGGAATTTAAAACTCACCCCATCCTACCTCTTCCAAAGGGTGTCCTGCCACACCCCGCTCACTCCTTGCAGTCATCTAAACAGCAAATCCTAATTTTCCAAAGATCCCAGTGTGCTCCTCATGGCTGCAGACCTTCTAACTGCGTGGGATTCTTCAACAAAATGCCCTCACTCGCTATATGAAGGGCCACGTCTCCTAAAAGAATTTAAGCAAGCTCTAGATCAATCCAGCCATCCATATATATCAATGGTCCACAACAATAAAGGCTTGATTATGAGTACTTCAATGCCAGATGTGCAAGATGTTCAAAATGTATTTGGTGTAATAATTATTGCATATTCCAAGTTTAGCATGCCAAAATGGAGCCTAGCATGTTTTTATTTTTTGCTAACCGCTTCAAGAGCTGCATCTTTCATGTATTCTGGGCATTTTTCACCTGCCAATATCTGGCAGTTTTGACTTACCACCATTAATGGGAGTGCAGAATTTATGACGCCTAAAATAATGATCCCTGCACAATCAAGTGGTTGCGCTGGATCACATTTTACTGGGGCCGCCATTATCAGACCCTAAGTGGTGAATGTATTTGCTATGGATACCTGTTAAAAGCAGCTATTATTTAGAATATAGAAATAAGAGAGTTTACAGTAAGTATTACCCTACTTGCAAATGCCCCACCATCCATACCTCAGCCACCTCAACCATCACCATGTTGTTCATCTACCTCTAACCCGTCGTATTCTATGCTTCATGCTACCAGTTTACAGAAAACAAATAGAAAGTAGTGACAAGACCTGTTTCTGTGTTCTTTCATCTTCTCCTTGGCTTCTCGGCCATTCTTAAAGCCCTAAAATATTGTGCAATTAGACTTGTTAAGAGTGAAAGACAGACTAAACAAACATAAGGTTGTTAAGTGTCTGTTTCTCTTGTTAAGTTTGTTAGCCATGTACATCCCATAATGGTGCTTTGCTTCTACAGTGTGTCAATTTGGCACCACAATTGTCGCTCTCACGCTAACCCCATGTAATCATTGATTCCTTCCTCATCAAACACATATCCCTGACCAATTGCTACATTGAATGGGTTATATTCACGAATATTGTCAATTGAAATAATATCTGACATAAATATTGTGCCCTAAATATAGCTTACAAAAATGTCATCCCACCTGGTATAGATTTGCGATCATTAACTCCAATTTGGAGTTATTGTGGTACCTAATATTTAGGACACAATATTTACATAAATTGATATTCTGAAAATGATATTCTGGTATCATACCACTGCGTGGTCGTTTGTGGTTTCAGGATCTGCTAAATTGTGTGGCATTCCCTACTAATTGTCCTTTACGCCCTATGAAAGAGAACAAACAAACTGTGCTCAAGGTCTTCTTGAGGACAAAAGCGCTTGATTGTACTCTAAATGTACAGTGGTCGGGCTCGGCATGTGAAGTAAAGCAGGCTTTCTGAAACCTGAGGTCTAAGATCTCATTAGGGTTCACCGTGGACTGTGGTAAGTGTTGCTTGTGGCGACTTTTCAAGTTCCCTTCATTTGCAGTTTTAACTTTGGTTCCTTATGGTTTTTTGTTCCGATCTGTAAACTCTGAGCTCAATGAGGACGGTTTAACGAGCATTTGAAACTCTTCTCTGGACAAACCGAGCATCATCTAATTGTTATATCTTTACTTAATTGTGTACTCCATGTTCCTGAAACCACATAATCCTATTACCTGGACTTTGTGTGTGTTACTGCATGTTCTGCCAGTTCTGAGAACTGTGGACCAATTCACTCATAACAAGGATCTTGGCAAATCTTCTTTACGATATGAGGTCGAAATGTGAATTGACACATTACAGAGAACTCGCATTTCAACGGAGCCATGTACTTTGAGTTCCATAAGCCAGGAAACCAGGTTTAACATGTTAATGAGTATCTTATTGTACAGCACTTAATCAATCAATCAATCAGTGAATTTATAAAGCGCGCTATGTACCCGACAGGGTTTCGAGGCGCTGGGGGTGGGGGGGTGGGGGGGTGCTGCTAGCGTTCGAAGAGCCATGTCTTGAGGAGTCTCCTGAAGGTGAGGAGGTCCTGGGTCTGGCGTAGTGAGGTGGGGAGAGAGTTCCAGGTCTTGGCGGCGAGGAAGGAGAAGGATCTGCCGCCAGAGGTCTTGCGCTGGATTCGGGGGACGATGGCGAGGGCGAGGTTGGCGGAGCGGAGTTGACGTGTGGGGACGTAGAAGTTGAGTCTGGTGTTTAGGTAGGTGGGTCCGGTGTTGTGTAGAGCCTTGTGTGCGTGGGTGAGGAGTTTGAAGGTGATCCTTTTATCCACAGGGAGCCAGTGGAGGTCCTTCAGGTGGGGGGAGATGTGACATCGGCGGGGTATGTCGAGGATCAGGCGGGCGGATGCGTTCTGTATGCGTTGGAGTCGTTTGATGTCTTTCGTTGGGATGCCTGTGTAGAGTGCGTTGCCGTAGTCAAATCTGCTACTGACGAGGGCTTGAGTTACCGTCTTCCTGGTTCCTGTTGGAATCCACTTGAAGATCCTGCGGAGCATGCAGAGGGTGTTGAAACAAGAAGAGGAGACGGCGTTGATCTGTTTGGACATGGTGAGGGCAGAGTCGAGGACAAAGCCGAGGTTTCGTGCGTGGCTGGCTGGGGTGGGTGGGGGTCCGAGGGCGGTGGGCCACCAGGAGTCGTTCCAGGCTGAGGGGGTGCGTCCGAGGATGAGGACTTCCGTTTTGTCGGAGTTGAGCTTCAGGCGGCTGTTGTTCATCCACTCGGCGATGGAGTTTAGTCCCTCGTGGAGGTTGGTTTTGGCGGTGAGCGGATCTTTGGTCAGGGAGAGGACGAGCTGGGTGTCGTCGGCGTAGGAGATGATGCTGAGGTTGTGATGACGGGCCAGTTGTGCGAGGGGGGCCATGTAGACGTTGAACAACGTTGGGCTAAGAGAGGAGCCTTGGGGGACGCCGCAGATGAGGTTGGTGGCTTTGGAGCGGAAGGGTGAGAGTCGGACTCTCTGGGTTCTGTTGGAGAGGAAGGATGAGATCCAGTTGAGGGCTTTGTCTTGGATGCCGGCTTCGTGGAGACGGGTTAGCAGGGTGCGGTGGCAGACTGTGTCGAAAGCGACTGATAGGTCGAGGAGGATGAGGGCTGAGGTTTTGCCGTTGTCCATTTGTTGTCTGATGTCATCTGTAGCGGCGAGGAGTGCGGTCTCAGTGCTGTGGTTTCGTCTGAATCCAGATTGTGAGGGGTCTAGGATGGAGTTGTCTTCTAGGAAGTGGGCGAGCTGCGCGTTGACGATCTTCTCGATGACCTTCGCTGGAAAAGGGAGGAGAGAGATCGGTCGGAAGTTTTTGAGATCGTTGGGGTCAGCCTTGGGTTTCTTGAGGAGGGGTTGGATTTCTGCGTGCTTCCAGCTGTCCGGGAAGGTGGCGGTGTTGAAGGAGAGGTTGATGATCTTGCGGAGTTTGGGGGCGATGGTGGCGTCGGCTTTGTTGAAGACGTGATGTGGGCACGGGTCCGTGGGAGATCCTGAGTGGATGGAATTCATGGTTGTTAGGGTTTCGGCGTCGTCTACTTGGGTCCAGGTGGTGAGGCGGCAGGCGTGGGAGGAGTCGTCGGGGGTGGGGTCTGGCGGAGGCGCGGTGTTGAAGCTGTCGTGGATGGCTGCGATTTTCTGGTGGAAGAAGGTGGAGAGATTGTCGCAGAGTTTCTGGGAGGGAGGGACGTCGTTGACGTTGGCGTTAGGGTTGGAGAGTTCCTTCACGATGCAGAAGAGTTCTTTGAGTATCTTATTGTACAGCACTTACGCCTTCCTTCCGTACATTGAGGTGGGCATCCCCAAGTCTTAGTTGTGTCCATCTCAAAAAGTGTGCTTTCACAGATTAAAGAGTATAACATATATAAAATGTCCCATCATACTACACTAGTATCCACTATCCACACTAGTATCCAGCAGCACTACAAGTGATTTCGTAATTATCATTGGCTGAAGCAAATGGACATATATCCTCAGTTGCATTTTGAGATGGGAACTATCACATATGTATCATTGCTCAAAATAATCTTATTTTTAGACATGATTGTTATGTATGATTAGGGGTTCTTAGGTGGAATGCAAAGTTGGGCTTTCTTATAAAATTTGGAACATTCTCACATATTTGTTTACACAAGTGTAATTTGCGTTGAGTAATTCATGAGAAAAACTGAATACACGCAAAATGCTCGTGAATAACTGACGCACCACATTTCAGAGTATTTGCTAAAACAAACCTAAAGAAAGGATGTTCTTTCATACAAAATACTTAATAGTTACTGATACAGAAAAAAACTACACAAGTGTGTATAAGAGGGGGAAGGCAGTTGACTTCACAACAGTGGGAAAACCTTCCTTCCCTCATTTAAGGCCGCTAGCGTATCACTGCTGCTTGGCAGTTACTTCTAAACTGGCAAACCACATACAGTCCATTCCCTATAGTAAGGATGAGTCTTTGGTGGGACATTCGCAGCTGCTGAGCTGCGTCTCTTGTTTCTCTGGCACCCTCTTTGAGCTAAGGATTGCCCAGAGTTGAAGTAGGGAAAAGTCCTCTGGTCAGTAGACATTTCCCCTGCAGCCTGAGGGTCCCTCCATCTTGGGCAGGATATCTGGCTGCTGGAGTTGGGGTCGATCCACACTAAACTTTGCCTTTCTTCAAAAAGGGTGAGATTTACGACTTCACAGATAACATTTTAATTTCATGCGCCCATACTTTTCATGGGGGGAAAAGGGAAGACTAGAATAAAAAGAGGAGCAGGACAGTGTGCCTCTTAGGATATGGACCACATCTCTATAAGCATTCCCATTAGAACTGTAATATGCAGATTAGGCATATGTAATAGTGCTTTACAATTTGAGGAGTATTAAAGGTTATTTTGCCCACCTATTCATTGTGATTTAAAATGTTATATATCCACACCAGAAAATCTGTACAGCGCTGTTTTAGGGAGAGTTTTAAATGATTTGATATTTGTCTTGGGAGATCATTTCCAGTTAGGTCACTCCATGTCATGTCTTCGTAGGCAAAGGTCTTGTCACGGAGAGACCTTGAGGTGGAGTGGTGTAAGTTTGGTGGCAGTTTCTATCTTTGAATAATATGTCACAAATATTTGCATGAACCAGTTTGGTACATTCTTCGATTCCAAACAAAACTCAGAAAATCAAAATGTCTCAGCAGATCCATGTATGAGCTTATAGGTTTTTGGTTGAGCATAGCCTGAAGAGAAGTTTATCAGAATTAGTATGGACATTCGTGGAAACTACCAGGATAGAAAGGCTGGGCTTAACACAGTGCAAACGGAATCATAATCACAGCAACAAATCACATTCTTTCCCGCCACCCTCTCTTACCCCCTAGAAACATAGATATACTATTCAAAAACAGCATGCGTCTGGAGCTCTTAATCACCAACACCTCCACCACAGCCGCTTGACTTCAGCTGCTCCATATAAGAAACAAATGCGCCAGTCTCTCCCACTTGATGAAACTCATTCGCTATTACACACATTATTCTGCAGGTAGCTGGACTCCAGCAATAGCTTATTCATAGGATTCTCCAAATAGCCATTTGTTTGGTTTGACTAAATGAATAACATTGCTACTAGGGCACTTTTTAACCTATCTGGATGGTCTGGCAGCCTGACACACAACTCCAAGAAGAGTGGCTATGGGCAGGCATAGTGTGCACTAAAAGATAATCCCTAAAGCGTACAGAGAAATCCAAGACACAGCCCCACCATACCTCTTGCAAAAGGTGTCATGCTACACCCTGCTTGCTCCTCGCGATTATGTACAGTACGGTACAGGGAGAGCCTGGCCTGGTGGTTCGGACTGACCCGTTCGGGCTGGACTGTTACCGGGGGATCAGGGCCATAACTAATGTGGATATGGCGGGGTCCAAATTGGGGTGACATGGTTTGCAAAAAAAAGATGGAGTGGGATGCGGTCCGATCGATTGCCAGTGGCTGAGAATATTTCAAACATTCCATCCATCACCTATTTGTTTTTACCAATTTACAGAAGACAAATAAGAACTGGTTCAAAGAACTGTCTCTGTTTTCCTTCATCTTCTCCCTAGCTTCATACCCATTCCTAAACTCCGAAAATATTGTGTAATTAATATTGTGAAAAGTGAAAGACAAAAATATATTTGCCTTTTTCACCTCTTCATGTTGCCTCTGCAGTGTGCCAATGTGGCAACAAAAGTGTCTCTCTCATACTCACCCCTTGTAATCATTGAACACTGCCTCACCGTCAAACAAATATCCCTGAACAATTGCTAGACTGCATGGGGTTTAAGCAGCAATATCATCTATTGAAATAACGTCTGACAAAAATACTGTGCCCTTATCATCCTAGGGGGTGTAGATTTTCTTTTACTAACCCCACTCGGGAGATATTTCCTAAAAGAATAGTTAAGGCACAATATTTACATCAGTTTATTTTCTGACAATGATTTTCAGGTAACATACCATTGCGTGGTCATCTGTGGTTTCGGGATCTGCTAAATTGTGTGGCGTCCCCTACTAATTAATGTCCTTGTCGTCTTACGCAAGAGAATAAACCAACTGTGCTTTGGCAAGAGGGAGCTTTTGAGGACAAATGTACTTGATTATAATATACAAACATTGTGGTTAGGCAGAGCATGTGCAGTAAAGCAGGATTTGTCAAACCTGTGGTCTACGACCTCACTAGGGTTCACACAGGCCTGTGATGTGCTGCTTGAGGCTGCTTTTCAAGTTCCCTTCATTTACTGTGTTCACTTTGATTCCTGGTAGATCTTTGTACTGATCTGTAAACTCTGAGCTCTCTTTCCTGAAAAAAATCTGCCTTAATGAGGACGGTTAACGAGCATTTGAAACACTTCTCTTTACAAACCGAGCATCGTCTAATTGTTATATTTCTATTTTTTAATGTGGACTCCTTGTTCCTGAGACCACATTATCCTATTATCTGCACTTTGCTTATGTTACTTCATGTACTGCCTGTTCTGAGAACTGAGGATCAGTTCACTCACAAGGAACTTGCAAATCTTTTAAGAAAATTTGAGCAACTGAGCGGAGATGTGAATTGACTTACCACAGAGTATACCTTTCCTTGAAGCCATGTACACTGAGTTCCATAAGTCAGGAAACCAGGTGTAATATGTTAATTAATTTATTATTTTATATAGTGTACAGCACTCCCTCAATTGCAGAAGCTCCTTTCATGCATTGAGGGGGCATGCCAGCAACTGGCATCTGCAAGTATGGTTGTGCCCATCTCCAAAACAGTGTTTTCACACCTAGTGGGTTAACAAGAAGTCATACGGAGATACAAATGGATCATTCTACTATAGTATCCAGCAGCACTACAAGTGATTCCCAGGAAGAGAATGCTGTGAGGGAAATATAGGAACTTGGGGATCAGTCATTAAAAGGCTGTGGTATGCTTGCATTTAGTAGCTCTGCATTACTAAGTGACTGAAGCTGGCCGAATGCAAAAATGCAGAGCCTTTAGCATGGTGCTAGCAGTCATCGATCTACTCCCATTGTGACTTCTATCAGTGATTCAAGCGAATGCGCGAATATCCTCTCATTTGCTTTGTAAGAAGAAAACTATTAAATATGTATCAATTGGTTTGCTGCTCAAAATAATCTGGTTTTAGAAACAATTCTGTATGATTAGGGTCTTTAGTAGATGCGTTCAAAGTTGGGCTTTCACAATAAATGTGAAACATTCTTAAGTTTTTTACACAAGTGTCATTTGTGTTAAGTACCTCATGAGAAAACATTGAACTAGGTATACATTGGCATTCAAAATGCTTGCAAGATACTCACACATCGCGTACGGTATAATCATGAGTTATCTGAGGCATCTAACACTCTAGAGGAAACTACATGAGTGCATACATGTGGGGAAATAAACAAGTCCTTAAACTATGGGCAGGTCAATAATCAGGAACTACACAATAATAAAAACGCTTAATGAAAACTTCACACACTCCTAGTGCTTATGCAAAAATATCCACTCACACTTAGGGAGAGGGCATTTCTCATTTACGTTTTGTATTAGACGTGTGTTAAAAATACCTTTATCTGTGGTAATTGATCAAATTGTGAACACTTTATCCCCTCACTCAATCCAAATGGAAGTCTTGATTGTCAATTTTTATAGGTTTACTGAATAAACAGTCACAATTTTATTAAAGGCAAGGATACTAGCATTACGCATTAATGCTTTTCTTTACTCCTTCGGAGCAGCCACCATTTAAAGATCCAATATTAGAACACAATGACATCATAAATCAAAATGGAACACTCCAGTCTATATAAAGCCTCTGCATTCCGTACTCTGTCTCTTTTGTTTGTTCTTTTCGTGTTATCCTTTCTTCCTAACATCACAATTTGTCATCTTCGTACTGACCTATGTAAGAAAGACATCAAAAACATAATTAAATAACATACTTTCACTGAAACCACACCCAAAACTCTTTACTTACCTGGGAGGGTGCAGTGGGATAATGTTAGCCTCCTTGTCTTTAATAAAATTGTGGTTATTTATACAGTAAACCTATGAGAATAGACATTTTATGGCAAGATAGGAGGCTAGCATTATGCATGTTAAAGGCTTGCAAAGTGCATCGTGAAACATGATCTATTGGTCTAAAATAGGACTTCTTAAAAATATCTGCATTAGACCAATCTGCTGCTTTTGTAATATACTCTAGTCTCCCCCGAAATAAAAAGCTTACTCGCTATAACACCTCTTACTGAATGTGGCATAAATTTAGAAACATCTATGCCTGCTTCCTTTGTAGCAGCAATGGTCTCATTTGTAGCAGCTTGAAAAGGTTTAACATATGAAATCAATAATTTATCCACACCAGCACTCCTTTTTCCCAACATACGATTGTCATATTATTTAATACATTTAACTACACACAACTTTGGTAAATCATCAAGACCCCAGATGTAAACATTGTATTTGCTCTTACAGTAATACTAAACATAACCCCATTAGGCTGATAAAACCTGTGTGATACTTCCAATGCTCTCACACCTGATGCCCTTCTGCAAGATATTAAACATAACAAAGTTGTTAATTTCCATGACAACTCTCTTGTAGCCAAAAATCTCTTACTAGGCCATTCCTGAAATAATTTCGACACTAAGGGCTGTCCCTGAGGGCCCGTGGCCAGCCCATGCCAATGCATGGGCAGTGCAGGGGCCCACATGGGGCCCCGGGAACCCGTCTCCTCCAGCCTTTGCATGGCAGTACAACTGCCATGCAAAAGCCATCAGAGGGGCGATTTGTAATCCGGAGCAGCGCTGCCCTGGCAGATTACGCCAGCCAGCACGGCCAGGCTGTCGACCAGCAGCCGCCACGGTCATAATATGGAGGCCGGACCGCTGCTTTGGTGGCAGTCCCAGGACCGCCAGACTCGTAATGAGGCCCTAAATCTACATTCCAAATGGTTTGCTATTTGGGTTTTGGAACCCTCTTCAAACTAATCCCCTTCATCATTCTACAAACTAATGGATTCTTCCCTATTGAAATACCTTGAATTAAAGAGTGACCAGCAGCAACTGCAGAACGATAACAACCTTTTTTTTGTTCCTGGAGCCCAAGACTCGTCAAGAAACCCAGCAGCTGATTTCAAAAGTCCAGAGAAACTTCCAGATTCCCTGATATCTTTCATTCTAGAAGGTTGAGCACACCCGATTGAACCAAAAAATGATTTTCCTCTTCTGCACTCTTTAACATTCCTTTCCAGGACCCGAATGAAATAAGGACAATCTATTGCTAATTCCAGAGCAGATGGGAACCAGGCCTGTGTCTTCCAAAAAGGTGTTTTCAAAACAATTTGACATTTCCGTCTCCGGTACTGCAGCAAAACCTGCTGAATCATAGAAATTAATGGAAATGCATACGCTGCCATCCCTGACCAACCGTGCATGAACGGATCCACCGCCATGGTCCCTGGATCTGACCTCCAACTGACATATTTCAGCAATTGGAAAGTCAGTGTGGATGCAAAGAGATCCACATCCAGAGGATCCAAACATTTCTGTATTTCCTTGAATAATCCGACTTCCAATTTCCATGGATGAAATCCATCTGATTACTTGAATACCAATCTGCCACTACATTGTGCATCCCTGGAAAATACTCTGCTTCCCAATTTTTTTTGATCCAGACAAAATTTCCACATTTCTTTAGCTAAATCTGTTAATTTCCTTGACCTGCAACCGCCCAGTTTGTTCACATACGTCACTGCTCTTATATTGTCTATCTTCAATAAGACTGAAGCCCCCTTGAATTGTTTGAAACTGTGCAGTGCAGAAATATCTGCCTTTTAAAATAAAATAAAAAAAAACACCATCTATTTCCTGTTTACAACACCTTGCTCCCCAACCTGACATACTGGCATCTGTTTCCAACACTTATTATTTTTTTTAAAATATTTTTTATTAACATTTTGCTGTTGTACATATACATTATAGTTGGTGATAGGGGCTGGTTCTCACTTCTGTATTTCAGGGTGTTACATGATCTAAGAGGTTATCACATACTTCGTTATACCATTACATCACATCCAAATACTCTTAGTCCAGTTCTTTGGGGCCTCCTGTATATACCTGAGAGCCATGAGAGAGCCATACCATTAGTCTTATTTTCATAATTCTAAAACAGTCTTTAACTAAGATTAAACAAACTAATAATGCGATGGTACTTGAATGGGCAGGCGGTTGCACTTTCCGGGGTTAGTCTCTTTTCCTTTACTCTTCAGAGCCGGGTTAATTCCTTTCATGCTATCCGTCCCTATTAATCAGATAACAGTATCTCCTTCATGCCTTGCCCAACTCCATCTATCTTCATCCGGCCAGTTTTGTGTTCTTAAGCGTTATATCCGATGCCTACAGCTGTTTCCCTCCCATTGTCCTTTAGGGTCTAGGTCCCCGGTTCGCCCCTTCTCGCTACAGGTATTGTGTCACTGCTTCCTTCTATTTCTGTCCCCCAATCTGTTTCTATGTCAGTCCCTCTGTAGTCGTGTCCGCTCCCTTCACTATCCCTTCTCATTTCATCAGTATCTCCTTCCAGTCTGGTACTATGGGTGTTTGGAGAAGTCCACGTTCTTCCTCTCTTTTCAGTATCTGTAATTCAGCTCTGGACCACTTCTCTACTTCCCGCCTCCACTCCATCAACAAGGGGGATCTGGGGGACTTCCATCCCATCGCGATCAGTCTCCGGTAAAGAACCCGAGCTAGGTCTAAAAACCGACCCCTCACCTTCCCACGTGGAAGTCCCGTTCTAATACCCAGGAGGCACACAGTAGGTGACAGGGTCAATTCTTTTTCAAGCAGTCTAGTTAGGTCTGCTAACACACTGCCCCGGCCTCGTTGTATTTCGGGGCAATTCGACACCATTTGGTCAAATTCTGCATTTACGTTACTCCTCCTGGGACACGTCCTGGGCTCCCCCCGTACATTAAGGATAAGCGGTGTGGGGTGAGGTACGTCCTGTGGGTATAATTATACTGGGTATATCTCAGTCTTGTGTTTCTCGAGACCTCCTTAGAATGCGCTAGTACCCTGCACCACTCCGGGTCTGTTATTTCGCTTTCCAAGGATCTTTCCCATCTCTCCCATAAGGGTTGCATTGGGTCAAGGGCCTCCTCCTGTTGGGCTCGGTACAATTTTGTGATGCAGTGGGAGTCGTCTCCTAGTGTTAAGAGGAGGTGGAATATTCGATGAGTGGTGGGCTCTGCATTCACTGTCTCCCAATGTTCTCGTAAGTTATGTGTTAACTTCTGGTATAGAAGAAATTGCCCGGCGGGATTCCCTCTTTATTCACTAGGTCAGTAAAGGGCTTCAGCTCCCCGTCTCGGAATAGGTCACCCACCGTCTCCACTCCCGCTCTTTTCCAAATCCCAAGTCCTGTACCTATCAAGCCTTCCTCCCCCGAATCTATTAATAGCACGGTCAGTGGCAAAGCCGGGGAGTAAGGGGATCCCACCCCCACTCGTCTGGTGCATCTCATCCAGTCTGATATGGCTACTTTCATCATCCTACTGTTCATCTGTTTGGTCACCCTCTTATTAATCATTCACGCTATGACCCGATCTGTACCCTTATCCCCAGTGGTAACCCATCTGTCCAGACATCCCTTCCCAGTGAGCCAGCTGGCGACAAATTGCAGTTGACATGATAGGTAATAAATCTCGAAGTCTGGGACCCCCAGGCCTCCCGCCAGCGTTGGTCTGCAGAGGGTCAAGAGTGCTGTACGTCTATGGCCATCATCCCAGATAAGTTCCCTAAGTAGTGTGCTCAGTTTGCGGAAACATGTTGAAGGGATCAATAACGGTAGATTAGCAAAACAATAAAGGATGCGGGGTAGCATGATCATTTTGGATAACGAAATTCTGGCCATTATGGATAACTTTAGTGAGCGCCAGAACCCGACCGAAGCCCTCAAGGAACGGAGCGCCCTCCCAATGTTTCCGTCCCGCAAATCCCCGATCTCATGGTATATTTGTATGCCCAAATATTTAAAGGTACGTGGAGACCAAACCACGTCCTCTGGGCAGGAGGAGGGCCGCTCAAGGTTCTGTGTTAGGGGAAAGACAAATGTCTTTCTCCTATTGAGGCGTAATCCTGACAATGCACCGAATCGGTCCAGCGTCATCAGGGCCCAGGGTAGATGCGACTCCCCGTCTCTGGCATATATGAGAATGCCGTCAGCATACAGTGATATAATATTTTCTGATTGACCCCATTTTATTCCCCTGCCCACACCCCTGCTTCGCATCTCAGCCGCCAGCAGTTCTATGGCCAGGGCAAACAATAATGGTGACAGCGGGCAACCCGGTTGCATCCCCCGATAAATAGGATAAGTATCCAATATCACTCTATCTGTTTCCAACACATAATCTGGTTTTATTTTAAAAAATCACACATCCATTCCATGCTTCCAAATTTTCCAACCACCACTTCAGCTCTCCCATTGCCTCCACAGTCAGTGTCACACTGTCCTCATAGCACAAACCTTCTGCTAAAGCTGTTCTTTGTAATCTCTGAAGAGCTCTGTAATTTAAAGGACCCTCAAACCTCTTGCTCTATTCTCTCTGGGGGTAAAGACCAGACAATTGTCTGTTAAATCCACGTCCATGGTAACCTAAGGGCTGATATCCTGAGAGATGAGACTTATGGGAACCGTGGCCAGGAGATTACCCTCTCCTCCCAGCTAGCCCATAAAAACTGTTGTTTGAAAATATTTTTCTCATTGACCTCTGAGCCTAGTCCAGACTAGTAAAGGTTTGGACATATTTCCCAATTTGTTTCACCATTCTCAGAAAGAAGGCCCTTAGCTTCATCTGAGGATTCTTTCACACTGAAATCTGCTAATTTTGGATTTATACTCATCAATATTGTCTTGCGTCTTTCCGCTAATAATGTGGAGTTCACATTTCCTATAAAACAAATTACCCTCAGGTACCAACCACATAAGAGGTGCATATTCACAGCTGATCCTTTAACATAGGCTTCCTCTACCTGATCAAAAATTCTTATAATATCAAATAATGTAACTCGTTAATAAAGTGTCCATGAACAAAGAAGCAAAATTTAAAACTGAACATTTTAAAAGGTTCAGTAAACGAGAAGGAATTTGAAATTAGAAACTAAAAATTGAGCTGGTATCCTCACACTGATTCATGGGAGCAGTGCAAGTGCATCAAACAAAATATAGTATGGACAAATGAGTTTTAAAAAGCTCCAACCTTCCCATTAAAATTTATAAAAATTAAATATTTGTTTGTAAATAAATCAAATATATATTTGTTTGATGGATGCTTGCTTCTGTATTTTTGTGTATTGCATACTTTCCAATTCGAAATTGCATATGCCAGGGTCCCCTGATTTCAATAGGGACTCAGTGTGGCTCCCCAAATTGCATTAATGGTCCAGTGGGGGTCCCTGGATTTCATTAATGACTAAACGGGAGTCCTCAGAAGTCAAAAGATTAAGAACCACTGCCCTAGACTTTTGTCCCAGATAGGATAAAAAATAGACTTTTGAGACAGGAATAAAATGGTTCCTGAGATTACTCTGTAGGAAAACACAATGTGCCCATGAAACAGTTGTGATTGGCTGTTCTTTCTCACAAAGATTTTTCCCCATTTCATGGGTTTCTGTTCATATCTCCCTTGGCAGTGTGATACAGATACCAAGTTCCCAGAATACATTGGCAGGGGAATAAAGTTTGCATCCCTGAAGCAGACAACCCCCCAGAACCCAGCACTTGATCTACTGAAACCAATAAAGACTTTAAACAGGTCATATGAAATATTATCAAGGCATGAGCAAGATACTCTATAGGAAATTGAGGTTAGTGGCAGAAAATACATTCAGACTGTTTGCCTTTCATAAGGAAAACCCACCTCATGGCCCACCGACTGAATGAACTTGAGCAAAAAAGGTAAAATAAACGGATGAACAGGGCAATGGGGTTTGTGGAGTGCTAAGCTGCTGCCCCATTACAGGCACTCTGAGCAAAAAAAAAGTTCTGAGAGTGACCATTCCTATATTTTATGTGAGGTATGGGTGCCATTTGGTTGTAGTCTATTGCTGTTATACCACTATTTGAGATCACTATTCCCTTTTCCAGTTTTCTTCCTCACATACTGCTAAGCAATTATCAAGCAACTAAAGAGAACCTAATGATCACACAGGTTGATACACAAAGGAAGGCCTTGCTGTGGGAGGCAGAGGACGAAGGGAGCTCTACTCTGCCAGCGATATCTGTATCAATCAGATAGGAGCATGACGAAGATGAGCCAGGAGTGATGTAGGCCCGGGGGAGATTAAGGCTAAACTGGGGAAGTGTTGTACAGCAGCACAACATCCCACAAATGAGCGGGACTAAATTGTTTCTGTCAGAAATTTGATGCTGCCATTTTAGGTGGGGAAATAGAGTGGAGCCGCTTGGCGGAGGTTAACACTTAGAATTCATGTAGCTGGAGCTGGTTTCAGCATAGGTAGGTGGAGGAGCTAATGGAATGCTGTGGCTCAGCTTCCCACAGGTAAGTGTGTGGGGAGCCAGTTGTACTCTGGTGGGTCATTCCTGTGATACTACTCCTATCTAACTTCCTCTGGTACTGCACACTGATACAACGTGTCCTTGGGGCTGGGTAAGAGAGTAACATAAATGTCTTGTTGAGCGGTCTCTGCTGTTGATAATATGTTCTTACCTGTGCTGTGTGGTGCTGGGTGTTGGGATCAACAGTAGAGCAGGTTAGGCCTATTCCTGTGTATTTAGGTTTTGGCGGAGCTATGGTGGAGCCCCTTGAAAAGGAAACCAATTCAGAAATACTGCTGAGGCTCAGTACCGCTCATTTGTCTTATTTCCTGGAACAGCCAGTGCAGAATGAATGAAAATCATCTTTGCTTGAACACTGCAGAATCAGAATTTATAACTAAAGGTCTTTTGACCCAGACCCCTTCTTACTCTCACATTTCCAACACCAAAGACAAAACCTTGGAGTCTTCATGCAGGGACATTTAATTCTTAGTGCCCCACGCCCGGGACATATTGTTTGGGGTCAAGGGCAGCAAGTTTTCATGTTTATTTTGTTCTTGGGACAAGTAGGCCCAACCCCCTGCAGTACAAATCCTTTGGCTGCCAGTTTACAGAAGGTAACTCTCTGCAGTGGAGGTAATATGTGTGTCTATATGTTAATGCTGTTCAAACATGTATTTATGGTTCATTAATGAAAAGCCTTCATTATTAGGGTAGTGCTGTAAATACACATTTTAATGTTACACTGCACTACTGACAGTGGTTCCAGTAAAAAAAAAACAATTATACACGTTTGAAAAGTTTAACAATAGGAGGCTAAGTATAATGCTCCAGAATGCTCACTGAACAGATGCAAATGTTGCAGGAGCTTGTAAGCAGGAGTGATGATTCTTTGTTTTCAAAATAAAATTCTCAGAAAAAATGCAAGTAGGAAAAAAAGTGCTTCGCTACGATGACATTTTAGGTGCTATTTCTTTGAAGCATTGGTTAGTAAAATGTGTTGATGCATGCTAGTAGTTCAAACAAATATTCCTAATGAAAAATCAGTGTAACCATTTTCAACAAGATTATGGGAAGCATGAAAATAAACAAGCACTGGCAAAGCCAACCCATCTGACATTTTTTGGTAGTCTTTTGGTTTTGTCAATGTGTGTCTTGTTTTGACATGGCTTTTGTAACATTTTATTGTTGTGGGAGCTGCCAGGCCCTCACCATTGTAACAAACACTGACAAGAAGAAAAAAAAGGTTTTTGGTCTCAAAAAGCACACATTGCCACCAGTGGCGTAACAAAGGCCTGCAGCCCCCTCCAGGGGGCTCCCTCAGCACAACACCTGCCCTGAGTGAGTCTGGAGGGGGGCCCTCCATGTTTTTTGCAGAGGTGCCCCCTCCAGTTTTGTTACACCACTGATAGCCACTGTAGTTCCTGGCACTGAACAAAACTACTTTGTGTTCCAATATGCTCCTTGTGGATGAGCAGAATGCGATCACTCGCAGTAAAGCCAGCAGATAGAGAGAGAAATAGAGGTTAAATAAAAGCAAAATGTCTTTGTTAACGCAAGACCTAATTAGGGACCCAGTTCTTAAAGAAAGTCACAAAAGTGCACCCATACGTCTTTGAATTAGTGGTTTTCATGGATTCACAAGTGCTTACAGAAGTAGACCAGGAAATCGTACTCCGAGGAAAAATTTTGTGAACTGTATTTTAGCACGAGCAAATATACAGGTGTAGATTTGCTCATGTGAAAATTGATTGAGCGTTTGCAAGTTCACTTTCCTCTAACCACTTTTTTCCCAACCCTGGAAGAACTTCTACTTCTGCCATTGCCAGGAGTACATTTCCAAAAGATTAGAGAAGAGCTTGTGAAAATCTTTAAAACATGCAAGTTAGTAGGCTTGCAGACTCAAAAGCATTCCAGCCCTAAAACTATTGCTTACTGCTTCCCCCAGCCCCAGTATGTAGATCTGTGGAAAGGTTGCAAAGTAAGGAAATTGCTATAGTAGGGATTGAGATTGCAAGTATTCAAGCCTGACTACAGTAGTAGCCCGGGCATAACCAGAGAGGCTATTATCAGAGCTCTTACATAATGAGATTGCTGCCATAATTTGTGGCCACACTACATGGCACCAAAGGGACAAGTAGATTTTTTTTACAAGTCAAGTAGATTTAAGAAGCAACCTGTCCCATGGGCAAGTAGATATTTTATTAAATTCCACACCCCTGTCATGCCTCCTTTTCTACAACCCACACCACAGATCATCTCCCCATCTCTTGCAGCCGCTTTGTTCTTCACATTGAGCTGCTCTCTGTGTGCATCTCATGTTGGTAGTGTTGGCTGCTATATTCTGTGCCAAACTGAGCCCGGGGATCATGAGCAGACTGATTATCATTCACGAGCTTTATTATAGATTTCTATATAATTTGTGGTTGTTAGACAAGGTTTCTTCTGTGAAATTGATGTTCTCTTGGACTGTAACGCTCAGTAATATGTGGCACGTGACACACAGCTGGTACTTTTTTTGTGCATGGGTGCTGAAAGAGAGGGCTTTGGAAGATGTTCTCTTCGTGCCAGTGTAACAGTACTGGGCATGCATGGCCTTAGTATCACTTGTTGCATTGAAATTTGTGTGTGCATCTGCACTTGGTTGTTTGCAGTTTGTTGTTTTAAAGTAGTTTATTTCTGACCAGATATGATCATGCTGAGGCACCAATGTTAATATGTGGTGTTGCGTGGGTACTCTACAAGGACATTGTGTTTCAAACATTGTCCTACAAAAATATCATAGCTGGGATATTGGAATGTCTATATATATTTAAATATAGGTGATTTCTTCTTAACTCCACATCTATTTACCCTGAAGAATCTTCAAGGTACATAGATGTGGGGTTAGGAACAGTAAATTTCAGTTTACTTATCTATACGTACCTTCAAGACATTGTCAACACTCTGCATTCGAGTCGATGCTTTAAGGATAATGATGATATTTTTGTATCCTCAAATCAGGACATAGAACATGTTGCAATAATTAAAAGTTTGTCAGTGGGAGCAATCTGAATGGAATTGGGAAAGGTCGAGTTAAGCTTTAGGGTTTATGCTCACATTTTACATTATTCGCATGCACTTCGAAATTATTAACTAACACAATGTTTGCCTGCTTTTGGAAGAGCCTGCTTTTGATTTAAATAATGATCACTGTGTATCTTCCCAATTTAAAAAAACTGAACCATCTGAGTTAAATAAAGGTGGTTTAAGTGAAATCATTTTAAAGGATAACAGTTTAGTTTTAAAGGCCCGAATGAAGAACATTGTTAGGTTAGGCAGCTGTTATCAATAGTACAGCCACTGTCAAAACATGAGACATTTACTTCCCTTTTACCATATACTGTGACCCCAGGCCACACATAGTATTACTTAGCAGCTAAGGTAGAAATTAATGTTAGAAGATTCAAAGGTAACAGTAAATGACTGCGTCTGGCTTAAAGAAAACTGTGCTAAAATATGTGCTTTATGCAGCTGTCCTTTACAAGATGTGATTCATGCTGTTTATGTAGCTAGGCTTGGTTATTCTCAGAGAACGATATTTGTTACCTCTATTTCAGTGGGAAAATATTACTACATTAACAGTCGCAATTACTTTATTATAAAAAGCAGGGGCCGTATGTACAAAAGCTTTTTCCCATAGACACAGAATGGGTAAAATCCTTTGGTACATCTGGCCCCAGATTCTGTAAATATTTGCGATCAATTATATAATTTTAGATTTTCTGCATTTACATTTATTATACAGGTGATAATAGATACATTGAGGGTTGATGGTGAGTGTTGTGCTTTGCCCTCTCTTCCGTAAGAGCTAGTCTGTTATAAAATAATAAAATAAAATAGTACCTGTTGAATGGATTGGTGTACTCTTCGGGAATATATTCTTAGGGCTGTGTTTGCGGGTCTGTCATTGTGCCGACAATCACTGGGTCTTTATTGTAGTTTTGTGATCTTCGCTCTAAATCGCTCCCCCTTACTTGGTTGAATCGTCGGCTTGTGGCCTTCTGCTTCTGTGTGATTAAGTTAACTTCTGTTATTATAGAATAGCATTTGTTTGCTCGATGGTGCCAGTGTTTTCCTCTGTTGACTTATACATGCCACAGCTGTGGGGAGAATGGAAGGGTAGCCCAGGTGGAATATATATATTATTTTGCTAGGTTTTGTAACTTTCCTTTTGTATTTTATTTGTTCAGTTATGTTTTGTGCTCAGTTATCAATCCCGCACCAGAGCTAGGATATAAATAATTATGGACAGAAAGTTTTACACCACAGTCTGGAATTAATTCAGTGTCTGTCAAAAATGAAAGGCAACGCATACATACAAACCACGCTTGGCATGGACACTTCATTGAATGCATGCTACTTTCACAGTAAGGGCCAGATGTAGCAAAATAACATTTTGCGACTTGCAAATTGCGAGTACTAGCGACTCGCAATCTGCAACTCGCAAAATGTTATGCAGAAAGGTGTCTCAGACACCTTCTGCGAGTCGGTATGGGGTCGCAAAGACCCACCTCATTAATATTAATGAGGTGGGTCGCAAATTGCGGCCCCATACCGAGTCTAGGCACTCGCAAACATGGAGGCCTGCTGTCGTCAGCAGACCTCCATGTTCATGACTGCTTTCAATAAAGCAGTTTTTTTTTTTTAAGTGTAGCCCGTTTTCCTTAAAGGAAAACGAGCTGCACTTAAAAAAAAAAACGAAACCTTTAGTTTCGGTTTTTTTTCAGGGCAGGTAGTGGTCCCTTGGACCACTACCTACCCTGAAAAAATATTTGTGGGTCCATTCACAAAGTGGAAGGGGTCCCATGGGGACCCCTTCCAATTTGCGAGTGGGTTATCATCCACTTGAAGTGGATGGTAACTGCGACACCATTTGCGACCGCATATGCGGTCGCAAATGGTATTGCATACCACTCAGAATCGCAAATAGGAAGGGAACACCCCTTCCTATTTGCGATTCTGAAATGCATATTGCGAGTCGGTCCCGACTCACAATATGCATTTCTGCATAGCAAAGAGGCATTTGCGCCTCGCAAACGGCGATTTTCGCCGTTTGCGAGGCGCAAATCTTTTGCTACATCTGGCCCCTTAATGTGCTACATAGAAGTAAATGTGCCTGTGTAAACACTACAGATGTATGCAATTATCGTGCTTCGTTTTCTATGTAAAATATGTTTATTATGTGTACTTCAATGAAAAAAATTAGTTACTTCATCTAGCTGTAATTGAATACCATATTGTCTTTTGGTGTTCAAGTAACAAGTGCCCATTTCAACGGTGCTCGTTTTATCAACCTCGGATCTACCATGTTATTTGCAGTGCTATGAAATGGCACCTGGGTAGTACCAAGTTATATACAAAAGTGCATTTTTTTGTTATTATCAATACTATTACGCATATAATATCACTAACATTTGCATCAGCCCTTTGTTGTTCTTAAATTATATCAGGAATTATTTTTTTCAAACTTTAACGTTAGATAATTATACTTATCTTCTGCTTTTTGTTTTACATTTTTTTTCCTGGGCTGTTGTTTTTATTAATCAGCATTTGCATGGCACACAATCAGCCATTAATATGGTAACATAATGGTTTTGACTTTTTTGAACGTTTCTCCGTTCTTTTTTTTAAATTTTCTATCAGGAAAATGAGAATGTCCACTGTAACGAAAGTTTTTGGTGGCTGAGATCGGATTGTTGTCGGTTGGTTTGAGGGCGCACTGCATAGCCAATATAAGTGTGTCTCCATTGTATGTACAGATGTATTGAGCATTTTTTTTTATAAATCTGCCTTAATGTATGGTATTGTAACAGTTGTGAGTGATATGTTTTGGTGGGCATTGCTTTTGTGAGCATTTAAATATTCACTTAAGTGGCATACTGTGGTCCAATTGTTGTGAAATGCTTTGGTAGGCACTGATGTGAGCATTTATATATCCTCTTAAGTGGCATACTGTGCTCTATTGAATGCAATTGGACACTTCTTCTAATGGAAAATGTTAAATATTGGGTATATGTATTTTGAAATGCATGTAGATGTGAGTGCTTTTGCCTGTGTATTCATATTGAACTATATGGCTTATTTTTACGTTGCTGAGTATATCAACTCAGGGCCAGATGTACAAAGCACGTTTCCGGTTACAAATGGCCCGATTGAGCTTGTTGCGACAGGAAAAATGCTTTTTCTAACGTACAAAATGCAAAATGCAATTCGGCAACTTGTTACCGATTTGGGGCCAGATGTAACAAAGGTTTTTACCCATTCTGTGTCTATGGGAAAAAGTGTTCATACATATGACCCTTAGTAACTTATTACCAAATTGCATTTGCGATTCAGTATTTAGAAGGGCGTGTTTAGGGCATTCCTTCTAAATAGCGAATCGGTATGGTATGTATTACTGGTTTGCGACTGAACTCCGGTAGCAAAGCAAGGGAACCCTTCCCATTTGAGAATCTAAATAGTAATAATTTTTAAGAGCAGGCAGTGGTCTCACGGACCACTGCCTACTCTTAAAAAATGAAATTGCAAAGTTCATTTTTTTCTTTTTAAAGGCATCCCGTTTTCCTTTAAGGAAAACCGGATGCGTTAAAAAAAACTGCTTTATTAAAAAGCAATTGCAGACATGGTAGTCTGCTGATCTTGGCAGACTACCATCCCTGTGATGAGTGCGATTCCTAATGGGTTCCAAATTGCGACCTACCTCATTAATATGTATGAGGTAGGTCTATTTGAGACCCACTAGAAATCACTAATGAAACTTAAAAGAGTTTCATACTTTAGGAAATCCGTATTCCTCGTGTTAGTACACCTGACCCATAATTCTGTCTATCGAGTACTCTTGAGAGGGAAGCAAACAGACCAGTAAAAGCTTTGCTTTGCTGACTGAGGCAGTTTGCCCGAGCTCAAGGAGGAGAGGAGTATAAACTTCAATAAAAACTTTTCCAGAAGAGTAGAAGGTGGATTAGAGAAAGAGGAAAACATGTTATTAGCTCTGTTGGCCACTCTACTATTATAAGCATGTCGTCTTTGCTATGGGTATAATATTTCAAGGTTTTGTTTAGCATTTAGAAATGCCATCCTTGTTCGCGGCTGATCTGTGTAGTATTCAGCCAAACCTTGCAGCATTCCGGTTTTTTTTTATCAGAAAAAGGTTGGAAACTGCTTAGGTTCACTGGGGTTTTGCACACACTATTCTCACGCGATGTTCTGCAGCGGCGTGGACAGTTCATGCGGAAGCGTTCATTTACTTACCAACTCTAGGCAGGGTCTCGCCTGATAGACCTCCCTTTCACCTTAAGGTTTTCTCCCCATCTCTTACAGATGTTTTATTTCTTGTGATTTTGCTTCACTTCTTCACCCGGAGGAAGAGGATATTTAAAATGCAAACCCCATCTGATTCTAATTAGCTGCCTGAACGCTAAAGATGGCGGAGGCTGATACTCTAATTGAAATCACCTGCTGCATGCTCTAGAGGCCGCCCCTATGGGAAAACCCCTTCGAAACAGCTCTGCCCTCTCTAATGAGAACGATAATTAGGTGCATATTGGCAGATGGCAAAAGCTTCATTGTGCAAAATTAAAATGCACAATTCAGTAACTTTTCATTTTTGAACAATGGTGAATGAGCGCCATTTACAGCCGAATATCACAGTGGCTTTACATTTAGCGTTCTCTTCTGTCCAGTTTAAAATAACTTGGAAAAATCTCCATGTGAAAGATCATTCGCTTTCCTCTTAATTTTCTCTTTCTACTTTATCTCCCTTACAGTTACAAAAATTAAAACATGTAACTATTTTAAATATGGATGTAAATGAAAAGGTTCACAAGAAGTCAGGAAATTAATTTTATTTAGAGCTGTGGTGTCCAATGCCGATTCATGTCAGATTTTTAGGCAAACCATTGACTCTGTAAATAAGCTCCATAGATGTTAGTTTGTGTAAATGTATCCCTTTGGGTATATTTACTCCATTTTCCCTTTGGGTGGTCTGAAAATTTGATATCCTGAATGTTTTCCAAGAAGCTGGAACTCACAAGTGAGATATTACAGAAGGTGAGAGCTTCTGGGAAATGTAGCCTTTGAGAGAAAATGCATTGTGCTTGTCGCAAAGCTATACATGGATCTTACATGAAAGGCAGGTTCTGCATATTGTCCAAGAGACTAGAATCAGTACTGATATATTACACAATTCAAGGGAGCTTAGGCCAACATTAGAAAGCTTCCAGTTTTAATGGTGGTAATAAAAGCACAGAGAGTGAACTGAGACAGGCCCTCCTCCTCCAGTAAAAGAAAAATTTAGGCGATTTCATAGCTGATACTATGCACATGCGTTGTACTAGAATGGAAATCATCTGGATTACTCTTTTATTCTGGGGTTCTTCTGCACTATTGAGCAGGTAATCCTAAGGATTACTGTGGTTCATTGGTTTCCATGGAAGACAGAAGCCATCTTCCACTCCCATAAGCTTATGAAAGCAACAGGGATTTCCTGAGCCCTGTGGTAGAGATTAACGGTCAACTACCACCAGTTCTGAACTGCAGGGCCCAACAATTACCACTCCACCATTTCCCCCTGCCAGACCATGTTAAAATCAGGCAGCAAATACAGTCACAATTAGTTTCCAGTGGGAGTTTGGTGGACCAGTGGCAGAGGTGGAACTTTGACCATCTCATTATCAGTATGCCTGTCTTCTCCATGTACTTGGCAGCTAATTTGTGGGTGGGGGTACCACAGACGAAGGATACTACTGTCTCCCTTTGCCACCTTGGAGATCTATGGCTTTGTGTAAACTCATGTGGTATACTACATCACTGCCTTAAAATACCTTGACTCTTTTCTAACCTTGATGGAGCAAGTGTGCAGAAGGATGGTAGGTTTGCTATACAAGCAGCATACGCCAGCTTCTGACTCTGGTTTATTTGTGGTCAGCAACAGTCTTCATCTCCAGCACTGCTTAGTACCCACAGATAGCCCAAAGCACTAGTCAAAAGGCCTCACACAGCATCAAAAGATCAGATATCAGACAAAAGGACACGCAAAAGTGTTGCCAGTAGCCATAGAAATTAGACCCAAAGAAAATCATATATAAGCAGAACAAATTGAGAAAATTCCAGGGAACTATGAAGAGAGTTGTTGTATGCTGACTCCTCTGGAGGTATGCAAGATCCAGTCTTCCAGATGTTTGCTACAAAGCACTGCAAATATTGTACTTGGTCTGGTTGAGTCTCTCATCTGTCCATCTGTTTGAGGAAGCTAAATAGTCCTCTTAAAGTTAGATGTACCTAATTGTTTTAATAACTTGTTCTGAAGGAGGGACATTAATTAAGGTTTCCCTATCTTATAATCACCTCAGATAAACCATGAAGCCTGATTATTTCCTTCAAAAATGTATGGCTAATTGAACTGCTGTAGGTAATTTGTATAGTGGGACTAAATATAAATGTGCCAATTTTGTTAAATAGTATACTACTACTCAAAATACTGTACACCATAGGGAACTAGGAGTTACACAACAAAAAACTTGGAAATGTGGGACCAAGATTTCTAGGGCATGAGAAGCATTTGAATAGAAAAATGGTCCTCTTTTTTAAATTTATTTTCATTTTGACATGTAACATATCCAAAAGACAAACCCAACATATGACATTGGATCGTTTCCTGTATAAATAATAGGGCACAGCACTGCCTTATGACACCTTAACACCATATAGATTAGGTTTCCATAACACATGGCAATCATTTTCAGCACTCATGGTTTTCCAGCATGACGTGAAAAGTACAGGTCATCAACCACAGAGAATCTTTGTATGTTGATCCCAGGTCTCTGAAAAAAATAACATGTTGTGCAGGGATGAACTATAAGTATTACCTCATATGGTAGATATCGCCCTGAGCGTCCGGCTATGCATCTATCTCATAGCACAACAGCTAGAGCATCATTTATGCCGGTAGGTTGACACAGTTGATATTCCTTGAGAGGAACCCCAGGGGCCCTATTACAAATAGGGAACACTTTTTCTTTTTCCGTCCCAGCGCACCCATAAGCAGATGCGCATGGTGCAAAACAGAGAAAGCGCACCCTATTATGTAGAATGCGCTGCCATCAGGGCAGCCGTGAACTTGCGCTGCCCCTAGGCCAGCGCATTCAAGAGAAATACACAGTAGTTGTTAAAACTGTTCCATGTTTCTCTGTGCAGGTGGCAAAGCGCCTGCACTTTTAAGAGGGATTAGAGATTCCATTGCAGGCAGGTAGAGTGAGTGACTGCTCCTGCGAGGGTATGTCTAGGAGTCCATAGGACCCCCTTTCATTCCTCCAGAAGGCTGCCTTTAGGAGGTGCATTGAAAGTGCACCCCATTTTGTGGCGCACTTTTAGTGCGCCTCCTAAAGCCATGTTTGCCTCTGCGTCCTTGTAGTCAATACAGCGCAGGTGCAGAGGCAAAGAGATGCCCTAATTTACATGGGACTAAACCTCCATGCAAATGAGGGAACACCCTTTAATGATAACGCTGGCACTACATGTGCACCAGCACTATCTGTATTAAAGAAGGGGCTGCACAAGCACTGGTGGACCCTTCTGTAATACTGAAGTGCCAAAGGTGCACAAAGCGTGCTCAAATGCCCGATGTGCCCCCGGGGCACTTCTGTTATATGGTCCCAGATGTCCTTAGGTCTGAATATCAAAGGTAACATATCTGCATGGAGTTCAAGTAGCTCATACCAGTACTCTAAGTCACTTAACCATTGCTTAAATGTTGGGACTCTCTGCCTATGCCAGACCTGTAGTCATCTTGAGGCTCGTTTTTGTCAAGGTGCGGGTTGAATGAAAATGTTTATTTAATGGTTTATAGATGGAATTTGTAGGTTTCAACTAGACTGGTGGTCTTGATTTCAAGAGTGAGGTTTTTCTTACCATACATACTACGTTTCAGGCTTTGTTTCTGGGGTCAGTATTGGTTGTGGATGTTGCATATTATTCCATAACGGTGATAATACTTTGAATGCAGATTTGAGTCCGACAAGTATCAGTTCTGCCATTGAATTTATTGAATGTGATATCAATTTCTCAATTTTATTTAGACGTTATATTTGATCATTTTCAGGGCAGATGAGTTTAACAGTGAGCATCCAGTGCCTTTATTAATTAGGGAAATACTGGCTTTATGAACCCATTTCACTGGATAGAGTGTAGCAGTGGTTCATTAAGAAATCCAGGTGAATGTGGTTTCCATTCCATATCAACGATGAAATTCTCATTGAGCAGGATTAGGAGTGCTTTCAGGGTTAAGGCTAACTTGGAGTTGGTTTACTGCAATTTTCCTGCATCTTTGCAAAAATGGAAACGTTGAACATTCAATTACAATTTTTTCCATTTTCACTTCCAAGACTTGTTTTTGAGGTTAGTGAGATTATTGTGACAATATTTTTGGAATTTGGCACTTGGCCATACTGAATAGATGTATGGGATAAAGTACCCCGCTTTACTTTATAAGTATATTGCTAGTCACTGAGGAGATCAGTGACTATATAGAAGGACAAGGCCAAAGGCTGGGTTATTTGATAAAGTTATTGAACTCTGAGGTGACTTGCAAAACCCTTATCATATACATCAGTGGGCACGTTATTCCTCATAATACACAGTCACAAAATTACTTTTCCCACAAACCACTTACACTTTTGATGTATTGTTCTTGCAGACTAAACTGCAACTAATATCTAGGAAGTATTTCTTTTATTTTGATATTTTACATTTCTCACCATCATTTTAATAACTTTTGCTTTCCGTGTAGTGTGTGGAGGAAGGGGAGCTTGACCTCTCACTTAGTATCTGCTGGGATCGTTTGCTTTTAATTACCCCTTTAGCTATTGTGCTATTAGTGTATTAGCTTCATAGTCTTTTAAACCACACCCTCTGCCATGATAGAGGGCTTCAAAAGGACTCTGTTATGCATCCACACCAATAGCGCACCAAGCATGTGCCAAAGGAAAGCCCATCTGCGCCTCTCCGTGCCTGGAACATGTCTTGAGCATCACCATTTTAACCCAGACTGGAATCATTATTCTAAGAAAGTGCGGCTTGTGCTGCATCCAAAGGGCAAGTGCCAACCTCTGGTTGATAGTTTAGAGTTGAAACAACTCACCTGTCCCTTATGTCAGCCTATCTGTAATCACCCTCTTGACATTGTGTATCAATAACAGATTCAAGTTCTACCTAATTAATGCCAGGTCTTTGCCTAAGCATAAGTATGAGGTCAGGGAGCTCATTAACAGCCTGAACCCGGATGGCATACTCCTAACAAAACCTGGCTTAGGGATGACTGCTCGAGATATAGCAGAAGCTGTTCTGACTGGCTTCTTATCCTTCATGTAAATCGATAATAAACGATTGGTGGTGGTTTAGCTATTATTTTCATACAAATCTTTGTATTTTCAATCACCCCCCTGCACAAATTCCCTAAGTTGGAGGTTTTGCACTCCAACTCACTCCTAATTATACTTTAACTGAAGCCCTTATGTTACAGCCTCTATGCTATAACAGCTTCTTTGCTAAAAACATCGCTGATAAATTGACCCGATACCTGATGAAAGCTTCTAATTTTACCATCCTTGACAATTTTAATGATCATATTGAGGATAATCGGGTTGGCCCTGCCGACTCTTTCCTAGAGGAAATGTCTTTCTTAAACCCCTCTCCGATTGTGTAAGGAGCTACCCATTCAGCAGGTCATACTTCAGATCTTATTTTCACAAATGCTGCTAATCTTGATCACTCTACATCAGTACTGTTCATTTGGAGTCACTATTAAGAGATTCCTTTCTTTCTAAGAGTTTCTTCAAAAAAAGAAGCATATAGCTTTGCCCCCTGAATTTTATACACCATGGCAACAAGTTACTGAACCAATGTTTAATACGGCTTTGATGGCCAGTCGCCCCGATTTGACAGACAACATGGAGATCAACTTTCGATCATATCAGAAGAGGCTAATGACCACTTTAAATGTAACAGTCCTCTCAAAAGCCCAAAAACATCTTGCAGAAAAGGGAGTTTTGTCGCTGGATTAACCAGACGCTCAGAGATTTTGAAAGAAAATTCTGTCAATTAGAAAAGAAATGGCTCAACATGTTGGATGAGATGCATAAAATTTGATATCATGCCATCAGATTGTATCATAAAGAGATTAAATAAGTGATATTTACTTTCTATGCTACAAAAATAGATGCAACAAAACACTCTTCTAAAGAACTGTTCTCAATTGTTAAATCAATGATCCATCCTGTTTCTCTTGTTCAGCAAATACTACACTGTCCATTAGCCTGTGACTCCATTGTGGGCTGTTTTAAATTTTTTTTAAATAAGATTCAGACGATCCACGGTTCATTTGAGATAAGTATTTGTCCGACTCTTAAATGGCAGTGCCATGAGAACTCTGTGAAACTCACTGAATTCTCCCCAATTTATCTTTGGAGATGCAGCACTGTTTTTCTAAAATGGATATCTGGTTTACCTGCTGATCCATGTACTCCTTCTATTCTTAAAGGCCCAAATCATTGTAACAGCTCCAATAAAAATGTTGTAGATGCATATCAACCAACAACTTTCAGATTATTTGGGCAAGCACAAGTTACTGGATCCATCTCAATTTGGCTTCCATGCCCTACATAGTACAGAGTCAGTTAATTTATTAGGATCGGGACACCTCAGACTTTCATTTGATACACATAATACCATGGCTCTTATTTGATTAAACCCACCTGCTACTTTCAAAACCATCTCACACTCCATTTAATTTGGTGACTACGGGAGATTGGTGTTGATGGTTCAGAATTAACTTGGGTTACTGATTTTTTGCCAACAGAGCTCATTCTGTGCTCCTCTCTCCTTTTTCTTCTGATTCTTCCCCACTAGATTGTAGAGTATCTCAGAGATCTTCAGTGAGACCTACACTTTTTAGTATTTACATGGCCCCTTCTGCCATAGTTTTGGATTTGATGTAATTTATGATACCCAACTGTGGTATTGACAAGTAACTCAGCTTCTAGTCAAGTACATTTGAAGCATTTTCTTCTTTCAGTTGCAACATGGATAAATTAAAGCTATCTAAAGCTTAATACCGACAAAACTGAACTGTTTACAATAGGGAAAAATAAACTTCTCTGGAATGATTCATGGTGGCCTCGTGATTTTGGTCTACTCCCTCCCCCAGCTGGGATTGTTAGGTGTAAAATTTGACAGTCAACTCTCTTTTAAACAACAGATTTAGTCAGTTTCTTCCACTTGTTTCAGATTACTGGAAGTTCTTTGTAAAGTGTTAGGCTTTCTTCCCCTTAGGTCAGAAAGACAGTCATTCATGTATTATTAACATATTGGCTGGATTATTCTAACGCCTTATAATAGCTGGGCCTTCCCAAACAACTTACTAATTAAACAACATAGAACAAAACTCTGCAGTGAGGCTTCTCCCTCACCTTCCCAGATGGTGTTCAGTGTCTTCTAAATTAAAAGATCTTCACCTGGCTTCCTATTCAAAAGAGGATTCAATTTAAATTTGTAATGTGCATATTTAGGTCTATTTTTCAATCTGGTCCACTCAGTTTACAGAAGGTGTTTAAAGTGTATGTTCCTCCCAGATCTCTTAGATCTTCTAATGCCTTCCTGATCCTTTCCAATAGATACCATTCTTCTTGGCTGGGTGGAGGCTCTGCAACAGTTGCAGGAGTCAAACTTTGGAATTCACTTCCTATATCTCTTCATTCTCAATCTAAAGGAGTCAGGTTCACTGAGAAGCTGAAAACGTGGCTCTTTTTGGGAAACTGATCTTTGGCATTTTCCTTCATCCTATTGTTGCTTACTCTCCCTTTTTTGGCTTTCTTGCAATTTGAAACTTTAATATGGGCATAAGTTGTGCTCTAAACATCATGTTTCAAATTTTATATTTGCAAACACCATGACTACAAATAAAATCTCGAGCAAAATTTAGGACATCATACAAGCTGTTGAATTTTTGTTGCAAAAAGATACTAAAAGCAGTTTAAAACAAGTTATTTAAAAAGGTGCAGTAGAAAAATACAAAAAGATTGTAACTTTTCTATAACTACTTAAGACATGCAAAAAAATAAACATGTTGCCATAAATATCTACGTTCTTCTTGTCAATGACATCTACAGAAACAGAGCAGAAGAAAGAACAGCATTTTTTTTGTTTTTTGTTCTTTAAACAGCTGCTTTAATTATGCTCTGTGTCTGACCTGCCTTTCCCCCTTGGCTGCTGACTATGGCAGCAGCCATTGTGATATCACGCCTCAATTGTAATAAGTTATTACAGTTGAGTTATGAGGTAATTTCTATGTAATAGGTGACTGAGTGCATCACATGTCGCCGATTATCAAATCAGTGCCGGGTTTTCATACAGGGATTGCAGAAGCCCATGTATTATACATTTCCAGCTTCAGACTTGAGACTCGATGGATGCCACATTACAATAGATAGATGGGATTTGTATGAGAGGTATGAGGGTTTTGATTATTTAAGTAGTGTATTATCAAAGGATACTAGTCTGAAATGTAACCCTATATTTGATGGAAGATAAGGACCCTCGGACATGCTAATTATTATAACGTGAAAATACTTCACTGTTGAATAACTTCTTCCTTTTATTGCCAGTGCCACCAGACCTCCAGTAAAGAAAGGCAATTTTTGGGTGCCTCGTCAAAGTCCTAAGAAGAGCAGTTTTCACCAGTTTCACCATGCTTTAGGGTGCCCATGGTTTAATTTGTGCTGATGGATGCAGGTGGTTTGCACTGGTACTTATTTTTGGAGACCAGAACTTATCTGTCATCATTAGACTTTGACCCAAACAAGGCAGAAAAAAGCAAAAAAGGAGAAAGAATGAAGAAAAGAAAGATAAGAAAGTGACAAGGAGTGAAAACGTTAACAAGGGAAGCTGTAAGAGTGAGATAAAAAGTCAGGCAGTGTAAGTCTGTGGATCTACAGGTACGATGTGGTGTTTGTACTCAGGAGAACCTGTAGTCAGTGACACCAGCATTCCAGTATGCCGGTGACAGGCTCCTGAAAAAGAGTTTTGCTCCCTCACTTATGTTCCACAAATTAAGCAGTGGAGGTGTCCATATGGCAGAGGGATGCTGTAGGAGGGGCTGTTTCCTCTCCTCTGAAGCTGTAGAGTTGCATTCCTGATTCGGGATCACAACACTAGCTAGGCAGTGAATGCACTCTTTGACGCATCCTCCTTTAGCGTTATATCTTCACGACGGAAAATGGCCATGTATGTCATCAGTTTATGTATAAGAATGGTCTTTGACACTAGTAGTCGTTGCTTTTATGAGATCCCAAGTTCCTTGTTATGGCCCTAGTTATGATTTCCCTTGTCACTCCAGATTCACATATGATGGAAAGGCATTGTAAATACAGGGGTGTCCCATAATGCTGGAATTGGTCAGACAAAGGTGGGTGTTTCAATGCTCACTTTATAAAAATCCACAGTGCTTGTGGTATGAATTGGGTGGAAATACTTTTCAGTGTCACTGGTAATTTTGCTTACCACTAACATCTCAGGTCAGTGGTTTCTATTGAACTCCAAGTTGCTCCGTTTGTACACTTGAAGCTTAAACTGTAGCTTGATTGAAGAGTCCTGGATTATTTAGGTTTGCAATTCAAAGACAATAATACCCATCAATTATACAGAAAAAAAATACTTTTCAAAAACAGTATTTTTGACAGGTCAGTACATTCGAGCAGGTAAAGTAAAGGACAATATAAACACTAGAAAGACCTGGCACCTTCCGAGCCTCGATACTACCCATGACAGTTTTCTAGCACTTGTCTAACCGTGTACAATAAAATCTTTGTAAACATCAATCCTGCTTTGCCCACTAATTGCAGACTAAGAGGACCCTATCGAGTTCAGTTTTCTAGTATATTATGTAACCAGGAAACTGTTCTAGAAGGGCAACTCAGTGTTTGTGAGACCTCATTGCAGCGATCACACCTAAAAGCCAAAATAAAACCCCAGAAAACCAGGAAAAGGATTCCAAACCACAACTCGCCTAAATCAAAGTTCTATTAAAAGTTGTCAAGGCAGCCAGGGATCTGGTGGTCAGAGACCAGAAAACCTGACAGTTCAAGCGCTAAAAATAGTTACCACAAACTATGAGCAATAGCTACCTCCCACTATGGGTGCGTCTACATTTTGTTTCCATCCCTTTACAAGCAGAGCCTTGCCCTTTGCAGCTGAGCCACAAAACCAAGCAGCCCCAAAGTGGATTTGGACCTTGTCCACACTATTGAGGGAAAACCACACTGCAAGTCAGATCAAAGTTGAACAGCAGCTAGACGGTACAGCTTTCCAATAATGAAATAACTTTCAACCCTACATTTGAGCATTCCGAAAATGACACCACAGTGTTCACAAGAGTGGGAGGATCGTTAATCCCACGGACAGTGGGAATCTCAAGATTAAAAATCTTGTTCAGCAGCCCCCAACTCTGTGTTCCATTAGCTGTGAGGGTCCTTGAAGTGCGGCAGAGTTCCTTTCTTTGTAGATGTGCCCATGTGATGTGTACTTTTTAAACTTCTCCCATGTCCAGTAGCACTGGAGGCCTTTTAGGGAGCTTCTCTTGCCCTGGGTCAAACGTCCTGGTGCCAGTTTGTCCTGAAAATTTGTGTTCGCCTGGGAGCTTCGGAATATATGAGAGTAGAGGCGGGAAAATCCTTTGGAACTAGTAGACACTGACTGCGTTACCTAAAACTACCAAAGATACAATTCAAGAAGCCTAGATTTGAATGTGGATCTATGAATTTCTAGCATTATGAAATGTTTGAGAATTCCTATTGTATCATTGGGGGACAGATAAGGATGTCAGGGACAAAAAAGATCTGAGTTCAATTTACTAAATCCTTGCATTGAAGTGGAGGAACACAAGCCATTTTCCCTTTCCGAAAATCCTGGATATCATTTATGCTAAAAGGAATAATTTCTGCATTCATAGTGTATATTGTGTGCAGTTGCATATGGTGAAATGTCTTCCAGTGGGTGAATTGCAACAACTAGGAAAAAAGTTTCCTAGTGGAGAAACCCCAATTTTCCACAATCTCATCCTCTAAAGATTTTGTGGGCATTGCTTTCCTATACCCACCTAGGAATCCCTGAAAGCTCGAGCCAGGCTCATGCAAGATTCTTGGTTCTGGCTCAGCTCAAGGTCACCTTGGACCCTTCAGCCCAAAAGGAGTTGAACCTTCATGTGGCTCTGGCCTGCTACCCTTCTCCAACCACATGTACAAGAACCTAAAAATAAAGTAGCCACCTTTGATGTGTACAAAGAGGAAAAAAAGAAAGAGATAACTTCTAGTGGCTGAATTGCACAATGTGAAAGTAGGACATCTAGGGTTAGTCCCGATTTACCCGCCTGACTAAATTGTGTCATCTAATGGTATTTTTGACAGTTTATTTGAAGAGAATCGGTCAAGGAAAAAGGTGCGAGTTCGGAACCACTCGAGGCCTATATAAGGTGGCGACGTCGTGTGTTTTTGGGATGGAAAATAGGCAAATATGTTTATGAGCGCATCTTCGAATACTTGAGTTCCGGATGTATTTTGTAAAAAAACACTTCTTGCGTTTGATTTAACTGACTGTAATGTGCCTTCATGCATAATAGGAATCTAGGGCACATATAGTGCACACATCACAAATCACTCGTCCCCTATCTCACTAGTCAGCATTGTCACTTTGGGGGAGGGGCAAACATGTTTCTAAACTCACATTCACTTTTAATGAACGCCTCTCAGTGCAGTGATTGAATCTGATGTACTAAGGTAAAACGCCTCGCAAGTTTAATAAAATGCATTTTTTTGAATTTTGATAAGACTTTATCATATTTTACATGATCTCTGTTGCTTGACTTATAATGCTGATTATTTTCCAGACTCGACTCGTGCACGGGCTATTAGAGCCGGAGCCAACGCTTGTCTGAGCTCTGGCTCGGCTCTCCTTGTGAATTTGTTAGTTCGCTCACTTCTATTCCTTCCCTGAAGACACACCTACTCCTGCCTCTGACAGGTGTAATTTCCAGCTGTTTCTATGATGGGTAGTGACTGAGAAAATGCTTGTGAGCACTCCTAAGCTAACATTCCAAGTCATTCCTGAACTGGACTGTCCACTTCCAGCCCGCGGCTGCAAATTTACTCCCACATGATATCATAGGATACTGGCATAATATGAGATTAAAGTAAATAGATTTATGAGTGTAACATGTCACATGTTCTGTGAATCTGCCCTGATAAAGCAAAACACTTGCATTGTACTTGAACTTGACGTGAGGTGGTCCACAGTGAACCCGGTGTCTATATTGTGAATTGGGTCTGTAGCGCCACTTTGTGACATCGGACATGTTAGTTGTGCGTTTCGGTTTGTGTTCTGTACAATGGCCATAGAAGCATGCGTTGCTTTCGTGTCCGTTTTTTTTTCTATTTAATGCACTTGATAAATCTTCCAAGCACTCCCTGGTTACTCCCTTCTGTGATGCTATTTAGAGTGCCCACATCTCGACGCTTCTTGGTGGAGGGAATAAAATGCCAATCCGGGCCTGCTTCAGATCTGGGACCCGAATCAGCTTTGCACGAGGTTTGCTGCTGCCCTAGTTTCATAACCGCTTTTAGCTCTGGAGCTCGGAATGTCTCGCATTCTCGAAGGAGTTTAAGGCAGATCAAAGCGAGTTAGTGCGCCTTGGCGTCCTTCTGATACAGAGACCTCTCTGATGGCTTACCAGGGGTCTTTGATGTGGTATCATGCCTAATGACCTGTAAAACAAAGCAGAAGTCGGAGATCAGTTATGCTCTCAGTCTGAGAAGCAGGCGGGTCACATTTGCATTCAGTTAGAAGGAAGCCTCCACGCATAATTAGTGTGCATTGTTGGGAGTGCATTGTTTTGCCCATGTTCCGAGGCAATACTAGGACAACCAAAATGTCTGCCAGCTTTTCCTTGTATAGCTGCCATCTGTGGGTTTAATTTGTTTTTAGACATTTATTTGAACTCTAACATCTTTTTAGTATCTCACTTGCTCACACCAATGCCACTCCAACCACCTATTTGCAGTGAAATTTTTTCCCTGTAAAGTGTAAAATCTGCTCTTCAGAGCATTGTTCTTTATATGTAATTGCCATAGCATTTATATAGCGCTTACTACCCCTAATGAGGCATTGAAGCGATTTAGTCAAGTGGCATGCTTCTCTGGAACTCAAGACTGTGGGTTAATTCAGTGGTTAAAAGTTGGTTATCACGATTAGTCATGAGTTCCCAAGAAAAAAAAAACATTACATGCGTTTACTCCAGTTACTCTGCGACAGATTATATTAATACCAGCTATGTGTGGTCATTAATGTAAGCTATGTGGTTTCATGTGAATGGTTGGTGAGATAGATAGTATCTGTGCTGTGATATTCCTTAGTCAGAACCCAGCAGAAAGGCACTAAAGGGTTGCTTAACCCAAGGGAAATATACAGGCCCTGCACGAGTGGAGGGGTAACTGGGTTTTGGGAATGGAAGTAGACAGTTATTGAATCGTGAGAAGGTGTTCTTTGAAGAGTTGGGTCTTCCACAATTTTCTAAATTGGGCAACAGACGGGTTGGTACTGACGTGACCACCTTCCTCTAGATCATTTCGGACACTGTTTCCAGTTATGGACTTGTGTGTGGTAGCCTAATGCATTCTGGGTGTTGTAGTCTTGTTTAGTCTTGTTTTGCTTCCATTGAACCAATTAGACCGTTACACCTGAAATGGATGATTTGCAGGTATAAAGTAAAGGGCTGGACACATTGTTCATAATGAACTGGTGTCAGGTGGTCACCCTAGATAATGGGGATATTGTTCCAGCTTCTCAGTGCACAAATGGAGAAGGTCTTTTGAATAGTTTTTTTTCTTTTTCGCACTTCTCTTCTCCAGTCTGTTGGTGTCCTGGCTGTGGAGTTACGAAGACCCAACTACAGTGGCGAGCTTGCTACACAATCAGCACCGTTGGCTGTGTTGCTTTATGGATGATGCAGCTGGTTCTGAAAATTATGTGGGCCGTCCGCAAGAGTAGCCAGTGAAGTTTCTTCATGACTTATTTTTTCAGGTCCTGATGGTGGTGTGCAGTGGAGTGTAGGATTCCCATAAAGGGTGGGCAATGTGGATTCTTGGAGGCCAGAGAGCAGGGCATTGCCACCATCTACATGCAAGAACATGAGGCCCAGATCTACAGTTTTGAAGTTGCTTTCCATTTTCCTAAGTCAAGGGAACTCATATATGAGACCCGAATGGTGAAAGTTTGAATCCGCCATTCAGGATTCAAATCTGTGATTATCAGATTGCAGAGAGATTTATTTCACCACAGATATTCTTTCTAGATTTATACTGCACCAGGAAGAATATAGACACTTTCTTCGAACTGTCAGATCCTTTGAGGCAATGAAAAAAATGTGCAAATGTCCAACAATGTATGCTGTAAGTGATTGACTTGATTCAATAACAATGTAAAGTGTTAATTCTGGAAATGACATAGATCCAGTACAGGGGTTCCACGCGGAGAAGAATCACTTTCAACATCAAGTAATGATAACATTTTGCATTAATGAAAAAAAAAATACAAGCAGACAATGCTGGAGCAAATATTTACTGGACTATGAGGTTCTGATACCTGTGACTAGTCATCAACTCCCCAAATGCTAATTTGTTTCGTTCATGACAATACAGGGTAAAAGGTTTAGTGTAATCCAGGATCCTCATAATAGGTGCAAATGCCAATGCTCACTTCAGTCCAACAAATACATTTTCTACTTCACTTGTCCACTGTAAGATTTCAGGAGTGTCTTTTCTAGCAAACTCTTGCAAAGGTTTGCCCATTTCAGCCTAACTGATAATCCATTGTCTGCAGTTTTTCCTTTGTAGTCTTATTCCCCTTCCTAGCAAATTGAGTGAGGAGATAGACTGAGTTTTTCCCTGCATTGATCTAGGGTAACAGATGCCAACAGTAGTTTTCCAACTTATTGGATCAGAGTAGACCCACTGAGAAAAACCAATGGGTCCAAATCCTTCTTTAGGTTTGGGAAAAGATTTAGGGAGACTCTATCAATCCTTGTGCGAGATGAGTCCATGAAAGGTGGGATCCTCAGAATGTGAAACAGAAGAGCAACTGACTCTCCTCATGTACTGTAATGGATAAGAAGTCAGAGCAAACGTCAACCATTGTAAACTAGTGGGCATTGGCAGGAATTCAGGTCAGAATGGTAGCTGGGTTGGGGACCACAGGGAGGCTTGGTATTACCTTGTTGTAGAAAATGCGTGATCAAATCTGTTATTACCGTGTGAATGCCTTTCTCCTCCTTGGATTTTAGTGGGTAGTGAGGTTTTCTGAGTAGCTCATTGTAGCCGGGTTTCGGAAACCCCGGCTACATATGATGACAATCACCCGTCCGGCGAGTGCCCCGGGGGTCCCACAGAGGAAGAACTTACGACGACTGGAAACCCGGATATCTGGGTTTCCGAAGGCATGAAAAGAGTAGTAGGACAACGCGCGCGGCACGTTGGAGGAGAAGACGAGGAGGAGAAAGATGCCGGAGAGGAGGAAGTGAGCGCGACGAAAGATGTCAGGAACACGGAGGAAAGAGAGGATGCGGGGGAAAGCGCTCTGACCGTTTGCGAAGAAGAACCCATCAACAAAAGACCCTTGGGCTCCGGGGGCGATATCACGGAAGGAGAAGGGGATCCTGAAAAGCAGCAGCTCCGCCACGTCCCTGGAGGGGCGTGGCTCCAGCAGGTACGGTCCTGCCTGAAAAATGGGATGAGCGCTATAGTGGGAAGGGAGGAGGGTGGAGAGTGTGAGCAGAGGGAGGTGGGGAAGGGATTTTTGGGAAAGAAAACACCAAAAAGGGGGGAGCACTAATCACTAACACAGAGACAGTTAATTTTAATGAAGGAAGGAAGTTTGGTTTCCACCGAGGTGAAAACGGGACAGGACCCTATCCACTATACCCATCCTTTCTTTTTCTCTCAGGTCGGGAACTCTACACCAGACCATCACCATTTACACTACATCTCTCTTTCTCTCTCTCTCTCTCTCTCTACACCCTCTCCCCTCACTAGCACCATCCAAATAAATCACTGAGACGTGCGACTTACCAACTTTCCGTTCTTTTTCCAGTCAACCTGACAACACCACCGCCGAGAGACATATCATCAACTCCCAGGAACCCCGGGAAAAAAAGAGAACAAAGCAGGTCACCAATACATAAGGATAAAAGACAGAGACTGTATGAAGACACCTGTACACTAAAATAAAACCACTTATATTCAATCGTCAACCTGAGTGTCTCTTTGATCCCTATCGCTATCCCCACTGCCACAGTGGTGTCAGAAGTGGGATCTGGAAGTAGCGGTAGAGGACGGAAGGACAGTCAACCCAGAACACCATGGAAGTGAAGCCCAACATAGAAGATATGATCCAACAACTTGCCGAAGGCCAAAGTTATCTTCAAATGGTATGGGAGGCACAACAAAGGGAAGCCAAGGAGGATAGAGAGGCTCTCCAGAGTGCCCTTAAAAGCCAGGCCACCATTATGGCAAATAATCAGTTGGTGCACGAGACAGCTTTACAAAAGCTAACAGACACCATTGCCGCCAGTAAGGTCCACCCCAATGTACCGAGTTCGGTACTCCAAAAGTTTCAAGAGGGGAGGACCCCAATGCGTTCTTTACAAACTTAGCAAGGGTGGCTTCCTCCGCCCAATGGCCCGAAGAGCGATGGGGTCAGTGTGTGGCTCCCTTATTGACGGGTATACTACAAACTGCATATCAGGCAGCCAACCCGGATGGGACCACACCATACAACAAAATCAAGAAGAGTATCCTGGAACGTGGGGGACACGACACGGAGTACTACCACCTGAGATTCCATAAGATAAAGTGTGGCCCTTCTGAAGACCCCAGGACATTGTATTATAGGGTAAAGGACCTAGGCCTTAAATGGCTAGGACCCATAGAACGGAAAGGGAAGACGTCATAAAAGCGGTCCTTCTGGAACAGTATTTGGAATCCCTTCCTCCTCTCACATGTAGTTGGATCCGAAAACACCCTAAAGTCGATACCACCATGGCAATTGACCTGGCCTGCGCCTACCATCGGTCTACTGAGTTTAAGAGTGGGCCTTCCAAATTAACAAGCCCCTCTACCCGTCCTCAAACAGTAACTGCCTGACCCCTTTTCTGGAAGGTTGTTGAAGACACCTTGTTTCCCCGAACAGTCGAAAAGCCTCCTATGCAACAACCCCAATGCTATAGCTGTGGTGAATGGGAACACATAGCACAGGCATGCCCTCGCAAGGGGGACAAGGCAGAACCCATGGAGATCGGTATAACCCGGGGACGAGTCCAATGTACAGGGAAGGGCAACCCTAGGTATATGCAGGAGAAAAATGTCAACGACAAAACTATTAAGGCCCTAGTAGACTCGGGATGTAGCCAGTCAGTCCTCAGAACTGGTTTGACTGAACTACCTGAATTCCAGCCCCAACAACGGGTTTCCATATGCTGTATCCACGGAGACAAGAAGGATTACCCCCTGGTCTCAGTTCTTCTTGAGTGGGAAGGGAAACGGGCTAAGGTCCCAATGGGGATTACAGACCGCCTGGTCGAAGAGTGTATCATAGGTACGGATTACATACATTTTTCTGAACTAATGCAGAAGGTAAAAGTGGGAATCTAATTAGAGTCCTGGTGGGCAAAAGCTCCTTTTTCAGACATCCCGATAGAGAGTGGAAATTCCCGTTATAAACCTACACGAAGGGAAAAGAGACGCGAGAAACAACTGTATTGGACACAAGGGGAGGAAGAGGACTCAAGGAAGATACTAGGTACTCCCACATCCCCCTTACCCTCCTTCCATAGCACTCAATGGGAAGACCCATCCCTTCAACATGCCTGGAGAGGAGCTAAGACGGAAATTACAGGTGAGGTGGGTCCTTATTTCTTGTATGCAAAAACCTCCTATACAGAATCACCAAACATGACAATCACGAAAAGAGACAATTAGTAGTACCACAGCCCTACCGAACACAAGTGCTCTATCTTGCTCACAATCAACCCGGGGGGAGGGGCATTATGGTAGAGAGAAAACGGAGGAGTACTTGTTGCAACGGTTTCATTGGCCGGGAGTTTATGCCCACATCCAACGGTTTTGTACACAATGTCCTAAATGTCAATTAGTAGACCCCGGACCCCAGAGGAAAGTACCCTTACAACCCTTGCCTGTAATAGACATTCCCTTCTCCCGAGTTGGAATGGACTTGATAGGCCCCCTCCTCCCATCCACATAAGGACATACTACATATTAGTCGATTACACCACCAGATATCCAGAAGCCATACCTCTCACGAGTATGACGACCAAGAATGTAGCCCAGGCCATGATAGGCTTCTTTTGCAGAGTCGGATTTCCTAATGAAATTCTAACGGATCAGGGTACTCCGTTCATGTTAGCCTTAATGGCCCACATCTGTAAAACACTGGGAGTCAAACAGCTAAAAATGTCGGTTTACCATCCACAAACCGACGGACTCGTCGAAAGGTATAATCGTACCATAAAACCATTGTTGAAAAAAACCGTCTAGGAATCAGGGCAGGACTGGGATATGAAGCTCCCACTGGTCCTCTATGTAATAAGGTCCCATGAACAAGCCTCCACGGGCCATAGTCCTTTTGAGTTGGTCTTTGGGCAACAGCCCCGTAGTTTATTAGATATGGCAGCCCAGACATTAGAAGAAGAAGAGGGCAGGGAAAAACCCTTGTTAGAGTGCATCCAAGAACTCAAGTCCCAACTGCAGACAGTTTGGGAAGATGTCCGCAACCACATGGAAAAGGCCCAGGGAAAACAAAAGAGTTATTACGATCAGGGAACGAAAACAAGACAACTCCAACCCAACGATAAAGTACTCCTACTACTTCCCAGTTCAGACAATAAGTTATTAGCCAAATGGCAAGGTCCATATAAAGTTGTGAAACCAGTCTCCCCTGTTACATATCTTGTAGAATTATCTCAGAACCCAAAAAGAGCACAGATATATCATATCAACTTACTAAAAAATGGGAGGAACCCACTATTCCTTTGCCCCCTGCAGCGACGGGGTTTTTGGTAATCCCCGATAAACCCTTAGATATTGAGCTATGTCCCACTACACCAGGGACGTCCTTGCAACGTCCCCAGATCAATCCTAATATACAAGAAAACCAACAAAGACAGTTGAACGGCCTTCTGGCTCAGCATACCAGGTTCTTTTCAGAAAAGCCCGTTAAGACAACATTAATACAACATTATATCAAAACCCCAGAGGGTCAAACCGTACGACTCCGGCCCTACCATATCCCAGAGGCCCGAAAGCATCTAATTGAGCAGGAAGTAAAAACCATGTTACAAATGAAGATTATAGAACCACCCGTTAGCCCTTGGCGCTCACCAATCGTATTAGTCTTGAAGCCAGACGGCTCGATCTGTTTCTGCATCGACTTTCGCTGGTTAAATGCCATATCCCAATTTGATACATATCCTATCCCCCGAGTCGACGATCTACCTGAAAAATTAGGTAGGGCCCGATATATGTCAACCCTTGATCTAAACAAGGGGTACTGGCAAATACCACTGGCCCCAGCAGACCGGGAAAAGACGGCTTTCTCTACACCCCCAGGACTCTACCAGTTCACAGTACTTCCCTTTGGCCTACATGGTGCTCCTGCTTCCTTCCAGAAGTTAATGGACCACCTCTTGAGACCACTCCAACATTTTGCGGCTGCCTATTTAGACGATATAGTGGTCTTTAGTGAATCTTGGGAAGACCACCTCCACCATTTACACCGCGTTTTTCGTGTCCTAAGCGCGGCAGGCCTTACAGCTAATCTGGCAAAGTGTCACCTAGCCCATGACCACATCACGTACCTCGGGTACTTCATAGGGAAGGGACAACTGCGACCTCAGAAAAATAAAGTGGAGGCCATCTAGCGGGTCCCAATTCCAACAACAAAAAAAGAGCTCTGTTCCTTTTTAGGTTTAATAGGCTATTACAGACGGTTCATACCCAATTATTCTACATTGGCAGCCCCCCTTACTGACCTTTTGCGAAAAAGCCAACCGTCCAGACTATCAGCCTTAACTTCTGACCAACTATATAGTTTTCACCACTTAAAATCTCGCCTTATGACTGAACCCGTCTTGCTATGTCCCGACTTTACTAAACCCGTCCACCTACAAACCGATGCCTCAGACATAGGGTTAGGTGCGGTACTATCCCAAACAGACGACCAAGCAGACAACCACCCTATAGTGTTCATAAGTAGAAAGCTTTTACCCCAGGAACGACATTACCCAATAATTGAAAGGGAGTGTCTAGCTATTAAGTGGGCCATTGAGAATCTACAGTACTACCCCCTGGGTCATTCCTTTATCCTGTATACCGATCATGCTTCTCTCACCTGGTTAACCTCCCACAAGAACACAAACTCTCGCATCCTACGGTGGTTCATGGAGCTCCAGCCCTTCTCATTTCAGGTTTGTCACATCCCAGGAGATTACCAATATACTGCAGATTATCTATCCCGCTACCCTTGGTCCACGGAACTCCATCAGTCCCGTTCTTGGGAAGGGAGATGTAGCCGGGTGTCGGAAACCCCAGCTACATATGATGACAATCACCCGTCCGATGAGTGCCCCGGGTGTCCCACGGAGGAAGAACTTACGACGACTGGAAACCCAGATATCCGGGTTTCCGAAGGCATGAAAAGAGTAGTAGGACAACGCGCGCGTTGGAGGAGAAGACGAGGAGGAGAAAGACGCCGGAGAGGAGGAGGAGAACACGATGAAAGACGTCGGGAACACGGAGGAAAGAGAGGACACGGGGAAAAGCGTTCTGGCCGTTGGCGAAGATAAACCCATCAACAAAAGATCCTTGGGCTCTGGAGGCAATATCACGGAAGGAGAAGGGGATCCCGAAAAGCAGCAGCTCCAGCAGTTATGGTCCTGCCTGAAAAACGGGATAAGCGCTATAGTGGGAAGGGAGGAGGGTGGAGAGTGCGAGCAGAGGGAGGTGGGGAAAGGATATTTGGGAAAGAAAACACCAAAAAGGGGGGAGCACTAGTCACTAACACGGAGACAGTTAATTTTAATGAAGGAAGGAAGTTTGGTTTCCACCGAGGTGAAAACGGGACAGGACCCTATCCACTATACCCATCCTTTCTTTTTCCCTCAGGTGGGGAACTCTACACCAGACCATCACCATTCACACTACATCTCTCTCTCTCTCTCTCTCTTTCTCTACACCCTCTCCGCTCACTAGCACCATCCGAATAAATCACCCAGACGTGCGACTTACCTACTTTCCGTTCTTTTTCCAGTCAACCTGACTACACCACTGCCGAGAGACATATCATCAAACACCAGGAACCCTGGGAAAAGGAGAGAACAAAGGAGGTCACCAACACATAAGGATAAAAGACAGAGACTGTATGAAGACACCTGTACACTACAATAAAACCACTTATATTCAATCGTCAACCTGAGTGTATCTTTAATCCCTATTGCTATCCCCACTGCCACACTCATTCTGCAACTTGACCTTCAACTTCAAGAGTTCCTTCGAGTGACAAATGGTAAATGATGTTAGACACGCATAAAACGTTTGGTCTAATATGCCCTAGTATTTTAGCAATTTATCCGGTACGGACCTGTGCAATTCTCCACACAGTTCCTCTGACATGTCTTCCACTTTATCTCTGGCATCTGTGGTTATTGTGGGTAGCTCCCCTGCCTCTTTCTTTGTGGAGACAGTTCCTGCTGCCACATGCACCATCTGTTAAGAATAAAGTACATTGTGTCAGGAAGCTAAAAGTCCAACTAGTGTTTATTGCAAAATAGCAGGCTGCAAAGCAAAAAGATCAAAAACAATTGTCATTTTGACTGACAAAGGCTCTTGCCAGAAAATGGTCAGTTGGAGTTGTCTATGAAGCATAATCATGTGACAGAAATGTATTACGTTGAGAGAACATGGTTCGGCTGTCCAGGTGCCAAGATCTTCTCCTAAAGGGAGCACAAAACAGGATTGAGGAGAAGACATCATTCATCTACACAATACTGGTCCTATTGGTCTCACAAAAATCCTGGTTTCCATGCTAGGTTTAGAAATGTGTGAGGTAGAACCCTGAGTTTTATAGCTTCCGTGCCTACTAGGGTCCTCAAAGTTTACAAGCATATTCAATGTCACAGGAAGCTTCAAGCTAATATAAAACAACATACATATTTGATTAAATGATTCACATATTCAGGATTAGACATGTGGTTGCTATTATTGCACTTTATTGGAGTATAGGATCATGAAGCAGACAAATGCAGACATATTTTACGTTTCTTTTCGCACCCATATAGGATAGAATAGAAAGGTAAAATCTTGGGGTGATAGCCAGGGGATTGGTGAGTCTTTGGCATGGAAAGAGATTGTTGGGATGGGTTGAGGCCTGTGTCTGGCGTCATTCATTGCACCAGAATACAGTTTGCTCCCTCCTCCTCTACTAAGCAGCTTGGCTGAGAATTGTTGGTTTCAAAAGTATGTCAATCCCTTCACAGAATTTTGAGTACTGTCCGGTGCAAGTATGGCTGTCTTGCTGAGAACTACTAATACTGTTTCTTTAAAGGTGTGGTAGACCTGCAGAGAAGTGTTGATAATGACCTTAAAAATTATAGCAGCCCTGCTGAGCACAGTGTTCCCTTTCTCATATTAATCAATGTAGCCATCTTTGGAAATGTTAGTCCTAATATGATGCTTGCATGTTGAGTTTCTTAGCAGCAAAATCAGCCATACTATGCCAAGAAGCAGGCAACCATAATTGTGAGTTTCTATTCTAAATGGGTTTCATTTTCAGTCCTAATGGAAGGCCTCTGCTTTCTGCAGTCATAGTCGAGACTGACCTTGTTCATGGCTGCTCAAAGAAGGGTGGGCAGCTATAGAATCGGCACCACTGTGATGGAAACCATTCATTGGGTTTCGTACATGCAACAGAGAGGCCAATTTCTTCTTACAATGCATACCTAGGCATTCTGTTTCATTTGAATACCACATCAGAGTACCACATCAGCCTAAGGATAAGTGTCATGGAAGACAGCCCATGCAATAGAGTGCTCTGCACCTAGTAGGAATTCTGCCTTGGAGTTCATCTGAAAGTGAGGGCTGAGTCTCCTGAAAAGGGAGTGCAACTATAAAGTCAGTGTTCACGAACCTTATATTAGGCCTTCTATGAGTGTTGTCCATGCTCCCTTAAAATTTACACACCTACCTTCACTATCTGTCCTGCTGACTGAAATGTATACATTTTTATCGAGTTTGGGTGGTTTCCTCATCCCCAAAACAACCATTTATGTTATTGTCATTATTGGGGTCCATGCCCCCCAAAACATTTATTCATGGCTACAGGTCATGCGTTTACCCAATTCTACTGTTTAACTGTAGAGGCTAGTTGGTGGGATCAGAAAATGCCAAGTGATGTACTCAGTGACATATTCAGCGAGTCATGAAAAGTTATAAAATGTTCAGAGAAGAATGGTCACCATTTCGGATTGCAAGGCAACCTGGATGATCGGCAACCCCCACTACAACTGACTCATTTAAAAGAGGAATTGTTGGTAATACTATGGGGCCAGAAGTACAAAGCCAATTTGTGGTCCCAATCCATCGGATTGGCAAAAACACAGGATTTGAAACCACAAAATGGCTTTCTAAAATGTACAAAAGCCCTTTCTGATTTGTGGGAGCGATGTGAAAGAGGAGTCACCCTCTTATTTGTGATTTACATATGGATGCATCAAAGATTTGTGGCCACAGTTGCGTTGCATACCATTGATCAGTTACTGATTCAGTTGGTTCAAAGGGAAACTCATCCCTGTGAGAGTGCTTTTAGTACGGTATCGTGTCAGCCTCCTCAGTGGGAGCAGACACTGATCAGAGCATCATTCCTTGCTCCCCCTCATCTACTCCCAAAAGGTAACATTTTTAATGCAGCATCAGTCACCTTAATGGACACGGGCTGCTCACGGGCTGCTTTAAAAAAAATCCTGTTTTGGAAAACAAATACAGGGATTGTGATCAGCTTTTTCTCGCAGACGTCTATCCCCTGTTTGCCACCATTTAAACTGGTTTGCAAACGTGACCTACCTACTAACACTCATTTGGCAGATCAGTTTGTGAGTCCCTGCAAATGGACAATGTGCAATATCACCATTGCAAATTACATTCTTCTTTGCAAAATAGCCAGGATGAAATTGCACATCCCTGATTTGCGAATAAGAAGAGTAGGTCACACCAATAGATTGGTGAAAACTTTCTCCAAAAACAGAAAAGAAAATAGGGTATATGGTTTAGGCTCTCTTGTAGCAAAAAGTGCCTGGGCTGGGCATTGATCCAATAAATATATTGAAAAGCGACACTGTATAGAGACACAGAACTGCCTGGCCCACTGAGCATCATGATTGCACATACTCTCCCACAAAGATCTATTATCTATAATTAATAAGCATAAGGGAGTTTCAGCTGCTTTTTCTCTGGCCAAACGGCTGCTAAGAAGAGCAAGATACTCCTTAAAGAGGAGAAGGAAGCAAAGGAGGAGGTCAAAATGGTTTTCGCCATTACCTTAGGCCATTTGTGTGACCCTGATGCAGATATGACAAGACATAGACAGGATAAGATTTCCAAGATTCATACCCAAACAATACTCCATGACGTGATTTGAATAAGAGTATTACTTGTTAGCTAAAGTAAATTCTCCACTAGTCAGCATGGAAGAGTTTTCCTCCATTGACTCAGCCCAGGTTGATTAGGTTAACCAATCCACAGAAGGGGTAATGCAATAATAACACCCTGCTCAGTTGTTTATTTTTCTCAATGTCCATTCAGCCTATAAGGCTTACACTTTCATCAATGACCTTAGGGTCCTCTACAGTTCAGTGCAGAAAAGAAAGGCTATTCAAAGCTTTTTGAAATGTTCTTTAAGCCTTCTAGATTCCAGGGTTCGTTTTCCTACCCCTGCACTAAAGACTCAGCAAATGCGCCTCCCTGAATCAGAAATACAGTTGGACTGCAACCAACACACAACCCATTGAGCCAGTGATTTATTAATGGAGACCCAAGCCCCCTTTGTAAAGGAATAACAGACTCAAAAAGCAACAGGAAACAGAATATACATTTAAAATGTGTTTTTAAAATACTAACCTAGTGCGAATGATGTGAATTCTAAGCACACAGAAAGCAAATAGAAATGCAGCACAGAAATGTATAAGTAATGTGAACAACAGGAAAAGTCTAGCATGGCTATTGTATTTTAAATTTCAACATCCTCTGTGTGCTATTTCTAGGCACAATGCTACTTATAGCATATTAGTAAATATAGTTTCAAGGGGGGTGCGCCTTCGCATACCTGCCTTCAGAACAAAAGTCCTTACTGTTTTGTCTGGATAGTAAGCCTGCTAACTCAGTCAAAAGCTGTGAGTAAACAAACACACAGCCCAGGGGCGCCCGTGAATGCGACCCACCACACAGCAACCTGCGACTGGACTCAGTGCCGAAGTCACGCCTCTCTTTACCGATATCACTGGCACAAAGCTCCTCTCCACCCCCAGGCATGATACATAAGGTTTTTATAAGGTTTAGTCAGAGAAGTTGTTGAACATTTTTAAAATAAACGTTAAACGACGTTTAGACGGGACGTTTGCTGAACATTGTTACAATAAGTATTAAAAGTGTCTTTGGAGACACTGTTGGATTGCTGTGCAATATTCTTTTATGGAAAATAACAAGGACTGATGACCACAGTCACTAAAGTTCTCGAAAATCTGTTTATTAATAACGTGTAATAACGATATACTCAAGCACAGGTATTTAACACTACGAATGTGTTTGCAGAAGCTTATCACCATTTTATAATACATTTGTAACAGGGAAGAGAATGAATCTGCTTCTGAGGGAATCCCAGTTACTCATTTATTACTTTTTTGAAATCACACCTTTAGTATTGAAGTGAAAGATCTCTGTTAATGGCAAACTCTGTACAAGCTCACAGTCTCCATTCATGTTCATGTTCCTGTTCCCAAGGACTATCGAGACCTTGGCTTCCTAACGTCTCTATGGTCCTTGTAAGCACAAACGTAAATATTCAAATTGCCAACTGGGGCAAGATAGGCCCCGTTTGAAAACAGTGGCACAGGGCTCCTGCACAGAGTTAACAGCAATTTACCTCTCTGTGGGAGACAACCTGGTGCCTAGTCGGTTAGTATTTCTCTACCCTCTTCAATGTGGTAGCATCAATCAATCAATCAATCAATCAATCAATCAATCAATCAATCAATCGCATTTATAAAGCGCGCTACTCACCCATCAAGGGGCTCAAGGCGCTGGGGGGGGGGGGGTGGGGGGGGTCAGTGCTCGAAGAGCCAGGTCTTGAGCTGCCTTCTGAAGGAGAGGTGGTCAGGTATGGCGCGAAGGTGGCTGGGCAGAGAGTTCCAGGTCTTCGCTGCCAGGAAAGAGAAGGATCTTCCTCCGGCGGTGGCTTTGCGGATGCGGGGTACGGCTGCCAGGGCCTGTCCGGTGGAGCGCAGAGTGCGCAGAGGGGTGTAGAAGGAGACGCGGTTGTTGATGAGTTTGGGTCCAAGGTTGTGAAGGGCTTTGTGTGCGTGGGTGAGTAGTCGGAAGGTGATCCGCTTGTTGACGGGTAGCCAATGGAGTTTTTTCAGGTGTCCGGAGATGTGGTGGTGGCGAGGGATGTCCAGGATGAGTCTTGCGGCAGCGTTCTGGATCCGTTGGAGTTTCCTCTGCAGCTTGGTGGCGATGCCGGCGTACAGGGTGTTCCCGTAGTCCAAGCGGCTGGTGACGAGGGCGTGGGTGACGGTCTTCCTGGTGTCGGTGGGGATCCAGCGGAAGATCTTGCGGAGCATGCGGAGGGTGTTGAAGCATGCCGAGGTCACCGAGTTCACCTGTCTGGTCATGGTGAGGGAGGAGTCCAGGATGAAGCCGAGGTTGCGCGCGTGGTCGGTGGGTTGGGGAGTGCTGCCTAGGGCGGGGGGCCACCAGGAGTCGTCCCATGCGGTGGGAGTGGGGCCGAGGATGAGGACCTCCGTCTTGTCTGTGTTCAGTTTCAGACGGCTGTCTGTCATCCAGTTCGCCACTTCCTTCATTCCTTTATGTAGTTTGGTCCTGGCTGATGTGGGGTTGTTAGTGAGGGATAAGATGAGCTGGGTGTCGTCGGCGTATGATATAAGGTTGAGTCCGTGTTTGGATGCGATGTTCGCCAGGGGGGTCATGTAGATGTTGAAGAGAGTGGGGCTGAGGGAGGATCCTTGAGGTATGCCGCAGATGATCTCCGTGGCTGTGGATCTGAAGGGGGGCAGGCGGACTCTCTGAGTCCTTCCGGAGAGGAAGGAGATGATCCATTCCAGGTCCTTGCCTCTGATGCCGGCGTTACTGAGGCGGCGTATCAGGGTGCGGTGGCAGACCGTGTCGAAGGCTGCAGAGAGGTCCAGGAGTATGAGGGCTACGGTCTCTCCCTTGTCGGTCAGGGCTCTGATGTCGTCCGTGGCTGCGATGAGGGCGGTTTCGGTGCTGTGGTTGGCCCTGAAACCGAACTGGGTGGGGTCGAGGGAGTCGTTGTTTTCCAGGGCGTTGGTGAGTTGAGCATTGACGATTTTCTCAATCACTTTGGCGGGGAACGGCAGGAGAGAGATGGGCCGGAAGTTCTTGAGTTCGGTGGGGTCTGCTGTAGGTTTCTTTAAGAGGGCGTTGAGCTCTGCGTGTTTCCAGCTTTCCGGGAAGGTGGCGGCGGTGAGGGAGGCGTTGATGACGTCTCGGAGGTGCGGTGCGATGATGTCGTCGGCCTTGTTGTAGATGTGGTGCGGGCAGGGGTCCGATGGGGATCCGGAGTGGATCGAGTTCATTACGTGGGTGGTCTCCTCGTTTGTGGTAGGGTTCCAGGTGAGGATGGTGGTGGTGTCGGTGGCGGGTTCCGGGGGGGGCTCGTGTCGGCGGTCGGGAAGCTGTTGTATATGTCGGTGATCTTGTGGTGGAAGAAGGTTGCGAGGGAGTCGCAGAGGTCCTGTGAGGGAGGGATGGAGTTGTTTTCTGCTTCCGGGTTGGAGAGCTCTTTGACGATGCCAAATAGTTCCTTGCTGTTGTGGGCGTTGTTGTCAAGTCTGCTCCGGTAGGCTGTTTTTCGTGCGGCGCGGAGGTGTTGGTGGTGTTGGCGGGTGGCGTCATTGAGAGCTGACATGTTCTCTTCGGTCCGGTTAAGGCGCCACGTCTTCTCGCGGGCGCGGCATTCTTTCTTGGAGTTCTTGAGGTCGGGGGTGAACCAGGAGTTTTTCTTGTGGTTGTTGGTGCTGGCTTGAGTCTTCAGGGGGGCCAGGAGGTTGGCGCAGTCGGAGATCCAGTTTGTGAGGTTGTTGGCGGCTACGTTGGGGTCGGTGGTGCTGGTGGGTTGGTTCTGGGAGAGGGTTGATGCGAGCTGTTCCGTGGTGATACGATTCCAGTGTCTTCTTGGTGGTTGCTGGGTGTGGTGGAGCACGGTGGTCTTCTTGAAGATGAAGTGGACGCAGCTGTGGTCCGACCAGGTGAGTTCGGTGGTGTGGCTGAAGGTGATGTGTTTGCTGGAGGAGAAGATGGGGTCGAGCGTGTGTCCGGCGTAGTGGGTGGGGGTGTTGACTAGCTGATTCAGTCCCAGGTTGGCGAGGTTGTCCAGTAAGGCGGTGGTGTTGTTGTCGGTGAGGTTCTCCAGGTGAAAGTTGAGGTCTCCTAGGAGGATGTAGTTGGTGGATGAGAGTGCGTGAGGGTTGACGAAGTCTGCGATGTCTTCGCTGAACTTGGTGCGAGGTCCTGGTGGTCTGTACATGAGGGTGCCTCTGAGGGTGGTTTTGGGGTCGCTGTGGATCGTGAAGTGGAGGTGTTCGGCATCGGGGAGTGAGTTGTCGGTGTCGGTCGAGATGCGGATGGAGTTTTTGTGTGCGATGGCGATGCCTCCTCCGATGCGGTTGGTGCGGTCTTTCCGGATGATTTTGTAGCCGTCGGGGATGGCTATGGCAATGTCGGGTGCCGAGGTGGGGTTCATCCAGGTCTCGGTGAGGAAGGCGATATCCGGGTTCGTAGAGTTGATAAGGTTCCACAGTTCGATGGCGTGCCTGTGGATGGATCGGGTGTTGACCAGGATGCAGTGGAGGTTATTTCAGGGGGAGTAGTTCTTGGCGGGAGCGGAGTGGGTCCGGAGGCAGGTGAGGCGGCAGTTGCTGCAGGTGAAGGATCCGAGGGTACGTTTCGGGGTGGCGCGGTAGCAGCCCGGCGTGCGGCCGGGGTTGAGGTTGGCGAGGAAGGCGGAGTCGTAGGTCAGGCGGGGGGCGCGGGGGCCAGGGGTTCGGGCGCTGGTCGCGGTCCAGGCGCGGACGGGCGCAGACGGGCTTCCCTTAGGCGCGCCTCGCAGCGGCCGCCATATAAGGGGTAGCCGGGGAGGCGGGGACAGCTGGGAGGCGGGCGGGTAGGGGGGAAAAAAGAGCGGGAAAAGCGGCAAAGGGCCTCGGGGAGGCGAGGAGGCCCAAAAAAGCGGAAAAGTACCTAGAAGGGGTACAAAAAGCCGGAGAAGCGAGAGAAGAACGACAAAAAGCGGCGGAAGGACGGGGGGCGGCGGGGGCACGAGGGGCAGCAGGCAGACAGGGATACAAAAAGCAAGGGGAGCGCGATCACAACGGGGAAAGCAGGCACTCAGGGATACAGAAGGCAAGGGGAGCGCGGTCACACGGGGAAAGCAGGCACTCTGGGATACAAAAAAGCAAAAGGGGACGCGATCACACACAGGGGAAAAAGGCAGACACTCTGGGGGACAGTCAGCACAACAACAGAGCAGAGGGCAGGCACAGAGGATCTGGTGGCGCTGCGAGGGCAGGGGAGCGACCTACCCTGGGGTCAAGGGTCGCTACCACTGCCTTGCAGCGGCCGCCATATAAGGGGTAGCCGGGGAGGCGGGGACAGCTGGGAGGCGGGAGGAGGGCGGGTAGGGGGGAAAAAAGAGCGGGAAAAGCGGCGAAGGGCCTCGGGGAGGCGAGGAGGCCCAAAAAAGCGGAAAAGTACCTAGAAGGGGTACAAAAAGCCGGAGAAGCGAGAGAAGAACGACAAAAAGCGGCGGAAGGACGGGGGGGACGGCGGGGGCACGAGGGGCAGCAGGCAGACAGGGATACAAAAAGCAAGGGGAGCGCGATCACAACGGGGAAAGCAGGCACTCAGGGATACAGAAGGCAAGGGGAGCGCGGTCACACGGGGAAAGCAGGCACTCTGGGATACAAAAAAGCAAAAGGGGACGCGATCACACACAGGGGAAAAAGGCAGACACTCTGGGGGACAGTCAGCACAACAACAGAGCAGAGGGCAGGCACAGAGGATCTGGTGGCGCCGCGAGAGCAGGGGAGCGACCTACCCTGGGGTCAAGGGTCGCTACCACTGCCTCGCAGCGGCCGCCATATAAGGGGTAGCCGGGGAGGCGGGACAGCTGGGAGGCGGGAGGAGGGCGGGTAGGGGGGAAAAAAGAGCGGGAAAAGCGGCGAAGGGCCTCGGGGAGGCGAGAAGGCCCAAAAAAGTGGAAAAGTACCTAGAAGGGGTACAAAAAGCCGGAGAAGCGAGAGAAGAACGACAAAAAGCGGCGGAAGGACGGGGGGGGACGGCGGGGGCACGAGGGGTAGCAGGCAGACAGGGATACAAAAAGCAAGGGGAGCGCGATCACAACGGGGAAAGCAGGCACTCAGGGATACAGAAGGCAAGGGGAGCGCGGTCACACGGGGAAAGCAGGCACTCTGGGATACAAAAAAGCAAAAGGGGACGCGATCACACACAGGGGAAAAAGGCAGACACTCTGGGGGACAGTCAGCACAACAACAGAGCAGAGGGCAGGCACAGAGGATCTGGTGGCGCCGCGAGGGCAGGGGAGCGACCTACCCTGGGGTCAAGGGTCGCTCTGAGGTAGCATCTGAGCACTTTCACAGCAATTGCCCAAATGGCCAGCCATGATTGAACATGTTTGCCTTCTATGAAGATGCTCGCCTTCCAGGTATAGTGGCAGAAACAAGATAGTTTTGTTGTGTTTGCACACAGGTGGGGAGTAACACTTCTCTGCCTTAAATGTGAAAAGGATGGTGGTGTATTCTGAAGTGATCCTCAGTTCTACGATGAAGAGATATGTCAGGTGGAAGATGAAGCCAAGTTTTTTAGTGCTGATGGAGTTAAGAATGGCAAATGTAGTGGCATGGTGTTTGTGTTGAACAGAATGTATTTTGCCATTGCCTTGATGATTGGTGTTGCTCTAAAGACCCGGGAGTTATTAACGAGCAGAAAAGATGCTTATGGATATTTGCAGATTCTCATGGTTGATTGCTAAAGGAAGATGGGAGTGCATAGACTGGGTCTGGAGTGGGCTCACAAGGTGTAATAAATGTGGAGTAAAATGGGAGAGTGTCGTTGTGTGAGGTTAGTGGGTTGGGGGAACTGAAAGTGGAATTGAACTATATTAGTGACAAAAGAAATGGCATTAGTGAGGTGAAGTGGAGTTATTGAAGTTATCGTGAGTGTAAGGAAATGCCTCTGTTTGCATATTCACCCCAACATTTTTCGACTGATGCTTCTGGTTTATTGACTCTGGGAGTGCATTGAAGCCTGCTAGCTAGACCCCAGTGCCAGTGTTCTAACCCCTTGCAAAGTACATGTTGAATTACCTACCCTTAATTGGCAGAGACTGACTTACTTATAATTCCCTAGTGTATGGTACCCAGGGTATCTAAGACTGAGGGGCTCATGATGACCCTGGTGGTAAAAACCACCTACCAGCCTCGGCGACGGCTGCCAAAAGACCATCGCCGTGGCTACCAGCCGTCCGCCGGATTATGACCACAGCTGGATTTCCACCAGAAGGATGGCAGAAATCCAGCTGTGGCCATGCCGGCGGATGGCGGTAAGGTGGCGCTGCTGCCCGCAGCAGTGCCACGCCAGTAGACCACCTCTGGCCGTTTTATGAGAATAATACAGCCTGGCTGTGTTCTGCTGGCAGACGCTGCTGCTGGCAGCAGCGCCCCGTTCCCGTCTCCTTTTGGAGGACCCCTGACTACAGGTAAATCGGGTGCTCCGACAGGGGAGGGGAGTGTTGTGTGTGTATGTGGGTGTGTGTTTGTATGTCTGTGCTTGCGTGTATGTGGGTGTGTGTTGCGTGTTGTGTGAATGCGTGTCTGCATGTATGTATTTAAGTGTGTGTGAATGTGTGTGTGAATGGATGTATGCATGCGTGAATGAATGTTGGAATGGGTGTGTGTATGCATGTGTGCGTGTGTGAAGGGAGGGGCGTGCTTGAAGGGGGGTCTGGAAAGGAAGGGGGGGATGGGGTGAAACCTGGGGAGGGGGCGGGGAAGATCCCTATCAGTGACAGGGAAGGGATTCCCTGTCACTGATACTGCCTACCGCCATGGTTTTCATGGCAGTAAGTATGCCAAGAAAACAATGGCAGTAGGTGGGGTCATAATCCTGCAGGCGGGCAAGTGATGGCCGCTGGGCTGGACAGTGACGTCCGCAGGCCGGCGGTTGTTACCGCCATAGCGGTCAGTGTGGTACATGTGGAGAAAAGTATTGCCAGCCTGTTGGCGTACTTTCCTCCATATTAACGACACCCATCGGGGTCATAATAAGCCCCAGAATGTCTACCCAGGACTGCAGCACTCATTGTGCCACCCTGTGTGTGACAAAGTACAACATGGTTCCTAGCCTGCCACTGCAGACTGGAAGGGCAGTGGTAGCACTGCTAGTTTGACCTTGCCAATCAAACCAACAGCCAAGCCTGGACTTCGCTTAGCAATATATGTAAGTCTCCTCTATGGGGGGCCTATCGAGCCCTAAGGCAGGGAGCTGTATAGTATGAAGTAGGACATGTATTTTTTATGTATGTCTTGAAAGCAACACTTCTAAATTGTCCTTTTACTGTGGACAGTTAGTAGCCCCTTTAGCTAACAAAGGGTTACAGTCTGACCCCTCAGCCTGACTAAACTCTGAATGGGACAACTTAGATGGGGTACTGAAAGATATTGTGACATTAAACCCGACTTGATGCCCAAGTCAAGTTTAATGTCATTATTAAAGAAATGCAACTTTAAGAAAGTTGCCATTCTGTGACCCAGTTTCTCTAGTGGTCTCACATGGTCACTAGCCACCAGACAGCTTTCTGTCCTCTTGGCTAGTAGCGTGAATGACTCCCAGGCTTAGGAAGAATAGTAGCCTGCTACAGTGCTTAATTTGTGCTTGTTGTATCCGGTGCTGAGTAATGGCACTTATTGTTTAGGGCCGGCGCTCATTCTCCGCCCCCAACCATTTGCTGTGGGCAAAAGACACATATGGGAAAGACGGAGGAAGAGAAAAACAAAAAAGCATCACAATGTGAGAGAGCAGAAAGCTGCAAAAGTGAGCTGAAGTGGCAGGGAGTGGCTTTAAATAGAATGAAGAGGCCCGTGATGGCTTCAGGATGACGCCTTCTCAGTATTCCGTGTTCCCACATTTACTTGCAGCAGCCGCTGTTTAAGAGTAGGCCTTTGAGCACCGGCACCTTGTTATTTACAAATTAAGCACTGGCCTGCTACTGGGTGAGGTGTCACCTCTCCTTCGTAAGAAGCCTCTCAGGATGTTAGCCCAAAGGGTGAGCTTCAAAGATGAAGCCTCCTTTGGTGGGCAAATGGTGATTACACTCCTGAGGGGCTGTTCTTTGTTCAGATAGACAGGCTAGTGGTAGGGAAAGAGAGGGTTTACCTGTGGGGGTGTAGTGTACAGGTAGCCACACCTCTAGTGTGGACTGCCAATCTCCTAACATCCAAGGAAGGGTTCAGAGATTTTGGGAGTGGGCAGAATAATGCAATCTGGGGTTGCTAGATGCCACACATAGCTGGAAAGTCATCACCAACAGGAAGGGGACATTATATCCCATTGTCTTGTGACTGCATTATCCCCCCACGGCACATTCTGGGCATAAATAGGGCACCCCTGGCACCCTGAACCTCATATCTTGCCGGAACTAGAAAGAGGCCCAAAGAAAGACTGCCCTGCTAACCCCTTGAGTTGGCAAATAGCAGCTGCACCGTCTGTTCGACTGCACCTGCCACACCTTGGGCTAGCAAAAAGAGGATTGTGCCTGTGACTCCTGGTTTTGGGAAAAGTCGCTTCAAGCCCCATACCAAAGAAGTGACTCCAAGGGTCAGTCGGCTGACCCTCTGGAACCAGCACCAGGCCCATCAAAGCTAAGTAGCCCAATTCAGCAAGTTAGTATCCACTCCAGAAGAATCACTGCTGACTGCCGCTGGTAGCCCCAAGAGGCCAATCCTTGATGGCCAAAAGTTGCACCCAAGTCAGCTGGATTCAGAGGTGTCATCTGGGTCTACATTGGTTGCCCAAGAGGGACACCAGCCTCCACCAAGGGATATCGCTGGGACCTCGGTGGAGGGAGACTGGTAGCCCAGCTGCAGCTGGCCTTCTACTGCCTCTAAGAGAAATTGGAGGGACCCCCACCTCTATGGCCAAAGTTGCCCCACCTGATCTGTGGCCCGAGGAATAACTGCAAAGGCACCCCTGTCGACTGCACAGCACCCAGAGCATCCTCGAGCAACCTTCATCTCCTGTATCCGCAGCATTGGGACCACTCCATTGAAGTCTACTGCGGTTGTGCTGTAAAGTTTGAAACAGGACTGGAAAACACTTTGGTGGCCAGGCAAATGTCCAAATACTCCTCATTGGCCCCCTCAGATGTTCTCCCTGTCAGACTGGGTCACCCAAGTCAGGCCAGAGTAGTCGAACACAACTCTTACAAACTTTTCAAACGTTTACAAGCTTTACAGTTACCAGTGTTTGTTTGCAGTTGAACTGTGATTTTAGTTTCCTTTAAAAATCTGTATCTCCAGAACCCTCTCATCTTGGTCTCTAAAAATTAATTAAAATATTATCTATTTGAATAAAGTGGTGTCAGATTTCTTTCATGTTGTGTGGCTTTCTTATTTCATTGTTTGGTACGGTTAAATGCTTTACACTAGTTTCTTTGTTTAAGCCTTGCTGCTCGAAGCCATAGTGGCTCATGGTTGCACTTAAGGTTTTACAAATGAGCCTGACTGGACCCAATACTGTTTTGGTGAGTGTATTATACAGTAAGGCTGCAGAGCCATGACATATAATACACCCAAATCCTCATAGTGAGGAAAGTTCGTACAATGGTAAGGTGAGAGTTGGTCCTTCTTGACACAGCAGTGCCAAGCTTGGAGAGCAGCAATACCTTCAAATGTTCAAGTCTGTGATGAAGGAGTTTATGGATGGCATCCTTATGTTGGGCTTCATTTGAAAAAAAGACAGCCCATTGTTCCAGTGGCCATTTTCCCCCAAAACTGCTTGCACTTGCACTGTGGGAGCCGCTCCATATGAAAATGCCAGGTGGTGTCAGGTCCACCTTTTTGTGCGGCATGGTGGAAATATTGACACATTAATTAGCCCCAGGGAGAGACCTTCAAAGTGGGGTCCATTTTCAAGACCTACATAATGGATGTCCCAAAATCACTGTGGGATTTCTACCAGCCCAAGGGGAAAATGTAAAAAGATTCTCTTCCCAGCCTGACCAAGGTTTCAGTGGCTGACCTGGACAGAAGAAATACTGTTGGGGATGATTTTGAATAAGCTACTTTTAAATGGCCAGGGTCCCCGACAACATTTCCATTGGCATCAGAGCTACCTAAATAGTGTGGCTGACGTCACATCCGGAGACGCCATTTCCATTCCCAACACTACACATCATGTCACTGTCTAAATGCAGAAGGCTTCATCTGTGTATGCAAGAAGACCTCTTACCGCTCTCATTAAAATGAGGTATTGAGGTTACGTCCTGCCACCTCCCTAATATTATATATCCAGTTACCACACATATTCATTTTTCCATTCTACTCCAGGAGCACCAATGCCTTTTAATTGTTGTCCCTGAGCCCCTTTGATCCTGCAAAGGCCTATTTTCACTTGGAAAAGAAGAAAGAACTGTTCCGTCATCTGACCAGCCTAATTTGAAACATATTATCAGAGCCACAAAAGCCTACTTCCGGGTTTCATTGTCGACCTACTACAAACTCATATCCTGTATTTTGAAGATGATGGACTTCAGTGATTTCATTCTATGGACTAACTGAAGCCCGGCCCCTGGCTCTACAAACCGACCCACTGCACTGTTTGAACTGGCAGAGTCTATAGAGTCCGCAGCATTCCCAGACTCCTGACCCGCTCAGTAGGAAGGCAAAGAAGGGAACTGTCTGTAATTTCTATGGGGGTTATTACAACTTTGGAGGAGGTGTTAATCCGTCCCAAAAGTGATGGTAAAGTGATGGATATACCACCAGCCGTATTACGAGTTCCATAGGATATAATGGACTCGTAATACGGCTGGTGGTATATCCGTCACTTTACCGTCACTTTTGGGACGGATTAACACCTCCTCCAAAGTTGTAATAACCCCCTATATGTTTTGTGAAATCGCAGAAGTTGAAGGGATTATTGTATGCCTAATGTTGATGCTTCCCAGGAAAACGGAGGAAAACACAAGAATTAGTTGGGCATTGGAAAATTAGATCTGGATGTTATGCAACCAGCCTGTCTGCCAAGGGTGTCCTATACAAAAACTGTGCATTCGAAGTTTAGTCTGAACAGCAAGGCAAACTTGTGCGCTGCCAAGAGGGTTTTACAGGCATCTAGAAAATATTTACTTTGTAGAGAACTCCATATAAATGAACAAAATAAAAACATTATGGGCCTCATTCCAACCCTGGCGGTCTTTCCCACCGGATTACCCCTGGCTGGGCTGAATCTCCATGGCGGCGCTGCTTGCAGCGCCGCCATGGAGATTCCGACCCCCTTCCCGCCATCCTGTTTCTGACGGTTTTTACCGCCATGAACAGGATGGCGGGAACGGGTGTCGTGGGGCCCCTGGGGGCCCCTGCACTGCCCATGCCACTGGCATGGGCAGTGCAGGGGCCCCCTAACAGGTCCCCACCATGATTTTCACTGTCTGCTTAGCAGACAGTGAAAATCGCGACGGGTGCAACTGCACCCGTCGCACCCCTGCAACTCCGCTGGCTCCATTCGGAGCCGGCTTCATTGTTGCAGGGCCTTTCCCGCTGGGCCGGCGGGTGCTCCTTTGGCGGGCGCCCGCCGGCCCAGCGGGAAAGCCAGAATGGCCTCCGCGGTCTTTTGACCGCGGAGCGGCCAAGTGGCGGTTCCCGCCCGGCTGGCGGCGCCCGCCGCCTGCCGAATTCGGAATTAGGGCCTATGTATCTTGATTAGCAACATCCAGTGTTGGTTTATTTTAATAAAGAAAAACGCAAATGTGGATTCCAACATTTACATCAATTGCATCACAATACCTGCGAAATCCAAGTGCAAGTGCACATGTTCCCTACTGTAAATGGGAAGACTGCAAATAATAAGGTACAAAAAAATGGCAATCAATAATCATCTCACATTGTTCTAATTACTGTGGTGAAATTAGCAAGAGAGGCCAAACAAGATGGCTGAGAAGGGTGTGGACACAGTTGTACAGGAATTAACACCCTCGCCCCCACTCCTATGAAACTGGGCATATCTACATGGACCAGAAAATGACATTAATTAACCACATTCCTATAAGAATGGATAATTTTACATGCACCGGGATAGGGCATTAATTAATACTCCATGTCTGTGAGATTGTACACGCCCGTGTGGTATGGGACAGGCCTCCACCCACAATCCGAGTTATTTGATCCACCATACATTGCTGTCTTCACAAAAGAAAAGTGTTCCCCGATTGGGCGTGGCTTGACAAGATGGTAGATTCGCCTTCTTTATGCTAAAACCATATAAATCTACAGTCCCTTATAGTCTTGTACCTAGCAAACTGAATGTGGCTGCAGATACAGTGCAAGACTGCCTCAGGAATGTGGAGGAGCGCGTGAGTTTCGGAGACGTTAGGATTGCTGCTGAGCTGGTCTGCAATGAGGGGCTGAAGCAGGATTGACTTTAACAGGGTAGCCAGCTGGGCCCGCAGCTGTGCATGGGGCTGAGGGAGCTCTCCTGACTGGGGTTCCAGAGCTCTGTCATGTGGGCAAGGTGCAGAGAGGAGACCCAGTGACTTTTTCTTGCAGCCGACAGATGTCTGCGCTGTGAACTGTTGTCTCTTGTGGGCAGGGTCTGTTATCCATACAGTGGCCTTATATGTGGTCTGAGGGGGGATGACTGAGAGTAGGAATACCTGCAGCCATTCAGTGGAGCTCTGCCACCACCATCTCCAACCCCCATGACCGGAAGAAGCCGCATGTGCTGGCAGTTCATCCCTCACTTGGCTGCTTGTGCTGACTGACGCCAGTAGACTGCCGGGCCTTGGTGCAAGCAAGATGAGATCAAGGGGACTCTTTTAGCCTACATAAGGAGGGCCTTCCACTAAGTGGACTTTTGATGCTAGTTACCTGCTGCACTATTTGTACTAGGCTCGGACCAGGTGGTCCGGCAACATGGTATCAGACAAAAAATCTGATATGTCAGCCCTTTTAGGACATAATGCAGACTCTCCATGTAATGGCAGCTTTGAACTTCAGTGGAGCCAGTGAGACCAGAATTAGGTAAAGGGGATATCTTGCTAATTTCCTGGGGACTGATCACCTTAATCTTTGTTGGCTGCTGGTCAGCTCGATGGACCTGATCCAGAAGAACAATTGTGTGGACCCATTTATTACCATTCAGCCTCTCACTGGAGACTGCTGAGGCTTTTGGGAAGATCGCATGCCGCTAGTCTACACCCACAGCCCTCCATTATCCAGTGGGCGTCTTTGGAGAGTGAAGGGCATCGATCAGAAGCTTCGCTGACCACTCTTTCCCCAGGGAACTCTTACATGTTGTAATGCCTGAGAATTGTTGGTAACACATTGTATGTAATGGTGAAATCGAACACACATATTGGGCGATCAGGCCGGAGCTCCCCCTTCCCAGTGTTCTGGAAAGAATCTGTATCGTCATGATGCAGTAGCACCCTGGGGGTCTCTACCAGCTCTTTCATAGCCACAATATCAAACTAAAAAGGCAGGGATGACATTTTTGGAGTAGCTATTGAGTAGAGGGAGTTAGTGTTTGAACCCTCCTAGATTCTAAATTTTCCAGACTACCCCACTTAAATGTTCTGAGATCATTTGATGTGGTGAAGCAGAAGATATGGGTAATGCACATCAAATATACACTCATTTTCCTAGCCAAACCTAAAGGAATATACAACTCCAGATCACCCTCATTTGACTAACTGGAAGAAGCTTGGAACTGGGTGACTGAATGAGGCAATCCTCTGTGTTCTCTGGACTGCCCAAGTGGAGAGACTAACCCGATGGAAGACAGACACATGGTGACAGTGTTTGCTCCACCACTAAAGAATATGCACAAACCTGGACTCCAGAAAATGATCTGGGGCGGAGGTGGACAATCCCTTGAACGAGGTCCCACCTGTTAATAACCTGTAAGGCAGTGGCAAACCAGGGAGTGGGGGAGAGGCAAGAATGAGCATAGGTCCCGGGTTAACACATTTCCATGGTCAGTTTGGTGTAATATATTGTCGGTGTAGCATCTATGTGTATGGTACATATCTATAAGGTTGCAAGATCAGAGGCTAATATTCTTTTCAGGGGTGCCAGATCATATTCCATAGTTCCATTCATTTTGAATGGTGTTTTGTTCAAGTAGGAGAGGCTTCAAGGACAAGTATGAGGAGGGTGGATGTGTGTGATTGTTTACACAGGGTGTGCAGGAAAAGCACCTTGCCATGCAATACAATGATAACTTTGACTCTCAGATACATAGTGCATCCCCAACGTGCTCAAAATGGGTAACATCCACTTTGCCACCTTGCTATGTACTGAGGGCTCAGATGTTGCCCATACTGTTGTTTGGCTGGCTTGCACGGCCTTTCTCTGAGTAATGTCTTAGTATGCCAACGGCCTCAATGACAGGATCAAGCAGGGGTGGGTTTTCAGTTCACCAAGTTGCACTCATCTGCATTCCTGCTACTGCAGAATGCCGACCTCATCGGAACACAATGTGACTTCCTGGGATGATTTGAATACAACAAGATGTCTCATGCTCGACACATCAGAGACTCTGTGGGTGTGGCTGAACTGGTGCATCACACTGTAGTTTTCTTAGTGTGTATGCCCTCCTGCATATGACAAGGAAAGCTCAAACTACCTCTGTTTCAATGTGATTATGGACCGGGACAGGGACACTTTGGGACCACGTACTGTGTGAATTGTTCAGCCCCTTAGAAACCAAATAATGAAAACAACGAAAGAATAGTTTAAAATAATAGCTGATCCATTGCAATAGGAAACATGTTCAACTGGTGGAGCCATCTGAGGACTCCGTCAATGGAAATCTTGCAGGTTTCCCACCTCTAAAAGAGGAGGTGGATCCTCAAGGCTGATAAACAGAGGCTCTACCTTTTTTGATGGATGTCTTGTGTCTAACTACTAACTGAGGCAATCTTTTTAAAAAACATTATGTTAATAAGTGTGGTGAGAGCAAAGATGTATTTAATTAAAATAAATGCTCTACTCTGATTCTTACTTGGCTTCCGCAGTTCGGGTTTTAGGTTTGGGCCTGCTCCATTTGGGAATCAAGAAGCAACACCATCTTCGTTTCCAAAAACAAGACTCAGGATCCCAGATATGAAGATGGATTTGGTCTTTGGGATATTAAGGCTTACCGCTTTCCATTTGCATGTTTTCCAACATGTTTAACGTGTCTTCTCAGTTGAAGATTTTGCTGGGCTTAAAAAAAAAATTCACACCATAAATGGATCCTTAAGCGGTCCCTACTTACCCTGTAGAAGGCTGTGATGTTGCACACACTTTTGAATTCCGGAAATGGCAAACCTAACGAAAGCTTGGGGTGGTATTCTGCGTCAAATCCAAGAAGTGGCAATTTCTGTCATTTGAGAATGTTTGGAAAAACATAGCTTAGAGATTTCTGAGGGCTTGAAATATTTGAGAACTCTGAGGTGCTGTAAATACGTTTTAGGTCTTGCCTAATTTTCATAAATAAAATATATATTGATATGTATATACATATATATATATATATATATATATATATATATATATATATATATATATATATATAGAGAGAGAGAGAGAGAGAGAGAGAGAGAGAGAGAGAGAGGGAAGCTTTGGGCTAGCCCTCTTCATCTGTTGTTCTGCCATTCCACTTTTCTTCCAAAGACCACAGCAAAGGGCAGAAGATAAGACCACTGCAGCCATTGGTTCTCTTGCAGTGTGAGTGATGGAATTTTGTCCGATCCCACGTGCAAGTCAATCTAAAGAGAATTGCATTTCAGTGCCTGGGCTGGTGGCCAATACTTTACTTTGCCTTTTTTCCTTTCCATTCTTTATCCTTTTTAGGTCGAGCGCGCAAGCGCTCTGACCTGTTGTAATCTATCTGTGGGCTTTTAACCACGTCCACGTCACACCCATCACTATCACTTGTTCGTGGCCTTGCCTTTCAAAAATCCTTTGTTTTCATTGGTAAATGCTTTACGTTTGTCCCTTCATGGGGTGGTTTTGTTACTGCCCTGGACACTGACCCTTTTACATGGATAATTGCACGTTTGCTGACAAGGTTGATTGCGAGCTAACTCTTTTTTCCTTTTGTGTCTCTCCTTTGCGCTCATGGCGATCTTGGAGCATTGAATCAGGCTCACTTATGTGAACTGTTTCACTTTTCATTTTCAATTTATGTGGCAAGAAGTGTCCAGTTAGGAATTTACAATGCTAATAGCTCTAACTCGAGCAAATGCGAGACCCATTGCATTGCAAGTGCTTGTTTATTTTTATAGCAATCCTTATTTAAACTATGTCTTCAGGTTACAACAATTCAAAGCAAATAGAACATTTTACTTGTGCCCATTAAAAGTGAAAACGGTTCTATGTCTACTGTAAGTACACGTGCATGGTAGAAAGCAACTCTTCCGTTGTATTAAAGTTTTATGCAATGGTTACTTTTTTAAATACAATTTTAAATATGTATTCAAGCATATGGTTGAAAATTGCAGGCGTCCATACGTTTCTTTTTCTTTTTCATGTTGTGGCTTGTGTTTGAGTAGAAAATAAAAAAGTATAACCATCATATCAGCTTGTCAAAGGTAGACCCATGGACGTCATTTAGGGTTGACGGGGGGCGCAGCTGCGACCCCTGGCTTGCCCCTTGTGACCCCTGGCACTGCCTTTGTGACCCCTGGCCTCAGGGTTGGCAAAATCAGTGCCAGGAACAGAGTAGCAGCTTGTCCTAATGAACCTTGCTAGGGGCTCCACTTCCTAGTTATCAGTCAGTTTGTTTTTTAATACACTAATAGTGAATAATACATAATTTACTATTAGTGTAATAAAAATCGAGTGCGGTTAGCTGGAAAAAGACCTTTCTTGGTAGCTGAGGTAAGTAAAAAAACATTTAAATGTATGTTGCGTGCATGCTTGCAGGTGAGACTATGCTTATGTAAAATAGAGTGTGTGTATGAGTGAATGTGTGTTTGCGTAAGCATGTGTGTGTGTGTGAAAGTAAATATGAAATGGTGCGTGATGTCACTTCCGCTATCCCTAGTATTTTGGTGAATTGACGTCCATGGGTAGACCTACAAGCTTTGCCAGTCCTTGTTTATATTGTTGTAGTTCTGGCAAAAAAATAATTTTGGTCTAACATTTTGACAGGCAGTAGAGATAACATGAAAAGGTCCAACTTTAACAGTCATGATTGCACTGACATGTTAGTGGAATTAGATAAATGTTTGTAAGATTGGGCAACAGCTGGGAGCTAACTAAAAATTCAGGTGATTTGATCGTGCAGAGACTCATTTTGCCTAGAATGACTGACTTTTGGGATGAATGCATGCGCCCATTTGTTATAAATAAGTCATTCCCATGTCATGATGATGCCCATAAAAGGCATCCATAGACATATAGGGGGTTATTCCGAATATGGCGGGCGGCAGGCGCCGCCCGCCAAGCGGAAACCGCCATTTGGCCGCTCCGCGGTCAAAAGACCGCGGAGGCCATTCTGGCTTTCCCGCTGGGCCGGCGGGCGCCCGCCAAAGGAACGCCCGCCGGCCCAGCGGGAAAGGCCCTGCAACATTGAAGCCGGCTCCGAATGGAGCCGGCGGTGTTGCAGGGGTGCGACGGGTGCAGTTGCACCCATCGCGATTTTCACTGTCTGCCATGCAGACAGTGAAAATCATGGTGGGGCCCTGTTCAGGGGCCCCTGCACTGCCCATGCCAGCATGGCATGGGCAGTGCAGGGGCCCCACGACACCCGTTCCCGCCATCCTGTTCCGGGCGGTAAAAACCGCCAGAAACAGGATGGCGGGAAGGGGGTCAGAATCCCCAGCAGCGCCGCCATGGAGGATTCTCCCAGCCGGGGGAAATCCGGCGGGAAACCGCCGGACCCGGCTGGGCGACCGCGGCTTTACAGCTGCTGTCAGAATGCAAAATGAAGCACTGCCAGCCTGTTGGCGGTGCTTCCGGCGACCTCCACCCTGGCGGTCATAGACCGCCAGGGTTGGAATGAGGCCCATAGTGCCCACACAGTCTACACAAACTGCAGATCTTATATGTTCTCAATGAATTACTTATTGTCGATGTGCTGCTTCAGGTATAACCAGTGGTCATCGCTAATTTGCTTTGGACCAAACGCAATTGCAACGCAATTGGCTGTGAAATAATTTTGCCTTATCTGCACTTCATTTTACAGAATAAAGCAAAACATCAGGGCCCTGATCCAAATAGTGTCTGGCCGCGGCACAGATCTTTGTGTTACGCAGCGACCAGACTTATGCTTTGTGGCGCAAGTGATCCTCAAATCCCTCTCAGCGCAAAGGACTGTTAGCAGTGTAGAGCAAGCTGCCTGCCTTATCAATAATAATGGGTGGGAATGGACTTGCAGCTCATTGAGAGTGGTTGTGAATTTTGGGGTGGAGCCCTCTTTTGGACAGCAGACCTCCATCCCAGCATTCACCTTCACAATACACCTGCACTGCAGTCCTTGCTTCTTGAATGGAGAGAGGCTGTAAGGCCACAAGTGGTGCAGTGTGAAACTGACACCTGAGAGAGCATGCACCAGTCTGATCACAAGGATGTCTCAACCTTCGCAACCCCAATGTAAGCTGTCAACTATTTACAGTGTACACTTTGCAAATGTTTGCCACCCACTATTGGCTTTCTCTACACATTCTATGCTTTGTGAACACATTAAAAAGGTTGCAGGACATTTATGCATTCTACTGCGAGTTACAAAAGGGAGGGACGTCCAATGGCCAGACCTTTCTCCTTGACAATTGTCAGGGTTCGCAATGTATGTTTTGTGAATGAAATTGACAGTTACAAATTGGCGCTTATTTGGGAGATCAGTTGCACTCGCTTTGTGAATGCAAAGTATTTCGGGATCAGTGGATATTGAATACATTATTCTGTGGTTTGATGTAGGTATTATACTAGGTAAACTCCCTTGCTACTTAAGAGCCTGTCTTTGTTGTAAGTAGAGTAAATGGGAGCAGTTTTCGAAACTTGTTAGGGTATGCCGTTTAGGGTTGGGGCTGTTGCAGAATCCCCTTACAACATGGGGTGATGTAACAAATGCTTGTGTTTTCAGGATATAACATGCATCACACATATTCCCTGTGTAGTTACTTGGTGCTCAGTGGTGCTCGGTGGTGTAATAAGTAACTCTGACAGGTGACTGTATATTACAGCACTGTGATTCCCAGCATCGAGCTAACTGTTCAGATGCACTGGGTTAGGGATCACAGCTGTTGATGGGCAAGGCACAGAAGAAGAGTGAAAACATGGACAGCCTGGTCAGTTTCGGCAACGTTTTCTATTTAAAGAAAAAAGCATTTCTGCTCCCACGTACCACAGTTATGTGTGTAATAAATACATACCAGCCTCCAGTATGCTGAGATTGTATCTTGGAAACAATTTTAAAAAGCAAGTGTTAGCAAAGGGTATATATATATGTCTTTCTTTTAATATGCGAGTGCAGCTGTTGGCTTTCCTAATGTTTGTCAGTAACACATTGTTTAAAAAAATCAAAATAAAAAACACATTTCAAAATACTGGAGGAAAGACAAACACATCTTATAGTATCTCTAAACTGTACATAGAATTCAAAGTTTTCAATCTGTATAAATGTCATGAATAATTTTTCAAATACCTTAGCTCAGGAAAATCAACAGAATTTATAAAGAATAGAAGGGAAAAAATGTAAAGGGACAACACTTGCCAAGGCCTAATTTCCTTTACACATGGTTCAGTCTCTTGGACCTCTGTAGAAGACTTGGGAGCAGATTAATGATCTCCAGGGGAAGAGGTCCTGCTAGGTGCACTTTGTAGCCTCAGATACCAGCTGAATGAGTGCAGCTGATGGCCCTTCACTTGTACTATGAAAGACTTAGGGCCTCATTACGGGTGTGGTGGTCCGACGACTGCCACACTTGCATTGACGGTCAGACCGCCGTACTCCCGGCCATCCGACCACCCAATTACAGCCCTGGCTAGCGGACTGCCAGGGTATCGCTATCCCCTCCTGGAACATGATTCCCGATGGCATGACACCGGTCTGAGTTGTACTCAGCCAGGGTGGAGATGAACTCAGCACCATCTAACTGATTACAACTCCCCTCACCGCCAGCCTTTCCATGGTTGTCTGATTGCCATGGAAAGGCTTGCGGTGAGGATGTGCTGGGCCCCCCAGCCCAGCACCACCAGAATGCACACTGTATGCATTCTGAGGGTGCAGGTCAGCCCCCTCTGTGCTACAAGATAGCACATGGCTCCTTTACGAGAGCCGAGTGCTATCTTGTATCACTGTTCCTGCTGGTCTGAATGGTTGGAAAGCTCTTTTGCAATGTTCCCGCTGGCCAGACCAGCGCGAACATTGTAATAGGGCAGTGGGGAAATGCTACCACCGTTGCTGTGGCGCCCTCCCCGCAAGTTTGGTGGTCCAGTGGTGGGACCGCCAAACTCTTAATGATGCCTTTGTGTGCCAAAGCTTGTGTTTTCATCACTTATGTGAAATCTGGGAGATAAAACCCTTAAAGTCTTCTCTACAACCATATCCCAGCAAAAATATTCCTGCTGCTCTGCTTTTACAGACAAGCTTTTAGGGGTGGGGAGCAGAACCGCGCACAGGTGTAGGGAACCAGAGAGACCACATAATTATGAGATATACAGAAGAAATGAGAAAATGGTACAGTACATTACTCTTTAGGGAGATCTAGCAGTTGCATGAATTTGGCACCTTGATGGACTCTCTCAACCGAGATCCGTCAGGCAGGCGCATGAACAATAAAAATACATATGAAACATTGATGGTGAAAAATCTCAATTTAGAAGTGTCAGTGAACATTACAATTGGAATTGACTTACCACCAGGCTGTGTTAGGAAGATGAGTACAAAGAATTCTGAATGTGGCAGCAGAGTAAACTTGAAATTTCAACTGGGGTTGAAATAGGTAATTCCAGCTTGCAAACGTATTGCCCAATTTTAAGATTGCCAGATGGCGTTTACTTCATTGGAATTGTGCAGGACATTACCTTGCTCATTCTGAGGAACCTCCACCCACCAAATTTAGAGGTGTCCAACGTCCTTCCAGACATCTTTCTACATTGACAGGAACTGCAGGTGTGCCATCTCCTGTCAATGGAGGAAATGTTAGATATCTGTCCGTCAAAGTTTACAAAAATGTTTTGTTTTTAAAAGTTGGAGTTTGCTTTTGAAAATCAAAAAAATTAATGGCCCCCTTACACTGGTAGTTTTCGTCCTGATGACGGGGTGTGATTTGTTTTTTTTTCCTGTCCCTCCGTCAGGTTTTTCCACCTAAACAGAGTGGGCGGTGTAATGCCCTTCCTCCAATGCCCTTACTCCATCAGGGTTTTGGAGTAAGTATGCTGTCTATGGAACTTTCTCTAAGACTTCTTAAGGTCCTCGTCTTTAAATGAGAACCAATAATTTGGAGGAACAAGGTACTCAGTTTCATTTGTGACAGAGCACCCCGAATGCCAGTCTCTAATCAGGCCCTTAGTCAGAGGCTTAAGAGGACCATTAGGGCTGATTCTGAGTGGGTTTGTGTATTCCAGAAGGTTTGTGTATTCTGACCCATGTGGAAACACCAGTTTGCTCACAGGTGCCAATTACGAGTTGGGATGTATTTATTGCATCCAATAATTATCAGATGCGTTATATACCTGCCTAAATTTAACAGTGGCAAACAAACAAAAATGATGGATGGAATGCAGAACCAATCAAACATTCACCCCAGTCACAGATCTGGGTTTAATCCATCGTTCTTTTGCTTACCCTGCCACCCCTGTTTGGACCAAGCCATAACCAAATCAGTCTTGACCCTGTTCCCCATGGGAACAATCTAGCCTGAATTGCCAGGCCAAGTCCTCCCTGGACCGGAAACAGGCATCCTGGGACCGGTTTCAGGGTATCATCCTTCATCAGCCAGGCTAGCTTGAATCCAGTGGCATAGTGACAACAGGACCCATGTTTGGGCATACCCAGCTCACTTGGGGCAACAAAAGCACATCAACACAAACGTGTATGGTATTTATTTACCATGCGGATTTTGGTGCATTAAACACCAACATCTGCATGTTACTCCCTGCAAACACATAATAGAAGCTGTTTATCACACTCAATAAATAACGTACACGTACGTCTGGTTATTCGTTTTCTATGAGGTGCAATAAATACCACTTAGTTAACGACCTGCTTGTAATCAGGCCCTAAGACATGTAGGTGTGGAAAGGAATGCTGGTCGTGTGACCTTGAGTTAGATATGCACTGGGTCCATGCTGATGAATGAGCATCTAGAATCCTGCCCTTTCCTCTCCAGTAGATGTGTGGAAACTAATCTTTCTTGAACTACCACTAATTGCGAAAATTATTCTGCATCTTAGTACACATCACAGTTCACAGGTTGTGTTGCAAATTGTGATATTGATAGTAAATCAGCTGATTCATAGGTTGCCCTGGTGGAAAAGTTGTGCCTCTGGTGTTAGCGAGGAAGCTTCAGATACTCTACCAAGTCGAAAGAAATTTGAGAAAATCTTCAAACTTGGCCAATTTTAAGAAGTTTTAGCACAACTTTACTTATATGATAACATTGTTAAACACCCCTAACTCTGATGTTAATTGTACATAAGACGTATGAAAAAATAATTGGCAATGTTTGTGTTTATGGACAAAGGAAGAACCTAGATTCCCTATTGTCACATTCGTAAGCCACTCCTGGAAAGCTGACAGCTGTAGAGGATTTACTACATTGGTAAATTCAACGTGACACAGCAAATGGCTGTGGATCCAATTTTTATAAATCAGAATGTGTGATAGACGCTTGCATCTCACACTTGGGGTCTCACTCCTAGATGGCCGGAAACAAGGGGTGGCAATACCGGTCCTGGTGACGGGTTCCAGTCAGTTTCACTCCGGTTCAGCAAGGGCTTGGGTATAACGCGTGGATCCCTGAACTGCTGGCCCTTTATCACATGGAAATTCTGAATTCTGGGCCCTTTTCCACACACCTTTCCCACCTGCTGAAAGCATCTGGATTTATCGACTGCAATTCCACTGTTGGGACAACATATAATTCTGCGAAGTTGTACATCGGGGAAAACATGCAAAATTACTACTTTGTAAAACTCGGCGTGAGGGCTCTTGTCTGTGAAACAGTGATGTGCAGAACGTTTTGTGAATGACAACCTATGGTATTTGAGCCTAACCTAGATTGAATTATGATAAATGAATTGTCCAAGCCTGTTTTTGAGCCCCCATCAGCTCTGTCCTTTTTAGTGAGCAGAATAACTTTACAAATGGTTTGTGTCTTCAGTTTAATTTTCTTCGTCAGTGAAATGGGAGGCCGTGAAAGTGTCTGTGGGAGGTTAGAGAATGTTCCTTTGTCTGCCCCACTGGTAAGGGCATTGGTCAGAATACTGTGGCACTCCTGGCTTTCCCAGCCTTCGCCTCCTCCTGGGCATGAATGCTGCACTTGTCCGCTACCCAGAACCGTATTCTCTCCAGGCCAAGGCCAGGCCTTCTCCTGGCAGTACCGCAGCAAGTAAGCAGAAATATGCTGGGAGCACGGTGGCACAAGGGGCAGCGAGAAAAATAGGTTTCTTTCTTGGCACCACAAAAAAGGAACATAGGAAAGAAGTCTGTTTATTGTTTAGCAATCCACCTAGGTTGCTGTCTTCAATATGTTTCTATACTGGAAAAAACGTGGTGCCTACGAGCTGGAAACGCTCCCCACGTCTTTGACAGAGATGGGGTACGGCGCAGTGGAACGCTTTTCTTGGAGCTCAAGCTTGGATATCATTGAAGATCTTGGAGGTAGGTGGTATGTGAAAGCTGTATGTGTGCATCCTTTCTGTAGCAAAACATTTACTGGAATGTTGTTTTAGGTGCTATATGAAATTCACAAATGAATAAATAAGTAAATTTAATTGTACATATCTTATAACAGAGGAATCAAAGAAAAAAACAGATAATGAGATGAGTTACTGGTACCTGACATGGGAAGGCTTAGTATGGCATTTGTGTTCAGCTTTTTTATATATATATTTGTGTCCTGTAAATTGTATATTATAATATTGTTTTGATTTTTCAACATTCTACTCTCAAGTGGCCCAATATCTCCTGCATTAATGATTGCTAGTCTTTTTTTTATCTAATTCCATTTTCAACATTTTCTCGTGCATTGTGGATAAAATTAAGGTCGGATTTATTAGCCCAGGCATGTCGTTTGGATTCAGGAGTGAGAACTCCACATTCAAAGAAACAATCCTCGTGTTTTCATTTAAAAAAACATTGCTATCTGGTACATTCGTCTAATCGACTAAATCCATGTTGGACGGCTTCCTGAATGCACTATGACATTAATCACATTCCAGCTTTGGAGCATTGTGTCCACGTCAGTGGGGTGACATCCTACCTTCCCAATATGGATGCTGTGTGATCTTGGACAGCTCATCCTACTCCCTGCAGCTGCTTGGATGTAATTATTGTGACCACTGTGCATCCGAAAATGTCCATGGGAATGCCCGGTTTGTCCTAGGGCAAGTAAACTTCCATAGCGGTGAGTCTTCACACAGGACATTTCTACATTGTGTGGTCTTATCGTTTTCTATCATCTAGTCACCGCAAGCTTCTCAGTGAGAGAGCGATATTAATACACGGGTTACCTTGGTATGCAGATCACCTGTAGATTCTCTTGTGTTCCAGTGATACACACATGTGCATGTTAAGCCTCCATATAGACATCCCAGATGAGGCATTTCAAATGGTTTATAATGGACTGAGTTACATCGTATAGGTTAGTGGATACTGGACTGTATATGGCCAGCTAAAAAAACAGCAACACCTTTGTATTGGTTCCACAATGATGCCATTTGAACCCTATAGACGCTTAGTGACCAGTTCCGAGCAGCAGTTGGAATCAAATAGAAATTCTTCTATGAGGAAACAACTGGAGGCCTGTAAGACGAGGTAGGCCAGTGGCCTTGAAGCGAAACCATTAGTTGGCACCAAATAGCAAAGGAAGATTTGAAAAACTCTCTGTTTCTTAGTGCATTCCGAGCCCTCCAATGGCACAACCTTATTTTGCTTGGGGTGGTGAACATCCTTTTATATTCGGATTTGCATTATAGCTCAATGGAAGAGGGTTCTGAAACCACCGCTAGGGCACACTACTTCACAATTCTATGAATCTGGAGGTCTGTGGTTATTAAATAGAGCTGGGAAGAGGAATTGCCAGCATTTATTTACTGGTAATGAAGGAACTGGTGATGCACATGAACTATACTGCTTGTAAATTAAATGTGTTCCTTTTGTTATGAAACGGAGCCGATTCACAACAGCATGTAGGGTACATAAAAGAGTAGTAAAGGAGTACCTTTTAATGTACTCCTACAGGCCTTTGTGAATCAGCCCCAAAACGTCTATCCCACTATCAGTGAAAGTGCAAAGAAAGCACAAACCTTTCTATTTATAATTCGTGTATGAATACTCCCTTTTTATTTCCATTTGAGATGTTTGGAGTCCAATTCTCGAAAGCGGTTATGAATATCGAAGTAGTATTAGAGGAGTACTCGTTTTCATACTCTTACACATCTTTGTGAACCTGCCCTGAAACATTGAACTCACTATTAGTAAAAGTGGAAGGAGGTCGCAGCCCTTTTTATTTGTATTATTTGTAAATGAACATTCCCATATTCTTCGCATTTTAGAAGTTTTGGGCCAACTCACAAAGGTTTGTAGGAGGACACACAAAAGTACTGCAGGAGTACTCTTTTACCCCTTTCTGAATCACCGCCATTGTTTGTAATGTCCGTGAATAAAACGCGATGCTGTGGTTACCGAGATCTGAAATTGTCCCCTCTCGGCCACTTGTAGGCACCAGTTTATAATGGGAATATCAAATCCTTAAGTACTAGGCGCAAAAAAAATAAAACCTGGAGTTGAGAAGCTGCTTCTGCCTGATATGGAACAACTCTATAGCTCTGTGTAACAACTTGGATGCCTTTCCTCTCCCCCAGGGACCCATTTTCTTTATTTCCGGTGATGTGACGTCCGCCCATCTACCTTCCGGTAGCATTTCACCTCCATTTACTAGCCCCTCCTACTGACCTGACTCGTTCATCATATACCTCTCCTCCTCAAACCACAATCTCACCCTGTCCGCAGTGAAATCACTTGAAGTAGAGGACATAGCATACCTTAGGAGGCCACTGTCCACCCTTGCAATCACAGGAAGTGGCATCAGTCAGACTGTGAAACCTCTGAAACCATTTAATAATCAATGCACTTTTATTTACACAATCTTTATTGAAAACACGCTGAATACAGAGGAAACAGGTGTAAAAAAAACATTTTATAAAAGTGAGCCAGCAATTAAGGCAACCTTGCGAGCTCTTGCTGCTCCACATCTGCAAAGTCCTCCACCAAAACCTTCCACCCCCAAAAGACAGAGAGACAGCTGGGGAACTGTTATCCCTGTCTTTGGGGCAAACCAGGCTCAGGGGACCACGTCCTCCGACCGCAAAATGGCAAAACAACATAGCTGACTGCACATGGTTTACAAACCCACAAACTGTGTAGCAACCCCAGTATTCAGCATTTCTGGCAGCAAGCCCCTGAAGAAAATACTTTGGGGGCCTGCATTTTTTTAAAAAAACTAGGCTGCTTGAATGGATAGAAGTTAGTTTTAGAGACTAAGGGGGTCATTCTGACCCTGGCGGTCACCGACCGCCAGGGCCAACGACCGCGGAAGCACCGCCAACAGGCTGGCGGTGCTTCCTGGGCCATTCTGACCGCGGCGGTAAAGCCGTGGTCAGAAAAGGGGAACCGGCGGTTTCCCGCCGGTTTACCCCTGGCCCAGGGAATCCTACATGGCGGCGCTGCTTGCAGCGCCGCCATGGGGATTCCGACCCCCTTCCCGCCATCCTGTTCCTGGCGGTTTTTACCGCCAGGAACAGGATGGCAGGAACGGGTGTCGTGGGGCCCCTGGGGGCTCCTGCACTGCCCATGCCACTGGCATGGGCAGTGCAGGGGCCCCCTAACAGGGCCCCACAAAGATTTTCAGTGTCTGCTTTGCAGACACTGAAAATCGCGACGGGTGCCACTGCACCCGTCGCACCCCTGCAAATCTGCCGGCTCCATTCGGAGCCGGCTTCCTCTTTGCAGGGGCTTTCCCGCTGGGCCGGCGGGCGATCTCTTGGAGATCGCCCGCCGGCCCAGCGGGAAAGTCAGAATGACCACCGCGGTCATTTGACCGCGGTGCGGTCTTTTGGCGGTCTCCGCCCGGTGGGCGGCGCCCGCCGCCCGCCGGGGTCGGAATGACCCCCTTATTCTTCCTTATATTAACAAGCATTGGCAAAAATAGAAGAACTCATCTTTGGGACATCCTGACTTTGTCGGTGCTTTTTTTGATGCTGAACAGCATCTGTAAACAGCAATGATTTTTGCTGATGCTGTTAACATCTGAAAAAAAAAGTGCAGGGGTGAGGCCACTGTTGGTAGTCAAGCCGTTCTGAAGGCACCAAGCATGGACACGCCTATTGCATGATGCAACGGCAATTTTCTTTTCTTTTATCAGCAGAAAGAAGATGGCGGGCACCACTTAGATCGCTCACTGAGAAATAGTAAGGGCACAAAATCAAAAATCAGCAATGGTGAGAGTTGGGTGGGCAAAAGGGAGGGAACAACATGGGGCAAGGGGGGAAGCGCTGAGCAAAACAGCAACACAGGGGTTTGAGAAGTATCATGCTAGGGAGACATCAACATTGAGTATAGCACAGAGAAGTACACAAGGAAGACAGCGAGCAGCCATGTGGGAGAGAGCAAACACAGAGCGCAGGGTTTTGCATGGAGGGGAGAAAAATAAAAGAGGGAGAGCTGGGCACACATGCATTCTGATGGAGCTATTCTCTCTGGTAGTCTCGAACTAAAAATAGCCCATTTTCATCTCTAAAGTTAGGTTTTGCTTTCCCTGTAAAAGTGCAAACCAATAGAACTATTTCTGCATTTGAAAGAACTTCCACCGATCGATAGAGAATTACAATGAGACAAAAATAAAATCATTATAATTTTAGTGAGCAGGACAGGCTAGTCTCACCTTCCTTTGTAACAGAGCTCTCTTTACTGCATCTCTGTTGGTGCTGTGTAGCTGTAATTAGTAAATGCAACAGTAAATATAGAGTGTACATAGGAGTATTACACTTTACATTGCACCGGTATACATTGAGTACATAATTTAGATCGATTAATTCACTTAAGTTCCTGTTTATGTCTCTCAAACGTCACCCATGGCTGCCAACTTCAGCCTCCCGAGGATTGAAGGAAATTTCCATCCGTGCCGATCCCAGATTATCTTATACCATTAAGTGAGGGGCTGTCCTTCTCTGAGAGTGTTCAGTTGGAGCTTGTTGTTTTAGGATTTAAGTCAGCGCTGGATTACCAAATAGGCAAAGTAGGAACCTTCCTATGGGCCCCACTCATTTTAGGGGCCCGGCGACAATGGATCAAAATAATGTTGATTTGATCTTGAAAGAAAATTACAATCAAGCTTTCTTAAATTGTTTCCAAAAGATAAAAAAAAAAGATTCAACTCAAAGAAACTAAAACTTTACATTAAAGAGTCTATTGAGAAAATACTGTGTTAATGTACTGTACCCATTAACAAATTAAAGTACAGAAACCATAGACATCAGATTCACATAAAAGTTTGGGGGTCATTATGACCCCGGCGGTAGTACTGCCAACAGGCTGGCGGTACATACCGCCACATTATGACATTGGCCGGTTGGCTGCAGCCAACTCGCCAATTTATTATTCCTACCGCCATGGCAGTAGCAGCCGCCGGGCCGGAGATAACCATCTCCAGCCCGGCGGCTGCTATTGTACCACCGGCGGCATTTTGAGCCTGCCTACCGCCATGGTTTTCGTGGCGTTCGCAATGCCACTAAAACCATGGTGGTAGGCCCTACCAGTGACAGGTGAACTCCTTCCCTGTCACTGGTAGGAGGCTCACCCACCTGCTCAAACACTCCCCATATGCCCCCTCCAAGTCCCCTCCATCCAAACTCCCCCCTTCTGATCCTCCATCCCCCCATACATGCATACACTTGGAGACACGCACCACGCATACACCCACTCCCTCACACTGGCATACACGCATTCATTCACGCATACATCCATTCATTCTCACTCACATCCGTACACACATTCACACTGACATGCATACACGCAGTCACATTTCCATTTTTACACACATTCACACACATGCATATACCCACGCAAACAACACTACACACACAGACGCATTCATGCACACACTCATACATTCATGCACACAACCCCACACACAAACACACACCACACACACACACACAACACCCCCGCCCCCTCCCCTGTCGGAAGCCCAACTTACCTGCATCCAGGTGGTCTTCCGGCAGGGAACAGGACGGGGCGCTGCTACCGCCAGCAGCGCCCACCAGCAGAACACCGCCAGGCTGTATCATGTGTCATGATACGGCTGGCGGCGGTCTACGGGCGTGGCGGTGCTGGTGGTAGCAGCGCTACCTTATCACCATCTGCCAGTATGGCCACGGCTGGATTTCTGCCCTTCTTGTGGTGGAAATCCGGCTGTGGTCATATTCTGGCGGACGGATGGAAGCCACGGTGATGGTCTTTTGGCGGCCGTCACTGCAGCAGTAGGTGGCTTATACCGCCAATGCCTTAATGTGGGCCTTTGTCTCTTAAAAGCTCATCATCTGTCAGCAGTCAGTTTGTAAATCAAAATTGGTGCAAACTATGCACATGTAATATTTAGTTTTGAGTAATAACATTGGTTTATTAAATTATTGGTTGGAAAAATTAAAAACGTATTAGGAGATAATTTACGAGGGGGAGCCCGAAATTTTGACTGCCTAGGGGCCGCCTCAGGGTTTAATCCAATAGTTGGCTCCAGCCAGTGTTAGATGATTGCTGTGATTGGGATGGCAGCTGAGCTGTGATGAGGATGTCCTTGAGTATATGGCTGGGCCTGGGCCTGCTGGAGACCCAAAAGTGCCACAGTCTTTTGTGAGATTGGTGAAGTCATCCGTCAATAGAGGGTTATTTCAAAGTAGCAAAGCCAAACGTCCTTAGTGTGGCACCTTCTTTTTCCTCAAGCTTCATTCCCATGCATTGAGAAACATGCTTTTGACAACACTACACCACTTCATATTAGTGGGTCTACTCATTCCCTGGCATTGTTGATTCTAAAGTCAAATTATCTAACCTGCTCTCAAAATAACATAACAATAGCTATAGAGAGGCTGAGCATAGCCACTGAACCGTGGCTCCAAAAAACCATGATTCCATTTGTATTCATCACTCTCTGGCGATCATTGCCTTCATAGTCTTGTTTACAATGTCTTATGTTATGTCAATAATATGGGTAGCCCTCTGTTGTTCTATAGCCACTTTTCGGACCATCTATATCCCTAAACTTACCTAAAGATAAATATTCTACTTCAGAACATTCTTCTGGCTGTTGGCAGTGGTTTCTTACTGCCTGTTCTTTCCCTTCTGTGTTTTTATAGTAGTGGAAAATATGTTTTCTTCTCTGGATGCATTGCACACAGTGAACCCTTTATGTATACCTCTTGTTAAGTATCAGCTCTATTAAAATTAGTTAACCAATATTATGAAACGAAGCAGCCACAGAAAGTAATCCGAACATACCGCAGCTCTACAGTACTGAGCAGTATAAAGTCGAACCACGGAGCAGAATGACAAACAACCGTGCTTTCTGAGGCTGCCAAAAACAATTGCTCCATCCATCAACTTGTGGAACAATGGCCCACTTACTGAAATCGCTGCATAAACTTGATTTAATACTGAAATCTAAAAGAGGAAGTTGCTTCATGCAGTTCAATTCTATACCACAAACATTTTATTTTCATGCCAGTGTCCACTCACGGAGTGAATTATGGCGAATCAGAACAAGTGCAGAATTCATCTGCTGGGCATCAACAAAGTACCCAAATGAATGCTCAGAAACCAACAGTAAGCACTTATGCGTCAGCTGATTCGGTGGGTAGTTAAAGGCCAAGATGCTTTGAAGCCCCTCCAACGTGTCTGTTGCAAATATATCATCAACCTATGCTTAGCTTTGATTTTTTGGTTCTGGAAGATACTAAGTGACAGGCAGAGTCTCTGTTGTTGTTCTCTGCCCTTATTTTATACTTCATTGCAGCTGACTTGGCGGCCTGTTCCCAACATGTGGGTTGGCGATGCCCTGAAGCCACCGGCCTAGGCTGAAGGCACTTCAAGAATCCGCTTTTAGCTTTGTTTCTGTGTTGAGCTCCGAGAACATCTGGCAAAATGCTGCACGGGGCACATTGTGTCTTGCACTCAGCCTGTTGTTGACTGTGGCACTCTCCGGTAGCGTTTAATGTGGCGAAATTGACCTTGGCGCTCATTTGTCACACGTGAGGAAAAAATCTATTTTAATTCCTGGAGACGGGAGCTCTCTTTTTTTATTTCGAATCGTGGCCACGGGTTTCTGCGTGTGTATTTTGGAAACAAATGAGACCAAACGCACTTGCTAAAATGCAATGTGTACGGTTCTGTAAAAAACAAGAAATTATGTAAATGAGTGAAGGATAATGCGACACAACTTGAGGCACAGGTCAGTTGAAAGGAAACTACTACTTTTGTTTTTACTACAGCTCTCACTAGCAGCGCCCCTTTTACCGCTTTTATCACAACAACTACTCAGTTCTTTGGAGAGCAGGTCTGTAATGCGGTGGCATGAAAGGGCGCGTGCGCACCTTCCCATGTCACGGGCCTTCACTGGCTCGCGCAGCGCCACCGTTTGCTTTAAAGTTGCTAAAAACGTATAGGAGGCATTTTTCTATGCAGAAGAGCCTCAGTGACTTCTGGATCTGTAGAGGATCTTGTGGTCAGAACCTTTGGGTGTCTGTTGGGTGTTATTGGGTGTCTAACAGACAGATCTCGGGGGTGGGGGAGGGGGGGGGTGTTGCAGATCTGTAGATCGTTAGCCATATTCTAGTCTGCTCTGCTCAGGTGGTTGATTTAAGAGTTGGGGTAGTGGCCAGACTGGTCACATATGCCCCAGGGTGCCATCTTGAACTTACGGAGAACGTGAATGCATCAAGAGAAAGATGAAAGTTTGAATCAATTTACACGCAGCTACATCCTGGAATACTCTGGCCAAGACAGCTTTATGTGATTATGCTGAGTACTAAAAGAAAACGGACGTGGATTAAGAATAGTACATTCCTATAGCCCTACATATACTTACCTTGATGATATAGTGTAAGTCAACACTTTCAGCTTGATATTGCTGCAGTTCAATATTTTCGCTTTTCTGATATACAAGATTTCACAATGGGATGGTCTCATGGATCCCTCCATTATAATTCCCTTTAACACCCCTGCCCATTCCCCTACTCATATACCTCCCCCAGCTCCATACTTTATCAAATATTGGAAATCTTTTCTCTGTGCAAGCCGCTCCAGGGCCCAGAGTTTTCCGTTGCTGCCTCGCCTCTCTCTTGCGCACTGTTAAACACATTTCCATAAAAAAATTGCAGTTTTCGAATCCTTTCTGGAATTCTGGTACTCATGATGCATTATCTAGTTGTAAGAGAAGAGCATTCCAAAGGGAGGGCGCAAGCACAGAAAAAGACTATTCGCTGGCTCCAGATTTTAGGAAGCAAGGTATTACAAGTAAAGCCAGAGAATCTGAGTGGAGAGAATGCTGGGGACGGTGTCTAGGCAGCAAATTACAAGGCTCCTTACCATGGACCACTTTATGACAAAACTATTGCACTCTAAGATGCAGTTGCTTAAGAACCAGGAAATATTGTAGCTTCCTGCCAGCCTCTGAGACCTTGTCAAAGTTTCGAAAGTTAAAAATACGACTCACAGCAGTATTTTCCATTTGTTACAGTGCTTGAATAGAGTTCATAGGAAGTCCAAGATAGCATAAAATTGCCTAATACTGGCAAGAGATAACCATGTCATTAACTACTACCTCTGTAAGCTTAGTGGGTAAATAATTCATGGGTTAAACCCAGATCTGTGACTGGGGGTGAATGTTTGATTTGTTCTGCATTCCCCCCATCATTTGGTTTATTTGCTTTTGCCTCCTTAGGGGTGCCGGGTATGCCCAGACGTGGGTCCCAGGCTCACTATGTCACTGGATTCAAGCTAGCCTGGTTGATGAGGGGTGATACCACGAAACCTGTCCCAGGTTGCTTGTTTCTGGTCCAGGGAGGACCTTGGCTGGCAGTTTGGGCTGGACTGGTCCTATTGGGAACAGGATAAAGACTGATTTTATATGGCTGGGTCCAAACTGGGGTGGAGTGGTGAGCAAAATAATTGATGGATTAAACCCAGATCTGTAACTGGGGGTGAATGTTTTATTTGTTCCACATTCCCTCCATCATTTGGTTTGTTTGGGTTGGGATAGAGGGCAGAACTTACTTAGAGTCTTTCCTTGAAAGTTACAGGAGGAGATAACTGAATTAATCAGAGCTGTAGGCACCCTGATTTCTAAGCCAAAGTATTGATGCAGGCAAATTTCGAGGATACAATATCAAATCCAAAATATCAAAAATTGAGTAAGTATATATTTTCTGTACCTGAATTCACATCTACATACCTTGAAGATATATATATATGGACAAAGTTATACCCCTCTGAAGAGCTCTAATGAGAGCGAAACACGTGTCAGGGGTTGCTTTACTCATTCCAGGTTGGCTTGGATGGTATTTGACCAGTCCAAAGCCGTAATACTGTGCCTGGAGTGGTAAATGGCTTTTGTCATTTTACAGCTCGGCGAGGATGACACTATGTCAATCCTATGCTTAAAGATTTTGCCGTACAAATGGCAAAATACTTTGTCACTATCTAGCTCGGCGAGGATAGCACTGTGCTGATCCTATGCTTAAAAACTTTGCTAGATAAACAGACATTTGAGGTGAGCAAATCTCGAGTGTCGCTGGTGTTGCAGGGTGCTCTTTACTAGAGCGTCTCTCCACCTAAAATTGGGAACTTCCCAGAGTCCTCCCTTGTTTTTTGCATATATATATATATATACATATAAATATATATCTTCATATCTTCACGGTACGTAGATGTGAAGTTAGCAATGGAAATCTTTATTATTCTATATGCCTTTACCTTTCAATATCTTGGTCTTTGATATTTTGTCCACAATATACTTGTACTATCATAATAATGGCCTTGATATTCAGTAATACAATCAATCTGAGAGAATGTTTTGAAGGCCTTATCGATCCAGAAACCAAAGCTTTTAACCTTTCCATGGTTCCAGGGTTGGAGCAGTGCCAAAAAATAGAGGACCATGGAGAATTAGGGCTGCAAAGCAAAGCTCTATTTTAAAGACATTGAGTACCAAGAAATTGTTGTGTAACCTGTGCGTGCCTGTTGACTAACACTCTTTTATTAGATCTCAAATTTCCAAAATGGGTTTATCCAGATAAAAAATAACCTATGTGCCGTCAGCATCTACAGGAATGAGAAATTATTTGCTTCCCCGATGAAAAATGTACCGGATGGTAATATTACTTGATGATTACACAATTCTTTGGATTTTCTTCGATGAGCTTGAAATTGTTTAAAAGACATGATTCCAGTTGAGAACAGATTAAGCAGTACTTGATTTTTAACTAAATTGGTTGGCACATTCTGATCTCCCAATAAAAGAAAAGGAACATTGATGTGGGAAATGGAGGTTAACAAACATTTTAATAAAAGTAAAAACATCTAGCTTTGTGTAAAGTTTTTGATGATTACAAAGTGTTTGTCCATCTGGTTTATTCATTGGAATTGTTTCAACTTCAATGTATAGCCGATTTCCTAGTAAACCCAATTGATAGCAGATTCCCTGGCAAAGAAAAAAAGTTTCTGCATGTCTTACTTTAAACATGGATGTTATCACAGCTACTTGCTGACTCTGTTGTCACCACAAGAGAATTGATTTACTACCCTACACAGCCAGACGTTATATTTATTAAAGTTTTATGAGACTCCATGCTTGCTAACTTCTCCAGTGCTACCTTGTCAACCCTTGACCTTTCATATGATGAAAAAGTAGTCCATCTCTACAAGGTAGACATACCATTTAAACAAAAAAATTGATATAAACCAGAATGAGGGTGGGTTAGTTTACTCATCTTGAGAGAGAATAATTCACAGAAACTGTTAATTTGTTCCTTAATCTTGAGATTGTTTCTTTAAGCAACCTATAAGATACCTATTTAGGGTTTGTAAAGCAGGCCAAGTATTGCAATGCGAAACTTATGCAGCATAATTCCCAGCATGTGGAATCTGTGCCTGGGCTCAAGAGGATATCTTGAAGAGAAAGAAAAGAGGGTATGTCTGGCTTGTAAGTCAAAATGACTTTAACCTGTGAGAAGCGCTATGTAGTTGCCGTTCTCTTTGCCAAATATATAAAAAAATGATAGAGTACATGAACTAACTCACAATTTAGGAATAGTCAATCCCAAAAATTACCTTTGTAATAAAAATATGGAAAACTTGTTTGCATGTTTATCTATTGTATTCTTGATAGTGAAGACATGATATAAACACAGTGGGGTGATTAAAAAAAAGGTAAATTTACATGTGAGTAAATCCACACATCTAAATTTACAGGCTTTACTTTTGACTTACTTTACTACTTTAGGCTATTCACCATTTTTAAGTGTAGTTACTCAGAAGTGTAGACTTACATGCTCCCCTCTCACAAATTCAGAGGTAAAGTCTAATTTATGAGGATGAAGCAAACAATTGTAACTTTTCACATATAGGTGACGATCCTCATTTAATAGATGTTTTGCATTAAATTAAATTACATTTATTTATTTCTTATAATTTTGAATAATGTAAATAAGTTAATTTAATTTAAAACTATTTCCCATGGAGTGTTATTTAAGTCCCAGTTATCTTCAGTTTTGGTAGGAGGGTAATGCAGTAACTGTTAGTGGCCACATGTGGTGCTGGACTTACACTAACTCTCAACTAGGGTACATGTACAACTGTTTTGGATGTTTGTGGCTGCTGTAACTGTAGATGTTTGTGAATATCAATGGGCTTACTCTTTTGTGGGTTGGTGCATGTCCACTTTAAATCCCTCCCTAACCTTCTGTTAACCCTTTTCTATTTTTCTCTTAATTCCCTCCCTGTAGTAGTGAACATTCCCCATTTTCCTGCCACTCCATTTAGTTCCTCCCACATTTACTACGAAAGCACATGCTTACATATGTGGATATCTCTGCACATAAACGATAGGAGAGAAGGAGAAGGATATCTCTGCACCCAGGTATGAGAATAGCATTTTGCAGTACATGAGTGGAACATGTGTAGTACCACTAAACATACTACAAAATGCAGTTTGCCCTTTGATTTAAAAATCTTTTAAAGATAGGAGGAAATTATTTTAAACAAATTATTAGATGCACTCTGTACAATGCTTCTCTAAAACTCATATATTCGGACCAGAAGCATAACCCTAAAACATACATCAGACGAATGTAATAGTGTGTCTGTTACTATAGTCACAGCACTGACCTTGAATAGATGAGAATTTGACACATTTCGCTCTGTGAAAAAAAGAGATATAGTCTTGGGATTATCTGATGAAAAAAGGAAAAACAATGTATGTTGGAGTTGTAACAGTGCTATAAAAAAACTAATAGCATATTGACGCTTATTGAAAATTGTTAATGCAAACAGACAAAATCTTTCCTCAGTTGATAAAAAATTTGAAAGATAAATAAATGTTCTGAGAGACTCCATCAGACATATCACAAAGCTTTTCCACATATCAATAGCTTCTCTATAGAATTATAAAATGCAGCCTATAAAATATATTATGAATTGCTTCTTGAAGGTTAAAATGTCTGCAACGCTTTGAGTATGGATGCAGAAGATTAAAAAATGTTACATTTACTTATTATTCTTGGGTCAAATACAAGATATTTGAGCACAGAACTTACATTCAAGGATTATACTGGATGCGATGAACCTTGAGACCTTAAGAATACAGACCTACAGTTACTTAATAATTCATATTTGAAATTGACCTAATCCTCAGTTTCAAACAGCTCTTAAGTGTGAATGGATAAGAATAAGATATAAGTCAGGCCCTTGATAAGCAGGTGAATGATAAACAAATATGTAGACCAAAATTTAACACATAATTGTAATGCTAAATTATGAAATAACAGGCTCCACCTCAATTGAAAATGTTTGAGTGCCTTTTAGACTCCTGCCTATCACAGTGTAAGATAAATCACTCATACATGTCTCCTTACAGGTATATAATTGTCTTTGTCCAATTGTCCACCCCCAAATGGTGGGTGCCTCTCTGTATGCACATTTTAAAGCCCTGGATACCCCTTGGCAGTAAAACCAACCTAAAGCTGTATGAATTGGCAGGAAATCTGATTCAATTTGTGTTAATACCTTATAGAATTCCTTCTCAATTTCTTACAATGGATGTTAACAACAGACTCTAACAAGGTACCTTCCTGTATGAATATTTGGGGAATGCAGGCAAAGGCTACCCTTTTCTGAATGCACTCCACAGTTTTCTGGCAGTATACAACAAACATACATTTCAGAGATTTATTTTCAAATTCTTAAAGGTGAGCTTCTTTTTCTCTAGAGTATGTGTATATATGTTTATATGTCCTTTCTCCCATAACCTCAGAAGTACTGCAATTAAAACACTGAAAATAAATTATGGCCTACACATATTTCATTCACTAAAATACAATTATGTACTTATTATACAAAAACTGTCTGCCTTGGGGTTCATCTCTGCCCCATAGTTCCAAAAGATAATTCCATTACTTAATGAGAGTTAGTTGCAGATAAGCGCAGGAATTGGAGTCTGGACAACAGAGCTAGCCCAGCCTTCTCCCGTCTCTGATGGGCATGTCTGACATTGGCCTGGCTTTAGCCATGGCTGAGTGACCTGTGACCAGCCTGAGGTAAATAATGCACTAGGCCCGCCGAATGCTGGATTTGGTGGTGGGATCCTTGCTAAAGTTCAGGTTCTGAGGCAGCAGGAAGTCCTTGGAGAGGTAGGCTACTTTAAGCAAAGTATGGCATCTTAGCCTCTTCAGCTGAAGTTTTCCCGGCATCAAAGCGGTATAGTGGAACAGCACTCTGGCTGGCAACAAGGCATTGCAGGGGCCCTCCGTGGCAAACAGCTGCACCCACAATCATCTTCCAGCTCTTTTAAAGAACCTTTTATGCATTATGGTATCAACATTTTGTTCACAACCTCAATATTATCTGTACCACTGCTTATGTTTTTGGATGTCTTAAATAAGCTAAAAATTCTGAAAACTTTGGAAAAGCTAAACTTGCAGTTGTCCTACATCTTGAGAAAGGCAAATATAAGTGATTCTGACAGTTGGTGGCACAGAGGCCATCCTCATCACAATCCCAAATTACATTAGATTAAACTTGGTTGATGGTAGTGTCACAACTTTGATAGTTTTAAAGCTATGAGCAACTTTCGACACGGCCAATAGCCCAAGTCTGCTTCATGAGCTTTGTAAGATGGACTTTGTCTACATGGTATTAAGCTAGAATAAATCTCTCCTAAGGGGCAGGGCTACAGTAGTCTCTCTAACAATTGTCTTATAATAGGCCTCTCTTTTGCAGTTTCACCAGGATTCATGCTTGTCCCTGTGTGTTTTACTACCAATGCAGCCCCCTTTATTACTTTGATTCAGTCTTTTTCCATTTCTTTGAAAGCTTTGGGGGATGTCATACTGGTACTGGTCCAGATAATTGTATGTCAGATTGGGGGAGCATTGGCCAACCTGCAGACATACCACATTTCATTTCACAAGTCAATAAGACTGTGTCTACGTCTTTTGAATATTCTATGGAAAGTTCTCTGTTTTCCCTGCCCTCTGGTTGTCTGCGGCGCAAACCATTCGGATCTTCTCAATTCCCTTCTCACTAGGGCTAAGCATATGAGACTCTGGGCCAGATGTAGCAAACGGTCGCAAACCTGAGTTTGCTATGCAGAAATGCATTTTGCGAGTCGGGACCGACTCGCAAAATGCATTTCAGAGTCGCAAATAGGAAGGGGTGTTCCCTTCCTATTTGCGAGTCGGAGTGGTATGCAACTCCATTTGCGACCGCTTATGCGGTCGCAAATGGAGTCGCAGTTACCATCCACTTGAAGTGGATGGTAACCCACTCGCCAACGGGAAGGGGTCCCCATGGGACCCCTTCCACTTTGTGACTGGACCCCAAATTATTTTTTCAAGGCAGGTAGTGGTCCAAGGGACCCCATATGTTATTCCCTCTTTCCAAAAGAAGTTCCTGGCTAGGAAATCTGGGCCTCCTTATAAATCACGGACTGCAAATGTGAAAACTGGCTAATACAGCTATGATAGAAGTTTCCCTATAGATTTACCTGCCATATAAAAAAACTTACTTTTGCATTGTATTTCCTCATGATTGTGACCAGTCTTTTTGAATTTGGAAGGACTGCCTATGTTGTGAATGTGTTATACGGGATGAACGGAGCATGTTGTGGTCGCTAAGGGGAAAAAAGAAGTAGGAAACTCTAGGTAGCTCCCATGTTTTCAGTGGAGAGCAGCATCTTTATATGAAACACTCACAAAACCCCCTGCCATGCCTGTCCAACCGTCCAGGGTTTGTGGCAAACTCTGAGGGTGACCAACTCCATAATGCGTGTGGCCTTCAGCAGGGTGAAGGGTGTGTGTGTAGTAGGGTTTGATGAGGGACTGGTCTCTTCACAGAGACCTCAGTACAAGGCAAAATCTGGACATGGTAGCTTTTTATTTATTTTACATCCCATGGGACTCCCTCAGGACTCCCGCACGTAGGGTTTAATATTTTTTCTTTGGTAAATTTTGGCCCCAGTGGGGATCCTTCTGGGACTCCCACCCACAAGGCCTAGGGGGTGATGGTATCCTTACCCTTCCCTCAGATATTGTTTTTCTTTTCTTTTTTTCAGGAATCAAAACTGCATCCCTTTGTCCTGAAATAGCGGCTGCATACCTTTCCTCTGTGGTGGCCTTTGATCTCATGAAACCAGCCAATTAAATCATGTTTTTCCCCATGCAGACATGCAGGAGTCCTACCAGGGTCACCCCACAGCATTATTCACGCTGGGGAATGCAAGAGGAGCCCCAAGGCCCCTGTAGCCCCGCTGGCTCTCCTGCCTGCACCCATTCTGGGTGTAGCAGCAGCTGGCTTTGCACCCACCCATGTGGGAGGAGTTCTTTTCTCAGTTTTGCGGTGCATTTATGAAGTCACTGCAAAATGTGCAGAATTTTTTTGTCCCAAATCCTAAGATGGCTGTCACCACTCTGTTGCTATTGTGCTGGCAGCGAATCAGATCTTATTTTAAGATCTGCCAGCCTGTGGATCATCCACTGTGTGAAATATACATCGTTTTTGAGCCTTAATATCTCAAAACGTACTAAACAGATTTACACCAAATCACACAAAAGCTAACATTTTGTACCAAGATCGTGATTCCTGCTAAATTTGCTGTATTTCCCTTCAGCCTTCTGGGCTGTAGCTGTGTCTAATTTTCCTATGCAAATATGAATGGGGAAACTGTGTTTTTGAGCTCCCTCCTTTTTTCAACCCCCACTTGATGGATCATCCAAAACCTTCCATAAAGGAGGGGGCAAGGTAAGGATAACCTGACCCCCTAGGCCTGGTGGTGGGGTCACCCTGGGGCAAAGCCTTTTTCTTTTTTTAATTTTGCCCCAGATTCATGGAGGATCCGCAAATTTGCAGTAAAGCACAACAGCTACTCTTAAAATCTCTCCCAGGGGTGGGCTAGTGACGTGAGGGCAGCACAAAATATTAATTTTGGGGAGAGTAGAGCGGGAGCCTGACATTTTTATAAACATTTTTGCTGTGGATCTACAGATCCCCCCGAATTTGTGACAAAATATAAAAATATATGTTTTTGGCCCCCTCCCTGAGCCTCTGTGAGGCCCAAGGGAGCCTATCCTCTGGCGCTGATGTCTAAAATAAGGGGGGGAGGGAACCGCTGCGAGATTTGCTGTATCCCGCCGACCCCATCTCCCAGGGCTGAATTCCATAAAAAAGTGTCACCGGCCATGCGCACCCACTCCCCAAGTATTTTAATACCCCGTGGACTCCTTCTCCAGGGGCCAGCACAGTTACTGTGTCCCGGAGAGCCCAACCTCGGACACAATATTTTCCCTGCCTGCAACAGCGTGCACAGTGAAACATATGTCTTTTCCCACCTGGCTGAAACATTTTTAAAGCTCCCACTGTGCAGGAGCAGTCATGCTTTCCCTGCCTGTGGGCTAGGAAGGCATATCTGCTTTTACTTGGGGGGAGCTTTAAAAATGGACCCGCAGGCTGGTAGCAGACTTTTTCTTTCACACATTGCTTCCGCCCAGCAGGAGCAAACAAAAAACAGCTACTTCCACTGGACAGGAGCAATGCTGGCTCACACAGCACGCATTGAGCCACCCTGTCCCCCCCAGGCACCAGGGCATTCACCTAAAAGAAAAACACGTCCTGGGAATGGCATCCCTGAGACCACTATTTGCTTGGGACAAGGCTGTGTGCCCTCCTCCCCATAATGGCCCCAGGGAATGGGTCACTGAGGCCCCTTGTGGCTCTGGGAGGGGTCTACACACCCTCTTTCCTTTAGAAGTATCTTTTGGCCCACAGGGATGGGATCCCCAGGGTCATTATTGGATCAGGGAGAGGGGCAGTGGCAATGCTTCCCATAATTTAAAAAGGAGTCTCTCAGGGATGGGATGGGATCCCAAGGCCCTGAAGTGCCTTGGGCAGGGGGAGTCACGCATCCCCCCCCCCCAAAAAAAGGCCTTTGTGGATGAGGTCCCTTGGGCCTGAAATGGCATGGGGGGAAGCTGCGCTTATGGATTGGATGCAAGGCCTGGCCTCAGGTAATGCATGCTGTGTTAGCTGCCTGCAGGGGTTGAGTGCATGGCATTATGCGGCCAAGCCCCCCGTGTGCAAGGCCAAAGTTATTAACAAAACAAAATAGGCTCTTTCTATGGAAATGACTTATATAATTACCCAATGGCGACTGCCACTGTATTATACGTATTATACATAAATATATATATATATGTGTGTGTTCACTAAAAATACATGTTAAAATGTCTCAAATGTGCAGTACCACTCAAATGTATCAGTTGTACTTGGCATCACACACAAACCACAATTTGAGCATGGCAGACCTGGCAAATTACATTTTATTTTGTGTGCATACCATACTGGTGAGTTTCAGTAGTTTTGCACGTTTGAGCCAGATCCACAACTCAGTTTTAAACTGTGTTTTTCAGTCAACATCATGGGTTTTTATGACTTAGTAAATTTCCAGTCCCCAATGGGTTTGGTCTTAGCCAGGCTCTGTGGGCAGCTAGCCTCTGCTATTTAATTGCCTGCTTTCAGGCCCTGAGCCCACCTCTGATGTTGGTGGATAAACCAAATCTGGTGGATAACATCCCCTGTGCACAAAGTCTTCAATCAAATGCAGCAGTGCTTAGCTGCCTAGCCGTCAGCCAGTCTCTATACCTGGCCCCAAACCTGAGGTGGGTGGACAACCCCCTCTGCACACGTCCTTTAATTGTGTATATCAGGTTTTCATTCCTTAATGGGTTTTTTGTGGTAAAATGATTTCCCATATTTATAAAAAAAAAATTGGAGTAAAAATGTGTGATTTTTATGAAAATTACAATTAACACCACAAAATGGTGCCTCTTTTTGCTTCTTATTAAAAGGTGGTTTCGAATTCTTAATTTTCATATAAATAAGTGCAGCAAATACATTTAGATTATTTTTCCCTGCTTCCAGGTGTTCCAGCATTCCTGGGGATTCAGGTTCCTTTTTTGTTGTACCTCATGGCTGTGTAAAGATTTTTTTTCCAGAGCATAAAAGTTGTGATTTTTTTTAGTATTTGCAAACTTTTGTAATAGTCGCAAATTTTTAGAAGAAGATAAAATATACAACTTTCACCTATCACATTTATTAAAAAATAAATATGTGTTTGACGGGACTCACAATTTTCTGAATCACAATATCAAATATTAGAGATCTACTAAAGTGTTAACTCTTTAAAAGCCTGCTTGCAACTTTTTAAAATGCTTATATTCCTACAACTGCTGAACAGATTTACACCAAACTAAAGAAACCCTTTTTCCAGGCAAAATTGGCATAAATCTGTTCAGTGAGTTTAGCCGTAGAGGCAAGCAAAATTTCCTTGCAAGCATTAATGGAAAAACTAACATTTTTTTTACTTCTGTCCCCCTTTACCTTTTTTTTCCTGCATGGATCTTCACATAAATTGTCATGCCAAACATTAGCAACTTTTCCAAGTCATTGCCAATTTTGCTGCAAATCCATCCTTGGGGTCAAAAGTTTTAGACCAAGCAAAAACTGCCAGTACGGCTGACCCATACCTAAACAATGACGACTGACCCAGGTCATTATGCTAAGGGCCACTGGAGTTATGTGATTGTGCGGCCACAATGATTTTCACATAATTAGAGATTTGCCTCATTTGCCACATAAATCATCATCTGCCACATAATCTGCAGTTTTTAACAAAAAAATATTTCTAGCTCAAAAGGTTCAAAAGTTACTAAAATGCAGCGCATGCATTGCCACTCAGTGGATGGCCCTTTGCAAAGTCACATTTTTGTTGTTATATTGCTATATTTGGGTGTTAACTGGTAGTAATGAGGTCCCACAATGCCTAGACAGTGTTAAAACATTTAAAAATGACCAAATAATTAAGTAATACTGTCACAAAATGTGCCACATTATGCGGCATAATTTGCACTTTCTTGCCGTATAATTTACTCAACCCTGCCGCATTGTTTGGCCCTTCCCTGCCACATAATGGCAGTGGGCCTGATTACGCTGGAAGGGACCCAGGGGAGTATGCAGTTAAATGCCACCTGCCTTGCCTCTTGAATAATGGGATTCCACGGCTGCCGTGCTTTCCGCATTATTATGGCTTCACTTCCCATTCTAAATAGTGCACAGTCTGTTGCCTACATTACCAATTTAAAAAAGCATAAAACTTTTACTTGCTGTTACAGATTCGCAGCAAAGGTTAAATGATTCCTTTTCAGTTGCTGATTTCTGTATTAACTTTTTTAAATGGTGCTAACGAGGTGAAACTTTTTGCCTAGATATAATTAAATGGTGTTAAAATCATCAAGCGGCGAATTAATAATATCACAGACTGTACTGCATTATCCCACATAATTTGCCATTTCTTGATTCAAAATGTTGTCATCCGTGACACACAATGTTGTCCTTCCTCCTTTTCCGCATAATTCCATTGGCCCAGGTTAAAGTGAGTGAAGTGGTCAGAATCGTCTCTTACAGCACTGTCTTAAGCACTTATATTCGTGCAAGAAAGAACAAAAATAACATTAACATTGCAGCTTGGGACGTGTGTGCTTTAACATTGCTAGAGTTTGGACTGTTGTACTGCCAATCGTCACGCTGTTTTGCATCCACGCTGTTCTTAAGAATTTGCTGGCGTAGCGCCCATTGGGCAGAGCACATTTTCAGTGTGCCACAGTCCCACAAACAGGCTGTTTCTTCATCTCCTTGTTCGGTTGCCATTCACCATTGACACGCAGCTTCTCAGTGCGGCCTACACAGGCGCGGGGGCAGTACAATGCAGACCGTAAGGAAATGCCTCAGCCGAGCCTGTGTGGTGAAAAACATGAATTAATACATCTTACTTCCATAAAACAGCTCTTGTTTTCAGAGAATGTGTCATTTTATAATTTGTTTTAAGATGGGAAATTCTCATGCACAAATGCGTGGCTGTTTAACTACTTTGCCGAGCAAAAGCGATTCCTCTGTCAGTGCTTGAAATGGAAAAATAGAGGTGCAGGTACTCTGTGCCAGAGTACCTGCTTATTTCTGAGAAGTGCCGGTACTCTCCAATTAAAAGTATTGCGTTTTTCTTGAGAAGTGCAGGTACTCTCCCTCTCAAAATAAAAAAATGCCGGATCTCAGTCCTGGACAGTACCGGCCCATTTAAAGCACTGCTCTCAGGGGTTTCAGCATGGATGTCTATCAATTAATCAAGGATTTGTAAAGTGTGGTAAATCTCCTCTGAAGGGTCTCAAGGCGCTGGAGTTGCTACCTGCCTTGTGATGTTCTGTTCATTGGATCAGCCAGGTCTTGAGTCTTTTCGTGAATTACTGGAGCAATGAGGTGGTCCTGACATGCAGGGGAAGTTGTTTCAAGCTTTGGTGTGAGAAGGAGCATCCTGGCTGTTGCCTTTGCGGACCCGGGGGCTCTCTGCAGGGAACAGGGAGGCAGGTCGTAGGTGCCTGGTCGGTTGGTGGAAGGTGATGCAGTTGTTGATGAATGCTGGTCCTTCGTTGTGCAGGGCTTTGTATGTGTGCATCACCATCTTGATCTGGCATCTCTTCTGGATCGGGAGCCAGTGTAGCTTCTTGAGGTGGAGTGTGATGTGTGTTCGTCTGGGGAGTCGAGGGTGAGTCTGGTTGCTGAGTTTTGTATTATCTTTTGTCTCTTCAGAAGGCATGCTGTGATTCCTACATAGAATGTGTTCACATAGTCCAGCCGGCTGGTGACGAGGGCCTGCATGACGGTCCATCGGGTGTTGACTGGGAACCACCAGAAGATCTTGCAGAGCAGGTGTAGGATGTGGAAGCACGCGGAAGAGACTGTGTTTACCTCTTTCTTCATAGATAGCTTGCTGTCCAAGATGATGCTGAGGTTGCTGGTGTGGTCTGCCGGGGCAGGTGATGAGCTGAGCAAAGCAGGCCACCATGCATCGTTCTATGGGGAGGTGCTGTTCCCAAAGAAGAGTACGCCCGTCTTGCCCAAGTGGAGCTTGAGACAGTTGTTCTTTATCCAGTCTGCAACATTCATCATACATCTGTGGAAGTTGGCTGTGGTGGTGGAGGAGGTCTTCTGACAGCAAGAGGAAGAGCTGCGTATTTGTCAGCGTAAGAAATGATGTTGAGACCCTGCGATTTGTCAGTGTTGGCCAGAAGGGTCATGTACATGTTGAAGAGGGTAGGGCTGTGGGATGATCCTTGGGGAACGCCGCAGATGATCTTCCAAGGTGAATAGTGGGAGACTGATTCTCTGGGTTCTTTCAGTAAGTTATGAGGCAATCTAATTGAGGGCATCTCCCTGTATTTCCTGTTAATCAAGATGTGATCAGAGATGGTGTCGAAAGCAGCGAACATATCCAGGAAGATGAGGGTTCCCGTTTCACAGCAGTCCAGGAGGGCCATGATGTCATTGGCGGCTGTGACCACAACTGTTTTGGTGCTGTGGTTGTCTTGTTGACATAACTGCATACAGACTCCGCCTGCCATTCCAACCAGTATGTACTCTTCTACTCTGCACATCTAGCTCTCCCGTTATCAATGGCGCAATTGCTAATTTTGCACATTTTATTAGTCCCCCAGGTTATTTACAGTTCTGATGAGACCCTTCTATCCTGTGTAGGGTTGAAACGTCATTGACACCAGCTAAAAACAGACCCTTTGTGCCTCGAATATACACTGGGGACATCACCCCGTGTGGATATATGTATGCAACATAATGGGCTGTTTTTAAAAAAAAATACCAATATACCATTTATGCTTACATAACTTGTCACTTTCCTTCTTTTTGGTTTTGGGTTTTCTCACTTGGGGTTTCTTACAAACATATTTCACTACTTACTTGATTGTGATTATTTGGTCTTTGCATTTTTATGTATATATAAATAAATCTCAATTCGGACGAATGGAAGATTACAATGATGTACTGGTTGATCTTCATCTGTTGTGTGTAGATTAATTCTTAACAGAATTCTTTCTGTTGCAATTGAAATATTATGATTCTGATCGATTCTCTACAGGGTTTCCTGACATACTATATTGTGTTTTTTTAAATGAGGTAAATGTGAACGCTTGTTCCAAGTTCATACTTGATACCCATGTTCACATGGACATTTGAATCACTCTTGTTTTTCCAGACCCCAAATGATCCCCCAGGCAGCGACGGAGATGTACAGATTCAATAATGTGCAGAGTAGGCCGGCGCGTAGAATCACCCAAACAAATCGATCCTTGCCCAATTCATAATTGATACCACAACCAATATAGAGAAAACTGGTATATAGCAAGTAACTTTAAATAAGGTCCCGCGTTTTCCTTTTTTACTGATAGTTTTATTTACAAATAGACGGAGAGAGCATTTGTTTTCCTGTGTATACATACAAAAAACTGAAAACACAGAGATACAATTTTCTTTTGCATTTCTCTTTATTCTGTCTATTGAGACTGGCAGGCCATACAGCAGAGGGAGTTTCAATCAAGCATGGGGGATCAGTAGATCCCGACTCCATTTTGACTTATGACTCAAACAAAGAGAAGCATGTTGTTAAAAAAGAAAAACAAACATTGTTTCTGTATCAAATTAATCTATGAGAGAAAAAATGTAATGTGTGATAATTTGGCATGGGATGTAAATTAGTTTTTGATGCGCTGCAGTGTAAACACCCTAAAAGGTGGAATGTTACACCAAATAGTGAAGTGCTTGAGATGAGAAGGTGTTACCAAAGCGCACACTATGTATATTTAAAAGAACTGTTGACATTAGGCCTTGTAGACAGCTGTGCTGCTAAGCCAGGCCTAAAAAGGGATATAATGTGCTAATGGAGCTTAAATAGTTACAGACGTGCATTTCTCCTAGCACTACAAACCTTATATTTTCAGGTAAGTAAATTGTTTTAGTATGTATGACAACATCACACACTAAAAGCCTACAGACATTGAAGTGTGTGTATCAATCCATCAGTACAATACATTTGGAAAAAATAGTAAAAAAGTAAAGTGGGTGACTGCAGGCAGAAATGACTGAACATTAATAGCATTCACCAGGGAGCCCTTGTGATACGTCGACATTCATTATGCTTGGTAGGTCAACTGAGATAACAACTGGGTCTGGTTGGCGAGTGGATTAGCTGTTGCTAAACAGAGAGACTCATTTGCCATTCAACATTTTACAAAAGCTGATTGAGTCCCTTGTGGTACTCGAACAGTGGGCCGAAGACTCTAACAAAAACATATTTTTCTCGGCTTGAAGAGATGAGCAAATCATTTTGATACTGTTCCTATGAAAATCTCTGTTGTTTTTTCTGCTCGACCATGGTGCTTCAGAACTGAGTTTCTTTCATAATAAATATTATTGTGTATTCTTTTCAAGCTGATCTTTCCGAACTTCTAGATTGATTAGTCCTTACATTCACTTTGTACACTGCATTGATGTTTACTGTTATATTTTGATAGGATCGCAGGAATTTTCACAGGAAAGGAATTGTATTTTTTAGAAACAATTTTCTTTTAAACCATCATCAATGCGCTTTTTTAAAGTGTACATTTTTATCCTTTTTTAAGCTCATTTTTCTGTGATTTGATTGTTATTCTGACTAAAGCTGAGACGTACTACCATGAACTAGTACATATGTCTTGTGCATTAGGAAGGGTTGATTCTTTTCAATTGCACTTAATTCATATCTAAGTCATGCTTCTTACATAGCTGAGTTGCCTCGACGACACAAAACGTATCCTGTCTGCGAAACATTTTGCAATAAGGCAATAATGTCTTGTGCCATGTCTCTAATAAACTGATCCCTTTAAACGGATCCCACATTAATTTATTTTTTAACACAGTTCTAGGGTTCTCAGATAATGTACTTGTATGGGCATAGTAATCGTTACATTAGGGAGTCCATCAGGCAGCAGCCCCATAGCTGGAAACCCTGACATCTCCTTTTAACCAGGAAGTCCTTCTGCACACTGGACAGCGGTTCTCTTTGTCCTGTATTTCTCTCCTATCCATAGGCCCTATCTGTCCACGAGTGAGGTTTTATAGAAGCTTAGCAAGAGTGTCCCAAAACTGGCATTTCCTTACAAAAATCACAATTAGAAATTGTGTTACATTAGGTTTGTTTATCTTATTTGACTGGAAGGCGGTACAGCAGGAGACTTAGACCTGGTAGAGCCAACCTTTTTTTTCACCAAAGTGTCTGGTACATGATACAGTTAACTAGAAACCGGTGTATTCTCAATAGAATGTTCTTTTTTTTGGAATGAGAAATGTTAATGTTGATCAGACGCTTGACGTGTTTTCCAAGAAAGTCAGAGGTAGCAGTGCAATAGACCAGTGCTTTGAATGGGCGGACATGGATAACAGATAGGCAAAACAAAAAGTGTGGACATACTTAACTCTCTTGGTGCAGAATTATTTCAATAGCACTAGAACTACGAGGCTTCCCCTGTACAGCATGAATTGCAGGCAAGTAGAGCTCCACAGTATTAGAAAGCAGAAAACAATAGCAAAACCGGACTGGAGAAAATGTGGAGTCGAGGGAATTAGGCTGACATGTGGAATGCCTGGAAGAAAAGCCAACTAGTGATTCCCAACGTGAGGATTCCATGTTTGGGAGAAAGACTCAAGAGATCCAAAAAGAGGCACATGAATGAAGCACAGCGATTTGGAACATTGCTGAAAACAAAAAATTCGTCACACTCAATAAAACACCGTGTCCGTTCTTTGCTCTCTAAAGCCTTAATGCCTGTTCAGGAGAACCAGGTATGAATATGTTCCCATCTTCAAACTTCAGCTCAATGGGTCCTTGGGAAAGAGTTACCCAAAGCCAGCCGATCCTTCCAAATGGAATGGAAAATAAATGCTTGCAATATATGTTGAATGGGGGCCAGTGATTTCCGCTTGTATTCACTTTCAAGCTTGAAACAGGCTGTCCATAATCTTATGGTAATTTTTGTAGGATAGAAGCTCATCATCTTCATGTGCTGGAAATTCATACCTCCCTGTGCTTTGTGTTGATCGTAACTCAAGTTTCAGAGATTTCTTCTCTTGCCCTTCCCTGCTTTTAGCTGCATTGATTTGATACAAAGACCTTCGATGGGCGCATTACTGTGTGTTTTTATGCATAACTGTGAGCCTTGATGTACAGGTGCAAACTTTGAATTTGCTCAACTCCACGTCCATTGGCAGCGATGTGTACGTGATGTGTCGGGTGCGCCTTGTAATCACTGCATCATGTATCCACTTGATTCTCTGAGTGTGGTGGTGGAGTTGAAATGAAGGCACTATAATGACAGAAAAACCTATAAAAAGACTAAGAGTAATATTGTTGACGCCCCTTTCTTTGCCAATCTACCACATTTCATAGAATGAGCAATAGTACCTTAGTCAGTGCACCGGTCACCCGTGGGTGGGGACGGGGATATATTATTAATGATAACGTTTTATTATTCTGAAGGTTTTAGTTTTCATATTAAGTGCAAATGTAATCATTTTAATAATCAGTAACACACCTTTACAGAGATAGGTGGTAGAGTGACCAGATTTGTAAAACCAAAACCCTGGACACTCTACAAACAGAAATGTAGGGCTACTGCTTGTTTTACAACTGATCTCAGAATTGCCCAAGGACCTTGTAAATTGTGGCCAGAATCATTTTTCCACAGACTTTTTCCTAATAAATATATAGGTTCATATTCCAGGGTCTGTATTATACATTGTGCCCCTCAGGACACAATGGTATAGAAAAGGGGCTACAGATTCTTGTGTGTCCCTTTCCATAATACCTATAGGTCTGACGCACAAGTAGCACCAGCGCTATCATGAACCATGCAAGTGAGCAAATCTCTTTGCCTCTCTGCCCAGGCCATATTGTAGATGTGGGTGCAGGCGCAAACAGGTGTCAGGATGCACACCTACAGTGTCCCACAAAAAGGTGGCACACTACCAGTGCACTTCCTGAATGCTACCCTCTGGAGGAACAAAGGGGATCCCATGGATCTCCCACTCATTCATCTGCAGGTAGGTGCAGTCACTGACTACACACACTTGCAGGGGGATCTCTCTGCCCTCAATGAGGTGCTGTTGGCACAAAACCTGCTCTGTTAAACACATAGCGGCTTTGAAGCAGAAGTTCCTTACTGCACGGAATGCCTGGGGGGGGGGCGTACATTCATAGTAATAGGGTGTCCCTGTTTAGACCCAGTGCATCTGTTTAAAGTTGCTCCGCGGAGCAAAGGGAGACTGTGCATCCTTTCCATAACACAGCCCCATGCCTTATATAGATACATAGACTAGGTCTAATAATGATTAAGAACATATCTGAAATTTCAAGTAGGAGATTCCAAACCCTTGCACAGAAACTGACCCGGGTTTGTTAAATTGGAAGACATGTTTTGAGGTAATTATTCCAATTATGGTGGGGTAGACCCACCAATGCATCTTATTCTATATATCTGTATTCTCTATTTCTATACCTCATTCAGAAACATTCCTGCTTTTCCCATATCCATGTCTCCATTTTGCTCTCTCCTTGTTCAATCTATCTAGTCTATATGAATAGGTGCTATGTATTAGGGTGTGTCTGTGTTTGGAGTTGCAAATGTTTTTTCTCATTACCTTCACTTATTTCACATAAAAATACGAAAAGTATGAGTTACATACTCCCCATTTTCCCCATTTTTCACTTACGTCTGATATGACGAACCTGTCACTGTGGAGGAAAGGCTAAACAAGGTACTCACTTTTGTAGAAAAAGCTTGAGAGCTACCGGCACTCAGTGGTGTCAGACAGAGGCTTTTCCGAAGCAGTACCATCTAACACTGACTGAATGTAGGTAAAGGTAGTTGAGAAGGCCATTGAGCAGGCAGTAGCAAAACTTTCTTAATGTAATAAAATACTTTTCTCACAGCCTGCAATATATTTACCCCAATCTTAGCTAGACAGTGACAGGCCACTATACATTGCAATAGAGTGGTAACAACGAAACAATAAAACTGTGCAGGGAGCCTGGAAACGAAAAGAAGGGTTGTGCTCACCAAGGGCAGCTTCTCCGCCATGGCAGAGGAGCGTCGTCCCCCTGGCCAAGAGCCAGGAGATGAAAAATGAAACGATAGTTCCAATTTTGTTTTATTTTTCATCTGCTGCCTCAGCCAGCAGTACAGTGAGGGGTGGGGCTGTGCCACAGGAGGAGGGAGATGGGAGGAAGAGAGAGTGCACTAAGTGCGCATGTGTGTTTGGCCGTCTGTCTCAGGCCAGCCAAACACACGTGCACACTTAGCTTTCTCCAGCCCGGCTGTGTTTAACAGCCAGGCTGGAGAAACTGCACTGGCTCCAGGGCTGTGTTTGAGTGGCAGTCAGAGCTGCTCAGACCAATTCTAGAGCTGCTTTCATGCTAGCTTTAGCATAAAAGCAGCTCCAGGATTGCTGGGGAGTCTGTGCTGGTTTCCCAGTGAATGCTGGGACAGCAGCTGAGGAACGGCAGAAGGCGGCGGCGGGAATGGAAATGTAAGTGTTTTCTTTGTTTTAATTTTATTTCCTTCTTCCCCGTCCCTTTCATCCCTTCTGCCCCCCCATTGAGATTGTGTAGGGGTGGAGCTGGAGAAAGGAGGAGGAAAACATTCATAATGTTGGTTCTTAAAGCAGGAGAGATGTAGAATTCTTAACAGTGAACCTCCTTTTCCTCATTGCATTGACTCTTAGGCATTGGGGTGTGAATCTATGATGATTTACTTTGAGAACTGGTATATATAAGGCCAGGCAATAACTGAATGTCCAAACAGTGTTTTACACGAAATAACAAACAGGCAATAAATAATACTCACTGTGTTATTAGATATTAATAAGCCTTACACTAAGTATTTCTTATGGGAAAGAACATAACCACAGCATGGGTCAATGTTTAATAATAAATTTACATTCCACCACATTTAAATACTCATTGACAGGAACATTGGCGTCTTGTGGCTTTTCGGGAAAATTACACCATATATAAGTTCACGAAAATATTCAGATAGTAAAAATACACGAGCAAGCTTTCAGCACCGCCGCCAACCCAATACAATGAATTGGCAAAGCATGAAATTGATATCACATTTGACATTAGTGCAGTTCTTGGAGCTACTGAGCGATAGGTCAGTTTTAGACCAAACACAACAGAGGCTCTCATTTTCAATGGTCTGAAAAGTGGAGTGGCTGGTCCCTATGTTACCGGCCGCTGTATGTTTCCCTGCTTCTTGCTGTAAACCTAAACTGGAGCTAAGTAAGGCGATAATCCTTCTGTCTCCACTTCTAGCTCTGAAAGGAGTGTTATATTGTAAGCTAAGTCTGGGCTTGATGGCTCCATGGTGCTAACAGTTGAATTAACGCTTGATCCCTGTGATCGCCATGCTCTATCATCAGAACGTGTCCGTGTATAGGTGAAAAGCTTGTTCTGTTGCTCTTGTTGAATATAAATGCTCGCTACTTGACATCTGGTGAGACATTCTTGAGATCTTTCTTCTCTTTTCTTCAGTTTGCCAGTCTGCTGGATCTTCGCCTTTTTTCTTGTCTCTGGAGTTGTCTTTACACCTTTTCCCCCATGATTATAGGGATTATTACCCCCTGATTCGGCCAATTGGGCACAAAACTGCGATAATTAGCAACCTTTATTGTTTAGAGATCATTTGGAACTGGGTAACAGGGCATCTACCAAAACGGACACATCTTTTCTTTCCGCTCAGCGCCTCTATCACTCCTGCTGATCCCAGAGCCAGAGCTGGTTCTGCCATCAGCAACATCCTCTCAGCTGCTGGATGACATGACATGGGAAGACCCACTCTAGCCAAGGGTGGGATTTCAAATGACATGTCAACCCCTTTTATCCTGTCGCCATACTGTACCAGCCAGGAAAGTCTGAAGAATGTCACTCCACGTGTTTGCATAAAAATCCAAATGCATCCAGGCCATTGAATTTTCAGTCCTCAAAAACAAATCTCTTTTTAAAGGATTTGTGTTTGGAAAATGATCCTCTTATTTAAAGGATTTGTGTTTGGAAAATGAATTAAATGCTGGTTGTCACATAGCAACAACTTTGCATGGAATATCAGCCGGCACTTTTTTTTTTCACGGAAAGTACTCATGCCAAATAAGCAAAAGTAGTTTTAGTAAAAAAAAAATCTCAACGTTAAGCAGACAGTGGTAGCTGGGGCAGGAACATTAAGGTTCTCCTACAAGGGTCTAAATCTTGCCTTTAATGCTGTTTTAGAGAGGTCAGTCTCAACTGCCTGCACCCAAGCCCAACGTGCCAGATATATTTTAATCAGTCAGACGTTTCAAGCAAATATCTTCGGCGATCTATCTTTTTCTGACTTCTTTTGTAATTTTGTTCCCTGAAATTCTGCTGCAAAGACACTTTCCAAAATACTCTAGTACATTTTTCGAGAATGCCTGGCTAAAGAATGTTCATGTTTTCGGCTTTTCTCTGATAAAGTCACTACGAAGTGCTTAAGTAATATTTACCCAGACACTCCATTAGCATTATCTACGAGTTTTTACTGTTACAGTAATCCACATTGAAGGCTACCATTAATTTTGAATGTGAATGAGTTACATCCCTTTGTATCTCATATATGGACTAACAGCAACAAATAAGGTGCTTTTTTTCTTGGTCTGAAAAAATGTATTTTTTTCATCTCCACTTCACTCTGTTTTCTGCTCTAGTTAGTATCATGTGCCTGCCCCAAATTATAATGAATTATTTTAATGATTTTCCCCTTTGGAATCCTACTGTAAGGTGTAAATGTTTTTTACCACACTTTAAGTAAAGAACTCCTTTAAGGTATTTTTTAGACTGTGGATACACCTTAGCTCGTGACCATGTGCCTTGAAATTGAACTACAAGAAATGGCAGGCACACACATATCTCTACCATACCATCTTGTTTACTGTTTTCATCCAGGTCTTGAATTTCTTCCGTCATGGGCTTTTTGATGGTGACTTCTGCATCATCTGGGTATCTCTACTGTGGTCCTCTAAGTCATCCTCTTTCCCAGAGATGAACTACACATGTGGATTTCAAACTATATGAGAGGCTTCATTAAAGAGTTATATTTCATCCAGGTGCTTGATAACACACCCTCCGCTGTTGAGAAATTTTCTTAGATTGCAGCTTTGTAGAAACCTAATGCGGGTGCGGCTGGGTAGCGGGCTATTTTACACTAACCATTGTTATTCATGGTAGTTAAACTGTAGCCTTAATACATACTTTTCGAAAGGCAGTTAAGAAGTAATCACAGTGCAATGTTGAGATCTATAAAGCCTGCATTAAAACAGACATGTATAACAATGAAGATTTCAAGATAATGAAGATATGTGGTGGAGAGACCACCAAGGAAGTGGATGTGAGCCCCGTACACAAGCTTACAATGGATTCGGGCCTGCTAGGTGTTGACACAGGTGAAAGTCTTATAGATGTCTTTATTCATGGACGAGTTAAGTGAGGAACCAAAGGCAAGATTTTGTTTTCTATGTAATAATAAGTACATTGTTCGCTTCAACTGTCTTCTCTCATGTGACATCTTGAGTACTCTGCCATCTTGTTCCCACTAAGTATGCTCTCATTTATTATACATCCTTTTCGGAACACTCAAACCTTATGCATCTCTTGAGGGTGCACATCTACCTTATTAGTTTCTTTCAAAGTACTATGCAACATTTGTTTACCCCTATGCCTTTTGACTGTGGGTGGTCCATTCCCATTTGAAAGTATTCATTGATTTCATATGCCTGTTAGCAGAAATGCTCAGCCTACACTTTCTTTCCGTTGTATTCTACCAAATGTTTCACTGAGAGTATATTCCTACTCTTTGAATGTCTTTAGACGTATCTCCATTGCGTAGAGCTCCGTAAACATAGTGTTACTCAATGCAACCTTCCAACCATACGTTCAAGTAGTATGTAAACATGGGTAAGGGAGTCCCCACAAAGTTTAAGAATATCTGTCCACAATATCTAGAAAGTTTGAACAACTTTTATCATCAATATTTTAATGTTTGTTTTATATTTCAAATTATTTTGTTTTTTTATATATCATGTTTTGTTTTTATATGTTATAATGTAATCATTGTTTTTATTAGCTACTGTATATTTTTAATAAATAAATGATTAGCAATTGTATTCTTACATGTAGTACCTTGGAATTCTTGGACTTCGGAAATTTTTGATTTCCTATTCCCATGCCAGTCTAAGCAACAGTATGGAAACTGTTGGACTCTGGAGAACTTAAAATATGATTAGCAACAAAAATATGCAAATTAAAACACAAATAAAAAATAATAAACCACTAAATAAATTAAACAATGATTAGCTTTCAATCCTATTCCCCTACAAATCCAGCAACCCGCCTTGCCTATGACTTGCTAGTAAAAATAATAAAACTGAAATATGCATTAAAATATTAAATGCAAATTAAAAATATAAAATATACATTAAAGAATTAAAACTTGCATATAATAATAAACAATTAAATAATTACTTACAGTAACAAACTAATTAAAAAAATACATTTTAAAAATATATAATTTAATAAACTCCCCACCATATTCCTTAAAAACCCAACAACACTTAAATACCTTATAAATTACATGTAAAAGTAAACTACTAAAGGACTTAAAATTACAAACTTTTTAAAAACATTAATAACAAATATACTAACAATACTAGTACTTAAAATTAACATATTACCTAAAACATATTAAAATTATTACAAAATGTAATATTTTACAACTATGTTGAGGAAAACTATATTAAAAACAATGATATCCTTGAAGATGATATTATATACTAAGAAATGATATTCTTGCTAAAAATATTCTGTCCCACAGTACTTTAGTAGTAATGATAGTTTTCAGATGATATTTATGTCCTCCGCTATTTAGAAATTGATATTCTGTCCAGACACTCCAATTGAAAAAGGAAAAAACACCATATGAGAGTTGAAAAAGCCCCCAGGGAACTCTTTATGAATACTTATCAGCCATACTGTTCTTGTGCCCTTGAAATTAAAACACTGCTCTGATCCTCTCTGCCAAAATCACCCCAGAACTAATGATCCTTAGTGAAGTATCAGTTTCCCTGAGGACACTCACTCCTTTAGTAGTACTGGCATTTCTACAGCTGATCGGTCACGTTGAGTTTTGAGTCCTATTGCCCAAGAGTACTTGATTGTTTATTTATTTTTATCAGAACTGTTATTATTTTTTAATATAAAATGTAGTTGTTCTGCATGAACAAACAAGAGCTGAAAATTAGGTGGTCGCTAAACTTCACATGAAATATTAAGCAAATTCGGAGGGAAGAAAGGTAAGCCAGAGGGGTGAAAGGAACATCACAAGACAGTGCATGGTAATTATGCATTGTGAGAATGAGACACAATCCAGGGAAAGCTATTTAATGTAGCTAGTTAGTCATAAACGCAGCACCACCAAGGCTATTACCAACGGTGTCCAAGCTCCATTTCACTTAATTAGCTAACTGAGTCTGTGACTAATAAATTGTTCTGAAGATTTTTCACTGGATTAGTATTAATGTTAAGTAGATAATCCATAATTTGGAGAAAAGTATACCATTTTTCCCAAAGTTTGAAAGTACCTTTGTCCATCCCACCCTAGGAATCATGTCATTGAGCCAACATCTATCTTTTTTCATTTTCTCAGTATTATTCTTTTGCCCATTTTTTGGTTTCGGGCGATCCACAGAACTATGTTCTTGTTCACAACCTTCCAATTGGATTAATAGTTCAGAATCAATGAAATAGGAACCAAGTTTCTCTTTCTCAGGTTTGTTTCATTCTTTCTTGGACTTCAGTCCTCCAATCACCTTGCTTCGGAAAAGAACCAACATACGTACACACCCACCCTCACTCTGACTACAACTCCATCAAGAAGAGTCAGTTTTTATTTGAATAAATTAATTGGAAATCAGTGAATTCTGGAAGAAAATCTGCAAATGATTTTATGATTCTTGCTTTTAAAGTTTCATTAGTTGCTAATCCTCCTCAGGTCATTTTGGGTTGTGCAGTTTGAGGCATCTATAAAAGTAGGAGGCTTTCAAAGATGTGTAGAGAATAATACAGAGCAAAATTCAAGAATAGGTGATCTGAACACATTTTCCTTAAATTCTTTCAGCTTGGATTTGAATATATGATAGATTCAAATTCCTGACTGAACCATGTACAGTTTATTTGCTGTGTCCTTGAAAGACAGCATGTTGCTAACTGTTCTTTTTTTTGCTCATAGATTGATTCCTCTGTTGCTCTAGTAGGACCATAATTTATTTATTAAGTATTTGATAAATGGCTTGTACCAAATGCATTTTATTTCACAAGGATAAGGTGAAACTTTTAGCAACAGGTCAAATGAACCATTTTGATTCCTGAAGAGGACAAAAGACAGAAACTGACTATTCGTAATTAATAAAAGGAAGAGGTTAGTATTGTGGTATGAATGTAAGTCTGAGAAGCTGGGATTTTCAAACATTCTAAAAATATTTCTAGTGGTGCCTCAAACTCTTTATAGTTAATCGCGGGAGGTGGATTCCGTCAAAAAGCATCTTTTGAACGGAAGATAAGAACCCTAAAATTTAACTGTTACAGGAAGTAGAGCCACTGCTCATACATGCATGGCTGGTGGCAGGGGGTACTTACGGGGCAGTGGTTATTGGCCAGGACTCTGTTGAGGAGGGAATGAGTCCAGGGTCATGGCTTTGTCCTGAAGCGGGTTCGGTGACTGGACACTTTTGCAGTAATCTCAGTGACTGGTGTGGGCCTCTCCCTGGCTTCCTCTGTTCTTTAGATGGTAATACTTTTTTTGATTTATGTATCAATTTGTTCAAGCATTTATTGAATGGAGATCGTTTGTACAGAGCCATCATGAAGCATTGCAGATACTTTGGGACGGTCAAGAAACTGATTTCCTACTGATATTTTAAAACAAGAACAGGATTCTGAAACTATACACAGTCAAATCCAAGAACATACTTAATATGCATCTCTGTGTAGTGCGGTATACAAATGTTATCATTAATGAGACCAGAGTGTATGGCTGGCTTTGAGCTAGAGGTGCACATCCCTCTATACTCAGATACACTCCTGATTTACGTAGACTCCAAAGAAGGGATGGCATTAACCCCTTATACGTCACAGACTTAATGGTTATGTCCAGGTTGCGCCTCTCAGGCGCCACAGACTTAACCATTACGTCCGTATACCGGCCCTTGGGGGATAGGCAGTGCTCCCCCCGAGGGCCACCACCCCACCCCCCAGGTCAGGGCTGGAAGGGGTATCCCTTCTCCTTCCAATCCCGACCCCCCCAACCCCTCCAGTGACGTCTGATGATGTCAGCACGCAATCGCGTGCTGACCTCATCAGAGGTCACCTCCCATCGCGCTGGAAGCATGCTTCCAGCGCTATGCGGGGAGAGAAATGCTTAGCATTTCTCTTCTGCTCGGGAGGAGGTGGCCGGCAGAGGCATGAAAGGAAAGGAAAGGCCTTTTCTTTCCTTCCATGTCTCTGCAAGCATTTCTGCTGCCCGATCGCAATGCGATCGGGCAGCAGAAATGCCAACTAGGCACCAGGGAATTTTGTTGTTGTTGATGTTGTTGAATAAGGGGAGCGGCCCCTTAGGCAAGGGCCACTCCCCAGGAGGCCAAATCATTTTTAGGCCATTTGTCCCCCCCGGGGGCAGAACAGCCTAATATAATTAGGCCGATCTGCCCCAGAGGGGTCAGACAAACTCTCTACTCCGGGATACATTTTTTTTTGTTTATTTTCTTTTCTTTTATGTGTGGGGAGCGACCCCTTAGGCAAGGGTCACTCCCCGGGGGGGGGGCAAATTGTTTTTAGACCATTTCTGCCCCCTTAGACACCAGGGATACATTTTTTTTGTTTATTATTTTCTTTTATGTGTGGGGAGCGATCCCTTAGGCCAGGGTCGCTCCCCGGGGTACCAAATTGTTTTTAGGCCATTTCTGTCCCCCTGGGGGCAGATCGGAGTAATACAATTAGGCTGATTTGGCCCCGAGGGAGGCAGAAAACCCCTAGACACCAAGGATAAAAAAAAATTGTTTATTTTTTTTATATGTGGGGAGCGACCCCTTAGGCAAGGGTCGCTCTTGGGGGGCCAAATTATTTTTAAGCCATTTCTGCCCCCCCTAGGGGCAGATCAGCCTAATATAATTAGTCTGATCTGCCCCCGGGGGGGGGAAGGCAGAAACCACGAGACACCAGGGAATTTTTATTTTCTTTATACTTACGCATAAGGGGAGCGGCCCCTTGAGCAAGGGCCTCTCCCCAGAGGGTGGGCAACATATTTTTAGGCCATTTCTGCCCACCCGGGGCAGATCGGCCTAATATAATTAGGCCGATCTGCTCCCAGTGTGGGCAGAAAACCCATAGACACCAGGGATAATTTTGTTTTTTGTTTATTTTTTATAAAATATGTGGGGAGCGACCCCTAAGGCAAGAGTCGCTCCCCGGGGGTACAAATTATTTTTAGGCCATTTCTGCCCCCCCCCCGGGGGCAGAAACCACTAGACACCAGGGATTTTTTTTTTTTATACTCACGCATAAGGGAGCGGCCCCTTAGGCAAGGGCCACTCCCCGGGGGGGGGCAAATAGGCCTTTTCTGCTCCCCCCAGAGGGAGATCAGCCTAATATAATTAGGCCGATCTGCCTCCGGGGGGGCAGAAACCTCTAGACAACAGGGATATATATATTTTTAAATTTACTTTATGTTTTTATGTATGGGGAGCGACCCCTTAGGCATGGGTCACACCCCGGGGGTGGGGGGAAATTGTATTTAGGCCATTTCCGCCCCCTTGGGGAGCAGACACCACTAGACACCAGGGATTGGTGTGTGTATGTGCGTGTGTGTGTTTGGGGGGGCAGCCCCTTGGGCAAGGGTCACTCCCCATGGGGGCACATTACTGTTGTCCATAGATTGGCCTATTTTTGGAAGGTCCATCTGCCCCCAAAGGGGGCAGAAAACCCACCAGAGACCAGGGAAGATTTTGTTTTTCAAAATAAGGGTGGGGGTATGGCCAAAAAAATGGGGCCAAACTTATTCTGCCCACCAGTGGGCTAATGGGGTAATTACCCCTGATCCACACCCCGGGGGCAGAAAGTCTACTAGATGCCAGGGAATTTAAAAAAAAACAAAAAATAGTGGGGTGGTGCCTACCAACCAGTATGGGTCTGTTTCTGCCCCCACCCCGACTGAAGGGGGTAACAGTCTTTCAGCTCTCCCCCCGCATACTCAAACATCTTATCCCACGTCAAACAAGAGGACATTTGATTATTTTGGGTTTTGGTTTTACATTTGGGCCACGAGAGCTTGGTAACTCTCAAAATCGTCCCACTTGGAATGGTGAGGGCTGCACTTTTTTGACTTTGGGACGCTGCCATGTAGAAAAATCCACAAGACCTAGACACATCTGAAAACTAAACATTTGGTTGATTCCAGGGTGGTGTGCTTCACATGCACCCGCACCATTTTCTTACTCACAAAGCCCTGCAAATCTCAAACTTTGCTGGAAATCACAAATTTTTCCCACATTTTTGTGATGGAACCTTCCGGAATCTGCAGGAATACACAAAATTCCTACCACCCAACATTGTCTCATCTATACCGATAAAAATTCTGCTGCACTTGTCAGCCTAAACATTTTTTTTCAAACTTCCCTTTTGGACCTGCTTTGGCTCTCCCTCAATTTCGACATGTTTTTGGCTGTTCCCTGTCACAGGCACTTGGCCCACCTACACAAGTGAGGTATCATTTTTACCGGGGGCCTGAGGGGAACATTGGGTAGTAGGAAATTGGTCCCGGTGTAGTGATCCCAAACAGAAATGTGGAAAAAATTTGATTTTTATACTAAATTTGAGGTTTGCTGAGGATTCTTGGTAAGAAAACATTGGGGGACCCACGCAGGTCACACACCCCTGGACTCCCTCAGGTGTCTAGTTTTCAGAAATGTCTGGGTTTGGTAGGTTTCCCTAGATGGCTGCCGAGCCCAGGACCAAAGACGCAGGTGACCCCCGCAAAAACAGGTAGTTTTGTATTTGATAATTTTGATGATTCCAGATGGTGTTTTGGGGCATTTCCTGTCACAAGCACTAGGCCTACCCACACAAGTGAGGTACCATTTTTATCGGGAGACTTGGGGGAACGCTGGCTGGAAGGAAATTTGTGGCTCCTCTCAGATTCTAGAACTTTCTGTCACCAAAATGTGAGGGGAAAAATGTGTTTTTTTGGCCAAATTTTGAGGTTTGTAAAGGATTCTGGGTAACAAAACCTGGTGCGAGCCCCACAAGCCACCCCATCCTGGATTCCCCTAGGTGTCTAGTTTTAAAAAATGCACAGGTCTGGTAGGTTTCCGTAGGTGCTGGCTGAGATAGAGGCCAAAATCTCCAGCTAGGCACTTTGCAAAAAACATGTAAGATTTCAATGTAAAAATGTGATGTGTCCATGCTGCGTTTCCTGTCGCGAGCATTAGGCCTATCCACGCAAGTGAGGTACCATTTTCATTGGGAGACTTGGGGGAACACAGAATAGCAAAACAAGTGTTATTGCCCCTTGTCTTTATCTACATTTTTTCCTTCCAAATGTAAGACAGTGTGTAAAAAAGATGTCTCATTGAGAAATGCCCTGTAATTCACATGCCAGTATGGGCACCCCAGAATTCAGAGATGTGCAAATAACCACTGCTTCTCAACACCTTATCTTGTGCCCATTTTGGAAATACAAAGGTTTTCTTGAGACCTATTTTTCACTCTTTATATTTCAGCAAATGAATTGCTGTATACCCGGTATAGAATGAAAACCCACTGCAAGGTCATTTATTGGCTCTGGGTACCCAGGGTTCTTGATGAACCTACAAGCCCTATATATATCCACAACCAGAAGATTCTAGCAGATGTAATGGTATATTACTTTCAAAAATCTGATATTGCAGGAAAACGTTACAGAGTAAAATGTGGAGATCAATTGCTGTTTTTTTCACCTCAATTTCAATATTTTTTCATTTCAGCTGTTATTTTATGTAGGAAACCCTTGTAGGATCTACACAAATTACCCCTTGCCGAATTCAGAATTTTGTCTACTATCCGGAAATGGGTAGCTTTCCGGGATCCAGCATTGGTTTCATACCCGTTTCTGCCACTAACTGGAAGGAGGCTGAAAGCACAAAAAATAGTAAAAATGGGGTATGTCCCAGTAAAATGCCAAAATTGTGTTGAAAATGTGGTTTTCTGATTCAAGTCTGCCTGTTCCTGGAAGCTGGGAAGATGGTGATTTGAGCAACACAAACCCTTTGTTGATGCCATTTTCAGGGAAAAACCACAAGCCTTCTTCTGTAGCCCTTTTTTTTCCATTTTGTATTTAAAAACGAAATTTTTGCTGTATTTTGGCTAATTTCTTGGTCTCCTTCAGGGGAACCCACAAAGTATAGGTAGCTCTAGAATCCCTAGGATGTTGAAAAAAAATGACGCCAATTTGGCAAGGGTAGCTTATGTGGACAAAAAGTTATGAGGGCCTAAGCACGAACTGCCAGAAATAGCAAAAAAAAGGCTTGGAACCTGAGGGGGAAAAGGCCTGACAGTGAAGGGGTTAATAAAAGGTGAACGCTGAACAAATGAATTTTTTTTTAAAGCCAGAATAGTGGTTTTATAGGCAGCCACTGCGACTTGTTTTCAGAAATCACATTATCTTTTTTCAAAGTAGCGACTGTCTAGCCGAGAAATAAACCACTCCACAGAGTATAGACAGTAAATAGTTTATTATGTGAGCACGTTGTCTTTTTGGCTGCACTAATCTGAAGTAAAGTTCACCCCTGGCTGAATCTTGAACTCAGATTACTCATCAGTGGTTGGGGGAGAAAGATTGCCAAAATGGCAGCTGACAGGGAGCTTAGTTCGCTTTCTACTTGGAACAGTGTGGCTGCAGCTAGCTATACATTTTTAAAATGTGTATGTGTACTTTCCAAGACTAGGGCAATGGCATTAACATATAGTAGCATGCCGGTCTTTTAGAAAGTGGCAAATCGTTGCCTCAGTCTGAGGCCCATATTTATACTTTTTAGCGCTGCATTTGCTCCACTTTTTTACGCAAAAGCGGCGCAAACTAACAAAATACAATTGTATTTTGTTAGTTTGTGCTGCTTTTGCATCAAAAAGCGGCACAAATGTGCTGCTAAAAAAGTATAAATATGGGCCTGAGTTTCCAAGCTCCAGGTCCTGAAATGCGTTGCCAGAATCTCTTGGCTGCGAATTTAAGGCTAGTTTACCAAGAATTTGAAAGCTTTCCCACATTCGCCTGAACGGAGCATGTTTCAATCAAAACCTGTTTCTTTTTTCATATTCTGCCTGCTACTTGGTGAAATGTCACTTGCAATGCCACTCTGCAATTTTTATTGCATACTTCATGATCCAATCACATGAATCCAGAATAAATCCAACGAATGCTGTTATGTTATGTGTATTTGTACAGTGTACAACTCAGCTAGGGGGTGTCCTGGCACTGAGGCAGGAGCTGTGTAGTCCGAACTAGATCTGGGGCTATGTGAAGAGCCAGGTCTTCAGTTTATTGCAGAATTCAAGAACTGAGTCAGCTCTTATGTACAGAGGCAGGTTGGTCCAGGTTTTAGGAGCAAGGTAGGTGAAGGCATCCCTGCTGGATCTGTTCCTGCGTATGCTGGGTATTTGTGCCAGTAGGAGTCCAGCTGAGCAGAAGTGTCTGGTAGGTTTGTAGGACGTTATGCAATTGTTGATGTATGTGGGGCCACTGTAGTGTAAGGCTTTGTATGTGTGCTAAGGAATTTGAAGAATGCTTGTTTGTGGATTGGTACCTAGTGGAGCCTTTGAGGGGTGGGGTGATGTGAGTGCGGGGTGAGAGGTTGACTGTGAGCTTGGCCACTGAGTTTTGTATTGTGTTGAATCTCCTGGTCAGATGAGTGTTAAGTCCATCATAGAGAGCATTTCCATAGTCAAGCTTGCTAGTGATGAGGGCTTAAGTGACGATTTTGCAAGTGTTGGTGGGAAGCTATTTTAAGATCTTCCTGAGCATTTTGAGTGTGTGGAAGCATGAGCCAGATACTGCGTTCCCTTGCTCGGTCTGGGTGAGTTGGTTGTTGATTACTATACCAAGGTCCTTTGCTTAGGCTGCCAGAAGGGTTGTGGGTCCCAGTTCCATAGGCCACCAGGTGGAGTCCCAGAGCGAGGTGACTTTGCCAAAGAGTTTTACTTCCATCTTGCCTATGTTGAGCTTGAGGCAGTTGGGTTTCATCCATCTGATAACATCAATCATGAAGGTGGAGATGTTGGTTTAGGTGTCTGGAGTCTTATCAGGCAGAGAGAGAGAGTATGAGCTGAGTGTTGTCAGCATAGGATATGGTGTTGATTTCATGGGGGTGGATTATGCTGGCGAGCATGATTATGCAGGGGTTGAACAGGTAGTGAGGATCCTTTCTGCAAATCTGCAGATGAGGTTCCCATTAATGATCCTGAGGTTTCTGGCCTAGGCGCTGTGGGTAAGTGTGGGCCCAAGATTGTCCTGAGAGGGGATTACAGCGGTGGAGCTTGCTGCCAAAGAGGTGAAGTGTGTTTATTATGGGGAAGATTTCTTTGATACAGTTGGTGCTGATTTTGATGCCGTAGGTGATCGCGGAGCATTTGTTGGCTCTCATTTGCTGACTGCAGCATCTGAGGGCAGATTTCTCGGTGCTTTTATCAGTGTTGTCCTGACTTTGTGCCCATGTGTTATCAAGTTGCTTCCAGTGGTATTGGGTGAGCAGAGCTCTTCCATGTACCAACTTGCTTGCAGCCTGGTTCTCATGGCTTTGTTGGTCTGTGAGAGGAGCTAGCGTGTCTGTGCAGGTGCCGATCCAGTCCTTGAAGTTAGTGATATATTCAAGTAGGTTGTTGTGGTGTCAGGGCCAGTGGTGTAGGAGTTCAGAAGACCAGGATGGTTCTTAGGTCTTCTACTTCTGTCATGAAGATTTTAGGTTGTTTTTTCCTCCAGTGGTGTTGGTTCTCCAGTAGTTTTGCTTGGTTCTCCAGTAGTGTTGGATTCTTCTGAAGTCTTTGTTCTACTACTGTCATGAAGATTTTAGGTTGTTTTTTCTCCAGTAGTGTTGGTTGTTTTTTCTCCTGTAGTGTGGAGTTTGTCAAGGGTGTGGTCAGACCAGGGTTCGAAGTTGGCTTGTTTCCATGATATTGCTGAAGATGCTGAAGATGGGGTCCAGTAAGTGCCGTCAGTGAGTGGGGTGTCTTCCGTTCACTGGGTGAGTCTGAGGTTGGACAGTTCTTTGAGGAAGTTGGCCGTGTTGCCATTCTTGTGTTCTTCCACGCTGTAGTTGAGGTAATTGAGGAGGCGCTGGAGTCAAGGATCAGGGATGCAACCAAGTCTGAGATCATGCTGCCGAAGTTGGTGCTTGGTTTGGCCAGGGGGCAGTAGATGAGGGTACTGCAGGCTAGGGTGATAATGATAATAATAACTGGGTCCGACAAATGTGTCAGCCAGGTTTGGGTCAGGATGAGCAGGTCTGGTGAGTGGTTGTGTAGCATATTCCTAATTTCAGTGGCATGCTTAGGGGAAAAAGTAAGTGTTGAGGAGCATGCAGTACATGGAGGGGTGTTGTGTGGTAGGGGTTGGGTGGGTTTGGTCTTATCCATTCAGTGTGTTGGGTGTATGAGGTACGGTGGAAGTGTGGTGGGTTTGGGCTGGTGCATGTGAAATGTCAGGTGGCGCAGTAAAATGCACCTTCAGTGATGGGCAGCAAGACATGGCAGCAGCGCTGGGAGATGCGACTGGGATTCAGGGAATGGAGTGTTGCGGTGGAGAAGTGATGAAGGGAGGTGGGCGGGAGGTGGACCAGGGGACCTGCCACCTGGTGTGGGCAAAGCTCAGATGGGCTGGCCTTTGGCATACCACTGGTGTGTCTATGGCACGTTCCCTCCTGCGGTCGCCATTAACTGAAGACAATTTTGGCGGGAAACCCAGTGATGTTAGTTCCTGTGCAGATAGATGATGGGAAATGAGTTATCTTGCTTGACTTCTTCTTTAAAAGACAGTTTGTTTTCTGAGTGATACAACTATATAAATCCTCCCTACACAGATGATCCATTCCTCCCGAGCCATAAGTAACATAACAGACACTGTCCTAATTGCTTAATATGATTAGCGCAACCTGCCCGACATATTCAGAATAGATTGGGATTGCTCTTACTAAGCAGATGCCTGGTGATCTGATGATCCACTTATCATAAGAACATTTGAGACTTTACATTGTGTTCTCAACGTAGAAATACTCCACATGGATGAGTGAAGCTAATGCAGGTTTGCATATCCTTCAGTCTGTTTACTTTCTTTATGATGTTGAAAGCATCATATCATATTATTTTATTTGACTTTGCCTTTGGTGGAAAGGAGCACGTTTAAAACTGATTGCGTTGCTCATTGTGGTTAATTTGTATCTCTGAAATCTGTTAGTGAACTGCCTGTGTTGTACATGTTTTAATTGATTATAGTTTGTTTACTTGAAAAAAAGTTAAAGTAGCCATCTGCTAAATGATGTCACAATAGGTCTTAAAACCCAGATAGACATCATTGAACAAGTTAACATTCCAAAATGTCTGGCATTGTTTGATTAGCCCCTTTTTGTGTACGGACACACAGCATTCCACTGCTCCGGTGGCCAAGGTAGTTAGTCTTTATGATGATTATAATTAGGGTTACTTGTATGATATTTATGTTTTCAACATTTACGTCTCAATTTATCCATATTTATTTTTGCCCATCATATTGGTATTTAGTCATATTACTTTTGTGTTATGAGAATAAATGAAGTTGTAAAATCGTATAAATCCACAGTCATTTAAACATATGCTCATATTTTGATGCCTATCATGTTTTGGAAAATTAAGCAGCCAAATATGATAAAACTTTCTACCCACAAGTATACATTAACCTTATACATCAAATATATGTTGACATATTCCTGTATTTAAGAACATTTCATCCTGTTTCTAGCCCCTGATGCTGTCGATCTGCACAGCTGCTAGCCTGGAATTCATTAGAGGTGTGCGTGGCTTGCGTAATTCTGTATGGCATAATCATGAGGAATTACCTAACACTTCTGCAAGATTATGCAAAATTATGGAAGAAGAGTAATTCGGCAATTAGTACTAGTTTCTTAACTCAAAAATGCAGTTTTGCATCCAAAATGGACGCAACAATGCATTTTGTGCTAAACAAAATAGAGCTAAATGCACCAGAACACGAATAGCAATGTGGGCAGCCTCTTACTTTTGTGAAATGTGCTCCTGGGGTAGGATCGCTTCCCAATTTACTCACGGCTCCTAGCGCTAGTTTTGTACCTCAAAATGCAGCATTACATCCAAAATGGATTCAAGGATGCATTTTACGCTAAGAAAATATCCTTTAATGCAAAACAACACAAACAGCTGCTAAAATAGCCGTCCATGCTCACTAGATTTATTGGTTCCCTGGTAATTTTACCCCAAATTACTCTTAATTATGCGAGTGCGTGCAATTGTGTAATTATTGGTAATCCTGCATCAAAGAGTAACATGAAGTCTGAATTAAAATTACACCCAGGCATAGAATTCATGAACAACAGCATAGACAGCCACCTACAAAAAAAAAACTATTTCTATATTTTTCTGCTTTAAAAAATATTTACAATAGGAAACACCTTGTTTTCTGTCAAAATCAGGAAAGAAATCTGGGTGCCTATCACATATGACCCATCACTCATCATACCCCAGGCGCTGCATCCCAGAGCACGATAAACGGACCTCGGTGGTCATCACGCATGACATGAAAACACTTCCCATTTAGGCTCAAAACAACACCCGTTATACGTTATACCTTGCTGTCCGTGTGAGTACGCGCTACAGCGCCCCATAGAGGCAGTCAGTGCTATAGGAAGGCTACAGTACAATATGTCTCATTCTTTCAAGAGTGGAGTGTTAATCCACAATAAAGGCTGACATGTTGTCAAGACTGGGCGTTACTCTTGTGTCCTGCAATCTGCTCTCGGCTAGCAGTGCCGTGAACCAATCAGAAGCAGAGAGTTCAGTTGACTTTAAGGGGCATATTTATACTCCGTTTGCGCCGAATTTGCGTCGTTTTTTTCGACGCAAATTCGCCGCAAAACTAACTCCATATTTATACTTTGGCGTTAGACGCGTCTAGCGCCAAAGTTCATGGAATTAGCGTCATTTTTTTGCGTGAACACCTTCCTTGCGTTAATGATATGCAAGGTAGGCGTTCCCGTCTTAAAAAATGACTCCGATGCTATTGCGTCGGATTTATACTCCCTGGCAAAAATGACGCCCGGGAGTGGGCGGGTCTAAAAAACCCGCATTTGCGCCGGATTTTAGCGCCTGGGTCAGGGCAGGCGTTAAGGGACCTGTGGGCTCAGAATGAGCCCAGAGGTGCCCTCCCCTGCCCCCAGGGACACCCCCTGCCACCCTTGCCCACCCCAGGAGGACACCGAAGGATGGAGGGACCCACCCCAGGGACATTAAGGTAAGTCCAGGTAAGTATTTTTTTTTTTTTGTGGCATAGGGGGGCCTGATTTGTGCCCCCCTACATGCCACTATGCCCAATGACCATGCCCAGGGGACAGAAGTCCCCTGGGCATGGCCATTGGGCAAGGGGGCATGACTCCTGTCTTTGCTAAGACAGGAGTCATTTCAATGGGGGATGGGCGTCGTAAAAAAATGGCGCAAATCGGGTTAAGACGATTTTTTTGCCTCAGCCTGACTTGCCCCATTTTTGGACGCCCAAACGCCATTTTTCCCTACGCCGGCGCTGCCTGGTGTACGTGTTTTTTTTTCACGCACACCAGGCAGCGCCGGTCGGCTAACGCCGGCTAACGCCATTCAATAAATACGGCGCCCGCATGGCGCTTCAGAATGGCGTTAGCCGGCGCTAATTTTTTTGGCACAAAACTGCGTTAGCGCAGTTTTGCGTCAAAAAGTATAAATATAGGGGTAAGTGTTTACCTCATATGTATAAATTCGGTCTGATCCATACGCTTGAAAGGAGATGATTATAACACTGGGCCGTAGTTAGAGGACTTGATTATTACACCGGGCCGTAGTTAGAGGACGTGATTATAACACCGGGCTCTAGTTAGCAGAATTAAAACTGTAAGGCCCATATTTTTACTTTTTTAGCGCTGCCTTTGCGCTGCTTTTTTACTCAAAAGCTGCGCAAACTTACAAAATACAATTGGGGCATATTTATACTCCGTTTGCGCCGAATTTGCGTCGTTTTTTTCGACGCAAATTCGACGCAAAACTAACTCCATATTTATACTTTGGCGTTAGACGCGTCTAGCGCCAAAGTTCATGGAGTTAGCGTCATTTTTTTGCGTGAACACCTTCCTTGCGTTAATGATATGCAAGGTAGGCGTTCCCGTCTAAAAAAATGACTCCGATGCTATTGCGTCGGATTTATACTCCCGGGCAAAAATGACGCCCGGGAGTGGGCGGGACTAAAAAACCTGCATTTGCGCCGGATTTTAGCGCCCGGGTCTGGGCAGGCGTTAAGGGACCTGTGGGCTCAGAATGAGCCCAGAGGTGCCCTCCCAAGCCCCCAGGGACACCCCCTGCCACCCTTGCCCACCCCAGGAGGACACCCAAGGATGGAGGGACCCACCCCAGGGAAGAAAAGGTAAGTTGTGGTAAGTATTTTTTTTTAAAAAAAAATTCGGCATAGGGGGGCCTGATTTGTGCCCCCCTACATGCCACTATGCCCAATGACAATGCCCAGGGGACAGAAGTCCCCTGGGCATGGCCATTGGGCAAGGGGGCATGACTCCTGTCTTTGCTAAGACAGGAGTCATGTTAATGGCGTCTGGGCGCCAAAAAAAAATGGCGCAAATCGGGTTAAGACGTTTTTTTTGCCTCAGCCTGACTTGCCCCATTTTTAGACGCCCCCACACGCCATTTTTCCCTACGCCGGCGCTGCCTGGTGTACGTGGTTTTTTTTCACGCACACCAGGCAGTGCCGGTCGGCTAACGCCGGCTAACGCCATTCAATAAATACGGCGCCCGCATGGCGCTTCAGAATGGCGTTAGCCGGCGCTAATTTTTTTGGCGCAAAACTGCGTTAGCGCAGTTTTGTGTCAAATAGTATAAATATGGGCCAATTGTATTTTGTAAGTTAGCGCCGCTTTGCGTCAAAAAATGACGTAAATGCGGCGTTAAAAAAGTATAAATATGGGCCTAAGTACTTTTCCCACAAACGGCTTGGCGTTTTGTGAGTTGTACGCACTGGAAGTAACTGCGAGCCCAGCACTGTGAATAGGATGTAATCGTAAAGACAGATTAAACGTTAAACCGAAATCTTGTAAACCACTTTAGTGATCAGGCACCGGTAGCGTTTCAGAGACCGTGCCACTGGTAAACAGCCTTAAGTGCAGATTTCGTGTCGTCATGTTTCATGTCTTGTTTCTCACCCCTTCTGTCTGTGGCCATCCATGCTGACGCGAGGTCCAGTGCGCGTGCCCAGGGCACTCCTGCCCCTGCTTGCTACACACCAGTGCTGTCCTCGGGCCTTGTTACTGGTGCACGTGCACTGCCCATTGCTGCTGATGTCTGGCTTCAGCACTTGTGAACATTGCACAGCCGAGCCTCACGGCCCACTGATGCTGAGCGTCCTACTGGCTGCAGATGTACACTGCAGTGCCGAGGCTCACCGCCCAGTGAGTCCAACCTTTAGGTGCAGTGATTAGCCTAAGTGATGATGTACACTGCGCTGCCGAGGCTCACTGTCATTGCATCTGAGCTTTAACTGCACTGCTGATGTTCACTGCCCCGGAGTCCGACCTTTAGCTGCGGTGATTAGCTTCAGGGCTGATGTACAGTGCACTGCCGAGGTTCCCTGTCCCCGAGTCTGAGCTTTAGTTCACTGCCTATGTACACTGCACTGCCAAAGCTCACTGTCTCTGCAGCTAAGGTGTAGCTTTAGGGCTGATGTACAGCGCACTGCCGAGGCTCACTGTCCCCTGCCGAGGCTCACTGTCCCTTAGTCTGAGCTTTAGCGTCAGGGCTGATGTACAGTGCACTGCCGAGGCTCACTGTCCCCGAGGCTGAGCTTTAGTTCACTGCCTATGTACACTGCACTGCCAACGCTCACTGTCTCTGCATCTAAGGTTTAGCTTCAGGGCTGATGTGCAGCGCACTGCCGAGGCTCACTGTCCCCTGCCGAGGGTCACTGTCCCCTGCTGAGGCTCACTGTTCCTGAGTCTGAGCTTTGGCTTCAGGGCTGGTGTACAGTGCACTGCTGTGCCTTACTGCGCACTGTGTCTGAACCTTAACTTCAGCGCTGACATACAGTGAACCGCGGGGCTTCCTACCCCTGAATCTGAGCTCTGCTGCAGTGCTGGTGTACACTGCACTGCTGAGGTTAGCTGCCCTACATAGCATAGATTTAAGCAAACAAATTGAACCTGCTGTACAAGTGCATGTTTTGTTTTTCTCCAGATTAAAACTTTTCCCACACGGAAAAAGTCCTCCCTCTCAACCCCCAACACCCCCAACAATTGTAGGGTTGGTCTGTTCCCTTTCCCATCCTGGAAGTGACTTGCTCCAGCCCTTGGTTGAGATACATTTCTGAATAATTTCGGGGGGTGGGGAGGGGGGAGGGATGGGGGGGATTGGGTCGGATTGGATTTTCTGACTGCGAAAACCTGCATGTTTCTGGTCGTTTCGTAAATCAAACCACACCATGTGACACCCATTTCCACCCTTGTATAGTATTTACTACCTCAAATTTATCCACACTCATAGATAAGAACTCCACAGTAGTAAATCCATTTACACATGCCTAGATTCGTTTTCTCTGTTCCTGGCAGCGGTAACTGGAGGTACTTTTTGGCGGAAAATCTGTTTCTTAATGGGACCTATTGTACTCTTCGGGAATCTGCCAAAAAATCACCCTCGACCTAATTTCCGCTCGTGACACCTCTGTGTTCAATGACAACTCAAACATTTTTTTATCTTGTCTGCACAGTGGCAGCATTTCCAAGAATAAAGAGAAGATCAGGTAAAACTTTGGAGCGGATGTTTAGAGCAGGCCAGGAGTAATGGCAGCTGCGTTGGAAGAGGGGTAGTCTTTAAATTTGCTTGTGGTTATAGGTGATCTGCATCGCCTGTTTTGGGCGGGTCTGCGACTTATTATTCATCGTCAGACGTTGGTCCAGAGCGAGAGCTACAAAGACAGAGAAAGTGAAAAAGGGGGAAAGAACGAACAGGGATGGAAGAGGCTGCCGGAGTGATATAAGAGAGTATGAATGTGGAAGAAAGAGGCATGAGGTGGAGTCAAGACCTGGCGGCCTTGGTATTGGCATCCCTTGCAGTCAACAATCCCGATATTCAGCAGTGGCGAGGGGTTCCTAAGGAAAACGATGGGCCACAGCACTTAAAAAAATAAAAATTAAGCTCTGATTGTATTGGGTCCTCATGATACCATTGGAGTTACAATGTGGCCAAGATGCTCAGGGGCACCTGCAATGCGTTCTGCACGAGCGTGTAGAGCAAAAAATGACAAAGCCAATAGTTCTGACCTTTGCAGGCTGGTGCAAGTGTTACATTTCTTCTTCTTTTTTATTGCGCTCATATGGGCCACAGAAAAACAAGGGATGCCAAGACCTAAACGTAGTTAGTTGGCATTGGCTTCCTATACAAAATTATAAATATAAACATAAAGTAAACATTTTATATCATTTTCTTAGAGTAATACATGTGCTTCCATGCAGGCAGGTATACTGCGAGCAAGCTTACAAACCCCTTTTCTGCTTTATTGCACGTCACTGGATAATGTGATTTTTACTGTTGCACAGAAAGGGCACTATTGGCTTTGACTTACTGTAACTACAAGACTTTGTTTTAACACACAGTGATGACTAAAAAAAATAAGATAAAGGTACAAAATAGAAAGGAAAAACATTGGAAAAGGTAAAGTGCCCATCGGCCATGACACTGAAGTGCCCTGTGTGCTGTGGTGGGCAGGAGCAATAGATTCAATGACAATAGAACAGAACAATCGGTAAAGAAGGGTGCCCTGTCGGCCCTCCTTAGATGTATGCATGCGTCATTTTATCATTATGAATTTAATTTTTTTATTCTATGGGGCTGGCAAAATAGCTGAGCCGCACCGAAAAACCTCTAGGAAATGTTAACACGCAGGAGACGCTAGTACACAGAAGAGGCAATGCCGCGTCAATTGCCTCTTTAGCAATAAGATGAAGCAGTGAGGCAGGACGGGGGATTCTGTCGGTTGCCCGCACACGGAAACCCGGTCTGAAGTTCCTGCGTGCAGGAATGGATGGCGTTCGAGATGGCCCAGGATTCTCAACAGGACATATGGACAACCAGACGAGTGTGGGCCTGGGAGAGGCCCACACCTGTCTCTCACTGGGCGATGGTGCCTTGGTGAGTGGGTGCAGGAAGGAGGGATGTCTTGGCTACAAACTGATCAGATGGCAGGCTGAAAATGTTGCTTCGCTTCCAGCATTACTGAAGTGCTCAGTATTCACACTGCTGCTACCTTCTAAGTGTGTGCACCCTTCCAAGGTTTTTCAAGAATGGATGTACAATTTAAATGAGGTAATAGCTAGCATTCTCTCTCCAGAATGGATTTGTTGATGCTGCAGCCAAATTCCAACCTGAAAAACATATCCTGGGAACGTGTGAAACACATGAAAGAGTCTGTCGTGCTGTCATTTCTTTCTACAGACACACTCTTCCCGAGTATTTTTCATAAATGAATCCCCTCAGTTCTTGTGTGCTGGCTCGCCCCACGTCCCCTGGATGCCCCCAGATTATACTGATCCTTGTTGTTCTTGGAGCTCCGTTACAGAGAGACCAGTGCCACAGCAGAAAGACTATAGTACAGAGTAGATAAAAGAATACATATTCAATACAGCATTAGAGCGCCAGGAAGCCACCCGCCACAGCCACAATCTGAATAATCTATGCGCTTCATAAGTATCAAACGCATACTTCAAATCCATCATGTATACTATTTTGTTGTTCATTAATTGTTTCTGTCTTAGGCCTCTCATTGTGCCATGTGATTGTGCTATGCAAACAAACCACTAAATAAGCTCGTTCATCTCTTCTGGTTTCATGTCACTCCTGGGAGTCGTGATGTTGGGTACTCTGACTTATGCTTGTTTTTTCGCATTTTATTTTGACATCGGCCTGTGCTGGGCTACACGTGACTGCATCAGACCTGCATGCTCGCTCTATTGTCTAGTCATGTTCATGGATGGGGACCTAGCTGATGGGGATGGGGACCTAGCTGATGTGGATGGGGACCTAGCTGATGTGGATGGGGACCTAGCTGATGTGGATGGGTACCTAGCTGATGTGGATGGGGACCTAGCTGATGTGGATGGGTACCTAGCTGATGTGGATGGGGACCTAGCTGATGTGGATGGGGACCTAGCTGATGTGGGCTGGATCCTAGTGATGCTCGTGTCTATACTTCCTCTGTGTCTGCAGAAGTTTCAGATAGATGATATCATTGCATTCATATTGGCACTTAAAATATGGGAGAACTGAAGCATGCAATTTCCACATAATTTTGGATTTGTCGCAGTTGACACAATATCCACCTTCTGCTGCATAATATGCAGATTTCAACAAAAAATCGTTCTAGCTCAGAGGGTTCTACGGTTATACTCATGCCTCGGATTGCTGTGCAGTGGAAACTCCTGTGCAAAGGGTGGCTGGTAGCCTTTCAGTTGTTTATTGCTCTATCTGGCTGTTAAACTGGTAGTAATGGGGTGAAAGTGAAACGTTTGCACAAACAGTGTTCATGTGGAAAAATAAAATAATTAGGTAATGCTATATCACTAAATGTGCTGTACAATTGGCCTTTTCTTGCTACATAGTTTAGTGCACCGTGCTGCATAATTTGGTTCTACCCTGTGTCATAATTCTAGTGGCCCTGCCTAAAACGTACATCTTAACAGATGTTGGATAGAAGGACCCATGGCAAGGAGGCATGCTCCACCAATGCTTAATTTGTAACGTGCCGGTTCCCAAAGCCCTCCTCTTAAACACGCGGCTGCTGCAATTAAATGTGCAAGCACAGAATACTCAGGGAGCATAAATCTGAAGCCATCTCGGGCCTCTTTAATCCGTTTACAGCCACTCCCTGCCCCTTCAGCTCACTCTTGCAGCTTTCTGCTTTCTCCCATTGTGACGCTTTTTCGTTTTTATCTTCCTTCGTCTTTCCCATATGTGTCTTTTGCTTGCAGTAGATGCTTGAGGCAGAAAAATAAGTTCCGGCCCTCAAAAATAAGTGCTGGTGCTCTGCACCAGAAACAACATGCACAAATTAAGCACTGTGCTGCACAATCTTTTGCTTAGTTCGTCACCTCAGAAAAAATGCCCGACAAGAACGTTGTTGGAATCTGGTAGGTGTCAACCATGGACGTCATTTATCGGTGGCTGGGATCATAGTAGAAAATCCTTGGCTTGTCCCTTGAAAACTCTGGCACTGCTTTTGTGACCCCTGGCCTCAGATATGGCAAAATCAGTGGCAGGAACACAGGGGCAGCTCGCCCTAGTGTGCGTCAGAGCTAAACTCTCCTTTTCTGCCATTTTTATTAATATGTTAATAGTGAATAATAGTGCATTAGTCACAATTAGTGTAATAAAAAATGAAGCACCAGGAGCTGGAATGGGTACTTCGCTGACAGCTTTAGCAAGTAAAATAAAATACTTTAAAAAGTATGTTGTGTGAGCGTATGGTTGCGTGTAAGAGCGTGTGTATGTGTAAGAGTGTCTTTATGTGTGAGCATGTATTCATGAAAATAAGTGAGAGACAGTGAGTGAGAAAAAGTGACATCAAGGTGAAGCTTTATCTAGATTTGTATGCCAATGCACAGTGACTCAAACTAGTACAACGTTTTGAATATCTACTTTCCTGTGCAAATCATTTTTGCACTGAAAAGTAGCCCTAAAATATCACAAATAGTGCTTTGCACTTCCTTGCATCAAAATTGGGTATGCCATGGATGTTAGTGGGGTATTTCCACACTTCTACCAATGGGTTTATTTTACACAAAGCACTATCTACTAAAATATTTAAACAGGGCTTTGCATGAAGGAATAACACCTTCTTGATGTTTCAGTTTCTTCTAACCTTTCACACATCGAATGGGTGGTGTGCTGTGCAACACATACCCAGTGTGTAAAACGTTTTAAAGTTTGTCTGTGTATAGTATATTTTACTGGGAGTGTATCCTTCCAGCACAAAACCTGTGGTAGACATCACACATATCTTTGCACCATGGTAGAAAGGTGTATGCGTGGTTCAAGGTAGCCTGTTTGTGCACCAGCACTAGGGAAGACTGCAGCAATGCCATAACTTAGTAGATACGCTTTGGCTGCTGTGCTGCATTGCACTTTTATTTAGTGAATTTGATGCTGAGCGTCTGTGAGTATGAGTGGATCAGTAAGTGAGAATGAGTGAGAGGAAGGGTGATTGCAAGAAAGTGGGAGTGAGTGGGGGAAAGTGAATGAGTAAGAATTAGTGTGAGAAGGAGTGAGAGAGAGGCAGTGAGGATAACTGTGAGTGAGAATGAGTCAAAATGAGGTGAGAATGAGTGAGTGAAAGAGGCGGTATGAGTGAGAAAGCATGAATGAATGAAATGAGAAAACAAGAGTGAATTACAGTGAGAGTGAATGTGAGGGAGTGAGAATAAGAGAATGGATGACTAAATCAGAGTGAGAGTGAGTGCAAGAGAGTGAGAATTTGTGAGAGTAATAGTGAAAGCAAGAGTGAGCGAGAATGCATAAGTGAGCGAAAATTAGTTGGAGAGAAAGTGTGTGTGAATGAGTGAGTATAAGTGAGCATAAGTGAAAATGTGGTGATACCCTTGTAAGTCTGACATTGTTCCTGGCATACTGGAAGCAATTCTTGCTTTTAAGAGCCACTCATGACAAAATGCTGGTGATTTCGTACTGTTTCTATCACATGACATGCACCTTTGACAAAGTACTGGTGAACTAGCGCACACTAGATATTGTACATGGCATACAGGACGATCATGATTGAGTGACATACTAGATGTAATTCTTGGCATGGAGCACCTGTGAAAAAAGTGCTGGTACTGGCACATAGATGGTGATTATTGGCTTAAAGGAGGATAACTGTGCATATGGGAGGTGGAATGATGGCAAAATGCTGCCCCTGACATGTTAGAGGTATTTTTTGAAAACTGTGTCACCAATGGCATATGACAAAATTCTGACTCTAGCATATTGTATGTAATTGTTGACTTAAATGGACACCCATGGCGTGTGGGGAGCCACCATTACAAAATGCTGGCTCTGGCAAATGATATAACGTTTGATTTTTGACATATAGGGGCAACCATAACACATTTTGGAAAAAAATGGATCCAACTCCTGAGGAGCGGCAATTTTCTTTGACCTGGTTCACTTTAAAGGTATTGAATATATAAAGAGTGCCCTTTCTCAACCTGTGGCATTTTAGCATATTTATGTGAAAACTGTACTTTAAAATGAACTATTTGACTGTTTTCCTTTGCAGAATTGTTACAGAGGTCTAATGCAAGTAATGAAAATTGCCCCCTACCTCCCAGTTCAGCTGGAAAATATGTTGTTAATTGGGTGCACCTTGCCTCCCCCTTTCTCTGGGCTTTGCCGTTACTCCACCTACTGCAGCAATGATACCTGTGTCCTTGGTTAAGACGTCCATTGACAGCCTGTTGTGGTCAAGTTGAGATGAAATTTGAGCTGATATAGCAGAATGTAGCAACTGCCAGGTCACCTCCTCCCTGGACTGTAAACAAGCATTCTGGGACCGATTTTAGGGTAGCACCCCTCATGAGCCAGGCTAGCTTGAATCCAGTAGCATGGTGAGTATGCGACCCACGGCACCAGGGCCAGGAATGCTGCTCCTGCAACAAGCAATCAGTTAACCTACTGATCATTCGCTTTACACATGTTGCTGTGAACCGCGTGCAGGGATTGCCTACATGCTTGGTCACCTGGGATGAGTGTGTTTGAGTGCACACAGTGTCCGCTACTGACCTCCCTGTTGCACCTGCATCTCTCATGCCTGACAAACAATGCACTCCACTCCAAACATGTGTGCCATTAGCTGCCGCTCTCTGGTCCGCCACGACGCTGAGCTATATGATCTGATTCAAGATGGTCTACCTTGACATCTTGTTCCTCACTGAAACATGATTCGGCCCTGACATATCTACCCAAGCTCTTCTGGTGTTGCCCCCTAGTTATAACATTGTTAGATGTGACAGATCCACAGTCAGAGGGGGTGGTCTAGCCATCATATGGAACACTACAGTAAGTTGCAGACTTGCCCCTGGCTCTACTTCATGTCACAAAAATGCTGTTTTTCAGATCACTGTGAGCAAGAATTTCTCCCTCTCGGGTCTTTTAATCTATAGACCCAGGGGCCCATCTAAAGCCTTTAGAACCACTTTGGTTAATCAAGTGATTTCTTTAGCGCTCAAATTATCCACTTTTTGAATCATTGGCCACCTAAATCTCTACTTTGAACAACTCAGTGCTGCTGGAGTTCATGAATTAATGGATGATTTGGCGTCATTGCAGGTGAGTCAGTTAGTGGGAGGCCCAACATACCTACCGGGTCACCTTTTCAGGCTGTTTTTTTTCAAACCTCTAACACCTACAGGTGGCACCTCCTAGACCTATGGCCCAGACAGACCACCACCTGATTTCAATGTCTCTTCAAGTAACTAGGCATAAACTCATGCCCACAAGCTCTTTTAAGGCTAAAAGGCCACAAAACAAGTTGAATATAATGGAATTTGCCAGCTGCATCTCAGCCAATTCCCCCTAGCTTTATTCTAATGTAGATGCCACTGTTACAGACATGAAGACATGGATTACTTTGGCCCTCTATAAGTTTATACCTTTCTGCCAGTTCAGGGCCAGGAGTAAGCCCTTTGCCCCTTGCTTCAATGAAACACTGATTATTGAGAAAAAGCGTTTGCACACTTGGAGAAAATCCTATGACACTGGGGCAAAGGCACTTTACATGATTGCACTCAAAGTTTATTATAAATTGATAAGAACAACCAGAGCAGATTATTTTTCCTCTAAATGTTCAATCTAAAATTTCAAACAGCAAGACCCTTGCCAAGGAAATTTACAGCTTAACGAAGAACATTATGACCAAATCGGTGGGGGAATCTAATGACCACTGTAATAAAATCATAGACTTTTTTGTGGAAAAGATTAATTATGTTTATGCCCTGTTTCAGCCAAAAGCTACTGATGTGGTTTAGCGGGTTCATGAATGACAAGAGGAGGTTCTACCTTAGCCAGTTCTTAATGAACTGCCCCTTTTAGACCTGCCCTCTTTTTTTGCTTTATGCACTGAAGTGAAATCAGACTCACTGGATGATTTCCTCAACCCAGATACTGTCCTAAAACTGCAGGAAATTGTTCTTTCCCACTTCCTTGAGATAGCCAATCTTTCACGGTCCTCAGCCATGATTCTCTGGCTTTGGAATCAGGCAAAAGTAATTCCCCTCCTGAAAAAGCCCTATCTTGACTCTTCCAGTCCTAGTAACTACCACCCTATTTCCCTACTCCCTTACCTTGCCAAGGTCGTGGAAAAACTTGTTAACTAACTCTTAGTGGAGTTTTTAGAAGACAACTGCATTCTGAACATCTCCCAAAATAGCTTCAAGTCCCATAATACCTTAAAATCTGCCCTCTTTTCTGTGAGAGAGATGCTTCACAGAGTGGTGGATTTTAGTTTTGCGTGCCACCTTCAACACTGTCTCTCATAAGGTGCTTTTACAGCACCTTTACGACATAGGCATACAGGGTAAATCGCTGTCTTGGTTTAAATCTTTCCTAAGCCACTGCTTTTTCCAGGTCATCCCACCCCCTTCTTTTAATCTCCCAGGCCCTTGGAACATGGGGGTCCTCAGGGCTCCTCTTTGAGAGCCACCCTATATAACTTCTTTGTTAGACCTTTGGCAGAGACAGTGAAACACCTTGGAGTCTCCATTGTCTACTATGCTGACGACACCCAAATTATATTTTTTTTCCGCTGACGACTCTAAGGATATTACTAAATTTCAGAGCTGTATGCAGTCAGTGGTTAATGAGATGGAGGACAATTGTTAAAAATTAAATTCCAGTAAAACAGAGATCCTACAGTTTGGTAAACACACTCAGTCATGGGGAAACATTTGGTGGCCGCACAGCCTAGACCAGCCAAATCATCTGCGTAAAATCTGTGTATATGGCTGGACAACTCCCTCAGTCTTGAGAAACAAATTACGTCTCTGGCAGGCACTTGGTTTGGGCTTCTGAGAAGACTGAAACCTATTATTGGCCTATTTCAACTGCATGTTCTTTTGATTACTATCCAGTCTCTCAGTCTAGCTCACCTATACTACTGCAACATCCTCTATCTAGGTTGCAAGAAATCTATCCTAAAGAGGTTAACAGTTGGTCTAAACTTTGGCAGCCAGATTGCTGTTTTTCCTCTCGAAGTGTTGCTCCACTTTGGGGCTTCATCACACAATCCACCAGCTAGAGATGCAAATTCAATTTAAAGCTTATTACATGGCACATAGGATCATGAACGCTGAAGGTGCTCCCATCCTGTCTGATCTAATGTGACCTCATCTCCCAACCAGAGCACTTCACTCGGCCAAGCTAAATCTGGCAGTAATGACTCTGTTCTACAGGAAACGTGTTCGTGTCAGTTCTTTTCGAGTCTTAGCTTCGGCCCGATGACTCAGTTTGCTCTGAAGCTAGGAAATATCCAGAATCATTTTGATTTCAGGAAAAAATCTCAACACCTGGTTTTCCATTTATTAGGAGATCCTGATTCCCTTTGCTACTCTTTTTGATGTTGTACTCAGGTACGATATTCAGCGCTGGAAAGTTCCGTTGCTAGGACAGGTCCGTGCTATATCATCTCAATTAACACAAAACCCTACAAAAAAATCAAATATTCAGTGCAGTGGAGTTCAAATGTTTTCTAAGGAGAATCTACTCCTGGCTCTGCCGAATGCCCAGGTCAGCAATTACCCACATTACCTAGTCTTGATTCAACCTCATGCCTCTTTCTTCCACGAGCCTACACTTCCTGTCGCTGTGTCCCACTCTTGTGGGCTCGTTTTTATCCCCGCTCTTTCTCTTTGAAGCTCTCTTCTCGCTTTCCCTTCTCTGCCTTTCTCCCACCACCACAAGTGGCACAAATTAATCCATGGTTTTACCTAAATCATAAATGCTGCTCTTCTCAGATTGTTCACGTATTGTACTCTGTGCTTTTTCAGTGTTGCTTACTGCTGGTCCTTATTCATTCCACGTATTTTTTTATTTAGTTTTGTTTAATTTTATTGATCCACGCATTTCCCTCTACTTTTCCACTTTGCTCCCTTGCCACTTAAATCATTTCATTCAAATGTACCGACAGATGAGCGCCGGTGAGGGGTTGGTGTCTTTCACTTGGATTGAGCTTTACCTGGAATGGAAACTTCCTAAAGTTCTTCTTCCTGTTTCCCTTCATTTAACCATCACTCCAAGCCCACAGGCGATTTGGTTTCACTTAAATCCCGCCTGATCTTCTTTCTCATGAATGACAAGTGCCATATCTAAAATCTGAACGCTTAAGCCTTGTTAGCTTACTTTGGATCCCCTGCTCTGCTTCTCGAGTTAGTATTTTCTGTATCCAGTTTCACTTCAGTTGTCAGTGTTAATTAGCATCTACCTTTTGACCCATCTCACCGCTTGGGGTTCGTCCAGACTCTGTGAAGAACATTTTTGTGCGCAATTAAAAGAGAAAGGGCTTTTTGCTTTCTGCTTTTTTTAAGGGGACGACCTTTGTCTTAAAAGGACATGGATGTTTGTTTGTGCAGTTTTGAAATCAGTGCCACCATTCATGGAGACATTTTCCAAGCCCACTGCTTTGTTTATATTTAATAGCAGGCCTCATTCTCCATGTGACCTTTAGATTTCTCTTCATCAGACACAAGGACATTGAAAGCGGCTCCAGAGAGGCAAAAGCAATACGCCTCAACTTTCTTTTTTTCATTTTTTCTTTTAAAATGATTGTCATGTGAAAAGCAGAGGGCCTTATGAATGGGCAGGCGAATTGTCCCACTTAGTGTCTAAATTCAATTGGCAGGAATTCAAGTGCCACCCTAACGTTCTTGATTAATGCGTTATTTAAGTTCATGCATTCTGTTCGAGCACACAGCTGGCAACAGTACAACATCAAGCCAAGAATCAAATATATTGTAATTACGAAGCGGCAACAGAATGCTCAATTTGTGAAAATATATATAGAGGTGCAGGGGCCCAAATATTTTTCTTAGAACCCTCGAATACGAAGACCGCCTAGTACCACCCCTCATGCCTCTTTCTCCCACCACCCTACTCTTTATAACGCATTAACTCACTCTCGTAGATGTATTAATATCTTCTTTCTCCCTTCATCATTGTGTTCCTATTTATCACCTATTCCATCTTTCCTCCTCTTTTAAATTAGGATACGTTCTGATGGCCCCACCTCCAACCACCAGCACAAATTAAGCACCACTGATAACAACAAGGACATGTCCTGATAAAAAGGTGTGCCCTATGCTGGTTTGTGAAGGACGGTAGCACAAGTATGCTGTGGTGACAGCGCACAGGGAGTTCTCCATCCTAAAAGAGCATTATCTATGACAGTGGTACTAATCCAGAGGACCCAATGGAGTGAAGGTCTAATCCGGAGGACCTCACGGAGTAAAGGCCTAATCCAGAGGACCCCTAGGAGTTAAGGTCTAATCCAGAGGACCTCATGGACTAAATGCCCAATCCAGAGGACCCCATGGAGTAAAGGCCCAATTCAGAGGACCTCACGGAGTTAGGGCCTAATCAAGATCCCCCCATGGCCGGAGTTGGAACCAAAAGTAGCTTTGGAAATGCTTGTGAAGCCATCTCCCAGCTGCAATTAACTAGGTTTTTTTTCTATTTGTCCAACCTGTGAATTGTTTCAGCTAATCTGATTGGCCACTCAAACTTTGTGAGCTCCTGACTGAGAAAGCAATAGAATGCCTCTAAGGTGGTAAGTCGTGTTAGCAAGACAGGAGGTATTGATGCCTTCAGTGCTTTATTTAAAAAAGAAAGAGTGCTGGTGCCCAAAGCTCTGCTCAGAAGCCAGCGACCGGTGGTATTAACTGTTGGTGCACCGAATACCAAGGCTGTGTAGTTTTAAATCCTCCTCAGGTCTCTTTAATCCACTGCCAGACACTCCCTCACCCTTTATCTAACTCTGACCAGTCCCTAATTTCCTCCTTTGTGAAGGTTTTTCCACCTTCCTCCTACTCCTCCTTCATGCTTTGTGTGGGTTTTCCCTATCTTGCTCTCGGGAAATGTATGCAGAGGAAAAATAAGTGCCCCCCCAAAAAAAAATGTTTGCTGGTGGCCCCCACCGGCTCAAATTAAGCACCAAATGCCTTTGTAAACCAGTCTACTCGGCCAGTCAGTGGAACCAACGTGAAGGTAGCACAGGAGCTATGTGCACTGACTTGCAAGCACAGCGCAGACTGCTAGACGTGACAGTGCTGTCGTCATATGCCAGAGCTTCTCATATGCCACACTGGTTGGTTTTGCACCCGGCCTGCTCTTGTACTAATATGTCTGTGAGGCTGTTCACACGTGTTAGAAATGTAGTTTTGCCAATGTTGCTATAGCGACTTCTCGTGTACCAGAAATATTCATGTTTCTGTGCAGTGGATGATGTATGCCACAACTACTCTTAAGCAGTAGTTGTCATATGCCAGGTCTTCTCATGTGCTCTGTCTGCTCTGGGTCCACTAGTTGTCCCAGTTTTGCTGATTCTGTGCCAAGGATGCACTTGTTTTAGGGCTTAGTAATATGCTGGGCTGTTAGATGCACTAGGACCACTAAATGTACCAGGGCTCCTTTCGTACCAGGCTATGCAATGATTTGGGTGTTGAATCAAACATGACAAGGGTACCCGTTTCTGCTAATTTCTATTATATTTTTTAGCCCTAAGGCTCTTAACTGAGTAATTTCTATGTGTGTATCTTGCAGTGGCCTGTTGTACAAAATTGTATAGTGTTTTTAGGGGATTGATAGAGAAAAAGAAGGAAAAGTAGAAAGATGTTGTGAAGTTACGAAAGTTAAGAAAATTAAGTTAGGATAGTCGTAGTCAGTAAATTCAAGGATAAATATAGTAACATTGTGAGAACTAGAGGAAGAAGGATAATACATTAAAAAATATTATTAATAAAAATAAACCATGAAGATATATGTTAGTCTTTACATGGCAATCCCTAAAAGCCACACCACAGGGGAGATATACATAAATAGAGCAATTGGCAGAGTATGGATAGACTGGCAAAGGACAAATACAAATAGAGCACATGACAATGACAAAAGATTAGCTAAGAGAACTGTAGTCAACAGGTACACCCAAAAGCCTAAGTCAATCTATGGAACAATTCTAAAGTCCAAGGAGAAGGTGAGACCGAGTGGGGTTTGTAAAATGAGGAGCTATTCAAACCATGACTAAATAGATTTATAGAATAGGCTGCGAGATATGTTAACTACAAAATTCAATGTAAGTAACAAAAACAGGTTGAAATTAAGACTAGCTATTTACCCTTCATCAGATATTGCTGCACAAAAGCTGTGTAATAGATGACTAGAGAAGAGACCCATTTGTAGAATATCTTGTAACATAGATAACAAGAAGGAATATCAAGCAAACCTAAAGTAGGCTAGACTAAAAGAAAAAAAGATATGCATGTTTACCACAAGAACATAAATCTTAAGCATAAAGTTATATGCAACCAAAGCTATTACCTTTCAGAGCCGGACTTTGAATATTCAACATATAATGAGTAAACAATGAAATAAAAAGTTATAACTACAATAGTAATAATACCATTTTTGAATAATTTATTTCAATTGATGTTAATAATCCTGGAGCCCTGAGGAAGCAGTCGGAATTCTGAAATGTATGTCGACACTCAAGACAGAGATTCCAGTGCAAGGAAATTTCCGTGCCAGCAGATGCAATGAGTGAGTAAACCCGTCTGCAAGGACAGTCCTCAAGGAGCACCCTGACATTATGCCACCACTATGCAGTGCACATTTAGTGAGCCTACTGACAGTTTCTTTGCCTTTGTACCCACCTCTGTGATGTTGCATGGGTGCATAGGCAAAGTGTTTCCTCATTTTCATATGGCCATGCCCCCATGCAAATGAGGGACTCCCACACCACCATGATTGTGCTGCTGTATAATGTATACAGACATGACCTGTATTAAAGAAAGGTCTGCGTAAGCATCTGCAGCCCCTTCTATTGGGTGCAAATGCCTGTTGGACCCAGGGTCAGATTGGGGCAGAAAATAGGCCAGCAGACCAAAATAAAAGTGTCCCCTTAGTGCATCAGATGGAAAAAAAATAGTGGCCCATGCTTCACAATTGGGGCAGTTTTGAACTTGTAAAGACGCGCTCTATAACTGTTATGTGAGGTATGTAAGACTGCATGATTTGAGCTTTCTGAAGTCAATGTTTTCTTTAATAGCATGGAAATTACCAGTAAAAAACGACCCGTGGGACCGTAACACAGGCTCTCAAAGAGCCAAAAAAACTCCTCACACACTGACTTGTCAGATCAGCCTTTTGACAGCTACCTGATTGTCCTATTGGCCAGTACAACCCTGGTTGCACTCAGGGGGCCCTTTGTATCCTTCTCGGAGACACAACTCCCCACCACCCCATGCTCCAATCTTTACTAAAATACTGTTCACTGGCTTCAGCCTAAAATAATTATACCGACATTATTGGTTAAGGCTTCTGAAACTACTTCTACCAAGATCTTATCATGTCGGTTTCCAGACAATTAGTTAGTTCGTGTGGGACAATCTGACACTCCCTGAGAGTGGCACACCTTAGAAGATGTCAATGTTTTCTTGGCGTAGGAGCAGCCTTAGTTGCAAGAGGTCATAGCTTTCTAGCATCTTCTTAATAGAGTGCTAAATCCTTCTTGGTCAGTCGGTAAGTCACTTCAAACAACACCATCGCCACTCTCCCGCCATTGGATGCATCACTAATCTACACTTGGTGCTTAAATTAATTCTGAAGGCCTCACTGGCCAAATCCTACTTCCTTTAATTTATTGGTGAGTGGGTTGTTTTGAAATGCTGATAATGGAATGCTATACAACTCCCACTAACCTTATTACGAATGAGCTGGAACGGGCAGGGTACTTACCTCGCCTGGTAATTACCATAACCCAGGAGTGAGGTATTTACCAGGTGCAGTAAATACCATATATTCTAAATAGTCCCTTGAAAATGGGGAATTACATCTGAAATTGCTGTGTTCCACCTCACTTCTGCATGTAAGGACATACTACTGGATATCTTTTGGCTGCTAACGTTTGGCATGTTTTTATTGCACAATCTAAAAATATGATCCTTGAGTAAACAGGGGTTTGCACAGGGAATGGAATTTAGATTATCAATCAGAATTGAGTCCTACATCTTTACTCAGTTGCCTAGATTTTCTGGTGCGCCTATGATGTTCTTTTCGCTTTCTACCTGCGCCACATATGAAGACATAAGCACTCCACTGCGACATTCTGATTATTGATTAAGTCAGACTTCCATCCGCAGGCCTATCTCCAGAGGTGGAGTGGATTGTCAGCCCGGTGGCTGCTCCTGTTTATCCACAGCAGAAAGACGCTGAGCCCCAGACGTGAGTCATTCCTCGGTGTTGCCAAACAGTTCTGGGATCAGAAATGGATCCAACATGCTGTCAAGCTAAATGGAACCTGCAGGGCTCTTGGCTTGAAGATATTATGTTGTAATTCATTTAGTTATGGTCTAAAAATAACCCCAGGGCAATGGTTAAATGAAAGCACGAGAACAATCTCACCTGTTAAAACAAAGTGGTCTGCTGCTCCTGTCTCCTGTAAAATGGAAAAATAGCTTGTGGTGAGGAGAGTCAACAATGTTATGTCTGTGATTTGGTGTTACGCCTCGGCATCTCTTGTTTAAATGGAGCAGATGGTTGCATGTGTGCGGAAGTGGGGCGTGAAGGTTCACTGGAACCTTTCCAAATACTTCCATCATTATGGGTGGAAACCTGCACTTAAATATTTAGATAGCTTGGTGTTTGCCAGGGTCCTGCTGCTGGAGTTTGGCATTTGTATACTCTGAAGCGCTGTAGTTGTGAGTGAACAAGTGAGGTATATTTTTATAACACCTCATTCAAGTCATTGTCCCTATCGAGGTACTTTAATGCTCCAAGATTTCGTGGATATTGAATTTCAGTGCTCACGGGAAATTAATTGGCCACAGTTCGCTATGTGTGTGCTCTCACTTAGTTAATTGAAATTAGAGATGTACCCACATCATACTGCCTGCAAAGTACCAATTCAAATGTACTGTTACAAAAATACTCGCTTTTGATGTACAATGAAAGGAAACCTACTACCTGAACCAATCAATAAATTTCTGTTTTGTAATTTGCAGCAAATGGTCAGTTGTGTTTGTTTTATTCCACCAGCACAGCAGAGTTAGCTTGAAAGCACAAACGTTCATTGGATATTGAGAGAATTTTGTTAGGTCTAGCCTGTCAGACAGCACAAAATATCTGGTTGCAAAAGATCTATTGTTTTACCAATATTCTACAGGGCCTTAAAGCCTGTCCATTGCTTACTACCGGGTTACTTTCTTGTCACTCATTTGCTTGCTTCTTATTTGATGGCTTTGCTTGTCCCAGCTTGCCTATGTTGTATTTGCTCTCCCTCTCCCTTGGAGCATAGCCTCTTCAACACCTCTTTAACTGGTTGTCTTTTATCCTTCCACTGATCACTTCTAAGGTCATTTTTCTTTTGTTTTACTTAAGCTCTCCATTAGAATGCATTTCCAGCCCTTTCCTCGTGTGCTCACCCAAAATGCCCACGCTCTGTTTAATCTCACATACATGTGTTGCTTTCTCTCATCTTCTTTCCTCCCACTTCCCGCAGTTTGTGTTGTGGTCACCCTTGTGTGCTTCTCGCCCCACATTGCTCTCTCCCTAACTTGCTTCTCTCCCCATCCCTGTGTTGCTCTCATTTGCTCCTGCTTATGCTGCTTCCTACCCAGTGTTCTTCCTCCATCGTGTGCTTCTCTACCTATCCCTAGTGTTCCTGTTCCTCCCACCAGCAGCTCCATTGTTCCCTGCCCTCACGGTCCTTTAATTCAATGTTGTGCTTTCTCTTAAAAAAAAAAGAAATCTTAATTTTCTATTTACCAGTCCAAGTAGTGTCAGCCATCTTGGATTCGTAAATAAAATAAATTCAAATCAGATCATGCTTGCACTATTTTGATGGCACGCACAAGTGACCATACGTCATCACGGATGCGTGCACCAGTGAAATGAAGCAGAATTATGCTTTTTCCTCATCTCTGTACAGCATTGTAAAGCAAATAGCAAAGGAGAGACATATTAGCTTTGCCAATGTTTGTGTGTCCATGTCCGCATTTCACATGGTATGTTGTTAGCAGTAGTCTTACCCATTTGTTGACTGCTCGCCAGGGTGTGGTGGATGCTGGTCCTAATCTGTTCCTTATTAAGAGAAGCGTCCTAGTTTGTTGTTTTCTCTGTGGCATGCAAGCCCAGAGTGGTCTACAAACACAAACCTGATCCTCTTGCCTTGTTCCATAAGTAATCATAAACAATTTTGCAGAGCAAAGCAGCAAACGCATCTTCTGCTATTGAACCTTCCCAGAGTAGAATACAAAAAATAACCACTTGTAACTGCGCCTATTCGGGGAAAATATTTTCACAGGCTGAGTTGTGCATATCATCGTCAACATTTTCTCGAACATAAATGTTGTACCCTAAATATAGACTGAAAGGGTGCACAGTGGGAGTTACAAGTGATTCATTGCAGAAGAGAAGGGCAACCATGCAGACAAGCATCCATCTCTGTAGCAGCAGCAGCCTGAGCGGGACATCGGCCCGAGAAGAAAACCACCGACAAGCCTTCTCTCCCCAAAGCTACCTCCGAGTTCCACAGCGCCTTCCTATCGGTGCCTCTCCTCCGGAGAGTGAATGCCTAGTCCACCCAACCAATTCCTGAGGGTGAAAAAACGCCATCCATCGTGCTTAGCTCAGTGAGTACCTGCCAGTCCCTGTATCGTTAAGTATATTCTGACCTTGGTATCCAATAACGACCCAATGCTAGTCTACCATCAATACAAATAGTAGTTCTTCTTCTGCCTGTCTTGAGCAACTCTTAAGCCAGGGAGTGTATTAATTGAACAGCCGTGCCAGGAAACGACCCAATGGTCAAATTAATTCCTTCTCTCTCTTTCTTATGGGTCAGAGTAATACGTTTACCACCCACTATCCTCAGCATTGCTTGTGCTAGAGAGGTGCATTAAACACTGTGGAGCATAACCACCATGTCATGTCATCTATTCTGAAGATGGCCAGCACAGTCACCTGTGGCTCTTTGACCTGGTGGCTAGTGCTCTCTCTCTCTCTCTCTCTCTCTCTCTCTCTCTCTCTCTCTCTCTCTCTCTCTCTCTCTCTCTCTCTCTCTCTCTCTCTCTCTCTCTCTCTCTCTCTCTCTCTCTCTCTCTCTCTCTCTCTCTCTCTCTCTCTCTCTCTCTCTCTCTCTCTCTCTCTCTCTCTCTCTCTCTCTCTCCCTTTCTCCCCTTCTCCCTCTCTCTCTACACCTACACATGGGCACCAACAAAAACGCATGGGCACATACTTCTACACATGTTCGCCCACACAAACATATGCACATATTCTCTCAAATGCACACACACACATATGTAGGCTACAGCACAGATTCCCTCTCCCACCTCTACCCCTCTCTCATTTATTTAGTAGATATGCAGTATATTTCGCCCCATGGAATACTATGGGAGGTATGTGGGTCTCGGCAGGTTGTTGGTAGGGGTAGACTCCTGCCCAGATGACTTGGGTCTGCGTCCTGAATTTTTTTAATGACCACTGGGTTGCCTAAGTCATGTGACCAGGTTGGAGGCCAAATACAGTCCTAGAACGTGCTGTGGTATGGAGGTCTGTTATTATAATATTATCATCCTGGAAGGCCTTTTGTGTCAGGAATCTGCACGGTGGCCACGAGGGGCAATGGGAGGCCAGTTGAGGCAGCTATCACTAACCAGCCCTCTCAACCTGTACCTAGGGTTGCAAGAGGCCTTGGATGCAGGGTGAGGTAGGTCTTGCACTCCAGCATGATGGAAGGCGGCTGTATTGCATTCAGCAGGAACACAAAGTAGGGTTTGTGCAATTGTAAGTGAAATGGCAAACAGATACTACAGTTAGATGGATATTTACTCTCCCATGCATTTTAAAGAGGAAGGGGGAGGGGAACTACACGGAGTCCAGGGATGGTATGGGCTGGTGAAGTTAGGGACGAGAAGGACAAGTGATGCTCATTCCTCCACCAAAGGAAATATAGATGTGTGAGGTACATTTCATAAATAATGGTCTTAAGTAACCTTCTCTGCTTGGAGACCTAGAAGTACAAACCACTTCTTCTGGAACACCCTTTCCACAACTTTACATTTGTTACTGTAGGATATTGTTAGTGCCAGGACTGATGTCTCTTCCAGAGGCAAATAGAAGCTGAACCTGCCAAAGCCTTTGGGTGAGTGACACCCCCACAAGCTACTGTTCTAGTGTGGGCCTGTGAAGGTGATTAGAAGGAATATTCCTCCACCTACGTTCCAGCAGAAAAAGAATCAGTCATCAATGAGAACATGCATGTTTTGCTACTGTCCATGATCTGTGGATTTAGAGGGACTTTATTTTCTGGAACTCAATCAAAATTCACTTTACAAATCCAAATTTAAATCTGAATGTTCAATAGGTTCACAAGTCAAACAGTGGTTGGCTTCTGAGAAAAGCTGGTGAAAGAAGAAATGGGGCTGGATCCTTGCAATGCAAGAAAGGGGATGGATCCTAATTGACACTTGCCACTTCCAAGTATGTGCTGTATTCAATTTGATATTCTGCTGGCACACTGAGCGGCTGCTACCAACTCACCTAGCGTACTAATATATTAGAGGGAAGTATGGCCTAGCAGCCAAAGCTGTTCACCTTGGAATTAGAGAACCAGATTAGAAAACCAGCCTTGGCTCAACATCCTGTGATTGTGGGCAAATCACTTAGTGCCCGATTATGAGTTTGGCGGATGGGAACACCTGTCTGCCAAACTCAAGATGGGGTGGTTGCCAAAAGGCTGGCTACCACCCCGCCAGCCCCATTAAGACTTTTCCGCTGGGCTGCGGTCAACCAAGGTTTCTGCCAGTTAGCCCAGCAGGGAAGTGGCAGGAACATTGTCGCTGGCTCATAATCGAGCCCATGGCAGTGCTGCCACCCGCAAGGGGACACCAGTACCCTCGTAATACGCACTGTCTGCATAGCAGCCGTGGGCATGGGCAGTGGAGGAATCCCCTGTGCCCCCCTGCACCATGTTGTAATCAAGCAGGGCAGCGCTGACTTCATCTCCGCCCTGGCTGATTCCAACCTGCACTGCCGTAAGCCCGTTTGGATCTCTGATCCCTGCAGAGACAACAGTAAGTTGGTAGGGCTGCCCGCCAACCTCGTGATGTGGAGGTCGGATCGCCACAGTGGCAGCAGTCCGACAGCCACAGTGAGTGTAGCTGTCTGAGGACCGCCACACTCATAATTCGGCCCTTAATCTCCATGTGCCTTAAAAAATGTAGAACTAGTTCTATTGTAAAGCGCTCTAATACCATATGGCCAAGTTTGCGCTTTATAAAACTGAAAAAAGTATAACTTAATATGTGAGCCAAGAAACCAAATTAGTTGGGTTTTCTTTCCACACTATAAACAAACCCAAAGGAGCTGACATCAAGTGATGCCCTTTGTTGGTCATCGTTCATGCCGCACAAGCAACCCACAGCTTTTTATTTTACATCAGTTTGATTGATAATAAAGTTTCAAGTTTTTATTTAAATCTAGAGAAGGGCAGCCATGCTCTGAGGACACTACGTTCTGACATTTGAAGAAATGCAAGGATTAAGATGATATGGTCGTAATGGTAACCATGCTTGAACATCCTTGGGACTCTATGTTAGGAACAAATTTACAATTACGTTTTTTTCAAAGACGATCCTTCATTCCATAGGGATTACATGTTAAACCATCAAATGTTATGTTCTCCCAACAATAAAATCAAGTCTGCCTGGTGTATGTGCCCATCGCATAGTCTCCCACATCTTGGTTGTCAACCCAAATGTGACTCCAAGATGGGTTCTCTCCAAACACGTCTAAAGTCTCCATTATTGACACAAACCTGCTCTTTGTTCCCATTAACAAAAAATGCAAATTTCAAATATTCTTCGACATTTTCTTTCATGTCCCAGCCATTATAAATTTAACTGTATGGAGCTTACTGAAGGCTAAATGCTTGAAACTAAGGAAGGCTCTTTGTTGCTACTTTTAGGCTGACATATCTTAAAATATACAAATGCCAAATCAATAACCATAAAACTATTTTACATGCATGGAGTCCTGTGAATTCTCACAACCGCTGTAAGACCTTTGTACTTTAATGTTTTATTATTTTTTTATTCATTTTATACAGTTTTATACATTGCAGTATCTTCAGTTGATTCGTGTCGTGGTTAAATTAATTTAGCTGATAAACATCCGTTATTATCAAGGCCCTCAATAAATGTTGGCGGGAGAGTAATTCACTTTGGCCAGTTTAAAGTGGCCTGTGGTTCCAAAACCCAGTATTACCAGGTTCAGTAACACCGGCCTTGGTCTTACAGAGAGCCAAAACGTACTGGGTAAAATGACCAGTGGTTCGGAGGTGGCAGAGCAGAGGCCAGCCGCACACTGTTTCTGGGCATCGAGGGAGGTGGCTCTGCCCAGGCGACTGGGAGCCTGCCCTGCTCTCGCCATCTTCCCCACCCCGCGATCACAGCACAGCAACCCGATGTGTCCCAGTCCCACTCACATTAACCACGTGCTCAACCCAACCCGTGGTAAATGGGAATGCTAAACTCTCTGGACTCGATTAACCAGTGCAAGACAGAGGACCTGGTAATTATGTGTTTGACAAGTTGTTCTCCATTTTGAGAACTGTAAGTTGTGATCTCCGTTTACTAATGAGGAGACACTGACTGGAATTGTTAACTCCGCCCGGTGTCTCCCCACAGAGTTACCACGGAACTCGTAATGAGGCTCTAAGTGGCATATGGGTATTTTCTCTAGATAGGTACATGCTTGTCACCTCTCAAATATGATGTGGGTAACGCTTATTTTATTGAGATCAGACACCCGATCCTGTCCTAAAGTTTTATTTTAGTTGCATATTAATTTGTGCATGTCTTTGTAGTGTCGCGCCAGTGATGAAACTGTGCGGCCGGCACTACCAACTATGTTTGGTGCTGGAGGGGAGGTGATCCTCCTCTACACCTCGTGTTGTTTCACCCTGCGAATGGTGTGTATGATGGTTTAACCCTTGGTCATGTGACCCGGGTAATAAAAGGGCTTGGAGGGCCGGGTGACGACACAGCTGTGCCGCGGTAGACAGAGGAGCAATCCGTGTCTACCCGCGGCATACTTGTGTGCACCTCCGGTTGGCCAGCAAGTAAAGTAAATGCAGGACTCTTCTTTATTTATTTATTACATTGTAGTGCCGGCCGTTGCTGACACTACATTTTTGGCAACGAAGTTGCGGAACCCTCGCAGCGTGTTCTACGCCGCGGCGGCCGCAGCACGTGCGTTGCTCGTGCCGCGGGGGGCATTTGTGGCTGTGTACTGTTGCCTGGCAACAGTGAAATTGCCGTAGCCTCGCTCTGGTTGGAATAGGAGTGTTCAGACCAGCTGGCAGGCAGCCAAGTGCTCTGAGAAGCACAAGAAGGATCTACCTGGAGTTTTGTTTTTTTTTCCAAACGACCTGTGGCAGTGAGTACAAAACTGTTGATGGTGGTTGACTGCTGGGATGTGACACAGCACCCATACTTTGGGCAGGAAATGTCCTAAAGCTCCTGGTGCCAGTAAACCGAGCTGCCCCAGCCCAGATCAACACATGGTAACACACTCTCTCCGTGCCTGAGGAGAAGGACCCATTTGAGTGAGTGCTGCTCCAACCAGTTTGAAGGTGGTTTTTCTAAAAAAAAAAACTGCCCTGCGATATTGCCCCAGGTCCACGTTAGTCTTACAGACACGCCCCATTGTCGTCCATCATGTCTGTCATACCACCCATCGAACCGTTTGTGGAGGAAGGAGCCCCGTCAGCACAAGCTCCAAAATGGAGAGACTGGGTGGCAAGAGTCATGTTGTTTTTTGAGGCAACAAAGGTGGATGACGATCAGAAGAGGGCAATGATCATTCAACTGGGGGGAAAGGACATTTATAATATATATCCAAAAATCTTCAAGAAGACGTCACCAAAACACATCACACCCTGATAGCTGCTCTGAACAGACACTTTTAACCAATGGCTAACACAGACTATGAGCAGTTCGTTTTTAGACAAGCAAGACAACAACCAGAGGAATCCATTGACTCGTTCCATTTGCGGCTGCGTGGCCTGGCCAGTACCTGTCAATTCGCAGATGAAGTGGAAGAAATACGAGGGCAAGTAATACAGGGGTGTGCATCTATCCCAATTCTATTGATCCTGTTCAAGTCCAGGAACGCCGATCTGCCACCAACCGATGGGCAAGCCTTCGTCGGAGGGCTAGGATGTCAGATCTGAAAGTGGGAGATCAGGTACTGCTCAAGATCACAAATTCAGGCAGCAAATTCCGCATGCCTTTTGATCCTGTGCCCTTGAGGGTTGTTAAGCGACGTGGGTCGTTGATTGTGGCTCGAAGAGGCCACGATGTGGTGACCAGGAATGTGTCTTTCTTCAAGAAATTCAACTGTCCAGAAGGGTCTCAAGTGGATGCGGATGTTCAAGCATCCAATGATGACCTATCATCGGTTACTGCTGGCGAGGACTCTGAGGAGCGCTGTGCCAAGAGTGGAGTTGGTGTTACACCTGTGTCAGATGATACGTCATCCCCTGTGCCAGGTTCTTCTGTGAGCATAGGGCGAGCTGAGAATACCCGGTACAATTTGTGCAAGAATCCTGCCCCCTCAGTCAGACTTCGTGACCATAAGGTGGATGTTTAATGTGTGATATTCTGTGGTATGCCCAGTTGTTTGTTTTTCAATTTTTAGGAGGAATGTAGTGTCGCGCCAGTGATGAAACTGTGCGCCCGGCACTGCCAACTATGTTTGGTGCTGGAGGGGAGGTGTTCCTCCTCCGCACCTCGTGGTGTTTCACCCTGTGAAGGGTGTGTATAATGGTTTAACCCGTGGTCATGTGGCCCGGGTAATAAAAGGGCTTGGAGGGTCGGGTGACGACACAGCTGAGCCGCGGTAGACAGGTGCAATCCGTGTCTACCCGCGGCATACTTGTGTGCGCCTCCGGTCGGCCAGCAAGAAAAGTAAATGCAGGACTCTTCTTTATTTATTTATTTATTGTAGTGCCGGCTGTTGTAGACACTACAGTCTTATGGCCAATAAATCATCAGATTACTTCACTCGTGGCCTCCTGCCACTTCCTCCCCTGTCTGTGCCGCCCGTTCTTTATTGGTTTTGACATGATCTAACCAGATTCCTCACTTCCTGGAATCTCTCCTTGATCTTCCTTACTGCCTTGCTAGTTCTAATTATTTAACATTTTCTTAATTTTTCACATGTACGTTTCCCGTTATCATAAAGCGCCCATCAGTTTGTAGCCTCTTAGTTTGATTGTCAAGACGAATCTGGTATCCCAGGGGAATTCATTGCACAAAAGGAGTCTTGAAGTTGAGTTTGTCATATTCTCTGCTCCTGCTTTGCTGACAACGTCAGTCACGTTCAGGATACGTAGCCATCTTCAGCCCTCTGCAAAGGCAATTCTTCACTTTATCATGGATGAATTGGACCCCTCAACCACCTTCTGCTGACCTGTACTTCCGCCCCCCAACCACAATCCACTCCACTGACACACACATTGCAGCACCAACACCTCATTAAGAGTGACCTATATTATCTCTCAGTGGCTCCGTCCCACTCCAGTATTCCCTGGTACACTAATATTGCATGTCTTACCTGGTATGAATCTTGCAGGTGATACCCTGAGGACACAATGGCAGAAGAAACAATGGGGTGAATGAGTTTGTGTGAAATAATTGATGAATCGCGATTGCATCAAATTCTCCATGTTCACCCCCGTTGCCTGGACTGGAGGTTTGTAAGCAATCCTCTTGTGATTGCCAGGTAATACCGGGATTCAGTATTACCGGTATCTGCTATATTACAGGCTTCCTTTTTCAGGCCGCTTATAAGGCAGGGCTTAGTTGGGGCTGACTTCTCCCTTTATAGTGAGTTTATACCTACATCCACAACACTTTGAGATTTTCCCCAAGCGAGGATACTCTGCATTTCACCAGTTTAATGGCAGAGCATGTATCCTCTGTACACTGTTATGTCCTAGAAAATAATGCACTGTTGCATGACCTGCATTAGGTCTCCATTTTAGAGTCACGTTCTTAACTTGAGATCTTTTTCTAATGGTGACTTTTCACATTGTTTCCTGCTAACACAAGTATGTGTTGCTCATGCACTTATTCCTGATAGGCATTGCTGCCTGTAGTCTGCACATTCAGCCCAGGTACGAACATTCAGAAAGCAATGCCCTTGTTTCCTTTTCTGTGCTTGATAGGAGACAACCCGTTTTTGCTAGACAAACTAAAGTGTCTGTTCTGCACCTCTGTCACAGTGTGATAAGGAGAGTGTTTTATCATATAAACACTGTCTGTGCTACACTGTTTGAGAAGAGCACTTCATGCCAGATGATCATGGAACCACTGTGAATTATGACGGAGATGCAGCCCTGCTGACTCTAAACTCCATCCTGTAAAGGAAGAACCTGTACACTCAGACCGGCTTTCTGATATCTAAGACCAAGATATAGGGGTTAGAATATCCAGACTGATCTGGCTGAATTGTACCCCCACTATGCTCTCTTTAAAATATAGTTTTAAATGCAGATAGGAGTGAGACAACTTTTTTAACATTTGAAATTGTTGAATTATTTATATTGTTCACCATTATAATAGTGCTGATTACTGAGCTACTATTAATAAGTGTCATATTTCTAATAATCACAGCTCATGCTTTCTTTGCAAGAATATGATAATTTTAATAAATGTTTGAAAATGCAATGTTGTATCTTTATTGTGTTTACATTGGGAATGCAAGAGTGATGAAACAAAAGGGTTAGGTCTGTTTCCACTGATTCCTTGGGAATCAGGGTGCCATGTTCGAGGTTGCCAATAACATTTATTATCCTGGTAAGTTTAGGGATTTGGATGGGGTACTGTTGTCGTGTAGGGTCTCAATATTCTACTGGATTTGAGCGGCAGAATCGCCTGCGGTGTGGGAGACTGAGTCTAACCCACTGCAGGTGACACCTGTTGGCCCAATCCGGGTTTTGCTCCGGCTAACTAGCAGTGCCTCATCTCTACCCAAGAGCAGGGATGATTGGGCAGCCGAGCGCATGACACAATTGACTTCTCAGGGAAATCGTGGTCACTCAGGTCTCATCCGTTTCTCTCAGTTACATTAGTCTCACATATACAATGACAAGCAGAGGCAGTATATGTTTCAATAAGGTTTTAATGAAGCAACTGCATCTTAGATAATAAAGCATGTACTGCAATAACCAGGACGATAAAGCATGACAGGATTAAAATTGTGACAAGGAGAGTAAAGCATAGAAATAACGCTACCATATTGTCACTAGTGTCAATAGACTAATTCCTACCTAGGCTATATTAGAGCACAGCATGTTAAGCTCTAGTTTTGCCCTTCGGTTTCCCTGGGAAGACATCATCCCCCATACCTGAGCAAAGCCTGAAGTCTGCATAAGCAGCTGTAGCGAAGCATTCAGCAATCAGCATACAGTCGTGGTCATCTGGCTGGAATCTCCCTCTAACGTGTATGGGACAGGGAAGTGTTTTTATGATGAAACAGCTGATGTTCTGAGAAAATGTCCCTACGTAAGGATGTGTATGCTTCTATGAATATCAGAGACAAAACTTTACCACGTTTACCAGCAACCTATCTTACTGCAGCCTTGAGAAAAGCACAGAATGAAAGAAATGTCTTGTTTAAGAACACAGTGCTGGCCTAGGCAAAGAACAGCTAGATAGAGAGAAATAAACAAGACTGTAAATGTGGCTGTTGCTAAAATAATAAACAAAGCTGAATAATATATATCTCGGTTAAAATGCACAGTGGCAGGCCTAGAGTGTCAAAATAACATGCAGGAAGCTAAAATAGCTACACAACATTGTGAGCTAGCTGAAACAAACCAGCAATTATTGATTATATACATAGACTAACTCTCTATATTATGAAGTTCTTGTTGTTATATACCCAGTCCTATGAACCTCATAGGAGCCGTATAACAGCACAAGTCTGTGTAGCTTCATCATCTCACTTAAAAGGATTACCATTCACATCAGCAATGTCTTTGTAATGTTTTGTAGGATCAATGCAAACCAGCACTTTCAATGTCCTCTGGGATTTGGGAAAAGTAGTGTGTTGAATATGTCAGTGTTTTTTAACAGATTGTCAGAAGCAAATACATGCTCTTGGGAATTTAAGGAAAGAACAAAAGGATGCTGACTTTTCAATATTTTTCAGTTTGAAAGGCAGTTGCTGCTGAGGGGCTTATTTAGATAAAATGTCCCATTTTTTATGTAGTTGCTTGTTTCCCACGAGATTTAAGGTGGGGGATCATCACTCAGATTTCTGTGCCAGGACCACTATGTGATGCTTGGTGGTCCTCTGCAGGTAAAGAACTGAGTGGAACCTGGGTGCAGGGTGAAAATTAACTTGTCTAACAACCGTATCATTGAGGTATTATTTTTCAGGAATAAACACATGCTTTCAAGTCTTTTCTTGAAAAACAAACAAACTTTGACAGGCGGAGTCATCAAGCATGGTGCTACATTGGCAACAGCAATTCCTGCCTCCATGGCGAGAATCTTGCAGTGGACAAACTGCCCATTATGGTCACATCCAATACAGTGCAGGCAACCCCTGGCCAGGGAGCTGCCAAGGGGATCTATAAAGGGGATCTGAACCACCTAAGGCCATTCCTGTAACAGCATACCCAACTGAAGGTTTGTCTGTCATGCGCAGCACTGTGGTGCAGACCTACGTAGCACAAAGGTGACGAGGATCATATGAGCTCCATGTGTGTTCGCTGTCTTGTCGGCACAGTCATGCTCCCTCTCCACCCTGCTGCTGTCCACTGGAGGGAAGCACATGGAACAGCCTGGAAAGCCACGGACATGCAGTGGGTTTGACCTTCTCCCGATATTTCTCCCGGAGCCAAAGCAAGATCCTTCAGCAGCAAGGCGGTGAAAGGCCCACCACCTGCATAAGGGCAAATCTGTCTATGTCATCAAGGCCAGCTGTGCGCCTTCTACTGGGGAGCTGCAGTCACTCATGGCCCTGGTTCAAAGACAATCTGAGCGTCCGGCAGCATGTGTCCCAGCCTTCTACTGGGCTAGACTAGCCCCGGGGGATGCGCTCAGTGTAGCATCACTGTGCATCAAAGCTCTAGGACTTTAGAAACAGCATGTTTGCCACATAGAGAAAGCAGACCCATTATTTAAACATAACAACAAATAGTAAACAACTAAGGAGAAAAAGACAGAGACTACGAAAAAGAAGAGAAAGAAAAAGGTAAAAACACAAAATAGGATTACCAGCCATAATCAATGCAAATCACAACCAGGCAGCCGTAAAAGGGCAGTGGACTAGTGCAGAAAGGTTGCCAGCTATACAGAGGGGATTAACAGCTGATGCCCAACAACAGCAAAGACAGGAGCCACCGCTACAGCCTTTGGGGGCCTGTGCACACACATGCATCACAGCGCTAATGCTATTCAGTGAGCTTGTTCATTCCAGGTAAAAAGTCTGGTTGGGTCGACTCAATAACTACTTCTGCGTCATTTGCAAGATGGATTGGATAGTGAAATGATCTTTGCTGTTACACTACATGGAAATAGGTGAAAATTACTATGATGTTTCAGAAACTGCATTCAATTCTCATATTCTCCTCAACAAAACACAGATTTCAGGTGCTTCAAACTTAGCCAGGCCCTTAGCTGAAGGATGAGACCATTGATAGCTTCCAGGCATGGCTGAATGCGTTAGTTAGTGCGTACATTGATGATGACCAGCTGAGGGAAGTGCAGGCGCAGCTGATTCAGGAGTGCCATTCATCACTCTCAACACACCTCATCCTGAGGCACCCAGGGATTAAGCTTGAAGATGTCTATAGGAAAGTCCTCCTTTTTGCCCTTGTCACCCCCAAACTTTTTTGGACAGGTACTGGTGGTTACTGACTCTTGGCTGTGCCCTGGGTACTGCTTACCAGTCCCAGGGCCAGGGCAATGTGTAAAGTGGATATGCAAATTAGGCTAATTATAATTTGCTAAGTCAGCCTACCTATAAGTCTTTAGTATATGGTAGGCCATGGAGGTTTAGGGACCCCAGCATAGGTGGTGCCCCCATAGGTGCACTGCTGAGGTGCCCAGTGTCATTTTAAAGGCAGTCCTGCCTTGCTGGCTGCTTTTAAATTAAAGTTACATGCAAATTTGACTTTGGAATTAAATGTAGTTCTAAAGTATTAAACTACCTTATTTTTGCATATATGTCACCCCTAAGGTGTGCCCTATGTGCCCCTAGGGCTGGGTGCCATGTAACTATAAGCAGGGACCTTATAAAAATAGTTTTATACGCCCTGGTGAGGTAAAACAGCCAAATTTGTTTTTCCCTCATTGTAGTGAATGGCCTCCATAGGCTAGAATGGGGAGACATTATTTTAATTTTAAAAATCCCCTTAAGTTACAGATACCACAAGTTTGGTATCAAATGAATTGTTCTGATACATCCCACAACTTCCAGTTGTTGGATTTAATATAACTTGTTCAGGTAAAGAGTTTTAAACTTTACCTGAAAAGTTGCCAACTTCAGCCCTGCAGGGTTATTGCTGCTTTGCTCTGATTGGCCAGCCTCTGGCAGCCTGGCCAGGCTGCCTTGATGAGGTGTGAAGTGGCCAGGCTCAACACAAAGAGATGTGCCTGGGGGAGGAGATCTCCCTCAGCAGATGGGGAAACAGGAAGGGGGTAGGTTTGCCAAACTGGTCTTCAAAGGCAGGGAAGGACATTTGGAGCAACCCAGCAACACCCTCCCATACTGCAAACCCAGACAATTAGGTGCCCTCTTGATTAGATTAGGAGAGGGCAGGCGAGGGGTGTGTTTAGGATTTGTAGCCACACCAGTAGGTGGGCTCAGCCAGATGTAACCTCCAAAAATCACTTTCAGCCATGATGGATTGTCGAGGAATGTTGCTCCCTGGGATTGATTTTTGCCACACTTCCCAGGAAGTGGTCATCACAGGGGGCAGGACCCTGCCCTCGATTGGAGAACCAGGACCCCCCTGTTTTTCACCCAGGGGCAAGGATAAAACTGGCAGACCTGTACCCACACCTCAGATCCCTATCAGATTCCAACAAGGAAGAACTACAGAAGAAGAAGTGCTGCCCTGCTGGACCCCTGGCCTGCACATGTACACTGCACTCTGGAGGACTGCACCAGCTGCACACCTTGGCTTCACCACAAGAAGGACTTTGCCTGGCTTAAGGTGGTTCAAGGAGGGACTCCCTGTTTGCTACAGGTGAAAACTTGCTAACCAGAGTCCCCTGCACCAACATGTGAAGAAACCAACCAGCTGACCACTGTCCAGTGGCCAAAAAGAAGTTTGTGCCAGGTGCATTCTGGGAGTTGTAGTCCGCACTCCCAAGGAGCATCTCAGAGCTTCTGGAACCTCGGGGTGAACTGTGGACCTCAAAAGAACCTTAAAAGAACATCTGGAAGAAGATCCAGAAGTTTTGAGAACTTTGGAGAACTTTTGGAAAAAAGCTCCATAGAGGGACCGACCCACTGTGGCAGCTCTAGCCGGCTTGCCTCAACCGCGACCCAGCCTGACTTGCAGGTTTGTCCCGGTGAAGAAAATCTCCAGAAAAGTGACTAAGTCCGAACGTAGGAAGTTGACTGGGACCTCCCAGGCAATGTATCTGAAGAGGGCTCCAAGGACGTCGGATCAAGAATCAGGTTTGCCCAGGTCGAAGGATTTTCACCTTGAAAAAATGACTAATTCTGAAAGTAAAAATCTCCACTGAGGGCTCCCACGATGCGTATCCGAGGAAGAGTTCCAGGAGGTCGGATTGGACTGGCAGGTTTGTCCCGCTGAAGAAAATCTCCAGGAAAAACGACTAAGTCCTAAGGTAAACTTTTGACTGAGGACTCCTGTGAGCTGTAGCCGAGCCAGGCTCCATCGCAGTCAGCCTTAAACTTTGGCTTTGCCCCGGGTGAGGTGAGACCAAATGACCAGATTGGCGCTTTTTGTTTCTATGCACTAAAAAGCATTAATTCTTTAAAAATGAATATCTCTGGTTCCCCTTATCCGATTATATTCATTTTGGTGTCATTTTAAAGCTAAACATATTTCCTATTTTAATAAACTAATTTGGGATTTTTCGACTGTTTCCTGTGTTTTATTTAATTACTGTTTTGTGATACTTGAATGCTTTACGCTTTGTCTCCTAAGTTAAATCTTGTTGCTCGTTGCTAAGCTACCAAGGGCTGAGCTAGGTTTAATTTACTGAGACGTAACTGGACCTAAGTGGAGGTTAGTGGTCTATTGCTAAGTATAGGTCCTTACCTGCCCTTACCAATGACCCATTTTCCTACAATATCCTTATTCTAGTTCAGGCTCATGAATTGGCAAACAGCGGGGTTGAGGAAAAGTACATGGTGCTATCCCATGGACTAGACCCAATGCCTGCTGTGCGGTCACTCATGGTAAAAGAAGAGTCACTTGATGCAGTGTACAAAAAATCAACACGAGCACTGGGTATGAGAGCCCCACCAGCCAGCCACAACAAATGCTGGAACTTGGGCCTGGATGCCCATGCATTTGACTCATGCGCTGCCTAAGAGAAATCATGCTTGCAGTGCAGAAACCCCAACCACTTTGCCCGAGTGTGATGGAGAAGTGACCAGGAAAGAAAGCTACTGGCAAAAACATAAGGGGAACCCAACCTGAGGCAACTAATGCTGGGAGAGTACCGACTCAGGAGACAAAGATATAAAGGCCGAGGCGAGACAAACAACAGTGACGAGATGATCTCATACACTGAGCACAGAAATGGAAAAGGAAGACCATCTCAATTTGTTCGATTTCAGTAGCCAGTGCGGACATCAAGGACCTCATTGATTCTGGGTCATCAGTAAACATCATGGACCTCGGCCAGTTCCGAGCTTTACAGCCCTGTCATGCTCCCTGACCTACCCCCACAAAAATATATGCATATGGGGAGGCATGCCACTACCATTGGCAAAAGTAATTGAGGTGGAGTTGAGAAAAGACACACCCAAATCTACATTACTAATGAGGGCCCCAGCACACCCATAGATAGCCAGACTGCAGAGGACCTGGGGCTGGTTTTGTTTACAATGCATTTCCACGGGAGCCAAGCCGATTAATTTATGAAAGCGTTCCTTCAACTGTTCGAGGTGCTAGAATGCTTAAAGAATACAAAGATCAAGTTATACATTTACAGGGCGTGGGGAACCACAGCCAAGATGGTAATGAGCCAGCTCTGGAGATTCCGAGACAAGTTGAGAATTACCCCAGGAAGTCTCGTAATAAGAGGCGGTGCATCATAATCCACTAGTCGCTGTGGCTCTGCATTATGTAGCTACCACATCAAAGGCAGCAGGGGTCATTAAAACAAAGAAAAAAGTATATTTCCCAGACATGTACTCCAAGGTCGAAGAGAAGGTGCGGGAGTGTCATCAGTGTCAGGTCACAGGAGGAGGCGCAACCCCAACCCCAGACATGACCAAGCAACCTCGTCTCAAGTCATGTGCCAAATTGAGCATGGATTTCTGGAGTTTCCCTAATGAGTGAATGGCCAAAGTGTTTATGGATAGCCACTTCTTCCATCTTGGCTGTGGTTCACCACGCCCTGGTGTCATCCAGGAAATACTTACAGGGGTGGTGTTCCGGGGCTGCAACTGCTTTCTATGGGCAGGCATCTTCTGGGATCAGGGCCACGATCTCCTTCAGCATCATGGCATCCCCGCACTATGCTTTGGATGAACTCATCAGCCCATTTGGCTTTCTTGTTTGTCCTTGTTGCCTGCACAAAGAGGTGTGAAAATGAATTTCTTGATGAAAGCAACGGTTGATGCTCGCAAACAAATTTGAAACTTAAAAGCCACACAGAAACACCCAAAGCAACAGCCAGTCACCTCTTCATTATGTGACTAGAGTGACCATATCGCTCTTTGCCACTGTGACACTCATGGAACTGGGTTTTCCTTCCAGGTGAAGTGTTTTTAGGTGTATTAGTCAACTTGGTTATTTGAAATTAACCATGCCTACAACACCAACTATGCAATTGTTCTTTAGTAGAAGCCAAGGGCTGGAAACTTTTTGCCCAAGAACATTGAACCATTTGTGATTCAGTATGTGACTTGCGCAGGCACATCACCCCCTGTCTACCAATCTGGAATGTCCTGCTGCCCACCCAAACTGCCGCTGACACACTTACTGTGAATTATTAACACACATGTTAAGTTTCAGTCACACTGTGAGCCATTTAGGCCAAGGTCAAAGGGCTTCGCACAAGCCAAACAAGTAAATGACAGGTTCGATAGAGTGAGTGTAGGCCCCTGTTAACAGTAACATAGTAGAAGAAAACACATTTCAATGTAGTAGTGGCCCCTTCGACTCTTTAGAATATTCAGAAACATCTTTATGGGCTACACGTACTAAGAATAAAAATCACAATTTCCTAATTGCGATTTCCTGTAAATCGCAATTAGGAAATCGCTATTTCTAATGTATTAAACTCTTTTAGAGTTTCATTTGCTATTCCCTGTGGGTTGCAAATAGACCTACCTCATGAATATTAATAAGACAGGTTGCAAATTGCAACCCATTAGGAACTGCAGCCATCACAGGGATTTCTTTTCTTAAACAAAGCCCATTTTCCTTTAAGGAAAACGGGACGCCCCTAAAAATAAAAAAATATTTTTTTTTAAGAGTAGGCAGTGGTCGATGGGACCACAACCTGCTTTAAAAAAATATTCTCCCAACCATTCTCAAAGGGGAAGGGGTCCCTTGTGAACCCCTTCCCATTTGCGAATGTGTTGCCACCAACTTTGAGTTGGTGGTAAGGTGCGAATGTTTTGAGACTGCATTTCGATCCCAAAACATTCACTTATACCATTCAGATTTGGTATTTGGAAGGAATGCCCTCAATAAGCCTCTTCGAAATGCCAAATCACAAAACCCGAAATACGATTAGGTAACAAGTTACCGAATAAGGGCTGGGGCTTTGTACATCCCAAAAATAATTTTTCCGGGTGCAGCAGCCCGATTCTGCGATTCTGGCCGTTTGAGACCAGAAAAATGATTTTCCTCTCTGGCCCTTAGCTCTTAAAAAGAAGCATCTTTAAGATTTTAAGACGTTAGGGTTAATAAAATGTTACCTGGGAGGGTGTGGGTTTTCCCTTCACACACTATATTTAGTTGTGAAATCATTCAAATTTCGCCATACAAATGGCCGTTTTGTTTATGTGGGGATTAAGTCTTGCGTATTCACCAAATTGCACATGTCTTTGTAAATTAGCAGGCTCTTTTCTGTTACTAAGATTTGATTGTAATAAAAAAGAAAGACAAATTACTTAAGGAATAGCTGTTTTTTGCATTTCATGAGGTGGTGGCTGCAGTCGTCCTGCAACGCTAGGGTACTAACTGGGGTACAATTATTACATATCGTGTATGTATGTAAGATAACTATATGTTTTTGTGTGTTCTATATAAATTGCACATATTTAATCTACTTGTATGTCACTGCATCATCACTTAACATTTTATATCATGGCACCATTTTCTCAAAAAAGTTATTGAGCCCCATCACATGATAAAGCTATTGCAAGTCACCTTGAACTTCCAAAAAGTTCTAAAGGAACTCGACCCTCGGCCTCCTTCCTCTATATGGTTATGGAACTTCTCTGCAACTTGCAATATCCTTATAAAGTACTGCAGGAGGTACTTTATTCGATATATAGTACCCCCTTGCCATTATTTTTGACTCCATAGATGTGGCCTTTTGTTGCTCCTACATAAACTCACATGTTATATAATTTGTGTATCCCTCTGATCCTCATCAGTGGTGGTTAAACCTTTGACAGAGATCATGCTAAGAATATCAGCTATCCAATGCTCATACTGTCCACAACAGTTCTTAATTTTGCACTGCAATAAAGAAAAAAACATGTTTGGCGCACAGCTTTAAACTGTATGCACCTCACCAAAATCGAGTGAAAAGGAAATGCCTCATCCTACATAGGACATGGTATATTCCATGCGGTTCCAAAGTCCTAGGAAACGGTCCCTCATCAGGGATATCAAGCATTTTCCAAATGCTGAAATGCAATAGAGCACAACGTTACATGATGTGTAATGTCTGCACCGTATTACATCACTGCTCTGGCATTAGCAGCCACTTTGAATTGGGCTGTGGCCAATGGTGGTGGAACGCAACCCTCCACTACTTCCGGGCACCAACATAAAACAACACTTGGTCACATGGGAGGGTTGGGCATGTTTTTTGCTGTCTTTTGTAATGTTGGGCTATTGTGCTTCGGAGAGAGACTCTCCTCTGGCACGTGCCCCCATCTTTCACAGATGGTGGGGGTGTCGTGACGCAGTTCCTAGCAATAGGTTATTCTAGTTGTTAATATAGTTTGGTAAACTTACATCCTGCTACCGAGAATATTTCATAATAACGGTTTTGTTTAAGTCTGGAGGAGGGAGGGCAAACATTTCAGACAAACATGCACATTAAATTTGAGCTTCCGGGATCAGGCACTCCACGGCTGCTTTTCGTGTTGATTAATAACCAGAAAGAAACCATACGATAAAACAGACCAGACATATTGTCTGCATATACAGTTTAAACTCTGCTGCGCGAGTTTAACATACAATTCTGTTGAGAGTGAGGATATGTGCATCTGTCTGCCTTAAATTGTCGGGCGATGGCTCTCTGCACGACTCATGTTTCCCCTCTGCGTCCTAATTTCTACATATGTACTATGGGTAGCGGGTCAAACGAATATGTATTTATCGAAAATGTATAAGTGTAAAAGAGGCTGAAAGGGTTACAGCCGCCTTACGGTTTAGGAATATATATTGAAACAAAGCAGCATATAGGCTATAATAAAACCCTCAAGAACGAAAGAAAATCCCTAAGGACAGTGAATATATATTCGCTTTATGTTATGCTATTATATGATTTTAGCTAAGAGCTAGCCCGTGGCTTTCCATTGGTTAATTTTCTTGCCACTCTTATTTGCTTGCTTCTTATTTCATGGCGTTCTTTCCTCTTCTAATGGCTGTCCCTCCCCTGCTGCATCACTTCTGTACCATCCTTTGTGTTCTGCAGGATATTACATTGGTATCAAGTGCTGTTTGAGGCACCATAATACCCTTTTAATGGAAAAGCTCTGAGCTGTTGGGTGTATTTGATATTTTCTGTCCAAAGGGTTAATTTGAGTGTTGGACTATCATGTGAAGCAGTATGGACCAAATGTGCCTTCTAATTGTGAATGAAAAAAATAAACAGCAGTCATTGGAACCCCATGATGTTCCTAGATACAACCCTACCATGGGCCAGATGTATGAAGGTAAGTGTTTGCGATTACTAAATGCCAAATTTTTCGGACTCGCTATGTGGTAATCACAAACAGCAATGTACAAATGTGTGTTTTACACATGTTGCGATTCCCAGCACATAGACCTACCTCATGAATATTAATGAGGTAGGTCTCGTTTTTTGACCCATTGGGAATCACTAAAATCACAGGAATGATGGCCTGCTGGGGTCAGCAGACCACAATGTCTGCTATTGCTTTTCAATAAAGCAATTTTTTCTTTATTTCTTATGCAGCCCGTTTTTCTAAAAGGAAAACGGAATGCACTTCTAAAAGAAAAATGAAAAGATACCTTTTCAATTTTTAAGAGTAGGCAGTAGACCGTGGGACCACTGCCTGCTCTTATAAAATATATTTTTCCAACCTTTCTCAAAGGGGAAGGAGTCCCTTGGGGACCCCTTACCATTTGCGAATGGGTGACCACCAACTTGAAGTTGGAGGTAAAATGTGAATATTTTGCGACCACATTTCAGTTGAAAAACATTCATACATATCACTGCGATTCGGTATTAGGAAGACACACCCTAAACACGCCCCTTCCTAATACCGAATTGCAAACCTCAATAGTGATTCGGTAGCAGCTTACCAAATCGCAGTTTGGGCCTGGTACATAAGAAAATGGCTTTTATGTCTGCAAATGGCCCGATTCTGTGAATGCAATCTGTGAACTCGGTGTTTGCAAACGTAAAAATGCTTCATACATATGGCCCCCTGTTTCACCATAATGTCACCATGAAGCAAACCAGCAGAGATCGGCTGAGAAGCTCTTGTTTCAGTCCTGAAAGAATCAACCTATAGCAGGGCACTCAGTGTGACGCGTTGTGGGGCTTTGGATCATAAGATGCAGTATCATGGCTTTTGAGGAGGGACGGTTAGAAAAAACTAACAATCATTCCTCACAATGTAGTGACACCTCTACTGCATTTTAGAATGGCGCGTCCAGTTCCATAAACACTATTTTATGGACTTACTCCTTTTGAACTTTGGTTTCTCCAATCAAAAGCACCACTTGCTGTGTGAATTATGCACGGAACTGTGAAATTTCAGTTAAAATCAAACAGGGTGCTATTTCAGCAAAAACTAGAGGGTCTTGTGCAGGTATTGAATTACTAATCCTGGGACTTAAAGACTTGGGTTCAAATCTCATGTCACATACTTAAGATCTGTGAAGCTGGTCAAATGTCGCACCCGAAAAATAAGTGAAATTAGTATTTACAATTGTGTGAAGCTGGGTGCAAAATAAACATAAAGAACTTCTCATTGTACTGTGCCAACTGTATGTTCTTACCCAGTGTCTGTAGTTGTTCCCAGTTGGATCTCGTACCAAGGGCCATTAGAACAGGATCTGTTGACTAGATGCTCCTGCTGCAGTAATATTGCTCTGTGTAAAGTTGTATGCTGTTCATTGGTGCTGGACCAATGTTTAGAGTGGTGGTACTGGCCAAAAACGGTACCTCACTAAAAGACTTGGAGAATATGTGGCAAATACTATCAGGTGAATACAACGTTTGATGGGCCCCAAAAAACATTCTCCATCTAAATTTCTAACTTGTATGGGAGTGCTGCAGCACCTGCTGCAACCCTAGTCTTGATGCCACTAATGATGTTCCCTTGAGCTAGGTTTCTGCTATTTCAAATGGCTGACTTAAAATACATAATAAGGAGCCGGTTTTAAATTTGATCCTGCCCTCAGCGGAGACTTTGCAATCCATTTTCAGGTCGAGAATAGCAGCTTGCAAACGCTGCTTTTCAGACGTGTTGGTATGTATCTGGGCTTTTAACCACACCCACCGTATGCCCATCACGATCATTCGTTCATGGGCTTGCCTTTCAAAAATCCTTTGTTTTCGTTGGTAACTGTTTTACCTTTGTCCCTCCTTAGGGCGGTTTTGTTACCGCCTTGGCCATCGACCCTGTTACATATATGATTGCACTTTTGCTGATTACTTTAACTGCAAGCGAACTTCTTTTTCCTTTTGTGTCTCTCTTTGCGCTCATGGCGGCACTTTGAATCATCTCGCTCATGTCAACTGTTTTACTTTTTCTTTTCGGTTTGTTTGGCAAGAAAAGTCCGGTTAGGAATTTACCACGCTAATAACTGTACCTCCAGCAAATGCAAGACCATTGCATTGCAAATGCTTGTTTTCTTCAGTAGGCCTTGCTGTAACAGGGACTACTGCCTCCCTTGCGGGGGAACCTTTTTAAGTTCAGCTAGAACAGCTTTGCCCTCGTTTAATCTAGATACCACCAAAGCTTCAACCACATTTGGAAAGTCAGCCACTGGCACAACATGGTAAGTTTTCATCAACAAAAACACGGAGGACCAAAAAATCAAATAGAATTCACGTCGCAATGGGGATCCTCGTTAAATGATGCATGGAGACCACATATTACTTGGGTGATGCTAGGCACAATGTTTTGACGTCATGCTAAAGGAGTGCAGCTGTTATGGATGATGCAGAGCAGGCTGACTAGGGAGGTGTGAGGAGTCTAGTTACTTTCTGACACCCTGGTGTAATCCGTATGCTAACCAAGAGTAAATAGTTTGAAAATTACGGGCTGCTGCATGCTTCATATTTTGGGACTTTTTTTAATTAACGGGAAAAAAATTATGTCAAACAAACCTGTGTTTCACACCAGAAGTCTTTCATAGCAGACAGTCGCCAGGTCCAGATCAGTAACATACTAGGAAGGCCATAGCGTTCTTTTGGTGCAAAAATGTAATCCAGCTGGCATCAGCATAAACTGGTCTGCTGGTGATTGTCAATCACAATGGTTTGACAGGTCAGTCAATGTGTGGAGGAATTTTGCTATTGTCATCTGCTGGGGGCTCGAGGGCTTTCAGGAAGCCTCGTTACAGGCAGATTTGCAGAGGGAGAGTGGCTATCAATAGTGCAGCAGATGAAGTGGCACCGGGGCCCTTTGCATCCCAATTATGGTTGTTTTTTCACTACCAAACCATATGTTATGGGTACATTTGTCTTGCTTGCACTGGGGCCTACAGCACTCAAGTCACTGGAGCTGTACAGTGTGACGCAGAGGAAAAGTGCTGTTTACTAGAGTGAAGAAAGAAACCCTTCTGCCATTATGTATGCATGCTCACATGAAAAAAAAACTATAGGTCTACTCTTTACCGGAAGAAATACTACAGGTGTACTCTTTAGTGGAAGAAATACTACATGTGTACGCTTAACTGGAAGAAATACTGCAGGTCTACTCTTCACTGGAAGAAATATTATACATGTACTCTTAACTGGAAGCAATACTACAGGTCTGCTCTTTACTGGAAGAAATATTACAGGTGTTCTCTTTGGCCTACTCTTATATGCCTTTATAGATATTTCTTGAAACGTCCTAAACTTAAAAGTGTGTGTTGGAGGCTGCTCGGTCTGGTTGGCTAAAGTGTATGGTAGAACCTGCCACTCCTGTCCGGGGTGGTCAAGTACATCTGCTAGATAACCTGTGGGTAGCTTGGCATGGAGAAGCCAGGCTTACCTCGGAGGCAATGTGCAAAGCAACAGCACAGCACATTGCCACAACACCCCGTGTGTGGACGACCCCAAAAAGAGACTTCACGTGGGTTGTATGTGTAAAAAAATGTATTCAACACACATATGTTTAACGCAGTTTGATTACAATGTGATCTCAGCCTAAATGTCAATGAGCACACAACACACAACAATATGCAATGTAAGCTTAGGCATGAATCTCAATGAACAACACAACACATGATACTAGGCCCAACTACGTTAAACATTGATCATTGCATATACATTTGAGGAAACCATACATTCCCTCCCCGCACCCGCGTATGGTGCCCACCCGCTGTCAGCACTAGGTCCACCCTCATGTTACCCATGATCAGTGTAACATATGTAATCCAGGGTACACCCCGGGCTGACAGTAGCAGTACAATGTATATCACACTGTAACCACACTCCCACCTAGACCCACAGCCTCAGCCATGCTAGTAAAATGTGATGCCAATCTTATGAAATTCCCTGGCAGAGCCTGAGTATCCAGCAACAGCACAGTGCTACCCCAGCATTCACTCGTTCTCACTCACTCATTCCCTCACATCCACCCGCCGCCTAGGCATGGGGCACGGGTATCATTTGGTGCTGGGATGCACGCACACACTCTCATACATACTCACTTCTGGCACCCTAATGCAATGCCCTGATAATTGGCAAGTGGATTCTGATAGGCTTGGAAACCCTCTGGGTCCCAACCCACACTCCACCTGCCAACCAGCCTCTATTTACCCTTGCCCCACTGCAGCCCGCAACGATTATAGTAACTTTCCCCTGGGCACCCAGCTACCCAAGGCTAAGTCACAAATCCACAGGTGTCGAGGTAAAGGTGGGGGACCGGAAAGACAACAGCCAGCAAACAATTAATGAGGAGACGTTCACTCAGAGATCTTCAAAAGGAGGTTCACTCAGAGGTCTGCAAAACACAGGGAGATGGTCACCAGGGCCAACTGTTAGACTCAGCAGTGCCGAGCCCCAGCAGACAATCCAGTACCTCTGGAATGGAGAGGGGCTGTCGGTGTTTGTTGACTCGGCTCACTCTCAACACTTCAGGTTGCACACAACCAGTTACCAGGTACGTGTCTCTGGACTGGAGACACCCTGTGTGGTGCCCGTGAACTTCCAGAGGCCCCAGAAAGGTTTGATCCAACATAGAAAGTGCTCAGTGCCGTACCCCCCACAAAAAGAGGATACTGTTAGGAATCTGATGACTGGGGGTTCGCAGACGGCACCAGGTTTCTTCAACCAAATCCTAGCATGGTAGCCCCCTCAACAGGAGGCACTAGTCTGGTGCGTGATGAATTAAACAGCACCAGACCTTCCAGTTCCACTCAAGACTTGGTTTCCGTGCCCATCTAGGTTGAGGTACTCTGCCCAGTATGCTATGACCTTAGCACTACTGGACTGTCCGGACGAACACACCGGACACAAGTTCTGTTGTGCAATACTAGGCTAATTAAATCACTCATTGGTTTGTACCCACACCTCCACAGGTTCCAACCTATGAATGGGCACAACACGCAATGAGCATGTAGCCAAGGGTCACACAAGAGAAATGCTTCCCACTCGACCTCAATGAGCCCCCAACAGGGACCTGCAACAGTGATCTATTCACTTCACAAGTCATCTCGGAGTGCAGTGGTCCGCACAATGAAGAGCCTCACACCATTAGCATGAGCAGAACTTTGCTACCACCTGGTGCATCTGGTCTCCAGACTTAGGGCCAGATGTAGTAAACTCAAATTTTGCGAGTTGCAAATTGCGAGTCAGACCGACTCGCAATTTGCAACTCGTAAAATTGGATGCAGAAAGGTGTCTCAGACACCTTCTGCGACTCGCTATGGGGTCGCAAAGACCCACCTCATGAATATTAATGAGGTGGGTCGCATTTTGCGACTCATAACGAGTCCCTGCACTCACAGGGATGGTGGCCTGCTGGAGACAGCAGACCTCCATGTCTGTGACTGCTTTTGTAATAAAGCAGTTTTTTTTTTTTTTTATTGCAGCCCGTTTTCCTTAAAGGAAAACGAGTTGCAATACAAAAAAATAATGAAACCATTTGGTTTCATTTTTTCAGAGTAGGCAGTAGTCCATTGGACCACTGCCTGCTCTGAATTTTTTTTAGTGACATTCACAAAGGGGATGGGGTCCCATGGGGACCCCTTCCCGTTTGTGAATGAGTTACCACCCACTTGCATCGCGATGGCCGTTTTGCATGGCGCAAACTGTGTTTTTCGCAGTTTGCGACATGCAAAACGGTTCCTACATCTGGCCCTTAGTTCTTGGTCCACACACACACACTCCTGCCAGGAGCCAAAGGAGATAAACATCTCCACAAGTTTACTGATCTTCCTTTGGTGATGCTGAAGTGCCAAATCACAATGCAGTGGAAAGCGCCAACAGTCCCAGATACAACTATACGGCTGAATACATTATTGCAGTGGGCACGCACAGAAGCCAGTGTCTTACACTCCCTCTGGATTGGTCCCTTTTGACCCCACAGTACCATCTCATGAGTAGATCTTCCCTCCCCCCTACCTCAAAAGCCTCTAAATAATACACATGTGCCTGTCACCGTATTACTTTTTTTGTATTACATTTGTAATGACAATAATCATGTACCCGATTGCATAGCTATATACCAAGCACTTTTCTTTTGGCCTCACTGTTATTAATGTGAAATAATAAAAACAGATTTGGAAAAAAAGATAGTATAGTCTTTCTCTTTCCTGATCAAACATCCTTTTTTCTGCTCCATTTAGAGATGAGGGAAGTTCCTGGTTTCCATTGGCGGAGCCTTGGCACAGGGACGTAACGCAGACCCCTGCAGTCCCTGTGGCTCCCCCAACCCTTCAAGGGATCCCCAACCCTTCAGCAGACTCCATTCAGCCCAAGGCCAATGTATACCAGTGAGATATGGGAGAGTCAGGAGCCCTCATCACATTCTGCAGCACACCCCATCATTTTGCGCTAAGGCTCTCCCTCGGCTGGCTCTACAGGCACAAACATTTGGCTGGCAGCTAATTTTCTTTGCGACCACCGGGTCATAGTGGTGGTCATTTTGCCCCATTTAGGAAGTGGTAACATCACTAGATTTCCATGACGGACACGTCCAAGCGAGGCATGATTGCTCGTGTATGGAAAAAAATAGTGGGCCTAACATGCAAGGAGAAATCTTGCTGTGCGTCAAGGTTGTTAGTTTTTTGTTTTTCAGCAACAAACCTGTGCTTAGGACGGAGGGATTTGTTTCTGGAAAACAAAATATATGCAGAGCATGTTCAACAAACAATGTGCCAGCTCTGCAGATTCACAGGCTTCACATAACCATTTCACCATTGGTTGCAATGAAGGATTTGGAGATCACTGCCAGGCAGGTGTGGGTTTCAAACTAAGGGGGAGGTCCTCTGTCAGGGGAGCGGATGCCGTAGTCTTGCGCTGTTTACCAAGCCAGGTGGCCAACCAGCAGGGTGTAAGTGATCCTCCTGATCTCTTCAGGTATGTCCTTCAAAGTAACCTTCTGTCCAGAACGTTTACCCAAGCAATCGACTCTTCACCAGCCTTTTAAAAGTCCCATCTAGAGTTCGACTGTTGTAGAGCGGTGTCACCCTACAGAACTTGACAGCTCACAAAGACAGACAAGTATATACAAGTTGTTTCCATAAAAAAGTTATTGCACTGATCAAATTTTAACTCATTGTTCACATTTATTTTCTCTCCTCTGTTGTGTAGCTGAGATCATACAGATTTATGATAATCCTTTTGGAAATGACTGAACGGGTTTTGATAGAACCTACATTGTCCCATGATGGGGCTGAGAGAAAGATAGGTACAGCAGGGACTGTTGATCACAAGGCTTTTCGCTTATGTCTGCATGTAGGAATGCTTTAATCTGAACACAGGAGATAAGAATGATTTAAGTGATCCTGCTCTCAGCACACAAAGTAGCCGTTTCTGCTCACTTCACTTTTCATCTCATTGCCAAGCGTTACTTCACTGTATTTGCTGACAGGTCATTGTAGGGGCTGCACCACTTGTTTGGCTCCCCGGGAGAGGGAGCATTGCCTTATTTTCCAGTGCTGCCTCTCCATGAAGTTATAGGCTGTTTGGGTAGGACATCCTGAATTACTGAATGGAAGAAGAAGGGGCGTGGCCATGGCATTTGAACCGTCCCTACGCAGCTCACACCTGGGCAGGTGCACCCATGTGCATCCATAAGAGGGGTGTTTTGGGAGTAGAACGCTGTAGGATAGATTCATGGTGGGGTGTGCAGTTCAGGCCGGAAGTGGCGCAGTGCTGTACCACGGAAACAGTTTTGCTCACACTAACACTGTGAACACACCCTGTGAGTACTGGCCAGATGGTGCTCACCACTGGATTTCACCAGAGATGCTGCTCTCATCCCTGACTTTATAGCACCAGTAGTGACCGGAAGCTCAACACAATGAGTAATGGCAAAAGGTGGCAGGCAGGGGTGCAGTAATGACACTGGCTTCTCTCTGTTAGGTGGATTTGTATGCGGGGAGGCTGTAGTGCAAGTTACAGCAATGGTGGACTGTGCTTGGTTAGTGTGGAACTAAGGCACCCTTATCCACACTGCCTGCAGTCTGATCCATAGCCTGCAATTGCTGAAAGGAGCTGACCCCCTGTCCCATTATCCATCATGCGAATGACACTTCAAGCAGTCATTGGCTGAAGTGGGCCCTCACAAAGCCCTTCTTCATTGTATGTTACATTGACTGTTATTACTAATTGCTATAAGAAGTCAGTTAAAGCTGCCTTTAGCTCAGACCTAAAAGTATGTTTTAGAACATTAATGGTTTGTATGGTTGAGCTCTTTAACTTGTATTAATTACGGCACACCGTTGAGTTTGTGAAAGATAGTGTTTTTGCACTATTGCTTGTGATTGAAACAATGTTATTTCATTAAATACAGAATCTGCTCGCTTTTTCACTGGGACAATGACTGGCATGCTGTAGTTGGGCTAGGAATGTATAGAATGGTGATAACTCCTTTTGTTGACCACTGGGCAGGCTGCCCACTCGGGCTAGAACGTCTCCCTGTAGTACTTATATTTCCAGCCCTATTTCTAGATGGTCTCTGTGGTGTGAAACATTCTAGGTATGCCTGGATAGCTAGGAGATTACTAAGGATTTAGATCTCGATCCGCAAACCCCTCAATATAAATATAACGAGGCACGCAATCATTAACTCTACAACCACATTTGACAGTGTGGGAGAACATGGCGGGCTGCGCTGAGGGAGCAGCGCGCTAGGACGCCTACCTGTTTCCTGGGCAGTGAAGGGCGGAAGGTGACGGCGCGGCTTGAGGGCGAGATCACGCACACCGGATGTGTGGGCCGGTGACGACGAGGGCTGGAAGCATGCCGCGGCATATGGTAGAGGGGCAGAAGGCAGCTGGTGTTGGGCACTGGAATCGTACCGCACTGGAGCTTCGCCGCACGCGCCGGGGAGCAGCGCCTATTCCCCTCTGGGGGAATAGCAGCAGCACAAGTAAGGCTGTCAGCGGGAGGAAAGAGGAGTCGGGAGCTACGGTGAGGGGAGCGGCAGGGAGCGGCAGCAGGAGTGGAGGTGGGGACAGCCGGAGGAGCGGTAAGACAGAGTGGGGGGGATTGTGGTACCCCCCCTAGACCTTTGAAAGCAGGGGGATTTGGGCAGAAGGTGCCAGATAAGGGGCAGAAGGGGACGTTGTAGCTGAGGAAATAGGGGAAACAAGCAAGAGTAAAGAGCCTGAAGGAAAGAGGAACACTGTGAGGAGGGGAGGTGAGAACAGTCATAAAATAAAAAGTAAGCCTACACCCTCCTTGAGGTCTTACTTCAGAGTTAGACCTGAGGTCACTGCACTTGTTCCGGGGCAGGCGAAGACCCAGAGTAATCAGGTGATGGAGGTCCCCGGACAACAGAAAATGGAACAGTTTGGCGACGCTAGTGGAACAGTCGAAAACAGTGTACTCTTGTTTTGCCAAGCTAATGGATGTTTTAAGGCGGGGCAAGCAAGGTGTGGGATATCTTCCCTTGTGCAGAACAGTGGTGAAGAGTCTACTTCCCTGCAAGCAGCAATTCCAGTACCAGTGGTCCCCCGGACGCATAGGTTTCAAGTTTTGTCAGAAGCTGCGGCTCCTATAGCTCCTATAGCCCCTTGCCTTACCCAAGGCTCCTCCATTGAGACAGTGATTCTTTCTATCTTGGAAGATATAAAATAAAGGTTTTGCAAATTCTGAAATAAACCAAGGGGAGATAAGGGAAGCCTGCGAGGTATTAGAAAGGAAGTTTGACAGTTTGATGGAGAGAACTCAAGTTCTAGAAGAAACTGTGGGTGGAATGAAGGAGGAATTGAGATTACATAAAGAAGAGATTCAGGTATTAAAAGGGAAGGAGCAGGAGTTACAAAACAGACTAGAGCGATTGGAGAATTATTCACGAAGGAATAATTTAAGACTTTTGAAGATACCGGAAAGTGCGGAAGGGGGAAATTTGAAGTCCTAAGTGGTCTCCCTCATTAAATCTGCAGTTAGGCTTGAGGAGAGTAAAGAAGAGATTGGAAAAGACATTCAGAGAGTTCATCGAGACCCCTTTCTGATGCGGCTGAATAGTAGTAAACCTCAAAGAATTTTGATACATTTTGTAACCTATGAGTTGAAAGAAAAGATCTTGTCTAGAGCGTTAAAACAAAAAACTTTAAGAGTGGATGATGTTTCATTTGACATTAGGTCTGATTTTTCTAGGTCTATTATGGATGGGCAGTGGGAATTGGGAAAGTGCCTGGAGGTATTTAAGAGCTTGGGGGCTTCGGCGCAGTTGAAATTCCCTGCGTCTCTCGGAGATATGTATAATAATAAAATGCATAATATAAGGGATGTAAATGGAGCGGAAGAATTGTTGGCAGCTATCAAAAGTGGGCAGGCCGAACACCAGTGAAGGTTTTTTTTCTTTTAGTTATTCTAAGTATACCCCGGAATACAGGGGTGTTCTAAAAATGGGGCCAACATCATCATACAAATTGGGGAGGTTCTCCATGGGAGGGGCTGGGGGAGGTGGGTGATGGGGGGTCACTGGGCGGGGAGCATTTGGGAGAAAATAAAAAAGACCCTTGTTCACCCGGGTTAGTTCTCACACCTTATTTTAGAGATAGCTAGTAGGGGTAGGGGTCAGGGGACAAGAGGAACGGTATCGCACATTCTTTCTTGGAATGTTAATGGTTTGAGAACTAGAGGAAGAAGAAGTAGAATATTGCAATACTTAACAGATTTAACAGCACAAATGTTGGTTTTTGCAAGAGACCCATCTGGCAAGAGATGAGTGTATGAAGTTATTCAAGACGCAGAGGTGGGTCCAAACGTGTGTCTGTACTGAGCACAACTCTCATACAAAAGGTTTGGTTATTCTGTTTAAAGAACAACAAGCTAACATAGTACTACTGGACGTAAGATCAGATCCAGCAGGGTGCTGTGTTATAGTTAGAGTACAGGTTGGTGGCAGAAATATTGTATTGGTTGGGTATTATGGCCCTAATTGTGACAATATAGAACCACTTAGACGGTTGTTCTCCCAGCTTTTTGAATTTTCAGATCAGGTTATTATGATGGGAGACTTTAATGTTGTGTTAGACAATAAACTAGATAGGACGGACAATTGCAAGCCTTTAGGAACTCCGAAATCTCAGCAATATTTGAGGAGGATGATGAAGAAATTTGGCTTGTGCGACATATGGAGACAGAGAGTCGGAAACAAAAGGGATTTTTCTTTTTTTAACAAAAAATATAGACATGCGTCCCGTATTGATTATTTTCTGCTAGATATACGGTTGAGAGAAGGTGTGGAGGATGTAGTATATCTGCCCTCTCACCTATCCGACCACACAGCGGTGTTGTTAGATATTGATCTGTCTCAGAGGACAACCAGTAATAGATGGACATTTGATCGTTCATTATTATTAGACGAGGAGGTTGCACTTCAATTAGGTAAGGAAACAGAGGTTATTTTAAGTATTAATGTTGGGTCGGCTTTACCATTTGTGGTGTGGGACACTTTTAAGGCAGTTATAAGAGGGAGGATCATGAGTATCTTGTGTTATAAACATAAGTTGTTTAAGAATGAAATAAAATCTCTAGAACAGGAAATGCTAAGGAAAAAGGACAAGCTGGTGGGGATGAAAGAAACGGGTGAGCCAGAGGCTTTGAGGATAAATTTGGATGAATTGAGACAGCAGTTGGACAATGTATTACAAGGTAGAATTATAAAAAGATGGGAGGCAAGTAAGTTGGCTCATTTTGAGTATGGCGGAAACGCGGGGAAGTTACTAGCTTGGAAGAGCAAATCAGATCAAGTAAGGAACTATATCAAGGAAATTGAAGTAGATCAGTCAGGGGAAAGAGTGATGGATAGTAAGGCTATGGAGTCTGGCTTTCAGAACTTTTTTTGCTCAACTTTATACAGAGGAGTTAGAGATGGGAGAGGATATGGTTGATAACTGGTTGGGTCCTGATATACTTCCTGGTATTTCACAGCAGGAGCAGGAATTACTGAATGGACCAATAACATCAGTAGAAATAAAGAGAGTTTTGAATAGGAGTAAGGGTGGGAAGGTCCCTGGTCCGGATGGTATTCCAGTGGAACTATATAAGGCATTAGGGGGCGCTATTATCCCAGCTCTAACTGAATTGTTTGGTGGGATTCTTGAAAATGGAATTTGTATACCAACTTCGTGGAATGAGGCTATTTTTACACTAATTTTGAAACCAGATAAAAATTCTGCAAAATGCACTTCGTATAGGCCTTTATCATTGTTGAATAGTGATTATAAATGATTTGCTAAAACATTAGCTGATAGGCTGAATAGGGTAGTGAATAATTTGATATACCCTGATCAGAAAGGTTTTTCTAGAGATAAAGATATTTGCATGAGCTGACTTTTAATCTGATTGGGGCGATAGATTTGGACACTTCTCTTGAGATCCCCCTGCCGATTATTATTATTGAAGCAATGAAAGCTTTTGATCAGGTTAATTGGAGTTATTTAAAATTGATTTTAAGACGGGCTAATTTGGGGGACAAGTTTTGTAGGATTATCGATCAGATTTATAGGGCCCCTTCGGCTAAGGTATTGGTTAATGGGAACCTTACAGGATCTATTGCAATCACAAGAGGCACTAGACAAGGATGCCCATAGTCTCCTGTACTGTTTAATTTGAACATAGAGCCATTGGCTAGGAAGATCAGGCAGAATTTGTCAATCTCTCCGTTTAGCTGTAAAGGTTGGGAAAAAAGGTGGCTTTATATGCAGATGTTCTCCTTGTATATACCAGTAACTTATCAAAAGCCCTTCCCGCAGTTATAGAATTGGCTGAGAGATTTGGTAGTATATCGGATATCGGGTGAATGTTGAAAAAGCAGGTATTATGTCTTGGAATATGGAGGAAGGCTTGACATATGGTAAGAAGGAAGTAAGGTATTTAGGTATATTGGTGACTCATGATCTTAAGCATTTAGCAGAAAGGAACCAACAAAAATTGTTAGTGGAACATAAAGGTATAATGCAAAGATGGACACACCTTCCATTGACCATACTTGGGAGAGTCAATTTAGTTAAAATGCCCATCTTGCCAAAGTGGAATTTTCTGTTTTCAGCTACTCCTCTTATTATGCATAAAGGACATTCACAAAAGATGCAGCAGGCCATAAATGATTTCATATGGAGGTCAAAGGGGCCAAGAATATCTTGGAAAAAACTGCGTAGAAGAAGGGAAAAGGGAGGTTTGGCATTGACAGATTTGAGGTATTACGCTTGGGCTTTTTACTCAAGAGCTCAAGGATATTATTTCTATGTCCAGACACCACAGCAATTGGTCTAATATGCAAGGCTATGGTTTCAACTGTTAAAGGGGCTTCAAGGTACTTTTTACTTAAATTTGGAGATCCAAAGTTTTTTAAAAAGGTTAAGTTGAAAATATTGCAAGGTCGTGCGAAGTGTTGGTACCAGTTAAGACAAGCAGCAAAACAAACCTATTATAGTTGTAAAGCGCCCATTTGGGACTCTCCGGGCACACCAGACTGCTTCAAAGATGTTCTAGCATTACCAATTAAAAAGGCGGGGTGGAAGTTTGGGGGATCTTTTTCATGAGGGAATCCTGCTTTAATGGGAGGAGTTGACGGAGAAAACTGGAGGATCCCTGTCTAGACTGAAGTTCCTGCAGATAAAGGAATGGGCACAGGGGGTTAAGGGGTGTTTGGGTGTAGTTAATGCTTTGGAAGATTCTCTCCCGTTGTTTTCCTCGGTTTCAAGAAAGGTTGCGGTTTGGTATTGAGAAATTGCAGAATGATTAGACAAGGATTTTAAATTGCCTATAGATCTTTGGGGGGATTTTATCCCTAAGGTGCTGGTTCACAGGTGGTGGAAGAAGTCTTTGTCGATTTTGTTTGATGTGGTAAAACCAGGCTCATTGAGGAAAAATCACCTCTAAACTATACATAGAGCCTACATTTCGCCGGATAAGCTGTCTAGAATTTAAAAAGGAGAGGTGGTTAAATGTTTAAAATGCGGTCTTGAAGGGGCAACAGATATCCATATTTTTTGGGAATGCCCGGGCATTTATTTATTTTGGGAGGAAGTATGCAGTACTCCCTCTGGCATATTAGGTTGAGAAATTACAGCATCTCTCCCTTTGATAATATTTGGGCAGTCACAGGAATTGGAAGTAGGGAGCAGAAAGGGAAGCAATGAAAGGCTTACATTTTTGTTTTATGTAATCTTGTTGGGTAGAAGAGAAATCTGTAAAAAATGGATGTCTGTTTCCCATCCGACACACTCGGAGTGGCTCAATGCCGTTTTTCAAACTTTGGAACTGGACTTGAACCTACGAAATACTAGGAGGACAAGGGCAAACGTTTGGGCCCCTTTATTAGAATGGAGAGAATCTATTTGAATTTTTTTGAATGGGTGGGTAGTATGTATTTAATGATAATTTCCTTTCAGTTGTCCAATGATTAAACACCTCTCTCTAGGATCTCCTGTCCGATAGTGGTTCTTTTCCCCTTCTGTGGAAGATTGTATGAGAGTTAAATGGAGTCCCCTGGCATGGACCATTCTCTTGTTGAGAGGGTGAGAACGACGTTTTGGAAGAGAGTTGGTTCAGGGGCTGTGGTGAATGAGGACAAAAAAAAAACCTCTATAACCGTTTGTGGATCTACTCTGTTTTTTTCTGGAATATGTTAGGAATACGCCAGCAAGGACTTTGCTGGATGTTTTTTGGGAAACTCAACCTTTAACAAAGTAATAAAGTGCACATTTCTTTTTTTTCTCAATTAAGTATTTCTACCATATCTATTCAGATAAAGTGTGTAATGGCCAAAGGTATCCTTTGTAAACATTGTGGTCACATTGCTATTCTGCGTTTGGCCAGAACACAAAATATGAGCATGAATATTAAGCTTTTAAACCTAAATTAACGGCAGACTTGACACTATGTGATGCTAGAATTAGGACTCCTCAAGACCAACTCTGTGGTCAGTGGATTAGTGTCAGGTCAGAAGCGGTTCTATCGATACATCTGTACTATGATCCGGTAAGCCCAGGTTCCGCGTGCTATGCTAATGGCCACAATTATTTGGCAGATACAATGAAGCCTATGAATGCCTTTCTTCTGGCCCACACTGGTTAGCATACAACTTAAGTAGTTTCTATGTGTTTCACAATGAAGTAACCGAGACAAATGTATGGTCACGGTACATTTAAAAGCCTAACACAATCCAAATACCTTTGGAGAAAACTCCAAAGTAACATTTGAAATTTGGGCCTTTTCCCTTGTTCAGTAAAGGTTTGCGGTGCTTCTTTGTTCACGATTGCTACTGCACTGTAAGTTTGTAATGTTTCACTGGTCCTTTCATCTTCTCTAGATGAGCGGATGCTGACAGACGATAAGATTCTTCTGTGTGAGAATCCTGATTGCACGGACAAAAGAAGGGCATTTAAGGTAAGAATATACTTTTTTGAGGTATTGCTTGAAATGTGAGATATTGCACCTAGCAAGCAATCAGGGACAAACACATTTAATTTTAAAGCCTAAAATGCGTTATCTTCGATAGAATTTTATTTTTTCCATTCATTCCATGAGGTTTATCATGTTGTCAATAGCTAACACAATTTATCAAAAATATTAGTTAAAGTAATTATATTGAAAATGCAAATAGATTGGAGTGCCGTAAACGTTTAAGTACATACTGTTCAATTAGTGTCTTTTTTTGGCCTTTGCTAATGTGCACAAAGGTGCTATTTAGTGCTTTTACGTATTCATAAAATTGTGATAGTTTACTACATGTTCTTTTTGCAGATGTAAGTGCTGCTTTGCAAGAGTAAAATTACTGTTGTCTACAACAGGCAAGGTGCAAACACTATCTTTGTCTACGATAAACACAATAGTGATTTTTGCCCGAGCAGAACTAAATTGGCTGGTGCCAAAAGAAACAAAACAGGAGTCTCAGCCACAGAGTTTGTGACGTAATGCTGCATACCACCAACAGGAGCACAGACCACAAATACCTAATTAGGCACAAATGGACTAATTATGTTGTGTGTCTTTCTAAAGCTTAATGTTTAAGGCGCAATTCGAAAATGCAACTTTGCATTTATGAATCTCTGGCCATTGCCTCACAATTTCTTTTCACTGGTTTTCTTTTTCAAAGATCGTACTTAGTGATGTTCCGCCACATGTTTGAACCAGGCCTCTGATACATTAAAAGAGCTAGGCAGTCCCTTTAGAATTGGGAGACTTTCTTCTGTTGCACTTGAATGTTACCTTATGAGACCGTCCACAGCCTTCCTTCTTCTTGTTTTTCCTGTGTCCAGTAGAGACGCTGTCCACTGTGGAGCAGTGATTACACATCAACCTTCTTAGCCTATTGTACAGTGATGTTTCTATTTCTGCTAACTAAAGGGCAATCTTATCGCCATGCACGAATGTGTAACCCTGGCTACTGCTGGACCAGAATTAAGGGTGTACACATGCATGTTCACATAGGCCTGAGGTAGGCCCAACTGAAGATAGCAAAAGCTCTTGTTGTTCTTATAGTGAAAGCAAATGCTTTGTGTTTGCATTTGCTTTTTGCATCACAGACTGCCTGGTGCATGCTGCCCAGAGGGTCTCTATGAGAACCTAGAAAGTCAAAATGAAACACTCTGTTGAAGTGTGCTATTATTACTATAACCATTCAATGGGGGGATACATTGTGCCATCTGAAGGCGTCTAAGGACTTAACAGTCATTGCATATTCCCATCTTGAGGTACAGGATTTGATCGAAAGAGCGTCCTTAACTACCTTACTATAACAGTCTACTCTGAAAGGATATCTAGACGTCCGCTGAGTCTAAGATGGCGGATAGCGTGAGAAAGAAGGTGACCATTTGCCTGGAAGTTGGAAGTTATGGAACGATTTTGCGTTAAGCTAAGCCATACATGGATTATGTTGCACAAAGCTCTAAAAGTTTCCAGTCATTATGTTTGGCCATACAGAATGGTAACAACTGCATAGACCTTTTGGCATCCATGGAGTTGTTGACTTGTTCGCTTTCAGACACTTCCCTTAGTGGGCCACGGGCATGTACTACAGAACTTCTGGCATTTCTTGAGCATAGACCACATGTCTGGACACACTCCTAGAGATTAGAGTTGTGTCTGGCCTCTCGTTTTGCATCTTCCCCTCTAGGGATCAAGCATTTTGGTCCAATCAAACAGCCAAGAAAAAAGGATTTCAGTCCCTCATTTAATCATTCATTTTGATGTGACAAGCATATGCTCATCCTGGAAGTAGTCTATGTTAGATTGTCTCGAGGTAGCGTCATGCAGCTTTTCACACAAAACTGTCTGTGCTCTGTCCCCAATACAAAGGCCTGGCTATGCCATGAGAGGGTTGTTGGAATTTTCAGTTGGCGGGTATCTTTGATTATTTTAACATAATTGAAAGGATACGGTACTGGGTGTTTTGATTCGCCATACATTTTTATAAATGGATATTGTTTTAACTTATAAAGTCCCCCAGACTACCTCTGTGCCTGTTAGGATTCAGTGCATTGGCCATGTCATTGTACAAGTCTCAGTGAAGGAAAAGATTTAATACATATATTCAGTGCTCTTTTTGATGAGAAACTTGCCAAAAGAGTTCTCACCAATCATAGACTTGTAGGATGTGAATCAATGCATTTGTTCCTTTCCATTCTGGTTGTCAATGTTCTAGACATTAATCCCCGTAAGGAGTTTTCAAGGTATTTCCGGACTTTTATATACCCGTTTCATATGCTGGTGTAAATTTAATAATTTATTGAGGATCAGCAGCTTTTTGAATGTCCACTCATTCCATTCTATCCATCCTCCACACATTGTGTCTTCTTGAAGTGATTGGCAATAGCTGTTGCAATGTTACATGAGGAGGTTATTTAGATTTTTCCCTCCCAGGGTGACTGTCTGATTTCTGCCTCCTCTTTGTTTAAATCCAAAAGTAAATGAACATGGCATCCTGACGGTTCTCCGGTCATTTTGTTTGTTGTCAGGCAAGTGCTAGGTCTCCAATCATTGGCAGGGATCAATACAATAGTGGAGATGAGGTCTAAAAAACAATGGTGTGACCTCATTTCACCAGCACACTCAAGCAATGCTGAAAACAATTAGAGCAAATTGTGACAGAATGTCCCAAGGTTCAGGACCTATTTGCAGCCACAACAATAGCAATTTAATGAGCTATTTCTAGACACTTTCGTACATAATCTCATGAGATGCAGGGATTCTGCAAAGTGTGGAACATAAGAAGGAAATTTCTTTGTTCCACCTTATGACTCTGGCATAGCATTATTGGAGTGTTCTCAAGGTGAAAATACTTTTGTTCTCCTCCTTCTATTGATCCTCACAACAGATGCCCGTCAAATAGATTGAGGTCAAAATCCTCCACTTTGCCAGTTTTCATAGTTCGTTTAGCTTGTGTCCAATTTTGACAGAGTCCCGCTGTGTTTATCAGAACTACCAATCAGGGTGCATGAGCATATGCAAACCATTGGTTCTCAGTATTCCTCCATTTCCATCCATGGCAAGTCAGCATGATAACACTGAAGATTGGGTAGTCAAGATTGGATTTATTTGCTTCCCTGGAGTATGCCTCTGTTATACACTCTGTATCTCAGAAACTGACAGAAGGAGCTTGGGTGTAGATGCATTTTAGCTTCTGTAGGTCTGTGGGCTTCTATTTGCCTGTCACACTATTCACCTTCTAAGGCTGAAGAGAATGATAGATTTTGGAGGAATCAGTTAAGATAAACTTCATTGTGCCTTATTAGCTTTGTTGGACCTGGTTTTCCCAACAGTACAAGCTGATGGTGTTGACTTCCTTCCGTTGGCTGATAATTCCCTCCTCATTGTGAACCTGCCCCAGTCTTTCCTTCACTTCTGTTTATAATCGAGATGAAAATGCTCAAGATCCCGAGTTTGTCTTATAATAGTAGCAGTCTAGAAATTGGTTTGCTTCCATTGGGGTAACTTTTCTCTTTTGTGTAGTGAGAAGGGACTTCTCCCCCATCAGTATCTCTCTATATAAATTCTTGTGTTTATCTGGTAGGGTTTTGAAGAGTAGTTTATTGAAGCTATGATTGAAGGGTGGCCACTATAGGGGCAAGTCAAAGAATGTGGGTGAACCTTTTCTGTTACGGCTGCTGTATACTTTCAAGAATCAATGCTTGGTGTTCAACCACACCACTGGCTAAGTTGGGATCTTGTTCTTGTTTACATGGGCACCAAAGCTCTCTATTTTAACATTTGCATCTGCCTCTTCAGGCTTTGGTAAAAGTGATCTTGCTTCTGGAAATTACTTCCACAAGGAGATGTGAAACATTTGGAAGTCTGGGTCTGAGTCCTATCTCAAGTTTTGTAAGGTCTGAGGTATTCCACATTCTGTGCCCTCTTCTATATGCAAAATGTTTGTCTTGTTTAATTGGAACAATAATTTTTCTTCCAATGGGCTGCCTCGAAGCTAGGTTTAGGGAGGTTGAAGCCCTCCTTTTCTGAAGGGCCATTTTGATCTATCTTGACAAAATTACATATGTCAGGAAGTGAAAATTGTTTTGTGACATTTGGGCTAAAAGGTAGAGCAAGGACACACTCTTCATGCATGATTGGCAGATGGATTAAGTATACAATTTCTAAGAACTGTGAGATAACAATTATTCCAGTTCCTATTAACATCAATGCCAGGACCACTAGAGAGGTATTTATGTCTTGGACAAACTGTGTAGAGGTGTCATTGTCAGATATCTGTAGGAGGGCTACTAGTTCTTCACTAATCTCATTTGTTCTACATTATAGTTTGGATTTGGCTGCATTTCAAACAATTAGTTTTGGTGACTCTGTCCTTCATTCTGTCCATAGTTAAGTCTAAACTTCCTCATCAAAGCCATGTGTTATTTCTGGATCTCCACGTGTACTGTAGTTTGGGATAGCAGGAAGAAGATGGGGAAACGTAAGTTCCTATGTGAGCAGTTCAAGAACAACTGAAGAAAGACTCCCTCTCCTAAAGGGAGTGTCTATTCTCTTTTCATTTGTGGTGTGAAGTGGAATGTCTCTCTCAAAACAGAGATGAAACCTCAATATGTAAAGACTATGGCAATGAAGCCATGACTTGTAGAAAAGCAGATGACATATGTAATCAGGCATTCTTATTCAAAGCGGTATGATTTATGTTTGAGTGTTACTTAAGAATTTCAGAAACCTGAACTATTCCAATCAATAATGGCACTTTTCAAGTTTCATTAAAAAAAAGCATACATAAAATATGGTATCTCAGCACTCGAAAAAGAAGGAAGTATTTTGAAATAATATGACTTGTTAATATGGGGAAAGTGTCCATATTTCCATGTTATACAATAAGCCAATTAGGTTATTGTTCACTCCTTTATTGATGATCTTATGAATTTTTTTTTTATTGTAGCCATAGTCAACAAGTTTCGTCCCTTTTGGGACTTCTTCAGGGCTTAATCCAGTTTCATTTAGTAATGCCTGTTGCCACTTGTGACCCTCCAGTAATATGTAGGGATTGACTTTTAGGGTCTGGTGAACAAAGTTGTTCCTGTTTAGCATTCTGTGCAATGTCCACGTGTCATGTAAATGTTCTGTTTTTCAAAACATGGACATAGATGCAACAAGGAAATTGTTGTCATGCAGTTCTGTAGATTTTGTGGTCAAATGGAAACACAGAATATAAAACAGTGCATTTCTATGCTGAACTAAAGCTTGTCTTTTATATTTCTGCTTAAATGTGCAGAGAAACAAAAGGGATACAATCACAAATAAGCATATTTTGATATCAAGAGTTTGGCTGGGGCACTACAAGGACTGTTTTTCTTAAATTTGTTTATACTCTGGGTACTGTATGTATCTCTATTATAAATAATTTGGATAGCGGTGTGAACAGGATGAAACAATTCTACATAGTTCCAAATAACAGCTTCATGTTCTATTTGGTGGAACAAGAAGGAATGCAGAAAATCGATTGCAATGTTGAAACTAACATTTTATGCTATTCGCTTCTTGGCATAGTGTCCTTTTTAGCTACAGCTAGAGCAAAACAGACTGTGTTAACGAGTGGTGCGAGTTTGCTTCTTGGCATTGTTATTTGTTGTGCTAAACCATTATTGATCAGGTTTTGGAGCTCTTTCAGTTGAACATGTAACAATTTCAGTATAAGCCCCTATGTTAGTTGTTAGACCTGACATGCCTTAGGGTGGTCACCCATAACTTTTTGCCTGCCTCCCTCCACTTTTTGGACCCTGTTTTGCTGGCTTTTAGACTCTGCGCACTTTACCACTGCTAACCAGTGCTAAAGTGCATATGCTCTCTTCCTTTTTAAACACGGTAACCCTGGCTCATACCTGATTGGACTATTTAATCTACTTATAAGTCCCTAGTAATGTGCACTACATGTGCCTAGGGCCTGTAGATTAAATGCTACTAGTGGACCTGCAGCACTGGTTGTGCCACCCACTTAAGTAGCCCCCTTAACCTTGTCTCAGGCTTGCCATTGCAAGGCCTGTGTGTGCAGTTTCACTGCCACCTCGACTTGGCATTTAAAAGTACTTGCCAAGCCTAGAACTCCCCTTTTTCTACATATAAGTCACCCTTAATGTGGGCCCTAGGTAACCCCTAGGGCAGGGTGCTGTGAAGGTAAAAGGCAGGACATGTACTTGTGTAGTTATATGTCCTGGTAGTGTAAAACTCCTAAATTCGTTTTTACACTACTGTGAGACCTGCTCCCTTCATAGGCTAACATTGGGGCCGCCCTCATACACTGTTGAAGTGGCAGCTGCTCATCAGAAAGGAGCAGGAAGGTCATATTTAGTATGGCCAGAATGGTAATACAAAATCCTGCTGACTGGTGAAGTCGAATTTAATATTACTATTCTAGAAATTCCACTTTTAGAAAGTGAGCATTTCTTTGCACTTAAATCTTTCTGTGCCTTACAATCCACATCTGGCTGGGCTTGGTTGACAGCTCCTTGTGCATTCACTCAGACACACCCCAAACACAGGGTACTCAGCCTCACTTGCATACATCTGCATTTTGAATGGGTCTTCCTGGGCTGGGAGGGTGGAGGGCCTGCTCTCACACAAAGGACTGCCACACCCCCTACTGGGACCCTGGCAGACAGGATTGAACTGAAAGGGGACCTGGTGCACTTCTTAGCCACTCTTTGAAGTCTCCCCCACTTCAAAGGCACATTTGGGTATAAAACAGGGCCTCTGCCCTACCTCAAGAGACACTTGCTGGAGAAGAAACCTGAACCAGAAACTACATCCTGCCAAGAAGAACTGCCTGGCTGCTCAAAGGACTCACCTGTCTGCTTTCTACAAAGGACTGCTGCCTTGCTGTTGCCCTGCTGCCTTGCTGAACTCTTGTCTGGCTGTGAAAGTGCTCTCCAAGGGCTTGGATAGAGCTTGCCTCCTGTTCCCTGAAGTCTCAGGACCAAAAAGACTTCTCTCTTTTACTTGGACGCTCCGTGCGCCGAAAATTTCGACGCACAGCTTGTTTCGCGGCGAGAAAAACGCCGCACTCCGACGCTGATCGACGCAACACTCTTGGGACGATGGAAGATCCGACGCACGGCCTCGCAAGGACAACGCCGCCCGACCTCTAGAGGAGAAATCGACGCGACGCCTGCCGTGAGATCGTAATTTCAACGCGCAGCCCCGCAGATCGAAGTCTAGAGGAGAAATCGACGCAACGCCTGCCGTGAGATCGTAATTTCGACGCGCAGCCCCGCAGACCGACGCGCAGCCGGAGAACAAGCAGGAAAATCCACGCATAGACCCGGGACATCTGGTAATCCCCGCGATCCACAGAAAGAGACTGTCCGCGCGCCGGAAAACGATGCCCGACTTCCCCGCGTGGAAAATAACGACGCAAGTCCGTGTGTGCTGGGGAGAAATCGACGCACCCACCCGTTTTCCACGCACCTCTTCTTTTGTGGCCCTCTGAGGAGATTTTCCACCAGAAACCAGGTACTTTGTGCTTGAAAGAGACTTTGTTTATATTCTAAAGACTTAAGACATTTTATATCACTTTTCCGTGATATTTCTACAAGTTTCCATTGCAACCTTATTCTTTTTGACCTACAATTATCCTGATAAATATTATATATTTTTCTAAACACTGTGTGGTGTATTTTTGTGGTGCTATATGGTGGTATTGTATGATTTATTGCACAAATACTTTACACATTGCCTTCTAAGTTAAGCCTGACTGCTCGTGCCAAGCTACCAGAGGGTGGGCACAGGATAATCTTGGATTGTGTGTGACTTACCCTGACTAGAGTGAGGGCTTTTGCTTGGACAGGGGGTAACCTGACTGCCAACCAAAAACCCCATTTCTAACATTGGTGATCAGCGGTGAGGATAGGACTTGTATTTGTGCAGTGACATACAGTAGCTAAGTATTTCACTACCTACCCACAGTTGAAGGTCAACTTGGTCTTTATCTCTTTTTGAAAACCCGATTTTTTTCCTGACAATTTTCAAAAACTAAATCCTCACTCAACATGTCTCTGACTGGGTCTCAGACAGGGGACTTTGACCTAGTCCAGTTGGATACATATACGGTCAAACAACTAAGAGGATTCTGCAGGGCACTGAGGGTACCCACCCAAGGGGCCTCCAGAAAGGAGGACTTTCAAGTGGCGCTGAGGGCCTGGGCAGAAGCCCATTTAGATGATGATGAGGAAGAGGAGCCAGAAAATGGCACCTCAGAGGAATTTTCACTATCTGTGGATGGTGTTACCACTGCAATTGTGCCCCCTTCCAGACCAGGGAGCAGTGTCTCTATGCAAAGCCTGACCGCAGAGGAAAGGAGAGAGGAAAGGGAGTTCCAATTGCAAATGGCAAAACTGAAAATTGAGGCCAAACAAGCTGAGGCTGAAAGAGCAGCCAAACAGATTGAAGCTGAAAGAACAGCCAAACAAGCAGAAGCTGAAAGAGCAGCCAAACAGGTGGAAGCTGAAAGAGCTTTGGCTGAAAAGAAACTATTGTTGGCTCATGAACTGAGTCTCAAGGAGCTGGAGATCAAGGCGAGACAGTCTGAATCCAGCAATAATGGTGGCAGCATACAGACAGGACCTGCTGGAGAAAAGAAGGTTCGTATACCCAAAAATGTGGTGCCCAGTTTTGTGGTGGGAGATGACATAGATAAATGGTTAGCTGCTTATGAAGTTGCACTAAGGGCTCATGAGGTTCCTGAAGGGCAATGGGGGGTAGCTATGTGGGGTTATGTGCCACCTTTGGGGAGGGACACACTTCTCACACTGGATCAACCTGATCAAAACACATACCCACTTCAGAAAGCCACTTTACTTGCCAAGTTTGGGCTGACCCCTGAGGGATACCGTCAGAGGTTCAGGGACAGCACCAAACAACACACACAAACATGGGTAGATTTCTTTGACTTTTCCAGTAAGGCACTGAATGGATGGGTGCGGGGCAACAAAGTAAATGACTATAAAGGGTTATATGACTTGATTCTGAGAGAGCATATGCTTAATACTACTTTTACAGAGTTGCGCCAGCACTTGGTAGATAGTAAGCTGACTGATCCCAGGAAGCTTGCTGAGGAGGCGGACCTCTGGGTTAGCACCAGAGTGTCCAAAAAGGTACCTGGGGGGGACTCACACAAAGGTGGTCAAGGTTCCCAACAGAAGAAAGAGGGGGGAGATAAACTTACAGATAAGGAACTCTCAAAAGGCCCCCAAAAGAATTCCCAGGGAGGGGGTGGCAACCATTCCTTCTCTAGATTTGGGAAGAAGCCAGGGACATTTGATAAGTCAGGGAGATCCAACCCCAAATGTATGGAGTGTTACCAGTATGGTCACTATAAAGGCGACCCCCAGTGCTCCAAAAGGGCACCGTCCACTACCGGACAGACACCTGGGATAACTAGTGTAGCGCTTGGAGGGGAGATGGACCCAGATAGCTTGGGGGAGCAAGTAGAGATTTCCCTAGTGTCCCTGGGAGAAAGAGAAATGGTGCCCAAAGCCCACATGCCCCGAAATACTTCCAAGTACAGCCAGTGGGTCACCATTAATGGGCAGAAGGTGGAGGCTCTGCGTGACACAGGAGCCAGTATGACTACTATCCAGAGTCAGCTGGTGTCCCCAGAGCAGATAGTCCCTAATACATTCCACCAGGTCATAGTCGCTGACAATCGTGAGAGTCACCTACCGGTGGCTCTGGTTCCCTTTGAGTGGGGGGGGGGGGGTCTCTGGTACTCTGAAAGTAGCTGTGAGTCCTGCCATGCCTGTAGATTGTCTGTTAGGCAATGATCTTGAGCACACTGCTTGGAAAGAAGTAGAGCTCAGATCTCACCTGGAGATGTTAGGGTTACCTGAGTGGGTCTGCATGACCACCAGGTCCATGGCTGCCCGGGAAGGGAGTCAAGGGCGTCTGGAGCCTGGAAAAATGGCCCAGACAGCCGCCCAAGAGGGGGGCCCGGGGCGCGGGAAACCCGCCTCCAATGTTCCCACGGGGGTAGACGAGGTCCCTGAGGAAGAGGAGGCCCCCGAGCCAACCGGGGAGGACATAGCTGCCCTGGGTAACCTACCTGAACTTGCTGGCTGGCAAGTAGAGGGGGGGCCAACCAGGGAAGCATTCTGCAAGGCGCAGAGAGAATGCCCCACCCTTGAGGGTCTGAGGAAGCAGGCCACAGACCACGCAGCCGGTGACGCCTCTGGCGCTCACCATATTTACTGGGAGAATGATGTCCTTTACAGTGAGCGTAGAATTCCAGGTCCTGGGCCACACCGTGTGCTGGTGGTCCCCCAGTGTTACCGGAAATTCCTACTAGGCCTGGCTCACGACATTCCCCTGGCAGGACACCTGGGCCAAGACAAGACCTTTGACAGGCTTAACACCCACTTTCATTGGCCCAGAATGAGGAAAGCCTCAGATAACTTCTGCAGAGCTTGCCCCACCTGCCAGGCTAGTGGGAAGGCAGGGAAACGGCTTAAAGCTCCCCTGATCCCACTCCCAGTCGTTGGCACCCCCTTTGAAAGGGTGGGCATCGACATTGTTGGTCCCTTGGACCCCAAAACTGCCCTGGGCAACAGGTTTATCCTGGTTTTGGTGGACCATGCCACCCGCTATCCAGAGGCAATCCCTCTGAGAACAGTGACTGCAAAGGTGGTGACCAGAGCCCTGATGGGAATATTTACCCGTGTGGGATTCCCTAAGGAGGTCGTGTCTGACAGGGGCACAAACTTCATGTCTGTATACATGAAGACCCTGTGGGATGAGTGTGGGGTGACCTACCGGTTTACCACCCCTTATCATCCTCAAACCAACGGGCTGGTTGAGAGATTCAACCAGACCCTGAAAGGCATGATTGGTGGCCTGACTGAGGCCATGAGGCGTAAGTGGGACGTTCTCTTACCTTGCCTGTTGTTTGCTTATAGAGAGGTGCCCCAGAAAGGGGTGGGGTTCAGCCCCTTTGAGCTTCTCTATGGTCACCCTGTCAGGGGACCCCTAAGCATCGTTAAGGAGGGCTGGGAGAGAGCTCCCCAGGCCCCTCCCCAGGATGTGGTCAGCTACATGCTGGCCCTCCGCAAACAAACCCAACGCTTCTGGAAAGAGGCCCAGAGTAACCTCGAGGCCAGTCAAGAGGTGATGAAGGAGTGGTACGACCAAAAGGCCACTCTAGTTGAGTTCTCACCTGGAGACAAAGTTTGGGTGATGGAGCCAGTAGAGCCCAGGGCTCTCCAGGACCGCTGGACTGGCCCCTTTGAGATCAAGGAGCGTAAAGGGGAGGCCACTTACTTAGTGGACCTCAAGACCCCCAGGCAACCCCTAAGGGTCCTCCATCACAACCGGCTCAAACCTCACTTTGAGAGGTCTGAGGTCAGTATGCTCCTAGTCACCGATGAGGGCATGGAAGAGGAGAGTGAACCTCTCCCCGACCTCCTCGCTGTCAAAGAAGGGGATGGGTCAGTAGGGGGTGTCATTCTCTCTGACTCCCTGACTCCATCACAGAGAGGGGACTGCTATGAGTTGCTAGAGCAGTTCTCCCCCCTGTTCTCCCTTACACCTGGACTAACCCACCTCTGTGTGCATGACATTGACACAGGTGACAGTGCTCCTGTAAAGAACAAAATTTACAGGTTGTCAGATAAAGTGAAGGCCAGCATCAAGGAGGAGGCCTCCAAGATGTTGACTTTGGGGGTTATTGAGAAATCCAGTAGTCCCTGGGCCAGTCCTGTGGTATTGGTTCCCAAGGCTACTGCCCCAGGTGCGAAACCAGAACTCCGGTTCTGTGTGGACTACCGGGGTCTCAATTCAGTCACCCGGACTGATGCTCACCCCATCCCCCGAGCTGATGAGCTCGTTGACAGGCTAGGCGCTGCCAAGTTCCTGAGTACGTTCGATCTTACTTCCGGGTACTGGCAGATTGGCCTGACTAAGGGGGCTAAAGAAAGATCGGCTTTTTCCACCCCTGATGGCCATTACCAATTCCGAGTGATGCCATTTGGGCTGAAAAATGCCCCCGCTACCTTCCAACGGTTGGTTAACGGGGTCCTAGCTGGTAAAGATGCCTTCTGTGCAGCTTACCTAGACGACATAGCTGTCTACAGTTCCAGCTGGGAGGAACACCTGCTCCACCTCAAGGAGGTGCTTCAGGCCCTGCAACAGGCAGGCCTGACTATCAAGGCTAGTAAGTGCCAGATTGGGCAGGGTTCCGTGGTGTACTTGGGACACCTCGTAGGTGGTGGAAGGGTGCAGCCGCTCCAGGCCAAGATTGAAACTATCAAGGCCTGGCAACCACCTAGAACACAGACTGAGGTGAGAGCCTTTTTGGGCCTCACTGGATACTACCGCAGGTTCGTCAAGGGCTATGGCACCATTGTGACACCCTTGACTGAACTCACTTCCAGGAAACAACCTAGGTTGGTGAATTGGACCGAGGCCTGTCAGAAAGCCTTTGATTCTCTGAAGGAAGCCATGTGCACGGCTCCCGTGCTCAGGGCCCCTGACTACTCCCAGGAATTTATTGTTCAGACAGACGCTTCAGAGCATGGCATAGGGGCTGTTCTAGCACAGCTGAATGAGGAGGGCTCAGACCTACCAGTAGTCTTTATTAGCAGAAGACTATTACCACGGGAACAAAAGTGGAGTGCTATTGAGAGAGAAGCATTTGCTGTGGTCTGGGCACTGAAGAAGCTAAGACCCTACCTGTTTGGGACTCACTTCCGGGTTCAGACAGACCACAGGCCCCTCAAATGGCTCATGCAGATGAGGGGTGAGAATCCAAAACTCTTGAGATGGTCCATTTCCCTACAGGGGATGGACTTTATGGTGGAGCATCGCCCAGGGGCTGACCACGACAATGCTGATGGTCTCTCCAGATACTTCCGCCTTAGCGATGAGAGCTCCCAGGAGGTCGGGTAGCTCTCCCCACTTTCAGCTGGGGGGGACACATGTTAGACCTGACATGCCTTAGGGTGGTCACCCCTAACTTTTTGCCTGCCTCCCTCCACTTTTTGGACCCTGTTTTGCTGACTTTTAGACTCTGCGCACTTTACCACTGCTAACCAGTGCTAAAGTGCATATGCTCTCTTCCTTTTTAAACACGGTAACCCTGGCTCATACCTGATTGGACTATTTAATCTACTTATAAGTCCCTAGTAATGTGCACTACATGTGCCTAGGGCCTGTAGATTAAATGCTACTAGTGGACCTGCAGCAATGGTTGTGCCACCCACTTAAGTAGCCCCCTTAACCTTGTCTCAGGCTTGCCATTGCAAGGCCTGTTTGTGCAGTTTCACTGCCACCTCGACTTGGCATTTAAAAGTACTTGCCAAGCCTAGAACTCCCCTTTTTTCTACATATAAGTCACCCTTAATGTGGGCCCTAGGTAACCCCTAGGGCAGGGTGCTGTGAAGGTAAAAGGCAGGACATGTACTTGTGTAGTTATATGTCCTGGTAGTGTAAAACTCCTAAATTCGTTTTTACACTACTGTGAGACCTGCTCCCTTCATAGGCTAACATTGGGGCTGCCCTCATACACTGTTGAAGTGGCAGCTGCTGATCAGAAAGGAGCAGGAAGGTCATATTTAGTATGGCCAGAATGGTAATACAAAATCCTGCTGACTGGTGAAGTCGGATTTAATATTACTATTCTAGAAATGCCACTTTTAGAAAGTGAGCATTTCTTTGCACTTAAATCTTTCTGTGCCTTACAATCCACGTCTGGCTGGGCTTGGTTGACAGCTCCTTGTGCATTCACTCAGACACACCCCAAACACAGGGTACTCAGCCTCACTTGCATACATATGCATTTTGAATGGGTCTTCCTGGGCTGGGAGGGTGGAGGGCCTTCTCTCACACAAAGGACTGCCACACCCCCTACTGGGACCCTGGCAGACAGGATTGAACTGAAAGGGGACCTGGTGCACTTCTTAGCCACTCTTTGAAGTCTCCCCCACTTCAAAGGCACATTTGGGTATAAAACAGGGCCTCTGCCCTACCTCAAGAGACACTTGCTGGAGAAGAAACCTGAACCAGAAACTACATCCTGCCAAGAAGAACTGCCTGGCTGCTCAAAGGACTCACCTGTCTGCTTTCTACAAAGGACTGCTGCCTTGCTGTTGCCCTGCTGCCTTGCTGAACTCTTGTCTGGCTGTGAAAGTGCTCTCCAAGGGCTTGGATAGAGCTTGCCTCCTGTTCCCTGAAGTCTCAGGACCAAAAAGACTTCTCTCTTTTACTTGGACGCTCCGTGCGGCGAAAATTTCGACGCACAGCTTGTTTCGCGGCAAGAAAAACGCCGCACTCCGACGCTGATCGACGCGACGCTCTTGGGACGATCGAAGATCCGACGCACGGCCTCGCAAGGACAACGCCGCCCGACCTCTAGAGGAGAAATCGACGCGACGCCTGCCGTGAGATCGTAATTTCAACGCGCAGCCCCGCAGATCGAAGTCTAGAGGAGAAATCGACGCAACGCCTGCCGTGAGATCGTAATTTCGACGCGCAGCCCCGCAGACCGACGCGCAGCCGGAGAACAAGCAGGAAAATCCACGCATAGACCCGGGACATCTGGTAATCCCCGCGATCCACAGAAAGAGACTGTCCGCGTGCCGGAAAACGATGCCCGACTTCCCCGCGTGGAAAATAACGACGCAAGTCCGTGTGTGCTGGGGAGAAATCGACGCACCCACCCGTTTTCCACGCACCTCTTCTTTTGTGGCCCTCTGAGGAGATTTTCCACCAGAAACCAGGTACTTTGTGCTTGAAAGAGACTTTGTTTATATTCTAAAGACTTAAGACATTTTATATCACTTTTCCGTGATATTTCTACAAGTTTCCATTGCAACCTTATTCTTTTTGACCTACAATTATCCTGATAAATATTATATATTTTTCTAAACACTGTGTGGTGTATTTTTGTGGTGCTATATGGTGGTATTGTATGATTTATTGCACAAATACTTTACACATTGCCTTCTAAGTTAAGCCTGACTGCTCGTGCCAAGCTACCAGAGGGTGGGCACAGGATAATCTTGGATTGTGTGTGACTTACCTGACTAGAGTGAGGGCTTTTGCTTGGACAGGGGGTAACCTGACTGCCAACCAAAAACCCCATTTCTAACATTAGTCCATCTAAGTGGAGATCAAAAAGTGGTCCACGGTTTAGAAGTTCAAGAAGTGCAATACATTAGCACTCTGTCTTAGTTTTTGCAGCTGAATGCTGCATTTGCCAGTGACTGGGACAATGTGTTTGATGAGCAACAGTGTGCAGTTTTCAGAGATTCTGAAATTCTAAGTGCATATTTGTTGGGTTGTTATACTTTGGATGGGAATGTTGCTGGGTAGAATTCTTGTTCCGAAGAGTGACAGAATAGTTTATACCACTTGATTGTACGGCTTGGCCATGCCATCTAGGTGTCCATCACGGAGAAGCATTTTCTCATAGTGTCAGAGCAGTTTCCTAACAATCGGTGTAGAGCTGTAACAACCCACCTATAAACTGAATTGCATTTGCTAATGATGTGTGAAGACAATGAGCAGCATTCTCGTCGGTGCTTACCCTTACAATATCCTGCAGCCCAACAAGGCGAAGGCATTTATGTGGGTCTATGAAAAGATGAGATCTAAAACAGGAGAGAACTGTTGAACTGAAGCAAACACTGTGGTCCCTGAAGAAGGACTTGTGGTTAGAGGTATCAAATGCAGAGATGATTTTGACCAAGAATAGCACTGATGTGCCTCTTTTGTCTGCCATGGGCCTGGTGTCACCCCGAAATCCACTTCTTCAGTAATGTGGTGAAGCCTGCATCCAGACTGAAAGAACTGAATAGAATCAATATGTAAATTTGTTGGAGTTCTGTCTTTGAAGTAGACCTTGGATGTCTTTGGTGGAATTGTGATAATGAAAATCAGTCTGCACTTCATGGGGATGAACCATTAAATCCGACCTTCCTTGGCACTAGATGATGCTACCCAGGAATTTATATAATGAGGATTTCTCATGCCAATGTACCTCTCCTTCATTGAGAAAATAGGGTTGGTATAAAGGTGGCCCTAAAGGCCTATGACTTCTGATAAGTGTGTTTCCTGTGGGCTCAACCATGATCCCAAGGAGGGGCACAATAAATTATGTCTTATTTCTGTTGTAAAAGTTATAATTATTCTGGCATAGATCATCAAAGGCTGGGAATTTTGTTCGGTGGCTCAATGTTATCAGGGTCATGGATTCTCTCTCCTCTCAAGAGAGTTTGTATGAGAAGTGCACTATGTTCAATTTGTGCTGTCTTGAACTTTTATATGGGTTTGTTGCTGGAATGAAGATAGGGGGTGCTTTGGAAGCTGGGCCTTTCCCCCAACCCCTCGCAAGTCTCCTGCCACTTTTCCTTGCAAAGCAGTGCACCTCTATGTGCCATTCGTGGTGGTGCTGGGAGAGCAGTTTGAATGTTTTTTACGAGTGTGTACTGTAAGTAATCAAGAAAAGCACCTTACAATTTCAGGGAAATGTTTTGTGATGAATATTTACAAGACTGGCCTGGGAACCAAAACCAGCCCTGGCACAAATGCTTAAACCAGCCCCACTTCCTTTGTCCCCTTACGCGATCTCGTTCTCTTCATCCATTCCCTCTCCTTCTTTCCTTTCTCTCCTCTCCCTCTCTGATCGCTTGCTCTCTACCTTCCAACCCTCCCGCCCTCTCTTTCGCTCTCTCTTTAGGCCTCCCGGTGCCTTCTGAAGTTTAGTTTAGTTTAGTTTAGTTTATAGATTTGTAGAGCGCATGGCTACCCGGGGGCATCCCAGCGCTAAAGTTATCGAGGAGTTATCCTTGAGGTGTTGGGGAAACTGGCAGAGGCACCAGCGGCTGCCCTGGGCTTTCGAAACCGGCCTTTAGGGGCTCCAGCCAACCGGTGAAATGCCTGGTTGAACAAAGGGCTTGTCTGGCCCCGAATGATTAGGAGTGTTGGAAATACTGCTTGGACCTCAATTTACTGGGCGTCACTGGGAGCTTTGTTGGGCCGCCGAAAGTGATCTTAAAATGCAGAGCTGTGGACTTGATGCGATAACAAAGAGGTCAGCAATTCAAACGTGTAGTAATGGGGCAACGGCGGCTGTTGGAAACATTGCTCAGTCAATGCAGGTATTACATTGCTATGTCTGCACTTTTATTTTATGTGCCAACCCCCAGACAACTTAGTGGGGAAATTCAAGGTTGCAATTCATATAAATAGCCCGTGGAGTGTTAGCCTCACTAGCCTTGATTCACAAAAAGTGTGTAAACCTATGCAGCCTGTCCTATGCCTTGTGTACTTTTTTGTATTTCGGGGTTTCACAAAATCTCCTAGACTACACACAGAAGTCTAGAAAGGTTGTAGGTTTCTGGGCATGTGCTTGTTATGTAGATTGTTTAAGGACGGAAGATCCACAGGTACAGAAACCTCATAAATGTGAATTTGCTAACTTATTCCCTGGATTTTGTACTTTATGTGAAACCTTTTTCCATGTGACAAAATCCTTTCCCTTGCACCTTGAACAAATGTGGGACTATTTGGAGTACTCAATTTGCACCCATGCCTTAGCATTTATAACATTAAAGTTCAGTTTGTGAATTCATTGCTATTGGGAATGTTTGTGAATTCCCACGAGGTTGTGACGTAGTGGATGGTTACCATATTCCACTTAGTCTGCCACGACCTCCTGGCGTGGGAACACCAGGAGGACCATATATAATTTTATACCTTCAGGACGCGCTATTCTAAAGTTCGGAGGCAGACTACAAGCTCCATTATGCCTTGGGCATGAAAGGAGGTGGGAGACTGAAATCGCAACAGTCGAGCACTTAAAAGGCTCCTTCCTGCTCAAAAGGCTGGTCCCTGTTGCTGCGGGATGAGCTATTCTGAAGTTCGGGGGCAGACTACAAGCCCCATTGCCCCGCACCGCAGCACAGGATGCACCCAGGTCAAGACTGGGCCAAGAGTGGGCCTGTGTCTGCCATCTTTGGCCGGAAGAGGCCCGAGGAATTGTATCACTGGTGGAAGGACATGTTATTATTGAAGAAGGTAAGGCTCATTTAAAGTCTTACTTATAATGGGGACAATGAAAAGGACCCTTTCTACGGGCAAAGGTAGCACTCAACCTCCCTCTCTGTTAACGATCACAAATTACCTATCTTTGATTTGGGGGTTATAATAACAGAGCTAGAACGAGTTGAAGAAGTAATTGATGCAGCAGAGAAACTGGCACAATAACTGCCCTATGAGCCAATTGTGATCATTGACAAAAGAGGCAAATCCATTTAACCCCTCTGATAAGTGGAGGGCAAGGGGTGGCCTAGCTGTTTTTCGCCCCTACCAAAAAATCCACTGCTCAAATATCACTTAAATGGTCTTCACCCTATTTTCAGGTGTCTCTAATATATTTTGCTAAGGAGCCTGATATTTTGTTGATTATGTTTTATAATAATACATCTCACCAACGTCTGTGAGAAATGATTGATGACTTTGCTAACTTTCGGGAAAATGTGTATTTGTCCTTGAGTAGGGAGGTTGTTTTGGTGTGAGTAGGGGATTTAATATTTCATTATGCCGTTTGGGTGACCGACAACTATGCGGCTTTCATATAGAAAATTGTGCTAATAGGACACACTACAGTTCTGGGGGACGTCCTGCATAGCCTAATATTGAAATATGATTGAATTTTCACATGTGATATTTTAGCAAGAAATTGCCAAACTACCCCTACATTTACCGGAAGTTCTTCAGGAAATGTTATTGATTTTATAATAATACCTACTGAAGCTTCTGTAATTATCTTGGATTTTAAAATAGTTCCACAAGGAAACAGCGATCACAACCCGTTGACCATCACACTAAAAAGTTATTTAAAGACATTACCTGAGGACAAAGGCCATACATCAGTGTATTAAAAAAACAAAGGACTGATAGTGGGATTTAGTCAATTCTGAAAATTGTATTTAAAAAATAATCAAAGAAAACATGTAATCTATATTGGTCTGCTCATCGGATAATCCAAACCATCCTAACATATTACGGAGTTAAGCCTTTTATGTAGATCAATCGCAGATGAACTATAAAAGGCCAAAATATGAGACACCAATACACTGATGGTTCAGCGCCTGAAATCCACTCTCAAGTCAAACCATCGATTTTTACTTGATATTCAGAATGGTAGACACTAATATAAGAACAAACTAGAAGAAAGGCAAAGGCAGATAGGGACCAAAGCTACTAGCTGCTGCAAGATAAAAGAACAGTATTACATTTTGGGATATAATAAATTACCCCCTCTTATTTTTTGATCTGGATAGCACAAAGGTAGAATCTTTGATTCCGGAAGATGAATGGGTGAGACATTTTTTAGTAGAGAATTCCAGCCAAATGAAAAATGCTTACAGGCTAGTGATGATTCTAGTAGGCTTTCCACCTTAGAACTAACCTCACAGACTTTTAATTTTCCTAAACATTTAAACAAAGTAGTTATGGTTATTAACTGGACAGCTCCAGGGAAAGCACCAGGCCCAGATAGGGTACCAGTAGACCTGTTCAAATCATATGTCCAATTATGGGATCTGATGATAAACATTTTACAGAGCCCTGTAGATGGCCCTATTCCTGCGCTTGGGGACTGGCCATTATAGTCCCCATTCTTAAAAAAGGAGACAAACTAATACCAGCTTGTTATAGACCAATCTCCCTTATCGACTCAACTGTAAAAGTCCAGGGGGGGGTAATTTTGACCTGATTGGAGACTTGGATACAAGAGGATAATATTTGGTTAACAGTCCAGTTTGGTTTTAGACCTGGTGTAGGTAAGATTGAACAAGCATTAAACCTCCATCTTATAGCAAGTAAACACTTGATGGTAAAAAAGGGGGCTTTACATATGGCTTTCATTTATTAAACAAGTGTTTTCGATCTAGTCGACTGTGAAACATTATGGGGAATAACGCAGAGTATAGGGGTTGATTTAGAACTCTTAAACTTAATACAGTGGTTACATTATGACCTGACAATAACGGTGTGCTATGGTCCACAGGGTGAAACAACACCATACATGGGCTCATCTAGAAGAGTGAAACACAGATGCATTTTAGCCTTGATCCTCTTCCTGCTGTATATAAGTGGAATAATAAAACATCTAACAAGGCTAGGAAGGGATTTACCAAGAATAGGATATCAATTGATACCAGTCCTCCTATACGCAGACAATGCAGTTCTGACTGCCCGCACAGCAGAAGGTCTATAGGGGTTATTTGATTTTTTCGTGGACTTTATGGAGGATTACAACTTAAAAGTGAATTACTCGAAGTCATACATAATGACATGTGGCTCCCCTTGTACTAAAACAAAGCATTTTAAAAAGGGGCGAACATTTCTGAAAAAGATAAATAATTTTATCTATTTAAGGTTAATATTAAGCTCATCTCTAGTGAAAATCCCTTCGTTTAGCAAAAACTCAACTACTTGGTAGGAATAGTGAAGCCATCTTCCGTCTTCCTCAGAAACTAAAACAAAAACTGATATCTGAGCTGATAACATTCATAAATCTAAGAGTATTTTGGCTGTCCTCTATGGTCCAGGAGTGTGGGGGTTTTGAAGAGCAGATGTCATTCAACATCTGCAAAAATGGCTTCACACATAGGTTGCTTGCTGTTCTGAAAACCTCTGCCCATTTTATCTGTCATTAGAATCTGACAGGAGTGACCCACTTATTCTGTGGATTAAATGCTGGCAGAATCCCGAGGCGGGCTGGTAAGAATATGCATTTCTGGCCGTTTATCCCTAGATAATGTGAGGAAGATACTCTGGTTTGCTTATTTAAAAACATCCTTTCAAAAATTGGGTCTAGAAGAAATGTTTTCCAACCCACAAAACCTTGGCGCAAATGCTAAGGCTTGTTTGCGAGATGTTTCTTTGAGGTCTGCTTGGATGAAAGACTAGTAAGAGTGGAGAAAATGCAACCCATTGAGAACTCTTTACAAGTGTCACCCATCAAAAATGTAGAATCATGTTTATTATGGACTGAACATTTCACTTGCCGATCTTATCTTAAGTTTTTTAAATTGAATTTAATTCATTTTAAGGTCGCTTTTCTGACGCTATGTGCTTGGCAGTATGAATTGCCCCCTTGTTATTGCAATAATGTAGCAAAACAGAGCACATGCCACTTCTTGCAGTTTTGTCTACTATATTCTGGCCCAAGATCCTCCTTTTTAGTTCCTGTGCTATGTAAGGCAAATATTGGATAATTCCTGGTAGCCCTGGAGTTTTCACAAAAATTACCTCCTGTTGATATATGTTGCACAGTCCTAAATTCTATTGAGTGCTCTAGTCTTCAGTAAACGCTATGAATTTTTAACTTTATAAGTGCTTCAAATGGATTCTATGTATATGATTTTCTTACATGCACTTTATTCATCGTGAGTGATTGGGCTCGAAATGAAATGTCTCTATATTATATCAGCTTATTGTATATAATAATTTTATAAACGTTTATGGAAATGTTTTACATGCCTTTATGGCATACTACTTAATAAAGAGGTTTGAGATTAGATGAAATCTATATATCTAGCATAGTAATCAGTGGATTGTCTGCAGTAGTAAGTTGCATTTGTGAAGTACTTACCTGCAGAACCTGATATTATGATTTATAATCTGTCATTTGTGCACACAAATGTCACCTTCTTCACATCTTTGTGAAATTTAAATACATAAAATATTTTACAAATATGGCACATCAATCAGAAAAACCGAATATCTCTTTGCTTACAAAAACTCTTGATGATCTGAATGGTAAATCGGGTATTCCAACCAAGCAGGTAGCAAGGCCCTTGACTGGTCATAGTTTTTTCACACCGCAGGTGCTAATTCATTAAAATACTAGTGGTAGTAGAAGTTAGATTTTCCCCTCCTGAGATATAAATTGCTGGTCTTCTTGGGCTGGATCCATGCCAGATTTCCAAGATTGCCACTGACTGTAACTAATTCTCAATTAGATTTCTTGTTTGTGAATGCACCTCTCATGGATATCCTGAGCATCTGGCATGAATCCGGACCAATGTTGGATCTCCAGGCCACAAACTGTAATGTGACCTTTTCTCCTTGCTCCTGTGCTGTCATAACAGTTCTCTCTATCTCCAAAGTCTTTCTGAATTTGGTGACTGGTTTTGCCACTTACCTTCTGCTGGAGGGATGATCCAATGATTTATTAACGTTTCCTCGTCCCTTGGCTTCTCCCATTCAACCACACACATCTTTGTTGATTGCTTTATTTGTTTCTCTGACCGAATGCTTCATTCGGTCTTTATGGAATCCTTTTTTGTGCCTGTTACTCATCATTTCCTGTAAGGGCAGCTAACAGGGTTGTGTATAGTTTATGAACAAATAATTCTATGTTGAAACGTTCTAGTGCTTCACGAGCAAAGCCAAAGTCTTTGAGAGGAAACATAAACCTACGTTAAAATATATCTAAAGATTCTGTAGTGTGCTTGAATGATAGCAACATAGTTGGGAACAACTCCCTCTGTAAACTGCTCGTCTGAAATATTGATTTGTAAAAATTGGATTTGTGATCCAAAGAGTATTTTGGGATTTTTTAATTCGTATTCTCGGAAATGCATTGAGTCATCGCAGACTGTCTGACTTTATTTCGTTTAAAAGGGGAAAAAGACAGAATAAAGTATTGAAGCGCATTTTCATGGAGGGACAGTATACTGACTGTCATCTACATTCCTTCTGATTAAGAAACCTTCCGAAGTACTTTTATCACATTGTATTACTGTTTTCATTTTGATTAATGACAAAAAATGTTGGAAAGGGAAGTGGATCTAAAATCCTAAAATACAACAGGGAAAGCTATGAGTCAGAGGTTAATGGGGGGAAAGAATGTGCTTCTCAAATTTTATTAAAAGTTGTGTAACAAACGTCGGTTATTAACGCCGTAAAAAACGAATGCATTGCTTTAATGCCTTTCACTGCAAACTATTTTCCAGATAGGGAAATGAGCATATTATGCATTATGGATGTAATGCTTATCGAAGGGAATTAATATTGGGGTTTGATAACAATGATCTAAATACAGTTGATTGGAAACTACCCAAGGACATAGGAGACAAAGAGGTAGGCCCAGATGTGCTATGTGTTTCGTCATCCTTGCAAAGTGCATAGGAGCTGGAACAGTGATGACACAACTAAAATTTCAAGGAAAACCAGTTCTATTAAAGTATCTCACCCTTTGTTATTTTATTGGCAAATAAAACAGACAATGGGCAAGTAGAACATCATGTGCCATTCCCACATGTAACATGTAATTTCCACAATATTATGCATTCTGTGCGTCTTTCCTTGGGCGGTTGTCATCACGTAGCAATTTGTCCTTGAGGATGCACTATTTATTTTTTTAAACAAAATTTTATTAGTTTACAGTTTCAACTGTTCTATCAATCAGTGTAGTAACCAAGTAGCATCGCCTACAGATCATAATTGAACATGCAGTCCGCATAACAGATCTGCAGGTGTGTTCTAGTGATCCTGCATGATTTAACATTGATGTTGAACAACAATCCCGTATCCCATCCACCCGCCCGCCTCTCCACCCAGCTTCCGTCCTTAATTATATGAGTTAAGTTATATGGGTTGCAATTAATATTGAACTTCTCGGGAGCACCTCTCCTTGTATGGGAGGCTGACATATATATTCACCTTAAGAACCATGCTATGCCCAGCCAGTCATATGTGGGGAAGGGGCATATGTGAACCCTTTAGTTCAAAATATGTGGAAGCCTCCGGTTTACTACTTAAACTTGCCCAACTGCAGTCAGCCCTGAGGGTGCACTATTAGCACAAATATCTCACAACTGCTGGGCGCAACACTTAGCATCACACTAAAGTGGCCTTTTTTACAAGCTTGGCTTATGATATTATCAGCTAGTGACTGTGAATATGATGCTGCTGAATTGTTTATCATTTGCACGATCAAGTCCTGCAAATTTTCATTCACTGATGCACTGCCCAACTTTTATTATGTCCTGCCTGCTAATTGCGCATGTCCTGAAGAAGCCTTAGGATGCTGGGTCTGCTTTTGAGACCCGAAACCTATAAACGTAGATGTAGGCCCCCTCTCTGTCACCTGTACCCCATCCTCTTTATACTCTTATTTGCTTGTTTCCATTATATTGCACACTGTATGGCTGTAAAACATTATTTTGCATTTCTGAACTTGCACTGTATGTAAAGAAGGATAACATAATTATGGCCCTTTTATTTTGAAAATAAATTATAACGTGTATTTGTCACTAGCCACTCTATCCCTGGTGCATCATACGTTTACTGTTTTCTGTCCTACCCTCTAACTGTTTGGCTGTGGTGACTCTTACCTAAAACAGATTTTTTCTGAGTTAGTTTTTATTATTTTTGCCCATGTTTCAAAGTTACGTTTTTAATTATGCCCAAGTGTTGCCCGTTGAAGTGAAACCAAGTTTGTTTATGTGACTACCCTGAACATGAAGTACATATTTCAAGAATGTTTTGCCTGATTTCTTAAAGTTTTTTTGTAATTATATGAATCATATGGGTGGCATTAATAGTGAATATGGGCCATTCTTTTTCGCGGGCATTGTTCAAAGGGCCAGGTACAGATTTGAGAAAAGCTGATATTGACTCTAACTCAGGCAAGAAGTTAAGCATTAGTGGGTTGGTTATCCATGAACAGGCATTATTATTATGGTGGCATGGTAATAGAAAATTTTTTAGTGAGCCAGAGACAAAGGGCACTTATAGCGCTCATTTCAGAGATGCCTATCTCTAGGCGCTGTGCCTTCCATTTTCTTCCTGAAGAGTTGGTAAGGCACATACTCACAAGTACTGTTGAAGCAAACAAGGCAGTTAAAGAGTGTTTAATTAGAAATTGGATTATTCAAGACGAAGGGCCTGATTTAGATCCGTGTGGCGAGATTACTCAATCACAAATGTGACGGATATCCCGTCTGCCGTATTAAGATCTCCATAAGATATTATGGGATCGTAATACGGCGAACGGGGTATCCGTCACATGTGTTACATAATAATTCCCTCTGCCAGGATCTAAATCAGGTCTTAAGTGTGCAGAGTTTCTTTTTTGCTTTATGTGTATATGTAATAGAGTTTATTTTTTTTGTTTTACAGTTGTATGTTTTGTTTGCTGCAGCCATGAAGGTGTACAAACATTGAAAAAACTTATTTAGGAATGCACCAACAAAATATCCTAAAACCATTTGCTAAGGTGCATGTTGAGCAGCTTCTGTACAGTATGTAAGATGCACCCATTGTGGAATAGACAAAAGTCTGATACAGGTCCTGTGATGCACTGTCCAGCAATTTTCTACTGAGTTTGGCTATGGTTCCATTTAGGATGTTAGAGAACTGTGTGAGTGGAAGTAAGCGGGAGTCCCTCCACGATACCAGGACAGGGAGAGATGGAGAGGGGGCCCGAGAGGATGCAGCTTGTGAAATTATGAGAAGAGCGTGATGATGGGCGTAGTGGAAGGGATAAGGAACATGAACCTTCAGCTGACTGATGCATCTTACGGGCTCTGGACCTGCCTGAAGATCTAAAGCTGTGGGTAATAGAACAGGAATGAAGAAGACCCATTGCTGCTCCCTGTCCTATGTCGGCAGTGAATCGATCAGCATTGGGTGTTGGTCAACTCTTGGTTGGAACGTGAGAGCCATATATCAGAGTTATGTTTTGCATTTATGACTCTGGAATTTCCATGGCGTGAACCTAGCCAAATTCAGTGGAAAGGTGACTACAGAAGGCGGTGGGTGGAGAGCCAAAGATTGAGGCAGCACAGAAATTAAATGTATGAGCACTAAAATGAGAAGTTTGGTAGTAAAGAAGTACGATCATCAAATGTACCAACATCTACACCGTTTGTGTATGCAGGGTATGGGAGAGAAGCAATACTTTTGACAAGTTGCGTGGGGAATAGGAAAATAATACGTTGAATATGTGAGCTAAAAGGAGGATCAATGAAAAATGCAAACAGCTAAGCTGTAAGCATCCACAGAGAGGAGAATCTTTGGTGGAGGAGAAAGGCAGACATTTCCACATCGCGTAAGGAGACGTGTATACTGTTATTTATGGACTGTGCCGTTAAGTCGGTGGATTGGTAAGAACTTGGGCAGAGGGGCATTGGCTGATGCCAAGAGTTGTGCCAATGCAAACCAGATGGTTAGGCCAGTGGGATGGCACGGAAAAGAGGAAAGCAAAGGATGGGCAGGTAGCTGCCCGAATATAGTTGTGAGAAGAGCGTTAAAAGAGGAGAATGGAGAAAATGGCACAAGGAGGCGGAGCAAGAACAAAGGCAGCGTTAGGTGATGCTATCTTCAGCTACCTGGACATTTCCGCTGTGATTCAAGCCTGAAGGTTGATTCCTTGGCAACTCTGCTGGAGCTGTCTTTTCTGAATGATAGTTATTTCATTCTTTCACTTTCAGCAATATTTTTCCTTCAGAGACGCTGTATATCCGGGAAATCTTTACCAAGTTTCTGCAGATAATTTTACTTCAGCACTATTTGACTGAACTTCTACAAACCACACCACTACTCACCTCCAAAAATGAATTTAGCACCATGCCACCAATTCCTGTTTGTAAAACCGGGGTTTGTCCTGGTTCTGGCGTTGTAGTATGACAGATGACTGGCTACTTTTAGGAAGTGGAATTCACTTGTCCCCCAAATCTAGTCTGAACTTTCCATGTCTTGTCACTAGAGATTGCTTTAAACCCTCAGAAATGATGTCACCTGTGGTTTGAGATAAATTACCTTTTGTTGCACTTTTGCTCGGTCATGGCTTACTCTTTTCAGCACCAGTAATTACTTACCATAACTCAGACGTGCCAGAATCATCCAGTTCGGTCAGTCAAGTAATTTTGATATCTTAACTGAGAACAATATTCCTTCCAGGAGCTCCACTTTGTGGCTCCGAGGTCCATCCTCTTGGCTTACTTCATAAATGTGATATTCCAACAAACAATGTGAGGTGTGGCCTGGAATCTCTCTATTCCAGGTAGCAGGGCCGCACACCACAACATTCCTCTAAAGAAGCTGTAGCCCAGGGTCCTATCGTCAATAGTTTCTCTCAAGTGCTGCTTCCTTACAGTTACCTCTCAAAATGGCTTCTTTCCTAATTGCTTCAGCATTCTGACCAATCAGGTCGTATTTTCACCGTTCTTGCATTTGATCAGGCAACAACGTAAAGCAGCATAGAGAATGCCAGAAGACCTCTCTTCAGGGGTGTCGTGAACCCCTCGCTTTAGCAACTGACACAGGGGTGTGATTTTTTATGGGCCTTTTATGTCTGCAATTAGCAGATAAAAGCTCATAACGTAATAAAAATAAAAATGGGTAGATATGAAAAGGGAAAGATGGAGGGATTAGTGGACGCATGAGTGGGTGAATGGATGGATAGATGAGTGAGTGAATTGATTAGTGGATGAAAGGATGGATGAGTGGGCCAAGGATGGGTGGTGAAAGCATGGATGGGTGAGTGGGTGAAATATGGGTGGGTGAAAGGATGGATGGTTGAGTGGGCAAAATGATGGTTGGGTGGGTGAAAGGATTATGGGTGCAACACTAGCTGGATGAGTGGGTGAATGGGTGGATGAGTGGGTGACAAGATGGGCAGATAAGTGACTGACAGGATGGCAAAATAAATGGAAATCTGAGAGAATGGATGATGGATGAATGGATGATTAAATGGAAATCTGGGAGGATGGAGGGAGGGATGGGTGGGTAAAGGAATAGCAGGGTAAATGGAAATCTGGGAGGATGGATTGATAGGTGGGTGGGTGATAGGATAACAGTGTAAGTGGAACTCTGGAAGAATGGATGGTCAGGTGGGTGAAAGAACGTGAGAGTAAATGTAAATCTGAGAGGATGGCTGGTGGATAGATGGAGAGATGAGTAGAAGGAAAACTGAGTGGATGAATTAAAGGATGGGTGAAAGGATAGCAGCGTAAATGGACATCTCAGATAATGGATAGATGGGTGCGTGAAAGGATGGGAGAGTAAATGGAAAACTCTAAATCTGAGAGGATGGATTTGGTGAAAGGATGGCAGAGTAAATGGAAAAATGTAAATCTGAGAGGATGCATGTATGGCATAGTAAATATGAGAAATATGAGAGGATGGGTAGATTGCAAAGTGCATAGAAGTCTGAGAGGATGGATGGAAGACTGGATGGATAAAAGAATCAATTGAGGGATGAAAGGCTTAATTGCTGGATGGGTAAGTCAAATGATGGATGTATCGATGGAAGCATGCATTGATGATGGATGGATGGATAGACAGAAGGAATGGAATGGGAGACCGGATGGATGGGAAGAAGGATGGATGAAATAGCCAATGGAAGGATGAATTGGTGAAAGTTTGAAGGGTGAATGGATGACGGAATGTAAAGGTGAAATTGTTGATGTCTGTATGCAGATGAAGGGTGAAAGGATAGATGGTTGCTTGCTTGGATGGAAGAGACGAGAGTGCCTTTCTAGGTAGATTCGGACTCACTTTCTTTTCTTTCTTGGTGCCATTGCAGCTTAGGTTCAAAGTGGGGAGTGGTGTAGTTTACTTTTCTGGCTACTCCCTTGCCTTTCTTATAATACTGTCATGCTCATCTCTCGCCTGCACCACTAACGTACATAACATACAAACAGCACATAATGATACCAGTTAAACACTTTTCAGATATTATGGGATGGGCTTAGTGATCCACCACATAGCAACATCCGGTTTGTTTTTCAGGGAATGCACATTAAATGACTTTAACTATCAATAATTTGCATGTTGTCAGTCAGTGTAAAAACCTTACAACTACACCCATATAATTCAGCACATTTATCCCCATATTCTAAAGTAGTGTCAACCCCTTAAAATGAGGACGGTGCTGCCTGGGTGACTGGCTTACGTAAGGTCCTAAATCCTGTGGCGCTTGGGTGCATTCTTATCAGCTCTTCAGAACATACCGGAAAAATCACCTTCAGACTGCGGGTGTTCTTGCATGGGGCATGGTCTCATAGCACTTTGAATTGGTTTGAAAGTGCCCGCCGACGCTTTCTGGGTTTACCTTCCCCTGGCTGGAACTCGATTACTGAGATCAGTTGTTACACATTGCACGAGAGGCGAAACCTACTAAGTTCACGAGTAAAGTGGGTGCTGTTGCTGGCCGCGCCCAATGTGTGTTTGAAAGCAACACTACCTTCTGAATGGCCTCTGGCACTGTGTGGTTGTAAGAAAATATGAGTGCACACAAATAAGTTGATCTCTACAATTCACCTGGAATATGGCCTCCATTTTGAGACGTGGCATAAAAATCCATTAAGAACTGAATGGTTTAGGAGGGACCTAGCTTGACCTCTTCCTCTGTGGTTTGGTAAGTGACTGCTGCGTGTTTGGTAAATTAACTCACTTCGCTCATTTTCGTGATGTTTCTTGTTGATTTTTTTCTCTGTAATCCAGCTTCTTGCGCGCGAGACGTCCGAGACGGTAGGCCAATGGCCAACCCTAGCAGCAGGTTGAGAAGTTAATCCCCCCAGGCCTGCACGAGCTTTGCCATTCCATTCTTTCCCCAGTGCAGCGCGAGCTCGGGCCGCTGTACCGGCGCGTACATTGCTTTCATGATTGGAACCAACGCTCCCAAGGGATCAGGAGGGGGCTCTTAAATTCATTTCTCCCGAGTTATGCTGGGATTTGGGCGAAGAAACTCATTTTCCTGGGCTGAATCTGTTTTGAGTAGCTTTGTGTCTGAGTGATCTCCTTGGCAGTGATGAAGTCTCGCTGGATCGCTTACCCTGGAAGAGCTTTCCCGATTACTCAATGAGGTTCTTGACAGGCTTAAGTGTTCCTGGCTGCACTACAGAGGACCCCTTCTGTCCAACGATAAGCGCGGTCAGGAGCCGCGGAGCCGTGCCGTTTCAAAAGAAATCACCTGATTCAAATACTTTATATCATCTGATACATTTTTTTGTCACGAGTTCACAAGGATCGATTTGAAATGCGTTTAAGACAACAGTGACATGAAATAGTTTTGCCATGATGAGCATTCCATCGTTCCATTTGCCACCCACCTCGCACAGTCATTGTTTCTGAGATGTCACACCCCAGGCCGTATTTTAATTTTTCAAAATAATTCAGCACGATTTTTCAAAATAATTCAGCACGTGGGTATGCCTGTTTTTGGTTGGCCCTAGAGGAAATTTTCATATCCCCCGGAATAATCGTGCTTAATTTCGCCTTGTGCGTGTTAGCGAAATTATATCATGCGGCGTAATTAAGTGTGTTCACTGCAACTTTTTGGTAAAGGAACAATGTGAACGACTAAAACGTGAACCGATGTTCTTTGCACACTATTTGTGTATTTTGTGCTATTTTGTTTTAGCTGAAAATGCCTTTGTACATGGGGCCATCTTTCGCTCAAAAATAAAACGCCAAATACGGGTTAGCTGTGCGCAATTTTTCAAATTTTTCCTGAATTTCATGTAATTAAACATAAAGAACTGATGTGAATTTCACACACCCCTATTTTTTGTGAAAGTTTTCAGATTGTCCATGGTACTGCCAATGTGCATACCAATGCTAGATGGGGAATGAGGCTATGGAAACATTTGGGCAGAGCCTGTTCGATATTTTTTAATCATTATTTTTTTTCATGGTCTAAGTGCACGAGGATATACAAGGTAAATCTAGTTGGGAATTTCACTTTACAACTTTTGTTTAAAGCAGGGATCTTCAAACTGGGGGCGGCCCCCCCTAGGCGGCCTCAAATAATCCACGGGAGGTGCCAGGCTCCAGCCAAAAGAAGGATTATGCAGATACATGTGCTTTGTACTAAGCAGAAAAAGAATTGATTATGTTTTTGTAAAGGTAACAGAACTTAACTGCAATGTTTAAATAAGTCTAGCCATAGTTAACCACTGCCAGTTCAACAGAATAATTGTGAAAAATTCTGAGGGGGCACCTGATGATTTTTTCCCCCCAATGGCAGCACGCAGCATTAAACAAGTTTGAAAACCTCTGGTTTAAAGTCATAGGCTGTAGCGCAGAGTGTGGTAGAAGTATGCGTTATTTAACAAACACGGTAGGTGCTGATTTCCTGAGATGAGGTATTTAGCAGGTGCAATAAGTACATCAGATCAGCGTTTTGCCAAGGCAAAATGAGGAATTATGATTTACATGCAAAAGCAACCTTATCACACCTATTTCTGTTTGTATTGGCATTTTCTGCACATTTCCCAGATAAATATTTGGAGGTTTATTGTGCTGAAATTTACCAGTGGAAAATTGTGGGGTATGACATTAGCAAACAATTCGTACTTCTGTTCCCTGCTCAGACTCCTGTGACACCTCCTCCTCAAGGTACAAGTTACAAAGAAAGACCATGGTATCTGCACTCTCTACTAATAAAAGTGAAAATATTCCCCCAAGGAAAGCAAATTAAGAACTTCTGCACAAGCCCTTGCACTTTTGTAGGTGGGCGGTGGCAACTCCCTGACCAACAACATACAAGACTCCTAAATGCCCCCCTTAAGGACATCCTACATGCAGCAGCATGCCTCATTAAGGGCCTATAAGAAATAGGATCAGATCACCTTCACCCTAATTGAGCTACACTGGCTCCCCTCGCTGACCTGCACCACCTTTAAGACCAGCTGCATCACCTACTAAATCATCAAGACCGGGCAAACCCCGTATCAACCTATATGAGAAGCCCATCTCAGATACATTGTGGCCCACTTGTATTCAGAATGTCAATAAACTGGAGACAAAGAAGTGCAGTAAACTAAAAACTAGTCAACAGGTCTTCTTCACCTATGTCCACAAGATCGGGAACAACATTCCTGTATCTGTTTAGAGCAGCCAGCAATAGTTCATCTCGCCCCTCAGAACCCGGCACCCATCTGCCTAGATTCACTCTTTAATCGTGTCTCGGCCTCTAATACTGCACAGTACGATGCTGTACTTTGGCTATGTTTGCACTAAATAAGTGCCACACACATACACACATAATTAGTGATGATCATTCACAGCCAATTACCTAGTTGCTGTTTTGGGCTGTCTTTACTAGCATCCCCTTCATTTCCCATTGCAAAAGTGACCCTTTCCACTCCAGCAGGGATGGCTATTTTTTGTTATTCTTCAGTTTTTTATATCATTTTATTTTCCATTGTCCCAGGATACATATTTAGACTATTGCAAGTGCTTTCACAAAATCCTTCTGTGCTTCCACTCTGTATTCTGGTCGCCGAGAGTTCATTTGTAAAGAGTGATTAATGCTTTTGGCAGGGACAAGCAGTGCTTCATTTATGTCAGTAGTTGCAGGTGTTAGGTAGCAGCAGTCATTTTTTGCAGAGTTTGACTTATTTTTCATCATCCGACTTTAGCCCAGGACGAGAGAGAGAATGGCAGAAGAGGGAAATAGGAAGAAGAGAAAGATAGGGAAACAGCCAAAGGAAAGAAAGAAGTGATGAAACAGAACCTGCAGGAGTGACTTACAGAGGCTGGAAGTGGAGGATGGTGAAAGAAAGAGGCAAGTTTCAAACCTAGGCCTGCTCGTGATTTGGCATCCCCAGCGTTCAGCACTGCAGGAGGGAGACTCCAACATAAAACTTTAGCCGTCCGTACCTATTTTTATTTCTTTTTTTTATACAAATTCAGCACTGATGTGAAGTACCAAACAAGGTCATCCTTCGGTCCACAATGTTTATTCAACCTTTCCCAGCCACTTAACTATCTGTGCCGAGCTCACAAATTATTAGCAGCACTACAATAGAGTCTTTCTCCCATGGTCTGTAGAGATGTACTCTTTTTGGGGATTCTCAAGAATAAAAAGGTGTATCTACAAAAATCGACAAAAACTTGAAATTGCCAGATGTACTCCTGTTTACCCCACCCCTACTCTGGAATTTACAAAAGGGGGGGGGTCCTCAGTTTTTGAATTAAGGGTAATAACAGGGAATATTTGAGAATACTTACAAAACAGAACCTTGTGGTCACTTCAACCATTCCCAGTGGTTAACCACCCTGGAACTTCCACTGTACCTTTATTTTACAAAGCTCAAGCCTTGCCCCAGGGCCTGCAGAGAACTGGAAGAAATCTCTACCTTTTATCCTTTCTGATCTCTCTCCTGTAACGCTCTGTGGTGAGGTTCTTGGTGGCTTTTTTCACTCTCACTGGGAAAGCTGAAACGAATGGGTGACGTAACCATGTTTTTTTGCACTTGGATGAATGTGGTCTACTTCCATTTACTTTTGAATTTTTGTGTTTGTTTTATCTCCGAGGGTACTTAATTTCGTTTATGTCCTCTTGATACTGTTTATCCTGGAATGCCACACACTGATTGTATGCATGCCATCATTTCCCTTATCTGTTTATTTTAATTGAAGCAATATTAGTTACACAGCGGTCCAAAGATTACACAGTGAGTTTATTTAGCATTAAGAGGAAATTCAGGAGCGTCAAGTAGACACAATGCCACGCACCGCAGTCAGAGACAACAGAACCCCGACTTCTGATTTACCTCAAAACATTACTTGGTATTCCAATAATGCGCATCCACTCATTCCAAGCATCAAAACACTAAAACATTGCACACACTGTGGACATTCCTTGCAGCACCTTGTAACACACAGATTCCCCTTTCAACCCACACATAACTGTCAGAGAACTAAAAGGAACCTAGCTATACCCACAATAGACCACACATTGTAACCATACTTTCCAACCACACTCACACAGCGATTCCACACATCACATACAATAACTCCACACACAAGCTAGCAATATCAGTGCCACCACCTTATACTACATCAGTGCTAACAATACAGTCTTTAAGGTATTCGTTTGTGAGGCTCTTAGCCAATCACTGACACTCACTTGGGCATCCTATAGATCTGCTGCATCCTTGAGGAGAAGAGGACCATGAAAGTCAGAGTGACTTATCCTAAATCCTGGAAGAATTCTGCATGCTTCTGCTCTACTTGTCTGTTGGGAATTCTGTTGCCACAACTATTGGCCAATGAACTTCAGAAGCGTATGTGCAATGGCACCACAGCAAATCAAAATATTTCAGTTTTCAGGTATACTGTGTTGTTTACCTACTTGCTTTTTTCATATTCTCTTTTCTACTGTTTGAAATGCAGTGAACTTTAGAATAGTGGTATTTTTGAAAACCCGAAGTATGTGCTGTTTGATAATATATCTTGGTGGCTCGATGTTTGGGTATTTCTCTTGAAAGTTTTAGTCCAGCCGAGAGGGCGAGCAGCCAGATTACCTCACTTAGGTGAGGAAGTAATTGTCTCTGCTGTCATGGCCGGGCTACTATCCCACAATATTTAGAGATCTCCACTAGCCCTGCAGAGATCTCTTTGCCTTCAGAGGAGCTGCTGCCATGGCATCCTCTCTGTTGGCACTGTGAGATTATTGAGTGGCCATCATGTTTCAGGCTGCTGCGTGCAAACTTTGTTTTCTAGAAGTGTGTAGGGGGTCATTTGTCCTTTTTTCAGTTTGCAGCTAACAGGGACACCATAGTGGTCTCCAAAGCTGTGCAACATTGCCAGGAATTAAAAAAAAAACAAATGAGACTGGCGGTCATGTCATTTTGTAGGCCCGAGCACCATACCTACAAAATTATGAGGCCACTTTTTTTAGTTACCTATCCATCTTGCATCTGTAACTAGAAAGAAAAAAAAGAGGGGTGAGCAACACCGGGAGGGGCAAAACCAACAGGAAAGTGGAAGCAACACAGGGTGAACAGAGTGGGGGAAAGAACAGGGTGGGGATGATGGAGAGGAAGCATAACAAGGGACACAGTTGGGGAGAAGCATCAAGGAGGGTGAGGTGGGAAGCAAAAACAGAGTGTGTTGCTGGTGGGTCAAATGGGCAAAAGAGGGCAATGTGGAGCTGGCGGGGAAAAGCATACAGGGGAGATTCCAATGTGGGGGAGAAACATATAGGTGAGAGAGAGGAACATGGTGAGCAGCAAAAGGGGGAACGAAGTACACAAGAGAGAAAACTGGAAAGCACATGCATTCTTGTGGAGTGCTTGAACTAAAAGAAAAAAAGCAGTGCTTAAAAAGAGAGTGGTGAAAGGGCACAAATAATGCGTCCCTGCTGTAGGGCAGAGACAAATGCGCGAAGAAGAAGGAAACCCACATGCTCTAGCAAATAAACAAGCAAATGACAGTAACAATAAAGCCAACCAATGGTAAGCAATGGGCGGGCTATAAGGCTACTATAATCTTGTTTACTTCACAACAGATAGGCCATGTGCTGTCTAGTAGGCACGCCTAACATTTGATGGCTGTCCCATTTGCCCTACTCTCATTTCTATTTTCTCATTTAGAGATTAGGGGAATACCGTGTTCACAGTGATAAAGCCTTGTCTGGTTTTGCCATTTAAAATACTCTGTCTGCCAGGAAACTGCCTGGCCACTTGGCATGGGAAGACCTGCGTACTTAGAGAAGAGATATGAGACATCTTTAGGATTGTGCTTGCAAGTGCTCTGGCCTGTTGTAATCTCTATGTGAGCTTTTAACCAAGCCACTACTGCTATTCCTTCTTTGTTGTGCTTGTCTTAAATGCTTCAATTTTATTGGTGCATTTTTTAAATGCCCCTGCTTTGTGTGCGGAGTTCCCTCCCAGGTGATTTCACTAAGTGAACATTTTTGTTGGCCATCACACTACGTCACGCTTCCTTCTCTTACAACGTGTGATAGCCCTCCTCCCGGTTTTGGTTTGCCATTCATCCCAGCCACGATCCTTTCTAGACCTTCATGCAGGGAGCCAATAACTCTTGCGCTCACGCTCATGGCAGCTGTGGCGCTTTGAATTGAATTGCTTGTGTCAACTGTTTTACTTTTAATTTTCAATTTATGTGGTAAGAGAAGTCTAGTTAGGAATTGACAACGCTAATAGCTCTAACTCGAGCAAATGCGAGACTCACTGCATTGCAAAAGCTTGTTATTCTTTTCCCTGTAAGAGGCAATTTTCCTGCTGGGAGTGCCCTTGTGTATGGTGAGAAAACTTCCAGCCCATTTGGAACATTGTACGTCTTTTAAATGCACATCCCTTCTTCAAGGGTTTGTCTATGAAAAATGAAACCCATGCTTCTAGAACTTCATGCCACCCTGGCTTGGTTGGCTGGCCAGCACAGTTGGTGTTTGCTACAAGTGCTCCCATCCTCCCACCGCTCAAGCAGATCGCATCACAGAAGCAGTTCAGAAAGGACCTCAAGAACTGGCTCTTCGACTGAGCAGCTACCCCACAAACAGCGCCTTGAGACCCTATGGGTGATTAGCCGCACTCTACAAATATCTGATTGATTGACCCTGTTTGTGGAAGCGCTTTCAGCTTAAATTTCCTTTGCGAACAGGGTTAGAGCATTAATTGGGTGGGTGATCACTGCTGGGAAGGTGGTGCTTCACTTTCCCAGCCGCTTGGCGCCCATCCTGCCCCTGATGACTAGTGGAGGTGGTGCCTTGGCTCCCCAGCCGCTAGGCGCAGCTGGCCAACTTAAATCTGACCCCAAAAATATTTGAGAACTTGATTTTATCTCTTAGTACCTTTGACAAATGAGTAAAAGGCATATTTTATGTTTTGCTTCAAGCCCTTAAACTCACCTTTTCCTTACCATTTCGTGGATGATTTAATTTCGCTTTAGGAGCATCAAGTTGGGTGTCAAAAGAAGATTATCTGCTAGAGTCACGCTTGCGCTTAACTCTCTTACTGTACATTTATCATATGTTTTTCACCTTCAATTTTGCACATATTTTTTGAAGTAAGAAAAGTACATTTTATAAATACATTCCTCCTGGGCCTTGCATAAAAACACCTTCATCAAGAGCCACACCTGAGTGTACAGGTCTTGACGGCCTGACAAGGTTCTGCCCTGCGACAAGATCTTTTCTAATCTAATTGTTCATTAATGGAAAGATCCCTGGATTTGTGTCTCTAATCTCCCAACTGATCAGCTAGCTTTGCTGCTTTAGGTACAGAGAATCCAGGAATGTTGCCGTATAACCTTCTGGTCGCATTTTATACGCATTTGACGTCTTCCCGCGATTTCCAAGACTTTGGGGATTTAAAAAGGTAAGAGTCTGGGTTCATCGAGAATGTTTGCAAGGGTGGGTGGGTGGTGGGGGGATATGCTGTAGAATCTCGAGGTATGTGATGAGTCGTGCTGGAGTGAAAATGTGGCCGTATGTACCACGTATGAAATCGTAAAGTCTGTTTTCACATTTCTTCCAGGACAAACGTTTTGGTATCATTCTGCATTTGGCTTCCACACCAAGCCTGTTATGGCTTGTCTAATCTTTGAATGGTTGGGCAGTTTTTCTGACAATGGGTTTAACTTTTGACCTGCTCAGTGACCACTAAGGTAAATTGTAGGGGCCTTGAACCATAAGTAACAGGCTTAAATTCAGTGCACACAGCTGCTGGCGACCGACCGCACTCATTTTTGTTATGGTATAACAAATCGACCAAGGGCGGTTTTGACACGTTTTGCTGCTCGGCTACCATTAGACAGAGCAAACAGGGTCTGTTTCAGTACATACTGCCAAATATTTTTGCACTACTGCAAACATGGTGCAAGCTGAGTTTAAAGCAAGATTACTTTACACCGTTTTTTGCAAAAGCAGCATAAATTGTACAAAATCGATGTGTTTCTTTTGATATTCAAAATGTAGGATTTTCTTTGTAAAATGTTATTTTACAAATGTACGGTTATTTATTAGCGAATTGTGTACTCTTTTGCAATTGTTTAACAATGTGTTTATCTTGCTTATATGCTTATGTGATATGGACTGATGAAAATTCTTTGGTCCATTTACCGCTAAATTAAGCAGCAAAGCCAATGCAAAAGCCTATGTTATTGTGTTTTAGAGCCCAGTCCTCCTCGTTTCCACTTGCGTGATGTGTGACTTTTGGCACGGTGTATCCATCAGGTTTGGAATTTACAACTTTGGGAAATGGCTTTGATTGACATCTCATATGCCAGGTATTTAAAGAGTTTAGTAAATGACTCGCAATACAATTGCAGGACACTTCTAATTTGCAGACAGTGCTGCCGCAAACTCCGTGACCTAAAATGTCTGCTCAACCGTGAACGTGACACGCATACAGGAGAACGTGGATTTACACGTTACCACGTCATTTCCTGCCACTGATGTTCTGTACCCTTAGACCCCCTTAAACCACTGGACCCACGGGACAAAACGGATTATGGTGCTGAAGAAGAAAGATGCTTAGAAACAACCATGGTTTTTGTACATTTCTTCCTTCATTGTGCTTTGTATCACACAATTGTTTTTATCTTTTGAAAGAGCATAGTGTCGCATTTGGAATGGGAAACGAAGTCATCGTCCGTGGTGCGGCACATTCATTCCTGCAGTGTCCCACTTAACCAAATGAGCTGTGTTACAGGGTATAATGTGTGTAGTGTATAAGAAGATACAGAGAGTGTAATCTTCTAGAAACACACAGGAGGAGACCGTCAGAACTGCACACTACACTCTAGATGTGGCTTCAAAAGTTGGTCTTAAAATGACAGATGTGACATCACGAAGTTGTAATAATCCAGGTGAGTCGGGGACGTTTTGACAAAATATTCCATATGAGCCCTTCAGAACTGTGCGCAGCACTCTGCACATCTGGGCAGTCCTTTCCCCGTGTGGCCTTGTCCAGCTGCTGTGACCTTTGGTGCGGGGGCTGTATGTGTGTGTTGTGTGTGTGACCGACCTGCCATCTCTGTGTCTTTGAGGGATGTTTCATACAATGTGCAAGTGCCCCTCCTCTGGTTTGCACAGGCGAGGGGAGGGGCACCTGCACCGCCGTGGCTACGGCTTGTGCTGTACCTCTTTCTTGTGTTAGGAAGCTCGTCCTCTGGGGCTGTGCGAGACCTGGAGTGTGTGTTTCCGGAAGCCGCATGATTTCTTGCTCTCCTCACTCTCAGGTGCTCCTGATGGCAGTAACTTGCTCGTTGCTTGTCGCCATAATTCATACGCGCCCTTGCCTCTCTAATAGCATAGTGTGCGTGCACGCCACTGCTTAATTTGTGCAGGTTAATTATCAGTCTTTGACCCAGAGCAAGCAAGCGAAAAGCAGGAAGAATGGGGAGGAAGGAACATGTAGGAAAACTGTGCCACAGGAAGAAAGCAGGGATGAAAAATAAGAACTGGTGGGAGCGAGAGAAGGAGGCAGGAAGTGCTGACTGACTGAAGAAAGAGGCACGCGGCGCAGTGAAGGCCTGCCAGCTGTGGCGAGTCCACACATTTATGTAGAGGTGCTCACCTTTCACCTGACTTCCCTTCGCCTGGGGCCCAAGGGCCCTCAGTTGTCCATTGCTGAAGTCGATGGCCTGAGTGCATTATATTTATTACTATATAACAATGTACCCCTTGGGTTTTATATAACATGATTATTGTTTGCCTATTGTTCATATACCTATATCTGCTAATACAATATAATGTCCATATCTCTGTACATAGGATAACATCTGCTTAGAGTGTTTTCCATATATATTCATATGAGTATAAGATTTCTAATGCATTTATTTACATGCTGCGTCAAATATTACGAGGACGGCTTCTCATGGTTGTCCTGAGAAACAAGAGGAAGGTGATGCTCTCTGCCTTCTCGGGCAGAGAGGTGCAAGCACTTGGACCCAGGGAGATCATTCTTGCCAGGGCCCGGGCTATTAACCCACCTGGGCTCCAGCAGGCTGAGCCTGGCCACCCGAGAAAGGGGCAGCACACCCTTCATAAGCAGGCATGGTGACCTCTCGCGGAGGCTCCAAGGTTACCTCATTTCATATCATTCCCATTGTGTGCTTTGGGTGATGCTACTGTAATTGTGACACGAGCTACTTGAGCCCTGCATATGTTCTGCCACTACTTTGGCTTCTAATGAAAGTCTTAACAGCACTACTAGCTCCTTCTGGGGAAGGGTTGAAGAGAAACCAAGTCAAGCGCCTACCGTCTCTGCCAGGTGTTCTCCACTCACAGAGTGGGTCATTTCCGGGTGCATTCTGTGAAAGACTCAAGTGACACTTCTCAGTGCTCCCTGACCAGGTGGTGAATTAGTTTATCTGTGTTACCTGGAGGCCCAGGGAATTCTACAGGGTCTGACCAAGATTGTTTGACAAAGCAACAGCGCCACGGTATTCACAACCTCCACATTTAGCAGCCCCAGCGGCCGTCCCACAGGAAAAAACTTGTCCCCCCAACTCCATATCATTTTGTTTTTTGCAAATTGAGCACTAGGGATATCTTCTTCTATTAATTACTGTGCTATGTGATACTGCTATTCAAATTGTTAAATAATATCTCGTATGCTATTACGTATGTTAATTATTCCTTGCTAATTTCACGTAAAGGATAGCCACGTAAAGGCCTCTGGAACCTGGCTGGGCCTAGTTCATACCAAATAAATAATACAATAAAAACGAGGATGGTAATGTTACATTGCAGAGCATTCTAACATTCAATGTTTTTTTCTTTTTATAATCGTATTCCTTGTCTATATATCTACAGACATCTATTACTTTCTGATCGCAGATAGTGAAGATTGATTTTTGCTTTTATTGCTACAGGAAGTCGCCCGTGCCATTTTGTACCAGTGTTTCTGAACCATTGCATGATTTACTGATTCTGGCTGGAGAAGTGAACAGTTAGTTCTAGCTTTCATCTTCAGTTGTTTGCCACAAAAACTTTGAACACAAACTTGTGAAAAAATACTCTGGCTGTAAGAGTACAAATAGTTCTGGGTTTGTTTATAGGAAGATGCTCTCTTCTTATAAACAAAGCCCTTCTTATTTTTCACATAATAGGTTCTTTCTCTTTCGCTGCTGCCCAGCAGAACAGCTCCGTTCTTGTGAAGGGTTATGAAATGTAAGTCAAGGAGGGAAGGATCCAGGCCACTTTTATAGGATATCTACATAAGATACATTTACGTACAATAAATGCAGATGGACGTCATTCGCACAGTCAGTGGTTATCCCACAACTCTATCATGGACAGTTACATCCTCAGTCAACCTAGAACACTGTTGTTCGGATGGGATAGGCCGAAATAAGGAGAGATCTCCCTCATAATCTGTAGGTCAGTTTGCCATGAGACTGAGTGAGACTGAGCGAAAGCCTTCACCTAGGTAGATCCTGGTCATTGGTGTAAAGTGGGATTCCTGTGGAATGGGCAAAAAGAGATGTGTGCACAAGAGCTACAACTTGGAGTTCTGAGCATTGCTTGAAAGAAAAGTCTCTGTGCCCTTGTTTTTTTCAGCCAGTCCCTCCTTCTCTGTAATTCCAGACCCTCCCTTCTCACTTTCTCGGGTGGAGATACTGTTGAGCGTCAGTGTCTCCAGCTGCAAGATTCCATTGGTGTTAGCATGCAGAGGTGGCAGTGGCATGGTGATGAATGGGTTCCATTACGTGTCTCGCACTTCTCTTTATTTGTTTAGTTTTAGTGTACAGTGGTCACTACCCTCAAGCAACGGTGGCAGAGACCTTTGCTTAGAGGAGCTATAGGAAGCTGATGGTACAAATCAAGGCTTTGGTGGAGTGAGGGTAAAGGAACTGAATTAACATTGTTAATGTAAAACATGGCGATGTAGTAGAACATAAACACTGTATACCGACAAAGTATAGAGAACTGTGTCTTTGTGATGTTGGTATCTTTTACAGAAAACAAATGGTGGCTCCATCAGGAATCTTGGGCCATATGTACGAACACATTTTCCCATAGATACAGAATGGGCAAAACCCTTTGCTACATCTGGCACCTTGTGTCTTAGATATAAAACATATTTGCTTGAGGAAAGTGATGGAGTTTCAGAGCAGTAGGTAGCTTGTGGGTGGTCTTTCAATTTTGTCGCAAGCAAGTTGAAGGATGGTACCACGGATTTTAATAGAAAGTAAGTTCCAGATTTTTGGAACGTTACCAAGAAGGTGATACATGTCCTTAGATTAGGGAGGTTGTCATGAAATAATCACGTTCTTTTTAGTTTTTATGCTCCCTCCAAATTTAGTAAGTATGTTTCTCAGATACCTGAGGTGTCCAAAGAAAAAGCTTTATATGGTATGCCTACTTTCAAAATACTGTGTGCTCTATGGGTAACTCATTTAAAGCTACTAAACCAGGCTTGGAGGGGCAATACTTTCTTGCTCTGGTTATGTCATGAACCTGTGTGAAAAAACATTTCTAGAGGTGCAAATTGTGGTCTTAGGAGAGTGTTGAAAAGTGTTTCCATAGTGAATTCTTGCTATGATCATGGTTTGGACGCATTTTTGATTTGTGGCCTTAGAGGGAGTGTCTCAGGTTGCAGGGAATATGTAGATGGTGATTAACTTATGTTGGGATGGAAAAGTCCCCTGTGTGGTGACGGACACAGACCCCTGCCCTGGTGCCCCAGCTGCATGGATATCTGGACCACTGGTACAGATTTTTAGTCATGGGCAAATATGGATCATGCATGTGTCTGTGACTTGTCTCATGGTAATGTATTCTTGTTAGACTGGGAGGGGTGTCCCAAGCGCTAGCTTTGCAGCGGTAGAGGGCTACTGTCCTTGTCAGGGGTTAAGTGACACTAGTGCAGTGGTGGCATCATGACCATTTTGGGTTTTATACAGTTCAGTAGTGTGTACCATGAAGTCCGATTGGGAGCACACTGCCTAACATTCCAGTCGAGTTCGCCCCTTGCATCCTGGTACATGCAGTTTGAACAATTAACGCTTCCTTGAAAAAATCTGTAGTATTTCACTAAAGTTAGTGCAGACAGTACTGTTCATCTCTAGACACGTGTTTCTGGGTTAGTGCCCTTCATCAGTAGAGACCAAAGAACAACAAAAATATCTGGGGTTGCAGGAAATGCCGCCGATATTGTCTCAGGTTTAGTACCACTCCCCGGCTCACAGGTGCGTCTCCAGAGCTCGTCAGCTCAATGGCTCGAGGGAGCCTTTTAAACATGAAGTCCGATTGGGAGCACACTGCCTAACATTCCAGTCGAGTTCGCCCCTTGCATCCTGGTACATGCAGTTTGAACAATTAACGCTTCCTTGAAAAAATCTGTAGTATTTCACTAAAGTTAGTGCAGACAGTACTGTTCATCTCTAGACTCGTGTTTCTGGGTTAGTGCCCTTCATCAGTAGAGACCAAAGAACAACAAAAATATCTGGGGTTGCAGGAAATGCCGCCGATATCGTCTCAGGTTTAGTACCACTCCCCGGCTCACAGGTGCGTCTCCAGAGCTCGTCAGCTCAATGGCTCGAGGGAGCCTTTTAAACATGAAGTCCGATTGGGAGCACTCTGCCTAACATTCCAGTCGAGTTCGCCCCTTGCATCCTGGTACATGCAGTTTGAACAATTAACGCTTCCTTGAAAAAATCTGTAGTATTTCACTAAAGTTAGTGCAGACAGTACTGTTCATCTCTAGACACGTGTTTCTGGGTTAGTGCCCTTCATCAGTAGAGACCAAAGAACAACAAAAATATCTGGGGTTGCAGGAAATGCCGCCGATATCGTCTCAGGTTTAGTACCACTCCCCGGCTCACAGGTGCGTCTCCAGAGCTCGTCAGCTCAATGGCTCGAGGGAGCCTTTTAAACATGAAGTCCGATTGGGAGCACACTGCCTAACATGCTCCCAATCGGACTTCAGTAGTGTGTACCAGCCTTGTTGCCTATAACTTGATTTCGCTTGCCTGAGGTGAGGTAGAATTCAGCTTGCATGAGTTAAGGCAGAATGCAACCCTTTATGGCTTGGACTTTGTCAGATGTGTGGACCAAAGCACATGCTGTGCCACAGCTCCAGAAGGGTTCTGTGTCCATTCCTGCATTGCAGGAACCAGGACATGGTAGTTTGAAGGAAATAGTAGATTTTGGGGAGGCATTGGCTGTGGAAGTCAGTGCTTTTGATCCTGGGGGAGAAGAGGATCAGGTGCTAGAGTCTGGTTCACCTTCAGGGCTGAAGGGTTTCCCATCTGCTGGGCCCCTACTTGGAGTGATTTCCGCAAGGAATAGCAGGTGTGCCATATGCTTGTGGGACTTCGCAAGAAGACCAGGAGCAGATCAGAAAAAAGAGTGGTCGCAAGCATATGCTACTATATTAGTTGGGAGGATGGCCTACTTTATTGTGAGCCAATGAATCATGAGCCAGGTTCTAGCAAGGAGCTAGTGGTTCTGTCGGTGCACAGGAATTCCTGTGGTCAGTGGCCTCTGAAGTGCCCTTAGCAAGACAGTTCAGTGTGGGGTGTGGGGGGGGGCGGAGACTGAGAATAACCCAGGAAGGGTTGAACTCTCCGTTCTACTGGCCATGAATACATAAGATGTTCTGCAGAACCTTTCCCGCTTGCCACTTGAGTGTGCCAACAGATAGGACTAAGGCATTGTTAGTGCCCCTATTGGTTGTGGGTGTTCTGTTCGTGTGGGTGGAAATAGACATTGTGGGTGGAATTTTTTTTTTTTTCCTCCCTGTCATTCAGCATATGAAATGTTTGTTATGGGCACATATATGGGTGTCTCTACTAGGTATTCTTACCTTTGACATTTGGATTTCACAAACTCATGATGTTAGCTGAGATTGCAATAATTCGAGGATTGTGGAATTTCATCATTTCTTCTTTTTACTACAGAAATTTACCTGAAAGCACTTAAGAAGTTAATTCTGTGAACAAAACGTGTTGGCTGTTTTTTTTTTATGGAAAAGAAGTAATGAGAGAATAATAAAGAAGATCCTTTAATACAAATTATACAGCTGGTCTTTTTACATTGGGTGCCTCTACCAACATTATTTTCTCAGACATTGTAGGTCTATTTACCGCCCCCCAGACCCTCAGGCAACAAGTATCTCTTGGTTGTGGTGGAACATGCCACCATATATCCAGAGAGAGTACCTACGAGGAGCACAACTGTAAAGGTGATAGTAAGAGCTGTCCTGGGAATCTCCGCTAGAGGTTTATCCCATGATACATGAGAGAGATGTGAGAGCAAGCTGGTGTGACCTATCGCTTCTCCATGGCATTCACCCACAAACCAGATGTTTGGTGGAACAATTTTTCAAGATGCTCAAGAGCATGAAGGGAACTCTGTCAGAGAACCTTAGGAGTAAGCAGGATGTTTTCCTGTAGTGTTTCTTGTTCATCAATGGAGAGATTCAACAGGAGTCAGTTGATTTCAGTCCCTGTGTATTACTGTATAAACACCTGATGTAGGGTCCCCGCACTTTAGTCAGAGAAGGGTGGAAAGGAACCTCAGAATCTTCACAGAAGGTTGTGGTGGACCTCTGAGAGCAAATGGCACAATACATGACTCAGGCGTTGGAAAACCTTTAGACAAGCCAAGTGGTTAATAAGGACTGGTATGACTAGAAAGCTACACTGACTGGGTACCAGGAAGGTCAGGAGGTGATGCTGAAGTATACTTGTCCCTGGGCTTTGGAGGATAAGAAGTGTGGGCCACATGGTAGTTCAAAGGATATTTGAGGTTGACTACTTGGTGGACACAAGTGCCATAAGGGAACCTAGAAGGGTGTTCCATGTGAATGGGTTGAAGCCTTACTTTTGGAAAACACTACACAGTGAATATCATTGCTAAGGCAGAGGAAGTTGAGATAGACAATGAGTCTTTTCCTGACCTGCTTCATGGTGACATGAAGGATGGCATTGTGGAAGGGGTTCAATTAACCCCTGAGTTGAAACCTGAGGAACACAGAGTGTAGAGAGGTGTCTGTTTTGACTGTTTGCCAACCTCTTCCCGCTTACTCCAGGGTTCATCCTCATCTGAGTCCACACTTTTAGATATCATTTACAGTCTGCCAGTGAATAGCAGTTTGTACAGAATGTCTGAATGTCTGACCAGGTTCAGGAATGCAGTAAGGCAGAAAATGCCAAAATGTTGGACTTGGGGCATTGAGAAATCTCATGGTCCTTGCTTTAGTCCTGTGGTGTAGGTCCAAAGCACAAGCCCACAGACTTTCGGTTTTGTGTGGAATGTCGAGCCCAACCAATCAATCAATCAATCAATCATAGTATTTATAAAGCGCGCTATGTACCCGTCAGGGTTTCGAGGCGCTGAGGGGGGGGGGGGAGCGCTGCTGGTTTAGCGGTCGAAGAGCCAGGTCTTGAGGAGCCTTCTGAATGCGAGGAGGTCCTGGGTCTGGCGAAGAGATGTGGGGAGAGAGTTCCAGGTCTTGGCGGCGAGGAAGGAGAAGGATCTGCCGCCGGATGTCTTGCGCTGGATTCGGGGTACGATGGCGAGGGCGAGGTTGGCGGATCGGAGTTGACGTGTTGGAGTGTAGAAGTTGAGTCTGGTGTTGAGGTAGGAGGGTCCGGTGTTGTGAAGTGCCTTGTGAGCGTGGGTCAGGAGTTTGAAGGTGATCCTCTTGTCTACCGGGAGCCAGTGGAGTTCCTTTAGGTGAGGGGAGATGTGACTTCGGCGGGGTATGTTGAGGATCAGTCGGGCGGAGGCATTTTGGATACGTTGGAGGCGTTTGATGTCTTTGGTTGGGATGCCTGTGTAGAGTGCGTTGCCGTAGTCAAGTCTGCTGCTGACGAGGGCCTGGGTCACCGTCTTTCTGGTTTCTGTTGGAATCCACTTGAAGATTCTGCGGAGCATTCGAAGGGTGTTGAAACAGGAGGAGGAGACGGCGCTGACCTGTTTGGACATGGTGAGGGCGGAGTCCAGGATGAAGCCGAGGTTTCTTGCGTGGCTGGCAGGGGTGGGTGGGGGTCCGAGGACGGAGGGCCACCATGAGTCGTTCCAGGCCGAGGGAGTGCGTCCGAGGATGAGGACTTCCGTCTTGTCGGAGTTGAGTTTCAGGCGACTGTTGTTCATCCAATCGGCGATGGATTTTAGTCCCTCGTGGAGGTTTGTTTTGGCGGTGAGCGGGTCTTTGGTCAGGGAGAGGACGAGCTGGGTATCGTCGGCGTAGGAGATGATGCTGAGATGATGTTGGCGGGCCAGTTGAGCGAGGGGGGCCATGTAGACGTTGAACAACGTGGGGCTGAGGGAGGATCCTTGGGGGACGCCGCAGATGAGGTTGGTGGCTTTGGAGCGGAAAGGGGAGAGACAGACTCTCTGCGTTCTGTCGGAGAGAAAGGGTGAGATCCAGTGGAGGGCTTTATCTTGGATGCCGGCTTCCTGGAGGCGGGTCAGTAGGGTGCGGTGGCAGACGGTGTCAAAAGCGGCTGATAGGTCGAGGAGGATGAGGGCTGAGGTTTCGCCGTTGTCCATTTGATGTCTGATGTCATCTGTGGCGGCGAGGAGGGCGGTCTCAGTGCTGTGGTTTCGTCTGAATCCGGATTGTGAGGGGTCCAGGATGGAATTGTCTTCGAGGAAGTGGGTGAGCTGAGTGTTGACGATCTTCTCGATGACTTTCGCTGGAAAAGGGAGGAGAGAGATCGGACGGAAGTTTTTGAGGTCGTTGGGGTCAGCCTTGGGTTTTTCGAGGAGGGGTTGGATTTCTGCGTGTTTCCAGCTGTCCGGGAAGGTGGCAGAAGTGAAGGAGAGGTTGATGATCTTGCGGAGTTCGGGGGCGATGGTGGCGTTGGCTGAGTTGAAAACATGATGGGGGCAGGGGTCCGTGGGGGAGCCTGAGTGGATGGTGTTCATGGTTGCTATGGTTTCTGCCTCGTCCACGTGGGTCCAGGCGGTGAGGCGGCAGTCGCGGGAGGAGACGTCGGGGGTGGGGTCTGGCGGTGGACCGGTGATGAAGCTGTCGTGGATGGTGGTGATTTTCTGGTGGAAGAAGGTGGAGAGGTCGTCGCAGAGTTTCTGGGAGGGCGGGATGTCGTTGGAGTTGGCTTTCGGATTGGAGAGTTCCTTCACGATGCCGAAGAGTTCTTTGCAGTCGTGGGCGTTGTTGTTGATGCGTTCGGTGAAGTGGGCGCGCTTGGCGGTGCGGATCCGTTGGTGGTGTTCGCGGTTGGCGTTTTTGAGGGCGGCGAGGTTGTCGGGTGTGCGTTCTTGGATCCATTTCTTTTTGAGCTTCTGGCAGTTGCTTTTGGAGGTGGTGAGATCGTCTGTGAACCAGGCTGGTTTTTTCTTTCCTTGGATGGTGGTGGGTTTCTTGAGAGGGGCAAGGGTGTTGGCGCAGTCGAGGATCCATTGATGGAGGTTGTTGGCGGCTGTGCTCGGGTCGATTGCGTCTGGTGGAAGGTTGTTGATGAGGGTGCTGGTCAGTTGTTCTTGGGTGACTTTGCCCCAGCGGCGGTGGGGAGGTGGCTGGATGCGGTGTTGCTCTGTGGTTTTCTTATAGGTGAAATGGACACAGTGATGGTCAGTCCAGTGGAGTTCGGAGGTGTGGCTGAAGGAAATGTGGTTGCTAGAGGTGAAGAGGGGGTCAAGGGTGTGACCGGCGATGTGGGTAGGTGTGTTGACTAGCTGGCGGAGACCGAGGTTGAGGAGGTTGGAGGTCAGTGACGCGGTGTTGACGTCGTTGGCATTTTCCAGATGGTAGTTCAGATCTCCCAGGAGGATGTAATCCGGGGAAGCGAGGGCGTGGGTGCTTGCAAGGTCGGCAATGGTGTCGTTGAAGGGGGCTCTTGGTCCTGGAGGGCGGTAAATGAGGGTTCCTCTGAGGGTCGTGTTGGGGTCCGTGTGGATCTGGAAGTGGAGGTGTTCGGGTGTCCTGAGGGTGTCGTCCGAGTGGGTGTGGATTTTGAGGGTAGCTTTGTGAGCGATGGCTATTCCGCCGCCGATTCCGTTGGTTCGATCTCTTCTGGTGATTTTGTAGCCGTCCGGTATGGCGATGGCGATGTCCGGAGACGAGGAGTCGTTCCACCAGGTTTCGGTCAGGAAAGCCACGTCAGGAGCAGTGGTGTCGAGCAAATCCCAGAGCTCGATGGCGTGTTTTCGTGCGGAGCGGGTGTTGATGAGGATGCAGTTCAGGTGGTTGGGGTTGGATGTTTTCGTAGTTGGATTGGTCGTTCTGATGCAGGAGAAGTTGCAGGTACGGCAGGAAAAAGGTCCTTTAGTGTGCTTCGGGGATGCCCGGTAGCATTCAGTGGAGGGGCCGGGGTTGAAGGCGCGGAGTTCGTTGATCGAGTAGTGGATGCGGGGGGCGCGAGGGCCAGGGGGTGTGGCGCTGGGCGCGGTCCAGGCGCGGACGGGCGCAGACGGGCTTGCCTCTGGTGCGCCTCCGGCGCACCAGCGGCGCGGACGCGCAGCGCCAGCCATTAAGAAGGGAGGGGGGAGGGAGGAGCAGCTGGGAGGCGGGAGGCGGGAGGGAGCGGCAAATGGGGGCGCGAGGGGGGCGGGGCCGCAGGGAGGCAGCGGCAGGGAACGGGGAGCGCACAAGGGGCAAAACACTGAAAACAAGCAAAATACAAGCAGTTACAATAAGAAAAGCACACAATCAGAAAAACAATAATGGCACAATATACGATCGGGGAGACAGCAATCAGGGGGGCACAAAGGGGGCAGAAGCGCCGGCGGCGAGGCGCTGGAAAAAGCGAAAAAAACAAAAAACACTTACGGGACGGCGGAAAGTGGCACACGGGTCAAGTGAAGCTAGTCAGAGCCCACTAGACCCCAGGGATGAGGCGCAGGAGGATGCCTGCGGGTGGAGGAGGGCCTCGAACACGCAATCAGCAGCGTGGTCAGGGGACAGAGGCAGGAGGCAGCAGGTTGGTGCTGCGGTCGTGGGGGGCGAGCTCAGGACCTGAAACAGGTCAGAGGTCGCTCACTCGCGACGCGCAGCGCCAGCCATTAAGAAGGGAGGGGGGAGGGAGGAGCAGCTGGGAGGCGGGAGGCGGGAGGGAGCGGCAAATGGGGGCGCGAGGGGGCGGGCCGCAGGGAGGCAGCGGCAGGGAACGGGGAGCGCACAAGGGGCAAAACACTGAAAACGAGCAAAATACAAGCAGTTACAATATGAAAAGCACACAATCAGAAAAACAATAATGGCACAATATACGATCGGGGAGACAGCAATCAGGGGGGCACAAAGGGGGCAGAAGCGCCGGCGGCGAGGCGCTGGAAAAAGCGAAAAAAACGAAAAACACTTACGGGACGGCGGAAAGCGGCACACGGGTCAAGTGAAGCTAGTCAGAGCCCACTAGACCCCAGGGATGAGGCGCAGGAGGATGCCTGCGGGTGGAGGAGGGCCTCGAACACGCAATCAGCAGCGTGGTCAGGGGACAGAGGCAGGAGGCAGCAGGTTGGTGCTGCGTTCGTGGGGGGCGAGCTCAGGACCTGAAACAGGTCAGAGGTCGCTCACTCGCGACGCGCAGCGCCAGCCATTAAGAAGGGAGGGGGGAAGGAGGAGCAGCTGGGAGGCGGGAGGCGGGAGGGAGCGGCAAATGGGGGCGCGAGGGGGGCGGGGCCGCAGGGAGGCAGCGGCAGGGAACGGGGAGCGCACAAGGGGCAAAACACTGAAAACGAGCAAAATACAAGCAGTTACAATAAGAAAAGCACACAATCAGAAAAACAATAATGGCACAATATACGATCGGGGAGACAGCAATCAGGGGGGCACAAAGGGGGCAGAAGCGCCAGTGGCGAGGCGCTGGAAAAAGCGAAAAAAACGAAAAACACTTACGGGACGGCGGAAAGCGGCACACGGGTCAAGTGAAGCTAGTCAGAGCCCACTAGACCCCAGGGATGAGGCGCAGGAGGATGCCTGCGGGTGGAGGAGGGCCTCGAACACGCAATCAGCAGCGTGGTCAGGGGACAGAGGCAGGAGGCAGCAGGTTGGTGCTGCTGTCGTGGGGGGCGAGCTCAGGACCTGAAACAGGTCAGAGGTCGCTCACTCGCGACGCGCAGCGCCAGCCATTAAGAAGGGAGGGGGGAAGGAGGAGCAGCTGGGAGGCGGGAGGGAGCGGCAAATGGGGGCGCGAGGGGGGCGGGGCCGCAGGGAGGCAGCGGCAGGGAACGGGGAGCGCACAAGGGGCAAAACACAGAAAACGAGCAAAATACAAGCAGTTACAATAAGAAAAGCACACAATCAGAAAAACAATAATGGCACAATATACGATCGGGGAGACAGAAATCAGGGGGGCACAAAGGGGGCAGAAGCGCCGGCGGCGAGGCGCTGGAAAAAGCGAAAAAAACGAAAAACACTTACGGGACGGCGGAAAGCGGCACACGGGTCAAGTGAAGCTAGTCAGAGCCCACTAGACCCCAGGGATGAGGCGCAGGAGGATGCCTGCGGGTGGAGGAGGGCCTCGAACACGCAATCAGCAGCGTGGTCAGGGGACAGAGGCAGGAGGCAGCAGGTTGGTGCTGCGGTCGTGGGGGGCGAGCTCAGGACCTGAAACAGGTCAGAGGTCGCTCACTCGCGACGCGCAGCGCCAGCCATTAAGAAGGGAGGGGGGAGGGAGGAGCAGCTGGGAGGCGGGAGGCGGGAGGGAGCGGCAAATGGGGGCGCGAGGGGGGTGGGGCCGCAGGGAGGCAGCGGCAGGGAACGGGGAGCGCACAAGGGGCAAAACACTGAAAACGAGCAAAATACAAGCAGTTACAATAAGAAAAGCACACAATCAGAAAAACAATAATGGCACAATATACGATCGGGGAGACAGCAATCAGGGGGGCACAAAGGGGGCAGAAGCGCCGGCGGCGAGGCGCTGGAAAAAGCGAAAAAAACGAAAAACACTTACGGGACGGCGGAAAGCGGCACACGGGTCAAGTGAAGCTAGTCAGAGCCCACTAGACCCCAGGGATGAGGCGCAGGAGGATGCCTGCGGGTGGAGGAGGGCCTCGAACACGCAATCAGCAGCGTGGTCAGGGGACAGAGGCAGGAGGCAGCAGGTTGGTGCTGCGGTCGTGGGGGGCGAGCTCAGGACCTGAAACAGGTCAGAGGTCGCTCACTCGTGACGCGCAGCGCCAGCCATTAAGAAGGGAGGGGGGAGGGAGGAGCAGCTGGGAGGCGGGAGGCGGGAGGGAGCGGCAAATGGGGGCGCGAGGGGGGCGGGGCCGCAGGGAGGCAGCGGCAGGGAACGGGGAGCGCACAAGGGGCAAAACACTGAAAACGAGCAAAATACAAGCAGTTACAATAAGAAAAGCACACAATCAGAAAAACAATAATGGCACAATATACGATCGGGGAGACAGCAATCAGGGGGGCACAAAGGGGGCAGAAGCGCCGGCGGCGAGGCGCTGGAAAAAGCGAAAAAAACGAAAAACACTTACGGGACGGCGGAAAGCGGCACACGGGTCAAGTGAAGCTAGTCAGAGCCCACTAGACCCCAGGGATGAGGCGCAGGAGGATGCCTGCGGGTGGAGGAGGGCCTCGAACACGCAATCAGCAGCGTGGTCAGGGGACAGAGGCAGGAGGCAGCAGGTTGGTGCTGCGGTCGTGGGGGGCGAGCTCAGGACCTGAAACAGGTCAGAGGTCGCTCACTCGCGACGCGCAGCGCCAGCCATTAAGAAGGGAGGGGGGAGGGAGGAGCAGCTGGGAGGCGGGAGGCGGGAGGCGGGAGGGAGCGGCAAATGGGGGCGCGAGGGGGGCGGGGCCGCAGGGAGGCAGCGGCAGGGAACGGGGAGCGCACAAGGGGCAAAACACTGAAAACGAGCACAATACAAGCAGTTACAATAAGAAAAGCACACAATCAGAAAAACAATAATGGCACAATATACGATCGGGGAGACAGCAATCAGGGGGGCACAAAGGGGGCAGAAGCGCCAGTGGCGAGGCGCTGGAAAAAGCGAAAAAAACGAAAAACACTTACGGGACGGCGGAAAGCGGCACACGGGTCAAGTGAAGCTAGTCAGAGCCCACTAGACCCCAGGGATGAGGCGCAGGAGGATGCCTGCGGGTGGAGGAGGGCCTCGAACACGCAATCAGCAGCGTGGTCAGGGGACAGAGGCAGGAGGCAGCAGGTTGGTGCTGCGGTCGTGGGGGGCGAGCTCAGGACCTGAAACAGGTCAGAGGTCGCTCACTCGCGACGCGCAGCGCCAGCCATTAAGAAGGGAGGGGGAGGGAGGAGCAGCTGGGAGGCGGGAGGCGGGAGGGAGCGGCAAATGGGGGCGCGAGGGGGGCGGGGCCGCAGGGAGGCAGCGGCAGGGAACGGGGAGCGCACAAGGGGCAAAACACTGAAAACGAGCACAATACAAGCAGTTACAATAAGAAAAGCACACAATCAGAAAAACAATAATGGCACAATATACGATCGGGGAGACAGCAATCAGGGGGGCACAAAGGGGGCAGAAGTGCCGGCGGCGAGGCGCTGGAAAAAGCGGAAAAAACGAAAAACACTTACGGGACGGCGGAAAGCGCACACGGGTCAAGTGAAGCTAGTCAGAGCCCACTAGACCCCAGGGATGGTAGTGAGGTAACCAAGACTGATGCCCGTCCAATCCCAAAAGCAGATGATCTTCTGGATTGGTTAGTGCTGAAAAACGCTTGACTATCTTTGATCTAGTTGGTACTGTCAGATCAACTTAGCACCAAGTGCTGTAGAGAAGACTGAATTTTCTATGTCAGAGGGGTTGTATCAGTTTAAGATAATGCCCTTTGTGTTGAAGAATACTCCTACCACTCTTCAGTGCCTGATGAACCGGTTCTTGCAGAGCTGGAAGAGGTCTCTGTGGCCTACATGGATGACATTGCCATATTCAGCAATTCATTGCAAGATCACAAGAGGCACCTAGGGCAGGTATTTGCTAGGCTATGAGGCAAAACTGACCATCAGGGAAACACAGTTACAGGTGGAGCAGTCCCTCTTCAGTCTACCTGGGTCATGGGGTGGGTAACCAGCAGATATGCCCGATGGATGCCACAATATAGTCAGTGATGGTGTGGGAGGTGTCTATTAGCCAGACTGGAGTGAGAGCCTTTTTAGGACTTATGGACTATTTACAGAAATCTTATGGCTAATTATGGAAGCATAACTGTCCCAGTGACTCCTTTGAACTCTTAAGAAGCAGCCCAGGAAAGTGATTTGGACTAAGGAGTGTCAAAGGCCATTTGAGGAACTGAAAAAGGCAATAGTCAATTCACCTGTACTGAGAGCACCTGACTACAGTCAGCCTTTTTTTGTACTGACCGATGACTCTGACAAAGGAGTTGGGGCTGTGTTATACCAACAGGATGACATAGGCAGAGACTACCCAGTGGGCTTTATTAGGTAGTTACGGCCAAGGGAACTGAAATGGGTGGCCATAAAGTAGGAGTGCTTTGAGATGTGCCTTGCAGAACTTCTGCCCATAATTGCTTGGCACTAAGTTTGTAAACAAACAGATCAGAAGCCATTAAAGCGGTTGATGGCTATGAAGAGACAGAAACCCAGGTTGTTGAGATGGTGTATTTTACTACAAGGGTTAGATTTTGAGGTGGAGCACAGTTTGGGATTGAGCCACTGGAATGTAGATGGACTTTCCTGCCAATTGTGTTGATCTGATAACCCAACCTCTTCAGGTTAGAAGTTGGTGCAAGGTTGTCAGATCTGGGAGGGGTGCTTTTTGTAATGGAAACATCTCCTGCACGGTGACAGATGCAGACCCCTACAATGTGTGCCCTGGCAGCATTGATAGCTGTGTCCATGGTACCAATTTTTTGTAATGGGCAAACATGGATCATGCCATGACCTTGAACTATATCATGGTAATGTGGTCTTGTTAGACTGAGAGGGACATCTCAAGCGCTACCCTCATAGTGGTAGAGAGCAGCAGCCCTTGCCAGGAGTTAAGTGATACGAGTGCAAAGGTGGCAGCCTACCCTTTTTATGTTTTGTAGGACTCATAGTGTGAATAGTCTTTTTGACCTTTGTCACAGGAGTGGTGCCTTCCGGTTTACTCAGCTGTGTATGGAATTCACCTTTGGCCTACATGATGTCTGTATATAGTGCCATGCAGTGCATGATGGTTGCATGTTCATGCTAGGATGTATGCATGCCTGCTGCTGGTACATGACATGGAGGTCTGTGGGTTCCCCACACACACGCACACACACACACACACTCCCATATAAAGACACACAAGTACAAAAAAAACATACACACACCCAAAAGCGCACACACAAACCAGCAAGAGCGTCTTCTTTGCACATCAAAGTTCTCTTTGATTCAAAGAAGAGTTAATGGTCAGAGAGTCTGATAAGTTTGGGATTGTAGGACCAGGGAATCATAAAAGAAGGGAAGGCTTAGGCCTTTGTATCTTTGCAAGGCATATTTATGTGTAGGCTGATATCCAGGTGTGATTACTGGTTACTCCCTTGGCCTGAGTCGTGGGTCAGTCAGAACTGCGGTTGCTCTTGCTGTGACAGTTTGTCCCTTTGACAAAGGACAAGACAGAGGAGTGCATAATTCAAAGGAGTCAACACTACAGCTTGAATTTCAAAGGACCAGACACTAAATCACATCTCTATATGGATATGGACTGTAAAGATGGGGGGACAATTCTCAGTCCCTCAAGTGGTTCAGCAGAGCTGTGCGTGATCATGGAAAAAAGATCACCAAGACGTCTAACTTCTGTAACCAGAACTAGGGGCCAAGCTCTGCTAGTCTCCCCGGACTAATTGCCCTGACCCCAGAACGCTAGCATTATGCCGGCCTGCCTAGACCAGCAGACCGTGTGAGGAAAAATAGAGTGCCTTGAGGGAGCTCAGCTTAGTAGGGTTTCTGTCAGGTGAATCCCAGTGAAAGAAAAGGTCATTGTCTGGTCCATTTGGGACCATTGCGAGAGTGCAAGTCATCCGCCCCACCTTATGGAAGTCAGCAACCCCAGTATGCCAGGTAAGAGCCATTGTGAAGTTAGAGTCAAAGCCCTTGCTGTGTGAAATCAGCAACCCCAGTATGGCAGGTGGGGTTCACTGTGAAGTTAAGGCTGTCAACCTTGCAATGAAAAGTTGGAGACCCTTGTATTGCAGGTGGAGGACACCTTGAAGATAGGAAATTCATCCTTGCTGTGTGAAGTTGACAACCCCAATAAGCCGGGTGAGGGCTACCATGAAGTTAGGGCCATCGCCCTTGTACAAAGTCTGCAACCCCATGTGCCAGATGGAGGCCACTGTGAAGTTAGGGCCATTGCTTTTGCTGTGTAGAGCCAGAAATCCCCCAGTCCCCAGCATGCTAGATGGGTACCAGCATGAAGTCAAGGCTGTCGCCCTGGAACATCATGTCAAGAGGATCCCAGCCTGGGCATCAGCCACAAGGAGCTTACCCTAGAAGACCACTGTGTGGTAATTCTTATTGATAGCCAAGGGAGCTGCAGAGAATATGTCCACACCAACATGAACTGTCCAAAGACTCTGGTGGCCCTTAAGCATCATAGGAAAAAGACTTCAAGGGTTCGTAACCCTCCAGCATCGAGAGTTCGGAGCCTGCAAAGACAAGCCCCGTCCTCCTGCACACGCCAGCTTCCATTGGTTCAGTTAAGATTAATATAGGCTGCCAGGCCTTCCAGCGACTTACAGAAACTAAGCACATTCCTGAAATAGACTCTTAAGGCCAAAACTCAGACTTTGTCGCATGGTGACTAGCATGGACCACATCTGAAAGTCACCTCCATTATCAAATGGGGAATAACCAGCCCCACTAGTAGGGAAAGAGTGCTTGGAGATACCTCCCATGTCGAAGCTAACATAGTGACCATAAGAAACTGTGGATATTATTTATTGCGTTTTTTTGTTTTGTATTTTTATAATAAATACTACTTGTTAGAAATGGGGTCTTTGGTTGGCAGTCAGGTCACCCACTGTCCAAGCAAGAACCCTCACTCTATTCAGGGTAAGTCACACACAATCCAAATTATCCTGTGCCCACCCTCTGGTAGCTTGGCACTGAGCAGTCAGGCTTAACTTAGAAGGCAATGTGTAAAGTATTTGTGCAATAAATCATACAATACCACCATATAGCCCCACAAAAATACACTACACAGTGTTTAGAAAAATATATAATATTTATCTGGATAAATGCAGGTCAAAACGATCAACGATGCAATAAGTTAATGTAGGGATATCACTGAAAAGTGATATAAAATGTCTTAAGTCTTTTAAAAGCAAACAAACTCTCTTTCAAGCACCAGGTTCGCGTGAAACATCTCCACAAAGGTCCACAAAGGTCCGCAGAGGAGGAGATGCGTGGAAAAAAGGGGTGTGCGTCGATTTCTCAGGCCGCACACGCGATGCGTTGTTTAGTTTTCACGCAGGGACAGCTGTGCGTCGATTTCCAGCGCTTGGTCGTTGATCCTCTTCGGGTTGCGGGGTTTTCAGACGCCCCTGGGATGATGCGTGGATCTCCGATGCTGCTAGGATGAAGTCACAAGAGCTGCGTCGATCCAGTAGGCGTTGCATCAAATTTTCTATTGCACTGCAGGCGCTGCGTCGATATCCTCTCTGGAAATCGGGCTGCATCGTTCCGGCCTGGCTATGCGTCGATCCAGTGAGGCTATGCGTCGAAGTTCCGGTCGCTACGATGGCGCTGCATTGATCTTCTCGTTGCGAAGTCAGACTGCGTTGTTCCGGTTCGGTGTGCAGTGACATTTTCACCGCGATGCAGGTTGTGCGTCGTTTCTGGCAGGCTGTGCGTCGGATTTCACCGCACAAAGAGTCCTTCTTGTAGAGATGAAGCCTTTTTGGTCCTGAGACTTCAGGGAACAGGAGGAAAGCTCTATCCAGGCCCTTGGAGAGCACTTCTTCACCACAGCCAGAGAGCACACGGCAGCAGGGCAACAGCAAGGCAGCAGTCCTTCACAGAAAGCAGACAGGTGAGTCCTTTGAGCAGCCAGGCAGGTCTTCTTGGCAGGATGCAGGTTCTGGTTCTCTTCTCCAGGAAATGTCTGAGTTGGTAGGACAGAGGCCCTGTTTTTATACCCAAATGTGCCTTTGAAGTGGGGGAGACTTCAAAGAGTGGCTTAGAAGTGCACCAGGTCCCCTTTCAGTTCAATCCTGTCTGCCAGGGCCCCAGTAGGGGGTGCGGCAGTCCTTTGTGTGAGAGCAGGCCCTCCACCCTCCCAGCCCAGGAAGACACATTCAAAATGCAGAAATATGCAAGTGAGGCTGAATATCCTGTGTTTAGGGTGTGTCTGAGTGAATACACAAGGAGCTGTCAACTAAACCCAGCCAAACGAGGATTGTAAGACACAGAAAGATTTAAGTGCACAGAAATGCTCACTTTCTAAAAGTGGCAGTTCTAAAATAGTAATATTAAATCCAACTTCACCAGTTAGCAGGATTTTGTATCATTATTCTGGCCATACTAAATATGACCTTCCTACTCCTTTCAGATCAGCAGCCACCACTCAAGCAATGTATGAGGGCAGCCCCAATGTTAGCCTATGAAGGGAGCAGGCCTCACAGCAGTGTAAAAACAAATTTAGGAGTTGTACATTACCAGAACATGTACACTACACAGGTACATGGCCTGCCTTTTACCTACACAGCACCCTGCCCTATGGGTTACCCAGGGCACACCTTAGGGGTGACTTATATGTAGAAAAAGGGGAGTTTTAGGCTTGGCAAGTACTTTTAAATGCCAAGTCGAATTGACAGTGAAACTGCACACACAGGCCTTGCAATGGCAGGCCTGAGACAAGGTTAAGGGGCTACTTAAGTGGGTGGCACAATCAGTGCTGCAGGCACACTAGTAGCTTTTAATCTACAGGCCCTGGGCACATATAGTGCACTCTACTAGGGACCTATAAGTAAATTAAATAGCCCTATTGGGTATGATCCAATGTTACCATGTTTAAAGGGAGCGAGCATATGCACTTTAACACTGGTTAGCAGTGGTAAAGTGCGCAGTCTAAAAAACAGTATCTCAAAAGTAGAGGGAGGCAGGCAAAAAGTTAGGGGTGACCACCCTAAGGCTGTAAGGTCTAACACTACTTTTATCACAAAAGCCTTTATTTGACTGGACAATCAGTTATTGCTGTGACTGCATGTATTTGGTGTATTGTGCCTGTTTACACCTTATGCCTACCTACCCCAAACAACCTTGGACTTCTCGAGCCGCACTACCACTGAGAGTCAAATGCTGAAGTCCTACTTGCTCAGGACCTGTAAGAAACTGGGTTGTTGGTTGACAGTGGTGTGAGTCCTGGTCACGTAGCAACCACAATCCTTGTCAGGGTAAGGCACCAACAAACTCCAAATTAACCTGTGCTCAACTTTCTAATAGCTTGGCACAGAGCAGTCAGGCTTAATGTAGAGGCAATGTATAAAGTATTTGTGCAACACTTCAAACAGTAAAACAGTGAAAACTCACCACAAAAAGAGCCCACAACAGAGTTAAAAAAAAAAAGATCTTATTTTAACAAATAATACAAGACAAAAACAACAAAAATCCAATTGGTAGAACTAGAGAATTTTAAAGTGTTAGATACAAATAGCACCAGAGGACTTAAAGCACCAGCTGTGAATATCTTGTCGTGCCAGACCGGGGCAAAGTCACAAGTTCAGGTCAACCACGATGGAGCGCAAGCCAGCTACAGCGACCCAGTTAGGCTCGCTGAGAAAAAAGTACCTTTCATACTGGTTTGTGGAGCATTGCATGGATCCATGTCGAAGATGCATCGCACAGCCGAGGTATTGCATTTGTTTCGAGATGCAGCGAGGCTGCAGTGTGAGTTTCTGTTGTGTTGCATTGAGGATCCTGTTGACGGAGCTTGCGATGCGAAGTCCGGTGTCAAGGATGTGACATGCAGTTGAGCGATGCTTCTGTTCCGAAAAGCTACAAGGCTGAGATGTGGAGTCCGGCATCATTGTTGAAGCTGCCATCAATGAGAGATGGGAGGGTCTGTGCCAGGGAAGCATCACACAGGAGCTGTTCCGAAGGTGATGCGGCTTGCGACGATGATGCAAGTCTTTGCAACAGGCCCAATCCACATAGTGGAGGTGATGTGTCAGTTCTGCTAGATCCACAGGTTAGAAGAGCACCTTAGGCCCACTTCCGAGGAGCCTGGATGGGGGTGGCACCACTTGGCATGGCAGACTCACAGATGGCTGAGTTCAGGTCAAATGCAAGGTTGTGGGAAACCTGTTATGTACCTGAGGCTTCAGATCAGGAGGTCGGCCAATTCACCTTTGGAGTTCCTCTGGGATCTGGTTTCAAGAGATGTTGGTCCAGTCCTTCTCACCCAGACCAGAGGGTGGCAAACAGCAGGGCTGTATAGCAAAGTAAAAGTCCAGCAGAGTGGCAGTCCTTTAACAGCACATTAGTCCTTCTTCCTGGCAGAATGTCCACGGGTCCAGAAATGTACTGATGTGGCGGTGTCCGAGGTCTGTCTTTTATACCCTGGTGCCCTCGTTCTGGAAGGTGGGAGAAGTTTCTAGACAGTGGCTTTGAAGTGCAAGGGATTCCCTGCCTCCCCTACCCTGGCTCCAAGCAGGCTGAAGTGACAATGCAGCATTGTTAGATCTTTTGTGTGGAGACAGGACACAGCCTATTCAGGTGTAAGTGAGGCAGGATGCAGCTCTTCCCTCTATTCCTGCCAGTGTTGGCCCATCTAGTCACACCTAAGCTCCCATTGTGTGTGGCTGTCTAGGAGGAATACATAAATCCCAACTGCCAACTACAATCAGTCATGACCAATCACCAAATGGCTAAGGCAGGAAAAAGCATCTTGATAAAAGTGCCATTTTCAGAATTGCATTTAAAATCGGACTTCACCATCAATTAGGATTTTAAATTGTGCTTTCAAGGACACTAAACATGAACAGGTAATCTCTTCCCATATGGAAATTACAAGTTTAAAAGGCAATAAGGCAACTCCAATTATATTCTTTTGGCAAGATAGGCTTTGCAGTGTTAAAAAATTAATTAAAGAGTTTTTCACTACCAGAACATGTAAAACTTAAAAGCACATGTCCTATCTTTTAAAAACACTGCTCCCTGCCTTCTGGGGAGTCCACGGCTTAAACTGACATATATGTTTAAAAAGGGAAGGTTTGGGCCTGGCAAAAGGATCTTTGCCAGGTCGAAATGGCAGGTTGAAACGGCACACACAGGCTCTGCAATGGCAGGCCTGTTGTATGTTTAAAGGGCTACTTATGTGGATGGCACAGCCAGTGCTGCAGACTCACTAGTAGCATTTAATTTACGGGCCCTTATAAGTAACTTAAAAATTCCAACTGAGGATAAGCCAATTTTACCATGTTTAGAGGAGAGAGCACAAGCGCTTTCACAATTGGTTCGCAGTGGTAAAGTGCACAGAGTCCTAATAGCAGCAAAAATGAGGTTAGAAAGAGTGGAGGAAGGGGGCAAAATGTTGGGGAGAAGACCATCCTAAGGCTGAAATGTCAAACAGTACCCTTCATAGGTCGGGCCCTGCGACCAGGGGTAAAAGGCCACAGCCTCCACAGTTCAGCTTCATGGGTTACAGAAGTGATTCAAACACGCTCTAACATCTCCTCAGTGACATCACAGTGGGGACCCCTTGTTCCTCTCTTAACATCTCGCGATCCTCCTCTTTGTTGCTGAGAAGTTGGGTTAAGGGCAATTAACCAAAACTACGTAAAGCATAAGGGGTTCTAAGAGCTGTGGTTTCTTTTCCTACTGCTTCCTTCAAAGACCCCTGAAAAAAGGGTAGCAAGGGTTGTGCCCAGGCTACGAAGAGGTAAGAGGAGTAACAGCTGTAACCCCTGACCACCACTAATTGACAAGCATGTTTACACCTACAAAGATACAGCTGTTGGCAGTTTCCCAGCTGTTTCGGGAGATCTTTGTGAATTTTCGATAGTCATAAATCTGCATCCCTGCAAGGGTGGAACCGTGCAGGCGCAAACTTACGACTTCCTTGTGATTCAGGCAACACAATTTCGAGCTGTGGCGACCTATGACCAGGCAATATAGCGATCATTGCGTAACCCTTGTAGTGGTCAGCGTGTCATTGTGCCAAACGTAAACCTGTCAGAAGGAGAAACAAAGCTACTGCGGGAAAAGGGAGTTATTAACAATGATAACTTGCCTTGGCAGTTTTGAACCTGGTATGGATATTAATCATTTGGGAGAGAGATGAAGGTTTGTATCCCTCAAGTACATATTTATTAGCCTTTTTGTTCATATCCCTTTGTGGAAATGAAGCGCAGCGCCCTGGCTTGCCGGGAATACGTACTAAGTTATTTACATTTTTGCAGCAGAAATCAAAATAAGTTTGGGTGGTTTATGATGAAATCATTTGGGAAATGTATACAGCATGCCAGAGACGGGCACATGGTGTATGCTGGTCCAGGGCTTAACATTTACAAAATAAAAAAGGGAAAAACAAGGTTTATGAGCGAGATTTGTTGCTTTTTGAAGAAGGAATAATACTGAAACAGCCTGCGACATCCGGTAAACAGGTGGGTGGGGAAAGCGAAGACATCGTGCCAACAAAAGGAGATAGCGCGAACCACGTCTTACCGAACTAAGAAATATTCCTTCATTTGCTCATAAGTGGACCGATCCTGAGGCCGGAAAAACAATGTTTAACGCATCTTCACTGTCAGCTGCGAAGGCGCTGATGGAGGTAATGTACCCTGCTCTATACTCTTCATTTTCTACTATTTTTGTTTTTTGCAAGCAGTTGTTTGAAAGATTTGACTCCTAAAGGCTCTCGAAGGCACAGATGAGGGATACTAAAATCAGTATTCATTAAATATACAGCTATTTCTAATGTATTTTTTGTTTTGGAACTTAGTGTATGAAGTCATACTTTATGGAGGAGTTTCGGTTCTGTAACGCAATATATCACAGATGAACCCTGGTCACAGCACTTTAAAGTTGTTCGTGAGTTTGTGTACTGTTATCTGCTTGTTGCATGCACTTTGGCATGCCGCCCCCACCCACAGCCGGGGACTCAATATTGCACAAAAGATCATTTTTACCATCAAAGCCTGCGTTGTGGGTGATCCAGTGCACAACATGACATCATTACGCTCTTGGCAATCGGAAATTCAGTTTATGCAAGATGATGATGCAACATGTGAATTCATAGGCTACATACATTCCAATGCATCGCCAAGTCACAGAAACCTAACTTGACGGTGCGTTGAAATGTTGGCTCCTGTGCACTTTGAGATGCAACACTTGCCTGTGGGTATGCTGTTTTGTGTTCTGTAACACAAACTCATGTTACTTGAGTCATCTGAGTGTATATTTTGAGACTACTGGAATGTCCGTTCTTCATGCAGGTGTAAGAGCAACACGGGTAGCTTTGCCACATCACCTACCTCCAACGCCTAGGTTTTTTAAGCATATAAATCACTGTTATCAGGTATGCCAGTCTAATTATTTCAATGGAAATAAACCAAAACTATACCTCCCAGAATGCATGTCATTGCCACTTGAAGCCCTGGCCTGGTGACAGTGCTGGTGATGACATGGAGTGAGGCGGCCACCCTATGCGCAGGCGTGATGCAGCTCCCTGCCCTGGATTTGTCTTCGTCCAGGGAGTAAGCGATCTTAGAGTTAACAGGTGTTTCTGATTGCCCTGCCCCCTCAAGGCTCACCTGAAGAAAATGATCTCACATCTTCAGATGAACGAGAGGGAGAGGGAGATGTAGAAAGATTTTGATTGATTCTCCACCGACCTAGATACTTTATGGGGAGTTCAGGTTGTTTGAAAGTCCTGAATGTTTAGGTTTTTGAGACACTTCCGTCACGCACTATACTTGTTCGTGCAAGGAATGGTTGACCATATGTAGTGCTTTGTGGGTTCTGTTGTGTCCTTTCGTGTGTTGTAAACGTTTGTGATTTTGTGTTTTTGATAAATCAAATTGATTAAATTGTACCTAAAGAAGGCTTTGTGCTTTGAGGTACTTTTGCCTAGCAGAGTTACCAATAGCTTGAGGCCTGACAGACGCAGTGCAGTCTGCCAATTAAAGCCACTTTTGTGTGGTGGAGCCCTGGCATTGAGCAGCGCGCGGGTCCTATGTAAGGACCACAAACGTCGCTGTATCTCGTTAGAGATTACTGTCAGCAAATGGACCACTGCTTAATTTGTGCTGGTGGTTGCAGGGACACTTGTTTTTGGAAGCTAAACCGACACTAACAGAGAAGCATTCTTTCCCCCTGATAATCAGATATCATTACAAATCTATTACTACTCCAGTCTCTGATTGTAACCTTGGTACTATGTTGCAAGTTATCTCTAGCCACCGAAATCACGAGGTGATGCCCCACACGGGCCAACTAGCAGTAATAAAGATAACATAATCTGGCATCTCTTGTGGTCATTCCATCATATTTTGAAAAATGTTCTCTTCTATGTCATGCTGCGTAATTTGTACGTTTGCCATTATCTCTGTAGAGTACTGTGCTTTATTTACCTTATTCTGCTCATATGAACCATAAAAGTACATCACATATAAAACAAACAAAAAAATCAAGTTCCTTGACTATAAATAACTACTGCATAAAATAATACACATAACAACAAATTCCACAGACTGTTATTTGTAGGTAATAACATACCAGCATTCGCCCCACACATTAGACCTAGCAACAAAAAACAAAACAAATTGGGATCCCTATGTCACAGATGTAGTAAGGGCCACAAAAAGGAAACCTTATTTATGTCTTTGGGATATAATCTCCTAGTTGTTCTACTCGATCTGTCAACCAGAGTTGGGATCAATTCATGGGTCGGAACATAAAAGCCTGAACATATAAAAACGATGCTAAATCCTTGGTTGATAAGTCAAGTGCATGAGAAAGTGCTTATTTCAAATTGCAGGCTTTCTAAACAAATCAAACATATCTCATAGAGTACTGTCTTGGCTTTTGGAAGTACCGCATGTGTAAATCAGTTTTACCCAAAATAGGTTCAGCAGGGCCAGATCCAAACAGATTTTCATAATATCTGACTAAGTTTTTGTCATTGTAAATTGTATTAATATTGTGCTACTACCCCTGACGAGGTGCTGAAGTGCTTTGTGGAGAGTAGAATGCTACTCAGGAACCCAAGATTAGAATTAAATAATTAGTAGATTAGTAATATGGGTGTTCTTTTTTTTCTTTGTGCAGTAGTTGTGCTGAATTTGTGCTTTTGTGTGTTTAGTAGTGTTTTGAGCAGGGATACAATGATGGGAATGGATTAGGAAAGGGGGAGTTGTAAACATTTACACAGGTTAAATCTAAATGGATCTCCTTGACTTAGTGATTAACATGAAAGTCTGGCGTGGATCCAGCCCTCATTGGCACCTACGGTGTAAATGGAGGGCAGCTTTTTTTTCAGGATCAACACAGGTCATGAGTGAAATTGAGGACTGGCAGTCAAATCAACTGACTAGTAATGATCATCTTAAAAACAAAACTACTACTTACTCAACAGGGGGTCATTTTAAGTAAGCAAGCAATAACACCAGAGTAAGACATTTGTCACAAGATGGAGGATGTTTTCAGAAGTTCATGCTAGGGGCCAAATGTCTTAGAAAGACTTGTGCAACAGGATCTCAAATTGTCAATGAGAATATATTGAAGTGACAAAATATACTGCTAAATGCCAGATTTGTATTTCACATAAATTTGTGTAATTTTTCAGAAATTTCAGGTAATTACGCAAAAGATAAGTATGCACATTTCTCACTACCTGAGCCTACCCAAAATCCAAATCCTCAGTGGTTGCAGAAACATCATTACACGCTTGCAGCTTGTGGAGTTAACACTGTTCACGAGGAGCACGAGTGGGTCACCAAGTCCTGTTATAGTATTGAGGGTCCAGTTACCTCAAGATGGCGCCGGAGTGTTGATACTGTGGCACATACCTCTGCACACTGGTCGGTGGAAAAAAATATTGGGATGCATTGATTTTGAATAAAACACCAAAAGATTACAAAACAAAATACGGCTGACGACATTTACACATATACTAAGCCGAATCTATAGTTTACAATCCTATGCCGATATTCATTGCTATGAATACAATAAAGCATTAGTGACACCCAAAAAACAATTTTTTACGATCTCCCAGACTCTCGGTCTATACTACCAGAAGATGACCCGGCAGCCAAAATGTGTAGCTTACTTCGATGAAACACAAATGAATCATGATTTTATGTTATAATGAATAGAGGTCAAAATCCAATGGGATATAGGTAGAAAAGGTGCTCAATACATTAAGTGGTCCTTGGCCAACCCTGGTCTTTCCCAGACATTGTTAAAAGGAATTTTAATTTGGAAAGCTGAAATGAAGGAAATGTTCTCCTCAGCCCCTCTGCTTTCAGTGCTCTGCCCTCCGAATGCCAAACATGTCGCTCGAAGAAAGTGACCGCTGAAGTGTTATGAGAGTCAGTTTGACACTTTCTGGGCTCCGGGTCAGCTGTGCATGACAAGAGATTAAAATGTGTTTCACGTCTTCTCCGTTTTCGCTTTACGCTCTGTTTGGTTTGACTGTGATCCGTCAAATCCAGGCTCCTGCACGGCACATTCTGAAAACTGAATTATGGTGGAGACAGATCTGCCAATGTTAAAAGTATTTTTCGGTGTTAGAGGAGGCCGGGCTTTGCAGTGGGCGTGGCCTGGAGAGGGCTTGGGGCTTTCAATTCCTCATTCCCGTCCCCACCCCCCATCAGGTGATGTGCCCAAGGAGAGGAGGCCGGGATTAGACCCAGACACACTTTCTTCTTCTCTGGCTGTCAGATTCCTTCGACAGTGGTGTGTTTTGGATACCGAGGCGGTAGCCTCATTACTACATATTCGTTTTGAATTTTTAAATTGCTGTATTGTTTACTTATTGATCTGTGACACTTTGTTACAGGTGAAGTTGGTTCACATGGTCAGCGCTGTGATGGGAGTCCTAGGCCCTTTTATCGCCCCAAAACACCAACAAAAGCTTCCAAGGCTTTTGCTGATGTCCTGTGGAGTTTGCAAAACCCTTAATGAACATCAGAAGTCTGAAACCCCCACCCGCGAGCTAGAACCCAATCCGGTGGCTTAATGAAATTTGAGGGGCCCCCCATGTAAAGTAAATAGAGGGGGCCCTCTTTCCCAGCCCACCATCTACCACTTTTGTTGCGGGGGTCCTGAGGCTCGGCCCCTCCCTGCACTGCATGGGCAGCGGTGGCTTAGGTTACACCACTGACCCAATCTACACAATAGTTTCCGAATCACTTTGTGATACTGTGTGAAGATAGCAGATATTGTGTGACAGCGTTAAGAGCACACTTCCTAAACATTATGGGCCATATGTACCAACACATTTTCCCATAGACACAGAATGGGTTAAACCCTTTGATACATCTGACCCTATATCGGCTGTTTAGGACCCAAGAGTGTAAGTAAAATCCTGACAGCATGGGGACTTTTTTCTGCCCTGTGCTAGGACAATCTCCATTTTAATGCAAGACAAGGATGAGAGCATAACACGCACTAATCTAGCACTCTACTGACGTGTGCTCAATGGATTGGGATCGAAAGTTCTAAAGGTGGTGACGCAGGACCAGTCTGGCACTCTGAGCATATTATCCAAATTACTGACCATGCCCAATGATCTAAATGCCATTGTGCTAGAGGTTGGGTAGGTGCCAAAGTTGGGGGAAAAATGCCAGTTGCTTGCGTAACAGAGATGAGTGGGCTAGAGCTGATGAATGAAGACGAGGTTCCAAAAACGAGATTAGAAGCTGCTCAATCGAATGAGTCCAGAGGTCACATTCTTGCTTCATAGTAAAGGAAGCATTTAGCTTACAAAGTGTCATATAATAAAGGTATCAGAATATAGAATTCGGATAAAACTAGTCTTAGTGAGGGTATTTGAGAAATACAGGCACAAATTATAATTGCAGTAAGAACTAAAATATAAAGACAGCTACACACTATTGGCCTGGACATCAGCGCAACAGAGGGGATAATTGGCGAAGGCAAAAAAACTGCATACAGCAGCATGCACCAGTGAGGGATAGTGTTAAATGAGTTAAAGTGTTATAAAAGGGCAAGCACTATAATTGATGACATACGCAATAGCCTTGCATTTCTTTTAAAGGCAAGGATACTGCATATAGCTGAACAAATTAACCGGATGAATGAGGTGAAGAGCATTGAAGGCCTGCAACCTGACCAGAAACTACACAATCTTTAAAACCCGAAGATTTCACCTACTCCTGCTAGGCGAAAGGAAGCCAAAAGTTTGGACAGGGGTTTGCACCCCTCGCCTCTTTCAAGCTCTCAGTGGCTCCCAATATGGGGGTACCATAACTAGATCGTGACTAAGACCCTAGCCAGACTGATGCCGGAAACCCTGCACATGCAAGGGTGAAAGACAAAGCACTTGGTTGGTTACTGCCCTCACAGCACAAGGACAGACCGGCCTGCCTTGTGTTACCCTTCTGGTCTCACCCCTCCACTGGAGGCTAATATTTTCTTATATCCCACGGACCCTCGCCTTTTCTAGTTTACATAAGGAGGCATCCTCCAGACCTTCTAGAATGTTCGTCCCGGACACCTGCCTCTTTTATTATTAGCAGTGAATGACATTCCATGGTTAAAAAATGTCAGTGTGGTGAAAGTAGACTTACCCAGCTTCCCTGAGGTAAAGGGAATTGTGGTGAGAATCAAGGGAAATGTTCATTGATCTAGGCACCTTGATTGGAAATACCCTTAGCGCCGCATTTGCAGCACTTTTTTGACGCAAAAACGGCGCAAACTTACAAAATTCAATTATATTTTGGAAGTTTGCGCCGCTTTTGCGTAAAAAAATGACGCAAATGCGGCGCTAAAAAAGTATAAATATGGGCATTAGTGTGAAGATTTTGTGGCGTAACAAAGACCGTAGAAATTAGGAAAGTCTCTTTGAATAACAATCCAAAGGACGGTTGAATACCGATGTTGGAGAGCAACTAAAGGTATTGCAATCATGTTCCAGGCATCAGCAAAGCTTGGCAACACAGACTGGCTTATAGGGGCAGGTCAAGTTCTGTGTACCCAGAACTTCTTAATATGTTCAATTGCACATTGTTAAAAGCATTTTGAATGACAGGATCTGCCACAAGCAGCCATGTAATCAGAACCAGAATTAACTGGCCCTGAAAGATCAGTTCAAAATAATGATTTCCTGGGGATGCAGAAGGTCCACGGAGCGCTCCAGAAATGACAGGTGCCTTGCCTGACCCAGCTATGGGGATGTGATGTAGATCTACATATAAAAAGGGGGTAAAATGGCAGCATAATCTCTAAGGAAAGACCAGTGCAACAGTAAGGTGGCCACTAAAATGTCAGTGTTGGGGCAGTGGATGAGAAGAAAGGCAGTCTACTAATATGCCCCCCTAGATGTCTAGGATCACCTTAGAAAATCTCAGGAATCAAGCATATATTAATCGTTTACTTAAAGAGGCCTTAGGTGTTAATTTCCAGTGAATTTAGAGAAGCCTAACATATATAGTTCTTGTTGAATCAAGCCTTTCTGCATTAAGACATTGTCTATTTTGAGACGGAAACACCAATAAGATTCCAGTTTAACTAAGCATTCGAGACAATCTTTCCAGCCTAAAATTCCAGAAAGTTCTGAAAACTGCATTCCATTCTATCAGGTAACATTTGTGTCTTGTCATTGTGCCCTTGAATTTGACAGCAAAGCATGACTTGCTCGGGGATGCTGGCTGGTCCTGGACAGAAATGGTTCTGCCTTTCTAAACTACCTTAGTTTGTGACCACAAAACTAACTTGTCCCTAAAGACTTGATTGATGGGTTGACAGGTCTGAATAATATATTTCATGGCAATGTTTAATGGTCGTGCACATGCAAAAACCATAACAGAAGGGGATGCCTTTAAGCTGGCGTGAAAGATGAGGACACAAGGCTTAACCGTTTTGCCAGATTCCTGGAGATCACCAGTGGGTACTTAGGCACCATACCTTTTCTTGGAAAGACTCAAGGTGCAGGTGTAAGGGTTGACTGCAAATTTCACAAAATAGTTGACTGAGTTGGTACGAAGATAGGTTTTGGAAATTTCACTTGAAACCCAAAAGCGTGTAAGCGGTCTACTGTTTGGTTTAAATCTTCTTTTAGATGACTTGGTCACTAACTCATGCAAAGAATATCTCTTCAGTAAATGAATTAATGAATGCCTGTGGTTGGGACGTAAGTCACAGCTGTTCAAGCATTTTGGAAAAAACACAGGGCCTGAGTTGTGATTGAAGTGGATGCATTGAACTGGTGCTATTCAACCGCACTAGAAGATTTTCAGATATGTCTTTCTGGAGGTGCCAGAAGTTGACTCAAGAGATAAAGGATGAGGCACATCTCTGGAAGAAGCAACACTGGAATCATATCAAGTGGCGGGCACAATACAATCTGCCTTCCCCAGCCATGTAAATAATCCTTATGTTAAACATATTCTTAATCAAAGCCAGTGGAAGGAAGGTGTCAAATAAACTGTTTGAGTCGCCCAGAGGACAACTATTACAATCTTATATTACGTGTAGTTGTCGCTGTTTGGAAAATGTAGCTCCTTTTGTCTAACATACAAAGTGGGTGTATCAGAGGAGTTTTATGTCAGAATATCAATACCAAACTATCATCTGTGATAAATATCATAACCTAAACGTTTACAAAGATATTGTCCCAATGGGTGTAGATTTCCTATTCTTAACAAAATTTAAGACACAATGGGGCATATTTACAAGAAAGTGGCTCATCATAGATGATGCACAACTTTTCTTGTGCCCCCCTACCAGCACCCAATGCACCATGGTTGCACGGTATTTACAATTTGGCGCACCATGGTGGTCGTTGGCACAATAGCGTCAAAAATGTTGACGCTAATGTAGCAAAGTGCTAGGAGGCCGTAGGTTTCGATGGGTGTGTCTTTTTAACACCTGCACCTAGAAGGCTTAGAAATGGTGCAGTGAAATCTGTTACATTTCACTGCGCCATTTTTGCAGCCTCCTTGCACCAGAACACCCCTGGGCATACATTATGCCTGGCGCAGGCATAATGTGGTGCAAGGGGTTACATAGTGGTGCAATGCAAATATGGCAGGAGGAAATGGTCTCCCTAACATCATATTTGCGTAATAAAACGACACTAGTGTGGAGCAAGGAGGCAGAAGGGGCTTGTAAGTATGCCCCAATATTTTTGCCAAATAACAATTAGGTCACAATACTATGGGACCATATCAACGGAGGTCATGTGATATATTCCTGCTCCATTAGCATAAATGAGTTGTAAGATTTTCACATTTTTACAACCTTTGGTTTTGAACATCACTTGCACGGCAAAGGAGGAAACTTTCTCTTCACAGTGCAAATCAAAAATTGTGCACAACTAGCCTCTTTTGTACATTAGGCCCTCTGTCTCTATCCCACTATGTATGAGACTGTATCACATTTTATATGGGTTTGGAGCACAAAGAACTCCATCTCACCTCATGCCACATCACTTTAAATACCGGTTACTTGCAGTGCATAACTCATACATCCTGTCCACACAACATCTGCTCTAAAAGCCCCAGAAGGGAAAAAAGACAAAACATTACGCAGTATACATATTTATGCATGCCACTTTGAATGCGTGCTCATGTCTACTGAGTTCTAACAGAGCACTCAGTTGTTTCAGCTACAAAGAAACGCATTCTTTCACTGTTTTCCGCTCCCACTAACATCCACCCACTCCTTTTATTTCTTTTCCCTGACATATTTATTTTTTGTGATATTGACAATCCATTTTTTATATTTAGCTTTTCCTCCTGGAGCCTCTCTGCCGCACTTTCACTTGAATTGGAAAAAAACATTTTTTTATCGTTTCCTATTTTAACACTTTCTTTTGATACACTGTCTTAATTGAGTTTATACTAAAACACAGAGCTGTAGTGCTGCTTACATAACCTTTCATCAGGGCCACTTGAATTAAACAATTTTGCAGGCATAGAGTTGTCCGCATTCATATGGATTTGCCGCATTTGCCACATAATCCACTATCTGCTGTATAACCTGCCGAATCTGATCAAGAGCTAGTTAACACAGTCACATAGGTTGCAGTTCAGAGGAAGGCCCCTCACAAAATTTACTGTCAAATTCCTGTTGCTTTTTGCTGTATTTGGGTGTCATACTGGTACTAAAGAGGCGAAATCTTTGCCCAGATAGTGTTAACTTGTGTAACAAGCATTGGCAAAGCTGATAGGTCTCGCCTATACACGAGATATTGGCTGTGGTGTGTGTTTTGCCATGTTGTACACCAGTGTGGCTGCTGTTCATCATGGCAAAACGTTAGTGGCTTGGAGTGGAGTGGGGGTAGGGTGTAGTAGAGTGGAGTAGGGGGAGTAGAGTGTCGGAGGGTTGAGTAGAGGGGAGTAGAGTCCAGTGGTTCATTGGCAGAGTGTCTTAGAGTGGAGGAGGTGCCATAGGGTCAAGTGAGTTGGATGGATTGAAGTAGTGGAGTGGATTGGATTGGAGTAGAGCAGGATGGATTGGTTCAGGGTAGAGGGTGGTGGATTAAGTGGAGTGGGGAGGATTGGAGTGGGGTGGACTGAAATGGGGTGAGGTAGATTGCATTGTGGTATATTTGAGTGGGGTGGATTAGATTGGATTGGGGTGGGCAGCGGTGGCTCCTCTGTAATGGTGGAGGTGTGTCGCCCCACTGCTCAGCACCAGCAAATGAAAAATAAAATGCTAATAAAAATCATTTTATTTTTCATTCCCTGGCTGCCCCACAACTTCCTGTTACCACCAATGCCAATGTGGGTGGGTGGTCTGGATTGGAGTGATAGGGCTAGGGTGGAGTGGATCAGATTGGGGTGAAGTGGATTGTAGTGAGGTGGATTCCATTGAGTAGGGTGTGTCGAATGGATTGAGTAGGCTGGATTGGATTGAGTGGGGTGAATTAGGGTGGCGGAGTGGATCAGGGTGTGGTGGAGTAGATTGGGTGAGTGTGGTGGATTGGATTGGGGTGGACAGGATAGGGGTGGGGTGGAGAGGGGTGGGGCAGATTGGATTGGATTGGAGTGAGGTGGGGAGGGCTGGAGTGGATTGTGGTGGATTAGACTGAGTGGGGTGGATTGGATTGGAGTGGGTTGCATTAGAGTGGCTTGGATTAGATATGAGTGGGGTAGATTGCATTGGAGTTGGGTGGATTTGGTTGGTGTGGGGTGGAATTGATTGGCGTGGATTGGATTGGATTGGTGTGGGGTGGATTAATTTGAGAGGGGTGGACCAAATTGAAGTGGGGTAGTTTAAGGTGGTTTGGAGTGGGGTGGATTAATGTGGACTGGAGTGGGTGGATTAAAGTAGATTGTGTTGGAGTGGGATGGATTAGATTGGTGTAGGTGGATTGGCATGAGGTGGATTGGGCAGCAGTGGACCTGAGTTAAGTGGATGGATTAGATTGGATTGGAGTGGGTTGGACTGGAGTAGGGTGGGTTGGATTGGAGTGGGGTGGGATGGATTGTAGTGCTGTGAATCAGACTGGAGTGGGGTGGATTGGATTTAAGTGTGGTGGATTGGCCTGGAGTGGATTGGAGTGGGGTGGATTGAATTAGGATGAAGTGGATTGGATTGGGGTGAGGTACATTGGGTTGAGTGGGGTAGATAGGAATGGGCTGGATTAGGTGGATTGGATTAGTGTGGGGCGGACTGTATTGTAGTGGGGTGGATTGGATTGGGGTGAGGCGAGGTGAGATATATTGGATTGGAGTGGAGACAATTGAATTGTGCTAGATTGGTGGGGTTTCGATTGCTGTGATGTGGACTGTATTGTAGTAGGGTGGATTGTGGTGGATTGGAGTGGGATGAATTGGAATGCAGTGGGGTGGATTGGATTGGGGTTAGGTGAATTGGAGTGGGGTGAACTGGAGTGGGGGAAATTGTTTTGGGTTGGAGTGGGTTGTTTGGTATTGGAGTTGGGCAGATTGGAGTGGGGCAGATTGTTTTGGATTGAGTGGGACAGATTGTATTAGGGTTGATTGGAGTGGGGTGGATCAGAGTGGGACAGATTGTATTAGGGTGTATTGGAGTGGGGTGGATCAGATTGGATTGGAGTGGGGTGTATTGGATTGGTGTGGGGTGGATTGGATAAGGGTGGGGTAAATTAGGAAGGAGTGGGGTGGATTGGATTGGATTGGGTGAGATTGATTGGAGTGGGGCGGATTGGAGTGGATCAGATTGTTTTGGATTTGAGGGGGACAGACTGGAGTGGGGTGGATTGAAGTAGGGCTCATGGTTTTGAATTGGAGTAAGGCAAATTTGAGTGGGGCAAATTTGAGTGGGACAGACTGTTTTGGGTTGGAGTGGGGCTGATTGTTTTGGATTGAAGCATGGCAGATTGGAGTGAGGTGGATTGGAGTGGGGCAGATTGTTTTGGATTGCAATGGGGCAGAATATTTTGGATTGGAGTGGGGCAGATTGGGTTGGGGTAGATGGGAGTGGGGCATATTGTTTTGGATTGGAGTGGGGCATATTATTTTGGATTGCAGTGGGGCATATTGGCGTGGATTGCAGTGGGGCAGATTGGAGTGGGGCAGATTGTTTTGGATTGGAGTGCAGCGGATTGCAGTGAGGCAGATTGTTTTGGATTGCGGCAGACTGGAGTTGGGCAGATTGTTCTGGATTAGAGTGAGGCAAATTGTTTTGGATTGAGTGGGGCAGATTGGAGTGGAGTAGATGAGAGAGTGGGGCATATTGTTTTGGGTTGGAGTGGGGGATATTGTATTGAATTGGAGTGGGGTAGAATGTTTTGGAGAAGAGTGTGGCAGATTGTTTTGGATTGGAGTGGGACGAACTGGAGTGGGGCAGACTGTTTTGGATTGGAGAGGGTTGTTTAGGACTGGAGTGGGGGAGGTTGGAATGGGGCAGTTTGTTTTGGCCTCAAGTTGGGCAGATTGGAGTGGGACAGATTGAAATGGATTGTAGTGGGTCAGATTGTAGTGCAAAGTGATAAAAGGCGAACTGGCAAAAGAAAGGAAAGTTAGCTATGAAAATTAAAACTTTGCAATTTTGTTTGTCCTGCTGGGCATGTTTTTGCCAGTCATGTGCCTTCTGTTTGAGGGCACTAGAAGTTAAAAAGAACAAAATGGTACCTCAATTACATCAGGGGCAGCGGACAGGCACTGATTAAGTTGAATCAATCAGTGCTTGGTCCCTGCTCCACAGAGAGGACAGAAATGATGCTTGGACTGCAGTGACAATTTTATGAGGCTGTAAAGAAGAATGCCATGCAAGACATCAAATGGTAAGCAACAAGTGGACTCCAAGCCCTAGGCACTAGGTGCTAGTGCATGCAATCTCAGGCTTGACTCTAAAATTTACAAAATAATGAGATAATACTATCACAAAATGGGCCTCAAAATAATGCATAATTTGCCTTTTCTTGGCACATATTTTTGTCAGACTTGCCACATAATGTAGTCCTTCCCTGCCACATAATTCCAGTATCCTGTCTTAAAGCACAGAAGACAGAAATTAATTCTTTGTTTTAGGGACCAATATGATCTGTATAGGTGTGACCCCTAAATCACATGCACATAAGGCAATCCCATCCACCATAAAACGTGTCTTTCAAATGATCAAATATACAATTGTATGAAATTCAAAATATTTAACAATTTTTATGGAATTTTACTTATGCAAATTTTGTGGATTTTTGAGAAATGATTTTCACATACTTTACAAACCTTGCATTTTCTTTAAAATGCAGAATTAAAATAAGTAACATTAAAGAACAGAGAAGAATACAAACTGGCATTATGCTAGCTCTGAAAAAAGTTGTACCATTTAGGAAGTGTTTCTCATTTGTTTTTCTGAAAGTAGGACACACAATTGGACTTTGCGAGAGAATTATTCCAACAAAAAATGTTTTGTAGGGTAAATTCACTAAAGGTGCAATTGGAAGAAACTTTGTGGTTTTGAATCTTCCTGAAATGCAAAAAAAAGATTAACCATGCCAACTTCTCTGCAATCTTACAATTTAGCACTAAAAAGTGGACCATTTCAGATCTTTGGTCATCGTAAAATTCCAATCACGTTTCCACCTAGGTAACATTTTCTTTTGCAAACTGTATTCCGTGTATTTTCTTGACCCCTTTTTACAAGTTATTAAAATTCTCGCTGTTTTGAATTTTTATCAAAATCTTAATGGAAGTTGGTTGGTTTTAGGGAGCAACATTCAAATAGGAAAAGTCCGATGGTCACGAGGGTGGGGTCGTCTAAAATAGAGTTCGGTCATAAGAGTGGGTCTTTCTGTATTTTTTAGGTCTAGCATGACAGCACAGTTGCCTACCAGAGCTCATGTTAACATATTTTTTGTGGCTTTGGCGTTGTCTCTTTGTTGATACAACATCTTGAATGGGCATCAGTTGTTAGTCCACATAAGAATGAGTTCCTTTGCTTAATGGACACATTGTTAATACAACTGATGTGTAAAATATAGTAGTAAAGGGCATTGAATGGACTAACCCAGTAGAACATGCAGTAAAAATGATTTTACCTTGTGAAAGCTCTGACAAATACAATAGGAAGAAGTTTTATATTGTAAACTCTGTAAAAAAAAAAACACCACAAGAAGGAGCTTTACACTGTTTAACAATGAGAGACCTTCTTATGCAGATGTTCAGGAGGTTTTAGATGGCGCTGATTTTCACTGTGTACATTTGTAATGTCGTATTTATTGTTCATTTGTCCGTGAATTAATGTGCGTATTCTTTTTAATCTTCTGAGTGCAGGTGTTGGCCCCCAGCCGACACCCGTACCTGTACTCTCTCTCCAGTGCTTCTGTCAGCAATTGGCTAACACTGGAGAGAGCTTTAAAGGACCCTTTAGTGCTCAGACCAGAAGGTTTCCTTTTTTTCAATTTAAAGTAGGGCTACTGGGTAAGAACTGTTTTTTCTTTTGAAATTACATTAATAGCACATGAGAGCTGATGTAATTTCAGTGAAAGTCTAGGTGAATTAGCCGATTGGCTAATTTCACTTTCACTGCATCTGTGTTCAGGGGCATAACTCAGACCCTCGACCCTGGGCATGGGCCTGTCCCTCCCACACTAGACCCCATTAATCTTTCAGCCCAGCTCCTCGGGGGCCAGTGGGGATTTTCACCCCCAATCAGTCCCACCCATGGGGGCAGAAGGCCCCTAGACACCAGGGTTTGTTACTTACAGCTTTTGGGAGGAGCAGCCCCAATGGTATCAGCCAGTGATCCACCCCCTGCCTTAGGGGCCAATTAGCTTCTCTAATCCTGCGGGAGCAGATAGGGATGTTCACCCCTAATCTGCCTCCCTCGGCGAGCAGAAAGCCCCACTACATACCAGGGATAATTACTTCAGTAGTATTTTTCCAGAGGAGTGGCCCCAAAGGCATGGGCCAGTGCTCCCCCCCACCCTGGGCACAGTTAGTGTGTGCGGGGACCCACATCTATCATGGTTTAATCTGTCCCTGTTACAGGTCCTAGACTACACAAATGGGATAGCGTTTTTATCGAGACAAGGGTGGGGAACGCTGGGTGGTAGGAATTTTGTGGGCCATTTCAAATTCCTGAAGTTTATGTCTGAAATGCAGAGTAATTGCATGATTTTAGGGTGCGTTTTTGGTTTCCAGGGTGTAGGTGAGAAACATTTGTGGGATCCATATAATGTACATCACACTGGACTCCCTGAGTGTCTATTTTTTAGACGTTTCTGAGTATGGTAGGTTTCACAGGGGGGCTGATGAACCTGGGCCCAAACATAGCAGCCCCCATTGCCAAATCAGCTAATTTTTTAAAGGAAACTTTGATGTCTCCACATTGCGTTTTTAGCCCTTTCCTATCGCTGATGCTAGGCACACCCACAAAAGTGGGGTACCATTTTTATCGGGAGATGTGGGGTACTGCTGTATGGTGGGAATTTGTAGTTCCTCGCAGATTCCAAATCTTTTCCCTCTCAGAATTGTGTAGAAAATTTGTATTTCTATCTTGTGATTAAGGTTTGCAAGGGCTTTTGGGTAAGAAAACGTTATCAGATCCACCTAAGTCATACCTCTCTAGATTCCCTGGATAATTAGCTTTCAGAAGTATATGCATTTGCTCGGTTTCTCTGAGTAGTGATTCGCCCAGGCCAGAAACCACAGCCATCCACATTGAGAAAACAGAGTTGGTTTCTGTGAAAAAATTTGATTTGTCCATGTTGAGTTTTCTGCCTACTTCTGTCGTGACCACTATGCACACCTATGTAAGCATGAAAACATTGTGGGAACTACACAAGGAACAACACTCTTGACTCCACTGAGTCTATTTTTCAGAAATGTATGGGTTTTGTAGGCTTTCTAGTGTGCCAGCTGAGATAAGGCCCAAAATTCACTACTAGCCAAGTTAAAAAAAAAAGGGTTGGTTTTGAGTGGAAAGTTTTGATCTGCCCATGTTGCCTCTCAGGAATGTTCCTGTTGTGGTCCTTAGGTCCAACCACACAAAGGAGATATTATTTTTATCAGGAGACTTGGGTGAATGTTGTGTGGTAGGAAATGAATAGCTCCCCACAGATTCCATAATATTGCCTTTAAAAAAAGTGATGAAACTGTGTGTGTATTAGGCACAGTTTGAGGTTTGCTAGGGCTTCTATGTAAGAAAACCTTGCTGAAACCATGCAAGTCACACCATGCTGGACACCCGAGTGTCTGATTTTCAGAAGTGCCTGGGTATGGTAGGTTTTTCTAAGTAATGGGGCCCAAAATCCACAGCTGTCCACATTGTAAAAAAAAGCATGGATTCTGCTGGGTGAAATGTGTTGTCTCCAGGTTATGTTTTAGGGTGTTTTCTGTTGCAGGAACTAGGCCCAGCCTCACAAGTGGGGTATCATTTTTATTGAGTGGCGAGTAGAAACACAGAATAATAGGACATTTATTATTACCAAATGTATTTCTCTTCATTTGTGCCTTCCAAATGTAAGCCAGCATTTAAAGCAAGAAGACATTTTGCAAAATGCCCTCCTAATGACATTCTAGCACATTCAACCATTCTGAGGTTTAAAAATAACCACTGCTTCTGAACTCAGTATTTGTTATGTTATTATATGTGCATTTGTAAAGCAGACTATCACTGGGGAGTGTTTCCTAGCATCAGAGCAGGAGTGTGCTAAAGCCCTCCCTATGGTAGGATGGTTAATTGAAAAGTCAGGTATTCAACTTCTTGCAGAATTCAAGAAGAGAGGAGGAGCCTCTGATGTGGAATGGGTGGTCGTTCTATGCTTTAGGAGTTATGTCCACCTGTTCTGATTCTGTGTAAGCATGAGATGTGTGTGAGCATAGGTGTCTCGGTTGTTGGTGAAAGGAGATGTGATTGCTCCGATAGGTGGGGGTTAAGTTGCATAGTCCCTTGAATGTGTTTGTGAGGAGTTTTAAATGAACACGTTTGAGTATCAGGAGCCAGTGGAGCTCCCTGAGATGTGGTGTGATGCGAGTACTGTGTGGGAGGTTGTGGGAGGTTGGGAATGAGTTTAGCTACTGAGTTCCAGATGGTTTGTAATCTGGTGAGTTACTTGATGATCCCGGCATACAGGGTGTTCCTGTAGTCTAACTTGTTGGTGACTAGGGCATGAGTGACAGTTTTCTAGTGCTTGTGAGTCATTTGAAGTTCATCCCCATTTTCTTCAGGGTGTGGAAGCAGGATGCAGTAAACAGCATTGACTGGTGCTGTCATGTCTAGTTTGCTGTCAGTGATCATTTTGAGGTTCCTCGTGCAGGTACTTTGGTTTGGGTATTATTTCGGCCAGCCACCATTTGGATTCTTATGGTGAGGTGTTCTTGCCAGAGATCACTACATCTGTCTTGTTGTTGAGAATAAGACAGTTGGCTTCATCCAATTTGCAACTTCGGTCATGCAGGTGGTGAATTTGTTTCTTGTGTAGGGGGGTCTTACCTGAGAGGGAAAGTGGTAGTTGCATGTCGTCAGCATAGGAGTGGAAGTTGATGTTGTGTGCACATACAGCATTAGCCAGAGGAACTCTGTATGTGTTGGAGAGGGTGGTACTGAGTAATGAAGCTTAAGGCACCCCACAAATGTGTTTGCGGGCTTCCAAGAAGCAAGGTTCCAGGCTGAGAGCTTGTCTTCTAGCAGTTAAAAAGAAGCAGTTCCATCTTAGAGTGGGTCCTTGTGTGCCAATCATGTGCAGGAGCTTTATGAGGATATGATGTGATACCGTGTCAAATGCTGCAGAGAGAATGAGGGTTGCCATGTCTACTCTGTCAAGGATCATGCTGATGTCATCTGTGCAGCAATTAGTTTTTTTTCTGTATTGTGGTTAGATCTTAATCCAACTGTGTGGTTTTGAGGAGCGCTTGGTTGCTGATGTAGTTAGTGAGGTATCAATTGATTAGTTTCTCTAAGGTCTTTGCTGGGAATGGTAGGAGGGTGATGAGTCTGTCGTAGGAAAGCATGGCTAGGTCACTGGATGGTTTGTTGAGCACAGGAATGATGGTGGCAAGTTTCCAGGAGTCCCGAAATGCAGTTCAGTTGATGGAGGCATTGAGGATGGGTATAAGTGCATTACTAATCGGTAGAAGTACTTTGATGATGGTGTGATGGGAACAAGAGTCAGATGGGACCCCCAAGTTGATGTTCTTCATTGAAGCAGAAATTTGACAGTGGTGACAATGGGCCACAACGTCAAGATTATTTCTTCAGCCCTGCTGTTAAGTTGCGTTGTGACAGGATCTGGTTGAGGGTTGAAGATTATGTATATAGAAATTATTTTGTTACAGAAGGATTCTGTGAGCTTGTTGCAAAGATCTTGTGAGGGAGTGATGTTGCTTTAGGCAGCGGTTGGGGGCAGTGAAATCTTTAATGATTACAAAGATTTCTTTGCTGCTGTTAATGCCAGCGTCAATGCAATCTACAAGAGCTGTGCGCTGGAGGTTTAATTTCTGCTGGTGGTAGCATCTTAGGACTGATTTAAAAATGTCTTTATCTGTAGGGTCTTGACCTGTTCTCCATTTGCATGCCAGTTGTTTCAGTAGCGTTTCATCAGCCTGAGTTCTTCTGTGTACCAACTCCCCTGTTGGCAGGTTCTTGCCATCAGGTTGTGGTTCTGGGGAGCCAAGATTTCAGTGCATATGGTGATCCAGCTGTTGAGGCTGTAAATGGCTTTCAGCAAATCACTTGTGTGCTTGGCCCAGTGTGCTGAAAGAGTGGAAGCCCACTTTCACTGTTTATATTTTACCATATGAATTTCTCTTTACTCGGTACACAATGAAAACCATTTTAAGGTGGAGCTCAGTTGTTGGCTCTAGGTACCTCAAGTTCTCGGAGAAATAAAAAAAACCTGTATATCGACGTGACCAGAAGGGTGTAACAGTACACTGTTTTTGTAAATAAGCCATTGTGACAAAAAAATTACAGATGAAAACATTCTCACAAATGACTCATTCTCAATATGTTTTTATTTCAACAGTTAGCTTCTTTAGGAAAACATTGAGGGATCTACACAAACGACCCGTTGCTGAATTTAGTTGTCTGTCTATTTTTCAGAAGTGTATATCTTTCATATGATAACCCTTAGGTTTCACTCCTGTTTTCACTACAAACTATTACTGAAGACAAAAAAAATAGGAAAAATTGGGTACCACTTAGAAAAATGCCGAAACATGGTAAAAATTGTTTTTTTTATTCATCTTTGCTTGTTCCTGAAATCTGGGAAGATGGTGATTTCAGCCTAGCAAACCTTTTGTTGATGACATTTTTTGCAAAAAACAGACACTTTCTTGTGCAGTGCTTTGTCCCATTTTTCTGCTATATTTTGCATATTTTCTCAGTCCCCTCCTTGGGAACCGATCAGCCCTGTGCAACCTTAGAATCCCTCCAATATTTGGAAGAAAGGACAGAATGGGGAATATTTATACTTTGTTTGCACAGGATTTGCATCATTTATTTTACGCAAATCCGGCGCAAACTTAACTCCATATTTATATTTTGGTGCTAGACATGTCTAGCACCAAAATATTGGAGTTAACGTCATTTTTTGCCTGCGGAAAACTACCTTGCGTCAATGAGATGCAAGTTAGGCGTTCCCTGGCAAAAAGTGCCTCAAAGGCTCTAGCGCCCTATTTATCTTCCTGTGCAAAAATCACGCACTGGAGGAGGAGGTCCTTAAATAATGGCGCTAAGCCTGCTTAGCATCATTATTTAACGCCTAGGTATGGCAGGTGTGAGGGAACCTGTAGGCAGAATGCCATGGTTGGAGACCATGGAAATTGCAAACAGGTGCCCTTCCCTGTCCCCAGGGACACCCCTACCCACACCAGGAGGTCACCTATGGATGGGGGACCCATCCGAAGGGAAGTCCTGGTGACTATATATTTTTTTTGTCCAACGACGCTCTGGCCCTGACTTGGGCCCCCCTGCACAGCACTAGCCCCAGTGGCCATTGGGGTGGTGGGCATGGCTCCTCTCTTTACTAAGATAGGAGCCATGTCCATGGGGCTTGTGCACCAGAAAATGGTGCGACACTGCCTAGAGGCAATTTGTTTGCCTCTAAACAGTGTATCTCCATAATTTGGCACACAGGCCCTGGTTTCCCCCTATGCCTCCCTAGTCCTGTTAGCGTCCTTTCCAAGGACGCTAACAGGGCCTTAGCGCCGGCTAGCGGCAGTCCATAAATATGGCTCCTGGACGACATCTAGGAATGGCGCTAGCCAGCACCATACTTTTTGGCGCAAACCTGCGTTAGCGTAGATTTGCACCAAAAAGTATAAATATGGGCCAAGGTTTGTACAGATACTTTACATTTAAAAAAACAGAAGACATAAGCATAAAGCACCCCAACAAAAGTTTCCAGCACTGGGTCGAAAGCCTAAGCAGTTAAGGGGTTAAAGCTAATAGCACTGCCTTCACAGTGACTGATTTTTTAAGTGTAAGAGTAGCCTTGTAGAGTTCTGAGTTGCTAACCCACCCAACCTCTCTGAGCAATCATTGGACTTCTCTGCCTTCAACCAGTTCACAATGTGTAATAGAATGAGAGCTGGTGGTATAAGCTCTGCTCAGAAGCCTGCGGACGGTGAAATAAAATGTCAGCGTGCTGAATATCAAGGCTGCAAAGTCTTAAATCCACCTCAGGCCTCTTTAACCCAGTATCAAATAATCCTGCCCCTTCATCTCACTAGTGCAGGTTCCTGCTTTTTTCCTTTATGAAGTTTTTAACATCTTTCTCTTCTGCCATCTTTCCACTTTGATTGATTTCACTCTCCTTCTCAAGCAAAATGTCTAATGCAGAAAAATTACTGCTGGTCACCAAAAATGTGTGGTGGTGGAACTGGCTCAAGTTAAGCGATGCTTCTTACCCTCAATGTCAGGAGCAGCTACTCGAAAGTGCTGTAGAACTAGTGACAGAGCCCTGGAGCACGGGCTGAGTGTCTACATGCACCAAGAAGGGGTCCAAACGATTGGAGCTGAGACTCCTTTCACTTGTATAACTAGTTCTCACCTTAGTTCCAATAGTAAGCCAGATCATCAGAGCAATACAACTCAAATTGTCACAATTGGAGACTAAAAACTTTTAATTGCCCTCAGATTCCCACATCCCCACTAGCTACTTTTGACATTCCACGTAAACTGTGATGGAGGTGCATTATTACTGCCTCCCTACCCAAGTAGAAAAAACTCTGCTATTCCCCAATACCCCAGCATCCTCTGCTGTGGTATGGCAAGCTGCAAAGGTCTGTAGTGCTGTTCACCGCTGACAAAAGCACCTGTAGCGCAACATGTCTGGTCCGCTAGCAGCGCTGTCAGGAGAAGGTGGTAAAACATACTGTGAATTAATTCTCTACTCCTAAAATGGCCACTGTGACCAAAGAGTGTGGAGTGGTCAAATAGAGTTTAGGCTGGTTGGCACTGCGTGTTGTAGTTAAGAAACAAATAAATAATGGCCCAGCTGCTGTAGCGTGGCCCTACTTCTCCTCCAGTGGTGATCATGTTATGTATAGTTATAAAAAGTGCCAGGCTTCCCCAAGAACCACCACCCATCCATCTCAGACGTCACTGACAGCCTTGTATGGGGGCTCTGTAAGCTATGCTAGGAGGTAAACATGGTTTTCTCCAGCACATGCATGAGGAAGTGCTCTCCGACACTTGAGATCCTGCCTGGGGGTGATCCAGCTGCTTAAGGAAAACTTACTGTACCACATATACTCCCTCTGCATGAAGGGCACTTTGTTGCATGTGTACTCTGTGTGTATGTGCACACCGGAGAGATGCAGTGGCTTGTCTGACCAATGTAGGCCAGGGACAGCAGATGCTAGAAACTGCTTCAGAGGCGTTCATGTGAGGCTGAAGGCAGAGTCCCAGAGCAGATGGTGACTGTCTGGGCAAATTAAGAGCTCTGGGTGTAGGGGGCTTAAACTCTGTTCACTTCTGTAACTAGGGAATAGTGACAAAAGCGGGTGTCTTTCCTGCGGTCACTAAGAAAGAGTTCATGAAAGTAAATAAATAGACATCTTGGGTCAATATTGCCTCCCCCATCTTTGGGCACCCTCATTATTGCTGGGAAAGGAAGCAACATGAAGCATGTTGTTAGCGTATGTCTGTTTCATGAGGATATTTCTAAAACTAAAACCCGTAACTCAATGACAAGAAAATGGGAGGGACTGCAAGAAAAATAGTTATGTCACTTAAAATGAGTTTCATTTTTTTTTCATTTCAGGTAGCTGTCCAATACTAGCCGGGAAGCATATCTTAGTCACACTCTGCTAGATGAGGTCAAATTACAGCCTACGGCTTCTCTATGTAAAGGATAGCTTTATTTGTTCTGAAAGGGAGATGGTGTGTCGCCCTTTGGAAATATTTCAGTAACTTCCTCTTGGTGGGGAGATATCTGCCTGTTCTTTGAAAAGGCAGGACTGGAAACCCAAAGCAGCCCTGGCAAAACAGCCAAACAAGCCCTGGTCCCTTCCTCTTCTCTCTGCATTTCTATAAACTCATTCTCTGTCTCCCTCCTCCTCTCTCTCCTCTAACATCTCTCCATCCTCTCTCTCTCGTTTACCTCTTTCTCTCTGTCTCTATCTGATTATGTCCCTACTGTGCCCTCTGCAGCTAACCCCCGAGAGATGGCGAGAGTTACAAAAGTGCCAAGGGTTTGCAATGGCCCTTCTAAAACTGGCCTCCAATGCCTGCAGCCCCTTCTCACACCCACCCTGGGGAAAGGCCAGTGAGAGAAATGGCCAGGCCTGCCCTGGTGCTTTGGAGTTACTGGTTCTGATGAATGTTATGCATGGGAGGCGGAGGGGTGATGAGGGATTTCAGCTCTGACGAAGCAGGGCTTCCTGCTGGCGTCATGGGTGCGAGTTGAGCCAGGAGCTGCCGTCACTGCGGACCAATCTATGCTCTGATAACCAGAGTCATTAGTCAGAAGGGACCTTAACAATCCGTGAAGTTCATTCCTAAAATGGGAAAGCATTCAGTGCCAAAGCAGCTTAGCGCCAGCCATCTTTCTTCATGCTCACTCAAGTACATCAGAAATGGAGCCAAGCTGCTCTTTCTGAATTTTACTAGAAGCAACAGCACTTAAAAAATGCGTTCAATAAAAGCAGTTGACAGTGAGACCCAGCTGAGCCGTCATCACTTTATTCTTATGCCGAGAAGCGGCGGAGGGTGAAGAATTCTGCGGTACAACTTGAAAAGGGACTCACCCAAAGAGACCATGTGATCTCTGCACGAAGGTCACTTCTCTGGCTCTCTTTCCAGGAAAGGATTATTTTCCATTAAACTGGACGGCACACTTTCAAGGTTCCTGAACACTTTGGACCATCAGTACTTAACTGAGAAAATTCATCATTATATTCCTGTAAGAAGCCTCTGTAGCAGTGACCTTGACATTCAGACGACTTCTCGCTTCAAAGTATTCTTTAAAGGGAATAGTGCTTGCAACTTTCGAGCCCCCAGCTTCTTGGACACAGTCCCTATTGAAGTACAATGGCCACATCCCTACAAGCTTTCAAAAGGCTCTAAAACATCTCTCCTAGAATTTCAGCAATCACCTTAGCACGCTGCTAAGAGACTTTGAACTGAGACACTGTGAGTGCAGTGCTTAATTTGAGCCAGTGGTTGCAACTGGGTCCACTAATGCTAATTGTTGGGGACAGACACTTATTTTTCCTCATCAGACTTTGACCCAGATCAAAAGAGTTAAAAACACACACAGTGAAAAGAAGGGAGTAGGCAGGGATGATAAAAGAACCTGTACGAATAGAGGAAAGATGCATCTGGTGGAATAAAAACTACTGGCCCTGGTATTCAGCACGCGACCTTCAGAACCTTCTGAGCAAAATTTTGGGCCCCTGAAATTATTATTTTACAAATTACATACTGGATGTTTGTTACACGTGCAGTAAGTATGTGAAAGCTTGCCAGATACAATTATAGATACTGAAGACAACTGGCTCAGCAAAGTATTTGTGTTGTGGGTATCTGGTACAAATTCTGCACTCCTGGAGCATCTGAGACTTAGGGCTGCAAAGAGTTTTAGGTTCCAGGTACCACAACAGATCAGGTGAACATTGGTGAACATTTTTGGCCATCAAGAATTAAGAATTAAGAATAAATGTTTAGAGGGGATGTCCTTCTAAACTTTTATTCTTAATTCTACCCTTAAATATTGCCTTACAAAGAACAAATTCTTTGATGGGACAAATTATGGGCAAAGTAGCGACGATGTTCTATTTGATAATATAACAGTAACTGGCACTTCAGAATATTCAAAGAACATGCACAGCACATGCAGCAAACTAAATGGCTCCTTGGCGCTTGCAGCAGATGGAGGTTACAGCAAATATAGTGGTAAAACCAAAACTAAAGTCAAAGCAATCTGAAACATGAGGTGTTAAGGGAAACTTAGAAAATCGAGGACTAAACACTGCAGAGTGGCAGTGTAAAATTATTCTAAGCATGAATTGCAAGCATGAAATATTGTCCTCTTTTCTACTGGCAAAGCTGAGTTTAGGAACCACAAATATCTAACTGTGACCACATTTTTGCTTCATGTGATACAGATTCATCGAGTCAGGTGATGCAGTGCAATTCTCTATACCCTCTGGCTGTGGTGTAGTCGCTGAACAGATTGTGCCACTGTTCATATGGATCGTGGATCATTAGCTACAAGTGTATTCTGGGAGCTACCATCAGCACATCGATTTCAATTTACAGTGAAACTTACTTGGCTCCACAAAAAAGACTGAGAGGATGGTTTTCACAACCATGGAGGTTTATTATCAGATTAGTCCACATTACAAAACGTCTATCCATTCAATAAATCAAACAATCAATCACATAAGCGTAAAATTCAACATTGTTTATCAGCCCTCCTAGATATTTCAGGTGAAGGACAATGCAATTCATTAGAACATACAAACTGCAAAACAAAGGTAGAATCCACCCCATAAAGGGACTTCCCTATCCTAAATAAAGCATCGAAAAATGGCAGTGGAAATGTTAAGCAGAGGTTTTTAGTCTCGAATGAACCAAGTTAAGGCTCAGGTTCAGGGCAGAAAATGTTCAAGAGTCTAACTCAAGAACTTTAGAATGTGAGGTCTGTAGTAGAGTTAGGGAAAAGTCTTCCTTTCGCAAAGTTAGGGCAGGATCTCCTAACAACTATTATAAGACACGCAATTATACACACTACACATTTCTTCAAAACTGTTTCCCACCAACGTCCTTCAAACTTGGACCAATCATGTTGTGTGTTCTCCATGGAGCAGGGAAACTCCCCTCGTTCTCATTGTCGAACAAAGGCTCACACAGCCTTGAATGCATCTGTGATCTGGACTGCTTGGTACAGGAAACTCTTTTCTCATCCCCAAGGATGGTGTAAATCACAGCAGAATTCTAGTTAAAGATTCTACTCTAGAATTTCTATAGGCAACACAATAAACTGTTCTTCTGATTATTTAAAGTTATCTTGTTACTGAAAGTAAAAGGGATTAAATCACATTTTGATATCACCATTTGGGCAGCAGTGTAAGCTTAGTTCTCTGAGGCTTAGTAGCAGTTAAGAGAACTAACAAATGTGCATTTGGTCATCCTGATTATATGACTAGCTAGTGATTATACTTTGGTTCTATCAAATGACCTTTGTTGACAAAGTCAGAGCACTTGTACCCACGTGGATGCTAAACCTTTACCAGTCTAACATGACATGCATCATCTGGCCCCTCAGCTAGCACTGGGTAGCCTCCTTGGGACGGTCCTATTGATAGCTAGACTCCCTGTCTAGTATGCTTTCAGTGGGAACAGAAATGTATTAGTAGAGTGTCAGTGCAAGGGACTTCTGTGGCTGTAAATGTGTATGTAAGGAGCGGGCTAGCGCCGTTATCACATTTATTAGTGCACTCCCCACACTCAAGGTTAAAAAAGGCAATCATGTGTGACTCTCAGGACCTGAATGTCGATTAGAGTGACATGTTGCAGCATCCATCTTGATACCACACATTCATGATGACCAGCTTCCTAGTTTCATGCACACAGAAGGATACAACAATCACTTGGTCATATATTCTGGTGTATTACAACTCCTCCCATAAGTTAAACAATATTGTTTACTTATATTCTTTACAAACTATAAATGGTGGTTGTTCAGTAAATATTCATAATTCCAACTCTTATTAAAATGCTGGATTATATCTAGTGCATTATGTGAGTGCCCTTAGCAATAGCAAAATCAGGAACAGAATGTATTGCCTTAACAAGTGATGTAAGACATCCCTGGAAAGTGTTTTAACTGTCACAAACCCTCAGTAAATCTAAGGCTTTGCAACCGCTAAACACTTTTTGTAATGTACAAATCTCACTTAAAGATTCAGAAAAGGTTTTCTGATTCGTTAAATGGGTTAAGTAAACATTAACGAATTGCTATTTGAAGGGGCCTGTTAAAAACTGTATCCTTAAAGCATCTTATAATGTGTTGCAACTGATACCTGGTTGCAAAACATTAATATTTTACCACCGATCCAAAACTGATGAAAAACCATTCACAAATGGGAAGCAGTACCCAGGAAACCTCTTACCCTTTGAGAACGTTTACAGAAATGTTTATAGGAGTTGACGGAGGTCCTTAGGATCACCACATACTCCTATAAAAGGTGTATTTACCTTTTCATTTTCTCAAAACATGTCTGTAGGAAGTTGGCTCTGTATGCACTATTTCAAAGTAAGGAATAGCATGCACAGCGTCCAAGGGTTCCCCTTAGAGGTAAGATAGTGGCAAAAAGAGATAATACTAATGCTCTATTTTGTGGTAGTGTGGTCGAGCAGTAGGCTTATCAAAGGAGTAGTGTTAAGCATTTGTTGTACATACACACAGGCAATAAATGAGGAACACACACTCAGAGACAAATCCAGGCCAATAGGTTTTGTTATAGAAAAATATCTTTTCTTAGTTTATTTTAAGAACCACAGGTTCAAATTCTACATGTAATATCTCATTTGAAAGGTATTGCAGGTAAGTACTTTAGGAACTTTGAATAATCACAGTAGCATATATACTTTTTGCATAAAACACAATAAGCTGTTTTAAAAGTGGACACAATGCAATTTTCACAGTTCCTGGGGGAGGTAAAGTATTGTTAGTTCTTGTATGTAAGTAAACCACCTACGGGGTTAAGATTGGGGTCCAAGGTAGCCCACCGTTGGGGGTTCAGAGCAACCCCAAAGTCACCACACCAGCAGCTCAGGGACGGTCAGGTGCAGAGTTCAAAGTGGTGCCCAAAACGCATAGGCTTCAATGGAGAGAAGGGGGTGCCCCGGTTCCAGTCTGCCAGCAGGTAAGTACCCACGTCTTCAGAGGGCAGACCAGGGGGGTTTTGTAGGGCACCGGGGGGGACACAAGTCCACACAGAAAGTACACCTTCAGCAGCGCGGGGCGGCCGGGTGCAGTGTGCAAACAAGCGTCGGGTTCGCAATGTAAATCAATGGGAGACCAAGGGGTCTCTTCAGCGGTGCAGGCAGGCAAGGGGGGGGCTCCTCGGGGTAGCCACCACCTGGGCAAGGGGGAGGGCCTCCTGGGGGTCACTCCTGCACTGAAGTTCCGATCCTTCAGGTGCTGGGGGCTGCGGGTGCAGGGTCTTTTCCAGCCGTCGGGATTTTAGAGTCAGGCAGTCGTGGTCAGGGGGAGCCTCGGGATTCCCTCTGCAGGCGTTGCTGTGGGGGCTCAGGGGGGACAACTTTGGTTACTCACAGTCTCGGAGTCGCCGGAGGGTCCTCCCTGAGGTGTTGTTTCTCCACCAGTTGAGTCGGGGTCGCCGGGTGCAGTGTTGCAAGTCTCACGCTTCTTGCGGGGATTGCAGGGGTCTTTAAATCTGCTCCTCTGAAACAAAGTTGCAGTCTTTTTGGAGCAGGGCCGCTGTCCTCGGGAGTTTCTTGTTCCTCTTGAAGCAGGGAAGTCCTCTGAGGATTCAGAGGTCGCTGGTCCTTGAGAAAGCGTCGCTGGAGCAGGTTTCTTTAGAAGGCAGGAGACAGGCCGGTAGGACTGGGGCCAAAGCAGTTGGTGTCTTCTTTCTTCTTCTGCAGGGGTTTTAAGCTCAGCAGTCTTCTTCTTCTGTAAGTTGCAGGAATCTAAATTCTTAGGTTCAGGGGAGCCCTTAAATACTAAATTTAAGGGCGTGTTTAGGTCTGGGAGGGCAGTAGCCAATGGCTGCTGTCCTTGAGGGTGGGTACACCCTCTTTGTGCCTCCTCCCTGAGGGGAGGGGGGCACATCCATATTCCTATTGGAGGAATCCTCCATCTGCAAGATGGAGGATTTCTAAAAGTCAGAGTCACCTCAGCTCAGGACACCTTAGGGGCTGTCCTGACTGGCCAGTGACTCCTCCTTGTTTTTCTCATTATCTCTTCTGGACTTGCCGCCAAAAGTGGGGGCTGGGTCCAGGGGGCGGACATCTCCACTAGCTGGAGTGCCCTGGGGCATTGTAACACGAAGCTTGAGCCTTTGAAGCTCACTGCTAGGTGTTACAGTTCCTGCAGGGGGGAGGTGTGAAGCACCTCCACCCAGAGCAGGCTTTGTTTCTGTCCTCAGAGAGCACAAAGGCTCTCACCGCATGGGGTCAGAAACTCGTCTCTCAGCAGCAGGCTGGCAGAGACCAGTCAGTCCTGCACTGAACAATTGGGTAAAATACAGGGGGCATCTCTAAGATGCCCTCTGTGTGCATTTTTTAATAAATCCAACACTGGCATCAGTGTGGGTTTATTATTCTGAGAAGTTTGATACTAAACTTCCCAGTATTCAGTGTAGCCATTATGGAGCTGTGGAGTTCGTTTTTGACAGACTCCCAGACCATATACTCTTATGGCTACCCTGCACTTACAATGTCTAAGGTTTTGCTTAGACACTGTAGGGGCATAGTGCTCATGCACATATGCCCTCACCTGTGGTATAGTGCACCCTGCCTTAGGGCTGTAAGGCCTGCTAGAGGGGTGACTTACCTATGCCACAGGCAGTGTGAGGTTGGCATGGCACCCTGAGGGGAGTGCCATGTCGACTTAGTCATTTTCTCCCCACCAGCACACACAAGCTGGCAAGCAGTGTGTCTGTGCTGAGTGAGGGGTCCGTAGGGTGGCATAAGTCATGCTGCAGCCCTTAGAGACCTTCCCTGGCATCAGGGCCCTTGGTACCAGGGGTACCAGTTACAAGGGACTTACCTGGGTGCCAGGGTTGTGCCAATTGTGGAGACAATGGTACATTTTAGGTGAAAGAACACTGGTGCTGGGGCCTGGTTAGCAGGGTCCCAGCACACTTCTCAGTCAAGTCAGCATCAGTATCAGGCAAAAAGTGGGGGGTAACTGCAACAGGGAGCCATTTCTTTACACAAGCCCCCCCAGCCCACAGGCCAGGAGACTCAGCCAAAGCTGGGAGTGTCTTCCTAGTCTGTCAGGCGAGGAAGAGTAGAGGAAATAGGCTGGTTTGTTGCAGGGCCTACTCTGTCTTACATCCTCCTGTTCAGGTCATTCCCTCTGGGGAACTGACCCACTTCCACAGTGATAGGACCTAGTCTGAATTGCCTCTTGTCTGTATCTTTAATGTCTCCATCCATTCTCTCTATTTTGGGGTTAGAGGTATCCACCTCTGCTAATCTTCTCTTAGCCAGGGTCACCCCTAGCTTACCCAAAGAGGTTACCCAGAGCTGGAGTAACCCCACCATGACCAATAGGGTCAGGGGGCCTAACTTGCTATTTGGCATGGGGTCTGACCACCATGCCAAGGATAGTGCAGCCATAAAGGCTAACACCCAGCAGAGGCCACTGACAGCTGTCAGTGCCCAGAACCACACCTTTAGCTCTTCACCTACAAGGGAAGGGGCTAAGTTACAGGCTTCTTTGGGTTCAGGGTGCCTGTCTGCTGTATTAGAGTGGGGGGGTTACTACATCTTGTAGTAAACACCCTTCTTCCACTCTTTCTTTTGTTAGCTGAGGAGCCACCCACTCAGACTTAACAGTTGCCTGCCTAGCCAGGACTTCTTGTGGGTCAGGTTGGACTTTATCAGAGCCACTTTTGGAGGATTCCCCTACTGGAGCAGAATCTCCTTGGCTTGCTGGAACCTTGGCTAAAGGTTGTCCACCTTTCCTACTCTGTTTTCTTTTATTTTTCTTCTGGGGCCTACTTGCAGTTACTGCAGAGGTAGCACCTCCAGAGTCCTTGGGAGAGGACTGGCACTGTACCAGTTCCTCTCTTGGGCTCTGACTAACCTCTTGGTAGTCATTTCCAAGGAGACAATCAAGGGGGAGGTCTGTACTGACTACCACCCTTCTCCAGCTAAAAGTCCCACCCACTTCTATGGGCACAAAAGCCACAGGCCTATCAGTGACCCTGTCTGGGCTAACGCTTACTCTGGCCATCTCACCTGGGATGTACTGGTTTGAGAACACCAGCCTGTCATGCACAATAGTGTGACTGGCACAAGTGTCTCTCAGGGCAGTGGCTGGGATTCCATTCACCAGCAGGTGGTGGAAGTGTCTACTTCCCTCTGGAATCTCCAACTCACCTGTTGGGCCCTTCTTCCAGTTGAAGGCTATGAAGACCTCCTCATCTGAGGAGTCATCCCCAATGGCTACACTGGTTACCCCTGGGATTTTGCTAGGGGGTTTGTTTTTGGGATAAGAAGTGTCCTTGGTGTGGTGCCCTGTCTGTCTACAGTTATGGCACCATGCCTTAGTGGCATCCCAGTTCTTACCCTGGTACCCACCTTTGTTTTGGGTTGTGTCTCGGGGCCCACCCACCTGGTCTGGTTTTTGGGGGCCTACAGAGGAATCTTTTTCTTTGTTTCTAGTGTCACCCACTTTCTCCTGAGGAGGTTTTGTAACCCCTTTCTTTTGGTCACCCCCAGTGGAAGTTTTGGTTACCCTAGTCTTGACCCAGTGGTCTGCCTTCTTTCCCAATTCTTGGGGAGAAATTGGACCTAGGTCTACCAGATACTGATGCAACTTTTCATTGAAGCAGTTACTTAAAATGTGTTCTTTCATAAACAAATTATAAAGCCCAACATAGTCATGCACTTCATTTCCAGTTACCCATCCATCCAGTGTTTTCACTGAGTAGTCAACAAAATCAACCCAAGTCTGGCTCAAGGATTTTTGAACCCCCCTGAATCTAATTCTATACTCCTAAGTGGAGAATCCAAAGCCCTCAATCAGGGTACCCTTCATGAGGTCATAAGAGTCTGCATCTTTTCCAGAGAGTGTGAGGAGTCTATCCCTACACTTTCCAGTGAACATTTCCCAAAGGAGAGCACCCCAGTGAGATTTGTTTACTTTTCTGGTTACACAAGCCCTCTCAGAAGCTGTGAACCATTTGGTGATGTCATCACCATCTTCATATTTAGTTACAATCCCTTTAGGGATTTTTAGCATGTCAGGAGAATCTCTGACCCTATTTAAGTTGCTGCCACCATTGATGGGTCCTAGGCCCATCTCTTGTCTTTCCCTTTCTATGGCTAGGATCTGTCTTTCCAAAGCCAATCTTTTGGCCATCCTGGCTAACTGGATGTCCTCTTCACTGGAGTTATCCTCAGTGACTTCAGGGATGTTGGTCTCTCCTGTGAGGGACACAGCATCTCTGACTATTATATTTGGAGTCAGGGCTTGGGCAGCCCTGTTCTTCCTAAGTAGGACTGGAGGGGGGGGAATTCTCCTCCAAGTCACTATCTTCATCCTCTGTGTTGCCATCCTCAGAGGGGTTGGCCTTTTCAAACTCTGCCAAAAGCTCCTGGAGCTGTAGTTTGGAAGGTCTGGGGCCCATTGTAATTTTCTTTATTTTACAGAGTGACCTTAGCTCCCTCATCTTAAGATGGAGGTAAGGGGTGATGTCGAGTTCCATCACATTCACATCTGTACTAGACATTATGCTTCTAAAAGTTGGAATACTTTTTAAGAATCTAAAACTAGTTCTAGGTTCTAATTCAAACTTTCACAAACTTTTAAACTCTAAAAGAAATGCTAAACAGGATCTAACACAAGGCCCTAGCAGGTCTTTTAAGAATTTAGAAAAATAGCTCAAATTGCAAAAATCAATTTCTAATGACAATTTTTGGAATTTGTCGTGTGATCAGGTATTGGCTGAGTAGTCCAGCAAATGCAAAGTCTTGTACCCCACCGCTGATCCACCAATGTAGGAAGTTGGCTCTGTATGCACTATTTCAAAGTAAGGAATAGTATGCACAGAGTCCAAGGGTTCCCCTTAGAGGTAAGATAGTGGCAAAAAGAGATAATACTAATGCTCTATTTTGTGGTAGTGTGGTCGAGCAGTAGGCTTATCAAAGGAGTAGTGTTAAGCATTTGTTGTACATACACACAGGCAATAAATGAGGAACACACACTCAGAGACAAATCCAGGCCAATAGGTTTTGTTATAGAAAAATATATTTTCTTAGTTTATTTTAAGAACCACAGGTTCAAATTCTACATGTAATATCTCATTTGAAAGGTATTGCAGGTAAGTACTTTAGGAACTTTGAATAATCACAGTAGCATATATACTTTTTGCATAAAACACAATAAGCTGTTTTAAAAGTGGACACAGTGCAATTTTCACAGTTCCTGGGGGAGGTAAAGTATTGTTAGTTCTTGTATGTAAGTAAACAACCTACGGGGTTAAGATTAGGGTCCAAGGTAGCCCACCGTTGGGGGTTCAGAGCAACCCCAAAGTCACCACACCAGCCGGTCAGGTGCAGAGTTCAAAGTGGTGCCCAAAACGCATAGGCTTCAATGGAGAGAAGGGGGTGCCCCGGTTCCAGTCTGCCAGCAGGTAAGTACCCGCGTCTTTGGAGGGCAGACCAGGGGGGTTTTGTAGGGCACCGGGGGGGACACAAGTCCACACAGAAAGTACACCCTCAGCAGCGCAGGGGCGGCCGGGTGCAGTGTGCAAACAAGCGTCGGGTTCTCAATGTAAATCAATGGGAGACCAAGGGGTCTCTTCAGCTGTGCAGGCAGGCAAGGGGGGTGCTCCTCGGGGTAGCCACCACCTGGGCAAGGGGGAGGGCCTCCTGGGGGTCACTCCTGCACTGAAGTTCCGATCCTTCAGGTGCTGGGGGCTGCGGGTGCAGGGTCTTTTCCAGCCGTCGGGATTTTAGAGTCAGGCAGTCGCGGTCAGGGGGAGCCTCGGGATTCCCTCTGCAGGCGTCGCTGTGGGGGCTCAGGGGGGACAACTTTGGTTACTCACAGTCTCGGAGTCGCCGGAGGGTCCTCCCTGAGGTGTTGTTTCTCCACCAGTCGAGTCGGGGTCGCCGGGTGCAGTGTTGCAAGTCTCACGCTTCTTGCGGGGATTGCAGGGGTCTTTAAATCTGCTCCTCTGAAACAAAGTTGCAGTCTTTTTGGAGCAGGGCCGCTGTCCTCGGGAGTTTCTTGTTCCTCTTGAAGCAGGGAAGTCCTCTGAGGATTCAGAGGTCGCTGGTCCTTGAGAAAGCGTCGCTGGAGCAGGTTTCTTTAGAAGGCAGGAGACAGGCCGGTAGGACTGGGGCCAAAGCAGTTGGTGTCTTCTTTCTTCTTCTGCAGGGGTTTTCAGCTCAGCAGTCTTCTTCTTTTGTAAGTTGCAGGAATCTAAATTCTTAGGTTCAGGGGAGCCCTTAAATACTAAATTTAAGGGCGTGTTTAGGTCTGGGAGAGCAGTAGCCAATGGCTACTGTCCTTGAGGGTGGGTACACCCTCTTTGTGCCTCCTCCCTGAGGGGAGGGGAGCACATCCCTATTCCTATTGGGGGAATCCTCCATCTGCAAGATGGAGGATTTCTAAAAGTCAGAGTCACCTCAGCTCAGGACACCTTAGGGGCTGTCCTGACTGGCCAGTGACTCCTCCTTGTTTTTCTCATTATCTCTCCTGGACTTGCCGCCAAAAGTGGGGGCTGGGTCCAGGGGGCGGACATCTCCACTAGTTGGAGTGCCCTGGGGCATTGTAACACGAAGCTTGAGCCTTTGAAGCTCACTGCTAGGTGTTACAGTTCCTGCAGGGGGGAGGTGTGAAGCACCTCCACCCAGAGCAGGCTTTGTTTCTGTCCTCAGAGAGCACAAAGGCTCTCACCGCATGGGGTCAGAAACTCGTCTCTCAGCAGCAGGCTGGCAGAGACCAGTCAGTCCTGCACTGAACAATTGGGTAAAATACAGCGGGCATCTCTAAGATGCCCTCTGTGTGCATTTTTTAATAAATCCAACACTGGCATCAGTGTGGGTTTATTATTCTGAGAAGTTTGATACTAAACTTCCCAGTATTCAGTGTAGCCATTATGGAGCTGTGGAGTTCGTTTTTGACAGACTCCCAGACCATACACTCTTATGGCTACCCTGCACTTACAATGTCTAAGGTTTTGCTTAGACACTGTAGGGGCATAGTGCTCATGCACATATGCACTCACCTGTGGTATAGTGCACCCTGCCTTAGGGCTGTAAGGCCTGCTAGAGGGGTGACTTACCTATGCCACAGGCAGTGTGAGGTTGGCATGGCACCCTGAGGGGAGTGCCATGTCGACTTAGTCATTTTCTCCCCATCAGCACACACCAGCTGGCAAGCAGTGTGTCTGTGCTGAGTGAGGGGTCCGTAGGGTGGCATAAGTCATGCTGCAGCCCTTAGAGACCTTCCCTGGCATCAGGGCCCTTGGTACCAGGGGTACCAGTTACAAGGGACTTACCTGGGTGCCAGGGTTGTGCCAATTGTGGAGACAATGGTACATTTTAGGTGAAAGAACACTGGTGCTGGGGCCTGGTTAGCAGGGTCCCAGCACACTTCTCAGTCAAGTCAGCATCAGTATCAGGCAAAAAGTGGGGGGTAACTGCAACAGGGAGCCATTTCTTTACAATGTCCCAGTTTTCTTTTTAAGAAAATGGGCTTTGTTAAAAACAGAAAACTCTTAGTTTATTTAAAAGCAATCACAGACATGGTGTTCTGCTGAGCCCAGCAGATCACCAAACCTGCTAATCTAGTCAATCATTGTAGGCCACAATTTGTGCCCCGCCTCCTGCAAATTAAGCACTGAGCAAGCCTTCTTTCAAGGGTGCCTTCTGCCCCTGAAAGAAAGGCAAATATGCCCAGTTGGTTAATATGCAAATGTTAAGGCTCCTTGGAAGCCGCTATTGGCTTTAACTGATTAAGTCATTTAAAGTTCGGTAATGACAAAGATTTATTTGTTTTGAGAGATATTGTAAGGATGTTACCAGTTGAACTGTGGAGTGTGTGCTTTATATGGGCTGTTATAAAAAAGGTTTGCATAAGGTTCACTTTTTGTAGTAATAAAATCTAAATTTTGGAAGCATTTTTTATCTTAAATCTTGATCTTTTTGTGCATTTTGTGGAATCAATAGCATATTTTGTTTAATGCAAATTTAAAATAAAAACTTACACAGTCACAGTGATTTCTGTCATGAGCTGGGACCTCTTAGCACAAAAAATACTCAAGTCACTATTTCCCACTGCACCAACCAGGATTTAATTCTGTGGCCTCGGTTACACACATACAATTGTAGTGATCGCATGAAGCAATAGAAGTTATATAACGCAAAATAGTGCATTTCCCATTGATCAGTTTAATTTTAATTTATTATTAATTTAAAGTATGTGATATTTTATATGTAGTTGCAATTAGTAAAAACTAAAAAAATAATTAAAAAACATTTTCTTCTTTTAGCCATACCTTTGACACCCACCCCTATGCTCACTGGCCCAACCCCATTCGAGTCAGGACCACCGTTCGCATACTTATTCACTGTTCTTTCACCACTTTCTGGTATCGCTCTTTGTGCTCATTCCTGTAGCAGAAAACAGTGAAATGTGTTGTCAAAAATACCTTCAAACCATGATTCCTCAGAGATAACCATTGACAACCATTGGTAGCTATGTTTCATAAATAATATGAAAACAGGTCATCACTTACTTGTAGGTATACACTAGTTTTCCTGTACCTTCATGCCACAGTGTACATACCAGGCCTCTGAAATCACTTGCAAGTACAATATTTTTAGCATGCATAATTGCCAAGTAGACCCATGTCACGTGCAACACGTTAAATCAGTCTGAAGTGTTTAACTAATAACGCTTTGGACTCATGGTATTACAGGCCCCAAAACCAAATATAGTAGATCTGAAGATGTAAGTCCCAGCATGCAATGTTTTTGTTGGCTTAATGGCCAAAGCTTGATGAAAGTACTGCATGGCGTTAGGGTTTCTTGATACCCTGTGACATGGTTTCAGCACTCTATAGGCGTTCAAATGAATTCATTTTGTGAATCATGAGTTTAATCTTGAAAAAGAATGATACACTTCAAATGTATGAAATTGAAATATTTAAACAAGTATTCAAAAAGTCAGTATGTTTCACCTTTGGAACTTATATGCTTTGCCAGTGCCCTTGGGTGATGCTTTACTACATCAGAATTGTTTTTGCCGATCCTGTGTAGCACTTAGTGAAAGAAAAGGGATGCAATAGCATAGTCGCCATTTTGTAAGCATGCACATGAGTGTTGACACGCCCATGTTCATGTGTTATTAAGCACGCACATCCATGAATCACCAAGCATGCGTGTACCTACAAATAGCAACATTACGATCATTTTTGGATGTCGAAAAGGCTAGCAGCAATTTTCTGCCACACAATTTTTTTTCTGTATTAAAAAAAAAGAAAAAGACTGGTGGGGTTACAGGGGAGTGTGTGGGGGAACTTGTTCGGGGGGATCACAGGAGGGTGGGAGGGGGCTTGGAATACAACAAAAATAAAGCTGTGAGGAGAGGAAGCGAGGACGGAAAAGCAGCACAGGAGAGATAAAGCAATACGGGAAGCAGGAGAAGAAGCACATGAGGGAGACAGCAACGTCGACTGTGGGGAGGAGAACACAAGGGGGAGAGCAGCATGAAGAGCATGAGGCAGGTTTTTAGTGGAGGAGAAGCACATGGTAGAGGGAGCGAGCTGAAAACACTTGCACTTTCATGGATTTCGTAATTAAAAACAAAAAAGTACTTTCCTAAAAACTGAGAAGTGAAAGAATACAAGTCAGCCACTCAAAAGGATGGCAAAGAAGCCTTCTCGAGGGGCGTGACAAACACAAGATGGGAAAGATTGGACAATGAAAGTCATTGAATAAGAAGCAAGCAGATAAGAGTGACAATGAAACCAACAAATGAAAAGCACTGGGCGGGCTCTAAACTCACTGTAATTTCTTGGCAAACTCAATGTAGGTGTTTCGTAGCCAAGGAGCTTGCACTGTCGCTCAAGACCAAAAAAGAAAACTATACATTGCAATATCTACCTGGTTTCAGTTGCATATTCCGACTCCTAATGCATGCTGGGCTCTGTAACTTGGTCTGAATAGAATCCCATACTCCATCCTGTTTTATGTACAACACTTCTTTTCTCCCTGCTCCTTGCTCCTAATTAGAGCCCTTGATCTAACACCAAAAAAGACAATAAACTGCATGCATGTACCAGCAGTCGGCAGCATTTCACTAAAGTTCAGCGTCTCACAATGCTAGTATTCAGTCCGCTATCCTGCACGGTACTGAGGAGAAGGTAATTTTAGCACAAAGTCCAGCGCTCTTTTTGCCTGATTTAAAGTGGCCTCTCCCTTTCTCGCTAAACGATAGGTTGTTTATCGGTCAGGTTTCCGTTTCAGTGACGCTTGTGTCATCGTTTTATCGACAATGTATGCAAAATGTTTCCCTAGGTAACAGCAGGTTCAAAGCCAGTAGGTTATCCTTGCGCAGTCACTTACAAGTTGCCACGGCGTTTGAGGCGTGATTTACGTGGCAGATTCAGATGGCAAGTACCCGATGGTGCTTAGTGTGAGGGTGGACCTCTCTCTTAGAACTGAGTCCCACATTTATACTTTTTTAGCGACGCATTTGCGTCGTTTTTTGGCGCAAACTTACAAAATACAGTTATATTTTGCAGTTTGTGCCGCTTTTGTGTCAGAAAATGCCGCAAATGCGGGCTAAAAAGTATAAATATGGGCATTTCTTAAATGCCCCTCACGACCCCTCCCAACCATCACCAGATATTTGTAACCAGTATTGCCAATTACTCTGAAAACTGTCGCAGCACAATAGCGTAGAACTTAGGCCCATATTTATACTTTTTTTAGCACCGCATTTGCGCCACTTTTTGACGCAAAAGCGGCGCAAACTTACAAAATACAATTGTATTTTGTAAGTTTGCTACGCTTTTGCATTGTATTTTGTAAGTTTGCGCCGCTTTTGCATCAAAAAGTGGCGCAAACGCGGCGCTAAAAAAGTATAAATATGGGCCTTAGTGAGAGCCATAGCCATGCACCATGTTCACGATAACCGCTATGTAAATTAATTTCATTTTAATTCATAATTTGGAAATGTATTTTCCGTGGCGCCCTGAAAATCTTACCTTGAGCACAGTACTTGCGGGATGACACTGGACCATCGTGGATTAAAATGCATCCACGCTTCGATTTAAAGCTCTACTTTAAAATTGTGTTTATGTGTTTATTCAGTTATACAAAGTTTTTTATGTAGTGCTGACATGTAACCAAAGCCACTTCCTAGCGCTTACAGATCAAACAAGAACAGAAAAGAAAGAGGGCTTAGGGTCGTGACAGCATAAATAGAAAGGTTCTGGAATTAGCACTCATTAGCCTCTAAAGATGATTCTGGTTGAACACGTCCCCCCCCCCCCCGCCCTCCAAAAACATTTTGGTATAGCTGTAGCCAGGGTAGTCCTTGCAAGAAATACCGCAGGCACTTACGTGATCCAGTGCTATAGCTGTGAAAAATAGCCAGCAGTAGACGTGTTTTAGCGCCGTATAGTGCTGCCATGACAACCTTCGGTAATTTCCAAATAGCACATCTGTGTCTAGTGGTCAGGGACAACCTTTAGCTTGGGGAGTTTGGCCGGCTGTCCTAGGCCGGCCAAACAGACATGTGCACTTATATTTTCCAACCCAGCTGCGCTGGATATGCGGGTGGAGGAAAGGCACAGTTCTCTGTCCCTAAGCGAGCGTCAAACCAGCCTGCTCAGACCAATCCCAATGCTTTTCTCATGTTTGGTAATAGCATGAGAGCAGCTTCTGGATTGGGTTGGGTCTCTGGGAGCCTGTACTGTGAGGCCTGAGGACTGCTGGGAGCACAGGACCACCGAAGTGGCTGGCAGCGTCAGCGGCAGGGAAGTCCTTATTAGGTCGAGCGCGCAAGCACTTTGACCTGTTGTAGGAATTGTGGGCTTTTATTCACGCCCACCTCACGCCCAGCACTTTCACTCATTCGTGGGCTTGCCTTTCAAAAATCACTTGTTATCATCGGTAAATACTTTACGTTTGTCCCGCCTTGGGTTGGTTTTGTTACCACCTTGCAGACTGACCCTGTTACATGGATAATTGCATGATTGTCGATATGTTTGACTGCAAGCGAAGTTCTTTTTCTTTTTGTGTCCCTCCTTCGTGCTCATGTTCATGGTGGCCATGGCGCTTTGATTCGGCTCGCTAAAGTCAACTAATGTTTAACACTTCATTTTCAATTTATGTGGCAAGAAAAGTCCAGTTAGGAATTTACAACGCCAATAGCTCTAACTCGAGCAAATGCGACCCATTGCATTGCAAATGCCTGTTTATTATTATGATTCCCCCAACTCCTGCCTCACCACTTTTTATTTGCAGTAGCCGCCACTGCTTCTCATAGGCTCCTTAACCTTCCCCTGCCCCTTCACCTTCTTCTAATGCCTCCAAAGTTTTCGACACAGAAAATTAAAGACCGTGAGACAGTGCGTCGAGAGAGGGCATCACATTTCAGTTTGCTTATGGCGCTATCTGAGCAAAGGCCGGCTCTGCAAGTAGTTCACAGATGAAGATAGGGAGAGGATGTGACGTAACGGCCAGAACTGTTGTCTTTGGAACTGGGGAGCCGGCTTCGAGTTTCGCCGATGGCTGAACATCCTGTGATTCTGGGAAGTCACTTAATCTCCCTGTGCCTACAAAAAATGAATGTATCCTTGTGTAATGTAAGTCATGTAAAGCGCTCCAATACCTTCCGGTTGAGTTTGCGCTATATAAAACTTCAAAACAAACGAAAAGAAAACTTTGATTTCTACTTAATTTATGCAGGTGTCCCAGGCCCGAAAATACGTACCATGGCGGGCACCAACATAAATCGTCACAATATAGGTACTGCCCGTTCTCTTGGTGCTGTTTGGAGCCCCCAGGCAGTGGGGTAGTGGGTGCGCTGTTGGGTTTGGTGCAGCTAGACTGCTCAGTATTGTTTTCCTCTGAATAGGTGGTGGTTGGGGCGTTTGAGGCAGAGGTGACTGTGGTCGGGTCACCCTGTTGCATGCGATGGCGGGTGTAGGCGAAGCAGGGCACATTGAGTGGAGACGGGTGTACAGACTACTCCCCGCTATTTTTAGAAAGGGGACTCCATTCCCCTTAGCCGACTTTGAGAGGTGTATCCTGTGCTGAGCACCGAAGCTGCTTGCATTTGTAGAAGCTGCATGTGTTTAACCTGGCCTCAGGATGTTCAGAAACCCACCCCACTGGCAGAATCCTCTTTTATTTGTGAGAATGGGCCAGAAAGGGTTCTGTTTTAATCTGTTAGCTGAGGAACAGAGAACTTCACACCTTTCACCTGGAGCATTTTCAACCCTTCCCCCAGTTAGCAGCTACAGCGGGGTGAGTAAAAAGATGAATATAAGGATGGATGGATGACGAATGGTTGCATGGGTGGATGGGAGGATAGATGGATGAGTGAAAGGATGGGGAATGTAATTATGTATTAGTGGATGATGGGATGAATGGATGGACTGAAAGGCTGGATGGATGAACGGAGTGAAACAGTGGACGGATCGTTGAGCAAAAGGATAGATGGGTGTAGGGATGGATGAATGAAAGGGAGGGTGGATGGATGGCTGGATGAAAGGGTGAGAGGATGGATGAGTGAAAGGTTGATGAGTGACAAGAAGGATGGATGATTGAGTGAAAGGATGGATGGGTGAAAGGGTAAATGGATGGATGAATGAGTGGATGGATAGGTCTGGGGTGTATAGATGAGCGAAATGGAGGATGGCTGAATGGAGTGAAAGGGTGGATGGATGGAGTGAAAGGATGGATAGATGAGCAAAAGGATGCATGGATAGATGAATGAAAGGATTCATGGGTGAATGAATATATGGATTAATGGGCGGGGTAAGTGAAAGTTTTGATGACGAGTGAAAGGGTGGATGTATGGATAGGACTGATGGATAGGTTTGAAGATGGATCGATGTTTGGAAATGGATGGGTTGACGGATGGTCAGATGGACTAAATGGTGACAGACTGAATGATGTATGAAAGATTGAATAGATGACAGAATGTAAAGGTGAAATGGTGGATATCAGCAGGTAGATGGAAATATGAAAGGATGAATGGATAGATGCTTGGATGGAAGAGACAAGCAAACTCTTCAGGGAAGGGTCAGAATGATTGTGTCTCTTGCTTGGTGCCGTAAGAGCTTTGGTTCAAAGTGAGGGGAATTTTAGTTTTCCGGCTACACCCTTACCTTTTACCATACTATTGCTAACTACAAATGAGAAGCATTTTTGTGTTTGAAGCTGGGTTAAAAAAAAAAACAGTAGGTAACAAACATACATAACAAATAATTTAATATTAAAAAATGCCCAACATATTTAGTTTACTCACTAAAAACAGTTTATGCCTATCATTACTTAGTCTTGCATGCCTGTTTAAAGCCATTGTCCCTTTCAGTCATATATAAGCTCAAATACACTTTCATAGGTGGAAAAATGCGTATGTTTTATTAAAAGTAAATCTTAAAAATGCTATTTTCACAATTCTCTGTGGTTATGTAGATGTGTTGTTTTTGCAAAATAGGCCCTTGACCTTTTAAGTGGGGATTGTTATACAACATGAATTCACTTCTTGTGACGTCTTTGAGAACTGCATATGGAAATGAATCCCCCTCCTATTTTTCTTGGGACTAGTGCCACTAGGAGACCTCTAGGGCGAAATCTGTCGTAGCCTGCCCCAGAGGACAAGTATTGTGTGGGGTTACTCACTTCACTGTATGCTTCTTTGATGATGGTGAAAAAGAACTTATGCAGTGCACCATTGCCTAAATGGCACACTGACACTAAGGGGTAACAGATGAAGAATAAAGGAAATTGAGGAGAACTAAAGAAAATAAAAAACATAAGACCCTATTAAAGGCTGTATCATCATCAATCAGACAATGGGCAAGCATTCCAGACTTTAGCAAGCAAAAAGGAAAAGGAATAACCTCTGATACGGTGCCATACAGATTTTAGGACTAGTGAACAGTCTCTGTGATGAGGAATGGGGAACACCATAATTAAAGTAATGAGGAAAATGCAATTTTACACACCATGAAACTCATTCTCAGCAAGCGCCTGAGAGTTCTAAGAGCTTTGAGATGATGCAATCTGTCTATTACTCCATACCTACGTTCTTTAATTATCATTTTTTATTGATTGAGTTAGTATGATACTTGTTAGACCTGGGATTCTTAGGGTGGTCTTACCCCAGACTTTTTGTCTTTACCTCCTGTTTTGTTGCTGTATCTTTATGTTTGCCTTAGGACTCTGAGCACTTTACCACTGATAAAGTCCATGTGCTTCTCCACCAGAACATGGTAGCATTGGTGTATCCACAACTGGCATATTTAATTTACATGTTAGCCCCTTATAGAGTAGTATATCACATACCAAGGGCCTGTAAATGAAATTCCACTGATTGTGCCACCAACGTAGGTAGCACTGTAAACATGTCTCAGGCCTGTCACTGCATAGCCTGCGTGGACAGTCTCATTGCCACCCAGACTTAGCATCTAAAACATCTTCCAAGGTCCAGAACTCCCCTTTTCTTACATGTGTCACCCCTAAGGTAGGCCCTAGGTAGCCCATAGGGCAGTGTGCCAACTCAGCAAAAGGCAGGACATGTACCTTCAAGTTTTCCATGTCCTAGTAATGAAAAACTCCTAAAGTCATTTTTCATTACTGTGAGACCTGCCCCTTTCATAGGCTGGCATTTGGAATTCCCTATAAAATCTTTAAGCTGTAATTCCTGATCTGATAGGAGTAGCTGCATCATGTTTAGTACTACTGGAATAGTAATAATTAACCCGCTTTACTGGTAAAGTCGGTTTTATTATTACTAGTTTAGAAATGCCACTTTAAGAAGGTGGACATTTCTCTTCACTGTTTGCCCTGTGTGCCTTCAACCTAGCTCCTGTACACCTCTGGCTAGACGTCTGACTTGGGCTAGGTGACGGCTACACTTGCGCCTTACTTTCAGACACCCACAATACAGGATACTCAGCTACATCTGCATTCATCTTCATACTTGGGAAGGGCTCACACTTACACCTCAAAGGACTAGAGTTTACACAAAGGGACTGATTACTTCCCACTGGCTGTCTGGAGCTGAGACTGACTTGAAAGGGGGACCTGTGCACTTCACAAGAATTCTTTTGTAGTCATCCCCCACATCAAAGACACTTTCTTGTATAAGTACTGGGTCTCTTGACCCACAAGGGTAGTACACTGCTGGACTAAGAATAAACCCTGCTGTGCCAGAAGGTTTGCAACTCTCCACTGACTGACTGTTCCCAGGAACTGCTGCCCTGCTGTGCTGCTCTGCCCTGCTGACCTTTGCCCTGAACACAAGAGCTGAAGATCCCCTCCAGCGTGACTTCAAGGATTGGTTTCCCTGTCCCTACTCATCACCTGCTGGGGCCTCAGCAACCTTGTACAGCTGCTTTGTTAGCTTGCCTCTCTGTTCATCTTGAGGTCCTGCAGACGAGCCCCACCTCGTTCTCGATTCCTTTTTGACTGGTGCCCCACATCCCAGGGGACGCTTTTCCCAACTAGTGCTCTGTGTTGTGGGAGCGCGTTTGAGTACCAGCAGGTTTGAGAGAGGAGGAAACAAGGCTCTTTATTCTCTAACCTCAGCCTGTCCCGTAAACCCTCACTCAGCCTCAACGGGAGACTCATGGCTGTAGGAATCTGAACTCCCCTTTACTGCCTGATTGGACTTCTCCACGAGTGGCTCTGCCAGAGGGGAACTGCTTGGGTGCCCAGAACTTGACCCCACCCACCAAGCAGACGAGGAACAGCACCCAGCCATGCAGGCCCTGTGTCCGTGACCCACCTACACCACTTGCAGCTCGCTCCCCAGCTCCACCTTCATCCACGGAGCCATGATGCAGTGTGCCCCACTGGATGGTGGCTGCACTCTACCCATAAAGGTACTGTGATTGTGTGATCTCGACCGCTGATCCCCATGATATTGCTGGCAGCTGGGGGAGATAACCTGACAACATCTCAAGACCGCCGGAGGACCTTCTGGGTCCTGATTCAGCCTTTATGATTGTGCCATTCTTGCCAAGCAAAATTACCGTAAAGGCTCTAAAAGGAGCATAGATGATTTAATCACTACTCTTACAGTTAATCCTTGTAAACTACATATCTCTTGATCTATGGATTGGATTATTCATCGTTCTTAACACAGATAAATATCACACATTTTTCTAAACCTGTGTGGAGTTTTTTTGTGGTGTCTTCATTGAGGTACTTTAATTTAAGTGCTTCACAAATACTTTACACATTGCCTCTTAAGTTAAGCCTAACTGCTTTGCTCCAAGCTACCAGATGGTGAGCACAGATTAATTTAGTTGTATATCTGACTTGCCCTGACTAGAGTGGTGGATTCTGCCTGGCTTTAGTGCATACCTTAGCCAATCAGAAACCCCATTTCTAACAATGCCTCAGTGGTTTGAGTGGCTACTGCATTAGATGTGTATGCAACATGCTGGTTAATGATTGGAGCCCTGCAGGTCCTTTTGGGGGGGAGTGGGGGGGTCCAAAAAATCATCAGAGCTGGGTATAAGCAACCCTATTATCAGTTTGTTCTATGCACTACACCAGTAGCCAGCATTTCTGCAGCTTTAAGCAACTTGATGGACAGTGGTTTGACACAGAGTAAAATGTACATTCTGCTTTAGATCTAATGATTAATTTTATCACTGGGCTGTGGTGGCCGGCATTAGCACCATTTGTTTGCCAGTCAGTGTAATTGTGAAATAAGATCACCGCCTTTTTTCCATTTGTAGTGAAGGTTGGTCCACATCACTAAAGCCCTAAAAGCAGCTAGCATCAGCACCCTGCAAAAGTTTTTGTATTCTCAGCAAAGAGTTTGCACCTATCAACAGGAATGGAAATAGAGCCAGCGCCAACCTGATCACCAGTGCCATCTCTAGAAGTTAATGTTTAGGGGTGGGGCACACATTTAGCAACAGAAAAGTTCTGGGGACACTTACAAAGGAGATATATCTACATAAGGTTAAAGTGATGTTATCGTTAGGTCTTGTAAAAATATCTTTCTTTACATAAAAAGATGTAGACAATCACTGAACAAAACAAAGTTTAAAATAAGGTTATAGTTAGGTGAAAATGTCAGCTAATGCAATTTGAAACTTAAAAAAGCTCTGAAATTCTCCAATCCTAATTCACTGTTTATCACCTCACATATTACATCGCACATTACATGTTCAGTGACATAATTGATTACATTACTCAACGCATCTTAAATTACATCATGAGGATATCACTGATGATATTGTCTATGAGTGTCACAGTTCACTTTACCCTTCTGCCACTGAAACTTATTTAGTGAGCTACGTCGAGAGCACATTTTCAATAGCTTCTGTACTCATATTAAGTGTGACCTTTTGCACAATGCTTGACGTCCTAAGAGGGCTTGAGTGTGTGGAGGGTGTGCACTCTCCATGAAGAGTTGTACACAGGACAAAGGCTGTGCACAGAGGGCCCTTCACCAGCTAACAGGGTTTGAGAGTCTGTATGTGGTAGGCTGTATGTGAAAAGTTGTGCCCAGGATGATGGCTGTGTATATTGTAGGGGCTTGGCCACCTAATGGTACTTGGGTGCATGGAGGGGGTCCTCTGTGAATTACTCTGCCCAGGGTGAAGGTTGTAGATAGTGGAAATTTTACCACCTATTGAGGCTTTGTTTTTTTTTTGGAGTGGCCTTTCTGTGAAGAGTTTTGTACTGGGTGAAGGCTGTGTGTAGTAGGAGCTTGGTACCTAATGGGGTTCAGGTGTCTTGAGTTAGTGCACTATCTGTGAAACTTTGTGTGCAGTAGAGGCGTGGCCACCTATTAGGGCTTGTGTGTCTATAGGCAGTGGACTAAAGTACAATTATTTTATATAGGTACACATGTATATGTAATTTATGCCTTACATGATGTTGTGCCTTTTTGCGCTTATTGACATATTTCAAAGCTGCACTGGTTTATAAAGTAAATTGAACAGCAATATGGTGGCTGATGTAATCAATGATATTATTTCTGATGTCATCAGTGATATCATCAATGACATTTTTCAGTGAATTTCTAAGGTGTTTTTAACATAAAGTAAGACATTGTTACCAAACTGAACTATAACTCCACTTTAACATTTGCTTTTTTTCCAGTGAATTTCTAGGATTTTTATTACCATAAAGTAGCAAATTATTATCACTCCTAACTATATTGTCAACAATTGTTTTTTAGTGAATTTCTAGAATTTTTCTTAATGTAAAGTTAAATATGACTAACATACCTAACTGTAAGTAGTAGGCGCTTAGCTACATAGAGAGGCTTGAGTATGTGGAGGGAGTCATCTCAGAGAGCAGCTACAGAGAGAGAGCAGTCTCTCTGCAGTAGTGGCTCATCCAACTAATTGGACTTGGGTGTCTAATGGGAATGGGCTCTCCATTAGGAGCAGTGCAGAGAGTGCAGACTTAAAAAAATTAAGAGAGAACCCCCCCCAAAACCAATAAAGGGACCGGGTTAATTTAAAATACACAAACACAAAATTCCCTTTATGGATATTTTAATATCAAGCCTAGAGTAATATTGCTAATAGTACACCACTACTCAATTTTCATATAGTTATTATGTTCTAGCAGTGTTAGAACCCATCCTTCAGATAAAAAAACACACACACCTGTTTCAATCCTTTTCTCATTTATATCAATAACATTTTCATTTATTATATTGTCATTTAGGTTCTCATTTTGCTAATGAGGCTACTGGATTTGAGAGACAGGATCACATGGATTGTGGCTACTAAGTACAATTCTACACCACATGTCGCCTGTCGGCCTAATCCGGGTTCTCTGGCTAATTAGCAGTGCCTCATCTCAAGCCGAGATGATTGTGGCAACCGGGCGCATGACAAGATGACTCCTAAGGGGAATCATGGTCGATCAGATCCCATCCTTTTCTCTCAGTTACCAAAAGTCTCATGCAGGCAAAGATGACAGAGGCAGAATATAGTTCAATAAGAATTTATTGAAGTAACTGCATCTTTGATTAAAAGGTGTGTATTGCAATACCTAGGATGATGAAACACAATAAAAGCAAACAGGTAACTAACAAAGTAAAACACAAGAATAATCCTACCATACTGTCACTAGGAGTGAAGCATATATTTCTCCTACCTACACTATGTCTGAGCACAGCATAATAAACCTAATCTGCCCTTTGGGTTTTCCAACTGGGGGTACACCATCCCTCATACCTGGAGGAAGAAGCCTGTAGTTTAGAGAGACACCGTACCCATGTGGATCAGGGGTCCGGCCGTCTCTACAAGTAGCTGCAGCGAAGCAATCAGCAATCACCATACAGTTGTGGTCATCTGGCTGGAATCTCCCTCTAATGTCTCTGGGAGAAGGGGTGGTTTTATAATAAAACAGCTGACATTCTAAGAAATATTCCCCATGCAAGAGTGTGTGTTTTCTGTGAATGCTGGTGACACAGCATACCACGTTTGTCGGCAAACCTATCTGACTGTAGCTTTGGAGAAAGCACAAAGTGAAATAAATGTCCTACTAAGAACATAATGCTTTCCTAGGTGAAAGTACAATTGTATTAAGAAAATAAAACAGCATCGCAAATGTTGCTATTGCTAGAAAAGTAAAGCAATGCCGAATAAAATGTAACAGGGTTAAAGTGCACAACGACAGGCCTAGTTAGCTTAAAACAGCGTGTCTAAAACACGGCTAAAATAGCTAAACAACAATATGCTCATATTTTTTTTTTTTAATATATTCAAAACAACCCCTAGGTGCTTGTTATTCTTACTTCATTGGTTGCTAACATGAAACTTTTATTTATAAAACCTATTTCACAGTATTCATATTAAAAATGTAAAAACTTTACAATCAACACTACAAAAACTCATTCAATGTTTTATGTATAAAAGTATCCTTATTTGATTTTTTGCATAAAAACTTTTGTTAATAAAACATATTAAACAATATATGCAGATAAAGGTTGCTCATATACAAGTGTTTCTAAAAAAGTGTCGAAGCTGCGTTTCGGTGGTCTTTTCAATGGTTCATACCACCTTCTTCAGGACAAAGAAAACTTTATATACAACAAATCACCGAAATGGAAAGATAAGTTTTTGGTATTAGAACTAATATAATTTAATTCTAAGGGTCAACAACGGCTAAAACATCTTCCCAATATATCACGCCTTCTATATCCATTTTTTTTAAAACGCATTATCTTAGGGAAAAAAAGCCAATTAAATTGAATACACCCCATCTCTGAGTGTTTTTAATGGTGGTTAAATAATTAATTCATTGTAATGCCATGTAAGTGCCAGCATGCTTCTGTGTTAAAGTTGTCTTAAATATATCATAACACTTACTGATTTATTGTATTATCATGGCATATGATTTCCAATTTATTCACTGCCATCCATTTTCTATATTTATATGCTTCTGCAAAGGTAAAACAACAATTTGTATAATAATTTTAAAATTTTGTTTGATTACCATAAGCCCTTTTGTGCTCAAATGGAGACTAACAAACTCCCTACCTCCAAGATTGTTAGTCTTTTATTTTGTTCTTTCAATTGGAGAATTTTAGAAATTCAAAGACTATTTCTTGGTCGTGCCTTTAGAAATTTTTGACATTAGGTGGTTTATTCCTGCAGTTTGTTTCCTCGGTATTCTAAGTCTCTTGTGAGATCTAAAAAACAGAAACAGGGGCCATCTCCCCTTTTATTATCTTGCCCCGTATCTTACATTAGTTCTTTAACTTTCACACAATGAAAATAGTGCCCCTCCTTATCTTGCTTACCTGTAGAATAGCGTTCTGTAGTCTGTTGTGTGATCCTTTGTTAGTTATGGTGCCGCCATCTTACCTCTCATATTTATACTAGGTGGTCCCCACAACAGTGATACCAGCTGCGAGTCCCAGTCGCGCCATTTTGACTACTGGCAGCCATAAAGAGACAAATATTTTTTCCTAATTTTTTTAGAAAATTCCTTCCCAATAATTATACTACTAGTATTAAAACTACAAATTTATAATAAATAATACATACTACCAACGTGCAATTATACCGGCTATGAGTTCCGGTTGCGCCATTTTGGCTACTGGCAGCCCTAAAGGAACACTTATTCTTTTCCTTATTCTTTTCCGAACAAATGACAGATTCCTTCACGAAAATTATTAAAACTATATATTATTCATGGATACTCTCATACTTTCCCAATTTTAGGCTTCATTACCAAAAAGACCCTCGTATTTCGAGGTGTATTGTGCGTTTTCTATTTCTGGTTTCGCCATGTCTCTTCACGATACGTATAGGGGAGAGGATTTTTTTTTAAAAGTCAATATTATCTTCCCCCTTTACATTTACAAGCATTCTTATCAATTTATCATATGTGCTTTCAAGTATTTGTATACAATTAACATAATTTATATTTAAAAAACCATCAAAGCTTTTACACGATGTCACTTTCAGCCACCATTTTAACTTCAGGCCTTTACGTCACTACGCTTCTCTTTTATTGAAACCTTATCTTTTCTCTACTTCACTTTTGAACTCTATACTTGATGTAAACCCACTACACTCGAAAGTTTTCACTTATGGGAAATCTCTAATATACATATTGTTGCCATGCCCACAGCAGCTGACTCAAATATTCCAATTACAATCATGGTTTAAACACCAGTGTCTATTACCTCACCAAATATTCTCATTCCTCTCTGTTATTCAAACCTTCCTTATATGCTTTAAATGTACACATATAAAACTGGTCTCTCCTCTTTATTTTTGTGTTTATGTCTCCCACTCTACTTATACCCTTTACATTTTCTAGGATGCACCACCAGAACTCATTTTCAGAGTGGTTTTGTTCAATCCAATGTTCTACTGAAGGTGCAGACTCTGCATAATAGGGGCTTGACCGCCTAATAGCGCTTGTGTGTCTGGAGATTTTGGGCTCTACACACAGTCTATCAGTGAGCGCAGACTGTGCATAGTAGGGGTTTGGCCAATTAATGGGGCTTGGGTCTCTGGATGGTGTGGGTTCTACACACAGCCTGCACATATAATATGGCTTAATAGTGTATTGGGAGTGGGACACCTTCAGCACTATGATTAAATTAAAAAAATGTTTTTAAAAATGTTTGCAAACCTCCCGCAGGGGCTAAGGAGTCAGAGTATCTTTACCTTGTACCTTATGTCCTTTTTTCGTTTTAATTTCCAGGACTCTATGACAAAGTCCCTCAGTCCTGTAATGGCTGCTGTGTCATTTTTTAGATTGAGCACACAAGCGCTTTCACCTGTTGTGAGTATTGTGGGCTAGTAACCACACCCACTGCACGCCCATCACATTCGCTCATATCTGAGCTCGCCATTCAAAAATCCTTTGTTATCATTGGTAAATGATTTACGTTTGTCCTTCCTTCAGGAGGTTTTGTTACCACCTTGCAGACTTCCCCTGTTACATGGATAACTGCTTGATAGCCAATAAGTTTGACTGTGAGCATTTTTTTTCTTCTTTTTGTGTCTCTTCTTCGCACTCATGACCATGGTGGCCATGGTGCTTTGAATCGGTTTGCTTATGTCAACTGTTTTACTTTTCATTTTCAGTTTAAGTTGCATGAAAGGTCTGGTTAGGAATTTACGTTAATAGCTCTAAACTGAACAAATGCAGACCCATTGCTTGCAAACGCTTGTTCTTCATGTTGTGGCTGCCAATCAGGTCCTTTGGTCCCCTGGGATTTCCACAGGACCATCCAATCATACTTGTGTTTTTTTATGTTTTTGCCCAGGTGTCCCAAAGTACTACCACAAAAACACCTTGAACCTTAATCTCTCTCTCTCTCTCTCTCTCAGATGAACAGATTTACACAGGGGTGGCTCCTCTATAGGGGTGGAGGAGTATTGCCCCTCCCCTGCCAGCAGCGGCAGCTGCAAACCTTTTCGCAAAAAACGGTGTTTATGATCATTTTTTGGGAAAAGGGGCTGGGCCGCAGGGGTGACGTACACTGAGGGGGAGTGCACAGCACTCCCCCTCAGAGCACATGTCTTTTTGGCTGGCCGTCTAGGGCCGGCCAAACATACTTGTGCACAGGGCTCTCTCCAGCCCAGCAACCCAGTTGCTGGGCTGGAGAGACCCTGCATAGGCTCCCAGTCTGCCTGGGAGCGCCCTGGGTGGGTGATCCCAGCCAATCCTGATGCTCCTTTAAGCAGCGTCAGGATTGGCGCAGGGCAGGCTGGGAGCCTGTGCCTGCCTGCAGCGAGACGGGAGGAGGCAGAGGAGTGGCGCGTGAGCGGAGGTAAGTGCTTTTTTGTTTCAATTATTTTGTATTTACTTCTCCCCCCCCACGTGTGCCGCCCCACCCCTTTTGATTAGCACGACCGGATTTACACCAAATCACAAAAAAGCTCGATTTCTGGGTAGAGATCTAGCTCGCTGCCAAATTCAGTGTAATTCTGTTCAGCTGCTTTTTCTATATCACTGACTAATGTTCTCTTTTGGAAACTGCATGGGGGAAAACGTGTTCTGAGATTACCTTTTTTCATGACCCCTGGATGACAGATCACCTCTTGCTTTTCAGGAAGTAGCCGAGGTGGATTACCTTTTTTCGGAAAGTTTTCTGAAGATTAGTCTAAGTGTGCCAAAGTTATTAACAAACTAAAATATGCTCATCCTATTTAAAGTCCGATCTAACTATAACTACTCACTGACAACCTCCACTGTGTAATAACTCTATGTGTTTGCTTAAATCTTTGTTTACATCTAAATCTTCATATGTATACACAGAAGGTGGGGTTAGCGGGAGGGGTGGGACAATTCAGCTGGGGCACGAGCCTCATCCGGTCCTCCTCTAGAAACATCAGTGCCTTTCAATGTAGAGGTTGCCACTTCCGGGCACAGAATAGGCCAGGCCTGACCGCCTCCTGAGCCTCAACAGACTTGGGTATTACTGGCCAAAATGTATCTGTGGGCACTTTCCAGGACTTCACTTGTTCCAGTCTGGCACCGTACATAAGAACAACCTTTCACATTAAAAAAAACGAAAAAAACATAAAAGGCACCGGCTCGGCATAACGTTCCCTTGGGCACACTTCAAACAGCCAGCTGAGAGCATACATGAATAGACATGGAGTGTGCCCACTCACTGAGTCACGCTCAATCAGACACGGGGTGAGTGATGCATAGCACAATGGGCCTGTCACTGGAGGCCATGTTATGCCCCTGGGCTGCTTCCTTCGCACTCTGAAGCCCGTTGACTACAGAGTTGTTTTTTTACCTACTAATTATATTTTCCAACTGTCGCTTTGATTGTATTCCTTTGTTCCCATTCTCATGCTTTGATGACCGCTTTAACCGCCTTCTCATCGGTTTTTAAGATTTAATCTGTAAAGGCAGGTATAGATTTGGCATGTTTCACGCTTAACCCTTGGGCACGACATTGCGGGAAAAACTGGTGCAGTGTGTTCTGCCTGCCGTGTGGGGGCGATCTGTTATGCTGGGTTCGTGGTTCTACACTGAAAATCTGTATGGCTCGCCGACGTAGTCTGTGCTCTTGGGCAGATTCCTTAATACCCCTCTGCTGTCTCAGTCTTGGGCCGTGATTTAATATAGTTTTGAGCCATTGCTTATGAACGCAAAGCAGTGTGACACTAAGCGAAACCAACAACGGCTTTCATATACATCCGCGTCGTTACTGCAGTTCTATTGAATTACACTTTTAAGGTTTGTCAATAACATTCCTCCTGGACCCTCAATTTGCTACCCCCATTGCCACTTGTCCCTCCCACTAGTCACACCTAGATTTCTTGTGTACAGTAGACATGCTGTCCACGGCTAAACCCTGCCTCTCCGTGCTGTCATGCTGGAGGGAGTTTACAACTGCAGTCTCTTGTGCAGGATGGCAGACAGGCAGACTGGTAGTTCTCCTAGGCACACCTATGTCCTAACTGAATGGAGTTAGGTCACATAGAGTTGCACATCCCAATGATGCAACCTATGAAGGAAACTCACAGTAAAGCACTTCCTGTTTCACTGCGTGATGGGTCTGGTACGGAGTATGGCGTGAGCGTGTACATGATGAGTTCTGTCTTAGTGGGGAGTGGTTTCTGAATGGCGCCTTTCTGTAAAAAAGGGAGCTATTGTTCCTGGGGCAGTTGCTTTTGACCCTGGACTGTCTCTGTGACATTGGATGTGTCTACAATAAATATGTTTGCTTACTACCGTTTGGAGCCCATCCTGTCAGTGCCAACGAGGTGGCAGAGCCGCAGAACCCACGACCTCATGCCACTCAACCTGGCACACGAGATCCTGTTTGGTGAGATCTGACATCTGTTCACCAGAGAGCAGTGCCAGGGCCCTTGTCAGGAGGCTACTGCATCTCGTACCAACCACTGTCATTGCCAGCACTGCCACTGGTATACATACAGAGCTTAGGCAGTTCAATGCCCCCATAGCTACACGAATGATTTGGGCAGCAGGTGTTAATTGTTCTTAATGTATACCGAATTCATATATAAATGTTGTTCTGCTCATCTCTAAATTACACAAACAGCGCCACAATGTAGCCACAGTCATAAGTTCCAGTGCTGACAATTAAGTGCCGGTGCCGAACACTGGAAACCACTGGCTCAAATTAAGCACTGCCAGAGAGGGTATCAGAAGCCTTTTGGGGGAGGGGGATGGTGCACTTGTCATAAGCTGACGTGGCAGAGGCACTTCAGAACATATACAATGCGAGCACTGAGGTATTGAAAGGAAACAAAGGCACATGGGGAGTTGTGTCTCAGCAGCCTACTATCCTGGCATGCTTTCCTCACTACCTCAGTTTTGGGACATGAACTTAATTTGCCATCAGAATGAAAGTCCCCACATTGATTTGCATGCCATAGCTAGTAGTACTGAGGCAGCTTACTACTATGCATGGCTGTTGAATGAATTGCTATGAGGAGGCTAAGGAACTTCAACAGCAACAGACTGTGGTGCTCTCAATGATGCGCACACCCTCAGCTAAATGTACACCACTAAACGGTGTACTGAACACAGAAGGGTTAAAAAGCAGCCATTCAGAGTTTGCAAGAGGGCAAACAGACCTTCACACGATCTGCTATAGAGACAAATCATAGAGATAAACTGTTGAGAGATTTAGATTCAGGCAAGGAAAGCATATTCTATTTTGTGTACACATCCAATTAAATATTGGAGAGTGAAACTGTGATGCATGTTGGATGTTTATGTGGAGAATGAAACTGTGATGTATTTTGGATGTATATGTGAAAGGAGACGTTTCTGCCATGTGGCTATGGGTGGAGTAAGGGTGAATCCGTGACAGATTCATTTTCCACTCTTTACTTTGATTGATATAAAAGTTTGGAATAATTTGAAGAATATGACATTGAGGCAAACTAGTGTGAAGCCGTTTGCTTCCAGGGCTAAGTAAAGGAAAGTGCTTGGCGAGTTTGAGACAACTGTACGTCTTAAGGGAAATTCCACCTCTGGAGTTGTGTATGTGGCAAAGGTTGGAATGTGTTTATGGGTGGTTGGAATAGAAGATTCTGCATATCACCCTTGATATCGATGATCCTGATTAGGTGATTTTGAAGAATAGTCATTTCAACAGGTGTTCCACTGATGTGTGTGTGGTGGATCAATTATAATGACAGCATAGCTTTCCATTGGTGTACATAGACAGATTGGAAAATTCATTGGTTTTCCATGCAATTTAGTTGAAATCTGATGCCCATCCACAACCCGTTCAGCAAGGCATGTGCATGGTGTGTTCTGCCCCTGGCAGCCTTTTTGATTCTAAAACCCTATCCAAACCATTGACTAGAAACACACAATGTGTTTGCTTCTCTGTACCAAACCATTACTGCATCGGTGATAGAGAGAGGAGGTCACGTTTTAACACCAGACCACCAAACAAATCAGCAAACTCTTTAGACGTGAACTGTGAAAATCACCAGTAAGCACCACTAGATCCCCCAGCCACCTGCAATGCCACGGGGGGGGGGTTTGTTGGGTACGTTTGGCATCCCATTGCACATGACAGAGCGCAGCCCTCCAGGCCACAAATACCACTGTAGTAACCCGTGGTGTGGAAGCTGGGACTGTAGAGTCATACAGCATTGCCTGTAGTTGGGGGAAACCAAGTAGAGAGAGTTCAAACCAATAGGCTGGGTCAGACCATCCCCGTTAAACCAGTCATGAATAACAAGCAGGTGGGATGCCAAATAATAAAAGTAAAGGTTGGTCACCCCCAAGCCACCATCGTAAGGGCCCATTGGCAATGCGTGAGAGCCCGACGGGGTCGGGATCCATGCCATTGGAATGTTGTTGCTGCCTGATATAGGCTATGAAACCACTTCCTGGAAAGGCGAAGTGGTAGACTTTGAAAGACATAGAAAAACTGTAGTAGAACCATCATTTTGTATAATGCGATATGACCCATGACATTTAGAGGGAGGGACTGCCATCTGGCGAGATCAGCCCTGGCTTTCTGAATCAAAGGGTGGAGATTTAGGGTCCAGTTAAGTTCTGGATGGAGGGCAACCCATATGCCCAAGTATTTAAAGGTGAGTTGATGCAGGGAATGGTTGTCTGCCAATCATAGCAATCTTTTGAGGGAGCCGGAGGACCAGGATGGACTTAGAGAGATTCATCTTAATGCCCAAGGCTGCTGCAAAGCACTCCAGCAAAAAGAGACATTGGGGCCCCCTTGTGGTGGGGTTCGCTAAATACAGTAGGACATCATCTGCATATAAAGCTTTGCGGTCCTCCCGGGTATCCTTCTATCGCCATCCCTCGGTCTGGGCGACTGTTCAGAAAAGTTGGGCCAGTGGTTTGATTGCTAATGCAAAAAGAAGGGGAGAGAGGGGACAACCCTGTCTCGTTCCCCGTCTTACGGGAAAGGCTTCAGATAAGACCCCATTGATCTGGACCCAGTCGTACGGTTAGAGTACTAGGCACAAACCTTGCCTTGGAATCGGGGGCCAAAGCCGTCTCGAGACAGCACTAGGTGAAGGTATCCCCAGTCCACCCTGTTGCAAGCCTTTTCAAAGTCAATAAATAATAAAGCCAAGTCTTGTGGCAATCGAGGATGGTGTGACGGTGCCACATAGAGTTGCAGAAGGCAATGCCTAGTGCCCCGGGTTGGCATGAAACCACATTGATCTGGGTGTAGCAGCGTGGGAAGGACACGCTTGAGGCTGGTTGCTAGGACAGTGGCGAAGATCCTAACCTCTCCTTTAAGGATGGATATCAGGCAGTAGTCAGTACAAGACGTAGAAGGGGGCTGCGTTTTTGGGATTACCACAATTGTGGCTAGGTCTAGGTCTGGGGGAAAGGCACCAATATGGCTCACTTCCATATACAGGGCCAGAAGGGGGGTACTAAGAGCTTACGCAGTGTGATATAATGCTCATTGGGGATCCCATCAGGGCCCAGTGTCTTTCCGAGCGCCAATCAGGTTAACACCTCATTAACTTTCTCCATAGCGATAGGCTTGTCAAGCATTGGTCTCTCCAATTGGGACAGGCGGGGAGAGGAACCGCGTTAAGGAAATCATTGGGGTCATCCATGCCCCTTCTCACTGAGGCTCTGCATAGTGCCTCATAGTAGTGAGCAAATGTTTGCATGATTTCGGCAAGTGGGTGTTTTGGAAATCCAGTATTATCGATATTTTCAGTTATAATTCTCGTCACTTATTGACAAGAGGCCAGCCAATACAGCAACATCCTGCTTTTGTCACCCCAGCCATAGATCCTTGCGTTAATAGTGCGACAAAGGTGTTTAGCTGCATCATGGGAGTGTTGCCGAATATCATCTCGTATGAGCTCCAGTTTTTGGGACCGGTCACCTCGAGGACCAGCTGTGCATTGCTGTTCCAGGAGCAGAGCACGGGCCTCCAAACGGGCAATCTGGAGGGAGCGTGCACATTCTCCGGCCCTAATAGGCCCTCTGGCAAAGCACTGCATGGTGGCTTTACAGGCTGTCAATAGGGTGCCCACTTTCGTGACTGACCCATCGTTGCTGATAAAGGAGGCCTGGATTCCGCAAATAGTATGTGGACAAAGGGTTTGTCTTGGAGGTACCAGACATTGAGACTTTGGCTGGTCGTGGGGAGCCCAATGTAGAGAAGCAAAGGAGAGTGGTCCGAAATCCCACAAGATAATATTTGGATCTGATAAGCACCTACAGTCAGGCGCTGGTTGGAAAACTAGGTCTATTCGGGAGTGTGTGTGGTGGCCCGCCAATGTGTGAGTGAATTGGCATTGTCGAGGATGCCATACATAAGCATCACATGAGCCAAAGGTGACTGCACAGTCAGTAAGAAGGCGTGCCCCAGTCCGTCTGGAGCTGGTAGGGGACCCTGTTGTGTCAAGCCCTAGATCTGACACTGCGTTGAAGTTGCCCCCTATTATGGTAAGGCCTTGGAGGAGAGTAAGGAGGAGCTTGGAGAGGTCCTGGAGACAAGTATTAAGAAAGGTCGGTGGGGCATAGATGCATAGCAAATTGATCGTTTACTCCTCCAGCATACTTGAGAGAGTGATGAAGCGGCCCTGCCGGTCATGTGTTGTGTGAGTCATGAAAAGGGGGCAAGAGCACGGCAGCAAAATGGTGACACCATTGGTGCCCCGGGAATACCCCACGTGGAAGACCCCGTCATAGCCCCTTTGTGCCAGGAAGGGACAGCGTTCTCCCATAAGGTGTGTTTCTTGCAGGAGTTTCACCTCAGGGGAGTGGCGATGGGCAAAGGTGAGCACAGCAGAGTGCTTTATTTGATATAGGAGGCCTTTAACGTTCCATTATAATGGTTGAAAGGTTATCGCTGTGAAAAGGGGGCATGGGAATTTGGTATACTTAGTGCATGGATGGGCCCAAATGCGGTCTCACGTCCACATGAAAGTAGACTTGGCAAGGCACTGCTGGAGGCCACGGTCAGGGGGACACCGCCATATCTAGCACATAGATGTGTGTCAGAACTTAAAAAGGGAAAGAAAGGGTAAACAAGCTTACTATGCATCATAAAGCTTGGGAAACTCAACAGGTTATAAATAAACCCCCACCCCCAACTACCCTCCCCACACTTCTACCCTAGAAGCATCTGTCACCCTATAAAAAACACATTAGACACAAAAACATCAATAACATTTTAGAGATATCAATGAGGTGAGCCCCTAATGTCAGTGAGAGCATCTTAGATATATCAGCCGGCTTCTTTGTGCCGAGGGTGCCCCTAAAGGGGCACAGACTGAACAGGTCAGGTAGGTGAAAGACTCCACCGCAGGGTCTGAACAGGGCAGCCTGTGGAATTCAGGTGTCCAGGCCTTGTCAAATTGCAGGGCTGCGAGAGAGATCAGTGTCTTTTTGGGGGTCGGCCAGTGCAAGGGACATCGGTTCTGGGGGTCTATTGTCATCTAGACCTTCCTTCTCCTTCTCCTTCTCCTTCTCAGTCACAGGCAGTGCTGTATTACCAAATAGGCAAAGTAGGCACCAGTCTGTGGGCCCCACTCCTTTTAGGAGCCCTGCAACAATGGATCAAAATCATATTGATTTGATCTTGAAAGAACATTACACTCAAGCTTTCTTAAATTGTTTCCAAAAGATAGAAAAAAATGAATCAACTCAAAGAAACGAAAACTTTACATTAAAGGCTCGATAGAGAAAATACTGTATTAATGTAATGTACCCATTAACAACTTAAAGTACATAAACCATAGACATCAGATTCACATAACAGTTGGTCTCTTAAAAGCTCATCTTCTGTCAGTTGTCAGTTTGTACAAAACGTTGGTGCAAACTACATACGTGTAATGTACAGTAGTGATGGTCAGACACCTCCATCAAGTGGCCGACATGCACACTACTTAGTTCAGTGTTGTTATCTCACTAGAGCGCGTGCAAGAGAAACCTCCAATAGAGTCACTACACTTTACAGAGTACCGCAAATGACAACTATTTTTGGAAATTTGTGTAGGTTGTAATGCAATCTCTGTTGATTTTTTACATATTGAAAAGTAGCGCCTCTAATGTTAAAGTAAATTATCAAGAACTGTCAAAATAGTGAAAATAACCTAATAATATTAATAAAAAAAGAATTTGTAAATACATTATTTTGTATTTTATCTTTTTATATAAATTTAATAACAAAAACGAGTAACAATTCCGATTTATTGTTAAACGATTGGAGTTTTAATTGGTATCACAATTAGATATTTTCTAAACCGCCATTTTAGTTAGGAAATCATTCCCTCTCTGTCTTACACATTAGGACAATGTTTGCGGTACTCTGTAAAATGTAGTGACTCTAACCTCCAGAAACCAAGCTTTCTGTGAGTTAGTGTGTCGCAAGTTCCCGCTGACTGTTGGTTGGTAAAATTAAAATCATATTGGGAGACAATTTGCAAGGAGGCCCACGAAATTTCGACTGCCTAGGGGCCTCCAGGGGGTTTGATCCGGCACTGGTCGCAGGGCCTGGTGGAGACACCTGCCACAACCGGGAGGATCGAGAAGGTGTTTCTGATCGAGTGATCCTTTGTCACCTTTGAGAGCGGGTGGGTCTCCTGTGGGGCTTAGACAGTTGCACTGGTTTTCCCAGTTCTGTGGATTCTGGTCGGTGCATGGAGGCATCTGCCGTGCCATGGAGTGGGTAGTCCTCGGTCAGCCATTGCTCGGCGGACTCTGGGGTGTCAAAAAAAATGTGATCTGTTAGTGTAGAGGACACGGAGCTTAGCTGGGTACAGCAAGCAATATTGAAGCTGTATGGCTCCAAGTTTCTGTTTGAAATCCATGTATGAGCGACGGCGCTGCTGCACCTCACAGGTGTAGTCCGGGAAAAGGAGAACCTTAGCGTTTTCACAGTAGAGATCTGGCTGCCCGACCTCCCAGAAAGATACCATCCCTGTCTCTATAATTAAGGATACAGGCGATGATGGGTCTAGGAGAGGCACTGGGAGGCAGTCTAGGTGTCTGTGCCGGGTGCGCTCTCTCCACAGCAAACCAGGAGGACAAGTCCACCGGGTTCATCCAGGACTTAATCCACCGCTCTATAAAGTCTACTACCAACTGGGGTCCAGAGCCCTCTGTGCCCTGGGGAACTCCTATAATATGCACCTTGTTATGCCTGGAGTGGTTTTATGCATCCTCGTCTTATTTGTGGAGCTTAGCCATCTGGGAGAGAAGTGCAGAGACCTGGGTCTTAAGAGTGGAGACATTATCTCTGACTGTGGAAATCCAGGATTCAGCTTCTGTTATGTGTGCCATGGCGTTCTGGAGATCTTGGCAAAGCAGTGCCACGTCCATTTTTATTTCCCCTATTTTCATCTCCACTGCGGTCTGCGACATCTGGATGGCCTATAGAATAGTAGTAAGCTCACTAGAAGGCAAAGCATAGTTATCCCAGCCGGGAGGACCCGGCTCGTCCAGAGGTGTGTTGAGTAGTGTACTGGTCCATGCAGGTGTGTGAGGTGGCAGAGGGGGCAGGCCTGTCCTTGCCCATCACAGTAGGAGCACGGGGTGATTGTCGGTGTTGTAGAAGAGAACCAGCCTGTTTGCAAGGGATAGCAGCTGCATGAGCAGCTGGCTCCTCAGGCCAGTGAGCGATCCCCACACCAGCCAACATCACTGACACGATAGTCGATCAACGGTCTGGCATCACACTGTGTCTCACCTCAGATAGGTCCACCTAAACACAGGGGGGTCAGCCACCTCCCAGCAGCAAGTTCTGCCTCTAAGGATCCCAGCTGAGTAGAGTGCGGTCCGGTAGTAAAACAATTGTGGGGCCAGTGCGATGTAAGGCACGGAAACAAAACCTCCACAGGATCATGCCACACCAGCTCGTAATTAGAGGGCACACAGAAAAGGCAGCTCACAGTTGGTCCTTGCTTCAGGGCTGGTCATCAAAGCTCACGAGAAGGACTCACCTCAATCCCAGCAGCTACAGGATTAAGTCCTGGGCCTCTCCTGTTCCACAGCCCCCCGGTCTCTATAATAGAAGGGGTCCCCAGTGGGCTGCCCATGTCAGTGGGGGGGGGGGGCAGCAACATTGGGCTTCAGGGCAGTGACTGAGAGGAAGGGGCCAACGAAGAAAGATGAGCAAAGTTTTCATGGGGGTGGTTCCCATTGCAGGCGGCGGTACAAGTATCTGGGAGGAGCAAGACCCCCGTCCCTTGGCTCTGATCAGGTCCGGACACTGGTCGATGGCACCGCTGCTACCCCCTTTGCAAAGCCAGGGCCCTCTGCCCCTCCGAACTCCTTGGAGGGCTGAGGGATGCAGTGGAGAATTCACGCTTGCCACGCAGCCGACGGCGAGACTCGCTCCCACCGGCCCAGCAGCCAGATCCGGCTGCCTTGTACAGCAACTTCTCTATGGGATGGAGGGGCCAGGCTGCAACACCCCTCTGTCTGCTCCTCCGCTGGGCCACACCATCGCCCTCCCTTCTCTGCCTCAAGCTTGTGGGCCTGGGTGCGGCATGGTGTCTAGTAGTGGCTCGGCCCTATCAGGTGGGACCCTCAGGGGCATTCGGTTCCAGGTTGCGTCTCGGCCCAGTCACTGTGGTGGGGCCAGGGCAGGTTTTATTTTGAGGGCTTTTCCAGAAAGCTTGCACACTAGAGTCGGATTCAAATTAAGCTGGATGTCGATTTCATCCCTAAATCAGTGGAAAAAAGGTCCTTAGGCAGGGGAGGTGTAGATGAAGGACTCAAAAGAATGAAGATAAAGGCCAACCTAGGATTTGAGAAGAAAAACCTTCGCTGGTTAACCATGGTAGATGTGCCAGGCATAACACACAGAAATACACTTGAAAGGGAAGATTGGATCTGCAGTTAGGCAACGTAAAGAAGACACTAAACATCTCTCACATATTCAATACCCACAAGCAGACAATTTGAAGGAAGAATGTATGGAACTTGGGGTGGCGACAATGGACTTTACATATGGGGCAGGCTGACCACAGCCAATGGGGTTATAGTAAAAGGTTATACACCTGCTGTTCAATTTCACCTGTCAGAACCCAGGCAGCCAGTTACAATTCTCCTTGGAAATTACTTCTTGGGGGTGAAAGCAGGACACTTTTTACTCTCTCTGGAGACAAATGAGAGTTAGCTTTAAATTGGCCCCAAGTCAGAGCCCCAGGTGAAACATATTGCAGGAAAGGGAACTTACTGGGAGAGGAAAATAAGAAAAGCAAGATGGCAAAGCTACAGCTATGACCTAAGGACTTCTATCTCTACAGAGCAAACTATGACTTTTTATTATAGGTGAGTGTTTGCACTCAGCCTCAGGTTCTGGCTATGCATAAGATATTTCTTCAGATTAACAAAAAACTTGGTTACATTAAGACATGGTTGTCCAACGTAGGTCTAAAAGGGTCATATCCAGACAGGTTTTTAGGATATCCACTATGTTAACGTGCACCATTTAGTCTAGATGACGTGAAAGTGTCTTATAAGATAGCATGAAAAATCATGCCTGGGTACAGCCCTCCTCATCCGACACTGGACAGCCTTGCCCTGCACGTTTTAGGACTAGGACTGTGTTGTGCTACTGGATGGAAAACTATTGAACAAAAAGGTGCTACTGCCTTCTATTTTTGGCAAAGGACTATGCTTTCCAAGCAAATGAAACAGTTCACGTACCTATGTAAAATGGGATCTTTCCCATCGTTTTTCGCTTTCTGATCTTTAATATTTAGACCTCAGAAGTGTGGCGAGCGTCCCTAATAGCTTTCCATGCTGGAAGCACTAGTTAAAATTGACTATGAGCTGCAGCACGAAGTGCTTGCCTTTCAATATACAGTGAGCTGCCCAGGGACAGGGAGAGTAAGAGGCTTTGGGTAGATTGCAAGAGGCATTTATAGAAAGTGCATTTGCACCATGCACTTAGTATGTGTTTTCAATTTGGAGCGCCAATGCTACTGGGCCCCCGGAACACTAGTGCTAAACCACCTCAACAGATACAACTGTGGTCCTGTAATACCCTGGATAGCTTTGGGTCCCCAAAAATTCCATATAGCCTGTAAAGGATAAATGAGGTAAGGATCTTGTGTTGCTCCTCGTGTTTTAGTAATGCACTTTATGGCATCCGTTATGCACCGTAGGGCGTAGTTCCTGCATTTTACTTATGGCATTAATGAGGGCTCATTACGAATCTATCATTCAGGATCGATGGGAGCATTTTAAAGGGCAGATTTACCAACTGTAGCGTGGAGTGGTCTTGGGTCAGAATTTCGAGGACAGACGTATCGCTCTACAAAAATATCAAATATTAGGAAGGAACTTATTCATAGATTTGCTGTTAACGCCACTCATACATTCCTTGAAGAGATAGATATATATATATTTTCAGGGCAGTGCTTAATTTGCGCTTGTTGTTTCCGGTGCTGAGCACCGGCACTTATTTTTTCGGGCCGGGGCTTATTCTTCTGCCTCAAGCATTTGTTGCGAGCAAAATACACATATGGGAAAGACGGATGAAGGGAAAAACGAAAAAGCGTCACAAAGAGAGAACGTTAAAAGCTACAAGAGTGAGCTGAAGGGGCAGGGAGTGGCTTTATATGCATTGAAGAGGCCCGAGATGGGTTCAGGATTACGCTGCTTGACTATTCAATGTTCACACATTTAATTGCAGCAGCTGCCTGTTTGAGGAGGGCTTTGGGCACCGGCACCTTTTTATTTACAAATTAAGAACTGTGTCAGGGTACAAATACATGGCGTTATGTATAGCGAACACATACTTGTTTGTATTTACTTTCCTTCACGATATTTTGATAGCAGATATTTGGGCCACAATATTTTTGTAGGGCAATATTCTTTCTGCAATAATGGTGTTCTATACCCTTTGGGTAGCACTGCAATATTTTAGGAGGTCATGTAAAACAGCCAGTGCCCCCCTCCTTTTTGATTCCTAGATTTAAGGTTCCAAACGCGGCCTCTATTATATCATTAGAGGGAGAAGGAAACATCAGCCTGAGATTCACTGGCGGGCATGCATATCTCAAAGGTTCAGCACCAGTGCCTAATTTGTAAATAAAAGTGTGTCGGTGCCCAAAGCTCTCCACTGAAACGCGTGGCTACTGCATTTAAATGTGCGAGCACGGAATACTGAGGCAAGGTAATCCTGAAGCCATCTCGGACCTCTTTAAGCCACTCCCTGCCCTTCAGCTCAGCTTGCAACTTTCTACTTTCTCCCTTTGCAGCACTATTATTTTTGTTTTTGTCTTCCTCTGTCTTTTCCGTGTCTTTTGCTCGCAAAAAATGCTTCGGGTAGAAAAGTAAGTGCTGGCCCTTAAAAATAATTGCCAGTGCCCCGCACCGGAAACAACCGGCTCAAATTAAGCACTGGTCAGCACCCGAAAAAAAGATTGATGTCTCTTGCAATAAAAAGTGGATGTTTAGTAGTCAGAGGTGGGTTCTCCCATGGGAGGTATGGACATTACTTTCCAGGCTTGTGGCTCTGATAGGCAGGAAGGTCTAGCTCAGTGATTTATACATTACACCCGTGTTTGTGACGCGTTCTGTACCCGCTCATCAATGTGTTATATGGCAGAAATCCTCCTATAATGCTTTATCTCTAATCCCTTACCACTTGGACACCCTACTCCCTAGACCTTCCAACTGTCCAACCATTAGATGAAAGTTCAACCACGAACGTCCAGCATTACCGAATTGGAAATTAATGTATCACATAAATAACATTAAAAGACCAATTATATAGACATGGAATGGAAACGTCCTTGTGAATGTGAAACTAACTTCCCGCATTTCAGAAAGTTAACTTTTACGTCACTTATGCTGCTGTGATCATGTTACGGGGAAAAAACTTCCCATGAAAGGTTCCTATTTTCTGGAATCAGACAATGCAATACAAGTAACTATATAAGAGCAAATGTATTGGGCCACTTTATGACAGATATCAGAAGCTATTCACCGCTGATTACAGGCAAACGTTCGCCTTTGTAGTTAACTAGAAGTTCTGGTCGTAAATAAATACACAAGTAAGCAATGTCCCAAATATCAAACTAAACTGAAACTGAGCCACACCATGGCAAGCAGCTATATTCTTGTAGAATAATTTAATGTAGAACTCTATGGAAATGCAGAAGCATTAACAATGGGCAGTGACTAACCACACCATTGGCATATAACGAAAAACAAAAGGGAAGCTTAAAGGGTTCTGTTCCATTTCTGAGAAAGGATTCACTGCTTTTTTGCCAAGAGTTGAATAAAGTAGCAGGTAGGGCTTGCTCTATATGTATGCACACATGCATGTGCTATTTCGTTTATGCAAACGTAGTCAAAAGAGCAACAGAGTGCTGCATAGGATCAAAGACAAGCATAAAGTTGAGTAATAGGAGAGGAACCTGGTTTCTGAACTGTTGATGCTGTGTGAATTGTGCTCTTTAAAAAGGTGCATCTTCAACTCTTTTCTATGGTGGAGCAGAGTTGGGGTGGTCCAGACTGTTTTTTTTTATTTTTATTGGTTTTACTGAGATCCAGCAAAATAACAAAGCCAGTTTCAGGTGCATAGTTTATCATTTACAGCATTTCTTTCCAAAGTGATAGCACCCTTTTAATGCAATCGATCTAATTAACACCACATATCTAATTAGCCTGACCTAAATGTAGTTATTACCGGTCATCTAAAAAAAAATTGCCCCAGGTTTTGGAAAACTTCTTGAGCCCACCCACTCTCTTTGCAGACCTCAGTTCCTGGTTTCTTACCAAAACATTTTCTTCAGCCATTCTGCAGAAGTAGGAATCCGCATGGAGTGCCAGTTTTTCAGTAAGAGGGATCTGGCAATTGCAGTGGCAATAAAAACTAGCACCTTACCTAGGTGGTCCAGATTGTTAAGGCGATTCTATTTCGGAGCCTGGGTGCACAGATGGAAAAGGCCTACTTCTTAGATTTTTTCAGTTTTTACACTATTTAGTCTGTAGTCTGCTTGTGTCCTTGATGCAAGTGTGCTGAGAACCCCAAGAGATGGTGAGCTAGTCTGCTAGGTAACTGACAGTGCTGGTAATGATGGCTATATAGGGGCTGAGGAAAGGAATTCTCCACATCATATTGTTTGCACCACTCACCATGGCCCCAATAATCAATACACATGAAAGTGGGCATCCAGAAGAAAAAATATACAATTTTCTGTTGGTTCCTTCACAGAAATATTTGAGCCAATCGGAGAACTAATTTTAAGTTGAAATTAGGGATCTTTTACATGAGGGAGAGGTAATTAAATACAGTTGTGGCTCATGGGAGTTACGGGGGGGCGGGCAGCACGCAGTGAGGTTTGGGGGGCTGCATATTAATACAATTAAAAAAATAAATTAAAAAAAACGACCTCCGCACCGCGCCACTGATCCTCTGTCATTTCAGCAGGCACAAAATAGCGTTAGGTTTGGCTGGGAGCACCCAGCCAGGGCGCTCCCAGGCAGACTTGGAGCCTGTGCAGGCTCTCTCCAGCCTGGCAGCTGTGTTGCTGGGCTGGAGAGAGCCTACTCTGCATGGATGTTTGGCCAGCCTGAGACAGCCGGCCAAACATATATGTGCACTGAGGGGAGTGCACAGTGCACTCCTCACTCTGCTCGTCACCCCAATGCCCTGCCCCTTTCACAACAAAAAGGATAATAATATGTTTATTATCATTTCATTGTGAAAGGTTTGCAGCTTCTGCTGCTGGTGGTGGGGGGGGGGGGAATTTTCCTCCGCCATAGTGGAGGAGCTGCCACTGGTAAAGTAATATATGAATGAATACATGAAAAACGGATTATAAAGTGTAAAAGCTACGCTGAGGCTTCTTGGTGCTATAATCGCAAGGATATTTAATGATGTTAAATTGCCAATTGTTAAAAGAATGTTGATAAAAATAATGAATTATTATTGTATGTGTTGTACCAAGATTATTTTTTGGTGCAATGTTTGGATAAACGAAACAATAAAAAGAAATACATCATGTGACGTGAGAATCCGTAATATCCACGTGTCCTAGAAGTCAAAGTCACATGATCAAGCATTGCACTTGAAATACATTTCTCCAGCCCTGCAGTCCTGTGTGAGGAACTGTGGTGTAGTAAAATCATGTTATTTGCCTACTGGCAAGTGTACCTCTTCTGGTACTCACTCCAGTTGGTATGAAACATTGAGCCAGTGATGCATGACGAGTTTCTGCTGTGGGTGCAAATCAGAATTTAACATTGTGCGGAAATTGTTGAAAGCTTTCAGGTTGCCCTAGTTCAAATCCAAACCACAGTTACTCTATAAGGGGCCTTATCTTAGAGTCACGCGTTCGGTAGCTTGCCCTCGGAATGTTTATCTAGGCCATAGATAGGCCATCGCTGCCCCTACGCTACAGTTTGACCTGATTCAACAATCAGTGCCTGACTGTGGTCCACCTCTGGAGGCCACACAGAGCTGGGGAGAGTTTGTGGCAAAGTTAAAGCCGAAAGCTTCGCGCCCTCTAATTCACAGGATATTATGTAACTTCTATTAAAAAATGAGCATTGTGAAAGACATAGGTCTGGCTTGCATAAGATCCCAGAATAAAATATTTTTGAAATGCTTGTTGCAGTGATAAACAAAATCAAAATCATCAGCATCTTTGAGAGAAAGGATTTATTGTTTGATTATTCAGTGTACTTTTGGAACAGTAAATAGTCCATCATGCATTGGAACTCATTGAACCCAATAGGAGGCGGAAAGAAACACCAAACTGTCAATAGCATGAGTTAAGAAAAGTAGAAATACTTCTCTGAGAAGTACCAGAGCCAATTCTACAAATATAGTGAAGAGTAGGTAATAATACGTCATTTAGATAACTGTGCCCTCAAGGGAGACCTACCCTGAGCATTGTACACACGCAGACTCATTCCTAATTGTTGGTCCCCCCCTGAAGGACTCACCTCACACCTCAACATGCAGGACATAAAGAGAAAGAACCTGTATTTCCGTGGTGACATCTTGTCGAAAAGACAATCAAGAGCTCCAAGTTAGTGGTTCAGAATCATAATTAGACCCTGAGCAGTGAACAGCTGTCATGTGCAGGACTGGAAATTAGATTACAAACTGAAAGAACTTTTCAATTTCCCACTTAATTGTTATAAAGCTCATCAAAGGATAGTGATCCAAATGAAGAGCAAATCAAGTTTCCACATATGTTATAACGCTTCTTCAGAGCCTTTTGATAGTGATCGAATTACTTTGTCAGACCAATAACTTTCTGGTGTTGAAGCACACTGGTCTCATTTTCTTTTTTTAGGTCATTTCTGCTAGACGTTTGTGTTCTGAAATGGGCTTGGTACCAGTCCATTACTTTAGTTTAGTTTAGGAGTTTGTAAAGCGCACAGCTACTCGAAGGCCTTCCAGTGCTAGAGCGGAAGCAGAGCAACAAGCAGCCAACTTATGCTGTGAACAGAAGGGTCTTCAAATTCTTACAAAAGGAAAATTCTTGACTATCATGGCGGAGCTCCAAGGCGAAGGGAATTCCAGAGATTTGAGGCTCTAAGTGCTAAAGATCGACCTCCCCATCTTGCTTTCCTAATCTGTGGAACGTTAATTAGGGAGGCCGTCGAGGATCTAAGAGCCCTTTAAGGGGCGTAGGGCATTGTAATCTGTTTAAGGAAGGCCGGACCCTTATTATGCATAGCTCTGTGCAAAGTGCAGAGGGCCTTGAAGTTGATCTGTTGTTCCACAAGCAGGGAAACTAAAGCAGCTTTTGCGGACAGGTGTCTGGAAGTCTTCACATGTAGGCATGCTGAGGCGTTCAGCACCACCTGAAATCTTTTTAATACATATCGAGGTGAACTCAGATAGAGGATATTTCAATAGTCCAGGTGTGAAATTATGAGAGCCTGAGTGATTAGTCTTTTGGCTTGAAAAGGAAGTATCTTAAATACTTTTCTAAGAAGTCTTAATAGACTAAAACAGATGGCTGTCAGCTTTTTAGATTGATAGTCCTTAGTCAGGTGGGAGTCCAGCCAAAAACCCAAGGACTTTATGTTGTCTCTTGGTGGAGGTAGGCCTTCCAGCCCATCAGGGAGCAGAGAAGGGGATCTGAGTGGGTCATAATTACCCACCAGCATGACTTCTGTTTTTTCTTCATTCAGCTTAAGTTTACAGCTTGCCATGCATCTAGCTACTGCTTGAAGACAGGGTGTCAGCTTAGGCTGACCGATCTTAGAGATGGTTGAGAATGAGAAGACCAGCTGTGTATCATCAGCATAGGAAACCAGTGACAAGCCTTAAGGTTCCACAATCTCAGCCAGAGGGGACATATAGATATTAAACAATGTAGGGCTGAGAGAGGTGCCTTGGGGCATGCCACAGCTGAGAGGAAGGCTGTTGGAAAAAAAGGCGCAATCAAGAACTTGAAAGGCTCTATCCCTCAAAAAGGAGGAGACCCATTTCAAAGCACACTCCTTGATGCCTGCATGGAAAATTCTATGAAGCAGAATGTTATGATCTACGGTGTCAAAAGCAGCATTTAGGCCCAAAAGAAAGAAGGATGGCGGCAGCGCCCCCTAAATCCAGTCGTTGTCGAACATCTTCGACTACTGCCAGAAGGGCAGTCTCAGTATTATATTGGGGTATGAACCCCATTTGAGTATGATGAAGGATCTTTTGTTCGTCACAAAAACCTGACAGTTTAGCTGCTACAGGCAAAAGAGAAATTGGTCTATATTTACTCAAAAGGGCTGTATCTAGGTGAGGCTTTTTAAGTAAAGGTTTAATAATAGCATGTTTCCAATGAGACCGAAGAAGCCTTGTTATTAAAAACTCGTTAAGGGCCTTAGTCAGAGCAGGGGCAATCATGTCTGAACATAATGTCAAAATATGAGAAGGGGCAGGATCCAGGGGAGATCTAGATTTAGGATATGTAACAAGTTTGCTACTGATTCCACCGTAAGAGGCGGAAATTCTAAAACAGGATCTCTCGAGTTTAGAACTTGAGCCTGGCCTGCAAGGTCGTTATTCTGGGTATTCATATCTGGAAAAGCTAAATAGGTGTCTAGAAACAGGCCAAATTATTGCTATGCTCCTTGGAGGCTTCAGTGAGAGGGCACTTGAATTATTTCTTTAAATATTGAGAAGATTTCTTTGGGCGAGTTGGAGGACTGATATATTTTAGATGCATAATATGATGATTGTGTGGCTTTAATTTCCGAATGGAACTGTCTAATTGCTTTCCTATATTCATTTTTTGCAGACATATCATAAGTTTTCCTCCACTTTCTTTCAAGGTGTTTACACTCCTTTTTTTAGCAGCGATAGCTGAGGAGTGAACCATGGTGAGTTTTTATGCCCTGCACCTCGGGTGATCGTTTTTATTGGTAGTCCAGAGTCTAAGGATGTGGAGATCCATTCAATGAATTTGTCAAAGACATAGGTCTGGGAATTAAGGAGAATGGCTCTAGTCTCAAGGGTCGAGGTCCATTCCTTGCAATTTAGCTTAAACCAGTGCCGACCAGATAACTTGTTTGCTAGCCGACCTGTGTCAGTAGCGGTATTGGGTATCTGAGCCTAATTAAAAAGTGGTCTGACCATGTTAGAGGGAGGGGTGTCTGAGCTGAAAGTTCTGACATGTTGCTGAACGCAAGGTCGATCATATGGCCTTTGGTATGTGTAGGGCCATTAATCATCTGTGTGAGACCTAGCACCTTAAGGTCTGTAAGTGGTGTTTTAGCCACTATATTACTTGGTTCGTCCACATGAATATTGAAATTGCATAGAATAGTAAAGTTAGATTTACTACCAACTAGATCAGCAACTTGTTCATGAAGAGCTTGAATAAACCTATTGTGAGGGCCAGGGGCGGTAAATAAGAGCTCCGAAGAATGTGAATGTAGGGTTCACTGCTAGGAAGAAGGACACGCTTTCACAGTCAGTAATTATCAGAGGTTGAGAGAGAGAGATTTAATAGAGTCCTTAAAGATAATGGTGATACCCCCAACCCCTTGTATGTGCCCTATCTAATTGGTTTATGAGTACCGATTAGGCAGGGCCAAGGTGACATCCAGAGAGGATTCCTCCTGGAGCCAAGTATCTGTCCTAAAAAAAACTTCTGGGGCATAGTCACTCAACAGTAAATGGATATCAATTTTGTGGGCTAGTAGGGATCGCCAGTTGACTAAAAGGAACCAGCCGACTGACCCATTGTACTTCCTTCAGGGCTGCCTGACTACACTCTGAGGAGTCCATATGCAGTTGTTGCAGACCCAGTGTGGGAGTCCAGGGTCAAAAGAGTGCTGGCAGCAGATCAAAACAGGTGTTCTGAGGGCAAGGAGTTGACTAGCTGAAAATGTTATAATATCTAGGCCAGAGGGGAAGTCCTGGACGGGCTTGCCCTAGGCGTGCCTTCGGCGCACCAGCGGCTCGTCTGCTGTTTCATGACCCTTATAAAGGGGTCAGAGAGGCAGCAGACACTACAGCTAGACCAGCAACCAAAATGGCGTCTCCTTGAGGCACAGAAGCCTAGAGGAAAAATGGCGCCCTTCCAGTCTTAAGAACAATTAAAAGTAAGCCCCAATAGGGGGCTAGCACCACCTGCTGCCACTGAACACGGGAAGCAGGGTTCAAATGAGGAATGAGGGAGGGAGTGAGGGACAGGAAGAATAAAAGGTATAAACACAATTAAAAGTAAGCCGCAATAGGTACTAGCCCCACCTGCTGCCCCTGAACAGAGGCAGCAGGGGTAAAATGAGGAACAAGAGAGGGAGGGACAAGGAGAATAAAAGGTAAACCCAGCAATAAGGTAGAGCGATAGACAGCAATGAGGTCTGTCTTACAGAGTGTCTGCAGGTCCGCTGCATTCGTTTGTAGCTGTGTCGTTCTTCTTTGTTGCCCTCTGATTGGACAGCGCTGCTGATACATCACTTCATTTTCTTTCCGCAGCACATGGACTAAGCACAGATCAAATACATTTAATTAGTGTCCCTCTGCTGCTCATGCTATGAGTCAGGCATGGCCCACTGGACACCTCAATCACAAAATAGTCCAGCATCTTAATACATATGCTCTGAATGTTGTGCAACATGTGCCTAACAACCGTTATGAACATTTTTCGTGCATAGTTCGAGTCTGGGAGAATCTTCAGTGCATACTTCCTGCAGAAGTTGCGGTGTTACACTTTTTGTTATGGAAAACTGGTCATCCTATCTTTTTCAGTATCTGCCAATAGAGAGCTTGATTTCATTTGTCTAGTGTGAAAGAAGTTTACTATCTCCATGGAGCCTATGGGGGACTTGCTCAAACTACTGTAGTTCCTTGTCAAACGATGAGGGGAAACAGCTGTGACAAGGTTCCTGTTGTTTCATAAAGTCACCAAATGGGATTCCTTTGGTGATTTCAACTCAACAAAATAATTCACATACCTAACCTTCAAATGTTTTTATAAGTACCACTTGATTAATTGTCAAGAGCACTAGATTTCATTGTGATGAACACTGGGCCATCTTGTTTTCTGGTATGGACTATCATTGTGATAAAAGTCAAGGTACCTTGTTCATGAATATTGTCTGTCATGATAGCTTTCATATCATGCCACTATGAGGGTCATTCTGACCCTGGCGGGCGGCGGGAGCCGCCAAATGGCCGATCCGCGGTCAGAAGACCGCGGATGCCATTCTGGCTTTCCTGCTGGGCCGGCAGGCGACCGCCAAAAAAGCGCCCGCCGGCCCAGCGGGAAAGGCCCTGCAACAAGGAAGCCGGCTCCGAATGGAGCCGGCGGAGTTGCAGGGGTGCGACGGGTGCAGTTGCACCCGTCGCGATTTTCACTGTCTGCTAAGCAGACAGTGAAAATCTTTATGGGGCCCTGTTAGGGGGCCCCACGACACCCGTTCCCGCCATCCTGTTCCTGGTGGTAAAAACCGCCAGAAACAGGATGGCGGGAAGGGGGTCGGAATCTCCATGGCGGCGCTGCTTGCAGCGCCACCATGGAGATTCAGCCCATGCAGGGGAAATCCGGCGGGAAACCGCCGGATCCCCTTTTCTGACCGCGGCTTTACCGCCGCGGTCAGAATGGGCTGGGAAGCACCACCAGCCTGTTGGCGGTGCTTCCGTGGTCCCCGGCCCTGGCGGTCTTGGACCGCCAGGGTCGGAATGACCCCCTATATCTTATAGCTTGCATGGAGCTTGGCCAAGCGATTCTCCTTCCATCTACTTAAAACCAGCACAAAGTCCAGATTGGGCTGGGTCGAGTGTCTGATTGCCTCCTTTGTGAAACATCAAATGTCTCAATGAGCAACACTTTTCCCTTCTAGTTCGTTGTGTATATTTTTGTTCCAGTGTGGCAAAAAAAGCAACAGATGACGCACAGCCATAGTCAGGCAGTGGAAATATCCCTAACATCAGTATAAGTAATGTTTCTAACAACCACACACACAGGCCAATAAAGTATCAACGGTCTGAGGGTTTCTTGTTTTTGGAACTTTTAATTCCAGAGTTCCACTGTTCCAGTGTTTTTATAGCTTGCCCACATCACGCTGCTGGTACCATGATTTGAAAGGCAAGTGAGCACTTCTTCTGGATATAATTCACTTGTAATAAGGCAGATGGGATATGATTCAATGGAGTACCGTTCCGCCAAACTCTCAACCAGGCCCCAAGTGTCCATAATCAGTCTGTCCAAGAGCTGAATCCATCCTTCTACATATAATGCATTGAAGAGGGTTGGAGCTAAAATGAACACCTTGTGGGGGTTAGGTGCTTAGTACCCCATAGGAAATCTATTCTTCTTCAGAGTCCGGAACAAGCATGTCCTGCTTATGTGCAGAATGACTGATAGTAGTAAAGCGACCAGGAGCACCCTGCTGACCTCATCTCAACTTGCCCACGTCACATACTTTGTGTTTCTATCTTGTGGTTCCAACGTTTTGTACATGAGAAGTGGTTGCCTCTTAGCTGTTGGTAAGGCTGATGGCTATGGCTGGAAAGCTTTGTCTAATGATGAACGTCAGAGAGTGGGAAAAGCAGAGAAGATGCAGAGTCCACATATGTTCTGTGTACATCCTGACAAAGCACTTACATGACATACAGTATGACATTTGTCTTGGGAGAGCCTTTAAGAACACACTCATTTATTTGTTGCCTCTTCAAAAAGAGAAGAACATGTGTGCAATTGCAGGAAACACTTTGGGCAGATTAAGGCAGGCACCACCTGAAGGTGAGAAGATATATGCATACGTCTGCACACATGCACACAATTCAAAGCTTTTTCATTTGTTTTTCCTGTGTGAGTAAAAATATTTAAGGTTCTCGTTTGTTTAAGTATAAAAGTTTTTTTAACAGCAAAGGCAATCCCCCCAATCAACCCCATGGCATACCTAAAATACATCTCAGTGCTGGGACCATTCTTGCATTCACCAGTAACAAATTCAAACTTTTCATGGTAATGATGAAGCTAATGCCCACTACTTTAACCATATGGCTAATCCATAGGACCTTGAATGAACCAGGGTGAGGCGAGGCAAAGCAAGGGGACATTCTTATACAGCTCTGTCTCTGCTATCCAAGAGTCACAAACATCTGTTGCACTAATAAACTTTAACTGCCCCTGGCCATTCAATGAGGTTAGACAAATGAACTTAAGACGCCATTTCAACAAGCAGCAACTGACATTATTCAGGATGCTTTTGGGAGCATTCTGAGAACCCTTCATTGAACGTAAAAAGTCCCTCCTCTCAAGTTGTGCAAATTGAAGAGTGTTGACCCACTCTTGGATCCTCAGTTTTCTAGGGAATAAAAGAGAGGTATTAGTCCACAATGCAATAAGGTCCTATTTAATGACTTGGAAAGTTTGTCGCCACATGAGGGTGACATAACTTAAATCTAGGGAAAAGTAAGCTCTTAAACTATTCACCAGTAGGTCTCTCCTCTCAACTACAACGCATAATATTCAAGGTCATCAAGGATCATCCCTATTCCCTCCTCCTGGCCACAGGGATATGGGGCCTTTCTTTGGAAGTAGCACTGCCTTCAAGACGGTCACACCATTACCCTCTATATTTTCTATCACCAAAACCAACGGACCTTCCTTTTCAAATCAACCACCGCTAGAGATGTGTGTATCCTTAGGATAAGAATCCTAAGAGACTTCTGTTTGTTCTTCATTTGCTCAACGTTTGTCACTGGGTGGCCTCTGGAGGAGAATGTGCAACTCTCCAACCACTGGGCTTTTCCCTCATGGCTCTCCACCACCTTCTTCACAGTAGACATGTGGTGATCAACGGTGGACATCGCATTTCCCAGCACAGAACCGCCGCTGTTTACCAGGTGAGGTGAATTCTATGTAGTAGAAATGTAGTTTTTCAGTATGCAAATCCTTGATTGTGGCCATAATGAGTAGTTCAACTCCTGTAAGAGAGGTATTCACTTCAGTATCCTTGAACACTTCTTGTCACTCTTTTCCCTCGAGGCTGCTCCTCGGGGAAAAGGTCCCCTTATCTTTGGTTGAACACTTTTCTTTGATAGACACAGTGCATTCAGGCTAATCTGGTTGTGCTTCTGTCAAATCACTCCAATCTGTGAGTAGGCTTGATGTAGACGAAGCCCAGGACTCAGATCTCCCTTCGCCACCTGTTCATCTGTGGCTTCTTGACCACCACTTCCATCTAACACTTTGGTGAACTTCCCCTCAGCTTCCGTTTCTGCTAATGGGGTCCCTAAGGTGCCTTTTTTTCCCCTCTATTTATTTCGTGTTGATTTGCACAGTGCCTCCGTTCAGCAGCCACTGCCAATCCATAGGTGATGCCGTTATCCAGACCAAGATATGACATGTGCGGATGTGAATTGGACTAACTACTACAACGGGGTCCACAGAAGCCCCCACTAGGTACTGCCACACTGTCACTTGTTAAACTTTATGTAACTGAACAGCAACCCATCATGTGCAGTCTCTTACCTACTCTATGATTTTAATCTTTGAGATTGTTTAAAACGCACTGTTCAGGACCGATTTACAATGATAACTTAAAGAGCCAAAGGGCACACGGACTAGGAACATTCTATAGAGGAATTCCCACCCTTCCACAGTATGCTGTTTAGTACTTGTAAGACATAATGTACTATAGAGAACTTTACAGGCAATGATAATTGGAACGTCTGCATGCAATGCCACAATTTGGGTTGAACTGACGCCTTCATGCTCAGTTTGCTTTTTTTAACTGCGCACAAATGCCCCATAAATAGATCGAATTCCACCTACGTGTTTTGGCTTCAGGTTATCTGGATAGGTGGAATCGGTCTTTGGAATTTCAACAACATCTGTTTAACTTTTGATTTATTGCTCTTGAAAATTACATTGCTCATATATTATTGCTCAACAAAGTTCTAAGTTGGCTGAACCATTCTGCCCTTGCTTGACATGGATATTAGCCTTGACGTTGATGCATGCTTAAGGTCAAGCAGCTGTTTTGTTTTGACATCCTTTTAAAAAACAATCAGTTTGCTGAGTGTGCTTTGTGCAGGAGAATTAATCCTATGAAGGTTCAAATATTCTTAGATGGTTGCATGTTCTTACCTCGCATGCCAGTACATCGGAAGTCATTACATCACAGTCATTGAATGAGTTGCGGGTCTTTATATCGGGTGTACTTCACTTTGTGGTTAAGGTGGTAAGCATACTTTTTAATGCACAATTGTGTGCTTATATATTTATAGATGCCTATATATATTTATAGACTTATATATGTATATATGTGTATGTCTAAATATATTATATATATATATATATATATATATATATATATATATATATATATATATATATATATATATATATATATATATACAGATATAGATATATATAGATATAGATATATAGTCACTGAAAAAACAAAGGTTACGGGGACGTTCTAGTTCTAGTTAGCCTTTGGCTGTGTGTGGCAGGGTAGGCCAACCCCCTATATTCACACAATAGGAGAATGGGAGTTGCCCGTAGGGCCTGTCTCTGTTGGGTGTGAGAATAGGTGTGAGAGGGTGCCTCTGGGTGTGAGAGTGTCTGTGTAGGTGTGTGAGCTGGTGTGAGAGGCTCTATGTGGATGTGAGAGTGGGTGTGAGAGTGTCAGGGTGTGAGAGTAGGTGTAAGAGGGTGTCTCTAGGTGTGACACTGTATGTGTGGGTCTGTGAGTAGGTGCGTGTGTCTGTAAATGGGTCTGTGAGTGGGTGCGTGAGTGTCTGAGTGGGTCTGGGAGTGGGTGCATGAGTCTCTGAGTGGGTCTGTGAGTGGGTGCATGAGCCTGTCAGTGGGTCTGTGAGTGGGTGAATGAGTGTCTGAGTGAGTGTCTGAGTGCATCTGTGAGTGGGTGTGTGAGTGTCAGTGTGGGTGTGTCAGTAGCTATGTGAGTGACTCTGCCAGAGAGGAAACTCACGTGCCCTTTTATTCAACAAGAGTCCACAGTTTTGCACAAACTATTTACCAAAGTTATTTCTGCCTCCTTGGGTAAATGTCCAATGTATTCAACACTACAGCTGTGTAATGCTGCACAAGGAAATGTCACCAGTGACCTTGTCTGCAATTTGGCAGCATTATTGTTCCTGTTGTCTGTTTCTTTAGAATTCCATGATAATATGAGTCCTCCTATAGAGATGCCAACAAGACTACAAAGACGTAAATCTCCACCAAACCAGAGTCCTTCTTCTTATCTATATGAAGTGCTTCTTTGTTTTGTGAAGTTGTGCTCATATTCCCCGTAATCAAGAATGTGCCATAACAATCAGCAGGAAACACACTCGGGGGGTCCTCTGGGAAATCTTTGTAGTCTTGTTGGCCTCTCTATAGGAGGATTCAAGTTATCACAGAATTCTGGAGAAAGGTGTGTGAGGAACAGTAACATTGCCAAATGCATACAAGGTCGCTGGAGACATTTCTTTGTGGTCCTTTAGGCAGCTGTAGTGTAGAGTACTCACTGGACTTTTACCCAATGAGGCAGCACTTACTAACTAACCAGTAGAAAGCACTCCAGTTGTGCAGACATTATGTGCAAAACTGTGGACTCTTATTGGATAAACAAACACGTGAGCTTCCATTCTGGCCATAATGCTCATTTGACAGAAATTCAAACCTCAACAGGAAGCATTTCCAAATATAAACATAGCAGGTGCTCCAGTTGAAGCTCCACTTCCAGAAAGGACAAATTATTCTAACTCCTGGGCTTGGCAAAGGCGAAGGAAGTGTGTTTGCTCGGTGATTCCATATTGAAAATGACCTGAAATCCTTTGTGGAGGTGAATGCATTGTTGATCTATTGGAGCGCAATTTGTGACTGTGATGAGTGGGTGCTTTCTCTTCCTTTCCTGAGGGGCTGGGGAGGGCAGCGCGGCCTCCCTCCCCCGGCCAATGCCAGTCCCAGGGACCTCGTCCCCTGGGCTCACCTCTATTCAATGGGGGATGGGACCATGCAGCCCCCCTCCTCTGGACAATTTTGGCCCCATCACCCAGGGCCCCGCTTCATAATATGTTTTATTTTTTTGGGGTGGGGGCCACATGTTCCCTGTCCCGTGGGAACCCTCATCCCCAGGGCCAAGTCTTAACATATATTTTTTTGGGGGGGTGAGAGGGGTCATGTGGGCCCCCTCCCAGACTGATCTTGACGCTAGGGACCCCATCGTCCGGGGCCTGGCCATCTCTCCTGGGTGCCCTCCTGGGCACCCTGGGTGCAATGGTACAGTGGGGGAGCCTGAAGGCCTCTGCAGTCCCAGCCTGCTCCCCTACTCCTACGGGAGCCGGAATTGCTGTCACAGACTGGGAGCTGCTAAACATGCAGCTCTCTGTCTGTAAGAGCAAAGGTTTCCTCAGTTTTTCTTGCACGCATTTTTGCAGGCACGGAAACAAGAGAAACCTCCACTCCCAGCAAGTGAGAGCTTTTTAACAGCTCTTGCTTGCTGGAACCGGAGTGCTTGCTCTGACTTGGCGGGACCTGTCAAAGCTCCTGCTAAGTCAGCTCAAATAGCTGTATCCCACGGGTGAGCACCCTGGGACATAGCAGGAGCTGCCCTGGGGGGTGGTGGTCCCCAGGGCCATTATTGGCTCCACAAGGCACCCCTGCTCCAATCTTAAACTTTGCCCAGGGGAGGTGGTGGTTCCCAGGGACCTTAATGGACACCCTTCATTATCTTATTTCAACCCTGGGGAGGTTGGGGTCCCCAGGGCTGCGGGGGCCATGTGCCCCCCTTAATTGTACATACTTGCCTCAGGGAGGTGGAGGTCCCCGGAGCTGTGAGGGGGAGGCATGGGCCCTCTTGCACAAACTCATTATTTAGCCCCAGGTAAGTGGTGGTCCCTGGGACTTTGGGGGAGCCTGTACGGGCCTCCCCGTATAAAATAAAGATTTTGCCTTGGGGATGTGGTGGTCCCTGGGGCGCCCCCTTCACATTTTTGTCTAATCTCCCCACGGAGGTGGTGGTGCCTGGAGCGTGGGGGGAAAGCGTGGCCCCCTTGCACATTTTGTCCAATTGCCCCAGGGAGATGGCAGTCCCCAGGGCTAATAAAAGCCCACAGAGGGGGGCCCAGTGCACTCCCCTTGTTTTTCAATCCTCCAATGCCCATGGGACCTTGCCCATCTGGGGGAAAATTAAAAAAAAGGGCGAGAGAGATTTTTCTTAACAAAATGCTTTTTGGCCCTTGGGGGTCAATAAGGGACCACTAGACAATGGCTAGGGGCTCAGGGTAACCCTACCCCGGCCCCCTTTTTTTGTAACTTTTTTTTTTAAAGTTGTGGCTGAAGTGGATTCCCAAGATGGCTCCCAACACTTCCTTATTGGGGCCGGGGAGGAGAGGCGGTGCTAACAGAGTATTGGCAGGTGAAGGAGGGGTGAATAAGAGCTAGCAGGGGGACATAACAGACAATCTGGAGTAAATTGCAGCACAGAATAAACCACGGTGGGAAGAGCACCAAAGGTGTGCTGAAGTGAGAAATGAATTGAGAAATTAATAAGAAACAAAGAAGGATATATTATTCAGTCTGTAGTATCAGATAGCACGGAAGGGATCCTGAAGAGAGAACTAACAAGAAAGATTTACTACTTAATCCGGTTTTCGGTTTCAGATGGAGTGATACAGCTTTAAAAGCTGGGGTCTAGGGTTGAGCCTGGAGTGGTGCGGAAGCAGTCTGACTAGGTTTGGGTGAGCCTTGCACTTCCTGAGCAGTTCCCCCGCCTTGATCCCAGCTGCTTCCATTTGCCTTTGGTCATATACCTTCTCACTCACCTGTCCTTGAAAAACATCCTGTGCTGTGGAACTTCAATTCTTAAGTACAATACGCTGCAAGTCAGAATGAGATCAGGAAAGGTACGTGGGGTGCTGAAGCCCCACACAAATAAAAAATGAGGGGTGAAGGAGAAGCCAACGCCTAATCTGAGATCATCGGCCACAGTATATCTCCTGACTTAGAAGTGATCTGCTGTGACAACTGTCCATCCACAACAACAGCATCCTATTCTAAGCTACTGGGCCCTTGAAAAGCCAACATTTCAGACTTCTTAATCAATACTTGTAAAACCGACAGCTTAGTTGTACATGAAGATAAAGGGTCTGGTTGTTACAGTGAATTACCCCTAGTGAAGAATCAATCCCCACTTACAGGCAAGGACAAACAGCAAGTACAGCTAATGACATGCTTAGCAGGGGATGTAGAAATGGCAGTAATGAGCTCAGAGCTGACTTCTTCTTTATCACAACATACTGTCCTTAAAAGGACGCAACTGGGTAGCAATGCTGGGGCCCAGCTTTTGGTGGAGATCTTAGTACACAGGACACATCAAAGCCCTCATAGCTGGAGCCCTCTGATGGGCAGTTCAGCTCCTCGGTGTTCATGAGATCAAGAGCTCCAAAAAGATGAGGTTTTAACTCACATCGACCCTCGGCATGTGGACTGGCATTCATCTGCTTAAATCAGGCTCATATTGGTTTATACAATGCAGTTATGGAGGGGGGCAATGAAGACTCCTCAGTTTGGAGTGAGATGCTCATAAATTCCTTCCAACAGTCACATGTATCACCTGCAGACCAGTTTTGTCGCTCCTCTTCTCTTACCTGAAAACAGAACTATAATTCTTTGCTCTCCCCACTTAAATTATCATTCGGGGACCAAATATATGAGGAGGAAGATGCCTACGGTAGGAGAACTGTTGAGGGGCAGATCATGGGTCGAACTGAGCCAGCTGGATTTGCCTCCGCGAAGAAAAGTGATAAAAGGGCCAAAACAAAGGTCAGCCTCGAGTTCACCCAAAATTACAAATCATAGGCGCCTCAAAGCAGCCTTCAAGCGCAACCATTTGACCTCAATTTATGAGCGCTATGGAGGTGACTTCCTCAGCACTAACATATCATGCTGATAAGTTGGACACTCAAGATGATCTGCTCAATCAACTTGCAGTACATGTTCAGGGCATTGATTTCAAACTACAGGAGTTAAATATCTTGATTAAAAAAGTACATGATCCAACTATAGCTTACCACACTTGTCAATGCTCTACTACTATGGAGTCCCTTGCTACAGTCCCAAAGATACTCTCAGAGTTACCAGAGGAAGTGAAGGTGTCTTAAACAAGATTTCCATCTGGCCATCAGTGCGCTATTATGGAACATGGTCATCTTGCAAGCCCAACAGCAACAGGACTTACACTACAATGTTCAACGAAGCAGCAGCAAGATATAAACACAGCCTTGGGACCAGAGGGGCAGCAAAGGAATGAATAGGACATCTTCTTGTTGCCTTATCCAGCTATGCAAATCGACCTGGAAGAGGCCGTACCATCTACCACCTCATGATCCTCACTTTCAAAAAGGGAACGTAAGTGATTGAGAAAATCCAGAAAAAAGAAAAGCATTAAAATGATCAGCAGTTCACCTTTTACATGAAAACAAATACATCAATACCTTCTGGACAAGAAGCTAGCCGTCGTGTCGAAACAAAATTCATATCTTGTGGTCACTCCATATCTGATATTCCAGAGATCGGCGGAGTGCCGGAAAGTCTTAGAGGCCAATACTGCTCCTGCATCAAGTGACTATTCAGAGGCATCAGCATCAAGGAAGCTTGAATGCTCAGTAGCCCTGAACCAAAGCGTGACCATTGCATCAAGCTGCCACTCTGGGACCCAAGTCTCAAAAACGCCTGAATCAAAAATCCACACACAGGCCCTCACTGTAAACAACAAGGGTACGTCAAAGTTACATCAAGGTTCTGAAGACCCCTTGGAAAGTCCTTTTTTAATCACCGAAATACGGGCGAAATACTCCTTGGTAGGGAGGAACAAAACATCAAGAAGGGTTACTGCAGTGGATTCCCGCATCAAAAATCAAAGAGTGACACAGTCATATCCCTCTGTCACTTATGTTTTTTCAAACCCAGGGGTTACTGCTAGTAGAATGTGAGGTCATTTCCAAGACTCAGGTTCAGCGTCAGGTGCTGGACATTTTAAATCAAGAAAGTGCTGGGATGACATTTTAAATCGGGGCGCAGTGCTAAGATTACTCTAAGCAGTACAAGGACTGCAGCATATTCGTCGACTCCAATTGTGGGATTCAAGGCAAGTCCTGTATTTTAGCCTTAGAAGAACTGGGTGGGCTTTTACACCCTAAATGGGAGAAATCCATCAGTTAATCCATCTGCCTTTACTAGAGTTACAGATAGGTCAGGCTCCACTTTCAATTATACCTTGGCTGACCATGATGTATTTAAGAGGCTTACCAAGTTCTTTATAAAAGTAAGACCACGTAGTGATCATTTTGTTCATTTAATCTGGAACTAACTCCCCCAGGGCCCCAGAAGCACAATGCTTGTCAACATCTACTCAAATACACAATTTGATGTGCCTCAAATGGAAAGGTACAACAATAGAAAATATTACGTACTTTATCTTTACCCACCTTCCTCAGAAAATGACGTGTTTCATTGCAGGCTTGTTGCCTGTTCAGGAAGGGGAACATTTTGTTAAGATTCTCATCACAAATTTTCCATCAAGGCATCAAGGTACAATCTATAGTAGGGACGAATGGTTTACACCACAGTTTCGCACCATGAAAAAGCAACTCAATAAAGAGTTTAGGAGGTTCCGTTCATGGGGTGATCAACCCACCCAGGATTTCTTGTCCAAAATACCTAAAATGAAACATAATTACAATAAACCTGCTTGGGCAGCAAAATATAACTTAAATATGTGTCTTTGGAACAAACTATTATATGCAAGTATGCAAGCAAACTCCAAATTATTCTGGGAGGAAATAAATAAAGTGGTCAATGAGAGAAATCAACACTACAATGCTGCTTTACAGAAGCAGCGTGGTCAACATACATCTCCACAGTTTACAATTCAGCAGAGCAGAACTCACCCTCCCTGTTATTATATGCAAAGCCTGACTTATCTAGCCAGAAGAAGCAACAAAATCTGCTCCAGCAAAAGTCGAATTATCCACTGATCAGCGATAAACAGGTAGCCAAAATATTAAGAAGGCTCCGGTCAGAGAAGGCTCCACAGCCTAACGGCTTTCCAAATGCCTTATTCATGAATTATGTCAACTTCTGGACCTGATATTCAACTTCACTTTTTAATTACGCTGTGGTATCAAATACATTTCCGGAATAATGGCGTGGTAGTATCTTTCAGCAAATTAATAAATCAGGTGAACACTCAAATCCATTTAATTACAGATTCATCATCTTAACAGATGTAGAAGCCAACATTTATGCCTCAAATTTGCTTATTGATTTAGAGGCCTGGGCCTATGCTTTGCATATAATTCCAAAAACTCAGATTGGCTTCAGGGCAGGAATAGTACTCTGAAAAGCCTACTAGCTGTAACACTCCTGGCTGAACAAGCAATCTCCAAATCCAGTGAACTGTATTCCTGTTTCAGTGATCTCAAAGCCAACCTTTGATGAAGTTCAGAGGGCCCAGTTTTGTAACAAAATGGTAAAGCGGGGTGTACAAGCAAAACTGTTGGAGGCAATAATAAATCTTAATTCCAACACTTGGGTACAAATCAAGATAGGGGACGGCCAAAGAGTTACAAATAAAATCTATACGATCACAGCTTTGAAAAAGAGATGCATCTTTGCACTGTTTATTTAATATTTACATGGCCATCCTTGACAGCCACCTGGCCCTTATGCAGGGGAATCCTCCCTCATTAGGCAAGGCACAAATAAGAAGTCTTTAATATGCTGATGACATTGTCCTCTGTAAAACCCCAATTGGGCTGCAGCAGTAAAACGAAGATTCTTTGTTATAAATGTTGAGGGAGTAACAGGCAGCCTAAATACACTTGGTGAGCTGATGGCAATATCTTAGAATAGGTCAACACCTACAAGTATCTTGGTGTCCATCTAAATTCCCATCTGTCCTATAAATTGCATTTACATTGAAGACCATTTACTGCAAATAATCTGCTGTTTGCTTTCAAAACCTTGAAACATAAAGCATTGAACACCTCTACGCTCCGTCTCCCTTCAGATTGAGAGTGCCAAATTCATGCCCTCAATCTCTCATGGCTCAGAATTGTTTAAAGGAAAAGATGCTATAACTCTAAACAATCTACAATTGTACCTTTTTAAAAAGCTTTTTGCAATACTACAGTACGTGTCACAAGCCCAAATCAGACTTGAATTTGGTTTACTTCACCAGGGTCCATGTAGGCAGGGAGCCCTGGTAAAATTCTGCTGCAGTATGAGGGCGGCTGAGGCTAATCCACTTGCACATTAGTGTTGGGTAGAAATGGAAAGGAAGGCCCACATGAAGAATTCTGGGTACTCCGCATTACAGCACTCACACTAGAAGACGATTGGCACACCCCCATGGTCTATGCCGCTTTTAAACACATCACAAATAAAGCTGTTAAACATTTGTCTTTTGTCATGGACAAGGCTATTGTGGCAAGTAAAGGGCATGTGTGGGCGGTTATACTGTTGTAAGCAGCTTGGGCTCTCAGCAGTATTTAACTGCACACTTTTCAGGGCCAAGAAACATGATTTACTGCTGATAGTCTTGGGGTGTTTGTATCGAAGGATCTTACCCGCTCAGGCAACAGCTCTGGACAACCTTAGAGCGCCAGCTCTACGTCCAAAGATATGAGTCTTTGCTTCATCTGCTGTGTGTTTGCCCGGCCTTGCTAACACATAGACAAAGACTTTTACGTCAGACCCTAAGAGCTCTGCAAATTCATGTCGAGCAGCTGTCATATCCTTATTTGGGGAAGCTTCTGCACAATTGGCATGTAAAACAGTAGGATTTCTGAATCTAGCTGCTGAGGAGCTGGCGAAATCCAATATTTGTTTCAAATTTTTCGTGTTCTCATTTGAGATTAGAATCATGATTGTCCCCAGAGGTTGCATTTAGTGGTTTCATCTGTATTTAAACATTTTAAAGTGACCAACACAACTAGATGGAGGACTTTTTCACTCGTGTTTTCATTTGAGATTAGAATTATGGTTCTCCCCAGAGGTTGTATTCCGTGGTTTGATCGGTATTTTAAACTTTTTAATTGATCCACATTAATTGGCTGGGGACTCTAATATGCATCAAAATAGCTTGCCCTTTAAATTTCCTTAGTATATTATAAAGTAAAACATACTGCTTTATGGCAAAGGTTTGCACAGCACAGTTGAACTTTATTTACCAGAGGAAGGGCTTTCCATGAAGTAGGTCTTGGTCAATGTCATGATTCTTATGGGCGTAGCTTTTAATTGATTGTATTAAATTGTTATCGTGTTTCAACTACACAAAGTCAAATGAGATAATGTGTATTGACCAATTGAATTCTTCTGAATCACAATTTTACAGTGGCTATATTGCATTATCAGGGTGATATTTTGATGTGTTTTCTTTTTTATGTACATGTAATGGTTTTAGTTAAATATGCATGAATAAAAATTACTTACTTTTATGCATTGTGCTAGGCCTTCATTTAAAGCTGGAGCTTATAACTTTGGTAGCGAGCCTTTAACGATTGGTACCTAGAGAAGTCGTGGATTCAACACTGTGATATAACATGAAAAAATACTGGTGACGGGTGGTAGCACCACACACAGGTGATATTTAAAACCAGTCCATCTTAAACTTGAAGTGTTGCACGTCACGGTAGCCCCGCATTGACATTTCCTATGCCAGTATATTTTATGTATTCCTTTGTGACACTATTAAATTATAGGTGTAATTAATTGAAGCAAAATCACGTCGAACAAAGCACAAGTGTGCTGCACTGCCATAATAGAACACAACAATGCTGTTTGACTAGACACTAAAATAAGACAACTGTGTCTACGTTAAATCATTACTTCATATATACTTGAGTTTAAGGCTGTACGTTGCCGTGCCAGACACTGTGGGCCATATTTATACTCCGTTTGCGCCGGATTTGCGTCGTTTTTTTTAACGCAAATTCGACGCAAAACGAACTCCATATTTATACTCTGGCGTTAGACGCGTCTAGCGCCAAAGTCCATGGAGTTTGCGTCATTTTTTAGCGTGGACACCTACTTTGCGTTAATGATATGCAAGGTAGGCGTTCCCGTCTAAAAAATTGACTCCGAGGCATGTGTGCCGTATTTACACTCCCGGGCAAAAATGACGCCCGGGAGTGGGCGGGTCAAAAAAAATGACGTCCAGCCGCTTTTGCGTCGTTTTTTAGCGCCTGGTCAGAGCAGGCGTTAAGGGACCTGTGGGCTCGGAAGGAGCCCAGAGGTGCCCTCCCATACCCCCAGGGACCCCCCCTGTCACCCTTGCCCACCCCAGGAGGACGCCTAAGGATGGAGGGACCCATCCCAGGGAACATAAGGTAAGTTCAGGTAAGTATTTTTTTTTTTTTTTTTTTTTTTTGTGGCATAGGGGGGCCTGATTTGTGCCCCCCTACATGCCACTATGCCCAATGACCATGCCCAGGGGACAGAAGTCCCCTGGGCATGGCCATTGGGCAAGGGGGCATGACTCCTGTCTTTGCTAAGACAGGAGTCATTTCAATGGGGGTTGGGAGTCAAAATAAATGGCGCAAATCGGGTTGAGGCGAAAATTTTGCCTCAGCCTGACTTGCCCCATTTTTTGGCGCCCAAGCTCCATATTCCCCTGCGCCGGCGCTGCCTGGTGTACGTCATTTTTTTTACGCACACCAGGCAGCTCCGCCGGCTAACGCCGGCTAACGTCATTGAATAAATACGGCGCCCGCATGGCGCTTCAGAATGGCGTTAGATTTTTTGACGCACAACTGCGTTGGCGCAGTAGTGCGTCGAAAAGTATAAATATGGCCCTGTGTTTTTGAGACGATTCTTTTCTACTTTCAGCCACTGTTTTTTTTTTTTTTAGAATGCCCTGCAGCTTCCCAACTATAATGTTTTGCAAAAACCAGGTCAAAGCAAGACAACCGTTTGTTAAAGCCAAATGGCTGGCAGTCTACTCCAGACCTATTGGCTTTGCCAATGCTTTTTTTCTCTGCACCTGTGAGTGCACAGCCTGCTCAATAGCACATTTTCAGTAGGAGCACAGTTTGGTTTCCCTGTTGTACCCCCTTGGGGCTCCTTGTGCACGCAGCTTTGGCTGCAAGTGCCCTGCTGATTAACAACCACCTTCCCATAATTGCTAATGGCACCCCTCGCCTGTCTGGATTTAATTTCTCCCTGGGAGAGTTGCAGCCTCCCTGCAGCCCTGTCATTGAGGCGGAATGGTACACTCCTGCTGTCTGCCTCTCCTTGGGAGGTAGGTGGCGGATCCCGTCATCTCTAATTACCCTCCAGCTTGCTTGAAGCTCGCATCGTGGCTACTCATTTCGAGGAATCCGGCTGGCTACATGGCCTGGTTACCCAATTGGCGCTATAAGCACTATCATTAAGGGGCGCCAGTACCCCGGGGGCTCCAGGCCCCTCTCACGCTTGTGACAGGTCGCTACCTTAGTGACGGAACGGTACAGTGTAGGGGATGTTCTGGTGCTTTTTTGGTCAGTACATGGTTGCTTGTGGTGTTTGGGGTCCAGGACAAGAGGAAAGGTATAACCGGCTGCATCTGGGAGGCGGAGTCACACCGAGCAGTGACAGGGCGCCCGAGTGCTCCAGCTGCTGGCGGGTCTCTCCGAGCCCCTCACGCACCACACACGCGATCGAAGCACCTTCTCCCTCCGCAGTGAGTGCCTCCACTCCACTTTGAGCAATCAGCACCTTCAAAAAACACAACTTTAAGAAAACAGCTTCTACTGTAAAGTGTTACCATGGCGATGGGCGAGCTTTCCATGCTCTGAGTGAGGATGAGGCAGACCGCCAGCGACCTTAGACTGCATGCCGCCACAGGCTCCCCAGGAATGTTCCCCCAGAAGGACCGGCACAAATGGGTATGTGGGGCATTGCTTTGCCGTCTGTCTGTCTGTGGGCATTTGCTTTTCGTTTCAAAATAAGGATGCCGCATACGTGCATGATTTCTTCGATCAACCAAATGGCATTTTCACGGGAAGATTGTCTTTCCACTGAACTGGTGGGACAGAGCCTTTGACGTGTTACACGTGTTACGTGTGATGATTTGTACCGACGTTATCTTTAATGTTTTATTATACATTATGTAGCATTGATTTGGGTGTTTGTAATAATTGTTATTTAAAGCGCTAGGAAGAGGCAACCCAGGGACGGCAAGCACTGTATGGATAAATAATGCTTAGTTACTATAGAACCCAGAATATGAAATGCGTGATTATTGTGCATGATTACAATGGCATTATGTCAAATCGATCTTTGCGCCATTAATTACTTACTAGTGATCTGGAGAAGTATATTGCCGTCACTGTTTTTTTTTTTTTTAATTGCATGTGTACATTGTAAGTTTTTAGAAGCAGTTGAATTGTGTTAAAAAAAAATACATAGAGTTTCCACATTCTGATGAAGGTAGTGATGTGTGATGTCATCCACAGAAGCAATGCGTTTTTTTTTCATAACAGTTCCGTTTTCTAGCATGGGCGCCTGAGCGTGTGAACACCCTGTATTCTAGTTGTGGAATTAATATTTGCATTGACTTAAGTCTGTGCCAGGAATCAATGTGGTCTCATCTTTGTCATCAGGAGCCCTCAGCTCCATCCATCCCTCTCTCACCCACTCCATCCACCCATTTTATGTGACGTTTGTTACTTTTATAACTATAGGGCCCCACGCTGTAGTAATATCACCTCAAAGCACTGAGGGGAAGGGGTGGAGAGTGATGGATTAGACGCGGCCTATAATGTTGGGCCCTGCTTTCCTTGGGTGGTGGAGGTAATTAGCCGAGTGCCTAACCATATCTGTCAGGTGTTGGATTATCAGGCGCCCATCAGCATTATTCCGCAAGGTGGGCTGGGGGCATCATTTCGCGTGAAGCCATTATGAACGCAGACCTGTCGAGGGGCGCGGAAGATAACCTTTTCCTCCCTTTCTTTACTTCGTGCCCTTCATTTTCCTTCCTCCCCTGTTATAGTTTAGTTATACATCCTTGTTTGAGTTGCCCTTACCATTTTAGTAATTTATATTTCTTCAAATAGTTAGCCAGTCTGGCACTTTTACCAGTAACCACTTTTAATACTAACCACTTTCCAATCTGTGATTTTAGACTTCTTTAAGTGCGCCCCAAACCCCCCTCCCCCTTCCCAAGCACCTGATCACCTCCCCCCATCTCTAAAGTAGTGTGTGTGTGATGGGCTCTCGTGCGAGCCTGGCTTGGAGTGGTTTATCTCGTTTGTATGGTCGGAAGCTGGCACAGAGATGAATAGACTGATGGAGGGCGACCGAGGAGACCCCATCTCCCGTCCCACAGTGCGACAGCGCCGAGCTAAAGCAACCGGCAAACAGCTCGCCTCTGCTCTCCAGGAAGAGAGCGCTCGGCTCCGCATGCTGATCGGGTAATGTCCGACCTCCGATGAGCAGGACCGCCGACCTGCTGCAGGGTACCGTTGGTAAGCAGGCCGGAAGCGGACCTGAGATCCTCTGACGCAGTCCTGTGGAGGCGCTCAGTGCACACGTCTGCAGCAGCCCTCGCCCACGGCTGCAGCAGATGGAGATGCATACACCACGACAGGACGCGCGGTGGTACTGCGGTCAGAGACAAGACGTCACTCTGGCATAACTGTGTGCCTCTCTAGTGTGAAACACACACTGCTTTCTACACCCGTTGTATCTTAACCAAAGTACCTCAGAGAGATTCCTGAACGTTTTACCTCGGAAAGAGACGACACAGCTGACTGCCCGCCTGGGGTACCTGCAAGATTTACCACCTGGTGCTGTCTTTTTTCGGGTTTTCCCCACACCTGGAACCAATGGCTCGGGAAACAATTCCCCGTGCTGCTTGCAGCAATACTGGGCCAGCCTCTCAGTTGCTCAGAACCTTCCTTACCTGTTCAAATAAACAGTGGAGCACCGTGGCGCTCATTTTGGGGCCACGCGGTAGCGGCTTCCGAGGTCGTGTCTTGTAGACCCTTCTGTACTCCTTTGTAGGTCTTGCCTAACAGACCTCACAATATGTCTGTTTGCCATAAGGCTTAGGGCCCGCACTTTGCTTACCATTGGTTGGCTTTATTGTCAGTCTCATTTGCTTACTTTTTATTGGTTAGCTTGTGTGGCTTTCTTTCCTCTTCTTGTATTTGTCCATCCCCTTGAGAATGGTCTCATAACTCATGCCCTCCGCTGCTTAATTTTCAGGCACTATTTTTTTCTATTTAGTTAAGTCATCCACGAGAGTACATGTGTTGTCCAGGTGTCCCTCCTGTACTTCTCTTTCCGTCTCCATAGTTCATGTGGCTCTCCCACCTGTTTGCTTTCCCTCGTCTCTGAATTGCTCTCTCTCTCGTGGGCTTCTGCCCCCGTGTTGCTTTGTCGCCAGTGTGCTTCTTCTTCCAGCTCCGTATTATTCTCATTCGCCCATGTGCTTCTCTTTCCTCTGTGCCCCATGCTGCTTCCCCATGCTCTATATTGGTTTTCCCCACCTACACATTCTGTGTTGATTCCGAGCTCCCACCCCACCCGCTTCACCCCACTTGTGCCCTCCACATTGCTTCCCACCACCGTCATTAAAAACATGCTTTAGCAGTACGTTGTTTAAATTTACCCACATCTGTAAATACAAAGGAAAAAGAGTGCACATTGCGCCTATGCGCATTGCCTACAAATTGTTTCCTCTCCTCCTTAGCCATGCTGCACAGCATCAGCAATATTGTACAGCATCACTAAAAAGGCTTTGAAAAGCCAATAGGTCCTAAAGGCGGAACACATTGACTTTATCAATGCTTGCTTTTGTTGTTTGCTGCCTACAGCAGTACCCTTTTGGATTGCCTGTGATTCCACCTGAAACTTTAATGGAAAATCAAGAACAACAGACATAAAACATACTGAAATATAGTGAACAGCTGCTCCTTGCATTAGTATTAGAGGGTGCACGGGATTTGCCTTTTTTTTAAAAAGGCACTAAGAGTCCCTCTATGGCTTTACCCTTAGGTAGCTCTTCGGGATCCAGCCCACAGGTGGAAGTGACACTAGTGGGGTAGGGATGTCCTGCTTACACGAGTACTCTTGGTTTGTGACTGGAGTTCCTCTCTAAACCCTTACATAGTGGAGGGTTAATCACTGTGGTATGGGGATGAAACATTAAATTGCTGCCCACTTAAATGTTTCCTTGTGTGCAACGGGGTCAGCTTTCTTTGATGACCACGTGAGGCTGGTTAATGATCTGAGGTGCTGTGTGCCCCCTGTCCATTAAAATCCAGCCACAGTGCAGGCCATCTTGCCTAAACCTTTTCCAACCTTACTAGATTTCCAGGATCAAAACCTGCATTTGACATCCCTAAAGAAGCACAGGCACAGCTGATAAGTCTGCCATGTTTTTTAATTAAAGTGCCTCTTCATGGGTGAATGCAAAAATTATGAATAGATAAGGAGTTCCTGGATGGGTGAGCAAATCCAGGAACAGATGCTTGAATAGATGAATGTTTGCACTGCTGGGTGAATGGGTATTGACAATAAGTGGGTACCTGGATAGCCAAAGTCATTTTGGTGGTAACAAGTTATCCACCACTCCAACAGCTCACTCACTCACCCATACACTCAACTATTTAGTCATCACCCATCTTCATCAACTTGCATAGACCTCCCAACGTTCATTGACTGCCAGATCAACACAACTCACACAAACTCACCTATCTATTACAAAGTGCCTTCACTATTAAAAAGCCACACCTATTGGCTTTGCCAAGGTTTTTTCTCTGTACCTCTCTTTCCATTAACAATCTAAGCTTTCTATAGTGTCCTTTTAGGATTTGGTTCCCCAAGTGCTCCCTTTCATCAGAAGCGTGCAACTTCTGGCACGGCATGGGGAAGGCCAGATGTGGAAGAGAATAATTAATGGAGTAAATTTTATGGGAGGAAATGGGACATATCAATCTGGAAAGGGTCTCTGCTTTACTCTGCTTTCTGTGAATCCCACTTTAACTTATGATGAGTCCTATGGTCTCCCTTTACTGCTACTTGTGCTGTTTTCACCTTCTTAGGCATTGCTTGACGGTGTTAAGGGCAGGTTGTAGACTTAGTGGCAGCTGAAGGGTGAATTAATTTTTGCTTCCCACATTACTACCAATGGTGGAACAAAAGCCTGTTCCTCCTTATAGTTATTTCCCATGATCATTTTCTGCTCCACAATCCTACAAAGAGGAGGGTCACATTGCAGACCATTAAAAATGGGTAGACCCCAATTCCATGATCGTTGTCACTGTGTTCCCCGATACTGATAACTCCCACAGAATACTCTTGTTTCGTAATAAACTGCATCTGTTTCACACGCCTATCTCAATCCCCCTCACAGACATATGCTGAGATAACATTCTCTGTTATCTCTATGTACCAGTCACATGGGGCATGCCCTTGTGGTAAAGCCTTCAGTCCCACACCCAGTGACTGGATGTACTGCAAGGCTATAAGGTAATTTTCTCTCCACATTTTTGAGTTTGGTTCACTTTTACCTTATGACTACTTAAAGAATGTTTCTAAATTTGTGTAAGAATGTTATGCACAGGTGCCAGGGTCTGAGTTCTAGGGTATGTTGCTGAGCCTTTACGGAAATACTGGGGTTTCCTGCACTACCCATGAAAGGGAAAAGTCAGTCATGTCAGTGTGTCATTAATTCTGGATGGGTGCTGCTATGGGGATGTGTTCGTGCAAATACAACAGCATGTAGCCATATTATTTAGAGCACTGCTTTAGAACAAAAACATGCCATGGCCAAGAAATGATTGGGCGGGATCATTTGCATCACTTTCCGTGATCAGTGCACCTTGTGTTCCCTTGCACAGAGGTGTATACTTCCAGAACCTTAGAATTTCAACTGTGTGTAATAGATCTGACTTTAAAAAAAATGCACAACTTGCAAAGGATAAGGCTGGGAGCTCATCGTCTCCACAAGGAACAGGGCTGCTAGGCCTCCTCCTGAAGGCTCCTCTCCCTGCTCTCTCTCCTGTGGATGAAAGTGCCGTCTTGAGTTCACTGCCATGCTGTGGGACATTGTATTAGGACATCGAGTTGCTTTGTTGCTTTGCACTTCAGAGCTCCACAGTGCTAATTCATCACCCTCTGATGAGTGTTGAGCCTTGACGTGCAGTGTTACTGGTCTGTTAGTTGGCTGCCTGTGTGTTTGGGGGAGCCATGGTTGTGAATCTGGCCTGACCACCATACAGCTGCTCCGTGGAAGGGAGCCGATGAGGCTGGGCTCTCTCCTCCTTCCTGATATTATCTAAATTCAGAAGTAAAGCAGCAACACCACTTAAAAACAAGTTGGTCAACATACTTGCCACCCGGGACACGGAATGGCTATCCTGTGGGCTGTTCCAAAATATGAATGACTGTGACAGGAATCCATTGACTGAAGAGGACCAAACCACTACTCCACACTTAGAGCCTCATTATCAGTTTTATGGACCGACCGTCAGCCCGCCAGACCCGTGGGGAGGAAACCACCATGACATTGGAGGTCTCCCCCCAAGGTTCTATTACAATGTTTCAACCAGGCTGACTGGCAGAAACCTCCTAAGGAGGTTTCCGTCGGTCAACCCCGTGGAAAAAGTGCAGTGGCGTTGGCCTCGGCTCCTCAGGGAGCCGAGGCCAATGCTGTCGCACAGAGGGTTCCCCAGCACCCTCGGAATGCGCACTGCCTTAGCAGACAGTGCACATTGTGAAGGTGCTGGACAGGGAGGCCCTGCACTGCCTTTCCGCCAGCCTTCCCATGGCAGGGACCCCGCGATGAAAAGGCTGGTGGAAAGGGAAGGTATGATCAACATAGGGGTGCTGAACTCAGCCTCGCCGTGGCTGATCACAACTTCGTCCCCCGCCCACCCATCAGGGTCCGTGATCCTGGTGGTGGTGACGGTCTAAGTGGTCCGACCGCCACCACGAGTTTGGCAGTCTTATGACCGCCAAACTCCTAATGAGGCCCTAAATATGCATTCTTGTTGATCGATCAAAGACATGAATGACACTTCAAAAAAGCAGTGGCAAAAGGTAGCACACCCAAATGCCCACTCAATGAATCATATTGAACTTTTTTCCCTTTATTACCTGAATTTAGCAGACAGCTAACACCATCATTATCATTCCTAATGTGGTAACTGTTAAACTGACATACATTTGTACTAGACTGCCAGGGGCATAGATTTCATTGGTGCAGTAGGTGTAGTGGCTCTAGGGCTCATAGGCCTGAGGGGCCACTGAACCCTGATAATTGATGTATTTTATAATTCATAGAGCAGGCGGGGGCACGTTTCCTTCCTTATACTAGGGCCCATGACATACTGGGTACTCTACTGTAGACAACAAGAAGTTAAGCAGTGGAATCCTCTTGTAAATTTATCACTTACAGTGAGAGAGGAAGGCTCTATCTGTGGAGATTGTGCGCAGGTTTGGACAAGCCTTTTATTCCACCGGGCATTTCCCTTGTGGGTTGATGCCTTGGAGGCCGGATTTGGAAGCCAAGGGCCGCTGCTGCTGCCTTTGTCACTTTCTCCAGCTCCCAAGGTTAATTGCAGCAGCCACAAGGAGGCTTCAAGAAAGAGACAAAGGGAAGGGGATGGTAGAGATAACGCGATCAGAGAGGGGGAAGAGAGATGGGAGAGAGAAAAGAATGATGGAACACAGTGATAGTGGTATATATATATATAGGCAGCCACTGCACATCGAAGCAGGTCTGTGTGACTAAAAATGGATTGTCACATAAGAGCAATCAGGTTGGGTTATTCACAGCAAATCTGACAATTTTACTTTGGATTCGCCTACAAAGGTTTTGCACTTTGGGTCATTATTTCGTTTGGCTCCAGCAACCCACTTGGGGCAAAATGAAAAAATTGCAGGACCACCACAACCAGCATGCACTGCTCACTTGAGAGGCCCACTGGGGCGGACTAGTATTTAAAGAGACTAATCAGGTGCCTGTAATTAGACAAGCTGAAGCCATGCCGGTCTTTTCAGTAAGAAAGAGATGCCTGGAACACCTCCAGCACTGGCTGCACCTACGAGGGTGAAACACTTTTATATTTTTCTCTGCTGAAGAAAGGATTGACCTTGAAACACGTGTCCAGAGATGATTTTATAACTTAAGGCCTGGAATAATGAAACTGCTTAAAGAATTCACTGTGAGTTGCTGGCTTTGCTTTTTCTTCCCGTTTATATTAACCTGTTGGGAGTGCGCTTTCACATGAGGACAACTTTGTTTTTGATATATAAATATATATACATATATATATTTCTTCACTACAAAGAATCAAGCATGCATCTGTGTTGGAAATAGAGCTCTTCAGCACTTGTATTATAATTAATTCTCCCAGTTTTCCATTTTTACAGATTTTTACAGATAAATACAGAAAGAAAAACATCTTTCACTGTCAGTAATTATTTGTAGGTATGCAAAAATTCAGAAAATAGAGTTCTTTTAAGCAATCTTTGATGCTGCTGCCAATGAGTGTATTGCATACTGTATGGATGATACACCATATTAGGCTTTATATAGCACCAACATCCGTGAGACATCTAATTAAGAATGTGTCTTTATGGCATAAGTAAATGTGTAAATATACACGTGTTAAGTTTATTTTTGCACAAAACTCAAAATAAATACAGATAAAAAGAAACAAAACATATATATGGATAATTGCAGATAGAAATGTCTAAAACATGAAACCAGGAGCCTTATTTACAGTCCAATTAAACCAATGACATTGAAATACCATTTGAATACAAATATCACTCTCACAATATACCAGGTCCTTATGTTAAACTGGTGTCTGGTGACAGAGTCAGCTGCTACACAAGAATTTCGGAGTCTAAAACAAAACGACATTTCAATGTTTGGGCATGCTATCTTGCTCTTGCAACAACACCTATTTTGAAGCTATTTGGTGTAATCTGGCATATTTCCGTGGCCATTTGTGTTGGCGCAATAAGGTAGCAGGCTCCATTGGCCTTATTGTAGTGCTGGCCCTGTCTGGAGTCCATCAGGGAAGCCTGATCCTGCATCAGTATTACACCACAGCTTAATCGTTAGGTTTCCCCATTTCACATGTCTACGGTCAGAGCCAATGGAATTATGCGATTGTGCAGCCACAGCACTTTTCGCATAACTATGAACTTTCTGCATTTGCCACTTAAGATATCATCTGCTGCATAATCTGCAGATTTTAACAAAAAATTGTTTTTTCCTCAATTGCATCAACATTTCCTAAAAATGTGGCAATACCTGTTCCTGCGCAGTGGAAAGCTATCCATAAAGGTTGATTAGTCATCTTTCAGTTGTTTTTTACTGTGTTTTGTTGGTAAATTGGTACTAATGAGGTAGCATCTTTGCCCAGACAGGGGTACCATAAAATAACAGAGCACTAATATCATAATTTCCAAATTATGCAGTATAATTTGGCTTTTCTTACCGCATAATTTAATCAATTTTGCCACACAATTTGTTCCTCACTCGCCGGATAATAGTCCGTCTGTAGTGGCCCCCGTCTATAGTCCATTTATAGATTCCAGCTACACCACTTCCCAGAGTGCAATATTTGAGTAGCATGATAATATGCCTGCTATAAATTTATGTTGTATTTTTTGTTGATCTCATTGGCTAACCTATTGGGTCGAATTAAATCTGGCAGACAGACGAAGCACGTCTTAGATTCGGGCACAGAGTCACTCACTGAATTTTCTGATGGTAGCACCTGTGTATTGGATGTTTAGGAAACACTTTCAATGGAATATTTAATTGTGGTCTGTGGTTGACCAAAGTCGGATGAGAATAGCCCTTTCCTCCACTACTCTTTGCTTCTGTCCTCTGGACATTGTAATTTTTCTATTCACATTAAAATGAAAGATTATAAATAACAGATTGCACTGAAAATATCAGTACTGTATGACCTATTCATAACCAACATGGTAAAATTTGACTTCAACAAGATTTTTTAACGCAAAACAAACATGATGGTGACGGCTGAACACGTTAGTCTGACATCCGTCTATTTATTAGACTGAAACATTTTCTTTTCATTTATAATAGTGGTTCCAACCCTCCTACTCATTCTAAAATCTTATTATCAAAATTATCGCTGACAATTTAGAATGTTCCGGTTCATTAAACCATGCACAATAGTGAACTCTGGCAGATTTTTGAACTTCGGCCGGCAGTGGCTGACCCCTTTTTTTGCTGACTTCTTCAGGGGTAAAACTTCCCTATTGCGGGACCAGAGACAATAGCCACACATCTCAGCGAGCAAGGCTCACTGAATAGGTTGCCTCGGGGATTGTTAGGTGCACCGAAGTGGAAGAAGCCTGGCAAAGGCCGCTCAGATGCCCTTGATGGCCGGCTTTTGTTTCTGCCTCTCTTTGTTAATGGAATTTGCGGGGGTTGGTGGGAGGAGTGTGGGGCAGCAAGAGAAACTGGAGCTTTAAATGGTTCGTATGTTCTTGGTCAATTGTTCATGTGACGTAGAACTAGGTTGAGCGTGTAATGAGACTCGGGAGGAAACACAATAACAATCCCATATTAAAATGGCTGCCACTTTCTCTCTGGTCTCTCAGTTGACTGTTCTGTTCTCTCTGAAATCAGCACTAGGTAACAAAAGCCCATTCACTCTCTTTAAAATGCAGCTGTTGTGGGAAACAATCTACATGGTTTCAGGGGTAGGGTGAAGACATACCCATAACACCGACCTACATGCTTGTTTACACAGATGTACTTGGCAAGTCTGGATTGGAAACCTGGTGGACTTGGAAATATTGAGCAATTTTTCGCTTTATGTTTTTTGCCCACAGTGTTTTGGTTTGGATTGGGATGGGTTTGGAGGCTTAGATCATATCAGACATCGCCTAGGGGCAATTCCAGACGAGCCTACCTGGAACATGCTAGATGGCACATAAAACCTCAAGATTTAGTAATTCCATAAGCTGAATATTTTCACACGGATACATTTCTTGAAGAAAAAACTGGCATGCATCTGTTTGCAAAACAGTTTGCAATTAACTCAGATTTTGTGCTTTCGAAATCTGAACTCGCGTTCCGGAATACCTCAATGTTTCTGTTACAGGTCAGGTGTGAGTTAAGCAGGCAGGGCCCAGCTTTTTACAGCACATTATGTGGCATTCTCGGGTATACCTGTAGTTCTTTTTTTGGAAGGAAAGCGCAGCTCATAACTAACATGAGACAAACTGGAAAACTCTTTACGCGTCTTGAAAATGGTAATTATGTTGCTGAAGTATAAATCTAGCACCCCAGCTGCAAGATGTTTGTATCAGATGTAGGTATACAGTTTGCATGACAGGTAAAAGGACCTCTCACTTACAATAATCACAACAGCTCAACATTCATTTTTATGAAAAGTAGGATATGTGATCATGTAAATTCCTAGCCTAGATTTAATTAATGAAGATGGGCCAATATTTACTTTGCAGATTGTTTAATTTTAGAAGCAGATGTGAAAATCCCCCCCCCTTGTTTTTAACTCCTTGATGATCAAGGTCCTGAGGAAGAAGCCTTAGAAATGTTTCCACCTACTTTCTCCCACAACTCAAAAGTAATCTGAATTTACTGTGGCAGCTGGAGGTAAAACCAGCATTGGTTTCTGTTCACTGAGCCATCAGAAATGCTGGGGCATAAACTTGGTGCCCATCAGATTGGGAGGGAAGAGGGGTTTGCGTGGGAACCAATGCACAAAACTTAACTAGGATGTCACTTGAGTTGGTGGCCAAGTGTTTCCTGACTCACTTATTTAAAGTAAATGTACATCTATGTAAAACAAAGCTGAAGTTTGCCTCAATAGCAGATATTCACTTTATTACAACGTCCTGATCTCCTATGTTGCCTGGAAAAATGGAATGGCGACTTTGCGAACTAACAATAAATGCATCCCTATGCTGGTCACGTTTCGGTTATTTGGGATCCTCAATTTATGCTTGTGTTTCCAGCATGAACACTGTAACTCTTCATTTCCATCAGTGTGTGCTGGAAAATCATTTTGTGTCCCAAAGGGAATCTTCCTTGAGCAAGAAATTGTTACATTATTTCATTAAAACCACATAGTTTTCTGTGTTGAAGATAGCAGAGAATACAAAGCTACATTAGGATTTTATACTAGTAAATTTTGTCTGTCAAATAGAGGACAGATAACTTAATTTCAGTATTTTCTATTTTTCATCTTTTAATTGTGGCTGGGCAGCGCAGCTGCCGAACTTTTAGGTGTACTACAGAGAGGAACTTTAGCTCCGCCCACATGCTGGTGGACAGGAGTACAAGTTTTGATTGGGCTAACATTTGTGCTCATCCACTGAAAAATGCTTCTCCTCCATGCAGCTGTGATTATTTTGTTTGTTTATCCAGCTGCATGAACCAACAGCAGTATGGCTGACTAGGAAAGGGTCACTACCAAACTCAAAGTATCACGCTTACAATGGGATGGAGCTTGAACTTTTACTGCTATAGGTTTTAGATAATGAGATAATGTACAGTGCTTGTCTCTCACTACAGCACAGACCCTCTTTCCTCTCCATCATTAACTTTAGAATATGGTGATGCTGTACAGCAGGGTTAAAGACCTCTGGCAGAGCCAATTTGCCCCTCAGTGATATCTATTTATATTGCCAATGCTTGTTCCATTAATATGCTTCCAAACCTCTCTCATTAAGGCAAGGTCTTAAAAAGACTTGCCTATTCAGGTGATTTGGTGTTGAGATCTAGGCCTCTCGCTTACCTTTGTGATTAAACTTTTGTTTTACTACGCTCTTCAGCAATAAGAGGATGACTGAGTTTGCAACGTGCACCATGTATATTTTAAAATCAAATTTCGGGTCATCTTTGAATGAAAGTTTGGTTCATGTCTTTGTGCCTCGAGTTTGTTCCATATTTTACTATCCTTCATTTCAAAAGTTTTGTACAACTGAGCACCTTTTCCCTCTTGCCAGATCCAAAGCTTATACTATGTCATTTTATTAGAAGAGTTCACAGTACAGAGTTTGCCTCTTGGCCTGTGTCCGTTCTCTTTTTGAATAACTTGTGTCTTTACCATGTCTCCCATCTCCTTGAGCATGCACTTCTTTACATCATTTTAGCATTAATTTGAATTGTAAATTGATAGTGACTACAGCTCATCTCAGTATCCCTAAGTCTTTAAAAAAACACATTATTCCACATTATTCTGTTTCATTTATCATGACCACTACACTGAGGCGTTTTGTAGTCTGCCAATAAAGGTAACGGTCGTCTGTGTTTTTTTATACTCATTCTCCATCTTTAAAGTGCAGGTTTTTGTGGTACAGTCACATATTATCGGGTCTGGTAGACTGTCTCACCATTATCCTTTAATGGGGTGTCTGTAGCATCCTGGTGTGACTGGCCACGGTGCTAGTTATTGTTATGACTTCTCCATCCTATACTCTGCAGACCCTAAGATGTCACCATAACCTAAGACAGGATCTTCCACTTGGGCTCTGGGCCCTTTGGTCCTATTTAAAGGCAGTTCCGTCTCACAGGTGAAGCCTCTGGAGTGTACTAGCTCCAATCCAATCGTCTCCTGTAAACCTTTGCCTTCCCCTCTGATGCAGCCTCGACGTGCGTGAAATGAGATACAAAACACAACAAATATTTAAAACACAAACTTCGCCCTACTGATATAGATTGGAGTAGGCAGTCTTCTCGTGTTGATTAACAGTTCCTCCAATGTCGGTTGCTTCTCTGGCACCAGGGCGGTGGGTGACACAGAAGACCACTTGTGATGGCTTCTTGGGGAAGAGTTTACTGGATGAGTTCATCTGGTAACCCCATCCTGCTTAGTGAGGAGGAGCTGGCAGTTTTAAGACTGTGTTGCACAATCCTAATGTGAAAGGGAGAGGAAGACATTCCTGATTTTGCTTGGTGGCTTATTGGATTTCGGATGTCTTTATGAGCTGCAGAAAATTTAGAACCCATCCCCGATGAGGAATGCTTTGGAAGCGTAGTGATTTAATGAGTTTATTGTGAGGGGAGTACTAAGGGATTTTGCTTGAAAAGGCATTGTGCATATTACAACTGTAGCCAGTAGAGGGTTTAAGAAGGCTGTTATGTGCCTTTTTTTTTTAGGATGAACAATTTTGTTGCTGTTTTTATTGAATTCTTTGAAGTTATTGGTGCATATTTTTTGGTAGGCGCACATACACAATATCTTAGTAGTTCAGCCAAGAAAGCTCTAGTTGTCTGCATCACTTTAAATGGTACCTGGGTTGAATCAGTGAATTGAGACATATTTACAAGAAAGTGGCACATCGGTCCAGCTGCGCCACTCTTCTTGCGTCCCCCTGTGCCCCCAATAATGACACCATGCTTGCGCCATTTTTACAATACGGTGCACCATGGCGGTCGTTACAACAACACCATCTAAATATTTGATGGTATTGTGGCGCTTTTCTGCACCAGCACCATTCGGCGCAAGTGCAGCAAAGCCCAGGGCTGCCCATAGGTCAATACAGGAGCGTCACTTTAAGAATGCCGGAAAAAATGATGCTGTGAAATTTTGTAAATTTCACTGTGCCTTTTTTTCAGGCCTCCCTGAGTGGGTACCCCCCATGTATAAACTATGCCTGGTGGAGGCATTTGTGGCACAAGGGGTTGCAAAGTGACGCAGTGTATGTGTTGTGCCACTTTGTAAATATAGCGTGGGAGAATGGCCTACTTAGAGCCACCTTAGTGTAAAAAAAAAAAAGATGCTAAGGAGACGCTAAGAGGCACTAGGAACTTGTAAATCTGCCCCTTTGTATCTTGCTACACAAGCTTAGTTTAAAGTCTGTACCCTTCTTCTCTCTGCTGACGGCTGACCTTGACAAAAAGGATACCTGAGAGTCATAGCAAGATGGCAGCTAAGTGATCAATGCTAAAGCATTGAACCATGCAGTGATAATTAAAATGTTAAGGATTTTGGTGACAACTCAGCATCAGAACTGGATAAACATTGTGGAGCTATTGCATTGGACGGATATGAAGATTTGTCCTTTGACTATACATTTTGACAACACCATAGTATCTTCCCTGCTCAAAGACACAATAAAATAAGTGTTCTCATCTGACGAGACCACTACTCCCAAACAGGGTGCCAGTGATTGCAACAATTGCTAATCTCCCTTGCCATTAGGCAGACACATCCCACTGCTGGGGACAGTTTTGAAAGGGCTACCATGATTCATGATCACAAAGGACTATTAAACAAGTCAACTTTTATTGTGTTCCCTTAAACCAATAACAATGAATGAATAGTCTAAAACAAAATAAACTATTTTAACAGTTCACAAAAGACACAATTTAGTACTTGGGAACTTTTCTTTTGGAAAAAAATGTTAATCAGTCACCACCATTTCTATTACAAATATGTAAGTATAATATAGATATTATTTAAATAAACAGGGCCAATATGTTTCCCAGTAGATGGGTGGGATAGCATGTGATGGTATATTATCTGCTAAACTCAATATTGACAATCAATTAAAAATATTTTTTATTCCAAAATTTCGAAAATCAAACTAGGGTGATCATCGGTCGATTCTAACACTGGACACATAATATAATAATATTCAAATATCATAGCCATCAAACTTCCTTGCAATCCATGCTTTGCTTTGAATAATGTTGTTCTGAATTGACATGCAGTGAGAGGAAATCTGGTGAGCAGGATATGCCAACATAGATTCATTAGCTAGACTAATAAATCGGCCGTTACGCTTGATGCTGCCATATAATATTGTAATAACATCTATCATGTTGAACAGGAATGGGAGAGGTTTTAATTTTGCATGTGGAATTGGGTGAAGTGCTCAACATTTGCACTTCTCTAAGGTTTTAAGTGTGGGTACTTCATCATAGGTCATCTGCCTGTGAGTTTCCTGCCAAAATCTTCAGAAATGTTTTGAAGATTTGTGAATTTTAACAGCTTTGCTCACCTATAATACTAAGGTAATTGCTTAAAGAACATAAATATCAGTCTAATCGGTCAACCTTTGGGTCCACACAATCACCTTTAGGTAGAAACTAATCCCAAGATTGAACACAGTTTTCATTTTCTTCATATGTGTTTAAACCATTTCTTTGCGTTAAACGTACAATTATATTGTAGCTTACATACACTGACGGAAGGGGTTTTCCCAAACAAACCTAAAACTGAAGATGGCTGACACAAAGCCCACATCTGAATATTGTTTAATGTTGATGAGATGAGCTGTGGCAGACTGTGAGGCTCTCTGTAGCCACACCCTAAATAGCGGGCATCATTTCTGATGTTCATTAATTTTTGTGGGAAATGGGTGTGTCAAATATTATTCCCCTCCAAGTAGATCTTACTGCACAGAATTCCTACAATCAGCACCTTTTGATCCTGTTTCTACTTGGGGACAAATCCTTCAAATATAATTAAGTAGTACCAAAGAGTGATTGAGCATTAAGATGGGAAGCATTCCTTCTATAAATTTGATAAATTATCTTGTCAGATTAGAGTTTAAATATATTGTGAAATATATGTGTAGTTACTTGGTTTCTCACAGTTAGAAATATGGCCTTCTAATTCCACGGTAGGCAACGTAGACCTGGGATCAAAGCTCCTCCGGGCTGTTCATTCGATTTAGAGCAGCTTCCCACCAGAGATGTTTATCTCAGGGTTTCCACTCTAAGCACAACCTCCTGCAGCACTTAAAATATTTATGAGACCTTGGAAATTAGATGGAGATCTTTTATATAGCATTTTCCCATTTGTAAACCATTCTCTTATGCACTAATTGTTCTTACATCATTTCATCAACAATGTATCTGAGAATGGGTCCTCCCTTGGTTTTCTGAATGATGTTCAAAGACTGTGCTAAGGACATAGTAGACGAGGAGGCTCCAGGTAAACACAAATGTGAATTACAGCACGTTTTCCAATTAAAACAAGTTTATTTTGTGGTATGCTCAGCTGCAACAGAACTGTGTCATAGCTTCTAAAGTAATTATCGTATCTAAAATTTACATTTTAGGTGACTGCTCAGTCACTGTGTTGGTCAATTTAATTCAGACATAGAAGACAATGGAAACGCCAGTTAGGAGTACAGCAATTGGTCCCCTGTGCTAGCGTGACCCCAGAAGCACTTGAAGTGCTTCCGGGTTATGCAAACATATTGCTCAGCCTGGCCCCTCCTGTAAAAGGGGCCGCAGGGTAGTGAGTGGGCTTCCCACTCCCACTCACCACCTCACACATGGATGACAACGCTCCCATTCACCAGCCTAGGAATTTTTGTCAACCGTCTTCTTTCTTTGTTTCCTCTTGTTTTTCTTTCCTCCAGATATGCTGTGCTTCACACTCTGCATCAAGGATCAAAGCAACAGCAGCCCAGCCATCTCCTGCCTTGGGTCCACACAGGTTAGAGCATTTGCTCACCTAACCTGAGTTGTACTCAGTGGTGGCTGAGGCTGGGATACCTGGTGCAGCAGATGAGGGGGGTGTTGTGGGGGGCAGTAGTTATTGTGCTGGTGGCTTGTTTTACCTATTACTCAGTGGGCTGATGTGGATGCAGTGTTTTCAGCACAGGTGCTTCTTTGAAATCTGTTTTGCTGCTAACTGCATAAATATTGGACTACTACTCAGGGATTGAAGGTTCAAACTCTGTTATCTCATGGTATTGTGTTGGTTTGCAGAAGATTGAGTTGTTTTTTAGTAAAGTGTTTTTTGTGGGGGCACCTGTAGGAGGTTTGGTACCTGGGATTTAGTGCTATCAATTGGGTCAAATGGTGGGCAGCTTGCACAGTGGTTTTGTATACAAGCAAATTGCTGGCAATTTATGTGGTCTATTTAATTCGCCCATCTTGCATTGTTGCTTGGCTTGAGGTGCATTATGTCTGGAGGTGCAAGGAAGAAGTCCAAGCACTCATGAACTGAGGCGCTTCTGGAGGCATTGCTGCTTAGGAAGGATGCCATGGACCAGGCGATTGCTTCATTAAGGTTGTCGCCTCCAGGGGTGCCTGTGGAGCGGGTAGAGAGGCCTAGGAGGGCGGGGTGCCTCCCAAGAAACGTTGCAGGCGTAAGGGGTGTTTGCAGGGGCAAGCAGCAGTTGACCCGGATTCATGGGGGGTTTAGAGCACTAGGACTTTGGAACCTGCATAGATTGGTCTGACCTCAGCTCCTGATAATTTGGGCTAGGCTGCCATCCAAGGCAATGCCATAGCAGTAATGGGGCCGGCAGCAGCCGGCGGCATTGTGCAGAATGTTGGTGGGGTATGGTTAATGTGGTGACTTCCAATGGGGGGAGCCTTCCCCATCAGACTTAGTGGCTAAATTGATGATTGTGTTGCATTGAGTCTCAGAGGTGGGGCTACTGTCTGTCCCCCTAGTGGGGGGCACCTTGGTGGGCACTAATGAAGGTGATGTCCTAGAAAGCTGAAGGCACTTAGTGGCCTACCTGGGTGGCACTAAGGGTAGTCAGGGGTCCCAAGGAGCGCAGCAGGGCTTGGGCCCACCGTAGGGACTACAGTGGCACCCCTGATTTCTACCGCACCCACGGCAGTGGGGACCTCTGCACTGCCAGCTAGCCAAGCGCCTACCGTCTCTAACACCTCATTGGGGCAGCACACATGAAAGAAGCTGCAACGTTTCCCCTCATTCAGGAAGCGGCGACTTCAGGTACAGGGCCCTCTTTACTGGCTGTGGGTTTGGGTGATATGCACTCTGAACATGAACAGGTGGGTAGACATGTCAATGCAAGTGAAAGAAAACATTTGGAAGGGTGCGTACGTGGATATTTTTGAGTTGCTGGTGGATAAGTCTGATAGGCAGGAGGCCAAGCGTTGCAAAGAATGTAACCACTCTAGGGACTGCGGCCAGTGGACATACAACAGTGGAGGAAACTCTGGTGAATTGGGTTAGAGGCTTCTCAAATTACCAAGCCATTTTTGCAGAGCGTTTCAGTGGTCTGGGCGCTCAGCTGGCATGTTTTCAGAATATGATGGTCAGTTCTCTTGACAAGTATCATGGGTCGGCTTGGAAAGACTATGATAAGGAGTTCAGGAGGATTAAGACCACTAGGCCCACCCTAGCCTGGGACCAGATAAATATAATCACTTGGCTGCATTATATGAAATGGGCTGAGGCTACCACTAGCCAGCCCTTTTGAGCAGGGACAGGGTCCACTAGCAGCCTGGGGGGTGGGGAAGAGACAAAGAAAGAAGCCTGTTAAGATTTCAACTCATACACCTGTACCTGACCACAGAGAAGTTGTAGATTCAAGCATTGTTGTTCGTTTTGTGGATTGGCACCCCACCAAGAATCCAAGTGTTATAAAACGTCCAAAGAAAATGGCATCAAGAAGCAGGAATTACCATCTTGAGTTTTGCAGGACTCCCTCACTGGTTAACTTGACAGCAAAGATTCCCTAACTTAATACTTACACTAATCATTAGGCAGCAAAGACATTATATGAGGGTTTTAAGGAAGGTTTCAGGATTTCAGCTGAAGGTTATGTGGGCTCCCCTTATTTTAGAAATCAACAGACTCTCCGGTCCAATCCGGGGCGTCCAGGTCATAGATCCAAAAGGAGATGAGTCTTGGTCAGGGGGCGGGTCCCATCCACCTAACCCCACTTGATGGGATTTTTTGCTCCCCCTTGGGATGGCCCTAAAAAAGAGCTGGGGAAGTTCAGATTGATACATAACCCATTGACTCTCAAGGGTCACTTGGTGAATGAGGCTATTGGTGGGGCTTTATGCTGGGCTAAGTACACTTCTCTTGATTGGGCGATCCAGATGCTATGGGAGCTGGGACTCTATTGGTTAAGTCTGATTGAGTCGGCTTTTGGTTTGCTCCCAGTCCACCCTAAGGATTTTCACTTGCTGTGTTTTTTATTTGGGGGAGCCTCTTACTTTGAAAAGTGTATGCCTATGGGCGACTCTGTGTCGTGCTTCTACATTTAGAGGTTTAGCACCTTCGTCGAATGGGTTTTCAGGCGGAAGTCAGGACACCAATGGGTGTTGTACTTCCTAGATGATTTTTTCTTCCTGGGCCCACCTGGTACTGAGCAATGTACTATTATTACCTTGGGTGCTTTTCAGGACATTATGGGGAAATGTGGGGTCCTGCTTGTGCAGGGCAAGACACTGGGGCCTGCAAGCATGACTGAGTTCTTGGGAATTGAGTTGGAGTTTGTGGTGGGGGTGTCCAGGTGTCCTCTGGAAAATGTCAGCACCTTTTCCCAAGCTCTACAAGCATGTCTGGGAGCTAAGAAAGTCACATTACACCCATTGCAGATTTTGGTTGGGCAGCTAAATTTAGCATTGTGGATCATTCCCATAGGGGGGCCCCTTCTCCCAATTCATTGCCCAAGCCATGTTGGGGCTAAAGGTAAAGCATTATCACACCAGGTTGTCCAGTGAGGTCAGACGGGATATGAGAATCTGGAAGTAATTCCTGTGTGACTTTAATGGACTGGTGGAGTGGCCCGGGCATTCCAGAGCCAACGAGGAACTGGGTCTCTTTACCGACGCAGCAGGTAGAGAAGGATTGGCGACAAGTTGGGGGCATGGTGTGTGCAGAGGAAATCCCAAGGAATGGGTGCAATTACAGTTTTCGAGCTCCCATAAGAAGTCAACTTGATCACTTCCACCATGGGAAACTTTGTGTGACTTTCCATGATCACCAATGTAAGTCTTTGAACCGGGTAGCTTCCAAAATCCATACTTAAGGAGTGCCAGGGGATTTTCCAGGGTTCTGTGGTGATTACCAGTGCCACTTGTGGTTCACCACTCATCTGGATGAAGGACTGACAATTCCTCACTTTCTCTTCCACCAGCCTATCCACTGTTGGGAACCATACTTTTGTCCTGATGCAAGCTTTTTAAATTCACAATACCCTGATGCCCCTAGTGTGCCAATTCCACTGTCTTTTCCCATAGGCTGTGTGGGACAACTATTAGATGTCATTTCAGTATGAGCCCTTCACTGACTTCGCTCAACTCATGTCAGCATTTCGATGGCTGGGTGCGAGCCTCCCGTCCTTTTTTAGTTAGACCTTGCATACTTTTCAGAAAATGTTGCCAGTAATGCCTCTGTATCCTCTGTATCCTTCCCATCCTTCTTAGTCTCTTCTACCATCTCCTCCAGCAACAGCACTCTTGGACATGCCAGATTCACTATCATTTTCACCAACCCTTCTGTGCCAGGGTCCTCATGTCTCTCTCCATTGAAGTCCACTGCAGTGGGCTCGCGTGACAAATAGTTAGCGGGATTATTCACTCCCAGCCGGTAGTTCAGAACAAAAGAGTATTGCTGGACTGCCCACCTTTCTATCCGGGGCGGACCACTGTGGGCGGTGCCTGCAAACAGCGGTACCAGCAGTTTATGATTGCTAATGACTTTAAACTTCTGTCCGCAAAGGTACAGATGGAAGTGCTTGCAAGTCCACCGAATGGCTAAGGCTTCTCTTTCAATCTGCCTGTAGTGCATTTCCATGGCTGTCAATACTCTGCATGCATACACTATAGAGATCCACTCCCCTTGGTCTTTCATTTGCAACAGGACTGTTCCCAACCCTAAGTGGCTGATATCCACAACCAGTTCGGTTGATCTTTTATGGCTGAAGGTCACCATGGTGGCATCCTTTAACAAGGCGGTCTTCTCTCCTTCCCCCCTTTTTTTTCATCTAATGCACCTGTTATATACTGAGAATCAAGAGAGCTGTTGGAAGTCTTGGTGGCCCCTGTACACATGGAGCAACTGGGATCACAGGTCATAGGCCACTCTTATGTGCGGTGAGAAGGGGAACTGGATTCCACAGGCGGCTTTGCATCGATTGTGCAGCAGGCGGGGTATCATCTTTTTTTACAGTCTTGGAGATCTGCAGCTGGTGCATCTGAGGTCTTCCCTGGAGACGATGCTGCTTAGGGGGTACATGCCCCCCAGCATCATCATCCTGCATCTAGATGGCAATGAATTGGTGCTTATTGGCCAGAAGCTCCTATTTCAATTCATGATCTTTGAGATTGGTTGGCTGGCAAAGAGATTTCCTCAGGCAGTGCTAGCATGGTCAAACATCATCCCCAGGCTGGAGTGGAGCGATGGCATATCAGTCAGAGCCTTGAACGATTTGGTGAAGCAAATAAAGAACAAGATTTGTAAGCTCTTCAGACTGGCCAGGCTGTAGACTATACTCCATGGGTACATAAAGGGCGAGCAGTTTTTCTTGAAGGATGGGGTGCACTTTTCGAGGATTGGTAATGAGATGGTCCTGGAGAACTTATTGGCCTGGCTGGTGCAGCACCTTCTCTAGGACAACAGTTTGGTGGTGCTGATAGTAGGGGGAATTTGCTGTCCTGGGGCAGGGTGAGATCATGATTGGTGGGGAAATTCGCCATACCCTTCCATACTTAAGCATGACAGCAATGTCACGGGGTCCAAGGGATGCTGACAGGAAATTGAATAGAGGATCCAGGGACGTTGGAGGTTGCAAGCGATCGCTGGCATCAAGTCCTTATGGCCAACCACCTGCACATGTGCAGTGCTTTTGAAGCTAGCACAGGCACTTGGGGGGCGCACTGATGTGTAGAGGGGGTGCCTGAGGTACATGGGCTGAAGGGCAAGTGGGCCCCCTATACAAAGTGTGCTCCGGCAGGAGTTGCGGGGTGGAGGTCCTCCCCTAAGGAAGGAGTCACCCTGAGTCACATAGATGGAAGGGGTGGTTCCTGGACCAGGAGACACCATTGGGAGTAGTCATGATTTCATTCACGGCCACAAACTGTGATATGCAGGAACATGTTTAGATAGTGCTACACACAACGGATGTATTAGAATCTCTTTTAAGACTAGCCATCAACATATGTAAATAAAGCTGTAAATACTAAGGTTACTACATATAATATCGGACTGACACATGGTTTTACTGGAAGTGTTTTTTGTTTGTCTGATAAAATTCCAGCCCCTAACCCAAAAATGTATGTATTATTGCCTATGGTCAAAACTGGAGGAGGTTGAGGAGGGCAGATTGTTGGGGTTGGGGATGGAGGCCTTGGCAGCACTGGGCCATATGCTCAAGGCTCCTCTATATCGGGGGAGCTGCACATACGGTGGGTCCTACCTGTCCGGGTGCTTGGGAGCGGTAGCGCAATGCACCTCCACCCCACCAGTAAGGAGAGCAGCAATTGGTCCCCTGTGCTAGCGTGACCATGAGGAAATGGAAGTGCTTCTGGGTCATGCAAACGTGTTGAGCATGCTGGCTGCACCCATATGAGGGGCCACAGTGCAGTGAGTGGCTCTTTCACTCCTGTTTTCCACCTTGCACGCGTAGGCCGATGCTCCTCTTCGCCCTCCAAGGAATTTATGTCCTTCCCGCCTCCCAATAGCAATAGAGTTCTATGCTGTTTATGTTTTCATGGAGATTTGTCTTTGATAACTTGGTTGTTAACCAACTTTTCTTCCTAGCAGGTCAGACACCAGTATTTGAGGGGACATATTTGCATTCTTCGTAAGTGACTTGCTAACCACTTTTCTTCTAGTGGTGGCCTGTGTTCTATTTTATTTGTATGTAGCCTGGAGGGGTGACATCACGAGTGATGGGGCAATTCAGCACACCTTTCCTTACTAAACCATGACAGCAATGTCATGGGGTCCTCCAAGGGGTGCTGACAGGGAAGCGATCGAAAGGTCCAGGGGTGTGAGGGTTTGCAAGCAATTGCTGGCGACTGGTCCTTATGACCAACCACCCATGAATGTGGTGTGGGGGCAAAGCTAGCTTGGCCCTAAGGGGGGTACTGATAGGTGAAGGGGTGCCCGAGGTGGGTATCCTGGTGGGCAGGCGGGCCCTCTACACAAAATGTGCCCCAATAGGGATTGCTGGATTGGGATCATCCCCTAAGGAGGGAGACACCCCAGGTCATATTGTTGAAGAGGTGGTTCCTGGAGCAGGAGACACCACTGGGACCAGTCATAATCTCATTTGCGGCCATAAACTGTGAGAAGCAGGCACATGTTTAGATGTGCTAGAAGAAACAGATGTATTAGTGTCTCTGTTAAGGCTAGCCATCGACATATGTAAATAAAGCTGTAAATACTAAGGGTTACTGCGTATAATATTGGAATGATGTGTTGTTTTACTGGAAATTGTCTTGATTTGTCTAATAAAATGGGGGTGGGGGTTTATGCCCTCTAACTGAAAAATGTGTGTATTTTTGCCTATTGTGGAAACAGGGGGATATGACGGATTGTTGGGGTTGGAGAGAGAGGCTTTGGTGGTACCAGGCCATATGAGTTTGTTTGGCATCACTCTGGTTAGTGTTACATGCCAATTAGTGCAGGAAAACTACTTGATCCATACACTGTAACACTAGATACCCTAAGAAACATGTTAAATATTGTGCTCTGTGGCTTTGCTTTTTGTCTGCAAGGATGGTTCATAAAACGTATACATACTGGCTCTCCAAAGTCTGTTTGACAACAAATATATCAGTGGAAGTGTCCCCGCTAAAATTCATGCAAAACATTTTCTCTGCACTCTGCTTCTGAGTGGTAGCTACATCTCCCTATTTGATAGTGATCACAGGTGGCATCTTCTTGAGAAGAAAGCATTTTCTGGTCCGAAAATTTGTTTTAAGTAATACTAGCAAGTGGAGTTTTTTGACTAATAGAAACTTGTTGAAATTGCATATTAAAAATACTATTGCTCTAAGAACATCTCAGGGGCTGCCTTAGAAAGATCCATAGAGCGGGGCAAGAGACAGAAAAATGCCAGCCTGACAGACTGGTGGTAATGAAGACAACCTTACAGTATTTTGAGTGGAGATTACAGCAACATAAATTAGCATTCCACTTTGAGCTCTTTAGGTTAAGGCAGTGGTATTTTAAAAACTTAGAAAAACGTAAGGCACTCCTCCCCCATCCATCACTACCGGTCGTGGAGAAGAAACCTTTATCCTAAACTTTCTCTTTGTAAGTTAAAAATATAGTTGAGTTATCGTCAATGGAGAAGTAAAGAATGAAACATTATAGTTTAATTTCATGTGACTGATGTAATGATGGAAATCTTGTATCTTGAGATATACCTCGTTAGCGCTGGCACCAAAGGAAAATGATTTCACTTTTGCCACCCGTAAGAGTATGGTGAAAAATGACACACTCTTAGAAACTGGTAAAGTAGTACTCCAAGCTTTAAAAGGGAGTACAAGGGACTGTAACTAGGGCATCCTCTTCTCAATAATATGACATACAAAATAGCCCTGGTAATGCAAAGTAATAGTTATGTTATCCTGTATGAGTGACTATAGAGGGCAGGACATTTTGTTAAGATTCTGCATGGTTACTGATATATTGAGGTTCACTAAGCTAGGAGTGTTGCTTTGAGTTTTTTGGTCACATGATTGCGACCCCCAAACCTACCTTCTAGAAAGAGAACAATGCCTCTACAAAGTAAAGACGACAACTCACAGGAGCTACCAGGGGCTATACAGTTAGGTTTAGCTGTAGTGTCTTCTTACTGGTGTTTTATATTACCTGTAGGCCCTGCCCTTATGGATGCTTCTGCTGGCTATGTTAATCTGCGTCTTTTGGCCAAGCGCTAGTTATTACAAGGTGGATAAACGATGTTTTATTCTTGGTAAAATGTTGGAATGAAGCCATGTCTTACCTGGTTCCAACTGAGAGATTGCCTCCAATTATGGATTGAGCCATAGTGTTTTAAGCACCTCCTGCGGCATATGGCATTCCGAGAAGATTGAGATGTGTATCACATGTGGCATGCCAACACTGTGGGCTTGCAGCTTCTTCTACTCAGTGTTAATGGCATTGTACTGACCAGTGCAGTCCAGTTATGAACCAGTGACTATGTGTGACATGGGGTATAGAAACACTTATTTGCTGATATTCATGTGTGAATTGCAGTCTAGGCTAACAAGTGATGGTCATATATCCCTGTATAGGGACTGGCGACTGTCACTTTCACTTGATGGCCCTTTGCAGATAGAGCATCAGATCGGAGGTTTACCCTGGTGAACCCAGCACAGGCTCCGTTGATGTAAATCCACAGCTAACCCTCCCTCTAAATAGTTTGGGGTAACTGCAAATCTAGCAGAGCAGCAGGACTACTGATTAATGATGGTAGTCCCTCACCAACAAAACTATAAATGACCCCATTAGTGTGGTATACTTGTATGTATTATGTGCAGGACCTTTTAAGCAGTGAGTTTGGGTATAATTTAACACTTGGCAGTTGAAGGTCATTCTGCAAGAAACAGTAGGTGCCTTGCCCACCAAAAGTTGTAGGAACTCTATTCCGATTTTAGGTAGGGAACTGCAGGGTTTCTGCTGCAGAGCATCATTAGTTCTTCTGTCGGAATTCTTTGACCTTACAGCCTGACTGTTACAGAGCTTCTAGGCCACCATGATGGTTGCCACCTACCCCATATTTAGTTCATGGCTAACACCACTATAGTTCCTGCTTGGGACTAACATGTGAGGTCCACGGTCCTCAAGAAAGAAAGAAAGGAATGGCCCCAATGTACAGGGAGAAACATCCAACTGCACCAGAACATTGAATTTGTTTTGTTTTTCAAAGCTATTTTTTTCATTTGGGAATTTGTTTTTGAAGGACTTTGCCTAGCAATTGGGTCAAACATGGCATCCACTTGACAAAGTTCTCTGCCTTCAGTGAAGCCGCCACATTCGCATTTGCATTGGCTTCACTGATCCCTGCCAGGCAGGGAGTCTGTGGCCTCGAGATTTGGAGCATCGGCACGCCACCCCTCAGGGTCTAAATGCCCTACTTGGTCTTATGTATAGAAAGGTTCTACAGATAATGCCAACAAAGTCTTCTTGACTTAAGACTTAAGGAGACTGTTTTTTTCTCTACTATGAGTGTTTTGCGTATATTCAGTAGAACATCTTTTTCGAGAAGATTTATTTTTCATGTTGATTTCTTTATATGTAAGATGGACGAAATGGTAAATAAAAGTAGGTGATGGGTGGAACTCTTGCAAAAGTTTCAGACACTGGCAGTCGCTCAGGGATACATACTAGTTCATCATTCTTTTTTGCTGGCTGTGCCTCTTTAAAATGGAACAACTATATCCATATCATCTTGGCTAATTCCCCTGTGAGTGGGCACAGAAGCAACAACACATCAGTGTCATCCTTGTTGGCCTCATCTTTGAGACTGTCGAGTGGTGCCAGATGCTCTAAAGCAGTGCGTTCAAGACCCCTAGGAGGGGTCTGTTATGTTAACAGACTTTGTAGAGTGCACTAAACCCAACAGTGTCCGTCAAAGTGTTAACTGCACATTTGAAGTTCCTTAACTCCCTCAGCTTTACAAAAAAAAAAGCAAGAGGGTGCTGCCATGCCAGCTGAGTTATGTCAAGTTATGACACCTGTCGGGGTGGTGCTTTCATTTTCAATGCGCTTCTGGAGTTTCCGGTCTCGAGGTTCGCTTCCTGGGTAAGAAATGGAGGAGGAAAATGGACGAAGAGGTAACGTTCTACCCCTTTCCCTCCACCAATCCCCTTCAATTGTTGCTTTTGCTCATATTATAAAAATCTATCTGTACTTGAGTACGTGTGGTACACTGGGGGGCGTGATGGTTTCTGCATCCGCTGAGCTCATTTAGGCTTCAGTATACGCCTCACAAGTTCACAACGTCAACTTATGTCACCTTATCGGAAAAACGCAAAAGGGTCTGCAGTGCAAAGCAAACAGGAGCGGGAAGGGCACTGGGTAAGGTGGGACCAATAACGACCGGTTTCCTGGCAGGAAGCGACAAGAGAAACAAACTTCTTCAGTGTTAAATACATTAGGAATGTATTCCAAAAGGAGTTCGGCGTTTCCTTGGAAACAGTCAGGAGGTTTGGAAAGTTTTACAAGTCTGAGTCACGTATGTTACAGTGAGCGCATGAGGTAGTGTTGAAGAGACGGGGTGAAGGCCCGTGCAACCGTGGAAAGGCACAAATGACCTCATGGCTCCTAATCTTTCGAAGCAGGGGCGTCCTTCCTTCATTGGGCGCTTTATAAGAATAGTGAGTTAAATAATAAGGCGTCTGCAGCAAGGTTTTATTCCCTGTATTTTTCAACGGCGGAAAATATCCCTGACAAAGGCGCGGGAAGATGGAGAGATCTGATTGGCCGACGACGGTAGCAGGTCTGGTGAGGTAATAATCGCCAGAGCTCACTAATCACAATTAGCGCTTAATTTTACCCGTCAGGCCTAAACACGCTAAAACTAATTATTCCGTCTTGTCGTGCGTGAACTGTTTTAAGGACAAGACCCTCGGTGACGCTTTTGGTGTCAATCAGAACTTAGCATCTGGATGGATGTGTAGATGGGCATCTGAGCCGCAATGATGCGCAGGCCAAAGGAGGTGCAGGCGGTGCGGTGCGTTCGGGGACGAGTCGCCCACAGTCCTTTGTTTCAGGCAGGGGTGCTGCAACAATTGTCACAGTGGCGATTCTGCTGTTAATGTTACACCGCTGAATTCATAGGGACTCTGAAAACCCTAACCGTTTCACAAAGAACAGGTATAGCCAGGGCCACTAGAATGAAGCAGCAGGTAAGGGCCTAATCGCAGCAAGGTTGAGTAAATTATGAGGCAAGAAAGACCAAATTATGCAGCACATTTTGTGATAGTGTTACTTAATTTATCGTTTGTTAACATTGTATGGGCACTAGCTGCACTTGCTGCAGCACCACGAAATCCTAACTATTACTTTAACTGAATGGTGGATTTTGCGCTAGAGGTCAATGGATTGATGCGACAAAGGATTGAGGGGATGTCATCAATGAGTAATGTAATTATCAACAATAAATAACATATTTAGAATTCTAAACCCTAGACAATAACCACTACAGTTTATGAAGAAGTGTTATGAATTTATTTCCCGAGATTAACAATGCTAGTGTCACGAAAATAACTCTCAAACACAACTGATAAACATATAAAATTAATAATGGCTGATTAGAACATCTTATATATCTGAGTTTAATCAAAGCAATCAAGCAAATATTCTCCAGTATCATAACACTAATCAATATCACCAGAATTGGACATAGTGGTAAAGTATACATTAGTACAAAAAATCAAAGAGTGTCAATATGAATTTGGAGAATTTGTAAGTTAATTCCCTCACTAACCACAAATTAGCATTAACATGTTGGACTTCACGTAAAAGAATTTAGGAACACAAATTTAGAAAAACATACTATCTCAGATTATTATAAAACATCATTTTTTTAAATGCAGCATTTAAACTATATATTGCAGCTGGTACCTGCAAAGCAAAAGAGACACATATAACAATACAATTTCATAAATTACACATAGGACAAGAACATGTAGTCTACTTCAGCAAAAGGACACCATCAGGTATAATTTCAGAAGATCGAGCCTTTCGACCACTAAACCCACACTGCTGAATTTTCTTTTCTCCTAAAATCTGTCACAGAATCTGTCATAGAGTCTATCATCTAGTCTATCCTCATCTGAATGACAAACAAATCTTATCCAGCTTGTTATACTAATCTTCAAAAAGCTTATGAATGGTCAGTACATGGGGTGGCTTGCGATTCAGCCAATAGTTTCTCTAATTGATAACCTAAAATGCTGTAACATTGACGTCAGCCAGGACATTTTCACAACAGTAACTTTTCCTCTTCCGTCTCTTCTGTATCCCTTTGTTCCATTTGCAGGCGCGCCTGGTCCCTAGTAAGTAAATTTACAAGGGGACGCATATAGGTCGATGAACCTTTTGAATCGCATGGAATATCCTAGTCATGTAGTGACCATTGGAATCAATAATTAGCATAAACTACTATTAACAAAACATCTTCTCTTGAATAACCACAACTCGGTGAAGAGTTAAACAATTTTTATTTCCCTATTAATTACAATTCTAAATCATCTGTTAGATCAATCTTTATTCAATTAGTTAAATTATTAATTCGTCACTGAAACATCATCTCATAACTTGAAGAAAACACACGCGTAAATGCACCTTCATACGCCAAAAGTATACCAGATTTAATGGCAGAGTTCAGAAGATAGCTCGTCAGTCATTTGTCACTGTCAACGTCACCCCTAACAGCCTACCTAACCAAGATTAGCATCAGCATGTGGGACTTCATGCATAATTGGTCAGTCAGTCAGCAGATATGACTTTAACCTATAGTATTTGTTTACCAAATCTACTATTTTCCATATTAGTCCTTTCACAAGATGTGGATTGGTTCGCTATACGATGTCCTCAACATCGGCTCTTCAGGTATCAAAATTATTGCATGTTCCTCTTTAGTCAGTGCCTTCATTGTTCAAGTCCTGGGAAAATACATTTAGCCTACTCTCCACATAATTGTATCAAATTGTCTTCATCATCTCCTGTACGCCAGTACATTGCAGAAAATTCTAGCTAAGCAACTTTAACATCGAGTGAGTCAAGGACAGGTCGTAGCAGCTTCTTGCAAACGCAGTTATTGTTTTTGCTCTCTGTGTGCAAGGCCTAGGAGGACTAGGCCTTAAATTCAGCTAAGTTAACACTACAAATTGAAGTAAAACATAGGTTATACATTTCAATATGACATATTACTACATTTTTCTCATATATTTTAATTATTTCATACAGTTTCAGTTATACTAGTACAATCTCGTAGACATGGCTGCCATGCCCGAGGGCACATTTTCAAACGTGCACATTATTTTTCTCTACGATTAATTCTTCTACAAACTTTTCATTATTCAAACACATGAACATCATTAATGATTTTCTAATTAGGATATCTGCTTCAACACATCTCACCTAAACTTCTCTTCTCAGGAAGAAACTTCTCACAAAGTATCATCTACTTCCATTCTCGAGGAAGAAATAACGTATTAGTGACAATTTCGAACAATAAAACATTCAACTTATACAAGAACTTATTAAACTTCACCTTGTAAGACATAGCGCAGCAACCCACTAGGTGTAGCTGTGTACTCCTCTATTAAGCTAAACACACACTTGAGTTTACTCTCCAACATCCATTTGGATACCGCCCCTAGACAGGTGGCAAGTACCGACTCTGATGATTTCTGCTCAATTGAGAAAGAGACCACCAGCTGAGTATCATCCGCATATGAAACAAGGAAGATGCCGAAGGGTTCTACTATCTTTGCCAAAGGCAACATATATATATATTGAACAAGGTGGGGCTAAGAGCAGAGCCCTGTGGCACTTCCCAGCTGCTCTTAAAGCAGCTGGAGATAAAAGATTGATCTAAGACTTGAAAAGATCTTTCTTCTAAAAATAAGGCGAACCATCAGCGCTACGCCTGTGATTCCGATCTTCCTCATTCTCTGAAGTAAGAAATTGTGATCTACGGTATCAAAGGCAGCGCTGAGATCGAGAAGAATGATTGCTGAGACCAGATCTTGATCAAGACGCTTTCTAATTTTGTCTGTGACTTTAATCAATGCAGACTCCGTGCTGTGTAGAGGTCTAAAACCCATCTGAGAGGGATGAAGAATATCATTATCTTCCAGGAAATTAGACAGATAGGTGTTCACATATTTTTCGAGAATCTTAGAAAGGGCAGGCAGCAGGGAGATGGGCCTATAATTATTAAGTGCAGATGCATCTAGATTGGGATTCTTAAGCAGTGGTTTCACTATGGCATGTTTTCACTGGGGGGAATAGTATTGCTGGAAAATGATAAATTCAACAGTTTAGTCAAAGTAGGAATTAATGCAGAAGCCCCGAGGGTTAAAATTGAAGCGAGGGCAGGGTCCAGTGGGGAACCTGATTTTAGGGTGTTTAATATATTTAAGACCATCTCTGGAGAGAGAGGAGGAAACTGTGAGAGCCCCACTTTGCCATTTAGGTATTCCTCACCTGCAACTGGCGAGCTCTAGGTGTCCTTTTGGAAGGCTAAGTAAATGTCAGATTTTTTTTGAGGGAAGAATAGACCCAGATCATTACTATGTTTGTGAGAAGCTTCCACAGATTCAATGTGGGGATAAGAATGGGAGATTTCTCTTAATAGATGGAAAATCTCTTTAGGGGAGTTGGAACTTTGTTCTATTTTAAAGGCACAGTAAGAGTTTTGAGCTAACTTAATTTCCGTGCGAAACCGTCTAATGGCCTTCCTATAGTCTTCTTTCAATTAAGTATCATAGGTATCAAACAAATTTTATAAGCATGTTATGGCTCGCTCGCTGTCTGAACTTCAGTATGGTTAATTAAGGGGTGCTGCAGCACTCTTTCACCCTTACTTCCAGCACCTGGGGTTTCAGAGACCTAGCTTCACCTTGCTCGTTCCTGGCACGACTCCCACTAAGAAACGCATGCCTTTCTTGCCTGCTCTGCCTTTGGCCTTCATGAAGAGGGGCTCGTTAAACAGGAGCATCGCTACCACTAGTGCAGCAGGCTCACTGACACCGGGGCCCAGAGGTGTGAAGGCTCCACTACCCCTCAAATAGTGTCTATCTTTAGGTCTGGGTTGTGATAGGGCATTTGTCCAAAGATCCTCTTGCTTACAATTCACAAAGAGCCGTCCTTCGGTGTGTCACTATCTTCTATTGGATTTATTTTACTATCCTCCTTAGACTTTAGCTAGAGATTTGTCAAGCATGTCTTGGCTTAACCTATTGGAGTAATAATCTCTCACCTAATGCTTTGGTTGTTAGGGTTTATCTGTCCACCTCCACTCAAGGGCTTTCATTGGATTGGGTGTGAGACTACTGTACACATATAGCCCTCTCTTTACACTTCTGTAGAGTCATTTCCATGCTATAATGTGCTTACTCCAGTGTTATTTTAATGATTATGGGGGCTCCGGGCAAGATGTATTCTAGGGGCCTCTCTACGTAATACATTTTAATTTTATTACCCATTGCCTGCTAATTCAAGAGTGCATGATGCCAAAGAATACTAATTTATATGTTTAAAAAACAGCTGAAATATGCTCTGTCTGGAACCCAAAAAACTTAAGATGATACTGGGTAGACAGAGTCAGAGATAGAGGGAGGCAGAAAAGTAGAAAGTTTTAAATAGTGAAATAGAATAGACAGAAGTAAAATAGAATGAAAGTTTACTTTCGCAGGGGGTTGCTTGGAAAGTGGGGGCCATGGGAAATTGTCTACTTTGCCCATGCCCGAAAACCTCTCTGGCTAACCCTGCAAGTGTTAGCATATTAAACCCAGACCTATTGGTTCTTCCACTGTGCGTGTTATGAAACCTGAAGTTTGGTGTGGGGAGGGGCAACTTCTTTGCTTGCATTAGTGCACAGTGCAGCCTTGTTGAGCCACTGCTGGTAAACTTCAGGACAAGGGGCATGTGTGCACTACACGTCATTTTTAAAAATGCATTTGTAATGCATTTTTAAAAATTGCACATGCTTACTACCCAACTTGAATTTGTGGTAACTGCATTTCCTAAATGCCAAATTTGCGTTTAGGAAATGTATGATATATGTGAATAGGTAATCGCAAAGAGGTATTCCCTATTTGGGATTACCTATTTAGGGAATCGCAAATTGTGATTCCCTAATCAGAGTTGCAATTTTAAGTAATCGCTATTTTTGCGATTCCTTAAAATTGCACTGCGAATTCCTTTCATAAATGATGAAAGGCGATTTTGCATTAGTAAATGGTGGAATTTTGCAATTCACACCATTTGCAAATGCAAAATCCTTTGATACATCTGGCCCATAGAGTCTATAATGGGACACGCTCAAGAAAAAAACTTGAAACCAATTTAAAAAAATAACACATATTCTTATATATATTTTAACACCAATAACTTCGTAATTGGGTAAGTACTTTTCAAGGTATTAATTATTGAGTTGTACAGAAATACACTTGCATTTGTAGCTTTAAAGCGGTAATGTTATCATATGGGAAAGAAACATACACTGCATATGAGTACTTTCAACGACTAACAGAACTATTCTTCTCAATTTAAGGTAAGTATTGGGCAAGGTCCAAGGCAGCACCAACAGGTCACCTCAGGTCGGCTCTGTGGCATCCAGGTGCAAAGGTGTGTTTCATCGTCGGGTGCCCTGTTTACATCAATTGGAAATGGGGGTGATGAAAAGAGGCTCCAAGTGGATACTGGGAAGCTAGACTAGTGGAACCCACAGTGGGCTCTGGTCCTGAGGGACTCTGGTACACTTGGACGCCATTGAACCACTTCTGCTCGTGTTGTGGGGCTTGTGCACAGTGGTCCTTTCTGCTGTTGGGTCACACGGCGAAAGGCTGTCATGGTCCCTGATGTCCTGCAACATAGGCTGCAGGCGGGGACTGGGGCCCGGGGTCTCAGCTCTTGAGGGTCTTCGGTCCCTATTGGCACTGTTGATCCACCTCTACTCAGGTTGGGGGGCTCATGTGCAGTGGTGTTTCTGGTGTTGGGTTGCAGCAGTCCAAGGCTCTCGTGGTTCCTGCTGTCCTTTAAAAAGAGGCTACAGACAGGGACTGGGGGAGCAGTCTGGCCAAACCCAAAGGGAGGATTAGCTCTTGAGGGTCTCTGTGCCTCAGGGGCACCATCAGTTCACTGGTACTTGGGCTTGGGGGCTTATTTGCAATGCTGCTTTGTCTGGTGGGGTCACGCTGGCAGAGGCTCTTGGTGTCAGCCTTTTTGGTGCCTGAAGAATACAGGGAAGCAGCTCCTCTCCTCCAAGGGAGATGTTACTGGCAATATGAAGTCAGGGGTCGCTCCTCCACAGCTTTGGGAGGTGGCACCACTTTCTGGATGAGCTGGATCTGTGCAATCGTCGAGGTCCAGCCACAAGGCAGGTTTTTGCGCCAAGTGATGGTAAAGGCCTCAGTTCTTGTGTTGTGGACTCTTCTTTGTCCTTCTTTCTTGTCCAGTCAGATGAATCTGACTTCTTGGTGTCAGGGGGCACCTAAATAGTGAATTTAGGGGCATTAAGGGGAGTAAGGAGTAGTAGCCAAAGATCCCTATATGACCACTTTCTGTGGGAAATAGGGTTAACCTTGTCCCAGAGTTCCTAACTCCACCAAAATCAAGATGGTGGTATCCTTCTTTTATGGGTCACATCAGCCAGCACACCCTAGGGGTGTGACTGCACAATGCCACCCTGAATATCTAATTTCCCAACTGTCCTAGTGCCAAATGGGCCTCAGAGCAGGGGGTGGCATCTCTCAGGTCTAGGAGAAGCTGGGGTCGTATATCAAAGGTGGCTGGGACTTTGAAGTCTCTGGCCTTGGTATGCAGATTCACTATCCATCCTGCTGGAGGAGATGTAAACACCTTCTGGGGTCAGAAGCATGTCTGTGGTGGTAGTCAATCAGCCAGCACACTAGAGGACTGGTAGGTTTCATGGGGCACCCCTAAGGTACCCTCTGGGTACGTGTATTAATAAATCCATCACTGGGATCAGTGTGGGTTTATTAATATGAGGTGTTTGATACTAAACACCTTGTATTGATAATTCCATCACTGGGATCAGTGTGGGCTTATTAATATGAGATGTTTGATACCAAACACGTCTGCTTTCAGCAAACAATTATCGAAGCAATCATCTATCGGGGGAACTCACAATCACCAGTGCCCAGTACATATACTTAAGATAGCTTCCCTGTTCACTTGCGATGTCTAAGAATCAACTCTGACATCACAGGGGCATATCTGCTTGTGCACATATGTCCACACATGTAATATAATGCACCCTGCCTTAGGGCTGTAAGGCACGCTGTAGAGGTCATTTACTTATATTGCATGCAGTGTCTGCAGGCATGGCACAAAAGGGCTGTGCCATGTCCTGTTTTCACTTTTGTCTGCACCATTTAATGCAGCTTGCAATGGCAGTTTGCATGCGTGTGGTAAGGGGTCCCTTAGGGTGGCAAAATACATGCTGCAGCCCTTAGGGATCCTTTTTTAGTACCTATGCCCTAGCCACCTGGGGTACCATAATCTAGAGATTTACATGGGTGCTAAAGGTCTTGCCAATTGCGGGGCAAGTGTACAGTTTTAGAAGGAACAGCACTAGCAATGAGGTCTGGTTAGCAGGCCTCAGTGCACTGTCAGGCTCGAAAACAGCATCTAGTAGTTCTAAAGGGGGCAAAAAGTGGGGGGACAACTGCAACAAAATTCCAGTTTCCTACACTATGAGATCAGAATTGCCTGGTGCTCTGTGCATTGGACAATACGCTCTTTGTTTTAATGTTATGACAGACATGGTATGTTTTCTTGTGCAAGAGACCACTATCATAAATTTCCTCACACGTGCTGTATTTGAATGTGCTGTGATGCTCATCAAGAGAAAGCTAGTCTTTGAGTGATTGATGTCCACCCATTCTTGATGTTTTTTTTTAACATGGGTGGCTTCTGTCCCCATGAGCAGGCCATGACAATACTAACAGTTGGTGGCAGCTGATTATAGTAATGGTTATTTTACCTGAAACTCAGCAGGGAAGCTTCCTCCTGCTTTGCCTAGTACAGCCATGTAGCATGCCATCACTGAACCTATCAGCCCTCCTAATTGTATGTAAAGTGTGCATTAGAGTCCCGGGTCTGTGATAGCTGCAGCACCATTTTTAGGCCCCCATAAATGTAAGTAGCCCAGATGGTTGCAGGGTGCTCCCTAGGTGTTAGTGGTAGTTTGTGCTTACTGCCTACAATTTCCCTTAATGTCCCCTACAGTGCTCGTTTCATTCCCACTTCTGCCTAGAATACTTTGTGTAGGGCATTAGATTATAAAATGACACACGTGGTAACTTGGGGGCATATTTATACTCTGTTTGCGCAGAATGTGCGTCAAAAACTTTGACGCACATTCGGCGCAAACCTTGCCCCATATTTAAACTTTGAAGCCTGCGGACGTCAAAATTCCTCTGTGTGAATCATTTCTTGGATGTGGGAAACTGCCTTGCGTTAATGACATGCAAGGTAGGCGTTCCCGCCCAAAAAATGACTTTAAGGCCTGTGCGCCTTATTTATACTCCTGTGTCATTTTGACGTACAGGAGAGGGCGGGCCTTAAAAAACGGCGCACATAGCCTTAAAAAACAGCTCACAGCCTGATGTGCGCCATTTTTTAACGCCTGGGTGAGGGCAGGCGTTAAGGGATCTGTGGCCTCACTTCCATGGTCTCTGACCATGGAAGGAGTCCAGAGATGCCCTTCCCTGCCCCCAGGGTCACCACCTATCACCCTCGCCCACCCCTGGAGGACACCCATGGATGGGGGGACCCATCCCAGGTAAGTACAGGTAAGTTGAGGTAAGTATTTTTTTAAAAATTTGTAAAGTGGCATGGGGGGGCCTAATTTGGGCCCCACTACATGCCACTATGCCCAATGGCCATTGGGCAAGGGGGCATGACTCCTGTCTTTGCTAAGACAGGAGTCATTTCAGTAGGGGTTGTGTGTCAAAAAATGGCGCAAGTCCGGTTTGAGCCATGATTTTTGACCCAAACCTGACTTGCACCATTTTTTGATGCACAACCCCCATTTTCCCCTACGCCGGCGCTGCCTGGTTTGAGTCTTTTTTTTTTACTCTGACCAGTCTGCAGCGCCGGCTAAAGTCATTCCTTAAATAAGGTGCCCGCATGGCGTGTAGGAATGGCGTTAGCCGGCGGTAACATTTTTTTACGCAAACCAGCGCCGGCGCTGGTTTGCGTCAAAAAGTATAAATATGGGCCTTGGTGTGCTGATGACATGGAGCTAGGTGTCAGCAGCTATTAGTGGTACACGTGATCATAACACTACTGCCTCTTGTGTTTGCAGAGAGTAATGCTGGTAGCACGAATCTCGTTCATGTGTAGTCAGTGCTGGTGATGGCGGGTACCTCTTGTGTTTGCTGAGAGTAATGCTTGTAGCACGAATCTTGTTCTTGTGTAGTCAGTGCTGGTGATGGCGGGAGCCTCTTATGTTTGCAGAAAGTGATGCTTGTAGCATGAGTCTCGTTCATTTATAGTCAGTGTTGGTGATGGCGAGATCCTCTTTTGTTTGCAGAAAGTGATGTTCTTAGCATGTATCTACTTCATGTGTAGTCAATGTGGGGGTGATAGCAGGAGCCACTTGTGTTTGCGGAAAGTGATGCTTATAGCATGTGTCTTGTTCATGTGTAGTCAATGTGGGGGTGATGGCGGGAGCCACTTCCTTTTGCGGAAAGTAATGCTTGTAGCATGAATCACGTTCATGTGTAGTCAGTGCTGGTGGGAGTCTCTTGTGTTTGCAGAAAGTGATGCTTGTAGCAAGAATCCCGTTTATGTGTAGTCAGTGTTATTGATGGCAGAAGCCTCATTTGTGTTTGCAGAAAGTGATATTCGTAGCATGAGTCTCATTCATGTGTAGTCAATGTGGGGGGTGATGGCAGCAGCCATGTGTGCTTGCAGAAAGTGATGCTCGTAGCTTAAGTCTCGTTCTTGTGTAGTCAGTGCTGGGGGTGGCGGGAGCCACTTGTATCTGCAGAAAGTGATGCACACAGCATGAGCCTTTTTCGTGTATCGAATTAATGTTAATGATTAGCCACTTGAAACATTTACAACTTCATGATAGGATTTGAGCCAGGTCTTGCACTATCCCATCTCTGGTTAGGAGGTCCAAGGGAATCAGGAAGAGCCAAACTGGAGGGAGTATGCCCACCTTTCCTGGAGAGACATGCTGTCTGTCCTGGGTAAAGGAACAATGGACTCAGAATAGACTCTTCGAGGTCCATCTACAATTAAATCCCCTCTTAAGGAACATTGTTTTTCCTGCCTTTTTCTAGGGTTCATTCCTATTTGGACAGAGAAGTTTCTCAGAGTGAGAATTCTAGAGCACTGTTGCAATCTACTTTTCTTTTTTACCTGATTTGTTGACTAATGTGCCCACTGCAAAAGGTTACTGAGGTAACAGACATTTTGACACCTGTGAAAATGTTATCCATCAAAAAAAATATTATTTTATAGCCATACAACCATCACCGTCCGGCAAACTCAATCCAGTTATTTTAAACAAACTGAAATGAGTGGACTTTTTGTGTTTAGAATTGTGTCCGAGTTCCCAGTTCCTCAGCTTTTCAAAACATTTGTTAAAGGAGACATCCGACCCTGCAGTCTATTCCTGATTGTAGTTTTCTTGACTCTGTTGGTCAGCTGTGCTGGTTAATAAGGCACAGCTTAGATGTCACAAGACATCCCGATTTACCCCTTCAGCAATGCACCCCACCAACACCTACAATTGAAGCAGAGATCTTCAATCTGTGGGGTGCGACCCCTGGGGGGCCGTGGAGTTATGGGAAGGGGGGCGCTCATTTTCTGGCCTCAGTTCTGCCTCAAATCCAAAACGTTTGATCTTCGTTTTGGGAAAAGACAACCACCCAGGGGCATTCAATTCTGAAAGCGTGCACTGGCTTTAATTGATCAAATCACTGGAAGCTTTGTGATGACGCATATTATTTTTGAGTGGTAGTGCAAAGAGTTAAGACTGAGTTGTGAAATGCATGCTTTTAATTGTATTCACATAGCACTTACGAATGTATGTCGGAACAACACATGCTGGAACCACGCATGCCGGAACAACGCGGTCGGAATAACGACCGCGTTGTTACCACTAATGCCTTTACCACAAATGCCTTAACATCGATTTTTCGTTGTAAAGGCACTCCTGGTGCCTGGTGGAACGTCATGCATGGTTCCAGCATGCGACCCCCCAGGCCCCTTACCCCGCCCCTAAAATTACCACAACCCCCCCACCCAGCACCTAAAACCACCCCAACCCCCCACTCCTGCCACTAAAACTACCCTAACCCCGCCCCTAAAATGAACGTGACCCCCGCCCGCCCCTAAAACCTAAAACCACCCCAACCCCCATCCCCGCTCCTAAATTACAGCGACTCCTAAAACCACCCCAGTCCCCCCACCCCGCCCTTAAAACCTAAACTACCCCAACCCCGCACCCCACCCCTAAAACCTAAAACCACCCCAACCCCCATCCTCGCCCCTAAGTTACCCTGCCCCTAAAACCACCCCAACCCCACCATCCTGTTCCGAAAACCTAAACTACCCCAACCCCCCACCCCGCCCCTAAAACCAAGCCAACCACCCCACCCTGTCCCTAAAACCTAAACTACCCCAACCCCCACCCCTACCCCTAAAACTACTGCAACACCTCACCCCACCCCACCCCTAAAACCACCCCAGCCCCGCCCCTAAAATTACCGCAACCCCCTACCCCTGCCCCTAAAACCTAAAACCACCCCAAACCCCCACCCCGCCCCTAAAATTACTGCGACCCCTCTCCTGCCCCTAAAATCTAAAACCACCCCAACCCCCCACCCGCCCCTAAAACCTAAACTACCCCAATCCCCCACCCCCAAAAAGTAATAAAAAAACAACCTCCCTCCCCCTGCACCAAAACTGAAAATACCCTGACCCCCCACCCCACCCCTAAAACTAAAAATGGCCCTCCCCTAAACCTAAACTACCACGACCCCCCACCCCCAAAAACTAAAAATACCCCGACACCCCACCCCGCCCCTAAAACTAAAAATACCCCACCCCTGCCCCCACCCCTAAAACCGACCCAGCCCCACTTACCTGATCACTTCCTCCTCCTCAGCTGACTCCCTTCTTCTGTGCCTTAACCACGCATGTGCGTGGTTCAGCACATGCGTGGTTAAGGCACCGAACAAAGAAGTCGTGGTTAATGAAAGCGTTGTTCCGCTTTCGTTGTCCACAACTGCGTTGTTCCGGAGTCGTGGTTTAAGCTGCTTCCCAGTGCTTACTACCCCCTGAAGAGGTGTTGAAGGGAAAGTTATGTAAAAAAAAAACTTCTTGTGTACGTTCTAGGTATTACTAAAATCTATATTTTGGAAGCACCACTTTATCGTAAATTGTTTTTCACATTTAGTAGTAGTCGATCTTACACTGTGTGTAATGCAAGTATAAAATTATGACTTACATATTCACAGTGCTTTCTGTCACAGACTGAGACCTTGTAGCACTAAAAAAAATCAAGTGTCTATTCTCCACTGCATCAACCAAGATAAAATTAAGTGTCTCTCTGGTTACACATATACCTCTGCAGTACATTAACTAACATGTTTCATAATGTACTACAGAGCATTTCCTACTGAGTAGTAATTTTTTACATTCAATTTCCATTAAACTGCCCATTATTTTATATGTGGCTACCTTGGGGTGAAGGCCTAAAAACTGGAGTCAACAAAAGCACCAAACTAATATAACAGAAGCATCTGTTTTCATATTGTTAGAAATAAAAAACTTTTATAGAAAAACAGTGTGGGAGAAGGAGAAGAGACCACTTCCTCCCCTGGATTTAAAGAAAGCATCATACTTGGACCTTTATCATCATCATTGATTATTGTAAATGGTATGTTTTAATTATGATTGATGTTCAGCAACCTCCAGTTCCATACAGCTGTAAAAGCCAAGCCTTCAGCCTCCCATGAAATATAGTAAGGTTCTCCTCGGTTGTCAAGCACTAAAGTTGCTGCCCATGCATTACAGCCATTATATCCAGGACCACTTGAATTTTATGACAAGACCGGAGGCTCTATTATGCGTTCTTTTCTTACTTTATTTTGAATAGCAGCAGTTAAGAAACTACAGCTCCCAAAAGGATTAGCAACAGGCTAGCCAATGGGAGTAAAACAGGAACTAAGACTGGACCAATCAGCAGAAGCCATAAACCATAGAGAGTACCCTTGACTGCAAGCAGCCCTCTTTTCTTGCTTCTCGCAGTCAAGATAAGTACACTCTTTTGGTCTTCCGTCTACTTAAATGTTTTACTATGCGGTAATGTCTCTTTAGTGTATTATATTGTTTTCATATTGGGTTGCCTACTTCATTGCCGCTGCGCGGCATATTAGTACCCCACCTTCCCCCCCCACCTTCGTGCAACCGTTTGTCCTTGAACGCACGCTAAACGCCGCGCGTTCTAATTACTCCTTTCTCGCCGCGTTCTGTCAGCGCGCTCCAAAACTAATGCGCGTTTGACAGATGGAGCTGCCCAAACCTTTGCGTGTGCCGCAGCTCGTCCCGAAGCGGCTTTTCGGGACTCCGTCTTCACGTTGGAGCCAAACCTGCCCATTCTGCTCCTTCCGACGTGCCTCTTTGCCTGCATATCTCCCATCTGGCTCTTTTTTTCGCCCCCGCCCTTGGGGAGTAGCCGTATCGTGCACCAGAGAGCGTGTTGCTCTCATTAACCCCTGACTACCCAATAACTTTCTTAGCCTCAAAGCACATTTATTTACACTTCTGTGTCTATTGTTCCGGTGTTTACTGCCCACAATAAATTTTATTATGGATCTTGGCAGTTCACCCTTAAGGCCTGACTCTGAGGAGGATGAGGAATCCTTCAAACAGGATTTAAACAATTTTATACAACCCTCAGTAAAACATGCTCTAAAAGCATCAATGGATAAAATGTCAAAAAACATTGAGAACTCAGTAATGTCCATGGTGTCCAATTCTATGGCCCATTCTGCGGGGAAAGCAGAAAACGGAAAATAACTTCTTTTAAATCAGGTAAAGGCGCACAGACAGAGAGTGAGCTTGCTTCACACCAGACTGAGGACTTGATTCCTCCCAGGCCTCCTACTAAAGAGGGGAATTCCACCAAAAAAACGGCGTCACAATTGAAATGTAAATCAGAAACAAAACATATTCCTGCGCCTAAAAAGATTGTTATTTCAAAAATATTGGACACAGATGATGAGGACATGGACGATTTATCTCAGTCAGATAATCCTGATGATACGTTTTCCCCATCCTCTCCTCCCCCCAAACGTATCAAACTTTCTTTAGGTGGCCCCTCTACCAGTGTGTTTGATTCAGAGGGTGTTCCCATGTTTGATCCGTCCCTCATTCACCATCCTAATTCAACTGAGTGGCTCCCGTTGGACCACGTGGGTGTATATATTTCTTCCCGCTTACGTCTACCTTTAGATAAACAGACACGTTCCAATCTAAAATCAGAATGTCCTAGACCATCGTTGGATTCCAACATTACAGTAACTCCAGCTATTGACGAGTCACTCATCACGTTCTTTACCAAATTCGGTAAAGATCCCCATAAGGGGGTAGACAAGGCCTGGACCACGTGCCAGGATAAACTCCTGGATGTGGTCGGCCCCCTAGCAAGAATTTTTGATTTAGCCGAATCAGCCAGATTAGAGGACTCCCCAATCGATCCCTTAGATCTTTCCCTTTGGACCCAAAGAGCCTTTTGCCTTTTGGGCAATGCGAATTCAGCTATCATTCATGAGAGACTTAAGGGTCTCCTCCTCAGGATGGACCCTAAGCTGGCTAACTTGGCTACTCTGGATCCCGGCATCCAGGCCGATGGTAAACTCTTTGGTGACTCATTCATCAAAGATCTTAGCCGTTTCGTCTCGACCTTTTCGTCTCTGGACAAAGCCCAACAATCATTAGAAAAGGTCTTTAACCAACGTGTTTTTACACGGGCCGGTAGAGGTAGGAGCCGCTTTACCGGCCGCTCATATAGGAATCAAGGCTCAAGAGGATATTCCAACTCCTTCAGTCCCTATCCCCAGGAATTCAAACCCCACTTTTACCCGCAAAGATCAAGGGGTTTCCGCAATCGTGGTCAGCGCTTCTCCAGATCGTCCAATAACCAAGGTAAGCCAACTTTCTGTCCCTCCCGTAGGAGGACGCCTTCGCTTCTTCCTTCAAAAATGGAAGTCAATTTCTGCAGACCCATGGGTTCTCTCCACTATTCAGGGATACCATATTGAACTCCTTTCTCCTCCTTACCAATCCTATCTTCCTCCTCTTCCAAGGTTCTCTCTCGAAATGTTATCTCTAATTTCTTTAGAAATTCAATCCCTATGAGAAAAAGATGCCATCCATTATTGCATCCCAGATTCTTCCGGCTTCATCAGCTCTATCTTCCTCATCCACAAAAAGAACAAAAAGCTAAGACAGTAATCAACCTAAAATCTTTCAACCAATTTGTCGTCTATCCACACTTCAAGATGGAAACCATCATCCATCTCAGGGATATTTTACTCCAATTCGATTGGCTAGTCAGACTAGATTTGCAGGACGCATATCTGACCATTCCTATTCATCCTTCTCACAAAAAATATTTACAATTTCATTGGAATTCAAAAACGTATCATTTTTCCTCCCTTCCTTTCGGCCTATCGTCGGCACCGTGGTGCTTCACAAAACTATTGAAACCGGTCGTGACCTACCTTCGATCCCTGGGCATCAGACTTATTATCTACCTCGACGATATACTGATCATGCACCAGTGCAAATCTTCCCTGCTGGCTCATCTACAGATAACATCCACTCTCCTCGCAGAACTCGGTTTCCTTATAAATCACGAAAAATCCGTGGTGGTTCCCTCTCAACAAATAGAATTTCTGGGCTTCCAGATAGATTCGGTTTCTGCCTCCCTGCTCCTTCCCCGTTCCAAGGTTTCTGCAATCAAAAAAGAGTTGGTTCTAACTCTTCAAAAAGACTCTATTTCCCTCAGAGCTCTGGCAAGGGTCGTCGGTCTTCTCTCTTCTTCGATCCAGGCCATCTTCCCAGGACCCCTTCATTACTGCGCCCTCCAGCGTCTCAAAATTCTTCATCTCCATCGAGGATTGGCCTTCTCCGACCTCGTGTCTCTAGATTAAGAATCTCAAATGGAAATTCAATGGTGGATATCCCATTTAGAGGCTTGGAACGGCAGATCCATCTTCCCCTCTGTGCCCGATCTTGTGTTAGAATCAGATGCAAAGTCTCACGGGTTGGGACGCCCGCTGTGGTTCGATATCGACTGGCGGTATATGGTCCGCAGAGGAGTCCAGATTGCACATAAATTGTTTAGAGCTTCTTGCAGGCTCCTTTGCGATCAGAAGCTTTACGAAAAACAGAGCACGATGCTCCATTCTGCTCCGCATGGACAATATATCCGCGGTTGGTTACATCAACCACTTAGGAGGCACCAGGTCCAGGCCTCTTGCTCTTCTGGCCAAGAGCCTCTGTGAATGTTGTCTGTCCCACAATTTTTCCCTCCTAGCCGAGTATCTCCCAGGCTCCTTGAATTCCAATGCAGACTGGCATTCGCGCCACCTCTCGGACTCCAGCGATTGGAAATTACACCACTCAGTCTTTCATCAAATAGAAAGAAAATGGGGTCCTTTCCAGGTAGATCTCTTTGCGTCCAGACTCAACACTCAGCTTCCTCATTTCTTCAGTTGGCGCCTGGATCCTCTGGACATAGCTACAGACGCTTTTCTCCAAGATTGGTCCAGAACTCTCAATTATGCTTTCCCTCCCTTTATTCTAATCAACAGAGTATTAAATCAGGTCAGACGTCAGAAGGCGTCCCTTGTCCTGTTAGTCCCCTTCTGGCAATCACAGGTTTGGTTTCCACCCCTCCTCGAACTTACGGTGGACTTCCCAATCTTACTCCCGACGTTTCCGTCTCTCCTTCTAGACCCTTTCGGGTGTCCCCACAATCTGATTCTCAACAAATCATTAACCCTTTCAGCCTGGCACATTTCCGGTCTACCCAACAGTCCTTCCCTATTTCGTCAGAAGCTTCAGAGTTCATCAATAACGCATGGGCACCTGGCACAAGGCGAGCCTACAAATCAGCTTGGACTCTTTGGTCAAGCTGGTGTGTGGGAAAATATGCCAATCCCTTTTCAGCAGATTTAAATTTAATTATCAACTTTCTAGCTGCCCAGGCGGGTTTGGGTAAGTCATATCGGACAATAAACCTTTATAGATCCGCTATATCTATGAACCACTCGAATATTGATGGCAATCCTATTGGGACCCATCCCTTAATTTGTCGTCTCTTAAAAGGCGTGAAACTCTCGAGACCCCCTACTGCCAAATATTCCCATGTCTGGGACGTTTCCCTAGTTCTGAATCTACTCCTTTCTTGGCCAGATAATTCAAGTCTTTCTTTTAAAAGGCTTTCTGCCAAGCTTATTATGTTGCTATGCTTAATTTCTATCAAAAGGGTTTCGGATGTTAAGTCTTTAGACGTGTCTGCTCGTCAGTTCTTTACCTCAGGTGTTTTATTTCACATTTCCAAACGCACCAAAACTAATTTACATTCTGTATTCTATCCTTTCTTCCCTGATAAACCAAAACTATGTGTGGGTCTTTGTTTAAAAGAATATGAAAAAAGAACTGGTAACCTGAGAATGTCCTCTTTCAATCAATTGTTGGTTTCCTTTCGCAAACCCCACAATCCGGTGACTTCTGCAACTCTGGCTCGCTGGGTTAAATGGATTATGTCCCTAGCGGGGATTGACATCTCCGTTTTTGGAGCCCATTCTTCCAGGGGGGCCATGGCCTCTAAGGCCTTCGCCCTGGGGTCCAGTTTAGAGGACATTCTCAGGTCAGCAGATTGGTCTAATGACAATGTTTTCAAAACCTTCTATTGTAAACCTGTTAGAACTGCTTCTTCATTAGTTATTGACAAGCTTTAAACTTGCATAATAGAGCCTCCAGTCTTGTCATAAAATGTAGATTTTCCTAGTAATTTATGACGGAAAGTCTTAATTTTATTAAAGACACGGAGGCGAATATTATCCCACCACAGTACTTCTATTAATATGTACTTTCTTTCTCCCTCCCAGCGACTCCTGCATTGCCTCCAGCTTCCGGATAACGCCGCTGGCTCCATCCTCTCCTTCTTCAAGAAGAAACCTTCGGGTGTGTCTTCGCAACCTACTCAAGATCATCTCTCTCCTTCATCGTACTCTCCGTTTATTGCTGTGGTTCAAGAATTTTGTTCCGTTTTGTTGGTTTTGGCAATTGTCGGACTTATTTACCCATTGTTTTATGATTCTATCTGACTTGCTTGTTCAAGAAAAGAGGGCTGCTTGCAGTCAAGGGTACTCTCTATGGTTTATGGCTTCTGCTGCTTGGTCCAGTCTTAGTTCCTGTTTTACTCCCATTGACTAGCCTGTTGCTAATCCTTTTGGGAGCTGTAGTTTCTTGACTGCTGCTATTCAAAATAAAGTAAGAAAAGAACGCATAATATTTGCCTCCGTGTCTGTAATAAAATTAAGACTTTCCGTCATAAATTACTAGGAAAATCTACATTATGCAATTGTGTGGCCATGACGATTTTTGCATAGTTATAGATTCTGCGCATTTGCCACATGATCCATCAACTGCTGCATAATCTGCAGATTTTAACAAAAAAAAAAATATTTCTAGCTCAAACTGTTCAAAAGTTACTAAAAAACAGCGACACGTTGCTGCGCAGTAGAAGGCCGTTTGCAAAGCTGGACTGGTCATGTGTTTGTTGCTTATTGCTATATTTGGGTGTTAAACTGGTACTAAAGAGGTGCAACCACAGATTGAGCGTCTCTTTGGCAAAAAACAGGCACACCCATCACGTTAGTTCAGGTAGGTGTTATCAACCGAATAAGTTTCGTCAAATTATGTTTTGTTTGTGCGAAATAAAGTGCCATTGTGCATTTTGGGGTCGGTATTTTTGGAGACTTTTTGTTTGAACTGTGTGGTAAGCCTCTGACACCAAACTAGTCACCCACTAACCTTTGGCTTTCTTAACACTGTTTAATATTACTTCCTCACCATAAAAATGATTTGCTGTGGCAAATAGGGGTGTTTATGGTTGGCGAGGATGAGAAGTACCTGGTTCTAGGCATTTTTGTCAGGAGGGGTCCTTACACCTAAAACCATCTTGGCATCTAAAAGTTTGAAGACCTCTGCATTAAAGGGTTATGCAGGTCACAAATTTGAATCCCAGCAGCCAACTCTCATGAATAGTAAACTAAGAGCCATTGTTGTGCCTTTTATTTACAATCCTTAGAAAAGGAAAGTGTGGTTTAGGGCATTAAATTAAAAAAAAATATGGATATTCATTCGACTGTCAAATACAGGTGCCTGTTAACCAAGCTGATTTTTCATTGACCTCTAAAGCTCTCCTGTTGGCATCAGTGCATCGTGGTCCTTTAACTGGAGTCTATTATCTTGTGCAGGAATGAGCATAGTGGTTAATTTGTAAATAGTAACGTGCCAGTGCACAAACTCTGCTCTGAAACGTGCAGCTGCTGCATGTAAGTGTGTGAGCACAAAATGCTGAAGCAGCAAGCACTAAAGCCATTTCTGGCCTTTTTAAAATCTATTTAAAGGCACTCCCTCCCCTTTCAGTGCACTCTGCAGCTTTCTGCTTTCTCTCTTTGTGATGCTTTTCCGTTTTTCTTTGCTCCGTCTTTCCCATATGTGTCTTTTGCTCACAGTAATTACCTGATGCAGAAAAATAAGTGCTGGCCCGCAAAGATAAGTGCTGGTACCCCTCCACCGGCAACCACCAGCTCAAATTAGGTACTGAACGAGCATATTTTGCCATCTCGACTGTGACATGAATATTCATTTAAGGGGATGGCAAATATACCTTTTTGCAAGAATACTGTATCTCTGTGCAATGCCCTCAGGTTAAAATATTCTGGCAATGCAAAATTACAGCTATACAACACTTTTTAGGTAGGGCTTGACTACACAGCTTTCACCAGACCTTTTGCCGTCATAACAAAAAGAGTTTTAGGAAGCAGTTCTAAGAGAGGGGCTTAGTCTTCACCCACGTGTTGATCTTCCTTTCTACAGGTGTTGTTTGGTTGAAAGCTGTGTGCTAGTGTACTTGCATTACACTTTTTGCCTTGTGATAAAAATTACACTTCATGCAGTAGGCCTATTGTGGTAACAAGTCAACGGTCAAAACCGAGCTGCTTCCTTTGAAATTTTATGACAAAGGCAGTAAGGAGGGCTGACATATTTATTGTGAAAAACTTTATGTTGAAGGTAATAAGTCCTTATGGCTGATTGTTATTACATGTTAAAACGCGTAGGCAGAAAATTGGTTACAATGACTCTTTCAGATTACCCTAATAAGGAAAGAATTTGGTGTTGATCACCCACTCTGACAATTCCAGGGTGCAGAGGATTTGCAGTGTGAAAATCCTTATTAACATATTTTGTTTTGCCAAAGGTGATTTTGTACATACTGGTGTCAAGCCATTGTTAAAATTTATAGGCCTGATTGGTTCTTTGGGAAATTTTTTGACAGGTGCTGTGGATCTGACCTGTTTATTCTGAAAAGTTATGACAAAGGTTGTAAGGTTGACAAATCTATTGTGGAAAGCATTCATCAAAGCCAATAGACCTTTATAGGTAGATTGTTATTGCCCTGTGCCTACACAATGGACAGCACCATTACAAGATGGCCTTGGATTCTATATTTAAATTTTGCCTACTTTTTATTGTAAGCATTTGCATGACATGTTTAGATGGCTGCATTTTTTTAAATCTCTACTCTTTTAATGTGTCTCCGGTATGCTGCTGTGTTTGTGAGTGTCCTTTACTATGGATAGGTGAGTGAGAGAATGCAGGGATGGGTTAGTGGGTGGATAAGTGGATGCACAGCAGCAAGGATAACTAACTAAGTGTGTGTGTATGATGGGTTACCGAGTGCCTAAGCTCACTAGTGACTGAAGTGGCATTTTGAATTGCAAGACAGACCTAGTGGCATTGCCAATGCCTGTTTAAAATACTTGGGAATTTTTTATCTCTTGCTAACTATTCTAGAATAGGAGTTAGAATAGCATGCTGAGGCCTACCAAGGTCAGATTTAGTGACTATAAACAGGTCTACATAACCAGAATCACTCTGTGACAGTAGAGAGTTAACAAGTGTTAGCATAGGCAATAGGTTTCGCCAATGTTAGATCTACTGGTCTGATAGTGTTTTTAAATGTTGTACAGCAGAGTGGCTTCTGTGCAGCATGACTTACAGTAAAGAGGATTGCGCTTGTGATGTTGTTGTAGTGTCCTGCTGGACACGTTCTAGTGTTTTGCCAGCCTCTCTGTTGAGGGCTGTCCTCCCACCCAACAAAGGCGTCACCGGTCAGGTGACCCTGCCAATAAAAATGGCCGGGCGCACGTGCCCAGGGCCAGTTCTACCGACCACGTCACTGTGTCAGTGTGACTTATTTTAGTAGCATGAGGGCCTAGGGCCCCAACACTAGGGTTGTGTGTCCTTAGTAGAGTTTAGGGAATGGGTAGAATGACCGGAGTGGGTTTGAAAAGGAGAAGTAGTGAGTTTTTTTGTAATTAGTGGTCGTGTGTGCTTGTTAGTTGGGGAATATAGCTAAAGGAGGGGTGAAAAGACTAAGATGTTTTGGCGTTCACAGAAGTCAGGTTTGGGATGAGCCGGGGGAGCAGGGATGGGAAGAACAGAAGGGTTTTTTGTTGTTTATAATAGCAAAATGTAAATTGTGCTAATTAGGCTGCATCTATTGCTTGTCTGTACTACGCACGTTGCACGAACGGGTGAAGTTTACTTTGCTGCATGCAATAAAGTAAGGTGACAGTGTCCATTATCACTCTCGGAACACACAAGGCACAGGTCAAGTATATTGGTCTGGAATTGTTATACGCAAATAATCTTTTTATCAGGAACAAGTGCCTGAACCCTCCATGACCACAAGTGAAGATAGCTTTCTGGGCTCATTTCTGTCGTAGATTTTGCACCCAGGATAGGCACCAGGGCCTTATGAGCACAGCAAACTTCTCCCATCACCCCCAGCTGTTACAGGATGCACAGGAAGCTTGCAGAGGTGTCAGGTGGAAAAGGGAGGAGGGAGGGAAACAAAGACTGAACAGGGAGAGGCGGTGGTGGGTTGGTAAAGACAATGAGCAACATGCAGAACGATAAAACAACGGACACCATGGAGGATGGTTGTATCGAAGCAACAGACTGTGGGGAGGAGGGGGGACAGCAGAGAAAACGACGGGGGAGAGGTGTTGAAGAAATGGACAGAAAAAAGGAGGGTGGGGAAGTGTACTGAATCAACGGACAGGACAGCAAGGAGGAGTACCGAAAAACAGATAGCAGGACAAGGGTAGGGGGTATCCAAACAATGGACAGCAGGGTGGAGGGTAGAAGCCGGCATGCAGCGAAGAAAGAAGATAGCATTCAGCATGGATAAGTGCTTGATAAGAAATGAAAAAAAAGAAGTACCTTCAGTGTCGTAGATGGAGGAAATGACACTGGGCAGTAGCCAATGGCAAGTGCCCAGAAGGAGCACTTGGTTTCGAGGCAACACAATAGCATGGACGGCAAAGAAGAAAGCAGGAAGTGAAAGCAGACGACTTGCTGGCCAATCGAAAGCACCTAAATTAGAGCAACGGACTAAACCAATGGTAAGTTCAGGTAAGTAAGGGGAGGGTTTTTATCCCCTTTTAAGTTGTTTTTTGTTTTTAAAAAAAGTGTTCACAAGCACAGCTCGAAATCAAGCGCCTGCTGGCAAAACCTAAAAATTAGAGGTGTTATCGCCAGCACTGGCCAAGGTATACAGATGTCAAAGAAATATAATTCCAGAAGGTGTTTAATAAAGGAAAAATAGTCCCAAAAGATCTGTGCAGCATTTTGGAAGAACACAGAAAGATGAGTGAAATATCAGCCACATATGTTGGTTTGTCATGAGTCGAGGCATAAAGTGTTAATTTAGCCATGGCTTCCGAACTACATACATGTGGATATGTTTACCTTTGCATCAGAACTGAAAAGTTACACCGTACAGATTATGCTGATTCGCCCGTGGTTAAAAGTTATGTATTACCTTTTGTAGCACTGGTTCAACTCTCTGTGTAATAAAGTTCAACTGAATTGACTGATAAAGAGTGCATCATGTGCACGGACTCTGTGTTTATCACATCATTCCTCTTCAGGTGCTGCCATGTGCAATAAACAGGAGTCTCAAGTCAAAAAACCAAAGTTGGAAAAGTTGAAAACCCAATCCTGCCACCCTGGCAATTTACAGTTTTAGATTTCTCAGAGTACAACTATTGGACTTATGCCGATTTTAGGTGGAAAATCATCTTCAGTAACTCATAGGGAAACATGAGGTTGTAACTGTACAACCATGTTAAATATGGCAACTAAAAGGCTTTGAATAATTGTATAATTTGATGTACAATACCCTCAAATTAAATAACATAGAGGAGGAGCCCTAACATTGAGCCTTGAGCGACAGAGTGATAGCTGTTCTGCTACCAGCAATAGCAGATTCATCACAGCCCCACAACTGATCAACTTTTCTCCTCTCCACAATGTGCAGCCAGTGGCGGCTTTTCCGCTAAGGCGGAGGAGTGTGGCCCCTCTGCTTTCAGGAGAAGGAAAATAAAATGAAAATAACGGAATGTTATTATCATTTTATTTTTATCTGGAAACAGGTTAGGGCAGACGTGGCTGGCGGAGGCCTGGGGGGAAGAGTGGTATGTGCACCATAAGTACGCATGTCTGTTTGGCCAGCCGTATTGCACAGCTGGGAATAGAAAGTGCACAGGGTCCCACTCCCTGTGTGAGGGCCGAACCGGGCCGCTCGCACCAATCACAACGCTGCTGTCATGCTGGTGACAGCAGCATTGTGTTTGGCTGAGGGGAGTGTGGCAGCAGGTGTCCTTCCTGAAGAGGACAAAGCTGCTCAGGATGAGGACGGAGGAGACGAACCTGTCTCCCGACAGAGCAGGTAAGTGGTTTGTTTTTAAAAAACGTTTTTTTTTTATTACCTCAACCCATCACCCCCATTCAGTGGCAGCTGCCACTATGCACAGCTGCATTCCCTACCCACAAGTAGTCTTAGGGGCAGGTAGGTGGATGATGCTGGAGCTCTGCTGCATTCCCCTACCTCAAGTCCGGGCTAAAGGGAAATCTTAGAGTTAGTGGCAAAAACTAGGGAGCCATTTCTCTTTAGCCTGACACCCCACCTTTGCAGCTGGAGGGAGTTGGTGACAGAGAAGTTGAACTTATTGAAGTCGTGATACATCACCCAGGGTGACGTTCCTCGACTTCACCCAACTTTATGGGTGAATTTACACACTCCTCTAATAGTTACCTAAACCTAGCAGCAGTCCAGCCTTCTCCTTTGGTGATTTGACCCCTTACACCTTCTTGGGAGCATGTCGGGATGATGCAGTGGTGTTTTTTTAAGTGTCTAGTAGTTCTAGTTACATTCTTTTAAACCAGTAGAATTTTCCTTGATTTGTTGTGGTAGAAAAATAATGTGCTTGGTCAACAACCTATACACTATAGCTGTATGCAATAGAAACCAATTGTAATTAGCCATCTTGAATTTTCTTCGGGAAGGCTCCCTATGACGTCACAGAAATTGACAGTAGCTCAGGTGGCTGGGTCTGCTCTGTATAGTAAGCAGTTTATAATGGAGCACACATGCTCCTTCTGTCTTACTTGTATTTCACCCCCGCTCCCATTCGTGACTCTATGAAGTTATGTTTTGTCTGCTTTTTATTCTAGGCCTGGAGGTTAAATAAAGGACATTGCGGTGAGAAACTTTGCTGGAGTGGGTTGAGAAGAGACTATTTTGCACATTCTCTGTCTGCGGATCTGCCTGGCAACAATTAAGGCGGTGTCTGGAACACAGTAATGAAGGCCCAGAGTTAATTAGGGAGCTCTTCCAGGCACGCTGTGAAGTGCGTCTCTCGCCTATAGCTCCAACCGAAGTTCACATTCTGAAATTAACAAACACTGGCAAAGCCAATAGGTTGTGCCTTTGGGCCCTATTGGTCTTGCCACTTTTTTTTACATGCTGTATAGCATGGCTTTTGAAAAAGAAATAAAAAAACTATGCTGCTGGCTGCGCTTATGAAATAGGAGGGTTAGATCAGCAAGAAAAAGTAGTGCGAGTGGTGGAAAGCAACAACTAGGGGCAGTGCCAGCTGTTGAAGGTAGAAAATGGCTGGCGTAAAAATTAAACCATAATTTTTCCATTAGCGGCCGAGGAACGCAATAGATTAGCTCTAATGATCTCTAACGCCTCCATTTCAATAAACAGATGGGCATGCACAATGTTTGTCTCAAGCTCTTCGCAAAGACACATTGCATCAGCTCTCTTGCAAGCTGTCCTACTATAGAAGTGTAAGTTTATTTAAATTGGGACTCTTGTAAATCTCTTAAGAGTAGGCCTTTTTCCAATACATTTGAAAATAGGTTTAAAAAACAGAAAAATCCAGAATGGTCAGAGAAAGTGAAATAAAGAGACAGGGCGACAGAGAGAGATAGGTAGCCTGCAATACAAGAGAAACTATGAGAGAGAAGTGAGTGAGGCAAAGCGCCTCTACAGTACACAAAACGAAAGGAGAACTGTGTGGCATAGAAGAACAAGATGGTCCTCTAGTATGCTCCGGGCAGTTCTCCGCAGTACGCGCATTTCCTGCTTCTCCTGTTTCTCCTGTTTTCAAGGGAGCCTGACAGCATGTTGAAACCAGGAGGACTGTGTTCATGGACCAGCTGATGTGGCGGTGAAGGGTTCAAATCAAAGCAACCGCCTTCTCTGCATCTGATTTGTAGCTCCATTTTGTGAAGCGCCTATTTATGAATATGGGCTGGAACAAGTCACCAGTGACAGTAGCAGATGTGCTTATGCGGCACTTGCTTAACAAGCCATGAGATTGTCTAATAATGCCTGGTCCTGATAAGTTGTGCCGCTGGTCAGGGTATGATAAAGAGAACGCTATCTGACAAGGCGCTGCAAGAGTCTGAACTCAAGCTTCACTATTGAAATACAATCTGGTTCTTTATTACATTTATTAATTTATTTAAAAGGGGATCAGCCACCACTGCTTTCATTGGAGAGTCCTAATCCACAACAAACAGATAGCGGGTAAGAGGGACAGAGAAAGATTGCGGAGTGGAGAGAGAAAGCATGTTTATCAGCTCACCTTATTTTGCTCTCTTTCACTAGTTCATCTGCAAGCCCTTTTCCTTTCACCTGCGATGGTGAAGACCGACAAGTTGACGTCGATGAGCAACAGGCATAAACTCAGTACTGGTAGAGCGATCCCCATGCCCTACCGCTACCTGCCCGTGTGAATGCACGCTGCAGTCTCGCAGAGCTGTGTAATAATGCCACCCACCAACTAAACGAATCCCAATGCTGCTTTCATGTTGTTTGTATAGCATGGCAGCAGCACCCGGATTGGACATAGCAGGCAGACATGGCACTCATACCAGGAGGCTGGGTCTGTGTTCCCTCGGCTCACTTGTGTAGCATAGTTTGAGAAGATCTGAAGTTTGCATGTCAAGTTGGCCGTGGAAAATGATATGGCCAAACTGACGTGCGTACTTCATTTCACTGTGATGGGCAAGGTGGGGCTGCCAATCATTATGCTTGGACCAGCCAGCCCATGGTACGTCATTGGGCCGGGCATGGTTACAGAAGTCATAGCCAGGCCATAACACATTCACTTTAAAACTGTGCAAAAAAACCTATATTTTTATATGCAACCGTGTGACAGCTGACATGCAAATTCCTGGCACGCCTATGGATGCACCGCCCCTGCTAGGGGTGTGTGTGCAATATCATGAGGGTTAGAGAAGCAAGCAGAGGCATGGTGGTGAAGCAACACATAGCCGAGATGGGGGGAAGCAAATTGACCAATAGGAACATGTAGAGGAACTAACACACAAGATAGCACAACACATAGTGGGGGAGAGGAGCACACAGGCAAAAAAGTAATACAGGAGGATAAACACACAGGGGTATCATGAGGGAGAGTGGGGAGAAGCACACGGGGAGTGAAAGAACAACACATGTGAATGTAGTGGAGGGGGGAGAAGAACATAAGGGAGAAAGCTGGAAAACACTCATACTCTAATAGAGTGCTTAAACAAAAAGAAAAAAGTGAGCATGAAAAGGAAGCCGCAGAAGAATACAAGTAATTCATCCATGCTCCAGGGGAGAGAAAAACACAAGAACAGGAAGGAAAGCCCTTGTTGATAGCCGATTATCTTTAAAGAACGGAGGTGTTCCTCTTGTTATTGGTTGTTTTGCTGCCCTGTGGATCAGTTGCCTATATTTATAGTATGGTTCATCCCTTGAGCTAATTTCAGGCTGGTGGTAACACAGCACAGCTGCAGAATGGGAGTCTCCTGTATGAGAAGATATTAATGGGCGCACCAAAAATGGAAGAAAATGGGTACAGTGTTATATCATTGGTTCAAAATATTAGGGCTTCTTCTAGATCGGAATACTGTCCACCATATGTTATGAATCATGACCAGCTTTCTTTGTGTTTGTCAGCACAGACACTGCAAGCATCTTGACACGCATATGGTTGAGGTTCTAGCAAGTTTTGTGTGTGGTCACACAATGGCTCCTCTGACAATTCCTAGGAACAAAAAATACACCCTGGTAAGACCCAAAACGAGTTCTAGTTCAAAGTAGCACTCCTTATTAATGTACATTAGAGGTCTCAGCTGAACTGTGGTACCCCTTTCCTTAGTCTGGGTACCCCTGGTGTCAGGGGCCATGATGGCAGCAGCAAGCACACAAAGTAGATAGAACTACAAGTGCCCTGTTTACTTGATGTACTTTCCTCTCTTTTCTCTTCCCTTCAGCACTCAATAGGAGTCTGTCGAGGAGCTTCAGATGGGACCTGGGGTCAGGCTTATGACAGACCTGCCAACTCTCACATTGCTATTGTGAAGCGCACCATGTATAGTGGTATCCCGATGAAAAGCTGATATCACACAGTGGTACAAATGATGAACTGGCAACCTCTTCACAGAGAGTGTTTTCAGCCAGTATCCCAATGCCCTACACATCTGTTGTCCATTACAAGGCATTAACCCTCTCCCACACATCGGTGGCAGGCTTAGAACCTTTCATTATTCTATTTTTTTAAGAGGCGGGGTTGTGGGTCAGTAAAAGTTCATCAGGCTGTGCTTGGCAGTTAGCTTTGCCCCCTATAATGGCTCGTCTCTTCATCATAAAGAGTGAAATAGATTTAGAAGTTGGCAAGTCTGCTTTTAATGTCACCATGGAACCAAAGTGTAGCAGTGGCATGTCCAGCAATGAAACCTGCGGCCTGCCATGTCACTGTTGACCACTGAGATTAGGTGATTTGATGATTCCTGTTTATAAGGCAAGTGTCAAGGCGCTTACATGAATATTCTTGTGGCTCAACGAAAAACGCAACAACAAGTTGTTGAGATAGTGTTTTGTTTCACTTATGAATGTGGAGACAGTTGTATATCTTTATTCAGTAGGAAATGATTGCACCTCAATAGTAGAGAATTGCAACAACAGATAGGCCCACATTCATCAACTTGCACACTTCAGTTTACAGGTGGCGGCTGGCACTAAATGTGGGTTGCCGGGGTGGGGGAGTGCGGGCTGCCACACTCCCCTCAGCCAAACACAATGCTGCTGTCACAAGCATGACAGCAGCGTCTCGATTGGCGTGAGTGACCTGGCTTGGTGCTCACACAGGGCGTGGGACCCTGTGTACTTTCTCCTCCTGGCTGTGCAATACAGCTGGGTGGAGAAATGCTAAGTGTGTATGTCTGTTTCGCTGACCCAACACAGCAGGCCAAACAGACATGCGCACTTATGGTGCACATACCGCTCGTTCTCAAGCCCTCCTCTAGCCCAGCCAAGCCTGCCCTAACCTGGCTCCAAATGAAAAATTATTTTTCCTTTTTCCTTTTCCTGAAAGCAGTGGGGCATCACTCCTTCACATTAGCAGAGGAGCCGCTGCTGCAGCTTACTGAAGCATTTGATTGTGATGTTTTCTTGCTATTATAAGAAAATCAACACATTGGGTCTAAAAACATACATCCAATATCCACATATCATTCAAAATTTGAAATGGAAAAGACAAATCAAAGAAGCGATATTTTTGGAACATTGCTTGATGCTGGCATGCTGGATGTTGGCTATACCACATCATGTTCTTCATTTATGGGGATGTATTGCGTCACATACCACTGCTCAACTAAAATTTAACAATATTTTGGTCTCTGTGCTTGCTGAGGTCTTCATCATTACAAACGGGCAGTAAACTATACATATGAAGAAACACCAATTTGAGTTCAACTTGCTTCAATATTGAACTAGATCAAAATGGATTTACTTACAGCTCTTTGGACTAGTTATAATGCTGTGAAGCGTTTATTGTTCAGGAAGTGGATACTACTGCAATACAAGGAATTACTAAATTGAGAAATACATGTGGCATTCATTCTATCCTGGGAGAAGACTGTATGATTGGACCCGGTTTGATCATTATGCTCCTCCCATTGTTTGGGAGGAGCAAACCTTTGTGTTAAAGTTTGGAGAGCCCCTGTCTAAATATTCATTCATCATGATAAACCTGCCTGGTTTGGGAGCAGAACTTCCATAACACTTAGGAATGCTGCACCATGTGAATATATTTACCCATTCCAGCTGAACACATACGGTGGTCTGCTGCAATCGACTCCTGTCTTAAGTACCAAATACAAACAGCTGATTCTGTGTCTGGGGCACAGGACATACCAAGTGAAACTTTAGCCAACAGTACTTTGGAGGTTGTGTTTAAGTTAGTAAGAAAAAGAGAGAAAACCAATTAATTCTCAACAAAAATGTGAAAAGGTGTAACAAAAAATGCATTTATTAACTAATATCTCACAAAGAATAATATGATTTTGAAAGGATAATGAAGAGAGAAAATAGATACAAAACAGTTAATTGCCTAAATCATACTCAACCAATACTATGTTAGAAAGAATGATAACATCAGTTTGGGGGTGCAGTCAGAGATGCTGGGGGCACAAAGGGCTCGATATTCAGCATTACCTGATAATTATCCTTTGGTGGGTGCAGAAGTTAGAAGCAGTTGAAGCCATGGTGTGGAGGCTGAGCCAGTGAGACATGTTAAAGGTTATTTTAAGGCTGTGACACAGTGACTGATGCTAGTGATCCCAGGGAAATATACTCGGGGTTCCGTAGAATGTTTACCACTTATTTTAGATCCTTAATAATTGGAGCATTAGCCTTTGCAGTGCAAATACGTTCAGGATTAGCAGCTAGTGCGAAGAGCTTTTGTTTAAAAACACTTTCCTACTCAAAAAGGATCACATATGAGGGAAACACTTTGCCTCTATGCCTGCGCCGTATCATGGATAGAGTCAAAGAGATCTTCAGGAGGGGACGCAAAGTCAGTGCCCCCCTGCAGCAACCCTCTGGGGGAATCCCATGGATCCCCTTAAACGTCCCACTGCAGGCAGGTGCAGTCACTGACGCGTTCCCTGCACAGCTAAAGGCATAGAAGCTGCTTACGCTGAAGTGCTGCCCAGAGGGCATCTGCCAGGTTGCTTCCGTTCTCGTGGCAGCACATTAGTGGTACCAGAGCGCAGTGTGCCTGTTTGCGCCCAGCGCACCCGTTTAAAGGCGGACTGTCGTTCGAACAGGAACAATATACCCAGTGCATAACACGGACCCTGGTGGATGAGTTAACTTAGACAGACTCGACTTCTGAGAAACAACAGGGGTAGACAGAGTCTGCTGGGAGCGGAACAGGATAAAAATGGTGGCGGGATAAAGCTCTGCCATGAATCCTAGTACCAAAGTGCACAGTAACGTAAGCGCCACATTTTCCGGTTTATGGGATCGCACAGTGTTGGCTTGTCAAAGACCTTTTGTAATAGGTCTTTTAACTCAAAGTTATTCACAATAAATATTGTAATTTCGTTTAAGTCATATCTTAAGAACTCCTGCGTTTAGTTCTTTCCGAAGCCCTGTCCCTCATTTTTTAATATTTTTATTTTTCAGCTTTTCAGTCATTTTTTCGCCGATTTGCTGCATCAATAAAAAGAAAGACTATCTATATTATTTAAGCACAACTTCCTGAATAACAGGAAGCCTGCTACGCTGAGAGGACTTAGAGGCCAATGGAAAACCAATCAGTGCAGGAAGTCATTTTGTTTAGGGAACTGTGGGGCTATTGTAGGGAGCCCTATGCACGCACCCGGCAGCCGCTCTGCCATTGTTATTCAGTGCAGGAACATTCTTTCCATTTTGTGCTACATTCCCCATTCTCTTGATGAAAATATGCATGGTAAAGGAAAGCAGACGTCAACACAAAACCTTATAAACTAGAAAATGTTTAGCTTACGATGATGTGCAGTAGTTCTACCGATAGTAACGACTATAATAAAGAGAAATACCTCTTCTAAAAATACCTAGGGCCAGACCTAAATAAAGTGGCGCATCAGGACCCATGCACCACTTTTCTTGCGCCGTCACTGCACCACTTAACAAAATCATGGTTGCATAGCGCTCATTTCCATAATAGCGTCATAATTTATGATGCTATTGTGGCGCTTTGCTGCATTAGCGCCATAAATGATTGCGCTAGTGCAGCAAAGAACTATGGAAGCCCATAGGCTACAATGGGCCAGCCACTCGAACGCCTACTCTGAGCAAGCATTAAAAATGATGGAAACATTTTACAGTGAAGTCTTGTAGGTTTCACTGCGCCACTTTTGGCTGCCTCCCTGCGTGGGAACATCCCCCTTGCATACATTATACTTGGCACAGGTATAATGTGGCGCAAGGGGTTACAAAGTGGCGCAATGCATGCATTGCACCACTTTGTAAATATGGCAAAGGAGAATGGCCTCCTTAACATCACATTATTGTAAAAAAAATGACACTAGTGTGGCTCTAAGAGGCACTGGAGCCTCGTAAATCTGGCCCCTAGTCTGATAGCAAGGTAGCTCACTGAGGTACGCACTTGCTGCTGAACTCATTTTTTAACTTGCTGATCACTTGCAGGGAATTTGTGAGATCTCATGCTATATTTTTTTACAAAATTTCACTCATTTTTTTCTTTTTTTACAAAAGGTGAGCAAAATTACGCACATTTTGTGAAATATGTTTTACCAGTATCTTGGGTGACATTTGTACATGTGGTTGTGCCACACGAGATATTGTTAGGAGACTAGGTCGAGGAGAAAATGTCTCTCAAAGATATGTCTTCTCTCCTAGTCAGTGTACAGCGGAAAAAAAATGACACCAAGGTGCATAATTGTGAAATTGTGTTAATTACTTAATTTTAAGTAACACAAATTCACGATTTTCATACATTTCATAAGCGTGATTAAATATCAACCAGGCCCTGTCATTGGTTCAAATACTGGCTGGATTGACTCAGCATCTAATCCTTCTGAGGTTGATAAAGTTAGTGCTAGGAGACCTAATCAGGCAGTAAGCTATATAATGCTTCTAAAAAATGTATAAATATTCTCAAATTGCCAAACTGTTAATTTCCTGTTATTCCATATTTGTAAGATTGGGTTTGGTATATATTTTTTTCTTTTCTATTGAACACAAAATCATTCAAAAAAACCTCTTAAAATGTCACCACCTGTTGTACATCGCTGAAGTTGGTGGACAAAAGTTGGATTTTTCTCTTGTGGGCACTGCATTGTCTTTGATCTCACTAATACCTTTAAATAACTGTAATTGTATGACCACTCATGAAATTAGAAAATATGTAATTGACGGTGGATCAGGATTGCATTATAATCCCATTAATGCACCCTTGGAGAACCATTTAATGGAGTTGGACATGGCTCAACTGATACTAGATGGATGGTATTGTCGATTTTAAAGAGTGGCAACATACGTGGCAATATTAAAGGACGTCTTGATTATATGGAAGAAAGATATATTGAGCTGTTAGGTACAGCCACATATGACCTCGGTGTGATGAAAGAGCTAAATAATGTGATGCTGTACATTTGTGGCCAATCAATGGTTTTAAGAATGACTTAATATGAATATATTTAGCCACATTTATGCTCTGCTGCAAATAAAGAATATAGGTAAATGTGTGCACCAGAGCTTGATATTAATGGTCATTAACAAAATCGTATTGTGGCAGATAGGTAAATACTCTCCCTTTGTGATATACAATTCATGAATTATGATTTTAACACAGAAGAGATTTAAACACATAAGAATGTTTTCTCTCTCAGTATGAATAGTAATTGTTTAAAAGTTTGTGAATATTTGTTTTTCATTTCTGTCAATCTGGATTGAATTCCTTATTTCATTAGCATTTTGTCAAAACTGAAAGTGGTGCGCCCTTCAAGTACAAGTTGTGGAGGTTGTTACAGAAAAAATCTGCCTGCCAGAGATCAATACAAGTAAACTTCCTAGGAATTAACTAAATGCAAAGCCTCAGCTTACTTTATTTCCTATGGAACGTCAGATGTTGAATGTGGCTCTCAAAGGTAGTTGGTTGTAGATTTGGCTATAGGAAAATCTGACCCACGAGAGCTTAGGGTACCAGTGGAGGGACGAGGTATGAACTAGCACTGCATAAATCACATATTTAAACTTGTAACATGTCAAAGAATTACATTTTCTTCAAAATGCTTTGATTGTCCAAACGTGGATCCATGTACTCCTTCCAATCAGCTGCAGGTGATTTTCTAGCAGGTGTAAACACTTTTAGCACTGTGGATGTTGTACCCCATAACTTGAAAATTAGGTGGAAGTGATCCCCGTGCAGGTGGTGATAAGTGGGCATGGTTTACCCTGAAAGTCTATGAATGCCCACAAGTATGTGAATTTTTAAACATTTGTAAACTCCTTATAAACACTTTTACATCCGTGAAAAGGTCGGAGATTTGCCCCACGCGGGGATTAAATCTACTTCCAAGGCTGAAAGGCGAAGGGAATACCTCCACTATACAATACAACATACAAAACACATACCCTGCAACGTAATGTCAGGAGCAGGTTTTCTCCGTACAGAAAACATTCTCCCCCATGAAGCAAAAAAAAAAATGAAAGAAAAAAGTGCTGTTGCACAGGAAACTGCCTTTAAAAATGCTAAGTTCTACTATGCGTACAACTTTGCATTGGGGAAGTAGCAAATGTCACATGACCTTCCCAGGAATAGAACTGGAAACCCACGCCTGGTACTGCTTTTCAAGCACACTCCTGGGCGTACACCTAGATTCCAAGAACTGGTAAATGTACACCCATGAATAGGAGCTTGTAGGGGTGTAGAAATAAGAATATTTCTTTTCAATCAGGCGCTGATCTTTGCTACAGTTCAATTACTACATGAAACCCATCTGATGAGTTTGCATTATTCGTTATTCATATTTTGCCTAAAGAGTCTATTTCTACTGCATCATTACTTCCGGCTTTTGTATTAAAATAATTGTTTTTCAATAACAGTAACAGTGCCATAATTTTTCCACCACCCACCCCCATGGAAGAACTCACATCGATGTACGCTTACATTACATGGGTTTGCTGCTGTAGTGTGGCATATCGTTGCATTATCATTGTAACCATCAAATACATACAATTCTCATCTGAATTCTCGCCCATCGTTCACTCGGTCGGTTCTAAATCCTTCTGCAGAGCTTCGCTCTTGAGCTGCATCTTCGTTGTCTTGTTGCAGTTCTCTTTTTTTTTTACCGTATTCCATTCCATAGTGTTTCTTCCGGCTTTTGATACAACATGTTACATGGGAGGAAGTGCTTTGAGTTGCTTTCATCATTGCATTAAGCTTGTACAAAGAAACTACTTTACCAGTGACCTAATACCATGACCTCTGGAAATGTGCCATTCTGTATCCTTTTCTTCAGAATTATTGATATGGTTCACTGTACATTTAAAAATCCACATGTTGCCAAATTTGCAGATTTTGCACAAACATTGTTTGTAGTTCAAACTGACTAAGAGTTACAAAAACAAGAGTGAACCATGGAGGGGCAGAGTGACAGACACTTTGCAAAGATTAACTCGTCAAATTTCAGTTGCTAATTCATGTGTTTGGGTGCTAAACTGGAAATAGGAGGGTGACTTAGTCATATAAGGTTAATGTGTATAAAAACGACAAAATATCAAACTAATGCTCCCACGTAATGTTGCAGATTGTGCAGCATAATTTGCCTCTGTTTGCCGCATAATGTAATCAACCTTCATTCACAATGTGGTCTTCAATGCTGCATAATTCCAGTGGTCTTACCTAACAACAATTCCAGAGATGTGGCGACGGAAACAAAGTAAAACACACACACACTGAGCTATGTATTAGAACATTAATATGTTTATTATAATTTACACGCAGCAGACATATTGTAATCCAGAGGTGTCCGCCTTAGGTCGAAACTTTCCAGATCCAGGCCAGATTGCTAAAATTAGCACTGACTGTCAGTGATTCTCACTTAAATCGACTGTGTATACAAAAATCTGGGAAGTCAATATCGATCTGACCCTCATTAATGAACCTTAAACACTCCAATAATATGGGAAAAATCTCGTTAAAACTGATTTCCCCCCCAAACAAACATCTCTCAAAGATGGTTACCAATCAAATACCTATTTTGAGCATGTCAGTTGTACCCTGAGAGTACTGCAACTTAACGGTGGCTTTATAACAAGTTAATTGTGTGCTATGGCAAGAAAATAAAATGGCTGTGAGCACCCATTGTGCTAAACTGCACACCACATAGCCCCTTCGAAATCGTATGAGAGATGTTGTTCCATAATAAAAGCAGAAAATTGCACCCTCTGCAGACATTTTACAGGTGAAGCTCTGAACCTTCTTTCACAAAGAAATGTAATTTGGTTTAATCAGTTACTATTTATTTGGTGTTTGAGTACACAAGATTCCTTTCCGTCTTAAAATGAGAAAGCAGCTCAGGAAATTGGGATTTGTTAACTGTTAGTATATATCACAAACTTGAACACAGAGGACTTATTACAAGATGGTCAAAGTTCTGTGATACCCGAGTAAACAGATGTTTGCGCAAGGATCTGAACGATGATTTTTATGGGAAGTAATGCATAACCCCAATTTTCCCCAGGGGAATTTCGGCAGGTCAAACCTGCTGAAATTTACTGGGCTACAGTGCCCGGTAAAAAAATGGTACTTGTGGATTTTGTAGTCACAGCAGCAGAAACCATATAGTCTGTTTAAAAGGGCACTACGTGTAATAGGTGGGAATTATCAGACCTTTCATTTGCTATCCCTGGGGTAACGGATTTTAAAAGGTGCGATAATTATCCCAGTCCCAGGTGGGTCGTTCACCTCCATTCTTGATGACGTGAAATCCTGCATGTTTGGACTTACTTTTGGGTAGGCCGTCAAGATCTAAATTTCAAAAACATCATAGCTTTACTGTACCTTTAGAGCATACATTCAGTAAGCTCTATGCCTGTTTACAACTGATTACTTGTGAAAAGGATGGGTGCAATGGTTGCATGAGTCAGTGTACCCAGTAGCACAGAACATCCCCTATTATCTCTTAATCAGGTTGGGATTTTCAGTTTTTTTGTGGTTGTTGTTATCTTTTGCTATATTGAGTCACCCATCCTGGTTTTCAGCGAGAGCTAACTCTTTGAAAGCTCCAAAACCTATGTTGTTACACCAATGGTGTCTCCATGAATCTTAGGAAAGTGCTTAAACATGCAGGCGGGGAACTGTATTGTGCTAAACACAAATGCAAAAAAAGAACAAATAGTGGGAAAACCATTAGATCTGGCTTTTTGCAAGGGGGAGTGTCTGGTAATAGATGGACGACTTTGTGTCTGTTTCCTCTAGCTGTTCTAAAAAGAAAATCTCATAATGAATACATTACTTACCGATAAAATTCATTATCCTGATTAGGGTCCTCCTCATCACAGTTCAGACACAGTGAGGGTGCCACGCTCCTGAACAGGTACCCTACATGCTAGTCCTACTTCTATTTCATAGAAGTGTAAAGGCTTCTCCCACCCTCCACCATTCCTGTAAGTAACATGTTAAAACCAGAGGTCTAAATGCACAAGGGAGGGAGGCCCGAGGACTGGGATGCGGGGTAATGACGTTTGCTGGTAAGTAACATATTCATTACACTGTAATGGGTCTTTCTTGTCCCAGTCTTCACAAAGTGTGGAAATTGCAAGCAGGAAACATTTTACACCAAGGCAGAAGAGCAGCATTCTTTTATTGAAAAGCAGGACAACAATTATGCCATTGGTACAGTGAGAACACCAATTGCAAAATTATCCACAGGAGACTTCTGAAGATTCAAACTATAATGCTTAACAAAGGTAAGATGAGACAGCCATGTAGCAGCCCTACACATTTCCATGATAGAAACCCCTCCAGCCTTAGCCCAGGAAGAGAAAGCAGCTCTAGCAGAGCGACCCTGAACATGAGACAGAGGCTCCACCTCCACAGAGTGATAAGCTTGACTGTTGTCCTGGCGGATCCACCGACTCAAAAGGGGCAGTAGCAACCTTATTTCCGTATTGCCACTTCCGAAGGAAACCAAAAGGGACTTTAAAACACTGAAATCCTCAGTAGGCTGCAAATAGATAAGCAATGCCTTTCCCACGTCCAAAAGAGAGGGATTCAAGCTTCCCTCATTCAGGACAGGCAGGACTATTTCCTGCTGAATGGGAAACTTAGAATTAATCTTAAGAATTAATGTCTCCCAGGTTTGCAACCCAACCCACAGGCTGGCACCTGTTGTCAATAAAAGAGGTGGAGGCAACTGAAATGGGACACCCTTCACCAAATTAGGAGTGTGAAGCCACCACTCCATCTCCTGAACAATGGACAGAGACGCAGGGACTTGAGCTTCGTAGTTGGCCGTAGTCGGATCCCAATGATTTAGAAGACAATTTATCAGGGGTTGGAGATGGAGACTTGCCCAGGACACCACCAAGGGTATGGCAGCTAGTAACCCCTGAATCTTCAGCCAGAACCTGGCAGATGCTGTTGGAAGGGATAGTAAAGTCTGAAGATGGGAATGCAATGTGACGACACTGGTGTGGGGGAAAAATACACTGCCCTGCTGTGAATCAAAAACTGCACTAATGCCGATGAACTGGTGACGTTGGACTGGGTCGAAATGAGATTTCATCAGATTCAGTTTGAACCCCAATCGATGCAGAAGGTCGATCGTCAGTTTTACTGCTTCCCGAGCCTGAGGGAGAGAAGAAGCGCAAATAACCAGTCATTCAGGTAAGGAAAAAGAGAGACACCCTTAAGTTGTACAGCTGCCACAACATGAGCCAGTACCTTGGTGAAAGTCAGTGGTGAAGTGGACAGCCGGAAGGGCAGGGCCTGAAACTGGAAGTGTCTTCCATCTACTGCAAACTACAGGTACATCTGGCTCTCTGGGTGAAGTGGCACATGGAAATACGCATCTTTGAGATCCAAGATAGCTAGAAAATTGCCTTTCTGAATCAACACAACGATGAGCTTAAGAGTTACTATCTGGAAAGGCTCCAGTCGAATGAACTTGTTTAGGAGCTTTAAATCCAGAATAGTCCGAAAAGAACTATTTGGCTTCTTTACCAAAAACAGAATGGAGTAAAACACCATACCTTCCTGATCCATTGGAATTGGCACCAATGCTTGTTTCAGAAGCAACTTCTGGAAACCTCTGAGCATCGGCTCTCTTTTCTCTGGATGCCTTGACAATGGAGTAGACCTGAAGACCTTCAGGGGAGGATGACTCTGAAACGCAATTCTATATCCGTGATTAATAATGGAGAGGACCCACTGAATCATTATTCATTCTTGCCACTGAGGAAGAAAAAAAAAAAAGATTCTGGCACCCACTTCCGAATAGTCATTTCTGACTTTGTTCCTCAATACCTGGTCTCTGTGGTCAGGACTTGGTGGCAAATGCAGCTACCCGACATTGAGCCTGGCCATGAAAGGGACGAGTAGTGTTGTGCTGACCTTGAACATTCTGCTTATGAAAGAAAGACTTCCTTCTTTGAAAACAACCTGAAGGCCCTTCCTTCGGGCTGACTCCTAACATGCTCGACATGAAAACGGTGGATGTCCCCTCCCGCCTACATTCCTATCCTCTTCCTATTGTTTCTCCCTTTTCTATAACATTTCTCCTCCTTCACTATTTCACTCTCCTATGGCAACACTATTAGTACCCTTCCCCCTCCATCCCTCCCTTTTCCACCTCCTCCCCCTTCCTCTTCTTTTCCTGTCCATCTCCTTGTCTTCCTCCCCTCCTTCTCCCTGCCCGCCCTTCCCCCTCCTCCCCTTTTCGGAACCAAACCGGTGATCCGCCACAGTTAGGGCCTGCTTCGTTCTCATCTCTGCCCTCATCTATGGAATCAAACATCCCCATTTCTTCTTCTGGCCTGCTCCTCACCCTTTGTCATCAGTCTGGGTCACCCCGCTTCTTCTCTCCGCACCCCTCCCCCCACTCCTACACTGTGTGCTCTCCTCTCTTCCTAATGGTTACCCCTGAGCTAAATCCCCTTAGATAGGGTCCATAGGTCCCTTGTTTTTCGAAGCCGGGTCTTTCATATCTCATTCTTCACACCCGAAGTTCCCTTTAGAATCATATGCATCAAACAATGTGCACCCCCCCCCTCTCTATTTCCCATTTCATTTCTTTCTTTCTTTATCTATCTCTTTGGCTACTTGGTTCTTCTATTTACCTTTTTACCTTATTTCTCATGTTATCTCTTACATTCCCCCTTTTTCCCCAATGCCCTTCCTTCCCTCCTCTGTTTCAACTTGTACACTGTATCATATTGTATTGTACATTCCGCTGTATACTGCATTGCATTCATGTACCGTTGTTGTCTCACGTCAATAAAAAAAATTATTCCACAAAAAAGAAACAACCTGAAGAGCTATGGCTGCTGCTTCTCTTCTGTAGAACGTTGAACTATCTTGTTCAGGTCATCACCAGGACCCAGAACCAGAAGCTTATAGACCAATTACTTTTTATTAGCTTCCGGTTTCCAACACTTCAGCCAAAGACAGTGGCGCCCAGGCACTGTAACAGAAGCAAACGCTCACAACTTATCAAAAGTGACATCACGTAAGAATTGGGCCAAAATCTTCATCTGTGCCAGAATTGGAGTAGGACCACCTTGGCCCTGCAAACAGTCAAACAACTTCTCAAAGTCCTTTAAAAGCAATTGGGAGGCATGAGCTGAATATGTGCTAACTCTCTAACCAAAACTGCATGCCACCTAAGGGCGTTTCAAAGAGGACTCAACTTTCCTGCCAATCTGCCAAAGTGGAGTCTTCAGATACCAAGAAGAAGAAGCTGATGTCATAGAAGTCAAAATAGTATTGACTTTAGTAATTTGTGGACATTTTTCTTCAAAGTGTTCCAGCAGATACCTTTTGTTCAGAAAGCGGGGAACATTCTGCTTATCAGCATGCTTCCATTCTTTTGTAATCACCTCTTCAATAACATCATGGAGAGGAAGATCATCAACAGTAGAAACAATATACTGCGCATAAAACCCATCCTCAGCAAGGGTTTTAGGAACAAAATCAAGGACTTCTTGTATGTGGGATAGCATGTCTGCAGAAAATTTCCCTTGGATGTACTTTCCTTTCAGGGAAATCTCTTGGTCCTCATCAGTGTCCTCCTTCTGTTTTTTTGTAAGAGGGTCATTCAAGGCATCCTCCACTGCCTGGTTGATCATGGCTTGGAGGTCAGGTTTGGAGATCTGTAACAAATCATCTTCCCCATAGACTGAATACGGTGACGTTTCTGAGCCGTTTTGCCCCCAGCAGGTTCTGAAAATCCCTTTTGAGAGACAGCATCCATAACAAAGCTTTAAAGAGCTCTGAACCGAAACCAGGATGTGAGAAATGCTAAGAGCCACTTCCTATTTTTAGGACATATCCAAGCAACCAAGACTCAACTTTCACAAGACTTGGGCGCTTGAAGAGACAGTGTGCTGCCTTCGCTGCAGCTTTATATACAAAAGTAAAATTGTCACGGGGTCAGAATGCCGCCAGGATGCCCAGCATCTGAATGGCCCAGGCCTGCCTGCAGCGGGCTTGCAAAAGCTCCCCTTCCCACCCCTGCACATGAGCATGAAGCACAGCATGTGGGCAGAGCACAAGAGACACCACTTGAACAGCGGTAAGTAAAATAAAGGAAAACATTTGAGCACAAATACCCACATAGAATTGAACCTGTCACAGTTTAAAAATAAATAAGCACTATTCTGGACAGGAAGACAACTGGAATGGTGGAAGGCAGGAGGGGCCTTTAAACTTCCATGAAATAAAAGTAGGACTAGCATGTAGAGTGCCTGTCTGGGGTGGGGTACCCTCACTGAGTGTAGACTGAGACGAGGAGGACCCATGAAGGGGTAATGATACAATACCATGGTTTACAACACTGCAGAAGCTGGGAGTAGGGCTTTTTGGCTATCCAAACTGCTTTAGCACAATTAAGCAATACTCTCAAAAAGCGTGTTATGAAAAAGAAACACAAGATGAAGACTACCAAGTAAGAAGTAAACTTAAAAGTTAGAAGTCAGCACTTAACATGTTGTTCTATCAACATTGGCTTTTATTTACAAGTTACAAGCTATGTTGCATCTTCACTCTAACAAACGAGCTCATTGATGCCCCACTAAGAGATACAAATGTAATAATGTAATCCTATTCAAAATGCCTTGGCCTTGATGGACAGGCCAACCAAGCAATGGCAAACCATGAAAACAATGAGAGCCAAATACAGAAGGGGCTTACTCGAAGCTTGCTCTATCTTCTTCGGACCCGGATGCCCCCAGTTTGGCCCTAGCCCCAGCACAACCCCAACGAAACCAGAGGTAGACTGGGATTTTGAATGGAAGAGTTTATTAAAGAATCGAGCAGAGCACTTTAAAAACACTGGGAAGATTTTATTTAAAATCTTAAAGAACGTAAGCAAACCAGACATGTGGATAAATCAGATAAGTCAAACAGAGAAACAGTCAGCTAACTAATTATACAGAGCAATACATGGCTTGTTACGGCCCACAACACCAGGAACCTCCCGCATTCCTAAATGCCATTGGACCACAAAGGTGCAACCATACCACCTGTATCAGTGGGGGTGGTCCCCACCACCTCACCGTCCCCTGTCTTCATGGTAAGGGCCCCTGCCCCCAAACACCAAGTAGCCATGGGGCTGCCACAGGATGGCCAGGAGCTGGAGCCCCGTGCCCATCCCAGTGGTCTAAGCACCCTAGCCCCCAAGCTGGTGTGTACATTCGCCGGTTGGCTCAGGACTGCTGGACCCTACCCTTTATGTTGTCCAGGAGACCCTACTTCGGGAGGCCCTCTGTTGCTTTGGGGTGAATTTAGTATCTCAGATCCCGCCACGAGGGCGACCAGGGGCCAAGAGGTTCTTCACCATCCCCTCCCCAAAAAATACTCTGAGCAAAAGACCAAATATCCGTAAGAAAATGGTCTGTCCCAGCATCCGATAGATGCGCCCCATCTTTGTGGAACATGTCCTCGCCCTTTAACAGTTTGCGCGGGATATTCCAGAGGCGCCCCGTGCCAGGCACAACCTAGCCAGTTCTGAGTTCAAACATCACACTGATACATTCATTGTCCTAGACCTTATGTCTCTTCCCCAGTTGCTGCGCAGGACCATGTGAGATCATGCAATGGCCACTTCCGGGAAGTCCTATGACAGTTGAGCGATTTCTCTCAAAACTGCCTCCCTGAGGGTCTTGCGCCCCATGTACAACAAGTCATTACCTTCTAGATCATGGATACTCAAAAGTACGGCCCGGGGGCCGCATGCGGCCCTCCTGGCCTCTAATTGGGGCCCCTGGTGAACAGCAGCACTTGGCTGCTGTTCACTTGACAAAGCAGAAAAATTCAGAAACTGGCATACTTTATTTACACATTAAGTGGCCTAGACAACTTATTTGTAGGAACACGTTTAGTTTTAAAAGTATCTTGCACTAAAGTAAACATTTTATAAACTGTCTGCAAACTTTTTAAAAGTGCATTTTATTAAAATACATGAGCGTTTTACCTTACTAGATCAGATTATAGCACTGCATTGAGAGGCATTTATTAGAAGTAATACTTTCAAACATGATCTTGGAAACATTCAGGCCCTCCCCATTCTGAAAACAACGCCATCGGTGAACCCAGAGGCAAGTAATTTATCAGGTGCACCTTGTATGTATCCTTGGTTGTTATAGAATTGGAACAAAATTATAGTTTATTAAAAAAACACAAGATAATTTTTTGTATAGCACACATCCTAAACCTGTGTATTTCAAGGGGCTCTCACGTGGCACTGAAGTAAAAGGAGGCAAATGAAATCAACCAATTGCCTAGGATCACACAGTTTGGTCAAATGAGGAAGCAGGGACTGATGCCTCGTTTTCTGGTAACACATTTTGCAATTCAGCTACCAGATGAGTATCTCTTTTTCTCTCACAGTTTGTTATTCATACCATGTATCTGCTTCACCCCCACCCACTTCCTATGCCCAGTTTTCATCACCCGACTCTCGGCCTGCTGGCATCAGTGTGGCCCTCGGGCATGCCACAGACAGTATTTTGTGGCCCCTGGAGAAATGTTTGCGAGTACCCATGTTGTAGATGGATAACAGTGGGGTCCGGGAACTGGAGTCCCCATAATCTTTTGCTACTTTGATCAGCTGCTATAGCTGTGTGATGCGCAGGCCACCGATCCCACCTCATCAGAAGGACACATCATGTAGGGGCACCAGCTTGGGCTTACGGAGCTGTTGCAACCTGTAGGATGGCTGCAGGAAAAAGGAGTGACCAAGAACCCACACTACACGAGACGGCATTCTAATGAAACAGAAAAGACACCAGCGTGAGTCCCTAATTGACAAGTGAAAATCAGTGATTGCAAGTTAGGGTGAATGTAACGTCTGTGAGACATTGATGACCACTGGCCTATTTTTTTCACCTCCTCAGGTGACATGCCCGCACCCGCAGCCACCCAGAGAGCCCCAATTCAAAATGAATGTGAAGAGTAACCAACCGGGTTGACTCCAGCTGCCCTCAGGACAGTGGACAGGACTGCTGAGAACTGGTAACGTGATAAGCAGTCCCTGTTTGCATGAAGGAACATTGCCAGTGCACCTGTATCTGGCCGGACCGCTAAGTAAGAGCCCAAGCAGGCCACAAGGCATAAGGGGGAGGCCGGCGCTGCCCTGGGTTTGATTGCTGCCCCTTTTCTCTCTTGATCACTTTTGGACTTTCTTAACCAAATCAGTAGCCAGTCAGGTCCTAACCGCCGTCTGCCCACTGCAATCCCCAGTAAAATCTGTCTTGGCCAATTATACCAATTCGCCCACCTGAAAGGCACCATAAAAGGCTGCAGTAAATGCTGCAGCGAATAAAGTCGCCTCATATGGGTAAGCGCAAACACTTTGCAGGCTGGACAGGAAAAGGCCTAGGATATGTGCAGTAAAGGGATGCCTGCTATCCATCTTATTGCCCTCAAGGTGTGCCCAGCCAGCCACTGCTCTCCTAATGATGACAGAATTGATCAAGCTCACCTTGCAGCGCAATTTCGAAAAAAAAATCAAATGGCAGCGAGGTGGGCCCTTGCACGTGATACCGGCTTGCTCTGGTCCTTAAGGTTACCCAACAACAAGCAAATGACCTCATCGAGAATGTGTCTGAGACTCTGTGTGCAGAAATGATCTATACTATGCAAAGGACTTTTCATAAGACCCCTCCCCCCAGTGTGCGCTATGCCAGTGATGCAGTCACTATGTCTGGTAGGGCGGGACTTCAATCCTACACAGATATGCCGGGAACTCTGTTATCTTCTCTGCTGCCCGTGGGTGGTACTCTCAAAACTCTTGCTTCATGGAGCGAGATAAGGCATCAGGAGCATTATTATGTACACCAGGAACATGCTTAGATGAAATAGAATGTTAAACTTTAAACACAACAGGACCAACTGTTTTAGCAGTCTCAAACAAACCTACATGAGGCTCCCTGCCTGTTGATGGATTCCACTACTACCATACTGTTGGACCAAAACATTACAGATTTGTCCCTGAGCACCAGTGCCCATATAGATACTGCCACCTGTTTCACTTCACTAATGACCAAGCTGAAACACTCATGCACTTACAAAAATCTCTGGAATGCACTTCTTAGTCCAAAGAAGACATTTATTATTTCACTTTGCAAGGTTCCTAAAAAGAGATTAGCATGCTGAAAGTACACGTTTGAAAATGGCTACAGCAATGAAATTAAAACGTATAAATGATTCTCCACTGCAATGTACACAGAAAATATATGTATCTATATTATAATGCAAAGCAAATAATGAATTAAAAAAATATGCATCACCATGAGGCAAGGGCACAACTGCTTCATCTCTCTCCTATCAGCATCAGATCGCCAGTTCCCAGAATCGATTGAGGAGAGAGAGAGATCAATTATCCTCATGGGAAGGATGACACACCCCAGCATCCTGGGCATGTCTGAGATCTGAATCACCCCGGTCCATCTGGTCTCGCCTCTTATACTTTGAACAAACAAGAGAGGAAAATTCTAGAACCTCTCTCTCACTGCAGAAGTTTATTTATTCAAAAAATGCTACTTACTTTAGGCCAGCTTTGAAAAGAACATGTCGGGACTTGGCCACAATCCCAAGGTGCCCCTTCAAAACAAGACCGTTACCTGCCGTCTTAGTACATTCTTATCAGCCTAAGCCCTTGGTGGGAAAGATCATGAAAAATAAAAACATGAGCACATTGTACAACTTGGAAAATTACTTACAGCTTTTAATGTGGCGGTGGCTAATGCTAAAATAAAGTCAATAGGCAGAATGAAGCTGCTGGTCACTAATGTGACGGTGAGCTGCTTTGCTAAGTGCAACATAGAGCCAGTGGTCAAAACATAAATATCATTAAACAACAACAATGGGGAACAATTCTAAGAAAGCGATATTACTTGTGATGCTACTGTCATGCCAGGCTGCCTGCCAGTCCCCTCTACACCATTCTGAGCCCAATATAGCTCCAAACCCTTTACTGCCTGCAACATCAGTGAAAAGACCCAAAGTAGAACTGAATACTGGACAAGAAGGCAGCATTAAAATGTTGCAGGAAGGAGGACCAAACGTGCAAGTCCTCCTTAACTTCAGAAGAGAGCCGAGTGGGATGATGTTTTTCTTTAAGGCCTGTCATCGCCCTAGCTATGGACCGAGAAAATGGGTGAGCCATGAGAATAATCCTGAGAGCAAGATTTAGCTGACCCACCAGAACCTGAAGCTGATGTAAAGTGACCTTCTTATGCGCTAACACTGTGTCAATTGACTGCTTTAAGGCCAACACCTTACCATTGGGAGGCAGCACTCACCAGCAACAGCACAGCATCAATTTCAATGTCAAGGAATGTCAGGCAAGTTGAAGGGTCCACTCTCTTCTCAGGGGCTATGGGGACCCATAGTTCCTCAAACATGGTAGTCAATGCCCTCAAGGCCCACAAACACCTTCCCGAATCCGGAGGGAGGGGCTCAAGACTAAAAAATCATCGAGGTAGAGGATCACTTCCTTATTGCCTGTGCGAATGGTGAATATCCATTGTAACAGAGAGCTAAACTGTTCAACTTAAGTACAGGACACACTAAACCCCATTGGCATGCATTTATCGTAATAATACGAGCCTGCAAATTGGAGCCCCAAAAGGTGGCAATCATTAGGGTACACTGGAAGTAACCGAGAGGCAGATTCTATGTCAGTCTTTGCTAGGAGGGCCCCCTGCCCCACATTACGCAGCCTCACAAGTGCTTGGTCTACTTGTACAAAAGTGCAGAACATAGCTGAGGATCAATCGCCTCATTCCCTGAGGAACCCCCCTGGAAGCAGAGAGATTATGTATCAGCCTAAACTGCCCAGGTTCTTCTTTGGGAACCGCAAGTGGTGAACAAACAAACTTCACGAAAGGGGGTGTGGGAAAGGGGCCTGCTACTCTACCTAAAGACCTCTCCTTCTCAGTCTTCTAGGATACAACCTCCTGATGCATACGGGTAGACAACAGAGTACTGCAATACGGGATGGGGGCTACACTGAGGATGGGGATCCTGAAACCAAAGGAAAAACCCAAATACAGTAACTCTACTGTGTCTTTGTTGGGCTATGAAAGCAACCACAGGATCAATTTTGAGATTTGAACTAGGGTGGGAAAACCATGTTTAGCTTGAGGGCTTAACCCCGTCTTTACCTTTTTCTTTGGACTTTTTGTTGCATTTGAACTTGGGGTGGGATGGGTGCCCAACAAAAAGAGCAACTATGCTTGTACTTGCGGGACCCAGCTGGGTGCGAGCACACCTTCTTATTGAAGGCACAACAACAGCCCTTTCTGTCTCCTGTGTGTTATTGGCGAAAAGGCTGCTTCACCGGTATTTTGTTATTCACGCTCTCTAGCCACACATCGACCTTGGTCTGATCCCAGCCTATATCTGGATCCTCTGCCTTTGCTCACCTGATGTCCTGATTGTAATCCAACCAAGTGGTGCCCTCATAAACGTGATGTGCTTTTAATATCTTGTTAGATTTAAATATAATGGAGGTTGCTAACTCAGGCTTCTTCTCTAGCATTCCAGACATGTAGACATTAAAACCAAATAACCAATTCATTATGTTATCTTCAACCCTGAGTTTCTTGTCCTTTGATGATGCTTCTTTACCATCTTTCCCTTTCTGATCAGATTCTCTTCTCTTAGGCCTAATCAGTGAGAAAATATCCACAAAGTCGCCCTTCCACATTTTGTCTTTCATGTTAGAGGAGACATTTGAAGCTAGCTTCCCTGGCCGAGACAATAAGGTATCCTGACTTATGCCCACAGAACCATGAAGAGGACATGTCTTACCCGCACTCTGGTCGGCGATCTAACCTGGTTCAGAATCAGCCTCGGGGGTCCTTCCTGCCCGATGACAGTATGTCACCCAAGCCTTAGTCGCAAGGACCCGCTGTCCCACTGAAACGCATCGCACTGATGGCATCTACCTGCCTTTTAAGATCAGTAATGGCATTGGAAGGCAACCAGGGGTGAGAGGTGGTACCAGAGTTGGTGTAATAGTGGCAACAGAGTTGGGGGAATATCCAACTTGGACAATACCTAGGCCACGGAAAGGAGAGCTTGGCCCATGGAGTCATGGGACTCAACTGGCTGCCCCTGGGTGGAAGACAACCGCTGCACTGGGGCCATAGAGACTATGGGTGGAGTGCAAGGAGCCTGTGCGGGAAGAGCCGCAATGGAAAGAGATGAATTGGCCTGAAACTGGCCAGTCGTACCTCCAGGAGGTATTGAGGACAAGGTAATTAGTGCCTGCCTGATGTCCACAAAGATGGTGCAGGCCCCGTACGGGTCTGCTGAAGGAAGCCCTTGCGAATCAGGGGAGTTCCCTACTGGGTGGGTTAACACTGGATTGCACTGAGGGACTCTCCTGAACATCCATCCCCAAGGCAGGTGGCTGGGGCATAGTGAGAGGCACATCGGGGTAGGTGCTTCATGTGTTGTCAGGGGGGCTGTACCGACTCAGCAGGAAGGGCACGGGACTGCTTCCGTGTCCTCTGCCTGAGTGGTGGGAAAACAGAATGGGGAGGCACATGAAACAGTCTAGGGCGGTCACCTACTACCCTGGCTTCCTCCCTTTCAGGCTTGGACACAGAGCTCTCAGAGCCTCCCTCATCCCCCAATTTAGCCAACAGCAATTTCTGCAACTGGGAAAATTCAAGGCCCCTGCCTTTTCTCTTTCATACTCGTCTTCTCACCTAAAGCCATGGCCCAGGATAAGCTCACTAACCGTAGTACCCTGAATGAGTAGCGACAAATCAAGGAGCCCCTGACACAAGCAAAACAAATATACCCAACCAGAAAAGTACAGTCCCCTCCCAATGTCCACATTTCCCCCTGCAATTTCCTGGTCCATGTTCCTAAGCACCGGCTGGAGCAAAAGTGGATAGCAGCTGGTAAAAGAACCTGGACAGCGTTGCCAAGGCCAGGAAGGTGGGGCAGGGACAGCGATACCAGGAAATGGGGAAGTATGCAATATGGTAAAGCACATGCCAAGTGAATAAATGGGAAATCCAATTAGAGGGCTCTGATCAAAAGCAATTGCTCCCGGTTCTGAACCAGGGCCCTTTTGCTTGCAAGGCAACATAATGAAGAAATGAAAGGAAAGGAATGTCCACAGACACACCTAGAATAGAACTATCATCTCTCAGTGTGAGGTTCTCTGACCATTATCATTAGGCTACAGGTAATGGTGTGAACGCTGTGGTAAAGGAAAGCACCTTAGGGGCGAATGTGCCCGAAACCACAGAATGTCAAGCCAGCGCTGGGACTGGTTTAACTGCGCCAGAACACCACACTTGATCGGTGGCGCAGCTCACCTGCTGTAAGCAGCGAGGAAAGTTTGGGGGCCGAGGAGACACGGGCACCTGAAGGGGAGGCTGCAAGGGGCGACATGGGCACCTGTGGATGCCAATCGCAGGTGCTGCAGTCCGGACAGCAGGGGCGACATGGGCGCCCGATACTTATCTTCCGAAATACTCCTCACACGACGAAAACATCTGCCCGCTGATGCCGCTCGCTCCTCAAGAAAGGCCAGGGGTAGGTGAAACTAAATACCCCGTGGCTGATGTGCTGGCGAAAGGTGGAAGTGATGTGACTCCTTCCTTTCGCCCCCTTGTCTCACGAGGTGAGAGGGAGGAAGTTTGCAGGCCAGCGCAGCGCTACCATGACATTGAGGCCAGGCCCATGGAGGCCCTGGATCCTAAATGCTGCACCACCCTAATTAGGGTGGTGCTCTGTCCATACTTCTCAATGGGGAAACATCCTTTTTTCCGACTTTTTTTTTTCCGAAGGTCGTGGTTAACGAAAGCGCAACAACGCTTTTTTAAACAACGACTTCGTTTTTTTGTGCCTTAACTACGTATGTTCTGAACAACGAACATGCGTGGTTAAGGTACAAAGAAGGGACTTGGCGAAGGTAAGTGTGGGTTTAGGTTTTGGGGAGGGGGTGGGGGGTCAGGGGGTTTTAGGTTTTGGGGTGGGGTTGGGGGGGTGGGACGTTTTTGGTTTTGGGGAGTGGGTGGGGGGTCAGGGGGTTTTAGGTTTTAGGGTGGGGTTGGGGGGGGTCAGGCGTTTTTGGTTTTGGGGAGTGGGTGGGGGGTCAGGGGGTTTTAGGTTTTGGGGTGGGTTTGGGGGGGTGGGGCGTTTTTGGTTTTGGGGAGTGGGTGGGGGGTCAGGGGGTTTTAGGTTTTGGGGTGGGGTTGGGGGGGTGGGGTGAGGGATGTAGGGTGAATGGTTCCTATTGCTAATGATTTTATCAGGAATGCCTTTACAACGAAATATCGTTGTTAAGGCATTCGTGGTAAAATCATTAGTAGTAGCAACGAGGTCGGTGTTCCGACCTCGTTGTTAAGGCAGTAGTTGTTTTTGCAGTCGTTGTTTCGTCGTACAGTCTTCTCAATGTACTTTATTGAAGAATTGATCACATGAGTCACCAAATAACAGAAGGTGTATAGCCAGACCAAAAAAATGGAACGGCCATAAAGAACTATTAAGGAACCGAGATTAACACTCATCACACATTTTACATATTTTTCAGAAAACTAGCAGGTTAGTTTTGCAGTTTCTAGGTGCAGATGGTTGCATCGCTGTAGGAGTGAAATAGTGGTATTTTAATGTGTAGAAAGGATGGTTGTATTGAAGTGTGCTGTGTCTGAAGAGCTTCCCAGCTCAGAAAAGGAATGATGGAATGGATAGAGTAGAAGTATTTAAGAATGTTTCTGTAAAGGGAGCTGCAACTATTAGAGTAGACAGCTGACCAAAGAAGACCTCTTAGCTTCTGGTGGAGTGTGCATGCTCGGATACAGCTTTGAAAAATACTAGTATCTTGTTAACAAAGAATTCTGGGAGCAAAGAAATAACTGGGATTAAAGGTTTTGTGGTAACAGCATGCAGGAATTGAATCATCCATGTTGATTTAAGCATGTTTCCTCCAGCTATGCTTCATCATTGTCCTTATCTGCATGTACGTTTGTAGTGGTCCACCAAGAAAGTACGCATCAATGTGTCAGTCTGGTGCAAGCACCTCAGAAGTGTCTGCTTATATCTCAAGCTTCTATTTAGCATACACATGTTCAAAAAAATAGAACAACCCGTTTTATGGCAGAGCTAAAATGCTTCATGTGACCACGTGGTGAGAAGACTGTTCTTCAAGCCTCAATGTGGGCCTTGGAAAAAGTAATATGAGAATTTAGTCACACTTGAATTTCGAGCCTTAAAATCCATATGATGCAATAACTAACTTTGATCTACATGTGCCGAGTGCACACTCTTGTGGCATGAGGTGCTGTGCTCTAATGTGTGGGGTATGCTCTGGAGATACTTTAGGCTAACTGGAAGAATTTATGTGAAATCATTAGTGGTGACCATGTAATTTGCTGTAATGGAACACCTGTAAAAAGGACATTTTTCACATATACTGGACAATTTAGGAAAAAAATGTATCAAGACTGTTGTTGGCACTGTGGAGTGTGCCAGTTTGGGATTCCAACACCTGATGGATGCTGGAGACTGACCGGAGTATTTATTTAGTCTTAAAATATTTGTTACAGTGTTGGTACAGCCACAAGGGTGTAAATACCAGTTGAAAGAAGGTGAATATGTTATATCTTATTTGGTTGTTTTGTGAGTTGTTCAATTGTTTCTCTCACTCATCTTAGACCAGGCTTCTCCTACAATTAGCTCGTGAGGTACTGATGGCTCTCTAGCCAGTTGTTAGTAGCTCACCGTCTGCAGCTCAGCCTACTAAATTACAGGTTTTGCTTGGTTGAATTAATATATGTATATCAAAATTCACACGTATATTTGAGACAAAATTGTGTGTATTTTCAAAATTCATAAACTGATGTTTGGAGAAAAAATGATGAATCTCTAAAATATACTTGTAGCTGATATTTAAGTGATTAAAATGATGCTGTGTAGGGGAAACATTTCACTGTATTATTGTCTTGGTGCCAAAGGCATTGCAGCTGTTATGCATTACTAATGTTGATGCATAACTGAAGTTACTGCACAGACTTTCCACTGGCGTTTTTGCTTGCAGATTTAAAAAAATCGTACTTTAGAAAAAAACAATCTAACCACTTTTGAACAGTATTAGTTGCACAACATATGCTGTCAGGGTCTGGATATCAAAGGCCACTTGTAATAAAGTGCAAATGGCAGCAGAAATTACACTTGGAGCACAAATATACCATGAACACCACCCAGGGCAATTTATTTAATCCAACCCAGGGTTTGATGTCTATTCCATTTTACCATTAGCATGTGATACTGAACGTCCATCAGCCTGGCACGTTCCATACCAAGGGTAGAGAAGACCCCTTAATGTCTGCGACCCTCGTTCAGCTGTGCCTGTCAGGAAGCGGAATTTTATTGCACGTCTCACAAAACAAAACACCAGCAGCATTCTCGCCGTGTTTGTGGGGTCGAGGGCTAATGAAACGCAGACTAACTGGTTTTACTGCGTATATAGTGACAACAATGCCCTCAAGTTAAACGTTTCCGGTCTATTCATGTCCCGGTGACTGCAGGGCACTTGGCTTTGCCTTGCGACCTCAGCTGGTCAGTGCGGCCATTAGTGGCCTAGTAATGATTGCCAGCTGAAAATAAGGAACTGCCCTCAATCAACCTACCTCGTTGTCATCACAATGCACCATTTATCACCCTTTAACACCGAGGTGTTTGTTTATTCAAGAGGGGCCTGTGGATATAGCAAATTAACGGGATGATGGAGAGGTGAGGAATGTTGATATCTCCACCGCAGCTGTCCCACCATTCCCGGAATTCGTTTATAAATCGGTTTGGCGCCTTACCTATGCCCTCTTAATGTTAGTGATTTTATTTCCAACCTGCAGAGCTGCAATCTGACCCTACATATAACTGTTTTTTAAGTACCTGAAAAGAAGAACGCTAACCTCTGTGTTTGAACAGTCTGCAAGGTCTATATGCCGTAGCATTTTTATTTTAGTAAGCAACTAAGACGAGCCATCACTGTGTCAGTGGTATCACCAGGCCTTGCCCTTTTATATAGTTTTTAAATAGTAGTTTTTAGCAGTTTTTTGAAGGTGTTGGGTCTGATTAATTTCTGGTGTGACTGGGCAATATAATTCATTCACTTTCAAGCTGCTTTGTATCACCCACAAAGCTATACGTGGAATAGGACTGATTTTTATCAGAAACAAAATAACCAAATACATTCATCAAAGAAACCTCTGCTCAAGATTGGCACCCCACCTTGAAACACCACCATACAAGAAAAAGACTATAGGTGGCACATCCTTCTCCATTCAAGCAGCCAAACTATTAAATGTATTACCCCCAACTATAAGAGCCACAGATAACTAACTATCTTGTCTTCAGAAAACTACTCAAGAGTTGGCTCTTTCCTTCATAACTACCATATTTAAACAGCTATGGACTGCATATGCCTATGTTGATAAATATTTTTTATCTGATTATGTGTATATTCTGGTTATATATAGTTCTTTAGAAAATATGTATCACTACTATGTCATAACAAACTACACACACACTCTTTAAACCAGTTTAACTGATGTATATTTACTCATGGTTTAAACATGTATACATATGTACATATATATGTGTGTATGTGTATATATATATATATATATATATATATATATATATATATATATATATGTATGTGTGTGTATGTTATTTATTCTATGGTTAACATGTTCATAGGTCATTGCATAACTCCTAGATGAGTTGTTATACTAGATACTTATGAATCCCTGCTCTCATCTTATATCACACTTATCTACCCGTCACCATATGTCATGTCTCTATTAATCTATCCTCCATTCCCACTCTGACTCATCCCAAATCCATTCTACTACTTTCATCTCCTAAATAACTCTGCCTAAGGTCTTCCCTCCGCTTCCACATCTAACTTACCAAACCTCACTTACTACCATGATCTCCCAAACAACCCTACTATATTCTCCCTCATTTATCTCACCCTGCTACTATGATCTCTCTAACCCTTTCCACAGACTCTTCCCTCTTCCATCCCCCCAATACACATCCCAAGCCTAAATCCTATTACCATAAACTCCTAATTAACACTTCTGGATTCTTCCCTTCTCCACCCCTCCATTACTCCAGTCAATCTAACTAACAAACTCACATATCGTCGGCTCAAATTAACTCATAATAATACTAAAACTGTACACATATTTCCCTCAACTGATCCACCACTAATTCCTTTTGGGTTCCGGAGTAGCGTGCTACTCACCGAAAAGTGCTTCGATGCCTCCTCAGGGGTAGTAAGCGCTATATAAATACAATTACAATATTACAATACAATCTCTCTGTGCCTCAGTTCCAAAATCTGCCTAAACTGAGGTAACTTAGAAATGGACTAAATACACCTATATGCTATAAAGAAATGTATGTCTACACTTGCCTTAATCACTTATGTGGTGATGATTCCTTGAAGTTTCTAATAATATGAAGTTTCACAAAGGAAAGTTACGGGGCTGTTAAAGCCAGATTCTCATAACTTTTGGTTCCTATTTATTCATTGCTCCATTCAAGTAAAGTCATGGTACGGCTCCATGTCATCAGGGTCAGTATGTTCAAGTTCTGGGTTTTTCTTTTCGAAATCCTAGTTTCAGCTGTATTAGTCCAATTGGTTTAACTGAACTAGACCATGACTATAAATACCAGCATGCTCCAGGATACTAAAGTAAATTGGAGTTCCAGAATATGGTCTCCCTCGAAGCATGGAGTCATCTGGCAAACTTAAACTATATGTACCTGTTGGTCATGTTTTCGTAATGGTGAGTAAAATGGTACAATTCATGAATGAGTTTGGTAAAATGGTACCGTACAGAGAAGTAACATGCAAAAGTATCCTTTGATGAGTTTGTGCAATGAGGTGATTTTGAGAGAGTGTATAGTAGGTGTACTTTTTTGCAAAAAAAAAAAAAAAAAACCACTGCTCATGAGCTTCAAAGGTAAGCCACCTCAGAGTACTGAAAATGTTTAGAAAAGAGAGGATAAGCAAAGCATACTCTACCAAACAAAGGCTGTTAAAGTCCATCTCCCTTACTTACTTTGTTTGAGGTGGCCTCTCCTTCACCATCAAGAAATCTAATTTGATGTAAATTCTTCCTCTGGTGGTAGCATTGAGGGTAGATAATATGACCAGATTTCAAATCAGTTTATCAAAACAAATCAATGGGGTAAAACAGATTTATTCAGGTTATATTGAATATAGTGTGCTTTGTAGATCAGTTGATGATGGACTTGTGAAACCTCTGAATCTGTAAGATCAGAACAAGAGGGAGCGAGTTTGACCACAGCCCCGTCCATGGGATCACTGGAATTCTGTTGCCGAGCAGACATGCTGGAGATAGAGCAAAAATAGTGAATCCTTGATTGGTCTTGCAGACTGTCTAGTTTCATTTTTAAGGTCATGCTAATAATGGACCAAAACGCAAGTCAGATATTTCCTGCAAAGAGCAAAAACAAGGCACCTAAGAAGGGCATTTTCCCTAATGTCAAAGATGTATTGCTAGCGGATCGTTTAACCTTTAGCTCTTTAAATCAAATTCATCCAATTAGTACTTTCAAACAGCAGCAGTAGGCAATACTGACTTAATGCATACCTATTTGAGTGCTGAAACTGTACAGTGCACCACCACTGCTCAATTAACTATCAAAAGATGTCACCAGCAATACTTCAGTACCACAAGCCAAACCCAAGCCAGTGAACTACCTGTCTCAAGCAGCATATGGTGACCAGCTGTTTCCTGACCCAGGGGAGTGTCGAGAGCCATAGAAGGCCTCGGGCATGCAGCGGTGAGATTGGTCCATGCAAGCGCGACCATGGAAACAATAGAGTGCTTCCGGGATCATTGAAGCTGTGTTTTGGCCCCACCCATTAAGGACAGCGTGAGGTGTTGAGCAGGTCGTTTTTCCTGTTTGCTGCCTCACAAGGTGGTTGTCCAATGGACCCTGCCCTGCCCCCACAAGCCCACGTGGATTTTTGTTTCACCGCTCATTGTCCCCAGAGCAATGGGCACCAGGTTAGGGAGCGCTTGGGGTGTATGACCTTTTTTGCCTTTCGGGAACGTGCTGGGATGTTGTTTATAACAATGTTAAGTGACTGTTTCTCAGGGGCTCATCTGGAGCTGTTGTAATGTTTTGAGCTATGTCTAACCCACCTGTTTTTCTTGCAGGTATGTCGCATTTATGATGAGGTCATTCATGATTGCTCAGACAGTTTGGGTCTATTAAAGGCATTCTTTTAGACAAAAGTGGCAGCGGGGTCCCAGGATCCTCCAGGGAGTTCTGGCAGCAAGTCAAGAGGTTCCAGGGGCTCAGTAGGTTGGATCAGTCACAGAAATGATGTCCTTACCTAACAAACACCTGCACAGACACAGTGGCTGCTAGCTAGCACAGGCTCTGAGGAGTAGGAATTTGGGTGTAGGGGGTGCTCCAGGTAGGTATCCTAGTGGGGAGATGGACCCCCTGCACAGTGACATCACTGTAGGGGAGGTTGGTGGGTGGGGTCCACCCACAAGGAGGGACCCACCCATGTCCAGATGTACTGAATAAAGGGCTGTAGGAGGGGGGAAATCTGCTACCAGTCATGATCTCACTCGTCAGGATATCATTTTTGAAGGATGCACAGGAACAATTTTAAATATGGACAGGAAACTCCTGTGTATTACGTCTTTGTTAAAGCTAGGACTTGATTTATCTAAACAATAATGAAAAACTGTGGGTTACAGTGTATAACTGATTAAAAGTTTTTGTTTTATGTAAGTGTGTAAATAAATACGTTCAGGGGTCTTTCGACCCTTCACCGAACTTGGCTTGGTCTGATGGTTTTTGCCAATATAGTAAGGGGTATTGCGGAAGGCAGGGTGGACTGAGGGTGGTGTCTACAAGGGACATTGGTGACTGCCTGGCCACGTATCTGGAGAGGTCCTTTCCATTTTGGCAGAAGAGCTGCTCTCATAAAAATAGAAATCACCCAAAGTCAGAAAAAATAACACTGCAGACCATGGGTTACACACAAACATTTCCCAAGAAGCCAAAAAGTTTGGTCTATGGTGTGACTGAGGGATGCGTTGATCCCAGCAGAGGGGAGATCCAGGGGTGGGGGGTGGAGTGTATTTGTAGGGGGAGGGAAGCATGTACGTCTACTGGCTGAATTGAACAATGTGAAAACTGAAAACCTGGGATCAATCTCAGCGTCCACACTTGATTACATTGTGTAATTCTAGGCAATTGTTTTATTTCACTTTCCCTCCTTTGTATTCATTAGCACATACAAAAGGACTTCAAAATACATGACTTCAGGATCTGCGCTGTACAAAGACTTCGCCTGTGTTTGATTTAATAAACTATAATGTTGTTTGTGTATAATAGCTACCCAATCACCCTGAACGTGTACATAACAACTGACTTGCCTCTTATTCTCAACTGGCATTGGTGTCAGGGTGGGGGGGGAGCAGGGTTGTTCATAAATTCATGTTTGAACACTATCACTTTAAAAAAAAATACTTCTAGGTGCACTAATATAATCTGGTCAACTAAGGTGAAACGGTTCTGCATTTTATTGCAATACAATTTTTGAATTTTGAAGAGATTATATCATATTTTTACAGGTTTGCTGAAAGAGGTGTTTAAAAATTAAGGTGTTCCTAAAGTAAAAGGGTGCAAGACACCATATTCACTACCTTCCTTTCACTTCAATGCGCATTTAAATAAATGTGTGTCTGTCAATTTAACATCTTTTCAGCATTAGTGTTGAGTTGAGTAAACAGCAGTCCAATGCTGCTGTTGACCAAGGGGCTGCATGTAAAGGTCAGGAAAACCGAAAGCGGACCCCCAGCCCGTACTGTCTCACTGCTATAGATGATCGTGGATGCCCCTTCAACTTGTACACTTCAAATTCTTTGATACCAAATGTCGTATATGAAGGGATATTTTTGTTCTGATTTTCTTAAAATGTGTGTTTGCGTCATGAATCAAAAACATGAATGGAATTATTGATTTTAAAAAACCCAAGAGCCTGAAAATTACCTTATCACATGTTATTTTATATCGATCAGTCTTAGTGAATAAAGCCAGTGCCTTATTTGCCAACCAGAGCCCACGATCTGTAATGCAACCAAAGCAAATGCCTGTGACTAGGATAGGAGGTAGCATTTGTCTGAATAGCTGAGAATTGTGTAAATGGTGTATTCATTAAAACACACACACACATTTCGATTTTCAAAAGTACATGTATATATTTATATATACACTCACCCTGAAAAATGCTAAGAAAAGTATATAGTTTCACTGATTATAAACACATTGAGGCCTGCTTATTATTTCATAAACATAACTTCACTTTAATTGCGTTTTTAAGGAAAAGTCAGTTAAAAAAAAAAATGTACATCAATGTGTTATGTGCAGAAAAACAATAACTTCCATAAAGATTTTGTTCTTTTCTTTCATTAATGATGTAGTACAACTACCTTCAATACAACTAACTTTCACTGCACCAGTGTTAGCCGCAGAGCCTTTCCTGTAGCCAGACAATGTACTGCACCTCCTTAGCACCCAACCCCCACTGAGCATCAGCATAGTAAAATGTCCTGTAATTAAGGTTCCGTTCCCATTACACATCCATTCCAATCCTGAATGTTGGTCTTGCCAATGGTACCTTAACTGGAGCAAGTATTACTTTGTTTTCGTAACTATGGAAGAGCGCCCCCTCCAACATGGGGGGAGCGCGGACCCTTAGGGGTCGGGGATGCTGGGGCCTGAACCTCGCACTAGTTGTGCGCAGGCTGGCCATGGGCTTCCGCTCGCGCGTCTCGCGAGACGCGCGGGCGGAAGTCCGACGCTTGGAGAACGTCGGTGGCAGTGCCGGACCGGTTTGGGCCGCCGCGCACTGGTGGGGGGGCATAAAAGCACCCCCCCGAAGGCTCTGCCTTCTTACTTCGTGCGTGGCGGCCCGAGCGGACGGACCTGTCGTCAATTCCCACCCACCCTCTCCTTATTATTAGGCTTGGAGGAAGAGAGAATAAGGTAACCGGAAGCAACAGAGGGGACCCCAATGGTGGGGCCCCGGTATAACAACAGAGATAGGATCCTGAAGTCCTGGACCAACCTGCGGATGGACACACCTGTTTGGGGGTAGGGAGCCCAGATCACTGGGGTGGTCACGGGGCTCATGCCCTGGGCCGCTCTGGTACACTCCTTGGTTGATTGATGTTTGGAGATGGGGCGTAACCCTGAGCATGGGGGCAAGGAACAGAGGAAGCAGGGATACCGCCCCCCCTAAGGATACAGGTGACGACCAGTCCCTGTGTGGTCCAAAGGAGGTTCAGGACAGGAAGGGATCCTGTCAAAATAATCTATGGTTACAAAGTAGCGTCTATAACAGTATATATATATTAAAGTTTGCAGTGAAATGTTTTAGTTGAGTAATGTGCATATGATGACTTGCATAAATTGTGTTTATGAATTTTAATGAAAGTATATATAAAAATAAATACTTCTTCCATCAAACAAAATTGTCTTGTCGGTTGGTGTATGACCGGTGTTGGGGTAAGGGCCCTATGGCGGCCTCCGAGGCCTATGTGTTAGAGACTTGCAGTCACAGTGAAATCTCTCAGGTGGTTACGATCCTTGGGTGAAACCCATGTCAGCTAAACATCACGACAATATAAGGACCCAAAAGTCTAATAATAATGTATTTCCAAGATCACCTCAGAATGTGCTTGGTTCTAATTTAATAGGAGCAATGCATATAAACAACCGGACATTCAGGGCATTCTGAAAAGGAACTGCAAAGCAACCCTTTAAGAGATTAACGGAGATTAGTTTTTGTAGACCCCATGCTTCAGAACCTCGATTACAGTTAATAATAGTCTTAGAGCTTCATGAACAACAGCCATTCGTCATCCACCTGTAATGTTTTCAAACTATGTAGGCTGTCAATATTGATTCTCGAAAATCGACGGGATAGAATATTGCTACAACAAACAACAATATTGAGGTGCAAAATTTTGAAAGCAAAGTTTATATACATTTTCTACAATTGGCTCCATCTGTATGTAGCGTAGTGATATATATCTTCAAGTACAGAGATGTGGAGTTAATAGCAAATCCTTACCTCCCTCTGTGCACTTACTTTTTGATGTTCGTCCCTAAAAATTGTGGTGATGATATTCTGTCACATCCATAGTCTGGGTTCGATATTCCCAGCCACAATCTTTTTATGTCAGATTGCATTTCCATATTCTCTACCACAATAAGAGAGCCGAAGGAATGCTACTACCACATATCCTCCAAGGCTAAATATGTATAGACCAAGAATATGGTAGTAGTGGTGGCCACCCTATCTCAACTAGAGAAGTGCCATTATCTTAGAAGATCATCTGAGTAAAAAGGATGGAGGTCCAAGACGGAATCGCCTTTGATAAAGCATGCCACAATTATGTGGATGAGGCTTTTCAGTCCGTTTTTCTAATTTCTCGTTAGGATAATGGCACTCTACTTGAGATAGGGTGACCTCATAACCATACAATACATTGTCTTATGTTCTTTTCAGCTTTGAGGCTGTTCTACATATACTCTGTGGTTTGCGATTATCAGATGTGACAATGTTATAGTCTGGTCAGAATCCTTGGTTGTAGTACTGTATTATGTTTTATAACTGCACAGAATGTAGTCTGTGATCCCTCTGGACAGTGCCATTCTCGTAGAGAGAGTACTGACCCTTTGTACCATTACTGAATATAGTTTACTTTTGTGTGTTTTCCATTCCGACTGAGCTGTTTACATTGTTATTATATTTGATAAATAAATGCATATACACATGTGTGTGTGTTAATATTAAGATTGGTGTGTACACACAACACATAGCTGAAGATTTATACTTTACTGGTGCTATGATTAATGTGTGGCACTGTACATTAGCTCATCCCACACACCTTGAATTGCTTGCTCACGACTACCTGGAATTAAGAATGCTTAAGAAACACGTACATTCCGTTGTGAGCTACGTACCTTGGTTGCAGATTGCAATGTTCCTGAGCTCCCTCTTATATACGGCGCTCCATACCCTCTATTAGGACCCGGAGGCCTCCATACGACCCCCACTCCCCACCAGAAATACACAAACCGACAACTTTTAAACGTTGGAAGTGGTTTATTCAAACAACAAACATCTTATAACTTTTCAAGCATATTAGATATTTACATCTTTTTATCTACATGTCATGAGCATTTTTGTGACCATAAATCAATTCTGACAGGATTCCTTCCTGTCCTGAACCACCATTGGACCACACAGGTGACCCATCTATCACCTGTATCCCTAGGAGGGGCGGTTACCCTGACTACACTGTACCTTATCCTCATGCTTCGGGTTCCGCCCCCTCCTCCAAACACCAATCAGACTCGGGGTGTAACGGGGCGGCCAAGGGCTGGAGCCCCATGTTCCCCCCAGCGATCTGAGCTCCCTTACCCCTTGATCTGGTGTGTACATACGTTGGTTGGCTCAGAACTTCAGGATCCTATCCCAGGTGTCCTCCCGGGGGCCCCACCTTGGGGACCCCCCCTGTTGCTTCTAGTCACATTTATATCTCAATTTCCGCCACGAGGGCGACCAGGGCCCAAAAGGTCCTTCTCCCTCCCCACCAGAAAATAAACTACGCGCAAAGGCCCACATGTCCTGCATGAATTGATTGGTCCCTGTATCAAATAGATGCACCTGGTCCTTGTGGAACATGTGTGAGCCCTTTAATAGTTTGTGGGGGATGTTCCATAGCCGCCCAGGGCCCGGGCAAAGTTTTGCCATCTCAGCGTTCAGCCGTCGTACCGAAACATTGATAGTCCTTGACCTGATCCCAGCACCCCATTTTTGCCGTGGCACCATGTGGGACCATGCAATCGCAGCATTTGGAAATTGCTTTGACAATTTAGTAATCTCTAAAAATACTGTTTCTCTTAGAGTCTTGCGGCCCAATCGCACCAAGTCGTTGCCTCCTAAGTGAATAATGACAAGATCCGGGGACTGTAGCCCCTCACATCCCTTCGCCATATTGACCAAATGCTGTAGCTGAGTGATGCCCACACCGCCAATTCCACACCAGCGGAACGCCACACCTTGAACCATCGCTGGATTCGACCCACGGAGCTGTTGCACCCGGTACACCGCCCGACGAACAAATGAATGCCCCAAAACCCAAACTACACGATGAGACATTGTACTGAAATGAAAAGAAAAGAGCGTGAGGCGTTCATATACTAGCACAGTGCTACCTTTACACCAATTCAGGCCTAATGTACCGTCTGTAACACTCCGATGACCACCGGCCGATGACCACGGCCGATGCCTTTCACTGCAGTGGCCGTCAAGCCAGCACCTGCCGCTAGTGTAGCTGCCCCTATTCTAAAAGAATGGGAGGAGTAACCTGATTGCTCCAAGGCCAACTTGAAGATCATCAAGAATTGGTAACGCGATAAGCAATCCCCGTTAAGGTGTATGAACAAAGCGGACGAGCCAGCCCGGGGGCGGACCTGGAGGTAATTATTCGTAAGCAGTACTGGGCATAATGGTGAACCGGGTGCGGCCCTGAGTGTGATACGCGCCCCCCTCTGAAGCTGGTCCGTTTTGGATTTGCGCAAGACTATCGAAAGGAACCCAGCGCCGGACGTAATGTCGCCCCACTGTAGCCCCCCCGCATGATCGCCCTTGGATGCGCCCACCAATTCACTGATTCGGAAGGCCCCGTAAAAGGCCACCGCAAAAGCTGCGGAGAATAAGGCAGCCTCAGCAGGGGACGAGCAGATGCCTGGAAGTGCGCCCAGTATGTTCCCAAGCAGGGGTGCGGTAATGGGGCGCCTAGTATCAGCTTGAACACGAGCCACCCTGGCCCAACCTGTTAAGGCCCTATTTATAATAAAAGTATTCAAGGGTGCCTCGAGTTTTCTGATCTTTGCGAAGAAACGTATCGCCGCCAAATAAGCCTTTGCGCACGACACCGGGCGCCCTTGGATTTTTAGATGCTGCAGGAAAGCACAAACCGCGAACTCAGTGAATGGTTCAGAGATCTGCTGTCATTGTAAGAACCGCCTGTAATTATAAAAATCATTCTCGTAAGCTTTCTTAGTATGTGGTGCTAGAGATGTTGCTACTAAATCGGGGAGGGCAGGGCACCAATTCTCCACAGAGACTCTGGGAACTCCGACATCTTCTCCATCGCCTGGGGGTGATACCGCAGAAATTCCTGCATTAATGAGCGAGACAGAGCGTCAGCTGCGTTGTTATGAACCCCCCGGCACATGTTTAGCCCTGAAAGTAATGTTGTGTTGCAAGCATGACAAGATCAGGTGCTTTAACAGGCGTAGGACCAGCGGGCATGAAGCCCCTTGGCGGTTAATGACTTCTACTACTGTCATGTTGTCAGACCAAAAGATTACCACCCTATTCTTAAATATCTCCGCCCAGATATTTACTGCTACCACGATAGGGAATAACTCCAAGAAGGCTATGTTCTTGGTCCAACCCTTGCTTACCCAATCCACGGGCCAGTCAGCTCTGCACCACCGGCGGCCCAGAATTGCTCCAAAACCTACGCTACCAGCCGAATCAGTATACAAACCCAGCGTTGGGCTGGAGATTGCCTTTTTGGGCCAAATGACCGCACCATTGAAATCTTGCAAAAAAAACTCCAACAACCTTAGGTCTCCAATAACCTCCACCGATAGCCGAGTGTGGTGATGTTTTTCAACCAGCCCGGACATTGAACGAGCGATAGATCTAGAAAAGGGGCGGGCCATGGGGATGATTCTCAGTGCGAAATTTAGTTGGCCTACCAGCACCTGAAGCTGGTGTAGGGTAACTCTCTTCTGAAACAACATTACATGAATGGATTCCTTGAAAGCCAGCAACTTCTCCTGGGGCAAGCGACACTCCCCGGCCACCAAATCAATTTAAATTCCCAGGAAAGTGATGCACGTAGTGGGACCGGCTGTCTTCTCGGGGGCCAAAGGAACCCCGAATTCCTCAAACATTGCAATCAAGGCCTGGAGAGCCCACCCACATTTGTCAGACCCGGGGGGGCCCAAGATTAGGAAATCATCCAAATAATGAATGACATCGCGGTGACCAGTGCGAAGTAAGAAAGCCCACTGGAGAAAGGTGCTGAATTGTTCAAAATAACTACATGATATACTACAACCCATGGGCATGCACTTATCATAGAAGTATTCCCCATGGAACTGAAAACCCAAGAGATGATAATCGTCAGGATGGACCGGGAGAAGACGGAAAGCTGACTCAATGTCGGTCTTTGCTAACAGGGCCCCTTGGCCCAGTTCCCTTACCTTTTCCAGTGCGTTGTCAACTGATGCATAGCGGACAGAGCAAAGCTGGGGGTCAATGGCATCGTTAACCGATGACCCCCGGGGGGCAGACAAATTGTGAATCAGCCTGAACAGCCCAGGTTCCCTCTTGGGCACCACTCCCAAAGGGGAGCACACAAAGCCGGATAAAGGTGGTCTTTCAAAGGGGCCCGCCAGCCTCCCCAGGGCCCGCTCTTTTGCCAGCTTCCTGGCCACCACACAAGAGTTCTGTGACGCTGAGAATAAGTTTTTACAGTGATTTACTGGTGTAACATTTGAGGCGGGGATCCTGAACCCGTAGGAAAACCCGTGAAAAAGTAACTTTGCAGAATCTAAGGCTGGGTAAGCCTGTAACCATGGGAGCAATGTGTTTCGTCTAATAGGAGAAGGCAGAGGGTGGTCAATTTGCTGGCTTACTTGAATCCCTGCCCCTCTCTTTAGACTTCTTGATACACTTAGATTCAGGGTGGGAGGGGTGCCCGCAGAAGGAACAGTTATGCCTGAACTTGCATGAACCTGCGGGACGTGAACACACCTTTCGGTTGAATGCCCAGCAAGAGCCCTTCCTCTCACTATGGGCCTGAGTCCGAAAGGGCTGCCTCCCAGAAACCTTGTTGTTAACGCATTCCAGCCAGACATTAACCTCAGTTTGATCCCATCCGATGGATGGATCCTCCACCCTAGCCCAGCGGAAATCCCTGTCGTATTCTAACCAAGCATACCCCCCATAAGTGTGCTGGGCCTTCAATATTTTATTTGCGTAGAATATCAAAGAGGAGCCCAACTCCGTTTTTTTCTCCAACAAGACTGACATGAATACATTAAAACCCAATAACCAATTTGTAATACTCTCTTCCACCTTGGGTTTCCTATCCCCAAAGAATGAAGACTTGGGTTCTTTATCTTTAGACTCGGCCTCCCTCCTTTTTGCCCTTATCAAGGAAAAGATATCCACAAATTCCCCTTTCCAGTTCTTCTCCTTAACCTCTGCAGCAACGTGTGCTGTCAGCTTACCTGGTCTGGATAGCAATGCATCTGCTGTCCCTTCCTTTGTAGAGTTATCCTGAACCGGAACCTTGCTGGGCCCAGGCTGGACATTTTGAACTATGGGAGGTGATGCGACAACAGCGCCCGGTGTCAGGGTGACACTCGGGCTGAGAACAGATGCCTGCAGGTTCGTTGTATGTGCAGCCGATAGCGCATCCACTTGGCGCTTTAGTTCATTTAGTGTGTTCTGCAAAGAATCATCCGCCACCCACGGCGTTGTAGGAGGAGGCGAGTTAACAGGTGGTGTACTAATACTGGCTAACAACCTGGATACTTCAAGCAATGTTTGCCTGGATGGGTCCTGCACCTGTGCAAGATGCTCAGGAGCCTTAGGAGCGGGGGGGGGGGTACAGGCAGTGCTGCAGGTACTGTTGCGGGCAAAGTTACCCCTGTTAAGGGGGCGGGAGGGGCCCCTGACTGTGCTGCGGGTGCCAAAGAGGCCAAGGATTTCCGAATTCCGCCAAGACCCCTTCTAACCCTGGTACTGGTGCTATGCCCTGGGTCATGGGGGAAGGGGCAGCAACTGGGGGGGGGGGGGGGGGAGGTTCCAGTAGGTCAATAACAACAGGTATATTGGCTACAGCAGTAGTGGCAGCTATAGTGAGTGGCTGTGTGGGGGGTGGGGCTGGTGCCTGCGCTCTACCCTTCCTCGCGCGCTTGACTGGGGGAAAAGCCGCGCTTGGAGCTACGTGTGACCGCTTAGGGCGGCTGCTCGTATCCCCACCAGCATCACGAACGGGTGAACCCATGACCTCGCCTGCCTCCTCTTTCCCTAATTTCTCTAGGACCAATCTCAACAACTGTGATAATTCCGGATCCTTTCCCTTACTTTTAGAGGCACTCGCCTTCTTAGGGGCCATGATCAAATGTATGCAAGGATCCCTCCTAATCTGACAATGACAAGAAAATACCTTTTTATATATATATCTACACACACATATAATTAATTTTTTTTTTGTTTTTGTGTTATTGATGAACCTGCAACAAAATGAATACAAACACAGTTAACTAATGAATCAAGGACCACAATTATCACAACTTGACCCAGCTAAGACCAGCCAGGCAATGAAGTGCGAATGCAGCGGCCACCCTCACTATTTGCTGAAAACCCTATGTCGGTTCAAGATAGACTTACCCAGGTAGGAGTTACCCTTTAACAAGAGGATTGCAAACAAAATGCTAAAATAAAAAGGGAGAACTGTAAAAGATTCCCAGCTGCCACCCCAGTTTTAAATAAACATTACCTTCTTTTACTGAAGACTATGGGGTTGTGGGGTTTTCCTTGAATTAAAAGGTACAAGTTGCAAAATATTCCCCAGCTGACCAGCGAAATAGGACCCTACACGTCACAGCATTATCACCAGTGCATATCCCAAGTGCGAGACTAGTTCTTCAAGGCAGAACAGAGATGCCTGACCAAAAACAAGACTACCAGCGTTCAAAATTGGACAATGAACAATGTGGCATTGGTAAACTGTTAATGCTGTAAAAGCAGTGATTCAAACATGTAAAAAAAACACAATTGGGAGAAAATAGGCAACACGGATAAACCACCTGCTTTTGATGCGCTGCCCGACCCCAGTGAGTATGCAGGCTCGACCGGAATCCCAGCAGTCCAGTGCAAGGGTTACCCTGACTACACAATAAACTCTTTTCCCCCACTTGGACACCCACCACAATGCCGCCCTGTTGCAGGTGAAAAAACTGGTCCCCCTTTAAAAATTGCGCCGCCTACGCGCGGATGGGATGTTTTTTAGGAAGGACCCAGGCACTGTTCCAGACACCGCAGTGCCTTCCTCCCCCTGCCTACGCGCAGCGCTTCAAGGACTTCCCCAGGACCAACTACGGCGCCTATTACGCGCTGCCCTGCACGCTAAAAAATAGATAAACTACCCCAGTTACGACGCGCTCCCCAATTAAGGCAACACCGGCTAGCCCCACGCGGCGAGGAATACACTTACTTGACCACTCTCCTGAAGATCCACCAACCGCGACCCGGGATGCGACGAAGATCCAAGCCCTCGAATCCGCCGGGAACCAGGAAACAGCACACACGGGACCGCCGAGGAACCAGGAAGAATCAGCTTGCAGCAGGTGAGCCTCGAACTCAGAACCTCAACTTTGCTCAAGAACAGCTTTACGTGCATACCGATTGCGCCACTAGAGCTGAGGAAGACAGCCAACAAACCGCAACCAGGAACAGCAAACGCAGGACCCCGCTCCCGTCCAGCCGCCACGAAATGGAAAAGAAGGGCTTGCCTTCTTGGGGGGCCCATTAAATAGCCCCCCACCAGTTTGCGGCGGCCAGAACCAGTCAGGGCTCAACGTGGACCCAACGTTTGTTCCGGGGAAGACTTCCGCCCCCAGGCCTCGCGAGGCCTGGGGGCGGAAGTCCGACCGGCCACCTGCGCACCTGAGAGGAGTGCTGGGCCTCGTAGCCCCCGGCTCCTAACGGGCCGCGCCCCCCCCACTTTGGCGGGGGCACTTTACCCAAATACTCACATCAGGGAGCCCAGCCAGGCAGCCTGTGACACTTCTTACTCAGCCCACCCTTTGAGACTTTCCAAATCATGGGAGCTGATTGCAGTTTTTCATGAGAACCTAAGCCCACTGGGCTGCCTTGAAACAAAGCTACACCACAATGTACTAGTATCTCCTATGGCTATTCATGCAATGGACCCTAAAGGAATAAACAGTAGTAGTCTACAAAAGGTCTAACCCTTTGCTAATGCCAATTTCATAGACTGAGTCTAAGTGAGATCTGACGGATTCTTGTAAAAACCTCAGGACTGTTTCTCATCTATCACAAAGAATAAATACTTCCAGTATTCACCAGTGCTATCAACATGATCTACTCTAAAGCCCTCATTATGAGTGGTCTGATAATTTCCAATGTCTGTGGTACACCATATTACTGTACAGATTAGATTTTGAATTTTGTGTTATTACTGCATCAGATACATACAGGTGCGACAAAAATGCATCCCCTGTTTAGTTCTGGTAAATTAAACCTGCAGGAATTAAAAGTGCCAAAAATGATCTGGAAAACAGTGAGAGATTTTGAAGCGGTAAACACTATATTGTTGATGTTATATGTATTTCAAGGGCAAAACGAGCAATAGGCCTCGGTGTTGGATATTATCGGATGTGATAGTTATTGCATCTAAAACTGGGCCTCTCGTAAATTAACTATTGTGTTATTTTGTAACTGGAACATAATCCCTGTGAAGTTTCTAGAGTAGGCCTAAACTACTCGACAGCAGCTACCACTGAAGTCTCAAGGAAAGTAAGGGAGCTCTGGCTTACTTAGCAAGTTACAGTATTCAATGACCTGAAACAAAAAAAATCTGCCCGAGGCCTAGCTAGCTACATTCTACTGACATGACAGACATATCAGTCACTTGCAGGTGACAGGTTCATACCCCGAAGGGGCAAACTCGCCATAAACCGAGTACCATGTAATTAGGTAATAAGGCCTATTGTTCAAGCACCTACAGCAAATTCCAATTTTACTGAGCATCCTATAAATAATCATCATTATTATTATTAGTGTTTGTTATAGCTCAGGGAGCCCAAAGCTTACAGCATGTCACAGATTTAACTCCAGGCAGGTCTAACTCGGCCTTTTTATGTTGATAAACAGATAAAACCTAGTTGGGTTATAATGGGGAATATCCGCTGTAACCAGATGACCCCCCCGATACAGTACAACCCCCACAGTATACCATCAGACACTTACTGGCGGTAATTTTTTCAGTGACACAAAAAAATGTTGTAAAAACAAATTGCGAGTCCTCTACAATATCGATTTTAAAGTTTAGTTTAAAAAAATGAATTAGAAAAAAGCATGCTCATTGTCTTCCTCTAGGCACACACCTAGGGCCCCAGAATCCTGATGCGCAGACAGGTGTCAGTGATCCCGTACGCCAGGGAGGAGCGGCAACTTGGAAGAGCCCCGGGGCTTGGGTTCCAGCCGTGTGTGATGACAGGGCAGGGGTGGGAGGAGGAGCAGCGGCCGGGCAGAGGGATTCTTGGCGCTGCACACCGGCAGGCAGAGGGAGCTGCGGCGCAGCACACCGGCACAGAGAGTCTTGGCGCTGTATACTTACACAGAGGTAGGCAGAGAGATCCTCGGCCCTGCACACCGGCACAAAAGCAGGCAGACACACGGAGTCTCGGCGCTGCACACTGGCACAGTCAGGCAGAGGAGTCTTGGTGCTGTACACCGCCACAGAAGCAAGGCAGAGCTGACTTGGAGTGCTTTTGCAGTCGCAGCGGGGGTATGCGGAGACCAGAACGCAGTGGCTTGTAGGGAGAGTGCAGGGCCGAGCAAAGGGTTTGCAGGAGCAAACTGCACAGGAGCAGAACAAGGAGCGCTGAGTCTGGGGGCGCAGAGAGCAGTGGACGAAAAGTGTGAGCAGCACCGAGCTCGGCAGAAGAGGCCATGAGGAGATGCAGGGTGCGGCGACTTTTGGAACACCTAACGGCACTGGCTTCCCCGAGCGCCTAAGGAGCTGAGTGAGCGCCACCGCCGCACGCGCCTCTCGCTCACCCCCGGCGGCAGCGCGAGCCCCACCTGCTTCGTCAGAGCGCAGTCAGCTCGGCCGCGGGCGGGCAGGACGCGGTCTGCGCGGATGAATGAGTCAGCAGACGCGTCTCTGCGCGCGAGAGCCGGGAGCGCGGACTGCAGCGGCGTTCCAGAGCTCGAGCGCCCTCCCGCCGCCGACTGCATCCCGTCCTGAGAGGTGAGTGCTGCCCGGTGGGGCTGAGGGCGCCCCTCGGCCGTATTGCCATGCGGCGGATGTATGTGTACTGCATCGGTGTGGTCCAGAGGAGGACTGTCCTGTCTGTGAATGGGGAGAATTCCGGACGGGGAACTGTCTGGCCAAAACCTCGGGGGATAAAGGCTTCACCTGAAATGAGACCGATTCTGCAGAGTGTACCGTACTTTTTACTGTGTGCAATTGTAGCCGCTTAGTTGTGATTGTGTATTGGGAGTGTGGGCTTCCCTTGCCTGCGGGTAGTTTTTATCAGGTTCACTGGTTTAAACTGCTCTGTGGGGGGGTTTGTCCCAGAAAGTTTACCTTTGCACTCCACCACTGGTCTGCGCGGATGGGATGCTGTTTTCGACTGCGAGGGTTTGAGACTGTTTTAGGCAATGCGTGCCCTCTAGTGCTCTTTCATTTACGCGCTTCCTCCTCATTCGGTTTGTTTTTGTTTATTTTGTTATTTATGGTACGGTTACGAGATGCCGCTCATCCTGGGCTTCCATGTGCACTTACCTGTGTAACCCTCTAGGTTTATTTGGTTCATTAAATTGTGAAAGAGAACCACAACTCCCATAATGCACCAGACCGCTACATGATAACGCATTATGCTCTCTTTGATTTGAAGTAATTTACGATGTTGATCCTCACACCCATTCCAGAGACTGTCACATTTGTGATCATCGCCCTACACGCAGCTTAATTGATGTTTGAGGACGCCGCCTACATCACGTAGGTGGACTACAAACAAAATGAACTGTCTGTGATAACTTAACAACCATGAGTAGGGTCCAGAAGACGGCCACATTTAAATTGTACTGGCTTGAGTATGTTATAGTGAGATGTTGCTTATTTCTTATTAAGAATATATGCTGGCTGCTTGAATTTGTGCCTTGATTCTGTGGTAAAGCTGCTTGCTTGTGGGTAAGGGTTGAGGTGTGTCTGTGAACTTCTTGTAGTGAACTCGGGGAGATCTGCAGTGCTTGAGTCAGTGGAAACTATAAAATAGCGCTCCAACCTCAATGAACAGTCTCTTGGCACTGGAGCGAGACTGCTCCCCCAAATTACAGGTTTTAGAAATCCAACATGCCCTCGTCATCCACTTGGAAAAATATTTTCCAATTTTGCAGTGTTGAAATGGTAAATAAAAGATACTGTGATACTGATCGTAGGTTTGGTGAAGCCTTCTTTCGGATAATCACCCTCCGTCCCAGACCCTTCCAGCCCTTCTGTAAACGTGTATCAGCTCACACCGTTCCTCCCCCGGGAAGCTTTAGAGTTCGTGTATAATTATTTTAAGAAAATATTTCTATTTTTATCAATACATTTCTTGATTGGTAACCATTAACTCTTCTTGCCCAAAATACATTTTTCTAGCCCCCTTGTTCTCTATAGCCTTTCCAAGTGGTTTAGTGGTAGGTGTTGATACCTTCTCAAAGGTATTATGGAGTAAGTCTAGGAGCACTTCTGTACTCTTTTATCACTTTATGAATAGGCTCTAAAACCTATCAAACTTAAATATTCAGGTGGTTAAAATAGAAAGGACTCTGCCCTCTTTTCACTTTTACTAATAGGCAGTTGGACGTTTCAGTTCTCATTAACAACACATTTAAAAGTGGGTGAAGGGGTACTTTTTTTGGTAGTACTCTCCTTACTCATGAATGGTTTTGTGAATCAGCCCCATAAATTCCAATACCATCTTCTCCACCTGACTGACTTGTGATTGCGTGCCAATAACCTGGGGCCTGATGTACAAAGGTTACAGTCTGATAGGTCGCCTTACAAAATACAAAATTGTAGTGGGTGGCAGAACAACCTTCTTACTTACTATTCTATTCATTGGGCAGGTTGAAATTTGAGACCCCTTGTGATCGGCTACAATCACAGGATGGTGGCCTGCAAGGGACAGCAGACCACAATTCCTGTGAATTCTTCCAAAGCGGAAAGTGGAAAAACTCTTTTTTTTTTTTAAGATAAGTCTGGGTTCCTTTAAAGAAACCCGGACTGCTTTAAAAAGAAAAAGAAAAACCTTTCAGTTTTGGAAAACTTAACTGAGAGCAAGCAGATCCTGGATCACTGCCTATTCCCCCTGAAGCTGCCATACTTTTGACAAAGGATAAGCAGTCGAAATGGCTCCTCTTCCCCTTTGTGATCATTTATCACCCCAATTTGGGAGTCAGTAACAGATTAATAGTTTGCGAATGGGAATTATGCGTGCAAACCTCTGATACATACCTTACTGATTCGCGATTTGGAAGGAACACCGCATTCCAAATTGTGATTTGGTATGGGTTTCTAACCTTATTTCGCAATTTTGGAGTAGTTTGCTGAATTACACAATGGGATAAATACATCAGAAGAAGTGATTTAGTGGTCACAATCCCTGTCTGGCAGGGTTTGTGACGTGTACATCACTTTGTACATCAGGTCCTTTATCTCCACATGTCTAAAGTTGGAAATATGAGAAATGTAGTGCAATGCATTGGTAAATTTGTGAGCCATTATACCATTTTGTAATTCAAATATATAAAACTGTCTCCCTTAGTGTACCCTGTCACATTGCTTCCAGCTAGGTCTGTCTGTATAAATAGCAATTCATACATGTCTATATTTGCATTTAAATATATTATAATACCACTGAGCTGCTTTTGGGGGCTGTGCCTTCAGCATACCAGTTAAGTTATATATTTTATTATACATTTAGACAAGTTTGGCTTGCTCTGTTTTTTCTGTGCGGGGAAGGCACTATAAAAAGCATCAAATAGATGTATTTTTCGGTTTGCTGCAAATGCTTGATGATATAAATATACATTGTGAAAAAATAGCACTTCTGGTGTTTGGAGTCGCAGCAATGGAAAATGTTTAATTGAGCGGAGGACCAGCGGAGCTTGGAGTTGCAGAATGCAGCAGCCACTTTAGGCTTCGAGTTGAGGGCGTCTGCACAGTTGCCAGAGGGCTCAGGTGCCGAATTGTGGCTGTTTTCCAATTAGGGCTTCTCGTGCCCTCTCTCGGACAGCGCAGGTGACGTGTGGCACCTGGAAGCGAATCGGCGCTGCCCTCTGTGTGAAAGAGTAACTTGGCAAGAAGTGGGAATGTTGGCAACAGTCTGATCAGAATACTGCCCCCTGAGGTTTTGGACCCTGTGCTAATTTTTACATCCGTTGCTTGGTTTCACGATAAACAGCTGGTGGTGTCCTTGTGTTTCCCATGTAGTCTTGTCTGCGCAGGGTTCAGAAACACGTTGGACCCTTTCCTGTGTAGGTTGGGCTGAGAAGACATATCTGTTACATGGCCTCTATGTCACGAGGGCGACTTTTAGACCATTTCGGCTCTTCTACCATCATCACTCAGCAAGCTAGTATTTGTGAGCCCGTATTTTTTGATGAAAAGTGAAACTATAAACCCTACTGTTTTTGGATACTGTTGGCAAGAATTCAAGGACTAGAAGAAGGTCCATGACATAACGACTAACACACACAAGAAAAGTAAAGCAAGTAACTGACATTGTTAAATACCAAAATCTGTATGGATTTACAGTACTGCTCCTACCTGCCAGATTGCCATAGAGAGAATTGCATAGTGAAGTGACCATTTTTTTTTCGTTTTGGGTCTGGCTAAAGACAGCTTTGAACGTGTTGTTAGCCACACGTTTTCGAGACTCATAATAAAAATACACATATACACACAGGGGCTTTAGAGCATCCTTCTTTATCAATTGGTCTGTTAAAGTGCCCTTCATGTTCTGTTTTTGCCCACTACAGCATAGACCAGGGGGGTTAATTAATTAAGTCATTTTGGTTGTAAACATCCACCTTAAACTGGTTCACTTCAGTGCCAGGGCTTGTAAACCTGATTTTACCTCTCTGATTTTTATTTATACCTTCATTGTATGTTGTTTACATTTATTTTCGTCATTTATCATTTACTTTTCCCCAAACTTATGCACATTTAATGCCTATTGCATATGCTAGTTATAAATAAATAAACACATTGATCCTTTCCAAGAGCATACCTGATGGCTTTGCTAGTGCTTGTTTTTGCAGTGGTACACAAGGGAAGTTTAGCTTGTAACAGCCACTAGCGTAAGACAGAGCTCGAGTACACTAAAAAAAGCCCTAGTGTTAATTTGTTGCATTTTGATTCTTGTACATTTGATCCATTGTAAACGGAGGGCTGTGACTTAAAGAATTCAAGGAAAAATAGGACTGAAAATTCAAATTTCAACTCACTGGGGATGGATGTCAGAGCTTTCTGTTTAGACGTGGCTGCTGTGTAAAAGAACAATTTTACTTGCATTAGTTGACTTGTTTAGATCCATTGCAGATATGGTGCACTGTCCCACCCTGCCCTGAGGCACACCCTTAGATCTGTGCACAGGTCACTGGCCAGGATAGTGCTCTCTATCACAGCAAATGGACTGTTCCCACTGCCAGAGCTAACCTATGCTTGCACTGTGAACAGCACATTAGTGAAAGGTGGACAACCCGTTTGAAGCAGTGGTCAAACCTTCACTGGAGACAGCGACCCTAACTATGTTTTAACGAGGGGCAGAGATCCCCTTGCAGTGGGGTGCAGTGAATGACAGCACTTAAGTACAAGGGAATTCCTGGCGGCCCCTGGGAGCATCAAGGGCACACTGCCACCTCTTCTTTCTCTGTCACTGTGCCTGTAACATGGCACAGGTTGAAAGGTTGAGCTCATTTCCCTGAGACCTAGCCTCATGCAAATGAAGGCACACCTTCTTGGAGGCACACCCGTGCACATTTAGTGTGTGTGTGATCCATACTACAGAAAGGGCCATGCTAGTATCTATTGTTCCTTGAGTAATACCATAGTGTCCCAAAGGCACTCAAAAGTTGGTGCAAGCACCTGTTGTGACCCGGGGCACTATGTATAAATCTGTCCTTGGATTTGGCTGGTGGAAAAGTCAGCACAGCAAGTCAGACTTCAGTTGATGGATAATATCAGATGTTCCAAATCAGATGAACAGCATTGATACAGACCCTAAAATACCAGTTTCATGGATCATCCATTGCAGTTTTTGCATGACACCTTTAGTCAGTCCAGGCTTTCAAGTCATCAGCACTTTGTATGCTGGGATTTCTAGGCTCACATAAGCAATGGGCATTGCAAAACTACAAGTTCAAGAATGCAAAGTGCTGTTGTCCAAAAGCATGTACAGGCTGTGTGGATTACACTAGGCAATGGCCCAAATTAGCAGTCACTGGTGGTGGCACGTTGGTATCGTCCTACCTGAACAGCATACCCATCTGCGTTACTGAAAGCACATCTTCACCTATTGAGTCAGAGGATGGGCTGCGATGGGCACCTTGGGATGTACAGCACCAATCCCAGACTGTTGAAGGTGCTGCAGTCACAGACCAACAACAGATTGAGTGCTCTGCAAATGTCAAGAACATTAAATAGTAGTAGAGACTCACCTTTTATAATACTGTTCTAAACCTCAGCAGTGTTGGTCTTCCAACCTTGATTCTTTGCCTCTTAGAACCGTGGTCTAAAACACTGATTTGTATTATTGAGCAAGTGGGCGTGGAGTTTGGTCTAGAACACTAATTTGTATTAATCAACGAGTTGCTGTGGTGTAGATGCCTTATAACGTTCAACTGCCATTTTCACAAGAGAATTATGGCCCCTGCAAATGCACAAAACAGTCTGTGCCTTTGGTGATTTGTCCAGTACTAAACTGAAGGGATTGAAGCAGTTTTCCGATTTCGACATAGTAAACGTTTAATTCACAATTATTTTGGCAGCCTTTTGGAAGTTCTTTTATGACTATTTCAGATGCACAATGGAAGGGCCTTCTCCTATTTGACCACTAAATATTGGAACTCCTCCCTTCTGGTCATTAGATGTAAAAGATCAGAATCCTTCTTGAGCAAAAAACTTAAACCTCAGATGTTCATCAATTTATAATCTATTTTTTTGTTCATTTCCAGTCAATTTTCTTAGTCTGTGCACCCAATTTACAAGTAGCAGAGGAGCTTTACAAATAATTACCATAAGATGCATGCAATTTTTGAAATGCTGTTGTATGCGAAGATTCGTTGTCCTTTTCTGGGAAAGGACGAAGGGCAGGGCTGAAGGAAAGAGGTTCTGCCACTATTTAGCTAGTCATTGAAACAACTCTGCTCTCTGGTGTCCCATGTTTGTGCTTCTTGTATTCTATTGAACGTCCATGCAGCCATCTCACCACATGGGAATGCCAGGCTTGGTTGGTAAGCATTCAAAATTGCCATAATTTGACTAGTGAATTTAATACAAATTTGTGAACAAGAAACTATATTTATCTGCATTCAGTTTGGAAGAGCACTTTTGTTCTTGTCAAGGTTTCTCTTGCATGATCCTAGTGTGTGCATCAGTGTACTCTGTTGAATGTGTGCATGTGTATTCTTGTCTGTCTGTACATGTTTATACTGTTATCTGGTTACATCCAATTCAGTCACTCAAGCTTTCATCTTTCTTCCTCGCTTTCAGGTTAGTTTTCCGCCAATAACATCAAATCACCTTCTTTACTTACACCTTACTCTCCTTCCCAATCTTGGTTCCTCCTTCTCCTTCGCTTTCTCTCCTCCCCGTTCCATCTACTAACCTTCCCCGTCCTCTGCTTCTTGCCTCATCATGGCCCATTCAGGAGCCAGCCTAAATGAACTAAAGGACTCGGAAGCCGCCAGCAGGCCTTTACCCCAACACAGGTCATACACCAACCGATAAGACAATTAATTCGTTGGAAGAAGTATTTATTTATATACTTTTGTTTAAGATCAAATACCATTAATCAAAATTATGCAAATCATCTTATGCAAATTACTCTATTAAACATTTCACTGCAAATCCTCAATATACACTGATATATGTACATTTTTACATTTGTAACCATACATTTTGACAGGATCCCTTCCTGAACCTCCTTTGGACCACACAGGGACTGGTTGTCACCTGTATCCCTTGGGGGGGCGGTACCCCTCCTTTCTCTGTTCCTTGCCCACATGCTCAGGGTTCTGCCCCCTCTCCAAACACCAATCAGCCAAGGGGTGTACCGGGGCGGCCCAGGGCATGAGCCCCGTGACCACCCCAGTGATCTGGGCTCCCTACCCCCAATCTGATGTGTCTATCCGCAGGTTGGGCCAGGACTTCAGGATCCTATCTCTGTTGTTATACCAGGGCCCCACCCTTGGAGTCCCTTCTGTTGCTTCAGGTTACTTTAGTCCTTTAGTCTCTCTTCTTCCGCCTAATATAAGGAGAGGGTGGGTGGGTCAAAAGGAATCCCGACAGCTCGGGCCCCCGTGCCAACGAGAAGAAGGCCGAGCCTTTTGGGGGGGGGGGGGGTGCTTTTAAGCCCCCCACTGGCTTGTGGCAGCCCAAACCGGTTCGGCTCGGACGATGGCCCAACGTACCCCCGAATGGAGGTACTTCCGCTCCCACGCCTCGCGAGGCATGCGAGCGGAAGCCTCGGCCAGCCCGCGCACAACTAGTGCGAGGGTTTGGCCCCGGCGTCCCTGACCCCTAAGGGGCCGCGCTCCCCCCATGTTGGGGGGGCGCTTTTCCATACTATTTAGTTTGAGCTTGTTAAATGTACTTTCATCCAATTTGATCTACCTTTTAAACACTGTCTTCTCTTGTTCCATGAACAGCACTCACACTCTTGAGTTGAGTGTGCTATATAAGAATAGATACTAAAATGCATATTTTTCCTTGTAAATGGCCTCTCTCTGTGTTTTAAACCTTTTCTGTTCACCCTTTCCACTTTTGCTCTCTTTCTGTTTGCCTCTCTGTGTGTTCATACATATGTCTTTTAATGGCGTTGAAAGCCAGCTCAAACCTCTGGAACAAATGTCCTCAACAGGCTCCCCCTTCTAGTCGGTTCCATACGCTTTCCTTCTGAGATGTGTGTGCAGGGCCCTGAAACAACCCGGGCCCTCGAGTATTGCCCCTGGCTCTTCCCTCTTACCAGCTCAGGTCCTTGTATACCAGCTGAGGTTCGTGTACATGTAAGTTTCCCTGTTTTGTCCTCAGTCTATCTCCATAACTCTCCTCCACCCCCCTCTTTGCTGTGAGTGCACCCCCACACGTGGCTCTCTTCCCATCTATGGGTCTCTGATCCCTGTGCATGTTTCCCTGTGTGGCGCTCTTTGTGTGTGCATGTCCTTGGCAATGTGTGCATGTCTGTGTCGGCGTGTGAACCCCTGCCTGTATGCATCTCAGTCCCTGTGTGTATTGTTGCCTTTCTTTTCGGTATCTTGTTTCCCTCCGCTATGTGTAGCTCGAGTGCGAGCCTTGCTCACGCCATGGGTGTGCGCTTTTTCATTCCTTGTGTGTTGAGTTGTCTCATCAATGCATGTGCGTCTCTCCGCTCCCATGTGTACAGTATGCCCTCTACGGATGCCTGACGCCCACTTTTGTGTACTTAGCTTCCTATGTGTGTGTGTCTTGCCCCCGCTCTGTGTGTGTCTTGGTCATGCTTTGTGTGCCTCTCGCCTCCCCCCGTCTGTGCGCGCGCGCGTCCACCTCCCGTATCCCCAGCTGAGACTGTTTAAAGGTCACAGAGCACATTTGCATAAAACGTGCATACCAGACAGACAGCTCAGTTGTCACAGGCACTGGCCCTCCTAAAGCTGATGGTCTCGGTCCCAGCTTCTGATCCCCGTGAGGCCAATGAAGGCGTCCATCGTGAAGGCAGGGAAGAGCAACACCAAAAAGTACTTGTGTGTGCTAGCGGCTTGGTTACTGACTAGATTGTGCAGCGTGCCTTGTTCTTGTATACGACAAAGCGCAATTACGGAGCTCGTTCTTTATCGCTGTGGGTTGGTCCTGTTGTCAGCATTTCCAGTGATGCTGGTGAATCCGTGAAAGCTCTAGTCATGGAAGCTCGGAGGATACTGCAATTTAAGGAACAGCTCTGCCGCGGCCAGGTAACCAGGATTGTATACAGAAACCGGTGTAAGAAGGGGACCTGAAACCAGCGCACAATGATCTGTTTCCACTTCATGGTTATAAGAAACAAGCACTGTTCCCTCCAGCAGTGGTAGAGCTTTTGGTGTTTGGTGTTGATGAAGGTCGGATAGGGTGATTTCTTGAAATATTGGTGTTCTTGTGCTTTGCAGTATTGCAAGGGATAGCTGTGTGAGTTACTCTAAGAAGCTGGAATGTAGATTTTCCTAGTAATTTATGACGGAAAGTCTTAATTTTATTAAAGACACGGAGGCGAATATTATGCGTTCTTTTCATGCTTTATTTAAATAGCAGCAGTCAAGAAAACTACAACTCCCAGCAGGGTTAGCGACCTCGTAACCAATGGGAGTAAAACTGCAAAGACAACCAGCCAATCACTACATTACATGAACTATAGAGAGTACGCTTGACTGCGCACAGCCCTCTTTTCTTGAGCGAGCAAATTTAGCTAGAAACATAAAACAACGGGTAGATGAGTCCAATAATAGCAAACGCCAAAGAAATCGAACAGAAGTCCTGCAGCACAGCGATGATGCGAACTGTATGAGGATGAATTTGTAGCTCCCGCGAAGGTTGCGATGATACGTCCTGCGACATCCCAATCCATGGTGAGAGGACAGAACCGGTGGAGTCATCCGGAAGCTGGCGGAAGAGCCGGAGTCGCTGGGAGGGAAGAAAAAAGTACATATTAAAAGAAGTACTTGTGGTGGGATAATATTCGCCTCCGTGTCTTTAATAAAATTAAGACTTTCCGTCATAAATTACTAGGAAAATCTACATTTTATGACAAGACCGGAGGCTCTTATTATGCGCGTTTAAAGCTTATCAACAACAATAGAAGCAGCAGATGTAACAGGTTTACAGTAAAAGGTTTTAAACACGTTATCATTGGACCAATCTGCGGACCTGAGAATGTGCTCCAAACTGGAACCCAAGGCAAAAGCCTTGGAGGCCATGGCACCCCTGGCTGAATGAGCCCCAAACACTGAAATATCAATCCCGGCCAGGGACATGATCCCTTTGACCCACCGAGCTAAAGTTGCCGAAGACACAGGTTTATGGGGCTTACGAAATGATATTAACAATTGATTAGATGAAGACGTTCTCAGGACCGCAGTTCTTTTTTCATATTCTTTTAAACAAAGACCCACACAGAGATTTGGTTTATCTGGAAAGAAAGGGTAAAATACTGAATGTAGATTAGTCTTAGTACGTTTGGAGATATGGAACAGAACTCCCGATGGTAAAAATTGACGGGCGGAAACATCCAAAGACTTAACGTCCGAAGTTCTCTTCATGGATATTAAACACAGAAGCATAGTAAGTTTAGCAGACAGCATTTTGAGTGTTAGGTTAGAATTGTCCGGCCAATCGACAAGAAAATTAAATACCAGGGAAACATCCTAGAGATGAGAGTACTTGGCAGAAGGGGGTCTGGAAAGCTTAACGCCTTTTAGAAGGCGACAGATCAAAGGGTGGGAACCGATAGGAATACCATCTACTAGAGAATGATTAATAGATATTGCCGATCTGTAGAGATTTATTGTCCGATAAGATTTGCCTAGACCCGCCTGGGCGGCTAGTAAGTTAATGATCAAATTGACATCCGCTGAAAAGGGCTTGGCACATTGTCCCACACACCAGCTTGACCAAAGAGACCAAGCTGACTCGTATGCTCGTCTTGTACCTGGCGCCCATGCATTGTTGATAAATTCTGTAGCTTCTGACGAAATCGGGAAGGATTGTTGGGAAGACCGGAAACGTACCATGCTGACAGAGTTAGAGAACTGTCTAGGATTAGATTGTGGGGACACCCGAGTGGGTCCAGGAGAAGGGATGGAAAGTTCGGAAGAAGAATTGGAAAGTCTACCGCAAGTTCGAGAAGAGGGGGAAACCAGATCTGTGATTGCCAAAAGGGAGCCAGGAGAACCAAGGACGCCTGTTGCCGTCGGACTTGATTTAGAACTCTGTTGATAAGGATAAAAGGTGGAAAAGCATAGTTGAGAGACCAGTCTTGAAGAAACGCGTCCGTGGCTAATGCTAGAGGATCTGGACGCCAACTGAAGAAACGGGGAAGCCGAGCGTTGAGTCTGGATGCAAATAGATCTATCTGAAAGGGGCCCCACTTCCTCTCGAGATACCGGAAGACTGAGCGGTGTAACATCCAGTCGCTGGAATCGAATAAATGACGAGAATGCCAGTCTGCAGTGGAGTTCAAGGAGCCTGGAAGGTACTCGGCTATGAGGGAAAACTTGTGAGCCAGACAAAATTCCCAAAGACTCTTGGCCAGTAGCGCCAAAGGTCTGGATCTGGTGCCCCCGAGGTGATTGATATAACGTACTGCCGCAATGTTGTCCATGCGAAGCAGGATAGAACATTGAGCTCTGTTTTTTGTAAAGCTTTTGATCGCAAAGGAGCCTGCAAGAAGCTCTAAACAATTTATGTGCAATCTGGACTCCCCTGCGGACCATGTACCGCCAGTCGATATCGCCCCACACCGGGCGCCCCAGCCTGTGAGACTTGCATCTGATTCTAACACAAGATCTGGCACAGAGGGGAAGATGGACCTGCCGTTCCAGGCCTCTAAATGGGATATCCACCATTGGATTTCTATTCGTGATTCTTGGTCGAGAGCCACGAGGTCGGAAAAAGCCAATCCTCGACGAAGATGAAGAATTTTGAGGCGTTGTAGAGCGCGGTAATGAAGGGGTCCCGGGAAGATGGCCTGAATCGAAGAAGCGAGGAGACCTACCACCCTTGCGAGGGCTCTGAGAGAAATAGTCTTTTTGTAGAGTTAAAACGAGCTCCTTTCTGATTGCTGAGATTTTTGCCTGAGGAAGGAGCAAGGAAGCTGACACAGAGTCTATCTGGAAGCACAGAAACTCTATCTGTTGTGAAGGTATGATTGCTGATTTCTCGAGATTTATCAGGAAGCCCAGATCTGAAAGAAGGGTAGAAGTTAGTTGAAGATGATTCAGAAGGGAAGACTTGTTCTGGTGCATAATCAAAATGTCGCCCAGATAAATGATGAGTCTGATGCCCAACGACCTGAGTTAAGCTACCACTGGTTTTAATAGCTTTGTAAAGCACCAGGGAGCGGAAGACAGGCCAAACGGAAGGGAGGAAAAATGAAATGTTTCTGAATTCCACTTGAATTGAAAGAATTTCCTGTGGGAAGGACGTATGGGTATGGTTAGGTATGCGTCTTGTAAGTCCAGTCTGACTAGCCAGTCGAATTGGAGCAAAATATCCCTGAGATGGACGATAGTCTCCATCTTGAAATGACGATAAACCACAAATTGGTTGAAGGCTTTCAGATTGATCACTGGACGAAGTTTCTTGTTCTTTTTGTGAACAAGGAAGATAGAACTGAGGAAACCTGACGGATCCAGACTGCAGTGTTGGATAGCCTTTTTTGTGAAAAGAGATTGAATCTCTGCGGAAATTAGAGAAGACATTTCGAGAGAAAACTTTGGAAGAGGAGGGAGAGAGGATTGAAAGGGGGGTGAAAGAAGTTCTATGCGATATCCCTGCACTGTGGAAAGAATCCATGGGTCGGAAGAAATCGATTCCCACTCTTTTTGAAAGAAACAAAGCCGACCTCCCACGGGAAGGCCAGAAAGTTGGTTTACCTTGGTTGTTGGTCGATCTGGAGAAACGTTGGCCGCGACCGCGGAATCCCCTTGAACGCTGGGGGTAAAATTGAGGTTTGAACTCATGTTGATAGGTGCCATAAGGGTTTGAATATGCTCTGGAGCCTTGGTTCCTGTATGGACGGCCGGTAAAGCGACTCCTACCTCTACCGGCCCGGGCGAAAACCGGCTGATTGAAAACCTTTTTCATCGATTGCTGTGCCTTGTCAATAGACGAGAAAGTTGAAACAAACCGGTTTAGATCCTTGATAAAGGAAGTGCCGAACAGATTACCCTCGGCGTGGACACCGGGGTCCCGAGTGGCCAGATTGGCCAATTTAGGATCCATCTTTAGGAGAAGACCTTTGCGTCTCTCATGAATTATTGCCGAATTAGCATTTCCTAAGAGGCAAAAGGCCCGTTGGATCCATAGCGAGAGATCAGCAGGGTCAATTGACACGTTTTCCATTCTCGCTGTTTCGGCCAGGTCGAAAATCCTCGCTAGAGGTCCTACTACATCCAAGAGTTTATCCTGGCACGTGGTCCAGGCTTTATCCACTCCCTTACGGGGGTCCTTGCCATATTTTGTAAAGAATGTGATGAGACTCTCATCGATAATTGGAGTGGCCGTAATGTTAGAGTCCAACGCTGGCCTGGGGCATTCCCATTTTAATTTGGCCCGAGTCTGTTTATCCAGAGGCAACCGTAAGCGAGAGGAAATATATGCGCCTACGTGATCCAACGGGAGCCATTCCGTTGAATTTGGGTGGTGGATAAGGGATGGGTCGAACATAGGTACGCCCTCGGCGTCCACCACACTGGAAGAGGGTTCGTTTGATGAAATTTTTGTCCTTTTTCGAGGAGGGGAAGAAAGGGAAAATGCCTCATCAGGGTTATCAGACTGGTCTGACATGTCCATATCATCATCATCTGTGTCCAAAATTTTTTCAATCACTAATTTATTTGGCGCTGAAATATGCTTAGCTTTGTTCTTGCATTTTTTGTGAGATGCCGCAATGGGCACCGAAATCCCATCCTTGGAAGGAGGCCTAGGAGGAATCAAGTCCTCATCCTGGTGTGAGCCAAGCTCACTTGCCTTAAATGCGCCCTTACGTGATTTGTTTGATAATATTTTCCTTTTTCTGCTTTCCCCCGCAGAATGGGCCTTGGCTTTGGACACCATGGACAACACTGAATTTTCAATGTTCTTAGACATCTTATCCATCGTTGCTTTAAAAGCACTTTTCATGGAGGAATGGATAAAATCGCTTATATCTTGTTTGAGCAAATCCTCCTCCTCCCCTGATTCTGACAACGAAGGGGAATTAGAATTCATTATTATCCGTGAACAATTGAGCAAAATGAAAGGAAATGGTATAAACGTCAGCAAAAGCTGGGTATTGAAGAGTTAACCAAGGAGCAACACGCTCCCAACCGAAAGGATACACCCCCAGGGGCTGGAAAACACTAATGGGCGGAGACAAGGCGAGTTCGACTGCGGAGCGGGAGACACGCGTATTTTTGAAGGAAGCCGACCGTCGGAGCGACCTGAGGAAGAGGAGCGGGATGCTCAGGTAACGTCCCGTCAGCCGCGCAATGAAGAGCCGAGCGCGCTCCGCTGACAGGACCGAAATAGCTGTTCGAACGCGACGGTTGAGTCGCGTTCGACAGCGGACCAAAATAACTTGTCGGGGAGTGGGGGGGGGTGGAAATATAGGCGCGCTGAAAGCGCGCGAAGCTAACCAATCTTGAAATAAGGCAATTATTAAGCACTAAACATAAATATACCAAGCACACAGTAAATAAACGTTAGAATAATTCCTGAGTAAAAGAGAGTACTTATCTCGACTGCGCAGCAGCAAGAAAAGAGGGCTGTGCGCAGTCAAGCGTACTCTCTATAGTTCATGTAATGTAGTGATTGGCTGGTTGTCTTTGCAGTTTTACTCCCATTGGTTACGAGGTCGCTAACCCTGCTGGGAGTTGTAGTTTTCTTGACTGCTGCTATTTAAATAAAGCATGAAAAGAACGCATAATAAGAGCCTCCGGTCTTGTCATAAAATTCAGTTCTCACATGCAGAGCACTGCTAAACCATCTGCGAACAAGTGTTCACCTCATCTTTCTGTTGGGTTGGAAACTGGTCCCACCGAGGACTTCTGTAGGCTTTATACTGCAGCTATAACTAGGACCTTCAAAACAGAGCCAGTTACAAGATCAGGAATGACTCTGCAGTGACTCATTAGTTATGTATTGTGTGATTCTTTGTTACCTTGCACCTGTTGATCAACCATGTGCAACAACCACGTCAAAGGACCCAAAGTTGGCATCAGAACGTGGTAAAAGTTTCTTTGGTTTCACAAGGGTTGTGCAGATGGGTGACAGCCAGCAGCACAAAGCAAGCTGGGACTTATACATCCACACTTGAAACGGGTAGTTAAAACTACAAGACCCAGCATGCTTTGTATCGTAGTCAAACTGAACTGACTGAGGGTCACCCTCGTGATACTGGGCCATTTCATAGCTTTGCAGATTGAGATATAGAGGCATATGGAATGCCGGAATTAAATGAAAGCATGAAGCGAAACACATTTTTTCAGAGTTAAGAATAGTTTTACTCTAAATCTAAATTTTGGGAGTATTCCTGTTGCACTACTGAAGGCCCCTCTCATTCAGTATGGAAAGGCGCCCCCCCCAACATGGGGGGAGCGCGGCCCCTTAGGGGTCGGGGACGCCGGGGCCTGGCCCTCGCACTAGTTGTGCGCAGGCTGGCCTTTGGGCTTCCGCTCGCGCGAGACGCGTGAGCGGAAGTCAGACGTCCTAGGAACGTCGGTGGTCGGCGGCAGGGCCGGACCGGTTTGGGCCGCCGCGCACCGGTGGAGGGGCATAAAAGCACCCCCCCAGAAGGTTCAGCCTTCTTCTTTCTTGCGCAGTGGCCCGAGCGGACGGGCCTGTTATCACCAAGCATGCTTTGTATTGTAGTCAAACTGAACTGACTGAGGGTCACCCTCGTGATACTGGGCCATTTCATAGCTTTGCAGATTGAGACATAGAGGCATATGGAATGCCGGAATTAAATGAAAGCATGCAGCGAAACACATTTTTTCAGAGTTAAGAATAGTCTTACTCTAAATCTAAATTTTTTGAGTATTCCTGTTGCACTATTGAAGGCCCCTCTCATTCATTATGGCCAGTCCCATTGTTTGATGCATAATCAATTCATCGTAGATTCGGGAACAGCTGTAACTGTACTCCTGTGTGTATGTCCAGAAAAGTGCTTCATAGGACAGGAACAGCCCCAAAGACCTTACCACAGATAGCCTGGTGTGCAAAACTAACTGATATAGGAAATAAAGAGCACTTGGAAAACATGACAACATGGCAATTTTGTTTGTGTTGTGCAAGTCCCATGAAAAGGCCATTTATTGTTGATAGATGTCTTTAAACTGTGAGCCAGGCAGCTAGCGAAACTCTAGGTGTGCTCCCTGTGACTTGAGGACCTGCCAGGAATGCTGGGGCGAATAGATAATCCAGTGAGTCTTTACTGATGACAAGTCCTTGCCCATACTAACGTGTATCCGCAGCCTTGCACAGCTGATGCATCTTCATCACGTGCTCGTGCACACATCCTTCTTCCAGCACGTGTTCTGACCTGAACCCCAGGTGTGAGAAGCTATCATTATCTCAGCCACATAAACTGTTTACAACTATTCTAATCGAGGGGGTATAATTAGGTGGCATAGATCTGAATGAGAGGCCATGCATCATAGCCTCAATAGCTGGGAGCTCCAGTAAACAGAGATTTCACTCATGGGGGAAAGAGCTGCAAGATATTGAAAAGTAATGGAGAGAAGTGTGTGCAAGATATGTCGAGGCACACTGTTGCCCAGGAGGCAGGGCTTTAGAACCCGGATGCCTCCAGTAGTCCCACGCCCCAACACCCGCCAAACGTAAACCGACAAAGTCTGATTGTTTTTGGAATTGGAATAATTTTATTTACAAATGTCCATTCATTAAAATCATAAATACATATCGTGTAAGTCAAAATGTAATCCTGTCATAAATTTAATAAATCATGATAACGACAACCACGGAAGCGCCAGGCTAGCAAACATAGGACCAGCGTACAGGGCTCAGGCCATGGCGGCCCCGGGCCCTAAATGCCGCGCACCCCCAATTGGGGAGGTGCTCTTTCATAAGTGGGATTAAAAAACTGCCTGCTCTCTACAAGGGCTGTGACCTATTTTATTAATAAACTGGCTTAAATTTGTAAACAATAGTTCTGTGATTCACACTCGCCTGTAAACACTGCATTTCCTTCTACTTGTGCCTTGTCCATATTTTGACGAGTACCTCCTTAATGCACACTTGCACAGAACCACAATTGCAACTGGAATTGTGACCATTTCCATGTGCACTCTGCAAAGAGGCCAAGGATTGAATGAGTATGTACTCTGAGCACCTTTTGAACCAATGATGGGCACTATCAGAAACTTGCACTGTCTTTAGCCCCAACTCTAGAGCTCTCAGTTATGACCTGTTATTAGGACCCGGATACCCCCAATTGGCCCTAGCCCCAGCACAACCCCAACAAAACACTGACAAAGACAGACCGGGTTTAGAGTGGAAGAGTTTATTACAGAATTGAGCATAGCACTCCAAAAACACTGGGCAGATTAATAAAATGCAATAGGACATTAGCAAAATTTTGATCGAAATTCATAATGAACATAAGCAAATCAGGCCTAGGGATAATCAAATCAATCAGATGAATCAGACAGGCAATAAATCATACAGAGGAATACATGGCTTGTTACCGCCCACAACACCAGGAACCTCCCGTTTCTTAAACTGCATTGGACCACACAGATGCAACCATACTTCACCTGTATTTGTGGAGGGTGGTCCCCAACACCTCACCGTCCCTTGTTCTCATGGTCAGGGTTCTACCCCCCCATCACCAAGCTGCCATGGGGCTGTCAATGCATGACCAGGAGCAGGAACCCAGTGCCCATCCCAGTGATCTGGGCTCCCTACCCCCAAGCTGTTGTGTACATCCGCCGGTAGGTTCACGACTGCTGGACACTACCCTTGGTGTTGTCCAGGGGACCCTGCTTTGGGGACCTTTCTGTTGTTTAGGGGTGAATTTAGTATCTCAGATGCCGCTACTTCAAATCATGGGGATGGGAGGGTGGGAGACGATGAAAATCACTGCCGGCTGATGCCGCCCGCTGAAGAAAAGGCCGAGGGCCAGGGTAGGGGCACCTAAATACATCTTAGCAGATGCGGCGGCCGGCAGAAGAGAGGTGCCTCTTGCGCGACTCCCAACTTCCTTCCTCTCTTCTGTCAAAACACCTGGTGGCGATTCTGTTCAATATGTGCATTATACAACAGAAACACGCCACACCAAAAAATATACAGAAACATAACATCCCAGAAACAGGTAACACTAAGACAAATCAAGGTGAAGTAAAACATGAAATATAAACGGGAACTAAATCACTGACATTGATTACCTAAACATATTACATGTGAATAGTTCAGAAATTGATCAAAGGTTTTGCTTTTAAAGTTAAGGACATGAGTATAAGTCCTTGAGGGGCCCATTTCAATGTCCGTTTTGAATTTCTTCTGGGTTTGAGACCTGAAGTAACCCAGACAACTTAAAACCGTGCCTGAAAGTAGTATTCCAGATTTTGGTCTAATGATTATGTTGCTGACCTTTCAGTTGTAAGGCAAAGGTTATAAGCCCAGCTTTCACACTTTTACTGACTAAGGGAACATTACAGTGGGAGGTGGGCCGCAGGCGTTCTCCAGCATGCTTATGTGAATCAGGCCTGAACGCCCAACTCACAGTTAGTAAAAGTGAAAGAGGGCACAGGGAGTTCTGTTTTTACTACTTCTATATAAATATTCCCATTTTATTCTAATTTTACATGTTGTGGGGCCAATTCAGAAAGGCATGTAGGAGTACTAAAGGAACACTACTTCACCTACTGAATGTCTTTGTGGCTAGGCCCCTATTTTATCGTAAACATGGCTGAAATGGGTGTATTATACATATTTGAAAATCTATTGTACAATGTGATGTCTAGCACTGTACTCTATAAACACCCCCATATGCCTTTCTGGTTTCCATCACATCCTACGTAAAGGGTCCCCACACTATGGTCTTCTCTTTGCAGCGCCTCATGTCTGAGGTCCTCTTACTGCAATCATTTGCAGAATCCTGCTTTTTGGAGAAAGGTCTACACTGAGCAAATAAAACAATAACTCTATGGTTCTAATATCAGGTCTCAATTGCTTGACTAGGTTTAGGCAAGGGACCCCAAGATGACCATGAGAGCAGAGGTGCAATTCGACTTAAATCTAATTAATGTGTCATTTATTATCGACATCTCAGCTGCTGGCTCGAGTGCTTAATTTCATTGTAATGGAAATTCGTCTGCAACCAAAGGTCACAGGTTCGACATTTACTTGGGTTAGCACTTCATTTCAGCCACCATATATGAAAAGAACGAGTGCCTTTGACTAGTGCAGAAGATTCCAACGTTATTCACAGTTGTGAAATTGAAGTGCCACTTTAGCGTAATTGGTTAAATAAAAGTATGTACCTTTTAAGTGGATGAAACGTTACAAAAATAAATGCTGGAGTTGCAAATATTAGAGAATTAGAAAGTTAGGTATGTATTTTTGTAACATTGCAAACTTAAATCTAATAATACCATCATATTCAAAGTCATCCATCTTGTGACAGAAGCAGAAAAAACACAGACAAAGGAGTAGATGTTAAAAGAGCCAACATTACAGGCAGGAGTAGACAAATATGATTGAGAAGGTGAGATGGGACTGTGGGAAGTAGAGAAGCAGTGATTAAATGACGCTAAGATGCACATGATGGAATGACAAAGGCGACAGTGGCAACAAGCTTTGGTAAAGCCAATATGTCTTACCTCTGGGATCTATTGACATTGTGAATGGTTTTCAGCCAAACTATACAGCATCACAAAAGAAATAAAAAAAAGTATTTGCCATGACTGGCTGTATCATTTTGTAGGTACCACTTACAAACTGAGGCGACTGCTTTTTTAGGGTTGAGTCTGCGTTGCATGCGCTTGGGCATGCGCATCGCAGCAAGACGCTTTAGTGTTTAGAAAAGGTCTCGGAGCCCTATCGACGTCACGTCAGTGTTTTTCATTGGTTCGTGGGCTTGCCTAATAAAATCTGCTTGCTTTCATTAGTCGAAGGCATGCATACGTCCTGCCTTTTCCGGTGGCTAGCCCTCCTCGAGCGCATCGACCAAGACAGAAAACATACGAGGCTCGCTGTTTTCTGTCCGGCTCGTGGACTACTTTTTCTCTAATTTACTAGCGCGATTTCGCTTGGCATTAGTCGAGCGCTTTACATAGTTTATTGCACTTTTTCGGGTTACGTACATAAATGCACTTTTGCCAATAGGTGAAAAGTCGGGTTAGGAGTTTACAACGCTATCAGCTCTAACATGAGCAAACGCGAGATCCGTTGCATTGCAAATGCTTGTTCTTTTAAGCTGCTAATTCTAGTTGCATCTGTAAATAAAATGAAAAAAACAGCACAAAAGTGATTCTTTTTTTTAAATGGTTGAGGAATTAGCGATTTGTGGGGTGGAAGTAATAGTGGAGTAGAAGCAACTCAGGTGGTGTTCTGGGGGGCCAGAATCAACAAAGGAAGGCACTGGGCAGAAGCAGCATAGAGAACATGAGAGAAATTTGGAGCTAGCAGGGAGAAGCACACATTTGAGAGAGGAATACAGCGGAGAGCAGGAGAACTACACAAAGGAAACAGCTGGAAAACAAATGCACTCTTGTATAGTGCTTAAACAAAAATAAAAAAAAGTTATGCTTGGAAAGTGAGCAGTGGAAGGACATAAGCAATGCGTCCATGGTCCAGGGAAGGGACCATCAAGAGAAGAGGAAGGAAAGCCCACAGAAGCTCGTAAATAAGAAGCATTGATTTGCCCACAATTCACGTACACCTACATTAAGGTCACACAAAAACATGCATTTGCCTATGTATCCCTTTATACACATTGAAAGAAAGGTTCATACTCCAATGCAGGCATCTACATGAAAAAGACCAAAGGATAGCCGAAGAAATAGCAGGATGCGATGTTGAAATTTTAGTTCCCAACTTGTTAGCACAAACTGTTGTTTATGAGATGTCCTTCTTTAAAGAAGCATGCTTCTGGACAACGCTGTTTAATTTTTTTAGACTAATGTCATTTAGGAAGAAAGCACAAAAATGGTTGTGATAAAGTTTGTGTAAGAGAATAGAATGTGCATTTAATGCATACATTATTGTGTCATGAGTACTACTCTTGTTTCTGAGTAGTCGAGTGTCTCCTGGTTGGTTTTACTCCGCATACATGCCATGGTAAGACTAAATTGCCCTGAGTGGACTGCATATTTAGACGCCATTTCTCTTTAATCCCTTAATTGCGTTACGAATGCTCGGTAATGCTTGCATAATTGCTTTCTGGAGAATATTGCTTCTGTGTGTAATTGATATGTTGTCACCAATCTGGGCAGACTCTTAAAGTTATCTAGTAATTTTGGGTCAGATGTACGAAAGGATTTTACCCATTCTGTGTCTATGGGAAAAAGCTTTCGTACATATGGTCCTTTGTCTTTATGTGACCTGTTGCACCTGTGATTAATTGGAGAATTGCATTAATTTATTACAAATTGAATTCATATTACGTTGCATTTTCAGACATTTCATTGCCTTGTGCTTGTGCCTTTATAAGCCAAGACTGGAGGAATAACTTTAGAGTGAGATGTGGTCAGTGACGACCCTTTTTGCCACTTTTATTCTTACGACCGAGTTTAGTTTGAGGCCAGCCATTCTGAGGCAGTGGCATAGAATAGACGAGGTACTTTGTTCATAGCTTGTATTTTGTTTAATCCCATTCAGAGATACTTCAGAGTTGGTTGTTCCATTCTACTGTAGTTTTGATAATTTGATTTGATGAGGAGGGGGGATTCTTCTGACATCTGAGTCACTGTCAAGGTTACTCATGAGATGGTTCAGTGTGTTTGGTGGAAGCCCAAATAAAACTAGTGACTGGGAATCTCCTTTAATTACCTAGTGTTATATCTTCACATGAGGAATGATAAAGGGACATGTCATCATTCAGGTGGAACAGGGACAGCCATTATTTCATATCTCGCCATGGTCTGATATTATTGCTGTGACGCCAATGCTTCTAGTTTTGCAGAAATGCTAGACCCATCACCTGCCGTGCAACAGGGGTCAATGGTGGTCGCACATCCATCCTGGGCCTAGTGTGATGACATTGTAGTTAATGTGTGTCTTGGAATAATACTATAATGGTAGATTTCAGCTTTCTGAAATTTGGTAAAGCCCAAGGTACTCGCCTCTCCCTTAAGAAGAGGGATTGTTGGTGTGTCTTCATTTTCTTTTGGGGTTTTGTATATATGAACCTAATGTAAGTGCTATGTAGATTTAAACACAACGATATGTATTGATCAGAAATGTACATCAGTGTTCACTGCTATTGTGACCATAGTAACACTTGAACGATTACTCATATGTGTGTTTTAAGATAAGGCTTTTTTTGTTCACTTCAACACAATATTTTTACCACATATTTATGTCTTTAGTACCCTATTTTCACAATACAGCTGGGGAGTATTTGGGTCATGCCGGAGATACAGGGCTCTTTGCCCGTGCTGTAGAGCTGCTCTAGGCTTGTCTACTATGAGCACATCCGACATGGCAGATTGAAAGAGAGAGTTACCCAGATTTCCTGCATATCATATATAATGACGACCAGAAATACAAAATAATGACTTGCCTGTTGCAGTGGACACTTTCCATTGAGTGCGAAGGGGACAACACAATTTAGCAAGCATTTGACTCACTTCTCGTGTGTGAACTTCAAGTGCATAAGCATGGAGCAGAAACTACTTAAACCCTTTTGAAAATGTCTCGTAATACAGTATCACTGATTTTGCTGTATGAATTTTTCAAGATAAGTTTATATGATAGAATTAGACAATCTTAGCTACATATCTCTATTACACATTGATTAAAAAATGTCTGAATTTGTGAGTACGAGGGATATATTCAGTCGTTTCTGGCGATATACTGATGACAATGTCGTGTTGTCAGTGGATGACATGATTATTGCAGTTTCCTGCTTCTTGTAGACATGTAGGCCCTCATTACGAGTGTGGTGGTCTCAAGACTCTTGCGATGGCGGTCAGACCGCCGCAGACAGGGCAGTCCGACCGCCCTATTATGACAGTGGCACATGGGCCACGGTCCGTCTGCTGGCACTGCCAGGTTGCCACCTGTCAACAGTCTGGCGATATTGGCGGTTGCAATCCACCATGCCCTGGGGATTACAAGTACCCTTTTCACCAGCCTTTGCTTGGTGGTCTCACCGCCATGCAAAGTTTGGTGGGAAAGGGGGAGTCAGGCCCCTATGGGGGCCCCGGCCCATGCACTTGGCATGGGCAGTGCAGGGGCCCGCATGGACAGCCCTGCCGCGCATTTCACTGCTTGAATTATGGGCAGTGAAATGCGCGACAGATGCTGTCGCACCGACGCACCACAACATTGCCACCAGCTCTATTACGAGCCAGCGTCGATGTTGTGGTGACTTTTCCTCTGGGCCAGTGGGCGGAAGGGCTGTTTTCGCCCACTGGCCCAGCAGAAAACTCCTAATAAGGTGGCCAGCATACTCCTAGCCGTCGCACTTTTCGCGCACTTGCCTCGCAAGGTGAGAGGGTGGAAGGGCATGATCCCGGAGTTGAACGTAATTTCCGGGTCTGGATGCCGGCGCAGCATCCTATGGGGGGGTGGGCTACTTAAGTGCCCCCCAGAGAAGGCCTCAGCCTTTTCGTGGCTGCGGCGTGGGAGCATCAAGATTTATGACTTGAGTGAATTTTTGATTCACATGATATAATTTCTATGGTGTAATCCTTTCATTAAAATTAACTGTGTGTTTTTAATACCAATTTTGTAAATAAAATCCATCCAATGCAACACGGACAGTCTTTGTCGGTTTACGTGTGGCGGGTGTTGGTGCAAGGGCCATCTGGGTTCTATACGTTAAAGGTCTTATGGTGCTGGGCTACAATATAAAATGTCCTGGAACAGGCTGGGCTAACGCGTAACTTTGAAGCCCAACATTGAAAGGAGCCGGCATAGAGGAGTGGGGGACGGAGAAGCAATGGGGGTTCCTCCATTACATACCATCTTGGAGCGAGACACAAGGAGATTAGGGCAACTCCCGTGTGGTTTGTGTGAGAAAGGTATAAGAGTGTGCCAGGGAGCTGCAACTCTGCATTGTTGGTGCTTTAAAATCCATTTACATCATATTCAGTTGCCAAGTGAAGTGAAGCCATAACAACAGATGATTTAGATTCAACTTCTAAATTAACTATATTAAACATTTATTGTACTCAATCCTCGAAGTCTGCAGAGAGAGGATTTCCAAGGTTTCAGATGCGATTCAAAATGGCATGCGATCTCAAGATGAAGAAACCCGGCTCCGTTCTGCGGCGGACGAACATTTAATGCCCTCTCATTACCAGTCACACAAGCGGACAAGCCCTGGCAGTGCCTTCTGCTCTCACTGCCAACCATCCGAGCTTAGCAGTGCTGCCTGGCACCCCCGTCTGTGTGCTTAACTTCTTAACACACCTCCAGCTTGCTTACACATTTCATCTTTTGTTTGGTGTCTGGTGTGTGTTTATTTAGGACTTTTCTCTTTTTTATAAAATCGAGTCTTCCTTTGGCTGAATTTAATCCAGACGTTACTCTTCCACGTGGTTTAGATGACTGGGCCTGTGGATGAGTATTACTGTGAAATTGTTTTCCCCGTTTTTTATTTCACAGGCTCAGATGTGCCTGCTCATTCCACGGATTGGAAAATACACTTTCCAATCTAAAAAAAAAAAACAGAAACACAGACGTTTAACACAAAACCCTGTAAACCAATTCCTTCTTTAGGAACCCAAAATAATAATAAAAAAAAAAATCCTGTGTTCGTTGGATAAGAGGTTCATTCCTGAAGGACGGGCTCTCAAGGTCATTTGTATCCGGGCACCGAACCTACCCAGTTGTTAGAAGACGACTGACGCGAGGTGTTGTTTTATAGCTCGGGTGTTGTGTCTTCTATAGCTGAGAATCTGTCCTGAGCACGTGTCCAGCTGTGTCTTCATGGTGATGCTAGCCTCGGCTACACTTGTTAGCGTCGCGGTGGTGAGCACATCTCAGTGCTATACATGAAAATGATGTGAAATGCCCTCAGTGTCCGTACAGCGCAGGGGACATGGGCCCGTTTGTTCGAGAGCATCGATTTTAAATAGCAGTGTTTGTGTGTTCAGGGCGGAGTACACGTGTGAACATTTATCCCGCATAATCCGATCAACTCGAGGCATCTGCACCTTGCTGAGAGCGTGTTGCAGATAATCTAAGGTGCTTTAGTTATCTGCTCACGGGTTATAGGTCAAACCCAATCCCCCCCCCCTTTTTGTTATAATGATATACTCATCATCTTGCAGCGTAGCCTACAAGTGCAGAAATGTAGACGGGATAAAGATATTAAATATGAGGTATTTTAATACATGCATAGCAATGATTGCAGTGACTTCTGTGAATACATGATAAGGCAATCAAATGTGATTTAGTCTCTGTGGAGCCCTGATGTGAGTGCAGCAGCATGTAACTGATAATGGTGTTCTTGTATGGTCATTCTTCTGAATGACTAAGTATATACATATTTCGGTCAGCTGTGGCATGCTAAGGTCCTTCTGTAACAGCTTATGCGCATGTGCCACGAGACCTCTCAGTCTATGCGTTATGTCAGGACTCAGAGGTGCACAAATTGTGATCATAACTGGCTGGGGCTGGGAAGTGCCCGTAGAGGTCATTCAGTTGTATCCGCCTGGAGGATCCCTCCCTGTGAACCATGGTCACCTCGGTGGATTACCCGCAACCCCCACCTATGCTCCCTTCCGAGGCGGTCTCCCTTGTCTGGACCTACAGCAGGAACAGGATCTCCTCTGAGAAGTAGTCTGAGATAATGTATCCTACCTGCCGTGGTAACCTGACCTCTTCGCCCATGGGCGGTGGTGGTGAAGCAGATGTCTCTTTGAGCATCAACAAAGAGATAGTCTTACATATCACAATAAACAGAAACAGCCTGCTTAGAGAGGCAGCCGCTGACAAAGGCAGTCCAAGGACTCTGCTTGCCTGCTAAGGTGCAGGTCTGTGGTGCTGGAGTGCTGGCTCTTGTCTCCCTGGGGTAGGGGCGGTGTAACTGCACACATGCACGCTCCCTTGTGGCCTGCCCTGATAGTGTATTCACCCATTGGCACAAAGGCAGCCACTGAATTTCAGCGTTTGTAGATCCAGAGAGAGAGAGAGAGGTTCCTGTCTTGTGTACATCTCTTCTGGGTGGGGAAGAATTGGAATGATCTTCACTGCTCTTCTCTGGGCAGGAAGGTGAGGAAGATTGTAGTAGCTCCTATTTACCCTCCTCAACTGCCTTTAAAATCTCTCAAAGCACCTCGTCTACTATGAATAATGGCTGCATCAAACCACCTCACACTGTTCTGCTGTCCACCTGCCTTCCCTTTCCCATGCTCTCTGCTGTTCTGGTCTTTAAGCATCATTTATAATAAATAACAAATGTATTCTAAAATATGGACTATCTCCTTCATTCTCACTTTCCATCACTCGCACCATCAACCTCGTACATCTGTTAAATCACCCTGCCTTTATCGCTTTTACGTGCCATGCACTGCATAGGAAGACCTGACAAGGTATCAGACAAAATTCAGGGTAAATGTATATACCTTTGGGCATATTGTGTACCTACATGAGATAGTGTAGTACACATAAACGTGCTGTGAGGTTGATTAGGGCATGTGGGACATGGTACTAAACTTTGCCTGTTTTTTCTAATATAACAGTTCACACATTAATTCCAGGGCATTGATATAATTTATCTGTACCCACGGGATAATGAGGTTTATTACTTGAAGCTCTCCTTCTCAACGTTGATTTATTTTAATTTTCATGATCTGCAAAGTACTCTGTTGCATTTGCATTAAAGTGCAAAAGGTGCAGGAACCAGCTTAGGAGAGACAGACAGGCTATGAGGTAGCTTGGGGCACAGGGAACAGATTGCAAAGTAGCTGCATACACATAGTCAACCTCTGGGGTAGTTTAGTGCACAGGGACAGACTGTGAGGTAGGTTAGAGCTCACGCACTGTGCAAAGAATCTTGAGGCTGGTCAATAGTGGGGAGCAGCTTAAGGGACATGAACGGGCTTTGAGGTAGCTTGGGGCAAATGGACAAAAGAGTGATATTACTTGGAGCACATTAAGAGGCAAAACGTTCAACAATAGTAGTAAAGGACTTATTGAATTCTGCTTGTCTGCATTTAGTTTATGCTACGGTATTTTGACCACGTGGAATTGTTATAAAGAAATGCAATTAACACGATTTGGGGTGCAAGGGGTTACATTTGTGCAAGAAGGTAACATTACATTGAAGAGGAATTGTCTCTATCAGGATATTTGCTTGTATTTTAATTGAAATAGGAAATCTGTGAGGCATTAAACTATGTTTGCTCTGTAGGTCTGAGAATGAATGTGTGTTTATTAGTAGAGTTGCTCTAATTCTGGTTAAGCCAGACTTTCCCTTGAAAAGCTGATTTTTGTTTTGCTAATAACTTTGGTGTTGTTTGACACATCTGCACGAAAATCCCCACAAATATATCCAGTTTAGGTTTGGCATGACCAGTTTTGTGTTGATCCGTTCAGGAATGAAAAATAAAAGGGGTCCGAGAAAGAACATGCCCCATTTTAACTTGCTTTGGACTGTGTGTTTTCATTGGACTTGATTTTGCTTAGATCGTAAATCTTTGAGTTACTGGGGTAGGACATAAACAAAGTGAAAAAAACACTCTAGAATTTCATGGTCAATGGAAATTCAAAGACAGCTAACACAACACATGGGTTGGGCTGCACCGGAGAGTAGCGCTTGAAATCCTTTCATGCCTGGGTGGAGAAAAACGATATGGAGGGATTGTAGAGAATGTTTGCCATTTCTTGAATCTTTTGCTATCACTATTTCGAGTAGATTAGAAACTGTGAAAGTAAAAATATGTATAGGCCCCTGAGGTGCTCCCCAATGATTCCTCTCAATACAGACACAAGAAAAAGCTGGAGGGCCACTAGTTTCCAAGTTAATGCAGTAACGTGATCATCTCCAGACTTAACACTTAAACATGCCTTTCCAGATAAATATACACATCTCGAAGATGTTAAACAATCACAAACTCAGTTTCTACGTTTTTAAACTTATATTTTAGATACTTTGAAAGTAATGTAGCCCAGATAAACTAATTCTTAACCTCTGTGATATGAGGAGTAAACAAAGAATACGCTAAATGTGGGCATACCCTTCAAGAAACTGCTTATCACGAGTTTCTGCCTGGCTAGTTGTTACTGGGTGAAATTTGCTGATAAAGAGCTACAAGGGAACTGTGCACTATGTAGATTTCGAGAGAAGTGTGTCTATCTCACACTACAGGGTGTGTGTGATTCCATCATTTCTTACTACATTTATATTTATGTATATTGTGTGTTTTTTTTATTTTATTATTATGCCTTCATCATTAAGATTGTTTTTATTTATAAACTGCCAACTCCTCAGTGTGTGGGCAACACAGTGAATTAATGTTGTCATCTGCTTTTACCATTGGGGAAGTAATGTCGACAAGTGCGTAAATAAATGATCTCACATAGAGTGAGGTCACAAAACTATTTAGGAATTGCCCACGATCTCAGAAGGCATTGCAGCATAAGTGTTTATTTTATTTTTTATTTTTTACTGTGCACAGTTCAATTTCTCCTGGATTTTTATACAAATGCCCTCCATGTTTGAATCCCAGAGGGCTTAACGTGGTGTGTTAGGTTACATCAGGTGTGCAACTAACATTATAAAGCACTTGGAGTGCCACAGAAATATTGTATTGTATTGGAACAGTATTTATATAGTGCTTACTACCTCTGCGTCAAATCACTTTTCAGCAAGTTGCACGCTCCTCCGGAGCCCAAGAGGAATTAGTGGTGGATTAGTATAAGGAAATATGAGTTCAGTTTTAGTATTTTTATGAGTTAGCTTGAGCAGAGGATATGTGAGTTTATTAGTTGGATTGACTAGAGTAATGGAGGGATAGAGGAGGGAAGAATCCAGAAGTGTTAATTGGGAGTTTATAGTACTAGGATGAGGCTTGGGATGAGTAAAGTAAAGATGGAGGAGGGAAGAGTCTGTGGATAGGGTTAGGGAGATCATAGAGCAGGAGGGGTTTTGGATGAGTCAAGGTGAGATAAATGAGGGAGAATTTATTGAGGTTGTTTTGGAGATCATAGTAGTAAAGTCAGGTTTGGGTGAGCTAGATGTGGAAGAGGAGTGAAGAGCTTAGGCAGGGTTATTTTGGAGATGGAAATAGTAGAATGGGTTTGGGATGAGTCAGAGTGGAGATGGAGGATAGATTGATAGAGACATGACAAATGGCGATGGGTAGACACAATAAAGCTTACAAGAGAGTACATTTATATTATGTTTGTTTATATATATATATATATATATGTATATTTATCATTTTAGTTTTCTTTCATTTATTCATTCTTATTTTTGTACTTTAATTTACTTATTTATAATTTGAGTTTTATTTATAGATTTTATTTTATTTATTTTTATACACACACACATATATATATATATATATATATATATATTCATAAACATATTTAGTTGTGAGTAATATACATTTGGTAAACAGGTTTAAAGAGTGTGTGTAATTTATTGTTATGACATAGTAGCGATAGATATTTCCTAATGAACTATATATCTAGATTATACATGTATTCAGATTAAAAATATTTATCAACACAGGCATATGTAGTCCATTGCTGTTTGAGTATGGTGGTTATGAAGGAAAGAGCCAACTCTTGAGCAGTCTTCTGAAGACAAGATAGTTATCTGTGGATCTTATATTTTGGGGTAATGAATTCCATAGTTTGGCTGCTTGAACGGAGAAGGATTTACCACCTATTGTCTTTTTCTTGTATGGTGGTGTTTCAAGGTGGGGTGCCAATCTTGAGCAGAGGTTTCTTTGTTGAATATATTTGGTTATTTTGTTTCTGATTAAAAAGTGGTCCTGTTCCATGTATAGTTTTGTGGGTGATACAAAGCAGCTTGAAGGTGGATCTTCTGGCAACAGATAACTTGTGTGGAAATCTGAGGTGGGGGAAGATGCGTTGCAGAGTCTTCAAGGTGATGAAGCTTGTTCATGCTAATTTGTCCACTTGGGCATTCATAGTTAACTTGGATTCCATGGTAATTCTGAGGTTTTTAACTTCCTTGGATAATTGAGGAGGTGGTCCGAGACTGTCAGGCCAGGCTCACAGTGCGTCATACTTTTTCCAGTCACCACAGATGAGTATTTCTGTTTTGGAGGCATTTAGTTTGAGATGGCTCCAAGTGATCCACTGATCAACACTATGAGGCAACTGAAGATTTGTGAGTTTTCAATGTCTTTGGGGCATTCCAGTTTAAGTAGTATTTGTACGTCATCAGCATAGTTGTAGCATGTGAGTTGAAAATCATTGATCAGTTCTGGCAATGATATCATGTAGATGTTGAAAAGCAAAGGTGAGATGATTGATCCTTGGGGGACCCCTGCTTTTGTGAGATAGGGTTGGATGAGAAGGGAAGAGAATAGATAATATTAGCTCTGTTTTGAAGGTAGGATGCAATGCAGTCGAGAGCAGTCCCTTCTACGCCGGCTTCGTGGAGTCTTTGAATGAGGGTGTGATGGTCAACCGTATCAAAGGCAGCCGAGAGGTCCAAGAGAAGTAGTACTGCAACTCTATTGCGGTCAACTGTGTTTTTAAGATTTTAAGATCATCCCAGATTCCTATGAGTACCGATTCAGTGCCTCTTTCTGTGCGGAATTCAGTTTGGTAGTCTGAAAGTATGGCATTGTCTTCGATGAATTGTGACATCTGGGTGAATGCTGCTCTTTCTATCAGTTTGCCCAGGAAAGGTCCATTTGTGATTGGTCTGTAGTTGTTGGGGTCCTGCGAGTCTACGTTTGTTTTCTTTAATAACGGACGTACGTATGCCTTTTTCAGGTCTTCAGGAAAATTTTCTGTAGTTAAAGAGTTGATGATGATTCTTCTTACAGGTGTGGCAGCAGAAGAAGATAAAAGAATGTTTTGAAGACATTATTGTGACCTTATTCTGTACGATGAGAATGACCCGCAGTCTTGACATCAATTGGATCTTTTCTAAAAGTAATTTTGGAATTTTTTGGGAGGATGATGGGGTACACTCTCCTAATTAATCAGTGATGTGTTCGTTGCCTTTAGTCTTGCTGTCTTCTTGGCGAGTGCAGTTCTGGAGATGCAGCCGAGAAAAGCCAGAAAATAGTAGCACCATTTTGCTGGCCGACCCTCTGCTAAATAGGCCGGGGCAGTCACTTGTCGCTGATGCCACCGTTTGCCATACCTCTTCTGACATAAATTTGAAGTGTAATGAGCAGAAAGGTTAGTGGTACCACTGCAGTAATTCATCAGCAGTCCCTAGCAGAAGTACAACTGTAGAGGGACCTAGATGTTGACATCAGACGCACATTACTCTTAGCTTAAAATTTGGACTTGTCCACTTTGCAGCCCAAATGGTCCTAAGGTGTCTTTTGGGGACGGGACATTATTATGGCACCAAAAAGAATTTACCAGAAGCCAGTCCTTTTAACAAACAGACCCACAGTGTTTTCAGGTGAGTGCAATTCCTGCTTGAGAGCTGAAATATAATTTTGAGCACACTTTTTTAACAGATCTATTTATGTCCCACCTGTTTTAAAAGATTGAGCTAGATTTAAAATAGGTTTGTGCGGTATGTAGCTATATATTTATTCTTACCATACATCATTGTTATTGTTATTTTATGTTTTAATTATTGTTATCCCTCCATTATCAAATTGTTCTTGTATCTTCTCTGCATATCCTCTGGTCACTCTTCATTTGAATTTTGAAATCAGATTAAATTCTCTCAGCTTGCCCTCCACACATGCCTTATTTCTTCACTTTCCTAATTTTTTGCACCACTTCTGCTTTCTCTAAAAATAATTTAACTATTGGTTTGACCTACAAGGCTGTTATCACCTCTGTTTTGCTACCATAATCCCTTGTCTGCCTTTTCAAACATATTTGTCTGTCATATGCCTGCTGTAACTCCTTTCGTTTTTCCAAGTGACTTGACTTTCCTACCACCATCGTCCAGGAGTAAGGTGTAATTGGTCTGGCCACCCCTTTAATAATGGATTGAATTACTCCTCTAATGTTACATGTTTGAAAACATTTAGCAATCCAAGGTTGGATTTAAAAAATTTAAATATAATATTGCCTTATCCAGGGTCATGTTTGTAGTTTACTGTGACCATGCACTTTCCAATAACTCATCAGTTTTAATCATGCCTTAAGCATGTTGACTATTTATTAAACATACTGGTGATAGATGCATGTGTGACTTACTGCTCTCTCATGCACCGGACTGCAGAGGGAGTTATACGTCTGTATACCCCTTGCCTACAGGGTAGGGCACCTGTGATAGATGATTGACCTTTTGTACTCGAGTATGGGGCTTATTTCAAGTTTAGCATTTGGGATACCTCATGAAAATGTGGTGGATATCCCATCCTCTGCATTACAATTGCTATGTGCTTTAATGCATTTGTAATAATGGAGGATCGGACATCCACCATGTTTGTGATGGAGTATTTAATCCACCAAACCCTAAATAAGGCCCCATGTTCTCAAATCCTTCAAAAGTATCATGAAATATCCCCAACTCTTCAAACTGAGCTATGTGTATGTCATGAGATTTTTGAGTTTCCATTTTATGTCCCTATTTTCCCTTCCACGTGGGGGGTAAAATAGGCCATTACTTGAGCACTAAACACGCTTATTACTTTGTAATCTGTAAAGGTGCTGGTATATGGATGACTTGGCTTTCCGCTTGTAGTTTCACTTGGCAACAAATGTATATATTGACATTTTGTGTGTGTTTGCATTTTGGGAGCTCAAACAGCCGTAGGAGTGATTTAGCACCTCAGCGTTTGCGGCTAGAGGCGATGAAGAGCAGCTTAATTAGGAGGCTGGTGCTATGTTCTGATTGTGATTTTATTTGACATGCTCCAGAAACATAACTGCCTTTAGCCACTAAAGTAACAAGCCTTCCAAGTATGGAACCCCGTTGTGATTTTTTTGTAACAGTAACTTCCTTTAGCCACTCAATTGAGCTGCATGGAAACCAGTTGTCATTTTTTTGTAACAGTAACTTCCTTTAGCCACTAAATTGACATGCATTCCAAGTATGCGACCCAATTGTTATTTTTTAACAGTACTCGGCAACTATTTCATTCGCCTTACTAGTGTGAAAGTTTGGTTCATTAACCCCAGAGTTCAAACTCATGCTCTGCAAGAACAGCAGACCTCTAAAGCAGGCATATCACTCACTGACCTGCAATTCACACTATATTGTGAACTTGTGAACTTTGGTTTGCTGCACAATTTAAGATGCTGCACATTTAATGTAACTGAAATTGTATTGGAAGCATTAGAATAAGCTTTGTGTTTATTCACTGCTATTATAACATACAACATAATCGAGTGGGTGGGATGAGCCTTTATTTGAATCTTACACATTACTCCAGATGCTTTTGTGATGGCTCTCACCTGGCCAGAGCCCATTCTAGATCCGGCAAGGGGCAAAGCTGGCTCGACAGGGCAGAAAACATCACCTGCCAAAACCATGATTTAGACTTGCCTTTAAGCCCTGCAGCGCCACTGATAAGCAAAGCCTAGTGTGTGGTCGGACTAAATCCCAACTTTGCACCATGCCGTAAAACAAAATTGCAGACCAGAATATGTTTTTTGTTCGAACTGGTCCATAGAAATAAAAGTGACTTGTTCTGTGCCTTGGATCTTTAGTTTCTCTCCTGGTTGAAAACTAGCTCTTGGAAAATGTGTCGAAATCGTGAATCTGCTGAGAGGGCGCGGGTGCTCTGTTCATTACTGAAACTGGCACAGGTTTGTTATTCAGTCGATTAAAACGAGATCCAAATAGATAACGTACAAACGTGCACTTCTTATATTGCTTTTTTTTTTTTTAATTGCAAGACATTGGAAATGAGAAATCTGGCGATTTCTGTCACATTCTCAAATGTCGGAGGCCCTTACTCAGATGTGATTTACAGTTTCTATGGTAGCCTTCCTCAAACCAATTGGTGGCACAGTAAGGTACCCGGACATTGGATTAAGGGGGTCCAGACTTCTGGCCCTTTGTAAGGGCCATACCCAGGAGACAGCTGCACGTTGGCGGTGAAATATTTTTGCAGACTTTGCACATGGAGAATCTGGTGGCAGTGAAAATCCAAAGGTGCTGATTTTAGCCTTCTTTTCTGGAGTATTTGCTGCATGTAGCCCTCAATTTACCATCTGAAAAGAAAAAGTGCAAGTATCAGAAAGAGTGAACTAGTGAGAGCTGAAATGGGATGCCTGGATCTGATGGCTCTGGGGAGTAGTGCATCCACTTCAGAGATCTGTGTTTGACCTCACTGTCACAGGTTTGAATCCTTGTGAATCCACCCAGTCTTTCATTTTTCCGAGGATGATAACATGGGTACCATTGGATGGATTAGCAGAAAATGTCTATTATCTGTCAATAGCACCGAGAGACATCTCTGGGGTGAATGTGCGCTCTACAAAAACACTTATGGTATTCTGTTATATTGATCAGTATATTGAACAAAAATGGGTTGCTCCAGGTCACTTTTCAGGATAATCACCAACAGTACAAATAGCCCCCTTTGCATTCATTGCATGTAAATCTATCCTATGGAGATCGCCTGAAAATCTCTGTTCTGTGTTCTTGGGTAAATCATCTGCACCTCCTTTAGCTTCACTGCATCATTTCGGAGCCCCTAGAAGTGGTTCCATTCGGAGTAAAATTTACAGAACATGCTTATATATGGTTTATTATATTGCAATTATTCTTCATTTTGTTTTATTTGTGACAAATCACTTCTGGTCAGTAAAAGAATTCTGCATCCTGGGTTGTAGCCCAGATACTGGAAAAAGGCAATTTTTGCCCAATTACTGAAATTCCAAATACCCTCTAAGTAGCGCCTAAGGCCTTCTGTTTGACTCGCTCCAGGAAGGGCTGGTCCTGCACAGGATGTCAATTTCAAGCCCTAACATTTTATTTATTTATTTATTTATTTTAATTCTTTTTATTAAACCGTTGCTCCGTATAATGCATTAAAAACAAATACATTCACTGAATATACCTTAGTCAGAAGTGATAGTTTGCAGAGGTGAAGTTGTGTCTGAATGGAAGACCAAATCATGTAATTGTAACCCTATTAAAATCATACATAATAAACTCTTTCCCTCCCCTTGCCCATCCCCAGGTTAGCCCCTCACAATCCTCTATAAGCACATCCCAGTGTGACCATATCTTGTCAAATTTCCGCAAGCACCCCCGGCTCTGATAGACAACCCGTTCTGCATGATGGCACCAGCCCATGTTTTCCTCCCAGGCATTAGCGTCTGGTGGCCTGGATGCTCCTCAGGCTTGAGCTATGTCTCTTTTGGCCAGCCCCGCTGCCAGCATCAGCCAAGTCTTCTGATGTCTTGGCCAAATCTCCTCCCCTGTTATGTGTAACACCAACCACCGGGCCTCCTGAGGGATCGTGAGTCCTGTGCAGGGCCACCTTTAAAACTGTTGGTGTCCTGTGCAGCAATCTTTTTTGGTGCCCCCGTCCCATGACCACCTCCTCAGATTACCTCACTACCTCCCGGCCTCATCTCTCCATTGAACCTCCCATACATGTAACATGTTTTAAAGAGCTTGTAAAGTCTGGCTTTACTAATCCACTTGGCTAACTACATAAAATATAGTTGTCTTCTTTGCAGCAGGCATATTAACCCTCTGCGCTACTTTAAGGGGAGTCAAAACTGCCACTGGACAAAACGCCAATCTCTAGCAAGAACATTAATCACAAGAGTTATCTTGACATTTTAATTGCTTCCTGAAGGCTGGACGCACAAGGAACTTTTCAGCAGGTGCTTTTAAAGCTCAAGTTTTGTACAGTATTGCTAAACGCAGCGCCCCCCTGAGGTCAGCGCCCCTCCAACCCAGGTCTACATCCGGGCAGCAACACCAGTCGCACTACCCTAAAGCCAGCCCTTGCCCAACCAATATGCTAATGAGAACTCCTGCACCACTTCACAGGTGCTTTAGAGTTATTCTGCTGGTGAATATGCTTGGCAGAATTCCAGTTACACTTAACATGCACATTGTAATTGCTGTCCACAAAATAGGCCCATTCTATCCTCTGTGCTGCCTACAATGTATATTTTGCTTGATATGTAACATAATATGTGGCTGTAATTGACCTGCTGACTAATATGCTCATTACCAGAAACCCGCTATTCTATACTCCTTCCTTTACAAACTCTACTGGATGGTGAGCTATTTTTTTGAATCTCCGTTTGCACTATATAAGTACCTTGGCATAAATGCTTTAGGTGTGTTGTATAGAGAAAACTGGTTGGGTATTTGTCACTGAGGCAGCAAATAATGTGCAAGATTATCAAAGTAAAACAGAAAGAGGCAGCTGGTGATCACTCCTAACAGCGTCCGACCTGTAGCTGGGGCACTGAATTAACTGAATGCAGACATTAGAAAATCAGGGTTCTTATAAGTACTTAAGTACTGCTTACTTTCTAGGCCATAGCTAACATTAGTGCAGCAGAATCAGTTTCACCGCAGCATACGATTTTAGGAGCCTGCTGCATCCCAGTGAAGGTTGTCTATTAGTACCCAATTTAGGGCAACGGGGGGCCTTTTTGCTTGCATTAGGGCCTGTTGTACTATTGCTACCCCGCTAGTGCTTTCTTGGTCTGTGAGACACTAGAAAGAATCTGAGGTAGTGGTACTAGTGGCAAGGAGGAAAGCAAGGCCTAACGCAGCCTCTCAAGGTATCCTTGATTGACGTCCATGTCTCAGCAACGCAGACCTGCATTAATTAATGTTAACGTGTGGCCGTTGTCTTAAATCCTTTATGGAGCGAGCGTACCCACAAAAATCTAAGGGCTCTCGTCAGGTAGCCCTGCAGCAGTTCAGTATGTTAAAGACTACGGGGGTCATTACAACCCTGGCGTCTTCGACCGCCAGGGCTGTTTTGGAGGAAGCACCGCCAACAGGTTTTCCGCCACTTTTGTCCCGGTGGAAGTAATCCTCCACGGCAGCGCTGCCCAGGTGATTACGAGCCCCCCTCCCGCCAGCCTTTTCATGACGGTAAGAACTGCCATGGAAAGGCTGGCGGAAAGGGGAGTCGCGGGGCCCCCTGCCACGGCCCCATGCAGCTTTGCACTGTCTGCACAGCAGACAGTGAAAAGCGCGACGGGTGCAACTGCACCCGTCGCACAGCCGCAACACCGCCGGCTCCATTTGGAGCCGGCTCCTGTGTTGCGGCCGAGATCCCCGCTGGGCCGGCGGGCGGACACCAGCGGGGATCTCATAATGGCCGCGACAGGAGTGCTGCTGCATTGGCGGCCGCCCGGCGGTCCAAGGTTGTAATGAGGGCCTATATTTGCCTCAACATCAGCACCCACGTTTGTTTATTTCCCTGCTCTCTCACTCGGCATTAATAACACTTCACTGGCAGGTCTGTGGCCTAGGTTACAACCCAGCACGCTACCTAATCTACACCAGTGACTACATCCTGGCACAATTGTGTAAACTACTGTGACTGCATGGCTTAAGATGCCTGTAATTTTCTTTTTATGATAATGTTCTTTGTTCACCATCACCTTGAGGCTGGCTGCGTTTTTGTTTTGCCAAATTGTTGATACAGCTGCACAACGACGTGGGGGTAATGATGCGCCTCAGTTGCCTTCAGAAAAGAGGGTGTTCGACTTGGAGTCTGTGTACGGCGCATGCGTGGTCAGCCTTCGCACTGTATGCGCTTTTCCCCAAAATGGCTGCATCATAACGTTCAGTTGGGACCCAACCAACCCTGCTGAGTGCATATCTCGATAGAACAGAAAATGCATCGGCTGGCTCTGCGGCCCCTGCACTTTTCAACTTGAACTTTTTCTACCGTGGCCGGCGCGCAGGGAGTCGCGGCGCGGACAAAACCAATGACATTATCTCGCGGCGTGCTCGCATCCCTCAGAGGCTCGAAGAGGATGTCATGGGAACAGAGGACAAGAGACAGCCCGAAATCATTCACTTAGGGGTGCACGTTTTATTGCTGCGCAGGAGGCCCTTCTTTTCTAAGACTGGAATTTAAGGAGACAAAACGTCACGGGCTGCTTATGTCACCCTGCTAAGGGCGGGAGGAAACCGCAGTATTCCGACAGCTGTCTTAGAGTCCTGGTTGATCCACCAGCAGTTGCTGTCAGTCATCCCGACAGCCAAGGACATTGTCTCCCCCTGAGAAGAGTGGGCTTTCACTTCCGCTCGAGCTCCCACGATATTGCATTTTCGCATGCCAGCTATGGAGTAAACCGAGAAGCGTTCATGTATCTGATTCACTCTGTGACCTCTGGCGACAGGATTTGTTATATGGTGTAGGGTGTAGTAGGCATGGCATTCCTGCCGCAGTGAAAGCGCCGCCCGTGCTCTGCGTGTCTGTCCTTTGAATGCTGCTCATATTACATTCCTCCGAAGAGAACCGAATGGGAGAACAATGACTTTGCGCAAAGCAAAATGCCACATAAACTGAGGAACATACCTACGTAGGACATTACTTTGTGACAGAATTTTAGATTAAATCTGAATTGCACAATACACAGCAAGTCATAAAAATATAATTCTGTAGTGTTTTATGGCCAGGCCTTCAGTAAACGGCTAGATGTCACCTAGTGGACAAGAGTTTGAGTTTGACCTGCACAGTTTGAGTTTTGGCGGCACTGTTGGGACAGAGAAAACATTCACACAACATGTGCCTATGACATTTTGGGCCTGCATTAATGTTTTCTGTGGGTAGTGAGGATACCTGCCCTGTTGTGGCCTCTTCTGTATCAGATGTTTGTAAAATATTAATGTCTGTCGGAACAAGAATGTCCTATGCACTGGTGTACGGACTTGAGTCCCTTCCTTAGGAGCTCTATGGTACTTTTTCCTGGTATCCTGATTGTGTTTGTGCCCAGTGCACACTAGAGTCTGAGTCCTAGCTTGTGGAAAATGTTCTGAGACCCAGTGTTCTGGCGTTGTGCACCAAGTATGCTTTGCTAGGGTGTGTGACTAGTTCCCATATCCTGGGACATATGTTTGGAATGGTTGTGGAAGCATACGTTTTTTCGGATCTGTAGTGGGGGCATGCATTCTTACCATCTTTGAAGAATGAGAAGGTTACAGGCTTTACTCGGGTAAAATTCCACTACCATGACGGGCCTGGACCTTGTGGTGACATTCCTGGTTGAGGGTAATGTGCTCATAGAATACATATGGTAACACATCTCCATGTTAAAAGTAAGTGTGTGATTGTGAGGCCAATGGGCTCCATTCTGGGTTTCCCCTATTAAAACATGACACAGGACCGAGACTGAGGTACAGTCTCCTCAGACTGGCAAAGTATACACTGGGTCTCTGAACTTTGGGTTTAGTATCATACAATAAGGTATAGTAGGATAAAGATACGTCTGCTCTACTTATCAATTGTGAGCGTTTTAGGTGTCGCTTGAGAGATATTTTGTTTAATTGTAAGGGGCTAAGGGCCCATTAGTTACGTTTGGTTGTATGATTTACTTGCTTATCTTGGGGTCAGTGCGTTCCAGCACAAGTGCAGTCTTCTTGCCCAGTGTCCTTTTGCTGCTTGCACTTTCAGAGTTATCTTTTCGTTTTAGTTGCAGCCATCTTCGACCGCACTCGCTGTGCTGTTGCTTGCACTCGCCCCTCCCGTACCATTGCTTGCCCCTCCCGAGTTGTTGCTTGTCCTATCCCACGTTATTGCTCTATCCCACCCACCACTTTCCCAAATTGTTGTTGCTTGCCCTTCCCACCCCCTGCCTCTGTTGTTGTTTGCCTGCAAGTCAGAAACTGAACTAATACAATGAGGGAAGAAATACTGCAAAGGTATGAAGTTTCATGGATCTGCGTAACAGCTGATAGCCCAGTTTAAGTTGGACATGCTCTCAGAAGCCACAGCAAGAGAAATTGCACCTCTTGGTAAATGTGTATGTTGTCGGGACACAGGTACTTAGTGTTCCCTGTAATCTAAAGACATTCTAAACTTGCTTCTCAGAATGTATGTCTTCCTTCAAACTGTTTTCCAGCAATGATATTACTATGTCACGCACTAGTTTTTAATGCCGTCATCTATCATACAGCCAATCCTATGTCTTCTGAACTCCTCATTCTGGTGAATATTTTACCTCTACTTCCTTTGCTGTTGCTTGCTACCCTATCTGTTTTTGTGAGTGTTGTACTATCTCCCCATGTCACTTTCCCCACAATCTCAATGCTCCAGTTCCATGCTACTCCTAGAGGCTTGTGATTGAATGGCGTTCAGCCTTCATTAAATCCCTCCACGCTTTCATGGCCTGTTTTAAGTTGAGCAGAGAAACACGTGTTAAATAATCTGTTTTCTGCATTTGGATCTCCCTTCCTAATCAACATTTTGTTTGGAAGGAACTCCTTTTGCATCACATCAAAATGTAGCATAGCTCCTAGCAAGATACCAGTGTTCTGCTTTTTGGCTTACCCTACTATGCATATTCCATGATTCTTTATGAATTAAATTTGGAAAAATCTATTTAGTGTTTTGTGTTAATTCTGTGCAAACACTTTGCTGTTAATTGACTCTGTATTTAGTGGCCTTGACACTTCTGAACAAACTTGGCCTATTCACCCTAGGCTATTGACTGCAGATTGATTGTGTTTACAATGAACATTAATCACAATAAGACATATCTGCTCGCCTCCCTTGGGGTTCCTATTTTCAGCTGCACACATCTTCCAGTATGGCAGCAAGCTCTTTGTAATCTTGAATCAATAAATTCGGGCAAGAGGCCATACAAGGGAAAGCAGTAAGAAACGTTGGGATTTTTCTTTCTCCATGTCATTGCACATTGGATAATTGTTCGATGCATAGTAATCTGGCTCTGTCCTGAAGAAGATCAATATTGCTCAGCAACTCGTTCCATGTAGTATAAAAGCAGGTGTTTGACATCAGGTTCACTTTTATGTGATTTAAGTGGCAGGATATAGTAAAATCTATTTTTTAGGAACACGTGCCATTCTGAATTACTGTTTTGTAATCCCCCTTTAGAGCTGGATTTTTTTTTTTTTTTTGTTGGCATTGACGATTGACACAGAGGACCTTATCATCAAAGAATAATGCCAGATGTGTAAACGGTGCGACCAGTGTTGGAAGAAAACTCAAGACACTCGATCATCACTGTCTCTGTCGGTGAAGAGCTGTGAGAGACTTTCCTTTGCATGTGTACTATAGTTGGTGTGCCCTGCAGTGGGATAAGGAAGAGGCTTTGCTGTGTGCATACCAGAAAAGAAATAATAAAAAAAAATAAAAAAACATAAAGATACACTGTTCCAATAAATGAAAAAAACACGGGGGACCTGTTTCTTCAGGAGCAAGAGCCCTCACGCATCACAATGGATGTATAGCTTCATCATTGGGAATACTCCTCGTCAGGCCGGTGCTGCAATGCCTGATGGGCTCTCCTACCCTCCCAAACACTTTTGGGAACGCTGCCTGGAGGGTAGGTCCGACGCGAAGGACCCCTGATATAATTAGTCAGCTTTAGTCCCTGGCATGTGTCTTCCCAAGGAGCTGCATCTCGAATTTGGGGATGGGCAACCTAGTTTGACTTAACCAGTTGACTTAATATAAGTGACTGTGTCTTAACCCCCATATTAGGGTTCATATTTGTTATGTTATTTGGAGAATGTGTTATTTTTTTATTGGTCCTGATGAAGCGTTGATGGATCCGGCTGGACCATTAGACTCAAAACATGTTGACCTATGACTAGAGGTTTCATGACAGTTTCAGGCCTCTTATGTTTCTTGTTTTCTGCGAGTAATTGAGCATTACCACTCATGTTTTACTCTCAGCTCGGTTTTTAATCTTGGCCTTCGTCTCATTCGAACTGATTTAATTTATGATGTGTCTTGAGACGAAGAACCAATTTTAGTTTAATAATTTATTTCTCTCCTGGTTTCCTTTGGTGCCTATAAGAAGGTCCCCCTTTTTGTACAATTATCACAGGAGTAGCACGGCTAAGAGCCCCCTTTTTGGGAAGCCCGTCAGGCATAGCAGCGCCGGCCTGACGAGGAGCATTCCCAATGATGAAGCTATACATCCATTGTGATGCGTGAGGGCTCTTGCTCCTGAAGAAACAGGTCCCCTGTGGTTTTTTCATTTATTGGACCAGTGTACCTTTATGTTTTTTTGTGATCATTACTATTGGGAGACTGTACACTGGACCACTAATCTCCCGGTCCCTCCCCCACTTCAGGCTTGATACCAGAAAAGAAAGACAGAGACCTGTTCCTAATGGCAGTGCTTAAGTTGGCTTCTGGTTTACTGTAGCTATTTTCAGGAGCTGTAAAAGCTGAGTGTTCTGTCAAGGCATGAGATGCAGTGGTCCCTCAACCCATCTCTTGCAAATTCCAGTCACCACCCTTACATGTACCAGCCAAAGGCCCAGAGACCACTTGCGTGCACCCTCGCTGTTAGCCAGCTCAGAACCAGAAAAAAACGAGCTTTAGCAAAGCAAATAGATATGATGTTGCCTGCCTGCCTGCCTTTTGACTTTATCAGTGCTTGCTTTGTCAAGGTTTTTGCAAATCTTTATTGTTCTGGCATCCATTGGGCTGTCATCAATAAAAATAAAAAAACATTTGATAATAGCGTAAATAGTTCTTGATCGCAAAAGGCACACATTACCTTAGTTGCCCCTGGCATAGAATAGAACTACTTTGTATTTGAATGACTTCTTAGTAAAAGGGCTGAGTACCATCACTCGCAGTAAAGTTAACCAAAGGCTGAAGTAGGCTTACCAACAGTCTCATACTGTAGGCTGTGGTGGGTGGAAGAAAATTGTTAATAACATGAGAGACAGATAGATGAATATGCCTGTCAGAATGCCCCTGTAAGTAAATATATTTTGTGTATAATTTTAGTAAAATCATAAAGTCCTGGCTAACTCCAGGCCTTTTAACAGCACTGTTTTATAGGCCGATTGATACTACACACCTGAATAACAAGAATCATGTGAAACTGTGCTCTTCCAGCTAAAGTATATGGGAGCTGGTGGGAGAGAATGTGTGTGCTAATGAATTGGCAGATAGGTATGTGGCCCACCCACCTACTTTTAGAAAATGGTATTCACTATGAATTGTATTGATGTAGATGCCACCTGGCCTCACCACTAGACTAGGAAGGAGGAAGTTGGCTGTCCTGAGCAGTCCAAGTTAGGCAACCCCTAGAGACTAGTGTCACATGAGCCTGGAATAACGAAGAAGGGATGCCATACCAAAAATGAGCAAAGGAGAAACACACCTGATTGGCTCCCACTCACCCGCCTTGGTAGCTTGGCACAAGCAGAAAGTCTTAACACAGAAGCAATGTGTAAAGTATTTGTATCAACACACACAGTGATACAGTGAAACCACTACAAAATGGACACCACACCAGTTTAGAAAATAGATAATATTTATTTAAATCAAACAAGAACAAAACAACAAAACTCTAACATACACAAATCAAGATATGAATTTTCAAAAGAATAACAGTCTCACTCCATAAAAAACAATGGAAACGTTGCTTTTGCACAAGTTACCTGGTTAGCATAAAGAATAAAGCTGCATGGGCGAGCGTGCATCGGAAAAGGCAGCGATGCGTCGATTCCTTCCTTGCAAAGGAGATGGGCCGTGTGTCGTTTCTTCTCCAGTCAGGTCGGCGATGCTCGTTTTTCTCCCTCGCAAGAGAGCGATGGGTCGATTTCTGGACGGGGCACCATGGATCTGCGCAGGGTCGGGATGACTGACGCCCAAGGACGGTGCATGAGAAATCTGGTCGCACTGTGTTAAAAAAACCACGCTGCATGGTGTTTGCGTCATTATCAGCAGCCGCAACTGGGTGTTGTGCGTCGAACTTCAAGCCGTGATGTAGGTGTAGTGTCGCATTTGGCTGCGAAGCGGGCGGCGCATCATTTATCAGCCGCATTGCAGATGGTGCGTCAAAAACTTCCCCGCACGGTGTTCTGTGCGTGGATTTCAGCTCTTTTTCTGCCAACTTTAACTTTCAAGGGCCCCTGGATTAGATAGGGCACCGCTTGGCAGGGCAGGACTCTCAGCAGACAGTCAAGGAACTGGCAGAGGAAGTCTTTTATGGCCCTGAGACTTCAAATCAGGAAACAAGCTCAGTTCAAGCCCTTGGAGATTCTTCTTCAAGCAGGAATGCACAACAAAGTCCAGTCTTTGTCCCCTTTCACAGGCAGAAGCAGCAACTACAGGATAGCCCTACAAAGCACAGTCACAGGCAGGGGCAGCACTTCTCTTCAGCTCTTCTCCTTGGCAGAGGTTCCTCCTGGTTCCAGGAGTGAGCTATAAGGCTGGGGTTTTGGGTCCAATACTTACATCCCTTTCTGCCTTTGAAGTAGGCAAACTTCAAAAGAAAGTCTGTTGTTTACCAGATCCTGCCTTGCCCAGGCCAGGCCCCAGAAACACACCAGGTGGTTGGAGACTGCATTGTGAAAGGCAGGTACAGCCCATTCAGGTGTAAGTGACCACTCCTCCCTCCACTCTAGAACAGATGTCTCATCAGGATATGCAGGCTACACCCCAGCACCCTTTGTCTTACTGTCTAGACGGGATTCACAAACAGCCCAACTGTCAAACTGACCCAAACAGGGAATCCACAAACGGGCAGAGTCACAGAATGGTTGAAGCTAGAAAATGGCTACTTTCTAAAAGTAGCATTTTCAAACTAACAATCTAAAAACCAACTTCACAAACAGATGTATTTTTAAACTGTGAGTTCAGTGACCCCCAAACTCTATATTTCTATATACTCTCAAAGGGAATTTGCACTTTAAAGATATTTAAAGGCAGCCCCCATGTTAACCTATGAGAGAGATAGACCTCTTCACAACAGTGAAAACCGAATTTAGCAGTATTTCACTGTTGGGACATGTAAAACCACACAAGTAAATGTCCTACCTTTAACATACACTGCACAATTCCATGGGGCTACCTAGGGCCTACTGTAGGGGTGTCTTACTTGTATAAAAAGGGAAGGTTTAGGCCTGGCAAGTGGGTACACTTGCCAATTCGAATTGGCAGTTTAAAACTGCCCTCACAGACACTGCAGTGGCAGGTCTAAGCCATGATTACAGGGCTGCTAATGTAGGTGGCACGACCAGTGCTGCAGGCCTACTAGTAACATTTGATTTACAGGCCCTGGGCCCCTCTAGTGCACTTTACTTGGGACATACTTAGTAAATCAAATATGCCAGTCATGAAAAAGCCAATCACCAATACACTTTTACACAGGAGCACTTGCACTTTAACACAGGTCAGCAGTGGTAAAGCGCCCACAGTACCAAAAACAGAGTCCAGCATACAGTCAAAACACGAGAAGAAGAGGCAAAAAAGACAGGGGAGACTACACCAAGGATGCCAGGTCTAACACGACCAGTAAAGCTAGATGGGTTGCAAAAGTCTGTTCTAAAAATTGTGTCATGGTTCTGAAATATTTGGGAAGCACTGAGGTAGTATGATTTGTAGCTTGCCTATGGAGTGCTTTAGGGTAGGACAGGTTTGTTTCAATGGACTTGGAGGACATGGAATTGCAAGTGTTTACAAAACAGTCTGCCAACTTGTCTTCGTTGTGCTTAAATGAAATGAAAGGGCTGCCTTGCATTGCAACAGTCTGCTTCTTATTTCCCAATTTTTTCATTCTTCTTGTACTAAGAAATCCATTAAAGGATCAGTAATTCACACTGCACCCAAATCGGTTAATTTTGCAAGCAGATCTATTTTAGCAACTAAACAGTATGCTTCTGATTTCTCAAGAGCGTACGGTGGCATGGGTGTATGAAAATACCTTGCATACTGTTTCATGTCAGAGTTTGCAGACAGGATTGCATAAAAACGCATTAGGTGCGAACAGATTACACATCTGTATCACTTTGAAATACATGTGTATGGTTTTGGTGTGTGAGGTTCATGTTCGGATGCCTTTGGTTTGCCACCCAAAGCCACATTGTCTTTGACCCAGCAAGATACAGATGCATTGATAACAGATCATTCCGTTTTCAAAGCGCTTTCCTTCCTCTGGACCTTGTTTCATTGTCTCCACTCCGAAGTCCACTTTCCCCAGTTCAGGAAATCACAAAAGGCTCTCCTTTTCTGACAGGCTCTTGGTCTTCTCCAGTCATGATATATCTGCTGATACTTATTTGCAGATGGACTTTGATGAGGCCTTTAACTAAAATAGCAGTTTATGATTACAGTACGAAAGTAAACAAACATCATTAAGGAACTCCTTCAGTGCTGCTAATTAGGACTGAAGTGTAATCGCTTTTTATCCCAAAAGGGGTCCATATTTCAACTGTACCACCTTCCAAGTGAGCATCTCCAAGGTTAGTGTTTAGTTGTCGGTTTGCAACTGTTATTATTTTGTGATATGTCCAGCTGCTCCTTAATGCAATAGCCAAGAATTCAAATGTATTTCACATTAGAATCTGAACATCCTACTATGTAATTATGAACCCTGGCCAACACTGATGTGTTAATGTTGAAGCAAAGCCTCTATTAGCCAGCATCAACCTGGTGCTCCATTCAAAACCAAAGCAGTACTGTGATCCTCAGTCACTGAGAACACTCTAATTCAGCTAGAAAGACATGACGCATTCCAAATGTCTAGGACCAGCTGGAATCATTGAGCCACCAAGCACCCATGGAGTTTCTAAGAACTCCCTTGTACTCTGCTTTGAAAACGTTCATGCTCAACCCAATGTTCACTAAATTGCCAAGGTCTCACTTAGACAATACAGTGCCCCTTAAAAACTCCAGAAACACATTAGCCACCCAGAGCACATTAAGTCACCCAAAGCCCATTGAGCCAATTTCAACCTGTTAAGTCACAGATAAACGTCTGAGACAATTTCAACCTGTTTCATCACAAAGAAACGTCGGAGCCATATAAGACCACCTGAGTCCTACAGGATCTAAGATGGTCCAGTCACTGTGGATCCATCAGCTTTGATCGGCATCTCTAGCTGTCTCCGGTACTTACCGGTTTTCCCTGGGACAGTATGGTTTATATTTGTTTCTGAAAGCAATTGTTTTCACTTGCATTTTTCAGCTGGCACATTTCTACAGAAAATGGTAGCTGCACAGTTCGAGTCTGTTCTATTAGTGCAGCGGAGGATGGTGAAGTGCAGCAGAGAAGGGAGCTTGTCCTCGTAATGCACTTTTATCTTTTCAAGGTTGCTTACTCTCTGGATGGCAGATGGGTTGGAAAGTGCATAGCTGCGCAGAGAGCAGCAAGCCAGCAGAAATTAAGTTATTGCTTTTCAGGCTAGACATTAATGATGGATGGTGTTCTGCAGCCGCTGTGCTAGAAAGGGAAAGTGTCCTTTGTCCTTGGAAAGATCACTGAGTGAGTAATAATGTGCATAATTTCCTTTTTCTTAAAAAGCACAGTGACCTTGTCCTCCGAAAGCACTTTGCTAGCAGGGCAGGCGTGTTCCCATGTTGCTTGTAGGTGTGCAGCAGATGTATACAGATCCATCATCATACCCAGAATTCCTTTACAGGAGACCAGTTAGCATTCAAGCTAGAAGGGTAGTCAGACAGGTGGCAACTGAGTGAAGAGCAAGTCTAGTGTATAGTTTACAATTTGTGTGCATGAAAGCAGAGGAACTAGGCACTCAACTTAGGCTGCACAATTTGGGAGTCAGTGAAGTCCATCTCATCCTGCATTGCATCAGGGCAGGTGCTTGTGTTTTATGTACTAGCTCTGAACACCTTCGTCTGTGCAGCCATGAAGCAGGTGTCATAGGCTCTGAGGCCGTTGCCTTGCTGGAGCGAGTGATGCTCGCACCCCCTTTCCCTCCTCTGCTACCCTTCACTTTCTTTGAGGAAGCTCAAGGACTACAGCACCTGTTTCAGGCCTACCCAGACCAAGATGTCCTGACTCTTAGCTTAGCAGATCAAGGGGCAGTTTATCAGAGTCCGGCATAACAGATCAACCCTTACTGGGTTAGGGAGGGAAGGTTAAGCATAAGCGAGAGATGTTGAGAGTTCTGGAATGAGTGGAAGATTTGTCGCATGATTGAAGTGAGAAGAGGGTGTGCATCGTTTTTTGACTTGCCTAGTGCAACAAAACTCATTGCTTAAGAGCAGATCATACTGATGAGGGTGAGGCTTTGGAGACCAGAAAAAAACACAAGCAATGGCAAAGCTGATAGGTCTCGCATTTTTTTATCTATTTTGACTGACTGGCCTATTGGTTGTGGCAATATTTTTGGCAATGGTGTGCGGCATCAAGAAAAAGGCATTTTTGGTGATGCAGTTCAGTATCTACAGTAACGGAAGAGAAAAAGGTGTGCTGTAGCGAAGCTTGCCTGAGATCACGGATGATAACGTGCGCAAGCTTGCTGAATGGCTGGTCTGTTTTTTATTTGCCAATTCAAGACGACAGATGCTCATTTTTTTACTTGCTCAAAAGCACTTTTGTGAAAGTGGCGCTCCCAGCAGCCCATGGGAGCTACTGTATATTCATGAATATTGAAAAATAAAAAATACTAAGGCCAGAGAAGCATGAGGGAGCAAGGGAGCAACTGAGGAGCTGCAATGGAGTTAAGCAACGGATGAGCTTTAGGGCATAGGCTGGCGGGGCTGACATAGACTTTAAAATGAAAGAAGCCAGGGCAGGGGTTGGGGAGAGGAATCAACAGAGTGCAAGGCATGGGGTCAGGTTTTTAATGTAAAAAGCAGCACATAAAGGAGAGAGTAAGGGAGGAGGGAGCAACAGCGCGTGCAGGGAAGATGTTCTGCGCGGATTTCTGTCTGTGAATTCCTTGAAACTCTTTGGTACATGCACATTCCCACTTGACTACATGGTTAAGTGAAACACAGCTTGGAAAGAGAAGTGAGTGACTTCCATGGTTTTCTCTAATTAGCCGTTCAGTTCACTCCACTTTATGTTTGCAACCTCCTCCGCCTTGTGTTTTATTAAAGAAAGACACTTCTCATTTCCTTTGGCACTCCTGTGGTTCATGGCTTTGATTTCCAAATGTAGTAAGTGACGAGTTTTGTATTATTAATGCGTGCATGCAAGAAGCTCTTCGGATCTAGGAAGTAACAAGTGTTTTTGTAACTTGTATTTTTGTACAAGGTCCAAATTGTGAAAGGGTCTATGGAGAGGGAGATTGTAGGAAAGTGATGTGCATTTATTAACCTTAATAAAGATCATATCTGTCATGGCCAACAGCTTCTACAACAATCAAAGGTAAACGAAAGACCAGTGACAATTCTACTAGTCTTCTCTGGCTGCCCCTGCCTTTTGTTGGTGTACAATGCATAGAGAACCTCATTGCCCTTCTGGCTAGGTTGGTGCTGTGGTTCCTATATGTTTTAGTCATAAGTATAATTTAAATTTGCATGCCGGTCTTTCACACCTCCTTCCCCATCACACTGCTGTGAGTTGCTACTCTGGACAATATAAGAGGACCTCTCTGGTCACTGACACATCACAAAAATGCTTCTCACATAGCATCACAACAAATATAACACTTACCTAAACACTTGCACCCCCACAGTGGAGAATGCTAACATGATGAAAATTTGACTTTAGGTCCTACAAAGGGGTATGAAGTGCTGTATAAATGCTACAAAACACATTACAGCATGCAGTGGAGGCAAAGATGTTCATGTTCATATGCATGGAGCACGCTCTACAAATGAGCCCTGGCACCACCACACTTCACTGTTTGTGGCCAGTGTTGTGTGCAGTTGCCATAGATATCATGCCCTCTGCCCTCTTTTCTAGAAACAGCAGACTTTTTTTGTGGTGCATTATTGTCAGGCAGAAGCCTAGTTCTTGCTCAGTGAACTTAAAAAAAAATGTACATAGCTTGATATGGAGCAGAAAATGACCCCAAATGTCAAAAGTCCACGTCACATGGTTGTGGTTCTTTCATACGCAAAGAATACGGTACTGGTTCGGCAACAAATGCATTCAGAAATTCAACCAGAAATTACTAGATTGCTAACCAATTTCCTTTAATCATAATAAAACATCAGAAGCTATACCAGGAGTAGAAGCAACGGACCTTTCCATGAGTCAATGTCTTTTAATGGCATTACAACAGTTTTCCAGAGGTGCACAAATACGTTGCTCTGTGGCATGCAAGGTTCCTTCAAGATGTTCATTGGCTGTGTGTAATTTGTGCAGTTTCACTACACAGCTTGCATAAAATGTAGGAAATTACACCACTGTCAAATTTCACGCAGTTGCTTTCTTCAAAGGACTTTGAGTTGAAAGTGTCTCACAAGAGACAAGTTTGAGCAAAAAATATGTTGCAAGAGACACTTTTGGCCATGAACCAGTCCTCTTGATGGCATTTCAAGTGACTTTTGAACGAGGTATGTTCTCACTTTTGTTTGTCACTTGTGATACCCCACAGTGCATCTTGAATAGCGAGTTTCCCGGTGTAACTTGATAGTTGTTCACATGTAAGCAATGTTTGGCAAGTTGACTTTTTCTAATTATCTGCAGCTTTCACATTTCTTTTTTGGAAAAGGTGGGGATTTTTGGAGCATTGTTGCAGTAGTCTAGGCAACCAACTAACATGGTCCATCTGATTTGCACTTTTGCACTCGACCGTGGATTTGGCAATGGGGTAATATCTGCCTGATAATTATCAGTTGCAATTGAATGTGGGAGCATTAGAGAGGTGGGTAACAAATATACCCCTAAGGCATATTTCTGTTTTGGGCTAGTGAAACATCACACCCTGTTCTTTGGACCTGTTGAAAGGCAGATCTGAATCCAATCAGCAGAGTGTGCTTTATTTCAGGCATTTTGCTGGCCCTTTCTCTAGCAGGAAAATAATCCGAGTTATCTGCATTCATTAGGAATTTATCTTTTTGTGAGTTCGTGTCTGCTTTGGGACATGAGTGCATGGACCAAGGTTGACGTAGTGAAGAGCCCTCCACATGTCACCTTTTAGTGAAAACATGTCAACCATGATCTTGATTTATTAACTGCAAACAGAACGGAGCAATTGTGCTCATTTTGAGTTCCAACCTTTCTCGGGCAATTTTGAGGTTAACAGCATCATGTGCCACAGAGACTGAGAAGGTCCAGGAGAGTCTAGATGTCGTCATCTAGCGCTGCTTTCAACCCAGATACTCCGTGCAGGTCTGAATCCACACTTTCTTGCAGCAACGTCTGGAATCGTTGATGTCCAGTATAAATTTGTTACTAGATATAGGATGAGGACCTATATGGAGGTTAGGTGTTTCATGTGGCTTTGGCTCCTGGCATCTAGTCCTTGGAATTATTTCATACATTCAAATGATGTTACATAGCTCTGTTTTTTGGGTTGGGGGGGATTGGTGGCTAAGTTGGTATTTAGAATCTTGCTAGGGCCAAATCACTTCCAGGACGAACCACTGTGATGTTGTCAAACAAAGTTGCACTGGTTGTCACTCTGTTCTGGATGCAGCAAGAATTTTGATCTAGGCAGCCACGAACTCTCTGATCTCTAAATTGTTCATGAGTAGCTCTCTTGTTTAGTCTCTGGTGCGACTTCCTTTGTAGATTTGTTTTCCTTAGTCTTAGCACTACCTGTCACGTGCCATCATTGTTTGTCCTCTTGTGCCTTACTCTTTTTTTTAATGCTCTTATAAAAATAAGCCAACCCTCTTCAGCACTGCAATTCCTAATGTGACCATTTCTTGCTTGCCTTGGGTTTCAGTTTTCCACTTTTCAGGTTGAGAGCAGCGACTATACAAACGAATCAGGTGATGTTAATATAAAGGCCCTTTAGAGGCCATTGTTAGCTTCCAGGTCTAGTGTGCTGCTCCTCCTATCCCTCAGGTACGTGAAAGGTGCTTGGGAGAGGATTTTGAGATCTCCGGTCGATATTGGATCGGTTGTTATATTCACTGACAGCCAAGACTGATCTGGTGCTGTAAGGATGGTGGGAATCATGGTGGGGTGGTCTGTCTAGGATGCTTGTATCCGATCTAGCTTGAGACCATCTTTATATGGCGGAGAGTTGATTAATTGCGTAAATGCCAGCATGGCCAGACTGTCCACGTCTGTAGCATAGTCTGTTTTCTTGTCTGTCAACCTGTAGGTTCGCAGTTATGTTATGCATATTTATATAGTGCCCAGTTTACATCTGCTGTGGTCTTGCGACGCTATTGCTGTCTGATACCTTTGTATGTTAAATTCGAGGATTCTGACAAAGACCGGAAGGTGGTTGAGTTCATGAGCTTGAATGACGTACGCAAATTTGTGATCTGTTGTGATACTACATTATAATTGTACGGCTGTCGTTTTAATAACCTCCAAAGCCCCGCAAAGCACTAAACCATTTTTCTTTGTTATAAATTGCTGTGGTCCAGGCTTTTTGTAGAAGATGCCGAACAATTTTCACTGAGTTAGATGTCGTTAATTTGCGTGATTGCGTTTATGTACTGGTGCTGTGTGGCACATTGTGTGTCGTTCTCTCAAGGACAGAAAGAAGCAGGATCCCACCACCTCGAACCGAGTTTGAGGATTTGCAGCCCGTGACGAAGTTTATTCTCTGCGGCGCAGAACACTCTCAGATCTACATGCTGCCCAATGTGGCGCGTTTAAAAATAAATCTGGCGCTGCGGTGCCGCTCAGCTTAAAACGGCCACAGAATGAAGCCTGGGGCCTGCTCACAATGCAAGGAAACGCACTGGCCGCGGGGGCATTGTTCTGCTAAGCAGGCATTCATTTCCTAATTCCTGCCGAGGGGACACTGATATTTCAAACAAAAAAAGCAGCCGCAAGAAATGCGCCTCCGGTTTCTCGATGCGCAGTCAGACACGGTTGTCGAGAACAAAGCCGAAAAGAGGCAGCGGTACATTGGGAAAGTTCCGTCGGGCTGAATTAAAAGTGCTAAACAAGTGCCTGAGAAGGTGGAGCCGGGCCCCGCAGCACGAAAACTGCCCACTTTATAGCCGTAAGTACGAGGGGTGGGAGATAAAGGGGGTTGTTTGGACGACAGCATGCACGGTGTTTTCCTGAATAGATCTATCGGTCTCTCTTAGGAAACGCTCAAAATGGCGCCATCTGCGCCACCTCCTTCCTGTATAACGTGATCAGGTGTTTAAAGGGGAGGCTTCCTTGACGTACTTACTGTGACAAACATTTAAACCCGTTCACGTTACGCGTTGTACGGTAATAGTATTGTGTGTTACTTACCATTTTAAAGCACACACCAGATGATGAATGACCTTTCATTTGACCCTTAAATATGTACTATCAGCCCAAACTCAACATGCTTGGCTTTGGGAGGGTGAAAGAAGTAATGCTTATGTATATATATTTTAGTGCAAGTTGTCAACCCAATGGATTTAGCTATTGCAGTAAAATAGAGGGGTGCATGCTTGCTGATTTTAGTGGTTGGTCTTAGGGTTCTCTTGCAAGGACATGACAAAATTATTAATGATAAAGTTTGGGACTGGCTAACTTTCATTAATTATTGTTTTGATCTAATTATCTCAACTGTGCACGCATGTGTCTTGTTTTTATATAACGCTCCATAGCACAATTCTGCCGCTTCCAAGTGCTCAAAATAACAGGCCTCAGTTTACCAGGTTAGAAGGGATGGAAGGCTGAGTCAGCCCCTTGGGATCTCACTGGTAACTGCAGATTGCAGCACGTGTCAAGGGAGGGCGGTAACTCTCTGAGCCATCTACGTGGTTTTATGTAAAAGAGTTACTTGTATTAATAACTCGTAATTGGAAACCACTGTGTGGACCTAAATCAGCTACATGGATGGCAAAATTGTTGAAATGGGCTGGCTTTGAGGGCGAAGCATTGCTGTGTGAGGCCTGCCAGGATCGCCGTCCTCTAGATATGGCCAGAGCATGGGAGGGCCTGTGGAGGGCATCAGAACCCCTTTGGGCTCTCTCTGAACACCTATAGCTGAGACCTGAAAGGACATGAACCACATCTTATAGAACCGATCCCCCAGAAACATGCCTACCCACACCAGAATACCAATTTACAGGCCATGCACTTAATTACATAACATACAAAGAGTCAAATACTTTAGCCCTATGGCCCAACAAATGGGCGTAGGGAGGGACACTTGTGAGTGAGGGAAGTTGGGAGTTCTACGCGTTGCATATGTTTGAGACACTTCACCATCCTGTACTGAAATACTTTCAAATGAGATATGTAATAGAAATGCTTTTGGTTTATGCCTAAACTAATAAAATCTGTTTGGAAAAAAAGTTGCTTGTGTTTAGGTAATAGAAATCTTACTAAAATGTGTCTCATGGAGCATTAAATCCCCTTATTTTCTACAAGTGTGGTGTTGAAAATACTTTTCCTGAACGATGGAAGGATGGGTGATCCGTGTCTGGATCCAAACTTGTGCAGGTCACAGTTTTGCAATATATGCATTAACCAACTGAGCTAACATAGAGACTCCTAAGAGGGCCAACACAGAAAAGTACACCTTTTAGCTATGCCTACTCTGTCTATCCCGAAGTAAGTGGTGTAACTTGAGCTGAAGTATTGTTTAACAAATGATCTGAGAGCTTTCTTTAGTAGGCTGACCAAATGCATCTTCATCCTGTTGTGCACCTCACGCATGGGAAAACCTTCCCTCTGTTTTGCACCCACAGCGACATCGAGAAGCTGTTGTGTTTTTTATTTGTGGACTATGGGCCAACTCCACAATAAAATTAATACATCTCCATCCAGCTCTCTAAAAGATATTATAGGTGTAGATTTACTGTTTTTTTTTGTCATTCCAAACAGATTTACAGGTTATGCCTGGAAATATACAACAGCCACGGGTGTCCAGGGGTTTGTCTAAAGATGTTGAATTCCCATTTATTTGCATGCATAGAATAGCACCTCTGGCAGTGTTTTTTTAAGGGGTGGGGAGAACGAGCTACGAATAAAACAGGGGTGGCTATCTAAAACTGGTAATCATGATGCTTAAGGATGAGTTTTATATGTATATGTTGTAAGCACCAGTTTGCTACCCTCAAATCTTGCTGCACACTGAATGCTTTATTAAGATCTGTAATTGATGTAGCAAGTTTTATTTTATTACATATACTAAAATCCAGTGACTCTTACCTGCTACTTTTTATATGCTCAGATTATGCTTGTATTACATGGAGGTATAATGATAGAAATTGATGGTGCACGAGGTCTACTGAACCCTCCTCGTATGTCCATTTCCTTTCTGGATTGCGTGTACACACATCCGACTCTCAAACCCCTTTGAAACTGTACACATTGATAGAAGTGTGCTACTTACATGTTGATAACTTAACTTCTTGAAGGATAAGGTTTCATCTTTTGTTCTGCCAGTGCTAAAGGCATTTTGTTGTCACATTCCTGGTCTGCTGCTAGTTTGGCTGCTGTTTTTAGGTCGAGCATAGCAGTGTGCAGGCGCTGCTTTTCCGACGTGTTGGTATGTATCTGGGCTTTTAACAACGCCTACATCACACCCATCACTACCACTCGTTTGTGGGCTTGCTCTTAAAAAATCCTTTGATGACATTGGTAAGTGGCTTACATTTGTCCCTCCTTGGGGAGGTTTTGTTACCGTCTTGGCCATCGCCCCTGTTACATGGATAATTGCACTTTTGCCGATAAGTTTGACTGCAAGCAAACTTCTTTTTCCTTTTGTGTGTCTCTTCACGCTGATGCTCATGGTGGCGATGTGAATCGGCTCCCTTATGTGAAACTGTTTTACTTTTCATTTTAAATTTATGTGGTAAGAAAAGTCTGGTTAGGAGTTTACAATGCTAATAGCTCTAACTCGAGCAAATGCGAGACCCGTTGCATTGCAAATGCTTGTTTTCTTGTGGATATGAAAGTCATTCACTAGTGTGGGATTCACATTCTTTTAGGAGTAGTCCTCTAATGACACTTTAAATTTAATTAGGAACAATAATGGATTAGTCTTTAAATTTTGCAAAATGTTTGCTGATCTTGAAATTGCTCATTGCACTGTTAAGAAAAGCAACTGATTTGAGAGCATTTGATTTGAAGAAAAATAGAAGTTAAAACTTAGAACAATGTCATAAGTCTCATGTTCTTTGGAACCGATTCACAAAGCTATTTTTGCATGTACCACTCATAATCTCAACAGTTACTGGGCATTTGCTAACTTTTTTCTAACTCTTTTACAACCTGGAAGATGACCAGAAATTTACTTTTGTCATGGGTATGATGAAAATCCCTTTGCGGCGTTGTTATTGGAGGGATGCAATCGCAACATTTGTGGACGATTTGGGGAAGGGGTTTCACCATGGTAAAATATATAGTTCATGGGGAGAGTTAAAATAAATGGATAATTGCACAATTGCCGACACGTTTGACTGCAAGCGCACATGTTTTTCTTTTTGTGTCTCTCCTTCACGCTCATGGCGGCCAAGGTACTTTGAATCGGCTCGCTTATGTCAAATGTTTTACTTTTCATTTTCAATTTATGTGGCAAGAAAAGTACAGTTAGGAATTTACAGCGGTAATAGCTCTCACTTGAACAAATTCAAGACCCATTGCATTGCAAATGCTTGTTTTTAGATATTAGTGTTGAAATACCCCTTTATACATGTGATAACGGCAGTGGATCTACCAGTCCTTTCTTACTTCTATATGTGATTGGCAGACTATAATGTGTAAAGCATTTACAATAAAAGTGCAGCAAAGAAAAAGGTTGATATAATAAAACAAATATTCTTTCAACTTGTAATAATTGTACTGCTTTTCTACCCACATGCACACATCTCCCCATCACCATTTTACCATTCACTGATGCATTTTGATGGAGCTGGATTCACACCTCGGTGTTTAAGTAGAGCAAAAGATCAACAGTGTGGTTATGTTTGCATAATCCAGACTCTACTGAAAAACTTCTTAGGTGTTTGTAACAAAATTGAGGCACCATGTGGCACTCCTCTAAAGAAATTTTGAGTTCACCATACTGGTTGCTCGTTACTGGCTTACTTGACAACGTGTGCCAACTATGTATCCTCTAGCAAACCTTAGCAGTTAAGACACAGACAGAATTGAGAAACAAAGCTCTAAACAGAAGGATGGGCGCCTTTCAAAAGGCCCTAGTATCTTCTATTAAAAAAAATGGATTTTAAAAGCTAGAGATACCTCCAATAGTGTTCAGGAGTCAGTTCAGAGACAAGCCTTACAGTGCTGCTCTGAAGCATAGGGCAATGTTTTGAGGTCGCAGCACCCAGGTGAACACATTTTGTAGAGCATACCAAAAGATTCCAGTATCCTCAGTGGCGGCCGGCAGCTTTAGGAGGGAGGGGGGTGGGCGGGAAGGAAGCACAGACACACACACACACACACTCATTCTTTCACACACAGACACGCACGCACATCCATCAACAACACTCATAACATTCAAACATGCACGCACACGCCAAACATTCATTTGAAAAGATCACACACAAGCATTCTTTCACACACACACACACGCACGCACATCCATTAACAACATTCATAACACTCAAACATGCACGTGCACACCAAACATTCAATTTAAAACATCACAAACACACACACACACACACACACACACTTACTTTCAGCCTCCAGGTCCCAGGAGGGTTGGGTTTGCTGCCTTCCCGCATTGGCTGACCTTAGGTCAGCCAATGAGGGAAGGCAGCAGTCCCAGCCTCGTCACAGAGTGGGATGGGGTCAGTGAGACTGCTGACCCCACCCCACCCCACTCTGTGACGTAGTGTCACCGATTGACACTCGCCCTGGGTGCTTCAGGGCTTAAACCTGAAGCGCCCAGGGCGGGTGTCGATGGGTGATGCTTTCCTCGTCACCCAGGGGAGGGCCTCGAGACACCTTTGCCGAGCTGAGTAGGTCATGCCCATAGGAGCTGTGACCTCCTCAGCCCAGCAAAGTTCAGCTCAGGCAGCCAGGAGTCTGCGCAAATCGCGCATGTCTGCTCCTGGCTGTCTGACCTGAACATGAAGAGTGTCTGTCAGCTGGCCTTTGTTCAGCCAGACAGACACTCTTCATGAGGGGCAAAGGGTGGGGGGGCTTGGCCCCTGCGCACTAAAGGACGGGCCACCACTGAGTATCGTGAAAATGAACATTGATTACCATAGATTGGTTCTATAGTCATTTTCACTTGCTTGCTTTTTATTCGGAGGTTTGCTTTCCTCCTCTTGTGTTTGTCCGTCCCCTGCAGCATAGCCTCTCTACCATCCTCTTTATTGTCTGACTTGTATTTTTCCACTGCTCATATTTAAGAAACTACTTGTTTCTTTTGTTAAGCATTGAATGAGAGTGCATGGGTTTTCGGAATCTCTCCCTTATGTGCTGCTTCCTCTCTCCAAATCCTCACACCTTCCTCCTCAAGTGCTCTGTGTTGCTCCCTTCTTCACCTGCTAGTTCTCGCCCGCCTGTGCCTTTTGCTCCACACCCTCGCACAACCCCATGTGCTACGTTTCTCCTCTACCCCTAGCCATTGCTTACTCTACTTTTTTCTTAATCCACTGTTTTACATATTATTTCCCCCATTCGCCCTTGCTTTCCTCCATCCACTCCTTCATTGCGCCTGCATTCCTCCTCGCATTAAAAAACAAAAACAAAACATTTTTGGAGAGCCTGGCAGCTAACATTTTCTGCTGGACTATTCTGCGTTTGAAATTACTTTCACAGAAATTCGTCGTTTTTTTAATTTACTACTACAAGTGGCATCTTAGATTAGTAAATGAAAAAAAGAGTCAGCATTGAAATGCTGCCCTTGTCAATCAGATGTGCTGGTGTGATGATGCATGTGCACAAATACACTCTCATGCCTGCACGCCTACTGAACAGCACAGGCACCAGTAGCGTCATGTCATCGCATTTTTTAACGTATTTTGCTTTTTACCAATGCTGCACAGCAACACTAAAAATATTGGCGATGCCAGTACGTCCCCGAAGGCAAAACCTACTGGCTTTGCCAATACTTGTTTCCGAGTTTAAATTGATATGTAATGTGGTATAAATCTAAAGGTGATAAAAAGCTAAAACCAAGCCAAATTTAGCTCTTTTTCTCTTAGCTAATTTAACAAATATTGTATGCGATTAAAACTTCCGAATTGCATTTGATTGACAAATATCTTCAGATTGGGCTAATGAGGTGTATTCTTGACTAACATTACTTACCAGTTCAAAGGTTTGGCTGACGTTTGATTCCTAGGAACATCCAAGTTGATAAAAACAAATTGGGTTGGCCCACGAAGAATGCAGCAGGGGCACAGGCTCCAACCTCCCCACCCATTAAACTCACTCCTCCCCGCACTCCACCCACACTATGCAGAGACATTTCCTCATGCACAACTGTACACGGAGTACAGCTGAGCATGAGGTAAAACCCTTCTCGATGTGTTGAATGGTGTTTTAAGCTCCATGTGGAAGAATATCTTCTTTTTGAAGATGCCACCATCTCCTATGAGGGCATCAATTTTGGGGCCATTCTCATTCCACCTTGCAGGACTGTTGTCTCCGAGCTTTGTCAAGAGCACATTTCTGAGCTTTGTCAGGTTAGGATGTGGCCTGAAAGGGTCGATGAACACTCACAAACCTGTAGTGTTGTGAATATGCAGCAACCCCCGTTGATTTCCCACCCAGTGATGTCCACTTCCCAACCCAATCATAGGTATACTCGCACAAAGATATTTGTAAAACCATTTCCAAATATGAAACCGACATTCTGAATTATGAAAGTGGTTTTGCACTAGTATACTAGCCAGTTTCACTATGTAGGTCTGAAATAGCCTTGCAAATAGCTTTGAGAATCTTGCATTTGTTTTCTTATACACCAGTGGTCATGGGCCGAACAAGGGGCGTGCAACAGTGCACGATGAAAGGTACCATTAGTATCCCAAGGAATATACCGCCCTTAAACAAGAGAGGAAACGTTTGCTTATTTCCACCAGCCTTAGCATTTGTCACCACTCAGGGGAGTCTCGAGCCAATTAATTTTCCGGATGTGCCGAATTGGTGCTTGAGCTGTGAACAGAAAGCCTACTGATGCCCGCCTAGGCCAACCACTGAGCCGACACAACTAAATTCACCTTTTATTATTCAGAACAGTTAGCATCTGGGATCAGCTTTGTGTGTCTAAAGGAGAACAGCTGGCAGAACTGGTCCAATTTGTGTTACCACACCGCAGGTAGCCCCCGAGCGTGCATTCCTGATGGGGGAGTAACGCTGTCTGTGATGGTTCGGGGGCTCTAAACTACCAGAGGCCCTACTCTTCCAGATGTAACATGCCCTTGTGTTGTTTTTTGGAAAACCGTAGCCCAGGTGCTCTTGGTTTATGTATGTTATGCATTTGTTTGATGTAGTGTAGCGCACGTCTGCCAATTACTTAACCTCTTAGCGCTTTCTTTTGTGTGCTTAGGTATGAGACTGCATTTGTGGTTTACTTTGCCCTCGAGGTCTGGACTCAAGATATGCAAAAATGTCAGGTGCCTCTAGGTCAGGAGCGACACTTTCAGTCACCACTCGATATTTACCCAGCAGCACTTTACATTGTGAAATTTAAAAGAAGCACATGCCTCTAATGGCAAAACTACAAATTCAAATATCAGAATCAATACGAGGAGCCGCTCAAATGCTTATTTCTGATGGACACAACTACCTGTGGCTTCCTCACCTTAGGAATTCTCCCAATGCTCCAGCATTCAATGGAAATGTTCTTCCTAGCTCTTCATGCCGATGAGGACATCACAATAGCACGGCTCCGCAGGCGACTCCATCTGACGTCAACAGAGCCATAAAAAGTCCTCTCCGGCGTGCTGGTGTCGGTTCCCTTTTTTCCGCGCCTTGAACGCTAACGGTACTTTCTACCCCTTCGTAGTAAACTGTTTAGAGGGAATTGTTTTGTAGCGCTACAATGTGTCCACAAAAAAATCAAGATTTAAACCCTGTAGTGAGTGCGGAGGCCACATGTCGGTGACGGATTCGCAGGAAAATTGCCTTTGGTGCCTGAGCTCTAATCACGACGTGGAGGGTTGCGTGTCCTCCCAGTGTATGAACCCGAAGGCTTTGAAGGAGAGAGAGGCTAAGCTTTTCTTGGCAAAAGCTAAGAAAGAGCAGATAGGTCGCCGAAGATCGAAGACAAGGGATACTTTATTGCATAGGTACTCCAGGTCTCATTAGAAGCAACACTGACAGCATGAGTCACAACACCGTTCATTCAGAGATCGGTCTCGGTCTCCCCCGAGACAGTGCCACACGGCTTGGGAAGTCAGCCTTGCAGTGTCTCCTCAGCCTCAGAGCCTGCAGGCTTCTCTGGCACCGACCTTGATTGAGATCCCCAAGTCCCCAGCAAGCCTAATGGCTCATTTTTCTCCTGCATTCTATCATGGTCAGAAGTCTGGTGCTCGGGCAATGGATTCAGCTCAGCCACCTCAAGGGGAACAGGGATTTCCTGCCTTCCCGGCTCCGTGAGTGGATCCATCATCATTCCTCAATGCTAATTTTAGCATATTTAACAGGGCGATGGTCCCCTCTGGTGCACCTGCTGGTCCCACAGGTCCGTTGGCATTCACGCTGGGGTTGCCTGCGCCGTATAAGCAGGCCCCATTTGTGCATTTTCTTCCAGTGACTCCTTGTGAAGGTACTGGCTCAACTCCCATGATGTAACCACCTCAACGCCCATGATGTAACCACCTCTACCCCGAATGATGGCGCTGACGGAGTCGATACCGGCACCGGCTGGATCCCAATCAGCGCAGAGTGTAGATTCGCCTCCCTCTCCTCCGCCACCAGTGCTACCTTCTACTTTGAAGCCTGTGTCTTTGACATTGGTTAACTCTCTGTCGACGCCGCGTTTGGAGTCCAGACTGAGGCCGAGAAGGAGGTCCTTGAGAGTTTTGGAGGAGCAAGAGTATCAAGAACAGCTATTGGAGGAAGGAGAAATTCCGGAGCCTACAGGTGATTTTTAGGGCCTAGATTCTGCTAGTGGGTTAGATATCTGCCCTGAGTGGGAACTTTTATCCCCTGGAGGTGAACTCACGGCAGAAGCAACTACTTAACACGGGGTGATAAGGAAGGCGGCTGAATTTTTAGACTTACCACTTCCTGCATCAGAGTTGAAAATAAATATTTTGACTGAGGTTTTGCATCCATCAGCTTCTTCTTCTGAGCCTCTCCTCCCTTTCAATGATGCCCTCACAGAGCCCATATTGGAGATATAGAGGAAACCAGGTTTCTAAGACTCTGGCTAGAAGGTACAGGGTTGCTCCAGGTGATCCTCAGTTCCTGTCCCAGTATCCAACTACTGAGAGCTTGGTGGTGCAAGCCTCCTGTTTTGCACGGTCGCTCTGTGATTGTTCACTATGACTCCATCTGATAAGGAGTCAAAAACTATGGATCAGACTGCTAAGAAGTGCTTCTCCTCATGCAGCATGGCCCTAAAATCTCTGAATGCTACATGTGTGTTGGGGAGATATATCCATGCCTTAATGGACACAGCAAAAGCAGTTGTTCTGAAATTGCCACAGGATGTGCAGGAGCACTTTAGTGAACTCTTACAGGACAGTCAAGCGGCAGCAAAGCAGGCAATTCAATCAGGTCTGGACATTGCAGATTTAGTTGCTAGAGCCATGGGCACTTCTGTTGCAACTAGGAGGCATGCTTGGTACAGAGGTTCTGGTTTCTCCCCTGATGTTAAGGCTATGTTGATGGACCTCCCTTTTGATGGCAAGAGACTGTTTGGGGCTAAGGCGGACTCAGCCTTTGAAAGATTTAAAGATTGCAGGGCTACTGCTAAATCTTTGGGTTTTCACGCTTCATCCTCTGCACTGTTCAGATCTTTTTGGAGATTCAGAGGATTTGGCCGTGGGTCGACCTTTCGTGGAAGACTACAATCCAATGTCCAGAAGCCTGCCAACTCTCTCTACAGGTCCTATAGGGGGCGTGGGAGAGTTAGGATGCGAGGAGCAGGACAGCAGCCTTCCGCTTCATCCTCTTCCTCTGGGGGAGTCCAACCAGGAAAGCAGCCCTAGTTTTCACTCCATATACCAGCATGTTCTACCCGTAGGGGGAAGACTGTTTCATTTTTTCCACAAGTGGCAGTTAATTACATCTGACTCTTGGGTGCTGAGCATAGTGGGAAAAGGTTATGCCCTTCCTTTTTGGGAGTTTCCTCCCGCCTTCCCTCCCCGTCATTCATTTTACGTGGAAGAGCATCTCCTGTTGCTTCAGCAGGAGGTGCATGCCCTTTTGTCAAAAGGTGTAGTGGAGTTGGTTCTGGAGCAGGAAAAGGGTCAGGGATGTTATTCAAGGTATTTCCTGATTCCCGAGCGGATGGTCGTTTAAGGCCTATCCTGGATCTGAGGATTTTTAATTGGTTCCTCAAACCGGAAAAGTTCAAAATGCTGATCCTAGCACAGGTGCTTCTTGCGTTGAACAAGGAAGACTGGATGGTGCCAATCGACTTACAGGATTCTTATTTTCATATCCCTATTCTGAAGTCGCACAGGAAGTATCTCCGGTCAATGGTGGGGTCACAACACTACCAGTTTGCGGTCCTTCCTTTTGGTCTTACTTCCGCACCTCGAGTCTTCACAAAGGTGATAACAGTTGTTGCAGCGGACCTCAGAAGGAAGGGAATATCTGTATTTCCTTTCCTGGACGATTGGCTGATCAAGCCGGGTCCCCAGAGCTCGTGCTGCATCATTTGCAGTTGATAACCAGTTGTTGTTCAACCTGGGCTTTACCGTAAATGTGCCCAAGTCTCAGCTGGAGCCCTCTCAGCGCCTCCTGTTCATAGAGGCAGTACTGGACACACCATTGAATCGGGCCTATCCTCCTCCATAGAGGATTCAGGACATTCAGGTGATGATTCCAATGTTTCAAAAGGGACCGGCTGTTCCAGTCCTCAAGGTTCTACATCTGCTCGGTCTGTTTGCTTCCTGCATTCTATTGGTCACTCATGCACGTTGGCACGTAAGAGCTCTCCAGTGGTGCTTCAGCAGGCAGTGATTTCAACACAAAGGGGATCTCAAGGAGTCAAGTAATGATCTCCAGAGACTCTGCGGTGGATCTACGATGGTGGACTATAGGCGGCAACCTTTCTCAAGGAAAGCCGTTTTGTCTTCCACCTCCGGTGACCACGGTCATAACGGATGCTTCCACTCTAGGGTTGGTTGCTCATCAATGGGGGACCTGGAGATCAAAGGCCTTTGGTCTCCAGTAGAACAGATGTTTCACATCAATCTGTTAGAACTGCGAGCGATACGTCTGGCTCTCAAGGCCTTCCTCCCATCCATTCCCAGTCAGTTAGTACAAGTCTTGACAGAGAACACTACCACGATGTGGTACATCAACAAACAGGGGGGAGTAGGATCATACCTTCTCTTCAGCTCTGGTCTTGGGCGCAGGACCATCAGATCTGCATAGTAGCAAACCATCTGGCCGGAGTTCTCAACGTACGTGCGGACAGTCTTAATTGACACTTCTCGACCAATCATGAGTGGCGTCTCCATCCGGATGTGGTTCTTCCTGTCTTCCTGATGTGGGGAGCTCCTCAGATAGACCTGTTTGCCGCTTGCGAGAACGCACACTGCCTGTCATTCTGCAGCCTCCAGTATCTGGTGCAGGGGGTGTTGGGGGACGCCTTTCAGCTGTCCTGGTGCGACCAACTGCTTTTACGCATTTCCTCCCATACCCTTGATTCCTTGAGTTCTGAGGAAGATTAGCCAAGATCAAGCCCAAGTCATATTAATAGCCCTGGATTGGCCAAGAACGATGTGCTACACAGACCTCCTTCAACTTTCACTGTGCTCTCTGCTCCCTCTCACTCACAGGGAAGACCTCCTCTCGCAGAGGCAGGAGCTCCACCTCCAGAGCCTGCACCTAAATGCCTGGAGATTGAACGGGGCAATCTGAGTTCTTTTTCTTTCCCTCCAGAAATGATGGATGTTATCTTATCGGCCAGGCAACGGACCTCCAAGATTGTCTATGCCAGTATATGGGTGAAATGTGTTACTTGATTTGGAGAGAGACAAATTGATACCTTAAAGGCCCGTTTATCTGATATTTTGCTTTTTGCACTTTCCTTTGCACAGAAGGGTTGAGCAGTTGCTACAGTGAGAGGCTATTTAGCAGCACTGTTGGTTTTTCTTTGCTTTCCTGATCTGATCAGTCTTCCTTATTTAAGTCCCTTTTAGTTCCTAGGTTCCTTAAAGAGTTAACTAACAAGTTTTCTCCCACTACGTTTGTAATGCCTCAGTGGGATTTGAATTTAGTTCTGACTTTTTTGATGGGTTCACCGTTTGAGCCTATGCATACTTGCCCGTTGAGGCTTTTAGTTTTAAAGACAGTTTTTCTAACAGCCATCACGTCAGCTGGATGTGTGAGTGAACTTCAGGCTTTTAGTGTGAAACCTCCTTTTACCACCTTTCATGCTGACAAGGTGGTGCTGAGAACCAGGGCGGCTTTCCTTCCTAAGGTAGTTACTCCCTTCCATCTGGGGCAATCTATAACGGTCTTGTCCTTTTACCCTCCTCGCCACCCATCAAAGGAGGCGGAATCCGAGAAGGGCCCTGAGCTTCTACATAGAAAAGAAGAGAGACTTCAGAATTGAGGATCAGCTCTTTGTTCGATATGTGGGCAAAATGAAGGGCAAAGCCGCCCACAAAAGGACTCTTTCGAGGTGGGTCATTCTTTGCATAAAGATTTGTTATTCGCTAGCAAAGAAAGTTTCTCCTGAGGGTATTGGGGCCCATTCCACCAGGGCTAAGTCTGGTACTTCGGCTTTAGCTAGAGGTGTGCCAGTTGTTGATATTTGTAAGGCAGCAACTTGGGCTTCCCTCCACACTTTTGCAAAGCATTATTGATTAGACTTAGAAGTTATGAGGGATGGCCATTTTGCCCATTCTGTTTTGCAGGACTTCTTGGTTTGACCAGTCGGGGACCCACCTCTGAGTGTGGGACTGCTTTGGGATTCTATTCATAAGGTGAGGAATCCACAGGTAGTTGTATCCATCTGAAGAACAAGTTACTTACCTTCGGTAACATTTTTTCTGGTGGATACATAAGCTACCTGTGGATACCTCACAGTCCCACCCGCTCCCCGTTGTCTATCTGGTCATACCAAGAGTTCAATAAAAAAAATGTGTTGGATTGGCACATGTTGTGCTTGTGAGGTCGGTATTCACCTGTATGCCACGAAGGCATGGTAAAAAACGGTGAAACTGATGTCAGCATGCCGGCGAGGACTTCTTATGGCTCTGTTGATGTCAGACGGAGTCAAATGCGGAGTCCTGCTATTGTGACGTCAACGTAAAGAGCTAGGAAGAAAATTTCGGTCGAATGCTGGTGCATTGGGAGAATTAATAAGGTGAGGAATCCTCAGGTAGCTACTGTATCCACCAGAAAAAGCGTTACTGAAGGTAAGTACCTTGTTCATATCACAGATATTCATTGGCCTTAGACTGAAAAAGGGTGCTCTTAATTGTGTTTGGGGTGGTTGGGGGCACCCTGGGTATGCAGGGCCATGTGTTACACCCATGACCAGAATGTTACATTATTCAATGCTACATACATTTGTGTGCATAGTTGTGTTGGCTAGAAGAGCCTGGTTGAATATCACACAGGTGACATGGGGCCACTTGGCATCTATGACTGTCACACTGGAAAGGATGCCAATGTGTTGTAGCTAGGTACGTAGCATTGAAGGCCTTGGCAGAGCTTAGCAGATATTTCTGGCTGGTATTTGCACGGAGTACACATGGTCACCCACTTGGACCGTGTCTTGTCAGATGGGGTGCACCCTTTAATGATGATCGTGAGGATGATGCAGCAATATACATTTTTGTTAGACGGGCGGAGAGGACGGCAGCATGGCAAAGAGCATTATTCACTTGGTTAACAACATGCTTCTGTACAAAAATGACTTGTCTTGTGAGTGCAAATTTGTTTATCGGGGTTGATGGAGGAAGTTCTAAGCTGCTACCATGGTGTATTTCATTAAACACTTTATGTGCTGGTATAACTGTGATAAAGATAACACTAGAGCAGGATCTATATGCTTCTTTTAAGGAAAGACCCGCCCCATTACCTCTGTGGTTTTTTGACCCCCTTTGACCCTCTTTGTCGTATATGAGGCAGATACTTGACTAGCTGCGTTGGTTTTGTTCCTATAGCATGTAGTACCACCACTCCTCAGTCATGCACCTATCTGCGGTGGCACTCTGCCTCTGGAGTGATTCCAACCCTCAGTAGAGTTCTGAAATTTTAGAGCAGTAGTTTTTAACTTGTGCTGGGTGGACCCCTGGTACTCTCAGGGAGTCCACAACTGTTTAGAAATTTAAATAAAATTAGGTAGAATATCGACTTCCGAAAGCAAAATGTGAATTTGAAAATTTTGAAATAACCTGTAAATATGATTGATTTAAAATTAAATGCAAAAAAAAAAATTTGATTGGTGGCCTCAGTTGAAGCGCTAGTATGCTCCGACAAAAAAAGAGGATACACTAGGAGTAAAATAAACAGTGATATGCTGGAGTGTACCGTATCACTCTGTCTTTTAGAAATAAAACCACATTTTGAAATGCGGCAACATTACTATTAAAGTTTAGATTTTTGTAATTTTTTGTTTAATTAAAAGAAAATATTTCACAATATGTGTTTGATGTACACATGTTTGTGGTTTTGTGTGTGTTATTGAGGTTCAAATTGTACAAATTGCATGGGTTGGGGTCCCCGGCCTCCAACTTTGGTTTGGTGGTCGGGTGACCAGGCATCCAGGATTTTCTGGGACAGTCCCAATTTTTCACCAGTTGTCCCGGCAGATTTCAGGTAATTTTTCTCATGGAGGGTTGCCTGAAAACGGTGGTAGGTGATTTTTTTTGTTTTCCGAAGCAGAGCTATCAGCAAGTGTTATCAGAAAGCAATTTAATTAACAGGCATTACACTGACTTTAAAAAATGCATTTTATTTATGTTCTTAGACCTTTTTTTTTGTAATTCTGTGCTGATGAGCACGGTCAGTCTATGTGCTCGGTTAAAGTAAAGTTGTAATCCTTTTTCTATTTTTATGAGAGGTCCCGGTTTATGGCTTTAAAAGTCTGGTCACCCTATTTAGTGGGCATCCTCAGAAGTCAAAAGGTTAAGAACAGCTGTTTTTTGAACATGTGTGAGTCATGAAGAGGACTATCTGGCAGCTATACATTTAAGGGCAAGTCACATTTAGGTAAGACCTAGTGACATTGGGTTTCCTGCAAATGCTACAGTAGGTAGAAAAGTGTTAAAATACAGGGCCTTACATAAAGCTGTGGTCTGTTAAGTCATTATGTCACTGTTGCAGGCGGTCTCACGATTCCACAGAGCACCCAGTCTTCCCTTATTCTTTCTCAGCAAGGAAAGAGGTAAACGGCTTTATTTTGAGCTCTCTACTACCCATGCTAGTTCATTTGAAGATGCGTATCAGACAAATGCCCTATTGTTCAAAGTGTCTTTATCCGTACATCATCCTGTGCGAGTGCTATAATAGAGCATCAATTGTATATTTTACATATCTAGTGATTATATAAATGGACTTAAGGGCAGATTAGGACTTTGGTGGACACACCACCAGCCGGCAGCGGTGTCAATTGGGAGCATGCCGCCAAGCCAGCGTCATCCCGACCGCCGCATTACGGCATTCCTGCGGGTCAGGCGGTGCAGTCAAGGGGGCGGCATACTTGGGCTCTAGGAATGAGCGTCCCATCAAGTAAGAAGCACTGCTTCCATGATCCATATCGTGCATGGAAAACAGTGTGCGCATAGACATTGCAGGCATGGGGGGGGGGGACAACAATGGCCCCACCCACAATCCAAATGGGCTTATCTACCTGGGGCCTTTTTTGGGGCCCTTTATCTCTGTTTCTGCCAACCTTTTCATGGCGATGTCCCCGCCATGAAAAAGTCGGAGGAAAGGCAGGTAAAATACCCACAGCGGTGCCAATACTGGCAACGCCACCATCGATGGCCGCTGTTCCTACTGCCGCCGCCATGGTAGCTGGAACGTTGGCGGTGATGGTGGTCTTGTGGCGGTCTACCCACACAGATTGTAATCGGACAGTCAGACTGCCAAAAAGGGTACGTCGGTCCCAAGACCTTCAAAGTCATAATCAGCCCCTTAAAAATGCATCACGATGTACATCACATTGGTAATGTGTGTTAAGCACTGTGGTAGGTCCTAGAATAACATGCGATAAACTGGCTTCCAAAGCTTTCCCTCAGGTTGTTACTTTGTAACCTTTAGAGGAGCATCCCTTCCAGCCTTTCCTGTTTGTTATTGGGTGTCCCACAATCTACAGGTCTTTAATGTGGCTTTTCTACCCCAAAATTTGTATTTTCCCGATTGTTGCCACTGAGCACTTTATATGGAAGCAATGACCGAAATGAAAGGCATCCTACTCCACGGTGCATAACAGAGACATAAGCCTATAATTGCTAGTGTTCTGCCAGTGGCGGCCCGTCCTTTGGGGCGGAGGGGCCACCCCCCCCCCCACCTTTTGCCCATCATGAAGAGTGTCTGCCAGGCTGAACAAAGGCCAGCCTGACAGACACTTAATTTTCATCTGACAGCCAGGAGTGATCCATGTGTGGTTTGCGCAGACTCCTGGCTGCCTGAGCTGAACTTTGCTGGGCTGAGGAGGTCACAGCTCCTATGGGCGTGACCTCCTCGGCTCAGCAAAGGTGCCTCGAGGCCCTCCCCTGGGTGACGAGTAAAGCGTCACCCATTGACACTCGTATTGGGCGCTTCAGGTTTAAGCCCTGAAGCACCCAGGGCGAGTGTCAATCAGTGACACTTCGTCACAGAGTAGGGTGGGGTCAGTGAGACTGACCCCATCCCACTCTGTGACTAGGCTGGGACAGCTGCCTTCCCTCATTGGCTGACTTCAGGTCAGCCAATGAGGGAAGGCAGCAGTCCCAGCCCTCCTGGGACCTAGAGGCTGAAGGTAAGAGTGTGTGTGTGATGTTTTAAATTGAATGTTTGGTGCGCGCGCGCATGTTTGAGTGTTATGAGTGGTGTTAATGGATGTGCGTGCGTGTGTGTGAAAGAATGAGTGTGTGCGATCTTTTAAAATGAATGTTTGGTGCATGTTTGAATGGTATGAATGTTGTTAATGGATGTGTGTGCGTGCGTGTGTGAAAGAATGAGTGTGTGTGATGTTTTAAAATGAATGTTTGGTGCATGCGTGCATGTTTGAATGGTATGAGTGTTGTTAATGAACGTGCGTGACTGTGTGTGAAAGAATGAGTGTGTGTGTGCGTGCCCCACCCGCCCCCTCCCTCCTAAAGCTGCCGGCTGCCACTGTCTTCTGCTCACACCTCTACCTGACAAGTTTGTTGATTTCGTCCCGTGGCAAAGAAGTTGTTTGTCTAGATTTTACAGTCCTGTACTCTACTGTGAATTTTCAAGAGATTATTCCGGTCATGCACCATATTCTGGGGGTGCTTATTAGGTCTGATGTTAGCCAAAACTTTTGTTTTACTAAAATTATATATATATATAACATACTAACATATCTTACAGGCTTTCAGCTAGCCCTCTTCATCTGTTTGTTGTTGTCATTCACATTTTTCGTCTGCTCACTGTAAGAGAGGGCAGTGCGTCAGACCACTCCAGCGACTAGTTAACTTCAGTGAGAGTGATGCATTGTGCTTTTTCACAAAGAGCACATCTGCGCACACACACACTAGTACCCTTCAGTGCCAAGTAGCACTTTGTCAATGTGTGCTTTTTGAGACCAAAAAATGATTTTTGCTTTTAGATTATTTTTTTTATTTTTTACAGGGGGTAGGTAGCACCTTGAACTCTAAAGTTTTACAAAACCATTACAAAGCAAAACAAGCATTCACAAAGCCACAAGGCTGGCAGACAACTGTTGACTTTGCTAAAGCTTGTTAAAAAAAAAAATTGGAGTCCATATCCATATGCTGCCTTTTAGTAGCACTTCTTTCCCTGTTAAAGAACTCATTTGGTATTAGAATGGCCTGCTTTGTGACCTGCGCCTCAAAGCCGATCTCATGAGATTTTGAAACTCTCACACCTACAGTTTCCGGTTTGCTTACCAGTTTTTTCCCTTCGCCCACCCAGCTACATAGAAACGTATACATTACACTGCATATGTGGCTACAGTGTTCAGGAGCAATACCTCCAGTCGGCCATCAGCATCGAGTGGCAGTCTTAAGGGTTTCTTTATTTTTCACATGATTGCCTTTCTGGTGAACTGTGAAATGCTGCCATAAATGCAGACCACCCTGAGCCCTCTCGTTGCGCCCTCCGCGTTCTCTCGATTTCTGCCATTCTGGGATTAAAGTAAAACTTTCCAACAACACTAGTAAACTTAATTGTAGGGGTCGTGCAACATTAGCACATCGTATTTTACCTAATTTGAAAAAAATACCTTAAACGTGACGCAAGGACATAGACTCCTTTATATTCAGTGACGTGAGAAGACAGCTTTCTAAAATAGTTGTTAAAGTACGTTACGCTGACGTAGGCAGAACATCGTAAACTGAATGTTATTGTATCTGACTGAGGAATACGTCTTCGTCCAAACTAAGATTTACCTCGTTGACGCCTTCTCATTGATGATGTGATTAACAGGAGATGCCCAATAATTGACTTAATCCCGCCTTCCAGTACTTCCTATATATGAACACTGAGTCCTGGGGTTAAAATGGCCACACTCTTCTTTACAGCCTCGTAATTCGTCAAGGCACGCCTGGCATCACTTCCGTTTCTCGTGTGGAGCAGGGAACAAGCACTAATTGATGCAACTTAATTAGTGTCCATCTGCTGCTCCCGAAATGATCGAGGTACTATCGTGCCCCGCAAACAGAAGGCTTGTGACTGGCAAAAACGTGTCTAGCAGGCACAAAATTGCAAAGTTTTTTCTTTTTCAAAGCTAACTTAATTTTATTTTGCGAAGTCGTCTTTTCTCAGTTTCTTCTCATGTTTTTCTATGTTGTCGTGGGCGCTGTTGTCAAAAGATGACAGTTCACTTGTTCGAAATATTCCACACCCATTGCATCGCAAATGCTTTGGTATTAGTATTTTTGATACAGATGGAAGCCAATTGAATATGTTTTATAGTTTCCACATTTTCAAAGCCAATTCTCAAGCAATATTGCATTATTGAAGCTATAATCTAGTGCAACGATTTTTTTTTTTAAATAATTACAAAATGGGCCTGATTTAAAGTTAGAGGGGTTACTTTGTCACAGCGGTGACAGATATCCCTTCCACCGAAATTTAAATCCCATAGGATTTAATAGAATTTATTTTACGGCGGATGGGATATCCATCACCGTTGTGAAGGAGTAACCCCTCTGCCAAACTCTAAATCAGGCCCTACTTCATTTCAAACAATGACGTAATACACCATGTATCAGTGTAGCCTGGCTCTCCTCAGTAGGATTAGTAATATTTGAAAATGTTTTTTAAAGAAAAGCTGTTGACCCTTGAAGTAGATGCCGTCCGAGCTCTATCTTGTAGGCTAAATATAAACAACCTGGTTTAAGTGCTTTTGGTTTCCGTGTGTGTGTGTGTGTGTGTGCTATTTTGCAAATTTTTGCAAAGCACCTCAGCATTTGTATCATTATTGTGAGTGTGTATATAATTGATTCTGAAAGTTGTCTGGTATGCACATACCCACAAGTGATGGTTATTTATCAGTCATTATTAGGATGTAGGGGTTCATTTAGAAGATGGCAGATGTGGGACAAAAAACAAAAAACTAAAGTCACCCGTCCCTGCTTATTGTTTATACCGGGGGAACTATAGAGATTCTGCCAGATTTCACTGCTAGAAGGCCTTAACCCGACAGCCTGCCCTCCACTGGACCACTAAGTCACACTGATAGTTACCCTGCCCTGTTTAGAGCAGAGTGACTGTCACAGGTTTCCAGTACGAGTCTATCATTCGAGGTTTAGTGGTTACGGTCAGTGAAAAACAGTCACTGGCTCAAACACACAGAGAGAAAACTCCTCCTATATGTCAGTACCATCAATATTTTTCTTTACAGAAACAACCTCTCATGTGGGGTGAGGAGTGTTGTTTCGGAAAAGTAAAACATTTGAAGCAGCGGAAAAAAACCCTTGGCGCCCTCTCAGAATTCAAGTGATGAAAGTGCTTCAGTCGCCACAGTGAATGCACTTTAATCCCAGAGATCCCAGCCAGGCCGATGAGGATCTCTAAATATGGTGGTTCACACACTAAGGCCTAAGTGAGCTCCTGGGACACAGTGTGCATGTGCAGATCTCAAGCAGAGTGCGCAGAAGTCAAAATGGCTGTGAGTGGCAGAGTGTAAGTGAGAGAGGTTATTTTTTTTTTTTATGAAAGAGATTCTTCAACTTCACGAGTAAATCGCCAGCTCATTTGGTGTGAAGGTTTGTGTGCTCCATGGACAGAACAGTGACTTTGGTGAACATGTCACTGGAGAAAAAAAAAATGCATCTTCCTAAACACCTCACTGTAGCCAATGAAGTTCAGTTTGTTTCCCCAGCTTTTTGTATTTTTGCTGGTAAATTGGACTGCAAAATGTGAATATATGCCGTGCCTAGCCACCATTTATAATCCGTGTGGCAATCTCGTTTTGTTAAGTTTACAAGCCGAGGCTTGGTCTAGGCCCACCACACTTACTTTTCCTTGAAATAGATTTGGTATGTGGAGGGGGACGTTCAAGCTTGAAGTTAGGGCAGGATTAGAGAATGCAAGCAAAAATAAAGGAAGGACACAGAAGGCACCACTTCATTCTTTCTTAGTAACTTTAGAGGTAATTGCCTTGTCTTGGTGAACAGAAAACTATGGAAGCTGTCCCGGTGACTGCAGTAATATTTTCAAAGAGATTTATTTTTATGAGCCCTGTGCTTAGCTGGAAGAGTTGTTTCTCCTCCACCAGCCCTTGTATCTGGTCATGGTCCTTGGCCTAGATCAACTCTAGGATAAATCTTGGTTAATCTGTATGGTATGGCATGGGCATTTCTCTTTGGTGCTGTGAGAGACTGAAGGAGTGGGATTAGAGTCTGAATTCATGATTGGCGTCGTCTGTGGCCTGGGACAATCATACAACTGATTAGGGTTCACTCCATTGGGCCTTAGAGGGCATGTAGTTATGGTGTAATCCATCATGCAGTTTGTGCTCAGGAAGGTCAGGGGAGGGGCAGGACCAAATTGAAGATAACAGTAGAGGGCGGGGGAGGAGCGTGGGGGTAGGGTCTGTGTGCGTGTAGAGTAGTGTAGAAAACCAGTGTCACAGTAATCCAACACTCTTCAAAGCCAGTGCACCATCAGTCGAGCAGATCAGGTTTGAGGACAGGCTGTTGCCTCTGAATGTCCAGAACGTTGTGGAGGAGTCCGACAAATGTAGGCTCTGACTTGCACGGAGTTGCTACTTCCCTCATAGTCGATCAGGGTCCTCCTTCTGTACAGCGAGTGTATCCTTGAAGCGAAGAACAATACTTTACATGGGGTGGCCAGCGTTCAGCCCTCCCCCTTGCATGCACAGAAAGTGGAGCCCACTAAAGTAGTAAAACGATGGTGCCTGCACGCACACGTCACTAAACACTGCACAAGCATCGTGTAAGGCGCAGCCTGGGGTTGTCGTTAGCTGTACTAGTTTTAGAAAGTTAAAAAACTCAGGAGTTGAAACGCTGGCAGATTAATCCTGTCCCAAAAATGTGTCCTATGCCTCCTTCTCGTGGCAACTCTTTCTGCCAAAGTAGGAAGCAGGGAAGGTGTAGTAGGGTCCTTATTGCAACGGATAGGAGGGAGATGGGGAAGTGGAGTTCAATGCCGTATTTCTCAGTGGTAAGGGAGAGCTGCATAGAAGGTGCAAGGAGAGGGTCTTGCTCTTGGGGTGCATGCACGCAGTGAGCTGGTGTGTGTGTAGCAGAAGGCAGTAGGCTCGGGAATAATGGCGTTAACACAGACATGGGATTCAGAGGCTCGTTTGGCAGAGACCGATGAGAGGCCATAATTAGCACTGCATTTTTGTAAGGGAATACTTCAGCCAGAGCTTTAAGTGCCAGCTTTATTCTTTGACTCCCTAATTTATTACACTTCCCTCACACCATTTAAGTATAATGGAATTTTTAATTAACCAGAAGCGATATAACCATTGAACAACATCCCCCGCTGCCAAGAGAAGCCGGACAGAGCCATTGCATGCCAGTCTGTTTTCTGCGTTGCCTTCAGCGTGTCTGCCTCAAAGGGTGATGCCATCCGCTCGGTGATGAGTTACCACACACTAGTGCCAAAGTAAAATATGCTCTCATATCGGGTAATAAAGTCTCACCCTGCACAGCAGCTGAGAATACAGCTGAAGGTTCTTATTGTGGAAAATGACTGCTTACATTTCAGCACTCCATAACTTTATAAGCCGCTGCTTGGGTGTGATTGTGGTTCAGCAGTCAGAACAAATCTCTCTTGTGTGCTTCAACAGGTGGCTTAGATCGCCATCTTTGATGACATCACAGGCTACTTCTAGAGAACTTGTGTCACCTCAATTCAGCTAACTCCACGCCTAGGGGGCTGGCAGAGAGCAAGACGTGAAGGACGACCAAGTTTGAACAACTGGCCTATGTATTTTAATATATATGGGTTAGGCAAGGGATACCTCACCATTTGTCCCGGCTTTACACACACCCTGAAAGGTTTTTACTTTGTGACCCATATGATCAGCCCAGCCATGAAGAAGTCTCAGGAGCTAAAGGGTGTCGCAAAGTTAAGCTAACATCACAAAAAAGATGATATGCATTACTCTAAGCAAGCACTGACAAAACCAATAATTCTGGCATTGGGACCTGTTGGCTTTGCTGGAGAGCACTAGCAAAGTTTTTTTTTATTAGTAGGACTGGCAGCTGCACTCTATCTGGAAAGTGCTTTGGCGTGCCTCCGTTTTTCTATAGTCCCCATCCACTTGCTCATCACTTTTCCCCAACATAGCTTTTTCCTCTCCTCCATTGCTGTATCAACCCTTGAGGTCCTTTAAATTTTTTAAATATTATTTTTGGGGGGTTTGGGGCGGCTGCTGCCACTTGCTGCTGGGCCCCTTCACTATCAGGAAAATGCTTTGGCAAAAAAAAAAAATGCTGATCTAAATTGCATCCACCATCCTATATCAGTAAATAAAAAGCTGGCACTTCATTCTGAAGGTGCACATATGTAGTGACTCATATCATATGTGTGCGTCGTCACTCGCACCTGCCTACAGATGGTCATCATGGACCGAGAAAGCAGGGGAGACTTTCTGAATGTTCTGGTCTTGGAGACTTGAGGTGAGCTCTTAAACCATATGGATGCATCGACCAAAAATATCTGTGTATCTTCAATGGAGAATCCAAAGTATGAAAAGACCTAAAGGCCTTTGGGGTGCACTATTCATACACTTACCAAATCCTCTCCCATAGGTAGGCATGTAGGTGCTGTCATGTGCATGTACAAGGTACTTTTTACTGTATTTTAATCCATGTACGTTTGGCATTTAGCAGAAAGGCAGCCATTGTGCAGTATAAAATAAGTGTGTGTGTATTGAGATGACCCACTGTTTTGAATAGTTTTAATGCAGAAATCCATCAAATGCAAAACAACCTGCACACTTCCAAATCCCTGTACCTGATCATTAAAATAATACACTGGTACTGTGGATTCATGACCTCCAACAAGACACACAGAATGGTCCTTGACCTGTCTGCACAGCAGATCACACACACGTCTGATCGGCAAACAACTCCTCATACAAAATGTGGAACAACATAATGGATAAGGTTTTTCTTAGACACTGTGCACTGCAGTTACAGGGGCCCTCCTGGGTCATTGTTATTTCATGAAATGGCGTTTTTTAAGAAAAGCCACCAAACATTTACATCAAAATGAGTCCTTATACTCCAAGCCTATGAGTGCGATTTATTGTTGAGTAATCACTGTTTGGTTACCAGGTGACTCATTTCAAAATTTATGGTGCAGCACAGAGGGATATTATGATATGGATCACATTGAACGCCCTAGGACAGCACTGCATCTTCTCTCTGTGTGAGGTTCATTTTGAACCGACCACGACACCTTGTTTTCCCACCAGGATGCTCCAACTCGATTCTCGAAAAGCATAAATTACGTTTTTGTTCTCAATCTGGGGAAGTTTGCATTTCAGTCTCTCTCAATATAGAAGAGAATGGAAATATTTGTTCACACTGAGTGGCAAGAATGGCATTCCAGTGTCAGGTTAGTGTGGCATATTAGGTGGGTGGAATGCATGAATGCCAGCAGTAATACCACACTGCGCACAATAGGTTCAAGGTATTCTTACACCATTGTTCGGTGATCCTGAGAGGATCGGGTGTTCCTCTGAATTTCAAAAGGGGGAATGTTCAAAGAGCGGTGACATCAGTTTGATCTCCTCATCTGCCGCTCTGGCACCACGTACATTGCAGAGCCCGGAAGTGGGCAGCCATTTTTAATGGTTAGGATTTAGCATTGCAGCCAACACCGCCAAGGAGGTTTGTTATCCTTCTTCTGTTTGCCATTCATTTCCTACTGGTTCTAGGAACAAAACTTTTTAAATAGAAATCGCCTTCAGCAGTGCTTGAAATTGAAAAATGGAAGTGCATGTACCCAATACATACCTACTTGCTTTTGCGAAGTGCCGCTACTCTGAAAATGAAGGTATTGGACTTCAGCTGAAAAGTGCAGGTACTCTCCTCAAAATAAAGAAGTACATGTACTCAGTGCATGACAGTACTGGTCCATTTAAAACACTGGCCTTAAGTGTTTGAGGGGTTTCTGGTTCATCTAACTTAGCTATTGTTCCTTGTCAAATAACACAAAGATCAATTGGCGTCCAAAGTTGTTTGTCTTTCCGAAATAGGACTCTGAATGTTTCACACTTACAGGTTGTGGATTCACTGCACTGCATATATGTTATAGAATTACTATTTTATTTCATACTCCGGAGAAAACAAATTCACCTCTTTTCGGGTGCCAGCCTACAATTTTGACGCTTTAGCACAAAGAGAAGCCCCCTCAAAAATGTGCTGTTCACAGCACCAAACATATATACTTCACGACAATAATGCCACAACATACCTATGTTCATTTATCATGCAAAGCTATGCCCTTTGTTTAAAAAAAGAAAGCGCCAGCAACCAGGATAGCTTGAACCAATATTACTAAGACCATTTGCTAAGAACTGCAGTAGTCACGCATTAAAAAAATTACTGATGGGGGAAAAAAGTATCTTTGTAACTTTGAAGATGATTTACTTATGACGAACATTCTAGAAGGTCTACCTTTTAGGACAGAGAATGAAAAGCAGCAAGAAAATGCCATAAAATAGTTAGTGTTAATGCCCATAAATAAACTTAGGAGCATCACATTTCTATGTCATTTTAATTACTGTTTTGCCTCTGATGTCACTGGTGACTTCAAATTTAACATCCTGAATCGCATTGATGATGAGCTCACTGATTGAGTCATAGAAAATGAATCATTTGCATTGAGGTAGGATCTATAGTAAGTAAGAAGTGCACACATTCATGATTCATATCCCTTTTCTACTCGGAACCTGCCCATGTGTCCTTTGCTCACATCTTTGATACCCCTAATTCTCCCATGCACACACCTAACATCAGTGTCTTTGCACACAGTGTTAGTACATATCTCTCTGGGCTTCCATCTGGAAAATCCACTGCCTGAGTGACTTTCCAGAGCAATTGTCATTTGGATCATATCGCATCTTACTAAGGCCGTTCAGAATATGGTGGAGGATGGAGGGATGTCTGAAGACCTGAAAATGTTCACACTAAGCCCAATATATAATAATGAAATCAAAACCCAGTGGCAGAAGTGCTTCATACTACCCTATCTCAATTATGCAAGATGAAAGTCGTGGCCAAACTGTTGGTCAGACAGATACTGGGGCTATTTGAGGAACTAGTGAACTCTGCTCATTTGGGATTTTGAACCAAAATGGCCATTACGTGGTTATGTTTACAATACTACTTAGAGGTGTATAAATGGATGGCAGAATGATGGCAATGCCTTTGTGAAATATGACAAAGCCTTTAACTAGGTGAAATGGCTGTTTATATTTGTAATAATAAAATAGATTGGTCAGGATACCAGGACAGTTGCATTGATAGAATTTCTGTATGAGACATTATTATATTCTTGTGCTCTGTGTAGGTAGTACTAAGCAAGGGTAGACTCTGTGGCCAGTTCTGTTTGACTTGGCTTTAGAACTCTCAGCCATTTTGATATACAGGGATGCCTTCACAAAGAGAGGAGAGGTGGATGAAGATGTAGTTTAGAATGTCACAAGTGTTGATATGTGAGGCCATAAGCAGCCCACGACAGTGGTGCAAGTTATTGTTAGTGCAGTAAACTGTAACTGACGAATTTCAGAGTTTTCATTTTATAACTGTTAGTTCTTATCTCATTTTAACGCCTATCTGTGTTCATTTCAGTGACTATATATATGTATCTAGCTGTGTGTGTGTGTGTGTGTATATTTACACACATGTGTATATATATATATATATATATATACATATACATACATATGTTTGTGTGTGTCTTAGCAAACATGAGTGAGCTGGCAAAACTAGACCTAAAAAACAATGCACCATAATTCTTTGTTTTTTTCTTTAAGCTTATGGCTATTTCAGTATACTCAACATGTGCAGTATTAGAAGAACACAGATCCGTTTTATTGGTAATAACAACGTGTTATTTAAGCCTAGGGTAATATGCATTGCTCATTTCCAATAATTAATTAATTAATTAGAGTTTCATTAATATATTGTATTCATGTAGGTATATTTATCAAAGTTTACACTGTCACACTGTGAACTGTATTTCCTCTGGGTTGTGTGGTTCTAACAGGGAGTTTTCAACATATTCCACCAGTTCCAGGCTGCATGATTCTCGTTGCTCAGTTTTGGATTAAGTCTTTCATAGTTAATTGCTTCTTGCTCACCCCTGGCATATGGTGACCCAGCTTTCAATTTCTTCCAATACAGGAGTTTATATCGCTCTCCGGGCACGTATTTCTTCTCATTGAGAAGATCTGAAAACCAGACAGTCTTTGTGAAACGAGGACATGGGAAGACTATGGCCGAGCTTTATCCCACTCTGAGACACCTTGTACACTGGAATCATAAGTTTTTGTTGAAGTTTTATCTTGTCTTTCAACCATTCACTTAAGACTGCTTCGTAACTCAAGCAGTCAATAATCTGCATACTGCCTTACAACCGTAAAGTATTTGCTTGTTCTGTCTGAACAGTCACCACTAACCTCATATTCTAAAGAATTCTGCATTTTTGTATTTCCATCTCTGGCTGTGGTTTGGTAATTAGGTCATGAAAGGGAGGTGTGGGTGGGCGGGAGTGCACAAGTGCATGACAGCACCTAAAACACATTCTTGTCAGCACTTCATAGCTGGTTGATGGTGCTCCAGTTAGGTGTGTCAGCCCTAAAAAGCTGTTATCCGCTATAAATCTGCTTCCCAGGGGAGGCGTGAGACTGTGCGTTTCTTCCTAATTCACCCAAGTATGCATTATGTGGAAATACAGTAGTGGAGCAAGAGGTATTTTGCTGATATTAAAGTGATCGGCGAGGCCTTGCGCTCATAGCCTAATGTCTATCTAAGACCGTGTTATCATGATAAATGGGTAAATATATATAGACAGATTGCTCTGTGTGCAAATACTGGTCCCATGAACACAGAAATGGTGGCCTCAGCACATGGATGGAAAGGAGACATTGAAGCAAGTCATTCCAAAAGCTCTCTTCCCAAGCTTCTAGTGCTTGCCGTCTTATCGTTCTCTTCGCTCTCCTTCCACTATCTACTTTCTACGGCTCTGTGAATGCTCCCTTATTTAAGATGCTGCCATCTTATTGTTGCTCATACCCGTGTTCGTGCAGCGCCATGTGTCACTGCTGCTCCCTTCCCAGCTGCCTCCCTGCCACTGTGTACCACAGCGCCCGCTTAGTATAGCAGCTAACTGAGGGCAGTTTTGTAAACAACAGTAGATTGTTGCATTCAGTAAAGTTGCACCCGGAAGACCATGTTAAAGTAACACTATCATAAGAAGCTCAGTCTCTCAAAGCTCCTTTAGAGATTGGTTTGAGACAATGAAATTCAATTCTATAAGTCTACTGGGTGGAGGACACGTATTGACATTTAGCTAGGGCTCGTGGTTTTTATATGATGCTTGCATGCACCACTGGTTCTCCTGATAGTAAAACAATAATCAAGTCTAATAATCATTAATTTCTGTGTTAATTTCCCCAGGGACACAGTTAACCTGGTGGCTTAAAAGTGTGAGGCTACTTGCCCTATGGGGTTAAAGCATAGTGGCTTGGTATTTTTTCCAACCTTAACCAAATTGCTTCACTTCCCCTGTGAAGGTTGCACGATGTGAATACTTTGCGTCTCATTAACAGGGAGCTGGGACCCCTGAGGTCTGTTGCATGGCTTTGTTCTGTAGACCCCCTCAAAACATCTGGCCTTATGGATGTAAGTGCTCTTTAAAGTTAGCCTTGGTTAAAAGCTTCGTGTAATTGTAGTAAACATCTCCGTTTTCGTGAGCACGGCCCCCCTAATGCAGTGTGAGATTTTCAGTCCCAGGGTTCTGTCGCTTCTGCTTAATTGCCACTTTTCAAGTACTCACCTAAAACCATAACCACCCTTCTCTAGAGAGGAAATGTTTTTTTCTGCTTTAGTGAAACCGCTTCTCTCAAGGTTAGGATGCGCTTAACGGTTCTTTCCTTTCTCTACGAATGAAGATTGCATTCGCACTGCTGTTACTGGAGAGGAAGAAGTGTTCATGCACAGACTCCATGCCGAATTCATTTGGCAGCCAGTTAAAATATGATCAAATTGTAATGTGCATTTTTCGTGACATGGCTAAAATCGGTTTTAAGCCCTGCACAGCAAGATGTTGTTCAGCTTCGGGACTTTGCAGATAGATTTACAATGCTACTAGAATGGATTTGTTAGTTGCCACCAAAGCAGTGATCTCGAGCAACAGTGGTAGAATCCTTATTGGATGTCTCTGTTTTCATAGATGGCAATCGCAGTGAACTGGAGCACAATTGAGGTGTTTTGGAGAGCAAATCCAGACTTTGCTAAGAATTTTTAACAACTACTTTGGAAAAACACAGCACTCTGATTGGTCTTTAGCTCTTGTAGAAAGGATGTATTTTTTTAATTAAATGGAACAACAAACGTCTTTGGGTAAATGTCACTTGATAAAAACAATGTTCGTGAGAAAACCTGTATTCAGCAAAAAGAAAATATTCAGCACGGCCTTGCTTCATGCCAGAAACTGGGCCAGCACCTGCATAACATGACAAATACATATGGAAAGAAAAGGTAGGCTGACTAATTACACTGATGTGTTTGGATATCGTTATTGTTGACACCCTGCTGAATGTGGATGAGGTACTGCGTGCAGTCTGCCCAACTGTAATACACACCTACAACCACTGTCATTATATGGCCTTGGGATGACACATGCCTTACCTGTTAATGCTGAGTTGCTATCAATGAATACGTCTTGATACTACTCCGTAAAGGCTACAGCTGGCAAGTAAACTTATAATTGTCTAAAATACAGAATAAAAAAAACTGTACTTATAAGTTAAAGTTCATTAAGAAATCAAAAGATTAACAATTTTTGTAGTGCACTAGACAGACTGAATAATCTCTTGATGTAAATAACTAATTCCATATGCTCCATTTCATTGATGCGTCTTTCACCGAGCTTCATTGAATGGGATCACAAGCTTATTTCATGGTCCTTCCATATACTCTTTAGTTTGATACAACACTCTAATAATTCATACAATGGCACAGAAGATCAGACAGTAGTTTTGTCTACATACTTGGGGCCTAAGATTTCTTATAGGACTGTTTTTTTTTTGGGTGAACAAAATGAGGAGACAAAGAGAAACTGTAACTACAATGCGAAAGAATCATTAGCTTGTAAGTTTAATAGGTCACTCTGATGTGATGAAAATGTTAACGCTACCAACGTTTATTTTATCAGAGCCATTCCACTGGTGATCCATTCATATTCTTTAAACACATTGACTCCACTACTAACCGCTTTATATGGGGTTCTAGAAATTCTCAACAAGCCGTATGGCACATGAAACACCCTCTTGGGGGTCAATGACTTCACATTCTATTAATGGATTATATTAGATGACCAGTTGTCCTGGCTTTTTGGTAATGGTTGTCATGATTGGATTTTCTGTGATTATACCCTGCACAAGTTCTTACTATTTAATATCTATTTTTCAGTAAAAAAGTCCAATTTAAATCTTTAAAGGTATTGACATATATTTGGGAAAATTGATTACATTCTGTGACATATCTACACTTTATTATGGAACAATCTAATCCTCCATGAGATTTATGTGGCATAACTACTTTATACAATGCTTTGGACGAGCTTTTCCCATGTGCTACTTTTGTGTACTTTTAGCCAATTACCGGTTCTTTATGACATTATAAGAACTGGATGTTATAAATATTTGCAGCCTCAATTTTTCCCTACTAAACAGATTTGGTTCTTGAATTTGATTATAGGCATGATCCTAAATACTTGCACAGAAGATATTTATGTGTAGGAACAAAGAAAATGTACAACATATCACTGCCAAATAGATCAGTGAACTAGAAGAGACAGCCGTGGAGCTTGGTGGAATTTCAAGGTGGCAGGGCACCCTTTATATACTTTTAACATGTGGGAGCTTTCAGTTTAGTACGTCAGTGTATGTTACTATAGTAAGAGGTAATTATTAAAACTGTTAATAAATGCCTCTCAATGTAATAATAATCCCGTACTCACATATTTAAAAGTGCTCTAGTCTCTTGTATGCTTTTAACATGCAGAAGCGTTTCACTTTAGTAAATCAGTGTATATCACTATATTGAAAGGCCTTCATTAACAGTTTTAATAAATACCTCTTCATAGAGTGATATGAACTGGCATACTAAAGTGAAACTCTCCCGTATGATAAAAGCACACAAAGGGAGCACTTTTAAATATGTGAGATACTGGTGTGCCCTCTACTGTGCCAGTTTGCGGTTTGTTTTTATTGTTTCAAAAACAGTAAAAATGAACCACAGGCTGGCAGGCATAATGGCAGGCCTCCATCCTTCTGACCCCACTTACCTGCAAATACTGCTCTGGAACACCCACGCGGCCCGCAACAGTCCGGGATGGCAGGCTTGAGAGTGCCAAGCGTGCTCTTTCCGCCTCCGATGGCTTGATGTCACAGAGTCTCATTACTCTGTAATCCCGAGTCACATGCCAGCAATCCTTCACAGGTTGCAAGCAACACCCTTTTCCAACACGTCACGAGTGATGAGTTGGGAAGCAGTCCTGGGAATACAGGGCTTATGCTCTAGATACTTGGGACTGCTTGTAAATATGACACTGCTAGTGTCATGAATGGTAGGTCTCTTCAGACCCCCAAACATTGCAGACCAACACTAGTTCAGCCCTTAGCCTACATAGGAATATTTTGTAATAAAAAAAGGGAAATGCTTAGGGGCACATACTCACTAAAGCATGTGTCCCATTTGAAAGTGCCTGGCTGACTGATTCATCAAAGCAAGTGCAAGAGACAGCCAGGCACCTAAGCAGCTTCTGACGGTGCTTAAAGCACTTATTTAATTACAAAAAGAAATCATATGTGGATGATAATTGCAATTACTATCCACATAACTTGAAAAACAACATGGGTGGCACCCTAGTGCCCTCTAGTGGCAGCTGCTGCTGAGAGACAGCGTGGTATGTAGAAGTAAGACTAATGGCCATAAAGCGATTGACACGATCTTAAAATACACCATTTTAAGTTTATACATGACATCTACTAAACTTCTACAAATTGTATCAATGGGGTGTGGACAAGATCCTTCCTCTTTTTGTTTTGTGTGTGTGTGTAATATTAATTTTACAAATATAATTGTTGATATTACATGGCGTGGCGTAATGATGCAGCGTTCTCTGGGAATTATCTGTCATTTTAGGTTTAAGAGTCTTTCTTAGTTGGAAACTGCTTTTGTTTTGCTTATGTAGATGATATTCCCAACTTTGTTGAAGATTGTTTTTTTACGTTCATTATTTTTTCACTCCTACACGTTTCTTAATATTGTTTAGGTAGTTAGCCACTTATTTTGTACTCTAACATGCATTCTGACCTGGGGTGGGGGATGGGTGGAAATGGCAGTTACATAGACTGCTCAAGTAGAAGCTGCTTATTTATTTAAATGGGGGCAAATTTAGGCTGCTTTTTGAAAAATATGACATATAAATTCTTTCATCAATGTATATCTTCATTGAACTTATATCTATGACTTAATAATTTTTTTTAAATGTACAGTATATATTGCTAACTATTTATAAAACTTTCCGATGTGAACATTTATGCTTCTTTTTCCTTCAAAAGACTCTAAACGAGATCAAGCCTCTGAGCTTCAAGATATGCAAATTCTCAGCAGTTGCCACACAATGATCAAGCATATAAACTCCTTATATTACTATCATTGAGGACGATCAAAACGATGACTAAAATGACTATAAAATTAATGGAAACGTTACATTATCATTACCTTAAATATTGTCCTTATTTCTCTTTACAAAACCAACTCTTGATCTGTAAGAGTTCAGCAATTTTTGGCCCGCTTCTAATCTTCCTTCCTGTGAAAATCAAATTAAAAGTATTGCAAAGCAACATCTCTAACTCATTCCAGACTCACATCATCTTTCCAGTCCTTATTAGGATGGCTTCAGGAGGAATCTAAGAACACAGCCAGTGTTCATGGCACTTACCGATGAACTGCCTCTTATTGCGGTGGGTGGCAGTGCTCTTGTTTTAAGGGAATTATCTGCAGCATTTGACACAGTTGACTAGCTGACACCGCAACCTCATCTATCAAACTGTGGAAAGATTACTCCTGTTTATCCAACCAGTGTTCTTGATGCTGCTGGATCAGCTGAAATATGTCAAGACAGAGTACCTCGGGGTCTGCTGTTAGTGCTGCTCTTATTATTTTGTATGTTATTTCTTTGGCTTGACCAATCCGGATGTTCAGACAGTTGCAGTTTTAACTTTAAGATAGCAATAATTTTTGTGTATTGATATTTCTATTTATTTTGCTTCTCTGTCACTGAGATCCCACATGAGTGGCATTCATAATTGGATGCAATATTATTTTCTGAAGCTCAGTGGTAAAAAAAAAATAGAGCTTCTCATATTTGGGAAGAAAATACAAAATAGCTGATTACTGGCATAAAGTTTTAAGTAACTGTACATCTTTCTGACGCCACACTCAAACCTTAGAGGTTCAGATTGATGATCATTTTATTACGTAAATTAGTGTCTTCTGGGACAGTGATAATATGGTAGTCTACTACTTTGTGAAATTAACACCACTGCAAGAGTCTCTTGAATCTTCTTTTCAATTGATCTTATCATTTTATGCCATCCCCAGCGTGATTGCTTGGTTAAAAAAATGCGGCTGCGTGGAAAATTCTAAAGTGTGCAGCAGCAGAAATCATGGCATGGTGTGGGTATTTTGGGAAAGTATAAAATAAGAAATTTTACATCACATAAAGATTCAGAATTGTAGACTGCAAAAATAAAGAACATTCAAAATAATTCTCTACAAAAACGTTGAGATGCACCTAGTCCCATCACAACACCTTGCCCCAAAGTATGCCTATACTCGTGTTAGTTATTTAACCCAAACCTATCGTAGGTGGCAAATGAAACACGCTAGATGGATAATGACATATTTGGCTGGTCAAGATTTTGGCATTAGGTATTTTTATACAGCTTTATTTCTGTAGCCTGTTTTCAGACTAATTTTTGTGGTTTATTTTGGCTGTGGATATTTTTACATACACCCAAGCTTAGCAGTATATTGTAAATCGTGTGCTTTTGGTGGGTAGTCGCTTGTACTTTGAAAAAAGAAAGGACAACAGTATACTGTTGACCTAATCCGCAATGTTTTTTGTTGCAATTCTACAAAGTTATTTTGCAAAAACAAATCGTACTTACAAGCGGCTACGACATAGATTGTGTTTTTTAGTCTAGTACAATGCAGTGTGGATGTGGACCTGGTCTGATAGCCTTTGCTTTGTTATTCTCTTTTCAGGTTTGCCACCATGCAGACTGCCAGCAGCTGAATCGTCAGAGTCCGCTGAACTTGTGCGAGTCATGTGACAGCAAGTTCCACAGCACCATGCACTTTGACAGACACATTCGCTTTGACTTGCCTCCACAAGGTAAGTAAAAAAAACCTGTATGCTTCACCTTGATTTCTTTTAATTGAGATATTACCAAATTGTTATATAATATTTTCACTTAAATAAAACAAAGATTAAAGTAACATTATAGTTGGATGCAAAAAATAGAACTGTTTTCTGTTAAAAAAAAAAAAAAAAATACAACAAAAACTTGGAATTCACTGAAAAAACAAAAGTTAAAGTAAGGTTATATGTAAGTGAATTTCTCAGTGACAACATTGAACTAAAAAAATAAAAAAATTCAGCAGTTATGATTTGCAGCACTAACTATAAGTTGCACCCATGCAATGCTCTGCTTATGACCCCGCTTATGAAGTCTCTCATGACATGTTTTATGACATCGTTTATAACATCACTGAGGGTTTTTTAAGCAAAAACAGATATTTTAGTACACCTGAATATCACGTTACTTTAACCTTTGTTTTTAAGTAAATTATTTATTTCATACTAATCGATTATAGAGTACTGAAGAAAACATGAATCAATATTATTTTTTTGTTTTAAAAAGCGATACCTCTTGCAAGACGCTTTCGAAAGCCGGATGCACAATTACCTGTGTGGACTCTCAGGGGGTCGTACTTCCTGCTTGGCTCTTGCGAACCACTTGCGATATTGTACATGTAGTATTAAGTTAATTACAGTGACTTATTATAATTTTGAACAAAATAGAGCATTACACTTGTGAAAGGTACAAAAGTGAATTGTATGCTGTTCTTTAGAAAATTTAAAGGAAGTATTATTCACGGTCTCGCGAGACACTCTTGCGAAAGGACTGAGAGAGGAAGCACACCCTAAGGAAGGTTTCTGATTAGTTCATATGAATGTCTTTATTTAAAAAAGTAGATTTCATCCTTTTTGGTTTATTTCACTTATGGCTTTGGCGAGAGAAGACACATTTAGCTTGCTCACATTTCCTGTTTGGCTTTAAAGAGAAAGATGCCTTCATCTGAATCAGACGAACATCCATGAGCTTCTGCACCAGCTCAGCCACCTCAGCCACCCAAGTAATCCTTAGTCTGGTAATTTTTTTAATGAGGCCAGGTGTCAAGAAGGTTTGTGCAAAGTATGTCACCTGTAACCGTTGCAGCAGAGTTTAGCCAAGGGATCAGAAATAAACAATATAACGTTAGTACCGCAGACATGTAGAGACATCTAAGGTCTGTGCATCCGCAAAGGCTTGCACAGGCAGAGTTGACTTTAAGAACATTTACTCCGGAAGATATTGTGCCTGCGCAGGTTCTATGTGCACCGGTAGACCATAGCAATAACCTTTTTGAATAAAGCTTGTGCAAGCAGATTATTTTTTCTTTAGAGACAAGCGGCTCTGCCCAGGACATGCTTGTCCAGGAGCAGAAGTGCTCCCTCGGCAGTAGGTTTTAAAAAAAATGGTTTTCTGTAAATTATTTTCCTTTTTTGTTTTGAAGGAGATGCTGTTGGTGTTTGTTTCACACCTCAAGTTGTAAAAAACAAATAAAAAAAAAACCATGAAAACAACAACTTATAAAAAATGATTGAAAACACAAAAACATTGTTATAGTTGTTGACAACTGTTAACAAAACAGCTCTTTATGGAGCTACCCTGTAGTTTCATGATCAATGTTTCTGCCGTTTCCCTTTTTTCCTTCTTACAAACTGTGGCGAGAGCAGGAGCCCCTAAACACTTGCTTTTGCCTGTATATGTTGCCAGCTCTCACAAGAGTCTCACAAGATCATAACATTTAAAAAAAATAAGAATTAACCATCTACTTATCTGTTACACACTTTCTCTCAAAAACAAGCACCTCAATATAAATTCCTACTAATAGAATGTATTTTGAACTCATATTCATTTTTACCATTCACAATCCCGCAAGATTGTAAAAATTAGTCAAAAACAATATAGATTTATAATCTTCACAGTAGGTATCCCTTTGACACCTCATCTCTTAATATAGGGAGACTGCATGCCCTTCTGCTGCTCCTTTTAAAGCTTTTTTACTCCTCCAATTTTTTATGGTAAACGGTAATGGCAGTCATTTCATTTCTAACATTTCAACAGCCAGCCAGTGAGAGCACTCGCTCTAGCAAGACTCGCGAGAGCCATTCGCTCCCGTGAGCATGAAGCATCATGAGAAAAACTGGCCTCTCAACCAATCACAGACCTCCATTTTTAAATTTGTCCTCTCACTGGACTTTCGTGGGACACTTGTGAGGCCACCGTCCAAATATGCAATTATCTTTGATCCTTAAGTTCTCAAAAAGTACTAAATTAATTTACACCAAACCACAGTTTGTTATCAAGTTCTAGCTTCCTGAATTTGGTGTAATTCCGTTCAGCAGTTTTTGCTGTGCGCAGTTTTTGCTGCAGCCATTTCTAAGGAAGTCTATGGAATATGCATGGGGACTTTGTTTGGGAACCCCCCTTTTTTCCTCCGCCCCAGCTATATGGATCACCCCAACTCTTTCAAGAAAGAAGCAGAGGTGGAGAGTCATCAAACGGGGAAAAGTTATTAGCAAATCAAAAAACGCTCTGTGTATGGAAAAGCAGACCTTACTATAACTACTAACGGCCGACTGCCAGTATGTTTAAATATATATATATATATATATATATATATATATATATATCAGAGGTCTTCAAACTGGGGGGCCTCAAGAGATCCAAGGGGGGGTGTCAGACTCTGGCCAAATGCAACATTACACAGATAACAGGCCTTTGTTTTAAGCAGAGGCATGTTATTGCATTTTTTAAAAGATAACAGTACCTGAACTGCAATGTTTAAGTAGGTCCAGACATATTTAAACTTTGCCATCTTTATAAAATAATTGTGAAAAATCCTGAGGGGGGCCCAATGAATTTTATTTTTGGAACTGGTTGGGCGCGGCTGTAGAAAGTTTGGAGACCACAGATATATATAAAAATCATAACTGCCAATATTGTGGTGTCCTAGCACTGAACCTGATCCAAGTGTTTGCTGGAGGATAGACCTGATTGTTTGATTGAACAGGTGTTTTATTTCTATATGTTCCAGGTAGAAAGACTTAGGTGTTAAGCGCCAGGTCATAACGTGGGCTCTTGCTGGTGCATTGAATGTACCACTTCTGTCATGTGTGCCAGTGTTTAGAGGGTGTATGAGAATTGATAGAATATGCTTCATACACCTTTCAAAGGTGGAGTGAATTCCAAAGTTTGCTGGTGTGGAATAATGGCCGCTGATGTTTATTTTGTTGTGATATGGTATTTTAATTTGTAAGAGCGTGATAAGGCAAAGCACAAAATAAGCAATAGATCCTACTGCTCAGAGGGCTTATCTACCCCTAATTGCTACCCCTAACTTAGGTCAGTGCCATTGGTCTTGATAACACTGTTGTTTTTTCATGCATGTGTACCTGTAGGCTTTTCGTTTCAGTCACACATCTTTCTAAAAGTTTTTCAAATATGGAAAGTACCATAGTTTTTGTCCTTCTGGCAAACCACCATGGGTCTTCCATAGTTGAAACACCACCGGAAAACCAGAGGAGAAAGCTCACTAAATTTGATTAACGTGCAGCAGTATTCTTTGACATAGTAAACTCATACTGTGGGATCACACCTCATATTCGCAGAGTCACAAACACTCTTTGAAACTTCAAGCTTCCTGTACCTCATGGCATGGTCATTCTCCAACATAGTATTTTTCGGTAAGGGCTGCCCAACTCTGCTGTATGAGATCTGGATTTGAGCCTGATTTCCAGACAAGGGCCCTAATAGGGTGGTCGAGGAGGGCCATTTGGCCTTAGCTTAAAGAAGATCTAGGAGGTAGAAGCCTATTTTTTTGCCCTTTGATAAAACATGGAAATATGCCTCTGGTTTACAAGTTGGGCGTGTACTAGGCCTCTCTGGCCTTATGTGAGGACCTGGTCTAAGGACATCCATTGAATATGTCAATTATTGTATTTTACATTGTGAATATGTTCCAGGTGGGTGTCTTATAAATCTGGTATAGATCGGACCCTTCTATACCAACCCTGAATGTAAATGAACTCTAGCAGAAGAGATCAGCCTCTGATGTTACAAAGACGCGTGTGTATCCCAGCAAAACTATGGAGTGCAGAAAACGTTAAAAAGTATTTGTAACGCTGTGTAGAATATTAATATGTAACAAACTTAAATTCTTCTAAATAGCTGTACTTGACAGCCCTAGGTGGGGCTACCAGTGTTTGCAATTGGTAGACACTTGCACTAGTTTTTGGTGACAGAACTGATGTTTTCTCAGCCTATGGCCTGGAGCAGGAGAGAAAGGAGAGTAAAAGGAGGAGGAGAAGGTCATGAAATCATTGACAAAGGCAGAAAGCAGAGGCGAAAAAGTGTTAGAAAGAGAGAGTGAGTGAGACAGAACGTGTAAGACAGTGGTAAAAAGAGTAATGGGTGCAATTGAGTGTCAGCTGGGGGAGTGGGGGCTCACTACATTTGGAACAGGTGCAGCACAGACGCTGGGATTACGCAGCACCTGGAATGAAGGAATGTAAAACCTTTTCAGAAAGGTTGCTACCTTTGTGGCTGTCTAGAGCATAGTAACTTAAGATGTTGCTGGTCTTCTCCAAGAACACCTACTTGGTAACAGCTTCTTCTCAATATGGGGAAAACCAAAGAATTGATACAAACAGTAGGTCCTGGAGTGGCAGCAGCAGGACTTTCAGGATGCTGACCTGGAATATAAACTTATTGAGAATGGTACTCGTATATTCATTCACTCATCCATCTATAGAATCCTCTCAGTGAGTTATTCACCTGCTCCGGAGATTGGTCTGTAACCTGTATGTCACTCATGCCTTAAGTGTATATGTTTTGTCTTACATGACATTTTGTACTAGTCAGCGCTGCTGAATCTTTTGGAGAGAAGGGAATATTGCCCTTTCTGACATGTGATAGAGGGAAGCTTGCTGTTCTACTAACACGCTATACCTGCTTTGTCGGAAAGCAAAGCTTGTGCTACTCTCACATGATTTGTGCATGTCCTGTGCTGCTTCCCTGCCTGTACCCATCTATCTCTGTCTGTCTATCTCTCTCGCCATCTGTGGTATGTGGTGGAAACATGTTTCCAGGGCGGTACAACTCCCTTCCACCAAGGGCTCCCGTGAAAGAGGTCTGACTCACTGCAGCAGCCAGCGGAAACCACATCGTGCAGAATTACATTGTTCTGCCCACGGCTGATGTATTTTCTGTACTGAAGTATGCCCTGCAGTACCCTATTCCGAGCAAAACCTCCGTGCAAATCCTTCTTGTTTAGGAAAACCCTCTCGTATTCCACAGAGCTATAATATGTTTCCTCTGCACTGTGGAGGAGGCCACTAAAAAAAATATAAAGTGACATGACGAGTCATAACTTGCTGCTTCAGTCTGCCTGGAGAATACACACTTTACCCAAATAATGTTTTTTAAGTATGCTGTCAGAACGGCCATGCAATATAAATCTTTTGTATTCTACCCCTGGGTCAACGTCAACGGTCACAGTCAAAAACCTGCGTTTAAAGCACATTGCAGATATTCCACCCTGCTTCTCATAACATTAAATTTTTTCACTACAGGCTTGTGCCTGTGAAAGCCCGTAAGTGTGGGCAGCATGGAATCTTTGCTGGTGGTGGACACGAGCAAGAAAGAGGAAGTCAGACAAAGAAGACAAGCATTTGCAATGCAGCGGGTCTCGCGTTTGCTCATGTTAGAGCTGATAGCGTTGTAAACTCCTAACCCGACTTTTCACCTATCGGCAAAAGTGCATTTATGTACGTAACGAAAAAGTGCAATTAACTGTGTAAAGCGCTCGACTTCTGCCAAGCGAAATCGCGCTAGTAAAATAGAGAAAAAGTAGTCCACGAGCCGGACAGAAAACAGCGAGCTTTGCATGTTTTCTGTACTTGGTCAATGCGCTCAAGGAGGATTAGCCACCAGAAAAAACATGACGTATGCATGCCTTCGACTAATGAAAGCAAGCGGATTTTAATAGGCAAGCCCACGAACCAATAAAAAACACTGACGTGATGTCGACAGGGCTCCGAGCCCTTTTCTAATAACTAAAGCGTCTCTCTGCGATACGCATGCGTGAGCGCATGCAACGCAGGCTCGACCTAAAAAAGGAGGAAGAAAATGGTAAGAAAACTGTGACTAAAGGAAAACACAAATGAAAAACAACCTGTCTGAGTGAAATAAACAGAAACGAAGTGGATGATGGTGGCAGAAGGAGGTATGAGGTGTAATCAATTTAAGCCAGTCTTGGTATTTAGTATGCCTGGCATGCAGAAAGTACCAGTGGTGGGCCCATAAGAAAACTTTGCACCTATGTTCTTTTTTGCGAACCAATTAAACTCTGGATATTGGGTAGAGTTGCCTATAATGGTTTTTGCCTGAATGAGAACATCCTTTCCAAGCCACTGGACTATAAGTGAATATTGTGACTTCCACACAGGCCTGTCTCTCTGTTCAGCTAGAAGCTTGGGCAATGTGCTGTTGAAAATACTTGACAAGCCATCCAAAAACAGAAACGCTACATTCAGTACTATTAATACTAAATTATTCTTCACAATAAAGGCATCCAAGTGAACGTTTATCCTTTATAAATTATAGATCCAGTTAAAGAAACTACTTCAAAGCTTTTAAACTTGGACAGCTGCGCTTATCCTTATCAATTTGTTTCCAAAAATATAATCTTTTTCATTTTCCATAATCAACTTTAAAAAACAAGGGTTCGGGCTCCTTTTTAGGCTTTGCCTGCTGCAAAGACTTATGTTACTAAAAAAAATTCTGTAAAGGGACTAAGAACTCGCCCCTACTTTGGCCCTTACTTACCTGAACGGCCAACATCTTCATTCAAACTTTACTTGCTTTTTATTGGCTACCAGTAACTTTCTGCTTTTCTGTTATGCTGTGTGTTCTGCTTTTGCCGTCATGTGGAGCGTGGCCTAAGTACACCTTACATTTTTTGGTGATTGGCTACATGTTAGTGTTTATTCGCAAAAAGATTAACTGAATGCAAGTCAATTCGAGTTGAAATGTATGTAAACATGTCGGCCATCTTATAATGGAGAATCAGGTACAGATGTAAAGTAAGCAGCAAGTGGGCCCATTATGTTGTGTTTTTCTTTACTTAATAATTACATTTCTGATGATTAACCTCTGTAAATATTAAAACTATTTTTATGCTTGTTTCTTAAATTGCCACTCAGTCATTTTTATAGAAAAGTCATTTGTATAATTGGACGATGTTTTATTTTGAATTGTTATTCTTTCAGTGACTTATCAACAGGCAGTCACAAGAGCACTTATCTTGCACCACTAAGGTCATGATTTGAATGGTGCATAAGGTGCAGTGGCACCAGGACAAAAAGTTATCAGAACTTCACTAAACACCAGATATTGCTATATTTTACTACTAAACAGTCACAAGTGCAGTTACCTTGCAGGCATTAGGGTCATGATTTGAATGGTGCAGCAGGTGCTTTGGCACCGGGGCCACAGGGTGTCAGAACTCCTCTCAACACAGATTATTGCTTAAGTTTAGTACTAAACAGACTGTCACAAGCGCAATTATATAGCAGGCACTATGGCCATGATTTCAGTGGTCCAGCAGTTGCAATAGCACCCAGAACAAAAGCTCTAGACACCCTACTAAACACTTATTATTGCTATATTTTACAACTAAACCAGCAGTTACACGTGGGCTTATCTTGATGACACTAAAGTCATGATTTGAATGGTGCAGCAGGTGCAGTGGCACCGGGGACAAAAGTTGTCATAACTCCTCTAAAAAGTAAATATTCATATACTTAACTACTAAATAGTTAGTCACAAGTGCAGTTTCCTTGCAGGCACTAGGGTCATGGTTTTAATGGTGCAGGTGCAGTGGTACCTGTGCCACAAGGAGTCAGAACCCCTCTAAACACAGATTATTGCTACATTTTACTACTAAACAAGCAGTGACAAGTGCAGTTACCTTGCAGGCAATAGGGTCACGATTTGAATGAAGCAGCAGATGCAGTGGCACCGAAGCCAAAAGTTGTCACAGCTCCTGTAAGCACCAAATATTGCAATATTTTACTACTGAATAGGCAACCATAAATGTAGTTATCTTGCAGGCACTAAGGTCATGGTTTTAATGGTGCAGCCTGTGCAGTTACACTGGTGCCATCAGGCGTCAGAACCCCTCTAAACACAGATTATTGCTAAATGTTACTAATAAACAGGCAGTCTCAAGTGCAGTTACCTTGCAGGCACTAGGGTCATGACTTTAGTGGTGCAGTGACTCCAGGGCCAAAAGCTCTGGGAACCCCTCTTAACACCAAATATTGCTATATTTTACTACTAAACAGGCAGTGACAAGTGCCAGTACCTTGCAGGCAATAGGACCATGATTTGAATGGTGCAGCAGGTGCAGTGGCACTGGAGCCAAAAGTTGTCATTACTCTTCTAAGCACCAGTATTACTATATTTCACTACTAATCTGGCAGTCACAAGCACAGTTGCCGTGCAGGCCCCAGGGCCCTGATTTGAATGTTGCAGCAGGTGCAGTGGCACCATACCCAAAAGCTCTAGGAACCCCACTAAACACAAATTATTACTCAATTTTACTTCTAAACAGGCAATGACAAGTGCCAGTACCTTGCATGCACTAGGGTCATGTCTTGAATGGTGCAGCTGGTGCAGTAGCAGCAGGCCCAACAGTTGTCAAAGCTCCTGTAAACATAAAGTTTTGCTATACTTTGCAACTAAACAGGCAGTCACAGGTGTAGTTATCTTGCAGGCACTAGGGTCATGGTTTTAATGGCGCAGTAGGTGCAGTGACACTGGTATCACAAGGTGTCCGAACCCCTCTAAACACAGATTATTGCTAAATGTTACTATTAACAGGCAATCACAAGTTCAGTTACCTTGCAGGCATTAGGGTCATGTTTCGAATGGTGCAGCAGGTACAGTGGCACCATGCCCAAAACCTCTAGGAACCCCACTAAACACAAATTATGACTAAATGTTACTTTTAAACAGGCAGTCACAAGTGCAGTTATCTAGCAGGCATTAGGGTCATGATTTGATTGATGCAGCAGGTGCAGTGGCACTGGGGCAGAACATTGTAATATTTCTAATCCAGTTAGTGAGATAGAATGCAAAAGAAAAAACCAAGGCGACACCTAGAAACAACAAAGGCAAAACCTATCGGCTTTGCCAATGCTTGTTCTGCTTCTGGGCAATAAGTTAGTGAGTCACTACAGAAATACAAAAACAAAATCTCAATTACAATTCTGAAATCGATGATTCTGCTCTTTACTACTAGAACGGTACACTCTTCTTCACCTAAATAAGTTCCTAGGGCCACTCTGATGTTTTCCAGTACCTCAGTAATGTACATTCCTATAGGGTATACATCCAAGTGCCACCTGTGCCTTAACAACAAAAACTTTTGTTAGTGCATTCTGCAATGATCTTATTTAGTCTTTCCATCGTACAATGTTGCCAATGTAAAGAAATATATTGTGTGCTCTTCAGCTCAATACTTTAAGGAAGATGGGAAAGATTGATAATCATTTTCAGTCATTTTTCCTCCTCTAAGTAATTAAATTTCTTGAGGCCAAAGTAATCTAATCTTTGAGAAATAAGGCGGCGAGTATCTAGTGACATCCTGGAAACTTGGGATATGAATTACCATTGCAGAGGGAAATTAAAAATCCTGTCAAACGTGCTATACTTTCCTTCTTGGAGGTATGTTTTTTCATCAAATATCTCCATTCGCAAGACCTTATTTGTCTTGCAGAACCAAAGTGGGGTTAGCCCATCATTATCTAAAAGTTTATTTAACTTGCAGAACCTCATATCTTTCCAGACCCGAGCAAGAGTTCTCCTGTCAGGGTAGGATTATCGTAGTTGAATAGAGCCCAGCTCTCTTTTGCTTTTTAATTCACTGGCCTAATAAACAAAGACTTGGCTTGTTCTCTTCATGCCTTAAACGTGATTTGTTTAAAAGTATTTCTGCTCATGAAATTTAGTGGCAACACCCACGGCCTATGATCCTCTGCCACTTTAGTTAATATCACTGACCCAAACATTAGTGCATTCCTGATAGGGGAATACCCACTCTCCTACTTACCAGAGCTGAAGCAGCTAGGTAATGCAATTTGAGTTCTGGCAAAACCGACCCCCATGTTTCTACAAGGGACACAACTTCTTCCATTATATTCTGGGCACCTTATTTGCCAAAACGAAGGAAGAAATAAAGCTGTTCAACTTGAAGAAAAAAATATTCTCTTATTTGCAGTGCAAGCATTGGAACCAAAAAACTCACTGTGGGAGTGTCATAATGTTTACAGTGTTAATCCGTCAAACCAGCGTCAATGGTATATCTCAATTTTTTTGGTGCTTTCTCTTTTAATGACTAAGCGTGACAAATCTTATTTAAACATTTTTTATGCCTGACTGTTCACCTGTGTACTATATCTCACCAGGTTGGTTGTTGCCATTTTCTGTAGGTCCTGAAATAAGTAGGACTAAGGGGCATTAATCTCTTCAGTTTTATTTTTATTGACTTGATTACCTGATCTAGTTGACGATTCAGCTTACTAGCTTTTCCCCCTCCTTTCTGTCTCCATTAATTTTATAAATAAAAACTTTGCAGAGTAACTTTAAAAGCTTCCCAAACCTCCTAAATACTATTGATCTTATGTTTATCTTTAAAAAGTTTTGATTCGGCTTTGAAAGTTATTCTTTGTTTCATGTTCTTTAAGAATTAGCTTATTTTGACATCACCTAAAAGTATCCTTGCTTTTATGTACTTCCACTGCCGGAGGGTAGTTGGGATATAGACTCCGACACCTGTGGACTGGTGTAAAAGGCCATTGATTAGGACAGGCTTGCTCATCATAATAACACATTAACATAAATTTACCTTTAATTGAACAACTTTTAATGTTTAACCTTTGTAACTCCCCCGTCTTCCATTTTCACTTCATTCCCCCACTTATCCTTCGTTCACCCAGTCTCCACTCCCATTCCCTCACACATTCCCCTTTTTCTTTCGTCCCATGTCTGAATCGGGCATCCTCCAATCTGTCATCCTTCACCTGCTTCTTCCCCCCACCACCCCCCGGAAGGGTGAACAAGCCCGCATCTGACTCTCCACCCTCCCCCTCCCCCCCATCTACTGCCACCCAGCAAAAACTCTTTTGGCATTTTGCTGCCCCGCCAGTGAATCCACTGCAACACTTCATGTCCATCCAGCAGGCTCACTCCGCCAAAGTTTCTCCCCCCACAGATTGGTCAGCAAGAAACGTAGCTCCAAAATGTAATGGGCATTCCCCATCTCTGAGAGATGCACACTGTCATCCCAGAAAAGCACCTGCTCATCCTCTTTTATCCCATCGTGCGTCAGCACTTTAATGTCATTTGCCCAGCAGAAAACCTGCATAGCCCTGTTGAGCTTCCTCTGAGCCCTTTCAATAGCCCCATGTTTCAGTGTTCCTCTCCACTTTCTCCTCGGCACGAATTCTATTAACACTAAACAAGTCCCATGCATGTTGTGCTGCAGCAGTACCAGATCCCGCTGCATGTGTTGTAGTAGGGTGAGCCCTGAGCACGGACCAGATCATTCTCCCCAAGACGTAATGGCAATACATCAGGACATCCCCATGTCGGCATAATCGATGTAATAAAAAGAAGCAAATTGCCCCACTTCCTTCTGCTCTTTCACAACCACAATACCTCGTGCCTGCTACTCGGAAGTCCCAGAGATCGTCCATAAACCTGCTTCTCCGCATATTTAGCCGCCCAATGAATAAAAGAGTGTCTGAGCAGCCATGTGACCACCTTATCCTTTTCTGGGCCTCGCACGCAACCTGGAAGGAGAAACAAATGTCAGTGTGCAAAAACATCCCCCCACCACCCTAACTCAGAAAACCCCCACCTGAAGAACGTAAAACCCTAACCCACGTGGCACACCTACCGCGACTTTGAAAAAAACATCAGATCAGGCCCTTACATATCTCTCGCAACATTTGGACAACCACCTCCCAATACGCCTGATTGGATCCCAATCCCACCCCTACCGGGCTGTCAGTCGCTGCGCCAAATCCTGAAGGAGTGAATACCAAAATTACCCTTCTTGTGACAAATCGCACTCTCCTGTCGACTCACCCTTGAAACTGTCCCATTCCTGCACTGGGCATGCTTCCAACACTCAACCCCCCCCCCCCCCTTCCGTCCAACCATATCCACTTCCACTTGCCAAGTTGATCTGTCTTCGATCGCCTCAACCAGATCCCCTAGAGCTCACCCTGTAGTTGCACATCCTCCACCCTTACACCACAAGCTTTCCCCACACCCAATAGTTCAGGCACACAAAATACCCCTAAAACATCCATATCATACACAGACAAAAAATAGCCACCTCGTGGGCATTCACACACCAAACAGGCAAAACATGCAAGATGTCCAAAAGTAACTCAAACGTAATAGCGTCACGCACCGCACCACCGGACCCTGATCTCACACTCCCCCAACCTTTCAGCATTTTTCCCAAAATGTCACCCTTCGCCGGATCCCAGACAAAAAACAACTTCCCATAAAATGACACTCCTGCCAACTTGCCCCCAATCGTGGCTGGCGATAAACCTTTCAGAATAAAAAAAAATAACAAAATGCAGCACCCGAGCCTCAAGCGTTCCTTGCTCCTGCCATCAGAATTGCCCTCCAAAAACTTCAAAATCCTGAAAAACCAACCAACGTAGGCGATAACACCTGAGGGTTGATTCTGCCAGCGGCATCTCCACCAGTCTCACGACCATCACGCCCTCCACTCCCAAATGTCTGCCAGGACGACAGTCTTGTGCTACTCTGTGCCAGGTGCCAATTGGCGGAAAGGCTGCCACTGCAAACGAGATAGAGAATCTGCAATGGAATTGTTGACCCCTGGAATACGCACAGCCTTAAATATGATATCCTAAGTCAAGTAACGCAATATAAACCTCCTCAGCAAACGCAGCACCCTGAGATCCCTGGCCCTTTGTCTGTTCACCAATTCATCCACTGTCAGATTGTCCACATTGAGCATCACTGTCTTGTTTGCCAGTTCGTCACCCCACACCGACAAAGCCACCAGCAGAGGAAAGAATTCCAAGAATGCAGTGCTCCTGCCTGACTCCACCGTTGTGCAGGCCGTGTCTCCGCACACCAGCACCCATCCCAGAAAAGACTGAAACCAGAGGCACCTGCCGCATCCGAAAAAATCTGCATCTGCCAGACAGTGTCTTCCTCCCAAAAGAACATGGAGACCCCATTAAACTGTGTCAAAAACAGGTCCCATACCTTGATGTCTTTTCGCAAACCCATGGTCAATTGAATCCTGTGATGAGGCAGGGATGCACCTGAAATCGCCAGCCCCATGCGCCTGCAGAGTCCTACCACCCCAGACCACCCTGCATGCAAAGTTGAGGAAACCCAGGAGGAGTTGAGCCACGCACAGTTCAATCTTCTGTTTTGACCTGACCTGATCTGCTGCAAAAAGAAAAGAATCTCTTCAACCTTCACAGCAGGCAACCGCCTCATGAAAGCCATTGTGTCTAGTTCGATGCCCAGAAAAGTCAAAACACAGCTAGGACCCTCTGTTTTTTCAGGAGCCAAAGGCACCCCAAAATCAGGTGCCAGTTGCTCAAAACACTGCAGTGCCCTACCACACGAGTCAGAATGTGGTGTCCCCACAAAAAGGAAATCATCCAGATATTGTGACACCGTCTGATGTCCACTCACTTGAATAAAAACCCACTGCAAGAAGGTACTGAATGCCTCAAATAGAGAACAGGAAATTGTGCACCCCATGGGCAGCACTCTGTCCAAGTAAATGGCCCCACCCAACTGCACCCCCCGCAGAGAAAAATCCTCGGGGTGAATGGGGAGCAGCCAAAAGCTGCCTTGATGTCGCACTTCACCAACTCAGCACCCTTGCCACAACCCTGTGTGAGCCGAATGGCATCATCTCTCGAGGTGTACACCACCTGTGTATCCTCCGGCGCAATGAAATCCTTCACTGGTGCCCCTTCAGGCCATGACAGGTGATGTATCAGTCAGAAATCCCCTCTACATTTCTTTGGTACCACCTCCAAAGGTGAAATCATCAAATCATACATGGGCCATTCAAAAAAGGGGCCCGCAATTTTGCTCTCTTCCACCTCTTTTCTCACTTTAGCTGCCACCACATCTGGCATGGCCTTAGCTGATTGCAAATTGTCCGCACATCTCCTCAACTGTGGCTCTTGGTATCCCACCCGGAAAACTTCTGTGAAACCCCATTCCAATTTAAGCACCATGTCCGTATCCGGGTACATTCGAAGCAGGGCAGTAACCTCTCCAACTTAATTGGAGTAGGTGCCTTTCGGCCCAGGAGCGCCTTGCCCCCCTCTGCCCCAGTAGATCTCCACTGCTCCGCCGGACTGGCATAAATAGGTGTCTCCCTCCACATTTGGAACACTCATGTTTAAATTTGCAGGGGGGCCTGGAGCAAAACTCCTTGTTGAAGTTCCAACATGTTCCTGAGCTAGGCACTGGGGCCCTCTGGGCTGTACCCATCCCTTCCTGTGCGGGACACTGCTGAAAAGGCTTGTAAACCACCGGCAGCCCTCTAGCTACGTGGGTGGATGACGCTGATTGCGAAGAGGCCGTCCATTGCATCCACAACTCAGAGTCCACGTCACCCCATGGCTTTTCAGGATTAACGCTCTCTCTGGCCCATCATAGCTTAGACACGCAAAAGCCCCCAAAATGCATTTGGGCTTTGCGAATAATGTCCATGTATTTAAACATGGCAATGGCCCTGTCTGGATATTTTTCACAGTAGATAATAGCGTAGATAGAAAATGCCAAGGTCCAATTGTCCATAGTTATGGGGATCCTAGGCCTACGCGCCCGCTCCCACCCCTCCTCCTTAGAACCTTCCTTTGCCTGAATATCCCTCTGAAGGAGTTTGAAAACGTCAACATACTCATGTTTTCATATCCTTGCTTTAGTCTTATCCGCAACATGTGACCCCAAAGGCATAGAGATTCTCATATATGAGAGTCTTTTCTTATGTCTGGCCCCATCCTTGGCGTCGTCCTCCCTTACCCCGCTTGCCGCTGTTTCCCTGACCCCGCTCTGTGGGGGCAGCACTTTTTCTCCCATCTGGTCCGTACAGCCTACCAATACTGCACCTGTACTAGGCGTAGTGTGTATCGAGTCCTCCCCCACACCAATAGACTTGTATTGAGCCGTGCTGGCCCTACCTTTCCAATCACCCCATGGAGCCCACCAGTCCCCATCACTTTGGACTCTGCGGCCAGGAGTACTAGCATCTAACAGTGACTTGCACCCGCAGCCTTCTTTGCAGGAGACTTTGTGCCCTCGCTTGCCAGACGTTGAAGCCTGCAAGACAGTAAGAGAAGAGTGTGCTGCGCCACTCCTGTGCCCCTTTCCCTTCCCTTGTTCCACGCTCACCTGTTATTCATGAATCTGCCCATCTTCCAGGTCCTCATCATAATCTAACTCAAACACCTCCTCTTCGTCCACACCCCACTCTTCATTCGCACTGGCTGCATCCACCATGTCGTGCTCTTCATCCAGCCTGAGTCCCCCGTGGTGTAAGCCAGGCATGTGATTCATGCATTCCCGCGGTGTAGAGAAGGCCGCCGAAGACCCCTCTATAGCTTCTTACCAACGTCCTGGGGCCGTGTGACTGCGTCCTGCTCTCCACGGGGCCCTACAATCCCGACTTATACTTAGCGAGGAATTTAAGCTAGTCATGGCAGGGTGTTATTAATGACCTATTATTGATGATCCTTATTTCCTAGAGGAATTACTATTGGATGTAGCTTATTTCCCTGCCCCAGAAGCCTATATTATGGTCTTCCAGGCCTGCAAGAGAAAATCCATAGGAAAATCCATAGTTAAAACAAATATCAGACTAAGGAAAGGTAGCTTTATGTTGCCTTTATGCCTTAGAGATTTTGGAGGCAATTTAACCCTGTTCATTTAGGCTTTGATATCTAAAATTCAAAGTGCAATTTAAAATACAATAAAATAACAGTAGTGCGGATTCCACTGACCCTCTGCTTCCCAGAAAATCATGAACAATAAGTCCTAGTCTATCCCGCATCATTTAAAATGTATCACAGCAGAGACATGCAATTCTTCAGAGCGTCTAAAGATCTTTATTTTCATTTACTTTCTTTGTATTGTGTTTAGCCACTGCTCAATTGAAGACATGACCTTAGTAAACCTGTTAATCAGGCCAGTGGATCTCCCATCAAACCAATAAGACTGTTCATGTCATGTTTCACACATCTTCTTCTCTGCATAAACGTTTTAAAAACTTGATTCTCCAATGAAGGACAGCTGGACAAATACATGCAGTATGGTTGAGTGTCTTCTTTGCTGAAGAACATGTACGACTTTTTAGTGACCATGTCCAGGTGGCTTCCGAAAACTGATAATTTAACATGGAGAAAAATAGAACATTCTGAAAAGAAGGAATTTCATTTTAGCAGTCAACCTGGCCTTGTTTCTTTTGTGTTATGTTTCAGGTACATCATTTGAATGTTTCTTATGCAGAACCAAATCCTTATTAAAGAAATAGATTGATATTATTTTCCCAGTATGAACTGGAAACACACTTTGTTCTGGATAATGTGTCCCGTGTATCACGTTCATGTACAGTTTGCAGATCACTTGGACTGCTTTTGTAATCGGTTAATGCTAACTGTAAGTCTAAGGCTAAGTCATACCAGTTTTGGCCATATTGCATGCTGCCCTACAATTTAGGAAAGATCTATCAGATAAAGAAGAAATTGTGAAAAGCCCAGACACCAGGAGTATAGAGCATAATGGGTTAAGTGTTGGAGACTTGATAATTACTGATGCACCTGGCCCTTTTTGCAGGGTCATTCCCAATCTTTTTGCCTCCTTCCTCCTAATTTTCCTGACCAGCTTCTGTTGGCTTTAGGACTCTGGGCACTCTACCACTGCTGATCAGTGCTATAGTGCATATGCTCTCTTTGTAAATTGTATTGTTGATTGGTTTATTCCTGATTGGCATGTTTGATTTACTAGCAAGTCCCTAGTAAAGCACACTATTGGTGCCTGCGGCCTGTAAATCAAATGCTACTAGTGGGCCTGCAGCACTAGTTATTCCACCCACATTAGTAGCCCTGTAAACATAACTCAGTCCTGCCATTGCAGTGTCTGAAGTTTTAAACTGCCAATTCGACCTGGCAAGGGTACACCCTTGCCAGGCCCAATCCTTCCCTTTTGGTACATGTAAGGCCCCCTAAGGGAGGCCCAAGGTAGCCCCATGGGCAGGGTGCAGTGTATTTAAAGGGTAGGACGTGTACTGGTGTGTTTTACATGTCCTAACAGCGAAATACTGCCAAATTCGTGTTTCAGTGTTGCAAGGCCTATCTCCCTCATAGGTTAACATGGGGACTGCCTTTAAGTAATTTAAAGCACAGATTCCCTTTGAAGGCAGATAGAAATATGGAGTTTGGGGTCTCTGAACTCACAATTTAAAAATACATCTTTTAGTGAAGTTGTTTTTTAGATTGTGAATTTGAAAATGCCACTTTTAGAAAGTAGGCATTTTCTTGCATAAACCATCCTGTGACTCTGCCTTTTTTTTTATTCCCTGTCTGGGTCAGTTTGACAGTTGGGCTGTTCACACCTCTCCTCTAGACAGTGACACAAAGGGAGCTGGGGTGTAGCCTGCATATCCAGATGAGCCATCTGGGCTAGAGTGGAGGGAGGAGTGGTCACTTAAACCTGCAAGGACTGTGCCTGTCCTCACACAATGTAGTCTCCAACCCCCTGGTGTGTGTCCGGGGCCTGACCTGGACAAAGAAGGATCTTACAAACACTTGAGACTTTGCCTTTCAAAGGCAGAACGGGATATAAGAAAAAGACCCAGAACCCCAGACTTTTAGAATCTTTCTGGAATCTGCCCAAGAGGAGAGCTGAAGGAGGAGTACTGTCCCTTTGCTGTGTTGCTTTGCTGAACTGGCCTGCAGTTGCTGCTTCTGCCTGAAAAGAGTGCAAAGGATGAAATTTTTTGTGTGTCCTGCTTGAGAAAGTTCTCCAAGGGCTCGGAGTAGAGCTTGCTTCATGTTGGATGTCTCAGGGATATCAAACTTTAGTTTCCTCTTCACTAGCACTGTAACTGTGTGTTTTGTGCTGTTCAAGGAGAAAAACCACTGCAACAATATCAAAGACGCCGCTGGCCTGCACCGTTACCTAGTGACGATGCACGAAGCTGCACTGCCCCGCTTTGCACCACAATCCTGGTCTTACCGACGCCATCATAGGATGACTTCACCGAGCCGCTGCTCGCGCGACCTGTTGGCCCCGCACTCCGGCATCGCCTGCTCACACCGCAGCCTGTGCATCCCCGACGACACCGCTCCTGCTGGCACTGGCACCACGGCCTCTGGACACCGCTCATGAGGTACACAAAGCACTGTCCCATCCTGCACCACAGCCCTGGTCCACCGACGCCAGCACCATCGACTCCATTGTCCTCATCAGGCATCCCTGCCTGCACCGTGGCCTGTGGACACCGCTTGTGAGGGTCACGAAGCACCGCCACGTCCTGCACCGCCGGCTTGGGCCTACCGACGACAGCGATTCAACAATGATGCTGCCGCTGTCTGCACCGTTACCTGTTTCACTGCATGTCGCACTGCCCCACTTCACACCGCAGCTCTGGTCTCACAGACGCCGCTGACACAGTCACTGAGCCGCTGCCTGCACTGTGACCCAAGGCACTGCACGTCGCATTGTCCCGCTTTGCACCGCAGCCCGATGCCATCCAAGCCAGCGCTCCTGACTTCATCAGCCCGGAGTTCGATCTGCAATGCGTGTGACTTCAAGGGCCCAACGACCCCCTCACCAACTCCAGAACCGACACCACAACACCAGCAAAGCCACTCTTCGGAGCTCACCACGAGGCTCATGACTCCCTGCAATTCCAAAGGTACTGTTTGAGGGTCTCCCTGACACCATGGCTGGCCCGCGACGCCACAGCTGGCCGGAACTGTTGGTTTTGTTGATCACGATGCCGTGAGAGCCGCAGGTGGAGCTATCGACTTCAAGGAACTGTATTTTTTAGTAATTCTTGCTAAATTCATATCTTTAACACTGTATGTTGGATTTTTATCATTTTGGTCTTGTTTTACATAGATAAATATTGGCTATTTTTCTAAAACTGGTGTGGTGTCCTTTTCTAGTGTTTTCACTCATTACTATGTGTTATGTGCAAATGCTTTACGCATTGCTCCTGAGATAAGCCTGACTGCACGTGCCAAGCTACCAAGGGGGTGAGCAGGGGTTATCTGAGCGGGTATCTCCCTTATCCTGACTAGAGTGAGGGTCCCTACTTGGACAGGGTGCAAACCGACTGCCAACTGGACACCCCATTTCTAACAATTTCTAATTCAGTTTATTGCTGAAATTTGATTTTATCTTTATTAGTGTCAAATACGAAATCTAGCTACGCATTGACTTTTGAAATCTAATTTACCATAAAGTATCAGCATGGAGATTTTTTAAAAGGTAATTGGTGGTGTTTCTCGTAAAACTACAATGAAGTATTCTGTTCTGTGTTTATTGATTATCTGGCACTGTCACTTCCTATTTGTTTAAAAGCAGACAAGGCATTTTCCAGGAGGAAGACTAGATGTACCACACTTGTCACTGGGAGTGCGTTGTCAAAATGGTCATAGTATAGCACTTCATCACCCATTCTTTGTGCCAGGCGCTTCATGTAATCAACCAGTGAACATGCTGGACGGGTGTGTGCAGAGTTTGTATCCATTCATACTGACTTGGGTTATAATAGTAGTACTCTAATGCCCAAAGTGAGTTTCTGAGTACTGACCATCATACAAGTCATAAAGATATTTGGTTTGATAGCTGTATTGTCTAGATTCAATTCTTGTCTTACCAACTTGACCTAATTGTGTGATTTTGTGCCTATCGCTTTGTCTCTCTTAGTTCCTGAGACAGGGGATGCTTCCTTCCATATCAGTTGTGAGATGGCTGCGTGCTCCCCCCGTCTGATTTTACATGACCAAAGTAACAGTGACACGATGCTGAATGACACGGTACTCAGCAGATGGGGGAACGCAAGCTTTCCTCCCATAGCCAAGGATTCTGGTGGGCAGTGTATCACAAAGCAAGACTTATCATTACTGGTTGTGATTAGCTGATCAGATGCTTTCAAATGCACTTTAACAACCAATTCCAAATCATGATTTACTGTTCTTTGCGTAGTGAGAGACTACAGGTGCCCTAGTCGGCACTGCTGAAACAGGACTAGAGAATGAAGCAGGGCCGTCTGCCTGAACTAATTATTGTGGTAAGTAAATTAATGGACCCCCGGGTGACCAGGCACCAGTTAAGCCATTTCAAAGTACTGTCCACAATAGTCTCTCAGATATTTTGGGCGTTTTGAAGCTTTGTATAGTGTCATCCCTGGATTTCCACTCACGTGGTCATCTTTGCTCTGCGGCGGCAGAAGTTATTTATTGTTATTAGTTAGACTTTGCCTGACTGAGTTGGGGATCTGAAGGTCACGGCGGTTTAGGCCTTATAAGACTTACTTTTCATCTCCTGGAAAATGTGACTTATCATGGCAGAGTCTATTTTTCAGTTTGTGACACTGGATTTATTTTCATCTTAAGAAATAAACGCAAAGAATAAAGGCAAAGGCAAGGACACCGAAGCCATTTCTGCTTTCAGGATCCCGAGTTCTTATAATGTGCTGTACATTTCACTTCATCAAACAGTGGAACCGAAAGCTGCCTTTTGGATTTCTTGTAAATGGAGATGCACGTGCTGCGGAACTTAGGGCAGTACCTTAAGGTAGATAATGAAACTGTCTCCATCTGATGAGGTCTGAGCTACTGAGGCAGTGAGAGAAGGCGAGAGCTGTGGGTTGTGAAGGGGGCTCGCCTCATAACCTGTGCAGTCGTGCCATTCGGCTATCACTCCCATCTTTGCCCCTTTAATAAGGATTGCCATAGATCGGAGACGTATTGCGAGGTATACTGGCCACAGTTTTTTATTCCTACAAACTAAGTTGCTGCTTACAGGTGGGTACCTCATCTCAAACAATCTTCACATGGTCCTGTACAGATTCCTAGATATTTCGGATTTCTGGCTTCATTACTGATAAAGAGGTATCTTAACTAGGGTGACTAGATTTTCAAAGCCTAAAACCGGGACATTCCGCAAAACAAAGCAGAAGGTCTAATGCAGCATCGCCCGAGGGGCAAAGTAAGGCAGAGGAGGCACCAAAGAAACAAATAAAAAGGTCAGTTTTTAAACACAGTATCAAATATGTTATTGAAATAGCTTTCTAATAAGAGCTGCTAACTAGTACCGCTTTGTAACACATAAAAACGTTCCACTGTTTGCAGTCGATCTTCACACAAACTGACCCAAAATTACTGAAATCTGTTGGGTCAGTTGGTGAAAAACTGGGACTGTCCTGGCAAATCTGAGACGCATGGTCACCCTAGTCTTAACCAGTTTCTTCCACCCCTCAGATTCCTGACTTAAACATGCTACCATTGGTCCATTTGCTCCGGGTTAATGGGTTCCTCTTTCTCTTACCACTGCGGGCTCTGCCGCCTGGCATCACTGAGACGGCAGAGTGCCAGTTGTTCCCCTTTTAGCCCCTTGTACCACAGAGTTTTACCTTTTCCTGTGCTCACCTACCACCCTCCCAAGTCGGGCAGGAACCGCTGCTCGACCCGAATGAAGCAGGATTGCCTTTGGGCCCCTTGTATCGGGCTCCCGCACCCTGTGAGTTGTTTATTTTAAAATCGCCCACCATGGTGGCCAAGTCTAGGGGTTCACTTTTATTTGGCTGAACTTTTTCGCTGTAGCGCCTTTATCATGCACCCCCTCCTCCCTGGGGCTTTCTCTTGTCATGCTTTCACCTGGGTCCCTACTAACCTCTAAGGAGGAAAACGGGGGCAGAAGGATGCTCTTGTGCTAAGATGTGATTTTGTGTACTGCACTTCAGATGCATTCACCATTTCTGTCCTGTGCCCTCATCCAGGTTATAACAATGGTGCTTTAAGGCCTTGCACTACCAGCCGGGCCAGCACTTGATCTGCTGTAGTAACCAAGGTGCAGCCCCATAAGACACCTCGGCCGTCTCTCATGTATTTTACTGCTCTTTTGGTGAAATTTTCAGTTCTCCCACAATGAGATGCCTTACATATACATTCTCACAGTGTCAGCACATTAAAGTCACATATTAATGCACTTCTGATCAAAGGTAAAGCCTGCTAAGTGCCGGAAAATGAAAACAAGTCCAGAAGTTCTCCAAACTTTGCCGGCCAGTGTGCTAAGACTTTTGTTATGTTTGAACATTCTTTATTGCTCATATCTTTTTCAAACTTTGGGCTTAACTCCAGAATTTGGGCTTTTTTTTGAGTGACTACAATTTTATTGACTTCTGCTACTGAAGTGAAGGGAGATCAACAATTTGCATATGTATAGCTCTGATATACCACAGAGGGTTTTTTAGTGCTCTGCATGCAGCTAAAAGACAGTGGTGAATCATAACCTTAAGGTTTTAGGACTCTATTATAACCTGGTAGAGTAAAAGAAAGGAAAAAGGGAATAAGCTAGTAATACCACTTTTGGCCAGGGGTGGCGGCTCTGATAGGACAGAGGAGCGTCTCCCACCCCTCCACCAGCAGCTGGAGCTGCAAAACCTTTGTAGTACAAACATAATAAACTCACTTTATTATGTTTTTACTATACAAGTGGGCGGCGCCACTGGCGTGATGGGGACAGAGGCATTCCTCCTCAGTGCGCATGTATGTTCTTCTCAGGCCGGCCAAACATACATGCGCACTAGGGTCTTTCCAACCCGGCACTGCATTGCCAGGTTGGAGAGAGGAGGCAGAGGCTCCGAGTCTGCCTGGGAGCACCCTGGCTGGGCGCTCCTAGCCAGTCCTAACTCTGCTTTGAGCAGCGCTAGGATTGGCCGCAAGGCAGGCTGGGAGCCTATGCCTGCAGCGACAGAGCAGAGCGGAGTGGCTGGAGTGCCACGCTAAAAAGCTAATTTTTATATTCCTTATCTTTTCATTTTTTGGGGGTGCCACCCCCACCCTCCCCGCTACATGCCCCTCCGCCCCTTTTCCCCTCCCGCGAGCCGCGGCTGCAATTGGCAGCTCTTTTCAACAGTTTTAGGTGCGGATGTTGAGGCTTAAACTATAAAACAGAGCTGCTGCTTACAGAATACATACCCGTCGCACCCTTCCCACTCCGCCGGCTCCATTCGGAGCCGGCTTTCTCGTGGGAAGGGGTTTCCCGCTGGGCTGGCGGGCGGCCTTCTGGCGGTCGCCCGCCAGCCCAGCGGGAAACACAGAATAACCGCGGCGGTCTTCTGACCGCGTAGCGGTATTCTGTTGGGGGAACTTTGGCGGGCGGCCTCCGCCACCCGCCAAGGTTAGAATCACCCCCAGTGTGTTTATTGCCCTCTACCACGATTCCAGATTCACTTTAGAAATATTAAGCATGTTCTTTTTCACTGGATCTTCCTTCACTGTTGGTCTGTAACCCAGCCAGCAGCCAATTACTTCAGGCCCTAAGAGACATTGCAGATGACCACTCTGCCACATTCCTCGTCACTGATGGGTTGCTTCAAGAATCCACCTTGGAGTACATATTATGTCAGATGTGGGTTGGCTTGAGTTGCGATGCCTCTGAATCATCAAAGTAGAAAGTTCCACAACACCAGAATTTCACCAAGTGGGAAGGAGGTCAAGTCAGCTTCACCATGGGTTCTTATGAAAAATCGATGGGAGGGGTGTACAAAGTGTCGCTTTTTAATCTGGCAAAGTATTTAGCTGATGCACACATCACTTATAACTGCAACATCTGACGCCTCAATTTCAAACAATTTTCATAGTAGAACAGGTGACATTTACTGTGTGCAGTGCCTGATACCCTCTGCTCCAGCGTGACATGATGGTAATGCTGGGCTGAGATATGCAGCAAAAGACACGGTTTAAGAGCTGGGTGTGTTGCCCACAATGTTTATGGCTGCACATGACCCCACTATTCATAGTTTTGATCTACAATTAGTAACTCAGTTTCCCCTCATTTCAGTTGCTGTATGGGAAACAATTACTATATAAATCAAATATTTTAAAAACAATATTCAAAATGTAGAAGTTATCAAAAGCACTTCGTTGTAGTATTGTACACAGTCATTTTACACACGAAAAAATAAAAATCCCTTTATTGCTGAAATTTCAGTGACATGAAGCAATAGGAGAGACGATATCAGAAATATGGATATAGACATAGTAGTCACCTGGAATTACACTAGATAAGTCTTACGGTGTTCTGGTCTTGTAAAATTATCTTGAAATGATTTGTTTGTAGTTATTGTGAGGAAAAAATATATATGTAAAGAGCTTCTGTGTTTTGGAGGAACTGCAGAGGTGGAGGTGGAGGTGCAGATGGCTAGACGATTGTTACTGGTACCCACCTAATGATCTCTGGAAATAAATGTTTCATTTTTGTTAACAGCCAATGGGCTTTGCTTCACAAAATACCTTTGTGCAGATATTTCTTGAATTTTCGGACAAGGGAGGCAGAAACCTTTATTTTGCCATGTGTTGCTGTATTCCAAGATGATTTCACTTTAAACAAAGTCTTACATTAAGCAAAGAATTGTAATAGTAGAAAAAGTGAAATTAGCACTATATAAAAATAAAGAACGTATTAGTGGGCAAAAATATTAAACAAATACACCAAAATATAGTAACTGAATAGAACAGAGAACACATGGCATAATCTATTACAAAATCAAAACACAATCATAGCTTAGGTGACCGTGGCGTCCTGTGATCCTAATGAATAGGAGGAGGGTAAATGCCACACTTCAGGAAATGATGGTAGGACGCATTTAGAGGCGTTTAGGTAAATTCACTGCTGAAGCCCCAGTGTATCCACACCCTCGTTGCAGATGTTTCAGTGTTCAGTTCCCCAAATTCATATTTTCCTAATCATTTTATGTGAGTGCCCACTCGTGACCTCCCGTTTCGTTGCAGAACAGCATTGAGTGAGGCTGCATACCAACCCTGTGCGACCCATACCTCATCCCTTAATTCCCATTTTCTGTGCTCTGATGGCAGTGCAGTTCCGGTTTGTGTTTCCCGTTGGTAGCAGGTCCGTTTGGCTGAAGGAAAGCGGTCAGTTTTCGTTTTTGGTGGTGGTGGGGGAGGGGATATGCCTTTTAGTCTTTGGCACTGATGAATCTCCCTATTTGAGAGGAAGGAGGTGGCAGAACATTTCCACCTTTTAGTCTCAGGTTAGAATCTACTGTCATCGGAGCGCCGCATAAAATGGAGGGGACTTGCAAAACTACAACAGTACCTTGCGGTGTGAAGGTAGCCCCCACTATGTGACACTGCAGATTATTAACACCAAGGGCCTGATTAGCAATATCTCCACGCGTTGGAGGAAAGTATGCCTCTGATGACCAGGGCACCATGCTCACTGATTTTCCTTTCCAATGGAAAGTATATTTTAAGATACAGTGTTCGGTTGCATTATGGAAAAAGGTGAGCCATTTTGATCTATAATCAATCCTCTTGCGCTACTGCAGATTTGGTTTACAGTGTCTGATGGGCTTCGCCAGCTGAAGCCGTTCTCAAGAAGTGGTGTACCACGGTGATCTGGTGGGGAGCAATGGTGAGTCTCCTCTGTGCCTTTGTCTTGCTTACTGTGTCACTGGTGCACAATTCTTCTGGTCCTTTAAAGTCGGCCGGATTTTGGGTTTGAGTCTGGGTTCCCCATAACTTCTGTGCATGCATCAGTGTCGCCCTCATGCAATCATTTGTTATTGTGTAATGACTACACACCGCACAGGAGTATTTCAAAGAACTCAGGGATAACATTAAAAGAAACATTAGTTCTTTGGCTGGACCGGTGGGGACGAAAGAAGTACATGAGTTGAAACAGGACCTGCCACTAGTACGGTGGAATAAAGGCTCAAAGTAAGCCTAGACAAAGATGGGGGCGTAGTTGAGCATGCATGTTTAGGTTAGCGTGTATGTGTCTGGTGGTCTTTATGATTTTAAAGTCTGCTTTATTGCACTTCTAAGACTTATTTGTTCACGGTCTCAATAGAGTACTAGAGGGGTCTCACTCAACCCTTGCATTGGAATGAGCACATCAGTGATTGAGAACTTCCGTAGATTCCATATAGCCACAGGAAGTGGGAAACATAGACATTATTCTTTAACGCTCTTGAGCTTGATGCAGTATTTCTCTTTCCTTTTTTCCTCCACTGATGGGAATGTTTGTGTGCTGTCTTCCTGATGCAGTGACCAGAAATCCTAGAGGATGGGCCAACATAAACAAGGAAACTCTGATCTAGATGGCATATTGCCCTCCCACTCAAAAAGAATGGATGTATAATGAAGATGCAAAAGTCATGGCCAGTCTTATTCTTCGGACATCCGGAGTTGCATGTGAAGTACAAAGAGGTCAGGGGGTTACTTTCTGGAATGTTATCTCCAAGATATTATGAAAGGGCAGAAGTAACTAGTTTCATTGGGGTGCTGGTTCTAGAATAAGGAGAGTAGGTCCAAGCATGAACACATATTGAACTTGCATCCTAGCTTTCAATTGCGTTACTTGCACACTCAAAAATAGTTAAGAAACGTGGTTCAGCAAGGAGTTACTTCTGGTGTGAAAGCTTTGCAGATGCTTATGTGCTTTTTTCATTAATGAAAATAGGGGGTCACTTGCTCAAATATAATTCCAAAATATTATCAAAGAAAGAAGCAACCAGTGTCTCTCGGGTGCTTTTTCCCAGCTGTTCTACTGTACGCCCTTAAATAGATTTTCTCCATAAGTTCCAGGGAACTTTTCTGTCACTGCACCAAGTGAAACTGTAATCTGATTTGCAGTTAATTCATTTTCAAAGGTTATTGGTTACTTCATATCATGGGAGTGGGCGTTTTTGTATGTATCTTTTTTTAGTAAGATGTACCAAGTTAGTATCATGGTCTGAATTTTGTGAAGCACCCTTGAGCCACATGCTGCTTATTTGATATGGGGCTAATGGGTCTGGTTGGGTTATGACTCTTTGGTGCAGGGTGGTTTCGTGTATTTGGTGTTTGTTTGGCTCGGATTGATGTGCTGAATGGATTGTGACTACTTAGTGGTGGTAATATTGAAGCTTCTTTTTGCTGCTTTAATGGTTAGGAGATGCTGTTTGGATTGGGGTTTCTAGGCTGTTTGGGGGGGCTGCTTTGAGCTGATTGGACTCTGACTGCTGAGTGAAGCTTGTCTTTCTTCCTTTCTTCCTTTCTTTCTCATATACAAGTTCAAGAAATCTATGTATCAGCAGTTGTTTATTCATTTGATTACTCTCCTTTATTCACGTTATTACTTTGGTTTGCATAATGTTCTTTCGGGTAGTGCGAGTTGTTTCCTGAACTGCTTGTGGTTACTGGGACTTCAGATGTGCTGACACGAGTCGTGCATTAAGGAGTGGAGTCCAGTTGTAGACCCAATTTATGGGGTGCAGAGACTCAAGGTACACCTCTGACAAAGATAAAATGGGCACCAATGCATGTAGTGTTCTTAATGACTTCTGGAGGGAATACAGCATGCCAGTCATGTGTTCCTGAAGCTTTTGTGATATTGGAGAAGAGCTTGTACATTAATTATTATTCTTTGTGGCTGATGGGACGATCGGTCATAGGTTTTATACTTTTTAGAAGATTACATTGAGGCATGGGAATGGGTGAGCTGGTTGCTACTCTCAAAAAAGTCAGTGCAAATAGACGCACATAGATAAATCTTAAGAAGCAGTTTCAGACAGGACGTCCGATCTTCAGATCGTCGAACAGATGAGAGATATTGAAGGCTCTTCAAAATAGATGAATGGAGTTTGCCTTATTTTATTTTGCATTTAATATATTGTGAACAGGGCCCCTCCAATTATGTTTCAGGATAGGGCCAAATTATGCAGCAGTTTTGAATACATTATATGGCAAGAAAAGGCAAATTATGCAGCATAATGTGGCACATTTTGTAATATTATTACTTTATTATTTTGTCATTTTTAGGGTTGAGTGCACAAAGCGCCCTGGTGTAATCTCTCTCTGGGGTTTTAACCACGCCCATATCATGCCTATCAGTTTGGTTGGTTCGTGGGCTTGCCTTCCAAAATGCGCTTGATTTCATTAGTGAAAGGCATGCATACGTTCATGTCTTTTCCGGTGTTTAGCCCCCCTCGAGCGCACTGGCCAACTACTGAAAACATATGAGGCTCCATGTTTTCTGTATGGTTTCTGGACTAATTTTTCTCTTTATTTCGTAGGCAGTGTGATCTTGCTGGGCATTAGTCGAGCGCTTTCCATGACATCGACCCTGTTACATGGATAATTGCACTGCAAGCAAACTTCTGTTTCTCTTTGTGTGTCTACTTTGCGCTCATGGCGGCCATCAGCTCGCTTATGTGAAACTGTTTTACTTTTCAATTTCAGTTTGTGGCAAGAAAAATCCAGTTAGGAGTTTACAACGCTAATAGCTCTAGCTCAAGCAAACGCGAGACCCATTGCATTGCAAATGCTTGTTAAACTTGGTAACACTGCATGAGCATTGGTTGCACCTCAATAGTGTCAATTTAGCACCCTAATATAGCAATAAGCAACATAAAGGTGACTGGTCCAGCTTTGCACCGGGCCTTCCAATGTGCAGAAAAACGTGTAACTCCAATTTTGGTAATTTTTTAACCATTTGTGCTAGAAACAAAGGTTTTTTTGTTAAAATCAGCAGATTATGTTACGGATGTTGGATTATGTGGCACATTAGTCGTTGTACACAGCCAATTCAATTTACTTACATTGCTTTTTGCTACTGATAAATTTGAAGTTGCACTTTAGAGGTTACAAAAAGTTAAGAACATTTTTTAAGGCAGTGCATGCAAACATGGAGGATGAGCATATTCTCGTCCTACTCTGTCCCAGCTAAATTCTTCTGTCTGTTGCCACCACAGGTCCTATTTATCCTCAATTGTCATCTGTGTTGCCCAATATAAGAGGTTTTAAGCAGGTGTCCAGCAAAGTCACATCCCACATCTTATAGATTTTCTGTTTTTCCATGATGATGTTAACAGTGTCAAGACCTTCCGGAAAAGTGGAAACATAGTGTAGTACAGAACACCCGAAAATAAGACATCTATTCCGTTTACATTGTACAAGAAGCACTTCTGCCAACTTATGCAAATATCGTTACCATTTTGCAATTTGCTAGATGTTGTACCTTGGATTGGAGTCATTGGAGATCTTCAGAACACGGTCGAATCGGACCATGAACCACCTAAAAGTAGGCTTTAAGTATCACTGAGATCCATCAGCAAAGACAGCACTCCATCAGAATGAACCATTTCATTTCTTGCAATGAAGTTTTGCAGCATTTTTATCCCAGTGTTTGGAGGTTCTACATCCATGGAACTCTTCAAAACACTAATATTGCTAAGCCTTCATTTACCAATTTTTTTCAATACATCGTTTCCTTCTTTCTACCCTTCAGTGCCTGTTTTATCCTTCTATTTTAATCAAGTCTGTCCTCCCTGTCTCAAGTAAGGGATTTAGATATTAGATGATAAACGTGGTATAATAATCTGCGTATAGCAATACGCCTATACTGTGCTCAATGGAGAGTCTGATGTGCAGTTGATCGGTACAGGGCGCACAGGATGACTGGGTCCCAAATTAACGTTTCAGACCTGAATTGTGGCCACTTACGACATTTTAAACTTTTAATGGTGGATGTCTGAATTACTGGACACTTTTGTGCATGTTTTTCTCAAATCTTCGGCCGGTTTCAGCTCATAGATTCCGCTTGCTGTGAGGTGCTCAGAAGTACAATGGTGCGTGTTGAGATCACGAGTCAGAGTTACTAGGTTCCCTGTCTCTCGCGCCACGGCTTGTGGCACGTTCTGCATTCTGAAAACCGGCTCCTTGATCAACCAATCCGGGATGTAAGACCTCTCTATGCCCCTGCAGCAGTGCACCCCTGGCTGCTGGTTACTGGGGTATTTGAGGTAAGTGGAGTGCTTATCTCTGCCATAGATATTTATTATGTGTCTGTGGCCAGTGGCGGAACGAAACTTGCATGGTGGGGGCCCCTCTCCGGACTCAGAAGGTCTCCGACCTCTGTACTATGCTGGGAGGGTGGGGGCCCTGGAGCCGGGGGACACTCTGCTCTCCGGGGATCTTTGTTATGCCAGTGGTTGTTGCGTACATGTGCCTCCCCTCTCAATGACACACACCCTCCGTTTCACCATCTGAACAAGAATGCCCGAAGCACAACTGTTTACATTCCTTATGCGAGCAGCCGGCTCTGAAATAACCGATTCCTGTAAATCTCGAAGTTCAGAAAAGAAGGGGCTGCGGTGGGTCATAATGATCCATAATTAAGGCATCTGCTCACCCAGAGCCTTGTACATAGTTATTACCCTCTGATAACATATGATTTTAATGTTGGGTGAGCTTAAAGTGAGGCTAAGACTTGCAAGGACTCTGCACAGATCTCCAGGTACGCCACATGCTGGGACCTGACTAAAGGCCCGAGGGCACCTTCAGAGATGCAGCACGAGTCAGAAAATGAATTAACGCAGAAAAAGCCATTGTGATGTTTGCCTTCCATAACAATCTCCTCCTTTTTTATTCTCCTTCTCTGTTCTCAAAATCCTTTGTTACCTTATCTGCCTTAACTTCTATTTTTTACCCTAATTTTACTTTCTACTTTTCCATTTTTATTCCAGCCCATTACTTATTAATCCCTTTCCATGCCACCCCCCTTGTTATGCCCATTCTCCATTCCCTTTTCCCTTTTATGTAATCCGAGATCACACCAGAAAGCACAGGCATCATTTGTTTTTCTCTGCAACAGTCAATAAATTGGAGCCTTTTGGGCATCTCCAGTGGGGAAGCTGCAGCTTCTGCAGTTCAGGTGAGAAGTAGACCCTTCTCACAGCTGCACCACCACTATCTGGGGCAGGGAGGAAAATTGGAGTCTCCCATGCTCCTGCGCACCCCTGCACTCCGACAAACATCTTGCAACACCGTTCCCACCACTCCCTCCAGCAGATATTAACTTGGCAGTAATCTTTCACTATTCACTCTTCCGATAGTTCATGGTGGGCTAGATGCATGTGTTCAATTTTTATATCATGCCAAAGTAACTGATGTACATTTAGGCCCACCAGGAAGATGGAAAACTGTCCTTACCATGCTATGCATGGATGACATTGAAAGTTACATAACATCAGCTCCATTGTAGAGTGCTTGAGGATTGTGCTGTCCATAGCCAGTATCTGGGCCTTTTATTTGGAGTGATGCTTACATAGCGATCATTTCTTGTCCCGCAGCAGCGTTCCACTGTCAGTATAAACTCAAACAGGAATCAAGGCTTCGCAGATATTCAGTCAAGTTTCTGATCACTCGGGTAGTGACTGGCTGTTTCTTTTTCATCAGACAAAAAGCAAAAACGCTGCATTCTGAAACTTTTGCATACTCTTATGCATGCAATCATCACATAGAAAATGTGCATAATGTTAAAGAAATTAATGAGTGATTGCATCGCAACTGACTAACTGAATAGACATGAATTATGCCATTCCTTGCGGGAAACTATTAGTTTAAAGTTAAGACTTCAGCGTTTTTAAAAATTCCAAGATTTGCCTCTGCTGTTTTCCTGATATGTGGCAATGGGGCCAAGGAGCCTTGGAATGATGCATAAGAAATCTTTCAATCGCGTGTGGCTTTGGATCCCCAAAACCTCAATATAACTCTTCTTTCTACATTTTGACCCTCCTATACCTCCTCAGTGTATTATAATGGTTCTTTATACGTGTCCATATCTATTGCTTGCATTAACTTGATTGGGTTCATTTACGCCAAGGTGGGTGCAGACTCGCCTGCTGGGGTAACAGAAGCCCCTCTTCTATGTTTGGCAGAGTGTCTTCCATATTTTTTTGTCCTTCACTGCTCTGGCCGATCATTTAGGATGAAACTGCTTCCGGGGTACTTAGTCTTTTAATTCATATTCTGTACCTGACACTTGTTTCACACTGTTATGACACTTTTTCAAGGCTTTTTCAGGTCATCTTTTTGGTTGGACCTTGCTCAGCAGGATTCGCATCAGCATCTGGTGGGAACGGGAGACATGATTTATCAAGTTCAGTTTTTAATGATTCTCATTTGCGCATCTCTATAACGGTCTATCACATGATGCTTAAAAATATCTGTAGGGATTTTCTGTCAGTTCCTTTTAATCGAAGCAACAAATATAAGGACCCCTCCATATTTGCCAAATGGAACAGTTTCTAGACCCACTCCTGCTAATTTCCTTAGCAGAAGCAAAGCTGGATCAGTAGGGTAATGAGAGGCAAAGAGAACTCTGTCATGTGTGTCAACTCAGAAACCATCATTGCGTCTGACTCTAGTTCTTCACCTCAATTTAGAGAATTGACACTGGTGTGAGTAAACTCACTTTCATAAACCTTGCCTCCACCCTCTGTCCCACTTAGTATGAGTTTTACAGAAGGAATGATGGGTATTGAAGTCTTTGCTTTATTTTTAAATGGAAGACTAGCCTACATTGTTGTGTGCAATGAGGTAACGAACCATCGCCCATGAGAAACTAGCAGATTTGAAAACCCAAGATCATACAATTTATGGTGCTACTTAATCTTTATTATTTGAGTAACAATATTGGTCCTTAATATAATGCACACCACAAACTTAATTTTATCTTGACACATAGGCCCTCATTACAACTTTGGTGGTCTTCCATAAAGACCGCCAAAGCCGCGGGTGCCAGGAGACTGCCAGTGCTGGCGGTCTCCCACCCGCCATATCACGGGTACTGCTGGATTTCTGCCACACTTTAGGTGGAAATCCAGCAGTAGTCTGGCAGGCGGAAGTGCTCTGGTGGTTTTACCACTGGCCCCTCCCAGCCAGTAGGACACCACCTGCCATATTATAGGCCATAATATGGCCTGGCGGTGTCCTGCTGGTGGGGCGCTGCCGGCTGTGGAAGCGTCCCATCCCGTTCCCTGCCGGACGACCTTCTCCCTGGAACAGGTAAGGTGATCGTCCGACAGGGGAGGGGGATGGGAGGGTGGGCGGTGTTGTGTGTGCATGTATGAGTGTGTGGTGTCTGCATGTGTGCATGAATGTGTGTATGCGTAGTTGTATGCATGTCTGAATGTTGGAGTGAATGCATGTCTGCACGTAAGTGTGTATGTGTGTGTGAGAGTGTGTTTGGATAGGTTGGAGTATGCGTGCATGAATGTGTGTATGATTGTAGTTGTGAATGTGTGTATGGATGTTGGTGTGAATGCGTTCATGGATGTTGTGAATGCGTGCATGGATGCGTGTGAGTGGATGCATATATGTAAGTGTAGGTGAATGGGTGTATGCGTGGTGCATGTGGGTGTGCGCATGTATGCGGGGAGGGGGACGCTGTGTCAGAATGGGGGGTGGGGCGCTGTGTCAGAAGGGGGTGGGGGTGCTGTGTCAGAAGTGGGGGCGGGGTGGGGGAGAGGGTACTGTGACTAGAGGGGGGGAGGGGTCTAGTGTTGCTGGGGGGGAGATGCATAATTATTATGCAATATTACACATTTCATTGGGGCTCATTTAATTAGTCTTGTAACAATAAAAGCTCGAGATCAAGGTAAGAAAGCAGGTGAGCAGGAGATTTGGAAACCTTCTATACTATATTACCACTTGGCTCAAATCGAGCAATTACTCCTATGCTGCACAAATTCCTGTTTTTCACCTTTACTTCTCTGTGGTTTAAAAAATATTTTTAGATTTTAAAATAACACTCTTCTTACTTCAAACGTTTATCTAATCCGAATAAAATTCAGGTGTTTGATTTCAACCTATTTTTGATCAACAGCATGATTCTCAAAGGTTCTCAGAAAGACAATAAACATTTGTTTGTACATCAACTGCATATGGTATGGTTCTTTCAGTGAAAGCCAACTAATGCCTATTTCATAAGGTTGTTAATACGAAAGTTATCATTACTTTACATAGGATTTGAAATCTACTAAGGTTCACTTGTATTCTTTTATTTCCTTTTGTCATTAAAAACAATGTCCTACACATAAATGACTCTGCGCTTTTCACTGTGTTTTCACTCAAATTATGCCAGATCTAGTTGGAACTAAATAGCCCAGATAACCTTTTTAAAAGTGGCTGCCAAATATTGGACACTCTCTCCCAAATCATATAATCATGCATTTCAGTAATTGAATGCAGTGTGTCGGAGGACAAACCACTATACTGACCATACCCCTTCATATCCCCTCCATCCCATTCGCCAACACCCACGGTGCTCTAGTAAGGCTCAGCTGCGACGAAGCCAATAATAATGAAGCAAGGTCGATCTTTAGAAATTCTGGAGGTTGTCCTTCAGTAATGTCTCTAGCACTAAACACATAACAGATCGGTCCCCTGTTGAACAAGACTGACTCACCGCAGAGGTGTGTCAGTCAATTGAAAGTTCACTGCTGACTATAGGTCACACGTTCCAAACCTTTCAAGATTAGGTCTTTCCGTCCGAGGTAGGTAAATTCAGTGCGATTTAATTGGATAATCTTAACACCACGAATTACTGTAGCTGTTAGAAATGGCTGGTGTGGTATGACTCTGTATGGCGCTATTGTTAATATTCTTATGATGGTGAGTGCTAAATGTGGGTGGCAGAGCTGTTCCTGCAGGGAACCAGTGAGTGGGGAATGTGTGGGTATTCTGGTGAAACTACGCATAGTCCTGCCTTCAGGCCCTCAATTGCAGGATATTTAGTTAAACCGTTGTTTTTTAAAACGCACAGCTACCGAATTTAGGAAAGGCAGAACTCTCCGATAATGCCGGCAGACATAGGCCTACATTTATGATTCTCACAACTGTGAAATTACAGCAAAAACAGGTGGATAATGCCAAAGACGTTCGTACATCGACATAGGTTTATCAAATGTTCGTTAGTAATTGTCTTTTTCGAACAACAGCTAGTAGTGGGTGCCAGGCTAGCTGTGCACCTGCCACCTCAGGTGACAAAGGAACACCCACTGGAATCAGTGAGTGGTAGCCTGTGTAATTAGAACAAAAGGCCAGGGCACACCCAGAGTATAACTTTGTATGGCAGATCCAAGTGGTGCTTCAGGAATCGAATCAACGTCCGGCAAACAGGTAACACTCAATATTTATTAAAGGTGAGCACACAATGGTCAAAAGCAGCCGACACGTGTTTCGTCTTCAAGACTTTGTCAAGGCTTTAGCCTTAGTATAGTAGCAAAGAAGGTCGAGGAGGGACTGACACCGACGCGACCGGCACGGTTGTACTTCTATTAACACAAGGCTTATCATAGCCCTTCTTTGCTACTATACTCCACATCATCGACTCATCGATAGACTTACATCATCCTAATGGATTCTTGGGACTCTGTTGCATCTGATTTTTACTTCTATACATCCATATAGCTAAAGCCTTGACAAAGTCTTGAAGACGAAACACGTGTCGGCTGTTTTTACTGTTTGGACTTGTATTCTATGTGGTCACTTGTTTGGAATTTTGACCATTGTGTGCTCACCTGTAATAACTATCTAGTGTTACCTGTTTGCCGGACGTTGATTCAATTCCTGAAGCACCACTTGCATTTACCATTCGAAGTTATAGTCTGGTTGTGCCCTGACCTTTTGTTCTGATTCTTACAACTGTAGCGGGAGCATTTTGAAGGTTTTGTGAATGTATTAAGCTATCTCAGATGAACATACAACGAGCATGAAGCTCCATTTTGCAAAAAAGGAGCTATGCAGATTTACCTTAGGCCTGGGGAAAAATTCAAATGTACTGGGGTAATTTGTATAATTTTAGGATTTCATGTTATGCTTGTTACACAAATTTATGTCATTACTCCACGTTGTATAATGGCGGCAAAATAATAGCACTGGACCAACGCGATCATTCAGAACGGGAGAGGCAGTTGTTCAGGAGAGTTGATTTTTGTTGCTATATTATTAGGTTACAATGCATCCACACCTCCAGTTTTGTGTCAGGGACTCATTTTGCCCTTAAAATATAGAGCTAAACGACGGAGTTGCATTTCACATAATTATGTGTGATGCAAACATAATTTCCCAGAAATTTCATATAATTATGTGAAAGCAAATTACACAAAATGTGCACATCCCTAGCTTACATGTTTGTTTGTGGCGTGTGAGAGAGGTGATCTGAAACTTTTTTTGATGCAGTGTATTGTTTTTGTCTCATATAAGGTTCCATTCTGGCCAGAAACATTTCAACACGGTCATGCCCACCTCGAACCAGCCCTGCTTCTGATGTGGAGGAAGATGATGACGGGTCGATGGATGGGAAAGGGTAGGTACATTGTTTGGGAGTAACCTCTGTAGTTCAAGCTGAAAGCAATGCACATATCTCGCTTTTAGGGATAACGTGGATAGGGGTTACTCTGTTGACGTTTACATTTTCAACCATGTTGTAATATTTTGTAGCAAACATGACTTTGATATAAAAAAATAAATAAAAAAAAAAAAAAAAACTTTCTTCACAAACAAGACGTGTGTCTGTAGACCATGAATATTGAGATGTTCTCCAGTGATGCACACCTCTGTATGAAATCCAAACATGGCTGATTCTGAGCCTTTCACACACTATTGTCCTTGCAGTACAAGGGATGCGTTTGTTAAAATATTTTGAAATGTTAAAATCTTGAGCCTGCTTCTGGGCAATACAATATTGATACACAAAGTTACTGAGGTGCAGGTTGTCCCCTCCCCAAAACAATTTATACACGTTTATCTGGTCTCTGTTTGCAAGTCCTGGATTTACACATGCATGGTATTCCCCAAAGATACTTAGTAGTCCCAAATCCTTCTACTACTATATTAACCCACAAGGGTGTCATGTTACCTACATGAGTAAATTTCTCTTACGTTGTTGGTCGAGAGAAAAAGCCGTCACAGGCCTCTCACCCTGTGCTTTAAGAATTACTGTTGTGCAGCATATTTAACACACATTCAAAAAAAGGTCACTACTCCTATATATTGCAGCATCCTTAGTATTAACTACAGTATAATTTCAAGATAAAAAAAAGAGAGGCATGACAAAACAACTTTTGGCCATAACCACATGTGGAGGAGTGCAGCCCCTTATCAGCTATGCCAATATTATCTCCCTTTCTGGTGAAGTGGGGACTACCTGATAGACTCCACCCTCAAACCCAGATGGAAGGCGCCTGCCTGCCCTGGCCGCTTCTCAGTGTTCCCGGTAGTGAAACCCTTTGCTGGTAAAACCAGGTGAAAAGCTGGCACTGCCTTGTTGCAAATTGAAATGTTACTGGATAAGGTATTTCCATGGGATGGTGGGTGGGGCACCAGAAAGGCAAAGCCCCTGCCCATCTCCCACCTCTGTGCTGTTCAGAGTGATCCAGGAGCTATGGGCGAGGAGGAACACACAGCTTCTGCCATTACCATTTAATGGCCCCTTCCTTCCAACCCAGTTTAGGAATAATATTTGGCAGATGTCCCTGCAGTGGGCCTGGCGTCTTGGCACAGATACCATATTTTTCCACCCACAAAATAGTCCCCTGGACTGTAGTCTCTGTTGGGGTTGTAAATCAATCTTTATAGCATAAGACTTTGTACATTTGTTTTGTCAGTAGTCAAAACTGTTCTCGTTTGATAATGTCACTGACATCATCATGCACTCAATGTCCCCCTGCATTCCTTTACCTTGTGGCATTCCTTTTCTCCATTTCCCAACCCAGTCCTCTGTGAATGGATGTGGTGTCTCCTTGCATTTGACTTGCAGGTAAAATATATGAAATTACCCTCTTTTTCCTGCAGCTTACTTCAAGGGCTTGAGTAACAAGACCCTTCTCCACATAATTGTCCTGGATTGTTTCTTTCTTCACTGAGATCCAGTCAGTCCAATTTTGGGTTATTGGAGACCTCATAGCCCTTAGGATCCAGTGACTCAGCCATCCTTACCTGCTAGTTAGGTCGTACGAAAGGTGGGTAACTGCGCAGTGAAGTAAGCAGCTTCACTGGGGTTCGGGGCCTGTTGACCTTGGGATTGTTGGCTAGAGTTGTGTTTAAAAGGCAAAAGGGAATCAACAAATTGAGCAAGGTTAATGTCAACGAAGCTGCCTCAGGATTGGAACCAACAGCTCCAAATGTTGCCGTGAAGTAGAAGATGTGGCGGTAAAAGATGTGGCTTCTTAGCCGTTCTGGCTGCTATGGATGTATCTGTTATGCACATGTGTCAGGGATTTGTGTGGCTTAAAGATATATAGTGGAACATACCAGAGGATCTGCTGCTTGTTTAGTTGCTAATGGCATCAGGTAAGTGATGGCATGCTGAGTACTGATGGCATGCTGAGTACTGACTGTTAGGAGGTCAGCATTATGGATAGAAACTGGATTCTCCAATTCTGTACATGAAGCCACAAGCTCCTCTGTTCATAACAGACATAGGGGGTTATTACAACTTTGGAGGAGGTGTTAATCCGTCCCAAATGTGACGGATATACCACCAGCCGTATTACGAGTTCCATAGGATATAATGGACTCGTAATACGGCTGGTGGTATATCCGTCACTTTACCTTCACTTTTGGGACGAATTACCACCTCCTCCAAAGTTGTAATAACCCCCATAATGTGGAATCATTCCTTCATAATATCTTAATCACATTCAGGCAAATTTCTTGTTTTCTTATTAGCCCTTTTCTCTTTGTGTTGTGTTTTGGACCTTATAGTTACAGATTTTGCTGTCAGTCTGCGAAGTCACTTTTACAACCAGGCCTTGGCTTACTACCTCCAAAGCTACTTTCTCTCTCATTGTAGTTGTTTGAGGAAAAGGAAAATGTATTTAATCACATTCTGTTCTCCTAGCCTTGATAGCACAGTCACACACAAGTCGCATAGAGTGCAGTAAGTGTCCACCTACACCTGGAAGGAGACAGGGAAAGGGCAGTGGTTAATGAGGTCACAAGTAAGGTGTGGACAGGTGAAGTGTTCTCAGAAGTAACAGTGTTGTCTTAAGAATTTTTGGGCCCCAGGACAGATGAATTTTAGACCCCTGTTTTGAACGGCTTTGAATTTTATTGCCTACTTTCTACTAATTCAGGCCTGCAATAATATCAAAGTTTTTTAATTTAAATATATATATGTTTGATGTGTATATATATATATGTTCGATGGCATGTGTAGCTGTTTTGCATAAGTCTGCCATCTAGTTTTGGGCCCAGAGTGTTACAAGTTGTTTTCCTTCAAAGAATATTTTCAAGTCACGAGATCGAGTGACTCCTCCTCTCGGTGATACTGCGCATGGACATTGAGTCCTTTGTTAGATTGTTTTCTCTCCACCATTGGGTTCCAGCGTGTTTCCTCTTGCTCTAGTGCATCTCGGTTTGGTATCTTCTGAACTTTATTCTCCCTTTCTACATATGGCGGTATAGTTTTCAATTGCGTATTCTATACTTTCGCTAGTCGATCCGATTTCTATTGTTGGGGTCGTTTTGACGCTCTTAGGGGTGTCTACAACCTTCTTGGGCCTACTTCAACGAATTGTAGTAGAAGAACGTTAGGCTGATGGAACAACTCCGTTTCGGTTCTGTCCTCGATGTCACTCTGAGTTTCCCTACACCGACTAGCATTTGGTGTGTAATCTTTGCCTGTCTCCGGAACACAGAGAAGAAACCTGTGATGCCTGTAGATTGTTTTGATCAAAGAAGACTCTTCAGGACCGAACGAGGTCAATTATAAATGGCGTCCAAGTTTTACAGAGGACATACCTGACATCTTCGGAGAAGAGCATGTGCTGGAAGATGTAGGACAACGCACAGCGTTCTCCATTAGAGACTCTGACTTGGATCGAGACTCGGATGTCGACAGCCAGTCTATACCACTGGCGCAGTATGTGAGTACATCAGTCACATCACACCAAACAAAGACAATTAAAAAGACTTCTTCAGTGGTCATCGGTCCTTCACTGCCCTCGGGCCATGGTCGGAGCCAAAATAATTAATTTGGATGGCCTACCTACGGGTTCGACACCGAAAATACAGAAGACCAATTTTTGAGCCAACAGTTTCGGTTCGGGTCAAGCATTCGGTGTCGAAACCTTCGGAACCGAAAATGGACAGCAGTAAGCAGTCTGCAGTTACTGAGGAGTCATCTGACATAGAACCTTTACTGGAAGCCATGAACGCTAAACATCGCAAACTTCACATACAAAAGGGAATAGGAAAAATCATAACCTCCCCTCCTGTGACAATTAAGAGAACACTTACATTTCAAAAGACTTTAGATGCTGGGCCTCCTCCTAAGAAAGTCTCTAAGGAGAAGGAAAAGGCTAAAGAACAGCCTTCACCACCACATTCTCCTTTCCTTCCTTCTACCCCACCACCCCCAACTCTATATTCTATGAAATTCTCTCCACAAACATCACCAACATCACCTCTTAGGGATGACTTAAGACCCATGAGATCTATATGATCCTGATCCCGATCCCATTCTCTCTAATGGCCCGGATTTATACCCAGTAAGACCACTTCCCCCTGAAGATACCACTGCTTATAATCGAGTGATAGCTAGAACAGCTGCGTATCGCAACATACAATTACATACAGTTCCCATTGTAGAGGATGTTTTGTTTAATACTTTGACAACTAATGTCCCCCTGTGCTTCAAGGCATGCTTAGACATGCCGCACACATTTTTTTTTAAAAACTGTCAAGGAAAGGATCATCACACCTAGGGTTGATTTAAAAAAAAAAAAAAAAAAAAAAAAATCACTAAATCACAAGCACCGCCTGACTCCATAGTTGTAAGTGTTGCAAGAAAACATAACAATAGTCAGTCTACAGGTGATGCTCCTCTTCCAGACAAAGAAAGTAAGAAATTATTGCAGCTCACCACAGAAAACTCAAAATGCCAAAACTTCGGGTCCAGATACCTACATCCACAATCCAAGGGCAATGCTCTATGATGAATTGGTCAGGGATATTTGCTTACACTTTTCTGCCTCTCCCACTCATACCGTTCCTAATACGCAAATTGAAGCAAACATCGCTACCCATGATTCTTTGTAGCTCCCACATGGGCACGTTAGCATTGGTATACATCACTGTTGGATCTGTCTGTGGTTCCACATCAAAAACTTCCGAACAGACCAGATCTTTTGACTCGAAAGAGAGGTCAAATCAGACATCCAAAGCCCAAGACACTCAATCTTGCGATATGGCTCCTGAAGCCATGGAATTTGGCTACTTACCATTTCCCTCTGAATGTATGGAATTTCTTTTTAAAAAAGCACATAAATCTACAAGTAGACAGTGTGATGCTGCTAAATGGAATCATTTTGTATATTATTGTCAACCTTAAATTATTGATCCACTTAAGGCCTCAGTACAAGACATTGGGCCTGATTACAACTTTGGAGGAGGTGTTAATCCGTCCCAAATGTGACGGATATACCACCAGCCGTATTACGAGTTCCATAGGATATAAAGGACTCGTAATACGGCTGGTGGTATATCCGTCACTTTACCGTCACTTTTGGGACGGATTAACACCTCCTCCAAAGTTGTAATCAAGCCCATTGTCCGTTATTTGCTACATTTACAAAAAACAGATTTAGCATAATCTTCTATTAGGCTTCATTTAGTAGCCATAGCTGCTTACCTTCAAAACAGACATCATGTTTCTTTTTTTCAAATTCCTGTAATCAAGGCATGTATGGAAGGGCTTAAGAGAGTTATTCCACCCAGAGTTTCTCCAGGTCCTGTATGGAACCTTAACATTGTACTTACCAGACGTCTGAGTCCACCATTTGAAGCCATGCACTCCTGTGCTTTACAAGTCCTTTCATGGAAGGTTGCTTTTTTGGTAGCTATAACTTCTTTAAGAGGAGTTAGTGAGATACAAGCGTTTACTTTAGTAGAACCCTTCTTCCAAATACACAAAGACAAAATAGTACTTAGAACAAATCCAAAATTCCGACCAAATGTAATTTCACCTTTTCATATTAATCAGTGGAGTTGCCAGTCTTTCCCCACAACCAGACTCAGTCACTTAAAGAGCTCTCCATACACTGGATGTTAAAAGGGCTCTTATGTATTACATTGACAGGACAAAAAGTTGTAGGAAATCTTAACGACTACTAGAAACGTTTTCAATGCCTTGCAAGGGTAATCCAATTTCAAAGAATGGATTAGCTGGCTGGATAGTCAAGTTTACCCAAACTTGTTATTCTAAAGCTAAAAGACAACTACCAGTAGCTCTTAAAGTACACTCTACCAGGAAAAAAAAGGTGCCTCTATGGCCTTTTTAGGAAACATTCCAATAGCAGATATCGGTAAAGCTGCTACTTGGTCTTTACCACACACATTTACTAAACACTACTGTGTAGATGTTTTACTACAACTCCTACAGGCTAGCAACTGCTTATTTGGGAGGGGACTGCTTTACAGTCTATGCAAAGCACATATATCTACAGCTACACATGCCTTTGAACGGAAAATGTTACTCACCCAGTAGACATCTGTTAGTGGCATGTTGTGCTGTAGACTCACAAGCGCCTTCGCTCCTCTCCAGAAGCCTGTGGTCATTGTAGCACAACATATTGTGAGTATGTACATACATTGCATGGACATCTCTTTTTATTTACTATCTACTTATACATATATACACTCTTTACTTCACCCGCCTGCGGGAAAACAATCTAACAAAGGACTCGATGTGCATGCACAGTATCACAGAGAGGAGGAGTGACTTGATCTTGTGACTCAAATATTCTTTGAAGAAAAACAACTTGTAACACTCCCAACACTAGATGGTAGACTTATGCAAAGCATGTGAATCTACAGCACTACATGCCACAAACAGATGTCTATTGGTTGACATTTTCCATATATCTATCTTATCTATATATATATATATATATATATATATATATATATATATATATATATATGTGTGTGTGTGTATATATATATATATATATATATATATATAGCGCGAGGTCTGATAGAAAAATGGACAAAGGTAAGATGGAGTGAGAGAAAGATTAGATTACCAGGGGGCCCCTTGAAAGGTGGGGGCCCTTGGCAACTATCCATTTTGCCCATGCCTTAAAACATCTCTGAGTTGTAAGGCGATATAGCAAACTTGCATTGACTGTACAGAGATCATGCAAGCCTTTTACTTTGTGAACCTACCCTACCCATTAATCTTCTCTTTACCAAGTAGATATGTGTAGAATGGGATATTTTTACGATGCTTATCTCAGTATTAGGTACCTTGATGATATGTACATCTTCAAGGTATGTAGGTGTGAAGTTAAGTTAGTAAAGATATACTTAACTTGTAAAATATTTTGGTTGTTGCTGTGAAATCCTTGGAACACAATATTTAGTGCACATAACTGTGACATACAACCAGTAGTTTTACTAGCATTTTCATCATCTCCTCTTAAGCAGTGGACTAGAATCAATATTGTGTCTCATAATGGTCCACCGCCAACGATGCAGACAACCACATTTTTCCACCAATCTAAAATATCAGGTCAGGTCGAAGAAGGGTGGTTTTAGCTAATATTTTCTGCATAGATTTGGTAGATCATTTCTTTGGCTATTCTGTTGCTGCAATCACCTTAGTAGAAGGGCTTAATCTCAGAATGTCATGTAGGCTTAGATAGTCTCCCTGATGGAAGTTTGTTAAGCATGAATCTACATTTGATTTGCTTGGTCCCCAGTGATGAAGTGAATCTCAAGTCCCTGCCTACGTTGTGATATAATAATGTCTTGCAAAAGCTATTGTAGTTGATTTTGTTTGAGTGCAAGCTGAAGTGCAGCATTTAATAATGCACATTTTAGTGGGAATTGGGGGCAAGTACAAGGGCTGCAGGGGTTAATTGCTTGATTGTTGTTAGTCCTACACTTCCTCGTCGCAGTCCTTTCAACTCAGCCTTCCTCCATTCCAACCCTCCTTCCTTCCTTCGTACTTATTCAGTGCTCCATTCTCTCGGGGCTTGAAAAGTATTAGGGTATTTGTGGGGTGAGAGTCCTCCTGAGACAGGTTGCTTTGGGTGCAGTGCTAGATGTTATCAAGCTTCTTCAAATAATTTGCTTAATTATTAAAAGCTGATGTTTGGATTAACCTCGATTTTCTAAACGTCATTTAGAGGAAGGATGAGACATAAGATAATCAAAGCGTATTGGTGCACTATAGAAATTTGTAGAATTTCTGATTCCGCGACAGATACCTATAAGCAAAGCAAAGTACATTCTATGGTATATGCACACATAGCGGAAATTAGTGGGTAATATCTCAGTCAGATGTGTTTTGGTCTTTGTTGTAGAAACAGCCGGCTTCCCAAATTCCGGGAGAAAAGACAGGGGTGTCAAGGATCCCTGAGAAAGAAGAATAAAATGGTTAACCATTCAAGTGCTACTCATTACTTTTGTTTTTGCTTTTTTTATGTTTTAGAAAATTATTATTTTACCTTTAGCATAGTGATTTTAGTCTAAAATGCATAAGAAAAGCACATAAAGTAAGAACATGTTTTATATTTATGTTCAGCCAAATTATGTGGCTAGTTTGATCAAACTATATGACAAGGAACATGCAATTGTTATGTTGTATGTATTTGTGTGGTAGGTTATCACCCATGAGGCTATCCTGGTACTTTGTGGTTATATGAGCCTAGACCAGGGTGAGAAAAGTATTCGAAGAGCCAAGTCTTCAGCTTTTGGCAGAGTTCAAGAAGAGAAGGGGAGGCTCTAAATGGGAGTGGGATGTCGTTACATGTTTTAAGAGCTATGTATGAGAAGGCTCGACCTTCGAATCTGCTGCTGTGGATGCGTGGAATGTGTGCTAGTAAAAATCTGACTGAGCAGAGGTACCTTGGAGATGGCTGGAAATGTGTACGGCTGCTGAGATAGGCAAGGCCTGAGTTGTGTAGCGCTTTGTATGTGTGGGTCAGAACCTTGAATTGTACACAATTTTGTATTTGGGCTGGGTGGAACTCCTGCAGGTGTGGTGTGATCAGTGTGGGAGGTTGGGAAAGAGCCTTGGCTGCTGTGCTCCGGATGGCCTATAGTCTCTTAGTGAGTTGCTTGGTGATTCCTTTGTAGAGGGAGCTATCGTAGTCCTCCCTGCTGGAGATGAGGACATTGAGTGATGTTTTTTCTGGTGCTGTTCAGTAGCCACATGTAGATCTTTCTTAGCATTCTCAGTATGTGGAAAAAGGTCTTGGTGACCGCATGGACCTGGGCGAACATGTCCATTTTATTGTCAGTGATGATCCTGAGGCAGCACACTTGTGGGCAGGGAGTGGGACTATGTCAGCGGTCTGTAGGTCACCAGATGAAAGATGGTCACCTCTGTCATGTAAATGGTGAAGTTGTTCCTTGTGCTGGGGGATTTTTCCTAGAGGATAGGATGTTGATGTTTGCGTGGACGATGTAGGATAGGGTCATGTATACCTTGAAGAGGGTGGGGCAGAGGGAGGAGACTTGAGGTACTCCGCAGAGGATTTCCCAGGCTTCTGTAAAGTTAGGAACCAGTTTGATTGTTTGGGTTATTCTGGTTAGGAAGATGCAGATCAGTCGGAGGTTGAGTTCTTGACCGCCAGTCTTGTGCAGCCGTCTGATCAGGATGAGCAGAGAGACCATGTTGAAGATCACTGAGTGGTCCAGTAGAACGAGGGCTGCAGTTTCTCTTATATCTAGGATCCTCTGGATTTCATTTATTGCTGTGATGAGAGCTGTCTCTGTGCGGTCACTGGGTCTAAAGCTTGTCATGGTGGGCAGTGAGCCATCTGTTGATGGCTGTTTCTAGGACCTGGGCTCGGTGCTTTAGGGGTGGGGGGAGTCAGTTAGTAGTTTGCAAGCTTTGCGTGGTCTGCTGCGGGCTGCTTCATGAGAGCATTGACAGTTATGTGCTTCCAGGCTTCTGGGAATGTTTCTGTGTCAATGGAGGCATTGAGTATGTAGGTGTGGGCTGTAATGATGGGGTGGATACATTGTTGTGGGGTCTGATGGGGCCCCGGGAAGGTACATATTCATGATCATGGTGGTTTAATCTGTGGCAATGGCATTCCATGAGGTCAAAATGTGTTCTTCGTCTGAGCTCTGCAGGCTGACTGTGAGTTTGCTGGGTTCTGGTTGACAGTTGAAATTGTGATATATGGCTGCGATTGTTTTGCTAAAGAAGTCTGAGAGGTCATTACACAGTTCTTGAGATGGGGTGATGTTACTGATGGTGGCTGCAGGAATGCTGAAGTCCTTGATAATTGAGACAGTCTCTGTGCTGGTGTTGAAACTGGCCTCAATGCTAGAGCCTTCTGCTTGGTTTCCCCGATTTGTTGGTAATAGCCTCTCAGGGTGGCTTTGAAGTTGTCTTTATCCACATCTCCCCCACTTGTACTCTACTTCCGTTCTAGCTGTTTGTAGTACCTCTTGGTCAGACTGAGTTCTTCAGTGTGAAGCCTGACCTGGGTATGTGTTCTGGCAGGTTGGCTTTGTTTGTGAGGAGCCAGAGTGTCAGCTCAGGTAGAGATCTGGTTATTATAGTCCTTGATATTGCTAGGTAGGTTGCCAGTTTGGTAATGGAGGTTCTGAGAGAGTTCAGAAGCCCATTGTTTTCCTGTTACATTTTTTCCAGCATCAGCTTAGGGGAAGCCTGTGGTGGTTTTTCTGTGAGTTTAGATGTTGATTTTGAAACTGACAATGATGTAGTCGCTCCTGGATCTGTGTGTGGGTTTGTTGATCAGGATGAATGATGTGAAGATGGGGTCCAGGATGTTTCCAGTGGCATGGGCGGGGTTAGGTTTGTGTGTTGGGTGAGTCTGAGGTCTCCAAGGCTTTTGAGGGGTGTGACTGATTTGGCATCTGTTACTTTCTCTAGGTGAAAGTTGATGTTCCCTAGGAGGAAGTATGTACTGGAGTCGATGGCAAAAAGAGAAACAAATTCTGGAGTGGTGTTGAAGTTTGCATGGGATCCAGTAGTCTGTAGGCCAGGGTGCTGCACAGGGTGCAATTTGCTGTAATAAGTAGCTTGAAGGTGAGGTGCTCCATATAGATGGATTCAGTTTCTGCGGTCATGGTGCAGCAGATGGTATACTTGAAAATAATGGTCATTCTTCCTCTGGGCCTGTGTGTGCAGTCTTGCCTGATGATCTTATATCCAGCAGAGGATGACTGTGGTGATGTCCAGTGATGAAGCTGGGGTCAGCCATGTCTGGGGTAGTGTTGTTCAGTAGGTTACAGATCTCTGTGCCATGTTAGCTGAGTGAACAGGTGCACACATGAAAATGAGAAGTGGGTTTTGTGGGGAGCCTGGGTTGAGTGTGCCCAAGCTGGTGAGGTGCTGGGAGCTGTTGGTGTGTTTTTGGTGGGTGCTGGAGTGATGAGTGTGTGTGTGTGTAGTGGTGCACGTGAAGCAGCAAGAGGAGTAGGTGAAGGCCCCTTCCATGGTGTGCAAAGCACCATAGCTGCAGCATGGCGAGTGGCTGCCAGGGTTGAGGATGTGGAGGAACGTAGCGGGGTAGCAATGCATCAAAGAAGGACCAGGGTTCCTGGTGCGGATTGGTATAGATAGGCTTGCCTTTTGTGTGCCTTCCACACATCAGCGGCGCACCCGCTGCACACATCCACTGTGTGTTCATGCTGCAACTGCCATTAAGTAGGTCCTGGGAGGAGTGTGGGGGGGGGCAGGTGAGGACCGGCAGCGGTATTGGGAGCCGATAAGGAGTGGTGGTAAACAGGGAGGAGGAGCAGAAAGGGCAAGAAGGGACAGGAGACAGCTAACACAAGGTGCAACAGAGACAATACAAAGACACAAACGAGTAACAAAAATGGTGACAAACAATGACAAAACAGTGGTAAAAAGCAAAGGCACAAAGAAATAGAAAAATGGTGGCAACATTGGCAAAAAACACAAGGGGAAACCAGTGAGAAACAATGGCGAAACAGTGGCAAAATGATCAAACACTGGCAAAAAACAAGGCCACAAAGAATGAAAACTGAGACACACAATGGAAAAATCGGTGACCAACAGAAAAAAAAAAAAACAAGGGCACAGACAGGGAAAAACCGTGATAAACGGTGGCCAAGACAGAGGGAAGAAAGATGAAAAAGTGCGAATATTGACAAACCAAAAGGCACACTCAACGAGAGAAGAGAAAATACAGAGTGCAGAAGATGAGAACAGTGGTAGAAACGGAAATCACGAGAGAGAGAGATAAGTGACGAGAGCTGGTGAGAGAGAGAAGGGAGTGAGGGAGGTGCCTCGAAGCGCTGGAGCTTGACAAGTCGGATGACCACCTGTTTAATTATGCAGTGTGCTGTATGATTAAAGGAAGGTTATTCAATTGTGTGGTGTATCGGGTGATTAATGGAGGGTAAAACAGTGTGTTCTGACGGTAGCGATCTCTTGAAGCTGTTAGCGCAGTCACACATCCGTGTTATTATGGAACGGATCACGATGTTGTAGTAATACAGAGGTTTAAGAAATAAAACCATACACATTCTATGCATACGTTTTAAGGGTTTATTTTCCAGCAGTTTGTACTTTACGTTCATCGGAGAGCGGGAACTCAGGTATGATGATACTGTCCTCTAACTTTAAGAGCAGGTTAGGTTGTGTAAAACATTTCAAGCTCCGCACATAGTGGAACATTCACCTACATGTACACTCTTGCTGTAATAAAAGGTGTACATTCTTTACGCTTGACATTCCATTCCTGCTTGAATAGTTTCTGTCTGTGTTCAGTAATGGGCGTGGGAATTTATTGCATGTTCACAGTGTGAAGATTATGGAAGGATCACTTTCCAACAAGACAGCATGGTAGAATGAGTGAAATGTTTGAGCTTTTAAATTCTTCATTGCCTCCTGCAGTAACTGCTGCTTTCAGACCATGTCAGTGCCAAAATTAATTGGTATCACCACTAAATACCACGAAAACAAACAGTTTATGGAAAGGAATGGATAATTATTTTCCCCAGTTAGAAATCTTTGTAAGTAATCATAGTGTTTCCTCTGTCAAATGGAAAACACAAAACAATTTCCCCTAATCTATTAGGAGCTGAGATTGGGATGCTAATACCATATTCTCGAAATTCGTTCCTCCACGATGCCTTAATGTACCAATCACCTACACAAGCGGTCAGTTAACTTGGACAGAGTGTCAAGAGCTGCATTGAAATGTATATATTTCGTATTCATTTGTATCATCTTGAGATAGAAACAACATTAAAAAAAAGAATGCTGAGGCAAATTTTACTTTCGGCTTGCAGAAGTAAAATGCCACTGGCTGAGTTGTGAGCAGCTTTCGCCCTTTGAGAAATTTGCATAACTTTGCTTGTAGGGAAAGTTTCCAGCTCCAAGCTTTTTCAGGGTAATGTTCCACAAAAATGTTTGCTCAATGCCCCCCTTCAGCGCACCGAGGCATGTCTTCGCCTCTTCTCTCCACTTGAACTCCAGCTACAGGTATAGTTGTGCTATATTTCTAAAAGGTTGGAACTTGAGACTGCTGCAGTTGTTTCTTTCCCTGGATTCCCCACCTCGGAGACAAAATAGACTGTTGTCTCTTTATTTAGTGTGTTCCATTTTAGGCATGATAGCATTTATATTATGTTTGTGAAGGAAGAGGACTACTTCCACATTTTACACGATAAACATATTAGAATGCCTATTTTGGCCCACTTTATAGACAAAAAGTCTAATATGTTTAGAAAGGAAGGAATGTAGGAGATGCTGCCCCCCTGCTGGTTGTTAATAAAAATACCACAAATCGGCCTTGCCAATTTTTGTAAAAGTGTGTCAGGCGAATTGAGATTCCGTGAAAACGTGGGTGACTTGGGGTTGACGTGAAATATTTAACCCATGTCTAATTATCCCCACAGGTTAGGAGAACCCTGAGATGAAATGTTTTTCTGGCTGATAAACTGAGGAATGAACCACAGCATAGGCGTGATATGCAAAGGATTATGGGAAAGAATATTTATAAAATGCTTACTTGACCCGACTTTCGAGTGCGGAGAAGAACTGGGGTCAAGCAGAGAAGACTCCTAAGTTTGCTTATACATTTGTAGTAGAAATACAGTTTGAGGTCCTCTTGAATCCGCAACTCCAAAACTAGTCGAGCAAGGCCCCTCCCTAACAAAGGGCATCCCTTCTGTGCGCTTCCTGCCACTTGCGGACTTTCTCCATGTTTGCTCTCACTGCCCCCTGAAGTCTTCAGAGATTAATGGTCAGCAAAGGAAACCAGCATTGTCAAAGACAATGGGGCTCATTATGAACTTGGCGGTTCAGACCGCCATGCCGGAGGCGGCGGAAAAGACCGGCATGGCGGTCTGAACTGCCATATTATTAACACTGGGAGGGTGGCGGCCCTCCGCCACCACCAGGCTACTGCCGACAGGCAGCCTGACGATGGTGAATTACATTATCCGACAGGGCAGTGCTGTAAGCAGCGCTGCCCTCTGGATAATGTACCCTGTTTCCCCCAGCCTTTCCCTGGCGGGTTCCCCAGCCAGGCAAAGGGTGGCAGAAGGGGTGCTCTGGGGCCCCCCTGGGGGCCCTTGCACTGCCCATGCACTTTGCATGGGCTGTGCAGGGGTCCCCATGCAGAACCCCGTCGTGCAGGTCACTGCCCAATTTACGGGGAGTGATCTGTGTGACAGGTGCTGCTGCACCTGCTGCACAGCGGCATTGGCGGCGGCTCCATGGGCTGTCGGCAATGTCCTGGCCCTGCATTCTGCTGGGCCGGCAGGCGGAAACAATGTTTCCGCCCGCCGGCCCAGGCGAATGTTCTTTATGCGGCCGGCTGGGTCTCAGGGGGGCTGGCAGTCTATGGAAAGACCGGCAGCATGAACACGGTGGTTTTTACCACCGTGTTCACAATGACCCCCAATAGCTCTCACCTAGGAAAGTTATTGGCTTTGGCAATGCTTTGAAGCCATGCTGTCAGCAGAGCTGATACTTTGGAGTGTGGGTAAAACTTTTTTATTTTTTGTAAGGTGCATTAGCTCTGAATGCATCTTAGTCCTTTTTTTATTATTGTTTTAACCACGTTGCACAGCAGCCACACTCCTCTCTAGCAGGGCTAGAAATCATTGCCAAAGTCAGCAATGTCCATGCTATACAGCAGGGGAAAAAATAAATGGCAAAGGCAATAGTCTCATAGGTGAGACCTATTGGCTTTGCCAATGCTTGTTAGGTCTTGGCACAGCACCCCTGTGATTCTGAGGAAATCGGTTAATCTCCGCATGCATGAAAATAAAAATGCCATTTGACCTATAAAAATTCGATCACATGAAGAACGTAATTGTGCCCATGTCCGAGTGATAGTGAAAATACATTTGGAGGCAGATAACATCTTTGGTTACAATAAACATCCATTTCAATGGAGAAAAGGGCTTCTTTGGAGTGCATGTGGCACTGTAAAACATAGTTACAAATGGCAAGAGGTTCAACAAGTATGATAGAGAAGAAATAAAAATCCAAGTACTACCTCCATCATAACATGATCAGCAGGAGGATAGCAATTGAGCTGGAGCAATCAGTTCATGGTCCATGGGCCAGCCAAAAGAAGAGGAATCAAAGCCAACATGCACTGGCTACTTAGATGGCGGCAAATAAGACTGGCAGTGAAACCAACAAATGTTAAGCAATAGGCGGGCTGCTAGCCCTTGTATACCACATTTTTAGCTAGTAAGAGCACATGCAATTAAAGCAAAAGTGTATGCAATGCAAGCACTGTCACAGGCGAGACCTAGAAAAGCAGCACCCTGAGACTTCCCTCAACCCTGGCTTACCCCTGATCTAGAACTGAGCTCCAAATAACAGCCTCTTGGAATGCATGCTCACTCGAAAAACGGTACCCTGCCAGTTAGGACACATTCCTGTATGAGCCCTCACGATACCTTTTTGTTTTTTTTATAGACTTGAAAATGCAAACTCTGTCATCGGAAAAAAAAAGGATGAAAGCAATTTGTTTATCCATACTTGAACATTCCAGTGGTGTAGCAGCAGAAATCAGTATTGAAAACCAGAGTACATCAAAAGAAGGCGAGAAGAGATATTGAGAAGAAATATCTTTCTGAATTATTTAGCGGAGTCTGTTGCCCTATGTGGAATCCTAATAAAAAGAAAAGCATACGTAGTACCTTATCAGCTGGAGGTTGACAGTAGTGTAGTAAGGGTGGTATTGGCCCTAGAGCAGACCTGGACAACTGGCCCACCTAGTTCCATATTGGGTAACTATAAGCTACCTTAATAGGGGTTCAGGAGGTCCTCACAGCCCTTGGCCCTGGTGTCACTGCACCTACTGCACTTTTAATAGCTACACGTCTAGTTGTTAATGCTTTTACTCTATTGTTTCCAATTTATTAGATAATCTTGGGTTTCAGTGTTTTACCTGTCCAGCTTTCTGCAAGGTCTGTCTGGTCTACAGCTGTTCTAACCCAGCGAGTGATCTCTGAAATCTGTGTTTATCACAACAACCAGCTAATTACGTTACCACACCTTGAACATGTGCTATTACTGTTGCTATACCAGCACAAACTTAAATACAGGCTCATTCTTGGAAATATAGTTTCAGGGTTTTACTACATCCGTGTGAGTGGTGTTACCCCCAGCAAATAGATGCTGGGGGTGAATATGTTTTTGCCATGATGTGCAGTTATCTAATTACCTCATATTTGTCATAATTCCAGACACTATAAATGAGGGCCGAGGTCTGTCAGGATGTGACGTATTTTGAAGCCACTCGGCAGACCTGCAATGCTTGTTCTTTAGTAGCAACTGCACTAGAATGCCTTATGGCACCCAAGTTACTGATATTTATTGCAGGCGGGTACTCAGACCATAAATATGTTAACTTTTTTTAAAAAGAAATATCTCATAATACACAACTATGTGATTTTTCCCAACAAAAAGGGCGGGCTTCACATCGAGAGTGTGTTTTTGTGGCCTGGGCTCGTACTTCGGCTCCTAGAACCACAGCTGTTCGCTGGCTCCTCGCGCTTCCCATGAAATCTCTGGCTTGCCCTCCTCTGCTCTGGTCAATATCTTGAGAGAGAGAGAGGAGGAAGAAAGTGAGAGGAAGAAATAAACGGAGAGGAAAGGACGAGATAGAATGAGAGAGAGATGTAATTACTGGTATTTAGGTGTCTCCTGTAAAACGGTGAAACGTTTGTTTTCTTTTAATGCTGCTGCGGCCTCTGCCACAGTTAAGCCTCATGAACGCCCCGGTTAGAACCAGGCTCTCTTTCCACCACACTGTGTTGAAAGGGCACATCGGTTAAAGGGTTATTCTGTTGAGTAATGCTGGCCTGCAAAGCGGTTTCAGGGCTGGGTGGATGTGACTGAGACTATGAGTCCCGTTATTAGTCTGACTGATTGCTTCTACACTACTAGGAGATGTGAATTGTGGCTTGTGTAGCAGGCATTAAAAAAGATTAGATTTCATAAAAGAACAGGACCACATCCCCAGGGGCCCGGCTTTCTAAACCTTTTTCTTTTTTGGGTTGGGGGGGGGGGGGAGTGGGGTGCTGTGCCGATCCTGGCCCAGAGGACCCCGTACCCTGTACCCGGGCCCAGCCTAAATTTTTTTTTTTTTGGAGGGGAGGGGGTGAGGCTGCAAGCCCACCCTCTCCAGACTGATCCCAGCCCTAGGCACCCCAGCCCCCAGAGCCAGGCTTAAATATTACATTTTCTTTTGGGGAGGGAGCTGCAGGCCCTTTCTTGTCCCCCTTCCCCTCCCCCCCCCCCCCCCCACCAATATCAGCCGAAGCGATCCCATTCCCCAAGGCCTGGCCTAATCATTTTAAATGTTTGGGGACCACGGGGGAGCCTGAAGGCTCCTGCGGTTTCAGCTGACTCCACACCTCCTGTGGGAGCCTGCATTGCTGTCACAGAGAGGGAGCTGCTGAGCAGTTTCTTCTGTTTCCATGCCTGCATCTCCGCGGGCAGGGAAACAGAGGAAACCTATGCTCACATTAAGTGCGAGCTGTTTGACATATTTTGTTTTCTTAACGCCCTGGGGAAGGTGGCGGTCCCTGTGCCTGCGGGGTGGGGTTGGGCAGCCCCCCACATTTTTTGTTTTTTTACTTCAAGCCCTGGGGGGTGGTGGTCCCCAGGGCTGCTGGGTGGGGCGGGCGGTCGGTCCCCTGCATTGAAAATTTGAATGCACCCAGGACCTGGCCCTCCCGGGTACTCCAATTAAACAAGCATGGGAGCCTGCACTTGTTTTTGGCAGATACCAGACACCAGCTGACGTGAGTGTCACATTTTTGGGAAAAAAAATTGTGCAGATTCATCAAGCGGTGCCAAAGATGTAAGCAAGTTACAAAAAATAAATAAAAGCTTTTTGTATTCTAACTAGGTCCTAACTATAACTACCTACTGGTTACTGCCAGTAGCTAATATTATATGTCACATGTGCACATATTGCATGATCGCCTGTTGTAGGTGGTCTCATCAGTTTCATCTTTGGCCCCTTGTGTGCTCCCCCCCCCCCCTAAAAATCATGTCTAGCAATGCCACTGAGCATAGTTCTGTTGTCATGGTGCCAGGATATTGAGGGGTTGCTACAGGTTGGCTAATACATCTCTTTCCAGCTTGCATATGGCCTCCTTGCTGCACAATTGCTGTACGCAGCAGACGATTCAAGCTTGTTATCCAGGCACATAGCTCTGTCAACATAACACCGGCTCATTTAGAATTTGCCAAGATATATATTCTAGCAAGCAAAATTCTGTTACATTGATACCTGTGGACAGAAACTGGTGTGCGTGCTCTCAGATTTTACTGCATTTCCATAGAAACTGAGGCACAGGATATTACAGCCGGTGGTCCACACAGCCTGTCCTTATGTAAATACAGATTTTCATCTGTTTTTCAATGTGAAAGTCAATATTTAGTGTTCAGACTATGGCATAAATAGGAGGGTGTTAGGCTGCAGAAAGAAGGAAATTGGCAAAGGTTTATTGGACATCCACTGTTTTCACCCTTCTTGGGGACATTCAGTAGGCCGGATCTGCACCCTCTTCTTCAGGGATGCACCTTGTACACATGTTGGGATAGGTCTGGTGCCAGAACTGCTTTGTGGAAGTAGGAACCTGTTAATCTGTTTGTATAAAGTGGATCACCAGACCTGCCTATCAATTGAAGTTGCCACTGCCCTTTTGGGAAGTAATGGGTGCATCAGCAATAGTGTGACAGCACATGATGTTCTCGCCTTTCTCCCTACATCATCTTTACTTCCGTTGTATGAAAATGAGCAACCAAGTTCTGTTGAGAAGGCGGAGTCATTTTCTGTGAGGTAAATGTAAGAGTGATTGTGGGTGTGCAGATGGTCCAACCAGCAGCTGCAGTGTAAACTGTTGGTCTTGAGTTGTGGTGCCGCACTCCTCACTTGACAAGGTGTTTTAATCCTCTGCAAATCACTTTATCTCCATGTTCACAAGTACATGTGTTTTTCAAATTTTGGAGGGTTTAGTAATTAAGCACTGTGTAGTATTAAGCACTGTGAAACTGGACTTGTACATTCAATTTGATGTCCTTGTCCAAATTTTCCATAAGAAATGGGGTGGGGTATCTAGTGATGCACATCTGCCACAATGTGAAAAATGCTTGCCCTTTGCTCAATTTGCTGGACTCATGTAACAAGTAATTTGACACAAAATTCCATCTAGTGAGAATTGCACTGTCTACTTTTTCATGCTTACCACCGAACCCAAAGTTTTGCCCTGGCCAGATACACGCCATTGATGGATGTGGTGCAGCCATCAGTTCCTTCGGGGATTGCTCCCTTTCACAACAGAGTGTTGTTGTACCAAACAGGTACCCATTGGTGATTTAGTGGATCTTCATCTGCTGCTCCCTAATGCTCACAGGAGCACTTATTGTTCTTAGTCTAGTGGTTATTTGTAGTTTTCATCTTACTGTCTTTTACTATATTTCTGTGAATTTTCTAGTATAAATATTTGAATCTTTAATAACATTTGATGAGGGAGCAAAGAAAAACAATTCCACTGTAGGATTGTGAACAGTAGGAGTTTATTACATTATTTCTACTTTTTGAAATAAGGCAACCACAGGAGGGAGTGGTCCAAGCATTTTACTGCTTTCTGTTTGTTAAAAATTGGGTCTCTAGTTGTTAGAGGTATGCACACTGTTCAAGTAGGAAACACAATCCTAGTCAGGGCAAGTACGATACACACTAAACGTTTACCTGTGCTCACCTTCTGGTACCTTGGCACAGAGCAATCAGACTAAACTCAAGAGGCAATGTGTAAAGTATTTTTGCACACACACAGTAACAAAGTGACCACCAAAGAACTGCACACCAGTTTAGAAAAGTAGCCAATATTTATCTAAGTCAACCAGACCAACACAAAAAAACCAACATACACCACTCAGGTTATTAATTTTTGAATGTCAGATCAAAATGCAGTGCTTGGAAGACAATAGCTCCAACTGGAACTATCTGGTCACGCTGGACGAGGGCAAATCCAAAAGTGAGGTCCGAACATGATGGCGCCCGGGCTGTGTACAGAAGTCACGCAGACCCGTTGACAGTACCTTTCTGGCATCAGTGCATGGTAATGATGCTTTGATCCAGAGGAGAGGATGCGTTGCGCTTGTAGGCAACACGTCGTTTCGTGACCGGGCAACATCGTTGATGCCTCAATGTCCAGAAGCGATGAGTACATGTTCTTATGCGTCGGTGCTGCATCGGGCAAGCCAGGGCTGCGTTGCAAGTCAGGGTTGTTGCGTTGCGCAGTCGGTGAGCGGTGTCCACGGCTTTAGTGCAGGCACGGCAAAGCGGCGTTTTTGCAGTGATATGTGTCAGTTCCAAGTGACGCGCTAATGTTGTTGCGTTAGTTGTTGTGTTGCAGCACCACACTCGCCTCCAAGGGCCCAGGACTGGATTGGCACCCCTTGGCAGAGCAGGACTCACAGCAGAGAAGCCCAGGTGCTGGTAGCAAGATGCAGGTGAAGTCTTTGATATCCCTGAGACTCCATAAATAGGAGGCAAGCTCAGTCAGGCTCTTGGAGAAACTTTAGATTGCAGTATGTGGAGATTTAGATCTAGTCCTCTCACAACCTAGGCAAGAGGCAGCAGGCCAGCACAGCAGAGCAAACAGCAAAGTGGCAGTCCCTCCTGACGGCACAGCAGTCCTTCTTCATGGTAGAATGTCCTCAGTCCAGACGTGTTCTGAGTATATTGTGTCAGAGGCCCAGTACTGGCCAGGACGACTATCAGTATGCAGATGAATTCACATGTATCTCCTGTCACACCCAGCCCTTCCTGTTTGTGGCTGTCTGGAGAAGATGCACAAATGTATTGAATTCTGAGACAGGCTAAGCACAGAATGATTAAAGTACGAAAATGCCAACTTTCTAAAAGTGGCATTTACAGACCTGCAATTTAAAGACCATCTTCACCAAAAGATGTATTTTTAAATTGTGAGCCACCAAACTCCATATTTCTGTCTTTTCGCAATTGGATGTTTTAAGGCAACCACAATGCTAGCCTAGGGGAGAGATAGCACTTGTAAAAGTGAAAAATGAATTTAAGAGTTCTTCATTATCTGTAAATATTAAACTAAAAAGTACATGTCCAACCTTTTAAATACGCTGCACTCGGTCCTTGGGCTAACTAGGGCCGACCTTAGGTATGACTTAAATATAATAAAAAGGAAGGTTTTGCCAGGTCGAAATGACAGTTTTAAACTGTGCACACAGGCTCTGCAGTGGCAGGCCTGAAACATGTTTGGAAGACTATGCCAGTGAGTGGCACAATCAGTGCTGCAGGCTCACTAGTATGATTTACATTGCATGCCCTGGGCACACATAGTGCACTTTACTAGGGACTTGCCAGTAAATCAAATATGCCATTCATGGAGAAGCCAGTGTTACCATGTTTTAGACACAGAGCGCATGCACTTTAGCACTGGTCAGCAGTGCACAAATGCACAGAGTACTAAAGTCAGCAAAACCAAGGTCAGAAAAAGAGACGAGGAAGGCAAAAAGTATGGGGCTGACCCTGCAGAAAGGGCCTTTACCAACATTGTTCATTCTGTAAGTGTCCCATTTAATGAGGATAGTTAGAAGGAACTAAGCTGGTCAGTTCTAACATTTACTATTTGCAACTCCGCAGAATTTGGAAGTGCATGGTTCTTTTGTCTGCACTTCCAAAGAAGCAATTTTCTTTTTTTTACTGGTATGAACTAACACCCTATCACTTTAATCACAAAAGCTTTGCCAATATGTGTATTTACTTGAGTGAACTTGCATCCTTTTCTTAGGCACTAAACCTTTATCCGAAGGGGATGACATACTGGGCACCAAGATGCTGATACTCCCAGTTTTTTTTTTTTTAAGAACCCAGACTACTTTCCATTTTGGAAGGTGATATATTTTTATCACTGATGTGCACAGAATTGATTCTCTGGCAGAGACATTCCACTGTAGTCCCTCGTGAATGCTTTTATATACTCGGTTTTTCAGAGATCAGATTCTGAAAGTTTTGTCATGATTAATGGTGTGCCTCCTTGATCTGAAATCATCTGTGTAGTAGCAAATTCTGGGATCTCCAGTTTTAAATTCTTATGCGTTTTAAATTCTCACTTTCAATATAAGGCAATCCTCAAATTGTATATTCAGTGAGTGGAAATTGTTCTGTGTCTTTTCGCAGTGGCCTCCAGTTACATCCTTAATCCCACTGTAAAGTGCTTTTCACATCTATTATGCGTTTCATCCATTGAGAGCCTTTGCTTCCTCCATTTTAGCATTTGTGGGGACCTTTTCAGTGTCCACGGCATCCATATTTAATGCATTACTTCATCTCAGGGAAAGAAGTAATCCCTGATAATGCAGTTCTCTTCCATGGGTTCTGAAGAAATATCTGGGAGAGTGACCTTTTATTTCCTTCCAACTAAGAAGCATGTTCCCTCTTGGTGAGGTCTGACCTGACACCAAGTTTGTGCCCAACAGCAGTGTAGCAGGCAGGCAAGCTCACCGGAGTCTAATCAATCCCCCTCAAATTCCTTGTGGAGTGGGCACCTTCCCCTTGCTTATCTCTGTTATTGCAGTGTTGTATGATGGTCACTCAGTCGTTTTCCCTCCTCTTCTTATGTTCAATCACTCAGGTCGAGACATGGTAGCATGTTACTCTAAATTTTGTGCCCACTATTCAATATGGCATCTTGATGAACTTTTAAGTCCTATATATGCTTTTCTCTGGGCATGCTACCTTTGTCTCTAATGTTTGTGTGCCTACTACAGACTGCTATCCAGATACCTGCCCCGGTGCTAAGATGACTGTGTACAATGCTTCACTCCAGTAAGTTTCTGGCACCTACCACAAACATGTCTAGGGCCTTTTCACTTTTATCTTCACTGTGCACTGGACCCACAGACAGGAAGCTATCACTAGAGACTCGGAGAACTCTAGTGATAGCTCCCTGTCCCTGTGGTGCCACCCTAATGTGACCCCACTATTTTGGGTTGAAGCTTGTGACTGGGGACATGACAGGCCACTGCTCAGAGATCTCAGAGTGCCCTTGATATGCCATATTTTGTCACTGCTCTGGGTGCCCATCTTTACTAGGGTCTGTAGGAGCTCAGTTAAGGCATAGTTGAAGATAATGTAGGAGACTGCACAGAGCTTGCAGGACACTGCAGAGATTGTCCAGATTAGGTTAGTTTGCTCCATTTTGCGAAGGAGTCTGATTCAGGTTAGCTTTTGATAGGGCTGTGGTGCTCTTTAGCACATTTCTGCAAATGTAAGCCACATAGTTTTAACATAAAACTTCATTTTATATTTTCAAAACTGTGTAGTCTGCACGTGATAGGATCTTTATACCTTCAGTCGCAGAAAGGATCTCATCGCCTACACGCAGAGATTAGCATTTGCAGGCAGTTTTGTCACCTACCCAATGTAGAGGCAGGGTCAAGGAGTCTCAGAATTAATGCATTGTATAGTTTGTTTCTCCGTGATGCTTACTCTCCAGACAGTGAGCTCAGAAGAGTCTGTAAACACACTGTCCTATGTAGTAGTGGTCCCGTTAGTCAAGAATGCAAAGCTGCTGTTTGGAGCCCCATTGGCTAATTGTGTGAACGTCTTTATATATACGCTGAAGAAAGAGCAAATACACCTGATTCCTACATGCATTCAGGCTTCTCTTTGCTAAAAAAGACGTAAATGAAAGCACATATTTCATATATCCTTGCAAAGCTGCTGCTTCTATTGGATCAATTCGAGAAGGGGGAATTTTGTTAACAACGTAGCAAACAAGACAGGATTTGGTTTCAAGCCTCCTCAGGGGGGCCGTGACTGCTTAGAAAATTAAATAATATTAACAGATTAGGTCACCAGCTTTCAGTAATAACTCAGTGGGTGTCCTCGGATTCCAATAATGATTCATGGTGGGGTCCCTGGGTTCCAGTAATGATAAAGTAGGGGTCCACAGAAGTCAAAAGGTTGGGAACCACTGATATAGCACTTTCAGGCCGTGTACATAGCCCAAAGTGCTTTCTGCATTTTCCAGTAAGTATCTACTCCACATGTATCGTTTCATATCCCTGATAATTCAAGATTGTACTCTGAGGCCTGAGGGTTGATAGCGCTTTTGGTTGCATAACTGAAAGTGTATTGGTTGTACTTTTGTCCTAAATTGAAAAAAATGTGTTTCGTGTGTGAGCTTTGAAGGTGTGGCCTTGCACATAAGCACTGGGCATTGCAGAGTGTGTGAAAGCAGACGTAGCCACTGATGCATATATGTCAATTTTAGAAGTGGCATAAAAATGGATCAGTTCATTTTGCTTGCATAATTTTTAATAGTGTAGATCATATCATTCTCTCAGCAACTATACAGTGAGGTCCTCTCTTTTGATTCTGTTAACACCAGCTCTACTTCTCAGTAAAATCTATTTAATGTGAATCTTCCGCTTTGCTGTTCTTGGAGAGGGCCAAAAGAGGCCGGGCTTTGTACTCAGAGAGGGCTAATAGAGGCCAGACTTTGTACTCAGAGAGGGCTAATAGAGGCCAGACTTTGTACTCAGAGAGGGCTAATGGAGGTTAGGATCTGGCCTCCGAGAGAGCGGAAAGAGGCCGGGCGCTGTGGTCATTGTACCAGAACCAGCGTAGATGCCAGGCTGTTCAGTCCGTGTAAAAGCAGATGAGCAGCCTAAAGCTGGTAGTGCTGTCTCCTTAAGGGAGAGCTAGGTGAATTCCTAACACGGAGAACAGTTAAAACTGATTTATTCCTGTACTGACTTTTTTCTGATTAGATCAGCATTTTTTGATTCATTACCTTTTGGACAAGTGAGATCCTCATTGTCTTCCTACTTTGCAAGGGTCTGCACATCTGTATAAAATCTGACACTTATTCCCGAGAATAGTCTCATGTACTTGTTAAACAACTGGAGACCAAAACATCGACGTAGTGACCACCACAATTATTAAAACTGGAAGGATTTGCAAACCTTTTCTTCAAGGAAATCTGTTCTAAATTATATGCAGGGCCACTAGAATTCTGCGATTGTGCAGCCACAGCGATTTTCACATAAATATGTATTTGCTGAATTTTCCACATAATCAGTCTGCCACATAATCTGCATATTTTAGCAAAAAATGCTTCTAGCGCAGGCGGTTCAAAAGTTACTAAAAATGCAGCAACATGTATTCCTGGGCAGTGGGGGGCCCATTGCAAAGCTGGACTGGTCACCTTTCTGATGCTTATTGCTCCATTTGGGTATTAAGCTGATACTGATGAGGTGCAACCATTGCCCACAGAGTGCTATCAAGTTTAAAAACAAGCATTTGCAATGCAATAGGTCTCACACTTTCTTGAATTAATGTTATGGGCATTGTAAATTCATAACTGGGCTTTTCTTGCCACATAAATTGGTCAACCCTGCCTCATAATTTCATATTTTCCTGTCATATAATTCCAGTGGCCCAGCATTTAACTAAAGCACTTCCATTTTCCTTCTTCCTCTATCTTAAAACATATACAATTATCATATAACCCTGTATCGGAAATAAACTTTTGGCATTAGTGTGTAATGCTCAAATCACCATAACAAAAATATCATTTGAGACGGATTGGAGGGTGAAAGAAAAGAAGTAGTCGGGAGTAGATATGGAGAGGACAAGTGGTGTTGTAATGGTGTCATGGGCCCTGGAGTAAGAAAGGAAAATGGTTGACTGTAATTTCAGTAGGAAAATACAGCAGTAATCAGATTTGAGTGATGTCTTTTGGCTTGCTGGGCCCCGGTGCCACTGCACATGTTCCTCCATTGATAACTATGCCTCAGGAGAAAAAAACGGATGGGCAGAAAAAAAAGGGTTAGGAATACAACAGACAAAAGGAAGAAAGAGAAGGGATTGCAACAAAATAAAAGAAAAGGGGAAGAAAGAACGAGAAAATGAAAACGCAGCTAGGAGAAGAAATAGAGCAAACATGAGAAAGAAGAAAAGGAAGCTAGCAAACGAAAGATAAAAAGGAATAAATAATGAAAGAAATGTGAAAATAAAGAGCAAAATGAACATTAGAGAAAAAAGAGATGGTGAGAGAAACAAGCAGCAAAGGAACCAGGGCATGTATCTACTGACACATTTCCCACAGACACAGAATGGAAAAGCCACTTTGAACCTTCGGGCCGACAAGTAACTTGTGGCTTCCACACACAGACAGAAAAAGGGGGATTTATAGTAAAATGTGAATTCGCAGATAAAGATAAGAAAAACACCAGAGAAAGGAAGGAAGAAAGATGTTTTTAAAAAAAAAAGCGGAAGGAATACTGAGTCAAAAGAAAGAGCAAATAAAAAAGACAAAGAATGAACGGAATAGAAAAAATGAGTGAAAGAATGAATGCCTGACGAAGAAAAAAGAGGAATGAAACAAGGAAACAAATAACCAAGTTTTTGCAAGTTTGAAAGAGAAGGTAGCAAGAGGAAGAGAGAAATAAAAAAAGGAGAGGAGTAGAAATAAACATTTGAAAGAAAGAGTGAAACTGTTAATGTGTGGATTTTAAGAGCTGGAAAGAGAAAAGTTGGGTAGAAAGAAAAGATTGAGTGTAATGGAAAGATCAACGTTATGTAGGTGAAACAGACCCTCCTGAATAAAGATGACAGCTAAGAATAAATGTAATTTACTTCCCCACATCCTCAAACAGAAGTCAGAGTATGGAACTGCAGGGTGCACTGCAGAACAGCAGGAGGTGCATCAGCAGAGTTATATGTGAACCCCAATCCAGTCTTATTGGGGCGCTGCAGATCAGGATTGGGGGTATAGACAGAGCTGTGTCCCAGCCCAATGCTAGAATAACAGAAAGGCAGCAGGGGAGGAATGAGAAACAGAGCGCCGTGTAATTCCTGGTATTGGAATAATGGGGCACTGCAGGTTAGGGATGAGGTGCATTGCCAAAGTTGTATGTGGGCTGCAGTACTGGAATAGTAATGGGCACACAAGGTCAGAAGTGAGGTATGTTAATGAAGCTGTGTTTGGAACCTAGTATTGGCGTGCCAGTGTTGCTAAGTGTTTGAATGGAGGTGTCCTGGTGAAGCTGCAAGCAGGGCCAAGTATGGGAGTGGCATTGCCTCTGAACCACAGAAGCTAGGAGTCCTGAGGGGCGTGTGTGTGAGCCTTAGTACTGAGAAGAAATGTGAACTGACTGTTAAAATTGATGGATTCTGGAGGAGCTGTGCTGGTTCCCCTTAACAGAGGTGTTGGATGTTAGACTTGAGGTGCACTGGCTGAGCTGTGTTTTGCTCTTTTGGGTCCAGTTTTGGCTTGGCAGTGGGACTGAATATTAGAATTGAGCTGCGGTAATGGAACTCTATGTGAGGGGGTTCCCAGTATCGGAAAGGAAGTGACCTCACCGGGGTAGAACTGAGGTGCACTGATGGAGCTGCGCCCAAGGTCCTAGTACTGGAACAGCAGAGTGTACTGACTGTAAGAACCGGAGTGCTCTGGCAGACGGCGAGTGTGGGGTTCTGCCATGGGCACTTCTAAGGGGCTTGGAGTGTTTGAAATTAGGTGCACTGATGGAGCTGCGCCTGAGGTCCCATTACTGGATCAGCAGTGTGTACTGACTGTAAGAACTGAGGTGCTCTTTCAGTTGGTGAGTGTGGGGTTGTGGCACGGCTCAGGGGCTTGGAATGTGCAAAGTGAGGTTCACTGATGGAGCTACGCCTGAGGTCCCAGTACTGGAGCAGCAATGTCTACTGACCGCAAGAACTGAGGTGCTCTGGAAGACAGCATGTGGGGGGTTCCTGGCACTGGCACGGCTGAGGGCTTGGAGTGTGTGAACTGTGGTGCACTGATGGAGCTGCGCCCGAGGTCCCAGTACGGGAGCAGCAGAGTGTTCTGACTGCAAGAACCAAGGTGCTCTGGCAGACAGCATGTGTGGGGGTCCTGACTCTGGCACAGCTGAGGGCTTGGAGTGTGTGAACTGCGATGCACTGATGGAGATGCGCCCAAGGTCCCAGTACTGGAGCAACAGAGTGTACTGTGCAAAAACTGAGGTGCTCTGGCAGACAGCGTTTGTGGGTTTCCTGACACTGGCACAGCTGAGGGCTTGGAGTGTGTGAATTGAGGTGCAATGATGGAGCTGTGAGTGGGATCCCTGTATGGAGCAGAAGTGGGCACTGTCTCTAAGGATTGCTGAGCTCTGGTAGAGCTGGGTGCCTAGGCTATAAACAATTACAAGTGATCCTTTGCCCTTGCTCTCAGCTCACAGGCAAGCATGCTTGGTAGTGAAAATCCAAGCCAGTGAAGGGCAGGAGCCAGGCAGTTGAGAGAGAGTGCAGAGAGCCCTCAAAGACAAAATATGACCAAGATAACAGCCTGATTTATGGCCTTGTTTACAGCTAAGCTGAAAGGAAGGATGCTGTACAAATGAAAAGGGAAGCTTACCTGGATGGGAGCAGGAAACAAAGTGGGGTAAAAAAAAGTCCCCTACAGACCAGATAAACAGGGCAAAGTATAATTATATAGTAGTTGGTCCCTGCTCCCACGCAGGAGGAGGGACAAGGAGGCATGACTGACCACTAGCTAGCAAGGATTTTTAAAATACACTGAAACTAACAAATGAAATAGCTGGAAGCCCACAGAAGTATACTTAAAAGTACACTAGAGGTTGTATGCTTATGCTCAACTGAATGATGATATAATGAAGTAATACCGTTACAAAATGTGCCCAATAATGTGCCTTTCCTTGCTGCATGCATTACCCAACCATGTTGCATAATTTGACCCTCTTGTGCCGCATAATTCTAGTGGCCCTCATTTTAAGAACTGTAGAATTGGATCGTCCTCATGTTGTTTCAGATCACTTTCGGGACTTTAAAGCTTTATTTAGGTGAACTGGTTTGGCAGTGGGAAAGTGCAATTTGCTTATGAACCTTCTTTTAATTGTCTAATGTGATTAATTAATTGTATTTGATGTTGACAGACATTTAGGTACGCCTTATTTTAGATATAATCTTCTGTTCATTTGCTATTAGGTTGCAAATTGTGGACAGGGGAGCGGATATACTTTTTACTGTATCTCCGAAAACAAAATACTAAGCAGAAATGTTCTCATTCAGATCATTCCTTGGTTTGCATGTCTCTTTAAGGGAGAGCAGAGGGGACAGGCTCTCTTGTCTATAACAGAGTGAGCCTGTAGACCATGGTCTGTGGTCTGAGTAACAGACAGAACATGGTGGCCCGGTTCTGTTGTGTGTTTAACAGCACTGAAGCATGCATGCCAACCCTCCTGATTCAGGCAGGAGACTACCGATTTCAAGGCTAGTCTCCCACCTCTTGATCTCTGCATGTAAAAACCTGATTCCTCTGCGGGCTTCAGCTGACAGGGCCTGGGCTTGTGTAACTCGGAGTATGCACTGCCAGTAACTTGGTCCTGCAGGCCAGTGCACAGCACTTGCATCACACTCACTCTGTCTGCCATAGTTCTTTCTCTGTCCTCCTGACACGAACGGAAAAAAAAAAACATACCTTTGCGTATCTAATATCCGATCTTGCAGCAGCAGCTGACTTGCAGATCCCATACATAACTGTAAACCGATTAAGTCCCCAATAGAAGTCAGTAGGGGAATACATTCTCCCGATTTCTTTTTCTTTTTTTTTTTTTTTTTTATAGAAATCACCCACTTTTCTCTTCTAAAATGTTGCCATGTATACTGAAGGAGCCTGAAGGCCAAGCCCTACAGTCTAACCGAGGGACCATTGAGGCCCGGATCTGCATTCTGTGTAACAGTGGGAGCCTAGAGGCCAGAAACTAGTCTCTGTAACAGAGGGCTGAAAGAACCCAGGCTCTATGTTCTGTGTAACAGAGAGAAGACAGAGGCCAGACTCTGCATTCTATGTAACAGAGGGAGCCTAGAGGCCAGAACCTAGTCTCTGTAACAAAGGGCTAATTTTAGCCATCAGGTGCAGCCCCTCCTTTATGGCGGAGGAGCGTCGCCCTGCTGCTGAAAGCAGAAAAATAAAGAGATAATAAAAGTATTTTATAATCCCTTTATTTTTCTGTTTTTGTATGGGGTCGCCCAGCCTTCTCCACCTCAACAAGTTGAGGAGGAGTAGTGGTGCGCTTCTAAGTGCGCATGTCAGTTTGTCCGTCCTTCCGATGCCGGCCAAATTGGCACGCCCACTTCGAGTCTCTCGGGTGGAGACCAAGCACAGTGCCCCACTCCTTTCCTGTGCGTCATTTCTGCGTGCTCAGGCTGATCGCGGCATTTCTTTCATGCTGTGTAAGAGCATGAGAGAAGCATTGGGCTTGGTTGGGGAGGGAAGTAGCTGAGACGCGGCTGGAGCGGGAACAGAGGATCACAGAGTGGCAGGTAAGTTTATTTATTTTTCTTACTCCCCCTACTTTCCCTGCCTCACGCGCTCCAACCTCCACTACCCCCCTCTCCCCATCTCTATCCTGCCAGCAGCCACAACTGGAAACCAGGCTCTGTGGTCTGTCTAACAGCAGGCGAGGAGCCTAGAGGCCAGTCTGCGTAGCAGAGGGAGCATAGAGGACAGGTTCAGCCGTCTGCAACAGAGGGATAATAGGAGCCAGGCTGTGCCATGTATGTAACAGCAGGAGGGGAGCTTGGAGGACAAGCTCTGCTGACTGTGTCACAGTGGGAGAATAGTCAGGATCTGTACAGTGTGTACCCGAGTGAACTCGGGTGCACACAGCATCCGCGGTCTGTGTACCAGTGAGCACAGAGGGCAGGCTCTATGGTCTGTGGGCAGGAGACGGTGCAGAGGTCGGACTTTACAGTCTGTGTACCAGAGCGAGCACATAGGCCAATCTCTATGGCAATATTCTTCAAACCTTATAATGCCGTACCTCCCTCCCACTTCCACACGTGTGTAAACATTTTATCAGGCAATAAAAAGGGCCGGCTATTTTCTCACACTTATTCAATAATGGTAAACTCTGCAATAAAGTTTGAGTTGTAAATGGTTTAAGGGAACACATAGCTATAGACAACCCCTATTTTCAAAGTGTTTTTCAGTTTCTCACACTAGGTATATGCAGGGTGAAACCTACCAAGCAGGCTAATCAGATTGAGTGAGATCGTGGGGTAGAGAGGCATATTAAATATAAATATCACCGCAGTGTTCTTATATAATTGTTTTTCCAATAAATCCCATGTGTGGAATTGAAAACAATAGTGTAAGAAAAAGGCTAAAATGTGCAATGGATTTAGAATGGCTTTAAAGATGTTTTGACAAAAAACGATGTTTTTTCTTACCTTTTGTTTTTTCATTTGATATTCAGCTAATAACTTGACGTGTCATGTACGGCATTTTAGGCCAGATTTTCCTTTTTCTTTTTTTTTTTTTTGCCGAAAGCACTTTGCATCCTGGAATTATTTAGCCTACCTTTACAATGTTAAATACGAAACTACAAATCCCAGCATGCAATGATTTTGGCAAACAAAACATGACTGGCTGAAGAGGTTTCACAAAAACGGGACCAATGTGTAACTCTGAACATCATATTTATCAATTGTAACACAAAAAAACTTTAAAAGTTTAGTGAATTACAGGATTACCGGTATGCTATATAACCTGTCAATCTAAAAGTGTCTACAGTGAAATATTGGTAGTTAATTGGCGATTCCACTTACTCACAGCCAGGGGGTGACTGCTAAAATAGTTACTCATTTCCCCTTACAGAGTGGTTCTTCTCTGCTCTTTTCTAACATGAAACGCACTGTGCTGGTTCTTTTCAGCACACTCGTAGAACTTGGCACCGCCCCCGGCAAACCGTTTCAAGGCCCGGCTGTATGGTCTGTGTGGGCGAGAGGCCAGGCGCCATATTCTGGATTCTACCCAGTCTAGAATGAAGCTGGTAATTGGGAAGGTCAAGTAAACATTTGAGATCTGACACCAGGTGGCGCCATGTATCCGTTGCAATACCAGAGGAGCTCTGTGCCTCATGTGCTGAAGGGGCGTACTGTTGATTTAACAGATGTTATGGAATTACTGACACGACACATGCGCTCAGCCCTCTGTCAGAATGTTCCGAAGCAGATAACAATTTAGCGCAGTGAAGCAGACAAGAGAGAGGCTTCCGAGGCCGCGCAGCTCTTCGGACTGCAAGTCCATCGGACTGTAAAATTGATGTAATCTGTCATATGTACTCCCACTCTGCAGTGATGCACCCAGGGTTCGAATCAACCTTTTTTAGATGAGGAGAAGTTTGCCAAACCGTTTTCAGTAGTCGGAGTTGTAACATCTATTCTGACCTCTTCGTCTGACGAGCTGGCCATAATTACTTCTTTGTAAAGAAACTTTGGTAACCTCTACCAAATGTGCGGGATGCACATCCCATCAGGACTGCACATTTTCCGAGGTTTTCTTCCATTCATCCATTTTGACTTCCTTCCACTAATTGTTGGAGTCATCATCAGTTCTGACTATGGCATCTCACCCAGCGCAGGTCAGCTAAAACAGCCGATCCTGCGAACTAACCCTACCTAACAGGTCGGGCTGGGGTGGGACAAGAAGTAGGCCCGGGCACCATAATAAAAGTGACACCTTCTAGCGAACTAGATAGATGAAAACAGAGGCTCGCTTTTGTGAATCAGCCCAGTTTGATGTATGAGTGTTTTGTAAGGTACGAGGGAGTGCATGCATTTGTGTTTGATGCGGCCAGTGTTTGTTGTAATAGTAGAGAAATCACTAGTAAAATCCTGTCCCCCGGTCATAAAACAGGCCCATGAACTGTTCAAACACAGACATAGGTACTGATTTATCAGCTTGGCCCATCGACCACTACCTGGTTTCACTATAGGCCATTCCGACCCCGCCGACCTCTGCCTTCTGAAACAGCAAATCTCCTATCTCAGTAGGTCACAAATACTGCTGCACGTCTGGTAGGAAGTCCTCACACTCATCTTGATATCACTCCAGTTGCTCGACTCACTTTCTAGAACGTCTCAGCAGCAGCAGGGACACAGCCTGCAATCCATCAACTGCTTTGTATTTCACATCTCCTTAACCATAGCAGGTTAAACCGAGGTTGATATTTAGAATTCAAGGACTGACATGGGCAAGAAGTTGATCTGCTCAAAAGCCACCAGCTTTCACGTTGAGGCATCTATTACCCATTGAGTGCCCAGAACCTTCATTCACACAAAATCATTTTATCATCTTGTGGCCTCCCCAGCTGTATAGAAAAGGAGTCGAGATGTAAATATTTGTTGACCATACAATTTATTGGACTTAGCAGGAACTCCACTGTGTATCTTCTCCCACTCTCTTGACATTACATAAATGTGACCCTTTGTCTGTGGGTATGTCAAAGTGGGATTCTCCTTCACCCTTCTGAGGGCTTCCTCTGAAGAGAAGAGGGGCTCCCATGAACACCTCAGACATCTCGCTGCAGGCGGGTGCAGTAACTGACTTCATTAGTCTGCTGGGGTTCTATTGCCACTCTGAATTGCAGACCTACTTTAAAACGTCGCTCTATCTTTCATAATGTGCTGCTCTGTTCCAGGTGTGAGCTTGTGTCTCCCCTGGCGTAGGGCAGCATGTGTAATATGGCACAAGGTCCCTGTTTGCATCCGATGCACCTAGTTAAAGGAGCCCCGCAGCATAATCAAGGACACTGCAGCCTCAGTGTAATACAGCCCTGATTAGCTCCTTTTAATGAGCCCCTTCACCTTGAGTTCGGATCCCTGAATGAAGAAATCAGACTTGTACGGCTAAAGGAGCATTTATTCTGTTTATTCTTTGATCTAGTCTGTTTCTGGTGTTCTGAATGAAAATGCTTTCTATTTTTCAGCATCCTTAGGAACCCATTAATGGAATTAGACTAGTTTGCACACACGTCTCTCCCAGGGCGTGTAGTGCTAATGTTTTTTCTGAGACCTGCTGAGTTAGCTTGCTTACATTTACCTATTTGTTTGTAAGGCAACACCATTAATTTATCACTTCACTCACTGGTTCCATGTGCTGAAATTCTAGAATGAGATTTATGGCCATACCTCTCTATCCACCCCCGGTCTCTGTCTCCCCCCAGCACCCTCTCTGTCAACCCGCCCCGTTGCTTAGGCAAAGGCATCTAGTTTAACTTTCCCTGACAGGGTAGGTGACTCAAAAACAATTTGCTGCTCTTCTACCTCTGTAAAGGAATTGGCGTGTGTATAGAGTGTCGCTGATTTTAATTCCCGGAGGCCTGCATGATTAATTTTTTGTCAATGTAGCATTTGAAAGTGGGCCTAGCCTTTTTCTAGCCCACTCCCCACTTCCAAGTGTGATGGATCTGGAAACCTGAGCACTGATGGATGGTGAAGTGACAAGCATCAATGAATTTGCCTAGTAGGGGTATCTATTGAAGATCAGGTCTCCATAACTGAGAAAATTAACCATAGACCTTGCGTCCTCGCTATGACACGTGCTGTCATTTTCAGCTTGTTCTTTATGAGTCTACAATTGGTTCATTTCAGGAGCTAGACCCAAGAGCCTTAAAAAGCATCCCAAATGATGGGTTTTAAGCACTGATCCCAGTAAAAGCACACATCATTTTCAATAAATACTTCTCTTGGATCAGTGGGTAGATTGATGCAAACATCATGCTACCATTAGCATAGCAATAAGCTATGCCCGGAGTTCTTCTTTATTCATGTATCCAATCACACATCAATGCACATTTTACTGCTAGTTTGGCCATAAGCCCTTATCGAAAAAATGTTTTTGACAAATTATAGTCTATTTCTAACCTCATTTCATATGTCCTGTATTGTCTCAATGTTACATGTATGTAGTCTCCTGCAGCCATGTCACACGTCCACCACTGTCAACTTCTGCCAATACTGTGAATCACGGTTGGGCATTTGTTTGTAATGGAGCTGTTTTCACCACCAAAACTTCATTTAAGTGTGTAAAATACCGAGTGAATTGAGCCCTTAACCGGTGGGTTATGTGCAAACACTAAATAATTGTAAAAATGCAGAACTGTACACCAAGATAATCTAATCTCTTTCTCAGCTGTACCTTCATTTGAATGTGCTTTTGTGCACTGAAATTGCTTCAATCTATGATGTTCTATTGGCGAGGCCTTATAGCTCCAGTTTTAGTTTTCTTTTTAATTCGATGTCTGCTGTCAGCATGTGCCTATGTGCTTACACTCTACTTATTATGCCCCCCATTACAACCCAGGTGGTCTTCAGACCGGCAAGGCCGTGGTGGCGGTCGGACTGCCGCCAATGTGGCGGTCTGACAGCCACATTACAACCGTGTAGGTTGCGCCACGGTCGGACTACCAGCACCGCCACTTCTCCTCCACTGGAGGGGCTGGCGGTCCTAATCCGCTAGGGCAGCACTGCAAGCTGCCCTGGGGATTACAAGTCTCTTCTCCGGCGATTACATGGCAATTGGCCCGCCATGTAAAGGCTGATGGAGACAGGGTGCAGGGGGCACCATAGGGGCTCTTGCATAACCCATGCACTTGCTGCTCTGCAGGCAGTGAAAAGCGCAAAGGGTGCTTATGCACCGCAACATTGCCTCCGGTTCTATTATGAGCCGGCGTCAATGTTGTGGGCTGTTTCCTGCTGGGTCAGCGGGCGGAAACTCTGTTTCCACCCACTGGCCCAGCGGGAAGCTTTCAGTAGGGACCGCGGGAAGGGAAGGGGACCGAAATGGCGTTAACCCGACCGTGGGACTTCAGCAGGCGGCCTTTTCCGTCCACGAAGTTGTAATGAGGGGCTATATCTGTTGTTCTGGTTTTTAACTAGTTATCTATTTTAATTTGTATTGTGCTGCGTCTTTTGTTATCTGTCTTGTCTGAGATCGAATAAAGAATTCTGAATTTGCATTGAATGTTCAAGTCTTTTAAAAAAAAATGTTGTGGACTGAGACTCCTGTAAATTATTTAATGTGTCATACGAAAAGTTTGCATTAGACATAATCAATTTAAAAACAATGGGCCTGATTACAACTTTGGAGGAAGGTGTTAATCCGTCCCAAAAGTGATGGATATACCACCAGCCGTATTACGAGTCCATTATATCCTATGGAACTCGTAATACGGCTGGTGGTATATCCGTCACATTTGGGACGGATTAACACCTCCTCCAAAGTTGTAATCAGGCCCAATATCTTGTTTCTACAGAAGCAAATATTTCATCATTGATGTAAGATATTATCATTTGTACGACACAAACATTTACACTGCTCTGGGCTAACTTCTGAATTAATGCTTTGGCGTTCCATCAAGTACAAATAGAAAGAGGTTGTTCAGAGGCAAGGCATTTGTGACTAAAAGACTTTGGGCCTGATTTAGATCTTGGCAGATTAAATACTCTGTCACAAACATGACAGATATATCATCCCCCGAATTACGATCTCCATAGGACTAAATGGGATTGTAATATGGCAACAGGATATCCGCCACGTTTGTGACACAGTATTCCCCTCCGCCAAGATGTAAATCAGGCACTTTTTTTAAACACAGCAGTACAAACTTGCCTTTAATATATCACTTTAAATCACACTTTTTAAGAACTTTAAATAAGAGGTTAGTATTACCCAATTTAATGGTACTTAATGTACTGAACTTGTAAGAATGAAAGGCTGATTTGCTTTGTGGAATTCCAACTTGTGTAGTGTCATACGGGTCAAGTGTCTAGCCTTTTAAGTTATATTGACAGAAACAAAACAATTTTGATATTGCATTGCTCTGATAATGATATTTAGAGCAACCAGAAAATTTCTTTCTTGTTTGTCCATTGTTGCATTGACTTTTCTTCTTCTCTTCAAATTACTGATTTACAGCATAATTGCAGGAGTTCTGACACTTTCATCTTGATGGTCCTTATTTTTTTTATTCAACTTTAACTCAAGATTTGCTTACAAATCGCCTTATCATTTTTGGTGTTCAGAAAGGGCTGTAAATAATTCCTTCATAATTCACGATTGTTGGGTTCTGCTTGTTTCATGCAATTTCTTTCACTATTTTGCATTGTTTCCATGCCTTGTTTACCCCCTGCAGACAGGTTTGAGCAAAGTGAATGGATTGAGTGGAAATTGACTTCTGGGAACCGTGAAGCAAATGTGTGCTACGGCTATCAGATATTTCCTACGCAAATCAGTGTCCTATGGTATCTTGTGTGATTTTCGCATGTAGGAAGTTCTCTAGTGTATAATGTAAATAGAGATCATGAAAATGTATTCTGAAAAATGTGTAACATTTATGGAAGTGAAATCTAGCATAATTCATGATTGTTAGTTTTTGCTTGCTTTGTTTTTAGTTTTCTTCTGTTGCATTTTTTCCCTCCAGTTTTCAATCCCTACAGATTGGTTTGAGCGAAATGATCGCTTTTAGCAGAAAATGTCACGCAAGAGCTATGAAACTAATGTGTGCTACTGCTGTGAGAAATGTTCTTCTCCAACCAATAGCCCACTGTGTGTTGTGTGGTTTTTGCATAATAAAATGCTCCTGTCTACAATGTTTTGTGCTGCTTGGCAAAAATGGACTCTGTAAAATTAAGCGTACTGCACAAACAAGAAAAATGGCAGTGTCTCCATCCTCACCCAAAACCTTTGTTTTGGAAAAATTCTTAGATAACTGAAATGTGGTCCTAAAATCTGATTCCAGTAAAAATATAGGGATGTTCTCAAAGGCAATTTTGGCTCTGACATTTTTGAAGCATTGTTTGGGGGGTTGCGCCTTTCTTAAAATATATTCCTTCAAAAATGACCCACAGCAAGAAGTATGGAGGATCCTTTTCTAGTCTTATACTCGTAACTAAAAACATGATGGACAGAGCAGAGAACAAAATAAGTACGGGACCCCGGTGCCTCTACTGGGTTTCCACACTAGGTAACCTCTGGGCCTGGTAGCAGTTGAGAATTTGAGCTCTTCAGTGATGCGCACACGGGTGCTCCTGATGGTAGCGATATCTGCAGCATGTGTTCCTCTGCCGGTTTTTTTCAACAGAAGTTATTTGCTGATGTCTATAGTGTCTCCAAAGATATCAAGCGAGCTCATCCCCAAAGTGCATGTAAATGCTATACCTTTAAATAATTTATGCTTTTAATATACAAATACATTCTCCTTCTCTGGTTTCTTTTCCTCTCCCTTTTCTCTATTACCTTCGAGGGACCTTTGCTGGAATCTAGCTCTCTTGTGGCTCTGCTTTCTCCCCTAATCTAGAATGGATTATCTCATACATATGCACTCTTTTCTCAAAAAACGCTCCATTCTGGGGTTGATCTTTAACTTAGGTCAAAATGCCTGAACTGAATTTATATTTTAGTCTTTCTCTTGATTGTACAGCTTCTGAGTGGTACCTGACCCAAATCTGTTCCCACTGTCTGTATTGGCTGTCACACCTTTCTCTTCGTCAATGCATCTATGCCCCCATGGAACTCTTAGAAGACCTCATGCATTGTATAACACTATACAAATATATAATTAATTAAATATGTCTTATTAGGAGCCTTCACTAAAAGGGTACCAAGCCTCTTAAAATCCTGGACTGGTTACCATACAACGATGTAGGTGGTAGACCCGGGAAACAGCTGACTGGAGCTGCTGCTTTATGGGATCAGGATATAAATTCTGTCGTAGCCCTCCTTCATTCTACTGAGTGTCATGGTACCAATCTTAGAAGTAGGTTGTGGCTAGTTTCTTTCTTTGGGCCTGATTAAGACCGTGGCGGATGGGATACTCCGTCAACGTGACAGATATCCCACCCGCAGTTTTACAAGATCCATAGGACATGATGGAACTTGTTATGCAGCGGAGGGGATAGCCGATGCGTTTGTGACGGAGTATCTCATCCGTCAAGGTGTTAATCAGGCCCGTTGTGTCTTCCCTTCTGAAAGCGAAGAGCTTGTTTCTTCTTGATGATTTCTTTCGTTTTCTTGCTGAATAAACCTAATGATTCATATAGATACATTTATTGTATGAATCGATTTGTTCCCTTTGTTCCAGGCATCAATAAGTAATTTTATGTGAACAGTAGAGGGTGGAGAGGTTATACCCCATACCTATATCATCTCTGCCATACAAACTCAGGAAAAATAAAGGCTGAAGACATATTGTGTGAAGTTTCTTGCTATGTATCCCGGCTGGGTACAAACTTTCTACCCCATTTAAATTATTTGGAAGGAGACCACTGGCCTGGGCAGAGTTTCATAACGTTTTTGCTGTGGTTCTTATACCTTCTGAGAATCAGCATGAAGTCAGCCAATCGGGTTGTAATTTCCAACAAAAAGTCTTTAGTTTTTTAAATTGTCATCTGTGACTGGCATACAAATCTGACAATAATAGGTAGCTGGGAATTCCCAGCAGGTTAAACATTGTCTGCTACAGTATCCTGGAACTCAGAGTGGGTGTGTAGGAGAAAGGTCATGACCAGTTCCCAAGGATTCACGAGTGCTGAAGTGCGCTTCAAAGTTGCTGATGTAACTAGTTCAAGAACTCATTGAAGGCCATATCACCTAGGTTTGTGCATGTACCAAGCATTCCCACCTAATCTGCATAAACCACCATCACTTTTGAACATTTTTAAGTCGGTGTTGGCACATTATTCTGCCTATTCCCTGTATGTTATGGGAAAACTTGTTAGGCATTCATTTAAATCTGAGCTGATCATCAACCGGAAATAAAGGTTGGAATTGTGAAATGTACACGTTTTTATGTTGGTTGCTTGTAAAGCGGTTCATGCAGAAATTAGACTGCCTCAAAGTGAGATCAGCAATATGCTCATTATTGTTTGGCCATCCTGTCTGTACTGATTTTATTGTTTCTCACGGAAGACGAGTATAATTCATTGTGTTGTTGATTGCATCTCTGCTTCCCCGCACTTCCCACTTTTATTGATGTGCAGCTCATGATTTACTTAGGGGTAACAAAATAACAAGATTGACCTAGCTCTTTAATCTGCAGGGCAAAATTCCATAAATTACTTAAACAGCAGTCAGTGCAGAGATTAGATTGCCCAATGAAGTTCTGCTAGTTGCAGGTGTGCTTGAATTTCAGTGCTATGTTTAGCAGCTGTGTTGCATGCGACTACTTACACAGTTGCAGCAGTAACGCCTGACTGACATCCAAATGTGAATGTGCTTTCGTTGGGTCAATAAATGTGAGAATACACTATTTCTAACTTACTTTCTTTACATGTACAAAAATAAATATGAAGGACTTTCTACTATATGATTAACATAAATAGGAATAAACACAGATGAAAAAGTTTAAAAAAAAAAAAAAAACATAAAGCCCAGGAGACCTAGTTAAGACTCCTTTAATCACCATCATTCCATAAATGTTGATGAATCAGATTTGTAGTGTTGTAAGATCCGGTCTGGAAAACAAATGGCTGTATTTTATTCCTATAGAGACAAGAAAGGTTCAGCACTGAAGATCACCAAGAAGAAAACGAGAAGAAGACACACTGATGTAAGCAAAATGCGTATTCCTTAATGTGAAATAGTTATCTTGTGCTGGCTGGATTGATGTTGTCCAAAAAATGACACCAAGTGCCATCTCGATGCCACACTTGGAACTACTCGAAGCAAGTTCTTGGAGGCTGAGTTAGGGCATGTCGCTAAATTATTGAAATATGGATGCAGCGCATTATGGATTGGGGTGGTTAGAAACGTAAGGGCAGCAATGCACAGGTTGTCTGCCAGTGTTTAGCAGGAGAGCGTTTTGGGGAAGTAAACAGCTCTTATGTTTGCCAGACGTCGGCGTGAGTGGCTCATGCAATCCATGTTGTAAAGTCGCGTCCTGGGCCTTTCAGTGCTGTTTAGCCCATTAGTGAGCCCAGGACTACAGGCCCCAGTATGCACTGTGAACCCTGGACTGGAAGAGCTACTTATGCATGGTACTGAGCTATTGCTGACCCTCAATATTTTTACCAGTGCCAAACCACACAGCGCTATATCTATATTTTATAATTTGACCTCCTGCCACGACAGGGTCTTCAAATAATGTTTTGCAGAGGTGGATGAACAATTCTCCTGTGCTGTTTTAGGAACGTACACTACACATATAATATTCCCTATATGTGCAATAGTTAACTGCGTAAGTCATTCTTTCGATCCCCATTTGACACCCACAGACGCCCACCCCCTCTAAATATGTCCAACGGACACAATTCCCATGTATCTTTCTTTGTCACTGTGCTCTGAGTTTTAATCACACTTTCCCTTTCATTATGATCAGAAATGATTGCATTGCATTGATTTCCTACTTAAGCGAAGCCCAAGTTGTGTTCCTGGGTGGCCCGGTTTCATTGTTTATATGGCGCATGCTGGTCTTGTCACGGTCGCGCTGCACTGTTTTGCTTCGGGTCTCTTGGCGCCCTTTGCGGTGCACTTTGAGAGGGCGCCCTCTGTGGTTTGGTCTTTTATGGCACAAGGTGCTGATGTGCGTGAGACATGGCGGCGCACCGCGCGTGGACAAGCTGTGAGACTAGGTTCAATTACTTTCCATCACATTACAATGCTATTTGGTTCGGTGCCAAAAGAAATATGACCCACCCCTTAGGAAACCGCTCACCCATGCTCTGTGTAGTGCTTTAAGTGAACTTCGAGGCTTTTATTAGAGTTACTTTTACAAGAGGTACTTTGTAGTCCCGGTGACCACTTTCTCTTTATATATTCAATTTGAAAGTTCTTGGTCGGACTAGAGCGCGTTCTCATGTTGATACCTGCCAGAACTAGATGAAAGCAGTTTCGTTTTCTCTACTTTGGTGGTCTCCGTGAGACATCGGTGTTAACCAAGGAAGTGAACAAAAGTGCAGCCGCGTCAAGCATGAGCACAGTAGCTACAAGGCGCCCGGCCAAGCAGTTGTCGTATACAGGAAACATGGAAGCAACAGATGCAAAACATGTGTTTGGCAGAAACAGATTGATTCGAATGTTGTATTTTTACCGCAATAATATATGCCAGATAAATTGAGAGTCCTTGTGTAACCCCACAGATGGGTTGATCCCGAGACGTCTCCGGCGCGGGGTAGAGTTCATTGGAGGCGCCCCAAGAAGGAAGGCTGGGATTCTGTGGTAGAGACAAGGTGTTGTTGGTGCGGTGCTGGGTTCATTTGAAGAGAAAAATCAAAAATGGCATTAGCTCATGTCATGCCACTATTCACTTTTCACATAGGTTCTCAACATGCATTTGAAGGAGCTATGTGAAAGTCGACCTGTTGGCACGTTTTACCACCATTCTTCTCTGTTTGCCACCGTTGCTCCTTGACCATTGGGAGATTCCAAGCAGCACAAGCACTGTGTTGTAAGTTTAAGTCAATTAAATAGTATGTCCCAGGGACAGAGAAAACAGAGCATCTGCAGCCCTTGGCGCCCTCTAGTGGTACACCTATTTTACCTGCCTCAACATCAATAAAAGGGAGCATAGTATGTTTGCTCTATAAATCTATAAATTGATTTTCAGACCAAGCTTGGGGCTTTGCCCCTAGATAGGGTCTGGCATGTAATGACTTGGTTGCTTACTAGGAATCCTCATTTCTCTGAATACCTTTTTTCCGAATTACTTATTTTGTTAGGGGATCCACGTCCAGTTCATTCACCACCTGACCCAGCTAAACCAATCAAAGAAGCCCCCTCCAACATTTAACTTCCTTGTCCCTCCTAATACCCAGGTAACCGATGCGTGTATAGTACACAAAGGAAGAGTATAAGGGAGTAAGAAAAGGCACCCATCGTACTCGATTCCCCAAACACAATACTAAGTCACAAAAGAGAGTACGGGGTTTTTTGGAAATATAAATGGATTGGAAGTGTGCTAATTGCGTCACCATGCCAGTCCTAAATCTCAACTAGAGATACAACGCGGGGTGGTTCACGGTCTGTGGAGGGGGATTTCCTTTACGGACTAGGTGGTCTCACACACTATATAGTGTCATGCTTCATCATATGACCACCTAGCCCCACCCAGGTAGGGCAATACCACCTGGGCGGACTCAACCTCGCTGTTAAAGGAACAGGAGGGAGTGCGTAAATTTAGTTAGATTTCTAGAAAAATAGGGATCCAGCTATGCTATGGGAATAAAAACACCTACTCAGATACCAAGGTGAGTTTTAATAGAAGGTTCTGTGTGGTGTGATTAAAAGAAATGGGAGACCAGTGTGAGAACGATGACTCACAAGGTCACCTATCTAGCCAACATGTTTCTGCCCTTGTGATTGAGCTATGGAGGGTCTCTGGGCATTCATCAGGGCGTTGGATCCCTGTTGCGGATGCTAATAGCGCGCTGCAGTTTAATTCGCAATAGGAAAAAACGTGGGAAGGGAAGGAAGGGCCTACCTTAGCCAAGGGAATACCTGGGGAGAACCTATGGTAAATACAATAACAGACCAAAATTGGCAGTGAGAAAGAAAATTCACGGCAAACCACGGCACACGTGACAAAATATCATGCATAACACAATAGTAATGGTTGCAGATAGAACGGTCGCAGCAATGCAGGTTATGCGCGGCGATTGGTAGGTCAGGGAAGACAATTCCTTACCTTAACAATAAAGGCTACTAGCCTCTGGTATCCTGGAGAGGGAGCGTCCCCTTATAGTCGGACTCTAGGGTTAGAAAGGGAGAGAGCAGAAGGGGAGTAAAGAAGAGAAATTATATATGAGAGAATAGGGATAAGACAGTGAAAAAGAAAAAAGAAAAAGAAAAGAGAAGAGAAAGAAAGAAGAAGAAGAAGAAAAAGAAGAAGAAGAAGAATGTTTGCTTTACAGCCCTCTTATTCTTTTGCCCCCCACCCCTTTTTGCTCCCTCCCTCTCTTTTCCTTCCCTGTTTTTCCCTTTTGTTCCCCCTTCTCTTTCTTTCCCTTTTCCTTTCTTCTTCTTTTCATCTTCTTCTTCTTCTTCTTCTTTTTCTTCTTCTTCTTTCTTTCTTTCTCTTCTCTTTTCTTTTTCTTTTTTCTTTTTCACTGTCTTATCCCTATTCTCTCATATATAATTTCTCTTCTTTACTCCCCTTCTGCTCTCTCCCTTTCTAACCCTAGAGTCTGACTATAAGGGGACGCTCCCTCTCCAGGATACCAGAGGCTAGTAGCCTTTATTGTTAGGGTAAGGAATTGTCTTCCCTGACCTACCAATCGCCGCGCATAACCTGCATTGCTGCGACCGTTCTATCTGCAACCATTACTATTGTGTTATGCATGATATTTTGTCACGTGTGCCGTGGTTTGCCGTGAATTTTCTTTCTCACTGCCAATTTTGGTCTGTTATTGTATTTACCATAGGTTCTCCCCAGGTATTCCCTTGGCTAAGGTAGGCCCTTCCTTCCCTTCCCACGTTTTTTCCTATTGCGAATTAAACTGCAGCGCGCTATTAGCATCCGCAACAGGGATCCAACGCCCTGATGAATGCCCAGAGACCCTCCATAGCTCAATCACAAGGGCAGAAACATGTTGGATAGTTAGGTGACCTTGTGAGTCATTGTTCTCACACTGGTCTCCCATTTCTTTTAATCACACCACACAGAACCTTCTATTAAAACTCCCCTTGGTATCTGAGTAGGTGTTTTTATTCCCATAGCATAGCTGGATCCCTATTTTTCCAGAAATCTAACTAAATTTACGCACTCCCTCCTGTTCCTTTAACAGCGAGGTTGAGTCCGCCCAGGTGGTATTGCCCTACCTGGGTGGGGCTAGGTGGTCATATGATGAAGCATGACACTATATAGTGTGTGAGACCACCTAGTCCGTAAAGGAAATCCCCCTCCACAGACCGTGAACCACCCCGCGTTGTATCTCTAGTTGAGATTTAGGACTGGCATGGTGACGCAATTAGCACACTTCCAATCCATTTATATTTAAAAAAAAAACCGTACTCTCTTTTGTGACTTAGTATTGTGTTTGGGGAGTCGAGTACGATGGGTGCCTTTTCTTACTCCCTTATTCTCTCCCTTTGTGTACTATACACGCATCGGTTACCTGGGTATTAGGAGGGACAAGGAAGTTAAATGTTGGAGAGGGCTTCTTTGATTGGTTTAGCTGGGTCAGGTGGTGAATGAACTGGACGTGTAACCTACCATAAACCATGTAATACCAATAGAGGCAATAAGGGTTTTAATTAGGGCAGGAAAAGAGGGCCTTAGTAACCTTATACAAGAAATGGATACTCAGAGTAATGAGGATTTCCGGTAAGTAACCAGTTCATTACCTCCTCAACTGATTTTGAGTACCACTACTTACTGTATGATGATATATCACACAAATAAATTGCAACCTGGTTCCCAGAATGATAGAGCTCACAAATGGAGGCAGATTTAAGAAAAAACACATACAGGGAAAAAATTCAGTAAACTAAGTCATAGCAACTCTAATACCCTAGCACCAAACTCCGCCCCACAGTTTCCCACATCTAACCTGTGATCAGAAGCAAACATAGATGAAGTGTCCCATGTGACTGCTTTACACGTCTGTAATTGAGGCTTCACAAGCTTCTGCCCATGATGCAGCCATTCCCTCTATAGGCCTGCCCTGTATGATCCCCGTAAAGGTGTATCCAGGCAACACATGCCATAGAAGTCAGAGATCTAGTTAATCTACTCAAACTGTCTTTGAAGCTTTTTGTCCAGGTTGAAAACTACCCAGAAATGGTGGGAATGGGGAAAGCCCTGCTTAGCTTGTCTGCTGAAACACAGAGATGTTTGACGTCCAGGGCAAACGGTACAGTTGCCCAGGGTCCCTGCCGTCCAAGGGGCCACCTGGGAAAGTGAACTTCTCTCTTTTTCCCCTTTTTCCTGTTTTAATATCACTCTGTCTACTCTGCCTTCCTCTTCTCCAACTTTGTCATTCTCTACCTGGTTTCATCTTAAATATTTTAGAGCCCTAACCAAGGCATATTTTTACGATTCTTTTATGTAATAAATAGCATATGGTTAAGCATCAAGTAGCATCATGCACGCTTGCCTTGGCAAAAAAAAGTTAATAAAATTCAAAGCTCTTCCAGAGAGAGAGGCACCCACCTTGCCCCGAGCCACCCAAAACCTTTAAGATGTTACTATTAAAAAAATGTATTTTTCTCTTAAGTGGGCTGCTGGCAAGTATATTAGATGATGCTTTGCCCAACTGACGGATAAGTCAAGTCTGCTGAAGATAGAGAAGCTCTCCCTAAAGTTTGTTGACATACAACTTTGGTACTGTATTGTGTGTTCTCACTAAAACCACTTGTTTGTGTAGGTGATGAGAGAAATGAAGAAGCACATGAAAAAACACTCTCGTCTCTTTCTAATTTGAAAAGTGGGTCTGTTGCTCCGGGAGCAACCTCCCCTGAATTATTTAGTGGCCTAGAGTGGCACCCCATGCTATTTTGCTGGCATCTGTGGTTAGAATAAGATGAGGAGGCATAGCTAGGGTAATGCCCCGGGTTACATTTGTGAGATGTGTCCATACCTGGAACTGCTCCGAGTTTATTTAATTACTGGTATCAGATGGTCTAGGCTCATCTGGGCCTGATTCCAAAGTTCAGGAAGGTGACAAACTACACAACCCCAAGTGGAGAAGAGCCCATCATACCACAAATGCACATGACAAGAATAGAAAGAAGAAGACATTTTACCTGTAGAAGCCGAGAACAGAAAGAAGAAACAATTTGTGGCACCCCTCCAAAGATGTTCTTCATCCAAAGAGAACTTCCTAAATAGAACTTACCATATGGCCTTCAATATAGAGCAATTCCCTTGCAGGAGCTGAGTTCTGCTTTTCCAGAGCAGCAATATTTGAATCTTGACCACTCTTCACTGTGGCTGACTTACAAAACCCAGCTGCATCTGGAAATGGGCCATATGGAATTCCAGGGCCTCTGTTAGAGTTCACTTAGATTTCCTGCGATTGATCAGTGTCCATCAGTGTTTAACAAACCAGTTCCATGTGTTCATGAGCAAATGATAATAGACTAACCCAGGGTTCTGCAAAGTCGCTCTGCTGAGAGCCGGGCCCATGCCAGATTTTTAGCATATCCACATTTAGAAAAATGTAGATTTCTGAAACATCTTGTTTCTAAATGTGGATATGCTAAAAATCTGGCATGGACCAGGATCTCCAGGACTAACTTTGCAGAACCCTGGACTAACCAGTCCCCAAGATAAGGATAAAAAAAAAACCTGCTGTGCAGGAGAGCTACAGCTAGTGCTAACACCTCTGTAAATTCTCTAGGAAAGGATGTCAAGCTGAAGAGATGAACTGGAACTGCAAATGCTGACCTTCCTCAAAACAATCTCAGGATTTTTGGTGAAAAAGAAGAATGAGGATGTGAAGAAAAGCATCTTTGAAATCTAGTGTAATCATCTATTCCCCTGGAGTGAGCAGTGGAATAATGTGCCGTAATGTTTTCACTTCGAATCGAGTATTGCACAAAAACTGTTCAGATTCTTCAGATTAATCAACAGCCTGAAGTCCCTGGTGATTTTTGTGGCAGAAACACAGTGGAGTAGAAATTTTGCCCTACTTAAGATCTTGGAGCAAGACAGATGGCTTTCTTTGCTAGAAGGACTAGGATCACAACAGTCAAAGCATGATTCTTTACAGAATACGGAACATAGAAAATATGAAACAGACCAGAGACTGGTGGGATTTTCCGTAAGTCCAAGGAGTATCCCGGTTTTATTATTTGAGGTACCAATTTGTCTGAAATAACTTTTTGGCAAACATGATTAAAATTAAAAAGCTGCCCCCTAACGGGATCTTGGAATAGACCGGTGTGCTTCTTGGGCTTACCAACTTGCATAGACTGAATAAATAGCTGCCCTCACAGTAATATTTAGACCAAAAGCCCTTCTTTAAAGAAGCATCAATCCTGTTATGCTCAAGAACTGTCACCTCCTCCGTAATAATTATAGAAAGCTTGGTCAGGCACACCAATATTAGATCCACTTACACTGATGGTGGCAGTTTTATTTCCACTTTATCCAGAGTGAATATATGGCAGAAATTGTGGAACTCATCTTTCTATAGATTCTTCCACTCTCTAGGAAGCAGATCCATAATTTCTACATTCATTTCCAAACAAAGAGTGTGAAATTGTAACTGTTAAAGAAGCCCAGAACTTGTTTCAGGCTTCTCAACTTCCATGAGAATTTGCCAACGTTCAGACAGATACCATAAAATTGTGGCAAGCTCTGATACTTGAATGAATTTGTCCCTTGGAGTAGAATTGGCTACTGACACTCTTCTTCATCATACTCTGATGAGGGGCTGGATGACACAGAAAAAGGCGATTAAATATTCACAGTAGAACAAATGATATAAGGGAGGAGTGGGGGGCTAGCAACTCTCTTAGGTTATTGAAAAGTCCCACTCAAAGAGGAAATCAAACAGTGCATATCTACATCACCTTATCCAAAGCCAGAGAGAAAGGGAAGCAGTACCTTCTTCCTTACACTCCCGCTTAACAACATTATCATCTTCAGAGCCGTTATGTTCGTTGAATGGGTCATTTTTGTGTACCATGGTATATCATAATCGGAACACAGTGAGAAATCCTTATGAATCTAAAAAAAATGATCCTTGCTGTCAAAGTCAATGCCTGCAAGGACAGAATTCCCTTTCACCTCTCCTTTAAAGAAAACCCACAGGAACAAGATAAAGGGAGCCTCCCCATTTAGAAGGCCAGCTTTTCTGTAGAAAATAAAACAATCTCCTTAAAATATATTATCATCTATGAGTGTTATTTTTTTAATCTTTCTTTTGTTAAAAATAAGGACGTATTTTAAAAAGAAATTTCCACATACAAAGGGTCTGTATTGAACCCCTAACCGCCTCTATTAGAGAGAAAGAACCTCTTACACGAACTACGGCTTTCGAGGTTTAGAAACTAAGAAGTTATGGTGTACTCTGCTCCCTCCATTTTTTTTCTTTTTGAATGGAACCCAATACCGCTTGCCTTCAACTCGTATAAAGGGGAGAGGCATTGTCCCTCAGCACCGATATGATGAGAAAATGTGCAGAAGGTACTTACTCCCAGAGGTGCCTGAGAAAGGTAAGAGAAATGCAGTCACTGGCACCAGAACCCGCTGCTGTTCTCTCGTGAAAGATAGCAAAACTGGACCATACCGCCTGGAATAGGGAACAAGTCCTGCAGCTTGTGCAAAGGAAAAAATACACAACTTAGTAGAGCATGTTGGGTTTCTGTAAACAAAAATAAACAGCCTTGCTTTGATAACAGCATGTTTGTTGTTTAAAAGAAGCCATTCATTTTTTAATATTAAGGATTTCAAAGGAGAAAATTCTTCACAGGTGGCAAAGGGCTCCAAATCCAGCAGCAGGATCAACTCATCGAGGATAGGAAATGTAATAGGATAAAGGCGCACTGTCACTTTAAATAGCTATGACTGGAGTAAACTTCTAAACTCTGAAAGGAAGCTATCATGCTTACCAAAGGCTTAAGAGAGAGAGACAGGTGCTTACCCTAGAGATCCCAGCAGCCACAGGGCATACCTGAAGCTTCCCAGGAAAATAATTGTTTGAATATTCTAACTTGATGACTATCTGTGGAGGCAGAATAATGGAGCAGGAAGCATAGCGAGTCTCCTCTTTCTTTATTGCGAAGTTAAAAGATGGATAGGAGGCGCATCGAAAGGAGGTATTCCGTAAGGTTTCTTTGATCCCTTAAGGTGGGTCACATGATGCCTGAATGGGAGATTGGATACCTTGTATAGTAGTAGTGGTTGAAGAAATGGGTTGAGGTGTTAATGCTCCCTCAATTGAGAATATCACCCTCAAACCTTGTTCTCACTTCCTCCTCTCCTCCTTTGTCGTGATATTGCCTGGTCCATTGTCACAGGCCCCATATTCTTTCTTAGGGCTTCCTTACTAATGTTTTCCAGAATATGTATTTCTTTGTGATAAAGTACATATTTTTTAATAATGCCGTGGTTGAAGTCTAATGACCTCATGTTGACTTTTGCAGGTATACCACAGCAGTAATACCTCATTGAAGTTACTGAATCATCTCCGTTGTAAACCTATACATAGGGCATAACCACGATAATCTGTATATGCATACTTATTTCCCCTGTTTCTCGCTGTTAGAATTTGGGACTCTAGTTGGCAGAGGTATGCACTATATTAAAGAAAGGACCACAATCCTAGACAGGGCAAGTCAATTCCACAACATAAATTAGCCTGTGCTCACCCTCTGGTAGCTTGGCGCAGAGCAGGCACACCTAACTTAGAAGGCAATGTGTAAAGTATTTGTGTAGCACACACAAAGAATCATAAGAGGTACACCACAAAAAGAGACTCCACATGGATGTAGAAAAATAAAGCTTGTTTGTCTCGTTAATTTAAGATCAGCATGATACAGATCCAATTAGTAAATGGTTAAATATTTGCTTTGCAGACTCAAAAACAAAGCAAGGGTGATAATCAATGATGCGAATGAAGAAGTGGCACCCAGGATTTCTTGGTACGAGTGAGGGTTGATTCTACAGACTACAGTAATATCCTTGCTGCGGTCCTGTTGGGAAACAGACGAGTGAGTCCCGGGCACGGTCACCAGGAAGCAGATGGAGACCACAGGGGAATGGTGCAGCGGGCAGAGAGAATACGGGCGGCGGCAGCGGCTTTTGAGGCCGCTCCTGGTGATTGCAGTTGCATGTGGCAAAGTTTGGCAGAACCCTCTGTATGCTCAAAGATACAACCAGCAGTGTTTGGCAAAGACGCACAGGATGACTTGAAGTAGTGAACGGCAAAGGTTCAGCAGGGCCGCTCCAGAAGATCAAAGTTGCCAGTGGAAGAGTTTGGCAAAGCTGCTAGGGGTTGCAAGTGGCAAAGGTTCAGCAGGGTTGCTCTGGGTGATCAAAGTTGCAAGCGGCAGAGTTTCAAAGCTGCTCAAGATGATTTAAAGTAGTGAGTGGCAAAGGTTCAGCAGTTCCGCTCCGGGTGATGAAAGTTGCATGCAACATAGTTTGGCAAAGCAGCTCAGAGTGATTCAAAGTAGCGAGTGGTAATGGAAAGCAAAAGCCGCTTGGAGTCACTCTGGGTTTGGTGAACGAGTCTTGGGCTACCGAGCAGAGGTCAGCAGACAGAAGAGCGGCACAGCAAAACAGGTCAGCAGTTGCTGGGAGCAATCAATCCTGGCAGAGTGGCAATTCTGGCACACAGCAGTCTTTACTTGAGTCCAGAAATGTACTGTTTTGAGTGTGTAATGGACCCAGTATTTATATTGAAAAGCGCCTTTGATAAGGGGGTTACTACTAAGGGTTCTTGTGAAGTGTACAGTTCCCCCTTTCAGGTCAGCCTTGGCTCCAGACTGACAGTGGTAGGTAAACAGCCCCCTTGTGAGGACTCTGGCCACTACCCTTTGACATCCCAACATCCTCCCCAGGAAGACTGATCAGTATGCAGATGTAGCTGAGTATCCTGAGTTGTGGGTGTCTGAAGAGAATGCACAAGGTTAGGTGTCACCCAAGTCAGACGTGTATTGGAGATAGACTGTGGGCACACAGGACAGTGAGTGCAGAGAAATGAATGCCCACTTTCTAGAAAGTGGCATTTCTAAAATAGTAATAATAAGCCCTACCTTACCAGTGAAGAGGATTTATTATTAGCATGCTAATTGTACTAAACATGATGCAGATCAGGAATTCCAGCTTAAAGGTATTATAAGGAATTCCCAATGCTGGCCTATGAGAGGTGCTCACAGCAATGAAAAACTAATTTGGGAGTTTTTCATTACCAGGACATGAAAACTTAAAAGTATATGTCCTGCCTTTTGCTTCCGTGGCACCATGCCATATGGGCTAACTAGGGCTTACTTTAAGGGTGACGTATATATGTAAGAAAAGGGGAGTTTAAGGCTTGTCAAGAGGTTTTAAATTCCAAGTCGGTGGCAGTGAGAATGCACACACGGACCCTGCAGTGGCAGGCCTGAGACATTTTTACAGGGCTACTTAAGTGGGTAGCATAATCAGTGCTGCAGACCCACTAGTAGCATTCAATTTACAGGCCCTGGGGTTTTGGTATACAACTTCACAAGGGACCTACATGTAAATTAAATATGCCAATTGTGGATATGCCAATGTTACTATGTTTTAGGAGAGCAGCATGTGCACTTTATGACTGGTTAGCAGTGGTAAAGTGCTCAGAGTCCTAAGGTCAACATAAGATGGTCAGGAAAGTAGTAGGAGTAAGGCAAAAGGTCTGGGGTAAGACCACCCTAGGGATGCCAGGTCTAGCACTCGCTCATTCTGCTTCCTTTTCCCTGCACACATTTTGGTAGTTTTTTATGGCTAGGGGTTTGAATGTATGATGTTTCGGTACAGCTCCTAATCCAGATATGTTTATCTGTTTACATCTGAACTTAAATTACTGTAATTCCTCTGAGGGCCTTAGAGGGGACCCAGTGGCCAAAACTTGGCTAGTAAAATGGAAGCAGATCATATGACATGCCAAATTTAAGAGATGGAGGTAACAACCACCCTTTTAGTGACTACAGCCACGGCCAAGTACAGATTGTAGTAAGTGAAGCTGTATTCAAAATATCACTAGTTAGCAGTGCTTAATTTGTAAAGAAAAATGTGCCGGTGCCAAAAGCTCTCCAAGCGACTGCTGCAGTTAAATGTGCGAGCACAGTATACAGAGGCAGGGTAATCCTGAAGCCACCTCGGGCCTCTTTAATCTATTCTCAGCCATTCCCTGCCCCTTCAGCTCACTCTTGCTGCTTTCTCCTTTCTCCCTTTGTGGTGCTTCTTTGTTTTCCTCTTCCTCCGTCTTTCCATATGAGTCTTTCGCTCGCAGAAAATGCTTGAGATAGAAAAGTAAGTGCCGGCCCTCAAAAATATGTGCTGGTGCTCTGCATCGGAAGTCACCAGCACAAATTAAGCACTGCTAGTTAGTGAACTGTAATTTTTTATGTATATTTGACTGACAAAATGCATGTTGAACTAGAAATTGAAGTCCTAGAACTGGTGAGCTCTAGGATTTGGTTGCTGTTCAGACACTCTTAATGGGACTCGCGTTTTGTTAATGAGGTGAAGGCCTTTTTCAGTCAGAAGGAAGAGCTCGATATAACTGATCCCCCATCACAATCGACTCTCTTCATCATAAGGCAACTCTAGTCGGCTGCTGATCACTACACAATCTGTACCCTTACCTTGAACTGAGACAGTGAAACCAGGAGTTTTACATGGGTCAAGGCAAAGTAGTGTTTGATGTAAGAAAATGGGAGCTAAGAGGTACCTCAAAATAGGTGATTAGAGGATCTATGTGACCTTGACAAACATGCTTCAGTTCAGTTCTTTAAATCAAGTTAATTATGCTGAAAATATTGACAGTCATTTTGCTTTTTTTTAGAAAAACTGAAAAGCTTTAAGTAATGAAAATGAGCTTGCCTCTTTTTAAATGAAGGGTTCCTGCTCCTCTGTTGCAATGGTCCCCGATGTCCTTCGGGCCCATCGCACCAGTACAGGGTGCACCCCTCACCCTTCTTGCACAGTTGTCATCTTGCCCCCCTCCAACTCATAATCTTCCCAATAGAACTTCATTTCTCCATGATAGACCCACTGTGAATCAAAGCTGCTCTTCATACAGCACATGTGCATGCTGCAGCAGCACCAGACACATTTCCCTTTCTTTTCCTACTAGTGTACACTACTGATCACTTGACATTTTTCGAAAACTGTTTTTTTATTTTTACCAGCTGATACTGCTTTACACACTTTCTTTCATGTGAAATGTTTGTGTATTTTTTGTTTTAACAACTTTTTTTTAAAACAAAAGGTTTTCTACCGAAAAATTAAAAATGTAATATTTAATGTCAGTTATTGTTCGACATTTTATGTTTTTGTGTATTTTTCATTAATTTGTAATTCATTTAAATGCATTTCATCCTTTATTTTTCAGATTGTTTTTCAATCATTTTTCATCTCTCAGAGAACATATGAGGAAGGCAAGTGACAATATCTAGGCATCACGTGAAAATGTACTCTCCTGAAAAGCTATTTAGAACAGACCACAAGTGCTAAAAAGTGGTATAAATATAATTTTGATTAATTTTAATACATGCACCCATGAAGCAATGCGAGCAATTAGTGGTCACTCATGTGTCTGGGCAGAAATTTGGCACTCAGTTTTGCCTACTAGAAATGTCCTGGGTAGAACATAACACCAATAGAAATAATGGGGTGGTAATGCATGCAAAAAATTTACAAATACATTTAACCCAAGCTAATGGTAATAGTAACTGTACTTCCAAAGCACATGTCAACGACGTAAGGAATACCAAGCACAGGTGGGGGACCGCATTGAGACTGGTCATATCTCAAATCAGAAAAATTATTACACACTCACATATGTCGCTGATTCTTTAAAAAGACAGTCAAAACGGGGAGCACCCTGTCTTCCATTCCAGCATTTGTGACCCCAAGGCATCATGGTAAATGCAGTCATTAGCACGAATTTGAATAGAGTTTTGAAAGTTTTTCACCATAAGTTGGTGCGGCAAGTGCCGTATCTTCGGACACATGTTTCTGGCTATTTGGCCGTCATCAGTGAAGAGCAACGTGTAGCTGGCGGGGTTGCTTGAAATGTCGCCTTGAAAGTATTCACAGGTTTAAGTACCACTCAAGAAGGCGCACAGGTGCTTCACCAGAGCTCGTCAGCTCAGAGGCTCACGGGAGCCTTAATTACAACAGTCAAAACGGGGAGCACCCTTAAAAAGGACCAATTAGAAGCTAGAATTCTTGCATTAGAGAATATACCATTCTCTGGCCCTATTTATTACATCTCATAAATAAACACAACGCGTTATTTCAATATCAAGTTACAATAATTACAGTACAACATTGTGATTATCACATAGACATAACTAATACATTAAATTTCCTAGCAAATACTCCATAGCTAAAACATGCTAATTTCTAGCAAATACTCCAAAGGAGTTATGGTTGACTACCCCTCAGGCCCTTGTGGCATCACCTTATTCAATTGATTTGGACCCAGGACAAAAACCTTGCTGGTCCCTCCATAAGTTGTCCTCTACAAGGTGAACTCGCCTGCCACCTCACGACAGAAGGAGCTTGGGACAGCATAACAGCTGGTCCCCCAAACAACCATACCAAAGGCACTCAAAACATGGGATTCCCCCAGCACCCATCGGGAGATGGGCCTTGTCACCCAAGCCATACCTTGGTACCCTGGCACAGCCACCATCCCCCAGTATCCCCAGGGCCGTGTAATGGAGTACCCTTAGCCCTCTTTAGACAATCGCTGTAGTGGGTGTCCCTAGCCTTCCAGTAGAGACCGTAGTACCCCTGTCTTGGCTTGAGCTAAAGGCTTAAAATTCAATTCCATCTTGAATTCACCTGCACTTATATTCATGATGCCAAGGTTGTCTACCTGTTTTGTGGCCAAACATTATTCCTCCCCTGCCCTCCTCTGGTCCTACCCACTACCATCGATGGTCTAAGAAACCCACCCAGTGGACTCAATACAGGGATGGGAGGGTGGGGAATAAGAGTAACTCTGGTGCTGAAAGTGGGCAAGGCCGCATCAGCAGACACCAGGGGCAAGCAGACAGCGATGTGTGATCAGGAAACTGTGTCTATTATTTAACCTGTCCTGCCGCCCCTGACGATCACCCAGGTGCCCCCCGTCAGTCATGGGGCAACCAATGGTTGCTCACTGTGGGAGACCGCAATTTTTAAAATGCGTGGCCATTGTTGGCCACTGAACCTGATCGGTCTATCCGGCCCACACCTGTCTCCAGTGCCCATGAGTTCGCTCCTTGGCCCCTTGTCCAAAGGCTTTATTGAAAAGCAAGGTTTTTAAAACCTTCGTGAAAGTAGCTGAGTCAATAAGCGACCATAAGTTTTAGGGGAAAGAATTCCATTTGATAGGCCCCATGTTAATCCCCACTTTTTGGCACATGTGTAAATCAGATGTAAATAACACCAGCTCAGATGAGGAGTGAGGAGCTGCACTTAAAATATTCAATGATTCTAACTGAGCACTCTGGTGTTTGGCGATGCTGAACATAGTTCAAGGCTCCTGCCCTGTGGTTCTGAGAGTTGTGGGGCGGAGCTGATTCCTAAGTTAACTCCAGATACAGGAAGTCCAAAGCACAAAGAGCAAAGAATAAAGTCCAAATGCAGGCGGGAGGGACCAGTGCTAAAACCAAAGTCTCCAGATAGGGCTGAATTAGTAGGAGCTAAGGCTTGAAATGAAAAGCATACAAGGACGTCCAGGGATAGAAGGAGGCTTGAGAGAACATAAATGCATTGCACAGTACTGCCAGACTAAGGGATCATATAGCTTCCCAATGGTCCCATGACGAGTGCAACACCTTCATCCAGTCCAGCAGCCCTTTGTAGACTGCGACCTGTAGTTATATGGTTACCATTATGGTATGTCATGGTTATTTTAATAATGCGTACTACCCATGATGAGTCGCTGAGGTGCTCTGCGCATGGGTAGCACACTACATTGGTAGCAAATATTAGCGATTAGGTCAGGCATAACGGTTACAATTCGCCATACAGTCATCATGCAGTTTGTTGGTAATGTTATCCAGATATAATATGCAATTCCTTAAGTTAGCAGAACATACACTGCTGCATGTCTTTGGATTATTGATGCTGCACACACTCATTGACTTCATCATGCATAGTGGTGTCTCCTTTTGTTATGCTGTTTGTAACCCAGACGTCGTCGTCTGTAGAAAGTCCCTCTTCCTTATTAATTGTGGTAAGTGCATTGTCACACACTTAGTTGTTTATGGAGAAGTATACACGTCAGTGGCTATGCAATGCCCATGAAATTTGAGAGAATGCTGCCATGCCTCTGAAATACTACCAAATGTTGTTATAATATTACAAGACACGACGCTATCATGTTATGTCTTACTCAAACATATTGGCTTAAACAGACGTTATGCAAACTGTGAAAATCCAGAAATGGTTAAAAGTGTCACAGATAACACTTGGTCACTTTTGTCAGAAGGCAGACCACGCACTACATCAACATTTTCATATTGTGGAAAGACCTAACTTAAGAACTGAGTGAACCACACTGATCGTTTTAATATGAGGCACAGTTGTAATAAACTTCCCAATGCATGCTCCACATTTTAAACACATAGTCGTGCCACAATTGTAAGTCAAAATCTGAAACCGTGAGGACGTGACTAAGATTTGAACAACTTCACATCTCTGCTTTCGTTGTTTTAATTGTGTATTGTACAGATAGATAAAGTGTGTTGGTGCAGTAGCTAAACTCATGTGGCTTGATACTCACTATTGCCTAACATCAGTAACAACTATAGTTCTAATCTCTCCTCATGCTGCCTTTGCTTAACATTTGTGGTCTCATTCAAAAGTTAATGGAGCACAAAAATATATGTTTTTGCTTTTATGTTTTTTATAGTGATCCACCAGTTTTTAATAGAGCGATTTTTGCTTCCTTAAATCTTGTGGTCGGTATTCCCACCAGATTTCTATTGATAAACACAGAAGACAAAATGTCAAAACGGTGGTAATTCTATGTGCAAAACACATACTAAAATCCATTCACCTGTTATGCCCAGTTTTCTCTCCATTCGCTGAATTGGGCACAAAAACTCAAAGGGCAGATCGATGTGCACTGGTGAGTTTTGGCACGTGAGTTTTGTACTAAATAAATGTTTACATCGTACAATAAAAGAGTAGAAACGTAGTAGAGAACTGAATAACCTACAGGCAGCGGAAACCAACATGAAAAATAGCATTAAGGAAAAATAAAAACAGAAAGATAACACATACGTGCTGCTAAAAATGTTAATTCACGTGCAGTCATACTGTTCACTAATCTTCGCCGGAGTTTACAATTAGGCAAAACAGCTCGGGTGTGTATCATATTACTTGCAGATTAATGTATGTCTATTAGTGTATATGCAGGCTAACGTTTGTAATTTCTCTATCGCGGCTGCTGTCTTATCGAGATACAAGCCCCCAACGTGCTTCATCACTGGTCATTTTGACTGAATGGCACTTCCCCACATAGGGCTTATTGGAATCCACGTAGGTCGGTAGCCAGGTAAAATGAGGGTATTGAAGGAATTGTTAAACTATTGGGACTTATCTGACGGGGATGTCTGTGCCGTATGTGCGGCCACAGTTCTAATCCTTTTCTCATCGGGACAGCGGTGGTTTTACCCAATTGGTACAACACTGTGAATGTACAGTAGGGGGCGCCCAGGTGCTAGATAAGGTTTTGGCGAGAGGGTGAGCGTGGCGTTAGCTTTGCTAAGTCTCAAATGTTTGTGCTGCTGATGTTTCGTTTTAATCTCATTCTGCTTGATGTATCATCACTCCCGTGCCTAGTTTTGTCAAACACTCAAAAAACACATTGGCAGACAAGACTCCCTCGGTGTGGAACGCGGTTCTGTATTTCATCCTTCCCGCTGCTCCCGGACACGGTGGGACAGATGACCTCTTCCTCGGTGTGGGCTCCCGTGTGCTCCAGCCCTCGGTCACAGTGCTTAGTCTTGAGTAATGAGGTTTCACATAATTCTAGCAGACACTTATCACTTCACGAGACTGCGGTGCTTTCTTCTCAGTTCTCACCAATTAGAATGAGTGCTTCTAAGTGTCACTCTAGGGCACTCCCCTAATTAGAAAATTAAATCAAACAGAGCTGGTTGCCAGGCAGGGCTTGTTGGCTGATCTCAGAGGCTTCATAGTCTATTGTTTTCCTGTCAGTCCGCGTCCTCGTTTTTGAGTTCCACTGGATGGCAGCAGTAGTACTTCATTTGTGCCGGTGGGTGCTGGTGGTGAGCACCGGCGCTCCTTCCTGTGGGCCTGGAGTTCATTATCGTCATCAGACTTTGACCTAGAGCAGGAGTAAAAAAGCCATAAAGAAGAAATGAGGAGGCACAGATGTATAGTAAAACAGGGAGAAACGGAGAAAACGGGTATGAAAAGAAACTACACAATTGTGGTAAGGATAAAGGAAGTGTAGGGTGGTGGAAGAAAGAGGCCAGACGTGGAGTTGGGAGCTGGTAGTCTTGGTATTTAGCAATCCCAGAACTTGGCTGCACCGGTGGCAGGCTCCTAAGAAACTCCTTGTGCTCTTCCCCTTATTTTTTCCAATATAAATTAAACGTGTGGTAGCACCACCATGGGCACCAATACATGTACAATGCTGAGTGCACGTAAAAGGTGCTTTTGGGATTTAGGTTGCACCTGCTACCGTGTTTTTCAGTGATGCTCAATATAGCATGCCGTTAGCCAACGGTGGACAAGGAGCCCTACTTAAAGGTGTGCTTCTATTGCGCTGTTATTGAGCAAGTCTATAAAATGGCGGGCAAGTGCTGAAATGTGTCATATGACATTTTAACCAGCATACCATCACTCAAACCCATTTACCTTATGCGGGCTTGTGATATCAGTTCAGTTACTTATTGCATTTCTACGGCATGCAGTGTCAACAGTTTGCTGTTTATGACGCCAAATACATCATGTCAATTGTTACTCGACTGTAAATATGGAATTATGGACAAAATGTGGCAAACTCGATTTTCGGTAAACACATCCGGTATTGTACTGATTCAGTGGTGAAGCCTAGAACCGAAGGACATTAGAGTGAGCTAATGCTATTTCACCCCTTACTTGTTTTCCTCTTACTGGTGCACGCTCACTGGCCGCAGGTAGGCTGGACAAGTGAAGCAGCTGGGCTGTCACCAACCGTACAGGTCTCACAAGGTCTGATCTGTGGGGATCGGACACATTTTTAGGTTGAGCCCACAAGCGCTTTGACCTGTTGTTAGTATTGTGGGCTTTTAACCACGCTCATCTCACGCCCATCACTTTTAATTGTTCGTGGACTTGCCTTTCAGAACTCACTTGATGTTGTTGGTAAATGCTTTGTACCTTGAGGCTGTTTTTATCACGCCTTACAGACTGCCCCTGTTACATGGATAATTGCACTTTTGCCGATAAATTTCAGCGTGGGCAAACTATATTTTTTTCTTTTGTCTCGCTGCTTCTCGCTGCATGGCATCAATGGCGCTCACAGGGCGAACAGGCACAACACCATGAACTCGTTGTAGGAATCCTAACTGTTTATTCAGAATATTTTGAATTGATACAATGTACTTTTAACTTTACTTCGACCCTCTTGAAAATAAGATAAGCCTCTTTATTCTGTATATTTTTTATGCTGTCGCGCCCCTTATATTCCGCTCTTGGGGGGCCTCGATCACGTTATAGAGGTTCACAAAGTAAACAAAAAATAAAGTGCCTGCTGCCTGGTGGTTATTCCGTCCTAGCATGGCAGATTGAGTTTCCTGTCCCTTCAGCTGACACAAAGCATAGCATAATTTAACACAACATTGCATAGCATAACACAACATAACATAACACAACATTGCATAACATAACACAACATAGTATAACATAACACAACCTAGCACAGCATAACATAACAACACAACATAACATAGCATACTACAACATAGCATCGCCTAACATACCACAACATAACACAGCATAGCATAGCATAACATACCACAGCATAGCATAATACAACATAGCATAACATAACACAAGATAGCATAGGAAAGCGTAAAATACAGTATAACCCAACACAGCATAACATACAATACAACACAACATAGCATAACATAACACAACATAGCATAGCATAAGACAAGGTAGCATAGCATAACATAACACAGTATAGCATACCAACGCAACATAAAATAACCTAACACAACATAGTATAACATAACACAACATAATACAACATAACACAACATAGCATACCATAGCACAATATAACACAATATAGCATAGTATAGCATACTATAGCACAATATAACACAATATAGCATAGCATACCATAGCATAACATAACACAACATAACATAGCATAACGCAGCATAACAAAACATAGCCAAGCATAACACAACACAAGACAACATACCATAACAAAACATATGATAACATAACATAACACAAAATAGCATTACATAACACAACATAACACAGCATAAGACAACATAGTACAGCATTACACAACGTACCATAACATAACACAACGGAATATAACTTGCATAACTCCACACCACATACATCCACTCCATTCTAAACCAACACACATGGGTAAAAATCATTGTCATATACAACGCCAATAGCTCAAACTCTAGCAAATGCGAGACCGATTGCATTGCAAATGCTTGTTAGTCCTTTGGTGTTTTGTAGGTCTTATTTTCTGTTGCCCCAAAGCATCCTCTGTGTTGTGTTTCAGAGTGCTGCAGGAACTCACACTGACATATTAGTTTTTAGAAATAATTCCTAACCGGTTACCCATTCTTGGGCGCAGGAGAGAAATGACTGTCTTTTAACCACTGTTCAGTATGTATGTCTCTTCCTGGCTTCAAAGAGCCAGGCGGGGGAACCGTACACATTTCTTCTGTTTGCAATTTACATGAAGCAGGTCTTGGTCACAATACCGTTGGCATGCTGCTGAGGTGAACTATGACATACCCTCTGCTTCCCTTTGCCATCCATTTTCCCCACTAGTGCGGAAGACTACAAACGGCAAGGGCCTGGCATATTCTCTGATACCATTTACTTCTTCACCCAAACTGACACAACTGATGGTTAAGCATGGGGGTGCTGTGTCTCTTTATACTCATCCCATGTGCCCCTTTGAGCACAGATAGATAATGTACACTGGTACTGAAAGATGGCACTTCACAGCACTGATTAGCATTGTTGTATTTTTGACCTCAGGTGACACACAGTATTGATTGGCTTTGTTGCACAGTAAAGTGTTCCGGTGAGATATCATGTGGCATTGGTTGACAATATGTTCTACTGATGGAAAGTGTCTGTACAAGTGCTGTACAGTATCCTGAACAGATGATGGAAAGTAGTCCATGGCACGGATGTATCTTCCAGTGTCTACATGATGAACAGTGTCGTGGCATTGACAGACCTTATTATCGGCTGTTGCTGGACATTCGTAAGGCATATTTTAATAAATGTTTCCTGTCAATAATGGGCAATATGATGTGATTTGAAAGGAAAATCTTATGGTTCCGTACTGAGGCTCAATATAATGTTTACTAGTTGGTGATGCCTTCTGGCAGTCACATGTCATATTATGTTTCATTAGTGGACTTATGTTACCTTAATGTATAATATTACGTAGTTTTGATTAAAGCGTTCTTTAGCATCGACTGACAGCATCACAGGGTTGTTTTCCTAATGGTTGCTGGTTTTCTACATTTATAAAAATTGCTTGTGCATCTGATTGTCAAAATTTATTTTGATTTTCAAGGTTGCTAATCTTGCTTTGTATATCGTAACCATCTTCCCACGTCAGCCCCTACCCTCCAACGATCTTACCAATGCTGTTTGCTCCACTCCCCAAAAAGGTATGGATAGAAAATAGTATGCAGACCTTTCTGTGTTAGGCTAGCACCATTGCCCAATTGTTGCCTATGTGTCAAAATATGTGCTAAGTGAAGAGAAGGGGGATATGAAGAATGTGCAATAGATAGAGAATAAGAAGTGATGGATACATTATGCTAAAAGAGTTGAAAAATAAGACTGGAGCAAGATAACCAGTGGGCGAAATCGAGGGGATGGAAGGGAACAAGAAAGCTAGCATGTGGAGAGTGAGTGAGTAAAAGAGGGAAAATTAAGAGTGGGTAGAGAAACGGGGTAATAGGAAAAGGCTAAAGGGGGCAGAAAAGTTAGATGACAAATGCAAGTGGCTAGGAGAAGAAGGCAAATATAGAGACACATTGAGATGGAGGACAATAGAGATGGGAGATGAGATTAAATAGAGTGAGGCTATGTAGAAGGGGAGAGCCCGTAGGTAATGGATCTATTTAGATAAAAGATAGATATGAGGTGGAAAGCAAATATTGGAGATATTGCAAATGGGGTGAAGGCTCAAATGGTACTCTAAAGGGGCCATTTCCGGACTCTGAATTAGCTCACCCTCTTCCTACACGTTTTCTTGCTTTCCACTGGTCAACTAGGCCCAACCAACAGCAGCACAAACATTTTGGCTGCTAATTAAGGCAGCTAATGCTAACAATAGGGATCCTTGAAAAAGGATTGATACTAAAGCAATATATGTCTCCATACTTACAAGTTGTTCACACTTCTATATATGGTTCATTAATGCAAAATCCTTCACTAAATGTGTGAGCGCTCTAAGAAAATGTGAGCATAGCTTGCTTTACTGACTCTGTTTCCAGTATACCAACATGTACATATGTTGCCAAAATGAAACAACTTGAGGCTATTTTTATAGTTTCCAGATTTCTCCCTGATTTTTCATATTTAAATGCAGTAGCATGAAAGCAAGATCAGTGATTACTTGCTTTCAAACTAAAATTTTAAAAAACTTATTTGCAACTTGACAGTTTTGCTAAGCTATCGTGCAACTTTAAGTATAATTTCTCCGCTCATCATTTTAAAAAAACTTGTTAGTTCGATGCCAATATTAAAAGAAGAAAACATACATGGAGTTACTGTAAAACCATCATAGGGAAAATGAAAATAAATTAGGGGCGCAGTACTTCAACAAAGTCATAAGTCAAAGTCATAAAAGTGATCCCACAGGTATAAAATGTCCTTGTATTGGTTCAGAATTACAACTTTCATAATGCTCTTAATAAAGTTTTATGATTTTCATTTTTTCATGAGTAAGTATACATGCAGATATTTGCTCACGTGAAAATCTGGTGAGCAATTGCGAATCCAGTTTCCATACGCCACTTTTTTCCAACTACAAAAAAAGTTTTACTCCGGTCACTGTACATTTCCAGTAATGTGTATCCAGCTTTTTCCAATGTATAAACAGACTGCGGAAAAGTTGGTGGAAAGTCTTAAACTTGTATGAGTGTGCATATGACTGACAGGGCATTCCAGCCCTGGAACTATCGTGTTCTACCTACTTCCACTCCCTGTATATAGATTTTTGCAAATGTTACAAAATTACAGCCTTCCTAGAATACAAAACCTGAAATAATTTGTGCACTGGCATAATCATGGAGGCTTTAACGAACGTTTTCAATTAATGAAAACTGTAATATGTCACCCAACTGCATGGCACTAAAAGGAACCGGTGGATGTTTTTAAAGCATGAGTAGATGTCACAAGCATTCCAACCGTGAAGCACTTGTTTTAAAACATTTCCATAACACTTCCCTCTTTTAAGTACCCTCTTGTCCAAGGTCTTCCAGAGCTGACAGCAGCTGCCAATAGTTTCTATTCTAGTCTCCGTGGTCACACGCTGAACAACTCCCCCACTCACATGATGGAATCCACTGCCACTATGCTTACTAAGGTTTCGTGGTCAGGCTGCTTGTGCAGTGGTGTGTGTGGTGTGGCTCATTCTCTCACGTTTCTCCCCACTCTGTCGCTAGAGCATGCTTTATTACATCCATAAAGAGAGGGGTCTCTCTTTCAAGCCTCCTGCTTCACAGGTTTATGAATGAGACATTTATGCCTACAAGAGACATTGAGAAGTATTACTCATCTGGATCCTGCCCTCCCCCAGAAGATATGTTTTTAGAAAGTACCCATTCCCATGCATGGCTGGGCCTATCCAACTGGGTATGCAAAAAGCATGCTATACTTTATAGAGGACAGACTTCCTAAGCATTTTAAAAAACAGAAATTGAGGTAGGAATCCCCAAGGGAAAGGTGAATTACACTGTGAGAGAGAGAGAATTTAGATGTGTATTCGAAGAATCAGAAAGGGTCAAATTGCAGTAGGCATGTGGAAAGAAGGGACAAGCATTGAGGCTGCGAAAGTGGAAGAAATGAGCGAAGGGACGTCTGAGAGAAGTGATGTAAATGGAGGAGAGTTAGAGGTTGTTGGTGAGAGAAATAAAAATAGAAAAAAAGGTAGACTGACTTAGAGATAAATATATGAAAGGAACCGGAAGCCAAATTAGGACTAGATTAAATAAGAGGAGACATGCAGTGAGAACATCGATGGGGGGGGGGGCGGGGCAAAGATTCATAAGATGGAGTAAGCTACAAAGAGGGACAGGATAGAGGAGGTGAGATCGTTGGCAATGTAGGGATGGAGGAGAGATTCATGGATCAAAACTGAGTGAAATGGAAGCTGGGCAGAGAGACACATTCGAATATAAAAGAAGAAGTTAATTGCAGTTTCCTTTCCTGCTTCGTTAGGTTCCCATCCTTGTAAATGGGCAAATAAGTTCGTTATTATGCTGCATTTGTTGTACATAGCCAATTCCTTTTGTCTTCCTTTATATTGAAAAAGAAAGTAGATATTGCTGGTACTTTCAATCTAGGGCCCACCTATCTGACCACTGAAATAAGGAAAGCTATCCAAATCTTTGTCTATAGCGGCAAACCTTGTTTACTGTACAAATATTCTTCCTAAAATGATTATAATCATCATTGTATTAATTATTGTGCTAATTCCATTGATCTAACTAAAGTAGCCCTCTCGGTATGTTTGTAGGTTTGTATTACCCATGCCTAGCTACAAAGCAAGAGAGCACTGCAAATGAATCACCATAGCACATTTCACAACCTTTCTTAAGTTCACTTTTTGACATGTAAATGATGGTCTTTCCACACTTAACCTTTAAGAAAATACTTCTGTGTGCATGACTGTAGGGATTTGATCCAAAAGAGAAAAAACACGGTCCTCCTGCTCCCCTCTGTGTCCAACTTCGATATCCCATCCCAGTTCCAAACACATTTATGGCATCCTGCCATTAGGGCTTGTCCCTACTCGCCTTCTGAAGCAATGCTCTGCTCTCCCAGTGAGAGTGGAGAGCTGCACCCGGCCTGAGTGGGCTACAGTCCACTGTCAGCCCCAGATCTGCAGAGATCCAAGGCAGGCAGAGAAGACACCAGTTGGCGAGGCAGGGGGACCACGGGCGTTCATGTGCCTCTGCCGGGTCTGGGAGACCCAGGAGACCCAGGAGAGGCAGGACAGAGGGGATGAGAGATGTTAGACTTTCCTCTACCATTGCAGTGCCACCTTTGGGACTCCAGGAGTGGTGATGGAGCAGTTTTTGTTATAACACAGACTTCAGAGAAAGATTTTTACTGTTCTGATTTAGGAAGAGTGAATAATCGGATTTCAAATCCGGTGTTCTCGATCATGGCTCTTACTAGAAGTGAGACATAGCACTTTAGCGTTGGTATAGAAATGTTTATGTACCCGTGAATCACCTTTGTAATTTTGTTATTGTTCATGTGCTCCGCATATATCACATGGTACAAAATGTAGGATGGGACAACACATCTAGTGATTTTTCTTGGCACAATCGGTTTTCCCTAAAAAGTGTAAAAACGTGTATTTTTTTCTCTGTGTGTTAACCTCTCTACACAGGACCCAAGTAAAGAATGTTTCACACTGAAATTTGATTTGACTGTGGATATTGAAACTGAGATCGTCCCAGCCATGAAGAAGAAATCACTTGGGTAATTGTTGATAATTTATTATTGGTTGTTTATGATTACCAAATGTCTTGCATTGAACATTTAGTGATTATTCCGAGAATGTTCTGTGATGTGCCTTGCCCTCAACTCCTTTCATTAAATAAAGATGTCAGTAGAGTGTAGCAAAAACTGTGGTACAGTTGACCTTCCCAAGGAGCAAAAGTAGCTGTGTGCATACCTTCTTCTACTCCCTATGGTTTTCTGAAATGGTTGGCTGGTGAAATAGCAGCATTCACTTTGGCCACCTAATGTTGCATGCTACCTTGACCACTTTCATCAAGTGCTTTGACTAAACCTAAAGTTAGGTACAGATGTAGAAAATGTTTGTGATGTAAACAGTTTGCAGGTACCACAACAAAGAGGCGCATGCCCTTGCTAGCTCACACGTTCTACTTCCAACTTTGGCAAACTTTCCTGAATTGTGTCAACTATTACCACTTTTCGCCAGCTTTTGACCTCTCTTATGAAACCATCACAAAAGCAGGTGTCTTCAGTTGCTTCATTCATGTCTGCGGCAGAAGGTTGTGGAGAAAGGTTTGCCCATATGAGTATCAGGAGGCTTTCAGACGGTTTCTTGCAGCTGTCATGACAGACTTGATCTAAAGAGCCATTTAAATTCCTAAATTATGATTGAATGTTCCTCAACCACTTATTTAAAAACAAGAATAACATTTTGGATTCAGGTCAATTTGGTTTAAGCATAGACACTGGGCCTCTCAGAGTTAATAGTGCTCTCATGGCACACAGTTGAATGCTAAAAGGGGTAATATATTTATAAAAGCCTTAAAAGGTAGATGATTAAGTTAGTCATGAGTCTTGGAGCCACACAAATTAAAATAAATAATTAAACCATCTTACCAATTTTAATCTCTTCATAGATTTTCCAGCATCCGTTATCTCTGTTCCACTTTCTCCCTTTTCCCCCACCAGCTACAATATTTTTTTACAAAATATATTCTTGTGTTTGCTCCATTTCTTTCACTCTCTCTCAAAGTTGTTTCACATCATTCACCGCACTCTTTTCACACCCTCTTTTTTGGCTTTATTTTTACATTTGTCTACTCCGTATCAATGACCTTTCCCTTTCTTAATAACTTTTCTTATTCTTCCTTCTTTTTCAACACTATTCCAATCATCTACTTCTTCCCTTTATATCTTCTTTCACATTTTCTTCTTTGTTCATTACCTTTTTCCTTAATATTTTATTTTCCAAAGTTCCTCTACAATTATATCTCAGGTCTCTTAGACGTCCCCATTTCCTCTGCTCCTTATCACGCCTTTACCTTTTCTCACCTTGTCTTCTAGCCACATTCTCTCCATGGCTTACTCAGTCTTCCTGTCTTTGATCTTACAGTCCTTCTTCTCTATTACTTTTTTGGTATATCTGTCTCTTTCATCTTCTGCCTTTGCTGCTCGTTTTATCCTCCTTTGACCTCCTTCATTTTCCTTCTAGCCATTATCTCAGTAAACCCAATTTATTTTGCCTGCCTAGCGTTTTTTTAGGTCTTCAGCTGTTTAGCCAGCCTTATGATTTCAAAAAATCATAATGAAAATATGTACAAGGGCTCTCAAGCAGTATTCTTCATCCTCAACCTCTGGGCTGTTCATGTTTTGCTTCCTATATAAATCTAAAGATATACACAGTTTCACTGAAGGAATAAGTTCCTATAATTCACAGGTTCCTGGAAATCCAAATCTTTTGGAGCAAGAGCCCTCACTCACCATTTGGTGACATGCTTCATCATTGGGCTATGCTCCTCGTCAGGCCGGCACTGCAATGCCTGACGGGCCCCACGGAGGGGCTCTTTGCCGGAGATCTTTTAATGATGGTAACTAGCTGGTCAATGTGTGTAGGATTGGTATGCAAAGGAAATACTGTTAAAAATGACTAGAGGTAGAACGTAATTTATTGAGATATCTGACCTCTGTCATGATTAAAAACAAGAATGTGGGTAGGGAATAAGATAAGGTCTAAACTCCCCATAAAATAAACAAAAAATGCTGGTAGTTCACTAAATCTCTGAATTTGGAGTATAGTGAAAGTAAGTACAGGGTCCTCTGTACTACTTTTAAATCATGGGAAACATGTTTCTCTCTTGTTAGTCTATATGATCTAGTGCGATTCTTCATGACCGTACACCTACCTAATCCTCAAGTTATCTAAACCATACTCGGGAAAATCACATTAAACAGGAACTTAGAATATAGAACAAAAAGCATGAATCATAAACAGATAGAGAACAATCAATTGTGTGCACAGTGTCAATAAATTAAAGCAGCACACTCGTGAAATCTCCCTTCCGTGATGTGCAAGAAAATCGGGTGAAAAAAATATACAAGAAGGCAGATATGCCAAATGTGCTTACCCTCCTCATAATAGTGGATGGGCCCCATCGGGTAAAGCACCAAGCTTGCGTGGTCCAATGCAGTCCAAGTGTATAGATATAGAATAGAGCACTGTTAAGTTAAAGGCATCTATTATGTCAATTGTAGGTTAAACCAGTGTCACCCTCCTGGTAGTCATGTATCCATGTTGTATAGGATATACAATCTAAGCCTTCTCCTACTGGATATCTAGACGTGTCAGTATTCATTGCAACAAGCTAAATGTAATTGTTATAGGCAAGGACTACATGAACAACCATTCTAATAAATGGAGTGTCCACATTGGTTCATAGCCTCCCAAAAATGCAGGGAAACATCTTGTATAAACATCTAGGCACAGAGCAATTAATTGCCGGATGGTAAGTACCCTTCTGTGAAGCGGTTCAACAAGATTTATAATTGGTAATATAAAATTGAACCAGAAATGGATGTTATATGTAAAGTTAGTAAGATGCTCGATATCTGTGAATTCCTTTGGGCAAAAAATAGCAAATAGCGAGGGGTAAAACTCGCGGTGCAGGCTAATAGCAAAAAAAGGCGTGTCTGAAAACACTACCGGGACTGTGTACCGCGGTACGGATTACACGCGTCAAGAATGTAATGTCGGGTCCCTAAAATGGGACTTAACTATTAAAATACCGACAAACTGGCACAAGTCAGGAAAGAAAGAATTGAAACACTTACTTTCGAAGTGTCCACGTCTTGCGGAACCACCTACACCAGCTCGATGCTCCCGGAACTGTGGGGCTCGGTTGGTGAGCAGAGCCTTAAGGAGGAAGAAAGGTCATGGAAAGGATAGAAGGACTCATGAATCGACCTTCCACAAGGAAGATACTAGACACTGAGAAAGGACAAAATGCAGATGGCGGCCATATTTGGGAGGGGAATAACCCCAAGGCACTAAATTGCACAGGATTATTATCATTAGAAGGTCTAAATTGAAATACAAAAACTGGATACGTGTATAACTGGCACACGTCAGGACTATATTACGTGTTAGTTCAGAAACTAATGTTATAATGCTTATAATTTAGACAATGTCAGAAAAAAATAAATCAGACTAAAAGGTCGCCTTACTCATGTTTTGATTCCACCACCCACACCATACAGTATGTGGCCATTGGCCGGCCCGCTTAATTCACTGGCTGTGAGTGAGAGTAATATGGCTCATCACATGTGCACAGCCTTCTGAAAATAAGTGAACTGCAGTGCTGGGGCAGTTGTGTTGGGGCTGTTGGGCCACTCTTTAATTTTTGTTAAATAATTGTTTTGGGCATGATGCATGTGTTTTCAGAAATAATACAAATACAATTTGCAAGCTTGCATACCAAACCCATTCACTTTGCCAATGCTTGATTTTATGTACTATTTACTAATCCTGGCATCCCTCTTCTTTAATACTTTAGGTCTCTCCAGCTTTGCTTTCTGCCCTGTCTGTTCCCACTGCTACCACTATCTCCAACTTATTGTCTTCAGCATGCACGCTATCTAGCCCTTTTCAGCTTTCCTCGGCATTTTCCTAATTACATTGTCTTTATAAATACAATCAAATATTGAAATGTTGTATTTGACGTAATGTACTGTTGCATTTAGTTTTTGGACTTCACGCCGCTCTTTTATTAAGGTCCCTGTAGTTTTGGTTTGATATGTCATGTAAAATAAGCATCCCTAGTCTGTGTCATAAAAATGATAAGAACAAAGAAGAGCATGTTGAAAATTCCCCATGGACTCGAATGCAGCGGCTAGACGTTGCAATGAATGTACTGCAGACGGCACACACTGACCGGCATTCGAATATTCTTAAATTTTGGGATGAGTGTATTGTCCGACTTGCCTTGGAGCTGACCTTTCAGAATGGAATCTCTCTGCAAGGATTGTGACATTCTGGTGTGTTTCTTGGAAAGGGGAAGCAGACGAGAGCTTCATTGAATTACAAGTATCTTTACTTAATAGGCAAAATCAACTGGACGATGTGGCGCCACTGGGGTCAAGGCAGCTGGCGCAAGAATAGCAACTAATCACTCCAGGGGCTTACTGGGGCACTTTCACTGGCCAGCCAGGCCAATAAAAGGTTTCTGAATTAGTTCTGTACACACTAAAGTTGACTGATACATTTGTTAACTCCAACGTACTTTGAGACTCGGGATTCAACATCTCTCCCTCCCTCTTCAGTACAAATGGTGATGGGATAATGGCGGGAAAGAGGAGGGGCCGCGGGGGCCGGTGTTGATGCTTCAAGTTCAGGATGTGCAATCCAGAAACCTGAACCTGACTACTTCACGTCTGACCCTGCCATTGGCCATTTTAGCAAATTACTGGCAGTGAAGCAGGACTGCATCTTTAATTCAGCCCCTTCTTATAAACTAGCTAAAAAAGCGGCCCTTCACATACATTCCAAACTTTATAGCAGGCCATCTGAGGGCACTATTTTATTTTGCTGTTTTAGTTTAACTTGTTTTATTTTTACAAATTTTTACATTCAAAATACTATGGCTATAACCTAGGTTCACTGATCTGTCAGACTTCGGGGCCAAAAGCCATCACCAACCTATAGTAGAGGCCCACATCGCAGGGGTGACCAGCTATTTACTATTCATAATGCACTTTAGCGCACTGGACCAGTGCACAATGTAATCAATTGTGATTTTTTTTCTATGCATGTTGAAGTAGCTCTTTGTATTGCCTTTTTAACTGATTAACCACGTTTGCACCATGTGCGTTTACTGCATCAAGGAGCTTCTGATGCTCTCACCGCTGTTTATAATTGCATTGATTTGAGTTAATCTGCAATCAAAGATTTGTGCACAACTACAAATAATAGGATTCCACATTAAAAAAAACATGTATGAATATGTCCCCGTTCTGTCCATCGTTTCATAGCTGGCATGACATAACGGGTCACCCTTACCTGAAATGTGCCACCAACCGCAGAATAGTACTGTGATGCTGCAGGCCCAATTAGCAAATTCTGACATAAAATGTAATGAACTTAACCTGAGAGCCTGAAGTGACCACCCTGAATAGGCACCCCGACTAATGGTACCAATGGTATCAATACCTAGCATTTTGGAATGGCTATCCGCTGCGTTTTAGGCTTATAACGCTCCCAAGTCAATATATTCCTGCAACATAATGTGCGTCTAATTTGTGTATGAAGAATGAATGCAACTTGGTATATTATATGTAGATATACACATTATTTTCACTGATATTCTTTGCTCTCTGCCTTTCAGTGAAGTTTTGCTGCCAGCTTTCGAAAGGAAAGGGATAGAGCTCAACAAGGTGGACATTTTCCTTGATCAATCAAATACACCCCTATCGCTCAACTTTGAAGCATACAGATTTGGAGGCCACTACCTTAAAGTTAAAGGTAAGGACCTGCCTCTGACTGCAGTACGCCAATAAAGGGGCTCACAGTACGGTTTGGCTAGCTGGCAGTACCAGTCATCATTATTTTTTGTACGATACAAGAGGCCCCGTGTCTAATCAGGCTTGCTTGGTTATTCAGTCATTTTGTGTTCCCCTGAGCCAGAGCCGTATACAAAGTTGTTAGCCTTTATTTGAGTTCATAATTACTCAAGTGATAGCCCAGTGATCTACTTCATAACTAACTACAACCAAGTGTTATTCAGATCATGAGACACGGTCCTGTAGTGAGTATTCTGGCAATCACTGCAGTGTATCCTGAAGGGAGTGTGCTCTATCACTATTAAAATAGTATATTTAAATGAAGCTAAAATTGTGCAGGAAAAAATGTCCAAAAGTATGTCATCTTTCTTTTTAGGTGTCCCTTCAGCGACTTGTGCAACTGTTGACAAAGCCTATGTTATCAACAGATATAAAGCTTTAAGAATCACTTTGAGAGAGGGTCACCCAAGTGTTGATTTCCTTGTGTACAGCATTTGATTATGCCGAAACTGTTTGCCAACCAACAAAAAGACTCTCCTTATTTATGCCCAACCTGTCAGATCTTACTTATGGGAGTGAAAGTTTCGTATGATTTTGAAGGTATATTATTGTTCAAAACCAGTTACATCTACAAAAATACATAACAGAATTAATTCATATTTAATCAGCCACTCACATTCTGGACATTTGCGTTGTTCATGTGTTTCTGCAGAAAAGTGGGTCTGTGAACGCAGCATATGTACGCAATATGGCATACTGGTGACATTTCAGAAATTTCACATTAATACAACATTCCCAAAATTACACATGATTATGCCAGCGATGGTTTTGGTGCTGGTTGTCCCGCTGACAAACCTTGGGGTACAAGATTTGCAAATCCTTGTGCCCTATTTTGGGGAGAGGGTTACATATTCTTTTTTTTGACAATTGTAATTTTATGACTGTGTGACTGAGGGTTACTAAGTGGGAAATTGTATGCTAATAAAATCACCAATGAGTTGGTCGTGTTGATAAGTCGTGATCGAGGCCATGGGACTGTTCTATTAATTATGGAAAGTTAAGACAAAGCAGTAGGTTTCACATATTTATTTTGAAAATGATGTGTTAAGTATCAAAGTCTGTAGAGAAGTATTTTGTTACGGGGACTCTCACAGAATTTCATAGTAGGTAGGGATTTTGGTGTTGGCCAGCTTCTGTGACAGACCCTGGAGGTAGACTATTTGCATTGTGAGAATCATTGTTCAGCACTCTCAGGAGGAGTTGTATATCATTCTGTACTTAATTGAACTTTTATGGCTTTATACCTAATGGTTGCCTTGTGGGAAAGCCTATGTTCAATGTAGTAGGACTCTCTTGGTTATAGTGACAAGTGGTGATAAAGGCTATAGGCCTGATGGGTTCATTGGTAAACTTTGTCAGATGCCATCGGTGTAATAAAAGACAGAAGCAACATGCTTGGCTTATTTATTTTGAAAGCATTTGTTAATGGCAGTAAATATTTAATGTTGGATTGTTATTGCACTGTGTTAAAGCCTGTAGAGAGAGATTTTGGTAGATGGAATGTCTGTTTTTCCATAGTAGGCAAAGAGTTTGGTGACAGGTACTTTCTATGACAAACCCTGGGTTTAGAAGATTTGCACTGTGAGAATTCTTGTAAGAGCCTCTGGGGGAGGGGTGTATTTTGTTTGCCAACTGTAACATTGTACATTGGTTACCTTGTGGGAAGGTTTATGCTCAATACTGTAGGCCTGTAATGGTTATGGTGACAAGCAAGTTATAAAGGCTATAGGCCTGATTGGTTCATTGGGAAAAGTTGTCAGAAGTCATGGTTCTGGACTGTTTATTATGACAGTTATGTCAAAAAGCATTAGACTTGACTTATTTGTTGTGAAATACAGATGTTAATGTCAATAAAAGGCCTTTAACCTGTTGAGTGCGGGCGTCGGCCACTGGCCGACGCCCACACACCCTCCCTGGTGCGGGTCACGCACGACCAGTGGCCGACACCAGGAAGGGTATTAATAAATCCTCGGGTGCGTCGCACCCGAGGATTTTTTTTATTTTTTTTAACTTCCCTCGGGAGACACGGAAGCTTCCGTGTCTCCCCCCGCCCCCCACCCGCCCCTTTGTGACGTCAGCGTGCCGCGAGGCGCGCTGACGTTTCAAAGGTGTTTTCCCCATCAAAGCAGGAAGCAGCCTTGCGGCCGCTTCCTGCTTTGATGGGGAAAACGGCCTTTTCCACGTTCGGGAAGGCCTCGTAAGAAAGGGGAGACACTCCCCTTTCTTACGAGGCCTTCCTGAAAGTGTTTCCTGGCCTCCGGCAGCTGCGATCGGGGGCCAGGAAACACCACTAGACACCAGAGATTTCACTTTGGGGGGCGCCCCCCCCGGAAAACGGGCTGCCCCCCCCCCCCCCCCCCGGCATCATATATTTTTTTTCTTTTAAAGGTAGGTGCCCCCTGGGAGGGGGCGCGATCGCCCCCCCCCCCCCCCCCCCCCCCCAGGGGATTAAAAAAAAAAAATAAAAATAATGAAATGACAGGGGGTCGCCCGTGGGCAGGGTGACCCCCTGTGGGGGCAATATTTTTTTTAGATGTTGTAGGGTTTCCCTGGGGGCCATTTTGGCCCCCAAGGAAACCATACAACAACTAAAAAAAAATATATGTATATATAGATCTAAATATATCTATGTATATAGATATATCTAGGTACATGGATATATCTATAGATATATCTATGTAGATATATATATATATATATATATATATATATATATATATATAAGTAGATCTATATCTTGCGAAGGTGGGTTGTGAGGGCGTTCCAGGTTTTGGGTGCAAGGTAGGAGAAGGATCTGCCCCCGGTGGTGGTGTGTTTGATGCGGGGGACAGAGGTGAGAGAGAGGTCAGCTGAGCGGACGTTTTGTGTGGGGGTGTGGAAGGTGACTCGTTGAGGTAGGCAGGGCCTGTGTTGTGGAGTGATTTGTGTGCGAGGATAAGGATCTTGAAGGTGATCCTTTTGTCAATGGGGAGCCAGTGGAGGGATTTGAGGTGTGGAGAGATGTGTTTGTGTCGGCGGAGGTCGAGGATGAGTCGTGCTGCTGAGTTCTGGATGCGTGTAGTTTGCACTTGAGTTTTAGAGTGGTGCCGGCGTAGAGGGCGTTTCCGTAATCAAGCCTGCTGCTGATGAGTGCGTGAGTGACAGTTTTTCTGGTCTCTGTGGGGATCCATTTGAATGTTTTTCAGTATACGGAGTTTGTTGAAGCATGAGGAGGTAAGAGCGTTGATTTGTTGGGTCATCGAGAGGGAGGAGTCTAGGATGATGCTGAGGTTGCGTGCGTGGTTGGCGGGGATGGGTGCAGGGCTTAGCGTGGTGGGCCACCATGGGGGGTCCCAGGTGTTTTTGTGTGGGCCAAAGAGGATTATTTCGGTTTTGCTTGAGTTGAGTTTCAGGTGGTTGGCTGTCATATATATATCACTTTTGTCAATATGTGTGTGGTTTCCATGGGGGGAAAAGGGTCCGACTTGTCTACTGGCAGTTTTAGTGCCATAAAGAAGCGCAGAAGGTTTATATGCCTACTGCAAAGAGCACATCTGTATTTTATGTAAATAGCTGAGTACATTAGTAAAATCTATGGAGAGATGAAGGGCACTTTTGCTGGGTGGTAATGAGGGAATCCGAGAAGGAGGGAGTGGGAGCACCAATAATGATTGTTGGACTGGGCGCAGGAGGTGCTAAAGACTGTGACGAATGGTATGTGACAAGGTGTTTTTTGAGTGTCTTGAAAGTACGTGCTGATTGAGGGAAGAAGCGCAGGTAAGGTGGCCTCTACTGTTGCACGTATCTCACACACACCATCGATTTTGTGACTGTCTACGTAGGCTAGTGTTTCAGAGCAACAGTTTAGCCAATAGCAGAGATGGCATCTTGATGGATGACTGCTGCCTGCACTCGGGTTATAGAGGACCACTCTGACATAGGATCAGAGACTGAGACATCAGATACTGAGACAGCATCTGAGGGATAGTACAATGGCGCAGACTCTGGGAGTGATTTTTCAGTCAGAGGAGTCCCATTCGAAAACTCCTCTTCCAGTACATTATGAGGGAGGTGATGAGGACAGTCCTGTTGTCCCTTCGCAAGCTGTTCGTGCAACTGGGTAATAGTGGGTTAGGCCAACCCAGAGAGCAGGTGAATGCGGCGGCAAGCGGAGAGAGAGTGCTCTCTTGGGAGCTCCCCAATTTAGTTCAGCCCCAAATTCCACCACCCAAATCATATTGTGGAGACATCAAAATTGTCTATGGCAAAACAAACTGGTTTTGTAAGGCAGGCACCTGTGTTTTTGGTCCTGGATTCGGCGGCCATGTAGAGAAACACACTAAACCCAAACATTTCTGGAAACTAGACATTCGGGGGAGTCCACAGAGGTGTGACTTGTGTGGATTCCCCAAAGTTTTCTTACCCAGAACACCCTGCAAAGCTGAAATGTTGAAAAAAACCTAAATTTTTCTCGCATTTCTGTCACACAAACTACAGGAATATGCTGGGATCCACAACATTCCTACCACCCAGTGACTCCTCACCTGTCCTGATAAAAACACTACCCCACTTGAGTGCCTACACCTAGTGCCTGTGTCAGGAATGGATCACCCCAGGGTCAACAGCTGCCTCACGTAAGGACCAACATTGACCGTTGTGTGATCTATTCCTGTCGCAGGCACCAGGCCTAACCACACAAGTGAGGTATCATATTTATCGGGAGACTTGGGGGAACGCTGGGTGGAAGGAAATTTGTGGCTCCTCTCAGATTCCAGAACTTTCTGTCACTGAAATGTGAGGAAAACGTGTTATTTTAGCCACATTTTGAGGTTTGCAAAGGATTCTGGGTAACAGAACCTGGTCCGAGCCCCACAAGTCACCTCATCTTGGATTCCCCTGGGTTTCTAGTTTTAAAAAATGTGGTGGTTTGCTAGGTTTCCCCAGGTGCCGGCTGAGCTAGAGGCCAAAATCCACAGGTAGGCACTGTTTTCTATGAAAAAATGTGATGTGTCCACGTTGTGTTTTGGGCCATTTCCTGTCGCGGGCGCTAGGCCTACCCACACAAGTGAGGTATAATTTTTATCGGGAGACTTGGGGGAACGCCGAGTGGAAGGAAATTTGTGGCTCCTCTCAGATTCCAGAACTTTCTGTCACCGAAATGTGAGGAAAACTTGTTTTTTTAGCCACTTTTTGAGGTTTGCAAAGGATTCTGGGTAACAGAACCTGGTCCGAGCCCCGCAAGTCACCCCTCCTTGGATTCCCCTAGGCCTCTAGTTTTCAGAAATGCACAGGTTTGGTAGGTTTCCCTAGGTGCCGGCTGAGCTAGAGGCCAAAATCTACAGGTAGGCACTTCTCAAAAAACACCTCTGTTTTCTTCCAAAAATTTGGATGTGTCCACGTTGCGCTTTGGGGCGTTTCCTGTCGCAGGCGCTAGGCCTACCCACACAAGTGAGGTATCATTTTTATTGGGAGACTTGGGGGAACGCCGGGTGGAAGGACATTTGTGGCTCCTCTCAGATTCCAGAACTTTCTGTCACCGAAATGTGAGGAAAACTTGTTTTTTTAGCCACTTTTTGAGGTTTGCAAAGAATTCTGGGTAACAGAACCTGGTCCGAGCCCCGCAAGTCACCCCTTCTTGGATTCCCCTAGGTCTCTAGTTTTCAGAAATGCACAGGTTTGGTAGGTTTCCCTAGGTGCCGGCTGAGCTAGAGGCCAAAATCTACAGGTAGGCACTTCGCAAAAAACACCTCTGTTTTCTTCCCAAAATTTGGATGTGTCCACGTTGCGCTCTGGGGCGTTTCCTGTCGCGGGCGCTAGGCCTACCCACACAAGTGAGGTATCATTTTTATCGGGAGACTTGGGGGAACGCTGGGTGGAAGGAAATTTGAGGCTCCTCTCAGATTCCAGAACTTTCTGTCACCGAAATGTTAGGAAAACTTGTTTTTTTAGCCACTTTTTGAGGTTTGCAAAGCATTCTGGGTAACAGAACCTGGTCCGAGCCCCGCAAGTCACCCCTCCTTGGATTCCCCTAGGTCTCTAGTTTTCAGAAATGCACAGGTTTGGTAGATTTCCCTAGGTGCCGGCTGAGCTAGAGGCCAAAATCTACATGTAGGCACTTCTCAAAAAACACCTCTGTTTTCTTCCAAAAATTTGGATGTGTCCACGTTGCTCTTTGGGGCGTTTCCTGTCGCGGGCGCTAGGCCTACCCACACAAGTGAGGTATCATTTTTATCGGGAGACTTGGGGGAACGCTGGGTGTAAGGAAATTTGAGGCTCCTCTTAGATTCCAGAACTTTCTGTCACCGAAATGTTAGGAAAACTTGTTTTTTTTAGCCACTTTTTGAGGTTTGCAAAGGATTCTGGGTAACAGAACCTGGTCCGAGCCCCGCAAGTCACCCCTCCTTGGATTCCCCTTGGTCTCTAGTTTTCAGAAATGCACAGGTCTGGTAGGTTTCCCTATGTGCCGGCTGAGCTAGAGGCCAAAATCTACAGGTAGGCACTTTGGAAAAAACAGCTGTGTTTTCTATAAAAAAAATACGATGTGTCCATGTTGTGTTTTGGGGCATTTCCTGTCGCGGGCACTAGGCCTACCCACACAAGTGAGGTATCATTTTTATCGGGAGACTTGGGGGAACATAGAATAGCAAAACAAGTGTTATTGCCCCTTATCTTTCTCTAAATTTGTTCCTTCCAAATATAAGAGAGTGTGTAAAAAAGACGTCTATTTGAGAAATGCCCTGCAATTCACATGCTAGTATGGGCACCTCGGAATTCAGCGATGTGCAAATAACCACTGCTCCTCAAAACCTTATCTTGATCCCATTTTGGAAATGCAAAGGTTTTCTTGATACCTCTTTTTCACTCTTCATATTTCAGCAAATGAATTGCTGTATACCCAGTATAGAATGAAAACCAACTGCAGGGTGCAGCTCATTTATTATCTCTGGGTACCTAGGGTTCTTGATGAACCTACAAGCCCTTTATATCCCCGCAACCAGAAGAGTCCAGCAGACAAAACGGTATATTGCTTTCAGAAATCTGACATCGCAGGAAAAAGTTACAGAGTAAAACATAAAGAAAAATGGCTGTTGTTTTCAGCTCAATTTCAATATTTTTTTATTTCAGCTGTTATTTTCTGTAGGAAAACCTTGTAGGATCTACACAAATGACCCCTTGCTGAATTCAGAATTTTGTCTAGTTTTCAGAAATGTTTAGCATTCCGGGATCCAGCATTGGTTTCACACCCATTCCTGTCACTAACTGGAAGGAGGCTGAAAGCACCAAATATAGTAGAAATGGGGTATGTCCCAGTAAAATGCCAAATTTGTGTTGAAAAATTTGGTTTTCTGATTCAAGTCTGTCCGTTCCTGAAAGGTGGGAAGATAGTGATCTCAGCACCAGAAACCCTTTGTTGATGGCATTTTCAGGGAAAAAACCACAAGCCTTCTTCGGCAGCCCTTTTTTCCAATTTTTTTGGAAAAAACAACATTTTCACTGTATTTTGGCTATTTTCTTGGTCTCCTCCAGGGGAAACCACCAACTCTGGGTACCATTAGAATCCCTAGGATGTTGGAAAAAAAGGACGCAAATTTGGCGTGGTTAGCTTATGTGGACAAAAAGTTATGAAGCCCTAAGCGTGAACTACCCCAAATAGCCAAAAAAGGGCTCAGCACTGGGGGGGGAAAAGGCCCAGCAGCTAAGGGGTTAAGAATGGATTGGGATTACACTATGTTAAAGCCTGTTGAAAGCGTTTTATTTGCATGGAATATCACAGCAGAAAGTTAAACATTGCCATGAATAGTAAGCATGGTTAGAGACCCAAAGCATTCTATACAGGTTATGATGCTTGAGCAAAGCTCAGCCTTGGCATGTTCATTTATTTTTTCTACATTACTACATTTCTTTTTGGGGTTGTTTCACACTCGGTTTGGCTAACCTGTTTCTTGAAACCTTTCAGTGTAGTGTCGGGCTAGACTGTCATGATGTGTAAACACATTGGACATCGTTATTGCAAATAAGGTACGAATTTAGCTCTTGAAAAACAACTACGCTTAAATCAGAGGTTTAACCTTTAATAATGGAAAGGAGACTGGAAGAAGCTCATCCATGACATGTCCATTTTGATGTCGTTAGTCGTGTGAACACGACAGCCTGAGCATTTTTGGAACCATAAGTTTAGCTCGATTCTGAGCTCTATTTAAATGGCTGTTCATAGCTGAACCAGGACGTTGTATTCTCTTGAAGATAGGATCCTGCTAAATGAGAGACTCTACTTTTACACAATGTGAGCAAAACTAAAACAAGATACCAGCTCAATGTATTGCCCATGAAGACTTTCTAAAGTCATGTTAATGGATGCCAGAGAAGCCCATGCAGCTGCATCACACATTAAGTTTTACAATTTCTAGGAAACCTCTTCAGCTTGAAATAAGCATCCTGCGAGCTAAAATTACTGGGAAAGTGCAACTAAAAGAGAAAGTATGAAGTCTGTCAAGCCGAATACAAGACGTCCTGTCATTAAACTTATTGAATAAACATTTGACACCGCCCTGTCAAGACCCTGCAGTTAAAGCATCATGTCATCGAGTTGGAACCTGGTTCCCTCTGGTCCTGCGTTCCTGCATCCTTGCCTACTCTGGTACCTTGTACGGACGTGCTGCTCCTTTAATATCTGCTCCTAGCCTTCCTGATAATGCACCTCCATCAGAAGGTAGCTGAGCTTCTACACTGTAAATCTTAATAAATAGATGCAGACATGTTTATAAATGCTATATACTGCTTCATATATAGTATTATTATTTACCATTTATGTAGTGCAAAACATTGTTCTTGAGTCATTCACTGCTATGCCATTGGGACACTTTTCATTAAATCGTTCTATGTATGTCTTCAAAGACAACGAGCCTGTATCACTTGCAGAAAGGTCAAAGAGAATTGTTTTACATTTTAAAGGTACTTGTTCCCATGCCATCTGTTGCACATCTCTCTTGACTGGTCTGTCAATAGCTCGACTTGTACTTTGACTTTTAGCACCAAGCCGCCCCTAGCGCATTTCCTCTTCGAATTTTGTTGCTGGCTCACATCTAATGATTTAATGAAGGCGAGGAGACCCACGCATCTATGTAAAAATCCAGTGCTTAGAAACGGCATGAAACGTTTAGTTCTCTGTATTTGTAAAATGCTACCACCTATGATGTCGCCATTGTTGTGTTTGCTGTCCCATCCTTTTGCATCCAGAAGTAGGCTGCGAGCAACGTGAAAATCACTATAAAGTAAGCGAAACAGATCAGAGATGAGATCTGCTTACCATTCTACATTTCAGGAACATTTAAGCCCCTAACAGCCTGTTTTAATCAAAAGTTGGCACGATTTAAGGGATCTGTGTACCTGTTGCCAGGACTGGTGCTGTTTGCCTGAGTACCATAGAAAAGTCCTCACATTTTCTTTAGCGCTCTAACACACCAGGGTTGTGCGGGGCTCATGACCCCGTGCTGATATAGTTTGTATGGATAGTCAACCTATCCCTTCCACACACTTATTAATCACGGTATTGCCAAACACATTGAATCTTCAGATTCTCAAGCTATGTTCCTCCTAGAGAATAATTCAGGACTGGTGCCAAAAAACACATGAGTTTCAGAATCCTTTTCCAGAAATATAGAAGTAGAGTCAATAACAACCGTGGGGGAAGACACTTGGCGAAACTAAGATTTGCTGAGTAAAAATGTGGAAACTCCCTCTTGTCTGTAATGCAGTACACCCCCGAGCCTAAGACGCGGTAGAAGGAACAGGAAGCATTGCGCTCATTCAGATTCCTCACCCTCAACGAAGGAGTCGCTTTCTATGTTTGTTTCATCTGCTCTTGTAATGGGATTACTACAAGACTTTGTCACTCTGCAGAGGAAAGCCAGGTGTCCAGGTAGACCTACGAGAGGTAAATTCAACTAAATTCTTTGTGATGGGCAATAAAGTGAAGTGCTTCACTATTAATGTCATATATGATAAGCTTTGAGAAATGCAGACTCAAAGCGGATTAAAAAGATGAGATCAAGGGCAAGGTGGGTGGACCTGAATTAACCACCTGATCAGTTCACTCTGTTACAATTTAAGTCAAGTTCTGTTGTGGTAGCACACCTTTGTAGCCCAAATTAACTCCATACTAACAAAGTTTTGTTGTGAAAAGGGGATGTTTATCATTAAAATTCCATAGTGCTTTTCACTGCCCATTCCCAACTTTTGATTACAGAGGGGTGCCAGCGTCAAAGTGCAGTTGGCACCGTTGTGTACGGGACGCAACCTGAGTCATCTTGCATTGTTTCACGTGTTAACTCTCCACCTGAGAAGGGCACACGTTTACCATGTGCACCTGCTCAGGATGGCGTGGATGAACACTGGTAGAGTTATGGCTCAACCACTACCTGCCACTTCCGAGTCAGCTCCTTCTAGTATATTTTTCTACCTATTAGGAAACCAAGCAGCAGTTCTTTTGAAGCATTTGAAGTTTCATCCACAGGGTCCAGCTTTGGGGGCTGCTAAGTTTTAAATGCATTTCAAGATTGCTCTTGCTTCTCTGTTGTCATTATCAAGACTGTTCCCAGTGACCTAACACCAGTCCAGGGAAGATGTGGGTTGGAAAAGATGTGACCTTGCTGCCGCCGCCTCCTCGGAGCCCCATGTCCAGCGGCAGTGGCTGGGACATTTCTGAAGAGGACACTTCTAGCTCCTGATTATTTGACTTGCTTAACTCTTGTGACTGTTGGTGAAAAGCAGACCCCATATTCTTCTCATCGCTGTATCTAAGCTCTCTAGTTTAGCCAGCCCTAGATCCAGGATTTTGCTAGTGGAGGTTGGCATGATTGTAATATTTAAGGCTCAGTTGCGAACATGTTCATTTCAAAGACAAAGAGTGCAATTTCCCAGGGGTCCCATCATCCAGGTCCCGCCACCCTGATGAACCAACCTGTATCACTCTCACTCAACTCCGTCTCTTTCTCATCTCAGTCTCCCTCTCTCAGCCTGCCTCTCCTCGACTCTGTATCTCGCTGCCTCTGCCTGCCTTACCACTCTTGAGTTTTTCCTCTTTCTCCGCCTCCTCTATTGCTTCCTCTGTCATCTCTCTCAATACTTAACATACTGTTCACCTCACCACCATCTGTCTACCTCATCTCCCTTTTTCTACCGCACCTTTCTCTATTTTACCTCTCTGTCTTTCTTTCTCTCTAATCACCGAATGCCTACCTTTCTACTTCACTTCCCTGTCTACCCTTGCTTCTGACTACCTCCATGTCACCTCTCTTAAGTACCATCTAGCTCTTCACCTGTATCAGGCCTCGCCTTCCTTTGTTTTTTTCATCTCACCCCTTCTCTCTATATTGCCTGTCTAACTCTGCACCTTATATACCTACACCCCTCCCTTATGTAAACTCCCTCCACCTCATCTAATTGTACTTAGAGAGACCTCCCTTGCCCTCAAGTTTCTACCGGTTTCTTGGCTTTCCTCTAAATATCTACGTCTGTCACCTCTCTCTACCTCATCCCTCTCTGCACCTCACCATTGTTTCAATCTCACCTCCCTACATCTCCCCTTCATGTTCTTCACATCTTAACCAGATCTCTTTACTTCACCTCTGTAACTTTTATACCTCGCATAACTCTACCCCTCAGCCTCATCACCCTCTTCCTCCCCACTACCCCATTTCTCACTCTCCTTCACATCGCACTCACTATCCCGCACCTCCCTCTCTGCCTAGCTTCTCAAGTAATCCTATCATTTATTTGCTACCTTCCATCTCCAAATTGCCCTATCACTATCCTCTTGTACATCAAGTTTCTCACTGTCTTACTTTTTCGATCTAGCTTCCTTCCCATACCCCTGATTTTCTCCATTGTTTCCTCTTCTGTCTCATCACTCTGTACCTTCTTCTGTATTCAGCTTACCCTCCGCACCTCACCTGTCACTCTACCTCTCTGTATCCCCACTTGGTGTCTACCGCACCAATCTTTATACCACTCCTTTTCTGTGTATAAACCCTACTTCTCTGTACCTCACATGCTCCCACTTCACCTTTTGCTCTCTACATTTCACTCCTCTTCCTAGCCTGCCATCGCCTCTCTATTTTTCTCTTTTCCTCGCTCTAAAACCTTACCCATCTCTACTCTATACCTAACCATTGTTCTTTCTGTCTCCCTGTATCTTTCATTCTAGCTACCTCGACTTTCTCTTTACCTTGAGTCTCTTCCCACCTACCCTATTTCTCTACCCCATCCTTATCTCTACCTCTCTTCTCCCTCTTCTTATCCTCCTGCCTCCCATTCCTCTAAGTCAGCAGAGCCAAGGTCACAGTTTAGGCAGATGGTTGCTCACTTAGAGAGAGAAGAGAGTCAAGGCTGGGGCCAGACTGGGGAAGAGAATTAAGGAAAATATTATCAGATTTCACCCATGAATAGTGATAATCATTTGAGCAATACTTTGATTTTCACTATCTCAGTGAAAATTCTGGCTGTTAAAAATGGTATATTTGTATTTATAAATGTCAAGAAGTTAATCTAAAATTTTAAGCACTTAAATGCATGTCTAATGTTAATACTACATACTTGTCCACTAAACGTCCACCAAGTCACACTTTTTCTTTCCTACAGTAGGAGGAACAGCTTGGTTCGACACTGAATTTTACTTCTACATAAAATATTGTTGTTTGTCTAATGTCAGGAGTCTTTAACTTTTGTGAGTTTTAAAACTATAACTCACTATTCTTCAGCATCATGAGGACCTATATTGCTCAAAAGAGGTAATAAAGTAAAAAAAAATGTCTTCTCTTAGGCCCAAAAAATCTATAAGAACGCAATGCTCAGTAGTAGGCGGTGGGGCCAATTCATAACATCTGGGACTCATCCTAGGTGGTGGTAGGGGGGTGCGGTGTGCAGCAGCATGTCCATTAGAGGGATGCCACCCTATTGGAGCCGCACCCCATTTTTGTTAAGGTATTTCGAATATTTTGTGCAATACCAGCATTAGGTGGTGCACAGTATTTGTTTAAAAAGCAGCCAAAACCCTGTGTGCTTTGTTTAAATATGTAGCCATGAAAGCAGCTTGGTTCCAACTTCAGAGATTTTACAAATGTGGTTTAGTCATTTATACCTTGTGCAGCAGACATTACTCGAGATAAGGATTAAGAACGATCTATAATCTGGGGATTCTGTTTTTGTTGCTCTTCTTAAAAGTTCACATTCCACCAAATTTCAGAAGTGCCCGTTTCGGAACCCTCTCTCCTCTGTGATACTGTGAGGAATTATTAGATCGTCCATTTGACAAGTGTAGTTAGTATGATTGGTGAGGAGAAAAAGACAGTCGACATGGCACCCCTCTCAGGGTGCCATGCCCACAAACCACTTCCTGTGTCATGGGTAAGTCACCCCTCTAGCAGGCTTTACAGCCCTAAGGCAGAGTGCACTATACCACAGGTGCTGCATGAGCAATATACCCCTACAGTGTTTAAGTCCATTCTTAGACATTGTAAGGGCAGTGTGGCCTTATAAAGTACATGGGCAGGGACTTTGTCATTACGAACTCCACAGCTCCATGATGGTTCCACTGAAGACTCGGAAATTTGGTATCGAACTTCTCAGCACAATAAACCCACACTGATGCCAGTGTTGGATTTATTGAAAAATCCACCACGAGGGCATCTTAGAGATGCCCCCTGTATTTTAGCCAAACTTCTAGTGCAGGATTGACCGGTCTGTGCGAGCCTCCCACTTCCAGATGAGTTTTTGACCACATGGGGTGAGAGCCCTTGTGCTCTCTGTGGCCAGAAACAAAGCCTGCACTGGTTGGAGGTGCTTCACACCTCCCCCCTGCAGGAAATGTAACACCTGTCAGGGAGCCTCATATGCTCAGGCCTCTTGTTGTTACAGTGCCTGAGGGCACTCCAGCTAGTGGAGATGCCAGACCCCTCAACAAAGCCCCACTTTTGGTGGCAAGTTTGGTAGGAAGATTAGGAAAAACAAGGAGTAGTGACCACTTCTGCCAGGACCACCCCTAAGGTGTCTAGAGCTGAAGTGACCCTGTTCTTGCTAAATCCTCCATCTTGGTTTGGAGGACATTGACCAATAGGGTTAAGTCTGTGCCCCCCTCCCCAAAGGGAGTGGACACTGGAAGGGTGTAGTCAACCTCAGGAACAGTAGCCATTGGCTACTGCCCTCTGACCCCTGTAACTCCTCTAAATCCAGGATTTCGGGGTTCCCCTGAACCTAGCACGTCAGATTCCTGGCAACCTCAAGAAGATGACAAGAAGAAAGAAGGAGGACTGCTAAGCTGACCCCCAGCAGAGAAGACTGAAGATACCAACTGACTTGGCCCCAACCCTACAGGCCCGTCTCCAGCTTCTGAAGCCCGGCTACAAAATGGCGACGAATCCTGCAGGACCAGCTACCTCTTAAAAGCCTCAAGAGGAATACCTGCACCCCCAGATGACCAAGATCTCCCGTGGACAGCGGCCCTTTCCAGAAAGAAATTCCAACAAAGGACTCCAGAACCGCCCCGATACGCGAGTCCTGCCCACTCTGCACCCGATGCCCACAGCCTGTGTCCATGTGGCCCACTGGTCCAGAGCAGGTCCCCAGGCTATTCTGACCAAGTATCCACCTTGGGGTGACCCCTCCTGGCCAGCACGACTTGCCTGCAGCCTAAATCCAGAGGAACCCCCTGACCATTAGAGAACCGGATGAAGATTCCCAATGCCTAAAGGTACCCCTGCACCTGCAACCCCTGGCCTTGGGGAATCTGACCACCAGTCCATCAACATTCAGAATGCGGCCCTCCTCCTCCTTGTCCAGCCTGTGGTTTTTCAGAACCAACCCCCTGGACCTAGCCTGCAGCATCTTTGTGGCCCCTGGGGTCCCCCTATTGAAAAGCATGGGAAGCCCGACGCTGTGTTTGCATCCTGCACCCAGCCGACCCTGTGCCGCAGAGGGTGTGTGTTTGGTGCTGACCTGTGGCGCCCCTGGTGCTCACCTGTACCCCCCTTGTTTGCCCTCCGAAGACGCGGGTACTTACCTGAAAGCAAGCCTGATTCCGAGTGCCCCAATCTCCATAGGATTACCCGTGTTGCTGATGGTGGGTGTTTGGGGTTAACGTGAACCCTAAACTGTGGGCAGCAAAACTCATGGAGACTGGAACTGTAAGCCTTGTATTTACCTCAAAACTGTACTAACTTTTCTTCCCCCCAGAACTGTTTCTGAAAGTTGCACTGTCAACTTTTAAAACAGATATTTGCTGTTTTCCTGAAAACCGTTTAACTTGCTAAATTGAAACAACGTGGTGTTGATACATATCTTTGATACTTACTTACAAATATCCTTACCTGCAAACTGAATCTTGTGGTTCTAGAAATAAAGTAACAAAATATATTTTATCTATATAAAAACCATTGGCCTGGAGTTAGTCATTGAGTGTGTGCTTCCTTTATTGCCTGTGTGTGTACAACAAATTCTTTGCACTACCCTCTGATAAGCTCAACTGCTCGACCACACTACCACAAAAGAGAGCATTGATATTACCTACTTTAGCCTCTGTTCAGCCTCTTGGGAACGCCTGGATTCTGTACACACTATAACTCATTTAGATATAGCATATACAGATCTAGCTTCCTACAACAAGTTTGTCTGGACAGGGCAAATTCACTATTGTGGCTAAGGAAAAAATGTGTCCTCACAGTTGTCTGTACTGTTAGGCTGATGTTTTCTGGCACTGACCTCTGCCGTCTGGAGAACGTAAAACATTTAACCATGGGGAAATTTTTGAAGACTGCTCCTAGATTTCTTTTAAATCACCAATTACGTGCAAGGGTGTAGCTTCGGGAGCTACACCCCCTACTAAATTAATTTATCAGTTGAAAATTGGGTCTAGGGACTCACAATTGGGTTGGTAGCATCGATATTGGGTTTCCCTTGGGCTCATCACTGTAGAGGCCTATGTCCCTTGAATCTGGGAAGCACTCATTTACAGCAGACCCTACCTCTCTCTCCCACACAGTACTTTGCTAGGGAAAACAAAGGCAATTAATCAGCTGTGCGGAGACCTGATAGGTCTCACAGGATGTTATCCAGAACATCCTGTCAAGGTTTTAAACTATGGTTCGGCCCTAAGAGAAGTTTTTACTATTTTTTATAGGGTACTTGGTGGCTCACAGAGAATGTCAAAGCATCTTTGCCAGGATGGAAAAGCAGAAAGCAGGGTACCAATGGTCCTCTGTTCAAGTGGATCTTCTGTGTTTCAGGGAGGATAGGGATGTGGAGTAAACGAGTAAGACAACTGTTCACAACATTCCCCCTGGTACTTTTCTGTTTTGTAGCAGGAAGTACCACGCTGTGGATCTGTTGCACGTTTCTTTTCACACTTCCCAGGTCTCCATTTAGCGTGCCAATCCCGACTTTCAGGCCACTAACTGGAGATGTGCTACACTCACTTTTTTTTCATAAAAGTCCAGTAGTCAAATTTTGGAAGATGCTTTTTTCTATTGTCAGAAAGTTGAGTGATGTAACACGTAGAACATGTAGGATATCAAATGCACACTATTTTCTATGATGTGATCTTCCACTCCATCATTATATTTATTTTGTTTTTGGCTTCCACTGGTAGAATAAACTGTTTTATGGATGGCATCTGAACTTGGAAATGCTCCAGATGGAAGAAAAATGTTTACTGAAAAGCAGTCTACTGCTTCGTGGAGTTAAGTTCATGCTATTTATGAAATACTTAAAAAATACATACAAACAGCCTTTGTGTGACAGGTGCATTTGCCTATCTAATTGTCTTACTGGCGCTGGAGCCTATTTCCTAAACCTTTCTACACACAGATCACCGCAGAAGGCATGTAACCTCATGAGCTGGCTAATTTGATTGAAACATGCAAAGTGCAGGAGACCATGTCCTACAGATGACAGTTTGCAATAGCATGGGCCCAACTTTCCCAGCCTTCTTACTGGCTGTTAGCAAGATCTTCGTATACAACACACAATGAATGAATAGATTTGAAGGACTCCAGAAATGATGATTAATAAAAAAAAATTGTTATCCTTCTACTCCTATAACAACCAGAACTTCCATCCTCCTGATGCTAGCTATTCACCCGCCCACCCTTGCTTGATGGACAATCTTTCTTAGTAGTGTACACTGTGGAGATGGCTGGGGAATATCAAACCCACACCCAGTGTTTAATCTGTGCAAGAATGAGTGCCAGCACCCAAGGCTCTGCTCAGAAGCCCACTGCCAGTGCTATTATCTGGAATCCACCTCATGTCTTCAATTGAGAACCAGACATTCCTTGCCCATTTAACTCACTCCTGCATGTTCCTGCTTTCTCCCTTTTCTGAAGGTTTTTCTGCTTCCCTTCTTCTTTCTCCATTGTTTTTCTCTCTTGCTCTCGAAAAAAGGCTGGTAAGAAAAAACATGTGCTGGTCCCCAGTTATGGATGCCGGTGGGCCCCACCTGCAACCTCCGGCTCAAATTAAGAACTGCTTACACTCCCCAAATCTCACTGACTAAGCTACCCCTGATTAAGTGAATCAATAAAACTAAACCTGAACATTTCAACAGGATACTTTCCAAACTATGATAATCTGCAGGGGCAGACTGGGCTCTCATAGGTATTGGTCTCTGGCAGTCATCGCAGAAATGCTGATTGGAGAAAGGGTTACTAGCTATGGCCATAGGCCTTAAAACTGAGCTGTATAGTTCTCCAGGCCTCCTTAAAGCTCCCCTACACCCTAACACAGATGAAATGACTAATGTTGTAAATGGCCTGCTAGGCCATGATAATTTGTTTACAGTAATCTGTGTAGCTATCTCATAATGCTCGTTCAGGTCACAATTTAACGCCTTAAAAGATCTTATTCATCCAAGTGAGGAGTCAGAAACTAGGGACTCCCCACAGCAACATGTAGAGGATCTGGCAAGCTTCTTTTTAAGTAAAATTCAGAACATCTATCTAGCCTTTCCCAACTCCACTATTAAAGATCAGGGGATGATGAACCAGGAGGCTGTGGAGGAAATGTTCTTTACAAACTTCACTCCCATTAGTTTGGACAGAGTTACTAAATTACTGAGCTCAACGAAATCGGGCTCGCCGCTAGATCCTGCCCACCCCTCCCCCCAGATCTTATCCATGGGAACATCAGTTTTAGGTCCGATAATTACAAAACTTATTAACACCTCATTAGTTTCTGGTACGGTACCAGACCACTGGAAACAGGCTATTGTCAAGCCGCTTTAAAAAAAACTAATTTGGGTTCTGAGATACTGAGCAACTATAGACCGATTTCATTGCTGCCTCTAATAGCCAAACTTGCGGAGAAGCATGTACATTCTCAGCTGTCTACGTTTCTGGAAGAAAAAAAACTGATACATCCTACCCAGATGGGTTTTAGGCCTAAACATGGTACAGAAACCGCACTGATTGCCATTACAGAAGAAGCAAGGAAGAGGATGGATAAAGGTCTTGAAACCGCAATCATCCTCCTGGACTTGAATGCGGCATTTGACACAGTTGATTTAAATATCCTCAAAGACAGATTGCGGGGACATGGAATTGCCAGAGCTGCTCTAGAATGGATCCTTTCATTTATACATGGGAGGTCCTTTCAGGTACTCGATAGAACATATACCTGCAGGCGCACTTTCAGTAACTGTGGTGTCCCTCAGGGGTCGGCCCTGAGTCCGCTACTTTTTAACGTCTACATGCGACCACTAGCAGGAATAGTTGAGCCATTTGGACAGAACCTGGTATCTTATGCAGACGATACGCAGCTGGTCGTCTCTTTCTCCAATACCCACCCAGACATGGGTACGGCATTAGGTCCTTGTCTTGAAGCAGTTGCGACTTGGATGTCTGGAAGTAAACTGAAGCTCAACGACGATAAAACTGAGGTTATGTTTTTTGGAAATAAAATGCCCTTAGTTAATTCTAGCCTATTGAGAGGGTTGCCCACCCTCCCACCCCCAAAATGTCTCATTAAAAGCCTGGGTGTGTGGCTGGACCCTCTTCTCTCAATGGCCCAACATGCTAATAGAATAGCAGGTACTGCATTCGCCCTGCTTAGGACCCTGAGGAAGGTTTTAACTATTCTACAGTTTTTTGCCAGAAGACTGGTTATTCAGGCACTGATAGACTCTCGGATTGACTATGGCAATGCCTTGTTTATAGGCTCTCCGAGATATGTGATTCAAAGACTGCAAAGGGTACAAAACGCAGCGGCACGTCTGCTGTTAAAAACTCCTAGACAACACTCGATACGGACAGGGATCGCATCCCTACACTGGCTCCCTGTGGAGGAAAGGATTCAGTTCAAGACCCTTTGTCACTTTCATAGAGCCATATTCGATAATGGTCCTGAAATGCTTAAAACACTGGCACAGGTCTACATTCCAGTCAGGACACTCAGATCCTCCTCAGCTAACCTGGCCATAGTACCAATAGCGAGGAAAGCAAGATGGGGAGGAAGATCACTAGCATATCAAGTTGCCTTGCTCTGGAACAACCTCCCTTTCAAGATAAGATCTAATCCACAAGAGATGTCTTTTAGGAAGGATCTGAAGACTTGGCTATTTAAAATCTAAACTCCTGTATGAACATAAACAGTACATCTCCGCCATGGCAGTATAAGCGCTATGAGGCCTCTGGGCAGTTTAGGCGCTATATAAACCATTATAACATAACATAACATAACAAATTATCGTATCTGCTCCTTCGTTTCATATAAACTCAAAGAAATGAATTGCACAGACTACCCAAATTCTGCTACTTGACACCGAGGTGGTATTTAGCTCTTGCATATTGTAGTCCTGTGCTATTTTGCTTAATTTCTAGTTGCATTTCTATGTGCTGATGTTTGGCAACAAAATTCAATGATTATATTGTGTCAACATACGGAAAGTATGAAAGCTCATTTTATTTTGCCGCTGGGAAATAGTGGTGTTACCCATAATCTGGTTCTTCACAGCATCAAGGTGCATTCTAGCACCAACAGTCTAATTTTTGTAATCTGTCATGGTGCGGGTGCAGGGCAATTCAGTATAGGTGCTTTTTAAATGTGAGCAATAATTTTACACATTTTTTTTAAAATTTGTATAGCACACATTTGCCAATTACATGGCCTCTAAGTGCTTTGGTGCAGAGCTTGGCTGTGATTGTGGATTTTTCTGCAGGGCATTTGCTCCATGAAGCCCAGCGAGAAAGTTTGGTGTACAATGATTGTAGGATCTTCCTTACTGATGAGATCCATTGTACGGAAAGTGCTTGAGATCAGCCATCCAAATCCGTGTTGAGTTTGTATACACTTGGATTATCTCTACAGGGTGTATTGTTGTGGAGGTTCTGGTCTTCCAACCCTCCTCCTAACCACAGTAAGCTGTGGAAGTGTATCTGACCCTCAGCAGACCCCGTACTGCTTGATTATTGGTTTTACTTATGCTGTTGTGGGGAGCTGTTGAAGCTGCTATTGGCTCTTGTGTAGTGATTCTTCTGCTAAGCCTTATGATGAAATGTTGATGTGGTTGCCTGACATAGTCTTTAGATGTGGGTTTAGCGTCAGTTGGGTGAGAATACTCGAATCTTTCTTGGGGTTCTAAGCAGCATTCCACTTGTCTCTGAAAGAGACAAGGGGCCTCTCGTAGGAGGGTAGGTCTCACTTGCTTTTGCTTGCTTGGTGCCATCAGAATTGTAGTTCAAAGTGGGGAGTATTTTTTAATTTTCTGGCTACTCCCTTGATCTTAAAGACGGTGCAGTGGAATTCATTTTTCTCCCTTCATGCTTGCTATGTCATTCCCCCTCTGACTAACCTCGCTACCTAATAGTGACTAACTGTATCTCGTTTGATCAGTGAATACTGATTTTCACCAAGTGTAGCTAGATGGGAGTGAAGCAAACAATCTTTAAAAGGTCGCACTAATGATCATTTGCCTTGGGTGGCATCAAGCTGGCATCCACAGAGGTGCTGATCCTTTCCCATTTGCGGCCTGCAAGGTTGGAGACAATCAAGGAGCAGGAAAGTCTTGGAATTGTAGTCTTTAGCAGGAAATTTGCCTGGGCTGCTACACGATCCAGCATAGGGTAGTAATGTGGTCTGTGGGAGGGAAGGCATCCTGGCTATCACAAAGCCCCCCGGATCAGAAATGATAGACAGGTTGTGAACGTTGCAAAAGGCTGAAATCAGCATTGTGAAATAGCACAATGACAGGAAGCTTTGCAAAACATTGGAAAGTACGCGAGCTGTGCACCCTAGTGGCAACCACGAGAGCGCCAGGATCGGGCAGAGTGACACAAACACCCATATATATGAAAGTATTCGTTTTTGGGGTGTAAATGAGACTCCCTCCAACAACAGCAGTTACTCACAAAGTGCAGGGTTATGACATGCTGAACTACTCAGTTTCAAGACTGTCTCTGACAGCAGTTCATCTGAGGACATTGCTTAATGTGTAAATAAAATAGTGCCGGCGCCCAAAGCTCTTTTGAAACACGCGGATGCTGCATTTAAATGTACGAGCCATCTCGGGCCTCTTTAATCCATTTACAGCCACTCCCTTCCCCTTCAGCTCTCCCTTTGTGACCCTTTTTCGATTTTCTTTTCCTCCTCGTTTCCCCTATGTGTCTTTTGCTCACAGTAAATACCTGATGAAGAAAACTAAGCGCCGGCCCTCAAAAATATGTGCCGGTGCCCCGCACCGGAAAGCACCGGCTCAAATTAAGCACTGACTGAGGGTGCCCTCCTTTTCCAGTTGCATTGAGGCTTCTAATAAACGCAGAAGGCGCTGCTGGTCAGGAAATTGACCTTAAATAGCACTCATCGGATCTTAAACAGCACGGGGTCCTTTAACCACTGGTACAAGCCACAGGCTTTTCTCCGATGCATGCTAGTGACATTATCAGGGGCCCAAGCCAAGTTGGAAGATGATACAATGAAAGAAACCGCAAACTGCCTGTGCAAGACGTGCACACACACTCGGATTTCAGGAGGGCTATATTTAAATAACGCGAAGGGTTTCGGTTTCATTTCAGAAAGAACTGGTTTTTCCACAAACGGTCTGCCAGATTATTGTGTCATTTTGTGAACATAGGAATACGCTCCGCATAAAGAGTTGGGACCGATGGAAAACAAACAGCCCTCATCTCACCCCTGTCTTAAAGGGTTACAAATCATGCTACCTCGGCGCCGCGATGCCATACTGTTGGCAGCTTGTGCGCTATACAAATGCTAAGTAACAATGACAGCAAAACAGCAAAAGTACCATACGCAAAGATTCAGCAGAACTTGTTTAAATTACGCTTGAAAGCTCCTTGTAAAGAAAAGCTGTATTTTATCCTACAGATGGATTCCGGGCCACCTTTCTGCGTTGTTTTTAGTTAAGTCTGCATTTTCAATATTGTGTTTGCAACATACCTAACTGGATACTTGAACTTTGCACGTTAAAGCATGGTCTCCATATGTGACTTTGCATAAACAAAGCATAGTAATGATTTTTCCATGAGTGTAAAGGTAGAGGCAACTAGACATGCAGTTTACTGAAGAGACCGAGCTAGAAACCTTAAACTTCACATCATTTCATGGTTTGCTGTAGAACTCAATTAATCGTGATGCTTTGGTAAGTCTATCTATCTATAAAATGCATAACAGGTAACTATCCAATATTGCCATTGTGGGGTTCTGGTGACATCATAAATCACCAGTCTAAAGGCTGAAGATTTCTAAATGTCAACAAAACCCTGGCACTGCAATATAGGACCATTACATAAGCTATCCATTAGGATTTTTTTTAAATATACATGTTTATTTAGTGGTAGTTTGTTTGAAAAAGTTATTTTCTTCTAAGTGCCGCTCGCATTGGACACTGATTGGAAAGAGAATCTTGAGGTTTATCTTTCATGAATAAATTGCAGATTTTCCGCTGTCCAAGCACTTGGAAAGCAACACCCTGCTTGATGTATCAGAATCAGATTTCTGCCTCTAGAGAGTAGTCCGCCCTATTGCAATATCTGGTGTTACTAAATTTACCCTTGAACAAAGTGGTTCAGTTACCTTGGTCCTATTAGATATCCCCAAATCATTCAATATGGCTTGCATCCCATTCTAATCTCTCACCTCTCTGGGATTCCGTTCTCTCTGATTGCACTCGGGCTGTTATTCTTTCTCCTTTTTAGTCAAGCTCTACTACTAACAACTATGGTGTGCCACAACCCTCCTTATTGAGCCCACTTTAAAAAAAGAAAAAGAAAAAAAAAACTGTATCTCCTGCTTTTCTTTTCCATTCTTGTGGCTATTACACTGTCTCCTATGTAGATGTCCCTCAAATTATTGTGGCGATTCCTATCGGCATTCCATAAACCCAACTGGACTTTAGGAATTGCATGAAAGACCTGGACTAGTAGATCAGATTAAACTCAACTGAAACAAGACGGAGGTCTCAATACTCTACTAAGATTTCTCAATCTGGTCATCATCTTTGTAGCCCCCTCTCTTGGACACTGCCCCATGCTTGTTCCTGCTGCAAAATCTTAAGGGTCGTTTTCAACCTGCAGGTATAAGTTTTCACTCAAAACAATCAGGTAGCTCCATCTAATTTCAGATTCTAAGAATGTTGTGGAAGGTCCTCTTACTGCCTCCCTAACATATCCTATAAAACAGTAATTCAGACCCACATCTCATGCTGCTTGACTACAGAAATTCCCTTATTATGGGGCTCCCCAGTACATCAACATCTTCAAATTGTGCAGAATTCTGCTACCCTAACTCTTCCAAAGCACACTCTCATCGTCATCATCTTGAAGCCTACATTGATTGCCTATTGACAAACTGATCATCTTGAAAGCCTCTATTACACGTAGCGAGCAGACAGTAGTTCTGGCCTTTTATATCTTGGGAATTATCCACTCACTGTCTTCAATGCCACCCGCTTCATACTGTGTACAGCAACAAATGACCAGCCCTGAGGATTAAACATTGTACGCGAGGTGGGTATTCCTCTTCAATATTGTGACATCATCACCTCGTCCCCTGTATCTCTTCCTTAAAATAAATTCAGCAGTACTAACCTTCCACCCCTCAATCCATGTCTGTAAGCACCTGGAAGTCCTTGGTTATCATTTGTGCTCTATAAGACTATTGCATCATTATCATAAAAAATGAACATTGGCAAGGGTCAGTAGATTAATGCAATTCTGTGGCTACAGCATTTACCACATGCTTATGTACTTAGCATATAGACCCCCTAATTTGTATTTACCAAGGAATGTGCCACATAATTTCCCTTACTTGGCACATCATTTTAATAGCCTTGTCACATAATTTAAATGATCCTAATAGCTTTGCCGTAAGGCTTTAGTGGCCCAGACAATGGTAAAGTTCTGCATAAATGTTTTGGGGCTGTTATTATGATGATTAAACCCCAATTGTACAGGTAGTTGTGAATTGTGTCCCATATTTCCTTGTTCATTGTGAAATATTTTTATGTCACTGAATTTTGTGCAGTAAAAGTACCCTAGCATGTAAAATATATATAGTTAGCCTTGGCAGTAAATTTCAGTATGGCCCAATGACTCCTGTTATTTACGGGAACTGTACTAATGAACTCTTGTTCACACATGTACTACTACAGTGCAAATATCAAATTCTGGTTTATTACCAGAGTAGCACGAAATTCAAATAAGAAAATCATAGTTTATTGTCTTACAAATTGCATGTTGCAGATAATTTACACGAAGAAACAATTCCTGATAGCCAGTACGTCTCTTAATTGTGGTTTTACTTTACTGCACAAGTAGATCCTTTCATCCAGGATTCATTTTAAATGCATTTTACTGCGGGAGAGGAGGGGCATTATGACACACTCGCAACTTTCTTTCTGGAGTCATTGCCCTCTAGCTACACTAGGGGTATTCTGTCTGTTATAATTCTGCCTGCAACCGACTATAATAAACCCTTGGTCTCTTGCTTCTTTTGATGAAAGGAGTGTTGTTTTTGCAAAAAGTAGGTTGCATGTAGAATCTGTACTGAATTGCAAAAAGGATACAACAATATACAGGTTGTAATTTGTCACAATCAAACCAGGCTTTGTAGTTGAGAATGTGTGCTAATGGGCAGAGAGACTCCTTTTCTTTAGCAGTGGTTTCCAGACATAATGCCAAAAATGTTCCTTCTCAGTTAATGACTTCATTTCCCATGAAAGAGAAACCAGAGCGAGATGAAAAGTCAGTTTAAGCGAGGGTTACAGGTGGTATTCTATTGGAAAGCTACCTTGTAGACTTGTCTTGGCTGCAGACATTGTGAGGCCACATCTCATTTGTAATTAATACACTATTGAGTAGCTGTCCTGATACATGTAATGTACAGGTTAGACTGTAATAAGAACATGAGGAAAATGTTTCATACTTGGGCTGCAGTTTCTGCAGTTGTTTCACACTTCTAGCTGTATTTGTCCATATTTATGTTTTGCTAATTTTAGCTGCATTTCCATCTTTATTTTAGGTTTTGTTAAAAAATGAATTTGAAACCACTATTTTTCTACATGTATTTAATAGATGATTGCGCGTTTATACTGCCTGAATGCTATGAATACCCTTATTTGATAAAACAGTAGGCTTACACGTAATCCTGCACGTTTTAATATTGACTGTGTGAGCATCTACCACTGTTTAAGCCTCATTTCTCCTTTTAGTCAACTCCATTACCTGTCAATCTGCACAATTTTTGGCCTTTCAGCACTTAGAATCACTTAATGTGGGTTTTATCCATATACAGACCAGACAGTCTGTATCTAATTAAGGCTACCAGTTTTCTGTTTTTATTGATTTTTACAAATAAATACAAACAGAAAAACAGCTATTTTTCAGTCTGTGTTTATTTTACATATGGACAAATACCACAAATATGTTCTTCTTTTGGATGATTCTCTCTGCTGTCAAGCACCTGGTCAGTAGGTGTGCAGATTGACAGGTAGGAAAGTTTTTTAAAAATCCTAATAAAACAACTGGAGCTCTACTGCTGTTTTCAGATGAGTGTATTGTACTGCATATGGCTAAAACATATTGGACATTTAATATAGTTAACTGATATATGTGGGCATATCCCCACTGTAGCTTCATTTTTACACTAAACACAAAATAAAAATGGATACAGCAGATAAAACGAACCTAAATTGAATATGGATAAATACAGACCAAAATGTAAAAAATAAGTAACTTAAAACAATGAGCTCTAATTGTAATACATCTTCATCTTGATGTTACATTGTGAAACACTGCATTTGTAGAGAGTTGACTGTAGTATAACGATGCATAGTCTCACAGATGAATAAGCGCTTAGACTCAACAAAAGTATAGACATAATTTAGCTCAGCAGTTTGTATTGGATTGCCATTCCATATGCAAAGTTAAGTTAGATCTGAGCAATATATTAAAGACGTTTGGGGTTGTTTAGCCAGCATCCAGTAGTTGTCCTTTGCATGACATTCGTACTTTTATAACTACCAATACCAATTTTGGTCTATCTGGAAATATTAACTTCAACTTCAGTTGGCAGACAAAGGAATGTTGGGGTTGGTAGGACTATTTAATACGTCTGCCTCTGTTGCAGTGCTTAACTTCAATTTCAGATAGAGAATGGGAGAGAACACTATGGCCCTCATTACAATATTGGTGGTAAAAGCCGCTTACTGTCGTGCAGAAGACCGCCTACACACGGCCGCGGAATTCCGCCACAGCTATTATGACCCACATCTCAGAATCCGCTAAAATTCAGACACCCACACAAGTCCGCCACACCAAAGGTCAGTGATAAACTGACGAAAACAAAACCTCCACCGGCACGCCAACAGAATTACGCCCACACTATCACGACACACGAATCCACGCTGCGGTCTTTCAACCACGGTATTCCATTGGCGGTACACACCGCCGCGCTCAAAATACACACACTCTTACAAAACATCCCCACATTGGACAATTCAAAATACACACACCTGACACACATACACACACCACTCCCACACACCCATTACAATATAAAACACACACCCACATCACCCACAACCCCCCACGACAAAAAATACAGAAAGAAGGCCAGAGAGAGACATCACCAGCAAGTACAACAGCATCCACAGGCACATAACACCATCACCCACACAACTTCCATGCACCTCACACAACACACCACTACATATCACCACACTTATCACCACACACTCCACCCCACACATCACCTACACCACCCCATGGCACGGCAAAGACACCCCAGGTTCTCGGAGGAGGAGCTCAGGGTCATGGTGGAGGAAATCGTCCGGGTAGACCTACAGCTATTTGGAGCACAGGGGCAGCACACCTCAATTGCAAGGAAGATGGAGCTATGACGAAGAATAGTGGACAGGGTCAACGCAGTGGGACAACACCCAAGAAATCGGGAGGACATCAGGAAAAGGTGGAACGACCTACAGGGGATGGTGCGTTCCATGGTCTCAAGACACCACCTGGCAGTTCAGCGGACTGGCGGCGGACCCCCACCTCCTCCCCCACAACTAACAGCATGGGAGGAGCAGGTCTTGGTGATTCTGCATCCTGAGGGCCTTGCACGAGTAGCTGGAGGAATGGACTCTGGTAAGTCAAAGCTTTACTATTACATCCCCCACCCTACCTGCATGCTATCACATACCCCCACCCTTGCCCTCACCCCATCACACCAACTCCTCACAAATGTACCAATATCACAAACCACCCATCCCAACACCAAGCCCTGTATGCAACACCAAAGCATGGACACACATCACCAAAGCATGCACACTGCACATAGCCATACACTCCCCTAAACCATCATCACACAAGCTCCCACACAGGAATGCCAGCACTGGGGTACACGATCACCCACCCATTGCACAACATGGCACACACAGATGCAATAATCATGCCTTTCCACCCCTGCAGGACCCCTACCTAACGTCACCAGACATGAGGGTCCAGACATGTCCACTCCACCCACAGAGGAGGCCCACAGTGATGACAGCAGCTCTGTCCAACTGGATCTAGATGACCAGCCCGGACCATCGGGGACCTCTGGACAGTCGGTTCCCCTCACACAGGCACAGGCCACCACAGACCTTCCCCCCTCTGGAAACACCAGCACAGCACCCGCCCAGCGGGCCCATACTGCCGTCCCCAGGACACGCCAATCAGCTGTGTGTCCACCACTACAGGGAACCCAGGATAACCCACCACCCCAACAACAGGGACCTGGGGGCGGTGGCAGTGGGCACACGGTCCAGGGGACAGAGGCACAGGAACACTGGGGAACTGGGAGGGCTGCCGTGTGACAGGGGGAGGACAGGCCAAGGGAACCCACTCTCACGAGGCCCTCTCCTCCATCATGGGAGCATACCACCACTCCCAGGAGACGATGGCAACGGTACTGGCCAAGTTTCAGGAGACCCAGCGCATGTAGGAGGAACAGTATTTGGGCTTCAGGGAGGAACTCAGAACCATCAGCTCCACCCGGGGCACCATCGTAGGGGTGCTGAAGGAACTACTCAACACCAGGAGGGACACTGTGGCACTACAAGGGGCCCCTGACACTAGCATGGACGATGAACTGCCCACCACCTCTGCCGGCACTAGTGCACAGGACGCCCCGCCACAGGACCGCCACACCAGCACCCCACCCCCTGCAGATGGAGAACCACCCCGCAAACGGTCCCTGAGCTCCAGGAACAAGACAGAGAACGATGCCAAGACCCCCGCCAAGAAATGAGACCACCCTGATTGTCATCCTACTGTCCCACTTTGTCACCCTGTTCATAATTAAACTGCCCCAGCTCCACTTCCTATGCCCATGTGGGCAATGCACCTGTGAGACTAATAGACTGGACTCTGCCATGGACACTCCTCCGCCATCACCCCTCACCATTTAACTTCCCCCTCCAATATTTTGCATTTAAATAAACACACCTAAAGCACAAAATGATCTGGAGTCTGTCTGTGATTTTGAAATGGTGTATTTGCAATTACAGTGACAAAATGTTTTTGAGATAGTAATGTCAACATACCTATGTCACACAGCTCTAGTCCATGAGGAATTTAAGCAGATGACACACAGTGGGACCCACATCTGTGAAACCGTAAGGGAAAGTGACAACTCAGTGACCATACACTGGGTAAAAACGACAGACAGGAGAGAGGTAGTCGTGTAAAAGTACTTGTAGTAGGCAGGATTGTATTCTCACCTGTGTTTCACTGGAAATATTGCTGGATCACTGAGTCCCTGTTCTGCATGTCTTCTTCCTCTGCTTCATCCTCATCACTGTCCACAGGCTCCACAGCTGCGACAACACCGCCATCTGGACCATCCTCCTGCAGAAAAGGCACCTGTCGTCGCAAAGCCAAGTTGTGAAGCATACAGCAGGCCACGATGATCTGGCACACTTTCTTTTGTGAGTAGGGATCCACCTGTCATGTGGAGGCACCTGAACCTGGCCTTCAGGAGGCCGAAGGTCCGCTCGATCACACTCCTAGTTCGCCCATGGGCCTCATTGTAGCGTTCCTCTGCCCTTGTCCTGGGATTCCTCACTGGGGTCAGTAGCCATGACAGGTTGGGGTAACCAGAGTCACCTGCAAATGGCGAGGGACAACTGTTAGACACTGTTAGACACACACTAACCTGTAGGGATAACCCCAGACAACCATTCCCACTGTCTTGCTTCCAGGGGCTCACCTAATAGCCACACACAGTGCCTCTGGAGTTGACCCATTACATAAGGGATGCTGCTATTACGCAGGATGTAGGCGTCATGCACTGAGCCAGGGAACATGGCATTCACATGGGAGATGTACTGGTCGGCCAAACATACCATCTGTACATTTGTAGAATGATAACTCTTCAGGTTTCTGTACACCTGTTCACTCCTCTGGGGGGGGGGGGGACCAAAGCTACATGGTCCCATCAATGGCACCTATGATGTTGGGGATATGTCCCAGGGCATAGAAATCACCTTTCACTGTAGGCAAATCCTCCACCTGAGGGAAAACAATGTAGCTCCGCATGTGTTTCAGAAGGGCAGACAACACTCTGGACAATACGCTGGAAAACATAGGCTGGGACATCCCTGATGCCATGGCCACAGTTGTTTGAAAAGACCCACTTGCAAGGAAATGGAGCACTGACAGCACCTGCACTTGAGGGGGGATTCCTGTGGGATGGCGGATTGCTGACATCAGGTCTGGCTCCAACTGGGTACACAGTTCCTGGATTGTGGCACGGTCAAACCTGAAGGTGATTATCAGATTTCTTTCCTCCATTGTCAACAGGTCCACCAACGGTCGGTACACCGGAGGATGCCGCCATCTCCCCACATGTCCCAGCGGACAGTGCCTATGAAGGACAACAGCGACCACAGAGACAAACAACTCAGAGGTACGTACCCACAGTTTACACAGAACACCAATCATACACAAAAGGTGGCCTGTATGCGTGTTGAGACTAGGCCTAGGTATGTGTGACGCAGTTGAAAATGAGGCCATGTGGGCCCCTGAAATGGCGGCTGGCTGACCTCTAAAGTGGGACAATGGGATGTGAGCTAACTGCGCTGGCGTTGTACACCGTCGCGGTAGGCGGTCTGAGACCGCGGCGCAATGCTGCATTGGTTAACATTGGACACTATGGGTCCCAGGAGCCAATGACGATGTACGCCGGCGGTGATGGTACTCACCGCCGCGGACGTGACCACCATTTTCTATCACTTCAATCACTCGATACCTGATCTTCGACAGGAGAGGACCTACACTGCAAGTGCTGCTGTGACCTCCGTCTGGAAGAGACAATGGCTCGTGCGTCTGGGGAAAGGGCCCATGCCTTCACATCGGAGGAGTTGGAGAAGCTCGTTGATGGGGTCCTCCCCCAGTACACGCTACTCTACGGTCCTCCAGACAAACAGGTAAGTACACAGGGAGCATGTTGTATGGGCTATGCCTGTGTGGAGAGGGCTGGATGTAAGAAGGAAGGGGGCAGAGTGCTGCATGCATGTAAGACGGTGAGTGCATGTGCCACATGGCAAGGGTAGGGATGGGGGCCACTCACTTTGACGGTGCAGTTGGTAATGACTTCTCTTCTTCCCCTGTACATTTCATGTAGGTCAGCACCCACCAGAAGAAAGATATTTGGCGTGCCATCCCCAAGGACGTCCGGACCCTGGGGGTCTACCACAGACGAAGCACCCACTGCCGGAAAAGATGGGAGGACATTCGCCGCTGGAGCAAGAAGATGGCGGAGGCTCAGCTGGGGATGGCCTCCCAACATGGGAGTGGTGCCCGTCGAACCATGACGCCCCTGATGTTCAGGATCCTGGCGGTGGCCTACCCGGAGTTGGATGGGCGCTTGAGGGCATCACAGCAGACACAAGGAGGTGAGTACACTCTCATTCTGCTGACTTTGTGCGCAGTGGAGTTGTCTGGGTGGGGGAGGAGGGCTGTGGGTTTCCCTAGGCCAGGGCGAGTTCCGTAGGCTAGGCCCCTCTGTAAGGCATGGCCCTGTGGCCCCTCACCCCACCTCTGTAGAGTGCCAAGTACAGCTATTCATGCCCCTGTGTCATCTATGTGTGCAGATGTCGTCCATAGCCTTGTAGGTCATTTCCCAGGAATTGCACTGTGGAGCCCAAGAGCGCGGCATAGTGCAGGGGGCTTCTGTGTCTGTCTTGTCCGCCAACGGTAGCGGTAATCCATGCACTGAACATGTCTTTCTTCTGTCTCCCCCCCCCTTTTTGTGGTCATCCTGTTCTTGTGTGCATTAGCATCATCAGGTGGAGGAGCAGTGGCACCGGAGCACTAGGGAGCTGCATCCCACATGGCCCTGGAGTGTGAGACTACGGACTCGGAATTCACCAGTGGGACGGAGGGTGAGGGGAGCTCCATGGCAGGGACAGGAGCTGACACCAGCGACACGGATTCATCCTCTGAGGGGAGCTCCCTTGTGGTGGCGGCAACATCTGTGCCCCCCACATCTACAGGTACAGCCGCCACCCCTCCCCCCCCTACCAGCACCGCCCTCCCAGCAGCCCCTCAGCCTTTGCCCCGTGCCCGCTCACCCAGGAGGGTGGGCATCACCTTCACCCCAGTCACCCCTGCTGCCCTCTGTGAGGAGGCCATTGACCTCCTCAGGTCACTCACTGTTGGGCAGTCTACCATTTTGAGTTCCATCCAGGGTGTAGAAAGGCAGTTGCAACAAACTAATTCATTCCTGGAGGGCATTCATTCTTGTCAGGCGGCCCTTCACCGAGCTTTTCAAACTCTGGCCTCAGCACTGATGGCAGCCATTGTCCCCGTCTCTATCCTCCCCCCTCCAACTTCCTCCACCCAGACCCAATCCCCTGTACCTCTGCCTATCCCAAGAACACCATCAGACCAGCCTGCACACACCTCACCACACAAGGGAAGCTCAGGCAAACATAAGCACCACACATCCCACAGGCACTCACGCAAGCATCACACACATGCAGACACACCAACATCCACTGCCTCCACTGTGTCCCCTTCCTCCTCGTCTCCCTCCTCCCTCCCAGTCTCATCTACACTCACACCTGCATGCACTACCTCTACAGCCACTACGTCCCTCACCAGCACACCCCGCTCACGTGCAGTCACCACCCCCACTACCATTCACACGCCCCCTGTGTCCTCTCCCAGTGTGTCTGTGTCGCCCCCTCCGAAGATACACAAACGCAGGCACACACCCACCCAACAGCCATCCACCTCACGACAGCCTCCAGCGCATGCACCTGCACCTGCACCCAAAGTCACCAAACGTACACCTCCTACTACCACCACCTCTTCCTCCACTCCCAAACCCCCTTCAGCTACCCGTCCCAGTGTGTCCAAAAGAATTTTCCTGTCCAGCCTTGACCTTTTTCCCACACCTCCCCCACCCCGTCCATCTCATAGGTCCCGAAGTAGCACCTCAGCCACAACATCTACGGGACCAGTGGTGCCAGTTGTCACAGGTATGTGGAGTGCACTGGCCACCAGGAAAGCCAGTGTGGCACGGAGCCACAGCACAGCCAGTCCCCCCATGTGAAGCATCAGAAGTTGGCCAGTGCCTGGCAGAGAGGGGGAAGACTCCAGCCGCCAAAGCCGCTCCCAGGGGTCCCGGTGGGAGTGTGGAGTCAGCTGTTACACCTCCCAAGGTGGGGAAGGGCCACAAGAAACCCGGAAAGTCTGGGAAGAGCTGCACGGCGGAGAAGACCGCCATCATCCCAGCTGCCTAGGAGGGCCCCGCCAGCCCCAGCCCCAGCTGCCCAGGAGGCCACCGCCAGCCCCAGCCCAGCTGCCCAGGAGGCCACCGCCAGCCCCAGCCCAGCTGCCCAGGAGGGCCCCGCCAGCCCCAGCCCAGCTGCCCAGGAGGGCCCCGCCAGCCCCAGCCCAGCTGCCCAGGAGGGCCCCGCCAGCCCCATCCCAGCTGCCCAGGAGGGCCCCGCCAGCCCCATCCCAGCTGCCCAGGAGGGCCCCGCCAGCCCCATCCCAGCTGCCCAGGAGGGCCCCGCCAGCCCCATCCCAGCTGCCCAGGAGGGCCCCGCCAGCCCCATCCCAGCTGCCCAGGAGGTCACCGCCAGCCCCATCCCAGCTGCCCAGGAGGGCCCCGCCAGCCCAGGATGCCCAGAAGGGCCCCGCCAGCGCCAGCCCAGCTGCCCAGGAGGCCACCGCCAGCCCGAGCCCAGCTGCCCAGGAGGCCACCGCCAGCACAAGCCCCGCTGGGCCATGAAGGACCGGCAGCACAAGCCCCGCTGGGCCATGAAGGACCGGCAGCACAAGCCCCGCTGGGCCATGAAGGACTGCCAGCACAAGCACGGCTGAACAGGGCACCGCCAACTCAAGCACTGCTGAACAGGGTACCGCCAACTCAAGCACCGCTGAACAGGGCACCGCCATCACAAGCACGGCTGAACAGGGCACCGCCATCTGAAGCACCGCTAGCCCATGAGCGGCAGGGGCACTGACGCAACTGGGTCCGTCACGGGGTGAGTGATGCACTCTGGCACCAGTCCCCCTCCAGAACCAGTGGAGACTGTCATCCACTACCTCTGTCCTTCACAGGATGAATCACTCTGGGCACCAGTCCCCCTCCAGAACCAGTGGAGAGATCCATCCACTACCTCTGTCCTTCACAGGATGAAGCACTCTGGGCACCAGTCCCCCTCCAGAACCAGTGGAGACTGTTATCCACTTGAGAGACTGTGGCTTTGCACTCCCCAGGATTGAACAGTGGGCATTGAGCCCCCTCGTGGATCTGGCGTTGTGCACTCATCGGCTGAGGTACCCCCCCTTCCCTTCCCCCTGAGGTGCCTGTTGTATTTCTATCTGATGCCCCTGCAGTGTTCTCTCTGTTTTGATCGGGTATTGAGTATGGGCCTCGCCCATGCATTTTGGGCCCAGTGGTCCACGGACTATAAATGGTGCAATACCTGGACTTGTATTATTGGTGTATATATTTGTTTATAGTGTATATATATTTTGGAGTACTGGATTTTAATGGATTACAATCGTTTCCTTTTGTCTTTGCATTCTTCCGGGGGTTTTGGGGGGTGTAACTGTAATGTATCAACATGTATTAGTGTGTGTGTTGTAGTGGGTGGGGGTGGGGGTGTTGCGTGTGTGTGTCCCTGTTTTTTGCCTCCCCCCTTCCCTGTGTCATAGGTGCAGTACTCACTGTGGTCTTCGCCGCCGGCGTTCGTGCTCCTGGTAGAGGAGCAGGAAGACTATTGCAGGTAGAATATGGAGTTCCGGTTCCATGGTGTCCTCGTTGGGTGTGTAGAGGTGAGCGTTTTCCCTTTGGAATTCCTGTTTCCGCCGTGTTTTTATCCGCGGTGAATCCGCCCCGGAAAAGGTGGCGGATTGGCCTGTCATAATAGTGTGGGCGGTACATTGTCTCCCGCCTGTCTGTTGGCGATGACCGCCAAGCTGTTTGTTTGTACCGCCGTGGCGATCGGAGTGTTAAAGTGGCTGTCTTTGTTGGCGGTTTCCGCCACGGTCGTAATTTCAATTTTTTTACCGCTGGTCTGTTGGTGGTCTTACCACCGCTTTAACAGCATCCACCAGGGTTGTAATCACCCCCTATATCACCCAGAACGTGGAGAATCCTGCGTTTGGAGACATTAGAAGTTGAGTCACTGTTTTCCAATCATTGCTACACTGATCCAGTCTAGTGCCCACTAAAAACATGCAAAACTAGCTCAAGTGAAATCATGTGCTTCTATAAATCTTACACCGTGTTCCACAAGTCTTGAAGGTCTGGAGATATTCATTACTACACCACAGACTTGCTAACTTGCCCACGTGAGGAGAGGGTGTGTCCTTGGAGGGGAGGGGGTAGCTTTTGGCGAGAATGTCCCAAGAGGGCCTTCTGCCCTGGTCCCCTGCCTCATTGCCCTCCTCCTTTCACACAAAAAAAAAAAAACGTTTTTGAGGCTGTTGGTGATGTCGTGGTGTGTTCTTGCACCCATTAATAGACATCGCATGATTGCAGCCTCAAAAGAGAGCTGGAAATCTACTTTCTTCAGTAGTTCCCTGCTTGCTTTCCCTGCCACAGTGTGATTTCAGCTCCTCACTGGGTGACCGTGTCAAAGCAGCTGAAATCGTGTGACACACGGCAACACAGTGTGAGTTAGCATGTCTGACACCATTAAAAGACTTAGCCTGTGTGTTTATTCTATGATGATTTACCTGAGTTTAAACACCATAGTGCATAAGGGTCTCCCAGTTTATTGTTTTAGTTTACATAGTTTTTGGTTTTGTCTTCACACACTTTGTTTACCTGCAAAGCGCAGCACTCTCCAGATGTATCAAGGCATTAAGAGAGGCCTGCAGACGTATTTGTGAGAGAGAAACAGTTCCACATTAGAAGAAAAGTAAAATTTTCGGGAATTTCCTGAAAATGATGTAAAATGGAATACTGCAACAAGAGCAAGGTTATGGATGGAATGTGGAATCCTTGAAATAATCTCATTCTCTGGCAATTGCCCGGTCCACACCCCAATCCATTGTTTTTCACCCAACATACAACCTCAGTTTAGACCCATCCATATGCAAATTGGTCTTGATCCTTCTCCTCATGGGAACATTTCAGACTGAACTGCTGACTTGGGTCCTCCCTAAGCAGAAGTACAAGCAACCTAGAACCATTTTCACCCTTAATAAGGGCTTATCAGCCAGTTAATTCAAGCATTACACCCATCATTTTTTGTATACTGTAGTGTGTCGCCCTAAGTGGCATGGGTGTGCCCAAGAAGTGGGTTCCATGCACACTGTGTCTCTAGAACCAAGCTATAACCAGCTGATGAGCCCATAAGAAGGGTGAAACCAGTACTGGATTGCTTGTGCAAGGTTCAGGGAAGGCCTGGCTAGGCAGAACAGGCTGAAATGCTCACTTTGAAGCAGGGTGATTTGCATATATCTGGGTCCAAACCGAGGTGGATTGGTATGCAAAATAATTATTAACTGGAATGTAATCCTGGGTGATTACCAGTGGCTGAGATTAATTCAAGCTTTCCATTCATCGCTTTTTGTATATGTCAGTGAAATAGAATAGAGCATAGCTGCAGAGGAAGAGCATTCCAAAGTTAGGGACTTTTTTAAGACTCTGAACGATATACCACCACATGAGACATTCCTGCTGTGTGGCATTGTCAATCAGGCCTTGGATGCCAATCTCAGAGTATCCTGGAATATAAGGATTGCTCAGGTCCAACAGGAATAGAGGGCCCGTGCAAAACACCTCTGTATTCATTAGGCAGAGATTAATGTGCTTTTTCTTTGATCAGGAGCTTATAGTGTCCTTTGCCAGCTTCAGGGATACAATTGTTTTTGAAGACCCCTGATAAGCAAACTTGCCTGCTCTCAATGTGTAGGAGCTTTCTTAGTTGTTTTTTAGGGAGACCGGGCTATATGACATTTCCATAATTCCGGTCAAGCCAAGACAAGTGAACCCTCAACAGAGGCATGCTATTCTTTAGGTATGAATGGCTTCATTTTCCTTAAGGGGCAAAGCAGCAGAAAGCAATCCGATTCTCGACCTCATGCTTCTGGGCAGGGCTTTTTGTGGATCAGTGTCTGAGGTTGGTGTAAAGGATGGTCGTTTTTAGTCAATAAGGGCAAATTATTTTTTAAGTTCACAAGTTGACTGAGACAAGCATCTAATGAATTGGAGGTTCTAAAGATAAGCAAAGGAAAAAAAATGAATATGGATGATTTTATATTTTCGAAGAGTCCAGAACTAATGAGCACAAAGAGATTTTGAAGCTTTTGTGTAGTGCTGCATTTGGGAATTGTTAGAAATGGGGTCTCAAGTTGGGAGTGGTTTGCACCCTGTCCAAGTAGGGACCATTACTCTACACAGGGTAAGGGAGTCACACAGTTAAGATAACCCCTGCTTAACCCCCTTGGTAGCTTGGCACGAGCAGTCAGGCTTATATTAGAGTCAATGTGTGAAATATTTGTACGCACACACAGTAACACAGTGAAAACATCACAAAAGTACTCCATACCAGTTTAGAACAATAGCCAATACTTATCTGAGTAAAACATGACCAGAACAACTTAATTACAACACACACAAGTAAAGATATCTCTTTTTTAAAGGTTGAAATGTGTCCAAATCCATGGGAATCAATGAGTGTATCTTTTTTGCACAAAGTACCTGGGATGTGTCAAAAACAAAGATGATGCGAGTCGCAGGGGAGGTGATGTGCCAAAAAGCAAAGTGATGCATCGGTTCCTTACTGCAGAGGGGGGGTGATGGGTTGATTCTTTCCTCGGAGGAGAGGTGATGAATCGGTTCCTTACTGGCAGGGATGATGAGGCATCAATTCTTGCCCACCAGGGAAGGCGATGCATTGATTTGCAGACACGCAGCCTCAGTTCCTTACTGCAGCACGGGGTTGATGAGAAATTTACACCATGGGGATGCATGGAAAATCTAGATGCGCTGTGTTGATGGAGCTGCAGTGAAACAGGTGCTGTGTCTATTCTGCATCTGCAAGACTAGTGCTGCGCCAATTCTCCAGCTGTGGGGCATGTACTGCATTGAGTTGTCTGCAGTGGTGCGTCATGGTGTGGATTTTTTCCATCAGGTCACTAGCTTACACCTCCAAGGGCCTAGAGACTGGAGTTGGCACCACTTGGCAGGTCAGGACTCTCAGTAGACGAGCCCAGACACTGGCAGATGAAGTCTTTGATGTCCCAGAGACTTCTTAACAGGGGACAATCTAATTTCAATCCCTTGGAGAACCTTGGAAAGCAAGATGTAGAAAGCTAACTTCAGTTGTTTCACTCCCAGGACAGAATCAGAAATCAGCAGGCCAGCACAACTAAGCAAAAGGCAGAGTGGCAGTCCATCCTATGGCATCTAGCTCTTCTTCCTGATAGAATGTCCTTAGCCCCTTCGCTGCCAGGCCTTTTCCCCCTCCTGTGCCAGGCCTTTTTTTGCCTATTTGGGGCAGTTCGCGCTTAGGCCCTCATAACTTTTTGTCCACATAAGCTAACCAAGCCAAATTTGGGTCCTTTTTTTCCAACATCCTAGGGATTCTAGAGGTACCCAGACTTTGTGGGTTCCACTGAAGGAGGCCAAGAAATTAGCCAAAATACAGTGAAAATTTCGTTTTTTTCAAAAAAATTGGAAAAAGTGGCTGCAGAAGAAGGCTTGTGGTTTTTCCCCTGAAAATGGCATCAACAAAGGGTTTGCAGTGCTAAACTCAGCAGCTTCCCAGCTTTCAGGGACCGGCAGACTTGAATCAGAAAACCCGATTTTTCAACACAATTTTGGCATTTTACTGGGACATACCCCATTTTTGCAATTTTTTGTGCTTTCAGCCTCCTTCCAGTCAGTGACAGAAATGGGCATGAAACCAATGCTGGATCCCAGAAACCTAAAGATTTCTGAAACGTAGACAGAATTCTGAATTCAGCAAGGGGTCATTTGTGTAGATCCTACAAGGGTTTCCTACAGAAAATAACAACTGAAAAAGAAAAATATTTAAATTGATGTGAAAAAAACATCAGTTTTTCTCTACGTTTTACTCTGTAACTTTTCCCTGCAATGTCAGATTATCGAAAGCAATATACCGTTACGTCTGCTGGACTCCTCTGGTTGCGGGGATATATAGGGCTTGTAGGTGCATCAAGAACCCGAGGAACTCAGAGCCAATAAATGAGCTGCACCCTGCAGTGCGTTTTCATTCTATACCGAGTATACAGCAATTCATTTGCTGAAATATAAAGAGTAAAAAATTGCTATCAAGAAAACCTTTGTATTTCCAAAAAGGGCACAAGATAAGGTGTTGAGGAGCAGTGGTTATTTGCACATCTCTGAATTCCGGGGTGACCATACTAGCATGTGAATTACAGGGCATTTCTCAAATAGATGTCTTTTTTACACACTCTCCTATATTTGGAAGGAAAAAATGTAGAGAAAGACAAGTGGCAATAACACTTGTTTTACTAATCTATGTTCCCCCAAGTCTCCCGATAAAATGATACCTCACTTGTGTGGGTAGGCCTAGCGCCCGCGACAGGAAACGCCCCAAAGCGCAACGTGGACACATCCAATTTTTTAAAAGAAAACAGAGGTGTTTTTTGCGAAGTGCCTAACTGTAGATTTTGGCCTCTAGCTCAGCCGGCACCTAGGGAAACCTACCAAACCTGTGCATTTCTGAAAACTAGAGACCTAGGGGAATCCAAGATGGGGTGACTTGTGGGGCTCGGACCAGGTTCTGTTACCCAGAATCCTTTGCAAACCTCAAAATTTGGCTAAAAAAACACATGTTCCTCACATTTCTGTGGCAGAAAGTTCTGGAATCTGAGAGGAGCCACACATTTCCTTCCACCCAGCGTTCCCCCAAGTCTCCCGATAAAAATGATACCTCACTTGTGTGGGTAGGCCTAGCGCCTGCGACAGGAAACGCCCCAAAGCGCAACGTGGACACATCCAATTTTTTGAAAGAAAACAGAGGTGATTTTTGCGAAGTGCCTACCTGTAGATTTTGGCCTCTAGCTCAGCCGGCACCTAGGGAAACCTACCAAACCTGTGCATTTCTGAAAACTAGAGACCTAGGGGAATCCAAGATGGGGTGACTTGTGGGGCTCGGACCAGGTTCTGTTACCCAGAATCCTTTGCAAACCTCAAAATTTGGCTAAAAAAACACATGTTCCTCACATTTCTGTGGCAGAAAGTTCTGGAATCTGAGAGGAGCCACAAATTTCCTTCCAACCAGCGTTCCCCCAAGTCTCCTGATAAAAATGATACCTCACTTGTGTGGGTAGGCCTAGCGCCTGCGACAGGAAATGCCCCAAAGCGCAACGTGGACACATCCCAATTTTTGAAAGAAAACAGAGGTGTTTTTTGCAAAGTGCCTACCTGTAGATTTTGGCCTCTAGCTCAGCCGGCACCTAGGGAAACCTACCCAACCTGTGCATTTTTGAAAACTAGAGACCTAGGGGAATCCAAGATGGGCTGACTTGTGGGGCTCTGACCAGGTTCTGTTACCCAGAATCCTTTGCAAACCTCAAAATTTGGCTAAAAAAACACATGTTCCTCACATTTCTGTGGCAGAAAGTTCTGGAATCTGAGAGGAGCCACAAATGTCCTTCCACCCAGCGTTCCCCCAAGTCTCCCGATAAAAATGATACCTCACTTGTGTGGGTAGGACTAGCGCCCACGAAAGGAAATGGCCCAAAACACAACGTGGACACATCACATTTTTTCATAGAAAACAGTGCCTACCTGTGGATTTTGGCCTGTAGCTCAGCCGGCACCTGGGGAAACCTAGCAAACCAGCGCATTTTTGAAAACTAGAAACCCAGGGGAATCCAAGATGGGGTGACTTGCGGAGCTCTGACCAGGTTATGTTACCCAGAATCCTTTGCAAACATCAAAATTTGGCCCAAAAAACACTTTTTCTTCTAATTTCGGTGACATAAAGTTCTGGAATCTGAGAGGAGCCACAAATTTCCTTCCACCCAGCGTTCCCCTAAGTCTCTCGATAAAAATGGTACCTCACTTCTGTGGGTAGGCCTAGCGCCCACGAAAGGAAATGGTCCAAAACACAACGTGGACACAACATATTTTTTCACAGAAAACAGAGGTGTTTTTTGCAAAGTGCCTAACTGTGGAGTTTGGCCTCTAGCTCAGCCGGCCCCAGGGGGGGGGGGCGCAGAAATGCCCTAAAATAAATTTGACCCCACCACACCCCCCCCAAACCCCCCTGCCCAGGAGCGACCCTTGCCTACGGGGTTGCTCCCCCTGCGTGACATTGGCGCCAAAAAACAAATCCCTGGTGCCTAGTGGTTTCTGCCCCCTTGGGGGCAGATTGACCTAAAATCGACCAATCTGCCCCCAAGGGCAATGGTCTAAATACAATTTGCCCCCCAGGGCAGCGACCCTTGCCTGATGGGTCGCTACCCGTCTCTAAAAAAACAAACAAACAAACAAAAACAAACAAAAAATGTGCCCTGGCGCCTAGTGGTTTCTGCCCCCAGGGGGGGCAGATATGGCCTAAAATAAATTTGCCCCACCAACCCCCAACCTCCCCCCCCGGGAGCGACCCTTGCCTACCGGGTCGCTCCCCCTGCGTGACATTGGCGCCAAAAAAACAAATCCCCGGTGCCTAGTGGTTTCTGCCCCCTTGGGGGCAGATTGACCTAAAATAGGATAATCTGCCCCCAAGGTGGGCAGAAATGACCTAAATATAATTTTCCCCCAAGGGGAGCGACCCTTGCCTAAGGGGTCGCTCCCCACCTAAAAAAATAAAATAAAACATTAAAAACAAAAACAAATCCCTGGTGCCTAGAGGTTTCTGCCCCCCTGGGGGCAGAAAAGGCCTTCCCGAAAAAATGCCCCCCCTGGGAGCGACCCTTGCCCAAAGGGTCGCTCCCTTATGTCAATTTCACACAAAAAAAAAAATCCCTGGTGTCTAGTGGGGTTTCAAAAGGCGGATTGCAAGCAATCCGGCTTTTGAAACCCTGGGAGAGACTTCAAAGGGAAGGAAATACATTTCCTTCCCTTTGAAGCCCCTCCGAGCCTCCCCCACGTGATTGAAAGAGAAATGCTTAGCATTTCTCTTTCAATCGCGCTGGAAGCTCTGCTTCCAGCGCGATGGGGGAGGCCCCTGTGACTAATCAGCGTGCGCTCGCGCGCTGATGTCACAGGGGGGTCGGGGGGGTCGGGGTGGAAGGGGAAGGTCTTCCCCTTCCATCCCCGCCTTGGGGGGGAGGGGGGTGCACGGGGGGCGCGCTAGCGCTCCCCCAAGTTTCCCTGTGCCTTGGACGAGGTCACCTCGTCCAAGGCACAGAAGCGGTTAGTACAGAAGGGTTCTAAATTTGTGGGAGCAGAGGTCCAGTATGTATACCCATTTCTGCCTTTGAAGTAGGGAATCTTCAAAGAAAAGTCTTTGTAGTGCAAATGACCCTGCCTTTCCTGTCCTTGCCCCAGATACACTCCAGGTGGTTGGCGACTGCTTTGTGTAAGGACATGCACAGTCCTATTTAGGTGCAAGTGTCTGCTCCTCTCACCATTCTAGCCTGGGAAGACCCATCAGGATATGCAGGGCACCCCTCAGCTCCCTTTGTGTGACTGTCTAGAGTGAATTCACAACCAGCCTAACTGTCATCATGACCCAGATGTGTATCCAACAGCCATGCAGAGGCACAGCATGGTTCAGCAAGAAAATGCCCACTTTCTAAAAGTTTAAGAAATTTAAAAAAACAACTTCACCAAAAGATATATTTTTAAAATTGTGAGTTCAGAGACCCCAAACTTCACATCTCTATCTGATCCCAGTAGGAAATTACACTTAAAAGATATTTGAAGGAAATCCCCATGTTACCTTACGTGAGAAATAGCCCTTGCAATAGCAAAACCCAAATTTAGCAGTATTTCATTATCAGGGCATGTAAACCACACCAGTACATGACCTATCTTTTAAATACATTGCCTCTGCCCAAGGAGCTGCCTTGGGCCTACCTTAGAGTTGACTTATATGTAATAGAAGGGATGATATGGTTCTGGCAAGTGGGTGCACTTGTCAGGATGAAATGGCAGATTAAGACTGCACACAGAGACACTTGCAATGGCAGACCTGAGACATGTTTGCATGGATACTCAGGTGGGTGGCACAACCAGTGCTGCAGGCTCACTAGTAGGATTTGATTTCCAGGGCCTGGACATACCTGGTGCACTATACTCGGGACTTATTACTAAATCAAATAGGCCAATCGTGGATTAACCAACCACCAATACAATTTAGACAGAGAGCACTGGCCAGCAGTGGTAGAGTGCCCAGTCCAAAAGGCAGCAAAAATAAAATTCAGCACAGGATTAAAAACAGGTGGTCAGAAGCCATAGACTGGGGAAACCACGCCAGGAGCTGACAGGGCTAACACTAATTCTGTGGCCTTCTCTTGTTGTTGGGTGTGTCCCTACTCCGACTGCTGCTCACTGGCTAAGAAATGTTCTAAAGGCAGCAGCTTTGCAGTTGGGTCAGATTTTACAACTTTCACCAGTGATAGGTGAGCCCAGTGTTTGTTATGGTGTGCATGTCAATCTCTTTGTCTCTGAGTGTGTAAGTCATTGTATCTCTGTCTCAGTGTGTTTGAGTGTTTCCCGGCACCACTTTAATGCCCATACCCTGATCTATGTGTGAATGTTCGTGTTCAGACGTGTTTGAGTCAATTTACCGATGTGGACTGCTTAGAGGTCGAGAGAGGTACTTGGCACTCCACGCTTAGTTTTGTAACTGGTACAACTATTGCTGATCTTCTGCACTCATTTTATCACTTATATTTGGTTGAATGGCTGTATGGGTGCTGTTGGAATTTAGATCGATGGAAGAAAAGAAAATGCCCCCCCAACACTAATTGGAAAGTAAATAACCTCCGTATTTGGGGTGTAGCCGGACCTTCACGTTACTGTGCTCTGGTGAATCCCCACAAGCCTACTCACCAACTCTGTAGCATGCACCAGACCCATTGAACCATCCTAATACTTGAAAAAGTACCACAGAGGAAGAAATTGACTAATGCAGAGGGGCTGTGTGGTAAAAAGGCACAGCACCCTTTGTTCCTCCAAAAGACAGTAGTTTTGGGGCGAATTTGGATCTGAGAAGAGCAGAGGAGATCCGAGGCTGATATGAATCGGGATGAATGCAGTAAAAAGTATTTTGACGTTCACATCTGCAACTTTCCTAAATTATTCCAAGAGCACTGTAACAATGATCTCAGTCCACGAGACAGCTTCGGATAGGAAACCCCGCTTTCTGATCAGACTCCGCGATGACTGCATTAGAAACATGCCTGGGAGCCCGAGGGCGCGCCCTCTCATCCTGTTACCGGAGGTTCTGTGTAAACCTTGAGGCCAGAGAGTCTTGTATTCGGAGCTCCGAGCGAGTCTTGACACGAAGGCCGGCGGCGGCGGCCATTGGTGATTGCTGCCTCATTAGAATACAGGTGTGCGGCCGGCTCTCACGCCAGGAACACCTCACACCGGTACAGTCCCAGTGTTAGCACATCGAGGCTCCTTCTCGAGCAGCAGCCCCAAAGGACGCCCTTGTGCCGTGCGGCAGCCTGCATTATTTAAGGTAAAGCTGGCAAATATAAAGGGGGGGGGGGGGGCGCGCGTGTGCACCACAGCAGGCTCCACGTTTTGTAATGCATTTTAAGTGTGTGGACAGACACCAACTAAAAGATAAAACGGTTCAGAAAGCCGCCTCCTGGTTTTGATTCCCAAGGCCCTTTGGGGTGTGTTTGTCGTTCTCGGTTATTTGTTTTCTTTGTGCTTTCATGCAGGCTGCTGTTTGATATTGTACAGGGAAAAAATGGCAAATCACCTTCTAGGTCTTTCACTGAGGGGTGAATTCTCATAAGTCACTTTCTACATTCCTCACTAAGATAAATCATTTACTTTAGTTTGGAACCAATATATACATATTTATGCTTGACGTTATTTTTTGTTATGCATCAGGGCACATGTATCATATTGCTGTGATGTATCATCCTTTGGTCCTTTAGTTTTAACATTAGTGCCTCATGTTTGCTGTTTAATCTAAAGTCAGCTTTTGAATGTAATTCACGGAACCCTGTTTCAATGTGGTTGTCATATTTTTTTCTTGACAAAAGTATACTTTTTAGGTATGATGATGAATAATACTGGTACCTGGTGTGGTTAATCTGTTGATGATCTGTGTATTTTCTTATTATTCAGAGCATGAAGTCAGCCCCTGGCAAATTTGGAAATAAATGCTTAGAAGATATGAGCTGATGACTTAGGGGGTTATTCCAACTTTGGAGGAGGTGGTAATCCGTTCTAAATGTGACGGATTTACCACCAGCCGTATTACGAGTTCCATAGGATATAATGGACTCGTAAGACGGCTGGTGGTATATCCGTCACTTTACCGTCACTTTTGGGACGGATTACCACTTCCTCCAAAGTTGGAATAACCCCCTTAGTGTTTTGGGTTGCAGCACATATGACCCTCAGACTTAAGTAGGCACTTTATAAATGTAGCAATACAATGCAGTGAAATGTGAGATGAGTAGAAGGGCATTGGCACTTCATTTGACATTTGTCTGACACTATAGTTAATATAGAAATATAAAAAAAAGAGAATCCCATATATTTAGTCTTTATGAGCTCTGGGCCAGGCTCACAAAATTATCTGAATACCATAAGAGAGAAAGCGGTACATCTGTTATCTCATTTCCTCCTTAATATCAATACAAAACCATACAAATACTCCAACAATATACTGGATAAGCCAGTAGATTCCGTGGAAACGGGCCTAAGAGAAATCATCCTCATTTTGTTGGATGTGGAATCCTCATCCACACTTTTGTGGTATGTTTCATCATTGGCTACAAGTGACACAGAAGTGGTTGTGCATAATAATCTGGAAGGTTGATTTATCCAGTCACACTTATCTTCAAATCCTTCTCACTGAGGCCACCCTAATAGTATCTTATTAGGGTAGGATGAGGTAACTGATGATGAAGTAGCTAATGGTGAACACGTCCCAAAGTGTGGCTGAGGCTTCATCATCCAATGTGTATTGTTTCTCTGCAGCCCTTTTCTTCCTAATAGACAGACTAATGCTGTATATTACCACCTTCTTTGTGTGGTTCATCACATTTTTTTTTATCTGGCTCCATAGTACTGCTCAAACAAATTGTGCATGTTTCCTGCCTGTCAGTGATCTGGAAAGCAATGTCGGTCTCCTCTTTCCAGACATACTAGTGGCAATGTTGCAGCATTTTTATTAAGCATTCTTTTTTCCTCAGTGCAGAATTTTACACTCAGCACATTTCCGAACTGGGAAGGGCAATAGCACATTTTTCCTCTCCAAGTAAAACAGGGTTACCCATTCGCGAAAGGTTGGGAGGTGAAGATGTCCCCTTTGACCTTGGAGGAGGATTGATTGCAGCCTTTTGCTGAAGCAAGTCTCTAGCCATTTTTTCAGAAGAGAACGGGTCAGGGAGGAGCTTTGTGAATCCCCACAACCTCACAGGTTTGTGGGCATTTACACCCTCATGAAGCAAACCACCCCTTGAGCCATACTCTCTGCATCCATTGCTCTGGGTTTACTACTATTTGTACACAGTCACGATTTACTTGTATGGAATAGTAAATGCATTTACACATGCTAGCTGTCCTGTTCTGGGTACGTGGCAGACAAAGACCCCCCGTTTAGGTCTGTAATGATATGTTTATGAGCAAAAGTGGCTTTGTGAATCAGGTCCTGTGTTGACAGTGCCAGTAAATAGGTACACCAAAAAAAAGAGATTTGTCTGTGTTTATGACTTTCTTACCCCATTGTTTAGAGTTCGTGAAAAGCTGAGCCAATTACTTATATTAAATCTTGTTACCTTTAGGTACTTGCACACATGTTCCGGTTGGTGTCTTAAGCACATGAGTTATGCAGTCTACTACTCACTGAAAATAGACTTTTCTTAACAATCCTATGTGTGCAGGAAAAACGTTGATTTAGGAAAGTGCACAAGTGCAGTTCTGCAACTCTTTTTGATACAAGGGGATCAAGAGAAGTTATTAATAACTTAACATCTATATGTAGAAGTGTCAGATAGGAGGACAGGGTGTGTGGCCCATCCTTTGCGCGGTCAACATGCTGATCTTATTTGGTAGGACTAGTATAGTTTGTATGATTTACCTTGCCTTAAGACTAGAATCGCTTCAATAGCTCTCAAATAATTTTGACCCAAAGAAAGCGAAAGAAAGAAAGAAAGGAGTGTCTTTCCTGGGTACACTGTACACAAGAACTTGGAGGACTGGAAACACAGGAATAACACAAAGTCTATAAATATGGTACATTCTGGTAGAGCAAGACCAGGAGAAACTCAAGCACGTGATTTGATGTGCAATAAATTAGGAGCTGAGTAAGCATTTTATGAGTCAGCTGTATTTGTTCCACTTCATGTCTCATAAGCAGTAATTGATGCTATAAAGTGAGAGTGCAGCATTTTTGCTGGCTACGAAATGCTCCCAAAAATATACCCCTCGTGTTTGAGCATCAGCAGAAGTGGAGAGTGTGTGATCAAACGAATGAGCTCTGGAACGGCAGTAGCACCCAGGGAATTGTCTGCAGAGCACAGCATGTGCCTCAGTCCTTTACCAGAAACCTAGTCTGAAGACTGGTGTATATATGTCTGTATGTAAATATGTATGCATATGTGTGTGTATGTGGTTTTTGTATAGCACAAACCTAAACTGTAGTGCCCATAATTACTTATAGGGTGCATGCATGAGTGTTGTATGACGTGTTTCACTCACTTAAGATTGCTGTATTTTTGAAGTAGGTCAAAGGATATCTTAATTTTTGTAATCAATAGGCTCGATGAGCACGAGGTGTAGGTGTCCAACTGGTGATCATACCTGTGCAAGATAGGGTGATGCCAGCCAATCAGTGCTGCCCACTTCTTAGCAAGAAAAGAGGGAACTGTAATTACTCTTTACAAATTAGAGTTCCGCTTTTACTTGAAGCACAAATCTAATGGCTGTTAGAATTCCAGAAAATATGCTTATTTTAAGCAGTGTGGGGAATAGTTTGTGGATGCCTGGGCCATAGGCAGCTGGGTACTGGAGGAGGGAAATTACACTGTTGCACTTTCACCTTGGTCACCAGGGACGACTCCCTGCTTTTGAACGGACTATTCTTGCATAATGTTTTGTGACTGTGTCCTCACTGATGGGTCCCGCCCTCTAGTAGCCTTTGCTTTCCTATCCTTGGATCACTCCTCCGTATTGAGCCTCTTCCACAGAACCATGTTCTACAGTTCCTTGGCTACCCTCTTAAGTTCACCATCAGTCCTGCTTTGAAGCATCATTGGGGAAACATGTACGCACACAACATGATGGAACAAGGTCCCTTGGGCCCTGTCTTCTGAACGCCTATTCGTTTTCCCTGCAGTGTTCCCTCATTCTCACATTACTTTTCCTGCCCTTCTTTCCCTTGACTGCTAAATCCCTTTCCTATTGCTCCTTAGTGCTTAGAAGATGCCTTATGCCAGCATAGGCACAATGATGACGAGCCCTGACTTGTTCTCAAACGCTTCCTGTAGTTATACAAAGTCCTTATTCTTTCAGCTTCACTATTTTTAAAGCTTTGCGATCTATGCATTGTTTACTATTTAGTTTGGTTGTTCATTTTTTTAAAGGGACGCCGTTTATAGCAGCGGAAATCCTTTCCAAGTGCTGCAGCGAGTCGTGCCGGCCCGGGAGGGGTGGGGTTTGACTGACGCCGCTCGGCAGTAGTTCTGCGCGCTCTCTTCTAGCCGCTTCCTGCCCCCCGCTTCCGAGTGTAGTCCCTGTACCTCCCCGTGCCCGCCCCACGGTGCATCTTGCGTCCGTACCTGGCCGATCCCACCGCCCGCAGCCTTCCTTGCCTAGTGCCCTCCCCGGTCGGTTCTGGACGCCACACTCACGGGACGGAGTGAAGAGGGACGTCGGGCATTGGCCGATGCGTCAGGGTCACCAGTTGGCCGATTTTTTGGGCTTCTGTAAATCGTAAAACGTACTTGCTTTCCTAGTCCACTTTAATGTGGCGCCAGTATCAGGGGCTCTCCCCTGCCTTGCTGTATAGTGAGGCTGGGGCAGGCGTTACTTTCGCCTCTGGGGCAGGCGTTACTTTCGCCTCTGGGGCATTCTCACCTCGCCCCCCTGCCTCGCATGCCCTACCCTGCCAGATGCAGTCTCACCCCCTGTCACGCCGGGCCGTCACGTGTAGGCCATGGTGGGTGTGGTGAGGGGAACATTCTGCACGACGATTTCCCTCCATTTCTCCTGCAACTTTCTCTCAAGTGACTTCATTCCAGAATCAATTCCTACAGAATATCTGTGTTTTCCACGGGTTCGCTGAGTTGCGCCCTTGTTTTGCTTTCATACCTGAATGTAAAATCATATCATATAGCGTGGTGTTTGGTTGCAGTGGCGACTGGCCTATGGGAGGAGACGCGTGACCCCCGACAGGCCCCGATGAAACCGTAGAGGGCCTGGACGCCGTTAAGTGCCGGCCCCGGCCCTCGAGTCCACCCTCAGTGAACACATGGCACGATCACTGTGGGTGTGATGTTTTGATTACTAGTGAGCCACATCAAAGACATTGTTATCGTCTGCACTTTCAGACCAAAGATTATCTCATTGCAGATGATAGAGGAGCCGTGTATACTGTATATGAGCTGATTTTGGTATCGCCCCAAAACTTCTATTTGTTTCGACATTGCTGCAGAGACAGAGCTCCTGCTCTCACACTGTAGCATTTCCGTGATACCTTTGTTTAAGTTTCGCTTCCAGTAAAAGTTTGTGTGTCCACAGATGATTCCACACAGAACGGAAATAAAGCCCTGTCTATCTGTTTGCCGTGTAGCCGCACGGTTTGCTGTGGGGCGTGGCGGCTTGGCAGCTGTTTGGTGGTACCGGCAGGGCAGGAGCTCCGGTGCCAGAGGGCATGGAGATAAAAGGCTATCCGTGTGCCAAGGTTGTGCCTTCCTTTTCCGGTCACCAAGTGTGTTTGCTCCTCATCATGCTGTTAGGTTAAGTCAACCACTCAGGGCCGCTTGGATCTTCTGTCTTTTCTTCCTTTTATGCATTTATCTCTCCTGTTCTGGGCTAAAAGTCTGATGATGAAAAAGTAAGTCTTGGCCACGACAAGTGAGTCCTGGTGCCTATCACCCACAGATACCTGCACAAATAAAGCACTGATTAGCAGTTGTTAATAGCACAAGCCATACCCAATGGGTGCCATAGTGCTTTAGTAAAGTCACCCATATATAAGACACAGAATACAGTGAAACTACTATAGGAAGAAATTAACAAAAATATCTGGAAGTCACAGAGCCATAGCAAAAAATTGAATATAGACGTATGGATATTATTAGATTACATGAAAGAATCTAGAAGCGAGAACTTGAGCGAGGGGTACACAGCGAACAGATCACATAAAAAGCTATATATATATATATATATGTGTTTGTATATATATATATATATATATATATATATATAATAATATGTGTGTTACTGCCAGTCGTCAGTAGGTAGTTATAGTTAGGGCTATGTTTCCACAGAAAAAGGGTTTTTTGACTTGCATACATCTTTGACACCGTTTGACAAATCTTCACAAAATGTCCCCCCCCAAAAAAGTGTGTCAATGATTCTTGTTGCACATGGAACGTTTTGGGGTGGTCTGTCAAGCGATGGCTGAGGAAAAAAGGGGTTAAAAAAATTAAATTTCCCATGTTAATTCCCATAGGACATTTAGACACAACCACAGCCCGAACCGTTGGACGGAATTACACCAGATTTGACAGAAAGCTAGCTTCGGGATGCAGATCATGCTTTCACTTATCTGGTGTAAATCTGTTTAGTAGTTTTTGAGAAATGAAAGGGAAAATATATTTGTGTATCTAGGGACGTGGATCCTTCGCGAGCAAATTGTGAAAATTCGCAAATTTTCAAAAATACTTGTGCAAAAAGAAGCGCTGTAATTGGCTGACAGCAACCTCATAAGAAATTTGCGGCCGTCATTTTATTTCACGGGACATGATCCCCAGGGGTGAAAATCCTAATTGCAAGTGGTATAAGGGGTCAAGGTGGAGGTACCCTGACTCCCAAGGGTGTGATGTACGCTTGGGAGTCAGGTTACCTGTGTCTGAAGCACCAATTATGGGGTTTAAATAATTTAGCATCACCACGTGTGAGATTTGTGGAAATTCACAAATTTCCACATATTACGTGCAAAATATTTTCGAATGTGAAAAAAGTTGAAAGAAAAAACATACTCATTTATATACTAATTTATTCACTCATACATGCACTCAGAGACTCATGCTCCCAATCATGTACCCACTCACAAACCCACTAATACACTCATGTACCCACTCAGACCCACTCATAGACTTACACACCCTCTTTCAGACCCACTCAGAAACTCGCGCATCCACTCCCAGATCCACTGAGAGAGAGAGTCCCTGTGGCCAACCCGCACTGTGCACCATAGGTGGCACATGGTTGGGTGGTTATAAGGGTTTGGCTGCATGCCTGGCCCTGCAACCAATCCCCGCCGTGCCGAGCCAAAGGGGGTTGGAATAACATATAGTAATTAAAATGACGTTACAATAAAAACAGAGAAATTCACTGAAAAAAACGAAAGGTTACATACAGGGATGTTATAGTTAGGTTCTGAATTTACTCGTACAAAGGAATAGAAATTCAGCAATTTATAGTTAGTGCCTTCAAGTAACTCTAACTCACACCCTAAGGTAACTATAACTTGCCCCTTTGCCATGCACAGCTAAATATTCTACATATTATATCATTGATGAGATCTTGTATGGCATTTGATATTATCACTGCAACATTTGCAATAAAATTATTGATAAGAAAACTGTGCATGGCAAAGGTGCGAGTTACATTTACCTTAGGGCACAAATTAAAGTTACCTGAAAGAACTCTAACTGCTGAATTTCTTTGCTTTTGTACGAGAAAATTTAGAGCATAACTATAACTTCCCTGTAACCTTTGTTTTTTTCAGTGTGTGTGTGTGTATATATTTGAGATGTGTATAAGAGTATTTTCTTTATGTCCATTAAACTGCAGGATGTATTTTTTAGGGGCGGAAGGGCTTGTATGTGGTAGCATGGTATAATGTGCTATGATTAAGACCAAAACGGTTGAAACAATGTATATGAACTTGTGCATAATAAAACAACATTGGATTGCAGAAATCTGGAAAGCCGGTTATTTCTTTCAACAAGTATTTGAAAGGATAATTTGTGGATATTTACAGGTTCTGTGCCCGTAACCGAGCACCGAACCCGTTTGGCGGTAGCAGCCAGCTGTTAGCAGAGATTTGTTTGATATATATATATATATATATATATATATCAATGTGTGTGTGTGTGTGTGTGTGTGTGTGTGTGTTGTAAAACATATAAAGGGTTTATTTAGGGAGGGTGAAATAGATTTCATATCATAGGAGTGCTCTTGAGAAGCATCAAGAGGTTTCTTTGTTTTCTGAAGGAGGTTGTTCCTGACATGAGCACAGACCTCCTGAAATAATAAAAATTATGTGGCCAGTAGTCAGTGGTGCCTAGATTGAAGGTTTTTGTACACAGTTCAGGACGTTTGCATGCACTCCTGACTTTCACTGGAAGTCACTGTGGGATGATAAGAATCCTGGTATCCATAACCACCAACAGTGCAGGAAACAGAGACTGGTGCATCCCTCAGTGAACTTGTACATTCCCTGCCCAATTGCATCAAGAAGCATCAGAACCCTAAGGGCCCAACAGTGTCATGTGTAGAGCATTACCGATTACTGATAGTAATAGCACCTCTTTTCTCCCAACAGCCAAGCCTGGTGATGAGCTGAAAGTTGAGCAGGCTGTGAAAGACTTCAGATCCCTGAGTTTACCTATCATGAGAACTTCAGGCTCCTCCTCCCCGTTCATCTTTAATCCAGCCCTGGACAGGCCCGAATCCACATCACTCCGGCGAGAAAGTATTGACATTCTGGTATGTCTTGTTGCTTTCATTCTTCTGTTCAATAAGGGTACAAATGCTATGAGTCTAGTAGGTGCTTTTATATAGTGTATGTGTGGGCAGTTTCTAAATATATGGATCATAAATGGTTCAATGTATATCCACCACACTGATATAGTACAGCTTCAGATGCTGATCAGCCAGGAGGAACTTGTTGGCTTACAGTTGTCCATAGACTGCAAGAATTCGGATTTGATCTTTGTTTGAAAATATGACAAACTGAGGGTGAAAGTGATGCACACCCCATCTTATAACACATTTTCTGTGTTTGCAAGGTGACATCTTTGACACAGAAAAGAGCCATTGTCCTATGTTGAGAATATAGAAGCATGCAGGAATTGCCTGTTGAGGATTGTGCCTAGTATAATTATGCCAAGTTCTGTATAACATTTGTTGTTCATAAGAAGACACAACAATTACTATCTTAGCACAAGTGAGTGTCTTGTGAGCTGCGGTGCTTAAATAAGTTATAACTGTGTTGCGGGAAAATTAAAAGCTGCTAACTGCATGAGGTAAGAGGGACGTGTTCTTGCTGTATTTTTGAATATTTCAACATAAGTAATCTTATACTAATATGTGTAATTTCAGAACAACAGGCATTTTTGAATTTAAGAAAAAATTACAAATCTAGTTTAGTGAAAATTTGCCAGGATGGGGCACGTAGAGTAAAATGTGAACTACAACCCTTTGGAAAAGCCTAGCCCACTGGTGTAGAAAAGATGACATAGGGGAAGACACTAGATTACAAATGTGTGATATAAAAGTAAGGTGCCTGACCAGTGTAATTGGGCAGATGGTATGCTACCCTACCCACCCCAACGGAAAAAACCTACATTTCAAATGACTTTAGGAGTGCATTGTGGAATCTTTAAAGTTGAATGCTGAGAAAAACACCTGTTCTATTACATTTCATTGTCTCTTTGTTTATACCACACAAATGCCCATTTTTGGGATATAAGCTTTTTATTTGGCGAAGAGGTTGTATACTAAAAGATTCCCGATTATTTCTTGTAGTGTTTACTAACATTTAAAATGTCCACCAGAGTGGGCCGTAAACTTTGTTCAGAATGTGGAAGTACAATGTGGAAGTACTGAGGAACAGTAGTGCAAAATTTTTTACAAATAAGTAAAGCTCAATAGTGCATCTTTGTTTACGAGTAGACACCAGATTGATTAAACACTGCGTAGATTAGGACAGTTGATTGCCTCGAGAATTGTTTATTGGATTTCAGAGATCCTTGATCCTGTCAATACAACTCTTCATTCAGTCGGCTGCTAGCTATAAGGTTGCGGAATCTGTGTATATTGATCCATAAACAACTGAACAGTTTTACAGTGACCTGTGTGCCTAACATACCCAGCTCAGCTAAGTGCAGAGATGCTACATACTTGATATTAAGCAGGAAGATCCTGGGTCTGCATTTCATAAAATATTTGCAGATAAAATATTAGATGAAAACCAAGATCAACACGGCTTGAACTGGCCCGAAAGATGACACTGCCACATATTTCAAAGCTGGAATACCGCAGAGGTGCAGAAGGATATTGGGAGGGAGCTCTATTCATTCCTTGTTGACTAGAGAAAACCATCACATATGAAAAACCTTACCTCTTATCCCATCTCCATGGTTTGACACTGAGGCAAGACATCAGGAAGTAATTTCATCAGTCTTAGCCACCCCCCCATCACAGACTGTATGGTTGAAACAGATTGGATAACCTGCCGCCTTCCATCCTTGTTGCTTTTGGGTCCTAAACAAAGTGTTGGGAACACTCTTCCTCCTGGTAGTTAAATTCGTCTTCTGCATAGTTTAGTGCCGTATATATTGGGCTCAGACCAGGGTATTTCTTTTAAAGTTGTGTTAGTTGATGGCTCTCTGGTTCCTTGTGAGATAATTGGCACTACATTCATTTATGGAATGGACTGGAAAAGGTCAACATTCTGCTAGAATAAATCCTTTAGCTAAGGCATTCAGTCTGAATTTCTGATCTGATTTGACACCACAACTGCAATATTCTGCACAAGGTGTCCTCCCAGCAATGGACTGGGGCTTCTTGTGTTTTGGGTCTGGTCAGTGATCTTTGATTACATTGGTTTCCAGATCTAGTGCTTTGGCAGCTGAAGTGTCTCTTGTGGATCTGGGCAGCTTTCTTTAATGTGTGGTTTCTTTAAGACCGAACTGATTAGTAGTTATACATTCTACCTGTTCAGTCTCAGTGGGTGATCTCTGGATCTCTATATTGTTCTAAATATTATTTAATACATATGAACCATATTGAATATTTCACCTGGAACCACAATATGCTGTTGGCTGGACAGCAGCATCTTAGAGAGAACTGTGTATAGAAAATGTCTGCAAAGGATAGAGTTGTGTTAAAGAATACAATAATCAAAGTCTAAAGGTTTTTATTAAACAATAAGTAAATAAATGTCTTTCAATCATACATGCAGCTAGCCATAGTTCCCCCAGAAAGCTGCAATGAATCATGCTCTGTATGCAAAGGCGCAAGACCCACATTTATAGTATTTCATCAAAGGACTGTAATGGGGCATGCATGATGGAGTTAAACAGAGTGAGCAATACAGGTGTCTAAGGAATGAGATCACGAAAAAGGAAGATGATGACTTACAGTTTTAACTAGAATGTAAACATTACAGCTGAGCAAGCCAATCAACACTTTCTATCCTGGGAGCCAGGATACAAAAGAGAAGCTCAAAACATCAGAGGTGAGCACTTCCTTTATGTACTTGTTAGGTTGGCATGTGCAGAAAAACAAGACTTGATAGCATCAACGAAATGGGACTCTTGGGAAATGCCAACAGTGGAAATATTTCACTGAGAGCATGGTGATAATAGTTTACAGTTTGACAATTGAAAACGTGCAGCTAAGATATCATTAGTTTTGTTGTTTTGGTTCTTGACAGATTCAGGTGCTGAAACCTATTGTTAAATTCTCTGGAGTGAGTCGGATTTTAAACCACAAGGCATCATGTATTTCGGGTTTACTCGGATTCAACTTTACTTTATTTGAGCACACCTTTGTAAGAAGTTTGTTGGGGCAGCACCCAGAGATTCTCTTCTGACCCTGTTTGATTCTTGGCATCTTTCACATAATTCTAAAATAGGAAGCAAATTTTGTGGTTAGTACTGGTATTCTCTAGCAATATGCTAAATTGAATTGTATGTATTTAGGACTTTATAATAAATAAATATTGTAAAAATGTGCCATTTGTTTCTTGATATGTTTTGATTATCTTTATTGTTTTAATATCCTGCCTCTGGGGTCATGTTCATTTTATAATTTGTTACTGCTGTTCATAACAACTCTTCTGTATATAAGATCATAGGTGGTAGACAAATTACATAGATAAGTGGTGTAAGTGATTGATAACGAATGGTACTTTACAGCTCATTGCATATAATTTACATTAAACATATTGACCCTTTTTGAATTTTTACTTTGTTATATACTTTTTAAGTCCGAGGTATAAAAAGTTGCTTAGAATTAAATATTTTTTATCCAGTGCTGATCCAGGGAGTAGAACCCCGTATTCATCCACAAAATGTAGAAATGTATCTGCTAGGGCCACATCTCCTCGTCATGTACGGGTCGCCAGGGTTTGCCGCTGTGGCCCGTGGATACGCCCTGGCTTCAGAGGTGGCAAAAGCAGTGTCCTGTCCAGAGGAGCCCTGTTGAGTGCTGCTTGCTTCCTGAAGTTGCCACTGGGACATTACACTTTCATACAGGAATAATTAATGCATTCATCAGTGTAGCACTCTAGAATTCATGATAAAATGTACCAAATAAAAAATAAAAAAAGTAGACTAGTCAGTATGCTTCAAAACTGTGAACACATAAAAAACCCAAACATTTGTAAAGCCAAAAGATCTGGCATCGACAGCCTTATGAGATGTTTATATTGTTGTTATTGCAATAACTTGGCACGAAAAGAAAAAGAAAAAATGCTGCCTATATGTGTAATCCACATGCTTGTAACAACAATTTGAAATTAAAAAAATATACGCAGTTTTAATAGAACCATTCGGGTCTTTCTACCAGGCAAGTGCCCTTATAATGGGTATAGAAGCCTTTTCAGTTTTAATGTGCATTTCAGGAAAATATGATTGCTGTTGGCGCAAAGAAAATACTCTATTGGCCCTGGATTGTTGTAACCGAAATTAAAATGAAAAGAAGGACTACAAAATAAAAAAGGAAAGAGAATTGAAATGAAAAACCAGCATTGCAAACAGAGAGCATCGCCCCCCTCCCCTGGCACTAAAGTACATTTCTTTTTAGGTAGATGTGCATATGTGATGAAGCAAAATGCCATCGCTCACAGCAAAGGCAGCCTAAGGATGAACTGGGCTGACCCATTGCTCCATGCTGCAGTGGGTGGACGCAAAATATGAATGACTGCTAAACAGACCTGTTTATGAAGAGTTGATCCAAAGCACCTCTATTTATGTACAGATTTGTGTTTTTAATGCATAATTTATTTTCTATATATAAGGATGGTGAAACAGCTAAAGCTGTCCATAGGCTACACCTCTTGAAGTGTTCGACCAACACACACTATGCTTGGCAAGTGTGGTAGTGCCTTACAAGTGATATTAAATCAAAACTCATTAACAATGATAAGGAGTGAATCAATTCAATGTGAGTTTGAATTCAATATATGGTCCCTATTGCCTAAATGCTTGTGTTCATGACCACCATTGTTGTTTTTTAAATTTCCTTTGTGTAAATGACCCTGAGATTTATTAATACACTTCCTCTTTGAGTTATGCACCAGTCCTCGTGTACCTCAATGTATTGATGTCATCAAGATCAAAGTAATTTGACATAACCTCCTGGTATTCATGGTCAAAAGTCCAGTGATGTCACATACTGTGATGCCCTTGGGGTCAAAGAGTGTGTGCTATAACCTTTGCCACCAATCTGTGATCAGTCTTTGAATCAGTGGTGGGAGAAATTGATCTGACATGAACAAAGCTTATTTTTTTAAGCTTTTAAACCAGTCTTTTGAGGACACAAAATTGAACATGTTAAGTTGGAAAATGGTAAAAGGACAGATGTTATTGAGCACCGTTTATTTCGTATATACATTTGCAACTAAGAACGCTTGTATCCCCTGCTACAAACAGATGTATTGTCCTACCTGAAATTGAGAAAGGAGCAAATATTTAAATGGCAATGCAAACATTCCAGCTGATTACACTACTGCTCACTTCCGATCCATAAAGTTCTTATGGTGACCATCATTTTGAAAAGTTAAGATCAAGTCATGGTAAGTGATGTGTGGTGCAAATGTAAAATTCCAGTATAGGTGGGTTTCAGTGTAGCGTGGGAAAAACAAACATGAGCTTATTTGTTAGAAAGATCTTGAAAGGTTCTTACTGTTAAACCTGTTATGCTCAAGTGCTCAGCAAATGTTGAGGCACCTTTACCCTTTTAAGCAGAGAGATTAATCTGACTGGAGCAGAGAGTTATCTGTTGTGGACTGTAGATTATAAAAAACAGATTTTATTAGTAGTTCTGATGGTAATGGCAAGAGGCCCACTTTCAACAAAATAGCACTATGACATGCAAGTGTGCCCTTCAATGGGGCACGCTCCAAGGCTCTGAACCGTGCTGTGCTTTCTTCATGACATAGTGAACATATAGAGCCACATAGTTTGACACGTACCTGAAATTGCACTTTCACAAGGTGTCTTTAGGAAATTAAGCCGTTATATGGAAAATATTTCTTATTCAGATTTTCTGCGATGTAGAGACTATACCCAAGAATCCATGGAAGCAGACACACGAAGAAAACACGTGAATGTGACACAAGCAGAAGTCACCTGTGATGGTCCTTAGGCTGTGACCTTCTAATGGTTTGCTCTGAGTGTTTACTTCTAGCCTTTCCTGTATTCCTAGAAAGCGCATTCTGTATCGGCGGTAGTCCGACATCTCAATAGTCTTCTCCTGGATTGGACCTGTGCCTGTTCCTCAGTAAGTCTTTCCATTCAAATGATATTAGATATCTTTTGTTCATCAAATGCTTCTGTCAAGTGGGTCCTACAGGTCTGAGAGAGCCACTGGTGGTGCCTAATATGTAAAGTAATAATTGCTGGTGCCCAACATGTTTCTCATGAATCCATAGCGGGAATGACAAATGTTGGGACTGCTGAATACATAGCCTGGATTTCACCTCATTCTTCCACCACCCCCTGTACATCTAAGTCTCATTTTTACAGGCTTTTTTTCTTCCCTGCTTTTTACGTAACTCAGTGATTTTTCCATATTTCGCTAGTTCTTTTTCTGTTTTACTCCCTCTTGCTCCGGGTCAAAGTCTGATGAGTAAAAGTAAATACCTTTTCTGCAAAAAAGAGTTCCAGCGTGCCCTTACTTGCAATGACATGCTGACATTAAACACTGTCCACTAGCTAGCTTTTAGAAAGGGTCATTTGCCACTCTTCCATTAAGACCCAGGGTATTCTTGCAATGCCATTATTTTCATTTGTTAAGAGTATCCTTCACAGAGCACCTGATTGAGGCAAAACTGACCTCCTCACCTTTCTTACGAGTACCCTCTTATTAATTTTCAGGCTGTGATCTGAATCACTGCTCGGTGGTCCACTGTTTTTGACCCAACGGAGGGGCATGGGGAGCTATATCAGTATCTAATCTTTCCATTAAGCGCTAGATAAATGTAGCTGTGCATAGCTTCCTTTGTCTTGACATCGCCACAGATTTATGAGCTTCTGGTCTTTCCATAAACAGGAGAAAAACTTGAATTATTGTTCTGTCCAGATGAGACCAGGGGGATTCTTCCCTATTATCTTTTTCTTTGTTCTAGAACGTAGTGGCCCGAAATTTGCTAATAAAAGGCAAGGTTAACATCTAACATTGGTCTTAACTTGGGTAACATATAATCTTTCCTCCAAGAGAATTCAAATTAGGAAAAACAATTCAGGTTATGGTTTCATCCCAGCACCATTCTTAATAACCGCATAAATCTTTACTTATAATTTTTTTTCAAGCTCGGTCTTCTCATGAGTCAGGATAGCAAAATAAACATTCATTTGCAATGCAGTGGGTCTCGTGTTTGCTCGAGTTAGAGCTATTAGCGTTGTAAACTGCTAACCAGGCTTTTCTTGCCACATAAACTGAAAATGAAAAGTAAAACAGTTTCACATAAGTGAGCCGATGGCTGCCATGAGCGCGGAGCAGACACACATTGGGAAACAGAAGTTCGCTTGCAGTCAAACGTATTGACAAAAGTGCAATTATCCATGTAACCGGCAAAAATGTAAGTATCCATGTAAGCGGCAAAAGCGCAATTAACCATGTAACAGGATCAATGTCATGCAAATCGCTCGACTAATGCCCAGTGAAATCATGCTGCTAATGAAATAAAAAGAAAAAGTAGTCCAGAAACCATGCGGAAAACATTGAGCCTCGTATGTTTTCAGTAGTTGGCCTGTGCGTTCGAGGAGTGCTTAACACGGGAAAAGGCATGAAGTATGCATGCCTTTCACTAATGAAATCAAGCAAATTTAAAAGGCAAGCCCACCACCCAACCAAACTGATGGGCGTGGTTAAAAGCCCACAGAGACATTACAAAAGGAACAGAGCGCTTTGTGCGTTCGGCTCTAAAACAGCAGTAATATTTTTGGGCTTGTTTGTTGTTGCCTTCTATCTAAACTGTTTTCCATAGTAAATGTTTCACGTAGCCTAATCCGGGCCATGGTCTTGGGTTTTCATCTCCAGGGAAGTCTTTCAAGTATCTGTCTATTAACATTTGCATAAGGGCTTGACTATACTGAATACCACAAAACTAGAGGGGGCATGTCTTATTCTCCAAGTAGTTCAATGACGACTCTTAATAGGCCGAAAGTCGCCCACGGGTAGGCCTAAAGTTTGTGGCAAGAAACAGTTTTCTTCAACTTGCGATGACTGAGTTTGAATGTAGATGAATATACTAAAACTGTGTGGATCCCGACACCTGAAAACATGCCTACATAGCTGCAGCCAATGTCAAACATACGCTTTCCTGCGCACATGTCTGTGTTCAAGCTCTTTAAGTAGGTATTTTTTTTCAAGCCTGCATAGGCGATATTAGAAAATTATGACCTATATGGAGTAGGCTGAGTTTTCCCATTTTCGACTGTGAAATGTAGTTAAACATAACCTACCACCGCTTCCTGATCAGTTTCTGCTTCAGAATGTCCCGCAGGTAGGATACCCTGGAGCCAAAAATAGTGGTATGGAAGATCACCCTCCTGCAACCAGTAGCAGGACGAGCTTGGGAGGGTGGCATCAGGGTTGGTTGTAGGATGAACAGGCTAGAAGTGTTGTAGTGTGGAATGAGCTACAGAAGGGCCGTGCAGTCTTGGAAACTTGGTGCGCAGAGGGGCAGGCAATGATGTGGACTGCTGCTGACACCAGTGCCCCCTGTTGCTCTGAATTATTCCTGTTGTCCGGATTTATCCATGTTGCCCTGAATTACCCATTTCCTGACTGGCATGTCGCAACAACAAACACTACTTCCACATGTGTTCCATGATCTTCGCTTCAAACTCAAAAATAATGAATTTGCAAGTTCACACACACCCTATTCAGGTACGTGCTGGGGGTGCTTGCTCCCTTTTTGATAATCCTTGGATTCAAATGCCTTTTTGAGTGAGAAAGACAAATGCCCTCCTCATATTTGCAAGAGTCGTTATGGCAGATAGGCCCTGGGCTATTGTGCCTCGCTGTCATACAAGTGGCTTTTGTTATTGATCAGTTTACTAATTTCTGTCAGGTTTCTGCAGTGTGAATTAGATCCCAAACCAAGTCATATTTTCAGAAAACCTGGGGTCTGTGTATGTGGAGTGTCAGTACTCTATACTCATTCCTCCCTATTTCTTGAGCCAAGATGGTGTTTTCATGATGGTGCTGGCTGCAGTAATCATGGCCACTCCTTCTCACTCTTGGGCTCTACCTTGCCAAAAGTCTCATTATAGTTGAATCTTAATTTAGTAAGAAAATGCACTGAGGGCCTTTATTGATAAATAACATGGCATATTTTTCTTCTTCCTTGTGAGTGGACTTGTAACCTCCACCAATGCAAGTTTTTGGCACTGGTCCCTGCTAAGCGTTGTTCAGTGTGACAGCTCTGGTGCCTCAAAGTGCCTGTATCTGCTTAGGGGGAATCCATTTTGGTGGATAATCCACCAGTTTCTGTGAATGGTGGCATACTTTCAACCAAAATATATGGGTACTTAGAATCTACGTGAAAATGTAGGGTACACTGTCTGTGCCAATATGGTATTTTTTTTAGCATGCTGTTGGATAGATTCCAGCAATTGGTAAAAACTGCATATTTACCTTTTCCTGCAAGTCCCCCACCAATACCATGGCTGTCTGGTATCAATTTAAGTTCACCTTTCACGATGGCAGACCTGTCACCCTGGCTGAATCCGAGCTAGGCCTCAGCAGAGCAACAGGGTGGTAATAGCACTGGACGTTCGAAGGGGAAATCTGACTTTTTGATGGATTCTCTGTTGCCATTTCAGACATTCCAAATCTCGTCAAAAAATCTTTGTTTATATATATATATATATATATATATATATATATATATATATATATATATATATATATAATTTAACCAACACATGCATCAGTACAGCGGCAACCTAAACAGCAACTCAGTCGTTATTTACATTCAGAATAGTGCATAAGTAGTCGCTGTACTCACAATAAACGTTCTGGTCCAAACTTTTAAATTAATTACTTGGCAGTTCGGGCAGGTGATATTGTAGCATTGCTTCACTGTGTAATTACATTTTGTATAATTAATCAAAGTTTAAATTGAAAAGATCGAGGACTTTGACGGTTGGTTTACAAGTGAATTCCTATATTCTTGATATACGAATCAATATTTCTCAGTGTTTCTAGAGAACTACGTCACTGCGGTTGGATTTGTGTATTCTCGTCTCCTAGGATACGATTGGAGCACAGCAATAGATCAGCCAGGCAGCGTTTCAAAGGGCATTGCACAAACGTGCAATCAACCATGTATATTGTTTCAGGGTCATTAGTATGTGTAAAACAAATGTAAGGCGGCCTCCCCCCACAGAGTTATCTGTACTCTGCGAATTTATCTGGGTTACTTTCTAATTGTATCGCATGCTGATCAGCCACAACAACCTAAGCCAGCACGCCAGGAGCAGGCAAGCCTCCATGTTGGCTAATGTTTCTTTAAATCTGATCAACTGTGTAGGTGTTATTTGCATAGCGTGCGTGGCCGAGGATAACTTTAGAGCGAGGACCCCAAGTCAGGAATCTGTCAGTAAAGTAGCAAGAAATAGTGGTAGCTTCTTGATCGATAGATAAGAGGCTCAGTCGTGTTGGATGTTTTGGTTCTTTAAATATGAGTTTCAGTAAACATCAGTTTTAAGTTCCATTGCGAATCGTCCTTTAGGTTGTAGTCACTTCCTCGCGACTCCAAGCTGCTTACAGCCTGTAACATCTAAAAGGGAAGATTTAATTGTGCTTTGTTTTTCTATCTTAAATATTTTGTTTGTCTATTTTGCTCTGTAATTGAATGTATTGTACAATAACTGTATTTACAGTGCACGTTATTTACATAGTATATTTGACGCTTCTGTTGGAATACCTACTTGACGACATTTGCTGGCATATATTATCCACCTTGAAAAATGAAAGACGGAGCGAGTCATGCAAGAATTTGGATCTACAGCCTGCGGGCTAGTACATACTGATCTTTAACGAAAGCTGAGCTATTGTGCTCCTTATTTGAGTTTTACAAGGCAATACATTCTCAAGCATTTGAGTTTACTGTCCGTTAAAGCCTATGATGGGGTTATTTGGCACACAAGTTCCACTTCAACTTCAGAAGTGAGTTGAGGCACAGAAAATGTAATCTAGTTTCCGAAAATGTAAGTTGTTGAGGGGCTTGAACAGAACTTTTTGGATATCAGCATTTGAATTTAGCAAGATGCTGACTCCAGACAAAAATGCAATGCAGCATATTAGAAGCAACTATGATATCCCATGCGATTATCAGGCAGTAGCAACATAATATTGCATGTCCTCCTACATCAACGCTATAGATGCACCACTAATATTTGGGCCAAAGTCAGCACCCCCAATTCAAGGTAATGAGACGTCGATCACAAGTCTGTGAGAGCTTCTTCAAAGCACAACTTTGTAAAAGTGTTGTCTGTCGAATCTCATCTTGCTGCATGCTGCAAACACCCAGGAAAATATTTTAGCAATGATCCTTTTACATGCTTTTGTACTTGAAGTCAGCAGGGTTAGTGCAGAGGATCCCAATGCCAGATGTATCTGTCAGAAATGAGCACCAATTTAGATGTTGTAATATCGTTTAGAACAAGGCTCTTTTAAAGCTAATGAAAGCTAAATATTTGCATTAGCTTTCTGCTCAAGACCCAATCAAAAAATGTAACAAAATCAGTGATTTCAGGAAATCCTTTCTGTAGAGTCAGGTTATGGCCTCCCATGATTACATGTGGATGTCAGTTTCAAAGGGTGGTCCTGCCAAGACATGCCCCAATTTCTCTATAATGCAGTTTGTGTCTACTTAATAGACAGATATTACTAAATCCCAAGGTCATTTGTTCACCGGTCCTTCTCTAGAACTGCTACTTTCTTTGCGGCTGCTTCTACAGTGCAATACATATGTTTCTATACCTTCTTTAGGCCACATATCCATGACCCTGGGTTCAGTGTGACTTAATCAGCCCAGCTGTGTCCATTAAAACTTTATTACATGGCATCCACATAGCTGTGGCACATTGTAGAGGATTAAGCTCTTCTTTTGTAAAAGAAAGGCTCAACTTGGAAAGGGAATGTACCACACTATTATAATCCCCATCAACCTACAAATGTATTATGACCATAATATTGACTCCCAAAATGTCATCACAGCAAGGTAATAATAGAAAATCTGCACTCACATTGATGATATTTTGGGAGTTGTTTATGGTCACAGTGTATCTGTTGATCAGTAGTTCAAGGTTCGATATTGTAATGTAAAAATCACATGAAGAGCGAAAGCGGAGAAAACGGATACCACACTTCCATTTCTTATGGCTTAGCGGATTTTTCCTTTGGAGGGAAAGTGAGGATCAGTCCCAACAAAGTGTCCAAGATATTTTCAGCCAGGGACATCTGTATCATCTGTCACCTGCTTGCAGATGGAGCTGTAGAAGATGCCCTGGGTACTGCTAAATCCAAAGAACAAACTAGAGATCCAGTGTGATTCCTATGAGAAGTCTGCAGGTATGAACATAGTGTGGGCCTGGTGGTGCATAAGCATGATCTGATTTTATGCTGTCACCAAAGGATTTCTACTCCAAGCCCCTTGCCGACAGGCCTATGTGGATTCATTACCATGGTGTTAAGTCGATCTGTGAGAGGCTGGATTAGGGTGAGGTTTGGCAGTGATCCTGTGGGCATCAGCAGTCGAAAGCTCTATTACTGCTCCCAGTATATCAGCAAAGGAGGACTGTGAGGAACTGTGTAAGAACCTTTATTCCTTACTCCCTCAACAGGAAAGGTGTAGAAGCGAACACAGACCAAAGCTACCTTTAAGCAGTTAAAAGATTAATTGTGCAGAATTTGAAATCTCAAAACCAATTTAGCAGCAGAAATGACTATAGGAACACATTTCATGGAATTTGAGCTTGCTGAGTGGAAATGTGTGATAAAAGATTGTGTTATTTCCTGACTGAGTTTTTTTTTTTTTTTTATTCAGTTATATCGGAATGTGTATTGGCTGAATTTGCCAGTGTGCAGTTACAAAATGTTAGGACGTTAAAATGTTTGATTTTGTGCACTCAAAAATTATAACGTATGATCCTTTAAATACAAACTAAAAGGTAAAAGAAACTGGGGCTTTGCTGTTTAGTGGAGGCACCCCTTTTCTTGCCTAGTAACTGCTAATAGAAGGAAAGGACATGTTTGAGGGAGGCTAGTGAGCGAGACCAGCATGCATTTTATTATATATAATATATATATATGCATATATATATATATATATATATATATATATATACCTCCTTGTTATCTCTTAGGCCCATATTATGAGTGCCCGGGCGAAGGATGTGATATTTTTCACACCTAATGAAATCCGGCAGGGTTCAGAACATTTGGGTGTAAGTTTTGCCCTGAAAGTGGGACGAAAGCTGTAGATTTTCATGCTTACCGTATCAGAATCCACGTGATATGGTATCTGCTGGGCATTTTTCCTCTGGTAAATGTAAGCACGTTTGACCTGTCTAATTCACCTGAGGAGAATTGCAGGGGTACGATGTTTGCTTCCGCTATGTGCGACAACCCTTACACAACTATTTGTGCGCCTGATGTTAAGAACAGTGAAAGGTTTTCTCACCAAAATACTCATTTTGGTCTTAGGAGCTTGACTTACGGCATTGTAGACTTGTTGTTGAAGAACCACAGTTCAGCTGCTCACTTTACAGCTAAAAAGGAGCGTTGTCTCTTCCAGGAAATCATTCCTGATCACTCTTGAAAACCCGGCGGAGGCCTTCTTCTGTTTGCCAAGCCTTCGTGCATTAGACAGCTTTGTTGTTCCCCTAATTTATTGTACATTATAGACCATTTGTTGGCTACTAGCTTTGCTTGAACCTTGGAGTGGCCTGCCCTTCTTGGTAACTGCAGTTTTATCAGGTGTTTATTTGCTCACTGCTCATCTAGTGCTAGTTAGGGAGGTCTCTTCCACCTAATCTGTCTGATAGCAGAAGCCCTGAGTAAATAGCAACAGGGCAGAGCTTTCTCAGTTTGGTTTCAAGGCCCACTTTAATGTGGGCCTTATTGTTACAGCCCAGACTGCCTAATCAACGAATTGTGCGCACAAACTCCAAGAGTGCAGGATGGGCATTAGTAAATACATGGCTTCTCGCAAATGTGAGGCCGTGCACGTGTACCTGTTGTCTGTAAAATCAACAGTGTATGTTTATACTCCTTTTTAAACATCTCACGCATAGGGCAATTATGGGCATCCTCGAATTTATGCATGTTTAGTCATATGATTTTGACAAACAATGTAGAGTTAGATTCAAAGATCCTCCCCTGTAATGTACTCCAAGCACCACTAATTGACTGTTCACATAGACATTCAGTAGTTTGCTTGTTAATGCACATTTTGAAGAATTGTACAAACGCCTCACCCTGATTGGGAAGTGGATGGTCCTAATCTTGTAAATTTGACCTCATCTCTGATGGCTTTGTGGTCATTGATTGGTGATTTAAAATTAAGTCCTCGTGCTTATTTATGTTTGATATTTGTAGCTATGGCTTATCAAACGGCAATGTGTTAGGAGACCAATCTTCCCCAACAGACACCCAATCAAAACAAACACACACACACACTCACATTCACACTAACTCTCTCTCTCTTGTGCCATATGCAGACATTAAGTAATTACACACCCCCTGCGATCCTTCTTATTAACAGCAATAATGGTTAAATCTTGATTCTGGGTGAAAATTGTTGAGAAAAGAATTTAGGAAAAATGTGTGCTAAGCATGTAATCGTTTGTAAACTTAAACTCATAGCACATAAAGCTAGAAGTTGCAATCTAACATTTTGGACATATTTAGTTTCCATCACACACAAGGATGTACTGGCCGAACTGGGCATCAAGCGTTTTCCCAGGAGGCTGGAAGAGTGAGGGGGCACTTTTGTTAATGGGGGCAGGTTTTATAGCACTGCAGAGTTCCTTGTATAGCCAACAGTTTTTAGGCAACAATAAAAGTGCCAAGATAACTCTGGTGATTAATATATCTGCTGGAAAGAGATCAGTGGTTTGTCTATTTGCAGTTTTGACTCATTTAAGGTAGCTCAGAGGGTTAATATGCCTGCAACAAAAAATGTGTACTATGCAGATCACAGAAAAATATTTTATGTGTATAGCTCATTGGGCTACTGCTTTTGTCACGGAGCTGTATTTGTTACTGTGCAGTTCATAAATTGCAATCATAATCTACCACAGTGAGCTATGAACTGCCATTGAAGAGCTGCATTCAAACTGCATGCTACAGGTTAGAAAGTTATGTTTTTTTCACAGTCTTTGATTATTCCAGTTTTGCTAAAAGAGGTTGGTTTGGGTAGGAACAAATTGTTACTAGTAAAGTCATCCCTTACCACTGTGTTACATTCTGAATCATGAGTTTATGCTTCCTCAGACCACCATACCTATCAGTATTGTCAAACAATTTCTGTACACTGATTTGAACATGTACGATTAATTGCCTCTGTATGTGTGTGTGTGAGAGCTGTTAAGTGCTCTAACACCCTATGCTGGTAAGAGAGATGCTATAACACAAATGAAATGCATGTGAGATAGGGACTGTGGAGAGATGAGGCACTGTTAGAGGGTGATGGTGAACAAATCATTAAAGAACCCCAATAAAGATTCTTGGTGCACTGTAAGATTATCATTTACTGTGCTTTAAAAACTAATACAATTGAATATATAATGAAAATTGTCATGTAGAATGCACCGTTTTTGAAAATTTCCGCCCATATTTTGGGAGACCCCCCCCCCCCCCAAGTCCTTTGTAGTGGTCAGGCTTGCTCGCTACGCACCCTATGGAGGCTGGCCTGACAGAATTTGCAAGGGCTGGTTTGTGTTCCCAGTCTGGCCCTGATCAGGCAGTTGTGAAGTTAGACACTGGAGAGATGAGGTTCCATGTTTTTCGCAGAAAGAAAGTTGGATGTGTTGAGCCAGCAGTCTTCAAGTAAGCCGTTCCTGAATCTTGAAGCTTGGCATGAGGTGGTGCGGGTTTATTCTTGCTTACCTTTTTTCTCTCTACTTCTGAAATTCCGTATGCCGAGTTGTGAATATGAATTTGCATTGGCACCTGTTTGGTGCTGCCCAAAAATGAAGTGTGATGTACATGTTGAGAAACTGAACATATGCTTGTTTGAGTCTTGTTGTTACTGTGGCTTACATCTTCATTTCTCCACTCTTTGAGGCAGTCAGTCTCACAGTCTGAACGCAGTTCTTTGTTTCCATATGTTTGTTTACATAGGCTTGACTCACACTAGTAGAACACAGCAGTTTATGTTGTGCTACTTGAAGCTGCGGGGTTGAGTGGGCATCACTGTCACACACACTGTCTTACCATCTTGTGGTTCAGCCCCCATGCCTTCTGGTAGAAGTACATTTAAGGGCAAAGAAGCCTGTCAGTTATTTTTTCTGTCTGTGACTCAACCCCACAGCACAGTCTAGCCTACATGCCATCCTGAACTGAGCGTTGGACAGTGTAAATTTTACTGACTTACATTTCCAGAAAGGATCACATTGCAAATTCTCTTCTTGGTCTATCAATGCATCTCTAGAGAGGATCTGTCTCTCTCACCCACTGGGTCACAAACCCATAGCCATAATGCCAAAAACAAGTAAAACAAGCATTTTCAATAACGGGTCTTGCATTCGCTTGAGTTAGAGCTATTAGCGTTGTAAACTCTTAACCAGACTTTTCTTGACACACAAATTAAAAACAAAACGCAGCGCGATCGCACTATGTAAAATGCAGCGTGATCGTGCTGAAATTGAAAACGGAAAAACCGAGCGCGATTGTGCTACGTAAACTCCAGCGCGATCGCGCTCCGTGGAAAATAAACAGATAAAGTTGTCAGGAAACCATGCTGAAAACATCGAGCCTGGTATGTTTTCAGTAGTTTACCTGTGCAGTGTAGGTGGGCTAAACACCGGAAAAGGCATGGCGTTTGCATGCCTTTCACAAATGAAAGCAAGCGGATTTTAAAAGGCAAGCCCACGAACCAATTGAAAGTGACTGACGTGACATGGGCGTGGTTGGAAGCTCAAAGAGAGATTACTACAGGGGACGGAGCGCTTTGCGCTCGCCTCTAAAAACTAGAGGTCATTAGCAGTTTCTGTCTGGAAACCCAGAAACTGGAGAATACCCAGTGTGTTGTGCATATTAGTCTATTTCTCCATGAATCAGGTGGAGTATACACTTTCCAGTTTAAAAATAATGTTTCCAGTAACCTTTTTACATCTCGCCTACTATACAGTTCATGTGAGACATATCATTAGCTTACAGTGGGCTCAAAGCCCACTGTTGCTTATCATTGGTTGGCTTAACTGTCACTCGCATTTTCTTGCTTCTTATTCAATGGCTTGCCTTGTCCATCTTGTGCCTGACCTTCCCCTTGAGATTGCCAAATTACTAGTGACCTTCCACTGTTTATATTTAGGGAGCTTCTTTTATCTGGAGTACTCAGCAAAAGTGAATGGGTTTTCTTGCTGTCTCTTTAGTGGGCTTATCTTCCTCCCTCTGGCCTCTATGTTGCTCTTTCTCACCTGTGAACTTCTCTCCCACCCCCTCTGCATTGAGCTTGTGGTAATGTGCTTCTCCCAACCACCCATTCATTGCTTTCTCACCTGTGTGCTTCCCACTGTGTTCCACCTTTGTGTCGCTTGCCCCCCTCCGTGTTGCTTTCCACTATCAGCACCCACCATGGTGCTTCCGCCCGCTCAGCCCTCTCAAAAATGACACCGTGGTCATGTCATAGGCTTTTTCTCTTTAGCTATGTTGCACCGCCTTTGGGGTAGCAACACAGCATACAGCAAAAACCATTAGCAAAGCCAGTAAGTCCCAAAGGCGAGACCTGTTGGCTTTGCCAATGTTTGTTCAGCTTCCTGATGCGATTTAATTGCAGGATACTACACTTGGGCTTCTGTTAGCTGAGGGACATCATACTTTGTAAGAAGCAAATGGCTGTAAAACATGTATGTGCTTAGAAACTATTTGATTGTTTACAGAGGAACGCACTCACTTTTTAGGTCAGCATAGCAGCGTGCATGCGCTGCTTTTCCGACATGTTGGTATGTATCTGGACTTTTAACAACGCCCTCCTCACGCCCATCACTATCACTCGTTCGTGGGCTTGCCCTTCAAATATTCTATGATGACATTGGTAAATGGTTTACGTTTGGCCCCTGTTATGTGGCTAATTGCACTTTTGTCGATAAGTTTGACTGCGAGCGAAATTCTTTTTCCTTTTGTGTCTCTCCTTATCGCTGATGCTCATGGTGGCCGTGGCACTGTGAATCAGCTGCCTTATGTGAAACTGTTTTACTTTTGATTTTCAAGTTATGTGGCAAGAAAAGTCCGGTTAGGAGTTAACAATGCTGATAGCTCTAACTCGAGCAAATGCGAGACCCATTACATTGCAAATGCTTGTTAGTAGTTGCAATGAATTTCTCAGGTGAAGCTGCTTCATAAACTTGAGTTGTGCCAGATTCAAGTTGGCTAGAGTAAACCGAAACAATCATAATAGTTTCTTGCAAACCTCACATCCTTCCTTTATTATGTATCCTGAAATTCATTGATGACTGACAGTGACCTCTCCCTCTTACCTTAGCATGACTGTAAGCCTGCATACATTTTGAAGAGAGATGCAGTTATTGATTGTATGCAAAGTTATAAAATATTTAATTTGTTGTGGAAATCCAGAACCATTGGGCATACAGCTGCATATTGCCGTTTTCAACCCGTTTGTACGAGGTTAACTTCACAGTTCAATTGCATCCTGTGAGTCACATTTGTGGCAGTCTGTGTAAGGTCCAAATTTCTTCGGTGGTAGTAGTTTGAACTCAACATTCATCTCATAGGGACCTGTCAAGCATGTAACATGTTCCTTTTGTACAAATATTTATTGTCCTATGCTGTTAGAATCGAGTAGCTGGATAAAGATGATTGGTTATGTACCAAACAACCATGGCCAACTAGGCCTGTGGTTGGCCAACCACAGGGTCCCATGCATCCTCCTAGTCCAAACTGTTAACTCTCCTGGAAGCCCCATATCTGTACCTTGGAAAACCTAAGGGGCAGCACTAGCGGTTCACTTCCCATACTCCTTGCATTGTCAGTTTTATCTCTGGACAGAAAAAATGTCATTAATTGAGAAAGCAAATAATTCCCCAGGTACCAATGTAGTTGGTGTGACCTGACTTGTATTTTTCCTCAACTGGAACTTCTACAGCAAAAGGGTGGCAGTCTTGTGAAACAATATTTTTTATTAATATTTTTTTTCAGCTCAGCAGCATATTGGAGATTTTTCCCTGGATGAGCTGTCATACTCTTAGAGATCCAGGGAGGCTCTCTTAAGAAAGGGACATATCTTGAAAATCAAGTCTCAAGAGTTTCAGAGTATGAGAAACCTTTTGGTAGAGTGAGCTCCGCTTTAACTCAATGATGTGTATGAAGAGAATGAGTCGACAATATCTGATTTTGGACCGATATTAAAGGAGTGTACACTCCCTACACACTAAGTTATCCTGCAAGTTGAAGAGGAAAAAGATGAATTGGATGATGTGGAACTAATCCATCAATCATCGCACTGTGATCAATTAAATAATTTTTACCAGTTGATAGTCTCACTGCAGTATAGTTCATTGACTTCTATGGGCTGAAAATAATATGTAAGAAATGCTGGGCTGGTAACTATAGAACCTTTTCAGATGATGCAATCTTATGCTTCATACTTCCCATATGAGTGAATATTGTAGACATTTTGTAAGATTCAAAGATTCAACTTTGTTTGGAGTTAATGTTTTTAATTCTTTGAATCAAAATTGAGGTGACAGGCAGAATATTTAATATCCATATGTTTGGATTTTGGAAGAGTAATATTTGTTGCCATTGATATTTCAGCGGGCAGTGGCTTCAGATGTTGATCTAAGGAACTGGCTTCATTGGCAGATTGTCGCTTTGAGATGACATATCTTTGCTGCCAGCTCATTAGATGGCTCTTCAACTTGTAAGGATAGGACAATCTTTATTGTGGTTCTTCAATGATTCCTTCAGCATCACCTTCTTACAGTGCCACTCATCCCTCCACAGTCCCTCTCTCACATGAATTTCATTTGTTTTATTGTGCTTCTCTTACCAGGTAAGGTGTCGGATCACTTTACATCACATACACACAAACAGACAATGAATCATGCATGTGTAAATCAGTGTGAAGAAAATGTTTGACAAAGAAAAGTACAAGGTGTAGGATTCACATCCTCCATACTGGTCAGCATTTTTAAGAGTGCATTGTCTGGGGAAGCATAAACTCAGGATTCAGAACATAACACAGTGGTTAGGGATGACATTATTAGTAATAGTGTTTTCCTACCCAAAACAACCCTTTTTAGCAAAATTAGGTTAATCAAAGGCTGTGAAAAAATTTACTTTCTAACCTATACCATGCAGTTAGAATGCAGCTCTTTGGCAGTTCATAGCTCACTGTGCGAGATTATGATTGTAACTTATGAACTGTACAGTAACAAAAGGATCTCTGTGACAAAAGCACTATCCCACAGAGCTATGCTCATAAAATACTGTTCTGTGATATACATAGTGCACATTCTTTACTGCAGGCATAATAATCCTCTGTGCTTCCTTAGATGGGTCAAGCCTGCCACTAGCCAAAACCCTGATCTCGCTCCAGCAGGTACATTATTCACCAGTTATCTTGTTTTTTTGTTTTTTTTAAATTGTTGCCTGAAAACTGTTGGATATACAAGGAAACCCTACACTGCTTTTTCAACTGCTGTAAAACCGGGCCCCAGTAACAAAAGTGGCAAAGTCTGGCTTTATTAATCCACTCAGCTATCCACATAAAATACAGTTCTGTTCTTTGCAGCTTGCATATGAACCAGCTGCGCTATTTTGAGAGTCAAAACTGTTGCTAGACAAAAGTCCAACCTCTCTCTCTAGCAGGAACATCAATCACAAATGTTAGCTTGACATTTGTATTGATGGCTGAAGGCTGGATACACAAGGAACTCTGTGGCAGGCGCTGATAATGGGTAGCAGAAGTGGCATCACAGCCTTTTGACTTTCAGTTTCACTCACCCACACATGCACACACACTCACTTGCACGCACACAACATACTTTTAAAAGCAGTTATTTTATTTCCTTAGCTGCCGGGGAATGTATTACACAAGCTGATTGTACTCCATTTCTTTATACACTAACAGTGAATAATAATACACGATACGCTATTAGTGTAATAAAACAAATTGAGAGACAACAAATAGAGTGGAGCCCCGGCCAATGTCCATAAGTGCGAGCTGTCACTGTGCTCCAGGCACTGATTTTGCCACCTTGGAGCCCAGGGGTCGCAAAGAAAGTGCTGGGCCACAAGGGGGGAAGCCAGGGTTTCAGCTGCAACCCCTGAATTACGTCCTTGTGCTTTCCGCTGACACTGTAGGCCTCTTTTGAGCGGTTGCTATATGCCTGGTGCTCTCTTTTGTGAATTTGGAAGAAATATATGAAAAAGGGCCCAGTATTATCAGGTTTGTGCAGTCATTCCCCACCCATCTGAAATTTGGAATCGCTGGATTGTTTGTTCGGGTATACCACCCATAAAGGGGAGACCTTTTGTACCCCAGTATTCTTGGACCAAATTCCAAAAGAGGGTAAATCGTTGGAAACGGACAAATAGAAGACACTGCTGGGGAAATGAAGGGACTGCTTAGTTATGTTCCAAGTGTTAACTAAGATTCATAACTGCACAGTCTAAAGCAATTATGTTGCGGTCCCTGGTGGTTAGTCCTGCAACTTCATTAAACAAAAGAACTCCATGCGTTATGGGAGTTTGTAGTCTTGGATCATTTCATTTGAACCAATGGTGTCCCCTATCAGATTGCAGTTGATTGTAATAGAAATTCACGGACTGTGATACAGTGCCTCTCTGATTCGGAGTCATCTGGAAACCAGTCCTAGGTAACAGAGTTGCACTGAAATGTGTTACAGCCCGCAGGTCTCCAAAATCAAGAAACGGTTGCTGCAAATGCTTAACAGCAGCCAGGCATCCCTAGGGGAGCCCTTCTGTTTTTTAGGGGTGCGAGAGCTCACTGCTCCCCTTAGTAGGGCTCTTTTCCATTAATGAACCAGAGGGTAAAAGGCCCATTTATCTTGCTTGCATTAGGGCCATTGTCTGAAGGAGTGTCTCATTTAAGCACAAAGTACACACCCTCTGGAATAACAGAGCCCTTACAGGCAGATCTCAGATAGCAGCACTGCTTCATGGTGCGCCTAGGCACATAGATCACGTGTGCAGCCTTTGTATGGACTGTTTATACAGTCCCATACCATTACTGGTGAACACTGCAATCTGTTGAAACAAAAGGTTAAAGGTCGTCTATGCCGTCAGGTGTGTACAACCTATTTGTTTGACAGACACTCCAGGCTTTGAGCTTTAGAAATACACTGAACTTATTTGGATGTAATTGGTGTAATCTGCACTGTGTTAACAGAGTGAGGATGCTGTAGAAATACATCTTCATATTTCATAAATCATCTTCATTTGGCAGTTTTACCTTTCTTTCAGAGGTCTGGTATTTTAGCATCTGGCAATAAAATGGGCTCTAAAGTCGAACCCGGTTTATTCTAGGGCTTCGATGTGTGCCTTTTTCCCGGAAATTGTAGTTACTCTTAATAAAGACTATAGGAAGTTGATGAGAAAAAGCCTACAAAAAATGTACTGCTGTTTTCGCAAAGCAGAGATTCTTTGTTCTTGGGGGGTGGAAGGCGGGGGGGGGAGGGGGGGGGGGGCGGGCTGGGTGCAGCAACTACTCTGATAGAGGCGGATGGCGTGGCCAGTGCTTGAAATGGAAAAATAGAAGTGCAGGTACTCTGCACAAGAGTGCCTGCTTGTTTCTGAGAAGTACCGGTACTCTCCAATTAAAAGTATTACGTTTTTCCCAAGAAGTGCAGACACTCTCCCTCTCAAAATAAAAAAGTTCCGGTACTCGTACCGGACAGTACCGGCCCATTTAAAGCACTAGGCGTGGCTGAGGTCCTATCTGGGGAGTCAGTGTCCATACATGTCAATGTTAGTCACAAGACTGGCGAGCTTCAACAGCACCTGGAGACAACCGCTAGTTTTGTTGTGCGCTGTAAAAGTGCAACATTTATTGTGCTATCTGTACAACTGATACACAGACTGCATTGATTAGTACACATTCCATCTTGATTCTGTTATTTTGTCAGTATTCGAATAGCACAATTATGCTATTAGTCTGGCCTCGTGGGGGTCTTGGCAATCTATGGTGCCATTCACCACATTTCTGTGTTGCTTGCCTAGCAGAGACCTCAATGGAGTTTTTGAATGCTTAAATGGGCTTGAGGGTCCCTCTTCATCTTGTCCATCAGAGAGGGGCTTGTATATTCAAAATCCCTGGGCATTGCCCTGACTAAAGGCCTTCGTGTCACAGGGGGAAACCATGCTTCTCTCGGGGTGCTTAACCACTCTCTACCCTGAAGATGCAAACTAATTTCAAGCTACATCACACGTTTTGTTAGTTTAGTATTCACCTTTACGCAATCCTGTAGTCACAGGTGAATCCCAATCTATTAAGTCTGACGTTAGCCAAGACTTTTTGATTTACCCACATTATATGTATATTATACTTGCTTAGGGGGGCTTTCTGACAGCCTTCTTCATTGTGTCATTCACATTTTTCTTCCGTCCACTACACCCTATAGCATGGGGCAGTGGGTCTGGCCACTCCAGTCATTGTCTAACTTCACTGTGAATGGGGGCATTCTGTCTTTCAACAGGGCGCACCATCCATACACATAGTAAGTAGTTCCCTTCACTGCACGGAGTCCTATGTTAATGTATGCTTTCTGAGACCAAAATGTCTACTGGTGCTTGGCAGTGAGGGTATATCTACAGGGTGGATGTACACAAATATGTCCCTACAAGTAGCAGCCCCTGCCTTCAGGCCCCTCTCCCTCCTGCTGTGTACTCAGACTGCAGTGGTCTCCTGACGAGGACCCTGGCACTTATTTTATATATATATATATATATATATATATATATATATATATATATATATATTTTTTTTTTTTTTACAGATTAAGTGCTGGCAGAAAGGTTCCCATATCCATGGCTCTGTGCCTGCCTTTAAGGCACGGTTTCTGTGGAGCTACCTAAGAGTTTGCTGCTAACACTTTGCCAGCACTCAGCCTGCAAAGGCAAACTCGGCAATTCATCCTTTACAGGACTGTAAAATGTGTGTTGGATGAAAGTGGTACACATAGTCTGCAGTTCAGTGAAGCTCACAGATGCGGGGTACCAGGCGCTACGTAGAATGCACAACATTCTCATAGTTGTATGTTATTTTAAAGACTGTGTTGAAACCTAAATTATTCACTCAAAGCGCTTAGATTTTTACAACACTTACCCTGGTGTGTCCAAGACTTGGTTTTATTTGTGCAACTGCCGATTCATATTTAGAAGTACTTGATACAGGGTTTCTCACAAGATGCTGATTAGAAGCTGCCTGTGTTATTCTTTCGATATTGATACTATGGCATGCAATATACAACAAGCATTTGCAATGCAATGGATCTCACGTTTGCTCGAGTTAGAGCTATTAGTGTTGTAAGTTCCTAACTGGACTATTCTTGCCACATACATTGAAAATGAAAAGTAAAACAGTTGACATAAGCAAGCAAATACAAAGCGCCACATCCACCATAAACGTGAGCGCAAAGGAGAGACACAAAAGGAAAAAAAAGTTTGCTCGCCGTCAAACGCATCTGCGATTGTGCAATTATCCATGTAACAGGGTTGATGGCCAAGGTGGAAACAAGACCGCTGCATGAAGGGACAAATGTAAAGCATTTCCCAATGATGATAAAGGATTTTTGAAAGGCAAGCCCATGAATGAGTGATAGTGATGGGCATGCAGTGGGTGTGGTTAAAAGCCCACAGATGGATTACAACACGTCAGGGCACTTGCGCGCTCGACCTAAAAAACTAGTCTACACACGCTGCTGTTTCACGTTTGGATGGACCTGACAAACTTTGTTGCAAAAGAGTAGTGTTGCTCGTTTTCTTCTGTGAGATAACATAACATAAAACACTAGAGGAGCTGATGTAAAATCACACCAGCCTGTGTACTTTTAAAGATGTGGAAAACGCTTTAAACAACACTCAGATCAGACTTCTTCCCCAAGAAGTGTCATGCTGATACACCCATGTTAGCTCCTTGTGTCTCTTTTACCTGTCAAAATTAGGAGCACTTAGTAATACATTCACCGGTGTTGTGCACTATATAACAGCCTGGAGTTCAAACCAGCTACATACATACTTCCAGTCCATGCTGTAGGACAAGACACTTTTTTCAGAAGAAAACGAGTGGTTGTGGGCCTTTCAATGTGGAGTTCAAGGGTCAGGTGTTCGTCAAACCCTTTCCCTCAATGGTATCAGTAGGGCCTATTTGCACAGCCGTTTTGGAGAATGTAAAGTAGTAACCCTGTAGTACTCTTTTGTATACAATTACGTGCATTTGAAAATCCGCCCCAAACATCTAAGATGGTAATAAATGGTAATATCTTGGGAATATTCATACACTATAAGTACAAATAGGAAGGACTGTGCCCTCTTAGCACTTCTAGCAATAGGGAGTTGGAAGTTTTTGGCCCATTCACAAAGGCCTGTAAGAGTATGTTAAAGAGTACTCCTATACAACTACTTTCTGTACTCATAAATACTTCTGTGAATCAGCCCCCTATGTGTATAAGATTACAATTAGTTGAACATGGTCTCGCCAGATTTATCCAATAGTATCCTGGACTCAGGACACCACGCTGAGCCGAGAGTCCTCCCGCATCTGAGGTGGCTGCATGCATGACATCCAAATACTTTGAGCATCGGACATGCCTGCGACCTCCTAGGATAGTTTGTACCAAATGTAAACATAAGGATGGCCACAGAACACCTGTTATATGCTTGTCTTTTCATGTACATCTAATTTGTAGGTCGAGCCTGCTATATACCAGAGCTGTCTGCTATCCGCCTTTGTCCTGTTCAAGCCAACTAACAGACTCCACTCAAATGAACTTCTATTTCCCTGTACTTATCCACCACTGATCCTTTTTGGGTTCCGGAGTAGCGTGCTACTTGCAGAAAAGTGCTTTAACCCCTTGTCAGAGATAGTAAGCACTATATAAATACAATTACAATTTTGTGAGCTCACCAAGAACATGCAGGGTCTTGCAGCCTAGCCATTGCTTACTCTTGGTTGGCTTCACTGTCACTCCCATTTGCCGCCTTCTTATTTGATGTTTGCCTTGCCCATCTCGTGTCTGTCCTTCCTGAAATACTACCAATTTACTTATGTCCTTCTATTGTTTGCTTTTTTCTTTTGCACAAAGCACTCAGGAGTGTTTTCGGACAGTCTCCCTTCACAGTGTTCCAGGTTGTTCTCTTTCGCCAGTGTGCTTCTCCCCACCACCCTCCACGGTGTGCTCACCTTCAGGTGTTTCCCTCTAGAGCTGCATTTTTGCCCATGTTTTTCCCCAGTGTGCATTTTTTTTCTGTATCTCGTTTGTTTGCTTACATCCCCCGGGCACCGTCTTGCTCTCTCTCTTGCCCAATTTTTTTTCTGACCTCCCCGCGCCACATCTCCTTGATGTCCCCCCCGTGCCACATCTCCTTGATGTCCCCCCGTGCCACATCTCCTTGATGTCCCCCCGTGCCACATCTCCTTGATGTCCCCCCGTGCCACATCTCCTTGATGTCCCCCCGTGCCACATCTCCTTGATGTCCCCCCCGTGCCACATCTCCTTGATGTCCCCCCGTGCCACATCTCCTTGATGTCCCCCCCACACCACATCTCCTTGATGTTCCCCCCGTGCCACATCTCCTTGATGTCCCCCCCGCGCCACATATCCTTGATGTCCCCCCCGCGCCACATATCCTTGATGTCCCCCCCGCGCCACATCTCCTTGATGTTCCCCCCCGCGCCACATCTCCTTGATGTTCCCCCCGCGCCACATCTCCTTGATGTTCCGCCCCGCGCCACATCTCCTTGATGTTCCGCCCCGCGCCACATCTCCTTGATGTTCCCCCGCGCCACATCTCCTTGATGTTCCCCCGCGCCACATCTCCTTGATGTTCCCCCGTGCCACATCTCCTTGATGTTCCCCCCTTGCCACATCTCCTTGATGTCCCCCCCACGCCACATCGCCTTGATGTCCCCCCCACGCCACATCGCCTTGATGTCCCCCCCCGTGCCACATCTCCTTGATGTTCCCCCCTGTGCCACATCTCCTTGATGTTCCCCCCGCGCTACATCTCCTTGATGTTCCCCCCCGTGCCACATCTCCTTGATGTTCCCCCCCCGTGCCACATCTCCTTGATGTTCCCCCCCCGTGCCACATCTCCTTGATGTTCCCCCCGTGCCACATCTCCTTGATGTTCCCCCCGTGCCACATCTCCTTGATGTTCCCCCCCATGCCACATCTCCTTGATGTTCCCCCCCGCACGCCAGCATCATCCATGTTGCTGCCCTTCACCAACACCTCCATGTGTTTTTTTTTTAAAAACACACACATTTTCATGCAGTGTTTTCTTTTTATTTACCGATCCAGTTCGGATTGGAAAATGAAAAGAAAGAAAATCACCTGCATCAGCCTGTATGTGTGGTGCACATGCCTAAAAAATGAGGCAGGCAGCTGCGTCAGAGGCTTCTTTTCTTCTTTACCCATGCTGCACAGCACTGGGGGTGCTGTACAGCATGGTTAAAAACCTTTGGCAAAGCCATTAGGTCTCAAAGGTGATTAGATTTGCCAATGCTTGTTTTATATACACAAACTGCCCGACCCTACACTTTCCACAACCAGTAGCACTTGGAAGACTTACGAACATCAAAGGGATTACAAGTCCTTCCTCTTCTGGTCTAGAAATGTGTGAAAAGGACCACTGTTCACCAAACTCTTGACACCGATGATGTAGTTTACCAGCTGAAGCTGCCATGGGGCCTTAATCTTGTTAGCGTGAGTTATGTTAGCTGTTTGTGCATGAAACCCCCTCCCCCTGCCCGTGCTGGGGGCTGTTCGCACCTTACATGCCGTAGCCGTCATTGAAAGGCCATGCAATACTTCCTTTATTACAGGTACACTGACATATATGTACCAGGAGAGACGGCCCATGCGGCGCATACCTCCGAGGCTACAGGTATGTGGAATAGAGACGCATGCCAGGCAGTGACTGAGGTGTGACCGACTATCCCCACATCTACTTGTCCTGACGGGCGATCTTTGAATCAATTTGCAAGTGTGCCTGCCCTTTCAAGAGCCTCCCATTCATCAAGACATCACGTTGGCGAGTCCCAGGCGGCCGAACCATGAAAGATGTAAGCATTCAGCTTCAAGAGTTTGATTGAACTCTTTAGTTGAAATTGTTCCAGAATTTGAAGTCTTTGAATTTCGCATAAAACCAAATGCACGTGGCAATCACTTACTAGTCGTTGGTTTAAGATCAGGGAATAAACACTAGCTCACTAAATGAAAAGCAGCTAAAAATCGTGTTTATATTCTAAAATAATTGTTTAACAGCACATGTGTGCCTTTGACGCCTGCACAGACACCAATCACTGAGAAAGCCCATATTTTTCCTCTTTAAATGTCGGTAAACTTAAGAATCCCTCTGCACCAGGGGTAGCAGTGTGTCACCAGCAGAGCCAGAGTCCTTCACATAGGGTGTGTGCAGGGCGGGCAGGTGTGCACGCTCTGGAAGCTGACTGCACACATACACACAGCCGGTGCTGTACTGGGAGCACCCTTGCTAGCTTCCAGTTATCTTTGTACTCTGAGCAATCCTAGTGCTCTACACATCGTCTTCCAGGCACTTCTGAGCGCTAGTTGGAATACAGACAGCTGAAGCGCAGAAAGGGGAATTATAATGTAGGCAGTGAATCAAGGGTCCCATTCTGATAATCTTCAGTCACTGTCCTTTAGGATGTAGGGTTTAGTAAAAAAAAAAAGAAAAAGGCGCAGCGCTAGAGTTGAGTTTGCAGGATATTCCTGGCAATAGTTTGGTTCTTCCTTGAGGTTTGGGTGTACTTGGCTCCCCAGTCTGAGTCCCTGCACTTCCAGGAGTCAGCCTTGGCGTTGAAATGTCAGGTTTACATTTGCTGGTTACCGGTGTTTGTTTGGCAGGTAGATGGTGGGAAGCTTTTGCAGGTATCTTGTATCTGTATCTCTGTGAGCCTTGAACTTTAAACTTTATTGTTGCATATGCCGGGAGCCGGTGGCTCGCTTTTAAGTCTGGTTTGTGTGGTTGAGCTATTGTAGGTCCTGACATGTTCTGGGTGCTTGGCTGTGGAGCGTTACAATATTATATAATGATGAGCTTCTTTGGGAGCCCAGAGCAGGGATGCTCCAGAATCTATGATGATCACGTGGGCTCTCACCATCTTCTCCCACTGGTCGGCACTTATAAGGAGGGCCACTGGAAATATGCAGCAAGGGATGACCAAATTATGCAGCAGGATTTACTACAGTATGCGGCAAGAAAAGACAATTCATGTACCTAATATGGCATATTCTGTGAAAGTGTCACATCACTATTTTATCATGTTTTTCACATGTTAACACTATCTGGCTCTGGCAAACGTTTCACCTTATAAGTCCTAGTCTGACACCCAAATAAAGTAATAAGCAACAGAAAAGATGACCAGTCCAACTTTGTGAAAGGCGTTCCGCTGTGCAGAAACGCAGAGCTGTGTTTTTAGGGACTTTTGGTCCGTATGAGCTAGAAGCAATTTTTTTTGTTAAAATTGGCAGATTATGCAGCAGATGATGGTTTATGTGAAAAATCCTTACTTATGCAGAAAACGCCTCAGCCGGAATATCTCCGATTTACAGAAGACCTTCTTATGAGTGGGAGGATTTTTCTGAGAAGGGAGAACCTCGCAATGATGCACATGACAAAAGCATTCACCTAGGGAATGAAGGCGAGTTCAGGATATAACTTAACTTTCATTGAGGTAGATGGGAGGGCTTCTTGGTGATCTGGCCACTCCCATGCTCAGGATCTCTGTTTTGTACCATTCGGGCAAAGAGGACACTCTCCAGATAGGATGGGATGATGTGCTGACCACCTGCCTGTTTTCGAGCGGAGTGTGGATCAGCTCACATGGTGGTTTACATGGTACTGCTCTAGGAGCTGTCAGCAGGTGTGTGTAGATGCTGTGGGAGGCTCAACTCCTGATGTGATCCACAAGACACCACTTTTACCGTGAATTACAGACCTGAACTAAATATTACTTGTCATTTAAATCCATGATAGATCCTAAATGACTCAAAGAAAATGTATGTCTTTTGTTCAATGAAAATGCTTGAAAACACGAGCTGCGCAAGCTTTCCAGAAAATATTATTTTCATTTAAAACAAAAATGGGATAGAAGGGCTGTAACAACTGGACAGAGCCTCCATCTCCCCTCTTATAAAACCCCTATTGGTTCAGAGTAAAGAAGCGCCTTCATTGCAAAGTTCAGTCATTAATCCTGTTAACATCAGCTGTGATATTTGATTTCCGGAAAGGCCAACTCAGTTTTTCATCCGTCCAAGGTAAATAAATTGGGTAACAGTAACACTAACACTTACTACTTACAGTACTTAGAAACAAGAGGAGTGTGGAAAGAAAAGCTACTTGAAAACAATGTTATTTTATTAAAATTACCATAATTATCAGAGTTCGATAGAGACTAGTCAACAGCTTCTTCAGAGTGAATTAAAAATGCTGACTGTCTTGGAATCTTGAGAACTGGACTTTAACAGATGAGCTCACGAGCTCTGTGAACATTAGCTCTGTGGACAACATTCGCAGATCTGCCTTTCGGACATAATGCTGAAACTCTTTGTCACACTGTTTCAAAACTCCAAACGATTTATTATTTTAAACTGGCCGCACATTCCTCTTTTTGCTATTTTCTTGGACTCGCCTTCGTTTCCTTGAGGGTAGTATAAAATCTCATTCTCTCACCAGCCAGGGCTTGGGAGCCTATGATCGCTCACATGCCTCTGGGGGAATCCGAAGTTTTGTTACAGTTGTCATCTGACACGATGGCATGAGCGCAACCAGCAACACTTCTCATTTTGGGACTTTTAGGCTTATACCTTGGGGAGTACAGTGAGACTACAAGTCCCAGAATGCTTCGTTTTGTTAGTAGAATACTGCGGAGTGGCTGAAGGTCAATGTCATGAAAATAGATGATTTCGCTGCTTTGTATTGCTGGCAGTTTACTGTCCCTGCGGGGTAGTAAGAATAAGTCACGGTCATTTGTGAGCCACCTGCCTCCCAGTCTAAGCGTGAAAACACGGCGCATGAGTCACGCTTGCCACCCCCTTACTTTAGCCCCGCCGACCTGTGAGAGGCACTCGCCCGTCTATGAGTATGCCAGGCTCCTAGTGCACTCTGGCGCTGACTGGTCGAGCGTGACAACTTCCAACGCAATACTGGCTAGAAACAATCGGTAAATTGAGAAAAGATGTCTGGATCTATTTTTGGAAGCAGCAGCAGTTTATCCCTCGCGCTTCTTAAAAGTAATGATTGATGGCGGAGCCCTACGCCCCACGCAGGGAGTCACTGCCGGCTGCTCGACTAGGTGTTTCTCCACTTCAGGAATTCCCGCGTTACGATACTCTGAGGAGCTCACTCTGGAGAAAACACATTTACCGCAGCCTGAGTCACCATATGAATGGTGGATGAATACATGAAATGTTCACTGAAGATGGCGCAGGCAGCTGCAAGGCCCAGCCTGTCAGCCCTCGTCATGGAGCGAATGTGTCTAGGGCTGGGTGAATAAGGACCGCCTCCTTACAGCATGGCGAGTTCCTCTTCATTGTGCACATGTTGTTTTCTTGGTGACAAACGGGGTTTAATTTGTAAAATGATTACATAAACAAACTAATAATTGCCGGGGTCCAAAGTTGCCTAGCATTAATTTCATCCCACGCCTCTTTGTTCCAGCTCTCTGTCCCTTTGTCAAAAATTGCAGTTTCTTTGTCATGTCTTGTGTCTTGCCTTGACTCCGTTTTACTGTCTTTCTCTTCCTCTCTTTCCCGACTTTCCCTCCCCTGCTTTAGGTAAAAGTCGAAAAAGAAAATCACAGAGCTCCAAATGCATACCTGTGGGTCCCAGCATTTCACCTACACATTCAGCTCTGCCTTTATGCTGTGCGAAGGCGGTGACAGGGTGCAAGCTTATGGAATAGGTCCAAAAGCCAAACTTTGTTATGCACTCTTCTGGTGCGGCTGAGGGGAAACCACTCAGTTTCCAACTTTAATAAGTGTTCTATTACTGGTATGTTGTAAAATACAGGGAGTTTCTGTACTTAACTTCAAACTTTGGTTAGATGCTGGTAATGTGCTTGGCTGATTTTGTTTTTTAGTATACCTATTGACATGAGAAATCTATTGTTTCTCCTCCATGATCAATATATAGTGCTCATTGATTATAGCCAGAACTACTGAAATTAAGTTATTTTGCTGCAGCAGCGTTTTCTGCACCATTAAGAATTTGCCACATAATCCGTTATCCGAGGCATAGTCTGCTGATGTTAACAAAAAGTAGTTTCAAACTCAAACAGATCAAAAGTTACTAAAACAGTGCAACACATGATGCTGCACTGTAGAAGGTGCTTTCTATTGCTTTTTGATATTTTGGGCTGTTAAACCAGTACTGATGACACTTTCCCAGACACTAAACAAAGACGGATCAGGTTTATGGTCTAAAAGGTAAGGCAGTGGAGTGAGTGGGAATTTATTATTTAAATCTTTAACTCTTTTTCAAATAAGCTGGCCAACAACTGTTTCATGACAACAATGTCACTGCTTCAGGGCCTCTATAGGAACTTCACAACTAAAAAAATATATATATTGTAAATGTCAGAACAGTGAATACAGCCAGAGTGAAGAAAATTAAAGAGTAACTAATAAACAAAAAACACAAATATCATTAGAACCTCAGGTGAGTATCTCTAGATAAATGTACTTGCTAAATGAAAGTGACAGTTGTAGCATCCTTTGAAACGTGCTAGAGATAAGGCGTTTCAATGTTGTCAACCTTAAGACCCTTGCTAGTTGGATATTACTTTAGCTGTTTACTTAAACATAAGCTCCAAGTCGTTTTTTTCTACTTAGGTTTCAGTTTGACTGATAAAGCAGAACATTATTTCATACCCATAACACACTTTAGATACTTAATAGTAGTTTTAGTGAGTATTAGAATTATTATGCTACGTCTACAATAAGGTGTAGTTTGGTGTTAGGCATGACATTTGACAGAAAATTATTTACTTGTTTTACAGATCTGAGATTGCGTCTTTATTAATGTGTTCCCATTTGATGTGAACTAAAGAAATGAATGATGCAGCTCACAAATTGTAACGTGCACTTACATTGGATAGTGTAAATTATTTTCCTATGTGAATTCTGATTTTGAAATTCTCTTCTAAGATGCGTGTGGTGGAATAAGTTTGTTTCGTATGCACTAGTATGTAGTCCAGCGCGTGATGGAATACGTTTGTTTCGTATGCACTAGTATGTAGTCCAGCGCGTGATGGAATACGTTTGTCTCGTATGCACTAGGATGTGGTCCAGCGCGTGATGGAATACGTTTGTCTCGTATGCACTAGGATGTGGTCCAGTGCCGCTTTGTAGAGATTTTACACTGTCTCTTCGGGCCTAGAGCACTAGGTTGTCTTTGATCCTCCCAGTATGAGGTTTCTGATTAGTCATCCTTTCATTTGGTGTCACTTCACTTTCGAAGATATTGTATTTGAACTTGATTTGACAATAAAAGCAAGATCAGTGTACATCTTTTAAGGACATAGTCACCTCTTTCCTTACTTTCCTTCTGTTCAAATAATATTCATTTTAAGCATCATTGTTAGGTTCCTATGAATGGGTTGAAAGGGTCTATCTCTAGCACATTTTTCAAAGAGATACTCACCTGAGATTCTAATGATAGTTTTTTTTTCTGTTTGTTACTCTTTGAATTTCTTCTTTTCAGTCTGGCTATGTTCACTGTTTGTTCTGACATTCAATATAAAAAATATTTTTTTTTCCTTGTGAAGTTACTTTAGAGGCCCTTATGAAGCGGCATTGTTGTTGTGAAACACATTGGCTGGCTTGTTATTTGAAAAAAATAATACAATATTTAAATAATAAATTATCCCTTAATCGACTGCCTTATCTTTAAGACCTCAAATGTAGTCTGTATTTGCTTTTGACTTATGCAGTGGTAATAGGAAAAGTCCGCTCACTTTTGAGGCCCGTGGTGTCTGATCTTGAGAGCCTCTGTGTTCCTCTTCTGTTTATTAGTTTTATCAAACCGTGTTAAAAAAAAAGACAAAATATGGAACAAATCCTATCAGAGCATGTGCTGCATAATGCTGTATAATTATTGTAGCAGCACAAGAGATACTGTTAGGACAGACAGGCCAAAAAACTCCTAGCTGCCTTCGCCAATGCAAAACCTTACTCATAAAAAGTCCCTGCAATGAAAGTCTTAATGCTGATTAAACATTTATACAACTCTTCCTTTGTATTTTTGCGACCAGTATTTAACTTTATGACCTATCAAATGTACTAGTAGGTCTGTTTGTAAAATTCTGTTTCATAGTGGTTTGTAATCTGATCTACTTCATGAATATTAATGAGGTAGGTCACAAATTGGAACTCACTCCAATTACAGGCCATCACAGAGATGGCGATAAAGAAAATAGGGCTGCCTTTATTAAAAAAACAAAAACAATAACCTTTTTTAAAGTTAGTTTCAGAGTTGGCAGTGGTCACCTGGGCCACTGCCTACTCTCCAACAGGCTTTTTATATTCACTTATAGATTACTGCTCCAACTACCTTAGGAGTAGTTAATTTTTCAATGTCTTGTGTCTGGACTTCTGTTGTAAAACACTAGGGCATCATATACCGATTTGGTATTTGGATGGGATACCTTCAGCATGATATTTCCAAATGCTTAATGCAAATATGGTTAAGGATGTGGTCAAAAAAATCTGACTCCTAAAAGGGGTTTAGTACATTGTAAAAAATATTTTTACTGTAACAGAAAGTGAATTGGGCCAAAAGGCCTGACGTTGGACACCAGGATTTTGTCTTTTGTCAGTGGTTTTCTGTTTTGCCATGGATTTTGCAAAACCTTGTTGGGGAAGCTGCTGGGCTCTTATCAACCTAAAAAAACAGATGGCTGAAAGCAAGAGTATTTTTTTGATCTCAGAACAAGCACATTGCCATAATAGCACTTTCCGCATAAGGGAATTACTTTGTATGAGGATTTGATCCTTGTGAAATTGCAGAATGCTGTCGGTCACAAGGAAGTTAGCCAATGGCTGAAGTGGTTGCATCCACTGCTCCATGCCGTAGTGAGCAGAAGACAGACATGAATGACATAAAAACAGATCAGTGAAGAAAGACAACTGGCTAAAGGCCCTTATAAGTAAGTATATTATGCATATAATTTTAGTAAATCTAAAATGGTTTATCTAACACCAGACCTAAAAATAGATTTTGTAATGAAACTAACGCTAGTCCAGCACACTGCGCCGCTCGTCCTCATCCCTAGTCCTTTCTGGCTGCTGTATTGTTGCAAACGGCATCCAGAATATTGCAAGCTCAGTGAGTGCCACTCTGCTATATATTGTTTAAGATGTTCTCAATTAATTTAGAATGGCTAGTTAATTGGAAAAGGAGCATTCATTATTTTATTCAAGATGTTTGCTGTAGGATAGACCTTGGACCAAGGAAAGGTGGAGGACTTTATGGAGATCAACTTTATTTCAGCAGGTGCATCTTGAACATGAGGTGTTGGACGATTCAGTGTGTTGGGTTCCTGATACAAAAACCAAGACATGAAAGGGAGCGGTGTTACAATAAAGTAGCATGATCAACTCTTTTAAGATAACACAACAGTTCTTTAATGAAGAGTCAAACTTTCAACATATGTTATGACCCCTACTTTTTACTTGATTCATTTCAGAACCCAAGCCTTTATTGCAAATGGCTTGCTATTTGCATATGTTGTTGCTTAGTTTTTTGCATCTATATAGGGCTAACCTGCAAATAAAGGCCATTGGCTGAAGGAGCCCCACTTCACCAAGCCTAGATGCACTTAGTCTAGGGTGACCAGACATCCCGGACTTCCCTGGACAGTCATGGTTTTCAGAGGACTGTCCTGACAGACCAACACTTTTCTTAATTTTAAGTACATGTCCCGTTTTTTTCGGACAAAGGTCGTCTTCATGCGAAGCAGACTTAAAATGTGTGCTTTTGTTTCCATGGTACCTCTCCAGAGTCTCCAATAATGCATTTGTTTCTTTCATGCAGTGCAGCCGGTTGGCTGCATGCACCCAGAAGAGGGGAGACAGAATGGGGAGGAGTGCTCAGGGTGCAGCTACTGTTAGTAAGCTTGTAAATGTGTGTTAGTAACCATGTAAGTGTGTGTGTGTGTGTTCTCTCTCTTTCTCTCTGTCACTCTCCCTCCCTCTCTTCCCCTCTCTCTCTATCCCCCTCTCTCTCTCTATCCCCCTCTTCTTCTCTCTCTCAACATAGATGTTAGATGAAAGACTTTAGTCCTGCATTTGTGACTGGCAGTTGTCGGTTTTTGCTTTTCAAAATCTGGTCACCCTAACTTAGATCTAAAGGAAGGAAAATAAATAGGAGCCAGTAGGAGGTGGCGGAAGGTAATTCTCAGGAATTGTTATGCAGGCATTGTTGCTTTCAGTTGTTGTACTTGCCCTGTCATAAGATTCAAGGTGTGACTATCAAGAGGTGCTCAGTTGATTGAAACCAGGTAGATTATGCCTGTTTACCTATACTGCGTGTATGCCAAATGGGAATCTTGTCCCTGTTACCATGATTGTCCTGCAGATAGTTGCAGCATTAAAGAATCATACAATTTGGGATCCCTCTTTTAGGCCAACCATGATGGAGCCAGATTTGTTCTTGAATGAAACAGATTAATCCTCTTTTTGCACAGTTGTTGCTACAACCATCAGACACCATCCATCAATGGTGGTTTTTAACTTGACGTAGAAGCTTATTTGTGCTGCTTAGTGGTAAGACACATCCTTCGGATCATCTCCACAAAGTGATAACATGAATCTAGCCACTTTCTTTTGCAATAGTCCGAAGATCTTTGTGCTCACATTTCACACCCTGTATGCAGAGACGTGCTTATGGGGAAGAGAAGATAGTTAAGTTAACTCTGCTCAAAACCTTGATCTTTCTGGTATTTGAGTTTATCATAGGTAATCACGGAATATACTTTAAAGTCTGACTTCACAGTATAGCTGTCGGAAGGACCTTTTTACCACTTTCCAAAGTATAAAGAAAGTTTGATTTACCTGCATCCAAAAGAGCACATCTATCTATTGGTTGTTTACAGTACAATTTGGCCTCCTATTGAGTGCTTGGATTAAAATTCACCAGGGGCTATTTTACACCTTACAAGCACTCTGAACCATCACAAATTAAAAGATTTATGTCATAGATGCATTGGATACAGAAAGCAATAACGTATTCTTATTTCACTGCTTTTTAATGGCATTTATGTTTTTATCGTTTGGTTCTGGACTCAGTGTTAGCTTTAACATTGCTTATTTGTTAAGAAAATAACTCATAGCATTTCTAGGGCAAAATGGTTGGCAGTCAGATTGCAGGGTAAAGGGCACAGTACTTGGAAAGACTTTCTTGAAAGGACTCAGTAGAGGGCTTTTTCCCCTCCCTTACTAATCTCTTTGTTGCTTTAAACCGTGTAGACGCTAGCGCCAAGACACCTTTGGGCATTCGCATGCCAACAAATAATATCAATATCTTGGTGGTGAAACACTATCTGCTCTGCGAATTTCATTAGCCAATAACTGGAAAGCTTAGTGCAGCACTGGAAGCACATTAAAAGACCTGCTTTTCTGCTTTTTCAATTTTATAATAGAGATTGGGAAATATATTGTTTTCTGTACAAAAAGAAACTGAGATCCTTAATTATGAAATAATATGGGTAAGCTGACTTCCAGGAAACGTTATTAGCACAACTATTTAAAACAAGCATTTGCAATGCAACGGGTCTCGCGTTTGCTTGAATTAGAGCTATTAGTGTTGTAACCTCCTAACCCGACTTTTCTTGCCCCATAAATTAAAAATGAAAAGTAAAACAGTTTTACATAAGCCAGCCGATTCACAGCGCCACAACCGCCATGAGCATCAGCGTGAAAACACACACAAAAGGAAAAAGAAGTTTGCTCGCTGTCAAACTTATCGCGCAAAAGTGCAGTTAGCCTTTGTAACAGGGGCATAGACAAGTCGGTAACAGCCTCCCGAAGGAGGGACAAACGTAAGTCATTTACCAATGCCATCAAAGGATTTTTGAAGGGCAAGACCACAAACGAGTGGTAGTGGTGGGCATTGTTAAAAGCCCAGATACAAACCAACACGTCGGAAAAGCAGCGCTTGCGCGCTGCTATCCTCAACCTAATAAACATCTTTTCTCATCCTCAACTCCAGGTTACATCACGCTACCACCCGCTTCCGCTCGTTTAACAGGACATCTGGCCACCTCCTGAGTATTTCAGTTGGTCTAGTGCACATTTCATGTTACACTTCCTATACTAAATTCTCAATATGCTGCCTGTAGTTTTAGTGCAGAAGGGGAGCATCGTGTGCGCCAATAACGTGAGCTGCTGTTGTTCACGACACTTGTTTCTTTCACTCTTTTTTTACCGCCAGATGCACCGCTGCATTCAAAACTTCCACGGGGACTTGTTTTGTGCCAGAATACAGCAGTAACTGTCATTTTGGCATTTTCCATAATTTCTGCAGAACTTTACGTAATTAAAAAGAAAATTCACATTGTCTAATTTGCATTCACAATGCTCCTGGGACGTCCATTTATTTCCACAGAACGATTTTCTGAACACAGCGTACGGCTACTTCCCACGTGTTTCACAGCGTCCCGTAGAGCGCAGTAATTTTACTATTTTAAAATTGTTTTCATTGCTGCAACATTAAAAGACTGTGCTATGCTCTTTTGCAAACCCTCAACAACAAAACGTTGTCGGCTTCAAGTTAGCTTTTCACTTCCTGGTTCTAAGACTCCTTGCAGATGTCCCTGCCGTCGCGTGCACACCGCAGTATCAAAGGTGAAGTGCAGCGTTCCTTTGTGAGGTGAGAGCCCAGGCGCCAGTGAAAGTCAACCCAGGCGCAAGGAAAGAGGTAGAGTTGTTCCTGGATCATGGCTTGGCTGATTTACCTCGCCGCGTGGGTTTGAGGATTTTATTATGCTTAATATGCAGAATTTTTGGATCCCAGTCACATTGATTTATCGTTGGGGAAAGAGAAAGTCTCTGTAAGTTTCGAGCTGTCTTGTGATCTGAGTTATTAAAATCACGGAGGCAAGAGACTATGCCAGGCCTACGAACAAAAACCTGGCACGTCCAGACTGACCCAGTGGTGGACAGTAAGGAGGTCAGCCGCTTGATTCGCTTGAGGTCCACTACGCAGGAGAAGGAATTGTCTCCACTCAGTCCACAAAGGGACATCAGTTTGGTGGTCAACCCCGGATTTGTCGTGGGCCGGATCCAGCTTTTCAGTGCCGGGGTAGGGACCCCACAAGAGAAGTCCTCAGAGGTAGAAAGGAAGACCCAGCCTTTTAATGTATGGTTGGAGACCCCACAAGGGAGGACCCCAGAGTTGGGCCCATGTGAGACGCTGACGAGGCAGAAAGTGATAAAGGTGAAAAGGAAAGAGATCGTAGACTTTGAGGTAAGACGGTCACACAGATATATGTTAGTTATGTTACAGGCCTCTATACAATTCTAGTACCTCGATGGGGAAACAGTGTACTTAGTGATGGGGCTTGGGCATGATGCAGTATGTGTAATTCCTAGAGTGTACCTTTCAGGAGCACAGAAGGACTGGAACCCGAATTCCAACAGGGGTACATCTGCAGAAAATGTTACTTATTTCGCTGTTCCTTCCTTTCCAAAATTTGCTGACTGAACACACTCTCTAGGCGTTTCAGATGATCACATTTAAAGGAAAAGCGAGATGTTTCTGAAATGTGTGTGAGAACGAATTGTGCACATTAAAAGTATTTTTGCCCGCTGGTGGATTATTCCGAGGTGCAGACTCTACTTGTCATCACTCTTTGAGTGAGTTACATTAGCTCAGATGGAAAGCCATAGGGCCCCACTGGCCATTGTGAAACGATGTCCCGGTTTTGTCCCGGTGGACTGCAGACCAGCATGAAGCAGATGTGGGGTTGCTTTGAACATTTTTGAAAGCCGGATTCAGGGTGGAAGTCCAGACAACTAGGCATTGGTCAGTTTCATAGATAAAGTACGGGTTGAGGTAAAAGCAGTATAAATGATGAAGTGATGATTGAGTTTTTGATGCAAATGCTTAGATTCCTTTGTTGTACATTCTTTTGTCTGCTTTTCTTTTAGTGTTGTTGGGAGGGTAGTTACAAGACAGGACTGATCATGGTTGACATAGAGGTGTCATACATGGAGACGCACAGTGGCAAAGATTTCTACCAAGGGAGGTGTTTTATGAATGATAAGGAAAACATTTCTATAGCTCTACAATATTTTCAGCTCAAAGTGTTATTAGGATGATATGCAGTATCTGTATTATTTATATTTACAGTTCGATAATGGATAATTGTTATATAGTGGGAATGCGCCTAGGTGGTTACATTGCTTCGGTAAGTGTTTAAACGTTGATACAATGAGAGTGAGCAGAATAGGAATTATTATAATGAATGAAGACTTCATGGTCTGTTACTGCAGTTTTGGTCGCACAAGTGATACTCTTGTTTATGTTCTAACATAGCAATAAAAAAAGTAAAATAAATGTTGATAAAATCTGCACCTTAGGCAATCATACCTTATTGTATGCACTTCTCAGTATCACCGTTCTCCAGTAGTAATGGTGCCTGAGAGAGCACCCTTCGGTGTTTGTGTTTTGCTGTTCTTTGGCATATTCTGAGTCTGTCAGAAGCACACAGACCAGAGGAGTAAGACGAAGATTCCTTCACAATCTGCCTCTGAAAGCCAGCCGGGCTGGCACGGAGTACATCAATGAGTTAATCTTATGCCACTTGGGAGAACCCCTACTACAGTCCTAACAATTTTAGGGGGACCCCTAGAATATAAGTCCTTTATCCTCCAGCCTCAGATGGCACTGGTTCTATCTTTCCTTTTTAGAGTCTTAGATTATTGCCTTTCCGCATGGTTCTGAAAAGCGCTCTCTGTTAAGTGAATGCTGGTCTGGGTTTTATCTGGCCTCTATGTTAGGTTGTGTTGGTGCTTACAGAATGTGTCCTCACGTGGTGCCTGAGGGGCATATTCGCCCTCCAGAAATATTCCATTACATATAACATATTGCATATCTTTGCCACATTCCATGACGTTTCTAAAATCTGGTCTACTAATTTTAGATATTTCCATATGTCGCTCAGTTCCACAATTAATATATTAATTATGTTCAAAAGAAGTCATCATGTGTTTGTGATTAGTATTTCTACAGCTCTGTGAATGATAGGTGGCCCTATTGGGATTTATCACTGGTTAAACAGACATACAACAGCTTAACCTAAGACTCCAGTGGCTGAACCTTTCTTGCGGCCAATAGTCCTAGTCACACAGGAACTCCACAGAGGAAAGTTCATAAGTGTGGTTCTTCAAAAATATCTTAACAGTAACGTACAATTTGTGTTAAGGTGCATAATGCTTCCATGCCACAAATCATTTTTTCTCTATTTAAGAATCCCCAATATATCCATATAATGTATGGTATTCGAAATTACACAATTATTAATTTCAAAAGCATTGAATGAAATTCATAATCGGGATGAATCAATGGATAGTGCTGGTGCTGTTTTATGTTTTCTACAGATATATTGTGCAACATAATTGGACGTTTGCAAAAGATTACATGACCCTACCCTAGTAATTTTACCTTATAGAAACACAAGATAAATGTTAGTATTTTGTTATTTATGTGCAAATTCATTAGTGATAGTATTTCGAATTCATAAGACTGTTTACTCTTTTAAACTGTGAGACAGTGTGCTAAAATTAAATAATCATTTAAAATGATACCAGAAAACATCTCTGCATTGGGATTTTATTTAATAACAAATTAAGGTATTAGCATGTGATAAGCAACACACTTACTGTAGCACAGGGTGAGGGGTGGAGAGTACTTTTAGAACTCAATTTTGTGCACAGAGATTTTTGAAAATCAAAGACAAATCTTGGTCAGTCTTAACAGCCACATTGACTGTGGGATTCTCATACCCAAAATCGCACTTTTGTGAAATGTTAACATCTGGTGTAACGAAAAATTAAATAATTTGATAACTCACTCCTGTGGCTTGTGGTGCCCTACGAATTCTGCTATCATTTCCTGGTTCTCGAAGGTGAACCTTGTAATGCCTTCTATTACTTTGTCTTTGCTGAGGAAGGCAGGATTTAGTTTTCAGGTCTCACTTCCTTCTCTTGTGTACTAGCTCTTACTCCAGTCTAGAATTGTTAATTCAATAAGGAGAGCTCATCTAAATGCAGGTATTCTTGCTGAGAGCGTGGGGTGTTGGGTAGTCCTCCCACCCTCCCTCCCCCCAACACACATGGACCGAAATGTTCTTTAAGAGTCGTACATTTCTGGGGTATGCTTTAGAATCGTTTTATTTTTCTCCAATAATTGATGTTGCAACCCAAAATGTGTGCCCTTCTTTAGTGCTAACTTTTCAAGAGAACTATCTGCCGCCTGCCCTCCTCCAGAAGGAATCGTACAGTTGGATCATAAACCTGTTACCTTTCCATTAAACCACTAGTTATGTGAGCTCAAAGGATAATCATTGGATCCACTACATACAGGGACTCGACCAGGAAGCTTCTAGTGCTCAGACCCCTGAAGATGTGCTCAAAGTGCTAATTTCCAAATTATGTATCCATGTTAAAGTCGAGCTGAGCTGAAATAACAAAGGTGTATTATGTAGCAGCGTTATTTCTGTTTTTACAATTGTAATCATTTTCTAATCTATGCAAAGCGAACCCTGAAGAGTGGCCTCTGATAGGTGCATAGGTATGGGCTATAATTATTAGCCCGGCAGACAGAGAGACACTATGCTAGTGTGCGTTTGTATGAATATTTGACTAGCCAAAGAAGCAAATGCGCCTTTGCAGTACATTGGCTTGCGACAGTGGCTTAAAATGCTTCCGTCAGTTTAATGTAAGGTGACGTTAAAAGGAGAGAGCTGCCTTTCCTTCTCTCGCTGCATATATTTACATAAGTGGTTGGTTTGTATAAACGAAAACAAATGTGCCGTGGGGAAAAAGCTAGGCCTGTGAGGTCCCAAAGTGTTTCTTTGAAATTGAATGCTTGTTGAATCACTGTGAGGGGCAGGGTAGACGTGTGCACCCTTCCATTACACTGCGCTGGAAGAGACGCAGGTTTCTGGGGAGACCTGATCACCCTACTTGTGTACTTATTTTTAAATACTCTGTCTTGTGCATAATTATTGCATGGCTCTTGAGAGTGAGGGGGGACGGGGCTTAGGAGTTGTCCTCGGAAGAAAGGTGTGTAGAGATGGGGAGAAAGGGCAACTGTAAGGGCGGAAGGAAGGAAGCACAGATGAAGAGGGACATGAGTGATCTCGATGCATGTGGAATGCGCATGAGAAAGGTATGATGGAATAAATTGTGTGGAGTTATTTTATAAAATGTTAAAAGTACGATGAAGTCCAGAAAATACAGACAACAGCAGCAGGCTGAGTTAGGAGTATGCACTACTTGAGGTATAAGCAAGTGTTAAGAGCGCGTGGCCCTCCGCTTGACAATGATTATTGACTCACAGTAAGCCCACGAGGGGACATATTCCCTTGGCTAAATTGGTCGTTAATGAGCTAGGGAGATTAGTACAAAAGTGGAAGCTTATGGCAGCAGATTGGTAGTAGACAAGTAAACAGATGGAGGAATAGAAGGGCAGGGAGACGGAGACATACCCGACTGGAGGGAGAAACAGGAAACTATTCAAACATGGCAGTGAGGACTCGACCAAGAGATAAGCTACACAGCCTTCCTCCAAACCCTAAGTTCAAGCTCGTATGTGCTTGTTCTAAACTCGAGGCTCAGACTACTTGGGGTAATGAAAAACAATAGGATTTGACAATTCTCAGCGTGGGGTTCTGTGAATGCAGAGAGAGGATTCTGTTGCACGTCATCTATTGCTTGAACCACTCGACACACACATTAACTTGGGTGCATGCTCTTACATTAACAAGGGACAGCTTTTCACCTATAGTTCTAAATCCACCCCATGGCCATTGAGGACGGACCACTGCACATGTTTAATGGTTGAAGAAGGCTACAAACAGTGAATGTTGTTACCAGTCAATGTTAAACCAGGCTGGGCACGTCCGTAAGCTTCCTGCTCTGGAACCTCAAATGCCAACACAAAACAGTTAATGGGAGGGCGCAAATTAACCTTTTAGGACAAAAGACATACGAAGTTAATAAGATTCCAATACTAAAATGAATTAGAAGTAAAAAAACAATTAACATTTTTGGAAAATAAGAACAAGGCAAATAGTGAGAGCAGATTCATTTTTATGTTTGTAGAATTCTTTATTGTGTTTCTTTTCAGTAACTGACAACAGCTTTTCTAACTTAATATGCGTCCTGCGAGAATGAACGTATTTCCAAAAGTGTGAGACATTAGCCAGGGTGACGGAGGCACTGGCGTCACCACCATTCTGTCATTGACACAAAGAGCGTCATTGTGTCCAACAAGAAACACAAGAGAGACAAAAATGGAGTCGAAATAGCCATAAATCAGCAGTTAGCAACTTTATTCAGGCCTTGGCAATGAGAGAAGGCCAACAAATGGCCACTGGTGATGAACTGTCTGCAGAATAGGCAGTGGAAAGGTTAAATGAAAAACAAGTGGCTTTTAACAAGACATCCCTCCTGGCCCTCCAGGACACGGGCATTTGTAGCTTTGTCTTCTTTTGTACGTTTGAGCAAATTTGTGAATTGGAAATAAAAACGAGAATGCAAGTGGAAAAAGGGATTGCTGTATAACAGAAAGAGGGATAGTTTAGTAGATGGAACTATGCCTTCTAGGAGGCCTCTAGTGGAGGAGGAATGTAAAAAAACAGCATTGACTAATGTAAAAAAGTCAGTCATTGGTAAGGATGTGGCTACTTCTCATGTATAAGTACACAACCTTCCCTCTACTGGGAACTGAAACCCATTTTAGAACTTGACTCTCAGCATAGCGAGGCAGGATAATCCATGGTCTACTCTAGGAAGATGGTGTGGGCTAGCGCCCCAGTTGCAGGCACACAACGAACGCCCAATAAATCATTGCTCAGTCAGTACCTCTACTTATAAAATGGAAATTTACTGTATTACACAGTTCTACTCAGAACTGCACATTCATTTACAAATATACACATGAAAGCAGGTGGAACTACCCTTCTAGCAGTACAGAGCTAGCAAGCCCAGACCCATAAAACCACAATAACCCCCACACATACTCTACATAATACAAGGAGTTTTATTGTTCAAAATACATGCCTACTGGCTTTGTCAGTGTGTCACCATATTAATAAGCAGAAGTATGCCATAAAAGACCATTAAAACCACTAACGTTGTCACTGTCAATAAAGCATTTCAATGACCTTTAGAACCCAGATGTCTCCAGTAGGCCCCCGCCCCAACACCCGCCAAACGTGAACTGACAAAGTCTGATTGTTTTGGCATTGGAATAATTTTTATTTCCAAATGTCAAATAATTCAAAATCATAAAACATATCCTGTAAGTCAAAATACAATCCTGTCATAAATCTCAAATGATGATAACGACACAACCAAGTAACGCCAATCACCGGTCGTGCCGCCCACGCCGCATCCACGACAGAGGCTGAGGCCTGATCTGGGGGGGCACTTAAATACCCCCCAATGGATGCAGCGGTTGGAAGTGACGTGCTCATCCTCCCCCTAATTGCTCTTCTGCCCAGCCAGCAATGTAGGACCAGCATACAGGGCTCAGGCCACAGCAGCCCCGGGCCCTAAACAAACCCTTCCCCCCCAATTGGGGAGGAGCTCTGTCATAATCACCGGTAACTTTGTCACTGGCATCCCACTCTTCAGATCCTTGATGGGATGCCTGTTTTAATTCTTTTACCATGGCAAGTAGGTTCCTTCTGTAAGACAGTAGCGTGTTTTGAATGGAAGTAATGTCATAGTTTGCAAACCAATTTGTATTCCTCTTTAAACTTTTGCAATGACTGGCATCTTATTGAACGCACAAAAAACAGCGATGAATATTGTAGCTTTGAGTACCACTACACAAATCAGTAGCCTTGAGTAAACCCATTTTTTATGTTATTTTTATTTTGAATTAGCATTTGTGCAGTGCAAAAGATACTGTAATAATGAAGGCTTCTTTTCTTTCAGTCTTGCCTGCAAGCCCCACTCAGCAGAAAATACTTGTGACTGCCATGGAGCACACCGTTAACCACGTGGCATCCATAGCACACAAAAAATCTTGAATCGATAAAAAGTAATTTGCCACTTCTGATCACTCAAAATGATAGATATGGTTCATGAATCCATGGGTTGTATACTATTCAGTTCATTATTTACCAGGAATTTCTCTTTCACTTGAAACTCCATCAAATTAAATTGCAGATTCAAATCACCATGCAGAAAAGGAATTTAATTCCTCGAGGACGACACAAAACCCTGACCTTTCATAGTTCTTTCCAAGCCAACATTTAAGCAATGCAATAAGACACTAAGAAGATGGCTATCTGCAAGTTTACAATAGGACCTTGTTATGAAAGTGACGCAGTGGCTTTCACTTGTTTGCTTAGGAGCTGGACTTTGAACTTGGATATTAATGGCTCGTTGACAAGCTTGGCGCTTTCTTTAAACAGTGCAAAGCCTTTAAGTTGCTTAAACATGTCAAATACTCATGCCATTTCTAGCCAAGAAGCATGCCATCGTGAGAGAAATAATGAAGGGAGCATTTATTTCAGAAACTTGATGTTTTCTTAAAATTGAGGCTGAGGTTGTAGCAGGAATGTATTACAAGGTTTTGTAACTAGACAATGGATCAAACTGATATCCATAAGGCAAACAGGTGAGTGAAATGTGAAATTTCACATTTATTAAAAGAGGCTTTATCTAGCCATCATCTTTCAGTGTTAGTAAGTGGTCTGAGAGTGCACGTGCCATTAAGATGAACTGTAAAGTGTTTTGCGCTAAGGTTTCAGAAGGACTTTATGTAAACGCACCAAGATCTGACCAGGCATTCTGGTGCTCTACATATTGTGTTTATTTCCAATTCTTTTTTATTTTTATTTAAATCATGAGTTGGAACTCCAAAGAGGTCCACATGCAAATAAAATACAAAGTAATGTGCAAAAAACCCTATGATTCCAATCTTAAACCAGTATAAAACAATACATTCTCTATCAATAAGTTACATTCACTGGATTCCTTAATACGGGACATATCATACAAACAGTTACTCCCTGAATAGAAATCACTTTTAAAATATAATGCCAAATCCAAGATTAGTTTGGCTACCATCAAAACCAATTAGGACCTATACATAATATCTATATGAATATAATAGGAAGACTACATGAACTGCATACCCTCTGCCCATCATTCAGGCATACAAACTAATAACATTAGAATGTTTTATATTATAAAAGATTCATATTGGGTCATCCCCCTGCCAAAATAGGATCAATACATGTCTCTTGTACCCTACTAAAACAAAATTCAATAAAGATTTTAAAAAAGACTTGAAGTATTTAAAAACCCTACAACAGAAGAATTCATTTGGCGTGTTGTTCAAGATTTCCAAAGCCTCTTTGGCAGAGTAAAAGTTAAGTTTCAGGTGGAGGGGTTTCAACCATATCTTCCTATAAACTGCTAAAACAGGGCAGACAAACACAACATGCTTAGGATCTTGCACCCCCAATTGACATAAATCACAAATATTCATAGACGCATCCCATTTAGAGGTGAGATCACGTAGTGGCAGTCTGCCTAGTCTCAACAAGATAAAAAAAAGTCTCACCCCATGTGGAAGATTCCAAGCTAAATATGGCAGAGAGCTTTTAAACACTACAGATTTAGTCAATGTTGTTAATCTCATCTTTGACAAACTAAATTCCTGATCTAAAGAAAAACATTTAGACCATGTCACCTCTTTCAGAGTTTTTTTTTTTTTAAACAATCGAAGGCAAGGAAAGACTCAACTCAGGGTCAAGATCAAGCAGTTCTGCTAAAAAATTAAAATTTCTAAAAAACTTAGATTTTTCTCTTAAATTACTAAAGATTTCTGTAAAAACTAAATGTCTGAAGGAGAAATCCCTACTTTGAGCCAGGCAGCACTCCCTCAGAATCACCGCTGCTAGGCCCTGAACAAAGGTACTCTTAATACGGAATTTGAGCTTAAGGGCAGCCCCTGAGATAGTTATTACAGGAGGCAAGGCATCCTAAAATCTGTCCATCGGCCTTGTCAAGAAAACCCCATTTAAAAGTCTCGATACATTCTATAGCGTAAAGAAGGGTTGCTAGTATCTTTACTTGATAAGCAGTAAGAAGATGTAAGAAATGACGCCGGCCAACTGCATTATAAAAGGCTAATAGCCCTGGCACTTGAGAGAAAGCTTTATTAACATTATTTCAAATATGGTCTTGGGCACTGAGTGAGTGGGATAAAATATGCCCCAGAAAACAATACGTTTTTACTTGCTCTAGCTTATGTTGACCCAAGAGCCAGGAGAAATTGATCTTTTTACCAAATCTTTTCCCAAGAAAACAGACAACTTGAGATTTAGATATATTGGTTTTCAGGTGGTGCTGCATAGTGTACTGATTTAAGGCAGCTAAACACTTGTTTAAGCCTTTCAGAGTAATATCAATCACGACTATATCGTCTGCATATAACAGACTAGAGATAGGTCGACCTCCCATTTTGGGTGCAAAACCTACTGCATTGGATAGGAAATCTGGCAAATCATAAATATAGAGAGAGAAAAGCAATGGAGCCAAAAGACAGCCTCGCTTCAAACCATTTTGTGTAGCAAACTCATAAGACATGCCCTGCTGTCCTTCTAAAAGAAATTTACATCAGGTGGAAGAGGGTAGAGCAATAATTAAACGTAACAAGTTTGTCAGAACACCCATCTCGTGCAGTTTCTTCCATAGAATCTTCCAATCTACTCTATCAAAGGCCATTGAAAAATCTATAAAAGCAGCATATACAACCCCACTCCTGAGCTGAACATACTTTTCATTGATAGTTTGCAATGTAAGAATATTGTCCAAAGTATTGTGTTCCTTTCTAAACCCTGTGTGCTCCAGTGGGAGGATCATGTTCTCCTCAACCCAGGAAGTAGGTGTACTAATATGCTTTTTGCAAAGATCTTACCAGTTGCGTCCAACAGCGCAATCTGGCGATAATTTATGGGGAGGGTTTTGTCTCCCTTTTTATAAAGGGGGACTATCGTACTCCCTGTCCAAGACTCTGAAATTTTACCTTGTAAATAACATGTGTGGAATACCGGGTGAAGAATTGTTGTCCAGAGCTGAGGTTCTTGTTTAATTACTGCCATCAGGACCTCATCAGGGCCCATAGCTCCAGATGCCCGAATTGACCTTATGAATACCTCGATCTCAGATTCAGAGGGGGGGATCAAAAATGTTAATTTCTACTATATTACTTAATCACGTGACTGCTCCCCCTGGATTCATATCCAGATTTTCCGCATAAAGAGAGAGTATAAATTCCTTCCAGTCTGTTTCAGCTATCGGGGGTGCGATAGAGGGCTTACGATTACCACACCCATCAGATATAATAGACCAAAACATTCAAGAACATTTGGACACTGCCGCTTCCCTCAATGTGAACCACTTCTGGTCCTCCTCCGTCTTCTTTATACTTCTCTTCATACGGGCTCTTCTTCTTTTTAAGAGGGAGATTTTCCTATTACTGTCCCTCAACACCCCTTCATGTATTTTCCTTACCAATTTTGTGATCTCTCTGTTCAATAATAGTACAGACAACTTTACCTTCTTTTGAGGCCAAGACTTGGGCTGATCACTTCGAGTGATAGATGTCATGAGTTTGGTCAAATAGATTAAAGGATTCCTACTACAAGCAGGGATAGATCTCGCTGAACCTTCAAGGACGTTTTTAACGTATAAGATTTTGGTCAGTGTCCAATAAATTCTGCCTGTTTTTCCATTAAAACTGATATCCTTGCCCTTTAAAGTCCATGACTCAACTGAAGGTAACAGAATTTTTAGCGATAGATTAAGGATCTTATGGTCACTATACTGTGAATCAATAATTATCATATCCTCCACCAATTGGGCGATAGCATAAGAAGCCATCATATAATGAATAATAGAATTACTTTGTAAGGATTTATGGGTGAAGGCTGCAGGGGAATCAGAGCGAAAACGCCCGTTTAAGATGATACAACTAAGATGCCTCAGTCCTTTCTATAACATCCACCCCCTTTTATCTGTCTTAATTCTAGGGGGAAATAGAAGGGGAGGGATATTCATTTAATTCTCTTTCTCCAGATCGCAAAAGATGGAAAAAGTTTGATTAGAGATCTTTCAATTTAGATCCCCTATGATCAATACCTCATCTGCACTCTCCTTTGAATTAAAGCAGACAGCAGAGATATGATCAAACATTTGTGATAAAATTAAATCATAATCCTTTTCTGGAGGGATATGGGTATTTACTATTAGTAAAGAAAATTTCCTACCATTCACAGACCTTAAAAACACTTTCACAATTTGAAAAAAGTTCGAAGAAACTGGCAAAGAAACAAAATCCCACTTATAATTATTGCTTAACAACATAGCAATCCCCCCCATTTTGTGTGCTCTTTCAGAGAGGACTGGGCCTTTGAACAGAGAACAAAGTACCCGGGACAATGAAAATCTGAAACCCTCCAAGTCTCTTGGATGCAAATTAAATGAGCCTTCCAAGACTGGATCATATCCAATTTTTCCAGGTGATTCCCCAGTCCTGTAGCGTTCCAAGAGACTACTGAAGATTAGGGTTGGAAACCAGGGTATACCGGTTTTCCCTTCGCCCGAGAGCTATTTAAAGTTCCCGCCAGCCAACTCCAATTTTCCTGAAGGGGGCTTCTTCCATACATTTCACCACCCTTTCACCATGTGGCAGGGAAACTTTCACTTTGCCCAGAGCGGAGTGGGAGAGATCCAACACTTGACAGCAGGGAGTATCGAACCCAAGAGGAACAGGGGGAGGTTGCTGCAATTTACACAGCATTACTTTGTCCCATACTGGGAACACGTCTATGCCTCTATGTAATAATTGCTCACAATTATCCAAAATCAAATTCACTACAACTTTAGAGGTAAACCAGACTTTAGACGATAACTCATCTCCCCTCTGCTCTAGGGATACACAAACAATATCCCAAGTGTCAATTTGCTTTAACTCCTCAATATCAGCAAAACAAGAGATTAGAAAGGAACGATTTAAAACAAAATCCTGATCAAGTGGAGCAGAAAATTCCAGACAATCCAGGCTCGTCATAAGTCCTTTTCCGGCTTCCACCCTACTGGTGGCTTCCCCATCCTTATTACAATTAAAGACTATATCCGATAATCCTGTAGGCACATTCTCGTTACAATAATGTTCAGCACATGGGTTTAAATCTGAGACAATCTTCATTGAGTCAAGTGAGTTATCACATTGCCAACCCCTACCATGTTTCCCCTGGGAGACGGTGATCCCACAGATCTCATATCCTTGAGCAACTTCTTCCTCTGGGCCAGACCATGCTCTTTCTGATCACACAGAGGCCCATCAAATCCAATATTCTCAAACCTAACCTTTTTTGGGTTCTTTTTTGGAATGTGCCATTTCCCCTTATTTCTCCCTTTTCTCTTGCCACTTTTCCCCTCTGCAACCTCTTTTGGAGCCAAACTCATATTAAGCTCGGCTGATAATGGGGCAGGAGGAATTTTGGGCAGAAAAATGGGAAAAGGGGCCACTGAGAGATTTAACTCAGTTTTCACAGGTACAGAATCAGGTACGACTTGCGCCCTATTGCTCGTAGATAGAGGACTAGAGAAAAGCTTTTCCAAGGAATAAACAATAATTTCTTGCCTCAAGGCATACTGTAAGGTTGAAGCTTTCAACAGAACCTGAGGCTTACCCACCTGAGTTCCCTGATCAAGAAAAGTAGGCTGAGTGCAAGATGCTCTAATTGCCCAAGGAGCAGTTGGGGACGTACATATGCTAGAGCCTTGACACTCCAGATGTAAAGATCTTACCTTTACAATCATAGATGTTTTCTCATCCGTACCTAATTTGACATTTTTTTGATCTAACAAAACTTTCAATATAGAAGATAAAATGTCCTGGGTATGATCAGAATTATTTTAAAAAAATTCTAACAGTGCCAAGATTGAAGATAAAATTCTCTCTAGGCATTTAAAGGACTCTCCAAGAATATAGTATATTGATCTGGAGGACAACTTGGTAGGTTCTTGAAGGACCCCAGAACTGGCGTCAAAGTGGGCAAAGCTGGTGAAAGAGAAAGCTCAGTATGGGTACAACTGAACAACCTTAAGCCAGAAGGACTAATTTTAGGTCTATCCAGCAAAGGCGTAGACAGACAATAATCGGATAAGTTCCCTACAACAGTGGCGCCATGCGATTCCACATCAATATCTGGGAGGGTGAAGCCTCCTGCTCCAAGGGTGCTAACCCCATTCTCTGAAGGTGCAATGTGGTTCATAGAGGTCCTTCCCACAGAACTCTTATTCTATCCCCAAGTGGAAGCACAGTTAGCCACTGGTCCATTTTCTTTATTGATGTTCAAGTCTTTAGATGAGTCTTTTTGAAGAAACAGTAGGATAGTATTGATGCTTTTTAAACTTTGATGATGAACACCCATATTTCTTAGGGGGTTGTACTTGGTCTATTTACTTGCCTGGCTGAGGAAGGTCCTGCTCCTTCGCAACTGCTTAACGGTCATCCTTGTGGCAGAGAAGATTCCCACAATCTTAATTAGCACGAATACCAACACGTATCACAGGAGAGCACCTGAGAAGTACTCGCAAAGGAATAAAAGGAAAAAAAGGAGGAGAGGCTACCACAGCTTGGCCCCATTTCCAGGAACTCCCAGGTACTCCAAACTGTCTCTTGAGATCGCAAAGCTACCACAGCCCTACCCTCTTCAAGGGGAGCTCTTGCAGCAGAAACCACTTCTCGGGAACTATCCCCTATTGCACCTCCTACCAACAGCCTCCTGCCTCCTACAGACCTGTCCAGGCAGTGGGGAGGAGGAACCAAGCAAAAGAAGCGAGAAAAAGTAAAATGAAATAGAATTTAAATGTCTCCCAGCTTACTTGTTCTGCCTCTGGCACTGGGAGGAATGAAATCTTACATCCACGCTTTCTGACACCTCATGTGCCGCTACTGTCTGAGACCAGGTCTGGGTCCTAGGGGGCTGCAGAGATCAGGCCAGATCACCAAAGTTCCAAGTGTCCTCCTTTCTCCTTACTCCTCACCCAGACACCCAGAAAACGCCGTCGCCACAGGTGAGACCAAAACCTCTAGGGCGGCCTCTAAGTGGCAGAGGAGTGAAACACCAGATGGCAGATGTTAGGCAGAGCGATTCGGGCCGACGAGATTGAACCGGGCGCATAAATCCAGATATGTTGACCCAGGAGCAGGAAAGACCGTGTTATCCCTGCCGGGAGAACCCCCCCCCCCCAACTCAACCGGGACCACAGTCGCAACCTTGAAACAGCCGGGGGTGGCCTTGGGAGCCAGGGACCGGGGCAGAAGGCAGACCCGAAGTTAGGAGCAAGCAAGCAGGCAAATGAGTGACAGACCAGGTGCCGAGCGCGGGCAGCAACCACACCCAGTCCACGTCACTCGGCGACTCCCTCCTTCCTTTCAAATTCAGCGTTCACCATCAGCCCACTCCACTATATTCGTTTTTTTGTCTTTTTCAAGTCCTTGCCTCTGTCAGGGATGGGACTCCTCCAAGTGTAGAAATGCAGTGCCTACAGCGTCGCCCAGCACCAGGAGCTCCATGTGCTGGGGCCACTCCAACTGCCGGAAACCCAGGCCAAGGCGCCGCATCGCGCTGAGCAGTGCTGGGTGGGACTACACTGTCCACTGAGACCCACCGCTACTTGGGCCACTTCTTAGGCCTCTTGCCTGCCGCTCTCCCTTCCACACTTTGGCTGGGGCCCACTGCTACTTGGGCCACTTCTTAGGCCTCTTGTCTGCCGCTCCCACTTCCGCACTCTTCCCAGCACCCTCACCCGCTCCCACTGGAACCAGAGCTGGTGCAGCGAGGAAAGGCAGGAGCGGAGGACAGGGGGTCAAAAGATGAAGTCGGCCGGACAGGACCGGGCAGGGCGGGAAGACAAGAGGAGCAGAGCCTGCAAGCAAACGAACAGCCCCCAAGCCGGTGTTCACTGCGGTCTTCTCTGCGTCCGACGTCACGCGTCACACCTCACTCCATCTCCGAGCACCTCCTGCAGCTGCACCTGTCACTTCTCCCAGAGGGAAAGTGGTAAGTACAGCGTACCCATGAAAACTGTCCTCTGTGCACACATATTGTGTTTATTGCACACCACAAACTATTAACAGCTCTGGAGAAAATTTAGAAGGGTGGTTGAACTTTATCTTAAGGGAACAGATTCAGAGTGTTAGATAAAAAGGCTTCCACAAAAACTATAAAGTTTGCTCTTCTCTAAGTAATTTGCATAAATCCTTATGACATTGGTTAGAACAGCATTGTATCCAGTTCACTATCAGCCACCCTTCTGCGACTTAGAGTTTATATAGTCACCAGTGTAATTGTTACAATAACAGAAATATATAGTGTTAGCACAGTTACAAAAATATTGTAGTTAGAGTATAGTTGCACTCTAATATTAACATATTGCAGTTTTTCAAACTGACAATACAGTTACAGCGTTGATAGAACATGTGTATGTAACTCTGGCACAGCTGAGCTTTGGCTTCTGACGACTATGTGATAAGGGGTTTTTGCTTTGTTAACCAACAAATGAAGACTGATTGGGGCATTAAGACTAAAACGTATCCATAATTAACCCACAACACACCTTCACCCGCAACAGATTCCCCACCGCAGATGGAACAAAGTCCGCAAAGACCAACTGAACACCACCCTCTCCCGGAACCTGCCTATCGACACCACTGACACAGCAGTCTGCAACCTAAGGCAGTGGATCGACGACTGAGCCAAAACTCCTGCCCCAATCAAGAAACCGTCTAACAGACGCACTGAAAGAAAGGCCTTCTGGTTCACCGCTGGCCTCCAAGAATTCAAGCAAGCATGCCGAAGACTCGAAAAGAAGTGGCGCCAAGATCAGACACCGGACAACCACACAGCCTTCAAGAACACCATTTGCAGACACCACCAACTCATCTGAACCGCCAAGAGAACGCCTTCAAAGAACGCATCGACAACAACGCACACAGCCACAAGGAGCTCTTCAACATCGTGAAGGAGCTTTCCAACCCCGGCTCCAATGTTAATGACGTCCCGCCATCACAAGACCTCTGCGACTCCCTAGCCACCTTCTTCTACCACAAGATTGCAGACATCCATGACAGCTTCAGTACTCAGACCCCCGCCAACCACCAACACCACAGACTCACCACCAACCAGCCTCCTACTCTCCTGGACCCGCGTCAATGACATCGACATCATCAAAATTGTGTACACCATCCACTCCGGCTCACCATCGACCCCTGCACCCACCACATCTTCAACAAAGCAAGCTCCATCATCGCACCCGAACTCTGAAAGATCATCAACAGTTCCTTCGAGAGAGCCACCTTCCCAGAGAGCTGGAAACACGCTGAGATCAACACCCTCCTCAAGAAACCCAAGGCAGACCCAAAGGACCTCAGGAACTTCCGGCCCATCTCCCTGCTCCCCTTCCCAGCAAAAGTCATAGAGCAAATTGTCAACAAACAACGGACCAGTTTCCTCGAGGAGAACAACACTCTGGACCCATCCCAATCCGGATTCCGCAGCAACAACAGTACCGAAACCGCCCTCATCACCGTCACCGATGACATCAGGACCATACTTGACAATGGTGAAGCCGCGGCCCTCATCCTCCTGGACCTCTCAGTCGTGTTCGACACCGTCTGCCACCACACCCTACGCACACCCCTCAACGCGCAGGATTCCGCAACAGAGTCCTGGACTGGATCACCTCCTTCCTCACAGGCAGAACTCAGAGAGTCCGCCTCCCTCCATTCCACTCTGAAGCCACCAGAATCATCTGTTGCATACCCCAGGGCTCGACCCGCAGTCCGACCCTCTTTAACTTCTACATGGCTCCGCTTGCTAACATCACCCGATCACACAACCTCAACATTATTTCATACGCCGATGACACCCAGCTGATCCTGTCCCTCACCAAGGACCCCGCCGGTGCCACGACCAACCTCCACAAAGGAATGAAGGCCATCGCCGAATGGATGAACTGCTGCCTGAAACTGAATTCCGACAAGACTGAGGTCCTCATCTTCGGCTCCACCCCCTCCACATGGGACGACTCCTGGTGGCCTGCCACACAGGGAATCGCACCAAGACCCACCGACCATGCACGCAACCTGGGATTCATCCTGGACTCATCACTATCAATGACCCAGCAAGTCAACACCATCTCCTCCTGCTTCAACACCCTCTGCATGCTTCATAAGATCTACAAATGGATCCCCACTGAAACCAGAAGGACGGTCACCCAAGCCCTTGTAAGCAGCAAATTGGCCTACGGCAATGCCCTCTACACAGGAACCATGGCCAAGCTCCTGAAAAAACTGCAACGCATACAGAATACCTCTGCATGCCTCATCCTGGACATCCCCCGCCACTGCCACATCACAGCCCACCTGAGAGACCTACACTGGCTCCCCGTCAACAAGAGAATCATGTTCAAACTCCTCACCCACGCACACAAGGCACTGCACAACACCGGACCAGAATACCTCAACAAATGACTCTCCTTGTACACTGTGACCCGACAGCTTAGCTCCGCCGATCTTGCCCTCGCCACGGTCCCACACATCCACAGAACGACTGCCGGTGGGAGATCGTTCTCCCACCTCACAGCCAAGACGTGGAACACTCTTCCTACCCACCTGCGTCAGACACAGGACCTACATACCTTCAGGAGACAACTCGAGACATGGCTGTTCGAGCAGTTGCAGCTCTATCCCCTCCCCTCAGCATCTTGAGACCCTCATGGGTGAGTAGTGCGCTTTACAAATACTCTGATTGATTGACTGATTGGTTGATTGAATGTGATATTTAAAGGGAATGTTGAAGTTAGTCTCCTCTTCTGATGCTGCAGTTTAAGGCTAGTTATAATTTGGGGTGGATCCGAGACTCCTGGCAAGGATCAACGATACATACTTGATTTACAAGCATTGGGAAAGCTGTCGGACCCTTCAAAAACATTTAAATAATTTTGAGAACAAAGGAGGAGCCTGAAGAGGAAGCAATGGGGGGAGGGAATTGAGGGGATGGGAGGCTCCACAAGACAGACCAATTAAACACAAGCACTTTCATGGAGTGCTTGATGAAAAAGAAAAAAGTAGTTTGCTAAATGTATGTTCTGGAAGGAGACAAGTCAGCTAATCAAATGATGGTGTAGAGACTATGCTCGTGGGGGTGGAGGGGGGGGAACAAGAAGATGAAAACAAGCCATTGAATAAGAAGCAAGCAAATGTGAGTGTCACTTAAACCAGTTAATGGTAAGCAATGGGCAGCCCTAAACCCAGTGCACGTTTTGGGTGTGGTCCACAAGAGGCCTTTGCCTACAGACTGCTAAAAAAGCTCTGGTGCACAAGACACTAAAAGGGAGACTGAGGATCACCTTCCTCATACTGTGTGACTGCACTTCTGTAAACAGAAGTAAAAAGGTATACATCCCTCTTATTGCGGGATTTAGTGGATTGGGGCAGAGTACAAAAATATAATTGCACTCTTTCAAACTGGATTTCATCCATGGTGTGAAACCACTGATAAAATTACTGCCCCTGCAATGTTGGTGCACTAAAAAAATCAAATATGTTTTGCTGACTTTATGGCCGCTTTCGATGGGGTGGATAGGATGCTCTTATGGCAGAAGTTGTATAATTGGGGCACCTCACCCCCACTATTAAGAGCCATTCGGGTTTTTTACTCTAATGCCTGGATTAGAATTCAATTAGGCCAGGACAAATTTCTCTTACGCAGGATATATACCAATAGAGGGTTAAAGCAGTGGCATGTTCAGGCCCCTTTGCTATTCCGCTTATACACCTCAGTTATGGGTACAGAATTCTCAAAGCTAGAGCTTTCCACTCAAATTACGATCAGAAAAAATAACTATACTGCAATAAACAGATGACACCATCATTCTTATTAACAGAAGAAAGGCTGGGCCTCACAGAAAGGGCATGCAGCCCTAGTCTTCGCCACTACAATCCACCAAGTTCAGGAAGACTAATCAGCAGCTCCTTACTCAGCAAAAGACCTAGATGCATTTCTAATAAAGCCTGTCTCCATTTGCCTCCCTTTATTTTGTAGCCCTCCTCCATCCAGCTTCAGGAATATCAGCAATGCACTTCCAATGTGTGGGAAAACGTCACCAGCATCTTGTGCAAAAAGTCTGGCCAGGTTTATTTAAAATGTATCCCATAGTCTTCCGTTGGTCTGGCTCACACACACACAACATGCATGTACAGAGTCTATATACACGTAAACGTTGGATGTTATGACTATAATTTTGGGTAAGCACATAGAACCTGAACTTTACATGAGTGGGACAGCAGTCCCATTCTAGTGACACAGATAGAGGTCTGGTCACAAAGACTGAATCACAAAACATGGTACAGTGCTGCCACCACCACTATGTACTAAACTCACAACAGGTACAGTGCGTGTCGTACTCCCCCTCCCGCGTTCCCTCGTGGGACTGCTAAGAGCGATGCTGAGACAGATCTTATAGGATGTGATGAAATCTTTGTCTAACAAAGGATGGAAACTTACCATGCAACTTTACAACGCAGTGACTTAAAGCAGATACACAGGCTCTTAAAAACCCTTCTTTCTGATTTGAAGCCAGTGGAGAGCATATAGATGCCCAGATGTTGGGGTCCAGCGAGGTAACCCCAGTAGCAGATCAGCGGCCGCATTTTAGACCACCTTAAGCTGTTGGGTAGTACAGGCCAAGACAAAGCTGTCATAGAGCCCAACGCTGCTTGCAGGATGGTAGTGCTGGATTAGAGCTGACAGAAGTAAATATCTTGCCTTGTATTGCATGGCAGTGGACGGTGGAAAGTTTGTGAAACCCCACAAGCATGTTCGTTTTTGGGTGTGCACAACATCCCAGAGTAGTTATACCCTTGAACATACTCTCCCTCCCGCACACGCACGGATATGTGCGTGTACCTCTACGTTTTGCTAATAAAATAAGTTTACTCTGCTAAGTTGAGCTATCAACACACCTACGTTGGATTTGGTGCGCATATAACTTTGTGAATGTGACTAAATGTTTCATGTTTCTGAATCATTTATTAAAGGCCTCCTTTTCATCCCTCCACCTTCCCATCCCTCCACCTTCCATAGCCCAGGCCCAGGGTCTTGTGATAAATCCCATTAATAGGTCCCCTGTTAACTCATCTGTGATGGTGTCTTGCCTTCTGACACCACTAAAGTCCAGCAGTGACTGTATACCGGCTGCCTTTATTTATGGAGCAGTTAATTAGGTGTCAGCAGCTGGAGGCGTCTCCCGAGCCACAAACGACAAATGTCAGAACAAGGAGCAGGAACAAGCCCCCCTCCTCGGACTACAAGCAGCCTGGCACTCGCTCCCCAGAGGCCCAGACTTTCTTAATAAAAGTGATTAGTTACAGCGAATACCTTGGCCCTCCTCAGACAGGCGGCAGCCGTTAGGAAACTGTCACTTCAACATCAAAGCAGCTAATTACCCTCGGTTTGCGCTCTCGTTTCCTTCCTGCAGAGCGGTGTACGCGCGTGCGTGCTCGTGGATTTCTGTGCGTGAGGACGTGCGTATATGTTTGCGCTTACGTGCATGTGTGGCCCTGGCCTCCAATAACTTAACTGTTCGGTATAGCATGACATATGCATTTTCATAGCTGTGAAATGGTCCCTGGCCAGTTCTGATACCAATCAGTCCGGAGTTGTGAGGAAATCCAACCAAAATAGGATTTGTAGCAAAAACACATCCCGGTATAAACTCACTTTTTATTTAGAAAGACACTCTTCCGAAAATCTGTTTTTGTGGTAATCACTGCTCACAGAAGACGATTTAATTAGTTCACGATGCGCAGTTGGTCTAGTTCACTAAACAGCGTGAACGAAATGTTAGAGTTTGCACATTGCCAACCCAGACCTGTAGGCTTATACTTATAGAGGTGGAGGCACAATTACAGCGCTCAAAATACAAAGTGCTGCAGGTTTAAACATCTCTATCGGGTAAAGGGTGACCCTGGTGAAGTGTGGCCAGGAGGTACTTACGTAATGGCTTGGAATACACATGTCATTTTCAAACTTGTCGTTATAGAGAACAGCGCACTGCGCATGCCTAAGGGCGTGATTAAAATACAGGAAGGACAGCTGTGTGTCTGCACCCTCGTTTACAGACCTCTGAGGTTGTGCCATTGGATCTGTGTGTTCATGCACCTCCAACTTCATGTGTCAGCCAGTCTCTCCACCCCCACTTCCCTCATTCAATCGTGTGCTTTCCACCCCATGACTCCCTTTATCCCCCAGAACAGGGTATGTTCAGAAACAGGCCGGACGCCCGGACTAAGTGCTGTATTAAAATTGTATATTATTCTTGAGTTACGAGAATGATTAGACTTTGAACAGGTCGTTTCTGAAAACTCCTGGTGAAAAAAGTGAAGCTAACGTTTTCTGCCAAATCACTCATCACAGTTCAGATTGTGGTGGTCTTCTTTTAAGCGAAAAGAAAAGGCACAGTGGATTTTGAACTGATTATATAACGTGTAACAATTGTTTTAATACTGAATGTTCCTGTTGAAAAAGTAAAGAACGCAGTTTTATGCTATTATCCCTGTCGATATTTTGACACATAGAGAAGAAGTTATTATTTTAACACAGGGTGGTACTACAGCGATCTACCACTTATTGGGAGATGTAATTAATATCTGGTGGGGCAAATTGTGGGGAACGCATTTGAAGTCCATTCAGTGCTTTGATAGGAGTCATCCAGGAAAACCTGCTTTCAGCAGCGCAGTGGCAGACATCTCTGTTATCCAAGTTTTTAGGTCGAGCGTAAGCGTAAGACCGCAAGTATGCTTTAGTATACATCTGTGGCTTAAAGCCACACCCCTGCTTCCCATTTGTTTGTTTTAGGGTATTTTAAAAATCCTTCACTGCTAGTGGTCTGTCCTGCTTCTTTGTCCCTCCTTTTCTCATTCGCCCATCCCAGAGAGCAGAGACCAACTAGTGTATTAATACGCTTTGGTTGTTTCACCTGTTCTGAAGAGGACTCTTTTTTTTTTTTTTTCTTTGTATGAATGTTTGCCTGTGTTCAGCTTCGGTACCACATCTGCTTGATTCTTTGTTTTCTGCAGGGCGGCATGGGAAGGCTCTCCTTCTCATAGCTGCTCCCCCTGCCTTTGGAATTCCAGTGTGATTGAAAACGGGCCTTTAAATCATGGTGCGCATTTGATTTTATCAGCAATATGGCCAGAGAGCCCATGCTCACACGCTTCTAGGTTTGTTAGGTCGAACATAGCAGCACGCCAAGCACTACTTTTCTGATGTGTTGGTATGTACCTGGGCTTTTAACCAATCCCACCGCATGCCCATCACTATCACTCATTCATGGGCTTGCCTTTCAAAAATCCTTTCTTTTTGTTGATAAATGCTTTGCGTTTGTCCCTCCTTACAGCGGTTTTGAAACCGCCTTGTCTATCGCCCCCATTAAATGGCTAATTTCACTTTTTCCGATATGTTTAACTGCAAGCTAACTTCTTTTTCCTTTTGTGTCTCTTCACGCCGATGCTCATGGCGGCTGTCGGCTTACTTATGTGAAACTGTATTACTTAGATTTTTTTATTTTTGTTTACTGATCATGTCTTTTGTGTGTGTTGTACTTATTTCTCTTTTATGCCCTTTCTTCTTGTCACAACAGCCTCAGTGTTAAGGGCACAGGATGATCAGCCTGTGTTTTTGGAATATTTCATTCTGAGCAGCTCATGTTTTTGTTCCCAACCATGGGAGTACTATGGTACTGCTTAGAAATGGAGTACAAACCAAACTCTTACCTGCCTATCAGGAGCAAAGGGGCTGAGCTGGCCCCTGGTTTCAATTGCTTTCAGAAACACCTTTGAAGGGTAAAAGAGCTTCAACAAAAACAATCCCCATCTGTCCTCCTAGTGAAGTTTCCACTGCTTGCCAGCAGCCCATAAATATTGCCTTTTGTGTGAGCTTGTTACATTAGTTGCTAGTTCTGATCTGCCTAGTTCATGTTCCTCGCAGTAGGCACATTAACCTTCCGTGCTACCTTATAATTAGTCCAAGCTTCCACTAACGAAAAGTAAGTTCTCTCTCCAGAAATAACATTAATCACCAGAGTTATTTTAACATTTAAAGATTGAATGCAGTCTGTGATCTGCCTACAACACGTTCTTTGCAGCAGCCACATTAACCCTCTGCACTACCTTATAATAATTCCAATTTTCATCTGTTGCTTACAGTGCTGCATTTAGTATGACCAAAAGAGACACTTAGGAAAGTCATAACAAAACCAAAACGAAAGCGCAACACAAACAACGGAAAATTTGTGTTTTTGCAATTTAAAATTAGCCTGCTTTAGTATTCAGTAGTCGTAAAAGTATATGCAGCAGTTATTAGCGTGTGGTGTAAAGTGACAGCTGAATCTAGAAAAAACATACCTTTCGTGAACGCTAACAAGGCAATTGTGGGTCTCGTAAGCTAAAAACATAAAGCTTATGTCTTCAGTATCAAGGAAAAATAAATCAGCCTTATGTGTAGAGTAACAGCTGGATCTAAAGAAAGCACAGGTATGTTCGCAGTGCTTATTTTGAGATGGTGTGTTCCGATGCAGGGAACAAACAATTTTTGTTAAAGGACCATCAGTTATTTTTCTGCCTCACTGATTTACTGTGGGCAAAATAAAGAATGATTTATTAGAAATGCAAACCCTAACATGTGAAAATGTCTTTCCGCTCCAAACTATAAACAAGCTGCCAGGCTGGATGTTTAAACAGCAAGATGTTATGTTGTAAAAAATATTTTGAACACAAGGACATGAATCCTCTTTACTGGAAAATACTATGAAATGCAGCAAATTAACATAAAAAAGACTGCTGTGGAGACAAAAGTTCAACGTGAAAAACAAAAACACCTAGCAGTAACATTAGCATGTGTTTGTGAAAGGGCAGCATCACACAGATGAAAGAGTGTAAGTGCCTGGCTTGTTGTGTAGACAGCAGTGATGGTATCAGATGCTATAAAACTTTGTGGAATGAATCACACCTACACAGGAGTTGGAGGTATCGATACGGTCCCCCAACTGTGAGTAGGGGGCGCGCACCAAGGCATAGCGTGCCCCGCAGGACAGGTGCGGGCCAGATCGGACCGGTTCTCGGCGGCGGCCCAACGGTGGCTGCCACGCAAAATTTTAAAATCACGCTCACCCCGAGGGGTGAGCCGATTGGTTGAAGGGGATGTGGTGGGGGCTCCTAGGCGACTGGCAGGGGCAGCCAGAACTGGCTTAAAAGGGGACTCTAGTCCCTTGAGGGTCAGGTTGTTTACTTGACCCTGGCTGCCCCTGACGATCGGCGCACACCTCCAGAGGACTGGAGGAATTCTTTTTCCGTCCACCCCTCCCCAAAGAATAGCAGGAGTAGGAAGACCTTAGGAGGGAAGGAGTCATGTCTAGGCACAAAGCAGGTGGATAACCTTGGCATCAAGAATCCTAGTGCAGGCGAACTCAAGACAGTATCAGAAGCTTTTTGGCTCAAACCAGGGTGGCCGTGCTGTGGGTATAGGAAAAGGGCTCGGGATGACCGCTACCGTGAATGTCCATAGCTCCCTCCACGGCACCCCATTACATGGCTCTGGAATTTTTGAATTTGGGGGGATGGAGACTGTGGCACGGGACCAAGTTATGGTCCGGTTGCCCAGGACCATCCCCATCGGGTGACAGGGGGGGATCCCTTGCTTAGGGTTGGCTCAGGCATGGTTGGATTGGGGGACAATTTTCATGCTGGCCCACACCCCCTCTAGCTTGAGGGGGGTAGGTGAGTCTTGCCTTGTGAAGCGTAATTGGTTTTGGGGGGAACAAGGCCCCCAGTCTAAAGTCGATGCCACAGGTGCCTGGTGGATGGACAACCATAACTCCTTTTAAAGAACATAAACTGTGACTTGAGATGCATATTGTAAATAAATATTGAAATTTAAGGATGAAAGACAATACAGTAAATATGATGATGTTTTTATGTTGTGTTTATGTGGTTGTGAATAAATACGGCCTGAGAATTGTTATATTCTCTATCGCAGGAAGGTTTCAGTCTGCTTTGTTTACTGTAAACATTAAGTACGCTCCTCCAAGGAGAGGATCATAAATGGGAACCAGTGGGAGCTATTTGGCTATTTGGTTGGAGGTATTGATGCGGTCCCCCACCTGTGTTCGTGAAAGGGCAGCATCACATAGATGAGTGTAAGTGACTGACTGGCTGGCTTGCTGTGTAGACAGCAGTGATGCTATCAGATGCTATAAAACTTTGTGGAGTGAATCACACCTAAACAGTGTAAACTGAAGCCAAACACCATATGGGGCACACAAGTAACACAACACGTAAACATAAATAATAAAAGACACAATTGTATTAATATGCAGGCATTAGCTTTTAAAAAATATGTATTTTCCGTGTGGCCAATGTGCTCTGTGGTTCGACTATAGTTTTTAAGTGGAAATTGTGTATTTTATAAGCGCATATTTGCCTTCAGTAAACACAACATTAGGGTGCTTCAATTAAGCTTTGCCAAATTAAATGCTGCTAAAGAGCAACATTTTCATTTTTTGCTGCAGGTAGAGGAAGAAGGTACATGGGAGTGCTTTAGTTTTATGCAGGGCCACTGGAATTATATGGCAGGAAAAGACAAAATTATTAGAACGCAGAGGCTACCAGACAGCCCTTGCCCCAACATCCGCCACACGGAGACCTACGTAGAATGTGTTGTTTCCTTGGAATAAATGTATTTACAACTAAGTACTTAAGAATTAAACATTACATCAATAACTTCAGAATATTTCAATAAAAATTCAATCAATGAAGTCATAAATCATTCTGACACCCCAATCTGAAAGGATCCCTCCGCGTTCTGAACTTCTGTTGGACCACACAGGTGAACCAAACCTCACCTGTATCCCTGGGGGGGGGGGGGGGCCCACACTTCACCGTCCCTTGTCCTTGTGCTCCGGGTTCCGCCCCCTCCCCAAACACCAATCTGCCGTGGGGGTGTGACCGGGCCAGGAGTGGGAACCCTATGCCTACCCCAGAGATCTGGGCTCCCTAACCCCCAAGCTGGTGTGTACATCCGCAGGTTGGTTCAGGACTGCAGGATCCTACCTCTGTTGCTATCCAGGGGACCCTGCCTTGGGGACCCCTGTATTGCTTAGGGTGACTCTAGTATCTTTTTTTTTTTCATCTCTAACCTAAACCAGGGGATGGGAGTGTGGGAGGATTACACTGCTCCCGGAAACGAGAACGCTGATGCTGCACCCACGAAAAGTCCGAGCCCTTTCTGGGGGGGTACTTCTGTACCCCCCCAACAGATGCAGCACTGGCAGCTGGATCCGGAAACGACGCGGCATGCGCAACCCTTGCAGTAAGTACTTCCGCCCCCTCACCTCGCGAGGCGAGATGGCAGAAGTTCTCAAGGCCAGCCAACGCACAACTAGTGCGTAGGGCTCAGGCCACGGCGGCCCCAGGATCTAAGAGACGCGCCCCCCCATTTGGTGGGGCGCTCTACCAGAAGCAGGGTTAACCAATTTATGTGGCAAACCCAGTCCGGTTATGAATTTACAAAGCCAGTATCTCTAACTCAAGAAAATGCGAGACCTATTGCATTGCAAATGCTTGTTTTTTTTGGCTTTGTTTTCATTGGCTGCTGATGACATGAGCAGTAAACGCCTCTCCTCCTTCAACCAGCCTAACCCCCCTATATCGACCCCTGGCTCCAAATAAGACATCTCCACGTTCCATGACAAGACTTTCTGCATTGATGAAGATTAACACTCCCACACGTTTAGGCAGACCATCCGAACACTAGTGTACTTACTAATGCGTGGTGGACCAATCGAGTCACATGATTGCCTGAGCTGAGTCGCTTACTGTGTGTTATACTCTGCGTAACACAGTGATTCACTCGTCAGTGTACAGAATTTTAGTATGCCTCAAGGCCTTCGGTCAGCTGGAAGTGTGACACAAAGCACAGCCTTTCATGAGCTGCAGACAAAATCGAGAGAGTAGCCATCTTGATGTAAGCTCAATTTGCGCATCTCTTATGACGTCATGAGGTTTCTGCTGGTGTGACGTATTTATCGAACACAAATTGTCGTCCCAAAAATATTTAATTTGATTTTTTTTTTAAATGTATTTTTTATTTTTACTATGGATTATTTCATACGTGCAAAAGGCAACGCCGGGGCTCCCAAACCGACCTCCTTCTCTCTTAGTCGTTTGTTTTGTTTAGCACCTAAAGTGTTGTTAACCAGGGAAAGGCCAGTGCTTAAAATGGGCCGGTACTGAGAACCAGCACTTTTTTATTTTGAGGGGAAGAGTACCGGCTCATCTCAAGAAAACCGTAATACTTTTAATTGGAGAGTACCGGTACTGCTTAGAAACAAGCACTTTAATTTTTCCATTTCAAGTCCTGGGAAAGGCCGAGAAGACGCAGTTACCGCAAACTGGTGAACAAACACCTCACCTGGAACGGGGAGTGTCGCGCTATTTGCAGTATTTGTGAGACATAACGGCCTTGAATTTTACCTGCATGCATCGTGGCTGGAACGTAGACCGAGCTTGTGAATCGCTGTCACCAGATGTGAGAAAGAAGTACACTAAAATGCAGAGCATTATTAGAAAGGACGTTAAAAAAGAAAATGCAAACATCAATATTGTGCCTCCTCCTTGCACAAATTCCAGTAGGAAAAGAACAACAGGAGAGGGGCTTCTGGGGCGATTGGCAGCCCCAGGCCAGTCGTGGAATAATATTTTTTCCTGCGTAATATTTGTTTTTATCACTTACAAGTTCACAGTTCATCTGTACCTGATTATACACCGGTTGATATTGCTTGAGAGGGAGAACGGTTTTAAGGAAGTCCATTGATGCCGTTTAAAAGTATATTAAAGGGGCTTGTTAGCCTCGCCCCCCAGACCCCACGCCCCTCTGCCCTCCCTCTCCAGCCCTGACGCTTCACATGCAGAAGCTCTTACTCACTGTTGACTTCTTCACAACTGCATGGCTTTCTCCCTGGCTGGGATCCACATCCCGGGGCTACCTCAAATGTGTAGGCGCAGAACCTGCTGAGGCAGGCCTGGCCCCGGAGCACATGAACAACATCGAGGAATGCAGAAACTGCTAGACTTTGCACAGTCTGTGTAGCTGAAGCAGGCTGGACAATCTGGTGTTTTTTTACACCTAAGGAGCTCACAAAACTGAATCTCAGATGTATTTATTTATTTTTTAATATACGGTGTCACATTCCATGAGTGTGGTGTCCGTGTGGTTGGTTGCATGTGTGGGTGGGCAGGGTCTGTTTTGCACAAGTCACGCTTGTGCTGCTCAACCCATCAAAAACTGCTTACGTTTATAAATGTTAGAAGTAAAGTTCGAGCATTTTTTATGTTCCTACCACACCCATTTGTGTACATCCCCCTCCTCTTCAGATATGTATTTGCTTTGTATGAATTATGAGCCAAGGGCGAAGTGCAATAATTTTTTATCGCAAAATCCACTGTACAACTGCATCCTTATCTCAATGAAAGGGCAGGGATTCGTTCAACGAACATAATCACCTTCTGGCAGGTCAGATAATTGTTCGGGTTATTGCATATTCTTCAGATAAATGTGCATCTTTCAAGTAACAGCCTTGAACCCGTGTAGTCATTTTCGCCTTTCATTCTCCCAAAGTCCATAAATTGAGTACTGTTCTATTGTATAGTAGCTGCGCATCTGCTTGTGCCTTAGAGGTGTGTGACATCCGCACTTCCCGCTGTTGCCCCGTCTACCATGCTAGCAACTCATCCAGCTATGCATTTACGATGCCAATAGCTCGAACTCTAGCAAACACAATATCTATTGTATTGCAAATGCTTGTTAGAATTCTTATACCTGTGCAAAGTTGTAGTGGGAAGGAGTTGGAATTATGAGTTGGGTGGAGTTTACCTCAACCAGTAATTAACGGGTGCAATAACGTTCACACCACCACCATTTTCCCTAGGTATTTACCGGGAGGTCAGATCTGACACTACATACTGGGAATATTCCAGGGGCCCAAAATCCTTATTGTATGCCCAGGTTTTGTGGCTGGTCATGCAGTAACTATCACACCCCCTTAATTCCAATCCTGGAGATCGGATTTTACAAAGGGCGATAATTATCTTCAGACAACTCTGGGGCATCTTTAACCAGGGCCTTAAAAGTTACACAGTGCTGAAGGCATTTAAAGTTTGTTCCCTCCCAAGAAGTCACATTATTTTTTTTATTATTAAATACTGTCTTCTGTGTGGCTGCACTGACTCTACTATGCGCCCTTTGGGCGAAGTTCATTGGCAGGCAAGAAAAAGTAATTTTTAAAGATCTCCGATGACAAGACCAATAAATATAGGCCGCCCGTTGTGCTATCTTAACCCAAGTGTGAGCAAAGTCCAAGTGGGCGCCTCCAGTCCTTGTCTATAGAGGTAATGAGCAGGCCAACGAGATGAAATTATTTCCTTCTTGTCTTGCACGAACACTCTGGCCTTGTAGAGACCTGCGCGGTGTCAGTCATTAGAGGACTGTCATTCATTTTGTTTTTGTTTTGAAACAGGGGTAGAAACCTTGACTGCAGAGCCTCATCCCAGAGATCGATTCATGCTATATATATAGTAAGCCAGGTCTGTACTCTGCCTGTAAGACATTCCATCTCTTTCGGTATTCTACTCAATCAGGTTAGTGTTTTGGTGGCTACAGCTCTGATCCCATTGACCTGCCGAGCTGTGGGTCCCTTCCACACACACCATGGAGTAAAAGCATCAACTCACAACATTCTTGGGCCCCAAAACTAGGTTTGACACTTATGTGCCATTGTTCACAGAAAAAGAAAATCTTAATTAAGGCTAATACTGGTATGTCTTTAAAAATGCAAGAAACTCTTTGTATGATTTCCCCCTAGGAATGCAAATGATTTACTGCAAAATCAATATAAGAAAGACTGTGTTTGAGCATAAATTGTCCTTGAGCACCCCATAGTGTGTTTATGCATTGGCCCAGACATATCATCTTCTCCCTGTAGACAGTAAGGGTGGTTGACAGAGAGTCAGTGGTGACACTGAAGTGACCTTAATGACCTAAAGATCCTGGGCCACATCTGGAGACATTGTTTAAATACTTGCCTTCATTGGTCCTAAACTGCAGTGAGCAAAGTTATAAACAATACACATTTCAAAACCACCCCTCATTATCAACACTCACTGCTTCAAATAACATAAAGTGATAGGAAAGGAACATCACAAAGAATGCATCCTAATGGGTGAGTCACCCTTCCTCAGCCAGCTCTCATAAGGCATTGATAAGTGAAGCTTCCCATGAGGAGGTTCCCATATTGTCGGCAAAGTGCTGTGGGTCCATTTTAGTTAGTTGCTTGGGCACAGTGATAGCTTAGGCTTGAGGCCTGTGCCCTTTTATCCAGTACTCATGTTCTGTATTTCTTTTTTCAATTTTATTCATTCTATAATAGCTTCTTTTAGTGGCATTGTTTTAATTACATTATCATTTGCCATTCTGCCAAAGCATCATTATCAGTGATATGGATGACATACTTTGCATCATGTTCCTCAGAATTACAAGAACAGAATGCGAGGCATACAGAACATTATTTTGTACTGCCGGCCCCAAGACTGCATCAACAGTCCAGCGCTTAGGTACATACCTTCATCAGGTTTCTGTGCTTGAACATAAAAATTTCCCCTATAAAAATATTTTGTAGGACGAAAGGCATGAGAGGGGGTTCCAGCCCAAATTTCCATGCTTGTTGGTTTTCAGTAGTCCTCAGCCTTTGTGTCTCCACTCATCCTGATCTGGAGACTGGTAGCCTGACCTTGTACCTAGGTAATGGGGGTGGGGTATGCATCACATGGACACCATATGGACAGATTTGACTTACATCACAATGCTCTCACTCACGGGCTAGAGATTAGGCTTTTAGGTAGGAATTGTATACTTACGTTATGACATCTCTAATTTTCACAATCCTGATTTTGTTATTCCTCATTATTCTAATCATTGCAGCTCATGTTATTTGTCATAGAATGCAGTCTTTTCAATGAATGTATTGAAAACTGTCCTGCATCTTTTTTCTTGCCTGTGTGTGTGTAAGAGACGTGTATGCGGAGAGAAATGGGTAAGGCTTGTTTCATCATGATTTTCCTCAAGGGGTTTTCAGAGTTCATGCAATGCTGCCACAAATCACCTTTACCTGTTGGGTTTTGGTGAGGTGCTGCTAGTGAGATGAGAGGGTTGTGCAGACAGTTGCCAACTGGTCTACAACGCAGAGGTGCTGCTGCCCCAAATTCAGCAGTCTCGTCAGAATGAGAGTCCTTATGACATGGTGCCACCAACAATGGTATAGGCACTAATTTTATGAGTCTCCTGAGTATATCAGTCTCGCACACTAAAAAGTTACCCTAAGTACCATTATATGGAGACGTCCATTGTCTTAGGAGTAATCCTCCTCTTTTAAATAGGGAGCACCAATCTAGGCTATAGGATGTTCAAGCTTGAACCATAATAGGATCTTTTCCCCTGTTGGTATTCCTAACCCTAATATCGCAAATTCTGTGAACATCAGGTGTAACTGCAGACAGCCACTCACACAGTTTCTTTTAGCCAGTGGCTTAACAGAAGATGGCGGGGATGTCACATTCGTCGTAGAAGCCCACAACGCATACTCCAGGGGCAACTTTCCTGAAGTAGATGCAAATAGACATACATTTCATGCATAAAGAATAGCAAATATTCCACAATATTACAGAGCTTACAAATACTTCGAGATACCTCTCTCTTATCAAGAACAAAGCCTGTTCAATGGCACCCTTCCTCATGTAGTACAACCCGTGAGACTAGGTCCTTTAAGCAATGATGGACCAACGTGACCCACACTTGGCACATATACTCCACATCCCATTGTGCATGCTATGAAAGTAGCTGATGTACGCACACTTTATAATGAGTTAGTAGCAATATATAGACGAGACATACAATTTGTGATGCAGACCTTGAACACGGCCCAATGAGGCCTGCTCCAGCTGTTAATCAATTGGCTGTCCCAGGAATTCAGCCACAAACATTGCACTCAATAATGGGAAAAGCACCCACAGAGTGGGAGAAAATTCAGCTCTGGATTGCACAAAGAAACAAACCAGCTGGAAGCAGTGTTTCCCCATACGGGACCCCAAGACAAACATAGAGTTGTCACCATGTGCTTGCCGTTTGGCATGGTCCCTTCAATAGAGAAATGTACCACTTGGGGTTCAGTCTTTGCCACAATTTACTGTACCACGCACGGCACCCCGACACTTGCCAATTTACCGGAAGTCTTAAAGCAAATTCAAAAAGAACACTGGGCCGCCCCAGCTCTGGATATGGGGATGAAACTGATGCACAATTTTGACACAGTATCCTCAATTGTTTTAAGTAACATTAGAGGGGAAGCAGCAACATTGGCAAATCTCAACAGATCAGAGAGTTTAATCAGCAGGAACAGGAGCGTGAGCTGCCAAAGATTATTTCTGACACCTATACTAGTATAGGACAGGATAGTCCTGGGGCCTGACCAACTAAACCACAACTACAAAGTACCACCCCGAAGGAAGGTACTAAACAAGCACAAGAGGGTTCTAAAAAACGCTGGGATAAGCATAAACAAAATAAAGACAGGAGAAGTCAGGAGAATCTCCGCAACCAGAGACCTCTGAAAGAAGATGTAATCTCCGAAATAGAGAAACTTTACAAACACCTGACAGATACCAATTTCCTGATACACGTCCATCTCGTTCCTTTTAGGAGGTAGTGGGGTGGTCTGAAACGAGAAGTAACTACACAAAGGCAAAGAAGGACTTTCAACATTTCTCAGAAGCTTACTTTTAAAAAAAGAGGACAAGTACCCTCAACAGAAACCTCCATTAAAAAAAAGGTGTCTGACAGGGTTTATGAATTAAAAAGTCAAATTGAGGGTGACATACTGTAGAGTGCACTATTGAAGTAATATTTTGGGAACTTTTAAACTGTGATATTCTATTGGCAAAAAAAATTTGGCCACCTGAATTTGTCAGCAAGCTCCCACATTGTGTTCTTTCTCAGTCCTGGTTCCAGACATGATAAAGAAAGCCTGTGCCACTGATTCGGCTCTGGCGTAGGCTTCTGCGCTATACCACAATCACATGGGGTGGGATAAAGAATCCGCCTACCTTGCAATACCAATTAGATCTTCACCACAGCCTCAACCTCAATATCCTATTAAACACAAGGCTAAAGCTCTGGTGAGAGAGATTCTCACACAACTTGAGTTGCAAGGAATAATTGAAACCTGTGTCTCAGCAATGAATAACCTGTTATTCCCCAGTGCCAAATAAGACCATTTATATAGAATAGTCTTAGATTACATACACTTAAATGTTCTCACATGCACCTACGCAGTACAAAACGCACACAGCACAGCACTAATTACCAACATAGTGGGCAGAAAATACAAAACAACCTTGGATATTTCCAACCTGTTTTCCTGCCAAAATGTAGTGCCTGAAAGTTGGGATCGCAGTGCTTTTAGCTCATTAGGCTTGCAGTGTCGATTTTGCTGATTACCTCAGGGGTATAAGAACAGCCCTGGATTGTTTTCAGCCAGAGCTCAGAATATTTGTTGGTGTCACCAACGTCACATTCAATGAAGGTGACACAGTATCCATAGCATACAATCACATTTGTATTCCAATAAAGAACAATGTTTTGCATCAACAGAAAAAATACTGAATGCTGTTCAGATGGCGGTCATTAAGGAGGGGCTACTTGCCCAAGGGAAACGCATTATTGTTGTTACCCCGGTGCCAGCCCTCAAGAGGTCACAAAAAAGCCAGTGTTCCAAATGTAAAAGGATTACAACCACATTGAATTCAGTGGGAAACCTCCTTGACTGAAACTGATGTTGATTACATCTTTGATCCAAATCGTCAGACCCAGGAATTCCTCCAATATCAGCAGGAGTACCCGTGCCTACTTAATATATTACCATAAGCCAATACAGAACTGTCATGTATACTGATGGTTCAGCACAGCCAGCTGTAGGTACTAAACATCAATACTCAGCCGCCTGCGCAGTCATAAACAGAGTGATGAGGGTTGGTACATTCCAGCCTAAGAATACCTACACGCAGACCCTAGGGGACTGCACTGCTCAGCTGGCAGAGCTTAAGGCTCTTGTCCTGGCACTGGAACAAACGGATCCTGACCAACAAACTGATTGTGTGTGATTTGTATTATTGCGTCCAGTCCTATAACGACTACTTGAATCATTGGTGCCTGAATGGCTTCAGTGATTCCAGGGGGAACTCCATCAAACACATAAACTTTAGGGGGAGGGTAGCTGTCCTATGGGACAGACTACCAAATGCTTATGTAGTACATACATTGGGGCATCAACGTGTAGAAGTACATGTTGCAGGAAACACCTTGGCACACAAAGCTACCAAGTCTGCAGTGGCTACAGCTTCATTTGCTGCAATAACCTGCTCACGAACGAGGTTGGATAATGAGATGCGGGCTGCTGTGAAAGCTTCAGCTGACAGCAAGCCTTTCCCAAAAGCATTATTTGCAAAATATTCCTATTATATCAGTGCCCAGAACAAAGCATTTGTAACTATTCAAGGGGTAGAAGATTATGTGATCTCCAACCAAGACCAGAGAGTAGATCTCATCAAAGCAGTGCATGAGGGTGTTGTTACTGCTCACACAGTTGTGGCGACTACAAAATAATTATTTAAAAAATGCTTTTGGTGGCAGGTTCTTTGCAAACAGACCTTTGCTGTGACATTTGCCACACAAATTAAAGGGTCCACCATCAAACGTCCCCCACAGACATCCCTGGTAATTTCCAACAAACACTACAGCGTGTGGACCTGGATCACTGTGGTGCTTCACAACCTGATGATGCATACAAAATGCATATTATTGCTGTTCAATCTTGCTCTAGATTACTTAGAGTATGGCCACAACGGTTGGCTGAAGCTCGCGCTGTTATGAAAGATTTGCTAGTCTTTATCGGTACATATGCGGTTGTAGCATTCACCTCGGACCAGGGCCCTGCCTTTGCCCCTAGGGTATTCTGGGACACAATGGGAACGATAGGTGTTCAACTCCATTATTCGTCCCCCTATCATCCTGTGGGAAACAGCATTGTGGAGAGGAAGATTCTAGGCTTAAAGCAGTCCTTAACAGCAAGAGTTATTAGTTCAGGCCATAGTTGGCTTCATCACCTATATAGAGTACAGAGAATACTAAATAATCTGCCCAGAAGGTCCTTGGAAGGTCACACTCCATATGAGGTCCTTTTTGGGATACCTATGTATGTCCCTGATCTTGATGGTTCTGGTGCTGTGGTGGCAAACACACTGTTTGACATAAATGAAAGTCTTGCTGTTTTACAGGAGCGACAGCAATTTTGTGACAAGAATTCATTTGCCTGTACTGCCACTCTGGGAATAAGTAATTTGCCAGCAACATCTTCAGGCTGGATTCCTAAAGTGGGAGATCTAGTATGTGAAAAGATTGCTGTGGAAAAGGAATTTGGCCCATTCTACAGAGCACCAGTTTCAGTCCTGGGAATACTCAGTACCAGAACAGTTATCATACCACCCGCTGCCTGGTTCCAGAAAGAACAGATTTGCTTCTATTGACAACATCAGCTTGCACCATGTGGCCAATCCTGCACAGTAGACCCAGAGATCCCTCGTGTAGTACCCGCTCCACTGTCAGTACCCAACAGGGTATACCTCTACAAGCAGTAAACAACTTTTCTGCCAGCACCAATGCTTTAATTGCCTCCTATACATGGGGGTGGCAGAGATTGAGCTTCTGCTGATTCCTGTCAACACTTTGTTGGTGAATACTGTCTGAGATGTGGAACGCTATTATTCCAATTCAACCTAGACAGATGAGATACTCTACTATGAACCACTACAAATGGTTCCATTTACCAGCTCTGCATCGGCTTCTGTGCTTGCACATACTGCTTCTGGTTATTTCATCAACATAGGTGACTTTTCTTCTGACTCATCTACTTCTGCAGCTGAGACTATCAAAGACACGTAAGCTATACATTTGGCTTAAGAACAATTACATAGTTTATCCATGGTACTATCAGTGGACACTGTTGACATTACTTGCCTTTCTCCTTTGGATTGGTTTCATTATTATCTTTTTCCTTCTGATAAATGGTCATTATCTTCCTCAAAGCTCTGCCGTTGAGCCAGTGGAGGAGGTTTTGACACCTTGCCTATCTTCCTATAAGGTCCGACGAGACTGATCACCTTATGAATATTTCAGCAGTTCGATACCAGATGGGATTGTGTGGGATAAAGTACCATTTGGCATATACGGTCTCACTGAGGTCATTCAAATTCCATATGTGTTTAAAATTTCAATTAGTGATGTAATTCCACCTGCTATTGTTTCCAATGACTGGGATGTTAAAACGTTGATACTATGCTATTTGAGGTGGAATTTTACACTGTGTTTGAAAGTGAAGATATGTGCATAAACAATGCGAATTATGGGAAAATATTTTGTTATCACCGTTGCGGACATTCCTTTCTGCACCGAACCAATGCTCCAAGATTAGTTTACAATTGCACACAGTGGGAACTTCGTTCAAGCAGAATGACCAAGGCACTCAGAGGAGCAAAGTTCAGCACAGTTTGAAGGAGAAGGTATCCCTGGTCGTATACCTTCTCCTTCAAACTGTGCTGAACTTTGCTCCTCTGAGTGCCTTGGTCATTCTGCATTAACTGTCATTGTGTATCTTGATACATAACTCTTAGTGCCTATTGGGTAGTTGGGCACCAGTCTCTCATATCGTCTAACTTTGTTGTTTACTAATAATTGTAACGCTACGGAGGTGCGGCCTCTTGACCGCCACTACCCTTGTACGAACTTCGTTCAACACCACCTGTGGGGAGTCCCAAAACAAATGTAGATAAATTTGCGTGCTTTACTGGGCATGACACCAGCAATGCTGCATCGTATTATTTCAAACTTCCACCCTCCAGATTGAGAAAATTATTGCTAACAGACACAAAATTAATCTACTCTGATTCCTTTGTTTCCCCTCTTGCTGTGGGGGGCTATGGGTATTGGAATAACCCAATTGAACTGAAAAGTGTATGGGGAACAAAAGATTGTCAAATACAGGGTAAGGAAGCTTTGTTTAGAGCTTGCCATATTCCTTTACAAATTATATTTTTAAATGACACCATCCAACAATCATCCTGTTTGGGGTTAGCAAAGATAAAATAATAGAACGTGCTGAATATCCCTTCACCTGCTAAGTTTTTCACAGTTGGAAAACATTTTTAAATTCAACTGAAGAACAACTAACTGCTTAGGTTCAAAATAGTACTTTTAATTCCTCACTTTCGAGTCCCAGCGGGTGGGTATTATGGCTTGTGGACACAAATGAATGCCAGCCATATTTTGTTACTTCCTCTGGGGGTTTCAAAGCAGGCCGACCAGATCCTCACTTTGTTTCTGCTCAGTACTCATTACTACATACAGTGTGGGTAATCTATGCCAACAATGGCTGCGTTCCTGTATTATAAGATCTGTAAAAGAACACCTTGGTCTCCTGTCTAAGGAAGTAAATCTACAAGATTTCCTTTTAGGATCCAGAAACCCACGCTCAAAGCATTTCATGTATGCCACATATATATAACGAGATCTGTAAACTTTCACAGAAGGAAACTGCTTCACATTTAGGGCATATTGATAAGGAAAACATGAAAAAGGCTTTAGCATGAACACTGTCAAACAGAATTTACACTTTAAATAATATTATGTCATCTGCAATTGATATAATTTAGAATGACGTGTCCTTTTTACAACATGGACAAAGCCAGCTGCGTTCTATCATGCAGTTAAGTTGGACACCGCAGGTTCTCAAAAGTGGTCGTGTGCCCTGGAAGCACGTTACCATTACTCAACTATTTGTCGCTTTTAATTTGTCCAGAAAACAGATAATGGCTAAAGAAGAAAAGAGTTACATCATGCGTAACATTGAGAAATTAGAGAAGTTGGCTTTCACTGTAGCAGAAATCCCCTCGCCAGTATGACTAATACATGAAGTAAACAAATCTACCCATTTCCATCTTTTGTTTCACCCAATGCCTAAAGTATTTTGTAGTAGGCAGGTTTGAGCAGCTAGGAGACAGCTATATATATGAGGTGTGGGACTGCCTTTCGATTAAAAGTGTATGAACCGTAAAACAGAGGTCTTTCTCAGCGGAAGCGAATGTGAGACTACTGTTAGTCATTCTATGATTTGAAAGCAGGTGTCCCTGCATGGCCTTTGCAAAGCAGAGGTCACAAATTTGGCATGCTATCTAAAGGGTACTCCCGTCTCTTTGATTCGTCTAGTATTTCAGATGCTTTCTAATGAAAGATATGTGGTTCTGAACAATTAAAGCTGTTGTGGATTGAAGCCGAGAATCGCTTACGTGATTTCAGTTATTCAAATGGTAATTTGTTGCAGCCATGTTTTATTTCCCCCCACAAAAGAGATAAAAGTGGCAGCCATGTGGCCCCACATTGCTACTTTTCATGTAAACTTTGACAAGCTCAGCAGACTAAAGGTGCTATTATTCCAAAAACATGTGGCCCTGACATCGGCCAGAGAAACGTATGACCTCCTGATAGCAAGGTCATCAGCTGAGATACAGTCCCTGTTAAAGTCCAACTTCCCAAAGCCTTTTGGAGAATTGGCCAGCAGAATATTCAGTGCATCAAATACTGCCGGGATTGCACACTTTTTAAAGCAGTCGTTCTGGATTTGTTAGCACCTTTCAGCCGTACGCACACTCTTTTGAATGTCTTTGGCAGATTCCCTATAACTTTTGTGTTAATTGGCAGAATTCTGCTGCTGCTGTTTTTGATACGCAGTGGCTGTTCTCTCTCGGCAAAATGGAGTATTGGGCTACCATCAGCCCAGCCGTGTTGTGAACGCATGATGCAGTATTTTGGAGCTTCCTTCCTTGAGAAGCTAGATTGGTCTTTGACATTCAGACCTGTCTTGACGTGTGTCCAGTCAGTCTTCCATTGGATCTGGTGCTTGTTTTAATGTGCACCTATGGTGTGTCTTGCCATGCAGCCTGCACCTCCTGTGGACAAGGATCTGTTAAGTTTCTCAATGAGGGTTCATTCACAGACATGCCACTTGAGACTGCGGTTGATAAGTGAGGTATGCTATGAGCCACCACTTGGGATGTGCTGGCTCCAATGACATCTGGCACAATGGACAGTGCTACCGATGCAGTTCAATCTACACCGGAGGCTTCTGCATACTTTTGCTCCGTGGATCCTTCTGCCAATACCTTGATCAGCTTGCCATCTGCTGAAGTGGAATCCTTTCTGGTGTCAATCTCCCTTGATGACATCAGATATATTTTGCAGGAACATGATTATTGTTAGAATTCAGCCATTGATTTTTTCTAAAAAGTAAAATGTGACAAAAAATTGCTCATAATTCGGCCTGTTGGCCTGCCAGGCTTGTCGATTTTGGCATTGTCTCTTATGTATGTTTTAGCTAAGCTTTTGGAGTTTTTATGCTTTTATTAGAGCATTTTAAATCTTAGGGCTTGGGCTTCGCACACTTGTCCCGGCAATAGGAGAGGATGTTGTGGGCCCAATTCAGTTAGTCGCTTGGGTACAGTGATAGCTTAGCTTATTAGGTTTGCGGCCTGTACCCTTTAATCCAGCATTCATGCTCTGTATTTCTGTATTAATTTTTATTAATGTTATTATTGCTTCTTTTATTGGCATTGTTTAAATTCAATTATCAGTTTCTATTCTGCGAAAACGTCATTATCAGTGCTATGGATAACTTACTTTGCGTCATGTTCTTTGGTTGGAATTACAAGAACAGAATGTGAGGCACACAGAATAATATTTTGTATTGCTGGCCCCAAGACAGAGTAAACAGTCCAGCGCTTAAGTACATACCCGCATCAGGCTTCTGTGCTTGAACATAAACATGTCCCCTATAAAAACATCTTGTCGGACAAAGTGCTTTAGAGGGGGTTCCAGACAGAGTTTCCATCTATGCTGCATGCCGGTTTTCAGTAGACCTCAGCCTTTGTTTCTCCACGAATCCTGATATGGAGACAGCCTGACCTTGTACCAAGGTAATGGAGGTGGGGTGTGTTTCACATGGACGCCGTATGGACAGATTTTGCTTACATCGCCATGCTCTCGCTCAGGGGCTTAGTTAGGCTTTTGGATAGGAATTGTATACGCATGCTATGACAGTATGTTGGGGTTGTTTATACTCACATCTCTAAATTTCACAATCCTGATTTTTTTATTCCTCATTATCCTAATCATTGCAGCTCGTGTACTTTATCGTAGAATGCAGTCTTTTCAGTAAATGTATTGAAAACTGCCCTGCATCTCCTTTCTTTTGTGTGTGTGTGTGTATAAGAGACTTGTAGGTGGAGAGAAAAGGGTAAGGCTTGTTTCACCATGATTTTCCCTGAGGGGTTTTCAGAGTTCAATGCAAGACTGCCACAAATCACCTTTATCGGTTGGGTTTTGGTGAGGTGCTGCTAGTGAGCCAGAAGGGTTAGTCCAACAGCTGCCAACTGGTGTGAGTTACTCAGTTGCCTTTAATGCAGAGGTTCTGCTGCCACAAATCCATCAGTCTCGTCAGTGAACAAGAGTCCTCATGACAAAAGAGATCAAGGTTCCAGTTAACCATACCAGGATTTAGTTTTACGGTGATCCCAGCCCAGATGGAAGCCTGTAAAAGTCCTAAAACTTTGCATAACCAATATCACATGTAAGTGATCCGAATTACCTGTGGTGAACAGAAGGTCCCCAAATTCCGTGAAATATTGGAGCTTGGTGCACAGGTCCACTTCTCCCCACAGGAGCATGCTTACATATGAGGTGGTTGTGGGGATAACAGATTCTCATTTTCTTTCCAAGACATTCAGCATAATTCCATATTTTAAACAGCAACAATTGTTTGAGGAAGGGGAAAATGGTTAGTTTGTGTGTTCAGTATACAACACACCCTGGTTTCCTAGCCCTGAAGGGGATCTCTCTGACTGAGTAAAGTTCTCCCTGATCGAGAGCATGAGGTCATATTTGCAATGTTTGCAACAAGAGACAATGACAACCCATTGTAAATGACTTTACTTAGGACCTGATTACAACTTTGGAGGAAGGTGTTAATCCATCCCAAATGTGATGGATATACCACCAGCCGTATTACGAGTCCATTATATCCTATGGAACTCGTAATACGGCTGGTGGTATATCCGTCACATTTGGGACGGATGAACACCTCCTCCAAAGTTGTAATCAGGCGCTTAGTGTCTTAGGATGCTGCAGTCTGGAGGAATACTCATCCAGCACTTGTCTGACAGGGGGGTTGTCTTGATCTCAGTAGCATCAGCGTGCCTACTGCTAATTGTGTCTGAGACTTTGCTACTACTTCTGTGCACGATAAAAAGGGGCCCACAAGCTTCCAAGGGAACAACAGAGTAGGGGGTAAATGGTGGCTGGAAGTGTACCTTTCCTCTGCAGCCCAGGAAAGGTTCTAGCCATTTTTTTTCTTCATTTGGGAGGGTTGTTCAAATGTATGGTGCCCCAGTGGACCCACTACAGTGGAATTGACACATCTATAAAGATCCCAAGTGTGCAAGTATGCTTGTCCTTTACTTTCTTCACTCCAATTACGAAAGAAAGTAAAGTGCCCTTTGCAAGGGGCAGGGATGGTATATAACTGCAGCACTCAACATTCTTTAACCTCGCAATGTAGAAATAAGGCAATTAATATTTTTGCATGTGCAGAATTAGTGTAGCCGCATTAGATAGTGGGTGCTTACTAATGCCCAACAGTCATAGTACACTATCTTAAAGACAGACTGACAGCAGCACACCTGACACATACAGTACTAAGAACAGTTACAAATTTGGATAGGGTTTCGAATCATGTGCACAAAGAGATAGAAAGTTCACTGCAGAGGGACAGTCCAAGATGAGCTGACTTGTACTAGTCGAGGCAGTGCAGAGATGGGGCAAGACTGATAGCGGACAACTTCAGTTAGAGCTGTGTGATGTGGTGGTGTTATAGACCTCAGGTTGCCACTGGAAAGCATTCGTTCCATGGCTGAATAGACGTGTTTATAGCTATGACATTGGCTGTAACCAGGTTGTCTATATATTTAAGTCTTTACCTGGCTTCCAATCAGCATCCCCTGATCATGCTCACAGGCAACAACCATTTGAGGCTATGAAAAAAGGTGTTTACCATAGCTCTTTTGTTTGATTAAATCCATAAGAAAATGTAATTTCAAAGTCATTCTCTTCAGTCAGTATTTGATTACCTTGTTAAAACAACAGCTTGCACTTTTCAGCCAGGAGCAATGCTCCCTTTGGGCTTTTGTGCACACTTTAGTAGCTGTGTATTGTAATAGATGTTAGAAACATAGTTTGCCCTGGCACATTAATACACACAGTACAGCACCAAGCCGCAACGTTGGTTAAGTGCTTGCCACCTTAGCAGCACACCTTCATACTGCATTCTCAAACCCCAGTACTCATAAATACAACACCTGACACATTCACCTGACAGCTTCATACCAAAATAGTTGAATTAAACTTTTCACACTTCAACAGAAGATCCATGTTTAATTACCAATCCACATATCAAGCGTTTGGAATATGTTCATTTAAATACACATTTGTATGAACACAATTGTACATCACAATCAAATATTCGGCAAAGATATTGCCACTTAACTCAACAGCCTCCCTAAGCTAAGCAATGGAAACCAGATGCCAAAGGAGAATTATGCCAGTGTCAAAGTCCTCTGGTATACAGGGCCATACACATAATTTGCTACATAAACCCATAACAGGTTCTAGGCAGCCTTTATCAAATAAAATCCATTACTAACATTACATTAATCGATTCTACCATTGGTGGCTACTATTTAATACAGTGCATGATTAAACAGTATGATACATGACCAAATATAATGCCAACATGACACTTATCAGTGATATTTACAGAACTGGCACCCAGATTTTGAAACCACTGGAGGGTCAAACATGATATACAGTGAACTTAACGTAGAAAATAGATGCTTTTTGGGCAACTCTTTTCCATTTAGGGGACTGTGTTTGCCGTAGCCTCCCTTTGCAAATGCACAGATGAAGTCTGCCAGCCCTCCATCTCAGCATTCGCAGCTGGTCGCACCTCATGAATGTTAATGAGGTAGGATTTGTATGCCCAGCCTCCTCGCACTCCGCTGGAGCGGTAGTTTATGCATCGAGCACAGAGCGAAGACGTGGTCAGGCCCACACCTGGTTCTGAGCAAACTCAGCGCTGTGAAATGACCTTGCAAGAATACATCCAGCCCGGGGCTAGGATAAGGATAGTGATCAGGGTAGAATTTAAGGTTAGGTTAAGTGTGGGGGCAGTTAACCTGCATTGATCAACGTTATGAATTCTCATTCAGGTTATGCATTGTAGTATCTCTTCATTTTTGTATTCATCTCTTATGCAAATCCTTAAAGGAGCCGGGCCAGGCTCTTTCCGCCCCACAGAATGTGCCTGTGCTGCCACTGGAGGCACACCTCCCTCACTGAACGACTGTGGAGGCCTCTGTAATGTGCAGATGATTCCATACTGCAGATTGTCTGGTAAACTTAGCAGCAGAGTTTACCCGTTTTCAGACGTCGGGTCACTGGTTGCTTGCTATTAACCTCTCAGTCACCACCAATCTCAACCCAGGTAAAATACTGATCAGCCTGAAACAGGAGTGTGACGTTTGAACAAAAGTTACACTACCTTTAAATGATGTTGTCATACTGAGAAATTGCTTGGAGTCACTAAAGTTAAAATGTACTTGTTTCCTATTGAAAATGTGGAGCCAGTCACCATTTCTTTGTCCTTTTGGTCTGCTGCAGGGTGCCTGTGTGATGCCATGTTGCCTTTGAAGCTGTGTATCTTCCGCTGCTTATCAGAGCAATTGATTACTTCTTAAAGTTTCTTTTGCTATATATTTGCTGCTTTTCTTCATCATCCTTTTGACTTGTGCCTCCTCCTTGGATAGTGGAAATGAATGAGAACTTGTAGTAGTTACTATTCAGATTGTTGTTTGCATGTCTTTCGACTGCCTCTTTGGTGAACGCTTTTTCCTAATCGTGGAATAAACCCTGGAGGGATTTAATTTTAAGGGAAGGAGTTGTTTCCTAGATATAAAAATTGGAGAACATTGACCGATTGCCTATGTACACAAGAGGATTGTGTGTGGGGTTGGAGACGGCCATAGCAACATCCCCAGTGGACTCGGCACCTCCGGAAGGATTTGTTTAGGATTCACAGTGGTGGTGGTGGGGTTGGGGGGGTGGTTTGCTGTGATAGATTTCCCTGAGTGTCCCATAGTTAACATGTCAACAGTAATGGTGAGGCTTGTGTTTCAATGGAGGCCATCTGTGTGTGGGAGGGGCTGAAAAACCCAGGGCTGGTGGCCCGGCTTCCTGCTGATTGACAACATATGGACATGGATTTGTTAGATGATCAAAATGAATTGCTTTGAGGGGGTGTGCTGACTTTTGCCCTGTAATGCATGTTTAAACGCACTGACACCACAATCATTACTTGCATGCATCATGGGTCGCAGTTTAGAGGTTGGTAATCGAAGGCAGGCGTTTGCAATCTGCAGCAGCAGCTGGGGAGTTGGGCCTCTATGTATCAAGTAAGCACATGATGCAGCAGTCTTACCCCTGCATCATCCACTCAGCATTTCATTCAAGGGATTTTTTTTTTTAAGGAGTACCATTTATTTGGTGTTTAGTGAGATCTGTTGTTTGTAGCGCTGTGAAATAACAACACCGCAGTTATAATCACTGTACAAAAAGCAAGTAACTAAACAACGTAAATAATCTTTACCCTCATCCTCGACCTGTTTTTTGATGGACTGATGCCTTGTTACCAGAACTCCCCTAAAACATCCTTTTTGGAGACACCGACTTGACTTTCTTTCACTGTTTTTTTCTGCCATCAGAAAGTAGAAATGCTCTGATGGTTGCCGTAATCATACCTTAATAGTGAGAAAAGCTGGCACCCCTTTGTCACCTTCTGCCATTAAATGGTCAGTGTCCTGATAACCTGCTCTTCATTGACGAACTAAAGAATCTTGCGTTAAAGGCCGGACGTATGATCAGGCCAGGCCTTTCCTTTCAGGGAAATTCCAGGTAGTTGCTGTGTTTTTTCTAGTCATTGCCTCTACACTTTTTGTACATTATTCATCAGGTCTCAAACCTATGGCTACTATTTTGAAAACACCTTCCTGTCCTCCTTCAGTGCCATATTAAAGGCTGAATATGCTGTACAGATGTGGATAATGTGGTGCACATCTCGAGGACAGTCCTTAATGCCTGCTTTTGGTTGTCCATACAGGGGTTATGCAGAGAGTTTACAAATCCTACATTACATATGCCTCGGTTACAAGTTATGCACTAAATTCTAATGCCTGTGGGGATAGAGGTTTGCACAGGGATAGGAAGTAGATGTGCATATTTACTTCACCCTGAAGCCCGATATGTTCATCAAGTAAATTTTGGCAGGTCATACCTGTCGGAATATTTATTGTGGAGTGGGAGAAATCCGTGACTCGCAGCATTTGGTGCAGAAAGTGCAAGTTTTTGCATGTAACTTCTCGTTTTTAGGAGGCGAACTCTGTATTACTGCACATGGTAAATACCTCACCTGAGGATATCGGTATTTAGCTGGTGGGATAAATACCTCACCCCATTCTGGGCCATAGTGCTTTATCAGCTTCTAGGTCTGCCCTGCTTCCCAGCTAAATAATGCCCTATTTCACATACCATCTTTAATATTACAACAGCCACTATTCCGCACTCCTATGTTTTCTCCATCTCTTTTACCCATGGACCAAAATGCTGTGGAAGCATTTGCAAAACATTGTCCGGCTGGAAGATCATAATACCACGTTGATAATTATTGTTTTTATACTGTATTATGAGTTTTGTATTTGTTTAGTGGATGAAAAAATATTTTCAAACTACTACTTTTTAACCATTTTCTTACATTACTGCTATTTATTTTCAAAGTCCACTGCTTTATTTTCCTTCTAGTCAGATCCTTGGATTGTAAACCCCATCAGTAAATAGCAAACACCTCTCCAACTCTCCAACCTTTTCTCCATGCGCTCTCAGTTTTACCCAGCAAGTTTACATCTTCTGCTCAAGGAGTGAATGTGACTCTGAAAATGTTTGCCAGGTGATTGCTGGTGACAGCCCAATGCCAAATGTAGGACCTCCCTATTGTAAGAACCTTCATTACTTTTGAGCCAAGTTCCAAATGCACCTCCCTCTTAAAAGGCCCTGGTTGTCCCGTATTTCTCCAGTTCCCCTTAAGGCTGGTGCTTCTCTGACTGGAACTTGAGGCGTATCTTACCTACTCTTCTATTTTCTATTTCTCAAATGTAGGAGCGTTGGTCTCAAGCTAAGGAACTGAAACAAACCATTTCCTCAACAAGTCAGTATTTTTAATCTTGAAAGGATGTTTGCCCGTAAACACATCACTTAGAACAGTGAACTGTGATTTCTAACATGAGATTATAAAGCCTTAGAGACCAAGCTAAAGTATCTGAACATAATGGAAAGGCAGCAGGAAGGAGAATTAAATTTAGTGGACATAGATTCTATCTTGGTTGAAAGAGGCATTCAGGGCATCCTGACCGAGATCATCTGATGCAGGAGAAGCTGTATATATTAGCCTTTTTTTTTCAACGACCATCTGTTAAGATAATGTATCTCTTTTTTTAACAAAAACATTCTTTGTTAAGGATTTTCACTGTTAGTACAAACATATTAAAGAAACTTGTAATCACGAGTTGTATCAGGAGCGTACTTATGGGCTGAAACATTCTCAAAACTGGAGGCAGGACTGTATAAGGCTTGCAGTGACAGGATGTATCTGAGGGAGAAAGGAAAGAGGAAGCTGGGGTGGACGAGCATGGGGGAGGGCAGAGGTGTGTAAAGGGAGCGCTGGTTGTGAACACAATTACATGATAAAATGGGTAGTAAAAAGGGGCCAGAAGCCATTGTTGTGGACTCATTCATTGGTTTCCAGATCTCTGATGACCAAATGTCGAGGATAAGGCAAGACTACAAAATGTACCCAATTGGAGTTCGGTGTGTTACATCATCAGCAGGATGAATCCAGGCTTACGCCAGCTTTGTGGAGGACCAATCATGGATTTGTTTTAAATAACAGACTATTAGTCTACTCAGACCTTTCTCTGGCTCTTATTGCCTTTAAGTAGAAGGCAAAACCACACCTCACAGTTAAGTTTCTAGGTCTGGCTTTCGGTGAGCATTTCTCTTAAAGGTCACATGCCTATTTAGCATGTTTTTTTACGTTTTAATATCTTTGTGTTTGTTTTGGGCCAACAGTACCTCATACTTACCAATAGTCTATTATTACTAAGGCCTTGTTAGTATTGTTCTCCCTTTAGCAAACTGTGCTGTTGGCTTTGTACTTATTTTATTATTTTTTGGACTAGATATTTCTTCTTCTTTTCATATCCACATGCTCTTTAACTAAGTTTTGGCCACCAAATTTTGAAAAAAACTAATGAGTACCTTTATATATTTCTTAGCTCGTTTTGGGCTTATCATGGCCTTATATAGTCCATCGTGATCCTCTCTATTTGATGGCCTGAGAAGTTTCCTGAGAAACCAAGTAACAGTGATTTGCTGTTCTATTCTACTTGTGAAATGTCACTTCCTTCTTTCGATTTTGACATCTCACTCCTTTCACTGACAATTTTATCCTCATGCATTATACTCTGGTATGTTGATTCATCTTGATTTACTATCATTCTTGTTAGCTTTCACTTTTCACACATGAATAATACGTTAGTAGTAGTGCGGCACTTTATCAGCATTATTGTTTCTGCGTGCACTGAATTACAGTGTTGGTTTTTTTTTTGCCTTCTTTTGGGTAATTTCTCTTTCATGTAGATCCATATTCCACTTGACACACATGGGCACTTCTCTCCATCATAGAGACGATTTTCTCTGCATGATGGGTCTTCCCATATATTTATTGGATGTACTTGCTTGCTCTTTCCCTTTCCTATTTTCCCACCACTTTTTTTATTTGATTTTCTTTCCCCATACCCTTACCATATTATTTGTACATTTCTTAATGTACCTCTTGAGTTTTTTTTTACTTCAATGTTATTTATTGTACCTACGCTATATACATTTGGCTTTTGATTTTCAATTTACAGCCTTGAAAAAGTCCTTTAGACAAAACATGTGTTGGCTGTTTTTTGCATTGTTTGTACTCACCAGATATAAAGAATATTCATTGGAAGAAGAAGAAAAGTTTCTCTATGGACTTGGCTACTTTATTGTTTGGACTATTCTCTGGAGTGCTCTGGTTTTTTGTTTAACAGATTTGATCTTTGCAGATGGCATATAAACCTTCTGCGCTACCTTATGTCATCAAAACTGCCACTAGACAAAAGTCAAATCTTTTTGTAGCAGAAACATAATCACAAGACTTATTTAACTTTTTTAATGCTGCCTAAGAGCTACAGTTGAAACGCATCAGTTGAAGTATGTGCATTGCTTTGAAGATGCAAGCTGCAACTGCAAGAGAACTGGTAGCAAATATATATATATATCTGTATGGTTTCCTTGGGGGCCATAGTGGCCCCCAGGGAAACAATACAACTATTTAAAAAAATGATTGCCCCCACAGGGGGTCGTCCTGCTCACGACGACCCCCTGTCAATTCCATTTTTTAAAAAATTTTTTTTTTTTTTTTTAAACCCCTGGGGCGCGATTGGATGTGATTTTGCCACTCCCCAAAGGGGTAAACCTATCTTTTAAAAAATATATATATATATGCCCCTGGGGCAAGGGGGCCCCGATTTCCAAGGGGGGCTAACACCCCCCCCCTACCCTCAAGTCAAATCTCTGGTGTCTAGTGGGGTTTCCTAGCCCTCGATCGTAGAGGGGCAGGAAACTGGTTCATGAAGGCCTCGTTTGAAAGGAGAGAATCTCCCCCTTTCAAACAAGGCCTTCCCAAACGTTGGGGAGGCCATTTGGGCCTGTTTTCCCCACTGGAGTAGGAAGCGTCCGCAAGGCCGCTTCGTGCTCCGGTGGAGAAAACAAACTGACGTCAGTGTGCCTCGCGGTGCGCTGACGTGACAATGGGGCGAGTTGGGGGAGGGGGGGAGACACCGAAGATCTTCTGTGTCTCCTGTAATAATTTAACCCCCTCCCTGGTGTCAGCCACAGGTCGTGACCCGCACCTGGGAAGCAGAGACGCCCGCACTGAAGCGGTTAAGAAGCTACGCATTCTTATGTTATTGTGTCAGGAATACATTAAAAAATACGTTTTGCCCTTAGGTTAGTATAGTACTCTGACACTATAAATAGTGCTACACTAAAAACTCCAAAAAGGACATGTGCGTTTTGTAAATCTTTGTACTTGTTCAAATGTAAAATGATTGTGTTTAGAAATTATTCAAAATGAAAGTACTGTGAAACAAACATGGAATTAGCATACGTTGCACGTTTGCCTCTGACACTGATTGAATGGAAAGCGATGCTTGAACATTTTAAATAGGTAATGGTTTGTGTTATGTACTGCTCATATAAGTGCAAAGTCAATTAAAAACTCCAATTGCGAGTTCACATTATTATAAATATGATTATGCTGCAGTCGTCATAACCCATCATCTGCTGTATTTGTTTCAGATTTTAAAAGACTATTTATGTCTCAAAAGGATGACAAGTTAGTAAAATTACTGTAAATGGTGTGCCATCGAGACACTTTGTGAAAGTTGGCTGGTGACCTTCGCGTGTTGACTGATGGAATTAACAGTTGAGGGGGGCACAGCTAAGCTGCAAGCCCCGTTTGATGGACCGCGGTTAAAGCTGTTCTCTGGAGCAAGGAGGAAAAACCTTGACGCAGATGACAGGTGGCCGCGTGGACTTCTTTTGTTTGCTTGCTTAGTAAACTTTAGGCTTGCAGCTGAGCATCCTGGATGTTGCGCAGCGCGGCTAAATACCATTGGCAAAGCCACTCGTTTACAGAGGCGTTTGCCAATGCTTATTTCTACTGTCACCCTCGTTTGGTTCTTTCCCTACTTCTCGGTCCCCGCCTTTGTTTCTCTTCTCTAAGTCCTCGCATGTTTTCGCCTTCCAAACTTTCCTTCTCCTTAGCCTCGTAGTCTCTTCTCTCACTTCCACCTTTATCTCTCTCCCTGCCAGTGGCTCTCAGACACTCTTTTTTCCTTGAATTCCACCCACTAGTTTCATCTTTTATCTCCACTACATCGTTCCTTATCCTGATCTTATCCTAATTATATATTTCTACCCCTTTCTATATTTTTATCTCCAGCCCGTTTTAGCCGTGTAACCCGTCTTATTCCTCCCTCCGGGTCCGGCCCCGCCTCATATTCTTCTCACATTTTTCTGTTCTCTTCCGCCCGTTAGCTTTCCCCCTCCTCCATAAGCTCCTATCTTCCTCCGCCGCCCCTTCCTCGCTGCCACGCCATGCTCGCTAAGGTCTATCACCCCCATTCCATTCCAGCAGGATGTTTTGTTTTTCTTTCCCTCGTCTGCCTCTCTTTTCGGCCTTCTTCTTCGCGTTCTGCCCACCACTGGCCTTTCCCTTTCTTCTCCCTCCTTCTTCTTCCTCCCCCAGGCCTCTCCTCTGCTGCAGCGTGACCCCCCCACACGCGGTGGCTCTGCATCCCACCTAGAAGCCTGCCATTCGTAATGACAACTGCACCTTGACTTCAGTGCAGGCGCGAACGCTCCCCCATTTAAAACAACAAAATGTTACAATGTCACGATGCTTTGTGCATGATCACCTGCCGACCATTGTCGGGGGCAGCCCCTTGCTGGCTCATATGTTGCTTTTATTGATTTTCACGAACAGGGAGATCCCATTAAGAAGCATCATGGCAGGCAATAACACTCCGTTAATGACCGCATTGTGTGCAAAACGGAAGTGATCAGGTTCCAGTCTCGAAAGATTTGTTGTACGCTCATCTCTTCATTGTCCAGACTGTCAAAGCACAAAAAGCGAGAACGGGGCAATATACAATTATATCCCAGGCAATGCTTATTGGAGGCTAATGACTCTCTAATTAATACCACAATGCACAGGCGAGGTGGGGTGGGCGAGCACGTCACTTCCCGCCCACTAATTACTTTTCCCACATTTAGAGTATTGGAATGACGTGCTTGGATTATTTTGGTTCAGGGCTAGAGCACATGTTGGTCCCATGTATATGTTTAAAGTTGGGTAACTTTTAAGGCAGAGATTGAATTCTTGTCCCCCCAGCTAGTGGACAAGTTAGAGGAATTCGGACTAGCTGCCAGTGCTAGCGGCCTAGTTACTAGATTAGGGCGCTCATTGGCCTTCTGCAAGGGGTGAAATGTTCACGTCACAGGTCAGGTGTGCACACGGACTCTTCCTTCAATGGAAACCAAGCACAAGGCTGCAGGTCACACATTGCGACAACACTAGATCAAAAGTTCACCAATGTACTATGAAATCCGAAGTTAAACCAGGGGTTTTCCTCCTCTGAAAGATGTCATCAATCACTCGGTTATCTCGCCGGAGTTCATTCAGGCTGTGATTGTCAGTGTCTGCAGTCATATTGGCCCAACAGTGTGTCTGATTCAAGGATTTCTAAAGGAGCTATCAGATGTCTGCAGGCAACAGAAATGCTTCAGCCCCTCTTGTATTTGGCGGCAGCCAACGCAAAAAATGTAATCATCATAGTGCCACCCTATTGCTATATAGAATGCTTCATTCCTCCTCAACTAGGTTGGCGCTATGCCAGTCCCAATGCATATCACTGAGAGAGCTTTTCTCAGAGAGAGTCCATGTTTTTTTTTAAGTAGGTTGTGGGAATTCTGCTGGTGGTCCAATGTCTTGGAGAAATTCTCTATTTCATAGGGTCCCAGAAGTTAACCTGTTCCTCCTGAAGATGGCTGGCGGTCCTCCACATCTGGGAAGTCAGTTTTACTTGAAATTAGACGTTGCGGGATTCATGGGTATCGTGCAAACTCATTCTCTCTCTCTGAGAGACTCTGTCTCTTCCTTACAGTTTGTCTGGTGGCCCTTCCTCTGAGAGGTTCTTTATTTCTAAGAATAAGTATATTGTAAGCAGTGGTGTGCCATCAGGTGTTTTTTTGTTTTTTTTTAAACAAAAAATGATAAATTCTATGAAAATTACATGCAGTGATGCTTCCATGTGAATGGTGGTTTGCCGGTATCTCGTGATTTTCTTTTTTAACATGAACTGGCATCTAAGTCTTGTGAAAATGTTGACAGGAGACTAGTTTGAACAGCTACAGTCTCATGAGACATCTTGTGCGTAATGAAGTCTCTCATGATCAAGTAATACACAAAATTAGTAATGTGAAAGTTAAGTAATTTCAGATGGAGCAAAATGTGCACATTTTTCCAGCTCAGTGAACATTTCACCTGGGCCTATGTATAAGGTTCCCCATGGTAGTATTCACCTCTCGTCTGTTTCCAAGGTTTGCAGTGTTCATCTTTGTCAACCAGTTGTTCTATCTATTTTGCATGTACTTATGTTATTATAATAGGACGATTGTGATGCTCTCTTCATTGTACATATATTTTCTTCATAGGGTTTTAATGTTCCTATTGCTATTATCTGATGTCTAGTTCTCACTCAAAGGCTCCACGTTTCTTCATTTGGGGTTTGTAGGCTCCTTCCAAGTGCAGTGTTATGGTCTTGTTACTATTTGTCATGTGTTTTTTTTAATATCAAGGGAAAGTTTCATGTTTCCTGCTAGGACCGTGTAGTGCCCTACTATCCAAATGCTGGATGGTGCGTAGAAAAGTCGAATTTTGGGAGTTACCTCAGTAGTGTCTGTTAGCACGTTATGTCATAAGTGAGAGAAGCTGTGGTTCTTAGAAGATACTGGCTTGGAGGTTTCTCCTGGACGTATCGAGTGATGTTCGGGATCCAAGTAGTTGTTGTATCGAGTGATGTTCCAGCTCCAATTAGTTGTTTGTATCAAGTGATGTTCCATATCCAAGCAGTTGTTTGTATCGAGTGATATCCAGCTCCAAGCAGTTGTTTGTATTGGGTGATGTTTCAACTCCAAGAAGTTGTTTATATCGAGTGATGTTCTGCCTCTAAGCAGTTGTTTAAAATAGAGGGTTTGGAGGGTCCTGCTGGCTGTATCTATTGATGGTGTCGATCTGAGTAGTATCTTATTTGTTGGAATTGAGCGGTCTGGATGTTCATGCTTGTGGTATCCTGCAATTCTCAGTCTCTGAGTTGTGACTTGTTTGTAGGAATACAAGTGCCTTGGAGGATACTTCCAGTTGTATGCAGTGTTGTCACATCTCTGGAGGATGCTTTGATTCTTAGAATATGATGATTTAGAGTTTCCTTCCAGCTTTAGCCAATGATGTTTCAGCAGTGCATTGTGCACTGACTCTTGCAGTTAGAGAGTTAAGAACTTCATCCTGGTTATAGCCAGTGACATGTTGGCTCTAAGTAGTGCCCTAAAGTTTGAAGACGTTGGTTGTATCCTGTGATGCTACGTCTCTGCATAGTGCCTAGATTCATAGAATAGAAGGGTTTGGACCTTCCCCCTGGTAGTATCCTGAAATGTTTTGTCTCTGAGTAGTGCCCTGGTGTTTGGGGACTCCTGGTTGTATCCTGTGATGTCTTCTCTCTGAATAGTACCTGATTCTTAGACTTACAGGGTTGGGAGCTTCCTTCTGGTTATAATCAGTGATGTTTTGTCTCTGAGTAGTGCTCTAGTATTCAGAGACTCCTGGTTGTATCCTGCGATGCTGTGTCTCTGAGTAGTGCCTTAGAATGGAAGGGTTTGGAGGTTCCTTCTGGTTGTATCCAGAGATACTCTTTCTCTTGAGTCTTTGGAAAGAGAGGTGTGAATTTCCTCCAGGTGGTGTTTAATTGTTCTCCCCTCCAAACAGTGCCTCATGTCTTGGGATAGTCATGTTTGGATATCCTCCTGGGTGCATCCAGTGATGCTCCAGCCATAGCTAGTGCCTTGATTTGTAGAATAGGAGGGATGTTAGTTTCCCATTGGTGCTACCCACCTCTGGTTGGTGCCTTGTTTCTTAAAGTAGTTGGTTTTGGAGTTTTATTCCGAAGGCACCTGGTAATCCTCCATCTCTGAGAGATTCTGTGTTTTCAGCAATTAGAGGGATTTACTGCGCCTCTTTAAAGTGTTGTCATGTCTTGCTCTCCCTCCTTTGACGATCACTAGTGGTTTCTATTGCATTTAAGGATCCAAAAGTGAGCGTAAGATTCATATTGAACTTATGTTATTAAATTCACTTTTTTGCATCCCTAAAATTATTGTTAAAAAAAAATGTAACTATAAACTAGACGTTAATCCCATTGTATACCTACTGTTCTTCATTAAGAGTGGTTCTTGTGAGTCCTGAAATTGACCATTTTAATGTATTTTTAAAAAAATCTGTATGTAGAGAAGATTTCACTTGCCAGCTGGATCTTTCCCCTTCCATTTCACAGCCCAGAGCCCCTCCTTTTCACTATAATTGCTAGCAAGTGGGGCCATACTTTCACTCCTTGTGCAAATATATCTTTTTATTCGGCAGTACATTTCATGATGGGACTTTATTCTGTTGAACCTATAAATGAAATAAAGCAATTTGCTATCGACTAAAAATGAAGGCCTGAATAAAAGTACTCCACATGGCCTAGAGCCATTTGACATTTATTTGTAGGTCCTGCCTACAAACTGCTTTAGCTGTCTTTTGCTGAAAGCTCGGTTGTTTACAATACCAGCATGTAAAGGGGGCTTTGAGTAAGCCTGTAACTTGTCATTTGCGGGCTTTCTTTGCAGTTTCATTTGGTGCTTCTTATTCAGGTGCTCCCGTCCTTTTGTTTTATTGGTCCTTCTCCATGAGCAATTGCTCCTTAACCATCCTTCTTCTGATTGGATGACATCCACCATTTTGGAATGGAAAATGAATGAAATATATATACATATATATGCCGGCATGCTGGGACCAAAGCCAGAACGGACCCCCCCAACACCGCCATGACATGCTCTTGCATGCTTGGTGCTACATGTGTACATCATCATGCTGTAACAAGATTTTTTTTTCTCATGCAGTTCAACATATGCAACAAGCATTGGCAATGCCAAAAGTTCGGTAATGCCTTTCAAAATCGCGTTGTCTTTGCCAGTGCTTGTTTTTCCTACTTTACGTCTTGTTAAGTAAGTTCAGCGTGTATTGGAACATGTTGAAATAGGATAGATTAATTTAGGCAACAATCGGGCTCACTTTTTTTTTTTTTTTTTTTCTGTTCAGGCTAGGATAATGTAGTAGGTTAGGTAATTGGCAGGTCCACTGGAATTGTGTGCACAGGAGGACCAAATTATGTGGCAGGATTGACTAAATTATGCTGCAAGAAAAGGCAGGTTATGTGACCTAATAAGGCACATTTTGTAATAGTACTACTTCATAATGTTGTTGTTTACATGTGTTAGCACTACTTGGTTAAAGGCTTCACCTCAGCCGTACCAGTTTAATATCCAAATACAGTAGTCAGCAACAGGAACATTACCAGTCATCCTTTGGGGCTGCCACTGCCTGGAAACTCGGATCATTGGGATTGTAGCATTTTTGATTCGTTTGAGATACAAAAAATGTTTGTATTAAAATCTGGAGATTACGCAGCAGATTTTGTGGCAAATCTATCATTATGCATAAAACACTGCAGTCGCAGAATCGCAAAATTCCGGTGGCCCTGATTATTGGATATTTATTCAGCTCACTATTGCCTGGCTTTTTGGTGCTATGGAAAATGGATCAATTTAGTAGCAGCTAGATTATCTGTTCTGTCAAAGTTTCGGGTGAACGATGAATGTAGGTACACGTTGATATAATGTGCAATAAAATGTAATGTAATTGGTGCACAGTAAAGCGCTACAGAACCTTTGGGTCGAGGTCGCGCTAAATAAAGCTGCAAAAATAAAATAAAGTTGGCGGCTTTCGCACAAGTCCCTGAGCACAATCATGTTTTTCAGCAATCAGTGGTTTCTGATTAAATAAAAAGAGTGTATATTGCGTGTTCTTCTCGCCCTGTCTTTGACACCTGGTTGTTAGCGTGTGGATTGCAGACGCAATTAACGATGCTACTCTGGTGGTGATTGGCCAGCGTCCGTCCTTGCATCCCCCGTCGGTTCCGAGGTCTTCTGGATGGGGGGGGGGGGGGGGGGGGGGGGGACATCCGCGCCCCCTCCAGCCCGCTTCATGCATCGGGCTGATTAGCATAATGAGTGGACTGGCTCTTTGCACCTGGTTATCAGTGTGTCTGGGGCGCCCATATGGTGCCCGCGGTGCAAGCAAACGGCAGGTTGCCAGGAGGTGTGCGCCCCCAGACCTGCCCGCTCCGCTTTGATCTCCTCCGAGGGATGGCCAGCTGATGAAATCTGTTTAGCCCCACTGTGAGGGGAGGGGGTGAGTGTTCCTTGAGTGGATACAACTGCCCTCCCCCTCGAGGCGCATCATCTTAAGGGAGGCATTCGGGCTTGCCCCAGCAGACTCAGCAGCCGCACCAGGACCGAGCGGACTATCGCGGGCAGCTCTCCACGGCGGACAGACCGACACACGCTCCAGGCCTCTGATGGGGCAGACGGGCGCACCCCAGAACTGAAGACGGGGGGCAGCGCGTTTCTGAATTAGCAACTATTTTCTGTGTGGACTTGGGACGTGAGAAGCCAGCATGAAACAGAAGCCGGAGACCGTGTTCGGCAGACTTTTGACGTGGAAGAGCTGGGACCAGCTCTGTGTAATAGACGAGGTGCTGAACCCTGGTTGCGAGGGCGCCCTGACGGTGAGTGGCTGCACCCGGCTTTACTCCTCGGCGTTCAACAAAGTGACGCTTCTCCAGCGCGTACCATTTGTTACATAGTTTTACTTGCTGCATGTTTGTAAACGGATAACCTGTATCCAGAAATCCAACGCTCATCATGTGGCAGAATACAACCAACCCCTGATATCTAGAGATATTCATCCAAATACTTTGTTACTTTAATGTGTGTTATGCAGTATTCGTAGTACTTGTTGAAATGGTAAAGACCAGGACAAAAGCAACAACCTGGTATTTAATTATTTTGTGTTGTGAACATACCTAACGAAGCAGCACAATCCCTTTTTACAAGAACATAATGCCCCGCGTGAGGATTCTCTCAATGTTTAACGTCTACTCGGCTCCTGCTAGGTTTCAGGAATCGCGAAACGAGGTTCAACTGCAGTTGAACTAGGAGATCCGAGTTGTAATCTCGGTTTACTTAGTCGCATTGTGTGATCTTGGGCACATTGCTTATCTCACTCTAGATCAGTTACCTTGAGAAGGTTCTGGGGGCGATCACGTTCGCAATAGCGCTCTCCGGCACCAGCTCATTCATCAGAAACTCTGTCCATGTTCATATTTCATTAAGATTACCAGACGGGGCCATGCCATCACGGACACGCTGGTTCTGTCCTGGATGTGCTTCTACAAAGCTTTTTCAGGTGCGTTAGTTCAACTGAGCGCTGACAGTGGTGGCCCTTATGATAAGGAGCTGCCTGGCAACCGCAGTTATCGGTAAAGATTTTGCCATCACAGATCTGAGGTAGATTGGCATGCTCGTCTCCTTAGGACCTGAGGCTTTCACAGGGCAAGGAACGAAGTCACTCAGTTTCAGGTTTAAAATGACGGCTGTGCCGGGAGTGTTAGATAAACAGATAGGGCCGTAGGTTCCGCGAAGCGTAAGGTACAGCGCCTAGATGCCATTAACATGCTACCGCATAGTGCCAGCATGTTAGGACGCGGCCTTGCTTCAAAGGCTGTCACTGGTTGCACAAGTGACGACACAGACAGCGGTCACGTGTGCAGTCATGCATGTCGCTGCATGCAGAATGTCACAGCAGATGTCCCTTGCGTTTAGTGAATGGGGTCATTGTCAGCATCGCCACCGCGGTCACACCATTGTAAAGCTATTCCACCCGCACACGCCAGTAAGTAAATGATGGAGCAGTGCCCCTTGCAATTACAGATGTTACTTTTGTTTATACCCCATGCTCGTCCCATCCGCCCCCCCCCCCCCCACGCGCCCCTTCAGTGTATGTCCTAGCATCCTAGACCGAGCTCGTCTTTTTGGCGTTCTTGTTTGGCAGTGGCGGAACAGTCACACATTCCATCGCCGGTTTGCTCTTTGCTAAAGTTGCAATACAGAACATTAAGCAAGAGTGGGAAGCCCTCTCTGGGTCTGGCGGAGCTCTTCCTTTAGGACTCTACTGTCGCGAGCGTTAGGTCACCCGCTAGAAGAGTGAGCTGTCTGTCACAAAGATGCATTTGATACAGCAGCACATGAGCGCGTGCAGGTGTAGTATTTAGTGGGGTTTACACCCGAGGGGTGAAGCTTGGAGCGAATCTAGATCTGTGTGTATCACTGGGGCTGTATCTCAGTGCCCCAGACCCCGCCCACCCTGGGAGCTCTGGCTTTGTTGATACCACAGTGTATTTACTTAAGACCCCGATCGCTAAACACATGGAAAAGCGCCTCGTCTTTGTCAAGTGGTTGAATTCCTATCTCGTGCACGCATCGATCTCTTATGTGCAGCTTTCTAGCGCTGCAGCCAGGGGCTACCCCTTTGTGGCCTGAGATTGTATCTTAAAATGGTGTGTAAGGTGACCCAGCGATTGATGCTTCCAGTCGTTCACTCCTCACATAGAGATGACCTGCCCTGATGCCCGGGGCTGTAGAAAATCACAACAAACGGTGCCCTGAGAAGAAAAAAACATTCCAGTACTCTGGAATTTGACAAGCTGCTGCGATGTGTTTTTTTAAAATTACTGCAAGCATATGTTCCAGAAATGCTGCTGGGACTGTGCGCCGAAGTCTCGATCGATTGTACTTAATTTTTTAGAAAGTCGTAAATCTGGTTGGACTGAATCTGTATTTTATTTGGCAACTCCACACAGATGTTAGTGCCAGAATAAAGGGCAAGTGGAAACGTGTTAACCCCCTCTTCATAAGGTTTTCAGTATCCGAAACACAGCTCTTGTCGAGTGGAGAGGTTAGCGTTCCATTTCTGTCTGCCTGTCAAACCTGTTAGCATTTTCAGCACAGCATCCGGCGTTCATTGCTCTTAACATGTATAAGGACGATTTTGGTAAAGACATGAGACAACTTCCTAGTTAATAGAACAGGAGAGCCCGGGACTGTATATGGTGGTGCAACGTGAAGTTTCATCCTTAATGTGAAGTCATAAAGTCTAAATGGATAGGCAATGGCATGTTAAATGGAGTTTTTGCATGTATACATTTTTGTGGTGAAAGTTCAAATTTGAGACATACGTGGTCTCTGGTGTGTGTGTGTTACTTTGTATTATTGACATGTGTTTTTTTAATGTATAATGTAATTGCGCCGATGGCATGCGTTTTACTAAAACGTGATTAATAATGGGTTTGAGAGTAAATCAAACTTACATTCCTGCTGATAAATCCATGTTAAAAGGAGGGAGAAGGCATGTGGCTTTTGTGATGTTGTTTCTGTGCATGAGACACCATGCTGTGCCGGTGTGGTCATGCTGCAGACTTTGAGGCTGTCTTTGCTGAGCTTTGGCTTGACATGCCTACTTAGACACCACCAGCAGAAGCTTTCTTATCTTTCTAGTAATAAGTGCCGAGCCACCCACCGGCTCAAATTAAGGACTGGGGCTCGCATAGAACCACGAAGCTAGCAAACAAAGCAGAGCTGGAATGTATGTTCTTGTTTTTTTAAAGCACCGATGTTGGGGGGTGGGCGGGATGGAATGTGGTATTTGTGTAAGACGGATTACCAAATAGCAACCAACCCTCCAAACTGGAGTCCCTCGACAGGATAGTAAAGAAGTGATGTCCGGCTCTAATCCCGTCTGGAATGAGGGACATTTTTCTTTGGTCGCCAGAGCATTGTTGGCGAAATTAGGTTCCATGGTTTTTGTGTGTTCGTGACTTAGAGGAGACAAGTGTAAGGACACGATGCGGGGAGAGCTGGAGCAGAGCATCATTCCCTTGGATATGCCTCTGGCTAGGACACCCAATCTAAAAGTCGAGCTCCTCGAATGAGTGTACATATCTGCCAAGCACTTGTGTCCATGTGTCAGCACAGCGCGCAGGTCGGATTAGCTCCTTAATGTGAAACTGTTGTGCCTAGCACCCTACGCCTTCCCTCCCCGCTCTAATATCAGCCAATAGGAGAGATGTTTGGGCTGACCTTTGAGGGGAGAGGTCAGGGGGCAGCTGTGAATGTTTTCCATCTCACTGAACCGCGTCAATAAACCCAGCAGTCCTACGTAGGCTGTCCCCACCCCCATATTGGGAGCGAGAGCCCGGCGTGAGGGGATGGGTGACAGCCCGACTGACAATGGGGCAGGCCTCAAAGGCAGTGAGTAGAACACTGTGACTCTTTTGGGGTTTGGTGAAAATAAGTGAGATTTTGGATGGCCGCCGGTTTTGATTGCAGTCATTATAATAACATTGACTATTGACCTGATATGTAATACACACTACATAGTGCTTTGTCGTTTCCTCAGCCTTATTCAATGATACACGTTTTATTCACCATAGGAGATGAAAGGCGGAGTCCGAGTTAAGATATGTGGCTATAAAATAGCCACACAATTCTGACGGTGCGGGTCTTCCCGGGTGTTCTGATATCTCCCCGGTCGTTGCAGGTGAATCAGTTTCCCACACGAATATGTATGGGGCGATGGCGGCAGCCAAATGCCAAAGTTTTTGTTTGCCGCACTCTTCCTTCCGGTCCCCATCTGAGGCGCCGTTTAGGAATGCATATTCCAGGCGCACTACCACATCAAGGTGTCTTGGACTCGCACCAAAACGCATTCGCTATCCCGAGCATTCCTATAGTTTTTTCAGGGGAATGTGTGGATCCAGGGGGGTTTTGAAATTGTTTTCTGTATTTTTATGGAGCTGTGGCGTATTATTTACTTAGATGAGACTGCGGGCAACCCTAAATTCTGGAAGGATGCAATTAAATGAAGGAGCGTACCTCGCGTTCAGGGAGGAGTCCTCGTTCACGGCCACAAGGGCGTCTCAACATTGCCTACTTGGACACAGGCCAGTGACAGCGCTCCTTACTAATGGCTGCGATATGTACACCAGTGCGACGGCTCCTCTATTGTCCAGGCTGATTTGACTCTGAACAGTATGAGACTCGTGTAGGTCACACACAGAGAACGACGGCGGGCGCTTACCTCGCTGAGCTACCGAATGAACTCGGTAGATCAGTCCAGGGGGCTGGCAGGTCGCTCTGACGACACACCAGGCTTTGAGTCCCGAGGGTGGGGCGGAGCTGGGCAGGGCTGTGCGCACTCATTCATGGTTGTCTGGAAAACAGTTACTCATTTGCGGCGAGACTGAAATGTGTGCAAGATCACACAGCACCAAGGCCCATTAGGTCGATCTTTCTGAAGTGGGGAACAATCTGAAAGGGCACATTCACTTTCAAATTAATGGTATTCGGTGGCATTATGTATTTTCGTAGGCAAAAAACACAGGAATCTGTACTTAATAATATATCTTATCTTTGCCCATACTTGTGTCCGTCAGAAAGAAACGGATATGTTGGTTCTCCTTGTCTTCTCTATCTGACTAGTGTGTGTGTGTATGCGCACGTGTGTGTGTATATATATATATATATATATATATATATACATTTCACACACTCTCTTCCACCACTCTATATTTCCGTCTTTCTCTGATCCGGCTTGGCGTTTCTCTGCTGAACTCCTGTGTCCCTTCTTTGCTGTGCCTTCCGCTTCTCCCCGCTCCCACTTAAGTCCAGGCCCCTCCATCGCCATGACATCACCAGCCCCCTCGCTGCAATGCGAGCAGTAGTCATGCCCGCAGCGTCTTCACGCAGTGTTGACTAAGGGCTGCCCCCGCCCCTTCCTGTCCACATGCTCTGCCTGTGCAGAGGATCCGAGGCTCTCCAATGTCTGACAGGCTCGCCCCGTGAGCAGACCCCCGGCCCGGTGGCTGCCGGCTCCAGAGAGCTGCTGCCGCCCCTAAACGCTTTACATAACCAGCCGGTGCATTAACCGAAGGGATGATCCTCGCTCTGCCCAGCGCGCTGCTGTGTCAGCTCGAGGTGAGTTTGTCATTCATATCGTTTTGCTGATAACTCCTGGGAGGTTCGCCCGTCTGATCATGGCTGTTGCACCGGGCACTTCAGAGGCGCGCTGCCCCGTTTGTACACATTAATGGGAGTGTTCATTGGGAATCTGCGTAAAACCTAAGCATGCAGTCAGCTCACGTTGAAAGAGAGACCCTGTGCCTGCCGATGGGCTGGACCGCGATGTCTTTTTGTGTCACAGCCAGTGTGTCATGGGCCATAGTGCTAGGAAGGAAACGGGGTCCTCTGGGCGCTGTTAATCTATGAAATACAGCAGTAATCGAAGTTCTGTCAGCGCGGAACCTGTAAACAAAGCTTACGTTTTTCTGAAGTGTGAGCGTTATGTAAAAATTGGCGTCGAGTATTATTCCCGCAACGTTCATGTCAGTCGAAGTGCTTCCAGGTGAATGTTTTTTCTAGCTGACGGCGGCTAAGGGATAATATTCAAACACAATATGAAATAACTGGTGTCTGAGATTTGGGGCCGTCATTGAGAGGGCTGGCTAGGCTGCGATGTAGCAGAAACAGTTCTTGTTGGGGAAGACACCCCAGAAGGGAACCCCGAGGGAAACCTTAAAGGCTTATGGAGACATAAACCCTTTTGTAATACGACTGTACTTAGTACTTCTCATCTCTCTAGTTTATTTGAGCGTTTTCTATTCCAAGTAGTGAGGGTGCCCATGAGTATTGGTGGGTTTGGGCATTAACTCAGCATGGTAAGTGTGTGTGTGTTTGTGTGGAGGGGTGGATTCATGATTACTTACAAATTATGGTAGTGGATTACTTTTTATTTAAATAACAATCTCCATTGGCGAGAGGAAAACCAATCAGAGACTCAAAACAGTTTGGAGACACTTGGGCTATCTGCAGGCCGGCGCATTGCACGTCCATTTCAAGGGCACCTGGAAACGTTACCAGACTATCATTTCTTTAAAGTCAAACAGTGCAGCAGATGTGGATTGCATAGTATTGGCGAAATCTGTTTGTGGGGCATGAAGTGTCTTTGTGTTGTGATATATATATATATAGATTCATAGCATATCATTTGTCATATATGAATGCATTTTTTATTTTTTGAGGCGAGACCTGAAAAGAAACATGTGATAGGATTTGCGAGGATCTTTTCATTTTCCTCTGTGAAGGGCTGTTATGTTTAGTCTGAAGGTATTCTCAGCTCAAGTGAGGGTATTTTGAGGTTTCAGACAAGTTGCATGTCGAAGCTGAATAAGGGTCTGTTGTAGGCCTGTGGACTGTAGGACTGTGCGTGGGTCTGCACGAGACCATGCAGAGGTGCCTGGTAGAGTCTGTTGAGTACAGTAAAGTGAGTCCTGGCGGCTGTAAGGTGGCGTGTTTGTGTTAAGGGATTGCCTTTGTGCACAGTTTTAGGAGTACAGTGTGTGTAGAGTCTGACGTGTCTGCGAGGCTCTGGGTTACCCGGGTTCACAGTTCGCCGGTGACACAGGAAGTCATGGCGGTCGAACAGTAATTGAAGCCTTCGACACGTTCCTGGGGGAAGAACACAACTGCTTCCGGTTCCGGCCTGGGCTCCTGAGCTGTGTGACCCCCTATGAATAGCAGTACCAGGGATTAGGGAGCGACTGACTCCAGCAAGCTGGGGATTTGTGCTCCGCTCCCACCAGGGGAGTGCCAAGGGCATTCTGAGCGGGAGGTCGGCGGAGATGTTCTGCCTGCTGCTGCAGTTCTGCCTGTACATGAAGGTATGGAGCCAGGAACCCTTGCCATACTTTTTCTTTTTGTGTAAATGGACTCTCCTTTGTTGGGGAGATTGTGTGACCTGACTGTTGCTTCGTTTCTATATCCATGCCTTGAGGATAACCAGAGTGCCATTTTCTTGCAGGCCCCTGGAAGGCGGCGGAAGAATATGAATGAATTCCTCGGTGATTCCAGTATCCCAGTGCAGGATGCACTGCCCAACTTGAGTGGCTCACTCCCCAGTAATGGCATCGACACCTGGAAGAACCGCGCGGCCAGTCGCTTCAGCGGGTTCTTTGGATCCGGGACCACTGGCCCTTTTGGACGGGTAAGTTATCCAAATCAAGCTATAAATGTGGTTATTGCTCTTTCCTGTGGTACCACATTATGTTATGTAATTGCATTTATTAAGGACCAGCTATTACGAACTATGGCATTGTTGGGATTGCTCTATCCGTGCGCCCTTTTACGCAGCTCTGGAGGAACCAGCGTTTAATGATGTCCATTGCTTTGTTGGTGTTTGGTTGTGTCTGGTCAGTAGTGATTTCATGCAGTGTGCAGGTTTGAAATGCTTTGTGTTAGTGTGAGAATGAAGTAAGATTGATCTTGGAAGATCTGTGTAGTGATTTAAGTCTTTGCGTTGGTGCGTAAAGGACTTTCCGGCTGTCTCACCATTGTAGGCCAAGATCTGTCATCAATCTATAGAATATAGTGCTGTTTATGCAAGCACTAGAAGACAGATCAGAGTCCTTTGATGGGGATGTTATATATATTAATGTTATCCGCATGTTTCTAGGTGCATGCTGGTTTATATTCAATATCGGGTAAAACTGGAGGGGCTCAATAGCTTATCTATGCAAGTTGTGAGAGGAAGTATTTTTTCCCAGCCAAAGAGAATGGCATGAGGAACACTATGGAAGACTGCAGGGGGCTAGTGGAGATAGGGAGTGATATATTCTGCTTTCAGCAGTTGCTAGTGCTTGTAGATCAGCCATTGGCAACGGCGATTGGACTCACTGTGGAAAAGGATGCATGTGTTTTGGCAAACAGGCAATATGCAAAAAAAATGTCAGTCATACAAAAAGTATGAAAATAAAGGCTTGGCACCAGCAGCCCAGACACACGGCTGAGGCTGTGAAGTGCACTTCTTTATAAATGGCTCTGCACCTGCGATCTGACAAAAGGCAGGAGAGTCAAAGGATGAGCTGACCCATTGTTCCATGCTGTGTGCCGTGGTGGGCAGAAGCATGGCATGAATGACGGATAAATGAATGAAGATGGCTGACTTAAAACCCCATGATGTCTGTTTATGGATGTAGGTTTTACAAATATATATATTTATATATATATATATATATATATATATATATATATATATATATATATATATTTTGGAAAACAAGAGGCTAGCGATATCGCCAAAGGTTTTGCCAGCCCAGATATGAAAGCAGCCTCCTTCCAGATACTACCAGAGCAAAAAAAAGACGTAGATTTAAAAACAAACCACACTGTTTTAATGTTTGTTTGAGTGCCCAGAAGTCTGCTTAGGATAGAATTGCAGCAATATCAACAGAGATGGGGCCGCCGCCTGTACGAGTTACTTTATAGTACTTGCTGAAGTGAACACCACCATAACTTCGGTCATGAATTTGAAGCATAATATTTAATGATGGATCAAGCTCTACAAAGTTCATCTAACTGGAAGGCCCCTGTAGAGAGAGGCCGAAGAATCCGAACTTGCCCATAATGAAGGACAGGAGGATAGTGGAACATAACAGTGAGCACTGCACTAGCCTGAGGAACCACTATTCCGGAGGCTGCACTATAAAGTATTGATTTACACACACAGTGTTGGAGAGTCCCTTGGAGAGGCTCAGCAGGGCACAGCTCGCACATACATTCTGAAGCTGGTTCTAAGACAGATGGAATGCACCAATGCCAGTGAGAATGCAAGGGTAAAACTGGAGACCATGCCATGATCAAGAGTTGGCCAGAGATGCTGGGCGGGCCTGGTTCTCGGAGAAAGCAGGAGGTTTAGCAATGGGCTGACACTGTTTTGGCTGGTTTCTCTCCTGCTGCTGAAGTATTATGCTCTGAAGTGCTTGGGCAGACCTAGAGCTAAAAATGCAAAATTTAGGGTCATTTATAAAAAAATTGTAATTTTCAGTGGAACCCTGCTGTACCTCTCCAAACACTCCACATGGAACGTAGCACTCACTGCACTTCTTTGGGGGCAAAATAGGATGGTATCAAGATGTTTTGCAAGACTACTTCCTGTTGCTAGATGGATCCTGTATGATCCTATGCCCTGGGCAGCTTGTGACATACATTCAGCCCTGACTCGACTTCAGTATTATTACATGTTTTTTCAGGCAGGGGGCTATGCTCAGCGGGTTAACTTGACCTTAGGTGGCAGTGAGGAGCATCGTAGGCCTGAACCAGCTTGCCTTCCCCTGCCTTATTATAAGGTATTAATAGAACGTCGGTCTAAGCTTTTAATCTTTGTGCCATGATAGCTCAGTGTGACCTCATCACGCCAAGCTCCAGATTCACTGATGAAGCCATCTTAGGATAACCCACAGCAGTCATGCACGACATGACCTTGTACATCAGAATGCTTTGTAAGCACCGGGTGGGCATGGTGGACCTAAGTAGGCGTTGCGTCTGACCATCATACACCGGCCTATATCACATAGAACAGTGGTTTGCAACCTGTGGTCTGGGGACCCCTGAGGGTCCGCGAGAGCCTAGAAAATTAAAAAATATTAACAAATATTGACAAATATTGACAAATTAGGTCCCCAGCTTCCAGTTATGACTCAGGCGGGGGTCCCCGGATTTCCATGATGACTTAGTGGGGGTCCCTCAGTTCCATTAATGTTAAAGTGGGGGTCCACAGTAATCAAAAGGTTGGGAACCACTGAAATAGAACATTCGCACCAAGAAGTGCTGTCACCATTCTCTTGAAAGTATAAAGACACAAATAAAAGTATATGCACTTTTCTAAATAGTCCCTGCTAAACGTATGTGTTTACTGCCAGCTGCTTGGATTGCCCTATTAAACGTGTGAGATGCATACCTTGACATGCAGGTACTTAATTTTGAAGGCCTGGCAGTAATGCCGAGGGAATGCTGGTCCAGTCCTATGGAAATCACGACTTCCATGGCCAGAAGTCCTTGTGCTTTCTCACTTGTCACAAAGTGTGTCCCTTGGGGTGCAGTCGCCGCACTAAGCACCTCGGTTATTGCAGCCACAGTTGCAGCTTCTATCCAAGTAAAAGGAAACTAGTGCTGCCACTGGCATTCACAGTCTCCCAGTGACATAAGGCGGGTTCCTCCGTGTAATAATCCCCGAGGGCCCATATCTCTAGGGTGCAGTCCGTCCTTCCCAAGCATCGCTTTAAAATTCTCCCCAAAAAGGCTTATTTCCACCCATTTGGTTTATACGTCGTCACTCCGTGCGTCTCTCTAATACCCTCACTACACTGATTGTTAAAGCTCTCAAAACAGCGTTTATTGTGAGACAACTGCAAGTCTGAGGCCGGAGGCGGGGGACAGGAGCGCAGCGCGTTTGGCTTGCAAATCTTTGCGAGAGCTCTTGTTAGGGGCAGGGTTGGTTCAGTCTTGTTTGTCGAGGAGCCGTAGTGTGACTGTCCGGGTAAGGGGGGCGCTGTGACTGCCATTTTTACACTGCATGCTGTGAGCAGCCTTTGAAAACAAAGCAAATGGCGGCTCTCGTGCCTGACTGACCCCCAGTCATTGCAAGGTCTACAGTACCTGATGTTGAAAGGTCCACAGGACCATTACAAGATGCAGAGGGATAGCATGAACTGTGGTCACTATAATCCGGGATGTCCCCATCAAAAGCATACGAACAAGGGCAACCAGAACCCAGTAAAGCCGGCTGCAGATGTAGACTCTGTGGCATCTCCACGTGCCAGGTGATTCCAGCGGATTTGAGTGGCACCCACCCGGGGTGCACATTGGTCCCCTGGCAAGCAGCTTCTCAGAGGGTGCGTGACTGATTCATCTGGATCCACTGAGAACACATTGAGTCACTTTGCCTGCGGCCTAGTCACCTGTCCAGACAGAAACTAGGACTACATTTAATTAGAATTGAGTCTTCCTTTATTGGAGCTGATCTTTTGTCCCCTCTAGAGTCGTATCCTCCACCTTACACTGAACGGAGTAGTGGACGGGGCTTCGATAGTCCCTGGTCTACCATCAGTCTACCATAGTGACGCTGCGGTGCCTTTCTTGTAACCCACTAGGGTGCAGGATCATGACTTATTCATGAGTACCTGACGTCCAGGTTCTAATGTTTTGTTGATGTGTGTTGTGTGTGCTTTCACTAGCGGCACCGAATGCAATTTGAGTGGCCATCATTGCTTTCAATAGTCTTGCAGTGATACGCTTGTTCCCATTGTCGCACCAAGTTGGATACAATAGCGCGCTCACTTAGTCTGTGCTTCCAAATACATGGGCAAATTAAATAAGCGTAACCAAGAAATCTCCTGGCCATCAGTTTGTGTTATTGTCCTGAGGAGCCTTTGTTCCCGCGTCACAAGTGGCTCCACTTTTGTCTCTGGCATGGTGTTATAATGACAGGCTCCCTCCTCTGCAAGCCGGGTTTCAATTGTTTGTCTCTCACTTATCTGTCAGTGTCCTACCCACTCACAGCAGCTGCTCCATTGACAGGGGCGGTCCCACGGGCTTTGCACAGTGTCCCCGCACGAGCCGTAGTAGTCGTGCAACAAAGAGGGGAATCTACTGTGTCCCCAGGCATCGCTCCACTCCTGCTGATCACATTATCCGCGCTGTCTCTCATTTGCATTATTGGATGATGGAGCCTTCAGTTGGCGCCAACAAGTTTGTGGCTGTTCAGTTGCACTAGTAATGAATTCAGTCAATAAGTGGTGTAGTCTGGATCTAATCTTCTACTCGCAAGGATTTATTATGGCCTGGTTTCTAGTTCTCTCATACAGCAAATGGCACTAATAATATTAGCTTTGTCTAAATTGCAACACAGCATGGGCACAACAGTCATAATGAGTAGCAACACTATTATAAGTACACAGTACTCGCAAGTTCTAGTTTTCTTTAAAAGGGGCACTTCAACGTGACATGTTTTTGAGGGCGCTGTTGTCCTTTTGTGGTTGTGACATCTGCAGAGTGTTTTGAGTTGTTGAGGAAGAGATACAGACATTGTCTGCGTGGAACCCCAGGATAGAGGGGCCCATTACTCTCAGATTTCAAATTCACAGGCTTCAGGTTTGAAGATCAGCCTGTCTATCATCTCCAAAATATGTGCGTAATGGGTGGGCTGAGCTGAAAGTATGGTGCTTGAGAAACATCTTCACAGGTATTCCTGGCCAACAGGTTAATTCAGATATCCCTTCAAAGAGGTGACGTTGGAGCATTTTGAAACAAATAGCTTCTTGCGAGAACTTCAAATAAACACCAAAAAAACGTTTAGGATGTGGAAGGAACTGGAAGGGTCCATATATAAAAACTTCAGTTTTTACTTTTCTCATCATTTGTACAGCAGACTTATTGGTCATTACTAGGGCCCCGTAGCACTGTTGACTATTGCGGATGTGTGTTTCCACGTTGTTCCAGTATTCACTGCTGACTAGAATCTGAATGTTTGTATGATGTTGTGTTTTAGGGATCATGTTCTGGGCCATTTTTAGACACATGTTGGTCCATTGTGTCTTGTGAAGTTTAAGCGTTCGGTTCCAATGGAGGGCGACCAGATGTGCCATATCTGATTATTACGTGGCAATGTCTTACTCTCTAGATTTGGAATGAATGATTTGGTTGTGGAATGATGTATTTGGATAACTTGACTGCCTGTGATCTGTAGGCTAAGTGAAATTCTCAGTAGTTAATCTGTGTGTGATTCTGCTGACATTGTTGAAAGCCCAAGCTGTGTTAGATTTTGTCAAAATAAATCCTACAGGACCGTCGGATCCATAGCAGATTAATGATAATTTGTACGCATGTGCGATGCTGTGTCCAGCATATTCTATTACATTTGTGTTCATAGAACTTTGTTGATAATGCCGTTGGGCACAAAGCTAATTCTCTGCGATTTCTCGAGTTTCTGTCAATTTTTCCCCGAAACAGAGTGCAAATAAATAAATATCAAGTATATGTGAAAGATATCTAACTTTAGGATTGACGATAGCCTCGCCATCTGCTTCTCGTTCTCATTATAGATTCACTCAAGGGCCTATGGTTTCGATTTGTGTAGAGGATATACCTTTGAAAGCAGAGGAGAAAATCACAAATTCAAGAAGTTTGATTTTAGACATGTTTTCCTTAAAACTGGCCTTTGGGAAAAGTTAAAGGTGCACACCTTACCTCTAAAAACGTGAATTTTAGTATGGAAAATTAGATGTTTAGAAAAGAAACAAGGGAGCCAGGCCTTAGCTCAACATAGGCAAAAACAACTAATAAATTGACATCGTGTTGTTAACTTGTCATTACTGTTTTGGTAACTTAGCATCACAGATTTTTGATGGAGTGTTTTGTTGACCTCAAAAATATGGTCTTTTCCCACTTATAAGATAGATCTTATTTAGTTAATTTAGTGGTAAATGAAGACCCTTTCATGTGTGCATTTTCTTGCCTCTCCCAGGAAATTGATAAGATGGAACAGCTGGAGAGCAAGCTCCACGCCTACAGCACGTTTGGGGTTCCAAAGCTGCCACAACAACTCTGCTTTGACCAGGATTCTTGGGAAGAAGAAGAGGATGACACCAACCTGTCTCTTGAGGACAGTTGGCAAGAAATCATCAAGGCCCCTGAGGTAAGCAGACCACTACAAATGCAAAAGATGTTAATCGCTGTTTATATTTATTTTGTTATTTATTGTACACAAATAAGAAGAAAAATGAAAGTTCAGCTCTTAACAATTTACATTTAATGAATTCAAAAGAGAAACAGGTGGGCCTATTAGGAAACAAAGAGGTCCGTCAAGAAGCTGGTTTCATTTGAAAGATGGGTAGCAGTAGATGAGTCAGTCATGCATTATGCAGAGCTAGGCACTGAAGTTTACACTGGTGCTATTGCTTTTTAGAGAGAGCACATTCACACAAAATCAAGAAAGTGGAAGAAGGTGTGCAGCTCATGAGCACTCTAGGTACATAGCTGTGGAAACATGTTTCCATCACCTTCCCTGGCCTTTTTTTAATTAAAAAATACTTATTCACAGAGATGAGAAAAACAGTCTTGTAACTTCTCGGTTCTGTTCCCTGGCAATTTAAAAGGTCTTCTATCCAGCATAAAGGGACTTATACACTTGATCTTAGTTCAGATCTCCAGTCTAGACTGCAAGCTTGTTGTACATGTAAACAGGGAGATGACAGGGAAGAGGATCTAATCATTCACTTCCTGTTTGAGGCATCAAGCCTGCCCTGCTCAGTTTTGTACAAACAAAATCTACAAATAATACTCTCCAATCGCTTTTCTTTGCTTGGGACGCTTTCTTGTGTTTTTTTTCACCACTATTAAGATATTGTTGCCTATCGTCATTTAGTCACTCCCCTGGCTTTTTGGAAACCTAACTAGGCTCCTGTCCTATGGCAGCCTAGTCTACTCGAGTGCAAAAATGGCCCTTGAAAGTGAGCCTATAATTTTCTCAACAAGCCCCTGGGGAAATCAATGTCAGACACCAATGAATGCATCACATTTCTGTAGCTAAGGACATCTCTGATTGTCGAAGATCTACCATATCCATCAGCAGATAACCTACTGGCACAGTTGTCCCAGCCATGGCTGTAGTACAGCAGAGACAATTCCACAACTGATTCTCCCAGAAGGGGAATTCTCCAGGGGAGAAATCAGCAGTACCCCCCTCCCCACCCAAATCTAAATCATGTAAAAAATGTCTTGAAGTCTTGTTGCCCTAGCAAACCCAAGCACAAGAAATCAGTGTTGTTACAATACTTGTACGTAGGTAGGATATCATCACTCTTAACAACCTGTCTGTGAACCTTGTACTTGGATTTATAGACTAAATTCAAGTTTTCTTTGTAAAATAGCTGAACCCAACTTTTGTTATGAGCTGTGGAAACAATATAAACGTGTGTTCCAAGACAATCCTGTGTGAGGCGCTAACTAGCAAAGTCTACCTTGCTTAGTTTTTTTCTTCTGTATGTGAAAGGCTGGTTGTCTTTTGTAAATAGCATGTGTACCCTTGTTACTAGATTTAGACTCTTAAGTTGTAATGATTTTAACCTTAGCCCATTTAACCTTCCTAAGTTCCCTGCTTCTGATGTACCAGCACCTGCTGTAACTGACTTTAACCAACCCCTGCCTGGAATGGAAGGTCGACTGGGTTATGCTAACCATTTGCCCACTTCCTCTGCTCGTTCTTTCTTGCAGACTTTGACTCGACGGCAGTGCCATCAGCAAGAGGCCATCTGGGAGCTTTTACACACAGAGGCCACCTACATCAAGAAACTCAAAGTGATCACTGATGTGAGTTTTGCATTCTCTTCAAGAGCATTAAGAAATAGCATTATAACTGTGTACTCATGCATGATCTGGACATGATAATTTAGCTGTGCTTCTAGGCGTGTGCAGTCCAAACCTGCTTCACACTGCATGTGTATATACAGGGAGGTAGCGGTTCCGGGTACAGATTTCTGAAGCAGGCTTGTGTTCCTTTTAGGTTAGTCACACTATTCCATCAAATATGGCAACTTTGTTCACTGCTATGCGGACCTTCACTGGTTGACGTGAGGTTGAAGAACTCTACCCTAATAAAATGCCCTGTGTTTCAGTGTTGAAGCCACCATCTTTGAGGTGGGACTTCCTTTATGAAGTGCTGAGGCATTGGTCCCATCTTGCACAGTTTACATGTGATAGATTTGCTTATTTTCATTTCAATTTGTATACTATGTTGTTAAGAATTTTGTAACACCCTTCCTTGCGAATGATGGCTGCACATACTGCTTTTTTTTTTTTTAGCAATAAAGGGGTAAGAAGGCTAAACTCACTACACTGGGAATGAAGATTCCACTCACTTTACTGGGTATGAAGACTAACCCACTACATTGTGAGAAAAAGCAGCACTCGCTACATTGGGAATGAATGCTGCACAGACTGCCACACACACACTCCTTCACCCTCACGCACAGGAAAGAATTCTGCACATAATATAGAGAGAAGTTTACTATCATTCAAAAGTAGGGTGCGGGTGCAGACAGCACTATATGAGGAGCGCCATACCAGTACCCATGACATCACTTGACTTAAACATTTGCTGGAAGGAAAAAACTATAAGCCAGACTTTCCACATCCATGCTCCCATGATACGGATTACCCTCCGACAACAAGAATGCTCCTGCACTCCTCCATTTTAGGAAGACGCAGAATCTCTTCCAAGAACCGATGGGAACTGTCTGTAAAATGTAACCATCTTGAGTTGTGCCCCTGGGCTTCACGTGCTGTTCAGCACTCAATAAACCTCCAGGACAGCAGAAAGTGATCCTGAAACCTGTGTGTTTTAAATAGCGATTTCAACCTGGTCTGGACTCCTAGCCCAGCACGATGTTCCAGACGTCTCCATCACGGCCTTCTCCCATTCCACATCTGTCGACCAGCGAGCCCACTGGGACACCAAGGCACAAAAGGGTACTCACCCCATCGTGCCTTGGGGACAGCTGCCTTATTCTCCTGGCAACCAGTAGGTCACTTCTTCTCGCACAGAAGGCAATCACCTAAGTACTTCTGAAGTGAGAAGCATTGTAACAGTGTTTCAGTAATAATTGTTACTCTAAAGGAGGCAACGTAAAACAATCTTTGCAGCCAGGAGAGGATCCGCTCCCTACTACAGAGGAAAAACCACCAAAATACTATTGCTGAGTGTTTCATTAGTTTGACTCCTTCTGAAAAAGCATCTACCTTGCTTATTATTACAGATTATCAGTAGCACTAATTCTCAGTCACTTTACTGACCGCAGGTCTCCTGAAACACTTAGGCCCATATTTATACTTTTTGACGCAAACCAGCGCCAGCACTGGTTTGCGTCAAAAAATTTACCGCCAGCTAACGACATTCCAATGTACCAGGCGGGCAACTTATTTATGGATTGACGTACGCCGGCGCTGCGGCCTGGTTAGAGTAAAAAAAAATTACTCTAACCGGGCAACGCAGGCGTAGGGAAGAATGGGGGTTCTGCGTCAAAAAATGGTGCAAGTCAGGTTAGAGTAAAAAATCATGGCTCTAACCAGACTTGCGCCATTTTTCAACGCACAACCCCCATTGAAATGACTCTTGTCTTAGGAAAGACAGGAGTCATGCCCCCCTGCCCAATGGCCATGCCCAGGGGACTTCTGTCCCCTGGGCATGGTCATTGGGCACAGTGGCATGTAGGGGGGGGGGGCAAGTTGGGCCCCCCATGCCACTTAAAAACTAAATAAAAAAAAACACTTACCTCTACTTACCTGGGATGGGTCCCCCATCCATGGGTGTCCTCCAGGGGTGGGCGAGGGTGGCAGGGGTGTCCCTGGGTGCAGGGAAGGGCACCTGTGGACTGCTTCCATGGTCAGAGACCATGGAAATGAGCCCACAGGTCCCTTAACGCCTGCCCTCACCCAGGTGTAAAGGGGTAAGAAGGCTAAACTCACTACACTGGGAATGAAGATTTCACTCACTTTACTGGGTATGAAGACTAACCCACTACATTGTGAGAAAAAGCAGCACTCGCTACATTGGGAATGAATGCTGCACAGACTGCCACACACACACTCCTTCACCCTCACGCACAGGAAAGAATTCTGCACATAATATAGAGAGAAGTTTACTATCATTCAAAAGTAGGGTGCGGGTGCAGACAGCACTATATGAGGAGCGCCATACCAGTACCCATGACATCACTTGACTTAAACATTTGCTTGAAGGAAAAAACTATAAGCCAGACTTTCCACATCCATGCTCCCATGATACGGATTACCCTCCGACAACAAGAATGCTCCTGCACTCCTCCATTTTAGGAAGACGCAGAATCTCTTCCAAGAACCGATGGGAACTGTCTGTAAAATGTAACCATCTTGAGTTGTGCCCCTGGGCTTCACGTGCTGTTCAGCACTCAATTGCCTCCTTGCTAGGTTCATGCCTTACCAGTACCTGTACATACACATGTCCACTTATTGCAGACAAACATACCTTGTGACTGGGTTAGGTACTACAAACACCGTTCTAATTTAGGGTAGAAAATACATGTTTTAACTTCCCTTTAACATTAATTTTCACTGGACAAACCTAAATTTGCTTACTCAGTTGCTGTATTACATATCAGCCTAAACGATACAACAGGAAAGCAGACCTAGAAGTTTTTAAATGAAAAAGGTTTCTTCATTGGACCTTCATAACCTACCCAATAACTGTAATTTCAGCCTCGGTAATAAAATCAATATGACCTACCCCACATTCACGATTAAAGCTCCTCGGTGTCACCCAAGAGCACCCAACCAAGCACCAGCATCAACCAAACCACAAACACATTTATACAAAAACTCCCCCATTCTTCCAAACAAGGCCAGCTCTTGCAGCCATCGGTGCACTCTGGGTCTGCTAGCAGTCTCTCGCATTGTGGCCAGCATTGCATGGCTGCCTGCAGACCCTCAGCATCTCGTGCACCTCATACACCCAGGGGCCCTAGAAGATGACACGGTTTGCACTAGGCCCCAGTGACGTCAGCGCATACCTCGGAGCGCGCGGGCCTCAGGTGCCCATTGTGAAGTGATTGCCTCGCATTACCTGATGTCTGCGCTGACCTTTATTAAAAGAGGGAGCCGTGATCCAAAGCGAGGGCTGGGAAGCATGCGCCGCCTTCCATGAATGAGCTCTTTTGTCGGGAGAAGGTGGTGGCTGTACAAACAGCTCAGGGGGCTGACAGCAGCGCGGATTAATCATCTTCGCATTTCCAAACACTGTGACTCTGCAGAGCGCGCCGCCATGCCGCACGCGCCAAGAGCCTCGAGCTGACATGACGGGCCAGAGACACCCTTTAAAACATGCGCCTTCTGCTTTGTCTCCACAGCTGTTCCTTTGTTGTCTGTTAAACCTCCAGGATTCCGGGCTCTTGTGCGAGGTAAGTTCTCGTACGCACCTGCAGCGTCTCGTGTCTTTCTGTGCATACTATCCTTTAAAAATCATTTAAATCGAAAAAGTGAAAGAAAAGTAACATTACATGAAATGCACACATTGAAAATGAAGCTTTGCCGCCCACTTTTGTTAATAGCTATGACCCGGGAGTTCTGTGGAATTCTGTTTCACTGACACTTGCATTGACGGTCTGTCGTTTTCGTGCAATTCATGGAGACCTGATCAATCGGAGAACTACTATCTCAAACAAGTCTTCTCCGTTCATATGAACTGAAAAGGGGCGTTTTGAAGATGTTGAGTATGTCACACTGTTTTTACATACAGCTGTGAGCACATTTTTATTAGAGCTTGAAAATTATCACAAAAATCTGGGTTATTCTGATTTGCCTTACCCATTTATTTTTCTTATTATATACAGTGTGATGCCTCCCAGAGCTAGGAATCATAATAGATTCCGTGAAAAATATAAGGGAGTGTTTATTCTTACGTTTTAGATGGGTAAATACATGATATCCATTTTCTTCCATACTTCTATATGGGAAGGTATATATGACGTTCTTTAACTTTAATAGTACACTTTCATGTAAATTGCAAATTAAATAAAGCAGCCTTTGTAAGGATATTATAGCACAAGATTTGGCACATTCCTTATTTGGCCTGACACCATCATAGATGACAGAGTTGAACTCTTCCATAATTGGAGCTCTTTTCTGGCAGAATAGTATTTAATGCCTACAAGTATCATGACACAAAAAGACCCAACATTCATGTGATAAAACTGCTTTTGATTTATAAGCTAGAAAAAATGCCTTTAATGTATGCTTTTAGTTCTTTTGGTTTATAGGCTACAAAATATTTTAAATGCCTTCCTTAGGTGATGGGATGGACTTCATTCTTCTGACCATTTTAGTAGTTTAAATGTTAAAGAAAATATATGGTTACTGGCCTATTTACATAATTATAATCGAGTACTTCGAGTTCTAGTCCTCTTAATCCCAGTCCTTGGGCTTTCTTCCCTGTCCTTTGGTAGTTCCCAAAGAGAAAAGGATGAGGGTAGGGAAGGTGGGGCAAGATTAATGGCAAGTCCTAGGGATTCCTATAGGACATGGATCAAGAGAGAGAGGGGCTTAGATAGTATAACATTTTAGGATTCTGTGACAATTAGAGTATTTTTAATTTAAAAATAAAGATGACAATTGTCTCTTGAGCAAGAACTCAACCGAGGCCTGTGAGGATGACAGACGAGGAAGTAATTCACCAGTATGATTTCTGATTGAAAATAAACTTTTTAGGGCATGGTGTGTATTGATTTGTAATAGATAATAATAACAAATATAACTCATTTCACCATCATGAGTTCACCCAATAATTGGATGTGGATTAATACCAGCAGCTCATCGGCAAAAACATCACTATAATAATATCAGATCGGCCAGAAGCTGTAAACCAATATTGGTAATGCATTTCTGCATCTTGCATTAGTGAAGGCTGAGCAGAAGCAGTGAGATTGGTCTTTGTCGTCCCTGATAAGATGCACTGTCACATGGTAACTGTGCCTTGCGGCGCTTGCTTGGTTGCAGGTGGAGCCAGTGCGACTCTTCAGCAACGTCCAGGAGATCATCCAGCTGCACAGGTCACTCTGGAGCAACGTCATGGCGCCGGTGCTGGAGAACGCCAGGAAGGGGGGGACTCTTCTGAACCCCGTGGATTTCCTCAAAGGATTTAAAATGGTGAGGCGTCCAACAATTCTAACTTCAGAAATACAAAGATCCAGGTGGTTCTCATGTCATGTCTTTTGCTCTTCTTATTCTGCTATTTGTATTCTGATGCACTCTGTCATTTTGCTGTTAATAAGGATGTTGTAAGTCAGTGGTCATCAAATAGACAGGTACATATGACGGCTTTGCAGGGCAGTCTGTGCTTAGTAACCATGAGTTCATAAACGTGATTGCTTTACTGTAACCTTGCTTAGAAGGATTTTATCTGCACTCTGTTCCCTATTGGTTCCATTTGAGGCAAGATGATAGCAGAGTGGATGTATTGATCTTAAACCATCTACTAGTCACATATTTTTGATATGGTAGGGAGGCTAATCTTTTAAACTGATGCCTGAGAGTTTGTTATTGTGGGCACACCCGCCCCACCAACAGAACAGCTCCTGCACACATTTGTTGCTAATGTCCGTAACTTTGTAAAAGTTTCAAAACAATCTAGGAATAACATTGATTGCCTATGTCGATGAAAACATGAGCACAGAATGGCAGTAAAGGAAAAACAAAATTAGAAGCATGATTTGGTGATTGTGTGAAAGAGAAACTCGGATGAGAAGTTGAACTTTTAATAAAAGACGGTAATTTGGCACGTATCTTGATCATTTCTAAAGTGCATGTGGCTATTGATGACTGTAAGACCAGTGAACATTTGGTATAATGAGTGTGGTGCAATTGTTATATAAATTAAACATGGTGATTGTTTGAAGAATGATTGCACCAATTGTCCATTAAGTTGTATTTTGGAAAATGGTACGCGGAGATCAACCCATGTCTGTCAGGCACAGGAAAGGACAAGCATGCAATTCACATGCAGCTCATGCTTCATGTGACTTATCGCACCACATGAAGGGAGCTTAATTGAGACTACAGCTTTAGTTTTCTTTTGTTTGTTATTTCTAACGCATTCTTAACCTACTTTTGGTCGTTAATAGCAAACAGAAAGTCACCTTCCGGTGAAAATAGAGTTTGGGCTCTACCCTCTCTTTGCCTCTCAGTATCTTTGTAATGAAATCATGGAAGGACCAACACCTCTTGAGGCTTTTTCGCTGTATATAAGTGCATCACGTTTAATGCAGGATTCGAGTCTAAAGAGTACATACACGTACTGACAAACACTCAGTTTTGACAATTTGGCTAAGAATCCCAACTTTGGCCCTTGCCGGTTCGCATACTATCTAGAAGCCTTAGAGGGGCTGGTTTCTTTTATTGCTATGAAAAAGATGCCGAATCTGGAGAGGCCGGGTGTGGACAGGTGGTCAGCTTTACAGTATGTGCACCCCTAGAAGTATTTTACTGTGTAAACTAATATTATTTTCAAGCCAGGGATTCTTTTAAGTCTAAAAACGAATTGATGAGTGCAAATTCTTTTTTTCAGGTGATGGGACTGTTTCCATATATTTTAATCATGGGGAAGGGGCAGATGGGGTGGGAGGGGAATTGATCAATTTCCAAAACAGGCAGCATGGAAAGAAAGAAAAAAGTAATCTGTAGCAAATGGTATGCAGATACTAATAAGAGGTGAGGAACACAAGCACTGGTCTCCTGAGAAATCCATGAATGCATTTGCTTAGGCTGAAGCAAAATAATCTATTTGTATACAACTGCATACTGTGTTATTGCAAGAAAACCTAGTATTGAATTTCTGTGTATTTTTTAGGGCAATTTACTGGATATTTATGTTAGATGTTGAGAAATGTTTTGTAAGAATTAAGCTTACCTATTGCTTGTGTGGTAATCCCCCACAGTTTGGAACCCTTTTCAAGCCATACATCCGGTACTGCATGGAGGAAGAAGGGTGCATGGAATACATGAGGAATCTTTTGCGGGAAAATGATCTCTTCAGAGTTTATGTAGCAGTAAGTATATACATCATTGTAAACAAGCATTATTCAAAAGTGACCATAATAAAAGGTGGGAATGTCCTGTGTACTTAACATTGAATAATTACAGCACAAACCACTTAGTAACGGGCCTATTTCTGTCTGTGCTGTGGGCCAGAAAATACTACTTTTCTTGGCTTCCTGAAAATTCCAAATTTCAAGGATTTTTACATATAGGAGAAGGTACAAGTGCAGGTGAAAGAACCTGTCAGTGAAAAGTAAATAGGATAAGATAGCTATCAAATCATTTAGGCTCTCATTATGAACCTGGCAGTCGGACCACTGCCAATTCAGCTGTCCCAGCAGCATATTATGACTGTGGAGGTCGTACCGTGGTTGGACCGCCATGATTAGTTGTCTCAGCAGTCTGGCTTTCATGGCTGTCCTAATCCGCCAGGGTAGTGCTGCAAGCAGCGCTGCCCTGGGGATTACGACTTAGTTCTCCGCCAGCGATTTCATGGCAGTAGCACTGCCATGAAAAGTCTGGGGGAAAACAGGTGCAGGGGATCCCAGGGAGTCCCCTGCATTGCCCATGCACTGGGCATGGGCAGTGCAGGGGCCACCCTGGCCAGCACCATTGCAGTGTTCACTGTCTGCTTTGTAATGGGCCGGCAGGGAGGGAGCCACAATGATAGCAAACTCCCTCCCCCTGTCGTAATTTCAGCGGACGGGCTTTTCCGTCTGCCAAAATCGTAATGAGGCCCATAGTGTTGATCAGAGCAGGTTTTAAGTTAGATGATGTGCCACACAAGAACGCTCCGAATGACCAAAGCTATTGAACAAGTGTCATTCAACCAAAATTACAGATAAAGGGAACATTAAATAATAAACTCATAACTATGCCCACCTTGACATCACTTGAGGGGACCACCTTGCAGAATGTTTGACCAAATGATAGCAAAAGGGGGACAACACATGAAGTTTGATGCTGCTGAAACCACAAAACGTCATATCACTGAAGTGAATGAAGAAGCCCAACCTCAATTGTAAAACAAATAAAATCACTGCAAAATCTCCTGAACTATAACCGTCCACTAACAAGCTGTTGTTCTAATATCAGCAAAAGGTAAAGATGTGCTTTAGAAGTCAAATTGTCTAAATCACAAAGATATTGCGTCTGTTAATGTGGTTTGTTAGCAGCATATGATACCACTTTCGGGAAACTATGGTAAAAGGGAATCTGCAGTCAAAAATAAAATGTGGTTGGAGTTCTCTGTTGAATGAATAGAAAGCACACCTTAACACTATGACATAACCAATGCATTGGTGTCTTTCAGTGGGCAGAGAAGCACAAGCAGTGCAACCGCTTGAAATTGAGTGATATGTTGGTGAAACCTCACCAGCGTCTTACCAAATATCCCCTTCTGCTCAAGTCAGTACTGAAGAAAACTGATGATTCCCAGGTGCGGGAAGCCATCCACATCATGGTAAGCAGGCATTGTTATTTTATTAATATTTAATTCTTATGTGTTTACTGTAGTGCTCATTACGCTTTCACCTTTGGATGTCCAAGGATTTTCAGAACTTCAGGCAAAATGGAAATGTTCTCATTTGACTGCCCGCATCACCTTTTCTTGTAATTTGGGACTACATGGTGGAGGTCAATAGGGATGTTGTCTTACTCTGCCCGGTCAAAGAGAGCAGTCACCAATAATGGGCAACAAATGCCCATAACTGATCAACCCACCTGCCATATGCAATTGCTCAACATGATTTGAGCACAATGATTGTTTTATCGTTTATGGGGCAGTCTAATGAGATTTCCAACACTGGGTTGAGGTACTGTAACTAGTTTGCAGAATGTACACCAAAAGGGTTTTGTTTGTTCAGGAGGTAGTAGAATCAAGCCTTGCACATACCAAAAATCTCTTTATAGTAGCAGGTGTGTAGCAGCATGTAATAGCATGTAGTAGCAGCATGTAATATTAAAATATATAGCTGGTTATGCGTAGGTAAGATCGTGCCATTTTGACATGGCATTATATATGGGGTAAAGTACCCATGCCATACATTATAAGTATATCGCAAGTCACTGTAGATTTCCATGACCATATAGAGGAATGAGGCCAAAGGCAGAGTTTCTTTATAAGGTCATTGACCTGCAAGGATAATTTGGAATATCCTTATAATGTATGGCAAGGGGTACTTTATTCCTTATAATACATATCACACCATCCCCTTTCCAACAAACAACTTAAATCCTTGGTTTGTTGCTCTTTCACATGAAAGAGATAGCATGGTTGCAAACATGAAGGATACAAGTAGAACCTTTAGAGCAGAACGAATTAAACACACCAAAAAATGGTGACATATTTGTTGTAAAAAGATTGGAATCAGTTTAATACAAGTCAGATAGAAAAACAAATGTGATGTAGCTCAGAACGTTTAGAAATATACAGAGCGACTTTCTCTTTTCTAGAAGTGCCTGAGGAATGCAAAAATAAACACGTTGCTATGGATCTCCTTTCTGCATATCACTATTCATCTAAAAAAACAAAAAAGCAGAAGAAGGAAAGAGAAACATTTTGTTTTGATTTTTTTTTTAAACTGCTGTATTGATAATGCTCAGTGGCTTGCCTTTCTCCTTGACTGCTGGTTCTGGCAGCTGGTATTGTTAAGTCAAAACTCAACTATAATAAGTAATTACATTTGGGCGGCCATGCCATCATTTTATTACCAGTGGCTCGATGTGTCACCAGTCTGCTGTTGTAAGGGAATTAGAGACAGATTTTTATAAGGAGTTGCAGGATCCCAAGTGTTATACAAATAAAAAACAAGTCGAGCTACTGTGTCATGTGTTGATTAATGCAGCTCTTCCCTAGATCCACAAACATACTTTATATGAAAAATAACTTGCTGTTGAGGGAAGATCTGCATTACCCCTAAAAGTTAGCTTGGAAATTAATAGATTACTGCCTTGACATATTTTAAAGGCTGCTTTTTTATGTCCATTCCACTTGCTTTTAGGCAATCTCGGTGAAAGGTGATTTTATCACAGTTAATTGACTTTATAGAGACGAGCTTAATAAAAACAAATGTTGTGGGTGTTGTTCCCGTACATTGAGCACTTGCCCTTCAAAGCCTAAAGATCTATGCCGACACAAGCCATATGCTTTAGGACCTTCACAAAATCAGCAATTACTTTTTTGATGTCTGTGGCCATTTCACAATAACTGAAATATAGAATATAGTTTGTAATAGTCTAAAGCAGAAACGTAGGTTTACACCCAGAGATTGCATGCTATTTAAAAAAGAAAACAAAAAAAAACGGCTGCTATATTCCTAAAACCCTGTCTGAAAAATTGGCTGCGACTTAAAACTTTCCATTTTCCTCCCTTTTAATTGGGTTGACTGTCCCTGTCCTTCAGTTCCACCTTCTGCACGCCTCCTGAGTATAGATACACTACACTTATCAGTCACATGACTGTCTGCTTTAATCTCTTTCTATGAAACCGTATTCTGTAACCTAACAATATAACTGTTCCGTCCATTTACCATTTGTCTACTATATAGCCATAACTAATGATCACACCTAATTCATAAATATACTTCAAAGAAACTAGATTTAAATACATTGAATGGTTTCTTTCGAAGAACAAGCTTAATTCCAATCACTGCTGAACTAACCACTAACCTTGGGTTCTGGAGTAACACTTCAACGCCACATCAGGGGTAGCAAGAGCTATGTACATGCAATCACGATACAATAAAGAAAATAAGAAGCCTTTTTTTTGTGCAAATTAATGATGATATGCACTTTTGTAGTTCTTCAAAATGTTATTGTAATTCCCCTACAACATTGATACGATTAGTTCTCTTACATTACACAATGAATATAAACAGTGCTTTCATCCAGAGAGTTTTTCAGTGTCTACACAGGGGACCTGCGGGAAGTCATGAGAATGCACTTGTATTCTGCTTCAGCAGTGATGAGTACAGTGTAGCATATCTGCTCTTATTAAGCCAGGATGTGTCTTGCTCTAGATAACCTCTGTGGAGCGCTTCATCAACCACGTCAATTCCAGAATGCATCAGCGTCAGGAGCAGCAGAGGCTCGTGGCCATTACCAGCCGCATCGACTCTTATGAAGTTGTGGACAGCAGCACTGATGAAGTGGACAAGGTAAAGAAACAATCACAATAGGACTATATTTCCAGACACCCCACCCCGTGGCTTACCACAGCTGCCTTCCTTTGCTTGTGTATTGTTTCTGATCAATGTCCTCTGCTTTCTCTGGTCAGATACTGAAAGAATTCTGTAAGTTTGACCTCACTGCCCCCATGATGGGTACGTCTCCAGAAGATACTAGACAACTAATGTTGGAAGGAAGCTTGAAAATGAAAGAAGGCAAAGACAGCAAGGTAAAAGCCGTAAGAGCCAAACTTTTTTTGATAAAGAAGGTGCATGATTGTAGGCCCGCTATACCACTGTGTAGTTGTGTTTTTAAATCAGTGGCCAAAACACAGCAAATCTGCCAATTCAGTATTCTGAAACTTTTGAGAATTGGCTCACCAAGTTTGTAAAAAAAACACTCATTTTGTTGGAAGTTGATTTTTTTCTGTTACCAAAATGATTTAAAACTTCGAATTATATTGAAATGCATCTATTTTTTTTTGGGTGGAAAAACTGAGCATTGTGTCCCAGGCAGTATTAGCCAACATTCTTTATGTCTATGTGCATATTAATACAGAATGCAAATTCTGACTTATTAGATGTTATGAATGGAGGCAAATGCACGTTTTGGGACCGTCTCTGTTGCCGCCTTGGAATGTTGACATAGGCCACCAGCTGTTGCCAGAGTTTTGTGAAGTAATTGCAATTTTCCTTCTCTCTTTTCGCTCTCAGATGGATGTTTACTGCTTCCTTTTCACTGACCTTTTTCTAATCACAAAGTCTGTGAAGAAAGCCGAGCGGACCAAAGTCATCCGGCAGCCTTTGTTGGTGGATAAAATTGTCTGCCGAGAACTCAAAGACCCCGGTGAGTATCCTCAGATCCACAGAGTAATCCTTTTCTTATTGCTTTGGCACTTGGAAAACAGTGAACAACAATTGTTACTTATGTAAGTTAACTTGTGCGTTTTAATCAGTGGTCAGTCAACCAAGGAAGTGCAATTTATTTTACTAGTTAAATTAAACTGTTTGTTAGTACCGTATAAGCAGTATTTTTTCTATTTCAAACATGCTTTCTATGACACGCTGCCTGGAATGTGTACACTCTAGAGAAACCATGTGTTCATGCACCCTCTGTGGCTTGGCATATCTAAGAATTCCAGAATGAGCCTATTGCCTGATATTTAACACAGGTAGAGTGCCTAGCCAGACCTAAGCCTCCACGATATGACTGCGCCACATTAGCTGCTCCCTTCATGATAAATTTAAAGTAAGTGGTCTGCTAGTTCCGGACCACCAGCCTTTGACACACCCTAATGATAGCATCCTTGTTCTGCTACAATACATTTTTAAACTCCTTTCATCCAAAGCTGGGGCTTTTGTTACAAAAAAAGCTCCTTGAATGCTTCTGAAATTAAGTACTTTAAAGTAAAAAGGCAAATTTGAAATATGTATATATATATATATATATATATATATATATGTTCTAAATTGTATGTGTATGTATAGTTTACGTCTGTTATTCCATGTCTTCTTCCTTTCATTGAAAAACATTTGGTGAAGAGGTCTTGTTGCTGACATGTTTTTGCTTCTTGAAGGGTCCTTCCTGTTGATCTATTTGAATGAGTTCCGAAGTGCTGTTGGTGCATACACCTTTCAGGCGAGCGGGCAGTCACTGTGTCGAGGATGGATCGAAGCACTTTACAATGCACAGGTATGCTGATGAGAAATAATTGTCTGGTATTTGAAGTGATGTTCTTTTCCTGACAAAGCATTTCTGAACGGTCTCAGGTCAAATTAGTGCCTCACGTTTTCATATCAGAGAGGAACAACATAATTAGAAAAGGTTTGAAAGAGCAAGAACATAAAAACATAGCAAATCACAAGTTTTAGTCCTCTCAACAATGTACGGTGCGAAGTTTTACAAAATTCAATACTTCAAATACCTTCCTTCAAAATATTCTATTTTATGGGTTGCCTTGTCTTATTCTTCTATTGTATATCTAAAGCTATCTGGTCATTTGATTTTCAGTCTCAAGCGTGAGATTATTTTTAATGTTCTTCATGTAAGTATTACAGGCATGCTAGTAACATCAAGTTGGGCTTAGCACCAATGAATAAAAGTGAATAAAAAAGAGCACTGCGTCATTAAATTATGTAGTAATTTCATGGTTTTCTAGCAAAAGATCAGGCTTTGTTAGGTGTCATGACAAGTGGTTTAGACACTAAGGGGTTATTACAACTTTGGAGGAGGTGTTAATCCGTCCCAAAAGTGACGGTAAAGTGACGGATATACCACCAGCCGTATTACGAGTTCCATAGGATATAATGGACTCGTAATACGGCTGGTGGTATATCCGTCACTTTACCGTCACTTTTGGGACGGATTAACACCTCCTCCAAAATTGTAATAACCCCCTAAATATGGGAATATCTGTTGTGTCCTAGTCTGATTCAAGCTGTCTGAGCAGGGTGTGCCTACAAGCATGTGGCACAATTATGTCGATCTTACATAGCTAAGCCAGTGAGTCCAATGCTGTTTCTCAGAGTGCTGTGAACTTGCTGTAAGACAACCCACTTTGTTCTATATAAAAGAAATACATTTGAAACTGTAATGTACTTACAAGCATCTGATAACACAAATGTGCCAATGAGTGGAACGTAGATTGCCCATTCATTTAGAAGAGATTTTGGTTAATTTTAGATTTTAATGCTCCCACAGTGATCAATAACTTTTTTTCTGTGTAATATCCTGCAGTGCTGACCTCACATGAGGTTGGTCTTGTCAGAAGGTGTGTACAAATGTGTAAAAACACCTGCTTTGGAAAACATGGTATGTGTGGTCTTAGCTGCTCTAGGTTTAAACCTAATCATGGCCCATTTTCTGTCCCCTGATTAGAACCTCCTCCAGAGACTCCGCCTCCAGGAATGTCAGCGCAGCCAACAGCAAATGCAGCAACTTCAGGAGGAAGACGAGGATATGGAGAGTGGGACCTCAGCTGCAAGCTCCCCCACCATCCTACGCAAAAACAGCAACAGCCTGGACTTACATCAAAGGTAGGCCCTGTTCCATGTCTTGTTAAAAACTGAAGTGAAGCTGGGAGTTCTGCCTTATGGAGAAGGCCAAGGAGGCCCAGGTTCACTTAACATCTGGGCGGGGGTCAGAGGCATTAACATTTTGTGCCTAAAAGTAGGGAAGTAGTTCTGTTTTTTGGATGTCCAAATTCTTCCATGTCGATTCTATTTTGTGTAAGTGACTTCCAAGATAAAAAGTGGAAGTGGCATGGAGCGGTTCTCTTGTGCATGCCAGCAGGATGAACTCCGTGTTCTCATCCTGTGTGGCACTGGTCATGGTCTTCCCTGGGTGGTCATGCCTGGGTCACCTTGATCTCCCCGTCAGCGTTTTCATTACTCTGGGAAGCGTAAGGGGGTATCTTAACAGTATCCAGCTCAACCAGTACTACTCTCTCAGGTGAATGTCAGTTCCTAGGCCTTTCCTATTCCATTTCTCTCCCTTTATCTTTCTGTCTGAGAAGTATACTTGGCACGGATCATTGCAGTGATCACCACCATCATTCTGAAACCTAGATGTCATCATAATGTATCACAACCGAAAGGACCAGGCAACCATTAAGCCAGCATCACTGTTCTCCTTTCCTCCCATAGCTAATTGCAACCCGACATCAACCATTCCAGCCTGGAATTAGCTTAACCTTGAGCTCAGCATCACCAGGCCCAACCCCTCATGAGCCAGCCGTAGCTTTCCATTAGCTAGTCCTAGCCCAGCACTCAGAGCACCATCAACAACCCTGGCACAAGTGTGCCCTTGAGAACTAGCCATGAGCCTGAACTGCATTCCCCCGACCCAGGTTTACATTCGGGCCACGTCACTCCGTCTCCCTCCAAGATGTTTCCTACAAGCTCTTAGGTTCCTCGCATCACACCTTTTCCCTCGGTTTATTCCCCTCTGGTGGGCTGGAGCAACCATATTTCAAGTGGCGAACAACCATACCTGTGCCCAGAAAGAAAACGTTTTTTTGGATGAATGGAGCAATAGGGCAGGTAGAGAAGGAGATCACAGGCAGCAGTGGGGTGGGGAGGTTGACTCCAGCAGCAGGCACAAAGAGCAAGCCTGCTTCTCCAGGCTGCGATGACAGAATGATGAACATAGGCGACTTCCTGGTTCTCAAGAAACTGGAAGTCTGAATCGGGCAAATTCATTAGCTATTGCTTTGCCTCATAAGACGTAAAGTTTGTATCGATGGTGAATCCAGGGTTGCGCTTGCTTCATGGCATGTACATAACTTCTGTTGGGTCCGAAGATATGCGGCCCCCTCTGTAAAGACTCGAGTATAACTTGGAATGAACTGGGACAGACGGCACTACAAAATAGTAGGGTGCATGCAGCAGGCTCGAGAATCACATTTCTAAAGCTTGTAGTCGGTCAAAACCGTTGGAAGGCGAAGACCGATAAATAATGAAAATAAATTATTTACAACATTGAAGTTGCAACTTGATGTGTGCTGAAGAGACACGAGCTTTACATGGTACCTACATCTAGTAGTTTTATCGAGAATAGATTAAAAACTTGATATCGGACACATAGGCATCAGCATGAAATGGAGATTGCTCCGACTCGCAAACATTCTTTAGATTCATTTGTCCCCTTTTTGTTTGTACCAGCAATCACTGTGATCCATATTTTTTAATGTCCCGCATTACATGCTAACAGAACATCTTTCATGCTCACCAGGCAAAGACATTTTCGTAAAGGTGTACGTTTAGGATGCTTTCCACATCTGTACTGAGAGTCAGCTTTTCTTGAATGATACAAGGTCTTTTGGCGCTGCAGACAAAAGGACATTTTATTGTTTAGGCGCCTCCCTTCCCCTAAAAAAATGCAAAATTTTCAATTTTTAGCTACGATCTCGTGCCACCTCTCGTCCTCTGCTGGTAGCGCTATAATGTAACCCCTTCACGCTTTGGCATTTTCTTCGCCTTATTGTGTCTGACGCTGATTCTTTTTTTAGCACAATTACATGGCTGTCAGATTGCAAACTGTAATTGAAATAAACGTGAGTAACATTTCTCTTGGTTAGCTGAGGAGTTGCAATTTTAAATGTAAAAGTTCTCTACCAGATGTGCATTCATAATGTTAACCAGTGACATACACAAGTACAAAAGTCAACCAACATGTAATTACAAAAATAATAATGCCATCTAACTTTTATTTCAGCCCGTCTGGCAGTTCTACAGAGACAATATCCGTGGTGGTTATCGATGCTAGTGAAGAATTGTCTTCCCCGGAGGTTGAGCGAGGACCATTTGGCTCTCAGTCCGATGAAACCTCAATCAGCACCACGGCTTCTTCCAGCACTCCCACCAGAGAGATGTTCGACAGTGGAGAAACTCCTGAGGCACACACGGCACCTGTAGACACCAACTGCTTGGCCTTGGAACCTGAAGGCTGCAGGTCATCTTCCATTGACAGTGCTTATGGAACCCTTTCCCCTTCTTCCATTGAAGAATTTGCAGAGCAACAGCAGCAGGAATCTGCAGAGGACGATAGGGAGTCTACGCACTCCCAGCGCTCTTCGTCCCCCAAGATCCGCAGGCGGACCCCTGTGCAGCTCCTGCCATGCAAGTCGAAAGTTCTGAAGTCCAAGTCTGAGGCCAATCTTCTGCACTTAGTGTCTATTTCTTTAGAATCCTCCATCACTGAGGAATCCCAGCTCCTGCAGAGCAAGAGTTTAAGTGAACTTTATTCCTCTCCGGTTGAGGCACGCTTGGCGTGCGAGGACAAAGATGAGGAGACCACACAGTGTGCTCTCACAAATGGGTTTCCAAGAACTACCAGTGTGGTGAACAGCGAAGGAAATGCTGAAATTGAACAGGTTGTAAAACCCAGGTCTCAATCAGACTGCACTGGTACCAAAGTAGACCCTTCATTAAGTAGTTGCAGTAGCAGCTCCTCGGACCTGTCTGAAGTCGAGGACACGAGGTTTGTCAAAAGTACTGTTTACACAACAGATAACACAAAGACTCAAAGTGTACTAACTGAAAGTGGGCAACTCCACAGCACTTTTAAGTCTGATGAGTCGGGTGTGATCGTGAGAGCTCACAGCAGCTCCTTCACAGAGCAGTATGTTGTGGCTGGAACAGACTCTGATCTGGCTGGGAATTCCAGACGGACTATGTCAGAGCCACAGGCCGCACAACATAGGAAGCTCACGTTAGCGCAACTGTACAAGATCAGAACCACTCTGCTCCTCAACTCCACTCTAACAGCCTCGTAAGTATATTGTTTCTTAAACAGCTCTGCTTTCATTAGGTTAGTGCATGGTGGTTTTTAAATGTATCCCATTGCTTATATGCATCTTGTCCATGTTGCTGTAGGCCTGTATGAATTGTATATGTTGTGAAACCTGGAGGACAAAACCATGAAAAGAAATGAAGAAAGGTACGGTACACCCATGGACGTCAATTCACAAAAATGCCAGGGGTAGCGGAAGTGACATCACGTGCTCTTTGACCTCCACTCACACAGACATACATACACCCAAAATCACACTTGCATACACCATCCTTCTCATAAACACACTTTCATTAGCAAGCACCCACACACACACACACACACATCATACACTTAAAAGCATTTTATACTTACCTCAACTGCCATGGAAGGGCATATTTCAGCTAACTTTACTCCATTTTTTATTACACTAATAGTGAATAAAATACTATTCACTATTACTTTAATAAAAAATTGACAGAAAACAGAGAGAGCGGAGTCCAAACTTAAGTCCATAAGGACGAGCTGCCCCTGTGTTACTGGCAATACATTTTCCACCTCTGAGGCCAGGAGTCGCTACTGCGACCCCTTGCGAACCCTAAATGACATGCATGGGCACACGCCAATGATTTTCAACGAAACACTGTTCATCATGTCAAAGTCAAAAAAAGCCTTTCCCTCTCCACCTCCAACAAAAGGGGAGTTCTGAGTGTTGTCAACTTGCCTTCACAGTACTTGCAGAAGTTGGTTGTGCTTTGGACCTAGTATTTCCAATTCACCATTTTTATCAGCCTGGCCTGTATTTTTATGTCCCTTCAAGTAAACAGATTGGAATTAATGAATCTGATAGTTTTTACCTTTTGAAATCGAACCCTAAATATGAGGAAATCATGTGTAACAATTATGACCTTTTGCCAACAGAGAACATCGATTACGTCTATTGTTTTAAATGGGGGTCTAACTATTCCTCTTTTCTGTGTTTGTTCGTTCCAGGGAGGTCTAGAAGATGGAAAATATACATTCTCACACAGATCCAGGCACATTTCAAGAGAGGAGAGGAAACTAAATGTTTTAAAACAATGTAGCAGACAGGCCCAAGGCATTTGTATATTTTCGTCTGCATATGCTGCCGAGGACCATGTTTTGGCGATGCAATATAGAGGCTTTGAACATTACTTCTATGTATGGACCCTTAGAAATATAAATATATATATATATAAATATAACAATATAAATATTAACAGATCTATTTCAGTTCAGGAATCTGAACTGAGAGAAGCAGAAAGAACTTCGGCAGGGAACATTGAATTTCCCAGGACTCTGTGTTAGACAGAGCTTGATTATTTGCACTTGGAGCAACTAAAGAGGAGTAGACAAGAATTGCAAAGAGCATTTGGAGCAAAAGTCATAAATAAAGCAGATGCCAGCTGCTTCTTGGAGATACCTGGGGACCACTGAACTCTAAGAAATCATCAGCCAGGATCCAAGTCCTTTGCAGTTTCCAAGATTGCGTAACGAACGTGCCATCACTGAGGAGACGTATGGCTGTGATGATGGGTTCCAGGATTACTCAATGGATCACTTTATTATTAGCAAGTTCACAAGGCCTTTGCCACTAACCATTCCCTTTAGAATATGGCAGTCGTCACCTCTGTTTAGTTAAAAGTGTATTTAGTTTTGAAAAGATGTACTAAAAGAGCATGTCCAAAATTAAGTAATATTTATTATTGATGGCTGTAAGTTGGATGTCATTGGGGAATCCACATGGTGCTGGTCTTTCCAAAGTTTACTGACCATATTCGCACTGAATCCAATACTTGTAGAATGGCCTCCAGGATGGATGGTGTACGTGACTCAAAATGCCAATTTTTTTTTTTATTAAGTGAGAGACTGGACTGAATTTTCTCTGCAAGTAAGAAAAATGTTTGTGTAATGTGCCCCTTGTAAGGATGAGTATGGTTACAGAAGGTGTTAAGGATGTTTACCTGAAAAACAACGTTTACGGTCAGTAGGCCAAAGTAGACCCCTTCTTTACTGAAGCTTTTGTTTTTGCTTTGTAGTAGACGTGTGTAAATACTGGGGATGACATGGCCCAGTTTGGCGCACTTTATTTTTTCGGCATGACTTAGGAAAAGGCATCAAGCAGAGGTTGTTAAAAGTAAGAGAACAGATGTCCCCATTCTGTAACTGTAATGAAAACAAGTCTGCATCAGATTTTGCCAGGTGGAAACCTGATATTGGTCTAGTCTGTCCAAGGCAGACGTTTCCATCCACATTACAGAATTGGTGGAACAAACCTCATAGGCATTTAGGGAGTGAGAAATAATGTATTTTCTCAAGTTCATTTTCATTCAAAGTGGAAATTGTGCTTTGGCCTCACAGGGGTTGGGCGTCTGAAAGCTCATGCAAGTTAATAATACACATTCTGTTAATATTGGAAATATGCCATTTCACACCCGGTAATGCATAAAGATATTTACTTTTGGGAACACTTGCGGTATCTGAATGGCTATCAGATGGCAAATGGAGGCAATATTGTTGTAAAGAAACATCAGGATTTTGGGATGCTCTTCTGTATTATTCTGATGGTGCTACTCTACAACTCTTGGTACATTATTTAAGTAGTTCCAAAATAGAAATGGACATGGATTATGAAATTGCACATATATCCACTTGCATTTCAATTTGCACATTATGTGATACTCTAGGTGTACAGTTTATCTTGACCGCAGTCATAACAATATTAAGTATCTATGCAGACATTTCAGGTGTTGGTTACAGTTTTCGAAGTCCTACATTTTAACAGCACTCATACATTCACTGTGTGACAGCTCTTTTGTTAGGGATTGAACACAAATCATGGGAAAATAGCTGCACAAGCAACTTGTTGATTCCACATAAACTATCCCTAAATCATGTAGCAAAAGTTATGACTTCTGTTAAATATCGATCACATGGCAACTTCACAACAACCACTGCTCACTTCATAGCGTGTAGATCGGATAAAGCCCTACCAACATTAGATGACTATAAACATGCCCTGTTGTTTCCTTCACTATGTGTCTAAGGTTATTAGCGAAAAGAAAACATTTGAAGTTCTACTGAAGTTCTGTGGTGACAAGGTGTAGTCGAGTCATGAGGTAACACTAACAACCTTAAGAGGGTGACATTACCAAAGCATCCCTGTTCCATCTTTTTTTGCCCTGATCTATCGCTTCTGCTACCATGGGTGGCCTGCCTCACACAAGCCGTACTAAATAAAATGTTGTCTTACTAAAGACATAGATGTAAGTTGGAGTTGGCATACCTCAGAGACCTTCAGCCATGGTGATGTGGATTCAGCAGAATTTAACTCCCCTGTTATGAATCCCTCTGAAACCCGTCCATCTCTGAGACCCTTTAGCCCGATACAGGTGGGGTTTGAGTTTGTTGGTAGCATAGAGTTACAGTTAGGGTAACTATCGCAGTCATGATTTTTCGTCCCCTCACCCCCATTAAAAGAAGCCCTTGAGAAAAGAAACAAAATCGTGGGTCTTCTGTAGTAGTTTACTTCAGCTTTCATTTCCTCTTTGGGGAAATCCTCTGTGATGGTGGAAATGCTGCAAATACATTACACAATTGTCCTTCGCAAAAGTCAATTTTATCTTTAGATCTCTTTGGATCTGGTGCTTTTCTTTTAAATTAATGGTCAGACACCCTTGGCTCCCAGCATTCCTTGTGGATTTCATTAGTTATTGTATTCTTTCTATTTTTGATTTTCATTGTATCTCGCCACCTGAAAGATAATTCTCCCTGTGTGAACGCTGCAAATTGACGGAGGAAGTCTATTGTGCGGAATAGCTGAAAAAATAGAGATCTTAACACTCATTTAATCGAGAATAAAATTCAAACTGTAATTATATTGGAACAGAAGAAAGCCTGAATTGTGTAATTATACAACTGTGTATTTACTGATCAAGTTGTATTTAGTACTGTTCCTTTCATTTCCAAAACCAAATCTTGACGTTCAAAATGACATGCGCTTTTTGATAGACAAAACTCATCAGAATTAAACAAGAATTTGTGTACTTTCTATCTCTGGAGACAAAGTCCTGTGTGTTTTACATATATCTTTCTAACCATTCTCTTATTGGTTTAGAACAGCAGCATTTTGTGAAGGAACCCAGTCGCATACCTTGGTGGTGCGAGTCAGCCTCATGACCCACTCAATCAGCTTTGATTGTCTCACAAGGGCAGACTTTCAAGCACTTGGCTTATCAAAATGGCACCACCCAGCTATCAAAAAAGATTCAATTTAAAAAAAAGAACACAAGCACAGTTAATTTGTGAAAGGAAGTGAGATAGCGCGTTGAGTGACATTGCAAATGGGCAAACTTGTCACCCATCCATGTTGGTCTTCATTACTGAGGCTCACTGTCCCGAGAGCGGACGCTAGCTCGCTTTAATAGCGGCATCAGGAGTTAGGGATGTATCTGGAATAGGACAACTCCTGACTTTTTCAGCCTTCTCAAAATATGCAAAACGTCTGGGAGAAATAGAGCTCGAAAACGATGATAAACTTTCCGGAATCAATGTGTGGCAACACCGATTTCTGCATTATATTTTTTTGGTTCTCAGGGGCATGCTTGTGATAGGCCAGTACACTTCCTAGCCCGGAAGTACAGATATGTCGGGTGTGGGGATAGCTGTGCAGTATTCCCGGATGACTCGAAATGGCATTAGAGGTCTAACTACTGTATTTTCACTGTCACTTTTATCTCACGGCATCCCGTTTCTCTTACTCCCTGAATAGCTGAATAGCATTAAAAGTATTTCTGTACATTATATTTTTCATCATTCACTCGCATGTTCTATAGTTTGATTTTGTCACACCTAAGATACACAGGAAATTGGTAGGTATGCGCCTCACTTATGTTTTGTTTATCATTAAAGAAGCACTGTTTTACTTTGTACTAGAATCACAATGGGCGCTTATGATAATGTCTCACGTCAGGTCAGGGCATCACCCATGTTACCTTGTCTTTTTTATTCACTTGGTATACATGTCTTCCTAGCTCATAGAAGTTGGATTTTGTTCAACTAGAGGCAAAAAACAAAATAGAGCACACTTTTTAAAATTAATATAAGTCTTGCACCTAAGGCCTACTAGTACCATGTGGACCCCATGCTTTGTGCGCTGCCTGCACATATTCCTCATCAGCATCTCAAAACGCACTCTTGGCATGCCATTACAAGTTACTTTTAAGTTGCCTAATTCCGATGTGTAGTTTAATGTTAAATATTAGAAACGTGACGTTTTTTGTGTATAAAATTGCAATATTTATTAAGCTTCTGTTTTATAAATTACTTATGTACAGTTTTATTTCCAAAGCATTAACTGTAAATTTTTCTATGCCAGTTGTGTATTAATTTGGTATGTACGGCAATATGCACGGTTGGAGAGACTACACAAGTATTTCATTTTGGTCGCTCGTTTAGCTACTGCATCATGTTCATTCAATACTAATATATCAGCACTGTACTTAACATTGTACACGTTTCCACTTTGCAGCCCCATTACAAGACAATTAAAAAAAAAAAACAGAACAATTTATTTCATTTATTTTTTGCCTGATGTCATATCTTAATCTTCCTTGGAGATGGCATTGTTGTCCTGCGAATGTCTCGAGTTTGTTGCCTATCATATATGTTTCCCATCAAATCAACAATCTTATGCGCACCATGATTTACAGAAAGTTTTCATTTAAAGTACTGTCTGCTCTGAAGACGGCATTACTAAGCCAATGTAAATAAGCAAAAAAGTATTTATACTTTTAAAAACAAAAGGATATTGCTTGGTGATCCATTTTACTCCAAGCATCCATTTTGGAATCTCAACTCCTTTGCTTTCCAGTTAGAGGCGCTCGTGCTTCAGATTCTGTTTATTTTGGTGCAAATCAGTGTGCACGAACAGCTTTTTATTTCACTTTTAAATGGACGTACTCTGACTCAAACACCCACTACTAATACAGATTCCTCCCCAAAGCTCGCATTGCAGTGGCATGGTAAGGGACCGAGGGCCCTAATGCAAGAACGGGAAATGTAGTCCCTAGATCTTGGCTGGGCAGTAAAAGACCACCATAACTGAGGTGCAGTGGGCACTTCACTCCACCGGGCCGGGTGCCACTGCACTACTGATAGCAACACTTCTTTCGCATGGCATCTTGTGTGTTTTCTCCTGTGTCTGGCAGTTTAGCCCTGTGAGTGTTCTGTGCGGGTGAAGTGTTAGGTGTGAAGTTTGGGCCTGTTGGAGGAAGAGTTTGAGCGAGGTAACATCTACCAATCCTGGGAGGCAGTGCTGAATATGTAACAAAAAAAGTGGCAGGTACCTCACCAGGACACCACTGCTGCTTGCACTACCCATTGCCCCTGCCACGGCTACCAATGACAGTACCAAACCAACCACTACCCATCACACTCATATAAGTGTTACAATTAATAAACAACTGTTGTGCTCATCTCTAAATTATCAAACAGTGCCACCATGTGTTAGACTGTCATAAGTGATGGCGAGTGTCTGTGCCGAGCACTGGAAACCTCTGGCTGAAATGAAGCACTTCTGGTGGGAGGTTTGTACCTTTTAGTAACTCCTATGACACAACAAGAAGGTAACCTGTAGGGACGTGTCTTGTTGCTTTGTTGTGAATGCATGAGAAACAGTTTTAGAAGAATGAATTTGATGGGGAGGGTAAAAAAGTCTTTGAGGGAGAAAGAAGCTGAGGCACCTCAAAAGTTCTTTGGAGATGAGGCTTTCTAAGAACACAGTATCCCTGATCAGGGCTGTGTGCATGTCGGGGTGCTGTGCCAAAACCCAAGCCCTGCTGGCAAACTTGCACTCAGTTCCATCACTGGATGTCAGGCCAGGGCTCATGTAGCCAGTGCTGCAGACATACACTAGTGAGTGGGAAGTCTTCTGGAGGCTGGTATAAGTCCATGGAGTCTTCTGATAGAATTTGGCAAAATATTGCAATTGAGAAGGACCATTATTTCTCTTCAGCTATTTGTAGGCAGCTTGTAAGGACTGCCAAATAAAGGATACTCTTATGATTCTGACAGCTACCACATTTCACAAGAATTCCAACACTGTCTCAGCAAGTACTCGAATTCTGAAACAGTTAAAATAGAGTAATGTATCTGGGACAGTATCCATCAAAATGCATTGCGGAAGGAGTCAAGCAACATGTTTAGGGTCCATTCCATAGCTGCAGAATATCAAAAGCCAAACCAAAATAAAATGATGGACAGTGTGTTGAATCTTTTCAAACACTCGCCCCAGGCACAGATTTGGGTTTAATCCATCATTATTATGTTTGCCACGTTACCCCAGTGTGGACCCAGCCATATGCATATCCCTCTTGACCCTGCTCCCCATGGGAACAGTCCAGCTTGAGCTGCCAAGCCTCCCTGGACTGGAAACAAGCATCACTGGACCAGTTTTGCAGTATCACCCCTCATCAGCCAGGCTAGCTTGAATCCAGTGGTGCAGGGAGCAAGGGACTCACTTATGGGCCTACCCTTGCCACTTAGGGCGACCATAGCGAAAACGATATCAAAAGCCAGTTCATGAGCAGTAAGGAAACAGTTGTCAAGTCAGTGGGATTGGGTCTACATTTTGTATGTATTTCACTGTAGCTTCTTAAAATCACTAGATAATACCCCAAATGAGGAGGTTCTCTTCGAGGAGTGGTAAGAATCATAAAATGTGTCAAGGTATTCCCATTACTGGCTGAGCAAGTGCTTGGTTACTAAAGCAATTAAAATGTAAGACTAATGAACTAAGCGAACTGCATCTACCATGGTGCATTGCAGGATGACTGGCCCAATATGTTCTGTGTGCTTTCGTGTCCAGTGGAAGGCGTCTATTAGTGCTGTGTCGCTGCACAGGAGTTTCAATGTTCTCTGCCATTTCCTAACCCTGTGTAGCCTTTGTGGCTGGTTGGACATTATCCATAATACATCTAGGTTACTCGGGCAGTTAACAATTCAGGCCTGTGTTTATTTTCTGGGAGTCTGCATCTAGTCTCGTTATTGTGGAGAATGTCAAACAAAATAACGACCATGTATAGCAATCAGTATGGCTTTCGTAATAATAGGACGGAAAGGCATAGAGTTGTTAGCACATCTGGTTCAGCACATCTGGTCCTGTATTATACAAAGCACCGTCCCTGTTTGGGCCACAGCACACCATTGGAAAGGTGCAGCTGACCGGTATAGTCCACCCTATTATGATGAATGCACTGCCCCAGGGCAGCTGTGACCTTGCGTTGCGCTGCAGCTAGCTCATTCGTTGAAATATGCAGCTGCTACTTCCAAGCTGCTCCATGTTTCTCTGTGCGTCAGGCAACCCGCCTACACTTTAAAGGGTATTTGTAGGAAGTTGGCTCTGTATGCACTATTTCAAAGTAAGGAATAGTATGCACAGAGTCCAAGGGTTCCCCTTAGAGGTAAGATAGTGGCAAAAAGAGATAATGCTAATGCTCTATTTTGTGGTAGTGTGGTCGAGCAGTAGGCTTATCAAAGGAGTAGTGTTAAGCATTTGTTGTACATACACACAGGCAGTGCTTTAAATGGGCCGGTACTCTCCGGTACTGAGTACCGGCACTTTTTTATTTTGAGAGGGAGAGTACCGGCACATCTCAAGAAAAACGTAATACTTTTAATTGGAGAGTACCGGCACTTCTCAGAAACAAGCAGGTACTCTGACACAGAGTACCCGCACTTCTATTTTTCCATTTAAAGCACTGCACACAGGCAATAAATGAGGAACACACACTCAGAGACAAATCCAGCCAATAGGTTTTGTTATAGAAAAATATATTTTCTTAGTTTATTTTAAGAACCACAGGTTCAAATTCTACATGTAATATCTCATTTGAAAGGTATTGCAGGTAAGTACTTTAGGAACTTTGAATAATCACAGTAGCATATATACTTTTTACATAAAACACAATAAGCTGTTTTAAAAGTGGACACAGTGCAATTTTCACAGTTCCTGGGGGAGGTAAGTTATTGTTAGTTTTATCAGGTAAGTAAATCACTTACAAGTCTCAGGTTTGGATCCAAGGTAGCCCACCGTTGGGGGTTCAGAGCAACCCCAAAGTTACCACACCAGCAGCTCAGGGCCGGTCAGGTGCAGAGGTCAAAGAGGTGCCCAAAACACATAGGCTTCAATGGAGAGAAGGGGGTGCCCCGGTTCCAGTCTGCCAGCAGGTAAGTACCCGCGTCTTCGGAGGGCAGACCGGGGGGGACGACACAAGTCCACACAGAAAGTACACCCTCAGCAGCGCGGGGGCGGCCGGGTGCAGGGTGCAAACATGCTTCGGGTTTTCAATGGTTTTCAATGAGAGACCAAGGGATCTCTTCAGCGGTGCAGGCAGGCAAGGGGGGGGGGGGGCTCCTCGGGGTAGCCACCACCTGGGCAAGGGAGAGGGCCTCCTGGGGGTCACTTCTGCACAGAAGTTCCGTTCCTTCAGGTGCTGGGGGCTGCGGGTGCAGGGTCTTTTCCAGCCGTCGGGACTTTAGGTTCAGGCAGTCGCGGTCAGGGGGAGCCTCGGGATTCCCTCTGCAGGCGTCGCTGTGGGGGCTCAGGGGGGACAACTTTGGTTACTCACGGTCTCGGAGTCGCCGGAGGGTCCTCCCTGAGGTATTGGTTCTCCACCAGTCGAGTCGGGGTCGCCGGGTGCAGTGTTGCAAGTCTCACGCTTCTTGCGGGGAGTTGCAGGGGTCTTTAAATCTGCTCCTTCGAAACAAAGTTGCAGTCTTTTGGAGCAGGGCCGCTGTCCTCGGGAGTTCCTTGTTTTTCTTGAAGCAGGGCAGTCCTCTGAGGATTCAGAGGTCGCTGGTCCTTTGGAAAGCGTCGCTGGAGCAGGTTTCTTTGGAAGGCAGGAGACAGGCCGGTAGGACTGGGGCCAAAGCAGTTGGTGTCTTCTGTTCTTCCTCTGCAAGGGTTTTTCAGCTCAGCAGTCTTCTTCTTCTTGTAGGTTTCAGGAATCTAAATTCTTAGGTTCAGGGAAGCCCTTAAATACTAAATTTAAGGGCGTGTTTAGGTCTGGGGGGTTAGTAGCCAATGGCTACTAGCCCTGAGGGTGGGTACACCCTCTTTCTGCCTCCTCCCAAGGGGAGGGGGTCACATCCCTAATCCTATTGGGGAATCCTCCATCTGCAAGATGGAGGATTTCTAAAAGTTAGAGTCACTTCAGCTCAGGACACCTTAGGGGCTGTCCTGACTGGCCAGTGACTCCTCCTTGTTATTCTCATTATTTCCTCCGGCCTTGCCGCCAAAAGTGGGGGCCGTGGCCAGAGGGGGCGGGCAACTCCACTAGCTGGAGTGCCCTGCGGTGCTGGAACAAAGGGGTGAGCCTTTGAGGCTCACCGCCAGGTGTTACAGCTCCTGCCTGGGGGAGGTGTTAGCATCTCCACCCAGTGCAGGCTTTGTTACTGGCCTCAGAGTGACAAAGGCACTCTCCCCATGGGGCCAGCAACATGTCTCGGTTGTGGCAGGCTGCTGGAACCAGTCAGCCTACACAGATAGTCGGTTAAGGTTTCAGGGGGCACCTCTAAGGTGCCCTCTGGGGTGTATTTCACAATAAAATGTACACTGGAATCAGTGTGCATTTATTGTGCTGAGAAGTTTGATACCAAACTTCCCAGTTTTCAGTGTAGCCATTATGGTGCTGTGGAGTCCGTGTTTAACAGACTCCCAGACCATATACTCTTATGGCTACCCTGCACTTACAATGTCTAAGGTTTGGCTTAGACACTGTAGGGGCACAGTGTTCATGCACTGGTGCCCTCACCTATGGTATAGTGCACCCTGCCTTAGGGCTGTAAGGCCTGCTAGAGGGGTGACGTATCTATACCTGTAGGCAGTGAGAGGTTGGCATGGCACCCTGAGGGGAGTGCCATGTCGACTTACTCATTTTGTTCTCACCAGCACACACAAGCTGGCAGGCAGTGTGTCTGTGCTGAGTGAGGGGTCTCCAGGGTGGCATAAGACATGCTGCAGCCCTTAGAGACCTTTCCTGGCATCAGGGCCCTTGGTACCAGGGACTTACCTGGATGCCAGGGTGTGCCAATTGTGGAATCAAAAGTATGGAGGATTTCTAAAAGTTAGAGTCACTTCAGCTCAGGACACCTTAGGGGCTGTCCTGACTGGCCAGTGACTCCTCCTTGTTATTCTCATTATTTCCTCCGGCCTTGCCGCCAAAAGTGGGGGCCGTGGCCGGAGGGGGCGGGCAACTCCACTAGCTGGAGTGCCCTCCGGTGCTGGAACAAAGGGGTGAGCCTTTGAGGCTCACCGCCAGGTGTTACAGCTCCTGCCTGGGGGAGGTGTTAGCATCTCCACCCAGTGCAGGCTTTGTTACTGGCCTCAGAGTGACAAAGGCACTCTCCCCATGGGGCCAGCAACATGTCTCGGTTGTGGCAGGCTGCTGGAACCAGTCAGCCTACACAGATAGTCGGTTAAGGTTTCAGGGGGCACCTCTAAGGTGCCCTCTGGGGTGTATTTCACAATAAAATGTACACTGGAATCAGTGTGCATTTATTGTGCTGAGAAGTTTGATACCAAACTTCCCAGTTTTCAGTGTAGCCATTATGGTGCTGTGGAGTCCGTGTTTAACAGACTCCCAGACCATATACTCTTATGGCTACCCTGCACTTACAATGTCTAAGGTTTGGCTTAGACACTGTAGGGGCACAGTGTTCATGCACTGGTGCCCTCACCTATGGTATAGTGCACCCTGCCTTAGGGCTGTAAGGCCTACTAGAGGGGTGACTTATCTATACTGCATAGGCAGTGTGAGGTTGGCATGGCACCCTGAGGGGAGTGCCATGTCGACTTACTCATTTTGTTCTCACCAGCACACACAAGCTGGCAAGCAGTGTGTCTGTGCTGAGTGAGGGGTCTCCAGGGTGGCATAAGACATGCTGCAGCCCTTAGAGACCTTCCCTGGCATCAGGGCCCTTGGTACCAGGGGTACCAGTTACAAGGGACTTACCTGGATGCCAGGGTGTGCCAATTGTGGAATCAAAAGTACAGGTTAGGGAAAGAACACTGGTGCTGGGGCCTGGTTAGCAGGCCTCAGCACACTTTCAATTCAAAACATAGCATCAGCAAAGGCAAAAAGTCAGGGGGTAACCATGCCAAGGAGGCATTTCCTTACACAACCCCCCCCCCCCCCCAACGAAAGAGGATGAGACTAACCTTTCCCAAGAGAGTCTTCATTTTCTAAGTGGAAGAACCTGGAAAGGCCATCTGCATTGGCATGGGCAGTCCCAGGTCTGTGTTCCACTATAAAGTCCATTCCCTGTAGGGAGATGGACCACCTCAACAGTTTTGGATTTTCACCTTTCATTTGCATCAGCCATCTGAGAGGTCTGTGGTCAGTCTGAACTAGGAAGTGAGTACCAAAGAGGTATGGTCTCAGCTTCTTCAGGGACCAAACCAAAGCAAAGGCCTCCCTCTCAATGGCACTCCAACGCTGCTCCCTGGGGAGTAACCTCCTGCTAATGAAAGCAACAGGCTGGTCAAGGCCATCATCATTTGTTTGGGACAAAACTGCCCCTATCCCATGTTCAGAGGCATCTGTCTGCACAATGAACTGCTTGGAGTAATCTGGAGCTTTTAGAACTGGTGCTGTGCACATAGCTTGTTTCAGGGTGTCAAAGGCCTGTTGGCATTCTACAGTCCAGTTTACTTTCTTGGGCATTTTCTTGGAGGTGAGTTCTGTGAGGGCTGTCACAATGGATCCATATCCCTTCACAAACCTCCTATAGTACCCAGTCAAGCCAAGGAATGCCCTGACTTGAGTCTGGGTTTTTGGAGCTGCCCAGTCCAGAATAGTCTGGATCTTAGGCTGGAGTGGCTGAACTTGGCCTCCACCTACAAGGTGTCCCAAGTAAACCACAGTTCCCTGCCCTATCTGGCATTTGGATGCCTTGATAGAGAGGCCTGCAGATTGCAGAGCCTTCAAAACCTTCTTCAGGTGGACCAGGTGATCCTGCCAGTTGGAGCTAAAGACAGCAATATCGTCAAGATAAGCTGCACTGAAGGACTCCAAGCCAGCAAGGACTTGATTCACCAACCTTTGGAAGGTGGCAGGGGCATTCTTTAAACCAAAGGGCATAACAGTGAACTGATAATGCCCATCAGGTGTGGAGAATGCTGTCTTTTCTTTTGCTCCAGGGGCCATTTTTATTTGCCAGTACCCTGCTGTTAAGTCAAAGGTACTTAAGAATTTGGCAGCCCCTAATTTATCAATCAGCTCATCAGCTCTAGGAATGGGATGGGCATCTGTCTTGGTGACCGAGTTAAGTCCTCTGTAGTCCACACAAAACCTCATCTCTCTCTTTCCATCTTTGGTGTGAGGTTTGGGGGCTAAGACCACTGGGCTAGCCCAGGGGCTGTCAGAGTACTCAATTACTCCCAATTCCAGCATCTTGTGGACTTCCACCTTGATGCTTTCCTTAACTTGATCAGACTGTCTGAATATTTTGTTTTTGACAGGCATGCTGTCTCCTGTGTCCACATCATGGGTACACAGGTGTGTCTGACCAGGGGTTAGGGAAAAGAGCTCAGCAAACTGTTGCAGGACCTTCCTACAGTCAGCTTGCTGTTGGCCAGAGAGGGTGTCTGAATAGATCACTCCATCTACTGAGCCATCATTAGGGTCTGATGACACAAGATCAGGGAGAGGCTCACTCTCAGCTTCCTGATCCTCATCTGTTACCATTAACAGATTTACATCAGCCCTGTCATGGAAGAGCTTAAGGCGGTTCACATGGATCACCCTCTTGGGGCTCCTGCTTGTGCCCAGGTCTACCAGGTAGGTGACCTGACTCTTCCTCTCTAGCACTGGGTAAGGGCCACTCCATTTGTCCTGAAGTGCCCTGGGAGCCACAGGCTCCAAAACCCAGACTTTCTGCCCTGGTTGAAATTCAACCAGTGCAGCCTTTTGGTCATACCAACACTTCTGGAGCTGTTGGCTGGCCTCAAGGTTTTTGCTTGCCTTTTCCATGTACTCTGCCATCCTTGAGCGAAGGCCAAGTACATAGTCCACTATGTCTTGTTTAGGCTCATGAAGAGGTCTCTCCCAGCCTTCTTTAACAAGAGCAAGTGGTCCCCTTACAGGGTGGCCAAACAGAAGTTCAAAGGGTGAGAACCCTACTCCCTTCTGAGGCACCTCTCTGTAAGCGAAAAGCAGACATGGCAGGAGGACATCCCATCTCCTTTTGAGTTTTTCTGGGAGCCCCATGATCATGCCCTTTAATGTCTTGTTGAATCTCTAAACAAGGCCATTAGTTTGTGGATGATATGGTGTAGTGAATTTATAAGTCACTCCACACTCATTCCACATGTGTTTCAGGTATGCTGACATGAAGTTGGTACCTCTGTCAGACACCACCTCCTTAGGGAAGCCCACTCTGGTAAAGATACCAATGAGGGCCTTGGCTACTGCAGGGGCAGTAGTCGACCTAAGGGGAATAGCTTCAGGATACCTAGTAGCATGATCCACTACTACTAGGATGTACATATTTCCTGAGGCTGTGGGAGGTTCAAGAGGACCCACTATGTCCACACCCACTCTTTCAAAGGGGACCCCCACCACTGGAAGTGGAATGAGGGGGGCCTTTGGATGTCCACCTGTCTTACCACTGGCTTGACAGGTGGTACAGGAGGTGCAAAACTCCTTAACCTTCTGGGGCATGTTGGGCCAGTAGAAGTGGTTGACTAACCTCTCCCACGTCTTGGTTTGTCCCAAATGCCCAGCAAGGGGAATATCATGGGCTAAGGTCAGAATAAACTCTCTGAACCCCTGAGGCACTACCACTCTCCTAGTGGCACCAGGTTTGGGATCTCTTGCCTCAGTGTACAGGAGTCCATCTTCCCAATAGACCCTATGTGTTCCATTTTTCTTGCCTTTGGACTCTTCAGCAGCTTGCTGCCTAAGGCCTTCAAGAGAGGGACAGGTTTCTTGTCCCTTACACAACTCTTCCCTTGAGGGTCCCCCTGGGCCCAAGAGCTCAACCTGATAAGGTTCCAGCTTCATAGGCTCAGTTCCCTCAGAGGGCAGAACTTCTTCTTGAGAAGAGAGGCTCTCTTTTTCTTGCTGTGTTGCAGCTGGTTTCCCAGCTGACTTTCCTTTTCTCTTGGTAGGCTGGGCCCTTCTTCCAGACTCCAGCTCTACTTTTTCACCCTGTGCCTTGCACTGTGCCCTTGTTTTGACACACACCAGTTCAGGGATACCCAGCATGGCTGCATGGGTTTTCAGTTCTACCTCAGCCCATGCTGAGGACTCCAGGTCATTTCCAAGCAAACAGTCTACTGGGATATTTGAGGGACTACCACCTGTTTCATGCCATTGACCCCTCCCCACTCTAAAGTTACCATTGCCATGGGATGTACTTTAGTTTGATTGTCAGCATTGGGGACTGGATAGGTTTGTCCAGTCAGGTATTGGCCAGGGGAAACCAGTTTCTCTGTCACCATAGTGACACTGGCACCTGTATCCCTCAGGCTCTCTACACTTGTCCCATTAATTAAGAGCTGCTGCCTGTATTTTTGCATGTTAGGGGGCCAGGCAGCCAGTGTGGCTAAATCCACCCCACCCTCAGAGACTAATGTAGCTTCAGTGTGACACCTGATTTGCTCTGGGCACACTGTTGATCCCACTTGGAGACTGGCCATTCCAGTTTTAGCTGGAGTGGAGTTAGAAGTGGTATCTTTCTTGGGACAGGCCTTGTCTCCAGTTTGGTGTCCAGACTGACTACAGCTACGACACCAGGCCTTTTTGGGATCAAAGTTTTTACCCTTGTACCCAGGATTGTTTTGTGAAGAGGCTCTGGGCCCACCATCCTGTGCAGGTTTTTGGGGGCCTGTAGAAGACTCTTTACTATTTTTGTTTTTGGCTGTCTCACCACCCTTCCCCTGGGGAGGTTTTGTGACCCCTTTCTTTTGGTCACCCCCTGTGGAAGTTTTGGACACCCTAGTCTTGACCCAATGGTCCGCCTTCTTTCCCAATTCTTGGGGAGAAATTGGTCCTAGGTCTACCAGATGCTGATGCAGTTTATCATTGAAACAATTATGTAATAGGTGTTCTTTCACAAATAAATTGTACATCCCATCATAATTACTTACACCACTGCCTTGAATCCAACCATCTAGTGTTTTTACTGAGTAGTCTACAAAGTCAACCCAGGTCTGGCTCGAGGATTTTTGAGCCCCCCTGAATCTAATCCTATACTCCTCAGTGGAGAATCCAAAGCCATCAATCAGGGTACCCTTCATGGGGTCATAAGATTCTGCATCTTTTCCAGAGAGTGTGAGGAGTCTATCCCTACACTTTCCTGTGAACATTTCCCAAAGGAGAGCACCCCAGTGAGATTTGTTCACTTTTCTGGTTACACAAGCCCTCTCAAAAGCTGTGAACCATTTGGTGATGTCATCACCATCTTCATATTTAGTTACAATCCCTTTAGGGATCTTCAACATGTCAGGAGAATCTCTGACCCTATTTATGTTGCTGCCACCATTGATGGGTCCTAGGCCCATCTCTTGTCTTTCCCTTTCTATGGCTAGGATCTGTCTTTCCAAAGCCAATCTTTTGGCCATCCTGGCTAACTGGATGCCCTCTTCACTGGAGTTATCCTCAGTGATTTCAGAGAGGTTGGTCCCTCCTGTGAGGGAGCCAGCATCTCTGACTATTATGCTTGGAGTCAGGGCTTGAGAGGCCCTGTCTTCCCTAGATAGGACTGGTAGGGGGGAATCACCCTCCAAGTCACTATCATCATCCTCTGAGTTGCCATCCTCAGAGGGGTTGGCCTTTTCAAACTCTGCCAACAGCTCCTGGAGCTGTAGTTTGGAAGGTCTGGGGCCCATTACTATTTTCTTTAGTTTACAGAGTGACCTTAGCTCCCTCATCTTAAGATGGAGGTAAGGTGTGGTGTCGAGTTCCAATACATTCATATCTGTACTAGACATTATGCTTCTAAAAGTTGGAATACTTTTTAAGAATCTAAAACTAGTTCTAGAATCTAATTCAAACTTTTACCAAACTTTTAAACTCTAAAAGAAATGCTAACAGGGACTAACACAAGGCCCTAGCAGGACTTTAAAGAATTTAGAAAAATTTCAAATTGCAAAAAATCAATTTCTAATGACAATTTTTGGAATTTGTCGTGTGATCAGGTATTGGCTGAGTAGTCCAGCAAATGCAAAGTCTTGTACCCCACCGCTGATCCACCAATGTAGGAAGTTGGCTCTGTATGCACTATTTCAAAGTAAGGAATAGTATGCACAGAGTCCAAGGGTTCCCCTTAGAGGTAAGATAGTGGCAAAAAGAGATAATACTAATGCTCTATTTTGTGGTAGTGTGGTCGAGCAGTAGGCTTATCAAAGGAGTAGTGTTAAGCATTTGTTGTACATACACACAGGCAATAAATGAGGAACACACACTCAGAGACAAATCCAGCCAATAGGTTTTGTTATAGAAAAATATATTTTCTTAGTTTATTTTAAGAACCACAGGTTCAAATTCTACATGTAATATCTCATTTGAAAGGTATTGCAGGTAAGTACGTTAGGAACTTTGAATAATCACAGTAGCATATATACTTTTTACATAAAACACAATAAGCTGTTTTAAAAGTGGATACAGTGCAATTTTCACAGTTCCTGGGGGAGGTAAGTTATTGTTAGTTTTATCAGGTAAGTAAATCACTTACAAGTCTCAGGTTTGGGTCCAAGGTAGCCCACCGTTGGGGGTTCAGAGCAACCCCAAAGTTACCACACCAGCAGCTCAGGGCCGGTCAGGTGCAGAGGTCAAAGAGGTGCCCAAAACACATAGGCTTCAATGGAGAGAAGGGGGTGCCCCGGTTCCAGTCTGCCAGCAGGTAAGTACCCGCGTCTTCGGAGGGCAGACCAGGGGGGTTTTGTAGGGCACCGGGGGGGACACAAGTCCACACAGAAAGTACACCCTCAGCAGCGCGGGGGCGGCCGGGTGCAGGGTGCAAACACGCGTCGGGTTTTCAATGGTTTTCAATGAGAGACCAAGGGATCTCTTCAGCGGTGCAGGCAGGCAAGGGGGGGGGGGCTCCTCGGGGTAGCCACCACCTGGGCAAGGGAGAGGGCCTCCTGGGGGTCACTTCTGCACAGAAGTTCCGTTTCTTCAGGTGCTGGGGGCTGCGGGTGCAGGGTCTTTTCCAGCCGTTGGGACTTTAGGTTCAGGCAGTCGCGGTCAGGGGGAGCCTCGGGATTCCCTCTGCAGGCGTCGCTGTGGGGGCTCAGGGGGAACAACTTTGGTTACTCACGGTCTCGGAGTCGCCGGAGGGTCCTCCCTGAGGTGTTGGTTCTCCACCAGTCGAGTCGGGGTCGCCGGGTGCAGTGTTGCAAGTCTCACGCTTCTTGCAGGGAGTTGCAGGGGTCTTTAAATCTGCTCCTTCGAAACAAAGTTGCAGTCTTTTGGAGCAGGGCCGCTGTCCTCGGGAGTTCCTTGTTTTTCTTGAAGCAGGGCAGTCCTCTGAGGATTCAGAGGTCGCTGGTCCTTTGGAAAGCGTCGCTGGAGCAGGTTTCTTTGGAAGGCAGGAGACAGGCCGGTAGGACTGGGGCCAAAGCAGTTGGTGTCTTCTGTTCTTCCTCTGCAGGGGTTTTTCAGCTCAGCAGTCTTCTTCTTCTTGTAGGTTTCAGGAATCTAAATTCTTAGGTTCAGGGTCTGGGGGGTTAGTAGCCAATGGCTACTAGCCCTGAGGGTGGGTACACCCTCTGTGTGCCTCCTCCCAAGGGGAGGGGGGTCACATCCCTAATCCTATTGGGGAATCCTCCATCTGCAAGATGGAGGATTTCTAAAAGTTAGTCACTTCAGCTCAGGACACCTTAGGGGCTGTCCTGACTGGCCAGTGACTCTTCCTTGTTATTCTCATTATTTCCTCCGGCCTTGCCGCCAAAAGTGGGGGCCGTGGCCGGAGGGGGCGGGCAACTCCACTAGCTGGAGTGTCCTGCGGTGCTGGAACAAAGGGGTGAGCCTTTGAGGCTCACCGCCAGGTGTTACAGCTCCTGCCTGGGGGAGGTGTTAGCATCTCCACCCAGTGCAGGCTTTGTTACTGGCCTCAGAGTGACAAAGGCACTCTCCCCATGGGGCCAGCAACATGTCTCGGTTGTGGCAGGCTGCTGGAACCAGTCAGCCTACACAGATAGTCGGTTAAAGTTTCAGGGGGCACCTCTAAGGTGCCCTCTGGGGTGTATTTCACAATAAAATGTACACTTGCATCAGTGTGCATTTATTGTGCTGAGAAGTTTGATACCAAACTTCCCAGTTTTCAGTGTAGCCATTATGGTGCTGTGGAGTCCGTGTTTGACAGACTCCCAGACCATATACTCTTATGACTACCCTGCACTTACAATGTCTAAGGTTTGGCTTAGACACTGTAGGGGCACAGTGTTCATGCACTGGTGCCCTCACCTATGGTATAGTGCACCCTGCCTTAGGGCTGTAAGGCCTGCTAGAGGGGTGACGTATCTATACCTGTAGGCAGTGAGAGGTTGGCATGGCACCCTGAGGGGAGTGCCATGTCGACTTACTCATTTTGTTCTCACCAGCACACACAAGCTGGCAGGCAGTGTGTCTGTGCTGAGTGAGGGGTCTCCAGGGTGGCATAAGACATGCTGCAGCCCTTAGAGACCTTTCCTGGCATCAGGGCCCTTGGTACCAGGGACTTACCTGGATGCCAGGGTGTGCCAATTGTGGAATCAAAAGTACAGGTTAGGGAAAGAACACTGGTGCTGGGGCCTGGTTAGCAGGCCTCAGCACACTTTCAATTCAAAACATAGCTTCAGCAAAGGCAAAAAGTCAGGGGGTAACCATGCCAAGGAGGCATTTCCTTACAGTATTTTAAACAAAAAAGGGCCAGATCCTGTCCCCTGTGGACCTGGGTAAGTAATTATAGTATCGAAAAATTGGTCCCTGTGCGTGAAGTGTAAGCCTCCGAAAATCCCGGCAGTGATAAAACAAAACCCTCCGAAAAAGGTAGGGTTTTTATGATTAGCTTTTTAGATAATTTTTCTATCAAATAATCAATTTCTTTCCTAAATAATTTGCAAGATTAAACATTCATGTACCAATCACTGTAAATCAAAAGTCAAAACTGTCAAAGATCAAAAATATCAATAAAAACATTTAAAAAAGGCACGTGCTCCTTCAAAGTGACGGTGTAGTGAAAGTGAATAAGTGAGTTTTAAAGTGCCCCAGTGTTATTTACAAATTTGTACATCAATATGTGACTGTCAAAGAATTTGTGAATTGATATTTTGAGTGCCCCAAATACTCAACAGTTTGCAAACAGTGCACATTCAATTTTGTCGACGTTTCTCACAGTAAATTAATTACCAATGGGACATCATCAGGACCAAGAGTATGTGTAGGATGCACCGAAAAGCAAGAAACAAGAATCAACCCATGTAATATGATTTAGAACCCTAGGCTGGGTTATGACAGAATTAGCAAGGCCCAAGCTGGGCATAATTAAAATATATAGTGGTACAAAGGTCAAACATTCGGAAAGATAAAGCAAAAATCTCACCTAATGAAGCCTAAAGAGGCACTGAAACATTCCAAAGGCTCAGTTGTACCTAGAGGCTTCAAAACACTGTAAAAGTAAATGTTAATATTTGACTATCAACCAAGTACCGTAATCATCAAAAAGCAATAGTCAAAATCTTTGATGGAATTTACCCATACGTAGCTAGCCAGATTATCAAGACAGACTTAATTTCCCCAGATCAATGATGCCAGTGTCTCCTTTGGGGGGGGGGGGGGGGGGGGGTTGTAAATTGATGAATCCTAGTAGGGGATACACAGAATCACAATCAGGTCAATGACTTCCCGGTGATCCACAATTTAAATAAAAAAGTACCCTATTTCTATCAATGGAAACAACCTTGTTGATTGCTGGATCCTACTGTAGGATGCACTTAATGCAAATAGCCAAACCACTTCCTGAAAAATCGCCAATGTAAGTAAAGCGTGCTCTGTTTCTCTATAGGTAAACAGCCTTCTTAATTATAAAATCCTAATGTGGGATACCCAGACAGCAACTAGTCAAGCCAATTCCTGATAATCTGCTATCGTTAGTGAAGCGTGCCATGTTTCTGTTCACGTAGTTACCTTAACCAGGTACCTGCAACAAACTGCACTAGTAATCAGAACAGGAGCCCTACATAATCCAAAACCTCACAATGTCGCGGCACCGAAACAGCCGAAATGTCATCTGAAGTATTACCAACAATAAAAAAAAAATACCCCAACCACTGTTTTACCACTCGGGATAGTTACTCACCGTGGTTTTAAAAGTGCCGTGTAGAAAACGGAATATGTCTGGGAAGGCACATAAGCATTTCAGGGAAGTTTGTAAACCGCCACTGAGCTAATGGCCTCAAGTTACACAGCTACTTGCTTTCATGAAACACGCACAACTCGGGAAGATGATAAACGCCGGCGCGCCATGAACCCACACGTTTATAAACTGCCGAGGCTGCACGCGATGTGAGCGGTGCTCCATCTAGTGTCCATAAAGAGAAGAACACGCACAAACAGAGTCTCTTCTGACGATGTTCCCAAGTCCACATGAGCTATTTATTAAGAGGAAAAACAATGCAAAAAAGCACACGCCCGGGACACACAATCACAGCCAAAATGAACAATGTTCATAACCTATCGGCCTTAGTTGTTCTAGATGGACAGTCACCTAGCTTCCATCGTACAAATATTTCAACAGCATTCACCAAAACCTCTCTTTTAATAATACCAACAGGTATATGGCACCTATTGCAAGATTGCCTACAAAATTCCACTATCCAGGTCCAGCTAACCAAGTGAACCTTAAGGTTGATGTTTGCGCCACTATATATCCATACATACACAGGGGCTAAAAACGTTTTTAGTAATTCATTCAAGGGAGCTCATTACTACAGTAGAATGTTAAAGTGGTACTAACAAGGTGGAATCCTTGCCCTGGCAGAGTTACCATGCATACAAACAACATAATGAAATTATAGCATCCAAAAATGTGAAGTATATTATGCTACATAATTTGCCTTTTCGAGCTACACAATTTAGTTAACCCTGCGGCATAATTTGATCGTCCTTGGTGCATAATTCGTAAAGCCCTGACACATGGCATCCCCCAAAACAGCAGAGCTCCCAGAAGTCTTGAAACAAATACAAGACCTCTAGGCTTACCTTACCAAGCATTGTGGGCTGCAATTACTATGAAGCTAGGAGAAAATTTCGGAAACATTTTAGGTAAGATAAAAAGTCAAGCGACTTTTAAACTTTCACCAAAGGAGAGGTACTGTGCCTCCCACAGAAAAAAGAAAAGTGTTTCTAGTATCAATATCACACGGATATACTTCAATCAATCAATCAGTCAATATTTGTAAAGCGCGGCTACTCACCCGCGAGGGTCTCAAGGTGCTTGGGGGGGAGGAGAAAGGCCTTATCTGAAGAGACATGTCTTGAGGTTCTTCCATAAGATGGTGAGCGATGGGCTTTGTCTGAGGTGCAGCTTTTTGCTGCAGTGTAGGTGAAAGATCGTCTTCGGGGGGTGGTTTTGGGGATGCGAGGGACGGTGGCCAGGGCCATCTGGGCGGAGCTGGGGATCTGGTCGGGGTCTGGAAGGAGGCGTAGGCTGGTCCTGCATTGTGTATGGCCTTGTACATGTGGGTGAGAAGCTTCTTGACTGGTAGCCAATAGGAGGGTCCTCAGGTGTTGAGAGATGTGTTCTCAGGGAGGGAGGTCCAGAATGAGTCTGGCAGTGGCGTTCTGGATGAGTAGAAGTTTTTTGATGTTCCTAGTCGAGGTGCCGGTGTAGAGGGCATTGCTGTAGTCGAGATTGCTTGTTACTAAGGCGTGGGTGACTGTCCCGTGACAATCTGCTGGGATCCATCTGAAGATCTTCCGAAGTTTGCAGAGTGTGTGCCAGCAGGAGGAGGCTACAGAGTTTACCTGGCAGGTCATGGATTGGGAGGAGTTGAGGATGATTCCTAAATTGCAGGTGTGCTCGGTCGGCACAGGGGGGGCACTGAGGGATGTGGGCCACCGGGAGTCGTCCCAAGCTGAGGTGGCGTTTCCGGAGATGATGAGCTCCGTTTTGTCGGAGTTGAACTTGAGGCAGCTTTCTCTCATCCAGGTGGTGACGGCTTCCATTCCTGCGTGAAAGTTCCTTTTGGCTGTGTCTGGGTCTTCAGTGAGGGAAATGAGTTGTGTGTCATCGGCATATGACACGATGTTCATACCGTGGCTTCTGACGATGGCAGCAAGAGGGGCCATTTATACGTTGAACAGTGTGGGACTCAGTGAGGATCCTTGGGGGACTCTGCAGTTGACTCCTGTGGGTCTGGAGGTGTAGGTCGGGAGTCTGACCCTCTGCGTCCTACCGGAGAGGAAGTAGTGGATCCATTCCAGGGCTGTTCCGCAGATTCCTATGTCATGAAGTCTGGTGCACAGAGTGCTGTGGGAGACCGTGTCAAAAGCTGCCGAGAGGTCAAGGAGTACGAGTGCTGCGGAGTGGCCGCGGTCTAGGAGTAATCGGATGTCGTTGGTGGCTGCCAGGAGTGCTGTCTCCGTGCTGTGATTGTGGCCTAACTGAAATTCCGTAGTGTGCGTTGATTGCTTCCCCTATTACTTTGGCTGGGTAGGGTTCCTAGCAACACAAACGGAACAGGAAAGGATGATGGACGGAGTGCTGAACAATGGAAACACTCACCCTCAATCACAGATCTGGCTTTAATCTATCGTTCTTTTGCTCACCATGCCACCCCAGTTTGGACCCAGCCTTATGCAAATCAGTCTTGACCCTGTGCCTCATGGGAACAGTCCAGCCCAAACTGCCAGGCCAGGTCCTCCCTGGACCGGAAACAAGCATCCTGGGACCGGTTTCAGGGTATCAACCTTCATCAGCCAGGCTAGCTTGAATCTAGTGGCACAGTGAGCACGGGACCCATGTCTGGGCATACCCTTCCCACTTAGGGCAACTTTAGTAACACAGAAGGATGATGGATGGAGTGCTGAGCAATGCAAATGCTCACTCCCAGTCACAGATCTGGGTTTAATCCATCGTTCTTTTGCTCACCATGCCACCCTAGTTTGGACTCAGCCATATGCAATTCAGTCTTGACCCTGTTCCTCATGGGAACAGTCCAGCCCAAACTGCCAGGCCAGGTCCTCCCTGGACCGGAAAAAGCATCCTGGGACCGGTTTCAAGGTATCACCCTTCATCAGCCAAGTTAGCTTGAATCCAGTGGCACAGTGAGCACAGGCCCCACGTCTGGGCATACCCCTCCGACTTAGGGCAACTTAACAACATGCACTGTTCGAGGAGCGTTCTTTGGTGTTTCTGCATCTTTGGCCATCCAGAAGTCTACATCTTCTGATAAATAAGCAAGACGTTTGACAGCTTTCTTGAGACTATACTTTGCCTCACAAACCTTTGCTTCTCTATTAGACTCTTATGTCTTCTTGATGGTGATTGAGACACACCCTGTAAAGCTGAGGATTTCCTATAATGAGTGTTTTTTTGAGGAGCTTGCATTGTGTGGTTATCAACCGGTATCTCTCAATGATCTACAGTCGAACCGCACCCTCGGTCATGAAAGTATTGAATGTATTGAAAGGACCCTATTGCTCCATTTTCTCTAGCGTTACAGAAAAGGCTGTTAAGGGTTCACCTAAGGCCCTGCATCCTGAATGGAAAATGCAAACTTCTTGGTTTACATTCTTTTAGGATTTAAATGTGCATGCAATGTTTCTTTTCTTATAAGTCTCCGAGTTTTTCTTTGGGAATGTTGCATTCTGCCATGTCTATCATTTTTTTTGCAGGTTGGTATTGTCATATATTTATATATGTTGTATGTATGTGTAGCCCTGCCTTTTTGTGTGTACGCTCTGGAAATAACAGGCACCACCACAATTCAACTTAATGATCTTGTCTGGATTCATGTAGAGTTCTTTTTGTGCCATGTGCATAACTTGTTCGTGTTATGCTTCAAAGCTTTCTAGTCAGTCTTTTTGTGTGACACAAAGTCTGCTGGGTAATAGCACTGTTTCACTCCATACATGTAAATAAATACGTCTTTATTTCAACTTTCTCCACTTTGAGAATGGTTCACTTTGGTGAATGTCCATTAAGAATTTGAATGTTTGCACTGGGATACATGTTTGACCTTCCAAATGGCTTCCCCATCTGACTTTGTTGCTTTCTTTGTTAAGACGGTCTGACTTTGGAATGGCTAGTTCTTGCATGGTCTGTAACACACCATCTGTGTGCACTCCTTGGGAGACCCCAAATCCTGGGCAGTATCTCTTTCTAAAAAGGTCGTGCCCCCTTGAGTCTCTTGAGTCTTTGTGTGTCTGTCTTGGATATGTGCAAATGGCTGGCACATTTGGGAATGACCACCACTATGAGGAGACTTCAGAGGGCTCTAGGCTCTTGATGGCTGTGTGCTACATACCAGCTGAAACATGCAATCTATCAATGTTGTTAAAACTCCTTGTCTAGTGCATGCTGGTTGTAAAATACTGCACCCAACTGCTCCATAGTCTGCCCTTGTTTGCAGATCTCCTTCCACTACAAGACCGCAATGCAGGTCGCTTTGTACGCGTGGTTCTGTATGTCTTGCCAGCGGCTCTCCATCAGGCAAGAGAGTAATGTAGGCTGCTAATATTTTTTTCCTTCACATTCCACCCTTCACTGCAGCATGTATGTATAGATCAGGTGTTCAAATGTCTCCATACTCCCAGTCTGTTTGTCACACTAGGCATCTGGCCATCTCACCTCCGCAAAGACTCTGGCGTGTCTCACTCCATATTGTTAAGGACACTGTCAGCCTTTTGTTCGTTGTCAGCATCACTGGTGGGTCACCCACCAAAACAGAGTTGTTTCTTTCCTTCGTCACCAGTTGACGTATAGGTGATGTAGGCATAAACTGAAGACAATGTGCCAAATACTTAAGACCAAAATTATTTTATTTTGATTGCCATCTCTGATATATCTTCTTCTTGTGGGAAACTGGTCTCCACCCATGCAGTCCCTGCTTTGTCTTTGCTAGAATACACTCCTTCTTCCCACACTTTCTGTCCCATCCCCAGGACAGGGCCTAGTGTCTCGTGTCCTAGCTGCGGTACTGAGAGGATATCACATTGCAGGGTCCTAGCTTCCACACAATATGACAGGAAGCCAGGATGCATGTAAGGGGAGACAGATCTGACAGAGAGGAATGCCTGCAAAAGTTTAGAGTTCTAGCTTGGATTGCAGCCCGCTACATTTTTAGGCTCTGTATAGCTGAAGAATGGAATCAGCTGTGGCACCAAGCTCCTAAAAGGTGGATTTATATAAAAAAAATATTCTTTACAAATAATTTCACTCTTAAAAATCTGCCATTGGAGCATTAGCATTCCCAGTTCAAGACACCAATATCCCAAACTCCCTCCCATCTACATCAAAGCCGCAGACAGCCTCAATTGTTTTCATGTAAGCATCCAACCCCTAAATAGTACCCCTCCTGCTCCGACTTCATCTGACTATTGCCATTCACAATAATCATATTTGGGTTACAGTGTTATGTAAAAGCATGCATATTGTACCACACGAAAACAAAATGTACGTTTCCCATGAAAGGCAGTAATGGGCAGCAGGCAGTTTTGTTTTAGTGAGAGCGGTGACACGCAATGCAGAAATAGAGTAGCTTTGTGGGTGGTGCTATGGGGAATGGGCAGACCCAGTCAATAGTCGAGTTGTCTTTAAAAGCAAAATACTTCCCGGGTCAACTGTGTCCTAGTACAAGAAACATTTAATTATTTCTTGATTTCACACATGAATGCTCCATATTTGAGTTGTATTCCTTCTTCAGTCTCAATTTTTCACAAAGTTTTAATTGAATTTTACAGCATTTGATAGGACAATTTAAAGCTTTTATTTTTAAGCTTCCTTGAGTACAAGCAGGGTTAGGGACAATGGGCTGGAGCTGCCCGGAAGCTCTTCTCTTGTCTGAAAAGATCTTAAAAGTCCCCATTTTGTATTAATCTGGCCCGTTCAGTTTACCATTTTAAACTAATGAATGGTCGAAGCATTAAGTAACTTTAACCACCTCGGCTTTAAAGATTCAGGTCTACAGACGTACAAAACCTCTTTGAAAAGAAGGAAAACAATTGTCACTAAGTAGTCAGGAAAGGACTCTTAGAGGTCGAGGATTAGAGCACTGGTCATTGGCCAGGAGCTGTGGTAGTATTCTTGACTGGCCCCGGAAATGAAAAGACGTCCGTTACACCCAGATGAAAAAGAATCTCTTTTGGATGTATTAATCCTGAATATACTAAGTGGATTTAGCCACGTGTTTTTTTCGGAAAATCAACCCAACCATATTAAAAATGTTAATGATATGCAAAGAAAACTTTATCTTTGGGTATAACGTATTTCAACACTTAAGTACGTAAGTCGGTTTGTTGAGCACTGTTAGACAATGTGTATTTGTACCATAAACCATGTCAAATTAATAGCTAAAACACCAACCTGCTCTACTACAGTGACAAATAGTGAAATAAATTTGGTTGCCACGAAAGGCTATTAGAGCAGGCGGTATTGCTAAAATAAATGCAAAACTTGCCAAAACAAATTGCTAATAAAATCATCAAAATCCTTATTTGAGCACAATGGCCTTAAAGCCACATATAAAAATCTCATTTTATAAAATACAGAGTATACATACAATTTATCCATAAACATTAAAACCATAATAAGATCTGTGAAAATTTCAAATCTTTAAAATCAATATAAAATTATTAGAAGATTCATAACAAACCTATAGGTTGCTTGACCAAGTATCCAGGCCATGAAATATTAAAGTCCATAGCATTAATACTTTGCACAGTATATAAAGCACCACTACCTTTCTTTCCTGGAAGAGTGCTCAATTTTTGTCTGATTCTCCACATAGACATCAAAAATCAGGAAACTGCAAAGGCCATCAGTTGGTTAGTGTCTAATTTCCTAATACTTAAAGCCTCTTTGTGCTCCCAAATACCCAGATTGCGCAACAATGGTTTTATCCAACTCTTCCAACTGCTCAGGTTGGCTGGGCAAAAGAATATGACATGCTAAAGTGTTTTTCTAGTGTCGCCACAGGATGGGCAGCGCCAGTCCCCCATCTTGAGAACACGTTCCCGCTTTTCCGTATAAGAATGGAAGGGCAGTGTCCCATAGCGAAACTGTAGAAACAGCCTCCTGGCTGATACAGGCTGTATGCCACTCAGGAAGTGCTCTTCCAAGAAGGAATCCTTCACTGTGAGAAAAGTGTTTTTTAGGGTGCCAGAGTTTGTCTTGGTATATACAAGTCTCTCCTTGTGTTGGGAATAGATGGTCTTACCATGCATCTTAGAGATCGCCTCAGCCTCCCCTGGGGTGCTCCAGAGGCTCTCAATCCCAATCTTTGCAAGGGTCGCTTTTATATATCTTAGCCAGGGCATATTACATGCACCAGCGATACTTAATATTTCCTCTAAACCCTGGTGAAAAGGACACAGTTCAGGGGTGGCCAATATTCTCCTCCAATATAAGATAGAGCTCATTTCTATTTTATCGGAGATAGATATAGAGAACGTGTGGCCTATCCTGATCAAAACACTGGTGGATATTACATTTTGTTGAAAAAATATAACTTATTTTGGTTTTGAACAATTAACAAGCTTTCCGTTGCAGGTCGGATTCCTAATTAGAACGTGGCATTTCTATCATAAAGCACCATAAAGTTTCAAGATGTAAATAAATTGTTCTCTTTCTGATACAAATGGTAAAAGAGGACTGCTGTAGCTTCTAAGAAATACCTACTCGTGACCTTTCAAGGTATTTTGGGGCGGTAGGCTAGGTACATTTTCTGCACGCCATCCCATTTTTTTATGCTGGAAGATTCTGCTGAATACTGCAGAAAAGGATTAATTAGTGGTTATACTGGTGCCCAGAGAAAATGGAATTATATGGCGGGGACGGTTCAAATTATGGGGCAGAGTCCACTAAATTATGCAGCAATAAAAGGCAAATTATGCTGCTTAATGCGTCACATTTTGTGGTAGTATCACTGCATAATTTTGTCATTCTGCCACATGTAAACACTGCCTGGACAAAGTTTACCTTATTAGTACCAGTTTAACATTCAAATACAGTAATAAGCAATTGAAAGAGGACGAGGCAAATTTTCAATAGAGCTTTCCACTGAGTGGCAATACAGTTCACTGCTATTTTAGTAACTTTTGATCTGTTTGAATTAGACACACGTTTTTGGTTAAAATCTGAAGATTATGCACCAGATGATGTAATATATTATATGGCAATAGTAGCAAATCCGTTATTATTATTTGTCCCTGCTGGTGTCTCATCAAGGTGCGTTTTAAGTGATTGCTTGTCTGGCCCGTTATCAGCTTTGTACCTCACAGATGTGATCTGGGTTGCAAAGTTTCCAGCTTGCTTGTGTGGGACATTTCCAGGCCTCATGTGTAAGACTTTGAGTGACACATAATTCCAAACTAAGGGCCTGATTTTGATCTTGGAGGATCAAATACTCCATTCCCAAACGTGACGGTTATCCCATCTGTCATATTACAATCGTCATTGGATATAATGGGGCCGTAATATGGAGAACAGGATAGCCGTCACATTTGTGATGGGAGTATTCCCTTCTCCCAAGATCTAAATCAGGCCATTAGTCACTAAACAGAGCAGACGTACTTCATTCAGTAGTGGTAGCAATTTCTCCCAGTGGCATGTTCACTGACACTTAGCAGAGGGCATATGCTAACAGAGCATGAAGTGCGCCTGGCATTACACATGATTTGACTGCATTGTGGTCTCCCCCAATATGAAGACTCCCCTACGAGCAGTAATTTTCTGAAAGGCACCTGTGTAGTAACTCACACTGGCAAGTGAGTTACAACTTCTTTATTAAGTTCAACATCTGTTCCCTCCAGCTGGCTGACAGCAGAACACCTCCCAACCTCTGGTACTCTAATTCCCCCCATTACATCATGACATTACCTCATGAATAGAACATTCCTATATATCTTCCTCCCAACCGAATTTTAACACTTAAACATTTATCTTAAACATTTGCACAATATATTTAACATTAAGAACAATAGAATTATTTCTTTTCTTATTCAGTAGACCCACGCACTTTACTCAAACTCCCGAAACTCCATTCCTTTCCTTCTTCCAACACAACTACATTTTTCTTTACTTTTAATATTTGGCGAGGTTGTCACCGCCCAATCTCCGCATTGCCAATCTACAACCTTCACCCCTTTCCTTTTATCGTATTACTGTTTGCTCCTCTCCTGTTCTTCCACCTTTTTTCCCATGGCCTTTCTATCAACCCACACCATTTTCTTGTCCTGTAACCACATTGGAGACTCTTTGGTAGTGGGTCCTCTCCCTTTGAGAGCAATAAATGGCGACACCCTAGTAGTGAAAAGCGGAGTAATCCTATGAGCCCAAATAATTTTATCAAACTCATTCTTCCATGATAAACCATTAGCCATTGACTGTTGAATGCTTTCCATTATCATATGGTTCATTCTTGCCACTAAACCATTAGCTTGAGGTCTAAACAATGCCACCCTCTCATGTCTAATACCCGTTCGTCTTAAGAATTCCACCATCATTGAGGAAACAAATTGTACTCCATTATAAGTGGTGATTATTTTGGGAATTCCTTCCTCCATGAACACTTCCATGCTTTTCACAACAAACCATTTATTATGGTAATCAACAACAATGACCAAAACTGATTCCACCTTCCCAGCTTCTCCACCGGGCCAATAAAATCCATTGCTAAATGTTCCCATGATTGTTCTGGAAACTTTCTGCATCATAATGTGGTTCTGTCCTCGACTTACTCTTGTCACTATTGCTACACGCTATGTAATCTTCCACTTTCTCTTCCACTTCCTTATCCATTCCTGGCCACCAAAAAAATTCCATAATCTTCTTTTGGTTTTGCTTCTACCTAGATGTCCTTCATGACTGATCTCAATGAATTTAGTTCTCAATTTACCCGGTGGATCTATACGATTACGTCTTAACACCTTGGCACCACAAATACTTAATTCATACTTGACTATGCTATATGATTGCATTCCTTCACTCAGTTCAGCTCCTTGATCCCACCCCCACTTATAAGGCGCTTTAATTTACCATGCATTTCATCTTCTGTTACAGCGTGTTTCCTATCTTCTTCTGTTAAGGCAAATTCTCCCACATCACAAACAGTCACTATTCCACTCAACTCTTCTTCCTTTTCAATATACAGGCTTTCATTCACTGGCATCCGGGATAAACAATCCGCTACAACATTTTTCTTTCCTTTAACATAACCTACAACATAGTTAAAATCCATCACAGATAATAACCATCTAGTAATTCTTGGTGTTGCACCATCTTGCAATCCCTTTCCACACTTAAATATGTGAATTAGTAGTTTATGGTCAGTTTGAATGATAAAAGGTAAACCCCACATGTAATATTTGAAATTTCTCACTGCCAAACAACAAGCTAATGCTTTCTTTTTTGATGGTGGAATAGAATTGTCCTGCAGCTTGCAATCTTGTGGATGCAAATACAATTATTGTCTCCTGTCCATTTATCCTCTGTGAAAGTACGGCTCCTAAACCAAGATTGCTAGCATCAGTAGTGACTATAGTTTTGTTGTTTGCATTAAAATGACACAGTGATGGTGACTCAAGGATAGATTGTTTGATCTCTTCAAATGCCTTCTCACACTAATCTCCCCACTCAAATATATATTTTTTTTAATAACAACTGCATAGGTTCTACCTTCTCAGCAAAATTGCATATACATTTAGGGCAATACTCATCAAGTCCCAAAAAGGATTTCAACTGTTCCTTACACTGTGGCATAGGAACGTCAGATATGGCTTTGATAAATATTTTCTTCGGTTTCATTTCTGCTTCTGAAATATCATGGCCTAAATAATCAACTTTTTTCCTTTTTAACTGGCATTTTTCCATTTTTATGGTTAGAGCATGTCTTTCGATCCTCGATAGAACCTCTTTCAACACACCATCATGTTCACTCTCTGAATTTCATACTACCAAAGTGTCATCCTGAAAACACAGAACTGTTTTCATACCCTGAAAAATACTTTGCATCATTCTTTGTGCAAATGCAAAAAAAAAAAAAACATAAATAGGACTCACAAAAGGCACGAGACAGCTTGACATATGTGATGTAGAAACCTACTTCTAATGTGGGCACTTAAATATCCAGTTCACCGAAGCTTTCATGTGAAGCAGAAGCGCTTTATTTTGCTGAACTTACTTTATTCTTTGATAAACAATTTCATTGCTTGCAAAAAATTAAGTAGATCTGGTCACAAGGATACATGCTTGGCAAGTCCATGTAGTTCTATGCGTAAGTGTATCACATACTGGTAATCCAAAAGTGTTGAATATGCGTTTCATTCTTCCGCTGACAAGTGTTCATTTGCGCAGATCAAGCCAGTGCTAAATTGAAAAAAAAAATGAAAATCGGTGTGCCCTCCAGATTGTTCTGGTTTTGGAAAACTTCAGAGTATTGTGAAAGGCATAATACTGAACAATAGCCAATTTATTTGCAGTTTCCTTTTATTTATACTTACTGTAGTCATGAATAAATTATTGTCTCCTGATAGTACGTCAACAACTTATAACTACCAAGTGATCCTTTCTCGTTTATGACACTTTGTGTTATGTTTGGGCTTTTCAGCCAGCGTTGTGTTGCATTATGGGATTTGTAGTTTCACTTTTCCGAATTTAAATATGCCAATATGAGAAGTGACAATTGATACCTTTAAAGAAGCCATTTTTAGAACTAGTTGAAGATGTCAAACTTGATATAGCGACTATGAGAAACTAGGCTAAGTCACTGTGAAAGTCACTTAATATTCTCAGAGGGGTCACCTGGCCATATTCTGCACTGGCATGGCAGTGCTTCTGCAGGCGTCTGGGTACTGTAAGATGCTGACTCTGCCAGTCTGGGTGAGTCCAGGATGCCAGCTATTGGGGCCGGCGATATTCAAATGCAGAGCTGAAAGGAAATATCTGGTTTATACCCAGCAGGAGAGAGACATTTGGCATTCCAGCTTCAGTGGAGGGGAAACAAGTGATGCTTTGTAATAGAAAAGTGGCCCAGTTGCACCCTGTATTTACTGCAGTTTGCCACGGGAAGAAGCAGAACATATCAACAGATCTGGCCATGTAACTGGCCCACCACACATTTTCCTGGTGCGCCAATAACTGGTTTTGGCAAATCTTTTTAAACAACGAATCCCTTTCATCACAGCCTGGGTGTCATTCCTCACTCATAGTGCACCAAATCGTTACCTCTTTGAAGAAATAAACAGCACATTTTCCTCACTCAATGTCCGTTAAAGTACATTTTTTTAATGTGGTAACCACAGAAACTTCCTGTTTGCCGGAAATGTTTTCACTTTGAATAATTTGTAAGGTCACTTCTTGTACAAAGAGATGCATGTGATGTACTAGAAGGTAAAGTGCCCGGTATAGTTACTGGCAACGTTCATTTCACGAGTCTGACTCTGCCTTGTCATAGTCCTTACAAATTAGGTTTTATCCTCCATGTACAGAAACTATAAATAAGCAAATATAATATATATATATATATATTTTTTTTTTTAAACTTCAACTGTGTGGATTTTTCTCCCTATAAGAGACCCTTAGCCAATGCACTTTCTACAAATTACAAGCAAGAGACCCTACGGGCTACAGGACACCTGCTTCTCTCTGGAGCACAGGACCGTGACGACACAGGGTAGGGCTTAGTAGAAATCAAGATAACCGGTTAATTATCTGGCCAATACTCACTTGCTCACATTTCCTCCTCCCTGTCCAGACCAATGAGGACATAACAAGCAGAAAGCGAGTGGAGTGTCCAGAACAAACACACAAGAGCCCAACACTAACAGTGCAGGTCACACAAAATCTTTTTTTTAAGTTTGAGAAAAAATCATTTTAGATCGATATTCCAACTAGCTACATAGAGTTTGTGGATTTCAAAGCATTGCAGAAGTATTCTTTATAGCTCAAAGAGTATGTGTGTAGTCCGGATTATGAAACAAAGGGCCTGATTATCAGTTTGGCGGTGGGCTAGCCGACGACCAAACTTGCAGGGTGGATGCCACCATCATACCAGTGGTGCCCCTCCCACCCCCCTTGCGTATTACAATGTTCCCACTGGGCTAACAGGCGGGAACATTGTATTATGCATTCCTATTGGGCTGACTGGCGGGAACAATGCTGCGATATTCATCTCGGTTCCTAAAAGGAACTAGCTGGAAAATGAATGGGTATCAGAGATAACCTGTAAAAAATGAACGAGACAAAACATTTTATGGAGTCCAATCGATAGTACAACAACAGCAGGTTTAATAGTTCAACCAAGTTTATTTGATAGTGTATTTTACTGATGCTGAAAAATATAATCCTAAATATTTAATTTTATTAGAATTCCAAGTAAAGCTGGCATTATCAAGTAAATGTTTCGAACAATATTTATTCATTGATAGAATTTCAGATTCTTCTGTATTTAATTAATATCCTGATGCTTGTGACAAATAATTATCTTCTTTGAGAAAAACAGTGAGGTTCGTGGACCTGTGATAAATAAAAGAATATCCTCAGCGTGTATAATCATTTTTAGATGTAGGGATCTATATAGAAAAACGTTTATTTCTGCAGTCTGTCTAATTCTTGATAAAATGGGTTCCAGAGCTAAAATGTATAAAAACAGTGATATCAAACAACCCTTCTTACTCCTCTTCCTAATTAGAAAGAGTCAGAGGAGGAACCTTCAAAACAAAGAGATGCTTCTAGTAAGTTTTGAAATTAAATTTATAATATTAGGTGCTAGTCCAAACCATGACAAAGATTTGAACATAAAGTCCAACCCTATCCTATCAATTGCTTTTTCAGAATTTAGTATAATAGATGCTTCAAAAAGCTTGATTGTTCACATCCTAATAATTTAGGTAAAAAATACTCAAAATGGAGAGCTATAATTTTAGCACAAATTGAATATTCTACATTTACTGATCAAATCAGGCTGTCATTTGTTCATAGGTTAGGATCTTTACCTTTGGTCTAAATCAAATTACAGTATCTTGAAAGGCCTCATGGGAAGACTTGATATCGAAGAAATGACCCAATAAATCAAATAGAATGGGTAGTAAAAGTTTAAAAAAAGAAGCTAAAATTCTGATGAAAATCCATTAGAATATGGCGTTTTATCTCCCTTCAATACGTTGAGTGTAATTCTAATTTCCTCTATTGAAATATCTTTATTCAAAGAAGATGGATCAAAGTCTATTGGAACTCCTTTATTGATTAGTGAAAAATAATCTAGTATTTCTTGAACAGCGTTTTCACGAGAGTTTGGGGTCTAACAGAAGTCTGCAAACACATTTAAAATATCAGATTCTACATGGCAAAAAATATTCTGATTTTTAAACATTGATTCTATTATTGGACATTCTTATCTGACTTTATGAAAAATGGCTAAAATAGGCCTAGATCTTTCTTGTCACCCAAAGTTATTAGCACTAAATTTTAGAAATGAAGATGCAATTCAAGTGGAATTATTAATAAATTGGAATTTAGCCTCTATTAATTTATCTAAATCTTCCTTACCCTTAGATGCGTAGTAAGAGTGTTCTAAATATTTAATAATGTTCATAATGTCCTTTAATTGCTTTTCCACCAATTTCCTTTTCCTGTACATATAATTCATAACAAAATTCCAGGTTGAAGCTTTAACTGAACCCCATATCAGTTGGATAGGTGAGTCTCTCACATTGTGAAATAATTTTTAAAATATTTTGTAAATGTTTTAAAAGTAAAACTTAAAATTAGGATAATTTAAGATGTGCATTATTAAATCTCCAGATATACCTTTTTTGGCATGGGAGTAAGAGCTAGAGTAGTGATAACCTGTGCATGATCCAATATTCAAATCCCACCAATTCCAGCATCAGCTACTTGCTGAGTTAAATTTTGACTCAGTAAAATGTAATCCGTTCTTGATTGAGAGTTGTGAATAGGGGAAAAATAAGTTATTCTGTAGTGTTTGTGTTTCACAGTTTCCAAGCATCAACCAAGGATCTGTGAGTAATCGCAGATTTGCATTGCTTTTGCATATTGTTTCCAATATATCTAACCAAAGAATGTCTGTCTATTAAAGGATCCATGATTTGTTTACAGTCTTTTCCACAATCATATGACTGTCAGAGTAACTCAGCAATCCCTGTGTAAAATCCTTCCAAAAGTTATTTTCAATGTGTGTTTTAGCATACCTTTTAATAATAGTGATAGGTATTTTATCACTACATGTCCATCATCCCTTCAAAATCCCTTTCTTGGGAAGAAATTGTTATATCAAAACTCTTATTACAGAAAATCATGATTCCATGTTACTTTTTCGCTGCAGGTGCTAAACGTATATTCCCAACACAGCCCTATTTAAGTTGTAAACCTAGTTTAAGTTTTAATGTTTCATTGTTTGACAACTGTGATTTTTGTAATAATACAACATAAGTCTTGAATTTAGCTAAATGTGAGGGAACGCATGATCTTTAATAGGAGAATCAAGCCCATTCACGTTCCTGAAATGGTTCTAAAGTTCATATGAGAAGATCAGTATCAAGTGTATTTGTAAATTCACACACATGGATAACTTTGAAAAGCTAATAATGAGAATCAACCATACAATTAATGTGGATGGAAGAGAATAAGCAGATATTAAATGATAAAGTCAAAAAAGAAGCAGAGAAAAATGTAACATAAAAAAACGATATAAAACAAACCGAACACAGAAACTGGAGGATGGTAGGACCACAGGACAAAGATGGCGCACCTTCACCCCAAAAAAGGCCAGGGGGAAGATACAATAGCATTAGAGACCAGCTGTGATATATCTTTTAATATAGTGACTGAGAGAAAAAGAAAATTGGAAATAAGCCACTTAATACAAACATCAAATAGCAACAAGATGTACATCTTGTGACAAAGTATTCATAGGACTGTTTCTCAAATGAAAAATGTCTTGAAGTTTCCTTAGCTACCCATGCACTTTCTTCCAAGAACTGTTGTAGCTGAACCGGATATTCATATGTAGAAGTGTATTTTCATCATCAGAAGCCTTTGCAATGTCTTTTAAAAAAAAATAACAATTTATTGTCAGATCATGAAATTTGTTTTTGGTTTTGCAGCCAATACGACTTTAAGCAGGTCAGTATAGTCAAGAAATTAAATGACGATTACTAGGCTTCGAAGATATTATAAAGTTAGGTGTATGGCTTATTATGTGTCTCCATGTTCTTTGTGTGTTGAGATTGGTTGTTTCTGACATGTCTGATTTAGGAATGCGAGGAAAAACGAGATGGAATCACTCTCCTCAATTTCTTACAGCAAAACCTAAATCTGTAAGTTTTTCCTTCTAATGTGATTTTCAAGAACTTCTACATTTATTAAGGATAGATACCTCTTTCTGCAGTAACTCAATTTTAACTGTTGTCTTGTAAGTCACTTACACATTATTCTACCTCTTTAATCTATCAAAGACCACACTTCGTCTACATTTTGAAGTCTCTTGTTGTTTTTTTTACACATAAAGTTTAAGTGTCTTTGTTTTATCTCCTATTGTTCCATAGAAGTAAAAGTTTTATTTGGTGATGGAGGGTGATTTTTTTGGTCGCTTATTGGTTAATGACCTGACTTTATAATTTATGTTAATTGAAGTACAGGTTTTCATTATCACTGAGGAACTGAGGAAGAAGAGGCTTCCATGCTATCTGTTCAGAGAATTTAGGCAATTTAAGTGTCAAATTGCATGATATGGAATGCATGCTTTTTCATTGCAGTCTTCATGTCATGCCCATAAATAGATGAGTCTAAGATAACAATAGCAACAGCTCAAAGGACCATGCAGACAACTTGAGGTGGTGGCATCAAACAAATGAATTAGGGGAGGACCAGATACCAGTTCTATTCATAGCAGACATGGAAAAGTTCTTCTGCTCCACCCAAGAGGTTTCCACTCATCCAGTAGACCAGGGCTGAACAGAAAAGAGACCTCTGAGTTAGCAGAAGGAGAAGCAATATCATAATAGATTAAAACACTTACAGTGGGTACAGGCTGCTTGTCTCCCCTATGGCCAAAAACAAAAAACTAAGCAACTAACTGCTTTAGTCGGGGCCAAATAATCCTATTCTGCCCAACCTACTTCCAACGAATGAAAAGATTGATTGCCTGATCAGCAACCCCCAGAAGGCCAACATAGGTTAAACAAAGCTCTGAAACAACTTATCGTGGGAGAAAACCTGAGGCCTAAAAGAAGAGGAAGACTAACAGGAGACACACCGTAAAAAGGCTTTCTACAGTCTGGTGGACATCATGGCAACCACAAATACCACCTTACAAATCAAAATATTTAAGGGAGACTTCTGCCAAAGATTGAAAAGGAGCGATCATCAAAGTCTTAAGAAACAGGGATAAATCACAAGTAGGAGCCACAGTCCAAACTGTAGGTCTGACCAGCTCAAGCCCTCTCTAAATCTGAGGTGCTGTGATCCTCAATTGAAGTCAACATCTTCCAAGAAGAGATGGTTACCAGCTGTGTACCGAAGCATAATATAGTGATCCTCACACAGAAGCTGTATGTCCTCTAATCGTGTGAGTACAGACAGAGTAGAAGGATACCTTGACAGCTGACTACCTATCACTTCCTTAGACATACTTAGCTTCAAAACACTCAGCAATTCATCCTGCAAGCAAAGAATCTTAATTAAGACAGCTGACTGAGAAATAGGGCTGATCCCCAGCGAGGTAGAGGGGGACAATGGAACAGGCAACATGAAATTGACTGTTGTCCTTGAAAAAGAGGGAATCAGCGCTGCAAGGCCAGAATGGAGCTATAAGGAAGACCAAAGTGAATCCTCTTTGATGTTGTCTAGAACCTTGATGTTGTCTAAGAGGAAGGCAACCGGCTACAAATGTGAAACTGAAAGGAGCAAGCATCCACTTTTCAATCCCCTGGCATATTGCCCCGGTAAAAAATACAGACAGCAGAACATTCTTTTTGTATGCAGACCTCTTGTTTGATTAGGACCCTACACATTTTTTGAACTTTGAAACGAACTAAGGGGTGTCATTACATAAAGTGCCCCGAGGGTTTGTGCACAAAGTGGTGGTGCACAGTCAGTACATCCTTGGACGGCCACCTCGAAGGGATAAGGAGAATCCATGGGCCACCACAGACACTGCCTGCAGCAGGGGGCAGTCACTCGCTGCATCCAGCCCTAGGGGGACCCCTGTCCCTCTTTACAAAGAGCAGACCATGGGTCGCCTGCACTTTGAGAGGTGAACCTCCTCCTTCCAACGGCCCCTCCACCTTCCACTAATGCACTGCCCAGGGACAGGCAACACTTTGCAGCTGGCCAGGGGCAACATAATATCTATAACAGAACACACTGTCCCTGTTAATAACTGACACCCTTAGTTAAAGGTGCACCACGGTGCAAACAGGGCGAGTGTGCTTTACTTACAGTACTGCCCCGAACTGAGAACACATTCTATAAGGGATGGAAAGACCCGACATAGAGCATCTGGCAGGACATTTTTCATCCGCGAGAGGTAAGAAGCATAGAGACAATGATGGTGTGACTCTGCCCACTTAAATAGGGAGTGTGCCACGAGCCCAAATGAGGGAGTCCTGGTGCCCCCTGCCTGCTAATGTAAGATATTGCATCATCGGTGTCCCTTTGTTTGAAAAGCGACTTCTCTTGGATCTTGATGGAAAACACGCCCTCGCCCATCCAGAGGGCATTCAGTACTCTACATGAAGAAGACATCTTGGACTCCTGACTTGACCACAAACCCTGAACTGAGCCCGAGTCCAGAGTGGCACATCACACCCTGAAACTGACATTCAATGTCATAACTAAAGGAAATGGAGACCGAAGTTCTACCCAGCCAATAAATAGGCAGTGCACTCAATGATCTATTCAAAAGGCAGCTCCACATACATGTTGTAAATGCTTAACAGGTTGAGTGTCTAGAGAGTGAAATCTCATTTGTGTAGACTGGGGCACTGAAGAATGGCCGAGTTGGCAATGAAATACGTGTTACTGCATTTATGTGGTTGAAGCTACCAGTTTTAATTGTTACTTTTATACAGCGCTTCAGTAGTGAAAACGCTCCATCCGAGTGCTATTAAAAACAGAACCTTATCACGAATATCATATTCAAAGCCACCTGTGTGTGTTATGTACACGTAGCATCAACCGAGTAAGTTTTAAATATAAATGATAAGGACATCAGTGCATAGTCTCTCAAAGCAATATCTTCAAGCACCTTTCGGTTCAAAACATTAGCTTTTGCCTTATCTTATGAGAAACATTTAGATGTAGAAAAGCTATGAAAACTGCAAGTAACTTGCAAAGCCATGAAAACGGCAAGGATCTTGGAAAATGTATTTTTGCTACAGGTTCTCGATAAGGGTGAAATACAGTGCTTAATTTCAGCCGGGTGTTTCCATGGCGGCACTTATTTTGAGGGCCGGCACTTATTGTTGTGCCTCGAACATTTACTGCAAGCAAAAGTCACATATTTTGAAAGACGGAGGAAAAGAAAAACGAAAAAGCGTCAGAAAGGGAGAAAGCAGAAAGCTGCAGGAGTGAGATGAAGGGGCAGGAAGTGGCTGTAAATGAATTGAAGAGTCCCGAGATGGCTTTAGGATCACCGCTGCCCCAGTATTCCGTGCTCGCACATTTAACTACAGCAGCCGCGTGTTTCAGAGGAGAGCTTTTGGCAACAGCACGTTTTTATTGACCAATTAAGCACTGGTTAAATACATTTGTTAACTTGTTGATTTGCCTGTATGTTAAAAGCGTGTAGGTTTGTGCATTCCCAGTCTAGGTAAGGTAAGCCATGATGGAGAACACTATGTATTTTTCACCTCGGGCACCAGGAACTCTAGCGCCAGCTTTGCATAGCAGTGATTGGCAGGAACAGATAGACACCCAAGATTGGATCTGTAGATTGTTGACTGGGGCGGCTACCGATCGCTTTCTATCACAGTGCCAACGCTGTCCATTTGTCCTCTGTGGTTCATAGATTAACTCTAAAAATCTCTGGGTTAGTGCACGGCCTGCAGAGAGAAGAACGTGGAAACACGAGGCAGAAAGACAAGCTTCCTCGTGTTTCTGAGCTCAGCTGTCAGCAGCACATGCACTAACTGGGAGATGTTTTGCGTTATTGTGTGAGCTGCACATGGGAAAAATAATTGCACAGACCGGTCTTTGCCACACAGTGTACAAAAGGGGTAATAATATGGCCCCTGAAGTACACAGTTGTGTGACAGAGACTCTTGTGAGACGTCCCAATTGTGTTACTCCAACATTAGTATATTACAGTGCACTAATGGGGACAGAGAAGTCACCACATACGTGACACTCGGGGAGAGGACCAATCAAAGCTAGCACGCAATATTTTCAAGGCGGAAGCTGGCGTTTTACTTGGATGCCCTCCGACTGACTAATCATAGCCAGATACAGGCAGTCTCTAATGCAATAAGCAAAACAACTGGCTGTCTGTTCAGCATATGCATGCATGACTTGATTCTAACCTTGCAATGACGCCTCGATTACCCATTTTCTCAGGGGCATGGAGGTACTGGCTGGAACATAAAGTAACTGCTCTCAGATCCCTGGTTTCTCTGTCATTTCCAATGATTACCCAGACGTTATTCCTCAACAGCAAATATGAGGATGTTGTGGGATGAGGGCATGGACGTCAATTCACCAAAATGTGGAAGTGACATCACATGCTATTTAACCTCTAACTTCACTGACACACACATTCTTACACACACATACTCACACTCACCAGCAAGCACGCACACAACATACATTTAAAGGCCTTTTTTTTACTTATTTTAGCTGCCAGGGAGTGTCATAATACAGTGAATTGTGATCCATTATTTTTTACACTAATAGAGAGTAATGAAATATTATTCAGTCAGTGTAATAAACAAATCGACAGAATACAAGAAAAAGTGGAGCTGCCCTTCTCTTCCTGACATTGAGTTTGCCTCTTCTGAGTCCAGTAGTCGCAAAGGCAGAGCCAGGGGTCGCAAGGGGCAAGTTAGGTGCCACAGCTGCAACCTCTGGTAACCCTAAATGCCATCCATGGTTATCCAGGGGTAAGAGGTAATCTGTGATGTCATCGAGGATTCAAGTGCATGATTTCACTTGCTCTATTCCACACATTCTGGTTAGCCGGTATCCATGTTGAGAGCACCGAGCCTAAATACTGATGTTTTTAAAAGGTGGCTAATGCTGGTCTCTAAGGGCTGAAATCACGGCGAATACCTAGAAATTCACAAGGATGTGATCTCTATGCTGTACGTGGGAATCAGTTACATATACTGTCGTTTCTTGAAAAACCCAGTTGGTGGCTTAGCAGACGAATGCATAATCTACAGGAATATTTGTCCATGAGTTCACATTTCTGTGGGACCGCTCAACCTTTCATCATTTTGAGGCCGATGCAATGAGTACCATTAATTTAGGCAAATAAGCACCTGTTATTTTAGCGCTAAGAGACCCAACGGTAAACGTGTGCCTTACAAATGCTTCCTTTATGTTATGTTAGTATCGCAGGTTTGAGGTAGCATATTAGCACCAAAGACTTGCCACAAAAGCAGTCGTGGTCTATTAGGAACAAAAGAAAGGAAGTGGGTTTGGGTGGGAGTGGATGAGGTTTTTCACTACCGTGATCTGAGAACAACTCAGATTACGCAATTGAAAGTGACATTGAAGGCGTTAACACTGTTGCAACATGACAATCACTTAACCTACTTTAAAGGATATAGAGATTTTGTCATGCACTTCCTTCTGCTGTAGGTGAAGCTCAAGGAGCAGCCAATCAGAAGGCAGGCTTGGAAAAGTACATTCTCTTGGTAGACTGTTCCGGGAACCAGTTAAAGGTGCTATTTGGTTCTGTGAAGTTCATTTCACCTATCAGAACAGAAGTGAAAGTCGCACTTATGGAACACAGGGAATAACTACTCATTTTATGCTGCTGCTTCTTGAATGGTAAAGATTTGCATGATTCATTTTGGGGCTACAGCTCATTTGAATATAATGTATTCATTCCCTGCAGATCTTCAATTCAAATCAGTACCCAATGTCATGGCAACGCAGACCAACATGTATTTTCCCGTGCTACTGGGTTGATTTCCTATAGCAATCTAGGACATATAGAAACACAATGGAAGGTGTCTTAAACATTATTTTAATGCAATGGCATACAGCCAGCCCGGCTTGTTTTGAATAGAAATTGCAGAACATCTTGCTAATTCATAGAACAATTGGCAATGTTTTTAAACAGAGACAAGCTAGCCTCGAGGGAAGTAGGAATATGTGGCAACAGGTCTGAGCATCTGTGAGGTTCCCTGAGCTCAATTGTGTCTGCTCAGATATAAAGTGACTTGTGGCGGGCAAAATCGAATCCTTGTAGGGCCACTCAGACTTGCATCTTTCTGGAGTCAGTGAACTGAGTACCATTAAAGGGACTATTAGTAACAATGGTTATTTGCAGTGCTTAGAGTTGGCAGGAGCGCTTTATGAAAACAAGTTATTAATACTACTTCAACTGCAGGTAGTAGGGCTGGAGCATGAGCTGTGCTGTCTCTGCCCCAGCTCCACTGGCTCTTCTGGAGTCAAGGCCTGTTTCCAGATTCTTGTCTTCCTGATAGACCAGCTCGGCTCTGACTTTGACTCTCTAATTCATCATATACTAGCCACTCACAGAGCTCCTGGCGGTGCTAGCCAGTCCCTGTCAATGCACTGTGGAAGGATTGCTGAGCTGAGGTCTCAGAGATATAGACATGGCAGTCTTAAGCCAGGCTCCCTGTAGTGCAGATGCGCACATCTTCCTCACCTGACACCTCTCTTAAACAGGGTACAGAGCTTCAGTGCGCAGAGGCCCTACAATACCAGCTTTTCCTCAGACACCAAGGAGGGAAATCACATTTACAGCCTTATTGTGGTTTACCTGCTTGGGAGGTAATACCTCACCCCGTGCAGTATTTACATATGCGGTAATGCCTCTCTTTCGTGAGTTCTTCACCTTGTAATGGGGGTTAACATGGTAATACTGCTGGTTTTCCCCTTTCCGTGACACAAAACTGTGTGGTATTTTCCCTCAGCCACTCTATATGATTTTAGCTGATAGAGATGTACAGGGAAAGTGCGGTACTTCTAAATGAGTTGTAGGAGATGCTAACAGCATCAGATCCAGTCTTGAGGGGAGACTAGAGGTCCCAGCAAGCCCTGGGCACCAGGAGGCGGTCCCGGGCTCACCAACACTGACTCGCGCTCATAAGTGCTTTCATTCTCCCACAGACAGGGACATGAGTACGCCATGCCCGGGTCTGTCCACGACCATCAGAGCTCGAAGGAGGCTGGTCTGGTCTACCCCCCTAACATTTTCTATTAAGTAGGATTTTGTAAGTCCCACTGTACTGTTGCATTTATAATAGGGACTGTATTATTGACTGACTCGATCGTCAAGGGCCCACCCATATATTGAATTTAGTATTATTGATGGGTAAAAGGAAGGTGACCGAGGACGGAGCTGAGGTGGTGTGCAAGAAAAAACATAAGAGGCAGAAGCATGCATCAAATAATTGTGTAATTTAAAGGGTTGATAATCTCCTGGTTGAATGTGAGGAAATATTAACCTCTTTAACTGACAATGCCTCTGAAGGCACCCAGATTGCGCGCTCCCCAGCTAGCTTGGGGTGTATCACAGGAAAATCCCATATATGTTTAAAAAATGTGAGACACAGGATTCAGCTCCCATAGGGCAGAGTGGGGGCACATGCTATCACCCACATTCCCTTAGTACTGGTAAATGAGCCATCATATGTTGATAGTGATGTCTTTCACTGGATCAATCGCTTTAGCCCTTTAAATGACATTTCAGATACACATGATTATCCTGATATAGGTACCATGGCAGGTGTGACACGAAATGCAAATATAAACCCTTGTGTCTGAGGCCTAATACACTTCCCACAGACAAGATCTAAAGTGTGAGGTGGCCAAGCTTAAATCTATGGTAAATATTTTAATCTCTATGGTTAAACAGTTAATGCCAAGAGATGCGACATCCATTTTGGATCGTGTCCACAGCTCCACACACAGTCCTTCAGGCCTTCTGGCTCCTTTACCTAAATTGCCTCTGTCAACCTGCAATAAGAATCATACTTGTGTTACCTGTCCTGCAGCTGTCAGATCGGTTCCCTGTGTTGGTCACTACTCAGCCGGCAGCAGGACTGGGAACTCTAGACAGATTCCCACATGGTCCGGGCTCGGTTAAGGAATCAATAGTCTGCTGACAATTTTACCAAATCTGTGGGGGATAATCTCTTCAATCGTGTTGTACAACCTGTTGCCGATTTGTCCAAATCTACCAATACTGTTTTGATGGCTTATATCCCCAAATTACATCCAGCGGCTCCTAGGGAAGGGGAAGAATCCATCAGAAATAAGGTGATTCATTGGATCTGTCATGTGAGAGGTTGTTACTCTGGGATACGCGAGGATATAATTGAGTCAGTTAGAAGGACTGATCCTGACACACATTATGATATGATTGAGTTAACGTCCAGGGACAAGAGTATGGTAGACAATTTGGTGACCCTAGATGCTAGGACAAGTGCCCCTAGGCATTCTTGCATCCAGTTGAAATACCCAAGGCTTTTCTTGCATTGCAAGGTTCAGCTTACCCACCGTTTCGTGTGTAGCTCATCTGATCTAAATGTGAACGATTCACTTGGAGTATTATCTGAAACCCCTTTAGATCTACCACCTCGGGTTCCCTCCTCATATGACGTAATTAGCTCTGGTACTGGTGTTCCCCCTACTCCTGTCTTTGAGACCGCTTACTCCTCTTTTCTTGATAGATCTTACCAGTCAAGTCAAGACCAGCAAGTCAATTTTTCAATATTGCATCCACTTCTCCTGATAGATCTTACCAGTCAACTCAAGATCATTTAGCCAATTGTGCTAACATTACATCTACATTCAGGGTAGCTTCTCAAAGTGTTGGGATGCAATATGCTTCCTGGAATGTGGCAGGTTTAAGATCTGTTGTCTCCCTTCCAGCCTCCATTTCTTTCATTGAGGACCATGACTTCTGTCTTTTTCAGGAAACTTGGGCAGTCGATCCACTGTTTCGGTCTGGCTACTTAAACTTTTACACCCCAGCATTTTCTAGTAAGAGGGGTAGACTGTCTGGAGGTTTAATTATATGGGTCAGAACATCATTAAGCTGCTGTTTATGTCAGTTATCCATTGTCTCCCCTGACATATTAGGCACCCGGTTACTACTTGGGGTAAACATGGCTGTGATTATTCTTAATTTCTATGCAAGAGGTGTTAGGAGGGGTTTGGCTTCTGATACCCTCCAAGTATCAATCTCAATGTCACGTTTGAACCTCTTGACTGGGATGATCTTGGGTTTACTCGTGAGGAGGATTGGGCATGGTCTGTCCCTTCTTTGGACATTCCACTCATTAAAAGGTGGTCGCAAGTTGCCGTTCAGCTAAATACCTTGACTTTTGAATTTGGGCTTAGAGCACTCAATGACAGGACAAAATCTGACACAAAGGGTTGTCATACTTACAATAAGGTTAACCACTCAAGTAGAATCAACTATTGTTTAGTTGATATAAGATTGTGGCCCTTAGTTATTGATATGATAGTTAATGAGAGAACCAAGAGTGATTACAATCCGTTCTCAGTCTAAATGCTTGCCCTGTGTAATCAAATGTCTACGATTAATATCCCCACTATATCATCATTGGGTATTAGTATGACTAATGATAAACTCCACTTAAAGTGGAGTTTGGTATCAGCACGGTCAGATATTATAAGCTCTGCGAATGCTACTCCGAATACTTCATTGGTGCATTTAGAGGCGGGTCTTGCAACTACTGGTGAGCAAATAATTACATCCCTTATGTTTTGAGAGTATTGCGGCCCACTTTATAGCAGGTATTGACTCTGGTGGTGGAAGGCTTAAGGGAAAACATCACTGGTTTAACAAGGAATGTCGAACTTGAAATAAACTCTTGATCCAGGCCGTCAAATCTAAGAATGCTGTTGCTAACCGTACAGCTAGGAAGTCTTATAAGTCAGCTATTTGTGAAGCCAAACGCAAGCAAGACGATAAGTGGTGGGCTGCACTAAACAACGCTTCGAGTGAGAAGAACTGTACTAAATTCTGGTATTTGGCTGCGCATGGCCCAGGTAATAGTGTATTGAATGTTACAACGAACATTGCTGCAGCAGAGTGGGTAGACCACTTTAGCCAAATGTATTCTGTTGATCATCACAGTATGTTAAGCGAATCCGATAAAGTCTCTCACACAAAACTCTTAGCCCTTCACTGCTGCAATTGTTTACTCTTTTGGATTTAGTGCACTCATAAGGTACTTTAAAGCGCGGTAGGGTGTCTGGTCCAGATGGCATTCCAGCAGATTTGTTTCAAACTGATATTGAAGTCTGGTGGAGATACATTACTATCATATCCAATGCAATAGGGGCGTGTGCACCAATTCCTGAGTCATGGAAGGGTGCTGTTGTAGTTCCTATTTTCAATAAGGGAGATAGAGCCCTACCTTGCAATTACAGGCCAATTAGCCTATTGGACTGTGTGCAGAAAGTTTTCTGCCACTGCCTTCTGGGGAATATTGAGGACTGGATGTCTGAGCGTAAAAAACTTAGTCCATTGTAAGCTGGCTTTCGCAAGAAAACTTCCACTATTGATCAAGCTTTTAGGTTTTTGCTCCTATATCGGAGGACGGTGTTTATTGGTAAGAGGAATCTGTATGTTGCCTTTGTTGACTTGAAATCTGCATTTAACTTAGTGACTTGCAATGAGATGTGGGAAGTTCTCTCTGGGATAGAAATCCCTGCCCACATTCTTTCCTTGCTAGTACAGCTCCATGAGGGCAGCTATGCATGTGTCAGGTGGGGCGATATGGGGCAGCTTACTGATAAAATTCCAGTGTCAAGGGGAGTACCCCAAGGGTGTGTCCTTGATCCAACTCTATTCTCTCTATATATCAATGACGTAGTTTCTTCTTTACTTAAGGTGGAGGCAGATGCACCATTCTTAGGCACACATAAAATTCCATAAAATTCCCGTCTTGCTATTTGCAGATGATACCCTTTTGATATCTGAGACCCGAGTGGTTTACGGAAACTCCATACATGTTTTGAGGAATTCTGTTCCGCTCAGGGATTGGAAATCAACACCTTTAAAACCAAAATGATGACGTTCAATCCCCATAGATCTTTTAAACGGAAGGTTATACTTGGAGGTATTCAACTTGAGAAGGTGAAATCATTTAGCTGTCTTGGCCTAATGCTATCGGAAAACATGTCTTGGAAGCCACACATTGCTAAGCAGGTGTTGAAACAAAAGCAAATCGCAGGGTTTTTAATCAAGAATTTTGACCTTTGTAACACTAAGCCGATACATCCAGCACTCCAGATCTATGAAGCCAAGGCTGTGAGCTCTGCTCTTTATGATGCAGAACTATGGGGCCATGCCAAAGCCCAAGAAATATCAATTGTTGAGATTATCATCCTAAAACAGCTCATCTCTCTTCCATTCAGCACTCCTTTGCTTCCTCTTTTTAAGGACTTGGGCAATAAGAGTATGGGTGATAAGGCCCGCCCACATCCTCTCTTGTACTGGAGGTGGCTTTGGATTACACCAGAGCTTGTCCTTTATACTGTTGCCCTGCAGGCCGTAATGGAAGCTGATTGCTCCCTTAGCATCACTTGGTTCAGATACACCAAGGAGCTACTATACACGCTTGGGCTCAGTGAGCTTTGGGATCCTCCAACTACTGCTTGTTTCCCATCGAAAAATTGACCTTAAAAAACAGTACTGCAGGGTGGTAGACTCTGAGGAGTTGGGGGTAGCCCTTCACTCCAAATTGTCACATGACTTTGTTGAGCTGAAAGATATGTGTAAATATGAGACCTTCTGGGATGCAATTCTGGTCCCTGAAGACAGGAAGTTGTACTTTCAGTTTTGTGTAGGAACCTTACCATTAAGATCATTTACCAGTCATTGGTCTTATGAGGGGGTAACCACCTTTTCCAGCTTGTAATGCTCCTATTGAAAACCTGCCCCATGTTTTACTCGTTTGCCCTGCTTATGCAACCCCTCGCACAAAATGGCTTGCTCCTGCCTGCAGGTTGTTGGGAGTTCATAGGTCCCTTGTTGCTCTACGAATCCTTAGGTCAGATACTCACTCGGCGCTGGTTACCACCATTGCCAAGTTTCTTGGAGCCATGTGGATTCTTAGAGCAAAAAATTTATCTGCACTTACATGATGTGTTTGGATGAATAGTTATGTTCTGAAGAACGTTTATAAGGAGCATTTAGGTTCTTAGGTTTTTATTCTTTTTACAAAATGTGTTGTAATGAATTTATTCTTACATATATTTATTTATTTATTTTTTGTATTGCTATGTGCCTTTATGGTTCTAGCAGCCGAAATAAAGTCTTTTGATGATGATGATGAATGAGTTGTAACACCATTGGTGCACAAGTTTCTGTTTCACTCAACTCAATTTAAAGGACCCCCTTGAAAATGAGGGCCTTTATCTTCATTTTAGGGCCCCACAACCTTTACAGTGTGCGGCTCTTTGAGGGCATGCGTTATGTGTACCCTGCACTGTTGTGCCTGCATGTGTTCAGAGAAGGAGGGCACGGGGCATGGAGCAGAGAATTCTAAGATCATGGCGTCTCTGGATGACTAGAAAGAGGGCCCTATTTTCATGAGTCCATATACCACCTCAAGGCCTCTTCAACTGGAAGAAGGTTCAAACAGTGACACAACTTTACAAACAAGAAAAGTGTTAATGCTAGCGCTTGTAAACAGCGGCATAGCTTGGTCAGTAAGATTGGGGGTGGGGAAAATGAGATTCAGATTTCCGACAATCAGAGTAGGATATAATGTTTAAATGCACTATACAACACGCAGGGTGCATGAGAGGGGCGTAAGGGGCAGTGGAAAGGGAGAGGAATGCAGATTGGTAGGGGTACTAAGAGAGAAAACACAATCTTTTGTAAAATAGCTAATAGATTTGAGTAGTTAAAGTGTGTGTGCTTTTGTCTGTTTGTATGTAAAAATTCCTGCTGAAATCCGACTGAAATCTCAAAATACCCCACTGAAAACACCTGTATCCAACTATTTATCCGAAAATACACTTATTAGGTGTGTGTAACACCCCCAAACACCCCCTAAAGCTATGCCTCTGCTTGTAAAATTTGCTTCAATGGGTGATTTGTCTGCCTCCCACATCCATTTTCCTATTTCCATTTCTTTCCTCAGCAAGTGTCAATGATGGGTGACTTTCAAATATAATTAGTCATGTTTTTCCTGCCTCCTCCCGCCTCCTCCCAAGCTCTGAGCAATACTTATTTGATTTCCCCAGAAACAAAAGAACATTATATGGTCAGCAGCAGGCATATCATGTTTGCTTCAATTGGTATTGATATTTCAGTAGTGGGGCACATTGTAGTGTCGATTTTCCAAGTGAAGCAAAGACATACATGATTCTAGGGCCGAACTTGCCATTCTGTAGCTCTACCATTTTGTCGGTAGCCTGATGTCTAGGGTGCTGCTTTCAGAGGAGGATGTTCCATGACCCAACCATGCCCCCATTCAATTTTAAGCTTTTGCATTGTGGGGCTGGTTAGAACACTCTTGCCAGGGATGCTTTTGTTTCCCGCTCTCGCCCTGCCGGTATCACACTTAAATGCTAGATGACATATATGTAAGGTTGAAATATCAGGGTGTGTTCCTTTCCAGTCTGAAGAGCCCTGTCCATGTTGAGTATTGGGTACTTCCTATAGTGAAGAGGCTCCATGCCACTGGATAATCATTATAGTTGGAAGATGGAAGCAAGATGCTTATTTTCAAATAGTATGACTTGTGCTGTGGTTGGTGTATATTGCTCACACTTGATGGAAGAACGAGGGCTTTCCAACAAGAAGACACCCTGGTTTCAAGGGTTACGAAGAGTCCTACAACATATTGATGAACAAAAATTTGGTATCAAAATAGGTTGCTGTCATCTATAAAATCAAGCAAAACTCAGTCCTAATCTTGGAAGAACTACAAAATCCAATATATCAAGTGAAGATGTTTGTGGCCGCAATGAGTACCCATGCCGTCCTGTCCTCGCTGAGCTCCTGATGCCGACACCATTCCCCCAGATCAAATGAGGTGGGACTGGCAGAGGCCATCCTCAAAGAGGGCCTAAGGGGCTGGTGCTTTTATGAATGCCTGGGAATAAACAGCTTTCACAGCGAAAAGCCAATACAAGGAAGTGAAGACCCCTGGTGTCACCCCCACACAGGAAATGGGGGTCACCAGGTAAAGCACCAAAAAAGGCGGGTGAAAAGGCGCAAACCCCTACAGGGCTTCTTTGTCCTGGGTACAAGAGGTAGTAGGTCCTGTCCTTCAGGGCTCCTCTAAGGTCACAGACAGCAGGTCCAGTTTTTTTCCGTTCTTCTGCAGGTTCAGAAAGTGTTTTCAGGCTGATGCTTGGGATATCACTTACATGCCTGTCACAAGCTAGAGGGTGTTGGTGACTCCTGGCTCTTCCTTAACCAATGGGTTAAAAGTCTCCAGGGGCACCTCTACCATCTTTGGAAGCACTTCCTATTTCTCCTACTGCAAATATTCTCACTGTGCACCTTATTCCCAAAATCCAAAATGGAGAAACCCTGTGTGCCTGTGTGCCCTTCTGAGGTGTATTCAGGGTAACGAGCAGTGCACTCTTCTATGGTCACTCAGAACTGGTTCTGGCGGTAGCTTTTGTCTCTCTGGGTTTTGTACCAGCCTGACTTGGGACCCACAGCAACCTAGAAGACCATCCCCCAACTAACAGGAGGTGTGGTTGCTGAGTGGTCAAGGATGGGGGTGGGCCTCCTACCGTGCTCATAACTTTCAGCAATCCCTCTGTGAGGGGCAATTTGGTGGCAGCAGGAGGGGTTCTCAGACCCCAAAGACCTGCAGTAATCTAGGGGATTCCATTCCCCTAATGAACTGTGCACCAGGAGGCATGTTTACTGAGTGGTGAAGAAAGGAGGTGGGGCCTCCTACCATGCTCATAGCACTCTTGGCAATCCTGCTGAGAGGGAATCACCCAGGCCAAGCCCAGGGCAAGATCAGGCCCATCCTGCACCTGTCAGCGACAGGAAGAGGCAGGGCAGGGTGACCCTCCTTCGTTTTCCCTCTTTGGTGCGTAGAGCTCCTTGGTGGCATCTTTCTTGGCGGAACCTGTGATTACAGAAGGTTGCTTGCTCTAAAGAAGTAATGGGTAAAAGGAAGGCCCAGGATAATGCTTGTGGGTCTGGGCCAGCTGGGAATTGTGCCAAAAAGCATGCAGCTGCCAACTGTACATGGGATGTAATTGATGACTTGATTGAGGAGGTAGAGGGCATGCTGCACAAAGGGAGAAACCAGCCTGGGACCCCGTCCTCTGAAAAAAAAAATGACACCGTTTTTTAAAGGTAAAAAGAAAAGGGTAACCCTATCTGAAGGGAACCCTTGCCCAATATTCACAAAGGTCCACAGAAGAAAACCAAAATCAGCCAAATCTAGCTCAGTAGGTGCTCTTACAACATCTAATCCGGATTCAAATGTTCAACCTATAATGGCAGAAATGGAGCCCAGTATGATATGTTCAAACCATTATGCCCCATCCGAAAATTTAGCTGATGAAAATCCTGGTCCAAGCATTGAAAATGCCGCTGTTGAGGAGATGGGCTTATAAACTGCATATGTAAGGAGGGCACTTGACTCTGTGAATAAGGATGTCCAGTCTTTATACGTAAAAGTCTGGGAGCTGCCTTAGACTGATAAAAATGTATCTAGTAAGCTTGAGGCACATTTGGTTGCGTGCTGAGTGGTTGGGCCAAATGACACTAACTGCCAACCAGCCTCTGAGATCTCCAATGTAGGTCCAAAAACTACGGTAGTAACACTCAGTTGTTTCCCCACAAGGCCATCATTTAACCTTGCAGCAACTGTCTGGACAAGAGTGCCCGGTTTACAGAGGAAGTGGGCGCTAAATCTACAAAGCTGGACCTGCAGTTCAACCATGATCCCTTTTTGAGATCTCAGTGTTCCATGAGTCCCTGTTTTTTAGGTCGAGCGTAAGCGTTTGACCTTGTTTATACTTTTAGAATTCTTCTTACGGCTTAAAGCAATTTAATTTGTTGGTCGCAGTATCCTTTGAAAATTCTTGCTTGCTAGAGGTCAGTTCTGCCCTTTTCTCCCTCCTTTTTCTGTTTCAGAGCAGCGACCAACTACTGGATTATTCCACTTTGGTTTCTTTATCTAATGCTATGATGGACTATTGTTGTTATTTCTTTGGTGCTTCCCTTTCACTGTGGGTGTTTTAGGCTGGTATCTGCCTGCGTTTTATTACAGCATTCTGTTCCTCCCACCTCCTCCCATGTCGCTGACATTTGTTTTGGCTTTATTCCGGTGCTGTCCTCGTTTACCTCTGGCTCCTAAAAATAAGCTTTTTTTCCAAAAATAAACACCTGGTTGTTTAGCTCAATGCTCACGAAAGCCATAATATGCCCTTTCTGGTAGAGTGTAGCTAAACCTAGAAGCAATGATGTGCAACTTGCTAATCGTCGCATCTGGAGTCTCTCTCTCCAGGGTCCCTCCATGCCAGCCCACAGGACATGACATACAGGGCATTGTTTTTCTTCTTTATTGGGGCTTGTTCTTCTCATGCTGCTCTGCTTGTTGGGAGGCAAGAATGCTTGCAAGACTTTTCATTCTGTTAAAATAAAAATAAAATATATTTTCAGTAGTACCGTCATCTTGTCTCTCCTCAAGGGCTTGTGATTTCTGATGTCTGTAGCCGATCGTGACCACCGAAACAGCAGTAAAAGACAAAATTATGAGACAGAGTTGACCAATTATGTGTCAAGAAAAGTCCAGTTCTGAATTTACGATGCCAATAGTTCTAACTCAAAAAAATGCAAGACCTATTGCATTGCAAATGCTTGTTTTCTTTATTCCCCAAATAATAATCATATTCAACAACAAGGTGAAATCAGGTGCTATTCTAACTGGATAAAGCCCAATCTTCCAGCTGATATTATCCCTAATAAGAACCCCCAAAAATTGCTGTGGGCAGCTAAGGCCTGTATAATTTTTTTGACAATGATACAGAGTCTCACAGCAGGCCAGAGGGAGTCAACAGAGTCCCTGACCAACAAGGTGACACACTAGATCTGCCACAAACATAAATGCTGTTCACTTATTCATTCCGATATTACCTTTGCCCAATGCCTGGCAAATACCACAGGTTCCCATGACAATATTAAATTGACCCTGTCAAATCAATCTATTGCTGATGGGTTGCTAGCGTTTGAAGCGCGGACTTTCCATCCCAGTGACTCAGCTATTCAATTCAAAACCGCTCCAGACCTTCCAAATACCTGCCCTACTACCTGCAATGGGTGGTGTATGCTCCAGGAACCAAGCATTTTACCACCATCAAGCAAACAGAAGGGGATGGCCTAACGCATGAAGGCCCAGATTTAAGAGGGCCTAGTGCTTCCTTGTGCCACATTATCGTAATTGTTTATGACGCTAATATGGCCCAACGAGGCCAAATTCGCTACGCCATATTTACAAAGTGGCACAATGCATGCATTGCACCACTTTGTAACCCCTTGTTCCACATTATGCCTGCGCTAGGCATAATGTATGCAAGGGTGGTGTTCCCCCATTAGGGGTACCACAAAAATGGTGCAGTGGAATTTCACAGATTCCACTGTGCCATTTTGGTGACTATTTTTAATGCCTGCACAGAGCAGGCGTTAAGCACAACATTGTTTTCAAAGGGCCCCTATATACTCTGCAGGATTAATGCCAACATTTTATCACTAATCCTGCACAGTACATCAATAGCGTCAAAAACGTTGATGCTATTGCCCCTACCCTGCAATATGGTGCACCATATATTAAATACAGCACACACATGGTGGAGGTATGGGGGTTCGAAAGTGCTCAAAAAAGGTGGCGCTGCATTGGATGCAGCGCCACTTTTTAAAAAACTCGGGCCTAAGAATTCCATCAAAGTTGCCATCCACTGCGAATCTGCCGTTCTCATCCCTTTCAGAGATTGATTGACTGTTTCATACTTACACCAGCATTCCAGTCCCTATCTACCCTGTTAGCGTTAAGGCTCACATTCAGCCTCACGAAGTGGTAACATATCCAATACTTGAATCTTCGCTGGACCCATATGTAAGTACCCCTACTGCTCGCGACTTGGTATCATGCAATGTACTATCCTGGAATCTTGCTGGGATTAAATCAAAGCTCTTGGATTCAACTTGGGGCCAATTTATTGATACCTTTGAAATCTGCTTGCTTCTAGAAATGTGGCGTGTAAAACCCTTGCTAAGGTTCGGTTGTTCAAATTTCTTTTGCTCAGCTAAAGCCTAAGGGAAAGGTCATCCAGCAGGGGGGCTAACTATTTGGGTGAAAAACTCTCTACAGTGTAAAATCAAGTGGCTTACAGAGAGTACACCCAATATATTTGACCTCTCCATCACCAAAGATACCTCTTGTATTTATGTGTTCAATGTAGAATAGGCCAGTGGGCGCAAACAAAGAGTCAGCTACCCTAAACACCCTTGAGTTACTTATAGAGGCCCTACTCATAGATGCCGTTTTGATAATTGTGGAAAATTTTAACCTCCTTGGGTACCCCGGACGTCATGGTTAGGTCCTCGACTGCAGTGCTGCTGTACCGAGGACGTAACCGTTAAGTCCTGTACCCGGCCCATGGGAAGAGCGCTAGCGCTCCCCCTGTGCCCACCCACCCCTCTCCCCTGTGCAAGGATGGCAGGGGAAGCCCCCTGCCACACCCAACTTCCCGCAGTGAGATCTGATGATGTCAGGGCACAATCGCTCATCAGAGGTCGCCTCCATCATGCTGGAAGCCATGTCTGAGAGACAAACTGATTACTTTCTCCTCAGGACAGGGAAAGAGGAGGTCGGAGAGGCATGAATGCCCACTAGACACCAGGGATAAGGGGAGTGGCCCCTTGGGCAAGGGTCGCTCCCCAAGAGGAGCAATATTTATTTTAGGCCAGATCAGCCTATTTTAATTAGGCCTAAACATCTAGGCACCAGGGATCTTTTTTTTGTTTTTTTTACAGGGGGATAGTGCCCCCTCGGGCAAAGGTCTCTCTCCTGGGGGCCAAATTTATTTTAGGTCATTTCTGATTGGCCTATTTTTAGTAGGCTAATTTGCCCCCAAGGGGGGCAGAAACAACTATACACCAGGGATTTAAAAAAAAAATTACATAAGGGGAGCGACCCCTTAGGCAAGGGTCGTTCCCCAGGGGGGCATATTATGTTGGGCCATATTCTGCCCCCGCTTCAGGGCAGAGCGGCCTATTTCTATTAGGCCCACCTGCCCCCAAAGGGGGCAGAAACCACTTAGGCACCAGGGACTGTTGTGTGCGTATGTTTTGTTTGGAGGGGTGGAACCTTGGGCAAGGTTCACTCCCCAAGGGGGCACATTACTGTTGGCCATTACTGCCCCCCTTAAGGGCAGGTTAGCCTATTTTTTATTAGGCCCTTCTGCCTCTAAGGGGGCAGAAACCAACTAGGCACTAGGAATCGTGAGTGTGTTATGTTTGGGGTGGCCCTTTGGGCAAGGGTCGCTCCCCATAGGGGCACATTACTGTTGACCATTTCTGTGATGGCCATTTCTTCCCCCTGGGGGCAGATTGGCCATATTTTGTAAGGCCCATCTGCCCCCAAGAGGGGCAGAAAGCCTACTAGACACCAGGGAAGAATTTTATTTCAAAAAGAGGGTGGGGGTATGGCCATACCCCCACCCCAAATAAATGGGGACAATATTATTTTGCCCACCTGTGGGCAGATGAGGTAATTACCCCCGATCCACTCCTGGGCGGGCAAAAAGCCTACTAGATGCCAGCGAATTAAAAAAATGGAACTGAAGGGGGTAACAATCTTTCAGCCCACCCCCTGCAAACTAAAGGATATTATCCCTATGGCAAGCAAGAGAACATTTGATTATTTTGGGTTTTGATTTTACATTTTACCAAGAGTGTTTGGCTAACTCTCAATATTGTGCCACTTGGAATGGTGAGCAGCTGCACTTTTTGGACTTTGCATAGCTGCCACCTAGAAAAATCTACCAGACCTAGACACATTTGAAAGCTACAAATCTGGGTGAGTACAGGGTGGTGTGCTTCACATGCACCCCACATCATTTTGTTACGTACAATGCCCGATAAACCTCCAACTTTGCTTGAAATCATGCATTTTCCCTACATTTTTGTGACAGACCCTTCCGGAATCCACAGGAATCCACAAAATTCCTACCACCCAGCATTGTCGCATACATACCGATAATAATTCTGCCCCACTTGTCAGCCTAAAATATTTTTTTCAAACTGACCTTTTGGACCTGATTTGGTTCCCTCTCAATTTCAACATGTTTTTCTCTCTTCCCTGTCACAGGCACTTGGCCCACCTACACAAGTGAGGTATCATTTTATTGGGAGACCGAGAGGAACGTTGGGTGACAGGACATTTGTGCCGGTGTGGTGATGCCACACAGAAATGTGAGGAAAATTTGATTTTTTAGCTTCATTTGAGATTTGCTGAGGATTCTGGGTAAGAAAACACTAAGGGATCCACGCAAGTCACACCTCCCTTGACTCCCTCGGGTGTTTCGTTTTCAGACATGTCTGGGTTTGGTAGGTTTCCCTAGATGGCTGCTGAGCCCAGGACCAAAAAACGCAGGTGCCCTCCTTGCAAAAACTGGCAGTTTTGTAATAGATAATTTTGATGTGTCCATGTTGTGTTTTGGACCCTTCCCTGTCATGGGCACTAGGCCTGCACACATAAGTGAGGTACCATTTTTATTGGGAGACGTGGGGGAATGCTGGGTGGAAGGAAGTTTGTGGCTCCCCTCAGATTCCTGAACTTTGCAGCACCAAAACATGAGGAAAAAGTATTTTTTAGAAATAGTTTGAGGTTTGCCATGCATTCTGGGTAACAGAATCCATTGAGAGCCTCACAAGTCACCCCATGCTGGATTCCCCTTGGTGTATAGTTTTAAGAAATGGACAGGTTTGCTAGGTTTCCCTAGGTGCCGGATGAGCTATAGGTCAAAATCCACATCTAGGCACGTTGCAAAAACAGGTCAGTTTTCATTAGAAAAATGTGATGTGTCCATGTTGTGTTTGTGGGCATTTCCTGTCACGGGCACTAGGCTGAACAACATAAGTGAGGTACCGCTTTTATCAGGAGACATGAGAAAATTCTGGGTGGAGGGAAGTTTGTGGCTCCTGTCAGATTCCAGAACTTTCCATCACCGAAATGTATGGAAAAAGTAGTTTTTTTTGCCAAATTGTGAGGTTTGCAAAGGATTCTGGGTAACAGAACTTGGTGAGAGCACCACAAGTCAGCCCATTCTGTATTCCCTTAGGTGTCTAGTTTGTAAAAATGTATAGGTTTCCTAGGTTTCCCTAGGTGCCGGCTGAGCTAGAGGCCAAAATCCACAGCTAGGCACTTTGCAAAAAACAGGTCAGTTTTTCTTGGGAAAATGTGATGTGTCCACATTGTGTTTTGGGGCATTTCTGTCATGGGCACTAAACCTCCCCACACAAGTGAGGTACCATTTTTATCAGGAGACTTGAGGAAATTTTGGGTGGGAGGAAAATTGTGGCTCCTCTCAGGTTCCAGAACTTTCCATCACCGAAATGTGAGGAAAACTTTTTTTGTGCCAAATTGTGAGGTTTGCAAAGGATTCTGGGTAACAGAACCTGGCGAGAGCACCACAAGTCAGCCCATTCTGTATTCCCTTAGGGGTCTAGTTTGTAAAAATGTATAGGTTTCCTAGGATTCCCTAGGTGCCGGCTGAGCTAGAGGCCAAAATCCACAGCTAGGCACTTTGCAAAAAACAGGTCAGTTTTACTTGGGAAAATGTGATGTGTCCACATTGTGTTTTAGGGCATTTCCTGTCATGTGCACTAGGCCTACCCACACAAGAGAGGTACCATTTGTATCAGGAGACTTGGGGGAATGCTGGGTGGAAGGAAGTTTTTCGTTCCCCTCAGATTTCAGTACTTTCCATCACCAAAATGTGAGGAAAAAGTGTTTGGTTGCCAAATTTTGAGGTTTGCAAAGGATTCTGGGTAACCCCACAAGTCACCCCATCCTAGATTCCCCTAGGTGTCTAGTTTTCAAAGATGCTCAGGTTTATTAGGTTTCCCTAGGTGCCGGCTGAGCTAGAGGCCAAAATCCAGAGCTAGGCACTTTCCAAAAAACACATCAGATTTCAATGTAAAAATGTGATGTGACCATGTTGTGTTTCCTGTCGCGGGCACTAGGCATACCCACACAAGTGAGGTACCATTTTTATTGGGAGACTTGGGGGAACACAGAATAGAAGAACAACTGTTATTGCCCCTTGTCTTGCTCTACATTTGTTCCTTCCAAATGTAAGACAGTGTGTAAAAAAGAAGTCTATTTGAGAACTGCCCTGTAATTCACATGCTAGTATAGGGACTCGGAATTCCCGGAATTCAGAGATGTGCAGCTAACCATTGTTTCTCAACACCTTATCTTGTGCCCATTTTGGAAATACAAAGGTTTCCTTGATACCTATTTTTCACTCTTTATATTTCACCAAATGAATTACTGTATACCCGGTATACAATGAAAACCCATTGTAAGGTGCAGCTCATTTATTGGCTCTGGGTACGTAGGGTTCTTGATGAACCTACAAGCCCTATATATCCCCGGACCCAGAAGAGTCCAGCAGACATAACAGTATATTGCTTTAAATAAATCTGCCATAGCTGGAAAAAGTTACAGAAGAAAATGTGGACACAAATGGCTGTTTTTTTCAACTCAATTTCAATGTTTTTTTATTTCAGCTTTGCTTTCTGTATGAAAACCGTGAAGAATCTACACAAATGACCCCTTGCTGAATTCAGAATTTAATCTTCTTTTCAAAAATGTTCAGCTGTTTGGGATCTACCATTGGTTTCACACCCATTTCTGTCACTAACTGGAAGGAGGCTGAAAGCATAAAAAATTGGTATGTTCCAGTAAAAGGCCAAAATTGTGTGTTGAAAAATGTGGTTTTCTCATTCAAGTCTGCCTGTTCCTGAAGGCGTGGAAGATGGTTGTTTTAGCACCACAAACCCTTTGTTGATGCCATTTTCAGGGGAAAAAACACATGCTTTCTTCTGCAGCACTTTTTCCCAATTTTTCTGAAAAAAACTAAATTTTAGCGGTATTTTGGCTAATTTCTTGGTCTCCTCCAGGGAATACACAAACTCTAGGTACCTTTAGAATTCCTGGGATGCTGGAACAAAGGATGCAAATTTGGCATGGATAGCTTATTTGGACAAAACGTTATGAGAGCCGAAGCGCAAACTACCCCAAATAGCCAAAAAAAAGGGGAAAAGGCCTGGCAGCGAAGGGGTTAATGTAATGTTTGAACCATTTCATACCTGTCCCCAAGACCTAACAGGGGATGAAAATGCCCTATAGTTTATTCCAAAGCTAGATATTTCAAAGGTCACAAAAAGTACAAGCAAATTAAATGCTGGGTATGACGCTGAGGCAAGCGCTTAGAGCTTGCAATGGCAGATCACAGACGGATCAAGTTGATGCTCACACATTTAAAAGGCTCAATCAAACATCTCAAATAGATTATATTCGTCTATCTTTACAGACTTGGCATCATATGATGGGCATGGCAATAGTTAAGAGGGGGGATAGTGACCATAAACCTCCTGCCAGCAGCAAACCTTTAACAATAAAACGATAATACACTATGTTTATTATTGTTTTGTTGTACTGCTGGGTTGGAGAGAGCAGGCAGAGGCTCCCACCACCACGCTCCGCACCGCCCTTTTACCATGCCACTAGCCACTCCTGCATATGAGAAAGATCCTCTCTGCCCCCAAACTGGAAACCTAAACCACCTTCACATCCCTTGTTTAACAACCAATGCACATCATTACCTGCTTACCTCTTAAAAATCTAAAGTCCAAAGCGAAATGTCCCTGGCACAGAAAAAATATGACTCGTGCTAAGGTGGGTTGGGAGGAAGAGGTCTGGAAAGACTTGGTCAGAGCAACAAATGAAATAGGTTCTAAGGCCCATATTTATACTTTTTGACGCAAAACTGTGCTAACGCAGTTTTGCGTCAAAATAATTAGCGCCGGCTAACGCCATTCTGAAGCGCCATGCGGGCGCCGTATTTATTGAATGACGTTAGCCGGCGTTAGCCGCCGTCGCCGTCTGGTGTGCGTTAAAAAAAACGACGTACACCAGGCAGCGCCGGCGTAGGGGAAAATGGAGCTTGGGCGTCAAGAAATGGGGCAAGTCAGGTTGAGGCAATTTTTTCGCCTCAAACCGATTTGTGCCATTTTTTTCGACTCCCAACACCCATTGAAATGACTCCTGTCTTAGCAAAGACAGGAGTCATGCCCCCTTGCCCAATGACCATGCCCAGGGGACTTCTTTCCCCTGGGCATTGTCATTGGGCATAGTGGCATGTAGGGGGGCACAAATCAGGCCCCCCTATGCCACAAAAAAAAATGAAAAAAAACACTTACCTGAACTTACCTTAATGTCCCTGGGATGGGTCCCTCCATCCTTGGGTGTCCTCCTGGGGTGGGCAAGGGTGACAGGGGGTGTCCCTGGGGGCATGGGAGGGCACCTCTGGGCTCCTTCAGAGCCCACAGGTCCCTTAACGCCTGCCTTTTGCAGGCTCTAAAAAACGGCGCAAAAGCGGCCGTACGTCATTTTTTTTGACCCGCCCACTCCCGGGCGTGATTTTTGCCCGGGAGTATAAATCCGACGCACATGCCTCGGAGTCGATTTTTTAGACGGGAACGCCTACCTTGCATATAATTAACGCAAAGTAGGTGTCCACGCTAAAAAATTATGCTAACTCCATGGACTTTGGCGCTAGACGCGTCTAACGCCAAAGTATAAATATGGAGTTAGTTTTGCGTCGAAATTGCGTCCAAAAAAGCGACGCAATTCCGGCGCAAACGGAGTATAAATATGCCCCTAAGGCTTTTTGGGGCATTGTTGAGCGTGGAAGTCGCTATGCAGTTTCACCTGTGAAATTCCATGTACAGCCCCTCATCTGGGTGGACTATTTTGAGAAGCTATACACAGCAAGTGGAGTTGGGCAAAGTGAAATCCCAAGCCAAAGATATGCAGATCACACTAATCAATTTGGGTCCCTTGAAGTTTCCACCAGTGACTCATTTGAGGCCCATAAATCAATAATTTCTACAAAAGCACCTGGTCCAGACAATATACCAACAGATTTATATGCAGCTAAGCGTGGTATTTGGGCTCCTTATCTCAATGCTATAACAAGGGCTATCCTAGATGGTGGCCCCCTACCCAGACCTTGGCAGGTTGCTGAAATTGTCCTTATATTCAAGAAGGGTCTTTGGGATGACCCCACCAACCATATACCCATCAGCCTTATAAATGGGCTTCAGAAGTTATTCTGTTGCTAAGTGTTGGGAAAATTACGGTACTGGGCCACAGAGAATCACAGCCTTTCAGAGTACCAGGTGGGATTCAGACCTAAAACTGGCACACTTGATCAATGTTGTGCTTCAGTATAACATACTGGCCAACAGTAGTGACTGGGAAGGGCCACTTGTATGTGGCCTTTGTAGATTTAAAATCTGCATTTGATCTGGCTCCCCACCATAAGCTTTTGATTGTACTTGGTAGTATGGGCGGTCCGACTCATATTCTAAACATAATTGTAAGACTTCATGCAGATAATCAAACGTGAGTCAAGTATGGGAACAAAATGGAGCTCACTGAGTCCTTTAGAAAAGAGAAAGGAGTACGTCAGGGATGCGTCCTAACCTCTACACATTTCTCTCTGTACATAGATGACCTGGTACAGTGTCTTAACTTCTTAAGTAATGATGTCCCATGAATTGGAATAGCCAAAATCTCTACATTACTCTTTGCAGATGATACTTTGCTCACCTCAAAAACTCTGGCGGGTCTATAGGTTCTATTAATCTGTTTCCTGGAGTTCTGCAAAGAAAGGGACATGAAGTTAAATGCTGCTGAAACTAAGTTCATTGCACTAAGGCCTATATTTATACTTTTTTAGCGCCGCATTTTGTCATTTTTTTTACGCAAAAGAGGTGCAAACGTACAAAATACAATTGTATTTTGTAAGTTTGCCCCGCTTTTGAGTCAAAAAGCAGCACAAATGCGGCGCTAAAAAAGTATAAATATGGGCCTAAATCTATACTGAATGGTGAGATCTAGAATTGCCATCCAGGGCACACCCCTTGAGCAGTTCCAACATTTTGCGTATTTGGGAATGAACATGTCCCAGAATTTTGGTTGCAGGGCCCAGATATCGAAGTGTGTACTAAAACTACAACCAGAATATCGGGCTATTATTAAAATGGTAAGAAGAACCACATCCAGGAATCTTTCTCCTGCAGTTGAAATCTATAAAGTCGAATTTAAAAGATCAGCTCTTTATGATGTGGAACTGTTGGTGGAAAGCAAGTTTCTAAGATCCTTGGTGAACCTACCACAAATTACGCTTTGGCTCCCACTCCTGTTAGATATGGGCTTGTACCCAAGCTTGTTCACTCTTCAATTAAGGCCTTTATTGTTCTTGCATCACCTCTGGTCTTCTTATAGACGTCTTAGGACATTCTGTAGGCATCTAATAAGGGGATTTCTAGGATACAGGGGCTGTCTAAGGATTACTTATTTATCATTAATTACGAACATGCTTTACACGTTAAACCTCAATCTACTCTGGGATAACCCAGCCTAAGCTGCTGCTATGCCTAAGCAACTGATTAAATTCAGATTTAGAGTTTGTTTTGGGGAAGAGGAGCTCAAGTGCTGCAAGCTAGGAAGCCTTACCAAAAAATTGGCCCAGCTTATGAGACATCCCTTGATAAACTTCTGGGTATCATACACAAGCAGTTGTACCTACAATTTAGATATGATTCTTACCTATCTTTAGCTCCACCGCCAGGTGGGCTACAATCAGGGCCTGACTAGCCTCTGCCCAACTTGCAGGCTTGCCTCTGAGAGCATGAATCCTTTCTTTTTGTTCTGCAAATCTTACACCCCCCTTCGCAAGAAGTGGATAATACCATTGTGTAAACTACTAGGCACTAGACAGCATGAGGTGGCCCCTAAGGATATTGCAGACTGACACCAGTGATAGTAATCAGTGTGGCAAAGTATCTACATGCAGCATGGCTAATACGTAGCAAGTACATGGAAACATCATAGGCTAATCCTAGAGAGCCACTTGAAGAGACCATTAAGTTTTATGCACCACCTTACTGTTTCATCATCTGTGAAGAAAAGCACACTGTGCTTTATGCACACAGCTAATTTGCATTTGATACCCTTGTAAATCTATTTTATTGACTTTGATTGGTAAATACTGTAATATATATATTTTATTTGGAATATGGTTGGACTCTAGTGCCTCCGTTGTATAGTTTCATGGAATAATTTCCCTTAATAAACATATATTGATGATGATACAAACACTTCCTCCCTTCCAGGCCGTTGACCCTGCTGTGGCAGCAGTTTGCACACCCCATTAATGTCCAGCACGTCAATGACAGCTGCTGGAAAACTAGTGTAAATTAGCTTCCAGGAGCTTCAGGCAGGGAAAAAGTAACTTTCTAATTGTTACTTATCCTAAATATGTGTTAAAAATCCAAGTTCAGCATTGAATTTGGTAATTGATAAATATTAAAAATTGTTTTCTAGCTGGTCCTAAACCTGAGATGCAGGAATACTATTTTAATCTGTTTTCTGCAGAGGGAAGGCAGGCACGCCACAATGAAAATAGATTTTAGGTCCTTGCCACTGCAAGGGCATGGTCACATTAATTTCTACATGTCCAACTTTCAAATAAACTACCTTGTGGTTTACATGGGGAGCACTATTAATATTTAAAAGGAGGGTTTTACCTTCCAAAAGGGTTATTTTGGCAAGTCACATTTGCAGTTTTTACACCGCAGCAGTCAGGCTGCAATGATATGCCTGAAGCCATGTTTTGCATGCCCACTCTATGAATGGCACAATAGGTGGCATTTAACCTAGGTGCACTTTCTAAAACATATATTAGGAACCTATAGGCAAATTAAATAATAACCTCGTTTAAAAGCAGGACCCAAGCCCTCCCATTCTGGTTAGCAGGAGTAACAGTGCACAGAGGTCTAGGTCCAGCAACAGTAGAGCCAACAAAAAGGCAAAAAATCAGGATTGACCTAGCAGAAAAGACATAGGTCCTCATTTACTAGAAACTGGTGCATTTGCATCAATGCACCAGTTTTCTAACGCAAGCACCAGACCCCTTAACGACGACATGGTAGTGCTATATTTATGATACAGAGCTTCATGGCGTACGATTGCACAGATGCACCAGAAACTCTGGCACATCTGTTGGCGCAAAAGTGGCACAGTGCTGGAGTAGTGTTGGTAAGCTGATTCTACTTCAGCAAGGCAAGGAGGGTCCCATGTTACATAGGCCAACCTCACTTTAACGCCTGCTTGTATCAGGCATTAAAAAAGTGACACTGTGAAAATGCAGAATGGCACAGTGAAATGCAGTACATTTCACTGAACCAGTTCTGCGTGGCTTTTGACATGGGAACGCCCAGGCGGCATACAGTATAGCTGGCACAGGTATAAGTGGCACAGGGCTTTACAAACTGTCACAATGGTCCCATTGTGTCAGTTTGTAAATGTGGTGCAATGTAAGGGACTGCTTGCGCTGCTGCATAACAAAAAAAGCAATGACAGAGGCACAAGGGGCCCGTTAAATAAGCCCTATATGGCCTAGTTACGAGTTTGGTGCTCTACGGACAGCCAGACCGAGGTAGCGGTTGGACCGCCGCGATCCTGACGGTCTGACCACCAGATTATGATCCTGGTGGTTGGACTGCCAGGAGACCACTGCCTCCATTGGGATCAGGGATCCTCAGGGTTGGCAGCAGTCAAAGTCGTGGTCAGCCACCACAGTGCCATGTTCGGCACCGCCATGCTGATCATAACTTTGCTGTTCACCAGCCTTTTCATGTCGGAGTCCACTGAGGGTGTGCATTCCGAGGGTGCAGTGTGCAATGGCATTGACCTGGGCTCCCTGAGGGAGCCCAGGCCAATGCGGCTGCAATGTTTCCAATGGGCTGACCAGCAGTAACTTTTTATTATGACGTTTCCGCCTGTCAGCCCGCTGGAAACATTGTAATACGACGGTGAAAAAGCTTAAAGCATAAAAACCTTCTTTTTGATGACGTCTTCCCAGTTAGCAGAAAACCAGGAATCAAGGATCCAGTCAAAAAAGTCCCAAGAGCAAAGAGTCAGGATCAGCAAGTGGAGGGAGCGAGGAAATAAGCAAAAAAAAAACAGCTTAATTGCAACACACCCTCCAAACAGACCAAGACCTTTAAATAGTAAAAGTACAGGAGAATCAACTGACTTTAAGACACCACAGTCTTTCTCTGCATTGTTATGCACCATAGGAATCAATAGGCAGTCACTTTTAAAAATGCATATAAAATGACAAAGTTGTTTTACCAAGTTCTGCTTTTGAAGGTTGGTAGAGGTTGCCGGTGGGCCCGCTGTGCCAGCTGGAGAAATTTGGGCGGCTCACAGTTCCGGTGGGAGCAATGGTGGAAAGTCTCTTGGAGCTGATGCAGGCCACTGAGAGGGACCACTTGGAAAAGGTCTGTTATTGCAGGCTTAAAAGTGATGCTGGGGTCCCCTTGGAGTGTCGAGGTCGCAAGGGGTGAGGGATCCTTGAGGCTTAGCTGGCTCTTCGTTGCAGAGAGCAGGGTGGCCAGCTGCAGAGCGAATCGGTGAGCCAGAGACTGTGCACAAAGATGCCCTTTGGATCTGGCGGTAGGTCTTTTTGAAGGATCGCTTTCAAGACAGAATAGGGGCACTCTGGCGGGAGGTCCGGGGTGTTCCTGAAGTCCCTCGACTAGGGCTTCCTCCTAGTACTTTTTCTGCTCTGGGCGAGCTGGTTTTCTTGGTGTCCGACGTCGGCTGACCAGTACCCAGGGTGTTGGAACGATTCGGCCAGTGGAGGGTGCTGTGCCACCAAACTTGGCACATTTGTGGGGGTTGTCCTCCTGGATGTCAGTGTGTAATCGTGTCCAGCTCCAAACTCCAGTTCGGGAGATATCGGCCAGTCAATGAAGTGACCCTCACTGGGTTGTTGGTTCTTGGTTTCTTGCAGAGTGGTACCTCCACTCTGGAGGAAGTTCTTGGGTGATTGGTGAAGCCTGGAGGTCCTCTGGGTTTCTTGAGGTCAGTCCAGCATCCAGCTCCTCTGCAGCGGCAATTGTCAGGTCCTGGGTGCAGCAGGCAGGGTTTGGCGCCTTTTCTTGTGCAACAGGTCCACAGTTCTCATGCCTTGGTTCTTCTTTGGGCTGGTCTTCTTCGTGTCCTTCGAATCTCATTTCTTACTCTAGGGATGGCCACTAAATACTGAATTTAGTGGGAGTTTTAGGGTGAACCTGGTAGGGTCCAGTGGGACACTTACCTTTGGGTGGCTACACCCACTATATTGACCACTTCCTGTGGGAAGAGTCACTTTCCTAAACCTAATTGGCTAGTTTCCTTCCATCTAAGATGGAGGAAAATGAAATGGAGGGTCCACCTCGCAGGCAGCACCTATGGGGTGGTGCATGTCAGGTGGGGCCACTCCTCCTACCCTTTGTGTGGATTCCCATCTTTGCTCCCACCAAAAGTAGGGGTTTGGAAAGGGAGAGGCCATCTGCTGGTAGCAGCAGGCCTGGTGGTCGAGTTTCACAGGCTGTAGTCCTTTGAAGCTCACTGTCAGGGCAGTGCACCTTCCTGAGGGAGGGGGTGTTAGCTCCTCCACCCAGGAAGGGCATTGTTTTACAAACCAGAGAGATAGGGCCCCTCCTCCAAGGTTTGTAAATTGGCTGCCTGGAGGTGGCATTCTGGATAGAACAAGTCAGCAACCATCCCAGGATAGTTAGCTTTTACAAGGGGTGCCTCTAAAGTGACTCCATGGTACATTTAGGGATAAATCCAGTACAGGCACCAGTTTGGATGTATCATTCTGAGTTGTTTGATACCGAACAACCCATGGTTTAGAGTGGCCATCATGTAGCTGGGAAACTTGTGTTGACCAGTGTCCAGCACCTGTATTAAAATGGCTGTTCTGTTCACTCACTATGTCCCAGGTTTGGCAAGGACACAGTGGGGGCACATTGCTCATGCAGCTATGCCCTCACTAACAGTATGAAGCACCCTGCCTTAGGGCTGTAAGGCCTGCCAGAGGAGTGTCTTACCCATAGTACACGTAGCGTATGGTGGACAGGGCACACAGGCAGTGCACCATGTTGAGTTTGTGTTTCAGGTTTGCACCAGGACACTCAGCCTGCAATGGCAGTGCTTGGTGCATCTGGATGCATGGCCCTATAGGGTGGCACAATGGGTGCTGCTGCCCTCAGGGGCCTATGCATATAGTACCCCATGCCCTGGGCACATATGTACCCATTTACTAGGGATTTATAGTGGTAGTTAAGGGTGTATCCAGTTGTGCCAGTGCATCATGACAGTTTTAGGGAAAGAGCTCTGGCCTAGGGAACCTGGTTAGCAGGGACCCTGGGCACTACAACTTCTAGGCTACATCAGGCAAAACATGGGGGCTAACCAAAAAGAGGTATTTTCTCCCAATAACCCCCCCCATCCCAAATGAAAGAGGATGAAATTACCCTTTATCCAGTGAGTCTTCATCATCTAAGTGGAAGAACCTGGAAAGCCATCTGCATTGGCATGGGCAGACCCAGGTCTGTGTTCCACTTGGAAGTCCATCCCCTGCAGGGAAATGGACCACCTAAGTAGTTTGGGGTTTACACCCTTCACCTGTTGCAGCCATCTGAGAGGCCTGTGGTCAGTCTGAAGTACGAAGTGAGAGCCAAACGGGTATGGTCTCGGCTGCTTCACGGTCCAAACCACAGCAAAGGCTTCCCCCTCTATGGCATTCCAGTGGTGTTCCCTATGAAGTAGTTTCTCACTTATAAAAGCAGCTGGCTGGTCATGTCCATCATCATTTTTCTGGGAAAGGACCGCTCCTATCCCCATTTCAGAAGCATCTGTTTGGACTATGAATGGCCTGGAGTAGTCTGGTGCTTGTAGAACTGGAGCAGAGCAGATAGCTTTCTTCAGAGTGTCAAAGGCCTTTTGACAACTCACTCTCCAGTTAACTTTTTTAGGCATTTTCTTGGAGGTTAGTTCTGTGAGGGGGCAGCTATAGTGCCATAATCCTTCACAAATCTCCTATAGGACCCAGTCAAGCCAAGGAATACCCTGACTTGTGTCTGGGTTGTGGGAGCTTCCCAAGTCAGAATAGTCTGAATCATGGGTTGGAGGGATTGGCCTCCACCAACCAGGTGGCCCAAGTAAACAACTTTCCTCTGCCCTATCTGGCACTTACTGGCCTTGATAGTGAGACCTGCCTTTTGCAGAGCCTGAAGGATCTTCCCTAGGTGGATCAGGTGATCCTGCCATGTGGAACTATAGAGGGCTATGTCATCTAAGTAAGCTGCACTAAAAGTTTCAAGTCCAGCAAGGACTTGGTTCACCAACCTCTGGAAGGTGGCAGGTGCATTCTTTATTCCAAAGGGCATAACAGTGAACTGATAATGCCCTCTAGGAGTAGAAAATGCTGACCTCTCTTTTGCTCCTGGGGTCAGGCCAATCTGCCAGTAGCCAAATGTTAAATCAAATGTACTCAGATATTTGGCTGCCTCTAACTTGTCTATGATCTCATCAGCTCTTGAAATTGGGTGTGCATCTGTTTTGTCACAGAGTTGAGGCCCCTGTAGTCCACACAGAACCTCGTTTCCTTTTTCTCTCTGTTAGAGTGAGGCTTGGGGACTAAAACTAAATGGGTTAGGCCAGGGACTCTCAGAGTTCAATGACACCCAAATCCAGCATCTTTTTAACTTCTGCTTCTACACTCTCTCCCTGACATGGTCTGACTGTCTGTAAATCTTGTCCTTGACAGGTAAACTGTCACCAGTGTCCACATCATGGGTACACAAGCTTGTCTTTCCTGGAGTCAGAGAGAACAGTACAGCATTCTGCTTGATGGCTTGCCTGCAATCAGTTTGATGTCGTTCTGTGAGGGTGTCTGATAAGACCACTCCATCCACAGAACCATCCTGTGGGTTGCTGGAGCGGATATCAGGGAGAGGCTCACTCTCCTCTTCCTGCCCCTCATCTGTAACCATGAGCATGGTCACATCAGCTCTGTCATAAAAGTGTTTTAGGCAGTTGACATGGATTATTCTTTTTGGATTCTTGCAACTGCCCAGATCAACTAAATAAGTGACCTCCCCTTTTCTCTCAAGTATGGGATAGGGCCCAGACCATTTGTCCTAGAGGGCCCTTGGAGCAGCAGGCTCCAACACCCAAACTTTCTGCCCTGGTTGGAACTCCACCATAGCAGTTTTCTGGTCATACCAGAGCTTTTGAAGCTCCTGGATGGCCTGAAGATTTTTGCTAGCTTTCTCTATGTACTCAACCATTCTTGAACGTAGGCGAAACGCATAGTCCACAACATCTTGCTTGGGCTCTTTGAGGGGTTTCTCCCAGCCTTTCCTAACAAGACTTAGTAGTCCCCTAAGAGGGTGCCCAAACAAAAGTTCAAATGGACAAAACCCTACTTCCTTTTGTGGCACTTCCCTGTAGGCAAACAGCAGGCAAGGAAGCAGGACATCCCATCTCCTGAGCTTCTCAGGGAGTCTTCCAATCATGCATTTTAGGGCCTGGTTAAATCTTTCAACCAGCCCATTGGTTTGTGGATGGTATGGGGTGGTAAACGTATAGGTCACCCCACATTCCTGCTACATGTGTTTCAAGTATGCAGACATGAAGTTTGACCTTCTGTCTGATACTAACTCCTTAGGGAACCCTACTATGGTGAAGATACCCAGAAGGGCTTTGGCAACTGCAGGTACAGTAATGGTTCTAAGGGATATAGCCTCAGAATGCCTAGTGGCATGATCCACTACCACTAATATATATCTGTGTCCTGATGCAGTTTGAGGGTCAAGGGGGGCAACAATGTCAACCCCCTACCCTTTCAAAGGGTACCCAACCACTGGAAGTGGCACTTTATGTGCCAACCTGCTTAGTCACTGGCCTGGCAGGTGGGGGCGGGACTGACAAAAGTTCCTCACTTTTTGGGACATTCCTGGCCAATAAAAGTGGTTAACTAACCTACTCAAAGTCTTGTTTTGGCCCAGATGCCCTGCTAGGGGGATGTCATGGGCTAGAGTGAGGAGGAATTATCTTAACTTCTGAGGAACTACCATCCTCCTGGTTGCACCAGACTTGAGGTCACTGGCCTCGGTATACAGGAGCCTCTCCTCCCAATAGACCCTGTGGGCACCACTAACATTTCCTAGCTCCTCCTGTGGCGCTTGCTGTCCCAGGCCTTCAAGAATGGGGCAGGTCCTCTGCCCCTGACACACATCTTCCCTGGAGGGTCCCCCTGGGCCCAGGAGCTCTGGGTGGTAAGGCCCAAGGTCCTCAGGCTCAGTTCCCTCCAAGGTAGATGATGATTCCTGCTGAGAAGAGGTGAACTGTCTTTGCATATGTTTTGAAGCTGGTCCCCCAGTCTTCTTGCCTTTTCTCTTGGGAGGCTGGTCCACTATTTCAGGATCCAGCTCTCCTTTTTCCTTCCGAAGTTTGCTTAGTGCCCTTGTCTTGACACATGCCAACTCAGGGATCCCATGCATTGTTGCATGGGTCTTCAGTTCTACTTCACACCAGGTCATTTCCAAGCAGGCAATCTACAGGGATGGATGAGGACACAACCACTTCTTTTTGCCCTACTACACCCCCCCAATCAAAGGTTACCATAGCCATGGGATGGAACTTTGTCTCATTGACAGCATTGGTGACAGGATATGACTTCCCTACCAGGAACTGATTTGAGTAGACCAAGTGTTGTTACCAAGGTAACACTATCTCCTGTGTCCCTCAGTGCTTCTACTTTCTCCCAATTAATAAGATAGTGCTGACTGTATTTTTGCATATTACCTGGCCAGGCATCACAGGATAGTTCTACCCCACCCTCAGTGACTAATGTTGCCTCTGTGGGTACATTGACATGGTCAGGTCACACTTCTGACCCCATCTGTAGATTGCCAACTGCATTTATTGCATTTTGACTAGAGGCATTATTTTTGTTCTAACAGACGGTCTTCCGTTTGGTGCCCTTTAGTCTTGCAGTTTTGGCACCAAGCCTTCCTAGGGTCAAAGTGTCACCCTTTGTACCCACCCTTGGACTGTTAGGAGTCTCTGGGCCCAGAGCAGGTTTTTGGGTGCCTTGAGAAGACTCTTTGTTGTTTTTTGTGTTGGCTCCCATCTTGCCCTGGGGGTGGGGGGCTTTTTGGCCTCTTTCTTTTGGTCTCGCCCACCAGTGGTAGTCATGGTCACCCTTGTTTTGACCAATGGTCTGCCTTCCTCCCCAATTCTTGAGGGGAAAGTGGACCCACGTCTACCAGATGTTGATGCAGCTTTTCATTAAAACAATTACTTAGCACATGCTCTTTGATGAATAAGTTACCATCATACTTGTGTACCTTGTTTCCAGCTAACCAAGTACCCAGCATCTGGAGTGCAGGCAGGACCCAGCATCTTTACTGAATAGTCCACAAAATCTACCCAGGTCTAGCTCTGGGTTTTTCGAGCCTCCCTGAACTTTATTCTGTACTCTTCAGTTGTAAATCCAAAGTCCTCAATCAGGGTACCCTTCATGAGGTCATACGATTTAGAATCTGCCTTATTCAGTGGTAGGAGCATATCCCTGCACTTTCCTGAGAATACCTCCCACATCAGCGTGCCCCAGTGTTTCTTTTTAATTTCTCACCTAATGCAGACTTTCAAAGGCAGAAAAACATTTTACTATATCATCCCCTTTAGTGAAGGGAGGGACAACTCATTTTGGGAGTTTAATATTGAAAGATTTCTCACTCAACACTTGTATGCTGCCACCAGAGATGGGCCCTAGGCCCAACTCTTTTCTCTGTTTTTCTATTTCCAAGAGCTGACTCTCTAAGGCCAGTCTCTTGGTCAACCTGGCAATGTCCAGGTCTGTTTCTGTGGGTGCTCTAGAGTTTCTGTTGGAAGAGTATCTACCCTCATACCCATTTTCCACAGGATCTTCATTCACCACAAATGCATCATCATCCTCTATCTCATCTGGGGGATTATCTTGTTTATGCTGGGCCACCAGAAACCTAGGTTTCTCTGCTTTGGGGCTCTTTCCAGTATTAAGTTTGTACAGTCTGCAGAGTCTCCTTAATTGGTCAAAGCTATATGCCTTGTAAGGTTCCACGTCAAGTTTCTGGTTTCTGGTCTCTGGTCCCTGTATCAGACATGTTTATTTTACTACAGTTGGGAATGTGTTTAACAATTTTGAATCCCCTTTTTGGATAGGCCAACTAAAGTAAGGACTGTTAAAACTTTTTGCTAGAGTTGTAGGGACCTAACCAGGGCCTTAACAATTTTATTTTAAAAATTTGCAAAAAATGTTTAGACAATTACAAAATCAAAAATAATTAACTAAAGGCAATTTGGAGAGAGATCCGTGTGCTCACAAAATTGACAACATGGTATCAGCAAAAGCAAAGTCTTTATCCCACCGCTGATCCACCAAATGTAGGAGGCTGACCCTCTATGTAGTATGCAAAACTAGACACACGGTGCAGGGGGTCCAGGCAACCACACGTTGGTTTCCAGATGTACAATCTAGATCACCTAATGCTCTAATTTTGGAGGTAGCTTGGTCGAGCAGTTAGGCCAATCTTGGAGAAGTGCAAAGCATTTGTTGTACTCACATTGTTGTACATACGTTGTACTTCTATTTATTTATAGTTTCTTTAGAAAATATGTATTGCTACTATGTCATAACAATAAAATACACACACACTCTTTAAACCTGTTTGACTAAGTATTTTTTTACCCGTGGTTCTAATTATGTATTGTATGTGCATATGTGTGTGTATTCATATGTGTGTGTGTGTGTGTGTATATATATATATATATATATATATATATATATATATGTATGTGTATATGTTGTTTCTGTGCTTGGCATGTTCGTGGATCATTGCATGGCTCCTGGGTGGGTTGTTATACTAGATATCTATGAATTCCTGCTCTCATCTTATCACACTTATCTACTCATCACTCTTATATCATGTCTCTATCAAACTATCCTCCATTCTCACTCTGACTCATCCCAAATCCCTTCTACCACTTTAATCTCCTAAATATTTCTGCCTAAGCTCTTCCCTCCGTTTCCACATCTAACTCACCAAACCTCACTCTACTACTGTGACCTCCCACACAACCCCCACTAAATTCTCCTGCATTTATCTCACCCTGCTACTATGCTCTCCCTAACCCTGCCACATACTCTTCCCCCTCCGCCCCCCTTTACTCACCCCAAGCCTTTGGGTTGAGTAAATGAAGGATATACTCCCAATTAACACTTCTGGATTTCTTTCCTCCTCCACCCCTCCATTACTCCAGTCATTCTAACTAACAAACTCTCATATCCGCGGCTCAAATTAACTCATAATAATACTAAAACTGTACTCATTATTTAACGATACTAATCCATCACTAATTCTTGTTGGGTTCCAGAGTAGCGTGCTACTCATCGAAAAGCGCTTCGACGCCTCGTCAGGGGTAGTAAGCGCTATATAAATACGATTACAATACAATACAATACATGACAGGAAACCTAATGGGCTGGGAAAGTCAGGAACAAACCAAGGGAGGAATAGCCATAATGAAAAGGGAAAGGAGACGAGAACCAAAACCCTACGTGCACTAGATGTAGATTCATAAAAGGCAGCTGCAAACCCTCCGGCATGTGATTGGCATTTTGGAGTTGAAGCGAGAAGGAGTAGCAGTCAGGAGCCCAGAAGCTCAAGAGGAAACAAGCCCATGTAAGAGAATTTCATTACTCACAGCTATAGGCTTTGTTTGGAGTCCTCTGTGCTCTAGGAACCGCAGGACAATGCAAAGTACTGTGGTTCTTGAGGGGGCCCAGGTGTCTAAGGCAGGGCCGGCCTTAGTGCTGGTGATACCATGTGCGACAATGTGTGTTGGCGCCCCCCAATTACCACCTCTGCCACGGGTTGACACACTACCACCCTTTAACAGTGCCCATCAAAACTCAGATCTCTCCCCAGGGAGAACATTAATCACCAAAGTTATTTTGTCATTTTTATTGTTACCTGAAAATTGCTAGAGGCAAGGAACGCTGCAGCAGGTGCTTTTAAAATCATAATATACTTAGAAACACGGTACCTCCACTCGAAGTCAGCACCCAGTGTGGGGGCACTGATCGCACTGCCCTAGAGCCGGCCTTTAACTTGATGTGCTATGGATGCAATAAAGTATGAAAGTATATTTTCTCATTAAAGGCATGTGCATCTTAAATAACTTATCTCAGCATACCTTTCCATTCATTGTCCACAACAGTATGTTTGCTGATGAATTAAACATCAGTCTATATACAGGTAATGATAATTTAATAAGAAACAATTTCCCATAAATGTCATGCATCTATGATACAATGATATTTGAAGAATTTATAGGGGCTGAAGGTGTTGTGTACATATATCCTACTTGAGATTTTTAAGATGGGCTTGAAAGAGGTGGCTCACATTATTTATCTCAGAAAAAAATCTGAATTGCCAAATTTAGCAAAAATGATGTCTCTGGGGCTAAATATATAAGTTAACCAACTGAAATAGGAATCAACTTGCGGGTAACCTTGTGTAGAACTGTAAGAGCTTCTAATAAAGAGAGTGCATCAATGGGGAAAGGCATATCACATTTAAAATATAGTTTACAATGAGGTTAGACAGTAAGCAGCATTTCCTCTATCAAACACAGGAATATCAAAACATTTTATACGTTGATAATTAAGCTATTTTTTAGGTATTACTTTACAGTTAATTAATTAGCTGACTCAAATATGCACAGCTAACACAAAAAGTACCAATGTAGTAAAACATAAATAAACAATCACTATTATGATGCTAAAGAACCCTCTAAGAAAGATAGCTGTCCAACAGATTTCTATAAATCAGTCTTTGGGCAGGGCTTACTTACAGTGAAAGACAGACTTTCAACTAATGTAGACAATGTTAGTAGATCAATGGAGATATGTAGGGGCATATTTATACTCCGTTTGCGCCGAATTTGCGTCGTTTTTTTCGACGTAAATTCGACGCAAAACTAACTCCATATTTATACTTTGGCGTTAGACACGTCTAGCGCCAAAGTTCATGGAGTTAGCGTCATTTTTTTGCGTGAACACCTTCCTTGCGTTAATGATATGCAAGGTAGGCGTTCCCGTCTTAAAAAATGACTCCGATGCATATGCATCGGATTTATACTCCCGGGCAAAAATGACGCCCGGGAGTGGGCGGGTCTTAAAAACCCGCATTAGCGCCTGATTTTAGCGCCTGGGTCAGGGCAGGCGTTAAGGGACCTGTGGGCTCAGAATGAGCCCAGAGGTGCCCTCCCCTGCCCCCAGGGACACCCCCTGCCACCCTTGCCCACCCCAGGAGGACACCCAAGGATGGAGGGACCCACCCCAGGGACATTGAGGTAAGTCCAGGTAGGTATTTTTTTAAATTTATTTTTGTGGCATAGGGGGGCCTGATTTGTGCCCCCCTACATGCCACTATGCCCAATGACCATGCCCAGGGGACAGAAGTCCCCTGGGCATGGCCATTGGGCAAGGGGGCATGACTCCTGTCTTTGCTAAGACAGGAGTCATTTCAATGGGGGATGGGCGTCGTAAAAAAATGGCGCAAATCGGGTTGTGGCGATTTTTTTGCCTCAGCCTAACTTGCACCATTTGTGGACGCCCATACGCCATTTTCCCCCTACGCCGGCGCTGCCTGGTGTACGTCTTTTTTTTTAACGCACACCAGACAGCGCCGGCGGCTAACGCCGGCTAACGTCATTCAATAAATACGGCGCCCGCATGGCGCTTCAGAATGGCGTTAGCCGGCGCTAATTTTTTTGACGCAAAACTGCGTTGGCGCAGTTTTGCGTCAAAAAGTATAAATATGGGCCGTAATATCTGAGAAAAAGTGTCTATATGAATAATCTTAGTTATATGCCATTGTATTGTTACTCATGAATGCTAAAACATTTCAAAATATTTTGGGTATGAGACATCAATGGATAACCGATTAAATAGTACTTTCAACAAAACAAAGTTTATCATCTGAGAGAGACTAACAACCTTTTGGCATATATAAATTAGATGAAGAAAGGCTAGACCCAGGACAGCAGTGGCTGATGTGTCTTACAAATATGTAACTTACAATAGACTTTAATTGGGACTTCTATAGAGAAATCAAAGCGACATAGAGTGAATTAGATTTCTGATTTTGTTCTTGTCATAGCTTGCAATTGCTTTGTTTGCATATTGAAGCTGGGCTAGTGAAGACTGTTATCCTTTAAAATATTTTAAATTCCAGATATCCGTTTTTAAAAGTTAGAACTAATGGAAATACCATTGGAGGACACTGAAGCCAGGTTGACTAATTTGGATGCTGTGCTGCATTGCACAAAGGGTAAAACACAGTACAACGCCATGCCTACTAAGATTGTCCAGCTGCTGCTGTCATCCCTTGCACTTCTTCACATAGTCGCTGCTTTGAGTCATGCACAGCTTCACACGATTGTTACAGAGGGCAGTGTGTGCTATTCATTGTAGAATTTGTACTGGAAGCATACCGTTCAAATTTGCATTCGTATCCATGAACAGCATCAAAGGGGTCAGATGTATTGGTTGAGTGCTGTACACTGAAGAACACATGCTGATATCAATTCTGGGAATTTCCAGATCTGCAGGGGTTGGATATCTAATCCACAAGTGCAATGCACTATGCTGAGGAAGAAATGCCATTTGGACTGCAGGCTGGTAACTAACCCACTAAGCAGTCCAACACAGACAGTATTGTCAGTTTACTTATCAGTTCCATTGAAGTTTCAGGGACACAGTGGTAATCCAAATACTTTTTGTTCTTGAACAACACAATCAAGCATAGTACTACGAGCAACAGGGATTTGTTTTATTTTAAAGGATTTAGGGGCAGATTACGATTTTTGTGGTCTGAGGACCGCCAAGCCCATGGTGGCGGTTGAACCATTGCATTCCTGGTGGTCAGACCGCCAGGAGACTGCCGTCACCGCCAGGATCATGGATGCCGATGGGTTGCCGGTGTCGAGTCGTAGTCAGCCATGGATCACTATTCCACTTTCTGCTAGCCTTTCCATGGCAGTTGCACTGCCATGGAAGGGCTAGCAGTTACCCAGTGCTGGAGTTACCAGCGAGGCCCCTGCACTGCCCATGACCATGTCGTGGGTAGTGCAGAGCCTCCCTGCCAGCACCTTTGGAATGTGCACTGTCTCCTCTGCAGACAGTGCGTACTCCGAGGGTGCTGGTGTGCGACAGCATAGGGAGCCGAGGCCAATGCTGCTGCACTGTTTCCACCGGACTAACTGGCTAAAACCTTGTAGTACGATGTTTCCACCAGTCAGACTGGTGGAAACAAGGTACATGGTGGGATGGTGAAGGTTCAGACGGTGGTTGAGGCAAGCTGTTCCTTGGTAATTTAGGGCCTTGTAGGTGAGTGTCAGCAGTTTGAATTGCTATTGTTTGCGTACGGGGAGCCAGTGTAGGTTCCTGACTTGTGGGGCATGTAGGTTCATCTTGGGATGTCAAGGATGAGCCTGTCTGCTGCGTTATTAATGAGTTAAAGTATTTTCTTGAGGTGTGTTGTGAGTCTGCTGAAGAGAATGTTATAATAGTCCAGACTGCTGGTGATGAGGGCTTGTATGATGGTATGCCTGGTGTCCATGGGGAGCCGCTTGAGGATCTTACATAGCATGTGGAGGGTAAGGAAGCAGATGGAGAATACTGTGTTGACCTGGTTCTTCATGGTCATTTGTTGTCAATGATGACTCGTAGGTTTTGGGCACAGTCAGTAGGGGTGGAGGAGGGAACCACCAGGAGTTGTCCCATTGTGAGGTGGAGTTTCAGAACAGCAGGCCTTTAGTTTTGTCAGTGTTGAGTTTGAGGCAGATGTCCTTCATTCAGTCGGTGATGCTGTTCTGGCAGAGGTGAAAGCTGGTCTTTGCCGTGGAGTAGTCTTTGGATAGCGAGAGGATGAGCTGCATGTTGTCTGTGTACGAGATTATGTTTAGTCCATGTTTTCTTACAATGTTGGCCGGGGGGTCATGTTGGTGTTGAAGAAGGTGTGGCTGAGGGAAGATCCTTGGGAAAAACTGACTATGATGGGCTTTGTTTGAGGGTGAAGGAAGGGAGGGAGGAGGATTCTCTGTGTTTGTCCGTAGAGAAAAGAAGCAATCCATTTCAGGGTGTTGCCTCGGATGCACATCTGGTGGAATCTCTTTGGCAGGGTGCGGTGCCACTCAAATTTTTACTTTAAGTAGGAATAGCTTGGAGAATAAGGAAGGGTGTAGGAATATAAAAATGTATTTGTGCAAAAATCAACCAATTATTCCACTCAACAGCACTTTGTAAAGGGATCTTATTCACATTATGCAGCAGCTAGTATAGCACGTAATTAATTCAAACACAGTGACAACTCCAGATTCTCTCGTGTGGGCCTAACCATACAACATGGTACATCACTTATGATACAATAGTAACATGCCACACTGGGACTCGGATACAACTACTGACAAACATGCACACAATTTCAAATCATCTTTTCAGATTATCGCATGTCATATCATAACATAGCATATGAAAACTACAAGCACAATATAATTTAAAATGCAAAAAATGATAATAGGTTGCAGTAGTTAGAATCACATTGTAAATTTAAAATGCTAATAGTGTATAAGTAGCATTGTAACCTTTGAATGTTGATAGGGTCAAAACTAGTTAGAATAGCATTGCAACTTAACTTTGAAACAGCAGCACAGCTAGAATTTAATGTTAAGTGTAAAATAATGAAACCAATTTCGGGCTTGAAAAAGTCAGCTTAAAAAAATGAGAATATCCAATGCGCTTTAATATATCTTTCCCTCAATTAATATGAGCTCTATTTTTTCCTGTGATCGTTCCATGCTCCTGCACAAGCCTCACTGTTTTATTCTTAGTGGCTGCCAAGCTGATATGAGAAACGTCTATCGACATCAGCCAATGTAGTGCCCATCTTGTTTCCTGATCATTGAGGTGCTGCATAGCTGCATGATCTTCTACAAATGTAGATTCCATGCCACCCTGGGATGTAAGATTCTAAATTATACACATTAATTACTACTATTGTGATTCATGCTATATAGAAGTAAATGTTAACACCTCATATACTTTTCAAATAATCTTTCTAACTCCACTGAAAGTCTAAGCACTTCGGACTACTGACCTTGCCTACACCATGACATGTCAAAAGCGTGAAAATGTACACATGAAATTTTCTTTCAATCTTTGTCCACTATTGCAATTTTGAAACTTATTTTCAATCAATATCATTCATTTGTACTGTCTTTGGGACTGTTTCTAAATGACGTCGAAGCTCAAATAGACTCATTCCTGAATGATTCTGCTTGTACCATTTTCTGACTGCTGATGAGAGCCTATTGTTACACTCCTAAATAAAAATAAGAACTTACAAGCTCCAAATAAATCTACGAGACAATGGAACTCAAATGATAGAAATAACCTACCTTTCCAGCTGATCTAAAAAAGCTACAAAATTGCACATATGAACCTAATTCTTAACCCAGAATATCTGAGAACAGATAGATAAAGCAGAGGAAGTGTCAAGACTGACCTTTTGCACTTTCCTGACACCCCAGCCTGTTTTGGCTTTTTAAAACATCTAAAATCTGTGAGATACCTTAAGACATAGAAATTCTAAGACACAAAACACATCAGTATTCTTCACATTAGCATGTATGATGATAGTAAAATAATGCTGTAGTACACAGGATGAATGGCACAAATATTGATTCAAAAATGTTGTGGAACAGAATATCTAAGGTTGGAATACCTTTTTTTCTATATAATGTTGTTTTTAAGAATATTATATTTAATATTACATACTTTAATTTAGTTGTAATAAATATTGTTTTTAGATTAGTTTACTATATATTAATATATTCACTTTAGGTAGGTTAATCAAATTAATAGTTAATAATGAAGTAACGGATTGTTGGGTTTGTGTAGGAGGAGTGTGGGATGTTAATTTTAGATAATTAATAAAAAATGAGTGGATCGATGTAAATATATAGGTTAATATTTTTTAACTGTTGAAGTTAATATCATTTGTTTAAATGTAATGTAGTTTGAAAATTGGGTATATATATTTATATATAAACCAAAAACCACCAACTCAGCTGGCACCCAGCTTCCCTGCCGAAAGTGGCGTGTGCGATCCGGCATGGCTCCCGATAATCTAAATTATTTATTTTTCTCCAGAAGGATGAAAGCACACGCTCTCAGAGTGAACGTCTATAATTAATTTATTGAAAAGAGACCCAGCCCCTGCAACATGTTTTGGCACCAAGGGCCTCATTTCAAGTTTGGCGGATGGGAAAGCCCATCTGCCAAAGCCCTGATAGGGTGGCTGCTGCCTTCGTTGCGACCACCCCGCCAGACTTATTAGGAGTTGCCCACAAGGTCGGCAGGCGGAAACTTCGCCAGCTTACAGGGAAACAGGCTATAGCAGTGGTTTCCAACATTTTGTCATCTGTGGCCCCCCACTTCATCAGTACAGTAACTCAGGGACCCCCACTGAATCATTATTGGAATCCGGGGACCCCCACTGAGTCATTACTGGAAGCCAGGCACCCCGGACTAAACATTGTCAATGATGTGAAGTGCAAAACAGTACACAAAAATACAGAAACAAGCATTCAAACACATACACAAATGTTAACACATTTTATTTAATTTGCAAATATAAATAAAACAAATAAACAATTTAATTTTAATGGGAAGACTGAAGCTTTTCTAAATTCAACTGAAGTCCCACATTATCCATACTATATTATGTTTGATGCACCTTCATTGCTCCCATGAATCAATCTGAGGAAACTAATTGTAATTATCAGCCTCCAATTACATATTCCTTGACGTTTACAGTGTGTTTTAATAATTTCAGTTGTACATTTAGCCACTTTATTTGTGGATACTTTATGACATTCTGCCCGATGGCATCCCCATTCACAGTAACAGTAAAACAAGGACACACACTCACCCAGACTCCAGCGGACTGTCAGTGCCAGGTGCTCCACTATTTCATTCAATAGTGTTGTTCTCCAAATGTTGTCATACAACGATTTATGGACATCAAACAGCATAGTGCTCTTTAATTGTGAAAAATCCTCATCCTAACCCCTTCATTTCCATACTTTCCCTACCTCAGCCCCAACTAACTTTTCTTTCTCTCCAAGTGAAAATGACTCAGGTGAAAATGGCAAGAGAGAACTCTCAAGTACTTGTCACACCACTGGATGCAGTGACCCCTTGTGGAGCTAAGACAAACAATACGTGCAACATACTGCTCCATAGCAACAAAAATATTGGAAAACAATTCTACCAATAGACACCACACCGAACTCACATAGCTGTCTTGAGAACACCATACTTTCACAACCACCCAAAATGGCATTTAATCCCCTTCCCCTTTCATCATACCATTACGTTGACGTGCAATTATCCCCTGCTGATGCACACATACTACCACTCTTACACGAGAGCCCACTTCAACTCATCAATCACACAGACGGGAAAGTCAGGCATTTACACGGACATGCCAGCTCACACAAGTCCCACATGTTACACAATATTGGCTTCTTCACTTTGTCACCTAGTGAAGAGCCAATATCACACAGTGAACTGAAAGGTGAGCTGGAAACTCCTGCACAAAGTGGGTTACCAGGTAGTGTTTGTGAGCTTGCACAGACGTCCATCACGGGTGATGAAACCTTCCCGGGACATCAGTGGCAGTATCAGAATCTTTTGTTAGTTTATTTGCTTGGTGGGGCAGGGTGGGAGTGCTTATTAGGCAGGACTCCGTGCATAAAACTACACCCCCTTCAGGAATGAGACCCTTCTCACACAGTAGATCGTTTTTAAAAGTTGTCCGATCGATTTACCTTTGTTACACATCAAATTCAAAGTTCAAAAAAAGCTTTATTCGGTTGATAGCAAAGTATAAAAAGCACACATGTGAAATACGAAACAGTTCAAAAGAAAAATAATTTCTTAAAAAACAGTATTAATCATACAATATAATCAGATGAGATACCGTGTAATTAATGTACAAAGTGACAATGCAAAAGGAGCAGACAGTACAATTCATTTTAAAATTAATATCTTTCAGTATGATCAGATGGTTCGTCATAGGGTAAAATAGCTTAATACTCCACAGAGTTAGAATAAAAAAAAAAATCAATTTCACCACTCATTAGGGTTCCTTTATCTCCCTACTACTCTCCTATGTTTAACCACAGAGGCAATCCATCTGTAAACAGTTTGACATACCACCTCATTTTGGAGCAACTGCAGATGCTTCAAAGCAGCTTTACATTTCCTAACGCTTAAATGCCTCCAGAGTGGTCTCAATATTTGTATTCTCTGTTCTTTACACAACACACAAAAAGGAACATATGCATTTGAGACTGAGGCTCTAATGAATTACAAGGGCACATTATCAAATCTTTCACAGTATGCACATTTGAGGGAAGACACTAGAAAATGGACCAGACCGAGCCTGAATCTTATCAAGGAATATCTCTGCTGGCGGGGAACCTTAAGCAGGCATTGCTCAATAGTGGTTGTACACAATGGAAGATACAGCTCAACCGGCCTTTTCCGCAACTCCCCATCCAATCTCATTTCAGCAATAGACCTAAGTAATTCACTTTTAACCAGTGATTTGGTCAACTGATCCATAAACTATAGATTGTCAAACAGTTCCTGCCTATTGATAGCTCGAAGGTCATCTTTTAAATGCAAAAGTCAATAAAAAATTTTGAGCCTTTAACAGATTCAAACAATGAGTAATCACAGTTTGTGTAAGCGCTGCTTCTGGCCTGGACCAGAGTGACAACCACAACAAAGTAGATGCCAGCCTTATTACAGCTCCCAGATAGTTTAGACCAAGTTGCACATACACTATTAGGGAAGGAACACTACGTGGAAGAGACAAAGGTCTTCACAAGAATCTATTTTCACCAGTTTGCAACTAGGAATAATCAGTATATCCCCATACCCCAGCCCCATAAGTGACAATCGGTATAGGCCTGGCTTGTTCAAATTGCATACTCTCACATTTCTCAAGTGCTTCTAAGTACTCATGTTGTCAAGTGGAACCTCCAGGTAGGTAAATGTGGGTACGCACTTTAGAGCAGTACCACCAATATGGAAATGGGTAACAGAGCTCAAACATAAAGCCACAATGCTATCTAAAAGTTTCTCAAGTCCCCTTCCCGTCCTAGTCATAAGCACACATTCATCAGGGTACATGTGTACAGGTTACTGTCTGCGTCCCCATTCTGGGTGGGTCAGCTGCAGCTTTGTCAAAACATCATCCAAGACATTGATGTAAAGCCTGAAAAGGAGAGAGGCTAGCACACTGCCTTGCCTGACCCCTTTTTTAAACTTTACGCATGGTGTTCAATTCCCATTTAACCCGAACCTGACGCTGGCTTCTACATCCACATGCAGCTGGGACAGCAGATGAACAATTTTAGGATTGGCAACATATTCCACAGCTTATTCCTTGATGCATTATCAAAGGCTGCACTGAGGTCCATGAATGTCAGAGAAAGACATCCCTTTTTAGCAGCCACATGTTTACCTATTACTAGGTGTAAATTTAGGCACTGACCTGAAAGTCTCTAAGCCCTGTCTAAAGCTGTACTGGGCAGATGTAAGAATAGACTTCTCATTTGCCCAGTCTTCAAGTTGCCCCAACAATACTCTACCTTATCTATGGAATCAATTAATGATATTGACTGGTAGCAGTGGGTGCCACTCCTGACCCCTTTTTTGAAGATTGATGCAATAATTGCCCTTGACCAGGATTTGGGAGGATCAGCACAAAACGCACTTTGGAGCACATTCACTAGTATACTGCCAGATAATACTAACAAAGGTCAACAGGGACCCCATCTGGGCCTGGGGTCTTGTTGCTTGAGCATCCATTCAGAGCCGAGATGACATCCCCAAGGGTAATTATTATCTGATCTATATTCTCTGGGGTATTTGGCGCTTAAGTCATACTGAGCCCAACTGATATTGATTCACTGGAATTGTACAGATTTGTAAAGTACTTAACCGAGACACGATCAGGGATATTCATGTCTCCACTAGTAGTAGAACTGCTAGTAAAGAAAGGTGCATTGACTAACTTCCAAAACTGGGCCTCATCATTTCTAGTACAGGTGACAATCAGCTGCTCCCAAGCCTCCCTCCTGATCTCCTCTTTCCTTTGCTTGATAGCTTCTTTATATAACTTTCCCCAATTTCTAATTTCTAACAAGTGCCTTGGTAAGAGTTTAAGAGCTTGTATGAGGCAGCTATGAGCTTTGTTACACATATGTCTCACCCTCTTCAAACAAGTTCACTGCTATCGCAGACACACAACCAGCAATGACAAAATCTCTCTTTACTAAGCTAGTTTTCATTGAGGAGGTTGTAATCAGATAATGGGGCTCTCCTTCTCTGAGTCAGTGGGTACTCAATGCAATGAACACAGAAACCCCCTCACAGACCAGAGATAATGATCAGTAACATGGAGTTAACGTGCAAACATTCCCCACCACCTTAAAAATTGTCCAGAAATGAGAACACACAATAATAAGTGCAGCCTCTCACTTCTAGTTAGCCAACATCTCACAGAAAAGCAAGCCTCTGTCAAACATAATACACAATTTAAAAATCCTCTATGGCAAGACCCCCTCTCTCACTCCTAAAAACCATAGTCTGCTGGACTCAAACACTGATGGCAGTGCAAGGATTCTCCACCTTTTCTGGCCTGGGATATCAAATCAAGCATATGGAAATGATTAGAATTTTGTATTGATTTTTTCTGTTTCTTAGTCCATGTTATGGTACCAATGCTTATTTATTCAGGCTTTGGGAGAACCAATAGGTATGTTCTTAATGTGCTAACACATGCAGCACAAACACATATAAATGCTATTTGCCAATACTAGTCGTCCCATGAATGAGTAGCACAAACCTGTAGTAGTATAGGCTGTTATATGGTGGACTTGATGACGAGGGAGTGAGTAAAACAAGCTTGCAGTTCTAAAAGTGTTTACTATTTGTCAGTAAAAAACATCAGCTGAGACATTTTACAACAGCACTGCAAATTATCTCTGAAAGATTTGTGAACATATTTAACTTCTTCGCTGCCAGGCCTTTCCCCCTCAGGTGCCAGGCCTTTTTTTGGCTATTTGGAGCAGTTCGCACTTAGGCCCTCATAACTTTTTGTCCACATAAGCTACCCACGCCAAATTTGCGTCCTTTTTTTCCAACATCCTAGAGATTCTAGCGGTACACAGAGCTCATGGGTTCCCCTGAAGGAGACCAAGAAATTAGCCAAAATACAGCAACAAATTCGTTTTAAAAAAGAAAAATGGGAAAAAGGGTTGCAGAAGAAGGCTTGTGTTTTTTTCCCTGAAAGCAGCATCAACAAAGGGTTTGTAGTGCTAAAATCACCAGCTTCCCAGTTTTCAGAAACAGCCAGACTTGAATCAGAAAACCCCATTTTTGAACACAATGTTGGTATTTTACTGGGACATACCCCATTTTCACTATTTTTTGTGCTTTCAGCCTCCTTCCAGTTAGTGACAGAAGTGGGTGTGAAACCAATGCTGGATCCCAGAAACCTAAACATTTCTGAAAAGTAGACAAAATTATGAATTCAGGAAGGGGTAATTTGTGTAGATCCTACAATGTTTTCCTACAGAAAATAACAGCTGAAATAAAACAATATTGAAATTAGGTGGAAAAAACAGCTTTTTTTCTTAATGTTTTACTCTGTAACTTTTTCCTGCGATGTCAGATTTTAAAAACAATACACTGTTACGTCTGCTGGACTCGTCTGGTTGTGGGGATATATAAGGCTTGTAGGTTCATCAAGGACCCTAGGTACCCAGAGCCAATAAATGAGCTGCACTTTGCAATGGGTTTTCATTCTATACCGGGTATACAGCAATTCATTTGGTGAAATATAAAGAGTGAAAAAAAGGTATCAAGAAAACCTTTGTATTTCCAAAATGGGCACAAGATAAGGTGTTGAGAAGCAGTGACTATTTGCACATCTTCGAATTCCGGGCTGCCCATACTAGCATGTGAATTACAGGGCATTTCTCAAATAGACGTCTTTTTCACACACTGTCTTACATTTGGAAGGAACAAATGTAGAGAAAGACAAGGGGCAATAACACTTGTTTTGCTATTCTGTGTTCCCCCAAGCCTTCCAGTAAAAATGGTACCTCACTTGTGTGGGTAGGCCTAATGCTCCCGGCAGGAAACGCAACATGGACACATCACATTTTTACATTGAAATCTGACGTGTTTTTTGCAAAGTGCCTAGCTATAGATTTTGGCCTCTAGCTCAGCCGGCACCTAGGGAAACCTACCAAACCTGTGCATTTATGTAAACTAGACACCTAGGGGAATCCAGGATGGGGTGATTTGTGGGGCTTTCACCAGGTTCTGTTACCAAGAATCCTTTGCAAACCTCAACATTTGGTAAAAAACACTTTTTCCTCACATTTTGGTGACAGAAAGTTCTGGAATCTGAGCGGAGCCACAAATTGTCTTCCACCCCGCGTTCCCCCAAGTCTCCCGATCAAAATGGTACCTCACTTGTGTGGGTAGACTCTAAAACACTATGTGGACACATCAAAATTATTAAATACTAAACTACCTGTTTTTGCGGGGGGACCTGCGTTTTTGGTCCTGGGCTCAGAAGCCATATAGGGAAACCTACCAAACCCAAACATTTCTGAAAACTAAACACCCAAGGGAATCCACGGAGGTGTGACTTGCATGGATCCCCCAAAGTTTTCTTACCCAGAATCCTTAGCAAACCTCAAATTTAGCTAAAAAATCAAATTTTTCCCACATATCTGTGTCGGATAACCGCACCGGGACAAATTTCCGACCGCCCAACTTTCCCCTCAGTCTCCCAGTAAAAATGATACCTCACTTGTGTAGGTGGGCCAAGTGCCTGTGACAGGGAAGAGCCAAAAAACATGTTGAAATTAAGGGGGACCAAAGCGGGTCCAAAAGGGCAGATTGGAAAAAAAAAACATTTTTAGGCTGACTAGTGCGGCAGAATTTTTATCGATATAGATGAGACAGTGCTGGGTGGTAGGAATTTTGTGGATTCCTGTAGATTCCAGAAGGTTCCACCATAAAAATGTGTGATTTCCAGTGAAGTTGGAGGCTTGCAGGGCATTGTGGATAAGAAAATGGTGCGGGTGCATGTGAAGCACACCACCCTGAACTCACCCACATGTTTAGTTTTCAGATGTGTCTATGTCTTGAGGATTTTTCTACATGGTAGCTTCCCAAAGTCCAAAAAGTGAAACCCTCACCATTTCAAGTGGGACGATTTTGAGAGTTAGCCAAGTTCTCATGGCCCAAATGCGAAACCAAAAACCAAAATAATCAAATGTCCTCTTGCTTGCTGTGGCATAAAATGTTTTAGTGTGCAGGGGGAGAGCTGAAAGACTGTTATCCCCTTCAGTTGGGGTGGGGCATAACCATGCCCATACTGTTTGGTAGCCACCACCACACTATTTTTGAAAAAAAAAAACCTGGCATCTAGTAGACTTTCTCCCTCCCCCGGGGTGTGGATTAAGAGTAATTGCCTCATCTGCCCACTGGTGGGCAGAACAACTTTGGCCCCATTTATTTGGAGTGGGGGTATGGCCATAACCACACCCTCTTATTTTGAAAAAAAAATCTTCTCTGGTCTCTGGTGGGCTTTCTGCCCCCCTTGGGGGCAGATGGGCCTTCCAAAAATAGGATGATCTGCCCCCAAGGGCGGTAGATATGGCCCACAGAAATGTGCCTCCAAGGGGGGTGACCCTTGCCCAAGGGGCTACCCCCCCAAACAAAACACACACATACACACACACCAGTCCCTTGTGCCTAAGTGGTTTCTGCCACCCCGGGGGCAGATCAGCCTAATAGAAATAGGCTGATCTGCCCCCAAGGGGAGCAGAAATGGCCTAAAATAACCCCCCCCCCACCCAGGTGAGAGACACTTACTTGTGGGGTCGCTCCCCTTGCGTGAAATTGACTTCAAAAGAAAAAATCCCTGGTTTCAAGTGGTTTCTGCCCCTTTTGGGGGCAGATGGGCCTAATAAAAATAGGCCAATCTAAATGGCCTAGTGTTCATTTTGCCTCCAGGGGAGCGACCCTTGCCTAAGGGGACGCTCCCCACATATAAAAAAAATATGTAAACAACAAAAAATATATTCCTGGTGTCTAGGGGATTCTGCCCCCAGGCCTAATTATAATAGGCTGATCTGCCAGAAAAGACCTAAAAAATGTTTTGCCCCACTGAGGAGCGGCCCTTGCCCAAGGGGCTGCTCCCCTTATGTATACATATATAAAAAAAAAAAATCCTAGTGTCTAGTGGCATTTCTGCCCCCGCCCTCCCGGGGACAGATTTTCCTAATAAAAATTGGCCGATCTGCCCCCCAGGGGGGCAGAAATGGCCTAAAGGGAATTTGCCCCCCAGGGGAGCGACCCTTGCCTAAGTGGTCACTCCCCACATATTAAAAAAAATATTTAAAAAAATTAAATATATCCCTGCTGTCTAGGGGTTTCTCCCCCCCCCCCCCCCCCCCCCCCCCCCCCCCCCCCCCGGGGCGCAGATCAGCCTAATTAGATTAGGTTATCAAAGTTATGTAGAACATTCTCAAAGGAAAGTTATAAATATACAGAATCACAATGGGTTGACCAAGATGATGAAACAGATTCAAATGAATTAACATAAAAGAACTAAACATTGAACAAAAGCAATACAAAACAGTAACAAGATAATCTGGTGGACAGAATACATGCTCTGGTCAGTTCTTTTAAGTATTAAGGCAATTTAAAAGTCTTCTAAAATGAGCTAGCTAGGGCAAGGGAAAACCCTACAGATTAGCAAATCAACAGTCAATATTTGCTGGGCTAAACAAATGGGGACAAAAAATAAAAGGAAAAAGACAAAAAATATATTGAAAAATGGCACCTGGGGCAAAAGATGACTAGGAAAGTTTGATAAAATTCAGTAAAAAGGGAAGGCGTCAGCATGTCAGAAGCTCGGTCAAGATTCTTCTTCTTAAGGTCAGGGGAAAAATGTCTAAATCTCAGCAAAGCATTGTCATAAAGGATAAGGATGGAGAGGTCTGTACTTTTCAGAATCGAAGGGAATCCAGTAAGTTGGATGGAAAGAAGCAGACTGACCAAAGTCCACCTTGGGAACGGTATATTAAAGCCCCACATGCAAGATGATTCACTCATCCATCACTCCACATGATTCAAAATGTGTGATTGTTCAATGAAATGTCATCATACGACATGGAACTTCAACATCAGGAAAGATTCCCAAGTCCATCATGGGGAAAGCATCTGTCTTAGCTCATCTGTACCTCTTTAAACAATTCTATAGAATCAATTTCTACAGTTCCTCAATGTGCTGGGATCAAAGTTACTTTCTCAGGCCTACTATGTGTAAAACAAGAGGACATCTATTACCAAGCTAACATTTCATAGGAACGGAATCTGAAAAAAAAGTTGCATTAGCAAAACTAAACATTTTTCTACACAGACAGGAAACAGGGCCTAGCAGTCCTCGCTTAGGCTCAGTAAAGTGAATTAAAATGGCACATTCATTTATACCAAATAAGGCACATATAACATCAACAATTTGAATTCAACATTAATACGCTTTTTCAGTGTTCATGTTACAGTAGGTTTAAAATGAAATAGCTCTGCCAATACATTGCATTAACTATAGTGCAGAACTGCATTCTCAACTTTTGCATGTAACATTTAAAACATTTCCATTCAGAAATCTATTATCGTTTTAGTGACACTATTGATTAACATGATAAGGAATCACATAGAAGTGAATTAATTGGTTATAGATGAAGTTTTAGGGCTATTTCATATCACTCACGTTTAGTAACCTTCAGTGAATGCACATTAATATAGGCATTCTGTGCACCACTTTACAATGAACCTATTGATATTTCAATTGTCAAAATGCAGATTGTCACGTATAGATGATTACTGTGATGTCAAAGTATCAATAACATTTCTGCCACATCAGTACTGGGTCATATCTGGTGTCGGTGCTTGATTATCTTCGAATGTCGGCAGCCCAGGGCGCCCTGACCACACTAGTAGAAGCTGGGATTAGTAGATGTGCGCTACAATGGTGCAAATCATGTTCAAAGGGCAGACGTCAGGCAGTATATTTTTCATATTTCCAGCCAGAGTTTAAGTCATTAAGTCAGTGTGTTCCGTTAAGAGCTAGCCCTTAACCCTGCTCTTTTCAACCTCTACATCCACCCCCGGCCAATATTGTTAAATCATTTGTGGTTAACCGCATGAACTACACGATGATACTCAGCTGACCATCTCTATAGATCAGTCAGTTAATGTACCCTTTGAGACTTTTCACCAGATTATACTTGCAGTAACCACTTGGCTAAGAGATAGCACCCTGATATTTAATCTGCACAAAACAGTGGTGCTCTAGATCAGAGACAACTTTATCATCTGTCATTTCCAGTCATGTTTCTGGCCCCCGTCTTGAGCTAATCCTCCCTACCCTGCAGAATAGGTTATGGATCACAGCTTCTTTCTTGACAATATGCTGACTCTTGGTAAACAGGTTAACCGCCTTTCCTCCACCAGTTTCTTCTTGCTTCACGTGCTGAGAAAACATCCCCCTTTACTTCTCCGTACTGCGTGTCCGGTAGTGGTACAGACTACTATTTTTAGGTGCGCTGTTATTCCAATGTTCTCTTTTTGGGTGTCTCCATTGGGTTACTGTCAAGACGTCAGAGGATTCAAAATGCTGCGGTGGGACTAGCCTTATGTTTATCCTTCTATCCCCCCACATTAATAATGTTAGAGTCCATACATTGGCTTCTTGTGAGTAAACGGATATGTTTTAAACCCTTGTGCCTTGTTTATAGAACTTACTTCTGAACCTATTTCAAAACAATTCTCTCATTATATCCCTAGCCTGAATCGAAGATCCTCTGACACCTCCCTTGTGGTGGTTCTGAGATTCAAGCATGTTTGGGTCGAGGTTTTTATGGTAGTGGCTGCTAATATGTGGAAGGTGCTTCCAGTTACACTGTGGAAAACCTCTGGCTTTTTATGTTTCTGCAAGACCTGAAAAATCCGGTTATATTGTCAATAAGTCTCTATTAAGGTCTATTTTGTCTCTCAGCCCCTGGACACCTGTAAAGGTATTAGTGCACTTTCGAAATTCAGTAACATAAAATTACATAAAATTATTGGTGCTCTGTTGTTTCTGTGCTCTCTTTTTCTGTCCGCAGCCGTTTTTTTGGATGACAGGCATTGATTCTTGCTTTCCCAGGTGTTGCTTCTTGCTTTCCCAGGTTACAGGAACCACTTGCCTTCCAGGCGATATGAGCCCCGACGGACGGGGCAACGACAGGCAGTGGCTACCCCAACTCTATCACTGTAGAATCCCCATGCTGTCTCCTCTTACGTTTTGCCCACACTTCTTGACGTTTCTGACAGAAGCAATCATAAGGAGCAACATTCCTTGGTTTTCCAACAAGGTGGTATCTGCTTGGGTTGACTAAGCCTGCTTCTGGTTCTGTCTCTTCTTAATAGTCCCTCCTCATCAAAGAGACCCCCCTCTTACTGATCAGCAATTTACTCCCCCCCTATGAGTGAGATTCCAGATTCCTGGTCTTGTCCTTCCTTTGACTTGTGAATGAGTATAACAGAAGGCAATAAATGTTGGTGTGTCTGCTGCAGAGATGTTTCTCTCTCCACACAACTATTTGCTAAACGTAAAGGGGCAGATTTACTTACGAATAAGGAAGCCAAATTTGCTGCGCTGTGTTTCCTGAAAAGTAGACAGCAGAACAGAACCATACAGTGCTGTTGCTGACATACCCTGCATCGCTGCTCTTTAGGCTGCCGTGCATCAAGCAGACACCTTTGCATGATAGTGCCAGTGTGTCTGTGTCATGTCTTGCATAGGTTTTATACTGAAAGGATATCCGTCCAGTGCCAAAATACCATACTTCCATTTAATTTAAAACTTTTATAACTTTGTATGTTTTCTGTATATTACAGGACACGTGCAAAGTTTGAAAAGATTTTGAGAAAAGAAAATGTTTCTCAAACCTGGCATCTTCCTGGAGCTGGCCAAACTTTTTGGCACAAGCCTCGTCTAGCTTTTTTAATAGACAGGGCTTTGCATCAAAAATCATGGTTGGTTGCATGTGAATGCCCATGTACTACCCATGAGATGCCATGTTGAGGTAAAGTAGTGCAGGGCAACTTTAGGGCTACTTGTCATTGCAATTCAAAATGTATTCTGGAAAGTAGATCACATTTCAAGACTTTGTGCTGGTTTGTGTCACTTTTTGTGACACGCCAGTGACGTCTGATGATGTCAGTGCGCAATTGCGAGCTGACCTCATCAGAGGTCGCCTCCCATGCGATCGGAAGACATTTCTCTTCCAATCGGGAGGTGGGGGCAGGCAGAGGCATGAAAGGAAAGGAAAGGCCTTTCCTTTCCTTTCATGCCTCTGTAAGCATTTCTGCAGCCCGATTGTAAAGCGATCGGGCTGCAGAAATGCCCACTATACACAAGGGATTTTGTGTTTGTGTTCGTTTTGGTCTATTTTATACATAAGGGGAGCAGCGCATTTGGCAAGGGTCGCTCCCTATTTTAATTAGGCCGATCTGCCCCCGGGGGGTGGGGGGGGAACCCTCTGGACACCAGGGATATTATTATTTTTGTTTTTAACATGTGGGGAGCGACCCCTTAGGCAAGGGTTGCTCCCCTGGGGGCAAATTGTTGTTTGGCCATTTCTGGCCTCCTTGGGGGCAGATCAGCGTATATTTTTTAGGCCAATGTGCCCCAAGGGGAGAGGAAACCACTAGCCACAAGGGATTTTTTTTTTCTTCAATTTCACACTAGGGGAGTGACCCCTTAAGCAAGGGTCGCTCCCGGGGGGGGGGGGGTGCAAATTTATTTTAGGCCATTTCTGCCCCCCTTGGGGCAGATCAGCCTATGATAATTTGGCTGATCTGCCCCCAGGGGGGACAGAAACCACGAGGCACCAGGGATTTTTTATTTTTTATTTTTTTACACATGGGGAGCGACCCCTTAGGCAAGAGTCGCTCCCCTAGGGGACAATTTCATTTTAGGTTGGCAGATCAGCCTATTTTTATTAGCCCGATCTGTCCCCAAGGGGGACGGAAACACTTGGTACCAGGGATTTTTTTTTACAGACTGGAAGCGACCCCTTACGCCGGGGTCGCTCACCTGGGGGGGCAAATTTATTTTAAGCCATTTCTGCCCCCCTTGGGGGCAGATCGGCCTATTTCTATTAGGGGGCAGAAACCACTTAGGTATCAGGGATTGGTGTGTGCATGTTTTGTATGGGGGGAGCAGCCCCTTAGGCAAGGGTTGCTACCCATGGGGCCACATTACTGCTAGCCTTTTCTGACCCCCTTGGGAGCAGATCCGCCTATTTTTGAAAGGCCCATCTGCCCCCAAGGGGTGGCAGAAAGCCCACCAGAGACTAGGGAAGATTTTTTTTTTTAAGTGGTTAAATAAAAGGGGACAAAGTTGTTGTGCCCACCGGCAGAAAGCTTGCTAAATGCCAGGGAATTAAAGAAAATAAAAAATAGTGGGGTGGTGGCTACCAACCAGTACGGGCATGATTATGCCTACACCCCAACTGAAGGAAGTAACCGTCTTTCAGCTCTCCCCTCACACACTAAAACATCTTATCCCACGGCAAGGACATTTGATTATTTTATTCACATCCACCCGCACCATTTTCTTATCCATAATGCCTCGCAAACCTCCAACTTTGCTTGAAATCACACATTTTTTCCAACATTTTTGTGATGGAACCTTTGGGAATCTTCAGGAATCCACAAAATTCCTACCACCCAGCATTGTCGTATCTTTGCCGATCAAAATCCCTCTGCACTTGTCAGCCTAAATATGTTTTTTTTCAAACTGCCCTTTTGGGCCTTCTTTGGTTCCCCCTCATTTTCAACAAGTTTTTGGCTCTTCTCTGTCACAGGCACTTGACCCACCTACACAAATGAGGTATCATTTTTAACGGGAGACTGAGGAGAACGTTGGGTGGCAGGAAAGTTGTGCCATTGCAGTGATCCCACATAGAAATGTGGGGAAAATATGAATTTTCTGCTAAATTTGAGGTTTGCTGTGGGTGGATAAGAACACACTGGGGAATCCACGCAAGTCACACTTCCCTGGACTCCCTTGGGTATCTAGTTTTCAGAAATGTCTGGTTTTGTTAGGTTTCCCTAGATGGCTGCTGAGTCAAGGACGAAAAATGCAGGTGCCCCCCACCGCAAAAACAGGTAGGTTTGTATTTGATAATTTTGATGTGTCCAAATAGTGTTTTGGGGCATTTCCTGTCTGGGGCACTAGGCCTACCCACACAAGTGAGGTACCATTTTTATCGGGCGACCTGGGGAAACGCTGGGTAGATGGAAGTTTGTGGCTCCCCTCAGATTCCAGAACTTTGCAGCACCGAAATGTGAGGAAAAGGTTTGTTTTTGTTGCTATATTCTGAGGTTTGGTAAGAATTCTGGGTAACAGAACCCGGTGACAGCACCACAAGTTACCCCATCCTGGGTTCCCCTAGGTGTCTGGTTTACAAAAATGTCCAGGTTTGCTAGGTTTTCGTAGTTGCGGGCTGAGCTAGAGGCCAAAATCAACAGCTAAGCACTTTGCAAAAAACAAGTCAGTTTTCTTGGGAAAATGTGATGTGTCCACGTTGTGTTTTGGGGCATTTCCTGTCGCGGCCACTAAGCCTACCCACCCAAGTTTGGTATCATTTTTATTGGGAGAGTTGGGAGAATGCTCATTGGAAGGAAATTTTTGGCGCCTCTCAGATTGCAGAACTTTCTGTCACCGAAATGTGAGGAACAAAGTGTTTTTTGCCATATTTTGAGGTTTGCAAAGGATTCTGGGTAACAGAACCTGCTGAGAGTAACACAAAATACCCCATCCTGGGTTCCCCTAGGTGTCTAGTTTTATAAATGTATAGGTTTTCTAGGTTTCCCTAGGTGCCGGCTGAGCTAAAGGCCAAAATCCACAGCTAGGCACTTTCCAAAAAACACATCAGATTTCAATGTAAAAATGGAATGTGTCCATGTTGCGTTTCCTGTTGTGGGCATTAGGCCTACCCACGCAATTGAGGTACCATTTGTATCGGGAGACGTGGGGGAAACAAAGAATAGAGGAACAGGTGTTATTGCCCCCTTTTTTTTTTCTCTACATTTTTTCCTTCCAAATATAAGACAGTGTGTAAAAAAGACGACTGTTTGAGAAATGCCCTGTAATTCACATGGTAGAATGGGGACCCTGGAATTCAGAGATGTACAAATAACCACTACTTCTCAACACCTTATCTTGAGCCTATTTTGAAAATACAAAGGTTTCCTTGATACCTATTTTTCACTCTTTATATTTCACTAAATGAATTGCTGCATACCCGGGATACAATGAAAACCCATTGCAAGGTGCAGCTCATTTATTTGCTCTGTGTACCTAGAATTCTTGATGAACCTACAAGCCCTATATATCCCCGCAACCAGAAGAGACCAGAAAAAGTAACGGTGTATTGCTTTTGAAATTCTGACATTACAGAGTAAAACGTGGAGAATAATTGCTGTTTTTTTCACCTCATTTTCAATATTTTTTTTATTTCAGCTGTTATTTTCTGTAGGAAAACCTTGCAGGGTCTACATAAATTACCCCTTGCTGAATTTAGAATGTTGTCTACTTTGTAGAAATGTTTAGCTGTCTGGAATCTAGCATTGGTTTCACACCCATTTCTGTCACTAACTGGGAAGAGGCTAAAAGCACAAAAAATAGTAAAAATGGGGTAGGTCCCAGTAAAATGTCAAAATTATGTTTAAAAATGTGGTTTCTGATTCAATTCGGCCTGTTCCTGAAAGGTGGGAAGATGGTGAATTTAGCACCACAAACCCTTTATTGATGCCATTTTCAGGGAAAAAAACACAAGCCTTCTTCTGCAGCCCTTTTTTCACATTTTTAAAACAAAACAAAATTTTCGCTGTATTTTAGCTACTTTCTTGGTGTCCTCTAGGGGAACCTACAAACTCTGGGTACCACTAGAATCCCTATGATGCTGGGAAAAAAGGACACAAATTTGGCGTGGGTAGCTTATTTGGACAAAAGGTTATGAGGGCCTAAGCGCAAACTGTCCCAAACAGTCAAAAAAAAGGCCTTGCACCTGAAGGGGAAAAGGCCTGGCAGCGAAGGGGTTAAAAACATGGAGTCTCTGGCACAGCTGCCTTAGGCCTGAGCAAGAACAATACTTATGTGTGTTGCTATTTAAGGATACATGTTAGCATATTTACCATTCTTCACGTATGCGCATTTGCAACTGGACTTCAAGGCACACTCTACAAACGACAATGTCAGCTGTGTGTCTCAACATGTCTAAACGGGTTGGTTTCGCGTTATCATGGGAGATTTTTCCGCTGTGTCAAAGGGCTTCTTGGCATAGAGCATTCTAGAGCCCACAATGGGTATTTAACGTGTTGGTTATTTGTGCAGTTGAGAAAAAGTAAAAAAATGCCAGGGAGACTGATTGTTCTTTACTAATCAGTCTCAATGTCGTCGGGCTAGAGCCCATGGAGTGAGAGGTGCTCAGCACTCTCTCACTGCCCTGAGGTATCAGAATGTCAGACAATCAGGTTCATAAAAATAAAGCATCTAGGGTGAGAAACAAGTGAAAAAGCGTATTTTCACCTGCCAGGATTTATCGGATATAGGTATTGACAGCCCATGTGTCATGGCCACCATGTTCTGTAATAACCCACTGTGAGAAAAAGAAAAGGCAATACCATCAACAATTATGCCAATGGCGGGATTGTACTCTGGATATCTATTTTGTAATGCAGGTCTCCTTAACCACACCAATGGTGGCATCAATGTGTCAATGGTCAGGTTTTCCGTACTGAGAACTTGAGTATCTGTCATGTTGTGGGGATTTTTTGTTGCTGTGCAGCCTAGCCCTCTCCCTAAAAAAGTCGTGAATCTTGTATATTGCAAGGGAGTGTTTTGTAGCAATATACATGTTGTTTAGTTCGATTTCTGGTATGCTTATTTTTGCATTTAGTGATTATAGCTCATTGTGAGGTATATACCTTTTGTCCTCGTAATTTTGTTTTTTGGCACAGTTTTTTGTTCACTATGTGCATTGTAGAATTCCAATTGTGCATACATTACAGGTAGGGTTTTTTAATGTATTTAGAGAAATAGCGTGCCCTCTTTAGTTGTTTCAGTACATGGGTTATGTGATTGATTTTTTTATTTGATTTTTGGCAACAGTGGTTGGTTGCAATGTCCAGCTGATTTCGAGTGGAGGAGAATTTCCGAGGTAATGAATCAATATCTCACTTGTTCCTGAGATATATCACCATGACATTTTGCATGCAACTACTGTCAGCATTAAAACTGTTTTAAAAAATGATTCATGCTAAATTCCGCTTTGTTAAATCGCATGCCTTCTAAAATGCTACATGCCAGAGCCTTGGGAGCTAAGACCACCCCTCCCTGACCACCCCCATCAAAATGAGGACTCCTTTGCTGATCATAGTATCCAACCTTTTCCTTCTTCTTCAGCTGCATTAGGTTACAAAAGCTCATTCACTGTGCGAAGTTGCATTGCATCTTCCCACACCATGGTTTGCATCAAACGGGCACATGCTATGTTGGCCTTGTTTCTCCCATGCCTAGCTTACGCCAACGGAAGACACGTAGGTGCACTTGTCTGTGTTCTCAACAGACTACCTATGAGCAGAATTCAGCTGCCAGAACGTTGTCTTAGTAATGTTGTTGCCACAATCACGTCACACCATCCTTCAAGCTTTTACTGACTCGCATTGGCTGGAAATATCACCTTTACCCTCTACATCACTCATCAATCCATCCACGGTGCCTGGCCAATCTTCTCTAAGCAAGAACTCAGCAACTGCCATGAAAGAAGGACCCTCTTTGAAGGCAAGTCCGTTTCACCAAGACCAGGTTAAGAAAATCACACATTGGTGGTGCTTTGTGGTTTAGAAAACCAAATTCTGGATCTCTCTCCCGGCAAGAATAAGGGAAACCTTCCTAACCATCCGGATTTGAGAAAAGCTGGTAAAACGTTTCTGTCTTCAAATTAGTGGCCCCTGCTTCTAACCAAGATTACTTATAAACCAACAGTTAACACATAGACCACTGAGCTCAATTAGACGTGCTATGTACAGACACCCTTGTTATATCTCCCTTACACTCTTATGCATCTCCTACATGAATGGGTGCAGCACAAAGGGGCTGATTTAAGAGCTCGTGGTGCCTCCTTACCACATTAGCATTTTTTTTAATGGTAATGTGGCTCAACGAGGCCAAAATCGCAGAGCAAAATTTACAAAGTGGCGCAATGCATGCATTGAGCCACTTTGTAACCCTTTGTGTTATATTACTCCCGCACCAGGTGTAATGTATGCAAAGAGGGCGTCTAAGAGATTTCTTTGCATCATTTGTTTTGCCACTTTTAACACCTACTTAGAGCAGGTATTAAAAAGAGACACACCATTATTTATAATGAGCCTCAATGGGCTTTGCAGGATTAACATCAACATTTTTGATGCTAATCCTGCAAAGCTCTGAACTATCATAAAAAGATGTTGACGCTAGATCCCCTAACTACTGTCTTGGTGCGCCATATCTTAGATGCGGTGCACACATGGTGGCGTTAGGGGGGCACTAAGGGGCACAAGAAAAGTGGCGCTGCACTTTGTGCAACTCCACTTTTCTTGAATCAAGCCCTAAGCCTGCAGCAACAAGACTGGAACACCACTCTAGTGATCGCACATGACAATCAGTTACCTACTGTGGTCACATTATAATTATACACTCTCCCGGCAAACACACCTAGCGTGATAGCCACATACCGAATCTGTTTCAGCGAGTTTTCCTGAGGCACATTACAGGTATGAATGCACTATATAAATGATACAATATAATAGTAACTTATATTCCAGATAGTGCATAGTTTTGGGATTACTGCAATGCTTAAAATACAGTTGGCAGGTGATATGGTTTTTGCTTGCATTTGTCCTGTATGTCGCTCAGCATCTTTTAGAGACTCAAAAGCACATTTGATTTTTATTTTATTTCGCAATACTGTTTCTGCTTTTTCATGCTCTATTTATATTTCAAATATTCCACTGTATATCAATAAAATATACATCAGCCTGACCTTAAACGTGAAATCAACTGAGACTGGCTGAAATTTAAATTAAGCCAGTGAAAATTGTGAAATTCTCAAATTTCACGCTGATTGAAATTTGCAAAATTGAAAACTGGTTTGCACTGAAAATTTCTCACTAAAATACATTTTCCTTTGAATCGTCTCTCCCCAAGATTGTCTGGTTGAAAAAGTACCGAGATCAGCGATCCATATTTCACACCAGAAGCAACATTTTACAGTTTTATTTAATATTTAACGAAATTTTTGCGAGTAAAAATAGCAATTTGCACATTCCTCCGGTTATTGAACCCACCTAGCAGATCATGTGCGGATAAATCAGACTTAACTAGTATTTTATCAGCCTCACTTCTAAGAGTTAAACTAAAAGCAATATCATGCAGTACATTTGTAATGAAGAGAGAAAATGATGCAGGCACTTGGTCGTTCTGAAAATACGTATTTGGACCAAGGCCACTATTAAGTGTGCACCAGTGTCCTGCAGGCATCCCGAGCCACACACCATTCTCAGAAACGCCGCCTACAATATATGGCAGTCACTTTTCAGAAATGGCTTTATGGAAGATGTGGCCAACTGTGGGTTGCCTTCTAACTTTTTTTTGCATTTCCTCTTCCTGGCTCCGCCTTCACCTCAGATGAGCAATCTCACTTGGCTCTGATGACGAGCCTATCTGTAAATCTCCCTTTTTGTGTGTCACTTTCTGTCTACTCTGCGATGTTCTCGCTAGGCCGAGGGTTTGTTTGCTGACAACAAAATACACATGAAAAAATGAAAACATCCAGATGAAAGAACCTGAGCGTTTCGAGTGGTTACTGCTAACGTGCAAAAGAGAATGAACATCCTTGCACATTGTTTGTCTCTCCTGTCAGTAAGTGCTACTAATTGGTTTACTTTTACATGGGTGTATGTTCTCTATTTTGAGGTTGATGGTTGAGAAATGCCAGAATTGTGGAGGTGGTAATTGTAAGTAAATGCTCGAGATTCCTTGTGATAGAAACGTTTTAATTGAAAATGTACCCTTTATATTTCTGATTATATTCGTATGCATTTTTTATTTTTAAGTATTTAATTCAAACTTTACCTAATGCTTGCCCAGAGACATCATGGGGCTAGGGGCCTGATGTACAGAACACTGAGGTTTCAAAGCTGGCTATTTCTAGAATCACAGTCGTTGCAACCACAGAACAACAAATGCCAATGTATAAAAAGTACTTTATGAGCCAGAAATGTCTTTCCAGCTCAAAACTACACTTTGTACCTCAGTGCACATTTGAAAGTGAAGCGGATGATCCAGTCTGCAATGTAATCTACCAATGCTTTGCAACCGCAGTCCACCAGTACTGTCCAGAAGTCAAGTAAACAATAGTCTTCACTGCAGACCAAGTTTTACACTACTGTAAGGTCATCAAAGACTATCCACAAGGCTGGTACAATCCCAGTCCCACAATAGGAAGTTGTATAGCCTCAGCCTGCCCATCCCTTTAACCACGTAAACCACGTGTTTGTGTGTCTGACTTTTGTATCTACAAATAACCATTTTACTTTATATAAGTGGCAATTTTCAAGCTGTAGGACTTAATTATCTCTTTTGAAAGCTTGAAATGATATCCAGTTCATAGGGTTTTCAAATTTCAGTTCCCCCTGCTTTGCGATTCTTTGTATCTTATTTGGGCCCTCAACACCTCTGGCTTTCTTAATTCTTTTGTTCCATTTAGCTGGGTAGTAAATCTTCTTGCACAAAGCCTCAAGCAAACCTACTTGCGCCTGGGCACTACGGTGTCCATCTAACATCAGCCCCCCATTCTCATTGGGCTTTTTTTTGGCGAACGAAATGCTTGGTATTTTAGGTGTTGTTGCGGTGTTGAGTGGCCGATACAAGGATGTTCAAGTGTTTTGTCATCCAATCTCTCTTTTTCAGACAAGGCACAGCTCACTGCATGTGGAAAAGAGCTGTCTGTGGATTTATGAAAAATCTTTCCAGCTACAAAGCAAATGAAGTGTTGTTTTTAAGCATTTTACTAGTTTTGTCAAAACATTAGTGTTGGGATGGGAATTCCCACAGCACTGTATTACAGGCTAGATTCCCTGTCCAGAGTGATCCCAGCTTTAGGTCATCGAATGTCCTGATATTTGTATGGCCCGAACACATGAACAGTCATGCATATGCACTGAGGCCTAGGCTTTTCATCATGGTTCTGAGACCCAGAGCCGTGGCCTCGGGTGGTGCACCAAGTGTGCGCTCTACTTTATATAGCACTACTGTCCATGCCCTGGGACATATACATTTAGGGTTGTGGCAACATACCATTTTCTATAATTGATAGTACTGACCAAACCTTTTTTCCTGTTCAGGGAATATGTGTGGTGCTTATAAGCCACACTTGGGATGGGTAAAGCTCAACCTGAATGTAATTTCCAGAACCTGTAGTGACTCCCCAGTGTGCTGTTGTGGGCACGTACTATGAACAGTAACTGCAAGCAGGACTCCTTATTGGTTGTGAGGATGTGATGCAGACACCAGTGGCATTCATTTAGAATACCTCTGATAAAACATAGCACAAGATGGAGGTAAGGTACAGCCTCCCCAGATAGTGGAAGTGTATTGCTTTCACTCCTGAGCTAGAGGCTGTAACCTCAGACAATAGGGTGTGGGAGGGTGGATATTATGATGCCTTAGTTATTCAATAATGACCTTTTAGTAAGGGTCTGATAATTATCTCTTCCCGAACACTACAATTTGTGTTGATAGTGGAGAAGAGGAGGTGAATTACCAGATTCTGTTGCTAAGGAGAGGGAGTCTCCCAGGGAGGTCTTGCCCCATTGGCTCTCTCCTGAGAGACACTCTATAGGGCACTGACATCCCAGAGCAGAGTCTCACTCTTCATTGTGCTCATGTTTGGGTGCTTCAGTTGGAACTAGCAGCATCACTACCGGCTGCAAGAGCCATTATCTTGGTTTCTCAGCAGAAATCAAAATGAACTATGAATATGAATCCTTGTGAAATGGGTGCTGGGATTGATAGTGAGATCACCATTCCCTGTATACATGCATATAAAATGTGATTCAAACAATCCCGCCTGGTCCCAGTTTCATTGTTTTCACTGACCTACCGTGGGAGCTCTCCGCAGAGTAGTCAAAGGACTGCTGAGTTCCTGGCTGATACCTTGGATAGCCAGTCTTCCACAACTGATGGAACGTTGACTGAAGTCCGTGTTTCTTGCTCTGGAGCTGTGGGTCTACCTGTGTCTTAGCCTGCTATGAGAGGGCAGGGAGCGCCTGACCCTACAGGAAGAGATCACTCAAAGAAGAAAAGACTAGCCACTGTGCCCAAACGTGTAAGGCAGCCCATAGGAATTTTACCAAACGGGGGACCCCAGTCTGGAGAGGATATCCCTGCCTACCGTATAGGTTTCCACACCAAGGCAAGCGAGACAATCATTTTAGAACCTCAGTATGTATGAGCCAGCACGACTGCAACATACGTGTTCTATCAGTGACAAAAGAACTGCTGTTGACTCTGCCGTGCTATCAGTCCTTACGATTGAAGACCTTAGACCTCATGGTGCAAGGATTCCTGGGACCTTGGGGTGCAGCCAGATCTGCTCCCCCTCAACACACTGAACTCAAACTCCAAACCTGAGAGAGCTGGAGCAGGTTGGGTAACCAGCCCCCACTATTGAGAACATCAAGCAGGATGGCTCAAGTGTGCTTTGGTTACCAGGTGCACTGTGTTTGTGTGTTCTAACCACCCAATCCAGCAGGTAACTTGAACAGCATAACTTGCACGTTGGCTGTGTCTCCCTGGGTTGATCCACCAATTGGTTATTTAACCAGTGGGACTTTAAAAGGCTTTAGTAGTGAGGCATATACAGAAAGGCCTATGGATCACAGATCCAGGGAAACTGCTTGGTCCTTGTTAGAGTGAGCTTGGACCCAGGGCCACTGGAATTATGTGGCAGAAGAGGGATAAATTATGTGGCAGGGTTTAGTAAATTATGCAGCAAGAAAAGGCAAATTATGCAGCTTAATGCAGCACATTTTCGAATGGTACTAAATCATTATTTCATAATTTTTAAACTCTGTAACACTGTCTGGGCATTGGTTGCACTTCATAAGTACAATTTTAAAACCTAAATGTAGCAATAAGCAACAAAAAGGTGACAAGTCCAGGTATGCAAAGGGCCTTTTACAGCGCTGCAACATGTGTTGCTGCATTTTCACTAACTTTTGAACCACTTGAGCTAGAAACAAAATTCATTTTTTTGGTAAAATCAGCAGATTATGTGGGAGATAATGGCTTATGTGGCAAATGCGACAAATCTGTAATTATGTAAAAATTGCCGCAGCCGCCCAATCGCATAATTCCACTGGCCCTGTCTTGGACCTGTGAAAGATTTACTCCTCTATATTTCTCTGTGTTAGGAACCTCCTATGTCCCGCCTTTAAACCGTGTTGATTGTGCAGTAACATGTTTTGGTGTGTGATTAAAGTACTGTGATGAACAATACTTACGTCTGCGCTGTCCGTAGTCTGAGTATTTGAATTTTGAGTTTCTACCGCCATACTACCCCCCTGAGGAGCATTTGACTTTTTGCTCTCACTATCCTGAGATTCGAGTGTGAAAAGTGCGTACTTGGTGCCCGGTTTGCAGTGCTTTAGTAGGTCACGTCCTGGAACTTCAGTGGCAAAAGACTCAAGCCCCAACGTTATAGCCCAGTAGTCCCTGTGCATCCTGCGGCTCCTGAATGGATTCTGACAATGAATCAGATATTTAGTACATGCTTCATGTAACAGCAACTTCCATGCTTTTTGCATTTTAGGTCTACAACACTAGTTATGTGGTGAAACACTCATTATTGTCTCTGATGGGTACCTATGTTCAAAACCCATCAACATATTCACAGAAAAAATAAAACAAAATAAATGTGGGTTTACGGTATTACGATTAAATATATTAATTGAGTATCACTCGCCTAGTTACTCAACCTGCCAATAAACTAGGAGTGTGGATTTTCTTCTGCCTATGTTGTTACTAATGAGTTGTCATCTTGATTCAACCTGCTCGACGTGCATCGTCTATCCTTATCCTGTTGCTCAGGTCATGTCCCTCCTAGACCTAGTCTAACAAAGGAAGCCTTCACAATTTGAGGGAAAACATAGGTGGAGATAGGGGCAGGAGATGATGCTGATGGCAAGATGTTCTCAAGACTAGGTAACGTAAGGTCATCTTGTTTACAGGGGTCAATAATCGGGTAAGGGGCAGTATTACACAAGGATGGGATGTTGTCTGAAGACTTGGAGGAAACTATCATTGTAGAAGTAAAGGGGGTTGATCTTGCACAGATGGATAAGAAATGAGCTGTGTAGATCCTTGGTGCTTACCATGAAAACGCCTGACATTTAAACCTTTTTATTTTACATTTTATTCTGTTTCGAGCCTGTCAATATTGTTGCTGTCACAACGGGAAGGCTACGCTTCGTTGAAGAAGAGGTAGCAACAGAGATAAACATTGTAATAATGGCCACAGCATGGGCCATGTCAACCCCTGTAGTGCAGAAGATGTCAGTGTTCACAGAATGCCTCTCTCAGTTAGGATTTGTGTATCAATGAAAGGGCCTTACTATGCTTTAAAGGCTGGCTGATGGGCATCTACACTCTATATAGTGATATTCCCAGTTGGTCCCTGAACGCATTTTGCAAGGGGACATCATTTTGTGACACATTGCATAGTGAAGTGAAAAATCTCAACAGTGAATTTCTCTGTATAACAATTTGCTCTTTCATCAAAATGCTTTTTTGTATTTCTGACCACATATTACTTACTTTTGTGTGTTTGAAAATGTGGCTCATAAAGTGAGAAATGTATCAGTTTTCTGATTTTTGGGCAGGTATTTGGACATAAAATGGCAAGTCCTGGTATATATGATCCTGCGGTTTCTCCAACACTGGCCGTCTTGAGACTGCCAGCCTCAGGGTGGCGGTCAGGACCACTGCTGCTGTGGTGGTCCTACTACCACATTAAGACCATGGTGGTTAGACTGGCAGGGTGCCGCTATCACCACCAGGTTCCATGATCCAGATAGGCTGGCAGTCACGGAGGTCGGAATCAGCCAAGGCGGCACTGCATGCAGCGCCACCCTTCCGATTACGACCTTGTTCTCGGTCAGCCTTTTCATGGCGGCTTTACCGCCATGAAAATGCTGGCGGAGAACAGGTGCAGGCGGCCACGGGGGGCCCTGCACTCCCTATCCACTTAGCATGGGCAGTGCAGGAGTCCCCCTCCCCAGCACCCTCACAATTTTCACTGTCTACTGCGCAGTAGAACATTGAGAGGGTTCTGGTGCACCCTGTGGAGGCAGCATTGCTGTCAGCTCGATTACGATTTCATTAACTGTGAAAGTTCGAATGTCATCTACATAATATGGTGTCCATGCCACCAAGCCTATATAGGCAGTACCATCCGTCCACTCAAAATAAGGATTCAAGAACACTACCGCAATATTCAAAAACTGGACACGAAGGCACCACTTGTTGAACACTTCATAGAATCTCATCCTCATGAACGTACTTTTACATTTTGTGGCCTCTGACGTATTAGACCAACCCCTCGAGGAGGCAACACTCCATTACGTTTGCGCAAGGAGGAAAGTAGACTTATAATTCAATATGACATAGTTAACAATGGTCTTAACAAAGACTATGAGTGGCACTATTGGTTAATGTAAAACTGAGCCACCTTGTATCTGTGTCCTTTGGAGACTTTTGTATTGATGTACAAAAAGTATTCTATTCTAAATTTGCCTGTTTTTCTTTGTTACTCATTATTGTCTCTGTATATAGGCACCTCTATTTACTTATAAGGTCCTTCTCCTCTTTACTATATAGCCTCCAACAAAATGGTTAATGTTATTTCATAGGCAGGGGGTTGCATAAATGCTGCTAATGAGCTCCCTTGTTTTTTCCTCGTTTAAATTACTTTTCCACGTTGTAATTATCTTCCCCTGTCTTAATTAATCTTCATGAATAGGTCTCTCAGGGCAACATACACTTCACACTTCCATAACTCTACTTTAAATTTCTTTACCTCTTTATCATTTTTTTAGTGATTTAAGTCGACCAATTCATAAATATAAATACTGTCACGTTATTTTCTATTTTATCTCTTCTGTTTCAATTTGATACATTTACCGTCCTTTATTGGACGACTCTCTCTTCATTTAATGATGGCGCCACCTCTTGTACACTATCAAGATGGCGCCGCCTTTTTTGCTTGTCTGCTTTCACCGAGGCTCTATATTTGTAGTCCTTTCTCGGTGTCCATACCCTATGGTTAACATCGAGGTAGGACACACGTAAAAACACACGGTCCAGTATAAAGGACGCGGTGTGAAATCGGCGCGCTGCCTTTTCTTCTAAAATTTTTCTTGCCGACGGACAGCGATTTTTACGAGTGAATTATTCTACTGATATATAACGGATGAGTGTCGCTCCCTAGTATTTTTCAGGCAATATGAATGTGAGTAATTCTCACACACTCTCCCGTGATAACTCTATAAATACCTACCTATACTGACCGGCCCTTAACTTTAACTTAAATTGTCACATTTCGATCGGAGCCAAAATTGCATTTTCTAAGTTGTTGTACCTCCAATGTGAATTGATATCTTTTTCCATATAGTTCCTCAGCACTAGGCACTATCATTTAGCATGTTCTCGTTTCAAATACTTTCCTATGCTTGTCAACCTTTGCTTAACTTAATCACACAGCTATATGGTGTTACACGTATATACTTATATTTCAGGTTACTTGTTGAACTAGTGCTTAAACTGTTGACTGTTTTTGCTACCAGAACATAACTTACTAAGAATGGTATGTTGTTTCTCTCTTATGTTTAGCCACATTTAATGCTTCTAATCACATCACTATTTCTCAACGTAATGTTAAACTTCTTTACTCCACCTGCATGCTCCCCCTTACAATAAGCCAGTTCCGGTAACTCTACAACTGCCTCTCGGTCACTTCCTTTTACTCTAAAGGACACCTGTAACAGTCACCAACAATTATTATTTATCCACTAGTCTTTGTATATTTTTCATTCTATTGTTTGCCTACCTATCATTCGGCACAGGTCTCGTTTGTCTTTTTTTGGATTCAAGAATTATGTCTTTGGACTGCATGAGTTGGCTCACGGACTATTGGGTTCCTACCGTTTGGGATTTCCTGGGACCTTTCGGTATTTCTTGGCTTTTCACCTTTCTTAATACAACTAAACTATACCATACCATATTCTCTTGTTTTATGACATCTTCTTTTCTTTCCCAGCCTTGAGAAAGCCCTGGCCTACGCACCTGTGGGGTGAAACACGTGTTGGTTGGCCTAGTTCTCATACACTTTTCTGGACTTATGATTGTCTACATCTTTACTGTGAGTTGTTTTACCTTTCTAAAATTAAAACTGGATTTGGAGCAACATTGACATTGATTACAGTCTTTTTGATGAATGTTACACGTTTCAAGATTAGCTGATTCTGTGAAACAAACTGTATTAACTCAGTGGGACCTCACCTAACTTTGAATCACGTTTTCCCTATGGAGGACTAGGGTCCAATGTCCTCTGGTGAACAACTCCCACGCCACGCATTATTAAAAGGCATTTCCATACAGGGAGATTGTGGTTTTGGACCCCTCTTTCTTTTCCCTGGAGTAGCCAGTTTCACCCGCCAGCCTAGCAAGAAACTCGTAATGGGTCAGGCTGGGTGGTAGTCAGTGCGGCGGCATCCTCCCGTCAGATGTTTGGCGGACGGTTCAAACCGTCCGCCGAACTCCTAATCAGGTCCGTATTCAAGTGCAAGTTAAATTGCTAACTAAGATTTTGTTTTAATTTAACTTGCCTCTTTTCTGAGTAATGCTAAAATGATAGTTATCATAGAAATAGTTACTGACTAATTCGATTTTCATTTTGAAGGCAGAGCTCACTAATTCCAACCCACACTATTTGAGGTAGACTTGAGAGCTAAAATTTTTGAACTCGTGTGGTGCATGCAGTTTTGTTTGGGATCTGGCTTAGGGGAGAAATGCAAAAGAGCCAAAAGCTATGAAGTATTATAAAGAGTGTGCAAATACATTTGATTAGTTAAAACAAGATTAGGATATGCTGCCTCTGATAATTTTGTATTACCATTTTATTTCTTTTTTTCACCTTACTTTTTGAATTTTTGGATCTCTGCTTTGATCTGATGCCAATATCTAAATATTTTAATGTAACCGTGGGAGTACAGGGCAACCTTTCTAGTTACATATCTCTTTTAGTGGTGGGATTGTGAAGTGCTTTTTGTTTTATCTCCACAGTCCAATGCTTCAAATGCAATTCTACATCGTAGTGACAATAAATAAAAAAAAAACTAAGTGGATCCCTAAAGCTATAGTTTTAATTTATTAGAAACAATTCAGATGAAAATTGTGAATGTATGAATTTGAGATTTAAAAGTTTCTATGGCTTCCTCAGACCTGAATTAATTATTTGGCTATTTCAAGCTGCAAGAGAATTTGATTAACCTATGATAAAAGCAGAGTTGCGACATCTGCCAATGGAAAGTCTTTCTTTGACAAATCAGCGGTTGGGGGCAGAACGGATTTCCCTGGCTTGGTTGCCTTTGAGAATAACGAGTGAATTATCCTAACTCCATTTCTCTACTGCCCCCTTTCTTCTCTATTTGATACAATTTACTCTATTTTTCTAAATTGGTTTGGCATTTTTCTTGATTTTCACTTTATTACTATTTGTGGGCTGCACGAACACTTTACACATTACATCGAAGTTAAACCTGACTGATTTTGTATTTAGCTACTAGAGGGTTAAGCACAGGTTGGTTCAGTGGCTTTCTGTGGTTCACCCGCAGAAGGATTGCCTTTATTATTGTGTTTTTTATTTGAGTGGGGTTTCCATCCCTCTCAACTATAAACCATGGGCCTCATTTACAATTTACAAGCTCTTGGCGCATGGCACCTCCCCAAGCCTTCTTGGAAAGGTTCAGGAATGTGCTGTATCTACAAGATATGGAATATTCCTGTCCATGTCCCCTGCGCTGGTGCACAAATTGCTGCCCTGGGCGAACGAAGGCACCCTTGCGGCATGTTGCAAGGATGCCTGGGTTACAGGGATGACGTTTTGTGCAGGAAGAGACACCTTCCTGCACAACAACAATCAGGAGAGGCATTTTCCTCCTTAGATGTGTGCTGCAGAACGCAGCACACATAGAAAGCGGAACAAATGGGGAGAAATAATGTTATTTTTTACTGTTGCGCCACCCTCATGTTACCCCTGGGTAGGCGTAGGCTTTTGATGCATTCCCAGGTTTACAAAGCCTTGTACATCTGGGAATGCATAAAAATACATGTGTGTTGCGTGGGAACACCCACTGCAACTCACATTGAACACCTCCCTGATGCAAAGTAAGGCAACACAGAGACTTGTGCTGCATTGCTTTACTCCATATTTACAAGGCCATGAAAAGGCCTGTAAAGTGGCTTTACGTGGCATTATTTGATATGGGTCAGCAGCCTGTGCCGCTGGCGCATCACAACAAGTGACGAACTGGTGGTGCAAGTCGCTTGTAAATAAGCCCCCCAAAGTCTTATCGTTTATAGATGACATATTTCTTTCATGGTGGGGGGAAGAGGCATAAAGTCTACATTACATAACCTAGTTTAACACTGGTCTCAGGTGTACAGCCAAATAAAACAAGACAGAAATCAATTATCTTGACCTCATGATAAGACACAAAGAGGGTACAGTGTGCAAAAAACCTCCTGACATCAGTTCCTCACTGAGGTACAAGAACCACCACCCACATGCCCTCATGGATAATCTATGCTTTGGTCAACCTTTGCCTTTACACAGAAGCTGTTTCCTAAAGGAGTAGTATTTTAAGGAAGCAGAAAAAGTTTAAGCTAGAGTGACAGAGGTGGGGGGGTACTCAAAGTAAATAAAATTAATCACAGAGTGCTTAAGCGAGTATGGTTTTGCCTCAGGGTAAGTCTGCTTACTCCAAAGACTAGAGACAATCACAGAGAAGATTAGTGATGGTGAACACTTTCACCCCTGCCAGTAATTATATTAAAAAGATAATTAGAAAACAGTGGACATTGATTAAAGACCCGTGCCTTGTTTTGCCTGGAAAGACGAGGAACACCAGGGCTTTGGTTAGGGAAACAAGATGAAATACTCTGAAAATATTTTCCACCTGTAACACTCGGAATGTTATATGTGCTAGTAAATGTCCTTGCAATACTGTAGACTGATTGTGGATCAGACATCCCAAATGGTGATGCACTGGACTGCGCAACACAGGAGCAAGACCGTGCATAAAGTCTAAGGTGCCCATTGGCGTGACACTGCATGGAAGAAGGACATGCAGAAAATGATATCAGCTCGCAAATGGTGGAGGTAGTGACAAAGGACTCGAGATGGTGGCAACATCTCCGCCCTGCTAGAGATCGGAGAATGGAAATGGATGTATTTGATTGATAGCACCACAAAGGTTTAAATTACATTTATGATCTGTGTAAACATATCGTGGACTTACTGTTAGAAGACGTATCAGTATTTATTTGAAAGGACACCACACAGAAGTGACGTTTCACAGATGAACACATCTTGGAAAGTATGTGTATTTGTAGTATACATATGATATGAAGAATAATTGAAATTGACACTAAGATCAAATGCATTGACCCTTGTTTGGCATTGAGCATTGCCTATATATGCGAGCTGCCAGGTGCCTGATTGAAACTGACAGTATGAGTTATTGCATTGGCTAAGTTTTGACACTGAGGCCCTTATTTATACTGTTTTAGCGCCGCATTATTGTCATAATTGACGCAAAAGCAGCGCAAACTTACAAAATACAGTTGTATTTTGTAAGTTTACGCCGATTTTGCGTAAAAAAATGACGCAAATGCGGCACTAAAAAAGTATAAATATGGCCCAGAGTATATGTTGATGTGCGCTACCCCGCGGTGCACACAGCATCTATTGAGTAACAAGGGGTCTCTCCTTGCACATCAGGTCATCTGTGTGGTACACGCATTGTTTGTGATTGCATGCACGCCTAGGCCGATGTAATGTATTCTGCTGTTCTAAGACTGGGCGAAGGTCACTCAGTGATAGGTGTTAGGCACAAACTGTGGCAAATCATGATTGTTTTTTACATAACTATTGATGAATGTGTGGATAGATATGGTTCTCTGTATAAAGCATTGTACTTACTTTTCAGTTTGAGTCTTGGGTTTGAAAATGGATGGGTAAAATGACGCTGAGAGTCGACTAGGGATGCACTTAGTACCCACCTTCCTTGTACGGGTTGTGTGACATTTGTTTCTGACCACTCACAACCTTTAGCGGTGAGCATGACAGTGTGCGGTTGAGCACTCATTCCTAAGTCACAGCCACAGGCTATATACAGTGCATCACGACTGGTGAACATGAGTCACGGTGATCTACCAGCTGTCACATAGGTGATTAAATACCAAATGAGTGTACTAGGCACGCAAATATGAGCACTCTCCACGGGACGGCTTTATTGTGTAATAATAAGCAATCAGGATTGGTGTCAGTGCATGCTATCCCGATGCCACACCTGAGGGCCCAGTGGTTGACACTGTGGTGGTTATTCCAACTTTGGAGGAAGTGGTAATCCGTCCCAAAAGTGACGGTAAAGTGACGGATATACCACCAGCCGTATTACGAGTCCATTATATCCTATGGAACTCGTAATACGGCTGGTGGTAAATCCGTCACATTTGGGACGGATTACCACCTCCTCCAAAGTTGGAATAACCCCCTGTGTCTTGGAGGTTACGGGGACACACCTCTTCCTGAGCATTTAGTTTACACCTGGATCGGGGTGAGCCCTGTACCAAAACACCCTCTAGCCTGTACTTCTTCTCGACCAGGGACATTGTTGTAATGCACAGCTTCATTCATGCTCTCACTGCAGAAACTGAAATATAGGGGAGGCAACTTTTATGGGTGTCCCTGTGCTTACAGCCGGTGTGGTGAGTACTGACTCTGTCATTCAGTGTGTCTTGTATGGTGAACTACCTATAGACATAGATTGAGTTCACTTTTCTTTTCCACCGTAGTTGCATTAGTCCGATGACCGAGATCTTGATGAGACCCGACAAGTTTTTCTGGGTTGTAAAACGTAGACACACCATCTCTTGGTTGTTTCATAATTTCGTTCTTGAGGAAATATTGTATATTCACAGATGCCATGCCCTTACAACATTTGTTTGAATTAATTTGTCAACCTTAATTTTTGTACAGAGCCTTTTTATGTTTTTATGTATGCTCATTCTTTGAGCACTGTGTAGTCTTCAGTAATTTTACAATGTGCATATTGCATTGTGTTCTCAAAAGCAAATTAACTATTATTTTGAAGCAAAGAGAAACGTGTACTGGGCTTATTCTCTTGTGATCCTATAAAACATGAGTGATGTACGGTATATCAAATGTACAACTGAGTTCCATACCTCAGAGAGGCAAGGGGTATTGTTAGAAGTGACTCCCACGGGGCAAATGTTGCAATTGAATATGCACACTTACTGCAGCCATACTCCAATGCAAGCATCCTTGTACCATCATGGAATGGTGTCTGCTTTGTGGTCTGCTTAGTTTTTGACCAGACAGGCTTCCATTCCTACACAAAAACTATGCTGAAAGGCAATTTCCACTTTGAATGTGAATATAGCACACCTGCAAAATATTTCTCTTAGTTGTGTGAATGCAGCACACATGCAAAATATTTCTCCTTTTTACACCAGTCTCAAGGAGGTGCAGGATTGTGGTGCAATTCCATCTCTACAACTCTCGGTAGAAATTAATTTGTGTCAAAATCCATGGGTGGATGCATGAGAACGCCCACATCCCACCCACAGAACGTGTCCTTGAAGCAAAGTAACGCAAGACAGCTCATTGCTCTCGGTTACTTTTGGTCATGACCCAACACATCTTCCCATTTGCATTGGTTTGTAAATTCCAAACTGGATTTTGCATCAGGTCTGTCTTTCAAAAGTATTGCAAACCCGAAGCAACAAGCAGCATCTTTGTAAATTGAGGCAAAATGTTTTTAAAGGTGTTTCTGCAAAGGAGTTCACTGACCCTGATCCAGAGTGATATGTGAGTCATGTAATGGTATCCCACATCATCATAAACATTTGACCCAATGTGTGTTCACTGCTAACAGATATTAGATACATATTTTTAAACAGATGAAAATAATGAATGTATTCCTTAAATATGAACCAGTGTAACAGGCTAATCTCCTGATTACGAGTTAGTCAGAATTTTCCAACCCCTTTGTAAACCCCTCTTAGCACAGAGATCGGAATTCTGATTTGGGTGATATTTACTGCAACAGGCTAAATTTCGGCAAGCGAAACCTGCGGAAATGTAACTGTGAAAAAGTGTGTGGTATTCACTATACCACGTGGATTTTGGCGCAATCAGCACAAAATCCATATTATATTCCCCAAAACTCGTGATAGGTGTAATTCTTGCACCCGATTAGTAATGAACTCCACTGTATCATTATTTATCAGGTGAGCTAGATACAGTGCTTAATTTGTAAATAAAAACGTGCCAGTGCCCAAAGCTCTCCTCTGAAACACACAGGTTGTGTAATTAATAGTGCAAGCACGGAATACGGAGGCAGTGAATCCTAAAGCCATCTCAAGCCTCTTTAATCCATTTACAGCCAATCCCTGCCCCTTCAGCTCACTTTCAGCTTTCTGCTTTCTCCCTTTGTGACGCGTTTCTGTTTTTCTCTTCCTCTGTCTTTCCCATGTATGTCTTTTGCTCGCAGTTAATGCTTGAGGTAGAAAAATAAGTGCCAGCCCTCAAAATTAAGTGCTGGTGCTCCACACCGGAAACCACTGGCTCAAATTAAGCACTGGCTAGATAGCACATTCATTCGAACAAACTGTACTCCTGTTTTTAGATCGACTAACAAATATTATGGTCAGCGCCTTCTATGACCAAGACAGTACTCTTAATTTACTGCTAATATAAACTTTGGGGGTGATTCTAAGTCTGGCGGGCGGCGGAGGCCGCCCGCCAGACTTCCCCCTCCAAAATACCGCTCCGCGGTCGAAAGACCGCTGAGGGTATTTTGGGTTTTGCACTGGGCTGGCGGGCGACCGCCAAAAGGCCACCCGCCAGCCCAGTGCAAAACACCCTTCCCACGAGGACGCCGGCTCAGAATTGAGCCGGCGGAGTGGGAAGGTGCGACGGGTGCAGTTGCACCCGTCGCGAATTTCAGTGTCTGCAAAGCAGACACTGAAATTCTTTTTCGGGCCCTCTTACGGGGGCCCCGCGACACCCCATACCGCCATCCTGTTCCTGGCGGGAGAACCACCAGGAACAGGATAGCGGTATGGGGTGTCAGAATCCTCCATGGCGGCGCAGCTTGCTGCGCCGCCATGGAGGATTCATTTGGGCAGCGGAAAACCGGCGGGAGACCGCCGGTTTTCCACTTCCGACCGCGGCCGAACCGCCGCGGTCAGAATGCCCAGCGGGGCACCGCCAGCCTGTTGGCGGTGCCCCCGTCATTTTAGCCCTGGCGGTCTTGGACCGCCAGGGTTAGAATGACCCCCTTTATTTTTAACTTGTACCTTTAAAATACTGCACAATGGACATTCTCAACAATATTTTCTCTTGTTTGTGATCTGCTACAGAAATAGAATATCACACTGGTTTACAGAGGAAATGTTTTGTCATCTAAGTGATCACTACGACAAGCAAGCAGCTTGACATGCTTTAACATGACATTCTTATCAAACGCCTTCAGTTCTGTAATCAACATGTCTGACACAGCAATAGAACAGGAAATAATAACGGGTGGCAGTGGGGCCCGTGTTAGGTTTGGAATTTTTGAACTGTGCCCATAAACTTGGGTTTCATCAAAAAAAGGTCTACAAATGTCGCCCATCTGGGTGGGAGGCATTATATATATATATATATATATATATATATATATATATATATATATATGATATAAATAGTCCCTGATTTGTGTGTCTGTTGGGCAATTGTAGACAGGGCCTTCATTAATGCAACCCTGAATTATTCCACCTTTATTTTAATATTTCAGCTATTCCAAATCTTCCAATAGGCTTTTGTTCACATGATCCTCAACGTGCAAACTCACATGTCACGTGGTATTCTTTGCTTCCTTTTAAGTCTGGAGTAAGCCAAGACTTTTGAGTTTACTAAAATTATATATATGTACTTATAGGGGCTTTCTGCCAGCTCTCTATATCCATTGGTCTGTTGTTGTGTCATTCACATGTTGTTGTGTCATTCATATTTTTCTCCTGCCCACTACAGCATATACTATGGGTCAATGGATAACTCCAATCCCGATATTTGCAAACTTTACTGTGATTTATGTAATTCTGCTTTACCACATAAGCACATAATGTAGTTCTCCCCACTGTCAGCGACAACTATGGCAATGTATGTTTCTTGAGACCTGAAAATATTTTGACTTTTGGCCAATATAATTTAAATTGGTGGCTGCCCCGCAGCTCCTCCAACAAATAGGTTTTACAAAAGCCATGAAAGAACAAGCATTGACAGTGCCAAAAGGCTGGCAGCAAAAACACTAGACCTATTGGTTTTGCTAATTCTTGTTAATAAACAAGAATAATCTTCATATGTCCTTCAACGTTTGCGCTGAAGACACTCATTTCCACATGAAAGTATCCTCCTACTTGCTGCATCCCAGAAGACACTCAGTCATTACTGTCCTTCACGATCTTCAGTGTAACCCATTTACAATTCTTTTTTTGCTTGTCTACACTTCAATATAACTAACCAGTCCAATCAATGTCCGAATCACTTAATGTCCTACATTGCTGTTCTCATGGCTTCGACTGTGCTAAATCCATGGGCTCTAATATACACAAAAGAAGAAATCTTCAAGCCACATGAAATCTTTAGCAAGATACCTTCAATTCTCTTTAGATGTTTGAAATGAGTAACTAATCAATCAATCAATCAATCAGGGAATTTTTAAAGCGCACTACTCACCCGTGAGGGTCTCAAGGCACTGAGGGGGGGGGGCTGCTACTGCTCGAACAGCCACGTCTTGAGATGTCTCCTGAAGGTAAGGAGGTCCTTGGTCTGATGCAGGTGGGTGGGAAGAGTGTTCCACATCTTGGCGGTGAGGTGCGAGAATGATCTGCCGCCGGTAGTTGTTCTGCGGATGTGTGGGACGTGGCAAGCGCAAGGTCGGCAGATCGAAGCTGTTGGGTCAGGGTGTAGAAGGAGAGCTGTCTGTTGAGGTATTCTGGTCCGGTGTTGTGCAGTGCCTTGTGAGCGTGGGTGAGGAGTTTGAAGGCGATTCTCTTGTTGACGGGGAGCCAATGTAGGTCTCTCAGGTGGGCTGTGATGTGGCAGTGGTGGGGAATGTCCAGGATGAGGTGTGCGGAGGCGTTCTGGATGCGTTGCAGTATTTTCTGGAGTTTGGCCGTGATTCCTGCATAGAGGGCATTGCCGTAGTCCAGTTTGCTACTTGAGAGGGCTTGGGTGACTGTTCTTCTGGTTTCAGTGGGGATCCATTTGTAGATCTTTTGAAGCATGCGGAGGGTGTTGAATGGTGTTGACTTGCTGGGTCATAGATAGTGAAGAGTCCAGGATGAATCCCAGGTTACGTGCATGGTCAGTGTGGTTGCCAGTGTGGGAGGCCACCAGGAGTGCCTATGCGGAGGGGGTGGAGCCGAAGATGAGGACCTCAGTCTTGTCAGAATTCAGTTTCTGGCAGCTGATCTTCATCCATTCAGCGATGGCCTTCATTCCTTCGTAGGGGTTGGTCTTGGCGGTGTCCTTGGAGAAGGAGAGGATCAGTTGGGTGTCATCGGTGTATGAGATGATGTTGAGGTTGTGAGATCGGGCTATATTAGCGAGCGGAGCCAGGTAGATGTTGAAGAGGATCGGGCTGAGGGACGACGCAGATGATTTTGGTGGCTTCAGAGCGGAATGGAGGGATACAGACTCTCTGAGTTCTGCCGGTGAGAAAGGAGGTGATCCAATCCAGGGCTCTGTTGCGGATTCCTGCGTTTTTGAGGCATGAGCGTAGGGTGTGGTGGCAGACAGTGTGGAACACGGCTGAGAGGTCCAGGACGATGAGGGCCGCGGCTCCGCCGTTGTCCAGTATGGTTCTGATGTCGTCGGTGGCGGTGATGAGGGCAGTTTCGGTGCTGTGGTTGCAGCGGAATCCGGATTGGGATGGGTCCAGAGTGTTGTTCTCCTCGAGGAAACGGGTCAGTTGTTTATTGACAATTTTCTCTGTGACTTTTGCCGGGAAGGGGAGCAGGAAGATGGGCCGGAGGTTCTTGAGGTCCCTTGGGTCCGCCTTGGGTTTCGTGAGGAATGCGGTGATCTCTGCGTGTTTCCAGCTCTCCGGTAAGGTGGCGGACTCGAAGGAACTGTTGATGATTTTCCAGAGTTGGGGTGCGATGACGGAGCTTGCTTTGTTGAAGATGTGGTGAGAGCAGGGGCCGGATGGTGAGCCGGAGTGGATGGTGTTCCTGATTTCAATGGTGTCATCATTGACGTGGGTCCAGGAGAGCAGGAGGTTGGTGGGTGGTGAGTCTGTGGTGTTGGTGGTTGACTGGGTGGGGGAGTCTGAGTACTGAAGCTGTCATGGATGTTTGCGATCTTGCGGTAGAAGAAAGTGACTAGGGAGTTGCAGAGGTCTTGTGATGGAGGGGACAATCTTACATGCCAGAAAGAGACATAAAAAACCTGGTGCAATCTACAATACTGTCAAGATTAAACCAAGACATCTCATAGGGGTGCCAAAGAAACACAGAGCTCAGCTGAAGAGTGTTCTCAACCCCACAGTGGAGCTGGTTTCGGATTTAAGTTATGAATGCATCACACCTGTACTGTGCACACAATGATGGCTCTACATCTGAAATAGCTTTCTATTGAAGCTAGATGCATTTTTCGATTAAATCGTAGCACGGTACTAATCCTAAATACCCTGCAGAGAAACTGTTAATCTCAGGTGACTTCCACATTCAGCAGAGCATTGACTCCTTCCTACATGAAACCCCTGCTTTCAAATAGAAAACAACACTAAAACAGTTTGTAAGTAGTTAGAACGGATCTGGATTCATTCATCCTTCTTAAAGTAATCCACCCTCAAAATATTCAGGAGAGCTTTGGATTCTTTATTGTTGCAGCATCGCTTCAACTTGTGATTAGTCTACTAATATCAGGCCTTGGACTATAGAGTTGCATCATATCATTGTTATAATTGTTATAATTGTACAATTATTTTTTCTGCATTGATATTCGACATATTCTTCCATGGATACTTCTAACTACTTTTGTAACTAGTTAATTGTAGAGTAGTTTAATTTCCTTATATTTCATGTATATTGTCTACTTCTCGTAGTATTGATAGTAACATGTTCTGTCAATATTGTGATATCTTGCCCTTTGCGTCTCTTTTTTAACTAATTTTTATTGATTTTAAAAAAGTCTTTCAGATACACGTCGGGTACAAACGCATATTGTTAGCATTCGTTTAACAATTTTTTCCAGAATGGTCTGGACATCTCAGGTTAGCAAATCTTATTCACCAGGCGGCAATGGTTTTAACAGTATACAAATTACCAAAACATTAAAATAACTTTAACCGCCAGGTCATAACAGGGATAGGAAACCATATGAAGAACAAAGTGAAATGCCTGAGTGTAGATGCCAATGTCGAGAAAGTTCCAGTGTATGGTATCTAATCCCATATAATGGTATGGCTATGAAATGACATGCATATATAACGTAAATCCAATTTGATTAAATTCAAGCAGTTTATAGGCATAAAACGTTCAGTCTGATGTGGAGACAGACGAGGAATGCATTTGAAAGGTTAAATGGGGCACAGGGATCGTCTGGTCTTGCAGATGGACATTTGCGGCTGGGGTTCCTCCGAGAGTGCCTGTAATTCGTTAACGAGGATGTCCCATTCTAGAGCAATATGGACTCTAGCAGGCCCGGGCTTTTCCAGCTGTAGGGCTACTCATTCAGCCTTACCTCATTTTAGAATATCCCCACACCAGTATCAGCCCTGGTAGCCGAGCGGCCTTTCAGTGCATCGCAATGGATCTCCAGACTATCAGCAAATCTAAGGCCCATATTTATACATTTATAGCGCCACGTTTGCGTCATTTTTTTGACGCAAAAGCGGCGCAAACTTGCAAAATACAATTGTATTTTGTAAGTTTGCGTCACTTTTGCATCAAAAAGCGGCGCAAATGCGGTGCTAGAAATGTATAAATATGGGCCTAGTCTATAAAGTCTCTGACTTCTTGCATTTGAATAGTCCCAGAACACCAATTTCTATAGAACCCAATCCCTCCCACCTGTGATATTCATCAATGCATTTGTGACCTCCCTCCACGGTGTCATCACTATTGGACAATTCCAAAACATGTGGGCCATTTCAGCCACATCTATGGCAGTTCGGGGCATTGCCATACATCTTGCGTGGTCGCGCCGGTGTAATGCACGCCCTGTGTAGAAACTTGTGCTGAATATATTGAAAGTTCGCATAGGGGGAGAGGTTGCATGAGTTTACTGCGACCCTGTCCCACTCCTTTTGCGTCAGATCATGACCAGTGTCACGCTCCCATTCCTGGCGAGTGGATTGCAGTGGGTGCTGTGGGATGTAAGCTAGTGCAGGGGTAAACCATGTGATTAGTCAGCGGCCGCCCCCCATGACGTGACACATGCCCTTTGCATCTCCTGTAAACTGGTATCTTTTAAATCGCACATCTTGTTTATTCCATTTTTGATCTTATCACTTGTAACACAACACATTATTCTGGAAATTACTTTTTCACGCTTTGTGTCTTATCCGTGTCATAAATAATTAAATACGTACTTGGATAAATATTGTTTATTCAAAAACATATTCCACCTATTCATTCATAAATTACAGATGTCTTTGTTCATGTGTATACATTGCTGTCATTCATTTACATTGGAAATGTACACCTATTTTACTAACTCTGTCTTTGTAGACTCAGCACAGTTCATACCGTACCAGATAAAAGAGTAGGAAGGCTTTATGAGACTTTTAAGATCTCAAAAAGTACTATTTATCACTGTAGTTCCCAACTACACCCTTTTCTCCATCAACTCTGTGCTTTTTATATATTCAAGACACTTTCCCACACTCTATCCAGCAGCTACATCTCAATCAGTACTACATGTGGGGTATACGCAAAGTATTTTTTTCACCCACGCTGAAAGAAGTACTGCTTAAGGTACTTGTACAAGTAAGGTACTTTCATGGTAGAAAGGAAATACACATACATATCACAAGACACACCACATCACCCTCAAAACTACCCTTAATACCTGTTAACTATACCCACAACAGGAAGTGTAACATAATATTATTCCTATTCAAATCATGACATAATTCTTTAGGTTGATAGTTTATTTGAGCATCTTGCAGGAAGACCATTTTCTTTCGTGGGATTGCCTGTCTTTTCCTGGGCATCTAACTCATGCACACCCTCATCAACATACATCCTCGCCTTTCCTCTCCATCTTTCGATCATTCAGTACTCCCACATTATCCTCCATTTTCACTCTAACTATTGGTGTAAGTAAAGAAAATAATTTCTCTGCTCTTTGTATCCAGTCATTTTTTCACCTTCACAACATCACCAGACTGCATCTGAACAGTGTTCTCCACTATACGTGCCCTGAGTTACACCTACATCCACTACACCCTTCAATTGCATTGACTGTTGATATAGTACTGAACCAACCCGCCACTCATCCTCTCAAAAGTACAAATGGTGAGGCACCAGTACTGGTACGTGGCTTAATGAGCATTACACAAAATAGATTTCTAAGTATAACTTTAGCATTTAATCCGTTGATTATTGCTAATTATAGCTGGCCTTTGACTACCCCAATAAAACTCTAAACCTAACAGTTGTTTATGGGATGATTTAAAGAGGTCCTGGTGTGCTTGACGTCAGTGTCACAATGACCTCCATTTCATCTGATAGCAGATGAGAAGCATTATTAGTCACCAATTCGTTTAGGATTTCCACATGATAAACACATCCCTCCCTTCCAGAAACTTACCACACCAGTATTATTTACTCTGTCAACAAACTGCACTTTGGCCACTTCAAATAATAATCTAGACTAAGTACAGCACCACAGAAAATCCTCAAATGGGCCTTTCACATTTAAAGCCAATGTGCTCAGCAGTGAATGGTGGGACACCACAAGAAGAGGAGTGACGAGCAAGGTGGCAGGGGTCATCGGCGGTGGAAGGTAAGTGCCTTTTATTTTAAATTTTTTAATTTTTGTTCTTTCCCCCCATACCCCTTTGTCCCACCCACCGCCCCTTTGAGAGCTGCGGCGGCAGCCGCTGGAGAAGGCTCTCTGCTTTCCCTCTTTGAAACTCCCTGTGCAGGCTTATTTTCTGTAAAATTAGCTGATCTTTAGGCCTTGACCACAGAGAACACAGATATATCACTCTTGGATTATAGTGCAAGTAAAACTTTCATTTCTTGGCTATGAGTAATTTAGTAGAAAAAACTATTTGAAAACCTCTCTTCTGCCATTTAAAAATTCATCCTCAATTATATTGATCCAGGTTTTTATCCTTAGTGGTTCCAAATCTGCATAAAATAATAATTATATATTTCACTGCACTCTCTAAATGAGAGTTAGTATTGTGGATCTTAGAGGTATGGTACCTTTGCTCATGAGACACACCAGAGGCAGCATTGTGTTTGGGGGGCTCCAAATACAAAGAGAATGTAGCACATCCCTTGTCCTCTTGCCCAGGGCATGGCATGTTCTGCACAGCTCTGTGTGATTGTGTCTTCATGTCCATTTGTGGGCTGTTCCCAGTGCTAGGTGGAGTATGAGCCTGGGAGCGCGGCTCGTAGAGTGCACACACTTTCAAAGGAGGAAGGATACCAAACAAGTAGCACTTCTTCTCATGCCTGAAAGATTCTACTTTCCTGAAAAAGAAGATGTTATTAGCCTTAATGTGATGCTTAAGGTGGGCCTGTTCATGTTGTTTGTTGTCTGATGTTACTAATTCAGGTTGGTGCCCATCTTTGTTTCTGTAATGTCATGGCCCGTCTGGGCCAAATGTAAGGAGACTTTACCTCGAGATGGCTGTGTCAGAATACATTTATTCATCACATTCATTGCCCACTTTGAAGCCTTTTATCCCTACTTTTTGCTCTATTTTTTCTGCAGCTGGATTCAGTTTTTTATATTCTGCTTCTGATGGTCTTATGCCTGACTCTTTCTCCACCCTGACTCAGGGTAGATTTGGTGCCTTGCTTATCAATCCTCAAAGCTTCCATCAACTGCATTTCAGAATCACAATGATTAACAAGGAGGATTTTTCCTCCTAAATGTGTCCCCATTTAGAAGGCACCTTTTAAGTGCATAGTAAGTACAAATGACACAATGGCTCTTGGGAGGAGTCACCCTTTCCCCCATGCAATCTAGAAGAAACCTGAAAGGCCTTTGTGCTGTCCATTACTCGACAAGTCAGCAGGATCACAGGACTGTTGTTTCTTGTTTACTAAATTGGGGTCACTTAAAATAAAATTTCAGAAAGCCTGAACTTCATCATTTGGAGATGAAAATGTTAGCATTTATGTAGTCGGTAGTGCAACTTTTTTCAGTGAATTACTAGATGACAAGGGGCATAGAAACTTAAGAAATTACACAGTTTTTTATAAATAAGTAAAATAAAAAGAACCATGGTAGATTATTGGTAAGTGTATTATTATTGAGAGCCATACCTCCTGCTGAAGCCAGCACTTGCCTAGTGGTTAGGGCTTTCATTATACTTAGTAAAGCATAGAATGTCCATAAGCTTCATAGCACTACAAAGTGTTGGTGGCAAATTATTCCAAAAGGGCTCCATTCAGTGGATGGGAGGAACCCTAGCAGGCAACCTGCCATTTTACCTAAGATGCTAAAAATGCTTGTACCACTACTGCCTGTTATTCTGTTTAATATCAAACAATACCTGGAACCATGGGCAATGCTATGCAAATATTCAACAGGGGTTCCAAGTGAAGAAATGTAATAGCAATGCTAGTCAATGTATCCCTGGATGATAAACAAGAGTTAAACTGTTCAACAAAAGAGTATTCTAAAAACGTACAAGACAAGGGGCCGACGTATTGATTTTAAACAAATATATTATACTGGTATTATTCACAAAAAGATAAACAAAGTATCAAATTTGCCGTTAAAAGGTGCAGCAATGCTCAAGTGATAACACACTGAGTACAAATTATGAAGTACACAGTGTGCAAAAGAAAAAACAACAATGGAAGATTTCCTTGAACCTTTTTCAAAAACCTAGTAATTCAATTTCAGGGGTGTGATTACATTGCACTTGCTGAAAGCGTCAATGACGTTTCAAAACAGCAAATTAAAAGGATCATCGTCAGGACAGTAATAATTAATTGAGCAATCGCATATTTTATAACTTTGAAGGATCGGTTGAATATCACTTCAAAGAGTCCATACATTTGTAAACTTTGAGCAGGGCCTTTAAAACCCAGGCATATAGTACAACATTTCAGAAAGAATGTCCTAAAAGTTGGATAAGTCAGCGACTATGTGTTGGAACAACACATGCTGAAACCATGAATGCCTGAACAACATGGTCGGAACAACGACTGCGTTGTTACCACTAATGCCTTTACCACAAATGCCTTAACAACGATTTTTCATTTTAAAGGCATTCCTGGTAAAGGCATGCGTTGAATGGCATGTGTGGTTCCAGCATGCTATCCCCCTGACCCCCCTTCCCGCCCCTAAAGCTACCACGACCCTCCACCCCCACCCCTGAAACCTAAAATAACCCCAACCCCCCACCCACCCCTAAAACTACCCTGACCCCACACCCCACCCCTAAAGCCTAAACTACCTCAACCCTCCACCCACCCACCACTAAAACTACAGTGAAACCCAACCTCTAAAACCTAAAACTACCCCAACCCCCAACCCCTGCCCCTAAAACTACTGCAACCCCCCCACACCGCCCGAAAAACCTAAAAGTACCTGGACCCCCACCCTCACCCCTAAAACCTAAAACTACCCTGACTGCTCACCCCACCCCACCCCTAAAACCTAAACTACGCTCACCCCTAAAACTACCGCGACCCCCACCCCACCCCTAAAACCTAAAACTACTCCAACCTCCCACCCCTGCCCCTAACACTACTGCAACCCCCCACCCCACCCCTAAAACCTAAAAGTACCCCGCCCCCCACCTCGCCCCTAAAACCTAAAAATACCCTGATCCCTGCCCCTAAAACCTAAACTACCTTAAATCCCCACCCCTGTCCCTAAAACTACTGCGACCCCCCACCTCAACCCTAAAACCTAAAATTACCCCGCCCCCTAAAACCTAAAACAACCCCGACCCACATCCTGCCCCTAAACCCACCCCAATCCCTCAACCCCTCCCCTAACACTACTGCGACCCCCACCCCATCCCTAAAACTACCCCGAGCCCTGCCCCTAAAAAATAAAGTACCCCAACCATGCCCCTAAATCTACCGCAGCTCCCCACTCCTGCCCCTAAAACCTAAAATTACCCTGACTCACCCACTCCCGCCCCTAAAAACTAAAATTACCCCCACCCTGCCCCTATAACTACCCCCCAACCCTACCCCAGCCCCACTTACCTGACGGCGTCCTCTCCGATCCGGAGTCTGTTTTCCTCTGCCTTAACTACACATGTTCGTTGTTCTGGACATGCGTGGCAAAGGCAGGGGAAAACATGGTCGTTGTTCAGGAAAGCGTTTTTTTTTTTTCATGGACAACGAACCCTTGTTGTTCCCGTGACGTTCAAGTCAGCTGTTCAGGGGCATCCGCTTCAGTTAGAGGAGCGCTGGTAGCAAGAAGCTTGACAAGAACCTTAATGGCTTTGAACTCTAACTTTCACCAAATGCTAAGTCACTTGGTTTCACCATGGACACCAACCTCACTCTGAAGGAATACATTGCCAAAAAACAAATATGGCCTGGTATCAACTCTCTCTTCTAAAGACTTGAAGCCACTTCAGCACTTCTGTTCAAGCCCTTGAACTCTTGCATTTAGATGGTGTTAATGCACTACTCAATGACCTCCCATACTCCATATTGGCACCCAGAAGTAGCATCCCACATGCTACAGCATATCTTGTCAAGGGACTGAAGAAATATAATCACATTATCTCCATCCTGATGGTACTCCAATGGTTTCTTTATGGACCGAGCCATCCTCAAACCCAGCTGCATCATTTACGAAGTGCACCGCATGGACGTAATTTAGGAGTCAGCAGGGTTAACAGCTGAGACCCTTGACTTGCTCCCTGGTACCCCTTGCACTTCCTTTGCAACCCTTCCATCAGAGGTGGCAAAAGCAGTCCCAAGAAAGAAGGTAAATAGTCCCTGTTTATGTTCAGCTGCTCCCACTGGGGTCTAATTTTGAAATAAATTCAGTGGAGGAATGCCACTCTTCTCACTAAACAAAAAAAGTAAAATAAAAACAGGCATTGAGGAACAACGTATTGTGTAACTTTTGTTGTGAATGCATGAAATATGTCAGAACCATGGTTTCACCTTTGAGCTTACAGCCATCAAGTCATTATGAATAAAATGTTTTAAATATCCAAGGAATAGGTTAAGCCAATAGCATTTTTATCCTCTATTTCAAAAGAAAATAAATGTGCAAAGTTTCCACGCCATATAATGTCTCAATCCTAATTTGAAAAAGGCTGTATATATAAAATAAATATATTTGTGTTAGTAACTGCTTTGGTATACTAACTGTGAACCTATTACAGGATTCTTAATGTCAGGGGCAAAGGTCATATGATGTCACTTCCTATGATGTCACTGAGGTCAAAGGATGTGTGATGTCACTTCTGTTACCTCTAGCATTTTGCTATATCGACACCCATAAAGTACCCCTGCTTATCTTGAGGACAAGGTCACCTTCTAAAGTGGTTCTCAGCTCACCTGCAGCCAGGACACCATCCGACTGCGGACTAAGAACTGTAAACAGTTAAATACAAGACAACAGGCCTTTTCTATCTGTGTACCCAGAATGTGGAAGGGCACCCCTGTAATCATCTTGACTGCTCTCAACATTGATCCAGTTTAGGAAAGAGTTGAAGACTCACTTCTTTAAACAACACATCACAGTGCATGAAGTGGAATAAACCAACTTCCTCAACTATTACTCATTTACTTGATGCATGTCTTTGTCTGCTCCCTTTTGGCTAGGTTTGTGCTACAGAAATACCATATACAAACATACTTACATACATACTTTGACCCTTTGGTACTGTCTGCAGGAAGCAGCAAGCACAAACATTATTCAAAATAGAGGATAAAGATCTTTATGTGCGACAAACTGCATAATGAATATAAGCAAATATATTAGTTATTTGCAAAATATTAAGGACCAAAAGAAGTAATAAAATGACAACTGGAATTAAAGCAGCTGTAACCGTCAATATAGAAAATATGGGAACAGAAGTTCTCAGAGGGTACAGCCTGTAGGGCTGGGCCAGCTTGAAGCCAGTGTTTGGCATTGGTTAGGTCCCTGCGCAAAGTTACCTCCAACCAAGTTGCTCTTGCCCAACTGGTACCTCTCAAGTGGCTCCTAATGCAGTAGAAGATTGAAAATGTTTTTGATATGCAAACTTTGAATGACAAGTTCAGAAGAAAAGTTAGGAAAAAAGGACTAGACTTTGCATAGAGGGAATACGTGTTCAAATGTGCTATAGATAAAAAAAAATAGTCCTACTGCATGGTTTTGGAACATCAGCTGCACATATGTCTAAAAAAAATTCTTGGTGTGAGGTAATGTTTCAGGGAATAAAAGTACTGAACATTCGTGTCTAATCAGGTCAACTCTGCCATTCAGGGCTTCCTCTTCTTCTCTGTGTGACCTACTTTAAGAGCTGTGAATAGTGCCTCGTTGACTACGAACATAGCTTGATATATTCTAGATAGGAAACTACATCATCCCAAGACGAATGTCAATCAAACCCCTCTTGTTGTCTCTGTAGTTAATGAAGGTAACTTCATGTTTCCGTTCAGTGCCGGCTCGAGGGCGTGCAATCAGTGCAGCCGCACTGGGCGCTGACCTGGAGGGGGCATTGACTTCGGGGTGGGGGGGGAGGGAGGGCGCTGTGTTGAGCAATAATTTAGGATTAAAATGTAACTGCTACGGAATTATTTGTGCACTTATCTTTCAGGCAGCAATAAAAATGTCAGGATCTCTCTTGTGATTAATGTTCTGCTATAAAGAGATATCCAAGCTGTGTCTAGTGGCAGCCTTGACACACTATAAAGTAGCACAGAGGGTTAATATGCTGCCGCAAAGAACAGATCTGTTTTTTGTGTGGATAGCTGAGTGGAGTAGTAAAGTCAGCCCTTACCAGTGTTTTAAAACAAATACAATGTATATGAGCGAGGGGCTATGGAGAGATGAGGGGCACATATTATAATGTAAAATAAAATGACTGTGGGATGGGCAGAAGCTTCAGGGTATTATATCTACATTAAGATAGGTCAATCTTTGCAGGTATCAACGATTAAGAAACAAGTTACTACAGAGTTTAAGAAACTTGATGGTTCTAATTTGTCTTCAGGTCTAGCAAAGTATCATACACGTCTCATTTCCTTGGTGTGTTTTAGAAGCAATCATGAAATGATTAATTTGATTGAATTGATCCACCACAGTTCAAAGTGATTTTGGATATGCAGTGGTTGGCATTACACAAACCCAGTATTGATTGGCAGCAGCGAGTCTACAATTGATCTCAATTTAACATACAACAGTTGTATGAAACCTCATGAATCATCCACTAGTCACCATTACAAGGCATTAGCAGAAATAATTATACCTCAGAGGATGTGTAAAGTCACTTCTGTTACCTCTAGCATTTTGGTGAATCAGCACTCATGCAGTATCCCTGCTTATATTGCAGACAAACTCACCTTCTAAGGTGGTTTTCATGTTATTAGTTGTTTGCCTAACTTATCTTCTTGTTATGACGCTTCAATGATATATTTGAACAGCAAAAAGCAAGTGTAGTACCATTAATCAGAAGGTATGATTGTAAGATTGATTTTGAAACTGGTGCAGCTATATCCTATAGTCAAGTGCATTCATCCACAGAATCAGAGTCCAAGGACGCTAGCCAGTATACAGATGAAAACTTGACCAATGTATTTTGCAGACTATTGCAATCACTGACCTCCTGTCCATTACATTTTTCTTCCTGAGAAAAGATACAAGCTAGCAATGTGTATAGACTATGTAGTCATCAACTGGATTGCAGTTAAAAATACATATCCATGCCCTTCGATGCCTGTTTTATTACATATAATCAAAAAGTCAAAAATCTTTGCCAAACGTGATCTGAGAGTTATTTAGTCAGAGTCCAAGAAGCTGATGAGCGGAAGACTGTTTTGCTCAAAGTTTGGGTTATATGGATATCAGGTTATGCCCTTTGAATTCTGTAATTCTTCTGCTGACGTTTGTGTTTTTAAGCAATGTTTTATGCAGTTTTTACTGTATTTCATATAGTTTACCTAGATTATATTTTTATTTATTTAGAGTCAAAAACTAATACAAGGTTACAAGATCATCATCTTTTGGTTAAATTAGATAAGTATTACTTTCATCAGACTATATTAGAGTTTTTGGGGCTACCCAATTACCCCTCACGGCATTCAGATGGATGAGAAAAAAGTCTCTGTCAAAGCTCAGTGTTCAACTTCAACTTACGTTACTGCTGAGCATTTTTAAAATTCTTCGCTAAGTTACATAGATAATCCAGTCATCACTTTTCTGAAATAGTAAGACATTTTACCAAATGTCTCCACAATGAAGCTGACTCCGTACACTACAAAGAGGCTGAGCAGACAATATCACTTTTGAAGAAATGGTTTTCTTGTGCCCCTAATTTGCACCACTGGAATGTTGAGCATCCATTTTTGTTGAAACTGATGCTTTGTATAATGCCTCGGAAAGGGTTTTGTCCCAGAAAGATTTAGGCCCACATTTATACTTTTTTAGCGCTGCATTTGCATAGTTTTTTTATGCAAAATCGTCTCAAACTTACAAAATCCAATTGTATTTTGGAAGTTTGCTCTGCTTTTGCGTCAAAAAATGACGCAAATGCGGTGCTAAAAAAAGTATAAATATTGGCCTTAGTGACAGGACAGGTGCATTTAAGCCGTTATTACAACCCCCGACATGAGACCACCAGGATGCTGTGGAGGTCGACTGCTGCCAATGCAGCAGTCCGGCCTCCATATTTTGACCACGGCGAAAGCGCCACGGTCCCAACGCCAGCACCGCCAGGTTGCTGCTGGTCTGCCCTTGGGATTATGACCCCCATGTCCACCAGCCTTTGCATGGAGGTTCCACCGCCATGTAAAGGCTGGTGTAGACGCAGTGCAGGAGGCCCCATGCCCCCTGCACTGCCCATGCATTTGGAATGGGCAGTGCAGGGGCCCCCATTGACAGCCTCCTTGCGCTTTTCACTGCCTGTAAAGCAGGCAGCGAAAAGCATGATGGGTGCTGTCGCACATGACGCATTGCAACATTTCCGCCGGCTCGATTACGAGCCGGCGTCTATGTTATGGTGAGTTTCCCACTGGGCCAGTGGGTGGTAACGCTGTTTCCGCCCATTGACCCAGCGGGAAACTCTTAATAGGGCCCGCGGGCGGAAGACCGGACTGGCAGTCTTCCATCCTAAAGAGTTTGGCAGACAGCCTCCGCCACCCGCCAAACTCTCAATGAGACCCTTAGTGTCTTTGCTCTCTAAACATTTCTCCAGCAGTATTACAATATGCTGTCACTGACACATACCTTTTGGCAATTAAGTAATTTTTTTATCAATGGAGGCATCATTTTTAAAGACAAAAACACTGTAGAAGTTTACCATACTAACAAGCTGAAATCAACCGAAGCTTTGTCTCCCACAAAAGCTTAGTTGGGCATTGATAATTTCTGTTTATGATTTTGTGTTTACTTCTACACCTAGTCTAAACACTGGTATGGAGCGCAGATGCCTTTTCATGGGAGCCTTAATATAAAAATGAAAATAAGGTGAATAATTATCCTCACTTCAGTACGGCATCTGAGACTCAGAATTCTATTGCCCTAAATAAAATAGAAACATTTGACCTAAAACAGTATGTACAGAACCACAATCTATTGATAAGGAGCCTGGGTCAAATAAAAGAGAGCCAATGTGAGAATGCTGAGTTACTGCATTAAGCAGAGACCCTGAATTTGCCAGCAGCCCAGTTAAGACAAAGGCTACACGATTCTACAACTGCTAGTCATCCAAGAATTACTACAATATTAGCAGTAGTTTTGGTGACAAACTTTGTAGCTGATAAACTATGGTGGTCATTCTGACCCTGGCGGTCTTTGACCGCCAGGGCGGAGGACCGCGGGAGCACCGCCGACAGGCCGGCGGTGCTCCAATGGGGATTCCGACCGCGGCGGTAAAGCCGCGGTCGGACCGGCACCACTGGCGGGGTCCCGCCAGTGTACCGCGGCCCCATTGAATCCTCCGCGGCGGCGCAGCTTGCTGCACCGCCGCGGGGATTCCGACCCCCCCTACCGCCATCCAGATCCCGGCGGTCGGACCGCCGAGATCCGGATGGCGGTAGGGGGGGTCTCGGGGCCCCTGGGGGCCCCTGCAGTGCCCATGCCACTGGCATGGGCATTGCAGGGGCCCCCGTAAGAGGGCCCCTACATGTATTTCACTGTCTGCTGCGCAGACAGTGAAATACGCGACGGGTGCAACTGCACCCGTCGCACAGCTTCCACTCCGCCGGCTCGATTCCGAGCCGGCTTCATCGTGGAAGCCTCTTTCCCGCTGGGCTGGCTGGCGGTCTGAAGGCGACCGCCCGCCAGCCCAGCGGGAAAGTCAGAATTACCGCCGCGGTCTTTCGACTGCGGAACGGTAACCTGACGGCGGGACTTTGGCGGGCGGCCTCCGCCGCCCGCCAAGGTCAGAATGAGGGCCTATATGTCCAAATGTGTTACATTTGTGCCCAGAATAAGAGTTCACATGCTAAACCTCTGGGTCTTCTAAAACCATTGCCTGTTCCACCTAAACCATGACATAAAGGGCCTGATTCTAACTTTGGAGGACAGTGTTAAACCGTCCCAAAAGTGGCGGATATACCACCTACCGTATTACGAGTTCCATAGGATATAATGGACTCGTAATGCGGTCGGTGGTATATCCGCCACTTTTGGGACGGTTTAACACCGTCCTCCAAAGTTAGAATCAGGCCCAAATTGTCCATGGGTTTTATAATAGAGTTACCTAAGAGTCAAAGTTGCACCGTTGTTATGGTGATGGTAGCCCATTTAATGAAGACTGAGCATTTTGTTTAAATACTTGGTTTGCTCTCTTCAACAAGGTAGCACATGGTCTTTGTACATCAAGGCATTCAGTTGCATTGAATACAGAAAGTTTAAGTGACTGACGTGGGGTTCTCAGTTTACCTCCAATGTCTGATATAGTTTGTGTGAAGAATCAGATATGGACATATGTCTGTCTGCTAGTTACCATCCTCAGACAGAATGACTAACTCAACATAGTAAGCAATGTCTGCAATACCAAGCTTTACTACAAGAATAGGAGTAAGACATGGGCCCTCATTCTGACCTTGGCGGTCTTTTCGCAAGACCGCCGAGTTACCGCCGCGGTGAAGACCGCCGACCGCGGCGGTATGCCGCTGTGCGCATTCTGACCGCTGGGAGCGTTCCGCCGGGAAACCGCCAGCAGCCACACTGGCGGTCGGCGGGAAAGTGGAGACTGGTCAACCTCCACCGCCACGCCAGCAGAACACCGCCCACAGAATTACGACCCACATTTCTGTGTGGCGGTCTTCTGTTGGCGGTCTTCTGTTGGCGGTCACCTCCCCATGGCTCCCGTCGCCTCCCGGAGGACCAACGCACAAGGTAAGTTGATCGTCCGTGAGGGGAGGGGGTGGGGGGGTGTTGTGTGATGTGGGCGTGCATGGGGGTGTGCGTGTGTAGAGGTGGTGTGTGAGTGCGTGTATGCGGGCGGGGGGTGCTGCTGTGTCAATGGGTAATGTGTGCTGTTCGGCAGGTGCGCGTGTCTGCATGTATGTGTGTGGGTATGTGTCCCCGTTGTGTATGTGTGTGTAGGGGGTGTGTATATGTGCATGTTGGGGGTGTGTGCATGTCGGGGTGCATGTATGTGCATGTCGGGGTGGGGGTGGGGAGGGGGTTCGTACCACCTCTGGGGGGTGGCAGGGGGGTGGAGGGTGTGGGGGGAGGACTTGGGTGGGTAGTGGGGGGTGGGGGAGACCCCTATCAGTGCCAGGGAAGGAATTCCCTGGCCCCGATAGTGCTTACCGCCATGGTTCGCACGGTGGTTCCCGCCCGCAAGAAACCGCGGCGGTAGGCAGGGTCATAATACCCTTGGCGGTCTTGGGACGACCGCCGGGCCGGAGTGCGCAAACTCCAGCCCGGCGGTCATGACCGCCGTGGCGGTCGGAGTGGAGAAGTGGCGGTCGGTCGCGGCGGGGACCGCCGCGGTCAGAATGCCATTTTTAATACCGCCGGTCTGTTCGCGGTCCGACCGCCGTCTCTCCGCCGACCGCCAGGGTCAGAATGAGGGCCATAGTGATTAAAAGTACTGACATAAAACAATACATATGACATGTAGAACATTTAGCCACAGGGTTGTCATCCTATCTTTGTAAGTATGGACATGTATGCTGGAATGGCTAGACAGCCTTTACTTTGAGCTTTTCATGCTTTAAGATATAAAGCTCCTCTTGTGCTGTGCTTCAGAAGCAAGAGGTTTTATTTTGAAGGAGTAGGAAATAAAGAAATTGCCAGGGTATATGTTCCAATTCCAAGGCAGTATCCTCCCAGTCACCAGCTACAAACTGCAAGCAGTACGTTCCACAACCTAACTAATGCAGAATTGTCTCTACAAAGTGATGGTGCAGAGGAAGGATTAAGTACAAACCAAGCTTTAGCAGCCTGCAGCAGAGAAACAAACAGTGCTTCGCACTCAGGGCCATATTTATACTTTTTGACGCAAAACTGCGCCGATGTAGTTTTGCATCCAAAAGTTTAACGCTGGCTAATCCTATTTCTTTGTGCCACCCGGGCGTCAGATTTATACTTTGATGCTCCGTGGCATAAACTAGGGGTTAGAGTCATTTTTTTTTACTCAAACCATTGCGCGACGGCGTAAAGAAAAATTATGTTAATGCGGCGAAAATTACTTTAATCCGGTTTACGATGTCGCAAACCGGATACACGCCTTTCTTCTCCGCAATAGTGTCAAAAAGCAGCGCAAACACAGCAAAATGTGCAAAGGAGCCCCAAAATGGATCCCAGAAGCCTTGAGAGACCCCAGAAAGACTACAACCGACCAGGAACCAGCCAGGAGGAACCAGACCATATCCAAGAGAGGGAGAAGAAGAAAAGGAAGTGTTGGTTCAGTGCAGAGGAGCATGAAATACAGGTGAAAGAGGTGACGGAACACCAGCATCAACTTTTTGTCACCTCAAAATTGCCAATTGGGAGGAGAGAGGCAATTTGGCAACAAATTGTCGACAAGATGAAGAGTGTGGCAGAAGTACGGAGAACAGTCACTGACTGCAAGATACGCTTGCATGACTGCAAGCGCAGGACCAAGGGAAAAAAAGGCAAGGAACAGGAAGGCAGCACTGCATACTTGAGGTGGGAGTCCAGCACCGCAGGAGGCCCTGGACCACATAGAGGAGATGGTGGCAGCCGTCATCCCAGAGGAAATCGTCACAGGGATTCAAGGTCAGGACAGGGCAGACTACCAGGAAACCACACAGATGCAGGGTAAGTTGCATGGGGGACAAAAATGCCTAAATGTTAACTGTAAGCAGGAGGGACATACCTACCACACAATGCCAGCCATGAAAATCAGGTAGTGGAAAGGGCAAAGGGGCATGGCACGGGTGCATGGGCTGTGCAGGGGAAACCAGGGGCACAGCACAACACTACACCAACAACCTTTGCATGGGGGTACTCTGCCATGCCAAGGATGTTAGTAAAGGCAAAGCCAGTCCAGGAGGGTAGGGTACAACGTAAAAGTGGCCTGCTGTCACACGGCAGCTGGTATTGTTGCTACATAAACTAGGGCCCAATTACCAATCTCAGGCCATATCCGCAAGTGGTTTTTACCATTGACAACAGTTGCCACTGCCACCTGTGCTGTGTGTGGAGGTCAAGTAGCTAATTGCAGTTACGTGCCCATGGATCAAACACACCCAAAATAGAGGGTTCAGGATGACGACATTATCAATCCCTTGTAATTCACAACAAAGTGCAAATCCTGTCAAAATCTCATGTCTATAGGTGCAATAAACATCAGGTATTGTTGCTTACATTATGAAGTACACAGCAGTAATGTCATACCCATGCTGCACATTTCAGGGTCTACCCCATGCCTGTGTTACAATAGCTGCGATGCCACCTTGCAACATCACAACTGTAAGACTGTTAAGACAACAGCATGGGGGGGGGACATATGTGTCTAGATAGTTAAACACACCTGCACAGTCATAAGAGGAAATGGAACACTGCCAGGACCATCACTGCAATCCAATGTAGCACACATTCCCCGACATCAACATTACACACTACCAATGCTAACACCTGTATTGTGCCATGCCAATGCTATACATAGTATATGCTAGGTCACAGCAACATATAGGTGGATGTGAAATTTCTGAGACTGGGTCAGTTCCAGATTGTTAAGTGTGGTGCAAGTGGCATCAGAACACCCACAGCCAGTGCAAGGCCTCACCATGATAATAGAAGTAGACGGAGGGTTGAGTAGGACAATAAGGTGCCAACATACATTTTGGACAGAACCTATACATAGAGGATGTGACGCAGACAAGTCACCAAACTGCCCACACTATATGTGACATGCAGGTGGGGCATCGGTCTGGGAGAATGCTCATCTTAATGACAGGAACAATGAACAAACAGGAACCAAGATTACAATGTTCCAATAATAGGAAGTCAATAACGTCACATTACAAATGCCACAACACAGACACACTAATTGTACAATATCTCATTACAGAGGACGATGGCACTCCTGGGGATATGCCTGTCCTGGACTTCCCTGATGACATGGATGACGAGCTGACAAACATTAGCCAGCAGACCCTCCAAGATGTTCTTGGAACTCTCCAGACCCCACCATCAGTCGCAAGGAGGAGCACAGAAGTAGCAGCCATCACAGAGGACCCACCCACCACCCCAAAAGTACGACCTGCCAGCTCCAACCCAGCTGAGGACTCTGAGAACACTGGTACCACCTTTGAGAGGACAGTAGTGGGAGTACTGCGGGAGCTGGCCAAGGAGGTGCGGGTGGGGATGCAAAATATGGCAGCCAGCTTAGAGGGGATGCGCACGTGCATGATGTCATCTGCAGAACAGGCAGCAGCCATGCAAGCGCTACCATCCATCCTGCAAGGACTACAACAATGTGTAAGGGAATTCACCACATCAGTAAGGGAGTTGCCACAACTCCTGGCATCCCAAACCTTTCACTGCGTGCACCCCCTCAGGGCCGACCTGGCTGCCTACCACAGTGATGTAGCTGCTATACTCAAAAACCAGAAGCTTCTCCTTGCTGCAGTAATGCCCTTAATAGCCCCGCAGTTGGCAGCTACAGGGAATTCTGACTCTACATCTTCAAACACTGAAGTGTGTGTTGCCCCTTCAAACCCACCACCACCAAGGGCAGAGGAGCCGACACACACATCAGAAGATGAAGACGTGGAACAGATCACCTTCATCCGTAGGAGTACCCGGTAGCACCAGTCCATGCCACATGGGCACTGATTTCCTATGTCCTGTGCTTGTTAACATGCCAGTCTTGCAACAGTTGGTCACATGCACTGTTCTCCAGCACACTGTTTATCTTGACACTATGCTCTGTGATTGTCTCTCACTACCTCATTGGCAATTCATGTTCCTCTGCACTGTATGACACTTCACCCCAGCATGTCCAATGACATGTCCCATTGCACTTGTGTTCCATCACAATAGAAAGCGTCACACTAATGGACTCACAATCCTGGACTATGTAATTATTGCACTGCAGCACTTTAAAAGAAATAGCACTTACACAGCCACTTTGTCTCTGTGTAGTGTGACACTTCAACTGTGTAGGAGATTTGTGATGTATGTCACATGTCAATGACCATAGAATGGCAACACAACTGCGTTGAAAGATTATGGGTGGAAAACTATGAACTGGGGTCTGGATTGTATCATCATCTGCGCTTCCTGAGGCTTATTTCTGGAGTGAACTGAAAACAAACAGTATAATGCTGTGTAGGACAGAAAAACATTCCCTTCAAGACAATCTTTATGTATGTGACATCTGACTATAAACTTTCATCACACACATACCTTACAGCAGGAATGGATGTGAACAACTGTATGGACAAATATATAACCTGGGAGTACAGTGTAAGAAATGATAGGTGTGATTTATGTATATAATACTACATAAGATTATAACATCACTCAGGTTTACATGAACATCAGGCTGCAGGCAGACGTATCACAGTGCCCAAGATTCCAAATCAGGACTCAAACGATGACAGATTAAAAAACACATTCAAACTTCACAACACATTGGGAGCCATAGTAACCTTGAGTGGTGGTTGCAATGGATGGCAGATGCATAGAGAAGTAGCTGTGGTGTAGCTGCCAATGTGACAGCACATTAGGAATTGGGAAAAACCATGTCAATAATGGGATTCTGATGCAGGATGGAACACAAATGCAAATACTAAATTGACACTGTTCACCCATGCCAAGGCCCTGATCCCCAAGTATATGACACATGCAGTAAAGGAGTACCTACAACTTTATTTCGCAGTAATAAAACTAGGGGAAACACCTTAACTAACCTAACCTATCCTAACTACACATTACCCACAACTGGCCCTAACTACCCTAAGCTAAACTTACCTATCACCTTTAACTAAACACTCTAAACATCAACCCCCACCCCTCTTATATGCTGGGACGCATGTAGGACAACATATACTAACCTAAACACATACTAACGTATCCTAACAAATTATATATATATTTTTTTTTTACTATATATATATATATATGTATATATATATATATATATATATATATATATATATATATATATATATATATATATATATATATTAATATATATACATATTTGTTTTATTACACATAAACCCCAACACCATCCCTCACCCACTTACCCACAAAACACATGTGATAATATAACCCCCTCCACCCCCAACCAACTTATACTAACTAAACTAATAGCCTACTCTAACCTAATACTAAGCCCCCTAAACCCACTAAAGATAAGAACTAGGAAAGAGGAGGGAGGGGAGGGAACCATGGGTGAGGATCCAAAAGTCATAAATTGGCCCTCTGCAGGATCTTCTTTATACCCTGCAGTCTCCTGCTATTGCGGGACACCTCCTGCTGCAGCCTGTCCATCCTGCGCAACATCCGTTGCATGTCACGTCTCATGTTCTGAAATTCAACATTGTCAATCACACCAGCTGGGGTTGTCTGTGTCCCACTTGTTGATGGTACTGCTGGTGCCGGTGTCGTGCTTGGAGACGGGAGGTGCAGGAGCCGCTGCCTGTGGGCCTGGAGCAGATGAGGTTGATGGACCTGCAACCGTGGCTGTCATCCTTTGGGCGACTGTGGTCTGAGCTGTAGTGGTGGTGGTGGAGGCTGTTGTGGGCAAGGCTGGCCCCCCCCTTGGGCAAATGCCCTCCAGACCCCTGTGGCTATCTCATGGCGATAACGTCGTGCCATTATGCGGAACCCAGAATCTACATCTAGTATGTGGGGGTAACGCATTGCCTGCCTCTGGAATTCCCTGATCTCATGGGCATTTATGTTGGCAGCTGTAAAAATAGAGAAAGCCAAACATTAGTGACATCATTGTGTGATACATCTACAGATGAAATTCTAACACTTCCTCAAAAAGAGCAGAAACAGTCCAAATCACAGTACAGATCATAGAATGTCCCTGAAGAATGACAGGCCAACGAAGCCTACACATCTACTATCTAACAGCACAGCAATGCACAAAAAGGCATGTACCAACTTTAATGATCTCTGCATCATTGTACTGCTATTAGTCACATAGCAAATGCTGCAAGTACTCCACATGTGTCAGGCCAACTAATGACTATCTTCTGGATGACAATCAAGGGCCACAAAACCTGTGATTTCTAAATGGAAGTGCCTGGACGGTATGCAGTTGCCAATCATGAGGGAGCATCCTAGGTTGGGACGAATGAATGTTTGAATGACATGTCTGTCTTCTACACTGGGATCCTCACACCTCGGTACACATATTTCCTAACCCTGTACCACAGGGGGGGATGGACATGCAACACATACTTTCAAACATCAAGGACAGCCAGGAAGCTTTGGACAGCTGTCCATGGGTTTAGTCAGTCCACCACAGGTAAGGAGGGCTGCCAACTAGGATTGACTCAGACATTGGACAATCACATCCCCATTTATGTTTCTAATTGCAGACAATTGTCAACATCATTTGATCTCACTGATACCTTTCCAAAAACAAGCACATAGATGCAATCACCCATCTGGGCTTCAGCTGCATGCGCACCTATGACATTTCACTCAAGTGCCACATAAACGGAGCACAACATGTGGAGCTAGATGCTGCTATGAAGTCAAACATGCAGTCCTACATGTTCATTAGTTAACAGGGATGCTCAAGTCTGTGGGTAATACTTCGGAATCACTGGTCAGTGTGAATCAGGGTATGACTTGCTGAATAAATCATGAAAATGTCCACCTCCAAATTAATCATTGGCATACATGTAGCAAAAAATCACCCTGTTCACCTGCCCATGCCTATAGTGCAGCACTCAACTCCCATTATATGAGTCTCTGCCACAGATTGTCCACCTCAAACATGGAACAAAATGTCAACCTCCCATTCAAGTCACATATCAGATCATGTGCCAGCACATCATACCTTGCAATGAGTCCAACACACAGGAGTCAATCACACAACAGCTGCAAACACAACACGGGACAAACATATCAACACTTACTGAATATGTCTGGGTCTGCAAATCAAGCCACTTCACCAATTGTGTAGGGGGTTGGTCCACCTGTAAAACATGGAAGGGTGAAATGTGCTCAATGTCTGCTCCCTGTACAGAACTTGAATCAACAAATTACTGTGTGTGACATTTTATATGATAGAGCAGCACATCAGGCATGTAGACACCCCAACAGACATACTACTGCAAACATGCATTGACCCTGTCACTCTAGTGAGTGATAAACACACATATGCACACATGCACAGACCCTAAAAACCATGTGGTGCCAAACATGATTACTCAATTTTGTGCAGAATTATTTCTAGAGGATACTCCAATTTATCATTTGTTGTTATGAGAGACATGCAAAGCCACATTCCTGGTGCACTGCAATACCAGTCACTCAGGTATTGTGGCTTGTGCATTAAGGGACAATGAGTTACTGTGTGATGCTCATGTGGGTTAAGTTTAGTTCTGGAATTATTGTGCTTTATATGGTCCATTATATGTGTGCCTGTGTTGTATGTAGGTTACATATGCCACATTGGCAGTATACCCAGAGCCGTATATGACCCCTATAACACCACAATGGCAGGGATACTGTGTGTTACTTGATGACAATGGTACGATAAACATGGATTGGCCATTTATCTAAATCAAAACAACAAAGAAATATATGCTGACAGTGTCTAATTTGATCATCCGAGACAGAATGCATGGGCACAGGTGTAGTCATTGCACCTGAAATGTGTTACACAGAGCCCTGTGTACCTATATCAGGTATTGTAGATCACAGTTTGCCACATGCATTATCTTACATTTGCCAAGTTGGGTGATCTGTGGTTATACAACCAAACTGACACTGTCCCCTAATTGAAACATGGTTTAGCAAATGTCCTACTTCGGCAATCTTGATGACGTAGGTCTCTATTTGTATGCACCTTGGGAATGGCAGCACTCACAGGAATGCTGGCCTGCTGATCTTAGCATACAACCATGTCTGTGATAGCCTTCATACTGAGAAGTTAACAATTGTACATATGCTGCACTAGATCAGCAGAGGTGTACCAAACGTTAACTACCAAGGTATTTTGTCACTTTAAATGTATGATGGAAGCAATCAGTGGTCCCTTGCACAACATCATGCAAATAAATATTTTCTGACCATGCATTCACAAAGTTCAGGGATCCCATAATGACCCATTAACTTTATAAACATGTTTGGCTATAAAGTGACACAGATGGCAAAAGCACCAGCTCTGTACAAGCAATTGTGTCCAAGCCAAAATTGTTGTTGGGCCATGCTAATCAACGATAGAGATTCTACGCCTACTCTGAAAAACCACAGGAGGATCCTGCGTACTGCTACTGCAATCTGGTAGAATCTGGGCACAATTACATTTGGCCATGTGAAAGAATATCTGTCCCGACGTAAACACACAGAAACAATGAACTTAGGGCCAGATGTTATTTTTTTTAATGTGAAGCATTTGCTTCATTTGTTTACGCTACAGCTATGGAAAGTTGCACCAAAATAATATGAAGTATGCATTACATTGGCATCCATAATTAATTTCAGTGCTGCACAAACCAAGTCGAAATATCAGCCTAAGACATTAAGGTGGTCATTACAACCCTGGCGGTCGGTGTTAAAGTGGCGGTAAAACCGCAAACAGGCCGGCGAAAAAAAAATGGAAACGACCGTGGCGGAAACCGCCAACAAAGACAGCCACTTTAACACTCTAACCGCCACGGAGGTACAAACAAACAGCGCGGCGGTCACCGCCAACAGACAGGCGGAGGACAATGTACCGCCCACAGTATCACAACCTATCAATCCGCCACCTTTTCCGGGGCGGATTCCCCGCGAACAAAAACACCGCGGAAACAGGACTTCGAAGGGAAAACACTCACCTCTACACACCCCACGAGGAATCAGGACACCATGGAACCTGAGCTCCAGATCCTGCCAGCCCTTATCCTCTTGCTCCTCTACCAGGAGCGCGAACGCCGGCGGCGAATACCACGGTGAGTACTGCACCTACGACACGGGGGGAGGGTAAAAACAGGGACACACACACGCAATACGCAACACCCCCACCCCCACGCTCACCCACGACACACACACACTAATATATATTGATACATTACAGTTACACCCCCCCCCCGGAAGAACGCAAAGACAAAAGGAAAGGAGTGTAACCATTGTAATATATTAAAACCCAGGACGCAAAAATATATATGTACACTATAAACAAAATATACACCAAGAATAGTAGTCCAGGTAGTGCTCGATTGAAGCCGTGGAAAACTGGGCCCACACGGTATGGGCGAGGCCCACACTCAATCCCCGAACATGACGGAGAGAACACTGCAGGGGCATCAGATAGCAATAAAACAGGCACCTCAGGGGGAAGGAAAAGGGGGGCACCTCAGCCGGTTGAGTGCACGACGCCAAATCCACGAGGGGGCCACATGCCCACTGCTCCATCCTGGGGAGTGCAAAGCCACAGTCTCTCAAGTCTCACAAGAGGGTGGTTTGCCCACTGTACCATCCTGGGGAGGGCAAAGCCACAGTCTCTCAAGTCTCTACAGTGGGTGGTTTGCCCACAGTTCCATCCTTGGGAGTGCAAAGCCACAGTCTCTCAAGTCTCTACAGTGGGTGGTTTGCCCACTGTTCCATCCTGGGGAGTGCAAAGCCACAGTCTCTCAAGTCTCTACAGTGGGTGGGTTGCCCACTGTTCCATCCTGGGGAGTGCAAAGCCACAGTCTCTCAAGTCTCACAAGTGGGTGGCTTGCCCACTGTTCCATCCTGGGGAGTGGATGTGATACTCCATGGTTCCGGAGGTGGCTTTGTGCCCAGAGTGCTTCATCCTGCCAAGGACTGAGGTAGTGGATGTGAATCTCCACTGGTTGTGAAGGGGGCTTGGTGCCCAAAGTGCTTCATCCTGCCAAGGACAGAAGTAGTGGATGTGAATCTCCACTGGTTGTGAAGGGGGCTTGGTGCCCAGAGTGCTGCATCCTGCTCGTGATGGACTCAGTAGCGTCAGTGCCCTTGGCGTTCATGGGCCAGCGGTGCTAGTGGTGGTGGTGCCCTGTTCAGCGGTGCTAGTGGCGGCGGTGCCCTGTTCAGCAGTGCTTGTGGCGGCGGTGCCCTGTTCAACCGGTGCTTGTTGCGGCGGGTCCCTGTTCAGCAGTGCTTGTGGCGGTGGTGCCCTGTTCTGCGGTGCTTGTGGCGGCGGTGCCCTGTTCAACGGTGCTTGTGGCGCCGGTGCCCTGTTCAGCGGTGCTTGTTGCGGCGGGGTCCTTTGAAGTGACTCAGCTGCTGGCGGTCCTATCTAGCCCAGCAGGGCTGGTGCTGGCGGTCCTGTCTGGCCCAGCGGGGCTGGTGCTGGCGGTCCTGTCAGGCCCAGAGGGGCTGGTGCTGGTGGTCCTGTCTGGCCCAGCAGGGCTGGTGCTGGCGGTCCTGTCTGGCCCAGCGGGGCTGGTGCTGGCGGAGGCCTCCTGGGCAGCTGTGCCGGTGGCATTGGCCTCCTGCGTAGCAGGACTGGTTGCGGTGGCCTCCTGGGCAGCAGGGCTGGTGGCGGTCGCCTCCTGGGCAGCAGGGCTGGTGCTGGCGGTGGCCTCCTGGGCAGCGGGGATGATGGCGGTGGCCTCCTGGGCAGCAGGGCTGTTGCTGGCGGTGGCCTCCTGGGCAGCAGGGATGATGGCGGTGGCCTCCTGGGCAGCAGGGCTGGTGGTGGTCGCCTCCTGGGCAGCGGGGATGATGGCGGTCTTCTCTGCTGTGCTGCTCTTCCCAGCATTGCTGACTTTCTTGTGGCCCTTCCCCACCTTGGAAGGTGTCGCAGCTGAATCCACACTCCCACCTGTACCCCTGGGAGCAGCTTTGGTGGCTGGAGTCTTCCCCCTCTCCCACCGGGCACTGGCCAACTTTTGATGCTTGACAGGTGGGGGACTGTCCATGCTGTGGCTCCGTGCCACACCGGCTGCCCTGGTGGCCGGTGCACTCCAGATTCCGGTGACTACAGGCACCACTGGTCCCGGAGATGTTGTGGCTGAGGTGCTAGGTTGCGACCTGGAGAGTCGGCCTTAGGAGACGGACAGGGTGGGGGAGTTGTGGGAAAGAGGTCAAGGTTGGACAGGAAAAGTTTTTGGGGAACACTGGGACGGGTAGCTGGAGGGAGTTTGGGAGTGGAGGAAGAGGTTGTGGTTGTAGGAGGTGTTCGTTTGGTGACTTTGGGTGAAGGTGCATGTGCTGGAGGCTGTCATGAGGTGGATGGCTGTTGGGTGGGTGTGTGCCTGCGTTTGTGTATCTTGGGAGGGGGCGTCACAGACACACTGGGAGAGGACACAGGAGACATGTGAATGGCAGTGGGGGTGGTGACTGCACGTATGCGGGGTGTGGTGGTGGGTGTGCTGGTGATGGAAGTAGTGGCTGTAGATGTAGTGCATGCAGGTGTGAGTGTAGACGAGACAGGGAGGGAGGAGGGAGACGAGGGGGAGGGGGACACAGTGGAGGCAGTGGATGTTGGTGTGTCTGCATGTGTGTGATTCTTGCGTGAGTGCCTGTGGGATGTGTGGTGCTTATGTTTGCCAGAGCTTCATTTGTGTGTTGACGTGTGTGCATGCTGGTCTGAAGGTGTGCTTGGGATAGGCTGAGGTAGAGGGGATTGGGTGGGTGGAGGAAGTTGGAGGGGGAGGCTAGAGACAGGGACAATGGCTGCCATCAGTGCTGCGGCCAGAGTCTGAAAACTCGCTGAAGGGCCGCCTGACCAGAATGAATGCCCTCCAGGAATGCATTTGTTTGTTGCAACTGCTTTTCTACACCCTGGATGGCATTCAAAATGATAGACTGCCCAACAGTGAGGGACCTGAGGAGGTCAATGGCCTCCTCACTGAGGGCAGCAGGGGTGAGGTGCCTGCGGCGAAGGTGATGCCCACCCTCCTGGGTGAGCAGGCACGGGGCAAAGGCTGAGGGGCTGCTGAGAGGCGGTGCTGGTGGGGGGGAGGCGGCTCTACCTGTAGATGCGGGGGCACAGATGTTGCCACCACCACAAGGGAGCTCCCATCAGAGGACGAATCCTTGTCACTGGTGTCAGCTCCTGTCCCCGCCGTGGAGCTACCCTCGCCCTCCGTCCCACTGGTGAACTCCGAGTCCGTAGTGTCGCCCTCCAGGACCATGTGGGATGCAGCTCCCTCCTGCTCTGGTGCCACTGCTCCTCCGCCCGATGATTCTAATTTACACAAGAACAGGGAGACCACAAAAAGGGGGGGGGACGACAGAAGAAAGACATGTTGAGTGCATGCATTACCGCTACCGTTGGCGGACACGACAGACACAGAAGCCCCCCGCACTACGCCGTGGACTTGGCCTCCACTGTTCAATCCCTGGGACATGGCCTACAAGGCTATGGACGACATCTGCACACATGGATGACACAGGAGTCTGACTAGGTTTACTTGGCACTGTACACAGGTGGGTTTGGGGTGCCACAGGGTCTGCCAGAACAAGGGAACCTAACTAGCACACTCGCCCTGGCCTAGGGAAACCCAAAGCCCACCTCCCCCACCCAGACACCTCCACTGCGCGCAAAATCAGCAGAATGAGAGTGTACTCACCCCCTTGTGGCTGCTGTGATGCCCTCATGTGCCCATCCACTCCGGGTACGCCACCGCCAGGATCCTGAACATCAGGGGGGTCATGGTGCAACGGACACCCCTCCCACGTTGGGAGGCCATCCCCAGCTGGGCCTCCGCCGTTTTCTTGCTCCAGCTGCGAATGTTCTCCCATCTCTTACGGCAGTGGGTGCTCTGTCTGTGGTAGACCCCCAGGGTCCAGACGTCCTTGGCGATGGCACGCCAAATATATTTTTTCTGGTCGGCGCTGACCTACATGAATTGTACAGGGGGAAAAGAAAAGTTATTACCAAATGCACCGTCACAGTCATTGGCCCCCATCCCTACCCTTGCCATGATGCACATGCACTCACCGTCGTTTCATGCACGCCTCAATCTCCCCCCCATCTTTCATCCACCGCACTCCACACAGGCATAGCCCATACAGCATGCTCCCAGTGTATTTACATGTTTGTCTGGAGGACCGTAGAGTAGCGTGTACTGGGGGAGGACTCCATCCACAAGTTTCTCCAACTCCTCCGATGTGAAGGCAGGGGCCCTTTCCCCAGACGCACAAGCCATTGTCTCTTCCAGACTGAGGTCACAGCAGCACTTGCAGTGTAGGTCCTCTCCTGTCAAAGATCAGGTATCAAGTGATTGAACAGATCGAAAATGGCGGTCACGTCCGCGGCGGTGCGTACCGTCACCGCCGGTGTACATTGTCATTGGCTCCTGGGACCCATAGGGTCCAATGTTGCAGCATTGCGCCGCGGTCTTCGACCGCCTACCGCGACGGTGTACAACACCAGCGCAGTTACCTCACATCTCATTGTCCCACTTTACAGGTCAGGCAGCCGCCATTTCAGGGGCCCACATGGCTTAATTTTTAACTGCGTCACACATACCTAGGCCTTGCCTCAACACTCATACAGGCCAAATATCGGAATATGATTTGTGTTCTGTGTAAGCCGTGGGTACGTACCTCTGATTTGGTTGACTCTGTGCTCGCTGTTGTCCTTCATAGGCACCGTCCGTTTTGACATGTGAGGAGATGGCGGCATCCTCCGGTGTATAGACCGCTGGTGGACCTGTCGACAATGGAGGAAACCCATGTGATCATCACCTACAGGCTCGACCGTGCCACAATCCTGGAACTGTGTGCCCAGCTGGAGCCAGACCTGATGTCAGCTACCCGCCATCCCACAGGAATCCCCCCTCAAGTGCACGTGCTGTCAGTACTCCATTTCCTTGCAAGTGGGTCATTTCAAACAACAGTGGCCATAGCATTAGGGATGTCCCAGCCTATGTTTTCCAACGTGTTGTCCAGAGTGTTGTCTGCCATGCTGAAACACATGCAGAGCTACATTGTTTTCCCTCAGGTGGAGGATTTGCCTACAGTGAAAGGAGACTTCTATGCCCTGAGACATATCCCGAACATCTTAGGTGCCATTGATGGGACCCATGTGGCTTTGGTACCCCCCGCAGGATTTAACAGGTGTACAGAAACCGGAAGAGTTATCATTCCATGAATGTGCAGATGGTGTGTTTGGCAGACCAGTACATCTCCCATGTTAATGCCAAGTTCCCTGGTTCAGTGCATGACGCTTACATCCTGCGGAATAGCAGCATCCTTATGTGATGGGTCAACTCCAGAGGCACCGTGTGTGGCTATTAGGTGAGCACCTGGAAGCAAGACAGTGGAAATGGTTGTCTGGGTCTGGTGATATCCATACAGGTTAGTCTAACAGTTGTCCCTCGCCGTTTGCAGGTGACTCTGGTTACCCCAACCTGTCATGGCTACTGACCCCAGTGAGGAATCCCAGGACAAGGGCACAGGAACGCTATAATGAGGCCCATGGGCGAACTCGGCGGATAATAGAGCGGACCTTGGGCCTCCTGAAGGCCACGTTCAGGTGCCTCCATATGACAGGTAGATCCCTATTCTACTCACCAAAGAAGGTGTGCCAGATCATCGTGGCCTGCTGTATGCTTCACAAGTTAGCTTTGCGAGGACAGGTGCCTTTTCTGCAGGAGGATGGTCCAGATGGCGGTGTTGTTGCAGCTGTGGAGCCTGTGGACAGTGAAGATGAGGAAGCAGAAGAAGAGGACATAGACAACAGGAACTCAGTGAAACTGCAATATTTCCAGTGAGAGACAGGTAAGAATACAAACCTGCCTACTACATGTACTTTAACACTACTACCTACTGTCTGTCTTTTTCACCCAGTGTATGGTCACTGAGTTGTCACTTTCCCTTACGATTTCACAGATGTGGGTCCCACTGTGTGACATCTGCTTTGTTTCCTCATGGACTATAGTTGTGTGACATAGGTATGTTGACATTACATATGAAAGAGCATTTTGACATTGTAATTGCTAATACACTATTTCGAAATCACAGACTGACTCCAGATTGTTTTGTGTTTCAAGGGTGTTTATTTAAGTGCTCAATATTGGAGGGGGTTGTAAAATAGTGAGGGGTGATGGTGCAGGAATGTACATGGGAGAGTCCAGTCTATTAGTCTCACAGGTGCTTTGCCCAAATGGGCACAGGAAGTGGAGCTGGGGCAGTTTGAGGATGGACAGGGTGACAAAGTGGGACAGACAGATGACATTCAGGGTGGTCTCATTTCTTGGCGGGGGTCTTGGCATCGTTCTCTGTCTTTGTCCTGGATCTCAGGGACCGCTTGCGGGGTGGTTCTCCCTCTGCAGGGGGTGGGGTGCTGGTGTGGTGGTCCTGTGGCGGTGCCTCCTGTCCACTAGCGCCGGCGGTGGTGGTGGGCAGTTCATCGTCCAGGCTATTGTCAGGGGCCCCTTGTTGTGCCATAGGGTCCCTCCTGGTGTTGAGTACTTCCTTCTGCATCCCTACGATGGTGCCCAGGGTGGAGTTGATGGCTCTGAGTTCCTCCCTGAAGCCCAAATACTGTTCCTCCTGCAGGCGCTGTGTCTCCTGAAACTTGGCCAGTGCCGTTGCCATTGTTCCTGGGAGTGGTGGTAGGCTCCCATGATGTTGGAGAGGGCCTCGTGGAGAGTGGGTTCCCTTGGCCTGTCTTCCCCCTGTCGCACAGCAGCCCTCCCAGTTCCCCTGTGTTCCTGGGCCTTCGTCCCCTGGACCGTGTGCCCACTACCACTGCCCCCAGGTGCCTGGTGTTGTTGGGGTGGTGGGTTAGCCTGGGTTTCCTGTAGTGGTGGACACACTGCTGATTGACGTGTCCTGGGGACAGAGGTATGGGACCGCTGGGTGGGTGCTGTGCTAGTGTTTCCAGAGGGGGGAAGCTCTGTAGTGGCCTGTGACTGTGTGAGGGGAACCGACTGTCCAGAGGTCCCCAATGGGCCGGGCTGGTCATCTAGATCCAGTTGGAAAGAGCTGCTGTCATCACTGTGGGCCTCTTCTGTTGGTGGTGTGGACATGTGTGGACCCTCCTGTCCGGTGATGTTGGGTAGGGGTCCTGCAGGGATATAAAAGGATGTTTATTACATCTGTGTGTGCCATGGTGTGCAATAGGTGGGTGACCGTGTACCCCAGTGCTTGCATTCCTGTGTGGGACCTTGTGTGATGGTGGTTTAGGGGGGTGTATGGGTATGTGCAGTGGCCATGCTTTGGTGATGTGTGTTCATGCTTTGTTGTTGCATTTAGGGCTTGGTGTTGGGATGTGTGGTTTGTGATGTTGGGACATTTGTGAGGAGTTGGAGTGATGGGGGTGAGGGTGAGTGTGGGGGTATGTGATTGCATGCAGGTAGGGTGGGGGATGTAATAGTTAAGATTTGACTTACCAGAGTCCATTCCTCCATCTACTCCTGCGAGGCCATCAGGATGCAGAATCGCCAAGACCTGCTCCTCCCATGTTGTTAGTTGTGGGGGAGGAGGTGGGGGTCCGCCGCCAGTCCGCTGAACCGCAAGGTGGTGTCTTGAGACCACGGAACGCACCTTCCTCCGTAGGTCGTTCCACCACTTCCTGATGTCATTCTGATTTCTTGGGTGCTGTTCCACTGCGTTGACCCTGTCCACTATTCTGCGCCATTGCTCCATCTTCCTAGCTATGGAGGTGTGCTGCACCTGTGATCCGAATAGCTGTGGCTCTACCCGGACGATTTCCTCCACCATGACCCTGAGCTCCTCCTCAGAGAACCTGTGGTGTCTCTGCCGTGCTATGGGGTGGTGTGGGTGATGTGTGGGGTGGGGTGTGTAGTGATAAGTGGGGTGATATTTAGTGGTGTGTTGTGTGAGGTGCGTGGAAGTTCTGTGGGTGATGGTATTGTGTGCCTGTGGATGCTTGGTAGTTGTTTGTGGTGTCTCTCTCTGGCCTTCTCTCGGTAATTGTGGTCGTAGGGGTTTATGGGTGATGTGGGTGTGTGTTTTATATTGTAATAGGTGTGTGGGAGTGGTGTGTATATGTGTATCAGGTGTGTGTGTTTCGAATTGTCCAATGTGGCTGTGTTTTGTAAATGTGTGTGTATTTTGAGTGCGGCTGTGTGTACCGCCAATGGAATACCGGGGTTGAAAGACCGCTGTGTGGATTCGTGGGTCGTGATAGTGTGGGCGTATTTCTGTTGGCGTGACGGTGGAGGTTTTGTTTTCCCCAGTTTATCACTGACCTTTGGTGGCGGACTTGTGTGGGTGTCTGAATTTTGGCAGATTCCGAGCTGCGGGTCATAATAGCTGCAGCGGATTTCCGCGGCCGCGGCGGTGTGTTGGCGGTCTTCTGCACGGCGGTAAGCGGCTTTTACCGCCAATGTTGTAATGAGGGCCTAACAGAGGTTGGGAAGAAATTTGGACATAGGGCCATGAATAATTTGCAGGCATGTATTAAAAAATTGTGGGACTACTTTGGTTACTTGCATTAGCATGTGAAATACATCTCATTCCTGGTACACTCACCGGCCCTGAATAATACTTTTGTTTGTGCCACATTACCATTGTCTATTGACGTCAAAGCAGCACTTATTAACAAGATGAAGTTTTATTATGGAAGTTTGTGCAGCTTTTGCTTCAACAAATGACGGTAATGCGGAGCAAAAATAGTATTCATCAGGGCCACAGTTTGTTCAACTTGCATTCCACATGTCCACAAACATTGCATGCAGCATGTCACAAAATCTGCTACTGTCACTACAGAGCATTTAACTGTACACATTAGTCTAATTTGTACTCACCAACAGGGCCACCAATCACCAAACCCAGGTGGTCCAGCAGGTCTTGCTCTCTGGCCACCAAGTCAGCCCAGCAATGTTTAATTTGGTGGTCGTTGTGCTGGCTGTTTTAGGTGGAACAGCACCTTTGACCACCTGAACCTCCTAGCCTTGGTGCGATACCCCTGTATCACCCTGCCGCCAGCCTCCAACATCAGGAGGAGGAAGTGGCACACCAACCAAATAAAAGCTCCCAGCTCCTCCTCACCCATTCTCCCCAGTCATGGCCTTCCCAACATCACAAAAAGAATACAGATAGGAAAGGGTAAAGAGAGAAATACAGGGAAATGAGGTATGGAAATGAAACTTAAAGAACCCACAACAGCCCAACAATACCCCAACTAACAATACCCACTACACACTCCCAACAGTACAAAGACAAATATAATATCAAAAAATGACAAAAACACACTTACACTGATTTACACAGACACTTACAAAAACAACAGATGACAATGGAAATGGCACACAGGAGAAAAAAGCACAATATTGACAGACACAACTCTCTACACAGCCACACAGTCTAGAAGAATCACAGTCTGCAAAGTGAAAGTGAAAGTACACCCACTGTACCATTTCTGTAAACAGGATATCCTATGACATCACTTCCTGTCTTAAATGCGATGCATTTTTATTATGATGCGTGGAAATTTATGACGCTTACGGGCTTTGCGTCAATATTATTTTACGCATACGCTTAAAAATTCCCCCGCATTGACGGATCAATATTTTTTAAATGGATAACCGATTTCATGGGGTACAGTGCTGGAATCAACGCTAGGGACCAATCGATGTATAATGGGTGTGAGCATAATTTTTTAATGCATATGCGCCATATTTTGACGCATATGTGTCTTTTTTTTACGCTTTTGCATCAAAATATCTGTCTATAACTGTGTTTGTGTCATTTTTATTTTTTTAACATACATGAAGGCTATAACTATACAAAGATAGGATGTTATGGCCTGCTGTGTGTGTTCTAGTGTTTGGGCACATGTGGCAGACCACACTATTGCGGACCATAATACTAATGTTGTTGTGCCGGATTAGCACTCTTAACTGACGCAACAGCAACACAAACTTTTTGAATAAAATTGGTATTTCCTAGTTTGAGCAGGTGTTGCATCAATAGAGGATAGCAAGGCTACTCAACTTAAAAAATTCACTGATGGCCTGTGTGTTTATGTCTGTGAATAGGCTATTCCAATTGTTGTTGTGCCTCTGTGTGAACGTCACAAGAAGTGTTTTGCATAATGTGCTTGTATGCATGTGTTGTAATTGTGGATAACCATCAGATGCCATTCATTGAGGTACATCAGTCATGATATGAGTTTGTCATATCTGTTGCGTCTTATGCTGTGTAAACTTCCCTGACTTTGGGGACAAAACATCTCCCATGACAAACTATACACAGGATAGATGATAATGGCAATGTCAAAAATGTAACCCATCACATGTAATGAAATGTTGGATACCACTTCATGGTCACTTGTGTGTATACTACCCATGAGTCAGGCATTTGAACATGCTAGGTAGGTACATTGTTAGTGACACAGAGTCCCAAATCCAATCCAAAAATGTTTTGGTACACCACAGTTTGACTAATGTAAATTACCTATGTTTCTCCTGTGGCTGTGGAGGACCAGCAGACCATGCTGCATGTGTCCACATATTTACAGTGGTTCATTGCACAAAGGTGTCCAGTTCAAGTGTGTGCCCATGTGTACCCTGTGTCAGTATTGGCTTCCATGTTGTCATAGTAACGTGCAGGTCTAGTCATGAGTCTGTGGAGCCATTCCCTCAATTAACAGAGTATCCTTCAAACCAGATTTTCCCTAATGTCAAAGATCAACCAATGACACACATGGTGATAGCCCACCTATGGCACTGCAGAACTTTAATAAGGCTGATGACAGGGCAACCTTGGTGTGCTCAAAAACTTAATGGATGAGTAATAGGTAACAGGCAGCATTCATCACAACATGTGTACACAGGGTGGTCTTGAAAATTCCCACTGTAACAGGGAACATCAGTGCCTCTGTGCTAATGAATCTCACAGCTAGTCACCATGCAAGCACCATCAAAAGGTGGTGGCAGAAGTGATTCTGAGTGTGGACCGTCAGGGCACACACATGTTTTGTTTTCACATACACATTGGCAAGCCTTGTTGTGCTGGAGGTGTCGTACCAAATCCATGCATACAGCCATAGCACACTGTCACTGTTTAGCAAACATAACTACAGGCAATACCAGACAAGGGATGGGGGCTGGATTAGGCCATTTGAATACATGTCCCAGAACTGATTTCAATGAGTAACATGATTAAAATATACTAACTACTTGAGGATTCATTGTATACCTACCACACACAGGGCCATATTTATACTTTTTGACGCAAAACTGCGCTAACGCGAAAAAAAATCACGTACACCAGGCAGCGCCAGCGTAGGGAAAAGTGGCGTTTGGGCGTCCAGAAATGGGGCAAGTCAGGCTGAGGCAAAAAAACCATCTTAACCCGATTTGCGCCATTTTTTTTTGGCGCCCAGACGCCATTAACATGACTCCTGTCTTAGCAAAGACAGGAGTCATGCCCCCTTGCCCAATGGCCATGCCCAGGGGACTTCTGTCCCCTGGGCATGGTCATTGGGCATAGTGGCATGTAGGGGGGCACAAATCAGGCCCCCCTATGCCAAAAACAAAAAAAAAACAAAAATACTTACCACAACTTACCTTCTCTCCCCAGGGGTGGGTCCCTCCATCCTTGGGTGTCCTCCTGGGGTGGGCAAGGGTGGCAGGGGGTGTCCCTGGGGGCTTGGGAGGGCACCTCTGGGCTCATTCTGAGCCCACAGGTCCCTTAACGCCTGCCCTGACCCAGGCGCTAAATTCCGGCGCAAATGCAGTTTTTTTTAGTCCCGCCCACTCCCGGGCGTCATTTTTGCCCGGGAGTATAAATACGACGCAATAGCATCGCAGTCATTTTTTAAGACGGGAACGCCTACCTTGCATATCATTAACGCAAGGAAGGTGTTCACGCAAAAAAATGATGCTAACTCCATGAACTTTGGCGCTAGACGCGTCTAACGCCAAAGTATAAATATGGTGTTAGTTTTGCGTCGAATTTGCGTCAAAAAAAATGACGCAAATTCGGCGCAAACGGAGTATAAATATGCCCCACAATATCCCATGAGGCAAGAGAAGGCATGGAAATCAACTATGATACAAATGTAGCCACAGGGAACCTCTATGTTTAACGCAAAGACTGTAACCAATCTGCCTAACAGGATGTAGGTTCTGTCAGGCACAAACATGAACAAGGCAAATACACAGTGAGCAGACTCTGACTGGGACTAGCAGGAACAACACTGTAGGAACTAAAAACTGTTTGTGCTGTGGTCTGCAACGTTGCACAATCCCCAAAGGGCTCTGGTACACAAGAGATTTGTATGCCAATACACAACAAGGACTTTCTGAAACTGGCAGCTTCTAAGCAGTTTCAGGCAGCAGCAACGGCAGGGCAGAGTCAAGTGGCTGGTCTGCATGGTGGTGCTAACAGGTGTGTGCAGCTTCAGTCTCTCACAAGTCGTGGAGTTGAGAATCAAGTTCAAAGAGCCAAGTGGACCTTTCACATGGAAAGCAATGGACAGCTGATTACAGATCTTACTGACTACCAGGCAGTGCATTATTTGACCTGAGGTCCATGCAGACTGATGAACTATGGCTACGGCATTCCATCCTGAAGTGGGAAGCACACAGGAGTCAAAATGGGAGTCTGTGTGTGTGTAGCTGAGGAATCTCAGGGTACAGATAGCCAATTACAGGGGCCCCTAGAGAAGTGTGGGGAGAGACTTAAAACATAGCAGTGGCAGGACTTTTTACCTGGGATGGACTGCGCAGGGCGTGTTTTGTGAGCAATGCTTGTCATACTTGGGGCACTTGTGCTATCCATTTTCAGCTTAGATGGACTCCTTGCAGAGATAGCTGATGTCACACTTACTGCTGTCAAGGGTCTGGTCATACATTCCTGTTACCAATGTAATAGCACACCCACTGCCTCATGTATGTAGCACTTTTTTACCTTATGATTGATGGTGTCTTAGTTTTGTGTCATGTGCTGCAATGGACCATGTTGGTAACATGGATGTGTCTCATAGCTGTGGTCCTCTGATGTTGCCCTTCACATCTGAAATAGACAGGATTTATGTCATTTACACTGTGTGTGATGTTGGCTGTACATTCATACCCATCAAATGTGATGTGGCTTTTTCAGTATCCTAATCTGTATTTCTGCAATGCTCCATGAGGCTAAACTCTGGTTATGATTCCTAGGGATCATGTGATGCATAACAACTTAGCCAGAGCATGATTGAGTGATGAAGGTAGGTGTTTAATGACATATGATAACAAAGTGGTGATGGTGACTATAGTTAGAAGAAGTGTTGTACGATGTGTTGTCTGCGATGCAATCCTGCAGCAGTGTTTGGATGTTCCCTCTCATTTTCACAGACAGCGTCCTCCTCTTACTCCTCCTCTTCAGGCATTTGAGGGTCTGGTTCATAGAGGGGAATGTTGCTCCTTAATCAAATGTTGTGCAGGATGGCACAGGTCAAAATGATCTTGCAGACTATTTCAGGTGAATATAGGAGGCTGCCTCTGGTGATGTCGAGGCACCTGAATCTGGACTTCAGGATGCCAAAAGTCCTCTCAACTATGGTTTGTGTCCTACGATGTGCCTCATTATAGGCACGCTCTGCTGCTGTGTTTGGGTTGGAAAATGGGGTCATGATCCATGGCTGGATCCCGTAACCCTGATCAGCTGAAAGAGAAAATGAGGGTAAATATTTGGTTGTTGGTTGCACCTTGATTATCACTTTGCATGGCAGTTGTTATCTTGTGTCGTCTGTGACTCATCTGTGTTTGTGGTATTGTATGGAATCCTAGGCTTCTAAGATGTTCTTTCTGCATTGGGTTGTTTAACTATCAAAACTGGTGTTTGGTTGATTGACCTGAAATCAGCTGTATATTTCTAAACTTGCAGTTCATTGTGTATCTCTCATGCATTATGTCATGTGGAAGAAGTGTCCATGTGCCTTCACTGGAAGTGACATGATACTTCCACACACGCAACCGATTCCACTGTAGTGGTAACATGGTTGCACTGTATGGGCTGAACATCCCATCAAATTAGACGTATGTAATTGCATGTGAAATGCAACAGTGAGGCCCTATGATTTGGCTAGGTGACAATGTACAACACATCTCCATAAGTTGGCACCATTGAAGTGTTCACAATTGACAATGCACAATTATCCCATGTGTGACAAGTTCTATGCAAACCTTTTTTTGTGCCCTTATTGAGTTGGCTCATGTGCAAACGTGTACCTACACTACTGAACCTGCTCCAGGTAAGCTGGCTTACTTGGTTGTGGGGGTGAAGGTTTTAGTGTCAGAAGGTCCATGTGCCTGTACATCTGTTATATACATGTGGAATTGTGTCAATCCGTATGTGTAGCAGTGTGCACTTTGCATTAGTGTCACATCCATATGTTTTCATAGCACAGTCCACCTCCTTATTGCTAGCAGGCAATGTCACCCCAGGAGTGATGTGAGATGTTGGTACTGCCTCAATGATTCCATGCCACCTTCATTAGAGTCAGCATCATCATGCTATGTGTCTCATTTTGTTTGACTTGCAGCAAAACACATTACACACCCCTTACACAGTACGTATTGCTTGGAAGGCTGTGTGATTGAGTGTTATTGATGTGATCTTGGAAGATTCAACTTTCAAGTTGTACTGCCAGTTAAGGCTATGTCATTGTCACTGTGTGGTTTCAAATTGGTCCAGTGTTGCTCTGGAGTGGCATCTCTTGTTATTTGCATCTGTCATTTGTCCATAGGTGTGCATCCCATTGGGTCAGGATATCAAACATGACTACCAGTGTCACAACTTCAGTGTCTTCCTGGCCACGTGTCAATGTAGTTGTGTATGTGTTGGGTGTCCTACAGGGTTGCTGTACTGTATGTATATTACAAGGTTTCTGTACTTACCAACAAGTAGGCCATTGCCATATCGTCCATCCTGGAAGTGCTGATTGATGGTGCTGTGGCGGAAGATGAGAGAATCATGTACACTCCCAGTATACTTTGCCACGATGTCGGTGATCAATCCATGGTGATCCACAATGGCCTGCACATTGATGGAGTTTGTGTGCTTCCTGTTGCTGTATAGATGCTCTGTTGCAGCAGGTGGCACAATCCGTACATGTGTGCAGTCAATAGCACCAAGCACGTGCAGGAAGCCATTAATTTGATAGAAGCCCTGTTTGGTCTCCTGCTGCTTCTGCTGTGTGCTGGGGAAGCTGATGTGGTGGGGTATGAGGGAGATGATGGCATCAAGTACCTTGGGAAGGAAGGCAGAGAATGAGGGCTGTGAGATCCCGGCAACCAGGGCACCAGTGGTTTGAAAAGAGCCACTTGCCAAGATGTGCAGGACAGCTAGCAGCTTGGTGTCTGGTGGAATGATATGGGGTGTCTGCAAGCTGGGTGCCAACTGTGGCTCAATGTGGCGCAGCAGCTGCTGTATGGCTTGCCAGTTTATTCTGTACCTCTGGATGATGTTATGTTCCCTGAGGTCCAGAAGGGTTGTCCTGGTCCTGAATATCCTCTCCTGCCTTTCGGAGTTGGCTTTGGTGTCCCTGTTTGTGTGGTGGTAGCTGCTGCTGTTGCTCCTGTGCTCTGCGTCTTCGTGCATGCACCTCCATGTCTTCCTTTTTGAGCTCTGATGTTGCTTCTGTTGGTTTTCCTTAAGTACTGGTGTGTTTGCCCCATTTTAATGCCTGCCCTAACCCAGGCTTTAAATGTTGGCGCAAATCGGGATTTGCAACATTTTCTGGCTCCTCCTCCCAGCGTTGCGGTATTTTTGCGCGGTTGGATTAATATGGCTCACAGGTGTTTAAGTCATTGTTTGGACGGTACGCCTACCTTGCATCTCATTAACGCAAGGCGGTTTCACGCATCCAGAAGATTACACACACTGTGATATTTTGACGTTTGACGGGCTAGAGTCAAAGTATAAATAGGGTGTTAGCTTTGCGCCGAATTTGAGTTAAAAAAATGATGCAAATCCGGCGCAAACAAAGTATAAATATGGGCCTCACTGTCTTCATTTGAAGGGGTTGGGGCAGGCCAGAAGAAAATTCTGGCATGGCTGGCCTGGTTTCCAGGTGGTTTTTCCAGGTCTCCTGTCCCAATTGCAAACAGTAAGTTCCACAGCACCACAGCACAAAGGATTGAAAACAAAGTTAGTCCTTAACAGTCTGCAGCAGAGAAATAGTTAGGCCCTGATTTTGGCTTTGGAGGTCAGGCCACCAGACCGCCCTGGGGGCAGTCGGGAGGATGCCACCAAGCCAGCGGTCTCACGACCACCATACTAGGACATCCCCAAGGGGCTGGCAATGCAGTCAGTGTAGCTGGCATTTGCTCCAGCTGTTAGGCGTGCCAACACCAATGCCAGTTGCACTGATTACACAGCCAACATATCTGGTGTACTGTTGCCATGCACCATGTTGTGCTTGGCAGAGAATGCACACACACCGACTATGCTGGCAGGTGGGGGTGTGAAATGGCAACAACATGGGCAATTGCTATTCTGGGACCCCCTCTGGTTCCTTCCCTGCCTTTCCGCCAACCTTTTTGATGGCAGTGTCCCCACCATGAAAAGGTCGGCAGAAAGGCAGGTCGGAATATGGATGGCGGTGCTACTGCAGGATTCACCTCCATTTTCTGCAGCTCTCCCGACCGCCGGGTTGGGACCGGAGTGGTCTGACCACCAGCATCCAAATGGGGCAGTTGAACCGCAGATAACGCAGCAGTCGCACCGCCACAGTTGGTACGCCGGTCTTCAGACCGCCCGACTCCCAATCGCACCCTGAGTGCTTAACTTGTTAAAAAAAAAAAAAAAAAAAACTCCAGGTGGCCACTGCAGCTTGTGCAACCAACTGGACTTGCCATTGTTTTCCAATGTAAGTAGAAAACACTCCCAACTAAGCATCAGACTCCTACGAATGCTGCCATTTGGACACTTCTATACCACCCAAAGCATTAAGAATGGTCAGGGCATGCTAGATTTTTTTTTTAAATGTGCATTTAATTGTTAAACTGATATGCTATGTTCAGAAATAGATAGGCAGTACCACCATGTGGTGGACTGTCGTAAATAATGGCTGGTGTTAACAATTCAGTGCAGGTCGGAGCACATGCACAAATTAAGCACTGTTGTTTTTAACCCACAACAAAGCCCAGGTTATGCTCTGGCAGGGATTTTAGCTGATGCATAATTTGTGAAGGTGGTGGACAACGGCAATCATTTTCAGAGACTAGGACTTATTGTTCATCAGGAGACTTTGGCCCAGAGCAAGAGAGGGAAAGGCAGGAACGAAAGAAAGAAGGATAAAGAGAAAGATGTTTAAATAGTGTCAAAGGAAGATAGCAGAAATTAAAAAGCTCCTGCAAAAATGAGATAGAGATAGAAAGTGTAGGGTGGTCAAAAGAAGACGCGTACTCAAGACCAGTCATCATTCAACAGAGTTAGTTATGTGCTCCTGAGAAAAACTTTAGGTAATTACACTTAGGGGGTCATTCTGACCCCGGCGGTCTAAGACCGCCGGGGCCAGGGTCGGCGGGAGCACCGCCGACAGGCCGGCGGTGCCCCGCAGGGCATTCTGACCGCGGCGGTTCGGCCGCGGTCAGAAGAGGCAAACCGGCGGTCTCCCGCCGGTTTACCGCTGCCCTTAGAATCCCCCATGGCGGCGCAGCTTGCTGCGCCGCCATGGGGGATTCTGACACCCCCTACCGCCATCCTGTTCCTGGCGGTTCGCCCGCCAGGAACAGGATGGCGGTAGGGGGTGCCGCGGGGCCCCTGGGGGCCCCTGCCGTGCCCATGCCAATGGCATGGGCACGGCAGGGGCCCCCGTAAGAGGGCCCCGAAAAGTATTTCAGTGTCTGCTAAGCAGACACTGAAATACGCGACGGGTGCAACTGCACCCGTCGCACCCCTGCAACTACGCCGGCTCAATTCTGAGCCGGCGTCCTCGTTGCAGGGGCATTTCCTCTGGGCCGGCGGGCGCTCTTTTGGAGAGCGCCCGCCGGCCCAGGGGAAATGTCTGAATGGCCGCCGCGGTCTTTTGACCGCGGTGCGGTCATTCAGCGGCGGTACCCTGGCGGACGGCCTCCGCCGTCCGCCAGGGTCAGAATGAGGCCCTTAGATTGTTATGTTTAGGTTTTTTATTTGACAGGTTAAGCATTCATGTGAGCAGAGCATTATGATTACAAGCTGTTGTTCCCATCAGCTGATCTCAGTGAATGCAGGGAGGGCTTTGAGTTGGGCAGATAGTGCTTCCGCCTAGTGAATGAAAAGGAGTGCAGTAAGACATGTATTCCAGTGGAACTTCCACTTGGAAGGACAATGCAATGCAGCGTTTCATCTTTAAGACTTTATCCATACTATTGTGGCAACACAAATTCACTGTTCTAAACCCGCTTTACTCAAAATGGATCGATTCTAGCGAATTCGGAGAGCAAAACGTCTTAAATGGAGACGAGAATTATCATTTGCGAGGGAACAATGTTCATTTGGTTCTGGAAGGAGGCGTGACTGCTTGTAAATCAAATCAGTCCCCCTATCAGCCATCTGATACTGTACTTTTGAACAAATAAACTAGCAGTATCAGCATTTTTGTGGCTGTTCCCATGTATACCCAGACCGTAAACGGCAGCGGATGTGAGATAAAGGTATCTTCAGTATCTTCGATTTGTCAAACTTATTTTAATATGTCATTTTAGAAGTCATTTCTAAGGATCGTGTAGCACTAAGTAGTCACCTGGTGTTGAATAATTTTACCTAGGCCAATACTTTTTAAAAATCATGCATTACGATGCTGTGTGAAAATCAGCAGCATATTTGCGCAAACGGAAAAAATACAGCAACGATGTATATAAAAAGTGTTGTGCACCGATGACATAATTGAAAATGTCTTGGACCAAGCCTTCTCTGTAGGGTCACCCTAGATTTTTGTCTTCCTTTGCTGAGCCCTTTTTTGCTGGCTTTTAGGACTCGGTGCAATTTACTCTTGCTAACCAGTAGTAAAGTGCTTATGCTCTCCCTTTTGAACATGGTAAAATTGGCCTACACCTGATTGGTTCATTGAATGTCACCCCTAAGGTAGGCCATAAAGGCTCATAGGGCATGGTGCATGGTTTAAAAAAAGTAAGACATCTGTATTTAAATCTTGCATGTCCTGGCAGTGAAAACCCCCTAAAGTAATTTTTCACTTTTACCTTATTACATTTATTAAGTGATAACTTTGGTTTAGGAACAAATAGGAAAATACCCATTTGAATTGTAATTGAAAATCCTTTTTAGCTGTAAAGTTGGATTGAAAGTTACTATTCTGAAAATGCCACTTATGCATAAACCAAAGGGGCTTTTCTGCCCATGTCCACCGGCACATGACTATGAACGGATCGCCTGTTATGGGGTTTGTATTCCTTCCAGACGTGGGGATTAAAAGGGCCCGAGTGTAGATGGAGTGGGTCTTCTTGACAGAATGGCTGGGGAGGGGTTATTCCCTGCCCTTATGACACTTCAATGGGCCCTGCCTCCTGCCCACAAAAAGGAACCTAACCCCAGACTGACCATTTCCTTTGTCATCCTAGACAGTAGGGGATCAAATAGAGGGGATTAACTGACCAGAAACAGTTTGAAAGTAGGCCTGAGATGTCTCCCCACACAGAGGCTGGCACTAGGGATAAATGTGCGTAATTCTGAACCTCTCATCAAATCACTCCTGGACCTGTGGAAGATTCAGAAGAAGGGTTGCCCTGCTGTCTGAAGAAGGAAGACTGGACCTGCTTACCTGGAACCCAGGATACCCAGAAGTTACTCCAATGGTCCCTCCTGTTTGAGGTGCAGAGACACAACAAGCTTTTAGAGGCATTCTTTGTGATAGTTCAGCTGACCAGCACCAACTGGATCTCTCTGGACCTGCCTGAGCCCTGCTGCTGGCCTCTGCCTGAGTGAGTCCTGATCCTCCAGAGTTGCCCTCCTGGTTCTGGACCACTGACTGGTATCAGAGTGTACTCCTCCTGCCCCCAGACCAAGTTAAAAGTGAAAATCCAGAAGTTTGTGCCTCTTCTCAAACGCAAACAGGTTTCTCGTGCCAGCAATGGTCACTGCGTCTCCGGCTAATGTGAAGTTTTGTTGGTGAACTGCTCTTTGCTCCAAACAGTGACCACCTTTGTCTCCTGCCAACTCTAAGCTCCAGTGATGACTGCTACTCCCGCTGACAACAATCGTTTTGTAGCCCACTGTTAGAAATTGGGGCCTCATTTACAAAGTTTTGGTCCAGGGCAGCATCACAAGCCTTTTGCTGCGCTGCCCTGCGTCAAAAGAAAAGGGCAGGAATGCACCGTATCTACAAGACACAGTGCATTCCTGTGCTTGTCCTCTGCGCTGGCGCACAAACTGCTGCTATGCACCAAAGCAGGCACCCTTGCACCATGGTGGCCAGATGCCTGCTTTGCAGGGATGGTTGCTTAAAACAATCATGAGAGATGTTTTCCTCCTTCTATGTGTGCTGCATTCTGCAGCACACATAGAAAAAGGAAAAAACAGGGAGAAATAATGTTATTTCTCCCCGATGCACCAGCCTTACGCCATCCCTGGGGTTCTGTAGGAAAGTGATGCATTCCTAGGTTTACGAAACCTTGTAAATCTGGGAATGTATCATATTCCATGGGTGTTGCATGGGAACACTCACAGCAACACTCATGGAATGCTTTTTTCAGGCAGAGTAATGCGTGAAAGGGGGCCATATCTGCAAGGCCATGTAAAGCCATGCAAAGTGGCTTTGCGTGGTTGTAGATATGGCCCTGCAATCTGCGCCACAGGTGCATCAAAAAAGGTGAGGCACTGGTGGCCCAGGCTGCTTGTTAATGAGCCCTTAGATCTCTAGTTGACAGCTGTATGTACCCTGCTTAAGTAGGGACCACAATCCTAGTCAGGGTAAGTCAAAATACACGACCTAAATTAACCAGTGCTCACCCTCTGGTAGCTTGGCGCAGAGCAGGGAGGCTTATCTTAGAAGGCAATGTGTTAAGTGTTTGTGCACACACACAGTAATCACGATGGGTACACCACAAAAAGACTTCATACAAGTGTAGAAAAATAAGGCTTGCTTATTTGTGTAGATCAAGACCAGAACGACAAAACTCCAATTAATCAATCATGAGGTATTCCCTTAAGGTTTAACAAAAACAGTGTTCGTAATCGGTTACGGGACAAAAGATGAAACTGGGCACTCTGTGATGCAAGTGCACTTTGTTCAAGAATAATATCCTGGATGTGCTCTTCCTCGAGAGTCGCTGAATGTTATGTTCTCAGGTAAGACATTTCGCCTGAGCGGTAGCACTGATTTTAGTGGGTCAGAGTCCCCGTACTTATACCAAAAAGTGCCTTTGATGTGGGGGATGTGTTCAAAAGGTTTCTGTGAACTGTACAGGTCCCCCTTTCGACTCCCGGCTACAGACTATCAGTGGGGGGTAACCAACCCCTTTGGGTGGGCTCTGGCCACTACCCTTTGAGATGTAAGTGGGAGCCTTTCACAAACTCCTCCTAGGAAGACCCATTAGTATACAGATGAATGCAGATGCAGCTGAGTATTCTGTGTTGTGGGTGCCTAGAGGGAATGTACACGGTAGCTGTCATTTTGCCCTCTTCAGACATGTATTGGAGGCAGGCTGTAGGAACACAGGCCAGTGACAGCAGAGGAATGTCCACTTTCAAGAGGCATTTCTACAATAGTAATAATAAATCCAACTTTACAAGTAAAGAGAATTTATCATTACCTTTCTAATTGTACTAAACATGATGCAGCTATTCCTCTCTGATCATGAATTACAGTATTTTAAGGAATTCCCAGTGCTGGCTTATGAGAGGGGCAAACCTCACAGTAATAACAAACTACATTGGGAGTTTTTCATTACCAGGACATGTAAAACTTAGTACATGTCCTGCTTTAACTTACATGGCACTCTGCCCTATGAGCTCCCTAGAGCCTACTTTAGGGGTGACTTATATGTAAGAGAAGGGTAGTTTAAGGGTTGGTGATAGGTTTTAAATGCCAAGTCGGAATGACAGTGAGACTGCACACACATGCTCTGCAGTGGCTGTCCTGAGATATGTTTCAGAGCTACTTCAGTGGGTGGCACAATAAGTTCTGTGGGCTCACTAGTGGCATTTAATTTCCATGTCCTCAGAATATGGTATACCACTTTACAAGGGACTTACAGGTAAATTGATTGTGCCAATTGGGGATAGACAAATGTTACCATGTTTAGGGGCTAAGCACATGCACTTTAACACTACTGTAGTTAGCAGTGGTAATGTGCTCAGGGTTCTAAGGCCAACAAAAATATACAGCAATAAAACAGGAGGTAAAAGGCAAAAAGTCTGAGGTAAGACCACCCTAAGGATGCCAGGCATAACACTCCCGCCAACGTGACGTTCCTGTGGCGGTACCTGGCATTGACATGCACTGTTTGAGAAGGTAAACTCTTTACGGGGACAACCTTGTTTCGTTTACCTGATGCACATTCCATCGCCGTCAGCCTGACCTTGTGACTTTGACCACGTCCAGTGTGACCAGATTACCATGAGTGGTGCGCCGTGCTTTTTTGGAGCTCTTTTCAACTGAAACTTTAAAAAATCATGACTCTGGTTCTACTTATTGCATTTTTGTTGTTTGGTGTCATTTTATTTATTAAAATATACTTTATTTCTCCAAATAAGTTTGGAATTGTTCTTGTGTTATCTTTTCACTCTGTTACTGTTTGAGTGCTGCATAAACACTTTTCACATTGCCTCTAAGTTAAGCTTTACTGCTTTTGTGCCAAACTACCAGAAAGCTAAGCACAGGTTTATTTAGTGACTTTTATGGTTCACCCTGACAAGGATTGTTATTATTATTTGAGCGGGGCTAACCAAGTTTCTTCTGCAATGTAAATACAGTTAAAGCTAAGTATTATTTAGGGCCAGATTTAGCAACATGTTGCCCTATTTTGTGTTAGTGAGGCTTCCCATGAGTGGTATATGGGTGTTCCCACACCACCATCCAAGGATTGTGATGCAGACCCCTATCTACTAACAGTGATAGACAAGGCTTTGCCCCCAAAAGTAAACCCTTCTTGAGGAAGGTGGTAACAAGGAGAAATATTTTTATATCTCTAACTTTCCACACATTGCATGAGTTCTGCACTGTATAACACACATATAATCTGGGAAAGTTTTAAAGTATACCTAAACATAGAGGGGTTCCCTTCCAGTAGAAAGCCTATGCCTGACATCACTCACACATCTTTGCACTATGGAGTATACTGGGTGCTAGGCAGCCTGCAAGAGAGCAGCACCACCAACTAATAGTAGCTCTTGTCTAATGCAACATAGTGTTGAAAATGTATTTGCTGTGTTGCACTACAGATTAGCGACTGTCTCCCATGGTTCCTCCAGATCAGGGGACCCTATAGGGGAGATATAAATTTGGTGCCCCCGTTCTACAACTTGTTTTGCCCTGCAAAAGACTGCTGGTACTCAGGAAAAGATTAAATATATTTAAGATTAAATATTTCAAGAAAAGGTATTGAACATGTGTTTTTCAGGAAGGCCTAGTTTACTGCAAAGAGGGGTCAATTCACAAGTCATGTATGCACCTCAGCATTAGTGAGGTGAATAGAAAGCATCATTTGGAGTGGGGAAATTATATTACTGATTGAAAGAATCAGAAATGTTTATATTTTGTCCCTCAGAACTGGAATTTCTTCAGCATAGCAGGATTTTATGAGAGAGTACATCTGCTCAAATGGGTTGGCTGTGCGGATGTACACCAGCAAGAGGAGATGTTGACCCACACACAACTGCAGGTTCTTTTCCAGTATGAAAACTGGTGGTAAATTTACTCAGGGGGTAAAAGGTGGGTGCGGGGCAGGGCTGGTGCATCCCAGCATGGCCAAGTACATTTTCATGGGAGTATTCCATAAATTCTTGAAGAATTCCTGTAAAACCCTACATTCTAAATTTATTTTCTAACGTTTTGTGAACCAGGACCTAAGCGTTCATATGGTGATTTGAGTGATTTAAGCTTGGTCGAAAGGGTTAGTTTGAGATTACATGAAATACACGTTGTTTGTTTTGTATTATCACTTGCAGCTACTCTTTACATTTTTGATGTTTTAAGAATATTCTGTTTTATCCTAGCTAAGTTTGAACTTATTAAAAGTGTATGTTACCTACAAATTAATTCTCAATGAGGATAAGTAAAAGGTTTCTTACCCACCTTCAGCTGATAGCACCAGTGGCTTCAAGAAGAGATATACATAAATGTTTCTCCCTTATGAGGGCTAAAAGATTGGTCACAGATTAGGTGAGGGATGCATCTGGTCGCTCAGAGCCAGATGGGCCAGCATGAGAAAAATACCTATTGGCAGAGATTATAACGTGTATGTGTTGGAGTACACCATCATGGCACTGCCCCTACCCCCCACTCAACTTTGACTCTCACTAAAGGCTTTTGAGAAACTGACATTTTTGCTCACACTACTCTTGCTTAGTAATCAAATTAGGAGTATCAGTTATATCAATAATAATCTGGCAATAGATTGAGTGTGGTTGGGTGCACTACAAATATATCATAGCCAAATATGAAAATACATATCTTTAATGTGAGTAGATATGGAGTTAATAGTAAATGTATACATGCCTATACATATTCACTTTCACAATATTGTGGTAGCTGGTATTTAGGCTAGAGAATTTTTGAGGCACAATATTTTTCTACACAATATTCTGCCTTACAACCAATAGGGAGGGACAACATAGCTTATTGGTTCTGGTTTCTTAGTTTACAAACTGATGGACAGTGTGGAAGTGAGAGCCACACCAGTTCCCCTTTCACCGTGCAACTAAGTTCCTTTAATGGCTGTGACTGTAAATGAATGAGTTACTTAGAAATTTACCAAATCAGTCCAGTATTAATGGCTAGAAACAATCAAACTCATGATATGCTTTTCACGTAGCTGTATACATAACTGGACATTTATTTTATGTTTCAGTAACACGTTTAGTCAAAGGTGAACATTTAGTCAAATATGTTTCCATGGCTGGGGACTGCCTGTGGCTCCTAGTCTCGAGTGTAGATTTACATGGTCCTTCCTTAGTTGGAGTGTGGAGCCAGAACCCCACAAGACTTACTCAGAAGGAGAGCATATTTTGGAAATATGATGATAAAGTCCACTACTCAAAATGGAACAAATAGCCCAGCCCTTCCTGTAGTAGGTTGGTTAATTGGAAAACCAGCTCTTCATCTTCTTGCGGAATTCAAGAAGAGAGGAAGAGGCTCTGATGTAGAGTGGGATGCCATTCCACATTTTAGGGGTAATGTAAGAGAATGCCTGTCCTCCTGACCTGATTCTGTTTATGTGGGTAAGTAGGAGTGAAGGTGTCTAGGTAGTTACTGAAAGGACAAGCAACCGTTAAGGTAAGTGGGGCCTAAGTTATGTAATTTCTTGAATGTGAGTGTGAGGTGCTTGAAATGAGCACGTTTGTGTGTTGGGAGCCACCAAAGCTCCCTGATGTGTGATGTGATGTGAGTTCTCTGTGGAAGGTTGAGGATGAGTCTGGGTGCCGAGTTCTGGATGGTTTGTAGTCTTCTAGTGAGTTGTTTGGTGATCCCATATCAGAAGTTGCTGGTGACTAGAGCATGAGTGACAGTTTTTCTTGTATTTTTGCCTGGGAGCCATTTCAGGATCTTTCACTGTGACTTCAGGCTGTGGAAGGATGATGAATTAATGATGTTGACTTGTTCGGTCATGTCCAGTTTGCTTTCAATAATTATTCTCAGGTTCCGAGCGTGGGTGCTAGGTGTGGGTCTGAGTTCAGCCTGCCACTAGCTGGAGTCCCATTGTGAGGTGTTCTTGCCAAAGATGACTATTTCTGCATTGACTGTGTTGAGGTTGAGACAGTTTGCTTTCATCCAGTTAGAGACTTCGGTCATGTGTCAGGTGAACTTGTTTCTTGTGTTAGGGTCGTTGTCTGCAAGGGAGAACATGAGTTGCATGTTGATGGTGTAGCAGAGTACGTTGATGTTGTATGTGTGGATGGTATTGGCCAGAGGGCCCATGTATGTGCTGAAGAGGGTGTGGCTCAGTATTGAACATTGAGGTACTCTGCAGATGGATTTGTTGGCTTCCAAGCAGTTGCCAGGCTGACAGCTTGTGTTCTATCCATTAGTAAGTAGAAGATTCAGCAGAGAGTTGGTCCTTGGGTGCCAATTTCATGCGGGCACCTGATCGGGATGCATGGGGGACTGCGTCAAATGCTGCAGCATGGCCAAGGATAATGAGACCTACAAGGATAATGCAGATGTTGTCTGTGGCAGCAATGAGTGCTGTTTCTCTACAGTGGTTGGGGCTTAACATGGTGCAAGCGTGCCTGCATTCGCGATAGGCAGCCAATTGTGGAGCAGCACAGGGGGAAAGGACAGGAATAGACTGCATTTCATAGATACTGTGCATTACTGTCCTTTCACTTCGGCGTAGGCCAGCCCAGCAAGAATACGTGCGGCACTGCCCTATGCAAATCCCCATAACTATGACTCATAATTTGTAACCAAAGACATGGGTGTCTTGGATTGTAGTGAACTGTAGTGAACCAGTGTTATATTTTTTTAATTAGTTACCTTTTCTTTTAGAAATATTGCTTGTAGTAACTAAAATACCCTGTAGTATTTTCTGTTCTCTATTATCTGTTTTCTGACTATCCTGTACAGCTGTAGCACCTCATAACCATGTGCTGACTAGAGGCGGTGCACAGAGAAAGCGGTTACAAAATTGAGTCATGGAGAAAATCCCACGAGTTCGAGGTGATCACAGCAGGATGAGAAGTTGTGTGAGATTTATTAATTCCCCCTTTCCCTACATGCTTCCATGCCTTGTTCTGTCATGAAATTGGATATCATTGCACAAGTGTTTAAGTCCTGGTGTTCAAGTTCTGCTGGGTTTTACTGGTTACCTAAGGCTAAGCATAACAACTTATTGCAAACCCATGAAATATCTGTATGGCATTTAGCAAAGGGACACCTAAATAACAAGTCACCTGGGGATTGCAGCGTGTCTGCTATTGTGTCTTGAATAAAGTGAAGTGCAGAATTTGTCAACGGAAATCGAGATATTTCCTGTTCTTTATATAAGTAAAGCAGGATTAAAGAAGGAAGCAAATAAGAATCACTTTGAAAAAAATTTAAGGACAAGCATCCACCGGTGAGGTGTTAACAATGTGGGAGAATGGGTTAAAATATGTTTCCTAACTGTAGTCCAGAGGATGCACTTGCATGTAAAGACATCACAAATAATGTTCTCTTCTCCAGATTGAATTAGCCTCCACTGTTGAAATACCTTCATTGAAACATCCTTTTGGGCTTTTTACTTTGTGGGTGCTTAAAAGCACCTATCCATGTTCTCTTTTTATTTCCAGCTGCTATTTCTCCTTACCTTACCAACTTTCTTTGGACATGTGTCCCAGTTGTTCTTTCTTTCTGCAACTCTAGGCTTTTGAGACCACATCTGTGAGTTGGGGTGTGCATTTACTGTACTTTAGCATGACAATCAACCGAGCAGAAGAAATAATGGAACAATGTTTCCCATTAATTCTTTAATAGGTACCCTTGAGTAAATCTTCTAGTGATAGCAATCCCCCCTTAAAGTAAGAAGTCATTATGAGAAATACATATATTGTTATTGTATATTTCTACTTGAAGGATACCGTGGCTGGTGTAGAATTGCCAGTACCAGTCAGTAATAAGCCCCTTAAAGCATCCTTCTTCTGCTGAATCTGAGTATTAACCCAAGCAATCGGACCATTCAGCAATGAACCCCATTATTTAACTAACATTGGTGAAAACGCTTGATTTTTGGTGTTATTTGACTATGGTACATTGATAAAGACATTTCAAAATCAAGCTGCCATTCACTCAGAATGCAGAACAATATTTCAAATTGTTATTCTACTCAGTTCTTTAATTAATATTAAGATATCTGACTTTTGCCCTCCTAGTCAAACCGTATAGATTCATGTCTGTGATCGCTTGCCCTTGGCTTGCTGGGGATTGCTCGCCTTTAGTTTGTCCATGATTGCGTGCCCTGAAGTTGTCTGAGATCACTTACTCTTAGTTGTCTGTGATTGTTCGCCTTTAGCTTGTCAATGATCGCTCACTGTGAGCTTGTCTGTGATCTCTTGCCCCTAGCCTGACTGTGAGCGCAAGCCCTTAGCTTGTTCATGATCTCTAGCCCTTAGCTTGCCTGTGATTGCTAGATCTTAATTTATCCATGATCGCTAGCCCTTTGTCTATCCCTTATCGGTATCCCTTAGCCAGTTTTGGGTTGCAAGTGATGAGACTGTTTATTAGATAACCCATTAATTTCTCTCCAGCTGGCCGCCTAGCATTCTAGACCTTGTGACCGGGAAGAGGCGTCTTTTATTCTGTAGTATTTGGTTATCCCATCTACCACGTCACTAAACAGTTATCAGATTAGGTTATTTTGAGTTAGTCAATTTACAAAAAATGCTGAATGTTTCCTTGGACTTCTAGGGTGCTTCATTGGTGTGATTCACATAGTTTTCCCTCAACTGCCCTGTCTTTAAACTCCTCTTCCTGCTCCTCGCTTCAGCATCATAAATGTTCACAACTGGTTATCCAGGTTTTACCCCTTCACATGCAGGTTGATGAAATCTACATTTTACCACCTGTTGGTTGCTGCTTGCTTTTTTAAGATTTAATTTTGAGGGAACATCCCAGTCAGATATTTTTTGGCTACATTCAGGTGAAGTGTCACGATTTACCTTTAGCTTACCATTCAGACCAGATGGGTATGGCATGCGGCCTTGGTTCTTGCAAGTCCTATTCTGTCCAAGGTAGGGGTGACCCCTTCAGGTAGCCACGATGCTGCTGACAGTAGTACGCCACTACAGTCTGTGCCCTCCATGAGTCCCAGTGGAAAAACCCTATAGGGAAAAAATCTCCAGACAGGAGCTCCCTGGAACAGAAGGAGGACACAAGAAAATCAGAACTTCGATGCCTGTAAATTCACTGGAAGGACAGAGGAAAAACAGGAGCAAAACTGGAGTCCAATAGAAGACCAGCCGGAGCATGCCCACCACAGGAGAAGTGTTGCAACGCAAAGAGAAGAATAATCCATCCCCTTGCTTACCCCTTGACAGGAAGTGACATGCAGGAAGAAGTAGGACTGCCATCTTGGATTGGGAAAGGAGCTATAGAACCAGATAGGAAAAGACACCATTGTAGTAAGGGAAACAGATGTATGCAGGGAAGGTGAAAGGAGAATGGTATGCTGGGAAAGAGAATTATGGCTCCTCCAGGAAGAAGAAGAAAAAAGAGAAGGCCCTAGCATGGGGCACCAGGTAAGTGGAAAGACCGAGGGGGGGGGTGTGGGCACCCCGCAACAAAACCTGTGCCGAGCATTATACGCGGCGAGGACCGCCGCCCAATCCTGGGCCTCTGGCCTCGCTGTGGTAAAGAAAACAGAGTGTGGCCAGAAAAAAGGGGCGCAGTGGGCCCGGCATTCCGGAAAACGGACAGCGGCCCCCACCGCGGCCCCAGCGGGAGATGCCGAGTAAGCCCGCGGCATGACATGAAGAGCCTTTCATAGGTCTTCCTGATTCGCTGTATTTGCTAATTTTGTTTATATTCTGCCATCTTTGTTGCAGAAGTCGATTTTGTTTGTTTTTCTGATTTATCTCACCAAAATTGGACTCGTAGCGTTTTGTTGAGATCCTGGGTGCTGTGTTATGTAGCACCCTGCCATAAAGTGCATCTCCAATGGAAACACAGTCACACAAATGCGGACCTGAGATGGACATCAATGAATTTTTATTTAAAATGTTCAAAAGTTCTTTCCAAAACAGGTAGAATCAACCTTGGAGAAAGTGTGTGTCATATCATATTAAAAAACTCTACAGCAAAAACATCTGAAACATAATAAGTCATTGAGTGGTACAACTATTGAAAGCCAACCCACCAAAGCGAAATCAAAGCAAACATAATTCAAAGAGGGGAGACAGGAGATAGAGCAGAACGTCCACAAAATCAATGCCTGAATACAATCTTCCATTGAAGAACCACTGAGTTGATGTTCAGATAAAGATATTCAACTCATCAGGTTTCGGTACCATGTAATGGGAAGGCTATTTTGCCATGTGCTTTTTTGAAGATTGAACACATGCAGCCTTAGACCCCACAATTTGAGGAGGTGCAGCATAAAGGTAAGGGAATGCTGTTGCTCCTGTCGGGCTGGGTACATAAGCTCATGTCCCAAAAATGTTTGGGTTCAGGAAGTGGAGCGTGCTTGATGAAAGTAGGTAAGGCAGGATAGAGACAAGGGTATCCAGAGAGGGGAATCAATAGGCAGCACAGAGGGGAAATCACCTATTCCTGCACAGGAAGTAAAAACATAGAAGGTCCAACCCTGGAGGTAAAGGAGCTGGGCCTCACCATGATGATAAAAAGTCCATAAAGTAACGAACCAGGTGGAGAAATAATGGAAGTAACAAGACGTTAACCCTAAACCAGTTCCAACCCAGCTCCATGTGATGTAGTCTCAATCTACTGAGATTCCTGAGTAAGTGCGTTTATTAATTATTTAGAGAGATTTGTAAAGCACCAAACATAGGGCCTGATTCTAACTTTGGAGGACGGTGTTAAACCGTCCCAAAAGTGGCGGATATACCACCTACCGTATTACGAGTTCCATAGGATATAATGGACTCGTAATACGGTAGGTGGTATATCCGCCACTTTTGGGACGGTTTAACACCGTCCTCCAAAGTTAGAATCAGGCCCATTGTGTCTTGCAGCCACTGCAGAGCACTGAAAATACGAGAAGTTCATTAAGGTGAAAAAGAGAAGGGCTGTTTTGCAACTAGAACTCCTTAAACTGCACCTGGGGAGGTGGTCTAGAGGAAGCCATTTCCCAAAGAAGATACCCTACTTATGGCACAATGATGTCACCACTCACTTGTATCAGACTCTGTCATTTTAGAGGATGAGCCTGTACGACTAAGAGGCTTTTACCTAAATCCACTGTTAGAAATGGGGTTTCTGGTTGGCAGAGGTAAGCACCTTGTTCAAGAACGACCCACAGTCCTAGTCAGGGCAAGTCAGATACACATTAAAAGATAACCTGTGCTCACCCCCTGGTGGCTTGGCACAGAGCACTCAGGCTTTACTCTAGAGGCAATTTGTAAAATGTATGTGCAACACTTCAAACAGTAAACAGTGTAAGCACCACACAAAAAGATACCAGACCTAGTTAAAAAAATAGATCTTAATTTAATGAACAAAACAAGAACAAAACAACAAAAACCCAATAGGTAGAAGTCAAGATATGAATTTTAAAATATTAAACGTTATTTACAGTGCCTCAAAGCATAAGGTGCAAACCGGAGCTATCTAGGCACGCTAAACTTTATGAAATCCAAAAGTTTAGGCTGACCACGATGGAGCACAGGTCAGGTACAGTCCCAGACAGACCCGCTGAAGTTTTTTCTATCTCAAGAATTGAGCCAAGAGTCCCATTCATGGGAAAGAAGTTTGCCAGGAGCAAGGAGAGCATAGTTCGCTGTGGTCCACAGGCACATGGAGTCAGCCTGGCATCATGGACAGGTGGACTGGAGCCTCAAGGATAAAAGCAGTGATACTTGCTGTGTGAGGGGACAAACTTGAGGCGGCCAATGCTGATTCTTCAGTGACGCGCTTCTGGTGCTAGCAGGCCGATTCACGGTTGCAAAGAGCCTAAAAGCTTGATTTCAGGAGCCACAAAACCTCTTCCAAGGGCCCAGGACTTGAGAGGTGCCTCTTGGGGGTCAGAAAGATGGGTTCAGGAGTTGTAGGGCATCGGTTATATCCCTAAGGCTCAGATCAGGAGGCCAGCAGACTAGCCCTTTGAGTCACTTTGGGGTCCTGGATTCAAGGTGGAGGGTAGCAAGTCCAATTATAATTCCCCAAGCAAAAGGGCAGCAAGCAGTAGGTTGGCGTCCCATCATTCACACGTAGGCTTTCTTTGTGTGTTGCTTTCTAGAGGGAATGCACCAGTCGAGCTATCACCCCGCACCAGACGTGTATTGGAGACATGTTGCAGGCACACAGGGCTAAGAGGTGGAAAATGCCCACTTTCTAAAAGTGGCATTTTCAAAATTCTAACAATAAACCTGACTGCCATTAAAGAGGATTTATCATTACAAATCCAAAAGTACTAAATATGACAGATCTACCCCTTCTCAATCAGGAATTACAGATGATTAAATGTAATAAGTGATTCCCAATGTTATCCTATGACGGGGTAGGGCTCACAGTAGTGATACATAAATCTAAGAGTTTTTCACTACCAGGATGCAAAAAACATAAAAGCATGAGTCCTGTGGTTTATTTACATGACTCCCTGCCCTATGAGCAACCCAGGACCCAACTTGGGGTTATATGCAATAAAAGGGGAACTTAAGGATTGGCAAGGGGATTTAAATGCCCAATCAACATGGTAGTTTAAACCGCACACTCAGGCTTTGCAATGGCAAGCCTGAGACAAGTTTAAAGGGCTACTTAAGTGGGTAGCACAACCAGTTCTTTGGGCCCACTAGTAGGACTTTATTTCAGGCCCTGGGCCCATGTAGTGCACTTTACTAGGGACTTATAAGTAAATTAAATATGCCAATTGTGGGTAGGCCAATTTTACTGTGTTTTAAACAGACAGCACATGCACTATTGCACTGGTTAGCAGTGGTAAAGTGCCTAGAGTCCTAAAGTCACAAAAATAAGTCCAGCAAAAATTGGATAGGAGAGGTAAAAAGTCTGGGGAAGACCACCCTAAAGCTAACAGGTCTAACACTCACCCACGGGGATTGTTTCCTGGGCTGGTGCCATGATTTATTCTCTCTCCTCTTGTACGACTGCAAGTACTGAGGTTGTAAAGTATTAAAGGGGAAGAACATCTGCTCATGTGAAAGCAAGTCTGAATAGCCAGGGTATCAATTTAACTAAGGAAGCTACAACAAAGTAGATGTGATGTTATTGCATCAATTTTGATGATGCAATTTGATTGCTTACATAATATAAAGAAGACTTGCTGTTTTTGCACTATTTACCATGCTATAATAACGTAATTCATTCATTGTTACTATGGAGCCAACCTGCCTTGATCACATCCACATCTCACACCTCCACGTTGACATGGTACCGACCTGCATTGAATACTAAGTGCCAGATTTAGCATGCATTTGCATGGTGCAAACTGCGAAAATCGCAGTTTGCGCCATGCAAAATGCCGAATGCAATGCACATTCACAATTTGCGAGTCGTTACCGACTCGCAAATTGTGAATGCGACTCGCAAATAGGAAGGGGTGTCCCCTTCCTATTTGCGACTCGCATCGCTATGCTAAATTGCTTTGTGACCGCAAATGGGGTCGCAAAGCAATTCACAGTTACCACCAGTGTCACACTGGTGGTAACCCATTCGCAAAAGGGAAGGGGTCCCATGAATGTTGCCAAAAAGGGTTTTTCAGAGCAGGCAGTGGTCCAGTGAACCACTGCCTACTCTGAAAAACCGAAACCAAATGGTTTCGTTATTTTTTTTATTTTGCAACTCGTTTTCCTTTAAGGAAAACGGACTGCAAAATAAATTAAAAAACTGCTTTATTTAAAAAGCAGTCACAGACATGGAGGTCTGCTGACTTCAGCAGGCCACCATCCCTGTGAGTGCAGGGACTCGCTATGGGGTCGCAAAATGCGACCCACCTCATTAATATTAATGAGGTGGGTCTTTGCGACCCCATAGCGACTCGCAGTCGGTATCCGATTTTGCGAATCGGAAATTGCGAGTCGCACCGACTCGCAATTTCCGATTCGCAAAATTGGAAAATGCTACATCTGGCCCTAAGATGCTTAAAATGATGGGAATACACTTTTTGGGCCATATTTATACTTTTTGATGGAAAACTGCGCTAACGCAGTTTTGCGTCAAAAAAATTAGCGCCGGCTAACGCCATTCTGAAGCACCATGCGGGCGCCGTATTTAATCAATGACGTTAGCCGGCGTTAGCCGCCGGCGCTGCCTGGTGTGCGTGGAAAAAAACGACGTACACCAGGCAGCACCGGCGTAGGGGGATATGGGGCTTGGGCGTTAAAAAATGGGGCAAGTCAGGTTGAGGCAAATTTTTCGCCTCAACCCGATTTGCGCCATTTTTTTCGACTCCCAACCCCCATAGAAATGACTCCTGTCTTAGCAAAGACAGGAGTCATGCCCTCTTGCTCAATGGCCATGCCCAGGGGACTTCTGTCCCCTGGGCATGGTCATTGGGCATAGTGGCATGTAGGGGGGCACAAATCAGGCCCCCCTATGCCACAATTTTTTTTTTTTTAAATGACTTACCTGAACTTACCTTAATGTCCCTGGGATGGGTCCCTCCAACCTTGGGTGTCCTCCTGGGGTGGGCAAGGGTGACAGGGGGTGTCCCTGGGGGCATGGGAGGGCACCTCTGGGCTCCTTCAGAGCCCACAGGTCCCTTAACGCCTGCCTTTTCCAGGCGCTAAAAAACGGCGCAAAAGTGGCCGTACGTCATTTTTTTTGACCCGCCCACTCCCGGGTGTGAATTTTGCCCGGGAGTGTAAATACGGCGCACATGCCTCGGAGTCAATTTTTTAGATGTGAACGCCTACCTTGCATCTCATTAACGCAAAGTAGGTGTCCACGCTAAAAAATGACGCAAACTCCATGGACTTTGGCGCTAGACGCGTCTAACGCCAAAGTATAAATATGGAGTTAGTTTTGCGTCGGAATTGCGTCAAAAAAACCGACGCAATTCCGGCGCATACGGAGTATAAATATGCCCCTTTGTATCTGTATTTACCTTGGTTTGGTGAGAATAGGGGGATAGCCACAAAGCCTTATCCTTACTTAGGCCCTCATTCTGACCTTGGCGGTCTTTTCGCAAGACCGCCGAGTTACCGCCGCGGTGAAGACCGCCGACCGCGGCGGTATGCCGCTGTGCGCATTCTGACCGCTGGGAGCGTTCCGCCGGAAAACCGCCAGCAGCCACACTGGCGGTCGGCGGGAAAGTGGAGACTGGTCAACCTCCACCGCCACGCCAGCAGAACACCGCCCACAGAATTACGACCCACATTTCTGTGTGGCGGTCTTCTGTTGGCGGTCTTCTGTTGGCGGTCACCTCCCCATGGCTCCCGTCGCCTCCCGGAGGACCAACGCACAAGGTAAGTTGATCGTCCGTGAGGGGAGGGGGTGGGGGGGTGTTGTGTGATGTGGGCGTGCATGGGGGTGTGCGTGTGAGTGTGTAGAGGGGGTGTGTGAGTGCGTGTATGCGGGCGGGGGGTGCTGCTGTGTCTATGGGTAATGTGTGCTGTTCGGCAGGTGCGCGTGTCTGCATGTATGTGTGCGGGTATGTGTCCCCGTTGTGTATGTGTGTGTAGGGGGTGTGTATATGTGCATGTTGGGGGTGTGTGCATGTCGGGGTGCATGTATGTGCATGTCGGGGTGGGGGTGGGGAGGGGGTTCGTACCACCTCTGGGGGGTGGCAGGGGGGTGGAGGGTGTGGGGGGAGGACTCGGGTGGGTAGTGGGGGGTGGGGGAGACCCCTATCAGTGCCAGGGAAGGAATTCCCTGGCCCCGATAGTGCTTACCGCCATGGTTCGCACGGCGGTTCCCGCCCGCAAGAAACCGCGGCGGTAGGCAGGGTCATAATACCCTTGGCGGTCTTGGGACGACCGCCGGGCCGGAGTGCGCAAACTCCAGCCCGGCGGTCATGACCGCCGTGGCGGTCGGAGTGGAGAAGTGGCGGTCGGTCGCGGCGGGGACCGCCGCGGTCAGAATGCCATTTTTAATACCGCCGGTCTGTTCGCGGTCCGACCGCCGTCTCTCCGCCGACCGCCAGGGTCAGAATGAGGGCCTTAGTGTCAAACTGTAACAAGTATTATTTGTCCTCCTCGCCATAATGCCATCTCACTTCATTTCAGGCTCAGCTTTAATACCGTCCATGGTGAGTGATAATCACTGTTAAGGCCATGATAGAGGACAACCACACTTAACTATCTCAAGTTAATGCCCATTCATACCGACATTTTGCAATTGCACAACACTTAAAATGCTCAAGAAAGGCCAGTGTAAATTTCTCTTTGTGTTGAAACAATGCCTTGTAGCTTATTAAATCTGATTCCAAACAGCAAAGAGCATGAAGTTAAGTGGACAATATTATGTTTCTCTTTCCAGATTTTCCATTCGGCTGCTCTCTTGATCGCAGGAAATAACTTCTTGCTTCTAGACAATATGAGAACTCAAGAACAGCCGAGGCACACTCAAGAAATGACGCAAAACAAGTCTGTCTGTGGAGCTAAGGGAGGGCTGTTGTTACCAGTACATTGTTGTACAAAGTGCCCTAAAGGTTAGTATTTTCAGAATGAATGCAGTAAAATGTGCAAATCAAATGGGAGACTCTTAAATCTGCTAATATGATGTTATCACTAAAAATGGTAGATGTCAGAGCATTTAAATAATTAGAACCTTTTCTAATGTGTTGAGTTCTGTTTCTGTGACCAGTATGAAATATTGCATTTTTCTATCTTACCTCTTTTGAGCCATATCATACCTTTGGCTTTGCATTGGAGCATAAGAATCCTACCTTTTACTGAGGAACAATTGCCACGAAACAATGGAATGGTAAGACTAGTGTCTTCATTTACAAGCATATTTCACAGGAGAGTGGTATTAGGACTATTCATTCCTCTAATGGATTTGTAGTACACCAACTAGTGGAAAACAGATCAGAGACCGTATTACATAAAGTACCCCAGGGTTGCAATGTGCATATGTGCCCTCTTTCTCTGCCACTTGGACACTTTGGTATTACTGAAGGGGCAAGAAGCACTTGCATAACTCCTTATGTAATACAGATAGCATCCATGCACCGGATGCCCTATCTTAAGTGGGACGTTCCCACATTTCCATGGCGCCAGCCCTCGTGCAAATGAGGGAAACACTTTGGTCAATACTTATGGACTTCTGGCGCAGGGCAGCGCACTAAGGTCCATATTTATACTTTTTTGCGTCGCATTTGCGTCATTTTTTGACGCAAAAGTGGCGCAAACTTACAAAATACAATGGTATTTTGTAAATTTGCGCCACTTTTGCGTCAAAGAGCGGCACAAATGCGACGCTAAAAAAGTTTAAATATGGGCCTGAGTCATCTTTCTGCACTGCCCTGTGTCTAAGGGAAAGGGCAGGAATGAATCGTATGTATGGAACATGGCACATTCCTGTCCTTTCTCATTTTTTAACGCAGTTTTGGCTGCCTAGCACCAACGCAGGCACCTTTGCACCATGGTGCAAGGCTGTCTGCGTTTTAGGCAGGATTGTTTTTGTGCAGGAAGGGCTACCTTCCTGCACAAAAACAACCATGGGAGGCTTTTTCCTCTTTCTAGATGTGCTACAGAATGCAGGCTGATGCAGTCACTTATTGTATCTGCCTGCATGGGCATCTCTGTCCCCTTTGAAATTGCAAGCTGGGTGCTGCCTGAACTGTGAACTGTGAATCTGCTGTGAATGCACTGTCTCTTTTTGTGGCTGCTACACCTTAATAAAGGTGCATGCAGCAATACAGGGACTTTGCAGTTTAATGTAGTATATAGCATGTGATGTCTGTAGAGTACAGGGAGTGCAGAATTATTAGGCAAGTAGTATTTTTGAGGATTAATTTTATTATTGAACAACAACCATGTTCTCAATGAACCCAAAAAACTCATTAATATCAAAGCTGAATATTTTTGGAAGTAGTTTGTAGTTTGTTTTTAGTTTTAGCTATGTTAGGGGGATATCTGTGTGTGCAGGTGACTATTACTGTGCATAATTATTAGGCAACTTAACAAAAAAAAATATATACCCATTTCAATTATTTATTATTACCAGTGAAACCAATATAACATCTCAACATTCACAAATATACATTTCTGACATTCAAAAACAAAACAAAAACAAATCAGTGACCAATATAGCCACCTTTCTATGCAAGGACACTCAAAAGCCTGCCATCCATGGATTCTGTCAGTGTTTTGATCTGTTCACCATCAACATTGCGTGCAGCAGCAACCACAGCCTCCCAGACAGTGTTCAGAGAGGTGTACTGTTTTCCCTCCTTGTAAATCTCACATTTGATGATGGACCACAGGTTCTCAATGGGGTTCAGATCAGGTGAACAAGGAGGCCATGTCATTAGATTTCCTTGGAGTGGAGTACTTGGACGCGTGTGATGGAGCATTGTCCTGCATGAAAATCATGTTTTTCTTGAAGGATGCAGACTTCTTCCTGTACCACTGCTTGAAGAAGGTGTCTTCCAGGAACTGGCAGTAGGACTGGGAGTTGAGCTTGACTCCATCCTCAACCCGAAAAGGCCCCACACGCTCATCTTTGATGATACCAGCCCAAACCAGTACTCCACCTCCACCTTGCTGGCGTCTGAGTCGGACTGGAGCTCTCTGCCCTTTACCAATCCAGCCACGGGCCCATCCATCTGGCCCATCAAGACTCACTCTCATTTCATCAGTCCATAAAACCTTAGAAAAATCAGTCTTGAGATATTTCTTGGCCCAGTCTTGACGTTTCAGCTTGTGTGTCTTGTTCAATGGTGGTCGTCTTTCAGCCTTTCTTACCTTGGCCATGTCTCTGAGTATTGCACACCTTGTGCTTTTTGGGCACTCCAGTGATGTTGCAGCTCTGAAATATGGCCAAACTGGTGGCAAGTGGCATCGTGGCAGCTGCACGCTTGACTTTTCTCAGTTCATGGGCAGTTATTTTGTGCCTTGGTTTTTCCACACGCTTCTTGCGACCCTGTTGACTATTTTGAATGAAACGCTTGATTGTTTGATGATCACACTTCAGAAGCTTTGCAATTTTAAGAGTGCTGCATCCCTCTGCAAGATATCTCACTATTTTTGACTTTTCTGAGCCTGTCAAGTCCTTCTTTTGACCAATTTTGCCAAAGGAAAGGAAGTTGCCTAATAATTATGCACACCTGATATAGGGTGTTGATGTCATTAGACCACACCCCTTCTCATTACAGAGATGCACATCACCTAATATGCTTAATTGGTAGTAGGCTTTCGAGCCTATACAGCTTGGAGTAAGACAACATGCATAAAGAGGATGATGTGGTCAAAATACTCATTTGCCTAATAATTCTGCACTCCCTGTATGTCCAGACATTTAATGCTGGATTGTGCAGTAATTGTAAAGGTCAACTTGACCAATAGAAACCAAAGTCAAAATGCAGGCAAGCATCACTAGAGCAAATAAATGACAACAAAGTCTAGGTGAAGTACATGGTACGCCTGCAGAGTACAACAATGTACGGAACTGCACTTAACAACAAACGACAAAATGTAACACAATGTAACACGTATTCAAAAGATGTGCACTGAAAGAATTGACACCTACAGGATACCCCTTCAGAGCTTTCACATATTGGGCCCTCACCCAAGTGCATCATCTATCCACAGACATTACCTCTGAACTTCTCTTTCTCAGCCCTACTTTGAAAAATAGGGGGATTAGTTGAGAGGAGGGAGTACCCACCTCAAATAATAGCCACAGATGTTGTCAGGATGAACCATTAAAGTCAGTAAATTAACTTGAGCTCAACCCCCTGGTAGCTATGGCTCAGAGCAGACAGGCTTAACTGAGAGGAAATGTGTAACGTATGTATGCAGGACTCAAACAGTAATAAAGTGAAAACACAATACAAGAAACCCCCCAAAGCAATTCAGGAAAATTTAGTGATTTATAATAACTAAAATGACACAAACATTACAAAAAATCACCAGGGGTAACTGGACTTTTGAATTTTTACAGTTTGAAGTTCAAAATAGTTTGTGGGTGAGGGCAACTCCTAGCTCCCACCATAACCAATGGTGTAAATGTTCCCAGGTGTTACCTTACTACTTTAACATCATTTCCTTTGTGCCCATTCTACCTAAAACCAAAATGACAGTACCTTTGGACTCAAGCCTGTCACTCACAACCTGTTCTCGGACAGGCCATCTGCCACATGCATTGGTGCCTGGCTGGCTAAAGGGACAAAGGAAGGGGCAGGCCTAGATTTTAGCTACATTTGCCTGTGACAGGATAGGCCTCTTTAAAGTTAATTAAGTTCCTATCCAAATCCTTTTGAATACCTGCAGTTATGTGAGGGTAATACAGTTGTCCACCCTCCATGTGGACCCTAGCACTTGTTATGTATTTTTAGGGAGAAAATGCATGGCCCTTAGCCTCTCCCTCCTTTTTGTATACACAGTGTCTTGCAGTTTCCTGTGGATTTCACTTCTAAAGACATTTCTTCAGAACATATTGCTACATGTTGGTCCTGGCCCTTTCAGCAGACCCTCTCCAGATTTTTGCCTTATGTTGTGAAACTGTTTTTTTACCATTAGGACTCTGCATACTTAACCACTGCTAGCTAGTGCTAAACTGCTTAAGATCTCTACTTCAAGAATGGTAAAAATGGATTACACCTAATTGTCAAGTTTAATATACTTTTACATCCTTAGTAAATGGTATTGCATGTACCCAGGACCTGTAAATTATATTCAACTAGTGGGCCTCCTGCAGCACTCATTGCGCCACCCACTGAAGTAACCTTTTAAAACATGTCTCAGGCCTGCCACTGCCACCTGTAGTGCAGTTTTAAAATGTCATTTCCACCTGTCACAATAAACTTTTTGCCAGGCCTAAACCTTTCTTTGATACATATATAAATCATCCCTAAGGTAGGCCCTAAAGGCTCCTAGGGCAAGATGCATTGTATTTAAAGTAGCACAGGTGTGTTTCAGTTTCACATGTCCTGGTAGAGAAAAATAATTGTAATTTAAAATCCTCTTTAATAGTAAAGTTAGATTTTAAATCATATTGCTGAAAATGCAATGTTTAGAAAATTAGCATTTTCTTGTCCTAACCATTTGGGCTTCCTGCCAGTGTTCTGGGTAATATCAGTTTGAATGGCTCCACTGTTTGGGTTTGTGTATTTCTTCCAGACAGTGATACAAAAGGGGATTATGAGTGGACAAGATGGGCTATCCGGCCTGGATGGATGGGCAGAGCTGTACCCACTTACATTTCAAAGGGTTTTGCCTCTTGCACACACAAAGGAACCTGCCACTAGTCTTTTGTCACTACAGACGTCTTGAAGGCTAGATAGGGGAAGGGAAGAACTTTCTAGGACCAGATGTGAGGGTAGTGTAGGGAAACCCCCAATTCAAAGGTTGTCCCCACGTAAAAAATATTGGACCTGAAGAACCACTCTTCAGTACACCCTAGACATGTGGACTTTATAGAAGAAGGACTGCCTTGTTCCCCAGAAGGCAGGCCTGCTGCTACCAGAAGATTGACCTGCTTTAGGACTGGCCTGACCCTTAGAGGATGACCTTGCTACACAAGGACTGCCCTGCTGTCTGAGAAGGAAGACTGGACATCCTCCTTCATCCCAGGGACCTAAGTGACTTCAGGGGTAAGTTGGCTGACCTCCTGTCTGAGCTACAGGGACACAACAAGCTCTAGAGGCCTCTTCCCTCAAACTGCCCTGCTGTCCTGCTGCACTGTACCTGCCCAGACCTGCAACTGGACCTGCCTGAGGCCTGCTGGCCTCTGCTGGAGTGAGTTCCCCAAGAGGTGCCTGCACTGCTCCTGGACCATTGGCTGGCATCAGTTTATCTCCTTCTGTGAAGATAGGTAAAATTTTGGGCTCTTTGCAACAGTGTATGAGCCTGTTTGCACACAGACTCTGCCTCCTGCGATGACCACCAACAAGAAGTTCAGTGAACCTGACTGTTCATGCTACATCGTCTGCCAGTGATGAGATCTGCACTAGATTTGCACTTTGCGCAATAGCAATGACAGATCACAGTGACCCCTGAAACAAAGCTCTAGTAAGAACCTTCTACGATGCACGACCAGCTCTTCATACAACAGCAATGACTACCCTTGCCACCCAGGCCACGTCTCCTGCTACAGTGACAACCACCAGCAATGTTCTCCCTGCTTCTTGCGGTCTCCTCAATTGCAAACGGTACTCTTTGCTCCGCACTTTGAGAAGGTAACTTTTTCAGTGGGGCTCATCTGGTCCCTGTATTTGGCCACCCCTCCATTGTGGTTGTCCTGAACTTGTGAATTGTGTTATCTTTGGTTCTACTGATTGGATATTTGTTTTTCTGGTTTCATTTTATCTATTAAAATGTACTTTATTTTTCTAAAGTGGTTTGGGATTTTTCTTGTGTTGTCTTTTCACTTTACCAATAATTCCATTTCTTACAATACCTATGAGCCTCTCCGACTCCAATCCATGAGTAAGACCTTTCTCATGAAAGAGTTGAAGGATTTAGAATCCACACACATTTTTTAAATGTATACAATTGTGGAAGTTACATCTATTTTTCTACTATTATTCTAGATTAAGGTATAGCTAACGCTCTTCTACCAAGTCTCGTGGTTACACCCATGATGGTTCCAAATAAATCTTGTTTGACACGCATATGGATGGGACATTGAAAAGGGAATAAGCAAGTTCCCACTTGGCATTCACCACACAATTTCTACATACTCAACAATTGCCACTCTCTTGCCCAGAGCCTCAGGGTTGAAGAATGCTCTTCTGACAAATATTCCAGCACTTTTCTGAGAACAAGTAGAATGATTTTACACCATTTTATTTTTTGATGGAGAACAGTCTGGTTGCTCCAAGATATAGATAAGACCGATTGTCCTCTATTGTTTTCTCAGTAACATTCTCCTTTACTTGCTAAATGCCCATCCAATAAGCACGTTGATTTCACAGAGGAATTCTCTGACATCAATCAGCCTAGAATGCTTCCTTGCAAGTTCAGTTGTTCTCAGTAGATTAGAAGTACATGTGTTTTCTATAAAGGTGGGTCGTTTTCCATTCACTGTATTTTCCTTCTTTTAGGACTTAGTTAAGTATATTCACTAAACAACTGCTTCCAGTATGTTTATTCAAATTGAGAAGGAGCTACATTTCCATCCATATATGGATCATGGTTCACCCCTCTGGCTCAGGCACAACAAGCAACTCAAGCAGTCTGCTACAGGGCTGTCAGGTCACACTGATGGTCACTCCACCCTGTTTAGGATGGAATCTGTCACTTGTGTGACTTGTGGCTGTTGTGAAAAGCAGGGCAGTCCACGCATATAGAAACAGAACAATGAACTGATGCACAGTAGCTACCACCCTGCATATCAGGACCATAGTTATTTTGTTCTGTCACCGTGACTTCCTCTTTGGGAGTTTGTTCTGGTAGAACAAAATACTTTGATAAATGAACACATCTAACATGCCACACCAGTGGCTCCAGTGAAGTAACAGACATCTATGTCTGATGTTTTTTAACTCATCTCTCTTGTCGTTTAAACCAATTCTCATCACGCCAAGGGCAGAGGTAAAGGATGAGGTGGAGATATTGTCTCTATTTCCTATCTGTTGTTAAGACTCTTATAAAGATATAAATTTACATCTCTCCTCAATTTATTTTATTTTCTTCCATCATGTCCGAGAAGATTGTCAAAGAATCTTGCCGTTGCTTGTGAGAGAGATTTTTGCATTTCAAAGTTTAATAAGTCTCACATATCTGGCAGGGAAAGTGTGGAACTCATAATTCTCTTTCCATTGTGCCCCCTTATTTTGTAGTTTTTTTGATATGTAAACACTTTTACCTGCCTAATTTAGTAACTAATGTGGGTTGACTGGAAACTATGGATCAGATATTTCCAGATTCTTTGGGAGACTTTTTGAGGGGTTACTTTCCCTGTGATATGTGTTTTCCAGTGTGATTTTGCTGCACAATTCACATTACAGCGTAATTTACAAGCATTTAGTGGAAAATTCACCAAAGGATTTTGATTATTGGATGTATTATAAGTACAGGCATATTCTTTTACGTACCTCTGTGAATCAGCCCTGAAACAATCAGCTCCCTATTAGTAAGTGTGCAAAGAAGGCAGATGTGCTTTCCTTTTGCATCAGTTGTACATGCATAGTCCCTGAATGTTCCAATTGTATTCCTGATATAGATGTTTTGGGGTCGGTCCTCAAAGGAGTGGAAGAGGACTGCTACATTTGAGCCAGTGGTTGCAGGTGGGCCCATCAGCACCCATTTGCAGGTGGGGCCCATAGGCACTCATTTTTGAGGATCGGCATGTATTTCCACTCTTCAGAGCTTGACCAGTGCAAGAAAGGGAGAAAGTCACTCAAAGAGAAAAGAAGGAAGAGGAGAAAGATAGAAATTCCATAAGAAACTGAGAAAACATGAACCTTAAAGAGTGTAATAAACGGGTAGGGAGTGTCCAGGGGTGGATTAAAGAAGCATGAGATGGAATCAAGATTATGCAGCAATAGTATTCAGCTTGCCATCATTCCCCAAACATGGGTTTCTGGCCAAAACTTTGACCCCGGCACTTCATTCTTTACGTATTAAGCACTGTGCAAGAGTAATCTAGGAGCACTACACATATACTTCAAATTTCCTTTGTGAAGGGGCCCTTTAGTGATTTGAGGCCTGTGAAATATATGCCCATTCATAATGACACAAGTTCCATTCTACCCATGTTATGCTCAGTCTGAAATTCAGTGGCTGATCTTCTCTCTGGGCATATACTACACATGCTAATGACTTAGAGGAGCCTATCTGTCAGCACTAATACAGTTCATAGTGACGTAATACGCTGTATAGCACAAGTGAAGACAGTAAGTTGAATGCAATCCCTTACTAGTTGTTCTAGGTTAAACAACACAATGACTAAACATTTCAAGTGGTTACTGGGATCACACTATGAAGAAGCTGCAAAAGGCATGTAATAATGCAGATGACCATGCATACTCGCCTGAAAAGTCTGATCTGATTTTCATGCACAAAGTTCTATGAAAAGTAATGTTTTTTTTTGTAGGTTTCCCTTAAAAATATTTGTTCAGTCCAGTGTGGTATGAATTAAGACATGGTGCTCAACATGGCTTTGGTTATGCGGCATCTGTGCCATGACTGCTTGTATTTGACTTTTGAAGGTCCTTATATTTGAAGCAGTGGCATTGCTAACTTCAGTGACAAACTCCTCAGAGTAAAATCCTCATTCTTACCCGTTCTCACAATATGGAGTGAGTCTTGACCCTGAGTGTTGTCCCGAAGGTCCTGGACCACTGGCTAGTGTACTCCTCCTAAAGTTTACTGAAACCTGGGGCTTAGGTCCTTTATGCCAACGTTTTGCCCTTAGAACCAGTGTGGCACCTGGATCAACCTGCCAAGCTGAGCCCCCACCACATTGTTCCAGTAGGACTGCCATTGACTGATGCAGAGACCTCCTCGGCCATAGCCTGAAGCCTTGCCCTATTGAGGAAATCAGAGATCAAGAAGAATTTTTAAGTCTCAACATACAAAGCTTCACCTGACCAAGCCACTGCTTGCATCCAATTGACAATGAGGGCATTTGGGCATGAAGCCTGGCCTTTTCCTGCTTAGACCTTTCCCGTCTTTGTGAATGAGTTCACTGAAACCTTGGCCTTTAAGTCCCCTTCGTAGAATAACCCAGCGTTAGCCACAGCATGCTGCCTCACCCCGCTGAAAACATTTTCTTCCCTAAAGGTTTCTAAGCGAGAAAGTAACTTTTTGAGTCGGACGTACTTTGCTCTTGTGTTTGAACCACACTACATTGCTGTCAGCCTAAAAACGTACCCCTATCCCAGTCAAGCACAACCAGGTGATCACGGTTCGCGTTTAAGGCTTTTTGGCGCTATTCCTAAATGTTTTTTTTTTTTAAATTCATAGCTCTGGTTCTACTTATTGGAGTTTTGTTGTGTTGGTAACATTTTATTAATTACAACATAGAACCTGATTTAGAGTTTGGCAGGTGGGTTACTGTGTCACAAACATGATGGATATTGCAACCGCCATTCTACAATCTCTATGGGCTACAATGGAGCGGTAGTACGGCGGATGGCATATCCCTTACGTTGTGATGGAGTAACCCCATCCGCCAAACTCTAAATCAGGCCCTAACTCTATTTTTAAAAATAGTTTTTTCAGTTTTCTTATGTTGTGTTTTGCCTTATTACTGTTTGAGTATTTCGTAGAAAACTTTTTGTACTGCCTATTAGTTACGTTTGCATGCTGTGTAGTCATAGCTACCAGAGGACTTAGTTCAGGTTAATTTGGTGACATTAGTGAATCACCTTGATGAGGATTGTGGTTCTTATTTGAGGAGGTACTCACCATCTCAACTAATACCCCAATTTCTTAAAGCGTCTTTATTTCCTTCCTTTGGTATTTTCATTCTGGTTCAATGCTCAAGGTTCGGAGCTTCATGATCAGAAGGAGACAACCATGGAGTTAATGGATGCTGCTCCTTTAAGAAACAAAAATATCCTCTCCAAAAGGATCAACCAGCCCCTAACTTCCATTCACCTCTTTCTTTCTGTCCTCTCTGCATTTTTCAGGCCTACTTTCCTCCTGATCTGACTCATCAAGATTAGAGACACAGCTTATCTCCACAACACCACTACCGGCAGAATTGTCATGTACCACCACTTTGCGATTTATTTTTTTGGCCTTTTTAACCTTTCTTTTCAACTTCAACTAAGATGCCATATTTTTATTTACAATCAAATTATCTTGTCCTGTCAAATCCTGACCTTTACCTATCTTCTCAGTCAAAAGCAGTAGGGGCTGGTGCTTTTAAAAAATAGTGAGGCAGAAAGATGTAAACCACCCCCGCGCTGCCAAGATGAATCTAGCACTTACATGACATCAAAGGCCTGCTGCAAGTGGAGTGTGCACTGACGGGCCTGCACCAAATACACATTGCCTACCATGAAGCACAAGTCACGCCTGCTGCCGCCTCGGTGCTCTTCTCCTCCTGTCTCGGCTAGCAGTACATGGGGTGCACACGCTGAACAGGCTCCCAGACGCCAATACAGATGCTGCTCTCATGCTGGTAATTACCCAGCATGAGATAAGTGCTGGGATTGGTCTCAGGGGGCTGGTTTTGCGCTCACACAGGGACTGGGAGCCTGTGCAACACAGCTCGGTTGGAGAGATCTTAGGGGGTTATTCCAACTTTGGAGGAGGTGGTAATCCGTCCCAAATGTGACGGATTTACCACCAGCCGTATTACGAGTTCCATAGGATATAATGGACTCGTAATACGGCTGGTGGTATATCCGTCACTTTACCGTCACTTTTGGGACGGATTACCACTTCCTCCAAAGTTGGAATAACCCCCTTAGTGTGCATGTCGGTTTGGCCATCCTAAGATAGTGGGCCAAACCGACATGCTAACTTACAGTGTGCCCACCACTCCTCCTCCCTGCCCAGCTGTTGTCCGTAAGGATGGCCCCGCCCTATGACTGGCTCTGAGGACGTTCAGATGGCTCTGCTGCCAGCATGCAGGATGAAAAAGAAAATGATAATAAAATTGTTTTATTATCAATTTTTTTTTTTCATGCTTGAACATTCGGGCTCTTAGCACTAGGGTGACTCTCCTCTACCTTAATGGAGAAGCTGCCGCTGGCAAATGTTTCCTTTTTTGTGATACCTTGTGCCCAGCCTTTGTTGAAACATTCGTCCCATTGCTTGACTTCTCATCAGACCAAAAACATTCACCCTCCAAATTTTCACCCGACTTTACTTTAAATGGACCTCATTTCTCCACAGAGTCATCCAATCTCAAATTTAGCTGTTCAGAAAGATACAGACATGTTTTATTTACATGTTTATTTTTTTTGTTCAGGTTCTGCTCTGTTCTTAGTCCACCATAATAAACAGAGGATTCAGTGGCATAAGAAAGTCCCCTCAGCCCCCGTGGTGCAGAGGACCCCCCAAGAACTCGAGGGGGAGACCTCAGCACTCTACCCTGGCCTGAGAGCTCCTGAGTGAGTCCAGAGAGTGCCTTCCATGTAAATGGCAGGAGGGCCCCATCAAGTTTCATTACGTCACTAAGTTGATCAAACTATATTGTCACAACCTGCAAACTTCTAAACACTTCTCAGACCTCTCAGTCCACCAAAACCAACTCTGGTTTGTTTCACCCCCAAATAATTCTCATTTTACTCCAAACCTGATCGCTCTATTCTTTTCAATAAAATCATTTTTCTCAGCTGAACTAATCACCCCAGCACACCTCAGATTCTGACTTTGCAATTCCCCTTACAGGGGAAACTTGAATTGTCTCAACTCAGTTAAAAAAATATTGCTGCCTCTATTTCTAATACGCAATCTCACAATATGGCCACTGTACGCATGCCAAAAATCGTGATTGTACGCAGCGCAGCCAGCTCAACGCTACAAGCTCATGTTATAAGGGTTCCTCATGCGCTCACCTAGTACTCCCTGCTTATGCTGTTTTAACAAGAAAGAGGAAGGTAGCATCCACAAGGGGGACCCTGCACCTGTATAACCTCACAGTGGTTTATGTATGAACCTTGCGCTCGTCCTTAGCTGCTGGCCATTCCACCCCTTCCACCCTCTCCCCCCTCCACTCCCGCTGAGCACTTTTTTGGCTATTTGGGGTAGTTCACACTTAGCGTTGCAGATCGTTTTCTCAACATCAGGCATCCATGCCAAATTTGTGTCCTTGTTTTCCAACCTCTTGAGGATCCTAAAGGTACCCACGGTTGGTGTTTCCCCTAGAGGGGACAGAGAAAATAGTCACAATATATCCCAATGATGTGTTTTTTAGAAAAATAGGGAGAGTGCTCCAGATAAAAGTGTCTGTGTTTTTTCTTAAAAATGGCATCCATGAACTGTTTGCTGTACTAGAGTCACAATCTTCCCTGCTTTCAGGAAGATTCAGAGCTAAGTGTTTTTTTAAAACACATTTTTTACCACAGTTTTGGCATTTCCCTAAGCGGTGGCCCATTTTTCCTACTTTTTTGCTCTGAACCTACTTCCAATTTGTGGTAGAAGCCAGTGTCAAACCCCTGGGTGATACAGAAAAGCTATAGGATTCTGAAAAGCAGGCAAAATTGTGAATTCAGCAAAGAGTCATATGTATAGGTCCCTCAAGGTTTTCCCAAGGAAAATAACTGTTGAAATAAAGACATTTTGAAAATTAGTAGGGAGTGGGAAGAACAGCCATTTGTGGCAACATTTTCATCTGTATCTTTTTGTCACTATGACCGATTTACAAAAACAATATACCATGACATGTGCCAGACCCTTCTGGCTGTGAGGATATGTAGGGTTTATTGGTTCTCCAAGAACCCAAGATACCGAGAGCCAACAACTGAGCTGCACAGTACAATGGTTTTTCATTGAGCACCAAGTATAGACCAATTAATACAGCGAAATAGGCAAAGTGAAAAAAGGGTATCAAGGAAACCTATGCATTTCTGAAATGGCCACAGGATATGGAGTTTAGGAGGAGTGATTATTTGCACATCTCTGAATTTGTCGGTACCCATACTAGAGGGCATTTAAAAAAAATATCTTCTTTCTAATACACTGGCGTACATTTGAAAGGCACAAATGCAGTGAAATCAAATTGATAATAACAACATTTCTACTATTCTATGCTCCAACATTTTCTGATAAAAATGGTACCTCAATTGTGTGGGAAGTCTTGATGCCTGCGACAATAAAATGTGATGCAAAATGGAAGCATCATATTTTTCCACCGAAAACTGACCCTTTTTTCTAATATGGGTAGCCCTAGATTTTGGACCTTAGCTCAGCTGGCACCTATTGAAACGTAGCCAACCTGTACATAGTTGAAAACTAGACACCAAAGGGCATATTGATGAGTGGCTTGTGCTGCGGTTGCATCACTTTTTGTGATGTAGCAGCAGCAGCAAAAACCTCTCAACCATATCTATGAGGCCATGCAAAGTCACTTTTAATGGCTTTGAATGGCCTCATAGACATGGAGTAAGGCAAGGTAGCACAACTCCCTGTGTTGCTTTACTCTGACTCACAGAGGTATTCCATGAGCATTGTGGTGGGTTTTCCCATGCAACACCCATGAATTTTGACACATCCCCAGATTTATGAGAGGCTGCAAGCCAGTTGCGGCTCGCAGGAGGGAAAAGGGGCGGGGCGGCACAGAGCGTGACAGAGAGCGTGGGGACCCCCCCAAAAAATATAAAAAATATAACTTACCTTTTTTCTGCTCCATCCATTCTGCTCCGTCGTTGCAGATTGCAGGCACAGGCTCCCACCATGCCCTGTGCCCAATCCTGATGGTGCTCAAATCAGCATCAGGATTGGATAGGAGCGCCCAGCCAGGATACTCCCAGGCAGACTGGGAGCCTGTTCTGGCTCTCTCCAGTGCCGGGCTGGAGAGAGCCTACTGCTCATGTGTGTTTACATGCACATTGAGGGGGAGCGTGCTCTCCCCCTCCGTCCACATCAAGCCCATGGCCCTGCCCACTTTTATAGAAACAACATATTAAACTGAGTTTAATATGCTGTTTCTAATGAAAGTTTTGCAGCTCCTGCTGCTGGCGGGGGGGGGGGAGGGAGCGACTCTCCTCTGCCCTAGTGGAGGAGGCATATTTATACTTTGTTTGCGCTGCATTTGCATAATTGTTTTTACACAGAAGCGGCACAAACTTAACTCCATATTTATATTTTGATGCTAGACACGTCTAGCTTCAAATATTGGAGTTTGAGCCATTTCTTGGATGTTTGAACGCACCTTGCATAAATGCGATGCAAGGTAGGCTTTTCCATCCAAATAAAAACGCTATTCCCATAGCACCACATTCATCTCCTCGTGCTAAAATTACACACAGGTGGGAGGCGGACACAAATAATGGGCTCAAGCCCCTGGAACACCCCCACCCACACCAAAAGGACACCAGAGAATGGGGGATCCCATCCCAGGTAAGTAGGGTAAGTATAGGTAAGTATTTGTAACAAATTTTTTAAGTGCCATTGGGAACCCTGATATGGGGCTCCCTGCATGGCACTGGGTGCAATGGCCATGTCCAGGGGACACTGGTCCCCTGTGCTGGCCATTGGGGTGGTGGGCATGTTATGGATGGTTGTGCGTCAGTAATGATGCTAGGTTGGTTAGCAGCATTTGTTTTGCCTCTAACCAGTGTAACATTAATTTTTGATGCTCAACCTCCATCTCCTCTACCGCCACCCCCACCACCACCCCCACCCGGCTAGTGTTTTTTTTTCGACACTAGCCAAAGCTTAGCACCGGCTTGTAGCATTCCATAAACTTGGCACCCGGCTGGCGCTTTGGAATGATGTAAGCTGGCAGTAAACTTTTTGACGCAAAGCTGCATTAGCGCAGTTTTGCACCAAAAAGTTTAAATATGCCTCTAGATGCTATAATGAGCTCTTTTGCTCAGAGCATTCTGCCTCAAGAGCACCCGCCCTTTGTACAGGACCAAGGACTCATCAATGGTTATACTGTTTCCAGGATTATAAATCTCTGGAAGCCTAACAGGCAAAACAATGCTGAAGAGACCCTCCTAGCCAAACTGGTTGTGGGTAAATGGATGATCGCTCTTAAGGTAGCCACGCCGGTCCTGGTGGGAGATACTACTGAAATGTATAGAAATTTTGAAAGCTGGCTAATGGAGTCAATGAATCCCTTAGTTCCATGTAAACTACTGAAGTCAAAGAAGTCATGCTCCATGGTATAGTCCTGAGCTTGCTGAACTTCAGAAAGAGGTTTGAGGAAAGCGTATGACACTGCAAGCAAAATAACTAATAGGAAAGCTATAAAAAGCCACTAAGTGACTGTAAGACAGGTCAGAAGTTCTCATTGCAGCACTAGAATTGAAAATGCTAACAACTTCTCTAAGGAATTGTACAAACAGGTACAAACCGGCACAACAGGTCCTCCTCCCGTTACGGACAGGGGTGACATGTTTGCTTATGCCTTCATTAACAAAATAAAACATATTCTAAATTCTCTGCCAATAACTGGAGCACACAGTCCTACTATTCCTAGAGCCCCTAGAATGACAGCCCAATTACATTCACTCCCCACATTAAATACTGAAGATATTGAAGGTAATCTAGCCTCTATAAAGTTAGGCTCACTGCTAGACCCAGCTCCACCAGATGTTTTGTTAAAAGCAGGTAGTACCATCTCACCAATTCTACTTAGGATTCTTAAGAACTCGTTGGTTTGCAGCAATGTTCCCCTGACTTGGAAACATGCCATAGTCAAACCTCTACTGAGGAGCCTTCAGTGATCCGCTCCTGACAGAGAACTATTAGCCGATCTCCTTACTTGGTTAGTAAAATCTTGGAGAAACATGTCAATAAGCCTCTCTCGAGCAGTCTGGAAAATCATTCAATTCTTCATCCCACTCAAGCAGGATTCAGGCCAGGAAGCAGCTCTGAGATCGCATTGCTGGTAGCTACAGAAGAACTCCGGGCTTTCTTGGATCATGGTGGCTCAGCAGCAATGATTATGCTGGATCTCAGTGGGGCTTTTAATAATGTCTCCCATCCTATTCTCATTCAAAGAATGAGAGAAGTTGGTATTACTGGAACCACCCTCAATTGCTTTGCAGCTTTTCTAGAGAAAAGAAGCTTTCAGGTCAATGATGAGCCCTTCTTGTCAGCCACCTACCCTTTTATTTGTGGCATTCTTCAGGGTTCTTTCCTTATCCCCATGCTTTTCATCTCATATATGGATGATAGACAGCTTATTTTAGCACTCACTCCTAAAACGCAGCACTCATCCTGCCAATTAAACTCATGCATTAAGCAAATCATGGATTGAATGTCAGACAACAGGCTCAAGCTTAATGGTGGGAAAATTGAGGTGTTGTTAGTTGGAAATAATCCGTCTATATGGAGTGATTTAGCTTGGCCGGAATGCCTAGGAGAGCAACCAAAACACTCAGAGGAAGTAAAAATTTGGGTTTCTGGGTGGGCAACAATTGTCAATTGAAACCCAAGCGAAGAAATTGTCCACAACCAGCTTCAGACTTTTAAGAAAGTTGAGAAAAAAAGTCACCCAGTGGCTATTTCTGATATAAAGGTGATTGACTATACAAGGATTAATCAACTCTATTCTTGATTATTTTAATTCCCTCTTTTTGGGAAGTCCCATATATGTCTGAAGACATCTTCAGGTTGCACAGAATGCTGCAGCACGTAGCCCCCTCAAGCTCCCTAAACACCAATCTGTAACTCTGGCTTTGGCTGCATTGCACTGGATTCCAATTCATAAGAGGATCCATTTTAAAGCACTGTGCATGACCCATCGAGCAATACATGGAAAATGTCCCCCTCTCATTTCTCAACTCCTAAGACCCTACTTTCATAGGAGATCATTACAATTCAGGAACTCTAAGCTGCTGACTGTACATAAGGTCAAGAAAGCAAGGTGTGGCAGTCGCTCCTTTGCATAGTTGACTGCTAAGTTGTAGAATGATCTCCCAGCCAGTCTTAGATTGGATACATCTGAAATTTCCTCCAGGAATCTTTTAAAGGCACATCTTCTCTAGCTGCTCTTGTCACTCTCATTCTAGAAAAGAACCAGCAGGTGTGCCTGTCTTAGTGTTGGGTGGATCTCATGGGTAGTCGTGCGCTATACAAAAACACTAGAATAGAATAGAGTAAAAGGTAATAGACTATAATAGAAAATAATAGAATAGAATAGCATAGAACAGACTAATGCTCCATGACAAGCTGGATTGTGAACAACCTGTCATGGTCTGAATGGTCCTGGGACAATGTAGCAGAAGTGTCATTGAAATGCAGCTTGCACTGCAGCAGCAAAAAATTATCTCTGCTCATGTACGGTGTAAAGGTGGGGGTTTGCCAAACCATGCACATAGACCAGTAGGACTACAAGGTTGTTTTCTGCACTAACCCTTTTTTGAGTGTAAGGCCCAAAAATATCTTTAACTCCTCAAGCGAAGTGGGAGTCCACTGCTATTCCCTAGAAGGAGGTTCTAGAGTGCCTCCATGCTCCTTCAGAAATTGTTTGCCACACAAATTTGTTTGCTGCACAATTTGCACGAGGAGGTTAACATCTCAATAGACAGGGACCGCTTCCTGCCGGTTAGCGGTCTAGTTTGTTGCTAGGGGATAAAATGGCAGCAGCAACACGGCCGCGCAGACTGAGGTGAGCGCGTGTGACTGTGCACCAATTTGCAATCTGTAATTTAAGTGTTAATCCTGAATCGGTGTTTTATCTATTTTTTATAGTGCTGTTAGCCACTGATTTCCTTTTTATGGTTTTTATGGCTTTTTAATACGACTAGTTGATAGTTTTTTTAAAAAAACGAGCGCTTCTACCTTTTTATCGGTGCTCTCTTTTGGGGGCTGTTGGGGGCTGCTTTCTCTTGACCGGGGGTCCACTTTATTTCTCGGACCTCTCAGGAAGTCTGGGCCTGTTAGAGCCCACTTCCTGTTTCCAGCAGGGACTGCTTCCTGCTGGTTAGCGGTCTAGTTTGTTACTAGGGGATAAAATGGCGGCAGCAACATGGCTGCGCAGCGGCCGCGCGCATCAGGCGCGCAGCGGCCGCGCAGCTGGCCCGCCAAAGGCAAGCCCGTCTGCGCCCGTCCATGCCAGAAAGGGCCAGAGGGCCAGGGATTTTACATCTTTATTTAAAAGAGGCATGTATGCCTCTTTAGATCTCCGCAGCTTGGCCGGCATTTTTTGCCCCCATACGCTTATGCCTGGTAATTCTGCCTCCTGGAAATGTGCGCAATGTAATTGGACTCCGCCTATGCCCCTAACAGTTGAGGAGCATAGAGTTTTGGGTGAAGGAAGGAATAAGATGGATCACGCCAATCTTGGGGGCATAAGGGACATTAGGAAAATGGGATCCTGTGCCCTCATCAATGCCAGATCCCTTCCCAAGCACAAATTTGAAATTAGTGAAGTTATCTCTACCTTCAACATAGACTGCCTTTTTATAACTGAAACCTGGGCTAGGCTTGATTCGGACCCGGATTTCATTGAGGCTTCCCCCGCAGGCTACTCCTTCTACAGGTTAGATAGGACTACGGGTAGAGGTGGTGGACTGGATATTATTTGTAGGTCAGACCTCACCTGTACTTGGAATTGCACGAGTTGTACCTCAGATGTATGTGAAACTATGTTTTTCAAACTTTCATACGGTCACTCTTTAGTTTCAGAGGGTCTTTTAATCTACTGTCCTCCTGGTCCCCTTCCCAACTTCCTTTTGAAATGGACTGACTTGTTGGAACATCTTAGTATGGCCCCTAAAGCCATTATATTAGGGGATTTCAATATCCATTTCGATGATATGAGCAATCTGCTGGTCACCGAATTCCTCAATCTTATGGCCTCTTTGGATTGGGTTTTAAAGGGGGGTCCTGCTACTCATACAGCTGGCCACATTCTCGACGGGATTTTCACCCGTCCTGAGGAGCAGTTAAAGCTCACGACTACCCCGTTAGACTGGACTGACCATTCGCTCTTGACTTTTAAATTCATTGAAAGACAGCCTTTTTCTCATACCCAAACCCCTGAATAAACTGATAAGGCAATGGAAAAGCATTAAAGCCAAATCTTTGAGAACGGCATTAGAACACGGTTGGAAGGATCCAAATGTGTCTGCTTTGCGCCACTTGCACGTTTTAACCAGGGAATTACCTTGCCCATTGACTCATTGCCCCTCTGAAGGCCTACGCGCCACGTACCGGGAAAAAACCCAGCCAACCATGGTTCTCCAAGGACCTTTTTAAAAAAAATCTGTTTATTGAACTTTATGCACACACAACATTACAGTTTACTTATTAATAATTTTGCAATCTATTTGCACACAATTATAAACTGATACAGCGCAATTGCACAATGGAGTGCGAAAGATACAACTTGAAACTGTGTAAAAAAGAAATAATAAAAAGAAAAAAAAAAAGAAAAATGGAAAAGAAAATTAAAGTCACAGCTAAACACCGGTAGTAACATTCCTGTTGTTGGCTACAGCCCTAAGAGGGCATAGGGAGGGAAAAAAGGATACATTTATTGTGTATAGGGGATGGGAGATTGTAAATTAAATTTGAGGTGTATGACAGGAAGGAACTCATGGATTACGTAAAAGCATTATTGTTATTGTAGGGGAGACATACTAAAGTCTTGCGTTGTTGTATTGGGGGAGGGAGAGTACAGAGGTTAATGTAGTGGGTGAGTACAGGTGGGACAGCTGAAAGTAATATGATGTAAAAATTTAGCAAGAGAAATACTACATGCACATTTACTAGTTTAGGGTGGGTATGTATCATCCCTGGACTCCATTGCTACCACAAAAATGTCCCAGACTTCAGGGCCGTCTCGAAGCAGGCCTTTATGTTGTAGGGAGCGTAGTGTCTGAGCTTCGGCTTGTGCCCGGCTGTGTAAGTCACGGAGCCAAGCGGAGTGAGATGGGACATGTGGGGTCTTCCAGTGAGTAGCTATTAGACGCTTGAAGACAACAAATGCAAGATCAATAAATCTGTGTATAGGTTTGTCGCTTTTGGTGCGGTGACGTATGCCAAGTAAGCAGGAGTCTGGAGTGGGCCTCAAAGTATGGGATGAGATGTCTGCTGTGGCATCCGTCACGCACTGCCAAGCCGCGTTTATTGAGTGGCAGCTCCAGACCATATGGTAGAAGTCTGCTGCCGGAGTAGCACATCTGGGACGGATTTGTGTTTGGGTATATTCTTTGGATACGGGCCGGGGATAGGTATGACTGGTGGATGTTATTTCAATTGAGTGTAGCGCAGGCGAGGATTTCGAGATATAGACTTGATCGTTGTAAGAGCTGCTGTCCAAGTTTCTTGTGATAGAGGGGAAGGGAGGTCGGAGTCCCAACGTGCCTTAGCCAGCGGCAGGGCAGAGCAGACCTCAGCTAGTAGTACTTTGTATAGCTTAGTTATAATACCTTTTGCACTACCTATGGTAAGGATAGTGGTAAGTAATTGGGATTCGGGTGGTTCATTGTTACCAGAGCGCCAGAGGTTATTAAGTAACTTTTTAATGGCGTTATACGTCAAGAAGGCACCGGTGTGCATAACCCCAGCGGCCACTAGTTCCGCAAAGGTGCGCATTATAGAGTTGGAGTAATAATCGCCTACGTGCAGTGTGTTCATGTCTCGTGTGTCATGGTGTGTTGAGAGTAACTTGGTGCCTGGCAGCTGAAGCAGTGGTAACAGAGGGGAGTAAGGAAGTGTGGGTGCCTTGCTTTGAACGTATCTGCGCCAGCAGAAACGAGCTGCCTCCAACAATATGGGTTTTGAGGATAAGCGATTAGGACCGGATAAGAGTGAGGATAGTATTGTTTGCGGATCTGTGTGTGCTTGAAGTATTATGCGTTCGGGCAGGGAAGTATCACTGAGTCAAGTGGATAGCCATGATAGCTGGGCAGCTGCATAGTATCTTTCGAAACTAGGCATTCCCAGGCCGCCCGCAACTTGCGGATATTGTGTTATAGCTAGCGATACTCTGCGTCTGTCTTTGCCCCAGAGCAGGTCGGTTAGTAATGTGTGCAATTTACTGAAGAACGAGCGTGGCAAGCATACTGGAAGGGCAGTGAAGTAATATAAGAACCTGGGGAGTATGAGCATCTTGGCGATCGCTACCCGGCCCATAGGGGATAAAGGGAGCGAGCTCCAAAACGATAGTGAGCCGCGGGTAGAGCTGAGTGCCCTGTCGATGTTGCCCTCTTTCAGATCGGCCATAGAGTGATACATTTGTATCCCTAGGTATTTAAAAGTGGTGTGTGACCATGGCAATTGATATTGCGGGAGTGTCATGTGGAGATCAGTAGGTATGGGGGTAAGGGGGAAAATGCTTGATTTGGACCAGTTGACCCATAGTCCGGAGGCGAGAGCAAAGGAGTCAAGCACTGACAGCACCTCAGATATAGAGGTGGTATGATTACGTAGGTATATCAGGGCGTCATCTGCATATAGGGATATAATATGATGAGTGTTAGATTCGGTGATGCCCCATGTGTGTGCATACCTACGTAGCTTGATTGCTAATGGTTCCATAGCTATGGCGAATAATAAAGGGGATAATGGGCAACCTTGTCTAGTGCCTCTGCCTATGGGGAATGCGTCAGAGATGGCGCGCCCATTTTTAACTCGGGCTGTGGGCTTCGAGTAAAGTGTTTTAATCCAGCTGATGAAGCCTGGACCAAATCCGAACACTTTCAGTGTACGTATGAGGTATTCCCAGCTCAGCGTGTCAAACGCTTTCTCAATATCCAGGGAGAGTGCCACCGCTTCTGTTTCTGTATTACTGTGCATGATATGAAGTAGTCTTCTAATATTTAAAAAGGTGCTTTTCCCTGGGATAAAGCCCGACTGAACAAAGTGTATTAGGCCTGACAAGTAAGGGAGTAGTCTGTTTGCCAGTATTTTCCCTAATAATTTGCAGTCTGTATTAAGGAGAGAGAGCGGTCTATATGATTTCACGTCAAGGGGATCGCGGCCTGCCTTCGGGAGGACGACTATTAGCGCTTCGCGCATGGTGTCTGGTAGTCGTAGCACACTGCGCGCTTCATTAAATACCTCTATGAGTGGTTGTAGGAGGTGGGTGGCTTGGGAGTTATAATACTCTACCGGTAAGCCATCTGAGCCAGGCGTTTTGTTGCGTGCCATTTGTGCCAGAGCTGAGCGCAGTTCCTCTATAGTAATGGGACCGTCTAGGGTGAGGGCATTGTCAGTGATATGTGTATTTTGGGAGACGAGAGAGAGTATGTCAACAAATTGCTGCTCCGACGGGGGGGAAGAGGGCGTATATAAGGTACGGTAATATGTGGAGAAGGCTTCGTTAATTCCTGCTTGGGTATTAATGATGATGTCGGGGTTCAAGCGTATCGCACCTATAGGAGATGATTGTGAGGGTTGACGGGTCAACCATGCCAACAGCCTGCCTGATCTGTCCCCCTCGGCGTGTTGTCTCGTCATGTAGTGTCTATAGTCATGCCTGCTTAGCCTTGTATCCGCTTCTTTATGGGAAGCTCTCAGCGAATGCAGGGCAGCTAGTGTGGACTCGTTGGTAGAGACCGCAACCTCCGCTTTGCGGAGTTTAACCTCAAGATGTTGTAGTTCTTTGATAAGAGTCCTTCTAACCCCCACTGTGGGCGCGAGACAGTGCCCGCATATCACCACCTTATGGGCATCCCACTCTTTAGCGCGAGATGTAGTTGTATTTTTATTCAGTGAGAAATATTCAGCTAGATGCTTAGACATTTCTGCGTGGAAGGGGGGGTCTGAGAGAGCTTCTGTCTGCAGGCGCCATGTTGGTATGCGAGTATGCGTATGTCCCCAAGTCATTATTACACTGAGCAGATTATGATCTGATATGGTACGTGCCAGGTATTCGGTTGCACACACTTTGTGAATTACGGCCGCTGATACGAAAACCATGTCTATTCTGGTGTGTAGTTTATGTACGAGGGAGTAGTAAGAGTATTCACGGTGGGTGGGATGACCCAGTCTCCAGATGTTGCTCAAGCCATTATTGGAGGCCCAACTTGCCAGTGCACACGAGGCATGGTGGGGTAGAGTAGAGACGAGTGGAGGGAATGAGCGGTCAATTTGGGTATCTAGGACGGTGTTGAAGTCGCCCCCCCATATACACTCAAGCGAGGGATCACTAAGACTGCCAGTGGAGAGTGTACCTAGGAAATCACGTTGATTTGAATTTGGGGAGTACAACGCTACGAGCGCTAATGGGAACCCGTCAAGGACGCCTTCTAGAATCACATGTTTACCGTTTGGGTCGCATTGTGTGCGCGATACAGTAAACGGAACCCCAGGAGCAATCCAGATCGCCACCCCCTGAGCAAAAGACGAGGAAGTGGTGCCATGCAGTTGGCCTTTCCATTTTGTGTGTGTGCTTTCCAGAGAGGATTTAGAGAGGTGTGTCTCTTGTAGTAAGGCTATGTGTACTTGATGTCTTTTAAGAAATGTGTGAATCCGCTGCCGCTTATTCGGTGCTGCCATAGCTTTAATATTCCATGTGAGTATCTTGTATTTCAAGGAGTTAGGGGGGGCCATTCGACAATTTTAGGTTTGGTAAATCCAGGTAAGTATGTGACCTTCGTCCCCATTGTAAAACTATTATGGCTGTTACCCTCTGGGGCTAGCCAGTTAATACCTTTAGTGGTGTGAAATGTGAAGCAACTAGTAAGGTAGTCATGACATATGCCACTGTTGCTATGTATGCGATTAATTAGCGTGTGACAAAACCTACAACCAACTAAAAAGCACTCAAAAACAATATGTAACAGTAAGAAAAGTAATAAAACAGCAAAAAAAGTTCCAGCATTTGCCGGGTTGAGAGGACGGTCCATATGGAACAGGGGAGTGGCGGAGCCCATTGAATCAAAGTTATGGGGATACCCTGCCCGGGTTGTCAAAGGTGCAGGGAACACCGCCCAAGACCGTCGGCGGGCGAAGCGTCTCGTCAAGGGACCACAGAGTCATCTAGCCATTTCCGGGCTGCCGAAGGAGGGGGAGTCATATTTATTGAATGTAGAGAGCGGAAGTGAGTAGTATATAATTAGTTTAGCAAATATCGTCTGCCGTGCGCGCGGTGAGGGTTGGACCTCTTGTAGATTCCGCTGAGTCGGAGTTTACATCGTGATCTGGTTCCGCGTCAGTATGAGTGGACAGAGCTGTCGGTGACGTGTTAACAAACCTGGACGTGGCCTGCAGAAGAAGGGAGCGCTCAGTGCGTGACTGCTCAGGTGAGGGTCTACCGCCTTGTTTTTTGCGTTGCCTACGCCTTGACTTAGGGGAAGACCAATTTTCATCGGAAGTGACCATATCAACCGGGTCCACCAGGCCCTTGGCATGCAGCCATGACCAGGTATCTTCCGGAGTAGTGAAGAAGAGTACACGAGTATCGTCTTGTACCCCAAGCCTGGCTGGGAACATCAGCGCATATTTGATGTTATGTTTACGAAGGCATTCTTTGACACGGTAGAAGGAGCTGCGCTTCTTTTGAACCTCCACCGTGAAGTCTGGGTAAGCTGTAATCAGGGCGTTTTCGAAGTGTACCGGTCCAGATTTGCGGAATAATTGCAGGATGAGGTCTCTATCACAGTAGTTGAGGAGTCTTGCTATCAACGGGCGAGGTAGTGCTCCAGGTGGAGGGGGTCTGCCGGGGACCCTGTGGGCGCGTTCGATGGAAAAGAACTTTGGAATATTGCCTTTAAGAATTGTTTCTGTGAGCCATTGTTCTATGAATATTTCTGCGCTGGGCCCTTCGGCACATTCAGGAAAACCCACCAAGCGAATGTTATTGCGACGGGACCTGCCTTCTGTGTCTTCAGCTCTGCGTTTTAAGAAGTTCACCTCTGACGTTAATTGGGACAATTGTGTTTTGAGGTCATCCACGGTCCGAGGAAGAGTAGCAGCGTCTTTTTCTAATTCGACCACCCTCTCAGCCAGTGCGTGCTGGTCCGTACGGAGTATGTTAAGGTCTTCTGTCATCGAGCCAATTTTGGCTTCTAGGGTGGATTTGGTGTCTAGGATGGCCTGTAATATCTTTTCGAATTGTGACGTATGAGATTGTAAGGTAAGTTCCAACTTCTACAAGGCCAGTTGCGTGGAGGCGTGGGCCTCTGATGAGGGAGGCGTGTCTGGTTCCATTCTACCCGAAGGTGCAAGTGGGGTTTTTGGTTTGACCATTTGTTCAGCGCAATTCTCAGTGATCATCAGCAGGGTGAGATCGGGCAGTGCGAGGTGAGTAAGCGAAGGGACCGGATGAGGCGTGGTGAAGTCTCAGTCCCGCAGAGCTGTGAGCAACTACTGAGGCCGGGAGCGCTATGCTAATGACAGAGGTGTAGTGCGCAAGATTTGGAAGATCATACTACTGTCTCCAGAGCGAGAGTGCAGGTGCGTGATGAAGAGGTGGACGGCTTAGACCCTGGTGATTTAAGAGAGTGCTGTAGCGCTCGGGCGGGTATCTGCCACGGCGTACGGTTCACAGCAGCAGAAGAAGCAAGCGTGTTGCACCGCTACCAGTGCATGAGGCGGCAAAGTCTAATAACCCAACAGGAGTGACAGTGAGAGCAACTGAGAAAGTCAAGGCAGGAGACGCATCTCGGGGCGGCCTAGCGTGGGCTCCAGGTTTAAACAGAGCGAAGGAGGGTCGGTACAGGATAGTGGATGTTGGCTTAGTGCGTTGGCAGTCACCTGCGCGGCTTAGGATAGCTGAAGTTAATGGGAAAATATGTGTGTAGGGCCCTGAGGGGAGGGGGCGGTATAGCGTGTGCCCATATGGGCCAGCTGCTACTCGAAGTGGAATGGTCCAGGAGGAGGTGGTTAACCCTTCACTTTGTAGGTCCTACCTCTTGCACTAGGCTATCAGGTTCCGGTCTTCTGCTGCAAGGCTCCTGTGGCGTGGCTTCAGGCAATCACTGGGCAAAAGTGCAGGTCTGTGGGGTCCTAGGTGGTTGTTGGGGTCCAGGTGTATGGCCATGCTGTTGTTGTTGTTTGGATAATTCTAGGCACCATGTTGAAAGGCCTCCTCCTGGCAGGCCGCGGTAGCCCCTAGCTACGGGGCACAGGAGAAACGATGGGCGCGCCACCCACTTGGAAAACGGAGGATTCGGGGCGCGGTCTCCAGCATTTAGAGCCTTGATCGGCTCACGATAGAGGCGAGGGCCCACCTCTGCATGCACATAAGTGGCGGGCGCAGCACCGCGGCGGGTCGGCCCCGCCCGGTGACGCCGCTCCAGGGTATAGATGGAGGCGGGTGCCCACCCCCGATGCTAGCAGAGGAGCCGGGTCCGCCGCCAAACGGCTTTCAGCACGGCCGCTGACCTCGGTCCCAGCACACGCCTTCGGTGGTGGCCGGCAGCCCTGTGCGTCAAGCGTGTGGGGCACCGCCACAAACACAGAGCCGAATGCCCGGCGGGGCGATCGCCTCCTACGGAGCAGGCACAAACTTCGGAGCGCGGCCTGGTCCGCACCGGTCCTGGGCGGTTGAATGGGCGACTCTACACCTTAGAGAGGAGGTGTAGGTGCCGCTGCAGGATATTTACCTGGGCCAGGGATCAGAGCTGCAGTTTATGCTGCCGCTCCGGTCGCCATGTTGGCCACGCCCCCCTCCAAGGACCTTAAACTACTTCAGAGGAAATATCGACAGCAGGAGCGCCGCTGGAGACTCAGTCCCAGTTCTAGCGAGAAAGTGAATTTAAAATTCGCTCTAAATAACTACAAAGAGGCTTGTTTTATGGCTAAATCAGAGGCAGCCAATTCCTCGAGAGAGTTGTTTAAAGTTATTAATGCCCTTACCACTCCCCTTGGTACGCCTGAGTTGGAGAATTCTCAGGACTTCTGTAACAAAATAGCAAAAAAAATTGAAAGCAAAATTTTAAACATTTACTCTAGCTTTATTTCGGGCAAGGCTCAGGGGAACTCTTTCCCTATGGACGCTACGTCGATGTTCCCCTCTGCTTCACTCACTGCCACCCCCGATAACCCTCGTCTACTTTCAAAGTTCAAAACTTCATCTCATGATGCAATCTGTAAGTTGTTCCTCGAATGCAAATCAGGCTCCCCATTAGATCCCTGCCCCCTTGCTATTCTTCAATTGGTCCCTGAGTTGGTGGCATCTGCGTTAGTCCCCATCTTTCAGGAGGTCCTCACTACCAGCATATACCATATGGCATGGAAAGAGACTATCATTATCCCCCTTAAAAAAGAAGGAAACTGGAAAGAATGATGACTTAACTAATTTACGCCCCATAGCTTTGCTTCCTTCTCTGGCCAACATTTTTGAAAAATATATTAATAAAGAACTGGTCAATTTCTTGCTAGATTCTGTGGGCTTAGATTTCTCTCAACATGGATTCCGGAAATCCCACTGAACCTGAGTCTGCTTTCATTTCTTCATCAGATACTATTCGCAGACTGGTAGATGAGGGCCAGGGTGTCTTTTTGGTTTTGCTGGACCTGCCAGCAGCATTTGATACCATTGCACCCTATATTTTGTTAGAACGTCTTTATCATATAGGTGTCAGGGATCAAGCCCTTAAGCTCTTCGAATCCTTTCTAACCAATAGGTGGTCTACGGTAAGCAGTGGAGATTTCAGATCCCCTGCTTATCTTTTGCCATGTGGGGTTCCACAGGGCTCGTCGCTCAGCCCTACTCTATTTAATGTTTATGTGGCCCCTTTAGCAGAATTAATACGCTCATTTGGCTTCATTCCAACCTCCTACGCAGATGATACACAACTTATCATTCCTATCAAGAAAGACGTGGAGGAAGTTGTGGCTCGTTTTAACGCTTGTATGTTAGCTGTAAATAGTTGGATGAAGGCCAACTGGCTAGAATTGAACTGTGGAAAAACTGAGATTCTCTGCTTTGGTATAAGCAGGGAACAGTGGTCCTCTAGCTGGTGGCCTAAAGAGTGTGGCACCCCTGCTACGCCGGATCCCACCTCAAGGAATTTAGGACTTCTTTTTGATGACCATTTATCTTTTAAACCCCAGATCAATCAGACCGTTAAAACCTGCATATGGATTTTGAAGAAATTGAAGAAAAGTTTTCCCTATATTCTAAAACAATGGAGAATTACAGCTACTTTGGCCCTTGTGCTGTCCAGATTGGATTACGTTAATGCCCTTTTGCTCAATCTGGACAAAGGATCTCTTAATAAACTGCAGCTGATGCAGAACACAGCTGCTAGAATGTTATTGAGCCTCCCACGATCGGCTTCTGCTAAGGAGAGCCTTAAACGTCTACACTGGCTTCCGGTAGCCCAACAGATTTCTTTTAAAACCCTTTGTATTACCCATAAAGCCGCCCACTGGATCGGACCTAAGTATTTGACGACCAAATTACAGTGGTACAGACCTAAAAGACTGTTGCGTTCTGCCAGCCCCCATCAAATTCAAGTCCCCCCACCAAGAAGGTGAAGTGGGGGGACAAAGCCTTCACTATCGCGGCTGCAAAGAATTGGAACTCACTCCCGCTGGAACTTAGGAGAGAGCACAACTACCTTACTTTTAGAAAACGGGTTAAGACTTGGCTTTTCCCACGATAAGTCTGGACCCTGTTTCTTCATGCAGAGATTGCACAGCCTCACCTCAGTCAGCGCTTCGATGCCCTCGGGCCGGAATGCACTTTACAAATACACTATACATACATACATTCATGAACGCAATCAATTTGCAAAAAGTTGTTCACATCAACCTTACATCCAGCGTCACCAGTGAAAGGCAGAGTTTGGGGTTCAACTGAATTAGGAGGGCTGCCAATATAGCTTGCTACCGCATGTGCCTGCTCTCTGGGCCCATCGCACAGACTGTGCTTGCGAAGGGACAGTACGACTGCTATCATCATGTCCCTCAGAATCGCTGGAAGATGAGTCATCAGATGGGACTCCACGGGCTGAAAAATCACTACCAGATTCTGTTCCATTGTCCTCTCCCTCAGATGCTGCCTCAGGATTTTCTGTCTTAGTCTCTGATTCTGCCTCAGAACTGTCCTGCATAACCCAAGTTATATTTTGATTTGATTGTTTTATAAAGTGTGGCAATTACCTATTGGCATCAAGGCGCGGTAGTAACAAACAGATTAGTGTCAAGCAACCATAATTTTGTTCTAGGAAAAAGCTACTTAAGTGGTACAGAACCAGGTCTTTAATACCTTTCTAAAAGGCAATTGCTCAGATATTGCATTCAGAGAATGGGGAAGTGAGTTCCAGAGTCTGGCGACAGAGACTGGGAAAGATCTGTCACGCCATCTCTTCTTCTGAACCTTGGGCACGGTGACCAAATTGTAGTGGCCTGAGTGAAGGTTTCTACCTGGAATGTACTGGTTAAACATGCCTTTAATCCCAGCAGTACTGGGGTGGTAGAGCGTTTTCTTTATGTACAATATGGGTGGCCTTGAAAATAATGTCCTCTTTGACAGGGAGCCAATACAATTCACCTAGCCATGTAGCAGCTGCCTAGCGCTTAGGAATGTCCAGAACCACTGCAGTGAGTGCATTCTATGCAGCCTCCAGTTTTGCCACGGTACTGATGTTGGAATCTAAATAGAGTTGCAAGTATTCAGTATGGACATGATCAAAGCTAGCGCTATCTGCTTTCGCTCCGTCACAGGAATGAATGGAAAGATATTTTTTAACTTCCTTATGAGCCCACAGTAGGTTGCCACTGTGCGACTGGCCTGTCCATTCAAAGATAGCTCAGTGTCTAGAATTACCCCAAGGTTTTTGGCCTTCTCAGCTGGGACCGGAAGCGTACGTAAGGTGTTCGGCCACCAGCTGCCGTTCCACACTTAAATTTGCATCCTGAAGAGCAACACCTTGGTTTTCTCACCATTAAGTTTAAGGAAATTGCATTCCATCCAGTCAGCAACTGCTCACATACACCGGGAGAAATTATCTGCAGTAGCAGCAGGGTTCCTAGGGATCGACACAATAATCTGGGTGTCGTTATTGTAAAATATCACATTCATTCCCTAGGCTCCAATTAAGGCAGCAAGTGGGGACACATACAAGTTAAAAAGCTTTGGGCTCCAGGATATACCTTGCGACACTCCACATGGCAGCGAGAAAACATCCAACTGGATCTGGTTTAGCAGTACCCTCTAGGAGCAATCATTAAGGAAGGAGGACAGCAAGACCAGTGCCTGTCCTGAAATGCCCATATCTTGAAGGCCTTCAATCAGCAGCGAGAGGGAGATGGTATCAAAGGCTGGGGACAGGTCTAAAAGAACTAGGGCCGTGCCTTGCCCCTCATCCACTAGCCGCTTAATACGTCTGTGGCTTTGCAATTTTGGTTCCATGATGTTTATGAAAACCAAACTGAGATTTGTCCAGCCAACCCTGCTCTTCCGCGAATTTCATCAAAGGGCCATTCAGGTGTTTCTCAAAAATCTTGCCCAGTATTGGAAGTAGCAAGACCAGATATTAGTTTTTAAAATCCTTGTAATCCTGGCTTATTTTTTAAGAGAGGCCTGATAACAGCCATCAGCCTTCTATCAATGAGGATAACAACCAGAGCTGATAGTTTTGTTCATTAAGACCGTAAAGGACTTGCCACAGTGGCAGTTACCACATGCAGGATAGCAGGTCCACATGATTCCAGTGGTGAGCCTGACTTGGTGTTGAGGATATGTTGTTCCATTTTTACAGGAGTAAGAGGTGGAAATAATGTGATAAATTAAACTCTCTGTTTTTAGACCTTAGAGACTCCAGGGATTCCAACTGTGGCCCTCTTCTAGGTGTTTGAAGGATATGTTTTTTTTTGTTTTGATATTTCAAGTCCATCATAAATATCAATAATTTTGCAATGGAAAAGGTTGGCTAGCTGGTCACAAATATCTTGGCAGTCCTCTACTTCTCCAGCTGCTGGAGGGGTAGAGAGCTGCTACATCACCTTAAAAAGTCCTTTAGAACATGTGGCAGATTCAATTTTCTGATTTCAATATGAGGACCTCTCTTCATTAAGGGCTAATTTGTATTCCTTTATTCTCCTCATATAGACAAGTTTTTCATGCTCCTCAAAGTTTTTCCTCCAAATTCACTCTTGACAGCGACAAGCCTGCGTAAGGGTTCCCAACCTTTTATTGAACAGGGGGCTGAGGGGAAAGCCTCTTCTGCTTCACTTCCCGAATAGGGGTCGCATCCAGCCAGATTGCAAAATCTTTTGCACCTCTATCTACATCTTTCTGGATCTTAATAGGCATACCCTCTAGATTAGTGGCCAAGACTTCTACAGATACCACTTTCCAGTTTTTCCTATATACTTTCTTACTAGATAGGTGATAACTTCTACCACCTAAGGGAAAAAAACAACTGGAATTATACTGTTGGTTCATTTGAGAAGACGTCGTCTTAAGTATGGCCCGCATCATGTGTGGAAGCCGAAACGAATTGGAACAATCCCAAGCCTGATAGGGTCTCAATGAGCGCTTTAGAGTCTTTGTTAGAATTTTCTTAGGGATATAAATTAAAATGCCCCAGAATGTTCAGACCATTCTTCATCAGAAGAGGTTCAATGAGATTTCTCATCTCAGTTGGAAAGGGAGATATTGGCCCCGGATGTCTGCAGACCAATAGACCAGCAAATTAACTAACAGCAGATAAGTTGAGCTTAAAATGCAAAACTTTGCAGGTTCTTGTGCCTAACTCAGATTCTAGAAGGCACTGTGCTCAAGTTAGGGCTTGGGCTCAGTCCTCCACTGAGGCGCCATCTCTGGTAAAGGCTAAAACCATCCTTCTAAAAAACTATCCTACGCAAAAGGCAGATTTGTTGTTCTAAAACAGTCGGTGGGTGTATGCGTGCAAGATGTGTGCAACAGTAAATAAAGACTAAGGGGGTTATTACAACTTTGGAGGAGGTGTTAATCCGTCCCAAAAGTGACAGTAAAGTGACGGATATACCACCAGCCGTATTACGAGTTCCATAGGATATAATGAACTCGTAATACGGCTGGTGGTATATCCGTCACTTTACCGTCACTTTTGGGACGGATTAACACCTCCTCCAAAGTTGTAATAACCCCCTAAGTCACTTTACCTTATTTCCAGTTTTTCCAAAGACAATAAAAAAAGCCCCAAAAAGACAGAGTATTACTTCATATTGCCACATAACCACCATCACATGCTCTAGCATTGGTGGCGCCCAGTGCGACAACCATTTTTGATAAGCACGCCCACGACCTCCTCCTCGGTTTCCCTCACTGTCACCGAGCATATGTGCCCCTCATTTTTCTATAGCCCCCCTCTCACATACATTTCATTTGTTTTAAAGCATTGGTAAAAGCTGGCTTTACAGGCAAGAATGCACATCTACCCAAAGAGCTCTTGATAGCATCATTAGGAATAAAGAATCTAAAACTGTGGGAAAAAAGCATAACGTCCTAAACTATTTTATGCAGTTTGCATACTGCTCTTTGATGACAGTTCGTAACAGTCACTGTTCTACATTGGAGTTGTATCTTATGACCTGCGGCAACAAAAAAACTCTGTGACAAAAGCAGTAATCCACTCAGCTATCCACAGAAACTACAGATCAGTGATCTGCATACTATACGTTCTTTGCAGCAGTCATATTAACTCTGTGCTACATTATGGCAATACAAAACTGCCACTAGATAAAACTCCATCTTTCAATCTAACAGGAAAATAATCCAAAGAGTTATCTTTATTTTCTATTGGTGCCTGAGAGCCGGAACTCTGCACTTGCTTTTAAATCATGTTATTGCTAAACACAGCACCACACCCTGAGGTCAGCATCCTCCTCTTCAGGTCAGCGCCAGTGTGGCCACACTAATTGCATTACCCTAAAGCCAGCCCTGGGTTTGTCTGTGTATGTGTTTGTCTGTATATATATATATATATATATATATATATATATATATATATATATATATATATATATATATATATATATATATATATATATATATATGTATATATATATATATATATATATATATATATATATATATATATATATAGATTCACTGATGAAGGTTGCAGAGATGTTTTAGTTAGGTTCTGAATTTACTGGTACAAAACCATAGAAATTCAACGGCTATAGTAAGAGTTCTTTCAAGTAACTATAACTTCTGCCCTAAGGTAACTAGAACTCATGACCTTGCCATGATCTAGTGTCCACGATCCATTGCCAGAAAACAGTTTCAGAGAGGCCTCATTAAAAAGGGGAGACACATCTCTTTTTAATGATGCCTCCCTGAAACATGGGGAGGCCTTTTTTGGGACTTTTTCCCCACTGGCGCGGAGAGTACGCTGACCTGCGCTGGAGAAAATTGTGACGTTAGACTACACAAAATTTGGAGACACAGCAGCGATTCCAGGTGTCCCCCTGTTTTTTTTTTTTTTAAGAATCCTACAGTGTACTGAGGAGGGTGTGTGTGTGTGTGTCAGCCACTGGTCTACACACACATTTAAGGGGTTACACTCAAAGGTTAAACTTTTCACCTGCTCAATTCTAAGTCATGCTCTCAAGAGAAATCAGTAACCTCGCCATGAATGATGTGCTTGACTTAATATTGAGTTAAATTGAATGGATTAACGCCAAAAGTAATTGTTAAGCAATTACTTACTTTAATCCAAAACCTCAACAACTCACAGCAATTCCCATACAAACAAATGTTACATCCTTTCTTCTAAGATAGCAAGCAAATATCATTGTAGACAGTGGTTCTTAACCTTTTGACTTAAGTGGACCCCACATAATCATTAGTGGAACCGTGGAGCCCCCACTGAATCATTATTGGAATCCAGAGAACCCCACTGAGTCATTACTAGAAGCTACCTTGCTGTGCTGTGTGACAGGGAAAGGGCAGGAATGCGATGTATTTGCCATTAAATGGTGACTTCCTGTCTTTTCCTAGAGGTGGTACAGTTTTGGCTAAGTCATGGTGCAAGGATGCCTGCTTTGTAGGCAGGATTGTTTTTGTGCAGGAAGGGACACATCCTGAGAGATATCTTCCTCTTTCTACGTGTGCTGCAGAATGCAGCACACATAGAAAGAGGTAAAACAATGTGAACTAAAGATATTTCTCCTCGTTATGCCTGACATGGGGAGGCACAGCATTTTGATTAATTTCTTATGGATGGTAAATCTGGGAATGCTCTAAAATCCATTGGGGAATGCATTGAAACACTTATGCTGTACCCATGGAACACCTCCTTGCTGCAGGGTACACAAGGCAGTGATTTGTGCTGCCTTGTGTTATCCTAGATTTATCAAGCTATGCAGGGCCACCTGAGCTGGCCTTGTGCGGCTTGATAAATCTCACTTATGTTTTGCCTCGCCCAGCTCCCCGTTGTGTGGTGCGTGTGGTGCAAAGGTGACACAAAACCTTGATAAAGATGGCCCTCAGGCATAGTACTTAACTGTGCACGGCAGGAATAAGCTGTTCCAGAATGTTATGGGCTCAAATTCTAATGCAATTTCCTATTCTTGTTGCTACTGTGCCTGGAAACAATAAAGAAGAGGGCATGATCTTGGGCTTCGTACCATGCCACAAAATATAAAACTATCCTTCACTAATGTGGCCATTTTACCAGCGGTGAAGGCTTTTAGTTGTGCCATGCATTTTCTTTTTTATCAAATTACCAATCACTGGGCACTCAGGCAAAATAAAAAAAACTGGTATTTAAAGTAAATATAAAAGTATATAAAATAAACCACAATTTACACCTGATTTGTCACTGATGAGAAAGAAACTCTTTTTAGGTGAATCCATATAAGACACTCAAAACGAAGGGAGGCAATTGATAAAGTGGGCTTGCTCATTGCCTCTAGCTGTATTCTGCAGTGGGTAAAAGCAAAATGTGAAGAATTGCTCAATGTATGAAGCCCACTGACCAAAAGCCTATCTATGTATGTATGTTTATTTATTATTATTATTATTATTATTATTATTATTTGGAAAAACAATAGTCTGGTGACACAGCTTAGCTGTCTCAAACACCAGACCTAAAAATCAATGAGGAGCAGCGTGAGTGCTGATATAATCAGTTCCAATTTATAGGAGTTAAAATGCAAAAGTCATTATTTTGAAGTTAAGTGCAGTGAGCATGGTTAAAGTATTTTTTTGAAAATCAGGTTTTCTGAACTTTCTTTTTAAAGCCAGGAAATCACACATGCATTTAAATGAAACCGAAAATAAAATATAAGTAAAAACATCACATGTTCCTTATGTATTGTACAACCAGTATTTCATTTGAATCATATTGTTATACTTGCACTGTTCCCATAAATGAACCTAAGGATACCAACGTATAAATTTTTAGCATCCAAATTCAAACTCCTTCACATTAGGAGTTAGTATTAAAATGTGTAGATTACATTTTGCTTTTTGTGTGTATATAAATTATTTAATCTTCTACTATTATTTAGTTTGGTAATCAGTCACAGACCCCCTGAGCAGGCTTTATGGACCCTCAGGTATCCAGGGATCACAGGTTAAGAACCACTGTCTTAGTAGGTTTATTTGCCCCCCCCCACATCTCTCTCTTTGTTCTACAGCATGCAACATACAACCATTAACATAGAACTTTATGGACATCAAAGATAATATTAGCTAGGTGGTCTAAGTGGTCTTAATGCAACTATCCCCTTGCTGATAGATGTTTCGCTGTCTGCACTGCACACCCAGGAATTATGAAGCACCCCCCCTCCCAGGTAACAAAAAAAGAGTGCACATGCAAGTTGCGGTTCACCCCTTCCCACTTACACAGAATTCCCAAACACAAAAGAATGGCAATAAAGAGTGTAAAAATTAAAAAAGGGATTAAAGTAGGGTGATCATGTTGGGCCTAGATCTCATCATGTGGGAGTCACTGGTGCCTATAGTGCAACGCTAAATGTCACACACTGAAATATCCTAGAGTCATTATATTTTATGTAAATTGAATGGAGTGTCTCATTTTGCGATGTGTTGCAGATGATCATCTTTTGCATGGTGTCCCACCACTTTTTTGCCATGACAGTTTCTGTTGACTTTACACTTTAATCCAGCTAACCAGAGAAAAAGTGCCTGTGTGGCCCCTTTCAAAATGATGAAATTGGCATATTATACTTACCTATACCTATAGGCCCCTAATATATGGTATAAAGAGTGCCCAAGTCCTGTATGTTAAATGTTTCAAGTTGACTAGAGCACCAATTGTGCCATCCACTAAGGTCACAGTAAAACATGACTGCAGGCCTACTATGTGTAGCCTGGCTGTTGCAGTTTTAAACTGCAATTTTGCTGTGTCAAAATGATCCCTTTGACAGGCCTACACCTTCCTTTTAAATATTAATACATCACGCCTAAGCAGGCCTTATTGCCTACAGGGCAGGGTATAATGATTTTAAAAGTAGGACTTGTGAAAGTTAAAGTTAAACATGTCCTTATAATCAAAAAGTCCTAAAAGCTATTTTCACTGTATCAGGGTTGGCAGTCAAGCACACAGGAAGAGCGGCAAAAGTGAGTAGAGTTGAGCTCTGAACTTTTACTCTGTTGGTTAAGCAGGAGCTGGAGTCAGCCCCACCCACAAGCTGGTGGCAGGCATAAATGTGGCACCCATAGTGCTCTCCTCGGAACACTTTATAGACCTTTGGAAAAGCAGAAGAGGACTGAAAGTGAAAGAGCCCTGAAGTCTGGACCTGCTCTTCATCCTGTACACAGGACAAATAAGTGAACTCCAAGGGTCATAAGGCTGACTTCCTGTTCAAACATTAGGAAGGGACACAACAAGCTAAAAGAGGCCTTTTCTACAACTGCCCACCTGACCAGTTCCAGCAGGATCTGCTTTGGTGCTTGCCTCTGCAGGAGTGAGTCCTAACCTCCTAGTTAGGGGAGAAGCTTGGTCAATAAGATTGGGGGGGGGGGGGTGAGCTTCAGATTTCCTAACAATCACACTGGCACATAATGTTAAAATACATTACAGAACAAGCAGGGTGCAAGATATGGGCCTAAGGGTCAGCGGAAAGTGAGAGGAATGCAGATCGATAAGGGTACTAAGTGAAAGAAAGCACATTATTTTGTAAAATAGCCAACATTTTTTAAGTCTTTCCAAAAAGAGAGGTAGAGAGTGTGTGTACGTTTTTGTCCGTGCGTGTTAAAATTCCTGGTGAAATCCGACAGACACCGCACCAACTTAAAGCACCTATAACCAACTATTTATCACAAAATACATTTATTAGGGGAGTGCAAACCCCAAACACCCCCCATGAAGCTACGCCCCTGCTCCTAGTGTTGTCTCCAATTTCCTAAAATCTTGGTGGGTGTCAAAGTGTACTTCTCCTAACATTTCCTGAAATCTAGGACTTAAAACTTTTAGATTCAAAGACCTCCCGGTGGACTGGGGTCACACTGCTAAATCTATCTGGTGAAGATGCTCTACAGATGGGACAAAGATTCAGATTGCTCCCGCTCAGAGCTTTTCCACAGCAGCAAATCTTATTCAGCGGGAGCTCACAAAGAAGGTATCTTGCCTCTTGGAGCCCGCTTCAGCTGCCGCCTACAGCCTTGCCTAATTAGAAGAATCCAGGTTCCAAAAAGGCAGGGGCTAGCTGATGCTACATAAGCAAACAAACAATGGAGTGTAACAACAGCAAATTATCATTTGCATCCATTCTGTTTTTGCACCATTAGTGCATAAGTTTACTATCAGATACGAGCTGTTGGTAAGTGGAGTGCTAAGCCCAAGCACTATTTGACCTCAATTTATAAATAGGCACAAGTGTAACGAACATTAGCACAGCCAACAGATATTGGCAATGAAAATTATTGGCTTTTCCAATACTTGCTTTTTTACCATTCCTAGTTCGCCATCCACCGTCTTAGAACAGTAACTTATGTGTGAACTTAAAAAAACACTAGAGGTCCATCACATAAGTGTGTGCTCACATGAAGACCATCTTTGAATGAGTTTTTTTAGGAAAATGGGATCGCACCTTGCATGTGCATGCTTACTTAACAGCCATCTATGAATTTTTAGTTTTTTTGTTATGCTTTCAAAAAAAACATTATCAGGTGGCCACTTAGATGAGTAAGTAGTGGCAGTGCTGTAGTGTTTTTTAAAAATATATTCTTAATTTACCAGTTCTGAGAATGTGGACGGCCTTCTTAGAAACATAAACTTAAAAAAAAAACTAAGTGGCCCAGTAGCAGGATGTAGGTCCCTTAGATTCTGAAAGATGTCATTGGATTGACTCTTTGTCATAAATGTAGCCTCTCAACCCTCTCCTTTTGCTGCCAAAGAACTACAGGAAGGCAAGGAAAATGTAAGATAAAGTAAACATGGCTGTAACGCCTTCTTCAACAGTACCCTGCTGCTGCCTTCTTGACCTCTGACACCAGGGGTAGCAAAAGCAATGCCAGGGGTACCGAATGGCAAGGCTGGGGTATTAGTTGCTAAATTTGGTGACTCCTAATTGACATCCACTACGGTTCATAGGCAAGAATCTATAGATGACCTTCATGTAGTAAGGTGCACAAAGTGGAGCTATGTCTTAGCTTTAACTAAAAGTATGCAAAAACTAGTGGCAAATGTCTTAATATGGACAAAGGCTTGCATTACGTAATTATAAAATCCACTTAATAATTTGGTACTATTTTAAAACCACTTTAAATAAATTTTCATTAAATAAATTCTGAGAAGAATCTCCTCTGCCAAAGCATCCACTCCATGAAGACCCCATCATTTATTATCAACGTCACCTTTTTCATCCACAAGATCCCACATTATTTGCAGCACATTGAAGCAGATATTTTGTAAGGTAGTGTAAGATGTTAAAATTGTGAACATATTCTTAAGGTAGCAAAAAGGTTTGGTGTGCTCCAGAAATGTTCTGAAAAATTTACTAAGTAAATAAAAAAGTAATTTATGAAGTTCTTTGGAAAAAAGAAAGTAAATGTCCCAGTGAAAAGGAACTGAATGTATCAAAATCATAGCGCATAATTTGTTTTTAATTTTAATACCCTTCTTTTCCCCAACACCTTACTCACTATTTTTATTTGCAATGTAATGAAATAATGACATTTATATGTTTTACTAATATTGAACTGTAATAAAGCTGTTTTAAAATTAAGAAAGTTACCAATCATAAGACATGTGTTCCACATTGTGAATTATTGATAACTTTCTAAATTTAGATTTTGATTGTTTAAATATAGTGTGTGGGGGGGATTTTTACTAAAACTATTGTTTACTTTACATTGCACTTGTGTTGCTTGCATCATTTTTCAGTTCATCCTTGAAATAAATTGGGTTTTTGGCTGGGGGAGTCAGTGAGGGTGAAGACTCTTCTCCAGCAAAAACCCCAATCCCTGTTGGGGTGAATCACAAAAGTCTCTAAATTAACCTGTGCTTAACCTCAACTTACAGGCAATGTGTAAAATATTTATTCGACACACCCACAGTGATAAAATGAAAACACAATACATGAAAAACCCACCAACAAGCTAGAGAAACAGACTACATTCTAATACATAAAATGATACTGAATGAGAAATATCCTATCAGTAGTACTGGAGATATTAAATTGTAAAGGGTTAAGGGAAAATAGTGCCAAGACGCAGAAAGTGCCCACTGTGGGTATGTGGTTGTGCTGGACCAGGTCAAAATGACAAGTTCAGACCAGCCACGATGGAGCATAAGCAAGGCACAGGACTAAGGTTGGCCCACTGAGTAGTCTACCTTATGTCCTTGGTGAAAGGTCTGCTCGGCATTGCTGTGCGATACTTCATGTTGTCCGGCATCGGTTTCGATGAGGCTGTGGGGCGAGGCTTTGCGATGCTCAGTGTTAGTTTCAGTAATGCTTTCAGCTGTGTGACGAGACTGTGCGCGGCTTTGCTTCGCTCAGAGTCAGATTAGATGAAGCTTTCAGCAGTGAGACGAGGCCTTACGGGGCTTCGCATCCCTCGGCTCTGCTATGATGAAGCTTTCAGCTGTGCAGTTAGTCTTTGTGGGGCATCGATTTACATTCATGCAGGATTTGATGGAACCTTCAGCTAGGCAAGAAGGAGTTTCCTCTGATGCCAGCCAAGGGTCCAGTGCCCGGGGAGGCACCGCTTGGGGATCAGAAACTCACTACAGCAGAGGCCAGAAGGTCTCAGGAAAGTCCTGTTGCAGGTCCACTGCAGGAGGTCAGCTGAGCATGTGCAGGGAGGCCCTTGGAGCTTATTGTGTCCCTATAGTACAGAACAGTAGGCCAGCTAGCTAGCCCTTGGAGTCATTCTGGTGGTCCTGGATTCAAGGAGCCGGTCCAGGCTTTCTTTCTGAGGCAGCAGGGCAACAAGTCAGTCCTTCCAGCAACAAGGCTACAGAGCAGTCCTTCTTCCAAGTCTTGCACAGGTCCAGAAGTGATTTTGTAAGTGTTTCAAAAGGTCAGGTATTTATACCTTGTGCCAGCCTTTTTAGTGGGGAACACTATTAGACCACCCCATATCTGGTTCTGGAAAGTTCTTTCCTTCCCCTGATCAGGCTCCAAGTGGTCTGGGGTGACAATAGGCTGGGGTCACGTTCCTTTGTGTGCATGTGGAGGTAGCTCCTTTGAATGTGATTGGGGAGGGAACAGCACTGCCCCCATCATGCTGGCAGAATGGCCCACCCTGCCAACACCTTGACCCCCTTTGTCTCACTGTCTGGAGGAATATACAAAGGCCATCTGCCAACTACACTCAGTCATTTGACACACCACAGGCTGCAGGCACCCAATGGACAAGAAAATGCTAATTTTCAAAAAGTGGCATTTGCAGAATAGTGACTTATTTGAGTGTAACTATCATTTTCCTATCTGATCTCAATGTCCGGATGTCCGGAAGGACACATCGTTTTTTTTCTAGTCTGTAGGTGAACTTGTTATTTCTAATACTGACACGGAAATGAGTCAATCGGTTATGTTCTACTATGTCAATTGCATTTTCAAGATAGTTACAATACTTTCATGAATTTTAGCTCTCAAAGATTTTTAATTGAAAATATGATGAAATGTAGTACTGCTGAATAACACCCCTGCAGCTGTTAATAAAATGATCTATTTTTCACAGGAGAATCTCTGGTGTCTGTGTGTACAAAACCTAGACATAATCCCACCTGTCACCCTTGTGGAGAGGGAACTTACATGGACGAACCAAATTATAAAGAGGAATGTTTTCGCTGCTCTGAATGTAACTTCAATGGTAAGACATTTCCAGCAACAAAGAGCTGCTGGTGTTCTCCATACGTTTAAGCTGTGTTAGAATTCTGTTGTTTTAGTCACAGTACTATATACAGACATAGGAAGCATCATTATGAGTTTTTGCCACGCCATTATATTGGATAACAAAAGTAACCTACTCTCTCAAACTTTTTGTGGCGTTACACCTCCTTGTAAACATGGGCCCCTCCGGCGCAGTTATCTGCGTCAGAGGGGCATGCAATGGGTGTTGCTGTGGGCGTGCCACTTCAGCACCCATTGCATTTTGATGCTGCCTCAGATTTACAAGATTTCGTAAAGCTGAGGCAGCGGCAAAATCTAACACCACCCCTGGGGGTGGCGTTAGCAAGGCACAACGAGGAGGAATACTTTTATTCCTCCTCGTTTTTTGCTTTTTCTATGTGTGCTACATTCTGCAGCACACATAGAAAGAGCAAAATGCCAGAAATTATTGTTAATGTGCGGGAAGGTGTCCCTTCCTGCACCTAAACAATCATTTGAAAATGACACTTTGGCACTTCTGTGTGTGCTGCATTGTGCAGCAAACACAGAAGTGCCAAATTGCCATTAGTGATTGCTTATGTGCGGAAAGGGACACCTTTCCACACATAACAATCACACCCCTCAATGCAGACATCCTTGCACGATGGTACAAGGATGCCTGCGTGGGGGCTGGCAGCTGAATTTAGCGCCAGCGCAGGGGACAACACAGGGGTGCGCCATATTAATTTTACGGCGCATCCTTTCATTGTGAAAATGACGGGGCGCGACGCTGCCAATTTTGGCGCAGTGTCGCGCTCCGTCATTTTCCCATAAATATGGGCCTTAGTGTTTTAGCAAACTTTGTAGCATAGTGACTGAAAACGATCGCTTGCGTTGGTTGTGTTCCTGAGTATGCACATTTAGTGGTCAGCTTTGCAATCACCTTAGACTTGTTAGTAAAATGATGTGTTAGATCAAAGCACATATACATTATTAGAAATTATGTGTTAGACCAAAGCACATATACATTATTTGACCTCAGACTGTAATAGACCTAAGTCTAACAAGCACTGGCAAAGCCAATAGGTCTCACATGTGAAGCCTATTGGCTTTGCTAAACTTGCTTTTTCTACGGTTCTATGATGGCCATCCATCGTCCACCAACTTAAAATAGTAAATGAAGAATAAATTAAGTTCATGAAATTGAATTAATTTTTTAATGCAAAAGAAAATTCATTCCACTATGGTCACCTCACATCTGTGTCGCAGGAGCCATCTTCAAATGTTTTTCTATGCTTTTAGAAAAATAATTCCAAAATGGCCACTAAGCATGTGCAAGCATGCGTGCTGGCAATCGTATCTTTTATGAGTATACTCTGATTTTACCATTCTGAGATGTCGGATGGCCATTTTGGAATGGTAAATTAAAAAATAAAGAAAAGAACAAAAAGGAGCAGGGAGTGGGTAGCAGGAGGGTAATGGGAAGGTCAAGGAGTGGGAAGCAGGAGTCCAAAAGCAAGCAGATAGGTCACAGGGTGAAGGTGCTGGACCCCCACAAAAATAATAAATAAATAAAGCATAAAAAAGGCGGGAGTGGGAGGCACGATTCGGGGAAAGACAACAGCACAGGGAGGGCAATATAGCAGTTGCCAGATGGCAATGGAGTGCTACATGCAAAATAAAAACATAGGGCCTCATTTAGGAAGCTCTAGCAGCACAACGCGCCACCAGAGCATAATTGTTTTTGAAGCTCTGGTGGCGCAGTGTGCCAGCCCACATTTACAAGGACAAGCAAAGCCATCTTGCGTGGCTTTTCATGGCCTTGTAGATATGGACCCTTTTTGCGCATAACACTGCATGAAAGGGGCGTTCCATGGGTGTTGGTTGGGGTGCTCCCACACAACACCCATGGAACCCGATGAAATCTGACGCATTCCCAGATTTACAAGTCTTGGAATGCGTCAGAATCCTATGCCACCTCAGGGGCGGAATAAGAATGATGCAACTGGAAAAAATATCTTTATTTCTCCCTGTTTTTCTCTCTTTCTATGTGTGCTGCATTCTGCTGCACACATAGAAAGAGGAAAACACCTCTGGTGGTTGTTTTTGGGCAGGAAGATGTCTAGGCAGCAGTTTGCGTACCAGGGCAGGGGGAGAGGACAGAATGAGCCCTGTCTTGTAGACACAGTGCATTTCTGCCCTTTCCTGGTGGCGCAGGGAGGTGCAGCAAGGTACTTGCCATGCTGGTCTGCACCACGAGCCTCGTAAATGAGGGCCATAGTCCCCAAATTTCATTAGTAGAAGAGCATAAGTCAACCAATCAGAAATGTGGTAATGCAGAAATGCTCTTGGATTGGGAAAAAGCTAGAAGAGAGAAGAAGGTGATTGAAAAGGAGGAAGGAACTAAGATAGAACAACAATGGCAGCAATTCATGATCTGGCGGCTGATACAAAGCCAACTCCTTGAATATTATTGTAGACAATAGGGGTCTCATTTACAGAGTTTTATTGCAGGGCAGCATCGCAAGCCTTTTTGCTGTACTGTCCTGCTTCAAAACCAAAGGACAGGAATGCACCGTACCTACAAAATATGGTTCATTCCTGCTCTTGTCCCCTCCGCTGGTGCACAAATTTCTGCCATGCACCATAAGAAAGGATACCTTCCTGCACAAATAAAATCACAAGAGGCGTTTTCCTCCTTCTATGTGTGCTGCAGAATTCAGCACACATAGAAAGAGAGAAAAATGTGTAGAAATAATGTTATTTCTCCCCATTGCGCCATTCTCACACCACTCCTTGGATAGCGTAGGAAACTGACACATTCCCAGGTTTATGAAACCTTATAAATCTGGGAATGCGTCAGATTCCATGAGTTTTGCGTGGGAACACCCAGAACAACAGCCATGGAATGCCCCTTTCACACAGAGTAATGTGTGAAAGGGGGCCATATCTTCAAGGCCATGTAAAGCCATGTTAAGTGATGCACCAGTAGCTCAGGCCGCTTACAAATGAGGCCCTAGGTCTTTAATAACAGACCACTAAAGTTGTCTACAGGCGGAGACCTGAAATGGCCCAAAATAATGTGCACCCACTTTTCCTGATAACACTTACCCTAAAAAGATCCCTAGTGCCTAATGCAAAAATCCGTAGTTGAGTTGAATATAAAGCCACCCAAAGGAAAAACGTTTGCTGAGGGTATCATTTGGTTGTTTTGCCCATTTCCAAGTTCTGTACTGTGCCGGGGAGAATAACAAACAAAAGCTTTTTGCAACATAATATTCCCCTCACTGCACTGCTTTACTCACGCAATTACCCCTGATATGGACTGTGGTGACTGCCCACAAATGAAATTGGCACTGTGTGGTATTTGCTCAAAACTCAAGGCTCTAACACCACGTAAAACAATGTTTGTCCGACATTTCCGACTAGGATTTCTCTTTCTTTTTTTTTTTAACACTCCCCTCCTGTAAATATTTTTGTGCCATAAATGGAGTCCCATCCATCTCTCTTCTTCACAAAACAGAAATGGTGATGTGCTTATAACTGATGTTCTCCACTTTAACAAATTTCATGGAAAGAAGCTGGTCAGAAATCACAAATTCATGTAATAATTGCTGTTATAAAATGTACATTCAGCACGAAGATCTACATCATGAACAGACATCACAGACCTTCTTTGCCACATCAGGCTGTGTTGCTACTTATAGTCCCATATTTATAATCCTTTTGTGTCGAATTTGCATCATTTTGTTTTTACGCAAATTAGGCGCAAACCTAACTCCATAGTTATATTTTGACGTTAGACATGTTAGACACGTCAAAATATAGGGGTTTGCACACTTTTTGGGATGAGTAAACATACCTTGCATCAATGAGATGCAAGGTAGGCGTTCCCATCCAAAAAAATGGTGCTATCCCAATAGCCGCATATATATCCCCCGTGCTAAAATGATGCACAGGTGGGAGGAGGGGCTAAATAATTTAGCAAAGCTTGCTTAGCACCATTATTTAATGCCTGGGTCAAACAAGGCATTAGGGGACCTGTAAACCCATTTCCATGGTTAAACACCTTGGAATGAGTCCACAGGTGCCCTCCCAAAGCCCCAGGAACACCCCCTCCATAGTGACACCGGAAGATGGGGGACCCCATGCCAGGTAAGTCCAGGTAAGAATTTGTATCTATTTTTTTTTTGCCAACGGGGGCCCTACCTTAGAGCCCCCTGCATGGCACAGGGTGCAATGGCCATGCCCAGTGGACACACATCCCCTGTGCTGGCCATTGGGGTGGTGTGCATAACCCCTGTCTTTCCCAAGACAGGAGTCATGATTTTGGTGGTTGTGCACCAGGAAATGGCGCTAATCTGGTTAGAGGCATTTTTTTGCCTCTAACAAGGCTAGTGTCATTTTCTGACGCACAACCCCCTCCTTCCCTACTGCTACCCCATCTGGCTAGCGCTTTTTTAAAGACGCTAGCCCAAGTTTAACGCCGGCTTGCGCCATTCAATAAATATGGTGCCTGGCTGGCATTGTGTAAAGACGCAAGCCGGCATTAAACTTTTCCCAGCAAAACTGCTTTAGCGCAGTTTTGCGGCAAAAAGTATAAATATGGGCTTTAGTCTTCTAGTTGAAACCAAATGAGGGAACTGTCGCAAAATGCCAGAACAGGACACCAGATTCCAACAAATGGAATACAAAAAAATATATTTTTTATAACGGGATGCCTATGTGGCAAACCCTCATATTGCCTGGGGCTCCGTAAATGGTTGAAGCGAAGCTGAATGCAGGACCCTGCGAGAAATAATCCCTACCAGGAAATAATCGATATTTGCAACAAGAGATAAAAGTAGAGTTAGGCATAACTGGCATAATTCTCTCTTTCAAAATTGCTCGTAGTTACCACATCATTACTTGTAATTATATGTAATTATGTGAGCAGCATAATCCAGCATTTAGTGCTATTTTCTTAGTGCAAAATGATACTTTGCATACAAAATATGCCCAAGGATGGCCTTATTGTTACTCACTACACTCACTGCTCGCACACCTTATCACAAGGTCCTATTGACAGAGGGAGGAGGTCGGATGCTGTGCCTCCCATATCCTCTTGTCTCCCTCTTGATTTGTCCACCTTTTCCAATATTTTGCAATCCATCAAGTCAGGTTCCCCATTGGACACCTTGCCACCTTCTAAGCTTTGCTTGCTAGATCCGATACTACTACAGGTGGTATTGAATTTTTTGAATACCTCTTTACAGAAAGGCTGTGTTTCATTGAATTCGAAGCACGCTATGGTTGTTTCTCGCCTAAAAAATCCTAACCTAGACCTGTTGATGTCGTCGAATCTTCTGCCAATTTTTCTGCTACCTGTGTTCTCCAAATTTTTGGAGAAACATGCATGTTTCGCTCACACCCTATGTTGAAGCCCAGGAGTTTTTCCATCCTTCACAGTTGGGCTTCAGGGCCGACACGCTATGGAATCTGCCCTCCTTGGAGTCACTGAACATCTTAGATGACTCCTGGATGAGAATGGCATGGCAGCACTTATTTTGTTAGATCTTAGTGCAGCCTTTGATACTGTGTCCCATTCCCTCTTGCTCGAAATGTCTGTCATCGATGGGTCTGGTGGGTAAGGCCCTGGCTTGGTTAATCTCCTTTCTTGAGGACCCTATATTTCAAGCCTTCTCTGGCAGCACCAGATATAAACACAGGCCTTAACCTCCATTGTTCCTCAGGGCTCCGTGTTAAGTCCTCTGCTATTTAACATTTGCATCCACCCTTTGGCGGACGTAGTGGAGAGTTGTGATTTGACTCTGTACTCTTACACAGATGACACTCAAATTATCCCTTCCTTGTCATCTGCACCGGATCATGGACCTTCTGATCTGAGCACGGGTTTGAGTCGCGTGGCTACTTGGATGAATGCTAACTCACTCAAGCTTAATAGTGATAAAACGGAGGTCAAAGTCCTGACTTTGGGGCTCTCAACTCTGGCTAGATTATTTGGGATCTCTCCCAATCTTGTCCTCCAAGGTGAAGAACCTAGGCTTTGCTCTCAACAAAATCTATTGATGAAGTCTCAGGTGTCTAAGGTGACTTCCACCTGCTTTGCCATACTAAAATGGGTGAGGAAGATCATCTGGATGATCCCTCAATCTGCTCAGAGGACTGTAGTTCAAGCCCTAATTTTATCACATCTAGATGGTGTCTGTGTTGGCAGTATGCAGTCCATTGTGCACCAGTGCTGGGGAAAGGACTGAATTGCGCCGGATTGGATTAAATACTGCACATTCCGGCCCTTTCCCTGTGACGTAGCTCAGCAGCTGCGCTGCCTCCCCTGGCCATAAATATGCGTGGCATGCATTCCCAAAAGATGAAGGAGCCATGAAAGGACACTGTGTGAATCTTGACAGCAGTTCTAAATCTCCACAACTGATATGCATATTTCTTGTATCATGATTTTAGCAACTGTCTCTCTGAACTGGGTCTTAAGGGCCTCTTTACAATGTCTCCAGGAAATATCATTAGAGAGAGGCTGTGGTATTGACTGGGTGATGAATCCGGGTTAGCTCAATATGCAGCACACTTCTTGTCATTCCGAATTGCAGATTTGAAATGCACTGTATTTTTTGCACATGAATTCTGACAAAAATCTTGTGAAGGAGAAAAATAATTTGATAGCACAACATCTCATGAGTGGAGTGGCATTGCATATGATGGAGTAGAGTGACAGTGTGGCAAGGAGTGGAGTGGAAAAATGAGGTGTGGTTGAGGAATTATGTGGCATAGATTGGAGTATAATTATGTGGCATGGATTTGAGTTATGTGGCATGGGGGTGTAGTAGAAGTATGAGGCACAAAGGGAAATTATGTGGTGTGGAGTGGAATTATGTGGAGTAGAATTATGTGGCATGGAGTGGAATGGAATTAGGTGGAGTGGACTGGAATTGAGTGGCGCATAATTGTGTGAGGTGTAGTGTTATTGGGTGATGTGGTGTGAAATTGTGTGGCGTGGAACTGTGTGCTGTGGAATGGAGTGGAGTAGAATTGTGTGCAGATCGAACAACAGAAACAAAGAACACGGTAATGGTTTTGCGAAGACTGTGGAAGCAAGACTAGGAAAGTGAGTATGAAGGCAATAAATATAAGAAATCAAATTAAACAGCACATGGTGTTTGTTTATAAAGGAAACATGTTTGTGAAAACATAAAGAGACTGCGGTGATGGACAAAGGAAGTCTAAAGTTTGTAACACTGTCTGTAGGATGATGTGAAATTATTGTGTCGACGATGGAAAGTGGCTTCATCATCGGCAGTGGCACATGTCGTGCAAAATATGCCTGTGTATGTTAATTAAACGAAAGAAAGCAAAAGGCATTCTGGATTCTATTAATGAGGAGAGAGGATATTAAAATATGTGCATTGTAAATAGATATGAAAGTACACTGTTTTTTAAAAATAGTATAAGAATGCATTTTAAGTCGAAGTATCTATGCAAATACGTTTCTTATATTTGGGTAATGCATGGAGAAATGAGTCACACGGTCAGTTGAATGTGTGCCTGCTAATGTTTAAAGTAAGGATGGGGGTGGGGCGGAGGGAGAGGGGGCAGCAACTTGGTAAAGTGGGATGGGGTAGAAGAAGTAGTACCTGAATAACAACGTGAGCGGCGCAGGCACTCTAATGACAGTGAATCAATCTGCGCGCGCTGCACAAAGAAAAGGAAGTGACAACGCGCAAACTACAAAGCAGCAAAGAAGAGTGACAATAAAGGCAACGAATAGTACGCAAGGGGTGGGCTGCAAGCTCTTTGTTGTACACAATAGTCTTGAAGAGGCAGCACTTGCGCGGCGACCAAGATCTAAAACACGGCAGTCTTTTAGCAGGCTAGTAGTGTCCCTGAATATTCCTGTTGTTTTTGTCCTTCTCAAATCTTCAGTGACAAAATACAAACACTCCACAGGAATGAAACTAATTTACTGTTAAATGTGGTAAATGGGAAAAACTGAAATAACGGAATGCAAAAATAAGAACAGAGACCTATTCCAAAATAAATTTGTTTCTTTCAGAAGTTGTAGAGGATGCGTGCAGGGCGACCAGCAACACAAAATGTCAGTGTAAAGATGGCTACTACAGGTATCAAGGCACTGGCGAATGCTCTAAATGCATGGAATGTGTCAACAGAGAAACTACTGTGAACTGTAAGTGTCTATGATCAATTGTTTCACTCTTCATATAGTATCAATACAAGATTAGGTATCTTTTAAACTATTCAGTGATGTTTCATGCATTGTAAAAGGGGATGGCTTTCGATTATGTGGTGTGTAATAATGAACTTCTAGGGCAGGAGTGCCCAGTTTAAATCCAGGAGGGCCAGAGGGCCCGCCCATGCCAGAATTTCCTCATAATAACCTTATATGTAACTGAATACCGTGTATGTCCTCACCATGAGTCCCTAATGCAGTTAGATGGCTCCCATCGTATCAATTATGAGATGTGGTATTACCCCTGGCGATAATATTGGTGGAGGAATATCAGATAACAAGGCACCTGACTTGTAGTTAAGCTCTTCGAATTATTGTATGCGAATTTGTCTTATGATGACCTCCTGAAAATCTAGATTGGATCTTGCCCAACTCCCTGGCTCTGCACTGGACAGATCTGTTCTAAAGTGTCAGGCACACGTTTCCAATTGTAATCTAGCACTTGTGATGTGACTTTTTAAAGATGGTCTATTCCCTGATTGCGGAATTGTAGGTAGCATAAAGTTCCACACAGTGGCAAACATAGCCATATGTTCAAAAGAGCATTTCCTTTTCTCGTTTTTTCCCCTTGGGGAAACCTTTATGCGTAAATCACCAGCAATTCTGTGCAGGATCCATTCTGCTTTGCATCCTGGAATGAATGTAAGTACATTTTCAAGCATTCCCAACGTATAAAAAAGCTGGATTTCACCTTGTGCCAGGTGTAAATGGGGTATTGGTGATCTTACATGTTAATTTGTATTCGAAAATGGCTTTGTGTAATGTAGTTTCTGAGCACAGTAACGAGGGGCAGTGGTTGTTTAGTCAATCAACCATTCATTAACTCTTTTGCTTTGAGACTGTGAGCTGTAAATAGAGTAGGTTTCATCAGTGGTAGTTTATTATATGATAGCTAGCTTTTCTGACAAAGAAAACTTGGGACAGTGGTTAAATAATGCCCAAAGGAGCACATGATACATTAGTGTTAATTGTTTGCATGCTACATTATTATTGTGATTTGTTTTTTATATTGAAATATATCAATTGTACGTATGATTACACTCTCACATGACTGAGTATTGTGATGTTTTATAGGATGTGCCCGTTGATTAACTGAGTTCTGAACATTGGTTATATTACATTTAAAGTTGTGCTCATGTACTTAGGGCCTCATTTACAAGGCCTCCCCATTTTTATTTCATTCTGCAGCACACAGAGAAAGAGGACAACACCATCAACAATTGTATATTTGCAGAAAGGGACACCTTCCTGAACAAAAGCAATCACAAGAGGTGTTTTCCTCGTTCTATAAGCCTCATTTATTAAGTTCTGGTGCAGGCCAGCGCCTCAAGCCTTTTTGCTGCGCTGTGTCAAAACAAAAGGTCAGGAATGCGCTGTATCTACAACATATGGCACATTCCTGTCCTTGTTCCCTGCACTGGCACACAAATTGCTTGATAGAGCCAATGCAGGCACCCTTGCACCACAGTGCAAGGGTGCCTGCGTTGCAGGGATGATTGCTTATATGCAGGAGGGGACACCTTCCTCCACATAAACAATCATTAATGACATTTTGCTATTTCTATATGTGCTGCCGAATGCAGAAACAACGGGGAGAAATAGTGATTGAAGTTGTGAGAAAAGAAATCCTTCACTGTTCATACAACAGAGAAGCAAAATATGGAATACCAGTCATATGTGTCAGAAATCGAAAGAATGATTTAGTGCATGAAAAGTCATATGTGTCAGAAATAGAAAGAACGACTAGAGCATAAAAAGGTAAAATTCAGTTTACTGGCGGTATGAAAATTGGCATTTTTGTCATGCTTCCTCATTTTGACCCTTACAGGGATCGAATTTATAAATTTATAAAGTAAGTTTACCATTCAAGCACAAATATCATTTCCTAAAAGTGCAAAACCACCTCTGAAATTCACAAAGTTGGCTTTATGTTTGTTAATTTTCTCAGACAAAGATTTTCATGTGAGTAAATCTCCTGAGCTGGGGAATGGGCAGAGAGTGGGATTTCCAGCTCTTAAATGCCCTTAAACTTTATACACACCAGCAAAGAAACACTTGTGGGTATTAAGAAACATCTCTAATACTCAATCGAACCCTGGAAAAAAATCAGATATCTGCTCCAGTTAAGAGCAGGAGTAAATCACTTACCAAGGTCGAAAAGGGAAGGAAACACTGAGTTGACGGCAGAGTTACTAAAATGTCATGCACTGCAACGCAGCAAGACGACTTGCTGGGATCTGTTGTGTGACAGGGAGAGGCCAAGAATGTGCCCTATCTACTAAGATGAGGCACATTTCTACTCTGTCCATGCACGGGTTCACTGAGTGCAGCCTAGGGCCAATGCAGGTACCCTTACACCACATGGTGCAAGGGTGCCTGTGTTACAGTCAGGATTGTATTTATGCAGAAAGGGACTATTTCTGCACAACAACACTCCTCCGAGGCTTTTCCTCTTGTATTTGTGCTACAGAATGCAGCAAAAGTGGAAAGAAGAAAAAACGAGGAGAAATAAACATACTTCTCTTTGTTGCTTCCTACCTGGAAAGTTGTAGCATGTTGATGGATTTCCCAGGTTTACTAGTCATAGTAAATCTGGGAAAGCACTAAAATCCATGGGTGGATGCATGGGAACACCCACTCTCCACCCTTGCAACCTTGCATTACTCCAGACTTAGTAAGCCTCACAGATCCATGCCAGGTGGCTTTGCATGGTTTTGTAAATCTCACTGACGCCCTTGCTCTGCCTTGTGCCACCTTGCGTGACGCAATGGCAACACAAGTGCTTGGTAACTCTGGGCCCTTGTGAGGTTGTTGAGGAAGGCATTTATCCACAGAGAAAGTATTTTCTGAGTGAGCATTATTTTGAATACCATTGCACAAATGCAAAGGCATTTCTCCATTCTCGGTTGTCCATTATGTACAATTGCGCATGCAGAAATGCCACAGTATATAAGCAATTGAAAATCCACCAACATTACCAAGGGTATAACTTTAAATCATTGACTAGGAGCCTGCTGTAGGGCATACGTCCTAATTCTACAGTGCATTCAAACTGTAATTATAAAGCTTTCATAACTTATGGTAGGGAACAAAACCAAATGCAGAGCATATGGGCAACAGGGCCATAAGATTGAAGCTAGTTTTTTTAATCACTTATTATTCTTATGCCACTTTTGTAAAACAAAATACAATTCGACTGAGCACAGCAGGGTGCATTTTAGAGGCATGAACATTTCTGGCTTTGATCACTACTTCTCATCGTCTGGGACGTGGCTCAGAATCTTCTTCTTCAAAATCTTCTATTTCAAAGGACGACTTGCACAGAAGTCAGGTTGGGAAAGAAATATTCACCGATAGCTGCCAAGTAGACTAACAGACCTCACTGGCATCTTTTAAATTCAGAATACTGGCCCTCACAGCCTCACAGGAGGAGGGGGCTCTAAAGGACTCCTTTGCCAAGTGGTGGTCCACAAGGGAAATTTCCATTGAGCCTGAACTGAGCGGGCCATGTGCTGAGCTGGGGAAAAGATGAGAGTTCCACGTAGCTGTACCAGGGGTCCACAATCTTAATTATTTGATGTATGGAACCATGGGTTACCCTATTGCTACAGAGCATGTTCACAGGAAAGGAAATTAATCACACTGCAAACAAATGGGGAGCAAGAAGCCTGATGCTTTTAATAGGATTGGCGAGGTCTTGTCACTAATAGCTGAGTAGTTTGCCCTTTAAAATCTGTTTACTTCATCCACTACAAGAGAAAAATGTGTCTCAAACTGAAGAGAAGAGAGTACCATACTTACTTGCTGGGAAAGTGAAGTATAGATGCCTGACTGTGATGGAGCAAATAGTCTCCTCCTCTGTCTTGGACCTCTGCTCCTATGTTTCTGTGCCTTGCCAGTTTTGATTGAACACCTTAATCTCCATCAACCATTTGCTTGAGGCAAATCAGATTGTCACAGCTTGGGAGAATCTTCCACTCAGATGCTTGGTTTGTTTGTATCTGACTGCCGGTATGACTGGCAGACACAGTGGTACGAGAGAGCACTCGGCTCCCTTAAAGGAGCCGAGTGCTATCTCACAGCACAGAAGGAGCCAACCAGCACCCTCAGAATGTGCACTGTCTGGAAATGGAGGGACCTCATGTGCACATCGAGAACAGTCAGGGACCAGGCTTATCACGCTAAATGATGACCTTCTCAAGTCTGGTGCAAAGAGTTCCGTTCATGTTGGGGAGGGCGCAAGGAGAAGGCTGAGCGGCGCAGATGGTCGTCGCTGTTGTGCAAAGAGCAGGTTGGGCATCCCAGATGGTCATCATAGTGGCATGAAGAGCTGGTTGAACCTTGAGGGTGGTTGTTGCTGCAACTTCGTGTTTGTGGTTGTTATGGGCTGTAGTTGCTTAACGCGAAGTGTAGCTCTTGCATTGTCTTTTGTCGCTGGCAGTCACTGTTGGCATGAAGAGCCAGTCTCACTGGAACTTCACGTTGATGGTTGTCATGGGTAGCAGAGTCTTGTTAAAAACAGGCAAGTTTGTGGTCACGAGGAGCCCAAACGGTAAGATTTTCACTGTGTCTTTACCAGGAGTACACTCTGATGCCCATCAAGGTTCCATGACCTGGCGAGACACCTCTTGGGATTGGGACTCAATCCAGCAGAGGCTAACAGGCCTCATGCAGGTTCAGTTGCAGATTCAGGCAGGTCTAGGTGCAGCAGGCTAGTTTGGTAGTTGAAGGAAAGCCTGTGAAGATTGTTGTGTCCCTGTAGTTCACAAAGGAGATCAGCCAACGGACTCCCTGTGTATCCTGGGATGAAGGCAAGCAGGTCTAATCTTCCTTCTCAGACAGCAAAAATAGTCCTCAAGTGGAAGTAACTTCCACAGGCCTAGGGGCAGGGTCGGATTGGGAACACAATTAAGCCCGGGCACTCCCAAGAAAAGTGGCCCACATTAACAGATTGTCCTTTCATTGATCGTCATTTGCTTAGTCTTAGGTGACTAATTTTTTTGAGAAATGTTAAATAAATGTTAAATAAAGCATTTGAAAGCTTATAGAGCCTGTAAAGCTGCTAAAATCTAGAAGCACTGTAGGTTGGCTACACTGACCATTATATTTTAATGTCCCTGGTGGTACGAAAATGAAAATCACCCAAAGCCGGTGTTTTTTTTAGCTCTAGTCATTACATACTTTAAAAGCAAACGTAATGCACAAGTACATTAAAATGTTTTCTTAAAGGTGAGTTAAACCTAGACAAAGACAGAAAACACATTTTAAAAAGGATTATGGATGTATTTATGTAAATAGTCCTCATTTTATATCATGGCTCTGGGCTTTTAAGAATCTGGCCGTTTATTTTTTGTTTGTGTAGTTGTATATAGAGTGAGCGTAAAGGCATTGGAGTGATTTACATGAGCACTAGTTCCACTGCTAAAGTTCAAAAGTAATTTTTATTGAGGCTTTGGGAAATTAATTGATTTGCCCAAAATCACATGATGCTGGTACTCGATGCTGGGAAATGTGCCACAATTAGGCCTGCGGAAACGTACACCAACCCCCTCCTGCAGGGCCTAAAAGACACTGGGGCCGAGGTGACAACACCTTGCCCCCAGTCAGGCCTCTGCATATTCCCTCCTCCCCTGCTCACCATAGACAGAGTGAGATGGCCCAGCAGGGAGGCATCAAGAGAAAAACTGCTGCAGGGCCAGGTCAGACACATGGGGGCAGGAGAGGGGGAGCTTCGAGGTGACAATGGCCCAAGGGCCATACTACTCAACTGGCCCGAGCCTGGCTTGGGTGGGGGATGCCATGGCCAAGATAAATATACATTGCAGTAGCCGGGCAGGCGCCTGCAAGACCGTAAGGCTCTGTGGGCCAGTTAACTGAAGCCCTAATGAAACCGGCCCATTTGTGACCCTGAGGCACCGGCCCATCGCCCAGTTCCCGAATGCCGACCTTTCCAATCCGACCCTGCCTAGGGATGTTCTGACAAGTGTCTCTGAAGGTGCATTATTTATTCTTGCTGCCAGTCTTTGTGGGGGGAGAATACCTGTGCTACCCCCACATCTAGTTCTGAAAAGTTATTTCCCTTCCCCTGTCAAGGCTCCAAACTGTCTGAGTGTGACAAATGGAAGGAAAAGTCACATGTCAGGTTTCGTTGTGTGTGCAGGAGGCAAAACCTGTTAAATTGTATGTTGATAGCCCATGCTGTCCAAACCTAATGGCCCTTTGTGACACTGTCTTGAGTTAATACACAGACCCCCAACAGCAAAATTGTTCTCAATCATGTGAACCAGGACACTGGCCGAAGGCACAAACGCTTAGGACAAGAAAAGTCCAACTTTCTAAAAGTGGCATTTTCAGAATTGTAACTTAAATTGTGACTTCATGATTAAAGGGGATTTTAAATTATAATTCTTTTAAGTGTAAACAGCATATCTCTATCTGCTCCCAATCCAAAGTTAGCACTTATTAAATGTAATCAGGTAACCCAGTGTTAGTCAATGAAAGAAATAGGTCTTGCAACACACACATGTCTAATGTTTTCAGCCTTATCAGACCTGAATGAATTAGAGTACTAGTTGAATGCTGGGACTATACCTCAGACCTAAAAGCTCCAAGCTAATTCCACGCATCACAGATTTGGCATTGTTACTAGCGAAGATGCTGGAAGTCCTCAGCTGCATCCCTCCTATCACAGTGGTGGAGGGAGATAGGACAATGAGGATTGGCTGAAAGCAATGCCGTGCGCAGAGAAGAATGCAGAGGGTTTCAAAAGCGACCCATTTATATGGAATGGGAGGCATTGCTCGAATCCTTCTCTGCACAAGAAACCCCTGATGACTCATTTTGATAGGGACAAGATACGTGATATTTTTCTTCTATACCACGCTTCATCGTGTAACACCGCTTGTCCTGATCAACAATACTCCTATGCACTGCAGCTATAGTCTGCACTACCACATAGTGGAATGACTTAGGACACATGACACTCCCCTGCGGGAATTTATCCTGGATAGTCTACTAAGCTCCATTGCTCGTATTAGCACAAAATATACTCTCCAAGGGGCATGAGGTGGGTACATACTTACATATGTTACAGTGACTAGGTTGGGGGTGGGAGGGAAGGAGATGATTGAATATGGCTTGGTCATAATTTGCTATTTATGATACATGCTGTATCCCAGTTGCCATAATGTAGTATATAATAGAAATAAAAAATGCAATAAAGCTTGTTTTAAAAAAGTATTTAAAAGGAAAGGTTAGGCCTAGTAAAAGGGATGAAAGGTGTATTTTGCCAGGTCGAAATGGCAGTTTAAAACTGTACACACAGGATGAAGTGTGAAACAGGTATTAAAATGTTACTTTTGTGGTGGGCACAATGAGTACAGTAGGCCCACTAGTAGTGTTTAATTTACAGGCCCTGGGTACATGTAGTACCATTTACTTAGGACTTACAAGTAAATTAAATGTGCCATTTAGATATAGTCTGAGTTTACTATGTTTGAAGGAGAGAACACACTAGAGTCTTAAAGTCAACAAAAACGATTGAGTAAAACAGGACTGTGGGTGGAAGCAAAATGTTTGGAGGGATTCCACAACAAAGATTTCAGGTCTACCGCATACCTATTGCAAAAGGAAGTCCAAACATTCAAAGACCGCAGGAAAAAACCCTTCCAACTTGAAAACTATAATTTTGCACCAGTATTTTCACCTGGAAATTTACAAATTTGAAAACTCAATCCCTCTTTTGAAATTCTTAATGGATCAAGTTCAGAACCACCTTTGTTAAGGACTTATTAGACCAATTACTTACTTGAAGCTGCCTTTGAACGTTTATCACTATTTGAAAAATTAGACAATATACATTTTGGTATGGGAGGGAGTAATACGGATTTGTCTTACATGGATGCCCAAAACTTACTAGAAAACTCACATTATGATGCTCATTCATCCCTGTGCAGCTTTTAAAGAAATAGTCATGTGGGACACCGTGAGAAAAGTCATCAGTGATCTACCATTTTGGATCTTTATAGTGCACAGAACTCGGGGATATCTTTTGCCATAATGTGCCTACTCTATACAGAAACTATGTAATATTGCAGTGAAAAAAAGTAGAAAAATGACAAAAAACTCTACCTGGAATCCTCTTTGGCCGTCCTATAAAGTACAGCTCAGTCAGTCAGAAGAATCCCAAGCGCTGCATGTGTGCTGTGTGCTGCAGCACACATCCAATGTGTGGCTTGTTTGAGAAATGAGCACATTTCACCTTGCTAATGCCTGCTTCAAGGTGGCATTTGTTTTTGACACAAAGTTTGGTCTGGCTTTCTTAGTAGATTAGGCTTTACATCAAAACCTTCAGTGTTTGCACTGATTTGCTCCAATACCGAACACTTGAGCCAAAGCTATGCAAAACAACCCAAAAATGTTTTGTTCAGAGGAAAGGCCTTTCCAGCACAAAACATCTTTTGTGTTGAAAATTAGATATCCTTGAGAGACTTTGGCCCATAGTTATACTCTGTTTGCGCTGATTTAGAGTCATTTTTTTACGCTAATTCAGCGCAAACCTAACTCCATATTTATACTTTGGTGCTTGACACGTCTAGCGCCAAAGTTATGGAGTTAACGTTGTTTTCTGGTTGTGAAAACCTACCTTGTGTCAACGAGATGCAAGGTAGGCATTCCCGTCCAGAAAAGGACGATATGGCCTTTGTGCCATATTTATTCTCCTGTGCTAAAATCCAGCATGTGGGAAGCTTGCTTAGCGCCATTATTTAACGTCTGGGTATGGGCAGGCGTAAGGGGACCTGAAGGCATATTTCCATGGTCAGAGACCATGGAAAGTGCCCACAGGTGCCCTTTCCTGGCCTCAGGGACACCCCCACCCACACCAGAGGGACACCACAGGATGGGGGACCCATCCCAGGTAAGTCCCAGTAAGTCTTTTTTTTTTTTTTTTCCTGGTCGGGGGCCCTGACTTGGGGCCCCCTGCATGGCGTCGGCCCCAATGGCCAAGCCCAGGGGACATTCGTCCCCTGGGCATGGCAATTGGTGTGGTGGGCATGGCTCCTGTCTTTACTAAGGCAAGAGCCATGTCCATGTGGGTTGTGCACCAGAAAATGGCGCTGCACTGCTTAGAAGCATTTTTCTGCCTCTAAACAGTGTAGCACCATAATTCAGCGCACAATCCCCGGTTTCCCCTACGCCTCCCCCCCTGTTAGCGCCATTACATAAATATGGCGCCCGGCTGGCGTCTTCGAATGGTGCTAGCTGGCGCTATACTTTTTCATGCAAAACTGTGCTAATGCGGTTTTACGTGAAAAAGTTAAATCTGGCCCTTTGTGTCGGTTTGCCCTGGCGCAAAGCCTTTGTGAATCTTTCAATGCACAAATTACCTTTATTGATGCAGGTTCAATGCATCACGATAAGCTTAATGTAATTATATAATAATACAGTATTATTGAATCTTTTATATACAAGCTTCCTTGAAATCTGGTCTCGTGTTTTTAAAGGTACCTTTCAAATCTAGAACAGGAAGGTGTTGCAGAGAATATCCCTATTTGGTTTTAAAATTATTCTGAGCCTCTGTTATAGGGTTATAGCAGGTGTAGGCTTGAAATGAAAAGTACCGACACTTGTATGGGTATTCAAGACAAGCTACTCTCTTTAAAATACACCTTCTACGTAAACGTAAATTGTACAGTTCTGATTATCCAGCCGACGGTTCACCTTTAACACAATTGTCAACCCAGTTTCCAAAAGCAAAAGCACTGTTAGTGAGCAAATATTGTTAATGCAATTGAACTGTCTGCTGGCTGAGACAATATTCTGTGAATCATTTTGGTTTAAAGTAGTTACATAATTAGAGGCATTTTTATGACTTTGTGGCTCAGTGCAAGAAATCACCTGCACTGCTTCACAAGGAAAGTGCAAGATTGTGCATATTTAAAAGAATATGAAGCATTCCTTTCTTTGTACCTGCGCTGGTGCAGTTTTAGCAGCCTAGGGCCAACGTAGGCATCCGTGCACCATTGTGCAAGGGTGCCTGTGTTGGAGGCAGGATAGATTTTGTTTGTGCAGGAACGGGCACCTTCCTGCACAAAAACAATCCCCAGAGGCATTTTCCTCTTTCTTTGTGTGCTGCAGAATGCAACACACAGAGAGTTGAAAACGTGGAGAAATAAAGATATTCTCCTCGTTGAGCCTCACTTTGAAGGAGTAACGATTTTGACGCATCCTCAGGTCTAAAACTTCTGGTAAATCTGGGAATGTGTGAAAATCTCCTGAACGAACATTCACACAACACCCATGGAACACCTACCTGGGGCTAAGTAACGCAATTTGCGCTGCGTTACTGCAGATTTATGAAGGCACTCAGGGCTTCGTGAATCGCATTTGGGCTTGGTTTGCAAATCTCATCATGATCATGCCCCTTATTTCTCAGAGTACAGGAAAAATACGCTTCTTACAACTTGTATTTCCTGGTTGTGCTTTTCAACTGATATTGTATTGAGCTGCAGTGCCACCCAGTGGCCGTTAAAAGAAGCAATACGCTAAACTCAAATCCGACGAACTCGGCCTATAAAAGCTTGACTTTTAAATACACCAGGAGACTCAAAAACGTTACTGAATCCCTTGCCTTTGGTGTTTAATATGAAAGATTTCTCTTTTTCTGTTTAGGCTCGAGGGAAAACAACACGCAATGTGGAGGATGCTTGCCTGGATTTTATGAGGAAAATGATGTCTGTTTACTCTGCACTGAGTAAGTAACATTGCTTTTATAATTTCCGTAACATTTCTATCATTGTGAGTAAAGCGAATGTCTAGGTGGTTTGAGGCAAAGGACTTGATTGCTTGCGATCAGCCAGGGAAATTGTTTCACAAAACTATCCTGTTTATTTACTAAATAAAGTTTTCTGTTACATAACATTTGTAGTCAGTGCTGTGAAGAGACGGGGCCTCGGCCGAGTGACATAGAAACCAGACACACACTTCACTATCTGGGCGTGGCCACGCGGCCCACCACCCGTTTAGGAGGTCGAGCCCAGACAGTGCACATGCGCTGTCTGCAAGACCTGTTGGAATAAGTAAAGGACTTTGCTCCCATCTGCCGCTTACCATAGGCTGAATGCAGAGACGCACTTGTTTTGCTGCCTCCTCACTGGTTTGGCAGCCAATACCTCACTTCCTGCTCCTGGGTGAGGAGCACCAACCAAGTAAAGATTAATTACTCCTGGATTATTTTTCTGTTGTTTCTACGGAGTATTTTATTTTGTTTCTTGCCTCTGTGGCGCTTTCAATTTTCATACAGCAGGACTGCTGAAGTAGTTACCACTGTATAAAACTTGGAAGCGCAACTGAAAAACAAAACAAGCAATGGCAAGTAACTATTGCTTGTCATTGTTTGTTTTGTCTTTCAGTCGCACTCATGGTGCTTTCAAGTTGTATGCCTGCTTAGTTGCACATTTCTCTGTCCCCCATAAATACTTTTCATGAAGAGCCCCAAGTAGTGCACTCCCTATAGTTAGCTTCCATCAGCTTTCCATGATGGAAACACGTTTTTATTTTACTCAAGAGGATTTTGAAGTAAAGGTACATGAGCAAGTGCCCGGATATAATTTATTGCTCCCTTTGTCAAACACAACTTTTAACGCAAAGTATACAATGCATTGTGGCTGAAACTACTAATAGGAATTGAGAAAAATACAACCTTTTTATAATTGTTGTGGTGGAATTTCTGTTAGCACACCGGAAGAGCATTGCTGTTTTTTACAGAGTATGGGACCGTCAACTTGAAAGGTTGAAAGCGTGACTGAAAAACAAAACACACAATGACAAGTAACTATTGCTTGTCATTGTTTGTTTTGTTTTTCAGTTGCGCTTATGGTGTTTTCAAGTTTTTATACAGTGGGACTGCCAATGGAGTTAAAGCTGTATAACACTTAAAAGCGCGACTGAAAAACAAAACAAACAATGAGAAGTAACTATTGCTTGTCATTGTTTGTTTTGTTTTTCAATCACACTCATGGTGCTTTCAAGTTTTATGCCTGCTTAGTTGCACATTTCTCTGTGCCTGGCAAATATTTTTCATGAAGAGTCCCAAATAGTGCATTCCTGATAATTAGCTTTCATCAGTTTTCCATGATGGAAACACGTTTTTATTTTACTTAAGAGGATTTTGATGCAAAGGTACACAAGCAAGTGCCCGGATGTTATTCCTCGCTCCCTTTGTCAAACACAACTTTTAACGCAACAGTGGTTTGAACATAGGCTCACGTGTCAAATAGGTACTACGAAACTACAATTCCCAGAATGCAAAGTCGTACTGGCTTATAGGATAGAACAATCAGAAAGTGTTCAACGTGTAGCAGACTGGAAAGATTGTTTACACGTGACATCCCATTGATATGTGAAAGAGATAAGATGCAGTGAACAGCCTGGCTTTGACAATACTTGTATGTCTAGCCGTATCAATAGATCATGGTTTTTATATCGCAAAGTATACAATGAATTGTGGGTGAACCTATTAATATGAATTGAGGAAAATGCTACCTTTTTATGATTGTTGTGGTGGAATTTCTGTAAGCACACCGGAAGAGCATTGCTATTTTTTACAGAGTACGGGACCATCAACTTGAAAGGTTGAAAGCGCAACTGAAAAACAAAACAGGCAATGAGAAGTAACTTTTGCTTGTCATTTCTTGTGTTGTTTTTTAGTTGCGCTTATGGCGTTTTCAAGTTTTTTGGCTGCTTAGTTTCACATTTCTCTGGGCCCCGCAAACACTTTTTATGAAGAATCCGAAATAGTGCATTCCCTGTAATTAGCTTTCATCAGTTTTTCGTGATGGAAACACAATTTTGTTTAACTTTAGGGGATTTTGAAGCAAAGGTACACAAGCAGGTGCCCGGATGTCATTTATCGCTCCCTTTGTCAAACACGACTTTTAACGCAACAGTGCTTTGAACATAGGCTCACATGTCAAATAGGCACTACAAAACTACAGTTTCCAGAACACAAAGTCATACTGGCTTAAAGGATAGGACGATCAGAAAGTGTTCCTTGTGGGGCAGACTGGCAAGATTGTTTACACGTGATTTATCATGGATATGTGAAAGGGATGACATGCAGTGAACACCCCGACTTTGACAATACTTATAAGTCTAGCCGTATCAATAAATCATGGTATTATTTTGCGAAGTATACAATGCATTGTGGGTGAACCTACTAATAAGAATTGAGAAGTATACTAACTTGTTATGATTCTTGTAGTATAATTTCTGTAAGCACACCGGAAGATCATTGCTGTTGTTTTACAGAGTATGGGACCATCAACTTGAAAGGTTGAAAGCGTGACTGAAAAACAAAACACACAATGAGAGGTAACTATTGCTTGTCATTGTTTGTTTTGTTTTTCAGTTGCACTTATGGCGTTTTCAAGTTTTTATACAGTGGGACTGCCGATGGAGTTAAAGCTGTATAACACTTGAAAGCGTGACTGAAAAACAAAACAAACAATGAGAAGTAACTATTGCTTGTCATTGTTTGTTTTGTTTTTCAGCCGCGCTCATGGTGCTTTGAAGTTTTATACCTGCTTAGTTGTACATTTCTCTGTGCCTCGCAAATACTTTTCATGAAGAGTCCCAAATAGTGCATTCCCTATAATTAGCTCTCATCAGTTTTCCATTATGGAAACACGTTTTTATTTTACTTAAGAGTATTTTGAAGCAAAGGTACATGAGCTAGTGCCCGGATGTTATTTCTCACTCCCTTTGTCAAACCTTTTTATGATTGTTGTGGTGGAATTTCTGTAAGCACACCGGAAGAGCATTGCTATTTTTTACAGAGTACGGGACCATCAACTTGAAAGGTTGAAAGCGTGACTGAAAAACAAAACACACAATGACAAGTAACTGTTGCTTGTCATTGTTTGTTTTGTTTTTCAGTTCGGCTTATGGCGTTTTCAAGTTTTATATAGTGGGACTGCCTATGGAGTTACCGCTGAATAACACTTTAAAGCGCAACTGAAATACAAAACAAACAATGAGAAGTAACTATTGCATGTCATTGTTTGTTTTGTTTTTCAGTCGAGCTCATGGTGCTTTCAAGTTTTATGCCTGCTTAGTTGCACATTTCTCTGTGCCTCGCAAACACTTTTCATGAAGAGTCCCAAATAGTGCATTCCCTATAATTAGCTTTCATCAGTTTTCCATGATGGAAAAACAATTTTATTTTACTTCAGAGGATTTTGAAGCAAAGGTACATGAGCAAGTGCGGAGAAGTGTGGCTCAATGGTTAGAGCGGCAGACCCTGAAGCAGAGATCTGGCTCAAGACCAGGGTTCAAGTCCCGCTTCAGCAGGTCTTGGGCTCAATTCCCCTTGACCAGATAATTCTCGCCTCAGTGCCTAATCTAATTCATGGGTCCCACTCTGCAACTCTGGGCAATAGTTTGCTTAATCTCCACAACGGCCCCAACAGCGGTTGGATGCCTGGCTTCACCCTGGGGGTGCTCAGGAGTGGGCACCTCACAGGGAAAAGCCAGGAGGAGTTCCATAGCAGTATGAGTACAGCGCCTTGAGACCCTAACGGGCGAGTAGTGTGCTATACAAGTGCTAATTTACATTTAAGTGCCCGGATGTTGTTTCTCACTCCCTTTGTCAAACACAACTTTTAACATAACAGGGCTTTGAACATAAGCTCACATGTCAAATAGGCACTACGAAACTACAATTCCCAGAATGCAAAGTCGTACTGGCTCAAAGGATAGAACAATTAGAAAGTGTTCCATGTGTGGCACACTGGCAAGATTGTTTACACGTGACATACCATTGATATGTGAAAGAGATAACATGCAGTGAACAGCCCGGCTTTGACAATACTTGTATGTCTAGCCGCATTGATAAATCATGGTTATTGTTGCAAAGTATGCAATGCATTGTGTGTGAACCTACTAATATGAATTGAGAACAATACTGCTTCTTTATGACTGTTGTGGTGGAATTTTTGTAAGCACACCGGAGGAGCATTGCTGTTTTTTTATAGAGTACGGGACCATCAACTTGAAAGGTTGAAAGCGCGACTGAAAAACAAAACACACAATGACAAGTAACTCTTGCTTGTCATTGTTTGTTTTGTTTTTCAGTTAGGCTTATGGCGTTTTCAAGTTTTTATACAGTGGGACTGCCAATGGAGTTACTGCTGTATAACACTTGAAAGTGCTACTGAAAAACAAAACAAACAATGAGAAGTAACTATTGCTTGTCATTGTTTGTTTTGTTTTTCAGCCGCGCTCATGGTGCTTTCAAGTTTTATGCCTGCTTAGCTGCACATTTCTCTGTGCCTCGCAAACACTTTTCCTGAAGAGTCCCAAATAGTAGCACTCATCAGTTTTCCATGATGGAAACACACTTTTATTTTACTTAAGTGTATTTTGAAGAAAAGATACACGAGCAAGTGCCCGGATGTCATTTATCGCTCCCTTTGTCAAACACGACCTTCAAAGAAACAGTACCTTCATCATAGGCTCGCACATCGAATACGCACTACAAAACTACAATTCCCAGAATGCTAAGTCATACTGGCTTTAAGGATACGACAATCAGAAAGGGTTCCACGTGGGGTAGACAGGCAAGATTGTTTACTTTTGACGTATCATGGATATGTGAAAGGGATAACAGGCAGTGAACAGCATGGCTTTGACAATACTTGTATGTCTAGTCGTATCGATATATCACATAGTATACAATGCATGGGCGGGGAACTTACTAATAGGAATTGAGAAAAATACTACCTTTTTTTGATTGTTGGAGTGGAATTTTTGTAAGCATGCCGGAAGAGCATTGCTGTTTTTTTTACAGAGTATGGGACAATCAACTTGCAAGCGCAACCGAAAAATAAAACAAACAATGACAAGTAACTATCACTTGTCATTGTTTGTTTTGTTTGTCAGTTGCGCTTATGGTGCTTTTAAGTTTTAGACAGCGGGACTGCCCTCTGTACAAAACCTGTTTGAATTTCGGTCAAGTTGTCAATTTGCAACGCCAGTAACTCTAACTCAAGCAAGTGCGAGACGAATTGCATAGCAAATGCTTGTTTATCCCTGTCACTGCACCCATTCTAGGGTATCCACTGGGCCTGGAGGCAATTGTGGGACAGGATTGTAAAAAATTAAGGAAAAAGAGTCAAAATTCAGGACAAAAATTAAGGAAAAAAAGGTAAATTTTATGGGCACATCTGAGGTGCGACCATACCCCATTGCTTTATCAATGTATTTATTTACTATATTTTATATTGCACTTATTTACTATTTTTATGAACTGTGCTTTTTGATATTGCCTTTAGGTATGCAGTATTCAGCTTGTGCATTATGTCCCTGTTCATTAGTAAATTGATGTCCTTGAGCACGGTGTCGAGGGCAAACATCCTACCCAAATCTACCCAATCTTTCTTGGAGAGAAAACAAGAGCTACAGCAACATTTTGATTATGTTTCTGAACATTTCAATACCCATGGAAAACTATTTTGGAAACATTACATTAAGTGACTTATTACCTTCTACTCAACTCACCCTCCACTAGACACCAAATCTAAATACATTAATGAGGCAGAGCAGATTGTGTGGGTGGCAGTCTCACACCTAATGTCAGGATGTGAGGTGCCCACAACCTGTCTGTACTCTCACAGCACCACGAAGATTGACTGATACATAAGAGTGTACATCAGGGCCTTTACATTTATCTCCAAACTGTGAGTCCAATCACGAGACAGAGAATTAAAGAGCAGGATGAAGTTAGGATCAGATGGGAGAGCCAAAGCATCTGATTCAAGGGGTCATTGCTTAGAACCAGACAAATAAGAGACAGAAGAACAAGACGGGCAATTCCTAAAATCAGATGGGCCCTCCATGAGTATTGGAAATTATTGTGTACATGTAGAGTGGCCTCAGCAGAGCTGCAAGAAACTGAAGAAGCACTGTTAAGTGGTAAAATAAGCAGCACCCATCCACTCTGGCAAACTCTGCTGGTGCAATGGTCCGTTGGTGGTACTTCTGGAGGTCAGGCAGGGCCTGGGCTCCTTGGAACGTTGGGCCCTAAGCAGTTGTCCACTTTGCCCATTTCTTGAAATGGCTCTGCAATTGAGCCAGCCTCAAATCAATGGTCTATCTTATCCCTAAGTGCCAGAGAACATGTAGAAGCTTCAGAATATTTGGGATGCAAACTACATAACAAACAAAGTATATGAACAAGATGAATTGTAGGAAGTGTTTCTTTAACAAATGGAAGTATTACAATTTAGTCAGGGCCACTGGAATGATGTAGCAGGATAGGGCCAAATTATGTGGCAGGGAGAAGTAACTTACTTGGCAATAGCATGCAAATTGTGGGCATTATGCAGCACATTTTGCAATAGTATTACTTCATTATTTTGTCATTTTTAAAGTTGTTAACACTCTCTGAGCATTTGTTGGACACTTTTAGTACGATTTTCATACGCAAGTATAGGAATAAGCTACAGAAAGGTGACCAGTCAACCTTTCCAAGGGACCTTCCATGGTGCAGCAACATGTGCTGCTGCTTTTTTAGCAACTTTTGAACGGTTTGAGATAGAAACTATTTTTTGGGTTAAAATTGGCAGATTATGTGGCAGATGATGGATTATGTGGCAAACACGGCAAATCTACAATTATACAACAACCGCTGTGGCCGCACAATAGCATAATTCTAGTGGCCTGGAATTTAGTATATTGGACTGCAAATATTGCATTGATATTTATTTGAAGTGGAAGTTTCTAAACATGAACTTTAAAGCATTTATTAACACTCCCGTCTGACAAAGCCATGAGTGAACAAAGTGAACCAATTGTGTGGTGTCCCTAATATCATGGCCAATAATATTATAATATTTTTATGGCTGGTGGAACATTGCAGACCATTAAAACATGTGCAAGTGAGATTTTTGTATAGGATCCATCTTGAACCCAATTACTTGAAAGTGCTCTGAAATGAAGTAAGCTGATTTGACTTAAATCACGCAATTTAGTCATATGGGTGAGCCGGGTTTGAACCCAGGTTTCTTAGTCACACATAGGGGCATATTTACAAGCCCCATGCGCTCTTTATTGCCACTGAAGTGTCTTTTTTTACCCTATAGTGATGCTGAACAGGCCCTCACCCTGCGCTGTGTTTACAAAGTGGCGTGATGCCATCATTGCGCCACTTTGTAAACCCTTAAGATACATTATACCTGCACCAGGTAAAATGTTTGCAAGGGGGGGCGTTTACCCACATGGAGGCCCAAAAAATGGCGGTGTGAAATTTACAAGATTTTACTGCACCATTCTAGCATAATTATTTGACACCTGCCTAGGGCAGACGTTAAAGTGACGCTAGGCTATTTCCGATGGGCCTCCCCGAGCTTTGCTGGACTAGCGTCAACAATTTTGGCTCTAGTCCAGCAAAGCCCCACAGTAGCGTAAACATTTTTGATGCTATTGTGCTAACATGCGCCATGGTGCGCTGTATTGTAAATACAGAGCTACCATGGTGTCGTTAGAGGGAAGCACGGCGACACAAGGAAACTGGTGCATCATGGCTGATGTACCAGATACTTGTAAATATGCCACATAGTGTGCTTAAACAACTGACTAGATGTATTTGTTTCCTCAATCTCCTTAGTACAATTCTCTCAGATAAATAGTAGATTGTGTTAAGTAAATACAGATCAAAGGTTAATTCAACACAATATAAAACAAAGGAACATAGTAAAGGTGAGGGACTACGGGAAACCATATGCTAATATCAGAAGGTTCAGGAAAAAGGAAGGTCGTTATTTTTTTTTCTGAAACTCAGGAGGTTGTTGTCCTCTCACAGACTTCTAGGTAACGCATATCTTGGGTGCCAAGTATGTAAACGACCTCCCACCGCTTCTTGCTCTTTGGATTCTAGGAACGTCCAACAGCTTCTGGTTGTTGGACCTCAGGTGCCTTTCTGCTTTATAGGGAGTTGCCAGATGTTGCAGGGGGACAGGACCTCCTCTATACTTTTCCCGATGTAAAATGCAGAGTGCCTTAAACTGTACTCTGCACCTTATAGGCAACCAGTGAAGCGTTTTAAGTGCCATGGTTGCCAACTGTACTTTTGGGATTCCTAGCAGAATACGAGCTGCAGCATTTGGAATAATTTGAAGCCTGTTTATCACTGTTTTGGGACTCCCTAAATTGAGAGCATTCCCGTAATTAAGGTGAGAAAGGATCACCCCTTGGATCACCTCTCTGCATGATTCCACTGGGTGGTCTCACACACATTATATTGGCCTGCATGTGCCTTGGTCTTGGCTAGCTCTCACTTTGGTGTTCTGGCACTTCTCTAGCAGTGCCCCTTTCTCTAAAATGGCTGGCCAACTGTGGCGGCTGGTGGGGATGGTGCCCCTGGAAGGTAGATTTAGCAAAAGTTCCACAGGGGAACACCCAGTTGTGCTGTGAGGGGTTGCCAGTACGCCATGAGGAGTTGCTGGTGGCATGCTTCAAGGTGCTTTCCTTGATCTACTCTTGTCCTTAGGATCTTGTTGAGGGTCCTCATGAAATGCTCCAGTTCCCCATTGGCTTGTGGCCAAGCTGGTGTGATCTTCCTGTGGTGTACTCCAAGACTCTGCAGATAGTATCAAAGTCCATGCCCTGAAAGGGCATCCCACTGCCAGTCCTAATCACATAAGGTGCAAAGATTCTCTCATACACCTAGAGCACCACCTTGAATTCTGTGGATTGAGTTACCTCCTCTCCTGGGTACCTGGAATGGTTGTCCGTAATGGCGATGGTGAACCTTTCATCAGGGAAGCTCCCAAAGTCCATACTGAGGTGAGCCCACCGAGGTGAGGACTGTCTTCTGTGGCCACCAGGGCTGCTGCTGATACTCCCTCAGTGATTTGGCATGGCAGGTATTTTTAGACCACCTCTGCGAAGTTCCGCATGTGGCGTAGTGCCACCTGGCTACCAGTACCACCCTGGCTTATGCACCTGTTCTCAGAAGAGCTAAGCAGGGTCAGGCCCAACAGTGCTTAGCGTTTCTGAGATTGTGTGCAAGTCTCCACTTGTCCTGCACGCTTCCTTTCACCAGCTTCCCTCCTTCACAAACTTGCTACGGAGGGCCAAGCACATCCCCTGTCTCGCACCAGCTTTGCAATCACTTCCTCTGCACTTACACACAGCCTCAGACCGGACTTTCTTAAGGGCCCAACACTAGTGAGCAGCACTACAGCTCACCACCAGCAGCCTGGTATTTTCACAAAGTATCTAGGTTTGCATGCCACTGGGCTCTAAGGCACTCTCTAAGGTCACACACATCTGGTGGGGAGCTGACGGACTACACTCAGCAGCTGATGCTCCCCGGTCTCCAGCTCTTCCTACTGCCCCAGCACTGTACCCCACAACACCACTTCCTTTCCCAGGGCTTCCGGTAGACAGGTTCTTTTCAAGTGGAGCTCTGACTGTATGTTTCCTGTTTTCCAACTAGAGACCCCTCCTCATATGCAAATGCTGTTCATGCGCAATCCCGGCCCCCATGTACACAAAGAAGAGAAAGCAAAACGAGGCAGGTCTTACCTGCCTCAAATGCTGTCTGGGTCCAGGGTCCCTGTTGCCAGCGGCCTGGCATCTCTGCCTCCCTTTGCCCCCGGGCTGCTGAGGACAGTGAAATGAGGGAGGCTTGGATCAGAGGTAGCGTCAGTGCAGCCCTTCAGCATCAATTCCATGCTGACTGGGCTAAATAAAGTGCAGCTCAGTCATGGGCCACACAACACAAAATCTGTGCTTGTGCTGTGTGACCCATAACTGGGCCAACGACTAGTTATGTGGCCAATAACACTAGTGTGGTGAGCTCCGCTCTAGGGCTAGCAGAGGTTTTGGCCAAACTCCATGCTCCAAGCGGAGTGCGGAGTGCCAAAAACTCCATTGGCTCCACCAGAGGAGCAAAGCTCTCCTCCCACCGTTACTTTTCTCCTTAGACTTGCTTTAATTTTGACCGTGCAATGGCATCCTTGATGCACCAAGTATACTGCTCAAACCCAAAGGGGGTCATTCTGACCCTGGCGGTCATTGACCGCCAGGGTCAACGACCACGAGAGCACCGCCAACAGGCTGGCGGTGCTCTCAAGGGCATTCTGACCGCAGCGGTTTGGCCGCGGTTAGAAAGGGAAAACCGGCGGTCTCCCGCCGGTTTTCCGCTGCCCTCAGGAATCCTCCATGGCGGCGCAGCTTGCTGCGCCGCCATGGTGATTCCGACACCCCATACCACCATCCTGTTCCTGGCGGTTCGCCCGCCAGGAACAGGATGGCGGTATGGGGTGTCGTGGGGCCCCTGCAGTGCCCATGCCTATGGCATGTGCACTGCAGGGGCCCCCGTAAGAGGGCCCCACAAAGAATTTCAGTGTCTGCTTAGCAGACACTGAAATTCTCGACGGGTGCAACTGCACCCGTCGCACCTTCCCACTCCGCCGGCTCCATTCGGAGCCGGCTTCCTCGTGGGAAGGGGTTTCCCGCTGGGCTGGCGGGCGGCCTTCTGGCGGTCCCCCGCCAGCACAGCGGGAAAGCCTGAATGGCCTCCGCGGTCTTTCGACCGCGGAGCGGCCATATGGCGGTTCCCGCCAGGCGGGCGACGACCGCCGCCCGTCGGCCTCAGAATGAGGCCCAAAGTGTCTTAGGGACAACGATGTGTGATCTTCTCAACAGGAGCCCATCCATGGTGTAGCTAAGCTTCTGGCGGACACACCACAGTTAAGTGAGTACTGCATTGTCTTCTGCGCTCCATCCTCTGGTTCCATCCAGAAAATAGTCTCAGTTTCAGTTTCAAAGGGCGTCCACCACCTTCTGGAGGCAGCGATCACGCTGGATGTCTTCTGAATGTCCTCAGATGTCATTGCACCGTGGCAGACCCCTTGCTGAACCGTATTGACTAAGTTGTCTGCCCACTCGTTGTCATCCATGTTGCCCTTTTCAGCTGTCCATGAGTGCCTTAGAGGAAGTCTGCAGGGTTGTGAGCCCCAGATCTGTATGTCACTGTAAAGTTGTACATCTGCAGCTGGACAGCCCCCAGTCCCTCATGGGTGGCATCAATGACCATTTTGTCCTCATCCGAGGATTGTAGTAGGCCATCATGGCATCACGTATAAGGGCTCTTTTATGCTCCTCTAAGCCTCCTCTGCCCAGTTCGTCCACTCCCATTTGATGTCTGCCTTTAAAAGGCCCCCTAGGGGTTTCTGACAGAGAGGCCATGTTCGGGATGAGCCAGCTGAAATATGTGGACAGGCCCAGAAAGCTCCATACTTCCCCTGCAGGTCTGGGCATTGGCGTGGTGCAGATGGCTTCGGCCTTCTCATGTTGAATCGCATTCCTTCCTTGGAAAAGATGTAGCCAAAGAACTCAATCAACTATTCAAAGAATGAGCACTTCTCTCTATGTAGAGTCGGGCTGTGCTCTGCTAGGTGGGCTATAGTGGTGCAGAGGTGCTTTTGATGTTCCTTGAGCGTGCTGGAATATATGAGGATGTCATTGCTAATATTCAGCACGCCAGTAAGACAGGACAGCACCTCCCTGATGGTGTTCTGAAACACTCCAGCAGTGATGAGATGCTGAAGTTGAGGCATGTTTGTATCTTCTGAGGTGGAGGTGAGTGGAGAAAGTGGTGATGTACCAGTACGCAGGGTCTAGCTCGAGCTGGTGGTACCCCGCATTGGGGGTCTAGCTTGGAAAATCATCTGGCCCCTTTGAGATGATGTTGTTCATTGTCAGTGTTAGATGTCTTTGTCGCAGTGGGAAGGCACATGTTGACACACATGCATATTGCTCCAGTTGTCTCGGCTGGTGAGCGTCAACCACAGGGACAACAAGGGGGTGGGCTGCGTCACATTCCCTCAGATATCCAGCTGCTCCAGTTTCTTCTCTTCTGCTTCCACTTGTGGTTGAAGGTGGAATGGAACACGTCCATGGCGTTGCACCAGGGCTGGATGGTGTGGTCAATGTGGAGCTTCACTTGCCTGCTCCATTGGCGGTCAAGTAAGGAAGAGGCTGGGGATAGCCTTAATGATGAGTCCAGCTTGGACAGCATGGATGCGTAGGGATAAAAAAGACTGCATTCTGCAGCACACATAGAAAAAGCAAATCGCTATTTAAGATTGCTTTTGTGCAGGAAGGTGTTCCTTCCTGCACAGAAACAATCTCCCCCTCAAAGCAGCCATCCTTGCACTACAGCGCAAGAGTGGCTGCATTGGCACACGGCAGCAAATTTAGCGCTGGCGCAGGGGGAAACACAGGGATGCACCATATTCTACTAAATTCGGTGCATCCCTGCGTTTTGAAAATGAAGGTGCGTGACACTGCCAAATTTGGCACAGCGCCGCACACCATCATTTTCTATGAAATCTGGCTCTTTATGTCTTATCACCCTGTCACAATTATTAGCCGATCAACGTCTATTCAGTAATAGGATATTTTGTGCTGTATTTGGGCCTAATAGCCACTGTGATTGACTTTGCGGAAGGGAATAATTTTGTGAAACAAACACTAGGGCTCAGCCATTATTAGTTGTATGGTACTGGTGTGATGTAAACTCTAAACACATATTTGCCATTACTGAATAGTAAAACAGCAATACTGTGCAATTATGAGTCAACCCCTTTGAATGTGGAGTATCAGTGGCACAAGAAATTACTGTGCAATATTCTGCACACTATTCCTTATTCTGAGGCGTTTAACACACACAATTACCATCTGCTCTGAGCAGATGATAAATGTGTGTTGGAGCTTCTGTGTGGGACAGAGGTGGAGGGAAGGGACCAGGGATAGTAGTGGAGGGTAATGGAAGAATAAGCCTGCACTGTGGTGACTGGCAGTTCCCCTCTTGACAGAAAAAAAAGTTTGGGTAATGCTGAGTTCCAGGGCTGTTGCAGCCAAAGTCTCATGCAATTTTTCTAGCTGGAATTGTTGCCTGTTAATATTGAGGTCCGGTTTTCCATCATCTGTGAAAACTGGGTTGAGGAACACCGGATCAGTTGTGATTGGGCGGAGCAGACGTCCACAGGGGAATTCTGCTCCACCCGATTTATAACCAGGGCCTATTAATCTTATGAAAGACATTTTGCAAATACCTCTGTAAATTTAGACAGGAAACTAAAACTTGGCATAGGCCTACCCTATGTTTAGATCATGTAATACAACATGCCTTAATCCTGTCTAAGATTCAAGAGTAGTATAGTAGCATTTAGTAATAGCATTATGAGTTTGCATTTAGAGATTTGTGAGTTTCAAATACACTTGTGAGAACGGAAAGGCCTGAACCAAGTTCACCATTAAGCTGTTACGTCTATCTCTTTGACTATATTTTCTCCAACCATTGGCAGGTTCGTAGAAGCAATATGTATAATTAATTGTGAAATCTAATTTGTAGGGAGCTGTAACAACCAGACAACAATATCACAAATAGATATGTAATGGATTATTATTGTTAAAAGTTTACTCTCCAACAAACCTCCAGTATCACACTTATGTTCAATATTGCTCTTCTTACTTCAATAGTGCTTTCCATATCATTTTCAAAGAGCTTCAATATATTTAAATTCAACTAAAGTCATAATACAGTCCCAATTACAGTGTTCAACCTCAAGAATAATATGTTAAAGAGAAAAACACCAGCATTTTAAGTCCACAGTTGTCCTGTAAATCAAAGTTCTGCGAAATTTGAGAGGAAAAACAATCATTTCAGCGACTTTGATAATAAACATATGCATATTGTATACATAACAACTCAAGGCCATCATATGTTCTTGACCAACATCACTTCTCATTATTGAATTAATAGCATTTGTCCCCGCACCATACTATCCGAATCAAGGTATTTGCACTGATTGTGAACACAAACCCTGCTATCTTTTGTCCAACACTATCACCGGTTACAGATACATTTTGAATAGAAAAAGAGACCAAAACACCAGAATCTAATTGAAAATTGAAAAGTGCAACCAGCTGTGCCCGTTACCATTCGGGGTTACCTCCCACTCACCATCTTACATCACATTGGCTTGAATTAAATGTTCTCACGATGATGAGTACAGTTCTAAACAAAGAAACACCAAAACAGAACTCTTATCAATAGGTGCTGCCACCTCCTATTCTAGAGCATTCTAAATCTTATTTAAGATACAACATCCATTCTACTTTCACATATCAATCCTCCTACGTGTTGCTGCTATCTTGTATCAATACCGCATAGGAGTTTCCCTTTACATCATGTTGGTTTAAATACCCAGGACAGTTCAAACGACCATTAATTCAACTACGTTTGAATATCCAAATAATTTCTAATATCGCAAACCGGGTTTTTGAACCTCAATTATCCCAATACCAGCACATTCTAATTAGAACGTCTTTGTGGTGCAATACCCATAATATATTCTGTATACTGACAAAATTAAATTTAAAAAAAGTATTTGTTATAAAGTAAGAAAAAAGGGTCTCAGACTGCATTATTTGAATAGTTTTACCCCAGGTTTGAACCCTCCCAGTTCTTATTACTGTACCCCTAGCCGTTACCCTTCAGAAGTATGATCTTTGACATGTATCAGAAAAGACAAAACCTCCTTCTACATTTCACAAACCGTGGGAGCATCTTTTTCAAAGCCAAACAGCAATACCATAATATTTGTTAAGCTCATACACATCTTGATGTATATTTTACTTAGCAGACACCGGGGAATAACTAAATGGCTTACAATCCCTAGAAATCGAATCAAGTGTAAAACCCCATTGTTACCCTTGAATTAAACTTTTATGTAACACAATTCCTATTTAAATTGATAAACACCAAACTGAAGCAATATCAACTCAAAAGCTACCTCTCTCTTACTAATTGTGTACAGCAATGCAAATCAATGAATCCATAAGGGGAAAGTAAAAGAAGACAAAACAAGTTCCAAACAGTTCTTCTGACATTAACAGGACCCAAACCGGATTCTTGTGTGACAGTTGTCCCATTTACAGCACATTCTTATTCAAACGTCTTCAAGATGTCATTAGAGAAGGAATCAAAAGTTCAACATTTTCACCTAATGAATACATTTTTATAAAATCTTACTCAGACTGCACATTTCCAATGCTTCCACTCTTGATTCAAACACTTATAGCTCTTGTTTTCATATCTCAAGCTGATAACATTCAGTTATTTAGTCTTTAATATTTAGCAGAAGGGACAAGACCATATGTATGATACAAATGGATACATCAATGTCATTTAAATCATTCAGCCAGATCGTGTTATGTGTTTAACTAGCTCACATCCAAAACGTACCATACAGCACACAATTCCCGGAAATCGTTTCATAAAATGACTTTATTATATCTTAAATGCACTCATAATAGGAATAAAAAATTCAGACTATTCAATTAAAAGATGAATTTTTACAGAGAAGAGAGAATGAAAGGAGTTTAATTTAAAAACAAATACAATTTTACTCAGATTTCAAATTCCAATGATTCTAGCCTGGGTTTGAATCCCGCAAGACCACCTGTATAACACAAATGGGTACACTGTCATCATCCAAATCATTAATCCATACCTTGTTATACGTTTAACTCGCTCACATCTCAATGCACATTCCTTTTTAAAGACATCCGAAGGTAACTATATAGAACACAGTTCCTAGGAATCATATCAAATATATCACACCTTCGTTACCATGGCTGTAAACTTACTATGGCTCCCCAAACAGAAAACTAAAGGAATAATATCTCAGGCACTGAGACCCTCCTGCTGTTCACTGAATCATTGGATCCATAAAGGAAAAGAAAATGGAAAATATAGAAACTAAGACATGTGAATGCCCAAGGAAGATAAGATTTAAAAGAAAATAAGATCGGAAAGAATAGGAAAAAAGATAAAAAGACATCTAAGGAAGAACAGACGAGAAAGAGAGACTTCTGAAGACAAAAAAAAGAAGAAAGAGGGGGGGAGTGAGTGTTAGCACCCAATGTTAAACTGATTACAAAAATGAGAAAGTGGGCTGCTTGGTTTAAAGTGTAGTATGAAATTATCTGTCCACATTAAGACCTGTGTCTACTGTGAGTAATGTTTATGTCCACCAAGTCTCTTGTAAATTTCAGATGTTGCATTCTTTCACCTCCTCTGTGGTGTACCTTTATCTGATCAATACAGATTACTGACATTTTAGATATATCACCATCAGCATGAAACTCTTTAAAATGTTTTCCTAAATGGAAGCTTTCAATATATCTTATTGCATTTACATGTTCCTTGATTCTTCCAGGGGTTGAATTGTCGAACCTACATATAGTTTATTACACATACAGGTAATCAAATAGATTCAAAAGGTTGTGATACAATTGATAAAATACTTTATATTAAAATTTCTTCTCTTGTCATAATTGGAAACCCCTTTAGTTTTAGCTCGTATAAACTTTGAACACACGCAATTATTTCAGTGAAAGCATCCTCCAGGTTTCTTTTTCAACCAAGTTCCTTCTTTAGGGCTGAATCTGTGTGTATTGCTTGGGCTCAGAATATGTTTCAGTGTTTCTGCTTTCCTGAATGTTACCTTAGAATGCTGACTGGCGTGTCCTTCAACTCCTTATCTACCTTCAAGATGTTCCGCTGTTTTCTAAGAATGTTACATATTGCACCATTCTGTGCACAAAATTTTGTGACAAGTAAAAATGTAAATTAGCACTTGTATAGCGCACTACTCACCCGTTAGGGTCTCAAGGCGCTGTACTCATACCGCTATGGAACCCCTCCTGGCTTTTCCCTGTGAGGCGCCCACTCCTGAGCACCCCCAAGGTGAAGCCAGGCATCCAAGCGCTGTTGGGGCCGTTGTGGAGATTAAGCAAGCTATTGCCCAGAGTTGCAGAGTGGGACCCATGAATTAGATTAGGCACCGAGGCGAGAATTATCTGGTCAAGGGGAATTGAGCCCAAGACCTGCCGAAGCGGGACTTGAACCTTGGTCTTGAGCCAGATCTCTGCTTCAGGGTCTGCCGCTCTAACCATTGAGCCACACTTCTCCACTTGAGCCACACTTCTCCACAAGTCCCACTTGCTGATAGCTATTCAAACACATCTTCCTATCAGATTTCTTCAATAATGTTTTCCCTTGATATCTTTTGGGCTCTTTTGATAGATTTACTCAAAATATTCCTGGGATAGCCTCTTACTATTAGACTCTCACTGGTATTCTGCTGCTCTATCTTATAATCATCCAAATTGGAAAACTTTCTCCTGTGTCTTGCTAATTCCCCACAGGGAATATTTCTTTTCAGATTTAAGGGATGTCCGATCCATAGTGTGAGATGCTATTACTAGCTGTACTCTTGTGAAATTATTGTGTGTGTAGTATTTCATCCTTAACAAAAAGTTGCAAATCTAGAAAAGTAATTGAGAATTTACAGTATACCAAGTATAGCTCAACATTAACTCCATTGAAAATTCAAATATTTATGATACAATATGAGTTGTTCCTCAGACCCTTCCCACATAATCAATATATAATCAGACCCTTCCACATAATAAATATATCATCAGTGTATCAAACCCATAAGGCCACTTGTTGGTAGCCCTCATGAGTCTCTTCATTCCATGCATGCTCCCTCTCATACCAACCTATACAAAGGTTGGCATAAGAGGGAGCAAACTTAGCATCAATTGTGGTTCTGCAAATCTGATGATACAGAGTATCCTGATATAGGAAAACAAATATTGTTCAATACGAATTCTACAAATTCCAGAATCATTCTTGCATGATTGTAAAAGCTTGCTGATTTCACACCAAAAAATATTTCAATGTTTGTAATCTGTCCTTGTGTCTAATAATAGTGTAACAGCTTTTCACATCCATAGTGACCAGCTGTAAGTTGTTGTACCAGGGGATATCATGTAATATTTTAAGTAAAATATTTGTACCTTTAATATAGGATGCCAAATCTAATACAGGGGATGCCAAAAAAAGTCAATATTTTCTGACATTCTCCCTGCATGGGCCTACTTGGAACATTATCATCTTTGTTTGTGTATCTTGAGCAAAAAATATATAATCAGTATAGTAGGGTTTTTAGTATCAAGATATCTAAATTCTTCAGAATCAAGCTCTCTAGGTATGTTAAGCTGCCAGTTAAATAGTATTTTATCTAGTGCCTTTGCTGATCGCATAGTCTGTTTTGTGCAGCAGGTGTTTCAAAGCCTCTGTTACTATAATTGAAATTTAAAATAACAACATTTCCCCCTTTGTCTACCTGTCCTATGGTAATATTCAAATCATTCTTCAAAGAGCACAATGCATTACTTTCTTTTATTGTTAGATTATCATCACTAGAATATGTTGACATTCAGTCCATATCTTTGCAAAGAAGGTCACAAAATTATATATATGACATTTTCTTTTGGCATCAATGGGGCAAAGCGAGATTTACTGGTCAGATTGCTATTATGAATTACACTCTCATCAATACCCATCATCTGTGTTAAGTCCTCAATATCAGGGACAGTGTCTTTGCCTAAATTGATCAGTGTTTGGGTATCTTCCAAATCCCTGATAGTCATTGTGGAAATATTTACTTGTTTTGAGACATCAATCATTTTTAGTTTAAGAATCCTAGTGAACTTATAAATATCTGTTTTAAACTCAAATATACTAAAATGTTGCACTGGTGCAAAAGACAATCCCTTATTTAAGATGCTTTTTCCTGTTCTTTTGAACTCCTCTCAGATAAATTAACTACAAGGTCTTGTGTTGTTTCTTGATTCACTTCACTTGGGATCTTGTTTCGACTCCTGATTGTTCTTCTCCATGTGGGTTTGGCTCCCTCTTTCTTTCCTCTTGCCCTTTTTTTGTTAGTTGAATTCTATGTTCTCTGTTTTGTGCTGTTTCCACCATGCACATTTCTTGAATTTCTTTAAAAAAAAACTTGATCTGCTATCCTCATTAATAATGTCATTGACAGTATAATCATTAGATCCTAAATTGGAAGCACTGGAAGATGAAACACTTTCTACAGATTACTTTTTTTACTTTTTTTTAAACAGGCTTATGATTCTTAAAGGTAATATCACATAGGAGTAAATTCTTACAAACTTCTACCACAATTATTTGTGCATTAGTACGTTTCAGTGGTTCAGTTTTAAAGAGAACTGTCTTTTAAAGAAAGTTAAACTTTTGAGAGAATTCCCAGAAAGAAATTGTTCAAGAAGGTGTAACTATAATAAAAATGGATATGTGGTATTAAGCTGCTAGAAGCTGGCATTGTGATTAAATCCCATTAAATGTCAAATCTCACAAATGTTTTTTGTCTCCTGATTTCCCAATTGGAGCTCTAATAGTAAACAAGGATATGTAACAGTTTTGTTTAGGTGTTTGGAGATTTATGACTGGAATCTTGCTTTCTCAACTATACCTCCACACACAACATGTTTCATGTTTTATCTTCCTCAAATAAATTGGGGGCTGTTACATTTGAAAAGATGCATTTGACAATTGATGTCTTCAAAGATACTAGCTGTTGCAGGAGACTATCGCCCTCATTATGAGTGTGGCGGTCTTAAGACTGCCAAACCCTGGGTGGCGGTTGGACCACCACGGTCGTGGCGGTCCGACCGTAACATTATGACTGTGGCCGATCCGCAACGGTCTGACCGCCGACACCGCCAGGTTGCAACCAGTCGACAACCTGGCGGTCTCTGCGATTGTAATCCACCAGGGTGGCGCTGCATTCAGTGCCGCCCTGGGGATTACGACTCCCAATCTGCCAGCCTTTTCATGGACTGCCATGGAAAGACTGGCAGAATTGGGGCGTTCGGGGACCCTGCACTGCCCATGCACTTGGCATAGGCAGTGCAAGGGCCTCCATGGACAGCTCTGTCTCGCGTTCCACTGCCCAAATTATGGGCAGTGGAAAGTGCGGCGGGTGCTGGTGCACCCGCCACACCGCCACATCGCCGCCAGCTCGATAACAAGCCGACGTCAATGTCAAGGCCCTGTTTCCTGCTGGACTGGCGGACGGAAACGATGTTTACCCCCGCTGGCCCAGCGGGAAACTTGTAACAGGGCCGGCGGTGTTGTGGCTGCACTGGCGGTAAGATCGCGGTATGAGTTTAGTGGGCAGCCTCTGCCGCCCACCAAACTCATAATGAGGGCCACATTCAGTGCCGCCCTGGGGATTACGACTCCCAGTCTGCCAGCCTTTTCATGGACTGCCATGGAAAGACTGGCAGAATTGGGGCGTTCGGGGCCCCTGCACTGCCCATGCACTTGGCATAGGCAGTGCAAGGGCCTCCATGGACAGCTCTGTCTCGCGTTCCACTGCCCAAATTATGGGCAGTGGAAAGTGCGGTGGGTGCTGGTGCACCCGCCACACCGCCACATCGCCGCTGGCTTGATAACAAGCCGGCGTCAATGTCAAGGCCCTGTTTCCTGCTGGACTGGCGGACGGAAACGATGTTTCCCCCCGCTGGCCCAGCGGGAAACTTGTAACAGGGCCGGCGGTGTTGTGGCTGCACTGGCGGTAAGATCGCGGTACGAGTTTAGTGGGCAGCCTCTGCCGCCCACCAAACTCATAATGAGGGCCACAATGTTGTTAATATTAGTTAACAATTCATGACTTACATCTATTCCTCTTGCATCAATGGCCAATAATCCCACTGCATATCAAGTAGTGCCAGGCACTCTGTCTGGATAGACGGATACAGCTATATATATATATATATATATATATATACATATATATATATATATATTTTTTTTATTCTGTCTATGTTTCTTCAATATTCAGAGAAAGCATATGATCAGTGTATGAATGTGTTTGAAGCAGCATGCCAGGATATAACAGTATGGCCTGAAACCTATAGAGAGGGATAGAAAAATAGGTATCTAGACGGGATTAATCTGTCCAATCAGAGAAAGAAATACATGTTGTCATTGACAGAAACAGGGGAAATAGACTTGAAATTAATCTTAAATATTTGATCACTACAAATATGCATGGAAACCCCCTGATATAGCTTAGGGTTGAAGATGCAAAGAATCTAAGTTGTGTAGGTTAACTGAAAGTATTTGAGTTTTATAGATACTAAAAGCCTCATACTTTATCAGATTCTTGAATGACACAAGCCAATGCAAGTATAGTAAAAGATGAATCATTCTCAATTCAAGCATCATCATGCGCAAAGAGCAAAAATTTATGTCATTTACCCTTAAGGTAAATTAAGTTGTATCATATATTGATTGTATAAGAAATATCTAGATATTAAGTGAAAGGGGAGTGGAAAGAGGGCAGCCCATTGAGTGCCGGTCTCAATATAAAATTTCTCCAATATGACCTGATTAGCACAAAATGATGCAATCATGGCCTAAGATATTAGCATTGGCTCAGGTACATTTCACTATAAGGTGCTAGAAAGCAGAAATAATTGGAATTTCTTCTTATCCCAAAAATTATTCCATGTCAACAAATGCTACCACCACAACATGCCAAAAGGTATAATTGATGTTAAGAAGTGTTATATTCTGGTTTGTGTGCAAAAGTATATTGCAGATAGGAATAAAGTCATGTTGTTCACTCAGGACAGGTACTTGATGCAGGATTCCACTGATTAAATAACATTTTTGCATATTCTTCAGCATATACATTTAGTCCAGATGTTAACCATTTTTTGATAACATGGCTTTGCTGCACAATTCTGTAAATTACTTTTGTTGAATGTAGTTATGAATGACAGGCTGTAAGAGCACCAGAGGTTTATCAGAGAATTGCCTGTAAAAATCCCCCAGGAGGTGACCTTATCAATTGTAGTTATTATTTGAAAATTATATATTAGTTTCTTTGACTTCTATAAGAAGGATTGGTTTGTAGATTCATGTTAAGGGCAAGAGAGCATAGAGCCAACGAAAATGTGTATATAACTATACATCCTGCTCCCAACCACAGGGCATGATTTCCTAAAATATTAGTGAGACATTGTAGGTACTTGACCTTTACTGTTCCTAATAGTTCATGGTTGGTCAAAAATGTTCAGTGCAATGGATTGTGATTTAGCTTCCTGAAACACAAATGCCAGAATTTATCTTCCTGGAAGGTGGAATTGTCTGTTCCCACATGGTGCTTGACAGTTATCTGGTGTTCTTGTATCTGGAGTGCTAATTTCTGTATTCTGGCTGTCAGACATGGGCCCATACTATGCAAATGTGGGCTAAAGGTGTGTGATAACATGAAATTGCGGCCACATATGTAGAGATGGTAATGGTACCTTTACCACCTCCAGTTGGGATTGGCATCCTTTGTATTCTGTCTGAATCAAAGCTTGGCTGTAATAGGTGAAGCTTATTGTGTTTGTTACAGCAGTCCCACAGTTAAGTGTTGTGTCTAGAGTGCAGGAGATGGCATGCACAATCAGCTCAGTAGAGCATTTGTGGTTAAACGAAGTGATCAATTTGCCGCTTGACAATGTACTCTTGATATCCTTCATGTTGTCAGCTCCCATGCCATCTACTTGGAAGAGGCACCATATAAGATGAATTGTGTTTTCAGTAATTCTTTTTTTCTCTGAGGAGGGTGAATCTTTGATTCATTTTAGAGTTGCTGCCTGCAAAACAATGTGTTTCTGTTTTGATGTGACATATATAAGAACATTAACACTCAAGGTTACCTTGCTAGTAGTCCTGCTAGATTCTCGCAGATGGTGTTTGGGAGCATTGCAGTAGCTGATGATATGCTGGAGTTAAACCAGTGATATCTCAACTGTTTATAGTTCGAGAGTGTTGTCAGCAGGAGTCTTTCTGAAGCTCTAGCTGGAATAAGCCAGCATTGAGGACTATTTTTGAAAACTATGTTGCTATGTTGTTAAGATCTTTGATGATGCAATTGATTGTTGCATGGCAAACCCCTCATGCTGAATTGCTGCCATGAGGATCCTGAGCTGTACACAAATGTACACCTTTTCTGACAACAATTGGAGAAACGCAAATGGAAGACCCATGCACCTGTGCAATAATCCCTACATGCTTAGCTTATGTTGCTTGGCTTCAATTTGGCTCTTATGTACAATCCTTTAGCCACTTTAGTTGTTGGGCTGCACTGGTGCCCCATGTGCTCTTTAATATGTTGTACTTTCATTATGTCCATATCACTATGTTTTTTAAAGATGTTTTCCACCAAGTAGAGGTGCTCACATTTCTTGCAACTTTAATCTGTTTGAGTTCTTCAGCTATGATGCAACTGAAATGTTTTCTGCCCGTATGTCCATGTAAAAAATTGAGACGTTCACACTCTTACCTCTGCCATGGCTGCCAGCTTTTTAAAAAATGTGCCATGTAGTGGAAAGTGCTGCGCATCTCCAAATGCATATTTATGGTTGCTTATTGGTTCCAGCTGGGCACAAGTGGTTAATTACTCATGTTTTGTACAAGCACATGCATGGTGCAGAGTGACACAAGCACTGCAATGATTTACTTACCATTATAAAACCCTGCAGATGCAACACAGTATTGCTGTAAATTGTGTGAACTACCTGGTAACACTTATTACACTATCCCTATTGTTCATGTCACTCGAATTCTACTGGTCCTGGGTTACTATGTTGATGTTGGTCTCAGTGTTGATTAGGACTGGCACATTTAGCCCTATCACATGGACCTTAAACTTTGTGTTTCCTAACTTTGCCATTTTCTTTACTGTTGAGGGGAAATGATCTTATTCGTTGCACCCAACATCACATTTGTGATCTCCATGGTTGACCTTGTTCTATGACATCCATTAGACAGAGGCTTTTTATGTCCCGGGGCTGCACACAGCCTTTGAACAACATACCTTTTGTAAAGCAGCTGAACTTGCCACATATGCACATTTTTGCCCATTGAACTGATAGCGTCTGCTTTGGAATTAGCCCCTTCCCATTATGCACACACTTGCCTTTCTCTTAGTTTCTCCTGTTGCCCCCTTTTATTTTTCTTCCTTTCTCCTACACTTCATCCCTTTCCAAAACCTCTTCCATTATTTTCATATTGGTGAAAGTTGCTTCCTTGTTGACTCTCCTCATTGTTGACAGCTCTGTGGATCAACCCATCTTTGACAAAGACAAGTCAGGATTGAGAAGTGTGGAATGCTTACATTATTTAGGAGCCTGAATTCTTGTACAGGGTCCCAGGTTCATGCTCACCAGATAATATTGATCCGACACATCATGAAAATTTCTTAGTTAGCATTGATGCTTGGTGGGAAGTGCATCTCCAAGTCCGTAGTGTCATTTTCATACACACTTGTTTTGGAGTAGGATCTGAAAATCATACTGCCCTCTTCTTTGCTGTAGTGTAGTATAAGAAAATCCATCTTTCCTCTGTGTTCCCCAAATTCTCTTTGCTCTGGACATCTGTTGTTTTGACCTCTGCTGTTGACATGCACTTAACAGGCTCAGGCACATGTACTCTAGAACAAATATTTTGAATTTCTAAATGAAGATAGCTGTCACTCTGGTAAGGTAATTGTCTGCAGGGTTGCCACTACACAGTTGCAGAAAGTGCATGTATGTTCCATGGGTAGAGGTGTGGAGAAAATATGTCATACAAGGGTGATGGGAAGAGCGAGTTTCCTGGTTTGTTTGCTGAACCAAACAGCTGGTAGCTAATGATAGCCTATTACAACTTCTGTGATGTGTTCCAAGGTCTTCCTTTGAAGTAGGAGTCTTGGGGTAAAATGGAGTCCTAGATGTTGCCAGTTCATCTGGTTGAGCCCAAAAGAATAATGGACATTATTGTGGCGACTCTTAGTTGTAAAACCAGAAAAGGGGATACGTGCATCAGAGACCTGATTTAGGGGAATGTACATGTGACTAGCTTATTGATGTGAGGTATCCAGGTGAATTCAGTGGCAATCAGATCATCCTGATTGTTCGGAGTTGTGCCTCTTGTTATATTGTTACTTCTGTTTTCTTATGGTTTACTTGGGTGGTTTGTTATTTTATGATGAATGAGACAAACAACCCATAAAACATGGTGAAAGCACAAATGTTTTGAAACAAAGGTGGTCATTACAACCCTGACGGTCGGTGCTAAAGCGGCGGTAAAACCGCCAACAGGCCGGCGGGAAAAAAAATGGAATCACGACTGTGGCGGAAACCGCCAACAAAGACAGCCACTTTAACACTCCGACCGCCACGGCGGTACAAACAAACAGCACGGCGGTCACCGCCAACAGACAGGCGGGAGTCAAAGTACCGCCCACAGTATCACAACAGTCCAATCCGCCACCTTTTCCGGGGCGGATTCACCGCTGATAAAAACACGGCGAAATCAGCCATTTGGAAGGGAAAACGCTCACCTCTACATACCCCACGAGGAACGAGGACACCATGGACCCGGAAATCCAAATCCTCCCAGCTATAGTCTTCCTGCTCCTCTACCAGGAGCATGTACGCCGGCGCAGAAGACAACGGTGAGTACTGCACCTACGACACAGGGAAGGGGGGGAGGGAAAAAACAGTGACACACACATGCAACACCCCCACCCCCACCCTCACCCACTACAACACACACACTAATACATATCTATACATCACAGTTCCACCCCAAGACCCCCTGGAAGAATGCAAAGACAAAAGGAAATGACTGTAACCATTGAAATATATTGAAATACACCAATCAAAAATATATACACACTAAAAACTATTATATACACCAAATTTACAAGTCCAGGCATTGTACCAGGCATTGTCCGTGGACCACTGGGCCCAAAAAACATGGGCAAAGCCCACACCGGATACCTGACCTAAACGGAGAGAACACTGCAGGGGCATCAGATAGCAAAACTACAGGCACCTCAGGGGGAAGGGAAGGGGGGCACCTCAGCCGGATGAGTGCACGCTGCCAGATCCACGAGGGGCCTCCATGCCCACTGTTCCATCCTGGGGAGTGCAAAGCCACAGTCTCTCAAGTCTCTACAATGGGTGGGTTTCCCACTGTTCCATCCTGGGGAGTGCAAAGCCACAGTCTCTCAAGTCTCTACAATGGGTGGGTTTCCCACTGTTCCATCCTGGGGAGTGCAAAGCCACCGTCTCTCAAGTGGATAACAGTATCCACTGGTTCTGGAGGGTGCCTGTTGGCCAGAGTGCTTCTTCCTGTGCAGGAATGAGGTAGTGGATGCATGTCTCCACTGGTTCTGGAGGGGGCCTGGTGCCCAGAGTGCATCGTGCAGCCCTGTCCGACACAGATGCGGCACTGCCCCTGCCGCTCATGGGCCAGCGGTGCTTGAGATGGCGGTCCCCTGTTCAGCGGTGCTTGAGATAGCCGTGCCCTGTTCAGCGGTGCTTCAGATGGCGGTCCCCTGTTCAGCGGTGCTTGAGATAGCCGTGCCCTGTTCAGCGGTGCTTCAGATGGCGGTCCCCTGTTCAGCAGTGCTTGAGATAGCCGTGCCCTGTTCAGCGGTGCTTGAGATGGCGGTGCACTGTTCAGCGGTGCTTGAGATGGAGGGGCCTGTTCAGCAGTGCTTGAGATGGAGGGGCCTGTTCAGCGGTGCTTCAGATGGCGGTCCCCTGTTCAGCGGTGCTTGAGATAGCCGTGCCCTGTTCAGCGGTGCTTCAGATGGCGGTCCCCTGTTCAGCAGTGCTTGAGATAGCCATGAGATAGCCATGCCCTGTTCAGCGGTGCCTGAGATGGCGGTGCACTGTTCAGCGGTGCTTGAGATGGAGGGGCCTGTTCAGCGGTGCTTGAGATGGAGGGGCCTGTTCAGCGGTGCTTCAGATGGCGGTCCCCTGTTCAGCAGTGCTTGAGATAGCCGTGCCCTGTTCAGCGGTGCTTGAGATGGCGGTGCACTGTTCAGAGGTGCTTGAGATGGAGGGGCCTGTTCAGCGGTGCTTGGGATAGCCGTGCCCTGTTCAGCAGTGCTTGAGATGGAGGGGCCTGTTCAGCGGTGCTTGAGATGGAGGGGCCTGTTCAGCGTTGCTTCAGATGGCGGTCCCCTGTTCAGCGGTGCTTGAGATAGCCGTGCCCTGTTCAGCGGTGCTTCAGATGGCGGTCCCCTGTTCAGCGGTGCTTCAGATTGCGGTCCCCTGTTCAGCGGTGCTTCAGATGGCGGTCCCCTGTTCAGCGGTGCTTGGGATAGCCGTGCCCTGTTCAGCGGTGCTTGAGATGGCGGTGCACTGTTCAGCAGTGCTTGAGATGGTGGTCCCCTGTTCAGCGGTGCTTGGGATAGCCGTGCCCTGTTCAGCGGTGCTTCAGATGGCTGTCCCCTGTTCAGCGGTGCTTGGGATAGCCGTGCCCTGTTCAGCGGTGCTTCAGATGGCGGTCCCCTGTTCAGCGGTGCTTCAGATGGCGGTCCCCTGTTCAGCGGTGCTTGAGATAGCCGTGCCCTGTTCAGCGGTGCTTGAGATGGCGGTGCACTGTTCAGAGGTGCTTGAGATGGAGGGGCCTGTTCAGCGGTGCTTGGGATAGCCGTGCCCTGTTCAGCGGTGCTTGAGATGGAGGGGCCTGTTCAGCGGTGCTTGAGATGGAGGGGCCTGTTCAGCGTTGCTTCAGATGGCGGTCCCCTGTTCAGCGGTGCTTGAGATAGCCGTGCCCTGTTCAGCGGTGCTTCAGATGGCGGTCCCCTGTTCAGCGGTGCTTCAGATGGCGGTCCCCTGTTCAGCGGTGCTTGAGATAGCCGTGCCCTGTTCAGCGGTGCTTCAGATGGCGGTCCCCTGTTCAGCGGTGCTTGGGATAGCCGTGCCCTGTTCAGCGGTGCTTGAGATGGCGGTGCACTGTTCAGCGGTGCTTGAGATGGTGGTCCCCTGTTCAGCGGTGCTTGGGATAGCCGTGCCCTGTTCAGCGGTGCTTCAGATGGCGGTCCCCTGTTCAGCGGTGCTTCAGATGGCGGTCCCCTGTTCAGCGGTGCTTGGGATAGCTGTGCCCTGTTCAGCGGTGCTTCAGATGGCGGTCCCCTGTTCAGCGGTGCTTGGGATAGCCGTGCCCTGTTCAGCGGTGCTTCAGATGGAGGTCCCCTGTTCAGCGGTGCTGGCCATGCCAGGGTGCTCATGTGCCATCTGGCCTGGGCCTCGCGGGCCCTCCTGCCCACCTGTCCTGTGGGTGCCGGGGCCCTCCTGGGCAGCTGTGCTGGGGCTTTTGGTGGCCTCCTGGCCAGCTGGGATGGGGCTTGCGGGCCCCTCCTGGCCATCTGGGATGATGGCGGTGTTGTCAGGCGTGCTGCCCTTCCCAGCCTTTCCTGCTCTCCTGTGGCCCTTCCCCACCTTGGCCGGTGTCCCAGCTGCCTCGACACTCCCGCCGGGAGCCCTGGTAGGGGTTTTTGTCCCTGGTGTCTTGACCCTCTGCCGCCGTGCACTGGCAATTTTTGGATGTTTCTGAGGGGGGGGGGGCTGGCTGTACTGTGGCTCCGTACCAGACTGGCTGCCCTGGTGGGCGGTGCACTCCAGTGACCATGTACGACATGCACCACTGGGCCCGGTGATGTAGCGGCTGAGGTGCTAGCTCTGGGCCTATGACATGGACGGGGTGGGGGAGTGGAGGGAAAGAGGTTAAGTTTGGACAGGAAATTTTGTTTGGGAGCAGTGGGAGGGGTAGGTGTAGTGGGTATGGGAGTGGAGGAAGAGGTTGTGGTTGTAGGAGGTGTAAGTGGGGTGGCTTTGGGTGCATGTACCTGGGCTGTAGGCTGTCGTGAGGTGGATGGCTGTTGGGTGGGTTGCTGCCTGCGTTTGTGTATCTTGGAAGGGGGCGGCACAGACACACTGGGAGAGGACACAGGGGATGTGTAAATGGCAGTGGGGGTGGTGAGTGCATGTGTGCGGGGTGTTCTGGTGTGTGTGCTGCTGAGGGACGTAGTGGCTGAAGATGCTGTGCATGCAGGTGTGAGTGGAGACAAGACTGGCAGGGAGGAGGGAGACGTGGAGGAGGGGGACACAGTGGACGCAGTGGATGTTGGCATATCTGTATGTGGATGTTGCTTGTGTGACTGCCTGTGGGATGTGTGGTGCTTATGTCTGCGTGAGCTGCCCTTGGGTGTTGAGGTGTGTGCAGGCTGGTCTGATGGTGTGCTTGGGATAGGCAGAGGTACAGGGGATTGGGTCTGGGTGTAGGAAGTTGGAGGGGGGAGGCTAGACACTGGGACAATGGCTGCCATCAGAGTCTGAAAGGCTCGCTGAAGGGCCGCCTGACCAGAATGAATGCCCTCCAGGTATGCATTACTTTGGTGCACTTCCCTTTCTACACCCTGGATGGCATTCAAAATGGTAGACTGCCCAACAGTGAGCGACCTGAGGAGGTCAATGACCTCCTCACTGAGGGCAGCAGGGGTGACTGGGGCAGGGCCTGAGGTGCCTGGGGCGAAGGAGATGCCCACCTTCCTGGGTGAGCGGCCACGGGGCAAACGCTGAGGGGCTGCTGGGAGGGCGGTGCTGGTGCGGGGGTTGGCGGCTGTACCTGTTGTTGCGGGGGCAGAGATGTTGCCGCCACCACAAGGGAGCTCCCATCAGAGGACGAGTCCGATCCACTAATGTCCGCTCGTGTCCCCGCCGTGGAGCTCCCCTCGCCCTCCGTCCCACTGGCGATTTCAGAGTCGGTAGTGTGGCCCTCCATGGCCATGTGGGATGCAGCTCCCTCGTGCTCCGGTGCCACTGCTCCTCCGCCTGATGATGCTAATGCACACATGAACAGGAAGACCACAAAAAGGAGGGGGGGGAACAGAAGAAAGACATGTTGAGTGCATGCATTCCCGCTACCGTTGGCGGACAGCCCAGACACAGAAGCCTCCGCACTACGCCGCGCACTTGGGGTCCACTTTGCAATCCCTGGGACATGGCCTACAAGGCTATGGACGACATCTGCACACATAGGTGACACAGGGCCATGAATAGCTGTACTTGGCACCATACAGAGGTGGGGGGCGGGGGCACAGGGCTGTGCCTTACGGAGGGGCCTAGCCTAAGGAACTCGCCCTGGCCTAGGGGAGTGTACTCACCCCCTTGTGTCTGCTGTGATGCCCTCACGCGCCCATCCAACTCGGGGTAGGCCACTGCCAGGATCCGGAACATCAGGGGGGTCAAGGTCCGACGGGCACCCCTCCCACGTTGGGAGGCCATCCCCAGCTGAGCCTCCGCCGTCTTCCTGCTCCAGCGGCGAATGTCCTCCCATCTCTTCCGGCAGTGGGTGCCCCGTCTGTGGTGGACCCCCAGGGTCCGGACATCCTTGGCGATGGCACGCCATATATCCGTCTTCTGGTGGGCGCTGACCTATATGAAATGTACAGGGGGATAAGAAAATGTAATTACCTTCTGCACCATCAATGTAAGTGGCCCCCCATCCCTACCCTTGCCATGTGGCACATGAACTCACCATCGTTTCAAGCATGCCTCAGTCTCTCCCCCCCCCCCATCTTTCATCCACCCCACTCAACACAGGCATAGCCCATACAGCATGCTCCCAGTGTATTTACCTGTTTGTATGGAGGACCGTAGAGTAGCGCGTACTGGGGTAGGACCCCATCCACAAGCTTCTCCAACTCCTCCGATGTGAAGTCAGGGGCCCTTTCCCCAGTCAAATGAGCCATTGTCCCTTCCAGACCGAGGTCACAGCAGCACTTGCAGTGTAGGTCCTCTCCTGTCGAAGATCAGGTATCGAGTGAATTAACAGAGAGAAAATGGCACTCACGTCCGCGGCGGTGTGTAACGCGAACGCCGGCGCACATCGTCATTGGCTCCTGAGACCCATAGGGTCCAATGTTAACCAATGCAGCATTGCACCGCGGTCTTCGACCGCCTACCGCCACGGTGTGCAACGCCAGCGCAGTTACCTCGCATCCCATTGTCACACTTTACAGGTCAGGCAGCAGCCATTTCAGGGTCCCACATGCCTTACTTTTTGTACTGCGTCACACATACCTAGGCCTTGCATCCACACTCCTACAAGCCATTCGATGGGTTAAGAGCCGTGTTTTTTTAAAGCTGGGGTTACGTACCTCTGGGATGTTTGACTCTGTGCTCGCTGTTGTCCTTCATAGGCACCGTCCGCAGGGACATGTGAGGAGATGGCGGCATCCTCCGGTGTACAGACCGCTGGTGGACCTGTCGACAATGGAGGAGAGACATCTCATCCTGACATACAGGCTTGACCATGCCACTATTCTGGAACTGTGCGCCCAGCTGGAGCCAGACCTGATGTCACCTATCTGCCATCCCACAGGAATCCCCCCTCAAGTGCAGGTGCTGTCAGTACTCCATTTCCTAGCAAGTGGGTCATTTCAAACAACAGTGGCCATAGCATCAGGGATGTCCCAGCCTATGTTTTCCAACGTGTTGCCCAGAGTGTTGTCTGCCCTGCTGAAACACATGCGGAGCTACATCGTTTTCCCTGAGGTGGAGGATTTGGCTACAGTGAAAGGTGACTTCTATGCCCTTGGACATATCCCCAACATCATAGGTGCCATTGATGGGACCCATGTGGCTTTGGTCCCCCGCCACAGGAGTAAACAGGTGTACAGAAACTGGAAGAATTATCATTCCATGAATGTCCAGATGGTATGTTTGGCAGACCAGTACATCTGCCATGTGAATGCCATGTTCCCTGGCTCAGTGCATGATGCCTACATCCTGCGGAATAGCAGCATCCCTTATGTGATGGCACAGCTCCAGAGGCACCGTGTATGGCTATTGGGGGACTCTGGTTACCCCAACCTTTCCTGGCTATTGACCCCAGTGAGGAATCCCAGGACCAGGGCAGAGGAACGGTACAATGATGCCCATGGGCGGACTAGGAGGGTTATCGAGCGCACCTTCGGCCTTCTTAAGGCCAGGTTCAGGTGCCTCCATATGACAGGTGGATCCCTATTCTACTCACCGAAGAAGGTGTGCGACATCATCATCGCCTGCTCCATGCTCCATAACTTGGCTTTGCGACGCCAGGTGCCTTTTCTGCAGGAGGATGATTCAGATGACGGTGTTGTAGCAGCTGTGGAGCCTGTGAACAGTGATGAGGATGAAGCTGAGGAAGACGAAAACGACAACAGGGAGTTAGTCATACAGCAATATTTCCAGTGACACACAGGTGAGCACATTTTCTATTTTACCTTTACATTCACTTTCACACATCTACCTCTATCCTGTACCTCAATTTCACTCACTATTTGTTAACTGAGTTGTCCCCTTCCATTTCAGTTCCACAAGTGTGGTAACCTACGTGTCAACTGTTTGCATCCTTGAAGGGCTTGTGATGTGTGACATAGGTATGTTAGCCTTCCAATGGGTAACCCATTATGCAACTGTAATTGATTATACAGATTTACAAATCATTGACTGACTCGATTTCTTTTTGGTGTTTATTTAAGTGTACAAAAATGAAGGGGGGTTGTAAAATGGTGATGGGTGATGGTGGAGGAATGTCCATGGCAGAGTCCAGTCTATTAGTCTCACAGGTACATTGCACATCTGGGCATTGTAAGTGGAGCTGGCCCAGTTCCGATTTGGGCAGGGTAACAAAGTGGGACAGTGGGAGGACTATCAGGGTGGTCTTATTTCCTGGCGGGGGTCTTGCCATCTTGCTCTGTCCTGTTCCTGGATCTCAGTGCCCGCTTGCGTGGTGGTTGTCCGTCTGCAGGGGGTGGGGTGCTGGTGTGGTGGTCCTGTGGCGGGACGTCCTGTCCACTAGCGCCGGCGGAGGTGGTGGGCAGTTCGTCGTCCTGCCTAGTGTCAGGGGCCCCTTGGAGTGCCACGGTGTCCCTCAAGGTCTTTTGAATGTCCGGCAGCACCCCTACGATGGTGCCCAGGGCGGAGCCGATGGTCCTGAGCTCCTCCCTGAACCCCAAATATTGTTCGTCCTGCAGACGCAGGGTCTCCTGCAACTTGTCCAGGACCGTGGCCATCGTCTCCTGGGAGTGGTGGTAGGCTCCCATGATGGAGGAGAGGGCCTCGTTGAGAGTGGGTTCCCTTGGCCTGTCCTCCCTGTGTCGCACAGCAGCCCTCCCAGTTCCCCTATGTTCCTGTGCCTCCGTCCCCTGGACCGTGTGCCCACTACCACTGCCCCCAAGTCCCTGTTGTTGTTGGGGTGGTGGGTTACCCTGGGTGCACTGTAGTGGTGGACACACAGCTGATTGACCTGTCCTGGGTAGGGAGGTTTGGGCCCGCTGGGTGGGTGCTGTGCTGGTGTTACCAGAGGGTGGCAGCTCGGTGTTGGGCTGTGGTTGGGCAAGGGGAACCGACTGTCCCGAGGCCCACGATCTTCCGGGCTGGTCATCAAGATCCAGTGGGGCAGAGCTGCTATCGTCACTGTGGGCCTCTTCTGGGGGTGGAGTGGTGTTGTCTGGACCCTCTGGTGTGGTGACGTTCCTTCGGGTTCCTGCGGGGGTATAAGTACATGATTATTGCATGTGTGTGTTTCATGGTGTGCAATGGTTAGGTGTGCGTGAACCCCAGTGCAGGCATTCCTGTGGGGGGGCTTGTGTGCTGATGGTTGGGGGGTGTTCTGGGTCTGTGCAGTGGGCATGCTTTGGTGATGGGTGTCGATGCTTAGTTATGTCATGCAGGGCTTGGGTTTGGGATGGGTGGTTGGTGTAATGGGTAGATAGGTGAGGATTTGGGGTAATAGGGGAGGGTGTGATGGTGGGGGTGTGTGATATCATGCAGGTAGGGTGGGGGTTATGATAGTTAAGATTTGACTTACCAGTGTCCGTTCCTCCAACGACTCCTCCGAGGCCCTCAGGATGCAAGATGGACAAGACTTGCTCCTCCCATGTTGTTAGTTGAGGGGGAGGAGGTGGTGGTCCGCCGCCAGTCCGCTGTACTGCGATGTGGTGCCTGGATACCGTTGAACGCACCTTCCCCCGTAGGTCATTCCACCTCTTCCTGATGTCCTCCCTATTTCTTGGGTGCTGTCCCACAGCGTTGACCCTGTCGATTATTCTTTGCCATAGCTCCATCTTCCTGTCTATTGATGTGTGCTGTACCTGTGAGCCAAATAGCTGTGGCTCTACCCGGATGATTTCCTCCACCATGACCCTGAGCTCTTCCTCGGAGAAGCGGGGTGTCTTTGACGTGACATGGGGTGGTGTGTGTGATGTGTGGGGTGGTGTATGTGTTGATGAGTGTGGTGAGTGTAGTGGTATGTGGTGTTTTGTGCGTGGATGTTGTGTGGGTGATGGTGTCGTGTGCCTCTGTGTGGTAGGGTTGTCTATTGCTGTGCTCTCTCTGTCGCCTTCAACTCAAGTTTTTGGTCGTAGGGGTTTGGGGGTGATGTGGGTGTGTGTTTTATATTGTGTTGGGTGTGTGGGAGGGTTGTTTGTATGTGTATCAGGTGTGTGTATTTTGAATTGTCCAATGTGGCAGTGTTTTGGAGATGTGTGTGTATTTTGAGTTCGGCGGTGTGTACCGCCAATGGAATACCGTGGTTGAAAGACCGCCGCATGGATTCGTGGGTCATAATAGCATGGGCGTGTTTCTGTTGGTGTGGAGGAGGAGGATTTGTTTCCGCATGTTTATCGCTGACCTTTGGTGTGGCGGTATTGTGTGGGTATCTGGATTTCTGCGGATTCCGTGATGTGTGTCATAATAGCTGTGGCGGTCTACCGCGGACGCGGCGGTGTATTGGCGGTCTTCGGCACGGCGGTAAGCACCTTATACCGCCAATGTTGTAATGACCCCCTATGATGCTTCTGGCTTTGTATATATGATATTGGGTGGAAAATGGAATATGATTTAATATGGAAACACAGAGCCTTGCTGTGTGCATTATGGCACCAAATATAAGGCAGATTTACAAAGATTTTGTGCTGTGTTTGCTTCACTTTTTTGACACAGATCCAATGCAAAGTATTTTGTGCTATTTACAAAGCAATGTTTACAAAGCAACACAAAGGACTATTTGCATTGCTTAGGTAAAAAAAAAAACAATGCAAGGCAGCACATTGCGCTGCCTTGCCATGCTTTGCTCAGGTTTGCATTCCATGGGTGGTGCATGGGTGTTTCTGTGCATCGACCCATGGATTATGACACACACCTATAGCTACAAAGATTTATAGACTTGAGTTTGCTCCAAAATGGTGCACATCCCTGAGGCTGGTGTAGTGACGAGAAATAGCTTTATTTCTCCATGTTACTTCCTCTTTGCCTGTGTGCCTCATTCTGTAACACACTTACAAGGAGGAAATAGCCTCAAATGACAGTTTATGTGCAGGAAAGTACTCCTTCCAGCACAAAAACTATCCTGACTTTAACGCAGACACCCTTGCACTATGGCGCAAGGGAGCCTGCTTTGGTGCTAGGCATCCACAGGAGTTCCAGTGATGGAGAGAGCAGAATCACGCCATTTCTTTGACGATATGGTGCAGTTCTGCTCTCCCCCTTTCACGCAATGCAGCAACTTAACTTGCCGCACTACATTGTGTGAACTCTTTGAAAGTATGCCTCATAGTGTCTAGTGCATGTTGTGGGTCCAGAATGCTAGGGGGTGTTATGTATAGTGATGGAGTAGATTCTTTTTAAAATATGTTGGTTTGATGTCCGTGTTCTGGGAATTTGTATTGGCCAGTGTTCACAGAGGAAAGCCTATGTCCCTCATTATGAGTCTGGCAGTCGCATGACCGCCAGACTCGCGGTAGCAGTCCCACTGTCAACAGACTGGTGGTAGGACCGCCACATCATGGTCCTGGTGATTTTCATCCTTCAGGGCAGTGAGGCATAATACTCGCCTCCGTGTCTTTAATAAAATTAAGACTTTCCTTCATAAATTACTAGGAAAATTTACATTATGCTTCAAATTGAAATGAATATATAGCAGTATATGACATTTCGAGTTAAAATCAAATATGTGATTGTTAGATTCGACCTGTTATGTGTTTTTCTAAATAATTCCTTGCTTTAAAAGACAACATACACCTGTTGAGTCCTATTTTCAGTTCATAATTGGGGAATTGTTATTTCGCCTCATCCTGTCGTCAGTGGTAGGTGAACCTTTAAATTCAATTTTGTTGAGTTTTCTGTTGTTTATGATTTTGTTCTTTTTGTCTAAGGGGGGCATTACAACATTGGCGGTAAAAACAACTTACCACTGTGCAGAAGACCGCCAACACACCGCCGCGGCCGCGGAATTCCGCCACAGCTATTATGACCCACAGCTCGGAATCCGCCAAAATCTAGACACCCTCACAAGTCCGCCACACCAAAGGTCAGTGATAAACTGGCGATAACAAAACCTCCACTATCACACCAACAGGAATACACCCACACTATCACGACCCACGAATACACGCAGCGGTCTTTCAACTGCGGTATTCTATTGGCGGTACACACCGCTGCGCTCAAAATACACACATTTACAAAACTCTACCACATTGGACAAATCGAAATACAAACACCTGATACACATACACACACCACTCCCACACACCCAATACAATATAAAACACACACCCACATCACCCACAAACCCCTACGACAACAATTGTGACAGAAGGACAGAGAGAGACACCACCAGAAACAACACTAGCATCCACAGGCACTCAACACCATCACTCACACAACATCCACACACCTCACACAACACACCTCTAAATATTACCCCACATATCACAACACATACCACCCCACACATCGCCCACACCACCCCATGGCACCGCAATGACACCCCAGGTTTTCTGAGGAGGAGCTCAGGGTCATGGTGGAGGAAATCATCTGGGTAGAGCCACAGCTATTCGGATCACAGGTGCAGCACACCACCATAGCTAGGAAGATAGAGCTATGGCGCAGAATCGTGGACAGGGTCAACGCAGTGGGACAGAACCCAAGAACTGGGGATGACATCAGGAAGAGGTGGAATGACCTATGGGGGAAGGTGCGTTCCGTGGTCTCAAGACACCAGATAGCGGTTCAGAGGACTGGCGGCGGACCCCCACCTCCTCCCCCAGAACTAGCAACATGGGAGGAGCAGGTCTTGGCTATACTGCATCCTGAGGGCCTCGCAGGAGTAGCTGGAGGAATGGACTCTGGTAAGTCAAACCTTTAACTACCATATCCCCCACCCTACCTGCATTCTATCACATACCCCCACCCTCGCCCTCACTGCCATCACTCCAACTCTTCACACATGTCCCACTATCACGAACCACACATCCCAAACCCGAGCCCTGCATGCAACACCAAAGCATGGACACCCATCACCAAAGCATGTCCACTGCACATACCCATACACCCCCCTAAACCATAATCACTGAAGGTCCCACACAAGAATGCAAGCACTGGGGTACAGGGTCACCCACCCATTGCACACCATGGCACACACAGATGCAATAATCATGCCTTTACACCCCTGCAGGACCCCTACCCAACGTCACCGGACAGGAGGGTCCAGACATGTCCACTCCAACCACAGAAGAGGCCCACAGTGCTGACAACAGCTCTGTCCAACTGGATCAAGATGACCAGCCCGGCCCATCTGGGTCCTCAGGACAGTCGGTTCCCCTCACACTGGCACAGGCCACTACAGAGCTTCCCCCCTCTGGAAACACCAGCACAGCACCCACCCAGCAGGCCCATACCTCTGTCCCCAGGACACGTCAAGCAGCAGTGTGTCCAACACTACAGGGAACCCAGGCTAACCCACCACCCCAACAACACCAGGGACCTGGGTTCAGTGGTAGTGGGCACACGGTTCAGGGGACAGAGGCCCAGGAACACAGGGGAACTGGGAGGGATGCTGTGCGACAGGGGGAGGACAGGCCCAAGGAACCCACTCTCCACGAGGCCTTCTCCAACATAATGGGAGCCTACCACCATTCCCAGGAGAAGATGGCAACGGTACTGGCCAAGTTTCAGGAGACCCAGCGGCTGCAGGAGGAACAGTATTTGGGGTTCAGGGAGGAACTCAAATCCATCAATTCCACCCTGGGCACCATTGTAGGGGTGCTGAAGGAACTCGTCAACACCTGGAGGGACACTGTGGCACAACAAGGGGCCCCTGACACTAGCCTGGACGATGAACTGCCCACCACCTCCGCCGGCGCTAGTGGACAGGAAGTACCGCCACAGGACCACGACACCAGCACCCAACCCCCTGCAGATGGAGAACCACACTGCACGCGGTCCCTGAGATCCAGGACAAAGACAGAGAACAATGCCAAGACCCCCGCCAAGAAATGAAACCATCCTGATTGTCATCAATCTGTCCGACTTTGTCACCCTGTCCATACTTAAACTGCCCTAGCTCCACTTCCTACGCCCCTTCGGACAATGCACCTGTGAGACTAATAAACTGGACTCTGCCATGGACATTCCTCCACCATCACCCCTGACCCTTTTACAACCCCCTCCACTATTTAGCACTTAAATAAACAACCTTAAATCACAAAACAATCTGGAGTCAGTCTGTACTTTCGAAAATGTGTATTTGCAATAACTGTGGAAAAATGCTATATCCAATGTAATGTCAACATACCTATGTCACACAGCTCTAGTCCATGCGGAAACAAAGCAGAGGTCACACAGTGAGACCCACATCTGTGAAATCGAAAGGGAAAGTGACAACTCAGTGTCCATACACTGGGTGAAAATGACAGACAGATGAGAGGTAGAAGAATTAAATCAGATGTAGCAGGCAGTGTTGTCTTCTTACCTGTGTCTCACTGGAAGTATTGTTGGATCACCGTGTTCCTGTTGTCTATGTCCTCTTCTTCTGCTTCCTCGTCTTCACTGTCCACAGGATCCACAGCTGCCACAACACCTCCATCTGGACCATCCTCCTGCAGAAAAGTCACCTGTCGTCGCAAAGACAAGTTGTGAAGCATACAGCAGTCCACGAAGATCTGGCACACCTTCTTTGGTGAGTAGAATAGGGAACCACCTGTCATATGGAGGTACCGGAACCTGGCCTTCAGGAGGTCGAAGGTCCTCTCTATAATCCTCCTAGCTCGCCCATGGGCCTCATTGTAGCGTTCCTCTGCCCTTGTCCTGGGATTCCTCACTGGGGTCAGTAGCCATGACAGGTTGGGGTAACCAGAGTCACCTGCAAATGCCGAGGGACAACTGTTAGACACACACAAACTCTTAGGGACATTCCCAGACCCAGACACCTAGTCACACTGTGTTGGGTCCATGTCCTCACCTAATAGCCACACACAGGCCCATATTTATACTTTTTTAGCGCCGCGTTTGCGCCACTTTTTGACGCAAAAGCGGCGCAAACTTACAAAATACAATCTCCCATGTAAATGCCAAGTTTCCTGGCTCAGTGAATGACGCTTACATTCTGCGGAATAGCAGCATCCCTTATGTGATGGGGCAACTCCAGAGGCACTGTGGCCCATATTTATACTTTTTTTAGCGCCGCATTTGCACCACTTTTTGACGCAAAAGCGGCGCAAACTTACAAAATACAATTGTATTGGGCCACAGTGCCTCTGGAGTTGCCCCATCACATAAGGGATGCTGCTATTCCGCAGAATGTAAGCGTCATTCACTGAGCCAGGAAACTTGGCATTTACATGGGAGATGTACTGGTCGGCCAAACACACCATCTGCACATTCATAGAATAGTAACTCTTCCGGTTTCTGTACACCTGTTCACTCCTGCGGGGGGACCAAGGCCACATGTGTCCCATCAATGGCACCTATGATGTTGGGGATATGTCCCAGGGCATAGAAGTCACCTTTCACTGTAGGCAAAGCCTCCACCTGAGGGAAAATGATGTAGCTAAGCATGTGTTTCAGCAGGGCAGACAACACTCTGGACAACACGTTGGAGAACATAGGCTGGGACATCCCTGATGCAATGGCCACTGTTGTTTGAAAAGACCCACTTGCTAGGAAATGGAGTACTGACAGGACCTGCACTAGAGGGGGGATTCCTGTGGGATGGCGGATAGCTGACATCAGGTCTGGCTCCAACTTGGCACACAGTTCCAGGATTGTGGTACGATCAAGTCTGTATGTGAGAATTACGTGTCGCTCCTCCCTTGTCGACAGGTCCACCAGCGGTCTGTACACTGGAGGATGCCGCCATCTCCTCACCTGCCCCAGCGGACGTGCTCTATGGAGGAGAACAGCGAACAGAGAGTCAACCAACACTGAGGTACGTAAACACAACTTTATATCAAAATGTTTGAAAATCGATATATGGCCGTATTAGTGTTTAAGCAAGGCCTAGATATGTGTGACGCAGTCAAAATTAATGCCATGTGGCCCCCTGAAATGGCGGCTGCCTGACATGTAATGTGGGACAAGGGGATATGAGGTAACTGCGCTGGCGTTGTACACTGTGGCGGTAAGCGGTCGAAGACCGCGGCGCAATCCTGCATTGGTTAACATTAGACCCTATGGGTCCCAGGAGCCAATGACGATGTACGCCGGCGGTGACGGAACGCACCGCCGCGGACGTCACCGCCATTTTCTCTCTGTTCAATCACTTGATACCTGATCTTCGACAGGAGAGGACCTACACTGCAAGTGCTGCTGTGACCTCAGTCTGGAAGAGACATGGCTCATGTGTCTGGGGAAAGGGCCCCTGCCTTCAGCACGGAGGAGTTGGAGAAACTAGTGGATGGGGTCCTCCCCTAGTACACACTACTCTACGGTCCTCCAGACAAAGAGGTAAGTACACTGTGAGCATGCCGAATGGGCAATGCCTGTGTGGAGTGGTGTTGATGAAAGATAGGGGGGGGGAATGAGGCGTGCATGATACGACGGTGAGTACATGTGCGTCATGGCAAGGGTAGGGATGCGGGCCAATGACTGTGACGGTGCAGACGGTTATATCTTCTCCTTTTCCCCTGTACTATTCGTGTAGGTCAGCGCCCACCAGACGAAGGATATTTGGCGTGCCATTGCCAATGAAGTCCGGACCCTGGGGGTCCACCACAGATGGAGCACCCACTGCCGTAAAAGATGGGAGGACATTCGCCACTGGAGCAAGAAGACGGCGGAGGCCCAGCTGGGGATGGCCTCCCAACGTGGGAGGGGTGCCCGTCGCAACATGACCCCCCTGATGTTCCGGATCCTGGCGGTGGTGTATCCGGAGTTGGATGGGCGCTTGAGGGCATCACAGCAGCCACAAGGGGGTGAGTACACTCTCATCCTGCTGATTCAGCGCGCATTGTAGGTGTCTGGGTGGGGGAGGTGGGCTGTGGGTTCACCTAGGCCAGGGCGAGTTTAGTAGGCAAGGTCCCTTCTTAAGGCAGGCCCTGTGGCACCCCACCCCACCTGTGTTCAGAGCCAACTACACCTAATCAGGCTCCTGTGACTTCCATGTGTGCAGCAATCGGGCAAAGGCCTTGTAACCCATGTCCCTGTGATTAATTAGGGAACTCTAAGTGCACGGCGTAGTGCAGGGGGCTTCTGTGTCTGTAGTGTCCGCCAACGGTAGCGGTATTGGATGTACTCAACATGTCTTTCTTCTGTCCCCCCCCCCTTTTTGTGGTCTCCGTGTTCTTTTGTGCATTAGCATCATCAGGTGGAGGAGCAGTGCCAGCGGAGCAGGAGGGAGCTGCATCCCACATGGCCCTGGAGGGCGACACAACGGAGTCAGAAGCCACCAGTGGGACGGAGGGCGAGGGGAGCTCCACGGCGGGGACAGGAACTGATACCAGCGACACAGACTCCTCCTCTGATGGGAGCTCCCTTGCGGTGGCGGGCCCCTCTGTGCCCACCGCATCTACAGGTACAGCCGCCTCCCCCCACCAGCACCGCCCTACCAGCAGACCCTCAGCGTGTGCCCCGTGGCCGCTCACCCAGGAGGGTGGGCATCTCCTTCGCCCCAGGCACCTCAGCCCCTGCCCCAGTCAGCCCTGCTGCCCTCAGTAAGGAGGCCATTGACCGCCTCAGGTCCCTCACTGTTGGGCAGTCTACCATTTTGAATGCCATCCAGGGTGTAGGGAGGCAGTTGCAACAGACTAATGCATACCTGGAGGGCATTCATTCTGGTCAGGCAGCCCAACAGGGAGCTTTTCAGACTCTGGCCTCAGCACTGATGGCAGCCATTGTCCCTGTCTCTAGCCTCCCCCGTCCAACTTCCTCCACCCAGTCCCAAACCCCTGTACCTCAGCCTATCCCAAGCACACCATCAGACCAGCATGCACACACGTCAACACACAAGGGAAGCTCAGTCAAACATAAGCACCACACATCCCACAGGCACTCATGCAAGGATCATACACATGCAGACATACCAACATCCACTGCCTCCACCGTGTCCCCCTCCTCCTCGTCTCCCTCCCACTCTCGTCTCCACTCACACCTGCATGCACTACATCTTCAGCCACTACCTCCAATACCAGCACACCCACCACCACACCCCGCTCACGTGCAGTCACCACCCCCACTACCATTCACAAATCCCCTGTGTCCTCTCCCAGTGTGTCTGTGAGCCCACCTCCCAAGGTACACAAACGCAGCCACACACCCACCCAACAGCCATCCACCTAACGACAGCCTCCAGCCCATGCACCTTCACCCAAAGTCAGCAAACATACACCTCCTACAACCACTACCTCTTCCTCCACTCCCAAACTCCCTACATCTACCCGTCCCAGTGTGTCCCAAAAACCTTTCCTGTCCAACCTTGACCTCTTCCCCTCACCTCCCCCACCCCTTCAGTCTCCTAGGGCCCGCCTTTCCAGTTCCCAACCCAGCACCTCAGCCACAACATCTGCGGGAACAGTGGTGCCAGTAGTAATCGGCTTCTGGAGTGCGCCAAACAGCATGACAGCCAGTGTGCCAAGGAGCCAGACCACAGACAGTCCCCCACCTCAAAAGCACAAAAAGTTGGCCAGTGCCCGGCGGGAGAGAGGCAAAACATCTACCACCAAAGCCTCTCCCAGGGGTACAGTTGGGAGTGGGAAGACAGCTGCGCCACCATCCAAGGTGGGGAAGAGGCACAGAAAAACAGGCAAGTCGGCGAAAACCTGCACGGCGGACAAGACTGCCACCAGCACCGCTGGTCAGGACACTGCCGCCACCAGCACCGATGCCAAGGACACCGCACCCACAAGCACCGCTGCCAAGGACACCGCTGCCAAGGACACCGCCGCCACCAGCACCGCTGAACAGGACAGCGCCGCCACCAGCACCGCAGGCCAATGAGCGCCAAAGCTTCCGACGCTACTGAGGCCGTCACGAGCAGGATGAATCACTCTGGGCACAAAGCCCCCTCCAGAACCAGTGGAGTATCCCATCCACTACCTCAGTCCTTGGCAGGATGAAGCACTCTGGGCACAAAGCCCCCTCCAGAACCAGTGGAGTATGGCATCCACTACCTCAGTCCTTGGCAGGATGAAGCACTCTGGGCACAAAGCCCCCTCCAGAACCAGTGGAGTATCACATCCATTACCTCTGTCCTTGTCAGGATGAAGCACTCTGGGCACAAAGTCCCCTCGAGATCCAGTGGAGTATCCCATCCACCACCTCAGTCTTTGGCAGGATGAAGCACTCTGGGCACAAAGCTCCCTCCAGAACCAGTGGAGTAAGGCATCCACTTGAGAGTCTGTGGCTTTGCACTCCACAGGATGCAGCAGTGGGCAACCCACCCACTGTAAAGACTTGTGAGACTGTGGCTTTGCACTCCCCAGGATGCAGCAGTGGGCAACCCACCCACTGTAAAGACTTGTGAGACTGTGGCTTTGCACTCCCCAGGATGCAGCAGTGGGCAATCCACCCACTGGAAAGACTTGTGAGACTGTGGCTTTGCACTCCCCTGGATACAGCAGTGGGCATGGAGCCCTCTCGTGGATTTGGCGCCATGAACTCATCCGGCTGAGGTGCCCCCCCTTCCCTTCCCGCTGAGGTGCATGTTGTATTTCTATCTGATGCCTCAGCAGTGTTCTCTCCGTTTTGATCGGGTATTGAGTGTGGGCCTCGCCCATGCATTTTGGGCCCAGTGGTCCACAGACTATGATGGTGGAATACCTTGGACTTGTATTCTTGGTGTATATATTTGTATAACGTGTAAATATTTATATATATATACATATTTTTGACTACTGCATTTGAATAGATTACAAACGTTCAACTCATTTCCTTTTGTCCTTGCATTCTTCCAGGGGGGGTTGGGGGTTGTAAATGTAATGTATCTACATGTACTTGTGTGTGTGTTGTAGTGGGTGAGGGTGGGGGTGGGAGTGTTGCCTGTGTGTCACTCTTTTTTCCCTCCCCCCTCCCCTGTGTCGTAGGTGCAGTACTCACCGTGGTCTTCGCCGCCGTCTTTGTTGTTCCTGGTAGAGGAGCAGGAAGATAAAGGCTGGGAGTATCTGGAGCTCGGGTTCCATGGCGTTCTGGTTCCTCGTGGGGTGTGTAGAGGTGAGCGTTTCCCTTCCAAGTCCTGTTTCCGCCGTGTTTTTGTTTGTGGTGAATCCACCCCGGAAAAGGTGGCGGATTGGCCTGTTGTAATACAGTGGGCAGAACCTTGTCTTCCGCCTGTCTGTTGGCGGTTATCGCCGCGGTGTGTGTTTGTACCACCGTGGCGGTCGGAGTGTTAAAGAGGCTGTCTATGTTGGCGGTTTCCGCCGCGTTCGTGATTCCATTTTTTTTACCGCCGGCCTGTTGGCGGTTTTACTGCCTCTTTACCACCGACCGCCAGGGTTGTAATGACCCCCTAAGTGTTTAATTCTAAATATGCATCAAATAAGTTTTTGTTATCTTCTTCCATTTCACCCATCAAATTTCCTGGTGACATCTGGATAGGTGAAACATTAGAATATTGTTTGTTTCATACAGCTGTTTTCAGATTGCCTAATTAGCTTAAAATCCACCAAAACAACTCTTAATTCTATTCAGTATAGTCCTTCTGTGTGGTGAACAGGGTAAAATTTAGCATGCAGAAATATTGAGTGGGTACGGCAGACATTGATTTTAGATATTTAACCTAGCTAACTCATCAATTAACTGTCTGTAAGGGCAGTGCTTAATTTGTAAATAAAAACGTACTGGTTCCCAAAGCTCTATGAAACACATGGCTGCTGCAATTTAATGTGCGAGCACAGAATACTGAGGCACAATAATACTGACGACTTCTTTGGCTTCTTTAATCCATTTACAGCCACTCCTGCCCTTTCAGCTCACTCTTTCAGCTTTCTCCCTTTGTGACACTTTTTCGTTTTTCTCTTCCTCTGTCTTTCCCGTATGTCTTTTGCTTGCAGTAAATGCTTGAGGCAGAAAAATAAGTGTCAGCCCTCAAAAACAAGTGCCGGTACCCCGCACCGGAAACCACTGGTTCCAATTAAACACTGCAGCAGGGGGAATTGAAGGTTGGCCCCCTGAATATTGACCACAGAATATCGCTGAAACACAGCATCAAGAAAAAATAGCGAAAGAATGCTGACAGGTAAGTCTAGAGTTTCTATACCTAACTCCACAGATATGTACCAGTGAGGTACATATATCACCACTGTACATATATGTCGAGTTAGGAACAGTAAATCTATCTTCCCTTTGTGCACTTACCTTCGTTATACTTGTACCACAATATTCAGGTGGACAGTATTCAGTAGTACAATTGGATTGTAGACTCTCTGCCAGTATCACTCATACCATACAGCTGTATATTTTGTGTGATGGAGCAACCCATACTAAAGCCACTTTGAGAAATCAACAGAAGTTATGGTGCCATTCCACTACTGGTGAAAATATCGGAGACTTGTCTTTATGCTATAGCAACAGAGAGCTCGGTGGAAGACCCCCTTGGGAGACTGGATTCGGATGATGATAACTGGTCGGTGGTGAAGAGCTTTGTCAATCAAGAGCTTTTCTGCAAATTAATCAGAAACATGAGATGGGGAAAAGCAGGTGAAGTTGCTGGAATGGTGGCAGATTTTTCAGAAGTGGAGCATCAGGTTAAGAATCTTGCACAGCAGTGAAGCCGGGAAATCGGAGGCATTCTGTTGATGGTGTTTCATAGTTCAACAGGGGATAACATGATCTGGGCTGAAGGGACCCATGAGTGGATTGTATTTTAGGCATGCTGTCCTTTGGATGGCATGATCCAATACAATACTTAATAAAGTTTTGTTTGTAACAAATCAATTGTTCTGGGAACCAGGTAAATATAGTTATAGTTATACATTTATAAAATGTGCATTGCCTATGTTTATTGTTGCATCCTCCCCAGCGCGGGGGCATGCACATGAACACGCAACACACAGAGCTTGTAATAAACATCTTTATTCATAAGTGTAAAACATCCGACGGACTTCTCTTTATGCCACAAACATTAATGACCACACCTTAACACCTCCCAGAATGATTGAGTAATACCTTCAATGAGACCATACCAGGTGCGGGCTCCTCATTCTCACGACCCTAAGGCACTACATCTACTACTTCCTCCCTCAGTGCAGTGCCTCATCCAAATATTCTTAGTGGCAAAATATCTCACATACATGAAAATATGAAAAGATATCAAACCAAGGGGTAGATTTATCAAAATGTCACGCAATGCAGTGCAGCATGACACCTTGCTACGCTGCATTGCATGACAGGGAGAGGGTAGGAATGCACTATCTTTAGCATTATATGGCACATTCCTGTTCTCTCCTTGTACTGGCACAATATGTTCTGTCTAGAGCCACTGCAGGCAGGAATAAGAACAATCTTCTGGGGCTTTTTTTCTCTTTCTATGTGTGCCGCAGAAAACAGCACATTTAGAAAGTGGAAAAAACAAGGAGAAATCAGCATATTTCTCCTCTTTAGGGCATAGCATTTTAGCACATTCTCATGTCTACCACTCATGGTAATTCTGGGAATGCACCAAAATCCATGGGTGGATGCATGGGAACATCCGCATTCCATCCATGGAACGCCTCCCTGGGGCAGAGTAATGGAAGGCAGCAACTTGCACTGCCTTGCGGTACTGCAGATTTAGCAAGCCATACAGGGCCACACAAGGCTTGTGGCTTGGTAAATCTCACTCTGGGTTTTGCATCACCCTGCATCCCCTTGCATGGCGCAAGGCACAAGGGCGATGGAAGACCTTTGATAAATTTGCCCCTGAACACATAGGCCCTCATGAAGAGTTTGGCGGGTGGTGGAGGCCACCTGCCAAACTCTTCCTGCTTTAAGACTGCCTGTGCGGCCTGAACCCCGCCAGCCCTAATAGGACTTCACGCAGGGTCTTAACATTGATGCCGGATCCTAATGGACAAGGATGACTTTTGGCTGGGTTCTTCTTGTGGATCTTCTTGAGCTTCAAGCAACATTGGGCATCCTGTTGGTTCTGTCCATCTCTCCAAATATCCATTCCCAGGATTTATGAACTTTTTCCAAGAACTGTTTTCCCTTATCTTGGCTCTTTTAATTGGGTTTACTGTTTTACCTTTATTTTGTTCTTATTAACTTCTCAAGCAAGAAAAGAGGGCTGTTAGCAGTCAAGTGAGGGGTTAATAGGTGTATACGTTCATTATTGATTGTATTTAATAAGCTACCTTTTTCTTTCCATTGGCTCTCTACTTTTGCCACTTGTGATTTGTACTTTTATTGTTGACTGCTGCTGTTCAATTAAAGCAAGGTAAGATGAGCGTAATAGGAGCCTCCGGTCTTTACATAAAATTCTATACTTTATCTACCAACACTTTCATTTTCTTTAGATTGTCGACCGGAAATCCAGATGTGGAGAGGATATGTAAGCTGAAGAAAACAAGTAATGTACACATTTATTATTTTATTAATTGAGATTGTATCGTCTATCATTCCCAAGAAACCATTTAATACAGCAGCTGCTGTTGACGTCGGTTAGGCAGCATGAGATTGTTGATTAGTTTTGCGGTGTGGGATATCAGTAGTGGAATTGAAATTGAAACTTTACTTATAGGTCTTGCCTGAGAAAGCATATGCGTTGCCTCTTGCAAGATCTTTTGTTAACAAAAAAACAAACAAAAAAAGTCCTCAGAGCCCGCCTATTACTTAACATTGCTGGATTCGTCTTTACTCCTATTTCCTTGCTTCACATTAGTTACTGTGTTGCGGTTTCACTTTCTTTTCACATGTTTGTCTCTTCAGTGAAGCATCGGCCTAGTAATCTCCTGCCTACAGCCAGTGTCCTTCCAACTGTCACAAGTTTCTGGCTGTACTTTTTTTTGTTCCATTTGTAGCACTCCATAACAGGGTAAACATTTGTAGTTTGCCTCCCCTACTTCCCCGTCAACCATCCCATGTCGGTATTGCACCCGGCTCCCACAGCCCAGAGTCATTGCTTACACCCAACCCCCAGCCTCCTATCTCCATCCCTTGTTGTTGCTTGTATCTGCCTGCCCACTGATAAAGCAATGCAATTCAGCTGCACAGCATAGCAAAAACGAATCTAAATTTGTTCTGCTTTAGATGTAAGCGAAATTATACAATACCTGCTTCCTTAAAATCTGGCATAACATGTCCCTGTAGACTAGTTTAATGGTTTAGAGCAAATAAAAGTAATTGTATTGTAGATGAAGTCCAGATTTACTAGGCAATTTTTTGTGGCCACAAACACTGCGATTCACAAAGTCTAGGTTTTGAGACCCCAAAATCTATTTTTCTAATCTACTAATCCCATTTTGTGATTCTGGGAAGTTTTTCTGAATCTCAAAATAGTGTTACTGACCCACACGCATTCACAATTTTGGAAGGGGAATTCCTTCCTAATTGCTGGTCAGTATTGTGAACATCAATGGTTGGAAACCATAATTTCAGTTGTAAACCATTGATCAGTTACTCCCCCCAAGTTGAAGTGATAACCGATTCGGAAAGGCAAAGTGGTCTCCTTTGGATCCCTTCCCCTTTGTGAAGTTGGGTAACAGGTTCGGCAAGAGTAGGCAGTCATGCAGCAGACCACTGCCTGCTCTTACTGAAGTTTTCCAAAATGGAAAGTAGCCCCGATTCCTTAAGGAATGCAGTCACAATAATGGTGGTCTGCTGTGCCTTGCAGGCCACCACTGCTATGATACTAGCTAATGATGTAGGGGGGTAAATTGCAACTTGTCTAATGAATATTAATTAAGCAGGTCGTTCTGCAAGCCTCTTCTATTCTTATCTTTTGATCCAACCCATTAGTACACAGGTCAATTGATAAAATAAAATAGTGGTCACGAAAATTTGGTGCACAATTTGTGACCACTTTTTATGACCAGTATTTAAGTACATTTACCCTTAGGGTGCTTTTTACTTACATTTGCCACTGTAATGTCATATGGCATGATATTATATGGATCAGGCTTTCTTCTGTAACCCCCTCTTCTCACCTTGATATATAACTGTTTACCTATTGGAGTACTCACCTTTAGTATTGGCTTTGGATACAGTGAACAGTAAGGGTGCTTCTTATGTACCCATCCGAATGTGCATCCATGATCTAAATTCTTAAAACCTGTAGGTGACATCAAAGGGTAAACAGTATTGAAGACCCTTCAATCATTTAAAAAGCAACAATTTAGTTACTAGGACCATCTTTGGAACCCAGGTTCTCATTTCTTTAAGTTGGTTTCATTTTAAAATGCCTCCTTGTTACGCTTTTGTTCATCTCAGTCGTGAACGGATAAAGGGGCTCCTAATACACCTTAAAGGACCCTCTAGCCTGGCATCTTCAACTGACCCACATGCACATTGGCCTACAATTTCCTGCTGACCCCCTACTCATGTCACTTTATGCTGATGATGTACTTTTGTCCGTTCAGCACCCGGCGGACAACCTAGTTCCCATACCCCGGGAGGTAATCTGATTTCAATGCCACTCTGGTCTCAAGATTAACTGGTCTAAGTCCAAAATGCTTCCCCTCACAGAGACCACTACTCCTTTTCAATGTGAACTCCCACTGTGCTGGTGCAATGGTCCAGTTAGGTACCTAGGCATGGTTTTGCATTGCGATAAAGAGCAGGAAGTGTGCCTCAATTAAAAGCTCTGCTAGCGACAGACTAACTAATCAGGTGGATAGATGGATCTGACCGCAGTTATCCACGGCCGGGCACATATCAAATATAAAAACTGCAGTACGCCCCAAGTTCCTTTATCTCTTTATAAATATCCCCATACCACTAACCAATGCATTCTTCGATACATTGTTCAGTCTGCTTCATAAACTTATCTGGGCCAGTAAGCGTCCCCTCATTAGCTGGGATACCCTGGTGCTTCCATATGAAAGTGGAGGATTTTATGTACCACATCTACACATATATTACTTAGAAGCACAATGTCAGTACGCACATCATTGGTTTTACGCAGGTGCCAGAATTCCCTATGTTAAATTGGAAAAGGATATGGCCACACCAATGCCTTTAGCCTCTGTTCTCCCTAAAGGAACCCACCCTTGAGTCCAAGGTGTGGCGGAAACTACAGCACAAACTGAGGGGCTCCATGCTATACTCACCATCACTAGCACCTTTGGATAACCCCTGGCTCCCCATCACATGTGAAGCCCTGGTGAAACGCACTTTGATGCAGTACGATCTGCATAACATCAGGATTTATTTTCCTGGATGGCCATGCACTTGTTCAGTCCACTGGCTCCCACTTCACTCATGGTACTCCAATGGACCACTTTGTAATGCACAGATTATATGATGTGCTGCGTGCCACCATCCCATTATATCCGCTGGCGCCAGATGAGTTCATACCACTGACCCTGGTGATAGATTATGTTGGTGGCACGCGACTGGTATCAAACATGTATTATGCTAGCATGACTCTGCTCCCTACACAAGAGGCAAAACTCAGAGAATCTGGGGATCCAGACCAGGGGTGCCCCCTGACTTATAAGATATGGGACCCACCCAACCATTGCCACAAATTCATACATTTTAAATTCCTGAGATAAGCTTACATCAGCCCTAATGATCAACACAGATTTGATCACAGTAGATCATTTGACTGCCCCAAATGCCACAATACAGGAGCACACTTCATTCATATGTCATGAACATGCAGACACATTGCTTCTTACTGGAGTGAAGCCTTTTCCTGACTGGCCCTGATGACCAAAATAGACCCGTATCCGCTCCTGGCGTTGCTGGCAAATGCACCCTATTTCAGCAGCTTTGACCCCACTCATTGACTAGCACGCTATATACACTATTTATTCACAATGCCTACTTTGTGATTAAACATGAATATGTTTGTATAAAAAACGTAATAATCTTGATACAGAGGTTCTTATATTTTAGAGTTAATTCTCTCTCTCTCTCTCTCTCTCTCTCTCTCTCTCTCTCTCTCTCTCTCTCTTACACTCGGTTCTGGGATGAACTGTAATGCCACCATTCATTAGCTGAGGCAATCCTACTTCCTTAAGAAAAACTTTTGTTGGGTTCCTTCTAACTGCAACCGTACATTTTTCTAATAATAGAATGCCCAGGATTCTCCCCGGGCACAATGAGTCTCCATCCACTTGCCATTCACTCATCATACCTGCAGCCAATCAGCAGGGGGGAGTCCCTTGAAGTGGAGGCATCTATATTGGTCCAACCAGAGGTCTAGGTGCCTGGGGTCCCAGTGCACGATCAGTGATTCACTGCCCCAAGGGGCTCACTTACCTATATCAGGCTTGACTTAAAGAGATTGGAACCCCTGCTAGAATTATCTCGGTGGATCCAGGGTAATGCTTCAGAATTATGCTCTACCTTGAAATGCAGTTTCTTGTGTGAAGATGGCTTCAGGAACTCCTGACAGGACACAGTGCCCTGTCATCTTTCTTCCTCCAGCTCCTCAACACATTCCACCCGACGCTGTGTCAGAGAACCATCAATAAATAGCCGGAACATTCTATTTGAGAGGTGCAAGGAACAGCCCGGTGACACTGGGTCACATAGTCACATTCATGATGAATGCACTATTTCAGACATTCACAAGAGAACAGTAATGACAAAGCTCAACACCTGCTGTTTCCCATTTAAAGAAAACACAGACAAACAACTGGGTGTACACAACATTAACCCCACACATCACAACAGGCACGAGCCTACTAGACATCTCCATTAAGCTGGACTCCTACTCACACCCCTCCTTCCCAATAGCAAGACCCAGATCTGCAGTCATACCTTCCCCTACCTCTCTCCCAAAGCCTGGGAAACTTGTCAGGGTTGACTCTTTAATTAAAGCAATTGAGCTGGAGCTAAAATCACTTTTCTTGGTAGACACAACAACCATGAGACTAGAAGATGGACCACTGCCGGCGGCTGATACTTGGGGCACTAGCACTTATGTTTGGGACCGGCAGTTATTTTCCACCATCAGATATTTATCGAGCGCAAGAGCACAAATCGGAAATACGGAGGAAGAGAATTATGGTAACACCCTCACACAAAGAGGAAGCAGGAAGTTGCAAGAGTATGAAAAAGGTGCAGAGAGTGTTTAGTAGTGGATTAAAGACTACCAGCCATGGTATTCGGCATGCTGACGTTTATTTGGCTTTTGAGCAGAGCTTCAGGGACCGGCGCTCTTTCTTTCACAAATTAAGCACTGAGTAGGACAACGAAAAATGCATTTTGTTGGAAAAGGCGTGGCTCTCTTTGAGTGGTATTGGTTCCTATATCCGTTAAAAATCTCTAGTTCAGGAAGTACTTTTCTGCTCATCACAGTCTTTGCTCAGAGATAGGGGCTCACCTTGTGGAGGCGGCCTGCTCGTGACTTCTTTATGTGTTCTCTTTCTTTTATTTAGCTTTTTAAATGAATCCTCCTCCCTTAACGTGCCCTGTGAGTAGGACAACCCAGACCACTTAGGCCTCGTAGTCATGCAATGTGAGTTTCTGAAGATATGTATAATACCTCCAAAAGTGCCACAGTCATACCACAAAAGCTCATGCAAATATTATATTAAGAATAAACACAATTAATGTAACTGCACAGGTGCGAGCCTAGAGTTTGTGCTAAAGGAGCTGCTCCCTTGCCTCTCTGTCAGCAGAGAGATGTGAAAACATTTATGGGGCATCGAGCAGTTCTTAGTTTGGGTCAATGCTTGCAGTTTATTCGCTGTGTCGCTCATTTATGGGACTCTCAGCTTTCTTCATCATTGGACTTTAATCTAGAGCAAGAGAGAAAGAAAGTAAAGGGAGGAGTAGGGGGATGATGAACAGGTTCCAGGAAAACAGTGACAATGGGGGGGGGGAGGAAGCACGGCTAAAAAGCAACCTCTAAGAGTTAAATATAAAATAACAGAGAGAAGTGTAGGAAGAAAGAGGCACTGGGTGAAACCAAGTCTAGGCAGTGTTGGCAACTCAGGCATTCTGTGTCATCAGCAGTGGACTCCTAAGAAAAGTTCTGGGCCCGACACTTATCATTTGTTTCTACTTTTCACAAATTGAGCACTGCTTGTGGTTACACCCAAACACGTTTTTCCACGAGATTGCAAATGACACTGGCAGAGAGATGGTAAATTGACTTAAAGTTAACTGAAGTTCAGCACATCATGAATGACACCTCCAATGTTAAACACTTTTGTGTGTTCTCATTTCAGAGTATCAGTTGTTGCTCATAACGATCAGTGCCATCACACTGGTGATCATATTTGGGGGAGTCCTAATGTACTGTTACGTAAGAAAGAAGGAAAGAGCCCTTGAAGGTGAAGGTAAAAAATGTCAATATGTGTTTATGTGTATTGGTCTCCACAGAAGCTCAGGTCTGATTACACAGTACACCAGTTCATGTCATCAAAGGGTCGCCATGCCGCACGGTAGAGACGTTAAACCAATCAGATTGTTAAACTAGGATTAGGAAACTGCACAATGTGAAATGTGGTCAGTGCAACTTTCTAACGCATAGATGCTGCTATACAACAATGAACAAATAACAGGATTCCGGTCTCTCGTTTTTTATAATCTTTCTAATTACATAAACTTTCAGAAATAATAAAGCTGCGTTCTATTCTAAAGCTAAGCATGATGTATTCACATGCTAGGGATCAAGGAAACACATTAGCAACCAGCCTGACTAGCGATTGTTTCTTTTTGGATAATTTGGTGATGTTAATTTTCTTGGGGGAAATGTAGGAATTTCCATTGTATCTGAAACGTGAATTCATGTAACATTTTATTTTAGAAGTCACTGTAGGTTGTCGAGATGTTTCGTCGATTTCCAGGTAAAACTCTGTCTACTGATCAAACATTTCGCACGCAAAAACTGTCAAACAGCATTTTATTTTGAAGCTGCCCAAATGTCTATGTTCAGCTCACAAATATAGCCAATAAAATACACATACAGGCAAACCAAACTCACACCCACAAATACAAGAACAAACATCTACAGACGTATCAAAGAGTTTTTATCCGTGCAGAGAAAAGTGGTAGGCAATTCAAGTGTGATAAGTCAATTTTAAAGGCAATAATATGACAACACAACTCCAAATGTCTTTTGCAACTCACAATGTCAATATTGCAGTTCCATGTGAATCAGAAGTGTAATCTCCTGTTCCTTGCAATTTGCATGGAAATGTGCCCATGCTTTGTGACTACCTATGTGACTGCAAGGATACTTCCTGCCAATCAGTAACAGTTGGTGCAATGGAACTCGTGACTGAGCAACAGCTTCCACTTTGCGGCTGGCACCTGTGGGAGGAGAGGGCAGATAGAGATCTCTGGACATCTGCATCCTCCCCTGATGTTTATTTCACATTTTGCACTTATCAGCATGAGCAAAGGTACCTCCTCCTTGTACAAGTCAGGGTGCGCAATAAGCACTGTTTGAGAATGTGGATGCTGAGGGAGAGAGGTCTGCCGCTCCACTGTCATCTGGGCGATGCTCCCAGGGAGGTTTCTGTATGCTCCAAAGGAAGGTGCAGGGACATCCTAAGGACTTTGGGGACCCTGGGCGAAACATAGTTTCGGGGTCTCTGTTCGGAACAACTTTTAATTTATTATCCTTGTACATCTCTTTTCTGCCTTCTTTGACAAGGTCATCGACAGTGCACAGGAACACTGGTCCAAATTCTAAAAGTGTCTCCATCTTATTGAGGGGCTATACCACGTGCTTTCAACGGTGTAATTCAGCAGCAGCTCACTGATATTATTGCAAATAATCTCCGTCCCCCCCCACATTTGTTATATGTGAGCTCCTTTTTCGATGGATGTTGCCTGGTGTTGAAAAATATAAATATAACATTTTTCTTGAAAATGTTTGTTATGGAGTCCCCCACATTACCTTATAACAATACATGAAAGGAAAACTTATTAAAACAAACTATGTTTAAGAATCATCGAAGGTGATCAGGACAGGACTGTCTGCAGAACAAACTATCAGAGCCCACTCCCTGAAAGGTTGGCGCCCTGGCCCAGGCCCTGGCCCAGCGTCCACTTTGCCCATGCCTTGAAACGTATGGACCATGAGTGACCTCAATTGAATTTAGAAAAGCTCAAACCTTCCCATTAAAACTAAATTGTATTTTATATATGTATGTCAATTAAATACAACAAATCATCAATTGTCTATTGGTTTGATGAATGCTTGATTGTTTTATGTGTTTGTCCTTTTGCTGTTCAAATCATTAAACGTGTAGGCTGGGGTCCCTGACTTCCAGTACTGACTGAGTGGGGAGGGGGGTGGTCCCTAGGTTCCATTAATTATTCAGTGGGGGTTCTCGGGATCCATTAATGATTAAGTGGGAGTCCACAGAAGTCAAAAGGTTAAGACTGCACTAGAGGAAGCTTGGACTACCTAATGGCTGCTGGTGAACATTTGAGATGAGGATCAGAATAGGTGAGATGAGATTGATGAGCATTTGAGAAGAGGGAATATTGAAAAAGAACCACATCCTCAACCACTTATTCAGAGTCATGGACCTAAAAGCCCCAATTACTTACAAGAGTAGACAATTCATTGGTCGTTCATGAAACAACTGAAAGGCAAAAAACAAGAATCTGGCCACTGACAGCAACTGCTTGACAATCAAATGAAAGAACTTCAAAGGAAGACTAACAAGCAAATAAATAGAGCCAAAGTATTTGCCAATTAACTGGCTATCAGCGACCAAACAGAAAACAACTAAAACCTATTAAAAGAGGAAGTAATGCCACAAACTCACCATCATCGGCTATTTTAGGGCTGTCCAAGGGGAAATTACACTTTTCATAGGAGGCGTAGCTTTTTTGCATACCAGTTATTTTATTGGTAAAAATAGGAATTGAGAAGTAACAGCAAGCACAGTGACACGGAAGTCCAACTTATACCACATAGAGATACAAATGCTGACTGTGATGCATGCACCAATAGCAAACAGTACTTACATATAATATTTAAGAGAGGTAGAAAAAAGAATAGAGCTGTGAGAGAATAAGCTATAGGAGAAAGAAAGTAAAGAGAGGAAGGGAAGAAGGACACTGAGAAAAAGAATGGAAAAAGACGGAAACTACAAGCAGGGAAGGAAGAGAGGGGAGTGAGGAGGGGTAGTGAGTACAATAATGATAATAAGGAAGAAAAAAGAGTCTAAGTGAATTATGGGGGGAGGAAGGGACATCTTGCCAAATAGGGGACCCTATAAGAATAAAAGTATCTGATTTGTCCATTATATTGTGAAGGATCTTTTCGTATGATGCAGTCTTGTACATCCCTGCAAGTAATTTCTCATGTGACTGCAATTGTGGAGAGCACCAATGTTGTAAATTGCAGATTTTGGCAGCTGTAAGAGCAGTGACAAGTAATCAATGAGCATGGTGGGTCAATTCAGCAATGTTTGATAAGTCATGGAGTACAATTAGTCTGGAAGTGGCCAGGGCAGATCCATAGATTCCCGGAGCGTAGACTTTACTGACGCCCAGAAGGGGTGCATGGTAGGGCAGTCAAGAAAAATATGGACTATTTCGCAGGGCACATGATCACATTACAACAGGCAGAATGAGGGAGCAACCCTTAAGCCTGGAGCCACGCTGAGGTCCATTGCCAGCCCTGAAGGATCTTAAAAAGACAGAGTTTCATCCGTGCCTGATGAAGTCCTTGTTCTAGGGCCTCCAAAGGGTCTGTCCAGTCCTCCTCATCACATTCCACCTACAGATGAGCCTGCTAGGTCATCCTAGCTAATTGTGGCTGAGAGTAAAGTTGGCAAATCAGGAGGTTATATAATATGGATAGCATGCCTTTAAACTAACCTAAGTGTTATGGTAAAAGAGCACCAGGGAACAGTGACCGGTCCAGGGTTGCAGAACCAATTTGCTCAACAGACAATGACATAATTGTATATATCACCATAGGTGATTATGCAACAAGACAAATTTGTCCTGCAGCATCTCAAAGTACTCGGGTTCACTGCTATAGATCAGGTACATAAGAGTCAGAATCCCAGCTTTGTGCCACAGGCCCCAGTCAAGCATGGTTCCTCCTATGCGAACGCCTGCATTTTCTACACATGTGAACTTTGTCATGAAAATGCGCATTCACCGAAAACAGTTTGTGAGCCCTAATCCAGGCAGGGTACATGGCTTTCGGCATGGGATTAGGGGAGTTGGTGGCAGCAGGGCCACAAAGTTAGAGGTCACGTAGTCCTTATGATGCCTCCTGGCATCTGCGTTTGATCATAACACACAACTGAGGTTCTTGGTCCCAGGGGTGCATGTATGACATTAATGGCATGTGTAGGACTAAACTGTAATGTTCTTCAGAGGACAGGCCGAATCTCCTTGCTGATCTGTGGGCAATAAGCTTCAGAACCGCCAAATTTCCGGAGTGTGGCAAGCAAATACTCCCATTCTATCCTGCCAAAGGCCTTTCTGCATCCAAGACAGTGCTGAGATGTCATCTGGAAGGTTCACTGCTAGCCAGACCGCATGGGCTAGTGTGTGGAGATGATTGTGTGATGAGCGGCCTGGAACAAACCCTACTTGCCAATGGTGATCAAGAGAGGGAAAAACTCTCTTAAGATGTGTTCCTAGAATGCTTGCCAATATCTTGATGTCCCCATTGAATAGGAATATGGGGCGATACCTTATACGAAGGAGAGAATCTTTTAGTGGTTTGGATAGGAAAGAAATCAGCGCCCTGTTGGACAATATACCCATAGAGCCTGAGCGATCAGCCTTGGGGAAGGCTTCATAGAGAGGCTTCTGCTGGGAAACCATCCTCACCCAGGGCTTTGTGATGGATTAAATCCAAAATGGCCTGCTCTGTCTCCTCCTTGGAGATCCCACACTGATGCAGTGCCTGTCATCCCCTGAGAGACAAGGTAAGCAAATACCTTCCAGGAAAGTATTTATCTGATCTATTTGTTGAACAATTTCCGGGGAGTAGAGTGTCCTGTAATAGGATGCGAATGCATCTGCAATATCATGTGGCTTGGTAACCAATTCCCCTAAATCAGTAATGATAGCAGGATTGGCCATTCCCGCCTCCCTCTGCTTGAGCTGCTTGGCCAGAAGATATCCTGCCTTCCCTCCCTGTTCATAGTGCCCGTATTTCAACTTCTGTAGCACATACTCAGCTTTAGAGGTGAAGATGGTATTGAGGTCCATGCGTACCTTCTCCAGGTTGCCCCTGGTGATAGTGGAAGGGTGGTCTGGTTATGTGCACGTGAGGTGGACAATATCTGCTTCCAGTACTTTCTGTCCCTCCTCCTTCTGCCTGTTGGACAGCGCTGCTTCCCTCATCAGCTTTCCCCTGATGTTTGCCTTCTCTGCTGCCCACAATGTCAGGGTAGACTCGACCGAATCATCATTGGTCTCCCGGTAAAGTATGCACATGGGCTGCAAGCTGCTACTTGCTTATCAGGCAGCTGTATCGGGATAAGTTAAGACACCAGGGCTTTTGAATTGGCCATGACAGAACCAGATCAGCTTCCAGGGTAATAGGTGAGTGATCCGAAAGTGTGCCTTCTAATACTGATGTCTCGCAGAGAACAGGAAGGAAATGATGGGCCATCAGGAAAAAATCTCACCGTGATTGCGTACCATGGACAGGGGACAAAAATGTCTATTCCTGGTCCACTGGTTGCAATAGACGCCATATGTCATGGAGATCATGATCAGCCACATGATCTCCGGGGAGGGATCTGTCCGCATTATTAGATGCATCAATTGGACCAGTGCAGTTGAAGACCGCATCTGTGGCCAAATTCCAATCTCCGCCTATCAGAATGTTGATGTTATATACCTCCGTCAATACTCGTGTGAGTTGAAGACGAAAGCTGACTTTCAAACTCGTGGGTGCAGACACTGAACATATGCATAAAACTGTACTGTTAATCTTTAATTTGCTGAATAAATAACCACCCTTCGGATCAACTCAAGTCTTAAGCTCTAAGTGGGATAATGTTTTCCGTATCAGGATGGATACACCCCATTTCTGTTGGGTTGGTAAGTCATCTGCTGCTCTCAGAGGACAACAACTGTGTATCTCTTGAACCACCCAATCCAACCGAAGCTTCTCGGCTTCTTTCTTTGTAAGGTACATCTACTGGAGAAGAGCTATGTCAGCGTGTTTAGTGTTAAGATACAAGAGCAATTTTTTATGCCTGATGTAATGTGGAAGACCATTGATATTCCAGTAAATAATTCACAAGTGTGTGTTCGTGGTTATGGAGACCTCAAGATTCAAAGGGAGAGTCAGAGGGTCCTAAGTGCACAGGAATGTTAGTAAGGTCCTGTTGGCAATGTACGGGTTGTTGTTGAAAGGGTAAGGAATAAAGAAAATGCCCAAAAGAAAGGATGGGAAAAGGTGGTTTAACCGAAAACAGAAGAGTTGAAGAAGAATTAGGATGGTGAAAGAAAAGAACAATGCACATATAAACACAACGCTTTGTGAGCCAGAAATCAATTATTAAATCAGTATAATTGTTGTGTCCTATTAGCTGAAGTTGGCAGGTCTACACCTGAATGACCGTCGCATATGGAAGGCCCCAGGGTTCAATGATTCAGAAGAAAAAAACTAGGGTGATGGGTGGATAGACCCTAGAAGGTGTTCAGGGCATTGGTAATGACAAAGATCAGATAGTGGGTGAGTAATGACATGGAAGAGAAAGGAAGCAAAATTCGTTCCTATCTCTACTAGCTGAGTGGAAGGGCCTTTAATGGGGCATGACATACTGTGTCTCAGCATTACGCAATACAATGCTCCAAGTGAGTTATTACTCTTTAGAGTTCACATTTGAGGTGTAAAAGGGGCAAAAAGGGGTGAAAAGTGGGGGGCGGGGGTGCAATGTTTTTCATATAATGATCCATGGAAAGTGCAGCCAAGTGGAGCATGACTTTGTATGTTATTCTGTGGGAGGGGAGGTGAAAAGGAAATTAATGTATTTGCCGAACCACCAAGGGGTAGACCCTGATATCAAACATTTAATAATGAGCTACAATAAACAATGTGTCAAAGACAGACAAAGAGAGAGGTGATCTCACCAGTGACAAACATGGAGTCCACTATACTCAGTCTGAAGTTTGGGAAAGTTCTGCGGGACCAGTATAATGGTGAATACATCAGCCGTTGGACTACAGACAGATTTGGCGTCAGTGGTGATAGTAATTGGTCTTGCCTTCTGTCCTGTGTGTATTCCTCTACTGCCTTTAGGGCCTGATTTATGAAAAGGAACACTTACAAAATACAATTATATTTTGTAAATTTGCACCGCTTTTACGTCAAACACTGATGCTAAGGCGGCGCAAACCTTTCATAAATGAGGCACTTAGTATCTTCTTCTTATCACGCTGTATTCAATGATGTTTGTCTTGATGTTGGGCCCGCTTGCATGTGTTTCAGAGTTCCTCTGGGCAAGAGAGTCCCCCTCCACGGCAGGGCGATCAGGAGGGCATTGTGAAGGAGGCATAGCTTAATCCACCAAGCCCCAGATAATTGCTATCCACCCACATAAGATATATAACTTCTTCTAAACCATGTAAGATAACCTTAAATATTAATTTGTAACATCATCCAGAAAAGTCACATTAAATCAACAGATCACGTATTCCCAGAGCTGCAAACTCCAGCACTCTACCCATCATGTTCTAGACCAGCATCCATTCGCAGATGGATACAGCCTTAATTCTGAGTCTAGAGATTCTCATCTCTACACCACAATCCAGATTTTCGGGATCATGGATCCACATTTTAGCTGTCTTTAGATAAAAAAGGATTGAAATTGCAAGCTTTTTGAAAGTATTTGCAAATGAAAAATACAGAAGAAGATCTGTTAAGAAGTGATAATATCCCCCTTTTTAAAATATATTTTTGCTCATTCATATAGATTGACTTGCGCACCAGCATCAACAGTTTGACTCTTTGGAGGAGCAAAGGAAACCAGTGGACCTTTTTAATGGAAACAATGAAATATTTTCCCTAATAGAGGACTGAGGTCTGGAGGACCTAGGAGGTACTTTAAAAATGTTTTGCAATGCCAGAGAGAATGCTGTTATAAAATAATAGAAATTGTCTCCGAGTATAACTCTCATAAAAATTGCTAGATGTGTTTCTAAGAAAAACTACTCAGCTTTCCGCATTATCTTTAGGAGAAATCGAGATGACTCTATAGTGTCAAAAACTAGTTTTACTAAGGGTGAGATTAGTGCTATTTCCAGAATTTCATACATTTGACAAAGATAGGGGGAAGGGATGTCATATCTTGATGCCCAGATAAGACAACAAAGATTTAAGAGGTTTGAGAGTGGATGCAGAGTAACATTTGTATCAAAGAATGATTAAGACTCAGCCAATATAGCAATATTTAACCCTTGATTGACTGGATAAACTTTTGCATTTCTTTTCATCTTTTAAAAGAAAGCCAGAAAGTTAGATATTGACCGGCACAGGGGTACAGTTTCACATCTAATGGATGAAGGAAATTATGTTGTAGCTGATGTCAGAATCTGTAGCTTGGATGAAAGACATATTTCCTAAGGTACTTCATACATTCAAACTAGACCACCAGGAGATTAGATGCAATAACGTTACTTACAAATTTCAGTCACTAGTCACACAGGACAATGTCTTTTTTTGTGTTGTAAATCAGGTTTCAGGAATAATTGGTTAAATTTTATGCTTAATTTCAATTGATCGCCATGCATAGATATGGAGAGAAAGAAAAAGAAAAGGGGAATGCTAAAAGAGGAGCTAACAGGGGACAGTTTTGGCCCTTATGCTGGCCCAGATTCTGATGAATTTCTTCAATGCCCATACCCTTTGTACATAAAGCTTTTCTCGTTGCTTAACTTGCCGCAGTTTTATAGCCCATGATTCAAAAGTGGGAACATCAGAGGAATAGAAATATTGCTGCTGTCTTAATGTTAGCTGACGATTCAAGGACGGTATCCCCCTGTGCAGATCTGGCACAATTTGGACTTGTAGTCCACCCCCAATTGAAGTAAAAAAAATTGTCTAGAAGGTGAATAAGCATGGACAAGAAAAGCCCACATGTCGCCATTCGCCTTTAGGATGCCCGCACCTAAAGCTTACCACTGATGTGGACGGGTACATTTGCTGTAGGTGATGCATGGTGTAATAGAGTGCCCATTTGGAACAGAAAGCCATTTTTTAAAGTTTGCCTTATGGGCTATATTGTTACACCGGCTCCAAAAAACAAATGTCTATCTTACCCCCCGTAATATGTGAGATTGAGTCCAAGGCTGGCAGGGCAGTCAACTCCAGAAGATGCAAATATAATTTCCAGGACCAATTACCCAGTCATGTGAGCTTGCTCCCGAAATAGGCTTTGCTTATAATCTGGTATAACAGAATATGTAGTTGTGAATTTGAAGATAGAAATGTAGAAGAATGGGAAAGATGTTGGAATTATCCGCAATCACTTGTTTCCATGATTTTACGTGCCTAGCTACAAGGAAACTGTTGATCCTAGAAAAGCCTGCCTTTCACACTTCTCAATGGTGCTCTATTGCAAGGATAATCCAGCCAGCTCACAATTCCTTAATTGCATCGTAGGGTGTAGCAGGGGGGACTGGTATTCATTTTGGAGTCACGTAAATTTACCGATCAAAATGTATATGAGCTTATATCGGGAACGTTTAGGCAATTTTGGAATCTTTAGAAAGGAGTGGAGCCTGGCATCCTCTTCTTTAAGCATAAATTGCAGATAAATACAATTCCCTGAGCTATTCTCCCTCTTGGCGCAGTTTAACTAATTCAAGATGGCTGCTTGACAATACATCAGCATATGAGGAAGTTCCAAACTTCCACGTTCCATGTTGAGTTGGATTGTAGTCAGTTTAGTGCACAGCTTTCCCCCTTGTTACAAAAAAAATATATAATAATGTAGTAAATTTTAGTGAAAAAGGATTGCCGAACTTTAATCAAAACATTTGCGAAAGCAAAAGTGAACAAAGGGAGAATTTACATTTCGATAATCGCTACTCCCGCTATGATAGTTAGTGGTAAATTGTGCCATTTTGTTAATAGCGAGCGCACCTTATTCAGTACAGGAAGATCATTTTTCTAAAACAGTTGAGCGAGTTGGTGGGAGACGAAAATGCCCAAATACCTTATTGTCAGAATGGCAGAAAAGCGCTGTTGCATATCTATGGGCAAAATTAAAAAACAAAGCAAAAAGTACTGGCGATGTAGGACAGTCTTGCCTAGTGTCTCTTCTTATCTGAATCAACCCTACAACTTGGGCATTAATCATGATTTTTATTTCCTAAAACTTTATTTCGGCATCCAGTGCCATAAAAGTTGCAAAACACCACAATAAATAATAGATTCATTAAAAATTACATTAAAATAAATAAAAGCAGAACACAGAGGACAATACAATCAAAGTTCAATTCCAAATTACAGTATAAGAGCTAGAAAGTGCAAGTGGAACTACAAGGGGACAGTGGAGCTAAGCAATCTTGGCCAGTTTCCTTCTGATGCGCCACATTCCTCTGTGGAGTTTGGCAATTGCGATGGCAATGGGTAGGCTAGGGTCTGACTTTCAAATCCTCATGGCTGCAGCATGATCTCAAGTCCCCAACTATATGCAGGTTCGAGCAAGCCATTTCCTACATAGGGAAGTGTAAAATGAGAATGCGAAGAGAACATGGGCAATAGACTCCTGAGACAGGATGCAGCAGGGACCTAACGAGTTAATGGAAGCCTTATTCTGCCATCTATTGGTGAAAGGTACAAGAGGAAGGGAGCCAAATCTAAATTGCATATAGAGCTTCCTGTCAGTCAGGTCTAGAATACTATTCAAGTTGGGCTCTACCAGCCAGGTAGACTTGAAATGAAGAAGCTCACTAGTTAATCGCCCTACAGAGAGTGAGCAAGATATAGACTGAGCTACCCACTCCCAGTAGCAAGACTTCACTCTTTCTTTGGTGGGTAGTGGCCCTGTGGACAGGCAATTCCATGAGTCTCTCATCCCAATGGCGATCAACGATGATTTAACTGAATTGATCCACTTCATCTTATTAGCGGTATCTTGCAAACAAACTTCCCTAAAAGCAGTGGCATAGGAGGACAGTTTGGGAGTAGCCATAATTCTCTTCCGAAACCGTCTAAGACCAACTATGGCAGCTAGTGGTTTACGGGCCAGATCCAAATGCAAAGGGAGGAGCGGAGTACTCGGGGGCAGGGAGGTAAGCTTTCTCATGAACATATTTTCTATACGGGTGAGCTCCTTTACATCCTCGAAGACCCAGAGTTCTGCCCCGTAGAGTGCTGCACTGACCTACTTCATATTATAGATCTGGAGAGCTGCAGCTATTGGTCGAATAGTGGATGCATGGTGCTCCCTTAGAAGGGTTTCCACCAGCTGGCTAAATTTTTATGATGTAGAATTAATATGGGTTTTCCAGGACATTGAGTCCGATAGTTTGATCCCCAGATATTCCAAGGTGTTGACTCATTCTAATTTAGACCCACCTAGGGAAATGTTCCCCCTGTATGATTCGTGTGAGTTTATGACCATAAACTTGGTTTTGGAAGTATTTATTTCTAAACCTCTCTGAGAACGGAAGTCGTCAAATCGATTCAGCAAAGATTGGAGACCCGTCAAGGTTTTAGATACTATCAAGGTGTCATCACCAAACAGGAGTGTTGCAATTTTTTCCTTGCCTAGGGCTGGTGTGCCAGAGGGCTGTGAGATGAGGTGTTGAATGACCTGATTCAGATATAAGGAAAAAAGAGTTGGAGCTAGTACACAACTACCCTGATTGGATCGGTAAAGTCCCCTTGGTTCCCCCAACATACTCTTGCGAAGTTGGCTTCATGTAATCGAATGATTATAGTCAGGAACACCGGAGGCATTCCCATCTTATTGAGAAACTCCGAGAGTTTACCTCAGGTGACCAGGCCGAAGGCAAATAAGGTCTATAAAGGCTGCATAGAGACTCCCCTTCCCTTTCGCTACAACCTTCCAATACAAAAGCAAAAACCGAAACGCCTGATCTATGGTGCTCATTTTGGGCCTGAAGCCAGCCTGGAATGGTGACAAGATGTTGTTATCAGTGACCCAGTCGTGGATTTTGGATAATAGGGCATAACAGAATACCTTTTCAATTGTATCTTTAAGGCTTATTGACCTATAATTGGCAGGTAGGGATCTCTCACCTTTCTTATAGATGGGTATTACCTCGGCACCCCTCCATGACTCGAGAATGGAGGCACCCTTTTGCAATTGCATTGGATAAAAGGAGGATGTACTTAGCCCATTTGTCAATGTTGTTGAGAAAAAGGTCACCGGGATACTATCTTGGCCAGCAGCTTTTAAACGTACTATATTGTTGATTGTGTCGCAAATATCTCCCAGGTTAAACAGACCATCCCAGTGGTTAGTCTTCAGCTGAAGTGGGAGTAAAGGGGAAGATGTGGCCGGGAGTTGGGTTTCAGCATTATAGAGGGAAATGAAATGTTGAAACCAGTCTGAGGGCTGGAAGTTATTGCCAATTGCAGGAACTTCCCTTTGGTTGCTTTTGCTTACGTAAGCCAGAAGGATTTGGAGTCCTTGTGTTCACAAGCGTCCTTCATAAGACTCCATCTCTCCTCCTCCCAGTCCTTCCTGGCCTTACTCTGCGTCTGCTTGTGCTGTTTCTGCAAAATCCTAACACGGGCAACATCTTTTTGCTTGATTACACTAATTAGGTTTGCCCGGCCCATTCGACAATCTCGGTTAAACCAGTTATCTCCCTCGTGGGGTAAAGAACTACGAGTGGTGTGGGCAGCTGGCATAGTAAAAAACTGTTCCAATCTTTTGAAAAACCCAGTTCGTACATCTAGTAGGAAGGAGCAGTTTCCCACTTCCTCTTCCATTGTAGATATCAGTGCTACGCAGTGTGTCAGATCTTGGCCTACGGTAGTGAGGATGTCATCATGCAGGACAACTTTACTCCATCTTAAATGCCATCTATTATTCTCGGGCTGGACCACCCTAGTTACTTGAGCAGTGGTTGGCGCAATATGCGCCCTTCCCCATGGGAGCTCTAGGCTAAGACAATGTGGATTATGGTCACTGTCCATTTGGTTCGGGGCTACCATGTCATCTACCAAATGCCAATGTCTGAGGTCCATTAGGATGTAATCGATGCGACTCTTCCCCTGTGAACCAATGAAAGTATAATCAGCATACCTATCGGATTTTGTTCTTCTGTTGACTGCCCTCAGGCCTAGGCCAAGGGTCAAGGCGTTTAACTGCAGAGGAGCCTTGTGCCACTTCTTAATGGGGGGGAGCTCAAGCCTGGGTATATGCCATAGGCTGTCTTCTTCTAGGAAATCATCCATGTTGTCTAGACTAAGGGGTGCAAAAGTGGCATTGAAGTCCCCTGGTACAATAGGGGCGTGGTTAAAAGGTCTCTCACCCAGCAAGGTCTCAAGAGACTGCAGGGTGGCGGAGTAGTTGGGCCCTCTTTTCCCCCTAACGTAGATGTTAAATATGTCAGTGACAGCGGCCCCGGGTCCCTTGAGACTGATACCAAGAATGTCAGGGCTGTCAGTAGGTAGCCATTACTCTACACACTGTAGTTGGATTTTCACCCATATTAGGAGGCCCCCCGATGGGCAACCCACCTTGCTAGAAATAGCGGGAAGATGGTAGGTGACATAGCCAGGTATGAAGCAGGTTCAACTAGCCAAGTATCCTGGAAGATGCCTATATAATATAGGTTGGTAAGGGTATTCCATTGAGTCAATGGAAGTTTAGATTTAAGGCCTGCCACATTCCAGGAGATGATGTTTGCTTTCTGACAAGTAGTCATGGTATTGGGTGAGGAGGGAGAATTTACCTGGGAATCTGAGGACCCTGTAGATAGTCTACAGGCATCGTTAGTGACTAGTGCAGCAGCCTTGGGTGGTACAATAAGGGCCTTCTTGCCTCTCTGATCGGCCATATCCACTGAGGAACTGGTAGTGCGGGACGGTTGTCAGGACTTGTACAGCTATTGGGACTATTGTAAATGGCCTGTGCATCGGCCTCTAGGGGTCAGTCTAACTTAGAACAGACAGTACCATAATCAAAAACAGCATGAGGTGGTGGCACACAGAAGGGAGGGGTGGTTCAAGTTTGAACTGTATAGTGGACCCATCCGGAGGATTGGTTCTTAGGTCTAGGGCCACTAAATCATAAGCTATCTGCCCGTTTTCTAAAAGAAGCTAGATACAATCGGACGGAGAGCTCAGGGTCCTATGCCATCTGGCCCTGTGAATATCTTTTCTAATTACTGAGAGACATCCTCTACTATGTCAAATCCAGTGGTTGACCTTGTTAATCAAGGAGTCTTCCCCTTCCACTCCCCACGGAGTTAAGTTTTGGGTCCATTGGTCATTAAAACATTTCGAGGAGAGCGGTGGTGGTTTTGGCAACGTGTGTTCTACTGAAATGTTGATCCTTCCCTTGTGTAGGAAGTAGAAAGCTTGGACCTTTGCTCTGTAAATAGTTGCAAGCGGATTCATTTGGCACACCAGCAGGTGCTCGGGAACCCATGGTGCGTGCTCCTAGGGGTAATGTTCTCATGTGGCAAGCCTGTATAACCCCCAAGGAGTTTTACAGGGGGGCATAATAGGGGCAGTGGGTGCCAGAGCAGGGGTGTTGGTCAAGACTGGGATAGCAACTCCTTCCCTAGATATTCTCCCCCTCTCTTCCAGAAGACACCCCACAGTGACCACAAGATCGCCAATCGTACACTTGAGAGCTGCTATTTCTGACCTAAGTGTTTGAATACAACCTACCAAATCGTCATTTGGGGAGGGAGTGTATACCTGGTTGTTTGATATGCAGCCTACCCCAACTTGCGCAGGAGGAGCTGTGAAATTCTGAGTTGTAGATGGATCTAGGATACATGTTAGTGGTAGGAAGTGATTGGTACAGGGGATTGGAACATGTTGGATATACTTTCCGGCTTATTAATCAGCGGTTGAGATACTAAGCACAGTTTGGGACTCTTTGGTTGGTCTACATCAGATGATGGAACTAATATTTCCCCACAATTCACCAGGAGAATATCCATGCGATTGAGCACATCATTACAGCCCAACTTTTTCGAGTTTTTCTTGTGCTTCCCCCCCAGACCCCACACCACTGTTGGTCAATTTTCTTTTACCCGTCACTATGTCAATATGTTGAGGCAGAACGAAGGGGCCTAAGGTGATGCGTTAAAGAGGAACTAAAGGGAAACAAAGCTATTCAACAATGGCCAGAAATAATAACCAGACTCAGGTGGGTGGCCTAGCACAGCTTTGATCGGCCGTGGTCGGGCGCAGAAGGGCGGTGTCCCCCCTCGCGCTTTATATTGCTCGTTGTAATGGCAAGTGGGAGCAGGTGATGCAGAAAATGGCCACCTCCTGGGGCCACAAAGCAGTCTAGGATATGTAGTCCCTCTGGTCAAAGTTAGCGCATCCTGCGCTGCGGTGTGCCCCCTTGTGCTTTATAGCACTCGTTGGACTGCCAAGTGGGGGCAGGTGATGCAGAAAATGTCCGCCTCCTGGAGCCACAAAGCAGTCTGGGATATGTAGTCCCTCTGGTCAAAGTTAGCACTTCCCGCGCTGCGGTGTTCCCCCTCGCGCTTTATAGCGCTCGTTGGAATGACAATTGGGGACAGGTGATGCAGAAAATAGCCGTCTCCTAGGGCCACAAACAGTCTGGGATTTAATAGCAAAAGCTGTAATGGATGGTACCTATGTTAGAAGCAGTTATTTTATGGCATACATCACAAACAGATCCTCAGAGCTGCTAGTGTATTTCATGTAAATTTATTTTCTGCTGAGACTTTTATAGGAATAGTTGAGGTCTTAGTTGTTTGCGCTTACAAGCTATTTAAGAATGAACTTGTCAATTGTTTGATTAAAGACATGGAACTTCATTAACTGCCTTTTCCCAGCTTATCTTCTGGAGCTTTGGATAATCTTTCCACTCTAGGTTTGTAAGAAATATCTAGAAACATCTAGTATCATTACTGCTTTTGTGAAGCCTTTTGGGAGAAGTAGGAATTTATTCCAGAAAGCCCCTTCATCCAACCAGTATGCTTTAGGATGTTGACCTTAAACATAGCTCACCTATGTGACAGAAGTAGCTGACATTTTGCAGTCACTTTTTAAATTGTTAATGACTACTATCACAAAGATATGCATAAACTGCATTGGCTGGTGGTGAAATTTGAAAGGGGAAATATCCCGAAACACGACTCTGGAAGAACGAAGTTGTAAACAACGAAAGCGAAACAACGTTTTTGTTAACCACAACTTAGTTCTTCTGTTCCTTAAACACGCATGTGCTGAACAACGCACATGCGTGGTTAAGGCACAGAAGTTGGGAGTCTGCTTCGGAGGAAGTCGCAGTCAGGTAAGGGGAGCTGGGGCCGTTTTAGGGGCGGGGTCAGGTTATTTATTGTTTTTAGGGTCGGGGTAGTTTATGTTTTGGGGGTCGGGGTCACAGTAGTTTTAGGGGCAGGGTGGGGGGTCGAGGTATGTTTAGTTTTTAGGGGCAGGATGGAGGGTCGCTGTAGTTTAGTTTTTAGGGGGTTGGGGGGTCGCTGACGTTTTTAAAGGCAGGGTATTTTTAGTTTATGGGGGTTGGGAGTCGGGTAGTTTAGGTTGTAGGGGGTGTGAGGGTCATGGTAGTTTTAGGGGCGGGGGTTGGGGTATTTTTAGTTTTTAGGGGCGGGGGAAGGGGGTTGGGCTAGTTTAAGTTTTAGAGGGGGTGGGGTGTCGCGGTAGTCAGGTGAGTGGGGGTGGGGCAGGGTTGGGGGGTAGCATAGTCTTTTAGGGGAGGGGTGGGAGGGTCAGGGTAGTTTTAGGGATGGTGTAGGGGTAGTTTAGGTTTTAGGGGTGGGAGGTCACGTTGTTTTAGAGGTGGGGGTAGGGGTATTTTTAGTTTTTAGGGGTGGGGGTCGGATAGTTTAGGTTTTAAGGGGTTTGGGGTCACAGTAGTTATAGGGTCAGGGTATTTTTAGTTTTTAGGGGCAGGGATGGGGGTCGGTAGTTTAAGTATTGGGTGGTGGAGGGTTGCTGTAGTTTCAGGGGCAGAGGTAGTTTAAGTTTTATGGGTGGAGGTCCGGGTTAGTGGGGTAGGGGTAGAATTGTTTTTAGTGGCGGGTGGGGGGTTTGGGGTATGATTGTTTTAGGGGCGGGGATCAGGGTGAGGGGGGTGCATGATGGAACCACGCATGCCGTTCCATGCCTGCCTTTACCAGGAATGCCTTTACAATGAAAAATAGTTGTTAAGTAATTCGTGATAAAGGCATTCGTGGTAACAATGCTGTAATTTTTCCGACCACGTTGTTTAGGCATTTATCGTTTCAGAATTTGTTGTTCTGACTTATATTCATTTGAAAGTGGTGGGCCGAGTGAAGCGAATATTGTGCCCCAATGACAGGCACTGTTAGAAACCAAAAATGACTTTAGGCTCAACGCCGAAGCTCTCAGTCATGGCTTGATAGCAGTGTTTTTTTATGAGGGGCCATGATTAAGAGCTCAGGAGCAGAGGCTGAAGCAGTGCAACTTTCTCACAGTGCCTGTAAGTAGTTCAAAAGGGTAAAAAACAGCATGCTCCAAACAGCTAAAATGTTTACTTACCCACGCATCCTCTGTAGTCTTCTCTTCTTTTCTGGCTTGTGGTGGCTCGGAGCCTGCGTCCCAGAGCCAACTCCCCTTTACCAATCCAGATGCTGTTCTTGTGGGGTTAATAATATTAATTAGCATGAAACAAGTGCCAGGATGGGTAGAGTGGGCTGGCACAGTACTTTTTGTCACATTGGGGGCCGGTGTCTGCTTCCCACCCAGCTGTCTCCTACAGCTCAGGCTGGAGAGATTTCAAGTGTGCATGTCGGGCAGGCCGTTGCAAGACAGTCGGCCAAACCAACGGGCACACTTGGAGTGGCCACCAGAGTCATTACTCCTCCCCGCAGTTGCCAGTCAGCAGCAATGGACCGCCCTCACACTCTGCTCAAAATTGGCAAAATGGTAATAAATTAATTTTATTTTTCACCTTTGCTGAGCTCGCAGCGAGGGTGGGTGGCACTCCTCCATCCTAATGGAGGAACCGCCGCTCCACTGATAAACTGTTCTTACAGGAAGTACATGGGTTAGCTATGCCTCAATAAAAAGAAATGAATGAATGTCCTAAACCTAAACATACCCATATAAAGTATTCAAGCTATTGCCTTGCTCAGGGTACATATTATGTTTGCCCCATCAAGCGTATCACACCTAGACCTGCCAACTTCAACAAAAATTTCACAGTGTGAGGAGAGGGTGGGGTCTTGGAAGGCGTGGGGTCTCATGCCGAGAAGTACTTAAGAGGCACTTTTGCCCACTGCTACCCCCACCACCAACCCAGCTCCAAGCCCTCTCCCCTAAAAAAAAAAACAAAAAAAAGCTTGCTGAGGCTGCTGCCGATGTCCTGGGTTTTTTTCACACCCTTTAATGGAAGTCAGCAGTTGAAAGCCTCCGAAAACAAGCTGAAAATCATTGTTTAGAGTGTTTCCAGCTTATTATCTCTGCCACCATGTGATATCGGCTCCTCAGTGGGTGACCGTGTGATGGAAACCGATATTATGTATCACAGAGTGGCACCCTGTCAGTTGGCAGGTCTTCACATAGTACGAAAATCATTGACAAAACAAACAGTTCTGGCCTATAAGTGAAAATACTTCTTCATTGATTGGTTATGTAGATGGGTGAGTGGATAAATTTGAGAATGAGTGTCAATGCATAGATGAATAATTGGATGAGGGCATGGATGGATGATAACATGAAAGTGAACGTGTATTGGTGGATGAAGGGGCAGTGTAGGGTGGCAAGACTTTTATGGTGAGACAAGGCCAGTAGGTTTCACTGATGGAGAAGGAGCAGTGAACTCACAGGGGCAATGAAAAAGTGTGAGATAAAGTGGATGCATGGATGAGTGAATGCATGAATGGCTAGATGTCTAGAGGAATGATTGGGTGCAGGAATAGGTGAAAAGGCCAAGCGCAAAGCCTGCCCACAGCCCCCTGAAGCTTACCTTGTCAAGATTCCGACAGCAGCTGATGCTAAAGAGCACAAGGTGGAAATGAACAAGAATACACAGCTACATGGAGAACATACAGAGTGGCACAAGGAAACAAACACCAGACAAACAGGATTAAATGCCAGCATGATCAGACAGCATGGTTAAACAAGCATTTGTAATGCAATGGGTCTTGTTTTTGCTCGAGTTAGAGCTATTAACGCTGTAAATTCCTAACTGGACTTTTCTTGCTAGATAATTTGAAAATGAAAATTAAAACAGTGAACATAAGCAAGCCGATTCAAAGCGCCACGTTCCCCATGAGCATGATTGTGAAGGAGAGACACAAAAAGAAAAAGAAGTTCACTCACAGTCAAATGTATTGGCAAACGTGCAATTATCCATTTAACATGGTCAATGGCCAAGGCAGTAACAAAACTGCTCCAAGGAGGGACAAACATATAGCATTTACCTATGATAATAAAGGATTTTTGAAAGGCAAGCCCATAAGTGAGTGATAGTGATGGGCGTGCAGTGGGCGTGGTTAAAAGCCCACAGATAGATTACAACAGGCCAGAGCACTTGTGCTCTTGCCCTAAAAAGGTGTACAACCATCTGTAGAAACTGAAGGTTATGAAACTGGATTCCACACTACATTAACCTTCAGTTGGGACACTAGGGAACTAGGCATCATAAAACATCAAGGGGTCAATGTAACTGGCAAACTTTCCAAATGTACACAAGGGTGTGAAGGTGTTGCGATAGATGGTGAAACTTCTGAATATCTACTCCTACCCTAGCAGCTGTATTCTCACTCTAATTGAAGTTGTTGTAGACAAGCTGGTTGACATAAGGAAACAGTTGCCATAATCCAATCTTGAACTGATATGGCATGGGCTTGTGTCCTTTGTCACAGCCCATGAAGCTGTTCTTAAAGTTCCAGGGGTACACTCCCAACTCCATGTTTCCTCCAAATCACATGTTGTGGTGTGACCAGCCCCGAGTTCCACATGGGTTTATGCTTTCTAGGGGAATGTTTGTTGCAACCAACCATACCTCTTTATGGACATCGGGCAGCCTACTCTTACCCTAGCAGCTGCATTGTGACTAATTTGTAGCTGTTGTAAAAAGACCTGGTAGCCCTAAAGAATCTGAGATGCTGTAATCCTGTCTTTGAACTGATCCGGCAAGCACAGCCTGATGGCCTTTGTCACAGCCAATGAAGCGGTTCCTGAGGCTCCACTGATATAGTGGTTTTACCAGCCATCAAGTACCACGTGGGGCTAGTGTTCTAAGGAAATATTGATTTCAACCATCGTTCCTCTTTAGACTCCATAAGTAGCTCAAAATGATGTGGTTGCTAGATACTTGTAGCATCATTCCTCTATTGGAAACTGTTTGTTTCAAATAAAAAACAAATTGAAGGACTACTTTTACCCATCATCAATTTGAAATATGATGGCACTGGAAAAAGTACACATCAGTGAATGTTGTGTGCTGATAAAAAATGTGACAGGCAGCCCATCTATCAAATGCATTATGTGTCTCACCCAAATAAGCCAATGGCTGAAGGGCTACTCGAAAAAACACCTATCTGAATATTATGGCCCTCATTCTGACCCTGGCGGTCGGCGGAGAGACGGCGGTCGGACCGCGAACAGACCGGCGGTATTAAAAATGGCATTCTGACCGCGGCGGTCCCCGCCGCGACCGACCGCTACTTCTCCGCTCCGACCGCCGCGGCGGTCATGACCGCGGGGCTGGAGTTTGCGCACTCCGGCCCCGCGGTCGTCCCAAGACCGCCAAGGGTATTATGACCCTGCCTACCGCCGCGGTTTCTTGCGGGCGGGAACCGCCGTGCGAACCATGGCGGTAAGCACTATCGGGGCCAGGGAATTCCTTCCCTGGCACTGATAGGGGTCTCCCCCACCCCCCACTACCCACCCGAGTCCTCCCCCCACACCCTCCACCCCCCTGCCACCCCCCAGAGGTGGTACGAACCCCCTCCCCACCCCCACCCCGACATGCACATACATGTACCCCGACATGCACACACCCCCAACATGCACATATACACACCCCCTACACACACATACACAACGGGGACACATACCCGCACACATACATGCCGACATGCGCACCTGCCGAACAGCACACATTACCCATAGACACAACAGCACCCCTCTACACAACCACACGCACACCCCCATGCACGCACACATCACACAACACCCCCCCACCCCCTCCCCTCACGGACGATCAACTTACCTTGTGCGTTGGTCCTCCGGGAGGCGACGGGAGCCATAGGGACGTGACCGCCAACAGAAGACCGCCAACAGAAGACCGCCACACAGAAATGTGGGTCGTAATTCTGGGGGCGGTGTTCTGCTGGCGCGGCGGTGGAGGTTGACCAGTCTCCACTTTCCCGCCGACCGCCAGTGTGGCTGCTGGCGGTTTTCCGGCGGAACGCTCCCAGCGGTCAGAATGCGCACAGCGGCACACCGCCGCGGTCGGCGGTCTTCACCGCGGCGGTAACTCGGCGGTCTTGCGAAAAGACCGCCAAGGTCAGAATGAGGGCCTATGTGTTGTGTTTAGTGCTGACTTGAGGTCTTGCCTGCCCAGAGCAGGTTGTAAATGTGTGCATTAAACCACTAGGGAAAATGAATACTTCGAGGAATACTACATGTAAAACATCTACCCAATTATTACCTGCCGAGAGTTTTAAATCATAATTGTAATGTACTGGTCTGGTGTTACTGCATGGTGATGGTAAATATCTATACAGAATTTGCACCTTTCAGTACTGTGCAACTGTTAATCAGGGCCTAAATTGAGTAACATTAGCCCCTTGAAACAGCAGAACTGCAGTATGAAGCGCTTTAAAAAAATATACCTTATTTACGTGAAGATTGTAAGTGAAGCATTTTTATACTAAAATATGTGGACTATTTTGATATACTTGTTTGATAATTCATTGTTTCACTAAACATAGTTACTTTACATCACATTGTATGGCACAGCATGAACTTGACGCATGTAATATTTATTGTTATTTTTTACAGTGCAGGAGCTAGAAAGAACCGTAGACAATACAAATTATTCGGTAAGTGCACAAAACCTAATAATGAGTTGTCTTTCTGTGTTGCCTTTAGCATTTTTGCCAGTTCTCTTTCTTCATCCCTAAACCTTCTAGATCTGCAAACATTCCATTCACCCTTCCATCATCAATGAAACGCACAAGGTAAGATGCAGCCTTTCTATGTCAGCCAAAATTTGTTGCAAATTGGTTTTCTCTTTCTCCCTTTTGCCTAGTTGCCTTGCTCTATTTGTCTAAAATGGTATCTGAAAAAGTGGAGTCTCAAGAGATGCTGCTCTAAAGATATGGAGACTCAAGGCCATCATTTCAAAGTGCCTCCCAACTTAAAATATCTCATTTTTAAAATGTTGTTCTACAAAAGTTAAACAAAACACATGCACAAATAAGCATGATTGATCCGTAGCACTCTAGAACCAAAGCATTTATAATGGGAAATTATTTTTAAGGGTAAATGTGCAAGAAGCCAGGAGACATTCTTGGGCATTCATTCAAAATGATACTTTCAAAAGAAAACAGCTAAAAAGCTATTGGGCCCACCTGCAGTTTTTAGTGAGTCCTTAGACACCAAACATGACATTTCTACCTGTTCCCAAACACAAGTTGCCACTTACTAAATATAATAGGGTAACTCAGTGTTATCATATGTAGAAGGTAGGCCTCATAGTTATGAAAAACATATATGTGTGTTTTTATCTACCAGGAGATGTAAAACGTAAATGTACATGTCCAACAATTTAAATACAATGTGCCCTTCCCATTTGTTTAGGGCCTACCTTTGGAGTGACATGTTTTCAAAGGGAGTTTTAGGCCTTACAAAAGGTTTAATTTGTCATTTCTTATTGGCAGTTTACACTGCACATAGGCTGCAATGGCAGGCCTGAGGCATGTCTTAAGGGGCTATTTGAGTGGCACAGTAAGTGGTATGCAACTTTACTTGGGACATATCAGTGAATTAAATATGCTAATCAGGTGTAAGTTAATTATAGATTATTTTATGGTGTGAACATAAGCAATTTGGCACTGGTTATCAGTGGCAAAGTTTCCTCAGGCCAACAAAACCAAATTCATCAAAACAGGAGGGGGAGTCAAGGTGGGAGGGGTAAGGCAAAAGGTTTGGGGGAAGACCACCTTAAGGCTGACAGGTCTAACAATGCTACTGGGAGTTCTTTGCCCCGATGATAAAAGGTTTCTGGGAGATTGTGTGATAAAAAATACCCAGATTTGTGAGCTTTTCCTGGATATGGTATCCAGCCTTGTCCCATTGGTGGATTTGGCGAAGCAAGAAAATAAATAACGGAGTTATTTCAGTTTTGCACAGTGGGATCACTACCATAAATCAGCAGAGCTCCTACACAAAACTCATGGCTGTTCTTCTCCATTTGGGGTGCTGGAACTTCAGGATTTCCATTCATAGAGCCTCAACGGTCTCTGTTTTGAAAACCCTTGAACTGATAGCCTCTCTACCACTGGGCTGCCAGGTCACACTGACAGTTGCCCTTCCAATTTAGGGTGAGTTTATCATCACTAGAAACCACTCAGTGGCTCCCACAAGCAGAGAGAACAATTCCAATTAACTACTGCTTTGTGTTTTTTTTCTGGAAAACAGAAAAACATTGCAGTGAGGATCCAATATACAGGAGCCCATCTCAGTAAAGTTTACAGCTTTTACTGAAACTGGAGCACATATGTTTGCAATGAAGCAGGCATGGATCTGTAAATAGGCCATGCATTCCTCCCCTAGGGGTAACAAGACCATAGTTTCAACTGATGTGACAGGCTGGCCATACTGCAGTAATTTCCCGATTGCATTTCTAACACCTGCATTGCCATGGATAGACAAACTCCTTCTGTTAGTATCAAAGTGTAATCAGTCTTTTCCTTCATGGTCACATACTTGAAGAAATACAACAAAGATATTATAATGCGACTAATGCTGCAAATAAGGTTATAATAATAGAACCCTAAAAGTTGACATACATATTTAGAAAGTCATGTATTTACCATTCCATTAGGGCACATGATGTCCTTATGAATGCATCATAAGTTGTCACTTTGACAATACGAAATACTCCATTACATAATCATTGAGAGGTACCATAATGCAGCTACATCCAATGTGTCTACTGTTAGGGTGCACATTGGTGCACATCTGTTTATGCATCTGATGATTCCTATGGACCCTTGGCTCACATAATTATCATTGGAAATTAGGACTTCTGGCTCCAGATCTACAAGTTCCTCCAGATATTTTTCAACAAGAAGAATCGCTTTTTGGAGTACCAACTCCCAAGGAAAACATATAACGTTCTAGGTGTAAATGTAATGGTGCATATCAGTCAAATCATGTAAAATATGCCAAATGTAAAGCCTTACAGACTGATACTGAAGTATACATTTGTTCTGGTGGTCAAGTAAAAGTGACTTGTGAAGATGAAGCCCTCATAAGAGCTGTTGTTGGAATACTCACCTGCCTCCTATTCTGATTTGAGTGAGTAAACCTGTGCTTCTGTGTGCTTCTACCTAGTTATTAATAAGTTATTTCAAAAGTATCTTCAGTGATCATTTGGATACAATACTAGTGACTATTAAAGTTTAAAATACATGATGTATTTATGAATCAGCCATTGTGAATGTTTCTGTGTCATAATGTACACAAATCCTATACAGAAACTGCCTTCTCAAATGATATGATCACTAACACTTGACAAACTGGCAGCATCTCTTTACAGTTTTTAATAAATTATTGGAGTGTGATCATGTTTGTAAGTGACAAGACCATACACGTTTTAATGGTGGGCTGGCTGTGTGGTAAACACCTTAAATTATAAGCAAATATTTGTTTTTAAAGGTAACTTTGTTAATTTGTTTCTTACAGAATTTGAATCCACCACCACAAAATATCACAGTTAATTTGCCACAATCCCAGGTTACAGTAACGTCATCAGATCTAGTCATTGATATAAACATGAAGAAAAATAGTTTTATCTGCTCTCAAACACCTCTACTGTCTAACAACACTGAAGGTAAGCATCCCTTTTCTAATGATCAAATACACACTACTTTGAAAATGGTTTACAGTCCCGTCTGCTGTATTAAAATCCCATTATATCCTATAGGGATCGTAATACGGCAGATGGGATATCCGTCATGTTTGTAATGGAATATTCAATCCATCAACATCTATATCACGCCCATACTGTTGAATCTTTAACGTCCATCAACTGAAGGAAAAGGTTGTGTGAAATGGGCTCTTCAAACCAATTCATGTTATTTTCTATTGTAAGTGAGCCTCCAAAGAGTTCAGATCTAATATGACATCTAGTGCTGTCACACTTGGTGTTCCTTCACAAATTGCAGTCTCTTTCAAAGACTTACTGCTGAGAGGTTCTAGTCAATTACCTTCTGGGATGATTGAGGAAAGGGCGATTCCCCCTAGTAGTCATAGAACTACTCTGAGCTTCCTACTACATATGAAAGATGTCAAGAGTCTCCTTCAGAGGGTTCCAAAGAGGAGGAAGAACCATAAAGGGTGAATGCCTCCTTGTCAAACTTGTAACTATTTATTGTAGATGAAGAGTAATGTAGAGAAGAATAGTAAGGTACCAAGCTCCCGCTAATGTCTGGAAGGAGGAAAAGTCAAGCAAGAATCCAGAAATCCAGCAGAATCCTGAGTTACAAAGCATGAAACATCAGGGACAAAAATAGTAGCAAATAGAGATGAATGCAAAACAAATATGTGAACTTGCAGATGCCTTCTTATATATGATTTGAACAGGAACTGGCATCAAATGAAAAAACCCTTCTCCAGTCTTGGATTGGGATGCTGGGTTTGCTGGGTGCACCAGCATCTTGGAAAGATCACGTTCTAATGCTTGTTTATGCCTCCTTCCTGAAAGACATGTAATCTGTCAAGCATATGAAGAGGAAGTCCAATTTTGGCATTCTTCATGCAGCATTGTACTCTGCTGCTGCCCTCCCCACCTAGTGTGTCCTACAATTCATGGAACACCCCTATTGGTGACAGCACATAAACGCCAGTGCAGTCTTTGAGCTAGACAGCCAAGTGGTTGCTGAGCACGATGGTCAGCCACCTCCATTCTTTTAACTTCTGGTAAAAACTTGGTGTTCCTGATCCCGATGCAACAGTATGCCCCATGCTGAAGCTCCATGCTTGTTGGGATGTCATTGAAGGAAAAAGGTGAACTAAAAGGGGAGCATGTGCACAAATATTACTGTGTAATGGAACCTCACTAGGAGGAAACACTTTTCAGTGAATGAGAAACTGAAGGCAGGTTCCCCTGTTTTAAAAGCACCAATTAAAACTTTACCTAGAGAGTTTATCGTGATTTGATGTAATTCTGAGAAATCAAAATAAATTAAAAATGTGTCAGAAGGGCATGGAATGGCTAATACTTTTACATATTTTTGGTTGATTTTGCAAGCCTGAAACTCATCCGTTTTCTGCTGTTTGAGGCTTTTGCAAAAATTGTCAATTTAGTGTACTGGAAAACATTTTTATATAGGAGTGTGGAGACTTGGGGGCATATTTATACTTTTTGGTGCAAAACTGCACTAATGCAGATTGGCATCAAAATGTTTTGCACCGGCTTGCACCATTCTTGAGCACCAGCCGGGCACCATATTTATGGAATGGTGCAAGCTAGCGCAAAGGGTAGGCTAGCATAAACAAAATGACGTTAGCTGGATTCGGGTGGCGGGTACAGGAGAAGGGGGTTTGCACCAAAAAATGACGTTAGGCACGTTAGAATAAAAAAAAATGACTAACCAGCCTAGCATCATTTTTTGATGCAAAACCATCCATACCACATGACTCCTGTCATAGAAAAGATAGGAGTCATGCCCACCCCCCCAATGGCCAGCACAGGGGACCAGGGTCCCCTGGGCATTGACGCAAGAAAGGCTTCCACGTCCAAAAAATGACTTCAACTCCATAACATTTTTTATTTTATTGTAACAGCACCATTCGGCAAAGCTGCTCAAATTGTGATATATTAACATTACTCTTATTTGTGTAGTTTCATGCCGATCCTTCAAAGATGGGAAATTTCAGGGAGGCGATGTGGTAATATATGCTACTAACTATGGCTCCCTTGACAAATTTACTTAGAATCTACATTGGATTAAGGGGGCGTGTTATAGCTTTCCTGGTGGGGTGTGAGTTAAGGTTTGTGTAACCACAACTGGCCAGTTTCAGAGTTTCTGGTATTTTATTTCAAGCCCACAACTTACCACAGCAAAGAGACTTTTGGTGGGGCAGCGGGTTAATGTTGTAATACAGCCACCATCTATACAACCAACCCACACTACTTATTGCCTTTGGTCATGCTCCGTATGTCCTTTGGTCTTGTGCAGCATGGGTTGGCCGCAAGGTGTAGATTTTGACCAGGTCATACGCCCAAACTGTCATGTCCAACCTCCCACATGTGGAATCTCCACAGTGCATGACCTTCATTCATGACTAAACATGGCCCCCTATCTTTGCTATACAGAGTCAAATGGTCATTCGTGGATATGGTGCATATGATCTTTTCAGCCCTGTCACAGTAGATCTGCAATCATGTTAACTCTGGCTGGAGACAAGACTGATAAAAGGTGAACAGAAGTCAGTCACAGAATAAGCTCAACAGTAATCCACTTCAGGAGTGAATGTAATTGCTGAGAGGATTTATGCTTCCCACTCTCATACCCTTTTTATGCGAATCGAACCACTACTTCCCACTGCAGCAGCCTGACAGCGAGATATTGAAACTGGTGCTCACAATAATATTTTACTGTGATGGTGGATTTCATATATATTCTAAAGACGATATGCAAGAAGGGGAATAACTGTATTACTTTGTGGTTGCAGACAAAGTGTATTAGGGCAGATTGAGAATGTAATGTAAATTTGTTTAATTTTCTTATAGGTTCACAACCTTCAGCTCTCCAACAAGGGAAGACTTTGTATGACATCATAAATATTGTCCCTGCCAGGCGATGGAAGGAGTTCATGCGAACCTTGGAATTGAAGGATGCAGAAATTGATCGAGTAGAGATGGAATTCCCCTACTTTAGAGAACAGCAGTATGAAATGCTGAAGAGTTGGTCCCAACAGAACAAGACTGAAATGGATTCAATATATTCTGCCCTCGAGAGGATGGAGCTATCTGGCTGTGCAGAAGAACTCAAAAGGAAGATAGAGAGAAGCCCTTGAATTGATCATTTTATCTCTATTCTTTGAATCAAAGGTGAACACTACAGGAGAGGGATAATGGTTAAGCCTAAACTTCCATCTGTCACCCAAAGAGTGACAGATGGAAGTTCTCAGAACAGAAAATCTGCGGGATGCAGGGACTGCGACTTCTACCTATATGATTCAAATTAAAATGGTAGGAACGTTTTATAATTTGAGAGATATGGTAAAGTATGAAAAATCGGACACTTGTTTCATGCCAGCCCTCAGTGAGCAAATTCTGTTAAAATTCACGTTATATTTAAATTATTGCTTGGAAGCCTCCAGTAGAAGGAAGGATTGTGTGTTCGACAGGGGCATATCTCTCAAAAGTGCAGTGGAACTGGGTACCGTGGATCTCGGGGGCTCGCTGCATCCTGACTACAGCAGTTTATGCCTGCCAAGCCAGGGATGGGGAGGACATTTGCCATGGATCTGTGACACCGTTGCTATGCCACTGGTGGTCAATATACTGAAGTATGAGCTACTTGCCTCATGTTGGGTGCAAGTAGCTTATCTATTCCTGGCCTTTTCCTTTCACTTGGCTTAACATGAAACACACCTTTGCACATTCCTCACTGCAGTGCTCAACTAGAAAGTGATTTCTGCTCACCAGGATAGTTCATCTCTATTTTGATGCAAGTTAGGAAGGATGAACAGGGCGCAGTGTATTAGCTACATTCCAAATGTCTGCCACATCCTTTGCAAAACGGAGGAGCGAACATGTGAACATTGAATAGAACACTTTGAAATGTTTTTGTCTCTCAATACCAGTTGCACTTAATGTCTTTCAGCAGTGACGCTGGATGGCAACAAGAAACGATGAACCTGTGCCAGCTGGGAGACACACCAGAGACAAGCTGCAGATGAAGGAGGATCTGCAGGGGCTATAAGTGATAGGGAACTGTCAGGCTATTGATAATTATCAACTATTTATACTGTAGAGGATTGTACTGTTGAATATTGAGGATATCACAATCTTTATTTAAACATGGGCAACATATCGAAGACCAAAACATAAAAAGGTAAGTACATATGGATGAAGTATAGATTTACTAACTCCATATTTACGTACCTTGAAGATATATATATATATATATATATAAAAAAAAAAATATATATATATATATATATACATGTTAGAAATGGGGTCTTTGGTTGACATTCAGGTTACCCCCTGTTCAAGCAAGGACCCTCACTCTAGTCAGGGTAAAAGAGAATCACCCTCAGCTAAACCCTGCTTACCCCCTTGGTAGCTTGGCAGAGCAGTAGGCTTAACTTCAGAGTGCTAGGTGTAAAGTATTTGTACCAACACACACAGTAACTTAATGAAAACACTTCAAAATGACACAACACCAGTTCAGAAAAATAGGAAATATTTATCTAAACAAAACAAGACCAAAACGACAAAAATCCGACATACACAAGTGAAGTTATGAATGTTTAAAGATTTTACTCAAAAATAGCGGTTAGAAACAAAATGCGTCGATGAGGTGTTAACACGGCGTCGTGACGGAGTCGTTCCCAACAAGCCGACACCGCGGCGCTGGACATGGAGTCGCGTAGACCCCCAAGTACGGTACCTTTGGTGAAGAGTGAAAACAAGCCGATGAGTGAAGTCGGGGATCGCGGCGTCTGTGCAAAACATTGAATCTGCACACTTCAAGTGGCGTCGGTCACAACGTGGTGCGGCGACTTTCACGGAGTCGCGGACTTCAGCGGGGCTGCAGCGGCGTCAGGCCTGCGAAGGTCGTCGCGTTCCAGTGAAGATCACGGCATCGGGTGCAGACAGCATCACCGGATTCAGCAGCGGCATCGGTCCGAAGTCGTCCGAAGTCGATTTCCTTGGATTTCCACCAGCTTTCCTTTCAAGGGCCCATAGACTGGATATGGCACCACTTGTCAGAGCAGGAGTCTCTCCAGAGACTCCAGGTGCTGGCAGAGAGAAGTATTTGCTGTCCCTGAGACTTCAAACAACAGGAGGCAAGTTCTAAATGAAGCCCTTGGAGATTTCTTCACAAGATGGAAGGCACACAAAGTCCAGTCTTTGCCCTCTTACTCTGGCAGAAGCAGCAACTGCAGGATAGCTCCACAAAGCACAGTCACAGGCAGGGCAGCACTTCTCCTCTGCTCTTCAGCTCTTCTCCAGGCAGAGGTTCCTCTTGTTTCCAGAAGTGTTTTAGAGTCTGTGGTTTTGGGTGCCCTTCATATACCCAATTTCTCCTTTGAAGTAGGCCTACTTCAAAGTAAAGTCTCTTTTGAATGGGAAATCCTGCCCTTCCCAGGCCAGGCCCCAGACACTCACCAGGGGTCGGAGATGGCATTGTGTGAGGACAGGCACAGCCCTTTCAGGTGTAAGTGACCACACCACCCCTCACTTCTACCACAGATGGCTCATCAGGAAATGCAGACTACACCCCAGCTCCTTTTGTGTCACTGTCTAGTGTGAGGTGCAACCAGCCCAACTGTCAAACTGACCCAGACAGGGAATCAACAAACAGGCAGAGTCACAGCAATGGTATAAGCAAGAAAATGCTCACTTTCTCAAAGTGTCATTTTCAAACGCACAATCTTAAAATCAACTTTACTAAAAGATGTATGTTTAAATTGTGAGCTAAGAGACCCCAAACTCCACATGTCCATCCGCTCCCAAAGGGAATCTACACTTTAATCAGATTTAAAGGTAGCCCCCATGTTAACCTATGAGAGGGACAGGCCTTGCAACAGTGAAAAACAAATTTAACAATATTTCACTGTCAGGACATATAAAACACATTACTATATGTCCTACCTTAACCATACACCGCACCCTGCCCTTGGGGCTACCTAGGGCCTACCTTACAGGTGCCTTACATGTAAGAAAAGGGAAGGTTTAGGCCTGGCAAGTGGGCACACTTGCCAAGTCGAATTTACAGTTAAAACTGCACACACAGACCCTGCAGTGGCAGATCTGAGACATGATTACAGAGCTACTTATGTGGGTGGCACAACCAGTGCTGCAGGCCCACTAGTAGCATTTGATTTACAGGCCCTGGCACCTCTAGTGCACTTTACTAGGGACTTACTAGTAAATCAAATATGCCAATCATGGATAAACCAATTACATACAATTTACACAGAGAGCATATGCGCTTTAGCACTGGTTAGCAGTGGTAAAGTGCTCAGAGTTCAAAAGCCAACATCAACAGGTCAGAAGAAATAGGAGACAGGAGGCAAAAAGATTGGGAATGACCCTGCATAAACAAGATATATATATATATATATATATATATATATATATATATATATATATATATATATATATATATATATATGTATCATCAAGGTGAATATATGAAGATTTAGGTATAGAAACTCTATACTTACCTTTCCATATTTCGGTTTCGATATGTTGTCCTTGATAATCCTATAGCATGATATTACATTTTCGACATTCAGGGGGCACACCACGATGGAGGCTTAAGGCAATTTTATGATGTATTTTTGTATTCATAGACGAATGAAAGAATGAGGCTTACTGAGAAAAGGTAATTCAGGCTGGACCAGTGCTGCACAGGACTCTTGATCAGTGATGCTTAAAATGCTGATACAGTTTACACCTATGAACCAATCAAAGGTGCTATGGAGGATTCCCCGGGAAATCATTGAGCAACAAGAACATAGATGTGCTTTGGAAATTGCAGCTCTCTGTACTGCACTGTGTGCATTATGTACTTACATTTGTGTACATGTATGTATTCATGAAGGAAACTATCAATATAATATTTAATGAGAACTGGTCTTATTTTACTGTTTGCTCACAGGATCACTCACCCTCATCCATTCACACTTACAAATATTCCTCTCTATAAAAACATTAACCTAAAGCCATATTTTGACATAAATGCATTTCTGCAGTGAGAAAAACGCAGACGCACCAATATATCTGCCTTTTTGTAAGTGGAGGGTTTCATTTATTGGTGGTTGTATTTGTAAATGTATGTGTGCATGTGATTGTGTATACGTGTATGAGCAAGTAGCAGATTGAAAGGACGAATGGCTGGATTGATATCTTGATTTGATGTGTAAGTGAGTGGATAAAGGTGTGACTGTGGATATAGGTGAAAAAGAGTTAATGTGACATTGGACTGCTGGATGAATGAATGGATGAATAAGTTAGAGGGTTGCCGTGTGGGTGAATTTATATTGGACAGATGCTTTAGTGACTGGATGTACTGAATAGATTGGCAGATAGACGTATAGATGGAAGGGCGTTTGATTGTTTTCAACCAAGGTATGTTGAATAGATGGATGGTTGAGTTAGTTGGAAAACGTATGGGAAAGTCTGTAAGTAGTGGAGTGGGTGGGTGGGTCAGTGAGCTGCTGGGTGGGCAGTGAATGGGTGGATGGAGAAGTGTGTGGATGGATGATGGGGTTGATGAGTCAGTGGGCGCTGAGTTGGGTGGGTCCCCAGGGACTAAATTGCATGCCCATGTCTAAAGTGCTTCAGTAAACCAACACTAGTGTAGAATACAGCAGTGTAGAATGGCACAGGGACAAAGAAGAAGGCTAACCCCTGTAACAATACACCAGTAGAGGACTATTTTGGTTAGCGAGACAGGCCATCAGACTCAGCAGGAAATTTAACCCCTTGAGAAAGGACATGGCAAGCCAGTACCAACCTAGACAAAGGACTCTGAGCATCTGACTTTACAGTCACCTTAAACTGGACAAATACAGAAAGACACAAAACACTGAAATGGAATGGTGTTGTAGCTAGAGGTTTCCTTCAACTGTTTGCCTCGTTTTCAGTGCATGATGTTATTTCATTCATTGAGGTGTGCAATGCTGCAGTGTGGTTCAATTGTTCGTATTTTTTAAGGTAGAGAATTAAGGGCCTCATTTACGAGGCCCTATCGGCACACTGCGCCCCCGGAGCGTCATTTTTTTAAGCTCTGCTGGTGCAGTGTGCCATCCAGTGCTAAATTTGTGCTTATTGTTTCCGGTGCTGAGTACCGGCACTTATTTTTGAGGGCTGGGGCTTATTCTTCTGCCTCAAGCATCTGCTGCGAGCAAACGACCAGGATGGAGGAAGAGAAAAATGAAAAAGCGCCACAAAGGCAGATAGCAGAAAGCTGCAAGAGTGAGCTGAAGGGTCAGGGAGTGGCTGTAATTGGATTAAAGAGGCCAGAGATGGCTTCAGGATTACGCTGCCTCAGTATTCTGTGCTCGCACATTTAAATGCAGCAGCCACGTGTTTAAGAGCAGGGCTTTGGGCACTGGCACGTTTTTATTTACAAATTAAACACTGGTGCCATCCCATGTTTAGAAGGCCACACAATGCCACCTTGCGTAGTTTTTCATGGCCTTGTAAACATGGGCCCCTTTCATGAATAACACTGCATGAAAGAGGCATTCTAAGGGTGTTGCAGTAGGTGTTCACACGCAACACCCATGGATCGCTAAGGAATCTGAAGCATTCCCAGATTTACAAGTCTGGGAATTCGTCAGATTCCTACGCCACCCTAGACGTGGCATAGAAGTGACGCAATGGGAGAAATATCTTGATTTCTCCCACTTTTTCCTTTCTATGTGTGCTGAATTCTGCAGCACACAGAAAGAGGAAGACAACTCTCTCGATTGTTTTTGTGCAGGAAGGGTTCCTGCACAAAACAATCATCCCCACAATGCAGGCATCCTTGCACTATGGTGCAAGGATGCCTGCATTGGTGCTAGGCAACAATTTGTGCACAAGCACAGGAGTAGAGGACAGAAATGCACTGTATCTTGTAGATGTCTAGGTAACTTACAGTTCGGGCCAATGGACATCTGCTTCAGCGAAACATTTGCATTACAAGTAATTTTCTTTGCTGTCAACAAAACTCAAAATTCCTTCTTTTACATAAATTTAATTCCACCTATAACACTTTCATCCCAGTAAAGTTTGTTTAGGTTATGTTCAGCTTTGGCTTCCACTGCATTTCCACGTGTTAAATGTCGGCTCGTGAAGGATGTGATTCAGTTCACAAGATGGCAGTTGTGAATGTTACTTAGAGGCTTTGTACCTTGAGCAGCATCCGTAAAAATCCCTTTTTTGCTGAGTATAGTTGATTCCAAGTATATTTTTGCTGAGGCAAGTTCTGTGACATGATGTACGGGCACTGCTATGTAAAAAAGGAATATGCATTTTTTAGTTCCTGTGGTTTAGTCAGCAAGAGCCACATATGGCACATTAGGTGGTCAAGAGACGCACATGCACCTTCCGTAGAGCTCCTGTTTTGCTGTTTTCAGACCAGAAGCCATCACCAACAAGACATGGTGAAGGACAGTCTTGAGAGAAGGGAATATTTTTTTCTGAAAACATTAGCATTTTTTATTTTAAGACTTTATTTAACTATCAGTGGTGGCCATAGCTCATATGTTTATTTATCCAAGTCTGCATCCGCAAAACACCCTTTCCACAGCACACCTTTGCTCAAGAAGGATAATCTGGACTTCAGAACCACTTCTAGTTTTGTATCTCAGCCCAGTGTTCCGACTTGGATTGTAAGCAGCAGCAATCTCAGCAGCAGGGGACAAAGAGGGCTGAAGACAGTCAAAGGGGATTTAAGTACCAGGAAAGGTTGTATACTATTAACGATGGATGCAAAGCTAAAGACTCGCTGACACAGTTGGTGTCTTCAAAGTCAGAATGAAAGTTGTTATCATTCGGCTGTGCGCCTTCCTGCTCCAGTCTTGCTCCAGTGAGAGTCTTTGCTTCTGGTTCTCGGTCTCCTCATTTTAAAACTGTGTCCAGCACCTGCCACACTCGAGCAGACACTTGTGTTCTGAGGGTCTCTTCAGCATCTGTGCAATGCAGATCCCCAACAGGAGTCATCAACAATTCTGCACTCAATGCTATTTTCAGTGCACAGATGTGCACGATGCAAGGGCAAATTGCGGCTTCTATGTGGGAGGAGTTCAGGGAGTAGCTTCACAATGCTGAGACTAACATACGTGTGGTGCGGCTCCTCTATAATAGTGGAGGACTGTCGCCCCCCTGCTCAGAGTCAGGCAGTCACAAATAAAATGATAAGAAAATAATGTTATTATTGTTTTATTTATCACTGTCAGACTGAGCCATGCAAGTGTAGGGTGGGTGGAGGCCGGGCCATGGCAGGAGGGGGAGTGTTGGGCATTGTAAAGTGTGCATGTTGGTTTGGCCGACCGTCGTAGGCCAGCTAAACCGACATGGGCACTTACATTTCTCCAGCCTAGATGTGTTGCACAGTCAGGTGGAGAAATGGAACAGGCTCCCTGTGCCTAAGTGAGCGTCAAACCAGCCCGCTCAGGCCAATCCCAATGCTGCTCTCATGCTTGATATAGCACCAGAGCAGCATCTGGATTGGGAGCTTGTGCTTGTGCCCCAGTGACTGCCGGACGGACGAGGAGTACTGAGGCGTACGGGACCAGAGCTGCAGGTAAGTTATCATTTTTTTATTTTCCCCCCACTCAACCCGCCCCCCTGATAGCCCCTCCTCCACCACTCCACTTTTGAGTGGCAGCAGCCATCACTGACATACATGGCAATGGACTCTATTCTGGCAGGAAACTCACAATTTTAGAAGTGAGAAATGACTTTATTTGAGCTGTCTCCGCCTAAGTTGCCTATGGTTCAATATATGTCAGTGGGAAAAAATGCATTCTCCCAGTTTGTTTTTCAAAATCTCACAATTTCTAGCTTTACAGTGTTGGCAGTGATACAATGTTGCCACTTGCAGTGGCTATGATGTGGTCAGGCATTGCTGATTTTGCTTCTTTACTGCAACAGAAGAACTGCTGCAGAGTTTGTGTAAAAGTGCAGAGCGATTTCACAAGCCCTGGAGAGTGCAAACCATGCCTTTGGGTCAGAGACAGCTGTGGATTATGTATAACACAGAAGGGTCCATCTAATAAAAGACGTATCTAGGCATCATTTTACCTAATAAATTTAAAAGCTCATAACAAGGTACTGTAAAGATGTAAGGCTGCAGGAGCTAAAAAAAAATAAGATAACAGAACATAACATGGGATAACCAGAAGAACATAAGAAGATCTGAATCACTGCACCAATCATGACTGAGGGTTCACCTAGAGTACTGCGTGCAGCTGGGAAGGTCACTCTAGAGACAGTGCAGAGGACAGCCGCAGCACTAGCCTTAAGGTGAAAGAGGAAAGGACTGAAATATACATGGTCTGGGAAGAGGCAACTGCCAGATATAATAGAAACATTCACATATCTCACTGGAATAAATGCACATCGTGGTGTGGGCAACGTTCTAGAATGTGGTTCTTAAGTTATGAATCTGCTGAGGATTCTCAGCAGTACAAGGATGTTGTTACCTTAAGAAAGCCTAATAAAACCTTAAAATTGGCTTGGACCACGAGCTGGAGGGAAGCAATCAGTGACAGAACTCAAGCTAGGGACAAATACAGCAAAGTTCTATTGTTGGTAGTATGAGTGCAAAGACAGAGAGGCAGTAGTTTTGCCACTATATGCTGTCTGATCTTTAATTTGAGTAATACCACCAGAGGAAGTGTGGATGAAATTTTTCCACGCTGTAGTATTATAATCATTACGGGTTCCAAGGGCTAGTAAGGGGACCAGCGAGGTAACACCGCTAGCTTTACCCTATCACAAGCTACAAAACCCATCAGGTATACCTGGTGAAATTTGCGCTGTAAAAGAATGTTCGGTAGTCCCTATCTGCCAAAATTAATAACATTCTGGGGCTAATTTATGAGCTTTTTTTAGAGCCGTATATTTTGAGTGTTGTGGCTTCATGATAATATTCAAAATGTGTATGCAAATATTTTGCAATGCATTGAATCCTCTTGTAGATATACATTATTCTGCTAATCTTGTGTTTTTATGTGGTAAATTTGGTCCTGAAACACCCTTGAGAACCTTGAGTAATTACTACATTTCATATTTCAGAAAGTCATCATGACATGATGCAGTATTGTGCTGTTGTACAATTAAGTAGTGTTACTTATGAAATGTAGACATTTTATGTCAATAATTTTTAGTTTATCCTCAATGATATTTTTCAATATTGTAATCTTGGTAAAGCAATATTTATACTAATTGTTTCATGTTTAGAATTTAATGTATAAAACATTAAGTACATTTATATCTATGCATTTGTATACGCTGTATGTACACAATAAAACCTTTCCAAATTTGCAAGTAAAGTGGCATACGTAAGTGCATGCTGTGATGAAGCCTTGGAGGCTGCAGAACGCCGTTCTGCTAATTTCTGCTTTATATTTAGTGATTGCACCTACTTTCATCAGGTATGCAGCCCATTGTAATTTTGCAATATTACACATTTTTTACCATATCTGGTATTTTGACCGATGCAGTTACCTCAACTAGCAACATGCACACTGTGTAGAAGGAGAAGTGATTTATTTAAAAAGTGCCATAACTGTCACTCTTGTAAAGCACTTGCATTTGTGTGAGTCTCCTGCACAGCTTCAGGGAGCACAGATTTGGGAAGCAGGAGAAACATAAGGGGCATATTTAAGAAAAGTGGCGCTGCACACGGTGCAGAGTCACTTTTCTTGCGCACTTACCGCCCTCCTCCTACCACCACCATGTGTGCGCCATATGTAAAATACAGCGCACCATGGAGCAGGGTAGGAGGTAATAGCTTCATTTTTATGACACTATTGATGTACTCGGCAGGAGTAGCACCAGCATTTTGCCGCTACTCCTGCAGAGTACATAGGCGCCCATTGTAAACAATATTGTGCCCTCTTTTAACGCCTGCTCTGAGCAGGCGTTAAAAGTGCTGAAAACAATTGAGCAAGGAAATCTACTAGATTTCTTTGCGCCATTTTTTTGCCCCCCCCCCAGAATGAGGAATGTCCCCTTTGCATACATTCTGCCTGGTGCAGGCATAATGTAGCGCAAAAAGTTACAAAGTAGCCCAATGCATGCATTGCACCACTTTGTAAAAATGGCGCAGGGATTATGACTATCTAATGAAACATTAGCGTCAAAAAAATGACACGGTGTAGTGTGGGTAGATGGAGCTGGGGCTCTTAAATATGCCCCTAAGTGTCCTGCCTGATTATAACAAATGAAATGTTATTTTAAATTGCATATCTTTCATGCAGCCTCTGCTGCATGGCATATCTTCTATTAAATGAAATGTTATGTGACGTTGGAATGGTAATGGTTGCAACTTTGCTTGGAAATAAATTCTATTGTAACCAAGGGCTATATTTATGAGAGGCTTGTGCCTTAGGAGCGCCACTTTTTTGGATGCTCCAGTGCTGCAAGCTTCTTAACCATATCTACGAGGCCACATAAAGCCACTCTGCATGGCTTTGCATGGCCTCAAAGATATGAAGTAAGACAAAGTAGCTCTAGTCGCTGTGTAGCCTTACTCTGCACCACAGAGGCGCTCCATGGGAGTTTTCCCACGCAACACCTATGGATTTTGGCGCTGCCCCAGATTTACTTAATGACATAAACCTGGGGCAGCGCCAAACCCTTATGCCTCCCCAGAGCAGGTGTAAACAGGGGAAGTATTTTCATTAACCTCATTTTTTCCTCTTTCCATGTGTGGCAGCACACATAGAAAGAAGAAAAAGCCTTTCAGGATTCTTTTTGTGCAGGAAGTTGTCCCTTCTTAGGCAATAACAATACTGCATGCAACACAAGGCTGGCCAATTGTGCGTCAGTGCAGGGGGAAAGGACAGGAATGCACCATATTTCATTTCTGGAATACGGTGCTTTCCTGCCCTTTCACATTGGCCCACATGTGCACCATGTGGATAACCTGGGGTAAAATGACTCATGGTGAAGTTGACATCCACCTATCTATTACTGGTAAAGCCTTTAAAAGACAGAAAAAGCATTCACCCTGAGCTCGGCTGAATTCCACTGAAACAGCATGGACATTTCTCTCGGGTTGCAGCCAATTCACTTTTGTTGACCTTGTTCTCTAGCCGCCATTTTAGAGAACTGGCCATGTAATGTCCAAGATGAATTGGATGGAATCCCTGCTGCATTGCATGTAGTGCCACGTGCGTTTGAAAAGACTCTACACCGTCTCTCTCTATTTAGAAGGGAAGGCATCTGGAGCAAGTGCTGGCAGAGGAGACTGAATTATATTTGATACTCACGGTGTTGAACTAGTGGGTCAGGGATTGAGTTTGGAGGTAGAATGACCTCTCTCTAGCTGAGACAGGGATTCATCAATGTTGGTATCTGGTGCCTAGAACTTTTCAGTAGTTTAATTCCACAAAGTGCTTATCCAGGTATGGAAGCACACATTCTTTCTGCAAGACTGGAATAGAATTGGCTAGTTCTGACCACCGATGACTGACAGTTGTAGATAGATGTTAACCTGCCCTTCTTATCCCCTCCCAAAAAGAGATTCTCCCTCTACCTGAAGAGGAGAGAAGAATTACCTGCGTGCTACACTGAAGAACACGTAGCATCCTGTCGGAGTCCATTGGAGAGGTGTTTTCTTTCTCCATTTCGCACCAGAGCTGACAGCATCTGTCTCATGCAGACCCTCAAAGCTATTCCACAAAGCTGGACCCATGCATTTGCCCCTGTGGAATCTCTTTCCTAAGGGCGGAAGGATCATACTGTTCGACTGCAAAAAGGAGTCCCATTGTCCTTTTAGAATTTCATATTTATCATGGACTTTGAAACCACACTGTGGGAAACCGGTCAAAGTGGAAAAAAGTGGATTGAATCTTTGACAACTTGTCTCCGTGTAGGACTGATATCAGCCTTATTGTAAAAAAGTTGTGCGTTGTAGAAACATTTAAACTGAAAAACCGTGGGAAACCTTCCTAACCTTCAGCAAAAAGACACAGCTTTATGACCTGATATTTTTGGGATAATCTGCGAGGTAATGCACGAGTGTGTGCTCACTGTATGTGACCTACTCCAGTTCTAGCCAGTGTCAGGCTCGAAAACACTGACTTTTTGTAACTTTTTTATTTTTATTTATGAGATGTTTTTCTGTGTAGTTCTACATTAATCTCACTGGATGTTATTGCTTTAAAGCATGGGGATAGCATAAGCATTTGTACATCAAGATACATGGGTTACATGAATATTATGAACAGCATCGTAACATGCCATAACGAACATCACATTTGACAATACAGATCTATTACGTTTAGGGCCCATATTTATACTTTTTTAGCGCCGCATTTGCATCATTTTTTGACGCAAAAACAATGCAAATTTACAAAATACCATTCTATTTTGCAAGTTTGCACCGATTTTGCATCAAAAAAACGACGCAAATGTGGCGCTAAAAAAGTATAAATATGGGCCTAGATTTATACAATATTCATTATATGACCCAGATCACAAAGACATTTGCTTGAATGCATAAATAGTACCTTAAGCACAGTGGGGTCCGGTGACATTTGAAAGTGGTGGGGCGGAAAACTTCAGCAAGATGTGAACTGTTGCGAGCGAGCAAGCCCGACACACTTATGGGCGGCTCCGGGGGGGGGGAGTTTGTTTCTCTCCCGTGAATTATTTTAAAATAGAGTGCTCAAATGGTTCATCTCTAAGTAAATTTGAGAAAGCAACAAGGTTAATACAGCAATAGTGAAATTATAGTTATGACATCAATAAAGAGATTTCATATGCTAAGGATGTTGGTAGCTACTTATTCAGTATAACTACAGAACTTCACAACAGACCGAGATAACAATGCTGAGTGCCTCACAGATTTGCTTATTTATTGATATACCTTTTCAAGCGAAATATACTGAGGAAATAGAAGTTATTGTGATTTGTCAGACTGGACACAACAAGACAGCAAGGAATAAACATTAAAAGGCAGTAGGACACCTTACAAGGCCCTGTAGGTCTCATTCAGGGGATGAAGAAATATGATATGGCCTGTAAACAAACTATAAAATAACATCCTGCTTCTTCAGTTCCACTTTTCACTCTTTTTTAGCCCAGCACTTAAGTTTCAGCCCTTGTTCTTTTCCCATAACACCCATGTTAACTTTGTCATGCAAATATTTACCCAGGTATCAGATGATCACCATGTAAAATAATATCCTCTAACCTGATGTTCTAAACGCACACACACCATGGACATCTTAAAGATTTTGGGGGCCCCTGTTCAGAACAGTATTGAACTTATAATCCAATTTCAGGTCTTTCATTTCCTCTTTAGCCGGGTCGCAGAGTGCATAGGCGCCTTCATCCAAATTCTAAATGTGTTTACATCTAATATTAAGGGATAGTGACTTGTGTTGTCAATATCGTGATATACCAGCAGCTCACTAATATTACTGCAAATAATCTCTGTGACACCCTCCCATTTCTCACATGTAAGGTCCTTTGATCTAAAATAAACTTTTTTATGGATGCTCCATGAAACATAAACACAACATTACTCTGCAAAACGTATGTAACAGACTCTTACACATCATCCATATTTAAAATAATTTAAAGAAAAACTGTTTTTAAAACACTCATTCAAGACATATTCTAGGTCATTAGGGCAAGACTCTCTGCAGAACAGAGTTGGCACTATCAAGGGCCCACTTTACCCATGCATGAAAGGCGTCTCTGACACACATCACTGAGTCCTTAAGTATACCAATGCATAGAAATGTGATTTTGTTTTGGATTTACAGCTCCTCTGGGGAGCAGCTTCACTCTAAGGCCCATATTTATAATTTTTTAGCGCCACATTTGTGCCGCTTTTTAACGCAAAAGCGGCGCAAATTTACAAAATACAATTGTATTTTGTACATTTGCGCCGCTTTTTGCGTCAAAATATGACGCAACTGCGGTGCTAAAAAGTATAAATATGGGCCTAAATTCATTATTCTTACAGCCACACGTGGTACACCATCCACCACAATGGATATTTACATGCAGACAATTTTTAAAGACATACTCTGTCGTGTCAACTTGCCAGGATACAAAGGGAAGAGCGGGCAAGACTCCCAAAATCAGCCTGCTTGTTATTTCATTTCAAATTACCAGATTTGGCTAGAGCCCGCAAAAGACACTACCTCCTGCCTTGAACAATTACAAGCACAGGTCGAACATGCGCAATCGCTCATGACGCCAGGCCAGCCACAGTGATTGAAAAGTGCTGAAACGTCTCCCACTTTCATCCTGTGAGAGGAGCAACAAAACTGCCATTTTTCCTGCTGGGTATCGCGACTGAACTTGCCGACCGCAGAGCCCAGAAAATAGGTTGCCTTTGGGGTTAGAGGGTGTTGGACCTAGCCCTTTTTGCAGGGTCATCCCCAAACTTTTTGCCTCCTTTCTCCTATTTTCCCTGACCTGTCTTTGTTGGCTTTTGAACTCTGAGCACTTTACCACTGCTAACCAATGCATATGCTCTCTGTGTAAATTGTACTGTTAATTGGTAATATGCATGATTGGCATATTTGATTTACTAGTAAGTCCCTAGTAAAGTGCACTAGAGGTGCCCAGGGCATGTAAATCAAATGCTACTAGTGGGCCTGCAGCACTGATTGTGCCACCCACATACATAGCACTGTAATAATGTCTCAGACCTGCCACTGCAGTGTCTGTGTGTTCAGTTTTAAACTGTAAATTCGACTTGACAAGTGTCCCCACTTGCCAGGCCTAACCCTTCCCTTTTCCTACATATAAGACACCCCTAAGGCAGACCCTAAGTAGCCGCATGGGCAGGGAGCAGTGTATGGTTAAGGTAGGACATATACTATTGTGTTTTATATGTCCTGACAGTGAAATACTGCCAAATTCATTTTTCACTGTTGCAAGGCCTATCTCTCTCATAGGTTAACCGGGGGGTTGCCTTTAAACATGATTAAAGCATAGCTTCCCTTTGGGAGCTGATAGACATGTGTAGTTTGGGACCTCTGAACTCACAATTTAAAAATATATATTTTAGTAAAGTTGGTTTTAAGATTGTTGTTTGTAAATGCCACTTTTAGAAAGTGGGCATTTTCTTGCTTGAACCATTTTTGTGACTCTGCCTGTTAGTGGATTCCCTGTCTAGGTTAGTTTGACAGTTGGGCTGTTTGCACCTCTCTCCAGACAGTGACACAAAGGGGGCTGGGTTGTAGCTTGCATATTCCAATGATCCATCTGTGCTAGGAGGCAGGGGAGGAGTGGTCACTCGCACCTGAAAGGGCTGTGCCTGCCCTCACACAATGCTGACTCAAACCCCCTGGTGTACGTCTGAGGCCTTGCCCGGGAAAGGCAGGATTTCACAATCAAGTGAGACTTTCCTTTGAAGTAAGCCTACTTCAAAGGCCAAAATGGCTATAAGAAGATTACCCAAACCCACAGACTTTAGACACTTCTTGTGGTAGACACTCTATCTCACAGACACTTCTGGACAAGAAACCTGCTGGTGAAGAATCCCTGAACCAGACCGGCCTAGAGGAAATGCCTGGCTGCTGAAAGGACTCACTGGGACTGCTTTTCTGACAAGGACTGCTGCCTTGCTGTTGCCCTGCTGCCTTGCTGCTTGCTGCTCTCTGGCTGGGTTGAGAAGTGCTCTCCAACGGCTTGGATAGACCTTGCCTCCTGTTCCCTGAAGTCTCAGGACCAAAAAGACTTCACTCCTGCAACTGGACTCCTTGTGCGGCAAAAATTCCACCCACAGCCTGCTAAAAACAATGCACAGCCTGCCCCGCCGTGAAAAATTCACCGCACGCCGAACCGGAATGACGCAGTGCGACAGCGCAAGGAGAAGATTGACACGGCACTTGTGTTGCGACTGGAACTTCGATGCATGGCCCACCGGATCGACGCACAGCCGACCCAGGACGACACAGCTCGACTTCCAGAGAGGAAGCGACACAGTGCCTGCCGTGCGGGAGAAATTTCCACGCAACGCCAACTGGATCGACACAGCGTCTGTGACTTCGCTCCGCAAGCCCAGGATTCCACGCACAGACCCAGGTGTGCCAGAAACCCCTGCAACCTGAAGAGGAACCAAATCCACGTTCCGGAAATCAATGCACAGCCTTCCCCTGCGTGGAAAATAACCAAGCAAGTCAGTGTGCGAAGGGGCGAAACCGACGCACACCTCCACATTTTCCACGCATCACCTCCTCTGCAGTCCCTTGCGTAGATTTTGAACGCAAACCAGATACTTTGTGCTTGCAAGAGACTTTTATTGTTTTTTAGAGATATTTACTTGTTTTGCCAAGACTTAAGACACTTTGGTGGTCATTACAACCCTGGTGGTCGGTGTTAATGCGGTGGTAATGTCTACCAGGAGCACGAACGCCGGCGGCGAAGACCACGGTGAGTACTGCACCTACGACACAGGGGATGGGGGAGGGAAAAAACAGGGACACACACACGCAATACGCAACACCCCCACCCCCACCCTCACCCACGACAACACACACACTAATACAGCATGATACATTACAGTTACACCCCCAACTCCCTCGAAGAATGCAAAGACAAAAGGAAATGAGTGTAACCATCGTAATATTTTAAAATCCAGGATGCAAAAATATATATATATATATACACTATAAACAAAATATACACCAAGAATAGTAGTCCATGTGGTGCTCCATTGAAGTCCATGGAACACTGGGCCCACACGGTATGGGCGAGGCCCACACAAGATCCCCGACCATGATGGAGAGAACACTGCAGGGGCATCAGATAGCAATAAAACAGGAACCTCAGGGGGAAGGGAAAGGGGGGGCACCTCAGCCGGTTGAGTGCACAATGCCAAATCCACGAGGGGGGCACATACCCACTGTTCCATCCTGGGGAGTGCAAAGCCACAGTCTCTTTAGTCTAACAAGTGGGTGGTTTGCCCACTGTTCCATCCTGGGGAGTGCAAAGCCACAGTCTCTCAAGTCACTACAGTGGGTGGGTTTCCCACTGTACCATCCTGGGGAGTGCAAAGCCACAGTCTCTCAAGTCTCTACAGTGGGTGGGTTGCCCACTGTTCCATCCTGGGGAGTGCAAAGCCACAGTCTCTCAAGTCTAACAAGTGGGTGGTTTGCCCACTGTTCCATCCAGGGGAGTGCAAAGCCACGGTCTCTCAAGTCTCTACAGTGGGTGGTTTGCCCACTGTTCCATCCTGGGGAGTGCAAAGCCACAGTCTCTCAAGTCTCTACAGTGGGTGGGTTGCCCACTGTACCATCCTGGGGAGTGCAAAGCCACAGTCTCTCAAGTCTCTACAGTGGGTGGGTTGCCCACTGTTCCATCCTGGGGAGTGCAAAGCCACAGTCTCTCAAGTCTCTACACTGGGTGGGTTGCCCACTGTTCCATCCTGGGAAGTGCAAAGCCACAGTCTCTCAAGTCTCTACAGTGGGTGGGTTGCCCACTGTACCATCCTGGGGAGTGCAAAGCCACAGTCTCTCAAGTCTAACAAGTGTGTGGTGTGCCCACTGTACCATCCTGGGGAGTGCAGAGCCACAGTCTCTCAAGTCTAACAAGTGGGTGGTTTGCCCACTGTTCCATCCTGGGGAGTGCAAAGCCACAGTCTGTCAAGTGGATGCCTTTCTCCACTGGTTCTGGAGGGGGCTTTGTGCCCAGAGTGCTTCATCCTGCCATGGACTGAGGTAGTGGATGTGAATCTCCACTGGTTCTGGAAGGGGCTTTGTGCCCAGAGTGCTTCATCCTGCCAAGGACTGAGGTAGTGGATGCCTTTCTCCACTGGTTCTGGATGGGGCTTTGTGCCCAGAGTGCCTCATCCTGCCAAGGACTGAGATACTGGATGTGAATCTCCACTGGTTCTGGAGGGGGCTTGGTGCCCAGAGTGCTTCATCCTGTTCGTGACGGACTCAGTAGCGTCAGTACCCTTGGCGCACATGGTCCCGCGGTGCTTGTGGTGGCGGTGCCCTGTTCAGCGGTGCTTGTGGCGGCGGTGCCCTGTTCAGCGGTGCTAGTGGCGGCGGTGCCCTGTTCAGCGGTGATAGTGGCGGCAGTGCCCTGTTCAGCGGTGCTTGTTGCGGCGGGGTCCTTTGCAGTGACTCAGCTGCTGGCGGTCCTGTCTGGCCCAGTGGGGCTGGTGCTGGCGGCCCTGTCTGCCCCAGCGGGGCTGGTGCTGGCGGTCCTGTCTGGCCCAGCGGGGCTGGTGCTGGCGGTCCTTCATGGCCCAGCGGGGCTGGTGCTGGCGGTCCTTCATGGCCCAGCGGGGCTGGTGCTGGTGGAGGCCTCCTGGGCAGCTGTGACAGTGGCGTTGGCCTCCTGGGTAGCAGGGCTGGTGGCGGTGGCCTCCTGGGCAGCAGGGCTGGTGGCGGTGGCCTCCTGGGCAGCAGGGCCGGTGCTGGCGGTGGCCTCCTGGGCAGAAGGGCTGGTGGCGGTGGCCTCCTGGGCAGCGGGGCTGGTGCTGGCAGTGGCCTCCTGGGCAGCGGGGATGATGGCAGTGGCCTCCTGGGAAGCAGGGCTGGTGGCGGTCGCCTCCTGGGCAGCAGGGCTGGTGGCGGTTGCCTCCTGGGCAGCGGGGATGATGGCGGTCTTTTCCACCGCGCTGCTCTTCCCAGCCTTGCTGACTTTCTTGTGGCCCTTCTCGATCTTGGAAGGTCTCGCAGCTGAATCCACACTCCCACCTGTACCCCTGGGAGCGGCTTTGGTGGCTGGAGTCTTCCCCCTCTCCCATCGGGCACTGGCCAACTTTTGATGCTTGACAGGTGGGGGACTGTCCGTGCTGTGGCTCCGTGCCACACTGGCTGCCCTGGTGGCTGGTGCACTCCAGATTCAGGTGACTACAGGCACCACTGGTCCCGGAGATGTTGTGGCTGAGGTGCAAGGTTGGGACCTGGAGAGTCGGGCCCTAGGAGACGGACAGGATGGGGGAGGTGTGGGAAAGAGGTCAAGGTTGGACAGGAAAGGTTTTTTGGGAACACTGGGACGGGTAGCTGGAGGGGGTTTGGGAGTGGAGGAAGAGGTTGTGTTTGTAGGAGATGTTCGTTTGGTGACTTTGGGTGAAGGTGCATGCGCTTGAGGCTGTCGTGAGGTGGATGGCTGTTGGGTGGGTGTGTGCCTGCGTTTGTGTATCTTTGGAGGGGACGTCACAGACACACTGGGAGAGGACACAGGGGACGTGTGAATGGCAGTGGGGGTGGTGACTGCACGTGAGCGGGGTGTGGTGGTGGGTGTGCTGGTGATGGAAGTAGTGGCTGTAGATGTAGTGCATGCAGGTGTAAGTGTAGACGAGACAGGGAGGGAGGAGGGAGACGAGGAGGAGGGGGACACAGTGGAGGCAGTGGATGTTGGTGTCTGCATGTGTGTGATGCTTGCGTGAGTGCCTGTGGGATGTGTGGTGCTTATGTTTGCCAGAGCTTCCCTAGTGTGTTGAGGTGTGTGCATGCTGGTATGAAGGTGTGCTTGGGATAGGCTGAGATAGAGGGGATTGGGTCTGGGTGGAGGAAGTTGGAGGGGGGAGGCCAGAGACAGGGACAATGGCTGCCATCAGTGCTGAGGCCAGAGTCTGAAAAGCTCGCTGAAGGGCCGTCTGACCAGAATGGATGCCCTCCAGGAATGCATTTGGTTGTTGCAACTGCCTATCTACACCCTGGATGGCATTCAAAATGGTAGACTGCCCAACAGTGAGGGACCTGAGGAGGTTAATGGCCTCCTCACTGAGGGCCGCATGGGTGACTGGGGCAGGGGCTGAGGTGCCTGGGGCGAAGGTGATGCCCACCCTCCTGGGTGAGCGGGCACGGGGCAAAGGCTGAGGGGCTGCTGGGAGGGCACTGCTGGTAGGGGGGGTGGCAGCTGTACCTGTAGATGCGGGGGGCACAGATGTTGCCGCCACCACAAGGGAGCTCCCATCAGAGGACGAGTCCGTGTCACTGGTGTCAGCTCCTGTCCCCGCCGTGGAGCTCCCCTCACCCTCCGTACCACTGGTGAACTCCGAGTCCGTAGTGTCGCCCTCCAGGGCCATGTGGGATGCAGCTCCCTCCTGCTCTGGTGCCACTGCTCCTCCGCCTGATGATGCTAATGCACACAAGAACAGGGAGACCACAAAAAGGGGGGGACGACAGAAGAAAGACATGTTGAGTGCATGCATTACTGCTACCATTGGCGGACATGACAGACACAGAAGCCCCCTGCACTACGCCGAGGACTTGGCCTCCACTGTTCAATCCTTGGGACATGGCCTACAAGGCAATGGACGATATCTGCACACATGGGTGACACAGGAGCCTGGTTAGGTGTACTTGGCACTGTACACAGGTGGGTATGGGGTGCCACAGGGTCTGCCAGAACAAGGGGACCTAACTAACACACTCGCCCTGGCATAGGGAAACCTAAAGCCCACCTCCCCCACCCAGACACCCCCACTGCACGCAAAATCAGCAGAATGAGAGTGTACTCACCCCCTTGTGGCTGCTGTGATGCCCTCAAGCGCCCATCCAACTCCGGGTACGCCATCGCCAGGATCCTGAACATCAGGGGGGTCTTGGGAGGCCATCCCCAGCTGGGCCTCCGCCGTCCTCTTGCTCCAGCAGCGAATGTCCTCCCATCTCTTACGGCAGTGGGTGCTCCGTCTGTGGTAGACTCCCAGGGTCCGGACGTCCTTGGCGATGGCACGCCAAATATCTTTTTTCTGGTGGGCGCTGACCTACATGAATTGTACAGGGGGAAAAGAAAAGTTATTACCAAATGCACCGTCACAGTCATTGGCTCCCATCCCTACCCTTGCCATGATGCACATGCACTCACCGTCGTTTCATGCACGCCTCAATCTCCCCCCCCATCTTTCATCCACCCCACTCCACACAGGCATAGCCCATACAGCATGCTCCCAGTGTATTAACCTGTTTGTCTGGAGGACCGTAGAGTAGCGTGTACTGGGGGAGGACCCCATCCACGAGTTTGTCCAACACCTCTGATGTGAAGGCAGGGGCCCTTTCCCCAGATGCACAAGCCATTGTCTCTTCCAGACTGAGGTCACAGCAGCACCTGCAGTGTAGGTCCTCTTCTGTTGAAGATCAGGTGTCGCGTGATTGAACAGGTAGAAAATGGCTGTCACGACGGGGCGGTGCGCACCGTCACCCCCGGCGTACATCATCATTGGCTTCTGGGACCCGTAGGGTCCAATGTTAACCAATGCAGCATTGCGCCGCGGTCTTCAACCGCCTAACGTGACGGTGTACAACGCCAGTGCAGTTATCTCACATCCAATTGTCCCACTTTACAGGTCAGGCAGCCGCCATTTCAGGGGCCCACATGGCTTAATTTTTAACTGCGTCACACATACCTAGGCCTTGCCTCAACACTCATACAGGCCAAATATCAGATTATGATTCGTGTTCTGTGTAAGCTGTGGGTACGTACCTCTGAGTTGGTTGACTCTGTGCTCGCTGTTGTCCTTCATAGGCACTGTGCGCTGGGAGGAGGTGGCGGCATCCTCAGGTGTACAGACCGCTGGTGGACCTGTCTACAATGCAGGAAAGACATGTGATCATCACCTACAGGCTTGACCGTGCCACAATCCTGGAACTGTGTGCCCAGCTGGAGCCAGACCTGATGTCAGCTATCCGCCATCCCACAGGAATCCCCCTCAAGTGCAGGTGCTGTCAGTACTCCATTTCCTTGCAAGTGGGTCATTTCAAACAACAGTGGCCATAGCATCAGGGATGTCCCAGCCTATGTTTTCCAACGTGTTGTCCAGAGTGTTGTCTGCCCTGCTGAAACTCATGCAGAGCTACATTGTTTTCCCTCAGGTGGAGGATTTGCCTACAGTGAAAGGTGATTTCTATGCCCTGGGACATATCCCCAACATCATAGGTGCAATTGATGGGACCCATGTGGCTTTGGTACCCCCCGCAGGAGTGAACAGGTGTACAGAAACCGGAAGAGTTATCATTCCATGAATGTGCAGATGGTGTGTTTGGCAGACCAGTACATCTCCCATGTTAATGCCAAGTTCCCTGGCTCAGTGAATGACGCCTACATTCTGAGGAATAGCAGCATCCCTTATGTGATGGGTCCAGAGGCACCGTGTGTGGCTATTAGGTAAGCACCTGGAAGCAAGTCTGTGGGAATGGTTGTCTGGGTCTGGGGATATCCCTACAGGTTAGTGCATGTCTAACAGTTGTCCCTAGCCATTTTCAGGTGACTCTGGTTACCCCAACCTGTCATTGCTACTGACCCCAGTGAGGAATCCCAGGACAAGGGCAGAGGCACACTACAATGAGGCCCATGGGTGAACTCAGTGGATAATAGAGCGGACGTTCGGCCTCCTGAAGGCGAGGTTCAGGTGCCTCCATATGACAGGTGGATCCCTATTCTACTCACCAAAGAAGGTGTGCCAGATCATCGTGGCCTGCTGTATGCTTCACAACTTAGCTTTGCGACGACAGGTGCCTTTTCTGCAGGAGGATGGTTCAGATGGCGGTGTTGTTGCAGCTGTGGAGCCTGTGGACAGTGAAGACGAGGAAGCAGAAGACGAGGACATAGACAATAGGAACTCGGTGATCCTGCAATATTTCCAGTGAGACACAGGTAAGAATACAAACCTGCCTATTATATGTACTTTAACACTACTACCTCTCTGCTGTCGTTTTCACCCAGTGTATGGTCACTGAGTTGTCACTTTCCCGTACGATTTCACAGATGTGGGACCCACTGTGTGACATCTGCTTTATTTCCAAATGGACTAGAGCTGTGTGACATTACATATGGAAGAGCATTTTGACACTGTAATTGCTAATACACTATTTCAAAATCACAGACTGACTCCAGGTTGTTTTGTGCTTCAACTGTGTTTATTTGAGTGCTCAATATTGGTGGGGGTTGTAAAATTGTGAGGGGTGATGGTGGAGGAATGTCCATGGCAGAGTCCAGTCTATTAGTCTCACAGGTGTATTGCCCAAATGGGCATAGGAAGTGGAGCTGGGGCAGTTTGAGGATGGACAGGGTGACAAAGTGGGACATAAGGATGACATTCAGGGTGGTCTCATTTCTTGGCAGGAGTCTTGGCATCGTTCTCTGTCTTTGTCCTGGATCTCAGGGACCGCTTGCGGGTGGTTCTCCCTCTGCAGGGGGTGGGGTGCTGGTGTGGTGGTCCTGTGGTGGTCATATTACACAAGGGAGAGTAATTGGGAGCAAGGAGAGAACCAAACCGTACTCTACTCCCATAAGAACACAATCACAAAAAGGGAGTACGGGTTAGTTGTAATGTGGGTAGGTCATTAATGTACTAATTATGACGCTAAGCCACTCAAAAAACCTCGACTAGAGGTGTAAATTATGTACGCTGTGTGGTGGTGTGAGGTCTGCGGGGTGTAGGGGAAGGGAAGTTTCCTTTACGGACTAGGTGGTCTCACACACTATGTAGTGTCATGCTTCATCATATGACCACCTAGCCCCACCCAGGTAGGACAGTGCCACCTGGGCGGACTCAACCTCACTGTTAAAAGAACAGGAGGGAGTGCGTAAATTGGACTTAATTCTGGAAAGTAGGGATCCAGCTATACTAGGGGAATAAAAACACCTACTCAGGTACCCGGGTAACTTTTAATAGGGGTCCTGTGCGGTGTGGTTAAAAGGAATGGGGGACCAGTGCAAGAACAATGACTCACAAGGTCACCTAACTAAAAGGAGTAGCCGACATGTTTCTGCCCTTATGGTTGAGCTATGGTGAGTCTCTGGGCATTCATCAGGGCATTGGATCCCTGTAGTAATTACTACTTGACCGCTTCACAAATACGTGAAAGAGGAAGGGCCTACCTTAACCAAGATAATATCTGGGGAGGACCTAAAGAAAATGGGATGAAAAACAGACCAAAAACAATGTGAAAGATAAAACACTGCAAACCAATCCACACGTGACATAATTCATACAGGCTGCAGGGGTGCTGGTTGCAAATATAAATACAGTAGTGTCAAGGTTATGCACGGCGTACACTAAGTAAGGGAAGACCATTTCTTACCCTCACACTTGAGGCTACTAGCCTCTGGTATCCTGGAGAGGGAGCGTCCCCTTATAGTCAGACTCTAGAGTTCAAGGGGAAAGAGAAAGAGCAGAAGGGAAATCATGAAAGTAGTGAGGGGAATGCAGAGGAGAAGAAGAGGGGAAGAAATGAAAGGAAAAAAGGAGAAAATAAGAACTGAGAACAAGAGGGGAAGAAACAGGAGAAGAGGGATAAGAAAAAGGTTAAAAAAGACAAAAAAGGGGGATAAAAGGGGATAAAGAAGGGGGGCTGGGGGCGGGGAAGAAAGAGGGGAGGGAGAAAGGAGGGAAAGAAAAAAGAAGAACAAGGTAAAGAGAATGGAAAAAAGAAAGAAAAGGAAGGCAGAAGATCAGGGGGAAGGAGAAAGAAATAGAAAAAGGAGAGAAGGGAAGAAAGGAGTTCAAAAAAGAGAAGACAGAGACTTCTTATCTGTATCTCCAACGCTGTCTGACTCACTGCATCAAAGGTGGGCGCTCTCTGTGCGCCTATACCGACCTCTCGTTCAGGACCGCTTGAATGCAATGGCCAGGAGTTGAGGGGTAGATATAGTGACCTTAATTAGGACAGGTAGCAGCTGAGGTAGATCACCGTCGCGGCCCGGGGTGGGCGGGGCCGGAAATATGACGTGCTCCCCACAAATATGGTCATTGCCCGGCGAGGCCCGTTGTGGCCATGGATATGCCGTGGGACAGAAACTGTGGGGAGGCGCTTGGTGGAGCGCCAAAAAGAGACGCTGCCCAAGTGCAGGGAAACGCCGGTGAAGGCGCGCGGGCCGCGTCAGCCAGTACACCGTGTCTGGCTAGCCCCGCAAGTGTCGTCGGGAAACGTAGTTTCCCGGCTGCACTCTCTGTGTGCTGAAGGGTGTGTGTCGCCGGGAAACATAGTTTCCCGGCGGCACAGCACGGGCACACTGGGGAGGGGGGAAAAAAAGAAAAGCAAAGATAGGAAGGAGGAAAGGAGGAGGATGGGGGGGGGGGGTTGAGGGAAAAAAAGAGAAGAGAAAAGAGAAAAGAGAAGGAGGGAAAGGGGAAGGGGAGGGAGAAAAGAGGGAAAAAAAGGAGGGAAAAAAGGGAAAAAAGGGGAAAGAAGGGGCAGGACGGGGAGGGGGAAGGCAAGGGGGGGAAAAAAACACGGAGAGGGAAGGGGGACGGGGGACGGCACATACTCAACATGGGGAAACATGTGAGGGGTATATAGAAGGGGGAAGGAGAACCTCCAGACAAAAAGGGGGGGGGGGTTTGTCGAAGAGGAGAAAGAAAGAACGCAAAGGGGGAAAGAAAGAGAAAACGGAGAAGGGGGGGGGGAAGGGAGGGGAAAAAAAGAGAGAGAGGGGAAGGAGGAGGGCGGGGGAATGCACAGGAGGGAACCAACCAGGTTCACCCGTGTCAGGAAGAGAAGAGAAAACTAAGTAGGACGGAATGTGATCCAGAGGGAAGGAGGAAACGAAAGCGGATCAAGGGGGGAAAAGAAAAAGAAAAAGAAAAAGACCGGAGGAAGGAAAAGTCAAGGGGCAGAGTATGTGGGGGGGGTTTCTAGGGTTGAAGCGAGAACCAGGGTATCTCATCGTTTAATCCAATCGTGTCTGTGTGCAACCTCCAAATCCAGCGTTGCTCAGCCCTAAAAAGTTTTTCGGACATGTTAGGGGTCCTTCTCCGTTTTCTCTTTCTTTCCCCCTTTGCGTTCTTTCTTTCTCCTCTTCGACAAACCCCCCCCCCCCTTTTTGTCTGGAGGTTCTCCTTCCCCCTTCTATATACCCCTCACATGTTTCCCCATGTTGAGTATGTGCCGTCCCCCGTCCCCCTTCCCTCTCCGTGTTTTTTTCCCCCCCTTGCCTTCCCCCTCCCCGTCCTGCCCCTTCTTTCCCCTTTTTTCCCTTTTTTCCCTCCTTTTTTTCCCTCTTTTCTCCCTCCCCTTCCCCTTTCCCTCCTTCTCTTTTCTCTTCTCTTTTTTTCCCTCCCCCTCCCCCCCCATCCTCCTCCTTTCCTCCTTCCTATCTTTGCTTTTCTTTTTTTCCCCCCTCCCCAGTGTGCCCGTGCTGTGCCGCCGGGAAACTACGTTTCCCGGCGACACACACCCTTCGGCACACAGAGAGTGCAGCCGGGAAACTACGTTTCCCGACGACACTTGCGGGGCTAGCCAGACACGGTGTACTGGCTGACGCGGCCCGCGCGCCTTCACCGGCGTTTCCCTGCACTTGGGCAGCGTCTCTTTTTGGCGCTCCACCAAGCGCCTCCCCACAGTTTCTGTCCCACGGCATATCCATGGCCACAACGGGCCTCGCCGGGCAATGACCATATTTGTGGGGAGCACGTCATATTTCCGGCCCCGCCCACCCCGGGCCGCGACGGTGGTCTACCTCAGCTGCTACCTGTCCTAATTAAGGTCACTATATCTACCCCTCAACGCCTGGCCATTGCATTCAAGCGGTCCTGAACGAGAGGTCGGTATAGGTGCACAGAGAGCGCCCACCTTTGATGCAGTGAGTCAGACAGCGTTGGAGATACAGATAAGAAGTCTCTGTCTTCTCTTTTTTGAACTCCTTTCTTCCCTTCTCTCCTTTTTCTATTTCTTTCTCCTTCCCCCTGATCTTCTGCCTTCCTTTTCTTTCTTTTTTCCATTCTCTTTACCTTGTTCTTCTTTTTTCTTTCCCTCCTTTCTCCCTCCCCTCTTTCTTCCCCACCCCCAGCCCCCCTTCTTTATCCCCTTTTATCCCCCTTTTTTGTCTTTTTTAACCTTTTTCTTATCCCTCTTCTCCTGTTTCTTCCCCTCTTGTTCTCAGTTCTTATTTTCTCCTTTTTTCCTTTCATTTCTTCCCCTCTTCTTCTCCTCTGCATTCCCCTCACTACTTTCATGATTTCCCTTCTGCTCTTTCTCTTTCCCCTTGAACTCTAGAGTCTGACTATAAGGGGACGCTCCCTCTCCAGGATACCAGAGGCTAGTAGCCTCAAGTGTGAGGGTAAGAAATGGTCTTCCCTTACTTAGTGTACGCCGTGCATAACCTTGACACTACTGTATTTATATTTGCAACCAGCACCCCTGCAGCCTGTATGAATTATGTCACGTGTGGATTGGTTTGCAGTGTTTTATCTTTCACATTGTTTTTGGTCTGTTTTTCATCCCATTTTCTTTAGGTCCTCCCCAGATATTATCTTGGTTAAGGTAGGCCCTTCCTCTTTCACGTATTTGTGAAGCGGTCAAGTAGTAATTACTACAGGGATCCAATGCCCTGATGAATGCCCAGAGACTCACCATAGCTCAACCATAAGGGCAGAAACATGTCGGCTACTCCTTTTAGTTAGGTGACCTTGTGAGTCATTGTTCTCGCACTGGTCCCCCATTCCTTTTAACCACACCGCACAGGACCCCTATTAAAAGTTACCCGGGTACCTGAGTAGGTGTTTTTATTCCCCTAGTATAGCTGGATCCCTACTTTCCAGAATTAAGTCCAATTTACGCACTCCCTCCTGTTCTTTTAACAGTGAGGTTGAGTCCGCCCAGGTGGCACTGTCCTACCTGGGTGGGGCTAGGTGGTCATATGATGAAGCATGACACTACATAGTGTGTGAGACCACCTAGTCCGTAAAGGAAACTTCCCTTCCCCTACACCCCGCAGACCTCACACCACCACACAGCGTACATAATTTACACCTCTAGTCGAGGTTTTTTGAGTGGCTTAGCGTCATAATTAGTACATTAATGACCTACCCACATTACAACTAACCCGTACTCCCTTTTTGTGATTGGGTCCTGTGGTGGTGCCTCCTGTCCACTAGCGCCAGCGGAGGTGGTGGGCAGTTCATCGTCCAGGCTAGTGTCAGGGGCCCCTTGTTCGTGCCACAGTGTCCCTCCTGGTGTTGAGTACTTCCTTCAGCACCCCTACGATGGTGTCCAGGGTGGAATTGATGACTCTGAGTTCCTCCCTGAAGCCCAAATACTGTTCCTCCTGCAGGCGCTGGGTCTCCTGAAACTTGGCCAGTACCTTTGCCATTGTCTCCTGGGAGTGGTGGTAGGCTCCCATGATGTTGGAGAGGGCCTCGTGGAGAGTGGGTTCCCTTGGCCTGTCCTCCCCCTGTCGCACAGCAGCCCTCCCAGTTCCCCTGTGTTCCTGGGCCTCCGTCCCCTGGACCGTGTGCCCACTACCACTGCCCCCAGGTCCCTGTTGTTGTTGGGGTGGTGGGTTAGCCTGGGTTCCCTGTTGTGGTGGAAACACTGCTGATTTACGTGTCCTGGGGACAGAGGTATGGGCCCGCTGGGTGGGTGCTGTGCTGGTGTTTCCCGAGAGGAGGGAAGCTCTGTAGTGGTCTGTGACTGTGTGAAGGGAACCGACTGTCCCGAGGTCCCCGATGGGCCGGGCTGGTCATCTAGATCCTGTTGGACAGAGCTGCTGTCATCACTGTGGGCCTCTTCCGTTGGTGGTGTGGACGTGTGTGGACCCTCCTGTCCGGTGACGTTGGGTAGGGGTCCTGCAGGGGTATAAAAGGATGTTTATTACATCTGTGTGTGCCATGGTGTGCAATAGGTAGGTGACCGTGTACCCCAGTGCTTGCATTCCTGTGTGGGACCATGTGTGATGGTGGTTTAGGGGGGTGTATGGGTATGTGCAGTGGCCATGCTTTGGTGATCGGTGTCCATGCTTTGGTGTTGCATGCAGGGCTTGGTGTTGGGATGGGTGGTTTGTGATGTTGGGACATTTGTGAGGAGTTGGAGTGATGGGGTGACGGTGAGGATGGGAGTATGTGATGGCATGCAGGTAGGGTGGGGGATGTAATAGTTAAGATTTGACTTACCAGAGTCCATTCCTCCATCTACTCCTGCGAGGCCCTCAGGATGCAGAATCGCCAAGACCTGCTCCTCCCATGTTGTTAGTTGTGGGGGAGGAGGTGAGGGTCCGCCGCCAGTCCGCTGAACCGCAAGGTGGTGTCCTGAGACCACGGAACGCACTTTCCCCCATAGGTCGTTCCACCTCTTCCTGATGTCATCCCGATTTCTTGGGTGCTGTCCCACTGCGTTGACCCTGTCCACTGTTCTGCACTATAGCTCCATCTTCCTGGCTATGGAGGTGTGCTGCACCTGTGATCCGAATAGCTGTGGCTCTACCCGGACGATTTCCTCCACCGTGACCCTGAGCTCCTCCTCAGAGAACCTGGGGTGTCTTTGCCGTGCCATGGGGTGTGGGTGATGTGTGGGGTGGTGTGTGTAGTGATAAGTGGGGTGATATTTAGTGGTGTGTTGTGTGAGGTGCGTGGAAGTTCTGTGGGTGATGGTATTGTGTGCCTGTGGATGCTTGGTAGTTGTTTGTGGTGTCTCTGTCTGGCCTTCTCTCGGTAATTGTGGTCGTAGGGGTTTGTGGGTGATGTGGGGGGGTGTTTTATATTGTAATGGGTGTGTGGGAGTGGTGTGTGTATGTGTATCAGGTGTGTGTATTTCAAATTGTCCAATGTGGTAGTGTTTTGTAAATGTGTGTGTATTTTGAGCGCAGAGGTGTGTACTGCCAATGGAATACCGCGGTTGAAAGACCGCTGCGTGGATTCGTGTGTCGTGATAGTGTGGGCGTATTTCTGTTGGCGTGACGGTGGAGGTTTTGTTATCGCCAGTTTATCACTGACCTTTGGTGTGACGGACTTGTGTGGGTGTCTGAATTTTGGCAGATTCCGAGCTGTGGGTCATAATAGCTGTGGCGGATTTCCGCGGCGGTGTGTTGGCGGTCTTCTGCACGGCGGTAAGCGGCTTTTACCGCCAAAGTTGTAATGAGGGCCTTTATATTACTTTTACAGTGATATCTCAACACCTACTCAATTAATCAATCAATCAACTTGTTGAGCGTGCTACTCACCCTGTATGGTCTCAGGGCGCTGAGGGTTGGGGGGAGGCTACTGCTCGAAGAGCCAGGCCTTGAGTTGCTTTCTGAAGGACAGGAGGTCCTGGATCTTGCATAGGTTGGTGGGGAGGGCGTTCCAGTTTTTGGCAGCGAGGTGGGAGAAGGACCTGCCTCCGGAAGTGGTACGGTGAATGCGAGGGACTGTTGCTAGGACGAGGTCGGCAGAGCAGAGCTGGTGTGTCGGGATGTGGAAGTTAAGTCGTTCGTTGAGGTAGACCGGTCCAGTGTCATGGAGGGCTTTGTGAGCGTGGATAAGGATTTTGAAGATGATCCCTTTGTTAACGGGGAGCCAGTGGAGGTCTCTGAGGTGGCCTGAGATGTGTTTGTGGTGAGGAAGGTTGAGGATGAGGTGTTCTGGATGCGCTGGCGTTTTCTCTGAAGCTTTCCCGTGGTTCCCACGTAGAGGGCGTTGCCGTAGTCCAGTCTGCTGCTCACGAGGGCATGGGTGACTGTTCTGGTTTCTACAGGAATCCACCTGAAGGCCTTGCAGAGCATGCCGAGGGTGTTGAAGCAAGATGGAGTTGACTTGCTGGGTCATGGAGAGAGAAGAGTCTAGTATGAAGCCGAGTTTGCGTGCGTGCGTGGGTGGTGGGTGTCGGGGGCGCCCAGGGTGGCCGGGCACCAGGAGTCGTCCCATGCTGATTTGTTGGGCCCGAAGATGATGATTTCATTTTTTTCTGAGTTCAGCTTGAGGTGGCCTGCTGTCATCCAGTTAGCGATGGCGAGAAGTCCGGTGTGGAGGTTGTTCTTGGAGGTTGTGGAGTTCCTTGTGAGGGAGAGGATGAGCTGAGTGTTGTCCACATAAGATATAATGTTGAGTCCGTGGGGTCGGACGATGCTGGCAAGTGGAGCCATGTAGATATTGAAGAGGGTGGGGCTGAGTGAGGATCCCTGGCGGACTCCGCATATGGTCTTGGTGGCCTGTGACCAGAACGGGGAGGCAAACTCTTTGTGTTCTTTCGGAGAGGAAGGAGGTGAGCCAGTTTAGGGCTTTGTGACGAATTCCGGCGTCGAAGAGGCGTGTGCGAAGGGTTTGGTGGCATATGGTGTCAAATGCTGCGGAAAGGTTGAGAAGGATGAGGCCAACGGTTTCACCCTTGTCAAGCCTGGTCCTGATGTCATCGGTGCAGGCAATGTGGGCGGTCTCAGTGCTGTGTTTTTTGCGGAATCCTACTTATTGCATTTTAATAGTTTTGACCTGCATCTTATCAGATAAATATTATATGTTTCTAAATTTTGTGGTGCTATATGGTGTTATTGTATGATTTATTGCACAAATACTTTCCACACTGCCTTCTAAATTAAGCGTGACTGCTCAATGCCAAGCTACCAGAGGGTGGGCACAGGATAATTTGGATTGTGTGTGATTTACCCTGACTAGAGTGAGGGTCCTTGCTTGGACAGGAGGTAACCTGACTGCCAACCAAAGACCCCATTTCTAACATTGGTGATAAGCGATGAAGATAGGATTTGTATTTGTGCAGTGACATACAGTAGCTAAGTATTTCACTACCTACCCACAATTGAAGGTCAACTTGATTTTTCATCTTTTTGCTTTTGGTTCTCTGATGTCCTCCTGGATATATTGTTGATATGTTTTGGACTTTGGTTTTGGGTTTTGCTTGTGATACCTTACCAGATTGGGAATGGATTCCAGCTTCACAGAGGACTACAATGAGTCAAACCTTGTCCCTGTTGAATCCCTCACCAAGGCTGAACTGAAGGTGCTTTGCAGAGAACGGGGGATGGCTATGTGAAGGAGATCCACTAAAATGGAACTGCTGGATATCTTTGTAGCATGGGGAGAAGCACAATGGGCAGAGAATCAGGCAGAAAAGAACCAAAGGAGTAATAGCCCTGAGAAGGGTTATGAGGAGGAGGACTACTCGGATGAGGAAAGGGCACCCGTGAGAGATTAATGGTTCATAGCTCAGGAGCGGAGGCTGAAAGAGCTAGATGATGAGATTGGGAGGGCTGAGGCAGAGATAGCCTTAGCCTGGGAAAAAGAAAGGATTGATGCTCAGGAGCTGAGCTGTGAAGAGCTGAAACTGGAAACCGTAAGGGCTGAGTCCAGTTCAGATGGTGGCAGCAAAAATCTTGTCTCCAGTACTGCTGAAGAAGTGCACATGCCCAGAGATGTGGTGCCCTACTTGAAGAAGGGAGTTGACACACTCCAGGAGGTTCAGGAGTATGGGGTAGTTCCCATTATGCACAGGGTCCCTGTGGAGGATTGGGGAACCGGCACAGAGAGTCATATTCCTACTTGGGGGAGGGACACTTTACTGGCTCTAGAGGAGAGTGACAGGGAGAAGGGTTCCCCCCCGGTAGACGTCCTGGATATGGAGTGTGAAGACATCCCAGAAGAGTGTGGGTTGAGTGTCAGGGACAGTCAAATACTGTCTCACCAGTCTCAGGAGGGTGATGTGGAGTGCTTTTTCAAGGCTGAGTCACTGGATGGTTGGGTGAAGGGTACTTTGGTTAATACATGTGAGGGGCTGAGTGATGTAATTGCTGGAGAGCATTTCTCTAGTCCTTATTTTCCACAGCTACGCCAACACCAGGTGGAGTGTGAGTTCTCGGACCCCATGGAGCTTACAATGGAAGCAGACTTCTGGGTGAGTGCTAGAGAGTCTGAAGAGGCATTTGGGGGTGCTCCTGAAGGGAGTGGTCTAGGTGTTTCCCAACCAGGTGAGGGAGGAAAGGATTGCAGTGTCCCAGGTAGGTCCCAGTGTAGTGAGATGGGTGAGGGACCCCATGTCCAGTCTCACAGGAGAGGGAATGGGGATGGGCAGAGGCCCAGGGTGCCCGAGATCCGGTCCCAGGTCCTGGAGGGTTCCATGAGGGAAGGCCAGGAGGGGAGCCTAGCCTGTACCGTAGGGCCACCTGTTCAGGGAGACCCCGCAGTGTCAGAAGAACTTGGCGGGGGGATGGCTGTAGCCAGCATCCCACCAGTTCTGGCATCTGGCAGTACCACTCCTAGTGAGGGGGTGCAGAAGTCCAGACAGAGGGTTGAGAGGGGGCTGCGGACCCCAGTGGAGGACCTTTGGGGGGAGGGGTCAGCTCTGAGAGCAGAGCCCCCCAGGAATGACCTAGGTGAGACCATTTTTGGTTTGAGGGGGATCCAGACTCTGCCAGATGGGCAGAGGTCAGGATACCTGCACCCGCCAGACTCTTGTGTGGCCTTTTGGGATGGTGTGCTCCTTGTGGGGGGTGAATGTGCCCCCCAGGAAGTCCTGGTGTGCCAGGCAATAGTTCAACCTCAGGGTGGTGACTCTGGGTTGGATGACCAGGTTTAGGGGATAAACTCTGACCTGGTGGGGGGTAGGTGTGCCCCCCAGGAAATCCTGGCGTGCCAGGCAATAAATAGTTCAACCTCAGGGTGGTGACTCTGGGCTGGATGACCAGGTTCAGAGGTTAAACTCTGGCCTGGTTTCAGTGCACCGCCCAAGAAGTCCTGGTGTGCTAGGAAATGGTACAACCTCAGGTTGGTGACTCTGGGTTGATGGACCAGATTCAGAGGGTAAACCCTAACCTGGTGGGGTGTAGGTGTGCCCCCCAGGAAGTCCTGGTTTGCCAGGCAGTGGTCCAGTCTGAGGGTACAGACCCTGGACTGGAAGGCCAGGTTCAGGGTGTCCCCCCCTGACCTGGAGGAAGGGGCTACTGCTAACAGTGCCCCTACCATGTTGTCTTCTGGAGGGGCCAGTCCTAGTTGGGGGGAGCCGGACCCCAGAAGGGAGGGCAGGGGGAGGGACGCCTCACCCCTGGCCCTAGTCCAACCTGAAGGTACAGACCCCAGGTTGGAAGACCAGTTGAAGGTTAACATCCCTGCACTGGTGGAAGAAGTGTGCAGGACTGCTTCTGTAAGCACCCTGCCAATTTTGGACTCTGGGGGTTCCGCTCCAGGAGGGAGGGTACAGAGCCCCAGAGGTGGAAGAATTGTGCAAGACTGCTTCTATAAGCACCCTGACAATTCAGCACTCTGTGGGCGCCGCTCCAGGAGGGAGGGTACAGAGCCCCAGAGGGGAAGACCAGGGTCAGGCTTTCATCCCTCACCTGGTGGAAGGGACAGTGGTCAAAGGGTGCCCAGCACCTGGGGCTACCGCCCCCACTCTCCACAGTCACAGTGGTTAGAGAGCTTTGAGAGGCCTGGGGCCTGGCTCTCACCCCTGGCAGTTGTCAGTGGCCAATGTGGCTTGCTGTCCTGGTGGACAGAGTTACTCCTGGGGGGGCGACAAGATTCACACCCCGGGGTGGAGTGGGCGACACCACTGTGTTGGCCCTAGTGGTTCTATCTGGCCCCTGGGATACATCTGTGAGCAAAGTAAGGTCAGGTGCTGCACAGTCGGTATCTGCAGGAGAGAAGAAAGGTTCCCCAAGGGTTGGCTTAGTGAGCCCTGAGAGTATGGACAGAGTCAGGAAGGCATGGAACTGGAACATGACCCTGCTGTTGTGGGCCTGGGTCCTTGTTCTATCGCCTCAATCAGGGAAGTACATCAGGATAGAGATTGTTCTCCCCTAGCTTTAGGCTGGTGGTGGGTCATGTTGGACCCGGTCCTTTTTTACAGGGTCATCCCCAAACCTTTTGCCTCCTTCCTCCTATTTTACCTGACCTGTTTTTGTTGGCTTCTGAACTCTGAGCACTTTACCACTGCTAACCAGTGCTAAAGTGCATATGCTCTCTTTGTAAATTGTAATGTTAATTGGTTTATCCATGATTGGCATATTTGATTTACTAGTAAGTCCCTAGTAAACTGCACTAGAGGTGCCCAGGGCCTGTAAATCAAATGCTACTAGTAAGCCTGCAGCACTGATTGTGCCATCCACATAAGTAGCACTGTAATCATGTCTCAGACCTGCCCCTGCAGTGTCTGTGTGTGCAGTTTTAAACTGTAAATTCGACTTGACAAGTGTCCCCACTTGCCAGGCCTAACCCTTCCCTTTCCTACATATAAGACACCCCTATAGTTGGTCCCTAGGTAGCCCCAGGGGCAGGGGGCAGTGTATGGTTAAGGTAGGACATATACTAATGTGTTTTATATGTGCTGACAGTGAAATACTGCCATATTCAGTTTTCACTGTTGCAGGGCCTATCTCTCTCATAAGTTAACCTGGGGGCTGCCTTTAAACATGATTAAAGCGTAGCTTCCCTTTGGGAGCAGATAGACAAGTGGAGTTTGTGACCTCTGAACTCACAATTTAAAAATGCTTCTTTTTTTTTGTAAAGTTGGTTTTAAGATTGTGTGTTTGAAAATGCCACTTTTAGAAAGTGGGCATTTTCTTGCTTGAACCATTTTTGTGATTGCCTGTTTGTGGATTCCCTGTCTGGGTTAGTTTGACAGTTGGGCTGTTTCCACCTCTCTCCAGACAGTGACACAAAGGGGGCTGGGTTGTAGCTTGCATATTCCAATGATCCATCTGTGCTAGGAGGCAGGGGAGGAGTGGTCACTCGCACCTGAAAGGGCTGTGCCTGCCCTCACACAATGCAGACTCCAACCTCCTGGTGTGTGTCTGAGGCCTTGCCTGGGCAAGGCAGGATTTCACAATCAAGTGAGACTTTCCTTTGAAGTAAGCCTACTTCAAAGGCCAAAATGGGTATAAGAAGAGCACCCAAACCCACAGACTTTAGACACTTCTTGGGGTAGACACTCTACCTCACAGACACTTCTAGACAAGAAACCTGCTGGTGAAGAATCCCTGAACCAGACCTGCCAAGAGGAAATGCCTGGCTGCCCAAAGGACTCACTGGGACTGCTTTTCTGACAAGAACTGCTGCCTTGCTGTTGCCCTGCTGCCTTGCTGCTCTCTGGCTGTGCTGAGAAGTGCTCTCCAGGATAGAGCTTGCCTCCTGTTCCCTGAAGTCTCAGGACCAAAAAAACAAAAAAAACTTCTCTCGTGGAACTGGACTCCTTGTGCAGCGTAAATTAGATGCACAATCTGCTAAAAACGATGCACAGCTTGCCCCGCAATGAGAAATTCACTGCACGCCGTACCGGGACGACGCACCGTGACTTCAGAAGGGGAAGATCGACGCAGCACCTGCGTTGCAACCGGAACTTCGATGCATGGCCCACCGGATCAACGTGCAGCTGACTCCGGACGACACAGCCCGATTTCCAGAGAAGAATCAACACAGTGTCTGCCGTGCGGGAGAAATTTCCACGCATCACCCACTGGATCGACCCAGCACCTGTGACTTCGCTCTGCAAGCCCAGGATTCCACGCACAGACCCCAGGACACCAGAAACCCCCGCAACCCGAAGAAGAACAAAGTCAGTTTGCCGGAAATCGACGCACAGACTTCCCCTGCGTGGAAAATAACGACAGAAGTCAGTGTGTGAAGGGTCAAAACCGATGCACACCTCCCCTTTTTCCACGCATCGCCTCCTCTGCAGTCCCTTGCAGAGATTTTGGGTGTTAACCAGGTACTTTGTGCTTGCAGGAGACCTTTATTGTTTTTAAGATACATTTACTTGTTTTGCAAAGACTTAAGACACTTTATATCACCTTTAAAGTGATATCTCAACACCTACCTATTGCATTTTAATTGTTTTGACCTGCATCTTATAAGATAAATATTACATATTTTTCTAAACACTGTGTGGTGTATTTTTGTGGTGCTATATGGTGTTATTGTATGATTTATTGCTCAAATACTTTACACATTGCCTTCTAAGTTAAGCCTGACTGTTCAGTTCCAAGCTAGCAGAGGATGGGGACAGGATAATTTGGATTGTGTGTGACTTACCCTGACTAGAGTGAGGGTCCTTGCTTGGACAGGGGATAACCTGACTGCCAACTAAAGACCCCATTTCTAACAGAGGGCCTGGGGGCCATGACCTAGCAAGGCTGCAAACGTATGTTACACGCTAAAACAATACTGCAAGTAAAAGTATCTGTAATAAATACCTGCACAGTACAGGTATAACCTGCCAGGTCCGTGATTCCATGAAGACTGGCATTAAAGTTTGTTTACACAGTTTCTTTTACCATTATAATGAGTGTTTTTTTTTATTGTTGTGACCCTTCATTTAAGCTTGGTCCATGTGTTGTTAAATTGCAATATTTCATTCTGATATGCCTTTGTGAGCTCTTAATTTTTCCGTGTCTTTCTCTACTGCTTGGTGTTGATTTCACCCCTGTCGTGCCCGGAAGCAGGGTATAAAAAAGAGACAGACGGCGTGTCACGCATGTGTCACGGGGCCCCTGTAGTGCCGACATTCCTAGAGGCCAATTAAACTTGCCGTCTACCAATAGATTCTGGTCCATTGGACTCCTGATTACCTATCCACATTTAATAAACTGAATATATTGAGATGCGTATGTATTTATGCATATAAACCTGTATGTATGTTTTTAATGTTCGTGTGGGTGTGTGGGAATAATATATATGTATATATGTAAGTTCCGATGTGTTTTACGTGAGCTTGGGCGCATTCATGAATGTATGGGTATACTTGTGTGTCTACGTATAAGTGCGAATGTAGGTGTATGTGTATATAAATATATAATATATATATATCTTTGCATGCAAGTGTATTTGACATGCAGGTGTATGTTCTCTCGCTTGTGCATAGGTATGTATATATGTACGTGTACAATCTATTCATTCGTATGTGCATGCAGGCATTATTACATACATGTACATTTGAAGTTCCGCCCCAGGAAATCCTCTATAATGATCTCATGCAAGAGTGCCACTTAGTGCAGCCGCAGGGGTGCCGAGGTGCTAGTAACTAACCTCACCTTTGAACCCGATAGGACACGTGTTTCCTTACCTGCAAGTCGAGGAAAGCGCTGACCTGCACCGAAGCGCTGCTAACATTACACTACGTTACGAGGCTTTCCGCTGAAGAACGTTAATGGGATTATGACCAACGAAAGTAAAAGCTTGTAGTACCCAGAGTGAAACTTGCAAGAGTAAAAGCACACATCACAAGACGCGAACAGTTTCATAATGACTCATCGTAGAGGAAACTATGAGCAGAAAAGAAAGGGAGAAAAAGCCGAGACAACCTGCGAAAGCACATTCACAGTTGAGACATTTATAGCTATATTCACATACCTCCATTCAGTCTTCCTGCCTGCCACACCCTTTCCCAGCTCGTCACGGGGTGTGGTCCCACCCACGCCCTCTGGCAAGTTGGGAAAGGGTGGGGTGACAATGCTCTCCACTCCTTGATTGACATGGAGACTAAGCGCTTCAGGGCTTGAATAAAAAACGCCCGGAGCTAACTTGACCTCCGCGTCATCAGGGAGTGGAGACTAGGCCGTGATGCTGGGTCTTTGCTGAGCTGATGACCTTGCAGGCCTCAGGGCTGTGAGATTATCAGCCCAGCAAATAGACTCACTTTGGGCCTGCCTCCATGGGAGCAGTTAAAGTGAGCATGTGATGTCACGTCACTTCACTTGTCCGTAGTGTCGAGCAGCAATAATGCTGGTGTTGGTGAGTGGGGGGCATAGTGTCCCCTGTTTTATAAAGTTACAAGAGGGTATTATTTTTTAATAAAATAAAATAAAAATGATTGCTTTGTTTTTAAAGGGGGCGGAACCCCGACGCCCATGTACAGAAACTGCCACTGTCTAAGCATATGACCGCCGTCTACTTGTAATAGCAACTTACAAATTCCCATTCAGTAACGTAGACACAGTAGAGGCCAATCGCAGCTGAAAAAAGCAGAAAAATGAAAAATAAATACTACTCAGGTGTAAATGCAGGTGTGACAGTGGGAAGGACTCAAAATTGGGCAATATCAATTACAAAATGGAAGGGGCAAGGAGAAAATCACGGAGGCACACAAGTAGAGGAATACAAGTCCTCAGGCTTACCGATAAAAGTGTAAGTAGCACTACTAGCAGCCAATCAGATCAATCAAATTTACCTGCCTTTAAGTAAGTCATCAACAGACCAGGCCATTCATAGGAACTGTAATGAATGTATGCAGAAACCAATAGAGGCAAGCTTTAACACTAGCTAAAGAAAGAAAAGAAAAGAATTAGTTAAACAACAGTTCAAACAACCACAGTTGTCATATATACATCACATATGCTAGAGGAACAAAAATATAAATATCAATGCATTTCTGCAATTGAACAGTGCTATCACTGGAAATGTCACATGTCTCAGCATTCACAAATAAATATCTATAGTTGCCCACAGGAACACAAAATAGCAGTCGCGGCTCGTTGGGGGAAAAGTGGCAGGGCAGCACGGCATGTGTGGGGGGGAGGGAAAACGAAAAAAAATTTAAACTTACCTTCCTTGTCAAATGCTTTTTCTATATCTAGGGAGAGGGCCACCGCTTCTGATTCTGTGACGTTATGCATTATGTGGATCAGTCTTCTGATATTTAAAAAGGTGCTTCTCCCTGGTATAAAGCCAGACTGATCAGAATGTATTAAGTTTGGAAGGTAGAGGAGTAACCTATTTGCCAACATTTTTCCAAGTAGTTTGCAGTCCGTATTTAGTAGGGAGAGCGGCCTGTATGATTTAACGTCAAGAGGGTCGCAGCCCACCTTTGGAAGGACGACTATCAGAGCTTCGCCCATGGAGTCTGGCAATTGTAGCTTATTGCGCACTTCGTTTAATACCTCTATGAGTGGTTGTAGGAGGTGAGTAGCATGGGAGTTAAAATACTCTACCAGTAAGCTGTCCGAACCAAGGGTTTTGCTGCGTGCCATTAGTGACAGAGCTAGGCGCAGTTCTTCAATAGTAATGGGACCGTCTTGTGTGTCTGCATTGTTAATAATGTGTTGGTTTTAGGAGACTAGTGATAAAATGTCAGCTAATTGCTGTTCTGATGGTGGGAGGCGTGTATAGGGTGCGGTAGTATGTAGAGAAGGCTTTGTTAATTCCTACCTGGGTGTTGATGATGTTGCCAGACTTCAGACGTATTGCACCTATGGGTGAGGGTTTCCAGCGTAGCGACTGGAAATTCAACACACAGCCTCACCGGATCGACGCACAGCCAAGCCGGAACGCCGCAGCCTGACTTCCAGAGAGGAATCAACACAGCGCCAGCCGTGTTATAGAAAATTCAAAGCAATGCCTACCGGATCAAAGCAGCTCCTGTGATTTCGTCCTATAAGCACCGGAAATCAACGCACCGTCCAATGGGCATCTGAAAACCCTGCAACCCGAAGAGGATCCATGACCGAGAGCCAGAAATCGATGCACAGCCATACCTGCGTGAAAACTAAACAACGCATCACCGTGTGTGGCACACCCCTTTCTTTCCACGCTTCTCCTCCTCTGCAGTTCTTTGTGCAGGTTTTTCACGCAAACCTGGTACTTTGTGCTTGAAAGAAACTTTGTTTGCTTTTAAAAGACTTAAGATACTTTGGCCCTCATTTCAACATTGGCGGTATCGACCGCCTACGGTCACGGCGACGGGCGCCAACATACTGCCACCGTGGCTACCAGCCGTCCACCGGTATCATGACCGCCGACTGTATTCCGCCAGAATGCTGGCGGAATATCCCCGATGGTCATGGTGGCGGACAGCGGTAAGGCGGTGCTGCTTACAGCTGCACTGCCACGCCAGCAAAACACCGCTGACCGTATCAGGAGCAAAGATACAGCCTGGCGGTGTTTTGCTGGCGGATGCTGCTGCTGACAGCAGCACCGCAGACCGACTCCAGCCCGAGGACCCCCTGCAAGCTGGTAAGTCGGGTTCTCTGACCGGAGAGGGGGGTGGGGGGATGTTGTGTGTATGTGGGGGGTTGTGTGTATGTAGTGGTATGCATGCATGTGGGTGTGTGTCGCGTAGGATGCATGCATGAATGAGAGATTGTGAGTGTCGTGTGTTGTGAATGCATGTGTGTGACAAGGTATGTTGGTGTGTGTTGCGTTGTGTGGATATGTATGTGTACATGCATGGGCGGTGGTAGGTATGCGTGTGTGCATGTATGTATATGGGTGCGCATGTGGGTGTGTTTATGTTCGGGGGCCGGAGCGGGAGGGGGAGGGTGGGGAAGGAGTCTGGGGAGGGGGAGGGGGCCGGGGAGACCCCTATCAGGGATTCCCTGGCCTGATAGTGCCTACCGCCATGGTTTTCGTGACGGTAGGTTTATCAGGAAAACCATGGCGGTAGGCCAGATTGTAATCCCGAAGGTGGGATTGTGGCAGCCGCCGGGCTGGAGACCGAAGTCTCCAGCCTAGCGGCCATTACCACCCTGGCGGTCAGTGTGTTAAAGTGGCAGTTTTGGATGGCGGTAACTGCCATGGTCCAAATCCCATTTTTTTTACAGCCGCTTTAACACTGACCGCCAGGGTTGTAATGAGGGCCTTTATATCACTTTCCAGTGATATTCCAACATATACTTATTGCATTTTAATTGTTTTGACCTGCATTTATCCAGATAAATATTGTGCATTTTTCTAAACATTGTGTGGTGTATTTTTGTGGTGCTATATTGTGTTAGTGTATGATTTATCGCACAAATACTTTACATATAGCCTTCTAAGTTAAGCCTGACTGCTCAGTGCCCAGCTACCAGAGGGTGGGCACAGGATAATTTGGATTGTGTGTGACATACCCTGACTAGAGTGAGCGTCCTTGCTTGGACAGGGGGGTAACCTGACTGCCCACCAAAGACCCAATTTCTAACAACCTCCAATAACCATTTGTTTAACAGCATTGTCCTTGGCCTACTCATTGTCCAATACATATACTATTGGAATGTGACTCTATCCTCAGGTATTGTGTCAGAAACACAAAGACAACAAGTATGGTACACACATCCTTACGGACTCCATCTCACATATCAGTGACACCTTAATCCCTGGCATGTGACTTCTGAAGGCCAAGATCCATGCAACACTACATATATTATGCCATCACGTGGGCAATGTGCAATTTCATAGGTCATTCACCACCACAACACCATGCATAACAGGTCGTATGCAAGGGGGCCACACATAAGGTAGGGGCTGTCAAGAAATGGAGTTTAAGTAATGTTAGAATTGAACACTGTCACCACTCTGTGTGATTGTAGCTTTGCCTGAACGGTACATGTGTGTCAAGGGGGGGGGGCATCATAGGTAACGATAATCCTTCAGTAACTGCCCATGGAATGTAATCAATGATGGAAGCTGAGCCTGCACAGTGTGTCCATGGGAATATGTTCTGGCACTGCAATTGGCCACATCCCTGACATATGGAGGACTGTAAATCAAGTATGGCACATACACATTGCCTGGGAATGGCCAATGGCCTGGCAGTGACATAAAGCAGCTGGGGGTGCTGAATCCATATACAAACACATAACAGATTGTACGGTTCTATGAATTTTAATGGGAGATTGCATCAGCCAAATGATAGTCTGGCTGGAATATAGGCAGAGTGTGTAACACACCTTATCTACATAGGATGTACACCTGTCACACAAATTGGCTTGCTTCACACATGCCTACTGATAATAATGAGAAATATATGAAGTGAAATGTATGGGTGTCTGTCCTAGGTAGCAATGGGTATTCTATTATCCACCATGATTGACCTGTGTCTGCATGTCTACACAGTATGCTCTGTGTAACAACATTACACAGCACAAATACAAACCACTCATTGTCACTTACATGACAGATCCATTGCATTGCAACTAAATACCTCTTACACGTCCTGGCCTCTAATATCACAATCAGGTGTGGCATGTGCAAACATATGCAGCATTGTTCTATACTGTCAGAGACCCACATCACACTGAGTTGGAGTAGACACAGCCATATCGGTAGCATCTGGCAAAGGATAAATTCAGCACTAAAAAGATAATACACCTCAACATCATTCAGTCATGGTAAGAGTCAGCTAGGTTGTGGCATGCTGGGAGAATTGCATTGCCATGTTCAGCAGAGGATGTGGATGGACAGCTCTGAAATACCCACAAATACTTGCTAATACAACACGTCATGTCACATGGAGACTACTCACGTTCTGTGGCATGTGTAATGTCATGTGTGTCTGGCACTCGTAATATCTCACTAATATCGCCAAAGGGACATTAACTACTTAGTTGACAGTTGTAGGGGAAGGGAATAGTTCCACATTACATAAGTCACATGTTGTATCCTGTCCCTATATCACCAGGTAAGTTGCTGTAGAAGATGTGTACAAGGTGCTAGCAGACAAAAGACTGGGAGCAATGGAGGACACAATACACACCTCACCATTTATGGCAGAAAAAAGGGATAATGACCAGCCATACACCAAAACAGACACTGTAAGATACCAATGTCTACATGTCAAACTTTAACTGATGTACAGAGAGGGTGGACACGTTCATACATGGCCCAGACATGTTTGCACTAGCATACCATGGTATCTGCCCTTTGCATGGTACCAGAACAGAAGACAGTCACATACAACACCATCTGTACCATATCATATATACAACCTTAACGTCACAACAGTTATACTACCCCTAAGCAAGCTGAACATGGACACAACTTTGGACTCCAAAAATCCACACATGTCCTACATGTGTAAGCACACAACCTCTGTACCTGAGACGAGAAGGCTAACATCAAGTACCGCATTGGAATTCATTACAACCAGGTCTGCATGACCACATTTGTGCATGTCTCCATCTACTAGGGAGTGTGCACAGGCTGGAAATTAGCTATCATTAATGGAAGAGATCCCAGCTCAATAAACCCACGCACCACTGCTCTGACAACATCAATGTATGATCATGTCAGATGCTTGATGTACGTGCACAGGAGGCAGAGTGAAGTGGAGCACCATTAACCTGCACCTTCACATGCAACCATGGGTTTGTGCTGCCACACAAACTCACACATTGATGAAGATGGGTAGGCCTGCCATCTCTGCCACACTGCAACACAGTGGTACTGCATTGTATGTGACAGTCATGACTAACTTGATGTTGACAAATCTGAGTATACATTTTGGAGGCAGGCATACATACCTCAAAGATCTCTGCACACATGTACCACCATAATGGGCCAGCCATGGTAATGTGAATGAATTCAGTACAACAGCTAACCTAGCAGCAAAATAATGGCATAGGTATCACAAAACCCGTGAGAGTAAAACTTTTCTCATCAATTGTGTAGTGACATACAGAACATAGGTGCCAGTGATGTGACTACACAGGCAATAGTAAAAAACAAACTTCTATCTATGCAGGAAGATATCAATGCGATCTTGCATATCCCCTTGACACAGCAATGTCATGATGTGTGACACAAATGACACAACACATGTCTATACAGACACATGGCATATAGCATTGTTCACCAACACACGTGTCCACAATAACTGCAGCAACTAAGATGTATGGGAAACTCCATGGCACATATGTAGCTGACCTATAACTAGCTAAATATGATAAGTAACCAGTGAGTAGACACACATGCACACTCAACTTGACAGGGTATATGTGATGTCAATGCAGTTCCAGTCCACTGCATACTCTGAGTACAAAATGTAATGGCTGACACATGCCTTAGCATGTGTTTGAGACAGGGCCTAAATACAAATATGTTTGTAGGTGTGGATAGATATATTTCCTACAGACATAGCTATGTAGTCCACCTGCTACTCACTAGGCATACACATATGTACAAACATAGCACACATGTGCCAACATGCATGTGGACACAGTGTAGGGACACATGCACATATGCACAAAGTATGAGAGAGTGCTTACAGCTGACTCATGAATACACATATTGATTGCATGTACCAATGACACCGTAATGACATTAATGCATAGACTTGCACATGTAGCCAAAAAACAAATACTACATAGTAGAACAGCGCATGTAACAGGTGAATTGAATCAGGGTGCATTCAAGTGCTACAATGGAAAAAATGACACTATTTTGATATGTGTAAAAACACAATGACGCAAATGCAACAACACCACACCGTAATGTGGAAAATGATGCCTAGGCCCTGAGCGACAATTCAACATTACCACTACTCTCAGTGCACCATGGAAAAAAATCGGCGCATGACTCTCATGTGTCAAAAACAAAATGCATAATGCAAAAAACATGATGTACATACCCAGGAAGTGATGAATGGTACAGTAAGTGTAGTTTTACTTTCACTTCACAGTCTGTGCCCCTGTGACTGTGTGTGGTTGTGTTTTGGAGGTGCTGGTGGATTTGTGGTATGTTTGGAGGACTTGTTGTGTCCCTTGTGCTGTGTCCTGTGTTTTTGGTGTCTAAATTGTCTATTTACTTGTAATTTGTATTGAAAGTGTACTGTTTTTTGTCATTGCATTGTGGGGTGTCTGTCTGGGGTAGTTTAGTTGTTGGGGTAGTTTGGGGAGTTTGGGGTAGTTGTTGGGCTTAAGTTTCATTTTCTTATGTTGTTTTGGGTGACGTCCTTTCCCCGTTGGAAATGTTCGGGAAGGGTAGGATGAGGAGAATGTCTGCTGATGAACTGGGGGGTTCATATGGTTGGTGGCCCATTACCTCTCTGATGCTCCATCTTGGCGGCCCGGTGATTCTCGGCTACCCGACGGAGGCAAGGCAGCTGCTGTGGGGCAAGGTGCTATACTAATTGGCACGCATTTTCAAGACCGTACGCAATGAGCACCAGCTCAAGCATCGTGGACAGTTCTGGTGGCAAGGGAGCAGGATCTGCTGGACCATTTGGGGATTGAAATCGGCTGAACTGTTGCTAAGTCTCCCATTGCTATACAATGGGCTTCATTTAGCATTTGATTGACAGTTGTAGATAAGTCTGAGTGCTGCATGTAATGGTTGTGATCATGTTGTATGCAACCTGTATGAAGAGTCTCTGCGCCACTTTAGGCCTGCAGTTCAAATGTAGAACAATTCAACCAATGCAGACACATGTATGATGAACCCTGCTTAACCATCATGAAGAGGCATATTTAGGAGCCCCTAGCGCAACATTTGCGCTGCCATAGTGTCATATTATTGATGATAAGGTGGTGCAAACCTTCCATTTCCCCACGTTGTCTTTACAAAGTGGCACAATGCATGCATTGCACCACTTTGAAAGACTTGGCATACATCATGGCTGTGCCAGGCACAATGTATGCAAGGGGGACATTCTGGTGCAAAGGGGGCCTCCAAATTAGCACAAAGAAGTCAATGAGATTGCCGCACCCCATTTGTGGCAGATTTCTTAATGCCTGCTCCTTGCAGGCATTAAAAATATGCTCCCATTATGATCAATGGGCCTCTGGGTGATCAGCAGGACTAGTGAAATAACCTTTTGACGCTAATCCTGCAAAGCACCAGACTACTGCCAAACAATTTTGACACTACTTCCCCTAACTACCAGCATGGTACCCGGTCTATTGGAGACGGCGCACACATGGTGGTATCAGGAGTGCACTGGGGCCCGCACTTCAACAGGCGCAGCACTAGGTGCTGCCCCACTTCCATATATATGGGCCCGAGTGTAGTGATTCATGCACAGTTAAACTTTTCAATAAACAGCAGAAATGACGCCTGTGCCATGAAACAGGTATGAAAGGGTGTGTAAAAATGAGATTGGGAGGACAAACTCCTGACCTCAGAGTCATGACATATTTTCCTATGTATGATTACCAAACACTAAGTAGGGCTTCTAAATGAAGGTGTGAAATTTGGGCATATATATGTATGAGAAGGACCCCTATGTACTCAGCAGATGTTTCCGTGATCTGTAGCATGTCCTGCTGAGTGCATCATTGGCCTTCACATGAATACATGATGTTAGACCACACCACCATCATGCTGTGATTCATGTATGACCACACACAGACATGGCTATGTGTAAGGAGTGCACTAAGGCCCACAAGGACAGTATATATGGAATAAGTGCTGCAATACTGAAGTCGTGTAGGCCTCTCAGTGTCATTATGCGAGGCCATGTAAGGGAGCGTGACCATGCACTGGGTCTAGACTACTGGTACTTCCATTTGACCTGTGCATTGTGTATCAGAGTATCCTATACAATCTCCATGACAACACACATGCTGGGTCTATTCCACTGGCCTGCTGTTCCTCACTGACAGTATGGGGCTACACTGCTTCAGCTCCATTACTGGCACATCACTCACTAACCTGCTACACCGAATGCATCCTCTGACCAAGTGTGTCTGTGTTGGGCAATATTCCTATGCCCATGCACTCATCCCTCACTCGTTCAACAATGGTATACCATGGCAACAATGGCAGGGCACACACCATTGGCAATACATCCATGTTTCCGATCAGTCAATGAGCAGGTAGGTACAACTATCTTCACATGAGTCCACTGAATTTACAATTTTCATAGTGTAACTGCCTTGTGATAGCGCACATTTCACTTACTTCACTAAAGGATGTGTAATGTCAATCCTCAACACCTAGGAAAATTGACACAACAACAGGGTAGCAGTTTATCAGTTTGCTATGATCATGATATAGCTGTATATTACATCTGATGCAGGCTGACATTGCTATGGTTGTGATAATAAGCTAGCCACTGCAACAACCATCGCATGGCCCTCATGTGGGATGTACATGTTCAAGCTGTCCCATATGGTCTTGGAGGTGTTGTGCTAACAGACAGCCGAATGACAATGCCATGTAGAAATAGTGCGGTGAAATACACCAGAGGAGTGTCATGGACAGCGATGGTTTGTAGATGTGTGGGTTTGCCTCATCAGAAAGTACGTATGATTGTCTGATCATAGTTGTCTGTTAAATTCACTGATCTTCCATTAGGATGACTTCCTCACACAGCATAACAAGTTTACACTGAACTATGTTGTCCATTTGCATGAACTTTGCATTTACACTAAGTAATATTTACCATTCATGTCTTACAGGTGGACCTACCCCTTACACCATAAGAGAGGTGGCGAGATTCGAAGACCTCGATACATCCAGTAAGTGTCATATTGTGGCTCCTGTTAGCTACTCCAGGGTTTGGTGTGAGTCAGTCAGAAGTGTGGAATGCAATGTGTGATGTTTTTTTCACGATCAATGATCAGAAATAATAGGAGGATGGATGGTGACATAATGGAGCATGTGTAAGAGGCCCAAGCGCCACTGGAGCTTCAATATTTGTGAGGCTCCGGGGACGCAATGCCCTGCACTGTGTATACAAGGTGGGCTTTAGACACATTTTGTGGCTTCACATTACCTTGTCAATACGGCCCCTTTACATGCAGAACTTTGCATGGAAGGAGTGTGCTATGCCACAGCAACATCCATAGAAATTAGACAGTGTCCCAGATCAACACATTTTCTTACACCAAAGGCTGTACCAAATTCTGAAAACACACCAAGGTGTGGCAGTAGCAGGATGCATCGAGCTAAAACATATGTTGTTGTACCCTCCATTTTTGCTCTTTCAATGGGTGCTGAATTTGGCAGCGCACATCGAAAGTGAAATGACCCTTTGAAGATTATGTTTGTGAAGGAAGGTGTCCCTCCATGCACAATGACAATCTCCCCCTTAACGCAGCCAGCTATGCACCATTGGTCAAGGGTGGCTAGGTCAACTACGAGAATTAAAATTAGCGCCAGCGTAGGTGACAACACACTGATGCGCCGGCTCCTAATCAATACAGTGCATCCCTGCATTGTGAATAAGGCGGAGTGCTGCACTGTCATTTGTCCGTCAGCATGGCGCTCCGTCATATTCCCATCATGTATGTTGTGGGGTTGTGCAATGAGATTGGCTTGCATGTAGTTCTAAGGGTGACGTGCTGGCATGGAATTGTGTGTCAAAGTAATAGTAATGGCTGACCACATATTCAAGGATGTCTGCCATCGTAGGTCACAGGCCAGCTGCATATGTACATAGCATGCCTGTTGTAAACAACCTTGACTGCATCATCACATCTACTAGTCCATGCATCTGCCATCCAGTGTACCCACCATTCATGATGACTATGTATACTTTGTATTGGACAGGTAACTCTAGTACTTTAGTTGTCAGTGTTGGGGTCCTGTAGTAACAATGTTGGGAACTGTGACACATCTGACAGCAGCCACAATTGGAACTCTATCCTGCAACACTGACTGGTGGCCATCACTGATAAGGTTAGCTACCTCTGTACCACACCAATAAGTTCTTCTCGTACTCCCAGCTGACAATATTGCCCTACATTTGCTTTTCAGCCATACCTACCAAATATGATGAGGAAATCATATATGTGTCTGTCATTTGTAACATACTCAATGAATTGCTTGCAGGAGATGAGACCAGCATACACATTTGTAATGTTAGGATCCTTGTATGTAGCTTTGTGCCCCCACAGTCCTGCACTCATGTTCTGATATTCTTTGACAAATTACATGGATTTACACTTTACAATCATTTAGCTGAGTAGATCGATTACAAATTAAATTAGAAATGCGAAATGTGCACAAAGTGATTATTTACAAGTGGGAGTGTGAAAGTGAGATATTTATAATATCCAGGTCAGAGACCCCATTTGTGAAATCCAGATATTTGTGACCCATACAAGTCCAGGGTTGAGGGACATGTCATGAGACATGCTTCGGAGTAGTGTCAACAGTGACAGTCCATAGAAGACAAGTCAACAGTGGGTAGGTGAAGAGTGCACATATCCTACTGTGACATCATTGTCATGATCTTAAGCCCAGAACTAAGGAGAAAACTGTCCATGTGGCACAGACTGGTGCTACTGCGTACTCTCCAGAGTAAAAGTCATTTGTTCCACATCTTCATCCTCTGATGGGTGTGGTGCCTCTTGTGCCACTGGTGGTGATGGTGGAGAGGTAGTGGGGCCACACACACTTCAGAGCTTAAAGATGTGGAGTTCAAGCTCGCCGCAGCTGCCTTTTGTGGTATGACATATGGCATCACTGCAGCAAGAAGGATCTGCTGATTTTTCAATATAGCTGCAACATCGCTGTGGTAGGCAGCCGTCTCTTCCCTGAGGGAGGACACTTCACGCTGAATGGACTCCAGCCTCTTGTCTATCATGCTGCTGCCAGTTTGGGAGGACAGTTGTGGCCTCTTCCTCATGGCAGCAGCTATGTCCGCCAGACACTGCTGGACTCCACGCAGTGGGGAGTGTGTACCTTGGATGGCAGCTGTGTTTTCATTAGCTGTCATGAGGCATGTGCGCACTCCCTCTAGGCTGCCTGCCACGATCTCCATCCCCACCCGCTCCTGCTTGGCCAGCTCCCGCTGGACTCCTACCACTGTCCTCTTGGAGCTTATCTCTGGGTCCTCAGAGTCCTGAGCTATGTTTGTACTGGCAGGTAGTATATTTTAGGTGTTGGGTGGGTCATTTGGGGAGGCCACAAAATTGGATGACCTCCTTGCAACTGAAGGTGGTGTCTGCAGGGATCCCAGGCTATCCTGAAGAGTCTGTTGGCTGATGGTTGTCAGCTGGTCATCCAGGTCATCAGTGAAATCCAGGACAGGCAGATCAGCAGGAGAACCATCACCATTTGCAATGAGATGGTGTAAAAAATCAATCTTTCTATGTTGTGGCAGTTGACATAGAACAACTTTAATTGCTATTGGAGACTCAGTGACAACTTACAGCCCAAACATTGTTTTTATACATTGTAGGTCCTATTTATCAGTACTTTGCCCCACCTGAGTGTCACGTAAAGGGAAGCTCAGGTGACGCAATGGGCTGCGTCATATTTACAAGCTGTGATGTAAATATGACACCCCTTTGTTATTATGGCCCCTTCCCATGCATCAATTTGCATGGGAGGGCCTTGCAATGGCTGTTGCGGTGGTCAAGCCACACCAACACACATTCCATTTTTGCCACTGTCCCGGATTTATGTGTTTTCATACACCTGAGGCGGCAGCAATATCTTATACCACACCAGGGATGGCATTACCAAGGCGCAATGATGAAGTTTACTTTGATTGCCCCTCATGTTTAAGTTTGTGTATGTGTGCTGCATTCCACAGCACACATGGACCTAGCAGATTGCCATTTTTATTTCTGGTTGTGCTGGAAGGTGCTCCTCTTACACAACTATGATCTCCCCCTCAATGGAGCCAAACTTGCACAATGGTGCAAGGGATGCAGCATTGTGGCAGGGCAGCTAATGTACCACTGGCACAGGGATGGACCCAGGGATGGCCGGCATGGGCATCATTTCTTGATGCGAACAGCACTTTGAACATGGCAGTGCCTGATGGCACTAAGGGGTCATTCTAACCCTGGCGGTAAAAACCGCCAGGGCGAATGACCGCGGTAGCACCGCCAACAGGCTGGCGGTGCACCGCTGGGCATTCTGACCGCGGCGGTTCAGCCGCGGCCAGAAACGGAAAGTCGGCGGTGTACCGCCGACTTTCCGCTGCCCTTGAGAATCCTCCATGGCGGCGGAGCGCGCTCCGCCGCCATGGGGATTCTGATACCCCCTACCGCCATCCTGTTCCTGGCGGGTCTCCCGCCAGGAACAGGATGGCGGTAGGGGGTGCCACGGGGCCCCTGGGGGCCCCTGCAGTGCCCATGCCAATGGCATGGGCACTGCAGGGGCCCCCGTAAGAGGGCCCCAAAAAGAATTTCAGTGTCGAAATTCGCGACGGGTGCTACTGCACCCGTCGCACTCCAGCAACTCCGCCGGCTCCATTCGGAGCCGGCTTCATCGTTGCTGGGTCTTTCCCGCTGTGCTGGTGGGCGGCCCTTTGGCGGTCGCCCGCCAGAACAGCGGGAAAGCCAGAATGGCCGCCGCGGTCTTGTGACCGCGGTGCGGTCATTTGGCGGTAACCGCATGGCGGGCGGCGACCGCCGCGGTTAGAATCACCGCCTAAATTATGGACATAGCCAGTTGACTTATTTTCAACCTTGATCAGGGCATCTAATTAGTTTGATGGAAATATTGCAGCTAGTTGTACAAGTGCACACATGGGCCCTCATTACAAGTCTGGTAGTCCTATGACCACCAGACTGCCATTGGCAATATGACCACCACCAACAGCGCAGGTGGATCTGGCACATTTGGACCGCGGAGAAAACCCCACGGGCCAATGGCCTGGCACTGGCAAGTTGCCACCAGCTAACAGACTGGCAATGCCACTTGTCTTATGACACCAGCCCAGCATTGCAATCAGCACTACCTCAAGATTATGATACAGCTTTTCCACCAGCCTTTGCATGGCGGTCCAACCGCCATACAAAGGTTGGTGGTAATGGGCTGTGGTGTGCCCCTGGGGGCCCCTGCACTGCCCATGCACCTGGCATGGGCAGTGCAGTGGCCCCCAGGACCTGGCCCTTTGCACTTTCTCCTGCCTGATTTGTGGTGACAAGTTCAGGGTGTGCTGTCACACCCAATGCACCCCAAGATTGTTGCAGGCTGTATTTGATCCACCAATAATTTTGTGGTAAGTTCCCCACAGAGCTGACATGAGGAGACACTGTTTTCACCCGCCATCCCAGCGTGAAACTTGTGCTGGTGACTTCAGAGGGAAAACCAAACTGGCAGTCTTACTAACGCCCGGCTTGCCCGTGCGTCATCCCCCGCCCGTCAATGTAATAATGTGCACCATGATGTAATGTGCACCAAGATGTTCACAGACATACACCATATGTTGTATATGTGCTATTGTTCCCCCATTCCTATGTGGCTCACATGGTTGAGTCAGAGTTGTTGTGGGTTCACCCTGTATGTGTTGTGCTCCACAGATTGCAATCTGTAGTGCAAATTTTTCTCTAGTGGCACAGTTCTGATCAGCATCAATATGTGTAGCTCAAAACTGTGCCAGGTTAGGTATGCAGGGTAATGCAATGTTTACCGTGATAGGGACCACCCTGCAATTCCCCCAGCAGCTGCACAGATTAGTTCTCCCTGCACCCAGACAGGCATTGATGCAGCATGATGAAGAAGTGGCTGCCTTCTGGGGATGTCTTGTATCTGTGTGGGGTGGTGTCCTTCCTGCACATGTACAAGTAATGTTAGCTAAGGTGCCATTTTAATGTGTGCTGTAAGATGCAGCACACATGTGTTTTGGCAATGGGTCATGGCGGTAGCAAAGTGTTTCTGCAAGAGACACCACCTTGACGTGACCCCAGGAATGGTATTGATTTTCTTTATTGTCTCTGATGTCTAAGTTGTGTAGGTAAGCTAGGTTTTCCTATATGCAAGAGGTGTTGTGATGTCACGGTCACAGGCACAGTAATTAGACGTGCCTTTCATCCAATGGCTGCATATGTACATGTTGGTGTATAGCCCTGGTGATTGATGTATGTCCAGTTTGTGTATGTGTTGTGGTGCATGGCACAACCAAAGCGTGTGTACATTTGTTGCTTTTGTGTGAATAGTGCATCTTGATTCATGGGCAATGTGTCCCGCTGCAGTTCTTTAGCATGCATTGAGTGTGTCCTATGTGCTTCCCACTTCTGGCATTTGCAAAATTTGCAGTTATTTCCCCTGCATTTGTGGTGGTTGATGGAAGTCTGCACTGTCCTGTCCTTGTATTCCTGTAACCAGGACTGCTGCAACCATCTCCTCCATCTCATCCAGGTCCTCCTGTGGTGATGGACTTCCGCCTCCAGTTTGCAGGACTGCCTTTCTGTTCCTGGTCATTTTCTCCTTGTTTCTATGCTTGCAATCATGCCAGCACTTTTTGCACTCAGTGACAGATTGCTTTACCTCTGTCACACTGTTGATTTTGTCCACTATTTGCTGCCTTGTAGCATCTCTCTTACCAATTGGCAATTTGGAGGTGATGAAGAGCTGTTGGTGGTGCTCCATCACCTCTCTGACAATAATGTTGTGCTCCTCCTCACTGATCCGACACTTTCTCTTTTTCTTTTCCATCTCCTAGGACTTCTGTGAATCCTCCTTGCTGGTGCCTGGGTGTGTCGAGTCAACCTGGGGCCTCTCCTGGCCTGCTGCTTCCATCTTTCCTTTAAATTACACTCCTTCCTGCTAGCACGTTTAAAGCTGATGCAAATGCAGTGTTAAAATGGGGCACATCAATTTGTGACATGTTTACGTGCTGCAAAACGGGTTTGAGTCAGTTTTACAGCATTAACGTCATTTTGCCTTACGACAGGGCGCAAGGGTTAACGTCATACTTTTTTACTCTAACCATTTCTTAGCACCATCATGCATCATAGCATAAATATGACGCACAGATGGTGCTGAGGAATGGCACAAGCCGGTGCCAAACGTTTTGACGCAAAACTGTGTTCGCGCAGTTTTGCGTCAAAAAGTATAAATATGGGCCTAAATCTCTCTTTCACTGATCTCATATGTTAATTTTAATTTGTGCGGATCGTTATTGAGAGATTTTATGAACTCTTCAAAGTCCTCTCTTTCTCCTTCCTATTTAGATAAGTCATCAATGAAACAAACCCAAAAAATGTCCTGTTCCATACTAGTGTATGTGTATGAATGTGCTCATTCCAGACGGTCTCTGCAACCCACCAACCGATTTTTAGATTTGCATAGGTTTGTGTGAAGGACGTCCCAATTGAGGTCCCCTGTTTTGGTAAGAAATAGCTGTCAATGAACAGGAAAACATTGTGGTGGAGTCAGAAGTCCATCTTTTCTAGTAATATGTTGGAATTAGGGGCTGGCGATGAACTCCGCTCTGCTAGCAAATTTAGAGGAGTTTGTCCACTCAGTGCTTCACTTAGAGCACAGATTGTGGAAAAAACTTTATCACCACACTTGGCGAAGTTTACCTGCATGATGGCGCCTGGCCCTCACCTCTTTAGCTGCAGCATTGTGCACTCTATGCGCAAGTGAACTACTGCACACATGCCGCTAAACTGCGAGGCGCTTTGTGGTCCTGCCCAAGCGCTGCCACTCTTCAGCCTGCTCAAAAGAGGAGAATCTGATTGGCTGACTTAGTGTACTCTTTGCATCCTTTAGCTGAATAGTGGAACCAATGCCGTGACAGCCATAACAACTTGATTTTCAGCCAATCCTAAACAGCGTCATAATTTCCACAATGACACAGCCTATAAGCAGCTATGAGGAGCTTCTCTAGCCAATCCCATGACAATAGTTCCTTCAACCATTCAAAGGTCACCAACCTTTTAATCTTTTAAAAGAATATGTTTCCACCAATCTGATTAGTAGGTGTCACTAGCAGTGACTCTGCTTGTCATAATTATTAGATTTGTGAGAGGCGTGAATGTGATTATGGGACGATTACAGCTAGTGGAGTTCAGTTTGAATTAAAGATTCTGTGTCAGGACCGAAGGCTTCTGATTATGCTGCTCCTTCTTTACTGACAGAAAACAGCAGCCAATTAAAAGTTAAAAATACAATACCCGTGAGGTCACAGCCTCGACATCATCCCCAATCAGAGTCTACTCCTCCCTATATATGGCAGATCCACCAAAGTCCGTCCTCTTTCTTTGCTGCTGCCGCATAGAGTTAAGTCATTTCAACCTTTCTAAGCTGTTTATATATATATAATTGTCTCGAGCGCGGCCTAGTGGATACAAGCGCCTTATGCCTTTATTTAATTACATTTTTCAACGTGCCCGTTTCAATCAACATAGCGTGTGTCGAGCTTCGCGCTCGCTCGAGCATTGTCTGATTTGAGAACCCAAAGTGTATATCGGGTTAAGCGCCCGCACACACGTTTTTCTTTTGTCCATTTTTGTCAGATTCTAAAAGATTTATGGCCGTTTTTCTTCTTTTCACAAACTTTTTTCCTTTTAAGTCTGCTGGAGAGGAGGCCTGAAGCGTTAGGGTTATTCCTCTAATCACCTTCTCTCGCGGGAACACGCACATGCGCACAATCTCTTCTGTGCGAGAGGGTGGTTCCCAGCAAGAGAAAGCGTCTTCTCCCAGCGAAAGCACTTTTATTGCCCGAAACGCTTCAGCTACGCCCAGAGGAGCTGAAATAATACCAAAGAGCTTGGCTCTAGGGAAAAGATTTGTCTGCAAAGTGCTTTCCTCCTCTTTAACCGGTAAATTTCAATTACAAAGCACTTGAGGCTTTCCACCCCCCCACCCCAATTTACTTCTGTGCATTGGGACCTCAAATATATATTGACTTAGCACAGAAATATGGCACAGTTTAATGATGACCAATATGGGGAATATGATGCTGGTCAATATGATCAGCATATGGAAGAGCGCCTTGTTGAAGCCCTTGACTTCCATGTGCAGGACTCTGTTAACAAGGCGTTGGTCAAAGCCTTATGTCCTTTTTCGCAACCTATTTTTAATTTTGGATTCAGGCGCTTTGGCGCAGGCTCGGGAAACCCCACCCCTGTTGAGGCCGATATTACTGAGCCTTACCGGTCATCTGATGACCTACTTGACCAGAACATTAATTCGGTCTTAAACAATCATTAATATGGGGCTTTTCAGTAGCTTTCTACACCCTCTGGCCAAACTAGCCAGTATTCTGATTCGGATTCTTCCACTACAGGCAAATCCCCTGTTCAAGAGAAAATTCAGGGCAAACACAAACGCAAAGCCCGTCATACTGATGACCCCAAGACACCAGTTATGGGAAAGAATTTACAATTTGACCCGGACTCCATCATTCATCCTCGTTCCACTGGATGGGTCCCATGTCAAGAAGTGGCAGAGTATATGCAAGCTAGATTGCAAAAGGGATTTGAGAAGGATGTCAGGAATACCCTACGTTCTGAATGTCCCCGCCCGGCACTTTCAGGCAAGGTCACAGAGACACCTGAACTAAATCCACACATGGTGACTTTCCTAAAAAAGTACGCGAAAGACCGGAAGAAGGGTATTGACAGGGCCTGGCGAGGGTGCCAAGACAAACTGTTAGATATATCTGGCCCTCTTACAAAAACTTGGATTTGGCGGTCCATGCCAAAGAGTCACAGGAGGTCATTGACCCGGAAGTGATACTGGAATGGGCCCAACGACCTATGTGCCTATTAGGGAATGCCAACTGCGCCATTTCTATGGAGCGCTGGAAATCCCTCCTTTTACGCATTAATCCCAAACTGACCAAATTGGCTCCGGCTGATTCTGACCCTTCGGCTAATGGACTCCTGTTTGGTGACCGGTTCGTCAAGGACTTAGCCAAATATATGGCTACCTTCTCTGCACTAGATAAAGCCCAAACCTCCATCAAGAAGGTCTTCAATAGTGGCCTTTTTCGCATGGCCAGGCATTTTGAAGGTCGAACGTCAGGTCAGTTCAGCCCTCAGACTTCCAGACCCTACTACAGAGGCAGAGGTTCCTCAGGTTACCAGACCAACACCAACTTCTACCCCGCGAGAGGTCGAGGTAACAGAGGACGTAACCCCAGAGGACCACATAGAGGACAATATGGCCAGAATTCCTCCCAATTCCTCCCTTCTTTCTTCTGGGGAAGTAGTTCTGGGGGGCAGAGTGGGTCTATTTGTACACAATTGGTCTCGCATCACTCAAGATGCTTGGATATTGGAAACCGTTCAAGGTTATCACCTAGAATTTTACTCAAAACCATAAAAAAGTTCCATTCCTCTTCTTTTTTTCCAACAAGAGAGTTCTTTCATAGATATGGAGGTCAAAACCTTACTTCAGAAAGGGGCGATTGTTCTTTCTCTTCCTCATCCAAGAGGCTTCATCAGCACAATCTTTTTTGGTCCAAATGAAAAGGGGGGGGTTCTCGATTAGTTCTCAATCTCCGACACTTCAATTCTTGGATTGTCTATCGACATTTCAAGATGGAGGGCATTCATCTCCTTCAAGATCTATTGTTAGAAGAGGATTGGATGGTCCGGCTGGACCTTAAGGATTCTTATCTAACCATCCCCATTTTTCCTCCTCATCGACGCTTCCTTCAGTTCTTTTGGTGAACAAATTGTTACGAGTTTGCAGCTCTTCCCTTAGGGCTGTCTGGGCATGGCCATTGGGCACAGTGGCATGTAGGGGGGCCCAAATTAGGCTCGCCTATGCCATTTAAAAAATAAATAAATACTTACCTCAATTTACCTGTACTTATCTGGGCTGGGTCCCCCCATCCATGGGTGACCTCCAGGGGTGGGCGAGGGTGGCAGGGGGTGTCCCTGGGGGCATGGAAGAGCACCTCTGGACTGCTTCCATGGTCTGAGACCATGGAAGTGAGCCCACAGGTCCCTTAAAGCCTGCCCTCACTCAGGATTGTGTAAGTTTGCACCACTTTTGCGTCAAAAAGTGGCGCAAATGCAGCGCTAAAAAAAGTATAAATATGGGCCTGAATACTTAGGTTGAGGGGGGCGAACTACTCTGATGCTACGCAAAAGTTTACAAATCAGAGGATGTTCTCCAATTGGTTTACCATCTGTTTTGGGATGTTGAGCTGAGATGGCTGATCTGAAATTATTAATAGTCCTTTAAACCAGGCTTTGAGAGGCTAGATGAGATAAAAAATCTGCTATCAAATACACAGGGGCCCCCATGGAATCCACGTTCCCTTGACTGCACCAATCCATCCATCGCTTCCAGGCCGAAGCATATCTTTTGTGTGTGCTAGGTGCTAAGGATTGGGAGAGAAAGAATTGAGGCCCATATTTATACTTTTTGACGCAAACCAGCGCCGGCGCTGGTTTGCCTCAAAAAATTACCGCCGGCTAATGCCATTCCTATGCGCCATGCGGGCGCCTTATTTAAGGATTGATGTTAGCCGGCGCTGCGGGCTGGTCAGAGTAAAAAAAAAATACTCAAACCAGGCAGCGGAAAATGGGGATTGGGCGTCAAATAATGGTGCGTCAGGTTTGAGTAAAAAATCATGGCTCAAACCGGACTTGCGCCATATTTTGATGCACAACCCCCATTGAAATGACTCCTGTCTTAGCAAAGACAGGAGTCATGCCCCCTTGCCCAATGGCCATGCCCAGGGGAAAATAATGTCAAACGTGCTACCGGCACTTTGAGGGGGCGGCTGGGTAAGTGCTCTGTTCTCAAAAAATGACATAAGTACTACGTTTAAATTGCTCACATTTTTACTTTATGGTTGTGACTTGTAACAACAAAACAATTTTTGCAGTCACTAAGTATGTTAGGAATGCACCACAGACTAGAGAGGGAATTGTTGATTTCTGGTATGGGTGGGAACCTGTTGCGGTGCCCCACTCACACAATATATCACACCTTTGAAAGTTTGCTATTAGTTAGCAGTTTTGCGTCAAAAAGTATAAATATGGCCCCTAATATTTAAGTACTAATTACACATTTGTGTTATACACATCAATACTAACTTGATTTTACAGAAGTCAAATTTCACCACACTGTTTTTTGCTTTTTTCAACACCTTATGAATATCTGTGTTTCTGACATTGTGTTGATGGCTGATCTCACAGCCATGATTTCACTGGCGCTGCACCGGGACTTCGTACTATCCACAGGCCTCACAGGGTAGGTCGAACTTTGTGGAATAGTGTGCTTTTTTAACATAACTCTGTGGAGTTCCATGAAGTAAAACTTCACGAGTTCCGGCCACCCCTAGTTAGAATGTTCCCATAGATAGATTGATTGTGACCCAACAAAGTATTCTCATGCCTTGTTCCATCTGTATGCTGGACATATATGTACAGGGAAACCACATCAACCGTGGCCATTAGATAATTTGATTTCCATGGTATCCTAATAATTCTATTGCGGAAACCCTTAGAGCACCTTAGGTATGATGGGAGATTCATTACATAAGGAAAAATGATAAATCCGTTTGAGGTGTTTTCCAATAATGAACTTTTTGAACTGACAGTCAGCCTGCAAGAAGGATTTAAACTGTCCTTATGAACGTTTGGCATGAAGTATACTGTTAGTGTTATTGTAAGATCTGTCTTAAGATAAAAATATTCATTATCACCTAAAAGATCTCTATGAGGCTATTTTTTAAAACTTTTGATGGAATACCTGCATATATTCTTTAGTGGGATCTCTAGAGGGCTTCTCATTATGTTCTTTATTGTTCAGTTGTTTATTCGCTTCCCCTATGTATTTTTCTCTACTCAGGATCATGATGTTTTCTCCTTTATCAAAAGCCTTAAAATTGATGGTGTCATCTCTTCGGAGATAAGTTAGTGCCATCCATTCATCCCTTGTCATAATATTGCATCTACTTCTTTTCCCTTTAAACTGTTTTTGATTAATGTTAATAAATCTTTTAATTATAATCTCCTCGAAAGAATCTATTATGTTACCCGCAGGAGGTTGGGGAAGAACTTTGACTTCGGTTTGCATCTACTCCGTGTTGTCTCACCTGGTTGAAATTCCCAAGTTTTCACAAAACTCAAGATCCAAATGATTATCCAATTCCTCCTGCATATTATCACCCCTGAACCCATCTGAGGGGATTCTAGGGACCGCAAAAGAACTATGGGGCATATTTACAAGAAAGTGGCACATCACTCCTGATGCACCACTTTTCCTTTGTTGCCCCAGCATTTGCAATACAGCGCACCATGGCACAGGTTAGAACAATAGCATAAAAAATGTTGATGCTATTGTGGCGCTTCGCAGGATTAGTGCCAAAAGTGATGGGACTAATCCTGGAAAGTAAAGGGAGGCCCATAGACTAATATGGGTGAATCACTTTTACGCCTGCCTTAGGCAGGCGTTAAAAATGATTCAAAAAATGGCACAGTGAAATCTTGTTGATTTCACTGCGCCATTTTAGGATCTCCCAGCACCTGAACCCCCCCTTGCATACATTATGTCTGGCGCAGGCATAATGTGGCGCAAGGGTTTACAGACAGACACAATGCAAGCATCGCACCACTTTGTAAATATGGTGCGTTGAAAATGCCTACCTAATGTCACATTAGCGTAAACAAAATTATGCTAAAGTGGCACAAGGAGGTGCAAGGGGCTTGAAAATATGCCCCTATATCTTTAGTTGTTATTTCTGATGTTATTCTTTTTCTTTTTCATTGCAACATTTGTTGATGTTTTGTGCAAGGTACTTTATTTAAATTCAGTTTTCCCAAAAACTTGCAAATCTCTATTCTGGCATTAACTAGGTCCATCTTTACACTGGGACTGAAGGTCAGTACCTTATTTAGGAGTTTGATGTGTATTTCATCCAGCTCTTTAGAGGAGAGATGTATAATCAAATTGTTATTTACTAACTCAGTTACATTACTTCCCTTTTACTCCTCTGCCTCTTCTTGCTCCTTTTTGATGTCCTTGTTCTTGTCCTGATAGGAGAACTGTTGGACTTTTTTTTGCTTATGCAGGGTCATCCCCAATCTTTTTGCCTCCTGCCTCCTATGTATTCTGACCTGTTGCTGTTGGCTTTTGAACTCTGAGCACTTTACCACTGCTAACCAGTGCTAAAGTGCATATGCTCTCTTTGTAAATCGTATGGCTGATTGGTTTATCCATGATTGGCATATTTGATTTACTAGTAAGTCCCTATTAATGTGCACTAGAAGTGCCAGGGCCTGTAAATCAAATGCTACTAGTGGGCCTGCAGCACTGGTTGTGCCACCCACATAAGTAGTTCTGTAATCATGTCTCAGACCTGCCATTGCAGTGTCTGTGTGTGCAGTTTTAACTGTAAATTCGACTTGGCAAGTGTACCCAGGCCTAAACCTTCCCTTTTCTTACATGTAAGGCACCCCTAAGGTAGGCCCTAGTTAGCCCCATGGGCAGGGTGGAGTGTATGGTTAAGGTAGGACATATACTAATGCATTGTATATGTCCTGACAGTGAAAAATTGCTAAATTCGTTTTTCACTGTTGCAAGGCCTGTCCCTCTCATAGGTTAATATGGGGGCTACCTTTAAATCTTATTAAAGTGTAGATTCCCTTTGGGAGCGGATGGACATGTGGAGTTTGGGGTCTTTGAGCTCACAATTTAAAAATACATCTTTTTGTAAAGTTGATTTTAAGATTGTGTGTTTGAAAAAGCCACTTTTAGAAAGTGAGCATTTTCTTGCTTATATCATTTCTGTGACTCTGCCTGTTTGTGGATTCCCTGTCTGGGTCAGTTTGACAGCTGGGGTGGTTGCACCTCACACTAGACAGTGACACAAAGGGAACTGGGGTGTAGTCTGCAAAAGGGCTGTGCCTGTCCTCACACAATGCAGTCTCCGACCCCCTGGTGAGTGTCTGGGGCCTGGCCTGGGCAAAGCAGGATTTCACATTCGAAACAGAAGTAGGCCTACTTCAAACAAGAAATTGGGTATAAGAAGGGCACCCAAAACTACAGACTTTAGAAACCCTTCTGGAAACAAGAAGAACCTCTGCCTGGAGAATAGCTGAAGAGCTGAGGAAAAAGAGTTGCCCTGTCTGTGACTGTGCTTTGTGGAGCTATCCTGCAGTTGCTGCTTCTGCCAGAGTAAGAGAGCAAAGACTGGACTTTGTGTGCCTTCCAACTTGAGAAGACATCTGCAAGGGCTTGATTTAGAGCTTGCCTCCTGTTGTTTGAAGTCTCACGAACAGCAAAGACTTCTCTCTGCCAGCAAAGCAAAACACAAACGCTGTGGGATAGCGTAACTGGATGGACGGAATGCGGAACCAATCAAACATTCACCCACAGTCACAGATCTGGGTTTAATCCATGCATTATTTTGCTCACCATGCCACCCCAGTTTGAACCCAGCCATATGCAAATCAGTCTTGACCAGGGAACAGTCCAGGCCGAACTGCCAGGCCACATCTCCCTGGACCAGAAACAAGCATCCTGGGACCGGTTTCGGGGTTTCACCCCTCATCAGCCAGGCTAGCTTGAATCCAGTGGCACAGTGAGCCCGGGACCCACGTCTGGGCATACCCGGCGCACTTGACTGGAATGGGAACAGCACATTTTACCCTCTAAAGACCACCATTTTCCCTACTGTTGCGCTTTTCGGAGTAGGAGTAGTAAATTTCACCCCTCCAAAACTTAAAACTTTCCCTAATGTTGCACAGACTGGAGTGGGAATAGTAAATATTACTCTTCTGAAGTCCAACTCTTTCACTACTATTATGGTGTTTGTAGTGGGAATAGTACATTTAAGCCCCTCTTAACCATTAAACATGTACATGCTAGCCCAACTTTGGAAGTTAATTGTTAATATTGTCTATGATTAATCTAAATTTAAGTGGCGGTCACCACTAGATAGTTAGGACCTAGTTTCTATGGAAAAAGCAGTTTTACTTGCCTATATCTTTGGCGCTGCTTGACGAATCTTCACTTAATTTTCCCCAAATTTTTGACAGCCATAACAGCTGCTATCTGGAAAGTTTTGGGGTGATCCATCAAGAGGGGGGGGCGAGAAAAAGAGGGGGTCAATAAAGGAGCATTTCCCATGTTAATTCCCTTAGGGATTTTGAACAGCAATAGCGCCCAAACCACATGACGAAATTAGACCAAAATTTGGCAGAAAAGTAGTTCTTGGTCCAGAAAGTGCCCTTATGTTATTTGATATAAATTCATTTAGTATTTTTTTTTAGATATTAAAGAAAATCCAAATTTGTATATATAGGTACGCAATGGATTCAGGACCCCTCCAGATCTCGTGCTGAGAGTGGATTGACTGCCAAAACTTTAACAAAGGATTGTTGGCAGCTGTGTTGGGACTCAGAGGATAAAAAATAAGAAAAGTGGCCAGGGTAGAGTCACCCTGACCTCTTTTAAATCTGGTGCTGGGGTCCTTGAGAGACCGCCCCAGAGCAAAAAAGCCATTTTCAAAAGATTTTCGGTGGGATTCGCAGCGCAACCGCTAGTTTCGGTGAACAAAAAAAAAAACAAGCATGAGCTCCCCGGTGCACATATTTTATTTTAATGCTAGGGGACCGCTCAATACCCCCGCAGCTCCAGGGACTGTCACCTCCCCTGGGCACCTATTAAAATCAAATGGGGGGCTGATTGGCCCCAACAGCCCCAGGGACCACCACCTCCCTGGGGAAAATATGAAAAAAGAAAGGAGGGGCATTTTGGACCTCCGCAACCCCATTGACCACCATCTCTCTGGGGCTAAATGCAGAGTTAGTGGGTGCCGAATGACCCCCCCTTGAAGAACCATAGATGGCCCTAGGGACTGCCACCCCCTAGGGCCAGATCTTGCTATGTTCTGAGGTGCCCACCCTTGGGACATAGCTGTTTGCTTTTGCTTGATGGGAGCAAGCAAAAGCAAACAAACTCTGCTTTCTGCAAGAGAGAGCTGTCAAACAGTTCTCCCTCACAGAAAGTGGAGTTTTCATCTGTCTTTTCTGCACGCAGATACGCATGTGGGGAAGGCAGATGAAAACATTGCTTCCACATGCAGGGAGCTGCAATTTAAAGCATGACCACAGGACGTAAGGAGCCATCTAGGACAGTGGGGGCCTTGAGCCCCCCCCCACGGTCCGGTAATTCCCCCTTCCATCCCATAATGGGATGGAAGAGAGAGAGATAATCATTGCAATGGTTTCTCCATGATTAAAGTCACAGACCCTCACACCGAACTTTGAGGGTTCTAGTCCCGGTATGTCTGTGGCCATTTCCCTACTTTAATTTGTTTTCAACTTCAAAAGCTTAAGGTTCATAATGAAATATCATCTCACACTTTTTAATGGATAAATACATGTTTCTTTTACATTTGTTCAGAAATATCATTCACCAAAGATTAAATAACTCTTTATCTCTCTCCCTCTAGCTCTCTTTCTCTCTCTCTCTTTCTTAATTTCTCTTTCACCCACTCACACCCTTATGCACCCACTCACAGACACACTCAGACACTCACACACCCACTGATAGACTCACTCAGACCCTTGTACACCCACTCACAGCCCCACTCAGACCCTTACGCACCCACTCACAAACCCACTCAGACAATCACATTTTAAGCGTACCAAACTATAGAAATGTACCTGTTAAAGCTAGAGTTATTTCAAGTAACTATAACTTGTGCCCTAAGGTAACTATACACTGATAACTACCCCTATAAATTACAGCACTCATGACACCACCACCATATAGATTACCTAGGGGTGGTCGCCACTAAGTAGTTATAGTTAGGACCTAATTTCTATGTAAGAAGCGTTTGTTTACGTGCCTATTTCTTTGGTGCTGCTTGATGAATCTTCACAAAACTTTCCAAAAAAATGTGCCAATCACGTCAGCTGCTTTATGGAAACATTTGGGGGGGGGGGGGGAAAGGGGGGACCCACTTTTTCCACATTCATTATTTCATAAGGATTTTGAAAGCGATAGTGCCAGAACTACTGGATGGAGTTACACCAAATTTGGCAGTAAGGTAGGTCCTGGTCCAGAAAGCGACCTTTTTGAGTTTTGCTGTGAATCTATTTAGTGCTTTTTTGGTAATTAATGGGGAAAAAAATTGTATGTGTAGGGAAGTGGGTCCGTCACACATCTGACAAGGACCGTTGCTAATCCGCGAGCCACAAGGAGGAGTGTGATTGGCTGGTGCAAGCTGTTAAAAAAGTTGCAGCTGCCATTTTATCGACCAGCAACGATCCTGGGGATTGATTTCCTTTGAGAAATGGTAGAAGGGGTCAGGGTAGAGGTACTCTGACCCCATGAGGTATGTATGAGTTTGGGGGGATGACGCATGAGTTTAAAAAGGTTAAAACCTCCTTTTTTTATGACCATTGATCCGCGACTCTGTTGGGGTTCTCAATACCATCCCAGTGTAACGTTGTGACGGATTCGCGAAACCTGATGATGAAAGAAAAAAATATCTATAAATATTTAAACATATACTGTCGCACACACTGCCACACCCAACTCACAGACTGACACTCCCACTTACAGCCCCACTCAGACACTTATGCACCCAATCACAGACCCACTCAGATGCTAATTTACCCACTTACAGACCCCCTCAGGCCCCCACTCAGAGACCCGCTCAGACCCTTACACACCCACTCACAGACCCACTGAGATGGTGAGACACCCACTCACAGACCCACTAAGATGCTATGCACCCATTCACAGACACACACACACAATAACACACCCAGTAAAACACTGACAGACTCACAGACTCACTCAGACTCTCACACACCACTCACAGACCCACTGACACCCTCATGCACCCATTCACAGACACACACACACAATAACACACCCAGTAAAACACTGATGTATGCGCTCTTACACCGAGACAGACACTCTCACAGCCACTCACACCCCAAGATAACCCTCTCACATCTATTCTCACACCCAGAAAGGCCACAGCCAACTCCCACTGTGCACAGCCAAAGGGCTATATGCAGCATGGGATTGGGTGGTTAGGGGGTTGGCTGCAGGGTCTGACTGCAGGCCAAGTCTGGCGGGCAACCTCCGGTACACACGGTGCAAGATTGGGTACTTATATGGGGTTGGCCTCAAAGCCTGGCCACAGGCAAGGCCCTGTGTCCAACGGTCGCCGTAGTGGTTGGATTAACGTACAGTAATGAATATTACTATACATTTAAAAAAATAGAAATTAACTGGAAAAAAAATAAAGGTTGCATGGATTTTATAGTTAGGAAATGTCATTTAAAAAACCATAGAATTTCAATGAAAAAAACAAAGATTACAGGGAAGAATAGTTAGGCTCACATTTTAAATGTACAAAACCGTAGAAATTCACCAGTTATAGTTAGAGTTATTTCAAGTAACTATAACACGTGCCCTAAGGTAACTATAACTCAGGACTTCACCATGCACTGCTAATTACCCCACAAATTACATCACTCATAACATCTTTGATAACACCACTGATAATATCATTGTAATATTTGCAGTAACGTTTTTGACAAAAAAAATTTGCAAGGTGGGGGTTTGGTTTATAGTTACCTTAGAGGAGGAATTATAGTTACTTGAAATAACTCTAAGTATAACTGGTGAATTTGTATGGTTTTGTATGTTTAAAATGTGAGTCTAACTATAACATCCCTGTAACTTTTGTGTTTTCAGTAAATATATATATATATAAATATAAATATATATATATATATGGAAAATGTCACTTACCCAGTGTACATCTGTTCGTGGAATGTTGTGCTGCAGATTCACATGCTATGCATATCGATTCCGACATCTAGTGTTGGGCTCGGAGTGTTACAAGTTGTTTTTCTTCTAAGAAGTCTTTTAGAGTCACGGGATCAAGTGACTCCTCCTCTCGGTTCCATTTCGCATGGTCATCGACTCCATTGTTAGTTTATTTTCCCGCAGAGGGTGAAGAAAGGAGTGATAAAGTATATAAGAGAAAAGAGATGTCCATGCAAAGGTATATACATATGTACAAAATCTGTTAACTTAAACGACTACATGCTTCCGGGGAGGAGGGAGGGTGCATGTGCATCTGCAGCACAACATGCCACAAACAGATGTACACTGGGTAAGTGACATATTCCGTTTGATGGCATGTGTAGCTGCAGATACACATGCCATGCACAGAATACAAAGCAGTTAGTCCTCCCAAAAACAGCGGTGGCTAGCCTGTAGGAGTTGAAATTTTTGAAATAATGTTTTTAGGACAGCTTGTCCTACAGTGGATTGTTGTTGTGATAGTAGTGTTTAGTAAATGTATGAGGTGTTGGCCATGTAGCTGCTTTACATATATCAGCCATTGGTGTGTTTCCTAAAAAAGCCATTGTTGCACCTTTCATTCTCGTAGAATGTGCTTCAGGAGTGACTAAAAGTTGTCTTTTTGCTTTGATATAGCATGTCTGTATACATCTAACAATCAATCTTGCTAAACCTTGTTTTGATATCGGATTGCCTGAATGTGGTTGTTGGAAAACATCAAAAGTTGTTTTGTTTTCTTAAACTCTTTAGTTCTGTCTATGTAATACATTAGAGCTCTTTTAAGACCTAGTGTATGTAGAGCTCTTTCTGCCACAGATTCTTGCTGTGGAAAGAAGACTGGCAATTCCACTGTTTGATTAACGTGAAATGGTGAGACTACTTTTGGTAGGAATTTTGGATTTGTTCTCAGTACAACCTTGTGTTTGTGTACTTGGAAAAAAGGTTCTTCAAGAGTGGAAGCTTGTATTTCACTTATTCTTCTTAAAGAAGTAATTGCCACAAGGAAGGCAACTTTCCATGTTAGAAATTGAATTTGGCAAGAGTGCATGGGTTCAAAAGGTGGTCCAATAAGTCTTCTAAGTACTATATTTAAATTCCAATATGGAACAGGTGGTGTTCTTGGTGGAATGATGCGTTTTAACCCTTCCATGAAAGCTTTAATAACAGGAACTCTAAACAAAGAACTATATTGAATAGTTTGTAAATATGCAGCTATTGCAGTAAGGTGTATTTTTATGGGGGAAAAAGCTAAATTTGATTTTTGTAAATGAAGTAAGCAACATACAATATCTTGTATTGATGCTGTAAGAGGATCTATGGTTTTAGATTGACAATAGTAGACAAATCTTTTCCTCTTGTTTGCATAGCACTGTCTAGTAGTGGGTTTTCATGCTTGTTTAATGACTTCCATACTGTCGGATGGGAGTTTTAAATATCCAAATTCTATGACTTCAGTAGCCAAATCACTAGATTGAGAGCATTGGGGTCTGGATGTCTGATTTGACCTTTGTTTTGTGTTAGCAAATCTGGTCTGCGTGGGAGTTTGGAGTGAGGTACTACAGATAGATCTAGTAGTGTTGTGTACCACGGCTGACGTGCCCATGTTGGTGCTATGAGTATCATGTTGAGTGAAGTTTGACGCAACTTGTTGACTAGAAACGGAAGGAGTGGGAGAGGAGGAAAAGCGTAAGCAAATATCCCTGACCAATTGATCCATAGAGCATTGCCGCTGGATAGGGGATTTGGGTGTCTGGATGCAAAGTTTTGGCATTTTGTATTTTCGCTTGTTGCGAATACATCTATGTCTGGTGCTCCCCACTTTTGAAAGTACTTTTGAAGTACTTGAGGGTGAATCTCCCATTTGTGTGTTTGTTAGAGATTTCTGCTGAGGACATCTGCCAACTGATTGTCTATCCCTGGAATGTACTGTGCTAATAGGTGAATTTGATTGTGAATTGCCCATTTCTAAATTGTTTGGGCTAGAAGGGACAGTTGAGATGAATGTGCACCCTCCCTGTTTGTTGAGATAATACATGGTTGTCATGTGTCTGTCTTTATAAGAACATTCTTCTGTTTGAGAAGCGGTTGAAATGCTTTTAGGGCAAGGAACACAGCTAATAATTCTAAATGGTTTATGTGTAGCTGTTTCTGTTTGACATCCCATTGCCCTTGAATATTGTGATTGTTTAGGTGAGCTCCCAACCAATCATTGATGCATCTGTTGTGATTATGGTCTGTGGCACAGGGTCTTGGAACGACCGCCCCTTTAATAAATTGCTGTGATTCCACCATTGAAGGGACATATGTGTTTGGTGGTCTACCAACACTAGGGGGGTCATTCTGACCCTCGCCGGCGGCGGATGCCGCCGGCCTGGCGGGAACAGCCAGAAGACCGTACCGCGGTCAAAAGACCGCGGCGGTCATTCTGAGTTTCCCGCTGGGCTGGCGGGCGACCGCCAGAAGCCCGCCCGCCCAGCGGGAAACCCCCTTCCACGAGGATGCCGGCTCCGAATGGAGCCGGCGGAGTGGAAGGGGTGCGACGGGTGCAATTGCACCCGTCGCTATTTTCAGTGTCTGCCACGCAGACACTGTAAATCTATGTTGGGCCCTGTTAGGGAGCCCCTGCAGTGCCCATGCCAGTGGTAACGGCCCTGCAGTGCCCATGCAGTGGCATGGGCACTGCAGGGGCCCCCAGGGGCCCCACGACACCCGTTACCGCCAGCCAGGTTCTGGCGGTGAAAACCGCCAGAACCCGGCTGGCAGGAAGGGGGTCGGAATCCCCATGGCGGCGCTGCTTGCCTGGGGCAGCGGGAAGCCGGCGGGAAACCGCCGCGGTCAGAATGCCCCCGGAAGCACCGCCAGCCTGTTGGCGGTGCTTCCTCGGTCGTTGGCCCTGGCGGTCCATGACCGCCAGGGTCAGAATGACCCCCTAGATCTTGAGGTTGACCGTGTACCTGTGACCATTGTTGTGCAAGGCACTGTTGTAAGGGACTCATGTTTAGTCTTGCATGTGGGACTGTTGCTATGCAAGATGCCATCATTCCTAAGATGTTCATGACAAATCTTACAGTGTATTTTTGATTTGGTTGTATAAGTGGAATTAGATTTTGAAAAGCTTGTATGCTTTGTGTATTTGGATATGCTAGAGCTAGTTGAGTATTTATGATAGCACCTAAATACAGTTGTACTTGTGCTGGTTGAAGGTGTGACTTTTGGTAGATTACAGAAAAACCTAGCATGTGCAGAGTTTCTTTCACGTAACGTGCATGATTTTGGCATTGTGTACGATTGCTTGATTTTATTAGCCAATCATCTAGATATGGAAAGACATGGATGTGTTGTCATTTTAGGTAAGCTGCTACTACTGCTAAGCACTTTGTAAACATCCTTGGAGCTGTTGTTATGCCGAAAGGTACACTTTGAACTGGTAGTGTTTTCCTTGTATGACAAACCTGAAGTATTTTCTGTGAGTTGAGTGGATGGGTATGTGGAAATACACATCTTTGAAGTCTAGGGCTGTCATAAAATCTTGTTTTTGTAGCAGTGGGATAACATCTTGCAGAGTTACCATGTGAAAACGTTCTGATAGGATGTAAAAATTGAGGGGCCTGAGGTCTGATATTGGCCTGAGGGTGCCATCTTCTTTGGGAATTAGAAAATACAGTGAGTAAACTCCTGTTCCTAGTTGAGACTGTGGAACTAATTCTATTGCTTGTTTGATTAGTAGAGATTGAATCTCTTGTTGTAACAGAACTGTATGTTCTGGGGTTAATTTGTAATATCTTGATGGAATAGTTGGAGGAGTGTTTATCAATTCTAGGCAATAGCCATTGTGGATAATTGATAACACCCAGTTGTCTGTGGTGATATTTTGCCAATGTACGTGGAACTGCTGTAGTGTTCCCCCCACAGGAGATGTGTGGAGTGGAAGGGAGTGAGGGAAGTCACTGTTTTGGTTGTGTTGCTGGTTGTTTAGAGGTTTGGAATTTACCTCTATTTCTAGAGTATTGTCCTCTGTATGTTCCTCTAAATTCACCTCGCTGGTACTGGGTTTGATAAGTTGGTTTTGCTTGTGAAGTTGATGCCTCGGAGGATTGTGTTCTAAAACTTCCTCGAAACTGATGTTCACAAAATGACCCCCTATATGGCGTAGTATACAGAGGACCCATTGCCTTTGCTGTATCAGTCTTTTCACAGTTTTTTTTCTGTTGTAGTGTCCACCTCTGGCCCAAAGAGGTGTTTCTTATCAAAAGGCATATTTAACACAGCCTGTTGGATTTCTGGTTTAAAACCATAGGAGCGCAGCCATGCATGTCTTCTAATGGTAATTGCTGTGTTCACGCTCCTTGCAGCTGTATCAGCTGCATCAAGGGCAGAACTTATCTAGTTGTTACTGATAGCTTGCCCTTCCTCTACTACCTGTTGTGCCCTCTTCTGGTGCTCTTTTGGCAGGTGCTGTATGATATCCTGCATCTTATCCCAATGAGCTCTATCATAACGGGCTAGTAGTGCCTGGGAATTAGCTATCCTCCATTGATTTGCTGCTTGGGACACAACTCTCTTCCCTGCAGCATCAACTTTCCTGCTCTCTTTATCAGGAGGGGGTGCATCTCCTGAAGACTGGCTATTTGCCCTCTTTCGTGCAGCACCAACCACCACTGAATCCAGAGGCACCTGATGGGTAATGTAATCAGGGTGAGAGGGTGCAGGCTTATATTTCTTCTCTATTCTAGGTGTGATATTTCTTGATTTCACATGCTCATTAAAAATTTGGTCTGCGTGTTTTACCATGCCTGGTAACATTGGGAGGCATTGGTACCTAGAATGTGTTGAGGATAAGGTGTTAAACAAAAATTCTCCTCCTCTCTTTATGGATGTGTATCCTAGATTGCCTCTCATCCATAACTTGTAGAATGGGCTCAATGTCTGACTCTTCCTCGGAGTCTTTATGGCTTTCTCTTAGTTTTTTGGAAAGTCCTTGCTCCTCTGTATAACCTGTCTTTTTTGGTTCCGAAGTTTGATGTTTTTTCGGTATATAAATATATCCTACTCGCGGTCGCCAGTAGGTAGTTATAGTTAGGACCTTGTTTCCATAGAAAAGCATTTTTTGTTTTGCCAAGGACTACTACTACATTTCTATACCATAACCCAACTTCCCCTGTTTCAATTAGGGAATACCACCTTTCGAATAGCCAAGTTAACTGAACTAGAAAAAACTTAAAGCCCTAAAAGATGTCTATGCCAAGATATGGAGAAACAAAACATGTGCTGTCTAATACCATTATTTTATACCCTCAACCATTAATGGACAGATTATTATATATTGTTCAACAATAAAACAAACTATATTTTTCACCATGCAAGTCTGTAAAGAGACCGTGATACAGCAAGTGCATTAAAAGACAGCAGAAAATACAATCCAGTTGGGTCAAGGGAACCCTCTTCATTTCAAGGAAAAAAAACATAAAGATACATATTTAACTGCTATCAAAACTGGTAATTGTTCTTCTCCCAATATCATCTCCCTCAACCTGTCCCTATTGCCTTTATTCCTCTTGTCCATTAAGATCTTCTGTCTTTCCCCATAACTCTGTTTTCTTTCCTATACTGCCTCTTCCTCCTCTAGGTGGAAATATATGTGAACCTAGATGATATTCTGATTCACATGTTTGTTCCCTCATTCTCTCAATGTCCAGTTACCTTTGAGGTTACATTGAAAAAAATATGTTACTCTATATATGACGTTATTTTTTGTGAAGGTTGCGAATAACTGATTTTTCAGGATAGGAAAACATAAGTTAATAAATAAGCATTGCAGAATAGGTGCCGTCAGATCTTCCAACAAACATGTGACACCATTTGCATTTCATATAATTAATCCTGTGGTTATGTTTAGAATAAACAGGTAAAAAAATGTCTATTTGAATGGAAATGAGACTGCAAATTGAAATATTAATGCAGACGGTTTATTGTTATAAGATGTTATAGAATTGTGTGTGAAATGTGCTTGTAATTTATGTGTGAAAGGCTGCAAGAAGCACATGGCAAAAATGAATAGAAAAATGCTAAAATGGCAATGTCACTGGATGAGCTTTTTTATACATCAATATGGCATCTGAAGAAATATATATATATCATAAACCAAATATGTTACTCTCTTTATATCTCTGTGCTATATAATTTCTTTAAAATATGAATCTGCAAAAATGCACTTTCTACACATTACATTTTCTAAATGCTACCTAACATATATTAGTCATTTAATATATACAACATTCATAAATCCATATGCACCTCAGATGCATAATATTTGGATGGGACATCCTTCTGTTTTTACACTAAAAGTACATTGTAGCAGAGTGATGAAATCCACATTTGAGAAGGAAGAATCTGTGTGCAAATGAGATATTTGAAAAATGTTTCAACTGATGTACCAGGGGTCTTTAGTTGCTGCATCTAGTCCACAAAGCACATTACACAACTAGCATGGGATGTATAACACATTTTACACACACATCTACATTAAGAACATTTGTTTTCTCCACAATGTAAGGTGATCCACTTTGGTTGTAATTTGGATGTTCTCATAACGTTGCTGTAGGGGGTACTACATACTGAAATTGCAATCTATATCAACTTGGGTACTACTGTAGCATTTCGTTACTAATTTATTGGTAACATGTCATAGTTTAGAATATAAGACATCAATGTAGGAATGAGCTATTTGTTTTAACCACAAGAATCCCCCACAATTGTCCACTGAACAGTTCATGCTGGAGATCTCAGGAATTCCTTTTTCATGTCAAGGCTGGGACCAATAAGCTCTGTGCTCCTAATCCTTTGCTATATCTCCTTTCTTCAAGATGATCTGCCGCTGCCATGGCGCCAGTTTGGTTTCATCATAACCAAGAGTTCTAAGCTTCTCTGCTTGCTCCTTCTCTCTCTCCTCTTCCTCTTTCTTCAGTTTTTCTTGTTCTTTTCTAAAAGGAAGTACACAGATGAAGCATTAATTACAAGTGCCAGCTTTATTCAGGAATTATTAAATGGAGCCTATCTTCTCCAGGCAAATAATCAGGACAGACACTAAAATGAGCACCAGCCTAACAGAACACCTCAAAACTGAAAAGCGATACCCTCCAAAAACTTGATAACCAGACCTACATCCTAGCTGCCTAACCAAGACCTCATCTAATCATGCCTAGAGATCCTTTATTGTAAAATATTACATTTACCCACTGTGATTTTTCAAAAATGCATCCATGAGATTATCATTGGTGTATCTCTGGATTTTCAAGTTCTGAACCAATCTTCAACATTTTATTATACCTCAATTAACTACTAATGTATAGAGTAGATGAGAACATATTTACCCTTCTTATGAATCTTCACATAACTTACTAGACCAAGTAACTTATATCCCCTAGTCATGATGGAAGAATCAAGGTTGTCCAACCACCAATAAGGGGGTGACACAATTCTACATGAAGGCTACCACGTCAAAGATATGCCCATTCTCAAGCCACCTTAACCAGCATTTTGAAGTGGATGTCAGTGAATTTCTGAAACTAAATCCTGAAAGACTGAACTCACCCTCCTTAGAAGAGAAGCACCAACACAAATATACACACAATGCACATATAAACAAAATATAGTACCATATCTAAGAGAAAATGACGGAGCCCAATGCTGCGGCAAAATTGTCAGTGCCGCACTCTGTCATTTTCACAACGCAGGGATGACCCGTATTTAACTACAGAATGCAGCACACACAGAAGTGCCAAAGTGCATTTTGAAATTATTGTTTATGTGCAGGAAGGGGCACCTTCCCACACATAAACAATCATGTCTGGCATTTTGCTCTTTCTATGCGTGCTGCAGAATGCAGAACACAAAGTAAAAGTAAAAAACGAGCAGGTATGAAAGTATTCCTCCTTGTTGCGCCTTGTTAATGACACCCCTGGGGTGGTGTTAGATTTGTGCGCTGCCTCTGGCTTACAAAAATCTGTAAATCTGAGGCAGTGTCAAAATGCAATGGGTGTTGCTGTGGCACGCCCACAGCAACGCCCATTTTCATGACCCTTCCACACAAAGGGCTGCCTGTGAAGGGGCTGTATTTACAAGGTGGCATTAAGCCACAAAAAGTGGCTTAACACCACCTTGAAAATACGGTGCAGGGCATTGCACCACCAGAGCGTCGCGAAAAGTGATGCTCCGGTGGCGCTAGGGGCTCATAAATATGCCCCTTAGGCTTTTGGTTTAAGGCCAATCTCTCAAAGAACACTCACATTGATCACACTGTTAAGTTGACTTGAGAAACTCTTTTGTCTTTGAAATGCCTCAAATCAGTCCTAATGCAGTGAGACTTCTATTCTGTAGTCTAAACAATAGTGATTTTCAAACGCGATTGCAGAAGTGATATACTTCAGGGAGCCATGGAAACCTCAATGGTGCTACTAAGCCCTCTTTTGCTGTCTGCCACATTTGACCACAGTTACCACAGATTTGTCACATCTGCTGAGAGCCTTCTACTGGCTACAGTTGGAGACAAGGTTCAAATTTACACTTGCTTGTATAACTTGTATAGTCCCAAAACTTAATCAACCCACCCACCTTCACTCTTGACTTCATATCTCTGGGGGGGTACCAAAAACTTAAGGAAGAAAGAGACCTTCCATCCTGAAATCAATAAACTTATATTGAATTTACCTGTGTTTAAATCCTACTCTTTTGCTATGCTTCTATTATGGAACTTTCTCTCAGAGGACAACAGACAAGATTAAATGAAATGTCAATATTGTGCATTGGATTGTAATTTCAGATTGTTAAGAGGACCACCACAACATTGATTCGGGTGGTTTGATGACCCTACTGGAATCATCTAAAAAACAAAGGAGGTTGAGTTATGGTATATGAAACTTCATTAGATTGTAATACCTGAATTTTTCCTGACTCTCAGTTCCTTCTAACAAACATTAATTGGAAGCGTAAAATATGTGAAGTCCCTGCATCCAGAAGGTCTCTCCTCCTCTCTGTGCGTATTTGGAGTGAAGCCATGAAGAGTGACTTAAGCATTGCCTGACTATGGGCCTGATTTACAAGGCCCTTGGACCTCTTAGCGCCACATTTGCAGCATTTATTTTGCAGCAAATGTGACACTAACAGGCCACTACCATAGCGCCATATTTACAAGGTGGTGCAAACTAGGTTTGCACCACCTTGTAAACCGTTTACGCCACATCATGCATAATATATACATGATGTATGCAAAGGGGGCATTCCGTCGTTGGAGTTTCACCAAAAATAGCACAATGGAATCTACAAGATTCCATAGCGCCATTTCTAGCGTCATTTGTAATGCCTGGTTAAAGCAGGCGTTAAATTGAGGCTCCCATTAATTTCAATGGGCCTCTTAACACTATACTGAATTAGCATCATGTTTTTTTACGCTAATCCAGTGTACCATTATAGTAGCCTCTATTTCCCCTAACGTGCCCTGGTGCGCGTATGGTAAATACAGCGCTACCATTGTGGTGTTACAGGACCCAAGGCACATGATATCTCTGGACTATATGAACAGAGGCCTTTTTGAAGCATGTTTTACAACCTACAGGGCAGGTTATATTGTTGTGCGTTCCTCATGCAGCCATAAATGGCCTTGGAAACTTATATGACATACCCCTGCCTAGGAGTATTAGACTTCCATCTGGGTGAGTTTTCCTACAGCTATTCAGACTATGCCTCAGATACTTAACAAGTTGTTCTAAAGTAGGGGTGTCCAAAAGGTAAAATTATTATGACTCGCACCTAGACACATTCTACTTTGTTTTTGTTTCTGAATTTCAAGAGCTTCAAACCTTCTGAAGCATGTGAAATTTTAGGAAAGAATTGTTCAGCGTGTGTGGCCATTTGGAGAAGTTTGAAATATTTCAGCTGTCCTAAGAGGACACTTTGGGAGATAATGAGTGTTCTGCTACTTGCCTGTCGCCCCATCCCCTGCAGTGAGTTCGATACCTCTTGTTATGCAAAATCTCATGCCTCTCTCACCTAGCTATCTGCGGAAAAGCTTCTTGGCCTCTCACCCAACCTTTTGCTACCTCTTATGATTTCCCCTTGCACCCTGTACCAAATCATGAACTCCTCCAGGAAACATTTACCTTCCTTGCACAGTGATGTTGTGCTCCTTAATGTCCTGCCTCATTTAAAGTTAGGGTATGAGGCTTTCTCATGAATGATTAAAAAGGTAAAAAACTGGAAACACTGCCCATTTTTGCCAAGTTTAATGATTTCATCTCCACCCAACTATTCATGTGTAATTACAGCTTTGTCCACTCCAAATCTAAAGCCAACAAAGACTCTGACTTTGCACACATCCAGGCTGTTATTGTCCTTCTTCAGTCTGAGACACCTGATGAAAGGCCTCCCCTTGACTCTACTTCATCTCTCTATGTGGTGAATCCATTTGAGTTCTTATTGGGACTCAGGAGTTTAGCTTGGCCTTTGGCTTGCAGGCCTGTGCCCCAATCACCTAGTGACCTTTTACCTATTTAGCTTGCTCTGTTGTATTCCATTTACTTTATTTTAATATTTCTTCTAGCTAGCTGCCATTGTTTATATTTTATAATCAATGCTACTCTTATCAGCGTCATGATCAGTGATGTACATAGGTATTGTCATCATGTCCCTTTCTCACTCACATATGATAGGAACATAATATGCCTCCTTATCAGTTGTTTAGGAACATACCTGCATCAGTGATCCTACATGATCTGTATAAACACATTTCACACGGACAAAGTCATTAGAGGGGTCCTTTCCAGATGCCATCTATGCTGCATGTCACCTTGCTGCAGAACTCAGCCTTTGTTTCACCACAGTCTGATCTAGGGACCTCATTCCAAGGTAACAAGGGTTGGGGTTACGCTTCTCATGGACATGATACTGGCAGATTAGGTTTATCATACCTAGCTCTCACTAGGTCAGAGTTAAGGTTCTCTTTGCTAGGAATTTCATATCTCATGTTTATTGTAAGATGGTGGGGGGGTTTATAATCACAACTCTCATCTTCACAATTCTGCTTCTTTTACTGTTTATTATCCTAATCATTGCTGCATAGGCATTTTATTGCAGATTGCAGACTTATATTGAAAAGTTTTCTGCATCTCCTTCTCTCCTTCATTGCCTTTGTGTGACTGAGACGCATTGTCAACAAGAGAAAACTGTAACTTGTTCCACCTCAACTTCCCTGAGAGGTCTTATATAGAGTTCATGTGTAAGACTGCCAGAAATCACCTTTGCTTCCTGAGTTTTGGTGAGGTACTGCCTGTGAGCCGGAGGGTTGGGCTGACAGTTGCGACTTGTTGTAAGAGTAACTCAGTCACCTACAAAAAAAAAAAGAGGTCTCCCCTAAACCAGCAGTCTCGCCTAGGAGCGATAGTCCAACTATGACATGGTGCCTCCAACGATGGTGTTTTGGCACTAATTTATGGATATCCTAATTATCTCTTTCTCACGCACAGCAGGTACCCCAAGTACTATTATACAGAGACCTGAGTGGTCTTAGGGGTACTCTTCCTCAACTGAATAGGGAGTACCTAATTAGGCTGCAGGTTGTTCAAGCTTGAACCCTTAAAAGGATTTTCCCCATTTGGTGGTCCTTCTCTGCACCCATTATTCAACAATGCTAATGCCATAGACATTTCAAAAAATGTCAGACACGCATTTACAAAACATCTAGTAGCCCATGGCTTAACGGATGAGGGCAGGGATGTCACATTTATCGTTGACGCTCATGAAGCTTAGCAAACAGAAACATTCTATTCCTGGGTCACCTTTCCAGAGGAAGATGAGAGAACAGATACATTTCATACATATAAAATAGCGAACTGTACCAAGCTTACTGTTATTAAGAAATACCTCTATTTTATCAAAAACATCAAAATTGGCTCAATGGCACCCTACCACTTGTAATACAATCGGTGAGATTAGATCCCTCAAGTAATGACAGACCAACGTGGCCCATGTTTGCCTCATACACACCACATCCTGCCGTACAGGCAATGCAAATAGCTGACATACACACACTTTATAATGAGCTAGTACAACTTTACAGACAATTGATACAATTTACTATGTTGACCTTGAATACCACCACAGCATGGGCTGCACTAGCTGGCCACCAATTGCCTGTTATCGGAACTAACCCACAAACATACATTCTACCGTGGGCATAGCGCACGGAACATGAGAAGATTCTGTTCTGGATAGCACAAAAAACAAACCATCTGAAAGCAGTGTTTTCCCATACAGGACCCCAAGATAAACATAGTATTCTCACTATGTGCTTGCCATTCAGAATGGTTCCCTCAGTGGATGACTGCACCACATGGGGTACAGTCTTCGCTGCAATTTACACTGCCAGGCATGGTACCCCAACACTTGCAAACTTAACAGAAGTGTTAAAACAAATCAAAATGAGCATGGGCCACTCCCGCCCTAGATTTGGGTACGAAACTGACGCAGAACTTCAACGCAGTCACCTCAATGATATTAAGTAACATTAAAAAGGAAGCAGTAGTATTGGCTATACACCAGTGGCTCTGGGAGATTCTACAGTTGGAACAGGAGCGTCAACTACCAAACATTATTTCTAAAACCTATACTAGTATATGACGGGATAGTTTGGGAGTCAAAGCATATGTCTGGGTCCAAACTGGGGTGCCATGGTGTGCAAAAGAATGATGGATTGAACCCAGATTGTTTCTTTTGTTCACCATGCCTCCCAGTTTTCACCCAGCCGTATGCAAATCCGTCTTGATGCTGCTCCCCATGGGAACAGTCCAGCCCGAACTGCTGGGCCAGGTCCCCCCTGGACCCGAAACAAGAATCCTGGGACCGGTTTCATGGTATCACCTCTCATCAGCCAGGCTAGCTTGAATCCAGTGGCACAGTGAGCAAGGGACCCACACTCTAAGTGGGAAGGGTATGCCCAGACATAGGTCCCATGCTCACAATGCCACCAGATTCAAGTAGCCTGACTAATGAGGGGTGATACCCTGAAACCAGTCCCAGGTTGCTTGTTTCTGGTCCAAGGAAGACCTGGCCTGGCAGTTCAGGCTAGACTGTTTCCATGGGGTGCAGGGTCAAGACTGATTTTCATAGGGATGGGTCCAAGCTGAATGGCATGGCAAAATAATTGATGGATTAAACCCAAATCTGTGATTGGGGTGAATGTTTGATTTTTTCTGCATTCTGTCCATCATCTGTTCTTTTAGCTTTTGTCACCTTAAGTGGGAAAGGTATGCCCAGACATGGGCTCTGTGCTCGCTAGTCCACCAGATTCAAGCTAGCCTGACTAATGAGGGGTGAGACCCCGAAACCAGTCTCAGGTTGCTTGGTTCTGGTCCAATGAAGGCCTGGCCTGGCAGTTCAGGCTAGACTGCTTCCACAGGGTGCAGGGTGAAGACTGATTTTCATATGGGTGGGTCCAAAATGAATGGCATGGCGAGCAAACAAATTGATGGATTAAACCCAAATCTGTGACTTGGGGTGAATGTTTGATTTGTTCTGCATTACGCCCATCATCTGTTCTTTTAGCATTTGTCGCCTTAAAAGGGAAGGGTATGCCCACACGTGGGACCCATGCCCTCCAGGCCACCAGATTCAAGGTAATTTGGCTGATGAGGAGTAATTCCCTGAAACCAATACCGGGATGCTTGTTGGTGGTCGAGGGAGGACCCAGCTTGGTAATTTGGGATGAACTGTTCCCTTGGAGGGCACGGTCAAGACTGATTTCCATATGGCTGGATCCAAACTGGAATGGCATGGCCTGCAAAAAAATGCTAGATTAAACACAGATCTGTGACTGGGGGTGAATGTTAAATTTGTTCCGCAATTCATCCATCATTTGTTCTTTTTTACATTTGTCATCCTACGTGGGAACGGTATGCCCAGACATTGGTCCTGTGCTAGCTATGCCACTAGATTCAAGCTAGCCTAGCTGGAGAGGGTTGATACTTTGAAACTGGTCCCAGGATGCGTTTTTTTCGGTCCAGGTAGGATGTGGCCTGGCAGTTCAGGCTGGACTGGTCCCATGGGGAGCAGGACCAAGACTGATTTGCATATGGCTGGGTTCAAACGGAGGAGGCATGGTGAACAAAAGAATGATGGATTATTACATTTATTAAGTTCTATCTTTAGATTGGAGGCAGATGAGAATATTCTGTTTACACTGAAATTAATTGTAATGAAAAATTCTCTTTAATTGTGAAGTGAGCATTTAAGTAGCAATTCTGAGAATACCACTTTTAGAAAGTTAGCATTTTCTTCTCCCAACCCTCTGTGACTTCTGCCAGCATCCTGGGTCACATGACTGTGAATGGCTTTGCTGCTGGGGTTTGTGTATTACTGACAGACAGTCACACAAAGGGGGCTGAGGTATGGACAGGTTGGGCTATCCTGACTAGATGACATAAGAAGGGCTGTATTTAGTCCCTTTTACACTTCAAGGGGCTTCACCTCCTTCACACACAAAGGATCCTGATACCAAGCCTGCCCTCCCTTTTGACACTCCAGACCATTTGGCACCTTGACAGGAGAAGGGGAAAAACTTTCCAGAACCAAATGTGGGGGTATGAATGGGAGCCACAGAACAGATAGGCTGGCACCAGGTATAAAAAATGAACCTCCAGAGCCACTCATCAGAACACCCTTGGACATGTGGAAGTTAATGATGAATGACAGCCTGCTGCTTGAAGGACTGCCATGCTGTTTGAGAAGGAAGACTGGACCTACCTGCCTTTATCCCAGGCCTTTGATCCATTGTGGTCAGTCTCAACATGTGAGGTCGTCCAGGTCAACATGACTAGATGCTCTCAGTTAGTACTTTGTACCCTTTTGTGCTATTTTTAATGAAAACTTGAAAATTCAATATCTCTGGTTCTACTGATTGGCTTGTTGTTGTTCTGGCATTATTTTATTTATTACATTTTACTCTTTTTTTTATGGTTTTGGGACTTTTCTTGAATTGTGTTGTCACTTTATTACTGTTTGTGTGCTGCATAAATAGTTTACCAATTGCCTCCAAGTCAAGCCTGACTGTTTTTGTGCTCAGCTACCTGAGGGTTAAGCACAGGTTAATTTAATGAGTTTTGTGGTTCACCCTGACAAGGATTGTGGTTGTTGCTTGAGTGGGGCTTCCACCCCCCTCAACCAATGATCCAGTTTCTTAGTGTTGACTTCCCTCCAGGATGATTAAGGCCACATCATATTGACAAGCTCTTTGATCTGGTCCAAAGAGAGTTATATGGCCCTGTTAAGCCAACATAATGAAGTGGCAGATCTGAACCATCCACAACAACAGGAAGAATGCACTTTAAAACTGTGCTTTTGAATCCTGTCTGCATTCATTTTTTGTCCCGGTACCGGGCAGTAAGCGAAATGAGAACATTCGGATTGCTTCTTACCACTTCAACTGCTACCTCAAGCAAACTCTTAAACGGATCAGAAGGTGTACAATTTGGTCAAATGCCTGCAAGGCAAGATTTCTTCCACTACAGATGGCCAGCTACTACGGTCAGGACTTTAGAGGTTATCTCAGCAGATGTATCCTGGATCTGTAGGGTTGGGAAAAGACTATGCCTGCACCATATTACCTACAACGTGAAGCTCAGAAAGTACACAGAACTAGGAACTCCAAGAAAGAGAACATCACCCAGCATATTTATCATGTTCTCGTGTTCAACACTACAAAACCACACTAGAATACCCAGCTAGTCAGAATGAGACTTCTTTAGTTCTTGCATACAATCACACTGAAACAATGTCCCAGAGTATTCTCCCTACTACTTTATTGTTGGGAGGAACACAAATCTATTCAGGGAAAGTGCAGTCATGGTCACAGAACAAATCCTAACAAACAGTGAAATTTTCCCGCTATGGCCCCATCATGCACTGGTTATGACCTAACATATGACAACTCAAATGAACACATTGATGGCATCACTGATGACATCATTGATTACAGCATACAGAGATACTAATACTCTGGCTTAGGCTGCACACATCTCGGGTTAGCCACACAATTAGACCTTGTGCCATACCCTGGACCCACTCGAGGCTTGGTCTTTTGTAAACCATAACTCCCTCAAACCCTAGCAATGGTAATATGTAGCATATTACATTTTGCACATCTGCATATATATAGGGGCTGAATCACATACTGCATACCTATGGGCCAATTCACATTCTGCATTGTGTAGTATGTAAAGTAGTAGTGTAGTAGTATTCCTTATGAAAAAATTCAATTCACAAATCTGTGAGTAGAAAACTTCACCTCTATCTTGTAAGCTTAATATGAAGTGGTAAATGTAGGGGGGTGGGAAAGTGATATTCTGAGCAATACTTACTACTAACTGGGAAGAGTTTAGGGAGGAATACAGAGGGCTTTAAGGAGGGCTAAGGAGGGATTTAGGGAGGTGACAGACCCACTCACAAAAAAGTGAGTCCATTAATGTTCAGAAGCTTCCCTTCTAAAGTTATCACATCAAAAAAGGACACAAAACAGTAGTAAATATATTCCAGCTCAGACATGGAGTAAGTCCAGCAGGACACAAGGCCAACCACTGGTACAGAAACACCCTCACATAGAAAATAATGGAGGCAGAGTTTTAAATTAGAACCCTATACTAAATAATGTTAAAATAAATTAAGTTATTTTGACTTTTCAAAAATATAAATGAATTTCATTTACTGTTAAATAATTATATATGTGATTACAAAATAAATATTGTTTAATGATGGAATATTTAAATAATATTTTTAATTTAAATGTATTATTTAAACATGAATTCAATTAATTTAAATGTATTCTAAGCTAACTTTTAATAATTTCTAATACATAATAAATATATATATATATTTTCCCTATATTTAACCGTGAAGAGATCTCTGTCTCAGTGGCAGAGTATACCTCTGAGAAGTTACTAATAGTAACTTTGCATAAAAATATTTTTTCATTGGGTTTTACACTTAGGAAGTCTATGACATTTGGGATTCATAGAATAACAAATTGAGGAGGCCTCGGGAGACATTGGGACTTCAGCTCTAAGACCTGGCGCAGTTAAAGCATTGTACTTCTCTAGTATTCCTGTATCATGCTTGTATCAGATTGTATGTAGGAACACATTCCTCTTCTCTGTTGCATTTTAAGAAAAGTGTTGGGGCTCGACTTATTGAGCACATTCTGCTTCTGCAACAGATGAAGAATTTCAGTCGGATTAGGTGCAGAATGGCTCTTATCATGACCTCTTGCATATACATCTATCAATGCTGCTTCCCTGTCAATATCTTCCAATGCTCCCAATCACTCCCCCAACCTCATTTTCATGTGCACAAGCCTGTCTGGCATATTGTTGAAGAGAGATCTGTAAGTGGAAGAAACTGGCCCCCTCCCCGGCTCATCTAGTACCAGTCTATTTTCTAGTGCAGTGAATGCCGGGATCTCAGACCATTTCAAGTCCTCGGCCTGCAAAGTATCTAAGTTGGCCATATTTAAATAGCTGATTTTCAGTTAATTTATATTCCTGTTGGAGGCTCAGGAAAGACCTACCTCAAGAAGGTCATCCACCTTTGCCTTCCCATAAGGGTGTTTCTTTAGTAACATTATTTTTCCACTGAGGTATTGCGTTGCCATCTCCCAGGCCACTATCCCTGCCTCTGTTCTGGCAATAGGTGTTATCTCCTTTTGTCACCATATATATATAATGGAGGAATAAGGGTTTAATCAGCATTGATCTTTCTGCCTGATTAAGGGGTCATTCTCTTGGTGTAGAAATCCAGTTGTTAAGGATAATGAGTTGGTGTGCCCTCAATAGTAAGCTCTAATGTCAGGGAGCACAATCCCAATTAATGATAACTACACTCGTTGGCTTGGCTGCACCACTTGTTTTTGGGGGTAGAGGCATGTAGTAAATGTAGAGAGACTGTGTAGTAAATTTACACTAGAAATTATCCAAAAGTATCAACTTTACTACAAAGTGTAAGAAGAAATTTACATGTGTAGATTTACTTGTGCATGTATTTACCTCCATGAATAGGCCCAATACACTTTATGTTATAACTGAAAATAAAGCTAACCCCATAATACACCATTTGTAGCAACCATACTAGTAAGCCCATGTGCACACATGTATTATACCATGCCAAGGTCAAATTGCAGAATATTACCATAGTGGAGTGAACATGACATTGGAAAAACACTGTTTACAGCCTCATGCACTGCATATTAAAATACTTTACACATGAAAGAAATTCTCCTAATTGTTACAAGGCTTCTTCAGTGTGTTTTAAACATACTGCACAAACTCTAGACTGTAGTTTTGGTTAAGTATCTATTTTTAAAGCAAATAATCTTGAAAACCTGCAATGACATAAATCATTGATGCAGGTGTACAGAATGGAATATACTGGGTATTAGGATTTTCTGTGGGAGGGGAGAGGTATCATGGCACACTTAAGGCTTTGCCTCTCATGAGTCATGGTCTCACTCTCAACAATGGTATGAAAAGCATATAGCACTCTTCACATCTGCAAATATGCTGTACATGTAGGTGGTCTGGTGGCTCAGTGGACTAATGCATTCACTTCACACACTTGTGTTTGACCTATGGTCACGTTCAAATCCTGGCAAGTCCACTCAATCTCTCATTTTTTGCAAAAATGAGTACTGTTGGGTACCAATAATTATCTGGCAGTCAGTGCAAAGATACCCTTTAGAGTGAACATGCCCTTTATAAATACATGAGATATGTTAAATATTACACAGCAGTAGTCACTACTATATTTATGGTTCAGCTGCACTTTCTACTGAATAGTCATTTATTGATTTTCTTCTAACTTTGGCTCCCAAAGACAGATCTACACCAAATTTGGTATACTCAGGTAAGGTCTGGCATGTGAAATTTCATGCACTTTTAAAGGAGAGAAAAAAGCTATGGGGGGCTGAAATGATGAAGGGTGACACTTTTTATGGTGAAATCCGTTGTCATTTATTCAAGTTAATAATCAATTAAAACACCCCAGCCAACACAAGCCTTCTCTCTCTGGTTCTCCTCTTCCAACTGTCAGATCCCCTGGTTACCATCACTAGGGTCTCTTAGTGACAGTTGCCAGGTAATAAGAAAAATGGAGGACAAGTTACATTCTGCATGGTGAAAGATACTAATAAATAATGTATTAATGCTATTTTAAGAATTTCTACCAGAATTTTAAACTAGAGATTTTGAGAATATATATATCCCAAAGTACAATTTCATACATAAAGAAATACAATCACTGGTATGGAGCAGTATAATTACAGCACCAGCCCAAGAAGATACTTCTCATCTGTAGTGCAATGACGCCACCTTCTGGCACCCCAAATGAAGTCTACTAAAGAAATGTCATACGACACCGTGAAAGAGCGAAACAGCTGACGTCGTCTAAAACTGTGGGTAACTTTCCTTAAGGAATCGGAGGATCACAGCCTCCCTCAGAGTCAGCGCACTCCCTAAGAGCTAGCGCAGCGCCTCACCAAACCGCTCCGTTAAGAACACATCGTGTAAAACTGTTTGATGAATCGGAGAGTCGCAGCTTCCCTCAGAGACAGCGCAGTCCTTCGTGTAACACTGTTTGACGAATCGGAGGATCGCAGCTTCCCTCAGAGTCAGCGCACTTCCTAAGAGCTAGCACAGCGCCTCACCAAACCGCTCCGCGAAGAAACTGTCACGTCGGTCAAGATCTGCTTTCCCTCGCACCAAGGCTCTGCTACATGACGGAAATCAGCAGCACTGAAGGCATGGCCGGACTGGCCCTGGAACAAATGAAGTCTCTGCCACACAAAGAAGCCGGGTCGTCGCAGCGTTTTTACCAAGGCAGCCAGAGACCATGGAAAACAAGTGAGCTTTCACACATTTTACATATCCAGTGATGTTGGGGTGTTGGCACTTCACCTCACACGTGAAGATTTGTAAAATAAATGTTGATAGGTTCTTCTACCTCGTCGCCAATGAAATGATGAAGGGTGACACTTTTTATGGTGAAATCCGTTGTCATTTATTCAAGTTAATAATCAAGTAAAACACCCCAGCCAACACAAGCCTTCTCTCTCTGGTTCTCCTCTTCCAACTGTCAGATCCCCTGGTTACCATCACTAGGGTCTCTTAGTGACAGTTGCCAGGTTCCGTAACTAGGTTCTACATAAAGGTTCTTCATAACATGCCACAGGGGCTCAAAAAGGCGTAATTCGCATTTTAACTCCCACATGAAATTTTGCTCACACCTACAGTCAAAACCACTCACCGGATTTACAGTAAACATGGGCCAGAAGTAGAACTTTACTCAAAGAGTGTGCTTTTGCTATTTCAGTGTAAATCCATTTACTAGTGTTTGAGACATTAGAGTTTGAAAAGGGTGCTGGGTTGAGATGAAAATGTTACCACTTATCTACAGTTTGTCAGTTGCAAAGCCAATTGTTGATTTGTTCTCAACTTTGAGGATTATGCATGAAATTTGGTAGACACTTAGGGGCATATTTATACTCTGTTTGTCCCGAATGTGCGTCAAACTTTTTGACACACATTCGGCGCAAACCTTGCCCCATTTTTAAACTGACACCCGAGCCCGCGGACGTCAAAATTCCTCCGTGTGAGTCATTTTTTGGATGCGGGAAACTGCCTTGCGTTAATGACACTGGGGTGGCTATTAAGCGCTAATGCAGCTTTCACATCTACCATTCCAGCAATCACAGCATCTAATATTCTTTTAAACGTTTCTTCAGACTCTACCACCGTACTCCATTTTACTCTACGCTTATTGCTGGCAGGAACAAGCCTACTATCAAGGATCTCATTAGGGGCTTTGCAAACAGAATCTCATAAAAACACCAAAGTTAGGCACAATGTGCTGTGATCACTACCATGCCTTGGGGTTACCATCATATCCACCTTTAACCCCTTCTGTGCCTTGGACGAGATGATCTCGTCCAAGGCTACAGTTCCCCTGTGCCTTGGACGAGATCATCTCGTCCTAGGCACAGGGGAACTTGGGGGCGCGCTAGCGCGCCCCCCGTGCACCCCCCTTCCCCCCCCCCAAGTCGGGATGGAAGGGGAAGACCTTCCCCTTCCACCCCCGACCCCCCCCCACCCCCCCTGTGACGTCAGCGCGCGCTGATTTGTCACAGGGGCCTCCCTAGTCCAGCGCGATTGAAAAAGAAATGCAAAAGCATTTCTTTTTCAATCACTTGGGAGGCCCGGAGGGGCTTCAAAGGGAAGGAAAAGTATTTCCTTCCCTTTGAAGTCCCTCTGAGGGTTTCAAAAGCCGGATTGCTTGCAATCCGGCTTTTGAAACCCCACTAGACACCAGGGATTTTTTTTTTTTTTATTGAAACACACAAAAGGGAGCGACCCCTTGGGCAAGGGTCGCTCCCAGGGGGGGCATTTTTTTTAGAAGGCCTTTTCTGCCCCCCCTGGGGGCAGAAACCTCTAGGCACCAGGGACCATTTTTTTATTTTTTTATGTTTCATTTCTTTTTTTTTTGGTGGGGAGCGACCCCTTAGGCAAGGGTCGCTCCCCTTGGGGGAAAATTATATTTTGGCCATTTCTGCCCCCCTTGGGGGCAGATTGGCCTATTTTGATGAGGCCAATCTGCCCCCAAGGGGGGTAGAAGCCACTAGACACCAGGGAATTTTTTCTTTGCGTGAATTTCACGCAAAGGGAGCGACCCCTTAGGCAAGGGTCGCTCCCTGGGGGGGAGGGCAATTTATTTTAGGCCATTTCTGCCCCCCCTGGGGGCAGATTGGCTGATTTTAGGTCAATCTGCCCCCAAGGGGGCAGAAACCACTAGGCACCGGGGATTTGTTTTTTGGCGCCAATGTCACGCAGGGGGAGCGACCCCATAGGCAAGGGTCGCTCCCGGGGGGGGTGGGGGCCGGGGGGGGGACAAATTTATTTTAGGCCATTTGTGCCCCCCCTGGGGGCAGATCGGCCTATTACTAGGCCGAACTGCCCCCAGGGGGGGGCAGAACCCTCAGGGCAATTATTTTTGTTGTGTTTTTTTTTTTTTTTTTTTTCGAGATGGGGAGCGACCCATCAGGCAAGGGTCGCTCCCCTGGGAGGCAAATTGTATTGAGGCCATTTCTGCCCCCCTTGGGTGCAGATTGGCAGATTTTAGGTCAATCTGTCCCCAAGGGGGCAGAAACCACTAGGCACCGGGGATTTGTTTTTTGGCGCCAATGTCACGCAGGGGGAGCGACCCCGTAGGCAAGGGTCGCTCCCGGGGGCTGGGGGGGGCAAATTTATTTTAGGCCATTTCTGCCCCCCTGGGGGCAGATCGGCCTATTATTAGGCCGAACTGCCTCCAGGGGGGGCAGAACCCTCTAGGCACCAGGGAATTTTTTTTTGTTGTGTTGTTTTTTTTTTTGTTTTTTTTTTTTTTCGAGATGGGGAGCGACCCATCAGGCAAGGGTCGCTCCTCTGGGGGGCAAATTGTATTGAGGCCATTTCTGCCCCCCTTGGGGGCAGATTGGCCGATGTTAGGTCAATCTGCCCCCAAGGGGACAGAAACCACTATGCAACTGGGATTTGTTTTTTGGGGCCAATGTCACGCAGGGGAGCGACCCTGTAGGCAAGGGTCGCTCCCGGGGGGGGGAATTTATTTTAGGCCATTTCGGCCCCCCCGGGGGGCAGATCGGCCTATTATTAGGCCGAACTGCCCCCGGGGGGGGGGGGGGGGCAGAACCCTCTAGGCGCCAGGGCAATTTTTTTTTTTGTGTTTTTTTTTTTGTTGTTGTTTCTTTTTTTAGAGATGGGAAGCGACCCATCAGGCAAGGGTCGCTCCCCTGGGGGGCAAATTGTATTTAGACCATTTCTGCCCCCCTGGGGGCAGATTGGCCAATTTTAGGTCAATCTGCCCCCAAGGGGACAGAAACCACTAGGCACCTGGGATTTGTTTTTTGGGGCCAATGTCACGCAGGGGGAGCGACCCCGTAGGCAAGGGTCGCTCCCGGGGGGTGGGGCTGGGGGGGCAATTTTATTTTAGGCCTTTTCTGCCCCCGGGGGCGGGGGGGGGCAGAAACCTCTAGGCGCCAGGGCAATTTTTTTTTTTTTGTTTGTTTGTTTTTTTAGAGATGGGGAGCGACCCATCAGGCAAGGGTCGCTCCCCTGGGGGGCAAATTGTATTTAGACCATTTCTGCCCCCCTGGGGGCAGATTGGCCGATTTTAGGTCAATCTGCCCCCAAGGGGGCAGAAAACCACTAGGCACCGGGGGATTTGTTTTTTGGCGCCAATGTCATGCAGGGGGAGCGACCCCGTAGGCAAGGGTCGCTCCCGGGGGGGGGTGGGGGCTGGGGGGGGCAAATTTATTTTAGGCCATTTCTGCCCCCAGGGGAGGCAGAACCCTCAGGGCACCAGGGCAAATTTTTTTGTTGTGTTTTTTTTTTGTTTGTTTGTTTTTTTCGAGATGGGGAGCGACCCATCAGTCAAGGGTCGCTCCCCTGGGGGGCAAATTGTATTTAGGCCATTTCTGCCCCCCCTTGGGGGCAGATTGGCCGATTTTAGGTCAATCTGCCCCCAAGGGGGCAGAAACCACTAGGCACCGGGGATTTGTTTTTGGCGCCAATGTCACGCAGGGGGGAGCGACCCCGTAGGCAAGGGTCGCTCCCGGGGGGGGGTGGGGGCTGGGGGGGGCAAATTTATTTTAGGCCATTTTCTGCCCCCCCTGGGGGCAGATCGGCCTATTATTAGGCCGAACTGCCCCCAGGGGGGGGCAGAACCCTCAGGGCACCAGGGCAAATTTTTTTGTTGTGTTTTTTTTTTTGTTTGTTTGTTTTTTTCGATATGGGGAGCGACCCATCAGGCAAGGGTCGCTCCCCTGGGGGGCAAATTGTATTTAGGCCATTTCTGCCCCCCTTGGGGGCAGATTGGCCGATTTTAGGTCAATCTGCCCCCAAGGGGGCAGAAACCACTAGGCACCGGGGATGGGGATTTGTTTTTTTGGCACCAATGTCATGCAGGGGGAGCGACCCCGTAGGCAAGGGTCGCTCCCGGGGGGGGGGGTGGGGGCTGGGGGGGGCAAATTTATTTTAGGCCATTTCTGCCCCCCTGGGGGCAGATCGGCCTATTATTAGGCCAAACTGCCCCCAGGGGGGGGCAGAACCCTCAGGGCACCAGGGCAAATTTTTTTGTTGTGTTTTTTTTTGTTGTTTGTTTGTTTTTTTCGAGATGGGGGGGGGGCGACCCATCAGTCAAGGGTCGCTCCCCTGGGGGGCAAATTGTATTTAGGCCATTTCTGCCCCCCTTGGGGGCAGATTGGCCGATTTTAGGTCAATCTGCCCCCAAGGGGGCAGAAACCACTAGGCACCGGGGATTTGTTTTTTGGCGCCAATGTCACGCAGGGGGAGCGACCCCGTAGGCAAGGGTCGCTCCGGGGGGGGGGGGGGGGGGGGGGGGCTGGCGGGGGCAAATTTATTTTAGGCCATTTCTGCCCCCCCCTGGGGGCAGATCGGCCTATTATTAGGCCGAACTGCCCCCAGGGGGGGGGCAGAACCCTCAGGGCACCAGGGCAAATTTTTTTGTTGTGTTTTTTTTTGTTGTTTGTTTGTTTTTTTCGAGATGGGGGGGGCGACCCATCAGGCAAGGGTCGCTCCCCTGGGGGGCAAATTTATTTTAGGCCATTTCTGCCCCCCCCCCTCCCGGGGCCGGCTGAGCTAGAGGCCAAACTCCACAGGTAGGCACTTTGCAAAAAACACCTCTGTTTTCTGTGAAAAAATATGTTCTGTCCACGTTGTGTTTTGGGCCATTTCCTTTCGTGGGCGCTAGGCCTACCCACAGAAGTGAGGTACCATTTTTATTGAGAGACTTAGGGGAACGCTGGGTGGAAGGAAATTTGTGGCTCCTATCAGATTCCAGAACTTTCTGCCACAGAAATGTGAGGAACATGTGTTTTTTTAGCCACATTTTGAGGTTTGCAAAGGATTCTGGGTAACAGAACCTGGTCCGAGCCCCGCAAGTCAGCCCTCCTTGGATTCCCCTAGGTCTCTAGTTTTCAGAAATGCACAGGTTTGGTAGGTTTCTCTAGGTGCCGGCTGAGCTAGAGGCCAAAATCTACAGGTAGGCACTTCGCAAAAAACACCTGTTTTTTTCCAAAATTTAGGATGTGTCCACGTTGCGCTTTGGGGTGTTTCCTGTCGCCGGCGCTAGGCCTACCCACGCAAGTGAGGTATCATTTTTATCGGGAGACTTGGGGGAACGCTGGGTGGAAGGAAATTTGTAGCTCCTCTCAGATTCCAGAACTTTCTGCCACAGAAATGTGAGGAACATGTGTTTTTTTTAGCCAAATTTTGAGGTTTGCAAAGGATTCTGGGTAGCAGAACCTGGTCCGAGCCCCGCAAGTCACCCCTCCTTGGATTCCCCTAGGTCTCTAGTTTTCAGAACTGCACAGGTTTGGTAGGTTTCCCTAGGTGCCGGCTGAGCTAGAGGCCAAAATCTACAGGTAAGCACTTCGCAAAAAACACCTCTGTTTTTTTCCAAAATTTAGGATGTGTCCACGTTGCGCTTTGGGGTGTTTCCTGTCGCCGGCGCTAGGCCTACCCACGCAAGTGAGGTATAATTTTTATCGGGAGACTTGGGGGAACGCTGGGTGGAAGGAAATTTGTAGCTCCTCTCAGATTCCAGAACTTTCTGCCACAGAAATGTGAGGAACATGTGTTTTTTTAGCCAAATTTTGAGGTTTGCAAAGGATTCTGGGTAACAGAACCTGGTCCGAGCCCCGCAAGTCACCCCTCCTTGGATTCCCCTAGGTCTCTAGTTTTCAGAAATGCACAGGTTTGGTAGGTTTCCCTAGGTGCCGGCTGAGCTAGAGGCCAAAATCTACAGGTAGGCACTTCGCAAAAAACACCTCTGTTTTTTTCCAAAATTTAGGATGTGTCCACGTTGCGCTTTGGGGTGTTTCCTGTCGCTGGCGCTAGGCCTACCCACGCAAGTGAGGTATCATTTTTATCGGGAGACTTGGGGGAACGCTGGGTGGAAGGAAATTTGTAGCTCCTCTCAGATTCCAGAACTTTCTGCCACAGAAATGTGAGGGACATGTGTTTTTTTTGCCAAATTTTGAGGTTTGCAAAGGATTCTGGGTAACAGAACCTGGTCCGAGCCCCGCAAGTCAGCCCTCCTTGGATTCCCCTAGGTCTCTAGTTTTCAGAAATGCACAGGTTTGGTAGGTGTCCCTAGGTGCCGGCTGAGCTAGAGGCCAAAATCTACAGGTAGGCACTTCGCAAAAAACACCTCTGTTTTTTCCCAAAATTTAGGATGTGTCCACGTTGCGCTTTGGGGGGTTTCCTGTCGCCGGCGCTAGGCTTACCCACGCAAGTGAGGTATCATTTTTATCGGGAGACTTGGGGGAACATAGATTAGCAAAACAAGTGCTATTGCCCCTTGTCTTTCTCTACATTTTTTCCTTCCACATATAGGAGTGTGTAAAAAAGACATCTATTTGAGAAATTCCCTATAATTCACATGCTTGTATGGTCACCCCGGAATTCAGAGATGTGCAAATAACCACTGCTCCTCAGCACCTTATCTTGTGCCCTTTTTGGAAATGCAAAGGTTTTCTTGATAGCAATTTTTTACTCTTTATATTTCAGCAAATGAATTGCTGTATACCCGATATAGAATGAAAACGCACGTCAGGGTGCAGCTCATTTATTGGCTCTGGATTCCTTGGGTTCTTGATGAACCTACAAGCCCTAAATATCCCCGCAACCAGAGGAGTCCAGCAGACGTAACAGTATATTGCTTTCGATAATCTGACATTGCAGGGAAAAGTTACAGAGTAAAACGTAGAGAAACATTTATGTTTTTTTCACCTCAATTTCAATATTTTTCTTTTTCAGTTGTTATTTTCTGTAGGAAACCCTTGTAGGATCTACACAAATGACCCCTTGCTGAATTCAGAATTTTGTCTACTTTTCAGAAATGGTTAGGTTTCTGGGACCCAGCATTGGTTTTATGCCCATTCCTGTCACTGACTGGAAGGAGGCTGAAAGCACAAAAAATTGCAAAAATGGGGTATGCCCCAGTAAAAGGCCAAAATTGTGTTGAAAAATTGGGTTTTCTGATTCAAGTCTGCCTGTTCCTGAAAGCTAGGAAGCTGCTGAGTTTAGCACTGCAAACACTTTGTTGATGCCATTTTCAGGGGGAAATCCACAAGCCTTCTTCTGCAGCCACTTTTTCCAATTTTTTTGAAAAAAACGAAATTTTCACTGTATTTTGGCCAATTTCTTGGCCTCCTTCAAGGGAACCCACAAAGTCTGGGTACCTCTAGAATCCCTAGGATGTTGGGAAAAAAAGGACGCAAATTTGGCTTGGTTAGCTTATGTGGACAAAAAGTTATGAGGGCCTAAGCGCGAACTGCCCCAAATAGGCAAAAAAAGGCCTGGCACAGGAGGGGGAAAAGTCCTGGCAGCGAAGGGGTTAAAGGCCATAGCCTAATAGCCAGCAAAATGTAATCTATGAAGCTGGTGCGATGAGGGCAATTGAAAGTATCGCTCACTTGGGAGAGGGGGAGTTCAGGGGCCCCCAAAATGATCGTTTTTTTTATTGTTGCTGATGTCCTCCCTAACAACTGACAGCAGTTCAAATGTATAATTAAAATCATCAACAACTATTTTTAAAATGTTGGGAGCCACATCAGCCAAATGCCTGGTGAGCAGATTAATTCCCTGCACTCCACTTCACATCCCTCTGGCCTGCAATACAGATGAAGCAAATGAACCACCCCACCGGAAGAAAATGATAAGGCTAAACACTGGGCATCTGGGCTTCCCAGCCTAATCTCCTCACGCCTACAGCACAGGGAAGTCTTGACCCAAATGGAGACCCCCCGAGGCCCTCCCTTTGCCTGAGGTAGTAGCAGCCACAGTAAAACGTACAAACCCTGCATGGAACTGCGGGGCCGCAGCCCATATTTCTTGGAAGGCACAGATATCAAAGCCATCTACAAACGTGCCCCACAATGGGCACAACAGTTTAGAGGCCAGGCTAGCTACATTCCATGATAATAAGGTAGAAAAATTCTAACAGCTTAAGGGGGAAGTGTCTGGAGCAGAATGGCCAAAGTCTGGCCCTGAAGTGGGAGGAGGCAAATCAGTATTAGGCAGTGGTACAGCAGATACAGCTGACCCTGACTGAGATGGAAGGAAGCTAGTCCCCAAAATTTGTGCTTAGGCGGAACACAAATTACCCTTCATCTCTGCCCTAACTAGATGGACAACAGAGGGGCCACTGAGACCCTCAACTAGCACATGACATCAATCTAGACCGTCCAAGTCATATAGAACTGAAAACCTGTTAGTAGATAGGAATGGCGGTCTACTCTCTCAGGTGGTCTTATGAGACTGATACATGGAGGATCTCACTGTTTTGATTGAGGGGGCCTGTAAAAATACCACAGGGAGATCAAAGTTATGCAAGTGTTCCTTAATCTATTCCCTCTAACACACAATAGCAGCTGCTGTGTTAGTCCCGGGCTCCTACAATTGATGACAACACAATTTCTATTTATAGACTTTGGCCTTGGGCCTACCCAGCCCACCCTCTGAACTAACAGTATATCATTATACAATGAAATACAAAAGTTGGTGTTACATGCCAACCAATGGCAGACTTGATTTTTAAGAAATAAGGGGTTTTCAGTACAGGGGGACTCGGAAGGAGGAACTCCCATGAGAACAGCTACATATGAGGAACAAGTTGGGGGGAGATCCAGACGAGGTAGCACCTACACTGCGCAACCACCATTGTGACAATTTACTCTTTGACTTTTAACATTTTGCCTCAATGTAGTCTGTGTTGCACTCTACTCCCTAGACCCAGAACAGCCGACCCTCACCCCTGCCCAAGACAGGTGCTGAATAGTTGCCCCCCCCCCAGGGTGGCTAACACCACCACCCCTGCCATGTCCCAAGGGGGGTGCCCCGTAGGCAGTGCTTACATCTGAGTTAGGCAATATGTCCATCTGCAGAGGGTTTCAACGGACCAGGGGGACTTTCTAATGTAGCCCCCTGCCTAATGCAAAGCTCTAACAAACTGAAAACTTTCAGTCAGAAGAAGTAGGCAGTTTTGTATCAAGAATTCGAACAGCTCCAGAATAGTATCCCAGTCAATACATTATCGCTAGTTGGACTGCTGCAAAGTTACAGTTGCTGAGTCCTCAGGCCACTACATCACCTACTCCTAGTGCCAGCGTGAACAGTACCCTTTTGCGCTTTTTGCTGGGGTGGTTTCACTGGAAAGCATAGCAATAGAGTCACAAAAGAGAGTGATAGGCGGTGGGGCCGCAGTCGGAACCCCTACATCAGCGGCGGGTGGCTCTGGAGCACTCAGTAGGGGCATAACAGGCAGGACTAATGGTGGGTTAGATGGGGAAGATAGCAATCCACAAGGAACAACACCAAACTCCCAAGAGAGCTGCTGCTTGGCTAACTCAGTCTCTTTGGAGACAACAGTACCTGCCAACATAAAAAATGAGTCTAAAGTCGACCCATTAGATTGATTGTTGGCAAGGGGGGCCTTTTCCCAAGCTGTTTTCTTCCTCACCATATGTGGTGGTATTCAGAAACAATCTAGGATACAAATAAACTCCTCCCCACTTTCGCCGATTCCTCAGCGATTCCACAGCTCAAATTTCAAATTCCAAGATCAGCAGGGTTAAGCAAAGTCACTACCAAGCAATCACAAAAATACAGGGAGAAAAAGAAAGCTAGCAAGATGGGTAACACATGTGGTGAAGACTCCCTTGCATAATATGAACAATTAACTATCTCCTAGCTTTTGTAAGTAAGCACAGGCAGGGCACAGTCTCTGAATTCACATAAAAGTCCGTCTCTCCATCGCCCCCAGTGAACTGAGCTAAACAAAAGAAGAATAAAAGAAACAAAGTCAAGCTCCTCCAGAGCAATCCTATCTTGATGCAAAAAACAGGACGGGCAAATGGAAGTAATACAGCCTTCAAAATAGAGCCCAAAGAGGGTGGCCCTGCCCCGTCTCTTCCTACCGCTGATGGGTGCAGATGGGTCCACCCTTTGTCTGGGTTTTTTCCATACATGTCCCATGCAGCGGGGGACCAGTTGGCACTTCATAGTGCAGATGTCAGTCTCCTCCCAGGTGCAGCAGTGAGATGGTGTCTCCTGGGCACAGTGTTTCCTGGGACCAAGACCCCTTTTCAGCAGGCTGACGACAGTGTTCACGCTCTACACAGCAGGGGACCAGTTGGCATTTTATAGAGCAGATGTAAGCCTCCTTCCCCGTGCAGCAGCGAGATGGCTCCTCCTAGCACAATGTTTCCTGGGACCAAGAGTCCTCTTTCAGCAGGCCAACAGCAGCATTCGCGTCCTGTGCAGCTGGGACCATTTGGCAATTTATAGCACAGATGGCGCCTCCTCGTACGGTGTTTCCTGGGACCAAAAGTCCACTTTCAGCAGGCCAACACCATTAAATATATTGTTTTTTTAAATGAATACATGAATATAAAAAAGTATACATAATTAATTATTAGTTAATAAATGAAATGTAAATATCAATTACCATAAATATACTATACATTTATGTTTTCCCCAACCTAGTCATCTAAAAAAACACAGTATTAAAAATATACATATAATAAAAGTATAGAAACTAAAATTCATATTTAAATAAAAACTGCACAATTAATTAATACATTAAATAATTTACATAATTAAAACTGAAAAAATATTTAATGTTAAAAAAATGGCATTAACTCAAAATAAATTTAATTTGATTTAATGTGTCACCTATTCCTATACATGCAATTGAATTATAGCTGAAATAAATGTGTATTAAACTATTACATAATTAACAATCAATTAAATTATCAACAAGTGAACACTAATTAACAATAGTTTTAAATAATTGATAGCTTATATAACTTCCCACCTCATAGGCCAACAAACCCAGCAACCCACTGCTAATACATAATGTTCTACTACTACTAATAATACTAAAATCAAATTTAAATTTAAATTTTAAATTCAAAATAAAATAGAGCATAAAAACATATACATCATTAATAATCAATTAAAAATTAATTAACAATAAAAAAATCCATACATTAAAAATATTTTTAATTTAAAAAATATCCCGCTCCATCCCTCTCTAAACCCAACAAGCGACTACAACACTATAACTTACCAATAACATTTTTAAAAAACTCATTTACCATTAGAAACTATATTGAATAAAGCACAATAACATAATAAAACATTATATTTTTTTCAACTATATTACTGAATGTAATATTACAAACACTGATATTCTTGAAAATAATATTATTTACCAAACAAAAGATATTCAACACTATTCTATACCACAATACTTTTGAATCACAATATTGTTTTCCTATATTTATATTTTCTGATATTTTAAGCTTAAAATTTTGTCCAAACACCAAAAAGATGTTTCACTTTGGAAGGTTTCTGTTACTCCTAGTAATGTCCTCCAGGCATTTTAAGCAGATTATAACCGCATTATGATGCAACATGAAAGATTTCACATTTCCCTGTTAGAGAACAACAGCCAACACTTTTCCCTTCACAACAAAAATAAAACTAAACCTAACAACTATGGAATAGACAACCAAACATAACTAGTGTTAATAACTCTGCCAAATACCAACTCATACAATACTACTTACAGATTAAACACATTTAAGATACTTAATAATTTCGAAAACAGGCCACCATTATATTTTACTTTTTAGTTTATGATATTCCAAGGAATGTAGATTAATCAATCTCTCATACATCGAGGGCTATTTATTGAGCTTTCAGATCTTTTTGGTATCCCCCTTGGATTCATGTTTTCTTCTTGGTTCAAGGTTCTCAATTTGATGTCCTTGACTGCTGCCGACACAGTCTCTCTCAGAATGTCCTTCAGTGGTCTTCGTGTTTGGATGACCATTGAAATGCAATCCTTGACTAAACTGTTCATCCTTTCCACAAGACCATTTACCTACAGAGAATGTAATGGTGTTCTAAGGTGTTGAGTGGATAGCCTCTAAAGGAAATGCACATTTAGTGAGAAACAATGTCTATCAAATTCCCTCTAATTATGCTGACCAGAACACCCTCATCAGCAATCACATTCTTCAAATGTTCCAGCACACAAGAAGTTGTGACAGTGCCTTGCCATGATCTATTTAGGAGTATTATCTACCAATATTACTGCAAATTATTCTGACATTGGCAACTCACTAATAGGTCCTGCTATGTCTAAACTTAACTTATACCATGGTTTCTCAAGTATTTCCACCAGGGAGAAAGGAACATTTCTCACCAATTTCGAATTAGCTGCTCTGGCACCACTAGGGTCATAATGTGGCGGTTGGACCACCTGGAGTGTGGCAGTCCAACCGGCAACACTAGTGTGGCGGTCCTGGGACCACCAGACTTGTAATAAGGCCCTAAGATATTATCTTGAAAATACATTGTAGAATCAATACCTTCCAATACCTTTATCATGACTCTATCAAAGCAAAGCACCACCGAAGCCAATCATCGAGGCATCTGGTAAAAACAGTAAGCGCCCAAAGGGGGTGACAAAAGATGTTAAATGGCATGTATCCTCATGGAGCACCATTTGGTGGCATGCCAATAACAAATTCATGACAATGAAAAGTTGAAGCCCTTTAAAAAGTGCTAACTCTTTTGTAAACATTTCCCCCTGTCTTTTTGGTGCCTAAACCACAGGCATCAACTACTTTGAGGTTCAATTTCTTCAATTACACCCAACTCCAGCAATATTTTTAACTCATTTTTTAATGGTTGAAGCATTCATTTTGGTACTTTTTTCACTTTATGTACCACATGTTTGCTCCCTTTTAAAAAAAATGATTTTGTGTTTGAAATACTTAAGAAATCAATTTTTTCTTCAAACAATTGAGGAAAATCGTGTATTATGCCATCATCTTCAACAAGTTGAGAAACTAGGATGGCTTGTTAGGGAGCATTTGAATTCAAAGTGATGCTTAGGTTTCCAACCCAATAAATGATCTCTGGTCTTAGCTGGATAAAGTTCTCCTACTGTGGACCTAGCTGCAAACATTGGGCCAGATGTACAAGGCCCTTGCGCCTTATAGCACCACATTTGCGGATTTCTTTTTTGCCGTAAATATGATGCTAACAGACCACTCCCATAGCGCCATATTTACAAGGTGGCCCAAACTAGGTTTCTGCCACTTTGTAAATCCTTTGTGCCACATCATCCATAATATATGCATGATGTATGCGAAGGCGGCGTTCCCTCATTAGAGGGTCACTAAAAATGGTGCAATGGAATCTATGTATTGCATTGCCCCATTTCTAGTGTCATTTTTAATGCCTGACTAAATCAGGCGTTAAAGCGTTAAAATCAGGCTCCCATTGATTTCAATGCGCCTCTTAACACTATACTGGATTAGAGTAATTTTTTTTACGCTAATCCAGTATAGCGTTACAATAGCGTAAAACAAATTACACTATTGCCCCTAACATGTGCCATGGTGTGCTGTATTGTAAATACGGTGCTACCATGGTGGCGTTAGGGGACGCAAGGGGGCTGCAAGAAAAGTGGCTCATCACTTGTGATGGACCACTTTCTTGGAAACATGGCCCATTATTTTCATTCGTGCATAACCATTTAAATCCATCTCGGCACCTCTAAAACCTACAATGATTATTTCTGCTTTGATCTCAGTGTTATTATGTTCAATAACTTCCAAAGCTCCAAAACGTATACTCCAGATATAGCTGCTTGTGTCTTGTTGCTGCCCAGTGAGGTGAATGTGTTGTGTGCTTGGCAGGAAGTTGCTGATGTTGTCTATTTCACCTTCACTGCTGTTGTAGTTGCACTTTGCCCCTATTTAGTTTAAATGAAATGGTTACGAGGTAAAATTATGCTGGGTGACTCCTTTTGTGCTTGTGCCAAACACGATGTTTGAATTTCAATACATAGTAGTAATTTAAACTATTTTGATAACAGATGTACATCTAAGTCACAGAGACCATGATTTAAGCGACTCTGCCTTGATTTCCATGAAGTAGCTTTAGCAATCAAGTATGTTGTACAAATATTTTGCTATAGTAACAAGATGATTTTTCTAGACATACGCTTATCAATGCATTCTCAGTCTTTTCCAGAAGCCCAGGAGGCAAAGGTTGTTATGGCAAGAGTGGTCCTCTACATCGTTCACCTTGGCTTATAATATTCTTGTGGGTTACTGCAGCTTAATACCCGTTGAGTGCATTGCAGTCATGTTTTTTTGGATGATTCAAATCATTGCATGCATGACACTCATCTTTTTCACAACCTTGTTGAAGTCTGTTCCGATTAAATTCATCTCCAATGAGACTGCATCTAACTTGTTTTACCACTTATGTATGGCAATTTCTAAGACCACCACAGTTTTTAATGGAGTGGGCTCCTTCATGAGGGCATGTTCATTCATCACCACAGCAATTGTGTCCGCATAGAAGCCACCACATCCTGATGTGTATTGTGTGATTTCTTTTGTCTCAAAGATTTTAAAGTGCTTATCTTTAACGATGAGGGCCACTTGTTTCTGACTGGGTGAACAGTAGCACCAAAGAAGCTGACGTTTCGTACCCCTGGCACCCATAAAGAGGGGTGTATAGCCACATTTTACTCTCAGCAAACAACATCAGCCAGGTAGAGTGCCTCCAGCATCATTCCTTTCCATTGAATCCTCAAATTATATACCCTGTTCTGGTGGGTCTGTTGGATGCATTCTTATCAAATGACAAACAAGTTCTATGTTGAAGACATATCAGGCAATGCAGCCAATATAATTAATGGTTACATGTATGTACAAGTAGCTCAAAGTACCAGGCCCTCCGCTACTTGCAAGGTCCTAAACAGAGGTCACACAGGAGCCCAAACATTGCAGGACTAGGCTGTTAGAGTACTGTATGCAGTACAATGACACCCTCTGATCTCTCATAAGAACCCCATATGCGCATCCAAAATACCTGCACAGTTCAGGATGCATACATCACAGTGTTGGGCCAATTCAGTTTAAGGGGTCATGTTGACTTACCAATGCAGTAAAACTAAATACAACTCATTCCTCCATTTACCTAGGCAACATGTCTCCAGGTGTTTCTCACCACAATAGCATTCCACAAGTTAGAGGCCAAGAGCCTTTAGCCAAGGGGCTACACTGCCTGGCCCATTACAGTATTCAACTTCACAGTTTACATCTCATGATTGCATCCACCGTGTACACTGACCCAACCCTGCACCAGAGTCCCACAGTGCCCATCCAGAAAACGGGAGCACCAGCTGCTCTTTAATTCATTCACAAGATACATTTTCCTTCATTTCAGGCAGCACGCAGATAGAAGAGGCAACTTTAGCTGGGAAACATCAATGTTCTTACAAGGCCACCAACTGAGTCAGTGGCTCAGTTTCAGGTTTTTTAAGGCACCTCCTGCAGGATTAGGCCCTCTCTTTCATGGCTCCTCTTCAATGGGGCTGTACCACCAGTCCAAAGTCTTGTGCAATTCTATACAAACTCCACCCACCTTAACTTCCCAAAGAGAAGCCCTATGGTTTGACAGCCCTTCTCTCATTAGCTTGTCTTCTACTTTGAAGTAAGTTCAGCCTCCCACCACTGCAATTGTATTCACGCCATCTTTCATCTGCTAGGCCTCCTCGCGTGCCCCATGTTCCAGGTCTCAACATTTCCTTTGCTGAGATGGTGGTAGTGTGGGAGGGGAGGAGGAGGGGTGGTCATCCATCCTGATTCTCCTGTGCCTTGCCCAAGTGGATATTAAGTTTGACATTAGAAAGTATTGTGGGCACTAGTTGACCTGGATCTCAACTTGTCTTTCGTAGTTTTGTCTGAGCTGGATAATTAAAGGATTAAATTGGGACAGCAGATTCAGCTGCCAGCAGTCATCTTGATAGGTGCACACCCTGAACATGATTTATTTTTTATTTTTAACAAGATAAAGAGTGCTTGTTTTGAAAATTATATATTCTTAACTGCACAATTAAGTAACACTCTCTTCCTTTAACTACAGTCTACCAAACAGTATAGACCAGTATTTCACTTACTATTTTTTTTTTTTATTCAGTTTGAAACAAAACCTTTTTAGACCAACTGCGCAAAAATAAACATGTGATATAAAAAGTACATAACAGGTAACATATACAATACTACCCTTCATTGCACCCCTTGGTTTCTAGTGACATTTATAACCCAATCAGCCTTGGTTCTTGTGGTTTGATGTCATCAGAACCCCTCAATGGAAATATTGAACTATATTAGAAGGTTTACCATTCGTAATATCTATCTATCTATCTATCTATCTATCTATCTATCTATCTATCTATCTATCTATCTATCTATCTATCTATCTATCTATCTATCTATCTATCTATCTCTATGCATCTTATGTTTCTCTCTCCATATAGATATATATATATGTATATATTTTCACTGAAAAAAGTAACGTTATAGTTAGGTGAAAATTTCAGCAGCAAGGTAACATTTTAAGTCAGAAAACCATTGAAATTCACCAGATATAATTAGTTCTACGAAGTATAACTTGTGCCCTAAGTTAACTATAACTAGTGCCCCCTCAGGTCGCCCCATTTCTCTTCATGTTGCAGGTAGCCAGTCCGAGAGCTTGTTCCTGTGGGAACATGTCTACCATGGGAGTGAATTGGACCAAGGAAAAAAAGCTGCCTAACACTCTTCTTTTTTAAATTGGGTTTGTGGGACTCTTGTGAGAGTCCTTGGAACCCAACCGTCTCGACATATACATTTCTTTCTCTGGTAATATCTACAAAGAATACTGAATGGATTTACACCAAATCACAAAAAACACACTTTCTTGAATAACATCTAGCTTCCTTCCAAATTTGGTGTCATTCCATTCAGCAGCTCTGAGGTAGTACTGTTCAAAAAAGTCTATAGAAAATGCATATGGATATTTGGTTTAAGGACCGCCCCTTTTATCTCAGTCCCTGCTTGACAGACCACCCCCGAAACATTCCAGTACGGAACTGAGGTGGATAACCTTTTTTTTTAAGGTTTTGTGAAAATCACCTGACCACCATTGTGAATACAATGACATATGGCCAGTTCAAACACAAAAGAGGGACTTATGGAAAACCATGAAGGTAGTTATATTTAGGACAATTTATTCAATAGACAGAGCATTTTTTTTTTTTGCCAATAACTTTGGCACCGCTTGTCAAATCTTCAAACAATTCTCAAAACGTATAGTTGAATGTTTCGGGGTGATCCGTCAAGCAGGGGTTGAGAAACAGGTGGGGTCCCTAAAACACTATTTCCACATTTTATGTCAATGAGATTTTTCAATTTTTTTAACACAACTACAGCCCAAGCAGCTGAAAAGAATTACACCAAATTTGTCAGAAAGCTACCTTTTGGTCCAGAAAGCGTACTTTTTGTGATTTGGTGTAAATTCCTTCAGTAGTTTTGGAGAAATCAGAGTTAAAAAAATATAGATGTATAGGGACACAGATCTTCTGTGGATCCAACTGTCCCCCTTCTTGTATCTGATTGGCTGCCAACACTTCAACCAGGAGATGGTGGCAACCATCTTGGGACTCGGCTTCAGCCAAGTCCCTGAAAAAAAAGAAAAAAAAAAGGATAGGGTAGGGTAGGGACAACCTGACTGTAAGCATTCCGATAATACTGGGCAGGAAGGCCCCTACACTGGGCATGGGCAGTACAGGGGCCCCCGTGACCCCTGGCACTGGTTTTCTGCCAGCCTATCTATGGGGGGGTGACCGTCATGAAAAGGCTGGAGGAAAGCTGAGTTGTAAACAGTATGCCAGCGCTGAGTTCAGCGCAAGTGTGTCTGAGTACAACTCAGACCGCCATCACCCCATCGGAAATGATGCTCCTGGTGGAGACGGCGGTCTTAAGGCGGTCTTTAGGTGGGTTCGTCTGCCATGGTTGTAATGTGGCGGTCAGACCACCTGGAGTGTGGCAGTATGACTGTCACTGTGAGTGTAGCGGTCCTGGATTGCCCTCCACTGAAGTGGTGTAGAGTTGCTTAGCATACAGTGAAGTGGCACACAGTGGAATAGCTTACACTGGAGTGTTGTAGAATGAGGTGGCATACAGTGGAAAAGAGTAGAGTGGAGTGGCATACAGTAGAACGGCGTAGAGCGGAATAGCGTATAGTGGAGTAGCATCCAGTGTAGTGGCATACATTGAAGTGACAGACTGGAGTGGCATTAAGTGCTATTGCATACAGTGTAATTGCATAGAGTGAAGTGGCATAGAGTGGAGTCTCGTACAGTGGAGAGACATAGAGTGGAATAGCATATAATGGAGTGACTACAAAGGTGTGGCATACCAATGCATGTTAAATTTAGCAGCAATGTAGATTATGGTGAGCAATATAACTCAAAACAGTGAATTGCACTGCCTCACGTTTCCCCAGATTTATGAATCAACGCAGGGCCACACATGGTGGTCTTGCGTTGCTTTGTAAGTCTGGTTTAAGTATTGTGTTGCTGATGTGACAACATAAATGACGCAAGGGGACCGCAATTCAATAATACAGGTAGGCCTTAGTTATATTTTGGGCCATTGTATGCTGTGATAACTTAGCAGTATACCTTGGTACATGGTGATGCTAAGCCAGCATATAATTGGGTAATGGATGTTTTTAGAGAATGAAAAGGCAGCCATATTGTTTTTGCTACACTTTGGATGTATTCTGTGTTAGGGCCCAGATGTAGGCAAATATTAGAGTACCTATTTATTACCACTTTTTTAAAAGTGGTAATATGTAGAGAAATGCATTTATTTTTAAAATATGTTTTTAAATAAGTTTACAGCCATGTACGTCAGTAGTTTCACATAATTTTCTGAAATTCTGCGAAAGTACCGCAGTGACAGATATCCCTACGTTTTAATGCCTTATAACTTAAAAAATACTTCTTCTACTTGATTACAATATCCAAATGCATCTTCTCTGCACCATATTGTATAATCCAGTCATATTTTATGAAAATCCATTCAGTCATTTTTCTGCTATCTGAAATACAACACGTTTTGGGACCCCATTTTGTCTTTGCACTCCTTAACAATTGACCACAAAAATTTACATCATCTCAAAATGTAGAAAAAAGCTATAGGTTTGGAAAGTTTTGTGGTGATTCATCAAACAAGTGGAACGTTATGAAGGAGCTAATACCTCAGGAAATCCTATCTATGGGAATACTAACTATAACTCAGATTGGAAATCTGATTTAACGTGATTTCTTGTATCTATTGTATTTGTCATGTTTTTGTTTATTGTTTTGCATAATCATGTGACCATAAATGTGTCTTTTAAGTTGTTCATTATGAAACTTTACATATGCAGTCTGGTTTATTTTATTGGCTTCTTTGCTACTTTTAGTAGGATTGTGCTACATATGAAGCCCAAAGTGAATAAAAGCCTATCATTGCTGTTAGAATAATTAAGATTATTATTTTTTCTCCCTACTGGCCAATTATCATGTTCTCCACATAGTAGTTTGTGTAGCTCACCAGTAATTCACTATTCCATTTTGTTGCACAGGAGTACATACAGAAGATGGTTTTTGTTGGGCTTGTTGGGCACAGTTTTATTTTGTGAGCCAGACAGCATGCAAAGAAAACTTATGTAGATTAAGATGTATTCTATTTGTTATGTATTCATTTATGGGTTTCCATTAGCATGTGACCATAATGGTCTTTCAGTTGTTCATGTAATAAAATTGAAACTTTATATATGCATTCTAGTTTATGCTTTGGGATTCCTTCCTACTTTAAGTAGGATTTTGCTAAATATGAAGGCCAAAGTGAATGAAAGGCAATCATTATTATTCTTATAAAAATTTAGATTATTTGTTTCCTAGTCTCCAGATACATGTCCTCCAATTAGTAGTTTGTGTGGCTCACTGGTAGGGCAATTACTCGTTTTGTTGCATGGGGGTGCATAAGAAAGATGCCTGTTTTTGATGTGCTGGACCAGCTTTATTTTGTGAGCCAGAGTGCATGCAAAACATTATGGTGAATGAGATGTATTCTATGTGTTTTGTATTCATTTATGGGTTTCCATTAACATGTGACCATAAATGCGTCTTTCAATTGTTCATGTGATAGAACTGAAACTTTACATATGCAGTCTAGTTTTTTTGTTTGGGCTCCATTGCTACTTTTACTAGTGTTGTGATCCAAGACATCACTAAGTTGTTGGCCATTATAACTTCATAACCACTTCATATCTTCACTTGCAACAGCAAAATTAATCATCTACATAGTCAAATGTACGTTGTTGTGAAATTTCATCACAGTCCGTTCAGCTGTTTTGCTGCAATGTGAAATACAATAGTATATGTAAAATGCGTTGGATTTCAAGCATTTCTTGGTCCCCCCTTTTTCCTTGCACCTCCCTTGACAAATCACCACAAAACTTTCAATCCTACAACTATGTAATAGGCGTAACAGGTCTGTCAAGTTCTGTGGAGATTCATCAAATGGGAGTGGAGTTATTAAGGGACAAAAAATCCCTATGTCTGGTAACCCAAACTATTACTACAGAGTGGTTTTATATATATATATATATATATATGTATATACATATATGTATATACATATATATATATATATATATATATATATATATATATATATATATATATATTTTGTGTTTTTTGTTTTTTACTAAAATGCATTCAAATTAAGTTATGATTAGCTTTATAACACCATAAAGTGTGTTTAGAAAACAAATACCTCTGAAGTTCACAGTTAAAACCACAGTTAAGGTGCTGGTATGGTTATTTTATGCAGATTTGTAGAGTACCATATCACCCAGGGGGAAACCTGGTGCAGAGTAGGTGTGGGTGTAGCCGAGCCTAGGCTACAGGGGCATGGTGGGACTGCTCAAATAGCCAGGTCTTCAGAATCTTGTGGATTTCAAAAGTGAGGAATAGGTTTCTATGTGTAGCAGCAGGTCATCCCATGATTTTGATGCGATGTAGGAGAAGGTTTGACCACCTGATCTGGTTTGCCGTACCAGTGCGATGTGGGCAAGCAGGAATCCAGGAAAGATGTCAGGAACTTTCTTTAAAGCAGTTGTGATTGTTGAGTTATGCAGGGCTAGTGTTATTCAGTACCATGAACGTGTGGGTGAGGAGTTTCAAATTTGCTCATTCATGTTTGGGGAGACAATGTAGCTCCTTCAGATGTGGTGTGATTTGAGTGTAGATTGGGAGGTTGAGAGTGGTTCTGGTTGTCGAGTTCTAAATGATCTGCAGCCTTCTGGAGCAATTTCTGTTTATCCTAGCATAGACGGTGTTTCTGTAATCCAGAATACTGGTGACAAGGGTGGGCATGATGGTTTTCCAGATGCTGAATTGGAGACACCTAAAAATCTTCCTCAGCATCTTGAGCATATGGTACCATGAGTGTTAATGGTGTTGACTTGGGAGGTCATGCTGACTTAGCTGTCAATGATCTTAAGGTTCTTGGCGTGGGTGGTTGGTGTCTGTCCTAACTCAGTCGGCCACCATGTGAAGTCCCACATGAAGAGCTATGTTCAAAGATTGCAATTTCATGTGGTACATGTTCAGCTTTAGACAGCTGGTCTTCATCCAGTGGGCAACTTGAGTCATGGAAGAATTGAACTTGATCTGGGTACTGGTCATCTTGTCCATGAGGGACACAATGAATTGTGTAGCTTCACCTTAGAAGTGGACATTAACGTTGTGAGAGCAGGTGATGCTAGTTAGAGGGATCACGTATGCACTGAGGAGGGTTGGGCTCACTGAGGATACTTTCAGAACTCCACAGATGAGGTTGCAGGAATTTGCTCTGTATAGTACCAGGCTGACCCTGTCCTGCCAGTCAGAGAGGAGCATGTCCAATGGAGTGCATGTCCTTGGATTCCGATGTTGTGTAGACATTGGATGGTGATACAGGGTGGAAGATCATGTCAACTGCTGTAGAGATGTGGGGAGTCATGTCTCCTCCATCCAATGTCTCACTGATGTCATCTGTAGCAGCAATAAGGGAAGTTTCCATGCTATGGTTGGGTCTGAAACCAGACTGCGTGTAGTCAAGGGGTTGGTGGTCACTGATGTATTTGGGGAGGCATCTGTTGATGATTTTCTTTAAGACCTTGATGATGAATCATAGTAGCAAAATTGGTCTGTATATGGTGAACGCTGAAGGGTTTGCAGAGGGTTTCTTAAGCACTGGGAGATGACCTGAGTGTTTCCAAGCATCCTGGAAGATGGTGAAAGAGGTCGAGGTATTCAGAATGTGAGAGAGAGTCCTTGCATTCTCCTTGATGCTTTCTGCCTTTGCTGGCTTTGCTGGATGCCATAATGTAGACACACGTATGCATCTTAACTCACTGTCAAGGAATAATGAGAAAATGATGACATTGAAAAGGTGGGCTCCTTTGTTCGAGAGGCAATGTTCTGTTTTTTTAATAGTGTGCTTACTTGTATGCATTTTGACACACTGTCAAGGAATAACGAGAAAATTGTGTCTTTGAAAAGCTGAGCTCCTTCATTCTACTTGTTACAGGCATTTTTTGATAGTGTGAATTTAGTCACTTCCTTTCTGTTTTTTTTTTTTTTTAGGGTTTGTCAATCTTCTGTGGCACCAATAGAAGCAAAGCAACGATGCCTCTGCCTATTTCAAGACTGGGAAGGTGAAACTTACTTTCCGTGCATCATAAACCCAAAGTTAGAAACTTGAAGCCCGCAACTTTTTCCTAAGTTGAGTTTGGTAAGCAGGAAAATGTTTTTTTTTTTTTTTTAGGGTAAAAGCATGCTAAGTACATCTTAAATCGCACAACTGTCATGGTAGCTTTGAAAGGTCTAGAACTTTTTAGAACCGCGGTACGAGGAACCAGAACTAGGGCTTTGAGGTGTGGTATTGGTGCTGCAAAGGATTTGCTAAATTGTTGGATTACTCTGAAAAATTGATTGCTTGCAGTAAATGTAGAGTTCAACTTTCAAATAGTACTTTACCCTTCATTACCCTTCATTACACTCCTTGCCATAGGAGAGATCTACAAAACAACCAGTTGCTTTGCATGAGAAAGGGAATAAGAGCAGCATTATGAGCTTGGCAGTCCCACCATAGCGGTGACGTTCCCCTGAGCGTATTACAATGTTCCCACCGGGCTGACCGGCGGGAACACTGTAATACACATTCCTGCTCCGTTGACCAGCAGTAACAGTGTTAGGATATTGATCTCGGCTCCTTTAAGGGAGTTGATGCCAATATTCTAACATTCCGACACCCTTGGAATGTGCACTGCCTGCAAAGCAGACAGTGCGCATTCCGACGGTGCTGGGCATGGGGGCCCCTGCACTGCCAATGCCATGGGCAGTGCAGGGGGCCCCCTATGGCCCTGAGCACTGGCTGTCTGTCAGCCTTTTCATGGTGGGGTACCTACCATGAATAGGCTGGCAGAAAGTGGGGTAGGAATCACAAGTCCGACCACTGTCATGCCTCCGAGAACCATGTTCCCAGCAGGGACGGTTGTCCCCTGGCAGGTCTGCCTGTCAGAGTTGTTACTCGGTGGTCAGACTGCCAAAGTTGCGGTGGTCTGACCGTCAACATGAGTGTGGCGATCCTTGGACCATCACGCTCGTAATGAGGCCCTAAAACTCCAAAGAGAAAACTAATTGCACACAGTTGTGGATTCTGTTACGTTGGTCAAACGCGGCAAAAGATCAAGGCCCGCATACTGCAGCATTGTAGTCGCATTCACTGCAGGACACAGGGAGCCCCCCTAGTTGAACATTTTATTGAGGTTAACCACCTTGCAGATAGATTGAAATGGTTGGTCATTGAAAAGGTTACCATTAACCGCAGAGCGGACAACCTTTCTGTCACATTTAATGTAAGGGAGTTTAAATGGATACACTTCTTGGGCACAGTTGCATGGGGTCTGAATGAATTTGAAGAAATAGCTAGACAAGTGAACACACTGAATAATGGATGACTTTCTTGTTATAGAGTACAGTGACATCTTTTGTCTTTCTTCATGATTTGTTTCAATAGGCACTGTTTGTGATTTATTTGATGTATGATTTGTTTCAATAAGAATTGTTTGCGATTGATTTGATGTATTTAAAAATGTTGGAGATTTGTGTGTGTTTAATGTCTATTGTAATTTCTTTTTAATGTGGGTCTAATTATTTAAAAAAAATATATATTGGGTTTATGTCTAGAGGGTTATGTTAGCTGTATCCTGTCAATATGTGTAACAAACCTGTGCCAGGGAATTCATTGTCCATCTATGCTTGTACTGTAGTTTCGTGTTTGAAGACGTTTTTGAAGAAGTTGTCACATAATGTTAATGTTCCCGTTATTGAGTGGTCTTTGCTACCTTTTCATGTCATGGGTATGCAGGAGTTATTACCTCCTTTACATCTGGCGACATAACACGGCCCCTCCCCTCCCCCTCCCGACTTTGTCTCTTTTATTTTGATGCTTGTGCATTTTTCAGAAACATACATTTCTTGTTATTGTGGCTCATGGTGAATGTCCCTTCAGTCTAGAAACACAGGCCTTTTTTAACAAAAAATGAAACACATTTTCTTCATTTTTTATTTCTGCGCACTTTTTCACGTGTTATCATTCATGGCTCTTTGATCTATAGAAGTTGTCCCTTTAATCTTGAAAGATGAGGCCTTTTCAATGATTAGGAGTCCATATTTGCGTCGCTGTACACTTATGTCTGCACGCTTTGATGCAGCCCCCCTTTTGATTTATTTAGTTTCAGGCACGTATACCGCTTTGAGGCAGTTAACATTACCCAGCTGAATACATCGTGTCAGAGCAAGAGAGGCATTGTTTGTCGCAATCGCAACTTTTTTAAAATCAGCTTTGTTTCTGCTTTCAAACACGAGAAATTAGACTTACATTTTATACAATATGTTTTCTAGCTCATTCAGCATTTTTGTGATGTGTTCTCTCTTAGAGGGCATATTTGTACTCTGTTTGCGCCGTTTGTGCGTCATTTTTTTAATTCAAAAACAGCGCAAACTTAACTCCATATTTATATTTTGATGCCAGACCCATCTAGCGTCAAAATATAGGAGTTAACGTCATTTTTTGGATGCGTGAACCCACCTTACGTTAATGAGTTGCAAGGTAGCCGTACCCGTCCAAAAAATGACTCCAAGCCTGTAGCATCATATTTATTCCCCGTGCAAAAATGGTGCAGGAATGGGAGTCGGCCTGAATAATGGCGCTAAGCCTGCTTATTGCCATTACTTAACGCCAGGGTCAGACCAGGCATTAAGGTACCTGTGGACCCATTTCCATGGCCCAACCCCATGGAATGGGTCCACAGGTACCGACCCCAAGCCCCAGGAACACCCCCCACAACACCAGAGGGACAACAGAGGATGGGGGACCCCATCCCAGGTAAGTAGGGTAAGTATAGGTAAGCATTTAAAAAAATATATCTAAGTGCCATTGGGGGCCCTGATAATGGGCCCCCTGCATGGCACTGGGTGCAATGGCCATGCCCAGGAGACACTGGTTACCTGGGCTGGCCATTGGGGTGGTGGGCATGACTCCTGTCTTTTACAAATGACGCTAGGCTGGTAAACAGCATTTTATTTGTCTCTAAAAAGCCTAGCGTCATTTTTTGAAGCAAAACCTCCTTCACCCCTACCGCCACCCCCACCGGACTAATGTCATTTTTTCTGACGGTAGCCCAAACTTACCGTTGACTTGCGGCAATCCATAAATCTGGTGTTAGACCGGCGCTTTGGAATGACGCAAGCCTGCGTTGGTGCAGTTTTGCACAAAAAAAGTATAACTATGGGCCTTGGTTTTGGAAACAACTTACTCTTGTATGATGCTGAAACGTTTTTGAATAAAGGAGATGGGGCCAGATGTATCAAACAACCGATTTGCGTTTCTTAAATAGCGAATTTTAAGAAATCGCTACTTAAGAAATGCAAAATGGTATGTATGATTTTTGCAATCCGGTAATAGGGATTTCTTAAAATTCGCAAATGCTATTACCGAATTGCAAATAGAGAATCCGACCCCATTCGCATCTATAGGCCTGTTGTAAATGTGTTTGCATTTCCCAAATTGCGAATTCCAGTTAGGAATTTGCAAATCAGTAAATGAAAATCCCAGGGTGCTGGGGGCCTAAGGCCCCCTCTGCTGCACCCCAAAAATATTTTTACTGACATGTGAAGCACACACATGCCTTAGGGGCATTAGTGCGCTACATGTCAATTTTTAAAATGCATTTATAATGCATTTTTAAAATTCACATCTGCTTACCACCAAACTTTTTATTTGTGGTGATTGCATTTCCTAAATGCCCAATTCGCATTTACGAAATGCTTGATCCATTTGATTTGGAAGTCGCAAATAGGAATTCTCTATTTGCGATTTCCTATTTCCAGTTTGCGATTCTCTAAATGGGATCGCAATTTTAAGGAATCACTATTTTAGCGATTCCTTAAAATTGCACTGCGAATGCCTTTCATACATTGTGAAAGGCATTTTTGCATTTGCAAACAGCCGAATTTTGCAATTTGCACCGTTTGCAAATGCAAAAAACCTTGATACATCTGGCCCATGGTGTAGAAGTGTGAGGTAAGCTTTGTAAGCTGCTGTGGTAGGCATTCTTCTTTAGCACTGTGGCCCTGATTTAAGAAAAGTGGCACTGCACCTAGTGGAGCGTCACTTTGGTGGAACCCCTTAGCGCCCCCGTAACGCCACCATGTGTGTGCCATATCTTGGCGCACCATGTCAATAGTTAGTTGAAGATGAGTCAAACATTTTGTTGCTAGTTCGGCGCTTTGCAGTACTAGCGGCAAAAACGTTGACACTAATCCTGCAAATCCCATTGTGGCCCGTTGAAAACAATGGCATGCCTCCTTTAAATGCCTGCTCTGAGCAGGTGTTAAAAATGCCTAAATAAATTACATTCTTTGCCCCATTTGTTTGGCACCCCTAATGGGGAAACACCCCCTTCATATACATTGTTCCCGGCACATGCATAATGTAGCAGAAGGGGGTTACAGAGTGGCGCACTGCATTTATTGCACCACATTGTAAATTTGGTGGGGCGATTTTGGCCTGTTGGGCCACATTAGCATAAAAAAAAATTATACTAATGTGGGGCAAGGGGCTCTTAAATCAGCCCCTAGGAGTTTTATGGAGACTTTCTACAATATGGACATAGCATGATTTGTTTCCCTTTGTGCATTTCCCATTCTGCAGCTCATTCACTCACTGTTAGGAAAGAGTAGTTGGACTTAATGTATGCCTATAGGCGTCATAAAATTGTTCCTGGTCACTTTGAGTGTGGCAATCATCTTGGTGAGAATTCACAGTATTCATGTGAGGTAAATCTTGCACGCTAGCGTCACAGGTTCTCTTTTCCAACACAGAGCTTCTGAAGGAATGGGCTTCTTTCATTAGTTATGCCCATTTGCTGTTTCAGTCCTATCCAGACTCTGATGCAACGGGGTTTCAAGGGTTTGTCTGATTGGAACTCTGTAGGTGAGTCAAAATTGTCTCCCGGGAGCATCTTTTGCATCAGTGTAAGGTCCACACCTGATGCAATGTTAATTGTTATTATTTTCTGTATAGGTTGTTCTACAACTTTCCTGTCCTGATGAAGACCCTGTGCTAAGGAACTGAATTTCCATTCTCTTCTTGAGGTCAAAACGTCGACAAACTTTCAGCTGTTTCCTGGACTGCAATATTACTTATTAGGAGGGAATTGTGGAATTGGCATCTGACCCTCTAATTGATTAATTTGTTAAAACATTTGTGGATGAATGTAGATAGCCTTTGTGCGTTGCCTATGTGTAATGCAATTGTTTCATTGTTTTTATTTGTAAATAATCACTCCTTGTCACTTTGCACAAGCACTTTCTTCCCTTCTTCCACATCATGGAACAACCAATGTATTCTGTGACTATGGAGTGTTGATATGTATGACATCTTTGCATGTGGCTATGGTGTGTTTTTTTTGTTTTTCTTTTTGTTTTGCCATTAGTGAACCTGTGAGCAAATAGTTTGTTCTTTGAAGATTTAGGCCCATATTTGTACTTTTTGACACAAAACTGCACAAACGCAGCTGGGAGACACATTTATGGAATGCCGGAAGCCAGCGCAAAGGGTGGGCTAACGTCTGGGAAACTTACGTTAGCCGGGTGGGGGTGGTGGTATGAGAGAAGGGTGTTTGGCACCAAAAAATGACGTTAGGCTGTTTAGAGGCAAAAAAAATTCCTCTAACCAGCCTAGCATCATTTCCTGATGCAAAACCATCCATATTACATGACTCCTGTCTTATAAAAGATAGGAGTCATGCCCACCACCCCAATAGCCAGCACAGGGGACAAGGGTCCCCTGGGCATAGCCACTTCACCCAATGCAATGTAGGGGGGCCCATTTCAGGTAAAATACTTACCTCTACTTATCCTCTACTTCTCCTAACGCCTGCCCTGACCCTGCAGTTAAATAATGGAGCTAAAGCAGGCTTAGCGCCATTATTTAGGCCCACCTCTCCCCCGTGCACCAGTTTTGCACGGGAGGATAAATAAGGCGCTAGGGCCTTAGAGTCATTTTTTCGATGGTAACCCCTTCCTTGCATCTCATTGATGAAAGGTGGTTTCACGCATCCACAAATGACTTTAACTCCAATATTTTGGCACCAGATGGGTCTAGCGTCAAAATATAAATATGGAGTTAAGTTTGTGCTGAATTAACATAAAAAATACGCTAATTCAGTGCAGAGGAAGTATAAATATGCCACTTAGTCCTTTTCTTATGCAAAGCAATCGATTGTGTTATCCGTAAGGGCCAGTTGTTGTTTGTATTGATCTATACCAAGGTCCTACTATACATTTGGTTACCCTGTTATGTTGTAATGGTTTATAGGAGCGCTCTGTAGCAAAGAAGACTGTCTAGCTTTTTACTGTATATTTATTTACTGGGAAATAGGACAGGAAGACGAGAGAAGAAACCAAGAGATCCATGGTGAGGAAGAAGAGAGAGAACAACTGGAGTCACCTAAAGCAACTGTGTGGAAATGTTTGCACAATACCACTAGGAGAAAATCAATTAACATTAAAGTAGGTGTTGTGCACTTTGTACAATAAATAATCTAAGTAGGGGTAGCCAAGGGAAAAGTAGCTTTGGCATGTCTTCAATTCACAAACATCTCATTTAGTAACCATGACAGCAATTCAAGATTGAAAGGAGAAAAAGGATTTCTGAAGAAGCATCCACATTTGCTACTGCTTATCAAGACACAATTCTGCCAGATGGGCACATACTGGATGCTACTGTGCATCAGGGACAGGACTAAATTTGATCCCTGCTATGCACTGTGGGCTTGCACTGTTTAGTGTGCCACATTGTGTCCTCTTGGGGTGAACAGACTGCAACGGCATAAAAGAATCACGTTGTTCTGCACCAGTATGCCTTAAAATATATTTTTCAATTTTTTATCCCAGTTTTTCAACATACAGTTCATTTTGTATTTTTGTTTTGTTTTCTCAAGTAAACCCCCCCAAAAAAACAAAAAAACGAAGTCCTTAAAATAAAAAAAATAAAATGTCTTAAAAATACAAAAGTTAATTTATTTGAACATACTTAAATGCTTTCAAGAAAGAAAAAATACATGTTTTTGTTTAGTTTTAATGATGGACATTCGGACTGATTAGTTAATGAAACAATAAATGTGTGAGTGAAAGAAAGCATGAAAGTTAAGCAGAAAGTGACAGAGCATATGCAGTGGGGATTGACCACAGACTCCACAAACAAGGCCCCATGACCCACCATGAGGAACCCTTTGGCCGTGCACAGATGGTGTGGACACAGGACTTGGTCTTCCAGCTAAGCTCTACGGCCCACCGTCTGTAGGCAATTGACCCTCCTCATGTATCTGAGTTCCATTAAGCATGGCCTTTAGAAGTGGACACAATCAGAAATTTGAGGGAGTGCTCCAATGGCAGCAAAAGTGCAATGAGGAGGTGGGGGTCCGGTACAGGTCCAGGTTTACAAAACCCAGCTGATTAATACTAGCACTCAAGCACACAATACGGACTTTGAGGGAGCACTCCAACTGCAGCAAAAGTGCAAGTGCAGTGAGGCAGATGATGAACACAGCGCTCCAGGTTTACAAACACATCCAATTCACCCATATCAGCACTTAGGGCCCACAGTCACAGATTTGGAGGAGCACTCCACTGGAGCAAAAGTGGAGGGTGCTCAATGCAGGTCCAGGTTTATGCAGACACCCCACTCACCCATATTAGCATTTGGAGCCCACAATCAGGGATCTGAGCCAGCATTCCAATGGCAGCAAAAATGCAGTGAGGCAGAGGGTGCCCAAAGCTTGTCCAGGTTTATGGAGACACTGCACTCACCTATACCAGCAGTTGATGCACAAACAGGGTTTTGAGAGCGATTTAGTGGCAGCTAAACTGCAATTGGGAAGAGTGTGCTTAGCACAGGTGGAGGTTTATGCACTCACCCCACTCACGCATAACAACACTTAGGTTTAAGGGATTACTCCAACAATAGCAAATGTGCATTGAGGAAGAGGGCGCCCAATGCAGGTCCAGGTTTATGAACACACTCCCCTCACCCTTAGTAGCATTCAAGGCCACAACCGGGGATTTGAGGTACAGTTCCAATGGCAGCAAAATTGCAGTGTCAGAGGGTGCCCAGCACAGTTTCTAAACCTCTACATTAGTGCTGATGGATCTACCGGTGATCATGTCATAATCCAAAGTATTTCTAGCTAATGTGTTTTCTGTTCCCAGACAATTACATGTTTAAATTTTTTACCTAGCTCCTGTGAGATTTATCACTATTGGTAAGTGTATGTATAGTCTTATTTTGAAGGAGAAGGACTACTGTGCAGGGAAAAAAATAAGAAATTAAACATGGAAGTTGGAAGCAGATACTGAGATAACTTTAATTGTGTCGCCATTGTTTTCTGTGCCAATGGGATATTGAAATTAGCACAGACACTTGCAATGATAATCCACATAATGTGCCTCACTTTAGGGTTACATTTCCATTGCCAGATTTCAGAAATAACACCAAGTCGTTCAGGCATGGATTTTTTTCTCACATGTAGCTATTCCACAATGGAAGATATTTTTTCAGGGGTGGGCGAAACTTGCATAATTTGATTCAGTGGAATTCCACAGAGTTATATTAAAACTCGATGAGATTCCGCAGCGCTGCCAAAGAGCGGATATAGGCATGTTGCGCTGCTTGCTCCATGATTTAGTGATGGTTGCGCATTCTGCATTGAAAAATAAGCACAAACAGCACAACACAGTGTGCCAGAGGGCGCAGCTACTGAAGTTGGTTTTGCTGCTGCTCCATTAGATTTTTTACTTGAGCGGCAGCCTTCTGACTGCGAACGGTTGCGACCGCCCAAGACTGTGTCCCCGTTAAAAAATCTTGCTGGATGTCTTCCCAGCAACCAGAAATCCTACTAGGGGATGCCAAATTTCACTTGTGCTCACCAACTTACCATTCTGGACCTGAGCGTGAGAAAAATTCCGCCACATGGCGATTGGCAGAATTTGGCCAGAACTCCGCATTACAAGAGTAACGTGGAGTCTCCAAAAGTCCACAATCCCACAGGCAGAATGGAATATTTCCCTGACCCCAAATATTTTTGGATTTCACAGCTTTTTTTATCGTCACTGTGATGCAGGGGATAATCCAGCCGCAATGGCATATGTGGAATATGCTTTATTAACTATAGTAAGGAATGTTTGTTTTATAGACACTGTCTATCACCACACACTTGGCACATGCCTCCACGACGTTGGAATCCACCACAAAGCCCTGGACTGGCTCACATCCTTCCTCTCCGGCAGAACCTAAAGAGTCCGCCTCCCACCATTCCTGTCAAAAGCCACCAAGACCATCTGCGGAGTCCCCCAGGGATCCTCACTCAGCCCCACTCTCTTCAATGTCTACATGACTCCGCTCACCAACATCGTCCGATCCCACGGCCTCAACATTGTCTCCTATGCGGACGACACTCAGCTGATCCTCTCTCTCACGAAGGACCCCACAACGGCCAAGACCAACCTCCACACCGGTCTTCACACCATCGACAACTGGATTGAGGCAAGCCGTCTCAAGCTAAACTTGGAGAAGACCGAGATCATCATCTTCGGCTCCAACAAAGCAGCTTGGGACGACTCCTGGTGGCTTGCCACATTGGGAACCGCCCCAAAGCCCACCACCCACGCACGCAACCCCAGCTTCATACTGGACTCATCGCTCACTATGACCCAGCAAGTCAACGCCATCTCATCCTCATGCTTTAACACCCTTCGCAAGCTTCGCAAGACCTTCAGATGGATTCCCATCGAAACCAGAAGAACGGTCACCCACGCCCTCGTCAGCAGCAGACTGGACTATGGTAACGCACTCTACGCAGGAACAACTACCAAGCTCCAGAGAAAACTCCAGAGTATCCAGAACGCCTCAGCATGACTCATCCTCAACCTCCCTCGCCATGAACACATCTCAGCCCACCTCAGAGACATCCACTGGCTCCCCGTCAACAAAAGGATCACCTTCAAACTCCTGATCCACTCCCACAAGGCTCTACACGAAGTCGGACCTGACTACCTTTAGGAGTGCCTCAACTTCTACACTCCGACATGCCAGGTCCGCTCCGCCAACCTCGCCCTCGCCACCGTCCCCCACGTCCACCGTACCACAGCTGGGGGCAGATCCTTCTCCCACCTTGCCGCAAAGACCTGGAACTCCCTCCCCATCAACCTACGTCTGACCCAGGACCTCCTGACCTTCAGGAAGCACCTCAAGACCTGGCTCTTCGTGCAGTAGCTACCACCCCACCCAGCGCCTTGAGACCCTACCGGGTGAGTAGCGTGCTTAACAAATTACTAATTGATTGATTGATTGATATTAGGCAATGTTATTTTGAAGCCCTGCATCCAATCCTTCTATTTGTTTCCCTAGCTGAAATAATACAGGTATTGCATCTATTAAAGATCAAGCACAAATCACAGGGGAAAGCACAGTATGGAAACCGAAAACAAGAATGTATTTTTAGCAACCAAAATCAGCCACGCAGTCAGACTTATTTCAATAACTCCACTGGCCATGGTTTCAGTTTCCAACTTGCAGGGGCTGTTGATGGTACTTGGGAAATACCGGTCTTCAGAGGCTCGTTAAAGCTAGCCCAGTCCCAAATGGCACCTTGGCCAATGATTGATCAAATGAATAATATGCACACATCAAAATGAAATTCAATGTATTGCTTAGCTGACTCTTACACCTAAGGAAGAACCTTATTCCATCTTATTACTAGTGCTAAACATAGTTGGAGGAACAAATAGTGACCTAGTTAGACTGAATAAACTTGTGAAAGAGCAGGCAGATAATACAGCAATAAATATGTTTTGTTATTGTCCTTATATCACGTTACACCAGCATTTTCTATTATAATCCCCCAGCTGAATGCACATACAGTTTGTAATTGTTAATTTCGCTTATTGATTATCTGTATGCCTTTTTATATATCTGTCAACTGACATAATCATTACTTATATCTATGTATTTACAGTATTAGTTGACAATACTTTTGTATGCTGATTTTTGTTTTCTATACTTTTCTATACTAATTTTACATTCTACTTTGTTCAAAGTACAACAGAACTTTCAATAATGTCTAAAACTGTTGCCTAGTAGTGCTTTAGCTTGTATGCTTGCTATTGAAAATCATTATAAAAGTTCAGTTATTCAATTAAAGAACTCTAGTTCCTCCATTTCACTGAATTACACAGGCTACTTTTACATTTATGCAGGCCATAACTATTTAGGGCGATCATTTCAGACTAGTAAGTGGATACAAGAACCATAATCGCTAAGAAGTTTAAGTGAACTAATTAATGTTAATGTGAAAATGTTGCCAAAACGCAAAATAGAACTTTCTGCATAATTTGTTTTACGTTACTTAAATTAAACCTGCGTTCTCAATTACACATTCCTAAAAATGGACTTCAGTGGGCTTTAAAGTTATTACACTGTACCACCCTTGAGCTCATCTTGAATGCTAAAAGAGGTTATCACTACCTAAAAAATCCAGAATTTCCTTTTCTACTGGCAGTGACACACAGTTAGGGCTACAAAATCAGAAGATAAATCTTTGCCTAAATTGATCGGTTTTGACTCAGATACTTAAGGCCTCATTACGACTTTGGTGGTTCTAAAAGCAGACCACCAAATCCGTGGGGAGGATACCACGTCATACCGGCGGCACCCGCCCCACCCCAGAGTATTACAATGTTCCCGCTGGGCTCACCAGCGAGAACAATGCTAGGATATTGGCCTCGGCTCCTTTACAGGAGCCGAGGCCAATATCCTAGCACTCCAGCACTCTCGGAATGTGCACTGTCAACAAAGCAGACAGTGCGTATTCCAACAGTGCTCAGCATGGGGCCCCTGCACTGCTAATGCCATGGGCATTGCGGGGGGCCCACTGTGGCACCCGTCACTGGCTTTCCAGCAGCCTTTTCATGGCAGGGTCCCCACCAGGAAATGGCTGGCTAAATGTGGAGTTGTAATCAGCCAGGCGGCACTGAGTTCAGTGCCCTCTGGATGGTTACAACTCCATCCACCGTCACCCCATTGGGAACAATGTTTCTGGTGGGAACGGCGGTCTCCTGGCAGGTCCGTCCACCAGGGTTGTAATGTGGTGGTCTGACCGCCACAGTTGCGGCGGTCTGACCGCCACAGTTGTGGCGGTCCAACCGCCACTGCGAGACTGGTGGTCCTAGGACCGTCAGCCTCATAATAAGGCCCTAAGTCACCTGTACAAAGGAAGAGCAGGACTGGATCAATAGTGTTCAATGTATAAGGAGTGGTAAACTAACCCTAAAAACGCTTATATAACTCACAATTTTTCATATGGCAACGAGCAGCAAAGCATACCAGTTGCCCATCTTTGATATATCCTGAGCATGGACCTTATTCTCAATTCTGTTGTGCAAGAGTGTAATCTCCACTAAGATTTGTGAAAATTAAGCCCATACTTTACACAGCACGGTTGACAGATCAAAATAAGAAAAAAATTGTACTGCAGAATAACTGCACCAGAAGGCAAAATGGTCTGTTAATTATAAACTGAGCGTCTAACAATATGAAGATTGATGCCCCAATTTAGGAGGACAGTATAGACATGTAGCTGCCAGGGTGAGAGAATGTGAGAAAAGGCGAACAGACATGTTTTAGCAGGCTACAGAGGTTAGCCTCATCAAGCACACTTTAATTAAGAATTAGGCAGACGGGGACAGAGGAAGAACATTCAGGAGGTTACTGCTCCTGCAAATTTGAAAAGGTACACAAAAAAGTAAGAGGGGCAGGGATGGTGAGGGAGCATGGCAGGACCGCACAAGCAGAAGGTACTGGATAATCCCTCCTTGAAGGAAGGCCAGACCACGACAGTCCAGGAAATGTTAAAGACCACTCGCATGAGGGGCGTAGGGGAATACGAATGAAGGATTAGAAACTTGCCTCCATAAAAGTAAACATTACTTTTTTTTATTTCAGAGGCGACAGTTTAGTATTTCTATTGCAAATAATGAAATACATTACATTTTTGACAAAATTACCTCAACTCTACATTTTAGTGCACTACATTTTAGCATGAGGCGTTTATTTCTAACACAACCCTTGGCAAACAATGCTTTACACAACATTAAAGAGAGAACAGTGAAACGTCAAACTCACCGCTTCTGCTCCCTGTCAGCAATCGCAAAAAAGAGAAAAAAGAGTTAATTAGGGAAAACATGACTACGTAAAACAAAATAAAACATAACTAGTACCACAAGAGATGCTGCCATACCTTTCTTCCTCCATTTTCTTCCGGAGGATTTCTCGCCGCCAAGCTGGCATGGTGGCCAAGCGGGCTTCTTCTTCCTTCTCCTGCAATACAAAAACATAGATGAAGGAGTTTATGCATCGATCAGGAGCAACCATTCAGTCTCCAAATAAATAACAATTTTTTAGCCATGTATTTCCAATTATGATTCACTTCTATGTATTTTTACGTGTTACATAAACAGTTCTGGATTGATTTTGACTGACCAGCGCGACTCCCCCGCTATGGCAGAGGAGTGTCACCCCCTGCCACCAGCAGCAGCTGCAAATTGAAAAATAAAAATGAAAATAAACAATGTTTATTATTGTTTTTATTATTCAAGGGGTGGGGTCATAGGGATGACGAGCACGAGTGTTTGGCCGTCCATCCCTGGCCGGCCATACACACATGCGCACTGTGCTCTCTCCAAACTGCAGTGTGTTGCTTGGGTGGAGACAGCAGGTAGAGGCTCCTAGTCTGCCTCGGAGCACCAAGACACGGCGCTCCAGCCAATCCTAACGCTGCTTTTATGCTGCCAGCAGCATGAGAGCAGTGTTTAGATTGTCCGCAGGGCAGGCTGGAAGCCTGTGCCTGCTGTGAGAACGGAGGAGTGGCGTGGCAGCGAGTAAGGTAATTTGTAATTTTTTTTGTGCCCCCGCCCGCTTTGCTAAGACTCTAAGGCCCGTATTTATACTTTTTTAGCGCCGCATTTGCGCCGCTTTTTGACGCAAAAACGACACAAACTTACAAAATACAATTGTATTTTGTAAGTTTGTGCCGATTGTGTGTCAAAAAACGACGCAAATGCGGCGCTAAAAAAGTATAAATATGGGCCTAAGACTGAATCTGCCCCTGTGTCTGACATTCTAAAAATACAGACTGCTTTTTTGTTGAGACATTAGCCAAAAACGTAGATATTCCTTTCACTAAACCAAACTGCAGTGGAAATATAAAACCATTATTATTATTATCGGCCTGCTTTCGCCATTTAATTGCACTCACTGGAATGCAAAACCAGAGCACCATGAAATGAGTAAAATTCCACCCAAAATGATCCAAATCTGTGTTATTCATGGAAAGGGTGTGACCTTTTTAACGGATGTGAAGGTCAGAAATCCAAAGAATTCTAATTTGCTATAATTTTGCACCTGGATGGGTTAATAAAATTCCATAGTTAATGTGAAATTGGGACAGCTACATGTAAATATGCATAATTGTGCAAATGAAGCTTGCAGATATCTTGCATAACGTTTGGACACAAGGGTGTACATTATGAACGTCTGTCATAAGTCATATGGCGCACCAACAGGAGGCTACTTCGAGCAGGGCATGTCTCTAAGTCATGGTTTTACTGTGCCTGCAAAACACTTTATCCTTGAACCAGGCTCTAATTAGAAATTTCAAGAAAATTGTGAATTTCAGGTGACATGGAATTTGTGCATTTTTCATGTGTAATTGAAATTTTACCTGGGCGTAAACCAAATAAACTGTTTCTGTACAATGACAGATTTTGGGACTTTGTAGAATGGTCAAAATCTAACCGATAATGTTCTAAAGGCATTCCTAAAACACATACATGAGTTGAAAACGTGTAGAAGAAAACTGTTAGAAAAAGAACGCAACACAGCAAGCTCTAACGAGAGTGGAGACCACCTTATACAGGACACGAAAATACAATTGCTAAAGACAAAATGCAGGAAAGGGTCTTTGCAGCCTACTTTGTCTGACATTATCACCATTGTTTAGCAGCACTTTATAATTTTGCTACAAAAGGTTTATATTTTCTGTGTTTTACACTGCAATTTTCAGGGCATGGTTATCAAATATTTTAAGATACACAACGCAGAAGAGGAATGAGACAAGTTGTGTTAACCTGTGAACCCAAGTGGAGCTTCATTTCTGACATACAGTGCTAAATTCGAGAAATTCTATGTATGAGAAAGGAATCATGTTTAGTACATGATTCATAGGGGAATATCACATTAAAGTACATTTAGGATCTTGAATGAGATCCCTAGTCTTACCTTTAAAAGTTGTTTTCTTTTTTGCCTGAATTAGGTGCTTCTGTTTTTTGTTAAGGGACCAGTGAACCAGCTTAAAGTGTCAAATTGACTTCGGTTTTATGAAAGCAAACTACCCAGCACGCCACCTATTTTTTGTTATTATTTCATCATTGGATTAAAAAACATTTTGTTCAGAAATGTACACAAGTGCAATATATGGCAGATAGCATGACTGACCAATCCAATAAGTAACAAACCAGAGTAGAAAATATGAGTTATTGTGTCTTACCTAAAGATTAGGTAATAAACATATAAATAAGAAGTAACTAGTCTTTTATAAAATACACAATGTACATTAAATGCAAGAGAGGGATTTGTTGTTTCTATTTTCTGATCACATGAGGTGCCTATTCGGGGTGGTTTAAAATTCATTGAGTGAGCGGCAGGCATTCGTTTCAGTGAAATGAACCTAGCAGATGGAGAGATAAGAACCTTGATCTGAAGATCTAGATTTCTGAAGTCAGCATAATTATGTATTGGTCATACCTTACAATTGCAGTCTACTCTGGGCGCTCATATTTGTGAAGACCATCTACCTTCACCTCCTAACATTTTGATCTTCAGTGGCTCTCCTCCTACAGAAGTAAACTTAAATCGTTTGAGCTACGGCAAGTGATATTAACCCTCATCTTGATCATATCAATATACAGTATTCATCTCTCCGTTTCAGCCCTTATGCCAGATTGAATTCGTTATGAAGCCCATGGTAGTTAAATTCCTCTACTACACATCTGAACTTAAGCAATTGTGAAAACATTGCTGAAAACTCATGACTGAAACATGCTTTCAGTAAAACACAGAATTCTGATTTACACTAAACTCTCTCTTGGCCATGCAAGTTGTGGCTACCTAAATCACACTCAAACCATGACTCCTTTAAGGTGTGTCCTCGTCAATAACCACTCAAAATTAAATGCAACCTGAAATCTGATGCCAGTATATAATATTTTTTGGTAATTAAACAGGCAATTTCAAAAACTTAAACCAGGCTTGGCTCCTTGTGTCCCTCTCTATAGGGGGCCTGGCCTGGAATTTCATGCTGGACGTTTCCACTGGAACAGGACCAAGTCTGATTTGCATATGAATAGTCTCTAGCTGGATAAAAGGCATAATATGATGGACTGGAATGAAGCTGATATTCTTTAAATAGATCCACAAAACATATGTTTTTGTGATGTTATCTATATACTGCACTTCCTACTAGACACCTGATGCTTTCTTTGCACTGTTTTGTGAGGCATTTTAAGTTGCTGCAAAGCAGCATGATAGAATTAGGAACCAACATTTTTAGTGTGAGTAGGTGTAATTTACTCTTGCATTACTATTGGTTTAGTACTGAATTGCAGAATTAAGTTAACCATTCAAAAGTAAACTAGGAGTACCACAAGAGTAAAGTCTTTTTGAATCAGGCCCACTATCATCTGGAAAAATGATAAATGTACACTTTCTTTTACCCACCAATTAATATTCCTTCATTGAGCGTAGTGCTCTGATTTGTGTAGTTGGTGACAGAAAACTGGGATTTACCAGGAAAAAATAAACTCCTCCCTGCTCATACTTTTGTAAAGGCATCCTACATCTTGTACAACTAAGGGCCAGATATAGCAAAGTGTTTGCGCCTCGCAAATAGCGAAAACTGCCGTTTGCGAGGCGCAAAAGCCTCTTTGCTATGCAGAAATGCATTTTGTGAGTCGGATCCGACTCACAAAATGCATTTCCGACTCGCAAATAGGAAGGGGTGTTCCCTTCCTATTTGCGACTCGCAATGCTATTCAATTTCATTTGCGACCGCGAAAGCGGTCGCAAATTAAATCGCAGTTACCATCCACTTGAAGTGGATGGTAACCCAGTCCCAAACGGGAAGGGGTCCCCCTGGGACCCCTTCCCCTTTGTGACTGGAAATAAAAATAATTTTTCAGAGCAGGTAGTGGTCCTATGGACCACTGCCTGCTCTGAAAATACCGAAACAAAAGGTTTCGTTTTTTTTTGTAAGTGTAGCTCGTTTTCCTTTAAGGAAAACTGGCTGCAGATAGAAAAAAAAAACTGCTTTATTAAATAGCAGTCACGGACATGGTGGTCTGCTGACTCCAGCAGGCCACCATCCCCGTGAGTGCCCAGACACGCAATGGGGCCGTAAACTGCGACCCACCTCATTAATATTAATGAGGTGGGTCTTTGCGACCCCATTGCGAGTTGCAGAAGGTGTCTGAGACACCTTTCTGCATAGCAAATTGCGAGTCGCAATTTGGTTTTTTCCTACATCTGGCCCTAAATATACTAACCTGTGCAGACTGGTGCAACCTGCAGAACAATGACATTGGGACTAGTTCCTTGGACAAACTGAGGCAATTGCAATGAAACACTGTGATTGTTATGCTCTTGTTCTTTGTGGCATAGCACATGAAAGTACCGGTATTCTAGTAATTCTGATATGTGGTAATACCTTGGCATTGGTAATATCACTCTGAGCAGTCCCTAAAAAATGAGGTAATGCCAAGTGGACTGTTGTTTCTACACCCACTTCAAGGGGTAATTCCCCATTTTCAGCTTTTTCCCTCCCATAAATGGCTCCATCATTAGCTTATAAAATGCCCTGTGAAAAAACAGGGGTGGTTTTACAGATAGAGTCCCGGGGGTGCAACGGGTGTGTGCACCCACTGTTTTCACTACCGGGGACACTATGGTATTATAGAAAGAGCTGGAGCCACAGGCTCTTGTGCCTTCTGTAATACAAATAGTGCTTTCTCACGTGTAGTGTCAATGCTATCTTCTGGGGGCTTTCCCTCATTTGCATGGGGATGTGGCCCCATGCAAATGACGGAATCACCCATGGTGCATTACGGAGGTGAGCACGGAGGCAAAAATGCCTGTAAGAGGTGCGCCATAAAAACTGGCACAGTGTCAGTGCGCCCCCTGGGTGCAGCCCTCTGGAAGGTAGAAAAGGGGTTCGATGGACCCCCCCCAGACATCTCCCTGCAGGCGGGTGCAGTCACTCAGTTCAACCTCATGCAGGGGGATTTCTAACCCCTTCTCAATGAGCATGTGCTGCCTGCAGAGAGAAACACAGAGCGGGAGAACCCAGAGCAGGGTGAATTTAGGGCTGCTTGGGGGAAGCGCGTTTATTGTAATAGGGCGTTTGCGCCCCGCGCACCTGTTTAAAGGTGTTGGGCTAACCAGGTCAAGGCGCCCTATCAGTAATACGGGCTCAGAACTCAGATTTGATATTTTTTCACCCAACAAAGTGCTTTGTTGCACACTTGGGAAAACACCCTGCAGAGCCCTAGTTACTGTCATACCCTGTGCTGGAATGTATTAACAGGCTGCCTTGCGTGACGCAAGTGTGCGCTGTCTGGAAGATGATTTGTACTGGAATCCTATACTTTCAGCACAAATTCCTATGCTAGACAGACTAAAAATGATCCCATGGATTAGATGAGTGCTATTCACTGCAGTACACGTGCAACGCAGTGCTTATTTGCGAAATTAACACATTTCCCCTTCTTTACGCCTGCATCCAGTTTTTGAGGCAATGCCTGGGTCGGGCATTTCAGTAGATTGGGCTATGTACCAAAACTAATGGGTATTTGCGGTTATCCTCCCAGTAACACCCCATTGAGACAAACTGATACTCAGTGACGCAAAGCAGTTCAGAGTGGTTTTTGTGTTGCGAAAAAGGCGCCTTAACCATTTTGTGCTGACTGTAAAAACCATGCCAGTTTTTCGTCGCTTTGTACCGGTGAAAAGGCTTAGTGTAACTGGGCCGGGTGGGGTTTGTAGTATATCAATCATTATTAAACCTGATTCGGCTGAATCAGCTGAATCATGAAATACTTAACACTAACAATTAGTGCTTTTGAAAGGCAGCAGTAACATCTACTGCCTTATGGGGAGAAATATATCTTACCGTATCTAACATTTATTATCAATGATAAGTGTTTTTATGACACACTTTTAGAAATGTGGATTGGAAGAGCAAAAGCTCAATCATTGGCAGGGCATAATACATTTAATTAAATACATATAATCATTATTTCTCGTAAAGAATGCACAATAATTTCAAGCACGATTATTAAACAGTATATTAACGTTTCCCCGGAGTAATAGTGTATGTGGTAAACAAAAATGTAACACAAAATGTAGGATGTAACTGATAACATTGAATGATGCATGGAGCTCTAAGTCATTAACAAAGACTGTTGTACAAGTAAGTGTGATCTACTCCTGTAGTACCCTGGCGCACACACGAATTTCAGGAGTAAAACAGGAGTGCCCTGTTTTCCTCGTCTTAATCCTGTAATTCACGAGCACAGCAAGAACATATCTGCAAAATCTTAGTGACTCAGGCCCATATTTATACTTTTTAGCGCCGCATTTTCGTCATTTTTTGACGCAAAAGCAGCACAAACTTACAAAATACTATTGTATTTTGTAACTTTGAGCCGCTTTTGCGTCAAAAAGCGACGCAAATGCGGCGCTAAAATGGTATAAATACGGGCCTGAGTTCGGCTGTGTTTAAATGCATTTTGACTAGTTAAAGGTAGCTGAGGTTGAACTAAAAAAGATGAATTTTCACGTTACCAAATGTGTTCCGCAGACGTCGGTGAGCTTCCTGAAACAACAATCTGTTAGTGACTAAGGAAGAAGGAAACACAAGAGACTTCAGTGTGCTCCTTCTGAATCTTGCGTGCATCATCCAGATGTACATGTTATGAGAGTCATGGCTTCCACACCCAGTTCAAGAAAGGGGACATTCAAACACTAAAGAGCATATGCTGGGTTGCACAACACTAAATACATCTTTTTATGAGATCAAATTTCAACATAAGCGAATACAGAACTCCATCGTATACATCTTTTGCCAGTTTTGGTGGCAGGTGTCCCCAAATTTTTTAAATTAACAACCATGAATTTTCTGCATTTGTCTTTTGTATGCAGTTGCTCTGTATGCTTTCACTCACAGGAACACTGCAACTCAGGAGTATTTCACCTGTGCACTCAAAATGGTAAGAAACATGCAAAATCAGAGGGAAATCACTAATTCCAGCATGTTATTCCCCATTATATCATAAACGAGAGCGGTTTACTCACCCGGGAACTACTGTTGCCTATGACATTTGTTATGTCAGAGTATGAGAAAATAACATAAACAAAATCTCCATGATATATGGCTTCCAATAGAGGCTATTAGTGTAAACATGGGTTTCAAAACCTGATTAGCCAGTGCTCTGACAACAGAGCAGTGAAATAACACATTCGGGGCCTCATTTACAAGAAACTGGTGCATTGCTTATGATGCGCCAGTTTGCTTGCTCTGCCCTGCGCCCCCCTAACAACACCATGGTAGTGTTGTATTTACAATACAGCGCAGCATGGCACTAGTTAGCACAGCTACGTCAGAATTTCTGATGCAGTTGTGGTGCTTTGCTGGTCTAGCGTTAATAGTCCAGCAAAGCGTGGGGAGGCCCATAGAACAAAGCGGTCCTGGCGGTACACTGGCGGTCTAACTGACAGGGTCTTAATATGACAGTCAGACCACCATGGCAGCGGTGGTCCTGACCACCACAGCGAGGCTGGCGGTTTTAAGATCGCCAGCCTTGTAATGAGGGCCTTATTGTTTAACAATGGTCCCCAATCCTCAATGATTCACCTTTGTGGTGAGTATAAAAGGATGTGGAGAAGCCAGAAGTATTCTCCTTTGGAGATGTTCTTGAATTAGCCACCAGAGCAGGGCACTAGAAACTGCAAGAGTCATAGGGATGAGAGCTCCGAGGGTGTGCAAGGATTGACACTGATATCTGAGTAGGTGAACCATCAGATGTTTGATCTGAGAAATGATACTGGGTTCTGCTAGAGTTGTGGTCATTATGAATCTCTGATTTTTCAACTACTCACTTCCTGAAACAGACAAAATGGACAAGTGACTCAGGTGTTTTTGAATACACAAATGTATGTCTTTTGAAAGAAAGACTGATCTACGTTTGGACTAGAAAAAAAACCAATGATTTGGGGGAGACAAGATATTACTTTTCCAGATTCAGCAAGAAATTAATTTCTGTCAGATAACTTGAACACTTTGTTGGTGTCAATTTCTACCTCAAAATAAGAGTCATAAAATAACAAATGATCTAAGTAAGGGAACAACTGAATACCTTCTAAATATAAGGAGGCAACCACTGGTGCCAAACTTTCTAACTACTCTTGATGCAAACTAAGGGCCTGATTACAAGTTTGGCGGTCCAAAGACAGCCAAACTCGCCGTGGCGGCCCCTCGTAATCCTGGCTGTCCGACTGCCAGATTATGATCCTGGTGGTCTGTACGCCAGGAGACTGTCACCACCAGGATCGGGGATCCCGATGGGTTGGTGGCGGTGAAAGTCATTGTCCGCCACTGCAGTGCGGAGTTCTGCACTGCACTGCTGACCACAACTTTCTTTTCCACCAGCCTTTTCAAGGTGGGATCTCTACCATAAAAGACTTGCAGAAAGGCAGAGGTGGGGCCACAGGCAACCCCCTCCCCGTCAGCACCCATCGAAATGAGGCAACCAAGGGCGATGCCGCCGCACAGTTTCCGCAATTCAGCCCAGTGGAAACATCGTAATACAATACTTCCACCAGTCAGCCCAGCGGAAACATCATTATACAACGATGGCAAGGCCGCCGGCTTGACAGCCCCCTCCCCACTGCCATATTGGAGTTCGGGCTTTCAATCGCCAAACTCGTAATGAGGAGCTAAAAGCCAAAGGGGATAGCTCCGAACTGGATATGACAATTCTCCACTGCAAACGTTAGGAATCATTGACATGCTAGATGCCTTCAAATAGAATAGTAAGCATCCTCGAGGTCCAATGTTACTAGAACGTCTCCCAAAAATAGTAAAGAATATCTCATACAAATCTTTGAATTCTTTAACTGGGCAAATGTTCTATTTGGTTTGAGGACCAGAAAGAGAATTTAATAAAAATTACCACACCACTTATCTTGGGGAACAGGTGTGACGGTTTGCCCATTCATCACATGGAGAGCATATTTTGAAGAGTTTGAATTTTCCCTGGGTCTTATGGAAGAGACACGTTATTAAAGGAAAGTTGTTTTGGAGCAAAAATTGAACTCCATTAAATAGCCATTTTCAACAATTTTCAGAAACCACTTATCTTGGTCTATAGAATGCTAAGGGTTGCCTCCTTCCAGACAGATCTGGTATAGTCAGGATTTTGGTGACTGTGGTTGCTGTTATTGCAAATGAAACCTAGACTTTCCAGTGCAGACCCCATCCATGTGCTTAGCCTTGAAATGAACCTCAAATTTGATGACATCCTTGAGGAGTTTTTTTGTATTTTTCAATTTTTTAAAGAGTTTTCTAAACCTTAAACATGGCCCAAGGGTGTCAGGGTGCCATACAAGAAAAAAAGGTCATAACCAGAAAACTTTCTGTGGAAAAGCTAAAGAATCTTCAATTCGTCTGCAGAAACTTGAATCACTCAAATCATTTTTTGGCTAAAATGCTAAAATGTTCCTCTTACTCCACTTGAGTTTAAACAGTTTCATCCATAAACACCTCCCTGTAACCAGAGGGGCACCTCCTGCTGTGGTGAAATTCTGCAAAAACATCACAATTTATATTAGATAAAAATTGGCTAGTAATTTCATGGGGTAAATCACCAAAGTATCAGATCACAATTACTGTGTGGTGTGATTATTGTGTCAGAAATATTATGACAACTAAAATTTGGTGGAACAAACATCTATGCTAGTTGTAAAAAATAATATTTTTTATTATTAATTTTAACTGTTGGTTTTGTTTGTATAATTGTTATTCATTTTAAAAATTTTAAAATATAGTTTGTAATTTAAAATGTGTATTTTTTTAATTAGCAATCTCTAAATTATAATTCATGCAATTATAATGTTAATTATTTTTTCTTTAAGAAAAATATTTAATTATATTTAATTTTTCAAATATTTAAAGATAATTTATTTATTTGAGCATAATTTGTAAATTATTATCTATATTTTATTTTTTTATACTTATTTTAGTAATGGTTTGTTGGGTTTGTTTTCATTTATTTACTATTTAAATGTTTTGCTTCATTTAATGTATTTCTTTATTTTTACGTTTTCATATTAATATTTGCAAAATGCATTTTTCATTTTAGTTGTGTTTGTTTAATTTAAGAAATATGTTCATTTTAAATATTGTTGATTTTTTGGACTGATTGTGGTTTTTCGGTTGTAGGGGGGAAATTAATTTAATTTCAACAAATTACATTTTAAATTGTTTTTTTAAGTTTATACCATATGCATTTGTGTATAAAGTATGATTTAAAAATCTATCAATGTTAGGTATTTCAATGTTTTTTAGAAAATAATTATGTGTTGGGATTGTATGTGTAATCTTTAAGAAGTTCAACACTTTCTTACTGTTGCATACATTGGCATGGGAAAAATAAATGAAAACCATCTGAAGTACAAAACTTTCACTACTGTGCTTAAACTGGAGTGGGAATAATAAACCTAACCCTTCCGAAGTCTACCACTTTCAAAACTGTTGTTGAGACTGCAGTGTTATGGTAAATCTAACCCCTCTGAAGTCCATCATTTTTCCTACTGTTTCTTCAACCGGAGTAGGAATAGGAAATCTCACCCCTCTGATGTCCAATACTTTCTCTGCTGTTGGTTAGACTGAAGTGGGAATAGTAAATCTAACCCATTCGAATATCAACACTTTCCCTACTGTTACTTAGGGCCTTATTTAGAGTTTGGCAGACACGGTTACTCCATCAGAAACGTGACGGATATCCCACCCGCCATACTACGATTCCATTATTTCCTACGGCAATCGTAATATGGTGGATGGGATGGGATTTTGTGTTTACCTTTTTGAAATACTGTTATCATTATGTTTTTTTTAAAAACATGTATGTAATATTTCAATATTTAATGTACAATATATGTTTATTTTAATATTAAATTAGGTGACATATTTTAGCTGACTGATTTTCATTCGATATTCACTTTACTTTTCAAATTTAAAATTAAATGTATTAGAAAAAATGTTTATTTTTGTTAAATAACTATTATATATATTAATATATATATATATTGTTGTTAAATAACTATTATGGATACATGAAAACACAGAAATTCAGCAGTTACAGTAAGAGTTATTTCAAGTAATTATTTACAACTTCCGCCTCTGCCATGCACTGCTAACTACCCCAGATATTACAGCACTCATGACAATTTTTATAACATAATTAAAAATATCAATAAAACATTAGCAGTCAAATTATTGAAGAGACAACTGTGCATGGCGAGTATGCATGTTATAGATATCTTAGGGCGCAAGTTATAGCTACTTCAAGGAATTCTAACTATAACTGCTGAATTTCTATGGTTTTGTGTTTTTAAATTCAGAACATCCATGTAACCTTTGTTTTTCAGTGAATATATATATATATATATATATATATATATATATATATATATTTGTTTATATACACATGTATGATATATATATGTATATATATATACATATATATATGTATATGTATCTATGTATATATATGTACGACATATATATATGTATATATATATATATATATATATATATATTCACTAAAAAAACCAAAGATTATAGGGACATTATAGTTAGAATTTGAATTTACTGATACAAAAGCATAGACTATCAACAGTTATAGTTATAGTTCTTTCAGGTAACTATAGCTCGTGCCCTAAGGAAACTATAACTTGCACCCCCGCCATGCACAGTTTTTTTATTAAATAATTTGACTGCTAATGTTTCATTTATATTTTAATGACGTTATAGAAGTATATCTGGGGTCATTAGCAGTGCATGGTGAGGGCACGTTATTGTTACCTTACTATCCGAGCTATAGTTACTTGAAAGAACTATAAATGCAGAATTTCTATGCTTTTGTACGAGTAAATCAGAACCTAACTATTACGTCCCTGTAACCTTTGGTTTCTTCAGTGCACAGTTTTGTTCCTAAATTTTTTTACTGCAAATATTACATTGATATTATCAAGGATGATATCAAAGATGTCATGGGTGCCGTAATTTGTGGGGTAATTAGCAGTGAATGGTGAGGGTGTGAGTTATAGTTACCTTAGGGCCTAGGTCATATTTACTTGAGGTAACTAACTATAACGGCTGAATTTATATGGTTTTGTATGTTTTTTCAGTGAATTTCTATGTTTTTTTAATGTATAATAGTTTTCATTACTATACGTTAATCCAACCACCGCCGCGAACAGCATTAAGCCGGGCATGGTGGGGGTTGGCCACACGGCCTGGCCGGAATAGATGTGAGAGGGTATATCTGGGGGTGAGAGTGGCTGTCAGATTGTCTATCTGGGTGTGAGAGAGAGCGTACATCAGTCTTTTAGTGGGTGCATCAGTGTGGGTGTGGACTGTGTGTGTGTGCATGAGGGTATGAGTGGGTGTGTGAGTGGATTCATGAGTGTCTGGGTGAGTCTGTAAGTGGGTGCGTAGGTGTCTGAGTGGGAGAAATTGATTGAAGGAGAGAAAGAAAGTGAGAGGGAAAGAGATAGAGTTTTTTACACTTTAATATCTTATATAGTTAGAATGAGATATCTGTGTTTAATTTAAAATAAAAAAATGTATTTAATATTTAAACAAAATATATATATATATATTTTTCTTTCAGAAAAAAGGAAATGAGTCCAGCCGGACTCTGTCCACTGCACACGTGCAGGGGACCTGGATGAAAGCTTTGCTGCTTGCCTGCTTTAGAGGACCGCTGTCAAACTGCAGTGTTTGCTGTGGCTTGGCTTGGCTGCAGCGCTTTAAGGGCTTCTTTAAGTTTTGTTATGCCTCTGTCTATGGCAGCACCGATACTCGAACTATTATAATTAGGCTTGAGAGTCCAAACATTAAGAGGATAATCCATTCCCTTATGATTTATCGCAATAGCTATCTTGTCAGAAGGTAATGTTTTCTTAACCACTTTCTCTGCCGGGCAGGAGAAAAGTAAGCAAAGAACCATGCAGCATAGTCAAGAGGGCGTGGCAGAACATGTCCTATTACTGGATGTATTGCTACAACAGCGACCTTTAAAATCACTGTGAATCACACGCCCCCGTGCTGTAGCAGAAGAGTTGTAGAGAGAAACCCAAAAAGTACAACTGCCCACAACAGCATGTCTTCAGCTTTCCAAGGCAACAAAACAATAAAAGCTGATTCACCTGCCATGTCGGCGTTCAGGAAAGACAGAAAAGTTGTATGAGACGGACAGTTACACTCTTTACGTATACAGAATAAATAAAAATGAATTTACTTTACCTCTTATGATAGAAGGTAAGCATCTCAAGGAGACAAATACAAAGTAATGTTATGAGGCGTAGATAAGGGCTTCAGGAAATTAAGACAGGCTAACATTTCTACAGAAAGGCAAGATGGGTTTTGGGACAAAAATGTCTTCTTGCTATAAAGGTTTATGGGGTAACTTTTCCCAAAGAGGCAGAACTTATCACAATATAAGGGCTAGGACGAGGAAGACAGACGAGGTGTTAATTACAGAAGGACTTTAGTTACTGTGCAGGGACTACATTTACATTAGTGGCTGCCAATTAACAGACCACTACTTTTCATGTTTGAGTCCAATTGCAACAACTCAGACTCACTGCTTATCTATGTTTTTCATAAATTAATGATGAAACAAAGCCATTTTCTCACTTTTTAAGGTGTGAATCAAAAAGATGATAAGGTGGGATTTTGTTGCTTGAAGATAATGCCATGTTATGTCATTCTAATTGTATGTTTATTTGGATAGCAAGCTAATCACCCCTGAGAGTATCAAGGTGCTTTCACAAGCACTTTTGAAGGTGAGTCGGCTGTTGCCTTGCAGGGGGATTATTCAAAGAGCCAGGTCTTTAGCTTCTTGTGCAACTCAAGAAGCAATGAGGAGAGTCTGATGTGATGTGAGAGATCATTCAATGGGTTGTTCCATGTCAGGATGTATAATAAAGTGCGACCTTTAGCTCTGTTTTTGTGCATGTGAGTACATGTGCTAGTGAGAGTCTTTCTGAGCGGAGGTGTCTGGGATGTTTGTGGAAGGGTAAGGGGATCTTGAAGCAGGCAGGCCTATGTTGTATAAGGCTTGTCTGTCTGTGAGGTGTTTGACCTTAGTGCATTTTTGTATGGGGAGCCCGTGAAGTTCTTTGAGGGATGGAGTGACGTGGTTGTGGAGAGGTAAGTAAAGGATGAGTCTAGTGGCAACGATTTGGATGGTTTTGAGGCTGTCCAGGAGCTGTTTGGCAATTCCTGTGTAGAGTTTGTTGCCATATTGGAGCCTGTTGGTTACCAAGGCCTGTGTGACCCTTTTCCTAGTGTTGTCTTGTAGACACATTTCGGAGAATCCTCAGGACGTGGAAACAGGTGGCAGTCACTGTGTTTACTTGGGCTATCATGTCTAGCATTTGGTCTAGGATGAATCCTAGGTTTCTGGTGAGGGCCGTTGGGGGAGGTGTGGAGCTGAGATTTGCAAGTCACCAGGTGGAATCGCAAGCAGAGATTTTACTACCGAAGATCAATACTCAGATTTGCCTGAGTTGAGCTTGAGGCAGTTGGATCTCATCCATGAGGTCAAGCAGGTGGTGAAGTTGATTTTTGTCATGTTAGTTTTGTCCAACAGGGAGAGTATCAGTTAGGGGCCACCTACATAGAACAGTATGTAGCAATCTGATGAGGTTGGCTAATGGAGTCTTGGGACACTGGCAGTTTGCAAATGAGGGAAACATCCCATCTTGAACACTGACCAAGCAGTGTGAGATTCTCTATGGGTCTCCTTATACTCTTGTGGAATCAGGCATCATATTTTAAACAAAACTAGTTCCATCAAGTTACACATGAAATCTGATCAATACATAAAATTATTAAATCACATTCTTGTGAAAACAATTAACTGTTTTCCTATAAATAAGGAAAAAGGCTTTGTGAAATCATACATGAAGACCAGACAAAGTTTGAAATTATCTTTGAGGAGATTGTACAATGATTTCCAATACCTTGAATGCTGCTTTCTCATCATTTTAAATTGCTTATGCATTAGATATATGTACACTAGACATTGCACAGTAAGCCCATATAATTACATGCATAATTGTTCATTAACTCTCAAATCAGGTGTGTATTCCCTGAGCCTACTGTGCTTGTCAATTATACTGAAAACAAACAGACGTCTTGATGCTTCATCATGTATTTTTAAAGACAAAAACTGGATAGCGGCACATGTTTAATTAAAAACAGACTTTTGTTTTGAGTTTCATTAGCAACTATTTATTGTAGGATAAGACAAGTCTCTAAACATATTCTATCCAAATATTAAATTTGCAATGCATAAACTTACACAGCAAATCGTCAACAGTATTGCATAGTTCTTACCATAGTAATTTAGATTAGAAATTGAAATCAGTTCATCAGTATCTCTGTATCATCAACACACAATGCATATACAGGTTCAACACATCACTTTTCTGTGACTTGATTAAATATACTCCAGAAAAAATTGAGCGGTAAAGATCAGTTGAGCAGTTTTCACTGAGCCAAATAAGCCACTAGGCCGGTACCCTACACATCACAAATTACATGTTCATTAAGGTATTCACCTCTGATCAGTCCTTTAACAAAAAAACAATTTCTATTTATGTAGCTAACTTATTTTAATTACTCATCTGCTAAAGATATATACACACAACACAAACCTTCAGGGATTACATTTTACACATCATAGAAAATGATATTAGAAAAGCAAACCTATCATTAAACAAGGTCATACCAGTATACACTTTTGGATTCTTCAGTAAAGAGACACAGGATAATATACTTACTATTTATAACAGGTTATAACAGGTTAACAACAGCAATATTGCAGTAAATTAAAATTAAAATAAACCATCACGCTTGTGAGCTCTTTTGGTGTGAATGGATGTTTAATTTGATGTGCTATGACATATCTGCCAATTTTATCAACCTCTTTGGCTTGTTGGATTAAGACAGGGATGGCAAATGCCAGGATTGGTAAAAGGTCTCGGTACTTATTGCATTTGAGGAGGTTCATTGTAATAAGGTAGTGGCAGGAGGACATTCCTAATGGGTCAATTGGTCTTAAATCTTGACATTTCACAGACTCTACCATAGATTGGTAAACACCCACTATCCTAGTCCCCATGTAGTGATGTAAAATTAAAATTTTCCAAGAAAATAAATTGCAATTGTATTAACAAAACAAAGATACAGTTAAAATCCCCTCCCCCCATTTACTTCACAGGTTATGACGTATCTCACCGAATGGTTTAATTTCTGTTATGCTATGATGGAGAAGGATGTTGAGCCGATGAACTGTGATTGGCATAGTTACATTAAATATTAAGAAAAAACGTTGCTCCCTAAGGTGGTAAACGTGTTAGTGACTTTAGAGAAAATAAGGTACTGAGGACTAGAGTGGTGTGTAAAGAGTGATTTCAGTTTAGTTTTATGCTCATGTAGTTTGGTAGTAACACAGAATAAATATCCAAGTCCTGTGTGATGGAGTAGTTCTGGAAGAAGGGAGATGATGTCATATCAACTATGGAAATGCTTTTGTTTCCGGTTTAAAGATAGATAGTTATTAGTGATACAAAGCTGACCAGCACTGTTGCACAAAAAGCCCTATATATGTAACAGGATTTGTATACTGACTAGCTTGTCTGAAGTAAGTATTCTAGTAACAAAATGAGAATATTTTATGCTGAAGTCTTGCACGCTTTCTGACTTCCTTGATCAAGAAGATGCTCAAAGGTAAACTTAACGGTAATAGGTTGTATTAATAGAGCCAATGTGATATTGCTGCTTCAGTTACATTTCAACAAATACATTTCCTTCAATGTTGCAGAGCCTAATAAATACGTGTATATAGGGACTCTAATATTGAAGCATTATTTGGCCTAAAGCTCACCACTAGCTCAAGAAGGAGGCATGGGGTCTTTGGATATCAAACTGCACCATTTGGAAACTCGAACTAAAAGGCATTTTCAATACCATTTAGACATGTTTGATAATGTAACTGAGCAGCTGGGTAGTGTACACACACAAAAGAGTGTAGGTTTGCCTATTCACAGTTATTCTTGGTGTTCCTAAAGAGCAAATTAAGTTAGAATTTTCAAGGAAGGTTAAAGCAATTGTAATAAAAAACAAGAATACACAGCCTGGGAATCCACTCTGAAGAGACTAGTAGACAATTGCTTTAGTGAAAGCAATGCTGCTGGGTAAAGCAGCACATACAAATTTTGATAAAACTGAGTTCTAGACTCCACACCGCAGCTGAAGGGAAAAATGGACAAGTAACTAAAGGTGATACTATGAAGTGCTTTTGCTTGGCGTTTTGTCACATAACAGTCCTCTAAATTTTCATATTAGAATTTATTAGACAGTGCCTCATTGCCACATGTAGCTGACCTGAAATGAATGAGAACATATAAAACAACACCAAAATTGTGCTTTGGACTTATAATTCACATTCATTTCCTTTAGTGTCAAACATTTCAGTTCTTTTATATGGCATAAAAAATATATTTTGTTATTTCATACTTCATTTAAGTTACAGAATGGGTGGGATTTTCATTGCTAGTAAAAGTATATTTTTCCTTTACAAATTTATGTTTAGCTGTGTGTCATTACTGTTGTAGAATCAGGGTTTGAAAGATTTTACTTAAAGACCTCAGCCACGAATTATGAGTTTGTTTATGGTGCAGTTCTAGAGAATTGAAAAGGTGAGAAACACTTGAAAACTGGTGAATTGAAAAAAACAAATATGTCATAGGGATACTGAGAGAGCAATGCAATCTGAATATCCAATTCTTATATGGAATTTGTTGATATTGCTTTGAATTATGAGGACAGCAATGTCTTACTATCAAAACTTTTTAAATACACATTTTAAACCTATTAATTATTACATAGTTTTAATCATATTTCTTACTTCAACACATTATTCAAAAAATCAAACATCATCCTGCTTCTCCCACTCTTAAACCTAATAAAAAACTCTAAACCACATATGTTTTTCTCCCATGTTGCTGTACATTACAATAGAACTGCCTAGATGTAAACGACAACTTGTGATTATTCAATTTGCTTCAAGGTTTTACCAAAACATTTATTTGGTAATAAAACACACTCATAGGAAGACAAACAAAATCTGAAATCTAATCTCAGTTTGTAAAAAGTAAACTCTCAAAGAAGATTAGTTAGCACAATATTATGTGACTTTGGGGACATAAGTGAAAACATCACCCAAATTCTTAAATACAAAATCAAAACCTCGTAAATATAAAAAGCACAAAGTGAGTGATCATTCAGAATGACTGATTTAAAAAAAGGATAAACAATATCTCACAGAAATGTAAGTGGTGTAGTTCAATCTTATCTCTTCCTTTTCATCAGTTACAAAGGCAAGTCTCATAATGCCACAAAGAACATATTAGTGGAAGCGCTTCTGAAGATATGCTCCTGACGGTTAGCTGTATGTAATGTAGATGGGTTATGTCACCCTATCCTGCTAATGTGAGCCCCGATAGAGCAATTGCATACAACACAGTGGCACACCAAGAGATTAAGGGCCTCATTACGAGTTTGGCGGTCCAACTCACTGTGGTAGTCGGACTGCCACACTCCTAGTAGTCCGACTGCCAGATCATTATCCAGGTGACTGGACCGCCAGAAGACTGCCATCTCCACCGGGATCAGGGATCCTGAAGGTTTGGCATCTGTCAAAGTTGTGGCCAGCCACTACAGTGGCAAGTTGGGCACCGCCATGCTGATCAAAAATTCACTTTCTGCCAGCCTTTGAAAACGCTGACAGAAAGCCAATGCAGGCTCCCCCCCACCAGCACCTTCGGAATGCACACTGTCTGTTATTGCTATTGCAGACAGTGTGCATTCTGAGGGTGCTTGTGTGTGACAGCATTGAACTCAGCTCCCTAAGGGTCAGCCCAGTGGAAACATCATAATATGATGGGGTGACGCCGCCGGCTTGACGGCAGCCTCACCCCTGCCATATTGGCGGTCTCTACGGCCATGTCCAAGATCATTATCAAGCCCTTAGCGAGTGATCGCCAAACCTGAAAATTTACAGACACAACAAATCCTAAATCATGTGAAAACAATAGTGATGATATCATAAACCATGTGGTGGAGCTTCAAGTAAATTCCTTGTAAGATGCTGGAGCACAGAACCGACAATTTGTTTAAAATTTAAAAGAATAAAATGTTAACTACTTTGCCATTTGAGGTGATCATCTCCATTGACTGCTCTAAACATTGCTGCTGCTGGGCTAGTCACATAAAACACATGCTTTGCACCCAGACAGTTTTTCTCCAAAATGTTGAGGGCTACAGCTGGAAGTGCAACACAAAGAATACATACTTCCCAAACAATACAGTGGAAAACTAATGCACTTTATCTTTGTACTTATAAATAGTCCAAATATATTTGTACTGAACAAAGCTTTCAATGTTAAGAATAATGAGAAGATGTTTCTCATATTCTTCTAGTTTTTCTTAACACCTTTAAGTGATGCAACTATGCTACCTTGAGTTTGAATATTTCTTTTTAACATACTTTACAGTGTCATGTTGATGATACCTCTCTCCAAAATTATGAATTGTTTCATTAAGCTGCATTTGGGCCAAACCATATGAGTCACCAAGGCTTTTCACCTAACCAGAGACCTATCATATTTATTCTGCATCTTCAAACATCATCTTGTAACCCTCATTTGACATTCATCTTTAGACTTCATTATGCAACATGTTCAGTCTGTTTTACTTCAGATGCTCATCTCCCTTAAGGAGGTTGCTGTAGACATTGTTCCATGCAAATGTGGTGATTTGACATGATGCAACACTTACTGATGTTTTACTCAGAAAACATGGTGTTGATTTATTCCACCAAAGCTTCTTGTGTGGGAGGATATCTATGAAAAATTCAAATATCAAAAAGTTCAGCTTCTTTTTCTTTCCAAAATGAGAAACTGCGATCTATGTATCTGCAAATATCATCATTACTAAACTCTCCAAGTTCTGATATGAGCTGTATTGAGTCTTTCCTGCTTTTTGTGAGGGGCATCAGTTCCCCTGCAACTGGCTCATTTGTTTGTAAATTGCTCCCCAAGCTAGCAGAAGAGTCCTGGTGATATAATTTGGGTTTACAGGTCTCCTCTTGTTCTGGTTCAACTACGGTCTTTTGTTCAACCTCTAGGCTTTCTCCAAAGAACTGTTGCTTAAGATCTTCAAAACCATCAGCCCAGTCTCGTTTTCCTGCCTCAACTTCCTGCATCACCACTTTGTAAAAATTACGAATAAGTTCCCAGCTGTGACTGCCTAGTCTGTCAAACATTTCATAGCACAAAATATGTCTGAATTTTCTTTCTTCGCGTGACATGTTCATCTCTAACAGCTGAAAGTACCCAAGCATAAAAAGATCAAGCGACAATGTTTCATACTCAACTGGAGCACCATTGATATGTGGAAGAAAGTGTTCTGGCCAGTATATCATGTTTGCTCTACTTAAACGTCGAATTTGTCTCGTTGGGACTTGACTGATTATACTCCTCCAATGACCAAGCAATTTTCCAACGACTTGTCTTTGCTTCATAAAGTAAAGAAGTCTGTCGTCATCGCTTGGTGCCTTTTCAATATCTGCCGTCATTTCTTGACCATCAAAAACCTTTTGTTCTTCTCCAAAATCAGGACTTAACGTGTTAGCTGAGAATTTGGATTTTGGATGATTCTGTTTATCATGGTCTGTAAATGTCCATTTTTTCCAGTGGTCAAGAAAAAGAAACACAATTCTCTCTTTCCGCATGTCAATGTAATCTTGAACACAGCTAAGCTCTGTCTGTACTGGAAGGCTTCTCGTCAAATTATTTTGACTGAGTAAGGGATCACCTTGGGGGTCCAAACTCCCAAGCTGGCTATTTGTTTCATTATCTATAGGGAACATATACCCTTCACCCTGGAAAGTCATTGTATCATAGGGTAAGGTTCTAGGAGATTCTACTTGGCTTGACTCTGCATCTTCATTGAGTATGTTATACTGATCATTACTTGTGACATAGTCCTCTTCTAAGATGGGTTCTCTTCCATAGTTGTAGCCCATGGTTCCAACTGGCAGTGAGCGTTTTCGTTTGTAAACTCTGCTGGATGCTGAATCAGACATTTGCGGCTGTGAATGGATTTCATAATTGGCTTTCAAATTTTTCACTGATACGCCACATTGTTTGATTTCTTTTTCAACTTCTTCTCTGGTTGAGCTAAACGATTGAGACCTTCCTATGTTAGTAGACCCTTCTTTTGTCGGAGAGCTTGGTACATTGTCCCCCACATTGTCTTTTTGTTCGGTTGTATTTGGGTTCATCATGTCTCCTAAATCAACCTCTTTCCCTCCAAGTGTAGCCAAGAGAATAGCCATGCTTTTCAGAAGAGTAGATATTTTGCTGCACCACACAGGAAGGTCTTCTCCTCTGCCTTGCATCTGTTTTGGATTGACAGTGAAATGTTCATGTGCCAGAGCAGCAGACACAGGCAGAAGCTGCTGAAGTTCACGTTCCAGTTGTTCCAGCTCAGTCTCTACCTTCTGGACTTTGTGCATCACTTGTAGGTTCTCGATTTGTTTTTCGATGCGGATTATGTCACCCTCAGTCATCAGTTCCCCAAAGGGTCCCAAAATTGCATTGTGTGCATATGAATATCTCCAGCCTTCGTGTTGGTAGTAACTACCAGTCTCGAACTGAAGCAAGGAAAAAACAGAGGGGAAAACATGTCCCTCAGGTTGCAGGTCCAAATTTCTTTGTGTTGCACACTTTTTACTTTTACATGAATTTAGTGGTGTAATGAAAGTGGCAAATCTTTTCTCCTTAGCATGAGATGCGCAAGTATACGATATGTGCATATCTGATTGGATAATCCATATCAAATTGCTCAACAGATTTGCAATACATACCTTGCTTTAAAGAATTTATCTTCTGCTGCTGCCTAAACCTTGATTAGAATGCATGCACACAGTTCAGCAGGATTGTGATATTTCTATATTTTACCACATTGGTTCATGTTGTTATTGAGATGATTAAAACCAAATGAACAGATTACTCATTACACCACTAAATGAGCATGTAAACATTTAAACTTGCAGTATCTCTTCCCATAACTTTAAATGTGACTTATAAAATTGGTGATTTCATCAATGTTTCAATATCTCAAATACCAGAACTGTTGAAGTATCAAAATCCATAGAATAGGTGGATGCTGTTGAGGGTGCTACAATAAATCCATCTCTGGTATTCAATAAGCATGGGCACACTTTCATAGTTGTGTAGATTTGAATGCACTAAATACTGCAGTTTAAATGCACGTTAAATTAGTAAAGTCGACATTTTTCAGTACAAAGTAATCACACCATGCGCAAATCCAAAAAACACTGAAAAATCATGCACGTTTTATCATTTAAGATGGTTTCTCAATTAACCACAAAACCATGCAAATGATTACTGTTTCCAGTGGCTATTTATTCCTGTGTTTTAGGAGAACTGATATGAAAATATTTGGCCTAAGTCGATCACTGTGAAAAATTCCATATTTAATAGCGTGACCCCCTCAAACTACCATTTTGGCCCTCATTAATAGTGTTAAAACCAGCACTTCATTTTTATGGTCTGGCTTGACAGCTCAGCTGTTGCCAAACATCTATGTGAGCATCAGTATAAAGGGGTTTTGAATTCATCCACTTGTTGGGAACCAGGAGTACGTTTTGATTCGGCAGAAGTTGTGCGCTTCAATAAAAAAGGTGCTTGCCTTTCATGCAGCTGTGATCATTTTATTTATTTAGCTGTCTAGGCTTGAACCTTTATGGACACACATGACATTGGAAACCTATTAAATCGTAGATATAACTAGATAATTAATGTTGTTTTGCACTATCAGCAGCACAGATGGTAGGAGGGCAGTCATTAACCTACATGGAGATTTAGTCTTGACTTGACAATGCACTTGTTAACCTACTTCAACATTATCCTACAGTTCTTTGCTTCCAAGCAAAAATGTATTTCCATGCTATTTACTTGTAAACATATGACATTCCTTTCAATCCCGACCATTGGAATTGCCAATGTTTGTTTCTTTTTTCTCACAGGACACATTTCACTGGCTAGAATTCCTCAGAATTAAGCCATGGCAAGGGGAAATCTGTCCATAAACAACCATTTCATGGTTAGTTATTATTTCCATGACTGAAACTTACAATACTACAGGAATTTCGTGCTAGGAAGAACACAACCCAGCATGATTGTCATAGTAAGGGCTGTATTTCTATACTTCCTCATGCAGGCCTTGGTTCGCATAAGGAAAGGGCAGAAGGCAGCCTTTTTTCTCCTCAATTTGGATTAAGGCTGAAACATTTTTGGAATTTTCATAGGATTTTTGGAGTAAAGCTGAAATGATGAAAATCTATGCAGACCCTCATAAGTCAAGTAGTGCATAAAGTTAGTGCACTGAATGAATTGTGATAAGTGGCCAAAATCTGCTTGAGTTAATAAACTGTTAATATGCTTTGGCATATTTAATAGTTAACTATTTTCATTTTCCCCAAGGGGAACTAGATTCAGCTTCCATTTGAGATCTTGAAACATCTACACATCTGTATTAAATATATTGGGAGCTATTCACGAAGGTAATTTAACCTTCTGAGTAATTTACATGTGTATGTGGACTTTTACACTTTTGAGTAAATTTACTACTTTGGGCTATTCACAAAATACAATTGTCAAGGTACTCAGAATTGAAGACTTGCATATCTTCACCCCTGAAAAAGGGAATGCTGCCAAATTGATGAAAGCAAGCTACCACTGCCAAAAATAAAGTAGTAAGTTCAGCACTATACATGCCCCCCACTGGTCCTGAAGCACTCTCCCATAGATAATGGAGGGAGGGACCCAAAATAAAAACCCGTACAAAATAATGATAAATTAGCTTAGATTGTTTTAAATAGTTACAAACTAATTAAATATAATCTAGTGTAAAAAGAAATATATACAAATGAAACTTATTAATGAATTATAAAATATGTTAGCAACCATTTTTAATTCAAACTTTAGTGTAAGATTACATTTTGATAAAATCTATTTAAATTACTCTTAATTAATTCTAAGCAACACAACACTTATATGTATTGATGGATTCTAAAACAAATTACACTTTGTACTTTAGGTGGGAATGTATTTTTTAATTTAAACTTCATCAAAATAATGTTACCTTAATTTAATATTTAAAAGTATTTAAAGATTTAATTCAAAACTATGTTAACAGTGCTATAGCATTTTTATTTAGTCCACCTAATAATGTATACAATTATTATAATTAAAGTGATAAAATGTTTACATAATTTTTGAAAATGCAATAAAGTATTTTAGTTTTTGTAATATTTTCCAATACAGATATATCCACCCCATCCATCCCAACTCTGTGGATTTTCCATGTGGTAAAATATAGGGAAAAGTTTATATATATATATATATATATATATATATATATATATATATATCTACATATATATATATATGATATTTGATTGTATATATTAATTTTAAATGTAGGACAGAAGGCAACAAATGCTACAGCATTTCTGATTTTGAATAAAATCTATATTTATGTTCAATATATGAAATAAAAATGAACTAGCACTTTTAAATTTAAAAGTAGTTTCCCACTAAAGTAAAAACATATTTTACTGTGCATTCCTAATTAAAGTGACATATAGACATAATTAGAAGTAATTTAATTATATGTTATTAAAATGTAATCTTACATTAATTGTGAAATTATAAAATGTTGTTAGAATATTCTGCTTTATATATAGAGGTTTGGGCACAACAAGCTTGCAGTATAGTGAGTCATCCCCTACAGACTGCCAGAGTTGGAGTGTTCTTTTGTTTGATCATTGCATAATGCAACAAGGGTATGGCATTTAATATCCTATTTATGTTTGTGAACTATATTGATTTTATGTAATTTATGATTGTGGAACTTCTGTGATTTATGGCTCATAGCCGAAAAAAGATTTAATGACTGACTGACTGAATAGCAATTATGTTTTATTTTTATGTATTGCTTTCATATTAAATTATATTTATTTATATTTTTAACTATTTGAAAACATTTATTTCCAATTGGATTTTATTTTAAGTCCCTGCCTTCATTATTTTCTGAGCAAGGGTGTTGCAGTACCAGTGGGTTGGCCTTATGTGGTCTTAGAATTACTTCCGCTCTTGAGTAATATACTACTGGTTTGGGTCCATTTTTGATTGTGGTAAATTTAGAAGGACAGTTTATGAATAACAATAAGCTTGCTTCTTTGTGGGTGGGTTTGTGTCGGGTGGGTGGGTTTGAGGCACCCCTAAACCCTTCGCTGATCCTGCCTAAATCACTGCTTATGCCTCCTTAATCCATCCCTGTTTTTTCATATGTATTCCCCATTTTCAAGCATCTCCTCTCTGTACCTCCCCCATTTACTACTAATATGTACACATAAATGTGCAGAGACTCTGCACAGAAAAAAGACAAGTGAGGTGAAAGTATAACTACCTCATTTAAGGTTGTGAATAGCATTTTGCATCACTTTTGTTGTACTACTGTGGTACTACAAGATTTACTATAAAATGGAGTTTGGTAATACACCCAAAAGAGAGTTCCCATTCACATTCCAACAACAAGAAGACACTTAAACCTGTTCCTGACAGGAGTACGTTTATGTGCATTTCAAACTATCTGAAAAATAGATCAGAATAACCCCAAAGTCTGTGAGGTAGTGAATGTTAAATTAACAATTTACAGAACACCCACATTTTATGCAAGGGTACCTAAAAAGTGTGAAGGCAGCAATTCTGTCATATGACAAAAACATTGAGGAACTGAGTTCCATTTGCATACATGAGGGTGTGGGCTTGGGCATCAGCAAGAATCAACATATTTATAGCCTACCGTAAAATAGCTGGGGAGACAGATCTATTTCCCCATATTGAAATGTGTTTATAAGTGGACCAGAGAGTTGTTTTCTCTTCTTAACTTAATTACTGTCCTGGATTCTCTGATGATTACCACATTTTGGGAGACAAACATACACCTCACCAAAATAATTAATGAAATAATTGACCAATTCTTATCTGCATTTATTTTTTTCATCATCTATCCCAATTGTTTTGTGTCTGTCCTGTTTTGGCTGTAATCTACTCATTTTAGCAAGGTAAGGTAATCTAAGTGCTTCATAATCAGTTTGGCGGTCATGATCAAATTTGCGGTGGCGGTCAGACAGCCGCAGCTTTGGCAGTCTGACTGCCAAATTACAACTTTAGCGATTGGACCGCCAAATGACCACTGTCCCCGTCTGGAACATGGTTCCCGACGGCATGAAGGCAGTCAGGCTTGCAAATAGCAATGGCGGTGCTGAACTCAGCAATGCCTGGCTGATTACAAACCCTCTTTCCCCCAGCCCGCCAAGAAAGGCTGGTTGAAAGGAAGTGCTGGGGGCCACAGCACAACACTGTCAGAATGCACACTGTCTGCTCTGTAGACAATGTGCATTTTGAGGGTGCTGGAGTGTAAGGATATTGGGAACTGAGGCCAATCTCCTAACACTGTTCACATATTACACTGTTTCCACTGGTCAGGCCAGCAGGAGCATTGTAATACGCTCAGGGGGAACGTCACCGTGCCGTCCTCCGCTTGAGTTTGGCAGTCCCATGGTGGGACTGCCAAACTCATAATGAGGCCCTAAATCTCATGCATGATTTTTCTGAAGCTGCAGGATGTTTACATGTTGTATATTTAATATGGGTTTAAACATATTTTCTTAATCCTTAAAAATGAGTGAGAACTTTGAAATGAAAATGAAGAAAAACAATAATGATTCTCAATATATTACAGGGGGTACCATTCTGTAATTAATAATCTTCCTCTTCAGAATCTGTAAGAATTGGGATACCAGAAAAAGGAGGATTTGTAAAGTATGAAAATCATTATCTGATATGTCAACCAACTGTAAAGCTGCTAGAGTGCTAGATATACATATTTGCATGTTTGATCAGTGGATAAGTTCCATGATTATAACCTCGGTGCTTGTTAGACTTGGCATCTTTGGTATGAATTCCTCTAACTTTTTGCCCTCTGATCTCCTGTTTTCTGACTTCATTTAAAATGGCGTACACCTGAATAGGACTATGCCTCTCCTCACACAAAGGGCTTCATAACCCCCTGTAGAGTGTCTGGAGCCAGGGAAGGGAAAGACAGGGATCTTGTGAACTTCCAAGGCCTGTCTGAAGTCTACCCCACTCCAAAGGCACATTTGGGTATATGGACTGGACCCGAAACCCCAGAAAATCAGATCTCTAGTAGTGCCAAGGACACCCTCCCAGGAAGAAAGACTTGTAGAAGAAGGAAGAAGGATGGCTGTGGTGCCAGGAGGGACTGCTACTTTGCTACTTGCTTTGCTGTGTTGGCTTGCTGCGTTCACTTCTTGCCTGCAGTAAGGACTGGACTTGCTCTCTACATCCTTGATCCCAAAAATCTCCAAAGGCTTGCCCTGTTCTTCTGCAGTCTCAGGGACATCAAGGACTGCTTGCAATTCTCCTGGTGCTCCTGGACTCTGCCATCTGTGAGTCCTACCCTTGCCTGAGGTGCCCCTCTCCAATTTTGGGCCTCAGAGTAGGGCTGTGCAGCTAAAACCTTCAAAAAGTGGCATGTCGCCTCAAGTGTGGTAGAAAAATCGGGGCATTGCTCATCGATGGTGACCTAGTGGCTGTCCAATGACAGCAGATTCACAGACTACACGGCCTGATTATGACGCTCTGCGTGACCCGACAGGGACGCATCACATTCACTTCCACGGAGCCCGACGATGACGCAGTGGCTAGAGCGCAGTAAAAATATCAAGATATCATGTCCTAATGGTCGACACATTGCTCCATCAAATGTATTGTTTCAGAGAACCGCAATGGGATCTGTAGCTGGCATATCCTCCATTGAGGTAGGCCTGGATTTCGGATTTGCACCAGTCCCTCGCGACCCTCAAGTAACCCTTTGACCACTATTGACTTCTAAGGACTGTTTTCACATTTAGGCCCTGATGCATACATTTTGGTTCAAAACTGCACTAACCCAGTTTTGCACCAAAAGGTTTAGCAGCGGCTTGCACCATTTCTGTGCACCAGCTGGGCACCAGATTTATGGAATGGTGCAAGCCGGTGCAAAGGGTAGACTAGCATTTAAAAAAATGACATTAGGCAGGGTCAAGTAAAAAAAAATGCCTCTAACCTGCTTAGGGGCATATTTATACTCTGTTTGCACCAAATTAGCATCATTTTTTAAAAATCTAATTCAGTGCAAAACTAACTCCATATTTATACTTTGGTGCTTGACCCGTCTATGCTCAAATTTATGGAATTAAAGTAATTTTTTGGATGTGGAAACCTACCTTGCCTTAATGAGATGCAAGGTAGGCGTTTCCGTGCAAAAAATGACTCTATGGCCTTAACGCCATATTTATACTCCGTGCAAAAATGGTGCACAGGAGGGAGGAGGGGTAAAAAAATGGTGCAAACCTTGCTTTGCCCCATTTTTTAACACTGGGGCAGGGCAGGCGTTAGGGGACCTGTGGGCCTATTTCCATGGTGGAACACCATGGAATAATTCCATGGTGGGACACCATGGAATAAAGCCACAGGTGCCCTCCCCAGGCCCCAGGGACACCCCCACCCACACCAGAGGGATAGCGGAGGAAGGGGGACCCTATCCTAGGTAAGTACAGGTAAGTATTTTATTTTGTTTTTTAAAGTGTCATAGGAGGCCATGAAATGGGCCCCCATACATGGCACAGGGTGCAATGGTCATGCCCAGGAGACCGTGGCCCCCTGTGCTGGCCATTGGGATGGTGGGCATGACTCCTGTCTTTTCATGTCATGTGATATGGATGGTTTTGTGTCAGAAAATTACTCTAGGCAGGTTAGAGTCATTTATCTTACTCTAACCCGCCTAACGTCATTTTTTGGTGCAAAACCACATTCTTCCATATCGCCAGCCCCACCCGACTAACGTAATTTTTTTTTACACTGGCCTACCCTTTGCACCGGCTTGAGTTAGTGCAGTTTTGCCCCAAAAAGTATAAATCAGGGCCTACTGAATTATTATGTTGATGCACATATCGTTCTTCATGTCACTTATACTATCAACTGACACTTGGGTGTACTTTTTTCTGCTGATCCTATTCAAAGGCCTCAGTGTAGATAAGGACTGCGACTTCCCCTGCCTCAAAATAACATTTTTTATTCTTTGGGATCTTGAGACTATTGCCACCAATGAATAGATTATAAACACAAAAGTTAATGAGGGAACAGATGTACAACCCACGCTTCCAGAAATCATAGGGCCTCATTTTGAGTTTGGTGGATGGGAAAGCCCGTCCACCAACATCCGACAGGGTGTCCACTGCCTATGTGGCGACCTCCCTGCCAGAGTCATTACGAGTTTCCCGCTAGTTCGGTGGGTGGAAACCTGAGTTTCTGCCCACCGGCCTAGCAGGAAATAGGCTACAGCATTATCTCTGGCTTGTAATTGAGCCAGCGGCAATGCTGTAGCCAGCATGATGCCCCCCCTGCTGCCCCCTGCACCTGTTCCCGGCCAGCCTTTTCATGGCGCTGTTACTGCCATGAAAAGGCTGGTAGGGAACAAGGTTTTAATCTGCAGGGCAGCGCTGCTTGCATCGCTGCCCTGGCGGATTGTGATCTCCGCCACTACCAGGCCGCTGGGATCCATGATCCTGGCTGAGCTGGTGGTTCTCTAGTGGTCTCACCACCAGGGTTGTAATGTGGCGGTCTGACCGATGCATCTGCAGAGGTCCTGACCACCACCGCAAGTGTGGCAGTCTTAAGACCGTCACACTCGTAATGACCCCCATACTGTTTGAGGATGCAAAATGGCTGTTAACAATGTTCAAACATCCTATTAACATTTACAAATTAATTTTTACTATCTCTTCCGTATCTCAAATAGAAGGTGAGTGACGGTTCTCCCCGTCCTATTTCTGATTTGGAAAGGAATGCAGCAATGGCTTGTGAATTCAACTGCAGTCACAATCCAGTTTTCAGTTACTGACTCCGTCACTAGGGTAGTAGCTCATTCGCAAAGGAAAAGGTGTCCTCTTGGATCACTTATTCATTTGTGAATCATTTTGGGGGACTCTGGTGCACAGCAGGCTTTAGTCCAGAGAACCACTGCCTGCTCCCCCCGATGTGTTCCCTGTGCCTTTAATGAACATGAGCTACTTTACAAAAACTATGGCCCAGAATTACCAGAACCTGGTGCATCAGTACTAATGCGCCAGATTTCTTGTGCCCCCCCACCGCCACCTAACAACACCATGGGTGGGCCGTATTTACAGTACAGTGCACCATGGCGCACGTTAGGCAAATAGTGTCAAAAGTTTTTACGCTATTGTGGCACTAGGGCCTTGTAAATCTGGCTGTATGTTTCTTGATTGGAAAGGGAAGACAGGAACAGAGGTCTGCTGTGCCTTTAACTGCAATCTCTGCGTTGGCAGCCAATCACAGAAGGTAGCAAATTATAATCTCCCTAATTAATATTTATTATGCAGATCGTTTGGCGACCACCTGTAAAAGAGCTATTTTCAAACCAATCTAATATTACATAGGTTACATAGCATTGGTGTGCGAATGCGACAGGTCTGGCTTTTGAATCGAAATAACACATCTAGCCCTTCATAATTAAATATTCCAGCGATCACGTGCTAATAATATTACTGATTAACTCCCACATTGTAGCATTGCCCTTAGAGAATAGGTCAAGTCGAGGATACACCAGCTAGCCGATGTTTAAAATGCTATACTCTAGACATTGCTGTCTTATCGGTTAGCTCTACTCTTTTATTCCTTCGTTGAACGATTTTTATGGCGTTTTTTATCATCACCAAAGTGATATTTAAGTACTGGGAAAAAGTTATAAATAACAGTGCGATATGTGAAATGGTAAGCAGTGCACATACAATTGCACGACAAAGGTAAACAGTGAAAAGGTCAATGCAAGTGGTGATGAGAGCAAAACAACGCATCTAAAAACCCCCATCAGAATGAAGGATCTGTGTAAACATAAAGTTTTATTTCGTTATTTTCTAAATTTTTATGAAAATGACCAATTATCTGCCATCCAGCCAGGATTTAATGACTCCGGGTAACCTGTGTCTTCTCCTTGTCGAAAAAGTATGTTTACTTTTACTGCACAGTACAAAACAAATCTGCAGTGTTTTTCACGGCTATTCATTGGAAAAAGCACAAATCATATGCAGGCCCAGAAGAAATACTCACAGAGTTCATAACAGATTTTTCCTGCATGAAATTGTTTCTTGTGTTGCACCTTCTTCTACACTTCTTCTCCACGGGCCCTTCCACCTCCACAGTGTAAAAAGCCTCAGGGCCAGAAATACTTTTCCTTGTTTGCAAACCAGTCTGTGTAAATTCCCCCCTGACTGGTTTCAGAATAGGGATGCAAATTGTGATGTGACTGACGTATCAATAGTTCCATCTCAAAATGCCCTTTGGACGAACATAGTAAAGTGACATGCCTACTGAATATTTATTAGACAAGCTGGTATCTGTGACCCATTGTGGTTGGCTATGAACACATAAATGGTGGCCTGCACGGTTCAGCAAACCTCCATTCATGAGTGTGCATTTGCAGCAGGATACATATGTTTTAAAGCAACCCATATTCCTTAAGGGACAAGTGCTGTTTTCAAAAAATGTTTCTCACTTATGAAGCCATTGGAGAAGCAAGCAGTAGTCCCTCGGACCGCAGTCTCCTCCACCCAACACAAGCCTGCCCAACATGATTCCCAGAGTATCCCACATAAACAGCTCCCTCCTTATAAATCAGATATCACTCCAAATCTACTGTGTCTAATCAATGGTTTATGCCCGAAGCTGGGGACACAAACCACTTGAAACTGCTTTTGTTTGCAGAAAATACTTTCATGACTTGCAAATGGGGGTTTGTGTGTCTCAAAACACTGTTTTAGGGTCAGAAATGCTGTGAGTTAGCAGATCACATTGTTAACAACCACAAATCAGTGTCACACATGAAGCAGTGCCTCTACTGTTCTACTTACCCTCTTGACCACTTTCAATCATCCGCTTCAAAGGAGTAGCTAGAAAATTAAAATAGTCCCACTCTGAATCAAAGTGCTGCTGCCACCATGCAAGCAAAGCAAGTGAGCCAAACCCTCTCTACAACAGCTTCCTTGTTTCTTCTATCCATGCATCTATCCATTCATTCTTTCACCACTTCATTCACCTGCTGATACCCACTATTTAATCTTCCCATTCTATCATCCATTCTTTCTTACACCCATCATTCAATCTTCCCCATTCCATCCATTCATTAATCCATCCATCCAATCTGTTGTTCATCCATCTATCCATCTTCCCACTCTGCCATCCATCCACTCTATCATCAATTCATCCACTATGCCACCCATCGATCCATCCACTCTGCCATCCATCCATCAATCCATACATATATCCATCCATCCATTCATTCTGTTATCCATCCATCCATCCTGTCTTTGATTCATCCATCTAGACAGTCTGCCATCCACCCATCCCTACACTGTGCCATCCATCCATCTATCCACTGTGCCACCCATCAATCCATACATTGTGCCATCTATGCACTTAGCCATCCATCCATCCATTTAGCTATCAATCCATCTGTCCTGTTTGCGATCCATCCATCTAGACACTCTGCCGTCCATCCATCCATCCCTACAATCTGCCATCCATCCATTCTGCCATCCACTCGGCCATCTATCCATCCAGCCATCCAGCTATCCAACTATCCATCCATTCTGACATCTATACACCCATCCACTCTACCATCCGTCGATCCACTCTCCAATTCATCCATCGATCCATTCATCCGCTCGGCCATTCTGACATCCATCCATCCATCAATATGTCAACTCTGCCATCCATCCACTCTGCTACCTATCCACTCTGCCATTCATCCACCTACTCATCCATGACCATCCATACCTCTTTTCACTCACTCATCCATACATTCCTTTCATCAGCCATCCTCTTGCCTGTCCATCCACCTACCTATCAATCCCTTTACTCTGCCATTCCACCTTTCCATCCATCCATTCTTTTACTCTGCCATCCTTTCACCTGTCCATCCACTATCCATCCATCCATTCCTTTACTCTGCCATCCTTTCACTTGTCCATATACCTATATATCCACCGCTTGGCTCTGCCATCCTTTCATCTGTTCATCCACCTATCCATTCCCTCATCCATCCATTGCTATAATCTGCCATCCTTTCACCTGTCCATCCACCTAACCATACATTCACTCACGCATCCATCCACCCATCGCATTACTTTGCAGGCTTTCACCTGTCTGTCCACCTATCATTCACTCACCCTTTCTCCCACTCATTAATCCACATACTCATCCATCTACCCACTCATTTATTCGTAGTTCATTCTGTTCACCCTTCCTTCAAATATTCCTTCTTACTTTTCCTGTACCAAGCTGTGTTTTTCTTTGCTTCTGCTTGCTCCTCAACTCACACTGTATTCCATGATGAACTTAAGTCTGCCGAGTTGCAGAGAGAAGAGGCCCATAATAACCCCACGCCCGCCGTAGCTGCTAAAGCAGGGGTTTCACCAGCCCCTGATCCACTTCCTAATTCCTCATTCATTTACTGCGTCCTATTTCTTTACCATCCTCCCTCCCATTTCCCTACAAAGTAGAAAGTAGGAGATTTTAGAGTAATCGTAGAAATTGAGAAGCTAAATTTAGGGAAAGACCAGGCTGACAACGGAAGGCAGGTGGAGGCAGGCAGTCTGAGGAATGTAATCTCGCATTGTGTTGATTTGGAAACTTCTGGTGCTGATTTGTCAAAAGCTAAAGAACCAAAACAGGTGACTGCTGGGTCTAAAACAGTTGTTTCCATTCCTCCATCATTTCCGGCAGCAGGTGTTGCTAGGAAGATGTGTGCTATCTTAAAGCTGCCCAAGAGTTTACCTTTCAAACTCGTGCGTGAATTAACTGTAGAGAGTATATTGGAATCTGCATAGTTCACTATATGGGGATTGCACAACTGACTGGAAAACAGCACCGATGCCTTTACCTGCATTTGTACGTGGAAAGGCCCAAAGCAGTTTAATAAAAGAGAGTGAGAGGTTCCCATCTGAGAAAAAGTGCTGCGAGTGTGGTAGAGGGGAGTTCAGATGGAGTGGAAGGCACTAGGAGTACCAGTGGGAGGGAGGAATGAGGACATTTAACTTTGCCTTCTCTATAACGATCTTGAGCACAGCAAACAATGAACAGCTTGGCAAAATGAGCAGTGCCACGGAAAGTGACCTTAGTGGAGTATATCCACCACTGCCAAAAAAATAGTGTCGAAGGTTGAGTCTCCGCTGGTGAGTAAGACAGTACAATGCTTCTGCTGCACAGAGGGAATGAAAGATGGAGAGAGAGAGAGAGTATAACCACGTGCTTAGTTTTACTTTATATTACACATGTACTACCTGTGAACTGAACTTCAAGAAGTAGCAGAGGCCTTCACAGAGAACCACAGTCACAGATTTACTGAGCAGCGTCTGGGTTCCTTATGGTGGCACTAAACGCTATGAAATCTCCTTCAAACGTGGCTGTAGAAGAGAATCGGATTTCTGAAATGTGCCGCTGTAGATTAGTGAAAAACTCCCTCGTTCTAACCGTGGCTTAGGTAATAGTTGCGTTAGCTTTTGTAGCACTCAGTGAATCCAACAACTTGCAGGCTTAGACAGTCAGGACAATGTAGAACAGGTATGTTTTTAAGGCGATCCTAAAAGTTTGGAAGTTAATTTTTAAGGCCCATATTTATACTTTTTGACGCAAATCAGCGCCAGGGCGGATTTGCGTCAAAAAGTTTACTGCCGGCTAACGCCATTCCAACGCACCAGCTGGGCGCCTTATTTATGGAATGACGTTAGGCGGCGCTGCGGCCTGGTTAGCGTCAAAAAAAATTATGGTTACCGGGCAGCGGAGCTGAAGGGAAGACTAGGGGTTGTGCGCCAAAGAATGGTGCAAGTCAGGTTACAGTCAAAAATATTGGCTCTAACCTGACTTGCGCCATTTTTTGATGCACAACCCCCATGGAGATGACTCCTGTCTTAGCAAAGACAGGAGTCATGCCCCCTGCCCAATGGCCATGCCCAGGGGACATCTGTCCCCCGGGCATGGCCATTGGGCACAGTGGCATGTAGGGGGGCCCAAGTTAGGTCCCCCTATGCCACTTAAAAAAAATATATATATATACTTACCTGCACTTACCTACACTCACCATGGATGGGTCCCCCATCCATGGGTATCCTCCAGGGGTGGGCTAGGGTGGCAGGGGGTGTCCCTGGGTTCAGGGAAGGGCACCTGTGGACTGCTTCCATGGTCTCCCACCATGGAAATGAGCCCACAGGACCCTAAACGCCTGCCCTGACCCAGGCGTTAAAAAAAATAGCGCAAATCCGGCTGGGCGCCATGTTTTAAGGCCTGCCTCCTCCTGTGCATCATTTTTACGCCGGAGGATAAATAAGGCGCACATGCCTTAGAGTCATTTTTTGCAAGGGAACGCCTACCTTGCATGTCATTAGCTCAAGGTAGGCTTTCACGTAAAAAAAAATGACTCAAACTCCATAACTTTGGCGCTGGACGGGTCTAGCACCAAAGTATAATTATGGAGTTAAGTTTGCGCCGAATTTGCATAAAAAATGATGCAAATCCGGCGCAAACAGAGTATTAATATGGGCTTAAATGTTTTTGAGATAGGGTAGATCCGAACAAGACTGATACAAAAAGAGTTCAAGCCAGCCAGCATATTCTTACTGAAGATGAAATATGGGTTTGCTTACTTGGTAAACTACAAAAAACGTTTGCATTAGGCCAAAAATAAAGTAACAAAGTTTAGCCCTTTGTTATGCTAATGTGTTAAGACATGGAGTAATCCTATACTGAGCCAAACCTATGACAAATGCTTACAGTTAAAAATTGGTGCAAAAAGAGTTTGCCGCCTGAGTGGGGCACATGTACCAAAAATTATTCAGCACGTTTTTTGTCACGCCACAATTTGAATGCACTCAATACGTACTGAATTAGTATGAGAGAGTGAGGTCATTATTTAGGTTTAGTCGAGTCTACAAGGCAACGAATTTAGACTGAGTCCCACCGCTTTCACTTAAAATATGCTTGTTTATGGTTGTTATTTGGCAGTAAGGCCCAATATTTATTGATAAAGTGTTAATCACTCATGGATTCTGTCCCATGAAGTCCCGTGAGATATTGTTACTTCTAACTTACTAAAAATCTGACAACTTCATGATCAGAGTGTACTACCGGACAGTCAGAGAGGGTGAAAAGAAAGTCTGTCTTGCACCAATAGATTTCTTAGGTCACAGAGAAATAGAAAATGTATAGTTTTTAAACGTTCCATATATAGTTTACCTGTCATCAAATCAAAAGTGGAACTTAAAAAAAAGTGATTCTGCCACAATTTTGCAATCTGGAATGTTATATAATTGATCATGCAGACTGGATTCAGTTTGAAAATCCACATATATTAATTATTGCCAGACTCTAGACATTCAGGGCAACATTTTATTTGTAGTTCCAAGATTTACGCTTCACCATTTGAAAAATGCAAGAAAATATTGAACAAACTTGCTGAAAAAGAACGAATATGTCCCCGCTTGTTCATTATGTGTTCAGCTGCATTGATATGTTGATGCAGGCTGTGCAGAAATAAACCACTCGGAATGTGCCAAAAAACATTACGTTGTATGGGTACACAAAGGGGTACAATTTTTTTTTAAAGCAATCCAACAACTGTTGAACCTGCCATCCTTGGCATGGTTTTCGGTAATGCCTTCCATCCTCCTGTTTTTGCAGGCTTCAGGACTCTGTGCACATTACTACTGCTAACCAATGCTAAAGTGATTGTGCTTTCTCCTTTAAGCATGGTGAAATAGGCACACATCAATTTCACTCATTTAATTTACTTGTAAGTCCTTGGTAAAATGGTACTACTTGTACCCAGGGCCTGTAAATTAAATGCTACTAGTAGGCCTGGAGCACTGACTGTGTCACCCACTTGAATAGTCCTTTAAACATGTTTCAGACCTGCCATTGTAGCTTGAGTCTGCAGTTTAAACTGCCTTATTTACCTGGAAAAAATAAACCTATTCCAGCCCTAAAAATTCTGTTTTAATACATTCAAGTCACCCTAGGGAAGGCCATGGTCAGCCCAGAGGCAGGGTGAAATATATTTAAAAAGCTGGATATACTTTTATGTTTTACCTGTCCTGGTAGTGAAAAACTCTTACATTTGTTTTTCACTACTGCAAGGCCTACCTCTTCCATAGTGGAACAGCACAATTTTGACTGCACCCCTCCACATTACAGAAGTGATTAGACAATGTGATTGATATCATACAGAATGTGTGCTTTAACCTTATTTATGTAAAGTGAAGCATCAAACTAAATTATTAAAAGTACATTCACTGTAGAAATTAGAGCTTTCATGTATATCTGTGAGCTTTAACGTTTACATGTAGCGTGAGAATCATAGTTCTCATTCATATTTACTCTTGTATTTTGAAGTATTTCATTTATCCAAAGCAGCCATGCTCATATATTCATGATTTATTGCTCATGTTAGCATCTATCTAACATTGTGCTTGCAAATTTTAGCAGAATGTTTAAAGATGCATGTTAGCTGTGGCCTGTTAAGTTAGCATAAGCAGGCTTACATTTAACATGTCACGTAAGAAGTATTCCCTTTATTTTACATGGTTTTCCTTTGCAGGTTCACATTATTGATTGTTTAGATAGTTAAAAGAGTAAGGTGTATTAGAGATAGAAAGGCAAGCAAGAATTGTTATTGTTCCATGGGAAGGAAGAATAATTGGGTCTCTGATGACGTGTTCAGAAGCTACGGGTGCTACTGGAACATTCCACAATAATTTAGTGTTCAGACTGTTACAGTAACAGAAGAATTCTTTGAGACCCCAAGAGGTTCATACCTCTTAGACCCCTTTTCCTCAGTCACAGATTCCTGCTAACACTGGATTCTTTGCAATGGTGACACCTAACTTGCTGTGCCCTGAGACTCATAAATGTGCAATCGGGCTTAGAACCTAGCTAAATGTCCCAACTTTTCTTCTTGCTGAATAGAAGGAAACTAAATTATTTTATAGAATGCCAATTGCTCTGACTGTAATCCTTATAATGAATTTAATTTGTTTTGACACCTCAGTTTCCCGGTTTAGATTCTGTATCTTTATAATCTGGTATTGACATGCTCATATATTGGAGTGATTACTAATTTGTAATAAAGCTACTAAACTTCCAATTTGATTCCTGGTTCTTTTTGTGTAGCCAAATGGGCTTCACAGAATTGCAAATGTGGATTTGAGGCTAACTTCTTTGTCACCCAGCACTCTGAAAGGATCCAGAAGAAGACTGACCACTACTTCCATGTGCGCTTTAGCATCATGGTAGCCTTGTCGGATGGTTCAGTTGCTGGAACAGGGATCCAGAGCACCCCAAATTCTAGTGTGCTTAACCTTATTCCAAAGCCTAAAGCCCGTGGTTAAAGTCGGAGGATTGATGGAGTTCCAGTCATTTGAAAGAGAATTGTAGCAGCAGAGGAATAAATATGAATAGGGTCACTTGTTGTTATCGCTTATGTCTAGCTTGCGGTGTTGCAGAGATTGTGTGATATGATGCAGTAATATTCAAGTTGTTTTGTGAGTGTGGTGCTTGAGGCCGAAGTTGTTATTGGATCTGACATGGCCTAAGATTCCGGGATAGTATTAAAAAGTGTAGAAGACACTAAGGCCCTCATTACAACTTCAACAGTCTTGCAAAAAGACCGCCGAAGCTGCAGGCACCACTATAGCGCCAGTGCTGGCCGTATTCGTGGCTTCCTATTATGACTTTTCCTCTGGGCCAGCAGATGGAAACAGCGCTTCCGTCCGCTGGCCCAGCGGAAAAGTCACATCAACATTGTAGCTGGCTCGTAATAGAGCCGGTGGCAATGTTGATGTGCAGTGGGTGCAGCAGCACCCGTCACATATTTCACTGCCCGACGATGGGGCTGTGCCTAGGGGACCCTTGTACTTCCCATGCCAAGTGCATGGGCAGTGCAGTGGCCCCCAGGACCCTGAGTCCCCCTTACCGTCAGCCTTTCACCGCCTTGGACAGGCTGGCAGTTGGTGAGCACCACTGCCCTGGGGATTATGACCGCCTGGCGGTCAGTTGCAGGGGCTGTCGGTATGGCCGTGGCTAATGCGCCTCCGTCATAATACACTGCCGGTACACCGCCAGCCTATTGGTGGTGTTACCGCTGGCGTATCACCAGCCGCCAGGGCCATAATAAGGCCCTAAATTGTAATTGTCTGCTACGTTTGGTGGTGCTTTTTGGAGATATACTAGATGGCACAATTGAAATAGGGGCATTTATCTTTCTATGAAAGAGAGGTGTGATTGGTGTGACAGATTCTCAGTGACCAGAAAACACTAAACTAATTCGGGTGATCCTCCACAGGTCGAGGGTTCATTCGAGAGTGAATCAGAGTGGGTCAAAAAGTGTTATTCCTAAACTGTTTTTTTTGTGATTGATTACTTTAATTTCTTTAGTGGAGCAGACAAAGTTGTGTTTAATTTGCTTTGCAATTTGTTATGTGTGTTTAGTATTGAGAAGAGAGTGTTCATGAAAATTGTAAAAAAGGATGAACCGCTGCAAAGAGTGAGGTTGACCTCACAGTGTGCTGCGCTGGTATTGGTCTTCAGTCGCGCTGCAATTGGTCATCTATGTCATACAATGTTGTGCTGCTATTGCCTATTACTGTCAAATGGGAACTGTCAATGAAGTGTTAGATTTGATTCAGAATTCATTTTAAATTGTAATTGTTGGAATCTATTATTGAAAAATGAAATGTTTTAGAGCAGTGGTTCCCAACCTGTAGTCCGGGGACCCTTGGGGGTCCACGAAGCCTCCTCAGGGGGTCCACTACTACTTAGAAATTTAAACAATATTAACAGATTAATAAAGTGTTTTTACTAAAGTGGCTGAATATGCAATTGAACATTTTAAAATGTACTGTAAATGTCAAGTAATTTGGAATTCTAGGCTAAAAGTTAAATTAGTATCCTGAGATTGCAAATACCTATTCGGGTATGGGAAGAGATGCCACCCAAAGACACGTCAGGTCTATCCATGGCCATAAATCTAGATCCTCACACATGTATTTGGCTGAGTCAAAGGCATAAAATCACAGAAAAGGAAGGTGCGTTGAGTATTCCATGCAATGGCACATACAATGACACAATTAATTTGAGAATTATTAAGAATTTTGTGAGAAAACAGGTATAATTGGAGAGGCCCTCTAACTTTTTGCCCCCATTTTTCACTTTTTGCTGGTGGTTTCTTGACTCTGATGGTGCCCTGGGAACCGTTACCCACTCCCCGGGCCTGTGGTCTATTGAAAATGAGTATGCAAATAAGGCTAATTATAATTGGCTATGTCAACCTACCTATAAGTCCCTAGAATATGGTAGGCCATGCACTTTTAGGGACCCCAGTATAGCACTACTGAGGTGCCCAGTGCCATTTTAAAGGCAGGCCTGCCTTGCTGGCTGCTTTTAAGCTAAAGTTATATGCAAATTCAACTTTGGAATTAGAAGTACTTCCAAAGTCTTTATCTATCTTATTGTTACATATATGTCACCCCTAGGGTGTGCCCTATCTGCCCCTAGGGTTGTGGGCCATGTAACTATAGGCAGGGACCTTACAAACATTGTTTTATAAGCCCTGGTGAGGTAAAATAGCCACATTCGTTTTTCCCTTACTGTAGTGAATAGCCTCCATAGGCTAAAATGGGGAGACTTTATTTTAATTAAGAAAGTCCCCATAAATGACAGATACCTTTAATTTGGTATCAAGTTAATTGTTATAATAAATCCCACAACTTGCCATTGTTGGATTTAATAGAACTAGTTCAGGTAAAGAGTTTTAAAACTTTACCTGAAAGTTGCCAACTTCAGCTCTGTAGTGCCCTTCACTGATTGGCCATCCTCTGGCAGCCTGGCCTAGCTGCCTTGATGAGGTGTGAAGTGGCCTGGGCTGAACACAAAGGATGTGCCTGAGGGAGGAGATCTGCCTCAGCAGATGGTGAAACACGATGGGGGGAGAGCCACCAAACTGGCCTTCAAAGGCAGGGAAGGACATTTGGAGCAGCTCAGGACCTCCCTTACTTCCTGCAACCTCAGACAATTAGGTGCCCTCTTGGTTAGATTAGGAGAGGGCAGGAGAGGGGTGTGTTTAGGATTTTTAGCCACACCACTGGGTAGGCTCAGCCAGATCTAATCTCCAAAAATCACTTTCAGCCATGATGGATTTTTGAAGAATTTTGCTCCTTGGGATTGATTTTTCCCACAGTTCCCAGGACGTGGTCATCAAAGGGGGAAGAAGCATTGCCTGTGATTGGACAACCAGGACCCCCCCTGCTTTCCAACCCAGGAGCAAGGATAAATATGGCAGAGCCGCACTCACACCTCAGATCCCTACAAAGAACAAGACAAAGAAGAAGAAGGACTGACCTGCTGGACCCCTGACCTGCACCTGAACACTGCACTTTGAAGGAATGCACAAGCTGCACACTTGGGATTCACCACTAAAAGGACTTTGCCTGTCTTCTACTGCTTCAAAAAGGGACTCCCTGTTTGCTACAGGTACAAAGGAGCTGCCCAGATTCCCCTGCATCAAGTCCTGCAAGTACACCCCAGCTGGCTAGCATCCAGTGGCCATTTGAGGATTCCGACAAGGTGCATACTGGGAATTGTAGATCCATCTTCCAAGGAGCAACTCAGAGCTTCTGGAACCTTGGATCAAGTTGTGGACACTTCAAGGACCCAAAAAGGACCTCTGGGAGAAGATCCAGAAGTTTAGAGACGTTTGGAGCTGAGCCACAAGTTGTAGCAGCGCATTGTGGGGGTTGTAGTCCCAGACTCCATGAGGCAAACCAGAGCATCTGAACCCTTGGCTGGTGCTATGGACCACTTTCCTGAATCAAGAACCACTTCTGAAAGTAAGTGTGACAGTGTCACTTTGTGGGTGGCCTGAACTCTGGACTTTTTCCCTTTCCAGTGTGATCTTTTTTTAACCCTTTGAGCGCTACTTGCTTTTATGGGCTAGAAAACAATATTTCTTTAAAAATTGATATCTCCGCTTCCCCTTATCCGATTTTAATCATTTTGGTGTCATATTAAAGATACAAATATGATCTATTTATATAAATTGGTGTTGGATTTTATTGTGTATTGAGTTTTACTTATTTACTGTTTTGTGATTTTTAAATGCTTTATGCACTTGTCTCCTAACTTAAGCCTTGTCACTCGTTGTCAAGCTACCATGGGTTGAGCTGGGTTTAATTTATTGAGACCTAACTGGACCTAAGTGTGGGGTAAGTGGCATATTTCTAGGTGTAAGTACACACCTGCCCCTACCAATACACTTTCAAGGAGGAGAGTACTGTAAGAGGCTTAACCAAGACCTAAACCTGTACAGTATGAAGCACTTAATGCTTGGGAACATGCAGCTCAAGCTAAGCAGAGAGAGAAATTTCAGGTAAGAGTCTCAAAAGGCAATGCACACTTGTGCGGATGCTAGATGGAGTGCACAACAGAAAAGATGGAGAACTGATTTGATAGAGATAGCCAGATTGTAATGCGCGAAGAGTCGGGTAAGGAGAAAGGAAAGTTAATGACAATGAAAGGGGAGAAGTCCAAGGATATAGAAAATAAAGACAAAGATAGTAGCAGTGACCCTATGAATGACATTTTAGATATGTTGTTCTCAGCATGCCCACCCTCATTCAATGAAACGCGATTTAGAGGACTGAGCTGTGCAGTTCCAAATGAAGGTTTAGCAGTGCTTTCTGCACCAGCAAATAAAAGAGTAAATGTGAGACCTGCGCAGATGGGAGGGAATTCAGGAATTAATACTTCTGCTAACACTGTTGTGTGGAATACTCCAGATGTGATTACTGTTCCAGTAACTATTGGTCCTGCAGTTCCATTTTATAAACCAGAGTCATCGGGAACTGCGATACATTCTTTGACAGTCCCTACAGGAGGAAATCCTTTATTACCGACACAGATAAATACAACTAACATTTCCCCTCTAACGTCAACCATGAATCAGATAGGATTTGTTCTGGTGTGAGGATCCACTCCAAGATCACAATATATTGATTTGTCTGATCGGAGTTCACATCCCGGTGTTATTAGTAATAATTCTGGCCAAATATTAAATCTCAAGCCCTAGATGATTTGACTAGATTATTTAATGAGTCCCTGGGAGAAGGTGAAAGTTACGCATTAAGCCAAGAAATAGCTCAGACTCCAGAATGGGAAAATACAGTGGATTGAATTTAAAATTAGATGAGATGATAGCTGGTGGTCTTGATATTTCCAGCTTGCACACTTAGGAAAACAAAGTCATATTCATGTTCAAAGACGTCACTAACGCGCACAACAAGCTTATGGTAAACTGTCTGAATGGCTCAAACATATCACCTAGACCTAAGTTGAACTAAATCACCACAGAAAAGCTATGGTATATCTTTTGCTGAGGTTTACATTTGTAGTATGAGAATGGCAGAAATGAAAATGCAGATTAGAGAACTAATCAAGAGCATTCTTAAATGGAGTGGGCTGGATAAATGGGAACATAGGTGGAAGAAAAAGAAAGAGCAAAATAAACCGAAGGGAGAGCCGCCTCTGTCTTTAAGGAAAGGATAAGGCACCTCAGCTTTCCCATTAAGAGTAGTGCCTGGTGGAAGTTATGTCCATGTGCATTGGAGTAGGAGTGATCTTGTATCATTTACCACTGATTTTCCATATTGGGAGACGAACACATCGAATGGTATAAGCAGATTGAGCGATCTGTGAAGATTCTGCATGTTTTGCGGGTGGATTTGAACAGGTTTGAGACCTGAGTTTAACTTGATGATTCAACAGCATTTGATTAGTTGACAGCATTTGTCAGTCAATGAGATTTTCAGATATGCAAAATATTGCAGTGAATGATATAGAAATTAAGCAGAAACAACTGAAGGAGAGGTTGACGGTGGTACAAATGAAAGCTGCACAGAGAGGAAGTAAGAGTCTAAGTGATACCCTGAAACCGGTCCCAGGATGCTTGTTTCCGGTCCAGGGAGGACCTGGCCTGGCAGTTCGGGCTGGACTATTCTCATGAGGAACAGGGTCAAGACTGATTTGCATATGGCTGGGTCTGAACTGGGGTGGCATGGTGAGCAAAAGAACGATGGATTAAACCCAGATCTGTGACTGGGGGTGAGTGTTTGCATTGTCAGCACTCCGTCCATCATCCTTTTGTGTTACTAATGTTGCCCTAAGTGGGAAGGGTATGCCCAGACGTGGGTCCCTTGCTCACTGTGCCACTGGAATCAAGCTAGCCTGGCTGAAGAAGGGTGATACCCTGAAACCAGTCCCAGGATGCTTGTTTACGGTCCAGGGAGGACCTGGCCTGGCAGTTCGGGCTGGACTGTTCCCATGAGGAACAGGGTCAAGACTGATTTGCATATGGCTGAGTCTGAACTGGGGTGGCATGGTGAGCAAAAGAACGATGGATTAAACCCAGATCTGTGACTGGGGTGAGTGTTTGCATTGTCAGCACTCCGTCCATCATCCTTTTGTGTTACTACTGAAGTAAGAGTCTACCATTTGTGGGGAATTGTTGGAGTGTACCAACATGGAGCTCCGATGATGCAAGGTGGAAATGGGTTTCCACTGCAGGGTAGAGGACGTAGCACTCCAGTTGATCCAAGTACTGGAATTGTTGTGACAACTTTGAAAAATACAATTCCTTGCTATTATTGTAATACATTGGGGCATTGTAAGCGGGAATGTCATATGAATCCTCAAAATTCAGGGTTTACAGGATCTCAGAATAACAATCATGTACAGTCACAGAACTTGCAGGGACAGAGAATGCAGAATTTTATTGTGCCCCAAGCTCCAGTGATGCATGTTCCCCAAGCCCCAATGCCACAGCAGATTTGTCCCTGTCCAGTGTGACCTTTTTTTAACCCTTTGAGCGCTAGTTGCTTTTATGCGCTAGAAAACAATATTGCTTCACAAAATCATATCTCCAGTTCCCCTTATCTGATTTAAATCATTTTGGTGTCATTTTTAAGATAAAAATATAATCTATTTTTATAAATTGGCATAGGACTTTATGGTGTATTGTGTTTTACTTATTTAATGTTTTGTGATTTTTAAATGCTTTACACACTTGTCTCATAAGTTAAGGGTTGAGCTGGGATTAATTTATTGAGACCTACCTGGACCTAAGTGGGGGTTAGTGGTCTATTGCTAGGCGTAGGTACTTACCTGCCCTTACCAATAATCCACTTTCCAACAAATTTGAGGAACTGTAAGAGACGAAATCAGGACCTAGACCAGCACAGTATGAAGCACTTAATGCTTGGGAACATGCAGCTCAAGCCAAGCAGAGAGCGAAAATTTAAGTTAGGGGTCCAAAAGGCAATGCACACTTGTGTGGATCCTAGATGGAATAAAGAACAGAAAAGATGGAGAACTGACATGATAGAGGGAGCCAGATTGTACCCAGCATTAATAAGCGAAGAGATGGGTTAGGAGAAAGGAAAGTCAATGACATTGAAAGTGGAATTGGCCAAGGGTACATAAAATACATACTAAGATAGTAGCAGTGGCCCTAGTGACATTTTAGATATGTTGTTCTCAGCATGTCCACCCCCATACAGTGAAACGCAATTTGGAGGATTGAGCTGTGCAGTTCCAAATGAAGGTTTAGCAGTGCTACTTCTGCTAAAACTGTAGATTGGAATACTCTAGATGCGATTACTGTCTCAGTCACTATTGGTCCTGCAATCCCATTGTATAAACCTGAGTTATCGTGAACCGCAATACATGCTTTTACAGTCCCTACAGGAGGAAATCTTTTTTTATGACAGATAAAGATGATGCAAGGTGGAAATGGGTTTCCACTGCAGGGTAGAGGACGTAGCACTCCAGTTGATCCAAGTACTGGAAATGATGTGACAACTTTGAAAAAAACAAGTCCTTGCCATTATTGTAATACATTGGGGGATTGTCAGCGGGAATGTCATATGAATCCTCAATATTCAGGGTTTACTGGATCTCAGTATAACATTCCTGTACAGTCACAGAACATGCAGAGACAGAGAATGCAGAATTTTATTGTGCCCCAAGCTCCAGCGATGAAGGTTCCCCAAGTCCCTACGCCACAGCAGAATTTATGTGGTCCCAGATTGAAAAAGGTCCCTATTCTGAACCAAGATTTTTCCCAAAATTAGGGTGCCTTTCAGCAGTTCACTATGTTTGATGCTTTTGAGGACGATGATCCGGACTCGCCCTTATGACGGTGACTGAGGGGGGGAGGAAGACTGCATGCTTGGAGCAGTCGTAGAGGTACATCAGAGTGGTCCATTCGTGGAAGGTGAGCTGAATAGCCACTCCGTATTTTTTTTGGTCCATACTGGTGCTACCTGCTCTGGTGTCTGAACAGAGGAGGTTCCAAAACTAACCTTATTAGGAAAAATAATCCAAGCTATAGGAGTTACAAACCCAGTAACAAAAGAAGCACCTGTTAGATTTGGACCCTCTGAAGGGAATCAACAGTTTGTGGTAGGTGATTCTAGCCCAGTGAGTCTCTTAGGAAGAGACCTTTTGTGCAAGCTGAATTGTATCATCTACTGTACCCCAAGAGGCAATAAACTGCAGACTTATGAGGAGGACATTGCCTTTAAAATGGCAAGAGATGGTATTTCTATTGCACTGTTACCTATTATGACAATTGATAAATTGCCACTGGTTCTTAGAGATACAGTGAAGTCTGGAGTCTAGGACTTTTCAGGAAAAGACGTAGGTCTCATTAAGGGTGTTGAGTCTGTCTGAATTTAAGTGAAACCTAATGTTGAGTACCCAAGAACTGTATAGTACAATTTGCCCCCTAAAACGATTGCAGGGATTACTGCAGTGATTGCATACAACAAGGTATTTTAAAGGAGATAATGGGAGGTCCATGTAATTCATCCATTATGGGCTTACAGAAGCCTAGTGGTAAGTACTGCATTGTGCAGGATCTAAGAAAAGTGAACACCATTGTTGTTACATTTTGTACGGTGGTACCAAATCCATCTGTAATATTGTTTCAGATTCTATGTGAGGCTGAGTGGTTCATCCTCATTGACATGCACCAAGCATTCTTCTCCATATCGCTGCATGAGGAGAGTTAGTTCCTCTTTGCCTTCTGGTTCCAGAACTGTGTTTTGGCATTGTGCCGAGTCCATCAAGGCGACACCGAGAGTCCATCAATCTTCAACCATATTCTCAAAAAGGATCTAGAGTCCCTGGTCATGCCTTGTAACTCAGTCCTAGTCCTATATATCAATAACCTATCAATGGCATTGAATACACAGGAAACCTGTAAGCAAGAGACCACTGTTCTGTTGAATCATAAAGTGTCTTCAGGCATTCTGCAGTACTGTCCTTGGACATCTCATTGAGAAAGGAAGGTGTCACAAGAAAGGATTTCAGCAATCCTGAAAATGAATCTGTAAAATACGAGGAGAGAAGTCAGAAAGTTTTTGGGAATGGTGGACTACTGTTCTCAGTGGATACCCATCTTGTCCTTAGTGACCAAGCCTTTAGAGAACCTGACACACTAGGATGTGTATGATCCAGTACCTTGAGATAACAATTGCTTGATTGCCTTCCTAAAGCTGAGAGAAAGTCTCTGTCATCCCCCCGGCAATGGGAGTGCCTAATTACGATAAGTCTTTTGCTCTCTTTTGCAGTAAGAGGAAGGGCTGGGTATTCAGCACTTATACAATTGCATGGTAATACAAGGAAGCCTGTAGCCTATTTTTCTGCTACACTTGACCCATTAGCAGCAGCACTGCCTGGATGTTTCAAATCTGTGAATGCAACAGGGGTCAACATTGAAAAGTGTGAGAATATTGTGATGGGTCGTCCTCTTATTGTATTTGTGCCCCAGTCAGTTGGACTGTACTTGACACATACCCAGCCCCAATATTTGACAAATAGCCAGTTAACATGTTATGAGCAAGCAATATTGGCTGCTGACAATGTGATGGTCAAGTGTTGTACCACTCTGAATCCTGCTACACTGTTTTCCCTTCCTGAAGCTGAGGGAGAAGAGGGTGTTGTTGAGCATGACTGTCTAGATGTCACTGAACTATGCACCAAGCCAAGATCAGACATCCAAGATGAGCCACTACCTGTGTCTAATTTCATATTGTTTGTGGATGGGTCTCATTTGAGAGACTATGGAGGAAATCTGAGAGATGCCTATGCAGTCTGTACAGTCTTAGGCATAGTTGAAGCTTCCTGGCTTCGTGGAGTTCTCTTCGCACAAGTGGCTGGACTAATTGCTCTTACTGGAGCATGCTGTGTTTCTGAGGAGCAGAGAGTGACGATTTTCAGTGATAGAATGGCCTTGGTGGGGTCCATGACTTTGGACAGCTGTGGTCACAGCCAGGTTTCATGACCTCCTCTGGCTCTCCCATCAGGAATGGAGAATACGTCCATAACCTGCTTGGCACCATACAATTACCTACACAAATTGCGGTTGCGAAGTGCCCTGCACACCACAATGGAGATGACTGTGTGACAGTAGGCAACAGGTATGCAGGTGAGGTTGCCAAGTATTGTGCTCCTAGAGCTTGTACTTTCAATGGAGAATATTGTAATGAATTAACAGATGAGACCAATAACAACCTTTGTTTAGTACAGTTGGTATGTGGAAAGAAGTTAAGAGAATGCAGGAAGAAGTGCCAGAGGCAGAACAGCAAGGTTGGACCAGAGAAGGTTGTATCAAATGGGATGATGACATTTTGGTTTCAGCGGATGGAAGACCTGTGATGCCAGATAGCCTGTTACCTCCCATGGCTAGGCATTTTCATGGTCCTGCCCATGTAGGTAGAGATGCTATGGGGTGTCAACAGATGAATGTAGGGAAAAGAACTGCAGCGACATTAAGCCACATAGGAAGATCAGGTGGTCCTTTCAAAAGGATGCAATAACACTTCATGGAGATACCTGTGTGCAATGAGCTCTATATATGTCCTTGTGGTTGTGTGCATCTCCTCAGGTTGGGTCGAGGCCTACCAGACTCGCAGTAAGTTGTTGTTAAGGGAAATCAGATTCAGTGTCCCATCTTCTCTGGAATCAGATCGGGGGACCAACTTTAACAACAAAGACTTGAAGTTGCATGCAGCATTGCAGGTGGAGCAAATATTACATTGTAGCTATCCTCCAGAGTCATCAGGCACCATGGAGTAAGTGAACAGAATTCTGAAATCCACGCTAGCTAAAATGTTTGCTTTGACATCTTTGAAATGGCCTGATGTTTTGCCCCCTGTATTGATCAGAGGACAGGCAAGTTGCTCCATGAGATAATCATGGGCAGTACAATGGGACTGCCAGCTGTGCCTGTGAATGTACTTGTGAACATTACAAATGATATAATTCTTCACTACTGCAGAAGACTGGCTTACGTGGTGTATTCTGTGTTTCACCAGGTCAGAGCAGCCACAGCCCGCTGCATCAGGAGCAGTGCCACAACATCAGTCTAGGCAACTAGGTAGCTGCTGAAAAAGCATGTGTGGAAGTCCTGTTTGGAACTGTGTTGGTGTGGGCCTTTCTAAGTTATCCTGGTGATGACTGCAGATGTTAAGTATGGAGGTCTCCCCAAATGGATCTATGCCTCTCATACTTGCAGAGTTGAGGGTCCCCTTGATGATGTGACAGCACATGTTCCAGAAGTACCAGTGGCGACGTAGAGATGGAGATTGCTGGCCAAGAAGATAGGATAGAGAAAGACTGAGCCTGCCTGAAGTACCATTGTCTTAGACTATTCCAGAGGATACTGAGAATTCTGGCCTGAGAGACAGTGAAGATGAAGGACCTGCACTTACGAGATCAAAGAGAGTAAGAGTCCCCTGTTGCAGGTATTCCTCACCTGCATGGACATATGTTGCTACTGATGCTGGCGAGAGTGAGTTTTTTTACATTGAGAATAGCGCAAAAGAGACTCCCTCCTTGAACTGAACATTTTGGCTGGAATGTGTATTGAAGTTACACTGCCACTGAATGGCTCAGCTCAAGTTGCTATTATTGTGATTTCTGAACTGTGCACATTTTAGAAACTTTAGATGACATTTGATAGGGAATTAATACTTGAGGCATAGGAGATTAAGTGCAGGGTTGCCATTTAGAAGAACACAGAGTAGAGCTAAAGAAGTCTCTCGACGACCTGTAAATAAAAACATCACATTTATTGGACTCTGTTTTGCCATTTGCACAGGTGGAAACAGGCAGGGAAATTCTGCTGCTGCTATATTCCACCCAATTTTTTGGTTGTAGAGAAGTGATGGAAACCAATAACACAAATATACATAGAAATATATTGGTAGGTATATTAATAATTGTAGTTGTAATTTTGTGATTTATTGGTAGGGCCATATTTACCTACACCAACTACAGTAGAAGACAAATCCAAAGTTGACCCTACATCTTTACCTCCCATAGTTAATGGTAGATATTATTCCTTTCGTGAAAAGGAGTTACACAGAGATGCATCTATAAGACACTTTTCTTCAAATGCTTACTTTATACTGCCTTATGAATACATAGACACTATGGATGTCTGAGACTGCTATGTGTGTACACAATTTCCTGCATCAGCTGTAGAAGGTATCATCTATCAGCCTAGTCCTTTGAGATATGGAGTTTCATGTAGTCTTTTGCTAAGCTTATTTTATGGAACAGGACATTTTAAATATAATTTTTCAAACTATGATTTAGTCCTTTCAGAGACCCCTATATTAGAGCATTTGAATTTTCGTACCACCCCTAAAGGAAACAAGGATAATTGTGAGACTCTTTAAACCGACTACAACATTAATTGCTGTCTACGTACATAGAAAACAATTTGACTTCCATTCTAACAGATGTTGAGAAGAAGTTTTTGAACTTAGTTGAAGACAGACGGAGGGATTTAGAGGCTAATTCGAAAGCAGATAGAGATCTTAAGAGCAAGCATAGGTGGGCTAAGGAGGAAACTAAACATCAAGTTGCAAGAAATCTAGCTGATTTGATGTCAGATTGGAAGCATAAGGGGAAGCTTACATACTTACAGAGAAATGTAAAGTTGAAATTGTGTTTGTGGTAAGTAGTGAATGTGACCACACATTTGAGGTTAGAGTAAATTGGAGGGTGTTCCTAGATGGAGAATATCCTTTTATACCTGGAGTTTATTTGTTTTGTGGGGAACAGGCATATTTTAAATTGCCCAAGGGATGGTATGGCATATCTTATCGAGCTGTAGCCTCACTGAAGATACATCATGTGGAACATTTTAATGATCCTGCATGGGAAATGAGTTCTAGGCCTAACTGAGGTTTTAGTGCTCGACAGGTAGTAGAGACATCTTTGGCACAATTATTCCATCAGTAGATGTGATTTTGAATGATTTGAAGAACAGGGAACTGTCTATCGTAGTTGATAAACTGTTCACCTGTACAGCAGGAGCCTATTTGTTTGTGGGTAATGAGATGGTAGCCAAAACCATCCACGGTTTTGTAGAATCATCTTGCATTAGTTATTCTACTTGCCAAAAAGGGCGAAGTCTGCAGGATGATAAAGTTTCCACAATATTTTATCTACATACCTGATAAAAGTACAGATTTGAAGGCATATATTAAGAACATTACAAGGTTGAAGGAAGATATGAAGAAGTCAGCAGTGACAGGTGAACAAAAAGCTATTAAAAATGGGTTTGCTGCAGTTGGCAGAAGGTTTGGAAATTTGGAAAGTGGAATAGTAGGTCACATCTTAAAGCCACTTGTGATAATTGACTTGTGTAGTATTCTTTTGGTTGTGACCTTTGAGGCATATAGGAGAATAAAGGCAGGAAAAGGAGTGAAGAGGAAGGGAGAAAACAATTGAGTTGGAGAAGAGTCAGTGTAGATACTGTGCTGAAAGGAAAGAACTGGAAGAGACTAGACAACATTTTTTGAAACCCATGAGGATTTGATTGGTCCATCTGACAAGAACCTTATCCTGATTGTGATGACTTGATTCGTCATCAGAGGGGGGGACTGGAACAGGTCAAATTTGGCTACATCCTCCATGTTACAGAAGTAACTTAACAATGTAATTGACATAATATACACTGTGTGCCTTAACCTTATTAATGTGAAGTGAAGCATCAAACTACATTATCAAAAGTGTATTCACTGTAGAAATTTGAATTTTATTTATATGTCTGAGTTTTAACACTTAGCTTTAGCATGAGAAATATAGTTCTCGTTCATATTTACACTTGTATTTTAGAGAATTGCAGTTATTGAAAGGAACACTACTTATATGTTCATGACTTATTGCTCCTGTTTGCATTTATCTAATATTATGCTTGCAGATTAACACAGAATGTTTAAAAGTGAATGTTAGGTGTTGCTTATTAAATTAGCATAAGCAGGCCTGCATTTAATGTGTGAGATATAGTTTTTATTTTATACTATTTTCCTTCACAGGTGCACATTCTTGATTGTTTAGCTAGTAAAAGGAATCTTATGTATTAGAGATTGCGAGAAATTAAGTTGTTGGTTGACTGGGGTGTGAGCCCTGATCAACCAACAGCCACAATCCCTGGAAGGGTGAAACAAAAAAGTAACTAATTTAACACATGGTTAACCCTGTGTAGGTTGGCACAAAAAGCAGTCAGACTAAACTTAGAGGCAATGTATTATGTACTTATGCAGTACACTAACAGTAACACAGTGGAAATACAACACAATAAAAATCCCTAGCCATAAAAATCAAATTAGTACAACCAGAGTTCTGATTTTTTAAAGGTTAAGGTTCAAAATTGCAAGTCCTCATTTTGGGGAAATGGCCACCTTTAGCACCACGAACAAGGATCCAGGAATAAATGAAGACCTCCTGGGGGGTCAAGACTCAATCATGCTGGGTCCAAGTGCAGTTTAAGATGGTGGGATTCTGTTATGTTCTTGTGGCTCAGAACAGGAGACCAGCTAAACTAGTCCTTAGAGTCACTTCTGAAGTCCTGGGTGCAGGTGGTGATGCAGGGCTCAACAGCAGAGCTGGCCCCTGAAAGTTCCAAACAGGCTCCAGACAGAAATGCAGTCCTTCCAGGTGCAGCAGCAGTCTGGCAGAGGGCACAGTTGAGAGTCCTTTCACAGGTCTAGTAGTGAACTGTAGAGTGGGTCTGAAAGCCCTATTTTTATACTCTGATGGGCGGGTCCTATAAGTTGGGAGAAGTTTCTAGAAGGGTTCTCTGAAGTTCCAGGAGTTTTCTGGCTCCCCTACTCTGGCTCCTAGCTGGCTTCACTGACAATATAGGGTGGTTAAGCCTATTGTGTGGTGGCAGAGCCCAGCCTATTGAGTTGCATGTCAGGCTGTGCTTAGCTCCACCCCCTATCAAGTCAGTTAATGGTCCATTCAGGCTCTGCTAATCCCCCAACTGTGTGCCTGTCTGGGGTGAATTCACAAAGTCTCACCTGTCAGTTACACCTGGTCATGTGACCTAAGGCAGGCTGCAGGCACAAACGGCTAAGTACAGGAAATGACAACTTTCTAAAAGTGGCATTTTCAAACTTGTAATAACTCCGATTTTACCATTAAAGAGGGTTTATCATTACAAGTTCATAGATACCAAACATAACATACCTACCACCGGTTGTTTAGGAATTACAACATATTAATTTTAATAAGGAATCCCCAGTGCTATCCTATGGGAGGGGTAGGCCTCACAGTAGTGAGAATGAATTTGGGAGCTTTCCACTACTAGGCATGTAAAACTAAAACATACAAGTCCTACCTTTTAATTACACAGCACCCTACCCTTTGGGCTGCCTATGGCCTACCTTAGGGGGTGACTTATATGTACTTAAAAAGGGGGTTTAAGGCTTGGCAAATGGTTTTAAATGCCAAGTCCGAATGGCAGTGAGACACTGCCTTCAAGCTTCAGTGGCAGGCCATGTTTTGAAGTGCTGCTTAAGTGTTTGGCACAATAAGTGCTGCAAGACCACTGGTAGCATTTAATTTACAGGCCCTTGGTATATGGTATACCACTCTACAAGGTACTTACATATAAATTAACTGTGCTAATCAGGAATATGCCAACCAAACCATGCTTCTGTGGAAAGAGCACAAGCACTTACGCACTTGTTAGCAGTAGTAAAGTTCACAGAGTCCTAAGGCCAATAAGCACAAATCCAGCATGAAGGAGAAGGAATAAAGCAAAACGTTTGGACGTGGCCCTGTAGAGAGGGCCAGTTCCAACAGAGATAGAAAGGCAGAGTAAGAAGACCTTTGCACAGACAAGATGATTTGGTATGCTTCCTATTCATTGTTTATCTGGGAAGAAGGAAATCAAGGTTGACCTGTTCGTTAGTGTTCTGTGCGAAGGGAGAATCACTCTGTGTTGCAGGTGCTCTCAGTGAGAAAGAGAAATAATTGGATTTCTGATACGATGTTCAGAAGATATGGCTGCTCCTGTGACTGTCCACATGAATTTAGTGCTTACACTGTTAGAGTCACGGCAGAATTATTTGAGACCCCGAGAGGTTCACACCTCTTAGATCCCTTGTCTGACCTCTACTTAAGTCTTTGCAATGTTGAGACCTACATTGCTCTGTCACAAGAATCATGAATCTAGACCAATCTAGCTTAGAGCCTAGCTAAATGTCCCTACTTTTCTTTTTGCTGAATAGAAGGAAGCTAAATTCTTTTATAGAATGTCAATTCTTAATTCTTAGTTTTTGTATTGCTGTGACTGTAATTCTTACATGCCTTATACGGAAGATATTTAACTTGTTTCAATGCTTCAGTTTTCCTATTTTGATTCTGTGTCTTTATAATCTGGTTTTGATATTCTCATATATTGGAGTGATTACTAATTTGTAATAAACCTACTAAACTTCAATAATGATTCCTGGTCCTCTTTGTGTAGCCAAATTGGATTTACTAAATTGTAAACATGGATTTGATGCTAACTCCTTGTCCCCAAGCACTCTGAAAAGATTCAGAAGAAGACTGACCACTGCTTCCATGTGCACACTAGCAATAGGATAACTTTGGGTTGCCTTATTGCACCTAATGTGTGCTAACTTTCAATTGGGAACAAGTGGTAATGTTGAGTTTGGTGTTGAACTAGTTATAATTTAAAACCCTCTTTAATGATAATGTTTGATTTGAAGTCACAATTCTGAAAATGCCCCTTTTAGAAAGTTGGCATTTTCGTGTCCTAACTATTTGGTGCCTGCAACCTGTAACCTGGGTCACATGACTAGGTGTAGCTACCAGTTGGTCTTTTTGTACTCATCCCAGACAGTTACATAATGGGGAATAGGTGTTGGCAGGACGGCTCTGACTTCATAAGGGGGAACCGCTATAAACTACCACACATCACAAAATCCCTGTCTGAGCATACTCACAAAGGGTTTGGACACTAGTCTTTTATGAGCCCAGACAAGTTGAGGCCAAGGCAGTGAGGCAGGATATTCCAAGCACCTCTGGGGGTGGAAGCCTCCAGAACCACCTTATACTTTAAAGTGGGCACCAGGTATAAATATTGGACCTTCAGACCCAACTCTTCAGTACACCTCTGGATTTGTGGAAGACTCAAAGGGACTGCTGTGCTGCTCTGCAAGAAGGACTAGTACTCTGCTGCCCTGCTGCCAGATTGACAGGACTGGGCTTGCATCTTGAACCCAGGACCACTTGAGTGACTCCAAGAGCTAGCTTCAGGAACAGAAAGGCTCCAACCACCTAAAACCCAGCACCTGGACTTTGCTGTGAGTCCTCCCCCAAGTGGTGCCATCGCAATCCTGAACCCTTGGACGTGGGCCTGAAGGTGCTCTGCCAGCCCAGCTGTGGTCCTCTTGGCATAACTGATACAGCATGATGCACCTACTCACAGCTCTGCTTCAGCACCACCGCAGCACCATCCAACTCCCCCCCGTTTACTGCATCCGCAATGACAATGCAGGATTCCGCATCGCAGCCCTGCAGCTTCTTCGGAGCCGCTGGTGCACAACACATCTGCAATGCAGGACTTCTTTTTGTTTTATGTTTTCACTTTATTACTGTTTGAAGTGCTGCATAAATACTTTACACAATGCCTTTAAGTTTTGCCTGACTGCTTGTCAGAGGGTTAAGCACAAGTTAATTTTGGGTTTGCTTGTGATTTCAACCTAACAAAAGTTGTGGTTGTTGCTTGAGTAGGGTTTCATCCACCTCAACCAGTAATCCAATGTCTCAGAAGCACAAAGGTGAAAGAACATAGCATAGGAAGAAGAGGTAATCTCCAAATAGATTTGGAGTGGACTGCAAGGCAAAATAAACTCAGGGAATTGATGATGTCGACTCAACTGAGAAGCTGGAGGTATGCAATCATTCTCACAATGGCTAGAGTGTGAGCTTTAAAGATTCATACCTTGCTATTCCATCTGCGACTCATGCGGCCAAGCATACCTTATTTATCACACACAGATGCTGAAGCAAGCCATGACGAACATGCCCTTGTGAAGGAGTATGTGGATGGCAATATGAAATGACATGAGCCCAAAAAGCAATTCTCTCCCTCTGGTGAAGCCCACTTGCTTGCTCCACCTTCCAGGGAACGTGACCACACAGAGGACTCTGGTGATACTGTCTGAGCAATAAATGAGCATTTGAAGTGTCAAACGTTCACAAACAATAAGCATTTTAAACAGTAGCCTAATATGCCTTATTTGGTGCACGACATGACTAATTAATGCATGTAAGAAATAAGTGGCATGAGACAGAACTGGCCTTAGGTGGAGATATGTTCAAGGTAAGGGTCATACTGTAAAAATAAAGCACGTGCAAGCAATAGATACACAGATGCTGAAGCAAGCCATACGAACATGCCCTTGTGAAGGAGTATGTGGATGGCAATATGAAATGACATGAGCCCAAAAAGCAATTCTCTCCCTCTGGTGAAGCCCACTTGCTTGCTCCACCTTCCAGGGAACGTGACCACACAGAGGACTCTGGTGATACTGTCTGTTAATAAAGACGTAATCCCAATGCTGCTAAAATTTGAGCAGTCATAGTAGACACACACTTGACCAACAATGAGGTCGAGTTGTTGACCATAACTGGTTGAGAGTTCAGATAAATGGAAATTTAAATAAAAAGGTGTCTCGACACAAGCTCGGGCAACAGCTCTATATGGCAATGGAAATGTACAGTGGCATTCAATGTTGCAATTGATGAGTCATAAAAGACAAAATCGGAAGCAGTGAGAGGGAAGTATTAGGTGGATGGCAGGATGTCAAGTTTACGAAAGTGTAGAAACAGATGAGTTTGTTACATCTATGTATGCAGAGACCGCCATCCAATCTAAAATCCAACATGCCCCTTCATGAAGCCCACAACCTGCAATAGAGCACAGACTAAGCCACAAAAAGGAGAACATCATTGTCATTTATTATGCACAATAATTGCTTGCAAGTAATGTTACAAGCCACACATAGTGACATCAGACGTTCCTCAGCCATTACTCAAATGCACTGCCATTGCTTGCGTGGTTATCAACAAAGGCTAAATTAATCAAGGCGTATCAGCTACAGCTAAGAGCAATAAATGAGCATTGGAAGTGTCAAACGTTCACAAACAATAAGCATTTTAAACAATAGCCTAATATGCCCTATTTGGTGCACGACATGACTAATTAATGCATGTGAGAAATAAGTGGCATGAGACAGAACTGGCCTTAGGTGGAGATATGTTCAAGGTAAGGGTCATACTGTAAAAATAAAGCACGTGCAAGCAATAGATTCACTGTGAGTGTGTAATAAAATGTTACACAAAACCTCTGCAAGATTCTGCACCTTCCAGAGTGTTTTCAACATGTTGATCTACCTCGACACCGCGTGAAGGTTTACTGTGAAGCACCTCGTCTTGTTCTGGCATGGGCACCTTTCACCGAGTTGCAATGTTGTGGAACAGGCAGTAACTCACTATGGTATAGCACAGTTTTCAAAATGCACACTTGATAGTGTTGTGGGTTTGGGCAGCTGCAACATTACATTTCTCATCAGCTTCTGATTTCTAATGAAGGATTGGCATCATTATTTATAGCTTCATGAGTAGTCACTAAAACCTGTTTCAAGAGGAATAACGTCAGTAGTATTCTCTACACAGACACATGTGAAACATGTACACATTTGTATACTAAGATATATTGTCAGTACTCACCCAGTAACCAACTGCACCTGTGCGGTAAAGTTGCTATAACTCAAGGGACAATGAGGCTCCTCCTAAAACAGGCATCATGAGGTGACCCTGGGCAACTGGCATAGCAGTGTGTTAAGAACAGGCCAGCATCACACCATTCCGCCATTCATGGAATACGTTATTCTTTCTTTTCATGAATATTTTCCCTTAGAGTTTAACAGTATGAATTTTACTCGGTGCAATCCAGGCATCCGACGATGTTTGGAAAACAGGCAATGTCATGAAAACATCCCATTACAGGAGGCAGTTCAGCGCTGCTTTTTAGGACCATGGTGTAATAATGTTGCACCCTACACACCGTTGCGTTCAATAGGTGGGTAAGTATCGATGAGAAGGTGGGCATAGTGACTCTTTCTCGGTTGAACCATTCGCGCAGATGTGAAGGATGTGCAGGAACTTAAATAGCGGAAGTGCGTCGTCATTGATGATGGTCAGTTTCCAATTTGATCTGACTGCAGCCCTTGGTGTCCAGGAGTCTTCCTTCATCAAGCATGTATGCAGCCAGTACTTGTGGCATGCTCAAGTTGAACATGTTGATATGCTTTCTGTGGATTCCACTTCATCTTGTGTAACTCCTGTAGTCTCCTGTTTGTGTTTTCTATGTTTTACATTTACAAAACCCACCTGAAGTCTTAACCCGTTAGTCTACAGCACAAACCTACTGCATCATGAATGAATACAACAATCTAGGAAGGCCAAGTGAAAATCTAACAGTGTTGGCAGGTGCATTTTTTTTTAACACAGACAAGAAATACTGCAGAGCTGAGAGCCAAAATGACAGCAAGTTCCAAAAATGATCAAGCAAATCGAACTCCATGCTCTAAACATGCGACTTTTCTCTTTGTGTCTGAGCTCTGTTGTAAATATGACACCATGATTCTTTAATAGATAAAGAGAAACATATTCCTAATTGACAGCACTGACTGCCAATTAAAGTAAATAATGCATCCCTTTGTAAACAAAGTGTGAGTTACACTATCCGGCATAATCTCTTAAAAAAGGACAAATGCATTGTAAAATGTTACAGCTGGCCAGAATTACTTGAATACAATTCCCTGAATCTTGCACAAATATATTGAGAACGAGCTTAGAGGTCTGATTTTTTAAAGTACTGTTGAGTCTACCTGAAATTGCACTGTGCTGTAAGCAGAAATTAATGTTTGAGAGTATGTTACAGATCGAACAATAAAGAAGTCTTTAAAAAGAAAGGTAATTTGAAGAACTTTGGTAGAAGATAATTTACAGAGGTCTCAAGCTCATTCCTACAATGTTCCACTGCGAGTCATCTTGGTAAGGAAATATCATGCTAAATAAAGATGCCCTCAAAAGACAGAGCTATAAAACAAGATCCAATATAAAAACACACCATGTATACATTGTCTGTGTTTCCTACCACATCATATATATTGTCTATGTTCCCTGCCAATCTTCTACCTCATCCCCTGCCTTACCTTGTTATTTGCCTTTCTTCATGATGTTGTGCTTGTAGCATTAGCTGTAAGGGAAAACCCCTAACTGAGAATTGAGTTATAGCTAGAGATGTATCACATTGTGGGTGTGAAGCAGAGATTTCTGCTGCTGAGCTATGCTCTTCTGAATCGATTAGCATGTGAAACTCAAATGGGGTTCTTATTTTTTATATTAAGACTGGTTATTATAAGGAAAAGTGAAATAAGGAAATAAGGGAAATTTGTGATGATGGAAGCCATGATTCGAAGAAGGGTAAGCTGTTTGAAATTCTTTAAAATAGATGCGTAAGAATAATCTATATTTTATCAGATTTTCAGAGAGTGCTGAATTGGATGATGATGGTATATGCATGTATCTTTGTATGTGGTATTTTTAAAGCGCAAACCTAATCAAAAAGCAGCTGAACTCTGTAATGGGTCCAAGTAAATCAGTGACTGATAGGAGAGGTAGCTGGTTTGTGGGTTTTTAATACATTCTTTAAAGAGATGTGTCAAACTCTTTCCCTAAATTGAAGCAGCGTTGGGGAGGGAGTGGCTCCTGATGGATACAAGGATGTTCTTCCAGATCCTGGATGTATTGATGGAATATGCTTTGTGCCTTGTTTTACTTTTTTACACTTCTTAGTCTGCAGTCTGATGGTCTCCTGGCTACAGCTGTGCCGAGAACCACCAAAGATGGTGAGCTTGTCTGCAAGATAAGTAAGGATGCTGGTTGTAATTCCTCTGTAAATGATGCAGCTGGGTTTGAAGATGGCCTGCCTCAACAAAAGGAGACACTGAAGTTCCATTAGGATGGGGGTGATGTGACTATAATTCTTCAAGACCTGGATGAGACATGCTGTGGAATTATAAAGCTACAATCATGTTACTCTCTTGTTGAATGAAAAATGTCACATAGGTCTTGTGAAGAACATTTGATAGATGTGCCAGGATCCCTGTTTGTTCATTTTTCTACAGGACAGCATCTATGAAGAATCTCTTAAATGTTCTGAATCATTTCACTAAGATTTACTCTATCCAAAGCATTGAAGATCGGGAATAACAAGGTGGAACATACTTATCTTATAATGATATCACTTATAAAGTCACTCATGACAGTGAGTAGACTGGTGGCAAAACGTCCAGGCCCATGAAGGTCATGTGGAATAATGAGACTAATGCACTGTGTATTGCAGAGACATTATAAAAGAGTCTGAAGAGAGAGAGAATATCTCCCCCACAAAATAGCTTAGTTGGTGGGTGTTGCTTTTCACTTTGTGTAGTTAGAAACAGACAAGCTTCACAAAGGCACTTTGATGGCAAAATGGCTTGTTCGATAATGATGTTCCTTTTTGAGTGGGTAGGGAATGGGAGTTGTTGATTTGGCTATAATGAGGGAAACCTTGAGGTTATTCATTGCTCTGTCTGTAGGAATCTGTTATTAGCAATGATGCTTAAATGTATAATCAATCATATTTTTCAGTGGGTTGATACAAGGCAGGTAGACATTGTTGTTATTCAGGTGACACAAACATTTCAAGTTCAAGCTAGTGGTTGGCTGTCATACTTTTGGATCAAAGCAGGATTTATGCAATGATTTATGGGCATGACCTGGCTGTTTCATTAGTCTATCAATCACCAGTAGGGGTGAGAGAGAGTTCACATTGCCTATAGTACATTCTTCTTACAACATTTGGTTAGGAGTACAAAGTCCCAACTCCCCACTCCTCCCCCCACCCCGGCAGGGGTGTTAGAAAATTCCTAACTTGCCTAAGCTGCTGAAATTGTATCCAAAGCAAGGTTTATGAACTGGTCTTTTTTTAGAAAGGACAAAGGCCCTTCAGCCACACATGCTTTATCACTGGAAGGTTTCCTAGCCAGCAATGAATATTGCTAGGTGGGTTGGCCAGGGGTTATTTGTGAGAAATGTAGATATGAATCACTCCAAGGTGTAATGCAATTGTGAAAAATGTGTACAGGTACGTTGGACAAGTATTTTTATTTATGTTACATCTCTACAAGATTAACAAGGGGAAAAAAAGCCCTAAGCTGCCAACTGCATTATTTGGTAGGCTTATGTTCCAAGCTTTGCACGCCTACAAAATAACACAAGCAGTTTGTTTCCTTTTTTTGAACTGGTCCCAGTTGGATCAGTAATAAATAATGAAATAAAATGAGGCAGTGGGAGGAAACAGCATGGGTAAGGAAGGAACGCAGGTGGAAAAGCAACATGGAGGGCAGGCACAAAACACACAGGGGTGCATGGTGAGTAGCAACACAGAGGGTGCAGGTGGGTGGAAGCAACACAGAGGTCAGTGTGAGGAAAGCAAATGGAGAGAGGGCGACCTGGATGGGGGGGGGGAATGAACAAATAATAAAGAGTGCACCATGGAGTTAAAATGCATAGGCGATTGACTTGAAGCACATACTGCATAGAAGAGAAAGCGTACACAACAGCAGCATGAAGGACAAAGCTGTGTAAAATTACATTTTCATAGTGTTATGAAAAGAAAAGGCAAAGAGAAGCCAGGCATACAATCCTTCTAAGGCCAACAAAAGGAGCTCCATTTCCTTTGGTCGTAGAGACATTTGACTTGCTTCCAAGGAATGACAGCAAGCCCTGAACAACAAGCTATTACCATAATGTTCAACTGTCAGCTATGTATTGGAAAAGTGGTTGCAATTTTACTGGTCATTTCAAAGAAAAACGTGTTAACTGTAAATGGCAGTGCGCTACCACATCAGTGCTTAAAAATACACTGCAGTCTACATACCACATCCTTACTACTGGCCTGCTTACTTGGTGTGGCTCATTTGCTACACTTGTGTTTTGTGTGTGATGCTTGGACTTTTCACCGTTCTTACGACTTCAGTGATGTGTCATCAATGGCAGCTCTCCCACTCTGAAAGTTGTTCCCGCGTCACTGGGAAGCAATGCAGGCACTCTGCTGGTGGGCACTGGAGCAGGCGCACTGTAGAGCGCACCACTGACAGACGCCTTGCCAGCCTGCACCCAGGCAGGCACTGGCGGATTCCCTCTTCGTCCTTTAAACTAGCAAAGTAAGCAACTTTTAATAACTTTTTCTTAATGTCTTCTTATGTTATAGTGCCTATCACAGACCTGCTACGTGCTTTAGGGCACTACCCAAATAGTTTCAATATGTTCACAGATTAAATCAGGCAGAAATGTGAGAACGGTGACATTGAGCACGGCAGTAAAACTGGAACTATTAGTCCCAATTCTTGTGGTTCAAAGGGGCAACATTGTTTCGAGGTGCCCACCAGCTATGCAGCGCAGAAAGCATTCTCAAAGGACGTTTGGAATGAACGCACTATACACAGATCTATGCAGAATATAGCATAGATACAATAATAATTATTCCTTGAATGGTGCCAACACAAACTGAAATGCCACTTAATAGGCAACATTACTACCCACCTCCTTGGTACTCATGCTATCTACCACTGACGGATGGAATGCTGAGTTGACTCCTAAACCCGCATGCAGCACCTAGATATGCTGTAGGAGCTCAGTCTATAAGTCTGTCAGACATTATGGTGGGCTGTTCTTAACAATGGGACTCTAGCAAACTATTTCAGCAAAATGCGCTATAGAGAGCTGCCCCCCTTGAGTGGGCTCTTGCAGGGAGCTGTCCGTGTGAACGGTGTGGCACTAAACTATCCCTTTGCACAATGCTATGCTGGACTGCCCATGTGAGGACCACTCTGCACAGGCCTCCACGCCCTATACTTGGTTGTACCCTTAAATTACACTTCCTTGAGCCTTCCCTGTATTTGATCTTTATTTTTTCTGGGGGGGAGGAAATAATTACAATGGGCGCAATAGCCGTAGAGAGACAAGAAATATGTTTGCAATATGAACTGAGGGAATGCTTACAAATACAGAAGAGATGAGAACTGCAGCCTCATAGTGGCTTGAAGAGATGTGGGGAAAGGCATGGTCTAAGTTGTTAAGAAGATGTGGGAGGGACGAGATATGAATTTCCTCAAGGAGGGAGCCAGTCTGGCGTGAGAAGGGAGGTTCGCTTCAGTGTGCCTGTCCATATGCAGAGAAAGTATGTAGGCGTGATCTGTCCTCGAGCTGTCTGCATGGTCTGGCACTAGCCTCATGGTTGGCACTACATCAGTATGATATTCCAACCCAAAAGGAAGATAGACGCCCTATTCAGCCGAAGGGGACAAGGTCAATGTGTAGAAAACCAAAAAAGAATTCCTTTTCATGCTAAAACCCTTTTTTTTTAAGATCAAGGATTATACTACTTATTGGGGAATGATGAAAATACACAAACAATTCTAAACCATGCATGTCCAAACAAACAAAAAATACTTTTCGTATATATAAAAATAAACTGTATTTATGAACAATCACATGCAATGTGTGTCAAATATTATATCAATGTAAAAAACAGTATAAACATATTAGGCCTTTCCTTTTTATATCCACATTATTAGGCTAAAAAACTAACAAATCTTTCTTTCATAAATATCCCTCATGCATAATCACATATATAAAAACAATAAAACATATGTCCCAATATTAAGTAAAATGTTATCAAAGCGCTATCAAAATTACTGTCAACACAGCGTTGCAGTGGTATTCGCAATGGTTCATCACACCTTCATCAGGACACCAAGACACATTAAAATAATACAAATATCTAAAACACAAGATCAGATGCAATGTATAAGTTTTTTATTCAGAAATAATATAAACAATCACAACAATATTTACATAAGTAGTTAGGACATGTTGTTTAGTGCAGTTAATCTCCCCCCATAAAAATAGACAGATAACCACCCCCTTATCCACATCTATTAAAAAGGCATATATCACCTTTTCTGTATGTCTCACAAGTTTTATTATTGCACTGAAAAAATCTAAATCTTACATGTCTTTTCTATTATTCTCACCTTTTCTATGTACCTCTAAAATACTGTTGTTGCATAGAAGAAATCTGGGAATTATACACCTTTTCTAATATTGCCCAGTATTTTTTATTTTATTATTTCTCATAGCTAATTGGTGGAGATGGATATTACATATTCCCATCATTTCATTGATTACCTTCTCACATGACCCAGCAGATATCAAGTATCTAGGCCCAGGTAGTGTACTTCATCTTATTTCAGCTTATTGGATCTACAAGCACCTTATATGAAACTCTTTCGAAGTGATGGTCCCGACTTGTCTGTCTTTTCTATGTACTTCTAAAATGCTATTGTAACATATAAAAAACCTGGGAATGATGTTCCTTTTCGATTATTGCCCAGTATGTTTTATTATCCTATTTCTCATGGGTAATTAATGGAGATGGATGATGTATATTCCTACCATTTCATTAATTACCTTCTCACCTGCCGATATCAAATATTTTGGCTGGGTGGTGGACTTCAAGAACTTATTTCAGCTTCTTGGGTCTACAAGTAGTGTACAGCTGGAGAGATAATAGTTACTGACTGATCTAAAAAGATGGACACACTGAAAACTTTGAGTTTTAAGAGGATCAATTTACTAAAATAATAAATGGTAACTCAAAGAATATTAGTACACTGACTTTGTTAATTGGTGAAAATGAAAAGTGGAACACTCTGTGGAATCTCAAGAAAAAGATGATTCGCACAGAGCTGCATTCAGGCTTTTTAATTGAACACTACAAAAAGGGTAGTATACTGAAGGGGCTACAAGTAAAGAATCAGTTGGGCCTTTAGTCAAAAATGAAAAGTTTAAAGAGCACTAGACTTTAATTGCTAACAGCTTCAGTGATGATTGGATGCTTCTAATTATTGAAAAAGCACAAGAAATAATAATTTTGGAGAAGCATGAAATAGAGAATCTAGAGACACAACATAGAGAAAATGGAGCATTGGAAGAGGAAAAACAGAAACTGGAGGAGATGCAGGAGGACCCAGTGGGATATAGAGATTATTTAGTGAATAAAAAAAAGCAAAGTTGAGGAACTGACGTGGGCCGATATAATGTAGAGAATGTTTATTTGTATCTCCAAGCAGCATACTATGAAAAACCAATATATGAAGGGAATAATACTAAGAATTGGGCCCAAAACAAGAAGAGGGGTTTTAAAAAGCATGTGACATTTTCAGATACCTCATTTATGAGTACAGAATCAGAAGAGAATAATGGACACGAGTATAGCGATAATAGGGAAAATAGAGAAGCAGAAGCAGGACCAAGTAGGGAGAATCCAATTTTTTTAGAACAACCCTAGAGGAAATATACCCAGAACCCCAGACTCAGAAGGAGAGGGAGACGAGGCTTTAGCTCTCAATTTCAGCCATAGTTTCAGAGCCAGGGTCCAAGGAGACAATATGTTAGAGCTGGGAGCCAGAAGAACTAGGATTAAACATCAAGAAGGCAGCCATAATAAATGGGTCCCCTAGAATTCTAAGTGGAGAGAAAGAGGAGGTTCGAGAGAAAGGGCTAGGTTTTGCCCCCAAGGCACCTGCAAATATATTTGAGATAGAAAGGAACATAAAACACTTGTTCAGAAAGATCAGGTTAAAAAAGTTCTTTATGGGAAAAGATTTAGAACCAAAACAAAACAAGTCAGGTTTGAAACCACCCTGAGTTTGGACACCTTTGAGGCAGATGGTAGGCAAGGAAGTAGAGGTTTTTGAGAGAGCACTAGAGAAAGGTATAGAAGATATTTTTAGTAAAAATAATTTGGAGTAAGAACAATCTAGTTAGGAAACATCAGGAGGCACTAAAACGTCTAGGGAATATGGAGGACATAACAATTAAAACTGGAGACAAGGGGAGAAGTATTGTTGTAATGGATACTGTGGACCCACTATAGGAAATCAAGCAGAGAGGAATGGAACACTCTTGTAGGAAAATTAGAAAGGTTTCTAAAACTGACAAAAGAAGAGGAGGTACTCTCATATGATTAATTTAATTTTCTATGTAATGCACATCTAAAAATACCAGCCCTCTATGACATTCCTAAGGTGCGTAAGAATCTTTTGGATCCTCCTCAATGAGACCAATCATATCTAGTCTGGATTCCCTTACTGAGCCCATCAGTAAATACGTTGATAGTTTTCTTAAATCTTTGGTCTTGAAACAAACCTCGTACGTGAAAGATACAACAGATATGATACAGAAGATTGAGCATGAATGGCTAGTCTCATTAGACATTGAAGCTTTATACACAAATGTACCTCAGAATGACAAGATAAAGGATGAGGATGGTTATTTATCTCCACACAGAGATTTTATAATGGAATGTGTGGAGATTATCCTCTAAAATAACATTTTCTTATTTAGTGGAGAGCGTTATTGCCAAACTAAAGGGACCAGCATGGGCGTGACCTGCACCCCAAGTCTGGCTTGCTTATATGTGGCATCTTTTGAAGATAGACATATATATAATGAGATCGCCCCATTTTATGAAAATGTAACACAATGGTCTTGTTATATAGATAATGTATTTTTGATCTGGCGGGGAGCAGAAAGGAGCTCGCCTGCTTTATGGAGTGGCTGAATTGTGGTGACCCAAATTTGAAGAATACATCCACATTAGCCAGTGTAAGTGGACTTAAAAATAAAGGTAGTAAAGGGGAAGTTAGATGTAGGATTGTTCACTAAATCTACAAATCAAACTAATTTGCTCCATTATACTAGCAATCATCTTAGTTGCCAAAAGGACAACATACTCTTTGGTCAATTTCTTTGTTTATGATGAAATTGTACAGATAAAGTCAACTATGAGAAACACACTAAACTATTAGAGGGGAAATTGCTGGATAGAGGTTGCCCAAAGAAACTGATTAGAAGAGCATATAAAAGAGCTAAAAATTACAATAGGGATAGTCTATTTGAGAGAACATCAAAGGCACAGGATAAGGAAAGGATTTCTTGTGTTACCAATTTTTCCAATATGAGCGCAAGATAAAGAATTTGATTAATATGAATTGGACATAACTGAATGGAGCAGGTGAAAAACATCTAGATAAGCCCCTATGTGCATATAGGAGGAATACAACAATATGGAATTGCTTGGTACATACCTATAGGGAGCCCAGAGAGAAAAACAAATGGGTTTAAAAAAATGGGAATGTGATTACAGGCAATTTTCCATGTGGAACATACGGGAATTGTGGGACCATTAGAAAAGGGAATACTTTAGTATTCAATGGAGTTAGGCACCAAATCAAGAACATAGTGAATTGCAGGACAAGGAATATACTTTATTTAATTGTCTGTCCATGCAATAAAGGCTACATTGGAGAGACCAGTGGGGAAATACATATGAGGTTAAATGAATATAGGTCAGCCATCAGAACCAGGAGAATTAATGTTCCACTAGTTGGGCACTGGATAGAACAGCTGCACCAAGAGAATTAATTAAGATAGTGTGTTGTGGAGAATATTAAAGGTACAGCAAGGGAAGGAGATATAGAGATGAACAGAAAGAGGAGAGAACAGTTGTATATTGAAGAAAGTGACCATTTGATCTAGTGAGATGTGGTTATTTAATACGGTAGAGGCATTGATACATGAGCTGCATTTATACATTAGGAGATGTTTGTAGAGGATAGTTTTCTCTAGCATATGGAATGGAATTGAGGCATTTAACAGCATATCCTGGTTTTATCTGTCATGTACAAATGGGTTGGAGTAACATAGGAGAACTGAGGAAGCTGGATGGTTCTGTTCCCTACTGATATTGAAGAGGAGGGCCAGTCTGTCATGTTTGATGGTGTCAGTATGGAAGATTAAGCATTAATGATGACAATGGGGTTAGGTATAGGACCATGTATAAAGGATAGGTATGTGGAATTCTTTTTGCGTGATACATACTGTTTGGGGTCAAGGGCAACATGTTGTCATGTTTATTTTGTCCTTGCAACAGGTAGGCCCAACCCACTGCAGCTCAAACCCTTTAGCTGCCTGTTTATAGAGAAGGGAACTGTCTGCAGGTGAGGTAATTCATGTGTCCATATGTGAATGCTGTTTGAACTTGTATTTATGTTTCATTCATTAAAAGCCTTCATTATTAGGGTGAGCACTGTAAATAAACGTTTTAAGGTCACACTGCACTGCTGGAAGTGGTTCCAGTAAAAAAATAAAAAAGTGTACACACATGTTTAAAACGTTTAACAATATGAGGCTAAGTATAATACTCCCAGATGCACTCTGATTAGATGCAAATGTTTGCAGAAGCTTGTAAGCAAGAGTGATCATTCGTTGCTTTCAAAATAAAATGTTCAGAAAAAAAGTTTTGCTACTATGAAATTTTAGGTGCTATTTCTTGGAAGCATCATTTAGTAAACTGTGTTGGTGCATGCTAGTATTTCCCAAAAATATTCCTAATGGAAAATCAATGTAACCATTTCCAAAAAGATTATGGGAAGCATGAAAAAAACAAGCACTGGCAAAGCCAACCGATCAGACTTTTTTTGTGAGTTTTTTGGTTTTATGAATGCGTGTCTTGTTTTGACATGGCTTTTGTAATACCTTATTGCTGTGGAAGCTGCCAGGCCCTCAACATTGCAACAAACACTGGAAAAAAGAAAAACAAAGGTTTTTGGTCTCAAAAAGCACACATTGCCACCAGTGGTGTAACAAAGGCCATGCAGCCCCCCTCCAGGGGCCCATCTCTGCACAGCACCAGCCCATGGTCAGTCTGGAAGGGGGCCTCCATGTTCTTTGCAGCGGGGGCCTCCAGCTTCGTTACGCCACTGATTGCCACAGTGGTTTCTGGCACTGAAAAAACTACTTTGAGTGCCAATATGCTCCTTGTGGAAGAGCAGAATGAGATCACACACAATAAAGCCAGCCAATGGATAGAGAGAGAAATAGAAGTTTAATTAAAACAAAGGCCCATATTTATATTTTTTGACGCAAACCAGCACCGGCGCTGGTTTGCGTCAAAAAATTAACAGCCGGCTAACGCCATACCTACGCACCATGCCTTATTTAAGGAGTGACATTAGCAAGCGCTGTGGACTGGTCTGAGTAAAAAAAAAGACTCAAACCAGGCAGCGCCGTCGTAGGGGAAAATGGGGTTTGTGCATAAAAAAATGGTGCAAATCAAGTTTGAGGCAAAAATCATGCCTCACACCGGACTTGCGCCATTTTTTGACGCACAACCCCCATTGAAAAGACTCCTGTCTTAGCAAAGACAGGAGTCATGCCCCCTTGCCCAATGGCCATGCCCAGGGGACTTCTGTCCCCTGGGCATGGCGATTGGGCACAGTGGCATGTAGGGGGGCCCAAATTAGGCCCCCCTATGCCACTTTAAAATAATACAAAAAAATACTTACCTCAACTTACCTGTACTTATCTGGGATGGGTCCCCCCATCCTTGGGTGTCCTCCAGGGTTGGGCGAAGGTGGCAGGGGGTGTCCCTGGGGGCAGGAAAGGGCACCTCTGGACTCCTTCCATGGTCAGAGACCATGGAAGTGAGCCCACAGGTCCCTTAACGCCTGCCCTGACCCAGATGGTAAAAAATGGCACACATCAGGCTGTGTGCCTATTTAAGGCCCGCCTCCTCCTGTGTGTCAAAATGACGCATGAGTAAAAATAAGGCGCACAGGCCTTAAAGTCAGTTTTTGGGCGGGAACGACCACCTTGCATGTCATTAATGCCAGGCAGTTTCCCGCATCCAAAAATTTTCGCACACAGAGGAATTTTGCTGTCCACGGGCTCAGCCGTCAAAGTTTAAATACGGTGCACGGTTTGCGCCGAATGTGCATCAAAATTTTTGACGAACATTCGGCGCAAACAGAGTATAAATATGCCCCAAAATGCATTTGTAAATGCCAGACCTAATTACGGACCCAATTCTTAAAGAAAGTCACAAAAGTGCTCCCATGGTATATGTCTTTGAAAAGTGGCTTTTATGAATTCACAAGAACTTACAGAAATGGACCAAGAAATCGTACTTCTAGAAAAATTTGGATACTGCATTTTAGCATGAGCAACAATGCATGTGTAGAATTGCTCATGTGATAATCTATTGGGCGTTTACAAGTTCACTTTCCCTCCAACCACTTTTTTCTCAACCCTGGAAAAACTTCTACTTCTGCCCTTGTTAGGAGTAAATTTCCAACCTTTCTTATTACGGGAAAAAGATTAGAGAAGAGCTGGTGAAAATCCTTAAAACATGCAAGTTAGTAAGTTTGCAGACTCAAAGGCATTCCAGCCCTGGAACTATTGCTTACTGCTTCCTCCAGCCCATATATGTAGATCTGTGGAAAGGTGGCAACATAAAGAAATTGCTATAGAAGGTATTACAATTGCAAGTATTCAAGTCCTACTATAGTAGTAGCCCTGGCATATCAGAGAGGCTATTATCAGAGCTCTTACATAATGAGATTGCTGCCATAATATGTCGCTGCAATACATGGCACTGAAGGGACAAGTAGATTTTTTTTAGAGTACAGGACATGTAGATTTAAGAAGCAATCTGTCCCATGGATAAATAGATACTTTATTAAATTCAACACCCCTGCTGGAGTTATGATGGCCGACACTTTAGATTGGTGGTAATTGCGCATGTGGAGGAAGGGTTTTGCATAGAAGGGGGTTCTGAACTAAGATGGCGGCTTTACATGCTGAATTGGGAAGTCAAGACTAAATACAAACGAGGTAAGGTTGTACTGAATCTGTTTGCCAGAGCTTTATGCTGGATCGTTCTCCCACCTCGCCGCCAAGACATGGAACACTATTCCCACCCACCTGCGACAGACACAGGACCTACTTACCTTCAGGAGACACCTCGAGACATAGCTGTTCAAGCAGTAGCAGCCCCTCCCCTCCCATCAGTGCCTTGAGACCCTCACGGGTGAGTAGTGTGTTTTACAAATGCTCTGATTGATTGATTGATTGATGGGTATCTGAAGCGAACTTAAGGATAACACGGAAAAAAACCGGGGCTGTAGGTTGTTAGTATTTGTTTCTTGTTCAGCGGGAGACTGAACAATGACATACATGTAAGCCTCTTATGGCCCAATAGTAGGATGAAGCATGTGAATTGAGCTTCCTGTAATTGTTCAAGACTAACCCAAGTTGGGTACAAACCAGTGTGGGTAATATAAATTATTTACGTTGCTGTCATAATGGGCAGTGTGTTACGGGTGAGTCTGTGACCAACGGAGCGAAAGTAATTAAAGTAATTTGGTGTTTATAAGTTTGGAGTGCATATTGGGAAAGTTTAAACCAGTATAATAGTTATTTTGTTTATTTTTGAGAAGGTAGTAAACACGGAGTAGAGAGTGGCATGATAAGAAAGCGATCACATCGGTGGGTACAAGTGTGAGGGCAGTGTCACGCTGACAACTTCAATAATAGATTGAGAAAGAAGTTTTAGCTGTAAACCTAATTGGGAGGTATTTGGTGTACACCAATGCCCAGTACACTGATGGGCAAATGAAAATGAAGTCTTGTTGCGATGAGTGATTTAAATAATAAAGTATAGGAACACATGCATGAGGTGATAGCGTAGAGTTAGGAGTAACTTAGCTAAATCTGTTCAAAACAATTGCTTGATAAGATTTTGAATATGTTTTTGTAGAGTGTCCTGTTCTGTACTAAATGAACTGAATTGGGCTACAGTGAGTGGTGGATAAAACAGGCACATGTCACCCTAACTAAGTGTGCCCGATCAAGTATTGAAGTGGGGTGAGTTTTAGACTGTGCGAGTAACCTTTGGAGAGAATGTATAATGGTTCCATCCTTGAAGATATATATTATGTGATCTTTATAGATAGAATGTACCCTTCATGAGTAAGAATTAAGCTGGGCCATATGGGAACGTGAAGGCTACGAGTAGGAGACGTGGTTATATCGAAGGGAGTCCTATCTCATAGGGGACTGGGTGAGTTTCAGACAGTTCGAGTAATACCAGGAGTGAATAAGTGATGGGTTTATTACTGAAGGGAAATTGTATGTTATCCTTCTAGGGAGAATGTATCCTTCATGAAAACAAAGCTTTAACATAGCTGGGACCATCACTTCGAATGAGTCTGATATACGGTGCTTGTAGACCCCAGAAGCTGAAATAAGATCTTGAAGTCCACCACCCGGGCATAAATACTTGATATCAGCTGGGGCAGGTGAGAAGGTAATCAATGAAATAGTAAAAATATAGATTATCCACCTCCATTAATTAGCTATGAGAAATAACATACTAAAACATACTGGGCAATAATAGAAAAGGTATATAATTCCCAGTTTTTTTCTACGTAACACTAGCATTTTCACTGTACATAGAAAAGGTGATAATAATAGGAAAGACATATTAGTCGGGACCATCACTACAAATGAGTCTCACATAAGGTGCTTGTAGACCCAATAAGCTGAAATAAGGCTTTGAAGTCCACTATCTGGGGCTAAATACTTGATATCAGCTGGGGCTGTTGAGAAGATAACTAATGAAATGATGGGAATATAGATTATCCATCTCCATCAATTAGCTATAAGAAATAACATAACATACTGAGCAATAATGGAAAAGAAGTATAATTCCCAGATTTCTTCTATATAACACAGTATTTTAGAGGTATATAGAAAAGGTGATAATAATAGAAAAGAAGTATAAGTCTTAAATGTTTTCCATGCAATAATAGCACTTGTTAGATATACAGAAAAGGTGATATATGCCTTTTTAATAGATATGGATAAGGTGGTGGTTATCTGGCTATTTTTATGGGGGGAGATGAACTGCACTAAACAACATGTCTGAACTACATATATTAATACTTTTATGACTGTTTATATTATGTCTGAACAAAAAACTGATAAATTGCATCTGGTCTTTTGCTTTTAGATATTTGTATTATTTTAATATATCTTTTTGTCCTGAAGATGGTGGGGTGAACCACCTCCAATACCACCAAAATGCCACATCAAGTGCTTTGATAGCATTTTTCATAGTATTTGGGCATATGTTTTATTGGTTTTATATACATTGCTCATTTACGGCAGTCTGTCTGTCAGTATATTAGTAAATTAACTGGCTGCTACAAGAAGACAGATTGCATTTCAATCCACTTTCCACTTCATCACTAAGGCCCTCATTATAAGATTGGCGGCAAATGCCGCCTACCGCCCCGACGACGGCCGCCAACATACTGTCGCCGTGGCTACCGACCGTCCATGGCATTATGACCGTAGCTGGAATTCTGGCTACGGTCATGGCGGCAGACGGCAGTAAGGTTGCGCTGCAGCCAGCAGCAGCACCACGCCAGCAAAACACCGCCTACTGTATCATGTTCGATGATATGGCCTGGTGGTGTTTTGCTGGCGGACGGTGCTTCTGGCAGCCGTGCCGCGTCCCATCTCCTGCAGGAGGACCACCTGCAAGCAGGTAAGTCGGGTTCTCCGACAGGAGAGGGTGGTGGAGGGTGTTGTGTGCGTGTGTGTGACTGTGTTTGAATTTCTGCATGCGTGTGTAGTGCGTGTGTCTATGAGTGGGTGTGTTTGTACGTGCATGTTGTGTCGTGTGATTGCATGTGTGCCTGGATGTATGTTTGTGAGTGTTGCTGTGAGTGTGTATGAATGTATGCATGCTTGGGTGAATGTGTGTATGCATGTGTGTATGGGTGTGTATGTATGTGCGTGTATGTGTGTATATGTGGGGGGTGGGAGGTGGAGGGTGTGGAAGGACTCTGGAAAGGGGGAGGTTGGCGGGGGAGACCCCTATCAGTGCCAGGGAAAGAGTTCCCTGGCACTGATAGTACCTACCGCCATGGTTTCCGTGGCGGTACAGAAACCATGGAAACCATGGACGTGGGCTGGTTCAAAATGCCATGGGCAGCCTAGTGACGGCCGCCGGGCTGGAGACCGTAGTCTCCAGCCCGGCGGTCATTACCGCTGTGGCGGTCGGTGTGTTAACTTGGCGGTTTGGCTTTGGCCAAACCACCAATGTTATAATAGTGGAGGTATGTACCGCCAGCCTGTTGCCGGTAATACCTCCACTATTACACCGACTGCCGGGGTCATAATGACCCCCTAAGTCCCTTTTCATCTAATAATAATTAAAATATTCCTCTTTGTTCTTTTGTCGTAAATTGCCTAGTTTTTACTTTTTTGTTTCCAGTAGTCTTTAATTGCTGAATTATTGTCTATCTCTTCTCTTTTTTTCAGTCTTCATTTGGATGAAATGTGTCACTAATTTAGGTGCCATTTTGGCACATCTAACTCTACCATTGTGTTGAAGGATCCTGGTCGTAATTCTCCTTATTATAATATCTATATCCTGTAGGCAACACAGACACTCACATGTGATCTTGTAATTGCATTCTGACTGATGGCAGTCTGTATAGGATCTCTGTTGTAAACACATTTTAGTCTCAAGTCTATCTCGTTTATACTTTCTGTTTACTCACACACACTACATGTCCCATCAAAAAATGCCATTTTACTGGTGGCATGTTCCAAAGTGTACTCTTTTTGTAGGTTCTTGAATGATCATCTGAATACTAATATAGTAAAGGTGGTTCAACAAGCTTTTGCGGTAGTTTTAGATTTTTAGAAAGCTTCCATAAATATATCTCTCCGGTTTGCCTTTTTGGACAGTTGTTGTGGATAGTGGTGTTCTTTCAATTTCATACCTGGGTCCTCAGGTTATCTAATAGTTAGGTAGGCCTGCCTACATGAAGCATTCATCTTAATGGTAAGTTGTCATGGAAAGGTCTCGGATTATGGCTCTCAAAATAGGGCATTGTTGTATATATTCCTCCATCTTTGGCCGAAAGTTAATGGTCAAGGAACTGTAAGGTATTTGTAGTCACTGTAGAATGTAAATGCTGGTCTTTTGCATTCAGCCACTGGGGCAATTCTTTTACTTCTTTTACTGTATAAAACGTCATCTATGTGACATTACCATACTTAATCCAACACTTGAGGGAATTCCTATTGATAAATATAACTTGTATTTCAAAACAGTGCACATACATGATTGGCATAGTCAGTGCATAGGAACACTTTATGCTAGTGCCCCCTCCTGAAGAAAAACATTTTCAAACTAGAAGTAATTTTGTTTCTACTAAGGCTTCACATTCAATGCAGTGATGAAATTAATTTGTTTAAGATATGGCTATTCCGTGCCCCTTAAAAGGTGTTCGATTACTCATAATATTTCCTCTTATAGAACATTACAATATAAAGCCTACCAAAGGGAAACATTATTTATGAGATAGGTGTATATATTAATGATCCCTTTAATCCTAAATTGAAAGTCTATTTGTTATACTGCTATAGAAAATATTAAGATGAGGATAGATATAAAATAATTATGGGTTTTCTGTACTCACTAAGGGGTTCGTCATTGCGGTGGCCGCGGTGGCAGTCAGACCGCCGGCAATGTGACAGTCTGACAGCCACATTATGATTGTGGTGGCTGCACCACGGTCGGACCACCAGCACCTCCACTTGTCCTACACTGGAGGAGCTGGCAGTGCAGGCGGTCCTAATCTGCTGCAATCTGCGCTGGGGATTACGAGTCCCTTCTCTGCCAGCAATTACATGGCGGTAGTCCAGTCATGTAAAGGCTGGCGGAGACAGGGTGCAGGGTGCCCGAGGGGGGCCGTGCACTGCCCATTTATTTGGCATGAGGCACTGCGCAGGGCCCCCCCCCCTGTCCATCCCCTTCACGATTTTCACTGTCTGCTTTGCTGAAGCACCATACACACTACAGCATTGCCACCTGCTCTATTATGAGCTGACATCAATGTTATAGACTGTTTCCCTCTGGGCCAGCAGGCGAAAACTTTGTTTCCTCCCACTGACCCAGTGGGAAACTCTTAATGGGGCCCGCAGAAAGGGGGCTGCACCTTACCATGAGAGTTTGGCGAATGGCCTTTTCCATCTGCCAAACTCATAATCACCACCTAAATGCCTAAACAGTCAGGTAATTAAGTATATTTCAAAATACAAAATTATCCTATTGAAATGAATTGGCACTGGAGATTGATTACTTTCTGATCCACCTTTTTTTGCTGTGTAAAGATTACATTGAACAGGACAACATGTTTATCTGATCACACTCCAGAAAAATAGGTTTTGTCTCTCCCCGTGAACCCTGTTCCTATTTTTAGTTGAAAATGGGTAAGGGTTGGTTAATGGGATGATTTTGGGCAGATGGTTGTTAAAAGGTTGTCTCAATTCAGGTTGCATAATTGGGCACACAATGTTTACAGGTTATGTGAAATGCCCACAAGGTTGTCATCAATGGTCAGATAACATGCTTTTCCTTTGCTTTTGGTGGAGAAGCAAGAAGGATGTAGTAATGGCTGAGAATTTGGTTGTAACAATGGAAACCAAGTTAATGGTTTAGAGCCTATCTGCTCAGTCAAATTTTGGGGTTTATGTTAGAGGCATGAAGTCAGAGCTGACATCTTTAACACGATAAGTATGAAGAACATAAGGCAAAGAAACCTGATACATTTCTAGTTCTTACTGAGGAGGAAGAAATGTCCAAAGACATGATCATGGTGAACTAAGGTTATCTCTGAGGTCAAAATGTAAATGATCTGGCAGCTGTTGGAGATTGTTTTTACTATTTTATTCATACCTCCATTGTCATAGACACCCATTAGCTGATAATTATCTTAGTAAATTATATTTACCTAGAACTTCTGATAAGGACAGAGAGCTGTTTGATGCAGAAAATAATATTAGAAGAGGTTTCCAGTAATAGTACAAACTACCAATCTGGGAAACAGCAGGTTTAAATAGCCTGTGCTGAATCTCACAGGGGGTGCAGTAAACCTTTTGCTCCCGATTTACTGAATGTTTTAACGTAGATATCAGGACTCACAGTCCAGCTGAATTTTCAGGATTAGCAAATGTAGACAGCTTATTCACACTGAGCGAGTAGGACATGCTGTACACCTGCATCAGGATCTGAAAAGAGCTATGCGTTGTAGGCATTTTCAGGATCAGGGGTAACGCGAGACACAAGAGAAACAGGATCAGGAGACAGACATGGCAGGGAAAGAGCAGGAAAAGAGCAGGAAAAAGTAAGATTGGAGGATTTGAGCAGGTGGTCAAGGATGGCTGGGGCAAAAAGCCATTAGGAGGGCTTTTAAGATCAAGAACACTAAGAGACCAATCAGAGTGAAGCCTCAAGGGAAGGCGCAAGCCTTCAGGGAAATTAGAGAACTGCTATTTATGCTAGTCAGTTGCCTTGGAACTACATAGTTGTAAAACTCTCTGTTTCATTGTCATGCCCTCTATTTGCTCCTTGTCTACACCTTTGTTGTCCCATGCACTCCTTCCTTGATTCTGCCTCTCTGCAGAAGTCTCCCTTGTTTGGTTTATTTGTTCTCGCATTCGATGTCAAGTAGATCCTGTTGCATTTCAAACCTACCCATCTGGCACATTCAGCTGCTGCTTCCTCCAGTATCACCCCACTGTCTTTGTAGCAGTTGCACCTCACTCAATCTGTTTTCCATTTCTTAGACTTTCCAGATATCCGGATGATTAAAAGTACTCTTGCCGCATTACCAGAAACTCCTTACTGAGAACCAGAAATGTACTGGGCTTGAGTTGGGGTTTTACTGGAGATGGTACTGCCTTGCATTAACTATCTCATATGTTTTTTTATGAGGTGGTAAAGAGGGGATGTGTGCAAGTATATTTATATCTGATGAATTACAATAATGTGAAGCTGGTACTGAACCACAGAAGAGGCCTCTTGGGTTTCTCTAACCCTTACCACTACTTTCCTACAACCAAGCGCTTGGGCTCTCAGCAACTGTTATTTAAAACCAAGTAAATCTGCAAGGGTGGTATTCTGGAAATTAGCACTGGAATCCAACAAATGTAACCTTTAACTCCCAAAGCTCATAGGCATGCAGGTGGATTTGTTCTCTTGATCTTGCTAAATTAGCTAGTACCCCAATGGTTATTTTACCCGTAGATGTGAAGAAGTTAAACATATGAGGTAGGAGTTAATCTGGCTAATAGCTACGAATATTGGGTTGCCTAGTGGTGGTGAAGACATTAGATTCAAGGTACAAAAAGTTTGGTTGGTGACCGCTGCCATGTTTTGACGCTCATCCACCAAACGTTTAACACATGTTTTTCAAAAACAAACTCCCAAAGTTAAAAAAAAACAAAAAATACCGAATGACCTCCTACAACCTGGAATTTCTTTTACCTTTTTACCAGGGTGTGCTGGTTACTATTTTTTTCTGTCTCCCCACCATCACGTTTTCCCTGGTGGTGCAGACAGAAGAAAAAGGCATTACACCATTCACCCCAAATAAGGAGATTGGTTCCTTTAACAGCCTTATTCCTTGGGGCCATCGGAGAAGCCTTCCTTCGGCATATCAAATGAGGGCTCCGTAAACAGAAAGTTTACAGTCCACCCATCTCTAAGTTGGGGAGACAGACCAGGTGCTCTTGCAACCAAGTAACATGTTAACCAAACTAAAAATCAGGCTCTAAGTATAATAAAAGATGTTTCATGTGCACTGTGGCCTTGGTTAGGCTCCCTTTTACCTGAGGGACTTTTTGAGGACTGACTATGCCAGTTCAGCTTCATGAAAGTGCTACTGAGAATCATGACTCAGAGAGATTATTAAAAACCTGCAATTTTCAGTTTCGGCACGGAAAACTACAGTGCATTGCCCACCCAATCTGCTGAATGAACATAGCCTCTAGAGGTGATTAAGTTCTTGCGGTCTAAAATAAAATGTCATGAATCATCACCCAGTACAAATCTAATATTTCAAAATATTAATAATTATTATAATAATTACTATTGCATTGCTTGTAGAGGGCATTCTCATCAACCAATTACACCAAGTCCTAAAGATATATCAAACTGGGTAACAGGAGTTGTGTCTCTCAGTCACAGAGAGCGTCCTCCTTTTAGTACAAAAACTCTCACCCACCTTTGGCTGACCTGCTTCATCACAAAGTTCTTCCTCACGCCATGATGTATTTATGGTGTGGGCTACAACACCCCCGCAGGAGAGGAGCTATTCAGATTGGCAATCCCTACATTATCGTTGGGGGTAGGAAGTGGAGTGTACAGTGAAAATGTGAGAAAACTAAAACTATCTCCTGCTGAATCTAAGACTATCTTTATTCATGTCCTTAGGGTACAGGATTAAGAAATAGAGGACATCTTCTACCCTAGTACAAATGGAGGATTGACATGTTTCAAACTCTAGTGTACCTCTAACAGGTGTCTAAGGCTTTGATCAGGACCAGTTTTCTAATCACTCTGCATATATGTGAAATATACAGTCACTTAGTGTAAACAGTGAATAATTACATCATGACAATGGCAAGAAACTTTTTTTATAAACAACAAAGTAGAACATACCGCAGCTGTAATAGGTTGGGAAGTTGTCAGGGTTTTGACGAGGGGCTGGATCATAGAGGTGAATAATATGGAAAGAAAAAGAGAGAAAAGGCTATAAAGGTATTTGAAAAAATAGATATAAAACCTTGAACAAGAGATCAGTTTAGGAGAAGAAAGTAAAGACTTCAGTGTATCATATTTAGCTGATTTGATGGAGAATTATGTGGAACGTCTTGATGGATGAAGGCAGAAACACATGGAAAACAGAATCTTTCTATCCCTAAATGAAACCCATCTACTCATAAGGCATTGAGAATTTGGTCTTCAGGCATTTTGTCGCAGGTTGTATAAAATCAAAGGCAGGAAGAATGCCTTTTAAGCATGATTTCTGTATCTACATCAATAGGAAGAATACATTATGGTTGGAAAGATGAATGATTAATTTGAAGCTAGAATAATTAAAGATTAGCTAAATAAAGCCAGGACTCAAACGTGTGATTTCTTCAATACACACATGCAAACTATGTAACAGACCAATTTTCAATACACTGCATGAGTTTTTTAAGAAAACCTTATGAGATACCACCATCATGCCCATGAAGTATCCCATTTCTTCCTGTTTTTATAGGAAGAAAAGATGCACAATTAGGGGCCATGCAATCCAACTCTTTATGAAATTGTGACTGAACATACCAAGTTGGATTGAATTGAAATTAACCATAATGCTACCATACTCCACAAACTTGTACAATGTTTTAAAGAAGAGGTAAACCTCATCTAATTTTGACAAAATAATCAGATGCTGGTATTATGGTAAACATGGAGTAAGAAAACAGTTATGGCTATAAAAAACCTAAGCAATGTTCTTTTGTGTTGGTGCTATTTCTTACAAGTCATCTCAAAGAGCTCTAACAAAGTCCATATTTCACAAGTTGATCTCACAGAATGTGTTCATCAGAATTGTAAAGCAAAAAAAAGTGTCAAATGAGAGCTCATTGGGTGACTATCCTCACCTATATAAGGGGGACATTCAGCTCTCTATGCACTATTGGCTTTTTGCTATGACCTGAAGATTATTTGTAGTATCTCACAAACAGAAGGAACTCATGCATTTACATTTTTCTGAATCTAGCTCCCAAAAGACACCAGAAGTAGGGTAGAAAGCAACAAACATTTTAAATTATATAAAATGACCTTCACCCACTAGTTCTACCAGTGACATGTTTCATTATTGGATCTTCATCGCTTCAATGCTGTTTGTTAGTGGAGCTCTTATTGCTAACGGAGGTGTGATTAAAATTGCCGGCAGGTTTTCCTGTCTATGACCAGTTAATCTCTTTATTCAGGATACCTTTCAGAAGAATGAAAACCTTTGAGAGAGGATGCTGAAAGGGTAAACTATGTATGTCAACATCTCAGGTCCTGTCTACCACTAGTGTCTTCTGAAACGTAGGTTTAGAAGTGTAAATGCAGGGCTTCCCTCTTTTTGTGATAGAGATAGTTCAGATTAAGAAGCAGAGGGTCTCCTCCAGTTGTTGATTCTCACTCCCTCTGGTGATGTGTGAAAGTGAATATTTTAAGTATGCATGCACACACAATCCGAGTTTAGCTGTTGGCTAGCCGTATTTGCTTTTTATTGTGTTGTGGGACATGTTGCTGTGCTGTGTTGGCATAATAATAATAACAATAATAATAATCAGAAGAAGAAGAGGAAGACCAAGCCTTGTAAGAATAAAATTCTGAGTATGATAATGTTATCTTATGATTATAGAATACTACATCAACAATGCTTGTTAAATAAACACAAAAACAATGTATTCTGTCAACATACGAAAAAGAAGTTCAAAAGAACTGTAATAAAAATGCATTATAGCTAAACTATACATTTAAAATGATGATAAATGAAAAACTACAGCTGGGACTTTCAATGAGAACTAAATTTCACCTAGCAGATTAGAGGCAAAATAGAAGAAAAATAAAGACTTTGATGAAAAACACCAAAAATGTGTTCGGTAACAGACACCTTTGAGAAGCAGGTTCGTCCCAGATGAACCCCTAAATGACCCTTACCCAAAGGAAGTACATTACATACAAAGAGGCAACTCAGTTGTTGTGCCAAATGTATTGGAAACCATCAATGAAATTGCCAAATGACATAAACAGATTTTTATAAAAAGTGTTTGAATTTGTCAGCGGTAAACTCGGTTTGAAAGATCCAGCATCAGAAAGGGGGAAATTGTAGAAAACCTTGACACAACTGTGACCACAAGGCACAAAATGAGGAAAGACATTGTGATTGAGTTTGAAAACATATGTCACAGATGAACTAGCCAGGATGTTCTCATTTTGGAAAATCACTGAGCAGAATGTAATATACTTTGTTTAATTTGTATGGGAAAATATGAGACGCAAATAATGATCTGAACACCGCACAGCACTCTTGCAGCCCTTTATTGAGTATTTTAAACAAGACTCAAGGGAGAACGTAACCTTGCACATTTCCACTAAAAGATGTAACCTTTCTAGCTAGACTGAATCTAAGAACTAATACGTCATGCTCACATTCAGATGTACATAGTATTCATTTTCATTTTCAGAAGTTTCAGTAGATCTTCAAGCCACATGATCAAAAGCTGACAGGTGCGATTTAGTTTCTTTGATTCTGAGGTGGATAAAACAAGTGCATTGAGATGGGGAATAACAAAATCTCTTTTCTCATCGCCCACAAACAATTCAAGTTGTTGTGCTTGATAAACAACGAGTTATCACTTATATTGCTATTAATAGTAGTTGCAGAACTAATAGCAGTAGCATTAGCAGGAGTAGCAGAACAGTAGTAGAATTATTAGAAGTAGTACTACTATTAGTAGCAGTATAATTAGTCGTAGCAGTACTAGCAGGCGTGCTTTTGCCACAAACTATAACTTGCAGTATAATTTATTTGAATTCTAAAACATTGAATACCTTCCCAAAAGATATCATAGATTTGGTCTGAAAAATGCAGCTCATCCGTCTCCAAAACTTTCTTTGCAAAACTAACAGTTACTAATTTTACCACAGTAATGTAGTTGTTGCCTCTGCACACATTGAAGACCAACATTTCAAACCGTTTAATCAAAAAGGTCATTTTTGTGTTTTCCTGACTATATCAATTTCTTGCATTTTGACAATTTGTTGTCCTCAAATATTATTCCTTTTGCTTAAGATACTACTTATGTACAATTAATATCACTCTATATTACATTTCTAATAAGGGGTGCAATCACAGGTACTTGTCCCACACTCACTTCATGTTTTCTAATGAACATTGCCTCATAACAAGGAACAATAGCAGTCTTGGCGTCTTCCTTTTTTATAGAAGCTGCCATGGAATCATAAATTGACAGCCAGGAGTAGTGTTATGGCTGCACCATCTACACAGCCCAAAGTAGCCATTGGGTGAGCTCTACAAAGTGTTGCTCTAAGTGACCATTCAAGACCTGCTCCAGTAACCTTCTTCTATGATAGTTATGTCTTACTCGTACCTACATGCCACTTGCACCTGAATATGCAGGGCTGATTCACAAAATATTTTCTGTGAGGAATTATGTTTTATGACAGGTATTAGTTGTGATCTATTCATGAATTTCTAAGAGTGAGACATTATTACTTACAAGCGAAACATTTTTCCTTGAAAATTGGGGCCTGAGACTGATGCCTGATTCACAAACTTATTTTAAAAAGTTGTAATTCCTGCAATGCTGTTAGTGGATTTCCATCTTTCGGATCCTATTAGAGTAATTGGTCTGAGACTGCAATTGATGTTTGCACTTACTTATATATTATTTATTATTACAGAATGAGCTGTGAATAATGATGCATCATCTTCCAAACCACCTACTGCTCAGGTGCTAAGTGAGTGCACATTGTAAAGACATTACTTCTTCATCTGCTGAATAGTTTATTCCTCTGTAAGTGAGGAGCAAATAGCTTTGACAATGCGTCCTATAAGAGAATGTGGTGCATTGGAACAAAGGGCTCAGGGTGAAAAAAGTAACCTGTGGACCACCCAGAAGATTGCACACTGTATTTGCTGTCGGTGGTGCTTTGTGAGGGGACACGAAGAGATCCAGGCACCCTCAAGGGCCTCTTTTTTAGGAAGTGAAGCCACAGACTGCATGGTACTAATGGGATACCTGTGCCGACCCCTTGGGAAGGCTGGTGGTAACCAAGAGGAAACAATGATACTTCTACGAGTTGAAAGCCATATGCACTGAACTAGAGAGCAGCAGGTAAACCACTATCTATATTTTGTTGCAGTGCCATATCTGCCGCTTATGTACTAACTCATCATCAGCCCTTCACATGGTCCATGCGTTCTTGTAATAGTCCATGATGCTTCTGTATATCCTCAATGCAACCCTTTGAAAAAGAGGGAGCTCCCCTCAATACCCTAATCCAACACTAGGACTACTTATATAAAAAAAAATTACTTTGTCTCTGCTGTGATTTGTAATAGTGAGTTTGTTGTTTACTGCTCCCATGTAAGTGTGGATCTTACTGTCAATTACAGAATGGCTGTATATCTTATGCGTCAACATTTCCATTATTAATACTGCTAGTATTGGATTAGATCTGGGTGAAAGGTTTTCCATTTAGCATGTCACTAAGTGTGATGCTGCTTTAACAGCTCCTTTCTATTTATTCAGCTAATATCACGTTCATGAAAAGAATCCTTCCTCTTGAAACAGTTTATCAAGATTGCTAGGAAGGTGAGGTCAGTGAATCAAATTGTATTGCTTTTTAGATTTTCTGAACCTTGATTGTAACACTACTAGGGTAAAGAAAGTATGTATTAATCAAAAGTACATTATACTTTTTCAAACATGGACACTATACTTCTTACGGACATGAACGACACTTCAGTAACCATTACAGCGTCAATTTCCCTGAAGAACAGAATTAAATGGTGTTGTCCTTTATTGGTGCTAGTGTCTTCCAAATGTATTCATGAGATTAAATTCTTTCCTCGCCAGTTGAAATGTGTTTTTTCTAGACTGTCTGAAAACTATTTAGATGTTATAATGCAAATAAATACTTTATGTTTTTTTCACATAGTTTACGCTTAGTGGCATGAAATATGCTTTCTGGCCTTATGATGGGGTCTACCAAGAAATATTTAAAAAACTATATTGTGCCTGAGATTTTCTTGACACAGCTGATGTTATCACTATTCGTTAAGCAATGATTTTCCTTCATCTTTTGATGACTCTCCTTTCTGTGAAAGTCTATGCCATTGTTTTCATGTATATGTTGTTTTGAGATCAATACATCGTGTATTGCACATGTGCATTGATTTATTGTTTAATAAATATGTATACATTTGAAACAATGAATTAATTTCAATAGATACTTTTGTGGAACCCTAGAACCTACGCAATTTAATGTCTACTTGTAAAGTGCATGTTCATCCCATGAAGTACCTTGGTACTGAAGACAAGATTTTTCTTGTTACCCAAGTCCATAGCACTCATTTTTCACATAGAATGAGGAACGACAAATTGAAACATGAACATGAAGCCAAACAGAACCCTGCACTGGCTGCATTAGTCCACTGAGCATTGGGAAATGTATTTTTATTTAGTTTTTCAGTTAAGTCAGCAAAATCACATGGGATTTCAAAATTGTCCACCTCCATTCTTGAATAGTTTTTTTCTTCCATTTACATTCCTTTTATTTATTGTCTCTTTAAAAAATGTACCTTATATGTTATTTAAAGTCTACTTCACATGCATGATTTACAGACATCTCTTTTCAATAATAGGTCGACTGCTATTAAAAAAATAAGTCTAAAAGGCAATGCTGCATAAGAATAGCTGTAGATAAATATACATAAAGTATTGTTTTTCATCTGCTTCGAAGGTGCAGCCACCCTATTCCGAGATGGCGTCCATAGAGACTTTTACATCTTCCAATGAATTGTATAAATTGAGAACGGTTGAAATTCTTTTGGGGTTTTGGACATTGTAAATGTTAGTTTTCAATGGCTTGCCTAGCTCTTCCAACCTGAAAACTTCAGTTCCTCTACCTGTTGCTGGAGTATGTAATGTTGTGGTGTGCTCTTGGAGTGACGGGAGCATACCACTATGGCAGGGTCCTTGGTCTCTACACCTGCAGCCAGGGGAACCATTGGTATGAAGCAGAAGTGGTGAAGTAATATTAATAAAAAATACCACTGGGCTCTGGTGTGTGGGGATTAATGACTGATCAGTCCTGTGGGCATCTCGTTATTGCTGTCCTAACTAATCTCTCTGAATACAGAGTGGCCACACAACAAATAGCGATGAGGATGGGCATCGCCTGGTGAGCGGGCCCCATTGTATATCCAGCCCTGATCATGCTGACTTGCAGGGCCCCACGGCCGAGGCTCTTGATGTGTGGCAGAAGTTGTACACTTGCATGAGTGTCTCCAAGCCACTCCTCCCATCGGCAGAGGACAATGTACCTCAGGAGTTAACCATTGCTACATATCGAGAAGAGGGTCCACAGATTACAAAAAGACTCCTTCATCGTGGAATGCAAACTGAGGTCTTGTAATCTGGTGGACTACTGGTCAAGGCACGCCTGGGCAACGACCCCACAAAACAAGAAGAGTTCATCAGGTAGGCGTCAGAAGGTTCTTGGCTACTATCCATGCCACTGAGTGCCCTCAAAGCTGCCACCCAGGATTCCCTGGGCCAGGGGAAAACCGGCGGGAAACCGCTGGTTCCCCTTTTCTGACCGCGGCGGTCAGAATGGCCCTGGAAGCACCGCCAGCCTGTTGGCGGTGCTTCCGCGGACCCCGGCCCTGGCGGTCATGTTCCGCTAGGGTCGGAATGAGGGCCATAGTGTACAAAAAGATAATGCCATGATGGCTCCAGGCTAATGAGGAAGCCAAGAGGCTCATGGGTACCATGAACAAAGTGATTTGCATTGAGCATAGCAACCTGCAGTCTCTGGAATGGGCCATCTGCTCTCTTCCCCAATAGTATTGACAGACTCCGCACACCACCAGTGATCAAGCACATAGTCAAGCACGCATGGATAGAGTAGTTCAGGATGCCACCACCCATCACCGTAGCTGGGTACCTGTTCTCACAAATGACCAGCAAGTTCTACAACATTTCCGGCAGCAAAACAAATAAAGCAGCTTCAAGAGACAAGCCAAACATCTGACTTACGAGAAGCATATGTGGTTGTGGTTAATGACCGGCACCTGGTCAGTTAATTCAGGATGGTCTTTGAACCAGAACTGTGGCATATGAACTGCAGGCAGGGCACCATGATGACAGCTAGGAGGGGTGATAAATAGGTCATGAGGAACATATTGTTTTTTTAAAGGTACCAAAGTGAAGGTCCGGAAGACCTGGAACATAGGCAAGGAGTGAGAAAATAAAGAAGGATGGGTACTGAATGACCCTGGGCCTGGATAAGTGACAGAAGTCGCATCCCCTGACAGGCAGACCGAGGCAGACACAGTACATCATCTCCCACCTCGAGGCCACCAGTGTATGAGGTGTCTGTCCAACAACAAAAATTGGGGTATGCCCTCTCAGTATCATCTGAGACATAACCCTCGGGCATCTTTGTGCCTAAGAAACTTCATGGTGTGACCTGACAGTGTCTGATAACCAAGGGACTCGAAAAGAACGCTCGCTTGGTTATTTGTTTACATGGCCGTGGTTGGGGAGAAATGTCATGTGGTGTGCTCTCGGAGTGAGGGGAACATACTTTTGGGATTGGGCCACCAAGGTACACCGCGTGAGTGAAGGACACAGGCCCGTTATGAGCTCGGTGCAAAATACCACACCTCGCACGTGCTCTTCCTTTTTATTGAGCCCAGTACGTAGGACGTCAGGCTAAAGTAATCTCTGGGGTATACATAGGAAACGTATGCTTGTTGCCCACGTATCCCCTCTCCCCTGTGTTCTGAACTGGGTGGGCAAGTCCACTTGATCCACAACACTAGACACACTACTAGGGCAGGGCCTAAGGGTTTTCCATACCTGGAAGCAGGGGAGTATTTAGTTCGACCTGAACGTGACGAAGTAATGTTAATAAATAAGCTGCCTTATTCTAGCGGCTAACCATTGATCTGTCCTGTGTGAGCGTCTCATTATTGCTGTCCTGACTCGCAGCTTTGCAGAAGGTGTGGCCACACAGTCGAGTAATTGCTAAAAGATTGAAGCAGTCAACCGTCCTTCAATAGAGGCACACTTATTTGGTTTTAAATCGTTTTCTGCGTTAGAGGCTGTTGGCGGCCGACTTACATTCACATTCAATGGCCGAATACCTGTCTCGCTCCTGAAAGCAGGGCGAATCTTGCTGATCCTGGTATTGTCAAACTCCATTATTTAAAACGTAGCGCTGTGATCGTGTTCGATTTACAACAGGACCCCTGACTTGGACGACACTTTTATTTAGTTCTGCCTTTTTACCCTTCATTATTTGACAGCCAGATATATGTGACGATAATCGGTTCAAGTAAATCCACAAGTTCCCGAACGCATAGGTCTTTTTGTTTACATTCCAATACTGTGTCCAAAATGGCAAAAATGGCAAAGGGCCATTTATCAGCTATTCAATATTGCAGGTAACCTGGCCTGTGTTTATTATTTTATTTAGAATAACCTTTCCACTTCATTGAAAAATTCCACCTGTGACTTGCAGTGCTACTACTAACGTATGTTTGTTCAATGGAGACTGTTAATCAACCATAAGTTTCTGTATTTGTATTCATTTAATAGATTGAGTTTTCAGTGAGCGATCCTAGAAAATGTTAAGCCTACATTTACTTTATATTTTGTTTTTTAAACATATAGGCGGGCCAATGTGAATTATTTTTACTCTCACATTCTAAAGTTTGTTTATCTAGAAGTCTTGATCTGCAGAAGGGTGATAGGGATTTTATTTTTAATTTTAAAATGTTTTTCCTTCTTGAACTATTGTTGAGCAAAATGCTCCAGAACATGTGAGGATTCAGAAACGTCTACAGAACATATATTATCTTGACAGATTCACTCAATAAATGTGTCTGCCAGCAAAGCAGAGGCACATGGAAGGCACGCAGTATGCAAATTCCTGATGTTTGCATAGAAACTTTGCATTTACTCTCCCTAACACAGTGAACAAATAACCTATCACTGCAGGGGAGTGTTGCCTGACAGCAGCAGGCATCGTATTCGTTCCCCAGCAACAATTATGCGGTGACATTACATCACCGTTCCTCACATGCCGTGCGAAGCCTTACAGAGTCTCGTAAAGGGGCCGTGAGTGACTCTTCTGGCAATCAATGACATCCCTCTTAAACCGCCATCTTAGAATAACCCACACAAATAGCTTATCATGACATTGATTTATGTACCTTAAATGTTTGCAGAACTTTATCTATTAGAGACTTTGTGCATCAAGGAAAAGTGGTTGTTTAATCAGCTTTGGTAATGAGGCTGCACTCTGGGTGATGAAAGGTTCAGGGTGTGGATAATGCGGATAGTGCAACAAACTATGCAGCGAGACTACACGCCTGGTTAAAGCTCCGGCTGTAAGAATGCATGTATAACCTATGTGAGAAAACAGGGCTGATTGCAGAGGCCCCCTAACTTTTTGCCCCCATTTTCCACTTTTTGCTGGTGTTTTCCTGACTCTGATGGTGCCCTGGGTACTGCTAACCAGTCCCAGGGCCTGTGCTCTGTGTAAAATCATTATGCAAATTAGGCTAATTATAATTGGCTAAGTTAACCTACCTATAAGTCCCTAGTATATGGTAGGGCATGTAGGTTTAGGGACCACAGCATAGGTAGTGCACCCATAGGTGCACTGCTGAGGTGCCCAGTGTCATTTTAAAGGCAGGCCTGCCTTGCTGGCTGCTTTTAAATTAAAGTTATATGCAAATTCGACTTTGGAATTAAAAGTAGTTCCAAAGTCTTAAACTACCTTATTTTTACATATAAGTCACCCCTAAGGTTTGCCCTATGTGCCCCTAGGGCTGGGTGCCATGTAACTATAAGCAGGGACCTTATAAAAATAGTTTTATAAGCCCTGGTGAGGTAAAAACAGCCAAATTCGTTTTTCCCTCATTGTAGTAAATGGCCTTCATAGGCTAGAATAGGGAGACTTTATTTAAATTTTTAAAGTCTGCTTAAATGATGCATACCAAGAGTTTGGTATCAAATTAATTGTTGTAATAAATCCCACAACTTCCAGTTGTTGGATTTAATATAACTTGTTCGGGTAAAGAGTTTTAAACTTTACCTGAAAAGTTGCCAATTTCAGCCCTGCATTGTTTTTGCTGCTGTGCTCTGATTGGCCAGCCTTGAGCAGCTTGGCCAAGCTGCCTTGATGAGGTGTGAAGTGGCCTGGCTTCACACAAAGGAATGTGCCTGTGGGAAGGAATCTCCCCTCAGCAGATGGTGAGGCAGGAAGGGGGAGGGCTGCCAAACTGGTCTTCAAAGGCAGAGAAGGACATTTGGAGCAACCAGCAGCACCCCCACATCCTGCAACCCCAGAAAACTAGGTGCCCCCTTGATTAGATTAGGAGAGGGCAGGAGAGGGGTGTGTTTATGATTTTTAGCCACACCAGTGGGTGGGCTCAGCCAGATGTAACCTCCAAAAATCAGATTCAGCCATGATGGATTTTTAGAGAATGTTGCCTCCTGGGATTGATTTTTGCCACACTTCCCAGGAAGTGGTCATCACAGGGAGAAGGACCCTGCACCTGATTGGAGAACCAGGACCCCCCTGCTTTTCACCCAGGAGCAAGGATAAAACTGGCAGACCTGCACCCACACCTCAGTTCCCTACCACATCCAACAAGGAAGAACAACAGAAGAAGAAGGACTGCCCTGCTGGACCCCTGGACTGCACCTGGAACCTGCACTCAGAAGGACTGCACCAGCTGCACACTTGGGCTTCACCACAAGAAGGACTTTGCCTGGCTTCAACTGGTTCAAGGAGGGACTCCCTGTTTGCTACAGGTGAAAAATTGCTAACCAGAGTCCCCTGCACCAACTCCTGAAGAAAGCGACCAGCTGACCACTGTCCAGTGGCCAAAAAGGAGTTTGCGCCAGGTGCATTCTGGGAGTTGTAGTCCGCACCCCCAAGGACCATCTCAGAACTTCTGGACCCTTGGGGTGAGCTGTGGACCTCAAAAGAACCTTAAAAGGACATCTGGGAGAAGCCCCAGAAGTTTGGAGAAGTTTGGACAACTTTTGAAAAAAAGCTCCATAGAGTGACCGACCCGCCGCAGCAAATCTAGCCGGCTTGCCTCAACCGCGACCCGGCCTGATTTGCTGGTTCGTCCCGGTAAAGAAAATCTCTGAAAAAGAGACTAAGTCGGAAAGTAAAAAATTGACCGGGACCTCCCAGCCAGCATATCCGAGGAGGGCTCCATGGACGTCGGATCAAGATCCAGGTTTACCCCGGTCGAAGGATTTTCACCTCGAAAAAATGACTAAGTCCGAAGGTAAAAATCTCCACCGAGGATTCCAGCATCGCGTATCCGGAGAAGGGCTCCAGGAGGTCGGATTGGACTGGCAGGTTTGTCCCGCTGAAGAAAATCTTCGAAAAAAAGACTAAGTGTGAAGGTAAACTTTTAACTGAGGCCTCCCGCGGCCTGTAGCCGAGCAGGGCTCCATCGCGGTCGGCCTTAAACTTTGACTTTGCCCCGGTCGAGGTGCAACCAGATGACCCAATTGGCGCTTTTTGTTTCTAGGCGCTAAAAAAATTATAATTCTTTAAAAATTCATATGTCCGGTTCCCCTTATCCGATTGTATTCGTTTTGGTGTCATTTTAAAGATAAAAATATAATCTATTCTTATAAATGGTTTTTGTATTTTTCAACTGTTTCCTGTGTTTTATTTAATTACTGTTTTGTGATATTTGAATGCTTTACACTCTGTCTCCTAAGTTAAGCCTTGACGCTCGTTGCCAAGCTACCAAGGGTTGAGCTGGGTTTAATTTACTGAGACCTAACTGGACCTTAGTGGAGGTTAGTGGCCTATTGCTAAGTGTAGGTACCTACCTGCCCTTACCAATAACCCATTTTCCGACATTTTTGGTGAGCAGTGGTGGGATCCTGTACTTGTGTTTAGTATCACGTTACAGTTTTAAGTAAAACAAATAAAAAATCCTTTAAATTGTCCTAGTGCAAAAATTGTTTTTAATTTTTAATTTGGATTAATTTCAATACAACATTTTGAATCCAAGCTGTTTGTCATGGCGATCTTAATAATATGACTACTGCAGGGACATCAGCAATAAAATAGTGGGATTTTACTTCAGGCCCAACTCTTTGTAAAGCTGATTTGGATGTAGGGTCACTTAAAAGTTCAGTGTCCTTCCTCCAAGTCATTATGGACACTGTCTCCAGTCCTGAGCTTTTCACCTGCAAATCACTGGTTTCATGCATGCTAGTCTAATTAGTTTAATGGATGCAAAACCAGGCCACAACCCCAGAATGCATTAGACTATTATACAGCAGTACACAACGGGGAATAGTGTCACTAATCACTTTGACAGAGGTGGTCACTGTAGTTGTACCTCACGTGGTGCGTCTCTCTTTACCCCTACTCAGCAGATTTGCCTTTTAGAGTGCCCTCTAATAGACGGACAGCCTATTGGTTCACGTGGGCCCTTCAATGAGTGACATTTTGTGGGCTGGTAATGATTGCTTACTAAAGGGCCAGGGATAAACTGGTGCTGTCGACCCCAATTGGCATCCTTTGGTATTACAGGAATTGCTACTTGCTTGGAGGAAAATCAGTTGGAGACGAAGAATTAGAGTGGAATCCTAGTAGTGGGCCACATATGCCTAGAGCGCTGTCCGTTTTGGGTGTCCTGTGGCATGCAGGGTTTACTGGGCCACATCTGAGGTGCTTGAGGCCTTATTTAGGTGATATTGTAGCCTATTCTGACCTGGGTCTGAAAACTGAGCACCAAGTGCACCCTTTCAGCACTTGACTCTCGGTTAGCAAGACAAGCAGTCCCAGCTTCTTAGGGAGGTAGTGTGGGGCCACATCATGAGGAGGTCAGTGGGAGGCAGTCACACACCTTTTTTACAGTTCAGCACACAAGGTTCACAAGGGGGAGGCAGGAAGACCCACACCTGCATTGGAGACAGCTCCTGTCACATCCCTCTGGGCTGGGGAGTTACCACAGGCAGCATTCAGGTGGGATTTTTGTCACAGCATGCAAGATATAATTAGGACATGCATGGAGACCCACTCCAATACTCAGGTCGCCATCTGCAATATACATTCTATTCAGGTGTGACCACAGACAGTAGTCAAGCTTGAAATCTTTTTTATAAGTTTGTAGGCCAAGTTATCTTTATTGTTTGCATTTCATAAGCCACTTTACACTCAAATTTCTGTTGTCTGAAAATCTAGATTAAGATTAGATTAAAGACTTTGAGCTTGATTTAGAGTTGGTGGATGGGGTTACTCTGTCACAAACGTGATGGATATCCCATCCGTCGTATTACGATCCCATTATATCCTATGGGAATCACAATACAGCAGATTGGATAGCCATCACGTTTGTGACGGAGAAGCCCATCCGCCAAACTCTACTTCAGGTCCTAAACCCTGATTACGAGTTCAGGTGTTATTTTTCATACCTCATAAATAACAATACCATGGGGTACGTTATTTATCAGGTGCGATAAATAACTCCTATTACGAGTTGGTGGGGAACATCATGCAGATTTTGGTGTTTAACACACCAAAATTTGAATGATAAATTAAATATTGTATAGAGGTGAAGCACAACAGGGCCCGGATAGAGCCTCCATTTTAGATCACACATTTTAGCATGAAATTTTTTTCTGATGGTGACTTTTTATATGATTTTCACTCATGGAAAAATGTACTGAGAAAACTCTGTACATGCAGCCTATTCCTTGTAAGTGGTGCTGCCATGCAGTCTGTACACTAAGTCCAAGGCTAGGCACATGAACGCAATGCCCTTGTATCATGATTGTCTGTTGGAGACAGTCCGTACTTCCAGACATATCATCGCATCAGTTCTGCACCTCTGACCCAGTGTGATATGAGCAGTGCTTTCATTATAAAAACTGCATCTGAGCTACATTTGGCAGAGGAGCACTTCTGCTGGGATTATCCTGGGACGCGGAGCACAGTGATTGAGATGCTGCCCTTCTGACTCTGACCTCCATCCTGCAAGGGATGATAGTTTGCACTACACCTGACAAGTTCCCTGGCATTCTGGTGCATCTTATCCAGGTATGGGGGAGCTTAGGCTATTCCAAATGATGCAGAAGAGGGTACTACCACTATGCTCTCGATAGTGTAGGTTGTAACAGATAGAAGTGTACCAACACAGTAACATTATCATGGATTAACTGTTTATCTTTTTCACCATTTTTATTAAGCTGGTTACCATGCTTTGTTTCACGTGCCTAATAATTGCAGCTCATTCTTTCTATGCAAGAATACAATTGCTGCAATAAATGTTTGAAAATACCTTTTTTCATCTTTCTTGTGTCTTACCTTGAGCATCCAGAGAGACAAGAAAAGGAAGATCTGTTTCCACAATTTTCATACTCATTTTCAGGGTTTGCGCTACCATCTGGTCTCACTGTAAGTTTAAGGGTTCAGATGGGCCACTGTGAGCTAGCTATTAATTGTGTCAACATTTCCTGATGGTATAGATGGTCTGAGTCCGTGTATCCCAATGTTCATGTTGACTCAATACCCAGTCCTACTTAATTTGGAGGAGCCATATAACATGGCATCACCAACGTTGTAGGTTAGGTACTTATTTAATAGGTCTCCTGAGAAGTTTTTACATATGCCTATGGTTCCCTTTTCAACTTTATACGGAAATGTTCACGGTGTTAGAGATTAATCCTTCTCAGCTTAATAGGAAACCCCTCTTTTACTCTGCAGGTTGTTCAAGATTGAACCTTTCAAAGGATCACTCCACCATAGCATTTTCTCTCTGAATCCTATTTTTAAAATGGTGAATGCAATTAACATTCAGGTCAATTGTACACATGCTGTTATAGCACATTCAGTAGCACAGGGACTCCTGCGCAAGGGTGAAGATGTTACCTACGTGGTTGAGGCTCACAAAGCATATGAATGTGAAGTTTTTTATTCAATGGTCACTTTTTCTGGAACAGATGCAAATACACAAACATACATACAATGAGGCCACAGCACCTAACCATTACAGGCCTTATCAACAATTAGAAATACCATTAACATTTCAGGAACATCAAAATTGGTTCCCTCCCACATCCACTGCAACATACAAGGCATCGTCCTCTAAGCAGTGATAGAGTGACCTGGCCAGTCCTAGCCGGCTACACAGCATACCCAAATTTGGCACCATTAAATGCTGAACTCCATAACCTGTACACAGGTTTGGTTTGACTGAATAGAGGCAGTTTGTTATGCTGCACCAGCAAGGACTGTTCAAGCTGTGCAGCCACAGTCCAGTCCTTATTAACACAATTATGGGTAAGGTTTCCCACCAGACGGGAGGAGATTCTGTTCTGGGTAGCACAAAAAACAAAGCAGCTTTAAGGAGTGTTTCCTTTACTAGGCCCAAAGATAAACATGCAATTCTCACAGTGTATCTACCACTTGATATGGTTCCCCCTATTGACCTGAAGCACTGTCTTTGCTGCCATATATACCATAACTCATGGTACACCATCAATAGTTGTTTTGCCTGAGGAGCTAAACCAGATTCAATACAAATACAGGGCTGCCCCTGCCCTTGTTTCAGGGGTGGCAACTTTGCCACAGTTTCCTCAATATAATATTGAATGGGAGGGCAGTACGCCAATGCCTTGCACAGGTTCCTGCTGTAGACCAAGACTGCGAACTATCAAAAAATATTGCAGACACCTATACATCTATAGGTCGAGATACTTTGGGAGCCAGGCTTAAAAAGCCGCTGATTAAAGGCAAATCTGAAGCAGATAATACCAAGCAGGCAGCTGAGTCTTCTAAAAAATGCCAGCGCCTATTGAAAACAGTTACAATTTACCTATCTGTGATACGCTTAAACAGGCTGATAGGTATCAGTATGCTGGTACACGCCCTTCTCTTTCATTTCAGGACTCACCAGACAAACTCTCTGAGAGAGGATAAACAGAATGCAGGCATGAAGAGCATGTGTAACTGAAAACAGACTCACAACGCTCATCTGCCATCATCATAAAAAAGGAAAGGAAACCACAACAAAACCCCTGTTTAAAAAGTGGGAGGTGTTTCAGCTGAGTATGCTACACATACTGCCAACACTACTTCAGAACAAGACATGGGCATTGACACTGCTAGACAGCACAGCAGAACTTACAATAGTTCACCAGAATCGTCAAGAGTTTCTGGTTTTGAGGGCAACTAGTGAATTTATTCAAGTTGAAACAGCACATTAAAGGGTAAGCCCTCCCGACAGACTTGATGAATTGGATATCCAAATTGAGGGCAACATACTGCATAATATTAAATTAATTTTCTGGGAAAAATTAACATATTCCTATGACGTTCTCTTGCCTGAAGTATATTTCCCACCAGAGTTTGTTAGAAAAGTCTCACAAGAAGAAATGTAATATTACCTTTTTTCTCTCCTCTTGTCCCTGAAGCAGTTAAATAATTGTGTTTCGAATATTGGGTTCTTGCGTAAGCCCCTGCATTATACAGCAATAGTGCCTGAAAGCAGAAATCTAACTGCATTCCACATTCAGAAAAGTCAAAGAAAATGTTATCAATTTCCTCAAGGGCATAGGAACAGTCCAGGATTGGTCACTACCCAAGTAACATCAATTTTATAAGAAATTGACTTAGAAACTGTGTCCTACATTGATGTCATATATCTGATGGAGGGTGACTCGAACGCAGACTCAGCCAGAGTAGATTGCATAGTGTTGGGATTTGCTGAATATGGCTATAATTTAAATTCTCAAAAAACAAATACTGCTTTTCTTAGAGTCCTATTTTTGGGATGTGAGCTGTCTAATGAAGGCAAAAATCTTGGTGAAATGTGCTGTTTTACAACCACGAAAGACCATTAAAAAGCAACAAACACTATTAGGCTTTCTGAACTTTGGTAGAACATACAAACCAAATTATGCTTAATGGGTTAAAATGTTGTATGATTTATTTCACCCAGATTTCTCCAGTACACATTGGATATCAGAACATACACAAATACCCAGAATACTGCATCCAAACACTTACATAGATGTGTCAACAAAATAATCCAGTGAGCCGCATAATTGCGGGATCCACGGGCTACACATAAATCACCTTCACTGAGGGTGACACAGTGTCGATTGCATGCACAACACATTTATATTCCAAAGCTTAAATGTGTTTTACTTCCACTGAAAAAATACTGACTGCAGTTCAGGCGGATGTTAAAAAGGAAAGACCATTGGCTCAGAAGAAACACATAATTGTTGAAACCCCCTTTCCTGCCTTAAAGGATGCTACCAAAGCCAGTGTTCCTAACGCAAAAGCCATATATTCGAGATGGATACAGTGGGCCACTTTTTTAACAGCTACTGATGTAGACTATGGCCTTCATTATGAACATGGCGGTAATGACTGCCACATCGGCGGTCATTACCGCACACGCATAGCGGTTCAGACCACCATATTCTGAACACAGTAGTGAACTGGCTGCTTTGCAGCCAGTTCACAACTACCCATCGCCAGGCCAGAATCGACCGCTAGGCCGACGGTAGGCACTTTCGACCCGGCAGTGGAGGCCGGACCGGCGGTGGGATAATGATCCCATTTCCACCAGGGATTTCCTGGCAGGATACCCCGCCTGGTAATCCCTGGTGCAAAGCATACAGGTGACAGGAATTCTGATTCCTGTCACCTGTATGAGACACGCCGGGCCCCGCTTGCCACTATCCCCACCCACCCTTCAAGCCACTAGAACCGCCCTGCCCCCACGCCCCAAACCCCAAAAAATCAACCTCCCATCCTTCCACCCTCCAATCTCCCTGTAGGTCTCACAAACCCCCCCTCACCATGCCCCTCCCACCCCCCTCCATACAGGTCCCCCCAAACCCCAACCCCCCACATCCACATGCACCAATATTCCTACATGCACACACGCATTCATACACACAGACACACAATCCCCCCCTTTCCCAAACACACAAGCACAACCCCATTGACTCACACACTCAACACACACACCCATCTCCCCTCTCCTTCCCTTTCAGACAGCACTTACCTGTTCCGTGGCGCTGCTCCAGGAGGGAACAGGCTCCTTAGATGCTGCTCTGCCGGCATTGCCGCGCCTCCATACACCGCCACGCCTATGACTGTATCATTATAGGCGTGGCAGTGTCTGGACTGCCGTGGCAGTGAGGGTGGAGCAGCATCCACCCCCGCCGCCGACTGCCAGCATGACGCATGGCCGGCCTCACCGCCATCAATGGCGGTGAGGCTCCATGCATCAGAATATGGCAGGATGCCTGCCGCCACCACTGGCCATCTTCCGTCGACCGTCAGCATGGTCGGCGGCGGGCTATCCTGCCATGTTCATAATGAGGGCCTTTGTCTTCGACCCAACTTTACAGACTCAGGAAGTCCTTCAGTACAAATAAGAATACCCTGTGCCCTTTGACATTTTGCTTCTTGATCAGTATGATTTCATAATATATAGTGATGTTTCAGTTCATCCCACAGGTGGGACAAAACAACAATATTCTGCTGCTTGTGCTGCAGTACGTGGTGTCATAAAAGATAGTGTATTTCATGCACAAAGTAAATTTACACAATCCTTAGGGGATTGTACCGCTCAGGTGGCTGAATTGAAAGCTTTACTTTTTGCACTGTTGAATAGGGATCCTGAATTCCCCACACTCACATTGAGTGATTTGTACTAATGTGTCCAGTCTTAAAATGAAAATTAGCCTTATTAGTTCCTGAATGGATTCAGATATTTTAAAGAGAATGCTATCAAGCAGAAATTGTTTTGGGGAAAGGTGGTGCATCTTAAAGATTGTTTGCCACTAGCTCATGTAATTCATACATTGAGTCACCAAGTTGTTGGAATTCATGGTGCAGGGAATTCACGGGCTGATGAAGCCACAAAAGCAGAGTTCCAAACTGCTGTAGTAACTGCAATTACTCGTTCTCACACAAAAGTGGATGATGACATCACAGCTGCTGTCACTGCTTCATGCAGTTGTGTTCCTTTACCTAAAAATACCCAGTGAAATATTCCTATCTGTTGAGTACCCAAAACATTCCTTTTGCACGCATTCCCGGGAGGATAATCAAGTGATACCCAACCAGGTACATAGGCTACAATTATTGCTGCACATGAGGGATTGGTGTCTGCACATGCTGGTGTTGTGGCTACAGTTTCCATCCTACAGACGAGCTATTGGTGGCATGGTCGGTATAAGCATACAAAACAGAATGTGCTCAGCGTAACATTTGTCAGCAAGGTAAAAGTTCCACCACAGTGTGCCCACCAGAGAAACCCATCTTAGTTTCAAACATACCTCTCCAATTTGTGTATTTGGATCATTGCAGACCTCTGAACTCAGTTGGTACATTTAAGTTAATTCTACTGGACATATATTAATGTGATAGATTTCTATGAATGTGGCCACTGTGACTGGCTGACGCTCGCACTGGTATTAAAGATTTGCAAGTCTTCATCAGGGCATATGCAGTGGCAGCATTCCTCTTGAACCAGGGACCTGAGTTTGCCTCCAAGCCTTACCGGGACACCATGGGAACCCTGGGTGTTGCTGTGCATCACTCCTCTCCCTATCATCCTGAGGGAAATTCAACAGAGGAGAGGAAGAACTGTGACTTAAAGCAGCAATTAACAGCTAGAATATTGGGATCAGGTTGTAGTTGGATCCATCATCTGAACAGAGAGACCTTTAAGTAATCTGTGTAGAAGAACTTTGTGAGACAGGACCCCCTATGAGGTCCTGTTTGGGGTCCAGATAAAAGTTCCTGATCTTGATAATCCTGGCACATTGGCAGTAGAAACACCTTTGACATCAATGAATGTTTCCCTGTATTACAAGAATTACAACACTGCTCAAATTACATTTCCAAACATTCTACCACTGACAAAGTGAGGAAGCAACCAGCAACTTCTGTCTGAATTCCTAAAGTTGAGGATCTAGTTCAAGAGAAGATCACAGATAAGAAAGAATTTGACCTATCATACCACGCAGTGGAGCCAGTCCTTGGCATTCAAGGTACCAGAACCGTGATTTTGCCTCTGCTTGCTGGTTATAAAAACAAACAATTTGTTTAAAATGATCTAATTAAGCTACATCATGTGGCCAGTTCTACACATTAGGCTACAAGGTTCCTGGCTAATTCCCTGCCTTCTGTACCTGCTGTGCAGGAAATCCCTCTACAAACATTGGGTAATGGAAGCAATGCTTCTCCCTTGCTGGGACTTCAGATGCTGAACTTGCACTAGTTCCTGTTGCTACTGCTAATACAGGACACACTCCAGATGTGAGTCTGCAGTTTTCTACTCCTGCTTCTAATAATGAAGTTGTTTATTAGCAACCAATTTTTGAAGAGCCTACCAGTTCTGATTTACCAGGGAAAGTCCCTGTTTTCGTGGAAACTGCCTCGGGTTCATTTGTCTACATTAATAATTGTTGTTCCAATTCTTCACACACTTCACTGTATGGAATATGTGCATTTTGTCTTCAACTAAAACAGACCTATCTGATTCCTTCTTGGTCCTACATTTAGATTGCCATTCACTGTTGTTCCTCTTCATTTAGATTTGATTTGTTACAATTTTCTTCTTGATTCTGAATGGACATTTTCTTCCAGAATGCACTGCTCCTGAACTGGTAGCCGAGATGCTAAAGCTTCAATCTTCTTTACATATGGTGCAAAGAGACCTGTCCATCGTGAACATTTATGCATTTCCCGTCTCTGATGGAATTATTTGGGTTAAGGTCCCATTTCATATGTTTAGACCTACAAAAAAACTAAAAATTCCTTATGAGTTTAAAATTGCTATGGATGACATAATTACTTCTGGTGCCATTTCCGATGAATGGAACATAGATACTGTAAGAAGTATGCTTTCTGTATTGGGAAGTTACACTGAAGACTTGTATTTGAATCCTGTTAATTATGGTGAAATGTTTTGTTAGCATCACTATGATCATCACTGTTTACTCAAAGCTACTTCAGTTTTTAATTACCCACAACTGGGACATTGTCCGACACCACCAGTGGGTAGTTTGAAAACATATTTGAGAAATATGCATATTTTTCAGAACACAGTCCCTTAGACTGGAGTTATTAATATAAGCTTACCCCCTCCCCAGAGAAGAAAAACATGCTGACCCACAGTAAATCGATTTATTCACACTCATTCATACCACAGCTGACCATACAGGTTGAGTATTGGAAAGAAAATATTGATTTGAAGTCTATTTGAGGAACATGTCATTAGCAAGTCCAAGGCATTAATACTTTGTTTAAATCCTGTCTCATTCCTAGGCAAATGATTTTCCTAAACAAAACAGTGCAACAAACAACTTGCATGGGTCTGGCTAAAATTAAATAAATTAGCACATCTAGCATTCTCTCTATTGCATGGTTTGACAATTGGCAACATTTTTCAAAATTTACAGAAGAACAACTGAACTAAACAGAATGGTATATTTAATTATTCAATTTCAGGTCCTGATGGGTAGTTAGCGTGACCAGTTGACACTAATGATTGTCATACATATTTTTGAACTCCTCCATGGGTTTTAAAGCTAGCAGACCTGACCTGTGGTACTTGCATTCAGAACATTCAGGGGTAGTTACCATCTATAGCATAGGGAAGTTGTGCCAGCAAAGGTTATAATGTTCCACTTTAGCTGCAGTTAAGGAACACCTACCTTTCCTTTCTGGTGACATGGATTTTCAAGATTTTCTGTCAGGTCCTAAATCACCATGCTCAAAATACTTCCTATAAGCTATGTGCAATGAGATTTGGAAAGAATTTCAGCAAGACACTGCTGAACGATTGAAACAAATTGACAGGGAAAGTTTGGCGAAGGCATGGTGGATAATAGAATGACTCATTGTCCACTTAAATTTAATTTTTGCATAATGTTTTATTACTTGCATTTAGTTTCATACTGGATGATATGTCTCTCTCACAGCATGGGCAAAGTCAGTTTAGACTGATTATGCAGCTGACGTGGACGCTGCATAAAAGTAAACTGTATGCCATGAAAATTTCTGAATGCAACAGAGTTGTTTTGTGGAATATCTTAACACAAATATAGAGACTAAGTCCGAAAAAAGATGAAATAGCATAACATTGAGCTTTTAGAAAAATTACCCTGTTCTGTGGCTGGGACTCCGTCAGCTGTGTGGTTGATCCATGGCTTTATATCACTACCAATCTTTATATTTCAGTTTACATCTTGTCTGAAACACTTTCAAGTAGGCAGATATGAAATTATATGGGATAGTTTTGTTCATGAGTCCTGGATTTTACTGTTCGGTTACAAATGTGAGTGGGGAAACTGAAGCCTTCCTTTATGGAAACAAATGTGAAACTTCCTTCGGCCATTCATTACTTTTTAAAGAAGTGACACTGCATGGTGCATACCATGCGTCCATAGCCAATCTGGTGTTTTATCTGAAAGTTGTACCAGTATCCTTGATTAGTCCAATGTTCTGAATACTGTCAAATGGGAGTTACATGGTCCTGAATAAAAAAGGTTGTTGCAGTATGAAACCAGGTGTACCATATGTGGTGATAGTCTCCAGGGTTGTGACCTCTTGTAATATCATGTTATTTCCACCCACACACGTGGCTAGGGAAATTACCGTCTGGCCTTCCATCCTTTTTTTTAACAGTATGCTGAGGCGACTGAAAACTTTATTGTGTCAGAAAGATGTTGCTTTAACATCTGCCCGAGAGAGGTTGCAAGGTCTTCATCTGAAGTCCATCCGCTATTGTGCACAAACTTGCTGCAGCACTTTGGTGAACTTGTTTATTGGATAATTAATGCTTTAAATACTGTGAGAGTGGTGCCTGTTTTTAAAGTGATTGGGTCTGGCTTTGTCAGCATGTTCCAGACCATATTCAGAGTGATACCTTCCTTTCTGCACTCATTGGTTTCCAGTGGTTTTGGAGGCATGCCGGTTGGGTTATTCCTAGTCACTGCTACTTTGGTCCTACTTTTGTTGCTCCGCAATGAATGTTCCACCTTGAGGCTAAATGATGATGAATCTGCGACACGTCCTGTTGTGTCATGAACGCATGATACAGTACTTCGGAGTGTTTTTCTTCCAGGAACTGAACGTGAACTGGTCTTTGTCCTTTACACCCATGTGGTTACAATCTGTACAGCTTGTGTTCCGCTATCTGTTGTGCCCTTTCGAGTGTGCACTGGACTTTTGTCTGGCTAGGCAATTGGTTCAATCTATGAATGTGGATCTGCATGTGCGTCCGTTGAAGACTCATCTGCAGTGCTGTCCCATGAAGCTGCCATTGCTGCTGGATGTGTATTATGAGCCATTACTTCGGGTCGATACTCGTGCTTCAGACGCAGGATTCCTGGGATCTGGATGCAACATTATAGTTACACTGCCGGCTGTCAAGTCTTCAGCTTCTGCTGAGTTGGCTGGATTTCAACATGTTTGTGAATTGAAACTTGCTTATGAGGCCACTGTGGATCTATCGTCTGCAGATGTGGGTTTCTTCCTGGTTCCCACTGATTCGGGACAGGGAAACATTTCAGAAGCCTCCTAGATTTTTGATTTGGCCCTTTGTTCTTAAGCAATATGTTTTTATTAGCTTTTATTACTAAAGTACATTGACAATAGAATCAACATTCCATGTTTAGAAAAGGGCTATAAAAAAGACTTTGGAACTTTGACTCTCTGTGGGCTATCAGTTAAACTCTTGAGATCCATAGCTGGTGTTGCTGAAAGGTGGTCTCCTACAGTGAGGGGAAATAACTTGAAAGCCTGTACCTACTTGTTGTAGGAGAGATGTGGGCCTGCCTTGTAAAAAAAATCTACATGAGCTGCAGATAGAGGAGAGTACGGTGGCACCCCAGTAAGAAGAAGTTTGACTGGAAAAATAGTCCAAACTAATCAGAAGTGTGTGCTGTCAGATGAGCTACTCCTGTGGGGGACGTTTAGGAGCCCCCTAGTGCCTCTTTGCCGCACATTAGCGTCATTTTTGTTATGCTACTGTGGACCAACAAGGCCTAAATTGCTGCACCAAATTTACAAAGTGGCGCAATGAATGCATTGCGCCACCTTGTAACTCTTTGCTTTACTTTATGCTTGCACCAGGCATAATGTAAGCAAAGGGGGGGTTCCCCCATTAGAGTGGGGCCCAAAAAATGACCTAAAGAAATCTAAGACATTTCTTTGTGTCATTTTTTTGCACTTTAAACGCCTGCCCAAAGCAGGCGTTAAAAGGAGGCACACCATTGTGTACAAAGGGCATCAATGGGCTTTGCAGGATTAGGGAACAAAAATGTTGATGCTAATCCTGCAAAGCTATGAACTAGTGTCAAAAATGTTGACACTTGTGCCACTAACTACTGCCATGGTGCTCCGTGTCTTAGATACGGTGCACACATGGTGGCATTATGAGAGCACTAAGTGGCGTAAGAGAAATGCTGCTGCACTGGGTGCAGTGCCACGTTTCTTAAATCAGGCCCCAAGTGCTTAACCCTGAATCTACTTCCAATTTAACGGACGTCTCCGCATATGGTATTGAGGTGTCCCTATATATAATGAGACAGAGATACTCCGGAGAACCCGAAAATTAGAGCCTGGCCAAACGTTGGCGGCACCATGTCGCGCAGGCTCCCATTATTCTAATGAGACTACTGGATTTTGAGCAGCAAGATCGTCCACGGAGCTAAAATATCAGTGTATTCTTTATAGAAATCCGGCGACGGGCCATCCAATACTGGATCCTTGTCTCCTGGCAAGCTAGGTATAGCCTGAAATTACATCGTCGACTGAGAAGGGGGCATCTAGGAATTGCCGATGCGAGTTCTCAAGCCAAATTAGGCTGATATAATCAAAATAATCAGTGTAAGACTCGGCAGGCGATGACGACTCCTCTGCATACAGATTTGAATAAAAATCAGTTAGAGTACGTGTGACTTCTTCAGTTCTGGTGTGGTGTGGTCCATTGCAACCAGTGTTCTACCAGCTCTCTTGCCCTCTCCAGATCTCCTCGCCCTATCCTCTTTCCCTAAGAAACAGACCTCCCGATGTGCCACCTCCTCATACTGAGATAACGTTTCTCTTTTTTCGGCCAGGAGACTGCTGGAAACGTCTGTAGTCAGCCAGCTCTCCAGGTCAGCCAGTCATGACTCTAGGTTCACTAAGTCACGCCTTCATGCCTTCAGCACACCATGTTGTTTGGCAAGACGGATCCCACGTATCACTAACTTGAAAGCCTCCCACAAGGTGCCCATCGAGGAAACCAAGCCCTGGTTCACTGAGAAGTATTCCACTATAGCAGCGCAGATCTCCTCCCGAAAGACCCGATCTCTTAACACCCCGTGGGGCAACCTCCATGAAAATGCGCATCAGGGGCCACCTGGGATCTGCAGTACTATACTAGCATAACTGGAGAGTGGTCCGATAAAGTATGGGGCATATGTTTAATTGACTCTGTCCAGAGCTCGACGTCTCTGGTGCCAAGTCATCTATTGATGCAGGACCAGCTGTTATGTACAGAATTAAAGCATGTACCTTCCCTCTGTGCTCCATGTTGAGCTTTCCACAGGTCCACCAGTGTGCCCTCAGTTATGACAAGGGATAGGGCCCTTGCAGCCTCCACTTGTTGCGGTCTGGCTCAGCTCTTATGATCTGCCTCAAAGTCCAACACCACACTGAAGTCTCCTCCCCATAGCAGCGACCCAGGGCCTAACGAGTTAACCTTTTCACTTTTTTTGCGATCACTTGGATGGTCAAACCTGGCGAACGAGCGGCCGTGGTGTTTCTGGATGCCACCAAGGCTTTTGATTCTTTAGCATGGTCGAACATGTTCGGCTTAGTGGCCAGAGTTGGATTAAGTCCAAGATTTATAAAATTGATCCGTCAGTTGTACACAGAACCAACAGCTAGATTGGGAGTAAATGGGCTGCTGTGAGATCCTTTTTCGATAGCAAGAGGTACGCGCAGGGATGCCCTCTCTCACCGCTGCTTTTCGCGGTTGCGATGGAGCCACTTGCAGCACATTTGAGACAACACCATAGTCAGAGGGGCCTAGCGCTCAGTCAGCGTCCAATACTGGTATCTATGTATGCGGACGATGTTGCTCTGTACGTCCGTGGGACACAACTACATCTTGATGCATTAATAAATGAAATAGTCAGCTTTGGCCGGATATCTGGGATCACGATAAACTGGACTAAGTCAGTGGTGGTCCCTTTGACGGCTGCTACGACGCAACAGGACTCTAGATATCCCATTAGTTGAGCGGAGGGCCCAGTATTATATCTGGGAATTTGGCTCAGTAGAGAAGCAGATAAGCTGTGGTCGGCCAATTATGGCAAGGCCATTATGAGGTTGGAGAATAAGGTGACAATGTGGCACTCGCTGCCACTTTCACTGACTGGTCGTATAGCCATTGCATAGATGGTGATCTTGCCCAAATTTCTATATCTATTTGTTAATATACCACTAGTCCTTACAACCAGCTTCTTGAAAAGACTCAGGTCCTCGCTTGTGGTCCTCGCCTGGACAGGTAGACAACCCAGAATTGCATGGGAAACTTTAACCCTCCTGTTCGAGCGTGGGAGACTGGCGGGTCGGATCCAGAACTTAACTGTAATTGCGCACAGGCCCATTTTGCTCATTTTTGGCTACACCCGATAAGGTATCTGCGCATCTAGCTCCTGAGTGTGTTTTGGTCTGGCCTGATCAATTAGCGGGACTGATAAGTGGACCCCCTAGGCCTCGTCCATGGGGTGTGAATACAGTGGCATGCACGCCACCGGCTTGGACGGTCCTGCTACAGCGCACGGGGACGCCGGAGCCTTTTGCACTCCTTCTCTGCCTTACAGAACACGTCCCTCGTGAGTGTTGTTTCTGCATGTAATCCAGCAAGTTCAGGCAGTTCACTAATGAAGGCGATGTCATCCCCAGTAGGCTCTTCCAGTGACCTATGCACCTTTACTGTGGGAAATTTCAGGGGTGGGTTCCCATGCCTTTCCTTGTGTTGGCAGATGCCTGGGCCATTTTCCAGGCTCCAGACCTCCTTTACTCCCCTCCTGGGCAGCTGTGGTTCTGGTGGTCACACAGACCCACTCATCCAACCCCCAAGATTTCCAGGTGTGGGGGCATGGCTTGGCTGTCCAGCAAGATGCCCGCCACTTGTTGAGGCTCTGCTTGCGGGAGCATAAATCTGCAACTTATCTGCGCAGATCGGAACTCCCGAGGGCCGCATCGGCGGGCGATCAGGTGGCAGACTCAATTTGCAGGCGAGACAGCGGGCGCGGCCTCGACGCGGCCTATCGGGTCCTTGAGGAGGGAAGCTGCGCACAATGCCGGCTAGCAGAGGTGAGGAGCACGGCTGATGCTGCTTCTGCCAGTCGTGCCCATCGGGCTTAGAGAAACTTGCGGCCTGGCCCGGAGGATGGAGGCAGAGGTGGGCTGTGTGACAGCGAAATAGGCTGTGCGGCCCGGTACGGCCTGAGGAGGAGAAGCGAGTTCCAGCTCGGGCCCGTAGCGGTGAGGAGCAACAGCAGGGAGATGGATGGCAAACTGGGCCTTGGGACCTGAGATGCCCAAAAGAGGAGGAATGGTTGCAGGCTCGGGCCCACAGCAGTGAGGTGCAACATTGGGGTGACGGGTAGCTGAACCTTGTGGCCCGGCAAGGCCTAAGAAGGAGGAGCGAATTCCGACTCCAGCCCTCGGCGGTGCAGTGATACATCGAGGTAACAGCTAACTGAGCCTTGCAGCCTGGAGAGGCCTAAGGAGAAGGAACGGGTGATGACTCGGGCCCGCGGCGGTCCAGTGAAGCGACGGGGTGAAGGCTAACTGGACCTTGCAGACTGGAGGGCCTCAGGAAGGGGAGCTTGACAAGCTCGGGCCCTCGGCGGTGACGTGTGGCATCGGGGCTGCGGCCGAGCCCTCCTGCCCTCTGTACATCAGCGGGGAGGCGGCCTGATGTGGCTGGGGGGGGTTGTTGGTGCCCCAGCTGTGGACAACAAGGTGTGCAGCCCAACGTGCAGACCCTGACCAAGGGCTCTGCAGAGACAGGGCAGCCCAGTCAGTGAACTGGCCCTACCCGACCACATATTGGGTGATTAAATAAAAATTTCTTATCTGCGGGAAAGGGCCGGCGACTGCCCTGACCACTGGTCTGGAGCAACAGCCTGGGGGACGTGGGCCTCCGGCTGGCCTGGACTTGTGGTTGTGGGATTGGTTGGCAGCCCAGCCAGACTGTGACTGGAGTTGCATTGCAATGTGACAACAGTGTAGGAAAGCGTGGGACCATCGCTGGGGGCCTCACCCATACAAGAAGGGGAAATCTGACCAAAAACAGGCAAAACTGGCCTTTGAGGGCAAAAAAAGAGCAGTCAAAACGGGCGTGTTATTGCCGGAGGAAGACCTTCAACTGCCCTCCGTTAAAGCCATGTTCATGGACCTAAACAGCCTGGAGACTATAGATACAAAGCTGGACCACTTGACCAATCGCTTGGACCTCATGAAAGACAGGGTGGATGATCATGATGCTCGCTTGGACCAGGCTGAGGCTAGAGTGTCGGATCTGGAGGATGCTCACATCCGAGAAAGTGAACGGTTACTTCAAATGGAAAAGGAATTGGAAGTGATCCGTTCTAAAAATGAGGACCTCGAAGCCAGATCTGGGCGTAACAACATACACATCCTAGGTCTTCCTGAATCGACATCCATGGGACGCATGGAAGACTATGTTGAGGAGATGCTCAAATCAATCTTTCCCAGTGAACTCTCCCCTGTGCTTGTGGTAGAACGTGCACATAGATCACTGGGGCTGAGACAGCCACCGGGAGCCCCAGCGAGACCCATCATCGCTCGTCTACTCAATTACAGAGACAGAGACACAGTCCTACATCTGGCTCGGGCCCGCCACCCGCTCATCAATGACAACAATGAACTTAGCCTCTTCCCGGACTACACCTCTGGGGTACGGGGGGCTCACCGAGCTTTTCTTCCGATTAAACGTACCTTGAGCCACACAGAGGCCAACTTTTCACTTATCTACCCTGTGAAGGTGCGTATACAGCACAATGGGAAATTACACTTTTTCTCAGACCAGAAACTTGCAGCAAAATTTGCTAAAGGTATTCCCAAAAACTACAAGAAGATAAAAATCACACAAGTGACAATGACTGAAATGAGATCTAAAGGGGGGACTACTGTAAATTCAGATAACGCCCTGAGACCTGTGTGAGCGAGGATGAATGGCGCTCCGGTGATGTCTGAACTGCTGAGTAGAAGCCTTCTAGACGGCTCTTGCTCACCCTCACACTCTGGGTGGAAAAACTGTTGGCCAAGCCAGCGCCCCGCTGGATGAGTCCTTATTATTCTAATGTTGTTTTTGCGATGGGACCTGGTTATGGGTGGGGGGAGGTGGGGAGGCCGGGCCCATTTGGGGGGCCTGAGTGGGTGGGGGTGGTATATGTACTGATTGTTCAAAGGTTTGACGTTTTGCCCTTCTCCCTCTTCCCTCCTGTCATCCTCTTGATGCAGCTGTTTTCTTTAAGTGAGGTGGGTAGGGGGAGTTTGATGCTTCAGCGTAGCTTAGAGCAATGGTTCAGAAATCTGCAACTCCAGTTAAGTGTCTGACATGGAATGTTCAGGGGCTGAATGATGGGGGTAAGATAAGATTGCTTTCCGCTTCCATGCAGCGCCATGCAATCGACATTTGTATGCTACATGAGATGCACTCAACTAAGGCCTTGATATCTAGGGTGCGAGCTGACTGGATCGGTGAGAGTCATGTGGCGGTGTATTCAAATTACTCCCAGGGGTAGCAATTCTGCTTAAAAAGGGCTTACAATGGTGCACCAAAAAAGTGCTCACAGGGGGCCACTATGTTATGATACGGGGAACCCTACAGGATAAACCCTTTCATCTAGTATTTGTGTACGGACCCATTGTTGACCACCGCACATTCTTAGGGGAAGTATGGCGCATGATTAACTCGTTAGGCCCTGGGTCGCTGCTATTGGGAGGAGACTTCAGTGTGGTGTTGGACTTTGAGGCAGATCAAGAGAGCTGAGCCAGACCGCAACAAGTGGAGGCTGCAAGGGCTCTATCCCTCGTCATGAATGAGGGCACATTGGTGGACCAGTGGAAAGCTAAACACGGAGCGCAGAGGGAAGGTACATGCTTTAATTCTGTACATAACAGCTGGTCCCGCATTGATAGATGATTTGGCACCAGAGACTTCGAGCTCTGGACAGAGTCAATTAAATATATGCCCCATACTTTATCGGACCACTCTCCAGTTATGCTAGTACTGCAGATCCAAGGTGGCCCCTGATGCGCATTTTCATGGAGGTTGCCCCACGGGGCGTTAAGAGATCGGGTCTTTCGGGAGGAGACCTGCGCTGCTATAGTGGAATACTTCTCAGTGAACCAGGGCTTGGTTTCCTCGATGGGCACCTTGTGGGAGGCCTTCAAGTTAGTGATACGTGGGATCTGTCTTGCCAAACAACATGGTGTGCTGAAAGCATTAAGACGTGACTTAGTGAACCTAGAGTCATGACTGGCTGACCTGGAGAGCTGGCTGACTACAGACGTTTCCAGCAGTCTCCTGGCCGAAAAAAGAGAAACGTTATCTCAGTTTGAGGAGGTGGCACATCGGGAGGTCTGTTTCTTAGGGAAAGAGGCTAGGGCGAGGAGATATGGAGAGGGCGAGAGAGCTGGTAGAACACTGGTTGGAATGGACCACACCACACCGGAACTGAAGAAGTCACGCGTACTCTAACTGATTTTTATTCAAATCTGTATGCAGAGGAGCCGTCATCGCCTGCCGAGTCTTACACTGATTATTTTGATTATGTCAGCCTAATTTGGCTTGAGAACTCGCATCAGCAATTCCTAGATGCCCCCTTCTCAGTCGACGATGTAATTCAGGCTATATATTGCTTGTCAGGAGACAAGGCTCCAGGAGTGGATGGCCCATCGCCGGATTTCTATAAAGAATACACTGACATTTTAGCTCAGCACCTCCTTGAGGTATATGCTGAGGTGCTTGAGAGCAGCATTCTTCCGGCCTCTCTACAGGAAGCCCTTACTGTTCCCATTTTAAAGACCGGGAAGGACCCTTGCAGCTGTGACTCGTATCGCCCACTCTCTCTAATAAACATTGATAATAAGATCCTAGCGGAATTACTAGTGTCCCTTCTGCAGCACCTGCTATCGTCTCTGGCACTACCGGATCAGTCTGGTTTTATACCGGCTCGCTTTACCTTACATAACCTTTTCACTTTTTTTGCAATCACTTGGATGGTCGAACCTGGTGAACAAGCGGCCGTGGTGTTTCTGGATGCCACCAAGGCTTTTGACTCTTTAGCATGGTCGTACATGTTCGGCTTAGTGGCCAGAGTCGGATTAAGTCCAAGATTTATAAAATTGATCCGTCTGTTGTACACAGAACCAACAGCCAGATTGGGAGTAAATGGGCTGCTGTGAGATCCTTTTTTGATAGCAAGAGGTACGCGCAAGGATGCCCTCTCTCACCGCTGCTTTTCACGGTTGCGATGGAGCCACTTGCAGCACATTTGAGACAACACCATAGTCAGAGGGGCTTAGCGTTCAGGCAGCGTCCAATACTGGTATCTATGTATGCAGACGATGTTGCTCTGTACGTCCGTGGGACACAACTACATCTTGATGCATTAATAGATGAAATAGTCAGCTTTGGCCGGATTTCAGGGATCACGATAAACTGGACTAAGTCATTGGTGCTCCCTCTGACGGCTGCTACGACGCAACAGGACTCTAGATATCCCATTAGTTGAGCGGAGGGCCCAGTATTATATCTGGGAATTTGGCTCAGTAGAGAATCAGATAAGCTGTGGTCGGACAATTATGGCAAGGCCATTATGTGGTTGGAGAATAAGGTGACAATGTGGCACTCGCTGCCACTTTCACTGACTGGTCGTATAGCCATTGCAAAGATGGTGATCTTGCCCAAATTTCTATATGTATTTGTTAATATACCACTAGTCCTTACAACCAGCTTCTTGAAAAGACTCAGGAGCTTGTGGCCCTCGCCTGGACAGGTAGACAACCCAGAATCGCATGGGAAACTTTAACCCTCCTGTTCGAGCAGGGGAGACTGGTGGCCCCGGATCCAGAACTTAACTAGAATTGCGCACAGGCCCATTTTGCTCATTTTTGGCTACACCCGATACAGTATCTGTGCATCTAGCTCCTGAGTGTGGTCTGGTCTGATAAATTAGCGGGACTGATAAGTGGACCCCCTAGGCCTCGTCCACGGGGTGTGGATGCAGTGGCATGCATGCCACGGGCTTGGACGGTCCTGCTACAGCGCGCGGGGACGCCGGAGCCTTTTGCACCCTCAATGCCATTTCAAGATATTGCAGGCTTGCCGCTGTCCGGTGATGGTCAGTTCTGTGAAAGCCTGCGCGAGATACATATATTCACCCTGGGATCTTGGTTTCCAGAGGGGTTGTTTGTTTCCTTGGAGGCTGCTCTGGATAACGCGCACAACAACTCGGTGTACAGACTCTTTTATCTCAGGGTGCGGGCTATGTTGCGGGCGCAATACTCCTGCTTCCCTGCAGTGCCTCCGGTGTGCCAAATGCTGGAGCTTATGTATACAGCACGGTCTCCTCGTAGGCTTATTATACGTCTATATGTCAGCATGCAGATGCCTGTGACCCCCATCGAGTCCAAGGCTAGGATCTTTTGGGAGACAGACATCGGGGAGACTCTTTTGGATGAAATGTGGAGATATTGTTGCGCACAACTTCGAGAACTCTCCCCCAACTATAGATTATGCCTTATATGTTTTAACCTTTTTGCACCATATATACTATACGCCAAGTCGATTAAGGAGAATGGGTGTCAGAGCTTCCGATTGTTGTGAGAGATTCTGTGCTCCTGAGGTGACTTTCATGCATTTGGCGTGGCAATGTGGGGGCTTTGCAGGGCTATTGGACAGAGGTGCTGCATGCGATTGGTGAGATGGTTGGAATTGTGCTGCCGCACTCCGCTAAACTTGCCCTCCTGAGTTATGTGAACGAGATCTCCCCAGAATGCCGGAAATCAGTGGGGTTGCTGTTGCTGCTGGCTAAACATAGGGTAGTTATGTGCTGGGGGAGGAAACGAGCTCTTCGCTGTGGAGACTGGCTGAAGGATGCTGCGTACAGTCAGGAACAACTAGAGACATACTGAGAGTTAATGCCTGAAAATTCCCGACCGCATGATATATGGGCCCCCTACGGTCATTTCTGGATTCCCGATCATGAGATGGCACAATGTTGCTCTGTGTTTCCTACCAGCTTCCGAAACAAGACTCATCCCCTGCGAGAGGATACTTGGTAGCTCCTTTCGTATTGAGAACTGTTGGCTGCTTCACCCCCTGCCCCCTCTCCTTTCTACCCCATCTTTCCTTCTCTCTTTCCTTGTTTGGATGTCATCAAGTTATTAATCATCCTTGATGGAATAATACATAATTGCGCTGATTTTCCCTTTCTGATCGATATGCTGCTCTAATCACCCCCACAGTTCTGTGATGGGAACCGTCAATATTGTATGTTTTTTTGGATGTAGTGTATTGTTTTGTTGGTGTTATTCGTATGACTATATTTACTGATAAAGTCATAAATAAAAAATTTAAAAAAATAAATAAACATTTCTAGGTGTCACCTGAGCACCACTTCCTTCCAAGCAGTGTCCTGCAGGTCATTCACCATCAGACAGTCCAGGCATGGCAGGGCTCAGAAAAACTTAAGTCCTGATGCCCCCAATCCCCCATTCATTGGGATTCAGAGCCACAGGGTAGCGGCTCTCCCATTTACCTGTTGCTACAATCTGGTGAAATGTACTGGGTGCCACCTGCTGTGAGGACACCAAATGACACCTGACATTAGCCATATTGGCTTCTGTCTCCCTCAGAGCTTCCACCCTCTGTATGTTGATGGTGACCCACTGCCTATAATTGTAAGTATTTGAAGGCATGTGAGCTTTGGGCACCATCATCTTGTCATCCAGGGTACTAAGCTAACCTTAGAAGTCGCCCTCACTAACTGAGTCCATCTCATACCCAAGCACTACTCTAAACAACCCCTGGGTCTGCCCACCACTGGGGCACTGGGGCTGTGTCCTCTTGGGGCACCTGGGATCACCTTTGGTGTGCCCATACTGGTAACATTCATAGCCCTTGGGGGCAAATTTAGCAGTGTTCTTGTCAACAAAGCTTTTCTTTCGGTGGCCAAGTTGGGCATGTGACACCTTCCCCTGAAAACTATTTTCCGTGGCTTGATAGAACACTTTGGGGCAAATTTACAAGAAAGTGTTGCATCGGTCCCAATGCACCACTTTCCTTGCATCACATCTGCCCCACCAGCGACACTATGGTTGAGCCGAATTTACAATACAGTGCACCACTGCGGTCATTTGGACAATAGCGTAAACATTTTGTAAACACAGCGCAGGAGGAAGGCCTCCTTAACACCACCTTAGTGTAGAATATAAAATTGTGCTAGGGTGGTGAAAGGTTGTGCTAGGAGCTTGTAAATATGCCCCTTTGTTTTCATCTCACCCTTCTTTCTTCAGGTGGGAACCCTGACCACCCTTTTGTGAGTTTATCCCGGAAGTGTTCTTGGACACTCAGTGCTGATCTAGAGGCTTGCCTCTCCAGCAAGCTTCCTGGGGTCAGTCAGCTTGCTATGTACATGCATATTGAGCATGTGCACCCTCAGAATCACGTTGTACCCAACAAAATCATCACTTTGCTACCCCTCACCCAGACCCTAAGTGTATTGCTGGAATAATCTAAGAAGCCCACCCAGGACTGGTTTGTGAGTTGGTGGCTATCCCTCAACCTCTAACGGTATCTCTCAGGGGTCAGCCCAAATCTGAAATTAAGGATGGTTTTCATGGGGACATACTCGGCCTAGTCCTCTACCTCAAGTGTAGAAGTGTGTCCCTTCTCACTGTAGGCATTTACTTCCACAAGCTACACTCCAGTACTCCTCTGGGACTTTGTGTCCCCTTAAGGCTACCTCATAAGCTGAGAACCACTTATCAATATCATCTCCCATCACTTAATTGGGCATCATTTCCTGTGGTATGCGGACCCTCACCTCTCTAGTGTACACTGCTCTGGCACCACTACTACTGGACTCCACTTGTTTGGCTTTTATGTCCAACCTCCTTTCCTTCATGGCTGGTCTTTCTCTTGCCATTCTCTCCTCAGATTCCATCTTAGCTTGCTCAGCAGCAATTTGAGCTTCCCTCTCTGCCTTTCTGTCCTACAGCTTCTCTGGGGTCAAACTCCTGGCAGACACACTGCTTCCTACCCCCATCCTGGGCACTGTGGCATCTGGTCATCTGCTGGAGTTGAGCTGGGCTTTCCTTGCAGCTGAGGACCCAGATCTAGGTCCACCATCTCCTCATCCTCTGATATTGCTCCCCTCTCATTATTATCACCTTCATCATCTCCTGAGAAGGACTGCCCTCTTTGCACCTTCTCAAAGAATCTGAGGGCTACTTGGAGACCCCATTTGGTAGCCTTCTTCTCTGCCTTCAGCCACTTCTTTTTGTAGACCTTCAGTGGCTCAGCCCTGAAGAGGGGATCAAAGTTGCACAACTACATCTCTTTAGTGAATAAAGGGAAGTTAGAGCACTTCAATTTAGAAAAGTGAGGAAACAGCCAATGGGAAGCTAGGAAGAATGTAAAAAGTGATCAACTCTGGTGTCAAATTATTTGTCTGGATATTTTTGTGTAACATAAATTACTGTGTGGTACTGCACAAATAGAATTCCTGATCCAGACCCACTATACTCATCAGACGTCTTTTTAGTTCCAGTATAATAAAAACTTGTAATCACAGGAACAAGTTCTACAGAAGGTCTGTAGCTTGTAGGCCTGAGTTTCTTAAACTCAAATGTGTTTGTGTCAACAAACATATCTGTACTGTGCAGTGGTGCAAGAAAAGTAATCAAAGAGCACCAGGAATTAAGTAGATAAAGCACATTGACCTCCTGGCTGCTCGCTTGTTACTTTTTCAAACTCTAGAGATAGTCTCTAATTTGAACCTTCCCCTCTTAACAAAACGCCACATTTGTAGCATGTGCATTTACCCCCAACAATGTATCCTTGCACTCTTGACAGATAACTGGTGTTTATTGTTACCCAACTCAACGGCACTCATATTAGGGACCTTAACTGTATGACAGGCTGAATGGTTCTTCAGGATATTAAGGCTCTGGCCATGCATTCAAACTTGGATACCTGAAGTGAATGAATTAGTCTATGGAACAACGTGACCCAAGGTTACATCCAGTGTGTTATTTGGAAGAGTGAATTGGACAACTATAAGAAATTGGGTTACTGGCTGAGGGGGGTGAAACCCTACTCAAGCAGGTATCACAATTCATGTCAGAGTGAGGCACAAGCAAACCACAAATAAATCTGGGCTCAACCCCCTGGCAGCTTGCACAGAGCAGAAAGGCTTAACTTAGAAGCAATGTATAAAGTATTTATGCAGCACTTCAAACCGTAATAAAGTGCAAAAACACAACACAAGAAAAATCTCAACCAATTTGGAAAACATGGTACATTTCAATAAATAAACCAAGAAGAAAACAACAAAAATTAAATCAGTAGAATCAGAGATTTGCAATTTTAAAGATTTAAGAGAAAATAGCGCAACAAAGTGCCAACTGTAGATATATGGTAGACAAAGTCACCAATTCAGACTGGCCATGGTGGGCCTGCTATAGGGACCATTTAAGCCCACTGTACAAGAGTGCCTTAAAACCTGGTTGCGAAGAATTGCAGAGTCCTGAGTCGAGGATGCATCCACAGCTGAGGTTATGCATTGCCATGGTCGGAGATGTCTCACACAGCATCGGTTCTGGGGAGCTATGAGGGTGTGATATGAGGTCTTGCTTCGAGGAATCCACCAATGAGGGAGCTTGCAATGCAAAGTCCTGTGTCAACGATGCACTGCATACTCAATGGTTTTTAAGAAGCTGTGGGGCTTGTGAAGCATAGGTGTGAGTCATCGTCAAGGCTGCTGTCTACAAGAGGCTTATGATGCATGGGCCTGCATCGGAGAGGCATGGCACAGTGAATCTAATGGAGCTATTTGCTGCGAGGGCGATGCAAAGTCCTTGTGCCGGGAAAGTGTGTGCAGCAATGGCAATGTGTGGATTCTGCCCGGTGTTGCACCGCACAGCAGAGGCGATGCGTTGATTCTGCTCGGGGTTCCGCCATGCAGCAGAGGAGATTCGTTAGTTTTGCTGGGTCCACAAATGGATTGGAAGAGCACCTTCAGGCCCACTTCTAAAGGTCTAGGAGTGGGGTGACACCACTTTGCAGAGTAGGAGTCACAGATGGTAGAGTCCAGGTGCCTCATGGTGGTTGGAAGTCTGATAAATCCCTGAGTCTTCTGATCACGAGGCCAGCCAATGAACCCTTGGAGTCACTCTAGGGTCCTGGGTTTAAAGAATCAGGTCCAGTCCTACTAACCCATGCAAGATGGCAGCAGGTCAGCAGAGCAGGGAAGCAGTCCTTCAGAGTAGCAATCCAGCAGATTGGCCGTCCTTTCAGCAGCACAGCAGTCCTTTTTCCTGCCAGTGTCCACTGGTCCAGAAGTGTACTAAAGAGTTGGGTAAATGGGTCCAACATTTATACCTGGTGCCCACTTACACTGGAGGATGTTTTTAGAGGCTTTCACCCTCCTGAGGTGCCAGACATTCCCTTACTCCTTCTCTTGGCCCCAGCCTGTCTGGCATCACAATAGACTAATGCCAAATCCTTTGTGAAAGTGCCCAGGGAGATCCTTTTTGATGTGCAAGTGTAGTAGCTGAAAGCTCCTCTTCTTCGTTAACTCAGAGTCTCCCATCCTCCTAACACCTATCTTCCCTTTGTGTTACTGTCTGGGAGCAATACACAAAGCCCAACTGCCATAGTTATGTGACGCAGCATCAGGCTGCAGGCACGATGGTCAGAGCAAGAAAATGCCAGCTTTCTAAATGTGGCATTTTCAGAAATGTGATTAAAAATCTGACTTTACCATTAAAGAGGGCTTTTAATTAGAATTATTTAGGCAACAAAATTAGCCTGTCTGCCTATTCGCAACTGGAAGTTATAGTTTATTAAATGTAATATGATAACTCCAAATTTATCCTATTGGAAAGGTAGGCCTTGAAGAGGTGAAAAACATAAATAGTAGCTTTTCATTACTATAACAGGTAAAACTTAAGTATATGTCCTGCTCTTTAAATACACTGCACCCTGCCCTGTGGGCTATTCAGGGCCTACCTTAGGGGTGACTTATAGGTATTAAAAATGAAGGTTTGGGCCTGGCAAAAGGTTTATTTTTTAGGTTGAAATAGCAGTTTACAATGGTAGGCCTGAGACATGTTTGAAGGGCTACTTAAGTGGGTGGCACAGCCACCGATGCAGGCCCACTAGTAGCATTGGATATATAGGCCCTGGGTACATGCTGTACCACTTTACTAGGGACTTACAAGCAAATTAAATGTGCCAAATGGGTGTAAGACACTTCTACCATGATTTAAGGAGAGAGTAATAGCACTTTAGCATGGGTTAGCACAGATAAATCCTAAAGTCAGCAAAAACCAAGTCAGCAACATGGGGGGGTGAAGGCAAAAAGTTAGGGGAGAACCACAACAGGGATGTCAGGTCTAACAACAACATTTTAAAAGGGAATCAGAAGGAGCAGAATAAGGTGTTTGAGATAACACCATGAGGGATGTTACAAATAGAAAAAAAAACATAATTGAGGATAGAAGATGACATTAAGAAGTTAATAAGATGGTGATAACAATGTATGGTCTGCATAACACTCACAACTTGGGAAATCCAAGCTCTACACAAGCAGTTGCCACCATCTGCCCCATTAAATGGTACTCCTTCCACTGATTTCAGACAAATGATAGGTGGGACATAAGCCTGTGTACCACTGGGCCTTCCAGTCCCAACACTGTCTTATTGCATTTCAGATGAATCAATGGTGCAGCATAAGCCTGTGTCCCACGAGACCTTCCAGTCCCAACCCTATCCCATCTCAACCCATCTCCAGCACATTCAATAACTGACCAAAAAAATAAAGTGTGATGCAAACCTTGCGCTTAGTTGTTAAATCTCCTTACTAGCTGCATCTATCTGCCTCATTATCATACTAGAGCATAAGCCTGTTACATTCAGTACATTTCTATAGCAATGGCATCAACTTACATCACTATGTTATTGTGATTCAAACCTGTGACTTGTACTTTAGACAATTATATGTGGGGCTGGTGCATTTACCTATATACATGTCTTATGTGGGTTTGTTGTGTAGCCATTTTAGCTATAGCTCCATGCACGTTAGTTTAATACACTAGGCCGCAGTGCACTTTGACCTAGATATATTTTATTTGGCTTTGCATTGTTATTTTTACAATAACCAGTTATACGGTCCTGTTTTAATTTCTTCTATCGAACTGTTTTGCTTAGCCCAGCACTGTGTTCTCAAACAACACATTCTTGATCACTTTGTGCTTCAGTCAAGGCTACAGTTTGGTACATTGCCGGTGATGTGGTAGAAGTTTAGTCTCCAACATTCGTAGAAAATACACATCTTTACGTAGGGACATTTTCTTAGAACATTAGCTGTGTCATTATAAAAACACTTCCTAGTCCCATTACATGTCAAGAGGGAGATTCAAGCCTGGGAACCACAAGTGTATGCTGATTACTGAATGCTTCGCTGCAGATGCTAACGCAGACTACAGTCCTTTGCTCAGGTATGAGGGTCGATGTCCTACCGGGGGAACCTGAAATGCAGGATTAGAGCTTAACATGTTGTGCTCAAATTATGATTCAGATCGAAAATAGTCCATCGATTCTAGTGGCAATATGATAGCGTTATTCTTATGCTTCACTCTCTTCGTCACCATTTTAATATTGTCATTTTGTGTCGGTCTGGTTATTGCAGCTCACGCTTTGCTTACTAAAATGCAGTCGTTTTATTAAACCAGTCTTTAAAACTTATACTGCTTCCATTGTCATTTATATATATGAAACTGAATTGCGAATGAGAGAACCGGATGCGACCTGAATGACCACGACTTCCCTGAGAAGTATGATATGTCATGCGCTCGGCTGCCCAATCATCTCTACCCTTTGGGAGAGACGAGGCACTGCTAGTTAGCCGGAGCAAAACCCAGATTTGGAGCGACAGGTGTCACCCACAGTGGGTCAGACTCAGTCTCCCACATCGTGGACGATCTTGCTGCTCAAAATCCAGTAGTCTCATTAGAATAATGAGAGCCTACGCAGCAGGTTAAACCTGTAATAGCCCTGTCACACCCACATGCACACACACTCACAAATCCCTGCAGGAAGTCCACTGACTTTAGAAACAAATTTACCCTGCCCCACTCCACATGCATAGATCCTCCCTAATCAAATTCTTAATTCAATTCTTAAATAGGGTCATTTCAGTCTACTCTTTACTCCAAATACTTGGCTACATGATGTGAGATACTGAGATCAACCCACCTAGCTCATTCAGAGTTGCAACAGTCAACCCTCTGGACATGATCCTTAATTCTTTGATCAAATACATTGTCTACTTTACTCCTAAATACCTTAGCACAGGACATTTTTCTAATCGATGATGCTGACAAAGAAAGCTCTCTGTCATCAAAATTAAAATATAGGTGCACTGACCCTCGCCCAATTTCTCAATGGTGCCACACATAAAGAATATGCTCTTGAAGTAGAGGGTCATTTTGTGAATGGTATTAGTAAGGCATCTTCTAAAAATTGGCACACGACTCATCAGCTTACCTCTCACAACCCCACCTTTAGAAGTTGGCGGATGCCATTTGTCTCATACAAGTGCCCGCCAGCTCCGCCATCAGGAGAACAATCAGCATTCCCAGGTGTACATGGTGGTGGAAGAATACATAGTTGCAAAAGGCCTTTCAGGGCCATGTTTTGCATCAGTTCTCCTGCCCACGACGCCATGTCGGGCATGGCTGTCCTGAGTAGGAAAAATACTTAAACGTGTACCACAACTACTAAATAGAGCAAAAACAATCTCTGACTGTGCTGCATTTCCAAGAATAATGCACTAAGAATAGATCTTGTATTTGATATGTAATATAATAAAATACTGGCACAGCATCACAAAACAGTGTTTTGCAGTTTATTGTTCTTAATTTTTAAGTTAGCTACCCAATGCCTATTGTGAGCTTTGAGACATTCACACAAGTGCTACAGGTCAAATTTAGGCTCTCATTACGAACTTGGCGGTTTGGCCCGCCATGCTGGCAGTGGCGGCTAAAGCCGCCAGTCGGCATGGTGGGCCAAACCGCCATATTTTGAACATGGTGAGGGCTGCCATCGGCAGCCCTCACCCACCGCCAAGCTCCCGCCGTCAGGCAGCCTGGCGGCGAGTTGAAACACCATCCGCCACGGTAGCGACGCTACCCTGCGGATAATGTTTCATTTCCCGCCAGCCATTTCCTGGCGGGATATCCCGCCAGGAAAAGGATGGCGGAGGGGGTGCCCTGCACTTTGCATGGACAGGGCAGGGGCCCCGGTGAGAGCCCTGTCGCGCTGAACTGCGTGACGGGTGCAACTGCACCTGCCGCACTGAGGCATTGACGGCGGCTCCATGTTGAGCCACTGTCAATGTCCCGGCCGAGGCTTTCTGTGAGCCGGCGGGCGGAAACAATGTTTCCGCCTGCCGGCCCACAGAAATGTTCATTATTTGGCCGGCGGGGTTCCGGGGTCGCTGGCGGTCATTGTTTTGACCGCCAGCATGAACATCTTAGTCTTTAAAAGAAGCTCCTGATGGAATTACTGGGTACACATGTCGCTAATGTCCCGGCCTCTTGTCTGCTGGGGGTGCTACTATGTTCCAAGAAAAATAAATATGAGATGAATCCATGGACTTGGATCATGTTCTGACCAAGAGACGATGACCTGGAAATTGCCCTCGGATCCCCCACTGAAAACCTGATTGAGGCACCTCCACAAGTCGGCCACAGCTGAGGTAGCGGTGAGGCTAACACTGCGGGCAACAGGACTTAAGGGCCCCCCAGGGAGACATATACTTGGAAAATCTGATTGTCAAAACAGATGACAGACTGCTGTGAACACTCTTAGATTGGGCTCCTTATCCTCCTATAGGTGCAGGATACACACATATGCTACGTTAAGGAGATACCGTCAACAGGGACAGTAGAAATGGCACCCGCATACCAACTCATCCTGTTGAACAAGCTAGAAATGTAGAATGTAACTGACAGAGACACTACCACAAGTTTAACCCAGTTATTGGTTGGGAATTTGCGGGTTTGTTAGTTGGTTATTATACAGTTGAATCAAATGACCCTCATCCTCTGTGGGCTGAGAAAAGGGCACATTGAGTGATTCGATCCATAGAATGAGTGATACTTCACATGGATCGACCACAATCCACATGGTAAGCAATTTAAGTCTGTCACTGCATTACACTGGAGAAATGCTAATAAAGAATCACCTGGAAAACAAGCATTGGCAAAGCTAATAGTTTTCGCCTATGCAAGATCTACTGGCTTTGTCAATGTTTTTTACATGTTGCACAGGAGTCTGTGCTGCTGTGCAACATGAGGAGGAAAGAAAACAGCACGGGGGACTGAGAGGGTGACAAGTACCATGAAGGAGGATACTTTTTGCATACTTTTCAGAGGTAGGACCTTTTTGAAGGAAGTACCCTGGTGCAGACTTAATTTTTGCCATGCTTTAGCAATACAGAATGTTTTTATAACAGCAGCAGCAATTCTTTATTCTTGTGGTTTGAATATGTTTATTTGTTGCAACTGAAGTCAAATTACATTCTTTTGAAAACCACAGTGTCACGTATACAAAATCACTCTCACATCCTAGATCACACAGACCTTCTAATGTGTGTGCATCGGTTATGAGGTGCTGGACCACTGTTTGGTGTGATGTGTTTCAAAATGTCGTACCAGTTTAGACCTGGTCAGCAAACTAAGTTGTGCAATTCCTAACTCCATATTCTCCTATACATTGTCCTGATACGCATCTCTTATTTTGTATACGGTGTCCAACATTCCGTGGACTTTTAGTTCATTTTGCCTGGTTCTGTTGTCATATGAGGGTGGATTTTGTGCATATTAAGTCTGAAATATTAATTCTTCCTTCACTGTGTGGGTAGAATTTTGTTAACATCCGCTCCCGCTCCAGAAGAAGTTTAGTTCTGGCAAACATTTGTGTTGTAGTTTTTGGATGTTTACAAGCATTTAGGGGAGAATCTAACAGAATGCAATGAATCTAGTGCATGATGCTGTCTGTGGCAATCCCGAGTTGATGGCAAACCCAGGATAAGTTACAAATACCTGTTTGCACCCTGAATGGAGACTGCTTGCTACTTGCATATGCAGGCAAATTTGCCTGCAAGGCTTTTGCCAGATGGAATATAACCTTGAGGTCCTTATAATGAAGAAAACACAAAAGTGTTTTATTCCCAATCTAGGATCTGAATCTGTTGCAAACAGTGTGATATCTGTAAACCCAGTAAATAACACTCCCCATGGTATGGGTGATTACATGGTGTGCAATTAGCACCCAGAATTGTGCAGCTGAAGCCCAATGTCTCACTGACCAATTTCCTGCCCCAATGGATTTTATAAAGGTTGATTATTCTATTATTATTATTATTATTATTATTATTAGCTGAGATTTATAGAGCGCATGGCTACCCACTCAAGGGTTTCCCAGCGCTATGTCACAGCATTAGTTCCAAGAGAATATCTCTATTATTAATACTGCAATCAGTAGTTAAACAGCCAAGTTTTAAGATTTTTACGGAAGAGTGAGAGTGATCTACATGTTCTCCGATTGGGGGAGAGAATTCCAAATCTTTGGGCCTAAGAAGTGAAATGCTCGGACTCTTTGCCTGGTTCTTCTAACTCTGGGATCTACAGCTAGGTCCATGTTCCTTGAATGCAAAGATCACTTAGGTGTATAGGGTGACACCAAAGATCTTAGGAGTAAGGGAATTTGATTTACATAACAGAGTGCTCTAAAACTTAATTCATCTTTTTGACATCCTCGTTAGAACTTTTATGCATAGCTTTACCTTATAACTATTTTATAGCTCTTTTGCTATTTGAAGAGATAGAATTATTGGATATCACATAAGGCACACATTTTTTATAGTGATTAATTTTCAGTGGCCAATATTATTTACTACCAACACTTCTTGCATTTATGTTTTTATTTGTAGTTTTGAGTCGCCAAGGAGCACTTTGGCTAGAACAAAATTATCCATGTTATGACGGCTCCTACTGCGCTCAGGCTAATGGTAATATATGGCCACAGGATAGGAACTCATGTCCTAAAGTAGTAACCACCCTAATTAAGTGATAGTGATTTTAATAAACTGGGTTTCAAGACTTCATGCCACACCACACCAATGCACAGCACACCTATCTCAAGCAATACAACAAAAAATTATTCTGACCTTGCGCTTTTGTTCCTCCTCTTCCTGAATCTTCATCTGCAGCTTACGCACCATGACTTGTCGTTTCCACTCAGGGATGGGCCGGCCCTGCTCATCATGAGTGGGTATGAGTGTTTCAATGTCCATTTGTGAAGCTTGCACGGGGACCGTGGGTATGGTGTTTCCATTAAGCACTGGTTCTGGGGGGCTTGCAGCTCTTGAGTTGGAGGTAAATGTTGGTGTCTCAGGGGGTGATGGTGTTGTAACAACTGGAGGGGCTGAATTCTGACTCTCTGCCTAAAAAAGTAAAAAGAGCCACAATGAGTTAGGAGTGAAGCCACTGCATTTTATCAAGAATTTATTGCACTATGAAAACAGGAGCCATACAATCTGGGTGTTAGGGTTGCATGGGCCAATCTGTGTCAATTCCTGAAACACAGATACTATAAGATTTCAAACTTGTCAGTCATATTTCTCCCGTGAATACATGCAGGGACATTTTTACATGTCTGTACTACTTGTGCTTGATAGTTTCTGCTTGTGTTTACTAGTCCTTGCAAACTGTAACCTTTAACAATAACTAAGAAAGTTTTATCTGAAAAATGTGTTTTTCCTTTAATGTGCTTGGTCCTTTAGAATTTGAATGTCCCTGACCTATTCCATTATCACTCCATTTCTTTAGTATATTCACATTTTCATTCCAGGGTCTCGTGGGTCTTGTGTAATAAAGCAAGTATCAGTTTGCCCCGCCATAGCTGGACTGTCTCCATTTGGTTTTCCTTCTGGAAATGTGACCTTCAGAACTAGAAACAAAAACGATGATAAAACTTAGCCAGAGAAGAATCCATTGGTAACATAATCTCCCTTAATTCTGGACCTGCCCCTCTGTAGACAGACTAAAGAAGTGCTGTGCAAAATTATACTTACTTTGGCAAAATCAGTCAGTCAGTCAAAGAACTTTATTTTGGCTACAAGAGCCACAAAAGCACAGCAACGATAAATAATTACACAGGATTAATAAGATATGTGTATAAAATATGTACAATACATGTATATGAATAAAATAATAAAATTAAATAGGAATAAGAGTTTGAATAAAAATAAAGATTGAATGCGCTCCCGGGGTGAGTCTAACATTCTTCCTAACACCATTATATTGGTAAAAATTTCCCTCTGACAATCCAGCTTGCCCCACGGAATTTGGCAACAGCAATCACTAGCATAGGTCGAGTGTCTGATCTAAGAATTCGAAGAGTTACGTCGGCCCTGCGAACTCCCAGCAGTCTACAAGCCGGGGTCAAACATTTCCTGCGTGGAGCAGAGTGCGCAGGGCAGACAAACCGGACGTGGGGGAGGTTTTCAATGGGTGCTTTACAAGCTGGGCAGACTGTTGTTTCGTCATGTGACCAGCGACTAGTGAATATTCTTAATGGCAGGGTGCCAATACGGAACTGAAAGTACAACTTCCTCTCTCTTGGCACCGTGATTATTTCCCAGAAAGCCTCATATTTGCATGTCTCTTTTAGGTTGGTGAAGTCACATGATAGTTTAGAGTGAAGAGCGACCCTCGTGTCTTCAGAGTCTACCATGGGCCAATACAGCTCTTTAAGATCACTTTTGGAAGGAAACGAAGTAGTGGTTGGGGAATCCCACAGTTCTCTGAGCCCAAGCGAGTAAAGTAACCCCTTGATGTGTCTACGCCAGGGGATACTATGGGAATGGTCAGCTTCTAGGATGACCTGCAGGGCTGTAGTGAAGGAGGCAAGCTCTGGGGTGGTCCAAAGGCGCCGCCAATACAAGAGGGGGCGTAGACGGGCTTTGTGGTCAATGCGTTTCATGCCTAGGTCTTTAAAGAGAGGAAACAGTGGAGTACTCAACAGGAGGGACACTAAATTCCGAAGGAAATTATTTTCAGACACCTTTATTTCTTGGGCTTTGGCATAGCCCCAGAGTTCAGCCTCATAAAGGGCTGAGCTTACTGCCTTGGTTTGAAATATCCGGATCACAGGGCATATTGGTTTGATATATGAAAGGTTAAAGTCCCTTATTAAGACCCCTGTTGTTTGCTTTAGCTTGAGTGCTTGTTTTGCAATATGAGAATTACAGAGCATTTGTTCCTTTAGCATTATGCCCAGGTAACTAAAAGTGTCAACCTTTTCAAGTGGAGTTCCCTCAAGAGTGAACTTTCCTCTAAATGATCTGTGTGGATTGAGTGTCATCAGTTTCGTTTTAGAGGCATTGATTTCAAGTCCCCTTGTGGAGCAAAGTTCCTCAAAACATGCGAGGGGTTTACGTAATCCACTTGGGGTCTTGGATATCAGCAATGTATCGTCTGCGAAGAGCAGAACCGGAATTTTCTGTGTGGCTAATGATGGTGCATCTGCCTCCATTCTAAGAAAAGAGGGGACAATATAATTTATGTACCTGGAGAACAGGGTGGAGGCAAAATATCTAATTTGCTGTTTCATGAAATTGCAAAGTTATAGATTTTTAATTAGCTTTTCTGAAAATTCACCCATTTTTTGTGGAAAATTCTCCTACCAAATGAAGATTTCATTTGGCAAACTAAGGGGATACACATCAAAGGGTGTTTGGTTTATTTTACTAAGGAGTTATCAGTCAAAATTTAAGTTAGCATTCTTTTCCTGAAAATTCCTAAAATGCTTACGAAGACCATGAAATTTGCAAAATTTTGCACATAATTTCACAAACATTTTATATTTCACAAACATTTTGGAAGCAATGTCCCACAATACAAGACTTTCCTGCCTAGTAGTCCTCTTTTCACCCCCCAAGGCAATGCCTCAATGTTTACTCTCAAAATACCTTGCTGAACATAGTGCACCAAAGTCCTATTTATGAGAGTAAAATCATGTTTTGTACTCATGAAATGTGAATTTACATTCTCACAATGATTTATGTATTCCCACGCACAACAACACCCCTACCTTGTAATTTTCACAATTGAGAAAATACCTCTTGTAGGGGCCAGGCAGGGTAGTTATTGCACAGCAGGTTGATGTGAAAAGTTGGTGAAATGTGCCAGTTGTTGATATACACAGCCATTCCCATGGCATATTCCCTCCTTGTCTATGGTGGAAGATTTACTCCTGTCAAGTTATGAAATCAATCAATTTCTAGCGTGGGATAGCAGGTGATCCCACCAACTTGTCTCCCTTGGAGGGTCATTCTTATTAGACTAACCCATTTGCTGTATATCTTTTTATTTTTAAAATATGGTTTGGGGTCTTGATATAGACTATTTAGAAGCTTTACCAGCAGAAGCCATTCTTACATTAAGAACTTATGTTGGCTGGCTAAAGCACATATCTAGTAGTGTAGAGATCTTCAAATTGATGAAATGATTGGATTACATTTACAAGATGATGGACCTGGCCCTTTCTGCGGGGTCAGCCTCAGACTTTTTGCCTTTTTCCTCCATTTTCTGCTGAATTTGGTTTTGTTAGCTTTAGGACCCTGAGTACTTTACCACTGGTAATCAGTGCTAAAGTACATGTTCAGTCTACTTAAACATGGTACTATTGGCTTATCCACAATTGGCAAATTTAAATTATTTGTAAGTTTCTAGTAAAGTGTACTATATGTGCCCAGAGCCTGTAAGTTAAACATTACTAGTGGGCCTGCAGCAGTGATTGTGCCATCCACTACAATAGTCCTGTAAACATGTCTCAGGGCTGTCACTGCAGAGCCTGTGTGGGCAGTTTTAAACTGCCATTTCAACCTGGCAAGTGTACCTACTTGCCAGGCCCAAACCTTCCTTTTTATTACATGTAAGACTCCCCTATGGCAGGCCCTATTTGCCCCAAGGGCAGGGTGCAGGGTATTTGAAAAGTTAGACATGTCCTGGTAGTTAAAACTCTTAAACTCTTTTTTCACTAGTGTACTGCAAAACCTATTTCTTCCATAGGTTAACATTGGGGATACCACAAAGAAGCCTTTAAGTGTAAGTTCCAATTGGGACAAGACAGAAATGTGGAGTCTGTTGTCTCTGGACTCCAATTTTTAAATCACAAATTAAGGTGAAGTCAGGTTTTAAATTGTAAGTTTAAAAAACTAGCATTTTCGTCTTACCCATTCTGTGCCTCTGCCTCTCTCTGCATACACATCTGGGCTGGATGACAGCTGGCCTTTGTGCATGTCCTCTAGACAGTCACCACTGCTGCTTCTTTCCTGGAGGTAGAAGGACTGGACCTGTTCTCTACATCCTTGAGCCCACGTTCTCCAAGGGCTTGCTGGCTTGCCCCTTGGTCTTCTAAAATCTAAAACACTTCCAATGTACATACTACAGCTCTTGGACCTGTCTTCCACCTGCTCAAGACCCCCAAAAGGCACCTCTCCAGTCCTGGGCCCTCGTAAGTGGTTTTTGGCTCCTAAAATCAAGCTCTTGGGATCTTTGTGAATAAGCCTGTTCAAACCGGAACTGCAGCACTCGCACAAAGGATCAGTGGGAGCTAGCACAATTTCATCTTTCCGCACAGCAGCATCGCCACTCTCAAACGCGAGGCTGCAGCCCGTCCATTTGCAATGCCTGGCAGCTCTTAGCGCAATCGAACAAACCTTTCACAAAAAACTGAGAAGGTAAATCTTCAATGGGACTTACCTGGAACTGTATCCAACCCACTCTTCATGACGGTTGTCACTAACCTTTGAAATTTAACCTGTCTGTCATTACCAGATATCCCAAGTTGGTGCTTTATGCTTCTAAGCACTATATTGCAGTTTAACTTTTAAAAATTCATAACCTGAATTTTATTTATTGGATTTTTGCTGTTTTGGTCTAATTTTACTCTGATAAATATTCTCTATTGTTCTAAACTTGTATGGAGTCTTTTTGTGGTGTTTTCACTGTGTTACAGTAATGTATGCGTCGCACAAATACTTTACACATTGCCTCTTTTGTTAAGCCTGACTGTTCTGTGACAAGCTACCAGAGGGTGAGCACAAGTTAGTTTAGGGCGTGTCTGTCTTACCCTGACTAGGACTGTGGTCCATACTTGGACAGGGTGTGAACCACTACCAAATAGAGACCCAGTTTCTAACACAAGAGATCCTTGGACTTTCTACTGGTACTTTAAGCAAGCATTCTTAGCAGATGTGTTGGGTCTTGACAGTATTACTGAAGTAGGTATCTACCCCTTTAAATCCAGAATAAGACCTCCAACCCATTCCACAAATAACATTCAAGAACACAGGGTAACATTTGACACACCCACACAAATTAATCTACAAGAATACATTTTATCTTTAAAGTAATCTGGTGACTTACATTGGTTCCCGTCTGCCCACTGCCGGAGAAGACTGTTGTGAGTGCTTTACTTTGAGGTGTTGGTTTCAGGCTTTTCCCCGCTTTAATTTCTGCCAATAGTTCTGAGTTGTCTCCTGTGGGTGACATCATGTTGAATGATTTCGTACCTGCAAAGTGCAATTATATATGGTTGGTGTAAGAAGTATGCGCTGACAAAAAGTGATTTACAATATGCAACAGTAGTTGAAAGAAACAATAAATGAACTTTCACGGCTGTTAATAAACAATGAGATGTACAATTCTATTAAGAATAATTGCTCACATATAGTTGTAGAAATGTAACAGTGAAAGAGTAAAATACTTAACATTTTCCACACTATTCTAATTTTAAAAAAGGAACAACATTTAAACCTATTTCTTACAGTTGTGGATTAATTACAAGTGTGGTGGTTTCCAGCCTAATATTCCCCATTACCTCTTGAAGTTACTGAAAAGGGCGACATTGGTAACTCTGGGGAATTTGTCAGGAATAGCATGCAAGCATCAGTAGGTATGCACACATCTCCCTGTGTTTTTGCCCAGTTTCAGACTCAAATATTTAAGTTACTTTTATTAGTCGAGCCTCAGGGAAAGATACTCTCTGCTGATTTATCACAGATTGGGTAATCCCAAGAAAGCCAATAACTCTTGTTACTGCCCCACTGATATTACTTGTCACTCATAATGAAGACCTAGGTTAACTTACAATGGATATATTAAAGGACGCTGCCTGGGTCCACGTCTATTTACTATGGAAATGTGATGAGATTGAAAATACAGTGGGAAAACTCTTTTTATACATAATACTAAATAATCACAGTTTATGAGTTGCCATAATAATGCACAGTGAACTCACAAGGCACATAATTCTGTGGTTCATGTACTAGTTTGTATGACATATCGTGTCATATAACACATTCAATTAAAGATTTTCTAATGTACACACAACCATAAATGGTACCAGTTATCATTTATTTGAGAGTCCAGGATTTTTCCTTTATGAAGCAGATATGCTGGATGCACTCGCAGAGGTCTTAAAACAGTAGTTCACCACCTCTGCTGAATAGATGCATGATGTGTCATCAGGAGATGTTCCAAAGAGAAGTAGGTACACAGTAACAACTTCCTTGAAGTTGAGACTTTTTTGCTGAATAACAAAGGTAGATATTTCTTTTACAAAAGAACTTGGAGTTGATCACTGACATGATTTAAAATTCCAAGGACAGGGTATAATTGTTATGGCTAGGTTATTTATGGAGTCCTCCTTCTTGGAACTGCAAAGATTACAAAATATCCACCATTAGTCATCCCTAAGAAGTGCGAAAGCTTAGCTATAAACACAGGTCTTCAGTCTTCTTATGATAGTAAAAGGAGGATGTCATTCATATTATTTTTATTCTACGATGAACTATTGATGTTGCAATTCAGACAAACCCTCTACCTTGTCTGTGCACCACATATATGTTTAAATATCCTACCCAGAAAGTCATGCAACAACATGCTGTAGCTTACCATCAGTGTAAAAGTTATTAACATAATCACCTAGGAATATATTTCAAAAGAACAGAAAAAAAACTGACTGTCTAGCTTGGGACTGGGTGAAATAATCAAGTTGTCTGATCTATCATTAGTGCGGGTCATCCTGTCTGCTTTCTCCCTCACCCCCTGGTGTGCAACTGGCATTATAGGTTATAGCTCCCCCTTTGGAAGAACATTTACATCTTGGTGGCTTCAGAATTCACTATGAGGAATTGACACTGCCTACAGATGGAATTAGTTCTCTGGGGAGGATCCGTCTTCTTTCAGGGACAGGGGCTACTAAAAACATATGTACGCAGTCAATGAATGTGAATGCAGGATTGGAGGTCTGCTGTACCTCAGAGGCCTCCATCTCGACAATTGCAGATAACCTCACTAAGTCATAGAATGAATCCTGATTAATACATATTAATGAGACAGGAGTTATTGACTTATTGCAAAGGTGATTTTTCACTGTACCTCATTAATACATCAGTCATAATGCAAAACAAACAATTTACAAAATGGTAGCACATAGGCGTTCAGGGTAGGCCCCGGAGTAATATAATCATGCCATAGTTTCGGGGTGTCACCTTAAAATAACATGTGCATACCTCACTTACATCGTAAATGAAAATTTTGCATGGATTTAGTCCTCCTTGACGTCTCTGGTATAAGAAAATAAACTTCAACAGCAAAACGAGTCTATTTCATCTCAGTCTCAAAAACCTTGTGTTACACTGTTACCTTTAATGTTACATGTCAGAAGCAATTAACATGTGCTTACGCTCCTTCAATAGTTAGAGAAAGAAAGCAACATGTCTATTTTAAATTAAGTGTATGTTACTACATTCATTATTGATTGCACCTGTTAATCTAAAGGAAATCTGTAATTAGAATTTGTTGTGTTTCCATCTAACGACAAAGACAGCAGTGAATGTAAAATCACTTGATTTGTATCTGTCCTTTTGCTTTTCTGTCTATTATGGGCATCCATGTCTAACTACAACACAACAGACTGTAAGCTTTCAAAGGAAACAAATCAACTTGAAATAGAGCTAATTTATTAACAAGATGTTGCAGCGGATGGTAGGCATGTAACAATGGAGAGATACTTTCACCACTATTTGCTGCTTACAAGTTCCACTCTCCATTCCAGCATTCCACCCTCCATTTCACCATTCTACCATGCTACATTTCACCATATCACATCTTGTGATGCAGCATTCACTCTAATACAGTTCATACCCCAATCCAAACATTGCACACATTGTTCCAATAAATCAACCTAAGAAAATAGAACTAACAAGACAAAATCGAGAAAACAACTCTAACTGCAGCATCAAAGCTTTTGTAGCTTTCACTGGGACAGACCATCCTAGGCGTGGCTTGACATGTCTTCCCTTTACCTTGTCATGATTAACTGCCCTGCACACGGAATTTATAAGAAATTCTACTCTTTTGTTCAACATGTATTTGCTCTTTGTCATTTTTGTACATACAACTTGTGAGAGTGTGAATTTTCTAATATGGTTACTAATGATTTTGGTATACTAAATGTATAATGAATTAACGTGTAAAACGAGTGACTTTTGAAAATGGTCACCAGAGTTTATTTTCTGTACTTAACTAAGTGAAATTTTGACTAAATGTTGTAGTTATTTTCCATAATTCAATGCTTGCATAAATGCGTATTTGATGCTCTAATAGATATGTCCACAGCTACCTCTAGTGGGTTGCTGCATTATGACTTACAAGGTCATGCTTTACTGAATCTTAGAATACTTTGAATGTTCTACTGTTTGGTAATGTTACTAATACGTGTTTTTTTTCCTCGGCGATGGAAATGAATATTACAAGTGGGAAAGTTTCTTCCTGAGAAGAGAAGTTTAGGCGAGATGGGACAACGAAGCTACAGACGAGACGGAAGAGGAAAAGTTACTGTTGAGAACATATCCTAGTTGATGTAATAATGTTGTATTTTAGGTTATCAATTAAAACAGCTAGTGGCTGAAGCGTAGATGAACTTACCAATCATAAGTTTTTTAAAGATCAGAATAAGAACTTGAGTAGGATTCTTCTTTAGTCAGAGTCAGAGAGAGAAATTGCAGATTTTAGGGGAGAGATTCTGCTAGTTCGGTCATATAAACAGTGTATTAGGCCCGATTCTTCTGATGATAAACCCTGATGGATTCCCCTTGCTGAAGTAGATAGCATATTGTTATCTATCTGGGTAATGTATGATATTGTAATGTTATATATGTCTCTTTTGCTTCATAGGTACCAGCTGCAACTTATCTTTTGATTGCTGAGATTATTTTTTTAAATTGTGTTTCTAAATTCTTTTTACATAAAGTCCAACATGCTGATGCTAATTCGTGGTTAGTAGGGACATTACTATTGAATGCTCAAGATTCATATTGACACATTTGAATGTTGTACTAATGCATAAATTGTCATCATTACCGATTTTGGAGTTATTAATCAGTGTTATTGTTTTGGAGATTGTTTGTTTAACCATTATTAATTCTACATGCTTAACATTTGTGTTTGAGAGTTATTTTCATGACATTAGCATTGTTAATTTAGGGAAATAAATTTTATAATCCTTCTTAATAAACTGGTGTGGTTATTGCTTGTGGTTTACAATTCTCAATTATGTTGATAAAAGTTGATGATTACATGCCACATTGATGACATCCCCTAGAACCTATGTCATTTCGATCCATTGACCTTCTGCACAGGATCCACTAATCGGTTTAAGTATTAGCTAGGAGTCGGTGGCGCTGCAGCACTAGATAGGTGACTTCCTGTCCCTCTAAAAATTGCTATACTGATCAAATTCCAAACATTACCTCTCTTAACTCTAACTGCAGCATTCAAAGCTTTTGTAGCTTTCACTGGGATAGACCATCCTAGGCGTGGCTTGACATGTCTTCCCTGTACCTTGTCATGATTAACTGCCCTGCACAAGGAATTTATGAGAAATTCTACTTTTTGTTCAACATGTATTGCTTCATGTCATTTTTGTACATACATCTTAGTGTCCCACCCTCTGTAAACTACTTCTTTAGAAACTCCAGAATTACTTAAAAAACAAATATTTTCTTTCAACTACCACAGAGCCAGGTGTGATAATGGTTTCACCCTCATAAATTGGGAATAGTTCTATAGAAAAGTAAAGTAGGATTACTGCAATTGACCCCCCTCCAACCCTCTCACTGCCAACAGGAAACCCTCCTTGAAAATATAGCTTAGTGGCTCCAAATGCCCATTAACCATGGAATGATAAAATGCTATTATTTTGTGTTGTACTGAAGTAAGCAACCCTGTTGTTGTTGCAGTCATTTTGTGTGGGCCACCCCTTCTGATAAGATACTAGTGAACTAAGGACCGTTGTCTAACTCCACAAACATTCTGCTACCCTTCTATGAAAAAGACATCCTCAAAGACATTTATTACAGATTTGGACATAGGAATCTACTGAGACTAAAACACAAGCATTCCTCTTGGCAGGTTTATCTTTCAGAAAGGTTTACCAGCAGGTCATTAACTTCACAAGGTTTGTCAGTCTTATTGCTCTTCTTGCATACTTGCACTGCTTCAACTTTATCACCAGCCTCATTTAGTCCTGATCACATGAAGCACCAGCAGTCTCCTTTTTGTGCAAGACATATGTAATTGCTCTCCATGAACTTAAATAATAATTCTCTGCAACTCGGCTCAAAACATGGCACAGTGATATCTTGCTTCGTGAGAATACCATTCCCCATGCTAGTTCATCTTGGACTTTGCCTACTGACATAATTTTTTCCTGCAACTTCTATTGCTCTGGCCATCCAGATGTGAAATACTCTTCACACTGATTAGTAGTTGAATCACATGGCAAGCATGGTTCCAAATTAATTCCGTGAAAATCATATCAGATAAATTGAGTAGTTTCTTTCTGTCTCAGATAGGGTCTGTCAGGGTTTCAGATACATATGCTCACACCCATTTATCCTGGCTATCGAATGGCTTTAGAATAGCCATCAAAGCACAGCTACTGGCACCAATAGCTATGTAATACTGTTTGCCTATGGCAAATTACTTTAAATGAGGTGCATATACAATACCTTGCTTAAGTAATATAAACACTTTCCTTTGTTCATCACCCAAATTATTTAACAATATTTTTCAGATCTTAAAGCAATTACTATATTTATTGAAGGATATTCTTCAATATATTTTGGGTAAAACGTGAGTGCTAGAAATGACAGGATTTGTTCTTCAGAAGAACAATCATGGGCTTCAATCATGGCCTCAGTAAGACACACCTTTGGTTTGATAACTTCTTTAGATATGGTTTGGTTAAACATTCAACACCACTGGAATAGATAGGCACTTATCAAATTTCAGAATTAACCCTTTCCCAAATTCCTATTCTGTTGTGCCAGGTCCATTTAAAAAACAAGTATGTCCTCTTGAAAAAATACAGCCCCGTCTCCTTATTAAAATATATTTTTTTATTTGTTAAAACACAGACAGAGCACTTGCAAGGCTAAAAGTCATACATGTATACCGATATTTGCCCACAGAACTAACAAAAGCTGTCAGATGTTTTCATTTCTCATCCTGATGGAAGGTATTTTCATGGTCAAGGGTTGAGAACACAGTCATACCATTCAAGTTAGAGAGCATCACATGTTTGTTGAGGAGAGGGTGACTGTCAATCCAAATTGGTTTATTAAGACTGTGTAAATCACTGCAAAGGCATACATCATCTGATGGTTTCATGGAAATGGTGATGTGTCGATCCGAGGAGAAGATTCTCTATGTTAATGTACTTGGATCAAAGATATTTTAGAACATCATTGAGTTTCCCGCTGTAGAACAGAGGAACACTCCTCACAAGATGCCTTACAGGATTTATTTTCCTTTAATCCTATGTGTTGTAAATTGAGTCACTCTTTGAGTGGGGTGAGCCCCTACTCAAGCAGCAACCACAATTTGTGTCAGGGCGAAACACAAGCATACCCCAAATTAACCTATTCTCAACCCTCTGGTAGCTTGGCACAGAAGCAGACAAGCTTAATTTAGAGGCAATGTGTAAAGTATTTATGGAGCACTTCAAACAGTAATAAAGTGGAAACACAACACAAGAAAAATCAAAAAGCGATTTAGAAAGATATAGTAAAACTAAATAATTTGAGAACCAAACAACAAAAGACCAATGAGTAGAACCAGAGACATGCAATTTCAAAGAATTTAGTGAAAGCAGTGTTCAGAAGCACGAAGCGCCAACTGCAGTTATCTGGTAATGCTGGACTGGGACAAAGTCACAAATTCAGGCTCTGAGTGTATGCCAGATTCAAGGACCAAGTTAGGCCCGCTGGACAAAGTACCTTAAATACTGGTTTGTGAGCACTGGGAGATACCATGTTGAGGATGTGTTGCACAGCGGTGGTTGCGAGCTGCAATACTGCGATGTGGAGTCCTGTGTGTCACTGTTGAGGATGTTGTTAATGAGGGACATGAGTTGCAAAGGCCTACTTCGGGGATGCATTGCACAGAGGCGGTTCTGAGGAGGCCAGGGGCTGCAATGCCAGATCCAGTGTCTGGAATGCATTGTGTTCTGGTGGTTCTGCTCACAGCACCACAGTTGGGCTGACAGAGCACCTTCAGGCCCACTTCCAAGGGTCCAGGACTGGGGTGTCACCACTTGTAGGGAGTAGGATTTACAGCTGACAGAGTCCAGGTGCTGGGTTCAAGGTGGTTGAAGCCTTTTCTGTCCCTCAGGCTCTGATCAGGAGGCTGCCAATTAGTACTTGGAGTCACTCTGGTGGTCCTCGTTTTAAGATGCAAGTCCAGTCCTTTCACTCAGTGGGGAGGGCAGCAGAAGCAGCACGGCAACAGAATCACTGTCCTTGCAGAAAAGCACAGCGGTCCTTCTGAGTCAATCAATCAACCAGTTTTTGTAAAGCATGGCTACTCACTCAAGAGTCTCAAGGAGTTGGGGGCGTGGGGGAGGGAAGGGTGGAGCGTCATCCAAAGAGTCACGCCTTGAGGTTCTTCCTGAAGATGGTGAGCTATGGGCTTTGTCTGAGGTCTAGGGACAGGTTGTTTCAGCTCTTTGCTGCAAATTAGGTGAAGGATCGACCTCCGGTGGTGGTTTTTCAAGAGCGAGGGATAGTGGCCAGAGACAGTTGAGTGGAGCAGAGGGATCTGGCGGGGATGTGAAAGGAGAAGTAGTGGTTCAGGTATGCCAGTCCGACATTGTGTATGACTTTGCACGTGTGGGTAAGTAGCTTGAAGGTGATTTGTTTTTCTATTTGGAGCCAGTGGAGGGTCCTCAGGTACAGGGAGATATGTTCTTGGTGTGGGAGGTTAAGGACAAGTGTGGCAGTGGCGTTCTGGATGAGTTACAGCTTTTTGATGTTCATCGTTGTGGTGCCAGCATAGAGAGCGTTGCCTTAGTCAAGTTTGCTTGTGACTAAGGCGTGGGTGACTGTCCTGTGGCAGTCTACTGGGATCCATTTGAAAATATTCCGGAGAGTTGGTGGAGGAGTGCCAGCAGGAGGAAGTTACTGAGTTTACCTGTTGGGTCACAGATAGGGCGGAGTCGAGGATGATGCCTAGGTTGCAGCCATGCTCAGTCAGTGAAGGAGGGGTTCTGACAGATGTGGGCCACCAGGAGTCGTCCCATGCTGAGGTGGCTTTTCCGAAGATGAAGAGCTCTGTCTTGTCAGAGTTAAGCTTGAGGCAGCTTTCTCTCATCCAGGTGGTGACGGCTTCCATTCCCAAGTGGAAGTTCTTTTGGGCCATGAGGGAAATGATGAGTTGTGTGTCATCTGCGAATGACACGATGTGTAGGCAGGGAGCCTGACCCTCCATTTCCTACCTCATGGAATCAGGTGCACACTGTGTTGTGGGAGACTGTGTTGAAGGCCACTGAGAGGTCGAGGAGTATGAATGCTGCAGTGTGGCCTCAGTCTAGAAGTGATCGGATGCTGTTGGTGGCTGCAAGAAGAGCTGTCTCTGTGCTGTGGTTGCTGCAGAATCCAGACTGGGAGCTGTCCAGAGAGTTGTTGACCTCAAAGAAATTTCGTAGTTGTGTGTTGATGGCTTTCTTCAGTACTTTGGCCGGTTTTCCAGGAAGGGTAGCAGCGAGATTGTCCGGAAGGTTCTTGGTTCTGATGGTTTGGCCGAGGGATTCTTCAGGAGGGGGCATACTTCGGCATGTTTCCAGTCCTCGGGGAAGGTGATAGTGTTGGTGGATCGTGTTTTATCGTGTTCCAGAGTGGTTGGATTTTTGGAGTTAGGTGGTGAACCAGCTGGCTTTCTTTGGTATGCACTTGGCCAATGTCAGACGGAGGGGGATTAGAGAGTTGGTGCACTTTGTGATCCATGCGTTGAGATTACATGGTGCAGTGTTGGTGTCAGTGGAGGAAGGTGGGAGGGATTTGGTGAGAGTTGTGGTGAGTTGCTCATTGGTTATGTAGTTCCATTTCCTGTGGGGGGTCTTGGCGGTACGGATGTGGCTACTGGGTGCAGTGATGGTGAAGTGTAGGCAGCTATGGTCTGTGCAGCTTCTGAGGCCGAGGGTGGCGAGGCTGTCGAGTAGAGTGGTGGTGTTTGGATTATTGTGGTCCTCGAGGGGGAAGTTCAGGTCGCCGAGGAGGAGGTAGTCATCTGACGCCAGGGCCTGGAGGGTGGTGATGTCTACAATGTCGTTGATGAATGCTGGGCGGGGGCTGGGTCATCTGAAGACCAGGGTGCAACGGATGGAGGAGTGTGATCAGTATGGACCAGGAATTGAAGGTGTTACATGTTGGTGCACTGTTCTTCTGAATTGGCCTTGATACGTAGTGAGGACTTGTATACAAGTCTTCCACAGGTCCAGAGGTGTATTGAAGAGTTGGGTCTGAGGGCCCAATATGTATATCTAATGTTCCCTTTGAAGTAAGAGAAAGGTCTAGAGAATTCCCTTTGAAGTCCTTGAAGTTTCCCACTTCCTCCGCTCTGGCTCCAAGCTGGGCACATGAGCAATGCAGTGGTGACAAGTCCTTTGGTCAAACGCAGGGCACTCCTATTTAGTTGCAAATGGGGTTGTGTCCAGCTCTGTCCCCCATCCGACCAGCTGAAGGCCCATCCAGGAACACCTAATCCCTCTGTGTGTGGCTGTCGAGAGGAATAAACAAAAGTACAACTGCCAACTACATCCACTCATGTGACTCAGGTGCTGTAGGTACCAAACAGTAAGGGCAGGAAAATGTTAACTTACTTAAAGTAGCATTTTCCGAATTGTAACTTAAAACCTGACTTTACTATTAAAAATGATTTTCAATTACAATTTCTCAAACATCAAACATGAAACGTTTACCTGCTCCCAATGAAAAAGTTAGCATGTATTAACCCCTGGGGTGAGCTGGTCTCATCTTGGCACATGGTTCCCATATATAATTAGGCCGATCTGCCCCCAGGAGGAGCAGAAAACCCCTAGACATCAGGGATAATATTTCTTTTTGTTTATTTTATTTTTTTTAATGTGGGGAGCGACCCCATAGGCAAGGGTTGCTCCCCAGGGGGGCAAATTATTTTTAGGCCATTTCTGCTCCCCCTGGGGGCAGATCCGCCTAATATAATTAGGCCGATCTGCCCCCAGAAGGGGCAGTAACCACTAGACACCAGGGAATGTTTATTTTTTTTATACTTACGCATAAGGAGAGCGGCCCCTTTAGCAGGGTCTGCTCCCCAGTAGGGCAAAATATTTTTAGGCCATTTTTGCCCACCCTGGGGGCAGAACGGCCTAATATGATTAGGCCGATCTGCCCCCAGGGGTGGCAGAAAACCCCTAGACACCAGGGATAAATTATTATTTTTTTATATGTAGGGGGTGACCCCTTAGGCAAGGGTCGCTCCCCCGGAGATAGATAATTTTTAGGCCATTTCTAATATAATTAGGCCAATCTGCCCCCCCACTAGACAAAAGGGAATTTTCTTTTTTTTTTACTTACGCATAAGGGGAGGGGCCCCTTGGGCAAGGGCTGCTCCCGGGGGGGGGGGGCAAAATATTTTTAGGCCTTTTCTGCCCCCCCTGGAGGAAGATCGGCCTAATAAAATTAGGGAGGGCAGAAACCTCTAGACACCAGGGATATATAACTTTTTTTATTTACTTTATGTTTTTATGAATGCTGAGTCACCCCTTAGGCAAGGGTCGCTACCTGGGGGCAAATTGTATTTAGGCCATTTCTGCTCCCTTTGGGGCAGATCAGCCTATTTTTGTTAGGCCAATCTTCCACCAATGGGGCAGAAACCACTAGACACCAGGGATTGGTATGTGTGTATGTGTGTGTTTTGTTTGGTGGGGAAGCCCCTTGGGCAAGGGTCACTCCCCATGGGGGCACATTACTGTTGGTTGATTGGCCTATTTTTGGAAGGCCCTCAAGCCCACCAGAGACCAGGGAAGATTTTCTTTTCAAAATAAGAGGGTGGGGTATGGCCATACCCCCAACCCAAATAAATGGGGCCAAAGTTGTTCTGCCTACCAGTGGGCAGATTGGATAATTACCTCCGATCACCACCCCGGGGGGGCAGAAAGTTATGCCCCACCCCAGCTGAAGGGGATAACAGTCTTTCACCTCTCGCCCCGCACACTAAAACATCTTATCCCACAGCAAGCAAGAGGACATTTGATTATTTTGGGTATTGGTTTTACATTTGGGCCATGAGAGCTTGGTAACTCTCAAAATCATCCCACTTGGAATGGTGAGGGCTGCACTTTTTTGACTTTGGGATGCTGCCATGTAGAAAAATCCACAAGACCTTGACACATCTGAAAACTAAGCATCTGGTTGATTCCAGGGTGGTGTACTTCCCATGCACCTGTAACATTTTTTTACACACAATGTCCTGAAAAACCTCCAACTTTGCTGGAAATCACACATTATTCCCACATTTTTGTGATGAAACCTTCCGGAATCAGCAAGAACTCACAAAATTCCTACCACCCAATATTGTCTCATCTCTACCAATAAAAGTTCTGCTGCACTTGTCAGCCTAAAAACGTTTTTTTTTACAAACTGCCCTTTTGGACCTGCTTTGGTTCCCCCTCAATTTCGACATGCTTTTGTCTCTTCCCTGTCACAGGCAATTGGCCCACCTACACAAGTGAGGTATCATTTTTATCGGGAGACTGAAGGGAGGTAGCAAATTTGCCCCGGTGTGGTGATACAAGACAGAAATGTGGGAAAAATTCGTTTTTTTAGCTAAATTTGAGGATTCTGGGTAAGAAAACATTGGGTGACCAAAAACGCAGGTGCCCACGCGCAAAAACAGGTAATTTTGTATTTGATAATTTTGAGGTGTCCAGATAGAGTTTTGGGGCATTTCCTGTCGCGAGCACTAGGCCTACCCACACAAGTGAGGTACCATTTTTATCGGGAGACTTGGGAGAACGCTGGGTGGAAGGACATTTGTGGCTCCTCCTCCCAGATTACAGAACTTTGTGTCACCGAAATGAGAGGAAAAAGTGTTTTTTTGGCCAAATTTTGAGGTTTGCAAAGGATTCTGGGTAACAGAACCTGGTGAGAGCCCCACAAGTCACCCCATCTTGGATTCCCCTAGGTGTCTAATTTTCAAACATATGCAGGTTTGGTAGGTTTCCCTAGGTGCCGGATGAGCCAGAGGCCAAAATCCATAGCTAGGCACTTTGCAAAAACCAGCTCTGTTTTCTTTGGGAAAATGTGATGGTCCACATTGTGTTTTGGGGCATTTCCTGTTGCGGGTGCTAGGCCTACCCACACAAGTGAGGTACCATTTTTTATCAGGAGACTTGGGGGACTGCTGGATGGAAGGACATTTGTGGCTCCTCTCAGATTCCAGAACTTTCTGTCACCGAAATGTGAGGAAAAAGTGTTTTTTACGCCACATTTTGAGGTTTGCAAAGGATTCTGGGTAACAGAACCTGATGAGAGCTCCACAAGTCACCCCATCTTGGATTCCCCTGGTGTCTAGCTTTAAAAAATGGGCAGGTTTGCTAGGTTTCCCCAGGTGCCGACTGAGCTAGAGGCCAAAATCAACAGCTTGGCACTTTGCAAAAAACAGCTCTGTTTTCTTTGGGAAAATGTGATGTGTCCACCTTGTGTTTTGGGGCATTTCCTGTTGCGGGCGCTAGGCCTATCCACACAAGTAAGGTACCATTTTTATCGGGTGGAAGAAAATTCATGACACCTCTCAGATTCCAGAACTTTCTGTCACCGAAATGTGAGGGAAAAGTGTTTTTGGCCAACTTTTGAGGTTTGCAAAGGATTCTGGGTAACAGAACCTATTGCGAGCCCCACAAGTCACCCCATCTTGGATTCCCCTAGGTGTCTAGCTTTCAAAAATGACCAGGTTTTAGGTGCCAGCTGAGCTAGAGGCCAAACCCTACAGCTAGGCACTTTGCAAAAAACACGTCAGATTTCAATGTAAAAATGTGATTTGTCCATGTTGTGTTTCCTGTTGCGAGCATTAGGCCTATCCTCGCAAGTGAGGTACCATTTGTATTAGGAGACTAGGGGGAACACAGAATAGCAAAACAAGTGTTATTGCCCCTGGTCTTTCTCTACATTTTCTCCTTCCAAATGTAAAACAGTGTGCAAAAAAGATGTCTATTTGAGAAATGCCCTGTAATTCACATGCTAGTATGGGCACCCCGAAATTCAGAGATGTGCAAATAACCACTGCTTCTCAACACCTTATCTTGTGCCCATTTTGGAAATACAAAGGTTTTCTTGATACCTATTTTTCACTCTATATTTCAGCAAATGAATTTCTGTATACCCGGTATAGAATAAAAACCCATTGCAAGGTGCAGCTGATTTATTGGCTCTGGGTACCTAGGGTTCTTGATTACAAGCCCTATATATCCCCGCAACCAGAAGAGTCCAACCGATGTAACAGTATATCGTTTTCAAAAATCTGACATCGCAGGAAAAAGTTACAGAGTAAAATGTGAAGAAAAATTGCTGTTTTCTTTCACCTCAATTTCAATATTTTTCTAATTTCAGCTGTTATTGTCTGTAGGAAACCCTTGTAGGATCTACACAAATTACCCCTTGCTAAATTCAAAATTGTGTCTACTTTTCAGAAATGTTTAGCTTTCTGGGATCCAGCATTGGTTTCACACCCATTTTTGTCACTAACTGGAAGGATGCTGAAAGCACAAAAAATTGTAAAAATCGGATATGCCCAGTAAAATGCCAAAATTGTGTTGAAAAATTGTGTTTTCTAATTCAAGTCTGCCTGTTCCTGAAAACTGGGAAGATGGTGATTGTAGCACCGCAAAAACTTTGCTGATGCCATTTTCAAGGAAAAAAACATAAGCCTTCTTGTGCAGGCCTTTTTTCTAATTGTTTTGAAAAAAAAGGAAATTTCACTGTATATTGGCTAATTTCTTGGTCTCATTCAGGGGAACCCACAAAGTCTGCATACAACTAGAATCCCCACGATGTTGGACAAAAAGGATGCACATTTGGTGGGGGTAGCTTATGTGGACAAAAAGTTATGAGGGCCTAAGTTCGAACTGCCCCAAATAGCCAAAAAAAAGGCCTGGCACCTGAGGGGAAAAAGGCCTGGCAGCGAAGGGGTTAAATGTAATAAGGTAATCCAACGTTATCATATGGCAGAGGTAGGCCTCACAGTAGTGAAAAACAAATTTAGGAATTGGTTACTACCAGTGTATGTAAGACTTAAAAAGTACCTGCCCATCCTTTTAATTACAAAGCTCCCTACACTATGGGATACCTATGGCCTACTTAGGGGTGACATATCCAGTAAAAGGGGAGTTAAGGTTTGGTAAGGGGGCTTCATTGCCAAGTTGAATTGGCAATTTATAACTGCATTCAAACTGCAGCGGCAGTCCTGGGACATGTGTAGAGAGCTGCATAAGTATGTGACACAATGAGTGCTGCAGGAACTTAAGCAACATTTAATTTACCAGCCCTGCGTACCTATAGTACAACTGTACTGGAGACTTACAATTAAATTAAATGTTCCAATCTGGTGTAAGCCAATTTTACCATGCTTAAAATTAAAAGGGACAAGCACTTCAGTACTAGTTAGCAGTGGTAAAGTGTGCAAAGTTCTAAAAGTCAACAAAAATGGGTTTAGAAAACAGGAGGGTAAAAGTAAAATGTTTAAGGATGACCCTGCAGAATGGGTCAGGTACTGCACTATGCAATACTCAGAATGCCAACAAATTACCAACAACACCACTGAATTCCTCATACAAGTTCTCAAAATAAATGTTTATAATTTTTAAACAAATCTGATTCTTATCTCATCCTGCTTTGTCTAACCCAGGAGGTTGGACCCCTTTTCTTTGGCATATATTTTAGCACAGCTTCAGTCACACTTTTAATTGATGTCAACACAGAGATACATGTTCCTTTTGTGACCTGTGTAACCTCCTGGTTGAATATCAATGGGTAGCAAATTCCTCACCTTTCTGAACCAGTACTGTGCTAAGGGATGATGAACCATGTACAACAGTCACCATAACTTCGACCTTATCATCAATCAACGTGATGATATACCTTTATATTCTCTTTCTGTCCAATGTGGAAAGAATACATCCCCAATGTATTATAATTAAGGTTTCCTGTTTTCTGTTTGTACTGATTTTTACAGGTAAATACAGACAGAAAACCATTTATTTGCCTGTCTGTATTTATTTTTAAATGTGGATTCAAATGGAAATCAGGATCTTTTCTGAGCAATTCTAAATACTGTAATTCATGACTGTCAGGCCAATAGCTGTGTGGATTGACAGGTAGGTAGGTTAAAAAGTAAAGACATTTCAATAATGATGCTTAAAGAGCAGAATACATGCATAAGATTGAGACTAAACGTTTTATATTTTCTTAAAAGTATACTGATTTACCATTTATGATCATAGTATCATTGAAAACCGGCAGACATTAAAAAAAACATAATGGGGCAGATTTAAGAGCCCCTAGCACCTCCTTGCACCACATTAGTGTCATTTTGTTATGCTAGTGTGGCCCAACGAAGCCAAAATCACTACGCCAAATTTACAAAGTGGCACAATGCATGCATTGCGCCACTTTGTTACCCTTTGCTTTACATTATGCCTGCGCCAGGCATAATGTATGAAAAGGGGGAGTCCCCCCCATTAGGGGGGCGTAAAAAATGACACTTTTTTGGCACTTTTAACGACTGCTCGGAGCAGGCATTAAAAGAAGGCACACCATTTTGACGCTAATCCTGCAAAGCGCCGAACTAGCATAAAACAATTTAGCACTAGTTCCTTAACTACTGTCATGGTGCGCTGTATCTTAGATACACACACACATGGTGGCATTGGGGGGAAGCTAAGGGGTGCAAGAAAGGAAAGTGGTGCTGCACTGCGTGCAGCACCACTTTTCTTAAATGAGGCCCAAAGTACATTTTTTTACAAAACCTAAAATAAATACAGATAAACACAGATAAAATTAGCAAAACATAAATATGGATAAATACAGATGGAAATGTCCAAAAACAAATACCATCAAACTTTTAGCCCTAATCATTATCCTGCTCTTTGAGAAACCACAATGATCTCACTAACTCCATGTACTCATCTAAAATGGGCTTTCTTATTGCATCCTTTACAATCTCTATCAATGGCAGAGTAATTTCCAAATGTAAGTACCAATATAGTTACACTACTGCATCTGTAACAAATTGTGTGGAAATTCTTATCTGAATTAAAGTTTGTATTCCACTTCTTTCTAGCTTTATACAACATTATATTTCCTACTTTTTGCACCCACCTAAATATTTTGTGATTCTCTATTTTCCTCTACAAATCTATCTGGCTGCTTAAACTCTTTGCAGTATAAACATTGTCTTGAAGTATTACACCTGAACAAGCCCATAGCCTCTCTTGAGTTTCTTTTACTATTGGTTCTCATTACCATCTAGACCCTAAGCATTCAATCAGAATTTATGTTTTCAAAGTCACAATTTGCTGCGTGTCTATAAAGTCACTTATGTTTCTTTGAATAAAACTTGAAAAGTGCAAATACTGTATTGACTGCATTGTAACCATATCTGAGCAATAATTACTCAAAGGTGTATTCACATACATCAAGGTTTACAGCATTCTGCGAAGTAGATAATGATTTAAATTCTCTCAGACCTTCCCATGCAAATTTTTTAAGATAAGAAATGTTCCTTTGAGAGCAATCATCAACCTCTAAAACATTTACTCTGGCAAGTATGCTAGGTATTTTAAGTATAATGTTTCTACAACAATGTAAAAAAGGAAGGAGAAAAATAACATCTTTTAAAAACAAATCACTGTTGTCTCCTAGGTAGATACTGGAGTTCGACCTTAATATCACTGTGTAAAAAATATGTTGGTACACTAATACCATTAAAAAATATTGTGATCTCAGTACAATTGCAAGAAATTATATCTCAGGTAAAAGTATCCTCTCCTTTTGTCAAAAAAGTATTTAGTATCATTCTATGTAAAATCTTTGTATATATTGTACATTTTTGATTTTCTTGTAATGTATTTGATATGAGTTATTATTTTATTAGTAAATATTTGCAAATGATTTTTTTATAAATTTCATTTTTGGAGGTTTGGTAATATAATTTAAGAGATACATTTTATTTTTTGAGTTGTTAGGCTTGATGGGAAGTATTTTGAAGATATACATATAGTTGTGTATGTAAAAAAAAAAAAAATACATATATATATATATATATATATATATATATATATATATATATATATAGATATATATATATTACTTAGTGGCTGTCACCACTAGATAGTTTTAGTCAGGACCTGGTTTCTATATAGAAAGTGTTTTTTTCACGTGCCTATATCTTTGGTGCTGCTTGACGAATCTTCGCAAAACTTTCCCAAAAAATTGCCAGTCCTGTCAGCGGCTCCCTTGAAAGTTTTGGGGGGATCTGTCTGGGGGGGAAGCAGAGAAAAAAGTGGTGTCCCAAAAGATGTTTTCTACATTCTTTTTCATCAGGATTTTGAACATCAATAGCGCAAAAACTACTGGACGGAAATACACCAGATTTGGCAGGAAGGTAGGTCCTGGTCCAGTGCTGAAATCTGTTCTGTAGTTTTAGAGGAATTAAAGAAAATCCAAATTTGTATATCTAGGGCCGCAAAGGATTAGTGACCCCTACCGATCTCGTGTAGAGATCTGATTGGCTGATAACACTTAAACAACAGAAGTCATTGTCAGCCATCTTTAGACTCAGCTGAAGCCAAGTCCCAAAAAAAGTAAAAAATATTAAGTGCAGTCTTACGCATTTGTTTAAAAAAGAAGTGGGGAGCCTCCTGGCCCCCTCCTGATGCCTTGGGGACTGCCACCTCCCAGGAGCCTACATTTTTGTATGTGGGGAGCCTCCCCAGGGCTTTCATATAGAATGCGGGATCATCTGGCTCCCTCCCACTGCTCTGGGGACCACCACCTCCCCAGAACACTGAGATGATATTATGCGGGGGACCTGTGGCCCCCCGCACCCCATGGACCACCACCCGCCAGGGCTAAATGTAATGTATTTAAGGGGCAGCCCGCAGCCCCCTCGCTGCCCCACGGACCACCACCCGGGACAAAATGTATTTTATTTGCGGGGGCCGTGCAGGCCCCCACTGACCCGGGAACCACCATCCCTCCTCGGGGCAACACTGTATTCTTAGGGGGTGGGCCGTGTGGCCACCTGCTGCCCCGGGGACCACCACCCCCTGTGGCAAAAAAAAATGGGGTCCCTCTGGGACCCCTGTTCCCTGGGGACCACCACCTCCCCAGGCCTAAGTACTGTTGTGGCCCCCCTCTTGGAGCCTCTGATGGCCCTGGGGACCACCACCCCCCAGGGATGGCTCCAGCTATTTCCCGCGGTGCCCACCCCCGGGACATAACTGTTTGCTATAGCTTGGCTGCAGCTGCAAACAGAGATGAGATGCTTCAGCAAGCATGGAGCTGCTGTCAAACCAGCTCCATGCTTGCTGAAGCAATGGCGCTGCAGGGGAAGTCATAAGTCGCAGACCTTCACACTGAGCAATGAGGGTTAGAGTCCAACTGGAGTCATTTCCATTAGTTTTTTCAAAAAAAAATTAAAATACTTTTTAAAAATAATGAATACATTTTTTTAAATCCTACAAAAACATCTCATTCTAAGTGTATGAGACATTAAATCCTAAAAAAAATCTATTTTTCTCTCTCACTTTCTTTTCTTTCTGTCTCTCTTTCAATCAATTCTCCCACTGACACACATATGCACCCACTCAGACATTCACGCACCCACTCACAGACCCACTTAGACCCTCATGAACTCACTCACAGCCCCAGTCAGACCCTCACACACCCACTCAGACCCACTCGGACAGTTTTGCACCCACTCACACACCCACTCAAAGCGTCACACACCCACTCACAGACCAGCTGACATCCTGATGCACCCACTCACAGACCCACGCACATACAGTTAATTATTCCACATGTTATATCATTGATGACATCTTCTATCCCACCTTTCATACTCACTGCAATGTTTGCAATTAAATTATTGTTCAGACAACTGTGCGTGGAGAGGGGACAAGTTATAGCTAACCTATGGCGCGAGGTATAGTTACTTGAAAGAACTCTAACTATAACGGCTGAATTTTTATATTTTTGTTCGAGTAAATTCAGAACATAACGAAAACGTCCCTGTAACCTTTTTTTTTTTGTGAATATAATATATATATATATATTTATATAACAAAACAAAGGTTACAGGGACGTTATCGTTAGGTTCTGAATTTACTCGTACAAAACCATGGACGTTATTGTTAGGCCTAGATTTTACATACACAAAATCATAGAAATTTAGCAGTTTTAGTTACTAGACAAACTACAACTTACGCTCCCGCAATTCACTGCTTATGACCTCATATCTTACATCCCTTATTACATGGTCAGTGACATTACTGATGACATCTCAAATGACATTACTGATGACATCATCCACCAACAAACTTCAATATATTTTATAAAATACTATTATATTTTTTTTAAGTAATGAAAGAAGAACAATCACAAACATACAGCAGTAGCTTTGCTGTATGCTTAACAACCACTACACTCGGCTTTTGCCCAGGAGAAAGTTGTTTGAAGGTAGTCCTCCCTCTTGAAATTCCCTGCTCTAGTAACTAATCACCAAAGTAACAAATCTAACCATACAGGTTACTCTATATCAACCCATAACACCACCATGCACCAACATGGAAAGAGATTTTAGGGGATATGTCTGTTTTACACATAGCACTGCAACACACACCCAGTACAGAGATCTTAGTGGACAAGGCACTATGTCAAATCACTAGTAAAATCGTTCTTGATTCGAAAGAAACGTGTGCACAGAGAGGTGTGTCTGTTCCAAAAGTCAACTACACTGAGCCACCACCCTACAGAAAGGTCTTAGTAAAGAAGTTAATATTTATTAAAGTACTAGTACAGTCATTCATCACAAAGGAAACAGTTCTAAGGAAACAGGTCAGTATGTCATAAAACAGAACTATACTAAACCATCACTATAGGGTAAAGTCGTAATGGACAGATTAGACTGAAGCAATGCACTACCACAGACAATTCACCAGGGGACACATGCTAGTGTACAGACTAGTGTACTGATTACTGCACACAACGATACTTAATAAACTACAGGTGAAAAATACGAAAACCCACTAGGACTACACACAAAATATGATTTTAATTGTACAGTAAGTCAGTATATATTTTTCAGTGTAAAAAACATTTACAAAACACTCACACTCACTGGATGATATAATCAGTGATATCTTTTGAGATGTCATCATTGACTCCACTGACCATGTCATGAGAGATGTCATAAATATTGAATTCCCGGGTGTAAGTTATAATCCTTAATTGCGTTTTTGTTTTGGTAATGCCCTGATGTCCCTGGTGCTAGTTGCACCGTTCTGGCCCATAAACCATGAGGGATGACAATCTGATGGCAGGAAGGATTAGCCCTCCCTCGCTTTCACCCTTACTTTCACTGAGTTTGTCCCAATAGCTCCACAGCTGTGTCTGCGCTTCCTGCTCATCCTCCGTTAAACCACAGGCACCATCTGAGATATTGTTGCATTGCTTATTTTGCCATTTCTAGACAGAAGTTTCACCAGTGATGTCCTTGCAGTGCTTCTTTTGCCCTTACAGGGACAGAGTTCTGGGGAATGCCATCTCTGTGATCAGTCTCACAAATCCTTTGGCTCCAGGGTTGTCTTATTGCTGTGCACTCGGATCAGCTGTTAGGGGATGGCGCCGTAGATAATCGGCTGGATTGTTTACCTCAACACGGTAAACCACTTTAAAGGCATATTGCTGGAGCTGAACAGCCCCTCTTTCAATCCACAGATGGCTATTACAAACAATGTCTGTAAATAGTGGTACAAGTAGCTTGTGATCAGCCACTACTTGAAATTTTTGACCACAAAGATAAAGGTGAAAATTTCTACATGCCATTCAGATAAACAGGGCTTCTCTTTCTATCTGCACATTTCGCGTTTCCACTGTGGTGAGGGCTCTGCTCGTGTACGCAATGGGGACCCACTCTCTTTCACCATTCATTTGTAGCAGCACTGCTCTTAGCCCTACAGAGCTGGCATCCACAATAAGTTATGTTCAGCACGTGGGAGTGAAATATGCCATGGTGGCATCATGTAGAAGGGCCGTCTTTATTTCCATGAACACCTGTGCTTCTTTGCTGATCCAGTCCTATAGTACATCCGTGCTAGTCAGTGCCCTCTGTGAGTCTGAAATTGTGGTCAAGTTGTGAATAATCCTGCAGCTGCTATTAGCCATTCCGAGAAAACTGTGAATTTCTCATAGATTCTGAGGAACTGCTGCTGTCTTAATAGCTTCCACTTTCCGTGGATCCACTTGCAGGCGTTTGTTGGAGAATCTGTAACCAAAAAACTCGACTCTGTTGGTATAGAATGAATATTTTTGATGGTGAAGGGACAGTTCACACTCTACTATCCTCTGCAAAGTGGCCTTCAGCCTGGCATGATGCTCTTCGAGAGTGCTTGAGAAAATCAGAATGTCATCAGTCACGTTGAGTACGCTCACCAGCCTAGACAGAGTTTTTCGTATGGCGTCTTAAAAGGCCTCTGTTGCTGATGATACTCCAAACCTGAGATGCTTGAATCATCACAATCCTACATGTGTGGTGAAGGTTGCTATCTATCTATCTATCTTTCTATCTTTCTATCTATCTATCTATCTATCTATCTATCTATCTATCTATCTATCTATCTATCTATCTATCTATCTATCTATCTATCTATCTATCTATCTATCTATCATCAGTTGGTGGTTTCCTGAATTTAAGTCGATTTCTGAAAACCATTTCCCTCCTTTAAAATCTGCCACAATCTCATCAGTGGTTAGGGGGATGTGCCTCGCCATGCGAATGGCTTTCTTGCGTAGTCTGATGTCAATGCACTATCAAATTGCACTGGGCTGTTTGGGCTTTGGGGCGATAACCGACAACGAGACCCAAGGCAGGGGACCTGCCACCTTTTCTATGACACTGGACTGCTCGAACAGTTTCAACTCTTTCTCGACCAGTGGGAGAAGATGGAAACGCATCCTTCCAGGATGTAGAGCAACTGGTCGTACAGCATCTTTGATGTGGATCTTTACTTGGATGCCTTTCAAGCAACCTAACCCATTCAACAATTTTGGAAAGTCAGTCAGAATGGCATCAGCGTGTGACTGATGAATCTGCCTTACAAAAACAAATCCTAGGCCCTTAGCTGTGTGTCAACCTAGTAGAGTTCCAGTATTTTCTTTAGTCATGTGAAACTTGGATAGCGTTTTTGTGTCTTCATTGGCCACTTCTACTTCAATGACACCCCTTAATGAAAAGGAGTCCATGTCTCCATACATGTACATTTTGGCCTTTGTTTAGAAGCTCTCTGGTTTGGGGTCCAGCTTGAGGAATTGCCCCAATTCAAAAATGTTTAAAGATGCTCCGGTATCGATGAGGGCAGTAATCTTCATTCGACTAACATCTACCTTGTGCATGTGGCGAGGTCTCTGTCTCTGAGTGTCTCATCTAGTAAAGGATATGGTGAACACTTCCTCATCATCATCCTCTGCAGCTTGGCTAATCCATTTCAGCATTGTTAATCAATGTCTGGCCCTCCCCACATTGTTCTTGAGATAACTACTGAATGTTCGCGCTCCTCTTCTCTTTTGTACCTGAGTTCCACCCAGTGCTGGAACTGCGACAAACTTTTGCAAAGTGTTTTTTGCAGCCATATTTCTGGTATGGTTTGCCTTGCGTGGGTCCTCTTCTCAACGGTTGTGGGGTCATTCCACAGTTTCCACACGTTTTCTTGGTTGACCTGGCACTGGCAACCTTTTATAGATCATTGTTGTCTTGCCTCAATTTGTTCTTCTTTGACTTTTACCAAGTTGGATGTTGTCGGAATGGTCGAGCTATGGGCAAGGGCGGATTCCATTTCTCCTGCCTGGCTGTCTACCAGCTCATGGGACCTGGCCAGGATTAGGATGTCACAGAGCGTGATTCTGGACAGCAGCAGGATCAGCTTCTGGAGGTATGACAATTGGCAACCTTGGATTAATTGCGCTATAATTTCTTCTTGCTTGTCTATCCTGGTACATGTGCTCACCAACTTGCATAAATGTGCAAAGAACATGTCCACAGACTCTCCCTCTACCTGGTGCACTTGTCGAAGTTTGACTCTTTCATAGTCTGGGTTCAATTGGGGATCAAAATGCCTGTTCAGGGTTGCTACAGCCACATTGAAATCGTCATCAGCTCTGATGTTGGGTAGGTTTTCAAATAACTCATACAGTTCATCACCTCCCATGTGTAGCACCATAGAAAGCTTGACAGCTCTGTCCGTTTCGGGGGTGGTTCAAAAGTATTGTTGCAAGCACCCAATCAACTGGTGCCATTGCGGTGCAGCCATTGTCGATCAGCCAACTGACTAAATGGTGGTAAAGCTGCGACTGGGGCATGTGCTCCCTGCTGTTGTAGAGGTGGTGCAGCTCTTTGATTTGGCGCTGACATGGCACTACACTGTATTTCAGCACATACTTGTGCTTGCTTTGTTTTATTTGTTTTTTTCATTTGACTGCCTCTTTTCATCCCACTTGTCTGTACAAGTAATTCTTATTTTGTCTCTTTAATCTTATATATGTTCTGGTGTTTTTTTTTTTCAACAGCCTTCCTTCCTTGCTGTCAATTGTTCTTGCCCACTTGCTCCACATGTGCCCAGATTGGAAATCCTGAACAATTTCTTTCAGCCTCACGCTGGCAGCTGAGCACAGGTCATGTGTCTCTCAGCTGGTGTAGGAGGCTGGCTCTCTATATAGTGTACAAAAATGATGTGCACTGTGCAGAGAGTCCGAGCAACCCCACCCTGGTTTACAGAGGTAAAAACTATACCACCTAATGCTCTCATTTTTGTAGGAGCTTGGTCGAGCAGTTAGGCCAGTCTTGGAAACGTATAAAAGAAAAGAATAACTTGGGACCAATTTACAAAAATACTTCAGATTTGTATAAAATATTTAAGACCAAAATCATCAAAATTGAGCAAGTACTTTTTAAGTTAGGATTTTTCACAGTTTAGCCAAAATAGTCTGTTTGTGCGTAATTACCCACCATAGAAATCAATGGGAAAAATCTTTACAAGTGCATACAAAATCAGGCAAAGCGTTTACCAGTGTCCTTCTGTTTTAGGTCGAGGTCATCGAGGAGTCCTGTGGGCCAGCTGGAGAAGTCTGGGCGGTTCCCGGTTCAAACGAGGGCACCTGCTGAAATTCTTGGAGCTGGTGCAGGGGAACCACTTGGAAATACACTGCATAGACGGACTTCAAGGTGAGTCCGGTGGGTCTCCTTGGAGTGTAGAGGTTGTAACCGGTTGGGAACCCTTAGAGCACAGTTGGTTCTCCGACGAAGGGGCCAGGGAGACCGAGTGCAGAGCTGACAGGTCAGCAAAGAACTGTGCACAAAGGTGCCCTTGGAACCAGGAGGCAGGTCACTTGGAGGGTGGATTTGGAAGTCAGCAGAGCCACTCCTGGGGGTGGTTCTTATGTGTCCTGAAGTCCTTCGACTGGTGCTTGCAGGGTTTGTCGAGTTTCAATGATGGTAAGCCCTTTGAAGCTTGTAGACATAGCAGTGCACATTTCTTGGGGAGGAGGTGCAACACCGCTGCCCAGGGAGGGCTTTGTTTTCTGGGTCCAGAGAGCAAAGGCCCTCTCCCCAGGGATCCAGAATCCTGTCTGGTGTCAGGCTGGTTGGGACCTGTCAGCAACTATGCCAGGGCTAGTTAGCTTTGCAGGGGTCACCTCTAAGGTGGCCCCTGGGTGCATCTTGAAATAAATTCAACACTGGTACCGGTTGGGATTAGTTGTTCTAAGTTTTTTGATACCAAGTAAACCTGGGTTCAGAGTGGCCATCATGTAACTGTGAAACTCATACTGACCAGGGTCTAGCACATGCAGTTAAAATGACTGCTCTGTACACTTACTATGTCCCAGGTTTGGTAAGGACTTAGTAGGGGCATATTGCTCATGCACTTATGCCCACATACACATTATAGTGTACCTGCCTTAGGCTGCGAGGCCTGCCAGAGGGGTTGCTTACCTCTATTGCATGCAGTGTGTAGTGGACAGGTCACACAGGCTGTGTGCTATGCCATGTTTGCATTTTTGGGTTGCACCAGGACACTCAGGGGCTCATTCTGAGCCCGGCGGGCGGCGGGCGCCGCCCGCCGGGTGGAAACCGCCGAAAGACCGCACTGCGGTCAATAGACCGCGGGGGTCATTTAGACTTTCCCGCTGGGCCGGCGGGCGATCGCCAGAAGATCGCCCGCCGGCCCAGCGGGAAAGCCCCTGCAACGAGGAAGCCGGCTCCGAATGCAGCCGGCGGAGTTGCAGGGGTGCGACGGGTGCAGTAGCACCCGTCGCGATTTTCACTGTCTGCATAGCAGACAGTGAAAATCTTTGTGGGGCCCTGTTAGGGGGCCCCTGCACTGACCATGCCATTGGCATGGGCAGAGCAGGGGGCCCCCAGGGACCCCACGACACCCGTTCCCGCCATCCTGTTCCTGGCGGGTTTTACCGCCAGAAACAGGATGACGGGAAGGGGGTCGGAATCCCCATGGCGGCGCTGCAAGCCGCGCCGCCATGGAGGATTCTCTGGCCCAGGGGAAATCCGGCGGAAAACCGCCGAATCCCCTTTTCTGACCGCGGCTTTACCGCCGCGGTCAGAATGGGCACTGAAGCACCCCCAGTCTGTTGGCGGTGCTTCCGTTGCCCGTGGCCCTGGCGGTTTAGGACTCAGAATGAGGGCCTCAGTCTGCAATGGCAGGGCTGAGTGCACTTGGATGCAGGGACCCTGTGGGTGGCACAATCTGTGCTGCTGCCCTCAGGTGCCTACCTTTAGTACCCCATACCCTGGGTATCAACATACCATTTACTAGAAACTTATAGTGGCAGCTAAAGGTGTTGCCAACTGTGCCAATGCATCACAACAGTTTTGGTAAAGAGATCTGGCCCTGGAAACCTGTTTAGCAGGGGCCCAGAGCACTTACAACTTTGAAATCACATCATATACCATGCAAAAAGAGGGGGGCTAACCATGTCGAAAGAGGCACTTTCTCACAGCTCGGGAAGCGGTACACCATCAGGCCCCTGCGCTACTCTTTTGCTTGTACTTTCAATCAGGATGCTGCCCAACGTAGTGTCTCAGCAGAGCTCCTCTGTCAGCTCACTGTGTTTGATTGCACTTTCAGGCTTTTTCCATGGGTGGTCTCTTGCATGAGATGCTGCACTTCCTCTCAAGCGGGCTGCTTGGTGGGGCCATGCTGGACCACTGGAGACCCCATTGCTGGCTCCTAAGAGCAGAACTTTGATGCTGCGCCACAGAAGATGCACTTGTGGGACATTACAGAGAGAGGTGGGTACTCTCCGATACCGGCTGCACGCGTTGGGGGTCCCGCCTCATTGCCAATGTAGAGTTGACAAGCAGGGATGCATAGGTCTCACAGAGGCCACTTGATACTCCAGGCACCTAGACATAGTTGCATTAGTGAGTTCTGTGCAATAGCCCTTACTGGCTACAGCACCTTTATTTATGCCCTTGGGCTGCGCTCCACCCTCAGGATGCGTTATGTGCTCAATGTATCATAGTAGCCGGGTGGCTCACTACAATTACCTCAGGTGAAAGTGCTTTCTCCTCTGTATTGCTACACACGACCAAAGCAGTATAGGCAATTGTGTATTTTTTACACATTGCCTTGGGGTGAGTAAGAATGGTGTCTCATTTTTGGCACACCTTTCCAGTAAATCAGTGTGACATTGTCCATTTCTGTCACACATGGATAGGGCCTAAGTGAGCTTGTGTCTATTTCGTCACACAATGCCACAGGCAAAATACTTTAACTCTCTGTTTGACACTGTCTGTTTTTTTAAACACATTGCCATGTTTAGATGATGGTTTATGCATCTTTTTATCACTTTTCAAGATCAGAATATAGGTGTATTGTTTCTTTTTACACACCACAGTGAGACATGGGATGGGCTCTTTTGTATGCTTTCCTTTGAGAAGTGGGTTTTCTCTTACATCACACGTCAACTCGGTAAAAACTGTGCTTCTTCCAGTGTTAGCCTCTCTGCTACTGCGTTGAAAATGAGGGGGGTCTCCGTTTCTACTTTCCCACACACTGGTTGTTTTACAGTGCGGTTCTGCCTCTCAAGTGTAGCACTTTGGCATACCATTACTGTGGCAATGTTTTGAAGGACAGAGACGAGTCATAAGGTAGAAATGAAAGTTTATTTAATGCAATTGGTCCCAAGTGAAGTTACACCCCGCCCCAACTGTAGTTTGAGTAAGAGAGCTAAGAGCGGGCGCTGGCATTTTAAGGTCACTGAATGCTTCGGTTTGATGTGGGACTGGCATATGCTGCCCCGAAAGGGGACATCAGGGGCCGGCGCCTTAACAGCTGACGGGGACCCACAAATGATCAGTTTAAGCAACCTCAGCAGGAGAATAACAAAGGGGTGGCCGTCCAGCTCCCCCGTTCAGGGGAGCCAATGAGGGCCCAGGAAGGGCGCGGATTCTTTTGAACGCCCCTATGGAGGGACAACACCGCTCCCTGAGCTGGGGGATGAGGGTGGTTAAAAGGACTGCACTGCCCCTACAGAAAGTACTTTGGGGGGAAGGGGCAGCGCACAAGAAATCTGAGAGGGAGAGCAGAGGATGATGTACCTGTTGTTGGAGCCATTCAGTTTGCACAGAGGCTGCGGAGCGATTTTGGAATGTATTGTCTTGTCTCACCTGTGTGGTGGCCCATCCTGGGTTTCCGAGGCCAAAGAGTGACTTTCCCTCACAACACGACCAGCTGCGCTGCCCCATCATCGTTTCCTACTCAGAGAGGTGGGCAGTAGCAACTTCGGACCAAAGGGTCCCGCAGCAACTGGAAGCCCTACAGGTAAATGTGCTTTGCGGCCATCTGATTGACTCGGGCCTGACATCTGGGTGCTCACTGGTGTGCAACACATAAATTGCTTTATGTCCCTATTTAAATTGAAATGTGTGGGGGATCACTGATGCCTCGGTTGTAAATCCACACAAAATGAACCATGTGCGCTTTGCGAGGAGGAGGACTGCAGTTTTGGGATTTCCTGCCGGCAGCATTCAAATTTTGTTCAGGCCTGCACAACTTTTTGCATGACTAACTCTTCTGAGGTAAAAAAACTTGATGCTGGAGTGGGTCAGCCAGGCAGACTGCTGCTGCTACTCCAAACACAGCCCGTGCAGGTTTGCTGGGCACAGTGGATGTGTGCCTGCCACCTTCAACCTCTGTGCTTTTCTGCTGGGACAGAGCGCAGAATTGTGGAGACGTGAAGAGTGCCTGCTTCCCTCTATCCACACGACCACTTTATTGGGACAGAGCAAAATGAACAGTGGAGATGTGAAGGGACCAGCTCCCATTCATCCAGAGGCCCTCTCTACTAGAAAAGGGAAACATGGGAACTGCCAAGATGTGCAGCTTTGTACATGAGGATCTGCACTGACTTTGCCCATTTCCTACTGCCCTGATTACTTCTCTAGAGAATAAAATACCCATTGGGACCCATATGTTTGTTTGACTCTTTTCCCGAAACATTTGAATTATCACACTAGTACACATGTTAAAACACATTTTTGAACAGAGAACTTCTCAGAAGTCCCCTTCATTAATGCAGAAGTAACACCGCTGTTTCCACAGTTGTGGCCTGCATGAACTGCTTTTTTTTGTTGATAAAAAGGCAAGCCCTCAGTGGGCTGTGTGAGCAGACTCTGGAGACACGGCTTTTTTTTTTCTTTTCAATTCTGCGAGTGGCTTTGAAGATTTGCGAGTATGGTGGCCGCCAGTAGGCTTAGCTAGGACCTGTTTCTATACTAAAAGCATTTGTGGTTTTGCTAATAACTCTGGTGCCTTTTGGCGATTCATCATGCAATTTTCAAAACTAGTTTGCAACTCACTTCAACTGCCATCTGGAAAGTTTCAGTGTGATTCGTCAAGCAGGGGCCAAGAAAACAGGGGGTCCCAAAATGCATTTTTCCCATGCAATTTCGAATGGTGATTTTAAACACCACTACAGCCAGAACCGCTGGACGGAATTACACCATATTTGGCAGAAAGCTAGATCTTTATCCAGAAATATCTCTTTTTCTAGTGTGGTGTAAATCTGTTCATTAGCTTTGGAGTTATTAAAGAAAAAAATATGTTTATCTACAGACACAATCAGATCCATGGATCCATGCGCCAACAGCAATGCCATGACTGGCTGGTCACAAACTGAGAGGAAAGTTGTGGCATGGCACTCGGTCCCAGGGGTGGGGGGTATATAGCTTAAAACTGATAAAAGGGATCAAAGTAGAGGTACACTGATCACATGGGACTGATGGAGTGGCAAGAAAGTTATTTGGGGGGGGCGCACGAGGACCCGGTAATCCACTGTGGTGCTAAGCACGACCCGCAGTGTGAATTCTCAATGGATCTGTGGTTCCAAACTCCATTTAAAAAATGTATACCCTCTTACACACTCATTCACACAACCACTCAGACACCCACTCACACATCCATACAGCCACTCTCACATGTACTCACACATCCATACAGTCACTCATACATTCACTCAGAGAACTACTCACACACCCACTCATACAGTCACGTACACAGCCATACAGTCACTTTCATGCCCAATCACAGACCCAAACAGCCACTCACTAACTTATACAACCATATAATGGAGTCCCTGGGGTTGATATCATCCTGGAGAGGGGAGCCACATTTCACCCTTCCCCTAAAAAATGTGCCAGGCCCGATGAATGGGTTCTCTGAGGAGGCCTGAGGGGGCCTTCAGGTTTGCTGCCTTTGTGGGGTTGGCTGCACATGAAGGTTTGGCTGAAGGGCCTGACTAAAGACCAGACCATGCAGCCGACATCCCGCCTCACACGGTCTTTGGCCTTGTGCAGCAGTGGTTGCATCAACATATCAAATGAAACATTACTTTACATTAAAAAACCCTAGACATTCACTGAAGAAAAATAAAGGTTACATGGATGTTATAGTTAGAAAATAGCATTAAAAACTACAGAAATTTGCTAAAAAAAACAAAGGCTACAGGGATGTTATAGTTAGGAAGTAGAATTACAAAAACAATAGAAATTCACTAAAAAACAAAGGTTACAGGGACGTTATAGCTAGGTTCAGTTGCCACATGCACAAAACCATAGAAATGCAGCATTTGCACCAAAGATGATGATGAGAAAAGTATGTATGGTAGCTGCGTGTCATATAGTTATCTTAGGGCACTAATTAAAGTTTCTTGAGATAACTATAACTGCTGAATTTGTATGGTGTTATGTGTGTAAAATCTGGACCTAAACCCTAACTATAACATACTTGTAAACTTTTTCTTAGTGAATATACTTATATTTGGGAGTAGTAAATGTCACCCCTCCAGTGTTCAACTGTTTACCAACTCTTAGCTGTGTTGGAGTGTGAATAGTAAACCTGACCCTTCCAGAATCCAACACGTTTCCAAGTGTTGCATAAGATATAAGATATAAAGGCAATAGTAAATTTGACCCCAATAATGTCAAATACCTTCCCAACTGTTAAGTATTTTTTTGTTTTTAAGTTGTACAAATTTTTTCATTTACTATTATTTATTTTTCTTATGTATGTTTCAAAGATGTCATCTCTACTAGAAATTGTTATTAGGTAATCTTTTATGTGAATGCTTCAATTATTTTGTATTTGCTTTATTATTTTCATATACTTTTTAAAATGTAATGAATTATTCTAATTTTATATTTTTGTGTTATATTTTGTTCTGTTTTTTATAAATATTATTTTCCGTAATGCATTTTTCAATTTAGTGTCTATGATGTATTAGTTATACTTTGTAATTTAAATTTGGTATTGTTTTGCTCAGTTAATAATTTTCATATTAGGATCAGCATATCGTTTAATTATTAAATTTTTATTTAATTCGATTTTCGTCTAAATAAATGAAGAGATTTTTTTGGTCACTTTATATTTGAAGTTGCATATTTCATTTTTTTACGTTTATGTTATTGTGTTATTTATACTTTACCATATGTTTTATATTTACTTTATTATATTTTTGTGGGCTACATTTTTTATATTTTAATATTAAAAACTTAAGAATGCATACTTACCAATGCATTTTGAATGCTTTGGGCTCCAATATTCTTGTAATCAATACTGCTGTACTTTACATAGTAAGTATGTACAATCAATATTTTTGCTGCAATATTTTTGTGTCGCAACATTTGTAGCCTTGATATTATGTTATGAAAGTGTTGTGCTTATGGTTACAGAAGAAGAACATGGGAATGATTCTTTTAATCATTATGCATTGTATTTTATAGTAATTGTATTTATATAGCGCTTATTACCCCTGATGAGGCATTAAAGCACTTTTTGGCGAGTAGCACCCTACTCTGGACCTAAAAGGATTAATGGTGGATTGATATTGGGAAAATTAGTTTGAGCAGTGGACATGTGAGCCTGTTAGGTAGAGTGAAAAGGATAAAGGAAGGATTGAAGAGGAAAACTATGCAATGACATATAAACATGTTAAGGATTGAATAATATATATATATATATACAAGCAGATCTAGGGAATATATATATATTTTAAAAAAACAGAGAAATACACATATTTAGACATATACATATATTCAAATTATAAAGGTTTACATACCCAGGAATATGCTGTGCATTAGTGTTTGAGTATAGTGGTTATGTAGGAAAGAGCCAACTCTTGAGTAGTATACTGAAGATAAGATAGTTATCTGTGGATCTTATATTTAGGGTACTGAATTACATAGTTTAGCTGCTTCAACAGGGAAACATGTACCACCTACAGTCTTTTCCTTGTATAGTGGGGTTTTGAGGTGAGGTGCCAATCATGAGCTGAGGTTCCTTTGTTGAATGTATTTGGTGATTTTATTCCTGATGAAAAGTGGTCCTGTTCCATCTATTGCTTTGTGAGTGATATAAAGCAGCTGGAAGGTGGCTCTTCTGGCATCTGATAACCAATGTAGGGCTTGCAAGACAGGGGAGATGTGGGCTTGTGGCTTTACATGTAGGAGTAGTCAAGCAGCAGAGTTCTAAATCTGTTTTAGTCTTTTCATAGTTGATAGAGATGATTTGTGGTAGAGGACATTGGTGTTATCAAGTTTAGACACTAGAACAGAGATAGTAGCCTGGACCTTTATTAAAAATTGCAGGTGGGGATAAATGTGTTGCAGAGTTTTCATATTGATGAAGCAAGTGGGTGCAATTAGAGATTTTCATCACTCATGGGAATGGCCTAATCCCCTGGAGGTGGGCTATGTCCATCCTGGGGCCACAAGCTATTTTTATGACAAGATTTCCAAACTCAAACAGCTTTGCTTAATGTTTGGAAAGGATAAAAATGTTTTTGGGTTTCACCCATTCAGATTTAGAATTTCTTCAAATATTGTTTGTAGGACCAGTTCTCAAACTAAACTGTTGGTCGAGCACTCATCTTCTTTCCTTAACATTTCAAAAGCGACTCTATTTACACCAAAGCACACACTCATTTCAGGTAGGGCTATGCACTAACATTTTTTTTTATAGTTTAAGGGAGATCAAGACAGTAGTAGTTTTATGTGGGCTTGTGCAAAAATTAATGAGGGGTTCTTAGTAGAAACTACACATGTTGGACTCGGCCATCACAGCATCTGCCCCTCCTTGAACAGGCTACGTGGAACTTCTAAGAATACTAAAATTCTAAGAAGACCGAATACGCAATGTTTAAATAGTTTTGTACAGGTTTGTCAAATGACACAAAAGGAAATAACCCAAAAAACTAAACTTTCTGAGGACTAACCACCTCAACCAAAATTAGAGACTTTCTTTCGGTAACTGATATTGATGACTTTTTAACATAATACTCACAATATGAATAGTTTTAAAGCTACAGCAATCTCATGCTAATTGTCAAAAGCTAAGAATGGAATGAGAATTAGAATGAAAAAATATATATCGAAAAGTCATTTCTTTAGAAGGGTCTCCTCTGCCCACATGGGTCCATAAATACTCGTACAAAAAAGAGAGCTATTTGTGAATAGGTTCGTACCCTTCTAAAGATCTAAAACGTTCCCTTCCAGGACACCTCAATGACAGATAAAAAAAATCCTTCTTAGTTCTGAAAAACGATTCCTATTTTTTAGGTGTTAAAATCTTAGGGCCTGAGTTATTACAATTTTGACTTGTTTCCTGCATCTCAGAGGCTATCTTAAGCTAAAAAACATAAGTTTGATATATTAAAGTTTTCCCTTGCATAATGTAGACTGAATGCACTTTTAAGCCAGAAAGGAGTGGATTAAAGCTGTTTTAAGTGAGGACAAATCCTTCATGAGTCAATGTTATATTTCCGGCCAGTATTAAGACTGCCATAAGCAAGAAGAAATATTTACCAAATTAGGACTATGCGCTGGTGATTAACTCTGCTCTACCTGCGGAGTTTGCAGAGTTTCAGTCACGCGAGTTCTGGCCAAATTCTGCTGACTGCCGGGTGGTGGAGTGTTTCTCCAGTGCGGCTCGACAATGGTAAGATTGCTAGCGCAAGCGTGAACTGGCATCCCTTAGTGCAATTTTCAGGCACTAGGATGGCACCCGGTGAGATTTTCCAAAGTGGGGGGTGGCGGGCGATACGACTGTTCGCATTGGGAATGCTGCCACTAGAGAAGAAAATCTACTCGAGCCACAGTAAAACCAAGTAGAGCATCAGCACCCTCTGGTGCACTGCATTAAGCTAATCCCACTGATTTCCTCAGTGCAGAACAAGCTCTTGGTGCTAAAAATCAGCACAATGTACTGATTTCCACCTGGCCACAGAACTCTGCGAAATCCAGCAGAGTTGTTATGTAACTTGGTGGAATACCGTGGTGTGTAATTCTGCGAGTTTCTTCCACTCCTAAATATGACCAGAGAAGAATAAAAGCATCAAACTAGATGAATAGCCTGCAGAAACATTTATGGAAAAGGGAAGCAGGACATAAAAATATTGCAAACGAACACCTTCCCTTATTAATGTTTCGAGCAGAATTCTTCAAATCTACATAAAAAAAACTAGACATCTTCCAAGGCCCTAACAGTGGTATGCTGGATCACTGACTGCTGGTGTTTTGCAGGTTATACCCCCATAAGTAATTGACATATTGGGGTTGGAGCTAGGCATCCCCCTTTCGGAAGTCTGCTGTCCTAAGGCAATAGAAGAAACAGGACAGGTCGTCAATTCCTTTATGTCTTCTATGAATGCATCTATGTGAAATGGTGCCAACACTGTTCTCTCTCGTAAAATAGTTATATTTATTTATTAGCACTGCAAATTTGTTTTGTTTTAACGCTATAAAAAGGTAACAAACGAGGACGTTTTTGTGTTTAGTTGGATGAAAATGATTTAAACAGAGAAACTGAGGTGAAGAATACAATGCCTACTAAAGTCGTGGACACTGCCTCTCACTTGGGACTGGCATCAGTGACATACAGGTACATCAAGGGAATATACATAAAAACTCAAACAGTTGTCAACAGTACAGTAGCTGGGCCATTGTGTCATGGGCCTTAGTGCAAGGAAGGAAATGCCCCCCTGGTTTTTCCGATTATAAAATATGGCAATAATCAGGGTGGAGCGAACCCCAGGGCCACTGCACCGGCTGCACAAATGGAAGCTATGCCCTGCTTGCATAGCCATATATGAGACATGCCATAGTCTAGAAAAACTAATCCACCTTTTGGTAAATTTAACCCCCTCCCTCTTCCAAGTGATGATCTCAAATATTACATGTTTTGTGTGAGATCCGTGAAAGGATCGCTACCTAGCACTGAAGTCACACAGATAAAGAAACACTAACCCTGATAACATTCCAACGAATGTTGGCCATTAATTAAAAAAACAATAGAATGCAGTTCCCACAGTGTTGTCTCCATTTTGTATATCGGATTTGCGCGATCAGCCGCTGCTGATGAAAGCCAGGCTAAGCGCTGCCAAAGGCTTCTGGTCCAGTTCCTCATTATTGCTAATTGCACTGCCCTGTGGCCGTGGAGGTTTGCCTACTGTGCGCCAGTTCGGGCCAGGCGGATCCCCTAATAATGAGGACGTTTCTCTTCTTTAATGACTATTTGTGAACTGTATATCTCACACATCTCGTAAAAGCAGACAATCTTTTAAAAAGTCAGTGATAATCTGGTTAATATTAGCTAATGGTGCACGTATATTTTCAATGTTAGCAGTTATAAATGTTAAAAATATAATTTTCAAAAGTTTTATTTACAAACATGTCAGTTTATTCACCTATTTAAAGCCCCGACGTTGCTCAGACGTTGCCCTGAGATGAAATACTTTCTTTGCCTTGGACCATCTTGCTAGCTCATTAAATACTGTTGATTTTATTTAGAAATGTTCCATCGTCACTCTTTATTTTTTGGAATGTCTAAAAACGATTGAAAGCGAAGTAAAACCCATAGGTGGGATCACAATATAAATGCCAAACGTACAGCATAGGTTTGTATGAAATTGTAATTTTAGCTATCTTAAAAGAACAAAGACAGATGCAAGGATTCTCTATTTTCGAGTTTCGCATTAACACCCAAACGAGAAACTGACCACCCCTTTACAGCGCCGAAGCGGAAGGAAAGCATGAAATCATATTGCAGAACTTTTCTGAGTTTGACAGAGCAACTGATTATAAGTACTTACTCTTCCTTTGTCTCAGAGCTGTCACTCCTAGGTCGAAGAGAGCGAGTCACAGAGGTGCAGACACCGAGGAACGCAACGGTGTAGGAAAAGCCATGCAAACCAGAGACAAGACAGGAAACAAGCAGCCATGTAGGCAAAAGGGCAGGAAAGCAAAGGATAGGAGAGAGCCGGCACACAAACATTTGTGAAACGAGGCAGAGCAAATCATGAGAGGAGTGGATTTTGGCAAAGGAAAAAAGAACAGTAAGAAATAATTGTTAGTAGGAAAACAAGGAAAATTGAATAAATAATTAAATAAATGTTAGTTAAAAGAATGCATGTTAAAGAGTAAAGTTTCACAAGCTTGCATTTTAACGAAAAAAGAGCAAAAGTAATTATCAGTCGAAAATGCATTGCAACCCTGTATACGTGTACATTAGCTTCTGATGCATAAGAGGAGCAGAAGTTTTTAAAGAATTGGGGCCCATATTTATACTATATTTGAGCCGCATTTGCGTCATTTTTTGACGCAAAAGCGGCGCAAACTTACAAAATGGCATTATATTTTGTAGGTTTGTGATGCTTTTGTGTGAAAAAATGACGCAAATGCGGAGCAAACAAAAGTATAAATATGGACCTAGGTTCTATTTGGACGATAACGTTGACACGTGTCCGAAACAAGCATACTTAAATACTTCTGTGGACGTGACATTAGAGGCGCCTTAAGGAATTTGGGCACATTGCATGATTTTTCGTGCGAATAAGTAAATCACTTTGTTAAAAAGTTGCATTCAGCCGTAAAAAATGTAATCCTCACTGTGTTGAAGTAATTTATGTAATTTGTATTACTCTTGTTATTTGAAATAAAAGCTAGCTGTGCACATGTTCTTTCAGTAATATTCTGAATGTTATTGGTGTAGCAAATGCATCTGATCTCATTTCCTTGCTACAAATCACATTGTGTTATGTAATGGAGACAAGCACCATAGTGCCATAATCGTGAAGTATGGTTACAACAAATAGCTGAAGAAGAAACTGAGCCCTCCGTTTGCACACTGATCGATGGATGTCAAACGTAGCAACAGTTCGTTGTCCGCTGGGATCCATGTCTTTTGCAGAGCTCCTTCTTTAAGAGTTTTGTTTTCAAGATTTGTCCGAAACGGAGGTGATTGGGTCCTGCTCTCAGTCTAGGATTCAGGGTCTTCAGATGTCTGGATCTTGAACATTTAGCAATCTGCTTCCATGAGTCAGTAGCTTTAAGGATCCCTGTTGACTAAGGTGCAAGCTGGATAAATACAAGATCCTGACAGGACCGTAGTGAAAAGCCACATTTTCTAGGTAACCTGGTCTTTTGTTCTATAGGAAGTGTGAATGGTACAGAATATTTTTTATTTTATCCTCAACTCCACTAGAAGACAACTGACGGTAGTTGAGGCCTGTTTGGCTGGGATTTTGTAAATGTAAGTCTCATTTGGCCACCAAGTTCTGTCTCCTTCTCAGACTACCTCTGAGCTTTCCTTTGAGACCCCAGCAGACTATATTGCTATGGTCCAAATGACCTCTACCCAAAGACCTAGACAATGCAAACCAGTGGTTTGTTTGCCGAAATGTAAGGATTGTTCTGAGCATGGATATTTACAGATAGTTACAGATATTTAGCCTTGACTACCGAATTAATTTGTGGTGGTAAAAACAGATTAAAAGTGATCCCAAGGTTTCTTGTTTATTGCTGTGCTGGAGGTGAGGGGCAAAATTTGTGGTCAATTTTTTCCACTGTTCAGGAAGAGAGGGGGAAAAAATATTCTTAGGAGTCAGACATGTATTGCTTCCCATTCAGAACTCAATTGGACATAACTGGAAAGAATGTACTCAAAGCCCACAGTACAAATCTTTACCTTGCTGTCACGTCCTTTCAGATAACTCAAAATCAATTTTTTTTAGAAGTGATTAATATAGCCTTAGAACCCGCCGTAGTGGGCTCTACCGGCTATTAAAGGCCCGCTCCCTGCATTAAATGCCCGAGCCGAAGACGAGGGCATTTAACAAGGGAGAGGGACTTTAATAGCCGGTAGAGCCCGCTATGGCGGGTTCTAAGGCTATTAGAACATTCTGCCACACAGGGCAGAATGTTCTATTAAAAAAAAAAATGTTCACGGAGCCCGAGGGGATTTAAATCCCCTCGGGCTCCGTGAGGCTTTGTTCCCAGCTGTTGCTGTGAACAAAGCGAACATTGGAATGTTGGCGCTGCGGGCTTTTACCGGCCAGTAAATGCCCGCAGCACTCCATTGTTTTCAATGGAGCCCCCAGCATTCCAATGTTCTAATACCAATTACATCATTTTATGCGAAATGTATGAGATGAATAATATATAACAATTAAATATTATATTGCTAACTATTTTACTATGTTTTTTTTTTAAAGAATATGACTATTTGGCCCACTCATTCTGTTTGCCTACTAACTCCATCCTAAACTCAGTATTTAACTGACTGCAAAATGCTGATTTCACTGGTTTTGTAATTAGTATACCTCAGAAAAATATTATACAAGCAGCAGGCATAAAGTCGGTTTCCACATTTATATGTGTTTTTGCCCTACGCTGTAGAAAACAATATTGTTAATCTATATGTGAGAGAGAGAAATATTCTTGCCAGTTATGACTGAACCCCCACACATCAAAATCTACTGATTTCAGTCTGCTAATATCATAAAAAGATCCATATTGGTGGTCAAATAGTATGATTTTTTTTATTCAACTCAATTCCTAGGAGACATTCATACCCAAGTATGCAGGTGAATATTAGATATCTACACATGGTAAAATGGCCTTCCTTCTTGTAGCCAGCCATGCCATAGGTCATAATTGCGCCATTACCAATTTTGCAAACCTTTCCACCCTAGTGAAATTTATTATGGAGGAACTTATTGTTTGGGCTTTTCTCTTTCCTTTCACTTCACATGCTTTAAAATTTACACCTAAATACATAGGTTCTGTGACCAAAGGGAAAGCCTAGGAATGTCAATTTGAAAATAAATTCCAATACTGGCATAAGACAGGGCTGTGTCTGTACAACAGCACTACTAATTGAAGTCCAATTCTATCTAGGCATTACATCTTTCCACCTGTATTTGGTGATTTGACTATACATGTTTTTATTAAATCTATTATACATGATGTGTGATCATATGACCATAAAACTCCAGCATATGATGCGAGAATTATCTTAGTATGCTAGACATAATTCACTGAAACTTTTCAATACCAAAAGCCAGGCAATAATTGTAATTTGTAAGATCTTTTTGGGGCCAGTGGCTAATTAATGGTAGTACAACTGCTACAAAGACCTGGGTTTCCCATTCGATAACAAACTGACATTGCTGGCTGTTTCTCAGATTAGTAAATATACTTTCAAATCACTGGTATTTGGTTATGCCATTTCATTTATGAATTTAGTCGGTATTTGTTAGAAATGGGGTCTATTATTGGCAGTCAGGTAACCCTGTCCAAGCAAGGACCCTCACTCTAGTCAGGGAAAAAGAGAATCACCCTCAGCTAACCCCTGCTTACACCTTGGTAGCTTGGCACGAGCAGTAGGCTTAACCTCAGAGTGCTAGGTGTAAAGTATTTGTACCAACACACACAGTAACTTAGTGAAAACACTACAAAATGACACAACACAGGTTTAGAAAAATAGAGAATATTTATCTAAACAAAACAAGACCAAAACGACAAAAATCCACGATACGCAAGTCAAGTTATCAATTAAAAAGCAAAAAGAGTCTTCATGTAGTTTTAAACACACACTAACACTGTTAGCGTGAAAATGTACCTTGGGTGCATCAAAAATAACCCCACACTGGCGAGTGTGAATCAAAAAGGGCTTGCGATGCATTGATTTCACTCACTCACGAGACCTTGCGTCATTTCTCCTTTTGTTGGGTCGGGCACGTCGTTTCTTCCCTCCATAGGAGAGCGATGCGTCGATCCGATCAGCACTCTCGGGTCCGGGCAGGCCTTGCGTTGTTTTTACACGCCCAGTGGTACTTGCATCGGAGATCCAGCCACACGATGATCCGAAAACCACGCAGCACGGGTTGCAACCTCCCCAGCCTCCATCAGTGATGCTGCGCGGTGTTTCTCCAGCTCTGTGCATCGATTCTTTGGTCGTGTTACAGGCGAGCTTCGATTTTCAGCTGCAAAGCCGGTGGCTCGTTGATTTCCCAGCCGCAGATCGGAGTTGCGTCGATCTTTTCCCAGCACAGCGTTCTGTGTGTGGATTTCTTCCTCTTAGGCTGCCAGCTTCTACTTTCAGGGTCCCAGGAACTGGATGGGGACCACAGGGCAGAGTAGGAGTCTCTCCAGACAGGGAACCCACAAACAGGAAGAGTCACAGAAATGGTTTAAGCAAAAAAATGCCCACTTTCTAAAAGTGGCATCTTCAAACACACAATCTTAAAATCAACTTTACTAAAAGATGTAATTTTAAATTGTGAGCTCAGAGATCCCAAACTCCACATGTCTGTCCGCTCCCAAAGGGAATCTACACTTTAATCATATTCAAAGGTAGCCCCCATGTTAACCTATGAGAGGGACAGGCCTTGCAACAATGAAAAACAAATTTAGCAATATTTCACTGCCAGGACATATAAACCACATTACTATATGTCCTTCTTTAACCATACACTGTACCCTGCCCTTGGGGCTACCTAGGGCCTACCTCAGGGGTGTCTTACATGTAAGAAAAGGAAAGGTTTAGACCTGGCAAGTGGGTACACTTGCCAAGTCGAATTTACAGTTAAAACTGCACACAGACACTGCAGTGGCAGGTCTGAGACATGATTACAGAGCTACTTATGTGGGTGGCACAACCAGTGCTGCAGGCCCACTAGTAGCATTTGATTTATAGGCCCTGGCACCTCTAGTGCATTTTACTAGGGACTTACTAGTAAATCAGAAATGCCAATCATGGATAAACCAATCATCAATACAATTTACGCAGAGAGCATATGCACTTTAACACTGGTTAGCAGTGATAAAGTGCTCAGAGTTCAAAAGCCAACAGCAACAGGTCAGAAAAAATAGGAGTTAAAAAGATTGGGGATGACCCTGCATAAACTCAAAAGTCTAACAGTATTCTTTACAACCATTCGTACATATATATTCAGCTAAACCAACCAAAGTATTAAAATACTGTGCCACCACCCGGCTTCCAAGTATGAAGCATCCTATTTATTATTTAGTGTGGCTGACACTGAGGAAGGTTTTTGGTGGCATTACTGCACATGGTCAAGAAATTCTGAATTGAGGTCCAGTTGCGCTCTTTCACTTCAGTTAACTATTATATGACTATTCTGTGGTGCCAATTTTGAGTCATTGGGAGTTAACATATATAACTGAATATCAACTAGATTATGTAGTCCCTGAAAGGATTGCTATGGCTTTTGCCTAGAATGGATGACATTTCTGAATCTGGAGACTGATTTGCACAATTTTAATATTTGTAAATATGTGTGTTTTTAAAAAAAAGGTCAATGAGGCTGCTAAGAAATTATAAACAGTGTCAGATCCTTAGTCACTAGGAAATTCAAATGTTAGTTATAGATACTGTCCGTTTTATGTGACCAGTTCTAATATTAGTCAACATGATATTTTGAAGTGCACTGTGAATTCTTAAAAATGTCTAAGGATTCGACATAAACATCTCATGGTACTTGTGGATTGTATTCCTTTTTACAATTGTTTTTTTATCTCCCTTGCTTCTGGTTCTTTTCCCTTTGTTCCTGACTTAGTACATGCTTATCTTATACTTGTCCATTCTCTATTTGCTTTCAAAGACTGTTGGTATTCTGCCCAGGTATCAGCTACTGGTACTGCTGAGTCTGAGGAAGTTTCCTGAACCTCTCTGAGGTTGTCAATGGTCTCATCTTTGGAGCACCAGGTGTGTGTATGTCTTGTTGCTGAGTGTATTCACAAACTGGCTCAAAGATTGTGATTAGTATCATAATGTATATTTTTACCTTTTTATAAATAGCCCATATTGGAGAAGCCAATATTTCAGTCCTGGGAGAGTAACGTACTGAATATGCGCCAAGATAAGACTACACCAGTGGGGCCAACTCCCAGCTTGGCCCGGCTCTCTCTCACGTTCTAATCCCATTTTCAACTTGGGTGAGGGAAACAGCTGAAGCTCTCTATATCCTGAATCTGCTTTCCCTTCAAACAGAAGAGTTTTGTATTGGCTTCAGTATTCATGCCTCAGCCTCGTTCCCCAAACACGGCTCATGACAAGTTCCCACTGGGTCTTGCTTGTTTTCTTCCAGGAAGATGCAGCTATCACTGTTCCTTAAATATTTCCCAATTTTCTTCCCTAAAAAGTGGTTTGATAGCAGCAAGCTTCTTCCTGAGTGATTGATGATATACCCCCTTAGTCTTGCTGGTCAGTATAAGTAGGGCTTGTCTAAACATTAGAACAACATTTTAGGTATAGAGGTTCAAGGTGAAGCAGGAGTCACACTTCTCAGTCCTTTTCTGGTCATACACAAATTCTTCCGCTGAAAGGCAATCTGATCATCTCAATTACAACCAGTTATTTGTCTTGAAAGTGGCGTTAGCAGCTTTATAAGGTTAACTCAACCATAATTGATAAATTTCCCTAAGCAACTCACATTAGACATCCTGCACATTTCCCTCACTTCATTTCCAGCACTATGTTCTAGTTCCTGGTTCCTATGGCTGGTTTACTGCAAATTAACAGTGCTTTGTTCCCCATTTTCACTAACTTAAATAGATTATGCTTCCCAGCATCTCTCAACGGGAAGCTCACCCGCCTCCTCTAGAATCAACAGAAACACTCCAATTCAAGGGAACTTTGCCTTCTGTTTTTTTTAAATCCAGGACACTTCTGCCTATCAAAGGAGCCAAGGGCCAGATGTAGGAAAATCCAATTTTGCGACTTGCAAATAGCGAGTCTGACCGACTCGCAATTTGCAAGTCGCAAAATCGGATGCAGAAAATGTCTCAGACACCATCTGCGACTCGCTATGGGGTCGCAAAGACCCACCTCATCAATATTCATGAGGTGGGTCGCATTTTGCGACCCCATAGCAAGTCCCTGCACTCACAGGGATGGTGGCCTGCTGTAGTCAACAGACCTCCATGTCTGTGACTGCTTTATAAATAAAGCAGTTTTTTTTTTCATTTTGCAGCCGGTTTTCCTTAAAGGAGAAAGAGTTGCAAAATGATAAATAAACCGAAACCGAAATAGGACCAAGGCCTACTCTGAAAAAATATTTTTGTTGACAATATTTTTGTTGACATTCACAAAGGGGAAGGGGTCCCATTGGGACCCCTTCCCTTTTGCGAATGAGTTACCACCAGTGTGACACTGGTTGTAAATGCGAGTTGGTTTGCGACCGCATTCGCGTTCACAAAGCAACTCTAAATTGTGATGCGAGTCGCAAATAGGAAGGGGACACCCCTTCCTATTTGCGAATAAGCATCGCGTTCGGCCGTTTGCATGCCGCAAACTGCGATTTTTGCAGTTTGCGACATGCAAACGGCTTACTACATCTGGCCCCAAGTATTTGCTTACATTTGGCACCTAATTGTCAAAACAAAGGATCAGAGTTAGGCAGGACTCTTTGTTTGAGCAGTTTTGCTATCATTATCAAACTTCATTTGATAGGCATGCCAGAGCTGAAAGCACTGTCAGGCAAGCAGACCTTTGTCTAAGAAGAGCCCAGAACAGCATCCTGAGACAAGTAGTTAGCACACAAAAGGGGAATGGAGAGCAGGACTTGTTCAAGGAAAGGTTTAATCAGTCAGAGTATTGTACCACCTTTACCAGCATAACATGAAGTGTGAAAGAAGCTCATTAACTGAAGAGATATGGGAGGTTTAGTCAAAGTCAGACGATTAATGTCACAGTGCAGACTGGCTTACTCAAAGGCAAGACAATGACAAACTTATAAAGGTGATCCTTGCAGCATCTAAAATAAAAATTCATGATCACAATTAATATTATTTACATCTGTTAATTATTTGGGACAAGAATGACTTTCCTATCTTTCTTCAAAATAAAAGTAGAGCAAAACTGCAGGTGCAGGTAGGTTCACATGCACGCAGTCTCACTTGTACATGACAAGTAAATCATATTACCCTCTTTAAAATGTAGTTGAGCGTTCAATTTATATTTTAGGTTTAAACACTAAACAGATATGCCTACCGTTTGAAAGGCACTTTGACAGCACACTTATAAAGTGCTAAGGGCCAGATGTAGCAAAGGGTTTTTCCCATTCTGTGTCAATGGGAAAATGTGTTTGTACATATGTCCCTAAATGTAGTATTCAAACCGTAAAATGGGATTTCCTTCTACCATACATGCCAACATTTTACAGCAGGCAAGTGGGAGATTTAAAAAAATTGTCTGGAGAATGTTTTTTCCCCCATTTACTCTATACTGAAGCAGAGGCAATCTGTCTAAATCAGGCTATAGGCAGATAAGCTGACAGACGATAAGCATTTCATTTTTGGTAGTTTAATAACATATAACATAGAGCAAACAAAATTGAGTTTTAAACTCTGTTTTTGTATGCTATGTAAAACTGCCAAAACTAGAATGTTGAGGCCTGTCACACACCTAATCTCCCCCTCCAAGAATTAATTCCAAAGCGTTAACCTTTGACGTCCGAGGTAATTCTTTGCGGGGGAGATGGGAGCCTCTGTGCCAGGCATCAGCATTGCACTTTGGTCTTGTTTCCAGCTGATCACAATTGGCAATCTGAATCGATTTCTACAAGCAGGAAGATCCTGGAAATCAGAAGTTTCCCGCCTGAATCAGGAAGGTTGGCATGTATGTTCTACATTTCCAGGACTAATCTGGAGCGTGACACTTGGTCTCCAAACTCATGTCATAGTTTTAGCTCCCATTGTGAGAAGAAAAAGCTTTACTAGAGTCACTTGCGCGGAATATGAGTTTTAAGCGGCTTGCAGGATTTGTGAACACTATATAGCAACTTACAAAAATGTAAAATATTTCAATTACATTTTTGATATTGTTTTCATGTGTTCGATACAGCCTAAAAGGCCAAAACTACACAGAGATCAAAAACACCTAATCTCGAGGTCCCCGTTTATTTATTTTATTTTTGCAATTTAACTAGCGCAGACATGGCCTGAAAGCATCAGAGCACTTTACAACAGACAGAATACAAGGTTACAACGGGTTACCTTAATAGTAGCTGAACTTACGAGGTTTATGTCAGTAATTTTATACAGGAATTACCACAAGAGACAGTTACAACAATAGGGCAAAGGACATGAACAGTTGAACGAAGGCAGATCAGTGCACATTGGAGAAGGTAAATAAGTCTGGTTGAGGGTAAATTAACCAAGAAATCTGACAAATAGGAGGTGGTCCTTTTAGAAGATCGCTAGGCAGGTGGCTAGACAGAGTGAGGGAGTCAGAGCGTTCCAGATTCTAGTGGCGCTGCCAGAGAAGGACTGATTCAAGTATCATTCTCGCCTGAAGGTGGGGGCTTCCAGGGGCAGCGATTGGGCATTCTGGTACCCTTATTTGTTCCGGCATTATCAGTTTCTCGAGATAGGAGAGTGAGGTTCAGCACTCTGTGTGTGATGCAAACGATTTTGAATTGGGTCCTCGCTTCAATGAGGAGCCATTAGGGGGTTTGAAGGGCAGGGGAAATGTGGTCAAATTTCTTGAGACCTAAGACGAAGCGTGCTGCAGCATGTAGCATTGCCCTCAGAGGGCCTAGGTGAACTTTGGAAAAGCCTCAGAAAAGGGCGATTTCATAGTCTAGTCAAGAGAGAACGAGAGGCTTCACCACTGTTTTGAGGTTTTATTCTGGAATCATTTTCTGATACCCAAAAGCTGCCTATGTTAGTGTTGTGCGCAGTTGGCCATGGCTGCTATGTGGCTCTGAAGATTAGGATGATTGCCAGGGTGATGACAAGTGATCTGGCACCCATGACAACGGCAGGGCAGCCTACTGAGGTGGGAAAGTTGGTCATTCATTCTTGTATGTGCATGTTTGCTTTTAGAGGTGAGATCAAAAGAAATTCTGTGTTAGTTGGGTTGAGTTTTAAATGGTGGTTTTACATCCAGTTTTGAGTCTTTAAGCGAGTATTTGAAAGCAGGGCAATATTCTCTGTGATGAGATTTTCAAGTATATTTGGGGGTTGTTGGCGTGGAGGTGGAAGAGGATTCCTGGAGTTTCTGAGAATCACACATAGTGATTCTAGGTATAGGTTGAAGAGGATCGACCCATGTGGGGCAACTTGATGAATGCTGGCTGGTCTCAAGAATGTGTTGCCCATTTTCACAATTGGGGAACAGTTGGATAGGTAAGAGGAAAACCAGTTGAGGACCATTTCTCCACATCCCATGTGTAGTTTAAGAATACAAAGGAGGTCATGATGGCTGATTGTGTTGAATGCAGCGGATAAATCTAGGAGGACCAGGAGGCAGGAGTTGCCGGAGTCGAGGATTCTAAGGGAGTCATCTACTATTTGGAGGATCGCAGTTTCTGTACTGTGACTCTGGCGAAAACCTGATTGGAGGGTGTCTAGGACATTGTTTGTTTGGATGTGTGAGGAACACTGCACAGCTTTCAATGACTTTGCCTAAAAATGGTAGTGGGCAGACTGGGCGGTAGTTTTCCTGGTTCTCTGGATAAAGAGGTTGTTATTTTAAGAGTGGAGTGATTTGACCCATTTTCAGTTGTTCAGGGAAGAGGCCCTGATTGAGAAAGAAATTGACTAAGGTGTCCAAATGGGGAGTGGGTGTGTGGCAAGAGATTTGCTGAGAGATTCTGGAATAGCATCCTGATGATGGTTTGAGGGTTTTACTTTGCAGATTGTTCATAGTATATCCTGCTCGGAGACTGGAGAGAAAGATGACCATGATTGTATTGCTTTGCACGGTAGAGACTAAGCTGTTTCAAGGGAGACGTTGATAGGAAGCGAAATATGTTTTCTCTCACTTTTTATCAAAGAAATCTATGAAGTCTTTGCAGTGGGCCACGGATGGCTTTGAAGCCAAAGTGATAGTGGGGTTAGCAGACTGTGCAATAACTTCAAAGACGCGCCTGGGTCTATTGTTTGTGGAGGTCAAGAGGGCACTGATAGGGGAGAATTTAGCTATGAAGATTTGGTCTTTGTATTGTTTTCTCGCTTTGCAAAGGTTAGTCATTCTCAAAGAGGATGATGCTTTTCTCCATTCTGTCTCATATTTTCTGATAATCTTTCATTCTTCATAAAGCTCTCTAGAGAAACTGGTCCCAGAGGGTTTTGAGCTGGATAATTTGAAGTTCTGTGGTGCACATTAGTCAAAAAGGGATTCAATGCAGGAATTAAACTTGTCGGAGGCCTCGTTGATGTCAAGATGAGGTGTGATCACAATTGGGGTGGGAAAGGCTATGATGGCCATGGCTTCTGTGTCACGGTTTGATGTGTCTCTAAACTATATTTTCTCTTTCTTGGGTTGCCCATAGGTTTTGCTGTAAGAGCTGGTTAGAGAGAATTGGATCTGCATGTGATCAGACCAGTCAACTGGAATGGGGTTGCACCTCTTTAGGTAGAGAGAATGGAAGATTATCAGATCCAGAATAGCACCTTTCTGGTGTGTACGTTTATGGAGGTGTTGTTGGAGACCACTGGCATTGAGAAAGGAGGTAAATAATTTTCAAGATCCATGGCAAACAATTCCTACAAACACAATATATTTTGAGGCGTAATGAGACATTGCCTGTATCCCCTGAGTGACCATTATGCAACTGCACAAATATTTTGTCTGGAATTATAGACAATATACAAACATGTTAATATGGGCAATACCACAGAAATTTATTTTTGCGTCATGGCCGAGCACATGTAGTTCTAGGCTGGTCAGAAGGATGTGGATATTTCAGATGTCAAGCCCTAAACAGTGACAGGAAAGGGTTTAGGGGATGTTGGCACAAAGATGGATTTTCTTCACAGTGGGGCCATATATCCAACATGGATGCACTGATTCATTTAGATTTTAGGGTCCTGTATGTTGACCCTTCTAATCTGAATGCCTGGACTCAGGTTTAGGAACTTGAATTTTAAACCAGAGTCAGTTGAAATCACAGTTTTGAAAGCACTTGTGTTTTTAGTGGCCCAGACTGATAAAAACAAGACGTGGACATAATTCATTTTGGACAAACTGTTCTGGTCTGACTTGGCCTGGCAAAAAATAATAGAGATGCTAATTTTGATAGATCTGTCTGGTAGATACGAATACTTGGTGCCTACCAGGCCCAACAGCCATAGTCCTTGCTGGTGTATTTCTCTGATAAACATGGCATTAGTTTGAGTTTGTTTAATGGTATGGTAAACACAAATAAATAATTACCAACAATAAAAAAAATCACTGAAACTTGTCTTGAGGAGAAGTGCTAATTTTAGCTGCCTAACAGGACTTACATTATGTTATCACAAAAGCTTATGAAATTCCATGAACATACTTGAGTTGAATACATTTTGGTGCAATGCAAAATCTTAAAAATGCAACAGTTTTAGGGCCTTCATTAGAGTTTAGCAGGCTGTGTACTCTGTCAAAACATGGCAGATATCCCGCCCACGGCATTACAAGTGCCATAGGTCATAATGCACTTGTAATACGGCAGACAGGACATCTGCCTTGTTTGTGATGGTGTGGCCTGTCCCCGAAACACAAATCAAGCCTCTTAGTATCTTCACAACCTTAACTTTTTAACCATAATAATGACACCAGTGATTACCTCACTACACACTACTTTCTCGTGGTTTTAGATATGATCTCAACATACCTCTTTACCAGAACAATGGGTCAGTTTCTACTCATTTATCACAGCATCGTTAACTCAAGTGGCACCTGCTGAATACACCTATAACACTCTAGGATATATTGATGACTTGCAGCTTTCCATGGGTGCATTCTTGCTGAAACAAATTCTTCATCTCCCTAACTGTCCAAGATTTTTTCTTTAAGAATATTTACTGAGAACCAGGGGATAGCTAGGTTATGTCTTAGTGATAGGTAGCCACCATGGTAGAATTGAAGTGAGAGGAAATGAGTCCATGAAATACATATTGCTGTTAATAGTATTTATACTATTCTTCCACTCAGTGTACATATATAAATACATGCACAATGAGAGGAAAAATAGTGTATGCTTGATTCATGGTTATAAACCATTACAAGGGTATTGTAGAGAACTGGTTTTCTAGGGTAATATATAAAACAAAACTCTGGTCAAAGTGGACTATTAACCGTACTATGATCACAACATCGGCATGCCATCTCAGTCCACTGCCTGCTCCCAGAATGATGTAAAATGGAGGAAAGAAGAGAAAATCCTGAAAGGACAGTTAGATACAAACACCTTGTTGGAGTGATATAAATAAATTCACAGAAGCTAAAGCCTAGCAGAGAATAGCAGCACTGATAGGAACTGATCAGTTACATGCAGTGAGCAGGAAAAGTGTGTATTGTTCTAGGAAACCCTAAGGAGATGACAGACGTATTCGCTAGGTGTGATCCATGCTCTCATCAAATTTTGCATTTGTACACCTCTTTATGAAAAAAGAATGGTAACATTGGTTCAGACTTCCTCTTTTGTTTTTGGCTAGGTGATGTTTTCTGCCTTCTGCAATACTGGAATAGCTTATAATGCTTAAAATGCAATTCTATTTTTGAATGCAAACTTCAGTGGCAGAAGTTAGTTTAGCGAGGGTGGCCTGAACCTTCATACAACAGGTATATTGGTGCCATGAAACTATTTTCTGAGGAGATGTGTGTTTCTAGTTTGAAAAGGAGCATCCTTATAGTGAGTGTGCACATAACATTAATATCAGGACTGTTTGAAGAATACAAAGATGCAAGGACTATCTAGAAAGGACACATTAATGCCAATACGTTGTGTACAGGGCGTGTATACACAATGGCTTATGTTTAAAAGGCATGCAAAGTAATCTGCTGCATGTCATAAAGGCTTGCAAAGACAATGCTACGTGGCAATAGTCCCTGCCATTTCACAAATAGAGAAGGGGGTGGCTCTTAGATTAAGTCTATATTTGCTTTTAAAATGTTAACAGAAAACTGCATACCGACCAACTAAAAGAATACCTGATACATACATCGGGCACCCCAACTTCCGCAATATCATCATTAAAAATAGTAAGGCTAACACTAGTGGTCCAGCATGGGAAGTAGTAAAAATCGCACTGATGAAATTTGATTCTGTTGGTTTCAGATTTCATCAGGTTCATTAATTATCACCTATACTTTTTGCCTTTGAAATGAGACATAATAGGTAGAGTTAGGTATTTACTACATCCAAAATCATCCTGTACCTCTATTTATAAGCGTTTTCCTACCTTTAATTTCCTGCAGGTTTTACCTTCCGAAATCTAACAGGGTGATAAGTTTATCATGCCAGCTAATTACCAGGTGCCATAAAAATTTCAGTACTTGTAATGAAGGCCTAAGTATGCAGTCACTTGTACAATTCACCCTCTGCACCCTCTATTATAATGTTTGGAACCACTACAAGTACAGACAAGCTGACTTTGACTCCAAAATGAAAGACTTTGACGCAAGACACTTCAGCTGATAAGACCATCCTATGACTGATTTCAGAACCATCTAACTATGTCTCGTTGAGTGCAACAGAAATATAAAAAAATGTGCTCTTAGCTTGGAATGCCATCAAAGTAAAGATGACATAACATTATAATATCTGATGTTCGGTAATAACAATGTCCGTGAGGTCAACAGTAAAAGCATGGGCTAAATTAATTCTGACCCTAGATAAGTAAAGGTCATCTGACAGAAACTGAAAAATGACACATATAAAGTGCTAAGGTTTTTATGCTGGAGGAGTGGTGTTTCATTTACCTAACTGTTTGCCGAAATCTAAAAAGAATTGAATAGGCACCCCACCCACTGTTTGTGGCATGCTTCATCATTGGAGACCTACCACAGCAGCCGAGGTAGGTAATTACTGCCTCTGCGGACTCAACTGCTATTTTGGAGTTCCTGATAAAAATGTGTGGTCAACAGCAGGGATCCAGATACTTTTACTAAAAATATCTCAGAGTAAGGTGACCTCTTCAACACTTTTTGTATTCCTGCAAACATAGTAGAGTAAGTGGAATACCACTCCTGTGGCATAAAAGAACTTCACACTTCATGTGTGTCATTGGTTAGTAGGGAGGCTAAGCATACGTCTATATCTCTCAAACTCTCTCAGTGTGTGTACAGAAATTAAAAAATGGCAGGGCAAAATGAAGTCTAAGAGTGGGTGGATTAAAGGACTATACCAAGTGTGGCTTCTATTATTAAACAATTGTCTTAACTCAAGAAAGGCAGCTTACAACAAAAAATACATAAACTATTTGCAACTGGTTGACGTTCATGAAGAGTCATAAGGCGAATATAGTCCAAAATTCTACCACAATTCATACAAAAAGTAAGACATTAACATAAACTACTCTGGGCACACAGAATAAAGTCAAGGATTAAAAACCGTAACGACAATGCTATAAAACATTGATACATTCGGTTCTGTAAGGCAGCTTCGTAGTATTTGTCCTGCCACTAGATCTGTGGCCATAACTAATTTGAAAAATTGCCATCACCAAATGCATTAGAAAAACATGGGATTTATTTTGAAGAATAAGCTGTCCACCGAGGCTATTGTAAAGATTCTCAATTCCTCTTACTTTCGTCACGTGAATGCCAAGTTTTGATTCCTGTATTTATTTGGTATCTTTTCCAGCAAAATTCTTCACCTAAAATGGGGCCCTTGACACTGTAGAAACACTGCTGAATGTTGTGGGGTATGATTCTGCTCATTTGAATCCCTCAACTCAAATTTGTGGCATGTACGTTTTGAACCTGCATCATTTAATGAAATCACGTTTTCAGACACTTGGTTAGTAAAAGGTGTGTTTAGTGCCCTTGTGTGACAGACACAAATTATGGGCTCAGGCAATGTTAGCTGGGCTGGAAGATATAAGATGGTGGTGTTTATCATCACTGGCTCTAGATTCGATTGTGAACATGAGTATTATCTACACCTGCCCAAAGGTGTAATATTCAAGTCCAATCAATTAAACATGTGGCTGCCAAATAATAGCACAACAAAAATGGGAAACAGAGTGTTAAACTGGTTTTATTGATAACATTTGGGGATCAACCCTTAGACTAATATTCCAAACATCCAGTAACAAGAAGATTTAGATGAATTCACTTTAATTTCCTTTGCAGGACATGCATAACACTTGTGATGCTGTATGAAGTGGATCCCACCAAACTAAGGTGGTCATTCCAACCCTGGCGGTCCATGACCGCCGGGTTGGAGGACCGCGGGAGCACCGCCGACAGGCCGGCGGTGCTCCAATGGGCATTCCGACCGCGGCGGTAAAGCCGCGGTCGGACCGGCAACACTGGCGGTCACCCGCCAGTGTACCGCCGCCCATTGGAATCCTCCAAGGCGGCGCAGCTAGCTGCGCCGCCGAGGGGATTCCGACCCCCCCTACCGCCATCCAGTTCCCGGCGGTCCGCCCGCCGGGAACCGGATGGCGGTAGGGGGGGTCGCGGGGCCCCTGGGGGCCCCTGCAGTGCCCATGCCACTGGCATGGGCACTGCAGGGGCCCCCGTAAGAGGGCCCCTAAATGTATTTCACTGTCTGCTGCGCAGACAGTGAAATACGCGACGGGTGCAACTGCACCCGTTGCACAGCTTTCACTCCGCCGGCTCGATTCCGAGCCGGCTTCATCGTGGAAGCCTCTTTCCCGCTGGGCTGGCGGGCGGCCTGAAGGCGGCCGCCCGCCAGCCCAGCGGGAATGTCAGAATTACCGCCGCGGTCTTTCGACCGCGGAACGGTAACCTGACGGCGGGACTTTGGCGGGCGGCCTCCGCCGCCCGCCAAGGTCAGAATGAGGGCCTAAGTATTATATTGTATTTATCTGAGGTGTGAGGTTAAGGAAACTACAGTTTATAGTTAGAATGTTAGGAAACAGCACATGATCTTGTCAGAAATGCAAATATTTACATATCACAGACCACATGATGCTTGATTACCCTTTTAGTGGAGGGTAATAAATTCTGCTCCTCCAGGGGAGTTGGCTGAATGTTGGCCACTTCACGTTATGCTTGTAATGCAGAGTTCCAGACAAATTCCAACAACTGCAGCACAGCCGAGTTTTCTTATTGCATGCGGCTCGCCAATGGCAAGTTGGCGAGCAGAAGTGAAATTTGATGTCTCCTAGCATGATTTTCGGTTTCAAGGAGGGCACCCAGCAAGATTTCTGCAACAGGGGCATCCGTGACAATTCTCATTCAGAAAGCTGCAGCTGAAATAGAAAATCTACTTGAGCAGCAGCAAAGTCAGCTCAAGAAGCAGTGCCCTCTAGTGCACAGTGTGGTGCTATTTGCGCTGATTTTTCAGCACAGGACGAGCTCCCAGAGCTAACTATCAGCACGAGCAGTGCAACATTCCTATTTCTTCCTGTTCATGGAACTCTACGAAATCTCGCAGAGTTTTCATATAATTCTGTGGAATTCAGCAGAGTGAAACTGCGCAGGTTGTGCCCACCCCTAGTCTTTTGCAGATAGGCAGTTTCCTTGGGTTGCAAATGATTGCAGACACACTGATGGTTTGTGTGATCACAAACTCCTGGCAATACATGCACAATAGCACATAGTATTGTGAGGAGGCTCTATAACTATCAAAAGAGATACTGATTATTGACATGGCTCAGGAGATAGTAAATGGATATTGCCTGCCTCCAAGAGACACACCTTATGGAGGAGGAGGGTGATAAGATAAAAAAGAAATGGAGAGGAGAATGGAGAGGAGGTCTAATTGTTCATTCTTTACCAGAGGAGTGTCTATATAGATAGCCTCAGGGGTCCCTTTATGACATAGGTACTCAAAGGCAGATATCAATGCAGGTATATACTGCTGCACAGTAAACTAGATGGGAGGGACATATGTCTCCTTAATATTTATGCACTGAGGGGGGCGTGGCTTCAGGCGTCAAGATGGCGGTCGCTATCTAAGAGTGCTCCGGACCCCTCCGTCATCCGCCCGTAGTAGCCTTTAACATCCTGCACTGGCACACATCTCTGGCTGTCCCAGATAGATCCTAAACCCAGCCGAGATCCGGATCGCCCCGACGAGCGAGATCTGACGAGGCCTGGAGGCCCGTGATAAGCCGGACCCGACCCGGCGCTAAGATGGCAGCCGAGAGACACAGCGCTGCTGACTGAACCGGTGCACGGTGTGGGCCACTTGGACCGACCGAGAAGTGGAGTGGCCGAGATCGAGACCCGCTGCCCCGGCCCAGGAAAAAGGCGACCTGAGCGGCCCGCATGCGCCGGGACTGAGGCGCCCCGAGGAGACGCTGCGTCATCGACCGCGTTCCCCCCGTGGGCCTGGAACTAAGCCGCTCCAGACTGCAGAACGCACGATGCTGGTGGCCTTCTGGAGTGCGTGGGCGGCTCCCTAGTCACGGGGCGTCCGCCGAGGTCTTGGCGTGCGGCACCTGGGCGAACCGGGCCGCCCGGAGTGAGAGGCGCTGGATCGAGTCTGAAGGCCGCACGGGGCGGGGCAGTGAGGTGGCGAGGGGCCGGCCCGATTGCCTGAAGAGCTGGGTGAGTCTGGGGCCCCGGTGGGGACTTCAACCAACGGGCTGAAGCTGGGGCCCCCTGCCTGCCCGCGAAGCAATCCAGAGTTTTGCCTGGCAGGAGAACGGAAGGGCGGCAGGTCACAGGAGCCCCACTACCACCAGAAACCTTGGTGACCTGGCGGGCTGAGATATCTAAAGGCCCTAGACTGAAAATTAACGTGCCTGCGCTCGGAGGCCCCCAGTTTAAAGTCGAACTACGTGCAGTGCTAAGGGTGTGGGCCCTGGCCCCTCCTCTGGACCCCTTCCCCCCCGGATGGAACTTTAGACAGACACAACAGTGCGGCAGATTGAGAGCTCCCCCCGCGGGACCGGCTGAAATTAGTGTACCAGGCACGGACGGTGTGGAGGCAAACAGGACACCGCCTGGAGAAACGAGAGTCGTCCGAGGACCTGCTGCCTCTGGCCGGTTGGGCCCGAGTCCAAGTGAGTCACCTTCGTGGAGGCAGGGGTGCTGCGGAGTCAAGCGGCTTGGCAACCTCGACCGAGGTTCCCCCTCGGGATCCCGCCTTTCGACCCAGGGGTGCTCGCCGGGGTGTGCCCACGCAACTGAGGGCCCCTGAGACGGCCTGTGGGGAGTACCACCGACTTTGGCCCTCAAGTCCCCATGGGCAAGGACAGATCCGCCAAGCAACCACCGGCCTCCCAGCAGAAGATTGACCAGTTCACCGCACCAGCGCCCTCTCGGTGGAGGAGACACGACTTCCGGGACTCCCCCTTCAGATGGGGTACATGCAATCCTTCAGGCCATCCATTCTTCTCAGCTAGCCGTAGAAACCAAGATCGGAGAGGTGAGTGAAGACATGGGTCTAATAAGGCAAGACCTAAGGAACGCGGTGGGCCGAATCACGGAGGTTGAAACCCGGGTATCTAAAACAGAAGATGACCTAGCGGATCTTAAGACCAAAGTGGCCCAGCTGCAAACCCGAACAGGCGAGTTGCACCGCCGCGCCGAGGATGCGGAGAACCGCTCCAGACGCAACAATCTGCGCTTGGTTGGGTTCCCGGAGGAAACGGAAGAAAACAAACCCTCCGAATTCCTGGAACAATGGATCAAGTCGTGGATGCCAGAACACTCCCTCTCGCCTTGGTTCGCCATTGAATGAGCACATAGAGCCCTGGCCCCGCGGCCCCCTCCAGGCGGACCCAGAAGACTGATGATTGCCCGCTTCTTAAACTTTAGAGATCGCGACAGCATCCTTAGGGAAGCCAGGCGCTGCACCGACCTCCACTGGAACAACCAAAAAATCATGACATTCTCAGACTACACCAGAGAGGTTCAGACCCGACACCGATCGTACGAGCACGTAAAACAAAAACTTAGGGCGATGCAGCTCTCATACATGCTCCTCTTCCCGGCGCGTCTGAAGGTCCTAATGGGCGAGAAAGCCTATTTTTTTGAAACACCAGAGGAGGCCTGGGACTAGTTGACGGAGGAGGGGGTCGGGTCCCGGAGGGGACCACCTGGGCCTCCGGGGGGTTCCCCGGGGTGAAACTTCTGTCCCGGACAGACACCCGAAGAGGACGAAAGCGCACCAGGTCTCGACGTGGGAGGCGGAAGGACTCCAGCAGCCCACATACCGGGGCCGAAACACAGATTCCCGGCCACCGTGAAACCCAAGAACCTGTAGAAATCTCTGGGATTCGAGACTCGGACTGTGCAGAGGAGGGTGACCGCCTGAGTCAAACCCCTACACTTGAGTGACTGCGAGAAATGTCTCCTCACGGTCGCACTACTGGATTGATGGAATCGGTGAAATTGGCCGCGTCAGGCCCCGGACCAGAGGCCTGCGCCTGTTACTCAAAACTCTTGGACTGGTGTTCACTACCACCCGAAGGACACTAGCCACGTTCTACTTATCACTAATTGCAAAAGACCTGTATCAATGGAGGGGTCCACCATTCCACACCCCTGGCAGCCTACCTGGCTGTGCTACTTTGTTTGGGACATTGGGTGACAGATGCTTCGGGGTCTGAAGTATGGGGTGGGGAGGTTGTTGGGGGGTGGGAAGTTCACTAAAGGGTCAAGTGACTCTAGTTACATATGGTTTCTTTCTGGTTCTTTTATATTGTTTACTTGTTTGAGACGGCTGCTTCTTGGCCAAACTACGGGCCCTCAACACTCTTCCACATTACTATGCTCCAAGCAACCCCCAGGCTGGCAAAAGTCCTTTCATGGAATGTAAACGGACTCTTAGACAAAATTAAGAGGTCAGCGGTGTTCGCCACGCTTCATAAATATGCCCCCTCAGTGGCCTTCCTACAGTAGACTCACCTACTTGGCACCAAATGCCCTAAGTTAGCGCAGGGAGGGTACGATGGGGTCTACCACTCAGGGTTCTCAAGGAGCTCCAGGGGAACTGCTATCTTGCTACACCGTACCCTTCCCATGGTGGTCACCGCCACCCAATCAGATCCACAGGGACGATTTGTAGTCGTGACTGGCTCCCTACACAGAACAACAACCAACCTTGTAAGTGTATACGCCCCCCCAGCTGCCTTTGATAACTTCTTACTTTCGCTTCGAGGAGTACTATCAGGACTCCCCCAGGGGACAACCCTAATAGGTGGGGACTTTAATTCTGTTCTTGACCCTGTACTTGACGTGTCAGGTTCTATATCCACCAGCCGCTCTTCCCGTGCGGCAAATCTAAATGGATGGGCGGAGAGCCTCGGCTTATGTGAGGTTTGGAGAGTCTGGCACCCCAGGTTGAAACAATACACACACACCTCGGCGCCACACCAAACACACGCCAGAATAGACCTTATGTTCATGCCAGCGTTGGATGTAGCGCGGGTCACCGGGGCGGAAATATTACCCCGCGGGGTCTCCGACCACGCACCACTACAGATTCGACTGGGTGGTGCGGATTCAGCACATTACGGGGCCATGCCAGACACCTCCTCCGTATACGCGAACGGGCACGTAATGCGCGAGTAATGGAACTTGAAGCTCAGGCGCTGCGACTTGAACGCCGCCACGCGGCCTCCTCCTCGACCGCTACCCAGAGACAACTCATTACGATTAGAGAGGAGATTAGACACTTAGGGCCAGATGTAGCAACTTCTGCATTTGCGATTCGGAAATTGCGAGTCTGTGCGACTCGCAATTTCCGAATCGCAAATACGGATGCAGAACGGTGTCTCAGACACCGTCTGCGACTCGCTATGGAGTCGCAAAGACCCACCTCATAAATATTAATGAGGTGGGTCGCATTTTGCGACCCCATAGCGAGTCCCTGCACTCACAGGGATGGTGGCCTGCTGAAGTCAGCAGACCTCCATGTCTGTGACTGCTTTTTAAATAAAGCAGTTTTTTAATTTATTTTGCAGCCTGTTTTCCTTAAAGGAAAATGAGTTGCAAAATAAAAAAAATAACGAAACCATTTGGTTTCGTTTTTTCAGAGTAGGACCACTGCCTGCTCTGAAAAAACCTGGGACCCCTTCACTTTTGCGAATGAGTTACCACCAGTGTGACACTGGTGGTAACTGCGAATTGCTTTGCGACCACATTCGCGGTCACAAAGCAATTCTGCATTGCAATGTGAGTCGCAAATAGGAAGGGAACACCCCTTCCTATTTGCGAGTCGCATTCACAATTTGCAAGTCGGTACCGACTCGCAAATTGTGAATGGGCACCGCAGAAGGCTGTTTGCATGGTGCAAACTGCAATTTTCGCAGTTTGCACCGTGCAAACAGCTTACTACATCTGGCCCTTACTGCTAGAGACGGCGAAACATCTCTGGCGAGCTTCAGCGGCCCGGGTCTACGGTTGGGGAGATAAGAAAGGGAAACTCCTGCATTGGCTGGCCACTCGTCCGTTGGCCAACAGAATTATCGCTGAAATACCTGACGATTCCAGAACTCTGGTTACGTCACCAGGTGACATCGCGAAGTGCTTTGACGCCTACTACGCCTGTCTATACGCAGAGTATCCCCGACCAAAGGCCGAGCAGGAGTCCCCCCTCCTAGAGGACATTACTCTCCCTGGAATCCCGCGTGCAACCAGAGAGAACCTAGACGCAGCCTTAACCCTCGAGGAGATCAAAAATGCGATATCCAAATTAGTATCAGGTAAAACACCTGGCCCGGACGGGTTCCCGGCAGAACTATATACCAGATGCGGAGACATCCTAGGCCCCCACCTATTGAACATGTACGAAGAGGCCCAAGCAACTAGCTGCTTCCCCCCTGCGATCGATCAAGCCACAATAGTCGTGATACCGAAGACACAATCCCCCGCCGCAGCACTGCTTGGCGTACTGCCCCATCTCCCTTCTAAACACTGAAATTAAAGTGCTTTTCACAATTCTCGCCACCAGACTGAAACAGGTGCTTCCCTCACTGATACACCCCGACCAGTGTGGGTTCATGCCTACTCGCATTACAAGGGACTGTATAAGACGTCTGCACGCAGCATTGGCCCACAGGGGGGACCTGGCCCAGTCCCCCTTGGCTCTTCTCTTACTGGATTTTGATTAGGCCTTTGATACTGTAGACTGGTTCTATTTGGAACGAGTCCTGCAAAGCAATGGACCCAAGTTCTGCGGCCTTGTGAAGCTCCTGTATTCCAACCCAATGGCCCGAGTCTCGGTTAACGGAGTGATCTCAGACCAATTCCCTATTCGCCGGGGCACCCGTCAAGGATGCCCGTTGTCCCCTCTGCTCTTTGCTCTCGCGATAGAGCCCTTGGCAAAACTACTGAGGGAAGGCCCCCTGGTTGAGGGGTGGGCTTGGCCCGCTGGACCTGAGGACCGCTTGGCCCTGTACGCAGATGACGTGCTCACATATCTATCAAACCCTGCCAGGAGTGGTCCCCAAATCCTGCAACTTTTGAGCCTCTTTTCTGAGGCCTCGGGCCTAACACTAAACCCCAGCAAATCCTTGCTGGTCCCCCTAAACCCCTCATGAGAATGCATTGAGTGGCAGCAACGGATTCCGATTAGACATAACAGTTTTAAGTAACTGGGAGTGCAAGTGTCCTTACTACCTGAAATGGCATGGGCGCAGAATGTCGCTCCGTTATCCTGGCGAATTAAGGACAACCTCCAGCGCTGGCAGACCCTACCCCTCAACTTGCTCGGTAGAATAGCACTCTACAAGATGATGGTCCTCCCCAAGCTCCTTTATCTTGTGCAAAATTTCCCATATCCAATTCCTTGGAAATGGTTCAAAGAGATAGACAGGATGGCGCGCCACTTCCTTTGGGTCAGCGCCCGCCCAAGGCGGGCTCTCACCACCTGCCAAAGAGACGTCTATGAAGGAGGCCTGGGAATGTTGAATATGTACTACTATTACCTCGCCATGCACCTATTAGTGATCAATGATTGGATGGGAGGAGGTTGGTCAGATCCAGCCTACCGACTGGAACTCCAAACATTGGGCTACAACCAAATCCTTGACATGTTATATGGGTGTCCAGTTCCCTGTGTAATGCCTGAGGTAACTAGGGTGGTCTTGTTGGGATGGCGGGAGGCCCAAAAGAAATCAGGTTGGTGGAACCATCTCACTCAGCAAACCCTGCTGTGGTGGGGCAGATTGTTGACAGAGACGTCGGCACTGGATGGATTTCAGGGTTGGGATGCGATCGGTATTTCCCTGCTCGGAGACATCTGGGGAGGGTCGCGGATACGGACCTTTGAGGAACTTCAGCGACTCTTCTCTTTGAACAAAACTCAATTTCACAGATATTTGCAACTCCGCCATGCGCTATCGGTGCATATACAGAGGGGTGAAACTATTCCGGAACACAGTCCTATGGAGGCGAAGGTGCTGATGGGAAGTCTGGGCAAAGGGGGGGTCTCGCAGATATACCACTCTTTGATGGCCATTACGGCGCTGCCCCAGGATGGACCCCACCGGAAATGGGAGGACTGGGTGGGCCTCGTGGAGGAGGGGGAATGGAGAGAGGCACTCATGGCCCCGCGGACCCTTACAATGGCGTCCCGTTTCAGATTACTGCAGTCCTACTTCACGCGGCCTACCTCACACCTGTCAGACTACACAAAGCGGGCCTCCGGCTGTCCTCGCTGCTCAGGCCCAGATGCCGACTTCTTCCACATGGTGTGGTCCTGTCCATCCATAACATCTTACTGGAGGGCGGTGGTGAGGGAAGTCTCGAAGATCCTGGGTAGTGAGATCGAGCTGGCTCCGGTACCTCTTTTACTGCGGGCTTGGAGGAGGTGGGACTCAGGAGGGCGGATCGTACCTTTCTGGGTATGGCATGCCTAGTGGCTAAAAGATATAATGACGCACTGGAAAGCAGCTGAGGTACCAACACTGGCCAGATGGCGACTAGGAATGGACTGGTGTGCCCGGCGTGGAAAACTTGTATACGAAGCCGGAGGTTGCCCAAAGAAATACTATTAGATATGGGGACGGTGGGAGGCCTCAGGACGTTCCTGAGTGGTGGGCGCTGTGTTGAATCTACTGGGGACCGATGGTGTCTCATATTTCTAGGGTGTTGTTTCTTTCTCCCGCTTTCTCCAACTCCCTCCTCCTACCCCCCTTCTTCTCTCACCCCCCTCTCCCTCTTCTCTATTCGCCCTCCACCCCCTCTTCTTCAATAGGAGCTTATTATGTTTTATAATGTTTTATAATGCTGCACGTGGAATCTTGACTGTGACTGTTATCACTGCCCATTGGGCCTGTTTGGATCTGGAAGGGTATCGGTCTCCAGGCGCCAATTGGTGCCTATTATTGTTTATTTTCTTGTGTTTCATATCTTTTCACTTGTTTGTAAAATCAATAAAGTTCTTTATAAAAAATATATATTTATGCACTGAACACAGATGGCATGTTTTTTCCCCAAACTGTACAAAATCTGCTGGCACAATGTGTGAATGTACCCATAGTCTGGGTATGAGACTCTACTTACATCCTGGGCAGTAAGCTTGGCAGATCGCCACTAAGACACACCAATTAACCAGACATGACTGAGACACTAAGAGAAGTCATGATTAACCTAGGCTGTGTCGACCTCTGCATTTGATGGATGAAGCATACTCATGTCACTCCACTACGCACAATACCGTTTGCCACTGATACCGATTTATAACATCTGAACAAGCTTCCTCTCAGGCTGTGAGGATGGACTACCTGACCGGATTTTTGCCTGACCGATCCCCATTACTGCTACATTATGATGTGGAGCATGACACTGGGAGGACAACCACTTAGAGACTGCTCTCAGGGTCCTGTCGGACCCAGTCTGTATTTACACTATATGCATTAAGCTTTCCCATTATTTGGACAACAACTGAGGCACTACTAGGGCAGGGGCCAATGAGTGCGAAGCTCTAAAGGCAGCTCTGTGGTGGGAATGTATAGGGAAAGTGTATAGAGTCAAACAACAACAACAGGATTGCATAAAACACATGGAGAATACATCAGCAGCAATGCAACAACAGACTACCTGACCCCGGAGGACACACAGGCATTAATGGTTGCAGAGAGGGGTCTGGGGAACACATAGGAATGTCTAGATCAGCTGACACTGTGGGAGTACCATTAGTGACTACACAGAGAGGGTGTCAAATCTAGTAAATTGCTCAAGAGAGAGGGAACCACTGCCCTCCCCCTAATCATTGCACTGGCACGGCTTGATGGCTCCATTGCAACAACACAACCGGCAATTAACCAAACATTGAGTACACACCTTCAGGCTGCATACAGAATTCTGGCCCCCCAGATGACAGATGTAGTATCCACATACTTGGGAGTACAGGAGCTCCCATCCCTTACTGTTCTGGATAACAATGGAGGAGCTACAAGAGGAGGGAGTATGCCAGGAGGAGACGGCTTTCTGTTGGAAACTTACCAAGTGCTTGTTTTGCAGCTGTGCGACAGGAGGTCTTCCGGGAGGCTAGGCAACTATGAGTGCTACCACAAACTATGAGAAAGGGATGATTTGTATGGTCCCCAAGCCAGGAGGTGCTCCCATGCATCATCCTTGTATGAGCCTGACAATGCTCAACTTGGATGATAAAATACTTTGTAAAATCCAAGCGCATGGACTGAGAATAATGGTGGGCCGTCTGGTGCATGACGACCAGTGTGGTTTCAGGGGCAGAGTAGGAAGATGAACATTCCCAAGATCACCCATGTGTTGCACTCTGTCAGGTATAGCAACATCAACATTTTGCTGATGTCAGTGGACTTAGATGGAATGGTCCTTCGAAGCATGGGATTTAGTCCTGCATTCTGTGGTTGGGTATGTCTGCTCTTTTACAGCCACTACAGCTATGATATGAAGTGGTAGAATGGTATTAGAGAACTGGAGCGTCCAGTGGGGTACCGGGTAATGCCCCATCTCACTGCCCTTTGTCCTGACACTGGAACCTCTAGTGATAAGACTTAGAAGAGAGCTGGAGGATTAGGGGCCTAGATGGGGAAAATTAATACACCTGGTCTGCGTTTATGCAGATGATGCATTAATTTACCTGAGACGACCTGGGAAATTGGTCCCCAGACTCATTTCTCACTTGGAAGCCTTTTGAACAATAGCGGGCTTAGGAGAAATAGGCAAAAATACTGTTTCCATTGGGGGCACTTGTGGGGCACCCAGCTCAGCAACTACCGGAGTTGGGACTCAGGTGAGAAATAGAGAACTTCAGATGCCTAAGTATACATGTGGCGACAGCAGCAGATAGACAGTATAACTGCAACATGGGATGGGTGTTGGAGGGATTGCAACACTCCATAAGTTGCCACAGTCCATCATGGGAAGAACAGCCATTGCAAAAATGGTCCTGTTCTTGCTCTGCTTGTACAGTGCAAAGCTCCATGTGTCTTGTGCCCACTTCCAATTTCCAGGTGCTGAACAATATGCTAATTTCTTTGGTATGGGCAGGAAAGTGTAACAGAGGGTCATGTTCTACACTGCAGTGTGATTAAATGGATATGGAGATGTATTGCTATGCAGCACAAATACAACATGCCAACCAATGGGTCACAGAGGTCGATAATTGGGAGAAGAGATTACTCTGGGGCATGTACCGAGACAGCTCTCTATTGGAGCTCCTCATGAAAGGGGATCACGTTCCTGCGTTTCTCACATACGTAATAAGGCAAACGTGTAAACTCTTAGTCCCGTATTTATACTTTTCTAGCGCCGCATTTGCGTCGTTTTTTTACGCAAAATCGGCACAACTTACAAAATACAATTGTATTTTGTAAGTTCGCGCTGCTTTTGCGTAAAAAAATGACGCAAATGCGGCGCTAAAAATGTATAAATATGGGCCTTGGAGTGAATAGTGAGAAGGGTTTTGAAGCATCACTCCCCCTCCTCATGTGCTCTGGACATCTGGGCCGTCCAACCTTTCAAACACATTGACACAGACAAGTTTGTGGCGTGTTAGAGGAGAGATGCTGTCACAATTCGGGTGACCTCTGACCGGAAAGACTTTTATTACCTTCCAGGAGGCTCAGGAGGACTTCAGGGTGGGCCCAGGACCATTTCTGCAGTTTGCTAGTAAGCTAGTGGCGACTGCCGGAGAGATGTGGACGGCCTTCTCAGATGTGCCACATGGTCATAGGTACTCTAGACGTTACATTAACGGCTGGATGGGACCGCATCGTGTGGCTGTTCTATATAGTGGCCTAAAAACATGCAGATATAAAGCAGACTTTCAGAGTAAAGGTGCTTGGCAGAGAGATATGAGGGGCCAACTCACAGACTCTCCTTGAAAACAGACATGTAGCTTAATGCGAATGGTGTCTAGTAATGCACGTTTCATATTGTTGCATTTCACCTGCCTATATCGCACGCACCTGACACTCAATAAGATATACCAAGGAAGGACGGCCGCCAGCCCACAGCGTAAGGAGAATGGTGCCACATATTAGCACCTGGTGTGGTCATGTGCTGTGTGAGTCAGAACACATAATCATAGTCACTGGAATCCCCTTCGATTGTTCCACGGAGAATGGTACATTTGGGCATTATGGGTAAACTACCAAAGAGGCAAATGCAGTAAAAATGTCTCCAATTAGTAGTGGCAAAAAGACACCTAGTGATAGGGCCCCCTTATGCCCTTTCTACCCCCCTACACCGATGCATTTATAGTGATGCATGACTTTTGGACATGAAGGAGTAGACACTGGTGGAGGAGGCACACGTTAAGCTGACTAGAAAAGACAACAGGGCTGCAAATGACTTGGAGGTCTGGGGTGCACTGTTGAGTGCCTTTATTACCCCTGAGCCTCTAGAAGGAGTGCCACCATCATCCAATTCACTAGCAATGGGGATAAGTAAAATGTGATTGGTGAATATGAAAAAGGGGGGAAGCAGAGCCTCACTTGACCACTAGTAAGAGCATACTTGGGGTTGATACACCTGAACCTAGGGGGAGGGGGAAATAAAATCAATACAAGGACATTGCTGAATGTGTAATGAGTGGTTCCTAAGAGCTTCTGTTGGGACATGAACTGAATATGCATCAGCATTGTAAGATTGCATTTTTGTCTCGTAGTGGGACATCATTGACTTGTAACTTGAGCTGCCATTTCTTTCTTTCTTGTTTTTTGATTTAACACAAAACCAAACTACAGACTTAGAAAAAATAGAAACAAAGTACTTCCACTTGACACTGGATTGCCAAATAGTGACTTGCTGGGATTCGTTTACAGCGGTCCTGGGCCATTGATGCAAGACGACCGTGGCTGAGGTGGGACTACGTCCCCCAGCTGTTCTAGGTGCAAGATAGGGCCACAGAATTCCCCATTACGCTCATAAGAGCAAGACTAATCCTGCAGCGGGGGATGTGGGTGGGTCAGCCCGGGTGTGTGCCCAGCCAAAGACCAGGCCAAGACAGGCCCATCTTCACCCGTCATCACCCAGAAGAGGTCAGGCCAGGCCCACTCTCTTTCATGTGAATCCTGTTGAGCATTACCTGCTGGGACTTTCTAAGTTTACTGACCATTATAATTCCGTTGCTGGTACATTGGTTTGGCTCTTGGTTATCTTAAACTCAGAAGGCCTTTGTTAGCTTTTGGGGCTGGTGCAATTTTAGGCTTAATAATGGGGAAACGGAAAGCATTAGAAATGCCTAAATCTCTTACAAAAGCATAATAAATTTGAGGAAACCTGCTGAATGTGGTTCTGGCCCTAGTACTGGATGTGCCAGGAATTTTAGCCTAGATGACATTGACTATTTGAACGAGGAGGTTGAGACAATATTGAACGCTGAAACAATCTTTACCAGAGGTATGATAAATTCTGCAACAGTGCCAGATATGTTTAGGAAAAGCAAAAGTATATCCAAAGGCACTCGTAATAAAGACGGTAGCCTGCATAGAGCTGATTTGGGTACATTGAGTGTTCCTAAAACTACTGCGAGACCAGATGATGCGGAGTTGGAAGCAAGAGAGTCTTCTATATGTGCTTTGCTGCCAACACTAACACAGCTGCCGCAGTCCCCAAAATAGATACTGTCTATGATTTCCTGTTCTAATAGGTACTCCCCTTTAACTGTTGTTGAGACAACCAGCAAGACATTTGCTGCACCTACACATCATTCCTTAGTTCCATTACCTCCCTCTGCTGCCATGGTTCATACTACCTTTATAGATCCAACTGCTATCACTTCCCTGGCACCTGCAGGCATCGATAGTTACCTCTCACTGCACCGTAAGTTGGATGATTTAAAGTGTTTCAACATTTCACTATCTGAACGAATTACAAACATGAAAAGCACACCCCTTAATAACTGTTACTGCAGTTGCCATGTTAGCTCAGGTATTGTGGGACAACAGCATGGGACCTTATCTAAAAGGGGGCCCTCTGGACCTATGGCTTTGAAGCAGCTTTACTCTCGAGCTCAGAGTTCGAGCTTCACTGACGGAAATCAAATGTTCCCTCCGGATATTAAGTCCATGCAGAGTACGGGCCAAATGAAGGGTTCTCTATTCTCCCAGCCGAACCTGGTGGATTGCAATTGTTTTATACCTGATGTTAGATCACCAGTGTGGCCCAAAATCTCTTTTTACTCATTGTGTCAACTGGCCTGTTAATCAGCCTACCTTTGTGTGTGTTTCAAGAAAACTGGGCAGGTGAATAAAGTGTTCAGAAATGGTTTTGTGATTTATAGTGTGGAGGGTAATCCCCCAGGGAACTTTGTGCTCACAAACATTAATGAAGGTAGATTCCTCTGATCTAATGGGGATCTCCCTCAAATTCCACTCTGGTCTAAACATAGTATTAGTTAATGCTCACGTAAGGTCTGTGCCTGCTAGCAGTGACTCATCTGTTTTGCTCTTTCCTGATGAAAGAACTGATCTACACCAATACAATGGAAGAATAATAGTGGCAGGATATTTAATGTATCTTTTGAGCCTTCACCCTATATTAGTGCATTAATTGAACAGGAGGACGAGCAAGATAATATATCTCATTTATATGGAAAATTCCAACATTGTTTCTCCAATGCTTCCCTTCAGTTAGAAGCTGCAATGGTTGGCCGGGGCCTAAGTGCGTGGAATAGACTCACCCGCTATGATTCACAAAGAGCACCCACTTTTAAAAGGCGACCCTACTCGAGTGTTTTTATGTTTTTCTAGATGTTAGGCTCTGGCCACAGCTTGTTGATATGAAAGCTGAAACGCGTACGCATAGCTACCACAACCCTCTGATTATATTTCTTTCTGGGGATGCCCTTAAGAGGATTTCAACCAGCTGTCATACTATGGTACTGGAGTCCACTCTAGCAAACAGCCATAGGAAAGTCTCCTGACCACATGTATTGTCCAGTCATAAAGTGTACACAGAGATATACCAGTGTTTTGTGTCTTTCCGTTCTGGCTATGAAGGCCTTCCAGCCACTGTAGCCCCTATCTTAGATATTCAAGAACTGTTTTTTTTTTAACTACAGGGTATTTTTTATTTAACAAATAGTCAACCATAAGCAAATGTCCTGCAGGAGGGAACCAGTTCAATTCTGAGTGCAAATTATCCCAACAAATCTTAAGGACAGCTGTCAAAACATACATACGTACGGAGATTGTTGAGGCCGGGTATAACTATAAAGCAGCACTTGCAAAAGCCAAGAGTAGCTGGGACGAGAAGAACTGTTAGGATTTGACGTATGCTGTCAAACAAAATGGTAATAGATCCTTCTGGCATATAATATCTCACGGCAGCATTGACAGTGTGTGTTCATACCGCTATAACATACAATCAGAGCAGTGGATTTCCTTCTTTTCTGAGCTTTATGCTCAAGTGAAAACTGATTCCCCACCTTTCTGTGCAAGGCCCAGAATTCCCTAAGACAATGCAGTAAATGTAGTTACACAAGAGGCTAGTATGAATTTTTTTAGACTAGAGGATATTATTACTGCTAGTACCCGAAAATACCAGACAACATGTTCAAATCAGAGACCCTAGTTTGGGCTAGTTATGTCAATATGTTATCAAATGACATTTCAGCTGGGGAGGAAGTCCCTGAATCATGGAGGTGGCAGAGTTAATTCCTGTCTTTAATTCCTGTTTTAAGAAGGGTGATCCCAGCAGCCCATCCAATTACAGGCCCATAAGCCTAATTGATAACCTGCAAAAAGTCCACGCAAGGCAAGTCTTAGATACATTGCAAAGTTGGATAGACAATGAACAGATGCTGTCCCCACCGTGCTAAAACTAGCACCTTTGATCAGGTCTTTAGACTTGCTTTTTTGTACTGGATGCACTGCTGAGTAAACAAAGATTTTATATACCTTTTATAGACATGAAGGCTGCATTTCATCTTGTCCCCTGCGGGATTCTTTGGAGAGTATTAATAGAAATAGGAACCTCAGGTAATTTAATGAATCTTATTGCAAGATTACATCAAGGGTATTATGCTCATATCTGCTGGGGAAGTAGGGGATAATTGGCCGATCACATCCCTGTCTACCGTGGTGTACATCAGGGGTGCGTTCTTGCCCCACCTTCTTTACGTTGTACATTAACGATGTGGTTGGTGAAATTATGCCCTGCAAGAAAAATTCCACAGTTTTAAATGGCAAGAAAATCCCTATACCCCTTTTTGCGGACGTTTCACTTCTTATCTCTAACACCCCTACAGATCTTCAGAATCTGATGTATTTGTTTTTAGGATTTTGCAAAGACAGAGGCCTGGAGCTTAACGCGACAAATATGAAGTACATGGTTTTCGTGAGCGGTGTAGCTAGTAAGGGTGGATAGTGAGCCATTATAAAGGGTCCTCTCTTTTGATTACCTGTGGGTTAAATAATCAGATAAGCTGAAGTGGGAACCCCAACTTCATAAAAGCTCCTTGTTAATATTACACAGATTTAATGCAATCATTAGATTCCATAAGATAACTCATTCCTGTTTAATATCCACTGTACTGTGTCAAGGCTCAAAATTCAGTGAATTTTGGAGTTAAAGTTTGGGGTTATGCTGACATTCAGAAGATGGTTACAGCTCAGAATATGTTTATAAGATCACTTATTTCAGTCCCGCTCAGCACCCCCTTTATTCCTCTTTTCTTCCATTTAGGCATCAACAGAATTTTTGATGTGGCACAATTGAAGCCCCTAATATACGCCTGAACTGACAGAGTATAGGAAATCCACAGGGAATCTGATGAATATGAACAGTGCTATGAAGGTTCCCTTGCTTAAATTTGTTTCAAGCTGGTTTAGGAGGCTAGGCCTCTCGAAGTTCTGGGATGAACCAGGAAATATTTGGTAGGTTGAAATTGGTGGGCTAAAATCTTGTTACTGGGCCTGTGTCCGCGAACAGCAAGTTGTGAGCGGGACAAATGGGTATTTAACTGAACAGTTTCTTGAGTTTAAAGTCAACCCATGCTTTGAACTATTTCTGGATACCTTTACACCACCACTAGCCAAGAGCCTGCATGTGCAATTTACCCTTGAAATAATTTAATAGCAAATGGAAGAATGACCACACATCTGATTTATGTCCATAATTTGATTTGGTTTCTGAGACAGACGAGCATATGTTGTTCTTCTGCTCAGAATACCTTGGCTCCTGACTCAAGTGGATACGCCTAGCGTGCCTTAATCTAGGGTGTGACCTCTTATCTAGTAGCCCAGAGACTCTTAAAATCTGATACTTCAGGACCAATTGTATGTGGTGGTAGCTGCTTTCTGTTTCATGTATGGTTCAAGAGTGCCAAGTTTTCAACCTCGTCTGTCTAAAGTGTGGCCGCTTTCTGATGCTTGTAAACTAGTGTAACACTGTGTATGGTTAGGCCCCTTTATTCTTTTAATTACTCCGCACTTCGCATATTTACACTGTTACAATGCTAATTAACTGTACTAATCTGTTCTTGCACTTTATTTAGTCTTATATTAGTATTCTTGTCAACCTGCTCATAGGCTATGCAAATTGTTTTAAATATGACAGGAAACAATATTTATATCTCCGGGTCCTGTGGGTGATTTGTACATGCGATAATGCGTTTTTTAATTCTTGGAAAATATTCCATGGCTGTTTTTTATGTAGTAACAATAAGATGTTCAATAATATGCTGTGACTGTTCTATTTATGTATTGGGATGCATTTTATTTTTATTGTATGCTTTGAGGGATATGGTAATCAAATAACGTACTTTTGATGATGATGACTGACTTATGGAAAAGTTCGTAGATAAAAAGAAAGAGGGCACGAAAACTCAGCTGATGCTACTACCACAATTGTGTACAGTGGGTATAGAAGCATACTGCACCAAAACAAAATAAAGCAAAAGTTTACAATCTCTTCCTCATATAATTACATGTAGCTAATTCACTGACCAAACCCTGAAGCAAAAAGGCCCTGATTACGAGTAGGTAGGTTTCATCCCACCCGCTGTATAAACTCCTTTTTGCTTAGGCGTCGGAATTCGAGCAGGGTGGTATTCCCAGCAACCTGGTAATACTAATTACTGGGTGCCTTTAATATTTCGCCCTTCATTACATTTCAGCAGGTCTGCCGCCGTAACCTAAAGAAAGAAAATAGTACAGTAATTACAGTAAATTGTGGATTGTGGTGAGGTGAGCACCAAAACCCCCATGTTATTCCTCAGAAGCTCATGATAGGTGCTATGTTCCCCGGTAACATGTATAATATGTACTATTTATCCCTCCCGATAAATAACGCACCATATGGTACCATTATCTGGTGTGATAACAAGCACCTGAATTTCGACAAACTCAGAATTAGGGCGCAAGGATAAAAGACTGGATGGACGATGTGGGGAATGGTTATTAGCACAGCAAATAAGAAGGAAACCAGTAAGGAGAGAAGAGAAACTGCAAGAGGATCTGAAGGTGTGGATAAGAGGCTTTCTGTACCCCTCGGATGCACGATGACATTAGATGAGAAGGGCAGTGAATTATGAAAATTGTTACTTGAGACACTAGAGAATCAGTATACAGACTAATATGATACTGACTGGTAAAGCAACTCGAATTGTACCACCTAATTTAAAATATTAAGTGATGGCGTTAATTGGGACAATTTAGGCAGAAAGGTTGTTGACTGGATAAGCAACAAAAATCGAATCCCATTACTGTCTGATCTCAAGAGATGGAGGTTATGATGCATGAACTAAGTAATTTAGCTTTGAAGAGTAACTGGCTATGAATTATGCGGTAGTCTGCTCCGATAATGATTCTCAAAAAGTAAAGCAAATTTCCTATAAGATTTCCTGCAAGATTCAAAAGACAGCTTATACAAGCTTAAGAAAAGAAGTCTATGAATTCACTGCCTATAACATGACAAAAGGAGGTTGGGGCATTTTATTTTCCGAAATCTTAACCCAGCTCTCTAAAAGACAGTCTCATGAATCGTTATTCAAAAAATATATTTATTTCACTAAAACAAATGAATAGTAGAGCATACAATGTATGAGGCGACGGCAGCAGCAAAACATGAGGGGATTCCTCACGAAGTATCCCACTGCCATAATTTGAATTCTGTGAAAATGGCAAAAGGCAACAAACCAACAGACACAGCACTCCAGCCATTTTCACCACAGAAGCACCTTGCACTCACTTCCTGTTCCTATCCCGAGTTCACCTTTCCTGCCTCGATGACCCTGCACATTACTCACACAAAAAAAAACCCACCGGAAACGTGCCAAACCTAACACCTCCATACATCTCTTCTGCTCTGATTCTCTTCCCCAAATAACATGACCATCCTACTCCTAGTGCTATATGTACAACCTGCTGATGACCCCTTGAATGTGCCATATGATCTATGCCAATACATTCAACAGAGGTACACCTCACAAGCAACCATTTCCCAAAATCATGCATAAACACTGTGCTACCCCCTTGTCCCAAATACCTTGAGACACACACTATTCACTCATCCAGACAGACACTGGCAGATCTCTGTTTTGATAGAGTTTACTGCCAATATCGAGACTGCTGGCACACGGTGTCTTTAGACATTAATGGTAGAAACGAGCAGTAGAAAACGTAATGAACGAAAATATAGGAAACCTCAACTGAAATTGATCAGAAGAAACATATATTTCAAATCAATAACGACTGATTGCTCTAGGGATATTCAGAGCTGCATAATAGATATATGGACCTGGAAAAGTAAATCTTCACATAAAAGAGACCTGCTTCATTACAACATGGTTAGGGCATGTCCATATTCTAACTGGATAAATAGAGAACAGTCTCTACTAGGTGGCTGTAAGGATTTGGGTTACTTGTTGAGGGGAGTGAACCCCTACTCAAGCAGGAACCACAATCCTTGTCAGGGTGAGCCACAGTAAACCCCAAATTAACTTGTTCTCATCCCTCTGGTACCTAGGCACAGAGCAGTTAAGCTTAACTTAGAGGCAATTTGTAGAGTATTTATGCAGCACTCTAAACAGTAGTAAAGTGCAAACACAACACAAGGAAAATCCCACATCAATTCAGGAAAACTGAGTACATTTAAAAAAATACCAAGATTACAACGACAAAAATCCAATCAGTAGCACCAGAGATATGCAATTTTAAAGATTTCAGTGAAAATAGTGCCACAAAGCACTAAACTCCAACTGTGAGCATTTGGTTGTGCTAGATTGGGACAAAGTCACAAATTCCAGCCAACTGTGATGGAGTGTAAACTGGCTTCAGAGACCCAGTTAGGCCGGCTGAACCAGAGTAGCTAGCTTGCTGGTTGCAAAGGGATGCGTAGTTCTGCATAGGGAATGCATCAGACAGCTGAGGCAATGCAAGGTCATGGTCAGAGATGCATCATAAAGCATCAGATCCAAGAGCTGTGAGGTTGCAGTGCAAGGTCCTGTATTGTTGGCAAGAAGGCTGTCGATCAGGGGGCTTGTGATGCAAAGTCCTGGGTCTAGGATATATTGCGCACCAGCTGTTTCCAAAGAAGCTGCTTGACTAGCGTTGCAGAGTCCTGATTCATCGTAGAGGTTGCAGTTGGGGAGAGGCTTACGGTGCAAGTGTCAGTGGTTCCGATGGGGCTGCAGGCTGTGATGCAATCTTCTTGTGCCCGATAGTCCATGCAGCAAAAGCGATACATCGGTTCTGCTCAGGTTGTGTCGCGCAGCAGAGAAGATGCGTCGGGTCTGCTTGATCCACAGATGGCCTTGCGGAGCACGTTCAGGCCCACTTCCGGGGTCCAGGACTGGGGTGGCACCACCTGGCAAGTAAGGACTCACAGATAGCAACATACAGGTGCTGGGTTCATGGGTTTGGAAACCTGTTATGTCCCTGAGGATTCTGATCAGGAAACCAGCTAACTAGCACTAGGAGTCACTCTGGGGTCCTGGGTTCAGAGATGCAGGTCCATTCATTCTCTCCCAGGCAGCAGGTCAGCACAGCACAGCAGAGTAGCAGTCCAACAGAATGGCAGTCACTTCAGCAGCACTGCAGTTCTTCTTCCTGGTACAGAAGTGTACTGAAGAGTTGGATCTAAGGTTTCAGGGGTGATACCTGTTGGGCAGCTTTGGGGACCAGCTGCACTGGGCTTGACCAAGAACTGCGTGAGAGCTCAAAGACCCCTAGCTCCAGCATTTTGGAGACTTCCTCCTTTATGCCGGCTCTCACCTTACCGGAAAGCTTGTAGATTTTACTCTTCATAGACATACTGTCCTCAGTATCAATATCACAGCTGCACCATGTAGTGAGCCCCAGTGTAAGGGAGAAAAGAGAAGCAAACTACCCCAATGATTGGCAGCAGTCCCTCTGTTGCTCTAGGGTCGGGATAAGGGAGATGCGGACACCCTCCACTGACCCATCCTGCTTCTTGGAAGAAAGGAGGTCAGGTACAGGTTCACTCTACTCCTTTACTCCAGCATCCATTGATCAGGAGCATGGTTACCTCGGACCTATCATAGCGAGATTTAAGGTGATTGACAAGCAAAACCCTCAAAAGTTTCCTGGGAGTCTTAAGGTCCACCACCTAGGTGACATCACTCTTGCATTCTTTCACCTCGTAGGGTCCAGACCATTGGTCTTGTAGGGCCTGGGCTCCACAGGCTTGCTCACCCACAATTTCTGGCCACGCTAAAACTCAACCAGAGTGGCCTTCTGGTCCTCCCACCTTGACCTCTTGGCTGGCTTCTAGATTCTCCTTGGCCTTTTTTTGGAAGCACATCATCTTGGTACGGAGTGTCAGCATGTAGCTGACCACATCCTGGGGGGCTTTCCTGGGAGCTTGCTCCTAACCCTCCTTTACCAGACTGAGAAGGCCTCGCACTGGGGGACTGTACAGAAGTTCAAAAGGGCTGAACCCAACTCTCTTCCATGGTACCTCCCTGTACCATAGGCATGGCCAACAGGCATGGCAAGAAGATGTCCCACTTCTGCCTCAAAGGATCCGATAGGTCCATGATCATGCCTTTCAACAAGCCTGTTAGCTTGGGGATTGTAGGGTTGGTAAACCTTATGGGTTATCTCACACTCCTTCCACATGGACTTCATTTATGTAAATGTGAAGTTGGTACCTTAGTCGGATACTACCTCCTTGGGGAACTCCTCGCGGGTGACTATCCCCATTTGTTCCCATGAAATTGCAGGCACAGTCACTGCCCTCAGAGGAATAGCTCTGGGTACCTCGTGACATGGTCCATCATGACCCGGTCGAACCTGGTGCCCAGGACTGTCTGGGGTAAAGAGGCTCAATAATATGATGCCCAGTCTTTCAAGGGGAGTGCCAACAACAGGAAATGGCTGTAGGGGAGCCTTGTGCTTCCCTCCTCACGTACCACTGGCTTGGCAGGTAGGGCATGCCCTGCAGAACACATCTGAGGCCATCCTCATCCAGGGCCAATAGAAGTGGGTGACAAGCCTTTCAAAGGTCTTGTCCTGCCCTAAATGACCTGCCAGGGGAACCTCATGACCAGCTCGAGTAGGAAGGTCCTGTAGTACTGGGGGGACCACCTACACATGGGTTGGACCATGCCCAGGAAACTTAGGCTCACTATACTGGATACCATTCTCCCAATAGATCGGGTGATTATCGGAAGTGTAGCCAACAGCCTGCCACTGTAGGCCCTCCAGAGTAGGACACTCCTTTTACGCTCTACAGAACTTCTCCCTGGTAGGATCCCCTTCCTTCTGTCAGTTGGTCATCTCTGGTAGGTTTCCCAGGGCAGCAATGTTCTCCCATGTAGGTTCTGGAGCATCGCCCTCAACCTCCTCTCAGACCGTGGGAGTTGAAGGAGTGGGTTTCCAGCACCCCTTGCCTTTCCTCTTTTTGGCAGGCTCCCAAACTATTCTTCCAGGCTTCAGGTCTTCAGACTACCTTCTCTGGAGGCCATGGACCATGTGGTCGGGTACACCCACTCAGTCAACCCTAACATCTTCAAGTGTGGGATCTGAGCTCCACCTCTTTCCAGATGGTGCGCTGTAGGTCATTGCCAAACAGACAATCCACAGGCATGGATGGACATGCAGCCACATTTAAGGAACATGAGAACCCCCCACACTTAAAGGGAACCAGAGCTACTGAATAGTGACTCTCATCACTCTCTGCTACAATAACCTGGTGGAACGCATTAGGGACTACCTACTCTGAGGTCACTAGATGGCATTTGAAAGTTGTCATGCTAGCTTTCAGAGCATTCACCCTCTGCCCATTGATGGTGACACACTACCTATAATTCTTAGTATTACTAAGAATGTGAACCCTTGGCACCATCTCAGTCAACCCAGGGCACTGGGTAACCTGTACACTATCCCCACACTACCATGGGGCAATCTTCTCTCCAAACGCTACACCACCGATGTCTGCCCACCAGTGGGGAACTGTGCTGGCTTGGGACACTTGGCATCTCTCTTTAAATACACAACCTATTGGCATTCAAAGCTCTCTGGGGATGCCTTTCCCAAGGACTTTGTTGTCAAGGACCCATTTCTCTTTCTGCTCAAGTGGGGAATGGGAGTCCTGTCCTGTGGATCTATTTTGGGGACCTTTGGCAAATTCATTGTTTTTATGTTTGTCTCCCCCTTCATCTGATGAAGACCCTACTCACCACTGTGGTGATTCCACCTCCCAGATACTATCTTATGGACCCTGGGGATGATCCTGCAGTCTGCCTCCTTAGGAAGCTCCTTTGGGTCAGTGGAATTATTGATAAACATGTGTTGGCGCAGATCTGCTAAACAAATACTGAACATGTGCTCTCATGCAGTCAAGAGTGGTAATCCTTTGCATCACTGCAATTCACCAAGCCATCCAGTGCCTTGAAAAAGAATACACACAATCCATCCATGGTCCATCTTTCGGTTGTCCCTAATCTTTTGCCTATACTTTTCAGGGGTGAAACCATATTTCTTGACAAAGGTTTCCTTCATGGAGGTATATCTCATCCTTTCTTTTTCCCTCCCTTCATTATGAATATGCTTTCAGAGGCTAGCCTCCAATCCTCCTCAGGGATCCTATGCATCTGCAAAACCACTTCATGAGCTTCAGCCCACTTGTCAGTATCGTCCCCCAAAAGAAAGTCAAGCATCAGACAATAAGGAATGTGGACTTTCTTGTCTCCTGTGGGCAATGTAGGTATGTTGCCACAAACAATGCTGACTCTGCCTGCCTGGCCTTGATATCCAGGTCCTCAAGACTCAGGCCCGTATTTATACTTTCTTAGCGCCGCATTTGCACCGCTTTTTGACACAAAAGCGGCACAAACTTACAAAATACAATTGTATTTTGTAAGTTTGTGTCGCTTTTGCGTCAAAAAATGACACAAATGCAGCGCTAAAAAAATATACAGGGGGTGCAGAATTATTAGGCAAATGAGTATTTTGACCACATCATCCTCTTTATGCATGTTGTCTTACTCCAAGCTGTATAGGCTCGAAAGCCTACTACCAATTAAGCATATTAGGTGATGTGCATCTCTGTAATGAGAAGGGGTGTGGTCTAATGACATCAACACCCTATATCAGGTGTGCATAATTATTAGGCAACTTCCTTTCCTTTGGCAAAATGGGTCAAAAGAAGGACTTGACAGGCTCAGAAAAGTCAAAAATAGTGAGATATCTTGCAGAGGGATGCAGCACTCTTAAAATTGCAAAGCTTCTGAAGCGTGATCATCAAACAATCAAGCGTTTCATTCAAAATAGTCAACAGGGTCGCAAGAAGCGTGTGGAAAAACCAAGGCGCAAAATAACTGCCCATGAACTGAGAAAAGTCAAGCGTGCAGCTGCCACGATGCCACTTGCCACCAGTTTGGCCATATTTCAGAGCTGCAACATCACTGGAGTGCCCAAAAGCACAAGGTGTGCAATACTCAGAGACATGGCCAAGGTAAGAAAGGCTGAAAGACGACCACCACTGAACAAGACACACAAGCTGAAACGTCAAGACTGGGCCAAGAAATATCTCAAGACTGATTTTCTAAGGTTTTATGGACTGATGAAATGAGAGTGAGTCTTGATGGGCCAGATGGATGGGCCTGTGGCTGGATTGGTAAAGGGCAGAGAGCTCCAGTCCGACTCAGACGCCAGCAAGGTGGAGGTGGAGTACTGGTTTGGGCTGGTATCATCAAAGATGAGCTTGTGGGGCCTTTTCAGGTTGAGGATGGAGTCAAGCTCAACTCCCAGTCCTACTGCCAGTTCCTGGTAGACACCTTCTTCAAGCAGTGGTACGGGAAGAAGTCTGCATCCTTCAAGAAAAACATGATTTTCATGCAGGACAATGCTCCATCACACGCGTCCAAGTACTCCACAGCGTGGCTGGCAAGAAAGGGTATAAAAGAAGGAAATCTAATGACATGGCCTCCTTGTTCACCTGATCTGAACCCCATTGAGAACCTGTGGTCCATCATCAAATGTGAGATTTACAAGGAGGGAAAACAGTACACCTCTCTGAACAGTGTCTGGGAGGCTGTGGTTGCTGCTGCACGCAATGTTGATGGTGAACAGATCAAAACACTGACAGAATCCATGGATGGCAGGCTTTTGAGTGTCCTTGCAAAGAAAGGTGGCTATATTGGTCACTGATTTGTTTTTGTTTTGTTTTTGAATGTCAGACATGTATATTTGTGAATGTTGAGATGTTATATTGGTTTCACTGGTAATAATAAATAATTGAAATGGGTATATATTTGTTTTTTGTTAAGTTGCCTAATAATTATGCACAGTAATAGTCACCTGCACACACAGATATCCCCCTAACATAGCTAAAACTAAAAACAAACTAAAAACTACTTCCAAAAATATTCAGCTTTGATATTAATGAGTTTTTTGGGTTCATTGAGAACATGGTTGTTGTTCAATAATAAAATTAATCCTCAAAAATACAACTTGCCTAATAATTCTGCACTCCCTGTAAATATGGGCCTCAGTTCATGAGTCAACAGTATTTTTATCCTTTCCATGGCAAGTTTTACATTCTCTATGGCTCTCTCGGCCTACTTTTCCCCTATGGCCAGTTTCTTTCACTGATCCCTGCTCTGACAGGGATCTCCAACGCAGGAGCCAAGTCATCCCCCTTAGTTCACTGCTCCATCTCAGGACTAGTACCCAGGTATTTTCCTTGCCTTTCCACATCATTAACTCTTTCTGTTGCTGTAACCAGTGACTGGCGAACTTATGCCCAGGCCCTCAGCGCCTTCTGGAGCTCCACTTTCCTTGGTGCTGCTCTTAGCTAGAAGTTCCCTTCTCCTTGCAGAATTCCTTGAGCTGTGACACAGTGTAGGTTAGCTCAAACTCCATCCTTGCAGGTGTGGTTTCAGGCACAGCAGTCATGTAAAATTAGAAGGAATTTGGAAAAAGCAAAAAGGCCAATCAAGAAGAAATATAAAACTACCATTGGTCTTAGATTATGTATTCAGGATTTTCATTGCAACACAAAATCACTGTAATACACTACACAAACACAATTCCTAACACTGTCTTCTTGGCTGGCTCCTAGCAAAAACTTAGTTCCTAGCATATTTTCATGGGTTCCCTTAGACACACGGTGCTGGATATCCCACCCCAAACTAACACAAAAAACAACCTTATGGAACAATGCATGACAGTGTTTACTTGCATTATGTTATAATTATACTTAGGTTGACACTCTTAAATAAAATCTATTCTGGTTGTGTTCTTCACCCACCTATTTATTGCTGCTAATTTATTCCATCTAATTCCATATGTGTGTCATGCACATTCTATGCAATTTGTGTCCCTCATCTCTGGTAGAAATGCTTACATTTGTAAATAAATAATAATTAAACAAAAACATCTCTTGTGTTGCTTCACTGGGGGCAGTTAGCTGTTATAGATGTCGAGGCATAGCAATGTTACATTCCACTCTTGATGTTTTATTTTGTTCATTGATGATGCAATCACAAAAGATATAACCAAGCTTCCTTCCCAGAACTTGTACATCACACTCAACATGACACTACCACACTCACCATTCCTGATTGTTGGACCTGACCCATTTTACAGGGTCATCCCCAAACCTTTTGCCTTCCTCCACCTATTTTTCTGACCTCATTTTGTTGGCTCTAGGATTCTGAGCACTTAATCACTGCTGATCGGTGCTAAAGTGCATGTGCTCTCCCTTCTAAATTTGGTATGATTGGCCTACACTTATTGTCACATTTAATTTACTTGTAAGTACCTTGCACAGTGGCATCCCTATACCCAGGGCCTGTTAATTAAATAGTGGGCCTAAAGTGCGGCTTGCGCCACCCACAGAAGTAGCCTTTCAAACCTGTCTCAGGCCTGCTACTGGACGGCCTGTGTGCGCAGTTTACTGCCACAGGGAGCTGGCATCTAAATTTACTTGCCAAGCCTGAAACTCCCCTTTTAATACATACAAGTCACCCCTAAGGTAGGCTGTACCTAGCCCTGTGGGCAGGGTGCTGTGTAGGTAAATTGCAGGGTATGTGTCTAGTTGTGTGGCCTGTCCTGGTAGTGACAAACAGCCAATTTCTTCCTCACTACTGCGAGTGCTGTCTTTCTCACAGGATTGCATTGGAAATGCCCTAACATATGTCTAAGTGGTGCTGTCTAATCTATGAGGAGCAGCGTAGGCATGTTTGGTATGGTTGTAATGGTAGTGAGAAATGCTGCTTGTTGGTGTAGGTGGATTTCTTTTTTACCATTATAGAAATGCCACTTTTAGAAAGCGGGCATTTCTCTGTTCTTATGACTCTGGTGTTTTTCAGCTTACCTCCAATCCACATCCGGGGCAGAGTGATAGCTGGGCTTTGTGCATACCTTTCAGACAGCATGTACACAGGGAGGGTGGAGGTGTCACAAAGGTGCATCTGCATGATGAATGGTCTGCCTGGGCTGGGAAAGGGAGAGTCGGGATACACCTGCATTTGTAAAGGCTGTGCTCTGCCATCACACAAAGGGCTCATTTACCCCCCACTGATGTCTGGAGCCAGTGCCGAAGGAGAGAGGGCACACTCCTGGAACCAGTTAGTACTGGTGGTTGAAACCCCGTCTCCCCCTTTTGTGGAGGCTGCACAAAATGAGCATGAGTACAGGGGGCCTTCCCCCATATTTTTAGACACTAATGGACTCCTGAACTGGACACTGGATGCTGCTGGAATGACTCGCCAGAAAGCGCCTGGGGACGGCTGTTGTTCTGCTGACCTGTGACCTCCTAGGTTTTTGAGAGAGACAGTAACTGCTTGTGAGCTCTTGGGCCCTGCAGACCTGTGCCCCCTTTGTTGCCTCCAGGGGCTGGGCGATGCGCCCCCAGCTCCCCCCTGCATTCTTAGGAATTTTAGGTGCATCCTTCTTCGATGGATGCCAGTGGAGTGCCCCTTGTCCCATGTTGAGCATTTGAAGAGCGCTCTATCGACCCCCAGCTCATAACGAATGCTTGGGTAAACACTGTGCTGGCCGATCAATACATATTGCCTTTCTAAAAGCACCAGGGGAGCACAGTGTATTGCTTTTTCTAAGTGCCTGGTGAGCGCTGCTGTGCCACCCCCATTAGGCTGAGCCTAAAGAGCCATGGGCTGTCCAAAGGCGTCGGATTCTAAAGAGGAAGGGGGAGGCGCTGGAGCACTCCCCCGTACAGCCTCAGCGCCGCAGCGCGAGAGAGAAAGCAGCTGAACCTTGCGCACCCAGGTGGCTGCCGGGCTGTCTCTTTCCCCCTTCTGAAGTGTGGAGATACCAACCCCGTCCCGCCCTCTCGAAAGGAGCGCGGGGACCGAGGCCGGTGTCCTACAGGAGTAGTGAGTGTGGGTCCCCCCAAAGCGGGACCCTCTTTCTTATCTGGCAGCATAAGATCCAGACCGGGGTGGCAACCCTAAACGGAGGTCTCCAGCCCTGTCAACCCTAATTTAGCACTGCCACATAGGCTATACAGGGGGCACCGGAGCAGCTGGATTGGGACAAGGGTGTCCCAGTTTGCCCTCATCGTTCTGCTTTTTTGTTAGGGTTGCTTATGACCTGATGTATGTAGCATGTCGTCCTTGTCAGTTTTGGGGGGACATATCTACATTCTGGGGGTCCTCAGTACGAGGATATTGTAGGGTGCATTTATGACTTCCAGTGGGGAATGTTTCATTTTGTGTGCATTTAGGGTGATAGCTTTTCATCATGATCATGCATTTTTAGGATGTGCATTTTTAGTGGTAATGACAACCTGACTACTGCTTGTGTTGCAGAAATACCAATAACCTATGTGTTTGCCTGACTACTGCTTATTTTTGCAGAGTACTAGTAACCTGTGTAATGTTCCTACAACTGCTTGTGTAGCAGGGTGTTACTGATACATATTGCGTTGGAGCTAAAGATGTTTTATGTAATACAGTTTAATTTTATATAACTGGTTGTTGTGTTTCCTTTGTGGCGTATTTATTGCATCATGTGTGTTGTGTATGTTGTGCAATCACTTTACACATTGCCACTGGGATAAGCCTGCCTGGTTTAGGTGCATACCTCAGCCAAGCAGAAACCCCATTTCTAACAGTGATGATTTTGAATCACATGAACGTCCCCATTTTGCAGCTGCTCTGTAGCTAGACTCATACAGTACAAGCTGCTATGCTCTCTCCATCACCATATCACTCACTTTAGGCATTCTCTTTAGGCGAAGGATGTCCTATTATGTCTCAGAGCCAAAGCAGACAGCATCAAACCGAAAAACAATCTAGAATGCTTATTGTTAGTGATGCAGGAAGGAGTACAGAGAACAGTTCTTTTCTCTTCACAAATGACCCACTAAAGGTTGAGTAGGATAGTAGGATAGTAGTAAGTGTGGCAGCTGTTCATTTTTTGGAATAATGGATTTGTTTCTTTAACTTTATTACACTTTTCTATTGAAATCTGAATGACATAGGTTGTATTTGCATTTTGTAATGTTAAAAGGTTCAATCCTCCTCCGAGAACACAAAGATTAACACCCTACTAAACCATTAGGTTACCAATGCAATTTGCTTAAGAAGAGTCCTCTGTGAGATGAGTCTCGGTAGGGTTCTGCTCTTGGAGGATTTGACTGCCAGTGTCCATCCCACTAAAGGTAGCAGCACATGGCTTAAGAGTTAACAAGCACTTTCATTTATTTATGTTTTTAGTTCTCAATAGAACCGGTTTTTCTACTTCGGGGTGTTTTTTTTTGTTGTGGGTAGGGTTTTTTTTTTTTTTGGTGCTGTGTCAAACAGCCATGTATATATATATATATATATATATATATATATATATATATATATATACATATATATATGTGTTCCCTCCACTTTGTGGATTGTAATCTCAACAACAGTATCTATCTATCTATCTATCTATCTATCTATCTATCTATCTATCTATCTATCTATCTATCTATCTATCTATCTATCTATCTATCTATCTATCTATCTAGCTATCCTCATGATACTTGGATGTGGAGTTATGAGTAGCTATGATATTTTTGGTTAGCATTATTTTGTCCATGATGTTCAGACATACAACCCCAATACTACATTCCACCCCTGATGGTGAAGAGATGCATCTGGAGTTTGCATTCTAACAGAAAAAAAACAGAAACAGGGCAAAGTAAGAGCAATGAAGACTTACTCCCAGTGGAGTTGGAAGAGTGTCGCTGGCTGGAGCCGGACCTGGATAAATGGCCCTCAGTTGGCAGTGGTGGTGGAGGTGGTGGATAGGACATGTTTTCTGGAAGTGGAGGAGGAGGAGGAGGAGTGGGCAGCTCCCCTGTCGGCTTATTCTCTGTAGCATTTCCGTTCTGTACTGTGTCATCTGCTAAAAGGGAGCCCTACAAAAAACATGGGAGGAAATAAATGAAAAACAGTGAGGAAAACAACGATCCTGACTTGATCACATTGCTTAAGCCTTATTGAGATCACTTTTGACTGCTAATGCTAATAAATAGTTAGTATTCCCTTTTGTTACATGATCGTGTTTATACATATCTGTCGCTACGCGACCGCATGTTTGGCCTTTCAGTGATCTATTTTTGCCACATTTCTAAAGTCAGAGTAATATAATTTGGAACAAAGGCAATGACACAAAATGCACAGATTTCTATACCTGCTCAAGATCGCCTTGCGCATACACATAGCTCTGGTCCTAAAAATGCAGCCATCGCAACAGAGGCACCAGTCACAGAATAATTTCCATATGTTGGACGAGTGCCTACATGTAATTCACTTTATTGTGTTTTCTACAGTGAAAATTCATACCGTTGGGGCTCCAAGTGAAGCGATTTACAGCACGACATTTCACTGGGCTGGTTGAAAGCAATGAGTGCAAAATTGTGCACCAACATTTTAAACCATGCTCAGCATTTTGTGGTGACATATATACTCAGGGCTGGTATTAGCACTGCTGGTGCCCAGTGCGACAACCATTTTTGCACCCCTCCTTCCTTCCCCAATTACCTCCTCCTCTGATTCCCTCACTACCACCAGGCAAAAGTGCCCCTCATCTCTCCAAAGTCCCTCTCCCACACATACATTTCATTTGCTTTAAAGGACTGTTAAAGCCTAGCTTTACTAATAAAATATATATCTACCCAAACAAATCATTTTCAGCAACATTAGTAATAGATAATAATGAAAGGATGGGGGAAAACATAAAGTTGTAACCTACTTTATACAATTTGCATGCCGCTCTTAGACGATGGTTTCTAACAGTCACTGTTCTATATTAGGGTTGTTTCTTATGAACTGCCTAACAAAAGAATCTCTGACAAAAGCAGTAATCCACTCAGCTATCAACATAAAATACAGATCTGTGATCTACACAACCTTCTGAGCAACTTTATGGCGACTCAAAACTGCTACTAGACAAAACTTCAATCTCTCTCACTAGCAGGATCATTATTCACAAGAGTTATCCTGAAATTGTTATTGCTATCAGAAAGCTGGTCCCACAAAGTATTCAGCAGCAGGTGTTTCTAAATCGTACCTTATTGCTAAACCAGAGGTCTTCAAACTGGGGCACGCGGGCCCCCCCTAGGGGGGCCATAAGTGATCGGGGTGGGGCAGACTCCAGCCAAACAAAGCATTATACAGATAACATGACTTTGTTTTAAGCAGAAGCATGTTATTGCATTTTTAAAAAGGTAAAAGTACTTAACTGCAATGTTTAAATATGTCTAGACATATTTAAACATTGCCATCTTCAAAAAATAATTGTGAAAAATTCTGAGAGGGGCCCAATGATTTTTATTTTTCAACTTGGGGGGGCCGGCATTAAAATACTTGGAGACCACTGTGCTAAACACTGCCTCCCCCACTGCGTTAGTGTCCCGTCTCCCACGATCAGCGCCCAGTGTGGCCTCACTGATTGCAAAATTCATATTCGCAAAGAACGGACACATATCAGTACGTCTCTCAAATTGAGGAGGATTTCCGATCCATGCCTCCTTCTCTTTTCAGTTTGTAATGGGTTTCAAAATCTACATTTTTGTGAATCACAGAGAACCTTTCTGACTTGTACAAATAAGTTAATACAAGTAAAGCCCTCTTTCGATTCCAAAATCTACATTTTTTAGATGTAAAGGCTTTTCAAATGCAACGTGTATTGTATTAATTATAAAATCGGCGACTCCTGACCCTTTCCCAAGTTTCTCGTAATTAGTCAAAAAATAAGCCATTCTAAATCCTATAACATTTACAAAGTAAAATGAAGCGGATATGATTCCCAAGAAAGACAAGAATTATTGAAGGAAATTAGCTCTCTCCCAGAAAAGGGAGGCTCTGAATATGGCGTGTAAGTGAATGAGAAATGCTCTTGTTGAAATCAATGAAGAATTTGAAGCGAGAGTAGACGCCATCTCCATTATCTGGGAAAACCAATGAACTGTATGGGGCATGCAGTGGCGGCCGGCAGCTTTAGGAGGGAGGGGGGTGGGCGGGATACACACACACACACACACACACACACACATTCTTTCACACACAGAAACGCATGCACGCACATCCATTAACAACACTCATACCATTCAAACATGCACGCACCAAACATTCATTTTAAAAAATCGCACACACTCATTCTTTCACACACACACGCACGCATGCACATCCATTAACAACACTCATAACACTCAAACATGCACATGCGCACCAAACATTCAATTTAAAACATCACACACATACACACACACACACTTACCTTCAGCCTCCAGGTCCCAGGAGGGTTGGGACTGCCGCCTTCCCTCACTGGCTGACGTTAGGAGGGAAGGCAGCAGTCCCAGCCTCGTCACAGAGTGGGATGGGATCAGTGAGACTGCTGACCCCACCCCACTCTGTGACGAAATGTCACTGATTGACACTCGCCCTGGGCACTTCAGGGCTTAAAACTGAAGCGCCCAGGGAGAGTGTCAATTGGCGACGCTTTCTTCGTCACCCAGGGGAGGGCCTCGAGGCACCTTTGCTGAACAGAGGAGGTCATGTCCATAGGAGCTGTGACCTCCTCAGCCCAGCAAAGTTCAGCTCAGGCAGCCAGGAGTCTGCACAAATCACACATGTCTGCTCCTGGCTGCCTGAGCTGAACATGGAGGGTGTCTGTCAGGCTGACCTTTTTCAGCCTGACGGACACTCTTCATGAGGGTCAAAAGGTGGGGGGGCGTGGCCCCTCCGCCCTAACGGACGGGCCGCCACTGGGGGCATGTCCTGGCCAGCCCTTGAGGGCGTGTTTGTCCCCAACCTTTGTGTGACACATGCAGGGTTGGGCTTGGACAGAGAATAGTCCAGGGCAGCAAAATAAAAGTGGCCACCATTCGCAAATCGGGGCTGCTTTGATATTGTTAAAGGCACACTGTACTGATGTTTTGCAAGGTTTAGGGGTCTGTTATGTTATTGCGTTATGTTGTTGCGACTTATATAGCGCCAGCTACCCGGAGGCCTCGTAGCGCTGATCAGTGTGAAAAGTTTAGAACGTACTGGAGGAATCTCAAACTTCACTGGAGAAGGGGAACTTAGAAGAATTTAGAATAGCCAGGTTTTAATGGCCTTCCTAAATTCAGTCTCTTGATTCATCATGCAAATATTCGTGGGTAGAGAGTTCCAAAGTCTGGCTCCCTGGTACTTCAGGGATCTTCCTCCCCATGATGTTCTCTTTACTTTGGATACCACTACCAGGGCTTTAGAGGCTGATCTCAAAACTCTTGTGGGGTGTATAGTGAAATTAATGATTTTAGATATTGAGGATCCTTTTTATATAAAGCTCTGTGGAAGAAGCACAGAGCCTTAAACTTTATCCTTTTTGCCACTGGAAGCCAGTGCAGTTCACTGAGAGCTTTTTAGCTGATGTGGTCCTAGGCAGATTAAAGAGCAAACGTGCTGGAGCATTTTGTACCACCTGTAGTTTGTTAACCACATAACCTGGAGATCCCAAAAAGAGGCTGTTTCCATAATCTAATCTGGATAAAATTAGGGCTTGTACGGCCAATCTTTTGGCCAATGTCGGAAGCAGACCAATAATCTTCCTTAGTAGCTTAAGAATCCCAAAACAGGTGGATGACGTTCTCTTGGCTTGATGCTCCATGGTGAGTTTGGGATCCAACCAAACTCCCAAGGTTTTAATCTGAGTTTTGGGGGTTTTTACATAGTAATCTAAATGTATTACTGATCCTATATTTTTAGCAGGGTTGGCCAGTTTTCCTAAAAACATAATTTCTGTCTTTTCTTCGTTGAGTTGCAGCCTGCTTTCTGTCATCCAGGCAGCAATCGCTTGGAGACAGGCAGGCAAGGCCAAGTTGTCCGCCTCCTTATTGGGGAGAAGGAAACCACCAGCCGTGTGTCGTCCGCATATGACACCAGGGATACCCCAAAGGGTTCTATGACTTCTGCTAGGGGGGACATGTAAATGTTGAACAGAGTGGGACTCAAAGATGAGCCCTGCGGAATTCCGCATAAAAGTTTCAACTGGGCTGAGAAAAAAGAGCGATCCAAGACTTGAAAGGTTCTATTTTGTAAGAACGAGCTTAACCATTTAAGCGCCCTTCCTTTAATCCCACTATTTTCCATTCTTTGAATGAGTAGATCATGATTGACCGTATCAAATGCCGCGCTCAAATCTAGCATTATTATTACAGTTGCCTGACCTTGGTCCATTCGTTTTCTCGCTTCTTCCGTAATCGCAATCATGGCAGATTCAGTGCTGTGGCCCGGTCTAAAGCCCATTTGAGTTATATGCAAAATCTTATGTTCTTCCAAAAAGCCCGATAGTTGTATATTTACGTGCTTATCAATAAGTTTTGCCATCATGGGAAGGAGCGAGATAGGCCTGTAGTTTTTAAAGACCGCTCCATTTAGATTGGGCTTCTTTAGAAGGGGCCTGACCACTGCATGTTTCCAGGAGTCCGGCACCATCCCACTTTGTAGCGAGCTGTTTAACAGCTCAGTGATTACCGAATTTAGCGCTACTCTACCCTGCATAATAATATGGGGAGGTGCGGGATCAAGTGGAGAGCTTTTTTTTTAATTTGCTGAGGAGCCCCAAAGCTACTTCCTCAGAGATGGGAAGAAAACTCTGTAAAACATTGTCACCTTCCTTCTTCTCCATCGCATGCCCTGCGACTCCCCCTACTTCCCCTGAGAAGTTTTCATAGATGTCCTCAATCTTCTTTAAGAAGAAGGAGGCAAAATTGTTACTATGTTCTTCTGAAGCTTCCATTGCTTCCGGGCATGCAGGAATATACAATAGCTCCTTGAGCACACCAAACATTTCTTTTGGAGATCCTGCCGCCTTTTCAATTTTATCTCCATTAAAGGTCGCTTGGGCTTATCTGATCTCCTTCTGGTACAACCTAATTGAACCTCTGTTCTCTGACCTCCTTCTTTAGTGATTTCCTCCATTTCCTTTCAATCTTCCTACAGTTCCTCTTTAATGACATTAAGTGGTTATTGAACCAGGGAGCCTTTCCTCCCTTCTTTTGCCCAGAGAGGGGTGTATAGGGCAGCACTCTGTCCAGACTATCAGAGATCCACTCATTAAAAGAGGTAGGGTCTATCTGCCGGTCCCTCATAAAATATTTTTTATTTATATTCAGTGAATTGACCCATTCTGTTGTCTTTAGTTTATTCCACTTCCTAATCTTACTGTTGGAGTGATGATGGTGTCCAAACCTATTAGTTATATTAGCCTTTAAGGTGATTAAAAAATGATCGGACCATGCAACTGGGGTAGGGGGTAGTGCGACCAACGATGGAAGATTACTAAACACCAGTTCTAAAGTATGCCCTTTCTCCTGTGTGGGGCCGCTGATCAATTGGTGTAATCCCAGCGCTTCCAGATCATTCACTAACCGCTTAGTTGCCATCAGTTCTAAATTATCAACTTGGATATTAAAATCTCCTAATAAAGTAAAATTCAGCCTATTGCAAATGAGACTTGCCATCCACTCTGGTAATAGGTTCAGGAATTCATCATACGTCCCCGGGGGGCGGTAAAGTAGTACTCCTGTAAATGTAAATGTAGGATTGAAGGTAATGGAAAAAAACATTCCCTCACACCCTGCGAGGTCAAGGGGACTATGGTTAAAAAGAAAATCTTGTTTAAAAATAATTGCTATTCCCCCTCCTTTACCTTTATCTCTGTCGGTTCTTGCTATCACATACGCTTTGGGTAAAGCAAGAGCTAAATCCGGCCCTGAACCCTCATGGAGCCACGTTTCTGTCAAGAAGAGGGCATCTGGTGCCCCCTCGCTCAGCAAGAGATTTATGTCTAGTTTGTGTGCTGGCAGAGAGCGGCAATTTATTAGCTGAATCCTCACATTATATTTGGAGGGTTCTGCCTGATCTGAGTCAGGACCCATGGGCTTTTCCAGAGTCCAATCACATCTAGGGCAGGACCATGTCTCCCTCGCATCACTGGGACAAATGTAGCAGCCCTCTCCTACTCTTTTCCTAAGGTCCTTTAGTGCACCTGCCGAATAGGTAAAGGTTACCATCCTTAATAGATGCAGGGGGGGGTGGCCCCAAGCCCCGTCCTGGCGCGGACTGGTGCAGACGGGCTTGCCTTTGGCGCGCAGATGGCGGGACCGGTTTTATTAAAGCTGGGAGGCGGTCAACTAGACCGCCAACCCCCCAAGATGGCGGACCTCCGTGGGCCTCTACACGTGTCCCACGTCTCCAATGTCTGTAAGCATCTTTATTTTCTACAGGTAATGTGTTTGATAGTATTGGGGAAATCAACAGTAGAAAAGAGCCCACCAGGCCAAAAAACAGGCCCACAAACAGCAAAAAAGGGACACACACTGGCCTTTCAGACCAGCCCTTTTGACACTTCCAGACTGCCTTATAGGCTTGTTCGCTTGCACACTGTCAAGATTAACCAGGGAAAAATAGAGATGTTAATGTCACATTGGCCCAGAGAGACACACACTCACCCAAGATAGTATACCCATTCAAATGTAACAGAAAGTGGCGTGGGTTTGAAAAACCCACTCAGATGATCCCTCTCTACAGATCATCATCTGCACTTAGTAAAATAAATAAATGCGGATCTATCAGATGGAAAGGCAGTTACATATTCTGGCATGAACAATGGAAGGTATTAAAATGAACGTTCTCTCCAAGTTGCTCTTCCTCTGTCAAGACCTTACAGTTCCAATCATAAATAGGTCCTGGGGGTTTTAACAAATTGGCTTGTACACAACCTCAGATGAAAAGAAACTGTGTGTGTGGGGGGGGTGGGGAAGGGACAAGAAAATAGGGGCCATATTTATACTTTTTGATGCAAAACTGCACTAACGCAGTTTAGCGCCAAAAAAATTAGCGCCGGCTAACGCCATTCTGAAGCGCCATGCGGGCGCCGTATTTATTGAATGGCGTTAGCCGGCGTTAGCCGACCGGCGCTGCCTGGTGTGCGTGAAAAAAAAACACGTACACCAGGCAGCGCCGGCGTAGGGAAAAATGGCGTTTGGGCGTCTAAAAATGGGGCAAGTCAGGCTGAGGCAAAAAAAACGTCTTAACCCGATTTGCGCCATTTTTTAACGACACCCATCCCCCATTGAAATGACTCCTGTCTTAGCAAAGACAGGAGTCATGCCCCCTTGCCCAATGGCCATGCCCAGGGGACTTCTGTCCCCTGGGCATGGTCATTGGGCATAGTGGCATGTAGGGGGGCACAAATCAGGCCCCCCTATGCCACAATTTTTTTTAAAAAAAAATACTTACCTGGACTTACCTTAATGTCCCTGGGGTGGGTCCCTCCATCCTTGGGTGTCCTCCTGGGGTGGGCAAGGGTGGCAGGGGGTGTCCCTGGGGGCAGGGGAGGGCACCTCTGGGCTCATTCTGAGCCCACAGGTCCCTTAACGCCTGCCCTGACCCAGGCGCTAAAATGACGCCCGGGAGTATAAATACGACGCAATAGCATCGCAGTCATTTTTTAAGACGGGAACGCCTACCTTGCATATCATTAACTCAAGGAAGGTGTTCACGCAAAAAAATGACGCTAATTCCAGGAACTTTGGCGCTAGACGCATCTAACGCCAAAGTATAAATATGGAGTTAGTTTTGCGTCGAATTTGCGTCGAAAAAAACGACGCAAATTCGGCGCAAACGGAGTATAAATATGCCCCTTGGTACTTATAGCCATAATGAAGTCAAAGTGGAGAGCTGGAACTACTACACATGGTTCCATAACGGGAAGCAGACCCAAAACCCTACACCACCGTGTGGTCATTTAAGTATCGATCATGGCCTTAAATTTAACTGCAGGTAAGCCTGGTTACACGACTTTTTGTCACCTTACAGGTCAAACTGTCTCAGTCTGAACTGACTGCAGGCCATGAATAATAATGATCTTAAGGCGCTGAATGAGGAATGGTAGTTTATCAGTATGTGCATGTCACTTAAAGGTACAGGGAAGTTACAGGGCAGATTTGGTGTGTCAGAAATGTAAACGATTAGACATTTTCTGACCACAAGGGTTTCCTCCATGTAAGGACACAGGCTTTCTGCAGGTTTCCCCCCACTTCTTTGCCCCCATTAGGAGTACTAGCAGCTTTTTTGTCTTCTTTGAGAGTGCACTAGGGTCTGCTGTCCAGACCTCAGTGCCAGTGTTCTGATCCAGTACAAAAGGTATGTCGAATTGAATGTCCCCAATTAGCAAGGATAGACTTACTTATAAGTCTCTAGTACACTAGGCAGAGTGTCCACTCAGGGCTGCAGCACTGGTCGTGCCACCCTGTGTGTGACAGAGTATAAAATGACTTCCAGCCTGCCACTGCAGACTGAAAGAGCAGTAGTCCCACTTTTAGCTTGACTTTATCATTACCATTGATGACAAAGTCCACACTCTCAGAATAATATATATAAGTCTCCCCTTGGAAGGCGTACGGAGCCCTGTGGCAGAAAGTTGTATATTGTTAAGAAAGATTAATAGGTTTATATATATATATCTTAGCAGCAAAACCTTTGAAGTTGTCATTTTGCCAGTGAAAGGTCAGTATGCCTGTCGGCTATCACAGGTTACCTGCTGGCTTCCCAGCCAGGCTAAGTTCTGAATGGGACTACTTAATTGGGTTCGGTAAGGTATCAAATTAATTGGGGCATTAAATCGGACTTAATGCCCAGGTCAAAAATAATAGTACTATTAAAGTTAAACAACTTTTCGAAAGTTGTTTCTCTATGACCCAGCTGGTCCAGAGGTCTTTTATATGCCCTGTCTAAAAGACAGCTTTCTGCCCACCTGGGAAGGTGTGTGAATGACTCCAGGCTTAGGAACAGAGGCAGCTGCTGCATGGCGAACTGTTACTTCTCCTCTCAGGAAGCCACTCGAGGTCTTAGCCAAAAATGGGAGCTTCAAAGGGGAAGCTGCTTTTGAAGGCAAATGGTGATAGCACTCCTGAGGTTCCCTTTTGTTCGAGTGGACTAGCTGGAGACAGGGATAGAGAGGGAAAACCTGTTCTCAAACAGGTTTTCGCTTGGGTGGGTGTAAGGAAATGCCTCCTTGGCATGGTTACCCCCTGACTTTACAACTTTGCTGATGCCAAGTTATGATTTGAAAATGTTCTGCGGCCTGCTAACCAGGCCCCAGCACCAGTGTTCTTTCCCTAAAACTGTACCTTTGTTTCCACAATTGGCACACCCTGGCATCCAGGTAAGTACCTTGTAACTGGTACCAAGGGCCCTGATGCCAAGGAAGGCCTCTAAGGGCTGCAGCATGTCTTATGCCACCCTGGGGACCCCTCACTCAGCACAGACACACTGCTTGCCAGCTTGTGTGTGCTGGTGGGGAGAAAATGACTAAGTCGACATGACACCCCCCTCAGGGTGCCATGCCAACCTCACACTACCTATGGCATAGATAAGTCACCCCTCTAGCAGGCCTTATAGCCCTAAGGCAGGGTGCACTATACCATAGGTGAATGCATAGGTGCATGAGCACTATGCCCCTACAGTGTCTAAGCAAAGCCTTAGACATTGTAAGTGCAGGGTAGCCATAAGAGTATATGGTCTGGGGGTCTGTCAAACACGAACTCCACAGCACCATAATGGCTACACTGAAAACTGGGAAGTTTGGTATCAAACTTCTCAGCACAATAAATGCACACTGATGCCAGTGTACATTTTATTGTGAAATACACCCCAGAGGGCATCTTAGAGATGCTCCCTGAAAACATACCCGACTTCCAGTGTGGGCTGACTAGTTTTGCCAGCTTGCCACACACCAGACATGTTGCTGGCCACATGGGGAGAGTGCCTTTGTCACTCTGTGGCTAGTAACAAAGCCTGTACTGGGTGGAGGTGCTTCTCACCTCCCCCTGCAGGAGCTGTAACACCTGGCGGTGAGCCTCAAAGGCTCACCCCCTTTGTTACAGCGCCACAGGGCATTCCAGCTACTGGAGATGCCCGCCCTCTCCGGCCACGGCCCCACTTTTGGCGGCAAGGCTGGAGGAGATAATGAGAAAAACAAGGAGGAGTCACTGGACAGTCAGGACAACCCCTAAGGTGTCCTGAGCTGAGGTGACTCTGACTTTTAGAAATCCTCCATCTTGCAGATGGAGGATTCCCCCAATAGGATTAGGGATGTGCCCCCCTCCCCTCAGGGAGGAGGCACAAAGAGGGTGTAGCCACCCTCAGGGCTAGTAGCCATTGGCTACTAACCCCCCAGACCTAAACACACCCCTAAATTGAGTATTTAGGGGCCCCCAGAACCAAGCAAGAGAGATTCCTGCAACCTGAAGATGAAGAAGGACTGCTGACCTGAAAGCCCTGGAGAGAAGACGGAGACACCCACTGCTTTGGCCCCAGCCCTACCGGCCTGTCTCCCCACTTCAAGAAAAACTGCAACAGCGACGCGTTCCCCAGGGTCCAGCGACCTCTGAAGCCTCAGAGGACTACCCTGCATCTAAAAGGACCAAGAACACCCGAGGACAGCGGCCCTGCTCCAAAGAAGAAACAACTTTGCAACTAAGAAACAACTTTTAAAGGACTGTACGTTTCCTGCCGGAAGCGTGAGACGTTCCACTCTGCACCCGATGCCCCCGGCTCGACCTGCGGAGAAACAACACTACAGGGAGGACTCCCCGGCAACTGCGACCCTGTGAGTAGCCAGAGTTCACCCCCCTGAGCCCCCCAGCGACGCCTGCAGAGGGAATCCAGAGGCTCCCCCTGACCGCAACTGCCTGCTTTAAGAACCCGACGCCTGGTAAAGACACTGCACCCGCTGCCCCCAGGACCTGAAGGATCCGACCTCCAGTGCAGAAGCGACCCCCAGGTGGCCCTCTCCCTTGCCCAGGTGGTGGCTACCCCGAGGAGCCCCCCCCCCTTGCCTGCCTGCTTCGCTGAAGAGACCCCCGGGTCTCCCACTGAACCCCATTGCACTCTGCACCCGGCCACCCCCGTGCCGCTGAGGGTGTACTTTTTGCGCTGACTTGTGTCCCCCCCGGTGCCCTACAAAACCCCCCTGGTCTGCCCTCCGAAGTCACGGGTACCTACCTGCTGTCAGACTGGAACCGGGGCACTCCCTTCTCCATTGAAGCCTATGTGTTTTGGGTACCACTTTGACCTCTGTACCTGACCGGCCCTGAGCTGCTGGTGTGGTAACTTTGGGGTTGCCCTGAACCCCCAACGGTGGGCTACCTTGGACCCAACTTTGAACCCTGTAGGTGGTTTACTTACCTGCAAAACTAACAAACACTTACCTCCCCCAGGAACTGTTGAAATTTGCACTGTCTAGTTTTAAAATAGCTTATTGCCATTTTTGCCAAAACTGTACATGCTATTTTGCTGATTCAAAGTTCCTATGATACCTAAGTGAAGTACTTTTCATTTGGAGTATTGATTGTAAATCTTGAACCTGTGGTTCTTAAAATAAACTAAGAAAATATATTTTTCTATACAAAAACCTATTGGCCTGGAATTGTCTTTGAGTGTGTGTTCCTCATTTATTGCCTGTGTGTGTACAACAAATGCTTAACACTACCCTCTGATAAGCCTACTGCTCGACCACACTACCATAAAATAGAGCATTAGAATTATATCTTTTTGCCACTATCTTACCTCTAAGGGGAACCTTTGGACTCTGTGCGTGCTATTTCTTACTTTGAAATAGTACATACAGAGCCAACTTCCTACATTGGTGGATCAGCGGTGGGGTAAAAGACTTTGCATTTGCTGGACTACTCAGCCAATACCTGATCACACGACTAAATTCCACAAATTGTCATTAGAAACTGATTTTTTAAATTTGAGCTATTTTTCTAAATTTTTTAAAGTCCTGTTAGGGCCTTGTGTTAGTCCCTGTTAGCATTTCTTTTAGAGTTTAAAAGTTTTGTAAAAGTTTGAATTAAGTTCTAGAGATAGTTTTAGATTCTTAAAAAGTATTCCAACTTTTAGAAACATAGGGGGTCATTATGACCCTGGCGGGCGGCATCAGCCGCCCGCCAAGATCTGACCGCCATGCGGCCGCCAATGCGGCCGCACCCCCGCCGCGGCCATTTGGAGATCCCTGCTGGGCCAGCGGGGATCACGGCCGCAACATAGGAGCCGGCTCCAAATGGAGCCGGCGGTGTTGCGGCCGTGCGACAGGTGCAGTTGCACCCGTCGCGCTTTTCACTGTCTGCACAGAAAAAGGCTGGCGGTCGGGGACTCGTAATCCCCTGGACAGCGCTGCCTTGGCGGATTACATCCGCCGGGGCCATTGTGGTGGAAAACCGCCGGCCCCGGCGGTGCGACCACGGCACTACCGCCGCGTTCAAAATACGCCGGGAGGCACCACCAGCCTGTTGGCGGTGCTCCCGTCATTTTGGCCCTGCGGTTGTAATACCGCCAGGGTCATAATGACCACCATAATGCCTGCTGCAGAAGAGATAGGGATGGAATTGAACCTCACCCCTTACCTGCATCATAGGATGTCAGAGTTAAGGTCTCTCCGCAAAATCAAAAAGATAAAGACTGGTTCAAACCCTACCAAAGTACAGCTCCAGGAGCTTTTGGCAGAGTTTGCTAAAAACAACCCCTCTGATGATATCTTCACAGAGGGGGAAGCTAGTGATGAGGAGGGAAATCTCCCACCCCCTCTCCTAGTTAGGGAGCCCAGGGTTTCTCCAACCCTGACTCCAGAATTGATAGTCAGAGATGTTGCTTCTCTCACAGGAGAGTACAACAGCTCTGCAAGCATTGAGGGCAGCCTCAATGAAGATGACCTCCTGCTAGTCAGGTTGGCCAAAAGATTGGCTTTGGAAAGACAAATCCTAGCAATAGAAAGGGAAAGACGAGATGGGCTTAGGTCCCATCAATGGTGGCACCAACATAAATAGGGTCAGAGATTCTCCTGAAATGTTGAAAATCCCTAAAGGGATTGTAACTAAATATGAAGATGGTGATGACATCACCAAATGGTTCAAAGCTTTTGAGAGGGCTTATGCAACCAGAAAAGTAAACAGATCTCACTGGGGTGCTCTCCTTTGGGAAATGTTCACTGAAAAGTGTAGGGATAGACTCCTCACACTCTCTGGAAAAGATGCAGAATCCTATGACTTCATGAAGGCTACCCTGATTGAGGGCTTTGGATTTTCAACTGAGGAGTACAGGATTAGGTTCAGGGGGACTCAAAAATCCTCGAACCAGACCTGGGTTGATTTTGTTGACTTCTCAGTCAAAACACTGGGGGGCATATTTATACTCTGTTTGCGCCGGAATTGCGTCGTTTTTTTTGACGCAATTCCGACGCAAAACTAACTCCATATTTATACTTTGCCGTTAGACGTGTCTAGCGCCAAAGTCCATGGAGTTTGCGTAATTTTTTAGCGTGGACACCTACTTTGCATTAATGATATGCAAGGTAGGCGTTCCCGTCTAAAAAATTTACTCCGAGGCATGTGCGCCATATTTACACTCCCGGCCAAAATTCACACCCGGGAGTGGGCGGGTCAAAAAAAATGACGTACGGCCGCTTTTGCGCCGTTTTTTAGCGCCTGGACAAGGCAGGTGTTAAGGGACCTGTGGGCTCGGAAGGAGCCCAGAGGTGCCCTCCCATGCCCCCAGGGACACTCCCTGTCACCCTTGCCCACCCCAGGAGGACACCCAAGGCTGGAGGGACCCATCCCAGGGACATTAAGGTAAGTTACGGTAAGTTTTTATTTTAATTTTTTTTGTGGCATAGGGGGGCCTGATTTGTGCCCCCCTACATGCCACTATGCCCAATGACCATGCCCAGGGGACAGAAGTCCCCTGGGCATGGCCATTGGGCAAGGGGGCATGACTCCTGTCTTTGCTAAGACAGGAGTCATTTCTATGGGGGTTGGGAGTCGAAAAAAATGGCGCAAATCAGGTTGAGGCGAAAAATTTGCCTCAGCCTGACTTGCCCCATTTTTTGGCGCCCAAGCTCCATATCCCCCTACGCCGGCGCTGCCTGGTGTACGTCGTTTTTTTTCACGCACACCAGGCAGCGCCGCCGGCTAACGCCGGCTAACGCCGGCTAACGTCATTGATGAAATACGGCGTCCGCATGGCGCTTCAGAATGGCGTTAGCCGGCGCTAATTTTTTTGACGCAAAACTGCGTTAGCGCAGTTTTGCGTCAAAAAGCATAAATATGGCCCTGGATGGTTTGATTCATGGCAGTGGTGTAAATGATTATGATGGGCTGTACAATTTATTTGTGAAGGAACACCTGTTAAGTAATTGTTTCAATGATAAACTGCATCAGCATCTGGTAGACCTAGGACCAATTTCTCCCCAAGAATTGGGAAAGAAGGCGGACCATTAGGTCAAGACTAGGGTGACCAAGACTTCCACAGGGGGTGACCAAAAGAAAGGGGTCACAAAGACTCCCCAGGGGAGGAGTGTTGAGGCATCCAAGGGAAAAAGTAAAGAGTCTTCTACAGGGCCACAAAAACCTGCTCAGGAGGGAGGGTCCAAAGCCTCTTCACAATCCAGTTTTGGGTACAAGGGTAAAAACTTTGATCCCAAAAAGGCCTGGTGTCGTAGCTGTAATCAGCAAGGACATCAAACTGGAGACAAGGCCTGTCCCAAGAAAGGTTCCACTTCAAACTCTACTCCAGCTAACACTGGAATAGCCAGTCTCCAGGTGGGATCAACAGTGTGCTCAGAGCAAATCAGGGTCCACACTGAAGCTACATTAGTCTCTGAGGGTGGGGTGGACTTAGCCACACTGGCAGCCTGGCCCCCTAATATGCAAAAATACAGGCAGCAACTCTTAATTAATGGGACTAGTGTAGAAGGCCTGAGGGATACAGGTGCCAGTGTCACCATGGTGACAGAGAAACTGGTTTCCCCTGGTCAATACCTGGCTGGACAAACTTATCCAGTCACCAACACTGACAATCAGAATAAAGTACATCCCATGGCTATGGTAACTTTAGAGTGGGGAGGGGTCAATGGCCTGAAACAGGTGGTGGTCTCCTCAAATATCCCTGTAGACTGTTTGCTTGGAAATGACCTGGAGTCCTCAGCATGGGCTGAGGTAGAACTCAAAACCCATTCAGCCATGCTGGGTATCCCTGAACTGGTGTGTGTCAAGACAAGGGCACAGTGCAAGGCTCAGGGAGAAAAAGTGGTGTTGGAGCCTGGAAAAAGGGCCGAACCCTCCAAGAGAAAAGGAAAGAAGACTGGGGAACCAGCTTCAACACAACAAGAGAAAGAGAACCTCTCATCCCAGGAAGAAGATCTGCCCTCTGAGGGAACTGAGCCCATGGAGTTGGAACCTTATCAGGTTGAACTCATAGGCCCAGGGGGACCCACAAGGGAACAGTTGCGTAAGGGGCAAGAAACCTGTCCCTCTCTTGAAGGCCTTAGGCAGCAAGCTGCTGAAGAGATCAAAGGAAAAATCATTGGAACACATAGAGTCTATTGGGAAGATGGACTCCTCTACACTGAGGCAAGAGATCCCAAACCTGGTGCCACTAGGAAAGTGGTAGTGCCTCAGGAGTTTAGGGAGTTCATTCTAACCTTAGCTCATGATATTCCACTTGCTGGGCATTTGGGACAAACCAAGACTTGGGAAAGGTTAGTTAACCATTTCTATTGGCCCAACATGTCCCAGAAGGTAAAGTAGTTTTGTGCCTCCTGTGCCACCTATCAAGCCAGTGGTAAGACAGGTGGACACCCAAAGGCCCCCCTCATTCCACTTCCAGTGGTGGGGGTCCCCTTTGAAAGAGTGGATGTGGACATAGTGGGTCCACTTGAACCTCCCACAGCCTCAGGGAACCAGTATATCCTAGAAGTAGTGGATCATGCCACTAGATACCCTGAAGCAATTCCCCTTAGGCCCACTACTGCCCCTGCAGTAGCTAAAGCACTCATTGGTATCTTTACCAGAGTGGGATTTCCTAAGGAGGTGGTGTCTGACAGGGGTACCAACTTCATGTCAGCATACCTGAAACATATGTGGAATGAGTGTGGGGTGACTTACAAATTCACCACATCATACCATCCACAAGCCAATGGCCTTGTAGAAAGATTTAACAAGACATTGAAAGGCATGATCATGGGGCTCCCTGAAAAGCTCAAAAGAAGATGGGATGTCCTCTTGCCATGTCTGCTTTTCGCCTACAGAGAGGGCCGAACCCTCCAAGAGAAAAGGAAAGAAGACTGGGGAACCAGCTTCAATACAACAAGAGAAAGAGAACCTCTCATCCCAGGAAGACGTTCTGCCCTCTGAGGGAACTGAGCCCATGGAGTTGGAACCTTATCAGGTTGAACTCATAGGCCCAGGGGGACCCACAAGGGAACAGTTGCGTAAGGGGCAAGAAACCTGTCCCTCTCTTGAAGGCCTGAGGCAGCAAGCTGCTGAAGAGACCAAAGGAAAAATCATTGGAACACATAGAGTCTATTGGGAAGATGGACTTCTCTACACTGAGGCAAGAGATCCCAAACCTGGTGCCACTAGGAGAGTGGTAGTGCCTCAGGAGTTTAGGGAGTTCTTTCTAACCTTAGCTCATGATATTCCACTTGCTGGGCATTTGGGACAAACCAAGACTTGGGAAAGGTTAGTTAACCATTTCTATTGGCCCAACATGTCCCAGAAGGTAAAGGAGTTTTGTGCCTCCTGTGCCACCTATCAAGCCAGTGGTAAGACAGGTGGACACCCAAAGGCCCCCCTCATTCCACTTCCAGTGGTGGGGGTCCCCTTTGAAAGAGTGGATGTGGACATAGTGGGTCCACTTGAACCTCCCACAGCCTCAGGGAACCAGTATATCCTAGAGGTAGTGGATCATGCCACTAGATACCCTGAAGCAATTCCCCTTAGGCCCACTACTGCCCCTGCAGTAGCTAAAGCACTCATTGGTATCTTTACCAGAGTGGGATTTCCTAAGGAGGTGGTGTCTGACAGGGGTACCAACTTCATGTCAGCATACCTGAAACATATGTGGAATGAGTGCGGGGTGACTTACAAATTCACCACACCATACCATCCACAAGCCAATGGCCTTGTAGAAAGATTTAACAAGACATTGAAAGGCATGATCATGGGGCTCCCTGAAAAGCTCAAAAGAAGATGGGATGTCCTCTTGCCACGTCTTCTTTTCGCCTACAGAGAGGTGCCTCAGAAGGGAGTAGGGTTTTCACCCTTTGAACTTCTGTTTGGCCATCCTGTCAGGGAACCATTAGCTCTTGTAAAAGAAGGCTGGGAGAGACCTCTTCATGAGCCTAAACAAGATATAGTGGACTATGTACTAGGCCTATGTTCCAGGATGGCAGAGTACATGGAAAAGGCAAGCAAAAACCTTGAGGCCAGCCAACAACTCCAGAAGATGTGGTATGACCAAAAGGCTGCTATGGTTGAGTTTCAGCCAAGGCAGAAAGTCTGGGTTCTGGAGCCTGTGGCTCCCAGGGCACTTCAGGACAGATGGAGTGGCCCTTACCCAGTGCTATAAAGAAAGAGTCAGGTCACCTACCTGGTAGACCTAGGCACTAGCAGGACCCCCAAAAGGGTGATCAATGTGAACCGCCTCAAACTCTTTCATGACAGGGCAGATGTGAATCTGTTGATGGTAACAGATGAGGACCAGGAAGCTGAGAGTGAACCTCTCCCTGATTTCCTCTCCACAGACCCTAAAGATGGCTCAGTAGATGGAGTGATCTATTCAGACACCCTCTCTGGCCAACAGCAATCTGACTGTAGGAAGGTCTTACAACAGTTTGCTGAGCTCTTTTCCCTAACCCCTGGTCAGACACACCTGTGTACCCATGATGTGGACACAGGAGACAGCATACCTGTCAAAAACAAAATTTTCAGACAGTCTGACCAAGGTAAGGAAAGCATCAAAGTGGAAGTCCACAAGATGCTGGAATTGGGAGTCATTGAGCACTCTGACAGCCCCTGGGCTAGCCCAGTGGTCTTAGTCCCCAAACCTCACACCAAAGATGGAAAGAAAGAGATGAGGTTTTGTGTGGACTACAGAGGACTTAATTCTGTCACCATGACAGATGCCCATCCCATTCCAAGGGCAGATGAATTGATTGACAAACTAGGTGCTGCCAGATACTTAAGTACCTTTGACTTGACAGCAGGGTACTGGCAAATCAAAATGGCACCAGGAGCAAAAGAAAAGACAACATTCTCCACACCTGATGGCACTATCAGTTCACTATTATGCCCTTTGGTCTAAAGAATGCCCCTGCCACCTTCCAAAGGTTGGTGAATCAAGTCCTTGCTGGCTTGGAGTCCTTTAGTGCAGCTTATCTTGACGATATTGCTGTCTTTAGCTCCAGCTGGCAGGATCACCTGGTCCACCTGAAGAAGGTTTTGAAGGCCCTGCAAGCAGCAGGCCTCTCTATCAAGGCATCCAAATGCAAGATAGGGCAGGGAACTGTGGTTTACTTGGGACACCTTGTAGGTGGAGGCCAAGTTCAGCCACTCCAGCCCAAGATCCAGACTATTCTGGACTGGGCAGCTCCAAAAACCCAGACTCAAGTCAGGGCATTCCTTGGCTTGACTGGGTACTACAGGAGGTTTGTGAAGGGATATGGATCAATAGTGACAGCCCTCACAGAACGTACCTCCAAGAAAATGCCAAAGAAGGTAAACTGGACTGTAGAATGCCAACAGGCCTTTGACACCCTGAAACAAGCTATGTGCACAGCACCAGTTCTAAAAGCTCCAGATTACTCCAAGCAGTTCATCGTGCAGACTGATGCCTCTGAACATGGGATAGGGGCAGTTTTGTCCCAAACAAATGATGATGGCCTTGACCAGCCTGTTGCTTTCATTAGCAGGAGGTTACTCCCCAGGGAGCAGCGTTGGAATGCCATTGAGAGGGAGGCCTTTGCTGTGGTTTGATCGCTGAAAAATCTGAGACCATACCTCTTTGGTACTCACTTTGTAGTTCAAACTGACCACAGACCTCTCAGATGGCTAATGCAAATGAAAGGTGAAAATCCAAAACTGTTGAGGTGGTCCATCTCCCTACAGCGAATGGACTTTATAGTGGAACACAGACCTGGGACTGCCCATGCCAATGCAGATGGCCTTTCCAGGTTCTTCCACTTAGAAAATGAAGACTCTCTTAGGAAAAGTTAGTCTCATCCTCTTTCGTTTGGGGGGGGGGTGGGGGGGGTGTAAGGAAATGCCTCCTTGGCATGGTTACCCCCTGACTTTTTGCCTTTGCTGATGCCAAGTTATGATTTGAAAGTGTGCTGACGCCTGCTAACCAGGCCCCAGCACCAGTTTTCTTTCCCTAAAACTGTACCTTTGTTTCCACAATTGGCACACCCTGGCATCCAGGTAAGTACCTTGTAACTGGTACCCCTGGTACCAAGGGCCCTGATGCCAGGTAATGTCTCTAAGGGCTGCAGCATGTCTTATGCCACCCTGGGGACCCCTCACTCAGCACAGACACACTGCTGGCCAGCTTGTGTGTGCTGGTGGGGAGAAAATTACTAAGTCGACATGGCACTCCCCTCAGGGTGCCATGCCAACATCACACTTCCTATGGCATAGATAAGTCACCCCTCTAGCAGGCCTTACAGCCCTAAGGCAGGGTGCACTATACCATAGGTGAGGGCATAGATGCATGAGCACTATGCCCCTACAGTGTCTAAGCAAAACCTTAGACATTGTAAGTGCAGGGTAGCCATAAGAGTATATGGTCTGGAGTCTGTCAAACACGAACTCGACAGCACCATAATGGCTACACTGAAAACTGGGAAGTTTGGTATAAAATTTCTCAGCGCCAATAAATGCACACTGATGCCAGTGTACATTTTATTGGGAAATACACCCCAGAGGGCATCTTAGAGATGCCCCCTGAAAACATACCCGACTTCCAGTGTGGGCTGACTAGTTTTGACAGCCTGCCACACACCAGACATGTTGCTGGCCACATGGGGAGAGTGCCTTTGTCACTCTGTGGCTAGTAACAAAGCCTGTACTGGGTGGAGGTGCTTCTCACCTCCCCCTGCAGGAGCTGTAACACCTGGCGGTGAGCCTCAAAGGCTCACCCCTTTTGTTACAGTGCCACAGGGCATTCCAGCTAGTGGAGATGCCCGCCCCCTCCGGCCACAGCCCCACTTTTGGCGGCAAGGCTGGATGAGATAATGAGAAAAACAAGGAGGAGTCACTGGCCAGTCAGGACAACCCCTAAGGTGTCCTGAGCTGAGGTGACTCTGACTTTTAGAAATCCTCCATCTTGCAGATGGAGGATCCTCCCAATAGGATTAGGGATGTGCCCCCCTCCCCTCAGGGAGGAGGCACAAAGATGGTGTAGCCACCCCCGGCGCTAGTAGCCATTTGCTACTAACCCCCCAGACCTAAACACACCCCTAAATTGAGTATTTAGGGGCCCCCAGAACCAAGCAAGAGAGATTCCTGCAACCTGAAGACGAAGAAGGACTGCTGACCTGAAAGCCCTGCAGAGAAGACGGAGACACCCACTGCTTTGGACCCAGCCCTACCGGCCTGCCTCCCCACTTCAAGAAAAACTGCAACAGCAACGCGTTCCCCAGGGTCCAGCGGCATCTGAAGCATCAGAGGACTACCCTGCATCTAAAAGGACCAGGAACTCCAGAGGACAGCGGCTCTGCTCCAAAGAAAAAACAACTTTGCAACAAAGAAACAACTTTTAAAGGACTGCATGTTTCCCGCCGGAAGCGTGAGACTTTCCACTCTGCACCCGACGCCCCCGGCTCGACCTGCTGAGAAACAACACTACAGGGAGGACTTCCTGGTGACTGCGACCCTGTGAGTAGCCAGAGTTGACCCACCTGAGTCCCCCCCAGCGACGCCTCAGAGGGAATCCAGAGGCTCCCCCTGACCGCGACTGCCTGCTTTAAGAACCCGATGCCTGGTAAAGACACTGCACCCGCAGCCCCCAGGACCTGAAGGATCTGACCTCCAGTGCAGAAGTGACCCCCAGGTGCCCCTCTCCCTTGCCCAGGTTGTGGCTACCCAGAGGAGCCCCCCCTTGCCTGCCTGCTTCGCTGAAGAGCCCCCCGGGTCTCCCATTGAACCCCATTGCAAACCCGACGCCTGTTTGCACTCTGCACCCAGTCGCCCCCGTGCCGCTGAGGGTGTACTTTTTGTGCTGACTTGTGTCCCCCCATGCCCTACAAAACCCCCCTGGTCTGCCCTCCGAAGTCGCGGGTACCTACCTGCTGGCAGACTGGAACCGGGGCACCCCCTTCTCCATTGAAGCCTATGTGTTTTGGGCACCACTTTGACCTCTGCACCTGACCGGCCCTGAGCTGCTGGTGTGGTAACTTTGGGGTTTCCCTGAACCCCCAACGGTGGGCTACCTTGGACCCAATTTTGAACCCTGTAGGTGGTTTGCTTACCTGCAAAACTAACAAACACTTACCTCCCCCAGGAACTGTTGAAATTTGCACTGTGTCTAGTTTTAAAATAGCTTATTGCCATTTTTGCCAAAACTGTACATGCTATTTTGCTGATTCAAAGTTCCTATGATACCTAAGTGAAGTACCTTTCATTTGAAGTATTGATTGTAAATCTTGAACCTGTGGTTCTTAAAATAAACTAAGAAAATATATTTTCTATACAAAAACCTATTGGCCTGGAATTGTCTTTGAGTGTGTGTTCCTCATTTATTGCCTGTGTGTGTACAACAAATGCTTAACACTACCCTCTGATAAGCCTACTGCTCGACCATACTACCACAAAATAGAGCATTAGAATTATCTCTTTTTGCCACTATCTTACCTCTAAGGGGAACCCTTGGACTCTTACTTTTAAATAGTACATACAGAGCCAACTTCCTACAGTAGGCTACTAAGCTCCTCACAGTTGAGAGAAGGTCCGTCATCTTGAGAGTTGCAAGAATATTCCACTCTGGGATTGCTAGATGCCACACATCACCAGTACTTTGCCAGCAAAGAGGAGGGGATATACTAGCTTATTGAGTAGTAAGTGCGTTGTCCCCTTGAGGCACTTTCCTGGGATAAAATGGGCAAACCCTGGATCAGAGTGCACATTGGATTTAGAGAAAGGATTTGAAGAAGGACTGCCTTTGTGCCCTTGAAATTGCACAAAAAGAAGCTGCACCTTCGGATGGGCAGCACCTTCTGCACTTTGGGCTAGTGAAGTTTGGACTGCACCTGGCTCAGGGAAAAGTTGATTCTCAGCCCCTGAATAAAAGCAGTGACTCCAAGGGTCAGTCATCTGGCCCTCTTGAACAGCACCAGGGATATTAAAGTTCAAGAAGCCCAAAGCGCAAAGCAGTGGTCACTACTGATGAATCTCCGCTGACAGCCACTGAGTGCCCCAAGAGACTACCCCACAGTAGCCAAAAATTGTACCTGAGTCTGCTGGACTTGGAAGTGCTGTCAGATTTCAGATTGGCCACTCAAAAGGGACACTAGCCACCACCAAGGATATTCGCTCTGACAGGTGTCTCACAAGATTGCAAGCCCAGCCCCAGCTGGCCTTCCTTTGTCGCAAACAGGACTTCATGAGACTCAAGTTCTGAGGTCAAAGTCTTCCCACCTCACCATGAACCAAGGAATCACCCACAGCTCTCCTCCATCAACCACACAGCACCAGGAGCATCTTTTCATCCTGCATCCCCAATATCATGACTACTCGATTGTCATCTATGGCAGTTGTTTCCGAAAGGCTGGAACTGGACTGGAAAAGGCTCTGGTGGTCAGGTTACTCTCCAAAGTAACCTTACTGCCCCCCTAGACCTCCGTCCTGTCAGATTTGATCTCCCAACTTGGGGCAGAGTTTGCCAAACAAACTCCAAACATTTTGTTGACCAATGCTTGTTTGTGGTTCAAGCATCAAGTGTTGAAGCACAACATTTCTTTTTTATTGGAGAAAAGATTAATGAAACACAAGAAAAGGCATAAAAGGCTAAAATAGATGCAAAACAGCTTTCACTGTCAATATCAGACACTTCCTATTGGTATTTATAAAGCAGTTCACTACACATTCTTTAATTAGATGCAAATGTAAATATTTGAGAATTGGCTAAAAGCCATAACTTGCATGTGTATGGAAAACATACAAACTCAACAAGTTACAGTGTTTTAGCAACACCTTTGTGAATTGGGTCTCGACCAATTTGACACTGCAGACCACAACATGTGGTTCAACTGAACGTACCAGGTACTGTCAACCAATTCAACAGGGCTCTGGGAGGGGTGCACCTCAATATAAGTAGCCCAGAGGTTGTGAAGCTTGTGAATGTGATGTGAAGGAAGAAAGAAAATCGGATTTTATCAAAACTATATGTAGGAGTATGTAGCGAAGTTGAGGTAAATTCTTATTTTGGAATTTAATGGATGAGCATTTTAAAAAGGTAATAGTTAATGGCAGTAAGGTAAGGCAGATGCTTTGTTAAGAACAGTAAGGTATGTGAGGTCTGGGTGAGGGCTGGATGTCAAGTGGGAGGAAACATGAATAAAGGGCAGTACTAGACAGAGCAGAGCACAGATCATTCATCCCTTACAAATATTCATTATCTGAGCCATAGGCTTGTAGAATGATTTGCCCAGAATGCCTCTACTACAAGGTTTTATGTACAACTAAGATATATTCCATTGAATGAATGCACTGCAACTTATTGATATCAAATGAAAGCCATTGTAAATTAAGGCTGTCTTTTGGCATTTCTAAAATAATTTATAGAATTAATTGGCAACGCTTTGGTACACTACTGTCATGAAGATGTGGACACACAGGTTTGTAGGTTCATAAAAAATCTGTGCTATTGAAAATGAAATAAAATGAAATGAAAATGCCTTTTATTTCATTTGCAAAAAAGAAATGAACCCTCCACAGTACATCTCAGGCCACAAAGCTACCAAAGCGTGTTCTGCAGGCATTGTAGGAATCCATGCACCAGGAACAGGTGGCCACATGCAGGTAGACTAGGACAGCTGCCACGCTGCCTTAACTTGTATCCGTTACTACATATGGATATTGTTGTAGTCTATCCAGCAATGGATCCACTCATGCAAATGGTCCTGGCTCATCGTCCACCATCACCCAAACTTCAAAGGTAGTATGCCCAACTGGCGGGATATGGATGGGAAGGCCTTGTCTAGGTTTACCAGCCCTTCCAGCTAGCTATGAATCACCTCATATCACCTTGTCCTATAGAACCAAGGGACCTTCCCCGAATTTCTGGTGCTCTTTCTGAGGTATGTTCTTTTTAAGGTGATAAAAAATGTGTTGAAAATCCTTCGGAGTAAATAAATATTACCCTTTAAGAAACCATGCTAAGCCCACTTGTTCAGAGTAAGATTGGAATTGAAATGAATTGAAAAGTTTCCTGTCTTGTACCAGGGCGATCTGTTCTTGCTTGCTGGCCCACCAGCAGAGCTACCCAAAGCTTCCTACAAGAACGTCTGTTCCCCAACATTTGCTCCACGGTTGTGCCACAACATCCTTTATTCTAAACTATACAAATACCTAGGCCAGAGTCAGCTGTGTACTGTCCACTTGTTTGCTGGGAATGTCATTATTCAGAGTAAGCTACTGACGAGTTGGAAGAATTCTCATTGAACTGATATGATAGCGGGGAAACATGAAAAGTCTTCGTTGATTGTGGAAAGATTCCTATCTAAATTTGGGGTGGACCTTTACTTTATTTATTGAACTATATTAATGTTTGGTTGGGTTGTTACTTACAACATGTGACACAATTTCTCTTAGGATTGCCTCACACGAGCGAAATAAAAGTCAACCTGACTTACTATTTTAGGGGATAAACCATGCCTTTGTGAGTCCCTTTTAAAGCAGTGTTGGTAATCAGTCACATCTCTCTTCAGTCTGTGACCCCACTCCTTTTTACCCCACAAGTGATATTCCCTACAGTCGAGAGGAAGTATTCTGATGTTTTGTGAGTGACAAATAGAAGGCAAATAGCATATGACCCTCTAAGATGGGGAGTGTGTGCCAGCATTCGCATTCGCTTTTGCAGGTAGTGACCACATTCTAGAACTTTCTTAGATGCTTTTTCAAGAAAGCTCTTTGCTAGACAGGTGGAATCACTTAATAGAAAGAGACAAAATAAGAATAAAATAAATATTGTGTCACTATCAGTGTGTAAATACCTGGACACTTCATTAATCAAAGGAGAGTCTGTTAGGAAGCATGTTGCTCGTCTGTGTCTCATTGCCACAGCTCATGCATGGGACAACTGACAGTGTCCAAAGCAGGAGACATTTTAAGTGAAAACAACAAACGTCAGAAGTGGAGTAAGATGATGCCTTCTTTTAGCGAAAGGGGAAAATGTAACACATTTTTCTCATAGATGGCAAAAAAACAAAATAGTAATGGGATCTCACTATACTCCTCATATTTACTCAATGGAACACAATATGACAATTAGGAGATGAATGTATATATTACTATTTGGGGACATTTCTGATAAGTTCATGCTCAGTGACATGCAGCCAAGAACGCTCATATGGACTGTTGACGAGTAATGATGATAATGTAAAAAGTATTTGAGAGCACGATATAATATATGAAAGTTTCTCAGGATCCACTAATTCACCAGGCAATCAATTCACACGGAAAGCTGCAGGAGTCCCACCCATCCAATGACTATTCAACTGCACTTTACAGGATTTAAAGTAGTTTCTCCTTACAGTGAATGCACTTCACCTTTGCATCTAAGGGCGTCCACAATTACGTGTGACAACAGCAATAAACGTGGACAGGGAAAGTGCTAAATACATTTGTTTAGTCTATGATTCATTGAAATGCTTTATAACGTTTGTAGTTGCTTGAAGAATTCAGTCACGGAGCTTTAATTCTTGTTAATAGTTATCACAGGTAACTATCCATAAAAAACGATGTGCAATGCATCATGGATGGACCAAAACAGTCGAAAACTGACAGATTCCGAAACGGAGTCCTGTGATGGGACCACCCAGCGTGTTAAGACATGGGCTCCATCAGTCCCTCTCTAGGCTTGTTTTGGTAACGAGTCCTATCAAAAGCAAGGTCAGAAACTATACAACAATCTGGGATGTATGCCTCAGTCTCAAGAAGGCGTGGTGGCTAAATTTGGCGCACTATTCAACTCCTGCCACAGCTACGGCAAGGCAACATGCATTTACCTGCCTAAGGTAAGAGACTGGGGCAGGCACAAAACCTGCACTGTGACACAAAGAACATTTGTGAAAGAAAAACATACAATGCATTGCAGCAGAGACCCACACTAATATGCCATAAATTGCAGAAGCACCTTCCAAATACTTTGCACCACACCAGATGCTTAGAACACTACCCAGACAGAAACCTCTGCTCTGAAGTACAGGACCTCCCAGTGTTCCAAAAAAACCCACAAGAGCAGAAAAGACAAACACTTTTCTGTAGTTGGTCCTCCAGTTGGAATAATCGCTCTAAGTCCACATGCAACGCATCCAACCTTTTAAGCTCTTCAGAAAATACTCAAGCTTCACATTTTTGAGTCCAGCTCTATAGCTGCTGCGGCCACTGCGTCTCATGACTCATTTAGTCCATAGCATCGATTTTCCAGCTCTTTTAATGCTCTCTTCTCATTAGTAGCTATGAGCAAATACGTTATGCAGGTCAAATTAAAGACCACAACACAACTGAAAAAATATCACTGGGGATATTTTATCGGAGGAGTTGAATTGTATATTCCGATATCATGGGGGTATAATTTTTAAACTTACAGTTACGTGTCTACAAGTGACATTTTTGGGTTAGGATGAATTTTGTGACACGACTATTCTTCAATACATCTAAACCGTGAGATATTTTTATTCATGGGTCTTTGAATCAAATATTAATACTATTGACTTTTAATAAATATTAGGCAGCGGAATGAAACTCTCGATATCAAACCATGACTATATATTTTTAATCTAAAACCCTTATGTCATCAACGACTTCACAAACAGAATTCACCCGGCATGCTTCAGAATATTCTAACAGTTTGCGTGCAAATAACTTACTATCGCTAAGATCAACAGACAATACATAGCAACAAAATCAGTGAACAGATGACACGACAGTTTGCAATGATCTGCAATCTGGTTTACAGGGCAATGTCTTGGGTGGTGATGTGTCGAGTTACCAAGTTAGCAGGGATAGAAAACAAAGGGTAACCGGATGACTCATGGCTTGAATAATTTAGCAGGCAGCAATCAACACACACTGGCTCAAACAGAAACGCTCAAACACAAAACTGAAATGTTCGAGCCTCTCAGCTATCGTATTCCATATGGGGCCACCGGTGTGTGCGTGCTAATGCGCTAGCTTAGGGCAGTGTTCACAAAGGACTTCCCATCAGTCACACAATGAGAGAAAAGCCTTACTGAAAAAACCCGGCGATGGGTTTTAACAGATGTTTGCGGACTCGGTAAACTAAACCTGCACTTTGTTTAGCACACCATTAGGGAAAAGTGGATGTTTCGTGCTGAAAAATTACAAGAATATATAGATATTAACTGTTAATAACTTCTCCTGCACCTGAATTTTGTTTTCCATGAAGACTCTAGGAGAGTATTAAGGGCTATATGAAGGATTATAGGCGATTGAATGAACCGCTAAATTGCAAACATGGACTGTTGGTGAACTAAAAATATTAGTAGGCATGGCGGCATGATTACTGGCTGTAATTCAACACAATTTCCTGCAAAACAGTAATCCATCAATAAATAATGGATTTGATCCAAGAAGGAAGACAGATCATTCCAACGTTGTGTGCCAAGAAAGGAAAATTACCCACACCCTGATCTAACTTTCCTAACATGTGGTATAGAAAAGTAACTGTGTGTGTAAACAAACCACCGTTGAAAGGCTAGCGGCTTAAAATCAAAGTGCTGGGGGGATTTTTCAATACCACAGAAAACTCGATGCCTAACTCTAGTAAGCCTTAAACCCCTCCGCCCCCTTTGGTTAACTGGAAGCCAGTGGGCCTGAGTAACACGCTCAAATCTCTTCAAATCACAAACTACTCTGACCGCGAACAGTTTGCTTTGCATTCTTTATAATTGGGTAATAGACGAGTCGGGAAGATAAAACACAGAATATTGCAGTAGTCTGTTCTGGAAAGCACCCAGGCTGAAATAACGTGCATACAATACTGTATGGGTAAAAAAGACAGAAGTTTTCTTGGCACTTGGAGGTAAGAGAAACACGCTGAAGAGACTGCTTTATTCTGACATTGCAGGGACAATTGATATTCCAAAAATGTACCCAGGGATTTAACACTGAATGAGGAAAAGAGAGCCTCTTCCATGTGTTATTGGCCTTCAGCTGGAGAAGGTTACGCCAGCCACTTCTGAACAGCTGAAAGAGGCCTTCCAATGACTGGTAATACTGGATGCCTGATGTTCACAATGAGTAATCCGTGTAAGGGACCAGTGCACAGCCATACTATCTAATACGTTGTATCAAAGGCGAAATGTAAATAATAAATAGCATGGGAAACAATGAAGAACACTAAGGGACCCCACCGCAAACAGTCATAGCACATGACCGAAATGGGGAAGCACTGAGGTTGTGTGTTAAAAAGGAGGCAAACTGCACTAAAATTGACCTTGTAAGAGTTGCCTCCATAAGAGAATTTAAATAGAGTGCTCTGTTCCAAGGTATCAAAGCAGTAAAAAAATCATGGAAAAAGTGCGCAGTCAAGTCTCTCTGATCTATAATCCACCTTTGCTCATCCGAGGCAAGATCAAGGGCTAGGTATGTGGTTCTGCCCAAATGAAAGCCTGGTTAGTTTGATTCCTCAAGAAGAAAATCCAACGATTTTGCTTCTACCCTTTCACAAATTTCACACAGGACCATCAAGAGGGTAATAGGTCAATAGTTTGCTACCCTAAATGCATCTAATTTACCATTATTTTTCATCAGAGACTTTGCACTGCCACATTTCTAATCTGCAGGAACAAACGCTGCCAAGAATGATAAGTTATTTTTATGTATGAAAACAAGTAGTAAGAGGATAGAACACGCTTGTAAAAATGAAACTGGACATAGATTATGAAGGGGGCGACTTCAACTGCCTGAGTATGCTTCCCAATTCCTCTGAGGAAGCAGGTGAGAAGGTAGATGCTGTCAGTTCTCTATATGAGTTTGATTCTTAAGTTATTAACTAGACTTGCCTAATTAGGGATTTGTACTGAGTTTTCTGGATATCTATTTCTGTATTTAGGCCTTCATGGCAATTCATGTATGTAGGAAGTTGGCTCTGTATGCACTATTTCAAAGTAAGGAATAGTATGCACAGAGTCCAAGGGTTCCCCTTAGAGGTAAGATAGTGGCAAAAAGAGATAATACTAATGCTCTATTTTGTGGTAGTGTGGTCGAGCAGTACGCTTATCAAAGGAGTAGTGTTAAGCATTTGTTGTACATACACACAGGCAATAAATGAGGAACACACACTCAGAGACAAATCCAGGCCAATAGGTTTTGTTATAGAAAAATATATTTTCTTAGTTTATTTTAAGAACCACAGGTTCAAATTCTACATGTAATATCTCATTTGAAAGGTATTGCAGGTAAGTACTTTAGGAACTTTGAATAATTACAGTAGCATATATACTTTTCACATAAAACACAAATAGCTGTTTTAAAAGTGGACACACTGCAATTTTCACAGTTCCTGGGGAGGTAAGTTTTTGTTAGTTTTGTCAGGTAAGTAAATCACTTACAAGTCTCAGGTTTGGGTCCAAGGTAGCCCACCGTTGGGGGTTCAGAGCAACCCCAAAGTTACCACACCAGCAGCTAAGGGCCGGTCAGGTGCAGAGGTCGAAGAGGTGCCCAAAACACATAGGCTTCAATGAGAGAAGGGGGTGTCCCGGTTCCGGTCTGCCAGCAGGTAAGTACCCACGTCTTCGAAGGGCAGACCAGGGGGGTTTTGTAGGGCACCGGGGGGGACACAAGTCAGCACAAAAAGTACACCCTCAGCAGCGCGGGGGCGGCCGGGTGCAGTGTGCAAACACGCGTCGGGTTTTCAATGGTTTTCAATGAGAGACCAAGGGATCTCTTCAGCGGTGCAGGCAGGCAAGTGGGGGGCTCCTCGGGGTAGCCACCACCTGGGCAAAGGAGCGGGCCTCCTGGGGGTCACTCCTGCACAGGAGTTCCGTTCCTTTAGGTGCTGGGGGCTGTGGGTGCAGGGTCTTTTCCAGCCGTCGGGAAATGGAGTTCAGGCAGTCGCGGTCAGGGGGAGCCTCGGGATTCCCTCTGCAGGCGTCGCTGTAGGGGCTCAGGGGGGACAACTTTGGTTACTCACGGTCTCGGAGTCGCCGGAGGGTCCTCCCTGAGGTGTTGGTTCTCCACCAGTCGAGTCGGGGTCGCCGGGTGCAGTGTTGCAAGTCTCACGCTTCTTGCGGGGAGTTGCAGGGGTCTTTAAATCTGCTCCTTTGAAACAAAGTTGCAGTCTTTTGGAGCAGGGCCGCTGTCCTCTGGAGTTTCTTGTCTTTCTTGAAGCAGGGCAGTCCTCTGAGGATTCAGAGGTCGCTGGTCCTTTGGAAAGCGTCGTTGGGGCAGGTTTCTTTGGAAGGCAGGAGACAGGCCGGTAGGACTGGGGCCAAAGCAGTTGGTGTCTTCTGTTCTTCCTCTGCAGGGGTTTTTCAGCTCAGCAGTCTTCTTCTTCTTGTAGTTTCAGGAATCTAAATTCTTAGGTTCAGGGAAGCCCTTAAATACTAAATTTAAGGGCGTGTTTAGGTCTGGGGGGTTAGTAGCCAATGGCTACTAGCCCTGAGGGTGGGTACACCCTCTTTGTGCCTCCTCCCAAGGGGAGGGGGTCACATCCCTAATCCTATTGGGGAATCCTCCATCTGCAAGATGGAGGATTTCTAAAAGTTAGAGTCACTTCAGCTCAGGACACCTTAGGGGCTGTCCTGACTGGCCAGTGACTCCTCCTTGTTATTCTCATTATTTCCTCCGGCCTTGCCGCCAAAAGTGGGGCCGTGGCTGGAGGGGGCGGGCAACTCCACTAGCTGGAGTGCCCTGCGGTGCTGAAACAAAGGGGGTAAGCCTTTGAGGCTCACCGCCAGGTGTTACAGCTCCTGCCTGGGGGAGGTGATAGCATCTCCACCCAGTGCAGGCTTTGTTACTGGCCTCAGAGTGACAAAGGCACTCTCCCCATGGGGCCAGCAACATGTCTCGGTTGTGGCAGGCTGCTGGAACCAGTCAGCCTACACAGATAGTCGGTTAAGGTTTCAGGGGGCACCTCTAAGGTGCCCTCTGGGGTGTATTTTACACTAAAATGTACACTGGCATCAGTGTGCATTTATTGTGCTGAGAAGTTTGATACCAAACTTCCCAGTTTTCAGTGTAGCCATTATGGTGCTGTGGAGTCCGTGTTTGACAGACTCCCAGACCATATACTCTTATGGCTACCCTGCACTTACAATGTCTAAGGTTTGGCTTAGACACTGTAGGGGCACAGTGCTCATGCACTGGTGCCCTCACCTATGGTATAGTGCACCCTGCCTTAGGGCTGTAAGGCCTACTAGAGGGGTGACTTATCTATACTGCATAGGCAGTGTGAGGTTGGCATGGCACTCTGAGGGGAGTGCCATGTCGACTTACTCGTTTTGTTCTCACCAGCAAACACAAGCTGGCAAGCAGTGTGTCTGTGCTGAGTGAGGGGTCCCCAGGGTGGCATAAGATATGCTGCAGCCCTTAGAGACCTTCCCTGGCATCAGGGCCCTTGGTACCAGGGGTACCAGTTACAAGGGACTTACCTGGATGCCAGGGTGTGCCAATTGTGGAATCAAAAGTACAGGTTAGGGAACGAACACTGGTGCTGGGGCCTGGTTAGCAGGCCTCAGCACACTTTCAATTCAAAACATAGCAGCAGCAAAGGCAAAAAGTCAGGGGGTAACCATGCCAAGGAGGCATTTCCTTACACAACCCCCCCCCCCCCCAAACGAAAGAGGATGAGACTAACCTTTCCCAAGAGAGTCTTCATTTTCTAAGTGGAAGAACCTGGAAAGGCCATCTGCATTGGCATGGGCAGTCCCAGGTCTGTGTTCCACTATAAAGTCCATTCCCTGTAGGGAGATGGACCACCTCAACAGTTTTGGATTTTCACCTTTCATTTGCATCAGCCATCTGAGAGGTCTGTGGTCAGTCTGAACTAGGAAGTGAGTACCAAAGAGGTATGGTCTCAGCTTCTTCAGGGACCAAACCACAGCAAAGGCCTCCCTCTCAATGGCACTCCAACGCTGCTCCCTGGGGAGTAACATCCTGCTAATGAAAGCAACAGGCTGGTCAAGGCCATCATCATTTGTTTGGGACAAAACTGCCCCTATCCCATGCTCAGAGGCATCTGTTTGCACAATGAACTGCTTGGAGTAATCTGGAGCTTTTAGAACTGGTGCTGTGCACATAGCTTGTTTCCGGGTGTCAAAGGCCTGTTGGCATTCTACAGTCCAGTTTACTTTCTTGGGCATTTTCTTGGAGGTGAGTTCTGTGAGGGCTGTCAAAATGGATCCATATCCCTTCACAAACCTCCTATAGTACCCAGTCAAGCCAAGGAATGCCCTGACTTGAGTCTGGGTTTTTGGAGCTGCCCAGTCCAGAATAGTCTGGATCTTAGGCTGGAGTGGCTGAACTTGGCCTCCACTTACAAGGTGTCCCAAGTAAACCACAGTTCCCTGCCCTATCTGGCATTTGGATGCCTTGATAGAGAGGCCTGCAGATTGCAGAGCCTTCAAAACCTTCTTCAGGTGGACCAGGTGATCCTGCCAGTTGGAGCTAAAGACAGCAATATCGTCAAGATAAGCTGCACTGAAGGACTCCAAGCCAGCAAGGACTTGATTCACCAACCTTTGGAAGGTGGCAGGGGCATTCTTTAAACCAAAGGGCATAACAGTGAACTGATAATGCCCATCAGGTGTGGAGAATGCTGTCTTTTCTTTTGCTCCAGGGGCCATTTTGATTTGCCAGTACCCTGCTGTTAAGTCAAAGGTACTTAAGAATTTGGCAGCCCCTAATTTATCAATCAGCTCATCAGCTCTAGGAATGGGATGGGCATCTGTCTTGGTGACAGAGTTAAGTCCTCTGTAGTCCACACAAAACCTCATCTCTCTCTTTCCATCTTTGGTGTGAGGTTTGGGGACTAAGACCACTGGGCTAGCCCAGGGGCTGTCAGAGTACTCAATTACTCCCAATTCCAGCATCTTGTGGACTTCCACCTTGATGCTTTCCTTAACTTGATCAGACTGTCTGAATATTTTGTTTTTGACAGGCATGCTGTCTCCTGTGTCCACATCATGGGTACACAGGTGTGTCTGACCAGGGGTTAGGGAAAAGAGCTCAGCAAACTGTTGCAGGACCTTCCTACAGTCAGCTTGCTGTTGGCCAGAGAGGGTGTCTGAATAGATCACTCCATCTACTGAGCCATCATTAGGGTCTGATGACAGAAGATCAGGGAGAGGCTCACTCTCAGCTTCCTGATCCTCATCTGTTACCATTAACAGATTTACATCAGCCCTGTCATGGAAGAGCTTAAGGCGGTTCACATGGATCACCCTCTTGGGGCTCCTGCTTGTGCCCAGGTCTACCAGATAGGTGACCTGACTCTTCCTCTCTAGCACTGGGTAAGGGCCACTCCATTTGTCCTGAAGTGCCCTGGGAGCCACAGGCTCCAAAACCCAGACTTTCTGCCCTGGTTGAAATTCAACCAGTGCAGCCTTTTGGTCATACCAACACTTCTGGAGCTGTTGGCTGGCCTCAAGGTTTTTGCTTGCCTTTTCCATGTACTCTGCCATCCTTGAGCGAAGGCCAAGTACATAGTCCACTATGTCTTGTTTAGGCTCATGAAGAGGTCTCTCCCAGCCTTCTTTCACAAGAGCTAGTGCTCCCCTTACAGGGTGGCCAAACAGAAGTTCAAAGGGTGAGAACCCTACTCCCTTCTGAGGCACCTCTCTGTAAGCGAAAAGCAGACATGGCAAGAGGACATCCCATCTCCTTTTGAGTTTTTCTGGGAGCCCCATGATCATGCCCTTTAATGTCTTGTTGAACCTCTCAACAAGGCCATTAGTTTGTGGATGATATGGTGTAGTGAATTTATAAGTCACTCCACACTCATTCCACATGTGTTTTAGGTATGCTGACATGAAGTTGGTACCTCTGTCAGACACCACCTCCTTAGGGAAGCCCACTCTGGTAAAGATACCAATGAGGGCCTTGGCTACTGCAGGGGCAGTAGTCGACCTAAGGGGAATAGCTTCAGGATACCTAGTAGCATGATCCACTACTACTAGGATGTACATATTTCCTGAGGCTGTGGGAGGTTCCAGTGGACCCACTATGTCCACACCCACTCTTTCAAAGGGGACCCCCACCACTGGAAGTGGAATGAGGGGGGCCTTTGGGTGTCCACCTGTCTTACCACTGGCTTGACAGGTGGTACAGGAGGTGCAAAACTCCTTAACCTTCTGGGACATGATGGGCCAGTAGAAGTGGTTGACTAACCTCTCCCACGTCTTGGTTTGTCCCAAATGCCCAGCAAGGGGAATATCATGGGCTAAGGTCAGAATAAACTCTCTGAACCCCTGAGCCACTACCACTCTCCTAGTGGCACCAGGTTTGGGATCTCTTGCCTCAGTGTACAGGAGTCCATCTTCCCAATAGACCCTATGTGTTCCATTTTTCTTGCCTTTGGACTCTTCAGCAGCTTGCTGCCTAAGGCCTTCAAGAGAGGGACAGGTTTCTTCTCCCTTACACAACTCTTCCCTTGAGGGTCCCCCTGGGCCCAAGAGCTCAACCTGATAAGGTTCCAGCTCCATAGGCTCAGTTCCCTCAGAGGGCAGAACTTCTTCCTGAGAAGAGAGGCTCTCTTTTTCTTGTTGTGTTGCAGCTGGTTTCCCAGCTGACTTTCCTTTTCTCTTGGTAGGCTGGGCCTTTCTTCCAGACTCCAGCTCTACTTTTTCACCCTGTGCCTTGCACTGTGCCCTTGTTTTGACACACACCAGTTCAGGGATACCCAGCATGGCTGCATGGGTTTTCAGTTCTACCTCAGCCCATGCTGAGGACTCCAGGTCATTTCCAAGCAAACAGTCTACTGGGATATTTGAGGAGACCACCACCTGTTTCAGGCCATTGACCCCTCCCCACTCTAAAGTTACCATTGCCATGGGATGTACTTTAGTTTGATTGTCAGCATTGGTGACTGGATAGGTTTGTCCAGTCAGGTATTGGCCAGGGGAAACCAGTTTCTCTGTCACCATAGTGACACTGGCACCTGTATCCCTCAGGCCCTCTACACTTGTCCCATTAATTAAGAGCTGCTGCCTGTATTTTTGCATGTTAGGGGGCCAGGCAGCCAGTGTGGCTAAATCCACCCCACCCTCAGAGACTAATGTAGCTTCAGTGTGACACCTGATTTGCTCTGGGCACACTGTTGATCCCACTTGGAGACTGGCCATTCCAGTTTTAGCTGGAGTGGAGTTAGAAGTGGTATCTTTCTTGGGACAGGCCTTGTCTCCAGTTTGGTGTCCAGACTGACTACAGCTACGACACCAGGCCTTTTTGGGATCAAAGTTTTTACCCTTGTACCCACGATTGTTTTGTGAAGAGGCTCTGGGCCCACCATCCTGTGCAGGTTTTTGGGGGCCTGTAGAAGACTCTTTACTATTTTTGTTTTTGGCTGTCTCACCACCCTTCCCCTGGGGAGGTTTTGTGACCCCTTTCTTTTGGTCACCCCCTGTGGAAGTTTTGGACACCCTAGTCTTGACCCAATGGTCCGCCTTCTTTCCCAATTCTTGGGGAGAAATTGGTCCTAGGTCTACCAGATGCTGATGCAGTTTATCATTGAAACAATTACTTAATAGGTGTTCTTTCACAAATAAATTGTACAGCCCATCATAATTACTTACACCACTGCCTTGAATTCAACCATCTAGTGTTTTTACTGAGTAGTCTACAAAGTCAACCCAGGTCTGGCTCGAGGATTTTTGAGCCCCCCTGAATCTAATCCTATACTCCTCAGTGGAGAATCCAAAGCCCTCAATCAGGGTAACCTTCATGAGGTCATAAGATTCTGCATCTTTTCCAGAGAGTGTGAGGAGTCTATCCCTACACTTTCCTGTGAACATTTCCCAAAGGAGAGCACCCCAGTGAGATTTGTTCACTTTTCTGGTTACACAAGCCCTCTCAAAAGCTGTGAACCATTTGGTGATGTCATCACCATCTTCATAGTTAGTTACAATCCCTTTAGGGATTTTCAACATGTCAGGAGAATCTCTGACCCTATTTATGTTGCTGCCACCATTGATGGGTCCTAGGCCCATCTCTTGTCTTTCCCTTTCTATGGCTAGGATCTGTCTTTCCAAAGCCAATCTTTTGGCCCTCCTGGCTAACTGGATGTCCTCTTCACTGGAGTTATCCTCAGTGATTTCAGAGAGGTTGGTCCCTCCTGTGAGGGAGCCAGCATCTCTGACTATTATGCTTGGAGTCAGGGCTTGAGAGGCCCTGTCTTCCCTAGATAGGACTGGTAGGGGGGAATCACCCTCCACGTCACTATCATCATCCTCTGAGTTGCCATCCTCAGAGGGGTTGGCCTTTTCAAACTCTGCCAACAGCTCCTGGAGCTGTAGTTTGGAAGGTCTGGGGCCCATTACTATTTTCTTTAGTTTACAGAGTGACCTTAGCTCCCTCATCTTAAGATGGAGGTAAGGTGTAGTGTTGAGTTCCACCACATTCATCTCTGCACTAGACATTATGCTTCTAAAAGTTGGAATACTTTTTAAGAATCTAAAACTAGTTCTAGGTTCTAATTCAAACTTTTACAAAACTTTTAAACTCTAAAAGAAATGCTAAACAGGATCTAACACAAGGCCCTAGCAGGTCTTTTAAGAATTTAGAAAGATTTCAAATTGCAAAAACAATTTCTAATGACAATTTTTGGAATTTGTTGTGTGATCAGGTATTGGCTGAGTAGTCCAGCAAATGCAAAGTCTTGTACCCCACCGCCGATCCACCAATGTAGGAAGTTGGCTCTGTATGCACTATTTCAAAGTAAGGAATAGTATGCACAGAGTACAAGGGTTCCCCTTAGAGGTAAGATAGTGGCAAAAAGAGATAATACTAATGCTCTATTTTGTGGTAGTGTGGTCGAGCAGTAGGCTTATCAAAGGAGTAGGGTTAAGCATTTGTTGTACATACACACAGGCAATAAATGAGGAACACACACTCAGAGACAAATCCAGGCCAATAGGTTTTGTTATAGAAAAATATATTTTCTTAGTTTATTTTAAGAACCACAGGTTCAAATTCTACATGTAATATCTCATTTGAAAGGTATTGCAGGTAAGTACTTTAGGAACTTTGAATAATTACAGTAGCATATATACTTTTCACATAAAACACAAATAGCTGTTTTAAAAGTGGACACAGTGCAATTTTCACAGTTCCTGGGGGAGGTAAGTTTTTGTTAGTTTTGTCAGGTAAGTAAATCACTTACAAGTCTCAGGTTTGGGTCCAAGGTAGCCCACCGTTGGGGGTTCAGAGCAACCCCAAAGTTACCACACCAGCAGCTCAGGGCCGGTCAGGTGCAGAGGTCAAAGAGGTGCCCAAAACACATAGGCTTCAATGGAGAGAAGGGGGTGTCCCGGTTCCGGTCTGCCAGCAGGTAAGTACCTGCATCTTCGGAGGGAAGACCAGGGGGGTTTTGTAGGGCACCGGGGGGGACACAAGTCAGCACAAAAAGTACACCCTCAGCAGCGCGGGGGCGGCCGGGTGAAGTGTGCAAACACGCATCGGGTTTTCAATGGTTTTCAATGAGAGACCAAGGGATCTCTTCAGCGGTGCAGGCAGGCAAGGGGGGGGCTCCTCGGGGTAGCCACCACCTGGGCAAGGGAGAGGGCCTCGTGGGGGTCACTCCTGCACAGGAGTTCCATTCCTTTAGGTGCTGGGGGCTGCGGGTGCAGGGTCTTTTCCAGCCGTCGGGAAATGGAGTTCAGGCAGTTGCGGTCAGGGGGAGCCTCGGGATTCCCTCTGCAAGCGTCACTGTAGGGGCTCAGGGGGGACAACTTTGGTTACTCACGGTCTCGGAGTCGCCGGAGGGTCCTCCCTGAGGTGTTGGTTCTCCACCAGTCGAGTCGGGGTCGCCGGGTGCAGTGTTGCAAGTCTCAAGCTTCTTGCAGGGAGTTGCAGGGGTCTTTAAATCTGCTCCTTTGAAACAAAGTTGCAGTCTTTTGGAGCAGGGCCGCTGTCCTCGGGAGTTTCTTGTCTTTCTTGAAGCAGGGCAGTCCTCTGAGGATTTAGAGGTCGCTGGTCCTTTGGAAAGTGTCGCTGGGGCAGGTTTCTTTGGAAGGCAGGAGACAGGCCGGTAGGACTGGGGCCAAAGCAGTTGGTGTCTTCTGTTCTTCCTCTGCAGGGGGTTTTCAGCTCAGCAGTCTTCTTCTTCTTGTAGTTTCAGGAATCTAAATTCTTAGGTTCAGGGAAGCCCTTAAATACTAAATTTAAGGGCGTGTTTAGGTCTGGGGGGTTAGTAGCCAATGGCTACTAGCCCTGAGGGTGGGTACACCCTCTTTGTGCCTCCTCCCAAGGGGAGGGGGTCACATCCCTAATCCTATTGGGGAATCCTCCATCTGCAAGATGGAGGATTTCTAAAAGTTAGAGTCACTTCAGCTCAGGACACCTTAGGGGCTGTCCTGACTGGCCAGTGACTCCTCCTTGTTATTCTCATTATTTCCTCCGGCCTTGCCGCCAAAAGTGGGGCCGTGGCCGGAGGGGGCGGGCAACTCCACTAGCTGGAGTGCCCTGCGGTGCTGGAACAAAGGAGGTAAGCCTTTGAGGCTCACCGCCAGGTGTTACAGCTCCTGCCTGGGGGAGGTGATAGCATCTCCACCCAGTGCAGGCTTTGTTACTGGCCTCAGAGTGACAAAGGCACTCTCCCCATGGGGCTAGCAACATGTCTCGGTTGTGGCAGGCTGCTGGAACCAGTCAGCCTACACAGATAGTCGGTTAAGGTTTCAGGGGGCACCTCTAAGGTGCCCTCTGGGGTGTATTTTACACTAAAATGTACACTGGCATCAGTGTGCATTTATTGTGCTGAGAAGTTTGATACCAAACTTCCCAGTTTTCAGTGTAGCCATTATGGTGCTGTGGAGTCCGTGTTTGACAGACTCCCAGACCATATACTCTTATGGCTACCCTGCACTTACAATGTCTAAGGTTTGGCTTAGACACTGTAGGGGCACAGTGCTCATGCACTGGTGCCCTCACCTATGGTATAGTGCACCCTGCCTTAGGGCTGTAAGGCCTACTAGAGGGGTGACTTATCTATACTGCATAGGCAGTGTGAGGTTGGCATGGCACCCTGAGGGGAGTGCCATGTCGACTTACTCGTTTTGTTCTCACCAGCACACACAAGCTGGCAAGCAGTGTGTCTGTGCTGAGTGAGGGGTCCCCAGGGTGGCATAAGATATGCTGCAGCCCTTAGAGACCTTCCCTGGCATCAGGGCCCTTGGTACCAGGGGTACCAGTTACAAGGGACTTACCTGGATGCCAGGGTGTGCCAATTGTGGAATCAAAAGTACAGGTTAGGGAAAGAACACTGGTGCTGGGGCCTGGTTAGCAGGCCTCAGCACACTTTCAATTCAAAACATAGCATCAGCAAAGGCAAAAAGTCAGGGTTAACCATGCCAAGGAGGCATTTCCTTACAATGTATTTTTCTCTGTACCTCAGTTATTAATAATTCTGTAAAAAATAGTTTTTGCCTTAATCTTAATCTGGAACCCATTTATTAATGCTTATTATGTTTTACTCTGCTATATTGTGATTTATTTCTATGAGGAGTGTAGTCTATTATCGCTAGATCAACAAGAGGCGTTGGAACTGAGTAGGTTGGGTAAAAATCAGGGAGTTCAAACCATTGGGGTTAGGGAAATATTGAGTTTTGTCTGGTGTTTGAGAGGAAATGAAATGTTAAGAAATTATGGTACATCAGACATCGGTAAAAAAAACAATATAAGATATATGTGGTGAAAGAGCAGTGTAGGCCTAAAATCCATGCTGATACCAGAGAGGTGAATAGTTCACTTCAAAATAGAATGCATGAACAGCAAGCTCCTAGTTAAAGGAAACCCCATGTTTTTAAGTTTGAAGGATTTTATGTTCTCAGCACACAGGCGCATATTCTGTTATCCAGGTAGATTAAAAACATGATTGAAGAATAGTAGCAGGAGATTGAATTAGCCAAGGATACACCAAATCTGATAAGAGGTAATGGGAGCAGAGCGATAAAAACACATGCAAATACACATGCATGTGTATTCAAGACTAGTGAATAGTTCGTTTGTTAAGCATTGTTACAACTGCAATAAAGAATGTGTAAGAATTAGGTTAAAGGTTTAAGGACACCAGTGATGTGACATTTTGTAACAAACATGTAACTGCTAAGTAGCTTATTATTTGGCCTTTTGTATTAAATATTGTTCATGTTGCTATATAAGTGGCTGATTGTTAAGCAGATAAATTAGACCAGATGTTTTAACTATATGAAGATTGCTACTCTCTCTGCTGCAACCGTAAAAAACAAGTTTTGCCTTGCCGAGGGGAGTCTTGTATTTTTCTTTATCTTACATTTCCCCGCAACATTGGTCTCTAACATGAAGATGGGAAACATCAGGTGTTGTAAAACTGTAGCGATGGTGCTATTAACATGTACAGTATGAGTATCAGTTGGCCTGCTGGTGTGCCCACTGACTCCTGTGGGAAATGTTTCAGGTCATATGACTAGGGGCGTTGCAGATATGACTAGTTATTGGGAATCTAAACAAATAATACCAATACATGAAAAGCACATGGATAGAAGTTTTAGAAATAATGGGTATACCAAAATAATTAAAAAACATTTTTAAATAATGAAATGTAATAGTTGCTATGTATGCACTTTCCTTTCTACATTAGCTGGTCAAGGAGCTACCTACATTCAGTTAGAACTTTTTGATTCACTTTCTTGCACTGTTTATTTAGCTATTTTTAATCATGTTGAGTTTGGTTAATCTATTCATTCATTAGAATGATAAGGAAATTAAATATGGGAAGTATTTGAGAGCGACTGCACAAAAAAGAGCTGATACCTAAATGGGTGAAGTTTTTCATGTTTGCTTAGCAGTAAAGACATTTCTTTGGTTTGTCAGCCTTAGGGTGGTCTTCCCCAAATTTTTGGTCTTACTCCTTCATTTTTGCTGATCTCGTTTTTGTTGACCTTTTCTTTCACTTGTCTCACCCAGTAACCTAGTTTTCTACAAGTGTGATTTTATTAAAGAATATATTAAAAGGAGTGTAAAAGTTGTAAGGAATCTGGAAGAGCTGACAGTTGCCTTAGAGGAAATTGAGGCAGAAGATGAATTTAGGTTCTCAGCTTTACATCCAAGGTTGCAGATTGAGCAAGAGAGGGAAGGTGAGATGTGTATGGTAAGGCACAGTTCCATAAAAGATGAAAGAGCAGAGTTTGTTGGTGAAAATATATGTGATGAAACTTATGAAGTTAATGGAGATCATTTGACTGGAAGAGAACCTGTCATGAGTGGTGTTTATTATGATTGTCGAAAGACCGCTTAATTCAATCTGCCAAAGACTTGGGTGGGTTAATGTTACCTAGATTTAGTTTTTACTAGAATCTATAATGTGAAAGAGTTGGAAGAGGAGCACAGTTTGAGAACAGTGAACAGAAAGTTTGGACAAGTGGTCCTGGACATTTTAGGGGCTAATATTTCTCCACTGGAAATAGCCATAAATGATGTGAAGATCAGGTGATTGTCTAGAGTTGTAGATAAACTTGCTTTGGATATGGCAAGACCCATTAAATTAGTGGATATAGAAATGTTATCAATTAAAGTGAAGGTTATTGTTCGACACAGCTCTTTCTGCAGGGTGATCCCCAAACCTTTAGCCTTCCTCCTCATGTTTTTTCCTGGATTTGTTTTTGTTGGCTACAGGACTCTGGGAACGTTACCACCGCTAAGCAGTGCTGAATTGCATGTGCTCTCTACTTAAAACATGGTAACAATGGCTTATCCACAATTCTGTGCCTCTGCCTGTCTCTGAATACACATCTGGAGTAGGTGACAGATGGGCTTGTGTGCATTCCCTCTAGAAAGTCACACACCAAGGGAGCTGGAATGTGACATTTGCATCCTGACGTCCCACCACCAGGCTGTTGGGCCTTCCTGGGCTAGATGAAAAGGAGGAGCTGATGCACCTGAATAGGGCTGTACATGTCCCTACACAAAGTGCTGCAACAGCCCCTGAAGAGTGTCTAGAGGCAGGGGAGGAAGGGCATGGATTTTGTGGACTTCAAAAGCATCTCTTTGAACTCTTCACTACTTCGAAGGCTCAACTGGGTATAAGCACTTGACCACAAACCCCACCAGATTAGTTCACTTTTGGGACCTGAAGAGATGCTGCCCGGAGGAGGTGCTGCCTGCTGATTGCTGTGCTGTAGGAGGGATTGCCACTTTACCTCTTGCTGTGCTTCGATGGCCTGATGCATCTTGCCTAGCAGTGAGAAGGACTGGATCTTCTCTCTACATCCTTTGATGCTAAAAGTAACTCCAAGGGCATGTTGGCTTGCTCCCTGTTCTGGAAGTCTCAGGGTCATCAAAGACTTCATCTCCCTATCACTACCAATGTACTCTGATACCCATGAGTCCAGCAGCTGAACTCAACAAGGATATGCACTTTGATTTTCCCAAGATCGACACTTCATTTTGTCAAAGATCGATGCTTCATGACCAACCAGTGTGGTGACCTACCAATGTAGGCTATTGCTGTCATTGGACTGTGCAACTTGTGAGTCCGACAGCTGAACTTGACATGGATGGTTGCTTTCCTTTGCCCAAGATCCTCACTTCCTTTTGTCAAAGATTGGTGCTACATGCCCAACCAGTGCTGCGATCTACCAAGGCAGTATGTGGCGACTTAAATTATCACCACATTCCTTCCCAACGCATTGCCTAGGTGACACTGAGCCATAGATGATCGTTGTGCCACATCAGCCCACCTTCATGGAAGCGGAAACTAACACTGTGCTCAGACGTTGGGAGCTTGCCTGCAATCCAGATGTGAGGGGCCCTATCTTGGGAGATCGCTGCATCTGCATTTCTTTTAACCGGGAGCCATGAGTCTATCTCGACCGCTCGAGGACAGCGCAGTGAGGCCCATCGCAACATCACCTTCCCACCAGGAGAGACCACAGCAGTGCAGGCCTGGACCAAAAGACCCACGACCCAGCTGCTTCGCCCAGAAAAGACACTGTGTGTAACAGGACCCACAAGGCCCCTGTAGCTGATCTGTGCGCTCACATGGGTGACTGAAATTGCCTGAGTACACTGCTCTTAAGGGACCAACTGTAAACCTTTATTCTAGTGGCTCTTTTGATCAGGATATGGTGGGCGAGTAACTATTCCCATTTGTGTTGTTTTACCCCGTGCTAGCATGGCCGCCAGTGATCTGTGAATCGAAAGTGCTTCTTAAGCACAGTACTTTAATTGACACTTTAGGAAGTTGATGAAATGGGTACCTGTGATTGAATTTTTGTTATTTTGGTCTTGTTTTAAACAGTAAAGGAGATACAATTTTTCTAATTCAGTGTGGAGCCTTCTTGTGGTGTCTTCACTGCGTTACTGTATTTTGAAGTGTGCACAAATTCTTTACATATTGCCTCTTAAGTTAAGTGTGACTGCTCTGTGTCATGCTACCAGAGGTTGAGCATAGATTAATTTAGGTTGGGAATCTGGCTACTATGACTAGTATGGTGGTCCCTACTTGGACAGGGTGCATACCTTTGCCAACTATAGACCTAATTTTTAACAGTTCTGCAGAAACATCTCACCTTAGATATTCTGTTGATGAAAGAGGGTAGTGTCTGTAAGGTAAATAAGGTGAAGAGGTGCATTACATATATATTGGACTGTAGTGGACCGATTGTCATTACTAACATAGCAAAGGCTTACGGGAGACTCAAGGTCCTGGGTAAGAAAGAGAGGGAGTGGTTTTGGAAAAGTAGGTGAGTGGCAAGGTAGTTTTGATGGTGGGGTTATGCAAATCTGTTCCAACATTTTTTGCGATTGGGTTCTGCCCATTCAGTATTCCTAGTTTTTTTGCTTTTTTTATCACCTGGATTCAGACTTTTTACTGTGAATGAGTTTCAATATCAGTGTCTCACCCACTTAATTCACATGGCAAACACACTGTATGTGTTTACTGCCAGTGTCCGTCATTTAAGATAAGACTGCTGTGATACAGCAGGGGTAAGAGGCACAGGCTGGTTACATGTGAACATGTGTGCATATGCGTGTGTACATGTGTGCAGGCTGCCTGTGGGAAACTACTGTTGTGCATAGCCTGGTAACTGCGCACAAGTAACCTGCCGTAGTAGGGACTCTTCAGGGTCAGATATTCACCTGGGATAGGCCTTATAAGGTTAGGGCCCACCATTAGAGAAAGTCAGTGTGATTGACTGTTTTGTCTATAATAACAGTCTATTAGAAACATTGGGAGAGAACTGTCGTAGAGTGCAGTTTTGCTCCCCTTTGGCCAACAGAGACCACTGGTGTCTTGATATGGGGTGTAACCTGTGCAGAAAATCAATTATGTAAGTTCCAAAATGATATCTCTACACTTTATGGGTCATCTTGAATTTTCATATTTCTCTGGCTCAGCTCCCGATCAGAGCCTAAGCCTTTTGTCACCTTGCTGTGCCCAGTTAATTACATTTCTCTCCAGTAGCAGGAACAAAGGGCACCCCTCACAAAAGGAGCGATTAACAGTACTTCTTCCAGGTCGTGGGGAGGAAAGGAATGGAGAAAAATAATCTACCTCAACCACTCAGCCGTCACTCTGTACCAGGGATGGGCCTTCCCAAGCCCACTGAGCAAATGAGAGTGCCCAGACAACTGGAGCCAGCCCAGCAGGAAAGCTCACTTTTAATTTTTGGTGTGCAGGACCCTGGCAGTGATGTCAGAGAGGGGTGCAAATAAAACCCCAGGAAGTTGACTCTTGGCTGACACCATTTTGGACTGTCCTAGAAGGCTGTGCAGGAGGGTTAGGGTAGGGGTGGAGAGGAGACGTGGCACCCTAGGATTGGTCTGTGGTGCCTTACTTATAGAACATTTTCTCCCCTTTAAGTAATTTTACACAAATGGCAGACTATCTTCTCAACTGTGGATTTTTCTACACTTCACTCCTGGGTCCTGGGAACACCATGGAGAACTGTAAGGAGGAACTCCCTGACCCCCACTCAGGACTAAGGGCTCTCGTTTCAGCTGACCCCAGGACCAATGGGTCAACCAAAGGCCATTGAGGCCGGGCGCCTTACATCCCCTGAGTACCAGTTAGGGGAAAGTCCTGGACTTTTCTGACCCCAGGAACCAAGATCAAGAGAGGTGCTGGTGCAGGGAGCCAGGAGAACTAGTTCCTTCAAACCTTTACTACTTTGGAGGTGAGGAGGGTTGTTGCAACTGTCCATGTTGGATGGAGCTTGTGCATGGATATTTCATATATTTTACCCCCAGGGAAAGGACATGCATGGGACTCCCTCCCTTACTCTATTAAATGCCTGGGGACCCCATCCCTTGAGAGTACTCCTTTCAAGGGCCCTGGACCCTATCCCTGACTCCCGCATGTGCAAAATCAGTGGGGAGTGCACTGTTCTGGAGTCAGCCTCCCCGCTCCCCGTGACCATGTCAGATGGAGCTGACTGGAGCGGGCAGTCTGAGAGACCTTGCCAGCACCAAGAGCAGCACGAGGAGTCCTGCCCTGGTAGGGAGCCAACAGGGGCACCCAGGGGTGGCTCTCTGTGCCATCCCCCAACATGAACATAGTAGGTGTGCCCGGGTGGGACCATCCACCTTTAAAAATAGGAGGAAAAAGCAAAGAAAACCATGATCACTGCTTTCCCAGCTCAGTGGGAGAGCCAATACTATACTATTAACTGCACTCATGAGGAGCACTCCATAATGCCCTACGGGGTTCATCTGGTTTTCCTGAATCTTGAGCTGTTTCTCCCCTTGTGGTGGCTCCAGAATGAAATGGTTACCACTAACAGAATCAGGGAGGTGCAGCCTTACCCCCGCCAATATATTATAGGATTTGTCCTTACATTTTCAAGCACTCCTAAGGCTTGAGCTTTTGCTGTACAACTGGGAATGCTGTGCCCTCTAGGGTTCATGAATATGATTACAGTGTTTATGGCCTGAAAGGCCTAAAGGTGGTCAAGAGAAATATGTGTGTTAAAGTGCCCTCTAGGGTCCAAGTGTAAGGTGCAATGCAATGTTATCACAATATGAGGGCTTATAGGGGCTTCTTTTAAAAGTGCAGTTTGACGGTGGAAAATGTATGCAAAATACATTGACACAGGTTTTACTCATTCAAAATGCTTTATTTGTTTACCATAATGATGTCAATGACTTCTACTCATAGTAAATATGTTTATCCATATTAATAAGTGCATTCATATAGAATTATTCTTTTTGATAATTACATTTAAGGCCAGAATGATGATTTTAACATGTGTTTTGTTGCTTTTGAACATTGACAAAATAAATACACTCACTTAATATGGTTGTGTGGCACTTTTAGTCGGGGTAATAGATGATTATATAATGTCTTATATGGTATGTTCCATCTGCCAATGTAATATTTGTAAATTATAGTGTGGTATCTAGTAGTGTGTGTGTAATAAATGTACTTCTCCTTTTTCTAAAGAACAGTACTGATTGGACAATCATTTTTGAGTGTTATTATAGTGTGCCAGTGAGTGATGTATTACTAGCACATACCACCTCTCATAAGCAGGCCTTGGACTGCTCTGCATCAGTACGCTGAGAGAGCCACACTCTACAATGGGGTGCTTGGTTCCCAGTAAGTGGACCTATTACTTGTGCGAGCCAAACAACTAATAACCCAATTTCCTGAAAACACCAATAAGAGTAATTATAATGATCTGTGCAATTTCTGTATTTGTTTATTAAAACTAATAGAGAGTATGCTCTGATGATATATAGTAAGCATATGAATAATGAGGACAATACTTCTTAGTGGTTAAAAATAATTAAAGGGGGATTTTCGGTAGCTGTTTCAAAAATATGCAAATATTGTGTGTAAATGATTTTGGGAAATCAATGATGATGCAAATAGTCATAACCAATGAACTAGTGAAGTACTCAAAACAAATTTGCTATGTCACTTGGAAGTGTAATGAAAATTGAGAAGTAGATATGAAACATTTTCGTGTGATACACCACTTATTTTAAAATGTTAGCAGTTTCTGGTGTTCTGCTCATCTTGCTCCTGCTCATCCCCCGTCCCCATCAGTATCATGCTGCAAGTCATCTCTGCTCTTGTTTCCATGGAGCACCAAGTGAATGACATCAAAAATGGACAATTGTGTTAGGAAGCGTTTATGGTGAATGAACTTTTCATTGTGTACCCAAAGTATAATTTTCTTGTATGCATGCCAATTCTATGAGCCATTGTTTTAGAAATGTTTCCTTTTGTGTTGTACATCTTCAGGGTTCAGTTGCTAAGGGAGCAGGTGGAAGATTTCTCTTACCTTAAGAAACTATACTAGATTGTTAAAATTTACGTTGCTGTTTCTGATTTGTCAGTGCAACCCTAACGTTCACCATACCATTTTAAATTTGCCGAATTTAGTAATAGTTTGTGTGAATTGTATTTAAAAACTCCTAGGTCTTGCAGATTGATTGGCATAAATTAGTTTTTGCCTTGGCTTGGTCCTGCTCTTGGTTTTTCTCCTTTGGGGTGTCTTTCAACATCTTTCCGAGTCTATGTCCATCTGTTTTTAGATTTATCGTTGGGATGCTGTGAGTACTCTTTATGAGTTTGGTTCGTCACTTACTACCTAGACTTGTCTAATTAGGGATTTTTACTAAGTTTTATGACTACATATTTCGGCATTTAAGCCTTCATGGCGGTTTGTGCATTTGTTTTGTTTCATCTTTATATAAATGGACATCATCAATTTCTTAAAAAGCAAGTCACCTCCTTCCAAACTGCCTCAGTGTAAGACACTGTTTTGCAAAAAATCAGTGAACCATTTATCAGTGGGTTTGTGTGGTTTTGTCTTGCAAAGCTTCAAGATCCTAAGGACCTGATTACGACCTTGGCGGATGGGATATTCCGTCACAAACGTGACGGATATCCCACACAAAGTTATACAAGTTCCATAGGATACAATGGAACTTGTAATAAGGCAGACGGGATATCCGTCACATTTATAATGGAGTATCCCGTCAGCCAAGATCGTAATCAGGCCCATAATCATTCAGAATAGCTAATAAGGTCTTATTGAAATGGGATAGAGCATTGAGTACAGTATTAAAACAAGGAAACAAGTTCTGTGGACTGTGGTCCTAACTGGCACTTCCTATTTTATAATAATTCCCTGGATAAAGCTCTTGGCTGGTTTACTGAAGATGTTCCTAGGATAGGAAATCACCCAGTCTCAGTTTTATTATATGCGGACCACTCGTCTTTTTGGCACATTCTGTGAACAGTCTGCAAAAACCTTTGAAGGGTTTTAATAATCTTATGCCTGGGCTCAAGCTTAAGGTTAATCATAAAAACTCCTTTGTAATGTCATGTGGCCCAAAAAATCTGAAGTCTAAGTCTTTTTTCATGGGAGGGAGACCTATTGCAGTTACATTATCTTTTAATTATATAGCCATTTTATTTGAGGCAAATGGGACATGGACTACGTTAATAGCTCAGAGGTTGCAAAAACGGGGGAAGTAGAAGAGGCTATAATTAGGTTCATGAAAAGACTAGGACAAAAACCAGTGCAGGAGATGGTTCAGTTTTATAAGAGCAAGTGCCTAGCAGTAGGAACATATGGATCAGGAGGTTTGGGGTATACAACTGTGGGGGAACTCCAGGATACTAAAAATTGTTTTTATGCAGATTGATAGCGATCCCTAGGGCAACGGTGAGCTTTATTACTCACACAGAATTAGGGATGGGCTTTATTGAAGACAGCATAAAACTGGCACCCCTACTTCTGTGGCTGAAAATATGGTGTGCACCCAAGCTCCCTTTTCTAGAAGAGTGTTGGCTAATTGCCTAAAATTGGACAATATGGATCGAATTCCATGGATGGCTTTTGTAAAACATACTTTTTATAGTCTAAATTGTAGATCTTGCTTGGATAATCCTGAAAATCTTCTTCCTACTGATAAAGCAAAGCTAATACAGCTTTAGGGTTCAGCAACAGATGAATCTAGGCTGGTGGATGTTCTAGATTGGCATACAGTCATGAGATACATGCAGATTTGCACAAACTCTAATATGGATCCATGTTTGTCACGGATTGTGAAACCAGAACATAGATTCTATTTAACCAGGTTAAGGGTGAATATGGTCCATCATTCAGTGGCCTTTCCTGTCTATGATACCTGGCACGCCTCCTTTCCTCCATGTCCCTGTGAAGGGCTAACCGAAAAATTTACTTTGCACTTTATGTTTTTTTGCACATTGTATGCTTTACCAAGATTCAGATTTCTGTGCCCCATTCTGTTACACATACGTTGCACATCATACAAAGAGGGGCTGGTTTACGTACAACCTATGTCGACTGTTGATGTATGTATGGCAGTCCTTCGTTATATAATTGCTGCTATAACCATAAGAAAAGGCTATGCACTTTAATGTGGAATATTGTTTATATTTTTAGACAGAGCCCCATGCATTATTATACGTGTAAGAATAAATTGAGTTACTTATGGTCTATCATTGATAGATTTTATGATTTTTTTTAATGATTGGTTTGAAATTTATATATATGCTTTTATGGCCGAGTGTTTTCTGCCGAATAAAGTTTGACTTGACTGGAAATATTTTAATGAATTCAAATTTCAAACTCACAGAGACTGCTGGTTATATACCAATTAAAAAAAACATTTATTAGCACTTATTTCATTTTATCCACGTAAAGGAATAAAACAATAGGTTTTAAATTGCTGTCTTCTCACATTTTTCAACTAAAGAAAGATATCACATGTATACATGAGTCCTTTTATCCACCTCTGCTGTGCCTTGTAATTTTTATGTCAGAGCCTCGAGTGAAGGACATAATCACGTGTACCACAAAAAACGATCAGTTAATTAGAATTTTTCAAAAGCTTGAATAAATGAGTGTACTCCTCGATATAGAACCCAGTTGAGGAATGCTCTTCCTCTTCCAACTACTGACCTTAACATGAAATAGAATGCCCCTACAATATACATGTAAAAACAACCAAAAGTAGAACAAAGTGTCCAATATTTAAAGGATATAAAAAAAACAGTTTTGTACGTTTTAGAGATTATAGCCCTCATTACGAGCCTGGCATTCCATTGAATGCCAGACTTGCGCTGGCACTCGGACTGCCGCCAAAAGTGGTCTGGCCGCTGGCACTGCCAGGTTGCCACTAGCTGACAGCCTGGTGGTGCTGGCGGTCTCAATCCACCAGAGCAGTTTCTTGGGGATCACAAGTCCCCTTTCCGCCAGCCTTTGCATGTTGGTAGCCCCGCCATGCAAAGACTGGAGGGATAGGGGTGCCAGGAGCCCCTGCACTCTCCATGTGCTTGGTATGGACAGCTCAGGGGCCCCCATGGACAGACCTGTTGCGCTTTTCATGGCCCAAATTAGGGGCAGTGAAAAGTGAAACGGGTGCTGTTGCACTCGATGCACCGCCACATTGCCACCGGCTCAATTATGAGCCGGTGTCAATGTTAAGGCCCTGTTCCCCGCTGGGCCGGCAGGGAAGTCGTAATAGGGCCAGGGCGCGGAAGACCGCTGTGGCGGTCTTCTGTGCGAACGAGGGCCTATATGCCAAATTAAATACTAGCACTGAAAGTCTTTATCATTTTAACCATTCACACAATGTACCTGATCTAATAAATCTACTTAAGTAGGTTTTGGCAGACAAGAAGTGTGTGAAAATGTTCTCAGCATAATATATTAAAATGAAACAAATTTACTCAATATAAGGTCAATGTGAATCACCAGATAGTTAATAGTAATTTGTTTTATACCAACAATTTTAAACACCCCTGTATTCATAATAAGAATCATATACTTTCTCCCTATAAGCATAAACATGTTAAATCAGACCTATTACAAATTTAAAAAGTGTAGAATATTCTAACACAGGGATGGGAAAACTACTACACAGACACAGAAACTAATAAGAGGTAAAGGAGCCATTGAAAAAATGAACAACATTGAATGGCAAAGTTAACAATATAGTTGAAGGTGCAAAATGTATGCATGCATGAAATAGAGGAATCTCAAATTAAAATAAGGATCCAAAATACATGTGAAAGACAAGGAAGATGAGACAAGAGGATAATGATTACTCTAGAAAAGAGTGAAAGACTTTTAAAATGTTTGAAATTAGATTCCCCAAAACTTAAATTTAAAACGAGAAAGAGTAAAGAAAATTTGCATGATGTAAGTGGGTGGTACAAAGCTGAAGTCTGAACTTAGGAAGTGGATTAGAGGTACAGACAGTGGGAAGGTGAATAAAAAAGAAAATTCCCTTCCAACAACAGTTTAGAAAGACCATTCAAAAATGTAGTTGCCCGGAGAATGGCTGGAGGAGCAGACATTTGGAAGCCAACATGGGTCTCATAGAAGGTTAGTGGATCAAGGAATTTCACATCACCATTATTGGGTCATACATTTAAAAAGGTCTGGGTGATTCTTAGGTTAGTAAAATCTGGGCATTGGCTCCTGCCCAGGCTCACCTCCTCACTGTGTGCCATCTTTCTACTCCCTGGTTGTTCGCCTGTGTTCTGCCCTAGATATCTATAGTAATCCCCAGTGCTGGGCTGCTTGCTGAAGTTTCTTGATTTCCTGCAGGAGTCAGCCCGTCGAAGTCCCTCTGGACTATTTTCACGTGAAACAAGCTAAAAAAGACCAATTTTAGAGCTTTTTATCAAATAGCACAGTCAAACATTTGACGGAAAAAGTAGCAGTCAACTTAGAAGAAATAGAAATTAATATACACATTTCACACACAATATTATGTACTCATTGTAGTTATTGGTATTATTCTATTTCATGTTATCTTCTGAAATGGTTATGACAGCATAACCAATATAGGAAATCTAGCGGTCAGATTTAAAGTTTGATGAATGAACTACTGTCTGCCAAATTCAGAGATTACCACTGGCCCACCAGTGACTTCCATTTCTTGACAATAACCACTTAAAGGCAGTTCCTTTCAAAGAAAAAAATGTTTGGTGGGCAGCCTTTGCTGGTTTTGATGAATATTCACCAAACTTTCACAAAGATTTTGATTCCCAAAAAGAAACTCACAAAGTGAAAGGTTGTTACTGAAACATAAATAACTAATGACACCCACAGCCAGGGAGTGGAGGGTAAATATAGTGATGGACAGAATAAAGGACATTACCCTACATAGGACAGGTGGGGTAATGCCCTTTCCCCGACGGCTCCTACTATGCCAGGCCATCAGGAGAAGCCCTCCTTCAATGGAGCCAACAAGTGTTCTGGCAACATAAAACTGGTGGTCCTTCCTACTCAAAATGAGGTTGGAAGAGTTTGACAAACAGAGTACTCTGTCACATTTTTAAGTACTTTGCACACCAAACTCTAAGGGCCTCATTATTAATAAGCCAACCGTCAAACCCATGGGGAGGATGCCACTGTCATGATGTGGTGGTGTCCCCCCGACCGTATTACAATGTTCCAGCCCCGGGCTGACCGGAAGGAACATTGTATTATAAGGTTCCTACCGGGCTCCCAGGTGGAAACAGTGCTATGGTATTGGCCTCAGCTGAGCTGAAGACATTACCGTAGCACCCCAGCACCATCAGAATGCGTACTGTCTGCTGCAATGGTGCCGGGCGGGGGGGGGGACTGCTCTGCCTATGCCATGGTATAGGCATGGGCTGTGCAGGCCCCCTGTAGTCCCTGGCACTGGCTTTTTACCAACCTTTCATTGGCGGGGTGACTGCCATGGAAATGCTGGTGGAAAGTGGGGTTGTAATCAGCATGGTGGAGCTAAATTCAGCACCGCCGTGGCTTCGTACAATTCTGGTCTCCATTGGCCCATCCGGAAACACATTACCGGCGGAGACAACTGGTGGGTCCACCCTCCAGGGTTGTAATGTGGTCTGACTGTCACCAAGTGGCTGGCAGTCCTTAGACGTAATGAGGCCCTAAGTCTGGCTTTGAGGTTTTTCACCTTTTCTGGACCCAATCACAGTTCAGATATCATTGTGTTTATTGAGTACACCAGGCCATCATTGATAAAATCTTGTCAGCTTGTGAAATTTAAGAAATCCTTCACCAGCTAAGAGTGTTACTGATCTCTAATTCATAAAAAGAGACTTAGTTTGACTACTGGTGGTATGCTGAAGTGCAACTTGTTTCATGAAAAACCCAGTGAAAGAAAATAGGTTGTCAACAAACACCCACTAATGAAAGCATTAAGCATTATATGCTTGCTCTAATTAACATTAGCAATTATTTGCGCAACTCAAATACTATTGTGAAAAAAATGGGAAAAAGACCACTAAAACAAGTATTAGCCTTGATAAAAAAAAAATTACAAAAAACATTTGCACCAAATGGTCACATCTGATCAAATCTAGAGTAAGTATTTATCATCTTCGTTTGGGAAGCTGCCACCAAAAATACAATATCATGTAATAATCACAGTACGGTGCTGACCACGAGTGATAGTGAAAAAGAGGGAAAGGGACCAGCAATATTAATAACTTTAAATAAAAGGTATACTGCAGGCTAATTAGTAACATATTTGAGGTTCAACGTTCTAGCCTTCTTCATAAATGAACTCAGATCAGGGAGTTTATACAATTATTGTATTAGAGGTATTGTTTCCACTTCCTTAGATAAATAATAGTAAATAATAAATACCAATAAATTTACTTTATTTCCCTTTTAAAAAGGTGGCCCCGCATCAAAGATACACAGAGGCCCTCATTATGTCCCTGGCGGTCTTCTGACTGCCAGGGATAATGTGGCAGTATTACCGCCAACAGGCAGTAATACTGCCACATTATGAGACTGGCAGGTTGGCTGGAGCCAACCTGCCACTTCTTCACTCATACCGCAATGGTAGTATGAGCCACCGGGCCGGAGATGTCTATCTCAAGCCCGGCGGCCGACATAGCACCGCCCGTGGCATTATGAACCGACCTACCACCATGGTTTTCGTGGCGTTAGCAATGCCACGAAAACCATGGTGGTAGGCCCTATTGGTGACAGGGAAGTCCTTTCCTGTTACCGGTAGGTGGCTCCCCCACCCCCCTTAACACCCACCTGATGCCCCCCCTCCATCCAAACTCCCACCCCCTCTGATCCACAAACTAATGCCCCCACCCCCCTCCGATCCACTCACTCCCTCACCCCCTCTGATCCACTCACTAACCCCCATACACGCACACACCACACAACTGACCCCACCCCCCACAGCCACACACATCCCCCTTCTACCCCCACTACAGTCACAGCGAACCTCACCCCACACCCCACCTCCCCGCATACACGCACACAGACACCCACATGCACCACGCATACAACCATTCACTTACACTGGCACACACGCATTCATCCACGAATACTTTCAGACATACTCACACAAATACACTGACATGCAGACACTCACTCACTTCACCATTCTTACACGCTTTCACTCACATGCATTCAACCATGCAAACAACACAACACACACTGAAGCATTCACACTCACTCACATATTCATGCACACACTCAGACCCACACACAACACCCCCACCCTCCCACCCCCCTCCCCTGTCAGACACATGGCTTACCTTGTCCAGTGAAGAGGTCATCCGTCAGGGAATGGTAAGGGGCGCTGCTACCACCAGCAGCGCCCCACCAGCAGAACACCGCCAGGCTGTATTACTGGTCATAATATGGCTGGCAGAGTGCTTCTGGTGTGGTGGTGCTGGTGTTAGCAGCGCCAGCTTACCACCGTCCACCACCATGAGCACTGCCAGATTTCCGCCCTTATTGTGGTGGAAGTCAGGCGTGCTCATAATATGTTGGACGGATGGTAGCCGCCGTGGCGGTATGTTGGCGGCCATCACCACGTCAGTAGGCGGTATTTACCGCTAATGTCATGATGAGCCCCAGAATACTTTCTCCAGACATACCTTTGACCAGTCTCGTTTTTGGGAAGATACAAGTATTGTTATATCAAGATAATGGGTATCGATGGTAGCTGTGCTTATATGAAAGGTCAGGTGTTAATAACATAAGTTGGGTATTTCATGTGTCTCTGCTCAATAACTTCACTGGAGGAGTCAGAAGAATAACTTTTGTAGACTTAATTCCATGACATATCCTCAAGATCAACAATAGTACATTCCAGGGGCCCTTTTATAGTCTTAAACATATTGTTATCTAAAACAGGTTGTTCTGTGCTCTGTAGGGTGATTCATTTATCATTACAGAGAGAAAACATTAATAGTCTCTGGCTCCTTTCCAAACTAGGAACCATTTTAAAATATGTTATCCAAATAATGTTGTAGTGTGAATTAGAGAAAAGTCTACAGTTCTTTTTATTAGCAATTTAGACAGTATGTTTTCCAGAATATTTGAAGGACATTTTACGTTCCAGTTCCCCAATGCTGAAGAATCAAGGATAGAATAGATAGACAAGAAAGTGGGAAAATCACCATTGGATCATTATTTCATTTAATGACATGAGGCAGATCCATTTGTGGGGCATCTTCCAGGTCTAATCTCAGCTACTAGAAAGTCCATAATGCTGGTTTATGATTACATATTTTGGAATCAGTAAAGCTGCTGATGTTTCTTGAGAACTGACTCCTTTGGAATCAATGTGAGTTTGCTATTCATGATCCATCTTTATAGATTGAATGCCACTGGTGATCCCTCTCATCATTTACATATTTTTCCAGTAGTTTTAATGACACAGTTTTTTCTATTTGGAGATGTCAACTATAGTTGGAAACAGTTATCTCTATGTTAATACCCCAAATCCTGATTCAAATAATGTTATGCCCCTTAATACCAGGCATGAGATAGAAGGATTTACTTGACAAGAACATTTTCTAGTGTTGTAACTTTGTAAATGGGGTGGGAGCATGTGCGTTGCTAGGGGAAGGTCAGAGGTGTGAATCTAGGGAATTCTGGAAACATACACAAATTCAGCACATGGTGTGTATTCATAAGATTCCTAATGTTTTGAATTGTCCAACTGGAGCTCCTTCGTAGTACCCACTGTTATTTATAGATGGACTATTATTCCCTACACAAGGCCCATGAACACTAACATTTCTATAGGACAAAGAGCAACCTGATCAGAAATAATACAGATCTGGCAATTTACAAATTATTTTTAGCATGGGAGGAGCGGGTGGGGCCTTGGAGGGGCGGGCCTCATGCTGAGAGCTATCTAAGAGACACTCTGCCCCTTACGAAGCTTTCCACACCCTCCCAAAAATGAGTCATTCAGGTGGTTGCTGATGTCCTTGGGTGTTTTCACACTTCTTGATAGACATTGGCTGGTTACTGCCTCCAAAACGAGCTGGAAATCCCTGCTTTTAGCAGTGGCTTCCGGCAGCTTTAGGAGGGAGGGGGGCGGGCGGGAAGCACAGACACACACACTCATTCGTTCACACGCAGACGCGAACGCACGCACATCCATCAACAACACTCATACCATTCAAACATGCACGCACGCACCCAACATTCATTTTAAAACATAACACACACTCATTCTTTCACACACACACGCACGCATGCACGCACATCCATTAACAACACCCATAACACTCAAACATGCACGTGCGGACCTAACATTCAATTTAATACATCACAAACACACACACACTTACCTTCAGCCTCCAGGTCCCAGGAGGGCTGGGACTGCTGACTTCCCTCATTGGCTGACCAGCCTCGTCACAGAGTGAGATGGGGTCATTGAGACTGCTGACCCCACCCCACTCTGTGACAAAGTATCACTGATTGACACTCAGCCTGGGCGCTTTAGGGCTTAAACCTGAAGCGCCCAGGGCGAGTGTCAATGGGTAACGCTTTACTCGTCACCCAGGGGAGGGCCTTGAGGCACCTTTGCTGAGCCGAGGAGGTCACGCCCATAGGAGCTGTGACCTCCTCAGCCCAGCAAAGTTCAGCTCAGGCAGCCAGCAGTCTGCGCAAATCGCGCATGGCTCACTCCTGGCTGTCTGAGCTGAAAATGAAGAGTGTCTGTCAGGCTAGCCTTTGTTCAGCCTGACAGACACTCTTCATGAGGGGCAAAGGGTGGGGGGGCATGACCCCTCCGCCCTAAAGGACGGGCCACCACTGGCTTTTAGTGGTTTTCAGCTAATTTTCTCTGCCACTGTGTGATTGCAGCTCCTCACCAGGTGGTCATGTGTAGGGAGCCGAAATTGTGTGACGCACAATGGTGCTGTGTGAGTTGACAGGTCTGATAACATACTTAACCTGAATAATTAGGGTTCAATACTAGAAATTGGATTGGCCATTCGGAAGCCTTTGACACTATCTACCTTCATTACAGATGCACTGATACAATTAACCCAGTGGTAGTGACCGGTGCAATGCTCAGAGGGCATTGAAACTTCTTAAAAGCAGTGCTAACTATAAGAGCTATAAAACGTGAAAGGTTAATACTTTTGTTTGCCTGAAACTTCAGTGTTTTATAACAGTTGGCGTGCTGCAAGTGTGAAGTGGCTTGTCTTAGCTATACATTTTTATTTATGTATTATTATTTGTGCGTCATAAATTCAACTTTGAGACAAGCATTTGCAAAGTCAAGAGGTTTGTCTTATTTTATGTGTGTAAAACTTTTTTGTTGAAAGCAGACGTGTGTTAACACACAAACAGGAGTATGAATGATAAAGGGGATGATGAACTGTAAGTAACAGTGAGGGGCAGCAGGTGCGAGTACCTGAAGAGTAGGAGGTGAAAGTGACAGCAAGTGGCAGGAGGTGGGACTGATAGAGAGGATATGTGGTGGAACAGGGATCTGCAGCACAGACATCCACAGGAATTAGGCAGACTGCACACATACTGAGCCCTGATCAGCATGCTGACTCACAGAAGGGCAAGGAGAAACAGGAGTCTCCTTTTCCACCAGTGCTATGGCACCAGAGCTCCGTGGAGTAACAGCCCATCACTTTTCAACAAATTCATGCCTCCATCCTGCAACTACTCTGTAGGACTCCTTATGTAATGTGACACTCAAGAAAATGCATGTGCCTGAAACAGCCAGTTACATAAACCACTAGTCCAGGCAGCCTGCCTTGATACATCAATCATCTGCTGCTACTAACACAGCATAGTTTAATTCATGTATGATCTTGCAACTTAAAACCCACTGCATTTGAAACAACCCCCTGCAAGAGTTGCTACTGGCATCTACACAGTCTAGCTCTGCGTTTCAAAGAATTGAGACCAATACAGGCAACAGGAACTAGTGAAGATGAAGTAACAGTAGCTAATGTGGCAGGGTTGAATTGGTGCTGCGTGTGAGGCAAAATGGATTCTTTTTGATACAAAAAAGAAAGTAATGAATCACATAAAGAAAGCTGTGTCTCGTATTGGTTCAGTTTGTTTCTAATAATCATATGCTAAATGTGAGCTGTAAATGTCAGTTTTACCTATAAGTCTAAAATGTAATCTGCTGGATCAATGTCAAATTATAGTTTTCCTTACCTAAAGTAAAACAAATGATTGAAGTGTGTTGAATGTCAGAACCCGTAGTACTGTTTGAAATGTACATAGCTTTAATTCCTGTGTCTATATGAATTTCTATAGAGGCTCAACTAAGTGATTCACATTTCTAATCACATATCTAGCCAATCAGAACTCACCAAAATTCACTACTGTCCTTTGCAAATGTTCCAAGCAAAGAGATGACTTGACTGACGGGTGAGCACAATCAGTATATGGCCTGAACTACTGCCCCACTCTTTGTAGTGAATGGACTGCCCTTTCCTTAAGCAACAGAACAGCAATGCCAATCAACCAGGTTTCTCTGCACAAAAGACTTCCTGGCATCACTGATGATAATGGAGTAAACTGTTATCTATGTTTGTCTCTCCAGAGATGGACTACTTTGTTAAAATGTAACAGTGATCAATTATGTAAGACATAGCAAATAAGTCACTGTCTGATCATGGGAACCCAAACAAACCGGAGGCTGAAGGGGGGGGGTGTCCCAAGGATCACTGTATGCATATAGAAAGAACAATAGATAGTAAAACTGCCTTAAACAGTGTAAGTGATATCTAACCAATCTATTGACATACAGATTATTTTCTTAACCCCTACGGTGCCTTGGACGAGCTAGTCTCGCTCTTGGCCACGGTTCCCGTGTGCCGGTGACGAGACCTGCTCGTCCTGCACTGGGCCCACGGGGAGCACTAGTGCTTCCCCTGTGGCCCTCCCACCCATGCCCCCCATCAGGGATGGAAGGGGAATCGCTTCCCCTTCCACCCCGACCCTCCTGGTCCCCCCCAGTGACGTCTGATGATGTCAGCCCATGATCGATGATCGTGTGCTGACCTCATGAGAGGTCACCTCCCATCATGCTGGAAGCATGCTTCCAGCACGATGCGGAAGGGAAATGCTAAACATTTCTCTTCCGCTCGGGAAGAGGGGGCAGGCAGAGACATCCTTTCCTTTCTTTTGATGACATTCTGAGCATTTCTTCTGCCCGATCTCAATGCGATCGGGCAGCAGAAATGCCCACTAGACACCAGGGACTTTTTTTATTTTTACATATAAAGGGGAGCGACCCCTTGGGCAAGGGTTGCTCCCCTGGGGGACATTTTATTATTAGGCCTTTTCTGCCCCCCCGGGGGCAGATTGGCCTATATTGATTAGGCTGATGTGCCCCCAGGGGGGCAGAGGGCACTATACACCAGGGATTTTTTGTTTTTCTTTCATAAGGGGAGTGACTCTTTAGGCAAGGGTCACTCCCTAGGGGCCAATAATTGTATTAGTCCTATTCTGCCCCCCCGGGGGCAGAGCAGCCTATATTGATTAGGCCGATTTGCCCCCAGGGGGGCAGAAGCCACTAGACACCAGCAATTGTTTTTTTAATGTAATTGGCATAAGGGGAGCGACCCCTTAGGCAAGGGTTGTTCCCCAGAGGACAATCATTTTAATAGGCCTTTTCTGCCACCCCTGGGGGCAGATTGGCCTAGGGGCAGAAGCCACTAGACACCAGGGATTTGTTTTTATTTGTTTACATTGATAAGGGGAGAGACCCCTCAGGCAAAGGTTGCTCCCCGGCGGGGGGGGTTGTTTTTAGGCCATTTCTGCCCCCGATAGGCCTATTTTTATTAGGCCAATCTGCCCACAAGGGGGGCAGAAACCACTAAACACCAGTTATTTTGTTTTGCACCAATTTCACTCAAGGTGAGCGACCCCTTAGGCAAGAGTCACTCCCCTGGGGCAAATCTATTTTAGGCCATTAGATCGGCCTATTTTTGTAAGGCTCGTCTGCCCAGAGGGGGGCAGACACCCCACCAGACACCAGGGAAGATTTTTTTTTTTTTTAAAGAGGGTGGGGGTATGGCCATACCCCCACCCCAAATAAATGGGGACAAAGTTGTTCTGCCCACCAGGGGGCAGATGGAGCAATTACTCCAGATTCACTCCCCTGGGGGACAGAAAACCTACTGGATGCCCCCACCCCAACTGAAGGGGGTAACAGTCTTTCAGCTCTCCCCTGCACACTAAAGCATGTTATCCCACAGCAAGCAAGAGGACATTTGATTATTTTGGGTTTTGGATTTACATTTGGGGCATGAGACTTTGGCTAACTCTCAAAATCGTCCCACTTGGAATGGTGAGGGCTGCACTTTTTGGACTTTGGGACGCTTCCCTGTAGAAACATCTACAAAACCTAGACACATCTGAAAACTAAACATTTGGGTGAGTCCAGGGTGGTGTGCTTCACATGCAACCTGCACTGTTTTCTTACCTACAATGTCCTGTAAACCTCCAATTTTGCTGGAAATCACACATTTTTCCCCCATTTTTGTGATGGAACCTTCCGGAATCTGCAGGAATCCACAAAATTACTACTACCCAGCATTGTTGCATCTATAACGATAACAATTCCGCACCACTTGTCAGCCTAAAAATATTTTTTTCCAAGCAGCCCTTTTAGATCCGCTTTGGTTCCCCTTCAATTTCAACATGTTTTTGGCTCTTCCCTGTCACAGGCACTTGGCCACCTACACAAGTGAGGTATCATTTCTATTGTAAGACAGAGTAGAACATTGGGTGGTAGGAAATTTGTCCCGGTGTGGTGATCCCACACAGAAATGTGGGAAAAATTTGTTTTTTTTTGCTAAATTTGAGCTTTTCTGAGGATTCTGGGTAAAAAACACTCAGGGATCCACGCAAATCACACCTCCCTGGACTCCCTTGGGTGTTTCGTTTTCAGAAATGTTTGGGTTTGGTAGGTTTCCCTATATGGCTGCTGAGCCCAGGACCAAAAACGCAGGTGCCCCCCTCGCAAAAACAGGCAGTTTTGTATTTGATAATTTTGATGTGTCCAGATGTTGTTTTGGGCCATTTCCTGCCGTGGGCACTAGGCATATCCACACAAGTGAGGTACCATTTTTATTGGAAGAGTTGGAGGAACACTGGGTGGAAGGACATTTGTCACTTCTCTCAGATTCCAGAACTTTCTGTATCTGAAATGTGAGGAAAAGGCATTTTTTTGGCCAAATTTTGAGGTTTGCAAAGTATTCTGGGTAACAGAACCTTGTGAGAGCCCCACAAGACACCCCCATCTTGGATTCCCGTAGGTGTCTAGTTTAAAAAAAATTATAGGTTTGGTAGGTTTCCCTAGGTGCCGGCTGAGCTAGAGGCCAAAAAGCACAGCTAGGCACTTTGCAAAAAACAGCTCTGATTTCTTTGGGAAAATGTGATGTGTCACATGTTGTGTTTTGGGGCATTTCTTGTCATGGGCACTAGGCCTACTCACAGAAGTGAGGTACCATTTTTATCGGGAGACTCATGGGAACACTGGGTGGAAGGAAATTTGTGGCTCCTCTCAGATTCCAAAACTTTCTGTTACCAAAATGAGAAGAAAAAGTGTTTTTGTGGCGAAACTTTGAGGTTTGCTAAGGATTCTGGGTAACAGAACCTTGTGAGAGCCCCACAAGTCATGCCATTTTGGATTCCCCTAAGTGTCTAGTTTTAAAAAATATGTAGGTTTGGTAGGTTTCCCTAGATGCTGGCTGAGCTAGAGGCCCAAATCCACAGCTAGGCACTTTTCAAAAAACAGCTCTGTTTTCTTTGGGAAAATGTGATGTGTCACATGTTGTGTTTTGGGGCATTTCCTGTGTGGGCACTAGGCCTACCCACAAAAGTGAGGTACCATATATATCAGGAGACTACTCGGGGGAACGCTGGGTGGAAGGATATTTGTGGCTCCTCTCAGATTCCAGAACTTTCTGTTACCGAAATGAGAGGAAAAAGTGTTTTTGTGGCGAAATTTTGAGGTTTGCTAAGGATTCTGGGTAACAGAACCTTGTGAGAGCCCCACAAGTCATGCCATCTTGGATTCTCCTAAGTGTCTAGTTTTCAAAAATATATAGGTTTGGTAGGTTTCCCTAGGTGCTGGCTGAGCTAGAGGCCCAAATCCACAGCTAGGCACTTTGCAAAAAACAGCTCTGTTTTTTTTGGGAACATGTGATATGTCCATGTTGTGTTTTGGGGCATTTCCTGTTGTGGGCACTAGACCTACCCACACAAGTGAGGTACCATTTTTATCGGGAGACTTGGGGGAACACTGGGGGGAAGGAAATCTGTGGCTCCTCTCAGATTCCAGAGCTTTCTGTCACCGAAATTTGAGGGAAAAGTGTTTTTTGGCCAAATTGTGAGGTTTTGCAAAGGATTCTGGGTAACAGAACCTGGTGAGAGCCCCACAAGTCACCCCATCTTGGATTCCCCTAGGTGTCTAGTTTTTAAAAATGCCCAGGTTTGGTAGGCTTTTTTTAGGTGCCGGCTGAGATCAAAATCCACAGCTAGTCACTTTCCCAAAAAAACGTGGGTAGCTTATGTGTACAAAAGGTTATTGGGGGGCCTAAGCGCAAACTGCCCCAAATAGCCAAAAAAACAGGCCTGGCACCTGAAGGGGAAAAGGCCTGGCAGCGAAGGGGTTAAACAGTAGATGCTGATAAAGAAAAAAAACATGTTTTTCCCACAACCTCCTAAAAGTTTGTTTTTACCTTGACAAAGCTATGCAATAAAGATTGCCTCTGTAAATTGTTAGAAGCACATATATTTGCTCTCAATCCTAATTTTGCAAATTATGAATGTGTAACTCACACTAACATTAGGGGTGGTGGGAACTCACAGAACTTTACAAAAAATCCATGCAAAATTCCATGGAATTTCGTCAAGGGGATGAAGTAGGCATATTGCGCTGCTCACATTGCAAGTTTGCACCGGCAATGCATTTTGTGCTGAAAAATCAGCTGAACATCACCACACGGTGCACCAGCGCATGCAGCTACACGAGTTGATTTTGCTGCCGCTCGACTAGATTTTCTACTCAGTGCTAGCCTTCTGCAGCCTTCTGACGTGAATGCTCGTGACCACCTGTGTCAGAAATGTCTCAGCGGATGTCCTCCTAATGACAAGAAAATCAAACTGAGGCCACCAAATCTCACTCTCTATTTTACTATTCTGGAGCCTCGCACAAGAGTAACGCAGAGTCAGAGTCGCCAGCTTCCTTCAATTCTGCAGGTGGAACAGAATATTCCAACCCACTCCTAATGACCGTATACAAATCTTTGAACTGCTTACTGTGCAGCACTATACTGCAAATACTATTTATTATCAATATTGTGTGAACACACACCTTAAGTGAATAGGCTTTGTAAAATTTAAAGACCAAACAACATTGTGATTATGAAAAGTGTAAATGAGCCTAGAAGCTATTAATTAACATGTTTTGTCGCGGTGCTTCTTATAGAGGAGAGCCTGATGTGACACAGGGCAATATATCCCTAGGAGAAACTAAGTACTGCTTTATAGAATCCAAGGTTACAATGATTCAAACATGACTATTGATCCAACAGGCAAATGACACGTTTTATCAAAAGGATTGATAATTCTGTCAGAAAACGAGGAAGGCTATATAAAAGCAGATTAAAAAGAGGAAGGCTATAAAAAAAATCAATAGGGGCTTGCCATCGGTAGACATGGAAAAAGCGATATTTCCACCGTAATATTTTGAAACAATATAACGTTTTAAGCGACATTGTCTCAAAAGATGTAGAAGTAATGTTAATACTCAGAAAATAAAATATTAGTGAGGGCTGTTAAGTCTTATATTATTAGAATGTTACTGGCTGTTGATTTTTCAGTGTTCTACAGATTAATTGTTTTTATTTTATACTGAATCATCTATGTTATTAGAAGCACATTAAACAATTAGGGTAATCAACTCCAGGTATTCCACATTTGCACTAAGATATTTCCAGGTGTTACATCCAGTGCCAAACCTAGAATTTTTGAAAGGTGGTTCTTCAATTAATATTGTTGAAATATCAAACTTCAAGTGGGATATTGCTCTATCTTTGAACGTTAAAGAAATGACAGAATATGTGACACAAAACCTACTGCTCAGTTTACACTGATACACTGAAAAACAACAGCAGCAGAAGCCATGAGGAAACCCAGAACCTACAGGTTCTGGCATAACGTAGCAGAGCTATTTTCCCAGTTTCAAATTGTTAGAAATGGGGTCTTTGGTTGGCAGTCAGGTTGCCCCCTGTCCAAGCATGGAAGCTCACTTTAGTCAGGGTAAAGGAGAATCACACTCAGTTACCCCCGCCTAGCCCCTGGGCAGCCTGGCATAAGCAGGCAGGCTTAACTCAGAGGCAATGTGTTAAGTATTTGTGCCAACACACACAGAAATACAGTGAACCACTACAAAATGACACAACACAGGTTTAGAAAAATAGTAAATGTTCTATCTAAATAAATAAGACCAAATGCAATACAAATCCACAATGCCCCATTAAAAATATGATTTTAGCACTTACAAAACACAAAATAGAAGTACTAATGCTGCAATTTGATATTAAGCGGTGTCGTGACAAAGTCGTTTCCTACAATGGGATGCCAGTGGCGCCGTTTACAGAGTCGTACGACCCCCAGCTACAGTACCTTTGTAAAACAAGTAAAAAACAGGCCGGTGCATGGAGTTGGGGAGTGAGGCGTCACTGGATCTGATGCGGCATCGGATCCGGAGCTACTGGAAAGAGGAGCAGCCGCATCACGCAGCAGCATCGGGTCCTTACTGCAGAGCGGTGGAGGTGAGGTGGCATCAGTTGCAAGGTGTCAGTCCCTTGGTTCCGGCAGATATAAAGTCTGGTGAAATCACGATGCTGTGTGGCAACCTCACTGGGTCACAATGATGTCAAATGGGCCACAGGTGCTGCAATAGCGTCGAGGGTGTCACAGACGTCGGTCTTACAACAATCGGCTCCTTGCGAATTCATGGTGGGTCAGCACCTGCGGAGACGTTGGGGTCATCGCGCTTCTGCGAGGTCCACGGCTTCGGGCAGGTGGCGTCACGGTTTCCATGCAGCAGCGTCCTTAGCAAAGTCGCACAGTGTTGTCCGGCGTCATTAAACTGGTTTTCTCCAGATATTCACTTCCAGGGGCCCAGGAACTGGAATGGCACCCTTTGGCAAGCTAGAGTCCACAGCATACAGACTCAGAACAGGATGGTGAAGCCTTTGCTGTCCCTGAGGCTTCAAAACAGGAGGCAAGCTCTACTCCAAGCCCTCGGAGTTTCTTCTTCAAGCAGAAATGCACAACAAAGTCCAGTCTCTGACCCCTTTCACAGGCAAAAGCAGCAACTGCTGGATAGCCCAACAAAGCACAGTCACAGGCCAGGGCAGCACTTCTCCTCAGCTCTTTAGCACTTCTCCTTGGCAGAGGTTCCTCTTGAATCCATAAGTGATCTAAAGTCTGGGGTTTTGGGTCCAATACGTATATCTCTTTCTGCCTTTGAAGTTGCCCAACTTCAAAGAAAAATCTCTGTTGGTCACAAGATCCTGCCTTGCTCAGGCCAGGCCCCAGACACACATCAGATGGTTGGAGACTGCACTGTGTGAGGGCAGCCACAGCCCATTCAGTGGTGAGTAACCACTCCTCCCTCCAGTCCAGCACAGATGGCTCATCAGGATATGTAGGCTACACCCCAGCCCCCTTTGTGTCACTGTCTAGAGGAGATGCACAAACAGCCCAACTGTCAAACTGACCCAGACAGGGAATACACAAACAGGCAGAGTCACAGAATAGTTAAAGCAAGAAAATGCCTACTTTCTAAAAGTGGCATTTTCAAACTAAGAATCATAAAAAACACTTTAACTAAAAGATGTATTTTTAAAAAGGGAGTTCAGAGACCCCAGACTTCACATTTATATCTGTTCTTAAAGGGAATCTGCACTTTAATCATCTTTAAAGGCAGCTCCCATGTTAACCTATGAGAGAGGTAGGCCTTGCACAGTGAAAACTGAATTTGGCAGTATTTTACTGTTAGGACATGCAAAACATATCAGTACATGTCCCACCTTTAACATACGCTGCACCCCGCCCCTGGGATTACCTAGAGCCTACCTTAGGGGTGCCTGACATGTAAAAAGGGAAAGTTTGGGCCTGGCAAGTGGGTACTCTTGTTAAGTTGAACTGGCAGCTTAAAAACTGCACACACAGACATTGTGGCAGGTCTGAGCCATGTTTACACGGCTACTCATGTAGGTGGCACAACAAGTGCTGCAGGCCCTCTAGTAGCATTTGTTTTACAGGCCCTGGGTACCTCTAGTGCACTTTACTAGGTTATTATTAGTAAATCAAATATGCCAGTCATGGTAAAGCCAATTACATATATAATTTCACATAGGAGCACCTGCACTTTAGCACTGGTCAGCAGTGGTAAAGTTCCCAGAGTAACAAAAATAGCAAAAACAGAATTCAGTACACAGAAACAACCTGGAAGTAATGGCAAAAAGTTAGGGGAGACCACGCCAATGGTGCCAAGTCTAACACATATGACGAGCAGACATGTGGTTGGGCACTCTGGGCTTGTCTCCAGGACTAAGAGCACTGGCCTCCCCACACCCTCTGGGGAATGATAGGGGACAGTATAGGGTGGAAATGCTGGTGAGCCTGGTGGAGAGCGTCCCCCCCAGGAACTTTTATAGACTGGTCCTATGAGGGGTATCTCTGAAGAGGGCACCCTCCCTGGCTTGGTGCTGGGCGCACAGGTGCCCTGCAAATGGTCAGAAGGCCTTGGGGTATGCAGACTGCTAGTGTACCCAGCCTTGAGGGCCACAGGGAGCTGATGAAGGAAGACTCTGGGTCAAGGAGATTACCAAGAGACCAGACAGAAGTAAAGACCCTAGACTATACACTGCTCCCCACTACCTGAAGGACGCAGCTGTGTGTTTGAGCTGCAGCAAAAGCCGAAACTCTGACTGATGAGCTACAGGGCAGGAAGGAAAGCCCTGAACGTTTCCTCATTGGAGAGAGACAACTGTATACAGGAGGCCTAAAATCAACACTCCTAATGGCTGGAGTGTGCCACCAGAAACCAAACACAACAAACCCCAATTCAAATGGCCCAGTGGAGTCAAGGATAGTAGTGATTTTTTTCACTCTACTTATGGGGAGCCAGTGCCACTGAGCAAAGAAGCCTCCAACCCCTCAAGCGGTTTGTTTATATTACCCCAGGGAGCTCATGGCTGCTTAGGTTATGCAGAGGAGCCATTAATAGGGAGAATGCATGGCTCCACATTGACGCCTCTTTCCTCAATATTCCTACTGGGTGAGAGCCAACACCTCTGGGGGAGGGAGCCGATGGGCCAATTTGGGATTGTGGAGCTCCCTGCTCCCAGAATCCCAGTATAAAGGGAGCTACTTTAAAGAATTGCAGCACTCTGTTTTACAGGACCCTGAGGGAAAGCCATGGGGGCAGCCTGTTTTCTCCCACTTCCCATGCATATATCAGGGGGAGTGAAGAAGACACTGCTGGTGTGAACACACCTCGTGGGACAGCAGGAGAGAAGAAGGAGCCTGCTCCCCTGCTTCCAGGGAAGCCTGCGCTCAGAGGGAGAAGTGAAGCTAGTTTAGTTGCACGGACTTGGGTTCCCTCACATCCTTTTCCTTAAAAGTACCTGGGTATCTGAAAGGAAGGGCAGGGGCACCTGATTTGAGAAAAATACACATGCCTGAGAGCCTAGTAAAAAAAAAATGAAAGAAGGGCAGCAAGTGGTGGCCTCAAAGAAGTGCCCCCTACAGTCCAGTGAGGACCTACAAAAAGGTACATACAGTTTTTGGTGATGCCCAGGAGGAGAAGGGGTACCATCAAAAGTACTATCATAGGTTGTGGGGTGCCAGAAGACAGGAGCCCTCGGTCTTCTGAGGTCTAACAAAAGGGACCTGGGGATAGGGGGGGCTTCAATTAGTTCAAGTGCTCTTGAATTGGAAAAGTTTCATTTTGTTGTGCTGGTGTGCATGGCTGTTTTGTATTTAGTATAAAGTTAAAGAAGAAACCACATGTTGCATAGCTTGGGACATTGATTTATTTACTCAAATGTGCATTAGTGGTAATAACATTGCACATATGGTCCTTGAAAGGTGGTATCATCTGAAATTTTTCAATATAAGTTGCACTGTTTTGACTTTACAATTTTGCTTTTTACAATTGTGGTGACGCCTTGATAAAGGCAGTAAGCCTGACTATTATGAATGCACCACCATGTTGAGTTTGGCCTGTAGGGGGTCTTATTTTGTTTCTAGCATTCAATGCCTTGAGGTGAATAGACTACTGAAGCTGCCCCTGCACACATGGTACAGGGTACATCCAGAGGCTACTTGGGCATGCCAAGCAGGAAGTGAAGTCTTGTTGAGAGTGTCGCCATATGTAATTCTGCCTGCCATTTAATGCATATTTTGTAGCATATGTAGTCAAAAGGTTTTAATTTTATAGTAAAAAGCACTGACAGGACAACAATTTACTGAGTGTCGTTTCTTATGCTGCCAAGTGCTGATCTCTTTCCACAGCACCATATCTGTGGAAGTCTTTGACTGCTCTGCCAACTACCATAAGAGTCAAGTGCTGAAAAAGAGTTATTGGTTTTGACCTGGGAGCTCCACACTACAGGCTCACAAGACAAAAGTGACAAAAGGCCCAGTTATAACAGTGGGGCCCAGTATTCCTTATCTGCCTTAGGATCCTCTAACCCTGACTCCTGAAAGGTAGTATCAGTGTATCCAACTAAGGGTAAAAAAAAAAAAAACATTCGACCTGAGTTCTTATATAATAATAATAATAGATTTGTTCAAGGTCTCAAACTATTCCGTCAGTCAGTCAATAAATCTTTATTCAGCTTAAAAAACATGAAAGCAAACATAACCCAGAGATCATCAGTACACATAAATAATGCATAGCAACAATTTTAGCAGGCTTTAAAAATCATTTATAAAGTGACTTGTGGTTAAAGGAAGGACAATTTCAGCATTAGTCTACAAATAAAACCAGGAATAAATACTGTTACATCAAGCAGCTTGTTTGTCTCACACACTCTAAATATACTTAAAACAAATTGGATAAAAACATAGAAAAAAAAGGAAAAGCATGCCTAACAGATCGATTTCATAGGACAAGGGGTGGGCGAAGAATTCCGCTCTGCCCGCGGAGTTCGCAGGGTTTCGAAGTGATGCAGAGCAGAGTTTTTTTTTCTCACGCAGCTTTCCAACGTTAAGTTGGTGAGTGCGAATGAGAGAAATCGCTATGTTGACGAGTGCTAAGATTTCAGAACGCCGGTGGGCATGGCAGGTCACTACCGCCCCCATTGAGAAAGCTGCCGCTTGAGTAGAAAATCTACTAGAGTGGCAGAAAGAAGTTAGCGCCCTCTGGCACTCTGCGTGATGCTGGCTCCGCTGATTTTACAGCACAGGAGAAACTCCTGATGCTGACAAATCTGCGTGAACAGCATGACTTACCCAAACTCTGCTGCGGTGGAGTTTTTTCGGCATGTTGCAGAGTTGCGCATTGCAGAACTCTGCGAAGTCCACCTAGGCCTACATAAGACACAGCATTACTGTGCATTACTTGCCCACCAGGTTTCTCCATCTTACTGCAGGTGAAATACATTTATGAACAAGTAGTTCCGACTGCATTAATTGAAGATAAAATAAAACTGACCTACATCTTCTTATACTGAGATACCTAAGCAGGGGGATTAAAAACAATTTCCTTGGTACAGTGTAAAGCTGGTAAAAAAATGAAAAAATGCAGCATGGATTGCACAGACTCTGAATCACATGGACATGACACAAGTTCCGATCCTCCAAAGGCATCCTTGGGTTAAGAAACCAAGAGATGGGCTATCTTAAATCTAAATCTGAACTGACAATGCCTATGATGGTGGTGAGGTGAGAAATATAAACGAGGCTCCATACAGTCTGCACTACTTAAATGTTGAAGAGCAACCACCCTCCTCATGCTGCACTCTAGAGCTTCTCTTCTAATCATCAACATGGCGTATGTGCAACACACGCATTACTGAAGCATTAAGTCTGGCTAAGACTGACAATATGTGTAGTAGATGCTGATGCTCAATAAGACACGTTGCACATGCAGTGTAACACATGAGTACAGCACTGGGGGTTGGGACTGACAGCAGACTAAGGGCCTGATTCTAACTTTGGAGGACGGTGTTAAACCGTCCCAAAAGTGGCGGATATACCACCTACCGTATTACGAGTCCATTATATCCTATGGAACTCGTAATACGGTAGGTGGTATATCCGCCACTTTTGGGACGGTTTAACACCGTCCTCCAAAGTTAGAATCAGGCCCTAAGTGCCTTTCACTGATAACTGGATTGTACCTCATGTCATGATCTGAGAAATAAAGATCGTTCACTGCTCTGCATTCATGCTTAGCGTGTTAGAAGTGGCATTTAGGACGTGAAGAGAATGAAGCATGAGAACCTAAGTGACCAGTGACTGATACATGGTGAAAATTGATTCTGGTCATTCTCTGGAAAGGTAGTAAACACACATGAAATCCAGATTAATAAGGAGTGAGCAGATAATAATGCAAGGCAGGAGGACCAAAGAGTGCCCAGATGATTACTACACTTCATTATGTCCATACACAACTAGTATTATAAACATTTCAATGTGAACTCCTTGAGGGAAAGAACCGGTGTCTGTTTTCCACAGAGAAAAGTCCATAGGCAAGCAGTGAGAGCAGTGGTCTTGTAACTCCTTCATGGTAAACGTTTTGTTATTGACAGGTCCCTACAATTTTATGTTACTTACCCCCTCTCCCCCAAAGCACCACATTTAAGCAGATTCACAAGACTCATCTATGCAGAGGGAGAATGTCATTATCCACACATAAAATGCACTAATTGACCACTGCTGCCATTGTCTCCAAATATAAAAACCATCTCCACATGTTTCTGTATCTACAATCATGCCCACCTCCTCCTTTCTACTGCACAATATGTTTTTTTTTTTTTTTAAAGGATAAATGGTGAACTATCACTTTTCATAAACACCCTCAGTAACACCCTTCATACCATCTTTAACAAGCATTGGTAACACAAACAGTTCTGGAGTTTTGCAGAACAATAGTGCTCAGGAAACTAACAGTTTTTTAATAGTAAATAAACTAATTGGTTAAAAGCAAAAATGGATTTTGATCTAAAAAAAGAAAGCACATTACATCCCTGGCACTGAAGGGAACCACTTTGTGGTGTCCTACTTGTCAAAGGGCAGCAAGCTGTAACTCATAGTAAAGTCAGCCAAAGGCTGAAGTGGGCTGATGCATTGCCCCTTGATGCATTCCTGATTGGGTTGCAGAAAAATGTGAATGACACATCCACAACACAGATGGATGAATTGTGGCTGAAAACCCCTATATGTGATTATGTCACACACATAATTTTAGTCAAATCAAAAGGCCTTGGCTAACACTGACCTAAAAAAAACAATTGTTCTGTCATTGACAGCCAGCCTCTTGCCTTTGAGACAGAAAGAAAGAACGAAGGCAAGGAGTAAAGAAAGAGGGGGGATGAAAAGGGGAAAAAGTAGAAAAGAAGGAAAGGAAGCAAAAATAATCAAAAAATAAAAAAGAAGGAAAGCAAGAAAGAATTAAAGAAGAGATAGAAAGGCAATGAATGAAGAAAGGAAAAAAAAGAAACAAAGAATAAAAGAAGGAAACAAACAAAAAGGAAATCAATAAAACTGTGTTACCAGTGCTGAAAATTGTGAGTACTGCATGCATAGTAAAAAGAACATGGCTTAATACAGAAGAGTTTAAAATGAATGCAATCTGTTATGTCCACCAGGTGTCAGGTAAACATAGGACGCTTCAGAAGGAATTTACAACTGCATTGGCAGGAGACAGGAGCTGATAGGCTGGAATGTGGCATATGCTCTCATCTATTGGAAAGCATACTGCTATTACCTCCGGCTCTTAACAAAATGGTAACACTAATGTAATCATAAAGCAAATGCAACAAAAACACTTAAACTGAAGGGAACTAACTTGTGTGCGGAAGTGCTCATTGTGAAAGAGCAAAATGAAGTCACTCAAAGTGAAGTTAACGCTAAAGTAGGCTAACCCATTGCACCATGCTTTATGCTGTAGCGGGTGGAGGCAAAATGTGAATGACACAAAAGACCCACGTATGAAGAGAGGTAGTTAAAATTCCCTGTAAGGATGTTTTATATATCATTTCAGTAAAATCAAAAGGTCTGGCTAACGCCAGACCTAAAATCTAGCAGTGTACCACCACTCATTGTCAAAAACCTCTGATCCTTTTCTCCTAATGCCAAACCATCTGTTCTGTCACTTTTTCTGTGCTGACGGTCATTCCCTTCAATTTTGTTGCCTCCTAAGACTCGGCATTGACCAGCACCAGGCAAGAGGGAAAGTGACTGATGACGTCAGAGAGTATCATGAATTCAGTCAACTGCTTTGGTTGTATGGAAACTAGAAAGTAGTTTGAAAAGGTGGGGAAGAAGGCAAACCATCATCTGTCTTGCTATCCACCCCAGTGGGTCCCTGCAGATGAGGTGGAGGAAGACCTGGGAACCCCCAGTTTCCCCATATGTGATAACAGCAGTAAAAATACGTTCTGTTTCTCACTTTTATGAACATAACAGTGAATCACTGGACTTCAAGACCAGTATTCACGGCGTTGCCAAACAGCAATTAGTTGTTTCAGTACTTTAAATAACAGTTGTCACTTTTCCCCAGCAAAATGCTGATGGCTTTATCAACCTCACAGTATAAAAGCTGAACTGGTTATAGGCCCGGGCAAAATGTTGACGTAATCTCATAGGACACGCTTGTTATGCAGAAGCCCTGAAGTGCCTCACCACATTATTTACAGGACACTTGTTGTGAAACTTGAGGGGGTTCGCACAGCAACAATGTGAGCGACTGTGGTTGGGGGTGCTCGTGTTTTTTACCGCATTTTAAGTGTAAAATGTATCCTTACTCCCAAAATGAATACCTAGAATCATTTCATGGTAAAATATAGTGCCAAATGCCGATTCCACATTGCGTAATTGCGTGCAATTTCATGTAATTCTTCCAAAATTTTGCCTAATCACGCAAAGCATATCATACACATTTCGCACACCCCTTGTTGGTACAACTAGAATGTACACACATTTCTGCAGTAGGAGAACTTTCTTCATGGCAAGATATGAACCAATGCGTACCGTTGCTCTCTTTAGTTACCCACGTTGTAGTTTTATTTTTATGTGGAAATTATGACTTTGCTGCTTGCCCCGGGACCATGCCAAGTTACACCCTCACAGCTAAATAAGGAATTTCTTAAGCAGCAGAAAAACCTTGGTATTTAATATTAAATGATGAGACAAGGGGAGCTACATGGGTCAATGATTTGGCGCAATACTGTGCAGGTTTAATTTTTCACGGACATTAAGTGGCAAGCATCAGCATTTTGGTATGCTCTGTAAGCTCCTTTTCCTTTGCATCCTTTACTTGACCTGTGGAAGCAGGCATGTCCTCTCATAAATCTGTGTCCAGTTTAGCGGATTCGTCTTAGCTTGCAGAGTTCTGCTTCTGCTGTAGAAATGGCCTGCCGAAAAACTCACATTCATTTTTGCTGCAGTGTGTATCGTAGCTGCAGTGCGCCCCTCCTTTGCCTCACCTTCGCTCCCCCCGAACAGTCTGGTATTGTGCGACAGTAATTGCTTTTACAGCATAATGTGTAGGACAGAATGACCATTCCCTATTTTTCTACTCGTTGCAATGGATGGAAATCTGCCTCTCATCCAACCCTTAGTAGTTTTGCTTTCTGGTTTCAGCCTAGACCTTGTTTTTTTTTTTAACACATTAATAAAAGTCTTGGTACTAACCTTTGAAAATAGTTTTCGATTTCTCAAATAAGCGCTCATACTCAAGGATTTTCCTACTCTCTACAGTGACATTTTTTCCCTATCTCCTGGCGACGTTACAGGGGTCATTGCTTTTAGGAGATGTGCACCACACAGCAGCTACTTACGATGGCTATGCCTTAACCCAGGGCCTAGCTTTGGAGGGGAGGGGCGTGTTTGATGTCTTATACCCCCTAAATATGTATTCTGTAGAAAATAGTTGGGTGCAAGTGCCTTCAGTTGAATAATGTGAACTGTCTGTCGGATTTGGCTTGGGATTTCTACATGCCCACACTGACAAAAACACACCCATCACACATTATCTCTCCTCTATGTTTTAAAGGCCTTAAAATGCGGATTAGCTTGAAAAATAGAGTGTTTCAAGTACAGCTAGCAATCAGCATTTCTCTTTGTTTCCACTACCACCTACGTCTTCTCCACGCCCTACTTCTCATATAATTATGTCCCTTTGTGATTACTTGGAAATCTGAAGCTCACACCACTCCGCCCCCCAATCATACTGACTAAACGCCCCTGGCCTAAACACTGATTATGCTATCAAAGAAAAACATACGGTGTGCATAAAATGATTACAACACAAGCTGAGGGATTGTGGGAGAATGTGTTCACAATTCAGAACATCTAGGAAATTCCTGTTGCTTAATGTTAATGAAATTGAACTTGTCCACCTTTCTGCTTAATACAAAAATTGGTGTATCTGTTGTAATTATTAGAGTTAGAACAAAAACGCCAAGTTTTCCAGTCCTTGAAAGGCCAATGGGACTGGCTACATCATATCCTCACAGGCTGGCCTGAGAGCCCTGATAGTGCACTATGGCCCTCATTCTGACCCTGGCGGTCGGCGGAGAGACGGCGGTCGGACCGCGAACAGACCGGCGGTATTAAAAATGGCATTCTGACCGCGGCGGTCCCCGCCGCGACCGACCGCTACTTCTCCACTCCGATCGCCGCGGCGGTCATGACCGCGGGGCTGGAGTTTGCGCACTCCGGCCCGGCGGTCGTCCCAAGACCGCCAAGGGTATTATGACCCTGCCTACCGCCGCGGTTTCTTGCGGGCGGGAACCGCCGTGCGAACCATGGCGGTAAGCACTATCGGGGCCAGGGAATTCCTTCCCTGGCACTGATAGGGGTCTCCCCCACCCCCCACTACCCACCCGAGTCCTCCCCCCACACCCTCCACCCCCCTGCCAGCCCCCAGAGGTGGTACGAACCCCCTCCCCACCCCCACCCCGACATGCACATACATGTACCCCGACATGCACACACCCCCAACATGCACATATACACACCCCCTACACACACATACACAACGGGGACACATACCCGCACACATACATGCCGACATGCGCACCTGCCGAACAGCACACATTACCCATAGACACAGCAGCACCCCCCGCCCGCATACACGCACTCACACACCCCCTCTACACACTCACACGCACACCCCCATGCACGCCCACATCACACAACACCCCCCCACCCCCTCCCCTCACGGACGATCAACTTACCTTGTGCGTTGGTCCTCCGGGAGGCGACGGGAGCCATAGGGACGTGACCGCCAACAGAAGACCGCCAACAGAAGACCGCCACACAGAAATGTGGGTCGTAATTCTGTGGGCGGTGTTCTGCTGGCGTGGCGGTGGAGGTTGACCAGTCTCCACTTTCCCGCCGACCGCCAGTGTGGCTGCTGGCGGTTTTCCGGCGGAACGCTCCCAGCGGTCAGAATGCGCACAGCGGCACACCGCCGCGGTCGGCGGTCTTCACCGCGGCGGTAACTCAGCAGTCTTGCGAAAAGACCGCCAAGGTCAGAATGAGGGCCTATATCTTTTCAGAGTAGGTGTCTATATGGCATTTCGGGGGTGGGGAGCTCTATTGGCTGGTACTTGCTTACAGTTGTTCTATGAAAAAGAAACGAGATCTCAGGACTAGCCACGAACGCTTTCAGCTCATGTGACATTTGAACATTCTGCAGGGTGCAACCTATAATAAAGGGATATCGGTTTTCTTATCACTTTATAATTGAACAAATGTCTCACATGAAAAGATCCTACCTTTACGTAATTTAAGGACAGACAAAACAAATTTGTTGGCCACGTACAGGGTCCGTTTCACAAATTTAGACCTGTGCATCTGCCAATGAAAGCCCCTGGTGAAGGTGTGGGGACTGCCCTCGTTGCCGGTGTTGGGGGAGGAATGTAGAGAAGCGCAATGTACGGGCATTTCAGCATTTGTGTGAAGTCATGCTCAATCACTGATAGGGATATAACTAACACTGTGCAGCAAAAGTAAAAGATGACTGTGAAAAGAGCTCTGTGCAGAACCACAGCTAAGAAGGCCCTGGGCGTGCACAGACTGGTGGTCCGGCGGCAGCAGAACAACGTTGAGACCTCTGTGGTGCCAAGTTGAAAGGTAGGTCTAAGAGAGTGGCGTCCACATGGGTAGCAACAGTGGAGTTTTGTGGTTCTCCCCCAAGGTGCAAGTGACTTGAGTATGACTGGCAGAGTGTGGGGTGGCGGGGTCATATGCCAGAGCATGGAAAAGAAACATGTTTTAGCCACCCAAAAGTAGGGTCACAGGCAGAGGATAAAGCGACTGCAGGTCATCCCTCGGAGTTGTGAGGGCCGAAAGAGCAAGCCCCAACAGAGGACATAGGTCCTCCATGGAGGAGATGGTGCAACACTAATGAGGCAGATTGAAGCCCTTGAGGATTTGGAAGAGAGGGAACCCAGCAGCCGCATGAACACCAGCGGAGCTGAGGAGGGAGGCAAGAGTGTGCAGAAGGGGTTTTAGTTGGGAGCAGAGGAACAGGAGTGAAGGAGATTTAGGGGATACCTCATACAAAGAGCGGCACAGTTTTCAGTCTGGGACTCCAGTATAGATGGTAAGGTTGCCAAAGTACCGCTTCAAATGCTCAGGATCAAGGCGACAATCAGAGAGAAGCAGCATTACACACTAGAGAGGGTAGGGGTGGAAAGCACACCCACCACCTCATGAAGATCTGAAGAAGCCAGGAAGTCAATTGTACAGGGTAGTCAGGGTAAGCAAGGAAGGATCATCAAGGATGCAGAAATACACCAGACAGATCATGGACTCAGGGGGAAAAGGCTTAGAAGAAGAGGACATAATGTAGGAGGCAGCTTGGCTGTGTACTACAAAATGATATTGGTGTTCAGCTTGAGGGTGTCCCCCCTAGTGAAGACAGCTCTAAAGGAGAAGGGCATGTCAAGAGCGGACCGCGTGGCTGGGGAGAAGAGACAGTTGGGAATGGTCAGCTAAAACTAGTGATGAAGAGTGTAGTGGTGACCAGGAGGCTGAGAAGTGGAAAAAGTGATGATAGCTTCAGCAAGGGATGGGCAGACAGAGAGCGCTGAGAAGGACTGTGAGTAGGAGCCCTTTAAATGGCAGTGTAAAGTGTGGGTGATAAGAGGCAGAGGTCAGCGGGAAGAGTGACAGAGAGACGAATGTTGGTATGAAGACTCCAAGGTGGATGGAAAGGCAAAGGATGGGCAATCACAGGACAGAATGTGTGTATTGGGCAGTTGGTGGGTGGTACCTGGATGTCATGTTGTGAATAAAGAAAGGAGAGAGAGAGAGAGGACCAGAAAGGTGTTGAGCAGTGTGGAAGTCAGGGCATGGAATGTTTTTTCAGAGGGCCTGGTAGTATTCATGAGTCAGGTTTCTGGATTAGAGAGAGCACTAAGGGTAAGTGTCAGGCTACCAGGAGGATAGAAGCTGGACAGGGCTGGAATTAGAGTGATAATAGCAACGCAGAAAAGTGGTTGAACAAATACGCACAGATGACGCGAGGGACGGGAGAAGAGAATTGAGATGACACATGAAAAGTGTGATGAAGAAAGGGGGTTTGAGCAAATTAGTGAGAGAGACAAGAAGACAGTGGGAGGCTGGTGTGGTTCTTTTAAAATTTTGGGATATGATTTGCGACAGCTAACATATATTTTGGGGAACTTGCCTGATTTCAATTTGATGGGGCGTTCCAGGCAAGATGAAGTCTAAATGAGACCCAGCCAGGGGGAGAAATTCACAATGATCTGTAGCTGCTGCTAATGACCCTGCCCAGGTTGGTGTCAGTGCAGAAAATCAGCAATATCTGTTACAGTTTAAACCCTTTATGTGGCATCCTACTACACGTAGGAGGGGTGGGAGGACATCCCAGGTTTGGCCCTGGAGAATGATGGAACATTAGCAAGCTAGTGCCAAGCTAATTTCCACACCATTTTTGTATGAATGATCCAAATGTGGATGGTATCACCCCGTGTACAACTATTTGGGGACAGGATAAAGAACAGGTGGCAGCGGTAAATGGAATAGTTTATTGGTGGTGAGGATAGGTTAGTACCCCAATTACTTATGAACGATGGGAGATTGTCTGTAGAAATATCCAGAAACACAAGCTAACTTACCTGGATCTTTGTGCTGCTGCAGTAGGTGCAGGGTCAATACCTACATTGTACAAATCAAACTGATATGAAGCCAGGGAGAAAGGAAGGCTTACCTTCTAATCTCCCTCAACCAGCATGTTGGTAATAGTACCAAAGAAAATGAAGGGAGATATCAGGCTAATGTATCACCTTTCTTGGCCAAAAGTAACTCTGTCAATGATTATATTCATCAGGATGAATGTTAAGTTACATGTGCAAACATGGACATGCCATAGACATGGCATGGCAATATGCACTGGGCATGTAGATGGGAAAGACAGATATCTCATTGGTTTATTGCTCTTCCAGGCATGTAAAGAATTTTTTGAGGAGGGGAGCCAAGAGAAGCTATGTCAGAATGGAAGGTCTGACATCCAGAAAAAAGAATGTTATCAAATTTACAATGAGGATAACTGAAAGGGACCTGTACCAGGAAAGGTATTTGAAAAGTTGCCAGGGATAGCCTTCTGAATAAAATGCTTATGGAGGTGTGAATTGAATGGTGGGAAATGTGTGTGATGCATTAGATAGGTGGTATGGGAAGCAGGGGAGAAGACCTGATGGTAGAATGACTTAGGTGGCATGGTGTGCAAAAAACAATGGACTGAATTGTGTCCCAAAGAAATTACCAGTGGCCGAAGGGAATTCAAGGAATCCACCCATCTTTTTTTTGTTTTTCTCAGTGTGATGATCAAAGGGAAGCAAATATGCCCAGATATGGGTCCCATGCTTACTGTGCCATAAGACTTCAGTCGCAGCCTACCGATGAGAGACGAATAGGACCAACCAGGTCTTGGGTTGTGTAAGGAAATGTGTCTTTTTGCACAATCACCAACAAAGTTTTGGACTGATGCTGCTGATTTTTCAAGTCTGAGAGTGCACTTAGGACTGCTAACCATCCCACAGTCTGTATTCTGACCACATACAAAATGTATTTAAACTGGTTATCCTCAATTGGCATAAGATGGCTTACTTAGTCGTCCTAGTATATGGTACCAACAGTACCCAGGGCATGTAAGGTAGGGTGTCTGCCCAGGACTACCGCACTGGTCGTACCTCCCTGTGTGTGTGACAAAGTACAAAATGGCCCACAGCTTGCCAGTAGGGAAGAGCAATTTTAAACTGCTAGTTCGACTTTGCCACTTAAACCAATGGCAACGCACCCAGTTCCATTAACAATATATGTAAGTCTTCCCTAAGGAAGGCTTATGGAGCCCTAATACAGGGAGCTGTGTATTATTAAGTAGAACATACACTTTTAATACGTCCTAAAAGCAAAACTTCTAAATTTTAATTTTCACTGTTGAAAGGTTAGAAGCCCCACTGGCTAACACAGGGTTACTGGCTGGCCTCTCAGTCCGGTAAACTTCTGAATGGTACTAATAAAGTGGGTACTCTAAGGTATCAAAATAATTGTGGTGTTAAAACCGACTTGATACCCAAGCCAAATTTAATGTCACTTTTAAGGAAAGGCAACATTTAGAAAGTTGCCACTCTGTTGCCTGGTTAGTTCATTGACCTTGCACAGTCCCTGGCTACAAGAAAGCCTTCTGTCCTCATGGGGAGTAGTGTGAATGACTCCCAGACTCAGGAAAAACAGACAGCCTCTACACAAAGAGGTGTTACCGCCTCCTCACAGGAAGCCACTCAAGGTGCTGGCTCAAAAGGGAAGCTTCAAAGGCCAGGCCTCCGTTGGTGGGCAAATGGAAAATCACACTGTTTAAGGACTGGATCTTTGGGCAGGTAGATAGGCTATCAGTGGGAACAGAGGGGGGAGACGCGTACAGAACTGTTTTTCTCATAGGCATGTAGACCACAGGTAGCTATGCCTCTAAGGTGGGCTACCAGACTCCTAACATTCAAGAAAGGGTTCAGACATCCCGAGAGTGGGCAAAAATAGTGTAATCTGGTAATGCTAGATGCCACACATAGCCAGACGCTGACAGATGGCACGAGGGATCCTGGTAGCTTATTGGCTGGTGACCACATCATGCACCCAGGGCACTTTCTGGCCATAAATATGGCATCCTGGCCCTCAGATCACAAATGAACTAGAGAAAGGGATGAAAAAACACTGCGGTTATAACCCCTGGACCTGGCAAGAGAGGCTACACTGGTTGCTGGACTGCACTTGATCACCTTGTGCTAGCAAAGAGAGGATTGTGCCTGTGGCTCCTGGCTTATGAGAAATTCCCGAGCCCTAGGCCAAGAAAGTGACTCTAAGAGGTAGTCGGCTGACCCCCTGGATCCAGCACCAGGTCCATCAAAGTTGAAGAAGTCCTTTCCAGCAAGTCAATAGCCACTCTCTTTGAATCACCGCTGAGTACCTCTGGATGACAAACGAGTGCAATCCTCATCAGCCAAAAGTTGCACCTGAGTCTACTTGACCCAGGAGTGTTGTCAGAAATCAGATTGGTTGCCATAGAGGGACGCCAGCCTTCGCCAAGGGATACCCCTGGACCCTCTGTGTAGGGAAATCACTAGCCCAGTCACAGCTGGCCTTCTACTGGCTAGAGGAGGCCGACCAGGGTCCCTAACCCCTGTGGCCAAAGTCATGCCACCTAAACTGTCGACTGAGGAATAACCATAAGAACATCCCAGTTGACCGCACAGCATCCAGAGCATCTTTCAGCATCCTTAGCATCCTGCACCTTCACTATCAGGACCAGTCCATTGAGGTCTACAGTGGTCTTGATGTACAGAGTGGTGATGTACTTCAGACTGCTTTGGTGACCAGGTACCTGTCCAAATACACTTTAGTGGCCTGCCTGACCTTCTCCCTGTTGGATTTTGTTTCCCCACTCAGGCCGGAGTATCCAAGCAAAACTCTAGTCAACATTTTCAGAAGTTTCTAAACTTTACGGTTACCAATGCTTGTTTGCACTTTGGGCTTAAAAGCTGAGATTCACGGTTTGGTTAAAAATCTATAACTCCGTAACGCTCTAGTGTATTTTGCTCAGCTTGGTGTCTAAAATTGTCTAAAAATACAATTTTTTTTTATAAATTAGTCTCAGATTTCTTTTGTGTTTTGTGACTTTCTTACTGATTGGTGCTTCTAAATGCTTTACCATAGTTCCTTTGTTTAAACCTTTCTGGACAGCTACTAAGGGCAGCGCTAAAGGTTTTATAACTGGACTCAGGACAGTTTTGCAAGTATATTCCACAACCATATAATAGACTACAATTCTCACAGGTTGTTTGTGTTCCTTCTCAGAGGAGACATGAGCTGGGTCTGCTGCTTGCTGTGCCATAAAACTTAAGCTCCTTCATATTGACAAGTTCCAAACAGGCTGAAACCTGTCTGGGTGTGCTTGAATTCCTGCTTAGAAGGAACCTAGCCTGGCAGTTTGGTCTTGGCTATTTCTTTTAGAGCAGGACCAAGGCTATTTTGCAAATAGCTGTTTTTTGTTTGAAGTAGCATGATGGGCAAAAATGATGGACTGAATTTTAGTCCAGAATAATTACTAGTGGCTGAAAATAATTTAAGCAATCCAAAGGAGTGGGAATGTATTGGGGTGGGGCTACTCCACCAGTCTTATTAGATAAGGTCCAGCTATTTTTAGGAATTAGTTGACACTGAACAGGTGTTCTGTTTGGCTGAAAAGTGGAAGGGCAATAAAAGATGCCTTTAAATCTCATTCTTATGTCACATTTGCTCTGTGCTCACAGTCAGAGGTCAAAAGTCAGTTTTTCTTACAATTAATATTCCTTCTTACTTCAGAGTTCCAGGACTTTGTAAGGAGAACTGTGTGACCTGCAGGTTAGAATGCAAAATAAAAGGATATAGGGTCTCAGGTTTTTCCTAACAATAACATTTAAGTGACTAAGTCAACTGGGCAAACATTTCCAAATATATTTCAGTAGCTGTGAAAGCCCTTTTTAATATTTCTGTGTGATGAAAAAATATATATTAATAGGTTAAAACCAAACCAGAATACTTTATGTGTTGATGTGCAAAGGTTATGTTTTCTGAAACCCAATATTCACATATTGTTTATACACTATATAGTTTTAACAGTAAGTTTTAAGCAAGTTGGTGGAGAGTTTTTTGGCCATTTCGTGAAAAGTTACTGTGTGTAGATGACAATATGTTACCACATCATGGTTTTGTAATATATTTATTAAAACTGAGTGTTTAAACATACTGAGAAACACTCCTGCCCTGATGGCAATGTTGTTAGTAAAGTAAAAGAAGTCCTGGGTTATGTGGGCTAGACATCATGGGTATGTGGGCTAGATTCTTGTGATGCATGCAGCAAACTTTACTCTACTTAAGCAAAAGAGGCTTTTTGTACCGCAGAAATGCTGATCTCACATATTTGAAGGTGCAATCATATGTGAGAATGAAGAAAAAGGCAAAGTTGTACACTATTTGCCAGGATCACACAATTTGAGACCCGTTTAGGGGTCAAGTACATTACAGTTAGGTCAAGTAGATTATTTGAGTTACTCGACCTGCAGGTCTAGTAACATTTTAATGATTTTTGGAGGCCTGTGGGGAGAATGGTTTGTTATTAATTTTAGGGCTTTGTATGGACATTTAGATTGAGTAGTGTCAGCATGGGATACTAATCAAATCTGTAAGCTCAACTTGGTTTAGAGCTGCCAATGAGCATGCAATAATACCACATGCTGCATCATTAGTGTTGCATTGTGTGTTGAAGTACAGTCGGCCAATAATAAGCTGGAGCATGTGCACCCTGCTTTCGTTTTTTTAGTTTCTCCTGGGTCGGAAGGGAAGGTGCCAGTGCCCCCATATACCTGTTGCCCCCATACGACTGTCCACATAAAGGGTCGAACATTAATCTGTACCAATGTCCAGAGGAATGCGAATAATTTAATTCCAACTACTAATCTGTGAGGAATAGCTTTCTGTGCTCCTGGTCTGTGCAACCAATTGCAGGGTTGGGCAGGCCCATACGGCAATGAAGCAGTGCCCTATGGATTAGTTTGACAGATGAGTGTGTAGGCCGGTTTGTAGGCAGTTGTGGACCCGTTTTATGGCCACGTAGGCAGGCTTGTACCGTTCACTTACCTGACAGTACCACTTTTTAGCTATCCACTTTGCTAAAGTAGGCCACTTTTTTGGGTACCCGGGCCTATTTTTTGTCCCAGTCCGACCCTGACCAATGGGACACCAATGTGCATAGTGCATATCGGAGATTGTCTGCATTTTGGTTTTTCCACCTTGATCCCCATGCCAAGGCAGAAATGATGCAAGTGAATAGCACTCAGTAGTGTAGCAAGGTTACCATGGGCTCGGGTGCAAGCAAGGAAAATTGCTCCTTTTACTGTCGTTGGGGTATTAAATACAGCAATCAGCCAGGGTTCAAAGGGCCCTGCACGGCTCTGGGCCCCAGTGCCACTCCACCTGCTTCACCAATGGCAACTACGCCTCTGAGAGCGGTGCTTCCTCCCGGTGCACAAGTGTAAACTAAGTTGGTTCAAACTAATTTTGTTTCTCTGGCAATCAATCGCCAGCTTGCTTTTGCTATTAATATTACCGCTTATATGTTATGGTTTATAGAGCTGTAAAGCATTTATTCCGACAACCATTCATTTATTATTCCCGCATAGGTTTCTTTTTCAGTTTACATTGGAGCTGCTGGTTCCTCTTAGACGCTTTCCTGTGCACCTGCGGGGGGAGGAGAGTTTTTTGAGCTGTTGCATCATTTCCCAGCAACCCGAGCTGCACTGATTGTTCCCAGGGGCCCAGAGTGACTCATGGGAACAGGATACTCCTCTGATTCAGAAAAGATTTCAATTAACGTCACAATGATTGGTCAGGCGACTTAGTCAACTCTGTGGTGTGTCGGTGTAAACCAAGTTCCGGCAGAATCACATTACATTTAGGAAAAAATGGCGATTATAGTCACCAGAAAGACAGCACACTTGGTGAATTGTAAACGTTGAAGGATATCTGGAGTTGTGATATTACGTTGTGTTTTTGGACAACACACTTAAAATTGATCTTTATCGCCCACCCGCTTAGAAAATATGCATTCATAGGCACTGTGTAGGCAATGTGCAATGTATTTATGGGGCAAATACTCTATATTACAGATAATGATTATATACTTATCTGATGTTGATTTCTTTAATGAAACTAGACATTGTGCAAATAAATTAATACAGCAATGTATCTTATTATTTATTTCTAAATTAAATGTGGAGCGCAGCTCACATCTCTGACCTTCGAGTGGTCTATCACTCCAAACCGATATAGCCTTTATATTCTTTTACATAAAAGTTAATAAGCAGCGTTAGCTTTTCTAGCTACCAAAGTGGCATGTTGGCAAAGGTGCAAAGAGGACCGCCTCTATATGCTATACCTCAAGTACATTAACAAAATAAGTAGAGGAAAACAAACTAGAGCATACTAGAATGACTCTCTAATATCATAGGCTGAAGGGCTATCCTCAGAATGTATTGGGGGACTACAAGGCTCCAACAGCCAAAGTGAAGTACCACTTACCTCACTAAAATGCGGTGAGAATTGCCACTTAAGTCTTAAATTGATTCCTGTAAATTCAACAAGGTGGAGAGCTCAACTTCAAGGTAAGATACTCAATCCCTGTGCTTCCAATCTCATTGCCCTTCACAGTGTACTTTGAGGTAAGGCAGAGGAGTTTCAGTGGACTCTTACTGAGGCTGAAGCCAGAGAGCCTGGTCTGCTCTTAATGAAAACCCATGAAGACTGGGTGAAGTAACCTTCTCCAGCCAAGTCAAAAAGAATGAAGTGCAGTGCATATGCACTTTCCCTGGGAAGCCAATCAGGATTTGAGTTCTTCTACATATCCCTTGCAGGGAAAGCAAAGACAGCCCCGGAAAGCTATTTCAGTATTTAGTTATGTATTTATATTATTCATTTAGTGTACCCATAACACAGATCATTCTGCCTAAACGAATGGTAAATTAAATCTGCTTCTTTTATCATTTTCACTTCACAGAACCACAAGTTGCAACAAAATATAAAATAATAATGTGGAGTAAAATCGTGTACATATTTTGGGATGACGTCACATGCTTTGAAGAAGGTCAAAAGTTATCTGAACTTGGGGAGCAGCATGGCTTGGGCCGATGAAGCTGCTAGAGCAGCTCCACGGCGGTTTGGAGGGACTGCTTGCATCCTCATGGAAATCGCCCACCCGCACCTTCCTGGATAAGAGCATTCAGCGCATAAACATCTTGTTACTTTGAAAATGACCTCAATTCTTGCCGGTAAGTGGTGAATACTGCATTTCCTCAGTGTTTCGGCCGGTGCATTCTCCTGACTGGAATCGCCCTCAGCATTTTGCTTGTTTGTTTTTTGCCTGCAATTCATTTATTTCAATTACAATGCACAGAGCAGTAAATACAACGTAGTATTAACCAGGAGGAATTAAAAAAAATATACTCCTGAGAATATTTTGCCAGCATTTTATGCACCATGGCATCCTTTTTAACGGTGCCAACAATAACAATCGTATTTCCACAGAACTGATAATACTATCTATATAAACGTGGTTAAGGTAACAAATACTTTGTTTTTTTTGCTACTTTCCATCAACATGCAGGATGAATAACAAACTTTTTTGCAACACTATGGGGGTTATTCTAACTTTGGAGGAGGTGTTAATCCGTCCCAAAAGTGACGGAAAAGTGACGGATTTACCACCAGCCGTATTACGAGTCCAGTATATCCTATGGAACTCGTAATACAGCTGGTGGTATATCCGTCACTTTACCGTCACTTTTGGGACGGATTAACACTCCTCCAAAGTTAGAATAACCCCCTATGTTCGGTTAATATATTCCACCTGCATAAAATAAAAATAAATGAAGCTTTCTATTTCATATTGCTAAGTTGTGGCAACATATATTCATTCACTTTATCAATCAATCAATCAATCAATCAGTATTTGTAAAGTGCAGCTACTCACCCATGAGGGTTTCAAGGCCTGGGGGAGGGGAGGAGCCTCATCCAAAAAGCCACGTCTTGAGGTTCTTCCTGAAGATGGTGAGCGACGGGCTTTGTCTGAGGTGCAGGGGGAGGTTGTTCCAGCTCTTCACTGCAGTGTAGGTAAAAGATCGTCCTCCGGCAGTGGTTTTGTGGATGCGAGGGACTGTGGCCAGGGTCATCTGGGCAGAGCGGAGGGATCTGGTGGGGGTGTGGAAGGTGATGGGGTGGTTCACGTAGGCTGGTCCTGTGTTGTGTATGGCCTTGTACGTATGGGTGAAAAGTTTGAAGGTGATTCGCTTCTAGACCGGTAGCCAGTGGAGGGTCCTCAGGTGTTGGGAGATGTGTTCTCGGCGAGAGAGGTCCAGAATGAGTCTGGTGGCGACGTTCTGGATGAGTTGAAGTTTTTTGATGTTCTTAGTTGAAGTGCCGGCGTAGAGGGCGTTGCCGTAGTCGAGCTTGCTCTGACTAAGGCATGGGTGAATGTCCTGCGACAGTCTGCTAGGATCCATCTGAAGAGATCCGAAGTTTGCGGACTGTGTACCAGCAGGAGAATGTGACAGAGTTTATCTGGTGGGTCATGGATAGGGAGGAGTCGAGGATGATTCCTAAGTTACAGGCGTCCTCGGTCGGCGTGGGGGAGGTGGGGGCGCTGAGGGATGTGAGCCACCATGAGTCGTCCCAAGCTGAGGTGGCGTTTCCGAAGATGATGAGCTCTGTCTTGTCGGAGTTGAGCTTGAGGCATCTTTCTCTCATCCAGGTGGTTATGGCTTCTATTCCTGCGTGAAAGTTCCTTTTGGCTGTGTTCGGGTCTTCGGTGTGGGAAATGATGAGTTTTGTTTCACCGGCATATGACACGATGGTCATACTGTGGCTTCTGATGATAGCAGCAAGAGGGGCCATGTATACGTTGAACAGTGTGGGACTCAGTGAGGATCCTTGGAGGACTCCGCAGTTGACTCCTGTGGGTCTGGAGGAGTAGGGTGGGATTCTGACCCTCTGCGTCCTCCCGGAGAGGAAGGAGTGGATCTATTTTAGGGCTCTTCCGCGGATTCCTATGTCCTGGAGTCTGGTGCGCAGAGTGCTGTGGGAGAAAAAGGTGGAGGATGCCACAACGCTCGCACATCAATACAGGTTTCAGATTAATGTCCTTATAGTAAATCTTAAAGAAAATGCAATGTCGAAGTCCAGTGTGTGCCAACCAGCCGGGCACCTCCCACCACAGGTGCCCAGAAACGCTGACTGCACGGTAGTCAGTGATGATATCAAATATATGAACAGCAAGCCAGGGCACACCAGAACAAGTTCCGAGTGGTTGATCCAAGTGGTCAAGCAATAAGAGTCAGGGTCCAAGGAGTAAGTGAAAGCCGAACATTTATTGATGTGTGCACCAGTGTGGTCAATTTACAGGTCAAAGACCACATGTAAACCAGTAATCCAACACGAACAGCCGACACGTGTTTCGTCTCCTGGACTTTATCAAGGCTGTAGAGTAAATATACAATATGTACAGATTGGTAACATAAAAACATGAACTACTTCCATATCAATGTATATTTTAAATTAGGGTGAAAGACTGAATCAAGTAGTCCAATGTGACCAAACAAACTGGCATGTGAAAGTTTGAAGTGGTTCCAAGGTTAAGGGATGCGCACCGTGCATATGTATTAGTGCATACCATAAAAAACGTGCAATAGTTCAGAAACAGAAGAGAGTAAATTGTAGTTGCTGATATACAAAGAGGGCCAAAGAACCAGCAAATCCTGTGATATAAACGCACTAATATGGAAAGGTGCAAGTGACCAAAGGCACAGAAAACCCATGTGAATAAAAACCTTCAAGAAATTGTATGTGCGATAGTGAAAATATAGACCATACCAAAGTAAGGAAAAAACTAAAAAAAAAAAAAAAACTAATAAACACGAAGTTGTATACCTTCAGAATGTGGGTGCGGAGAGTAGGAGTTCCATGGAGAGCGTATAGGAATACCATCTCCAAATGACTTGATATAATCTAGTAGAATATGCCTGAAAAGGAAGAAGAAGCAACGAGACCCTGTAAATGGTAAAAAACGCGACCCAAAATTAATGCCGAACTGCGTGACTAAGGCAGGACATGGAAGGGACAAGAGTGAACTGGTACGGTAAAAAAAGGCAAGCCATATTCTCAACGGATCAGTAGGGAGAGTGAAAACCTGGAGCGCAAGACGTCAGACTGCGGTAGTGAAAACGGGGTGAAAAAAATGTGAAGAACGTGCAACTAGTCTGAGTACAACTGTCATTAAGTATCTGAAGCGACAAAATTAGGCAATAAGGCTGACAATAACGGCGCAAGCCCGACTACCAGGGCGAGTGTCCAAATCAATATGAACTAAATCAATGAGATGGTCTGTGAATATATAACCTGTTTCATATATCGTTGTAAAACATAAGGCGATGGAAAAATTGTTCCCTAAGAGTTAAAAACACCCGTCCATGATAATCACAGAGCTTGAAAGGCATTCAAATATATTGCCACACCCGAAAATTGCGTAGCATATCGGCGTGTATACAAATAAATAAAACTCTCAAAAGTCACAAACGCGGTGGGTGGGAAATCAAACGCACGACAAGCAACAGTGTTCTTACCCGAGAAAAAATGGATCTGTGCCCCGCGGCGTCGGAAAGCCGAGTGAACGCCACTCACTCGAAAAGTGCTTGTTGAAGTAGGTGCAGGTGAACGATAAAGAAAATAAACAGCGGACTAACAAGTAGGCGAAGACACGGAGGGGAGTGGGGGCCATTTTGAAAAAGGGACAGAAGACTGAAAAGTGCAAAAGAAAACCATAACCAACTCGTATGTTGAGAAAAGAAAGATAGTGATCATGTATAAAACATACGTGCACGAATGGTAATGTAGAACTATTAACCCAGAGGAGAAAGAAAGCGCCACAACTTCATATTGCATAAAAAGTACATGATTGAGACCATGTCAAAAGTTGCTGAGAGGTCAAGGAGTATGAGTGCTGCAGTGTGGTTGCAGTCTAGGAGTAATCGGATGTCGTTGGTGGCTGCCAGGAGTGCTATCTCCGTGCTGTGATTGCAGCGGAAGCCGGACTGGGAGCTGTTCAGGGAGTTGTTGGCCTCGATGAAATTCTGTTGTTGTTTGTTGATTGCTTTCTCTAGTACTTTGGTGGGGTAGGGTAGCAGCGAGATGGGCTGGAATTTTTTTAGTTCTGATGGGCCAGCCGAAGGTTTCTTCCAGGGAGGGTGTTTTTTTTTGCACGTTTCCAGTCCTCAGGGAAGGTGCCCGTGCTGATGGAGAAGTTGATAGTGTAATGAAGCTCGGGGGCGATGGATGCGCTGGCTCTGATGTATATGTGGTGCAGGAAGGGGTCTGAGGGGGCTCCGAAGTGGGAGCTGTTCATGATGTGACTGTTTCCTCTGTGGTGAGCATGGACCAGTCGTGGGTGGTCTGGGTGGGTTCTGGGGGGTGGGTCGGTCCCAGGGTCGGTGACAGGTGACAGAAAGTTGTCTTAGATGTCCTGGATCTTGTGGTGGAAAAAGGAGGCGAGTTTGTCGCAGAGGTCCTGTGACAGGGATGCTGGTGTCTTCGGAGGGGGGAATCTGTGAACTTGTTGATGACTGAGAAGAGTTCCTTTGAGTTGTGTGCAGAGTAGTTGATGCGCTCCCGGAGTGCGTCCTTCCTTGCGTTCTTGATTTTTCGGTAGTGGTCAGCAGTTGTGGCTCTGAATGAGGCGAGGTCTTCACTGTATTGGCTGTTCCTCCATTTTTTCTCCAAACGTCTGCGGGTATGCTTTGAGTGTTGGAGTTCGGTGGTGAACCAACTGGACTTCTTAGGTACACGTTTGGCCGATGTCAGACAGGAGAGGGGCTGCAGTGCCGGCGTATCCGGTGATCCATGCTTTGAGGTTGTTCGCTGCTGTGTTGATGTCGTCAGAGGGGGGAGGGAGGGATTTGGTGAGTGATGAGGTGAGGTCCTCGTTGGTGATTTCGTTCCATTTCCTGTGGGGGGTCCTGGAGGTGTGGGTAAGGCTGCTGGGTGCGGTGATTGTGAAGTGTATGCAGAGGTGGTCTGTCCAGTCTGGGGTGGGGATGGTCTCAATGGTGATCCGGTTGCTTGAGGTGATGATGGGGTCCAGTGTGTGTCCTGCGATGTGTGTAGGTGTGGAGAATAGCTATCTGAGGCCGAGGGTGGCGAGGTTGTCTAGTAGAGCGGTGGTGTTTGTGTCGGTTCGGTCCTCGAGGTGGAAGTTCAGGTCGCCGAGGAGGAGGTAGTTGACTGAAGCCAGGGCCTGGGGTGAGCAATGTCCACGACATCGTCTTTGAAAGCTGGGAGGGGGGCGGATGGCCTGTACACCAAGGTGGATGGAGGAGTTTTGGTTCGAGTGGACCAGGAAGTGAAGGTGTTCCATGGTGGTGCAGTGACCTTCTTGGACGGCCTTGACACACAGAGAGGACTTGTGTACAATGGCAAACCCTCCACCTGGGCGGGAGGGCTGGTCCCTCCTTAGGATGCTGTAACTGTCGGGAATGGTGATGGCGATGTCTGGACCCGAGGTGGTGTTGGTCCAGGCTCAGGAAGGCGATGTCCAGCCGGGTGGTGTCGATCAGGTCCCAGAGTTCGGTGGCGTGTTTATGGAGGGAGCGGATGTTCAGGAGCAGGCAGTTGATGGAGTTGTGGAGGTTGTTGGTATCTTTGTGTGCGGAGAGTACCTTCGGTTTGTTGAGGTTGGCGCCAAAGTTGCAGTTCCTGCAGGTTAAAGGTCAGTGGGTGTCTTTGGGGGAGATGGTGCAGCAGTTATTGAGATGTCCGGTGCTGAGTCAGAGGAGGGTCTCAGAGTCGTAACGGAGGGAGTCCAGGGGGTGGTTTAACAGAGATCCAGGGTTCCTGGCTCTGGGCGCGGTCCAGGCACGGACGGGCGCAGATGGGCTTGCGTTTGGCACACCTTCGGCCGCCATTAAGAAAGAGGGGGGGGGAGCAATCAGCTGGGAGGTGGGAGGGCGAGATAAGTGCTTCGCTGGGGGAGGAGGGGCAGAGGAAGAGGAAAGAAAGGAAAAAGCACTAGGGAAGAACGAGGGGTGATAGAAGAAAAAGGCAGAAAATGCAAGAGTGAAAGAGCAACAGAGAGAAGAAATGAAAAGGAAAATACTTACTTGTGATGGCCAGTAGACCACCAGGGATGAGGAGCAGAGACGAGCCTGCGGGTGGAGGAGGGCCTCGAACTGAGAGTCTGGAAACTCTCAGTTCATCCCAGGCAAGAGGCAGAGGCAGCAGCAGCAGCAGCCAGAGGAGCTGGGAGGGCAGCAGACGTTAACCAGGAGGTCAGTGCTGTTGCCCTCTCACAGCGCTGCAGCTGCCATTAAGAATTGGAGGGGGCATGGGGAGCAGTCAGCTGGGAGGCAGGAGGGCGGGAAAGGTGCTTCGCGGGGTGAGGGGCAGTGGAAGAGGGGAGAAAGGAAAAAGCACTAGGGTAAAACGAGGGGTGACAGATGAAAAAGGCAAAAAATGCAAAAGTGAATGAGCGACAGAGAGAAGAAAAGAAAAGCCAAATGATAGAAGAGAAAGGCAGAAAATGCAAGAGTGAAAGAGCAACAGAGAGAAGAAAAGAAAAGGAAAATACTTACTTGTGATGGCCACTAGACCACCAGGGATGAGGCACATGGACGAGCCTGCGGGTGGAGGAGGGCCTCAAACTGAAAGTCAGGAGACTCTCAATTCGTCCCAGGCAAGAGGCAGAGGTAGAAGCAGCAGCCGACAGAGGAGCTGGCAAATGATTTATGAATAACTATATATTGGGGAGGGATTCATCCTTTTCATCCTGCGATTTCTATGACACCACAAAGTTGGTTTTAATAAACAGGTGATTTTGAGAGAATTTGAATTGTTTTAACTGTATATAGCTTTACACGCTGCCTTTCGGCTTGCAATTTTTCCTTGAATGACAATACTGTACCTTGTAATACCTTGTTAACCATTGGATTCTCTGTGCAAATACTCCCCAATCAACCAAGGATTTATTACTATACTACCATTTGTATTTATGGAGAAAACAAGATCTTTTAGATACACTTTTTCAAACCCACAAACGAAATCCTCTGTTGTATTGGACTCTAATCCATTTTCTACATTACTGGACGATATGGAAGATTCCGAGCATGAAAGCCCACCTTCCTCTTTAGGAACGACAGAGTCAAACATTCTGCTTCCGTGTACCAAACCTGCTTCTAAATTACTTGGTTCATCGACACTTGCATCAAACAAAAGGGTTTAAAAAGACCCCACTTTACCTGTTAAATCTCCTCCACGTATATCTATGAAACTACCTACGTAGAAAATAAGAGCTCTCAAACCATATGTAGTAGAAAAAAACAAGCACATTCAAAATCTTGATGACAAATGGTCCACTATTGACCACAAAATTGCTCAAGTGGAACAAAAGGTGGAGTCGATTCAAGTTATTGATCAACTGCTTCTTCCTTTACAAATGGAAATCTCACAGCTTAAAAAATAAGTTGAGGATCTTGAAAACCACAATATACACAATACTTAAGTATGTATATCTTAGCAGAAGGCTTAGAAGGATCCAACCATATTTCAATTTTTCAGTAATTTCTCCCTAAAGTTATAGGTCTTCCTGAAACGCCAGAATTGAATATTCAACTTGCAAATGGACTAGGTCACAGTCCTTGTACTGCATCATCCTCTCAAAAACCTGAGGTGTCATCCTCTACTTTTTGGAATACACTGACTTATTGAAAGTTTTACAAGCAGTTAAACTAAAAGGTGGAATACCATGGCAAGGGGCAACGCTGTTCTTTTCTTGACTATGCCAAAGCAACAGAAAGAAATTTCTAGATATGCAACCAGCTCTATGGAACCTCAATGCCAGATTCAGACTATTTCATCCTTGTCTTTTCAAAGGGACCTACAAAAATAAGACAACTATCTATGAGGATCCTGTTCTCTTACAACGGTTGTTGGGCCTGGCCCTTTTCGCAAGGTTGGCCTCCATTTCTTTGCCTTCCTCCTCCTGTTTCTCTGACCCTTATTTTGTTGGCTTTAGGACTCTGGGCACTTTACCACTGCTGCTCAGTGCTAAAGTGCATGTGCTCTTTCCTTTAAACTTGCCATGATTGGCACATTTAACCGACCTATAAGTCCCCTGTACAGCAGAATCCCATTTACCCAGGGCCTGTAAGGTAAATGCTACTAGTGGGCCAGCAGCAGTGCTTGTGCCACTCACAGAAATAGCCTTTCAATCCTGTCTCAGACCCGCCACTGCAAGGCCTGCGTGCGCACTTTACTGCCACATTGACTTGCATTTAAAGTTCCTTGCCAAGCTTGAAACACCCCTTTTAGTACATATAGGTCACACCTAAGGTAGGCTCTAGGTAGACCTATGGGCTGGGTGCTCTGCTGCTAAAAGGTAGGACATGTGCCTTCATTGTGTGGCATGTCCTAGTAGCGACAAACAGCCTATTTGGTTTCTCCATCCTGGAAGGCCTACTCCTGTCATAGGCTATTATTGAGAATTCCCTTAAAGGTCCTTAAGTGGTAATTTCAGCTCTGATCTGCTCTGTGAGGAGTAGCATGGGCATGTTTAATATGTTTAGATTGGTAGTGAGAAATCCTGCTTGTTGGAGTAGGTGGATTTTTCATTACTATTTTAGAAATGCCACTTTTAGAAAGTGGGCATTTCACTGTGCTTATAACTCTAGTGCTTTACTGCCTGACTCCAATCCACGTCTGGGGTAGGAGTGAGAGCTGGGCTTTGTGCATACTTTCCAGATACCAATCACGCTGGGAGGGCTTGGGGTGTAACAGGATTACATCTGCATACTGAATGGCCTTCCTGGACCAGGAGAGAGGGAGGCATTTGTATTGGCTGTGTCCTGCCTTCACACAAGGGGCTTGTTAATTCCTACTGATGTCTGGAGCCAGGGCTGGGGTTGAAAGTGGGTGTTGTGCACCTCTAGGGTTCTTTTGAAGTTACCTCCACATCAAAGACATTTTGAGTATAAGTACATAGGCTCTCACCTCATAATTTTAGACACTGTGTGGACTTGTAACCAGACACTGCTGGCTCTACATTATGCACCAGAGGACTGCTCTGCGGCCAGGAGGAACTGCCTTTTTGGACTACTTGCTTTGTTGGGCTAGCCTGCTACCAGCTAGGATGCTGAAGTGACTACTAATCTGACAAGTGCCTCTGTGTGCTGGGATGCTTGCAGTGTCCTGCCCCTGAGTGCTCTCTAGTAGTTCTCCTGGGACTGGGTGGTTTGCTCCCTACCTGTTTCTGCCATATTGTTATGCCCAGCGGGCGTTGGGAAACTTCCTGCAGCTGGACTCCATGGATGGCAACCTGAAATAGGCAATGGAAATCTGTTTAATTAGCACGTGGTGAGTGCTTCAAGTTTCCTTTGACTGGTGGCCGAAGCCTATGGTGGCGCAAGTGCTTCAGTCTTCCCTGTTTTACCCTGTCACAACTAGCATGTGGTGGATTCTGGATTGGGTTCTGAAGAGGTCAGGGGGAGAGAGCTTCCTTCTACCTCAAGGGAAGTGCTGTTTGTGTTTCCCCTGTATGGTCCCCCAGGAATGGGGCAGCAACATACAGTGTTTGGAGGAAAGTGCAGTTCCAGGACCCCAATTCCCCTCTTAAGCAGCAACAGCCAGCAGCTATTTGAAGTAACCCAGGGGGTTACAGGGACACCATTGGCAGGGAAGACGACTCCCTGAGAGAAAACCTCTCTTGTGCTGCCTGCCGTCATCCGAGAGAGTGAATGTGAGTGTGTCGCCAGGACAAAGGGCTGCTCGAATACCACCCAATGCTTGCAGAGAGAGCCCGTCCCCACCAGAAGAGCATACAACTCAAGAAGACGCACCAGGGGAATTTTGAGATTGTTCAGGGATGCACTGAAACTCACCTCCTCCTGCTGAGAGGCTAACACTAAGCCTGCAACCCCCATGCTGGGGCAGGTTAGTACTTGTGGCATTCCTTGGCAGCCGCTGCTGGTAATTTCTCTGCAGGCGGGGGACCACGTAAGGTCTCCATGCGGATCGCTACTGTGGGTTACCCTCCCCTCATGATTGGACGTTCCTGGGGGCACTCTCACTTGCCATTTCCTTGTTGGTGCATAATGGGTGTGTCCTCTATAGAGACCCCCTAACCGTACCTACTGTAGTAGGGAAAATAGCAGAAAAACACAATACATTTTACCACATTCCAGTTAGTAGGAGCACAGATGCTTCTGGCCCTACACTTTGTTTTTGTGCCATATTACCACACAGTGTATAATAGGAGCACAGGAGTGCTGTGCCCTATAATGACATGGCAATATTGTTGTCACTAATGTGTACATGACGATGCTTTGGTAATCCGTATATGTTCTGCATCTAACTATGGCATTTCTTGCCCTGACAAAATAATGCATATTGTGTTTAGTGCTTCATTGCCAGGATAGCAAGTGACCTTATGGTGGTGATGGTTCCTGTACCTTTATCTTACAATCTGTACATTTTACTCCCTGATGTTCTACTTTTTGTCATTGTGACTTGCTTTGTGAGGATAATGATTTCAGGACTTTCATAGTATGTGCAGTATTTATGATCTATGTCATGCCGGTCTATGTTTTATGCGCAATATATATAATATTTTTTTATAAGCCTGTGTGGCATCTCTTTTGTAGTGTATTTATTGTGTCACTGGTGTGAGTGTGTTGAGCAAATGCTTTACATATTGCCTCTGGGATAAGCCTGACTGCTCTGGCCAAGCTACCAAGGGAGAGAGCAGAGGTTATCTTGGGTGTGTAACTCTCTTACCCTGACTAAAGTGGTGGGTTCTGCCTGGCTGAGGTGCATATCCTAACCAATCAGAAACCCAATTTCTAGCAAAGGTTTTTGGACAACTGCAGAGAGGAAGAAATGGTAGTTGCACACCTATCTACAACTTGATTATCCTTTACAAATGCTCAACACAATTCTGTTATTACAGCTATTGGTTTATTTCCTCTTCATAAGGTAGCCTGATAAAAACTAGTTTTTTCTGATCTTTATTTTTGCTAGGCGATGTCTTCATGTTTGATCATCATCATCCCTAGTCCATTTGGATAGTCTGCCGTCCTTCCCAACCTACCCTGGAGTTCGAGTTAGTTGTGTTGTCTTTTCAATGTGGCTTCACCACCCTCGACTTCTGTTTATGTTTTCAGTTTGTCATTTTGTTCAATTTGTATTTGGATTCTATCTCTCTCTCTTTCCTCTTTTCCTTCTTCCTCTCCCCCTTTCCTCTGTCATATTCTTTCACACATTTCTACTGCATCTACTATTCACTCATCACCTTTCAGACTTTTCTGAGAGTGTTTTTCCATGTTAAATTTCATGCTCAACCCATCATTGTAAATGTAATATGTATTTACTAAATATGACTCTTTGTTAAATGAAGCTACATGTTATCTCTTGGAACATTAAAGGTCTGGGTTATCTAAACTTAAAGCAGACATACTGTTTTTACAAGAAACACATGTGGTTGATTTAGAAATTCAAAAACTTAAATATCAATGGGTGGGACATATTTTCTATCCTCCTGGCTCTGGGGAAAGAAATGGAGTTATTATTTTTTGCCATAAAAAACCTCATGTTACTCTCCTTTCTGAAGACTCAGATGGTGAAGGAAGATGGGTGATTACTCATCTTCGGGTTAATAATGTTCCTATCTCTCTGTTTAAAATGTATGCATTTACTAAAATTGATAATGCCTTTTGGCCTGTTATCGCTACTTAACTAATGTCCATACCAACAGAATATGTAATATTTAATGGTGACTGCAATTTAGTTTTAAATGTGTATATAAATTGAATCTCTAAGATAAATTTTGTCCCATCTGCCATGCATCAGCAATTCACTTCAACCACTGAACAATGTTCTCTTGTTGAATCCTGGAGATTTTATAATCCACTTCTACGAGAATACCTATTTTTCTCTCCCACACATCTATACCAATCTTGAATTGATTATTTATTTGTCTCCAAACCATTAACAAAACACATTATACATGCAGACATTGGCTCTATACTGATTTCAGACCATGCATCAGTAACATTAGATTTAGAATTACTCACTATCACTGCTGGTAATAGAAGATGGCATTTTAATACCTTCGTGTTATTAGATCCACTTGCCACCTCCATTTGAATCTCTCATTAGGAAATTATTTTCCTTAACTCATTCTCTTCTCCCTTTTTAGGTTGTATGGGATTAATTTAAAGCATCAGCTAGAGATTTTATTATGCCCTTTGCCTCCAGGAAGAAAAAATTGAACTCCCAGAAATTGCTAGATATCTTGAAATGCATTAAACATTTAGAAACCCTTTACACTACCACTAATTCTAAAACTCACTGTAATAATTTAATTGCAGAAAAAAATAGATACAATACACTCTCTTCAGAAAATTCTGCCTCCTATCTTCTTAAAGAGAGCACTTGATACTATGGAGGTCAAAACAAAGCTGGTAAAATACTTGCTACTTACCTTAAAACTAAAAGAGAACACACTAAAATTGAATCTATTCTAACAGCAAATTCCCACCATGATAGATAAAGAGAATGTCAACGAGCAGTTGAATTAGGCAAGGTTGTAGTCACTGAATTTAGGTTTAAATCTATAGTATGTTTAAGGGAGGGTATAAACCAAAGTCCTAGGTATTTATTTTATTTTATGAGTATTCCAAACAAAGTTAGATTGAGAAAAAATTTGTGTTTAAGATAGAATATTAAGAGGAAGAATTTTACACTTATCGTGATTTAATCTATAACCACATTGAGTGGAAAAGGAATAAACTTCTGCAAGGAAAGCTGGGAGAGAGGATTCTGGTTTGGATTAGAACAGAAGGATGACATCAGCACAGCCACATAATTTAGTATGACTATTTCCCTTTTGAAAACCAAATATTTTGGAATTATGTCTGATTCTTGCAATAAAAGGTTTTAATGCAAGAATAAAAGGCAATTGGCAAAAGAAACGTACCTGTCTTACACCTCTTTGTAAAGAAAAAGAAGGAGAGGTCAGATCACTTGCAAAAGTGAATGCTATAGGTGCAGTATATAGCAAGGGTATGTAGGGGACACATTTGGGGTCAAAACCAAACCAGGAAAGTGTATAATAAATAAATGCCCAATCCATGTGGTCAAAGACTTTTTCAGCATCAAGGGAGGTAGCTGCTAGTGAGTGGGCGTATTCATTGGGTTTACTGAGTATATTGAAGAACACTCTAGTGTTATCAGAAATATATTTGTCTTTGATAAAACCTGACTGTTGTTTACTCCTAAGAAATGGTAAAAAGGGATATGAACGAAGAGCAAGTATACTAGCAGATATGTGGAGTCAGAATTTAACAAGGAAATTGGAGTATAATTTTTATATAGGTGTAGATCTTGTCCATCTTTGGGAATGATAAAAATGAGTTCCCTTTGAAACGTGCCCCTCGATTTGTTGGAAGAGATAGATTGAGTGAATAAATAAAGAGGTTTTGTAAGGAGAAGTTTAGAAACATATGAACAAAATGAAATTCAATAGGAAAACCATCTGGTCCAGGAGTTTTCCTGTTTTAATCAATTTAATTGCTTGAGACATATCTTTGATGGAGATAACTGCTCCCAATCAGGACACATCTATGATGGTGTCAAAATCTTTTTGAATAGAAGGAAGATATTGCTGTATGATATCTGGATCTGGAATGGATTCAGGGGTATAAAGGGTAGTACAATATGTTTTGAATTCTTCTGAAATGTCTGCATATGACACTTTGGGATACAATTTTGTTGAAAATATGCAAAACATCAAGATTTGCCAAAACTACTCAAACTCTCTTTCTCTTTTTTATATACAACAGACTCCTAATTACCCCAAATAATGTGCATATGTTTAACTCAGAATCCCTCCCAAATTGTTGGTCCTGCAACACTACTTCTGCAGATGTATACCATATTCTCTTTTCATGTACATACACCCACCGATTTTGGCTACAAATGTGGTCTAAAATTAATATTATTTTTCATGCAAACATTCCATTTTCATTTTCAACAATTTTTCTTGGAAGCCTTTCAAATGTTTGGCAAAACAATATCTCTTAAACTTTTATACTTGGTGTACTAATTGCAGGTGCTTTTCAGCAGATTACTAAGAAATGCAAACAAGGCTCACAACTTTATTTTCAAGCCTGGTGGTATAGTGTTTCTTAAAACCACTGATTAGAAAGAACATATGCTAACCCAGTTTTACTTGTTATTAAGAGAAATATTATTTGGACACTTATTACTGTCTTTCTGGAGAAGTGTGGCACAATGGTTAGAGCGGCAGACCCTGATGCAGAGATCTGGCCCGCGACCAGGGTTCAGTTCCCACCTTGGCGGGTCGTGGGCTCAATTCCCTTGGACCAGATCATTCTTGCCTCGGTGCCTAATCTAATTAATGGGTCCCACTCTGTAACTCTGGGCAATAGCATGCTTAATCGCCACAACAGCCCTGACAGCGCTTGGATGCCTGGCTTCACCCTGGGGGTTGCCCAGGAGTGGGCGGCACACAGGGAGAAAGCCAGGATGGGTTCCACAGCGGTATGCGTACAGCACCTTGAGACCCTAACAGGTGAGTAGTCAGCTATACAAGTGCGAAGTTTAGTTTAGTTTCTAGATACTTGTGCTTGAAATTCAAATGCTCATTGACCTATCTTGAAAGAAGTACTCAAACCTCCATTAATGTATTCTTATATTCTTCATTTTATATCCCTTTTAAGATTTTTGTTGATATGTTAATATTGACGTTATATTTATACACCCTTTTTCACTCTCCTGTTCTATCATTTCAACAGTTATATTTGGCACTTCTCATATCCTTCCTCCTTTCTCTCTTTCTCTCCTTTTCTCAGTGTCCTATAATTTATTTCTATGCAACCTTTTTAACTCTACTAAGAGGATATATTTATTTACAAAGTATCCTGTTTTAAATTATTTGGCTGCAGATTTTACAGTAGTTATGTGAAACTTGTTCCAATTCTGTTCAATAAAGCTCTGCTTTAAAACATAAAAAAAGTTATTTTAATTTTAGTTTCTCCACCACTGGGAACCAGTGAAGATGTTCAAGATCAGAAGTAATGTGGGCTAATTTCTGCAAGCTAAACCACAGCCTACCTGGCTCATTTTTGCATTATTCAAATTTCTGAGTGTATTTCATATGTGCTACAGTGTAGATAATAATACAGAAATCAAGACAGCATTACTCATGTTGACATACTGACATAAGGATTCCTCATTTCCCCAGTCACACTTCATAACATTTTCTTTGGAACATATGGTGCTTGTAAGGTGCTAAAGTGTTTTTAATTATAACACAAAATGTGTGGCTTGCCTCTAATATTGTAAAGTCTTTCTTCCATTTCCATTGCTAATAATAAAAATTGTTCCTCATTATTTTTCTTTGGCCTACATGTGTGTATGAGACCATTGCTAATGAGAGAAAGGGGTGAGATTTGCCGACTGCGACTTCCCCTTAAAAGTCACAGTGTCATGCTGCCACAAATCACCTTTTCTTTCAGGTTTAGGTGATGTACTGCTTGCTAGCCAAAAGGGTTAGGCAGACAGCTGCCAAGACAGTGTGGGATTGACGGAGTCACCCACACACGGTGGTGCTGCCGCCCCAAATCCAGCAGTCTCATTCCAATAATAGGAGTCCCATGACATGGCATCACCAACATTGGTAAGGCACTAATTACACAGGTCCTCTGAGTGCCTCTGTCTCACACATACAAAAGGTACCTGAAATATCATTATACGGAGACGCCCGTGGTCTGAGGGAAACCCCTCCTCAGCTGAATAGGGATCACCTGTCTAGGCTGTGGGTTGTTGAAGCTTGAACCTTAAAAGGATTCCCCCATTGGTGCTCCTCGACTCTGATACCTATTCCTTAATATGGCACAGCCGGTAAATATTAGAGAGAACTGTAGAAAACCAGTTATGCAGTTTCTTTTAGCTACTAGATTAACAAATGAGGACGTTGATGTCACATTTGTAGTTGAATATCAAGATGCTTACAGAACAGAAATATTCTACTCATGGGTCATCTTCCCAGAAATAAACTCTGACTCCAACACATTTCATACATATAGAATAGCGAATGTACGACTACAGTACAGAGCATAACAATATTTGGAAATACCTTTGAATCACCAAGAACACCAAGATTGGTTTAATGGCACCCTTCCACATACAACCTGTTACATTAGGTCCTTTAAGCAGTGACGGTCCAACATGGCCAACATTGTCCACCTATACAACACATCTCAATGTGCAAGCTCTGTCAGTGGTTGCAGTACGCAGATTATACAATGAGCTAGTAGAAAGATTTAGATGATTAATACAATTCGTAATGCGGACTTAAACCCCAGCCCCAACAAGGGCTGCTCCAGCTATAAATCAATTGGCCATGACAGAGATAAATATATAAACCTTCCATTCAATAATGGTAAAAGTATTTACTGAGCAGGAGGAAATTCTGTTCTGGGGTGCACAAAAGACAAACCAGTAGGAAGCAGTGTTTCCCCATACAGGACCCCAAGATAAACATCAAATTCTCTTAATGTGCTTGCCATTTGGAATGGTTCCCTCAAATGAGGATTGTGCCACTTGCAGCACAGTCTTTGCTGCAATATATATCCCTATACGTGGTACACTGACACTTGCAAATTTATCGGAAGTGTTGAAACAAATTCAAAATGAACATGGGCAGCCCCAGCGCTGGACTTGCTGATGAAACTGATGCACAATTTTGACACAGTGTCCTTAGTAAATTTAAGCAATATTAAAGGGGACGCAGCAGCATTGGCATTTCACCAGCAGCTTAGGGAGGTTCCTCAGAGTGACCAGGAGCGCTAGTTGCCACAGATTACTTCTACTAGTATCGGTTGGGATAGTCTGGGGGCCAGTTCAACTTAACTTCAACTACAGAGTACTTCCACTAAGGAGGGTACTAAGCAAGCACAAGAGAGCTCTAAAAAACACTGAGATAAACAAAAGTGAAATAAAGTTAGAAGAACACAAAGAGGAGAATCTCCACCAACGGAGACCTCAGAAAAAAGATCCAACCTTAAAATTAGAGAAACTTTAAAAACACCAGATAGATATCAATATACTGCCAGTCACCAATCTCGTTCCTTCAAGGACACATTGGATTAACAGAGTAACAGAGGAGGACGGTTAGAGCACTGAAGTGACTACATGAAGCCGAAAAAGGAATCACAACGCTCTTCAGACACGTTCACAAAAAGGAAGAGAAACTTCTAGAGCAAAAGCCACAATTTAAAAAGAAAAAGGTGGCAGCAATTTCAATTAAAGATGCCACTTGTACTGAGAATGTTGTTGAAGAACAGGACGTGGGTAATGACTCTGCCAGACAGTGCAGCAAAGGTCACAATATGTCGCCAGAGTCTTATAGATCTTCTAGATGTGACACCAACAAATTACTTCCTTGAAGTCAAAACAGCGAACAGCCGCATCTCCCCACCCGACAGGGTATAAAGATTAAACATACAAATTGAGGGAGACATGGAGCGCAATATTAAAGTAATCTTCTGGAGACAAATAACACTAAATTATGATATTTTAATGGGAGAAAAAGATTGGCTGCCTGAATTTGTCCATGTGCTCCCATAAGAGGAAGATGTCATTTTGCCTTCTTTCTCAGTCCTATTTCCAGATGTAATAAAGGAAGCCTGCACTGCCCATTGGTCTTTAGAAAAGTTGCCTTTTACTGTAGCAGAAATTCCAGCAGCTGTTTGGCTAATTCATGGGGTGATTAATCTTCCACATTTTAGTTTAGCAAGTGTTTAAAACATTTTGCAGTTGGCAGATTTGAGCAGTTAGGGGAGAGTTACATCCATGAGGTTTGGGAGTTCCCTTTCACTTATAAATGTGTACATGGAGAAACAGAGGTCTTTCGTAGTGGAAACGAATGTGAGACTGATGCTAGTCTTTCTACGATTTGCAAGCATGTGTCCCTGCACGGCACTTGTAATGCGGCCATAGCGAACTTGGCATGCTATCTGAAGGTTACTCCTCTGTCTTTTTGATTCACCCAGTATTTCAGATACTTTCAAACTGAAGTTATGAGATGCTGAATAGTGAAGGCTGTTGCGGAATATAGTCTGTAATTGCCTATGTGATTTTGGATTCTCAAATTGTAACTTTCTGTGGCCATGTGTTATATTCCCCCCACACAAGAGATAAGAGTAGCAGAAATGTGGCCACACATTGCTACTTCAAATTTAAATTTTGACAAGCTGAGCAGACTAAAGGTGCTATTGTTTCAAAAACATGTGGCTCTGCCATCAGCCAGAGAGACCTATGACCTCCAACTAGCAAGGCCATCAGCTGAGATACAGTCCTTATTAAATACCAACTTTCCCAATCATTTTGTAGAGCTGATCAGCAGAATTTTCAATGCACTCAATACTGTAGGAATTGTCGACTTTTTGGAGGCTGTCAGGTTTGAATTTGTTAGCACTTTCCAGACTGTATTAGGAGTGATACCTTATGCCATCCATTCACTATTTTCAAGTGTCTTTGGTGGATCCCAATAACTTTGGCATTGATTGGCAGCATGTTGTTTTTGCTATTTTTGATATGCAATGGCTGTCCCATCTCAGCAAAGCAGAGTAATGGAGCTCACACCAGCCCACCTATGTAGTAATTGCATTATGCAGTACTTTGGAGTTTCACTGCTGGATGAGCTGAATTGGTCATTGACATTCCGATTTTCCACAACTTGTGCTGCTTCTTCGAGTGTGGACCAAAGGTGTGTCCTGCCATGCAGCCTGTCCCTTCTATGGACATGGATCTGTGAATGTTTTGGTTGAGGGCTCATCCATGTACATGTCCATTGAGACACCCTGTGAGCCAAAATTTGTGGATTTCCTAGCTCCTTCAACATCTGCTGCTGCAAGGAACGTATGCTCTGTAGATCCTTCAGTTAACAAGCTGGTCACCTTGTTGCCTGCTGAGGTTGAATCCTTCTTGGCTTCCATCACCATTGAAGATATCAGAGATTTTCTGCAGGACTATAATTATTGTTGAATTTGTTGATTGACATTTTTGTTTAAATTACTTATTTACCTCTTAAATTGGCCTACTCATTGGCCTGCCTTGTTTTTCATCTTAGACATTTTATCTTTTTTATGTATATTTTAACATACTTTTAGTATTTTAAGTTTTAAGAGCATTTTAGTATTAGAATTGCACTCTTGTCCTGACAATGGGGAGGTTGTTATGGGTTCATTTTACACTCTGCTGGGCACAAATATTTTAGCTTAGCTTAGGCCTGCAGCCCATTTCACCTATATACATGCTCTGATGTCATTTATTTTGTTTTATTCATTTTTAGTTAGCCTGCTTTCGGCAGGGATATTTATTTTCTAATCAGCTGTAACTCTGTGATTCTGTGAAAGCATTATTATTATTATTTTGTGCATGACATTTCACCATGTACCTCTGTCCAAGGCTGACAAGAACAGTATGTGATAATTCAGCTAGCAATTGGCACCACAAGAGTATGTAAACAGTCCGAGACTTAGGCACATGCCCATATCAGGCTTTATACAGAGCAGAAATGTGTTTCCTATAAAAACACTGTACATCCCAAGAGACAACAGGGAGGTCATTCTGGCCACCATTCCAGCGATGCGGTCTGGCATTTCATTGCTGACCTCAGCCATGTCTCTACAACCGACCCGGGAGATGGAGGGAAAACCCCTATCTTCCAGGTAAGGAGGGTGGGAGCTCCTCTCATGGATTAAGTATGGACAGATTGGGCTATCACCGTTATGCTCCCACGTAGGAGTTAGGGGTTAGGTAATCTATGTAAATTATTCCAATATGTTGGGACTGTTTCTTTTCTTCTCTCTGCTCACCACCATTGTAATCTGTAATGTCTCATTACCCCAATAATTGCAGCTCATCTGCTTTATTGTAGATTGCAGTCTTTTTAATAAATGTATTGGAAACCATCCTGCATGTTTTTCTTTGGCCTATGTACACACACTACCAAGAGAAAGGGGTGAGATTTGTCAACCACGACTTCCCCTTAGAAGTGTAATGCATCAGGATGCTACAAATCTTTTTGCAGGATTCTGTGAGGTGCTGATAGGTAGCCAAAAGGGTTAGGCTGACAGCTGCCAAGAGGGTATAGAATTGACTCAGTCACCCACAAACGGTGGTGCTGCTGCCCGAATCCAGCAGTCTTGCTCCAATAATGGAAGTCCTACGACAACTGCAGACAGGGAGAACTACATTTCCCTGTCCACACTCTTACACAGCAAGAACACAGCATTGCTCCAATACAGCAGGAGCAGAAACCAAAGCTGCTCCCACTCCCAGCTGCTGCACCAAGGAAGGGTGCAAGGAGGGGTGCTGGCAGGAGACTGTAGGGGCTAAGGGCTTCCCTCATGGCCCCCAAGAGCTCTACATATCATGGGTGACCCAGGTGACACCAGGGCACCCACTAAAGAAAAATAAGCCAGGCTCCCAGGCAGGGGAGATTGTGTGGCGGTGGGGCTATTTGCCTCCACCTGCAGCCCACAACTTAAAAACACTTGTTGGGTATCCCAGGTGGGACTGGGGCACCCATGTAATAATTAATAAAACAAATTGTGGAAGGTTCTCGCATGGAGAGTTGGAAGAGCCACAAGATCCCATGGCTTCCCATGCAGCCCTCAATAATAAAAACGTTTTGGGTGTTCCGGTGTCAACTGGATACCCCAAAAATAATAAAATATCAAAAATGTGAAAGAATAATAAATGAACAGCCTGAGTCGCTCACTTAACATTGACTGCTCCTGGCCAGCAAGGAACACCCAATTATAGCCTTCTTGGGCTACTTAACACATACTTGGCTGCATGGTGGTGCCCCAATCTGCCCCAATTATTTTTTGATGTCCCACTCTGGGCAGGGTCACCACAAGTATGTTGTGTTATGGGTGGCTACAGGGAGTGCAGCAGCCCCATAGAATTACTTTTCAAAATAGACCCTAGGTTTCCTTTGGTCTACAAACATGACCCCAGGAAAAGTTGATGATGTTTTTAAGCATTCCTAGACATGGAACCTTTGCTCTCCAGCTTGGGAACGCAGGGGCTCCTTGCGGTTGGTCGTTTGTCTGCATTATGTGGCTTGAGATGTATAATGGAAGACTCCAACTCATGTTTAATGTTGTTTGGACTACAAATGCTTTATTTAAATTATTTTTGACAGACATTGTGCCCTGACTTCTTGACAAAGCCAAAAAGGTTTGTCTTGTATGTTGATGTAGTCACTCCTTAAGAAGGCCAAAAGGACTGCCTTATATATATTGAGGTGACTTTAAATTAAAAGTTTAAAATGACAGTTCTAGTTAGGTATAGTAAGAAAATATTTAGAAGTTCACTGAAAACAGCAAAGTTTAAAGTGACGCTATAGCTAGATGAAAATGTCACTTACGACTTAACATTGTAAACTAAAATCACTAAAATTCACCAGTTGTAGTTAACTGAAATAAAGATAACTCTCCCAATGAAATAACTGTAACTCGATCCTTCACCATGAACTGCTTATACTCTCACATATTACATCCCTCATGACATTTTCAATGACAACATTGATAACATTACTGACGATATCTGGAATTTATGATACCACTGTGCATGGCATTCATACTTGGCCACTGGTGGGTCGATTCCCATAATCACAATAACCCCACCTATACTAGATGTGACATCTTCATATAAGGGGGTGTTATTTGAAATAAAGCAGGCTTATTGGCTTTGTTAGTAGGTGATCTAAACAATATAAAAGGCATGCGTATTGGCTTTCTCAAGAGGTCACTACATTAAAAGAACAATAATCACATGATAGAAGTCACCACACTGCCAACTAAATCAATAACCATATCATATTCAAATGCAACCTTTCATAAAAGTATTGAATTGTTAAGCAACAGTCATTGTCAATAAACCTTTTCAAATAAAGCATTGCAGATCCAAATAACATATGTAAGAACCTTTCTTCACACTCGTCAGACCATATAATGCAGCCATAGCACACACCACCAGGTCCCCTGCATTCCTGAGTTGAAGAGCAAAAGCACTAGCCGTAGGAGTTATTTTGAAATGAATGTAGCCTCCTCTCTGACATACTCATTTCTGTAACCACAGAACCTTAGGGGCACTTTGTAAACATCACTGGGTGGGCTGTTATGATGCCTCCAAGCCCTCCACTAAACTTTTGTAGGCTGTTAGTGCAGCCCCTGCCCTCCATGGGGCACCACAAGGCCAACAAATGTGCAAAGTACACCATGCGTGGCACTGTAGGGCACTCCCAGACTGGGGCCGTAAATTTGTTATGAGCAGCTCTTGCCACTTGGTTTGGCATTGCTTCTCAGCCTCATCATGTGTCTTTTCCTTTATACTTTCCTTTTATTTGGGTGCCTCGGTCCCACACAGGGAATCCAGTGTTCACCATTTTGTTGGGGCAGTGGTAAAGCCCACTCCTACACTGCTCAACCGGCTACCACCCTGCCAACATTCACTCATGCTAACACAAGAGCCAGGGTGTTAATTTTCCCACATGCGTCCTCAGAGGCGGGTTGCAGCCTATGCTTGTCTCCATGCTTCCTCCAGTCACAGGTGCGGGGAGGCAGCAGAATGGCACTCCCTCTCACGCTGCGGTCCGTGGATGGAGGTATTCTAATTCTAGTCCTAGCATATCAGGGGTCGGGTGCTTCATAATGTCCTCATTACTTATTGGTTATCCTCATTTCTCATACTCCTGATCAGCTTCATACCATTCATTATTAGTGAGGGTAGTCACACCTCAAGACAGGCAAACCTTAGGAAACTGTTGAAAATGAAGTCCTTCTGGGTGACATAAAGGTGTTGGCAGTCCCAGCATCTTCCTCTCATACCAAAAATAAGAAGAATGCAAAAGAGTCGTGAGTGGGAAGGGCAGGTCACAATGAGGATGATTTGGATGAAGAATAATGAAGATTACTGTTATATAATTATGAAAAACCTCTACGTCCCCTCTTGTTCATCCCAGTCATCAGTTGAGAAAAATACTCATGGTAAAACTTGTACTTTGTCTTATTAAAATATATGCCTAGCATAAAGTTACAATGTAACATCTGTGACTTTCATGAAACAAAGATTAATTAATGACAGACCTCAACATATCATATCTAACTTCTGTCAGGACTTCAGCACCGATGTGTTAGACTTGACAAACTTGTGTAGCTCTCCCCTGACTGTTTTGTCTTCACCCCCTCCTGTTTTGCTGAATTCATTTTTATTTGCTTTAGGACTCTGCAATTTACCATACCAATCAGTGCTAAAGTTTGGTAAAATTGGCTTACACCTGATTGCCATATTTAATTTACTTATAACCCCTATTATAACCCGGGCTCTTAAGTTAAATGGTACTAGTAGGCCTGCAGCACTTATTGCGCCTCCCACTTATGCAGCCCCTTAAAACATGTCTCAAGTATGACAAAGCAACATGTAGGCAGTTTTAAACTGCCAATTTGACTTGCCAAAATAAACCTTTCACCAAGCCAAAACATCCCTTTTGATACATAGACATCACCCCCTGGGGTAGGCCCTAAACAGCCCATGTGGCAGGGTGCATTGCACTGAAAAGGCTGGACATGATTTTTTAAGTTTTACATGTCCCGGTAGTACAAAATTCAAAATTCATTTTATTCACTACTGTGAGGTCAACCTCTCCCATATGATAACATTAGGTTACCTTATGACATTTAGTAAGGGGTACCTTTTGTTTGGGAGCAGGCCGGTAAGTCATGTTTAATGTGTTAGGAATTGTAATTTAAAAATCTCTTTTAATTGTAAAGTCAGATTTTAGGTCAGAGCTCTGAAAACACCACTTTTAGAAAGCTAGAATTTTCTTGTCCTAACCATTTGGTGCCTGCTGCCTGTTCCTGGGTCACATGACTAGAAGGAGTTGGCAGTTGGCCTTTTTATTCCTCCTAAACAGTCACACAACAGATGGGCTGAGCTGTCACCTGTCACACTTACTCATCAAAGACGCGTCCTCTGCTCACCCAGAAAGAAATTCGCACGAGCCTGTTGTGCCACTAGACTTCCTGGGACCAGGGAGGCAGGAAATTCCAGACACTTCTGGGGGGGGGGGGTGGAGATGTTGGGGGAAGGGGGGAACTTCACAAGCTTTTCCACTTCAAAGCTACCACTAGGAATAAAATGAGGACCCTCAGACCAATACTTCAGTACACTCCTGGACTTGTGGATTCTACAGAAGAAGGACTGCTCTGCTGCCAGAGGACTGTCGTTATCTGATGCTTGAGGCCTTCCCTGCTGTCTGTGAAGGAAGACTGGGCCTCCATTCTTCATCTCAGGCTACCTGAGTGACTTCACAGGCTAGTTAGCTGCCTCCTGTTCTGAGCTACAGGGACATAATAGGCTCCACGGGCCTCCCTGCAACTGACCAGCTGACCTGCTGCACTGGACCTGCCTAAACTCTGCTGGCTTCTGCAGGGGTGAGTTCCTGATCCCCAAAAGGTGCCTCCCAGGCATCAGTTGCCAGTTTCCCAGGCATCAGTTGCCAGTTTCTTCTCCAACTGGAAAATGAAGGCCACACCTGCATTAGTCAGTATCAAGACTGTTTTCCTGAAAAAAGCCAACTTTTGCTTCTGGGAATATCAAAGAGAGCCTTTACCGCTTTAACTCTTAGAGTGTGAGATTTAGATATGTTGTCTTCTTGAAGGTTGACAAAAACAACCTGTCCTCCAGATGAGGATGTTGCTTGGTGTTGCTGTTTTCTGAATGACAAATACTGCATTTTTTTCTTAAGTAAGATTTACATGCTATCTTTAAATTATGAGACAAATAGGTCATACTATGCTGCCACTAATCACCCCCTCGCTAATGTAGCTGCATGGTACACATCAAAAGAAATGGCAGATAGGAGTTCAATGTGCCTTCTTTTTCCTTCTATGAGAATGGTGCACAGTGGGACTTCTACGTTTTTTTATAGTTGTTTGAAGCGAGGCATATGAGAATGTGTTGTACATGCTTCATAAATGCCTGTTCTCAGCACTAAATGGGTTCCAGAACAGACTTTTTCACAGTAGAATCAATATATTTATCTGTAGAATCTTTCAGGATTGTGTCTTGTGACAGATAGGTATACCCAACAGACTGCGTCTATAAGGATTGCATCTGGTAACTTATTGTCCATTTTCCCCACTCAATGTAACCTGGTCATGAAATGAGGTGGATAAACCTAATTAGGGCCCTCCCACTTTCTCTACATGCAGCACATGCGGGTGAACAGGGAGATTAGTCTAAGTGGAGCACTAAATTGGTGCAACAAAGTATCTATCTGAAGATGGCTTAGGAGCACCAGTAGAGGAAAATTGCATATTTTCTCTAATTTGAGTTGAAGTGCCAGATAACAGTTCCATCCCAAATTATTTCCCTATTTGATCAGCATGAAGTAGTTCTACCTCTTCTCTTGAATCAGAAACCTCTGACTGAGAATGTCTCTGAGTTGTCTGAGAGTCTCTTTAAACAGTTCCTTCCTCTTTAGGGATGCAATGGTCTCAATACCAATGCAGCTTAATCTCTTCCTCTTTTTTTCTCTTTCTTTCGGGGGAAGGAGCTCTTGATCTGGAAGAGCCAGAGGAAGTCTCAAAGTCAGTGCTTTCTCAAGTTTTTACTCATTCTCACTCATGATGAGCAAGAATCAAAACACTACAGGAATTCAACAGGCACCTCAGACGTGTGGAATCCCCTTCCTCTCTCCGGGCTAGCAATACCCACTTAGAGATATTTTATACCAGTTAGGATGACATAACTGCTGCCATTCATGCAAGGATTTGGAGGACTGTGCTACATTCACTGAGGCAGGATTGTCTGTATTTGATCTTTTTCCAGCATAGAGGGATTTGTTTTTTCTCAAAGAGTGGAAAAAGTGGAAATGCCAGACTTTTTCTTGCCACCTGGTGGGGATGAGCAGACCTTAAATTCACAACATTTTCATAAGCTTTCCCTGTCTCAAGGTGGGATTTCCTTCACAAATAATGACTGGGGCAATGATGATGGGATGTACAGGTAATGGAATCTTCAAAGGGACATACTTATGTAAGGTCAATATTTTGCTAGTCTAAAGGTCTCATTATAAGGCTCGTGGGATGACCATTGGCCCCCAGCCCCATGGAGAGGAGACTGCTGCAGAGCTAGTGGTCTCCCCTCGAGTCAATTACAAGGTTTCCACTGGGCTGACCGGTGGAAACCTCAGAAAACTGAGGTTTCAGCCGTCAGCCCAGTGGAAACCATGTGGTGGCACTGGCCTCGGCTCCTCGTGGAGCCAAGGCCAATGCCATCACACAGATGGCCTCAGAATACACATGGGGCCTGATTACGACCCTGGCGGTAAAAACCGCCAGGGCCGTGGTCCGCGGGAGCACCGCCAACAGGCTGGCGATGCTCCTTTGCGCATTCTGACCGCGGCGGTACAGCCGCGGCCAGAAACGGAAAGTCGGCGGTGTACCGCCGGCTTTCCGCTGCCCAGGGCGCCGCCATGGGGATTCCGACCCCCATACCGCCATCCTGTTTCTGCCGGTTTCGGACGCCAGGAACAGGATGGTGGTATGGGGTGTCGTGGGGTCCCTGGGGGCCCCTGCAGTGCCCATGCCAATGGCATGGGCACTGCAGGGGCCCCCGTAAGAGGGCCCCACTTAGAATTTCAGTGTCTGCTTAGCAGACACTGAAATACGCGACGGGTGCTACTGCACCCGTCGCACCCCTTCCACTCCGCCGGCTCCATTCGGAGCCGGCTTCCTCGTGGAAGGGTGTTTCCCGCTGGGCTGGCGGGCGGCCTTTTGGCGGTCGCCCGCCAGCCCAGTGGGAAACCCAGAATGACCGCCGCGGTCTTTTGACCGCGGTACGGTCTTCTGGCGGTTCCCGCTTGGCAGGCGGCTCCCGCCGCCCGCCAAGCTTGGAATCACCCCCATGGTCTGCTATAGTAGAAAGTGGGGGCTGGGCAAGGGGGCCCCAGCACTGCCCCTGCCATGCACTGTGTTTCTGCCAGCCACCTCGCCATGGAAAGACTGGCAGAGACAGGAGTTGTGATCAGCAAGGCGGAGCTGAGTTCAGCGCCGTTGTGGCTAATCACAAGTCCACCATCTGTCCACCCTTCGGCAACCTTGTTCCCAGCAGTGACGGTAATGTGGTGGTCGGTCCACCTGGAGTGCGGTGGTCCAACCGTCATCAAGGGCTTCTGGTCTCCAGACCGTCAGCCTCGTAATGAGTCCCTAGGTGTTCAATTATAATGTTCAGCTCTCCAAGCTATCTGCTCATGTAAGGTTAGAAAACATACTTCCAAATAGGCCTCCATAGTAAAATTGTATTTATTAACACCATAGTCGATTAAACACCACAATTTTTAAAACAATGTTAAAATTTGATAAAAACGCCCATGAAATATGTAAAGAATCTTTGTATGCCAATTCAGCCATTTAAATACTTCACACTGCCCAAGTTACATGAAGGAATAGCACTTAACAAAGCAACAAATTGCATCACTTCCTGCCCTTATTCCACATTTCATAAAAAAATTGAGAACCTCGCCCAATTAAACAATATATGTACATTAAAACTGCATACCGTTAGCCCACATTGACATTTCTCATCCTCATCTAAAATATCAATTAATTTGCCCCAACAAGCATAAAGAAGGTTTAAACCAATCCAAAATGTTATTAAACCCTTTCTAGTTTGGAGACTGGGTAGCTCTGATAGATACAGGTACACTATTTTATCTTGCCAGGCTTCACATAGATAAGAGATAAGAGTAGCAGAAGTGTGGCCTCACGTCAATATTACTAATGTAAAGTGTAGAACTCTTTGTGGCCAAGTAGCTGAGGTCTCTTAGCATGGACTCTCTTGAGCAAATTTCATTTAGGTACTTCTTCAATAAAAATAGAGTATCCACAACTTTAAAAATGTGAGCAAACCTGATAAGTTGTACTCTTGCCTTTTTTGCCCTCTTTAGTTCCTTATGGCATATTTCTTTAGAATAAAGGGTTGATACTTTCAGCTTAGGTGTGGATAAGTGCTTATACTGGAAGCGCAAGCTGAGGTTCAATGCTATTAAGCTCCAGGATTTCATGCATGTTTCCACTTGAGCCAAACTCTTTTGCACCTCCCACTTTCAGTCTTCTAGGGAAAAGTTTATTTGTTGACCACTCAACTGTACATGATTGCTTAGAAACGCCTTTGCTTAGTCTTGATCTATCTCTGCATGTGGAGCTATCTTTATACCTAGGCTGTTCAAATCTTTCTCTGATGTCTGGATTAAATGTATTACCATCCAGGAATGGAATCCTCCCTTTGTACATTCTCTATCATTCTTGTGGTTAACAAAGGAATATAGTTTAATATGTTTCGCAGGAGATATAGTGCAAGGTTGGACATTTCTAGAGAACATACAAAAGATTAGACCTATTTAGAGGGCTCTATGTTTTTCCATTTGCAAAGTACAGACAAGGGCTATCATTATCTGCCCCCATGGGATGGATACCTAACCCCTCTGTCTTTCATGGGAAACTTTTATATCCTGATTTCTTTCCTAATTCCCATGCCACATACCGTTTTGTTTTTTGGGCTCTTTGCGTGGTAGTACAGGGATTTACTAGTACCTTATGCTTTAAATGGGCAGGTACTGTCCAGTACTGAGTACCTGCACTTCTTTAATTTGACAGGGACAGCACCTGCACTTCTCAGCACTGCTGCAATTCATTTACTGGCACTTCTCAGGACCAAACAGGTACTCTGAAATGTGAGTACCTGCACTTCTATTTTTCTATTTAAAGTTCTGCTGGTACCTATAGGTCTTTCTCTTAAAATATTCCTCTCCTCTTTGACTCCCTTCTATCAAGCATTTTTTTGCAGAGTAGAACTCCCTTCTTTGTCTGTACTTGGGAATACCTTTTTAATGATACTCTTCCTGTTCCTTACACTTTCTACATATGTAGTCCTTCTTCCTTTACTCCCAGCCTCAATCTTCCTTTTTTGGTATGATCAGTCTACATCCATGAAGGAACAAATATCTCTGATAAAATATATGATTGTTTCTTCTCTTTATCAGCATCAGCCTTTTAGATATATACACCGAGGGACTCCTGTGATCTTTTTCTCTCTCTTTTTGGCCACCGGTGTTTTTCTCATCATTTCCTGGCTATGGTATCAGTTTGAGTAAGAAAGGTGTGCAAGATTTAATTTGTTTCAATTCCTAGGCTATGTCCTCGGCAAACTTGTTTGAGTTTTCATACTATCATTTTGCATTACAAAGAGTACATGTAACATTGGAGTGGAGATGACTGAAGAGGGCTTCAAGTTGGAGGGCAAATGCATGCCCTCTTGATCAAATATTTCAGATCTTCCTCTATTATAGACCTATCTAATTTATCAATCCAAGACCAGCCAGTTTACTTGAATGATATTTCAGCTGACGTTGCCTCTCTTTCCTCCTCTTCTTGTTATGGAGACTGAACCTGGCAACCTACTGTTCCTAGAATAATGCTGAACGTTCTTGGCATACTTTGGGTATCCTTGAAATTATGGGTCTATCCTTGCCATAATGTTGGTCATGGCTTAATGGGCTCTATCACTGTCATATTGTGAGCAATCTGGACTTATTTGTGTCCCTCCTTGGCTTACCATTGGATATCCCTAGAATACCCAGGTATTTCTTGCATTTGATGATGCTACATGACCATGTGAGTCAGAATCTGTCCATGTTTGGCAATAATACATATGCATATTTGATGACAATGACAAGATAGTATTCCAAACCAAATACATGTTTACAAAAGAAAGCTGGCATTTTTTACAAAAAGTGTTTCATAAAATGAAAAGCTTTAGTTCGGGGCAGCTGAAGGTATTCATCGAAAAACAAAAGCTTTCGTTGATTTTTGGAAATTGATATGCTGATGTCTGTAGACATAATTGTTCTATTTAAAAAATATATATAAACCTACATTTTTTAATTGTATTCAGTGACATTCATAAAGTGAACCATAACTAGGTAAGTATTCATAAAAAAGGGACTAGGGAACAAGAGGCTAGGAAAGACAAGGTACATGTAGCAGATATCAATAAATATCACGTCATCAACTGGCGTCGGCTAGGTATTGGCTGAGAAATAGTAGCAACCAGCTCACCTCAACAGAGGATTCACAGATGTCGTCAAACTGCAGGTGCATAGAGGGCAAACAAGCAGGGGTGGAAGAGGTCTGCTCAGACGGGGGATGCTGGGCCGCCATTTGGCTGTGACCCCTCCATGTCTGAAACAGGCCTATGCTTTCTGCGCCGCAGGTATGACTCCAGCGGTTCCTCAATTTCCTTAGGGAGGGATCGTGGTGGCATAAGCTCCCAGTAGTGATAGTTGTTCCTGACAGTTTTCTGCATCGGGCAACCAGTCCACCAGTTTTGAAGTGGGCCGTCTGCCCCAATGGATGGCCACCCATCTCTTAGAGAGTAGCAAAAGCATCAATGTGAGCCATCTGGTTTCAGGGGGGACATCCTAACACATCCAAAAAGCCCCACTAGTGGGATTCTCGCTGGGGAGTGATCAGTAATCTGGGCAACTGCGTTGTGCACTTCAGGCCAATAGCTGGAGACTTTTGGGCAGTCCCAAGCAAGATGCAAGAATGTGGCTTGTGGATTGACGCATTTCAGGCAGCGCATCTCCGCAATGAGGCTTATATGCTGCAGTTGTACTGGAGTTCGGTAGAGCCTATTCAGGACTCTGAAATAGATAAGTCATAGGCCCACACTTAAGAAAAGTGGCACTGCATAGAATGCAGCACCACTTTTCTTGCGCCACTTAGCACTCCCGTAACCCTACCATGTGTGCACCGTACTAAACATACAGCGCACCATGGCACAGGTGTGGACAATAGATGAAACTTTTTGATGCTATTGTACTTTGCAGGATTAGCACCAAGAATGTTGGTGCTAATCCTGCAAAGTAAAATAGGAGCCAATGAAAACAATGGTGTGCCCCCTTTTAATGCCTGCTCTGTGCAAGCATTAAAAATAGCTGGCAAAAATGGCACAGTGGAATTTTTGAGGTCCCTCTAATGGGGCAACGCCACCCTTGCATACATTATGCCTGGCACAGGCATAATGTGGCATCAGGGGTTACAAGGTGGCGCAATTCATGCACTGCACCACTCTGGAAATATGAGGCGGCAAAATTTGACCTTGTTGGGCCACATCAGCTTCATAAACAAATTGCACAAATGTGGTGCAAGGAGGTGCTAGGCCCTTTTAAATCTGGGCCGTAGTCTGTAGTCGGGTGATAGTGCCACTGTCTGATCACAGCAATACAGTCACTGTGCTTCTGAAATAGGTGGGCTGAGGCCAGAATTCCATGATGCTCTGGCCATGGGGTCACAGATCGGAACCCTGACCTGCATGACAATATATAGATGGATGAATAGTTTGCTGAGGGTAGTGTTCTAGGTCAGTAGATGTCCTAGGATGTGCAGTGTGGGGGATGGAGATGCAAATGTGCCATGCTCAACTCTGCATGATGTGAGAAGTTGATGGCAAAGGAGGGCATCTTGCACCGAGGGCCCTCGGTATCCCCAAAGGGGGACAAAAAATTATCTGCTGCGTAAAGGTTGCCAAATGTGAAGAAGTTGTGCTGGTGGGCTCATCGCCTAGTGCCCTCTTCCTGCAGAGGTGGTATCATGGGGTTCTGAGAAAGTGGCACAGAGGGGGCAAATATACAAGAGTGTTGAGTCCGGTGGCGCAGGCCATCCCACATCCAGCGAACGCAGGCCACCATATCAATCTCAGCTCATGGGGGCCTGCAGGGTTGATACAGCGAGCTGGGGGTCTATGGAATGCATGAGGGCAAACATTGTGTGAAGATTGTGTGCCGCACTGTATAGCTGAGTGTGATGCAATGTCATGGTCTGCAGTAGTGCTTCGGGCTTTGTGTGGCTAATCTGGTTTTCGTCTATGAGCTCCACTACATAGGAGGAGGCCCAGGGTTTTCAGAGCAGAGCTGCCAATGTCTTCCAGTAACAGTCACCCTCACCATATCACTGCATAGTCACTTCACAATGGAGGTACAGGATTTTCTTTGAGCCTCCTCTTCATAGACCAAGAGTTTTGCCCTGATGTCCGTAAGGATGTGTGGGTTATGTGTGGTGTAGCAGTCAAACTCAAGGACTCGGCTCTTTCCCTCTAGGGAAGTGATTTGCGTTCATATCGCTTTTAGAATGCCTGATTGTTTTGCTATGTAGACACCGTGGATTACAACTTTAAATCCTCTCACAACATCGCTGGAGATTCTACCAAGCCTTCATTATCAGCAAAGTAGTCAATGATCCCTGTTCAGATTTCACTCCAAAAGACCGGGTTTCAGAGTGCATTAGGTGCCAGGTAAAGAAGCGTGGGCAGCCAGCAGGGGGGTCAGCTCTAGCAGAACCTGGGCATGATTGGAAAGAGTGTGGGCAAATGCGCTATGGCCCGGGTGAGGGTATCATGAGTGAGCAACCATTGGTTGATTCTAGACTATGTTCTGTGCGTTGACATGATGCAGGTGCCCTCTGTGCAGTCAGCATGCATCTGTCACCATACGTCAACAAAGCAGTTGTCACGCACGCTTGAGCGTGTGGAGTTGCGCCGCTGTGTTGAGGCAAGGTTGCCTTGATTTGCTAGAGCAATCTGTGGTGTGATCTAGGACAACACTAAAATCGGCCCCCAAATGATGATGCCGGGGCCTATGGTGGCAATAAGGGGTCATACCTCTGCAAAGGACTCTAGGCTGTCAGTATTGGGGCTATAAACGGGAATTAGTATGGCTCCATATCACACAGTGTCTGTCGCATGCACAAGGACAAGAATAGCGGTTTCTCGAGTGTAGCTGGAGAACAGGGACATATACGTTTCAGCAGTCCACCCCGCCTGAAGGCGGGGCAGTTGTAGGGCTTAAGTGGGGTTCTTGTAGGAAGCATTTATTGATGCAATGCCTATTGAGGTAAGTGTGGACCAATCTGGCTTTCCGCTGGTCATTTAGACCGTGTATATTCCAGGTCAGGCAGAGTGTGGTGGTCAGCCTAGATCTAGAGCGGGAGCACTGGGCATGCTGGGGACCAATGCAGTGTAAGGGTATGTAGCTCCACCTGCTGTGGGTCAAAGAAGGAAAAGACAAGGAAAAGCAAACAACCCAGCATTACCAGTCACCTCTCATCTCCACCCCTAAAAATAGTTGAGAGACCCAAACCTCCCCCCCCCCCGAAAACAATCCCATCAACATGAGCGGGTTGCATCAGCTAGGAACTTTGCAATAGTTGGCATCGGGGAAACCGAGAGGGCTGGGGTCAGGAGCAGAGCATTCACAGGGGAGCAGAGTCGGAGTGCCACAGCACGCGGGACCTCTTTAATTTTGGGGGGCAGGCCTCAGAGTTGGTTGGGTGGCACAAGAACTTTAGCATTGTCTTGAGGTCAGTAAAGAGATGAGGTCTGCCGTCATCCTGAATACGTAGTTTAGTCCGATACAGTAGAGCATTGTGGTTGTCAGCTTTGTGGAGCAGGCATTTTGCAGGGAGAAACTTGCACTGGGCTGCTTGCACCGCAAGTGTTAAGTCGTTGTAAAAGGAGAGATCATTGCCCTGATACTGGACAGTGCGGCACTCTTATGCGAGCTTCAGCACCTTGTCACAGACTCTATAGTTGAGCAGTCTTGAAATGATTGGTCTTGACGGTGCACCCGGAGAAGGACAGGGGCCAAGTGGGTGATAGACTCTCTCCAGAAGACTGCCAACAGCATACCTGCAAACAGCGACCACAGCATGCATTCCACGTAGTCCTCCATCCTGTTGATTGGGGGGATTCTGGTACCCCGAGGATGCAAAGATTATTAAGCCAGGACTGCGCTTCAAGATCTTCATTCTTCTGGTTTAAGCCTTCAAAAATTTTATTCATGCAGAGAACGTGCTACCCGGAAGCAGTCTGCGTGTCCTTCATATCAGAAGTGGTTGAGACGGTCGTCAGGCTTGTCAACCCTCTCTTTGATACTGTCTATGCAGCTGGTTAATAAGTCATTTTGGTCTCAATGAGGCGAAGGATGTTCTTAACGTCCACCAGCATCTCCTTGATGTCTAGGTCTTGCACGGTCACGGCTTGGGATGCCCCTGTGAGGGGGGTAACATCCTTGTTGTGGTCTGTGTGCTGTTTATGGTGCCTTCCCTGGTAGACCAGCTTGGATTGGAGAACCTCCAACTTCCCCATGGTGGCATCTGACTGAGGGGTCATAGGTGCTGGGTCATTGTTCGCTTAGCTCACAGTCTGGGGGGCTGGGAAGCACGGGTCTAGAGATCACATGGGTATGTCACTGGTGAACCGGATGAGATAGAAATAGGGATGTCCAGCCCCTCTGCAGCACCAACTTAGATAGCCTCTGGTACCAGGTGAATTTCAGAGTATAGGTAAGGGTCACTTTGGTCTCCTAGTATTCCCTCTGGGCCCCACCTCACCCCAGAGTCAAGTAGGAGCCAGCTAGGGGGGCACAAGTAGGCAAAATCAGCTGAAGGAGAGAAGGAAGGGGGGTGCCTATCCCTGCAAGCAGCCACCTCAGCAGGCAAGGGTGATGATTGCCCTCAGGGGGCCCCTGTCGCACCGACCCGGTCACTGTACTGTCAGGGAGCCTCGAGGATGATGTCAGTTGCAGGGTTTTCAATGCAGCAGCTCCCGACTCCCAGGCGCAGTTCAGCCCCTCTCACCTGAAATCTGTAGCCCTGACCATTAGTTGTCCAGAGGGCCCAGTAACTAGATGAGAGGTATGGGACCCGGCCCGTTCATTGTCCAGCAAGCACCAGGCCAGGAGATAGCCTCATGATGTCCCCTTCCTTGCCAGAGGGCCACAACAATCCGGCCTCTATCACCACTCCTGGACCCAGGCACAATCCGCTAGGCCCACAGGCACTGTGCCAACAGCAGTCAGCGGCCCACGGTCAGAGCACCTTCAAGACAACGGAGACCCACCAGCAGCTTGTCTATGAGAAGAGGTGCCACCACCTCACATCACTGATGCTGCGCAGATCTGCTGCCCTTCAGTGCCAGTCCCCTTTCACTGATCGCAGCGGCAGTGCATGATAACCACAGCAGCACACAGCAGCACAGTCCCACAGTGATTGCAGGCAATCACTGCTTCTAGTACGCTGGCCTCCACAGACTGTTAAGGAGAAGGCAGACTGAGACTTCAGTGGGCAGCACCAGGGTAGCGACTGCCCAGGCCCAAAGGGAGCAGGGCCCGCAGGCACCTTAACATCTTCCCAGGCGTGGTGGAGGGGCTGTCCCATCCCACCAGGCTGTACAGTTGGCCGGAGTCAATCGTTGACAATTACTGAGCTATTTACTGCCTCAGTAGTGGTCTCTTCAGTTGCTTCATCTATAGGGGCATATTGGCAAGCCATTGCGTGATGTCCAGTGCCCTGACCACAGATATTCAATAGATTGTGCTGTCGGTTGACAGAGCTACGCTAGGAAGCGGCAATCTTGCTGCTTGGCTCTCTAGCGACCCTAAAAACCTATATTTGATTGCTAATTCATGCTGAGTTTGGGGGATGTTTACACTAATGTTGGTTGCTGGGTACCAGAAGCCACTTGCTAATATGGCATCATGACTTATGGGGAGGCATTTCTTCATTTATATTGATAATTTCTGTTCTTCTTGTTCATGCTGGCTGAGCCTGAACATGAAACAGTGGTGTCTGAACGTGTAAGGTCACAATTGTATGAGTGACAGCACAGTGGTATGAGCCTGTTTGACCTGTCAAGTTCTGCTATCTATGGCTTTAGATCATGAGATCTCTGTAACATAAGGTTTTCACCATACATCTTTCGAGTAGACTCTTATTCATAGTATATGCCTGACCTGAAAATAACATTACAGAAAAAGTAATAGCCTACCACAGTCGGGTCAGAATATATATATATATGTATTATGGGTTTTGCCTATGCTGCAGTGCATGGATATCAGTGCATGCTGCAACACAATATAGAAAACTGTTGTTAGAGAACTACTGGCATCTACGCGGGACAATGTGAGTGAAGAACAGATCAGCATGGAGCAGATGTGTCCAGAATGAGCCCAGGAGGATCTGATGCAGGTTTTCAAGATATCTACTTGCAATACGTTTGCTTACAGTGAATCTTCCTGAAACTCATTCTGATAGTAAGGGTGTGAAAATCTTGGATGCAGCTGCCCAGTCACTATGTTGGGCACTCTTGGGGGCATATTTATACTCTGTTTGCGCCGAATTTGCATCGTTTTTTTCGATGCAAATTCGACGCAAAACTAACTCCATATTTATACTTTGGCGTTAGACGCGTCTAGCGCCAAAGTTCATGGAGTTAGCGTCATTTTTTTGCGTGAACACCTTCCTTGCGTTAATGATATGCAAGGTAGGCGTTCCTGTCTTAAAAAATGACTCCGATGCCTATGCGTCGTATTTACACTCCCGGGCAAAAATGACGCCCAGGAGTGGGCGGGACTAAAAAACCCGCATTTGCGCCGGATTTTAGCGCCTGGGTCAGGGCAGGCGTTAAGGGACCTGTGGGCTCAGAATGAGCCCAGAGGTGCCCTCCCCTGCCCCCAGGGACACCCCCTGCCACCCTTGCCCACCCCAGGAGGACACCCAAGGATGGAGGGACCCACCCCAGGGACATTAAGGTAAGTCCAGGTAAGTTTTTTTTTTTTTTTTTGTGGCATAGGGGGGCCTGATTTGTGCCCCCCTACATGCCACTATGCCCAATGACCATGCCCAGGGGACAGAAGTCCCCTGGGCATGGCCATTGGGCAAGGGGGCATGACTCCTGTCTTTGCTAAGACAGGAGTCATTTCAATGGGGGATGGGAGTCGTAAAACAATGGCGCAAATCGGGTTGTGGCGATTTTTTTGCCTCAGCCTGACTTGCACCATTTCTGGATGCCCATATGCCATTTTCCCCCTACGCCGGCGCTGCCTGGTGTACGTCGTTTTTTTTAACGCACACCAGACAGCGCCGGCGGCTAATGCCGGCTAACGTCATTCAATAAATACGGCGCCCGCATGGCGCTTCAGAATGGCGTTAGCCGGCGCTAATTTTTTTGACGCAAAACTGCGTTGGCGCAGTTTTGCGTCAAAAAGTATAAATATGTGCCTTGGTTTGGCAATACACCCTAGAGAGATGCTTGGGGGCTACAGTGTAAAAGACTGACAATGCTTCCTCTGTGGCACAATTGGATTCGCTTGCTGGTTGTTCTCAGTGTTTTGTACTTGACACACAATTTTCTCATCACTGCATGCATCATTCCACGCCATGGACAAATAGTGGTCTTCGGTTATGTGAAAGACTTTGATGTTTTGATATGGTTCAATAGTTGTCTTTCACTGCTGACTACATAAACTGTGGCTTCTTGGGTAATATATTTGAGTTGTGGACACAATTCAGCATTTTCCCTCAAATGTTCCAAACATTTTCTTAGGGAGCAGGTCACCAAACCCCACTGACGTTTAGATCTTGCACAGTCACGGTTCGGGTGCCCCTGGGAGGGGGGCATCTTATTTGTTGTGGTCCGTATTCCGTGTTTGGCGCCTGAAGATTGTTTGCTGGTTTGAAATAATCCCTTACTCTATGAAAGTTGTAGCTGGTTCGCAACTTTTGGAAGGGATGCGTTTGCTTCCCAGTCCGGACATGGAGCGAGAGGCACTCTGCAGCAAAGAATTGGGAAGGTTATCTATTAATACAGTGAGTAGAGGAGGAAGCGCTCCGTAAACAATGATTGGGAAGAAGCAGGGTGCACACACGGTTAGAGGTGCTATGAAATCAGTCAGTATGCATAAAGAACTGTACAGTGATGAGCGATGGAGAAGCAAAGTGGGAATGAGTGAAGGAGAGGCGCTATGTAGTGAGTGAGGACCAGTGAGAGAGATGCTATGCAGGCAGTAGAGCAGGTGTCTGGGAGAGAGGGGCTATGCAGACAGTGAGTAGGGAGGAATAAAGGAGCACTGTGCAGTGAGCAGGATGAATCATTATCAACTAGTCCACAGGAAGTGCACCAAGTATATGATCCAGTGACTGGGAAGAAACACGTGAGCTTGAACTTGTGAAAAACACCGTACAATGAAAGTGTGGAAGTCACTGAGGGGGAAGCTCTGTGGAAACTCGTGAACTCAAGGGCTACTTTGGGCTGACAATGTCTTGGAGATATACACTGTACACTGCTACTGCACCCGTCGCACACCTTCCACTTTGCCGGCTCCATTCGGAGCCGGCTTCCTCGTAGAAGGGTGTTTCCCACTGGGCTGGCGGGCGGCCTTTTGGCGGTCGCCCGCCAGCCCAGTGGGAAACCCAGAATGACCGCTGCGGTCTTTTGACCGCGGTACGGTCTTCTGGCGGTTCCCGCTTGGCGGGCGGCTCCCGCCGCCCGCCAAGCTTGGAATGACCCCCAGAGTGTGGAGACTGAAAAAAAATGAGTTCACACATTTTTACTGGTAAAGAATCACGGAAAAAGAGCGACTTGAGAGAATCTTTTTGAAGAGAGCGTGTTGGCGGTACGCACTGCACTCAGAGGGTGAGACCCATAGTGTGGACAGAGAGGGAGAGGAACTGTGCGGGCAGTTGCTGGTGGTGAGGGAGAAGCACTGCTCATTTGGTGACTGGAACGGGTAAAGAAGCAGTGTGCCCACAGTGGAAGAATGAGAAGCTCTGCACATTGGAGGGTGAGATGCACTACAGCTGCTGGAGAGGCAGAGAACTATGCAGCCAGCGAGTGGAGGGAGTGAAGAAGTGCTGTGCACAAAGTGAATGAAAGAGAAGTACGGTCCGCAAAGTGTGTGGGAGGTCTGGGTGGGTAGTATTACCAAATGATGAGTGGGGCATAGTGCTGTGCAGACAACACATGGACAAATGAAATGGGCAGATACTGAGTGGATGACAAGAATCGTGCAACGCACCAGAGTTACAACAGACACTGAGAGAGAAAGAAACTATGGGCTTGAGTCACAAAGGTAAACTTACACTTTTGTGCAAGTTTTCTATTTATTTGGTATTCACAAACTACTGGTTTAATTTTACTAATAGACATTTTAGGACTGTGGAGGCTTCAAGCATTTAAATACAGGACTGTCCTATATTTTTGTGCAGAGTTTCAGCCCGACTGCGAAGTCTTTGCATTTGTAAAAGTACTATTAGTAAAAAAGCAAAGCCACACCCTATGGAAAACGTAGCCACCTAAACTATAAATAGGCAGTATGGCCCTCATTCTGACCTTGGCGGGCGGCGGAGGCCGCCCGCCAAAGTCCCGCCGTCAGGTTACCGTTCCGCGGTCGAAAGACCGCGGCGGTAATTCTGACTTTCCCGCTGGGCTGGCGGGCGGTCGCCTTCAGGCCGCCCGCCAGCCCAGCGGGAAAGAGGCTTCCACGATGAAGCCGGCTCGGAATCGAGCCGGCGGAGTGGAAGCTGTGCGACGGGTGCAGTTGCACCCGTCGCGTATTTCACTGTCTGCACAGCAGACAGTGAAATACATTTAGGGGCCCTCTTACGGGGGCCCCTGCAATGCCCATGCCAGTGGCATGGGCACTGCAGGGGCCCCCAGGGGCCCCGCAACCCCCCCTACCGCCATCCGGATCCCGGCGGTCGGACCGCCGGGATCTGGATGGCGGTAGGGGGGGTCGGAATCCCCTCGGCGGCGCAGCAAGCTGCGCCGCCTTGGAGGATTCAATGGGGTGGCGGTACACTGGCGGGAGCCCGCCAGTGTTGCCGGTCCGACAGCGGCTTTACCGCCGCAGTCGGAATCGCCATTGGAGCACCGCCGGCCTGTCGGCGGTGCTCCCGCGGTCCTCCGCCCTGGCGGTCTTTGACCGCCAGGGTCAGAATGACCGCCTATGTGTCAATATCACTAGCAAAAAGTTCATCTTGCAAAAATATCATCTACATAATAACGATAGGCCCATTGAGTGTAGAATTTCTATTAACTTCGAAGGGGCGATATTTTTGTTAACAATATATACTAATTAGTATTACAGTACAGCAGATACTTGATGGCCAAATGTCAAGACTGGAAGGAAAGAGGACCAGAGGTAGAGAAGCTGGGGTTCAACTCTGAGCTAAAGACTTATTCACCCATGTGGAACACTGACTGTCAGTCTACCACTAGTATTCCATTCGCTCTCCTGCTCTCTCACATAAGCATATCAACATACTTTCATACTTATGAAATATAAATCAAGACGTATGGAGTTTTGAAGAAACACTCCTATAAATATGTTTGGGGAAGCTTATTATTTCTTCCGCACTTTCTGCCATAAGGCTCTTGGTAGTATAAAAAAGATGCAGCTACTACCCAACATAATGACACTCATGTTATTGGCGTCAACAGATTGAAAGGTGGCGTTGGCCATGGTTGAAACTGGCAACCTACAAGTTGCACACATATCTCAGTAGCATGTGCTTTACACACTGAACTATTTTATGACCATAGGATTCTGCCACACGTTTACAAACCTGTGGAACAGTGAGAAAGTAGGTAAACATGATGCTTAAAAACTACTGTGTGAAAAATACAGGACCCATTACGATTTTACAAGTTTGGTGAAGTGACACCCCTTGGGAGAATCCTGACCTGCTTCATTCCAAGGTGGTGTGGCGTTCCTGCATGTGGGCACGACGGCACACTGGGTCCTCTTTTACTGGGTGCAAACAGGTCACATCAGAGCTTGCCTTTCCTTACCCAGGTGACCCCTGCGTCCGCCCAGTAACACACTTTGGTCCCCACCTTAGAGCAGGTGATAAATCGGAAATGTTTCTGGAAAGCCAGTACAAAAAAAACAGTAATTTTCAACAGTGTTATTCCCAAATCCAGGAATATTATCTTGTAGTGGTCAGTTACTTTTCGGGGAAATTCCAGATGGATTTGTTAATGACTGCCCTGCTACCACCTCGTCTTAACTTGTGATGAGGCTCAGATCATTTATTAGCTTCAAAACCTTTTGAGATTGAAATAAATAGTTATAAATCTTCCAGATCGCTTCAACCTATACCTGCCCTTCAAAGTGAACGAGTTTGAGTTACACTTAATGATTCAACAGTCTACCATTCTTTTTATACCCGTATGCTGTTGAATTGTCCTTGACTTTTTGGCCTCTGTTTCGGTTGATTTCATTCGTCCTTGTTCAATGGTTGTGGCCGGTGTGTTTCCACACAGAGGCAGCCTGCACCTCTTGGAGCAGTACACAGGCTTAAACAAATAAACGTTTGAAATATTTTACGTAAAGATGCTTCTTTATAAAGGGCATGTTTGTCAAACGTCATTCACCATTTTGAATACTTCTTTACTCTTCAAATATAGCAAAGAATCTCCACTGTCCTCCCTTGGTACTCTGAGCAGTAGTTTGTTAACGAAATTTCTGTCGCTTCACTAAGCAAATTAAATACTTTTGTTTAATTTATTTCAATGAATTCTGTTGAAAACTAGGCAATATTACTTTAGAAGACCAATGTGTAATTAGAGTTCGGTCAGCCACTCAGTTGCAGAAAAGATGTTACATTTTTAGTTCTTTAGGGGACCTAAAACTCATGACCTTAATTTAGTATGTATATTTAAGTTTTTACTACCTACTAAAAGTGAAGCTAATAGTTTAAACACTAATGTACCTTAAAATACCTTCCTGGAAGGACAAATTAATTATACGTTTTAGAATAATCATTGTATTTTAAACATCGAACAATGTGCTATAATATTTTAGGCTTTACATGGTCACATACAAAATGTAGGTGACAAATGAGAGCAATTTAGGAAGACAATGTCAACTGCATATTTCTGGGAAAGGGATCTAATTAAAGAAGGTGAATGCCCGCTCATCATGGCCACTATAATTTAGAGGCGTTGTGCTTGGACACATTATCTAATGATAAAGTGTGTCCTTCACGTTTTATGTCAGAGTATTGTTTTACATTATTTACAAACCACTTTTTTCATTCATCATTTTTTGGTGCTGCGGGTGTCTTCCGTCTCTGATTCATTTAGGGCACTGCTCAGGATGCCCCAGACATCGGTAGAACAAAACTCCTCATAGCCATTACACATCACAAGTTTCATTGCCAAAAATCCAGAGGTGTTATCTAATGGCTGTCACAATTATGCAGAAGTTATAGTGAGATTAAAAAATGTTAGATGTGTATGGTGATGTTGGCCCGGGACATATCCCACATGATCTGCGGGTGGGCACGCTTGGGACCCCCGTACGTATTGACATTGTTGCTGTCGGTGAGCGGTGAAGCGCACAAGATGGTTGGCAGTGAGGAGGACTCTGTGAGGAGGATGTGGTATTCCTGTGACATGTGGACCACAGAGGAAGTGGATCTGATGCAGGTTCTCTTTGCTTAGGTACAGCTGCCATTGTGATAATTGCCTGCACTGTAAAAACTATTCAGGAGGCCGCGACCGCCGTAGCCAAAGAGAAGCCATTTTGGCGCATGCACAATGGACATTATTTCGTGAGGCCCTCAGGTTTCTTACCATTCGATAAGCTCTTATTTGCTTTGTTTCTACTAGTTTGGTGTTGCACCAGTGGTTGAGGGTCAGTGGGTTTGGCTTCACGCATGCATGACATCCAACGCTCAGCTCTATTTTGATCATAAGTGGAAAAAAAGTACACAGGAGAATAGTGTTGGGGAATACAGCTTTTTGGTCACTTAAAAAAAAAAGAATTCTCAACTATCAACAGATGCGACAAGTCCAGCCCTGGGGCTACCGACTCCCCTTCACATGCTAAAAAGGGTAAAATGCACCTAATTTGTCCTCCTTCATGCAAAGTCAAACCAATCGGAACTCCGGCGAGATGACAATGGCTGAAATTGCATTACTATTGGGGCTAGCAGCTCAAATCTCCGCAGACTCTGGCTCAGCAGCTCTTTGGGCAGAAACGCGCTGAAGTTTGATAGGGGAAATTATCAAGGGGGACCAGACAATGGGCAGGTAGTGGTACCCCCACACACACAAACCTTCCATGATTCATACACCGTCAACAACTGCAATGGTAGGAGAGAATGTTTGTGGTCCTGATGGTAGGTGAGACTATCCTCTATTTTTGAAAGCCACTAACGCTAGGCATTCAATAAATGCCACCCCATCTTTCGCAGAAGCTAATGTGGCTCTAGAAGAGGGCAGTGGCATAGCCCAAATGCAAGTATCCCAGTCAGTAATCGACCTGGTAGTGGAGAGCTGGGTTCAGGAGCCACCGAACCAGGCAGCAAACCATGACCAATTTACAGTAGGTCAGTTAACAGGAGCTCTACTAGCAGAGGGGAGTAAGAAGCTCAGCCAGCAGGTAAGCCAGTCGACAAGAAAAAGAGTGGGGATGACCAGATCTCCATGCAGATTAAGCCACCATATAACCCAAATGAGCAATTGGAGAATGGATAGGGGAAGGGTACAATGGACCAACTCCAGGCGCAACCGCACGCTTTGCTGGAAACAATTTTGAAGGAACTGCACAAGCTTATGGATATGCAACAAAAAGAGGCAGCTGCAATTAATCAAAGGCTAGATAAAATAGAGGAAGCAATGAGGTAGATTCCATCACACCTTCGGGATTTGGAACAGCGAATTTCAGATCTGGAAGACTGCTCCTTGGTTTGAGACACTGAGGTGGTCATTCTGAGTCTGGCGGTCAATCCACCACGGTAGGGGTGGTCTGATCTGCCCCATTCTGAGCCCAGCGGAGCCGCCACAGTCCAACCACCGATAGCGGCAGGCTACAGTCAGCCTGCAGCCTGGGGTCCTGGCGGTTGTAACCCGCCGGTGCAGTGCTGCCCTCCGGATTTCGAGTCCCCATCCGCCAACCTTTCCATGGCGGTTTACACCGCTGTCGAAAAGCTGGTGGGATGGGGGTGCCGGGGGCCCCCATTCACAGCCCGTCGCGCATTTGCCTGCCAGAATCACTGGCAGAAAAATGCACCATGAGTGCTGCTGCACCTACTGCACCGCCACAATGGCACCGGCTCGATTCCAAGCTGGCGTCAATGTTAAGGCCCTCTTCACCACAGGGCCGGTGGGCGGAAGCACTGTTTCTGCCCGTCGGCCCTGCGGTGAACTTGGAATAGGGCCGGCGGTGTCCTGGTGGCACTAGCGGTCAGGTGATACCAAACTCAGAATGTCCACCCGAGTTTGGCAAAATTCAGAAGAAGTTGAGTGAGTCTCAAAACAATATGGAAAAGATGGAAAATTATGCAAAGAGGTCGAACCTCTGCTTCATAGGGGTGCCGGAAGATGCAGAAAATCGATGTAATCATCAAGATACGTTGCAGTTCATGGAGGAACTGATCAAAACCTATATTTTGGATAATCCTTTAGCAGATTTGACAATTATGAGAGCACACTGAGGGGGTCATTCTGACCCTGGCGGTCACCGACCGCCAGGGCCAACGACCGCGGAAGCACTGCCAACAGGCTGGCGGTGCTTCCATGGGCATTCTGACCGCGGCGGTACAGCCGCGGTCAGAAACGGAAAACCGGCGGTGTCCCGCCGGTTTCCCGCCGGTTTCCCGCTGCCCCAGAGAATCCTCCACGGCGGCGCTGCTTGCAGCGCCGCCATGGGGATTCCGACCCCCTTACCGCCATCCTGTTCCTGGAGGTTTTCACCGCCGGGAATAGGATGGCGGTAACGGGTGTCGTGGGGCCCCTGGGGGCCCCTGCAGTGCCCATGCCAATGGCATGGGCACTGCAGGGGCCCCCTAACAGGGCCCCACATTGATTTTCAGTGTCTGCCAAGCAGACACTGAAAATTGCGACGATTCGGAGCCGGCTTCCTCGTTGAAGGCGCTTTCCCGCTGGGCCGGCGGGCGGCCTTCTGGTGGTCGCCCGCCAGCCCAGCGGGAAAGCCTGAATGGCCGCCACGGTCATTTGACCGCAGTGCGGTCATTCGGCGGCTCCCGCCGGGCGTGCGGTTACTGCCGCCGCCGGGAGTCGGAATGACCCCCTGAGTTCCTTCCCAAAAGCAGCTAAATGAAAGATATCACCGTACTATTATTTTTTATTTTTCTGACTATAGAATGAAAAAGCAGATTCTTACAAAGGCAGTTAAGCAAAATGTCTTCTCTTTGGCTGGGAATTAAGGTGTACAGCTGTTTTCTGATATGTCAGTGTCTACTGCCCAAAGATGATGAGACTTGGTGGGCATGATCTCTCAATTTAAGGCGACTGGGGCACAGGCCTTTATTGTTCAACAATCAAAGTTAAAAGTTTTGTTCAGAGGTCAATTTCATCTATTTACAATGCTTCAAGAAGCCCATATTCATTTGGAGAAGGAAAAATCTGGTTGAATATGCCGTCAGTAGCAGTTGTTTTTTGAATGGCCGAGGATCATGCGGCTCGCTAGTTCGATTATAATTAGCAAGTTAAACGGGGCGACAAATGAGTAATAGCAGTTATGTAGTCATAGTAAGGTTACAGCTATGAACTAGAGTTGGGAGGGGGTGTTTTTCAATTCTTCAAGTATGCCTAGATCCTTTTCCAGGGCACCACAGCAATTGTTAGGGATAGTAGGGGGAGTGAGTGCTATTCCCCCTCCAGTTGTTGGTGGGCACTTTTAGTGGGGTGGGTTTTCTGGCTGTTGGAGTGCATGAGGTGTAGTGGGTTGAGGGGAATTCAAAAAGAGCATTTTTGTCAGCTGCAGCTGTGCTATGTGTGCCAGCAGATAGTTTCGAGCCGTACCAATATCTGTAGGCAAACTTTTATGGCTTCTGGGTACAGTAATAGAACTTCTATGGGAATCTCAGCAAAATTCAGTAAAGATCAAGAGGGGAGAGAAAAAATCAGAGTGGTTCAATGGCAATTGAACTCGCTATTAAGGTTCGGTGGTGACAAAGCCAAGCTACATTAGGTGAAATGTGAAAAATCACTGTTTTATCATGTAATGTAAATGGCATTTCAAATAGGCGGAAATATCGTTCTACAACAAATTGGTTAGCTACATTTAATCTGGAAGTTGTTTTTCTTCAGTAAGCTCATTTAAATGAGAATGCACCTAAAATTTATATTCTCAAGGCCTCCTCCGACACTTTTTTCCTCATCAGGGGCCGCAGTGCAAGGAGTGGTGATTTTCCTGTTCAGATGATTAGACTGGAAAGTAAATTAAGTTTTTAGAGATAAGGAGGGACAATGGATCCTGCTAAAAGTTCGGATTCAGGGGCCATTCTTAATCTCCTTACCTACTATGGTCCAGTTCAGGATGAAGACACCCCTCTAAAGGCAATTTTTCCCATGGTAATGGGTGTGGCATGCCCAATAGTTTGGGGGGGGGTGTTTTTAACTTTATTCAAGATCTCAAATTGGACACCTCAAATAAACCTAAAAGACAGCTGAAACTAAAAACAGCTAAAGTGATGGCTGCAATCAACAATAGTCTAAATTTAGTGGACCCCTATAGATGTGATCACAATGGGCAGGTGCGGTTTACTTGCTTCACTAGCCAGTATAATACGGCTAGACTATTTTTAAATTTCTAAATCAGTCCAATGGGAGGGCTCCCGTATTTGGGCTACTGCATTTTCGGACCATTCGGTGGTTGGGGTTAGTATGGTGATTGACAGCACTCAAACTCCTAGGGTAGGTTGGCGGTTTGATAAAGGACTCCTGATTAATCAGGAATGGGTGGCCAGCATGTGTAAATATATCCAATACTTTTTTAGATCAATTAGGGTACTGCCTCCACGTTTTCAGTATGGGAATCATTTAAAGCTGCATTTCGAGGACAGGTTATCGCCTATAAGTTGGCCCAGAGGCAGATGCGACAAACGTGTGTTAAGGAATTACAGGAAGCTCTTGATTATGCACACACTGCATTACGTCAGGCTGGGACTGGATGTAGAATGGAGTGCAGAAGTGAGTTTGATCAGGCTAGAAAGAGGCTTCGTGATTTCTATGTTTGTGAAGAAATTGCCTGCTCAAAAAAATGTATGTTTATTTAATCAAATCTGTTATTGTCTGGATATCCCGTCAACATTTAAAGAGTCAATAGTGATGAGCTTCTTGAAAAAATAAAAGAATCCTCTTAATGTTAATACCTATCACCCAATTATCTTACTTACTGCGGATTATAAATTATTCACTAAAATATGGGCATCTCGTATGATTGAGGTTGGGCAGTTTCTGGTCCATAAAGACCAGTGTGGGTTTTTACCAAAGCGAACGCTGGCCACCAATACGCAATATCTGGCTCAGACTATTTACTATTTTTCACATATTAGTGATGGGGCTATAATCAAAATGGTTGACGCTGAGAAGGCGTTCAACCTTGTGATTTGGGATGCCCTCTTTTTTGCATTAGAGCAATTTGGTTTTCCATGATCTTAATGCTGAAAAAATTATACCAAGAGGCAGAAGCATGTGTTCTAATCAATATCAAGCTAGCTGACAATGTATAGATACAACGTGGTATGTGGCAGGGGTGCCCACTATCTCCTATACGCTTTAAAATATTTATTGAGCTATTAGCAGAACGTATACATTATACTAGTAGCATTGTTCCCAGTGCAAGGGATGTCCAAACTTAAGCTATTTGCAGACAACATAGGCCCTCATTACAACATTGGTGGCAAAAGCCATTTACCTCTGTGCAGAAGACCGCCAACACACCACCACGGCAGCGGAATTCCGCCACGGTCATTATGACCCACTGCTCGGAATCCGACAAAATTCAGACACCCACACAAGTCTGCCACACCAAAGGTCAGTGATGAACTGGTGAAAACAAATCCTCCACCGTCACGCCAACAGAAATACGCCCACACTATCACGACACACGAATCCACACGGCGGTCTTTCAACCGCGGTATTCCATTGGCGGTACATACCGCCACGCTCAAAATACACACACATCTCCAAAACACAACCACATTGGACAATTCGAAATACACACACCTGAGACACATACACACAACACTCCCACACACCCAATACAATATAAAACACACACCCACATCACCCACAAAGCCCTACGACAAAATTACCGAAAGAAGGCCAGAGAGAGACACCACAAACTACTAACAAGCATCCACAGGCACACAATACCATCACCCACATAACTTCCACGCACCTCACACAACACACCACTAAATATCACCCGACTTATCACTACACACACCACCCCACACATCACCCACACCACCCCATGGCACGGCAAAGACACCCCAGGTTCTCTGAGGTGGAGCTCAGGGTCATGGTGGAGGAAATCGTCCGGGTAGAGCCACAGCTATTCGGATCACAGGTGCAGCACACCTCCATAGCTAGGAAGATGGAGCTATGGCACAGAATAGTGGACAGGGTTAACACAGTGGGACAGCACCCAAGAAATAGGGGTGACATCAGGAAGAGGTGGAACGACCTACAGGGGAAGATGCGTTCCGTGGTCTCCAGACACCACCTTGCAGTTCAGCGGACTGGCGGCGGACCCCCACCTCCTCCCCCACAACTAACAACATGGGAGGAGCAAGTCTTGGCGATTCTGCATCCTGAGGGCCTTGCAGGAGTAGATGGAGGAATGGACTCTGGTAAGTCAACTCTTAACTATTACATCCCCCACCCTACTTGCATGCTATCACATACCCTCACCCCCATCACTCCAACTCCTCACAAATGTCCCAACATCACAAACCACACATCCCAACACCAAGCCCTGCATGCAACAACAAAGCATGGACACCCATCACCAAAGCATGGCCACTGCACATACCCATACACCCCCCTAAACCACCATCACACAAGGTCCAACACAGGAATGCAAGCACTGGGGTACACGGTCACCCACCCATTGCACACCATGGCACACACAGATGTAATAAACATCCTTTTATACCCCTGCAGGACCCCTACCCAAAGTCACCGGACAGGAGGGTCCACACATGTCCACACCACCAACAGGAGAGGCCCACAGTGATGCCAGCAGCTCTGTCCAACTGGATCTAGATGACCAGCCCGGTCCATCGGGGACCTCTGGACAGTCGGTTCCCCTGACACAGTCACAGGCCACCACAGACCTTCCCCCCTCTGGAAACACCAGCACAGCACCCACCCAGCGGGCCTATACCTCTGTCCCCAGGACACATCAATCAGCAGTGTGTCCACCACTACAGGCAACCCAGGCTAACCCACCACTCCAAAAACAACAGGGACCTGGGGGCAGTGGCAGAGGGCACACGGTCCAGGGGACGGAGGCCCAGGAACACAGGGGAACTGGGAGGGTTGCTGTGCGACAGGGGGAGGGCAGGCCAAGGGAACCCACTCTCCACGAGGCCCTCTCCAACATCATGGGAGCGTACCATCATTCCCAGGAGACTATGGCAACGGTACTGGCCAAGTTTCAGGAGACCCAGCGGCTGCAGGAGGAACAGTATTTGGGCTTCAGGGAGGAACTCAGATCCATCAATTCCACCCTGGGCACCATTGTAGGGGTGCTGAAGGAAGTCCTCAACACCAGGAGGGACACTGTGGCACAACAAGGGGCCCCTGACACTAGCCTGGACGATGAACTTCCCACCACCTCCGCCGGCGCTAGTGGACAGGAGGCAACGCCACAGGACCACCACACCAGCACCCCACCCCCTGCAGATGGAGAACCACCCCGCAAACGGGGTCTGAGATCCAGGACAAAGACAGAGAACGATGCCAAGACCCCCGCCAAGAAATGAGACCACCCTGAATGTCATCCTTCTGTTCCACCTTGTCACCCTGTCCATCCTCAAACTGCCCCAGCTCCACTTCCTATGCCGATTTGGGCAATGCACCTGTGAGACTAATAGACTGGACTCTGCCATGGACATTCCTCCACCATCACCCCTCACCATTTTACAACCCCCTCTAATATTGAGCACTAAAATAAACACCCTTAAAGCACAAAACAATCTGGAGTCTGTCTGTGATTTCAAAATAGTGTATTAGCAATTACAGTTTCAAAATGCTCTTTCAATTGTAATGTCAACATACCTATGTCACACAGCTCTAGTCCATGAGGAAACAAAGCAGATGTCACACAGTGGGGCCCACATCTGTGAAATAGTAAGGGAAAGTGTAGGAGGCTGGCCTGGTTTGTAGTGGTACCAAGGGGTACTTACACTCTGCACCAGGTCCAGTTATCCCTTATTAGTGTAGAAGAGGTGTCTAGCAGCTTAGGCTGATAGAAAAGGGTAGCTTAGCAGAGCAGCTTAGGCTGAACTAGGAGACGTGTGAAGCTCCTACTATACCACTGGTGTCATATGCACAATATCATAAGAAAACACAATATACAGATATACTAAAAATAAAGGTACTTTATTTTTATGACAATATGCCAAAGTATCTCAGTGAGTACCCTCAGTATGAGGATAGCAAATATACACAAGATATATGTACACAATACCAAAAATATGCAGTAATAGCAATAGAAAGCAACGCAACCAATGTACAGTCACAATAGATTGCAATGAGAGCACATAGGTATAGGGGCAACACAAACCATATACTCCAAAAGTGGAATGCGAAGCACGAATGGACCCCAAACCTATGTGACCTTGTAGAGGGTCGCTGGGACTGTAAGAAAACAGTGAGGGTTAGAAAAATAGCCCACCCCAAGACCCTGAAAAGTGGGTGCAAAGTGCACCTAAGTTCCCCAGAGAGCACAGAAGTCGTGATAGGGGAATTCTGCAAGGAAGACCAACACCAGCAATGCAACAACAATGGATTTCCAGACGAGAGTACCTGTGGAACAAGGGGACCAAGTCCAAAAGTCACCATCAAGTCGAGATTGGGCAGATGCTCAGGAAATGCCAGCTGTGGGTGCAAAGAAGCTGCCACCGGATGGTAGAAGCTGTGGATTCTGCAAGAACGAAGAGGGCTAGAAACTTCCCCTTTGGAGGATGGATGTCACACGTCGTGAAGAAGCTTGCAGAGGTGTTTTCGTGCAGAAAGACCGCAAACAAGCCTTGCTAGCTGCAAAGGTCGTGGTTAGGGTTTTTGGATGCTGCTGTGGCCCAGGAGGGACCAGGATGTCGCCAATTGTGTGAGGAGACAGAGGGGGCATCCAGCAAGACAAAGAGCCCACTCAGAAGCAAGCAGCACCCGCAGAAGTGCTGGAACAGGCACTACGAAGTGGAGTGAACGGAGCTCACCCGAAGTCACAAAGGAAGGTCCCACGACGCCGGAGGACAACTCAAGAAGTCGTGCACTGCAGGTTAGAGTGCTGGGGACCCAGGCTTGGCTGTGCACAAAGGAAATCCTGGAAGAGTGCACAGGAGCCAGAGGAGCTGCAAATCACGCAGTACCCAGCAATGCAGTCTAGCGTGGGGAGGCAAGGACTTACCTCCACCAAACTTGGACTGGAGAGTCACTGGACTGTGGGAGTCACTTGGACAGAGTTGCTGAGGTCAAGGGACCTCGCTTGTCGTGCTGAGAGGAGACCCAGAGGAGCGGTGATGCAGTCATTTGGTGCCTGCGGTTGCAGGGGGAAGATTCCGTCGACCCACGGGAGATTTCTTCGGAGCTTCTAGTGCAGAGAGGAGGCAGACTACCCCCACAGCATGCACCACCAGGAAAACAGTCGAGAAGGCGGCTGGATCAGCGTTACAAGGTCGCAGTAGTCGTCTTTGCTACTTTGTTGCAGTTTTGCAGGCGTCCACAGCAGTCAGCGGTCGATTCCTTGGTAGAAGGTGAAGAGAGAGATGCAGAGGAACTCTGATGAGCTCTTGCATTCGTTATCTAAAGAATTCCCCAAAGCAGAGACCCTAAATAGCCAGAAAAGGAGGTTTGGCTACCTAGGAAGGAGGATAGGCTAGCAACACAGGTAAGAGCCTATCAGAAGGAGTCTCTGACGTCACCTGCTGGCCCTGGCCACTCAGAGCAGTCCAGTGTGCCAGCAGCACCTCTGTTTCCAAGATGGCAGAGGTCTGGAGCACACTGGAGGAGCTCTGGGCACCTCCCAGGGGAGGTGCAGGTCAGGGGAGTGGTCACTCCCCTTCCCTTTGTCCAGTTTCGCGCCAGAGCAGGGCTGGGGGATCCCTGAACCGGTGAAGACTGGCTTATGCAGAGATGGGCACCATCTGTGCCCATCAAAGCATTTCCAGAGGCTGGGGGAGGCTACTCCTCCCCAGCCCTGACACCTTTTTCCAAAGGGAGAGGGCGTAACACCCTCTCTCTGAGGAAGTCCTTTGTTCTGCCTTCCTGGGCCAAGCCTGGCTGGACCCCAGGAGGGCAGAAACCTATCTGAGGGGTTGGCAGCAGCAGCAGCTGCAGTGAAACCCCGGGAAAGGTAGTTTGGCAGTACCCGGGACTGTGCTAGAGACTCGGGGGATCATGGAATTGTCTCCCCAATGCCAGAATGGCCTTGGGGTGACAATTCCATGAATGCCAGAATGGCATTGGGGTGACAATTCCATGATCTTAGACATGTTACATGGCCATGTTCGGAGCTACCATTGTGACGCTATACATATGTCGTGACATATGTATAGTGCACGTGTGTAATGGTGTCCCCGCACTCACAAAGTCCGGGGAATTTGCCCTGAACAATGTGGGTGCACCTTGGCTAGTGCCAGGGTGCCCACACACTAAGTAACTTAGCACCCAACCTTTACCAGGTAAAGGTTAGACATATAGGTGACTTATAAGTTACTTAAGTGCAGTGGTAAATGGCTGTGAAATAACGTGGACGTTATTTCACTCAGGCTGCAGTGGTAGGCCTGTGTAAGAATTGTCAGAGCTCCCTATGGGTGGCAAAAGAAATGCTGCAGCCCATAGGGATCTCCTGGAACCCCAATACCCTGGGTACTTCAGTACCATATACTAGGGAATTATAAGGGTGTTCCAGTATGCCAATGTAAATTGGTGAAATTGGTCACTAGCCTGTTAGTGACAATTTGGAAAGAAATGAGAGAGCATAACCACCGAGGTTCTGGTTAGCAGAGCCTCAGTGAGACAGTTAGTCATCACACAGGGAACACATACAGGGCACACTTATGAGCACTGGGGCCCTGGCTGGCAGGGTCCCAGTGACACATTCAACTAAAACAACATATATACAGTGAAATATGGGGGTAACATGCCAGGCAAGATGGTACTTTCCTACAGAAAGTGACAACTCAGTGACCATACACAGGGTGAAAACGACAGACAGTAGAGAGGTAGTAGTGTTAAAGTACATGTAGTAGGCAGGTATGTCTTCTTACCTGTGTCTCACTAGAAGTATTGCAGGATAACCGAGTTCCTGTTGTCGATGTCCTTTTCTTCTGCTTCCTTGTCTTCACAGTCCACAGGCTCCACAGCTGCCACAACACCTCTATCTGGACCATCCTACTGCAGAAAAGGCACCTATCGTCGCAAAGCTAAGTTGTGAAGCATACAGCAGGCCACGATGATCTGGCACACCTTCTTTGGAGAGTAGAATAGGGATCCACCAGTCATATGGAGGCACCTGAACCTGCCCTTCAGGAGGCCGAAGGTCCGCTCTTTAATCCTCCGAGTCTGCCCATGGACCTCATTGTAGCGTTCTTCTGCCCTTGTCCTGTGATTCCTCACTGGGGTCAGTAGCCATGACAGGTTGGGGTAACCAGAGTCAACTGCAAATGGCGAGGGACAACTGTTCGACACACACTAACCTGTAGGGATATCCCCAGACCCAGACAGCCATTCCCATTTGACTTGCCTCCAGGTGCTCACCTAATAGCCACACACGTTGCCTCTGGAGTTGCCCCATCACATAAGGGATGCTGCTATTCCGCAGGATGTAAGCGTCATGCACTGAGCCAGGGAATTTGGCATTCACATGGGAGATGTACTGGTCTGCCAAACACACCATCTGCACATTCATCGAATGATAACTCTTCCGGTTTCTGTACACCTGTTCACTCCTGTGGGTGGGGGTACCAAAGCCACATGTGTCCCATCAATGGCACCTATGATGTTGGGGATATGTCCCAGGGCATAGAAATCACCTTTCACTGTAGGCAAATCCTCCACCTGAGGGAAAATGATGTAGCTCCGCATGTGTTTCAGCAGGGCAGACAACACTCTGGAAAACATAGGCTGGGACATCCCTGATGCTATGGCCACTGTTGTTTGAAATGACCCACTTGCAAGGAAATGGAGCACTGACAGCACCTGCACTAGAGGGGGGATTCCTGTGGAATGGCGGATAGCTGACATCAGGTCTGGCTCCAGCTGGGCACACAGTTCCAGGATTGTGGCATGATCAAGCCTGTAGGTGATGATCACATGTCTTTCCTCCATTGTCGACAGGTCCACCAGCAGTCTGAACACCGGAGGATGCCGCCATCTCCTCACATGTCCCAGCGGACGGTGCCTATGAAGGACAACAGCGAGCACAGAGTCAACCAACTCAGAGGTACGTACCCACAGCTTACACAGAATACAAATCAGAATCCGAAATTTGGCCTGTATGAGTGTTGAGGCAAGGCCTAGGTATGTGTGACACAGTTAAAAATTAAGCCATTTGGACCCCTGAAATGGCGGCTGCCTGACCTGTAAAGTAGGACAATGGGATGTGAGGTACCTGCGCTGGCGTTGTACACCGTCGCGGTAGGCGGTCGAAGACCGCAGCACAAATCTGCATTGGTTAACATTGGACCCTATGGGTCCCAGGAGCCAATGATGATGTATGCCGGTGGTGACGGTACGCACCGCCGCGGACGTGACCGCCATTTTCTATCTGTTCAATCGCTCGATACCTGATCTTCGACAGGAGAGGACCTACACTGCAAGTGCTGCTGTGACCTCAGTCTGGAAGAGCGTCTGGGGAAAGGGCCCCTGCCTTCACATCGGAGGAGTTGGAGAAACTCATGGATGGGGTCCTCCCCCAGTACACGCTACTTTACGGCCCTTCAGACAAACAGGTAAGTACGCTGGGGGCATGCTGTATGGGCTATGCCTGTGTGGAGTGGGGTGGATGAAAGATGGGGGGGGTGAGATTGAGGCGTGCATGAAACGTCGGTGAGTGCATGTGCCACATGGCAAGGGTAGGGATGGGGGCCAATGACTGTGATGGTGCAGTTGGTAATAACTTTCCTTTTTCCCCTGTACAATTCATGTAGGTCAGCGCCCAGAAGGACATCTGGAGTGCCATCGCCAAGGACGTCCGGACCCTGGGGGTCTATCACAGACGGAGCACCCACTGCCGTAAGAGATGGGAGGACATTCGCCGCTGGAGCAAGAAGACGTCAGAGGCCCAGCTGGGGATGGCCTCCCAACATGGGAGGGGTGCCCGTCGCACCATGACTCCCCTGATGTTCAGGATCCTGGTGGAGGCATACCCGGAGTTGGATGGGTGCTTGAGGGCATCACAGCAGCCATAGGGGGCGAGTACACTCTCATTCAGCTGATTGTGCGTGCAGTGGAGGTGTCTGGGTGGGGGAGGTGGGCTGTGGGTTTCCCTAGGCCAGGGCGAGTGTGCTAGTTAGGTCCCCTTGTTCTGGCAGACCCTGTGGCACCCAACCCCACCTGTGTACAGTGCCAAGTACACATAGTCAGGCTCCTGTGACATCCATGTGTGCAGATGTTGGCCATAGCCTTGTAGGCCATGTCCCAGGGATTGAACAGTGGACCCCAAGTGCGCGGCGTAATGCAGGTGGCTTCTGTGTCTTTCGTGTCCGCCAACGGTAGCAGTAATGCATACACTCAACATGTCTTTCTTCTGTCTTCCCCCCCTTTTTGTGGTCTCCATTTTCTTGTGTGCATTAGCATCATCAGGCGGAGGAGCAGTGGCACCGGAGCAGGAGGGAGCTGCATCCCACATGGCCCTGGAGGGCGAGACTACAGACTCGGAATTCACCAGTGGGACGGAGGGCGAGGGGAGCTCCATGGTGGGTAAGGAGCTGACACCAGTGATACGGACTCGTCCTCTGATGGGAGCTCCCTTGTGGTGGCGGCCACATCTGTGCCCCCCGCATCTACTGGTCAGCTGCCACCCCCCCACCAGCACCGCCCTCCCAGCAGCCCCTCAGCCTTTGCCCCGTGCCCGCGCACCCAGGAGGGTGAGCATCACTTTCGCCCCAGGCACCTCAGGCCCTGCCCCAGTCACCCCTGCTGCCCTCAGTGAGGAGGCCATTAACCTCCTCAGGTCCCTCACTGTTGGGTAGTCTACCATTTTGAATGCCATCCAGGGTGTAGAGAGGCAATTGCAACAAACAAATGCATTCCTGGAGGGCATTCATTCTAGTCAGGCAGCCCTTCAGCGAGCTTTTCAGACTCTGGCCTCAGCACTGATGGCAGCTATTGTCCCTATCTCTAGCCTCCCCCCTCCAACTTCCTCCACCCAGACACAATCCCCTGTACCTCAGTCTATCCCAAGCACACCATCAGACCAGCATGCACACACGTCAACACACAAGGGAAGCTCAGGCAAACATAAGCACCACACATCGCACAGGCACTCACGCAAGCATCACACACATGCAGACACACCAACATCCACTGCCTCCACTGTGTCCCCCTCCTCCTCGTCTCCCTCCTCCCTCCCAGTCTAGTCTCCACTCATACCTGCATGCACTACATCTACAGCCACTACTTCCATCACCAGCACATAGACCACCACACCCCGCTCACGTGCAGTCACCACCCCCACTACCATTCACGCGTCCCCTGTGTCCTCTCCCAGTGTGTCTGTGACGCCACCTCCCAAGATACACAAACGCAGGCACACACCCACCCAACAGCCATCTACCTCACGACAGCCTCCAGCGCATGCACCTTCACCCAAAGTCACCAAATGGACATCTCCTACAACCACAACCTCTTCTTCCACTCCCAAACCCACTCCAGCTACCCGTCCCAGTGTTCCCAAGAACCTTTTCCTGGCCACCCTTGATCTCTTTCCTTCACCTCCCCCACCCCGTCAGTCTCCTAGGCCCGACTCTCCAGGTCCCAACCTAGCACCTCAGCCACAACATCTCCGGGACCAGTGGTGCCTGTAGTCATCGGTTCCTGGAGTGCACCGGGCAACAGGGCAGCCAGTGTGGCACGGAGCCACAGCACGGACAGTCCCCCACCTGTCAAACATCAAAAGTTGGCCAGTGCCCAGCAGGAGAGGGGGAAGACTCCAGCCAATAAAGCTGCTCCCAGGGGTACAGGTGGGAGTGTGGAGTCAGCTGCGACACCTTCCAAGGTGGGGAAGGGGCACAAGAAACTCAGCAAGTCTGGGAAGAGCAGCACGGTGGAGAATACCGCCATCAGCCCTGCTGCCCAGGAGGCCAGCACCAGCCCCGCCGCCCAGGAGGCCACCACCATCATCCCCGCTGCCCAGGAGGCCACCACCATCATCCCCACTGCCCAGGGGGCCACCCCTTCATCCCTGCTGCCCAGGAGGCCACCGCCATCATCCCTGCTGCCCAGGAGGCCACTGCCAGCACCAGACCCGCTGCCCAGCAGGGCACCGCCAGCACCAGCCCCGATGGGCCAGGCAGGACCGCCAGCACCAGCCCCGCTGGGCCAGAAAAGAGCACCAGCCCTGCTGGGTCAGAAAGGACCGCCAGCACCAGCCCCGCTGGGCCAGAAAGGACCGCCAGCACAAGCCCCGCTGGGCCATAAAGGACCGCCAGCACCAGCCCCGCTGGGCCAGAAAGGACCGCCAGCACCAGCCCTGCTGGGCCAGACAGGACCGCCAGCACCAGCCCCGCTGGGCCAGAAAGGACCGCAAGCACCAGCCCCGCTGGGCCAGACAGGACCGCCAGCAGCTGAGTCACTGCCAAGGACCCCGCCGCCACAAGCACTGCTGAACAGGACACTGCCGCCACAAGCACCACTGAACAGGACACCGCCGCCACAAGCACCGCTGCCAAGGACACCGCCGCAACAAGCACCACTGGCCCATGAGCCCAAGGGCACTGACGCTACTAAGTCCGTCACGAGCAGGATGAAGCACTCTGGGCACCAGGCCCTCTCCAGAACCAGTGGAGAAAGACATCCACTACCTCAGTCCTTGGCAGGATGAAGCACTCTGGGCACAAAGCCCCCTCCAGAACCAGTGGAGAAAGACATCCACTACCTCAGTCCTTGGCAGGATGAAGCACTTTGGGCCAAAGCCCCCTCCAGAAACAGTGGAGAAAGACATCAACTACCTCAGTCCTTGGTAGGATGAAGCACTCTGGGCACCAGGCCCCCTCCAGAACCAGTGGAGAAAGACATCCACTACCTCAGTCCTTGGCAGGATGAAGCACTCTGGGCACCAGGCCCCCTCCAGAACCAGTGGAGAAAGACATCCACTACCTCAGTCCTTGGCAGGATGAACCACTCTGGGCACAAAGCCCCCTCCAGAACCAGTGGAGAAAGACATCCACTACCTCAGTCCTTGGCAGGATGAAGCACTCTGGGCACAAAGCCCCCCCCAGAACCAGTGGAGAAAGATGTCCACTTGAGAGACTGTGGCTTTGCACTTCCCAGGATTGAACAGTGGGCAACCCACCCGCTGTAGAGACTTGAGAGACTGTGGCTTTGCACTCCCCAAAATTGAACAGTGGCAACCCACCCACTGTAGAGACTTGAGAGACTGTGGCTTTGCACTCCCCAGGATTGAACAGTGGGCAAACCACCCACTGTAGAGACTTGAGAGACTGTGGCTTTGCACTCCCCAGGATTGTACAGTGGGCATGTGGCCCCCTTGTGGATTTGGTGTTGTGCACTCAACCGGCTGAGGTGCCCCCCCCCCCTTTCCCTTCCCCCTGAGGTGCCTGTTTTATTGCTATCTGATGCCCCTGCAGTGTTATCTCCGTCATGTTCGGGTATTGAGTGTGGGTCTCGCCCATGCCGTGTGGGCCCAGTGTTCCACGGACTTCAATGGAGCACTACCTTGGCTACTATTCTTGGTGTATAAATTTGTTAGTAGTGTATACATATTTTTGCGTACTGGATTTTAATATATTACAATGGTTACACTCATTTCCTTTTGTACTTGCATTCTTGCAGGGGGGTTGGAGGGTGTAAGTATAATGTATCATGATGTATTAGTGTGTGTGTTGTAGTGGGTGACGTAGCTGCAGTACTCACCGTGGTCTTCGCCACCGGCGTTCGTGCTCTTGGTAGAGGAGCAAGAAGATAAAGGCTGGCAGGATCTGGAGCTCGGGTTCCATGGCGTCTTGATTCCTCGTGGGGTGTGTAGAGGTGAGCGTTTTCACTTCGAAGTCCTGTTTCCGGCGTGTTTTTGTTCGCGGGGAATCCGCCCCGGAAAAGGTGGCGGATTGGTAGGTTGTGATACTGTGGCCGGTACATTGTCCTCCACCTGTCTGGTGGCAGTGACCGCCATGCTGTTTGTTTGTACCGCCGTGGCGGTCGGAGTGTTAAAGTGGCTGTCTTTGTTGGCAGTTTCGCCACTGTCATGATTTCATTTTTTTTTCCCGCAGGCCTGTTGGCGGTTTTACTGCCGCTTTAACACCAACCGCCAGGGTTGTAATGAGGGCCATAGTGCTCTATTTGAAGACTGACCAACACATTATAGAGAGAGCCCTGGATATATTTCAAGAGTACACTAATCTGGGGGTGATATAAGATAAAATAAGATAAGACGGAGATGCTGCTTTTCAATTCCTGCCCAACAGAGTTACCCCCAGCACTATTTCAGAATTATAATGACATTCACCCCATACAATACCTTGGGATTATGGTAACAAAGAATTATATGGATTTATGTAGACTTAATTATGAGAAAACAATGCTAAAAGTGAAAGCTCTGCTTGAAAAATGGTCTCTGCTCCCACTCACAGTAGTGGGAAGAGTGTCCCTTATTAAGATGTCAGTTTTGCCATTGATTCTGTTTCTATTTGCAAACCTCCCCATTAAGCTCAATCTGGGCTTTTTCAAATAAATTGATTCTTTGATAGCTGAGTTTCTATGGAGGGGAAAACATCCCAGAGTGAAATTCACTATTCTGCAGTTAGATAAAAAAAACGGGGAGGGTTAGCTCTACCAGATCTCTTTCTGTATCACCAGGTTGCATGGCTGGATACGATGCTTAAAATGGTAACCGGATGGGGGCTCGGGTGATAGGTTTTTTTTTTTATAAAGAAAATGATACCAGAGGGTGGAGGTAGCTTGCCCTTTTTTTCTTAAGATGGCAAAACTGCTGACAAAAATGAAAATACAGTGTTGAGTGATATATCATAGTTTCTACAGAAATTGTTTAGGTTAAAACAGATTCCTTCATGTCATAAGTTAGTTAGGATACAGGACTACAGAAACTATTTGCAAGATCTGGAACTCCAAAGGGTACAAGACATTGGGTGATTTCTTTTTATGCACCAGGCTTGCTACGCCGTAGAGGTAGAGCTACGAGTTTGGGCTGTGGCACCTAAGCTTTGGTATAGTTTCACTCAACTTAACTGTTTGATAAATAGTAGTTTTCAAGAGATGCACCATTTCGTTTTTCAAACCAAGCGTTTTTCAAACTGTGGTACAAAAGTCAATTGGTGGGAATAGGAAATTTGTATAGGGCACTGTGTAAAAATACAGACTTATATATCACTCCGGGCAGCCAATTTTAAAAGAATGAATTTACTATCTTGCTGGTTTGCACATTATACACCCAAGGCTGTTCATAGAAATTATCCATCTACTAGCAACACATCCTTTTGATTTCTTCGAGAGAGTAAAGAAGATTGGGCACATATTTTTTTTTAGTGTCCCAATCTTGTGCGTTTTTTGGGATGGGGTATTTTTCAAACTGAGTCAAGGTATTCAAATGACGTTGCAGGCAGAATTAAAACTGGTGCTGTTTTGGGTATCGAGTCAAACATCTGGTCTGGGTAAACCTATCCAGAACTATGTTGTAGCTTCAGTAGCAGTCGCGAGATCATTGATTTAACAATGTTGGCGTACTATTTTAGTACCAACTATTCAGGAGTGGTTTATGAAGCTACAACGGACAGGGCAATCTGAGAAAGCCTAGGCTAGGCGTACCGGTAGCTTGAAGCGATAGGAGAGTATGTGGGCCCCTTTGGATGTGATGATTTAGTAAGCAAAATAAGCATTATGTATTACCCCTAAAGCTTAAGTCAAGATGTTCACTATAGTTTCTGGTTTAATGTACCGATTAGTGGTCTAGATACGTTGATGTTGTTTGGCACGTTAAACACTTATTTGTATTGGACTTAAAAATGTAAAAGAATGAGTTTTTAGACTATGCATACTGTAAGTCACAAATAGCACAGGAGCCTATGTACTTTAGCCAGTAAATGGCTAGCACGGTAGCACATAGCCCTTTTGAGTTCCGTACTTAAAAGAAATACACATGTTGTAAAACATAAAGTATCTTAAGAATTTACGTACTCCAGTTAATGACTTACTGTATTTTATTTCTAGAAATAAATAAAGTTTTCAATCAGGTAAGTACTGTAGCACCTTGCACTTTTATTCTTTTATAAGAAAAGGGTTTTCCTAGTCCTAAACTATTTCTTATCTGAGCACTATTCATTCTTCTTGCTGTTGTATTAATGACTGTGATGAACATGCTCAATAAAAAAAGTGTATAGGGACGTTAATGCCTTAAAACTGTCCATACTATTTTGAAATCATTAAACATGCTTTCCTTAGATTCCAAATTATTTCCCCAGTTGCACTGTGCTAGAAATTATGAGTTATGGCATTGTCCCATGGCCACATACCATATGGAAGAACGTTCCTGCAGGATCTCACATGGGATACACTTCGATTCAAAGGGGAACAATTTTATGCAAGATTATTGGGGTAATATACCTCCTCCTTATTTAAAGCGAATTAAGCAAAGCTGCCCGTTTAAAGAGACTTACATGGACACGACTCAGGCCTCTTCCACTACTAATCTCCTCATGCCCCAGACCTGTCTCCTATCAATCTCTAAACAAGTAAGGTTTCTGAAATCTAAACCCTTTTTGTACTGAATGAGTGAAGTTATCTGTTGGCAACCACTTCCAGATTCCATCATGTTTTCAAAAAAGGCCAACCCTTGTGTGGCTTTGTAAAATCACACCCGTCTGAGAGCAAGGACTGCCTTCACCTGCAGGTAGCAGAATGTGGTCATTGGCACGCAACCCAATAAAGTCATGACTGCCTACGTGGATGATAAATGCCCCATATGAAATACGAACACCCATGATTTGGACAACTGTTGCCATCACTAGCCACCCTAAAAATTACCTCTGTGAGACAGCACCCCTACAATATTTGCAAGTTTAGGTCAAAAAAAGAACTGTGGTATTGAGTAAACAGCTATGGCAGGGCCCTAAAAGGCTTGTCAACATGTTTTTCTTAATTCCTTCTCAATTTCACTAAGCACCGGCTGTAATGCCAACCTCATTGTGAGTCACCACGCGATTAGTGAGTGTTAAGTGCCAACCTGGCTTAAGAAACATCTATGTATGAGAATTACAGTGTACAAATGTGCTCCTTTCTCTGCAGGTTCTGTAAAGGGCCCTGAAAGATGGGCCCTTGCACTAGCAGATGGGGTGGAGCTTAGAGCACCACCTCATTCAAATCAGCTCCATTTCTTGCATTCGGTGTGCCAGAGCACCACGTGCCAGGACTATGGAAATCAGTGCTACCTTATTTGACTGAGTTAATAATATTTATAGAAAGCCCTGCTACCCTGAAATGGGATCCAGGTGCTGAGATGCCTGCAAGTGAAGAAGACTTTAGAGTAGTGCAGAGAAGACCGGGGCTTTAAAAACTTTCCTGGTTGGTTTACAGACAGAGAGACAAAGTAGGTTTGAATGCTCAGCAACAAGGTTCAACAAACTGTGGAAAAGCCAGTAGGTTTGATGCTCAGACTCAAGTGCTGGCAAAAGTATTGCAAATGCCTGCTCAGCGCCAACCAATTATTTCATAACTGCTTGCTGTATACAATACTCGGGTGAGATCAATAATTCAATGTGTAGCATCGGGTTTATATTTGACACTCAAAGAGAAGAACGAAAGGTGAGACGAAAACACTCATTTGGTTCCAGACAAAATATAATTGACAAAGTCTGAAGCCAATAGCCAAATGTTATCAGTCCCAGCAGCTACTAGCTCAAGGAGTCTGAACGAAAGTCACTAGAGTAAATATGTAAAATTGTTGCCATGAATTGTGTTTGTGCCATTACACATTACACCTCTAAAGGATCCACACAAGCTTGAGAGTTTGAATGAGGAGAATGTATAAAAATTGGCACTGGCTGAGAGCAAAGCGTGAGGCGGATGACAAAGAGTGAAGAACCTTTGCGAATGCATGGGGCTCTTACCCATAAGGGTCTGGGGGCTCAGACTAGTGACTTTGAAAAAGGACTGCTTGGCAAATAAATTGTGCTTTCTCCAAGGTCATGATATGCAGCAGGGCCCTCTGTTGGTTATGCTTGAATTGATTAACTTAGTTTGGCCCCCTGTCATCAGTGCTTGTACAACTGATCTTCTTTACTTTGAAGGTATTTGACTTTTCAAGGCCATGTGACTAAGCAAGTAGGCAGTTTCTCAATCCAGTGCTCTTGAGCTGGTGAAATGAGATTTCTAATAATTAATTTTATCTTGGTTAGCATGTATTGAAAGCATTGAATAAGTAATAAAGACGGACACTGAGTCAGTCTGTATTAGTTTCGTTGTGTTTTCTTTTTTTGGCAGCAGTGCTTAATTTGTAAATAAAAAACATGCCAGTGCCCAAAGCTCTCCTTTGAAACACGCGGCTGCTGCATTTAAATGTGCGAGCACGGAATGTTGAGGCAGTGTAATCCTGAAGCAATCTCGGGCCTCTTTCATCCATTTACAACCTCTCCCTGCCCCTTCAGCTCACTCTTGCAGCTTTCTGCTGTCTCGATTTGTGACGGTTTTTCGTTTTCGTCTTCCTCCGCCTTCTCATAAGTGTCTTTTGCTAACAGTAAATTGCCTGATGCAGAAACCGAAGTGCCGGCCCCATAAAATAATTGCGGGTGCCCCGCACCGGAAACCACCGTCTCAAATTAAGCACTGGTTGGCAGGAGACTCTTTTATGTAATTATCTATATAAATTGCGGCCCCTAGCTCTGACAGTATTAAAATTATTCGGGTGAGGATCATCCTGTTTTGCAAATTAGCTCATTCTCTGCTTCATGGGAATAATAAGTCTAATGACAAATGAAGTTCAGCTTGGCAACCGCCTAGACATTTGCTTGTGAACTGAATAAACTCTTTGTTGTGCAACTCTAAACTGTTTGCTTTCCCAAATGGTTGTTTTGTTTGAGGAATGCATTTTGCATAGCTCTTGTTTGGGCAGCACACAAATGAATGGTCTGCTCTCCGTGACGGCTGATGTCCAGGTCTGAGCATTCTGTCTATCCAGGGAATAAACACAAGCTCACAAGAGCCCGAAAAGCGATAACCATCATTACCGTGCACCCACAATTAAGGAACTAAATGGAAGAACAGGCAGAAGATACTACTACTGATTAAAAACACAGAACGCACCTCCAACTGAAAATGTCCCCTGGCGTTCAAACAAATTGAGTTAGTTTTACCTGCTTCACTGGAACGCATTTATGAACCTAAGCCGTGCTGGGGTTCACCTTGTGAATCCCCAGATACATATAGGTGCACGGGGGGCTTCAATTTGCTGAGCTACATTAAGGCCCCGAAATGTCGGTGTTAAGAAAAAAAGAAGTGTTTATTTCAAAACATGATGACAAATTTCACTTGAGACATTTATTCTATTATTTATTTTCAATACAACAAAACCTGGAGGGATTATGGCTTTAGAGTTTTATATGTTAGTGCTTTCTGCTTAGGTCACTAAGGGTTTGGTAACTATACATCCCAGATGGTAAAGGGGCATTTAACAACTGTTAGCAACATCAGCAGAGGGCAATAATGGTATTAGAACTCTTAAATCCACCTCACCCCCAAAGCCAAGATGCACACGTCTACCATCCTCTTCTGTTTCATGTCACTGCTTGGCTCTTTAAATAGGCACAGAAGACATGCATACAGTATTAGTTAATGCTTGCATTCTTAGTCTTCTCATTGGCTGAGTGTTAGAAATGGGGTCTTTGGTTGGCAAGGACACTCACTCTAGTCAGGGTAAAAGAGAATCACCCTTAGCTAACCTGCGCTCACCCCTGTGGTAGCTTGGCATGAGCAGTAGGCTTAACTTCAGAGTGCTAGGTGTAAAGTATTTGTACCAACACACACAGTAACTTAATGAAAACACTACAAAATTACACAACACAGGTTTAGAAAAATAGAAAATATTTATCTAAAGAAAACAAGACAAAAACAACAAAAATCCACAATACACAAGTCAACTTATCAATTAAAAAACAAAAAGAGCCTTCGTGTAATTTTAAACACAACTGTAACGCTGTTAGCGTGAAAATGTACCTGGGTGTGTCAAAATTAACCCCGCACGGGCGAGTGTGCGTCAAAAGGGCTTGTGATGCGTCGATATCACTCACGAGCGAGAACGTGCGTCGTTTCTTCTCTCTGCAGGAGAGCGATGCGTCGATTTGAACCACACTCTCGGGTCCGGGCAGGCCTTGCGTCGCTTTTACACGCTCAGCAATGTTTGTGTTGGAAATCCTGCCGCATGATGATCTGAAAACCACGCAGCACGGGTTGCGATCTCACCAGCCTCCGTCAGCGATGCTGGGCGTCGTTTCTCCAGCCACGTGTGTCGATCTTTCCGTCGTGCTGCAGGCAAGCGTCGATTTTCAGCTGCAAAGCCAGTGGTGCGTCGATTTTTCAGCCGCGTCTCGGAGTTGTGTCGATCTTTTCCTCGCACGGCATTCGGTGCGTGGATTTCTCACTCTTGTTCTACCAGCTTCTCCTTTCAGGGCCCCAGGAACTGGATGGGCACCACTTGGCAGAGTAGGAGCCTCAGTAGAGGCTCCAGGTGCTGGCAGAGAGAAGTCTTTGCTGTCCCTGAGACTTCAAACAACAGGAGGCAACTCCATATCAAGCCCTTGGAGAGTTCTTCACAAGAAGGAAGGCCCGCAAAGTCCAGTCTTTGTCCTCTAGAACAGGCAGAAGCAGCAACTGCAGGATAGCTCCACAAAGCACGGTCACAGGCAGGGCAGCTCTTCTTCCTCAGCTCTTCTCCAGGCAGAGGTTCCTCTTGGTTTCCAGAAGTGTTCTAAACTCTGTGGTTTTCGGTGTCCTTCTTATACCCATTATGCCCTTGAAGTAGGCTTACTTCAAAGGAAAGTCTCTCTTGTTTGTGAAATCCTGCCTTGCCCAGGCCAGGCCAGGCCCCAGACACACACCACGGGGTTGGAGACTGCATTGTGTGAGGGAAGGCACAACCCTTTCAGGTGAGTGACCACTCCTCCTCTCCCTCCTAACACAGATGGCCCATCAGAAAATGCAGATTACACCCCAGCTCCCTTTGTGTCACTGTCTAGTGAGAGATGCAACCAGCCCAACTGTCAAACTGACCCAGACAGGAAATTCACAAACAGGCAGAGTTACAGAAATTGTTACGTACTGCGCTGGACTTCTCGCCTCTGGATACCGGGTTTGCGAATACACCAAGTCTTCTACAGGTTCTGGATACTCCCAGATAAGGGAAACCCCCTTCTAGTAGCCACGGTGCCGCTTGACAGACTATGCCAAAGCAGACCGTACCCTCCACAAGGAGTCCCACAGGGAAAAAACCCCAACACTGGGGAAAAAACCTCCAACAGGAACTCCTGAAGTAAAACAAGAAAAAACAGGACTAAACAACAGGAAACAAAAATAGGCAAAAATCTCCCAAGGCAAAAAGAAGGAACAAAGAACAGTCAAAAATCTCCCAAGGCAAAAAGCAGGAACAAAGAACAGGCAAAAATCTTCCGAGGCAAAACGCAGGAACAAAGAACAGGAGCGAACAGCACAACCAGAAGGAAGTGTTTGCAACGCAAGGTGGAACAAGACTGAGGCCCTCATTCCAACCCTGGCGGTCTCTGACCGCCAGGGCGGAGGGCAGCGGAAGTACCGCCAACAGGCTGGCGGTGCTTCCTGGGCTATTCTGACCGCGGCGGTAAAGCCGCGGTCAGAAAAGGGGAACCAGCGGTTTCCCGCCAGTTTTCCCCTGGCCCAGGGAATCCTCCATGCGCCGCCATGGGGATTCCGACCCCCTTCCCGCCAGCCTGTTTCTGGCGGTTTTCACCGCCAGAACCAGGCTGGCGGGAATGGGTGTCGTGGGGCCCCTGGGGGCCCCTGCACTGCCCATGCCACTGGCATGGGCAGTGCAGGGGCCCCCTAACAGGGACCTACAAAGATTTTCACTGTCTGCTTAGCAGACAGTGAAAAGCGCGACGGGTGCCACTGCACCCGTCGCACCCCTGCAACTCCGCCGGCTCCATTCGGAGCCGGCTTCATTGTTGCAGGGGCTTTCCCGCTGGGCCGGCGGGCGCTCTTTTGGAGGGCACCCGCCGGCCCAGCGGGAAAGTTGGAATAGCCGCCGCGTTTTTTTGACCGCGGGGCGGTCATTCGGCGGTGACCGCATGGCGGGCGGCGACCGCCGCCCGCCGCGGTCAGAATGACTGCCTGAGTGACTTATATACTGAGAAAAGGGAAGTGACATCACAGGAAAAGGAAAGAACACCATCTTGAATTGGGAAGAGCCCATAGACCAGTATAGGAAAAAGAAAATAGTATAAAAGAAAAACAGAGCATGCTGGGACAAAAACACGAACAAGACAAGATGGACACAACATGGACAGAGACAGGTAAAAAGACCAGATAAACCCAAGAAAAAAAAAAGCTACAGGTAAGTGTAGTGCGACCGGGAGCGAAATATATGCTTCCCAGAATGTGTAGTCAAAAAACGCGGGCAACAGCGCTCCGAGTATCGGCAGTGTGTTCCATCCGCGAGGACAGAAAGAAACGCCGCGTCTGAGCGCGGCATTACAGTAGGTCCCCTCCCCGAGTCACCAGGTTTGTCAGGATGACTGTCAAAAAACAGGCGGACCAAACGGGGAGCATGGACGGAGGAAGCATCCTCCCAAGAACAGTCACTGAGAGGGTATCCTTTCTAATGGACCAAAAACTGTAGTTGCATCGAAAAATTCTGGAGTCACAGATTTCCTGGACTTCATACTCAGGCTGTCCGTTAATAGAAAGAGGAGGCGGACGCTGGAACTGGCGATGGTATGGATCAGGAACAAAGAGTTTTAACTGGGACACATGGAAAAGAGGATGAACCCTCCAAGTATGAGGTAAGCTGAGACGCACAACTACAGGATTCAGGACTTGCGAAATCCGAAAAGGTCCATAAAAACGTGGCTTGAACTTATTGGTGGAAAACCGGGAAGGTAGGAATCTGGAAGAAAGCCACACCTTGTGGCCTACTTGATACAAAGGTGCGGCTTGTCGATAACAATCCGCCTTTCGTTTCATTGCTTGTTTCGAAGTTAAGAGAGTTGTGTGAAGTAGGCCCTGGATTCGACGGATCTGTAGTGAAAAAGAAGTGACAGCAGACACAGAAGAGGATGTGCGGGAAACAGTAGTGAAAGTCCTCGGATGAAATCCATAGGTACAATAAAAGGGTGTGGTCTTGGTCGCACTATGTATTGTGTTGTTATAGGAGAACTCGGGAAGAGCAAGATACTCCGACCAATTGCTTTGTGTGGCATTGCAGTAACATCTCAGATACTGCTGAAGTTCTTGATTCACTCTTTCAGTTTGCCCATTAGTTTGTGGATGGAAACCAGAGGATAAAGAAATCTCAATGTTAAATAAGGCACAAAAGGCCCTCCAGAAACGTGATACATAATGAGGCCCTCTGTCTGAAATGACCTCTTGCGGAAGACCATGGAGGCAAAAAATATCCCGCAAAAAAATGCGACTCATTTCTGGGGCTGTCGGTAGTTTCTTCAAGGCTGAGAAATGGGCCATCTTGGTGAATGAATCTATGGTCACCATGATTACTTGGTTACCAGAGGAGGTAGGTAGAGAGCATATGAAATCCGTGGATAGAGTACACCAAGGAGTGGAAGGAACCGGTAAAGGTCTTAATAAACCTGCCACCTTAGTTCGGGGTGTCTTAGACTGAGCACAGACTGGGCATGCTGACACATAGGTTTCAGTGTCTGTCTTAAGCAAAGGCCACCAAAAAGATCGCTGAAGCAGTTCCTTGGGTCTTCCTGATACCTCAATGACCGGCTATAGGAGAATCATGGCACATTTGTAGAGCTTCTGTCTGCACTTTCTTGGTAGGTAGAAAAAGAGCATGTTGATGATAGAAGTAGTTGTCCTTCTTCTGCAAAAAAGGAGTCACTCTATCCCATTCTGAAGCCGACAAAAACTGGTACTCGGATTGAACGCGTTCTTGAAAAGATTGAGTAGCTCCAATGATTCTGCTAGACTCAATAAGAGGCGGAGAGGAGTTCTGGGCTATGTCAGGATATCTGCGGGATAAGGCATCTGCCACTGAATTCTGGGAACCAGGTATGTACGTGATCACGAAATCGCACTGGCTAAAGAAGAAAGCCCATCGAGCCTGACGACTATTGCGACACTGAAAACTCCGAAGACATTGGAGATTACGATGAACAGTCCTGGCTTCAAAAGGCTCTCTGGAACCCATCAAGAGATGCCTCCATTCTTTACAAGCTACTTTGAGCGTGAATAGTTCTCGTTCCAGTACAGAATAATTGCGTTCAGCCTCTGATAGGATATGAGACAGATAAAAGATAGGATGCTCCAGTCCATCGTTGCTTTGTTTTTGTAGCAGAACTGCCCCAATAACTCTGTCTGAGGCATCAGTCACAACAATAAATTTCTTGGTATTGTCAGGATGACGCAACACGGGTGCTTTGGTAAAGGCTGTCTTCAATTCTTGAAACGCGCGTTCAGCATCCTTGGTCCAGACGAAACCCTTCTTCAGGTTCTCTTTCTTAATTGTTTGTGTTATGAAACTTTGTAGGTGGGCAAAGTTCTGAATAAACTGACAATAAAAGTTTGATAAACCAAGGAAACATTGTGTTTCCCTAATGGACGTTGGAGAAGGCCAATCTAATATGGCACTGACCTTGTCAGGATCCATGGATATTCTGTGTTGATTAATACAGAACCCCAAATACTTTACTTCAGATTTATGGAACTCACACTTCTCGGGTTTACAAAACAATTGGTTTTTCTTGAGTCTTTCCAGGACTTGCAGGACATGATTTATATGTTGCTCAGGATCACAGGAATATATCAAGATATCATCCAAGTAAATTACTACATAATGGTTGAGTACATCAGAGAACACCAAATCCATAAATTGTTGAAAAACAGAAGGGGCGTTGGTCAGTCCAAAAGGCATAACTCGGTACTCATAGTGCCCAAAAGGGGTACGGAAAGCTGTTTTCCATTAATCTCCTTCCTTGATCCGAAGGAGATGATAGGCACCTCGTAAGTCTAATTTGGTAAACATCTTGGCTCCTTGAATGGCATCCAATATATCTCTGATTAAAGGCAGCGGATATCGATCCTTAATAGTTATTCTGTTGAGTTCACGAAAGTCAACACAAGAACGCAGATCCTTGGTCTTCTTTGGGACAAAGAAGAGAGGAGCCCCAGCCGGGGACGTGGAAGGAGCAATCAAACCGTTGTGCAAGTTATTGTCTAAATATTCCTTTAGCACCTTCTTTTCTTGGTCTGTCAGAGAATACATTCGACCAAACGGGACGACTTCATCAGGAATTAAAGGTATAGCACAGTCATAACTGCACTGAGGCGGCAAAATAGGATTACTAGGTTTCTGAAAAATCCCGATATATTCCTGATAACAATCTAGAACTCCCTGGATCATATTGATAGAGTTAGTGTTATCCTTAGTTGACTGACAGGACCTTTTGGGAGTCCAATAAGAAATAGTGGAATAACAATTCTGTTGACAAAATGACGTTAGGGATATAGTTCTTGTTTACCAATTGATATAGGGGTTGTGTCGGGCTAACCAGGGTATTCCCAAAATCATGATGTGATTTGGTGAGGCTATGAGATCAAAGGTGTAAGGAAATGCCTCCTTGGCATGGTTGCCCCCTGACTTTTTGCCTTTGCTGATGCTATGTTTACAATTGAAAGTGTGCTGAGGCCTGCTAACCAGGCCCCAGCACCAGTGTTCTTTCCCTAACCTGTACTTTTGTATCCACAATTGGCAGACCCTGGCATCCAGATAAGTCCCTTGTAACTGGTACTTCTAGTACCAAGGGCCCTGATGCCAAGGAAGGTCTCTAAGGGCTGCAGCATGTCTTATGCCACCCTGGAGACCTCTCACTCAGCACAGACACCCTGCTTGCCAGCTTGTGTGTGCTAGTGAGGACAAAACGAGTAAGTCGACATGGCACTCCCCTCAGGGTGCCATGCCAGCCTCTCACTGCCTATGCGGTATAGGTAAGACACCCCTCTAGCAGGCCTTACAGCCCTAAGGCAGGGTGCACTATACCATAGGTGAGGGTACCAGTGCATGAGCATGGTACCCCTACAGTGTCTAAACAAAACCTTAGACATTGTAAGTGCAGGGTAGCCATAAGAGTATATGGTCTGGGAGTTTGTCAAACACGAACTCCACAGCACCATAATGGCTACACTGAAAACTGGGAAGTTTGGTATCAAACTTCTCAGCACAATAAATGCACACTGATGCCAGTGTACATTTTATTGTAAAATACACCCCAGAGGGCACCTTAGAGGTGCCCCCTGAAACTTAACCGACTATCTGTGTAGGCTGACTAGTTTTAGCAGCCTGCCACAAACCGAGACATGTTGCTGGCCCCATGGGGAGAGTGCCTTTGTCACTCTGAGGCCAGTAACAAAGCCTGCACTGGGTGGAGATGCTAACACCTCCCCCAGGCAGGAATTGTCACACCTGGCGGTGAGCCTCAAAGGCTCACCTCCTTTGTGCCAACCCAGCAGGACACTCCAGCTAGTGGAGTTGCCCGCCCCCTCCGGCCAGGCCCCACTTTTGGCGGCAAGGCCGGAGAAAATAATGAGAAAAACAAGGAGGAGTCACTGGCCAGTCAGGACAGCCCCTAAGGTGTCCTGAGCTGAAGTGACTCTAACTTTTAGAAATCCTCCATCTTGCAGATGGAGGATTCCCCCAATAGGGTTAGGATTGTGACCCCCTCCCCTTGGGAGGAGGCACAAAGAGGGTGTACCCACCCTCAGGGCTAGTAGCCATTGGCTACTAACCCCCCAGACCTAAACACGCCCTTAAATTTAGTATTTAAGGGCTACCCTGAACCCTAGAAAATTAGATTCCTGCAACTACAAGAAGAAGGACTGCCTAGCTGAAAACCCCTGCAGAGGAAGACCAGAAGACGACAACTGCCTTGGCTCCAGAAACTCACCGGCCTGTCTCCTGCCTTCCAAAGATCCTGCTCCAGCGACGCCTTCCAAAGGGACCAGCGACCTCGACATCCTCTGAGGACTGCCCCTGCTTCGAAAAGACAAGAAACTCCCGAGGACAGCGGACCTGCTCCAAGAAAAGCTGCAACTTTGTTTCCAGCAGCTTTAAAGAACCCTGCAAGCTCCCCGCAAGAAGCGTGAGACTTGCAACACTGCACCCGGCGACCCCGACTCGGCTGGTGGAGATCCAACACCTCAGGAGGGACCCCAGGACTACTCTGATACTGTGAGTACCAAAACCTGTCCCCCCTGAGCCCCCACAGCGCCGCCTGCAGAGGGAATCCCGAGGCTTCCCCTGACCGCGACTCTTTGAATCCTAAGTCCCGACACCTGGGAGAGACCCTGCACCCGCAGCCCCCAGGACCGGAAGGACCGGACTTTCACTGGAGGAGTGACCCCCAGGAGTCCCTCTCCCTTGACCAAGTGGAGGTTTCCCCGAGGAACCCCCCCCTTGCCTGCCTGCAGCGCTGAAGAGATCCCTAGATCTCCCATTGACTTCCATTACAAACCCGACGCTTGTTTCTACACTGCACCCGGCCGCCCCCGCGCTGCTGAGGGTGAAATTTCTGTGTGGGCTTGTGTTCCCCCCGGTGCCCTACAAAACCCCCCTGGTCTGCCCTCCGAAGACGCGGTTACTTACCTGCAAGCAGACCGGAACCGGGGCACCCCCTTCTCTCCATTCTAGCCTATGTGTTTTGGGCACCACTTTGAACTCTGCACCTGACCGGCCCTGAGCTGCTGGTGTGGTGACTTTGGGGTTGCTCTGAACCCCCAACGGTAGGCTACCTTGGACCAAGAACTAAGCCCTGTAAGTGTCTTACTTACCTGGTTAACCTAACAAATACTTACCTCCCCTAGGAACTGTGAAAATTGCACTGTGTCCACTTTTAAAACAGCTATTTGTGAATAACTTGAAAAGTATACATGCAATTTTGATGATTTGAAGTTCCTAAAGTACTTACCTGCAATACCTTTCAAATGAGATATTACATGTAGAATTTGAACCTGTGGTTCTTAAAATAAACTAAGAAAAGATATTTTTCTATAACAAAACCTATTGGCTGGATTTGTCTCTGAGTGTGTGTACCTCATTTATTGTCTATGTGTATGTACAACAAATGCTTAACACTACTCCTTGGATAAGCCTACTGCTCGACCACACTACCACAAAATAGAGCATTAGTATTATCTATTTTTACCACTATTTTACCTCTAAGGGGAACCCTTGGACTCTGTGCATGCTATTCCTTACTTTGAAATAGCACATACAGAGCCAACTTCCTACATTGGTGGATCAGCGGTGGGGTACAAGACTTTGCATTTGCTGGACTACTCAGCCAATACCTGATCACACGACAAATTCCAAAATTGTCATTAGAAATTCATTTTTGCAATTTGAAAGTTTTCTAAATTCTTAAAAGTCCTGCTAGGGCCTTGTGTGTTAAGTCCCTGTTTAGCATTGTCTTTTTAGAGTTTAAAAGTTTGTTAAAAGTTTGAATTAGATTCTAGAAACAGTTTTAGATTCTTAAAAAAGTATTCCAACTCTTAGCAGAATAATGTCTGATACAGAGATGCAGGTGGTGGAACTCGACACCACACCTTACCTCCATCTTAAGATGAGGGAGCTAAGGTCTCTCTGTAATATCAAAAAAATAACCATTGGCTCCAGACCTACCAAAATTCAGCTCCAGGAGCTGTTGGCAGAGTTTGAAAAAGCCAACCCCTCTGATGATGACCTCACAGAGGAAGAAATTAGTGACTTGGAGGCCAATGTCCCTCCTCCAGTCCTAAATAGGGAGAACAGGACCCCTCAAGTCCTGTCTCCAACTGTGTTAGTCAGAAATAGTGAGTCCCTCACAGGAGGGTCCCACATTTCTGAAATCACTGAGGATGCTCTCAGTGAAGATGACCTCCTGTTAGCCAGGATGGCCAAAAGATTGGCTTTAGAGAGACAGCTCCTAGCCATAGAAAGGGAAAGACAAGAGATGGGCCTAGGACCCATCAATGGTGGCAGCAATATAAATAGGGTCAGAGATTCTCCTGACATGTTAAAAATCCCCAAAGGGATTGTGACAAAATATGAAGATGGTGATGACATCACCAAATGGTTCACAGCTTTTGAGAGGGCTTGTGTAACCAGAAAAGTGAACAGATCTCACTGGGGTGCTCTCCTTTGGGAAATGTTCACTGGAAAGTGTAGGGATAGACTCCTCACACTCTCTGGAAAAGATGCAGAATCTTATGACCTCATGAAGGGTACCCTGATTGAGGGCTTTGGATTCTCCACTGAGGAGTACAGGATTAGGTTCAGGGGGGCTCAAAAATCCTCGAGCCAGACCTGGGTTGACTTTGTTGACTACTCAGTGAAAACACTAGATGGTTGGATTCAAGGCAGTGGTGTAAGTAATTATGATGGGCTGTACAATTTATTTGTGAAAGAACACCTATTGAGTAATTGTTTCAATGATAAACTGCATCAGCATCTGGTAGACCTAGGACCAATTTCTCCCCAAGAATTGGGAAAGAAGGCGGACCATTGGGTCAAGACAAGGGTGTCCAAGACTTCAACAGGGGGTGACCAAAAGAAAGGGGTCACAAAGACTCCCCAGGGGAAGGGTGATGAGACAACCAAAACTAAAAATAGTAAAGAGTCTTCTACAGGCCCCCAAAAACCTGCACAGGAGGGTGGGCCCAGAGCCTCTTCACAAAACAATCCTGGGTACAAGGGTAAAAACTTTGATCCCAAAAAGGCCTGGTGTCGAAACTGTAGTCAGTCTGGACACCAAACTGGAGACAAGGCCTGTCCCAAGAAAAGTTCCACTCCAAACTCCAATCCAGGTAACACTGGAATGGCTAGTCTCCAAGTGGGATCAACAGTGTGCCCAGAGCAAATCAGGGTCCACACTGAAGCTACTCTAGTCTCTGAGGGTGGGGTGGATTTAGCCACACTAGCTGCCTGGCCGCCTAACATGCAAAAATACAGGCAGCAGCTCTTTATTAATGGGACAAGTGTAGAGGGCCTGAGGGATACAGGTGCCAGTGTCACCATGGTGACAGAGAAACTGGTTTCCCCTGGCCAATACCTGACTGGAAAAACCTATACAGTCACCAACGCTGACAACCAGACTAAAGCACATCCCATGGCAATGGTAACTTTAGAATGGGGAGGGGTCAATGGCCTGAAACAGGTGGTGGTCTCCTCAAACATCCCAGTAGACTGTCTGCTTGGAAATGACCTGGAGTCCTCAGCATGGGCTGAGGTAGAACTAAAAACCCATGCAGCAATGCTGGGTATCCCTGAACTGGTGTGTGTGAAAACAAGAGCACAATGCAAGGCACAGGGTGAACAAGTAGAGCTGGAGTCTGGAAGAATGGCCCAGCCTACCAAGAGAACAGGAAAGTCAGTTGGGAAACCAACTACAACACAGCAAAAGAAAGGGAACCTCTCTTCTCAGGAAGAAGTTCTGCCCTCTGAGGGAACTGAGCCTTTGGAGCTTGAACCTTATCAGGTTGAGCTCTTAGGCCCAGGGGGACCCTCAAGGGAGGAGCTGTGTAAGGGACAAGAAACCTGTCCCTCTCTTGAAGGCCTTAGGCAGCAAGCTGCTGAGGAGTCCAAAGGCAAGAAAAATGGAACGCATAGGGTCTATTGGGAAGATGGACTCCTGTACACTGAGGCCAGAGACCCCAAACCTGGTGCCACTAGGAGAGTGGTAGTGCCTCAGCTGTTCAGGAAGTTCATCCTAACATTGGCCCATGACATTCCCCTTGCTGGACATTTGGGACAAACCAAGACGTGGGAGAGGTTAGTCAACCACTTCTACTGGCCCAATATGTCCAACATGGTTAAGGAGTTTTGCCTCTCCTGCCCCACCTGTCAAGCCAGTGGTAAGACAGGTGGACATCCAAAGGCCCCCCTCATTCCACTTCCAGTGGTGGGGGTTCCCTTTGAAAGAGTGGGTGTGGACATAGTTGGTCCACTGGAACCTCCCACAGCCTCAGGAAATATGTATATCCTGGTAGTAGTGGATCATGCTACCAGGTATCCTGAAGCTATTCCCCTTAGGTCGACTACTGCCCCTGCAGTAGCCAAGGCCCTCATTGGTATCTTTACCAGAGTGGGTTTCCCTAAGGAGGTGGTGTCTGACAGAGGTACCAACTTCATGTCAGCATACCTAAAGCACATGTGGAATGAGTGTGGGGTGACTTATAAATTCACTACACCATACCATCCACAAACTAATGGCTTAGTTGAGAGATTCAACAAGACATTAAAGGGCATGATCATGGGGCTCCCAGAAAAACTCAAAAGGAGATGGGATGTCCTCTTGCCATGCCTGCTTTTCGCTTACAGAGAGGTGCCACAGAAGGGAGTAGGATTCTCACCCTTTGAACTTCTGTTTGGTCATCCTGTAAGGGGACCACTTGCCCTTGTTAAAGAAGGCTGGGAGAGACCTCTCCATGAGCCTAAACAGGACATAGTGGACTATGTACTTGGCCTTCGCTCTAGAATGGCAGAGTACATGGAAAAGGCAACCAAAAACCTTGAGGCCAGCCAACAGCTCCAGAAGTTTTGGTATGACCAAAAGGCTGCACTGGTTGAGTTCCAACCAGGGCAGAAAGTCTGGGTTCTGGAGCCTGTGGCTCCCAGGGCACTCCAGGACAAATGGAGTGGCCCTTACCCAGTACTAGAAAGGAAGAGTCAGGTCACCTACCTGGTGGACCTGGGCACAAGCAGGAGCCCCAAGAGGGTGATCCATGTGAACCGCCTTAATCTCTTCCATGACCGGGCTGATGTCAATCTGTTGATGGTAACAGATGAGGATCAGGAGGCAGAGAGCGAACCTCTCCCTGATCTTCTGTCATCAGACCCAAAAGATGGCACAGTAGATGGAGTGATCTACTCAGACAACCTCTCTGGCCAACAGCAAGCTGATTGTAGGAGAGTCCTACAACAGTTTCCTGAACTCTTCTCCTTAACCCCTGGTCAGACACACCTGTGTACCCATGATGTGGACACAGGAGACAGCATGCCTGTCAAGAACAAAATCTTTAGACAATCTGACCATGTTAAAGAAAGCATCAAGGTGGAAGTCCACAAGATGCTGGAATTGGGAGTAATTGAGCGCTCTGACAGCCCCTGGGCTAGCCCAGTGGTCTTAGTCCCCAAACCTCACACCAAAGATGGAAAGAAAGAGATGAGGTTTTGTGTGGACTACAGAGGGCTCAATTCTGTCACCAAGACAGATGCTCATCCAATTCCAAGAGCTGATGAGCTCATAGACAAATTAGGTGCTGCCAAATTCTTAAGTACCTTTGACTTGACAGCAGGGTACTGGCAAATAAAAATGGCACCTGGAGCAAAAGAGAAAACAGCATTCTCCACACCTGATGGGCATTATCAGTTTACTGTTATGCCCTTTGGTTTAAAGAATGCCCCTGCCACCTTCCAAAGGTTGGTGAATCAAGTCCTTGCTGGCTTGGAGTCCTTTAGCACAGCTTATCTTGATGATATTGCTGTCTTTAGCTCCACCTGGCAGGATCACCTGGTCCACCTGAAGAAGGTTTTGAAGGCTCTGCAATCTGCAGGCCTCTCTATCAAGGCATCCAAATGCCAGATAGGGCAGGGAACTGTGGTTTACTTGGGACACCTTGTAGGTGGAGGCCAAGTTCAGCCACTCCAACCCAAGATCCAGACTATTCTGGACTGGGTAGCTCCAAAAACCCAGACTCAAGTCAGGGCATTCCTTGGCTTGACTGGGTATTACAGGAGGTTTGTGAAGGGATATGGATCCATTGTGACAGCCCTCACTGAACTCACCTCCAAGAAAATGCCCAAGAAAGTGAACTGGACTGTGGAATGCCAACAGGCCTTTGACACCCTGAAACAAGCAATGTGCTCAGCACCAGTTCTAAAAGCTCCAGATTATTCTAAGCAGTTCATTGTGCAGACTGATGCCTCTGAACATGGGATAGGGGCAGTTTTGTCCCAAACAAATGATGATGGCCTTGACCAGCCTGTTGCTTTCATTAGCAGGAGGTTACTCCCCAGGGAGCAGCGTTGGAGTGCCATTGAGAGGGAGGCCTTTGCTGTGGTTTGGTCCCTGAAGAAGCTGAGACCATACCTCTTTGGGACTCACTTCCTAGTTCAAACTGACCACAGACCTCTCAAATGGCTGATGCAAATGAAAGGTGAAAATCCTAAACTGTTGAGGTGGTCCATCTCCCTACAGGGAATGGACTTTATAGTGGAACACAGACCTGGGACTGCCCATGCCAATGCAGATGGCCTTTCCAGGTTCTTCCACTTAGAAAATGAAGACTCTCTTGGGAAAGGTTAGTCTCATCCTCTTTCGTTTGGGGGGGGGGGGTTGTGTAAGGAAATGCCTCCTTGGCATGGTTGCCCCCTGACTTTTTGCCTTTGCTGATGCTATGTTTACAATTGAAAGTGTGCTGAGGCCTGCTAACCAGGCCCCAGCACCAGTGTTCTTTCCCTAACCTGTACTTTTGTATCCACAATTGGCAGACCCTGGCATCCAGATAAGTCCCTTGTAACTGGTACTTCTAGTACCAAGGGCCCTGATGCCAAGGAAGGTCTCTAAGGGCTGCAGCATGTCTTATGCCACCCTGGAGACCTCTCACTCAGCACAGACACCCTGCTTGCCAGCTTGTGTGTGCTAGTGAGGACAAAACGAGTAAGTCGACATGGCACTCCCCTCAGGGTGCCATGCCAGCCTCTCACTGCCTATGCGGTATAGGTAAGACACCCCTCTAGCAGGCCTTACAGCCCTAAGGCAGGGTGCACTATACCATAGGTGAGGGTACCAGTGCATGAGCATGGTACCCCTACAGTGTCTAAACAAAACCTTAGACATTGTAAGTGCAGGGTAGCCATAAGAGTATATGGTCTGGGAGTTTGTCAAACACGAACTCCACAGCACCATAATGGCTACACTGAAAACTGGGAAGTTTGGTATCAAACTTCTCAGCACAATAAATGCACACTGATGCCAGTGTACATTTTATTGTAAAATACACCCCAGAGGGCACCTTAGAGGTGCCCCCTGAAACTTAACCGACTATCTGTGTAGGCTGACTAGTTTTAGCAGCCTGCCACAAACCGAGACATGTTGCTGGCCCCATGGGGAGAGTGCCTTTGTCACTCTGAGGCCAGTAACAAAGCCTGCACTGGGTGGAGATGCTAACACCTCCCCCAGGCAGGAATTGTCACACCTGGCGGTGAGCCTCAAAGGCTCACCTCCTTTGTGCCAACCCAGCAGGACACTCCAGCTAGTGGAGTTGCCCGCCCCCTCCGGCCAGGCCCCACTTTTGGCGGCAAGGCCGGAGAAAATAATGAGAAAAACAAGGAGGAGTCACTGGCCAGTCAGGACAGCCCCTAAGGTGTCCTGAGCTGAAGTGACTCTAACTTTTAGAAATCCTCCATCTTGCAGATGGAGGATTCCCCCAATAGGGTTAGGATTGTGACCCCCTCCCCTTGGGAGGAGGCACAAAGAGGGTGTACCCACCCTCAGGGCTAGTAGCCATTGGCTACTAACCCCCCAGACCTAAACACGCCCTTAAATTTAGTATTTAAGGGCTACCCTGAACCCTAGAAAATTAGATTCCTGCAACTACAAGAAGAAGGACTGCCTAGCTGAAAACCCCTGCAGAGGAAGACCAGAAGACGACAACTGCCTTGGCTCCAGAAACTCACCGGCCTGTCTCCTGCCTTCCAAAGATCCTGCTCCAGCGACGCCTTCCAAAGGGACCAGCGACCTCGACATCCTCTGAGGACTGCCCCTGCTTCGAAAAGACAAGAAACTCCCGAGGACAGCGGACCTGCTCCAAGAAAAGCTGCAACTTTGTTTCCAGCAGCTTTAAAGAACCCTGCAAGCTCCCCGCAAGAAGCGTGAGACTTGCAACACTGCACCCGGCGACCCCGACTCGGCTGGTGGAGATCCAACACCTCAGGAGGGACCCCAGGACTACTCTGATACTGTGAGTACCAAAACCTGTCCCCCCTGAGCCCCCACAGCGCCGCCTGCAGAGGGAATCCCGAGGCTTCCCCTGACCGCGACTCTTTGAATCCTAAGTCCCGACACCTGGGAGAGACCCTGCACCCGCAGCCCCCAGGACCGGAAGGACCGGACTTTCACTGGAGGAGTGACCCCCAGGAGTCCCTCTCCCTTGACCAAGTGGAGGTTTCCCCGAGGAACCCCCCCCTTGCCTGCCTGCAGCGCTGAAGAGATCCCTAGATCTCCCATTGACTTCCATTACAAACCCGACGCTTGTTTCTACACTGCACCCGGCCGCCCCCGCGCTGCTGAGGGTGAAATTTCTGTGTGGGCTTGTGTTCCCCCCGGTGCCCTACAAAACCCCCCTGGTCTGCCCTCCGAAGACGCGGTTACTTACCTGCAAGCAGACCGGAACCGGGGCACCCCCTTCTCTCCATTCTAGCCTATGTGTTTTGGGCACCACTTTGAACTCTGCACCTGACCGGCCCTGAGCTGCTGGTGTGGTGACTTTGGGGTTGCTCTGAACCCCCAACGGTAGGCTACCTTGGACCAAGAACTAAGCCCTGTAAGTGTCTTACTTACCTGGTTAACCTAACAAATACTTACCTCCCCTAGGAACTGTGAAAATTGCACTAAGTGTCCACTTTTAAAACAGCTATTTGTGAATAACTTGAAAAGTATACATGCAATTTTGATGATTTGAAGTTCCTAAAGTACTTACCTGCAATACCTTTCAAATGAGATATTACATGTAGAATTTGAACCTGTGGTTCTTAAAATAAACTAAGAAAAGATATTTTTCTATAACAAAACCTATTGGCTGGATTTGTCTCTGAGTGTGTGTACCTCATTTATTGTCTATGTGTATGTACAACAAATGCTTAACACTACTCCTTGGATAAGCCTACTGCTCGACCACACTACCACAAAATAGAGCATTAGTATTATCTATTTTTACCACTATTTTACCTCTAAGGGGAACCCTTGGACTCTGTGCATGCTATTCCTTACTTTGAAATAGCACATACAGAGCCAACTTCCTACAAAAGGCAACATGTTCTTGCCCCCCAAATGTCAAACAAAGAGTAGGAGTTGAGGCCACCACAGGTCCTGAGGTTAACGGAGAGCCATCCACTGTTTTAACCTGCTCAAGAGTCTCTTTAAGAATGCGGGGAATTCCTCTACTTGTAGCCCAGGTCTCATCCAGATAGAGTCCACTGGCTCCACAATCAAGGAGAGCCAGAAGGTGTTCTTTTTGATCTTGTGAACTTTGTAACTTGACCGAGAGGATAAACAGGGTGGACATGCTTTCTTTGGAGGAACATATTGACGGTACTTCAGTTCCTCCCGTCTCCTTCCTCCTTACAGGGGACGGGAGCTGGCGTTTCCCGCAGGTCTTGAGAGACGTACCGGACAACTACGGATCAGGTGACCAGCCTTACCACAGTACAGACAAAGGCCCTCATTCTGACCTTGGCGGGCGGCGGAGGCCGCCCGCCAAAGTCCCGCCGTCAGGTTACCGTTCCGCGGTCGAAAGACCGCGGCGGTAATTCTGACTTTCCCGCTGGGCTGGCGGGCGGTCGCCTTCAGACCGCCAGCCAGCCCAGCGGGAAAGAGGCTTCCACGATGAAGCCGGCTCGGAATCGAGCCGGCGGAGTGGAAGCTGTGCGACGGGTGCAGTTGCACCCGTCGCGTATTTCACTGTCTGCGCAGCAGACAGTGAAATACATGTAGGGGCCCTCTTACGGGGGCCCCTGCAATGCCCATGCCAGTGGCATGGGCACTGCAGGGGCCCCCACGACCCCCCCTACCGCCATCCGGATCTCGGCGGTCCGACCGCCGGGATCTGGATGGCGGTAGGGGGGGTCGGAATCCCCGCGGCGGTGCAGCAAGCTGCGCCGCCGCGGAGGATTCAATGGGGCCGCGGTACACTGGCGGGACCCCGCCAGTGGTGCCGGTCCGACCGCGGCTTTACCGCCGCGGTCGGAATCCCCATTGGAGCACCGCCGGCCTGTCGGCGGTGCTCCCGCGGTCCTCCGCCCTGGCGGTCAAAGACCGCCAGGGTCAGAATGACCACCAAAGTCCCTTTCGGCGTCGTTCCTCCCTTTCTGACTCCGTCAATGGCCCACGAACCAGATCTATCTACATGGGTTCTTCAGGGGGAGTTGGAGGGGCTTCGGATGGAATATCTTCCATTAGCCGACTGCTAGCACGAAAGGTACCAGACTGGTATGGAGCTCTCGTTCTACGTCTCTCCATCTTGCACTCTCGAAGTCTATATTCGATGTTCATAGATTGATCCATTATTTCCTTCAAAGAACAAGCTGGAGAAGAATGAACAAGCTCATCTTTAATTTCTTCGTGCAGGCCTCGGCGGAAAAGTGTTATGAAGGTGCGTTCCACTCAGGAGGTTTCAGCTGCCAGCTGTTTGAAGCAGGTTATATACTGCAGAACATCCTGATTACCCTGCTGAATGTCACATAAGGCTTCTTCAGCTGCTGCTTCTACTCCAGGTGTCTCAAACATTTGTTTGAAAAGAGTCAGGAAAGCGGAATAGTTAGCCAGGACTGGGTCTTCTGCAGAAACCAGAGGAGTCGCCCAAGCAACCGCCGGACCAGACAAGGCGCTGATCAGATAGCCCACCTTAACTTTATCCGAAGAAAACTGGAGTGGACGAAAGGCAAAGAAAACCGTCAGGGCTTCCAAAAATTCCTTCATCTTTAGAGGATCTCCAGAATATCGAGGAGTAGTGGCAGATACGGGTGGTGTCCATTGAGCGGGAAGACAAGACCTGTCATAGCGCAGTGTTCTCTGCCAGTAACTGTTGTAGCTCTTGGGCTTGTTGTTGGACAGTCTGCAACATGGCTTGAGCATTTTCTGATGCCTCTCTCTGTGGATCTGCCATGGCGATCTCGCAACGCGAAGTCTTTTGGCATTGCAATCTGTTACGTACTGCGCTGGACTTCTCACCTCTGGATACCGGGTTGGCGAATACACCAAGTCTTCTACAGGTTCTGGATACTCCCAGATAAGGGCAACCCTTTCTAGTAGCCACGGTGCCGCTTGACAGGCTACGCCAAAGCAGACCGTACCCTCCACAAGGAGTCCCAGAGGGAAAAAAAAAAAACACTGGGGAAAAAACCTCAAACAGGAACTCCTGAAGAAAAACAAGAAAAAACAGGACTAAACAACAGGAAACAAAGATAGGCAAAAATCTCCCAAGGCAAAAAGCAGGAACAAAGAACAGGCAAAAATCTCCCAAGGCAACAAGCAGGAACAAAGAACAGGAGTGAACAGCACAACCAGAAGGAAGTGTTTGCAACGCAAGGTGGAACAAGACTGACTGACTTATATACTGAGAAAAGGGAAGTGACATCACAGGAAAAGGAAAGAACACCATCTTGAATTGGGAAGAGCCCATAGACCAGTATAGGAAAAAGAAAATAGTATAAAAGAAAAACAGAGCATGCTGGGACAAAAACACGAAGAAGACAAGATGGACACAACACGGACAGAGACAGGTAAAAAGACCAGATAACAAAAGCTGGCCGGGGCCCTGTTAGGGGACCCCTGCACTGCCCATGCCAGTGGCATGGGCAGTGCAGGGGCCCCCAGGGGCCCCAGGACACCCCTTACCGCCAGCCTCTTCCTGGCGGTGACAACCGCCAGAAACAGGGTGGCGGTAAGGGGGTCATAATCCCCAGGGCAGCGCTGCTTGCAGCGCTGCCCTGGTGGATTATCCCAGCCGGGGCAAAAACGGTGGAAAACCGCCGGCCCCGGCGAGGCGACCGCGGCTTTACCGCCGCGGTCGGAATGGGGATTGAAGCACCGCCAGCCTGTTGGCGGTGCTTCCGTCATGGGTCAGAATGACCCCCACAATCTGAAAATCAACTTTACTAAAATATGTATTTTTAAATTGTGAACTCAGAGACCCCAAACTCCATGTCTATCCGCTCCCAAAGGGAATCTACACTTTAATTATATTTAAATGTAGCCCCCATGTTAACCTATGAGAGGGACAGGCCTTGGAACAGTGAAAAACGAATTTAGCAGTATTTCACTGTCAGGACATTTAAAACACATTACTATGGGGGTCATTCTGACCGCCAGGGCAAAAATGACGGAAGCACCGCCAACAGGCTGGCGGTGCTTCAATCCCCATTCCGACCGCAGCGGTAAAGCTGCGGTCGCCCCGCCGGGGCCGGCGGTTTTCCGCCGTTTTTGCCCCGGCTGGGATAATCCGCCAGGGCAGCGCTGCAAGCAGCGCTGCCCTGGAGATTATGACCCCCTTACCGCCAGCCTGTTTCTGGCGGTTGTCACCGCCAGGAAGAGGCTGGCGGTAAGGGGTGTCCTGGGGCCCCTGGGGGCCCCTGCAGTGCCCATGCCACTGGCATGGGCAGTGCAGGGGTCCCCTAACAGGGCCCCGGCCAGCTTTTCACTGTCTGCCTAGCAGACAGTGAAAAGCGCGACGGGTGCAACTGCACCCGTCGCATGGCCGCAACACCGCCAGCTCCATTCGGAGCCGCCTCCTGTGTTGCAGGCCTCATTCCCGCTGGCCCGGCGGGCGCTAACTTGGTTAGCGCCCACCGGCCCAGCGGGAATGTTGGAATGGGGTCCGCGCTATTGTGGCCGCATGGGGGCCACATGGCGGTTTCCGCCTGGCGGGCGGCTACCGCCGCCCGCCAAGGTTGGAATCACCCCCTATATATCCTACCTTAACCATACACTGCACCCTGCCCTTGGGGCTACCTAGGGCCTCCCTTAGGGGTGTCTTACATGTAAGAAAAGGGAAGATTTAGGCCTGGCTAATGGGTACACTTGCCAAGCCGAATTTACAGTTTAAAACTGCACACACAGACCCTTCAGTGGCAGGTCTGAGCCATGTTTACAGAGCTACTAATATGGGAGGCACAACCAGTGCTGCAGGCCCACTAGTACCATTTGATTTACAGGCACTGGGCACCTCTAGTGCACTGTACTAGGGACTTACCAGTAAATCAAATTTGCCAATCATGGATGAACCAATCACATACACATTTTGTATAGGAGCAATTGCACTTTAGCACTGGTTAGCAGTGGTAAAGTGCCCAGAGTAACAGAAACAGCAAAAACAGAGTCCAGCACACATGAACAACCTGGGAAACAGAGGCAAAAAGTTAAGCGAGACCATGCCAAGGATGAAAAGTCTAACACTGAGCAAATCTGAGAATTCCATGGATGGTCCTGACAGTTTCATTTTTGCAGTAGAATACCAAACAACAAATGGAAAAAGCATGATTAGATAAGATTCCAGGCGACAGCCTGGTAACACTGAGATAAAAAACAAAACACAGGAGGGCGCATGGTTTTTCAGAGGAGCCCTAAACTAGCACCTTTTCTCAGCTCTCTGAAATGGGTGGCTATCCCGGGACATAATGATGGCTAAAATGTACATCAGTGGAACACAGTGATGAAGTTGAATCAGGGAATATGTGGACAACACGTAGAATGCTCAGGATCATTGTTAGTGACACCAGAACTGAAATTTGCATGATATCCCTCTCCTGCCAACAAGTGCAGCTGCAAACTCTAGATCAGTAGTTCCCAAATATTTGACTTCTATGAACCCCTACTTTATCATTTCTGGAACCCAGGATCCCCACTGAATCATTATTGGAATCCGGGGACACCCCCACCACTGAGTCATTACTGGAAGTCGGGGAACTAGGCCTAAACAATAAAACACTACACAAAAAATACAGACACAAGCATTCATCAAACACATACACAAATGATAACACATTTTATTTGATTTACAAACAAATATACATAAAAAAAAACATTTTAACAGGAAGGTTGGAGCTTTTCTAAATTTAATTAAAGCCACACATCGCCCATACTATATTTTGTTAGATGTATATTCACTGCTCCCACGAATCAATCTGGGGATACTAATTAACCTTTTAGCATCCAATTTCAAATCCCTTTACATTTACAGTACTTTAAAAAAAAATCAGTTGTACATTTAGACACTTTATTTATATACACTTTATTAATCTGTTAAGATTATTTAATTTTCTAAGAAGTCGGGGGCACGCTAAGGAGGCTTCATGGCCCCCCTTGGGACCCCATATCACAGGTTGGGAACCACTACTCTAGATGAATAACCAACAGCACTGTGGACATTAGACTGATTAAGGCCTAGTGATCTGCCATTCCCTGTAGGTGCATAGGTGCGTGGACATGTACGCTGTTTGCAGCTGGGAGCTGGCACTAGGCCTCAGAGAGTGCAGGCCCTACTGCTGAACAGTGATTGAGTCAAGGTCACAGGACATGAAAAAAGACAGATTGGTGGCAATCCCTGTGCACACCAGCCCCAGCCACCACTGGTGGGTGTGGTGGCGGAGATGTTTGGGAACCTTGTAACACGGCAGAGCTCTTCTGCTGCAGTATAAAAAAGGAGAAAACAATGGCCCAGTGGGCTCCAATCACCATCCAGAGGACAGAGGGATCCAATGCCTTTTGAGTTTTTTTCCCATTGGGGAGGGCCTACTGGGGTGGACAGAGTCCTGATGGGCCTGGATGTCTCCCCACACACCCCTTTCTACAAAGGACTGCACAACTGTATAACCATCAACATGACCGAAGGGGCCAGAAGGTATCTGTAAAGGTGAAATTGATGGGTAACCATGGGGAGAAGCACTTGACAGGACTACCACTGGTAAGGAAGTAAAAAGATCATGCATTAATTTTGAAAAGCCAGATGGAAAATCAGGGGGTCAGCAACTGTTGTTCATTACTGTCCAGCATACTATCATGCACATGGAGTGCAGGCACTGGGGGAAACACAATGGGATTAGAAAGAAGAATTTAAATGTCACCAGACACTGGTTGATTCTTAGTGCAAGGCTAAAATAAGATTATGACATAAGTGTAGAGCCCAGCACAGACAATATTGAGAAGAACAGAAACAGGTCTAACTAGCAAAAGAGCAAGTTTCCAGTCTTCACCTTCCAGCAAATACATGGCTTTGGTGCAAATATATATTTGGTTACATTTTTTAATCTGAATGGATTCCCAGACGTTGCAGTATAGAACAGCCACTGCATGTGTACAAACTGAAAACAGCACTCTTGAAAGACTAAACATACATTTTAAAAAATCCAATCAAGATTAGATTGTAATTATGAACTTTGACTAATTCATGCAAGACACTCCTGGAGCAGAAATAAGAGCATGCGTAAGAGAGTGGATTGTTATTTGGGGTGGGTGGTCTACAACCTCATAGTTATAATTCTAATTTGTCTTGGGTACCCTGAAAGTCTCAAAAGTAATCTCAGCTCAACCTTCTGGCGGCTACGTCATAGAACAGAGAGGTTTAACTTATAGTCCTGGCCCTTGATATACCTCTATAAAAAACTGTTGCCCAGAGATTTTCATTTTTGATTTGTGGTTTTGTATCAATAGCGAATAACTTTGCTTGGATACACATTGCTAATCCTGGCCGTTTTTTTCTGTACAACTTTTTTAATCAATCAATCAGGAATTTGTAAAGTGCACTACTCACCCGTGAGGGTCTCAAGGTGCTGAGGAGGGGGGAGATAAGAGGGTGAGGTGCTGCTACTGCTCGAGCAGCCAGGTCTTGAGAAGTTTCCTGAAGGTAAGGAGATCTGTGGTCTGGCGCAAGTGGGTGGGAAGAGCGTTCCACGTTTTGGTGGTGAGGTGCAAGAATGATCTACCGCCAGTTGTAGTTCTGCGGACGCGTGGGACAGTTGCAAGGGTGAGGTCGGCGGAGCGGTGATGTCGGGTCGGGGTGTAGAAGGAGAGCCGTCTGTTGAGGTATTCTGGCCCAGTGTTATGCAGTGCTTTGTAAGCATGGGTGAGTAGTTTGAATGTGATTCTCTTGTTGACTGGGAGCCAGTGCAGGTTTCTCCGGTGGTCTGTGCTGTGGCAGTGGTGTGGGATGCCCAGGATGAGCCGTGCGGAAGCGTTCTGGATGCGTTGCAGCATCTTCTGGAGTTTGGCTGTGGTTCCTTCATAGAGGGCATTGCCCTAGTCCAGTTTGCTGCTTAGAAGCGCTTGGGTGACTGTTCGTCTGGTTTCTGTGGGTATCAATTTATAGATCTTTCAGAGCATGCAGAGGGTGTTGAAGCAGGAGGAGGAGATGGCGTTGACTTGCTGGGTCATGGATAATGAGGAGTACAAGATGAATCCTAGGTTGCGTGCGTGGTCGGTGGGAGTCAGAGCGGATCCGAGAGTGGCAGGCCACCAGGAGTCATCCCATGCAGAGGGGGTGGAGCCGAAGATGAGGTCTTCCGTCTTGTGGGAATTACGTGTGAGGCAGCTGCTCTTCATCCATTCAGCGGTGGCCTTCATCCCTTTGTGGAGGTTGGTCTTGGCGGAATCCTTGGTGAGGGAGAGGATCAGCTGGGTGTCGTCGGCGTATGAGATGATGTTGAGGTTGTGGGATCGGGCGATGTAAGCGAACGGGCCATGTAGATGTTGAAGAGGGTCGGGCTGAGGGACAAACCCTGGGGTATGCCGAAGATGATTTCGGTGGCCTCCGAGCAGAATAGTGGGAGGAAGACTCTCTGAGTTCTGCCCATTAAATAGGAGGTGACCCAGTCCAGAGCTCTGTCGCGGATTCTTGCTTTTCCTAGGCGTGAGCATAGAGTGTGGTGGCAGACGGTGTCAAAACTGGCCGAGAGGTCCAGGAGAATAAGGGCTGCAGTTTCGCCATTGTCCAGTATGGTTCTGATGTCGTCGGTGGTGGCGATGAGGGGGTCTGGGTGCTGAAGCTGTTGTGGATGTCTGCAATCTTGCTGTGGAAGTAGGAGGCTAGGGAGTCGCTGTGGTCTTGGGATGGCGGGATGTCATTGGCGTTGGAGAGGTTCACAACTGTGGTGGGGATCCGTTGTGGGTGGTGGTGTGTTGTGGGCTTCTTGAAGTAGAAGTGGATGCAGCAGTGGTCTGTCCAGTGGAGTTCGTGGTGTGGCTGAAGGTGACGTGATTGCTGGCGGAAAAATAGGGTCCAGTGGGTGTCCTGCGGAGTGAATCGGTGTTGTAACGAGCTGTTTGAGGCTGAGGTTGGAGGGGTTGTCAAGCAGGATGGTGGTGCTGTTGTCTTTGGTGTTCTCGAGGTGGAAGTTTATGCCCCTGAGGAGTATGTAGTCAGTGGATGCGAGAGCGTGCGTGCTGATGACGTCAGTGATGGAGTCGCTGAACTGCTCTCAGGGGCTGGGGGCCTGTAGGTGAGGGTCCCTCGGAAGGTGGTGTTTGGGTCAGTGTGGATCTGGAAGTGCAGGTGTTTGGCGGTGCTAAGGGTGTCTTCGGTGCTGGTAAAAATGGCAGAATCTGTTGCAGTAATGATGCAATATTTCAAGAACCATGAGACCTATAAACTTCATTTTGTCGTCAAAATATAGGTTTTGCGGGTTAAGTAGTCTTAAGGAGACAGAAAATAACTCCTCAGAACGACCCTTCCACCATTTTCCAAAATGGCGGCTCTATAATGCTGTGTTTTAACCATTATATTGGTCATTTACTTTAATACTGCTTTTCTTTCACGTTTTCCTTTTATTCAGCTTCGTAAACATGAACAAAGCTGGTGGTTGCAGAGGATATTTACCTCCTGACAGTGTTGCTAACTACAAAATCTGAGGACTCTTTCAACAAACAAAAATGTGGCATATGCTAAACTAATTTAAGAGAAAAGCTAACATCAACTGTGGCTGGACAGAAGGGTTTTCGAGATGCTGCAGAAATACGGCAAGACGAAGTTCACAAACGATTGAAACTGATCGGTGAAAAGGATCAAATATTTTATCATTTTAACAACAAGTGCTATGCAATGGAAAGAAGCCTCTAAAAAAATTGTCGAAAAATTGCAGAAACCAGTGAATCACAACAAGAATCCGAGTCTTCTGAGAAAGCAACAACAAACAAACCCAATGCCTATCCACTTAGAAGATTGATTGCTACCCCTCGTCCACCTCCAACAACTGATCAGAAAGCAGGATCTTCAATGTGTTATCTGTGATTTAGCCTGAACAAGAGCCAAAGGAATTGATAAAAAACAAAGTACAGAGTATGTGAGTCTCAAAGGTAAACATGTTTTTATCTGCAACTAGTTTCTTCCAAGATAAACTTTTCAGCTCAGGATCTAAACAGCGAGGTGAATACACTTCCAGCGGATTTGTATGCCCACCCAAACAGCATGTGGCCATACATTCGAAAATTTGAATGTACAATGAGCTTCCAGCAGCAATGTACCCCCCAGCCATCAGTTAAGTTTGCACTCTATGAAAAAGCAAATTAAGTTTTAAAGCCACTCTCGAGTGCTGGCTATGGGTTCATTCTCAGTGTGATCTTCTACCTGATGCAGAAGTCCACAAAGCTGATTTAACTGAATATATGATATTGCTTATTCAGTGTGGGCTGAAGCATGAAGAAAAGCCAGTTCCTCTGTGGGCTGGAATTCATGCTCTGATATCCCAGAATACCGTCCGACTGAAGAAAGTTTTTTTTTTTTACCAGTAATACCATTGCCAGTCACAAACTACCTAACAGTATATACAGCTTTAAAAAAATGTCCAAAATGTGCATGCTCAGCTTGACGACCAGCCTATCCTGCCCATTTTCTGCAATTAAAGTATTTTCCATATTTGTAGCTGACATTTTTATGAGCAATCCAGTAGAATTTGATCACCTTCATCCAATGATGGGTGTTTCCCAGATGACAAAAGTTGCGTTGAAGTGTGCAGGAAGGTATCTAAGTAGATGCGGCATAGACAATGCACGTATTGAGGCTGAAATCTTTGGAAGCAAAATTGTCTAGTCAGTATTGAGCGGAACTCATTATGTTTGTTTGTTACAAGGTATGCTCATGATATCTGAGGCTATAGAAAGATTGCATTGGAATGCTTTCTGGAACAAGAATGACAAATTAGGTTTTTCATATCTTATTTCAGAAGTGAACAAGGCACAGGGTGCACTTCATTCAAAAGACATAATGCAAAGCCAGGCAATGTTCAATACACTCAGTTCAAAATCAGAAAACCTGAAAACAAGGTTTGAGGAGTTTGTCAAAGAATGTGAAGAAAAATCACAAACTTGCAAGTACTGGGGAAATGGTTTATACATGATACTTCTAGTGAAAAACTTGGTACATGCTGATCAGGAAGGTGATTGGGAGCTGCACAAGAAGAATGTGGAGTCACTGTTTACTGTGTTTCGTGAATTCGATAGCATAAACTACTGGAGATATGGGTCCTGGTATTTGGAAACAGTGAAGAAGCTGGAGGTGGAAAAACCATACCTCTACAGAAAATCCATCCACAGACATTTTGCGGTGAAAGAAAGAGGGGGAAGGTTCAATGCTGTGGCTCCAGATATAAAACTAGAACAGATGATCCAGAGATCACAGAAAAGCTCCAAGAGAATTGTTGGTCAGACACATAAAAGTGAATATGTTGCTCAATGGCAGCTAGTTTACCATGAAGTCCTTTCTATTTGCAATTTTTTTAGAGAGATGACAAATTCCAAATTAACGGACCATTGTGAAACTGTTCCTCACCACAAACTCAAACTTGTGGGAAAGAGAGGGTAAGGTTTTAATAAAGATGTTGACAGCCTTCCTCATTTCATGTAGCAGAAGGGAAACCCATTTGAAATGACTTAGCCTGTGTGACTTCACAACTTCGTGGCCAAACAATATGTTGATAATGATGTGGGAAAGAGAGGGGAAAGTTATAATAAAGATGTTGACAGCCTTCTTCATTTCCTGTAGCAGAAAGGAAACCCATTTGAAATGTCTTAGCCTGTGTGACTTCACAACTTCATGACCAAACAATATGTTGATAATGATATAAAGACACGTCTACTAGATTTCCTGGAACATGAATTGAAACTATATGTAGAACTGAATCAGGGGAGATTTGTATTAAAAGAGAAAAAACTGTTTGATATAATTGCTAAAGCTAAACTTCCATGCTTTAATTGCTGTAGTAAGAGGTTTGTCCAACCTGCCACTACAAAACAGATTACAAAAAACAACTTTAACAAGCACATAGAGTGATGGATGTAGCAAAAGAACGGGTCAATTTATCAAGGACATTCTATTGCATGATCTTCTTACAACAACACACATTAGTTGATGGAGATGGAGTTGATCGAGATGCTACAACCAAACCAGTGAAGCACAAACTTGCACAAGAGCTCTAAAAAACTTTCACCTGAAACAATTTCAATTCGGAAAGGTGTCCTCATTGAAAACTGTTGTTTTTGTGGACTGTATGTCACAATTGCGAATGGTCAAGATTTTATCAATGCAAAACTTCGCAGAGGTCGTTCAGTCAATGTGCACCTTGCAAGAACTGCAAATTGTCTTTGACAGTTATCTTGAACTTTCTATCAAAGAATGTGAGAGAATCAGACAAATGTCTACCAGTGAAACAATTGACCTTGACTGCATCACACATTCAATACCTATACCTGTGCAACTTGATAAATTCTGGTCCTCAACACTGAACAAGATGAACTTAGAAATGTTAACTGGTTAAACACTGCTGATGAATTTCCAATTATTGTAAGTGGAATGATTGTCAATGGGGAGTTTGTGCCTGCAGAGTTATATTCAAAAGGTACAGGCCATATGTTTCAAAAACTTAACAGCTAATTGGAGGAAGCTGACCTTTGTGTCACACCACATGTTGAGTGGGCTGTTCGAAATGGTTCCAATCGAGCCATTGTACTGTCAAATGACACAGGTGCTATTATTGTGCTACATAGATTTGCTGCAATGCTCATAAGTCATGGATTGTCAAAGTTATGTATACATTATGGAACAGGCATGAAAAGACACCTGATCCTGCTTCATATTCTGTACAAGAACCGTGACCCAGAGATGCCCAGTGTTCTAATCAAGGCACATATTCTTACAGGTGATGACACTATGAGCAAAACTGCAACAAAGCTTGGAGCTTTAATTGATGAACCAGTGAAGTTTCTAAAAGGATTTGCTGAGACAGAAGAAAAATGTGACTTTAAAGACATAGAAAAATACCTTGTGCATGTGTGGAAAACAAGTTTTGACTGTCACACATTTGATGATCTGCGGTACAGTGATTTCAGTCCCGCTAAGTGAACTTCCACTGATGTCATATTTTGTGCTTGGACACATTAAAAGAGGGTTCTACCTGATCAGGAGATGTGTAAATGTTTTGGATCATGCATATGTAGAGAAACATCCATGTGAATTTGGTTGGGAAGATATTGATGGGGTGCTGAAACCTACAAAATTTCTAAAGCCTATACCCACAGAACTTACATGTACATGTACTTGCAAACCTAGACTACAAAAATATGTCCCTGTTGATATGGTCTTCTCAAATGTTCAACATTCTGCAAACGTACCACGAGCGATTGACAAAATAAATAAATATAGTGAACTATGAAAATGCATCTAAAACAGGAGTGATAAATATTTTTTTTTTCATTTTCACACATCTTGCAGTTAGTCCCGCTCTTTTCACAATGCCAATGGCATCTTGTAGCGTTGGCTCACTCTCAGCCTACAAATTGCATGGGATAGACAGGCTTGCCGCATGCATAACTATCTAATTGTGAATTAGTTTATCATGCAGTGACCCAAAATGGCAGTTGAGGGATAATTTCTTTCATGCAGCTACACAGTCTTCTATGGACTCCTCTTTACATTGCGTCCTATGAAAGAATTTGTAGAGGTCAATAGTCACACACACCATAGGTTTGAAATACATGTTCAAGTCTTCCAAAGCCTTGTTAAATACACCACCTTGTCCTACTCAGCTGTCTTTTTCCCACTGCAGTTATATATCTTCAACACATTGGGACCTAAACAGTGAAGTAGTATTTTTCTCCTCTTCCCAGTAGTTAGATCATCCATATCTTCATAAGTAGAGATGTGGTTGAGCTATGCGAACATTACCTCTTGCGAGCATTACCTTATGCGACCATGATTGCCGGCTGCAGTGAAATTCCTGCATGAGTATTTTTGAGTATGCACTGTGACCCTTATAATTGCTGCCATATGCTAGTGCAGTGCAGAACGTGAGCATGCCCTTTAGGCACTTTTAGTTGTCACTCTAAGTGAGAACTGATGAGTAGGAATTGTTCATAGAAGATGGCTGCCATTACATCTCTGTATGTATGGATGTGTGAAAGCTGTACTTTCTGAGGATAAGAATAAAGAGGACACAGTGGCTTTTGGTAGAGTAAAAAGCACAAAACCCTGTCAGAGAAAACAAGAAAAATGAAAATGGAAGCCGGCTGGTGAAAAGAAGCTGAAGGCACTTAAGATGCTGAAAATATGTTACAGTGTTGGAGTATTACACATTTAGTGAATGATATAAAGTGCCCTGCTTGCAAATAGAATGTTCAAATTGTGGCGTCATAGGCCACTTTCACAAAGTGTGTCAGAAGAAAAAGGGTAAATTTGTATTAATGGTAGATTCTGACAGTGAGGCACTCTCGGAGGTGGCAGACAGTGATGATTTGAATATGTCTGTGCTGAACATTCAGGGGGTTGTTTTAAGTGTGTATGGTAAACAGGTGAAATGACTATAGGTGGAGTACATATATTTATAGAAATAGATTCTGGGTCTCCATATACAATTGTCAATAAGAGTTCCTTTTGTGGGAAGTGATCTAGAACTACCTAACATCTCCCCTTAAACATTTACAGGGAAACCAATGGACATGGTGGGATACAGGAAACTACTCTTTACGTTCAAGAACAGGGAGGCTTTCAGAAAATTATATGTGTAACTCAGTGGTCTGTCAGTTCTTGGGTGGATGGATCAGGGAAAGTTGTGAATCCCCTTAAACCCAAATAGCCCTGAACCAGTTTTGTTGCAACAACCAGATGAAGACTATGGATGAGATAAATTGGGAAAATGTGGTGCTTTTTTTCTTGGAAAATAGGGAAGCTTGAAGGATTCCAACATACGTTTGTATTAAAACCAGGTGCAGAGCCTCATGTACGTGTGGGCTTGGGGGTCCAATATTTATACTGTTGTGCCCTGGCTCTGGAAGATGGGAGAAACTTCCAGGCATTCCTTTGAAGTCCACAAGGTCCCTGTCCTCCCTGGCTCCAGACACTCCACAAAGGGTTATGCATACCTTTGTGTAGGTAGAGGCACAGCCTTATTTAGGCGTGAGGCAGTGCTAAGCTCCGCCCCCCCATCCAGCCACTTAATGGGCCATCAAGGCCCATTAAGTCACATCTAAGCTCCCACTGTGTGACTGTCTAGAAGGAATGCATACAGCCCAGCTGTCATCTAATCTAGACAAGTATTCAGAGGCAAGCCGAGGCACACAGTGGTTAAAGTAAGAAATATGCCAACTTTCTAAAAGTGGCATTTTCAGACTTACAATTTAAAATCTGATTTCACCATAAGTTGTTATTTTAAATTGTGAGTCCAGTGACACCAAACTCCATATTTCTATCTTTTCCCATTTGGAAGGTTCACTTAAAAGATGTTTTAAGGTAAACCCGATGTTATCCTATGGGAGAGGCAGGCCATGCAAAAGTGTAAAAAGAATTTAAGAGTTATTCACTATCTGGACATGTTAAGCTTAAAAGTACAAGTCAAAATTTTAAATACACTGCACCCTGCCCTTGGGGGCAACTAGGTCCTATCTTAGGGGTGACTTGCCGGGTCGCAATGGCAGTTTAAAACTGCACACACAGGCTCTGGAGTGGCAGACCTGAGACATGTTTGAAGGGCTACTATAGTGGGTGCACAATCAGTGCTGCAAGCCTTCTAGTAGCATTTAATTTACAGGCTCTTGGCACATGTACTGCACTTTACTAGGGACGTACAATTAAATTAAATATGCCAATTGCAGAGAAGCCAATGTTCCCATGTTTAGAGTACAGAGCACCTGCACTTTAGCACTCGTCGGCAGTGGTAAAGGGCCCAGAATCCTAAAAGTCGGCAAAACTGAGTCAGAAAAACAGGCGTAAGAAGGCACCAAATTTGGGAATGACCCTGAATAAGGGACCATTTAAAACAATGAAGGTCCAAGAATGTATGGCTGATGAAACGACAGAAGGTGGTGAAACCACTATTTCCTGGCTTGTGTTGGGTGTGTAAGCTGAATTTAATAAAGATTTTAAGACACATATCATGGAGCCTGTTTTTACAGAAACAGATCAACATATTGCTCTCACCCAGAGGGAGCAGAATAAATAACTGTTAACTCTGTTCGGGATCAAGGCCCACACCATGGGGGAGCAAGCTGGGGCTCCCTCAGTAGCCCCTAACATGAGCTTGGTGGGTGCCCTAGGTGGGCACCGGGACACCCACCTTTAAATGATGCGGGATCCGGGGGATGTGGGTCCCCTGGGCTAGCCAAAAAAGGTTTAAGGAGCGGGACTGCCCCAACACCCTACCATTGGGGAATGAGAAGGCTGGGGTGTGGGGTGTCATTTGTGATGTCATCAGTGATGGCATAAATGATGTCATAGAACATGTCATGAATGATGTATTATGTGAGGGCTTAAGCAGTGCTCTGCTAACTATAATTGGTGAATTTCTACAGTTTTTTTAATTCAAAACTGTAAATCTCACTGTCATATTTACCTAACTCTAATGTTACTTAAACTTTGGTTTTTTTTCAGCAAATATATGTTTGTATGTATATATATAAACAATAATCCGCGTTATATGAAAACACAAGAAAGTGAACTCACACTCCAAAGTTCACTGGCTGTGATATTTATTAAACCCGCTGACACGTTTTGACCGTGAGGTCTTTATCAAAGCCTTACCACAATGTAATGTGCACGGTTTCCATTTAAAACAAAAACGACATCAAAAACATAGTAAAATGAATAACACTGCTTGCATCACATTAGAAAACATGAAGCAATAGAAGTCAATCATTAGTTTCACATAAAGCAATATATATGATTAAGGTTTTCCCAAAACACAATTTCTTATCAGGTTGAGTCATTTACAAAATAATAGAAATTGATCATACAAGGCAATGCATATACATAACTGAGGATTTCCCAGTACATGTTTGTGAGTCAGAAAGAATTTGCCAAGTGGCAAAATTCTCAAAGTCAATGTCCTTACATCAAAAGTACATCTGCTGAGTGACAAAAAAACACTGTTACGGTCATAAAGATCGCAAAAAGAAATCAATTTAATCTATTTAATTCATCATACTAGAGACATCCTATGAATGTAATTACACAACTTTACAGCCTTCTGGCACTACCCTGTGAAGTTGCAATGATTTTAAATAAACTGTACATCCAAAAAAGGAGCCAACTCTCAGAAAAAAACACAAGGAACTTAGACTGACAAGAGAAGAGAATCTTCCAAAAGAAACATAAGACAAAAAAAAGGGAAAAGACAGAAAAAAGGGGGCGTTCCTAGTAAAACATAATTTAAAAAAAAGAGAGAAAAGCATAGCTGAATCTCTTGTACATATATCATGCAATGAAAAAAAGCAACAGAAAAAGGGGGGCTTATTTCACCACCCTCTTGGTTGGCCTGTAAGTTGTAGGAAATAAAGGTTGAAGGACAACAAACCAAATCAGGCGAACAGCAAATATATCATAAATTCCATCATTAAGGAAAAAAGGGACAGCAGTCTGTATTGAAATCAACAATCAAAAAGATACATGAATTCCAAAAGATCAACCCATATGAACATGGGGCTTCTCATCCAGGTTGAGAGAATGCCATTTTTTGTGGAACCACAGCGAATAATTGACATGGCATGTGACTCTTTAGAAGTTTGACCGTGCAATTTATTTTTTAGTTTGTGCAAAACACTGACTCAGATTTTCACGTAAGGTGGTGATGACCTACTTTTAATAAATGGGAATCCTCATGTTAACAGTGTTAACTTAATGAGCGGTCCTCCCGGCTACATAAGAAAAGGTAACATATGCTACTATTCCTCACATTTGGGTGACCTGCTTTTGAATCTATCTTTCAAAGTAAAGACTCTAAAAGAAAACCTGACATATTTTTTAAATGGCCATATCCTTCTTACCAGTTGTAATTCTGTCAACATCTCAGGTCGAATAGGATAAGTTAGTGCTTTGTGAGCTGCACAACTGCCAAATAGCATACTAAAACAGCAAAGCTAGACAATAGTTGTGTGCCTTCATTGTCACATTACTAGAATTGTATTTGTAATTGCATTTATATAGCGATTACTACCCCTGACGAGGCGTCAAAGCACTTTTCGGCAACTAGCATGTTACTCTGGAACCTAAGAAGGATTAGTGGGGAATTAGTATAGGGAAATATGAGATTAATTTGAGAGGAGGACATGTGAGTATGTTAGTTGCCTTTGGATAGAAGAGGGAAGGGTCTGCATTTATATAGCGCTTACTACCCCTGACTAGGTGTCAAAGTGTTTTTCGGTGAGTAGCACGCTACTCTGGAACTCAGAAGGATTAGTGGTGAGTTAGCATATGGAGCTATAAAATTGATTTGAGCAGTGGACATGTGAGTCTGTTAGCTAGATTGAAAAGATTAGTGTTGGGATAGAAGAGGGAAGGGTTTAGAAAGTGTTTAATTGGAGATCGTAGCAGTAGGGGGAGGTTTGGGATGAGTAAAGGAGAGGGGAGGAGTAAGAGGGAAGAGTTTAGAAAGTCTTTTTTGGTGGTTCTCAATAGTAAAAGAGGTTTGAGATGATGCAACGAGGGGTAAGGGTGGGAATAGTCTAGAAAGTGTTATTTTGGGGATCCTAGTGGCAGAAAGGGGATGAGTCAGAGAGTGGAGGTAGAGGATATACTGAAAGAGGTATAGGGTGAGGAGTAGGGTAGTGCATTGGAGAGAGTGGTAGAATGAGGTTTGGGATGAGTCAGAGAGTGGAGCAAGAGGATATATTGAGAGAGAGGTACTAGGGTGAGATATAGGGTAGTGCATTGGAGATGCTGAATTAGGAGTAAAGAATGAAATATAGAGATACGTACATGAAAGGTATGTATGTATAAGGAAGGTAATATATCTAAAGGTAAATTGTATTTAATAAACTCAGACTTTCAAGTGTTGCTGTACTTTAAGCTAACTTATATTTTTTTAGTTCAATAGTGAAGTAATTGTATACAGTTATATTAAAAATTTAGGGCCAGATGTAGCAAAGTCCGAATTTGCGATTCGGAAATTGAGAGTCGGTGCGACTCGCAATTTCCGAATCGCAAATTCGGATGCAGAACGGTGTCTCAGACACCGTCTGCGACTCGCTATGGGGTCGCACGCAAAGACCCACCTCATTAATATTAATGAGGTGGGTCGCAAATTGCGGCCCCATAGCGAGTATAGGCACTCGCTAACATGGAGGCCTGCTGTAGTCAGCAGGCCTCCATGTTAGCGACCTGCTTTTAAATAAAGCAGTTTTTTTTTTTTTTTAAATGTAGCCCGTTTTCCCTAAGGGAAAACGAGCTGCATTTCAAAAAAATCCGAAACCTTTTGTTTCGGTTTTTTCAGGGCAGGGAGTGGTCCCTTGGACCACTCCCTGCCCTGAAAAAATATTTTTGGGTGCAATCACAAACTGGAAGGGGTCCCATGGGGACCCCTTCCAATTTGCGATCGTGTTACCATCCACTTGAAGTGGATGGTAACTGCGATGCCATTTGCGACCGCATATGCGGTCGCAAATGGTATTGCATACCATTGCGAGTCGCAAATAGGAAGGGAACACCCCTTCCTATTTGCGAGTCGCACATGCATATTGCGAGTCGGTAACGACTCGCAATATGCATTTGTGCATTGCAAACCCACGTTTGCGAGTCGCAAACGGCGATTTTCGCCGTTTGCGACTCGCAAAAGGGTTGCTACATCTGGCCCTTACTTCTTTATGCAGTCATCTATATACATGTTAAACATAGAATAATATAACCATAAGTAATATGTACATTTGTTAAGCAGAACTAACAAATATCTATACATTTATAAACATAATTAATATACACATTTGTACAAAGGAATACACATATCTAGATACACATATTTAATCCAAATGAATGCTTATATACACAGGGATATGCTGTACATTTATGTTTGAGTATGGTGGTTATAAGGGGAAGTATTCTGAAGATAAAACTGTTATTCGTGGATCTTATTTTTTGGGGTAAATAGTTCCATAGTTTGGCTGCTTGAACAGAGAAGGATGGGCCACCTATGTTTTGTTTTCTTGTATGGTAGGATTTTGAGGCGAGGTGCCAATCTAGAGCGGAAGTTCCTTTGTTAAATGTATTTGTATTCCTGATGAAGAGTGGCCCTGTTCCATGTATCGCTTTGTGGGTAATACAAAGCAGCTTGAACGTGGATCTTCTGGCAACCGTTATCCAATGTAGGGCCTTCAAGGCAGAGGAGATGGGGCTTGTGGCTTTACATGTAAGAGTAGTCTTTCAGCAGAGTTCTGAATCAGTTGTAGTCTTTTCGCAGTTGTTAAACATGATTAGTGGTAGAAGCTATTGGTGTAATCAACTTTAGACAGGACACGAGAGATAGTAGTCTGGGCCTTGTGTGGAAATCCCAGTTGGGGGAAGATGTGTTGCGGAGTTTTTATAATAATGAAGCTTGACCTTGCTAGTTTGTCCACTTGGGCATTCATTGATAGCTTGGAGTCCATGGTAATTCTTAGGTTTCTTACTTTTAAATACTTTAGATGGTGTTCCCAATCGTCAGAAAAGTAATGTTATCATAAGATAACATTTCAAAGTGAGCAGAACCCCATGGATTGATAAACATCTACTAGGTACGAATCATCAGAAGAAACATACAATTTAACACGGCTTCCACAGAACCCAGTGGTTTGTAGCCAAGTGGGAAGTTCTTTTGTATGTAAATATGTGGAGGGTTATGAACAAAGGTTATTGAAAACATTGTAAATAAGGTTAAGATTAGAATTAATGATTACACAAATGATAATTTCACACTTGCTGTATTTCTTATGAAGTGTACACACTTGTTTCCCTATGTATGCAATAGTATTTGAAAACTGCCAGCTGGCCACAAGGCAGGGACTTCATTTCTTTCTGGTAATAATCCCATTTTTAGAAGTGAGAGGGTTAGAGCTTGCAGCGCCGCCATGGAGGTTCTGCCCAAGCAATGGAAATCCGGCGGGAAACCGCCGGATTCCCTTTTCTGACCGCGGCTTTAACGCCGCAGTCAGAATGGGCACTGAAGCACCGCCAGCCTGTTGGCGGTGCTTCCGTTGCCCCCGACCCTGGCGGTCTTGTACCGCCAGGGTCGGAATGAGGCCCATAGTCAATTATTGGTATCAGCACATCCAACATAGAAATCACTGAAGGCAGCAAATAATAATACTCAGACAAAAAAATAATGGGACAAAATTGTTTTTCGTAAATGTTAATTTTTATTTTTTTCTGTGTTTTTTTTTTTTATTTCACATCAAAACTTGCAACATACGGTAATGCAATGTCGGAAGGAGTCCGCCAACCATCTACAGCAGTGGTTCCCAACCTTTTGACTTCTGTGGTGCCCCCACTTTATCGTTACTGGAACCAGGGGACCTCCACTGAATCTTCATCAGAATCTGGGGACCCCTACTGAGTAATTACCTAAAACTGGGGGACCTAATCTGTTAAGATTATTTAATTTTCTAAGCAATTGCTGACCCCTGAGGACCCCCAGGACCCCCGGACTACAGGTTGGAAACCACTGATCTACAGGTTAAATTCATTACAACAGTAGTTGCATACAGGCAGACCGCACAGGAAATGAACTCACATGTCAACCAACATTTTTTACCTCCCCCATGTTTCTTATTGTCTTGGTATCTTTGCTCCTTTTTCTGAGGAATAATTATTTGAGGAAGAGAGAGAGCGGTTTACTGTCAAATGATCGACACCTTTGGCATTACCAGGGAAGCAGTCATTGTCAGATACTGCTTTTCAGTTCCAGTGGCAAAGTGAGCACAGCACCCTCGTCGTCTAGGCATATCTGTCACAATAAGAGCATCACAATTAAGTATACAAAAATGTGATTGATGGAATGTGTAAATTAATCTTAGCCACTGGTAATTATTCAGAGCTGCACCCCAGGCCATTGTTATTTCAAACCTAGAGTAATTTAAACATGTCACCTATCCCTTTTTTTGTACATTTCAGTGAGGCAGGTATTCCCAGATGTGGGTCCTGTGCTCGCTGTGCCACTAGAACCAAGTTACGCACATCTGAAGAGTAGCAATCAGGGTGCAACCAGTCTTGGGCTTTTACCTTTAAACACTGAAGTTAAATCAATCACATAGTATGCGCTAGTATTTCAATATACACTTTAATACCTTCAGTTGTTAGTAGATCATGTCACATTCCGCTCCCTGTATCACTAATTCTCTTCCCCAATTATTTTAGTATTTCTTATACATGTGGTGGTGCCCTCCACATACTGAGTCTTTGCTTCACATGTGGAGTCTCTGAATGGTGCCTGGCATGTTAATCACATAGGTGGTGCATAAAATGTAGTCATAAAGCTACTGATCTTAACTTTACAGTCATAAATGCTGTTGTAGAAGGCTCCACTCCCTAGTTGAGGGAGTGGAAACATGTCAGTCTACAATTAGGTTGAAATCTACACTTGTAATTTGTGAATAGCAAAAAAGTGTAGAGTTAGACCTGAGTGTAGTTGTAAATATACACAAGTGAACATACATGTGTATATCACCTTTGTAAATTAGGCCCTCCATGTTGTTCTCTTTCTCTCTCCATAATCCAGTTAAGCTTTGCATCAAATAAATAAAAATGCTCAAATTCTCAATGTCTCTCTCAGTTTCTCTCTAGTTCTATATCCTGCACTCTCACCAGCTCACTGTTTCACTCACCATCTATCTGTGTTGACCTTTCCACTTCCCTCTTTTTCTGTGTTGCTCTCTATATCTGTCTGCCTTACTATTAAACTCTCTACCTTTTCTGCTTCTTCCTGTAACCATGTCTATCTTTTTCAACCTCTCCTTTTTCTTACCTCTTCTCTTCTTCTTTCTATTGTTTTCATTTAAACCTGGTCCTGGTTAGAAATTTTGTTTTGGCACCTAACATTATTATTTCCTTAATCTCTCGTTAGATTTCGGTTTTGTTGCCTCTGCCTTTTAACGTTTTCTCCACATTGTTTCTCTGTCTCTATTTTCGTGTTCTTTGCTCCATTTATCTGTCTATAGAATATTGTTTTATGTAACACGTCTTCAGTTTTTGCTAGGATTACAAGCTATACAACACAGCCATAACCATAAAATTACATATGATTTTACCAGTATCAGACGACCACACAGTCCCTGATGAATACGATCAAAAAATGTAGTCAAATTGACTCCAAGCAAGAATGTATCCCCGTTTATACACTCTATCTCCATATGATATATTCACATGCTCCTACGCACACAAACAGAAAAGCAGCATCACGAACGGCTACAACCTCAGAATGGAATCGTACACACTGTTTCCACCATCGTGCAATCACTACTATTACCTCAGGACTAGTGACCAACGCTGCGTCCAGTCGAAAGTTCTATTCAATGCGATTTTACTTCAAAGAATGGATTACGATCATTGCAGTGCTTCTGGTTAAATTGCCTTCTGTATAATTACTACGTGTGTCAGGACATCATTGCATAAACCATAGAAGCGAATATGCAGAGTGAAATATGCTGTTTATTACATTGTATAGGGAGGGGCACTATGACCCACTCAAAGTCTTCGCATCACATGAGCCATGGCTACTCCTCAGACTCAACAATTTAAATAATTCTATCTATCTATCTATCTATCTATCTATCTATCTATCTATCTATCTATCTATCTATCTATCTATCTATCTATCTATCTATCTATCTATCTATCTATCTGTCTATCTATCTATCTTTCTGTCTATCTATCTATCTATCTATCTATCTATCTATCTATCTATCTATCTATCTATCTATCTATCTATCTTAGTTTCTTCAGAGTTAAACTCCATTGTCCATGCCGTTACAATGTTTTAAATAAAGTATGGCAGCATACATTTAAACGTTAACGTAAAGTTGACTGCGACAAGTTCTAAACTCGTCGTATTACATAGTATAATGCATTGAAAAAAAAATATGCAGGTGGGCTGGAAAGATGTCGAAGAGTAATTAGAAATGTCTATTGTGTATTCAAACAAAGAGTTTTCTGAGTTTGCTGAAAAGCACAGTTCTCTTTTTAGCTATGTAAACGTACTGTAAATAAAATGTGCGTTACTTTGTGTGCCAAAAGATGAAAACTATACAGGCAATATAAAGCAAACAACTGTGAAGAGAAATGCTGTAAACCGAAAAGACAATGCAGAGACAAAATGATGAACTTGTGATACTTGACAACCGTTATATACGCGTTTGAATTCTACCGATCTGTTTATACAAATGAGTAAGGCGCAAGACTCGCTTTTTGTATAATAATTAGCAGATACGTGTGTTACAAAAGAGGGCATTGGTGAAAGGAATCTATGCATTTAAATTATTTCATGCTGCACACCTGTCCATTTTTACTGCTCAGACAGTGCCGGCGGCATTAAACCTACATCAGATACAAAGAACCTTCCTGGATGCTTTATTGTACAACAGTTGCTGCACTTCCCTGGTTAATTCATCTGCCCCATCTGCCTATGGGAGGTCGGAATTCATAAAAAATACTCATCAGCCCGAAACACGCATATAGCTATTCATTCATAGGCCTGATATTTGACTAATAAAACGAATCCACCAAATTACGGGTCACCTTAAACCCTTATAATTAAACATATTTCAAATATAGAAAATAAGGTTCAAAGATACACTCAAAAATCGTATAACTTGTGCAAAGTTTTTTAGTTCAGTATCGAAGCTTTTTCTTTAAAAGATAGGTGTAGAATGATCTTACCTCTGTATTTCCGTCCCTTGGCTGGCGCCCCTGGTACAGCTGCCTGTCTGCAGAGGGAGAGTTACCTGACACCGCGCCCAGCACACCTGGGACACACAAGCCAGCCTCTCACGTTACAGGCCCCGGCTAATGAATTATCCAGTCCTATCATCCGCTCGCGGGGCATGACATCACTCGCGTTTCACTGGCCAATCACACTTGGCTGCCGTTCCTTTCTCTTCACAAAACCATAACTAAGGGTTAGTCCTGAAAGCAGGCGGAAAAAAAACTGCCGCCTAAGCACCCGAATTGCAAGCTCCTGTGTCAGCCCTCTTTCAAACTGCTCTTAAAAGAATTAAGCACGGAGGTGGACTAAAGTCTGGAGGCGGCGCATGCATTTGTTCAGAAGCTTATGGAACCTGTAAGGTGCATGTGACGCTATATTCCCAAGCCAGCCCCATGATTACTTGAAATCATAGCCAGTCATCCTATTAGTGAAATGAACTGCGAACTGGACAGGCATGCCTTGTTCTTTTTGAGGGAGAGGAGGCGAGGTCTTTTCTGAATCTAAGAAGCTTTAAGGTTTAAATCAGAAAAACAAAAAACAATTAAAAAACTTGCACATTCAAGACAGTTGGGAACCTGGATTCTAGAAGTTAGTGGGAGTTTTTCTACAGACAAATGTTCTTGTTTGTTTTTCGTATAGCCTTGCTGTAGGAATTAACTTTTAACTGGGCTAAGGGTCAAACTGTGGAAAAATACATATATGAAAGTGATGGGTTTTGCGCAGTGGTTAACAGACTTTCCATTGTTTGGTGCATAAAAACGTCCAGAGGCCCATAAGCAAACCACTGCGCAGTGCAACGGTGTGCTTACCTCTTTCTTTCATCATCCTACACTTCCTGCCTCTTCATCTCACTCTTGAAAGATTTTTATCCATACTTTATACCATGGGTACTCGCAAACTGTTTCCCAGGGGCTGCAAAATGTGGTCTGTGATGTAACCGAGGGCCACAGTGATACCAGCAGGGTGGCGGTGGATGGTTGGTGGTAAGGTGTTTGTAAGGGAAGTGAGGCATTTACATCTAGTATCTGAATCACACAATGTGAAACCAAAAGCTTGGGAATAGTCCCGGCTTCTCCACTGAACCAAATAATGTGTGGTCCTAGGCAATTGTTTTATTTCACTTTTCTTCCTTTGTCTTCATTATCACATATGAAGCCCTCGAAATACTTGACTCTAGGGTGTTTGCTGTACAGAACCGTCCCCTGTGTTTGATATAATAAACTAGATGTTGTTCATGTGTAACAGAAACCCCGCCCCCAAACACTGCACCACCTGACTTGCCTCTTACTACACTAATGGTATTGTTATCAGGGAAGGGGGAAGAATGAATGTTTCTCAATTCTTGTTTGAAAACTATTAATTAAAAAAATACTTCTCAACACACTGATAATCTGATGTACTAAGGGGAAGCGGTTCTGCATTTAATGAGATACACTATTTCGATTATTAAAATACTTTTTCATATTTTTTCACCTTTTCTGCAAGATGGCTTTATAAATGAAGGTGTTCCTAAACTTAAGTAGTATAGGACACCCTGGTTACACTCTTTATTTTATTTAAATCAACCTGTGTATTTAGCAACTTTCTAATGCAGTGCTGAGTCGAGTAAGCATCAGCCCAGTGCTTCTCTTAACCAGGGGGTCGCATGCAAAGGCCAGGATGGCCGTTTGTGGTACCTGGACCGTACTTTGAGTATCACTGCCTTATTCCCTTTTCAGTGTTGTTCTACATTTTCTTCCTCCTCTCTCTCTCTTTTCTGCATTTCTCCCTCTTTCTCTGGGACACACTCTGAAGATGAAGAATAAGCCTGTGGCCCCAAAAATGAGTGCTGGTGCCCATCAGCTACCACCAGCAGTCTGCTTAATGTGTTTTATGTTTTGCTGCAGAGGCCAGTGCATCTGTCCCTATCTGGCACAAGACAAACGCCTGATGTAAGGGAGTAGGCTGACCTAGCAATTCCCTTGCAACCTCCTTGAAATGTACTTAAGTCAATCCATCAGTGCACCCAGTCAGGAAACTGGCTATCTCTGTCATCGCTGAGGAAGGCAGAGGCACAACAAAAAATGGTGGGCATCCACCTGCAGAATGGGATGGGGGCCCTCTGAGACTCCCATTTCTCACAGATGCTTATAACCTTGGGTTGACAGGGAGGCCTCTGAAGGGTGTCCCCTCCCCTTTGCACCTCAAAGGCGGCAGGGTCCTGTATTATGTCCTTGGCAGAAGAGAAAGTAAAAAAAAAACTAGAGCTGCAAAATTTTCAAACAAAACACTGATACATACCTTCTTACATTTTGAACTGAGGCAATGGAACAATGTTGCTCCTAACACCACACTTCGTATGTCTCTCCTGCAATTCAGAAGCAACCTAAAACCCAATCCTTCTAATGTGCCGTCTCAGTGTCACTCCTAAACAATATATTCACCATTTTCTGTGCGCCTGGCTAATCTACTGGTAACCTAATATCCCCCAACAAAGATAAAATCTACATCCTAATTGTGTACACTATTTCGGAATTGTTTGTTTGGAATGATGTGGTGATAATCATTACTAGGTGTGCACTATATAACTACCAATCTAATACAATAACAGTATGCTTGACACTTAAACAAGAGTAGTAAATATTCTTTCACTAGGCCTCAAGAAAAACTAGAGACAGATGCAATGTGAGCATGTTTTCTTTTGATTTATGTGAAAACACATTAATCCCAATTTGGATGTAAAGTCCCATTTGAGTCCAAAACGAGATTATGGTATACACTCAGAGCAAAGGTTTTCCAGTTGATTTGCTGCTGGGGAAAACTTGCACAAAAATGTAGGACCAAATTAGGTCGACAGTGGATGAAGAAAGTCATCAGTGTAGCAGAGGAGCAGAAAAGGAGTTCCAAAAGTGATGCAAGTTATGTCCCATGTCAGCGGTTGTGATGCAGTCAGTCAGTGGTGCTGGAAAACCAGAAACAAGCGTTGGCAAATGAAAGAGTCAGAGAAGAAGGTTTTGCAAGATTGAAGAGGACCAGCAAGGCCCAGAGAACTCGACGCAAAGAGCTGAGTCCGAGGTGATCCTCAGCATTTCAGAGAATCACAAGAAGACGAGGCAGGACCCACAGGCAACCCACAGGCAGCAGGCACAGGGGTCACAGTGTGGTCTACTCAGCACACCTAAAGAGGAGTCCCACGTCACTGGGCACCAGGCAGGAGACTCTGCTTTGCAGGGAAGAGTGCTGGAGGCTGGGGCTACACAGAGCCCGAATATCCCTTGGAGGAGGAACAAACAAGCCGTGGTAGCTTCAAGAGTCGCAGTGCACCTGTGCACTGTCCTGCAAGGAGAGGCAAGGGCTTACCATCTCCCATGTTGGACAGCTGGTAGAGAGAACCAAGAGGACCACTCCAGACCACCACCTGTGATGCAGGATCCATGCAGTTCCAGAGGAGAAGGGATCCATGCAGCTGGTCATCATTGCAGTTGGTGCCTGCAGATGCAAGGGAGTGACTCCTTCGCTCCAAGGGAGATCCCTTCTTGCTTTATGTGCAGGCTGAAGATTCATCACCCTCAGAGGATACACAGCCAGAGAAATGTTGCAGTTGCTGGAAGGAGCCGTTGAAACAAAGCTGCAAAGCAGAGCCATTGCTTGAGTTGCAGATTTTTAGTTCCTGGAGGGTCCAGTTGCAGTCCCGATAGCTAGAAGATGAAGTAAACAATGCAAAGGAGTCCCGCTGAAATCTTGCACATGGAATTTGGGGACCCACCCACGAGGGAAAGCCTAAATAGCCCAGGAAGGAGGATTGGTCACCTAGCAGGGTGACCACCAATCAGGAGGGGGCTGTGACATCACCTGCCTGACCTGGCCACTCAGATGCTCCTAGGGGCCTTTGCCCACCTTGGATTCAAGATGGCAGAATCAAGTCGCCACCTGGAGGAGCTCTTGGTACCACCCCTTGGGTGTGATGGACAGGGAAGTGGTCACTTCCCTTTCCATTTTCCAGTTTCGTGCCAGAGCAGGGACTGGGGGTCTCTGGACTGGCGCAAACCAAATGTGCCCTTCAAAGCAAACCGGTGGCTTGGGGAGGCTACCCCTCCCAAGCCATGTAACACCTATTTCAAAAGGGAGAGGATGTTACCTCCCTCTCTGAAAGGAAATCCTTTGTTCTGCCTTCCTCTGCTGAGCTGGTCAAGCAGCAGGAGGGTAGAAACCTGTCTGAGGGGTAGCAGCAGTGCGGGCTGCCCAGAAAACCCCAGAAGACTGGTTGGAGAGATGCTGTGGTCCTCTAAGGAGCCCCCAGAGTACATGGAATCATACAACCAATACTAGCAACAGTTTTGTGGTATGGTTCTGACATGTTTGGTACTAAACATGCCCAGGTTCTGAGTTACCATTATGTAGCTGGACATACTTAGTGACCTGTGTCCTGTACAGCGGTAAGATGGCTTCCCCGCACTTACGAAGTCCAGGGAAATGGAGCTGGAGTTCGTAGGGGCACCTCTGCTCATGCAGGGGGTGCCCTCACACATAGGTACCTGCGCCCTGCCCTCTGGGCTAGGCGGGCCTGCCATAGGGGTGACTTACAGTGACCTAGAGCAGTGACCTGTAGTGAAAGGGTGCATGCACCTTTTCATGCAGGCAGCAATGACAGAGCTGCAGACACATTTTCCTTGGGCTCCCATGGGTGGCACAACACATGCTGCAGCCCATGGGTAACCCCTGGTTCCCCAATGCCCTGGGTACAGAAGTACCATATACTAGGGGCTTAGATGGGGCACCAGTATGCCAACTGTGGGGTGTGCTAAGTCCTGAGCAACCAAATTTAGAGGGAGAGAGCACAGTCACTGGGGTTTTGGTTAGCAGGAACCCAGTGAACACAGTCAAAACACACTGACCGCAGGCAAAAGTGTGGATAACCATGCCAAAAAGGGTACTTTCCTACAGGATGAATTTCTACAAAGACTGTCTAGAGCTGTATGATTGAATGGTCCATAGTAACTCAAGCTTCTGTATTAAATTGCTAGAGCTATTAAGATTAGTCTAGACATTTTTTAATTTGTCCGATTCCACCCTCCTACAAGAGTACCATTTCCTTTTTAAGGTTTGGCTTGACAGCACTGCTGTCTGCATGGCCTCTTGTTACTGTTAGACATGGCATCCTTGGCATGGTCTCCCCTAACTTTTTGCCTCTTTTTTCCAGTTTGTTGATGTGTGCTGGACTCTGTGATGTTTCTGTTACTCTGGGCACTTTACCACTGCTATCCAGTGCTAAAGTGCAAGTGCTCCTATGTAAAATGTATGTGTAATTGGTTTCCCATGATTGGCATATTTGCTTTACTAGTAAGTCCCTATTACAGTGCACTAGAGGTGCCAGGGCCTGTAAATCAAATGCTACTAGTGGGCCTGCAGCACTGGTTGTGCCACCCACTTTAGTAGCTCTGTAAACATGGCTCAGATCTGCCACTGCAGTGTCTGTATGTGCAGTTTTAACTGACAATTCGACTTGGCAAGTGGGACCTTCCCTTTTCTTACATGTAAGACACCCCTAAGGTAGGCTCTAGGTAGCCCCATGGGTACGGTGCAGTGTACGTTTAAGGTAGGACATATACTAATGTGTTTTATATGTCCTGACGGTGAAATACTGCCAAATTCATTTTTCACTGTTGCAAGGCCTATCTCTCTCATAGGTTAACATGTGGGCTGCTTTTAAATATGATTAAAGCGTAGATTCCCTTTCGGAGGAGATAGACGTGGAGTTTGGGGTCTGTGAACTCACAATTTAAAAAAACTTCTTTGAGTGAAGTTGGTCTTGAGATTGTGTGTTTGTAAATGACACTTTTAGAAAGTAGGCATTTTCCTGCTTAAACCATCCTGTGACTCTGCCTGTTTGTGGATTCCCTATCTGGGTTAGTTTGACAGTTGGGCTGTTTGCACCTCTCTCTAGACAGTGTCACAAAGGGAGCTGGGGTGTAGCCTGCCTATCCTGATGCGCCATCTGTGTTAGGAGGAAGGGGGGGAGTGGTCACTCACACCTGAAAGGGCTGTGCCTGCCCTCACACAATGCAGTCTCCAACCCCCTGGTTTGTGTCTGGAGCCTGGGCAAGGCAGGATCTCACAAACAAGAGAGACTTTCATTTGAAGTAGGCCTACTTCAAAGGCACAATGGGGTATAAGAAGAACACCCAAACCCCTGAAAATTAGATCACTTCTGGAATCAAGAGGCACCTCTGCCAAGGAGAAGAGCTAAAGAGCTGAGGAGAAGTTCTGGCCTGCATGTGACTGTGCTTTGTGGAGCTATCCTGCAGTTGCTGCTTCTGCCTGTGAAAGGGTACAAAGACTGGACTTTGTTGGGCATTCCTGCTTGTGAAGAATCTCCAAGGGCTCGAACTGAGCTTGCCTCCTGCTGCTGAAGTCTCAGGGCAATCGAAGACTTCCCCTGCCAGCACCTGGACTCTCTGCTGAGACTCCTGCCCTGTCAAGTGGTGCCCTATCCAGTTCCCGGGCCCTTGAAAGGTGAAGCTGGCAGACAAAGACTGAAAATCTATGCACAGACCGACCCACAGGGACATTTTCGATGCACCTTCTGTGACGCAGCTGATAAGTGATGGGCCGTCGGCTTCACGGCTGAAATCAACACTCCACCTGCATCGCTGCTGTAAGATCGACGCAACGTAGCTGGAGAAACGACGCTCAACACCCACTAATGGAGGCTGATAACGACGCAATCCCCACACAGCGTGGTTCTGTGATGCCGTGCGACCGGATTAGCAATGCAGCATCGCTGGGTGTGGAAAAATAAGCAAAGCCTGCCCGGACCCAAGGTGCCTGTCTGGATCGACACATCGCTCTCTTGCAGCAGAGGAGAAACGACACATGCTGACCCGACCAGAGGAGGAACAACACATGGTCTCGCTTGCGAGTGAGAAATCAACGCATCGCTAGCCTTTTTCGACGCACACTCACCCGTGCGGTTTTATTTTGACGCTACCCTGTCACTTTTGTGATGAAAGAATAGCATTCTCACTGTTCTCTAAGGATTAAGACTATTATTATTTGAAAATTCATAACTTGACTTGTGTATGTTGGATTTTTGTTGTGTTGGTCTTGTTCTGTTTGGAAAAATATTCTCTATTTTTCTAAACCTGTGTTGTATCATTTTGTAGTGTTTTCACTGAGTTACTGTGTGTGTTGGTACAAATATTTTACACATTGCTTCTGAAGTTGAGCCTTCCTGCTCGCGCCAAGCTACCAAGGAGGTAAGCGGGGATTAACTGAAGTTGATTCTCCCTTACCCTGACTAGAGTGATGGTCCTTGCTTGGACAGGGGGTAACCTGACTGCCAACCAAAGACCCACTTCTAACAGTTACCAGTTCTTTAAAATATACACCGAGTGGGCTTTGGCCCTACCCAGAGGAGCATTTCCCTTTCACCTTATGCTGCTGCTGTTTGGTATATCATTCCACTTACTCTGTAGTGCCTGCCTTGCAAATGTACTCGGTATCTTCCCATATTAAATTATTTATTTTCTGTGTTCGCAGTATGGAGTGTTTTCACTGCAGCAGACCTTTTAATGGTGTAGTCTGTTCTAGTGTGCATGATTTTCCAGTATGTCTCCCAAACTCTTTGTTCCCATGTGTGTCTTTCCTATTGGCTTTTTATTCATGTTTACTTCTGATTATTTCTTCCCATGTTTGAAATTTCCAATTATTTTCCTTTCTTGTCTCTTATCCACTGTCCCTTCTGTATTCCCATGAACAAAAAACGTTGCCAAAGCCAACAGGTGTGGCTTTAACCCCTTGGGTGCCCCGGACGAGCTGGTCTCGCCCTCGGCACCGGGCAACGAGACCAGCTTGTCCTGCTTTGGCCGAGCACCCCCCTCCCCTGGGCAGAGATGGAAGGGGAATCGCTTACCCTTCCACCCCCGCCCACCTTAACCCCCCTGTGGCATCTGATGACGTTTGACCTCATCAGAGGCCTTACCTCCGGTGCTGGAAGCTCAGCTTCCAGCGCCCGATCGAAGGAGAAATGCAAAAGCATTTCTCCTCCGATCACGTGGACGGGGCAGAGAGGCATCAAAGGAGAGGAAAGGCCTTTCCTCTCCTTTCATGTCTCTCTGAGCATTTCTGCTGCTCGATCGCGATGTGATTGGGCAGCAGAAATGCCACTAGACACCAGGGAATTTTTTTGTCTTTGTTATATGAAATAAGGGGAGCGGCCCCTTGGGCAAGGGCTGCTGCCCAGGGGGGCAATTTATTTCTTGGCTATATCTGCCCCCCCTGAGGGCAGATCGGCCTAATATTATTAGGCCGATCTGCCCCGGGGGGGCAGAAATCCACTAGACACCAGGGATAATTATATGTCTTGTTTTTTTCCATTTTTTATGTTTGGGGAGTGGCCCCTTAGACAAGGGTTGCTCCCCTGGGGGGGAAATTGTATTTAGCCCATTTCTGCCCCTCTTGGGGGCTGATCTGCTTATTTCTGTTAGGCTAATCTGCCCCCAAAGGTGGCAGAAACCTCTAGACACCATGGATTGGTGTGTGTGTATGTGTGTATTTTGTTCGGGGGGGCAGCACCTTGGGCAAGGGTCGCTCCCCATGGGGGCACATTACTGTTGGCCATAACTGACCCCCTTGGGGGCATATTGACCTATTTTTGGAAGGCCCATCTGCCCCCATGGGGGGCAGAAAGCCCACCAGAGACCAGGGAAGATTTTTTTTTCAAAATAAGAAGTTGGGGGTATGGCATACCCCCAATCCAAATAAATGGGGCCAAAGTTGTTCTGCCCACCAGTGGGCAGATTGGGCAAGTATCCCCGATCCACACCCCTGGGGGACAGAAAGTCTACTAGATGCCAGGGAATAAAAAAAGAAAAGAAAATAGTGGGGTGGTGGCTACCAACCAGTATGGGTCTGGTTATGCCCCCACCCAAACTGAAGGGGCTAACAGTCTTTCAGCTCTCCCCCGCACACTAAAACATCTGTTCCCATGGCAAGCAAGAGGACATTTGATTTTTTTCAGTTTTTGTTTTACATTTGGGCCATGAGAGCTTGGTAACTCTCAAAATCGCCCCACTTGGAATGATGAGGGCTGCACTTTTTTTTAACTTTGGGACGCTGCCATGTAGAAAAATCCACAAGACCTAGACACATCTGAAAACTAAACATCTAGATGATTCCAGAGTGGTGTGCTTCACATGCATCCCGCACCATTTCCTTACCCACAATGCCCTGCAAACCTGCAACTTTGCTGGAAAGCACACATTTTTGTGATGGAACCTTCCGGAATCTGCAGGAATCCACAAAATTCGTACCACCCAGCATTGTCTCATCTGTACCAATAAAATTTCTGCTGCACTTGTCAGCCTAAAAATTTTTTTTTTCAAACTGCTCTTTTGGACCCACTTTGGTTCCCCCTCAATTTCGACGTGTTTTTGCCTCTTCCCTGTCACAAACACTTGGTCCACCTACACAAGTGAGGTATCATTTTTACGGGGAGACTGAGAGGAACATTGGGTGGTAGGAAATGTGTCCCGGTGCAGTGATCCCACACAGAAATGTGGGAAAAATGTGATTTTTTAGCTTAATTTGAGGTTTGCTGAGGATTCTGGGTAAGTAAACATTGGGTGATCGACGCAAGTTACACCTCCCTTGACTCCCTCAGGTGTCTAGTTTTCAGAAATGTCTGGGTTTGGTAGGTTTCCCTAGATGGCTGCTGAGCCCAGGACCAAAAACGCAGGTGCCCCCACCCCCCTCCCCCCCCCAGCCAAACAGGTAGTTTATATTTGATCATTTTGATGTGTCCAGATTAGTGTTTTGGGGCATTTCCTGTTGCGAGCACAAGGCCTGCCCACACAAGTGAGGTACCATTTTTATCTGGAGACTTGGGGGAACGCTGTGTGGAAGGAAATTAGTGGCTCCTCTCAGATTCCAGAACTTTCTGTCACCGAAATGTGAGGAAAAGGTGTTTTTTAGCCAAATTTTGAGTTTGCAAAGGATTCTGGGTAACAGAACCTGGTGAGAGCCCCACAAGTCACCCTGTCCTGGATTCCCCTAGGTCTCTAGTTTAAAAAAATGCACAGGTTTGGTAGGTTTCCCTAGGTGCCGGCTGAGCTAGAGGACAAAATCCACAGGTAGGCACTTTGCAAAAAACACCTCTGTTTTCTTTGAGAAAATGTGATGTGTCCACTTTGTGTTTTGGGGCATTTCCTGTTGCGGGCACTAGGCCTACCCACAAAAGTGAGGTATAATTTTTATCGGGAGACTTGGGGGAATGCTGGTTGGAAGGATATTTGTGGCTCCCCTCAGATTCCAGAACTTCCTGTCACCGAAATGTGAGGAAAAAGTGTTTTGTTAGCCAAATTTTGAGGTTTGCAAAGGATTCTGGGTAACAGAACCTGGTGAGAGCCCCACAAGTCACCCTGTCCTGGATTCCCCTAGGTCTCTAGTTTAAAAAAATGCACAGGTTTGGTAGGTTTCCCTAGGTGCCGGCTGAGCTAGAGGCCAAAATCCACAGGTAGGCACTTTGCAAAAAACACCTCTGTTTTCTTTGGGAAAATGTGATGTGTCCACGTTGTGTTTTGGGGCATTTCCTGTCGCGGGCGCTAGGCCTACCCACACAAGTGAGGTACCATTTTTTCGGGAGACTTGGGGGACCATAAAATAGCAAAACAAGTGTTATTGCCCCTTGTCTTTCTCTACATTTTTTCCTTCCAAATATAAGACAGTCTGTAAAAAAGACGTCTATTTGAGAAATGCCCTGTAATTCACATGCTAGTATGGGCACCCGAGAATTCAGAGATGTGCAAATAACCACTGCTCCTCAATACCTTATCTTGTGCCCATTTTGGAAACATACAAAGGTTTTCTTGATACCTATTTTTCACTCTTTATATTTCAGCAAATGAATTGCTGTATACCCGGTATAGGGTGAAAACCCATTGCAAGGTGCAGCTCATTTATTGGCTCTGGGCACCTAGGGTTCTTGATGAACCTACAAGCCGTATATATCCCCGCAACCAGAAGAGTCCAGCAGACGTAACGGTACATTGCAGGAAAAAGTTACAGAGTAAAACGTAGAGAAAAATGGCTGTTTTTTTCACCTCAATTTCAATATTTATTTTATTTCAGTTGTTATTTTCTATAGGAAACCCTTCTAGGATCTACACAAATTACCCCTTGCTGAATTCAGAATTTTGTCTACTTTTCAGAAATGTTTAGGTTTCTGGGATGCAGCAATGGTTTCACACCCATTTCTGTCACTGACTGGAAGGAGGCTGAAAGCGCAAACAAATCGTAAAAATGGGGTATGTCCCAGTAAAATGCCAAAATCGTGTTGAAAAATTGGGTTTTCTGATTCAAGTCTGCCTGTTCCTGAAAGCTGGGAAGCTGGTGATTTTAGCACTGCAAACCTTTTGTTGATGCCAATTTCAGGGGAAAAACCACAAGGCTTTTTCTGCAGCCCTTTTTCCCATTTTAAAAAACAAAAAAACGTTTCACTGTATTTTGGCTAATTTCTTGGTCTTCTTCAGGGGAGCCCACAAAGTCTGGATACCTCTAGAATCCCTAGGATGTTGGGAAAAAAGGACGCAAATTTGGCGTGGGTAGCTTATGTGGACAAAAAGTTATGAGGGCCTAAGCGCGCCCTGCTCCAAATAGCCAAAAAAAGGCCTGGCACCTGAGGGGGAAAAGGCCTGGCAGCGAAGGGGTTAATGAGCTAACAATGCAATTATAGATGTGCAAACATACAGTTTCCACAGTTAGCACATGAAAAACAGACCTATAGGACTTGTGAAAGTGTGTCTCTCTTTGTATTTGTTTCTCGTTATTTACACTCCTCATTGTATAGGTAACTGGTTATGTAAATATAAGTAAAGGTTCAGCTATTCTATGCAGATACATATTTTAATTACATAATATTTTTCTCAGCTTTTAAAAGGGGTTAAATATATCAACATTCCTTAAATACATCTCATTGATTTTTATTTAAAAAAAATATATTTTTATTACATTTTTGCTTTGATTCTGCTTTCAACATTTACTAGTCTCATTTTACAGATATATTGCATCAATGGCGTTGCTGATACACAGTTTAACACACTAACTTAACAACTTAACTGAGGTCATTATCGCACATTAAATAAGGGGTACAGAAATGGTTCCTGAACAATTGCTCGCCTAAATAAAAATGTGAATACATTTCCTATACATCGGGCATATTCTTTTGTGGTGCTGGCGCCTATGTGTTGCGTGAGGGAAGGACTGATACAGTAGGGGATATGTGTGTTGAATGTGGGGTGTATAGCTCGCATTATGCTGTGGAAACGCATCTCTTCTATGGGCGATCGTGATGGGACACCCCTGGCTCGCACACAGGTGCAGGGAGGTGCCACCCGTTCCGATGATTCTCGCCTGAAAAGTCCCTAATAGGGCAGGATGGGGTGGGGAGCTGTCGAGGCGGACCGCTATTTACAGCTGTTCGTGTGTTTTAGTTCAGGGCGGTTTCTCATCGCTTTTAGCGTCTAGTCTATCTATCAGGATCTCCCACACCTCGCCGCCCGTCTGTCGTGGTCCCATTTTTGTGGTCCTTAGCACCATCAGTTCTGCGCTGGCCCATCTTAGTGTTGCGTTGTGCCAGGAGTTCAGGTCCGGGGCGGCGGCCGACTTCCAGTTCATTGCTATCAATCTCTTGTACATTACAAAAGCTAATTCAATAAACTTATGTAAGTGCTTGTGCTTTTTGTTTCTATGTCTCAGGCCTAGCAAGCAGGATTTAGGCTCTACTGTGAGTGCCAGACGCGTCAATTCAGATACCTTTACCACTATTGCGCTCCACTTTTCTCGTATTAGGGGACAGTCCCATACCATGTGATAGAAATGTGCCAGCGGGGCGCGACATCTTGGGCAAGCGGGCTCCGAGCTGGGGAAGATACTTTTAATCCTGGCTGGAGAGAGGTACGTTTGGTGTAGATAATTTAGTTGCGTATATCTGAACCTTGGGTTCCTCGATACTCCCTTAGTGTGTAACAGGGCACAAGGCCATTCCTCTAGCGTGATCGGGAGTGGGAGCACCTCGTTCCACTTAGTTAATGCTTTCCCCAGGGCAGGTGCCGTCTCCTTATTAAGTACTTTGTACAGGTTCGACACTATTCGCAGTTGGCCGTCGTATTGCAGCATATGGTGTATGGCAGTGGAGGTCGCGGGTTCCTGTTCTCCTGACCCCCATGTCTTCTTTATGGTGTGGCATAGGGCATGATATGTCATAAATTGCCCTGGGCTTACTGCTGAGAGGTCGCGTATTTCTTCGAAGGTCATTAATTTCCCTTCCTCAAAGCAATCCCCGACCTTCTCGATGCCCGCCTCTGCCCACACCGTCAAAGACCTTCTTTTGTCTCCACCAGCCCAGCCCGGGAGGGCCCCAAGTTGCACTAGAGGGGAGTAGGGAAGCGCGCGGCGTCCACCCTGAATATATCTCTTCCAGCATGCATGCGCCACCTGCAATTGTGGTTTGCCGGCTATTCCCTTCGGGGCTCCGGCTGCCATCCATGCGACCACTGGTGTATCCTTTAGATTGGCTAACGCTCCTGCTGACTCTGCTACTGTAGGTCTATGTATCCAGTCCAGTACCCACTGGAGCTGGGCAGCCGCATAGTAGTGCTCAAAGTTTGGGGCGCCCATGCCACCTTCGGCTACTGGGCGTTGTAGTGTGGTGAGGGCGACGCGCATTCTGCCTCCTGCCCATATGAGTTGTAGCAGTACACCGTTAAGTTCACGGAAAAAGCTCTTGGGGACTAAGAGTGGCAGCGCAGAGAAATAATACAGCAGGCGGGGAAGTATCAGCATATTTGCTATTGCAACTCTACCCATTGGTGACAGTGGCAGCCTGCCCCAGAAGCGGAGCGATCCCTTAATGGAGGCAAGTGCTCTCCCCAGGTTACCGTCTCGGAGGTCATCTTGTTTGTGGTATATTTGTACTCCCAGGTATTTAAATGTGTCAAAGCACCATCTCAGGCGCCCGGACAGAGTTGTTGTTCGGTTTGACAGTGTCCGGGCGACTAGGGGAAATACGCACGATTTCTCCCAGTTTACTACCAGTCCGGACACTGTGCCGAACTCAGCAAGGAGTGTCATTACTGATGGTATTGTTTTGTTTCCATTCCGGAGGTAAATTAAAGCATCGTCAGCGTACAAAGATATTATATGTTTCGTCCCGATCCTTAGTATACCCCAATCCTCCTCCCTCAATCTTAGGCGAGCAGCCAGAGGCTCCATAGCGATAGCAAATAGCAGGGGGGATAAGGGACATCCCTGTCTAGTGCCCCTTGCGATCGGGAAGCTTTCAGATACAGTTCCGCCTGTTCTGACTCTTGCTTGTGGCCCGGAGTACAATGTCTGCACCCATCGTATGTATTTTGGGCCTATTCCCATTTCCCGCATGGTATCGAATAGGAAATCCCACCCCAGCGTGTCAAAAGCCTTTTCTATGTCCAATGATAGTACCATTTCGTCATATGCGTCCGGGGGGGTGCTTCCCATCACTCCCAGAAGGCGGCGAGTGCTTAGAAATGTATTTTGTTTGGGAATGAAGCCGTTTTGATCTTCGTGTATCAGTGTGTGGATGACTGGGGCCAGCCTGTTGGCCAGCATCTTGCCCAGTATTTTACAGTCGGTGTTCAAAAGTGATAGTGGTCTATATGATTTGACATCAGTGGGATCCCGTCCCTGCTTGGGCAGGACCGCTATCACTGCTTCCCTCTGTGTGGGAGGTAGTGCCTTGTGTCTCCAGGCCTCTTTGAATACTTTTAATAGATGGGGCTTCAGGAGAGCCGAATACTTCGCATAGTATTCCATTGGGAGGCCATCCATTCCTGGTGCCTTGTTTCTTGGCATTTGTGTTAATGCGGCCTCTAGTTCCTCTACTCTCAATGGGGCTTCTAGTTCTTCTGCGTGTTCATGAGATAATTGTTTTAAATTAGCGCCAGATAGGAAAGTTCCGAGCTGACCGGGTGTGTAATCCGAGCGTGTTGTGTATAGGTTTGTGTAATAATCCCTGAACACCCTGTTTATATCCGCTTGCGTGGAGGCCCACTCATTATTGTCTAGTTTTATAGTCCCTATTGGGGTCTGCTGCTGGGTTACCTTAAGGAGCCAAGCCAACAGTCTGCCCGACCTGTCCCCCTCAGATTGTTGACGCATTAAATGATACTTGTGATCGTGTTTGCGGAGGCGGGAGTCAGTTTCTTTGTATTTTATGCGTGCTTCCTTTAATGTGGCGTATGGTGCTGTATTAACGGCTATCGCTACTTCGAGTGTTCTCAGCTCCTTTTCCAATTTGTTTATCTCCGAGTGTAGAGCGCGCCTGACCCCCCACGAAGTTGCCATGCAGAGCCCTCTCACTACTGCCTTATGTGCCTCCCATTCCGCTGCTCTTGTGTTTGCGGAGTCAGAGTTGACTTCCCAATATTGCTTTAGTGCTGTACCTAGTTCCTCTGCATAGGCCTGGTCCTGGAGCGCTTCTGGCTGCAGCCGCCATGTGGGGATTGCCTGACGGGTCCCGCCCCAGCCCAGGGTTATTTTGAGTGGGGAGTGGTCAGACAGTGTTGTAGCTAAATATTCTGATTCCTTCGTTAGCGCGCATATATCAGTGGTGCCCCAGATTATATCTATTCTTGGGTGCACCTTGTGTGGCACAGAATAAAATGAGTATTCTCTCTTCTGGGGTGCTGCAGTCGCCAAAGGTCATGTAGTCTCATGTCATCCGCCCATTTCTGTAGTGGGCTTTTGATGTTTCTGAGTATTACTGCTGTTTTAGGAGGAACCGATCTGTCTAACTCTACGTCCGGGAGGCAATTGAAGTCACCCCCCCATATTGTGGGCGCCGCTGGGTTGTCCAGCAACGCCGGGGTTAATGACTCCAGGAATCTCGCCTGCGCGTTGTTGGGTGCGTATATCCCTATGAGGGCTAATTGTCTCCCATCTAGGTGGCCTTCCACTATCACATATCTGCCCCCTGTGTCAATCTTGTGCGAGGTTCTGGCAAATGGGACACCTCTAGCTATCCAGATCAATACCCCCCTGGCGTACGCTGAGTGTGTTGTGCCTGTGACCTGCCCACCCCATTTCGTCTGAATCTCTTGTAGTTCATCATCCATTAAGTGTGTTTCTTGTAGGATAACTATGTGGGCCTTTAAGCGCTTGAGGCGTGCGTGTATTTGCGCTCTCTTGCTCGGTGTGGACATTCCCCTTACATTCCATGTAATTATCTCATATTGTTGTGCGCCTGCTACAGTTCGTTGAGCCATGTTACCCTGTGTGGTGCCGCAATCTTTTGTTCCCTTTTTAGTCCCATTTCCTCCCAGCTATCTGCGCATTTTATCAGGTCTATGTCTAGAGCTGGCGAACGTGTTAGTGTACCCTGCTGGCGGTGTTGACCTCGTATAACCCCTCTAACTCCCACTATCCCACCCACCGTGTTTACTAATCCCTCTAATTGAATACTACCACACAAACTTAAAGAAAAAAGGAAAAAAGATAATAGAAGAACCCCAACTTTGTTACTAGGTGGGGCCGGTATCTGTTCGGACACTCGTGGGGGGTACTCATTCTGGTCGGGCGTGTCACCTATGCGGAGCACACACCCTTCCTCAGACCTGGTCTGTGAATGTGCACATGCGTTTACGTGAGCACCCCCGAGAGGGCCCTCTCCTTTATCTGTACCCCCTCCCTCCCTCCACCGCCCATCGCGTTTATGCTGCCGTAAACACTGATGCGCAGTTTAAAACATGAAAAGATACATTTCGGAGTCAATGCGGTTTATGTTACGATTTCAGCTTTAGCCGCTTCAGGAATCTGGACTCCCAATGTCCTGGCCGGTTCCCGACAGTCTTGCTTTTATTGCTTTATCTATTTCACAGTTCGTCTGCTGTTCTTGGAGTGATGTCCGGGCCTCTGAGAGCTTCCGTGATTGTTGAAGTTGAGTTGGTCGAGTCCGAGTCTGATGCGGACGTAGGAGTCGTCCGGAGTATCTCAAAGGGGTTTTGCATGAGTGTTGGAGTTTCCTTTAGTATTTTCGCTCTTTCTTCTGCCGCCTGTTTCTCTGTGGGGTGGCCCCTTGGGCGCCTCTTGCTATGTTTCTTAGTTACGGCGGCAGTCCATTCTTCCTCCTCAGGCGCGCCCACTTTTGACTGCGCGAGGCCTTTGGCATGCATCCATGTCCAGGCATCTTCTGGGGAAGCAAACGTATGTGTGCGGTCGTCCAGGCTCACCCTCAGTTTAGCTGGAAAAAGGAGAGCGTACTTAATGTTGTGCTCCCGGAGTCGTTGTTTGATTTTCACGAAAGAGTTCCTCCTGTTCTGTACCTCTTGAGTGAAGTCCGGATATGCCTGGATCACTGCATTTTCATATTGAAATGGGCCTTTGATGCGGAAACGCTGTAAAATCAGATCTCGGTCCCGGTAGTTCAGGAGTCTAACTATGAGGGATCTAGGAGGCTGACCCGGGAGTGGAGGTCTGCCCGGGATTAAATACATCTCATTGATGAGTGCTTTTGACATCATATAAATAATCTATCTACCCAAATTAACAATAAGCAAAAATAAATGCACATTACAAAAACAAAAATAATCAATGCAAATAATGTATTCCTTATAGCCAAATAACTACAATAGTTCACCTCTGCATCTTCCCACAAACCAGTAATGCACAATTCATAAATCAATTCAGATATTTAGAAACGGCAAAACGATCACCTAAATTATTCAGCTTGGGGAATTTTTGCAAAATGTTTTACCATAAACATAACTGACATTGATTCTTAACTTATATAACCAAGTGTTGTGAAATAATGTTTTCCTATCATCATTGCAAAAATTGCTAATTAATTGTTTAATTCACTCCGTAAATATATATAGAAATATATACATATATATATGGATATATATTTGGTACATTTTAAATTCATCTTAAATTGGCTGCACTTCACTTTCAGTAGCATGGTCTCAAATAAGGAAATTAAAAACAAAATGTTGTTTGCGTCCTTGAATTACTAAGAAGGTGCATGCACATCATAATTTGCAAGTGAAACGATGCTGCAGCTCTGCACCACAATTTACTAGGGAAATATGACTTCTGTGAACTTAAATTTTTATCCCAATGGCAGAAATTGAAGAAATTCATAATTTTTAGATTTCACTGTGTTGCACAATTAATAACCTTTTATCAAATTACTACCAAGCAAGGTATTTCCGCACCTAATTATTTGGAAAATCAACATGCAATTTTTCTTTTCCACAAAATAAGTGAAAAATGCCCCTAAGGATTTTATTTCATATTTTCTACTAATAGAGGAAGACCAGTCTTCATGTTTCACAAAGTTAGCATAATTAATATTTTCCTAACATTGTCAAAGTGCACGGAAGACAAACTTGCTCCCCTTCAGGTAAAATCACTTTCACTTATAAAACTAAAACGGAATAGGTTGCAAAATTCAGCAATTCAGCTTGAAATGACAAAGCAAATATCTCCATGTATAACTAACCCAGAAAAAATCTCAACAAATGCCAATCATTTATGAAATCCGAAGTAGGCAGCTCACATTGCATGCAGAAGTGAGGTAATGTGATCAAGCGAGCAGCTGCTATGGGTAAAAATAACACAGGAGGATTATAAGGAAGTACTTTATAATTAAGTCTATGCCTCTGTGTAGCATTATGAGATATATGCAAAGACACCTAGGTGGACGTCCTCAGATAATCAAGGTAGGAAGGTGTTCGATGAAGTCTTGCGGCAAAGCACCGAAACACCACATTACTTAGTTCTGAGGAAAAGCACCACTGTCTACCTTTCCAAACAATAGTTCAAACGGATACCTTTAAAGAGATGCCTCACTGCAGTACGTTTTGCCAGAAGCAGGTTTACATACTCCATTTTATGTCGTTAGTTGACAGCTCGCAGTTTTAGTAGGATCTTGAGCGCACTAATCCTGGTATTGGTGCTTATCCCAAAACAGTGTGATTCTTGTCACATGAATTTCCATTTAACCCCTTACATGCTGAGGACAGAAAGGTTCTGTCTTCAGCTGCGGTGGGCATGGTGCTGAGGATGGAACCGTTCCATCCTAGCACCCACCCAAGGTGGAAGCGCTGATTCACCCCACATGGGTCGCCCAATTCAATGCCCCCACCAGGGAAGGCTTCGGCTGCCACACACACACACCCCCGTGGGCAATCTGGGCACCCCAATGTCATCAAATGCAGCCGACCATGATGGAAGCCATTTGCTTTCAGCTCTTTTTTTTTAAAACAGACACAGCAGAAATTAAGGAGTTTTTTGTTTCCCCCTGTGCCTGTTTTGAATTGATTCCTGCTCCTTGATCACGGATGAGGGGCCATAATTTATTTATGCACCCCCCCCCCCCACTGGTGGTAGATAGGCTGTTTTTTCCAGGTGGGGGTGAAACCCACTAGGCACCAGGGAATTCTATATGTGCAATTAAAGGGAGCGACCCCTTAGGCAAGGTTTGTTGCTCTAGAGGCAAAATGTGTTTTTCTGTGTTAAAGCCCCACACCAGGGGCAAGATCAGCCTTTTTTTGGATGATCTGCCCCCTGGAAGGTTCAAAACCCAGTAGGCACCAGGGATTTTTAATTATGCATTACAAAGGATTGACCCCTTGGGCAAGGGTCGCTCCCCTGGGGAGCAACGTGTTTTCTGTGTCCAACCCCTCTGGGGACAAGTTTAATCTTTTTTTGGCCGATCTGCCCCCAGGGGCGGGGGGCAGTGCTTAATTTGTGCTTATTGTTTCCGGTGCTGAGCACCAGCACTTATTTTTGAGGGCCGGTCCTTATTTGTCTGCCCCTAAGCATTTGCTGCAAGCACAATACACATATGGGAAAGACGGCGAAAGAGGAAAACGAAAAAGCGTCACAATGGGAGAAAGAAGACAGCTGCAAGAGTGAGCTGGAGGGGCTGGGAGTGAGTGTAAATGGATTGAAGAGGCCCAAGATGGCTTCAGGATTACCCTGCCTCAGTATTATGTGCTCCCACATTTAATTGCAGCAGCCGCATGTTTAAGAGGAGGCATTTGAGCACCGGCACCTTTTTATTTACAAATTAAGCACTGGTGGGGGGTTCAAAACCCACTAGACAACAGGGATTTTATTTGATAATTTGTGTGGAGCGACCCCTTGGGAAAGCCCACTAGACACTAGGGGCCAGATGTACGAAAGGATTTTACCCATTCTGTGTCTATGGGAAAAAGCTTTCGTACATATGGCCCTAGGGCCCATATTTATACTTTTTTAGCGCCGCATTTGCGCCGCTTTTTGACGCAAAAACGGTGCAAACTTGCAAAATAATGCAAGTTTGCACCGTTTTTGCGTCAAAAAGCGGCGCAAATGCGGTGCTAAAAAAGTATAAATATGGGCCCAGGGATTTTCTTTTTGATATGTCGGGGATGGCTCCATGGGGCCATTTAGTATGGAAATTAATTGCCCCCTCCAAGTGTAGATTGGGCATATTTCTAAGCCAATTCACCCCCAAGAGGGGGAAAAAAGCTGTTTTATTTTGTGTGAAATTCTCCTTGGATTTGTGCATGATTTGTATTGTGTTGTCTTGTGTGGAATTTTCTTTTGTTTTTCCTTTCTCATGGGATATTGTTGATGCTTGCTGTGCCTGTGCATAGTATGTGCTGGTGAGTCTAGATGTCTCTGGCTAGTAAATGGTATTGTTTTTGAGTATATAGATCTTTGTGATAAAGCCACACTTTGTTTATTACTTATTTTACACAGTGTTGGTTATTGTTGACTTATTTGTCAGGTTACTTTTATTAGTAAGGATTATGGCTAGCCAAAGGATTACCGCTCAGCAGATTGTTGGCATGCTTTTCGAATCTTCCTTTGACCCTGATTATGAGACTGACTCCATATCTGAGACAGAGGAAGAAGTGCAAGGTTCTGGCAGTGAATTTTCTGTCAGAGAGAAAACATCTGATGATGAAGCCACACTCAGTGCAAAGGAAGTGCCTGTTTTAGAGAAGGACACTGAGGTGCCAGTAGTGCAGCAAGAGGCATCTGGATTGCAGCCTGGGGTTGAAAGGCGTCCCATTGGAAGTGCTGAACTCTGGGTTCCCCCGTGCATAGTGCAGCCAGCGTTGCCTGCCCTTACTGGTGCTGCAGGGTATAAAGTGAATACTGACAACTTTTTGCCTATAAATTTCTTTCAGTTGTTTATGGACGATGTATTTTTGGATGAGATTGTTGACCAGACTAATTTGTATGCTGAACAGTATTTGAGAGTCAACAGTGCCAGACTTAAGCCTCACTCTAGAACTATCCGGTGGACTCCCACATATCTGGATAAGTTGAAGAATTTCTCTGGTTTATTTTTTTGGATGGGCTTGATAAGGAAGCCGTCACTGTCTTCATATTGGTCTACTAGCCCCTTGATGGTATTTGCTTCTTCTTCAGATGCTGAATTGTGTTTATAATGCTTCAATGTGGCCACTAATTCACCTTGACTGTGACCAACTTTTTAAGATTTGGCCTGTCCTTGATCACTATGTATATTGAATTTTAGAGACCAAGGTATCAGGGAAAAAAATAGCTGTGGATTAGTCTTTGGTCCTGTTCAAGGGCCATTTGGTTTTTAGGTAGTACATTCCCAGCAAGAGGGCATGTTATGGAATTAGATGGGTATATGCTGTCTAAGAGTAGGACTGGATAGGTCTATAATTTCAGGGTGTACACTGGTAGGAATTCCAGTACTGACCCCCCCCCCCAGGCTGCCTGTCCACTTTCAGAGTCAGTGAGAAAATTGTGTGGGAACTTGGTAGAGGACTTTTTTAAAAAGCTCACCATTTGTATGTAGATATCTTCTACATTGGTGTGCAACTGTTTAGGGAATTGTTTAAATTGGACACTGTTGATTGTGGCACAAAACCACTCTAAACGTAAAGGTTACCCAAAAGAGCTTGTTTGTAAAGAAACTTGAGAGGGGACAGCGCAGTACCTTGCGTAGCGATGAACATCTAGCTGTGAAAATTGTAGACAAGAGAGAATTCCATATGCTGACTATCAACCATGATGAAAGTACTTTACCTGTGACTGTTTGGAGTCAGGTTTCTGAAGTGTGCAAACCTGTGTGCATTTTAGACTACAATAAGCACATGTGGTGTAGATAGAGTAGATCAGAGGTTGGCACCTTACACTGCTGTTCCTAAGGCTTACATATGGTATAAGAAGACGGCTATCCATTTATTCCATTTAGTAACCTTCAGTGCTTTTGTTGTATTCAAGAATTGCTCTCCAGAGTCAAAGATGATATGTGTTCAGTTTCAGAAGTCTGCGATAGGCAGTCTTGTTGTAGTGGAACAGACAGGAGTTCCTCGAGTTGGAGTGGTAGAAAACAGGGCTAGATTGAAAGGTCACCACTTTCCTGACCATATTCTTCTCACACCCAAAAAACACTTCCCAATAGGAGATGTAGAGCCTGTATCCGAAGAGGTGTGTAAACAGAGTCGTAAAAACTGCCCCAACTGTCTTTCTAAACCTGGGCTGTGTGTGCCCACATGTTTCAAGTTGTACTAAATGCAACAGAGTTATTGGGTGCAACCGTGAGCATAAAAGTAAACTGACTGGTTTGTATCATTTTATTTTCTTTGTTCAGATTTCAGTGTTGGCATTAGTATAATATATCTAGTTAGAGCTGCTGTGTTTGTAGATATAGTTTTCCATTTACTTCCAATAGGTACGTGTTTTCTTTTTTGCTAACAAAAATGTGACAGAGGTGTGCATGGACTGGCACTTGGCTGGCGTTGACCTTGGATTGGCACTTGGCTGGTGGTGTGCGTGGACTGGTGCTTGGCAGGTGGTGTGTGTGGATTGGCACTTGACAGGTGGTGTGTGAGTAGTGAGTTGCTGCTGGTCACTACCCACACTGCTAGCCAAACACCAACCCACACACTTTGTCAGGCGCCAACTGGTGTGATTGTTTTGTCAGTCATGTGGGTGTAGGAAAGTGATGGACTCTAGAATGGCGCTGTCGGTTGCTGTGAGTGTTGTGATGAGCTGAACCCATGGCTGTCGGTGTGAATGATCTTGTGTGTGTCACTTATGAAGGTGCAAATGACCTGTAAAGCGATTGGTTCCTTGTCATAAGCTGGGAGTCATTGGTTAAATTTTTTGACCTTTCAATTATCAACAGTGCATTTCATTTTTGTGAAATCTCTTGTTAACATTGTTTTACATTTTGAACCTACACTCGCCCTCATGACAAATCCAACCAGTATGTGCGTGTACTTCAGGAACAGATGGTTGTGAAGTAACATTTGTCTTTTCTGTCTTTCTCTGCCAGGGTGTACAGTATCTCTAAGGAAAATCTACCAACCCTAGATATTTTCGTAAACTAGACACCCGGGGGGTGTACAAGGTATTGGGCTCATGGGCAACAATTCACCAAAATGCCAGGGGTAGTGGAAGTGACATCACACGCCACGCCATTTGACCTTTACTTTTACTCACACACACATGCTTACACATACCCACGTATTCACACACTTTTTTCACATAAATACACTCTCACCGGCAAGCATGCATATAACCTATATTTAAAAGCATTGTTTCCTTAACTTAGCTGCAAGATAAGGTTATATTCCAGCTAATTGTACTCCATGTTTTATTACACATAGTGAATATCATTCAATATTTGGGTAGTAACAAAATCTACAGAAAACCAACAAAAATGTTGGGCCCAAACAGATGTCTATTAGAACAAGCTGCCCCTGTTTCCAGGCACTCATTGTGCCACCTTTGAGGCCATGGGTTGCAAAGGCAGTGCCAGGGGTCGCAGGGTAAGTCAGGGGTCACAGCTGTGATCCTAGGAAACTGCTAAATGACTTCTATGGTTATTCCTCTTATCAAATCCATCAAGTTTTCATACCCACAATGCCCTGCAAACCTAAAAAAGTGAACTAAAATCACACATTTTCTTGATTTTTGTGCCATCTTTTTCCAGAATCAGACGGAAACCACAATATTCCTTCCACCCAGCATTTCCCCACTTGTCCCAATAAAAATGCTGCCCCACTTGTGCAGCTGGGTCTAGTGCCCGAGATAGGAACTAATTAAAATAGCATCAATGGGAGTCCTCACAAAAGGACCCTCCTTGACTTTGGTTTGATTTGTTCTGGTGCAGGCACTAGGCACAGCCACACAAGTGAGATTCCATTTTTATAGGGAGACTTGGGGGAATGCTGGGAGGACAGACGTTTATGGCTCCCCATGGATTCTAGAACTTTCCATCTTAGAAATATGAAGAAAATGTGTTTTTTAGTCAAAGTTTGAGGTTTTCAAAGGATTCTGGGTAACTAAAAATGGTGGGGGCCACACACATCAACAAACCCTGGATACCCCTATGTGTCTAGGTTTACAAAATGTGTAGGTTAGCTAGGTTTTCCTGGGTACCAGCTAAGTTAGGGTCCAAAATCCAGAGCTACCCACATTGGAAAAAGAGGATCAGTTTTGGGTGGAAAAATGTGCTGCATCCAATTTGAATTTTAGGTTGTTTCCTGTCGCGAACAGTAGGTCTACTCAAATAAGGGAGGTGCCATTTTTAACAGGAGACTTGGGGGAATGTCAGGTGGATAGACGTTTATGGCTCCCCACTGATTCTAGAATTTTCCGTCACAGAAATATAAGGGAAATGTGTGTTTTTTAGTCAAAGGTTGAGGTTTTCAAGGGATTCTGAGTAACTAAAGATGGTGAAAGCCATGCAAGGCAGCCCAACCTGGATACCCCTAGGTGTCTAGTTTTTAAAAATGTCCAAGTTGGCTAGGTTTCCATTGGTGCCAGCTCAGCTAGGGTCCAAAATCTAGAGCTACCCACATTGGAAGAAGAGGGTCAGTTTTGGGAGGAAAAATGAGCTGCCTCCATGTTGAGTTTTGGGCCATTTCCCGTCGCGGGCACTAGGTCCATCCACACAAGTGAGGTGCCATTTTTATTGGGAGACTTTGTGGAATGCCAGGTACAAGAAATTTCTGTGCCATCTTCTTCCAGAATCAGAAGCATACCACAATATTCCTCCCACCTAGCTTTTCGCCACTTGTCCCACTAAAAATGCTGCCCCACTTGTGTGGTTGGGTCTAGTGCCTGCAACAGGAACTAATTCAACTAGCATCAATGGGAGTCTTAGCAAACAGGCCCTCCTTGACCTTGGTTTGATTTGTTCTGGTGCAGGCACCAGTACCAGCCACACAAGTGAGGTACCATTTTTATTGTAAGACTTAGGGGAATGCCGGGAGGACAGAAGTTTGTGGCTCCCTGAGGATTCAAGAATGTTTCATCACAGAAATGTGGGGACATTTTTTTTTAGTGAAAGCTTGGGATTTGCAAGGGATTTTTGGTAATTAAACGTGGTGACAGCCATGCACATCAGCAAATCCTGGATACCCCTATGTGTCTAGTTTTAAAAAATGTACAGATTGGCAAAGTTTCCCTAGGTGGCAGCTGAGCTAGGGTCCAAAATCTAGAGATGCCCACATTGGAAAAAGAGGTTTGGATTTGTGTGGAAAAATGTATGTTTTCTGTCACAGACAGTAGGTATATCCACACAAGTGAGGTACCTTTTTTACTTAAAGACATGGAGGAGCTTAGAATAGTAGAACATTTGTTATTACCAATTGAATTTTGCTGCATTTGTGCCTTTCAAATGTAAACTAGTGGATTAGAAAGATTACATTTTTTAAAAATACCACCCAACTCATACCCCAGTATTGGTCCCCACAAATTCAGCAGTGTATAATTAACCACTGCTCCTTATTTCTGTATCTTGTGCCCATTTCAGAAATACATAAGTTTTCTTGGTACCCATTTTTCACTCAGGTTATTTCGATATAAGATTTGGTCTATACTCGAAATTTATGGAAAACCCATTGTATAGTGTAGCTCATTTGCTTGCTCTGGGTACCTTGGGTTCTTGGAGAACCTACAACCCTATATGTTCCCACAACCAAAGAGGTCTACTGGACTAATGGCATATTGCTTTTGTCAATCTGCCAATGTAACAAATAGTTACAGATGAAAATGTTGTCACAGGTGCCAGTTTTTTCCTAATAAATTTCAAGATTTCTTTATTTCAACAGTTATTTCCCTTGGGAAAAACTTCAGGGATCTACACAGATGACCCCTTTTGTTTAGTTTCCATAAATAAATAGCTTTTCTGAATCATCCTTGGGTTTCATACTGGTTTCCACCACAAACTGGAAGTAGGTTGATAGCACAACATAGAGGGAAAATAGGCTACCTCTTAGAAAACTGCACAATCTGTGGTACAAAATTAGGTTTTTTGATTCAGCTCTTCATGTCATGAGAAAATTGTGACTTTAGTACAGTAAATGGTTCATGGATGCCATTTTTAGGGAAAATTACACTTTTATCTGGAGCACGTTTTCCCCATAAAAAAAAAAATCAACATTTTTATATATGTCCCTATTTTCTCGGTCCGTTCCAAAGGAATCCACAGACCCTGTGTCTCTTTAGAATCCCCTGGATGTTGGAAAAGAAGGACACAAATTTGACATAGGTACCTTATCTAGAAAAAGGTTATGGAGTCCTAAGAGAAAACTACCCCAAATATCTAAAAAAGGGCGGCTCAGCAAAGGGGGTGAAAAGGACTAACAATGAAGGGGTTAAGCATGCTACCTAGTATTGTCTCTATGGCAGTTCCACCCTTTCTCTATGTCATATTCTGTAACCTAGCCACAACCAGATCCCCAACCCTTTTGCATAATGTTCCAGATACATCTGCAAATACATCTGCAATTCAAATGTTATTTGTAAACTGCTCAACTGCTTCTTGGAGTTAGGTATGTACTGTATGAAAATACACAAACAAAAAATAAAGATAAATAAATAAAACATCTCAGCTGGTTGTTGGACCTGGCCCTTTTTGCAGGTTCATCCCCAAACATTTTGGCCTCCTTCCTCCTATTTTTTCTGACCAGTATTTGTTGGATTTAGGACTCTGAGCACTTTATCACTGCTGATCAGTGCTAAAGTGCTTGTGCTCACTATGCTAACTGTATTGGTGATTGCTTTATCCCTGGTTGGCATATCTGATTTACTAGTAAGTCCCTAGTAAAGTGCACTAGAGGTGCCCAGGGCTTGTAAATCAAATGCTACTAGTGGGCCTGCAGCTCTGATTGTACCACCCACATGAGTAGCCCTGTAAATATGTCCCAGACCTGCCACTGCAGTGTCTGTGTGTGCAGTTGTAAACTGCCAATTTGACCTGGCAAGGGTACCCACTTGCCAGACCCAAACCTTCCCTTTTTGTACATGTAAGGCATCCCTAAAGTAGACACAAGTTAGCCCCATCAGCAGAGTGCAGTGTATGTTAAAGGTAGGACATGTACTGATGTGTTTTACATGTCCCGACAGTGAAAAATTGCCAAGTTCAGTGTTTACTGTTGCAAGTCCTATCCCTCTCATAGGTTAACATGGGGACTGCCTTTACATATCTTTTAAGTTCAGTTTCCTATTGGGAGCAGATAGAGATCTGGTGTTTGGGGTCTCTGAACTAACAATTTAAAAATACATCTTTTGGTAAAGTTGGTTTTTAGATTGTCAGTTTGAAAATGCCACTTTTAGATAGTAGGCATTTTGTTGCTTAACCATTCTGTGCCTTTACCTGCTTGTGTGTTCCACTTCTGGGTCAGACTGACAGTAGGGCTCTTGTGTATTCCCTCTAGACAGTGACACACAGGGAGCTGGGGTGTAGCCTGCATATCCTGATGAGTCTCCTGGGCTTGAGTGGGGAGGGAGGAGCTGACACTTACACCTGAATGGGCTGCCCCTGTTTTCACACATTGTAGTCTCCAAACCCCTGGTGTTTGTCTGGGTCGAGGGCTGGGCAAGGCAGGATCTTGTCAACAACAGAGACTTCCCTTTGAAGTTTGCCTACTTCAAAGGCACACAGGGGTATAAGTAGTGGACCCAAAACCCCAGATTTTTAGAACACTTCTGGATCAAGAGGAACCTCTGCCAAGGAGAAGAGCGGAAGAGCTGGGGGAGGAGTACTGCCCCTTTGCTGTGTGTGCTTTGCTGGGTTGGCCTGCAGCTGCTGCTTCTGCCTTTGAGAGGACAAGAACTTGACTTTGCTGTGGATCCTGCTTGTGAAGTTTCTCCAAGGGCTGGGACTGAGCTTGCCCCCTGTTTTGAAGTCTCAGGGCCCTCAAAGGCTTCCTCTGTCAACACCTGGACTCTCTTGCTGGGACTCCTACCCTGCCAAGTGGTGCCTTATCCAGTCCCTGGGCCCTTGAAAGAAGAAGCTGGTGAAAAACCAAGAAGAACCAAGTGTACTGACTTCGTAGGATTCTCAGACTGACACCCCTGCCAGATCCCGCATGCTGCCTGCAACTGAAGCCGTGGTCTCGGCTGTGGTGTGACGAGCCCGCAGGCCCTTCGCCGTCGCAGCCTCACTGAAGTCCATGACGCCATGAGTTCTGAAGTGCCGCGCCACCGACATTCGTGACACTAGACTTCACCGTGGCACCTGCAGCCCCATGGCGTGACCCTCAACTCTGTGAGGTCGCCGCACCACGTCATAACCGCCAGATGTCGACCCCGCTGGAAGTGCAAGCTCTGACGCTTCACAGCGACACCACCTCGCCTCAACAGCTCTGTAGCAAGGACCCCATGCCTCGCATCGACACCTCCGCTCCTTTGTTCCGCAGCACTGGAACCGATGCTGCACCGGATCCAGCGATGCCTCGATCTGCGACTCCGTGCACCGGCCTGTTTACTCATTTTCACAAGGCACTGTACCTGGGGGTCCATGTGACTCTGTGAAAGGGCCATTGGAATCGGATTGTTGGGAACAACTCCGTCATGATGCCGTGATATCACCAAACCGAAGCATTCGTGTTTCTAAGCGCTACATAGAATTTAATCTTTAAAAATGTCGTGACTTTGCTTATGTATGTTGTATTTTTGTCATTCTGGTCTTGATTTACTCATATAAATATTGGCTATGTGTCTAACCTGGTATTGAGTGCTTTTGTGGTGTTTTCACTGTGTTACAGTGTGTGATTGCACAAATACTTTACACATTGTCTCTGAGATAAGCCTGACTGCTTGTTTCAAGCTATCTAGGAAGTGAGCAGGGGTTATCCTAGGTGTGTATCGCCCTTACCCTGACTAGAGTGAGGGTCCCTGCTTGGACAGAATGCAAACTGACTGCCAACCAGAGACCCCATTTCTAACACTGATGATGTACTGTGAGGTAGAGTGTAAACCTATGTTTGGCTGTAAAGAATTCTAATATGCAAAGTGAAGACTTTCTACTGGTACACTTGAAAGTGAATGAAAACAGATGTCCCATATATCCAGCATCAAGGAAAAGCACTTCCTCTTTCTTCACTGCTCTGCAGCCAGATAAGTGATTTTTCTTGGCTGGATATTTGAGTGTAATTGTGTAGTGTTACTATACCGTGCCTATATTGATTGGGGTGCCCGCTATTGTTTTTTTCTTCTGCTTGCCGCGTATACTTAGGAGGCTTGTTTTCCCTGACGAGCGTTTTTTTTCCCTTCCGTAGCTTAACATATTGTTGTGTGGTGTTAATAGGCCCCCAGGACTGTCGGAGCACAGGCGCTGCCTTTGGCCCTTTTCTCCTTCACCTGACATGCTCGCTACTGCTTGCAGCGAGAAGCGTGGGTGGTCTAGAGGTAGGCATGCGGTGTAGCAGTCCTTACACCAGCATTCCTGTAATCTGACATGTGTCTCACTGCTGTGAGATGTATGGTGACCTTGTGCGCACACTAGGGGATGAGAGGAGCACGCGTTCTCCTTGACAAATAAAGCGCTCCTCCCCTGGACATTCCTAAAATTCAACAGTGTGAATCTCGATAATCCTGTCAATTTCTCTTTCGATGTCAGTGAAGGGAAATTGACTTTGAGGATGCTTGTGACGGGGCTCGCCTCCTGCGTTATTTAACCTAACTGTAGGCTCCAGATAAAAGGTGTACTGCAGATCATTGGCATTTTTCCACTGCCTTTCATAGGCAGGCCGAATTAGTGTTTCTCCTTGCATCAAGCATTGACCAAATTTATTTTGCTCGGGCCGGCTTCTAGTCTGTTTCTACATACTTTAGTCTCTTAAATATTTGTTCCTGCCTTGACCTCATACTCCACCTGATCATCAATGGCAGGTGCATCTCATGATTACTGAGAGCCCATTAAGGAAGAACAGGCATTTCCTCCCATTCATTAGTAGCTAGTGGATGTGACTGATGCTTCCCTGGAAAGGGTGGTCAGCTAGGCTCTACAACCCATGAGTCAAAAAATATTTGATCTAGTGGCACGTCATATCATTTTACCCCCGACTGGGCAAGACCTGTGGCACGAGTCTTCTACCAACTCAAGGAGGTGCCTATGGGTAACAGTAAAAAGGCTAGGCCAGACACCAACGCCCAATTCGCCTCTACCTCCTCTGATACCTTTGAAAGGCTTCGCCAGGACTTCCTGAAAAAGCATCTTGACACCCTGGAGACACACTTTGATTCCCAGCCTAGGGCTATGTCGGAGGAAGATTCCTGCTCCCACCAGGGAACAGACGAGAGTGACAGAGAGGACTCTGACAGCCCTGATGGGGACTTAGGCAATGAACCAGGCCAGAGCAGACCTTGGTAACCGGAAGGTGGCAGCAAGAAGCTCAGGCTGGGGGAGAATGGTGAGCAGGACTCAGTTGGGGTGCCAGTTATGTTGAACCTGGAAAACATCTATCATCCTCCCTTGGCGAGCTGGGTCCCTACATCTAAAGTGGCACACCATGTGGCAAGCTGAATCAAAAATCCCATGAACCAGGAGGTCTGGGAGCAGGGCGGCTGCGCTGCAAGGGAAGATGAGAGGGAGATTCCTTGACTTAGCCCTGGCACTTTATAAAAGATTAATCGCGAAGGGCTGGAAGGCCCCGAGCAGCCCCTCACAGACTGACTGGAAAGGTGACGTTTTGAAATGGTCCAGGGCCGAACTGCAGGTTTTGAGGGCAGAAGAAGCAAGAGGAATCCGACAGGTCCCCATTGCCCCAGAATGGGAAGACCTGGTCTCACACTGGAAAGGTCTATGTAAGAAGGCAACAGCACCCGAGGTAGAAATAAGGGATGAGTAGCACACCCCATGAAGCTGACACAAGGGGAAGTTCCCGAGTGGGGGCCTGAAGACGAATACTTACACAATCAAAATGCACAGACTGAGGTAGTACAGAACCACGCGAATAGCAACTTTATACACCACCAATAGAGGGGAGGGATAAAGTAGGTGGAGGCCTGCCTATCTGCACGCTGGTGCGCCCGGGGCTTGGCCCTCCCTCTCATGCTCCTATGATCACGTGCCTCCTTATGGTATCAGTAAATAAGTCCCACCCACACAATGCCGCTATGTTGACCATTAGTTCGTTGGTCTATTTACCTTAATTTTTGTTCTTTTGCCCTCTCAACTCCGTTACTTTCCTTTTTATATTTTCACTCTCTCTCCCTTGTTGTTAGTATCTCAACCAAGTTATGGGTCAGAACAGAACTAAGTTGACCACTGACTTACGGGATCCCAAAAGGCAACACAGGCCGGCGAGTAATGTAACGCAAAATGTAAATATGATAATCACACCAGAGTCAGGGATTGATGAAAGCATTAAGGAAACATACGAGGTCCAGGATTTGAGTAGAGAATTAAAAGCAGTACGAATTGTAAATACAAACTGTCTGAGAGAAATGTACAGTGAATACAAAATGTTGCAATGAAAGAGTAAACAGATGTAAGATAATAAAAGTTAATAAAATATAATAAAAAATAAAAAAAAACAATGCTGGATCCCTGGAAGCAAAACCTTTTTGAAAAACTAAACAAAATTCTGAATTCAGCAAGGGGTCATTTGTGTAGATCTAACAAGGTTTTCCTATAGAAAATAACAGCTGAAATAAAAAAATATTGAAATTGAGGTGAAAAAAACGCAATTTTTCTCCATGTTTTACTCTTTAATGCCAGATTTTTTAAAGCAATATAATGTTACATCTGCTGGGGGGTTATTCCAACTTTGGAGGAAGTGGTAATCCGTCCCAAAAGTGACGGTAAAGTGACGGATATACCACCAGCCGTATTACGAGTCCATTATATCCTATGGAACTCGTAATACGGCTGGTGGTAAATCCGTCGCATTTGGGACGGATTACCACCTCCTCCAAAGTTGGAATAACCCCCCTGGACTCTTCTGGTTGTGGGGATATATAGGGCTTGTAGGTTCATCAAGAACCCTAGGTACCCAGAGCCAATAAAGGAGCTGCGCCTTGCAATGGGTTTTCATTCTACACCGGGTATTCAGCAATTCATTTGCTGAAATATAAAGTGTGAAAAATAGGTATCAAGAAAACCATTGTATTTGCAAGATGGGCACAAGATAAGGTGTTGAGAAGCAGTGGTTATTTGCACATCTCTGAATTCCGGAGTGCCCATACTAGCATATGAATTACAGGGCATTTCTCAAATAGATATCTTTTTTACACACTGTCTTACATTTGAAAGGAAGAAATGTAGAGAAAGACAAGGGGTAATAACACATTTTTTGCTATTCTGTGTTCCCCAAGTCTCCAGATAAAAATGGTACCTCACTTGTGTGGGTAGGACTAATGCTCGCTACAGGAAATGCAACATGGACACATCACATTTTTACATTGAAATCTGACGTGTTTTCTGCAAAGTACCTATTTGTGGATTTTGGCCTCTCGCTCAGCCGGCACCTAGGGAAACCTAACAAACCTGCCCATTTTTGAAAACTAGACACCTAGGAGAATCCACGATGGGGTGGCTTGTGGGGCTCTCATCAGGTTCTGTTACCCAGAATCCTTCGCAAACCTCAAAATTTGGCCAAAAAAAACACTTTTTCCTCACATTTCGGTGATAGAAAGTTGTGGAATCTGAGGGGAGCCACAAATTTCCTTCCACCCAGCATTCCCCTAAGTCTCCCGATAAGAATGGTACCTCACTTGTGTGGGTAGGCCTAGTGCCCGCAAAAGGAAATGCCCCAAAACACTATCTGGACACATCAATATGATCAAATACAAAACTAGCTGTTTTTGCGGGGGCACCTGTATTTTTGGTCCTGGGCTAAGCAGCCATCTAGGGAAACCTACCAAACCCAGACATTTCTGAAAACTAGACACCCGAGGGAGTCCAGGGAGGTGTGACTTGTGTGGATCCCAAAATGTTTTCTTAACCAGAATCCTCAGCAAACCTCAAATTTAGTTAAAAAATCAAAATTTTCCCACATTTCTGTGTGGGATCACCGCACCAGGACAAATTTCCTACCACTTAACGTTCCCCTCAGTCTCCCGGTAAAAACTGTGCCTCACTTGTGTAGGTCGGCCAAGTGTCTGTGACAGGGAAGAGCCAAAAACATGTTGAAATTGAGGGAGAACCAAAGTGGGACCAAAAGGCAGTTTGAAAAAAACATTTTTAGGTTGACAAGTGCAGCAGAATTTTTATCGGTATAGATGAGACAATGTTGGGTGGTAGGAATTTTGTGGGTTCCTGCAGATTCCAGAAGGTTCCATCACAAAAATGTGGGAGAAATGTGTGGTTTCCAGCAAAGTTGGAGGTTTGCAGGGCATTGTGGATACGAAATGGTGAGGGGTGGATTTGAAGCAACTACCCTGTAATCAACCAGATGTTTAGTGTTCGGATGTGTCAAGGTCTTGTGGATTTTTCTACATGGAAGCGTCCGAAAGTCCAAAAAGTGCAGCCCTCACCATTCCAAGTGGGACGGTTTTGAGAGTTAGCCAAGCTCTCATGGCTCAAATGTAAAACAAAAACTCAAAATAATCAAATGTCCTCTTGCTTGCCGTGGGGTAAGATGTTTTAGTGTGCGGGGGAGAGCTGAAAGACTGTTACTCCCTTCAGTTCGGGTGGGGGCATAACCAGGCCCATACTGCCACAACCCCACTATTTTTTTTATTCCCTGGCATCTAGTAGACTTTCTGCCCCCCTTGGGTGTGGATTGGGGGTAGATGCCCCATCTTCCCACTGGTGGGCAGAACAACTTTGGCCCCATTTATTTGGGGTGGGGGTATGGTCATACCCCATCCTCCTATTTTGAAAAAAAAATCTTCCCTGGTCTCTGGTGAGCTTTCAGCCCCCGTTGGGGGCAGATGGGCCTTCCAAAAATAGGCCGATGTGCCCCCAAGGAGGGCAGATATGGCCAACAGTAATGTGCCCCCATGGGGAGCGACTCTTGCCCAAGGGGCTGCCCCCAAACAAAACATACATACCAATCCCTGGTGCCTAAGTGGTTTCTGCCCCACCTGGGGGCAGATCGGCCTAATACAAATAGGCCGATCTGCCCCCAAGGGGAGCAGAAATGGCCTAAAATGAATTTGCCCTCCCAGGGGAGCGACCCTTGCGTAAGGGGACGCTCCCCTTGCATAAAATTGGCGCAAAGAAAAAAAATACCCATTGCCTAGTGGTTTCTGACCCCCTTGGGGGCAAATCGGCATAATAAAAATAGCCGATCTGCCCCCAAGGGAGGCAGAAATGTCCTAAAATAAATTTGCCTCCCCCGGGGAACGACCCTTTCCTAAGGGGTCGCGCCCCTTGCGTGAAATTGACGCAAAAAAATAAAAATCCCTGGTGTCTAGTGGTTTCTGCTCCCCTTGGGGCAGATTGGCCTAATAAAAATAGGTTGATCTGCCCCTAAGGGGGGCATAAATGGCCTAAAAATAATTTTGCCTCCAGGGGAGTGACCCTTGCCTAAGGGGTCACTACTCACATATAAAAAAATACCCTTCGTGTATTATATTAGGCCGCTCTGCCCCCAGGTGGGGCAGAAATGGCCTAAAAATAACTTGGCCCCCTGAGGAGCAGCCCTTACTCAAGGGGCCACTCTCCTTATGTGTAATTCTGGCAAAAAAAAAACCCTGGTGTATAGTGGGCATTTCTGCTGCCTGATCTCAGCAGAAATGCTGGCAGAGAAATGAAAGGAAAGGAAAGGCGTTTCCTTTTCTTTCATGCTTCTGCCTGCCCCTTCCTCCCGAGCGGAAGAGAAATGTTGAGCATGGGAGGTGACCTCTGATGACCTCTCATCAGACGTCACTTGGGAGGTCGCGGTGGGGGTGGAAGGGGAAGCGATTCCCCTTCCAGCCCTGCCATAGGGGTTGAGGGGGAAGCCTCTGTGACAAATATAGGTTGCAGGGATCAGCAAAACTTTTTATTACCCTCAAGAAGACTTTGAAACCAGAGTCAGTGAGGTATATCCCCCGTTGGGTGAGATGGGTCTTACCAGAGGCAGGTATTGATACATCCTCTTTTAGGGCCCACTCCACTAGAGGATCCATGGCGTTGAAGGCCTTTTCCCTTGGGAGGCGCTTAGAGGATATACTTAGAGCTGCTGATTGGTGTTCTGGCTCTACCTTTAAGAGCTTTTATTTTAAACTGATCACTGGCATGGCTTCTCTGGTTCTTGACAAGCTTTAAACTAGCATAATACGAGCCTCCGGTCCTGACGTAGAATGTGAAATTTCCTAGCTATGGTGAAGGAAAACTTCAATTCTACAAAGGACATGGAGGCCAGGATTATCCCTTCTGAATGGTTACAGTCCATCACCCTCCCTGTAACTTAAGAAGTCTTCAGTGTTAGATAAACATATCTATGAGTGTCGATGTACCTTGAGGGGGTCTAAGACCAATGTTGAGATATTGTTTATCGGAAGTATGATTCATTCTGTTTTTTCCCTAGAAGTTGTTGATACATTACTGCACTTGCTTGCCTATGACAATATTGTTGGCACTGATGAGTGATTGAGAGAGGGTTGCTGGTAGCGGGAATTAATTCTTTCCATATCTATTTGCTCCCTTGGGTTCCGATCAGAAGCAGGAATTTTGAAAGAGCAGCTGAATCCAGGATGTTCAAAGGAAGAGGGAGTGTTTTTCCTTGATGCTGGATATATGGGACTCACTATATGGTTGTTGTGTTGAGTTGTTGCAAAGACTCCTGGGATTTGCAGTTTTTTAATAAGGTGTTTTTTGTTAAGGCTGCTGAAAGAATAAACGAAAGAGTTAAGCATAATCTTCGCTTATGTGTCCTTCTTAAAGGAAATGGTTCCACACTTGTCCGACCTGCCAGGTTCCTGCACCAAATGCGGAGACTGTCAGTACTGCTGTGCGAATGCCAAACTCATTTACAATCTTAAACAAGTAAACTGCTAACTAGCTCATGTGATCGTTCCAAAAACAGTCAGCGCCATCTTGAAACACTGAAACCTGATAAAATCACTCAATTCCATAACATACAGAAATAACAAAAAGTCAAATAAAACTAATGTAATTGACAAATCATGATGGAACATGTCAGCCCATACTGAAACAGTAAGTACCAACAGAAACTCTCTATATATCGCCAAGCGAGACATACTAGATCATATGATACCTCAATAGACGGAATGTGCCATATTGGAATCAGCAGCCCAAATGATAAAAAAGCATATCAATCAAAGACAAAGAGAAGCTCCAAATAATCATATTATGAGCCTATCAGCTAGAATTTAAACCGGGTAAATGTTGTAACAACATTTAATCACAACTTAATCCAAACTACCCCATAAAACGGACAAATACTTCTTAAATCAGACCTCACTACATACACTCGACTTATCTTGAAAAAATAACACCAAGGACAACCATAGAAGCAGGCTATTCACATCGTGGACAGGGAGTACCGTTCAACTTGTTGACTGAGTCCTTGCTTAACACACTTTCAAAATCCATCTGTTCTCTTTCAATGTGAGTAATCAATCCACATCATGTCTTCTCCCAGAGGGACTGATAGCTTCTAGTATAAACCATTTCATTTCATTGGCAGCGTGTGAGCATGATTTATAATGAACATTCAACAGAACTATCTGAACATTACATCTAATAATTCTTGGTTGATGTTGTAAAATCTGTTTCCTGACTTGCTTAGTGGTTTTACCAATGTAATGCAAAGTACGTGGACAATTTATACAGTAGATAACATTCTTTGAACCACAATTAGTGAATTGTTTGAGCTGTCATGTTCTTCCATTCAATACTGATTATTGTGTGGTGAGCCTGTACTGCAGGTGATGTAACTCAAAATCCTGTGATCACCTCTGGATCACGCTTGGAAAATGTATTAAAACAGCAACATCTTTGTAGTGATGTGACTTCATTAAGCAACACACCATTTTACGGTCGCAGATTAAACCTTAACCAAACATTACAAAACAATAAAACACCGAGATCGATGTTTAAAAAGATCTAATGAAAAAATACTATTTCATTCTCATCTTTATCGATCCCTTTTGAAAGCATTCAGTCTGTTTATAATTTCACTTTTCTGCAAGAATGTTCTAATTTCTACAGAAAGAAAATAAAGGTCTAATAGTTCAGAGCATCAATAATGTCAGTTTTGGTCTTTCAGTTTATCATAGAATTAGTGATATAATTATTTTTAAAAACAAGTAGTGTTCAAGTCAATACTTTTCTTGATATTCATTTGTTGAATTGTTTTAAGCAACCCCTAGAGAAGGTCAGCCAATAGTGTGACTGATAAGATAAAGATGTGGCAAAATGTTTCTCATTCCATAGTACATGGAACCTAATTGGGCTCAAGGTCTGCAAAACACATACCACTGAATAAAAAAGCTGAATTGATTCTGGGCATCCTGCAATCTAACTACAAACTGTACGGTTTGTGCAGTTCAAGTGGTTCTCCCTTGAGAAACGAGTTCCAGAGAGAAACACAAAAAATACACACTGCCTGGATCATGACAAGTTCAAGCTGTTTGCGTGGCTCTCCCTAGACCTCCTTTTTCTCGGACGCACCACATGAAGTGCACAAAAGGTAAGAAATCTCCAAAATTTCCTTATATCGCATTGTTGCTCGTGGAGTATATTTTGGGGCAGATTTATGGAAGGTCGAGTTGTGCTGAGTGCAGCGCCACTTTCCCCGTGCCCCTTAGCACTCCCCTACCGCCACTGTGTGTGTGCCGTATTTAAAATACAGTGCACCATGATGCAGGGTAGGGGGCAGCAGCATTATTATTCATGACGCTATTGATGTACTCTTGCATAGTACATAGGAGCCCATTTTAAATTATGGAAGCCCCCCTTTTAACGTTTGCTCTGAGCAGGTGTTAGAAGGGCCAAACAAAATGACGCAAGGAAATCACATAGATTTGCTTGCTACATTTTTTCGGCTACCCCGAACAGGGAAACCGCCCCTTTGCATACAATATGCCTGGCGCAGCCATAATGTAGCGCAAAGGGTTAAAAAGTGGCACACTGCATGCATCGCGCCACTTTGTAAATATGGTGCTAGGATTTTGGCCTCCTTGCACCACATTAGCGTCAAAATAAATGACGCTAATGTGGTGCAAGGTGGCGCTAGGGGCTTATAAATATGTCCCTTTGTATCCTAATTTTGCTCCACATGCAAATTTTTGAAAATGGGCAACTTTCACTTGTTTAGCATTTTGCTAAACGATTTCGCTGAACCTTACTTATAACATTGATGTCTGATGCCCAAGGCCGGTTTGGTGAACACAAATTAGATCTGGGACTATTGATGATTGTGCTAGTCAGTGCATGTAAAAGCAAGTATAACTTCACCAGCCTTTGGCAATTGACACCCTGGCTGCACGCCAGAGTAACATGGACGCACCTGATCGGTGTTGCTGTCTACCACGTGCATCAAGATAATCTTGATAAACTTTGGCTGACTCTGGCACTTAATATTTCATTCAAGAAAATGAGCATCACCTCTCTAGTACGGAATGCCACAATTGTGTATCCCGAAGGATGAAGGAAGAGAAGCTGTAGGACCCACCATCTCGGTTTCATTGCTGCAACCTTCTATTTTGGAGGTTCACTTTTAAGATGACGAACACAATTCGACTGTTACTTGTACGTCGAGGTCAGTAATAGTAACCTGCGCTACTTTGCCTCCCGAGTACTGAGAACCAGAGAAGCATAGATAGGGGAGTATAGATTTACAATTCTTGTCTCCATATCTCCTTCCATTGGCAATGTTAGAAATGGGGTTTTTGGTTGGCAGTCAGGTTACCCTCTGTCCAAGCAAGAACCCTCACTCTAGTCAGGGTAAGTCACACACAATCCAAACTATCCTGTGCCCACCCTCTGGTAGCTTGGCACGAGCAGTCAGGCTTAACTTAGAAGGCAATGTGTAAAGCGTTTGTGCAATAAATCACACAATACCACAATATAGCACCACAAAAATACACCACACAGTGTTTAGAAAAATATATAATATTTATCTGGGTATTTGCAGGTCAAAACGATCAAAGATGCAACATGAATTTGTAAAGATATCACTGAAAAGTGATATGAAGTGTGTTAAGTCTTTAAAAAGTAAATAAAGTCTCTTTCAAGCACAAAGTACCTGGTTTGGAGTGGAAAATCTCCGCAGAGGGCCGCAGAAGAGGAGATGCATGGAAAAATGGTGTGTGCGTCGGTTACGCCCCTTCAAACACGGGTTTGCGTCGTTATTGTTCATGCGGTGAGACGTGCGTCGTTCTACGGGAAGAATAATGGTGTGTGCGTCGGTTTCGCCCCTTCACACACGGACTTGTGTCATTATTTTTCACTCAGGGAAGACGTGCGTCGTTTTCCGGCACGCGGACTGTCTCCTTCTGGGGATCGCGGGATTACCAGATGTCCCAGGGTCTGTGCGTGGATTCCTCAGCTTGTTATCCGGCTGCGCGTCATTCTGGGGGGCTGTGCGTGGAATTTTCTTTCTCACGGCAGGTGTCGCGTTGATTTCCTCTCTGGAAGTCGGGTGGCGTTGTCCATGCGAGGCCGTGCGTCGAAGTTACGGTCTACCGCAGACGTTGCGTCGAGCGGCATCTTTCTGGATCGGCGTGCAGTGAATTTCTCACCGCAGAGCAAGCTGTGCGTCAAAATTTTCGGCGCACAAGGAGTCCAGTTGAAAAAGAGAAGTCTTTTTGGTCCTGAGACTTCAGGGAACAGGAGGCAAGCTCTATCCAAGCCCTTGGAGAGCACTTTTGCAGCAAGACAAGAGTTCAGCAAGGCAGCAGGCCAACAGCAAGGCAGCAGTCCTTGTAGAAAGCAGTCAGGTGAGTCCTTTAAGCAGCCAGGCAGTTCTTCTCGGCAGGATGCAGGTTCAGGTTTCTTCTCCAGCAAGTGTCTGAGGTGGTAGGGCAGAGGCCCTGTTTTATACTAAATTGTGCCTTTGAAGTGGGGGTGACTTCAAAGAGTGGCTAAGAAGTGCACCAGGTCCCCTTTCAGTTCAATCCTGTCTGCCAGGGTCCCAGTAGGGGGTGTGGCAGTCCTTTGTGTGAGGGCAGGCCCTCCACCCTCCCAGCCCAGGAAGACCTATTCAAAATGCAGATGTATGCAAGTGAGGCTGAGTACCCTGTGTTTGGGGTGTGTCTGAGTGAATGCACAAGGAGCTGTCAACTAAACCTAGCCAGACGTGGATTGTAAGGCACAGAAAGATTTAAGTGCAGAGAAATGCTCACTTTTGAAAAGTGGCATTTCTAAAATAGTAATATTAAATCCAACTTCACCAGTCAGCAGGATTTTGTATTACCGTTCCGGCCATACTAAATATGACCTTCCTACTCCTTTCAGATCAGCAGCTACCACTTCAACAATGTATGAGGGCAGCCCCAATGTTAGCCTATGAAGGGAGTAGGCCTCAAATAGTGTAAGAACGAATTTAGGAGTTTTACACTACCAGGACATATAAACTACACAGGTACATGTCCTGCCTATTACCCACACAGCACCCTGCGCTAGGGGTTACGTAGGGCGCACATTAGGGGTGACTTATATGTAGCAAACAGGGAGTTTTAGGCTTGGCAAGGACTTTTAAATGCCAAGTCGAAGTGGCAGTGAAACTGCACACACAGGCCTTGCAATGGCAGGCCTGAGACAAGGTTAAGGGGCTACTTAGGTGGGTGGCACAACCAGTGCTGCAGGCCCACTAGTAGCCTTTAATCTACAGGCCCTAGGCACATATAGTGCACTCTACTAGGGTCTTACAAGTAAATCAAATACCCAATCATGGATAAACCAATCAACAGTACAATTTACACAGAGAGCATATGCACTTTAGCACTGGTTAGCAGTGGCAAAGTGCTCAGAGTTCAAAAGCCAACAACAGCAGGTCAGAAAAAATATGAGGAAGGAGGCAAAAGGTTTGGGGATGACCCTGTCAAAAAGGCCAGGTCCAACAGGCAATTTGTTGGTTATCAACACTGAGGAGTCAATGTAAGTACCGACTGGCATGAGAACGCAATGTTTTGATCGAACACTGGAGGTCTGTGCAGGGAGAAGTGAAGGGTTAGAGAGGCACGAACAGAGAGCGGTACAGGCAGGGTCGAATCACCGTAAAGGACATGCAGAGACAGGCAATGGTAAAGCTGGGACAGTTGCAGGTCAGGCAGGGAGAAACAGTGGCAGAGAGAGACAGGCAGAGAGTTATGATTACGAAGAAGGAACTGGCAAGAATGAAGCAAGGGGAGGTGTGGACAGAGAGAGACGTGTGTGCAGGAAAAGTTAAAGTGAAATATGCAGCAAGAGAAAGGTGGGGGGATGAGGTGTGGGCAGAGCTTAATTTGTGCTTGTTGTTTCTGGTGCTGAGCACCTGCACTTATTTTTGAAGGCTTGCACTTATTTTTCTGCCTCAAGCATTTACTAGGAGTGAAACACTCATGTGGAAAGACGGAGAAAGAGAAAAACGAAAATTCATCATAAAGGGTGAAAGGAGAAAGCAGCAAGAGTGAGCTGAAGGGGCAGGGAGTGGCCATAAATGGATTAAAGAGGCCCAAGATGGTTTCAGGATCACGCTGCCACAGTAGTATGTGCTCACACATTTAATTACAGCAGCCGCGTGTTTCAGAGGAGAGCTTTGGACACCAGCACGTTTTTATTTACAAATTAGGCACTGGGGGCGAGCACCAAGAGGTGAAGACAGATATAGGTGCAGACGATGCAGGCTAGGAGAGGTGCTGGCAAGGAGCAATGCTCGCAGGGAAAGTACAGGGAGAGAGAGGTCCAGGCAGGTAGAGCTAAAGGAGAGCAGAGCTGTAGGCAGGGAGAGGTACTGGGAGGGAGGGGTGATGGCAGGGAGAGCTGCCATCTTAAAGAGATGCAGCAGGGACACAGAGGTATGGGGAGGCCAAGGTTCGAGTCGTGAAAGGTGTGACCAAGGAAAGGTATAGTAATGAAAGGTGTAGGCTGGGAGAGGAATTATCTGTGTGTCACATATAAAACGTCAACAACAAAATACCAGTTTTGGTGCATTCTTCTGAATGCCTTTGTGCACGCGCATCTTTTTTGATATATACACACTGGAAAGCCGACATTTGTAAAATAATTGTTAAAATATTTTAGTTCAATTAATTCTGTCTACAACATCACGTTCCAGCATCCCTGATAAGTGTCTTTACTTCGTTTCCCACATAGACCACAAGACACCATGAAGGAAAGATGAGCTATGGCACAGATGTGTGGTCTTACTGGTCAACATGTTTAATCGTCTCCTGTTTGAGAGGAACACAGAATGTGTCGAAACAGAGATCAATAATTAATAACACTGATTTCTAACATCATTATGGGGCCTACATAACATTACTTTGTGCTTAAACTGTAAATCCAACTTGGATGTTATTATGACAGGAAAGTTAACATTTCAAATAGAAAGAGATATAATATATGGGTTTAAGTCCCGTCTACAGTCTAGCAAAAGCACTACTTCCGCTCTTCTTAGTAAAAAAACAAATTGGAACAAACAAGTGCTACGTAATTGTCAGAAACTGGGTTATCAAAGTGAGAGGAAGTGACCCCTACCAACTTAATAATCAAAATGTGGTTTGGCCAAGACACAATTCTTAGAGAATCACTGCTAAATCCTTAGTAGCGACTTCAGAAACAGCAGGTAATTACCAGTTAATTTCAAGCTGTACAAACAATTTTAAAGAAAAGAACACAATGAAATAAAAGTCTCAAATCATTTAGACAAACAGAGAAACATCTAGTCAGCAAGAAGACACCAAAAGCATTAGAAGTGTGCCAGCATTAGAACCTCAGATATGTTTCCTTTTGTTTTATTTTTGGCCAAAGCTGTTTAAAAAAATAAGGGACCATTAAAAAATAACAGTGTGCAGTTTTCCTGGGCATGGGGATGATTCGGGGTCAATGGAGCCAAGGGAAGATAAACCAAGCGGGTCCTCCTGGTCAAAGTTTTTAAATCAGGACCTAATGTCAAACTCTTTCAGCAGGGCAAGTGTCCCTTGAAGTCTGCTACATTGCTGTTGAATTCCCAATTTTTGAGCCATCTCCCACAGCATTAGAAGAACGTGAACTAGACCGGTTAGTTAAATCAATTTTACCAATCACATTTTAGGTCTAGAACACACAAAAACACACACAGAGGCACTGAGTAGGAGTGTCGCAGGACAAAGAGTCTTAATGCCAGCCAAGATTAAGGTTCAAGAAAAAGGCAAAAAAGTGGGAATGACAATCCAGAAACAGTGAGTTTCTTCCATATTGCTACATAAACCATCCTCAAAACGCCATGACAGACTGCTGAAACAAGTAATCACAAAGTATTAACAGTGTGTGCAAGACAATGGCTGGGGTGGCTGACCTAAAAACACTTTCCAAAAATCCTTTTCTTGTACTTTATTTACTTTATTAAAGGGCTGATAACATGAGATTCTCAAAACAGCTAAAGTTGTCTTTAGCCAGGCCTCAAATTCTAGGATTAGTATCCGCCAATCAAGTAAATAGTACTGAGGTATGAGTATGACCTGAAAGAAGTAAATGGAGGTATGTGAAATTCTAAACAATAGTACAACCAAACTATGTTCATTAGCTGATTATGGGTCTTTAGACTTTATGAAACTCACTACTGAAATAATGGTACAGCTTGGTACAAAATATGTTAAAACCTGAACTTAGACACAAGAAAAGAAAAGATAAAACAGATGACAATACAAGACAGGTTTGAAAATTATAAGATGGCTAACAGTAAAAGGTGGAAGAGAACAGGGACTCTCCGGGTGACTTCAGTTTTCAATGTACTATTGCTATTCTATTAACTGCCTAAGACAATATTGACACTGTATTAGGAAAAAATCAAACAACAAGGTTTATAGGCCTTCTAGACAAACTTATTGAACCTTTTTAGTGATCAGGAAATACATTTTGGGTAAGAGATGAGCATAGACATGATATTATTGTCATGGTAAAAACTGGGTTGTCTGGTACTCACTAGTTGTCAAACCAATTTAGCCCAGATCGTCCTCTGGGAAAATCAATTGTCAGGTAACAAATAGCAGAAAATGTTATTGACTGTCAAACAAATCTGCACATTCGCAATACTGAGCGCAATAGGAGAGAGATGAGTATTGAATTATTTTAGGCCTTTGATTCTGGTTCAATATTTTTATTATTATTATCTAACCATTTACTTAGGACACCTGGATCTATCGGAATGAGGGTGCTTTAAATTGGAACAAATGTAACCAAGGTTGCATCTAGATAGGAAGCTGGTCTGCCAATTTTGTAACAATCCATAATGGATGTGGGGTTTAGGTATCTCTCATGACAGTAGATTAGGAAAGGTCTAGAAACATGAGTATCATGCTGTTTATGGGAGATAGAGGGTTTAATAAAGTGGATTATTATTTGGGGTGGGCAGTCACTCATCTTAAGAAATAATAACATTAACTTTTCAGTGTAAACCCTAAAAGCCAACAAATCAACCAGAGCTCCACTCCCTGCTAGCTAAGGTACAGAGGAAAAAGGCCTAATGCCAAAGTCAAAACCATAAAAATCTCAAATTAAATTAGAAAAATACAATAAATGACACCAAAATGATACAATACGATAAGAGGAACTGCACATATCAATGCTTAATGTTTTAAGTGAAAATAGTACCAAAAAGCACTAAGCACCAATGATATTCTATTGTTGTGGTAGGCCGGGAATACAGTGCACTTTGAGGCTAATTGCAATGGACCCTGAAGTTGGATAAACCAGCAAAATGACCCGGTCAAGGCTTTTACCTTCTTAGTCTGCAAAGTGTGTCATGGGTCCATTTTAGTCTTGTTCGGGCACATTTATTTTAGCTTAGCTGAGGCCTGCGGTCTGTGCCCTTTTTCCTAGTTCACATGCTATGTTTTAATTTATTCATTGTAGAATAGCCTGCTTACAGCTGTAGTGTTTTATTTTCTTTATCAGTTGTCAGTTAGCGAATGTGTTATTATCATTGTTATGGATGACATTATTTAATCGTGTTTCTTGCCCCAGGGTTGACAAGAACAGAATGAGAGTGCCACAGGATAATGGTTGGTATTGCCGCAACAAGACTGTGTAAACAATCTAACATGTAGGTGCATGTTCACGCCTAGGCCTACTTGGCAGAACAAAATATGTTTACCTCTATAAACACCATGTATGCCAAGGGTCGATAGAGGGGTCCTTATGGCCAGGAATTTCCATTGATGCTGCACACCATTTTGCTTTTAACCTCAACCTTATCTCTACAGCCAGATCAGGAGATGGAGGGCAGACTTTTGTGCCGAGGTAACAGGAGTGGGTGTGTCTCTCATAGATTCAGAACGGACAGATTGGGCATACTCTGCCATGCTCTCGCTATGGGCTAGAGATTAGGCGTTAGGTAGGAATCATTTATCTATGTTCATTGCAATATGTTGGGGTTGCTCATATTTACATCACTGATTTTCACAATCTTCATTTTATTATGTCTCATTATCCTCATTATTGTAGCTCATGCATTTTATCATACATTGCAGTCTTTTCACTAAATCTATTGAAAACTATCCTGCATCTCCTTCTTTGCCTGTGTGTGTGTAAAAGACTCATTGCTGATGACAGAAAAGAGTATTGCTTGTTCACTGTGACTCCCCTGAGAAGTCACTAGAGTGTCATGCGCTAGACTGCCACAAATCACCTTCACCCTTTGTGTCAGGGTGAGGTACTGCTATCCTACAGCCGCCACACTGGTGTGAGAGAGACTGCAGAGTTGCCTAAAAGCTCTGGTGCTGTCACCCCAAGTCCATCAGCCTCATGGAATCACAAGAGTCACATGACAAGTGGAGGAAAAAGTCTTCCAGATTGGCAAGGGAACAGATTGTGTCTGGCAAAGTTGATACAAAGCTGGACAGCCATTGAACACAATCCTGCTGAAGGTGTGAATTTTACATCCACTGAGGTCCAACCATCACAAGGATACCTTTTAGCACCTTTGTCCAGTCAAGAGTTTCTTGTTAGGTCTCAGTCTTGGAAATTGAGGTCATTTTCTTCCAGTGGGGAAAGGCTACAGGCTGTTGAGGTCAATACTTTCTCACCGAGGGTCCACTGAAACAAACTGGCTGCCACAGAGAAGCATCAAGGGGGACAAACAGGTTTCTTCAACCTCCAAAGTCATGCCTTTGCCAGGTTGGCTTTGGTGGTTGGCCCCAGCAGCTGGAAGTCAGAACAAAATTTGATGCCGACAACACCATTGCCACAACACTAGACAAGGGCAGACAAGCCGTAGTGCTCTCGACTTTCACCAAGGCCATGTGCCTCCTTTATGGAATTGCAGCCTACTAGCCAATCAACTGATTTGTGTATGTATGTGTACCTGCCCCCTGGAAGAGCTCATGTCCACCATGAATTGCTCAGTACAGAATCAGATAATGGTGGCTATGATGCCGGGGACGTGTTTGCCCAGCCTTATCAAGAAGACAATTGGTATGAAAACCTTGAGTATGCCAGTGGTCTGGACTGGGTTCGTTTTTGCCTCCAGGGCCTGCCACAGAGGAAAGTACCTTCTTTGCAATGGTTGTGCAGAGGGCAGCAGAGGTCTTTAATATTCTACTCCCTTCTCAGAAAGTTAGGACCAATGTTTTAATTATGGTGGTTCAGGCTGGTCAAATAACTTCTGAGCCCCACTTCCATTCAACAAGACTCTTACAGACAAACTTTTAGGGACCTGGGCGAAATCATGTCCAGAACCCCTGATTGAGGACCATCTGACTCTATTAATGCAGAAAGTGTAAACTATTTTGGCTAAAGGAACCATAGAAGTTGGTTGTCGTTAATACTCCCACTCTGGAGATGGGATTCCACATCTGAGGATGGGGACAGTTCAGAAAGCAACTGATTTCAGCATGCACTGGTGAAGCCTATATAGGGCCCTCTGCATCACTTCCGGACCAGAACATTGTGTCATGGAGGTCTCTGGAGCCACTGATCAGTTTGAGATTTTCCAGATCAAGTCTGACATCTGCAGAATATTGAAAAGGTGAGGAATCTGGGGTTAGATAGAGTCTCTATCAAAAAGAGCAATATTGAAGGTAAGTAACTTGTTCTTTAGGGGGCTAGTCATTGGAGAAACATGCCATATTTATTTATGCACATGTCATGCTTTTACATATCAGACACCCTACCTAATGGGCCAGTGGGTGTACTTAAGGGTTGAATTAATATTTACAAATTGGTTCTCCTGCCTATTGGAAAGGTATAACAGCAGGGGTTTAGGCTACTGTAGTCAGGCTACACCTTAGGCCTGAAATCATGTTTTAAAGGACAATTCAGAGGATTGCAGAATAGGTACTGTAGTCCACAAGTGGCATTCAATTTCTGGGCCCGGATGCATTTTATACACCATATACTAGGGACTTGAAGGCAAGATAAATGTACCAAGCATGGTAATCCAATTTTAACCATATTGAAAGGGGGAGCACAGCCATTTTACACTTGTGTAGCAGCTGTAAAGTGCACAGAGTTCTTAGTCCACCATAACAGGTAGTGAGAACATTTGGAGTAAATTGCATTGAAGATGGTAATTTTCTAAAGTAGATCTCCTCAATGAATCCCTAAACACTGCCCGTCCAGGCCCCCTGTAAACACGCCACTATCCTGCCACATCTTTAGAAAACCACAGCAGACCTATCCTCACCAGCTAACTACATGCCCATCTCGTTGTTACCCTACCCAGTGGCAGTCTTGGAAAACCTCATCAACAAGAGTCTAGCAAACCACCTGGATGAAAATTACCTCCTGGACACATCTTAATCAGGATTCAGACAAATCATTGCACGAAACAGACCTCATTGCCACAACTGATTACATCTGGAACATCATGATCACAGACAAAATTACAGTCCACGTCCTCTGTAACTTCTCTGTGGTTTTCAAAACTGACGCCCACCCAAACCTCATCCAGCTCATCCACAAGTCAAAACTTCACAGCACAGCCCTTCAATAACCCAGCTCCTTCATCACAGGATGCATGCAAAACCAGCATATCCACATACACTTCCAAACCAACTGAGCTAGTCTGCACAGGGATCTGCACTAAGACCCACACTCTTCAACATTGTGCATACCTTTATATTTAATATCATCTGATATGCCAATAACACACAACTCACTCTCTCTCTTTCTAAGGTCAATGCCAACACCCAAGCAAAGTTTGTCAAGTGAAATCAAACTGCCTCAAACACAATCCGGAAAAGACAAAGGTCGTTTTTTTCATGAAGGACTAGATTCTCTGGTCCTTGGCCTGGTGGCCAAGTAAATTAAGACCAATGACCACTCTTCCAGCCGAGCCAAGAACCTGGAAATATTGAACAACTGCAAACAATTGATGGCCAGCAAAGTCAGTTCGGTCAACTCTTCCTGCTTCCACACCTTCAAGACTGCAGGAAAATCTTCATATGGCTTACCCTCAAAACCTGATGAACAGTCATACATGGACTCATCACCAGCAAACTAGATTATGGAAACACACACTATGTTGGAATCTTCACACAACTCACTAAGCGACTCCATGTCATCTAGAATACTGAAGCCAGACTCACACTCAAACAACCTCCATGCATCCATATCTCCACCCACCTCAAATTCTTACAAAGGTTCCTCATACATAAGCACACTCTGTTCAAACTACGCAAAGACACATACAAAGCAGTATAAAACGTAGGCTCCACCTCCCTGAATAGCTGCATCAGCTTGCACACACTCATAAGACACCTCAGCCCAGCTAACCTCCTGCTCGCCACTGTCCCAGGCATCCACAGAGCCAGAACTGGTGGTCAGGCCTTTTCATACATGACATATGAAGCCTGGAACTCCTCCTCCTCCACATTAGAGTCACCAGCTCAACCCTTGTATTCGGTAAAACAATTTAAACATGGCTCTTTACATAGGACCCTGTCGGGGCAGCCACCTCCACCTCATCATTAGTGCCATGATACCCTCCTGGGTGAGATGCACATATTACAAGTACACTGACATAACATATCATAATATAACAATAACATACCATCACATACCGTTACATAACATAAAATAATATAACATAAACATATAACATAACAAACATAACATAATATCATATTACATCCAGGGTCATGTTGGAAGAAGGACCACACATATAATGGCCCTCTTGTAGTGATATCATGACATCAAACATTTGGCTTAATATTGGACAAATATTTTCTAAATGACCAAATGTGTGTTTTGTGGAACATGGGTCAAAATCAAAGGTTATTTGTTTTTAAGAGGATGTTATGTGGGTGATTTACCCCATATGTTGCTGCTGCATAACAGAATAAAGATTGTCTAGGAAGTTTTTTAAAGGATTGGAGTTAGGCAGAGCCGGATGGCTTTATCTTACCAACAGACTGAAGTCAGTATTGTCATGAAAGTGAGCTCCCCGGTCTGTTCATCTAGCTTATTTGACTATTGATCTTGCTGGTACTAGTAAACCACTGTTTTGAATTACTGACAGTGTGAGCACTGGTGACATGTTTCAGGTTTGTTTTGAGTGTAAATATTTGATATCCATTGGATTTTGTTGAGTAGCAGCAGATAGAGATGCACATTCGTGCTGTCAAAAAAAGGAGGAGGTGACCAAAATAGTGCTTGGAGAATGTGTGTGTATGCTTCGACTTAAAAGAAAAGGATTCATTGGTCATTTTCTATAAATGTAATAGATGTTGTGATGAGTGGTGAGGTGTCATCAGAGGGGTGCTGTATCTAAGGAAGTGAGCAGATGCAGTAATTTGGTGAACAACGGAGAGAGGAGAGAGAAAAACAGATTGTGCTGCCATTTATAGGTCTAACTGGTAAAAAATACATAGTAATGATGTAAAGCAGTTGAGATAGCTGAGTAAAGAAAAATAAGATGGTTTGCAGATTTATGTGGTGAATTGTTTTGTTGGGGTTTTCTTTTTAGCGTACGCTGTTCAGTGTTGTTTGTGTAAGGTGTTGGATCATGATTGGACAGACTATGGCCCTCATTACGACTTTGGCGGTCTTTTCACAAGGCCAGCAAAGCCACAGGCGCCAGAAGACCACCAGTGCTGGGTGTCTTCTGCCCACCATATTACGATTGCTGCAGGATTACTGCCACATTTTGGGCGGAAATCCTGCAGTAGTTGTAGTGGAGGGCAGAGGCCTATGGGCGTCTCCCCCACCAGCCCTGCTACACCAGAAGGATTCCACCAACCGTATTATGAGCAGTAATACGGCCTGGTGGTGTCCTGATGGCGGGGCGCTGCTAATGATGGAAGCACCTGTACCCATTCACCGCCAGGCGACCTCCTCGCCGGACAAGGTAAGTCAGGCGTCCGACAGGGGAGGGGACTGTTGTGTGTGAGTGGGTGTTTGCAGGTGAGTATGCATGTTTGTCTGTGTCAGAGTATGCTTGTTTGTATGGGTGTGTGCATGCGTCGTTGAATGCGAGTATGAGTGCTAAGGTGAATGTGTGTATGGATGCATGAGTGAATGCGTGTATGTAAGTGTAGGTGAATGAGTGTATGCATGGTGCGTGTGGGTGTCTGTGTGCGTGTGAATGTATGTGAGGAGGGTGGTGGGGGTGCTGTACCTTAAGAGGGGTAAGGGGGCACTGTACCTTAAGGAGAGAGTGGTGTGTTGTACCTTAAGGGGGTGAGAGGGGTGCTGTACCAGAAGGAGGGAGTGGGGGTTCCTGGTATTGAGAGGGGGTAGGGGGTAGGGGGTATTGTGCTTGCTGGGGGTGTTGGGGAGTTGTCTGCTGGTGAGAGAGAAGAAATTCCCTGTCACCGGTAGCCTTTCCACCAGTGTTTTCGTGGCGGTGCTACCGCTGCAGAAACCCTGTTGGAAAGCTGGCTGAAAATTCCTCTGGCGGTCTTCTGTGGAACGCCAGGTCAGAGATGCTCATTTCCGGCCCGACAGGCCCACCCGCCCTGGTGGTATGAGTGGGGATGTGGCAGGTTGGCAGGGGCCAACCTGCCACACTCATAATGTGGTGCTCTTCACCGCCAGCCTGTGGGCGGGGAAACCACCACCGTGGCCCTGGCTGCCAGAAGATCGCAAGGGTCATAATGAGGGCCTATATGTCTCATGGCTCAAAATAATGTGAGTAATACTAGTATAAAATCTTCTAAGCTTATTGTGACAAGAGATATATGGCACTAGTGCTCACGGATTGCCCATATAGGCTGAATATGTCTTTTAATATTGTGGTCCTATTAAACTTATTTTGATTAGAAGATGGGAAGGCTGTAGACCTCAAAACAACCTGCTGCCGGTGTCACATATAGCCTTCCATTGTAACAAAAAAACTACTAAGTGGCCATAATGATGAATGAGTAGAATACAAAGAAATTGAAATGACAGATTAGGAAAGATAAAAAGGATAGATAACCAATTGCTCACCATCAGCTTCTGTCAACCAATGGACTGATTGCTTAAGAATTTCTCATTGATTAGATTATTCTTTATATCCTATTTACTAAAGCAACCCATCTATTGTTCAGTAAGTTCTATTGATTTCTTGGAAATGAAAATTATTTTGCTCATTATTTATAGAATTATATATGGATAACAGTGGATTATGGGAATGTTGTTTCACTGAGGGGGTTCTGAGTGATGTCAAATAGCCAATGAGGGCATACCTAAGGTGGTCTCTGATGCCACACTGAATCAGAGGACAAAAATATATACGTTATTCCACTTTTTACCCACTTTTTACCCATCTATAATTTTATGTTATGTATGGCCCTCAAAATCTTCTGCCCCTGATTTCAACAGCTACGCAGCGGCAGAAGATTAATGGGGGAGCCATACATAGCTTGCCCTCTTCTCCATGTCCCAAATTAAAAACAGAAAATAAAAAAATAAGATAAAAAAATACCTTTCCCTCTGCCACCCACCACTAGCTCTCTCTCTGTGTTCCTCTGTGCCGTCCCTTCCTTCACCTTTAAAAATTGTTCTCTGCTTTCTACCATTGTCCTAACAGGCTTTAGAAAGCCCAGTCATAACAACCTAGAATTCCTTTATAATACACGGAATTGTGCAATCACTGTATAAACACGTCTCTAATTTCTTTATAATCGGTGACGTGCAACACTTAGGGCCTAATTATGACCTTGGCGGATGGGATACTCTGCCACAAACGTGACGGATATCCAGCCAGCTGTTTTACAAGTTTCATAGAATATAATGGAGCTTGCAATACGGTGGACAGGATAGCTGTCACGTTTGTGACGGATTATCTCATCCGCCAAGGTCGTAATCAGGCCCTTAGTCACTGATTTATTAAATCAGTAAACTGTAATAAGTCATTGCAGTCAAGTTCTGACGTCACATTACCTGCTGCCAGCAGCCGAAGTGAAAGGCAAGTCAGGTCATGGAGCAGCTGTTTTAAGCAATGAAAATGAAACACTGCTTTTCTTTCTTCTGCTTCATTTTTCTAGCTTATAGTGACAAGCAGGAGGAACATGATTATTTTTTGCATTGCTTCGATTATTATAGAAACGTTGGAGTCTCTCTACAATTTCTACACAATCTGAGCTACTGTAGTTTTTTTTAAACAGATCTGTATTGAACTGTTTCTGCTACATTTTTTTCAACAAATATCTAGCAGGTTTTTGATGTGTTTAACTTCTATTATTATTATTCATATTTGCAAACATGCTCTCTATTTCATAGGAAAGAGCTGTTTACCAAGGTTTAAGTGGTTTGTGGGAAAGGCAATGATGTGACCATTTATTATATGAGACAAAGTACCCCCTGTCATATCACGATAAGGATTGCAAGTCACCTTTGAGTTCCATAACATTATAAAGGAACTTAGCCTTCAGCCTCATTCCCTTATATGGTTATGGAACTCTGTGACTTGCAATACTCATATAATGTATGTGCAGTGTATTTTATCCCTTATAAAATGCAGCAACGGTGGCTAACAAGTTCTGTGATACTCAGATACCTCAAGTCAGTGAATTTTTTAATTTAAAATATAGTCATTCATGCTAATGTGACTCTATGAGAGAGTACATGACAGTATATTAATTGACCAGCGTGAGATGCTCTCCTGGAATATCGAGTTGTATATATTGCCCTGGCAAAATACTGAGGCTGAGATGTGGCTTTAAGAATAGTACATCTATAGTTACTTAAATATACTTACTTTCATTATACTGTGGTAGTTGATATTCTGGATAAAATATTATTGCTGGTCAATAGTTTGGCATTTTAACATACATCCCCACCATGGCACATTTCTCACCCGGTATGCCACAAAACAGTAGATGAGCATTGTGATGTGAAAGCTGGTCAGTATGTCCATTCATTGTTCAATTTGAGTTAACATTTGAGTGCAGTGGCCTATTCATTTGCTTGGCCAGAATGACACAAATTAATTGGTATGGCCTGTTTATTGCTGAGGGTTGACTCGTGACAGCCAATTATTAAACATAATTTGGTAAACTTGATTGTTGCATATGTGAATTTCTGAATGTTCAACATATGTTGTATATGACATATTTGGCTTTCTGTATTGTTATTCCTTGTAACCTAAATGCGTACCTGTTTATCTTTGTACCAAGCTTCACGTTCTGGAGCTTGGAAAAACCATGTGCATATAAGGTACCTGCAAGATCACTGCTAGGTCAGTTTCAGAAACCTCGCTCTACTGGATGCTCTAGTCTGGTCATGTCCTTTGAATGTTGAATACCTTTGATGTAAGGGTGGGTGATAAAGTTCCCCCCCACACCTGCGAAGTTGCCAGAGTTTTGGCCACTCCGCATTAAGCATGTAATGTGGAGTTCTGACCAAATTCCACTGACTGCAGCATGTCAGGCTTTTTTCTTGCGTGCGGCTCACTAATGGTAAATTGGTGGTTGCGAGCAAGAATTGGCATGAACTAGTGTGATTTTCAGGCGCTAGGAGAACTCCCAGTGAGATTTACCCAAAATGTGCGGTCGCGGGTGGTCTCGATCATCTGCGTTGAAAAAGGTGCTGCTCAAGTAGAAAATCTACTCCGGCAGAAGCAAAACCTACTCAAGCAGCAGCACCTTCTGGCACACCTGCGGTGCTGTTCATGCTATTTTTCAGGGCTGAACACGCTACCGGCACTAAAAATCAAAGTGAGCAGCGTGACGTGCTGATTTCCATCCGTTTGCAGAACTCTGTGGAATCTTGCAGAGTCTTAGTGTAACTCCACCGAATTCCACAGAGTGAAACTCCGCGAGTTCCACTCACCCCTAATTTGATGTTATATCTGGTCTCACCCGTATAACATCATAGTCTATACCCACTGAAACCCCAGGTCCAAGAGCCTCTTACCTGCAACTTTAAGCAGAGGGGTATTACTGCTTCTGGAGCAAGAAAGAGGGAAGCTGTGGTAAGTCTCATCTGTCTGCTGCCACCAGAGCTGCTCAACCGCACTATATTCACTGAAGTTATAGACTTTTTCCAGGAGAACAAACTGGGGTCACAGGGCCAGATGTAGCAAAGGGTTTTACCCATTCTGTGTCTATGGGAATATTTGTTGGTACATATGGCCCCCTGTCTCGTATAGTAAAGTTTCTGCTGACATGCTGTGCACTGTAGTGTATCATAAATGTAAAGTAAAGTCAGTGTGTAACGAGCTAGGATGTTTCGCGGGTCTTAGTGCTGCTCAGAATTTGCTTTACATGTGCACGTCTCAATTGCTTTTTGCAACGCTCTCACAGAACAACATCACTTGGCAATGGTGTACTTTTTCAGGATTTGCTGTTAGATTTAATTGTGTGATTGGCACCCATCACTGATAGAGGCATAAGGTGGTACAGTCAGGAGTGAATACAAACAAAATGAAATCATTATTTCTAGAAGTATTTCTAAGCGGAGAGGTGCCTATTATTCTAAACTTTGAGGCATAAAAGTACTCCTTTACACTGCAAAAGAGGAAATAATCGGGATCTTGGGCCAGATGTATCAAAAAACCGAATTGCATTTCTTAAATAGCGAATTTTAAGAAATCGCTATTTAAGAAATGTAAAATGTTATGTATGAATTTTGCGATTCGGTAATAGCGATTTCTTAATATTCGCAAATGCTATTTCTGAATCGCAAATAGAGAATCCGACCCCATTCACACCTATGTGCCTGTAGGCCCATAGTTGTGAATGTTTTTGCATTTCCCAAATTGTGAATTCTAGTTAGGAATTCGCAAATTAGATAATGCAAATCCCAGGGTGCTGGGGGCCTAAAGCCCCCTCTGCTGCACCCCAAAAAAATGTTTAGGACATGTGAAGCACACACATGCCTTAGGGGCATGTGTGCACTACATGGCAATTTTAAAAATGCATTTATAATGCATTTTTTAAATTTGCACATGGTTACCACCAAACTTTACTCTTTACTTTGTGGTAATTGCATTTCCTAAATGTTTAATTCGCATTTAGGAAATGCTTGATACATGTGCTTTGGAAATCGCAAATAAGAATTCTTTATTTGCGATTTCCAATTTAGAGAATCGCAATTTGCGATTCTCTAAATGGGGATACAATTTTAAGGAATCGCTATTTTAGCGATTCCTTAAAATTGCACAAAGAATGCCTTTCATACATTGTGGAAGGCATTTTTGCATTCGCAAACGGCCGAATTTTGCAATTCGTAGCGTTGCGAAAGCAAAAAAGCTTGATACATCTGGATCCTTATCTTCTACCAACAGGAAGCATTTGTTTCCTGTTACATATCATCCCATCCCCTTCATTGCTAATACCGCATCAGTAATGCACCTTGTGTACGGTGTGATGAAAGCATTGCCTGCGGGGCTCATTTCTTTAATATCTTTATTAATCTTATCACTTTTTAACAGGAAACTAATCTTCTGTAATCCCATTCTCAACTAAACTGGCCCGAGTTGTATTTCAGGGAAACCAGAGACTTGTGTCTGTATTTCTAGCAACGCTATCTCTGGCATACAATACAGCAGTCAACAAAGGCCCTTAAGCTACAGGCCCCATTAGTTGTTAAGCTAAGCAGCAGACTTGTGTTTCCTTATTTTTGGGAATGCTTTATTGTAACTAGAGAGTCTGCTCTTAGAAAAGGTGATTAATTTACAAGGCTGGCTGGAAGATGAGCACTAGTCAAAGACTAGGCATTGCACCAATAGAGATGAAGTTCCAGGCGGCATTATGCAAAGTGTCACAAAAGAGCTGAGGCATTAATACCCATAGTGTGAGAAGGGGGGGCACCAGCTCTGTCCTGGCGCGTGCAGTGCTAGCAGCCGATGCCCACAGGGGCCTGCTGGCCTCCGTGAGAGGGTTCCTGCTTCTCAGTACAGTACGTGCCTCTATGACATCCCTCAAGCTTACTGGGTGCTGTAACAGCCTCTGTGCTGCTCTTGCTCTCAGGTAAGCTCTAGAGGATATTGACTTTCTCTTGGCCTTGCATTCCAACAAGTGTTTTTCCTGTAATCCTGTGTCATGAAGGACACAAGATATCCGGATATACCGCAATGACAAAAGGGATGTCTGAAAAGAGTCTGAACAGTGGAACAGCTGCGTTGGCATAAGACCTTGATATAATTATCCTGGACTTAAAAGTTTCTGAGAAAGTTTGTCATCCTAAGAGAAAAAAGAGCCCAAATGTGTATTATCTATGTTTATTATATATATATATATATATATATATATATATATATATATATATATATATATATATATATAAACATAGAAAATACACATATATATAATAAACATAGAAAATACACATTTGGGTATATATATATATATATATATATATATATATATATATATATATATATATATATATATATAATAAACATAGAAAATACACATTTGGGCTGGGGTGGGAGCATCGGTGAATAAAGCATTTTGGACTTCCACTTGTGTCCGGGAACTCTCTGTATGGAACAAGAGGAATGTTGGTAATAATTTGTGGATGGCTAGGTCCACGCCCGGACCGCTACTGAATTAGTAGCCTCGGGTGTCTGGCAATGTTGGTGTTCGATATATATATATATATATTTGTTTTTTGCATGGAGCTTCATGCTATCTTTGGCAGCCATAATACATGTTTACTGGCATCTCAGAAACATGGGAAAGCAAAGGTAAAAAATGTGCCAACAAAATGTGGAAACGTTGGCTTGGTGAAGCGATACACATCCCCCTAACAGATCTTCAGTTGAAGGGACATTGCTAGGATCCAAAACTTAAAATCTACTGACAGTAAGTTTAGGCTGATGTTGTTTTGTCAGTCCTTTGCACAGAACTGATCAAATGTACATTTCCGGAAATCTCCCATCTTTTGCAGGCCCTAGTATTCCTGCTCCTCTTGGCTACTGTGCAATTAAACAAATTAGAAACGCGGTCATCACATTTCAAAAGCTTAGAGTCTGCAAAGGGAGCCGATGCCAAACAAACACAAAAGACGCATTGTTGGTGTTGTCTTTCTGTTTCATCCCAACAGTCATCCTAAAGTAAAGCACACTGTGTGCCACCGATCTCTGTAAGGATGCTGAACGTAAAATGCAGCATCATCTTTACAAATTCACATGCATCACAGCTTGTTTTCCTTCGCAGTGAGACAGACTTTAATGTGATATATTCAAACTATCTAAAATGGACATAAAGAGAAATGGTTGAAGCGTTAATACCAACAAGGAAGCAACTACTATGCTGAATGAATGCCGGCAAATGCACCTGCAGGAGTAGGAGGTCAACCCAAAGGTGTTACTGTCTTCCCACACATGTATTATTACGGACTTGTCTTCAAATGCCTTTTTCTTTCTATGTTTCAAGTCTTTAAAAAATGTATAAAGCTTGGCATTTTACAAAATACATACAAACCCTGTAGGTAAAGCAGGACACATCGAATATGAATTTTGATGCTATTCAAAGAACAGTAAAAAAGATTTTCTAAAATGAGTTCCAAGATGAATATGTCACCAAATGTGTTTGGGAGGGGGTAACCGAGGCCTTTGTCATGCTCATTCATGTGGGAGTTGCTGTGGAACTGCAAGGCAGCAGGATTAAATACATTTTGACAAAGGGGCTGAAGAAATCCACTCTTATAAGGTGTACGTAATATACATCTATTAGTGGTATATGTATTTGTTATACATATGGTTTCATGGAACGCATACACTGTTGCAGCAGGCTAGCAGGCAATAAATACTTTGATACATTTGGTATAATGGAAGGTAGACTGAAAATGTGATAAAACATTAAACTAAGTCAACTAATGTGTTGTCTCTCTCTTTCTCTCGTTTTAAATAAGTATATGTACATCTAGGGATTAAACATCATTTTCCCAGTCTTGGAAAACAACATGTGGACTCAGGAGTACCGGTTCTAAATCCATGTCTTCTCTTCAGTAGGAACTACTTTGCCCACATCTGTGCTGACTTCCCAGATGCTTAGTAGCTCACACCCCTGCGGCATAGAACAAGAGCCGTGCCTCGTGACCTGGAATCACGGGGGCCCTAGTTTGCAGATCATTGAATTCGAGGGCTTGGGTCACAAGGCATTTAGGATTGGTGCTTTCGGGCCACTCCTGATGAGGGCATTATTGCTCTATAAAGAAATCCCTGTCCTGTTAAGGGATCTGCATTTGAAATGAAATAAATGTTTTGTTGGAAATCCTTCAAACTCTGTCGGGGGTAAAACCAGAAGGCGGTGGGGGGGGGGGGGTCACTACTGCTAAAGAATAATTTCAAACGTGTAAATTAAATTGAAATAATAGATAACGAAGGAACGGCTGTGTTTGTATTACTATAGGTAGATGGCTTTTCCTTACTTCCTAATACAAGACAGGGTATTTTGAGAAAATAAGGGGTTATAGCAACTGTGAATGGCGATAGGATTTCATTGAGGATATTTTAACATAACAGCTGAACCACAAATAGATTGCTAAGTTCCTGTCCTATTGCAGAGCATTGCCCATACTCGCGATAAACGAGAGGCTATGGGATCCAGGAGGAGACTGGGGCCTGATTACGACCTTGGCAGATGGGATACTCCGTCACAAATGTGACGTATATCCTGCCCGCCTAATTACAGGTTCCATTACACTACGGAACTTGTAAAACGGTGGGCGGGATATCGGTTACATTTGTGACGGAGTATCCCATCCACCATGGTCGTAATCAGGTCCTCATTCTACAGAACAGAACTACGGGCACTGGGAGAGGACTCCGCGTTACATTACATATAGGGTACTCCCCCCTTCCCTCTGCGATATCCCCCTGTGACTAAGACAGTTATCAAAATATGGAAAGACACATTAAAACAGATCCAGGGGCAGCTGACCAAGCAGACCCCACGTTGGGTCGACAGTCTACTTCTTCGAAAGGCTACGCTACAAACTTATGAAGGGTGGGCAGGCAGGGTATCTCGACCCGAGGAACAGTAACTACAAAACAATTACTACACAAACTACACTTAAATCCCTCAGGCAGCTGCAGGAAGAACCTGTCTGTTACAAACACAGTTTCACAAAAGTCTACAATTTAGACATGCTATACTCTCGTATATTAAACATTTAGATAGAATACCCGATTTGAACCATAGGAGATATTGGGAGCAAGGGAAAGGACTTTAGGATATACAAATCATTAGTAATAATTGCACCTGTCTCATTTCATGTCCTGAGGGTAACACTGGAATAATGACATAGGCACATTGGAAAATGGGGACTGGAAGGAAGCTCTAGAAGTACCGTAAGAAATTGCAATATCAGCGATATACCATACCACCGTGTACAATTTAAATATCTACACCGGATGTATTACTACAAAAAAGCCAAGTCTCTTAACAGGGACTCCTCGCCTACATGCCTTAGATGCCAACCAGAAGATGGCAAACACCTACATACGATGGGAGTTCTAAGGCCATAGTAGGTTTTTAGGGGTACCTTGTAACCATATGTAAAGAAGTCATAGACACACTGATTTGTTACATAGATAGATCTCTTGAACATTCTGTGGGACACTGGGCTGGCAAGATGTAAAACTATGTTCCGGAGTGTAGGTCTAGTAGTGGCTAGGAGAGATATTACAAAGAAATTGTGAAATCCATCAGACCTGAGCAAGGCAAAGTAGAAGAATGGCCTTGAGGAATGTGCACTCCTCAAAACGATGATATACGAAGCAAGGGGATGCCCTCGGAAACACAAGAAAATCTGAAATGGGTAAACCCAATATCAGGCTCTTGCGGACTGAGTAAGCTAATATAAGCTTCTAAATGATGAGGAAGAATGCATTGATGTAATGGGAAAAATACATGATGAGTACACACAAAATTTTTGGATCATCTAAGAAGCCTGATTTTGATGTAACTTCATGTTTATGTAATTATGTGTAAGAAAAACAATAGAAACTTGTATGATAAACTACAACTGCCTCGATTAGACAATATTTTTCAAAAAATGTTATAATTCCCAAACAGAGTTAACGAAGAGTCAGAATGCAAAGAACAACATTATGGATTTGTTGGAGCCAGTCAACAAAAATGAGAAATGCATGCCCTCTGTGGCTGCTTAAAGTTTAGATGGGGACAAAGCTTTTTTGATAGGGATAGTTAGGACTGCCTAAAGGACACACTAAAAGCTTTCATCTTTCTATCTTTCTAGAAGCAACTGAAGTTCTTATTGGAAATTTTGACTGAAACTCGAAGGCCACATTCCCAATGGTAAAACATCCAAACATTTTTCCTTACGGCGAGGCCCTAGACTAGGCTGCCCACTAGACCTTATGTTATATGACTTCAAATTAGAACCTCTACTTGTTCAATTGTGAGAAGGTGATTTAACTCAAGATATTGATAGTGGGTTTAGTACATTACACAGGGAAATGGCCTAACCTACGTGGGCACCACGTGTACCGGAAGGCCGCAAGCTGAACAACGCTTGCATGAAGCACGAAATCACAAAACCCTGAAATAATCGAATGTTTATATTAGTTACATTCAAATTGATGATGATAATGTTGATTGTGGAGCCAATGTAATGAGGATCTAGCCTTTAGTCTGACCACCTCAATGTGGTTCATTACAGACCATCTCCAACCTTGAACTTTTCACCCTAATCATTATTTCTAGTGTGGTAGTCTAATTAGTTCAATGGAAACTAAACAAGACTACAACACTCAGAATGCATTAGGCTATCACACAAAACACCAGGACTGCAAATACTGTCTTTTTTTATTAATTGCATTTATGAAGAGAGTAAAACATAACATGACATTTACCAGCACATCAGTCAAAAAGCACAGTGAGCAAATTGTAATAAGCAAGGCTCGTGTCTATGCATTACAAACAACGTTTTGTCTGAAGACCACCCAGGATCATTTAAAGGTGACCTACCCTGTGGCATAGAGTCATGCAGTCAAGACATAGGCCGATGGGGTTTAATCAACTCAGCTATGCAGGTCAACGTCTGCAATGGTAAACAACGATAGGGAATTAAAAACAGTGGGAGGAAGGAAGGAGGGGAAAGGTGAAGAGGAGTCAATGCAGCAATAACATCTCACTTGAAGAGGAATAGTGTTGGCTCGTCACCTCGGGGGGGGGATTCATCTCAGTCATAACTGGACCCATGTGTCAGCATCCACTTACACCACTATGGCCGGGACATAAGGAAGGATCGCAGGGGAGTCCATATATCTCATGGCCGGGAGTTAGACAGCATCAATTCCCAGTAGGCTATTAGTTGTTCCCGACAGTACGCAGCATTGCGCGGCCACTCCTAACATCAGGGTATCTGTTTCTTCCCCCAATACATTACCACTCTACGCTTAACCAGCACCAATAGCAGCCCCACTAGTTTCCTGTGCACAGGGGGGACCTCCTTCACATACCCCATGTGAGCAAATTTGGGAGACTGCGACAGTTCGAGCCCGACCATTTCCTCAAGCGTGCCCAGCACATCCATCCAGTATTCCTGCAGCGCCCCGCAGCTCCACGCCAGGTGCAGGAACTCCACCCCCAGCACTGAACATCTTTCGCATCTAGCATCTGACCGGATGCCCTTCCTCTTATGGCGCCTCAGTGTATAGTACAAGCGGTGCAGGAATTTAAAGTGTATTAGGCGCAATCTGTAATTGGGGAGAGGTCTCGCATATGCGCGCAGCAATAACACCACCCATCGTCCGGAAGAGTTTCACCTATATCCACTTCCCAATGTGCTCTGGCCTTGGGCATAGCCGGGGCTGCAGTCGTCTGCATGCAAACATACAGGTCTGTGATGAGTCTACGTGGAGATGGTGATTTGTACATTAACTCCAGCGCGTGGCACATCAAGGGCGTCTCCGGCAAGCAGGGGTATCTAGCCCACAAAAGTGCCTTGGTTTGTAGGTAAATTAAGCGATACAGCGCAGTATTGTGCGGCTCGCACAGCACTGCTTCTGGGAGATGAACAAGCCCACCGGATACCAAGGCCCTAGGGTAGCCATTTTCAGATCGCACAGGTGTTCACAGAACCGTCCACCCTCCGATAGCTGCCGGCTCATGATGTCCCACATCGGCGTTGATGGCGTAAAGGGCTCCCCAGTCTCTGCACATTTCAGAAGCACCCTCCAAGCCCGCGCCGTGCACATAACAGTGTTGAGACCCCTCGTCCTAGGCCTGGGTGGCCCATTATTCACTCCAGAGAGCCTACTAGGCCAGACAGAATCGTGTTCCTGAGCCAGATGTGGCAAGTAGTTTATGGGGTGCAAACAAAAATGCGCGAAATGTGCCTGTGCGCAGTTATAATAACGTTCCAGATCCGGGGCAGCCAGGCTGCCCAGTTCAAATGGTTGTGTCAGTATTTCCTACGAGAATCTTGGCCCGCCTGCCAGCCCAGGCCAGAGTTATGAGTGAAGATCTAAGCCTTTTCAAGAAATTGGACATGAGGGCGAGGGGAATGTTGATAAACAGGTAGAGAAATTTATGCAGAATTACCACCTTGGCTATGGCTATGTGGCCGGTCAACGAGAGCGTAAGGGAGCGCCAGGCCGTCACTTTGTCTTCCAGCCACATAATGGCCTCGCCATAGTTGGCTGACCACAACTCATCCACCTCCCTGCTGAGCCATATGCCCAGGTAATGCACCGGGCATCAGACAAATTCAAGGGGTATTTGGAGTGGTACTGTGCTGTTGCAACCGACAAGGGAAAAACGACTGACTTGGAGCAGTTAATCGTAATTCCAGAGATCTGACCAAAGCGTGCTATCTCGTCTACCAGTATGTCAAGATGAAGCTGTGGGTCCTCTGCATATAGAGCAACATCATCTGCATACATAGAGACCAGGATTGGTCATTGTCTAAATGTCGATCCCCCATGGTTATGATGTTGTCTCAAGCTCACTGCCAGTGGCTCGTCACCTCGGGGGGCAGATTCATCTCAGTCATAACTGGACCCATGTGTCAGCATCCACTTACACCACTATGGCCGGGACATAAGGAAGGATCGCAGGGGAGTCCATATATCTCATGGCCGGGAGTTAGACAGCATCAATTCCCAGTAGGCTATTAGTTGTTCCCGACAGTACGCAGCATTGCGCGGCCACTCCTAACATCAGGGTATCTGTTTCTTCCCCCAATACATTACCACTCTACGCTTAACCAGCACCAATAGCAGCCCCACTAGTTTCCTGTGCACAGGGGGGACCTCCTTCACATACCCCATGTGAGCAAATTTGGGAGACTGCGACAGTTCGAGCCCGACCATTTCCTCAAGCGTGCCCAGCACATCCATCCAGTATTCCTGCAGCGCCCCGCAGCTCCACGCCAGGTGCAGGAACTCCACCCCCAGCACTGAACATCTTTCGCATCTAGCATCTGACCGGATGCCCTTCCTCTTATAGCGCCTCAGTGTATAGTACAAGCGGTGCAGGAATTTAAAGTGTATTAGGCGCAATCTGTAATTGGGGGAGAGGTCTCGCATATGCGCGCAGCAATAACACCACCCATCGTCCGGAAGAGTTTCACCTATATCCACTTCCCAATGTGCTCTGGCCTTGGGCATAGCCGGGGCTGCAGTCGTCTGCATGCAAACATACAGGTCTGTGATGAGTCTACGTGGAGATGGTGATTTGTACATTAACTCCAGCGCGTGGCACATCAAGGGCGTCTCCGGCAAGCAGGGGTATCTAGCCCACAAAAGTGCCTTGGTTTGTAGGTAAATTAAGCGATACAGCGCAGTATCGTGCGGCTCGCACAGCACTGCTTCTGGGAGATGAACAAGCCCACCGGATACCAAGGCCCTAGGGTAGCCCTTTTCAGATCACACAGGTGTTCACAGAACCGTCCACCCTCCGATAGCTGCAGGCTCATGATGTCCCACATCGGCGTTGATGGCGTAAAGGGCTCCCCAGTCTCTGCACATTTCAGAAGCACCCTCCAAGCCCGCGCCGTGCACATAACAGTGTTGAGACCCCTCGTCCTAGGCCTGGGTGGCCCATTATTCACTCCAGAGAGCCTACTAGGCCAGACAGAATCGTGTTCCTGAGCCAGATGTGGCAAGTAGTTTATGGGGTGCAAACAAAAATGCGCGAAATGTGCCTGTGCGCAGTTATAATAACGTTCCAGATCCGGGGCAGCCAGGCTGCCCAGTTCAAATGGTTGTGTCAGTATTTCCTACGAGAATCTGGGCTGCCTGCCAGCCCAGGCCAGAGTTATGAGTGAAGATCTAAGCCTTTTCAAGAAATTGGACATGAGGGCGAGGGGAATGTTGATAAACAGGTAGAGAAATTTATGCAGAATTACCACCTTGGCTATGGCTATGTGGCCGGTCAACGAGAGCGTAAGGGAGCGCCAGGCCGTCACTTTGTCTTCCAGCCACATAATGGCCTCGCCATAGTTGGCTGACCACAACTCATCCACCTCCCTGCTGAGCCATATGCCCAGGTAATGCACCGGGCATCAGACAAATTCAAGGGGTATTTGGAGTGGTACTGTGCTGTTGCAACCGACAAGGGAAAAACGACTGACTTGAACAGTTAATCGTAATTCCAGAGATCTGACCAAAGCGTGCTATCTCGTCTACCAGTATGTCAAGATGAAGCTGTGGGTCCTCTGCATATAGAGCAACATCATCTGCATACATAGAGACCAGGATTGGTCATTGTCTAAATGTCGATCCCCCATGGTTATGATGTTGTCTCAAGCTCACTGCCAGTGGCTCGTCACCTCGGGGGGCAGATTCATCTCAGTCATAACTGGACCCATGTGTCAGCATCCACTTACACCACTATGGCCGGGACATAAGGAAGGATCGCAGGGGAGTCCATATATCTCATGGCCGGGAGTTAGACAGCATCAATTCCCAGTAGGCTATTAGTTGTTCCCGACAGTACGCAGCATTGCGCGGCCACTCCTAACATCAGGGTATCTGTTTCTTCCCCCAATACATTACCACTCTACGCTTAACCAGCACCAATAGCAGCCCCACTAGTTTCCTGTGCACAGGGGGGACCTCCTTCACATACCCCATGTGAGCAAATTTGGGAGACTGCGACAGTTCGAGCCCGACCATTTCCTCAAGCGTGCCCAGCACATCCATCCAGTATTCCTGCAGCGCCCCGCAGCTCCACGCCAGGTGCAGGAACTCCACCCCCAGCACTGAACATCTTTCGCATCTAGCATCTGACCGGATGCCCTTCCTCTTATGGCGCCTCAGTGTATAGTACAAGCGGTGCAGGAATTTAAAGTGTATTAGGCGCAATCTGTAATTGGGGGAGAGGTCTCGCATATGCGCGCAGCAATAACACCACCCATCGTCCGGAAGAGTTTCACCTATATCCACTTCCCAATGTGCTCTGGCCTTGGGCATAGCCGGGGCTGCAGTCGTCTGCATGCAAACATACAGGTCTGTGATGAGTCTACGTGGAGATGGTGATTTGTACATTAACTCCAGCGCGTGGCACATCAAGGGCGTCTCCGGCAAGCAGGGGTATCTAGCCCACAAAAGTGCCTTGGTTTGTAGGTAAATTAAGCGATACAGCGCAGTATCGTGCGGCTCGCACAGCACTGCTTCTGGGAGATGAACAAGCCCACCGGATACCAAGGCCCTAGGGTAGCCATTTTCAGATCGCACAGGTGTTCACAGAACCGTCCACCCTCCGATAGCTGCAGGCTCATGATGTCCCACATCGGCGTTGATGGCGCAAAGGGCTCCCCAGTCTCTGCACATTTCAGAAGCACCCTCCAAGCCCGCGCCGTGCACATAACAGTGTTGAGACCCCTCGTCCTAGGCCTGGGTGGCCCATTATTCACTCCAGAGAGCCTAATAGGCCAGACAGAATCGTGTTCCTGAGCCAGATGTGGCAAGTAGTTTATGGGGTGCAAACAAAAATGCGCGAAATGTGCCTGTGCGCAGTTATAATAACGTTCCAGATCCGGGGCAGCCAGGCTGCCCAGTTCAAATGGTTGTGTCAGTATTTCCTACGAGATTCTGGGCTGCCTGCCAGCCCAGGCCAGAGTTATGAGTGAAGATCTAAGCCTTTTCAAGAAATTGGACATGAGGGCGAGGGGAATGTTGATAAACAGGTAGAGAAATGTATGCAGAATTACCACCTTGGCTATGGCTATGTGGCCGGTCAACGAGAGCGTAAGGGAGCGCCAGGCCGTCACTTTGTCTTCCAGCCACATAATGGCCTCGCCATAGTTGGCTGACCACAACTCATCCACCTCCCTGCTGAGCCATATGCCCAGGTAATGCACCGGGCATCAGACAAATTCAAGGGGTATTTGGAGTGGTACTGTGCTGTTGCAACCGACAAGGGAAAAACGACTGACTTGGAGCAGTTAATCGTAATTCCAGAGATCTGACCAAAGCGTGCTATCTCGTCTACCAGTATGTCAAGATGAAGCTGTGGGTCCTCTACATATAGAGCAACATCATCTGCATACATAGAGACCAGGATTGGTCATTGTCTAAATGTCGATCCCCCATGGTTATGATGTTGTCTCAAGCTCACTGCCAGTGGCTCCATCACCAAAGCGAAAAGCAGAGGTGAGAGGGGGCAGCCTTGTCGAGTACCTCTAGCTATTGGGAAAGGTTCCAACATCATTCCATTGATTGTCAGCCTCACGGTTTGAGCCGAGAATGATAAACAGATTAATTGGATGAATCTAGGGCTCAAGCCCACCCTAGACAATAGGCCAAACATATATGACCACACGAGGGAGTCAAAAGCCTTGGTGGCGTCCAGTAACACAGCCGCAGCGTGATCTTCAGGGTTCATCATTCGGGTCACTGAAAAAAAAGGTACAGAGGTTATACAAGGTTGAGCGACCAGGCACAAAACCAGATTGGACCGGTAGCACAAGAGACGGGAGCAGGGGCTTGAGTTGAGTCACAATTAGCTTTGCTAGTATCTTAATGTCTACATTTATTAGAGATAGTGGCCAATATGTGTCGCAAAGGCACGGGGCTTTATCTGGTTTCAATATGGTGACAATTAGGGCTTCACGCAATGAAGGTGGGAGAATCCCGCTCTTGAGTGCTTTCACATAAAAATCTAGCAGGTGCAGTGCCAATAGGTCTGCGTATTCCTTATAGAAGGCCGTTGTGAGCCCATCCAAACCTGATGCCTTGTCTCCCGGCAGACCACGTATAACCTGAATGACATCCTCAACCATGAACGGAGTGTCTAAGTACTGCCTGTGCGTGTTCTCAAGCCAGAGCAGGCTAATGTCATCAAAGTATTCTGTGTACGCCGCCGTGTGCAGCCCCATCATTTTGGAGTATATGGAGGGGTAGAAATCCATCAATACCCACTTGACCCCTTTAGTGCCAGCATGACGTACACCAGCCTAGTCAAGCAGCTCAACAACATAGTTTCCCACCCACGGCCGTCGAAGCATTGCGGCCAGTGTCTTACCGGCCCTCTCACCCTCTCCATATCGCCTTGCCTTGGCTTCCTTTCCCATAAAACAATCCTCGTAGAGGTCCACTTCCTCATATTGTGACAGCTTCTCTCTTACTTCAACCAAAAGGGCACTAGACATATCTGCACACATTTGATTCTCCAGACTAGCCAGTTAGGCCTCTAAGTCTGCCAATTCATGACGGATTGTTCTAAGCACACCGTGCTGCTTGGCAAGGCAAACCCCCCAGATTACTACCTTGAATGCCTCCCATAAGGTGCCCACTGAGGATACCGATTCCAGGTTGACAGTTAAGTATTCCACAATAGTGGTTCGAATCTCCTCCCTAAAGGACTGGTCTCTTAGTGCACCATGTGACAGCTGCCATGAGAATTCGCGGCGAGGGCCCCCAGTGTTCATCAACTCCAATATAACCGGAAAATGATCTGACAGAGTGCGGGCATATGTTCAAGAGATTCCATCCAGAGCTCTACGTCTCTAGTTCTGAGCCATCTTTCAATCCGGGACGAGCTATTATGTACTGTATTAAGGCATGTTCCCTCTCTCCTTGTGTCATGTTTCACCGTCCATAGATCTACCACAGCACCCTCAGCCATAATAAGGGATAAGGCCTTAGCAGCTGCCACATGTTGAGGCCGAGCCCGGCTCTCACGATCCACCTCAGAGTCCAATACCACATTAAAATCACCTCCCCATAGCAGGGACCCCGAGCAAAAGGAGTCCACCAGGCGCCACACCTCCCTGAAGAACTCCGGGTCATCAACATTAGGACCATAAACTGACAACAGACGAAATGGCCTTTCTCAGGACGCCACTACAGTCTCTTTCTAAGCGGGATGGTCACCCCCCTCACATATCTCGAATAAACTGCTACATGGCTCTCCCCAATCCATCCAGCCCTCACCCTAAACCTTGTGGCATTAGTCAGGTGAGCTTCTTGAAGCATGCAAATGTCTATCGCATGGCACTGCATATAAGCAGATACCAATCTCATCTTGCGGCCATCCTTTAACCCCCAAATATTCCAGGTCAAACATCTCACAGGAGTCACATTGTTAGGAACCATCATGGTAGACATCGCAACCGCTTCACAACCGCCCTCCTCCAGACGTAAATCGAATCAGCTGCGAGGACAGAAAGGTACGGGCAGGAAAGAACAGAGGGAAAACATCAAACATAGTAGCCAACCACACATCAGCCGCCCCCCACCCACTCAGGCCCCCTAGTTAGGCCCGACCTCCCATCCCACCCCCTCCTAAAATCATATCCCATCTCATAACAACAAACAACTGATTTGGACTCATCCATTGGGGCGCTGGTGTGGCCATCAGACTTCCCACCCAATATGGGTAGGTGGGCTGGAGCCACCGAGTAGTCCGGACCCCAGAGGGCCGGTCATCGCAGAAGTGCAGTTCACTTGCAGTCCCAAGAGGCCACGGGGCACCATCAAGACACAGAGGCCTATATTTATACTTTTTTAGCGCTGCATTTGCGTCATACGGCACTAAAAAAGTATAAATATGGGCCACAGACTCCCCTCATGAACAGCTGTTCTCAGTCATTATTGCTCAGGATACTTCCGCCTTCTTCATTTTCCTGTGCGCAGCCAGTTTTTTGGGAATGCTTTTTTCAAATTTTGCTGCTTGTTTCAGGTCTAGGAAAAAGTGTAATTTGCCTTTATGTTGAACACACAGCTTAGCCGAGTAGATAAGGGAGTATTTAACGTCCGTGTGGCTCAGAGTGTGCTTAACTGGGAGAAACGCCGAGCGAGCTGCCTGCACGCCGGGGGTGTAGTCAGGAAAGATGCCGAGCTCATTGTTGTTATATATGATGGGGCGGCATTCATGGGCGAGGCGGAGAACCATGTCTCTGTTTCTGTAGTTGAGCAGGCGTGCAATAACAGGCCACGCTGGTGTCCCAGGCGGCAGCCACGGACCAAGCGACCTGTGCGCCCACTCCACCACCAGCACCGAAGAGAGCTCACCAGGGAAGAGCGCAGACAGCATGCCCTCCACGTTGTCCTCAATGTGCCCCATGGCTGTCGATTCCGGGAGACCTAAGATGCAGATGTTGTTTCATCTGGAGCAGGCTTCAAGGTCTTCATTTTTATTCCGGATGACTTTCAGCACCTGCTCCATTTGAAGAAGCTGCTTGACCTCACCGCACCGGCCATCCTCCAATTCTGAAAAGCGAGAGTCGCCTGCTCAAGGTGGGTATCGTGGTCATCAACCCTATCTTTCAGACGATCCATGAGATCGGTCAGATGATCTAGCTTAATATCTATGCCTGCCAGGCTGTATTTAAAGTCCAGAAACATAGCCTTCACTGAGGGTAACTGGGAATCTTCCACTTGAGACAATTCGTCCATTGATTTGCCCGCTTGGCTGCACTTTTTTGTGCCCTCAAATGACAGCTACGATTGTTTGTGGTTCACCTTCCCCATCGTGGCAGAATCTCACTCCCATGGGGAATGTCACACTGTCTGAAGTCGGCACCATATGTGCTCAGTCCAGCTCCAGGCACACCAGGGGCCAGGGGCCACCAACACCGAAGGCCACCAGCAGTGCGCCAGGCAAGCCACCCACTCCTCATGCCTGCAAGCCATCAAATCCTGTCGCCTTGGCCTCATGACCCCTCACCAAGGCCTGGGGACCTCAAAACCTTGTCTGCTCACATGGGCAGACCACAGCAAGGGGAGGTGGCTGCTCTCCATCTAGCCCATCTCCCCACCGAAGCCCCAGGTAAGGCAGTGCATCACGGGGGTCAGCCAGGTAGGGCACATAGATCGATAAATGGCCAGCAAGTGCCAGTTCTTCTCAAGGCTGGGCACGCCGATAGGTGCACTCAGCGGGTCTCCTGCCAGCCGACGGCATCCAACGTTGGGGCGGCAGGGGCCCGACAGCCCACCCCCGCACCTACTTTCTCCACCACCGGGTCGGCCCCGGGTCCCACAGCTCTGGCACACCCACCTGCCAGGCCCGCGATCTGAACCTCACCATGTGCTCAGCTCCGCAGGTGCCCACCGCCTGTCCAATACAGAGAATCCAGGAGCGCTGCAGCTCCGGCCCGCCAGCTCACATCATCCAGGGGGAGGCAGGCAACAACCCCCATGGCGCCCTCCATCACTGCCGGCCTGCCTTGGGGCCCCGCTCAGCCAGCACGTCCCCCGGCGGTCCATGAGGCCTCACCGTCAGCAGGGCATTCAGGAAAGCTCGCGCCGTCCACCACCGAGCCAGCCCCTTATTACCAGCTCTCGTCTCCTCAGCTGCTCAGCACACGAAATGGAGTATAACGAGCACCTCGGGTGGCTGATCTGTCCGGATTGTAGAAGGATTTATGCCCCTACCCGGCAGAGCCTCCCAGAGTGGCGGCCATCTTGCAGGACGGCCAGGCCATGCCCCCGGCAAATACTGTCCTTAATGACATGGAGGGAGGTGGTCACTCAATTATTTCAGACATGCTAAAATCATATGTTCCTTCTTATCAACATTTAGTTACATTGAAAACAAACCAAAATTATGATCATGTCAGCAGCATGTAATGACCGTAGATGATATGCTTAGTTGGTTCTTTGTATTTGAGAGCATCATTGAACAACATTAATTAATTTTCTTGTTGGGGGTGTGTGCCAAGGTGACCCTCAACTAAAGTAGAAATCTGATCCACTGAACACACCTTGGTGGTACACATTCTTTGGAAGCACCACAGTGGACACAACCATCATGCCATAAATTATGACACTAGCCATAGTGAAGAAAGAGTGCACATAACGCCAACTGATTCATTCTCCTTGAACTAATACTGTGTACTTTCCAAAGTGTGATTAAGGCAAGCATGTTTTGAATGCAATAAATTATTAACACTTACCACAAGCTTCCTTCATCCCAAAAATTACAAAAGGAATCAGTCTGATTACATCAAGGCGGTGTCCTTTGTTAATATTACTGAATATTACATATATAAGATCTGTGTGTTGTCGTCATTCCTAATTCACATATAATGTCCTACTCTTCAACAGCATGTGATGAAGTAAATATTTTATCCATGGCATAGCATTCTTTGTTAATTGATAAAAGTATTTTTTCTTACAATGTCTGCTTGGTGACATCACTCTATAGACAATTCCTCCAAACATCATTCAGCACAACTCAACTAATACTTGCTTCAAAGGTTAACCCAGGTTTCAGTACCTCGCTGTCGATGTGGCGCAGGTTATTCTTTGCTTGCACATAAATCTCCGCAGTGGGCTGTCCCTCTGGAGGGATTGGCGCTGGATAAGAAGGTGGTGGGGGCAGTTTGGAGTCAGGAGGTGGAGGAGGGGCTGGGAAACCTGGAGGAGGTGGAAGAGGGGGAAGAGGTGGAGGTTGCGGAAGGGATGCTGCAGTCTCTCCTCCCTTTTTGCTTCCATGTGGTCCTATCTCTGGATTCAGCATGTCCATATAGGCCTGCATGTCCCCTATTGTTGATTCTGGGGGCCCTATAAAGAAAATAGAAATCCATTAGAACATTTTCAGTTTCTTCACAAAAGAAGAAGCTTCATGAAGTTGCTATAATTTTACACACTATATCAATATGCTTACAAGCCAGTGTATTACAGATGAGACATCACATATGTTGTATATACTCTCAGGACCCTCATACCCATTGGTGCTCCACTACCGGCAGTGAAGCACAAGAAATCATAATAATGACCCCCACACCTTGGGAGAAAACTCCCATGGTGTGGATGGTCTTTTTTTCTGTTTGTTTTTCAATTATGGACTCCCCATTTTGGGAGTTTGTTTCTAAAAAGCAAAAAAAGTTTCATAAACTTTAGTGTAGGTCTATTAAAACTGACAGCAGATGCACATCAAAGTTTTTTTTACACTGAAAGGAACCCAATTCCTTTCAATGTTTAGAGTTGTCCACTGAACAGGTAGACAGTTCTAAATTTGGTGGGCAGAGTACCTTGGGGTAATGTCCTCAGCCATTTTGACAGACACTGTTATGTCTTCCAAATTCTAACCCTTAGTCACTTTTTTGAGTCTGAAAATCCTCCAGTGGGGCAAGGCTGGAACTGTAACAGGCCAGGGCTCAAAATAGGCCAGATATTTTTACCATAAGTCCCTTTCAAGCCAATCTTCAGTGTGGCAGATTGCTCTGATTAGGATGAAGCTGGTTTTCTTGCCCTCCTTGGGTGAGACATTCCTGGGAAAATTCCAGCTCCTTGTTCTAGTCCCCTACAAGTAGAGAAAATGACTATGTCCAACATTTCTCTAATTTTTGGGAAACTATTTTGGTCAATCCTACAGCTCCCAGCAAGGCCCTCATGGAGTCATGAGTCCTTCTGCTTCTTGTGTCCCCAGAGCAGGCAAACAGGAGGTCAACCACTTAACCATTGGAGAGCCGTTCCAGTTTGTGGGTGCCTGCAAGAATCAGGACTTCTTAAGTCTTCTTCTTCCAGCAGAAGTCATGAAACCTTTCTCTTCTGGCAGGCCCTTCCACTTCAGGTACGGTGTTCCAAGATCTAGGAATTGCCTGAGGAGTAGTGGTGACTTGGCAATCTTATCCTGTGGACTAGCCAGTGATTAGAACATTACCTTATGCAGTGCAAGCAAATTTCCCACCCCATGCCAGCCTCCTACTGCAGCACTTCCTCTTGCATTACTGTAAAAAAAATCCCAGAAGATTTCAATCTCTGATGGCTGAACCATTCTTTCCTCTGCAGACGCTCCAGAAAAACCCTTAGCCTTTGCCAAACCCATTTTAGATACGCTATCTTCCCTTCTGTTATAGCCATAAGACACCTACCTCCCCCCCTCTGACAGTTGGGCTGGAGCAAAAAGAACTAGGGGAGCTGTGAATGGATAGGAGTTTATCACACCGGCCCAATTTGGAATCACCAAACCAAAAGAAAGAGTGTTAAGGCCGCTCTTTGTTCTGTCAGCTGACATGCACCCATCCCAGATGCCTCATCCCTACTAACTGGCCAATTGGTGACAACATGTCCCTCTTCCTGGATCCAGAGGTCAATCAGTTGTCCTCTGCCAGGCAAAGTCATCAACTCCAGCCAGGAATATGTGATGGCTTCTGGAAATGTGATGAGTGAAGAACTGGCTTTAAGCCATTTCTGACTAAGACTACCCAAAGTACATTTTATAAAGTTGTGATTCCACTAAATGTATTATGGTTATTAAAATCCTGATATCACTATTGAATCACAATTTTAAAATGAATGGTCAAATAACTTTGATTCACTTTTTTACAATTTTCCCAAATTAAGATATAAAATAAATATTTTAATCATATCTTATTGAAAATGCAACTGAGCCTATGAAGCTAAATAGCTTTTAGGCCAACAATCACGTTGATTAAACAAATAGTATGTCACTTTTTTTATATATTAGGCATCTTGTCCTGCTGGCTTAAAAGACACAATTTAGGAATGACATATTACTATATGAAATATGTTTTATTACATGACAAAGGCCAGTTTCCTTGCAATATGTTATCCTAGGGCCTTTAAATTACAACCCTGCCACTTCACAGTGATGCTCCTGGCAGCTATACATTTTGTCATCAATGCTGGCAGTGGCAATACACACTACAGCTCACCTATGACTATGTAACTGCACGCCACAGGAGCAATTTCTAACATATTACAAGGCCTTTAAGAAATGTTGCATTAGCCCAATGGGTTACATCAATTATACTAATACCATTTTAGGATCAGATCACACACACCGTGGCACTGAAAATCAGCGTCAGAGTTCACAGAGTTCTAATACCAGCTACAAATATGTTAAAGGTAGAAACATGCTGAAAAGACAAATTTCCTACAATCATCACCTTTTCATGTTTGCAAAGCAAAATTGAAAACTGGCTATGGTCCTTTGGAAGTGGTCAGGACTTAGGAGTCAGAAAGAGGCACTGATTGTGTAGTAAAAAAGCAATCTATCTTTATGCTTAAATCCGCCTCTATTTCCTTGTACCATATACAAACAGCTGAGAAACAGTGTACAACATGTTCAGAACACCCTGAAATGGTCTTGAATTTGAAAGAAAATCTATCAGTAGACACATCTTTCACATGGTCTCCCAAAATGCTTAACACTCATACATTTTGAGGATAGACCTGAGTATCCAGTATATATTATAAACTTCAAAGTATGGAGAAGGCAACCAACCTGCCTGGAGGGCAAATGATGCTGGATGGGCAGTGATGATTCAAATAATTGTGGGCCAATCAGGTACTCTGGCATGTGTCACTATGGTGATACTGTTCCATCAGAAGATGTATATATGCCCTTACAGCAAATTCAGAGACCTCCTTATTCAAGTCAAGGCATGTGGGACAGGAGAGGCTACTGTCTCTGGTACTTTTAAACTCACTGCCACCCACTAGGCTGCATGATATTGGTTTCATCGGAATGGTGAAATTTGGCTCCAAGGAAATACCCAAAACGTTGCTTAGAAGACATATCACCATATTTTTGGAATGTGTGTGATCATGTCCAGATGTGAAATGGTCCACCCTTGCATAGTGTGCAGTAGCACCTTGTTCAAAGATGAAGTTGATTTTACGACAGCATCCTTCCAACAAACTCATCAGCTACCCTGCTAAACAAAAACATTGCTAGCATGCCAGGATGCCACATGTTGGGAGGTGGTGGCTATGCATAACTCTGCAGTTTTAGTTTGGTAGAAGAGAAACCCCACTGAACCACAACTTCTGTCTTCTAAATGGAAATTCTGACAGGTCAGTGTGTGGGCTGCGTTATTTGGCTGCTTGTCGCCCTATTTCTTGGTTTTTTATTTATCAGTTTTTAGTGCTGATTTCCTTTATATTAACACCAACACTGCCTGCAGTAAGCATGCATGCATGAAATCTCCCATATCTTGCACAACCCATATACAGATTATATTTCCAAGTTCAAAACTGCCTTGACTTGAAAATGTGGGTTACCTTTTTAGCTATCTGATTCACTAATGGGGAATACTTTAATAAGGCCAGATGGGGAGACCGGGCCTTTATGGAAGCGGCTAGGCTCTGGAATAGCCTGCCCCTTTCACTTTGTTAAATAACTACTCATTTCTCTTTTAGGAAAAGCCTTAAAACCTGGCTTTTCGCGAATTAGATTCTTTGGGTAGTCTGTGTTCTTTTTTTCCTGTATCTCTGGTTAGACTAGCGCATCAATGCTTTTGCTGGAATGCGCTCTACAAATAACTCAATACAATACAATACAACTCAATACAATACTTTTATTTTGATGACAGGGCCTGTTTCCTGTCCCAGTCCGACCCTGGGGAGGAATACATGACATCGCTTTACTTGCGTCCACCTATGTCCCAATATTAAACCTGCGATCCTGCTCGCGACTCCCACCAATTCCTAGCCATCCCTCTTTCTCCACCCAGATTTGAAAACGAGTACCTGCATTTTGCCACATTCCCACATTATCCACTCCTTCCCTTATCAAATAAAAAAGTGCACGTAGTATCGTGATAAACAAACCTCACCTCTGTCTGCATATATCCACCCCACTTCCTTGCTCAGATTTGAAACGACTGGTGTCCTCCTATCCACTCAGACCACCTTCTTTCCAGTATCTACCATTCTTAAATAAATACAAAAAATCCAGGCCTACGTCATCTCACCCACACCACTTATTATGAAACTGGCCTCCATGTGCCTACATTAAAAAGAAAAATTAATATTTTGTCACCCGCCCACACCACCATCTCTCAAATTCACCCCTCCTTCACCCAAATATTTAATTGTAATACCTAATATCCTGCGACACACCCCAGCGCCCTCTGCTCTCCCCCCCCCCCTGCCCCCCCCCCATTCCAACTGGGCTCTCTTCTCTCCAACGGAGAAGACAGCCCTCCCTGTCCACGCAGCCCGGAAAATCCCGCGACGTCACAACCTGTAGGGAAACTACTTTTTTTTCAACTGTTGTGACGCAGTAGGAGTAAATACACAGATTCCGAATTCGGAATTGGCGTTACAGCTTTCCAAGAGAATATGTACACAGCAGTAACTCTCCTCGTGGGTAACGTTTATTTGTTTAGTAGATGTGATGTAGACGTGTCCAATCAACAAAGCACTACAAGTACAATTCACGCATGGTGAAAATTGAGTGAAAACGAGGTTGAAAGTTACTCTAGTGTCAAGAAACTCGAGACTGTAATTCATTCATAAATTTCGATTCAATTAAATATCAACATGCGATTGAAATGAATCGATGAGAATATTTAAATGGGGGCATATTAGAGTATAGGAAGAGGAGAGATGCACTAACCTTAATACGTTCACTAGTTCATCACCTAAGTAAAAAAACAGTCTAAATAGCTTCAAAATGGCATACTTATAGTACTCCTAAAATCAAACAATGGTATTTTCAACCACATATACCTTGTACACATGTTGAATGTTCAAAAAAGTCAGATTTGCAGAATGTGCTACTGTTTAAATGTTCGTTCTATTTGCTTCCATCTAGTGGTCACTGGATATAGTGCACCAAAGTTTAGTTTTAATAATAATAGTGGTTATTGGAAGCAGAGCAAAGACGATCATGGGGAAAAGTAAAGTGAAACACCATTAAACATTCATAGCTGATAGGTCTCATACTCTGCTAGAGGCATACCTGTTTAAATTAGGGGTGGGCGCAACTCGCGGAGTTTCATTCCACAAAATGTCGTGAAGTTACATGAAAACTCTGTAAGATACTGCAGAGTACAGTGAGTGGCTGGAATCAGCATGTCGCGCTGCTCTGTCTGATTTTGAGTACTAGGAGCTTACTCTGTGCTGCAACATGCGTGTGAATGGTACCTCGCGGCACGCCAGAGGGTGTTGCTTCTTGCTGCAGCTTGAGTAGATTTTGTACTCGAACACTAGCTTTCTTATTGCGAACGGTCACGAACCCCCGTGACGGCCCGTAGTGAGAAAATCTCGCTAGATGATGCCAATTCTCGCTTGTGCTCACCAACCTACAATTGGCGAGCTGCACGCAAGAAAAAAACTCTGCCATTCAGCGGTTGGCCGAGTTTTGCAGAGTGGGCAAAATTCGTTGAAATATGCCGGCGGAGCATAATTTATTGCCCAACCCTAGTTTAAATGTGTTCTTTCCACTGCTTCCAATTCAAGAAGGTTCCTTCTTAATTTGAAACCAGACATATGATGCTGGTGTTCAGGATGGCTGCAGTAATTGAAATGCCCTGTTTGCAGGTATCCTTGTCCTACTCCTACAACAAATTAGTCATCAAAGTGAGGTATTGGTTGCCACAAACTAAGCAGCATGCTTTCCGTTCATTCGCTATCAGCGAATTAGCATTTACAACAGAATGAGCCCCCGCCCCCTTTCACTGCATTAATGTGCTCCAATACAAGTTTCCTTTATAGTTCCGGTGCAATAAAGTGGAAAGCTTTCACTATTACACATTTGTTGGTCATATTTTGGTTTGATTTCCACTGGGGTAATGTGGAAGATTCAGGAACTTTCCTTCCACCTTTAAGGCGACCAACTCCGCAGCCAATACATATGGCCCCCCCACTAGACAGATCCATTTCCCCTTGTGCTCAGCAGAGCGACAATGCAAACAGTTAATGCTGTATTAATGCCACTGCATGCAGCTGCTTCACTGTGCTACCTCAAATGGTAAGAAAAAGCCTCAAAAATGACTTTGTTGCTAGAGAATAGGGAGCACCTAAATGATACAATATAATTTTTCCCAGGAGCTCTAAAAAAACGTGCACTGGAGTTGAACCTAAATGACACACGTGAGTGCTAAATGGGTCACATAGTACATTCCAGCATATGCTCAGGATACAATGGGTTTGTTAATGTTATTGTTGTCACTTTGTCGCCATAATAATTACTATCTGCTCATGTTGGCAGTATTTTTATGTAAGGTGACCCTTAGGCCCTTCTCAGTGACGCACAGAGCAAGTGTCTCAACATTGCTGCCTACTCAGAAACGCTTTGCAGGTGAACATCTTTCCATGCTGTAAGCATGCTTGGGTAAGAAAACTGTCCTGTAGACGTACATCCTACTTCATGCTTGTGCAGTCACGTGAGTCAGAAACACTACTTCCTCAAATCTGTTTTGCTTATGGGACTGTTCATGCCATGGTGTCTCCAGCTATCGCGCACTACATAGGCCATTCGAATGTTCAGAATTCTGAACTAATGCTGTACATAAAATACTTTACTAACTCTGTTCCTCTGAGTAGACCACAGCGGTGTTCATCGGTTCATTACTGCCTATTTTAAAAGATGTCACTGGTTAATGTTCCACATCAATTCGCCTCTCGCCTCACTACTGCTCCATGATAGAAAGTGCTTCTCCGTGTCATTGGAAGTACTTTCTGAACTACGGTGTGGAATTACATTCTTCAACCCTAATGGTTCTGGAAGGTTCCACGTCCATCGTCAGACCCCCGCTTCTGTTGCTGCAGTCCCCGCTTCTGTTGCTGCAGTCCGAACATGGTAACTCTTATTACTGGGCTCATCCCTTAAGAAAGTAGCTTGTCTCCAAATTTGACAGCGGGGGAGGGGGAGTCATAATCTGTAATACTTCATGCACGTTTTCTGTCTCTTGTTTGGCTTTTTCATTTTCAATGTTTCAGGTTTTCGTAAGGAAGAAGCTGCTGAAGGCCTCGGGCATGGATGTAATAAACCACCAATGAGATGGATATCCTCTCCTGTTATTAGAAAAGCAGCACTCTGAAAGGAATACAGATTGGACCTTGTCCATCTTAAGGGGGCAAACAGGGGCCACCAAAAAGGCGCACCTGGTCAAGCCAATGCCACAATTCAAATAACCAGAGGAGAGAGGCGCTATGAGCAGAAAAAGTATACAAAGTACAAGCCTCAAAACAACTGGAGCTAGCTGCCTACAGTTCTGTCTCAGGCGAAAACCTGCCAAGACTGATCAGCAGCCCAGTCAACTACATCTGATCAGGATGGGCTAACTATCTGCTCTTGGAACATAGGGGGTCTACAGGAAACATTTGATGATCCAGCTGTTGTTCAATTCTTGGGGGCATTTGATATAATAATGAATCAGGAGTCCTGGGTTCAAGTTAGCATTCCACTCATGGGATATGAAGAATTTAGTGAGCCTGCCCAGAAAAGTAGCACCTTTGTAAGGGCAAAAGGCAGCCTGGCGATTTATATTAATACCAACCTGTTGGTTAAGAACTTCACACAAATGAATCATGTGTTTTGGCTCTACCGAAGGATAGTTGGACCAAGCACATACGGGAATCTCAGATTCATTTAAATGTGAGCATTAACCCCAAGCAGAAGGCCGCAATGGCAGACAAACTTGCCTCATTTTTTCTTCGAACAATTGTGCGCAAATAGGAGGCCGTAACAGTGTCAGATACTGGCCAGTTAACCCAACCGTTTTTTTTAAAGCTCCAAGGCACCCTAATAAACCTTTTGGCACTGGGCCTGATGCTTAGCAGAGCTAAGGACATGGGCACCCCGCTGTGCATGTGGTTTGTTGACTTTAAATCAGCCTTTGACTGGTGCTGCACAGTAGATTATGGGCAAAGTTGCAACAATGGGGAATTCCTTCCAACATCCTGAGAGCCATCAGGTTGCTATAATCTGATACATGGATTAAAATCAAGCTTGGGGACAGTATCCACCTGACAAGGGAAGTAAAAACAACAACCGGTCTGAAACAAGGCTGTTTTAGGACCGCTTCTCTTCAATTTATATATTGCTGACCTCGCTCTGGAACTGAATGGTCAGACAAACCATGCACCTAGCCTTGGGGGTCAGCAATTGTCCAATATCTTATATGCGGACGAGCTGTTGCTGCTCAGAAACACCAGAATAGGCCTACAGAGATTAATGAACTGCCTAGGGGCATACACAAAGAGCAATGAGCTGGAAATAAACCACAAAAAAACAAAAGTGGTCTAATTTAATCACCATATTTAAAATCAGCGTAAGTGGTACCTCTGTAAAATATAATTGATGAATCACCCACTTACGTGTATTGATGGGTCAAGATATATGCAAGAGGTTCGTATCACTCCAAAGAGAGGCAATAAAAAAAGCACAGGCACTTAATCATGCCTTTATAACACTAGCAAGATCTATCCGTGGACATTACCTTAACCACTGGTACGAGTAATGAAGGTTAAATTATTACCCTCTCTCTCATATGGTTTAGAAATAATGACAATTGCAAAGACACAGCCTCCTTGATGATATAATGATAAGATTATACAAACAGGTATTCAGTCTACTTAGATCAGCATGGCCTGCACAAGTCAAGCTGGAATTCTCATTAATAAAGGTGACATTTGCCAGGACTGCAGCATTTATAAAATGCTGCCATAAACTCCGGCTAGACACCAAAGGCACGTTGGCAAACCTAGAGTGGACTGAAATTAACCTGGAAAGGGGAAGCGGTGAATACAAAAAGTACCTCGAAAATAGTATTGAGATGCTTGAGCTGGGCGATTTGTGGAATTTTAACACATCTACTCAAGCCTTCAGGAAAGCGGTAAATAAGTCCAATAAATTGCAAAGTTGGGCAAATGATAAAGACGAGGTGTTGAAGTGATCGCATGGGTGGTTGGTACTAAAATCTTATGAAGATCAAAAAGAGTCACCTCTGCTGGATGCCACCTTTGCCCTGAAGATAAAACAGAGATTACTATCCTTGACATTTGGTAACATCCCAACCTTAGACCTCTTTCCATGCCATCAGGCAGAGGAGTCAGTGCAGCATGTAATCTGTATCAGCTCAGCCCTACAATGAACAGGCCTGCTGATAAAAGAATGTAACGCATTAGGTATTCGGTCTTGTAGACCAGCTCTAATCGAGCCATTCGATCCAAGGAACACATTGTTGAACATTAGGTTGGTACAGTTCCCGGAAGCATTCAAATCTCTTATTAAGGTGGAACTACAGCCCCAGGTGGTGAGTAAGAATAATAATTAAGAAGGCTAATAAAGAAGGCCCCTGACAGGAATAGTCTGGAACATACTCCCATTCTGTGGGTAGCTAGCCAATATAAACATCTGTTGTTTTTCCATCTTGCCAACTTGTGGTAAACGTTCTTAGGACTAACTACCACCCTTCCTGTACGTTTTGTGAAAACTGAACATTGTATAGGCATTTGCCAGGGTAATATTTCACAATTTATAAAATCTCCTAAAATGCTTTTATACCTCGGCGGGTTGCTAAGGTCCTTGCTTCTTGTCTTGTCCTATCCGACGAGGCCTTTTTTTAGACCGATAAATGTTTCATTTGACTAAGCAGTTGCAGCTTTGCATGTTCTATATCAACCTGCATATAATTCCGGTCATTGACAGTTTTTAAATATAAAGCATTTAGCACTTCTTCGCACTTTCTATCTAACTATTCTTATGATGTAGGTTTTATTTTTCATATTTGCATGTTTTAAATGGTATTTTGCTTATGACGTTTATGGTTTTTATTAATTAATAAACTATTATTAATCAATTTTCAAGAATTAAATGGTGGGTGCCTGTAGTAGAATTTTATGTCACAATCCTTCACTGACAGGCAGTGTCTAATTTACAAAAGTAAAAGTGCCAGGGCCCAAAATTTTCCTTAGGAGCCCGTGGCTGGCACTGTTACTTTATAGGAGTAGTCTTAATTCCACCTCATTGCTTTCTTATCCACTACAAGACACGGGTAAAAAAATCAACATTTCTTCACTTCTCTGTGCAAAAAACTCCTGAACGTCTGGCAAATTGAACCCACCTCATTAAATATTCACAACACATGATCCTGATGAAAAAGGTATCTGTGGTATGGGGTATGTGTGGGACTGCCTATTGCATGGGACTGGACAAGGACAAAACTTTAACCATGTGACATTCACATTGACAGTGAGGGACTGATTTAAATCTTAGCGGATGGAATACTCCGTCACAAACGTGACAGATATCCTATCCGCCATATTACAAACCCCATAGGATACAGTGGCATCATGATGCGGCGGACGGGATATCCTTCACATATGTGACAGAGTATTCCCCTCCGCCAAGATCTATATCAGGCCCTAAGTTATCTACACACAGTCAACGTTTGAGCAAGTTCCTATCTACGTTAGGCCTACCCACATGCCAGGGGTTGTTTTTATTGATCGAAATATGGGAACACGGGGTGGCACTTTTGCTGTTCATCGCAAGTTCTAGAACCTTCCATTACAGAAATAATTTAATTGGAAAAAGTTGGGAAATTTCGAGTGGTATGACATTTGCTATTATAAATTGAATTTTATAATATTTATGGCATTCTATTGAAAGTATTTGGCTGCAAAAACGCTTTCTCAAAAAAACCTTCTCAGAATTACCTGGCCTGAGTGGCTCAAATTACATCATATCTTTAAATTAAAATTACCTGGTTGCAAAAATACATAGTTTTTAGTTCCACCAAAAGTTCTATTCATTAGAGTTTTCAGTAGAGTGAAGCAGCCTCAGTACACAGTGAAAAAGCATTGTAACCCACAGCAAAGTAGTTGGCTCTAGTGTTCTTGGGCTTTTGAACAAAATAAAAACTCTAAACATGTCTATGACCAACGTTGTGTCTCCTTGTGTTGTCCTAGCGTAATAAAAAATCCAAACAGCACCTGTCTCCTTGCTGGGGCTGTAATTCGGGGCAGTGAAAAGTGCGACAGGGCTATCCATGGGGGCCCCTGCACTGCCCATGCCAATTGCATGGGCAGTGCAGAGGTCCCCATGGGGCCCTGACACCCCTTTCCGCCAGCCTTTGCATGACAGTCGGACCACCATGCAAGGCTGGCGGAAAGGGGACTCATAATCCGGAGGGCAGTGCTGCTTGCAGCGCTGCCTTGGCAAATTACGACTGCCTAGACCGCCAGGCTGTCAAATGGCGGCACCCTGGTGGTAGGACTGTGGCAGCTCCACCACGGTCGTAATGTGGTGGTCAAACCGCCACTAAGGCGGAGGTCCGACCGACACACTCGTAATGAGGGCCACAGTGTTTAGGTTTCTTCTTAGACTTAATCCAAACACTGTGTGACACCTTGCTGTGGACACAGATATGCGTCTGTGCCCCGGAATTGCGGCACAGATGTGGTTGCCTGTGTTTCGGTATGGAGCCGTGCACTGTTTCGATTTAATTTTGAGCGAAGTCAGATCCCAGTCAGTGAGGCAGTAAAATCTCATGAGACTTGGGCTGCATGCACCTTGCTTCTGCTCACCTATTGCCCTTGATTTACCCTCTCTGGGAGCCCAGGAGCTGCACCAAAACTCCCCTTAACCCAGCCTCCCCTGAAGTACTAACCACTTCCACTTCGCGCCCCTTATAGGCCAGAAATTCTGGCTGGTAAAATCAAATGAGATTCAGGCTGCAAGTACATCCTGGGCCTGGACCTTGGCTCCCAGGCTCTCATCTGATACCCTCCTATGGCACAGGGGAACACATAATGCTCCCCCTGCTAATCCACAGACTCTTCTGCTCCCTGATGCTCTCTTGAGCCCTGCTTCCGATACTACGCAATGCACGGGCCCCATTGCTCCAATTCACCCCCGGTCAGAGACATTGGTAAATATTCCTCACGGAAAAGGTAATACCATTCGGAATCTCACAAGTAAAAAAGCAGGTCTGCATGCCTGTTTCCAAATATGTGAAGATTAATTTGTAATTCCACGCTATGGGTGGACTGCTACAGCACAGTACTGGTGTTTACCAGTGGCGTAACAAAGGCCCTCGTAGTCCCAGCGGTGCGTGGGGAGGCACGAGCTCCATGGGGGGCCCTCAGCACAGTACCTGGGCCTAAGAGCTCCCGAGGAGGTCCAGTGTGGGTCCCCTCCGTGTACTTTGCGGGGGGTGGTCTTCAAGTTTTGTTACGTCACTGGTGTTTACAGCTGCAGGATTTCCACCATGCCAGTTTCCTGTACTCATAACTGACCCATAGATCGTGTGGGTTCTTAATGAGATTAAAGAAATTTACATTTTATGGGGTGAGGTTAACTTAACTGGAATATTAAATCTTTATTGGAATTCACAGCACAGGAACGGGAATTTGTTTTGCTGAGTCATGGAAAGCTTTATTTAACTTACATCACTGTCAATTATCTTTGTATATAGATTAGGTTACCTCTTGGTATAAGGAAGAGGTTTTTTTTACTCAACAGAATTATATTTGTGACTGAAAAACGAGTATTATTTCTTACTAACTGCTGACAGCCCCCACCAATTACTCTAAAAGTGATTTTTCTAGAAAATGTATTTATCAGGCAGTTTATGTATTTCTAGTTAGCAGTCTCTGCATTTCAGTGTCTCCGTTAATTTATGGAAAACTAAATTAACAGGGTTGACAAATAATGTGTTCGTGTCTTCCTCGAGTTGCAGTGCTATTTGAGTGGCTGTCCATGGTACATCCAGCAGTGCTTAAATTGGCTATCTTGTGACTAATGACTTCAGACTCTTTCTTGTTTACTGCAGGCCATCTCCTACCCAATCACAAGACTGGAAGACTTAGGTCTGAGGAGAGTACTCAGTACGAAGTAATGTTTTCTGGCTAGTATTACCAAACCAAAATCAGGGAATGACCAAGCAGACTCAGTTTTTCTGGGTTAGATTTCACATGGAATTTCTAATTCCGTATGGATGAATGCTGTGATATACCAATGGCTCTAAGCAGGTGGTCAATGAAGGCAGGAGACCTGTGTCCTCCAGGGGTTTGGGGGGAGGGTTAGGGAGTGTGTCAGGTGGGGTGGGGGGCAGAAGAATCTGTGGGTTGGTGGTGGGTGTTCTGTGCTGTCCTGTGCCATAAAACGTATAAAAAGGGCCAGGGACCATACCTGACAGTATTTCAGTCTGAAACTCAGGTACTTTTACCAGCTGGATTTTCTGTTCAGCACATCTGGGGCCCAGAGTTTCCACACCCAGGGAAATTTGGTGTGGGAATTCAGGGACAGATATAATCAGGAAGAAGCTTTAACCTATCTGGGAATATTGCTTCACCCAACTTGTAATGGGGGCCAAGTGTAGAAATCAATGGAAGCTGGGACATATGTTGCCTTAAAAGTTAGCAATCAAAGTACAATTTATCTTATTCAAGCAGAAGTCTTCATACTACTTTATGTAGAGCTCCACGTGTATAAACAATATAATCTGGGCCCCATATCACAGACTATTCATTTCTTATAAATATGTCAAACCTTAAATATTACAAGGAACCTAAGAAACTGTATTGGGACGTTGGGACATTTTGTAAAAGAAATGTTGGTAGTAAATCATGCTTTTTAAAGTGTCACAATAAATATATGGTATGCAAAATAGTGCAGGCAGAACAAGCTGGTACATAAATTATATTCTGTGCTGCTTTTTCTATAAAGCAAGCACATAATATTAACAATATTTTTTAAGCAAGGGAGGTGATGCATCTAAAGAACACTTGGAAGGAGGAGGCATATTTTGTACAAATAACAAACACTGTTGTCCATTACTTCCATTTGTCTTTTCACTTTAATACATACATATATTTCAAACACGGGAATTAGCTTTAGTTTTCCCTTTAAATTCATATTTTGGTAAAATCAGATTGTTTTTCAGAGAAACCTTTGAAGAGACTGAGCAAGCTGCAATTGTGTTTCTTGTACAGCCTTGACACCATCACATCTCACCCCTTAGTGTTAAACAGTTTGTAGATCGGAGTATCAAAGACAATCTTCCTCCTAGATGCCATGCGGTTTTTACTTGTTTGAAAGAAATTGTTCTGCACATGCATTATATAATAGGGATCGCCTGGGATACAGCAGAAATTTCTCATTAGAAAGTCCACACCTTGTGGGTTGTGTCTACAGTCTGACATGCTTACTTGGCCCTTGGACGCCATGCTGAGTGTTTTTCTTCTCTCCTGTACTTGATTGGCTGGAATTGCAGGAGTCGTAATTCGACAGAGTACTGGAAGGAGACCCCATGTCAAAGTGTGGTTGAGGAGCAGACATGGTAGTGTTTGGAGAAGACATGCCAGAATCTGGCTGCTTGAACTCCATATCCACTGATGGGTCTCTGGAGAGGACTCTGTGTTCCACACTCTAAAAATCAGAAGGTTTGGTCAGTATAGAATTAAGCCATTGCTCCTTAAAGAAGCCATTACAGTATGATACATTTCAATAAACTATTTAAAGTAGATACGCACTATAGAGAAGTCTAATTATTCGCAGAAAACCACAGAACTGAATTTTACACCACATAACTTGCTAATTCACAATACAATAGCAAAATGCAAACACCTCATTTCAAGGAAAAGCCAAAAAATTAGTCTGAGATAGATTAAAATAGCCATTCTGATCCCATTAATTACCTATTTCTGGTCAAGGCAGCATGTTTATTAATGAGAACTGACACCTCACCTGCTTAGGTGTCCTCTGTGCCTGATTCACAGAGGGACTTATGTGTAGTAAAGGTACAAGTGCTGAGTCTCCTCACTCGGGCGGAATCTCTGCATGGCACACTCCAGAGAGTGCACAGTGCGGAGGTTCCTCGTCGAGTGCAGAGATTCCGCCAGGAGTGATGAGACTCCGCACTCATGACTTTACTACACATAAGTTGCTTTGTGAATCAGGACCTTAGCATTAAACCGAATCAGTTATCACTACATGGGTCTCAACTATTTTTCCCCAAATTGAGCCTTACATTATCTTGTAAGCAGGCTCCATAGCGATTGCGTACCTCAGTGACTGGATGGCTGTCCATCCAGTCATTGAGGTATGCAAGTGAGCTACACAGTACAAGCGCTGTGCATTCCACAGTACAAGCGCTATGCTTTGCACAAATTTCTGGGATAGTTTACAGAGTCTTGAGATGACAGCCATAGCAGATGGACATTATGCAATTTTACTTGCCCACCAATCTGGCTTCCTTACTTTTGATAATGTTAGTCTTACTCATACACTTCAAAAACGCCTGATTATATCTCACCTTATGCACTGCTGTAATTTCTTTATCATAAGCGGAGAAACATTTGTTTGCTAGAGGAGGCCTTGAAAAGTCCCAGATGTGATGATTCAGTTCCCTCAAGTCTCTCCACATTTCAATCTGCTCCACTACACTTAGGGCCATATGTACGAACACATTTTCCCTTTGACACAGAATGGGAAAAACCCTTTGCTACATCTGGCCCTTATTTCTAAACCAAGCCTTTCAGGTCTTCTTAAGTCTTTCTGTATGAAACACCATCTACCTGTAATCAAATTATGCATGGACTTTCTATGGTTGGTACCAGTTTTTAGACTGAACCCTGTGTCCGGTGAAGAATTGTTTAGCTTTTATTTGTAGCACCTAATCAACAAGCCCCATGCCAGTAAAGCTCCCAAACCTTTCAGATTTTTTAACACATAAGGCCCTATTCAAAATAAATCCCAGGAAAAGTATGGAGCAAACTTATGTTTCTACCTGAGTGTACTTTTCTGTTATCTAGGGAATCACAACCATATCCAGAAGTATGCCTGGAAATCTGTGCTAGGTGCAAGTTTCCAAGTGTACTTCTAGGAATGGTGAGTGACTTTATTAAAACTCTACGATTAACCCTGTGCAGAGTTCTCCATAGTGGAAAAGTCCACACAGGGTAATTGTAGCCCTTTGTGAAAACACCCATTTTTCCTCGATTTCTGTAATTGAACCATTTCCTTAATAAAAAGTAGTTGGAGTGAAGTTTGGGTATACCTACAAATGTGCACATTAGTGGACATTCCCAAACTTCCAAGGCAAACTGCACCTTGGAATTTCCTCTTCCAACCCCCCTGAAGTAGGATTGTCGTCTTCCGTAAATTTTTAGGGCAAACCACATCTTGGAACTCAGTCCTCAAAAAATCCCTTTACGAATGCGGGTACTGCAATTGTGAAAAAGAAATCTGCACTCTCAAAACTACTTACAGCTGTCACAATTCCCACTGTGAATTACTGGCAGGTGAGAAAAGGTAAATTAAATTATAAACGTATACTTACAATTAGATTTATCCTTGTATGCAGGCCCTAAAAGGCTCATTCACAGACCTGTTTCCACAAGTAAATCAGATTAGCAAATGCAAGCCACTGCATTTAAAATAGTACGGTGAACTTCCCCTTTACTCCCAAGTAACAATGCCCCATATTTGCATAATATTCCGTGGGAGTAAACTGCATGCAAGGTATGCAGAGTGAGTGTTTTAAGGTGTGTTGACCCTTGAAGGTTTGTGAAAGCCCATCTGCAGTTTGCTTCTATTCACAAATTTCCCTCTGACCATTACCCACCCTACCAATGGTCGCACATGTGTTCATAACAAAGGCTGTAATAAATTATTTTCCATGATCGGAAAGGGAACGGCATTGCCTTGAAGTTCTTATGGATGTAAGGGAAGAGGTTTCTCCACAGGAAACAATTTTTTGTTCACAGGGACTGAAGATGAGGAGGGTGCTTACCTTTGACAGTGCACAATTTTACCCCTGTGCTATCCATCACTCTCCAAAAATCAGTGCATGCACCAAAAACAAGAATTCCCAAACGTTCCTAAGGACTAGAACCCTTGAAAAGTTTGGTGAACTCGGAAAAAACATAAACCTAGGTCTATGTGAGATTGTGAAGAAGAGCATAAAGTTTTGATCTTTTGTTTTAAATTGGGTCTAACATAATCTGATAATATGCCAGGGTTATAGTTGCAAAATCAAGTACACAACCATTGTACAATAAATGTAGTATACTATCCGGCATTAGCAAAGTGAAGACTATTATCGTTTTCTATGGTATTTTAAAATGCCAGGGCCACGATGATAAAAAAAGATTCAGCAGTAGTAGACAGTGCCATGTTATAACAGACACAAAGATATGCGGTGTTGATCCTTTGAAGCAAGAATTAGTGACAAAATCATGATGTCCAACAGGTTATTTGTCAAAATATCAACTACAGAAACATTGTGATACCTAAATATTGTGGCCAAAATATCAAAGACCAAAATATCGATAAGGTAAGTGCACCAGGTGAGTACAGATTTATAATTATTAACTCCACATCTAGGTACCTTGACAATACATATATACCTTGACAATACATATATATCATATAAAATATCGATAAGGTAAGTGCACCAGGTGAGTACAGATTTATAATTATTAACTCCACATCTAGGTACCTTGACAATACATATATTCCTTGACAATACATATATATCATATAAAATATCGATAAGGTAAGTGCATACAGGTGAGTGCAGATTTATAATTATTAACTCAACATCTAGGTTCCTTGACAATACATATATATCATCAAGCACACAGATGTAGAGTTAAGTAAAGTTAGCGTATTCTCACTAATATATATCTTCTGGTACCACGATATTATGGACTCAGTATCCGGGTGCAAGTCTGTCCAATATCCAATGCGATGACAGATTCAGGTTTAGTGCCCATCAATGAGAAAGTCTGGGATGCGAGCGGCGGTGGACAGTGGGGTATGAAGCAAGTGAACTGCACCACGCAGTGGAAATGTAGCAGTGCCGAAGAGGATATAACATTTTAAGATGGCTGTAAAAGTAGGATTGCTGATTACTTAAATAAAGAAACATCAGCAAATGGTCATCTTACCTATTGAAGGGGTAGTTCAAAGTTTACATTCTGTGGTCACGCGTGAACTAACTTTGGGCTGAAGGGGACAACTGAGATGCATTATAACCGGTTGTACTTGTCAAGTGGTATTAAACAATATGATGGGTGTTTCTGAGCTGCCACACGTTCTTACCAGTGTATGGAACATGAGGAAGTGATCTTGGCAGATGGACAGAGCTCTGGCTGGAGCAGAAGACAGGAAGGACCACAGGTAACGGGCATGGGATGCTGGCGATGAGATAGGTGAGAAGTAGGTGTGTAATATGAAAGGCATGTTTCTGAAATGTACATTTTCCATTTACAATGAGCAGCTGCTTTCAGAGAATTATTTCTCTGTTTGTGGGAGGGTTGCTTAAGACTTTGATTTTGAGCAACTTTTAGGAGCTATGCCACGCCGAGAATCGCAATAGGAGTTGAGGAAATGCACTGATTTAAAAATTTCAATTTAGGTGTGTAAATTATAGATCTAATGTTGCTGCAACAAGACTGATGTTGAATGATAAATTTATTTACTGTTGAATCAATTTTTGAGAGACAAAGACTGGTCCAGATCGGTGTATCATTTGTAAATAAAAAGGTGCCGGTGCCCAAACCCCTCCTCTTAAACACGGAGCTGCAGCAATTAAATGTTTGAACACGGAATATGGAGGCAGTGCAATCCTGAAGCCATCCCGGGCCTCTTCAATCCATATAAAGCCAATCCCTGTCCCTTCAGCTCACTCTTTCAGCTTTCTACTTTCTCCCTTTGTGACGCTTTTTCGTTCTTCCCTTCCTCCGTCTGTCCCATATGTGTGTTTTGCTTGCAGCAAATGCTTGAGGCAGAAGAATAAGCGCCGGCCCTCAAAAATAAGTGCCGGTGCTCAGCACCGGAAAAAACAAGCACAAATTAAGCACTGGTCCAGATATATTTTACTTTTTTCCTTTGGAAATATATTCACTACTGATTTTAGCAGTGATTTCTCTTATTTTCAGCATTGTCAAATGTGACTCAAAAAAACACTTTCCTTAGATGTTTGTGAACAATTTGGTACAATTAATACATTTCAGCACAACGTTCCAAGAAATATTGTAATTCTTTTGCAAGTGGACTGTCTCTGTGAAGAACTCATTTCCATACTGCCTATGCAAGCAAATATGTCATATTAAGCTGCACACTGGTTGATATGTAGATATTTTTAATACTTTCTCAAATTATTGTGACATCAGAACAAACTCAAATAGGGAACAAAATACCTAATTTCGCATTTAGCAGAACTGGTACCCTGCCACAAACCTGGCAGAGCACCCTCTCCGCCAAACTGACAACCTGTCCGAACTATCTAGAGTCGGGCAGACTGCAAGGTTTGCTCAGCAGTGCCCCTGTTGGCTTCACCCTGCAAAAACATAGAGATCCTGAACAGAAAAAAAAACATGTACTGACATAGCCAATAGGGCTCGCCTTTGGGACCTTATAAGTATTTAGCCATCCATGCAGCACATTATCCTGGTAGCTACAATGATGATGTGCCACCGAATTCAAAAGAGCTCACAGGAGAAAATCAAATCAAGAACCACCTGAATAATGGCGCCATCGGTGGGAACATGGAAAGAGGACTGAGATGTGAAACAAAGCCACACTAGGAAGATGGGAACAGTGAAGAACCACACAAAAAGAGTAAGAACAAATGACATTGCTAGACTAGTGGGGCACACGCGGTTGCCCCCTCGATAGTAATCTTTTTATTAATCTCAGGGGAAAGAAACTCAAAGTGGATGCTCTGGGATTGGAATCTGTGACAGTGCAAAGCAGTAGGTGCACTAACCCACTGAGCCACCAGGCCCAGTACAGATTGGTCAAGTGATGTGCAAAGGGGTCGAGATCAGTCACATGCCTCCTTCACGCTGTGTTTCAACTGGTGGGACTGGTTTAAGTGAAGAAGGTTCCTCCTCCGTCGGCACAGAGCGGACCATGGAGGAACATTTCCTATGTACTGCGCATGTGTCTCCCAGGGTGGTTAGAGCTGTATGCCCGCTCCCTCCCACAATAAAATGTTTTTTCATCTAAGTATGGCTCTGACGGATATGCCACACAAAGTCATATGACTAACATCAGTTTCACATCCAGAAATATATATAGAGCGATACACACCCCATCAGAGGACACACTAGGTCTGAGTGTTCAATTATAGTACAACACTTCACATGAACGGAAAGCAGAAAGGGTTAGATTTATTTTATAGGTAACATCAAAAGCAAACCTTGGCACAACCAACATGCTGGCTTTAATGTGCTCAAGCAAATGTACTTTGTGAGTTCCTAATACAACAGGCCTCTATCCCTTTCTGCACCCAAACAACACTTATAACTCCCGCACTTGACTCACTCCAGGGTTGGCATCATGAAAGACAATCAAATACTTGTGTATCTTGCGTCCATCGCAGCCTGCTTAAAACATACATTTGACACCGGTTTATCATGTGGATAATTATGGCCGCTTTATTACTGTGGACAACGTGCGACTGACCATGATGGGTTACATTTTATCATGTAAATCACTGCCCGTGAAATGCGTACTTACGACAATATACATTCAGTTTATACAGTGACTAATTTTACTCTAAAACTTTTACAACTTGCAGTGATTGGTGGGCCTTCAAGTCCTGGCCTCCTTTTGCCAAGTCTCCTTTTTGGCCTTCGTTTGCTGGCAGTCTCACCTTTCCCTTTTTGGGAGGGGGCTTGCTACAATAGTGTTTGTTTTACCTCATTGCTGTTGCAGGGGGTAGCTTTAAGTCCTTTGGATTAGGCCCAACTCGCTACCTATGCCGTGCCATCCGATCTGGTGGGTCTGGGCTGCGAGTGCTGTGTTCCGCTTACTCCCCTTAGTTTGACCACATTACACCCTGCAGTGAGGATTCCCAAGGTGTGTGTTTTTTGGCCGCATACCCCCTTACTGGGTGCGTTTTTGGGTAAAACTTTGTTTAAGTTTTGCCACGCTGATCGAGAGGCTTACGTCTCTTGGCAGCTCCCCCTGTAGCTCCCTTTTTTTTTTTTTTTTTTGACTTATATACCATCCCTGCCTTCAGGTTGTCCCAGAAGATGGCCGTCCCTTCGGCTGATAGGTGTACGCCGTCTGATGCATACAGTTCCGGACGCCTTGTGTGGATCAAACCATGGCGGATGCTCTCCAGGCCATTCACCTTGCAGTATTTGTTGACTGCAATATTTAGCTTCCTCCTGGAGTTATCCACTGCCTTGTTTGAGGATGCCCCATGCCAAGTGAGTCTGGGGATGATCTCAGACCAGATGATGGTAGTGCACCCGAAGAGTCTGGTGAGGGACCAGAGTATCTGCCTGATTTTGTTCAACAGGACTTTCCGTCCCATTCCAGGCAGGTCGTTCCCTCCCAAATGGATGATTATTGTGCCGGGGTGGCTCTGCGCTGCCTCGAGTTGTTTTACTAAGGTCTGTTGGAGCTGTGACCATTTCATCACCGGAGAGCCTAACCAGCGAATCGCTTTTGTTGATCTGCTTCTTGCTGTGCTGTTGCTGTGTTGCTTCCACCATGTCTCTAAATTGGATATAAAAGAATGCCCAACAATCCATGTGGGCTTGATATCTGCGCCTGCCAATGTAATGAAATAAATCCGTCACAACAGGTGCGGGCAGATGTAGCTCCTGTACGCCTTTGAACGCCATCTGCCGACCGCTTGTATGGCACCCGCCTTTAAACCCAATCCAGCTGCTGTTGTGGCGGCCCGATGCGGAAAGAGTGGGAGCTGAAATCCGCGGGGGGAGGCCTGCTTTCGCTAAAATCTTCCGTAAGACGGCGGTGAACTGGAATCTGCTTACGTGCTCCCTATTCAAATGCTTGAATACTGGACCGGGGCCGCTCGGGCGCACCTCCAGATACTCCCTAAATACGCATACCGGGCAATACTGCGCTTGGTTAATACATTGTAGCTTTATCTGGGCGCCTTTGCCCGCCTGGTCAGTCTTTGAACGTCTCAGTGATAAGTTAACCCAGTCTGGCCCTAGCTGGCAGTCTTCTGCTTGCAGGCAGTTGGTGCCCCCTGATTTTTTGGATGCTGCGACCAGTTCACCCACTCTGAAGGCCCCGAAGAAGGCAATAACAAATGCTGCTCTGAATAGTAGGAATTCGTAACTATTATCCGCTACTGCCAGCAAGGAGTCCGCTAAGCGGGTTAATTTATCAAAATCAATGGGATGCCTGGTGTCTGCCCTGTCCCCCTCGAATCGCTTCCAGCCCTTCATTGCAGTTTTGATGTAATGCCCTGTGGTGGGATCGGTACCTGTTTGTAGCTTAGAGTAGTGAGCCACCGCCGCCAGGTGTGCTTGGGCCCATGATTTGGTTTTTCTTTGTTGGAAAGCCCACATTATAAAGCACTCAGCGGCTGCTCTGGTTGCAGCTGGGTCTGTCAATGAATCCAGCCCCCCTATTTCCATTACTACCCTGGTATATTTGTTGTACCATCTGACCGTCTGTGGGTTGAATGCGTTCTGTATTAGTAGGGACAAGTCTGTTCCCCCAGGTCCCACATTTCTGCTGGAAAAGGCGTCATTGAGTGGCTTGCTTCCAGGGCGAGTTTCCTGATCCTGTCCATCTGGTAATGAGAAAGGGCATCCGCCCGTGAGTTTTTTATGCCCTGTACATGCCTGGCCCTAACATCCAGGTTACCCTTAAGCTGGATGTAGACTAGGCGCCTCAGAAGCCTCAGCGTGTTGGGGCAGGAGGCGGACCCCTTGTTTATGGCCGTAACTACCCCTAAATTATCCGACCACAGTGTTATTTTCATGTTTTGTAACTGGTCCTTCCAGTTGGACAGGGCTACCACGATGAGGAAGAGCTCTAAAAATTTAATGTTCCTGTTGATTCCTAGCTCGTACCATCTGGCTGGCCATTTTCCAGCGCACCAATTCCTTCCCAGGATAGCCCCAAAGCCGCAGCCCCCTGCGGCGTCTGTGAACAATGAAATTTCCTTAGCCGCAATACAGCCCTCCCGCCAAAATAGGCGTCCATTGAATTCTTTTAGGAAAGCCTTCCACATGGCAAGGTCACTTTTTTCCCCTGCCCCTAATCTCACATGGTGGTGTTTTTCGCGCAAGCCTGCCGTTAGTTTACTTAGCCTCTGTGCAAACACCCTGCCCGCTGGGATGACTCTGGTAGCAAAGTTAAGTTTGCCCACTATCCTTTGCAATTCTCCTAGGGTTGCTTTTTGTTTTCCCAGTAAGAGCTTGATCTCTGCCCTCAGCTCCTCTACCTTTTTTTCTGGTAATCTGGATGTCCCAGCGACCGAATCTAATTCAATGCCCAGGAACACTAAGGATGTTGCAGGCCCCACTGTTTTGTCTGCTGCTAAGAGAACCCCTATTTCCATGGCTAGTGCTTGAAAGGCTCTCAGGAGACTAGCACAAGTTGATGAATCTGCTTTGCCTACAAATAAGATATCGTCCAGGTAGTGCATTTTTCCTCCTAACGGGTGTTTCCTGTGCAGGGCCCATTCCAGGAACGTACTAAATTGCTCAAAGTAAGCGCATGCAATGGAGCAGCCCATTGGCATGGCTTTGTCGATGTAGACCTGCCCATTGTGTTGAAAACCCAATAGATGGTAGCTGTCTGGGTGAACCGGCAAGAGCCTAAATGCTAATAATGCACCTTTGCCTGCTGCTTTGATCAAGTCTATAGCATCCTCCACCGTGGCATAACCCACTGAGCAGGCTCCTTCTGGGATGCTATCGTTGACCGACCCGCCCTCAGGGAAAGATAGGTGATGTATAAGCCTGAACTGGCCTGGTTCCTTCTTGGGTACTACCCCCAGGGGGGATATAATCAGGTCAGAGGGGAGGGGGAGTGGTAGTGGACCTTCGATTCGCCCTAAACTCAGCTCCTTTTCAATTTTTGGGGATAAGACCTGAGGGTTTTCTTTTGCCGATTTCCGGTTGCCGGCCTTCCCTCCCGCTATTTTTCCTTCTACTGGGATGATAAATCCCTCCTCAAAGCCTTTTACTAGTGTGAGAGCATCATCTTTGTTCTTGTATTCGTTTGCTAGCCTTCTCAAAGCTTGTGTGTTGATTGGTGACTTGGCTAGTTTAAGCATCAATTGGTTAGCTTTGGGGGGGGGGGAGGGAGGGAACCTCTACTGCCTTTTCTTTTTATCCTTCTTGTCTGACTTGTGCCTATGCTTTTTGCATGTGGCCCCTGGGTGATCCCCCCCGCAGGATGTGCATGCATGCCTGAACTTGCAGTTGTGCCCCCATGTGCACTCGTCTGTCTCAAACTTCCAACAGATGGCTTGTGGCCCCTTCTCGCTTTGCCCTCTGTCGCCCAGCCCTCTCGCACTGTGCCAAGGTTTGTGCCTATGTGGCCCTTTGTGTTTGTCATATCTGCCTTTTTGCTGTGTGATCCGAAAGGAGTGCTCCCCCTTTTCCTGCCCAGGAGGGTAAGTCCCTGGCCACCATCATCTTATGGATGTAGCTGGATACATCCTCCTGGTTCCACTCCATCTCTGGGTGGGCTTGCATTTTTAGTCTAAAGCTTTTATCGTACTCTAGCCAAGCGTCCCCTGGAAATTGTCGGTGGGCCTCATGTATCTTTAACTCATATAACCAAAGATCCGCTGCGCAGTGTGGGAACTTTGACTATGACGCAAGCCATGATTCTGAAGGCATCTAACAAGTTCTCAAAATTTCTTTCCTTCCTAGCTCTTTTCCTTTCCCTCCTATCATCTTCTTTTCTATCGCATACTGTGAGATCTAATCCTTCCAGCTGGATTTCCAGCAGGGTAAAAATGTCTATGAACTCCTTTCTCCAGATTCTCTCTTTTACTGTCAGTGGGATTGCTATAGCTAGTCCCGCGGCTTTTGTTGTTATGGCTGGGGGTCCTAATGATGGTCTGGCATAGGACTCGGGGGGTTCCCTACGTTCGCTGGCATATCTGGTACTTTACCTTGTGTGCCCCAGGCTGTCAGGGGCCCCCTGAGGAGCACTGCTCCTTGCTCACCAGCTGGTTGCCCGGCTGCCTGCCCGTTGGACCCTGCCCCTCCATACCCAGACCTGCCCCATTCCCACGCAGCAGCAGTGGCGCAAATGATTTAAAACATTCTTTGATTAATGCGCTGAAATGCTCACCCTCTGCTGGTATACGTGGCGTGCTGGTGCTGGGTGCCGGTGCTACCGTGAGAAGCTCATCTGCGGTCTGGTCCCCACTCCTTGGCTTTTTTGATGCCCTTTTCGTTGGCTTCGTTTCTGTCCTCTGGCGCTTGCTGGGCCTTCGGGGTGGGGGCGAGGTGTTCCCTCCCGTGCCTGTTTCTTCTGTTAAACCCAACACGACTGGGGTGATTAAGTCTTTCTCTGGGTTCTCGACACCGCTATCCTCCATTTTTGCCCGCAGCCAGTCTTTTCCTCTGTTTAAAGCTTCTGCCCGCATGTGGGCTATCATCTTTTCTAGATCGTCCTGCGGTTCCATCGTCTGGCCGTCTTCCATGTTCCTAAATTGGATAAGATGTTGATTGACCCCTACTGGTTCCCCAGTGGGTGCTTTACTTGCCGGGTAGGAACTTTGAAACACGCCTTCTGCATTTGGCGTATGACTACTGGGTCCACAGGGGTGTGGAATTTATTAAAATATCTACTTGTCCAGGGGACAGGTTGCTTCTCAAATCTACTTGTCCTGTAAAAAGATCTACTTGTCCCTTTGGTGCCATGTAGTGTGGCGACAAATTATGGCAGCAATTAATAGCCTCTCTGATTATGCCAGGGCTACTACCATAGTAGGGCTTGAATACTTGGAGTTTCAATCCCTACTGTAGCAATTTCCTTATTTTGCCACCTTTCTGCAGATCTGCATACTGGGGCTGGAGGAAGCAGTAAGCAATAGTTCCAGGGCTGGAATGCCTTTGAGTCTGCAAACCTACGTACCTGCATGTGTTAAAGATTTTACCAGCTTCTCTCTAATATTTTCCCATAATAAGAAAGGTTGGACATTTACTCCTGACAATGGCAGAATTAGAACTTCTTCCAGGGTTGGGAAGAAAGTGGCTGGAGGGAAAATGAACTTGCAAATGCTCAATAGATTTTCACATGAGCAAATCTACACATCGTATTTACCCACGCTAAAATACAGTTCACAAATATTTTATAGGGGTACGACATATACCATGGGTGCACTTTTGTGACTTTCTTTAAGAATTTGGGGCCACAAGTAGGTAGGTTCAGATTTGTGACCTGCAAATTGCGAGTCGCAAATCCGAATGTAGGATGGTGTCCTTGACACCATCTGTGATTCGCAAGGGCTTCGCAAATGCCCACATCATGAATAATCATGAGGTGGGTCGCAATTTGCGACTCCCTCACGAATGGTGGCCTGCTGGAGACAGCCGACCACCATGTCTGTGACTGCTTTTCAATAAAGCAGTTTTTTTTGTTGTTTTTTTTGTAATGCAGCCCGTTTTCCTTAAAGGAAAACGAGATGCATAACAAAAACGAAAAATGAAACGTTTTCGTTTCATTTTTTCAGAGCAGGCAGTGGTCCGCAGGACCACTGCCTGCTCTGAAAAAATGTTTACAGTGACATTCACAATGGGAAAGGGGTCCCATGGGGATCCCTTCCCTTTTGCGAAAGTGTTAGCACCCATTTGAAATGGGTGCAAACTGCGATTGGTGTGCGTTCGCGGTCACAAAACAATCCTACATTGCACTGCGAGTTGCAATTAGGAAGGGAACACCCCTTACTAATTGCGAGTCGCAAACCCGTTTTGTGATTCGGTAACCAGGTTACTGAATCGCAAAACTGGGTTTGTGCATCGCAATGTGCTTTTTGCACGTCGCAAACAGCGAAAGTCGCAGTTTGCGACATGCAAAAAGCTACCTACATGTGGGTCTTGGTCCCTAATTAGGTCTGGTGTTAACAAAGACATTTTGTTTTTATTAAACTTCTATTTCTCTCTCTTTCGTCTGGCTTTACTGTGAGTGATTGCATTCTGCTCTTCCACAAGGAGCATATTGCCACACAAAGTAGTTTTGTTCAGTGTCAGGAACTACAGTGGCAATCAGTGACGTAACGAAACTGGAGGGTGCCCCTTTGCAAAGAACATGGAGGAGCCCCCTCTCCAGACTCACTCAGGGCAGGTGCTGTGCTGACGGGGCCCTCTGGAGGGCGGCTGCGGGGCCTTTGTTATGCCGCTGGTGGCAACGTGTGCTTTAAGAGTTCAAAAACTTTTTGGGGGGGTTTTGCCAATGTTTGTTACAATGTTGAGGGCCTGGTAGCTCCCACAACAATAAAGTGTTACAAAAGCCATGTCAAAACAAGACACGCATTGATGAAACTAAAAGACTTATAAAAATATGTCAGATCAGTTGGCTTTGTCAGTGTTTGTTTATTTTCATGCTTCCCATAATCGTGTTGAAAATGGTTACACTGATTTTCCATTAGAAATATTTTTGGGAAATACTAGCATGCATCAACACATTTTACTAAATGACACTTCATTTGCATATAATCAGAGAGCATTCTGGGAGCATTATACTTAGCCTCTTAGCCTACACTTTTCAAACGTGTGTACACGTTTTTTTTTTGTGTGTACTGGAACCAACGTCAGTAGTGAACTGTGACCTTAAAACATTTATTTGCAGCACGCACCCTAATAATGTAGGCTTTCAAATAATGAACCATAAATACAAGTTCGAACAGCATTATCTTTTGGAAACACATTACCTCAACTGCAGAGAGTTCAACTCTCTGTAAACAGGCAGCTAAAGGGTTTGTGCTGCAGGGGGTTGGGCCTACTTGTCCCAAGGACAAAGTAAACATAAAAACTTGTTGCCCTTGACCCCAAACAAGATGTCCTGGGCGTTGGGCGATAGGAATTCCACATCCCTGGTCCAGGTGTTGTACTTGTGTAATTGCTTACCAGCCGATCTCCGATCTTTCAGAGTCAGCTCAGCTGCCCGAATCATCCACCACTGGCACTGCCACGAGGTTGCGCGTGCTTCCCGGAGGCACGTTGCTGTGTTATCCGGCGAGTTCTTCCTTGCAGCGTGGTCTTCCTGACCTTGACCCGAGCCGGAGGCATGTTGGTTGCTCCGCGGCCGGCCGGCTGCGCTGCGGAAGGCGGGTCGCGTCACCCTGACAAGGGCGGTCCCCCGCTTCCGTTGGGGCTTGCAGGCGTACCTGCCTTCTCTCCCAATTTGCCCCGCACTTTACTCCTAAATTTGCCCGCCCAGCTGGATCGCTGAAGACGGGTTGCGTCGCCCCGTAAAGGGCTGTCCCCCACAGAGCTTCGCTATGGATAACCCGGGGGCATGGGCCGCCGTCTAAGGGGTTTTGCTGCTGTACCTCACCGCGTGGTCCTCTCTGGGTGGCCAAGGAAGCTTCAAGGCGTCAGGAAAAGCCGGATCCGTGGGGTGTTTGAATTATTGTCCACGCGCATCTTCCTGGTCACGAACAAACGACTGCTGTGACCCGCGCGGTTTAAATGGGCACCCCCGAGCCCCCATGTCGTGTTTTCAGGTCATGCCATTGGAGAGTTTGAACCATATCAAACTCATCCATTGGCCCGCTTTGTTATTCCTCGCCTCCCCCCCCCCCCACCTTGGCCCTGGGGGAGGGGAGAGGGATGAGGCGCCTCGGACCTTTTGGTGTGCGCCCTAAAACCGGTTTGACCGGTCCCTTCCGGGCCAAGGCGGCCGTTAAGGCGCCGGCCCTTCATGCCCCCTACGGGGGCGGCCTTTGCACAATCCCCTGAACCCTGCGCTTTAACCCTTTAATTTCTTCCAACTTGTAGCGTTCCTGGATCCTCGACCTTGTGTGATGTCGAGGCTCGGCCTTACTCCCAGGGTTCAGAAGAGCGGACTGTACATGGCCCTTTCCACCCAGCCGACCTCCGACCACCCCAGCTCCGAGGCAAACACCACGATTACAGAAGCGAAATATTTTACATTTGAATGCAAGGGGGTTCATGATTATATTTGTGTTTTAGAAACTAGTGCTACTTACCACATAAGATCAAATCAAAACGAATACGAATCTACAGTTTATTAAGACACATAATTTAAGAACAAAAACAAATCAAGAAAATGCTAAAACAAACCACTTCCGTCTATTGAGAGGCAGACGTTGTTAACGCCCTCTTTGTTCTTAAACTAAACAATGTATAGAAAAGACCGATTATTTAGACCTATACATTCAAAAAAGCGCACCTCGCACTTTGTGAAATTATAATTTCAATATTGAATAAGATAAATTTACCAACTTCCACAAGGTGAAATTTAACGACAGGTTTTCTGGGCGCTAGTTAACAAAAGCATCGGACAGATATACCCATGTTGGTGATGCAACGCTCAGATCTGGGATGTAATTATAATTTAAATATGATAGAATGTAAGATATCTAGCTCTATAATGCGCAATTAAAAGCCATACTTTGGGACTATTGTGAACATAACCAGACACACTGATGGGGCCAGAGGAGAAACGCTCCGCTTCTGGTGTATTGAATGTGCATGTGTATAGCGCTTACGACACCTAATGAGGTGCTGAAGTGAAATTAGAATGTAAATATTCAGTGATATATAGGCAGACAACCTAGTAGGCGCTATTACAACTATGTTTTGGTTCTTATATACACAAGTTTCGGACAGATACAATAGGGCTGCGATCTAAAGCACCGGCCGTGGGATTAAGTTATAATTTAACTATTCAACAATATAAGTATACGGATGACCACAAGGTGCTATTAAAAACATGATTTTTGTCCCTCTTTAAAAACAAGGCTGAGACATAAATACAGGGGCAGAGGTCTGAAGCTGCAGTTCTGGAATTAAATTATATTTTATTTACTGAATAACATCAGAACACAAACCTCATTCAGGAGCTGCAACAATGTTTTCTATGCACTTATAAATGTAAGATTTTGACGTACATACGGGGCTAGGTCCTGACCTTCCGGCTCTGGGCTTTAACTATACTTTAAATATTCCAAAATATAAGCACATCAATATCTATAAGGCGGTAAAGAAAATTTGGGAGCTTGTAAAAACAAGACTCGGACGTAATTGGGTCGACGGGTCTAGCGTTCTGCAATATATTTACAATTTAAATATTCCGTAATAAGCAGGCTAGCCTCGACCAGGCGCTATTAAAAAACATTTTTGTTGGTGTCTTGCAAACACAGGCCTCAGACATGCACACCGAGCTGGGGTCCCATGCTGCAGTTTTGCTATGAAATTATTATGTAAATATTTAGTAATATATCCACCCCAGTCGCCGTAAGGTGCTAGAAAAAAACATAAACATAAACCTAGGACATATGCACGAAGCTGATTCCGTATTCAAACACACCAAGCAGCGGGCAAGGCCTGGAACTAGAATGTCATGGAACAGAGCCAAGGCGACACAACTGGCGGACCGCAGCCTGCGCAGGACTCCGCACCCCCTCCCCCCGCAATTCGGTTCAAGGGGAGCTCCACTGGCATTTCCTAAATCTTCACACTGTGTGAAGCTAGCGCAAGATTTAAAGCAATTTGGCTGGTAACATTTTTTTTTTTTCTTGCCAACATGTCCCCGAAGCTGCACTAGCTCTTGTAGATTGAGGTGGGATTGGTGGGCAAATCGTTTTTTTTGCAGAGATATACAAGAAACAAACCCTCTAGGTAGCCTTTCCTGTTACAAGAGAAACAGACGGGGCTATGTTAATGTGCCTTAGGGCAATCCTTGCACAAGGAGGTGTTATCTACGTTGTCTTTTGTACAGGATCGGGTAAACAAACGTACAGGAAATGCTAATCGATACTACAGCAATGGTCGAACTCCCTTTGTACAGGATCTCGTAAACAAACGGCGCGGGACCAGTTAAAAGAAAACTAACAGCTCAGGACCAGTTAACGGTGGGGGACTAGCTCAAAGACCAGCATTTGCAATGCAATGGCTCTCGCGATTGGTCAAGTTGAAGCCATTAGCGTTGTAAATTCCTAACAGGACTTTTCTTGCCACATAAATTGAAAATGAAAAGTAAAGCAGTTGACATTAGTGCATCAATGAAAAGCGCCATAGCCACCATGAGCGTGAGTGCGAAGCAGAGGGAGAAAAGGAAAAAGAAGTTCGCTCGCAGTCAAATGTATCGGCAAAAGTGCAATTATCCATGTAACAGGGGCGATAGCCAAGGCGGTAACAAAAACACCCCCAAGGAGAGACAAACGTAAAGCATTTACAAATAATAACAAAGAATTTTTGAAAGGCAAGCCCACGACTGAGTGAATGTGATGGGCATGAGATGGGTGTGGTTAAGAGCCCAGATACATAACAACACATTGGAAAAAGCAGCGCTTGCCCGCTGCTATGCTCGACCTAAAAAGGACCCCCAGACCATGGAAGGAAGCTCCTAGGGTGTCAGGACATTAGTATTTTGTTTTTGAAGAACAATAAAGAACGAGTGGCCATATGAGGCATAGTGGGAGCTGCCATGCAGAGATCTCTAAAAATGAAGGGCAATACATCCACAAGGTCAGCAGAGTATATGCCTCCACTGCCCTTGTGGAACAGCATACAGTCTCCCATAAAAATAACCCAGAGTCACAGAAATATTGAAATCAAGTTTATCTAACATGTAACAAACATCCCACAGACTGCAACAAACTAAGCTCCATGTATTTCCAGCCTTGACGTTGAACGTAGCCTATTCGTTTTCCCCCTAAATCTCCCACATTTCTTGTTAAACCTGCCTTTCATTTTTCAGCATATATCATGACTAGCAAAAGATTATTGACCATGTAACCCTTTTTCAGGTCATTTTATACTGGATCTCTTTGAACACGTTTGGTCTCTTAAAATTGTCCAGCTTCTGGCACAAGATAGTTCACAAAACAATAGCCACCTTTTCTGAAATAAACAAGCCATTGTTGGGTGGTGGACTGAGGTGATCAGATGTAAAAAAAAAAAAACTAAATCTGAGGCAATTGGCAAACACAACAACACGTTGTGGACATAGTCCCCCGTCTCACCCAACAAACTCTACACATGCCCTAACTATGCACCTTTCAGGCTATGATGGATATCACTTCTCTTCGAGAAAACACCTAATTTTAGGCTAGGAAAATGTCATGTATGTTGGGTGTTGATGTCAGGTTTGTCAGAAGTTAGTCTGAGACATGGGACCAAAACGTAATACAAGCCTTCTCAAATCTTCTTTAATTTCTAAGTCTTTAAAAAATGCACTTCAAGGTAGGAGAACAATGGTGCCTGGGGCCATCAAGCAGGATGGCTGCACAAGCTGCATCAATATTAATGAAGATGGCAGGATAGCTTGCAATTAAAAACGTATACCTAAATGCTGCTGAAGTAAAGCATGTCCCAGAAAAGCAAGAGGACTTGGCCATAATGTCCCCCCTGCCCTGTCCCTGTGATATCCCTGGCTGGGCTAGTTGTGGAAGGGTTCTCATCCTGAGTAGTACATGTGGTGATGGTGTAGTAAGGGGATAGAGGTGGGCTATAAGTAGAAGTGTACAGAGAAGCCAAGTGCCTCTTTAACCTGGAAAGGGTCAATGAAAAGCAGTGCCACTTACATTATTTTTCACTTTACTACGTCTGCATGAATATCATTACTTTTTTTAAGTTTAAATCACGCATATCTTTATCTAACACTAACAAAACGGTTCTGCATAAGATAATCTCACAAGAAAATTAGGGGTAGATTTATGGAAAGTGTTGCTACACCGAGCACAGCGCCACTTTCCCTGCAACCCTTAGCGCCACCCACCACCACTATGTGTACGCCATATTTAAAATACAGTGTACCATGATGCAGGGTAGGGGGCAATAGCATAATTATTTTTTACGCTACTGGTGTACTCTGTAGGAGCAGCGCCAAGCTGTTGGAGAAACTCCTGCTGAGAGTACATAGGGGCCCATTCTAAAGAATGGAAGTCCACTTTAAACACCTGCTCCAAGCAGGCGCTAAAAGTGCCGTAACAAATGGTGCCAGGAATAGATTTCCTAGCGCCATTTTTCGCCCCCCCCCCCCCCCCAATGGGGGAACGACCCATTTGCATACATTATGCCTGGCACAGGCATACTATAGCGCAAAGGGTTACAGAGTGGCACAATGCATGCATTGTGCCACTTTGTAGATAGGGCTCAAGGATTTCGGACTCGTTGGTCCACATTAACATAAAAAATAATTACATTAATGTGGCGCAAGGTGGCGCTAGGGGATTATAAATATGCCCTTTAGGCCCATATTTATGCTTTTTGCCTCAAAACCGCGCTAAAGCAGTTTTGTAGCAAAACGTTTAGCATCGGCTTGCGTCATTTAACAACGCCAGCTGGGCGCCGCATTTATTGAAAGTCGCAAACAGGCACTAAACTTGGGTTAGCGTCTTAGAAGAAGACGCTAGCTGGGTGAGGGTGGCGGTAGCGAAGGAGGGGGCCATTTCCTGGTGCACAACCACCAAAAACATGACTCCTGTCTTAGGAAAGACAGGAGTCATGCTCACTATCCCAATGGCCAGCACATGGGACAAGTGTCCCCTGGGCATGGCCATTGCACCCTGTGCCATAAGGAGGGCCCCAAGTTAGGGCCCCCATGGCAACAAAAAAAATAATTAAAAAATACTTACCTGGACTTACCTGAGATGGGGTCCCCCATCCTCCGGTGTCCCTCTGGTGGGGGTGGGGATGGAGGTGTTCCTGGGGCTTGGGGAGGGCATCTGTGAAGCAATACCATGGAGTTTAACCATGGAAATAGGTCCACAGGTCCCCTAACGCATGGTCTGATGCAGGCATTAAATAATGGTGCAAAGCAAGCTTAGCACCATTGTTTAGCCCCTCCACCCACCTGTGCTTCATTTTACCACGGGGGATAAATATGAGGCTGTGGGGATAGCACAGTTTTTTAGATGGGAACGCCTACCTTGCATCTCATTGATGCAAGGTAGGTGCACGCATTCAAAAAGACGTGTCTAACGTCAAAATATAAATATGAAGTTAGGTTTGCACCGAATTTGCGTACAAAAAATGACACAAATTCTCTCTGCAGTAGCAGCGCCAAGCTGTTGGTGAAACTCCTGCAGAGTACATAGGGGCCCATTCTAGAGAATGGAAGCCCCCTTTTAAAACCTGCTAAAAGCAGGAATTAAAAGTGCTGTAAAAAATGGTGACAGGAATAGATTTCCTAGCGCCATTTTTCACCCCCCCTAACGGGGGAACGCCCCATTTGCATACATTATGCCTGGAACAGGCATACTGTAGCGCAAAGGGTTACAGAGTGGCACAATGCATGAATTGTGCCACTTTGTAAATAGGGCTCAAGGATTTTGGCCTCATTGGGCCACATTAACATAAAAAATAATGACGTTAATGTTGTGCAAGGTGGTGCTAGGGGATTATAAATATGCCCCTCAGGCTCATATTTATGCTTTTTGCTGCAAAACCACACTGAAGCAGTTTTGTGGCAAAAAGTTTAGCATCGGCTTACGTCATTTAACAACCCCAGCTGGGCGCCGCATTTATTGAAAGTCACAAGCCGGGAATAAACTTGGGCTAGCGTCTTAGAAGAAGACGGTAGCTGGGTGAGGGTGGCGGTAGCGAAGGAGGGGGTTTATGTCAGAAAATGACGCTTGCCTGATTAGAGGCAAAACAAATGCCTCTAGCCAGGCTAGTGCCATTTCCTGGTGCCCAACCACCAAAAACATGACGCCTGTCTTAGGAAAGACAGAAGTCATGCTCACCATCCCAATTGCCAGCACAGGGGACAAGACTCCCCTGGGCATGGCCATTGCACCCTGTGCCATGCAGAGGGCCCCAAGTTAGGGCCCCCTATGGCAACAAAATAATAATTAAAAAATACTTACCTGGACTTACCTGGGATGGGGTCCCCCATCCTCCGGTGTCCCTCTGGTGGGGGTGGGGGTGGAGGTGTTCCTGGGGCTTGAGGAGTGCACATGTGGACCCATTCCATGGAATTTAACAATGGAAATGGGTCCACAGGTCCCCTAACGCATGGTTTGATGCAGGCATTAAATAATGGTGCAAAGCAAGCTTAGCACCATTATGTAATCCCTCCACCCACCTGTGCATCATTTTAGCACGGGGGATAAATATGAGGCTGTGGGGATAGCACCATTTTTTAGATGGGAACACCTACCTTGCATCTCATTGATGCAAGATAGGTGCACACATTCAAAAAATGGTGCAAACTCCTATAGTTTGACGTTAGATGTGTCTAACATCAAAATATAAATATGAAGTTAGGTTTCTGCGGAATTTGGGTAAAAAAATGACACAAATTCTCTCTGCAGGAGCGGCGCCAAGCTGTTGGCGAAACTCCTGCAGAGTACATAGGGGCCCATTCTAAAGAATGGAAACACCCTTTTAACACCTGCTTCAAGCAGGCATTAAAAGTGCCGTAAAAAATGGTGCCTGGATAGGTTTCCGGCACCATTTTTCGGCCCCCCTATCGGGGGAATGCCCCATTTGCATACATTATGCCTGGCACAGGCATATTGTAGCGCAAAGGGTTACAGAGTGGCGCAATGCATGCAATGTGTCACTTTGTAAATAGGGCTCAAGGATTTCGGCCTTGCTGGGCCACATTAACATAAAAAATGATGACGTTAATGTGCACAAGGTGGCACTAGGGATTATAAATATGCCCCTTAGGCCCATATTTATGTTTTCTGCCGCAAAACCACTCTTAAGCAGTTTTGTGGCAAAAAGTTTAGCATAGGCTTGCGTCATTTAACAACGCCAGCTGGGAGCTGCATTTATTGAAAGTCGCAAGCCGGCACTAAACATGGGCTAGCGTTTTAGAAGAAGACGCTAGCCGGGTGAGGGTGGCGGTAGCGAAGGAGGGGGTTGTGCATCAGAAAATGATACTAGCCTGATTCGAGGCAAAAAAAATGCCTCTAGCCAGACTAGCGCCATTTCCTGGTGCACAACCTCCAAAAACATGACTCTTGTCTTAGGAAAGACAGGAGTCATGCCCACCATCCCAATGGCCAGCACAGGGGACAAGTGTTCCATATATGAAATTCCAATTCAAAGAATGAAGATGTTTATGTAGAAATCTGCATTGTGATGCAGAAGCAAAGACTTACCTGATTGGCTTTTGCTCATGCATACGGCTAGGGCAGGGGCAGCAAATGGTCAAATCTGTAACCCTCAGGGAGGGGGTCAACCGATGGTTTTATGCAAAATTATGAAAATGATCTGAATATGTACAAAAGCTGAACTTTGTGGATATTCACAAAATATTACGAGTACCATGTCCTACTACAGAAGCACATACAAAAACGCTTCGGCCAAAAGTACGTGTTCTTGTCAAGTAACAAAGGAAAGTGGAATGGCCACAGTTTGATTAGTTGTAAAGAGGAAGGGTTCTCACAGTGGAGTGTAATTGATATATATATGATTTGACAATCTTAATGGCGCAATGCTGTATATCTTTCAGGGTATAAAGAACAGTTTGTGTGTGCGCGTTACAGACTGTGTAGTATAACTGTAAACACACTTCTGGCTTCATAAGAACAATTACAGAAATTACCATTACGTTACGGTATGAATTAGCTTTTGTCCAAGAGTCAGAAAAGTTGCTAACGTACACGACATTATGTATACATTGCTTTTCACGCTCAGAAACACTGTGCTGTGTAACGAAGTACGCGTTGTAAGGCTGCAAAGCCAAATCTGAAAGTTTTAAAATAAAAATACGAGTTGCAAGTGTCTTGGCGCATCACAATATCGTAAGTGAGATTTATTGGACAAGATTGTGGCAAAAGTGTCCCCCCCCTTCCTTTGCAGTTTTCAGGTAAATGTATCAAAACACTTTTAGGTTACTAAATGCACTTCCCATCCGACAACTATTCCTAAAAGGGAAGCTGTCTGTTAAGAACAGCTTCTACTCTGCTAATGTCACATGCGTCGAGAGAAATAGGCCGTGGTCCTATGAACAGAGGTATAATTCCCCTTTTGCAATGTTCCACTTTTTAAGTCTGAAGATGCCCAAACAGTTATGGTTTTACTTAAATTACATGCATACATACATACATAAGCTTATCTGTATGGGGCTTTAGCCAGTCATTCACTTCTCTCTTGTTCATTAGGTATTTTCACTTAGAGTTAAGATATTTTGCTAATTTACAAGGAACACATTCACACAAAGCAGTTCTCTTCGGGGCCAGAGAGTACTATGGCACCACATGCTATTGGAAACCAAACATGTTTTGCTTTTAGCCAACTTTTTTATATATATCGGTGAGGGCCTGCATCTCATCCAGCAAGAAAATTGCACAAAACCTAGAAGAAAACCAGCATTGATAAAACTAAAAGGGAGGCAACCAATGCCAGACCTATTGACTTTGCCAATGCTTGTTTGCTATACTATGACCAACACCAGCACTTTAGAATGCCATTCATCCATCTCCTTGCACACAACTGTTCACCAGCATTCACATAAGGAATCCTATGTGACTAGTATTCATGAGGCAGGATTTCAGTGACTGCTAGTGAATGGCCCCTTTGTTCTTTGCATCACTGAAACACCCAGCACAAAAAAAGATTAGGCAGCATCTCTCACACACAGGGTCGGCAAGAGACTTGCCCCACCACTACTTTACTAAAGATTCAACTGTAAAATGGGGTCAGCTAACCTCAAAGAACACAATGGATATCACATGCATTACCATCTTTGCTTTCAGTGCCAGTGAAGATGCACTCACGACTCACTATGTATCTCAGTCAATAATCCCTGAACCCGTACACCAGCCAAACCACCCACAACACTAAACTGCCACTGCTCATGAGCTAGCAAAATGTTCAGAAATAATGACGAATAGGAACACGTACGCTGCTTGAGTTGCCCATGTTTGCGCCAGATCCCGAGGCCTCCTGGAAGCTGCTTTTGAGAATAAAAAGCCTTCGCTGCTGATGTGTGGCCCGGTGCAGCCCCGGAGAAAGGTTCCGTCGCCTTCAGGAGTAATGGAAAGCTCATAACAAGTCGCTGCTCTATGGTGTCCCAGAGGGCCCTGAAAGTGTCACAGGTCTATGGAGAGTTGCACTGCAATAATTACAGTTGCTGTTAAGGGTAACACTGCAGCCTCACCAGCTGGTAGACAGGAGGCCAGATCCATAATTAGAGCATTTAATCTCATACACGTGCGCTCTTTATCAAGTCCACAATGGCTTGAAATCAATTAATTGCTGAAGAATGAAAAAAACTTTAAAAAAAACTCTTGCATTATTCCTAAAGCAACATGGTGAGGAGGATGGATAGTACTGACTTGTGAACACTAACATAATAGCTTGTGAACACTGGTCAGTCTATACAGCTGAAAAAGATCAAACATGCCAGACCTTGTAAGCATGAAATACAAATATTTTGACTAGGGCGTCACTTTTTTTCTTTTTTTTTGGTCACAGGTGACGTTTTGCCAGGCTACTGGTGTTTGCATTTTACGAAGTTTACTGGCTTATCATCCACCGAGTAAATTTTATTTCATCTTGCGATATCATTTTATCTGCGGAACAGAGCATTAACAGTGTTTTTAAACACAGCCACACTGCTCCCTGAAGGTCTATCGTTTATTTCGCTTTTCCATTCACCAAGGAACATGTTTGCAGATTTTTTTTACTTTGTGGTTTTCTTTTGCACCACTTTTCTGTGGGGAAAGTCAATGCCCAGAAAATTAATACTAATGTGCCCATTCAGAGTTTCAAAGATTGCACACAAGCGATATTTGACCCGATGTTTTTATTCCGAGAATGGCTGTAATTAATTACTTCAACCCCGCGATTTTACGAACGACGTGCGACGTGCTTAGCTTCTCAAACTTTGTTGTCTTTCTCGGGGGAGTGGACTATATTAATTTGGAAATTACTTAGCCGGCCCACTTTGGGAAGCCCCGGGACCACCAGAGAGACAACTGGTCCCCCTGCACAAAGAGATGTCAGTTTCCAGTCGCCTACTTGCAATATTCCTTGGGCGTTCACTGCACACTGCCCTCCCTCCCCTAGGGTCAGCTTGGTCTCTGTTGCCGCGTAACCCACCTGCCCATTCACCCCAAGCAACTATGTGGGGGCCTCGAAGCCCCACAGTGATGATCACCGGATGGTTTAGCCCTGCAGCCTTCTTCATCTGTTTGTTTCTAGCTCCAGGGTCATCCTCGAGCAGGAAACGGCTGTTTGTATTGGTTTTTTTTTGGGCCGTGCAGATTCAGCATGCAGTGAAACCTCACCCGCACCTTATTGCCTAGCTGGACGTGCGAATCTCGCAATCGGGAACTAGAACGACCCGAGCTAAAATGCTGACAGTAAGGTTTGTTTTCGTGGGTGATTTTAATGTCAGTTGTTACCACACATGTCAGAATGGAAGCGGATTCTGTGAAAAATATCACGTTCAAAACATTTTTGTGAGCAACATAAATTGTTGCAAAAGTGGCAGTTTTCAAGAGGAACATGCAAAGTGAACATCGTTACAGTCTAACCCTTGCTAAGCTTGTGAATTAGTCAGGGCACCTTTCGGTATGCCAGTCTTTTCATACAGCGTCCATTTACAGAGCTTACAATAGTGTAGAGGGATGAGCGTGAGTGGTCGCGGGATAAGACCCTCAGGGAAGTCAATTTGATCTGTTATCATGTCAGTGTTCGATTTATGCCATATTAACACATGAAGGACATGGGAACTGAAAAGTACGAGGCGTCACACTGGAAGTTATTCGTTCGATTCAGGCACCAGGGTTGGATTTAGGGCATTGCGAATGGTGCGGCCGCACTGGGCCCTGACCTGTGAGGGGGTGCTGACCTCTGGGGAAGGGGGGGAGCAGAGCTGTGTTTAGCAATAATTTACGATTTAAAAACACCTGATGCGGAGTTCCTGTTGACCAGCTTTCAGACAGCAATTCAAATGTAAAAAAACGCTTGTAATTAATGTTCTTATTAGAGAGAGATATCTGAGTTTTGCCCACTGGCAGTTTTGATTTGCCATGAAGTAGCGCAGAGGGTTAATATGCCCGCTGCATACCAAGCGGATTACAAATCTGTATTTTATGTGGATAGCTGAGTGGCTTACTGCTTTTGTCACAGATTCTGGTGTTATTACAGTTCATAAAATACAACTCTAAAATAGAGAGTGACTATTATGTACTGTCATCAAAGAGCTGCATGCAAACTGCATAAAATAGGTTAGGACGTTTTGGGCCATAAATACAAGCGCCTTGTGCTGCCCTAACTTGCTTTAGTGTCATTTTTATGACACGAAGGCGGTGTTAAGGTGGGCATTCCCCAGGCCATATTTCCAAATTGGTGCAATGCATTGCGCCACTTTGCAACACCTTGCACCACATTATGCCTGTGCCAGGCATAATGCATGCAAGGGGGTGCGTGCCCAATCAGGGAGGCCCAAAAAATGGCGAAGTTAAATTTACAAGACTTCACAGAACCATTTTCTCTGTCATTTTTAACGCCTTCTCAGGGCAGGTGTTGAAGTGACGCACCCATAATAATCTATGGGCATCCCTGTGCTTTGCTGCACTAGTATCAACATTTTTGGCGCTAGTGCAGCAAAGCATCACAACTGCGTCAAAAATGTTGACGCTGTTGTGGTAACAACCGCCACTGTGCACCGTATTGTAAATATGGCGCAACCATGGCGTCGCCATGGGGGGCTAAGTGGACACAAGAAAACTGGCACATCTAGACCGATGCACCACTTTCTTGCAAATATGCCCCTATGTGTTTTTTCCCCAGTCTTTCATTATCTATTCCTAATGTTGCTAGAGGGTTCGTTTGGGTAGATATACTTTCTTGTTAGTAAAGCCAGCCTTTCCAGTGCTTTAAAACAAATGAAAGGTGTGTGAGAGAATGGCTATAGGGAAATGAGGGGCACTTTTGCCTGGCGATTGTGAGGGACTCCGAGGAGGAGGTCACGGAGACGTTTTAAGGCATGGGCAAAGTGGGCTCTGGCCCAGGGCTCCAGCCTTGAAGAGAGGCCCTGGCAGAACCAGCTCTGTTCTGTAGATTTTTAAGTGGTGTAGTTTTGCTCTAAAAATAACACTGTCACAGTTCAATTATTTTTCTGGAGAGGTTTTTGCACTCTTAGTAACATGAGTTCAACACTTCTGGTACAATGTCACAAAAAAGAAGAAAAACAATTTTTCTCTTTGAACTGGAGTAGTGCAAAGTTTGCAGACCAAGACATTTTATTACCCAGCAGGCAGCCTCAACACTACAGTGTAGCACACGATTGCATGGACATCACCCAGCACTATGGTGCTGACTGATTAGTGACTGTTATTATTATCGAGATTAGTGACAGACTATTAGCAAGGAGTGGTGGGTTTTCCGGGGACCCTAACCAGGATCGGACTGGGACAGAAAATAGGCCCGGGCACCACCAAGATAAAAGGCCCATTAGTGAATTCGATATCTAAAAAAGTGTCCCATGTTTTTAAATTGGGCCAGTTTTGACTTAGTAAAGAATATCTGTGCAAGTGTTTTGATCCTTGTTGCGGAGCATTGCGTGGATCCAAGGCAAAGATGCATCACACATATTAGGCCATACTTCGATTCTGACCTGCGGGGAGGCTGTGGTGTGAGGATCCATTGATGGAGCTTGCAATGCCTTGCGCAGTTGAGGCGATGCGTAAGTCCTAATGAGCGATGAAGCTGCAATGCAGAGCTTCGGTGTCACCGTCAAGGCTGCCGTTGATGAGAGATGTGAGGACCACCTCTGAGGAAGAGTCACGCAGCAGCAGTTCTGAAGTCGATGCATCAAACCCAAGATGTGGGGTGTAGCAGCAATGTGAGTATTTTGCCCTGGGTCCAATCCACGTAGAAGTGGCGATGCATCGGTTCTGTTCAGGGATGTGCCATGCAGCTGAGGAGATGCATCAGTTCAGCTTTGGGATGCGTCGCTCAGCAGAGAGGATTAATCAGGATCTGCTGGTAAGCACTTTAGGCCCACTTCTAATGGTCCATGACTTGGGCGGCAACACTTGGCTGGGTAGACTCACAGTGGCAGACGCCAGGTGCAGAGGCAGGGTGGTTGGAAGCCTTTTGTGTCTTTGAGACTTTGTATCAGTAGGACAGCTAACTAATCCTTGGAGTCACTCTGGGTTCTGGGTTGAAGAGATGCAGGTCTAGTCCTTCTCCCTCCCAGGCAAGAAGGGAGCAGGCAACAGGTCAGCATATCAAAGCAGGAGTCTAGCAGAGTGCAGTCCAGCAGAGTGGCAGTCCTTCAGCAATACAGCAGCAGTCCTTCTTCCTGGTATCCATAGGACCAGAAGTATACTGAAGTGGTGGTGTCTGAGGTCCTTCTTTTATGCAGAGTTGTGCATCTGAAGTGGGGACAAGGTTCTAGAGGTATGCCTTTGACCTGCACAGATTCCCTGCCTTCCCAGCCCCGGCTCCAGACTAACTACAGGGGGGTTGCATCCTTTTGTGTGGATACAAGACACAGACTATTCGGGTGTAAGTGAGGCTGGTTCCAGCTCCTCCCTCTCATCCTGCCAGTAGTGGCCCATTCAGTCACACCTAAGCTCCCATTGTGTGTGGTTGTCTAGGAGGAATACACAAAGCCCAACTGCAGACTACATCCAGTCATGCAACCAGAGACAGACGGCGGGCACCACATGGCTAAGTCAAGAAAATGACAAATTTCTAAAAGTGGCATTGTCAGAACTGCAATTTAAAATACAACTTTACCATAAGTTAGCATTTTACATTAGGATTCCAGAGACACAGAACTTGAAGGCATTATTTCTTCCCATTTGGAAATTACACTTATAAAATGCACTAAGGCAAATGCAATATTATCTTATGGGAGAGATAGGCCTTGCAGCAGTGCAAAAAACAAATTTAAGAGGCTTTTCACTATCAGAACAAGTAAAGTTTAAAAGGACATGTCCGCCTTTTTAAATACATTGCACCTTGCCCTGAGGCTGTCTGAAGGTTTGGGCCTGGTAAAAGGTTTACTTTGCCAGGTCGAAATGCCAGTTTATAACTGCACACACAGGCTCTGCAGTGGCAGACCTGAGTCATGTTTTAAGGGCTACTTAACTGGGTGTCACAATCAGTGCTGCAGGCCCACTAGTAATATTTACTTTACAGGCCCTTGGAATATGTAGTGCCACTTTACTAGGGACTTACAAGTAAATTAAATGTGACAATTAGCTATAAGCCAATGTTACCAAATTTTAAGGAGAGAGCACAAGCACTTTAGCACTGGTTAGGAGTGGTAAAGTCCTCAGAGCCCTAAAGCCAAAAAAACTAATTTAGCAAAAAAGAGAGGAGTAAGTCAAAAAGTTTGGAGATGACCCCGAAAGGACCATATCCAAAACCCTCCATATGCTGTACTCGCTAAACTATTTTCACAATAGCTCCTTTTACCTTGAGTGTTTTTTTATTTGTGTCTGGAGGCTCAGTAATACTAAACTGGTGTTCAGAACAAGGGAGCACAGGTGGAAGGATGGACAGGGCCCTAACACAAACCTCAGCGACCCTGTGGTTCTGGAGGCCCCCCACTTTCATGACCCTCCCAGCCTTTCAGGGGTGCCCCCATTTATTTCAAAGCCAATATCTGTGAAATATGGGAGATTCTGGCTATCACTCTTCACATTGTGCAGGGCAGGGGCATAATTTTATGTTACACCACTGGGGAAGGTCTGCATTTGCTTTTTCCCCTGCAAGTTTGTCTGACACCTATTACAACTGAACACTGGGATTCATCAGTCTGGCATTTTGGGCTGAACTGTTCTTATTGGAGAAGGGCCAATCCTGATTTGCATAAGGCTGGATTCAAACTTGGGTGGTATGGTATGCAAAATAATGATGGAGTGAAATGCAGCCCGAGTAATTATCCGTAGCTGAGATTAATTCAAGCATTCCACTCATCACTTTTTGTAAACTTTAACAAATACATATTGCATGTTTTCTATTCCCTGAATGTGACTGGTTATAGGGGCGGCTCCTCTGCAGTGGCGGAGAGCGTCGCCCCTTGGCTGAGCAGGCAGATGAAAAATAAAACAATATTTTATTTTTCATCATCTTTTATTTGCTGGCTCAGCCAGCAGCGTGTACAGGGAGGGGCGGGGCTGGGCCATGAGAGGGGGGAAGAGTGAAGCATGCACTAAGTGCACATGTGTGTTTGGCTGGCCGTCTGAGGCCGGCCAAACACACATGCACCCTTAGGTTTCTCCAGCCTGGCTGAATACACAGCTGGGCTGGAGAAACAGCACAGATCCTAGGCTTGTGTCTGAGTGGCAGTCCGGGCTGCTCAGACCAATCCTGACACTGCTTTTATGCTATGTTTAGCATGTAAGCAGCACCAGGATTGCTGGGGAGCCTGTGCTGGTGTCCCAGCGAATACTGGGACACCACAAGAGGAGCGAGGCTCCTGGAGGCGGCAGGAAACATGCAGTTCAGCAGAAACAGTAAGTGCTTTCTTTTTTTTTTTAAAACACATTGTTTCCCCATCGTCCGTCCCCCCGCCAAGACTTCTTCCTGAAACAGAAGGTATAACCAGTCAGCGGCAGCCGCCGCATATGTCAAGGACATATACCTTCTGTTTCAGGAAGTAGTCTTGGGTTATGGGGAAGTCCAATGTTTCTCCCTTTTCTCCCTGTCTGTCTCTCCCCTGTGTCCCAGGAACTAGTTCAGAGTGCTAGCATATTCTAAACCGTACCTAGAACTTAAAGTTTCAGGAAAGCTGCCTGGATTCATCACTGGGTCTTGAAGGTTTGCCAGGTCACTATGGATCCGAAAGGCAGTTCTGAGGCTAACCTAACACAAGTCATTGAAAGAATACAGCGAGATTTACATCCATCAAAAGAACAAAGATCTACTTAATTGGACAGAATAAATCAGCTACAAGGTAGGGTGGATCCATCCCCAGCAGCAGCTGTTAGCAGTTGTTAGCAGTTGTTTACATTCAGTTTCTACTGCTTGCCCTGCAGATGAAGGGCTAGGGCAGTCTGCGATCTCCAGTCCCGTTTTAGGCTTTCTGGGACTACAGATGGCACCACCCAAACGATTCTGAGGACCCAAAGGAAAATTATTTTTTTGACGGAATGGCAATTATGTTTCTTGCAAAGACCAGGGCAATTCCCCACAGATAGCTCTAAAGTACACTTTATGATTGGCTATATCTCTAAAGGTCCCCGATCCTTCAGCAAGATTCATGTTTATCTAATTACACCACCTTCTTGGCTCAACATTGGGGTTTGTTTGAGAGATGTCAGCCTAGTCACGAATCCCACAATCAAGTACTTATTTTAAGGGAAGGTTCACAGGTACTGGTATCCCAAATCACTCAGCTTCAGAGATCTTTATCTGAAGCTTCATGGACTGATAAAGGAGCTGCTGAAGCTGTTTATCATGGCCTAAGAAAATAACTCAAGGGTGCTGTACTAACTACAGGTCCACTATGACTGCCACTCTTACTGACCTGGTTCTCCAAATTGATCAGCTATTGGCAATTCGAAGAAAGAAGAAAAGACAAGAAACTTGGTGACTTCTAACCTATTTTTGTAATACATGGGCTTCTGCCAAAGGCCCCTATGAAACTCCTGAACCCATCTCTATTACTGTTCAGCCACTTGTTCAGTCTGATGCTGTCAGAAGGCAGCTTATTACAGAAGAAAGAGGGAACATCAATTATGTGACAAGGTAAGACATTACGTCTGACACTGTCAAAGACTCCTACATGTAGCTGCCCTTATTTACTGAGGCCACGGGTATCTTTATGGATTACTACTTTGCTCAGAAACATAGCATTAGGATAATTAGGAAGGAAAAGACCAATCACATATGGGCAGCTGATGGCACTCCTTTGAAGCTCGGTGATGTTACCAATACGATATCTAAGAAGCTCATAGCTACTCTTACAAGCAATTTAGAGAATATAACATTTGAAATTATTGCTGCATTTCAATTTTTGGCCACGCTTTGCGCTATCTGGCTTCTTTGGTCCAACCCAGTGATTGACTGGTTCAAAGAAACAATATTCTTTTCTTCATCCATAAGCAAAGAGCATTGTTTTCTTAAACCTGCTTTCCTGCTGAGTCAACAGGAATACATATTTAAGGAGGTTATGCTTCAATTCTAACAGTAAAAGTGTGCAGATGTCTTTTGTGCGAAGGAAGCAGATAAATGATTCCACATAGGCCATATGCTTGTACATTGATTTGCACCCTGGTGCCAAGATACCTCATGGTGGCAGCTATGGTCTTACACAGGAAGAAGAGAATGAACTACAGAAATGCATGCAAGAGAACAAAACAGAAGGCTTTATTCATCATCCGACTAGCAGGGGCTCCAATATTGTATGTGAAAAAACTGCATGTTGAGCTATGACCACGTATGAACTATAAAGAATTGAAAGCAAATTACCATCAAGGGCACACATTCATTGCCACTCATTTCTGTACTGTTAAATCAACTCTGTACAGCTCAATCCTTTACAAAACTAAATCAACAAGGAGCATATAACTTTGTCCGTATACGTCTTAACAATCAGTGCAAAACTGCATTTAATGCTAATTATGCCCATTGTAAACAGTTGGTAATTTTTTTCAGTTTTTGCAAGGACGGTGCAGTAGGCACCATAGTGGATTTCAAGGAAACAGCTGTTATCATGTGCTATCCCTAATTCATACCAGCAGTGCTTCCACGGGGGGATGAAAGGCAGCTGCACACCACAGTCCTCACCAAAATACGTGACCATGTGGTCAACCGTAATGAATGGCATGGTGCTTTAAATAATGAGTGGTAAATACAGTCACCTGATTCTTACAAGGGGAGGAGGTTGGCAGGTTGTTAATAGTGCATTTGGCCATATGGCATCTTAACTAGGCTATACCAGCCTCCAGCACCACTTTAATTGGCAGATGGGTGGTCGGTGGCGGTACGTCGATAGAGGGAGGCAACTTTTGGGTTCAGCTTTCAAAGATGGTTTTAGAACGTTTTGAGGTCTTGGGCCCTGAATTCCCAGAGATGTGATTTTGTGTTTAACTCTCTGAAAGTTCTGTGGGGTAACATGATGCAATATAGAAGACCATAGATTTCTAGCTAAGATGTACCAGGGGCAAGATTTTACATGTACCTTTGGCTTTTCTGCAGGTATACTTGTAGACAGTGCAGAGAATATTGTATTAAATCTCGCTGCCACTTGCAACGAATGGAGTAATTTCAAGGCTGGCATTTAGTGGTATGCTTCTAGGGATTACAGCACAGTTTTGCTGATTGATTCTGCAAACATTGCGTCTTATATGCCAACGTTTGTAGCACATGATGTACAATATCACAGTGCTCCGATTTTGCCAATATCTTTGATTTTGCAGACTTCACCAGGTGGTATACAAGTATGGAAGGATCTTTCATTGCAGGGATAACTTTAATGTCCTTGACCATAGCATGAATGAAATAATGACATATAACAAAACTCTCAAGTGTCCTGCATTCAAGGTTGTATATGCTAAAACACCCGGGCTATACAATAATAAATGTGGATTTAGCCTTCTTTATGTGCGGAACATGCATGAAAGATTCCTGTGTATATAGGGGTGGTGAGGAGGGACTGCAGATGGTTGCAGTGCAGGATGGTGAGAGGCTTTTTTTCTGAGGATGCCAGAGTCCATGACTAATGCTAGAGTATGCATGTACATATCGCCTGTTCCCTTACATGAAACCTGTTGTCTCTGTAGGAAGTGTAGGTTGCCCTCAACTACAAATGAATGACCTAGGACCATACTGTGAGTCCAGAGGACTGGTATCCCGGTGTAGGATTGTAGTCCATCTGATGAGGAAGGCTCAAGTGTCGTGCACCTGGTTTCACAGCTGTGGGAACACAAGACCTGATTATACCGGCCGGTAATGCCAGCTGGTAAAATCACAAGAGGCTTTGGCTGCAACAGTAGCCAAGTCTCGTCCACTGGTCTCTAGCAATTTAGGGCCGCATTTATACTTTTTGGCGCACAACTGCGCCAACGCAGTTGTGCGTCAAAAAATTTAACGCTGGCTAACGCCATTCCAAAGCACCATGTGGGCGCCTTATTTATGGAATGACGGTAGCCGGCGGAGCTGCCTGGTGTGCGTAAAAAAAAATGACTTACACCAGGCAGCGCCGGCGTAGGGGAAAATGGAGCTTGGGCGCCCAAAAATGGGGCAAGTCAGGCTGAGGCAAAATTTTCGCCTCAACCCGATTAGCGCCATTTTTTTGGACTCCCAACCCCCATTGAAATGACTCCTGTCTTAGCAAAGACAGGAGTCATGCCCCCTTGCCCAATGGCCATGCCCAGGGGACTTATGTCCCCTGGGCATGGTCATTGGGCATAGTGGCATGTAGGGGGGCACAAATCAGGCCCCCCTATGCCACCCAAAAAAAAAAAAAAAATACTTACCTGAACTAACTTCAGTTCCCTGGAATGGGTCCCTCCATCCATGGGCGTCCTCCTGGGGTGGGCAAGGGTGGCAGGGGGTGTCCCTGGGGGCATGGGAGGGCACCTCTGGGCTCCATCCGAGCCCACAGGTCCCTTAATGCCTACCCTGACCAGGCATTAAAAAATTACGCAAAAGCGGCTGGACGTCATTTTTTTTTACCCTCCCACTCCCGGGCGTCATTTTTGCCCGGGAGTGTAAATACGGCGCACATGCCTCAGAGTCATTTTTTAGACGGGAACGCCTACCTTGCATATCATTAATGCAAGGAAGGTGTCCACGCAAAAAAATGACGCAAACTCCAAGATCTTTGGCGCTAGACGGGTCTAACGCCAAAGTATAAATATGGAGTTAGTTTTGCGTCGGATTTGCGTAAAAAAAAACGACGCAAATCCGGCGCAAACAGAGTATAAATAGGCCCTTTATTTCTTTGGGAGGGAAGGGGGAAGCATTGAATGCTCCACCTTGTGAGAACTATCGCTTCCATCCAGTCACAACCCTCCCTCTCCACAGTTGCCCAACATGAAAGCCCTGGCACACATGTACTACCTGCTGAGAGCACATGGTAAATGCATGTTAGACCACTTGGAATAAGGTATACACTGTGGAATTCTGAACAGTATTCTGCGTCCACACAGTTATTCCCCGGTCCAAGTGATTTAATTCATAATAAGTGGTTTTCAATGAGGAGATACTGGTCAATAACTGTAACACAGTCCACCGGGCATCTCCGCTTAGGATTCTGCCTAACCTTTAATCAAGGCCTTAGGCAAATTAACAGTGCTCTGAAATCTAACCAGGCTGGCTACTGTAATGCAGTGTAACTCAGCACCGCAAAAAATACAAAAGCTCCATCTCCAGACTTCCACCCTGTGCACAACACCACAGGGAAAAGCAGACTAAAATAACTCACCCTTGAAATACCTCCACTGGCTTCCTGTGGCACAAAGAGATATGCTTAAAGTTAATTTTACTGTGCATAATGGTTGCTGTAGCCAGGGCCAATCTACCTGTGGATCCTGGCCACACATTACAAGCTGGGCTAACACTTCAGGTCAGGCAGCAGTGGCGTAAAATAGCGATATCAGGGGATCATGAGGACACATGCACAAGAGTAACTTCAAAGTTCAGGTAAGTTTACTTTCCTGAAGAACCTCAACTACGGCCTCCAACAACTGCCAACGCCAAAACCCAGAGGCCCGTTCATCCCCTAACATTCTGTAAAGAATCCCAAGCCTCGAGGATTCTTGTACACCACAAGTGGGCTGATCGCCAAACGCAATTTCAGAAGAAAAAACACATTGGAAAAACACAGTGTTCCTATTTCTGAAATGCCTTGATCCCGACCATAGTACCCTCCTGCACTGCCAGGGCTCAAGAAGGTTTTGATAATGTTTGTCTTAATGGAGCCTTTCACCAATACACCGTCAGTGGCCTATCCTCTCCTTTAAGATACCTATGGACCACCCGACACAAGATTTCCCCTTGCCAAGGATCAACAGAGACAATCAATCGGGGGGAACCACTGCTCTGCCGGCGGCTATACGGTACTTACCATCCATGTGCACTTGACCTTTTCGCACTCCAAAATGACAAGTAGGCAAAATATGAATACATAAAAATTAGAAATAGGGCATTCTAAATAACAGTTAACGTTTTACCATGTTTTCCACAGTCCTGAGATATTTAGCACAGTGGGTGTGTCCATTATATTCTGCAAGGTCAGCTGCAGTGTAGCCATCGTGGTCACGGAATCCGAGTTTGACCCCATTGACAACAAGAATCTGGCAGCACTGAAGGGGACAAAAGAAAGAGACACTTAAGTAAATGTGCAACAAGAATCCGTGGATCATCTGAGGACATTGCCTAAGTTTATAGAATCCTAAAGAGGCCCTCCAACCACTGATGGACATGAAGCAACGGTGGGCACCACCCAAACCTACAACTAAACCAGCACATGAGAAACATACCAGCATACCTCATAAATAGCAAGTAACAGAAACAGTAAAAGGAAATAATGTGCACGGAGTTAGTGCACGGTCAGTATATAGTAAACATTTCAAATGGTCCTCACTCCACACAACAGCCCTTTCTGAAATGTCTGCATCCCAAAATCAAGGCTCAGACATAAGATATGTCAATGGGAACATGTAGAAAGGCAGACCCATGCTTCATTCTTAAAGGCACTAATTAATTGCTCAGACCAAATGCATGGTCTGAAAGCATGGTAACTTCCCTAGCTCAATATAAGCATTCCATAGACTGTAACAAATATGTGTTAGGATTTTTTGTGGATGTAAGATAAGGTAACTTGACAATACCAAGCCAATTCTTTTAATTTCACTTCTGTTCAGCAAGGATATCTCAGCAGTAGGGTCCATTTTAGCAACTGTATGACATTGAGGGCCATATTTATACTTTTCGACGCACAACTGCGCCAACGCAGTTGTGCGTCAAAAAAGTTAACGCCGGCTAACGCCATTCTGAAGCGCCATGCGGGCGCCGTATTTATTCAATGACGTTATCCGGCGTTAGCCGGCGGAGCTGCCTGGTGTGCGTGAAAAAAAATTACTTACACCAGGCAGCGCCGGCGTAGGGGAAAATGGAGCTTGGGCGTCAAAAAATGGGGCAAGTCAGGCTGAGGCAAAATTTTCGCCTCAACCCGATTAGCGCCATTTTTTTTGACTCCCAACCCCCATTGAAATGACTCCTGTCTTAGCAAAGTCAGGAGTCATGCCCCCTTGCCCAATGGCAATGCCCAGGGGACTTATGTCCCCTGGGCATGGTCATTGGGCATAGTGGCATGTAGGGGGGCACAAATCAGGCCCCCCTATGCCACAAAAAAATAAAATAAAAAAATACTTACCAGCACTTACCTTAATGTCCCAGGGGTGGGTCCCTCCATCCTTGGGCGTCCTCCTGGGGTGGGCAAGGGTGGCAGGGGGTGTCCCTGGGGGCATGGGTGTGCACCTCTGGGCTCCTTCCGAGCCCACAGGTCCCTTAACGCCTGCCCTGACCAAAAACGACGCAAAAGCGGCTGGACGTCATTTTTTTTGACCCGCCCACTCCCGGGCGTCATTTTTGCCCGGGAGTATAAATACGGCGCACATGCCTCGGAGTCATTTTTTAGACGGGAACGCCTACCTTGCATATCATTAACGCAAGGAAGGTGTCCACGCTAAAAAATGACGCAAACTCCATGAACTTTGGTGCTAGATGCGTCTAACGCCAAAGTATAAATATGGAGTTCGTTTTGCGTCGAATTTGCGTAAAAAAAAACGACGCAAATCTGGCGCAAACAGAGTATAAATATGGCCCTTATTGTTTTAATAAACATGCATATAGGTGAATCCCGCATCACTAACACATTTTTAACCGAACTTGCATGTTTACAACCTGGCCTGGTTCCAGATTGACCAAAAAATTCACAAAACATTTCCAGATTATGCCTGTTAATCAGCACTAGCTGCAACATAGCATACTTAATCCTGGAAAGATTTTCTGAATTATGTTTTCTTCTCTTTGTCAAAGGCATTTGCTCAATGTGTAACTGTATGCATTGTACAATTATGCATGGTGTAATGCCAACAACTTTAAGCAGAATTTCAACTTATTTCTGTTTTCGCCATGGAGAAATCCATTTCCCAGCCCTCAAATATTTTTGAGGTGTTTTCGTGCCCTTCCCACCCAGGAAAGGGATTTACTGCTACTGGTGACAGGAGTGATTATGTGACCATTTCAATGGGCCAAAGGAACTGAGAAGAGTTAAGAGGAGTCAGGGATTAGAGTAAAATTGTGGGTTCACAAATTTTCCAGAAAAACAAAGGTTTGAAACGTATGCGTTAAATACTCTACACTAGAGAGATTAATTCTAACTCATTGTTTTTAAAATATAGGAGAATTATTTTCCTAGTGAGAGAAGATCACTTGCACACCTGCATGGTTTTCGGGTCAGTCATTTTTTGACTAGAATCATTGTTTTCTTTTAGAGGAGTATTTGTTACATTGGGTCTGAAGTGACAGATTTTAATACACAGTTTTGTTAATAATTAAGCCTGTTGAAAACCCAATAGGATGCAAAAAAGCACACTCTTTTTTAAAACGGTCGAAACATCGACGATCTCAAATCCAGCCTGTATTAATGTATTTCAGGACATGGGCAATAGAAAGACTGATACACTCAGCCCATCCATGGTGAACCACATATTTGTAAATATTGAACGGGCACATTTGAAAAGGATTTGTGTAAAAGTGGTGCATTCTTTTCCTTCTGATGCACTGCACAAGCACTATTTTTCACGGATCACCTATGGAGCACCTATTTGTTGAAATTAATCCGTTGTCTGATTCATATAATTGTTTGATACTTCAGATTGAGATCCATTCTGTACCAATTAAATTCATTTCGATTTTAAGGTTTGTCACGTTTTCTTCATTCCAAATAATAAACTGAATTGTGAAGTTGAATTTGATACAAACACAACAGAACCAATTTTGATTTTATTGTACAAGATACCCAGGTCCTGAGGAATACAGGGTCACCCTATGGTTAGGTTATGCTAAGTATAAGTCAGACAGAATGAATGACCATATGGAATCCCACTCTGCCTCATCAGAGTGGGCAAGTGTGCCAGTGTCCGGTTTTCCCAACATCAGTCCCAATTTCGTCCAGGCAGTAATTCTGCCCAGTACAATGGCATGAGGAGAGGCACCCCCATTAAATTTTTTCCCGGAAGGGGAGCATCCAGAGCTCCCTTCTGTCAGAAATTAAATTTTCCTTCTCTTCCCCACTCTCCACAACCCCCGCCTTCCGCCCCATCCTCAGGAAGAAGCATATGTTTACCACCTGCTCAAAGCAGGTGGCAAATGTATGCATTAAACCCCATGGAATTAGGATTTATGTGTGAATTTGCAACTGGTAAACCCAGTACCGCGTGATAATTCACCATTCCCCGGGGCTTAATTTATGATTCAACGTACTGGTGTTGATTTGCCTCATCATAACAGTGAATCTAAATGCAAAGTTAGCACCTCGCCAATATCAATCAGGACCTAAGTGGTGAGGTGAATGGGGCATTCCTCTATAAGCATCAACTTGAGTAGCAGTCTAATGTCTCTACAGTAGCCAGTAACTCTAACAGTCTCACGTGATGTGATATTTGTAAAACTTGCATTGCCTTGGACAAGACTTGGACACAGGCACAAAAACCGACCTGATATCACGAACAAACAGTGCACTCCATATATTATTGTTCCTGATGTCACATTAGAGCTCAGAATCAGACTGCTAGCCCTGTTCTATCAAAGATGTCCAGACATATTTCCTGTTCTTGCCATAAGGTGATAGTGTTTTCTAAATGCCAATATGATGATACATGATGGTCGCTGGAAAGGCCTACTGCTTGGCAGTGAGCAGGCCAGCACTGTGAATCTTTTCAATAATCAAATCATGCCCTGCTTGAATGCTGCTGTTTCTACAGCCCCTGTGTTAATTAAGGGAAGAGACATTCACTGTAATAGCTGCATACAGTGTGATTCAGTCTTGAATGGACGCAGAGCCTTGATCAACTCCTTGCTCACAGGCAGTGATTGCACAGCTCTGCAGCCAGCGGGATATTCCACTGGGGAGGACAGCAGCCAGAAGGCCTGACCGAACATGGCAGCAGAACATTCAAGGTTTATTGAATGATTGTGTAGCCCTCCACCAGGCATATGCCGCGCAAGAGAAAGTTGGTATGTATTCCACACCCTTTGGTCTCACATCATTGCTAGGTGCGGGTATACATTTTCCACCACATGTCTTCTGTAGCCCTCTAAATCTCACACACAAACTTCAATCGTTCTCACAAAGGCCCAAAAACAACCCCAATCTACCAGACGTGCACAAAAAAATGAGATAGTCTCTTGCTTGATATCCCCGGAGAATGTTTGGGCGCCAAGACCGAAGTATTAGGGTTTCCACAAATACTACAGCACAGTACAACAGAAGAGGCCTTCAGGTATTACCCATCACCTTCACACACAAAACATTCATCCCACTCAAGAAACTGCAGCCAGTTCTTCTGATGGAACCAAGCCATCATTGTGTAATGTTGCAGGAAATAACTCTTCTTTTATCTGTCAACACATCACATGGTGATAGGTAGGTATGGCCAATGCAGCTTCAAAGAATAAAATATAACAAAAAGAGAATTCGTTTTCTCTATATCACCTCCAGGATATTGACTCCCAGCAAGAAGGACACTAGATGTGTCTAGTACAGTTACATATTGTGGCATAGACTGGCCTCTAATTTTGGTAAAATTGAACAAAAGGAAGACTATGGGTTTACCTCCAGCTCTCCATTCTCCGCAGCATCATGAAGAGGCGTTCCTCCCCAGTTGTCCGTGGTCATTTCTCCCCCATGAAGCAGCAACCAGCTCAAGACCTTGGCATGGCCTCGACTGGCAGCAAAATGCATGGCAGTGGCGCCATCATCATCCTGGTCTGAAAGACTGATGTCTGCTAAGTTCCGCTGTAGAATTCAAAAGATTTTAAAATTAAATGGAAATGCCAAATTTTGTATTTTCACTTAAAAAAAGCGTAAACCTTTGCCTAGTCAACGTGTACATTCTTCATAACTATCGATAGTGTACCATGAAGATACTGTTGATCGTCTCCTAGATGATGAATAAATCCCTACAAAGGTGCCTTTCAATTACACTGATGGCAATGGTCACTACCTGTAAGAGGCCATAACCACTCCACTCCTCACTCAACAAAAGGCAACTTATAGGATCACTGCCCCTTGGAAGCAATAACCACAACACTTTTCCGTTACAGAAAGACAACTCATAGGATCACTGCACTTCAGAGGCAACACCCACTCCTTTTCTCACCTTCAGAAAGACAACTCATATGATCACATTCTATTTGAGGAAATTCCCACTCCTCACTAACAGAACAACAACTCATATGATAACTTCCCCCTTGGAGGCAATAACCACCATACTTCTTACCTTCAGTAAGATAGTCAAAGGGGTATTACTGAGAAGAATGGGACTGAGTAATGCAGGGAAAGCACGTCTATTCTTGATGATGAAAATTAAAATCATTCTGTACCCTTTGCCTGCAACACTTTATAGTGGATCCAAGGATACTACTGTCCAAAGAATTCTCACACTGGTATCTCCCGGGCAACCAGGACAGTTCAGTACACTCCATGCGGATCAAGTAGACAGACTTCTAAATGGGATCCAAGATAGGGTCAATGAATGAGGTGCATCCTCACCAAATATGCAATAACATCTGCCTGCATGGTACACATGAAGTGGGCAATAGATGAATCTCATCACTTTCTTAAGGCCATCTACCCCCTCATACCTTTAAGCATGGCTGAGCAAGAATTGATATCAAGCCCAGCAACTTAACGACTTTTAGAAATAATGTATTTTGTGGTGCATATACGAGTACAGCCGACAAGGAAGATAATGCCATTTATCCTTTCCTCTGTGGTTCATACGATGTGTTGCTTTACTGGGACTGACTAAATGCAGAGTGGTAGAGTACAGACACGAAATTTAAGGACTGCAAAGGAATAAAACTGACAAGATACAGATATATAAACCTTACGCTGACTGCTATTGCAACTATGGGTGGGAAACATAACCTTTTTTTAATCCGTGATAGGCGTTTCCAATAGTTTTTCATCGCCTACTACTGACTGAAAAAAGGAAGGAATGGAGGTGAAATGACCTGCAAAACAAGAATTTATCAATTTGCATATCAAGAAAAGCATGGAATATGAATTCTTGTGCCACCTAGGATTGTCACTGGCCAAATAACGTAATTACATTAATTAATTCAATGACTGGTGTTCAAAACAGCTTTCTCAGCAGGGGAGCTTGTGTGTGGTGCCTGCGTGTACCTGCCTGTAATGACAATTAATTCCATCGTTCTTTGTGTTAGTCAATCTTGCACTGCAACTGCAAGTGGTGTACCTGCTCTGTGAGTAAGGGAAGTGTGCTTTGCTTGCAATAAGAAGTGCTGTGGTGTTAGCATAAGGTAGAACAATGTATTTCAATACATACATTTGATGTTCCCCTAGTATAGTGACTATATTATAGCGCCTAAATATCAAGGACCGGAACAAATATTGTGAAAATCGGTATGCATAGGTAAGTATAGGTTTACTATGCTTAACTTCACACATGTGTACCTAGACAATATATCTAACTTCAAGGTGCTTAGGTTTGAAAATAGTAAATCTATATTTACCTATATGTACGTACCTTCACATAATTTTATTGATTGATATTTACACTTAAATATTTTGGCCCCATGATAGTTTTGTTCTCGTTATTCTGATTTACAACAATTTATTCACCAGTCACTGGTATCCACTCAGATCTGAGATTTGATGATCCAGTCTGCTTGTCATGGATATCTTAGTATGCTGAGGATGAGTTGAACACGCCTGTTGAACTGTGAAATACCAAATGAAATCAAGATGAAGAATGTTAAACTTACCAGCCAGACTATGACTGTGTTGTGACCCATCTGTGCAGCTGCATGTAAGGGGGTCATCCCATCATGAGCTCGTATGTGGGGATCAGCCCCACAATCCTTCACCAAATACTGTATGATTTCCAAGTGTCCCTCCTGGCAGGCGAGGTAGAGGCATGTGGCACCGTTCTTTGTCTGGGCATTGATAGCACTGCAATTGAAAAGGGTGAGGAATGAATGACTTAGAGAAACCACTACATACACTTTCACGCATGGCAGGATGGAAGCATTGGTCAATTCCTATGCTCGCCAAACCTGAAGATATTGCAATGTACTTAACTGTCCTTGTTTTCATACCCTTAGCAATTGTATAATTGGCAAGTTTGTAATAATAACACATAAATTGTTATATAAAAGGCCTTCTCATGATTTGTCTATCCCTTTAGCAAAATCTTTGATGTAAGCGTTGCAGCAAGAGAGGGCAAAATAGTATAATTGATTGTAAAATATGCATTTCATACTTAGGTAAAAATGATTTGGTTTCATTTATACTTTGTGGCATCGCAAGCTCAGTAGTCTAATAAACTTAACTAGATTATAGGTAAGAGAAGGTTGGGGAATCTTTCCTAAGACATCTGTTAGGTTGTCCTCTAACCAAGGGCTGATTGCATCTCAAGGATATACAAGGGAAGTCTAAGAGACCGGTCTTTCTCCTATTTGGGAGCACAAAAATGGAATTCACTTCCGAAAGCACTCAGAGAATTAGAATTGGAGGTCATTTAAGTCTGTGCTAAAAACACTTTTGTTTAGGGAATGTTAAAGTTAGGACCTTCAATTGCTCTACTGGTTCCAGCACCAGGACGCAACTTAGGAAGCAGTTGTGCACTTTGAGGCCCTGATTTATACTTTTTGGGACACAATTACACTAACGAAGTTTTGCACCAAAAAGTTTAGCACCGGCTTGCACCATTTCTGTGCACCAGTCAGGCACCATATTTATGGAATGGTGCATGCCGGTGCAAAGGGTAGGCTAGTGAAAAAAACATGACTTTAGTTGGGTGGGGCTGGCGGTATAGAAGAAGGGGGTTTTGCACCAAAAAATGACGTTAGGCAGGTTAGAGTAAAAAAACATGACTCTAACCTGCCTAGAGTCATCTTCTGACACACAACGATCCATACCACATGATTCTTGTCTTTTCTAAGACAGGAGTCAGGCCCACCACCACAATGGCCAGCATGAGCATGGTCATTGCACCATGTGCCATGTATGGGGGCCCATTTCAGGGCCCCTATGGCACTTTCAAAAATCAAATAAAATACTTACCTGTACTTACCTGGGATGGGGTCCCCCATCCTCCGCTGTCCCTCTGGTGTGGGTGGGGGATGTCCCTAGGGCCTGGGGAGGGCACCTATGGGCTTATTCCATGGTGTTCCACCATGGAAATAGGCCCACAGGTCCCCTAACGCTTGCCCTTACCCAGGCAAGCAAGCAAGCTTTGCACCATTTTTTGACCCCTCCGCCCTAACGTGCACCATTTTTGCACGGGCGTATAAATATGGCGTTACAGCCACAGAGTCATTTTTTGCACGCGAACGCCTACCTTGCATCTCATTAACGCAAGGTAGGTTTCCACGTCCAAAAAATGACTTTAAATCTATAAATTTGGCGCAAGACGGGTCTAGTGACAACATATAAATATGGAGTTAGTTTTGCACCGAATTAGAGTTAAAAAAATGATGTTAATTCGGTGGAAACAGAGTAAAAATATGCCCCTAAGTGTGTTTTTCGTTAATTCATGAAGCTCTTGGAAACTCACACATTTTAGCCTAGATGTACTAGATTTGCAACGTCACAAAGAGATGCAAAGCGATACAAAGTACCTTATTTGTATTTACTTTCTAGGGTAAAAGGTATTTTGTTCTGCAAAGGTGCTGTTGGTTTGCGTGAAGGGGGCATTACTAGGGTATTACTTGGGTGGATCAGTGCAATCACTCACAGTTTTTGAAGCAAAGCCCGATCTGCTAAAGTATTGAGACCAGGCTTTGCGTCATAAACTAGCGACTCCTTAAAGCATGTGCAAACATGGTGAAATACTTCCATTTCTAAAACAAAACCTTCACTTAGCATGTTGTGCTGAAATGCACATCCCACATCCATTATGTAGGATCACTCGAATATGTTTGGTCATAGGAATTTGTTCTGGGAGGGTAGGCTTCCAGTGCAAACCCTAGGCCACAAAGCGCACACCCACCTCAGCACCATGGTGTGAGAATACCCGTCGCCCAAGTCAGCCTATTCAGAGTACCAGCACAGAGGATGACAGCAGCAACAGGCCAATTTTATTACAAGACAGGAGGCTCATATTATGCTGTCTTTTCTCGCTTAAATTTTTATAGCAGCCAAGAAAAACTACATTTCCCAAGAAAAAAATGATAAAACTACAAGTGACATCACAATGGGAACAGCCAATGGGATGTTGAGTACAAGTATTAATTTATTGACTGCGAACAACAGGTCCTCTTTTCTTGCTGCTCGCAGTCAAGATAAGTACTCTCACTGTTTTTTAATTCATATAATTGATATTTGCTATGTGTTTATGTTCTTTATAATGTTTATCTGACCTTTATTGTTTGGGAACTAGGCGCCTCGATTCATTCCTCTCGCGCGCTCGTTTCCCTGTGACAGCCCGTCTCCTAACAGTCGTCATTCTGCCATTGGAGACACGCTGGGTGGTCATTTTCTTTGTGCCTGTCAGCGTGTTCAGCATTTCCTCAGCCTTTCAGGACGCTTTTCGCTCCGCTTCCATTTCTGCAACGCAGAGTTTTTCCATTCCCTTCCTGACCGGGGAGTGGTTATCACTGGGTCACAGCCTCCTCCTTACTGCGGTAGGACTCGGTTGGTTTATTTACATTCCCCCCCATTGGCCACTCCCCTTTCTTTCATTTTAACTTTTAACCCCTTTTTTTGCTGGTTTAAAGTTGGTGTGACAGCTTAAACAGTCTTTTTTCATACAAATTGACTGTTTTCCTCTTCTCAACACGTCTGAGGAAGAAGAGTCTCAAGTTTTTAAGGAAAATTTAAAGCCTTTCATTAAAGACCCTGTTCAGCAGGCTGTATCTGTTTATATGTTCGATATTTCTACGAATTTGGAAGCTTCTTCAACTAAAATGATCTCTGATAATGATGTGCCTTCTGCGAAAGGCAAGAAACGTGCAGCCACCCTACCTGGGTCTTCTAAAGGCATTTTTGTTTCATTTGGTCCTCCCACCCGAGAGGTTTATAACTCGGGACTCCTCTCCTCCCCCCTCCACTTTGTACAGTTAAGAGACACTGATGATGATGATGACTCTTGTAGTCACACCGATGATTTGGACGGATCTATGGATACTTATGTTTATGGGCCTCCAGAGAAAAGGCAGAAACTTTCTCCTCATGACGGTGGTGTCGCTCACCCTGTGTCTCAGATGTTAGTGGACCATTCTGGGGAACCTATGTTCGACTCTTCTTTTATGGTACACCCTAATTCTAAGGAATGGTTTCCTGCTGACCATGTCGCAGATTATGTTTCTTTTTATTTATGTCATTCAATGGACAAGGTAACCAGAAATAAATTAAGGTCTGAGTGTCCCTGTCCTTCATTACCTAACAGCGTTACTGCTACCCCTGTTATTGACCCCAACATGCTAATTTTTTTTACAAAATTCAGCAAAGACCCTAAAAAGGGTGTGGATAGAGCTTGGTTTAGTTACCAAGATAAATTGTTGGATTTGATGGGTCCTCTCACTAGAATTTGTTATTTGGCAGAAGAGGCCAAAATGGATCAGTCATCAATAGACCCTGTAGTGCTTTCCAATTGGGCCCAACAGGCTATTTGTATGCTTGGTAATTCAAATACTCAGTTGTCTACTGAGAGAAGAAAAAGTCTCCTATTGAAGATTGACCCGAAGCATGGTCTCTGGCCTCCAAAGAGGAGGGGCCCTTGGCCAAAGGTTTATTATTCTGAGATTCTTTTATCAAGGAGTTCAGCAAGTATGTCTCTACCTTTGCCACTCTGGATAAGGCCCATCTTTCCCTAAAGATGATTTTTTCACCGCAGGTTTTCTCCAGGGCCGGCAAAGGCAGGAGTCGCTTTGCAAGCCGTTCCCTCAGGGGTCAATATCCCAGCAGAGACTCCTACAACCAGCAGAACCAGCCTGATACCTACTCAGGATACAAGCCGCATTTCTACCCCCGCTGCTCAAGAGGGTACCGGAGCAGAGGTTATTCCAACAAGGGAGAACAATTTTCCCGTGAGTTTTTTCAATTCTGGCCTACCTCCAGTAGGAAGTAGACTGGACTTGTTTGTGAAGTCATGGTTACTTCTCACGTCAGATCCTTGGGTGATTCAGTCTATTCAGGGTTACCTCCTAGAGTTTTATCAGCACCCAATTCAGTCCCGTTTCCCTCTTCCCCTTGTTTTTTCTCAGGATCAACACCAACTCCTCCACAGCGAGATTCAGTCCTTCCTCTCCAAACAGGCTATAGAGCCAGTCCAGTTCGATTCTTCGGGTTTTCTCAGCACCATTTTCTTGGTACAAAAGAAAAACCAGAAGTTTTGGCTCGTTCTCAACCTCAAGAACTTCAACAACTGTGTGGTTTATCGTCATTTCAGGATGGAGAGTATTCTCCATCTCAGAGATATTTTCCTACAAAACGATTGGTTGGTCAGATTGGATCTTCAAGATGTTTATCTTACCGTACCAATTCATCCTTCTCACAGGAAATATATCCAATTTCATTTGGAAGATTCTTTTTATCAGTACAAAGTCCTCCTTTTCGGCCTCTCCTCAGCCCCTTGGTGTTTCACCAAAATTCTCAAGCCAATAGCAGCCTTTCTCCGATCTCACGGAGTACATTTGATCCTCTATCTAGACAACTTTCTCCTTATGGCACAGGACAGAGATCTTCTTTTCTCCCAGTTACATCTTTGTCAAAATCTTCTCCTCAAGCTATGATTTCTCATCAATTTTCAAAAATCTGCCATCGTTCCAGTTTAAAAGCTGGAGTTTCTAGGTTTTCTCATAGATACTACTCTTTCTATTCTCAACTTCCCCGACACAAGGTCTCTCTGATAAAGAAATAAATTTGTCAATCCTTGTCTCTTCCTCACATCTCTCTCAGAACTCTAGCTCGCCTGGTAGGCCTTCTTTCTTCCTCAATTCAGGCAATCTTTCCAGGCCCTCTGCATTATCGCGCCCTCCAACGTTTGAAGATTCAACATCTTCACAAGGGTCTTGCTTATTCTGATCCAATTTCTCTGGATCCTGAGTCCAGAGAGGAACTCCTTTGGTGGCTAACTCACTTAGACCTGGAACGGGAGAACTATTTTCTCTGCCGCCCCAGATCTTGTATTAGAATCCAATGCAAGTCGGACTGGTTGGGGTGCATGGTGTGGTCGGTTCTCGACTGGAGGCGCATGGTCTCGGAAGGAGTCCTTCTTGCACATAAACAGTTTAAAGATGCTTGCAGGTTCCTTTGCCATCCGCTCCTTTATCAAAGAAAGGGTAAGTTGCACCATTCTTCTCAGGATGGACAATCTAACTGCTGTCAGGTATATCAACCATCTAGGAGGCACCAGGTCCAAGATTTTATCAACCCTGGCAAAGCATCTTTGGGAATATTGTATGCCTCGGAACATTTCTGTCAAGGCAGTTTACCTACCAGGAAGTTTGAATACAGTGGCAGACTGGTACTCCAGGCATCTTTAGGACTCCAGCGATTGGCAACTGCACCCTTCAGTGTTCAATCGCCTTATTTCCATCTTCGGCAGCATGTCCATAGACCTTTTTGCCTCTCGTCTCAATTCCCACCTTCCTTCATTTTTCAGTTGGAGACCGGATCCACAAGCCCTGGCCACAGATGCTTTTCTTCAAGTCTGGCCACTATCTCTTCTCTATGCTTTTCCTCCTTTCCTTCTAATTCCCTGGGTCTTTGTTCATGCATGCAGGCAACAGTCTACACTGGTTCTTATAACACCCTTTTGGCAAGCGCAACCTTGGTACCCAACTCTTTTGGAATTGGCAACCGACTGTCCGGTCTGGCTTTCTCATTTCCCCAACTTATTGCTGGATCCCCGAGGTCGACAGCACCACATGGTCCTCGACAACTCCCTGTTTCTCATTGCTCAGAGGATTTCAGGTCATCCTGGAGAACCCCAGGAATTTTGGCGGAGGCTCTCAGACTCATCCAACAATCTAGAGCCCCTGGTACCACAAGAGCCTATAAATCTACATGGGCCACTTGGTGCAGCTGGTGTATGGACAGGAATTCAGATCCCTTTTCAGCTGATGTAGTGTTGGCTGTGAATTTCTTTGCTTCTCTAGCTTCGCAGGGTAAAGCTTACCGCACTATTAATACTTACAGATCAGCCATTTCAGCTGAACATTACGGAGTCAATGGCAGACCGGTTGGTGAGCATCGTCTCATTTGTCAACTTTTAAAGGGAGTAGGATTTGTTATTCCTCCATCTCCTAAGTATAACATAATGTGGGATGTTAGTTTGATGTTAACATTTTTCATTGCCTGGCCAAAGAATGCATTCCTTTCTCTTAAGCAACTTTCTGCGAAATTGACTGTGCTATTATGTTTGATTTCATTAAAGCGCGTTTCAGATGTTAAAGCTTTGGATGTTACCTCCTTTTTCTTCTCCCCTTTGGGTGTTTCTTTTCAGGTTCGAAGACGCACTAAAACCAAATGGATCATGTCCTTGGTGAGGATTAATGTACAATCCTTTGGAGCCCATTCTGCCAGAGGGGCTATGACCTCGCGGGCTTTCTGTGCTGGGGCCTCTTTACAGGATATTCTCAAGTCTTCAGATTGGTCTAAAGAAAACACGTTTAGAACTTTTTATTGCAAACCAATTGCACATGTTTCTGATTCTGTTGTTTCTATGCTTTGAACATGCATAATATGAGCCTCCGGTCTTGTAATAAAATTGAGATTTTCCTAGCCTTGGTGTCAGAAAGGCTAGATTTTATTAAAGACACGGAGGCGAGTATAATCCCACCAATTAATTATCCCTTTCCTGTTTCTTCTGGTTCAGTTCCAACCCTCTCTCCGGCGTTGGTTCCTCCTAATCCACATGGTTTTCTTCCATCTGAACAAGTATCTGTCGTCAAGGCATCTTCTTCCTGGAGTCGTTCCTATTCTCTCTAGTTTCAAGACTGTTTTATGGACCTTTTCACTATGTTGACTATATTTTATGATGTTTTGCTTGTTACTTATTCACCTTTTTAGTCTGCATCAAGAAAAGAGGACTTGTTGTTCGAAGTCAATAAATTAGTACTTGTACTCGACATCCCATTGGCTGTTCCCATTGCGATGTCACTTGTAGTTTTATCTCTTTTTTCTTGGGAAATGTAGTTTTTCTTCGCTGCTATAAAAATTAAAGCGAGAAAAGATTGCATAATACTCGCCTCCGTGTCTTTAATAAAATCTAGCCTTTCTGACACCAGGGCTAGGAAAATCTAAATCTTAGTGCATATGGCTCTGCTTTGTATTTTCCTTCTTGCACATCGCAGGACAGAGATCATTGTTTCTGCGCTGCATTGTGTGAAAAATTACTAAAGTTCCCCTTTCTTTTAATAGCAATAATTACACGTTTTCACACCCTTTTATGGTAATAGTTTGCTCTAAATGTTCCTGTAATCTTCTATGGAGTGTCAATAGTCCATTAAATACTGGGAATACGTGATCCAAAAAAGCCAAAATGTTTATTGCCCATGATTAAACTCTTATATAATTATGATAATTGTGTAAGATAAAGTGGGCTCCACCAGTATAAACTACAGTAAGCCAAATTACGGTTTCATTTTTATAAAGAATTGCCAATTTCTATGAAAATAAATGACGTACGTATTTAAAAAAATAGTTATTATTCTAAGTAGTTCGCACTTATTTATTTTACACTGATTCTTATTTTTGAATAAATTCATGATTTTGGAAACGAACAACGCATCCATGTGAAGATCCACTTTCTAAGGGCATAATTGTACACATATGATTATTTGAGGTGCGCAAAAATACCCCCACTTGTGAAAATGTATCCATGGTTTATATTCATTCAGAAAATGTGTTCATAAATATTTTTGCTCACACACAATATTATACCAGCACCCAGAGCTCTCTCAGAGATCCATCTGTGAGCAGCTCATTCAGTCCAGGTTTATTTCTTTGCACTTTAGGATTTGCAGTTGTGTTTATCCCATTATAAAAACAGGACTATATGTTTCAGAATGCAAAAGAAACACCTGAACTGGAAGTACTCCTCATCCACAGATCTAAGAAAACGAGAGCTGTGCAAGGCATGTAATGTTGAATTTCAGCAAAGCTGGTCGAGGGCATTCCAGAGTGGAAATACCCTTTCTCACTTGTTTGTTTGTGGTCACTCACTTTCACTTGCCAGGGATATTCCCAAGTTGGATGAGGCCGAGATGTACTGCTATTTATGCCTTTCAGAATACTTGTCTAACATTTTTAGTTCTTATTTGACAGCTGTCCCCAGACCTTATGTGATCAACTCATAAAAGAGTTTTATGGAGTACTTCAAAGATGTATTTTGGCTCTGCCCACATGTGGGTGGACAGAGGTACATATTTTGATTGGGCATAAGCTATGTGTTTGCACAGAAAATAGGGCTTCCCGTCCATGCAGCAGTGATTATTTTGTTGAATTAGCCAGCTGCCGGAGCCAGCAACAGTATGCCTGCCTAGAGAAGGTTCACTAAAGCACATACTACATCACGTTTAAATGCAAAGGAGATTGACCTCCTTTCAGGGGTACACACGTGGCACAGTAATGTTTTTACAGTGTCTTAGATGGGTAGCTAATTTACTGTATTTGCTTTTCTCTGGCAGCAGCACAGATGTGAGAAAGACAGTTCTGAGGAATGTTTGTTGTTAACAGTCCAAGCACGCCTTCTCCTTTTTCAATAACTAACTTTAGACTTTAGAGTGCAGTTGTGTGAGAACATTATGGGATGGCCAGGGCAACACCAATCCGCATGTGATGAGTGGCATTGAGGGATGGGTTTAGGCTCAGATCCCACCCACATGTGGGCTCCTGGGAGTATAGTATTTGATAGTGCCAGAGTTGTATGCTTCCACTGAAACAAGTGCTTGTGTTGCATGTTGTAGCTTATGGCAAAGCTTACATTCTGTACAGCAGGACAGGGTTGGATTTGGTGATGAGCAAATTATCATGGCTAACGTTTTTTTTTCTTTTTATTTAAAATATTATGATAAAGACTGTAGGTCTAACATAAATTTTTGTGAAAAGCATGTTAACATCAATCAATTTGATTGTATGTTGATATTACTCTCTAGGAAAGCTTCCAGAGAATGATTTTGGAGTTTACTAGTGAATATTGAAAATATGAATCTCGTGATACATTAATATCATTGAAAAAATAATAGTATAAATTCACCATTCTTAGTAGGGGTGTGCAGAACTCACAGAGTTTTAGTCTGCAAAATTAAGCAGAGTTACATAAAAACTCTGCAAGATTCTGCAGAGTTCTGCAAGCAAGCAGAATCCGGCACATCATGCTGCTCATACTTTTTAGGATAATCTTCTGTGCTGTAAAATCCATTCGAACAGCACCACGCAGGAAATCAGACTGCACTGCATCTTTCTGCCACTCGAGTAGATTTTTTTACTGAAGTAGCAGCTTTCTCAACACGAACAGTCGTGACCTGCAACGACCGCCTGTGTTGAGAAATGTCGCTGGGAGGCATTCTTGCACCTGAAAATCACACCAGGGGACACAAATTCTTGCTCGCCAACTTACAGTTAGTAAGCCACACATGAGAAAAAACTACACCATGCAGCGGTTGGTGTAGTTTTGCATGAACTCCGGGCAGAGTGGGTGGAACACCGTGAACTCTGCCGGCGAAGTGGAATTTTTTTCCCACCTCTAACTATAAGCACTACATGTGCATACCTTGAAGATATATCATCAAGGTACATTATATGTAAAGTAAGGTATAGAAAATCTATAAATAATTACCTTTCAATATCTTGAACCTAGGTATTTTGTCCACGATATTAAGGTTCCACGTTATTGCCTATTTGGTACTCAGGATACACCCCCATAGATTACTATAGTAGGTAATAGTAGGTAAGGGGTTTGGTGTTGGTTACCCACTTGACAAACCTTGGATATAAAAGATATTTTAGGAGAGCTCGTCCTTTGCTTTGCCAACTGTAGTTTTGTATACCGTTGAAACTTTATGACTGTGTGCCAGATGGTTGCCATGTGAGACAGCATATGGTCCAAATAGTAGGCCTGAGTTGGATATGGTGACAAGCTACAGGCCTAATTGGTACACTGAGAAACGTTATAGCTGATGTCTTAGGACTGGTCTGCTTGAAAGGTTCTGGGGGTTTTCACAGTGATGATTCTTGTTAGGCCATATTGAGAGAGGTTGTATATTATTTTACAAACTGTATTTTTGTACATATTTGTAATTCTGTAATTGCATGCTTACTGGTTATCAGTTTATGTGTAATTGAATATTCCTGTGTTGGTCATGGTGTCAAGCAAATTGTAAAGACTTTATCAGTTCACTGGGAAATGTTATGCTAAATGTGATAGGTTGATATGTATGTGAAGTCTTGTTACAAAGCCAGTAGGCTTCACTTACATATTGTGAAAAGCGTGTGTAGTTTGACAAATGAATCTTTGGACATATTTGTAATTTTACTACAGTATATATGATGGCTGAATTGTGGGAAAGGTAGTGCCAAGCACAGTAGGCCTGGGTTGGGTTTGGTAACAAGCCATTGACATGATACGAAAACAGTGGGGCTGGCATATGTCTTGTGCAAATTGTTATTTATCGTGTATATAAATAAGCTGAGTTCCCAGCTGACCCCGGGTGTCCCCATGATTAATGAAATCCCCGTTCCTGTTTTGTTATATGCGGTTGACGCTGTACTAATTACACCCAAGGCCTTGCGTCAGCTCTCCCACCCCTTTGTGAAATTTATGGTGAGCTTAGTTTAGTATACAAATTTTGTTCAATCATTCAAAATGGCCTGCGGCCCCAAGTATCTCCGACTCTCAAGCATTACAATTGTCTCCAATTGTTTATTCTGCACAAACACCTTTTCTTACTTGGGGGTTACTTTTAGTGCTACTGGCTCGTGGGCCCCAAATATATCTCAGTGCTGGGTAAAGCAATCGAGGGCAGTTGGGTCAATTGTGAGTCCCCCATTTCTCTTGTAAGGCAGGGCTCTTACTACCTTGTTGCAGATGTACATTGCACATATGTCCCAGCAGCAACTTACAGGGCCAACATATGGGGTATTGCAGATTGTACAGCCTTACAGATGGAAGAAAATAATTTCTGCAGGAACATTTTGTCTCTGCCCTTATTTACCCCCCATTAACTTGTCATAAGCTGGGCTTAACTTATTTGAGAGACTGTATTCACCCCCGACCCACCTTATAATGGTTATCTATCTGGAAAACTGAAGAGGCCTCAGTAACAAGGAATATAATCGATGCCTGTCTGGCTTGGGATAGAGGTCTTTCTTTCCCTTGGTTGGTCTACGTCAAAAACTCATTTGAAGGGATTGGCCTACTTCAACTTTTTCATAATGTAGTAGCTAACAACCTCCCAGGCAGGAAGCAAGTGCGGGCACTATAATTAGCCCAACTGCAAGCAAACATGATTAGCGCAGAAAATCTAAAGCCTACTGTTGTGGGCTACATCCCTTAAAGCCCACAGAACTCCCTTACCAGTTATTTGTGGAATATTAGGGGGGCTGGGGATGGTTGTTATTATTCCAGTTCAGAGCTGATCTGGTGAATACTTGCTCTATTTCCCGTTTGCATTTCGGCGCAACCTCGACTCTAGAGGATGCCCATGTGATGATGTTTCCAGTCAGTTGATGTTACATTTCACCTTTTTTGTGGTTTTTACTTAAGGTACACCAGAATGTTTTTAGATCATTTTATAAAAATCGAGATATCTTCAGAACTACTCCCAAGCCTAATGCTATCCACAGGAGTTAGCTGATGATGAGACCTGTTTCCCTGTCAGTTCCATTCTCCACGCAGCAGTCCAAGCTTGCACCACAATGCATATTGTTTTTATGTGTTTTAGCTTTTATGTTTCCTAGCAGATTCACACATTTCATCATGTATGTGTAATTCAACCTAATTGTTTATGGCATTGGTATGATGTTTGCTCGTGGAGGATGATGTAAAAACGCATTTGCATATTTGCTGTTTCTTTTTATTTTATTCTGCTACCAGCATGGCATTTCCACAATAACATGTACATGAAATTGTATATGCATGAAATAATTTTTATTACTAAACTATTTGTATACCTTTATGGTTGTTTATGCAACCAAATAAAGTTGTTTCTGATGCTGATTCTGTATTGTGCAAATTATATATTGCTTTGCCAACTCTAATTTTGTACCTATCTGTAATTCTATAACTATGCAGTATGAATGATGGTTTCGAGCTTAGGCACACTTAGGCCCGTATTTATACTTTTTGACGCTAAACTGCGCTAACGCAGTTTAGCGTAAAAAAATTTTGCGCCGGCTAACGCCATTCTGAAGCGCCATGCGGGCGCCGTATTTATTGAATGGCGTTAGCCGGCGCAAGCAGACCGGCGCTGCCTGGTGTGCGTGGAAAAAAACCACGTACACCAGGCAGCGCCGGCGTAGGGAAAAATGGCGTTAGGGTGTCTTAAAAATGGCGCAAGTCAGGTTGACGCTAAAAAATCGTCTTAACCCGATTTGCGCCATTTTAAACGAAGCCCAGATGCCATTTACATGACTCCTGTCTTAGTAAAGACAGGAGTCATGCCCCCTTGCCCAATGGCCATGCCCAGGGGGCTTCTGTCCCCTGGGCATGGTCATTGGGCATTGTGGCATGTAGGGGGGCACAAATCAGGCCCCCCTATGCCAAAATAAAATTATAAAAAAAAAAAAATTATACTTACCTGAACTTACCTGAATGTCCCTGGGGTGGGTCCCTCCATCCTTGGGTGTCCTCCTGGGGTGGGCAAGGGTGGCAGGGGGGGTCCCTGGGGGCAGGGGAGGGCACCTGTGGGCTCATTTTGAGCCCACAGGCCCCTTAACGCCTACCCTGACCCAGGCGTTAAAAAGTGGCGCAAATGCGGGGTTTTTTGACCCGACCACTCCCGGGCGTGATTTTTGCCCGGGAGTATAAATACGACGCATTTGCGTCGCCGTCATTTTTTTAGACGGGAACGCCTTCCTTGCATCTCATTAACGCAAGGAAGGCGTTCACGCAAAAAAATGACGCTATTTGCCCATACTTTGGCGCTAGACGCGTCTAACGCCAAAGTATAAATATGGCGTTAGTTTTGCGCCGAATTTGCGTCGAAAAAAACGACGCTAATTCGGCGCAAACGGAGTATAAATATGCCCCTTAATTAGGCCTGTGCTGGTTACAGTGTCAAGCCAATAGTAAAGGATGAGGGCCTTATCAGTTCAACATTCTGTCAGATTCCGTAGGTGGGATTTATAATTAAAATCTATGGTAATGCCTGCAGTCCTGACTTACTAATTGTGGAAATCATGTGTTAAAGGCAATAAACTTTTAAGAGTAGATTGGTATTACACTGTGCCACAGCCTATATGCAGGTATTTTGTTACAGAGAATCTCACAGATTACCGTAGTAGGCAATGATTTTGGTGCTGGTGTTCCACCCAAACAAACCATGGGACTAGAAGATTTGCACTATAGTAATCCTCATTAGACTCTATTAGGAGGGATTTTATATTGTTATGACATCTGTGATTGTAAACATATTTGTAATTTTACTACTGTTGATTGATCTGTGGGAAAGCCTATGCCCTATACAGTAGGTCTGAGTTGGTAATAGTGAAAAACCAGTAACAAAGGTTATAGACCTAATAGTTATGAAAAGGTACAATAAAGGCAGCAAGCCTGACATATTTATTTTGAAGACCACATATTAACGTTAATAATCATTTAGAAAACTTGAGATCCAGGCACCACCAAACCACTCAGTCTTCTGGATAGTACACTCCTTGCATTTCTTCAACACCGGACCTATTGCTGTTGTCCAGTAGTGTACATCTCCCAACGTACAGCAGCCACAAACTACATTCCTTAGTTGTGTTGTGGCGATCAGAGTCTTGCACCTGTGCTGTCCCACTTGGTGTATAGACCCATACATTTAACAGTACACTATTTGTCCATTTAGATTTGTAAATTAATGTGTATTTTACTTTCCTGTGTTTTCACCAACAACATGAGTGCTTTACCTGTGCGCTGATGAACTTCTGATCTCAGCACGAGTACATAATTATATCTGTATGGTAATCACTTTCTCAGAGTTATTTCTTTAACTCTTCTATGGACATATCTTAGCTCTAATTACTGTAACAAATTGATCATCGACACGAAAGCCCTCAGGCCTGTGTGCCAGTGAGGGAGAAACATGTTGGCTGTCTATTCCTCAATGTGTCTCTGAAGAACATACTGCAAACAACAAAAACAGAGCCCTGGCTTTACCTGCAACATGGAATCTATTCATGTTCAATACAATTGATCCTCACAATCATGCCACTGAAAGGAAAACATACACCTCGAGAAACATGCATTTATGGCATCCATGCTGAGCAAACATTGGCAAAGCTCTTGTGTCAATGTTTGCTTTGTTTTGTTATGTGTTTTGTAAAAAATTATAGTTGAAAAAAGGAGCCAGGCCCTTGGCAATCAAAAAACAAAAAAACACATTGACAAAAAACAAAATTATTTTTCTATATTAACCCCTTCGCTGCCAGGCCTTTTCCCCCTCAGGTGCCAGACATTTGTTTGGCTATATGGGGCAATTTGTGCTAAGGTCCTCATAACGTTTTGTCCACTTAAGCTACCCACGCCAAATTTGTGTCCTTTTTTTCGAACATCCTAGGGATTCTAGAGGTACACAGAGTTTGTGGGTTCCCCAGAGGAGACCAGGAAATTAGCCAAAAAAACAGCAAAACTTTAATTTTTTTTAAATGGAAAAAAAGGACTGCAGAAGAAGGCTTGTGTTTTTTCCCTCAAAATGGGATCAACAAAAGTGTTTGAGGTGCTAAAATCACCATCTTCCCAGCTTTCAGGAACAGGCAGACTTGAATCAGAAAAACACATTTCTCAACACAATTTTGCCATTTGCTGAGACATACCCCATTTTTACTACATTTTGTGCTTTTAGCCTCCTTTCAGTTAGTGACAGAAATGAGTGTGAAACCAATGCTGGATCCTGGAAAGCTAAACATTTCTGAAAAGTAGGCAATATTCTGAATTCAGCAAGGGGTCATTTGTGTAGATCCTACAAGGTTTTCCTACAGAAAATAACAGCTGAAATAAGAAAAATATTGAAATTGAGCCATTTTTCTCAACGTTTAGCTCTGTAACTTTTCCCTGCGGTGTCAGATTTTTGAAAGAAATATACCGTTACGTCTGCCGGACACTTTTGGTTGCGGGGATATATAGGGCTTGTAGGTTCATCAAGAATTTTAGGTACCAAGAGCCAATAAAAGAGCTGCAGCTTGCAATGGGTTTTCATTCTATTGCGGGTATACAGCAAATCATTTGCTGAAATATGAAGAATGAAACATAGGTATCAAGGAAACCTTTGTATTTCCAAAATGGGCACAAGATAAGATATTGAGAAGCAGTGGTTATTTGCACATCTCTGAATTCCAGGGTCCCCATATTAGCATGTGAATTACATGCTCTTTCTCAAATAGACGTCTTTTTTACACACTGTCTTACATTTAGAAGGAAAAAATGTTGAGAAAGACAAGGGGCAATAACACTTGTTCTTCTATTCTGTGTTACCCCAAGTCTCCCGATAAAAATGATATCTCACTTGTGTGGGTAGGCCTAGTGCCTGCGACAGGAAACGCAACATGGACGCATCACGTTTTTACATTGAATTCTGACGTGTTTTTTTGCACAGTGCCTAACTGTGTATTTTGGCCTCTAGCTCAGCCGGCACCTAGGAAAACCTACCAAACCTGTGCATGTTTGAAAACTAGACACCTAGGGGAATCCTGGATGGGGTGACTTGTGGGGCTCTCACCAGGTTCTGTTACCTAGAATCCTTTGCAAACCTCAAAATTTGGCCTAAAAAACACTTTTTCCTCAAATTTCGGTGACAGAAAGTTCTGGAATCTGAGAGGAGCCACAAATTTCCTTCCACCCAGTGTTCCCCTATGTCTGCTGATAAAAATGGTACCTCACTTGTGTGGGTCGGCCTAGTGCCCGCAACAGGAAATAGCCCAAAACACAACGTGGACACATCACATTTTCCCAAAGAAATCAGAGCTGTTTTTGCAAAGTGCCTAGCTGTGGATTTTGGCCTCCAGCTCAGCTGGCACCTAGTGAAACCTATCAAAACTGTGCACTTTTAAAAACTAGATACCCAGGGTAATCCAAGATGGAGTGACTTGTAGGGCTCTCACCAGGTTCTGTTACCCAGAATCCTTTGCAAACCTTAACATTTGGCCCCAAAAAACTTTTTCTTCAGATTTTGGTGACAGAAAGTTCTGGAATCTGAGAAGAGCTACAAATTTCCTTCCACCCAGCGTTCCTCCAAGAGTTCCGATAAAAATGGTACCTCACTGGTGTGGGTAGACCTAGTGTCCGTGATAGGAAATGCCCCAAAACACTATGTGGACACATCAAAATTATCAAATACAAAACTACCTGTTTTTCTGGGGGGGGGGGGGACCTGTATTTTTGGTCATGTGCTCTGCAGCCATATAGGGAAGCCTACCAAACCCAAACATTTCTGAAAACTAGACACCCGAGGGAGTCCAGGGAGGTGTGACTTTTGTGGATCCCCCCGTGTTTTCTTACCCAGAATCCTCTTCAAACCTCAAATTAAGATAAAAAATCAAATTTTCCTACATTTCTGAGTGGGATCACCACACCGGGACAAATTTCCTACTACCCAACGTTCCCCTCAGTCTCCCAGTAAAAATGATACCTCATTTGTGTAGGTGGGCCAACTGCCTGTGACAGGAAAGAGCCAAAAACATGTCGAAATTGAGGGGAAACCAACACGGGTCCAAAAGGGATGTTTGAAAAAAAAAAAAATTTTAGGCTGACAAATTGGACAGAATTTTTAGCGGTATAGATGCGTCAATGCTGGGTGGTAGGAATTTTGTGGATTCCTGCAGATTCTGGATGGTTCTATCACAAAAATGTGGAAAAAATGTGTGATTTCCAGCAAAGTTGGAGGTTTGCAGGCCATTCTGGGTAAGAAAATGGTGTGGGTGCATGTGAAGCATACCATTCTGGACTCACCCAGATGTTTAGTTTTCAGATGTGTCTAGGTCTTGTGGATTTTTCTACATGGCAGCATCCCAACAAAACACATAGACACCAATCCCTGGTGCCTAAGTGGTTTCTGCCCCCCCCAGGGGCAGATCGGCGTAATAGAAATAGGCCAATCTGCAGGGGGGCAGTAATGGCCTAGAATTTCTTTTCCCCCCAGGGGCATGACCCTTGACTAAGGGGTCGCTCCCCTTGCGTGAAATAGATGCAAAAAAAGAAAAAATACATGGGGCTTATTTATACTCTGCCTGCGCCGAATGTGCGTCAAAACTTTTGACGCGCAATCGGCGCTAACCGTGCACCATATTTAAACTTTGACGCCCGAGCCCGTAAACGCCCAAATTCCGCTGTGTTCGCCATTTTCTGGATGCGGGAAACCGCCTTGCGTTAATGACATGCAAGGTAGGCGTTCCTGTCCAAAAAATGACGTAAACTCCTGTGCGCCTTATTTATGCTACAGCGCAAAAATGACGCACTGCCGGGATGCCGAGTCGGAAAATGACGCACAGCCTGATTTGCGTAAAAAAATAATGCCTGGGTCAGGGCAGGCGTTAAAATGGGGTAAACACACCTGTACTTAATGAAAACACACAGAAGCAACAGCAGAGCTCCAAAAGGAAGACATGGAGGTGCTTTTCATCCAGCATGCATGCAGACGCAGAGCCCAGGACCAACAACAGCAGCTTCCACAACACCAGCAGGGACCCCAAAGGCAACGCAGAAGGCAGGAGAGGATATTCAGCACCAGGACATCCCTTATGGGACTCCGCCAACAAGACATCATTTAGAGGTACAGGCTCAACTGGCAAGCCATTCAGCAGCTGCTGCGCAACATTGAGCAACAGTTGGCACCCAGCTTGCAGACACCCCACACCATTCCACCAGAATCCAAGCTGCTAGCTGTACTCCACATGTTGGCAAGTGGCTCCTTCCAAACCACTGGTGCCCTGGTTGCTGGGATCTCACAGCCATCATTCTCAGCCTTCCTACCCAAGGTACTGGATGCTATCATCTCCCTCACACCCCACCACATCAGCTTCCCCAACACACAGGCTAAGCAGCAGGAGACAAAACAGGGGTTTTACCAAATTAATGGCTTCCCACACGTCCTTGGTGCCATTGACTGCACACATGTACGCATAGTGCCACCTGCTGCAACCGAACATCTATACCGCAACAGGAAGCACACACACTCCATCAATGCGCAGGTCATTGTCGATCACCGGGGTTTGATCACCAACATCGTGGCAAAGTATCCTGGGAGTGTACATGATTCATTCATCTTCCGTCACTGCACTGTCAATCAACTCTTCCAGGATGGATGATATGGAAATGGCCTACTTGTTGGTAGGTACAGAAACCCAGTTATATACACACAGCACAGCAACCCTCTAGGACACACAACACATACACCATGACATCAACACGTGGACAGGAAGACAATGAGGTAGTGACACCGCTAGACATGTTTGATATCCTCACCCAATGGGATACACACCTAGGGACAAATGGCAGTTCCAAATAACAACAGATGCCACTCCAGAGCCACAAGGGGACAATTTAAAACAACACAATGACAAAGACATGGCCCCAACTGGCAGTACAATTTGGAAGAATAATCTTTCAATATCACATCAATAACACTCAGTCAAACACCCTTCCAACCAATATGCACTGTGTAAGGGGTGTGTCATGTTTTTTGCTGCAGGTCAAACACCATGATACACATAGCATGATGATGATTCCAACGAAGGTCACATGCAATCATTCAGCTGTACCAATATCTCAGATCACTCCTGCTTTCACATTGCCCTCTACCAATAAGCAAGTGGACTGTGTGCAGAACACATCTTGATGGGACAATATTGAAAGTGCACATTCCTACACATACGCATTGTGACAAATTAACACACACACAACAGATGTACAGGCATACGGACCTTCTGAAACTCTAAATGACAACCTCACAACCAAGTTAGCCATCTGAACTAGAACATGTTCAGTAGTATAGGTACACGTTACAACCTGAGTCGACTTGGCAAGGGCAGAGAAATAGGTCTGCAGTGAACTTGTCACACATGTGAAATTAGTGCATAGTCAATTGTTAACACGTCAGTGCTCACAACGTACGGAGATGTGTCGCACATTGTCACCTTGCCAAATCTAAGGCTCTCACTGATGGTTAAATAATTCTATTGCATATGTGAAATTGGATGGGATGTCCAGGATGTATAGATGCAACCGGTTACCACCACTGTGGAATTGATTCTGTGTATGGAAGTATCATGTCACCCCCAGTTAAGACACAGGGACACCTATTTTACATGACACAATGCAAAGGAGTACACACTGTACTGCAACTCTACAAAAATACTGCTGACATCCAGTCAACAGCCAAACACCCGTTCAGATAAGTAAACAACCCAATGCTGATGGTACATCCTAGAAGCTTAGGATTCCACACAATACCACAAACACCCATGAGTTACAAACAACACAAGAGAACAACTGCCATGCAAATTGATATTTATGGTGCAAGGTACATCAATATGTTCTCACTCATTTTCTCTTTCAGCTGATCAGGGGTATGGGATCCAGCCATGGATCATGACCCCATTTGCAAACCCAAGCACAGCATCAGAGCGTGCCTATAATGAGGCACATAGGAGGACACGCACCATAGTCGAGAGTCAAGTCAAGTCAAGATTCAGGTGCCTCAACATCACTGGAGGCAGCCTCCTATACTCACCTGAAATGGTGTGCAAAATAATTTTGACCTGTGCCATCCTGCACAACATATGTGTAAGAAGGAACATTCCCCTATATGAACCCGACCCACAAATAGCTGAAGAGGAGGAAGAGGAGGATGCTGTCCATCGACATGAGGGGGTCCATCCAAACACAGCTGCAGGATTGCGTCGGGGACAACATATTGTCCAAAATGTCTTTTAACTCTACTCATCCATCACCACTGTCTTACCATATGTCAATAAACACCTATACTATACACTATATCATGGTCTGGATAATCATTTTTGCATAACATTATCTCTAACTATCAGAATCAGAGTGTAGCCTCATGGAGCATTGCTGAAATACAGATTAGGACACAGAAAATTACCAATCTATTTTGATGCATATGAATGTACAGCCACATTCACACACACTGTAAATTACATATATCCTGTACATTTCACATTTGAAGGGCAATAGCAAAGGACCACATCTATTTAACACATACATGTTGGCAACATGGTTCATCGCAGCATATGGCACACAACTAAGACACCATCAATCAATAAGTGTAAAAAATGCCTCATACATGAAGCAGTGGATGTGCTATTGCATTGGTAAAAGGAATGTATGACCAGATCCTTGACAGCAGTAAGTCTTACATCACCTATCTTTTCAAGGACTATGTGTGACAAGATTTCCATATAAGCAGCAAATTGATAGCACAAGTGCCCCAGGCATGACTAGCATTGCTCACATGACATCCCCTGCACATGGCAGCCCATGTCCTAAGTCCAGCCACACCCATGTTCACTGTCTCAGCCCACCCTTCTTCAGAGGTCCCTGGAATGGGAATATGTGTCCCCAGATAATTCCTCCTCTACACACACCCAGACTCACAATGTTAATCCAGTGTGCTTCCCTCATTAGTATGGTATGCCATAGTCATTGTACTTCTGTCTGCATGGACATCAGGTTAAATAATGCACTGGCTTGTAGTCTGTAGGACCTGTAATCACCTGTACATTGCTTCCCAAGTGAAAGGTACTGTTGGCCCTTTGAACTTGAATCTCACCTACAGGACTTGTGAGAGACTGATGCGGCACACACCTGTGAGCACATCCATGGAGACCAGCCATTTGAACATGCACTGCCCTTGCAGCAGCCTGGAACAGCATAGAAGCTGCCATTTTATCTATACACTGTTATTCATTGCTGTCAAAATCAGCTGTGTAGCACAACCCTTGGGTTAATGTGTCACGTTCCAACACACAGGAGAAACACCGTTTTCCGTTTCCTCAGTGTTGTTCCACCTTTGACCAGTCTCAGTCTGACCACTGTGTATTTACCTTGTTAAATGTTTGGATCCTGATTGACCCTGCATCCTGTTAGCCTGACTGGCTCCTGTCTTTGCTTTACCCTAAAGGTTCCTTGTGCCTACATTTGTATCATAGTTGCTTTCCCAACCCTCACATTCCTCCTGGGGTATTGTGTCAGGTGGGTCTACAATGCATACTCAAATACATTGTATAGCATAATCAGTTTATTTATCGTACCATGGGGGGAACTTGTCTCCAAATGGCCGAATCATGGCCTATCCCTTGTCTGGGTTTCATGTATGCATGAGTAACAAATAGTGACAGTGTACCATGGCTGTATGCATGGATTGGGTATGGTGCCTCCAGCACAACAAACAACGTCAGATAATGTGCATGAAATGTCTACACATGTGAGGACCCTGACAGTCCACACACTGATTCACATTGCTCCCAACATATTGATGGGGCTTGTGTGGTGAATAGCTGTGAGATTAATCAGCACAGGGGCACTGATGTTCCCAGATGCAGTGGGAATGTTAGAGGCCAACCTGTATACAAATGTTGTGAGGATACCTGCCAGACACCTGTAAGAATCCGGAGACATTAACTTTGTCAGCACACCAAGGTTGCCCTGTTGACAGTCCCATAACACGTCTGCAGTGACAGGGCTGGACCATCCCCATGTGTGTTCTCAATTCCTCATTGGCTTTCCTTCTATTGATCTGCAAAGGATACTTTGTAGATACAGGAAATGGCTCCACAGACTCATGACTAGACCTGCACGTAACTGTGACAACATAGACCCCAATAATTATACAGACTAAACAATGGCCCACACACATGAACCAGACACCTCTGTGCATTTTACCACTGGAAATATTTGAACACGTGCTGCTTGGTCTGCTGGTCCTCCACTGCCACAGGAGAGACATGGCTCAGTTATATGACTCCAACTGTGGTGTAACATTACAATTGTGTATTAAATTTGGGATTCGGTGTCACAAACACGGTACCCACATAGTATTCTCCCATGCCTGGCTCATGGTGGGTAAACAAACAAGTGCCTAGGAAGTAGTATCCAACATTCCAGGACATATGATGGCTATGGTTTGTAACATTGCTATGCAACAGTCTGCTATCTATCCAGTGCATGCTTTGTCATTGATGGTGTTTATGTTCCAAAAATCCTAGGAAGTGCACACAGCAGTTATTGCTATGTGTATGACTAACACATGTCCTCTCTCATTTCCACACTGACTTGCATCTGAGGGTTGGACACATTGACTCCACATGCATACAAGCAGATTTGCAAAAACACATCTTGTGATGGCCACACAGTGGGACAACAACAATAGTAGTAGCCAATAACACACAATGACCCATAGGCATTGAGTTACTGTATTGAGTTGGGTCGCCTTGCTATCCTCTCGACACAAAACATGCCCAAACTGGGTAATACATAATTGTATCCCACACGTTTTGTCATCTATTGCGTCAGTGAAGAGTGCAAATCCGGTACAACAAGTAGAGGATCATGGTCCGCAGTAGTATGATCTGTCACATGTGCCCATACACCGTAATGCCCAATGTGGGTACAATCAGCCTATCTCTGTATTGTCACAACTGTCATGTACCATTACAAATGAGAAATGACCCAAACCCAGTTAAAGACAGAAATTTTGACACATACATGTCAAAAAAGATGCACCTGCGTCAAAAAATGATGCATATGCGTTGAAATATGACGCACATTGCCATGAAACATCCATTTGCCCTGAGGGGTAATTCCCACACTGTACCCCTGGAAATTGGTCAAGTATGAAACATATTTCACAAAATGGATGCAGGGTTATTTCTAATCATGTGCGTAAAAAAAAAATGACTCACAAACTGTAAGCGTCACAATATTTTGACGCATAACAATAAAAACGCACCGCATTTGAGACAGGAAGTGATGTAATAGGATATCCTGTTTACAGAATTGGTACAGTGGATGTACTTTCACTTTCACTTTGCAGTCTGTGATATTTCCTGAATGTGTGGCTCTGTTTTGACTTGTCTCTATGTGCATTTTGTGATTTTGTCTCCAGTGTGGTCTTTAAATTGTCTTTTTGTGTTTCATAACTGTCTGTGGTATCCTGTCTTAGTGTTTGTTTGGTCATTTGTGGTGTCAATATTTGTCTTTGTTGTGTTGGGAGTCTGTTGTGGGTAGTGATAGTTTGGGTATAGTTGGGCTGTGTCCTACTTTCCCTCTATTCTCCTCTGTACCCCTTTATCCCCTTTTTTTTGTGCAAAAATGTTGGGTAGGCCTCGACTTGGCAGGATGCGAGAGGAGGAGCTGGGTGGGTTTATTTGGCTGGTGTGCCACTTCCTACCTTTAATTATAGAGGTCATGTGATCCAAGGCTATCACAGAGGCAAGGAGGCTCCGGTGGGCAAAGGTGTTCTACCATCTCCAGAGAATCTACAACACACCGCGCAATGACCAACAGCTGAAGCACCGCTGGGCTGACCTTGTTGCCAGGTAGCAAGACCTGCTTACCACCTGGGGATTGTGATTGGTGGCCCTGTTGGTAAGTACAAATCAGAGTAATGTGCACGTTTAAATGCTCTGTAGTGACAGTAGCTGATTTGTTCATATGCTGCCGGCAATGTTTTTGAACATGTGGAATGCTAGTTAAACATGCAGGGCCATATTTCTACTTTGCTAGCACCGCAATTGCGACCTGTTTTGAAGCAAGAGCGGTGCAAACTTACAAAATACAATTGTATTTTGGAAGCTTGCGCCGCCTTTGTGTCAAAAAGCAGCACAAATGCAGTGCAAAAGTTATATAAATATGGGCCACAGTTGCCTGTGAGGTATACAATATTTCCTACACATTACCGTCATTTGTTGACGCAACAGCTAGACTAACTTTCAAAACACAACAGGAGCCTGTAAATTAGTGCTGCCTTTAAATCAATTGATGATGCCAATGTGGCTCTAACATATGTTTCATGTGTGGTCTGTGAGTGTATCAGGAAACATATGTTGGAAATCCAGATTTTTTCAAGAAATAATGTGTCCCTCAATTGTTTTCGGATCCATGTCTGAACTGGATTCTGACACATACGTAACAAGTTATAGCTTACCTCAGACTGATATTTTGAGTTTGTAGTGCCACATTTAAATTAGGGATGGATGGCAAAAGGTATGCACACGGGTTCATATCTCTATGGTTGGTGCAACTTACCATAGCTGTGGCACATCAAATGAAGAAAATTATACACATTGGGGGCTAACAACTGTCCCTGGCCCTCTGTACATTGTACCTGTGTGTCTTAAATTGGTCTTAGTCACAATGTCTGGGTGACTGGTATTGCAGTCCTCCAGGAAAGTGGCTTTGCATGTCTCTCATGGATACACATGATGAGAGGAATACACTCCCTGAATTTGTCTGCTAAGTAATGAAGTAATGAAGGAGCATGTTTGCCACCACCTGATAGTTAGGGCCACTGCATGTGTGCAGATATGTGTGTCTCACTCACTGGAGTCCCCAAGGTCTGTACATGTTTGCAGTGGTATGTAGGATGCAGTATCATCATGTCTCGGAGGCTTGACTTTCTGAGTTAATATTACACATAGTATTTGTATTTGGAAGTGTTGTTCAGTGCACAGACATTGAGCACATTTCTCCCTTCCATGCCTTACAGGTGGACCTGCACCCTACACTATCGGAGAGGTGGCTCGATTTGCGGACCCAGGCATCTCCAGTAAGTGTTGATATTTCTGTTCTGTGTTGTGTTTGCTGATGATGTTTGATTGACTCCTGTGTGTTGGACACATAGCAAGGTGTGATGCGCTGGTCAATGATCTGTTTTGTTCCTTGAGTGGAGTATCACTTTTTCCCCATTTTTGAGTTGGCCAATCCTTATCATATTGTCATAATTTGGGATTGTAGGTCTGCCCTGTAGGCACGGCAATGTGAATAGGGATGAGTTATGTGCATAAAACGTGAAATCAGAAAATGTAGCAGTGGACCATATTAGTGATTTAGTCAGCCAGTCAAACCCTGATTCTCCCAGAATAGGGATGCCAAAGTCTTACCCATAGACTTCAGCTTCCCTATTCACCATTGAACATGTTTGACTGCATGTTTAACTTCCTAGCAGTATGTAGCTCCACATGTTGTGCTACGAGTGTGAGGCACTTGAGTACAATGGCCTAGGTGTACATGCAGCTCATGGCCAGAGGTGTGCTTGCATCTATCTGTTTGTTGTAAGTAATGGGTTACTGGTAGGAAATGAAGTCGACAATGGTCTGCATTTCCAAAGATAAGTGTTGATGGGATTGTCCAAGGTTTGGGTGCATCCTAGTTGGACTTCCTCCTTACCTGTGGTGTGCTGGCCAATCCCATGTACAGCTTTCCAAAGCTTCCTGGGTGTCCTTGTTGTTAGAAATTATTAGTTGCTTGTCCCCCCCCCCCCCCCCCCCAGGCACAGGCGTAGGGTTTTGAATAGTGTACCTAGGGCTGATGATACAAGTTTAGTACACAGACATGTAAATCTGTAAATCACTTGTCCAAACCTAGGATACCCACTCATGATTAGCACCTGCATTCTATACTGGCAATTTGATTTACAACTCGCAGATCTTGTGGCCCTATATTGTCATCAAGAACATAGTAATTTGTTGGCCTGTCAGTGGTGGAGGATTTGCAGCATGATTTTTACCTGACAAGTGGCTTAACAATGATGCCAAAGTCATTCTAGTTGTTACCCATCTTTTAGGGTTTTGATGTGCTGTTTGATGATAGGACATGTGTAGTCTGGCTTGGTATGTACTGCCTCAGGGACAATCAGTGATCTGTATGATGATATGGGCTGTTTCAGGTACATTAGATGTATTGTCTGATTTACTTCTTGAGCCATTTCACACAATGAAGTACCTAATGTTTGGTTTTCTATTTGTCTTAACAGCTGCCAATATGACTCCCATCCAGATTTGAGAGTTTCAGGGCAGGGCAATGCATTACCGCCACATTCTGGATGTGGAGTCTGGGTTCCGCAACATGGCAAGGCGTTATCGCTATGAAAGAGCCTCCGGAGTGTGGAGGGTATTTGCCCAAGGGGGCCCTTCCGTGTCCACCACAGCCACCACCACCAGCACCACCACTACCACCCAGGTGGCACCAACATTAGCAGGGACCTTTGCTGGACCATCAACATCCACAGCTCCAGGACCTGTCACCGCACCACCTGCACCTCAGCCTACAGACATTTCACCGACAAGGGCCCATACTTCCTCCACTGGCACCCAGACCACCCCTGCTGCAGTCATAGACCCTGCAGCTTTTAACCAGATGCAACGGAACTTGGACCGTGTGTTGCGTAAAAAGACCAGACTGCAGCAGGAGGTGGTAGAAGTGAATTGGAGGGTGTGTGCCATCAAAAAGACCCTGCAGAGGGCCAACTTGTAGGCTTATACTCAGCCATGATTCCATCCCCTCCCTCCTCTTTCCTGGTTATTTAAATTAGTGGGTTTAGGGGGCTTAGTATTAGGTTAGTATAGGCTGTTAGTTTAGTTAGTAGTAGTGGGTGGGGGTATCATACTTTGTACACTTGTTTTTTATTGTGTGTGTTGACGATGTTGGGGTTTTAAAAAAATATATATAAAAATATATATATATATTTGTTTAATATAAGATTGTATGTGTTTAGGTTAGTATGTGTTGTCCTCCATGTGTCCCGTCTTATAAGGGGGGTGGGGGGTTAATGTTAGATTGTTTCGTTAAATGTGATAAGTAAGTTTAGCTCAGGTTAGTTAGGGACAGTTGTGGGTAATGTGTAGTTAGAGTAGTTTAGGTTAGGTAAGGTGTTTCCCCTGGTTTTAGCTTCTGTTTTTACTGTTTAATAAATATCTAGGTAACCCTTTACAGTATGTGTCAAATGCTTGTAGATCAGGGCCTTGCCATGAGTAAACAGTGTCTCTTTTGTATTAGCTTTTGTGTCCCATGCTGCAACCATATCCCAACTGAGCTGTTACATTGGCAGCTACACAAAAGCTACTTAGCTAAGATGCCATCCATTGCACCCACCACTCACGGTTACTATGGATCCCAAAGTGTGGTTATTTTGTGATGTATGTTTTCAATGTCACATACTTTGCTAACAGATTTGGTATTGGGGACACTGTGTTAAGTCTGCCTGCAGCCTAATGTCCAAGCAAATCCTTACAAGGTGAGTGGTAGTATGCTCTCACGTAGTATGCTATACATAACTCACACCTATCATTTGTTACAATGTTCAGCCCAGTGGCTTATTTCTATTGAAACTCATAAACATTCATTCATGCTGTATGTTGTGTGTTAGCTAAAAATTGGGGCAAATGTCACATACGTAAGTTTTGACTTTCAGTAAAAATTGAAGGCACTATTTTCTGGCTTAGACATCCCTTGAGGAAGCGTTATTCTGTCCAACACAGCATTATGGTATATAGTTTATATTTTCCTAGGAAATAACCCTCAGGGAGGGCAGATGATGGTACAATCCAGACCACTGGGCATAGTTATCAGCCAAGATTCGTTCAGGTCAGGTGTGTTGACAATCAATAATCATTGACCTGAGGTAAACATCACTGATGGCCATCACGGTTGATGTGTCACATTACACAGAGACAAAGTTGTTGTGTAAGTGCTATTTATTTGTGAGTCCATTAGTCTGACATCTACCATTGTGATCCTACACAAGTGCAAAAGGACATGTCATTGGACATGCTGGGGTGAAGTATCAGACAGTGCAGAGGCACAGGATTTGCCAATGAGGTAGTGAGAGACAATCACAGTGCAGGGTGACAAGATAAACAGTGGGTTGAAGAATAGTGCTTGAGTACAGTTGTTGCAAGACTGGCCTGTTACAAAGCACAGGACCTTGGTAATAGGTGGCCATGTGGCAGGGACTAGTGCTACCGGGTACTCTTATGGGTGAAGGTGATCTGTTCCACGTCTTCATTCTTCTGATGTGTGTGTTGTCTCCTCTGCCCTTGGTGGTGGTGGTTGTGAAGGGGCAACACACACCTCAGTGTTTGAAGACGTGGAATCAGACATCCAGTAGCTGCCAACTGTGGGGCTCTTAAGGGCAGTACTGCAGCAAGGAGGAGCTGCTGGTTCTTAAGAATAGCAGCCACATCACGGTGGTAGGCAGCCAGGTCGGCCCTGAGGGGTTCAATATTGCATTTGTGCACGCGTTGACAGGATTGTTGATGTAGGTGTTGGGTCAACTCAATTACAGCTGTGCTGATTTCCTTCAACCTTTTGTCAAGTTCCTGCAAGATTGTTTTTTACCCTTGCATAGCTGCTGCCTGTTCTTCAGTTGACATCATGCACAAACGCACCCCCTCTAGGCTGGCTGCCATAGTTTGCATCCCCACCCACACCTCCTTGGCCAGCTCCCACTGTACTCCAACTACATTTCTCTCAATGCTGGTGCCAGTGTCGTCAGAGTCCTCAGCTGTGTTGGAGCTGGCAGGTCGTACAATTGGGGTGGTGGGTGGATCCTATGTGATGGCTGCTAGTTCTGTGCTCCTCCTTGTGACTGAAGGTGGGGTCTTGAGGGTTCCAAGGACATCTTGGAGTGTCTGCCGGCTGATGTTTGTCAGCTCGTCATCCATGTCATCAGGGTAGTCCTGGACAGGCATATCCGCAGGAGAGCCATCGTCCTCTGCAATGAGATATGGTACAATTAGTGTGTCTGTGTTGTGGGAATTGTAATGTGACATGCCTGCCTTCCGATTATTTTCACACTGTGATCTTGGTTCCTGTTCATTGTTCATGTCTATAATATAAGCATTCTCCCAGGCCTATGCCCCACCTGCATGTCACATGTATTGTGGTCAGTTTGTGAACTTGTCAGCATCACATCCTCTAGGTGTTGGTTCAGGCCAAATTGTGAATTGCCACCGTCTTGTCCTACTCAACCCTCTGTCTACTTCCATTCTCATGGTGAGGCCTTTCACTGTCTGTGGGTGTTCTGATGGCACTAGCACCACACTTAACAATCTGGAACTGCCCCAGTCTCTGATCTTTCACATCAACCTATATGTTGTTGAGATCTAGCATATACTCTGTATAGCATTGTTATGCCACAATGTGGATGTCAGCATTGGTAATGTGTACTGCTGATGCTGGGGAATGTGTGGTAAATTAGATTGCACTGATAGTCTTAGCGGTGTTCCATTTCTTTCTCTGACTGTGCAGGTGTAATTCTGTAACCAGTTACATGTGTCCTCCCCCTCAATGCTGTTGTCTGTTTTGTATGACATTTGGGATGTTGCATGGTGTCATTGGAGCTATTGTGACCCAGGCACAGGGTGGACCCTGACATATGCAGCATGGGTATGGTATTGGTGCTGTGTACCTCCTAATGTTTATGAAATGGCTGATGTTTGTAGCAACGTAGGACAATCACATCTGACAGGATTGGAACATTTGTATTGATTTCAGGGGATTGATAATGTTGTTACCCTGAACCCTCTAATTTGGGTGTGTTTGATCCATAGGGACGTTACTGCCATTAGCTACATGACCTGCACACACAGCAGAGGTGGTAGTGGCAACTGTTGTCAATGTTGCATTCCACTTGCAGATATGGCCAGAGGTTGTTAATTGGGCCCTAGTTAATGTAGGGAGAATACTGGCTGACATGTGACGGGCTGCCAGTTTTACGTTGTACCCTGCCCTCCTGGCCTGGCTTTACCTTTGCAACAACCTTGGCAGGGCAGCATATCCCCATGCAAAGGTTGTTGGTGTAGTGTAGTATTATGCCCCAGGATTCCTCTGAACGGGCCATGCCCCTGTGCCGTGCCCCTTTACCCACTCCACTCCCTGAATATCATGAGTTACATGCATTGTGTAGCAGGTATGTCCACCCCCACTGCTTACAGTTAAGATTTGTGCATTTTAATTCCCCATGCGACTTACCCTGCATGTGCGTTGTCTCCTGGTAGTCTGCGCTGTCCTGTCTTTGAATCCCTGTGACGATCTCCTCAGGGATGACGGCTGCCACCATCTCCTCCATGTGGTCCAGGGCCTCCTGCGATGCTGGACTCCCACCTCCAGTCTGCAGTGCTGCCTTCCTGTTCCTGGCCATCTTTTCCTTGGTCCCGCGCTTGCAGCCATGCCAGCGTTTCTTGCACTCGATGACTGTTCTCTGTACTTCTGCCACACTGTTGATCTTGTCAACAATTTGTTGCCATATTGCCTCTCTCCTACTGATTGGCAACTTTGAGGTGACAAACAGTTGGTGCTGGTGTTTCGTCACCTCTTTAACCAGAATTTCCTGCTCCTCTGCACTGAAGCAACACTTTATTTTCTTCTTCTCCCTGTCCTGGGCCTTGTGTGGGTCCTCCTGGCTGGTTCCTGGTCTGTTGTCATCTTCCTGAAGTCTGTGCAAGCATCTGGGATCCATTTTGGCTCTCCTTAGCACATTTTGCAGTGTTTGCGCTGCTTTTTGACGCAATTGCATCAAAAATCCGCACATATCCGGTTTGCGATGTTGTAAACCGTCTCACAGTCATTTTCGCCGCGTTAATGTTGTTTTCCTTTACGACGTGACGCATTGGTTTGAGTAAAAAAAAAAGACTCACACCTGTGGTTTGCGCCGCGATGCGGGAAAGTATAAATTTGACACCCGCACGGCGCAAAAAAATGGCGTTAGCCAGCGGTAATATTTTTGACGCAAAACTGCGTCTGCGCAGTTTTGCGTCAAAAAGTATAAATATGGCCCCTGGTGTCTGGTGGTTTCTGCACCCCTTGGGTGCAGATTGGCCTGATAAAAATAGGTTGATCTGCCCCCAAGGGGGGTAGAAATGGCCTCAAATAAACAAAATTGTCCACCAGGGGAGAGACCCTTGCCTAAGGGGTCACTCCCCACATCTAAAAAATTAAACAAAACATAAAAAAATGATCCCTGGTGCATAGAGATTTCTGCCCGCCCTGGGGACAGATTGGCCTAATTACAATAGGCCGATCTGCCCCCAAGGGGCGCAGAAATGGCCTATAACAAATTCCCCCCCCCCCCAGGGGAGCTCCCCTTGCATGAAATTGACCTAAATAAAATCCCTGTTGTCTAGTGGTTTCTGCTCCTCTTGGGGTTACACTGGCATAAGACAAATAGGCCGATCTGCCCACAAGGGGGGCAAAAACGGCCCAAATTTCATTTTGCCCCCAGGGGAGCGACCCTTGCCTAAGGGGTAGCTCCCCACATATAGATAAATAGGAGGTCAGGTGGCCTGGGTGGAAGAGGAAGCGATTCCCTGTCCATACCTGCACAGGGGAGGGGGGCCAGGCCCTCGGGGGGGAACGCTAGTGCTTCCCTCGAGGGCCAGTAGCCTGACAAGGTGGTTACGTCTACAGAGGCGGAAGTAACCACCTCATCCCAGGCACCCAAGGGGTTAAAAAACATACTTGGCACTGAAGGGAACTACTTTCTTTGTGAATGTGCTCCTTGTGAAAGTCACTGATGGTGAAGTTAGCCATTAGCTGAAGTGGACTAACCCACTGCACCTTGCTCTACGCTGTAGTGTGAGAAAGAAAAATGTGAATGACACAATAACAGACCAATGGATGAAGAGGGCTGACTGAAAGCCCTTTAAGTAAGTATATGCATATCACTTTATAAAACCAAAAGGTGTTGGCAAACACTAGACCTAAAAATGATCAAAGAGATATTCAAATTTATGTGAAACTCAAACTAGAGGATGGGCAGATTGAGGAGAGAAGTGTGGCACAAGAAGTACTCCCCAGAGGGAAATGTGTGCCAAACCTCCTTGCCATTCATCTCAGCTTCCTTCTGTACATCAGGGTTGACTCTGAGAAATAAAGATGAAGCTCATTCTGGCTACCTCATGACCTGCTGCATCTGTTCACCAATGAGGTGAATGTGAAAACTACCAGGTAGGTGCATACAATCTGCTGCCTCTGCTCAGCAGTATAACGACTCTGCGTGAGTGTTCCAATGCCCAGGATCTGCTGAAGTGCACGAGGCATAGGATTCAGTGCCCCAGTCCTTCCAAAGAATATTACCTATCAATTGCGAGTCCTGGTATTGGAGCTACTGACATTCTGAACAGGAAGGTAGGCAGCCCATAGGCTTGAAGAAGAACATAATAGCTCCTAATTGCAGGAAAGAATCCTTAGAGGGGCTGGCAGTAGGTGGTGGTCTCACCGGCGGTATGCTTATATTGACTGTAGATAGGGTGCATTATGTCAAACTGAAAAGCTGATTTTTGGGGACAAAGTTATTGCATTTACAAATATATATGTAAAGCTAAGATGGGAGTCATATTTCCAGCTGCTAAATATATATTTAAAGCTTCTGAAGCTGACATGTGAGTGGCACTTCCAGCTGCTGTCTGAGTTCCTAGACTATAAACCATCTTTTATCTAAAACTATTATCTTATACTAAAATATAAACCTGCAGCTCGGCAGATCTTTATCATTCTACCTTGTACCGCTCAAAGAGACTCTTGTTGTAACATGTGTTTGAAAAAAGTACATGGAAGGGTCAGGGTGGAAAATAAAAGTAATTTAATATAGAAATGTACATAGGTGTTCTGGAATACAATAGATTATGTGAATTTGCATTTTCTGAACTGTCTGTGGCACCCTTGACGTTTTAGACATTTTCTAGGGACCTGTGCTGGAAAACGCACCATTTTGCGTAATTTTCTCAAAATATATTTAGGACAGGTGAACTTCCCAGAATCCTAGAGAGGGTCAAATTTGCATGGCACACAATGAGAGATGAAAAATATTTCATCACTACCTAACCACAACCTATGGTTTCTCATTTATTAGAAATCTGTAAAATGCATACATTGGTCCAATTTTCTGAACGTTTTTCTTCGTGGGCAGGGCATTTTGAAACTTCCTCGTTTTGAGGTGCCCTTATAATATCACACATTTTTATCCTTCTTCAGAATGCACCAATTATATGAAGCGTTGGCATTTTCATACATCATGAGGCTTTGTAGATTAGGTCAAATTACCGTCCATCTGTCTTTGACACAAGAAACAATGTATTTTATTTTTTTAATGGTAATACTTTGCCACGACATCGCTTTGCTCCTTTTATCACACAAACGTGAGTCCTTGTATAGCCCACCTTTCAATAGCTCTTCATTAAGACCACTCACATCCACAAACTGCTTCCTGGAAATGCTAATACCACTGTAAAGAAACTCAACACCCACAAAGAGATCGTCTCTCTTGCTTTAAAATGCATGTGTCTTTTTAACCAGCAGGATGTACTCGTGCTAGGTCAGAACTTTAATAGGTGTTCTGTCTGAAATGTCCCCTGGGATGCTTGGCGGATGTTTGCTTGGGCTGTGTCATGTTACAGCTTGATTGTTTACCTGGGGACATGCGCACTTAGCCAGAACAGGGATCAGGCCCATTGTGCAGACAGAATCAAGGTCGGACTGGCCTATAAAGTAATAAGGCAGAATCCCAGAGAATCGTTATTCAAATCAGTGTGTGGGTAAATTGTTTTAGCAGTTTATGGGCCAGTTGATGGACAGATCTGCCAGTTTTGTCTATTGATTTTCCCAATATTACCACAAATTTTGCCTGGAGCAAACTCAAACGCATGCAGTCTCCCATACATTGCAAAATACTCACACACGGTGCCTTTGCAAGGTCAACACTTCCCTGATTTGCAATTGTGGGCCACTTTTTTAGCTATCTCATTCGCTAATGGAAGCCACTTTTATTTTGATGCCAGGGCCTACATTTTGTCCCAGTTTGACTCTGGATGGGATCACATTTATCAGCTGGGCACTAAGGGCTTGATGTATCAAAGGATTTTGCATTCGCAAACGGTGTGAATGTCCGTTTGCGAATGCAAAAATGTGTTTCACGATGTATGTAACGCATTCGCAGTGTGAATTTTAGAAATCACAAAAACTGCAATTTTTTGCGAATGAGAGACGAATTGGCGTGTCGCAAGCAGCATATCGCAAATAGCGACATGATTTACCGAATCGCTGTTAGCAAAGCGCTAATTGCGATACAGATTAGCAAATCGCAGATAGCGATTTCCAAAATCGTGCTGCTATTTGTGAGATGCAGATTGCGACATGCAAAAATTGATTCGCAATGCGATGTAGCAAAAAATCGCAATTTGCGATTATACGCAGAATGGCCGTTTGCACATGCAAATTACCACGAACTGAAACCAGGTGGTAACCAGGTGCAACCTATATAAAGAGGCCCAGAATGCCTCAACCCCTCTTCCACAATGGCTGCACTCTACGTCATGGCGAGGAGAATGATAATCTTGGCAGGTTTGAGGAGAGAGAGGAGGAGACAGGAGTGCATTTTCAGAGTGCGCATAACCCTTTTTGACTGAGGCGGAAATTTTGGATAAGTACAGGTTAAGCTCAGCCATGATACTTGACCTGATAGCTGAGCTACAACCCATGCTGCAGCGCACAACACACAGGACCAATAGCATACCCACCCATGCGCAGGTATTATGCTCCCTGCACCTACTAGCCTCAGGGACCTATCAAGGAGTCATAGCAGCAGCTGGAGGGGTATCACAGAGTGCCCTCTCCAGATTTTTCAATGCATTTCTCAATGCCATGCTGAGCAGAATACAACTGTACATCAGATTCCCCAACACCCCACAGGCAGTACAACAAACCAAAGTTAATTTTTACCAGATAGCACAGTTCCCACATGTGCTAGGTGCCATTGATGGGACACATGTAGCAATCTGTCCAACATCGGCCAGCGAGTATGTGTATCGCAACCGTAAAAAAACCTCATTCCATGAACATACATGTGATATGCAATGCCTCCTACATCATTACCGATCTCATGGCCAGATACCCAGGGAGCACACATGACTCCTCCATCTTTCGCCACAGCGGGATACATACAAGATTGCTAGCTGGGGAGTTTGGGGAAGGATATCTACTAGGTAATTTGATAGTTCACAATAATGCATTTATGTAAGAATAACGTCTGACAGCAAATGTACTCATTGTACTCTCTGTGCATTCAGGAGACAGTGCCTATGCAGTGCGCACCTATATGCTAACGCCCTACCTAAGCCCTGCCACCCCATCAGAGAGGAGGTACAATGCTGCACATAGGGCTACCCGCAACGTGGTGGAGCGCACTTTTGGGCTGCTGAAGAGCCGCTTCAGGTGCATCCATAGGAGTGGAGGTGCACTATAGTACAGACCTGAGACGACATGCAAAATTGTGGCCACATGTGCTATCCTGCACAACATAGCAACCACCAGGGGCATACCAGTGGAACTCACGGAGCCAGACCCAGATGAGGATGATGATCCCTTACCACCCCTTCTACCAGCCGACAGGAACAGTGCAGCAGAAGGCAGGCAAAGACGTGCTGACATCACACGCAACCATTTTTGATGTAAGTAATGACAAATCCACTTCTAGAATATGTTTTTCAGTAGTTAGCATCTTTATTACCTTGACTTCAGGTAAACATTGTGTCAGTAGGACATAGCTATTCATAATGGGCAGACATGATCTATTAACAGTGTCACACTATTAGCATCATAGCATGACTTAATTACTCATGTTGAGGTGGTCCCCTGAAGCCCTCAACATCACTTCTTTCATCCACGCAGTCCACTTGAGTGCTCAGTGCCCTCGCTGGCACCTCTAGTATCAGGTTCACCTGCAGTACCGTGTCTGGCACTGCGACGCCTCGGATCAATCACAGGGACTGTCAGACTGCAAAGGCCAGAGGACTCGTCACTGTCACCAACACCCAGTTCGCTGGTTGTGGCACTGCGTGCTGTTTGCATGGCATCCACTACATTGGTAATTTGCACCAGTCCCTGTGCAATGTCCCTACTGCAATGTGCCATCTCCACCTGTGTGGCAACGGCACGGCATGATATCTGGGCTGTTGGACTTGCAAGCCGATTGACTGATCTACAGAAGCTGTCAAACGTAGCCAAATATTAGTGATGGCGCCTGCGCTGGCTGACATGCTCCTGACGTATCTCAGTGCATAGTTCCCCAATGGCCTGTGTCAACTCCTTGGTGTTCTCAGCAACTCTTTGCTGTCCCTCAATCAGGGTCTCCAAGTGCTTGTTTTGTAACCCCAAATTGCTATTGTGAGACAAAAACTGTCTGTGCAATGACTTCAAATGCTTGCATTGCAGGCGCTGCACCTTCAGCATGGAAGCTCCCAGGCCGCCAAAGATTGATGGGTCCACTCCTTCTTCTGTGCCCTGTCTGCCTGGATCGTGACGCCTCCTGAGGGGAGTAGACTGGCGCTGGCGCTGGTGCATGGACTGCTGTCTTCTTGTGGGACTCGGCTCTGGTGGTGGTGTGGGTGCATGTTCTGGGTCCAGGTTGTACTCTGGCAGTGGTAACACCCTTGCCCTGCGTCTAGTCGAAACAATACTGTAGGACTCACTTGTATTTGAGTCAGACGGTGGCTGTGTTTCTGCTTCCCCCACTTTTTCTGATCCTGCAGCAGCAGGGACCGAGTCATCTGCAAGGATAATGTGCTGCATGTCAGTTCTAGCATTCGTCACAGATTTACACAGTGTTGCTTTATATGTACAAATAAATTGTGTCACCCTGAGTCATTTGTGGGGTTTCTCTATGTGGCTGCCCACTATCTTGCTATTTATATTGTGTATTCACCTTAGGGTTGTGTACAACCACTCCCAGAAGACACTGTTGTGTTGCATGTAAGATGTGACACGGACTACTCTTCATTGTGCATCAAGCTAGGTTCTATTTCCTAAGGGGCATGTGTATATGCAGATGTGGGGATACACATAATCACTGGCCTTACCTATGCTGGTGCTGGGTGTCCCTGAGGGGTCGATGTCAGTTACACCACTGGCAGCTTCCGGCAGCAATGTGGACTCCACCAGGTCTTCCATATGGGTGGAGGGTGTGTGGGTGGATGGTCCGCCTCCGGTGCTCCTTGCCTCCCTAAGCCTGCTGGCCACCCTCTCCTTGGCACGGGACCGCAAGTCGTACCATCACTTGCGTATCTCCTCCACAGAGCGCTGCGCAACACCCACTGCGCATATTTTTGTCTGTATGTCAGACAAGAGTTTCCGCTTCTCACTCTCAGGTACTTGGAGTGAGCTCTTGCCAAAGAGTCTGTCATGGTTCCCAACAACCTCCTCAATGAGCACCTCAAATTTTTTCTCACTGAATTTCAGCTTCCTCTTCCTGTCTCCCTTCTCTTTCCCATTGCCAGCATTGACCATGTTGCAGTTTGATCCTGGCTTCCTCACAATGCTGACTCCCTGGTGCTGGGCTGTGTCTCTCTCACTGCTCCTTGAAACAGCATGGGCTGACTCACTTCCTGGTTTTGATGTCATTAGGCTGTTTCGGTTTGCCGTTTTCGCTATTTGCAAATTTAATTTACCGAATCGCAATTTTTTTTTGCGATTCGGTATTTGCATCTCGCAAATTGCGTTTGCGAATTTTAAGAAATCGCTAATTGCGATTTTCAAATTTGATACATAGCTTTTTGCATTTCTAAAATTGCGATTTCTTAAAAATCACAATTTGGAAATCGCTAACTGAAATCTTGATACATGTAGCCCCAAAAGAGCTATTCCTTGAGCTGTCATTTAGCATGTTAACTATATAAATGTAGAAGCGAATGGTGGTCAGGCCTGGCTGTGAGGGCAGAGACATGCAAGGAACGAGGGGCTTGATATGGTATGCAGCCTTGGGTCACAAAGCAACATTTTTTTACAGTAAATGGTTTGCAACCTGAGAATATTTATTTTGCACTCCCGGGCATGTGCTAATTCATCACAGTGCAAAAATGGTTCACAGAATCTTGTATCATTAATATTCTTGATGCATGATTTGGTTTGCAAACTCTACCAAATGGGCAGCAAATGCGGTAATGGAGGCTTACGAGGGACAGGAGACCTGCATTTGCAATCACAAAATGACTTTTTTGTTAGCATTGTCTGTCCTGTAAAGGTTCAGTGTCTGCAATAAAAACTGCATGATACAAAGGGAATTTGGGGAAGCATGCACCAGACGATTATGTTATTCTTCCCCCAATCCATCCCCCACTGCCCATGAGGACGGGAGGAAGCTGTTGTTCATAGACAACATCCATTTTAAAAACGGTGCACCAACTGCTTGGAGAACCCAGTATGTTAACAGTGGTTTGTCGCCACAACTGTAGTCTCAAAGCATTGATACATTTAATTGGAATTAGCAAGAGGGGAGGAACTCCTTCCAAATTGCAAGAAGTTGAAATGTGTACAATGCAAGATGACATTTGTAACTCATAATGAATCTTTTGTACATTGCAACTTAACCCTTTTTTTCACAAAACCAGTGGTATTGCATATTGCTGGCTTTGTGACTGGAAAACTCTTTAAATACACCACCCCCTAGTTATATATTCTCTGTTCCCTGGCTTGCATGTGGCTACAATTGTGCAAGCTAGGAGGGAGCAAACAGATGCTTGCTCATAGCTTACTTTCTCTTTGGCGTGCCCTTGCTCAGTGCCCTCCCTTTTAACTATGGGATGCCTTGGCAGTGCAGTTGTAGTCAGATAATTATGTAAGTGTTACAAGAGAGGGGCCTTGGCTCCGCCCACATGTTCAGAGCCAGGATTATATGTTTTGATTGGACAGAAGTTATGTGCTTCCACAAAAAGTGCCTGCTATCCACACAGTTGTGATCCTTTGTTTAGTTTTCATGTTGCAGAGCTTGAATGTTCAGGGGGACACACAACATTGCAATGCTTTTAAAGTCTTAAACAACTAGATAATTTGTGGTGTTTTTCTCTGGCGGCAGCACAGATGGGGGGAGGGTAGACATTAACTTATATGGCTTTTAAGGTATGGCTTGACAGTGCAACTCTTACCAGACCTTTAACCTACACAAATATTATTCTACTGCTCTTTGATCTGATGCAAATACATATTCATTACCATACTATCTACTTGCAATGTTTCACATTACATACAACATTCTTTTATAGCCAGACCTATTGGCATTGCCAGTGCTTGTCTTATGAGTTGGGTGCAGTGGCAGTTCATTCACTGTAGTATTCTTTGTGTCCAAGTGAGTGTAGATAGGTTGTAGAATTAGCAGAGGTGTTTGTGTGCCTGCCTACTATTCTTGTATGGCTTAAAGTTCGAATTTTTTGTTACCTATTTGCAAATGATAATTATTTTATGCACTTACGCTCATTTTTGTCAACTTGTTGCACACATTCTTAGTAACAATAGGGTGGCCTTATTCATTATATGCATGTACTCATATAATGATATGTGTTTTAGCACAGAGAACTAAGTGAAGTATAATGGTAGTAGTATTTCCATGAGTATTTTATCATATTAGCTCACTAACCATACAGACAGTTTCTCACGATGGCTGTGGATATTACTAAAGCACACTAACTTCCTCGACATGAAAGGAGAATTTTGATTGAGGAAACAGTAGATTCTATTAAAATTGAATTTCCCTTTGCAGGCACCTGGCTGTTTGGCTTCAATTTTCATATATGCAACAAATGAATGCCTCGTTATGGCAGACCTTTCAGTCAGTGCTGAATTTGTAAAAAAATATATATACGTGCCAGGGCCCTCGTCAGGAGGCCACTACAGCTTGCACCACCCATTGCCCCTGCCAGCACTGCCAATGACAGTACCAACATAACCACTAACCATCACACTCCCACCAATGTGACAATTCAGTCTATGGCAGACCACCCAAAACTATAAGAATGGCTTAGGAGGCATTTATTAGTTGTCTTTAAGGTGCATTATATTGTTAGCTAACTGTTGTTGACCTCATCTCTAAATGAGACAAACAGTGCCACCATGTGGCAGACTGTCATAGGTGTCGGTGCTGACAATATGTGCTAGTGCTGAGCACCAGAAAAAAAGAGCTCAAACTAAGCTCTTCAGTGTTAATGATTAACCGCTTCGCTGCCAGGCTTTTTCATCCTCAGGTGGCAGGCCTTTTTTTGGCTATTTAGAGCAGTTTGCACTTAGGCCCTTAGGCCCTCATAACTTTTTGTCCACATAAGCTACCCACGCCAAATTTGCATCCTTTATTCCAACATTCTAGGGATTCCAGAGGTACCCAGAGTTTGTGGGTTCCCCTGAAGGAGACCAAGAAATTAGCCAAAATACAGCAAAAAGTTCGTTTTTTTAAAAACAAATGGGAAAAAAGGGCTGCAGAAGAAGGCTTTTGGTTTTCCCCCTGAAAATGGCATCAACAAAGGGTCTGCGATGATAAAATCACCAGCTTCCCAGCTTTCAGGTACAGGCAGACTTGAATCAAAACCATATTTTTCAACACAATTTTGGCATTTTACTCGGACATACCCCATTTTTAAATTTTTTGGTGCTTTTAGCCTCCTTCCAGTGAGTGACAAAAATGAGTGTGAAACCAATGCTAGATCCTGGAAAGCTAAACATTTCTAGAAAGTAGACAAAATTCTGAATTCATCCAGGGGTCATTTGTGTAAATCTTACAAGGTTTTCCTACATAAAATAACAGTTGAAATAAAATAAATATTGAAATTGTGGTGAAAAAAACTCAAATTTTTCTTCACGTTTTACTCTGTAACGTTTTACTGAGATGCCAGATTGTTTAAAGCAATATACCGTTACGTCTGCTGGAATCTTCTGGTTGTGGAGATATATATGGCTTGTAGATTCGTCAAGATCCCTAAGTACCCAGAGCCAATAAATGTGTTTCACCTTGAAATGGGTTTTCATTCTATACCGGGTATACAGCAATTCATTTGGTGAAATATAAAGAGTGAAATATTGGTATCAAGAAAACCTTTGTATTTCCAAAATGGGCACAAGATAATTTGTTGAGAAGCAGTGGTTATTTGCACATCTCTGAATTCTGGGGTCCCCGTAGCAGCATGTGAATTACAGGGCATTTCTCAAATAGATGTCTTTTTTACACACTGTCCTACATTTGCAAGGAAAAAACGTAGAGAAACACAAGGGGCAATAACACTTGTTCTGCTATTCTGTGTTCCCCCAAGTCTCCTGATAAAAATGGTACCTCACTTGTGTGGGTAGGCCTAGCGCACGTGACAGGAAATGTCCCAAAACACAACTTGGACACATCAAATTTTCCCAAAGAAAACAGAGCTGTTTTTTGCAAAGTGCCCAGCTGTGGATTTTGGGCTCTAGCTCAGCTGGCACCTAGTGAAATCTACCAAACCTGTGCATTTTTTTAAACTAGAGACCTAGGGGAATCCAGGATGGGGTGAGTTGTGGTGCTCTCACCAGGTTCTGTTACCCAGAATCCTTTGTAAACCTCAACATTTGGTAAAAAAAACTTTTTCCTCAAATTTCGGTGACAGAAAGTTCTGGAATCTGAGAGGAGCCACAAATTTCCTTCCACTGAGCGTTCCCCCAAGTCTCCAGATAAAAATGGTACCTCACTTGTGTGGGTAGGCCTAGTGCCCGCGAAAGGAAATGCCCCAAAACACTATGTGGACACATCACAATTATCAAATACTAAACTACCTGTTTTTTGGTTTTGCAGGGGGGCCTGCGTTTTTGGTGCTGGGCTCAGCAGCCATAAAGGAAAACTTACCAAGCCCAAACATTTCTGAAAAAGAGACACCCAAGGGAATCCAGGAAGGTGTGACTTGTGTGGACCCCCCAATGTTTTCTTACCCAGAATCCTCAGCAAACCGCAAATTTAGCTAAAAAATCTCATTTTTCTCACATTTCTGTGTGGGATCACTGCACCGGGACAAATTTCCTACCACCCAACTTTCCCCTCTGTCTACTGGTAAAAATGGTACCTCACTTGTGTAGATGGGCCAAGTGTGTGTGACAGGGAAGAGCCAAACACATGCTGAAATTGAGGGGGAACCAAAGCGGGTCCAAAAGGGCAGTTTGGAAAAAAAACATTTCGGCTGACAAGTGGGGCCAAATGTTTATCGGTATAGATGCGACAATGCTGGGTGGTAGGAATTTTGTGGATTCCTGCAGATTTCCAGCAAAGTTGGAGGTTTGCAGGGCATTTTGGGTAACAAAATGGTGAGTGGTGCGTGTCAAGCCCACCACCCTGGACTCACCCAGATGTTTCGTTTTCAGATGTGTCGAGGTCTTGTGGATTTTTCTACATGGCAGCGTCCCAAAGTCCAAAAAGTGCAGCCGTCACCATTCCAAGTGGGACGATTTTGAGAGTTAGCCAAGTTCTCATGGCCGAAATGTAAAACCAAAACCCCAAATAATCAAATGTCCTCTTGCTTGCCATGGGATAAGATGTTTTAGTGTATGGGAGGAGATCTGAAAGACTGTTACCCCCTTCAGTTGTGGTGGGGGCATAACCAGGCCCATACTGGTTGGTAGGCACCACCACACTATTATTATTTTTTTTATTCACTGGCATCTAGTAGACTTTCTGCCCCCCCGGGGTGTGGATCAGGGGTAATTGCTCATCTGCCCACTAGTGGGCAGAACAACTTTGGCCCCATTTATTTGGGTTGGGTGTATTGCCATACCCCCACCCTCTTATTTTGAAAAAAAAATCTTCCCTGGTCTCTGGTGGGTTTTCTGCCCCCCTTGGGGGCAGATGGGCCTTCCAAAAATAGGGGGGCAGATATGGCCAACAGTAATGCGTGCCCATGGGGAGCGACCCTTGCCCAAGGGGCTGCCCCCCCCAAACAAAACACGCACATACCCACACATCAATCCGTGGTGCCTAAGTGGTTTCTGCCCCCCCCCCGGGGGGAGATGGGCCTTTCAAAAATAGGCCGATCTGCCCCCAAGAGGAGCAGAAATGGACTAAAATAAATTTGCCCCCCCCAGGGGAGTGACCTTTGCCGAATGGGTCACTCCTCTTGTGTGAAATTGCCGCAAAAAAATAATCCCCTGTGCCTAGTGGTTTCTGCCCCCCTTGAGGGAAGATCGGCTTAATAAAAATAGGCCGATGAAATGGCCTAAAATAAATCTGCCCCCAGGGATACTATCCTTGCCTAAGGGGTCGCTCCCCTTGCGAGAAATTGATGCAAAAAAATAAAAATCCCTGGTGTCTAGTGGTTTCTGCCCTCCTTGGGGGCAGATTGGCCTAATAAAAATTGGCCAGTCTGCCCCCGAGACGGGTAGAAATGGCCTAAAGATAATTTTGCCCCCAGGGGAGCGACCCTTGCCTAAGGGGTCACTCCCCACATATAAAAAAATAAAACCCCCAAAAAATCCCTGGTGTCTAGGGGTTTCTGCCCCCCTGGGGGCAGATCAGCCTAATTATAATAGGCCGTTCTGCTCCCAGGGGGGCATAAAAGGCCTAAAAATATTTTGCCCCCATGGGGAGCAGCCTTTGCCCAAGGGGCCACTCCCCTTATGTGTATTTGTAAAAAAAAAAAAAAAAAAATCACTGGTGTCTAGTGGCATTTCTGCTGCCCGATCGCATCAGGATTGGGCAGCAGAAGTTCTGAGAGAGACATGAAAGGAGAGGAAAGGCCTTTCCTCTCCTTTCATGCCTCGCTCACCCCCTCCATGGGATCGGAGGAGAAATGCTTCTGCATTTCTCCTCCAATCCGTGGTGGAAGCTGATCTTCCAGCGCAGAGGGGTAGGCCTCTTTTGAGTTCAGCGTGCGATTGTGCACTGATGTCATCAGATGCCACGGGGGGCTGGGAAGGGGGAGCGGGGATGGAAGGGGAAGCTATTCCCCTTCCATCCCTGCCCAGGGGAGGAGGGTTGCGAGGCCCCCAGGGGGAGTGCTAGCGCTTCACCCGAGGGCCTCTGCTTGGATGCAATGGTTACGTCCTGGACACCCGAGCGGTGCTGCCCAGGACGAACCGTTACGTCCGAGGCACCCGAGGGGTTAATAGACAGGACACAGTAAGAAGACAATTAATATAATATAATATGCTGTCATCTTTTGTATTATTTTTGCTTATTTAAACTTGCCTTATTTCTTTCAGTATCTAATGAAATATGTTTTCATATATTCCGCTCTTGAATGGTTTTGAATAAACTACATAAAATGCTAGTTCAGATTTTTTATGCGTACTCTCATTGGAGAAAGGAGGAAGGAAACCCGCCGATAAATACCAGTCTCTCTGACTGATACCATTTTCTTCAAACAAACTCCCTCTAGGTATGTCCACTGGAGTTTCCTTTCACAATCCCTGTCATGCAACAACGACATTGTGAGAAAAAGCAGGTTTTCATTTCCTTCATTAATTGCATTGATGGGGCCCAGATTCAGGCTTTGTTCCAAATTAGGCTGGAGTAGGAATAGTTGATCTAACCCCTCTGGAGTCCAACACATTCCTTTCCTTACTGTTGAATAGACCGGAGTGAGAATATTTAATCTAAACCCACAGGAATCCAACACTTTCCCTACTGTTGCACAGTATGGAGAGGAAATAGTAAATCTAACTCCTCCAAAGTCCACGACTAACCAAGCTGTTTCACATGATGCAGCAGAAATAGTCAAGAAACCCCTTCCAAGTTAAATTGTTTATATACAATTTGTTAAATGGCTTCATATTTTTTTGTATTATTTGATATTGTATGTTTTTATTATTTTAAGAATTTTGTTGTATTTTCTGTTTTTATATTTTTGGGAAAATAGTTTTTACATGTAATTTTTTATTTTGCAATATATTAGCTTAATTGTTATGTTATTGTTGGAAAGCAGGCTACAAATCCCCACTAGGCCAAGTCAACGTCTCAGTAAAAGACTTAAGAGACAGCTGTGTAAAGTATTTAATATCAACAAAACAGGATCTAAGTAAAACACCACACACAATAAAAACCCGACAACAATTTATAATAATAGGAAATATTCTTATCTTTAAAATGACACCAAAAGGACAAAATCAAATTTAATGAACCAGAGATATCGGCCCGTATTTATACTCCGTTTGCGCCGAATTTGCGTCGTTTTTTTTGACGCAAATTCGGCGCAAAACTAACGCCATATTTATACTTTGGCGTTAGACGCGTCTAGCGCCAAAGTATGAAGAAAGAGCGTCATTTTTTTGCGTGAACGCCTTCCTTGCGTTAATGAGATGCAAGGAAGGCGTTCCCGTCTAAAAAAATGACGGCGACGCAAATGCGTCGTATTTATACTCCCGGGCAAAAATCACGCCCGGGAGGTGGCGGGTCAAAAAAACCCGCATTTGCGCCTGAATTTAACGCCTGGGTCAGGGTAGGCGTTAAGGGATCTGTGGGCTCAGAGGCCCATATTTATACTTTTTGACGCTAAACTGCGCTAACGCAGTTTAGCGTCAAAAAAATTTGCGCCGTCTAACGCCATTCTGAAGCGCCATGCGGGCGCCGTATTTATGGAATGGCGTTAGACGGCGCAATCAGACCGGCGCTGCCTGGTGTGCGTGGAAAAAAACCACGTAGACCAGGCAGCGCCGGCGTTGGGAAAAAATGACGTTAGGGCGTCTTAAAATGGCGCAAGTCAGGTTGACGCTAAAAAATCGTCTTAACCCGATTTGCGCCATTTTTTCGACGCCCAGACGCCATTTCATGACTCCTGTCTTAGTAAAGACAGGAGTCATGCCCCCTTGCCCAATGGCCATGCCCAGGGGACTTGTGTCCCCTGGGCATGGTCATTGGGCATAGTGGCATGTAGGGGGGCACAAATAAGGCCCCCCTATGCCACAAAAAAAATAAAAAAATTAAAAAAATTATACTTACCTGAACTTACCTGTACTTCACTGGGATGGGTCCCTCCATCCTTGGGTGTCCTCCTGGGGTGGGCAGGGGTGGCAGGGGATGTCCCTGGGGGCAGGGGAGGGCACCTGTGGGCTCATTCTGAGCCCACAGATCCCTTAACGCCTACCCTGACCCAGGCGTTAAATTCAGGCGCAAATGCGGGTTTTTTTGACCCGCCACCTCCCGGGCGTGATTTTTGCCCGGGAGTATAAATACGACGCATTTGCGTCGCCGTCATTTTTTTAGACGGGAACGCCTTCCTTGCATCTCATTAACGCAAGGAAGGCGTTCACGCAAAAAAATGACGCTCTTTCTTCATACTTTGGCGCTAGACGCGTCTAACGCCAAAGTATAAATATGGCGTTAGTTTTGCGCCGAATTTGCGTCGAAAAAAACGACGCAAATTTGGCGCAAACGGAGTATAAATACGGGCCAGAATGAGCCCACAGGTGCCCTCCCCTGCCCCCAGGGACATCCCCTGCCACCCCTGCCACCCCTGCCCACCCCAGGAGGACACCCAAGGATGGAGGGACCCATCCCAGTGAAGTACAGGTAAGTTCAGGTAAGTATAATTTTTTTTATTTTTTTATTTTTTTTGTGGCATAGGGGGGCCTTATTTGTGCCCCCCTACATGCCACTATGCCCAATGACCATGCCCAGGGGACACAAGTCCCCTGGGCATGGCCATTGGGCAAGGGGGCATGACTCCTGTCTTTACTAAGACAGGAGTCATGAAATGGCATCTGGGCGTCGAAAAAATGGCGCAAATCGGGTTAAGACGATTTTTTAGCGTCAACCTGACTTGCGCCATTTTAAAACGCCCTAACGTCATTTTTTCCCAACGCCGGCGCTGCCTGGTCTACGTGTTTTTTTTCCACGCACACCAGGCAGCGCCGGTCTGATTGCGCCGTCTAACGCCATTACATAAATACGGCGCACGCATGGCGCTTCAGAATGGCGTTAGACGGCGCAAAATTTTTTGACGCTAAACTGTGTTAGCGCAGTTTAGCGTCAAAAAGTATAAATATGGGCCATCATTTTTTAAAGATTAAAAGTAAAACTAGCGCTTAGAAGCAAATAGCGTTCACAGGGGTAAAAAGGGTTGCACTGGACAGGGACAAAGTCCAGAGTTCCGGTCACTCACAATGTAACACTGTTACACTTACTTTCAGAAGTGATTCAGTAACTGTGTTCATAGCACCAGCCAAGGGTTCAGAGGCTCTGGTTTGCCTCTTGGGGGCTGGCACTACAACTTCCACAATGAACCTCTTTAATTATGGAGCTTTTTACAACAGTTGCTCCAAACTTCTCCAGATTTCTGGATCATCTTCCAGAAGTCTCTTTGGGTACTTGAAGTGTCCACAAACTTGATCCAAGGTCCCAGAAGCTCTGAGTTGCTCCTTGGGAGTTGGGACTACAATTCCCAGAATGCACCTGGTCATAATCCTCAAATGGCCACTGGATGCTGGTCAGTTGGGCTCTTCTTCCAGGACTTGAGGTAGGAGACTCTGGTCAGCTCCTTACAGGGAGTCCACTCCTGGAGTGTCAGAAGCAAGTCCTTTCCTTGGTGAAGCCCAAAGCTGGGGCAGTCAGACCGCCATATTAAATCCCTGGCGGCTAGACCGCCAGGGTTCTGCTAGCACTGCCAGGATCCATGATCCCGGCGGCCTGGCGGTGGCAGAGATCGTAATCTGCCCTGCAGATTTCAAACTTGTTCTCCACCGCCCTTTTCATGGCAGTCACACCACCATGAAAAGGCTGGCAGAGAACAGGTGCAGGTAGCCACAGGAGGACCCATGCACTGCCCACGCAATGTTCACTGTCTGCTTTTGCAGTCAGTGAACATTGCGAGGGTGCTGGTGTACCTTGCAGGCAAAAGAATTGCTGCTGGCTCGATTTCGAGCCGGAAACAATGCTGTAGCCTGTTTCCTGCTAGGCCGATGGCTGGAAACCGAGGTTTCTGCCCGCCGACCCATCAGGAAACTTATAATAACACTGGTGGGGTGGTCACCATGAAGGCAGTGGCCACCCTGTCTGGAGTATGGTAGAGAGGCTTTCCCGTCCGCCAAACTCTTAATAAGGCCCTAAGTCTATCTCCTCAGAGAAGTGTTTGCTAAAGACTAGACTAGATTTTTACACTGATTGTGTGATTAAAAGAGGAAGTGGGTTGATGCACTAAATAAACTATTTGAAGAATACTTGACTCTCATTGATATCTTTGGTGATGGGATTAGGATAGAAGTTGGACTGGCTCAGGTGATATCCAGTTTGCTTTTAGCTTAGAATGTTTTTAGGGAGTGTTGGTGAGTGTGAATGGATTTGTGATGGAATTTATTAGCACCGTGGAGGTTCCTCCATTGCTGTAGCTGAACTTTTGGAAATAGAAGTAGAAGAAAATGTTTATTTGTTGATATTATTTCAATACCGAACTGTCCATAGTGTAGAATACCGTACTGTAAATTGCTTACATGAAAGTAAATGATCATAAACAGTAAACAATCCAACTAACATATATTTCCCATTGCCCCACCTTTTCATCTTAGTATTCCATAAAAAATAGCAAGGTTGAAATTATTAGCAGAGCTTTTCCTTTATTATTCAATCAACAATAATGATTTTTTTAAGTAGGAGTAAAATTTCAGGTAATAATCCTTCCACCTGATACTATTTGGCAGGGAAATCCAGTGTGAAGGCCCTTGAAAAGAGAAGATAATGCCTCCCAATTCTTCCTATCACATCTTATAATGTTCAGCAAGTTTTTTACTTGATGTACTGGATGTATTTTTGGCATCACATAGCTTAGTTCCATCCTATCCCATCAACAGTTTAAAGTACCATGCATAAGACCTTAAATCGAATATGGTCCTCTACCACTAGTATACATAATGAGCTCTGTCTCTGGGGCATATGGTTATATGGATGGCATGCTTTGGGATCCAAACATACAGACTGCTGGCACAGCCCAAAATTGTGTTGGCTAGGGCTCATAATTCAGTGCATTGGTAGGGTAAAGGGATAAACTCTGTTATTTTCTGTGGTTGGGAACATTTAACATTTAAAGTAAATAGTCATATCAGGCCTAGCACTTGCTGTTTTATGGACAAATCCCTCTCCAGATTGACTCTCAAGTTCTTCTCACTGTGCTGTCTGCTGAATTTCACCATGTGAAACAATGTAACCAATTCTGAATAAAGGTTAACACATGACTCCATGTCACCAGGAACAACATTTTCCAGTTCTGGGCTTTAAAAAAAATATAAACTGATGCATTTTGGAAGTTGTAGTCTTGGTTTCTTTCCACTTAACCTATAGTTGAAAACAAGGATTTCTAAAAGGAAATCCAAGGACTGGAACATGGAGACTGTGTTGACATTGAGTCATCTGGTAACCTAAATCCGATACAAGTGAAGTTGGTGCAGAAAGCATAAAATTCTGTCTTAAATGGATAATTTTCACACGGATACACAATGGGCCAAATTTACTAATTGTTCACAAAACATAAAGAGGCAATCCAAGTTGCTGTGCGTGTTGTGTGAAAGGGAGAGAGCCAACAGCAACATATCTACTAAGATAATGGCACTATGGGCCTGATTACAACTTTGGCGGAGGGGGTTAATCTGTCCCAAATGTGACGGATATCCCGCCTGCCGTATTACGAGTCCATTATATCCTATGGAACTCGTAATACGGCAGGCGGGATATCCATCACATTTGGGACGGATTAACCCCCTCCGCCAAGGTTGTAATCAGGCCCTATGTCTCTCCCACACGAGGATCACATAATTTAGGCTGCCTTGCAAGGCAACGTGAATGATGTCTAGTACAGGTTTTATCCTGGTATAGCACCCTTACTGTGCAAAACACTATGCTTAGACACAGTCTGCAACTTTTCCAAGTGTGTATCTGTGCTGTAGAGAACCTCAGTACAGCACATAAGCAAAAATGGAAATGTTTGGGGAAAAACAAAACTTTCCTCCACAGTTATGCCAGCCTCAGGGAGGTATACATTTTTTACTAAAGGTCCAATCTTCATCAATGAGGGGTTCCATGAGAATGGCCATGTACCAACTATGGTAAGCCCCCATGATGCAATGGAGCCCAATGAAAAACATGACACTTTTTGCCTTACTTTAGATCCACTTTCCATTGAAAAACAGGTTTTGCGCTGGAAGGTAAATCTCAATTTGACGCTTCGCACTTGTTTGTGTCACTTTTGTGTGACAACCCGACTGCAGAGTGTTAGTAAATTTGAGCGAATAAGTGCAGTACCGTGTAGTATAAAGATTTACCAGGTGCAGTAAATATCTCATACCAGATGGTCCAGCTACAATCAGGGCTGATGTGTCAATTTTAGCAGATACTATCACCTAGAGCCTTCTACAAATTTCAGAGCTCCCTCTACTTCCAAAAGGAGTGCCTGATAGAAGTAGGCCATTTTTCTCCTGCCAAAAAAAGGATACCTTAATTTGTGTTATCACAATAAACATGAACAGGAGTAGAGCTAGCATCATCCACTTACAATAAGCAGAAGAAGGGCAAGCATTTTCCACTTTCATCAAGAGTAGAATGTGAAATGTTCTCTGCTTCCAGCATATTTTCAACAGAGATCTGTCCATGCATGTAGGAAATTGGGTTGCTGGCGGAGAGGAGTGCAACCCTACAGAAGCAGCAACCAAAGTTCTTGTCAGGGTGAAAGACAAGCAAACCCCAAGTTAACTGGTGCTTAACCTTCTAGTGGCTTGGCACAGAAGCAGTCAGGCTTAACTTAGAGGCAAAGTGTAAAGTATTTATACAGCACACAAAAAATAAAAAAAGTAAAAACACAGCACAAGAAAAATCCCATGGCAATTTAGAAGAATAGACAACAAAACAACAGAAATCCAATCAGTAGAACTGGAGAAGTGAAATTTTAAAGGTTTCGGTAAAAATAGTGCTTAAAAGCACAAAGCACCATTGTGGTTATTTACTTGCACCAGACTGGGACCGAGACACATCTTCAGGCCAACCATGATGGAGTGTGGGCTAGATGCAGGGGCCACGTTAGTCCTGCTAAGAAATATACCTGAAATCCTGGTGATGGAGTGCTGTGCTAAAATGCAGCAGTCCTGAGAACAGTAGTGAGGGCAGCAGTTATTCCAATAAGCAGCGAGGGCAGTATTGCATCATAATGCGTCTGTTCCAATGAGAATTTCTGAGGTCCACATCGAGGGTGCGTTGCAAATTAGCAGTTCTGATGAGCTGTGCAGGCTGCGATGTGGGATTGTGTCAGGGCAGTGTTGCACTGCATCAGTTTCAACGAGGTGGTGAGAAGGGCCGCATCGGGTTATGTTGTGTTACATAGGTTCCGATGAGACCCCATCTGGGCTGGAAGAGCACTATTAGCCCCAATTGCAAGGGTAGCGGACTTGGTGGGATTAGGACTCACAGGAGGCAGAGTCCAGGTGCAGTGTTCAGGATTGTTAGAAGCTTTTATTTCCCTGAGGCTCTGATCAGGAGGCCAGGCAACAAACCCTTAGAGTCTCGCTAGAGGGCCTGAGTTGAAGATGCTCACTCAGGTAGCAGGTCAGCTGGGCAGTGAACAAGCAGAGTAGCAGGGTAGCAGAGCAGTCCTTTTAGCAGCAGAGCAGCACAGGAGTCCTTCTTCTGAGTCTTCCACAGGTCCATAAGTGCACTGAAGAGTTAAATCTGTGGGTCTAATACTTACAGCCACTTTCACAAAGAAGAAACTTCTATAGCCCTCCTCCTACAGAGGTGTCTGGAATTTCCAGCCTCCCTGCGCCAGCCTCAGTTTGTCAGGGGGCACAAAAGACTAGTGTGAAACCCTTTGTGGGTGTGCTTAGGCAGAGCATTTGTGATGTGCAAGTGTGGTAGGTGACAGCTCTTCCCTCTCATCCTGACAGAGATTGCCTGCCCTGCTAACAACTATTCCCCCTCTGCTTCACTATTTGGGAGTAATATACAAAGACTAACTGCCAGATACACCTAGTCATATGACCCAGGATACAGGCTGAGGGTACAAAATGTTTGGAACAAGAAAATGCCAACTTTCTAAAAGTGGCATTTTCAGAATTGTTACATAAATCCAACTTTACCATTAGAGAAGATTTTAAATTACAGTTCTTTAGTCGCCCAACTTGACTTCTCTACTTGCTCCCAGTTGAAAGCTATCATTTATTAAATGTAATGAGGTTACCGAGTGTTATCCTAGGGGAGAGGTATGCCTTGCAGCAGTGAAAAATGAACTTAGGAGTTTTTCACCACCAGGACATTTAAAATTTAAAACTATGGGCCTGATTACAACTTTGGAGGACGGTGTTAATCCGTCCCAAATGTGACGGATATACCACCTACTGTATTACGAGTTCCATAGGATATAATGGACTTGTAATACGGTAGGTGGTATAACCGTCACATTTGGGACGGATTAACACCGTCCTCCAAAGTTGTAATCAGGCCCTATATGTTCAACCTTTTAAATACACTACACCCTGCCCGTTGGGCTGTATAGAGCCTACTCTAGGGATGACGTACATTTATTAAAAAGGAACATTTTGGCCTGGTAAAGGATTTATTTTGTCAGGTAAAAATAGCAGTTTAAACTGTACAGGCAGGCTGCACTGGCAGGCCTGAGACATGTTTAAAGACTACTTATGTTGGTAGGACAACCACTGCTTAATGCAAACCAGTTGCATTTAATGTACAGGCCATATGTACATGTGCGGTAATTTACTAGAGACATGCAAGTAAACTAAATGTGCCAATTGGGTGTAAGCCAATCTCACCAGGCTGAAAGCTTACTGAGGAAGGAATTTTGCCCTTGTTTACCATTTTCTTTGCCTTTTGTCACTCATATTTGCTTGCTTTCTTTTTTTGCTAGCTTTATTTGTTTTAGGCTGTCCAGCTTGTGTTTGCCCCTCTCGTGGAGCATAGCCTCTCTGACAGGCTCCTTCTGTTCTTTTGAGTGCTGATTTTGTGGAATTATTTTTTTTCTTCCAGAAGCTCTCTCTGGGAGTACATGTTTTAGCTGTCTCCCTTGTATGCTTCTCTCCCTGCACCGTCATATAAACACTATGGGGGTCATTCTGACCCCGGCGGTCCTTGACCGCCGGGGCCAGGGTCGGCGGGAGCACCGCCAACAGGCTGGCGGTGCCCCGCAGGGCATTCTGACCGCGGCGGTTTGGCCGCGGTCAGAACAGGAAAACCGGCGGTCTCCCGCCGGTTTTCCGCTGCCCTGCTGAATCCTCCATGGCGGCGCAGCTTGCTGCGCCGCCATGGGGATTCAGACACCCCATACCGCCATCCTGTTCCTGGCGGTTCGCCCGCCAGGAACAGGATGGCGGTATGGGGTGTCGTGGGGCCCCTGGGGGCCCCTGCAGTGCCCATGCCAATGGCATGGGCACTGCAGGGGCCCCCGTAAGAGGGCCCCACAAAGAATGTCAGTGTCTGCTCAGCAGACACTGAAATTCGCGACGGGTGCAACTGCACCCGTCGCACCTTCCCACTCCGCCGGCTCCATTCGGAGCCGGCGTCTCGTGGGAAGGGGGTTTCCCGCAGGGCTGGCGGGCGGCCTCCTGGTGGTCGCCCGCCAGCCCAGCGGGAAACACAGAATAACTGCAGCGGTCTTCTGACCGCGGTGCGGTATTCTGGAGGGGGGAACTCTGGCCGCCCGCCAGAGTTAGAATGACCCCCTATGTGCTTCTGTACACTCCCTCCCACACAGCACTGCATGTTGTTATCTCAATTATGTGCCTATCCCGCCCCTGCATTGCTATCTCTCGCCCATGTAGTTCTCTAACACTCTCCAACACCCCTCTCGCTGTACACTGTAGTCTGGCGGTGTGCTTCTGTTCTGGTTCATCAAAAAAGCACTTTTGTGCTTCTTTTTTTCGTGACCTACAAATCCATCTCAGATTGGTAAATTTTAAAAAAACATATAGCTATGTTGATTGTTCACTTGTAGCATTAGCAGAGTCAAGAGGTCCTTATGCCAAGACCTGCTGCATATGCCATTACTTGTTTCTAGCAGCAAGTGGGAGCTCTGAGCAGGAACAAGTAACATGACTAATTGCACAGAAAAACAAGCATTTGTAATGCAATGGGACTCGCATTTGCTTCAGGCAGAGCTTTTGGCTCTGTAACTTCGTAACTGGACTTTTCTTGCCACATAAATTGGTCAACTCTGTCTTATAATTTCATCTTTTCCTGCCCTATAATTCCAGTGACCCTGCATATAATTAAAGCACTTACCTTTACCTTTTTCCTCTATCTGCACTAAAAAAATAAAAATGTTGTCATTTAGCATCTTAATTTAAATCTTCCATGCTAACTCCAATAGAATACCACTATCACCACCACACCATCAGAGTTGCTGGCTGACTAATACAATTCACCCCCCAAAAAAACACAAGTCAACCACATAGGTGACATAAACTAGAAGAGTCACCCAAACATATAAAGAGTGTTCAAACAGTCATAGTGTAACAAGGATGTTAAAATGGCCTGAATTAAGGTCATAATTGTAATAAGGATAGATTATTAAAACATATATGTAGGAAGTTGGCTCTGTATGCACTTTTTCAAAGTAAGGAATAATATGCACAGAGTCCAAGGGTTCCCCTTAGAGGTAAGATAGTGGCAAAAAGAGATAATACTAATGCTCTATTTTGTGGTAGTGTGGTCGAGCAGTAGGCTTATCAAAGGAGTAGTGTTAAGCATTTGTTGTACATACACACAGGCAATAAATGAGGAACACACACTCAGAAACAATTCCAGGCCAATAGGTTTTTGTTATAGAAAAATATATTTTCTTAGTTTATTTTAAGAACCACAGGTTCAAATTCTACATGTAATATCTCATTTGACAGGTATTGCAGGTAAGTACTCTAGGAACTTTGAATAATCACAATAGCATATATACTTTTTACATAAAACACATTTAGCTGTTTTAAAAGTGGACACAGTGCAATTTTCACAGTTCCTGGGGGAGGTAAAGTAATGTTAGTTCTTGCAGGTAAGTAAACCACCTACGGGGTTCAAATTGGGGTCCAAGGTAGCCCACCGTTGGGGGTTCAGAGCAACCCCAAAGTCACCACACCAGCAGCTCAGGGCCGGTCAGGTGCAGAGTTCAAAGTGGTGCCCAAAACGCAAAGGCTTCAATGGAGAGAAGGGGGTGCCCCGGTTCCAGTCTGCCAGCAGGTAAGTACCCGCGTCTTCGGAGGGCAGACCAGGGGGGGTTTGTAGGGCACCAGGGGGGACACAAGCTCACACAAAAAGTACACCCTCAGCGGCACTGGGGCGGCCGGGTGCAGTGTGCAAACACACGTCGGGTTTTTAATAGGTTTCAATGAGAGACCAAGGGGTCTCTTCAGCGGTGCAGGCAGGCAAGGGGGGGGCTCCTTGGGGTAGCCACCACCTGGGCAAGGGAGAGGGCCTCCTGGGGGTCACTCCTGCACTGGAGTTCCGATCCTTCAGGTGCTGGGGGCTGCGGGTGCAGGGTCTTTTCCAGCCGTCGGGATTTTAGAGTCAGGCAGTCGCGGTCAGGGGGAGCCTCGGGATTCCCTCTGCAGGCGTCGCTGTGGGGGCTCAGGGTGGACAACTTTGGTTACTCACAGTCTTGGAGTCGCCTGGGGGTCCTCCCTGTAGCGTTGTTTCTCCACCAGTCGAGTCGGGGTCGCCGGGTGCAGTGTTGCAAGTCTCACGCTTCTTGCGGGGATTGCAGGGGTCTTTAAATCTGCTCCTCTGGATACAAAGTTGCAGTCTTTGTTGAACAGGGCCGCTGTCCTCTGGAGTTTCTTGGTCTTTTGGAAGCAGGGCAGTCCTCTGAGGATTCAGAGGTCGCTGGTCCCAGGGAAAGCGTCGCTGGAGCAGTTTTCTTCAGAAGGAGGGAGACAGGCCGGTAGGGCTGGGGCCAAAGCAGTTGGTGTCTTCTTCTTCACTGCAGGGGTTTTTCAGCTCAGCAGTAATCTTCTTCGTAAGTTGCAGGAATCTAAATTCTTAGGTTCAGGGGAGCCCTTAAATACTAAATTTAAGGGCGTGTTTAGGTCTGGGGGGTTAGTAGCCAATGGCTACTAGCCCTGAGGGTGGGTACACCCTCTTTGTGCCTCCTCCCAAGGGGAGGAGGTCACAGTCCTATCCCTATTGGGGGGATCCTCCTTCTGCAAGATGGAGGATTCCTAAAAGTCAGAGTCACTTCAGCTCAGGTTGCCTTAGGGGCTGTCCTGACTGGCCAGTGACTCCTCCTTGTTTTTCTCATTATCTCCTCCGGCCTTGCCGCCAAAAGTGGGGCCGTGGCCGGAGGGGGCGGGCAACTCCACTAGCTGGAATGCCCTGTGGCGCTTTAACAAAGGGGGTGAGCCTTTGAGGCTCACCGCCAGGTGTTACAGCTCCTGCAAGGGGGAGGTGATAGCATCTCCACCCAGTGCAGGCTTTGTTACTAGCCACAGAGTGACAAAGGCACTCTCCCCATGTGGCCAGCAACATGTCTCGAGTGTGGCAGGCTGCTAAAACCAGTCAGCCTACACAGGTAGTTGGTTAAGGTTTCAGGGGGCACCTCTAAGGTGTATTTCACAATAAAATGTACACTGGCATCAGTGTGCATTTATTGTGCTGAGAAGTTTGATACCAAACTTCCCAGTTTTCAGTGTAACCATTATGGTGCTGTGGAGTTCGTGTTTGACAGACTCCCAGACCATATACTCTTATGGCTACCCTGCACTTACAATGTCTAAGGTTTTGCTTAGACACTGTAGGGGCACCGTGCTCATGCACTGGTGCCCTCACCTATGGTATAGTGCACCCTGCCTTAGGGCTGTAAGGCCTGCTAGAGGGGTGACTTATCTATACTGCATAGGCAGTGTGAGGTTGGCATGGCACCCTGAGGGGAGTGCCATGTCGACTTACTCGTTTTGTCCTCACCAGCACACACAAGCTGGCAAGCAGTGTGTCTGTGCTGAGTGACGGGTTCCCAGGGTGGCATAAGATATGCTGCAGCCCTTAGAGACCTTCCCTGGCATCAGGGCCCTTGGTACCAGGGGTACCAGTTACAAGGGACTTACCTGGATGCCAGGGTGTGCCAATTGTGTAAAACAAAAGTACAGGTTAGGGAAAGAACACTGGTGCTGGGGCCTGGTTAGCAGGCCTCAGCACACTTTCAAATCAAAACATAGCATCAGCAAAGGCAAAAAGTCAGGGGGTAGTGAATGATGTCTAGTACAGGTTTTATCCTGGTATAGCACCCTTACTGTGCAAAATACTATGCTTAGACACAGTCTGCAACTTTTCCAAGTGTGTATCTGTGCTGTAGAGAACATCAGTACAGCACATAAGCAAAAATGGAAATGTTTGGGGAAAAACAAAACTTTCCTCCACAGTTATGCCAGCCTCAGGGAGGTATACATTTTTTACTAAAGGTCCAATCTTCATCAATGAGGGGTTCCATGAGAATGGCCATGTACCAACTATGGTAAGCCCCCATGATGCAATGGAGCCCAATGAAAAACATGACACTTTTTGCCTTACTTTAGATCCACTTTCCATTGAAAAACAGGTTTTGCGCTGGAAGGTAAATCTCAATTTGACGCTTCGCACTTGTTTGTGTCACTTTTGTGTGACAACCCGACTGCAGAGTGTTAGTAAATTTGAGCGAATAAGTGCAGTACCGTGTAGTATAAAGATTTACCAGGTGCAGTAAATATCTCATACCAGATGGTCCAGCTACAATCAGGGCTGATGTGTCAATTTTAGCAGATACTATCACCTAGAGCCTTCTACAAATTTCAGAGCTCCCGCTACTTCCAAAAGGAGTGCCTGATAGAAGTAGGCCATTTTTCTCCTGCCAAAAAAAAGATACCTTAATTTGTGTTATCACAATAAACATGAACAGGAGTAGAGCTAGCATCATCCACTTACAATAAGCAGAAGAAGGGCAAGCATTTTCCACTTTCATCAAGAGTAGAATGTGAAATGTTCTCTGCTTCCAGCATATTTTCAACAGAGATCTGTCCATGCATGTAGGAAATTGGGTTGCTGGCGGAGAGGAGTGCAACCCTACAGAAGCAGCAACCAAAGTTCTTGTCAGGGTGAAAGACAAGCAAACCCCAAGTTAACTGGTGCTTAACCTTCTAGTGGCTTGGCACAGAAGCAGTCAGGCTTAACTTAGAGGCAAAGTGTAAAGTATTTATACAGCACACAAAAAATAAAAAAAAGTAAAAACACAGCACAAGAAAAATCCCATGGCAATTTAGAAGAATAGACAACAAAACAACAGAAATCCAATCAGTAGAACTGAAGAAGTGAAATTTTAAAGGTTTCGGTAAAAATAGTGCTTAAAAGCACAAAGCACCATTGTGGTAATTTACTTGCACCAGACTGGGACCGAGACACATCTTCAGGCCAACCATGATGGAGTGTGGGCTAGATGCAGGGGCCACGTTAGTCCTGCTAAGAAATATACCTGAAATCCTGGTGATGGAGTGCTGTGCTAAAATGCAGCAGTCCTGAGAAAAGTAGTGAGGGCAGCAGTTATTCCAATAAGCAGCGAGGGCAGTATTGCATCATAAGGCGTCTGTTCCAATGAGAATTTTCTGAGGTCCACATCGAGGGTGCGTTGCAAATTAGCAGTTCTGATGAGCTGTGCAGGCTGCGATGTGGGATTGTCAGGGCAGTGTTGCACTGCATCAGTTTCAACGAGGTAGTGAGAAGGGCCGCATCGGATTATGTTGTGTTACATAGGTTCCGATGAGACCCCATCTGGGCTGGAAGAGCACCATTAGCCCCAATTGCAAGGGTAGAGGACTTGGTGGGATTAGGACTCACAGGAGGCAGAGTCCAGGTGCAGTGTTCAGGATTGTTAGAAGCTTTTCTTTCCCTGAGGCTCTGATCAGGAGGCCAGGCAACAAACCCTTAGAGTCTCTCTAGAGGGCCTGAGTTGAAGATGCTCACTCAGGTAGCAGGTCAGCTGGGCAGTGAACAAGCAGAGTAGCAGGGTAGCAGAGCAGCAGAGCAGTCCTTTTAGCAGCAGAGCAGCACAGGAGTCCTTCTTCTGAGTCTTCCACAGGTCCATAAGTGCACTGAAGAGTTAAATCTGTGGGTCTAATACTTACGGCCACTTTCACAAAGAAGAAACTTCTATAGCCCTCCTCCTACAGAGGTGTCTGGAATTTCCAGCCTCCCTGCGCCAGCCTCAGTTTGTCAGGGGGCACAAAAGACTAGTGTGAAACCCTTTGTGGGTGTGCTTATGCAGAGCATTTGTGATGTGCAAGTGTGGTAGGTGACAGCTCTTCCCTCTCATCCTGACAGAGATTGCCTGCCCTGCTAAAAACTATTCCCCCTCTGCTTCACTATTTGGGAGTAATATACAAAGACTAACTGCCAGATACACCTAGTCATATGACCCAGGATACAGGCTGCGGGTACAAAATGTTTGGAACAAGAAAATGCCAACTTTCTAAAAGTGGCATTTTCAGAATTGTTACTTAAATCCAACTTTACCATTAGAGAAGATTTTAAATTACAGTTCTTTAGTCGCCCAACTTGACTTCTCTACTTGCTCCCAGTTGAAAGCTATCATTTATTAAATGTAATGAGGTTACCGAGTGTTATCCTAGGGGAGAGGTATGCCTTGCAGCAGTGAAAAATGAACTTAGGAGTTTTTCACCACCAGGACATTTAAAATGTAAAACTATGGGCCTGATTACAACTTTGGAGGACGGTGTTAATCCGTCCCAAATGTGACGGATATACCACCTACTGTATTACGAGTTCCATAGGATATAATGGACTTGTAATACGGTAGATGGTATATCCGTCACATTTGGGATGGATTAACACCGTCCTCCAAAGTTGTAATCAGGCCCTATATGTTCAACCTTTTAAATACACTACACCCTGCCCGTTGGGCTGTATAGAGCCTACTCTAGGGATGATGTACATTTATTAAAAAGGAACATTTTGGCCTGGTAAAGGATTTATTTTGTCAGGTAAAAATAGCAGTTTAAACTGTACAGGCAGGCTGCACTGGCAGGCCTGAGACATGTTTAAAGGCTACTTATGTTGGTAGGACAATCACTGCCTAATGCATACCAGTTGCATTTAATGTACAGGCCATATGTACATGTGCAGTAATTTACTAGAGACATACAAGTAAACTAAATGTGCCAATTGGGTGTAAGCCAATCTCAACAGGCTGAAAGCTTACTGAGGAAGGAATTTTGCCCATTGTTTACCATTTTCTTTGCCTTTTGTCACTCATATTTGCTTGCTTTCTTTTTTTGCTAGCTCTATTTGTTTTAGGCTGTCCAGCTTGTGTTTGCCCCTCTCGTGGAGCATAGCCTCTCTGACAGGCTCCTTCTGTTCTTTTGAGTGCTGCTTTTGTGGAATTATTTTTTTTCTTCCAGAAGCTCTCTCTGGGAGTACATGTTTTAGCTGTCTCCCTTGTATGCTTCTCTCCCTGCACCGTCATATAAACACTATGTGCTTCTGTACACTCCCTCCCACACAGCACTGCATGTTGTTATCTCAATTATGTGCCTATCCCCCACCTGCATTGCTATCTCTCGCCCATGTAGTTCTCTAACACTCTCCAACACCCCTCTCGCTGTACACTGCAGTCTGGCTGTGTGCTTCTGTTCTGGTTCATCAAAAAAGCACTTTTGTGCTTCTTTTTTTCGTGACCTACAAATCCATCTCAGATTGGTAAATTTAAAAAAAACATATAGCCATGTTGATTGTTCACTTGTAGCATTAGCAGAGTCAAGAGGTCCTTATGCCAAGACCTGCTGCGTATGCCATTACTTGTTTCTAGCAGCAAGTGGGAGCTCTGAGCTTTTGACCCCTCACGCCACATTATGCCTGCGCCAGGCATAGTGTATGCAAGGGCCTTCCGGCATTAGGAGGCTGTAGGAAGTTGGCTCTGTATGTGCTATTTCAAAGTAAGGAATAGCATGCACAGAGTCCAAGGGTTCCCCTTAGAGGTAAAATAGTGGTAAAAAGAGATAATACTAATGCTCTATTTTGTGGTAGTGTGGTCGAGCAGTAGGCTTATCCAAGGAGTAGTGTTAAGCATTTGTTGTACATACACATAGACAATAAATGAGGTACACACACTCAGAGACAAATCCAGCCAATAGGTTTTTATATAGAAAAATATCTTTTCTTAGTTTATTTTAAGAACCACAGGTTCAAATTCTACATGTAATATCTCATTCGAAAGGTATTGCAGGTAAGTACTTTAGGAACTTCAAATCATCAAAATTGCATGTATACTTTTCAAGTTATTCACAAATAGCTGTTTTAAAAGTGGACACAGTGCAATTTTCACAGTTCCTAGGGGAGGTAAGTATTTGTTAGGTTAACCAGGTAAGTAAGACACTTACAGGGCTTAGTTCTTGGTCCAAGGTAGCCCACCGTTGGGGGTTCAGAGCAACCCCAAAGTCACCACACCAGCAGCTCAGGGCCGGTCAGGTGCAGAGTTCAAAGTGGTGCCCAAAACACATAGGCTAGAATGGAGAGAAGGGGGTGCCCCGGTTCCGGTCTGCTTGCAGGTAAGTACCCGCGTCTTCGGAGGGCAGACCAGGGGGGTTTTGTAGGGCACCGGGGGGGACACAAGCCCACACAGAAATTTCACCCTCAGCAGCGCGGGGGCGGCCGGGTGCAGTGTAGAAACAAGCGTCGGGTTCGCAATGTTAGTCTATGAGAGATCTCGGGATCTCTTCAGCGCTGCAGGCAGGCAAGGGGGGGGTTCCTCGGGGAAACCTCCACTTGGGCAAGGGAGAGGGACTCCTGGGGGTCACTTCTCCAGTGAAAGTCCGGTCCTTCAGGTCCTGGGGGCTGCGGGTGCAGGGTCTCTCCCAGGCGTCGGGACTTAGGATTCAAAGAGTCGCGGTCAGGGGAAGCCTCGGGATTCCCTCTGCAGGCGGCGCTGTGGGGGCTCAGGGGGGACAGGTTTTGGTACTCACAGTATCAGAGTAGTCCTGGGGTCCCTCCTGAGGTGTTGGATCTCCACCAGCCGAGTCGGGGTCGCCGGGTGCAGTGTTGCAAGTCTCACGCTTCTTGCGGGGAGCTTGCAGGGTTCTTTCAAGGCTGCTGGAAACAAAGTTGCAGCCTTTCTTGGAGCAGGTCCGCTGTCCTCGGGAGTTTCTTGTCTTTTCGAAGCAGGGGCAGTCCTCAGAGGATGTCGAGGTCGCTGGTCCCTTTGGAAGGCGTCGCTGGAGCAGGATCTTTGGAAGGCAGGAGACAGGCCGGTGAGTTTCTGGAGCCAAGGCAGTTGTCGTCTTCTGGTCTTCCTCTGCAGGGGTTTTTCAGCTAGGCAGTCCTTCTTCTTGTAGTTGCAGGAATCTAATTTTCTAGGGTTCAGGGTAGCCCTTAAATACTAAATTTAAGGGCGTGTTTAGGTCTGGGGGGTTAGTAGCCAATGGCTACTAGCCCTGAGGGTGGGTACACCCTCTTTGTGCCTCCTCCCAAGGGGAGGGGGTCACAATCCTAACCCTATTGGGGGAATCCTCCATCTGCAAGATGGAGGATTTCTAAAAGTTAGAGTCACTTCAGCTCAGGACACCTTAGGGGCTGTCCTGACTGGCCAGTGACTCCTCCTTGTTGCTTTCTTTGTTCCCTCCAGCCTTGCCGCCAAAAGTGGGGGCCGTGGCCGGAGGGGGCGGGCAACTCCACTAAGCTGGAGTGCCCTGCTGGGCTGTGACAAAGGGGTGAGCCTTTGAGGCTCACCGCCAGGTGTCACAGCTCCTGCCTGGGGGAGGTGTTAGCATCTCCACCCAGTGCAGGCTTTGTTACTGGCCTCAGAGTGACAAAGGCACTCTCCCCATGGGGCCAGCAACATGTCTCTGGTGTGGCAGGCTGCTGGAACTAGTCAGCCTACACAGACAGTCGGTTAAGTTTCAGGGGGCACCTCTAAGGTGCCCTCTGTGGTGTATTTTACAATAAAATGTACACTGGCATCAGTGTGCATTTATTGTGCTGAGAAGTTTGATACCAAACTTCCCAGTTTTCAGTGTAGCCATTATGGTGCTGTGGAGTTCGTGTTTGACAGACTCCCAGACCATATACTCTTATGGCTACCCTGCACTTACAATGTCTAAGGTTTTGTTTAGACACTGTAGGGGTACCATGCTCATGCACTGGTACCCTCACCTATGGTATAGTGCACCCTGCCTTAGGGCTGTAAGGCCTGCTAGAGGGGTGTCTTACCCATACTGCATAGGCAGTGAGAGGCTGGCATGGCACCCTGAGGGGAGTGCCATGTCGACTTACTCGTTTTGTCCTCACTAGCACACACAAGCTGGCAAGCAGTGTGTCTGTGCTGAGTGAGAGGTCTCCAGGGTGGCATAAGACATGCTGCAGCCCTTAGAGACCTTCCTTGGCATCAGGGCCCTTGGTACTAGAAGTACCAGTTACAAGGGACTTATCTGGATGCCAGGGTCTGCCAATTGTGGATACAAAAGTACAGGTTAGGGAAAGAACACTGGTGCTGGGGCCTGGTTAGCAGGCCTCAGCACACTTTCAATTGTAAACATAGCATCAGCAAAGGCAAAAAGTCAGGGGGCAACCATGCCAAGGAGGCATTTCCTTACAGAGGCCCACAAAAATGGTGCAGTGAAATCTATGAGATTTCACTGCACCATTTTTGGCATAATTTTTAATGCCTGCTCAGAGCAGGCATTAACATGATATACCTATTAAAATCAATGGCCCCCCTTGCACTTTGCTACACTAGTGTCAACATTTTGCGCCACAATAACATCAAAAATGTTGATGCTGTATTTCTAACAACGCCATGGGGCGGTGTATTGTAAATATATCGCACATATGGTGTTGTTAGATGGGGCAAGGGTGAAGCAAGAAAAGTGGCGCATCTATACTGATGCACCACTTTCTTGTAAATCTGGCCCATAATTTGTAAGAAACATGAGGCCAGTTACAAGAAATTAGCAGTGCTGCGTTGCACAGTTTTGAAATGCAGGGATGCGCCAAATTTACAATAATATGGTGCACCCCTGCATTTACCCCGTGCTGGTACTAAATAAAGCATTCTGCGCCAATAGAGGCATCCTTGCACCATATTGCAAAGGTGTCTGCGTTGAGGGGTGTAATTGCTTATTGTGCAGCAAGGTGCCCTTTCCTGCACAGAAACAATTATGCATGGAATTTTGTTTCTTCTATGTGTGCTGTAGAATGCAACACACACAGAAAAAGCAAAAAACAAGGAGGAATAAAAGTATTCCTCCCCGTTGCACCATGCTAATGCCACCCCTGGGGGGGTGTTAGATTTTGGTGCTGCCTCAGATTTACGCCTTCTTGTAAATATAGGGCAGCATCAAATGCATTGGATGTTGCTGTGGAATGTACCCTGCAACACCCATTACACTCCCCTCTGACGCAGGAAACTGGGTCGGAGGGGCTCATATTTACAAGGTGGCATAAAGCCACAAAGAGTGGTTAGCCCCTAAGGGGGATAACCCCATGTAAAAAAACAGGAGAAAGTAATGCAGTGTAACCATATACTTAGCCCTAGAGGACATTTTAGGGCTAGCAGGCCTACTGCAATTATATGACAAACAGGACCTTTAAATAAAACTTCTCCCAGCTGTAAAAGAAATGTTGAAGCCATGAGAAAGCTTGAAAGACATTGAATGGTGGGAGGAGTTATTATTTTGGGGTTCCCACTACCCTAGCTTGGGGACCCATAGATGATGTAGGCAGAAAGAGCATTTTTGAAGGTGGTGCCATTGTCCTAGGACCACCACGGGCTGAGTTATGAACAAACATTTTTTGTAAAAGTAATTCCCTGCAAAGCATTATGGGACGATTTTCTGTGCCATGAATATTTTATTAAGATGATATGATTGTAACGCTTCGAACAGCCCCTAGAGGACACCACAATGAAAATGGCATTTGTAAGAAACATGGTCATGTAACTATATTGTTAGCTCCTAGAGGGCATAACCACTCATAAAGAAAATGGCAATAAGTAATGCAGGGTAACTATATACTTAGTATGGGTGGTTGGTGAAGTCCGCTCCATTTGCTAAATTTTTCACACTCCATGTACTGCTTAGAGTGTGGAGTTGTGAAAAACTCTGCATAGTGGAGTTTTTTTTCTTCATACACTCTTGCCAACATTACGTTGGCGAGTGCGAGTGAGGAAAATCTTACTCAGACCACTTCCCAGGGAGATTTCTCAACTCGGGTGGTCCCAGATGGTCGCTACAGCTCGCGCTGAGAAACCTTCCGTTCGCATTGAGGAAGGTGCCGCTCGAGTAGAAAATCTACTCAAGTGGAAGAAAAGAAGCAGCACCCTCTTGGGCTGCACGTGGTGCTGTTCGCGCTGATTTTTCAGTGCAGGACAAACACCCAGTGCTGAAAATCAGCACGAGGAGCATGATCTACCGCACTCCGCCGCTTGCACAATTCTGCGTAGTGCAGGGGAGGTTTTTGGTCACTTTGTGTAGTTCACCGTAGCAGAACTCCACCCAGAGCTAATATTTAGCCCCTAGGAGGCAAAGTGCATTACATATATTCAGGGATAGAAGGTCAATAACAATGATATGACAAACAAGGCCCTTGAAACACAAGCAACTCCCAGCTGTAAAACAAAGGTTCCAGCCATGAGAGAGCTTAAACAGACACTGAATGGTGGGATAAGGTATTATTTTGGGGTCTAACCTAGTGTGGGGACCCAAAGATGATACAGACAGAAAGAGCACATTATCATGAAAGTTTTGGTGGTGGTCTCTTTGTCCTAGGATGACCACAGGTTGAGTTGTGGGCAAAAATGTTTTGAGAAAGAATGCTTGCAAAACATTATGGGTCGTGTTTTCACGAGTGAAGTGACTATTGTAGTCTCGGCTCTCACTCTGTGCTGGGAGAACTGCTTTCACTTTGAGGATTTTTATTTTACGTAAAGCATTCACCAATTTCAAGTGTTTTAAGGGGAGGGCCATAAGAAATTACTTTGATTAGGTAACTGTGAACAACGTGACCAGCGCTTCAATATTGCCGATCGAGTTCAGTCTGTTGTGCCTGCTCTGGGAGCGCCATGGCCACCATACAGCACAAAGGGAAGAGACAAAAGAAATAGTTTGCCCACACTGGAGTATATTGGCAATCGGGCAATAATCCATGTAACAGGGAAAGTCTGCAAGGCGTGAACAAAAAACAGCCTCAAAACGGGACAAACATAAAGCATTTACCAATGACATCAAGTGATTTTTGAAAGGCAAGTCCATGAATGAGTGAAAGTGATGGGAGTGACATGGGCATGGTTAAAAGTTCACAATACTTACAATAGGTCAAAGCACTTTCGTGCGCGACATAATAACCTGAAACCAACTATAAATGATTGCTGCTTGTGTTTTCACTTTTGCAGCACTGGTTGATGCGTGTGCTGGCAGAACTGTCAGACAGACTCTTAAGTCTCTGTACGAAATATGTGGATTTTTAACTTTTACATTTTTGTATACCTGCACTGTGTCTTTCCCGGAAGTGGAGTTTCAGCAGCAAGCACAACACATGTCAAATGATTTCTAGTTTGGCATGAATGTTCCCGCTGCTAGGTGTGTGACTTAATTGCCCCAATAAATCCTTCCATTCAGGACTCACGTTAGCTTTCGAGGAAGAGGAAATCTTCAGGCCATTTTCCACTGAGGTGTGCACTTCATTAGACATCCAGTGGCTTGTGATTCTTACAAGAAGAAGCGCTCTAAAGTGATGAATTAAAGGTATTGACAAGTTAGCTTTTTGCTTTCATTCTATAGTAGCTACTGTTCCCTCCTCTATCCAGGACTGTACTTGCATCTCCAGTCTGGACGGGGTATGAGCAAGCCGATTAAAATTTAATTGTATGCCTTTTTTGTGTTTTTGAAAATCCATATTGAAAATGAGAGTTGCACACATTCACACAGAACTCAGGAAATGGGTTGCTATATAGCACACTAATAGATTACAAAAGAAACATAAGGTCAATGTGTAAAGTGGTCCTAAATGGATTACAGAATAGGAGGTCACATAATGGTTTAAACTGGAATGTGATCATAAGCATTGTCGTTCAATAAGATATGCTGTTCCCTTGTTTGATTTTCCTTACAAATCAGTAACTTGGTCCAAGTTATACCACCAAGCCATTCCCGGTGGATAATCGGAGGAGAATCAGTAAAATGATGAATTCGCAGAATCATCGGCACCTAACATATTGTGATGTGAGATATTGTGAAATATGCCAAATACTTTGGTGGAGATACAATGAAAGCTAAACGGACTGCTGTCACCAGATGTCATGTGTGTTTTGACCCATTCGTGCCCCTGTACCTGCGGTGATTTGAATCTTCTAGTTATCAAGTGAAGGTTTTCTGTTAAAAACTATATGTGTTTTGAGAAGTTTGCCTTCACCCAAAGGTGTGCAATAATGATTTCCGTGCACGAGGAAGAAGTGAAGATTCATCTATTAAAATACTGTGGCATAAAGGTGTGTGATGTGTTCCCTGAAAGAGACACGCTTACACATTTGTGTGGCATTTGTTTAGTTTTATTGTCTATTTCCTAATGTGTAATGTGAGTTGTGCTTTGTGAGTTTAAGAGGTGTATTCTGGTACTTCATTTGCTTCTGCTTTGTACAGCACGCTGTACAGCATCCCCAAAAGGCACTGTGAAAACTAACCAAAAGCGAGACCTATTTTCTTTGCCAATGCTTGTTTGATTGGTGTTCATATTTAATACGACACTTTAACTTCAATCTTCCTGAATTGATGACTTCGGTGGACAGAGATGGAGAAAGAGACTAGAAAACCACTGCCCTCAAAGTGAGACAGTTACTTTTTATTAGCATTTCAAATTCAACATTTGGTTCTCAAGCTGGCTTTCACAGGACACTTTATTTGAAGCACTCCCCCCCTCCCCTCCCCCGCCCCCGGTTATCATGTAAAAATGTTGGTTACTGAAAAGTGCATTTTCACAACTTATGTTCTGAGTGTAACATCCCTCTGGGCAGATACCTGTGGTTGAGAACAAAATCAATTATTTTCAGAACAATGGGATCACTGCCACCTGCCTCAGGACTAGATTCCCAGATGTAGTGAGCCACCTGGACAGTGAAAGATGGCCAGGTGGCCCGGATGTAGAACACATGCACCCTCTGGCCAGGCGTGGCCAGAGGCTATACATAAAAGGGTTGTAGTCTGCTCGAGGGCTTTACGCCCATGCATTGACTGCAGTCTTGTTGTTCCTTTCTATCGTGTGGTGCGCAAGAGGTTAGGTTTCACATGGTATAAGGGTTGTCATTTCAGGCCCTTACACAATTGGCAACAAGGGTGGACCACTTCCATGTGTCTCACCCTCATCAAACACATTGCGCACTACTTGGACCCTGACCTGGACTGCCGGCACACCTGCCCCCAACGATGAGGCCCAAAGCACAAATTACGTGTTAGACTTGGCATCCTTGGCGTGGTCTCCCCTAACTTTTTGCCTCTGTTTCCCAGGTTTTTAATGTGTGCTAGACTCTGCTTTTGCTGTTTTTGTTACTCTGGGCTCTTTACAACTGCTATCCAGTGCTAAGGTGCAAGTGCTCCTATGTAAAATGTATGTGTAATTGGCTTTCCATGATTGGCATATTTGATTTACTAGTAAGTCCATAGTACAGTGCACTAGAGATGCCCAGGGCCTGTAAATCAAATGCTACTAGTGGGCTTGCAGCACTGGTTGTGCCACCCACATTAGTAGCTCTGTAAACATGGCTCAGACCTGCCACTGCAGTGTCTGTGTGTGCAGTTTTAACTGCCAATTCGACTTGGCAAGTGTACCCATTTGCCAGGCCTATCCTTCCCTTTTCTTACATGTAAGACACCCTTACGTTAGGCCCTAGGAAGCCCCATGGTCAGGGTGCAGTGTATGTTTAAGGTAGGACATATACTAATGTGTTTTATATGTCCTGACAGTGAAATACTGCCAAATTAGGTTTTCACAGTTGCATGCCTATCTCTCTCATAAGTTAACATTGGGGCTGCCTTTAAATATGATTAAAGAGTAGATTCTCTTTGGGAGCACACAGACATTTGGAGTTTGGGGTCTCTGAACTCACAATTTAAAAATACATCATCTAGTAAAGTTATTTTTTAGATTGTGTGTTTGAAAATGCCACTTTTAGAAAGTAGGCATTTTCTTGCTTAAACCATTCTGTGACTTTTTCAGTTTGTGGATTCCCTGTCTGGGTTAGTTTAACAGTTGGGCTGTTTGTACCTCTCTCTAGACAGTGACACAGAGGGAGCTGGGGTGTAGCCTGCATATCCTGATGAGCCATCTGTGCTAGGAGGGAGGGGAGGAGTGGTCACTCACACCTGAAAGGGCTGTGCCTGCCCTCACACAATGCAGTCTCCAGCTCCCTGGTGTGTTTCTGGGGCCTGGCCTGGGCAAGACAGGATCTCACAAACAAGAGAGACTTTCCTATGAAGTAGGCCTACTTTAAAGGCAGAAAGGGGTATAGGAAGAGTACCCAAAACCCCTGAAAATTAGATCACTTCTGGAATCAAGAGGAACCTCTGCAAAGGAGAAGAGCTGAAGAGCTGAGGAGAAGTGCTGCCCTGCCTGTGACTGTGCTTTGTGGAGCTATCCCGCAGTTGCTGCTTCTGCCTGTGAAAGAGGACAAAGACTGGACTTTGTTGTGCATTCCTGCATGTGAAGAATCTCCAAGGGCTTGAACTGAGCTTGCCTCCTGTTGTTGAAGTCTCAGGGCCATCAAAGACTTCCCCTGTCAGCACCTGGACTCTCTGCTGAGACTCCTGCCCTGCCAAGTGGTGCTCTATCCAGTTCCTCCACGCACAGACCACCGTGCGGGGAAATTTTCGGCACACCTTCCATGGCGGGGCTGATAAACGACACGCTGCCGGCTTCACAGGTGAAATCAACACTCCAACTGCATCGCGGCTGGAAGATCAATGCAACGCAGCAGGAGAAACGACGTGCAACACCCACTAACGGAGGCTGATAACAACGCAGACCCCACGCAGCGCAGTTTTGTGATACCATGGGACCAGATTTTCAACGCAACATCGCTGGGCACGGAAAAACAACACAAAGCCTGCCCGGACCGGAAGTGCCTGTCCGGATCGATGCATCGCTCTCTTGCAGGAGAGAAGAAACGATGCACGCCAACCCGACTGAAGGTGGAACGACGCATGATCTAGCTTGCGAGTGAGAAACTGACACATCGCTGACCTTTTTCAACGCACACTCGCCCGTGAGGCTTCATTTTGAAGCTACCCAGATACTTTTGTGAAATAACAGCATTCTCACTGTTTTCTAAGGATTAAGACTGTTATTCTTTGAAAATTCATAACTTGACTTGTGTATGTTGGATTTTTGTTGTTTTGGTCTTGTTTTGTTTAGATAAATATTCTCTATTTTTCTAAACCTATGTTGTGTCACGTTGTAGTGTTTTCACTGAATTACTTTGTGTGTTGGTACAAATACTTTACACATTGCTTCTCAAGTTAAGCCTGCCTGCTCGGGTCAAGCTACCAAGGGGGTGAGCGAAGGTTAACTGAGGGTGATTCTCCTCTACCCTGACTAGGATGAGGGTCCTTGCTTGGACAGGGGGTAACCTGACTGCCAACCAAATACCCAATTTCTAACAATACATCTTTGGGCCTCAACCTCCTTCTTGGCCTGGAAGCCCCCTCATCTTGATGCTTAATCAGTCACTGCCCAGAGCCTCTCCCCCTTCTCTCTCGTCCTTGAAACCGGTTGGCAAAGAAGCTGTATGTTGCCCGCTGGCTTAATAGGGAGTAGCATGCCCGCGCAAGGACACGGAGCCCCGCCCTACTCCAACCAGGCGCCTCCACCACAGAGGAGCGTGCTGAAGGGGAAACAATCCTCCCACAGCAGGAGAAGACTGACAGGCAAGTGAGCTGGGGGCAGAATACTGAGTAGGGACACAACAAAAAAGGACAGACTGCTAAGAAACACAATAAAAAGAAAGAAACTAGCAAATAAAAGAAAGAAAAAAAATAATTAACAAACACACCTCAAATAGCAGCAATAAACACAGGGTCTGCCATGGGCAAAGCAAAACGTGGGACATGGAAGAAGTGACCCTAAGCCTAACACGAGAGAGGGCGGTGCAAATACCCAGCAGTGCTTACACTGAATATTTGGCAAAGTCTGACTCACCAGAATATTTGGCATGACATCCAACGCAGTGAGAACAACTAAGATCACCACATGATCAGGCCTATTGCCTGCTGCGGCCCTCTCCTTGGTGCAAACGCCATGGCGGATGACACTAACGTACCCCGCCTCAAGCACAACACCTTGGCGGAAATCCACACCAGCACATGCTTGTTGAAGCCATACTGCCATTAAGCAACCAGGCGGGCCCGTTCACAGCCACACCCCACTTGCATATAATGATAGAAAGACTTAACAATTACTTTGTGGCAACCAGAGAAACAGATGGAACTGTCAAACGCTCACTTTTACTCCACTTTGTAGGAGATGAAATCTACAAATTATTCAAACACCTGCCCAACACTGGCACCAAAAACAATTACAATGCAGCAGTGAGGGCTTTCAATGCCCACTTTGATCCCCAATTGATCCCTGATTTCAAATGATTTAAACTACGTCAAACCCATCAGAGGGAGGGGGAATCCATTGACACATTTTATGCACATCTACGTGCGTTAGACAGCACGTGCAAGGAGGACATCCAGCTAACAGAGAAAAGGGCACAACTTATACAAGGCTGTTGCAGCAAGACATTAAGAGGTCTCATCCTGCACCAACCCAACATAAGCTTAGACGACATTCTTGTCATGGCCAGGTCACACGACCTCTCAACAGCCAGAGAATCAGAAATGGACTTGGCCATCACTCAAGCACCAGAGAAGATGCTCAACATAAAAACGGAATGCGCAGATGCCATATCCACGAAAGGGAAGCTCAACAAACCACGATCACTGACTACAACCCCAACATGGACATGCTGTTGGTAGTGCGCCAGTGAGGAACATCCCCCCAATGAATGCCCTCCCCAAGGTCGCACCTGTTCCAACTGTTGGAGAGTCAACCACTTTGGGTCCATCTGCTGAGGACAACAAAGCAGAGGACCAAAAGGAAGTCAGACGCTGACAAGGTACGTATGACAACTATCATTACATGAACCTGAACTATCAGGAGCGGTCAAAAACTTAAACCGCCTATATCACCATATCGCACAAAGATATTCACATATGGGAGCCAGACTCCTCTCGCACTCAAACGTCACTAGACAGTATGTGTCAAATCCAATGGTCAAGAGTTCAACACAACATTCCACGTAGTTGACAGGGAAGCTGACACCCTGCTGGGAAGTCATGCGGCCAGAGACCTGGGAATCGTGTCATTCGGATGCAGCATTAAGTCTTGCCAAACAGTAACTGCTACAGTAATTTTCAGGACTCCTTGAAGGGGTAGGATGCCTCAAGCCTCCCCAAATCTAACTACACATCGATACAACTGTCAAACTCATCGCTCTCCGGCACAGGTGGGTGCCTTCTCTTCCAAGGCCTCTGGTGAAAGAAGACCTCGACAGACTGGAAAACCTGGGAGTGATCAAGAAAGTATCAGGCCCCAATCATGGGTGTCCCCCTTGGTCATTGCTGGGAAGTCTAAGCAACCCAGCAAGGTGTGTCTATGCATCGATATGAGACTACCAAACAAAGCTATCAAAAGTGAGAGAGAGACAACACCAACCATGGACTACATTATTGCAGACCTCAGTGGCACACAGTGGTTCTCCAAGCTAGACCTAGACTCTGGTTACAACCAGCTGCTCCTGGCAGAAGAGAGCTGTTACATCACAATGTTCTCAACCCACCGTGGGCTGCACCAATACAAGAGACTGAACTTCGGGATTTCCTCCGCTGCCAAAGTATTCCAGGCTGCTATCAGGGAAACCCTCCCAGGGCTCCAAGGAGTTATGAACATAAGTGACGACACCTTATTATTCTCAGTGACAGCGAGGAATACCACAAGCATCTGCGAGCCATGCTGAAGTGCTTATGGGAACATGGGATAACCTTACATAAGGACAAGTGTTCATTCTTCCAGAACTCCATCGAGTTTTTCAGTTATGTATTTAATCAAGAATGCGTACAAGTGGAGCTGAGGAAATCACAAGCCATAAACCAAGCCACAGCACCCACTACAGTATCTGAAGTCCACAGCTTCCTCAGGATGGCCACATACCGCGGCTGCTTCATCCCAACCTGGCAATAGTTGTCAAACCCCTGCGAGCCCTCACAAAGGCAGACGTTTTGTGGAAGGGGGAAAGACCAGAAGAACAAGTATTCGAGAAGGTCAAAGCTGTCCTGTTGAGTAAAGCAACAATGGCCACAAATGACCAACAGAACTACTGGTAGATGCCAGTCCCTGAGGGTCGGCACAGTACTGAGGCAGGAAGTAGAACCAAGCAAATGGGCACTGCTGGTGTTTGCCAGCTAAGCATTCAACCCGATAGAAACAAGATATGCCCAATATAGAGAGAGGCTCTAGCGATCAAGTGGGCTTGCACACATTCTCACTATACCTCTGTGGGAGACCATTCACAGTGGTGAAGGGTCATCAACCTCTTATGCCGCTGTTTAGAGCAAGAGCCCCTCATCTACCACCCTGGATAGAGAACTGGACTATTCAACTCCAGTACTACAATTTAGACATTGTATACAGACAAGAGGCCAGGAACCCGGAGACGTTCTATCACTCCACCCCACCAAGGAAGACGGCAAAAGAAGAGGATACCAAAGCATCCGATGAATACATTCACCTGGTAACACAAGGTGCGTGCCCAAGGGTCTGAATGAGAACTTGGAAGCCAGGCAAAGTGATACCCTACTGACCAAAGTGACTGAGGCCATAGAGCAAGGATTTTAGGGGCGAAACAACCTTTGAAATGCCCAGCACTGGCAAGGGAAAGATAGGGAGAGCCTAATACAGATATTGAGGATCCGTGGCAAACTCATTACCTCTCCAGAGGGCTTAATACTGCAAGGCCACAGAATTGTAATCCCATTGAGCCTGTGGCACCATGTGTCATCCCTTGCACACAGAGGGCACCAGGGTACTGCAAAATTAAAGTCACGGCTGAAATTAAAAGTTGGTTTCCACACCTCAAGACGAAAGTGGAAGATCTTATCCACAATGTCCCGCTTGTTAACTTACAAGCACTCAGGAGGCACCTGCACCCATAATCATGGAAAAGCTAAGTACCACCCTTTGGTCCAAGGTTAGCATTGACTTTGGGAGCTTCCCTTATGGAAGAATACCAATGGTCTTGGTAGACGTATACTCCAGATATGATATCCCGGATTTGACAGCGTTCAGTAAGGGCGCGCCTGCGTTGGAGAAGGTACTCGCACTGTTTGGGCTGTCTGATGGGATAAAGACTGATAACGGACCTCCATTCCAAGGAATAGAGTTCAAAGAATTCCTTGAATACCTAGGATTCAAGCATCTCCGCATCACCCCTCAATGGCCTCAAGCAATTGGGGATGTGGAACGCTTTATGTGTATCCTCAACAAAGCCCTGAAGATTGCAGTGTTGGAAAAGAGAGACCCTGAGCTCAGTCTCCACATGTTCCTGAAAGAGTACAGAGGAACGCCCCACTGTACCACCCAGCAAACTCTGTAGACCATGATGATAATAGGGAACAGGAAAGACGCAATCCCAGCTCATCCCAAGTGGAACACTCTAAGGTACGAGCCACAAGAAATGCAGAACAGGTGTCAAAGTAAAAAGAGACATGCTGTCACCCGAAACCTTGTGTGGTGATTATGTCATTTTGAAAGGCAGAAAGCCAGGATGGAAATTCCGGACACTATTCGAGCCAGGAGACTGGAAGATAGACAAAATGGAAGGAATAATGGTGACAGTTTCTAAAGGCCAGGAAACTGTCACGTGAAACATATCCTGGTTTTGCAAAGTGGTGAATCCCAGCACCCTAGCACTGGGAGAGGCGGATTACGATGTAACGGTGGACAGCTTCCTTGCTGAAGGGGAAGAATGTCACATGATCTCAGTCGAAGACACCACTCAACAAGATGAGAGGGGGAACTCAACAGAGGGGGCAGATAAGAGGAAGAACACGAAGAGTGAAGAGCTGCCCCAAGTCTGGGCCCAGGCCCAATTCTCCTCCAAGCCAGCGACTCAGAGACTATGTGATCTTAATTCAAGTTTAAAATTAAGTTGTGGAGGGATTAGTGAGCCTCCCAGACAGTGGGAGATGGCTGGGTGACCCGGATGTAGAACACATGCACCCTCTGGCCCAGAGGCTATAAATAAAAGGGGCGTAGACCGCTCTAGGTTTTTAAGCCCACACCATAAATGCAGTCTCGTTTTCCCTTTCTATAGCGTGGTACGCAAAAGGTTAGGCCTCACATGGTATAGGGGTTGTGATTTCGGGCCCCTTAACACCAGGTTACCCTGCAGTAAAGGAGCATTTCTTTATTTCGCCGTTTATATACTGACTGCTGGCAGAACTCAGTCATTGGCCAGCTGCTGCCCTTAAGACCTGCGAAGGAAAATGCTATTGATCGGTTTCATTTTTTAAGAATACCTTTAGAACTCCCCCTAAATCTTGATATTCACTGTAATGTTGCATTTTGGCAAATCTGTAATTTGCAGTCTCCTTTGAATTCGTGCGCGTAATTGGATACTTTGAACCTTTCGAGGAACATAATCAAGGCAAAATATGATTCGAGTATTTCGTTTCGTTCCCACAAGGTGGCAGCAGCGCACACAAGATAACGAAGTGTTATCGTTTCAAGAATTATATCTGGATTTGAAAAGTATCTTTAAGAGGTAGAGACATGACTGCATCTTGTAACCAGCAACCGCGAAAGGTCACTTCAATACAAAGATACCAGCAAATCTTGAGCAGATGCTTCTCTGGTATTTGTTGCTTTCTTCCTTTACTCCGAATAGCGGACAGAGAAGCACAAGAAACAAAAAAGGGACCGAATAACGAGCTCTTTGATGAGCAGAACTACAATACCCAGGAACCCCTAAAATAGAACTATGAATGAATGTTGCTCATCCCTCGGAAGAACCTACAGCTTTGAGACTACTTATGACCCTGGGTAGGAAATAAGGGGAACCTAGTGGTGGCAATTACTATCCATTTATCATCTTGAGTCAAAGCTTGAGTAATATCACATCGGCTATCTATCATTATTGGCAAAATGATGCCACTGACAGAACCGTCCCTCCTTTTGCTTTGATCCAGACAACATACAAGTATTGACAAAGCCAACAGTTCTCGCCTTTGTAAGCGAGTACGATGGTTTAGTTTGGAAAAACATATATCGCAAGGACATGTCACAAAAAGAAAAAAAACACCCAGAGAACATTCTACCACCTAAGGGTGGCACCCATTTGCTAGCAACAAAAGCTTTAAAGTAAGTAACCACTGCATATAATTTCAACAGGACATCGTGTGCTTCCGAGCAGGCAGGTGTATAAAACCGTTTTACTTTTAATGCACTTTACTGGAATATGATGTTTACTGGTGCGAGGAAAAGATACCATTCAGTTTGAATCACTGTATCCTGAAGATATTGTTTCAACATAGAAGCATAAATGAAAACAAATAATACATTATGAAGAGAAGAAAAACTGTATTGGCATCTAAAAGTATTGGCCATCAGCCCTGGCACCGAAGTGTCCTTTCTTTTAGGAGGCACATGTGACAGGTTAAAATACACCCACTCGGAGAAAGCGCGCGGAAGGGAACATGTGAAGACGGTTGAAGAGGCCAGTGGAGAAAGGGCTGAACTAAAGCCCTTCTACGTATGTATACATGCATGTAGTTTTATTTATGAATTTATTTGATTACATGAAGATGAGGGGGATATGGCTGAAGCTGTTGGAAAGCCCTAAAAATCAGTTTCTAAGGAGAGTGTTGACATAGAGTTCACTTCTGTTGTCTGCGGACACATTCACTGTAACTGATCAGTGTCACTCTGCTTACAAAAGCAAAACGCAGAATGACTTCACAGTACGTGAGGCTGAAAATAACACAGTGAAATGGCCTGGAGGTGGGGCAGGCAGAGGTGTGCTTCAGCCTAGGGCTCGATCCAGGACAAGGCAGCCATGCCACCAGCGATGATGGTGGCTGTGTGGGTAAGGGGGCGGCAGAAGGCGTTATGTCTGTAACACGATTAGACAGAAATGTAATACCATAATGAAAATAATGAAATTCAACGAAGACCTGTAACAGGTTTCTCCATCACAAAATCAACAATTTGTGAGTATGCAGGCAGTGCTTATAGTTATATGTAGACACGCATGCCTGTGTGACGCTGTAATGGTAAGACGTGGCAGCTTCCAAATGACTGCAATGACCATAAACTGGGCCTCTGAAATTATGGGAAACATAGAACCATAATATGTGTCAGGGTTGAATAGATTACGTATCAAGATCCATTTGCAGACCCATCATTGTGGAAAAACACCCTAGTCTCCATTAATTCCAAGGACCTTACACTGCGCTGGACAGTGATCACTGCCTGCTGTGAAAGCATTTACTTAAACTTTGTACATGAGCAGTGCAAGCACCTTCGTTGGCTGCACCCCAGCAGCTTTTCTCATAGCAGGTAGGGAGCACGGCCCGCCTGGGTAGGACAGGGCACGGGAAGGTGGGGGCCGGGCCACCAGACAACTAAGAAGTATCATGGTGGAGTCTCCACAGAAACACAAACCCCCCTAGCTGGGCTCCTTTGAGTACACCTGGACAACACAGAGAGCAGCAACCCGTGTCCCAGGAATGGTGCTGGGCCAGTTGATAGCCAAAGCCAGCACATGCTGAATCAGGGATGGAGATATCTGAACGAAAGGGTTAAACACTTAACATCTGCATCTACCTGCAACTTCAAAGTATAGTTTGTGTTTTTTTGTTGCTGTTTGAAACATTAACACTTTATTTCTACACTGCAAAAGCAAACACATATCAGTAAAGGTAGTATGAACAAGCGTAGGGAAAGCCAATGGTGTTCGTGTCTGTACAGGGAATGATTTCCTCTGCTCACACACAAATAAGTAGCTGGGGATAACTAAAAAGAGGGAGACGGGGGGGGGGGGGGGAGGGGGTAAAGAACCTCTCTAAAAATCTGTTAAGAATTTTGATGATGTCAGTCTCTGCGTATAGAATTTCAAATTGTGAGCGAGATAGCTCAGTGGGTTAATAGTCCTACTGCAGAATTATTTGTAATCTGCCAGTAACTGGTTCTAATCCAAGTGAGTTAGCGAATTAAGTGCAGCTGGCAAGAAGTAAACTATAATCTAATAAATGAGTTTAAATCCTAAGGACTGACCTTCACTCACAGAGTGCCACGGGGGTCCAAATTCTGGGGCATATTTATACTCTGCACCTAATTAGCGTTATTTTTTACTCTAATTCAGTGCAAAACTAACTCCACATTTATACTTTGTCGCTAGACCTGTCTAGTGCCAAATTTATGGAGTTAAAGTCATTTTTTGGACGTGGAAACCTACCTTGCCTTAATGAGATGCAAGGTAGGCATTCCCGTGCAAAAAATTACTCTATGGCCTTAACGCCATATTTATACTCCCGTGCAAAAATGGTGCACGGGAGGGAGAAGGGGTCAAAAAATGATGCAAAGCTTGCTTTGCCCCATTTTTTAATGCCTGGGTCAGGGCAGGCATTAGGGGACCTGTGGGCCTATTGCCATGGTGGAACACCACGGAATAAGCCCACAGGTGACCTCCCCAGGCCCCAGGGACACCCCCACCCACACCAGAGGGACAGCGGGAGATGGGGGACCCCATCCCAGGTAAGTACAGGCAAGTATTTTATTTTTTAAAGTGCCATAGGGGGCCCTGAAATGGGTCCCCATACATGGCACAGGGTGCAATGGCCATGCTCAGGGGACCCTGGTCCCCTGTGCTGGCCACTGGGGTGGTGGGCATGACTCCTGCCTTTTCTAAGACAGGAGTCATGTGGTATGGATGGTTTTGCATCAGAAAATGACTCTAGGCAGGTTAGAGTCCTTTTTTTACTCTAACCTGCCTAACGTTATTTTTTGGTGCAAAACCCCCTTCTTCCATACCACCAGCCCTACATGACTAACGTCATTTGTTTTACACTAGCCTACCCTTTGCACCGGCTTGCACCATTCCATAAATATGGTGCCCGGCTGGGGCACAGAAATGGTGCAAGCCGGTGCTAAACTTTTTGGTGCAAAACTGCGTTAGTGCAGTTTTGCACCAAAAAGTATAAATCAGGGCCTCTGTGTCCACCATTTTACCGTGAATCCTTTGGTCTTCCTCAGCGTTTGTGAAGTTTGATTAAAAATTGGGCAGGGATGGGCGGAGGGACAGGAGAAGTGAGAGTCATGAGAATATGTACAAGCTGGATGTATGTGAGTGTTAGCATCCTGCAGAAGCACTGATCGGATGCACTTTTCCTTGTAGCTGTGTTAGAGGGAGACTGGGACACGATCTGTACACAGACAGCTCTGTGCACCTCTCAGAATGTTGTCTAAGGCTAACAATGGTTCCAGTGAGTTATTACCCTCCCCGCAGTGCACTGAGAGTGTGAGATTTCTATAACAAGAAACAAAATTAAAAACAATATTCACACAATTCTGAATTTCCACTTAAAATGTTGTCCCAAGACCATTTCAACCATCTGTCATTTAAAATCCACTATTGGAACCGTGGGGGCTTTTAGAGGAATTTAGACCTTTTGGTAAGTCAGTAAATGGACGAATGTAACCTCTATTTCATTGCGTGCTTCATTTCCAATTGGCTCCTTCAAAAAAGTAAATTAAGATGTTTTAAACCTTATATGTGACTAGGAGTCTTTAAAGGTTTGGGGGAGTGGAAGCTCCACCGTAAATTCATGAGACTCCTGCTCCCCTACACCAGCATTTTACTCTTCCCAATTTGAGTTGCAAGATCTCCTGGTTTGCTGTGGCAATGCCTCTCTACTGGTTCCCCTCTCAGAAATCCTTCATCCAAACAGTTTGCTGGGTCACAGGAGCAGATGTTAGTTTTTTTAAGGTAGGGCTTTCGACACATATTTTTTCACCTTAGAACCACAAGCAACCCATGGCATTTCCTGCGCATAAAAATCGAAAAATATTACAGACATGCAAAAAGAAATCTCCATGAACATCAGGGATACTTAATTTTAACTATTTTTTAAGGTTGTACACCACAGTAATGAGTACAGAAATATCGTCCTACAAAATGTCAACTCTCGAACATCGGCTACATATCTATCTATCTATCTATCTATCTATCTATCTATCTATCTATCTATCTATCTATCTATCTATCTATCTATCTATCTACTTCAGGTACATAGGTGTGAAATTAAGAACAGTACATCTATACTAACCAACGTATACTTACCCTGACAATATATATGCGGTTTATATTCTAAAGCCAATATTTTTGCTGGATCATGTTAACAACTTGATAACGTAACACAATCTGATAATCATAGAACACTTTTTTTAAAATAAACAAATCCCTTTTTGGGGGCCCAAGAGTTCCCCACAACACTGAATGTGGCAGGGAGGTGGGCTATGTGATGGAATCGAAATCACCCCAATTGTATGCCCAGGTGAAATTCAAATTACGCCAGCAGAATCTTCGATAACTTCACATTATACTTTTTATGTAAAACCCCTGAGATTATGCCATTAATTTATATTGCATAATTGCGATGTTGTTCGAGTAAAAATCCTACTGCGGGAGCACAGGAACAACATTAGCGAACTGAACATGGTTATTAAGTCCAATGCAATTTTTGTTTTTTATTAGTGCAACATATGTCCTTTTGTCCAAAATGGGCAAGAAGCCTGGAATTTCCTGGAACATTTTCACATACATTTTAGGCCATTTTGCATAATTTCCTCAAAAGAAATGCCTCAGTCATTTATTTTCCAATTTGACAATACTCCTGAGAAATAAATGGAGAACTTCTACTGAGATACTGCTAGAATAGTAGATGTAGTAGAAACCACAGAAAATAGGAAATGGAGCTCATTGTTTAATGCTGCCAACCACAGTTATCATTTAGAAATGTATGACCTAAAAAAAATTGGTTGTAACCAGTGGCGACTCCACTAATAGGGTGGAGGAGTGTCACCCAGGTGCGGCCCGTCCTTTAGGGCGGGGGGGGCACGCCCCCCCCACCTTTTGCCCCTCATGAAGAATGTCTGTCAGGCTGAACAAAGGTCAGCCTGACAGACACTCTTCATGTTCAGCTCAGGCAGCCAGGAGCAGGCATGCGCAATTTGTGCAGACTCCTGTCTGCCTGAGCTGAACTTTGCTGGGCTGAGGAGGTCACAGCTCCTATGGGCGTGACCTCCTCAGCTCAGCAAAGGCGCCTCAAGGCCCTCCCCTGGGTGACGAGGAATGCGTCACCCATTGACTTCGACCTGGGCACTTCAGGTTTAAGCCCTGAAGTGCCCAGGACGACTGTCAATCAGTGACACTTCATCACAGAGTGGGGTTGGGTCAGCAGTCTCACTGACCCCATCCCACTCTGTGACGAGGCCGGGACTGCTGCCTTCCCTCATTGGCTGACTTAAGGTCAACCAATGAGGGAAGGCAGCAGTCCCAACCCTCCTGGTACTTCCGAGGCTGAAGGTGTGTGTGTGTGTGATATTTTAAAATGAATGTTTGGTGTGTGCGTGCATGTTTAAATGTTATGAATGTTGTTAATGGATGTGCGTGCGTGCATGTGTGTGTGAAATAATGAGTGTGTGTGATCTTTTAAAATTAATGTTTGGTGCGTGCGTGTATGTTTGAATGTTATGAGTGTTGTTAATGGATGTGCATGCGTGCGTGTGTGAAAGAATGAGTGTGTGTGATGTTTTACAATGAATGTTTGGTGCGTGCGTGCATGTTTGAAGGTTATGAGTGTTTTTAATGGATGTGCGTGCGTGTGAAAGAATAAGTGTGTGTGTGTGTGTGTGCTTCCCGCCCGCCCACCCCCGTCCCTCCTATAGCTGCCGGCCGCCACTGCTGTCACCCCGCTAACCAGCAGCGGCAGCTGCAAACCTTTTACCAAAAAAAGAGAATAAACTGTGTTTATTATCGTTTTTTTGGTAAAATGAGAGTGGCCTCAGGCTGTGACGAGCACTGAGAGGGAGTGCACAGCACTTCCCCTCAATGTGCATGTATGTTTGGCTGGGCGTCTCGGGCCAGAGAAACGCACGTGCAGTAGGCTCTCTTCAGCCCAGCAACACCGTTGCCGGGCTGGAGAGAGCATGCACAGGCTCCCAGTCTGCCTGGGAGCACCCTGGCTGGGTGCACCCAGCCACTCCTGACAGTGCTCTGAGCCACGTCAGGATTGGCCGCAGGGAAGGCTGGGAGCCTGTATCTGCAGCAGAGGAGAGGATGGATTGGTGCGGCGGCGATGGAGGTAAGTGTGTTTTTTTAAAATTAATTTAATTTTGATTTCAACCCCCCACTGCATGCTGCTCTGCCCCTTCTGTGCGCCGCCAGCGGCGACTGGTTATAACGTTAAATGCCAATGGCCAAAAACCCTTTCAGGGGAGGATAGGAAGTGCTACAAAGGCTACACGATAAATAAGTGGAGACCAACAGATAGGAGAAAAAAAGACCAATATATCTCTGGTGAACGTAGTGAAAAATCTGTCCAAAAAGTTGCTTAAGATCTAGGTAAGGCAGACACCGACTCCAGAATTTCTAAAATAGCTCCATGAATCATGCAACAATATTTCAAATATGTTCAACTCTTTTTGGTAACAATACCCATTACAATAATTTCAAAGTAGGTGAAAGCCCACACGAAAATGTGGACTTCCTGACAGGTTACTGTCAAATCACTGAAGACTACAACCAACCTTATTGACAAAGGTATGCTTCTCAGCTGACACAAACAGAGAATATAAGCTTTTGATCCACGCCATTAATTAGAACAGCTACACATTTGAATCCAGGACATCTGACCCCATGTGACTTTTACCAATGCTATTGGATCCTAATGTCCATGGGGTCCTTTTCCCTCTCAAGGAGGTCATGGGAATCTTGTGCTGAATAAAGAATCCGAACTAATTAGGAAAATAGGAAACTGGTCATATCCCCAAGCAGTAGGATGCGTCGTTAATCCTATCTCTATTTTCTGTACAACTTCTTTAATGGTTAGGGAAATAGATTTTAGCGTTTTCAAGTATTAAAACTGGTTGGACAATCATGTGTTTAATCATAGCACATGAAAATGTATATCATAGCCTGTAAGATTTGGGTGTGAATCTGAAATGTTCTAACCATTCCTGCAGTGTAACCAACTAGGTCAGTGTAACGAGCGAAGGAGAGGGGAAAGTGGGGGTGTCACTTTCGGGAGGGATCGGGGTGCTTAGGAGAGCAAGGGTCGTGTGTACTCTATTTAGAAAAGTAAGCAACACTTGAAGCCCACACGGTTATGAAAGCAATCAGGTATCCATGCGCTGGACAAAAGAAATCGAGAAAAGCTGCCAATAATCTGTAGAGCACGTGCCTTGGAAAGTGCGTCACCTGCAGATTACAGGCCTCGTTCCTAATGAGATAGCTCAAGAGGTTGAAGCAGTGATCTGAGTGCAGGTAACAAGTTTAGGGCCATATTTATACTTTTTGACGCAAAACTGCGCTAACGCAGTTTTGCGTCAAAAAAGTTAGCGCCGGCTAACGCCATTCTGAAGCGCCATGCGGGCGCCGTATTTATTCAATGATGTTAGCCGGCGTTAGCCGCCGGCGCTGCCTGGTGTGCATGAAAAAAAACGACGTACACCAGGCAGCGCCGGCGTAGGGGGATATGGAGCTTGGGCGCCAAAAAATGGGGCAAGTCAGGCTGAGGCAAATTTTTCGCCTCAACCCGATTTGCGCCATTTTTTTCGACTCCCAACCCCCATAGAAATGACTCCTGTCTTAGCAAAGACAGGAGTCATGCCCCCTTGCCCAATGGCCATGCCCAGGGGACTTCTGTCCCCTGGGCATGGTCATTGGGCATAGTGGCATGTAGGGGGGCACAAATCAGGCCCCCCTATGCCACAAAAAAAATAAAAAAACACTTACCTGAACTTACCTTAATGTCCCTGGGATGGGTCCCTCCAGCCTTGGGTGTCCTCCTGGGGTGGGCAAGGGTGACAGGGGGTGTCCCTGGGGGCATGGGAGGGCACCTCTGGGCTCCTTCAGAGCCCACAGGTCCCTTAACGCCTGCCTTTTCCAGGCGCTAAAAAACGGCACAAAAGCGGCCGTACGTCATTTTTTTTTGCCCGCCCACTCCCGGGCGTGAATTTTGCCCGGGAGTGTAAATACGGCACACATGCCTCGGAGTCACTTTTTTACACGGGAACGCCTACCTTGCATATCATTAACGCAAAGTAGGTGTCCACGCTAAAAAATGACGCAAACTCCATGGACTTTGGCGCTAGACGAGTCTAACGCCAAAGTATAAATATGGAGTTAGTTTTGCGTCGAAATTGCGTCAAAAAAAATGACGCAATTCCGGCGCAAACAGAGTATAAATATGCCCCTAAATGCCAGTGTATTAGCTTGTTCGGGAGGGGGAGGGGCGGGGGCGTGCGTGCATTGTTTGCGCTTTCCTGTGTGCACGTGCGTGGCAACCCCCGTCCAAGCAACTTGACAAAAAGTAAGCAGATCAGATCATCTAATCTCAATGCTGATAGGATAAGTCGTATTTCACAGAAATGAGAAAAATGTCTGTGTCTTAGCTGCTTACATTTTCAACGGGACAAGTATCTAACGGTATGAGTGCAGATCATACAATGAGAACCCCGCCGAGACACAGCAGGCCTAACTGGGAGTCTATTCATCCGACTATGAAGCCCAAATTGCATTTATTTGGGGTGTGACAACCCTCACAAACACCCGTTGATGATACTCTCCCGAGCATCCACACTAGTTCCTCTGAAAAAGCTTTGACTGCTCAACCAAGTCCAGGATAGTCGAGCCAACTTCCTGTGTCAGACAATGAACCTAGTGACCTGACCAGAAGGGAACATAAGTAGTGTTCCATCTGGTTCTGAAAATATGGGAACCGATTAACAAACTAGCCACATGGACTATTTAATATGTCAATCAATAATTAATCACATTTATAATGTTTTCTCTATCAAATAAAAAAGCGCATTTTCTGTTTGCTGTAAGTTGGACTCAGTAATTAAATATAGCCAGCACCAGGAACTGAGTTTGTGTTAATGCAACGTTTTTTGTAGAGTTGCCACATGTATATTTTTGTAATTTTCAAACTTTTACACAATTGACTGCAAACAAGTTGAGTTTCGAAATTGTCCTGTGACTAATTATAGACGTAAAGTATCCTCTCGCTCTCCACTAACAATTCCCAGCTCTGTAAGCAGTTAAGATAAGCCCTATCTAATCATTTCACATTAGTTGGCACAACACACATTGAACGCATCACGTAATTAATAGCCTTAATTGTTCTCGAGCTGAATGCCGCAGTGTACACGTGCTCGCCTCTGCCATTGTCTTGGGAGGCTTGAGTTTGAGAAAGTGCCAGGTGGCAGACCCGACATTTGCATGAGGTGCAGGTATCATTCTCTTTGCACACAAGGACAGACAGCTTTTCTATCAGCCTTTGTTTTGTTGGAAACCCATAATTTTGGCACTCGTCGCTCTGCCAAAAAACGATAAAGAGACCAGAGAATTTCTTTTCGGCTTCCAAAAAAAGGTGAACCAATGTTATATTAAGCTGGACTAAATGATGTTTGTGACATTCATAGCAAACTATTGCATGCAACATACCAGAAGAGATGCGTTACTATGTATTTAGGTAGAATTCTTGCTCTCTGGTTGGTTCAGCCATAGAGATGTGCCAGTATCATGACACAGGACTCCAGATTAGCTTTCTCAAAAGTAAGTGCTGTTTTTGCAGTTTTCTTTGGTTGCCCAGTGGTGCTGGTAGAAGCGAGGTGCAGTCTGCAAGGAAACTCTTTAAGGCAGGCATTTGTTGCTGTGATATTTCAATCCACGAGAATGCCAGCGGGCTGCTGGCAGCGAGTTCAGGGGCTCTGGGTGTTTTATGCATCCCTTAGCTTCAATGATATGCTGCATGGAAAGACTTGCCAGCAGGAAATAGAAACAAATGCAGATAAATAAGCAAAGTAAATATTTAAAAATAATGTGTGAAGTATTTTCTATTTTCCATCCAGAGAACTCAATTAATGTAATTTATTTGAAAACTGTCAAACGAATGGAAGATATCTTAAGCTCCAACTGTATAAAGAAATCTGTTTATGGCAGCCATAAATCAAATACAGTGAATTAAAGTGTCTGTAGTAATAAAAACTCCTGCTATAAAGGTGTTAAACACACAGGAGACATTAAAAAAGAACACGTCCCCCCCAAAAAAATAATTGGAAGATATGGCCCAAATTTAAGAAGGGCCTAGCGCCAACTATCGCCACATTAGCATAATGTTTTTGATGTTAATGTGGCGATAGTGTGGCAAAAATGGCGCCCTATATTTACAAAGTGGTGCAATACACGCATTGTGCCACATTGTAAATCCTTGCGCCACATCATGCCTGCGCCAGGCATAATGTATGCAAGGGGGCGTTCGCCCGTTAGGGGGCCCATAAAAATGGCACAGTGGAATGCATTTGTAGAGGCATTTTTAACGCTGGCACAGAGCAGGCGTTAAAAGGAGGCACACCATTATTTTTAATGGGCCTCTCTGTTCTTTGCAGGATTAGTGCCAACATTTTTGGCGCTAATCCTGCAAAGCACAACCATAGCGTTAAAAATTATGACGCTATTGTCCTTAACCTGCGCCAAGGTGCGCCGTATGTTAAATACTGGGCACACATGGAGACATGGGGGGGCAATGGGCTGCAAGAAGAGTGGTGCATCAAGACATGAAGTGCCACATTTCTTAAATCTGGACCTCAATATTAGTAGGCCAGGCCATTCGAAACAACTGGGCAATACATGAGCAAGAAAAGACTACCTCTTCCCATAAAAAATCCCTCACACCTGTGAGAGAATACAGGACTTGGGGCGCTCTGTTTTCTAGTATTGCATAGATTAGAAACTGTAATAACAATGTAATGAAACTCCAAGCTCAGACCTGAAGTTGATTAAATTAAAACCAAACCTAACAATTTCTGGAGAGGTTCAAGAAAATGTGTGTTTGGCAGATCTTAACAATGAATGAATGAATTCAATTCTGAATGTAATATTCGTCTGCCTAGAACTCATAGCAATCATGTGTATATCTTTTGCATCCGGTGCCTGAGATCCAGGGCAAGATGAGTTGTCCCATCTAGCCCATCGACACAGACTTTCTATAGTGTGAAACAATCTAAAAAGAGTAAAAAAAAAGATCTGCTAATTTGTTATTGGGTTATAATTGAGGAAAGTGCAAGTTTTAACAGATTGCATCTCCTCTAGGGTAGAATTTGATTGCAGTGGGCCTTATTCAGCGGCGGCCACTGTAAATCTGAAGAGGGGGGTGTAGACGAAGGGGGGGGGAATAAAAAAATAATAATAATAATAAACTTTTCTTACCACCGTCTCCTACCGCCTCAATCCTGTTCCCTCGATGTGATGCCCCAGCATTCACTGGGACACCAGCACAGGCTCCCCAGCAATCCTGGCACTGCTTATATGCCAAACCTAGCATGAAAGCAGCACCAGGATTGGTCTGAGCATCTCAAACTCCCACTCAGATACAGCCCTGGGGTCTGTTCAGTTTCTCCAGCTGTTATACACAGCCAGACTTGAGAAACCTAAGTGCACATGTGTGTTTGGCTGGCCTGAGGCAGCTGGCCAAACACACATGCGCACTTAGGTGCACTCTCTCCTCCTCCACCCTCCACCCTCCCACCTCCTGTGGCTTAGCCCGTCCCTCCCTGCAGAAAAATAAAACGATTATGGTTTTATTTTTCTGCTGCTGGCTCAAACGACTATGGTTTTATTTTTCTGCTGCAGGTTCAGCCAGGGGAACGACGCTCCTTCATCATCGCAAAAGAGCCACCCCTGACCTTATTATGAGTTGTGCCGAGTGGAATTTCCGTGCGGAATTCTGTTGCATTCCATCAGAATTTGCCTCTTGCTCCCACACCTTTTTTTCCCCAGATGCAGGAACAACAGACCCAATTTTACTAAGGAAGGTAGTCTTAAGAGTGGACCATAGTTTATACGTATCAGTCTTTCTCCCTAACAGTAAAATACATATATATTTTTTTAAAGCTTGGGCCAAGACACATTTCAGATTTATGAAAGTAGGAATACAAAAACAAGTAAACATTTTCATAATCTACTGCATGCATGAAGACCACCATGTTTTGGTCTAGGGCTTTCATTCAACCAAAATGGTTAACAGTTCTCAACAAACTGGAGGGATATAGTCTAAATGGAAGGTGCCTGTCATTACCTTACTGCCTAAAAACTCCTCTCTGGTTCAGTAGTATTGGAAATGTTTAGCACAATTACAGGCTTGCACTGGCTCTCAGAGATCACTGAGAAGGTTTTGCAGACCAATTACAGGAATCTGTGGATCATCATAATATATGAGATATCTTTGCTTTTGGTTTTCACTACCAGCATGGCATGGAGAGGGCACTTTCTGCAGATTCATCTCTGCAGATAAGGGTGATCATTATAATAGAATAATTTGTTTTTATATATAGGGATTCATAGCACATTCTTGCCATGCACGTAGGACAACGCTGGGAAGATGGTTCTATGAGGTGAGCGCTAGCTGTTGACATCTCTGTGTGTTGTGCGCAGCGTAAATCTGAATCCATTGCAATGGCATTTCAGCTCTGCTTTCTTCTAAGGTCGACTAACTGAGCACAATTGAACAGGGTAATATTAATGCACATTCTTATTTCTTCGATTTTCCAATCTTTGCCCTTACGCTGACCACCAAGCATCACATAAAAGGCCGTTGAGGGACTGAGTTGAAAGCAGAAGTTTGAAAACAGGGTAATCATGTGATGTCATGAGGGTTAAATGGCATGTTATGTCATCTCTGCCAAATATGCCATTTTTGAGACAATGTCTTTGGGTGTGTCTCACTCTCAAATGAGCCAAAACACCTAAAGTCTGTAATCCAATTTAGTCCCCTCTTACCAGGTTTACTGCTCTCTACATCACAATATATATTTAACATATATGAAACTCGACTTGATGATACCATTTCAATTGCTGTTCTCTTTCTAATTTTAAACACAGACCAACACTGGGAAAGACAATAGGTCTGACACAAGACTGCAGTACCACAGGCTGTCACTAAGTTACCCAAAAGTGAGCAGCAGAAGCTCTCAGTACCACAGCTTGCTACTAGCTGAGGGGGATCAGAAGTTCCAAATTTTCCCAGACAGTCCCGGTTTTCAGATGGCTGCTCTGGTGTCCTGACACTTGTCCTAATTTTCAATACATGGTCCATTTTTATTGGACAAATGTCGTTCCAAAAAACCGGTAAGAAACTATGCTTTCCTTTCAGGAGACACCGCTACAGTGATTTAATATACTATCTGTTTCATTCAGACAGCACAGGAGGAGGTTGGCTGTGTGCTGGCAGCTGAGGTAAAATAGAGTAAAAGAAGCAGAGAACTCTGGGTAGTTCTCAGGTTTAGGTGAAAAGCAGCTCCTGGATAGAGCACCCCACAACACCAGCAACACACTGAATCTTTTCACCTCAAACAACTGTTTTTCTAGCAAAGTATTTAAGAATAGGATTAGCACAGTGCCATCTATGCCGAGCTAGAATGGGACAAAGTCTTTTGACATTTCTACAGCAAAGTGTTTAAGTATAGGATTAGCACAGTGCCATCCAAGCAGGGCTGTAAAATGACAAAAGCCTTTTACCAGTCCAGGCACTTTATTACAGCTTTGGACTGGTAAAGTACCATCCAAGCTAATCTAAAATAAGTAAAAGAAACCCCAACAAGTGTTTTGCTATCATAATATCCTGACAGTGAGGTTTAACTTTGTCCAGGCACAAAGGAGCCCCCAATATAAGTCAAACCAATACCCTTTCAGGCTTAGAGTGCCACATAAATTATGCAAAAAAGAAGCAGAGAACTCTGGGTAGTTCCCGAGTTTAGCTGGAGAGTAGCTCCTTCATGAAGCATCCTACAATAACAGCGATAATCTGAATCTGCTCACCTCAAATGTCTATTTTTCTAGCAAAATGTTTAGGCATAGAATTAGCACAGTTCCATCTATGCCAAGCAAGAAAGGGACAAAGAGCCTGATTTAGAGTTTGGTGGAGGGGTTATTCCATCACAGCGGTGACGGATATCCCATCCGCTGAAATCTAAATCCCATGAGATTCTCTGGCATTTAGATTTCGGTGGACTAGATATCCATCACCGTTGTGCCTGAGCAACCCCTCCGTTGAACTCTAACTCAGGCCCAAAGTCTTTTGCCATTTCTACAGAGAAGTCTGTAAGAATAGGTTTAGCACATCTACGCTGAGCTGTAAAATGACAAAAGCTTTTTACCAGTTTAGCAACAATATTACATCTTTGGATTGGTAAAATACCATTCAAGCCAACCTGGAATAAGTAAAAGCAACCCCTGACATGTGTTTCCTTACCAATATAGCTCTTCAGAGAGGTTTACCTTTGTCCAGACACAAGGGACCACCCAGCATAATTCAAAACAATACCCTTTCAGGCTTAGAGTGACGCATAAATCATGCAAAAAAATAAGCAGAGAACTCTGTGTAGTTCCCAAGTTTGGTTGGAGAGCAGTTCCTGTCAAAAGCACCCTACAACACTACAGCTCACACCGCTGCCGTGCACAGTTTTAGAAGATGTCATGACTGCTGTGGGATAAGTAGCAGTGCATGGCAAAGGTGTGAGTTATATTTACCCTACGGCACGAGCTACAGTTTCTAGAGATAAGTATAACTGTAACTGCTGAATATCTATGGTTTTGTGTGTGTAAAATCTGAACCAATTTATAACGTCTGTATAAACTTTATTTTTTTTACGTGAATGTCTGTGTTTTTTTAATTCTGCTTCCTAGCTATAACATCCATGTAACCTTTGTTTTTTTCAGTGAATTTTTACAGTTTTTAGTGGTATTTGTGAACTAGAATGTCCCTATAACTCTTAGTTTTTTCAGTGAATTTCTAGGGTTTTTTAAAGTACTATTTAATTACCATATGTTAATCCAAATGCCACCACACATAGCCCTTGGCTGTGCATGGCAGATGGCTGGTCACAGGGCCTGGCCTGTGTCCAGGTTCCTCCGGCCAACCCCCTAACCCACATGCAACCAACCCCACACCTCGCAAGGACTTCGGCCGTATGTACTGTGGGGTTGGCCGTAGGGCCTGGACTGCAGAAGCGATGCCAATTCAAGTTGCTTATCCATGTCTTCAAAGCCATCCACAGCCAAGGACCTGAGTACATGAACAACCAACTGTATTTCCACCTCCCGTCCACATACCTGTTCTCTGCCTCCCTTTTCCTTGCAGACACCCCCACATACGTTGCAGCAACAGCTGAGGATGATCTTTCACCTACCTCGCTGTAAAATCTTGGAACAACTTCCCATTTCACCTATGAACCTAACCCTCCTTGTTGGAATTCAGAAGAGGACTCAAGACCTGGCTGTTCCAGTGAGCCCCGGTAGCAACGGACTTCAGCACCTGAAACCCTCACAGGTGATAAGCTGCAGTCTACAAACCCAACAGGAAATCCAACTGAAATGGACTGCAGCCTGGCCCTCTGGCCAACCTCCCGTGTATGCAGCCAACCCCCCTCATGCAGCCAACTTCGCTGGCTCAGGGAGGGGTCCTTGCAATCCCCCTCCCGGAACCAATTTCGAGCCCAGAGACCCAATCCCTCAGGGCCCAGCCAGTAAAAGGTGAGTGCCCTAAAGCTAGTATAGGGCACCCACTGTATCAGTGTTGGGGGCCACAGGGGGATCCCTAATGCCCCCACAGCCAGAGCCAGCTTCCTGCCTCCAGCTGCCACCACTTCCTAGTTGAAGTTGTGGTAGCAAATCAGATCTTATTTTGAGGTAGGTTGGGTTCGCAGTCTCTCCACGCAACTAGTTTTGCATAAGTCTTTTTCCTTTAATAACTTCAAAACAACTGAATGGATTTACACCAAATCACAGAAAGAGATCTTTCTGGACCAAGATCTAGCTTTCTTCCAAATTTGGTGTAGTTCTGTTAAGCAGTTCAGGCTGTAGTCTTGCCTAAAATTCCTACGGGAAATTGTATGATAAAAACATGTTTGGAACAACCCTATTTTCTGCTCCACCACCTGGAGAGTCACAAGATATTCCTGAAGAAGATGATTCTCAACAGGTGCCTTCTTCATCTAGAATAGAGAGTGATGTATGGACATTTTTTACCATACCTAGTGGGGAATTGTGAAATGCAACCTTTGTGAGAAAAATTTCTCTCATGGTACATCAAAGAAGTACAGCCACGGAATGACGAGTTCTAAGTGTCTGAGTGTATATGTCAGTGTGTCCCTGAATCTGTCAGTGTATGGATCACTGTCACCTAGGTATTACAGTGTATGCATTACAGTGCACCTAGGTGTCTCAGTCAATGCACCAGTTCAACCTGATTGTGTCAGTGCATGCAACAGTGCATGCCAGAGTGTGTCACTACTCTTTAGTACAAGTCTGAGGATGTTAGTCTATACATCACAGTGTGCATAGGTGTCTCAGTGTACAGATCAGTGTGTGCCTATGTGTGTCAGCGTATGCAGCAGTGCCTCCCTGGTTGGGTTATTGAATCTATCAGTGTGATTCCAGGTGTATGGCTTAGTATATTACTATCTGCACTAGTGAATACACAAGTGACTTTAAGACTATTTCACTAGATATGAGACTGACTGTATATTTTCCTTATTAGCTATATAAGTATCATATGTTCTAGTAGAGTGCATATATACCTGGGCATAGGCCTCTACAACCTTTCAGCTCAATCAGTAAAACTCAAAAAAACATGTTTCATCTTTTAATAAAGATACACTCTCTTCTATGCTCTACATGCATCTCACTTAAAGGGGCATTATTCTTACAACACACAGTACAAACCTACTTAAATACATTGTCTAATGTCAAGTGTACTTAAAAATAAAACTGTGTACCTTTGCTAACAATTTGTACCCTAAACCATATTTAAATCATACTTTATATGAATAAAAATCTTTGTTAGCAATATACAAAACTACATATTGCATTCATATTATTACATCCTAAATACATCTTTTACAGCAGCCTATGTACTTAAATTATACATCAATAATCAAATGGTTGTTAATGTCTCTAAATGAGTAGAAGTCTCCCTTTATATTTGTATTATTTTCTATCTCGTTAACAGTATACATTAGACAGTATACATATACCTTAACATACCAAGTGCACTTTTAACACAATAAAAATTAAAAACATTTTTCTCTCTTCTATATACACAGCAGCCTCCTCTTCACCCTACATACAGTATATCTGACCCCTTCACCCTCTACAGCAAACACAATTCATCCTGCTCTCACCCAATCCTTTTTCTTACCTTTCCAAGTAATATACTTCACTCATATCAATGTCTAACTCATACTGAAATAACCTCTATCATCTCTCAATAGATGTGTGACTCTGCATGAATTCAACATTGCTTTATACATACCCAATTTTGTATAGACAAACACATTATATTTTTAGAACTCAATGTAACATTTTTAGCCATTAAATTACTCATTAGTGCATTCTCCATACTAGCTTCAGTATACATGAGGGATCACTTTAATATACTGATAGAAACTGGAAACATCCATGAAACCCCTTATCTAAGTTCAGCTGAATACCTTTCTTATACAATTAATTATTTGAATAATTCCTTTAGATACATCACAAACTTAGTATATATATCTTTTATAGCATTTTGTGAACACCCTGCTGATTTTCTTCAACCGAATCTTAATTTATTCATATACTAACACTTTCTAAAATAAGGTCCATTTCACTACACATACCTGAAGATTCTCTTTCTTGTGCTCTATGTTTCTTTTTCAGAATCAGTTAGAATTTCTTCTCACTGAATAGAGCTCATTAAACCAACTACAAGAACGGAAGTCCACTCTCATAGCAGGCAACCAGTAATGGCAACCTCTTCAACTCTCCTATAAAGGTTACTGAGTCAATAAACCAATCACAATACAATGTTCTACTACTTCTCACTGGTTTATGTAGTTAACCCCTTGCAGGGCCCCTAAAACGTTAGCCAATAAGATGTGAGTTTCACCAGATCTGTGCATTTACCGAGGCGCTCAGCATGGCCCCCTTGTGCAAATTCACAGGTGGATCCACATTTCACAAGAAAGTTTGGAAACTATTTTTTTATCCTATTAAAAAAAACACATCCACATAAACACTTTTTTAGAACACAAAACCAAATCATAACATTAAATAATCATTATAAATCATTACTGTCTCTTTCTCTCTATATATATATATATATGGTAAAACAAAGTCACATTCTAGTCTTTTTTTCTATTCCCTTCCCTCTCATGCTTCTCTAGCTCTGTTACCATGGTTACACAGACTGCAACATTCTGCTACACCAGGTCACAAGTTCAGAACAGTTTCTGACTACAGCATGCTTAGTTTCAAGCCACATTTTGCAGGTGTGCTTGAATCTTTTGAGTAAACATATCACAGCTATTTTTTTTACTGTTTTCCAGTTTTTCTAAACCCAATCTAACATATACTTACAATTCACATAACCTCACCACCTACCTTCGCCCAAAACAGTATCTACAACAGCCAATGGAATCACTTCTTCCAGACAGTACATATTGCCCTCCATTTCAACTGATTTTCATCTCATACCAGCCTCACTCAGCTGCAGCCATCTCTTGTGTGCTTCTCCGGATTACCTCCAAGATGCTCAGAGTGTGGATTTTGGGTCACAGCTTCGTGTTTTGGGCCTGAGAGAGTGCAAACAGAAGTGGTATTGACAGCGACCTAGGTTTGTCTGATATGGATATTACTTGGATTGGCCAAAGAGGGTTAAAGTGGCATCAATTACTTCCTTTGGTTGAAACTATTGTGGAGTGCCAACATCCAGACCTTATGATTGCCCACTGTGGTGGCAATGACCTAGGTGTGGCCACAGGAGTTGGTTTAGAAATCCTAATAAAAAAAAAAACCCTTTGAAAAGTAATGACACTCTTCCCACACACTGCCTTGATTTTTTCAAACGTTAGTCAAAGGCAGAAGTGGAACTAGTCAACTAAGTTCTGCTCACAAACATGAAATCCTGGAAACATGTCAATAAAACGGTTTCTGCATTCCTCAGGGACCAAAACACGATTTCTATATACCACAATTAGTTACGATTTGATATGAAGAGTATATAAAGAAATGGTGGAGTTCACCTAACAGAGAAAGGCACCAAACTTTTCCTGCATAACTTGAGAGATTGTATCTATCATGTGTAGTAATCACCTACACAGCGTAAACATGAAGGCTCTTTTCAGAGACAATCTATTACCCATATATAGATATATATTTCTATTTATGTACTTTTTTTTCAAATCTCGCACAGTTCTGCAAATGGCTCTGTGGATCTGGTAAAAGGAAAAGAAACACTTTTTTTGGATGCAAGGGTGGGTGAGAGAGTGTCTCTGAGGGTGAGAAAGAGATTGAAACTGTCTGTGTAGGTGTGAGCGTGCTTGTAACAGTGTCTGCCTGGATGTCAGACTGAGTGTGAGATTAGCTGTGTGGGTGTCAGAGTGTGTCCCTGGGTTTTACACTACATGTGATAGTCTCTATGTTACTGTGACACTGAATGTGAGAGTCTGTGTCTGGGTGTGAGTGGGAGTGTGACAGTGTCTGCCTGGACTCAAGGGTGGGTGTGAGAGTGTCTCTCTGAGTGTGAGAGTAAGTATAAGAGTATCTGTGTACATGTGACAGTGGCTGTATCAGCATCTCTGTGGGTGTAAGAGAGGGTGTGAGAGTGTCTGCCTGCATGTCAGACTGAGTGTGAGAGTGTTTATCTGTGTGTAATACTAAATGTGATAGTGTCTCCATTAGAATGTACTCTTTTTTTTTAACGTTTTCCAAGCTCCACAGATCTAACCGCAGATTCACACTGGGGCTGCACTGGACCCTGCAGGTGGATCCGCGGATCTTGCCAAGAGTAAAAAAAAAAAAAATTCTGCATTTCAAAGGCATTATGTGTCCCATCATCTCAACTATATCACCCCATAGGGTCAGGGAACCTGTACCCTGACCCCATCAACTCAATTGCCCCCCACATTTCAGCCCCGGGGACCATTCACGAGAAAAGAAAATGGTGGCCACAACATTTCTCTCAGGTTGAGGGCAGCCAATCAGATTCTTCCTGTGCTGAAATGATCTTCTGCCCTATATATCTACATTTTTGGCCTTAAATTTCTCCAAAACTACCAAATGGATTCACACCAAATCACAAAATGTGTCATCTGTGGATAGTAATCTAGCTTCATGGCAAATCCGTTCAGTGATTCGGGCTGTAGGTGTGTCTAAAGTTCCTATGGAAAAATGAATAGGGAAAATGCGTTTTGGGAACCTCCCCTTTTTCTTGGCCCACGCTTGACAGATCACCCCGAAATTTTTCAGACAAAAGCTGAACTTAGCAAAGTATAAGTTTTGAAAAATTTGTGACGATTTATCAAATAGCACCAAAGTTATTAGCAAAAGTATAACTACCTGCTGCGTTTTATTTATACATATATATATATATATATATATATATATATACATATATACAAATCTATAATCTAGGCATGCGCCAGTAGGTAGTTATAGTTAGGACCTTGTTTCGATAGAAAAAGTGTTTTTTGTCTTATCTATATTTTTGGCGCCGTTTGATGAATCTTCACGAAACTTTTCATGGAAAGTTGTGGGGTTATCCATCAAGTGGGGGCTGAGTGAAAGGGGGAGTAATAAAGCTGTGTTTCCCATGTTAATTCCCTTAGGATCTTTGAACACGCCTACAGCCTGAACCACTTGACGGGAATACATCAGATTTGGCAGAAAGCTAGCTTTCGGTACGCAGATTGTGCTCTTGGTTATTTGGTGTAAATCCATTAAGTAGTTTAGGAGAAATGAAAGGAAATCCAAATTTGTATATCTCTGGCTGCGACGACTTTGCGAATACTAACAAGCTTGAGCAGGGAAATGCCTAACTCTGATTGGCTGCCAACACTACGGCTGCGACTACGGCTGCCAGCCACCACGGACTTGGCTTGACTAGTTCTAGTTGGGACCATGTTTCCATAGAAAAAGCATTTTTTGACTGGCCTATGCACCCACTCACAGATTCAGCCAGACACTGATGCACCCAGTAACAGATCTATTGAGACGCTCAGGCACCCACTGGCAGACCCACTCACACACCCACTCACAGACCCACTCAGACCCTCATGCACCCACTCACAGACCCACTCAAACATTGACACACTCACTGACAGAGCCACTCAGACACTCACTCACCTACTAAAAGGCTCACATAGACCCTGACAAACCCATGCACACACCCACTCAGACCCTGACACACCCATTCACAGACCCACTCAGACTCTCATGCACCTACTCACAGACTCAGTCAGACACTGATGCACCCAATCACAGACCTACTGAGACGCTCAGGCACCCACTGACAAACCACTCAGACAACCACACACCCACTCAAAGATCCGCTCAGACCGTTATGCATCCATTCACAGACCCATTTGGACCCTCAGGCATACACTCACAGACCCACTCAGATGCTCATGCACCCACTCACAAACCTACTCAGACACTTATGCACCCACTCACTGATCCTGTCTTACCCTTGTACACTTACTCACACACCCACTCAGACACTCACGTACCCACTCACAGGTTCACTCAGACCCTCACGCACCGATTCACAGACCCATTCAGATCCTCAAGCATCCACTCACAAACCAACTTAAACACTCACATACCCACTAGAGTCATAGATGTGTGTATAGAGTTATTTAGAAAGTGTTGTCCACAGTGTGATATAAAAAAATTCTTATATATACACCTAGGAATTTTGAATGGGCTGGGTCCATTGAACGCCCGCTTTTGTTTTGCGTAGTCACAACTATGTTGTGAAGGCCACAAGAATTTTTTTTAAAAATTGAAAAAATTGTAATGAATAAAATTAACAAACATTTTGGGCAATAGGGTAGCCCTGAGAGGAGCCTTTGTGTTCATTGTGAGTATGTGACTGCTACATGTAAGAATGGATGCATAACTTCAGGTTGGAAAGAAATACCCTGTTGCCTTCGTCTGTGAAGTGCACAACGTCATTTCTAAGGATATCATCTTGTCAAAGCACAGGTTGTTGTTGTAGATGCAGCACATCTTTTGTCTCTTAGGAATGCAGAAATAGTTTTATTAACATGTTTCCTGGCTTTGTCAATTTGTGGCCAGAATTGTTTTGACCACTTCCATTTCTGCCTTTGGTATATGCTGAAGTACACCAAGACAGTGTGAGGGAAAAATGACATAATTTATGTAAAAGTATCCTTCATTAGGATTTCTAGTCCTACCACAGCCAGTGTGCCTAGGTCATTTCCGCCACAGTGCACATGATGAGGTCAGTGGATTGGCAATCCCTGATGCTTTGAACCAAAGACAGCAATTGATGAAACTTTAACCCTCTCTGGCCAATCCAATTAATGTCCACATTAGCCAAACTCAACTCTCTGTTAATTCCACTCTTTCTAGCAGTCTCCATAGCCCAAAAGACATAACAGTGGCCCACAATCCACATGCTAACCATTTTGAAGTGAAGCAGTAGACAGGAGAAGGCTGGGGCTGAATGAGGCAGTTTTGAAAATGGAAGGCAGTTAAAAAGGAGGCGTGCTTCAAGTTTAAAAAAAACATATTTGATTGGATGCTGTGAATGTCCTAGTAAACAAAATTAGGCAGTGTCTTGAAATGATCATTAAGCTGGTCTATGATTGGGTCTGGAGAAATAAAAAATGATAATACAGTCTTCGATATGCGGTTCAATCTGTACAGTAAACCACACCTGCTGCACCAATTTTTTTCACTAGTATGTCCCTTATAGAATGTTCTGCGAACTTGTGACCTACTGGTTCTAGTGGGTTGCTACGAAAACTGTGCTAAGAGTATATTGGGGGAAGGGTATTAAAGAGAAAGTTCTGTCTTTAAAAATTAAAGGTGTTTGTACTCATTATTGATTAATTGATTAATAACGGTTTAAGTTCCTGGTGAAGGATTGCTAATAAGTTGTACTGCAGCGGTAAAGTCATTAAAAAAATCAAGTTATATATGTTTTTGGACACCCGTTTTTTTTGCAACTTCTCTGCCATAATCGAATTAAGATGTAAATATGGATAAAAAGTCCACCATGTTGGCCTTCTTTGGAACGGTGCATAAAGGGGTTAACACATAGTGAACATCCAGAACTGGACTTACTAAAGTAAAATATGAAAGGTATGTTTTGTTATTTCCTGACTTTCACAGTTTCAGACAGTGCAAAGTTGAAAAGGCTGCCATTCATGGTTCCTTTGCATGACAGTGGTGTGTCATTCTTATGCTTAGTTTTCACAATTACTGAGACTTTTGAATATATCTATTAAGATGAAAAATCTATTTCACCAATAAACTCAATCTTCAGGTATGTGAATTACATTTATTTATGAGAAAAAATTAAGAATGCATATATCTATGTGAGATTGTTAACCTGAGAGAAATGTTGCGGCTGCCATTTTCTTTTCTTGGTAAAAGGTCCCCGGGGCTGAAATATGGGGGAAATGGAGTTGATGGTGTCAGGGTACAGGTTCCCTGACCTCATGGAGGGGATATAGTTGTATTGATGGGACAAATAATGCCTTTGAGATCTGGAAAATGATGTTTTTTTGATGCTTCAGGGAATCTGCGAATCCACCCACAGGGCCCAGGGGGAACCAAGGCCCATATTTATACTTTTTGACGCAAAACTGCGCCAACGCAGTTTTGCGTCAAAAAAATTAGCGCCGGCTAACGCCATTCTGAAGCGCCATGCGGGCGCCGTATTTATTGAATGACGTTAGCCGGCGTTAGCCGCCGGCGCCGTCTGGTGTGCGTTAAAAAAAACGACGTACACCAGGCAGCGCCGGCGTAGGGGGATATGGGGCTTGGGCGTCAAGAAATGGGGCAAGTCAGGTTGAGGCAATTTTTTCGCCTCAACCCGATTTGCGCCATTTTTTACGACTCCCAACCCCCATAGAAATGACTCCTGTCTTAGCAAAGACAGGAGTCATGCCCCCTTGCCCAGTGGCCATGCCCAGGGGACTTATGTCCCCTGGGCATGGTCATTGGGCATAGTGGCATGTAGGGGGGCACAAATCAGGCCCCCCTATGCCACAAAAAAAAAAAAAAAAATTACCTTAATGTCCCTGGGATGGGTCCCTCCAGCCTTGGGTGTCCTCCTGGGGTGGGCAAGGGTGACAGGGGGTGTCCCTGGGGGCATGGGAGGGCACCTCTGGGCTCCTTCAGAGCCCATAGGTCCTTTAACGCCTGCCTTTTGCAGGCGCTAAAAAACGGCGCAAAAGCGGCCGTACGTCATTTTTTTTGACCCGCCCACTCCCGGGCGTGATTTTTGCCCGGGAGTATAAATCCGACACACATGCCTCGGAGTCGATTTTTTAGACGGGAACGCCTACCTTGCATATAATTAACGCAAAGTAGGTGTCCACGCTAAAAAATGACGCTAAGTCCACGGACTTTGGCGCTAGACGCGTCTAACGCCAAAGTATAAATATGGAGTTAGTTTTGCGTCGAAATTGCGTCAAAAAAACGACGCAAATCCGGCGCAAACGGAGTATAAATATGCCCCCAAGTGTGAATCAGCAGTTAGATCTGTGGAGCTCGGGAAACGTACAAAAAGAGTAAATTCTAATAGAGACACTATGACATTCAGTATAACACACAGAGAGACACTCTTGCACCTTGTCTGACATGCGGGCAGACACTGTCACGCCCACTCCCACACCTACAAAGATGCTGTTACATTCAATGTCACATATACACACACACTCTTACACTTACTCTTACACTCAGAACAACACTCTCACACCCACACTTTCATCCAGGCAGACAGTGTCACACTCCTACTCACACGCAGACACAGACTCTCGCGTTCAGTCTCACAATAACATAGAAACTCTCACATGTTGTGTCAAACCCAGAGACACATTCTGACACTAACCCTCACACCCAGAGAGCAAATCTCACACTCGGACATCCAGGCACACAGTTATAAGCACTTTCACACCTACACAGACAGTTTCAAACTCACTCTGACACTCAGAGAGACATTCTCACACCCACCCTTGCATCCCAAAAAGTTTTTTTTCCTTTTACTAGATCAACAGAGCCATTCGCAGATCCGTGCGAGATTTAAAAAAATAAGAAGTACATAAATAGAAATATATATGCATATGGGTAAAAGATTGTCTTTGAAAATAGCCTTCATGTTTATGATGTGTAGGTGATTACTACACATGATAAAGGACACAGTCTCTCAAGTTAAGCAGGAAAAGTTTGTTGCCTTTCTCTGCTAGGTGAAATCCGTCATTTTTGTATATACCCTCCATATCAAAACGTAAGTTATTGTGGTATAAAGAAATCATGTTTTGGTCCTTAAGGAATGCAGAAACCGTCTTATTGACGTTTCCTGGATTTCTTTATTCATGGGCAGAAATTAATTGAGCAGTTCCAGTCCTGCCTTCGGCAAATGTTTAAAAAAACCAAGGAAGTGTGTGGGAAGAGTGTCATTAATTTTCCAAAGGTTTTTTTCATTAGGATTTCCAAACCAACTCCTGTGACAACACCTAGGTCATTGCCACCACAGTGTACAATCATAAGTTCTAGATGTTGGCAATTATCAATAGTTTCAACCAAAGGAAGTAATTGATGCCACATTAACCTTCTCTGGTCAATCCAAGTAACATCAACATTAGACAAACCTAGGTCCCTGTCAATACTACTTCTTTTTGCACTCTCTCTGGCCCAAAACGCAAAGCAGTGACCCACAATCCACACTCTGAGAATCTTGGAGGTAATATGGATAAGGCACACAGGAGATGGCTGCAGCCTAAGGAGGCTGATATGAAATGAAAATCACTTGAAATGGCGAGAAGTAGGTACAGTCTGGAATAAGTGATTCCATTGGCTGTGGTTGATATTTATTGGGTGAAGGTAGGTAGTGAGGTTATGTGACTTGAAATTATATGTTGGATTGGGTTTAGAACATTTGGAAAGTAGTAAAAATAGCTGTGATATGTTTACTCTGAAGGATTCAACCACACCTACTAAATGTGGCTTGAACTAAGCATGCTCTAGTCAGAAACTGTTATGAACTTGTGACCTGGTGCAGCAGAATGTTGCTGACTGTGTAGCCATGGTAACAGAGCTAGAGGAGCATGACGGATAAGGGAATAGAAAAATAGACAAGAGTGTGACTTTACTTTGTCATATATATAGAGCAAGTAATGATTCATGATGATCATATAATGTTATGATTTGGTTTTATGTTCTACAAAAAGTGTTTACATTGATCTGTTTTTTTTCATACGATCAAAAAATAATGTCCGAACTTCCCTGTGGATCTATTGATCCACCTGTGAATTTACATAGGGGGGCCACACTGAGCGCCACGGTGGATCCACGGTGAATCAGCGGATCTGTTGAAACTCACATCTTATGAGCCAATGTTTCAGGAGCACTGGAAAGGGGTAACTATACAAACCAGTGAGAAGTAGTAGATCATTGTATTAACATGAAAGGGGGATTGTGACTGGTTTACTAACTCAGTAACCTTGAAAGGAGAGTTGAAGAGGTTGCGATTACTGGTTACCTGCTATGAGAGTGGACTTCCATTCTTGTAGTTGGTTTAATAAGCTTTATTCAGTGAGAAGAAATTCTAAATGATACTGAAAGAGAAACATAGACAATAAGAAAGAGGATATTCAGGTATGTGTAGTGAAATGTACCTTATTTAAGAAAGTGTTAGTATATTAATAAATTAATATTAGGTTTAAGAAAGTGAGCACTGTCTTCAAAAAATGCTAAAAAAGATATAAATACTAGGTTTGTAATTTATGTAAAGGAATTATACAAGTAATTCATAATATAAGAAAGGTAGTCAGCTGAACTTGCATAAGGAGTTTTCTGGATATTTCCAGGTTCTATCAGCATATTAAAGTGATCCCTAATGTTTGCTGAAGTTAGTATGGAGAATGCACTAATGAGTAATTTAATGGTTGAAAATGTTACATTGAGTTCTAACACATTAATGTGTTTGTCTATACAGAAATGGGTATGTATAAAAGCAATGTTGAATTCATGCAGAGTCACACATCTATTGAGAAATGACCGAGGTTATTTCACTATGAATTGGTCATTGATATGAGTGAAGTACATTACTTAAAAAGGTGAGAAAAAGGATTGGGTGAGAGCAGGTTGAATTGTTTTTGCTGTAGAAGGTGAAGGGGTCAAATATGCCGTATTTAGGCTGAAGAGGAGGTTGCTGTGTCTATAGAAGGGAAAAAAAAGAGTATTTAGTTTTTATTGTGTTAAAAGTGCCCTTGGTATGTTAAGGTGTATGTATACTGTCTAATGTAAACTGTTAAGGAGATAGACAATAATACAAATGTAAAGGGAGACATACTCATTTAGAGACATTAACAATCATTTGGCTGCAGTAAGAGATTTATTTAGGATGTAATATACTGAATGCAATGTAGTTTTGTATGTTGATAATATAGATTCTTATTTATATAAATTGTGGTTCAAATATGGTTCAGGGCACTAATTGTGAGCATAGGTACACAGTGTTATTTTTAGGTACACTTGACATTAGAAAATGTGTTTAGGTAAGTTTGTACTGTGTGTTGTAGGAAAAATCACCCTTTAAGTGAGATGCATGTAGAGTATCGAAGCGAGTGTATTTTTATTAAAAGATGAAACATGTTGCTCTGCGATTTAGTGACTGAGATGAAAGGTTGTAGGGGACTATGCCCAGGTATATATGCACTCTAATAGAACATATGGTACTTAAACAGCTAATAAGGGAAAGATACACTCAGTTTCATATCTAGTCAAATAGTCATAAAGTCACTTGTGTATTTACCAATGCAGACACACAAATACTAAGCCATACATCAGGGATCACACTGATAGATTCAATAACACAATCAGGGATGCACTGATGCATACACTCACACACCTAGGCACACACTGATCTGTACACTGACACACCTATGCACACTGTGATGTATAGACTAACATCCCCAGACGTGTACTAATGAGTGGAGTGGAGTGACACACTTTGGCATGCACTGTTGCATGCACTGAGACAACCAGGTTAAACTTGTGCATTGACTGAGACACCCATGTGCACTGTAATGCACACTCTATAATACCTAGGTGACAGTGATCCATACACTGCCACATCCAGGGACACATTGACATATACACTGAGACACTTAGGTATGCAGTAATGGATGTAGTGGGACACAGACATACACTCTTATCTATAGACTGGGAGAGCCAGGTACACACTGATGTATACAGTAATACATCCAGACACACTCTCTTACATATACTGATGCATCCAGAGATGCAATTATGCATCTACTGACAGATCCAGGCACATATTGGTACATGCAGTGATACAGCCAAGTGGACACTGATGCCTTCAGAGAATCATTCAGATGTACAGTGATGTATATACTGAGATGCCCAGGGGGAGAGAGAGATGGATAGAGTGATACACACCTAGAAGTACAGGGATGTATAAACTACCATACACAAGCACACACTGATGCACACACTGACATAGCAAGGCAGAACCTCATGCATACACTAACACACACATGCACAAACTTATGCAATCACTGATACAGCCATACAGATACTACTGCATACACTAACACACCCAAATGCAAAATGATGCATGCACTGACAAACCCAGGCCCACATGATTTCATCGACTGACACACTCAGAGGCACACTGATGTATGGATGAATAAATCTAGAGACACATTAGTACACACACTAACACACCGAGATACACACTGACGCATATACTGAGAGACCCAGGCAGACATTAATGCAGAAACTAACAAAACCAGTAATATAGTAATGCTCAGTTCAAACATACAGGTAGACACTATCATACACATTGACATACCCAGGATCAGATTTACACATACACTAACACACCCAGGGACACAATTATGGATAGATTGAGACACCTAGACAGACATGGAAATGAAAAGTCATATATGCACTCACACAGGTATGGAAATATTGATGAGTAATAAAGACTCAAGCACAGCTCTTTGTTTGGTTCAGTGGTGGTTCTAACAAGAACTATTTTTTGTAGTATTTGATAGAACAAGTCTTAAATTATTTTTTCTTTTTTTTCAGAAAATGTATTGGAAACTTGGGAAAACCTTAAATGTAATAATTTTGCATTATGAAAGCACATCAGCCTGCAATAACCACTAGTTTGAAGAAAAAAACTTGTGAAAAAAATTAGCAACAGTGGTTTTTGACCTACAAAAAGAAGTCATTTACTTTTTTTAATTTTGCAACCACAAGATTGTGACAGATGCTGCAGGATGTTACCATTTTACCTAATACAGTGCATGTGGCTGGCACACCGATATTCTGAGAAGTAGCTTGGCTAGATGATGATGTACCAGGTTTTGCATCCAAATGTGTCAGTTCTTTTTCTCTCACCATTTGTTGGTATGCCCATTCATATATTGTGCACAGATTTTTCCACATACTCGATGTTCCGTGGCTGTATTTCTTTGATGTGACACAAGAGAGATTTTTTTCACAGAGGTTGCCTTTCACAATTCTTGCACTGACTTTTTTTTCCCTTTTGGTATGGTAAAACAAATTCCCTACATAACTCTCTTTTCTAGATGAAGAAGGCATGTGTTGAGAATCTTCCTCTTCAGGAATATCCTGAGACTCTCCAGGAGATGGTGGAGCAATCCTTTCAACCGTTCTGGAAACACCTGTAGCAGGAGCATCACAGCTGAGATGCTTCTCCCTCAAGTGGTAGCAGAAGAATAACTGTTTGAGAGAGTGGCCCTACCCAAAATTAGGTGTGGTCAAAAGTGACCAATGAAATGTCAGATTGCTCTTCACACATCGAGTGGCTTCGCGGACACAAACTCGAGTCACAGTTCCACGAAAATTGTAATATAGGTTTTGTGTTCTATTGTAAATAAATAAAATATGTTTGTGAGCTGTAAATATGTGGAGTCTTCTGTTTAAATGGGAAAGAATGGGGTGCCCAATGTAATTATTTTTGCGAAAGAAAACATTGCAAATCCGCAGATTCATTCCGGTCACATGATTGGAACTTAAACCACAGAGCTTCACCGCTCTGCTTCTATGGAACCCCAGATTGTGCAGCGTTTCCAAAATTAATTTTTTTAAAATAATAATTTTACGATACTACTTCAGAACTGTGTAAATACTGAATAAAGTATAAAACAGTATCAGCATCACTTTTACAAGAAGGATTGGGGCTCTTCAATTAAATTTTCTATACTACATGGTTTGTGTATTTCAATGAGAGCTTAATGAAAGGATTTCTAACACTTTTTTCCCTAGACATCTGGGATTAATATCTAAGTATGTATGAGAAAAACATTTTAATTACCTAAAACAAAAAACAGTATACACAAGTTATAGTTTTAAAATTAAAAAGGTTAAAAAAACATCACAGTTAGGAAATAGAATAAAAAACCTTAGAAATTGCCTGAAAAAAAACAAAGGTTACAGGGATGCTATAGTTAGGAAATAGAATAAAAAAAAACTATAAATTCAATGAAAAAACAAAGGTTACAGCGACATTATAAATAGGTTTAAAAAAACATAGAAATTCACTGAAAAAACTAAAGGTTACAGGGACGTTATAGTTAGAAAATAGAATTCAAAAAACCTTGGAAATTCACTGAAAAAAACAAAGGTTACATGAATGTTATAGTTAGGTTCTTTACTCATACAAAACAGTAAAACTGTAGAAATTTAGTAGTTATAGTAAAATGAGCTAAGTATAATTGCGCTTCCATAATGCACTGCTTATGACCTCACATATTACAACACTCATGACATGGTCAGTGATATCACTGATGACATCTCATATTACATCACTGATTACATCATCCAGTGAGTATAAGTAGTTGTATCAATGTGTGAATGGGTGTGTGTGTGGGTGTATGGATGAATGAGTGGTTGAATCTTTGCTGTATGGGAGACTCAACGGATATGTAAGTTGCTGTATGGGTGAACAAGTGACTGTGTGAGCACCTGCATTTCATTTTGTTAGTGGGTCTATGGGTGGCTATATGTGTGAGAGAGTGGGTGTCAGAGTGCTTGTCTGGGGTAAGTGAATTTGGGTCACTGTATTAGTGAGTTACTTGGTGAGTCAGTTACTTTATGTGTGAGTCAGTGAGTGTCTGAATGGCTGTAAGTATAAATGAATGGCTGTGTCAGTGAGTGTATGGGAGAGTCAGTGGCTGTATGAGTGTCTGTATCCTAAACTAAGTGGGTGTATCAGTTTTTACATAGGATAGAGAGTGGACATGTGAGAATGTGTGTTGGTCAGTGTGTGGCTCTGTGAGTGGCTGAATGGGTGACTGATTGGGTGTGTGGGTGCCTGTTCATGTGAATGAGTTGGTGTATGAATACTTGTATAGTTGAGTGATTGCGTGTGTAAGTGACTGTACTGATGAGTCAGTGACTGTGTCAGTTACCATATGGGTGTCAGTGCTTCTACAGCTAATTGACTAGATGTGTCACTAGATGAGTGATCTATTAATAGGCAGTGTGAGTTATTGTATAGGTGTATGAATCAGTGTGTCAGTGGGTGTATAGGTGTATGAGTGGATGTGACAGTAACTGTATAAGTCTGTCAATACCTCAATTAGTAGTGTATGGGTGAGTGAGTGGTTGTGTCAGTGGTTGTTTGACTGAATGAATGTCTGTATTTCACTACTTTTATGCATCTCTGAATAAATAAGGGAGTAGATGTGTGTGTATGGGTATACAAGAGCGTGTATCAGCAAATGAGCAGGTGTATGTCTGTGTGGATGATGTCATCAGTGATGTCATATGAAATGTCATCAGTGACATCATCAGTGATGTCACTGGCCATGTCATGAGTGATGTCATATGTGAGGTCATAAACAGAGCATTATGAGTGCGCAAGTTATAGTTAGCTCAGGTAACTATAACTACAACTGCTCAATTTCTACGGTTTTGTACGAGTAAATTCGAACCCAACTATGAAGTCCATGGAATCTTTTATTTTTTTCAATGAATTTCTAAGTTTTTTTATTCTGTTTCCTAACTATAACGTCTCTGTAACCCTTGTTTTTTCAGTGCATATATACATACATACATATATATGCACATACATATATATGCACTGAAAAAACAAGGGTTACAGAGATGTTATAGTTAGGAAATAGAATTTAAAAAACCTTAGAAATTCAATGAAAAAAAATAAATATATATGTATATGCCAGATAGAAAAATACAAAATACTTCAGTCCTTTAGTCCTACTTTTATGTCTGACCTGTGCCGACTTTTGCTTCTCAAAATCTGGTCACCCTATACTAGGTGTATCTAGATTAAAAAAAGAGAAGCTGCACTTTATGACAATGACACTTCAAACTAACTGGAGTATTTCTAAAATATTTCATTAATGAGGCAAAGCCCGTATTAGTGAGACTGGATTCATGGTTTCTACAAAAGAATTATAGTCAAAAAATACCACAACAGCACATATCATCAGCAACACAAAGAAGAAACATAGCGGCAACTACCACAAATTACCTTAAAAATTATCCCAATTAGAAAAAACACCCAATAATATAGGAGAAAGTCGGAAATGGCACTAGAGACATTGAAGGCACGTTGAACCAATACTGTAGAAGGACCACAGTGGTACATAGAAATAACAATATTTTAGAAGGACCCCAATGGTAGATACTAACAACAACGTCAACGAAGGACTACAGTGGCATATACTACCAATGACATAGAAGAATACCACATTGGAAACCTACTGAAAATATTGACATGACTCGTCAAGAAACGTATAAAAATTATGGATAGGGTTTGTCGAATGTTCTGTTTAAAGCTGATGATTTTTATTCCACAATAAAACAAGGAATTTATTTAAAGAAACAAAGCAACACGTACAACAGAGAATTTATATACTTAGTGCCCTATCCAGAAAAAATATTAGTAATTATGCACATGTGGCAGTATACCTACATACAGGTGCAGATCCACTGCTTTTGAGAGTTAACAAATATTCCCAGTGGTATGTCTGCAGAGATGCACCAAAAGTAGGTTTCCAGGCGTAGTACTGAGAATGTTAAGTAACATCTCACACGGGCCCCTTATTCATCTTGTGCGGAAATGCACATAGTGTAGATGTAAGCACGGGAACTGAATCAAACCCTTCCCATCGTAGACGGTCAGTTACTTCAGACCTTGGTAACTTCAACTCTTACAGGGTAGGAAAGGGTCGGCTATTAGGTGCTGAATGCACAGAGCCATAGATGTTCGTGGGCATTCAGAAAGGCTACCCACAACTTGTAACTCCCCACTTCTTATGTGGGATTTACTACTGCAGGTGTCTTCACATATGTAGTGGAGAAAAACTCAGTAGTAAATCCAAATTATTTCCAGTTTAAACCAAACAAGTATTGGCAAAGCCAACAGGTCTGGTCTTAATCTGGTAGTCCAATGGGTATTTGTTTCTACATTTTGTATTAATACGTTTGTGTCACAAATATAAAAAAGAAAATAAACTGACACAAAGCAGCGAGCATTATCTGACTGCAATAAAATGGTGAATTTAAAAATATTGACTAATGATGCTGTTTTACTAGTGTTTTTTTAAAAATCAAGTCTTTCAGTTATCCCGTGCATTTTAACGATACTTTCTCTGAAGGTGATAAGAAATCATTACACACCAATGCAGTCAAATTATACACAGTCACTATGTCACTTAAATACCTTAAATAGAAACTTTAACTGAAGGCAGGAAATAAATGCATTGCAATCAAATTTATAGCATTTTTTAATAATATACAATAATAAATAACACACACTGAAAGAACTTTATCACTGAAGAGAAAGAAACTATTTTTATGCACATGTAATCAATGTTTTCAAGCTTTATACAGTCACTCAAAGTGATAGAAGTGAATGAGAAAAGTGGGCTGACACATTGCCCCATGCTTTATGCTATGGTGGGCGGTAAGCAAATAGTAAACGACAATTCAAAAGACCAATAGATGAAGTTTGCTGACTAAATGTCGTTTTATCTAGCCCAAGATCACAAACTCGGTCAGCATCAGGGACTACAAGAGAAAGTCGCAGTGGGGAAAGTCTAGGCCATCAATCCCACAGTTGAGTAGGGAGCTTTAAGGAACTACGTTGTCCAAGCACTTATCAGGAAACACTTGCTGAAAACAGAGTGGTCGATGGCACAGGATGGAGTACAAGAGGTAGCCAATGTGATGAGCAGGGAACACACATGAAACCCAAAGTGGTTCTGACCTCACACTTCACACTCCATTCCCAGCAAGAAGTACAGAAGGAAGCCAAGGTGACTAATACTTCAGGCCCGAGACAAGCTGACACCATAATAAGATACCAGATTGGCCAAGGATTAATGACAACTTTGGACTCAGCAGGGAACACTCGCAGACACCAAACTGTGTATGGCCCAGTCATCCATCCAAGCTTACCAAAGACTACAAGAGTAAGCCAAGATGATCATGGCCTAATACCTCAGATCCCAACACCAGTAGAGAGCATAAGAGGAAAGTAGACTGACCCTGGACTAATCCATTAGCTCCAGACTCAGCAGGGTGGCCAGACTGTTTATTCCAGACACACCACACTCCTTGCCCAGAAGGGCATACAAGAGGAAGCCGAAGCAACCAGCAGGGAGTACTAACAGGAACCAGAGTGGCTATTGACAGACACCCAATATTCCTTGCCCAGTAGAGAGTACAAAAAGATTCCAGAGTGACAGTGAGAATAACATCTCAAGATCGGCAGAAAGCATACAAGAAAACTAGTTTGACCAAGGGTTAATTCACACGCTCCAGACTACCTCACAAATACTTGGTGAAACTAAAGTGGTTCAGCAGGGAATTTAAGAGGAAGCCAGATTCAGTATGGTCTAACAATTCAAGCCCCAAGACCAGCAGGGAACATCAGAGAAAATATTAAAGTGACCAAGCCTTAATCAACAAGCACTAAGCCCAGCAAGAATCACTCACCTTATCCAGAGTGACTCATTAAACCCAAAGCAGCAGGAAATGTTGAAGAAGTCAAAGCAACCAATGTTGAACACCTCAAGCCCTAAGGCAAGGAAGAAGCACAAGAGGTACAGAATGGCCTAGCTGACTGAAAATTGGAACCACCTCCTATTGTAACTGAAATAACACTATCAGGTAGGAACTCCAGGCAGTCCTAAATTGAGAGGAATCTCTTTTAAAGTAAGGAACTCCAAGCAAAGCAAGAAGCACCAAGGGAGGCCCAAGGCATAGGTCAGGCGCCACAGATCACATCCCACATAGGCAAAGGGCCAGAGAAAGAAAAAGGTAACCCACAGCTCCATTAGGGAGCTACAGGGGGACAAACATAAGACTGTTGGTCTGGTAATCATAAATAAATAGTGGGAAAAACAGCATTTATGCAGTCATATTTCAAAAAACCCAACCATCCCTGACAGAAGGGTGCAGAATTTAGCCAAAGGTTCAAACACATGAGGAACCAAACTTGAGTTACAAGCCCATCAAGAACTTTTGGATGGACAGTTAGTATCAACCAGTAGGGAGGCAGGGAAAAGAAATAAATCAAACAATCCATTCACTTACAAATGAAAAGGAATGTACCAGATATGTAGTCAAACAAAGAGCACCACCGGCACCAACAGTACTTTGCACCAGGTAGTCAAAATCCAGGGAGAGCAAAATAACATAGAACCTAGTCTGAACACTTCTAAACAAAACTACTAGGAAGTAAGGAAAACAAAAGAGCTACACCTTTCAACAATAAACTGGATAAGATATTCTGATTCAAAGTCAGTAGAGTTTCCAGGATGAGTATCCACAACCAAGTGGGCCCAAGGGAATTTCAACAGGCAATACAGAGACAAGAAGCCCCAAGGATCAATATCTCAGCAACATCACTCCTGAGCCATAACACTTCAAAACCTGGCACCATAAAGTGAACATTAGCTAAGGGAGTAACTAGGTCTGAAAAAGGCACAGAAAAAGAAGTTTTAACAGAGTTCAGAAAAAAGGCAGGTCTAATCAGTCCATATGTCAAGACAGAATGGAGGATTACAACTCACATGGTATTACAACCCTAAACATCAAACTAATACATTGTAACTATCTTACCCCTCAAATCAAATCAATAATCTCCGATTGTTTATACCCTCCCACCCAGTTCCCAAGTTATGCAGCCCTCTGGGCATCTCCAATTTTTGGACCCTCCAGTCTACACTCAACTTTCTTTCAACCTGGGCTTATGGTTACCTAAGCTAGAATGTTTCCACCTGAACTACGGCTGCCATACCTTACGAAGCATTTTTGTAAATGCTGACCCACAATTAATTTAATTCAGTATCACCTAATTGTAATACAAAATTTCCACACCTAGAGATTTAACTGGACTCTTGGCTCATTTTTAGGTCGCAACCTTCCAGACAATGCAGCTGTCTTGGCTGCTAAAGACATCTTGGGGACATTCAGAAAGTTGACCTGGGAAGGCATTCTGCCCGTTGTTTGTCTTTGTGGTTTATAACTCACATTTTCTTGCTTTCCATTTACTAGGTTTATTTTGTAGGCTGTCCAGCTTGAGTCTGTCCCTTCCCTTTTCCAAACTATATTTACAGTATCCTTCCAAGTGCTCCCTTTCTGTAAACATGTCTGTAACTCTTGTTCTTATCTCGTCACACTTGTTGTGCATTCAAAGACCAAGGTCAAATGTCAGACACTGTCTTCCGAGGGCGCTTGTTTACTTTTTTTACTCAGACTTCAAAGTGAGAGGATTTATGTGACACTGGGTACTGAGGGTAGGAAAGAGTTTTTTTCAATAAACTGTGTAAGTCTTTCTGGATATATCAGAATTAGGAACACAAATGAAACACGTTTTTTGCTATTTTTAGGTGTGTTGGAAACAAATATTTTATTATGATCAGAACAAATCATGACACTAAGTGATGCAAATTACACACATTTTCATCTGTGCACTGTATGGTTTTATTAGCAAAACTGTATGTCTTTGCAAATGTAATGGTCATTTCAATTGAAAATGTTTTTCCTGTGAAGGCAATGTGCTACCACACCAGGAATATGCCACTCTACGCCACTCCAATCTACCCTGTACCACTCCACACCACTGCACTCTACTCAGCACCACTCCACTTTGCACCACTCTACCCAACTGCACTCTGCACCACTCCACTCTACGCCACTTCATGCTGTGCCTAATTTCTTCTCTAACCTGTACCACTCTACTATATGGAAATGCACTCTTTGCCACTCTATACACCACTGTAATTTTCACCACTTCTCTCTCCTCGGGGGGAACAGATACGCTGTCCCTATCGGCCCCTGGGCACTAGCACCGCACAGCGCTGTATAGCGCCTACAGTACAGCACCCTCTGCCTGCCTTGTCCCCTGTTTTGCTCAGGCCTTGAATGCCTGCTGTTGCTGCCCAAGGCCTTCTGGCCTTGCTGTCCTTCAGGCTCCCCCTCCCTTCCTGCATTTCAGGCCACCCGCGTTTCCCACATTTTCCTCTTGCACTAACACCCACCTCCCCCTCCTCTCTACCCAGGACCTAGTTAAAAGCAGTTGATTCATGTCCCCATTGAACAGATCTGCTGTTCTGCCCCCCACGGGCACTAGCACCATGAAGAGCTGTATAGCGTCTGCAGTGCAGCGCCCTCTGCCTGCCTTGCCCCCTGTTTTGCTCAGGCCTTGTATGCCTGCTGTTTCTGCCCCAGGCACTCTGGCATTGCTGGCCTTCAGGCTCCCTCCCTCCTGCATTTCAGGCCCCTCTACATTACCCTCCTATTTCTCTCACCCTCCTATTTCTCCCTCTACAGGACCTATTTAATGGCAGTCACTGCACGATTGCACAGCGGACGTGCGCAGCCGGCACAACGAAGGGGTGCCAAAGGCAAGTCTGTTTGCGCCCATACGTGCCCGCACCACGTCAAGCACCGGGACCCCTGGACCTGCAGCCCACACCCGGATGGTGCCCAGCTCCAGGACCCTTGGATCTGCAGCCCACACCTGGACCACGCCGAGCACAAGGTCCCCTGGATCAGCAGCCAGCCCCAGACCGTGTCCAGCACCAGTACCCCTTGATCTGCAGCCCACATCCGGACCACACCCAGCACCAGGACCCCTGGAGTTGCAGCCCGCACCCGGACTGCGCTCCGTGCCTGGAACCCGGGATCCATCACCACCCAGCACCAGTGGTTCCCCAACGAGATAACAATTCTCAGACCCAAGGCCTGCAACACCAACTGGGGCTTCGCCTTAGACCGACACACCAAAGGTCCATTCTGTTGCTGTCACTTTCACTTCTCCTGCAATGCAGGAACCAACACAAGCTCTCTCAGTGAACACCCTCCCACAAACCTCACCTACACTGCACACTACTAAATGCCTGTTCCCTCTGCAAGCATGCCATAGAAATCTGGGACACCATCTCTGACCTCGCACCCGACATAATATTAATTACGAAACATGGCTCAACCCCTGATCAGCACCAGACATCGCTACCGCAACGCCCCTGGGTACAAGATGATCCACCACGTCCACCCTAACAGGCAGGGCAGAGGCATCACCATCATCCACAAGGACTCCCTCTACTGCTCCTCCTCAGACGATGACACAACCCGGATCATGGAATACTTCCACTTCCAGATCAAAGCCAACACTACGACCACTATCAGAGAAACCCTCGCCTACAGACCCCGGGGCCCACCACAGCTTTTGCAACCCCATCCCAGACTTCATTGCCCCTCTGGCTATCAACTCCAACCACTACATCTTCCTAGGGGACCACAACTTCCACCTAGAAGACCAGAACCATTCTAACTCCACCTCCTTCCTTGAGAACATGAGCATCATTGTTGTCTCTCAACTCGTTGATGCCCCAACACACAGCACAGGACACACACTGGACCCCATCTTCTCCAACAGCAACATAACCAAGTTCTCCCACACCACAGAGGTAACATGGACTGACCATCATATCGTCCACTTCACCACTGAGGGATGACCGGATGCACTGATGAGACCACCGACCCTCCTCCGCCACAACTCGGCAGAATCATGGAACCAACCTGGATCTTTGCCCTCAAAGAAGCAAGACCCATAACCGCAGACACACTAGAACACCACGTCCAAACCTTTACCAACTGGATCTCCTCAGCAGCCGAAACCATAGCCCCCCCTGAAATGCACCACCAATAGAAATCCCATCAAGCAGGCCAGGTGGTTCACCCCAGAACTCCTAAGCCTCAAACACCAATGCAGGAAACTAGAACAACACTTGTGCAGCAACAAGACCCCCACCAACCTCAATTCCTTCAGGACTGCCCTCAATTGTTACCATCATTGTATCAGGGAGACCAAGAAAGAAGCGGTAAACACACGCATCAGGACCAGCACCAACCATGCCAAAGAATTATTCAGTATCATCAGAGAATTCTCCTGCCTATCCGCCACAGAGAACACAATCCACCCCTCCCAAACCATCTGCAACACACTCTCAGGCTTCTTTCATCACAAGATCATCAACATCTACAGCAACTTCGACCCCCAGCCCACTGACCTCGACCACCTCTGCACTCCAACCCACACCTCCCCACCGAACTGGATCTCCAAATAGAAATAGCTCTCCACCGAAGGCACTATTGCCATCATGACCTCCATCCACTCCGGATTCCCCTCAGAGCCATGCCCTCACCACTTCTACAACCAAGGAAGAGAAGCAATCCCTCACAGAAATTCTCAACTCCTCCATCTCCACAGCCACTGTCCCCGATGCACACCAAGGTCAAACTCCTCTTGAAGAAACCCTCAGTTGATCCTAACGAGCTAAAGAACTCAGTCGAGGGTCTTTGCGCTGCAAAGGGGTGGGGCACCGCGTGCAAGGGGTGGGCTGAGGATAAATATTAAATTATATTAAAAAAAAATAAAACTTACCTTCCTCGCTTCATCGCCACGCCGCCACTCCTTCCTCCCCACATGAGACATAAGCTCCCAGCCTCCCCTGCAGCCAATCTTGACGCTGCTCAGAGCAGTGTTAGGATTGGCTGAAAGCACCCAGCCAGGGCGCTCCCAGGCAGACAGGGAGCCTGTGCCTGCTCTCTCCAGCCCGGCAACACAGCGCTGAGCTGGAGAGAGCCCTGTGCCCATGTGTGTTTGGCTGGCCTGAGACAGCCGATAAAACATACATGCACACTGAGGGGAGTGCACAGTGCAATCCTCTCATCCCTGTCACCCCCAATGCCACGCTCCCTTCACAATGAAACGATAATAACCATAGTTTATTATCGTTTCTTTGTAAAAGGTTTGCAGTGGCTGCTGCTGGCGGGGGATGATGCTCCTCCACCCAAGCGAAGGAGCTGCCCCTCCAAGAACGACTGTCCTATCTTGCTCCACCCTTTCCCTGCCAAAGTCTTAGAAAAGGCCATTATTGCCAGCTCACGAACTTCCTTGAAGACAACGGCCTGCTCGACCTATCCCAATCTGGCTTCCGGCCCAACCACAGTACCAAGACCAACCTGATCGCAGCAATTGACGATATCTGACAACTCTTTGACCAAGAAATCTTCATCTTCAGGAACAAGCCCTCACCCTGGGATGACACATGGTGGCCTGCCACCCTAAGCCCCCCTGCCACCCCTAACAATCATGCACGCAATCTCAGAATTCTCCTGGACACCCAGCTCACCATGAAACAACAGATCAATGCCATCTACTCTTCCTGCTTCCATATCCTCTGCATGTTCCACAAGATTTTCTGATGGATCCCCATCACGACCAGTGAGTCAGTCACCCTGGCTCTTATCTCCAGCTGCCTCAAATACGGCAAGGCCCTCTACGCCAGAAACACGAAGGAGTTCCTCAACCGCCTCCCGACCATCCAGAACACAGCAGCAAGACTCATCCTCGACTTCCCCAGAAGAACCAGCATCCCTTCCCACCTCAGGGCCCTCCACAAGTTCCCCGTCCAACAAAGATGCCACTTCAAGCTCCTCATGCACAACAACAAAGCCATCCATGACATTGGACCTGCCTATATCAACAAAGGCATCACATTCCACCAACCCACCAGAAAGCTCTGCTCAGCCAACCTCACCTTGGCCTGTGTCCCCTGCATCTGTCTGGAACATCTCAGTGGCCGCTCCTTCTCTTACCTCGCGACAAAGTCCTGGAACGACCTCCACCTGCATACCTCGCCTTCTCTGAAATACTTCAGAAGACAGCTAAAGAGTTGGCTTTTTGACTGCCACTACCCACCGGCTATGGCTCACACACTCCTCCCAGCCCCTGAAGACCCGCCTGTGGTGACAGGATGACACAAATTTCTGTGATTGATTGGTTGATCTACACCACTCCCGTCAAGGCCACACCAGTCTACTCTACACAGCTCCACTCTACAGCACTTGGCAAAACTACACTTTATATCACTGCACTCTATGCTAATACACTCTACGCCAATGTACTTTACTCTGTAACACTCAACTCTATGCCCCTGCACTCTAGGTCAATCCACTGTATGCCACTGTAATCTACTCTGAAACAATCTTCTCTACACCACTGCAGTCTACAGCACTCTACTTCACTCTGCACGACTCCACTCTATGCCACTCTACTCTACACCACACTGCTCTTAACCACTGCACTCTAAGCCAATACACTCTAAACAACTGCTCTGTCACTGCACTCTACTCTGCATCACTGTACTCTACACCAATCTACTCCACTCTACAGAACTCCACTCTGACAAATTACTCTGCAACACTACACTCTCTGCCACCAAACTCTACGTCATTCTACTCTGCACTACTGCACTCTATGCCAATGTACTATACAGCACTATACTCTACAATGCAACACTCTATGCTACTCTACTCTGCACCACTCTGCGCCACTGCACTCTATGCTTCTCAGCTCTGTACTCTACACAACTCTGCACTCTATGCCACTTGACTCTACTCTGCACCACTGCCCTCTGCATCACTCAACTCTCTGCCACTCTACTCTACGCCAATCCACTCTATGCCACTCCACTCTGCACCACTGCAATCTACTATGCAACACTCTAATCAACATCACTGCATTCCACGAAGCTGCTTTGTATGCTGCTGAATTCAATGCCACTGCACTGTATGCCACTATACTCTGCAACTCTGTACACCAATGCACTCTACACCAGTCCACGCTACTCTATGCCACTCCAGTGTATGCCACTCTACGCGACTCCACACAATGCTGCTCCAGTACAAGACACTCTTTGCCACTCCACTGTACTCCACCCTTCATCATTGCACTCTGTGACACGCCATGCCACTCTCCTTTACACCACTCACTTTTAGCTGTGCTGAACAGCAGCCACGCTGGTGTACAACATGTTTCATAGACATTGGCAAAGCCAATAGCTCTTACGTAGGCAAGACCTTTTGGCTTTGCCAGTGCTTGTTTAATGTGGAACTATGGGGCACTGCTAATTAAACGGCAGAGTAGAGGGCACTGACACCGACAAACAGACAACAAAACATGTTGGGAACGCTTGGATGCGGAAGTCGAGAGACAAGCTGGGACAAGTTTCACACAATCTACAGTAGAAGAGCAAAAAAGCTCAGATGCTATTGGAAAGCAGACTGGGTGAATATCAGTGGAAAGGTTTAGGGTCAGGGGCAGTGTAGGAGACGGATGCAGGGATGGAAAAAGGCGGAAAGACAAAACGTTTGGAGCAACATGGAGTACAACCAACATAAAGCAATAGTCATTTGCCTGTGAAGGACTGCATTTGATTTAAATAATACTAACGACTGAGTTTTAATAAGAATCACTTTTACCTGTTTTTCACTAAATGTAAAGAAAAACTACATTTTTCACCGATGCTAAATACTCCATTCGTAGCCGACACGCCTAGGCACACATTATTTTAAAAAAACACATTATATTACGAGTTAATTAAAGACGGGTCCCAACCTAGTTCACATACTTCATCTCAGAGAACAAATCTGTCTTCCAGGAACTCAATAAAAACAGATCAGATCATGTTAATGTGTTGGTTTTAAGATCCAAAAGGTAAATCATATGCATTCTGTGCAATAATGGCGGGTACGATGACTTACCCTTCCTTGGGTGATTTAGGAAGTCTACAGCCTATCATTGAATCTCCGGTAGGTTTGCAGGGGGAGGAAGCTTTATAGAGAATATAGATGCTAGCTAACGATCTGAACATGTTTGGGAATGGGGCCAATGTTTCTTTAATCAGGACCATAAAAATGATAGGAAGTGTTGAGTACCAAAAGTATTTAGGACAGAAGTTTGTTGTTTAGGTCGGGTAAAGATTATGGGTCTATTTGCTGTAGTTCTCCTGCTATCACTTCACCGGTCACAGGCGCTTTAAGGCATGGGCAAAGCGGACAATTGCCCAGGCCCCCACCTTCCAAAGGGCATCCTGAGAAAGCTTTCTCTCTCTCTCTCTTTCTCACCTCTATTTACCTATCTCAAACTTTTCCTTTCTGTCTGCTTTTCTCTTCCCAAACTCTGGCCCATATTTGTTCTCGGTTTGCACCAAATTAGTATCATTTGTTTTTATGCTAATTCAACGCAAACCTAACACCATATTTATACTTTGGCGCTAGACACGTCTAGCACCAAAGTTATGGAGTTTATGCCATTTTCTGGATGTGAAAACCTACCTTGCTTCAATGACATGCAAGGTAGGCGTTCCCGTCGAGAAAATGATGATACCGCCTTAGCGCCATATTTATCCCCATGCTAAAATCTAGCACAGAGGGATGGGGGCCTTAAATAATGGCTAAGCTTGCTCAGCGCCATTATTTAACGCCTGGGTAAGGGCAGGCGTTAGGGGACCTGTGGGCCTTTTCCCATGGTCAGAGACCATGGAAAGAGGCCAGAGGTGCCCTTCCCTGGCCCCAGGGACACCCACACCAGAGGGACACCACAGGATGGGGGAGCCATCCCAGGTAAGTCCCGGTAAGTATACATATTTTTTCCACCCACTCAGGGGCCCTGACTTGGTGCCCTCTTCATGGTGCACCAATGGCTATGCCAAGGGGACATTCGTCCCGTGGGCATGGCTACTGGGGTGGTGGGCATGGCTCCTGTCTTTACTAAGACAGGAGCCATGTCCATGCGGGTTGTGCGCCAGGAAATGGCGTTACTCTGCTTAGAGGCATTTTTTTTGCCTCTAAACAGTGTAGCGCCATTATTCGGCGCACAAGCTCCAGTTTCCCCCTACACCTCCCCCACCTGGTTAGCATCCTTTACAAGGACGGTAACAGGGCATTAGCGCCGGTGCTAGCGCAGGTGCTTCAATAAAGATTATTAACGAGTGTTTATGTATTTTGAATATTAAGTTTATGTAAAAAAATGAAATAACATAGAAAAATAATGCACATATTTGAAAATGTGATCATGAAGAATGGCCACCAATGTTAACAAAATTTACTAATCAATGATGAATACTCATGAAATATTGAATATATTAGACTAATGCAGTAATATGTCATATTGAGAGTTATGAAGTATACTTTAGCTTATTAATTGTAGGCCTTAACTTAGCAAGTGTCTTGGCCTATTTTGCCAGGCCTCATGTAAAAGCTGCATTTCTTAGCATTTAATAAAAAGGCTGACCAAGTGAATTAAACTGTGAAATGTCAATTGTATTGTTTAAATGTGCTCATAACGGAAGCTTTTCGTGTGAACTGACTGCTAGGAGATGATGTTCTTGCTAATGCAACATTTTATGTGTAATGTCTATGAGACTGGCTTTCCCAGGACAAGAACAATGAAGATACTGACTAGAGTGGAAGCTGCAACAATATTGTTACCTGACAAGCCGGATGATGAGGACATCACAAGATGAACCAATCAACAATATGATAACAGAGAAATTTTACAATTCATAGATTTTGGATAGTAGTTTTATTGAACAGAGTGCGAACATACGATTAACTAACCAATAGAGAATTAGGGGATAGTTTAGGTGACTTTAATATAACAACGTACATTCTGAGAGAAGACAGCCATTCCGGCCATATTTTCCTGACCGAAAGGTTATTATTTTCTTGTGCGTCTTTACTAGAGACATGCTTAACTTTAATGCTTAATGACTTGGCCCTTTTTAATTTCTGATGCTGAAGCCTGATGCCTTGCTGATCGACTGATGTCCTGAGGAATAAGACTGATTCTGCTTTGCTGATCGATACCGAAGATAGTTATATTCTGAAATGTGATTATTATGCATATTTGCTTTTCTTTCTAGGTAACAACTGCACTGTTTTGAAAGAGCCATAGTTAGATGTTTTTCCAAATTTGTGTTACTAAATTGTTTTGCATGAAGCCCAACATGCTCATGCTAATCTGAGGTTAGTTAAGGACTCTCACTAATGAATCATGACAATAGTGACTAATGCTTGATGAATTTCTCTGCTCAACTTCATGTAGTTCATTTCATTGACACAGCTGACTTTGCTATTGATTTGCACCATAACTCTAGAACGTGTTGTAGTTCAAGCTTTGATTAGATTGCGTTTCTTCCGCCGCTTCGGACAACCAGTGTTGTTTCTGTATGTGTTTCATTTGATTTTGAGATTAATTTACATGACTTTAGCACTGTTAATATAGGGAAATAAACATTCTAAACATTTACTAATGGTGTGGGTATTCATGACTGGAAGGTCATGGTGCGTGACAATTACTGACTCCATTGATTATTGATGTTATTGATTATTAATAATTATTGTGTAATGATTATTGATTATGTACTGGAACTACGGTAAGAACATCTTAATTGCGAGTCAAAAGGTTCGTCCACCTATTTGCGTCCCCTTGTAAGTTTACTTATTAAGGTCAGGCGCACTAAAACTGGCTAGCGCCATTCCATAAATATGGCGCCCGGCCGGCGTTCAGGAATGGCGCTAGCCGCTGCTATACGTTTACACGCAAAATTGCGCTAACACTGTTTTGCTTGTAAAAGTATATATATATATATGTATACATATATATATATATATATATATATATATATATATATATATGGGCCTCTGTCTCTGTTGAACCAGTGCCGCCTTAAAGATTTTGGAGACTCAAGGAAGACATATTTCGGCTGTTTTTGAGTGACCCGGTTTGTGATCATCCAAACTGTAATTCAATATTGTTTGGTATCTTACAGGCTTGATTTAGCAGACATGGATTATACATTTTTTTTCAAAGTTGTTCCAAATACGGGTTCCCAAAATATGTCTTGCAAAGTGCTGAAAACCCCATTATGAGCGTTGTGTCGTCACTTCCTTTGGCAGAACTGGCATCAATGTGTGACCGGACTTGGTTGTCTTCTGTTTAAAACGTTTCACATTACCCAGGGCTTAACTAGGCAGCACGCCAAGGAAAATTCTCTCAACACCGACTCTATTTGGTAATAAAGAAGTACTTTTTATTAATCGGCACATAAGATCTTCCTCTGATATGATACAAGGCAGATCTATCCTACATTAACCCTATATGACGTGCCAAGAAATCTTCAATTTCAAATTGTTTAATTGCACAACGTCTCCTTTATCCAGTTTGCTAAAGTTGCGGATTGCATTATCAAATAACAAAGCTATATTTCCTGTTTTATCTCGCCTTCTGGAGAACAAACGGGGCGAACAAAACCAGTTGAGAGACGACAGATCTTCATTCACCTGTCTTCGTTTCCACTTACTGCTGTGCTGCAGGTTGGAGGCTACACGTTGCCATGGTCACCACAACAAACAATGCCGGATGGAAAAGAGCCACGTGCTATCATTGCGGTCACTATCAGAGCTGATTAAGAATTAACAAGAAAAGACTGCAGTTTGAACCTGGGGCGCTGCCCAGGTTTAATAAAGCTCGCAAGCCATGAAGGGGTGATCAAAAATCCCAATTCAGAGTTCCCCATTGAGCATGCAACTGGTCCATTCATACCAACGGCACAGCTTTTACTGCAATTGCAAAGGGCAAGTGGGGCACGTCGTGCCAGTGCTCCTAGCCAGCATTAAATTACAAGCATTGGCAAAGACAATAGTTCTCGTCTGTGCGAGATGTATTTGGTTGATCAATGATTTTTTTTTAGCCACAGACTGTATGAGAAATAGGCAGGAACATCAAAAACAAACATCCACTGACAGTGTGAGCACACAGGAGAAAACAGACATCCACAAATAGTGCGGGCTGACAGTGAGGATAAAGCACAAAAACACGTAGACTGTGTAGGCTACGGACAGGAAAAAGGAGAGACTCACATATAGTCCATAGACAGGACACAAGGACACCCAGAGATAATGTATCCCAGAAAGGGGGTGAAGCAGACACCCAGAGGTAGGAATCAAGATCAGAGACATGCACGTCTTCCTCTGCTTTGTAGAATGAATAATTATTTTTTCCCCCAAAACTGGGACATGTATTGAAAATTAGGAAAAGCATCAGGACAGTCCTGTGAAAATCAGGACTGTCCGGAGAAATCATGTTATTTTAGTGCAGAGAGGGGTGGGCTGGGTTATGGGAAGTAGGGGGGCGGAGAGAGTACACATAAGTCTCAGGCCGGCCAAACACACATGCGTACTTAGGTTTCTCCAGCCCGGCTGTGTCGAACAGCCGGGCTGGAGAAACTGTACAGACCATGGGGCTGTGTCTCATCGGCAGTCTGAGCTGCTCAGACCAATCCTGGCCAGTGGCGTAGCGTGGGGGGTGCAGGGGGGGCCGGCCGCACCGGGCGCAACATCTTGGAAGAGACTAAATCCACGGGTTAGGGGGCGCAAATTACTTGCCTTGCCCCGGGATTAGGGGGCGCAAATTACTTGCCTTGCCCCGGGTGCTGACAACCCACGCTACGCCACTGATCCTGGCACTGCCTTTATGCTAGGTTTAGCATGAAAACAGCACCAGGATTGCTGAGGAGCCTGTGGTGGTGTCCCAGTGAATGCTGGGACACCACAAGAAGATGAGCAATGAGCAAGGCAGCAGGAGTCGGCGGGAACGGCAGGAAAGGTACGTTTTTTTTTCTTCTCATTGTTCCCCCTTTTTCCATTGTGTCCCCGTCATCCCCACCCTGCCCCCCTCTTGACATTTGCGGCAGATGCTGCTGGAACCCCAACCACTATTAGTGATTTATGAGCACCCTATCTCGCCTATATGACTTTATCAAAGCGGTCAGAGAAGGGGCATTCTGACAGAGCCAGTAGTTGCTGGGCAATGGGGGATTGAGTGGTTGGGTGGTGGGGAGGAAGTGGTTGTTTCTGACTTGAGAAAAGGGGTTCTCCTGCATTTCTTTTTTTGTTTGAACTTTTGAGTCACAGGGAACAGCAAACATTTTGGGCAGACTTCACGTAGGACAATCAATGTGGCAGTGCAAGTTTTGGGAGTGGGCATTATTTGGTGGGTGGGGGGAGCTCCTTTGCTCATGGCACTCCCAGCTGCCTGAAGACAAGGACTTTGCCAATAAACCACCATAAAAGTGATGCCTCTTTATTGTCTTTCATATTCATATTTTACCAGAAGTAGCAACATTATGTTTTATGCAAACATTTTAATAGCAAACCTAATTCTGTAAAAGCAAGAGGGGAATTTAAAAAAGTCACGTTTTAATAATCTGTTCTATTTGTTTAGTTATGTAAAAGCAATCAATGATTTCTACAACAAAGACATGGAGCGCCTTAATAATCTGTGATCAAAGAAACTGAACTGGGCAGTGTAAAACTATCCTTACTAGAGAGTTTGGGCAGGGGCTGAATGGGGCAGTATTAAACTGTCCTTAATACAGAGGTTGGACAGGGACTGTGTTAGCGTGTCTGACCTTAATTAATAAGTAAACTTACAAGGGGATGGGAATAGGTCGATGAACCTTTTGACTCGCAATTAAGATGTTCCCACCAGAACTCCAGTACATGCAGATCAATAATCAATAATTAATCAATATCATCAATGATAATCAATAGCATTAATAATCAAGGGAGTAACTAATTGTCACACACCATGACCTTTCAGTCATGAGTAACCACACCTTCAGTAAAAGTTAGAATATTTATTTCCCTATATTAACCATGCTGAGGTCATGTAAGGTAGTCTCAAAATCAAATGATACACATACAGAAACAACACTGGCTGTCCAAAGCGCCGAAAGAAATGCAGTCTAATCAAAGCTTGTACTGTTACACACTCTAAGGTTACAGTGCAAAACAATAACAAGAACAATTGCAAAAAACGATATCACATACATTTAGATTCAGCAAAGAAAAGACAACAAACGCTATTCCCTATAGCAGACTTTCATTTGTGAGAATCCTTAACTAACACCAGCATCAGCATGTTGGACTTCATGCAAAACAAATTAGCAAACACAAATTTGGAAAACATCTAGCTATGGCTATATCAAAACAGTGCGGTTGGTACATAGAAAGAAAAAGCAAACCTACATTGCAAGTCACATTTAGAAATTCATATACCTCTCCGCAATTTGGATCGGCAAGATAAGATAGTCTACGTCAGCAGGACATCAGTTCGGAGAGCAAGGCATCAGTATTCAGCATCAAGGTTCAGAAAACGTAAAGTCCTTAAGCAATAAAGTTAAGCATGTCTCTTGTCAAGATGCTCAGGAAAGTAACGACTTTTTGGCCAGCAAGAAATTGAGCAAATGTCTCTCTTCCCTTTGTGCAGTCCGGTTAAGTTAGATTTCCTAAAACTACTTCCCAAGTCCCTATTGGTCATGTTCACACTGTGTCCAATAAAACTAAAACTTCAAATCTATGAATTCTACCACTACGCCGTTCTTATGTCGCTGATTGGCTTCTCTTGCAATGTCCTCATCATACGGATTGTCAGGTAACAATATTGTTGCAGCTTATAATCCAGTCAGTGTCTTCATTGTTCTCCTCAGTCTTACACATATTACACTCATAATTTTACATTTAGCAAGAACAGCATCTTCTAGAAATCGGTTCTCATGAGAAAGATTTTTAGACAGTACAGTGGAAAATTACAGTTTATTCTCTGAACAGCCATTTTACTAAAGGTTAAGAAATACAGCTTGACATGAGGCTGTGCACGACCTTCGCTAAGTTAAGACCTACAATGAATAAAGCTAATACAAAATGCATAACCCTTAATTTGACATATTACTACATTAATCTAACATATATTCAACATTTCATATTAATTTACCAATAAGTATACTTCATGAATAATGGCGGCCACTCATCGTGATCACATTTTCAAATACATGCATTATTTTTCTACGTTATTACATTTTCTACACAAATCCATTACTCATAGTACAAGAACACTCATTAATGTTTTTTATTAAAACACCTGCACTAGCAATTGCGAGGGGCATTGTAGAAATGGACCCTGTGCAACGAGATGGAATGGAGCAAATACCACAGACCAAATTCTCTTTAAGTCCGAGGTAAGAGTCAGGGCTGAACGCAAGATTCCAGAATTCTAATTTGTAAACAAGAGAATATGGCTGGGAAAGCATAATTCAGAATATTACCCGTGCAGATACCATTAATCGGCTGATACAGAACAGCGCCTCAACATGACTGGGTGCACATTTGTGCTGTTTAGAAACAGCGCCAATGACTGCAAAAGCATGATTATGTCTCAGGTAGCGAGTGATGGGAACGGGGGACAAGACAGATTGTGAAAGAGATGCCTGGACTGTCCATAAATAAAAATAATACGTGGACTGGCGGGAGTTCTGTTGTGTGCTGTTGCTGCGGGGATGGGGCATTCAGTGTAGGGTATCTGCAAAACTACAACTGCTCATAGAATATACGGGCTTCAAGGGACAGTAAACCACTGTCGTTAGAGTGTGAATACAGAACTGTCCTTAATTTATTGAAATAAGGGCAGAACTTCCCCTAAGGCAGGATATAAGACGGGCTGAAAATAATAATACAATTTATGAGCGTTATGGAATGGGTAGAAATAATCTAAACTGTTCTTGATGGAGAGAGACGGTGAAGGGGCAGAATGGGATAATCCTTAAAGCAGTGTGTGTGTGTACAAGCATCTCTGGGGCAGTGGGCACCCAGAAAGGCTTTTTTGTGACAGTGGCTGCATAGGGACCCATTCAGGCCTTACTTGGGCAGAGAGCCTCTTCTGTGCTGCACGGCAGTGCATGCCTTACCCGTAGACTCCTCTCCATTCTGCCTCCAGCGTGGTCACTGTGCGCATGGGCATGCACAGCTAGCTGAGTCTGGATCCGAGAGTGAAAAGTGCGGACACCCGAGCAGTCAAAAAGCATACAAGGAAGTGCTGAATTTAAAAATAAATTAAGCCACCAAAACTGTATGCAATATTTTGTGGTACGAATGAAGTTGAACATAATTCTAAAATAAAAATAAATTAAGCCAAACAAACCTGGATGCAGTATTTTTGTGGTAAGAGTGTGGTTGCAAGTAAGTGTAAATAAGCAACCAACAACAGAGTAAGCTGACAAAGGGAGGCATTGATTATGGGAGAACTAAAAAAACAAGACCCAACTTCACATCTGACCTTGGTCTTTGATTGCACAGCAAATGTGACAAGATAAGAGCAAGATTTACAAGCCTGTTTACAGAAACAGCACTCTCAGATGGATACTGTAAACAGGGCTTTGGTATGGGAGGAAGGAAGTGAACCTGGAGACCCCTCAGCCAGCAAATTTACAAAGTTACAAACCGAAGCACATTGCAAGCACCGGGCTAATGCATTCCCAGGTCAACTTTCTGAAACTCCCCAAAATGTCTTTCACATACCTATACAGCTGCGCTGTCTGGTAGGCTGCGACCTAAAAACTAATGACGAAGCGGCACTGGTCCTTACCTTTACAGGGAGAAGCATTGATCAATTTCCTAACAATGACGGTAAAACGCTTAAGGTAATCAGTTTCAGCAAGGCAGTCCATATTTACATGTAACCTTTTAATTCATCTTGCACTCCTCAAGAGTATTTGTTTTTTCGCAGGCAGCATATGACACTTGTATAGTACATATTGCCAATTGAGTCATCCCATGTGGCTGGGTAGTGCAGGGTGTGGATGGGTGGTCCTAAAAAGGCACAATTGAGAGCTCTGGAGTTGAGGCTTGAGGCAACACAATTTATTTGCTGTTTCTAAAGGTGTTCGGACTACATGTTTATCCAATCCTAGGCCTCTCTGCGGAAAGCACTAAGTGATGGTAACATGTGTGCCAATTGCATTTACCATTGTGCGTGGAGGTGTGTAATATAAACAGCTGTTGTCTACATGTCTGTGTGTGAGAGGGAGAGGGAGAAGGGCATGGTCAAATGGGATGACACAAGGAAATACATGCAAAAAGACAGATCAAAAATGAGAGATGAAGAAGAAGAAGATGATCTGTGAGATGTGCATGTGGAGGATTTCAGAAAGATATGTGTAAAAAAGTGGTGCAGGTATCTAACAGAGTGAGAGACTGCAGAAGAAAGTACTATGAAGGGGAGAATTGAAGTGATAATAACACTTTGAAGACCACTACCCTTTCCACAGAGCTGGAACCTGTTTGATTCACAGTCTTGTTGCCAGAACTGAAACATTTTCAGTTTTAATTATTCGCAAAAATGTCACAGTGATTCTTTCACTCGATACTGCTAACAAGCAATGGTAAAGTCAAAAGACCAGGCTTGGAATATGTTCGTAATTGTGCAGAATGTTTTCATGCAGTGTCAAAAAACTTCTAGAGCATCACCCAAACACTGTCAGGTGGTATACGGTGGCAAACAAAAGGTTCTAGTTTACATGTTTTAGCCATGCTTTTAAAGGCCACATCCTAAATTTCAAAGGTCATACCTCCTAAGGGAAGGGGTTCCAAGACACACCTCCTTAGCCACACCTATTTTACAAATCACCCCACTGAAAGCACTGGTTAGGGTTGTATTTATTAACGCAAGAAACTGCAGGTCTGATTTAAGTCATGGTCCCTGCAACAGTTTTGCTCTGACACATGTCTTAAATAGTGGAAGAGCTGGGGCAGACGCATCATTTTACCACGTTAGTCATTGGTACATAGTTGTTTGTTATTTTAAATTGAAATGGAAGTGTTTCTTTCAGGTGAAGACGTGCAGCATTTATTGTCGTATCTTAAGGAATTACAGAACACAATACAGTAACATAGCACAATTAAAACGACATTACAGCATAAGCATAACAGGGTGCAACATAAAAACAGTCAAAACAGAACACAAAGCAAAAACCACAGTGCAGTGTGTAGAGAGTAAGCGGGGAGCCATGCGGGCTCTCCTTGTTTGTTTAACGTGATCTGCGTGTCCGGGAGGGGCACGGAGCACGATGCTATAAATAAAGAGGAGCTGCGGTGACGCAGTCTCTTGCGCACCAGCGAACTAACTTGGTCTCCGTGTATATTTCCTAACATCAGACACCAACTTTACATTGGCGACGATTGGGATTTCGACAAATTCACGCGTCGTAACATGCTAAAATAAAAGGACACGTACCAGTGCAGGTGGTGCTGAGTCGGCCGCTGAAGTGGAGATGCGGCTGGCGGCACAAGTTGGTGAAGGAGGCGAGCGTCAGCCGTGACTCGGTGGAGACCGATCGCCGGAGGTGCTGCGGAGGAAGTGTGCGGCCGAGTCTCCTGACCGGAGAGGCCGTTTACGGTGAGCCGCCCCGCCGAGAAAAAAAAGGAGGAAGAACACGTGGAGCGCAACGCTCCGCCCAGCGTGTCCGCCGGGAGCGTCCTGTTGCTGGGACTGCCTGCCCCAGGTGAAGACATTAAAGGGAGCGCAGCCGCCCAGCGTGTCCGCGGGGAGCGTCCTGTTGCTGGGGCAGCCTGCCCCGAGTGAAGAAATCAAGGGGAGAACAGCGCTCCGTCGAGCGCGCCCAGGGGGGAGTGTCCTGTTGCCAGGACAGCCTGCCCTGGAAGAAAACAAATAAACGCGTGGAGCGCAACGCTCCGTTAAACATTAGCGACTGGAGCGTCTTGTTGCCAGGTGAGCAACAGTGACGCTGAAGTGTTTCCCCGCATTCTGCTGCCGTGTGAAGGCAACAACGAGTGTTTTCCCCGAGGCTCGGGAGTTGAAAAAAAACTTTATTGAATAAATAAAATAAAAAAGAAAAGGGAGAAGATTTTTTTTTTTTTTTTCTCTTCTCTCTCTTCTCTTGTCTTTTGTTTTGCGTTCATGTACATTTGGACATTGAGCTTAAATAAGTAGTGGTCATTTTGTCGTCACAAAAGCTATTCTCCAACAAAACACAGATATAGCCCTCAAATAACAAGTACAACGGTGATTCTGTTAATAAGTGAAGTGTCAGAGTGCCAATATGAGTGCCCCACCCCAAGACAATGCCAATCCACCACCGCCACCACCAGGAAATCCTCAACTTCCAGCACAGTTGACTAATAGTGTTCACTCCTTAATCACGTCATTACCGCCGTTTAGCCAACTTATTGACCCGGCTACTGCTGCGCCCAGATGGCGCTTATGGATCAATCGCCTAGAAAACTATTTTTGCGCAACGAGAGAAACAGATGGGGCAGTACGTAGATCGGTAATGCTGCTGATGGGAGGGGACGAACTGCAGGAGCTTTTTGATTCTCTCCCTGATACAGGAGATAAGTCTGATTTTGATGCAGCAGTAACTGCTTTAAATAGGCATTTCGATCCTCAACTTAATTCGGATTATGAACGTTTTAAATTGAGACAGGCACAACAAACAGAGGTTGAGTCGATGGATATGTTTTATGCAAGGTTGAGAAAACTGGCAAGCTCGTGTACCGCGCTCAATCAGCAAGAGGAGATCCGAGCGCAAGTCATTCAAGGCTGTAGATCCAATGCGTTAAGAAAGCTTATTCTTCGACAGCAGGGTATGTCTCTTGATGATATTTTGATTCTTGCACGATCGCATGAACTGTCGGCGGTAAGAGCAGACGCAATGGCAGCCGTAAGGGGTCAGTCATTGGCTGCAGCGTCGTCAACACGCTCTGTTCAGGTAAAAGAGGAACAGGTGGATGCTGTTCAGACGCGTCAGTCAACTCCGCGCAAATCGAATCCCGCTAAACCCAGTGATAGGGTTTGTGGAAGCTGTGGCTATGAACATCGAGCGAATATGGGGTGCCCGGCAAAGGGACAGTTGTACAACCGCTGTGGTAAACCAAACCATTTCGCTAAAGTATGTAGATCCAGGAGGAATAAGCCAGGAGATCAGAAAGGAAAGGACGCTAATGTTAGAGCGGTATCAAAAGGTATGGAAGAGGAAAGAGACCACCCGATGGTGAGTGGCCCGGTGTTCGACGAAGATGAAGAGGAGGACATTTTTGTAATTTCTTTTACGGGAGGGAGACAACAAAAAATAAGACCGCCTCCCATGAGTGACGTTCATGTCAATGGTGTAGTCGTATCAGTACTCATTGACACAGGGGCGTCTGTAAATGTCATGGATGAAACTCTATTCATGAAACTAGTACCTACTCCGATACTTACTCCAACGACTACAAAAATATATAACTATGGAGGGAGAGACCCCCTTCCTCTTAAAGGAACTGTGGAAGTGGCTGTGAATAGTGGGGACAAGTCAACAGAAGCAAAATTCTATGTGGTGGCTGGAGACCGTGGCACTTTGTTAGGATGCCACACGGCAGAAGAACTAGAACTGGTATTTTTTGCACGTCAAGTCTATGACACTCAGGTGGAACAGCTTCTCCGTGAGTTCCCGCAACTGTTTGAGGGGCTGGGACGGTTGAAAGGAAAACGGATCAAACTGCATATAGACAACAGCGTGGTGCCGGTAGCGCTACGACATCGCAGAGTGCCGTTCCATTTGCGCCCCATTGTTGAGAAAGAATTGCAACTGCTGGAAGACCAAGGAGTCATTGAAAAGGTAGATGGGCCTACGCCGTGGGTGTCACCGTTGGTGATTGCGCCGAAACCCAAACAACCTGGAGCGATTAGTCTTTGCGTTGATATGCGTTTGCCAAACAAGGCTATTCGAAGGGAAAGGCACATAACGCCAACAATGGATGACATAATTGCAGATCTGAATGGGGCACAATGGTTCTCAAAGCTGGATCTTAATGCCGGGTATCATCAGCTAGAACTTGACCCGGAGAGTAGGAATATCACCACCTTTTCGACACATGTGGGGCTGAGGAGATATAAGAGACTCAGTTTTGGGGTCTCGTCAGCTGCTGAGGTGTTTCAGAATGCAATTAGAGAGACTTTGTCAGGATTACCGGGAGTAATCAATCTGAGTGATGACATCTTGATACACTCCCGAACGAGAGAAGAGCATCACTGTCATCTCAGGGCAACATTGAAAAGGTTAGCTGGAGCAGGGTTGACACTGCATAAAAAGAAGTGTGCTTTTTACCAAACATCTGTAGAATTCTTCGGCTACATCTTTTCGAAAGATGGCCTGCAAGTAGACCCGAAGAAAGCTGAAGCTATTCGTCAGGCCCCTGTTCCACAAAATCCCACGGAAGTTCGCAGCTTTCTAGGAATGGCCACGTATTGTGGGAGATTCATACCACAACTCGCCACTATGTCAGAACCGCTTCGGCAGCTCACGAGAGGGCAACACTGTTGGGACTGGACTCCGGAGGCACACAAGGCGTTTGTGGACATTAAGGCTGCATTGCTAGACAGGTCGACTATGGCTTACTTCCACCCCAGCAAGAGAACAGAAGTGGTGGTAGATGCAAGCCCTGTTGGGCTAGGAGCCGTTCTATTGCAAGAACAAGGGCATCAAGAGTGGATTCCTGTCGCTTATGCCAGCCGGGCTTTATCAGCGGTTGAAACTAGGTACGCGCAGATTGAGCGCGAAGCGCTAGCTATTCGATGGGCATGCCGCCATTTTCATCTATATCTGTATGGGCATGAATTCCAAGTTGTAACTGATCATAAGCCTTTAGTTTCATTGTTTGCGGGCAGCCCGCGTCTGGCACCTCCCAGAATTGAAAGATGGACTGTTCTGCTTCAACCGTATCGATTCACAGTCGTGTATCGGCCAGGGGCGAATAATCCGGCAGATTATCTATCTCGTCATCCTACTCCGAAAGTATTTGATGCTTACCAAGAACATGACGAAGAGAGTACTGAGATTTTCGTCAGCATGGTCGTACAGTCGGCATGTCCTAATGCTCTTCTTGTAACGGACATTGTAAGTGCTACACAAGAGGATGTGGTACTGAGTCATGTTAAGGAGGCGCTGAGCCATAAGAAATGGAAGTATTTCTTAGAGAAAACTAATGGGTCAGGACCCGATCAGAACTTGGCTATGCAAAGTATATGGAAGGTGCGTGACGAACTGTCTACCGATAATAATGGGTTAGTGCTTAGAGGAAGAAGAATTGTACTTCCGCAGTGTTTATGGTCTCGAGTATTTGAGTTAGCTCATCAAGGACATCAAGGGGCAGCTAAAACCAAAGCAAGGTTACGTGCCAAGGTGTGGTTCCCTGGTATGGATAAGCACGTTGACGACATGATAAGGCAGTGTCACTCCTGTGTTATCACATCGGTGGAACCTCCGAGTTGCCCTGTGGTAACCGAACCTGCTACTCTGAAACCTTGGTCGAAGGTAAGCATGGACTTTGGAAGTTTTCCGGATGGAAGGTTGACCGCTGTTTTGATTGATTCATATACCAAATTCCCTGTGGTCGAGGTTGTGTCGTCAACAGCGTTTGAAAATGTAAAGCCAGTTCTGCAGAAGACGTTTGCATTGTTTGGTCTGCCTGACGAAATTAGAACAGACAATGGTCCTCCGTTTCAGGGACAAGACTTTCGCTCGTATCTTGATGGGTTGGCGATTCATCACCGTAAGATAACGCCTTACTGGCCTCAAGCTAATGGGGACGTCGAAAGGTTTATGCGAACTTTGAATAGGGCTCTCCGGATTGGAGTGGAGCAGAAGGAAGACAGTGAACAGTGTTTGTACCAGTTTTTGAGTGCGTACCGTCAAACACCCCATAGCACCACCGGGTGTGCCCCCTCTGCTCTGATGTTCAAAGTGTCTCCACGTGACTGTATTCCGTCAGGTCCTAAGTGGAAACCTCCAGCGTTGGATGTAAAGGCCACTCAAAAGCGACGAGCGATTACTAATCAGAAGGCCAGTTTAAAACGAAGAGCAAAATATCGAGGGTTTCAAGAAGGAGATCAAGTGGTGGTGAGAGGTCGTCGAGGAGGAGGAAAGTTTAGGACACTGTTTGATCCTGAGATATGGGAAGTCGTTGGAGTCAAAGGGTCGATGATAACTGCGTCCAGAGGACGACGGAGAGTGACCAGAAACGTGTCACATTTCCGGAAGGCTGGGCTGCGAGAGTCGACTGAAGAGGAAGACGAGATAGGTGATATAGATGGTGACACCGTAACAACATCTAAAGAGATGGAGAACATTGTCGGACCAGCAGGATCTGAACATGCCCCGCCTGTCTGTGCTCCTGAGCGTGGAGGTGTGCGTACTAGGAATGTGAGGTATGATTTACGCCCTAATCCTGCACCAAACAGTCAGCTAAAAGACTTTGGGGGTTATTCTAACTTTGGAGGAGTGTTAATCCGTCCCAAAAGTGACGGTAAAGTGACGGATATACCACCAGCCGTATTACGAGTTCCATAGGATATAATGGACTCGTAATACGGCTGGTGGTAAATCCGTCACTTTTCCGTCACTTTTGGGACGGATTAACACCTCCTCCAAAGTTAGAATAACCCCCTTTGTCTGTCAAGTTGTTCAGTTGTAACCTGTTTATGCCCATACCACTGTTGGAGACAGAAGGGGACAGAAGGAGAAGGCCACCCGACGTTGAAAGTGGACAGTGTTTACACATATTTTGCCCTGATTGTTACAGAATTGCAATATGTGGTTATTCGATAGTTTCTTTTGTTTTCTGTCACTTTCTCCCTTGTGGGGGGGGGGTGCTGTAGTTAATTCTCTTCCATGTGGAGTAAAACATGGGAGGGATGTAGAGAGTAAGCGGGGAGCCATGCGGGCTCTCCTTGTTTGTTTAACGTGATCTGCGTGTCCGGGAGGGGCACGGAGCACGATGCTATAAATAAAGAGGAGCTGCGGTGATGCAGTCTCTTGCGCACCAGCGAACTAACTTGGTCTCCGTGTATATTTCCTAACATCAGACACCAACTTTACACAGTGGAATGCATTACTGCAGCACAAAACAACAAAAAGCACATTTCAACCACAACGAAAAGCAACACAATGAATATGCACAAATATTGTCACACATTAGCACCAACATAAATCTGTTTCTATGATACAGTGGCAAAAGCTGTTTGCAAACGTTGCTTTCTTAGCAGCAAGGATGAGCAATATACCAGTCAAAAATGTATTATGAGCCGACCACATGCCTCTACATGAAGAAAACCACCTTAATTCGATTGTATCTGTAGACAACATTTGTGACCGTACAGCTCTGCTTTTGTCCCCTAAGGCAGACAACCTTGGAGGACAGAACTATGCAAAAGAGTGGCAAACAGCCTCCTGGCATGGTACATTTAAACATTTCACAATAGTTTTGATAAAAACAGAGGCTAGTGAGTACAAATCTATTTGATGACTCTTAGCTTGCCCCTTGTGACCCTTGGCACTGGCTTTGCAAGACCTGGTCTCAGATGTGGCAAACTACAGGGACGGCTCCGCATTCCATATTTTCAACATATTTTACTTTATAATAACAGTGAATAATATGCTATTATTCACTATTAGTGTAATAAAACAGTTAGCACACTTAGCTGGCACGGAACCTTTGGTGGCAGCTGCAGTAAGTAAAAACATTTGTAATGTATTTTGTGTGCGTGCTTGCAAGTGAGTGTGTTTATGTAAGATAAGATCATGTATATGTGTGAGCATGTGTATGTGTAAGCATGTTTGTGTGAGGGGAAGGGAGAGAGAGTCAGTGACAGGTAATGAGTGGGACTGTGTTGAATTGAGGCCCAAATGTACTACTCTGTGATGCAAGGCAACGTTGTACCAAAGATGCTGTTCTGCCTTGCATCAAAAGGAGAGAAAAAAACACAGAATATCTACTGAAATATTGTGCGTTTTTGTCTCCATGTGGGGTGGTGCACTTTTGGCAGCCGAGTGCCAGGACACACACGCACTCCTGTGCAAGGGTGTGTGGGTCCCTAAAGCACAGGACTGGAAGGGGTACACTCCACTACAACAACCACTGGCCAAGCCAATACGTCTTGGCTATGCCAGAACTATTGGCTTTTACCAATGTACTTTAGCCATGTTGAGCCGTGTGTCTGCTGTGTAGCATGACTAAAAGTAAAGTTGTAAATAAAGACACTACAAAAGTTATATGAAAAAATACCGCTATGATGCAGGAAGCTTAAAAAAAGAGCATGACACTTTTTTCGTTATAGCTTTTAGCCATGCTGCTCTACAACATGGCTAAAAGGCATCAGCAAAACAAATATCTCTCAAATAAGGTAGACCTGTTGGCTTTTCCAAAGCTTGTTTTCAGTTGGAAAACGTATTACCTCTCCTACTCATTGGATAAAATAAAATATATATTTGTTATTGTTCTGGCCGCCTGATAATTTAGTTAAGGAACTCCGCTATTTTTCAAAAGCCACTGCACATACTGCACATGCTGAAATTTCCAGTGTAGCCCAATAAATAACACAATGGCTCTGCTATTCATCTCATTCCATAAAGAAATAGTCAAATGTTTTGAAAGTCAATACAGAGTTCCTCTAAAGTCAAAAAAGAGGGAAGTGACAGGACATGCTTCGGATTTTCCGCCTTCCTGTTGCAAATGCACCAATTGAACATGATCAGAATAAATGCTAAAAATGAATCTCACAGAGTACTGCAGCAACCAGCGCCTAAAACTGCAACCTCCTCAGAACATCCATGCCAGCAGCCTTCAAAAACAATGTAAAATAATAGAGGCTGTTTTCAAAGTAAATATTCGAGAGCAAAAACGATTTAGGGTAGGCGATGGACTGTGATTTTCATCAGTGCAGCAAGCCACTCCTGCAGTCTGATAACCATAAAAAACATTAAAAAAAAAGATCTATGACATCTACCCAATGATATCAACCCAGGTTCATTTTAGGTGAAATAATTTTAATTTAAAACTAAAACAAAAGCACAAATATGCTGCAGCTTCGTCCCTCCCCTTTTCTTTCCCTTTTTATTTTTCTCCCACTTACCCACCCCATCTAATATTGCTTAAGTAAATTGCTCAGAAAAGTGAATTATGTATCGTTTGACTGGATTGTTATAACATCACTCGGAGGTACAATTTAGAGCACTGGAATACTGCAACTGACTCGGAGGGGGGTAAAAGCAAATGTTTTTACCAGGAGCCTTTACCGCCCATCAGACCCACTGCCCCTCGCAACAAAGTAAAGCACTCACTGAAAACCAAGCATTAAAGCTAAAGCCCACGGTGCTTCTTGTTAGACAACATGCATCGAGAGACACAAAGATTATATTCTCTCTATATACATACACTTGCTGTTACGTAGAACGTCTATTGTGCAAGGCTTTCAGTAATAACAGCGTCACAAGTAGCTGGCACTCCTTGACACACTGTGCCACAAATTTCATGTTTAACAGCCACTAAAGATGCCGCCTTTCCCCACTGGGTGTCTGGGGGCTGCAACAGCCCAGCGGTTAGGTACATCTGTCAGGATAGTGAAGTGAAATTGAGGATTGAGATGCTCACCGACGTAAATATGTTCGCCAATTTAGAATGCACTGGTAAATGTGTTTCAAAAATATTTGGCGTGTATTGTGATTCTGCATATCTACATTCGACTACAGAGGATCACTGCTGTTCCAAGACAGTTACTGCCTGTTAGATGCTGCTGTGCTGCGATGCCGAAGCTCTGTTTTATATTTAAATCTGCACGGGCATTTAGCGCCTGCTATACGTTTCAGTTCTTGGTTAGTGTGTCCATGGCTTACCACGTGCTCAGAGTGTGACGGAAAACGGCATGGGAAGTGGGGAAAGCATTTGCTAGTTAAAGGGTGTACATTGGTGTTTTCAACAGAGTAGAGTGGTGTTTTTGAGATGCAAGACAAAACAACAAGCAGGGACGAGCAGGAACTCAAGAGAGAACATGATTCACACATGCCCTGACAAAGCGAAAAGAGGGAAATGATAGTCAAGCTGAAGCTAACCAATGGTGAGGTAAGGGCAGGCTGTGGCCAACTACACTATAAACAACATGTCTCGAAGAGACAGCACATGCACTGTCGACACAAGACCTAAAAACTATGGTTCCAGGCATTTACCACTTTGTGTGCATGCTGCACAATGCAGCACACAGGCAAAGTCGCAGAAACAACAAAAACATTTCTTCTCATTATGGGCCTGATTCTAACTTTGGAGGACGGTGTTAAACCGTCCCAAAAGTGGCGGATATACCACCTACCGTATTACGAGTTCCATAGGATATAATGGACTCGTAATACGGTAGGTGGTATATCCGCCACTTTTGGGACGGTTTAACACCGTCCTCCAAAGTTAGAATCAGGCCCTATGTCTGCTTCCAGCAGTCATAAGATTTTGGTGCAAATTCATGTTTACCAATGTTTGGAGATAGGGATTTGCATCAAAACCCATAGATGGTTGCATGGGAATGCCCGTGCATCATTCATGGAACACCCATGAATAACGCAAAGCAGTGTACAGCACTATTTTGCATTACTTTGGGATCCAGCACAAATTATGTTTTGTGTTGGGTAGTAAATCTTACCCTATCACTTTGTACAAGTTGCAAACCATTAGTAAGTCTGGACCTGAGTGTCAGTAAGAATGACTTAATATGAGTGAGATTATGAGTCAATGCAAGTGAGTGAGTGAGACTAAATAAGTATTAGCCTAAGGGTATGTACACAAGTGTGAGTGTGATGATGGGGTCATGTGACATGCCATCCTGTGAAAAGTCTGGGCCAAAGGTTATATGATGTGATGTGATTAATGTCAAAGGGTATCTGATGTCACTTCTGCTACCCCTGGCATTTTGTTGAATCGAAGTCAAAGAACTGAGCCAAGGATCTAGCTTGGCTCTCTGGAGCCTGTGCACGAGCAGTGCCATGAACATGTTTGCCGTGTAAAACATGCAACAATTGCGGTCTAAAAATATGATAAAGATTCTTCAATACTTTTTTTTTAAATGTATTTCTTTAACATGCAGAAGCATTTTGACTTAATAGAATACACCATTGATTAGGAGGCATTTCTTAAAAGGTTTTAACCAGAAACGTTGAAACATTCATGGCCCACCTCCTCTCCTAGTTTATAATAAATGACATGAGAAAACTAAGAGGCAAGTCAGTTGTCATGTGCACCCTACATGTCGTCTAGCTACTTAAGATAAATGGAGCAACATAGAACAAACTGTTAAATGAAGCACAATAGAGGCACATCCTGAACTCCTGAATTTCAAGGCTCTCTCATTTGTGATAATAATCAATTAAAAGGAGACATGTTGAAATAAACTACTTTCCTAAGATCACACATTTTGGTCAAACTGGGAAGCCAGGATCCCAGGTGTTCTAGGTGCACATTGTGCAATTCAGCCACTAGATGGTTATCTGTTTTCTCTCCTGGTTTACATCAACTGTAAATGTTTTGTCTCTGATTTTAGCGAGTGGGTGGCAGGCAGAAACAACATGAAAGGCCAGCTTGCTTTGGGCTCAGAGGTCTTACAGGATTTTGAGCTGAGCCAGAGCCAGAGCCAGACATCTGGCCCAAGCATAGCTCAAGCCTTCAGTTGCTCACCAAACCCTAGGAGCCATCGGCGTGTGTTCTCTCGATACAGACAGACTGACAAATCATTGTTAAATTAAAGTTGCTGCTTTGTCTTACAGGAAAGAAATAGATTTGTTCGGCCAGGTGATGCGCTGAATACCCCTACCCCTAAATGAAAAAGGGCCTGGACTATGGCCAAGTGCATTGCAATGGAGGCAATGGAGCTAGACCTTCATTCAGGATCAGTACTTCAGCCCTGAGTCCCCTACTCCCATAACAGCTTCATAGTTTCAATAGATATAGTTTTTGACTTTGTTTACGTCATGAGCTGTGGGAGCTCTAGTTGTTCTGCCCGCCATAACTGGTGAATTTTAATGTTGTTTAGGCTTTGTATCTTAATCATGTCACTCTTTTACCTAAACTTCTTTAGGGATTTTTAAAGGTTTTCATAAGAAACATAATTTTCTTTTGAGTAGCAAATTGTAACTTACCTTTCAGAAAGTGGTTTGAGTGATTTTGTTAAGTTCTGTAATGATACATTTAGGGTCCAGATGTATCAAAGGATTTTGCAATTGCAAATGGTGCGAATCGGTAAATTCCACTGCTTGCGAATGCAAAATCGCCTTTCACGATGTATGAAAGGCATTCGCAGTGCAATTATAAGGAATTGCTAAAATAGATTTTTTACAATTGGGACGAGATATTGCGAATCCCATACTGTGATTCGCAAATAGCGACATGAATTTGCGAATCACAGTATGCGATTCATAAAATCCGAATCGCAATGCAATGCATCAACAAGTCGCAAATTGCGATTATCACAGAGTGGGTTTTTGCACGTGCAATTTACCACAAATTGAAATCAGGTGGTAAACAGGTGCAACCTATATAAAGAGGCCCAGAATGACTCTGCCTCTTTTCCACAATGGCTGCACTCTGCTTCATGGCGAGGAGGATGAGGATCCTGGCAGATGTGGGGAGAGGGAGGAGGAGGAGACAGGAGTGCATTTTCAGAGTACGCATTACTCTTTCTGACCAGACAGAGGAGGAGATATATGATAAGTACAGGTTAAACTCAGCCATGATACTTGACACAATTCTAAGAAGGGGTTCTTTGATAAGCTGACAGGGAGGGTCGTACGGCAATGCACTTAGTGCTACAATTATGGGCACTCTAAGGACGATTTCAAATGTCCCAGGAGGGCACAGCCCCCCACCGGTGGACAGACACCTGGATTGGAGAGTGTAGCACTTGGGAGGAGGTGGTCCTAGTGAGCTTTTGGAAATAGACAGAGGTAATACTAATGTTAAAATTGGAGTAATCGATGTCGATGCACATAGCGATACATTCATATACACAGACAAGGCTGCATCACCATTATTAGAATCCCCTGTCAGGAACACTCAATCAACCCCGACACATAAGTATGTGGCCAGACAGACTGTGAGACCTAGGTCTTAGGTTACTGACTGACAAGTCACAGTTGGGATAACAATTAGATGGAAAACAATCGCACAAAAAGGAAAACTCAGATCAGATCCCCCACCCCAATGGTCCCTGAAGATTGGCCCCAATAAAACATACATGCCAGAGGGGTGCATGTATTCCCAGAGTTAGATGCCACATAAGGTTAGATGTCACATGTAGTTAGGAACACTTAGCCAATCAGAACACAGCACACACAGCACACGTAGCAACCACGTGTCCCTCAGGCCTGACATCTGGACATGTACTCACTGGCCCATATTGAGTCCACTTAAGGTCAGGGCCCACCTGCATTCAATATCTAGAACTGTATTTATGACTCCATGACAACTGTTCACATTCTTTACAGAGAAAGGAATGTTTAATGTTTTTTTAATTACATTATGGTATTCAGAAAAATGCATAAAAACCTACTGCAAATGAATATACATCAAGACAGTCCTCAGACCTCAGTTCCGTAACTACTCTCCTGGGCATAATGTTTAATTAAACAAACTGTTCTTAATTTGCCAGACTCCTCATGTCTTTTGTTTTATAAGGTAAATCCACATTTGAGCAACACTAGTTTCCCTGGGGGATAAGAAAATGGTGCCTAAAGCCCACATGCCTGACAATACTTCCAAGAATAGGCAGTGGGTCACAATTAATGGGCAACAAGTGGAGGCTCTGAGAGACACAGGAGCCAGCATGACCACTGTGATGTGTCAGCTGGTGTCTGCAGAGCAGGTCCTACTGAGCACATTCCACCAAGTCATAGTCGCTGATAATTGTGAGAGCCATCTACCAGTGTCTCTGGTTCCCTTTGAGTTTTTTTGGGGGGGCTTAGGTTCTCTTAAAGTAGCTGTGACCCTTGACATGCCTGCAGGTTGTCTCTTAGGCAATGGCCTGAAGCACACTGCCTGGACGGAGGTAGAGCTTAGGTCTCACTTGGAAATGTTGAGATTGCATGAGTGGGTCTGTACACCCACACGGTCCATGGCTGCCTGGTAAGGGAGTTAAGGGCATCTGGAAACTGGATCAGTGGCCCAGGCAACTGCGAAGGAGAGAGGCAAGTGGTGTGGAAAACCAGTTCCTGAAGTTCCCACGGTAGAGGTTCATTGGTCCAAGAGGAGGAGACCCCCAAGCTGACCAGGGAGGACATTGCCACTCTGGGTGACCTGCTTTATCTTGCTGTCTGGCAAGTTGAGGGGGGGCCCACTAGGGAGGAATTCTGAAAAATGTGCAGAAAGTGTCCCACTCTTGAGGGCTTGAGGTGGCAAGCAGCAGGTGAAGCCTCTGGGGATCACCTAATTTACTGGGAGAATGATGTCCTATATAGCAAGCCTAAGGCTCCTGGTACTGGGGCAGCCCGTGTGCTGGTGGTCCCCAGTGGTACAAGGCCTTCCCATTGGGTTTGGCTCATGGCATACCCCTGGTAAGACATTTGAGGTAAGACAAGAGCTTCACCAAGCTTATCATCCACTTCTATTGTCCCTGAGGACAGCCTCAGATGCATTCTGCAGGTCCTGTCCCACCTGCCAGGCCAATGGGAAGACAGGGTAAAGGTAAAAGGCGCTTGTGCTCCCACTACCAGTTGTTGGCACCCCTTTAGAAAGAGTGGGGATTGACAGTCTAGACCTTTGAACCCCAAGACAGCCTTAGGGAACAGGTTTGTCCTGGTCTTAGTTGACCATGCCAGCCGCTACCCATAGGAAATGCCTAAGGTCACTGACTGCACCTGATGTGGGATGAATGTGGTGTAGCTTACATGTTCACACATGTTCAACACAGCCTATCAACCCCAAACCAATGGTCTTATGGAAATATTCAACAAAATCTCGAAGGACATGATTATGGGCCTGCATGAGCCCATGAGGTGTAAGTGGGGCATCTTCTTAACATCCCTTCTGTTGGCATACAGCAAGGTGCTCCAGAAAGGAGTAGGGGTCAGCCCAATCGAACTCCTCTATGGCCACCATGTTAGGGTACCCATGAGCCTTGTCAAGGAGGGGTGGGAGCAAGCTCCCAGGAAACCCCCCTACGATGTGGTCAACTACATGCTGGTCCTCTGCAGCAAGATGCACCTCTTCTGGAAGAAGACAAAAAGCAGCCTTGAGCACAGCCAAGAGGTCATGAAACTCTGGTACGACCAGAAGGCCACTCTGGATTGGGTTTCAGCCTAGCCAGAAGGTATGGGTCATGGAACCTGTAGAGCCCAAAGCTCCCCAGAAGCGCTGGAATGGCCAATGCAGAGTGAAGGAGCGAAAGGGGAAGTCCACCTACTTACTGGATCTCCATACCCCTACTGTACTCCTTGTTAACGAACTGAAGCCTCACTTTGAGAGCTCCAAAGTGAGCATGCTCCTTGTGACAGAGGAGGGAGTGGAAGAGGAAAGTGAACCTTTCTTTGACCTCCTACTCTCTGCACATGTACATGTTTGGTTAGTGGAAGGTGTTGACCTCTCTTCCTCCCTGACCCTAGAGCAGCAAGGCAACTGTTACCAGTTACTGGGCCAGTTTTGCCTCTCTGTTCTCTCTCACCCCTAGACTCACAGACCTGTGCGTCCACAACTTTGACACAGGAAACAATTCTCCTGTAAAGAGCAACATTCACAGGTGCCAGACAAGGTAAGGACCAGCATCAAGAAGAAGGTCTTCAAGAAGCGGCAATTACGGGTTATTGAGCCCTCCAGTAGCCCTTGTCCAGCCCTTTGGTGCTGCTGTCTAAGGCTGCCCCACCCAGCTAGCAGCACCTCAACGATTTGTGGCAGCCCATCGCATTACACTCTTAGACTGTTCGGGGAAGTCATGGTGTGACAGATCTGTGCCTTGTTCAATCAGTCACTCAAGTCTCTGATCATGTAATGACAAGCAGAAGCATAGCATGAGCCCCATACCTGTGTTGAAGGTAAAGGAGAAGTTGGTTAGTCTGCTGGAAATCCTCCTCCATGACAGAAGAGGAAGCGCTACGTGTGGAAACGGCAAAGGAGACGGGCAGCAAAAGATAGCAATCTGACTGGAATGTCCTCTCTAAGGATACTAAGGCAGCCTGATATTTTATAACAAACTCTGTGTTATTCTAGTAACTGCCCTGACAACACATCCCTTTCTGTGTAAGTTAGACCCTGTAGCCTCTGGACCGGCGATACCCAGGAACCTATCTTATTTAGCCATGATGTGAGCACAGAGTGAAATGCCGTGCAAAGCAATGAAAAACAAAGTTCTGCAGAGAAGGAAAATATATAAGAATAATAAAACATCACCACTAAAATGACGCCTCTCTAAAATAATAAAAGGAATAAAATGCCAAGTGACTCGGTGAAGGGCCACAGGCCTCAAACCTAAAATAAAAATAGACAAAAATAAGTGTGAGTATGTGCCTAATGTCAAACCTCACAACAACCTACCCAATGTCGGTTCAAGAATGCTATCTGGTCTAACAATAAAACCCTACAATTAATGTCGCTACAAACTAATTAAAAACATGCTAAAAATATACATGAATGGAGATAAAAATGTCTACCTTGACAAGCTCGGCTTACTAAGAATGAGTCAAATTATTTAAAAGGATAATGTAGAACTTTAAAATTGATGCAAAACAGTTATCAAAAAATGGAAGCAAAATATCAGATCATTGACATCAGTGTTGATCCTGTAAAAAATTCCTAATGTCTTCAAATGTAAGTAAATTTAGATAGGACTGAACTTCGTCAGATGACAAGTTAACCAGTTCGGTCACAAAGAAGGCGAGGGAGCACTTATGTTCCAGTGCTACAGCGAATGGTCGGGCCAAAGCAGCAGCTTCCTGTGAAATGCCAGGTGTAATAGCATCTTGCGCCACTTGATCCACAAATGGCAGCTCATAGGAAGCTTCTCGAATCTCAATGTGCATGTCTGGTGATGAGACATCATCAAGGAGAGCAACAAGACCTACGTCCAAAGTGGGTACATGCTGCATAGCAAGACACACTTCTGGTGCATGTTCAAATCGGCACCATTGGGAATGAAAGATGGGTTGCACACAGTTCAAGACCTGTCTTAATGACAAAGACCAGTTGGACTCTAGTTCTTCCAGGAGTGGTGCTCCAAAATACTGCATCATGCAATCACAACACAGTTCGGCTGGTGAAAGCACCATCAGTCTTTCTTGTTGTGGTGGGGCAGCCATTGCAAAGAAAATGTAGGAACAGCAACATACCACCAATCAAAGCCAAAGTCACAGAGAATACCCCCAAACCACTCAAAAACATGGAGTGTATGGCTGAAGGTATAATGCCAAATATAGACTGAAAGGTGCTCACAAACCCCCTCACAAACCCAGAACCAAAAGCCTTAAAGAAGTGTACAATTCCTGCAGTGTTAGAAACATTAAATATGCGACCAATCAATTTGCCAAAATGTTTAGGAAAATGTGTATTTAACTGTATCTCAGCAGATGGCCTTGCTACTTGAAGATCATAGGTCTCGCGGACAGATGTTAGCACCACATGTTTTTGAAACAAAAGGGCTTTCAGTCTGCTCAGCTTGTCAACATTTATATTTGAATTTGAGTGTTAGGCCACATTTCTGCAACTCCTATCCCTCATGTTGGAAGGGGGAAGCGCGTTACCTCAACAAGTCACAATTTGGGAGAGCAAAATGACACAGGCAATTCCAGCTCGCATTTCACAACAGTTCTCCCTATCCATGAGGACATAGCTGCCATTTGATAGCACCTGGAGAGCCGGGCATATCAAAGGGACACAAACCCCTTTCATATAGCAAGCTAAGTTTGCAGGTGAAGCATTGCATGCTCTGTGTAAAGACAGCTGTTTACAAATCATAGAATGGCTTACAGAAGTCTCACATTTACTGCAGCTAAGAAAAACCTCATTCATTCCATTGAAACATTTGTACTTGAAGGGGAGCTCCCACACCTCTTGGATGTAACTGTCTCCTAATTTCTCTAATCTGCCTACGGGGAATATGCTTTAAACATGAGGTGAACTGTAATGTTGAAATGGGCAAATAGATAATCTTGTGTATTTACCAAACCGCAGATGGTATTGTTGCCACAGTAAAAGGCAACTTTTCTAACTTCTCGATGCTTAACATTACATAAGTAGCTTCTTTCTTACCCATCATTTTCTGTTGCCTTGTTAACATTAAATTAAACATAGCAGACAGGTCTTGTGATCTGACATGCTGCCAAGGTATGCAACCACTTTTCAGAAACTGTAATGTCCAACCTAACTGCATAATGGACATAAGAAAGATATATCAGTATGCATGGTGTCTATTGTAAAAGAAACAATATTATTTAAGGTGTAAATGTGGTTGGACAAAGTGGTCATACCATCATCTACAATGGCTAGAGTTTTTTGGTGATTTTCCTGATCTATATGCCCTAACCGAGCAAAAGCTTCTATTTGTGATTATTTCCAAATTTCATTATAAATTGAAATCAAGAAGTGCTTTGAGTGCTGCTTATGGGGACCTAACACAGGATCTTGTAAATCTGTGTTTTCAGACAGGAGACTAAGGTGTTCTTTGACAGTTGCTAGTGTGGATGTTTTTAACAATTGTTGACGTAATTTCCCACACTGTAAGTGGTAACAATACCAGAGTGTTTGTGAGACATGTAACAAGGGTCAGGTTTACTCAATCTAAAACCCCCTGTGGAATGTACAAAATATAAGTGACATTCATTTGTGTCCACTGGCCACAATAACCACCTGTTTGGATCTGAAAGTGTTGACTTAAATGTTCCATTTTGGACCCATCCATTGAGGGGATCTTGAGTGACATCTAAAAAATGTTGCCATTTATCGAATTTTGGTGTGGACGGGAGCATTAATTTCTTTAACATTTGCCAAGCCTAAAGAACTTGTTTGTTGCACTGTTTCATTAAAAATATAGTTCGTAATGGAATGAAACATGCTCTAAACAAAGCTTCCCACCCCTGTATTCACCAATTTCTACTTCCCAAAAACTCTGTAAGTCTATTGACTTCAACCAATGTTTGTAGCCTTCCGTAGCCAACTGGGAAACAAATGATACTCTGTATCTTCGTAGAAGGTAATTTAAGGTAATAAGACTCAGCATTATGTCTGGTAAAATATGCAAACTTTTCCACATAGGTTTTAGAACTCCCCATTGGTGGAGTTGGATGCTGTTCCCATTGGCTATAATTAAAAACAGTTCACAGGGTGCTAGCTCTATCTATAAAGGGGTGTCCTTAATGATGATTAACAGAACATTTCACCATAGCTGGCAGTTGTTTGGTAAATGTTTTTACTTTCACGTACCGTGAAATATTCAAGATCAGAAAGCATAGACTCAACTGTTTTCACATCCCAATCATCAGAAACAGCCCCTGGTGTTATTATATCATTAATTGAAACCTTAAACTCATATGGAATTTAAATCATTTCTGTGGGACCGTGTATATTAAAAGGTACTTTATCGCAAACAACTCCATCAGGAAACGGAATAGCTGAAATACTCATTAAGGACAAGCCTATTCGGACTTTATAAGAAGACAGGTAAGGTTTTAATACCTAATCCACCAGTTCGACAGCAGAACGTTAAGGAAGATAACAACCATGTATCAGTAAAAAGAAAACAATGGTGATACCAATCCAAAGAAGGAAGGCAAGCAAAGTTAGCAATATCCACAGGTAATTCCATGAGTGAATCAAAGAGTTTGTCTTAAGCCAATTGAGCAGCTTATGTGATCTTGATACAGGTGCAGAAGAAGATGCTGAGGAGTATGAAAAATAGTTGTTATTGTCGGCAAAATATTCAGAAGCAGTTTGTGCAAATACTGGAGCCGGTGCTGGTGAGGGAAAGCTGGCAGATGTATCTCTTGGTGGTTCATAGTAAGCAATTCCATCTGTTTGTGTAGAATTGGAGAAGAATGACTCAGAACTCTGGATAATTCTTGGTGATGCTATAGAAACAGGTACTAATGAAAGATCATTTTCCACCCTTACTAGGCTCGGGAAAGTCTCATCATTGTTGCTTAACTCTTGGAGAAGCACATTCTGATTGACAGAGAGAGGGGTCCAGGAACTGCTCAGGATTCCTCGTGGTCTACTGTGTAGGACTGGCCACATGGTGTAACTTAACATTGTCAAAGGATATAAAGCGTTTTTCTTTGGAACCGGACACCGGTGGTAGTATAACGGTGGTAGTATGACAGTTCAGGTACCATGTATTCCAAGGACTAGAATTGGCGCTCTATATGATTGGCCAGATTCTTTACAGCAATTTTTATACACACTATTGCCCTAACCTTTGGAATTCAGCCTGTTGCTGTTTTTGGTGTGCCCTCATTTAAAAAAGCAGTGGCAGATACTGATATATTTTCATCACAAAACTGTTGTAATTCCTGAAAGACAGTGACATGTTCATTTATGTCAAAAGTTGTGTCTACCGCCACAGCGTCAGGGCCATCAAGTTCTGGGACACACATGGGTATCCCAGATAGGATCTCATAATGGGTATGCCCTTCTAGGAACCTTCTGGGTAGATTATTGATTGTTCACAGGACTCCATACAGTTGGTTAAGCCAACTAAGACCCGTACCTAGTACTCTTGCTGTTAAGGACTGCATTAAGTCACAGTTTTTCCATTCCACTACCAAATTTCCCTCAGGATCATAGGGTGATGAGAAATGATGTTGGACCCCCATCGTAGTCATTGTCTCCCTGAATCCCCTTAAGGCAAAGGCAGGGCCATGGTCCTAATGGAATGCCTCTGCTGCATATGTACTAATGAAGACTTGCAAGTCTTTAATAACAGTTCAAGGGTCAGCTGACCGTTGTGGCCATACCCATAGGAATCGAGACAAAGAATCAACTGCGACTAATATATTTTGTGTGCACCATCAGGTGTTAGGGGACCACAATGATCCAGGTACACACACCTTAAAGGTTTGTTGGAAATTAGGATGGGGGTCTGCGGTGGGCGCTTTGCAGCAGACCCTATTATTTGTTGGCAGATGTCACCTCAAAGGACATACAGGGGGTCATTCTGACCCCCGCCGGTGGCGGAAGCTGCCCGCCTGGCGAGAACCGCCAGAAGACCGTACCGCGGTCAAAAGACTGCGGCGGTCATTCTGACTTTCCCGCTGGGCTGGCGGGCGACCGCCAAAAGGCCGCCCGCCCGCCCAGCAGGAAAGCACCAGCAACGAGGAAGCCGGCTCCGAATGGAGCCGGCGGAGTTGCTGGTGTGCGACGGGTGCAGTTGCACCCATCGCGATTTTCAGTGTCTGCTAGGCAGACACTGAAAATCAATGTGGGGCCCTGTTAGGGGGCCCCACGACACCCGTTCCCGCCAGCCTGGTTCTGGTGGTGAAAACCGCCAGAACCAGGCTGGCGGGAAGGGGGTCGGAATCCCCATGGCGGCACTGCTTGCAGCGCCGCCGTGGAGGATTCACAGGGGCAGGGGAAAACCGGCGGGAAACCGCCGGTTTCCCTTTTCTGACCGCGGCTTTACCGCCGCGGTCAGAATTGCCCTTGATGCACCGCCAGCCTGTTGGCGGTGCATCCTCCAACCCCGGCCCTGGCGGTCCATGACCGCCAGGGTCGGAATGACCCCCACAGTCTTGTCTGTTTGTATAGACCCAGCCACCAATAGCATTTCTGTAATAGTGCAATGGTTTCCGCCACAACTGCATCAACCTCCTCATGCACTGCTTCAATTAATTCTTGTCATTGGTCTTGATGGGGATCACACAATCACCCACCCCTGGTATGCTGACAAAATCAATATTTTGGGAATTTAGATGGTAGGAATTTTTTGCGGGATATGCTTTTGGTAAGGGCTTTCTTTCAGGGAAATCAGCCAAAGACTCATAATCCAATCTTGTGTCAGAATGAGTAACCACTGAACAGAAGCTGTAGAAACTGCCGACTTTGCTGCTTCATCAGCCAGGATGTTTCCAACAATGTGTATTTCTACACACTGGTGGCCCATGGTGTGTACAACATGCGTATTTGGTAGAGTCTCTTTTAGATCGGCTACTTTATCCCACAGGAGCCTGCATTTAATGGAGTTCTCTTCTGAATGTCTGAATCCATTCTGTCACCAGTAAAGTAGGTATTCATTGAAGGACTGGACACAATAATACAAATCACACACTATGAGTGTTCTTAATTCAGGAACCCTATGTTCCAGTGCCATCAGGAGAGCTTTAAGCTCAGCTAGTTGCGCAGTGCAGTATCCTGAAGTCTGTGTGTATGTGTTTTGAGGGTGGAACCTGCCATCCCTCATTAAACCACTCACTGCTGTGCAAATAGCACTGTACTGGTGTGTTGTGCCTACTGCTGGATGTGCTGAACCATCAGTGTAAATGATCATCTGATATTGGTCAAGTGGCAAACCGTAAGCAGGCATTTGGTATTCTGGTTCATATTGTAAGAACTCTTGTGTCTCGCTGTTTTTTTGGGTAAAAAACATAGTCAACATCAGTGGCCGTCAGAGAGGTGGCCCATCGTATCCAACGTGAATGTAATGCTTTTGTGTTTGGAACGCTGGCTTTGGTAACAACTTCAAATGCTGGTATCAGGGTCACAACCACAATGCGTTTCCCCTGGGTCAAGGGTCTCTCTTTGATGATAGTCATCTGAACAGCACTTGAAATCTTTTTAGTGTAAGCAAAGCGTTCAGCAATGGAATATAAATGTGATTTTTATGCTATTGGGATGGTATCACCTTTGTTGAATGTTACATAGGTGAACCCAATGGCACCGGCAATTACTCTGATGACCAAATTAGTTTTTTTTGGCTCGTGTATGTAAGTGTTTTGCCTCCAGCATGTCTAGTTGTAAAACTCTAAGCATGAGTGTATGTTCCACCGTACAGAATTTACTAGTGAAATCTGGACACATTAGATCATACAGTCGTTGATGCATTGCGCATAATCTGGAATGTTAGTTCTGCCAAAATTTTAAAAACCCAATAATTATTGCAGCTATTTTATGGTATTTGGTTTTCGTAATTGCGTGCACTTTTCTAGAAAATGCACCAGTACGCTCTTTCCTTCATCTGATAACTCATATCCCAAACACAGGACCCTGAGGAAGGCAATGTTTGTTTTCTTGAAATTAAATTTGTAGCCAAATTCTGCAAAACCCACCATGATACGGTCCACCCTCCTTAGGTGTTGGACCAGGCTATCGTCCATCGAGTAATTGTTGTCGACACAGACTAATGCCTCAGGGTCAATGTCGCACAATATAGAAGTTACAAATGCTGATAACAGACCAGCACAGTTCTTATACCGTTATGTTGTAAAAATGTCTTTTGTAAGCCCAATGTGCTGAAGGCTGTTAAAGCCCTGCTTTTAGGTGCTATATTTTGGCAGAAGAACCCACTGGAAAGGTCCAGGGTTGTTTTGTACTTTTTGTGCATTAAATTGTTGATAATTGCTGTGAGCATTTTGTGTGGCAAATGTGCATGTGTGGCTGTTAAAATGTCTGTAATCTAAGACTATTCTGTATGAAAAGTCCGGCTTCACTACAGGGAACAAAGGGTTGTTCATAGGAGATACACAGGGTTCTATCACACACTAGTACTCAAGTTCTGTGAGTATTTCTCTGACAGGTGCTTTAGCTGCATGCTTAATTGGATATTGTGGTTGTGGTAATGAAATCAATCTTACCAATATTATGTGTTAGGGGGAATCCTTATCCCAACCTACATGGTTGTGATACATTGTGGGGGCTTGTGCCAAACCCCAATGTACTATGTAGGCTTCTCCTAATTCCTTAGGAACGAGTGGTGAGAAAGAAGGCATAATAACCTCTTCCCCGAACAGAAGATTGCCGGAAAATTCTGGTGGCCAATCCTTTTCTGCTAGGAGGATATCATAGCACAATGTACATTTTTTACAGAATATTACTTTAGATATGCACAAGTTGCAGTTGAATTTGTAAATTGTCGAGGTGAGACGAACATGTCTGAAGTTTCGACTTCTAAATAGTTGTTAATTGCTGTCACATCCAGAAGCTCTTGAAGATTCCATTGAACTATTGTGACCTCTGCTGCCGACTTCCTGTTCTTCATTAAAGCTCTCAACATGCATGGCATTTTGGGCCAAAATAGCTGCCGCCTTTTTCTTTTTGAAAGTGTGCTTTCTGTTGGGGAAGTTTCTCTTTCTTTTTAGTGGAAAGTTCAGTTGAACATTGTGAATCTTTTCTTTGTTTCACATACTTGTTTCATTGTTCAGAACGCCCTCCTCTCCCACTGCCTGAGTCTTGGAAGGAACAAGATTGGTGTGTGTCAATATATTGTCATCTATCAGGAGTTTTCAAAGTTTCTCTATATCTAAGGTTATAGCATTTCTTCAGAGGTCTCTGGATGCAGAGATTCTCCTCTTTGTTTAACCGTATCTTTATTTCGTTTTTGTTTATCGCAGCGTTTTTTAGAACTCTCAGCCACTTGCTTGGTAAAATGCTTTTTGGATTTACCTTGTAGTTGTGGTTTACTAAGGCCCTCATTATAACTTTGGCGGTAAAAAATTGTCTACCGCCGCGTCTACGGCCGCCAAAAGACAGTCGCCACGGCTACCATCCGTCTGCCATATTATGATCACAGCCGGATTTCTGCCACAAGAAGGGCGGAAATCCGTCTGTGGCCATACTGGCGGATGGTGGTAAGGTGGCGCTGCTACAACCAGCAGCGCCATGCCAGTAGACCACCTCCAGATGTATTATGACACATAATAAGGCCTGGCGGTGTTCTGCTGGCAGGCGCTGCTGGCGGCAGCAGCGCCCGTCCTTTCTCCTGCCAGAAGACCCCCATGGATCCAGGTAAGCTGGGTCTCTGACATGGGAGGAGGGTGTTGTGTTTGTGTGTGTGTGGGGGGGGCGTGAATGTGAGTGTGTGTTTATTGTTGATGGTGTGCATGTATGAATGTGTATGAATGCGTGTATATATGGAAATGTGAGTGCGTGTATGTATGGAAGTGTGTGTGCGTGTATGTGTGGAAATTGGTATGCGTGTCTGCATGTATGTTTTGATGTGTGTGCGGATGTGTGTGTGAATGGATGAATGCATGCGTGTATGTATGTGTGAATGAGTGTGTGTCTGTGTGTGTGCGTGTGTGAATGGGGGCATGGATGTAGGAGGGGTGGGGGAGTGTTTGGAGAGGTATGGGGGAGGGGTCCTCCTATCAGTGACAGGGAAGGAATTCCCTTTCACTGATAGAGCCTACCGCCATGGTTTTCATGGTGTTATGAATGCCACGAAAACCATGGCGGTAGGCAGGGACATAATCCCACCAGCGCCACATAACCATCTCCAGCCTGGCGGCTGTTACCACCATGGTGGTCTGAGTGGTACATTGGCGGGGTGGCTTCAGCCAATCAGCCAATGTCAAAATGTGGCGGTAAGTACCGTCAGCCTGTTGGCGGTACTACCGCCTCATTAGCGCCGACCGCCTAAGTCTGGTCCCGAGACTGTCCCAACCTATACTACTATAGGTCTCAGCAATAATCTTTGGGAGCTCATGTTCTTGGTCCCGTACAGGAATATCACAAAGCCACTGGCGTACAGCCAGAGCACCTGCTTCTCCTTTAAGGTTGCTTAAAACTATTGAGGACACTGTGGCAAAATTGCCTATTAAATGCATCCCCATATCCAAAGCCGGGGCAGCCCCGTACTCATCTTGAATTTGTTTCAACACTTCCCATAAATTTGCAATTGTCAGTGTACCGTGGGCAGTAGCATAGGGAACAGCAAATACTGTCCCCCCATGTTGTGCAGTCGTCTACTGAGGGAACCATCCCAAACAGCAAGCACACTGTGAGAATTTGGTGTTTATCTTGGGGTCCCATATGGGGGAACACTGCTTCTAAAGTGCTAATTTCCTTTGCTACCCAAACAGGATTTGTTCACGATTAGCAGGTACTCTTGGATTATACTGGGTATAAGTACTGGACCTGTGGCTACTCTGCCAGAAAAGAGGACTGCTATACGATACAGTCCAATGTTTTATCATCCAATGTTTTATCATCCAGTTTTTCAAAAATTCAAATATAAATTCCTCCACAGATGTAGTCTAGACTACATCTGTGGAGGAATGTGTGGAGGAATGTATATTTGTGGAGGAATGTATATTTGAATTTTTGAAAAACTGTATGATAAAACATTAGACTGTATCGGATATTTATACCAGCGATAGAGGTTTGGCTGATGGACGATACGTTATACACATTACTTCAATGTAATACTGCTCGCCAATGAATGGCTAAGCAGTTTATAGGCTAAAATACAACGGCACATAAAGGAACTCTTTGGTTTATATATATGTTTTTTCAATATTGTTTTGTTATGTACAGTACTTTATTATTTGTTTACGTTTTTTTTGTTTCTTGTTTGTATAATACACTTGGTGATTATGCTGTTTGTTAGTTTGTTACACAGACCTGAGAGTGGGACTTGTAGACACTAAGCATAATTTAATGGATTTAATTCGAATAAAGAAATAATTTTCCAGTGATTAATTCATGTTTTCACTGTGGCACTTTGTTCTATATCTATCCCTACTGGATATTTGTATTCAGTTTTTGGTTTTGTCCCTGATCCAGTGGGGTTAAAGGGCTTCCCCTCATAGTTTACACATGCAGATTACAATAGGCATTCAGTTTCAGGAGTTCTCACCTCACTCTTGAACATTCTAGAACTGCAAAAATAATGGAAATTTACCTCAGCCAGTCATATCTGTATACGGAAATCAAAGTCACTGTTGAAACAAGCAGAAATACTCTCAACAACTGTCAAGATATTCTTATCATTAACCTTCCAAGCCTGCCACACTCCTTTTTATAACGCAAATACATTTAAAAAAAAACTAGTGAACAGATACACTAAACCAAAAAATCTGGTTGAGGTTCTATCGCTATTATCTTTCTCTACCCAGCTCATTTAACTTTTCCCCACTACTGCATGGACGTCATTTACGGCTTGCCAGGGTTGCAGTTGCGACCTCTGGCTTTCCCTTTTCCACCTGTGGTACTGTCTTTGTGACTCCTTGCCTCAGAGGTGGCAGGAACACAGTCAGTAGCGTAACAAAGGCCCTCACAGCCCCAGCGGTGCAGGGTCCCGAGCTCCAGGGGTCCCCCCAGCAAAGCACCTGGCTCGAATGAGTCCAGAGGGGGCCCCTGTCCTTGTTCTTTGTTGGGGTGCCCCACCAGTTTTGTTATGCCACTGAACACAGTGGCAGCTCATCCTTATGGACGTCAGTTGGATCTCCACTCTTTTCGCTTTCTGTCACTTTTTATCACACTTATAGTGAATAATGCATCGTTCACTATTACTATAATTAAAATGGAGTAGAGTTAGATAGAATATGGCCTTCTGTGGCAGCTGAGGTAAGTAAATAATGCTAAAAAATAATAATAAAAAAACGTACCTCTTCCCATCCCGGTCATGTAACGCCTCGATCCTGTTTTAGTGTCCCAGCATTTAGTGGGAACCAGCACAGGCTCCCCAGAAAACCTGGCCCTGCTTTTATACTAAACCTAGCATGAAAGCAGTGTCAGGATTGGTCTGAGTTGCTTGGACTGGCACTCAGACACAACCCTGGGGTCTGTGCAGTTTCTCTAGCCTGGCTGTTTAACACAGCTGGGTTGGAGAAACCTAAGTGCGCATGTGTGTTTGGCAGGCCTGAGACGGCTGGCCAAACACACATAAGCACTTAGGTGCACGCTCTCCTCCTCCCCCTTCCCACCTCCATGGCCTAGCCTACCCCCCCCTTTCACATGCTGCTGAAATATAAAACAATAAAGAAATATTGTTTCATCTTTCAGCTCCTGGCTTAACCAAGTGGGCGACGCTCCTTTGCCATTGCAAAGGATCCGCCCCTGTAAAATACACACAAAAACATAACACAATAATTTTTTTAAAAATTATGCCATGTACAATATGTTTAAAATTAATCAGGAATTTATTATTCGAGAACAATTAGCCCGCATATTATAAAAACAATCTTTACCTCTCCCTTAAAAGGCATACAGCTAAATAAAAGTTTGGACAGAACAAAAACATTCGATGTGTTGGTGACGGCCAAAAAAACTTCAAAAGTAGTCTGATAATGTCTAGTGCCCAAATGTATACACAGCACTCTCGTGCACTTTCTTCTTGCTGCTTTTTATGCCACACAGCAAAATGGGACATGGCCACTCTCTAAGACATTGGTGCACATTTTACAGGTTCCATTGTCATGTTGACTGTGTTTCCATTGGTGTGTAAAGTTTTTAACAAAAAATTCAAAAACCTGAATTTAATGTAGTGGCTTTTGGCCTGGTGGGGAATGTTCTTGTCCCTGTAAGGTTCAAAGGAAAGAACAGACTTGCGAGCCAGACATTTGTCCGTTAAGCTATTGTTTTTACAGACCTATGCATTCCTCCAATAATCTAATAAAAAGGCACAATAAATATCTTTCAGATTTTCTCTAGTCACCCTATTAATAGAAACAGGATCATGCCAGAGAATTGTCAGCCCCAAGACCTCCATTCAAGATTGATGTGTAGTATCCATGGAAGAATGTGATCCTTGTCCAGGTTCATGATTTCTTGCAAGCTATTTCTATAGCAGGCCAACTCAGGAGTTGACCACAACATCACCCAATACATAAATGATCTGTGCATGGCTAGATTCTCTATTTTCTTTAGATTGGTAGAAAGAAATAGTGTAAGGGTGGGGGTACTTTGTGGCATTTTAAGTAACTGCTTCAGAAATCGGATTCCCTCTTAGACAACTCTTTAACATTGGCCATTCTTCAAATTTCAGACCCATAAAAGGCAGCAGTTTGAGTGTGAGTTCTGTAAATATCAAGTGCTGGAGACACTTATCTAGAGGTGGTAGTCCTATGCATTTTGAGAACTGCAGTAGACCTTTGCAACAAAAACCACCTCGTTTTTCTAGACATGAGGCGACCAAGAAAGAGAGATGTCAATCTTCACACCCAGACCCAGGTATTCAAATTTTTCGACTTTGCCTCTTGCAGTTTCCCTCAAGCTAACGCCCCCATGAACTATCTGTGTGGGCAAAAAATCATATATTTGGTTATTGAGACTTCAATAGCCATGCCCTATAACTCACAAAAGTCAGAGAATCTATTCAATAGATTATGAAGATCCATTGGGATGAGTGAAATAAGGCGAGTGTCTTCTGCAAAGATGAGTGAGAATTGGCTTTTGGTCTAACTTGGGAGAGTCATGGACACACTTAAGGAGGAAATTAAAAAGGAAAACAAAGTGGGCACCACGACACAGCCTTAACGAACTCTGCAATCTTAACTGATTATGGTCTGTGAGTTCTCCCTGTTTGCCTTCTCAAACTTGCACATAATTTTGTTTGTGGAGCCTTACTAGGGTGATCAATATATGTTGATGCACATCCACTGACCCGATGGTCTATGAGACTTAATGAATATATAAATCAATGAATAAGCACTTTCAGTTGTAAGCCCAGCATATTGGCTATTGTAATGGTTGTTTGTATAGTGAAGTGCTGACATGTGGTGCCATTCAACTGGTCTTGCTTCCAGTGCTTCATGTACTGGGCCAATATGGATACCTTGCAGGTCTTTATTTTCCTTTGTGGTATCGGGAGCTAAGCCATTGCTCTACAGCCACTGCCCAAAAGGCAGCATTTGCACCTGTGACTAAATGTTTTTTGTTTTTGCAAAGATTTTAGTAACTATACAGCACTCTGCACATCTTGGGCTGTGACACTTTGCGTACATTTGTTAAAGGGCTGAATGAAAAGGCACAAAATGGGGAAAAATACAACAGCCTTATCAACTTTCATTCAGTGGTTTTGAACTTCAGAATGGTGAAATTTGCTATGGGAAAAAAAGTTACATCAAAATATGACGAGTTTTAGAACCAATTCTTTTAACATTTGAACTGTTTTACCAACCTGAGACAAATATGGAAATCTTACGGTTTAAATTTGAAAAGATGTTTCATCCCTGGTTTGCAAATTTGGTCCAGAGGGCCAAAGTCATTAAGGTGGAAAAATAGAACTTCCTATGATGTTGTGTCAACCCTAACTACAGTGTTAAGACTCCACCTCTGTAATTTATAAATATAAATATATTTTGTAATATATCGAAATTACTAGCTCACATTCTTAGTTCCTGTCTGCCATTGTAAGGCCTTTTTGTCAACAATTCTAAAATAATTTGTGTGGTAGTGGTGACTGCCACTCAATGGGGGTGGTGGGATGGGATGGGACAGGGTTGGAAAAAAAGGGAAAATAAACACATCTTTGGGGGAGACGCGTTTGTCTCCCCTCCGTCTACGTCCTCTTCCTGTTCCCGGGTGCACACAGGCTCCCTGACAATCATGACGCCGCTGTCACCAGCATGACAGCAGCATCATGATTGGTCAGAGCAGCCTGCTTCGCTGCTCAGACTGGGAGTGGGAGCCTGGGCATGTTCTCCACACCACTGTGTAATACAGCTGGGTATAGAACATGTGCAGTTTGTTGTGCACATGCCTCTCATTCAGCCCTCCTCTGGCCCCCTCCCTCTAGTGTTGCCCCACCCCTTCTCACAGGAAAAATAAAATGATAGTAACATAGCATTGTTATCATTTTATTTTTACTTTCCCCACAATCCAGTGGGGTGAAGCTCCTCCACCTTAGCGGAGGAGCCACCCCTACTTTGTGGCACTGTAAAGAACAAAGCATGATCTGCAATAATCCACACAATTTTGTGTGTTTGTGGGCAAATTGAGAAACGTATTCTGAGTATGCATCATTATAAATTCTGCACATAACAGAATAGCATCAGGAGAGATTGACACAAAGAGGACACCCAAGTACTTTACCAGATCAGCCAAAGTTAATCAAGCAATCCATTGGTGAATTATAGATGTCACAAACAGATACCCTCACATCCAAGCAAGGATTCTGCTGTGTTGGGGTGATTACCTGGCCCAGAATGCCTTGCTGGAACAGAAAGGGAGAGGAGAAGGCAAGCTCACAAACTGGAGGAAGCGCTATAAAGTGTCACTGACATCCTCGCTGTGCAGTACACACACTGGCCATGCCTGGAAAAAAGCCTGAGCCAAGAGTGGGTCCATCTGTGTCCATCAGGGCCAGGAAGAGGCAGGGCATGACTGCAGCAAGGCATGGCCACCCCCCTTGCCCTTGTATTTTAAGGTGACTCTTTAACACTATTCCCATGTTACGCCACCTCACATTGAATCTCAAAAGGATAGCAACCCTTAAACATTGACACACTCCAACAGGCAGTGAGGCTGTTAGCTGTCTTTATTTGTTCTTGTTTATGTTAATACAGGGTTTGTTTCTTATGTTTACAGCGGCACCCTGATATTTGTTAAGTTGCACAAAATGTACCTTTATCTAACATGTGCAATACTCTAGATCTCCACAGGTAGCCAATATAGGGAAAGGAAAGGCTGTTGAACCCAAATTGGGGGCAAGGAAAGAGTCCAAGACGGCAATACACACGGCCAAAAACGATACCCTTCAGTAGATTTATGTGTTGATTGAAGAGAGAGAAACTATTTTAAATTAGGAAAAAAACAACCAAAAAATCCACTGCTTGCGCTAAAATAACAATAGGTGGTAAATGAGTTCGGCTTTAGGCCTGCTATTTACCCTGGGTGAAAAAAAAGAAAAGAAAGGAACCAGGTAGTTCCAGGTTTAGGTGTTACTCCCCATACCGGTGGAACTAATTTGCAGTCTTCGGATACAGGTGTGGGCACTGGTGGAATAGGAGATTCCAACCCATCGACATCCCTGCATCTATATCTGACAAACTTGCCTTCAGTGATGATGGGTATACTTTTTAGTGGAGGGATACATTCAACCGTATTAGCGAGTACCTTTTTTTGGAACTTGCAATCGTGTCTTTGGGCAAAATAATAAATATTTTATGTGTGTCTGAAAACAATTCTATCAAGATGTCAATCAATTTGCATGGTACAGTTGGAAATGTTTGCAAATTATGCCTATTGAGCAAAGAGAGACCTTTCAAACGAACAAATGGCAGTTTTTGTAACAACTATCTGAAATATATTTCTTTTTGGAATCGGGCCATACACCTCCCCCTCTTTCCCGTCTTTCCAATCGCTCATTCTCTGTACCTTCCTCTCCTGCTTTCTGCCTCCCTACCAGTCCTCTGTCTATCCTTCACCTCTCTATCACTTGCTGCTCTGCGTGTCCACACTTGATAGCACTAGAGAAACCTGAAATCTGTTTCCCAGCCTTAACAAATATAAGATCTCTGCTAGCAGGAAAAAGGAAGACATGCGAGAGTACATACAAGAGTACTCCTGCAGTACTTTCTGTATACCTTTAAATCCCTTTTTTGAATTTACGCCAAAGCATCTAAAATGGAATGAAAACGGGTAAGCCTAGATCATATTACTATACAATTAGTACAAATAAAAAGAGCAGTGCCGTCTTTACACTTTCACTACTAGGGGGTTGGACATTATGGGCCAAATTCACAAAGGTATGTAACAGTATGTGAAAGAGTACTCATTAACACTTTTGGGAATGGGCCCCATGAAATGTGACAAATAGGCATTTAAAAAAGTAAAATTACAAAAAAACAAAAGACACAGATTAATTGCACAAGAGGGCTAACATTTTTTTTAACAGTTTAACACTAAGGCCCTGAATACCATAGCGTTTTCCCCAGAACTGGAGCATGCAAATAGATTACTCCACACACAGGAGCTGAAGTTGAGCATGCCTTCATTCTCCAACATCCATTCTGACGTTGCTCATTACGCCATACTTCCCAGAAACACACCCTGACATCTCTCCAGCATATCATGTAGTTCCTGTTCAGAGTCCGCCCAAAACCACAAGGGTCCTGGTGCATATAGCATCGATATGCTGCATCCCCCCCTTTGTTAAATAAAAAGTGGCAGGCATCTTTTGAAATCACATCTCCTCAATCCACCTGGGAGGAGACTGCACTTCTCTGCCAGCTCGGGTGATTCGAGGTGATCGAGGTCCACCCGTATCAGGCAACGGCAGCACAGGCTCAGGAGCTAGACCTGCGTGTGTAGTCACCTGCACTGTAGTTGCAGGAGCGTGCAAGTGTTGAGATGGGTGTTTAAAGTTTTATGTGCCCACGAGTGATGGACTTTTAAGGACAATGCGCTGTCACCATGTGTCCCTTGCACGCCGCTACCTGTAACAGGTCAGTGGGGAAATGGGTGTCCATCTTTCTTTTCTCTCTCTGCTTTACCAGTACCCAGCCTACTTTGTCAAAGAATGTTTCTTGGGCATGTCGGCACTGATCAGCATATAAATTCATTTTGCTCATATGAGTCCATGTCACAATTTTTGGCATAATTTTCTGACTGATCTGATGTCCACCGAAGTAGCTTTTTTCTAATGGCTATCCCAAACACCAAGTTAGCTAGGCTGCCACCCGTTGTACGATGAGGAGCTGGTCAATAGGCCTAGAGGGCCTGGCAGATACCTTTGCTCAAATCAATTCCTTCCATGAACACTCTTTGAATTACCCTCTTGGGGCTGCCTTTCGACTATACCATTGACTTGGGGCCAGAGTGGTGTACTATTTTGGTACCTGAGGTAGAGTCGTACAAGAAAATCTTTGAACTATTTGCTGTAGAAGGGTGGGCCTTATCATAGTTGAGGATCTCTGAGATACCTCAAGTTGTCATCAAGCCTTTCTATGACTTATCATGAATTGTTGAGGACAGTGCTTCGACCAAAAGAAAATAGGAATGTTCATCTATGACTACGATGAGATGCTGTCCATCTCCTAATCGTCTGAAGAAGTCAACTGTGACTCTCTCCCAGGCATGGGCAGGAAGGTCAGACATAGTCACTTTGTGCTGAGTTACCTTGGGGGACAGGAAATTGCAGGTGCAGCATGTTTTCTATTCCTTTTCTACTCACTCATCTAGTCAAGAGAACCACACTCTTTTCAAAGCTCTTTTGGTGGCTAAAGTGCCACAAAGTCCTTCATGGGCCAACTGGATGACCCATTGCCTTAGGTTCTCAGGTATGATGATTCTGGAGCCTCTCAGTATTATGCCTTCTGGTTTGACAGGTAACTCATCTTGTATATTTTTGAGGTTTGAAATTCAATATCAACAGCCATAGTCATGGCTTGATCTTTGTTGGTGGCAGCAATGATGTGGTCCACAGACAGAGCCAAGAGGTGTGCTGGACCTCACTATAAAATTGTGATATTCATTAGCCATTCTGGATGTTGAACTAGGAGGATGTAGAAGCTTTCGCTGGCTTCTGATCCTTGTCTACAATCTCATAGTCGTACTCCTGCAGCCTCAACCCCCACAGTTTTTTTTTTGTTTTGTTTTTTGCAATGAGGCATCCTAGCCTTTTGGTTTCCGAAAATAGTGAGCAACGCCTGCTGATCAGTGATGACAGTAAATCATTTACCATAGAGGAATACATGAAAATGTTCACAGGCACACATGACAGACAGACTCTCCTTCTCCAGCTGAGAGTAGGCATGTTCTATTTCTGACAGGCACTGACTGGCATAGGCCACAATATGTCTCTGAGCATTTGGATAGCCGGTGTGTTGAGCAAGGAATTCCCCCTAGCCCCACCAGACTCACATCTACTGTGACCTTGGTATGCAGGCTGGGGTAGAAGTAAGCCATTTCATTTGCATTCTCAATTTCATGTTTTATTTCTTTGAAACTCTGATCACGTTCAGTAAACCAATGAAAAGGACCATTACGCATTGTCAAGTGAAGTCTCTCAATGGGGCACTCACTGTGGCAAAATTGTGCCTGTATCTTGAGCAGTAACTGGCCATGCTGGGGCATAGCTTGGTCTAAAGGATAAGAGAGGGAGAGAGTATGTGTGTGTTTATGTCTGTGTGTATGTAAAAAATCCTGACATCTCACAAAACCTGACTGAAAGCATCTGTACCCAACAATTTATCAGAAAATGCATTTATAAGGGGGATGTCACAAACCAAAGACCACAGTGAGGCTACGCTCCTGTGGACATGCCTAGAAATAATCCCAGCATGGTAACATCTGGAGTGGGGGGAGTGGATGATAGTGCTTGTGCTTTGTCTCGATCTGGAGTCATTCCTCCATCAGAAGATATGTGGCCAAAAAAAATAAGTTTGGTTTTATCAAATTCACATTTCGCTGCATTTAAAGTGAGACTTGCATCAGCAAGTAACTGTCAAACTTAAGTGAGGGTGTTGTTGTGTTCTTTCTGGGTCTCTCAAAGACCAGTAAGTCATCACTGTAATTAAAAGCATGTGGAACAGGTTGGGTGAATGCAAATAACATCCTGAAATATCTCAGCAACTGGAGATACTGCAAAACTCAGTCTCTTGTAACTGAATAAACTAACATGAGTTGGAAAAGTGGTAATATAGCTGCAGTTCTCTTCTAATTCAAGTTGGTGTTACCCTTTGTTTAGGACAAGATGGGAAAAAACTGTAGCTCCATTTAGTTCCATGATCATGTCCACTATATGGTAACCATGGTGTCTCTCGCCCTCAATTGCTCTGTTCGGCTGGCGCACATCGACACAAATGCACACTGCTGTCCTTTTTACATACAGCTACTATGGATGAAACCCATGGTGTGGAACGCTCAATGATGTCATGTTTCAAAAGACTCTACGGTGCCGCTGGGCAATCGGACAAACATTTTTATTGATATGAAACCGTACTGTCATTTTCTTGAGTGTTCCCAAACCATTAAACAAATAAGTGAAATGGCTCATTAACCTCAGGCTGAGCACAGAGGTTGGAGGTGAGAGATATTAACCCTGTATCAGAGGTTGTGGCAAAACTGAGCAAACATGCCCTAGATGAGGTTCCATGAAGGACATTAATCGTGTCTCGTACTGACTTTGTTTTGTGTTGCATTGCCGCTGTGAATAACCCTTGGTTTTGTAGCAGTTTAGAAGGTGCCCAGGTGTATACCTTAGTTTACGAAGGAGTGAGGCGTGGCGCGGGCGAGGGACTGTTGAATTTTTCCATGATAGTGATCATTGCCACTATGGTCGATGATGAAGAATATGTGGTGTGCGTTTATGGGACAGTGTCTGAAAGATGTTCAGTGCTGTTTGGTGAGATTTTTTTTTTTTAACTTTGGTCTTCTTCTCAGGAAGCTAACGCCACATGAGCATGCAGTCTTTTGGTGGACATCAGCAGCATACACCCATCGTCTTCTCTGGTACTCAATAGCAACTTTGAAGAGTCTTTGTAAGGCAAACTTGACAATTGATTTTGCTTGATCTCTACTTGTCGTAGCTGATATTGCTTTTTGCTTTTGTGGGCATGGGGAGAGTGAATCTGGTACATTCTCTTGTCTATCTTTTCTTTCTGTCGTGATGCACTTGATATTTTCCTAGCTCGAAACATAGTTATGAAGTGGTTCTCTTTCCCAAAGTCCTTACAGATACCTCCTAGGGCTGGACATTTGCCTTCATGGGGAAACAACAATCCACATCAGAAGCATAGTTTTGTTTTCTTTAACAACATTCACTTACATATATCTGTTTTGTGCTTGTGGTTGTGATGGTCAACCTGATTCACAGCCCGCAGTCCTTGCTTCCACATCAGCAGCTTGTTGTTTGCTCGTTCCTCTGCTCTCGCAGCCATCAGCTTTTTCTCTAGGCCGAGTGTCTCTCTCCACATGTGCCTTCTATAATAATCTGAAAGGCAGCCAACAGTGATTCTGAGGTGCAAGGCTTCTTCATCGCCAAAGTCACTGAACTTGCAATGTTTATTAAGGGTGTCCAGTATTTCAACATATTCATATATTGTTTCACCAATCTGTTATTGTGCTTTGTTGGAGATATACCTTTCATAATCAACATTCGGCATTAGATTGAACTGGGCTTCCAGCACTTCTTTTACCATTCGGTAAGATGTTGCATCAGTCTGCGAAACCTTCTATAGCGCTTCTTTCATGCCACCATCACCTGCAAGGTTTTTCAAATATTTGGTGATTTTCTTATCACATTCTTCCTCTAACACATCTATAAAATCATTGAATGTTTCAATCCACGCAGTCCACCTGGCACCAATGTTCTGTTTCTTGGATGTGTCGAACAGCGGTGGCGGCTTCAAGAACATGGCTGCATTGTATTTTGCGCTCCCTTCTGCTGCCATTGTGTTAGCATGTGTTGCTCAACGGAATTTCACTGTGCAGGGTGACTCCAACAACCTCTGCAAGCATCAGCAGCGTGCAGAGGCCTACCTCACCCGTGAATATGAGTATACCCTCTGTTTTCTGTACCTTGTTGGCGTTATGGTTGTTTTCTTGCTTTGTCTGAATAGTTGCTCTATGTTCAGGGTGCAACACAGCGTCTCTACCAACAACTGGATTTCTAGGCAGCAGGATCGATCACGGTGTGGGGGACTGAGTCGGACCCACGTGTAAGGAACTCTGTCACCCTAAATCCGGTTTTTGCTCCGGCTAACTAGCAGTGCCTCATTTCTCCCAAGGGGAAGAGATGATTGGGCAGCCGAGCGCATGACATATTTGGAACTTCTCAGGGAAGTTGTGGTCACTCAGAATCAAACCAACTCTCTCATTTACAATACGATCTCATATGCAAATGACAAAGGCAGTATAAGTTTTATATAATGTTTTAATAAAACGACTGCATTTTAGATAATAAGGTGTGAGCCGCAATAACCAGAACCATACAACACAGTAGGATTGAAATAGTCACCAGGAGAGTAAAACATAAGAACAAAGCTATGATGGTGTCTAATAGTTTCTACTCTCTCTCTCTCTCTCTCTCTCTCTCTCTCTCTCTCTCTCTCTCTCTCTTTGCTTGGTCTATTTCGAGCACAGCATGTTAAGCTTCTAACTTGCCTTTCTGAATCCCTGGGGAGACATCAGCCCTCATACCTGAGATCTTGGTTCAGCATCTGCAACGAGGCAGTCAGCGTCTAGTTGTGGTTCCCTGGTCGGAATCTCCCTCTTGCATGTATTGGGACAAGGAAGTGATTTTATAACTAACATGTCAGCGTGATCACAAAATGTCCCTACGCAGGAATGCCAAAGACTAAACTCCTACCACGTCTATCGGCAATGCACCAGACTGTATCCTTGACTGAAGCACAGAGTGAACAGGAATGTGTTATGGAGAACTCCAGTGCTGAAGTAGGCTAAACAGTGTGATATGAATAAAAAACAAGACCGTAGAACTGGCTATTTGAAAAATAACAGTACAAAGCCTAATAAAAAGCATTTAGAGCACAGTGCACAGAGGCTCTAAGCTGCAAGCAAATGGATAAAATACATCCAGGGCAAAGTGCACAAAGGCCTAAAGCCTGAAGCTAATGCGCAAAGGATACGTAAAACTAACCACACTACACCCTCCCCTTGTCGGTAGCAAGTGGTTCCAATAATATAAAAGTATGCTCCAAATATAAACGATACATAAAACTATATATATTTCAACAAGGTCAGAAGACAACAAAGTCATAAATTTAGGAAACATGTGACGATAAAGCCAAATTCAATATAATGTCAATTTTGCAGGAGAGTAAAAAAATCCAATTGTCAGACAGAAGCAGTAGAAAGCAGGAGTTCCTCCACTTCGATATATGTCAATATCGGAAGATCCACGCCACAAAGTACCATGGAGCAGGTGTGTTCCAAAGCCCCAAAACCATTCAGGGTGGCACCCCGTGCAGGGCCTACGAATGAGACAATACCATCTTCCTCCAGGAAGGGAATCTCATAAACTGCCTCACGAAGCAAACGCAACCGTAGTGCACAAGTCTGGGAATGGGCCCTAATCGGGAACATCAACAGATCAGTTTCGACAACTGGAGGGCGCTGCAGTGAGAGACAGAAAGCCAGTGCATGTTCAAACGAGCACCAAAGGCACCGAAACACGGGTTGCACACAATCCAAAACTGGTCGGAATGACAGAGACCAGTCACACTCCAAATGTCCCAGGAGTGTCGCTCCAAAATTCTGCATCATGCGCTCACGACACAGCTGCGCTGACAGGAGCAGCAATATAGGATCTCGTCGTGGCGGGACAGCCATTGCGAAAAAATAGCAACAATAGCAAGACTCCAGCCAATAAAGCCAAAGTAATCGGGAAACACCCAAAAATGCTTCCGAAAATAGAGTGTATAGCCGAAGGTATCAAACCGAATATGGAAGAGAAGGTGTGAGCAAAACCAACACCAACGGCTTTGAAAAAATGTGCAATTGCAGCAGTACTGGACGCATTAAATATACGTCCCACAAGTTCACCAAAGTGACTCGGAAAGTTAGTATTCAAAAGGGACTGTATTTCCGCTGATTACCTTGCCACCTGTAGTGCGAAGGTCTCACTAGCAGATGTAAGGGCCACATGCTTTTGAAACAATAAAGCCTTTAGTCGACTCAACTTGTCGAAATTAACCTTGGAAGTATCAATATGAGGCCAGATGTCTGCCACCTCCCTAATTTGAGTGGGGGGAAACAACACATTCCCGCAGCACGTAACGGCCTTGGTGACAACGACAACGTAAACTATTCCGGCACGCATGCCACAGCAGCATTCGCTGTTAAGAACAATGTGACTGCCATTAGAAGGCACCTGGAAGGTGTTTTTAATAACCGAGACTGGAACTCCCTTCAGATAACAAGCTAAGTTAGCAATCGAAGCATTACACACTCCGTGCAAGGACAGCTGTTTACAAACCATGGAATGGCTGACAGAAGTTTCGCATTCACTACCGCTAAGAAAAACCTCCCTCAAACCATTAATACATCTGTATAGAAAGGGAAGCTCCCACACCTCGTGTATGTAACTGTCTCCCAACTGTTCATATCTACCCACCGGAATGTGCTTCAAACAAGAAGTAAATTGCAGAGTGGAGAAAGGCAGATTAATTACCCCATGAATCAACCACTCAGCTGACGGAATCTCAGCAACCGTGAAAGGCAGTTTTTCCAATTTTTCAATATTCAACATGACATACGTCGCTTCCTTTTTAGCCATCAGCTGTTGTTGACGAGTTAAATTAAAGGAGACAAAGATCTCTCTGGCACGAATGTGCTGCCACGGAACGCGACCTGCATTCAAGGTCTGAAGAGTCCAACCCAGCTGCATGATGGACCGCGTCTGACTCTGCCCATGATATAAAGAAGACATATCTGATTTAATAATGTCTATAACAGAGGAAACGATGCTGTCAATTGTGTAAACACGGTCAGAAAGGGTATGCATGCCATTATCTACAACAGACAAAGCCTGCATCAGGTTTTCCTGATCAATTTGCCTCAACCGGACCGCTGCCTCCTGCTGGGAAAGCTTCCAAATCTCATTATATACTTCGTATAAAAATTGTTTCTTCCGTGGTACCTTAGGTCCTGACAAAAAATCTTGTAAGTCAGTATCATTAGACAGTAAAGTGAGATGTGATTTAACTGCATCCAGCGTGGACGACTTCAACCATTGTTGACAAAGCTTTCCCACGCTGTATGTAGTTATGATATCAGCATGTTCTGGTGAAATGTAACAAGGGTCTGCCCTACTAGTCCTGAACCCCCCTGAAGAGGTGACAAAACGTTGATGACACTTATTAGTGTCTACAGGCCATAATAACCACCCGCCCGGATGTACCAATGAAGTGTTAAGCGTACCATTCTGGACCCAGTGTGTAAACCCACTAAACGTAGCATTAACATATCGCTGCCAATTGTTCAATCTGGAAGGGACAGGTATACTAGGCAAATTCTAATCGTTGCCAAGCCCAAACAGCTAGTCTGTTCTACCGTGTCATTGAGGAAAATCATCTGCACAGGGATAATACATGCTCTAAATAATGTGTCCCTGCCCTGCATTTGCCAATTTTTCGTTCCCCAGACACTTTTCAAATCAACAGTCTTAAACCAATATTCATACCCCTCAACCGAAAGTTTAGACACAAACAAATTTGAATATAGTAATTTAGTATCGGTCAATAACATTTGCGTATTAGCATACGGAGTAACTTTAAAATAGTAAGACTTAGCATTTTGTTGATTATTCCCAGAAAAGTATGCAAATTTATCAGAATACGTTTTTGAACTCCCCTGCGGAAGAGTTGGGAAATGTGCCCATTGCACATAATCAAATATGGACTTAGGTCTACTTGCTTTATGAATAAAGTGGTGTCCATAATAGTTGTAGCAAAACATGTCACCATGATTATCTCTAAATAGGTAAACATCTTCATCGTCATAGACAGTATAATATTGCAACTCTGTCAGCATAGAATCTACTGTCTTCAAACCCAATCATCAGAAACAATGCCTGGTATAACAATATCATTCAGTGATAACTTGAGGACATACGGTATTTGAATCAATTCAGTGGGACCATATATATCAAACATTACTTTATCCCACACAATCCCATCTGGAATCGGTATTGCAGAAATGTTTACATTGAACAAGTCTCTTCGAACCATATGAGAGGAAAAATGTGGTCTTAACACAGTCTCCACGTGCTCAATGTCAGATCGTTCAGTAAGAAAATGACCATGTATTACTAGAAAAAAAGTAACCACAAATCCCAACCACAAAAAAAGAGTCATAACAGCCATAAAAAGCCACAAATAGTTCCAAGGAAAAACAAAATATGTGCGTTTAAGCCAACACAGCAGCTTACGTGGACTTCGGACTGAAGACATCGAGGACGAGGAGCCGGACACTGCATCATCAGTTTCGTTGAAGCGGCCAGAGGCAGTTCTTGCAAAAGGTGCAACTGTGAACAACAAAGCAGTCGGAGGCTCTCGCCTTGGCACACTATAAACCACATGTTCAGAAACATCAGTAGGACGTACAGCAACTTGATCAAAAGATTCTAAATTAATCGTTGTCTGTGGAACAATCGCAAGATCATCTTCCACCCTCCCTAAGCTCGGAGAGGAAACAGCGTCAGTGTAAATCACCTGCAGCGGGACTTCTTCCCCAGTAGTGAGAGGGATTCCGGAACTACTGGGTGTCCCTCTTGGTCTGCTTTGCAGAATCGGCCACATGTTGTAACTTGACATTATCAATGGAAACAAAGCCATTTCCTTTGGCCCCTTGCAGAGGCGGTAAAATCACAGTTCTCGTGCCGCTAACCCCTAACACAGGGACAGGTGCTCGATAAGAAGGACCAAATTCTTTCTTCACTGCGACCTTTTCACGCACTAGATCCCCAATCCTGGGTATCCAACCAGTAGGAGTTACTGGCTCATCCTTGATTCCTGAGGAGGCAGCACTTGCAGAAGAGTTATCTTCACGGAATTGTTGTAAATCCTGCAAAACAGTGACACAATCATTTATGTCAAAGGGCGTATCCGCCGCCTCCACACCAGGACCATCTAGATCAGGAACATACATTTGTGTTCCGAACAGGCACTCATATGAAGTACGACCCCCCAGTGACCTTCTAGGCAAGTTATTAAGTGCTCTCTGTACTCCATACAGGTGGGCTAGCCAACTACGACCCGTACCTATAACTCTGGCCGTTAAGGATTGCTTTAAATCACGATTTAAACGCTCCACGACAGAATTTCCCTCAGGATGAAATGGAGACGAGAATTGGAGTTGGACCTCCAACGAAGCCATGGTGTCCCTGAATGCCTTAGAGGCAAAAGCAGGGCCCTGGTCCGAATGAAAAGCCGCAACTGCAAATGTATCGACAAAGATACGCAAATCTTTAATAACAGACCGAGCGGCAGCCGAGCGCTGTGGCCAGACCCACACAAATCTGGAGCACGAATCTACAGCAACCAAGATATATTTGTATGCAGTGTCTGGGGTCAACGGACCACAATGATCCAAGTACACACACTGTAGAGGTCTGTTTGAAATTAGAAGGGGCGTCTGCTGCGGGCGTCTAGCCGATGAAGCTTTAATTTGTTGACAAACACCACAACAAAGGACATATTGCTTTGTCTCTTTATAGAGACCAGGCCACCAGTAACGAGCCTGTAAAAGCGAAATAGTGGCAGCCACACCAGCATGTGCAGATCAGCAAGGTTAAAATCGCCGGATCCGCGTGCTCCAACGCTAACAATAGAGCTTTGAGCTCAGCCAGCTGTGCCGTGCAATCTCCCAAGGTTTTAGTATAAGTATGTCGGGGGCAGAACACTTCCCCCTCCATAGTGCCGCTCACCACCGCACATGCAGCAGAATACTGTTGTTTAGTCCCAACCGCTGGTTGCGCAGAGCCATCGGTATACATGACCACCTGATATTGGTCAATAGGCAATGTGCCAGCAGGAACTGGGTACTCCATTTCATATTGAAGAAATTCTTGAGTCTGCAGTTTAGGGTCAAATATGTAATCTACATCAGTGGCTGTCAAAGACGTAGACCATTGTATCCATCGCTGGTGTAAAGCTTTCGAATTAGGGACACTCGCTTTTGTAACCGCCTCTAAGGCCGGAATCGGGGAAACGACAATAATGCGTTGGCCCTGGGAAAGAGGTCTTTCTTTAATCAGAGCCATCTCTACGGCAGTGAGTATTTTCTCAGTTTGCGCAAATCGTTGTTCTGCAGCAGAATACAAGTGGGACTTGTATGCAATCGGGACTGTCTCACCCTCATTAAAGGTGACATACGTAAACCCAACAGCCCCAGGTATCACCCTGATGACTAAATGTGTCTTATTGTCCCGTGTGTGTAAGTGTTTAACCGCTAAGAGATCAGTCTGCAAATCTCGTAGGATATGTGTATGCTCAATCATCCAAAATCTACTCAAACAATTCGGACGAATCAACTCGTATAAGGGTTTTATACGCGTAGCATATTCAGGAATGTAAGTTCTGCCAAAATTCAGTGTGATATGAATAAAAAACAAGACCGTAGAACTGGCTATTTGAAAAATAACAGTACGAAGCCTAATAAAAAGCATTTAGAGCAAAGTGCACAGAGGCTCTAAGCTGCAAGCAAATGAATAAAATACATCCAGGGCAAAGTGCACAAAGGCCTAAAGCCTGAAGCTAATGCGCAAAGGAAACGTAAAACTAACCACACTACAGTTTGAATACACTCATCTGGAGGGCTTTCTTGATTGCTTCTGTGACCATGTATGGGATGGAGCAGAGCTTTGATTCCACGTGTGCTGGTCTCAAACTGCTTTGTATCGGTTATGGGTACACGCGGCAAGCACAAGAAGTTTGTCATACAGTTGCAAATTCTCAGGGGGAGCAATCTTGTTTTCTACGAGCACGTAATCTCATCCTTGTCACCAGTTGTAGCGTCTTCCACAGTCCTGTAGCATGCAAATGGACTACACCACACACGGGAGCTGCGGCTGAGCATGTCTTTATTCTCCTCATTACGTCATACTTCTCAGTACCACACCCTGACACCTCCCCAACATATCAGAGTCTGCCCAGTACCTCAGGGGTTTTACAGCACATAGCACCATTATGCTACATCTATTAGGAGCTAATCTGCTGCATGGAACTTTGCACCAGTTGATCACTACTGGCATGGTGTTCCTTCACCTGGTTTTCCTAGAATCCCAGATCTGATTTTACCAGGCAGTAATTCTGGCTGTTAAACAAGCATGACGCTTCGGCTGGTACAGCCCCACCGTGACTTATTTCTCGGACAATTAATCTTAAAATATGCTCAATTATGGGAATACATTTCTATACAAGTGTGAATTAGCATTCTGCGACAACATGAATGTACGCCTACTTACAGCTTAGTTGCTCATAAGGCTTTGTGAATCTATCTCTGTGCCAAAGCTCACCCCTTTACCCCTCTCAATAATGCTCTAAACCCTCATATAAAGAAGATATCTATTGAGCAAAATGAGATTCAAATATTAAGTGATGTAGTCCTTGGTAGTGCAGAGATCCCTTTTAGGAGAAAACATACCCAGTCTGAAGCTGTCTTTGGGATTCCACGTGGAGCCTGGTGTTTGCAGTGGATAGAATTTCAAGAGTGTGTAACAGAAGCCGACCGTTCGCAGACACAGAAGGCACAGTGAATAGAAACATACTCTCTGTAGGGTGAATTATTCATGTGATTTCTTAAGTACAGAGGGCAGATGATTACAGTGAGTAAGCGCAGGAGAAGCATAAAATGTGGAATAGTCAGATGCTTAAAGTTTTTCACTTAACCAAGAAGTAAACCATCACGCTGTGTGAAACAAAGTGTGAGGAACACTGAATAACTTGTGTCCTTGTCCAGTGGCGGCCGGCAGCTTTAGGCGGGAGGGGGGCGGGTGGGAAGCACACACACACACACACACTCATTCTTTCACAGACTCACGCACGCACATCCATTAACAATGCTCATACCATTCAAACATGCATGCACGCACGCACCAAACATTCATTTTAAAAGATCACACACGCTAATTCTTTCACACGCATGCACGCACATCCATTAACAACACTCATAACATTCAAACATGCACGCACGCACCAAACATTCATTTGAAAACATCACACACACACACACTTTCCTTCAGCCTCGGAGGTCCCAGGAAGGTTGGGGCTGCTGCCTTCCCTCAGCCTCGTCACAGAGTGGGATGGGGTCAGTGAGACTGCTGACCCACCCCACTCTGTGACGAAGTGTCACTGATGGACACTCTCCCTGGGTGCTTCATGGCTTAAACCTGAAGCACCCAGGTCGAAGTCAATGGGTGACGCTTTCCTCGTCACCCAGGGGAGGGCCTGAAGGCTCCTTTGCTGAGCCGAGGAGGTCATGCCCATAGGATCTGTGAGCTCCTTAGCCCAGCAAAGTTCAGCTCAGGCAGCCAAGTGTCTGCGCAAATCGCACATGTCTGCTCCTGGCTGCCTGACCTGAACATGAAAAGTGTCTGACAGGCTGACCTTTGTTCAGCCTGACAGACACTCTTCATGAGGGGCAAAAGGTGGGGAGGGCCTAAAGGACGGGCGCGGCTGTCCTTGTCAGAACCATTTTAAGACATGGGAAAGATGGGGAATTGTCCAGGGCCTCCACCTTGGAAGGGCCCCTGTGCAAAATAATCCAGAAACTCTCTGCCAGTCTTCGTGCCTAACTCTACCTCTGAACTTTTCTTCCCTGCACTCTCTACCTCAACCCTCTCCCTGCACCACTTTCCATTGTTTCCAAATCACTTCCTCTCTTTAGTTGTCTTCCATTTCACCTCTCCCAAGCTCAACCCTCTCTTTACACTATCACTTTATCTCTCTTCATCACACCATACCACTTCTCTCGCTATCTTTCTCTTAGCACTGTCTACCTCAGCGCCGTCTACATCACCTCCCTCTCTCAAATTCTCTCTACCTCGCATCTCTCTCACTCTCTCACATCTTTCTTACCCCTCCCTTACCAATTAAACACTCAATTTACCTTAGCATTTGTTCACTACCTTGCTTCTCCACCTCCCTCCACTCTTTCTACCACTGCACCCTCCATCTCATCTCTCAATACCATACTCCTTTCTCACTACTCCCCCTTCTTTCATTCTTGTTCTCTGTCATTACCTTCTCTCTGTCTATACCCCTTTCTCTATTTTAACTCACCCTTTCTACGTCATCTCTCCCTCTACTTTTTTATCTTTCTACATCTCTCTAATTCACCTTTTTGAACCTACTTCTCACTCTACCTCACCAATCTCCGTACACTGCACCCTCTTTCTCTACCTATGCACCACACTCATCTCTTTTCTGCCCCTCACCAATCTCTCTCTCTCTCTCTCTCTCTCTCTCTCTCTCTCTCTCTCTCTCTCTCTCTCTCTCTCTCTCTCTCTCTCTGCTTCACCTGTTCTCTGTGGACCTCCTCTTTCTTTTTAATCTTCTTGCAGCTCTCCACCTTTCTACCACCCTATTACTTTCCTTACCTGTCTTTATATACAGCACTCTCACTGTGCCCTTCTCCCTACCTCTCCACCTCTCCACAACCTCTCCTCTGTATCTCTCTGGTGTGCTCTCACTACCTTGCCTTTCTACCAATGTACTCCTACCACTGAAATTCCTCTCCCTCCCCTCTTTATACCTTCCCCTCTCTGTGCCTCGCCCCTCTGTGTACACTGTCCTCCTGTACATTTCATTCTCCTTATCTCTGGCTCTCTCTTCCTCATTCTAAAACCTCTCCTATTTTCCACCTCTATCTAATTACCACGTTTTAATCTGTGTTTTTCTTCTGGCTATCTCATCTATCCCACTTTACTTCCATTGCTGTTGCCCACTAGAACCATAAATATTGTCTTCCCAGAGAAATAAATATACGTGGAGCAAAGAGAAGAGGAGAAACATGGAAGGGAAAGTGAATTAAGGCGAACATTATCAGATTTCACGCAATGAAATGGTGAAAATCCTCAGAGCAGTGCTTTGGTTGTCACTGTTGCCATAATAATGCCAATTGTGAAGGCAGATTTATTTGTGATTAGGCATATTAAGCCATTAAAGAGACAATTTCAAGCCCCTATCTATCTTATAATATTATGCAATGTTCCACTGTACACCCACCAAGTCATCCTTACCATACCTTTTTTGCAGTGAGAGGGTCAGGCAGGTTAGGCACTGAATTCAATTTAAAATGTCGCTAACGCAAAAGCTAGATGCAAGCACAAACATATATGCCTTTATATATGCTTGTTGAAGGTTTCTTGTGATGCTACTTCCACTGTTCACACTGGGCTGCTTCACAGTGCTAAACGATTTTGGACTGAACTCACGGGCATTTAATATATAAAGTAGGTGGGCACTACGTTTGGCATCATGTTGCACCTTGGAGGGACTCCGCAAAATTTTAGGCCTCAAAATCTTCAGGGTTATTTTCATAACAGTTCAAACAAAAAGTAAAAGTCTAAATCCTCACGGCTTGTTATGCTCGTGGTTATTTATATTGTGTTCTTTTTCTTATAGTGCCTTGATCCTGTGAGCATTATAGCGATGTTGAGAGGGGTCTGTTTTAAGTAATTTTAAGATACGGTTTCCCTGGGGCAGGAATGAAGCCAATGTATTATGCACGTTTGAGCTGCTTCTGTGATAAAGGCAAATGAGTAAATAGATTTTACGAAAGACAGTTCTGTGCAAAGATTTTGCACGAGGGCCATATATAAAAAAAACAACACTGGTGTTTATGGAAAAAGGAGATATTTCCTGATCCTAGTCCCTGTCTTCCATTTTTTAATATGTCATGACAGTGGACTGCACATCGGGATACCGTATATTACTGCTTCAGCTTGACTGCACTTTGCACATGAAAGCTTCGCTGGGAGAAAAAGAGATCCTTAGCAAGGTCCGTGAAAATTCATTCCGGAACATGAAACATGGAACCTTCAATGGAAAGGTTCCACGCCCATAGCAGCCTTGAGATAATTTGAGTGCCCAGGCTTGTGATTACCAAAGGCCACTGAGTGCAACAATAAGGATCCTGTAATCAAGCAAACTACAATTAGATTCCTCAGTCTGTATTACGCAAGGAGAAAACGATCTGGCAAAGATTAAGCTGCTCAATTTTTTGCTGTAGTAGGGACATTGATAAAACTTAGCTAAGCCTGTTTCCAGTTATCCTGGAATAGACTGTGTTATTTAATGCAACTAGTAGAAACCATTTCCCCAGGAACAGGTATTTTCCAGGCGCTGTAAATATCTTGTCATCGTAGTTGTTAAGGAGACAGCGTGGAAATACATGCAGAATCATTGTTCACTGCACCAAATTTCAGGGTGGTCGGAGCTGTCCTTCACATAGTTCCACAACAATCTGAGATGTTGTCAGTGATGTGTTCAATTATGTCGTTAATGATTTACTATGTCATGAGTGATGTCATAGGTGAGGTCAAAAACAGAGCATGGCAGGGCACAATTTATAGTTATGTCAGTAAATTGTAACAGACAATTGTCATTGTTTTTTATTTGTAAACATTCGTTTTTGTAATATTTCAACACCTAACATAACTCTAACCTATGGTTTTCTCACTGAATTTCTAGGGTTACTTTCAAATAAGCTAACATCGTATAGCCATAAATTACTATAACATCAATTTAACCTTTGTTTTTTCAGTGAGTTTTTGAGACTTTTTGATCACATTCACCCAGGAAAGATCCGGAACAATTTGTCCGGAACCACGCATGCATTGTTCATGCAAGCGGAACAACGCTTGTCTGAACAACGCAGGCTTTTTTTCTCTGCATTAACCATGCATGTGCTGAAGAAAAGGAAGATCAATTGGGAGAGGATGTGGTCAGGTAAGTTGAGCTGGGGCAGGGTTGGGGGTAGTTTTTAGGGGTGGGATGGGGGCAATTTTGTATTTAGGGCGGATGGGGGCAGGTTGTTAGAGGTGTGGATGGGTGGGTCGGGGTAATTTTATATTGGGTCTGTTTTTCGTCAGTGATGCTGCTCTCTGGAGCTCACCGGGAGGATCACGACGCCCTGCAAATCCAAGGTAATGTGGGTGGGTCTTCCGGACAACGTAGCTGGCCCGTGATGCCGCGGCCGGCCTGAACTGTTGGTTTTGTTGATCACGACACCAGGATAGCCCCAGGGGGAGCTATCGGCTTCAAGAAACTGTATTTTTAAGATAAATCTTACAAAATTCATATCTTTATTACGTATGTATGTTGGATTCTTATCATTTTGGTCTTGTTTTACACAGATAAATATTGGCTATTTTTCTAAAAGTGGTGTGGTGTCCTTTTGTAGTGTTTTCACTTTTTACTATGTGTTATGTGGAAATGCTTCTGAGATAAGCCTGATGGCTCGTGCCAAGCTACCAAGGGGGTGAGCAGGGGTTATCTGAGCGGGTATCTCCCTTATCATCACTAGAGTGAGGGTCCCTACTTGGACAGGGTTCAAACCGACTGCCAACTAGAGAACTTATTTATAACATAAAGGATAATAAACTCGGTTTATTATCCTTTTCTTGTGAAATGGGTGGGGCATTGGGGGTGACCAGCAGAGGGGAGTGCACTGTGTACTCCCCTCAGAGTGCATGTGTGTTTGGCCAGCCGCCTCGGGCCAGCCAAACACACATGCGCACAGGGCTCCTTTCAGCCCCGAAACAAGGTTGCTGGGCTGGAGAGAGCCTGCACAGGCTACCAGTTTGCCTGGGATTGCCCTGGCAGCATCAGGATTGGCCGCAGGGCAGGCTAGGAGCCTGTGCCTACAGCAGCGATGGGAGGGGAGGGGCGTGGGAGCAGAGCAGGAAAGTGATTTAAAAAAAAAATAATAATAATTTTCTACTGTGCCCCTCCCCCCCTGCCCCCGTGACCCCCACCCATCCCCAACAAAGCCCCACGACCCCCTCCTGCAGCTCATGCGCACCAGTGAGTTGTCTGCAGAGTGCAGCAAGGCCCTGTGCCCGACCACTTCCATGAGGCCAAAGCCCCACCATGCACAGTTTTTGGCTGTGTACAGTGTGGGGGTTGCCACAGGGCCTGGCTTGTGGCTTGCAGCACCCAAAAATATTTTTTACATTTTTGGCTCCTGTGGTTGTCACTCTGGGTCAATCCTAGAAGTGGAGAGAGGACTGAGTACCTCTACCCCTACCCCGCCCCCCTATTTATTTTTATTTTTTACTTAAAGTACAGGTCACAGGAAATGAGTTCCCATGTTTTTTAATTGCAGGTGCAATATTTTTCCTCATGTTGGGTCCAGCCTATCCGATCACTTGGTCAGGTGGTACCGACATAGCCTGGGAGTCCCGCGGCACAAACCATCTAGGTATACCTATTTTTTTACCCCTTGATGGCCACCCTAAGCACCTCTCACAGCTGCACAGATTTACACCAAATAACGAAAAACATGCTTTCTGAGTTACGTTCTAACTTTCTGCCTCATTTGGTGCAATTCTGTTCAGCCCTTTTTTCTCTATCGCTTCCCAAAAGTCTTAAGGGAATTAAAATGGGAAATTCACATGGTGAGATGCCCACTTTTTCTCAGCCCCCAGTCGACTGATCACCCTAAAACTTTACAACAAGAAGATTAGGAGGATCAAAGTTTTTATGGAAGGTTTTGCGAAGATTCATTGATGCAAAAGGTATTAGCAAAAAAAATTCACGTCCTACAGAAGCTCTGACCTAACCATAACTATACAGCGTCGACTGCCACTGTGTAACATCTCAAAGGAAAACAAGGGAGTTGATAAAATATTACAGCTGTTATATGGCAGCAGATGTGTTTAGTTGAAGTCATGCTGTAGTAAACATTGAGGATACAACAGGCTGAAGATATCAATTACACAGATTCACAATAGGGCTAAACCTACAGTAAAGGGCTTACTATTCAGTGAGAGGTTGAAAATTATGGTATATTCCAGAATTACAATTCTAGAGAAGTACAATTGGCAAAAGGGTTTCTTCACAATCTTCTTTTCTTAAAACACATTTTTCTTTCTGTGGTCGCCAGGTTTGAAGATCAGTAAAGACCTTGAAAGGTACTTAATGTAATGTGATTGCTTCCAAGCAATCCTTACATACAGAGGCAAACAGAGATGTCAATAAATTTACAACTAAGCCAGCAGGGCTGTTATATCTTAGGTAACAAAGAAGGGCATGGTCAGAGTCTCTGCTCTTTGTTGACGTCTAGCAGTAGTAGAATGCAGAATCATCATGAATACATTATAAAAGAAATCTATTTAAATATATATATATAGTGGGTGAAATGACCTGTGAATGGCTGAAAATACAGTGAAAGACCTTGGTAAAACAGAATGTCTCTGACCAGATGTGCTGCTCTAATGTTCAAGCCATTTCTCCACATGGCCCTGTGTTAGACCTGACATGCCTTAGGGTGGTCACCCCTAACTTTTTGCCTGCCTCCCTCCACTTTTTGGACCCTGTTTTGCTGGCTTTTAGACTCTGCGCACTTTACAACTGCTAACCAGTGCTAAAGTGCATATGCTCTCTTCCTTTTTAAAACATGGTAACTTTGGATCATACCTGATTGGACTATTTAATCTACTTATAAGTCCCTAGTAATGTGCACTACATGTGCCTAGGGCCTGTAGATTAAATGCTACTAGTGGACCTGCAGCACTGGTTGTGCCACCCACTTAAGTAGCCCCCTTAACCTTGTCTCAGGCTTGCCATTGCAAGGCCTGTGTGTGCAGTTTCACTGCCACCTCGACTTGGCATTTAAAAGTACTTGCCAAGCCTAGAACTCCCCTTTTTCTACTTATAAGTCACCCTTAATGTGTGCCCTAGGTAACTCCTAGAGCAGGGTGCTGTGTAGGTAAAAGGCAGGACATGTACCTGTGTAATTATATGTCCTGGTAGTGTAAAACTCCTAAATTCGTTTTTACACTACTGTGAGGCCTGCTCCCTTCATAGGCTAACATTGGGGCTGCCCTCATACATTGTTGAAGTGGCAGCTGCTGATCTGAAAGGAGCAGGAAAGTCATATTTAGTATGGCCAGAATGGTAATACAAAATCCTGCTGACTGGTGAAGTCGGATTTAATATTACTATTCTAGAAATGCCACTTTTAGAAAGTGAGCATTTCTTTGCATTTAAATCTTTCTGTGCCTTACAACCCACGTCTGGCTGGGCTTGGTTGACAGCTCCTTGTGCATTCACTCAGACACACCCCAAACACAGGGTACTCAGCCTCACTTGCATACATCTGCATTTTGAATGGGTCTTCCTGGGCTGGGAAGGTGGAGGGCCTGCTCTCACACAAAGGACTGCCACACCCCCTACTGGGAACCTGGCAGACAGGATTGAACTGAAAGGGGACCTGGTGCACTTCTTAGCCACCCTTTGAAGTCTCCCCCACTTCAAAGGCACATTTGGGTATAAAACAGGGCCTCTGCCCTACCTCATCGGACACTTGCTGGAGAAGAAACCTGAACCAGAAACTACATCCTGCCAAGAAGAACTGCCTGGCTGCTCAAAGGACTCACCTGTCTGCTTTCTACAAAGGACTGCTGCCTTGCTGTTGGCCTGCTGCCTTGCTGAACTCTTGTCTGGCTGTGAAAGTGCTCTCCAAGGGCTTGGATAGAGCTTGCCTCCTGTTCCCTGAACTCTCAGGACCAAAAAGACTTCCCTTTTTCACTTGGACGCTCGGGGGACGACCGGAAATCCAACGCAAGGCTTCGCAAGGACAACGCCGCCCGACCTCTAGAGGAGAAATCGACGCAACGCCTGCCGTGAGATCGTAATTTCAACGCGCAGCCCCGCAGAACGACGCGCAGCCGGAAAACAAGCAGGAAAATCCACGCACCCGGGACATCTGGTAATCCCCGCGATCCACAGAAAGAGACTGTCCGCGCGCCGGAAAACGACGCACGACTTCCCCCGTGGAAAATAACGACGCAAGTCCGTGTGTGCTGGGGAGAAATCGACGCACACACTCTTTTTCCACGCACCTCTCCTTTTGTGGCCCTCTGAGGAGATTTTTCCACTCTAAACCAGGTACTTGTGCTTGAAAGAGACTTTGTGTATATTCTAAAGACTTAAGACACTTTGGGGGTCATTCTGACTTTGGCGGGCGGCGGAGGCCGCCTGCCAAAGTACCGCCGTCAGAATACCGCTGCGCGGTCAAAAGACCGCCGCGGTAATTCTGAGTTTCCCGCTGGGCGGGCGGGCGACCGCCAGAAGGCCGCCTGCCCACCCAGCGGGAAACCCCCTTCCACGAGGATGCCGGCTCCGAATGGAGCGGGTGGAGTGGAAAGTGTTCTACGGGTGCAGTTGCACCCGTCGCGATTTTCAGTGTCTGCTATGCAGACACTGAAAATCTTGGTGGGGCCCTGTTAGGGGGCCCCTGCAGTGCCCATGCCATTGGCATGGGCACTGCAGGGGCCCCCAGGGGCCCCACGACACCCGTTACTGCCAGCCAGGTTCTGGCGGTCAAAACCGCCAGAACCAGGCTGGCGGTAAGGGGGTCGGAATCCAGGCAGCGCCGCCATGGAGGATTCCTCAGGCCAGGGGAAAACCGGCGGGAAACCGCCGGTTTCCCTTTTCTGACCGCAGCTTTACTGCCGCGGTCAGAATTGGCCTGGATGCACAGCCAGCCTGTTGGCGGTGCATCCGCGGTCCCCGGCCCTGGCGGTCCATGACCGCCAGGGTCGGAATGACCCCCTTTATATCACTTTTCAGTGATATCTCTACAATTTCCCATTGCAACTTTATTCTTTTTGACCTACAATTATCCTGATAAATATTATATATTTTTCTAAACACTGTGTGGTGTATTTTTGTGGTGCTATATGGTGGTATTGTATGATTTATTGCACAAATACTTTACACATTGCCTTCTAAGTTAAGCCTGACTGCTCGTGCCAAGCTACCAGAGGGTGGGCACAGGATAATCTTGGATTGTGTGTGACTTACCCTGACTAGAGTGAGGGCTTTTGCTTGGACAGGTGGTAACCTGACTGCCAACCAAAACCCCCATTTCTAACACCCTGCCCCTGCAATTTACTAGAATGGCTATACCACATGCTTGTGAGAAATACCTATTTTAAGGGAGCAGCACCACCTAATTCTAAAACCAGTAAAATGTGCCTTATGGATGGTACTTGAATTTTCTGCATACTGAGACACGGGTCAATCTATTAAAAAGTGGTGGAATGCAGTAACCAAATTTGTTGCTCTGTATTGTGCTTGGAGTAAAGGACAGCACCTAAAGCAATGCACATCACTTTGCACAAACATGAAAACTGCAAAGGTGTTTGTATGATGTCTAGCATAGGTTTTGTACAGGACAGGTACCTTCAAGTATACGATACTATGACTTTATGAACATTTAAACATTTGTAAATTGGATGTGTGATGAACATTGCAGCACACAGACAAGCATTGAAAAGTTAAGTGGACTTAAACGATTTGTCCTACTTAGCACCTGCCTCAAGAGGCGGTATATTTTTTCTCTGTCTAACAATTTTTATTAGACAGTGCTTTGCATCAAAAATCACGGATGTTAGTGTGGGAATGCCCATGTACCACCCACTGGATGCCCCATTGATGCAAAGTAATGCAATTCACTATTTGCATTAATATAATGACTACTTTCTGGTGCAATAACGTTTTGCCCTAGAAAGTACTTTATCAACACTTCGTGTCACTTTGAGTCACTTTACATGATTTTGTAGCTGCTAAAAGTGTTGATAAATCTGCCCTTTCATCTTCCTTTATCTATTTATTGTGTCACTGTTGTACATTTTTGGCACTGTGCTTTGTTTTAGGCAGTAACGGCGTCTGTAAATGGGAAGCTCAGAAATAATAAGGCATGCAAACCTATGTCAGAAGGCACAATGTTTTGTTGGGGAGATTGCGATCTTCCATACTGAGATGTGGAAAAGGTATTGGTCGCTAAACTTACATGTTTGATAACATTGCGCATAATATCTGTGTAACTATACAGGACCTGCATTTTTATTCAGTTTTGCTTCTCATTTTCAAGAATTATGTGCTGTTCTCAATCACAGAGCGATCACAAAATGTATATAGTGATTACATCCAGTGTACCAGATTTTATCCATGTATTTTCCCTGCATTACCATATTTACAAGTTGAATCATGTACTTTTTAATATTTGATCTTCGTTTTAATGTGCACACATTAATTTATTGAGATATTGTTAAAGTGCTGGCCATTTATAAACACTCAAAACCTTTCTGGACAGTCACATTTTTATTGCAGCTCTGAGTATTGTAACCTGACTCCACCCTGCAATGCAGCTTCTGAGGTAGGCCGTGAATGAATGAATATTTATTTATGTATTTATATGGTACTTCTATAATGCGGATCTAACCAAAAGGTAGCAGAGTGCTGTACATGGTCAAAGACAAGCGTTAAGTCAATGAGTGAGAGGAGAGGAAGATGGGTGGTGGATTGTTAATGTATTGTGATGTAAGTGAGTACTAAACTGGAGCAGCATTGGGGCAGTCCTGATGGATGCAGGGATATAGTTCCAGATCGCCAACTTTCCTTCCCAGATGGAGTACCCAGTGTAATAGTTGTTGGGGTACAATTGCACTCTCAGCTTTTATATTGCTCGATGGGCCCTGAAACTACAAGTATAAAAACAGCTTGACAACCAGCAAAATATGAAATTTGGTTAAGCACATTATTTAAAATGTGTCTCTTAATATTCAACAAAAGAGGAAAATATAAAAAATATTAAGGCCCTTATTTTGACAATGGCAGTAAATGTCGCCTACTGCTGCGGCGACGGCTGCCAAAAGACCGTCGCCGTGGCTAACATTCATCCGCCATAATATGACCACAGCCGGATGTGCGCCACAAGAAGGGTGAAAATCCGGCTGTGGCCATGTTGGCGGATGGTGTTAAGGTGGCGCTGCTACCACCAGCAGCGCCACACCAGTAGACTGCCGCCAGCTGTTATATGTCAGATAATATGGCCTGGCAGTGTTCTGCTGGCAGGTGCTGCTGGCTGTAGCAGTGCCCCGTCCAGTCCCCTGCCGGAAGACCCCCTGGATGCAGGTAAGTCAGGTTTCCGACAGGGGAGGAGGGTGGGGCGTGTTGTGTGTGTGTATTGGAGTGGGTGCATGAATGTGTGAGTGGGTGCGTGAATGCAAATGAGTGTGTAGTGTTGTTTGCGTGTGTGTGTGTGCATTTGTGAGAATGCGTGTATGAATGGAAATGTGAATGCGTGTCTGCATGTCAGTTTGAATGTGTGTACAGATGTGTGTGTGAATGAACGGATGCATGCATGTATGCCTGTGTGAGTGTGTGGTGTGTGCCTGCGAGTGTGCGTGTATGGCGGGAGGATTGGAAGGGGGGAGCGTGGATGGAGGGGAGGTGGATGGAAGGGAGGTGAGGGTTGTCTGGGGAGTATTAGGGGGGTGGGTGGGCCTCCTACCAGTGACAGGGAAGGAATTCCCTGTCAATGGTAGGGCCTACCACCATGGTTTTTGTGGCATTGCGAACGTCACGAAAACTATGGCGGTAGGCATGGTCATAATGCAGCCGACTGTACAGTAGCGGCCGCCGGGTTGGAGATTGTTATCTCTGGCCCGGCAGCTGCTACCACCATGGTGGTCGGTGTGGTATATTGGCCAACCCGCAAATGTCATATTGTGGCGGTATATACCATCAGCCTCTTAGCGGTACCACCACCACATTTTCAGTGACCGCCGGGGTCATAATATCCCCTAAGTCTGCAGTAAATTATTACAGGAGCCATTAAATAAAAATCTGCTAATATTTGCTAGCCTATGGACATGTGAAGAATATTCACACAAAGGACTTAAAATGTTCTAGCAATAATGAATTTTATTAGCATTTGGAAGTGAAAGATTACCAGAAGCAACATTTCATTTCAATTCATAAGATAACTAAAACTTATACTGTCTGAGCAAAATCGATTAAGGAAAGAGTGGATATAAACCCTACAGTGAAAGTAAATCAAAGCAGATGGTTTTAATGAAATAAAACATAACTATCAAACAAAATAAAATTCCTAATGCCTTCGGAAATGTAGGGGGTTTATGAAATATATTTGAATATGGCACAAAATCAGCCCTTCATTCTAAATATGCACATGTGCACAGGATTCTCCCACAGTCTCTCAATGGATTATTCTTATTTAGAAGAAAGTGGGCCAGATTTACAAGAAAGTGGTGCATTGGTCTTGGGGGCATATTTATACTTTTTGATGCAAAACAGCACTAACGCAGTTTTGCATCAAAAAGTTTAGCACCAGCTTGCGCCATTCCTGAGCACCAGCCGGGCGCCATATTTATGGAATGGTGCAAGCCGGTGCAAAGGGTGGGCTAGCGTAAAAACAAATTACGTTAGCCGGGTGGGGATGGCAGTATGGGAGAAGGGGGTTTGCACCAAAAAAAGACGTTAGGCTGGTTAGAGGCAAAAAAAAAGCCTCTAACCAGTCTAGCATCATTTTCTGATGCAAAACCATCCATATCACATGACTCCTGCCTTAGAAAAGACAGGAGTCATGCCCACCACCCCAATGGCCAGAACAGGGGACCAGTGTCCCCTGGCATGGCCATTGCACCCTGTGCCACGCAGGGGGCCCCAAGTTGGGCCCCCGGTGGCACTTTCATTAAAAAAACGTCTACCTCTACTTACACTACCTACCTGCGATGGGGTCCCCCATCCTCCGGTGACCCTGTGGTGTGGGTGGGGGGGTTCCTGGGTCTTGAGGAGGGCACATGTGGACCCATTCCATGGTGTGTAACCACGTAAATGGGTCTACATGTCCCCTAACGCCTGTTCTGACCCAGGTGTTAAATAATGGTGCAAAACAAGCTTTGCACCATTATTTAACCCCTCCTCCCACCCGTGCGTCATTTTAGCACGGGATAAATATGGTGCTATGGGGTTAGCACCATTTTTTAGATGGGAACGCCTACCTTGAATCCCATTGATGCAAGGTAGGTTCACGCACCTAAAAAAATAGTGCAAACTCCAATATTTTGATGTTACACATGTCTAGCGTTAAAATATGAATATGGAGTTCGTTTTGCGCTGAACTTGCGTAAAAAAAAAGATTCAAATTCAGCGCAAATGGAGTATTAATGTGCCCCTTGATGTGCCACTTTACTTGCATGTCTCTACTGCCACTTAACGACGCCATGGGTGCGCCTTATTCACAATACAGCGCTCCATGATGCACATTAGAACAATAGCGTCAAAAGTTTTGATGCTTTGCTGCACTAGCGTCAAAGGTTTTGACGATAGTGCAGCAAAGTGCAAGGAGGCCCATTGATTACAATGGGTGTGTCACTTTAACACCTGCATTGAGAAGGCTTTAAGAATGATGCTAAAAATGGTGCAATGAAATGTTGTTTTGCGCCATTTTTGCGAGCCACCTAGCACCAGAATGCCCCCCTTGCATACATTCTGCCTGATGAGGCACAATGTTGCCCAAAGGGTCGCAAAGTGGTGCATTGCATGCATTGTGCCATTTAGTTAATATGACGTGGTGAAAATTGCCTCCTTGAGCCACATTAGCGTAAGAAAATGCCGTTAATGTGGCGCAAGGAAGCGCTAGAGCCTTGTAAATCTGGCCCACTGTGTTTTAATCTGCTACTTCTCTTAAAGCGACAGATTATGTGAATCCCTGTAAATAGGATTAGACATTTGCCACATTGCAAAAATCCAGATTGTATATTGTGCCTTTCTTTTTTCATGAATGTATTAAACTTTATTTGTTCCAAGGAATTTGCAATATTTTGTCAAAAAACAAAATATATAAGATTGTATCCGCTACACACTAAGCAGTGCCCCATACAATACACCTGCCCCTAAATATCTGCCTTTACTTGGAAGGGTTCGTGGACTGCTCATCCTCCACACAGCCAATATGCTGTTCCTGCATCAGCAGTTCCACGCAGCCTACAGTGAGAAAGTGGCACTGTTCTTGTGCAAGCAACGAGGGCAGCATTACTTGACTGATAAACCTGGGAATGGAAAAGTAAACTATGAGTAATACCACTAGATTTCGTTTTCGATTTATTTTATTACTAGATTCATGCACTGCTCCGTATCGCAAATGGAGTATCAGCAAACATAACATTAATAACGTGGAATAACCTAGAACATTAATACAAGCACTGAGAACAAGTCTCACTTTTAGAATGCACAAAGTGGACCCACACAAGCACAACCAACACAAATAGATCCATGCAACTATGGGCAACAGACAAGCATAGACAATGTTTACGTAGTTAAAATAACAAGTTCAGGGGTCAACATGATTTTCTTAGAATTCTGTCACTGGCCTTGCCCATGGCTGGTGTTGTCGAACGCTGCCCACCCTTGATTCCACCTCGAGCCTCCTTCTTCCCCCACATCCCACTTCCTATCTTTTCATCTCACTATTGAAAGTTAATTTTCATCTCTGCTTTCTACCTTTGTCACTGCTTTCTTATTGTTCTCTTCCTCCTTATTTCAGCCTAGTCCACCTCTCGCTCTATGACTGAAACTCCGAAAGTGGAATATAAGTGGTCACAAAAACGTGTGACTGTGCCTCCTGCCTGCACCTACTGCCACAAGTTCAGCAGTGCTCTCGTACAAAGGCAGAGATGCTTACAAGCACAATACCCACAAAGGCATCAATGCAGGACCCATACTAGATAGCATAGGTGTACCCCGAAAGACAATATGGTAATGCCACAGCCATGCAGTACAGGTGTATGCAATTTAGAAAATAAAGATCGTCATTACAATGGGTAGAAAATGAGGGAAGACTTAGTGGAAGAGACAGAGCCCTAGATGTACTATTTCCATGCAGCAGACTGATGCCTGAAAAATAGCATTACTGACCTGCTCGAACAATCGAACACAGCACAATGTCTTATTTCAAAATGGCTACAAATGACTGTTTTTGGACTGCTATGGCACAACGGGAGTGTACGCTGTCCGGCATAGGCTTTGCAGTGGAGCTACACCCGCCAGTACAAATCCTTATGTGTAGCCAAGAGCACATGGGGCAGAAATATAGGATGTGCAGTTTAGGTAAAGCACGTTACATGTTGGTGTGTCAGGTGATATACCGCTTGATCCCTCGCTTGCAGTTAATTTTACTTGGTGTTAAGATTTGTGGCAAAGCCATATCACCCTGATTTAGTACATACAGCTTTATGACAGAACCCAGGGATTTCAGCAGGCTCGCCCAAGTCACGTCCCCTTGCAAACATTAATAGTGGGATGGCGCAAAGAGGGCTGGGAGCAGCATGAGGGTCAACTTTCAGCACAGAATGGCTTTAGTGTGTGAAAGCCGATCAGTCCTGCTGTAGGTGCTGCATTGCATATCGTTGCATTATTTTGGATTGCACAACCACCAGTGCAAATGTTTAATACATTTGATTTGATTGTTCATTTTTTTATAGTGGTCGATTGCCTGAAGGTGTCTGGGTCCAGCGCTGTCGCAAAAGGAGCATGAACAGAATAAGCAACCTAGTGAGTAAAGAGCCAAGTCTTAAGGGATTTCCTAAATTACAGTAAGGGCCAGATGTAGCAAAGGATTTGCGCCTCGCAAACGGCGAAAATCGCCGTTTGCGAGGCGCAAATGCCTCTTTGCTATGCAGAAATGCATATTGCGAGTCGGGACCGACTCACAATATGCATTTCAGAATCGCAAATAGGAAGGGGTGTTCCCTTCCTATTTGCGATTCTGAGTGGTATGCAATACCATTTGCGACCGCGTACGCGATCGCAAATGGTGTCGCAGTTGTCCAAGGGACCACTACCTGCCCTGAAAAAAAAACGAAACTAAAGGTTTCGTTTTTTTTTTTAAGTGCAGCTCGTTTTCCTTTAAGGAAAACGGGCTACACTTAAAAAAAAAAAAAACTGCTTTATTGAAAGCAGTCACGAACATGGAGGTCTGCTGACGACAGCAGGCCTCCATGTTTGCGAGTGCCTATACTCGCTATGGGGCCGCAATTTGCAACCCACCTCATGAATATTGATGAGGTGGGTCATTGCGACCCCATAGCGAGTTGCAGTCAGTGTCTGAGACACCGTACTGCATACCAATTTGCGAGTTGCAAATTGCGAGTCGCATGGACTCGCACTTTGCAACTCGCAAATTTTTTATTTGCTACATCTGGCCCTAAGTTCGGAGAGTTCTTTAGATACATAGGAAGGGAGTTCCACAGCTTTACTGTTCTAAAGAAGAAGCTTCCCCAGCTTTACTGTTCTGAAGAAGCTTATGGACCAGTGAGCTTGAAGTCAGTGTCAGAGAAGATGTTTGAACTGAAGACCAGTGATAAATTTGTTCTGGTGCATTAATGGTGCTCCGGGATACTGAGTGATATAGAAATACATTTTGAGATTACTATAATTTGTGACAGAATGTCAGACATGGACATTTGCTCCATAGCACCTCAATAGGGGATGCTGCAAGGAGTCACCAGATAAATGTGGCTAATGTATCTATTTTGCATGCACAGCACTAATACACAGACAACTGTGTCTAAGCTCTAAAGGAATCATTTGAAAGTGGAGGGACAGTGAGAAAAGGGGAAGGATGTATAAGACACACTTTGTGAACTTATCATATATCAGGCTGTAAGAGCCTGATGCACTAATCCCAGTCAATGAACACACCCACTATATTGTGAATGAGAATGGAGTTTGAGATATGACATATGTACTAGCAGGTCACACTGTTGAGTGTTCTTGCGCAGAGGTCATAAATTGACCTACCCAACGAATATTAATTAGGTAGCTCACAATTTGTGACTCTGTGTCAATGGCTGTGAATACAGGGATTGAGACCTGCAAGGGGTAGTAAACGTCCATCTTTGCATTTGTATTCCCAATCAGGAAACTTTTTTCTAAGCCAGCCCATGTCCATTAAAGAGGTGGGTGCTGAATTTTAAAAAGTGCTTCATGTTTGAGAAGACATCAGGATGAGCAGGCATTAATTCTTCAGACCACTGGAATTGGAAGCTGTGCCTCTTTGCAAATCAGTTTAACCCTGACTCTAGAGTTGGTAACTGAGCAATGGTTTATGACCCCCAAATGCAGTCATAAAGCATTGATGCATTTAATTGCAACTCCCAAAAACAACTTACTATTTCTCCATTTTGAATCCATTCCCATCATACTATCCCTACTTTAAACTCTACTAAACACACACAAAAGGGCACAAACTTAACACAACTAATCCACAAGGAAAAGAAAACACAGTACTAATCTACTGTCAGGAATTGTGGTGTACTATATGGTGTGGTTTTGCGACCTCACTGTGGAATACACTTACAAAACCAACCTGGGTCCAGTCAAGCTTGTTTGGTAAACCGTAGTTCAATTCTAGGTAGCTGTGGCTTCAAGTAGTCAGGTTTGTACAAAGCAATAAGTGTAAAGCATTTAAAAGCACCAAAACCACAGAATAAGAAAGTCACACAACACAAAAGAAATCCAACACTAATTTATAAATAAATATTAATTCTATTTTTATGAATATTTAGATATAGGAACAAACATAATCCACCGGAGGGTTCTGGAGACTAAGGGGGTCATTACGACCTCGGCGGTCTTTTCAAAAGACCGCCGAGGCCGCGGGAGACAGAATACCGCCATTGCCGGCGGTATTTCTGCCTCCCTATTATGACATTTCCGCTGGGCCAGCGGACGGTAACAGTGTTACCGTCCGCTGGCCCAGCGGAAATGTCACATCAACATTGCATCCGGCTCGTAATAGAGCCGGCGGCAATGCTGATGTGCAGCGGGTGCAGTAGCACCCGTCGCGCATTTCACTGCCCGAAATTCAGGGAAACAGGATGCTGAAGATGCTATAAAAATGCTAAGGATGCTGTATGGTCAATAGAGGAGTCTTCCTGAGGCTACGCCATGGTGTAGGTGGTTGGCCATAGGGGACAATGTCACTCAAAGTCCTCTTTGGTCAAGCAAAAGCCCAGCTGTCACTGGATTAGTGGTCTCCAATCACATCAAAACAAGTGGTTCCTTTTGATGAATGCTAGTTTCCATCTTGGATGACCAAACTGCACTTCAATGACTCTCCCAGATATGGCAAACTTAGATGCAACTTGACCATTGGGACTTGCTTGTCCTGGCTGCGCATCGGTAGTCAGCAGCAGTCAAGTAATTGTGTTGACTAATTGACCAGAATAGGATACTTCAGCTTTTTTGGCCTAGGTACTGTAACACTAAGTCAGTCAGCCAAATGACTCTTGGAGTTCACCTTCTCTGTATGGGGCTCTGGGGGGGCTTTTCAATGAGCCAGGTGCCACAGGCACAGTCCTCCCATTGCTAGCCAAAGCATCTGCAGGTGTAGTGAAGTTATTGGTACAGCCTCTCTTGCCAGGTCCAGGAAACAGTAGGGTTGTCCTTCTACAATACTCTCTCCAGTCAAGATGTGATCTGAGGTGAATATGCCAGGGGTGCCATATTTATGTCCAGAAAATGCCCTGGGAGATGTGGCGGACAAAAGCCAAATGGGCTAGTAGGAACTTTCCCACCTGATGATGACCTCATGTGAAAAGTGGGCAAAGATTGGCTGCAGGGAGATGTCTGAGTGGTTCAAGGAACCTTCTTTCCCCCTTTCAAGGGGTGCTCTTGGGGGATGGAGACAGTGACTGTGCTGACTTTATATCATGCACAGTCAGTGGGCCTCCAGGCTGCCATTTTGCCTCTATCCCCTTCTGTGCCCAGGACGTAATGGTTACGTCCTGAGGCACAGTGCTGCTGTGCCCAGGACGTAACCATTACGTCCTGGGCTCAGAGCCCAGAGGGAGTGCTAGCGCTCCCTCTGTGGGGTCCCCCCCAGCCCCCCAAGGCAGGGATGGAAGGGGAAGCCCTTCCCCTTCCACCCCGACCCCGCTATCCCCCGTGATCGCGCGCTGATTTTCACAGGGCCTCCTCCCATCGCGCTGGAAGCTGAGAAATGCTTTGCATTTCTCTTCCGATCATGTGGGGGAAGCCCAGAGGCTTCAAAGGGAAGGAAAGTTATTTCCTTCCCTTTGAAGTCTCTCTCTGCATTTCAAAAGCCGGATTGCTTTGCAATCCGGCTTTTGAAACGCCCACTAGACACCAGGGATTTATTTAACAAAATGAAAGTGGCATGAGGGAGCGACCCCTTGGGCAAGGGTCGCTCCCAGGGGGGGCATCTTTTTTAAGACCTTTTCTGCCCCCAGGGGGGACTGAAACCTCTAGGCACCAGGGATAATTTTTTGTTTTTTTTTGTTTTTGTTTTCTTTTTTCTTTTAGAGGTGGGGAGCGACCCCTTAGGCAAGGGTCGCTCCCATAGGGGGCAAATTATATTTAGGTCATTTCTGCCCCCCTTGGGGACAGATTGGCCTATTTTTATGAGTCCAATCTGCCCCCAAGGGGGACAGAAACCACTAGACACCAGGGAGTTTTTTTTGTTTTTGTTCGTGAATTTCACGTAAGGGGAGCAACCCCTTAGGCAAAGGATGTTCCCCTGGGGGGCAAATTTATTTTAGGCCATTTCTGCCCCGCGGGGGGGCAGATCAGCCTATTTTAATTAGGCCGATCTGCCCCCAGGGGGGGCAGAAACGTCTAGGCGCCAGGGCTCATTTTTGTTTGTGTGTTTTTTTTGTTGTATGTTTGTTTTTTTAGAGATGGGGAGCGACCATTAGGCAAGGGCCACTCCCCTGGGAGGCAAATTGTATTTAGACCATTTCTGCCCCCATTGGGGGCAGATCAGCGGATTTTAGGTCAATCTGCCCCCAAGGGGGGCAGAAACAACTAGGCACCGGGGATTTTTTTTTTGCGCCAATGTCACGCAAGGGGAGCGACCCCGTAGGCAAGGGTCGCTCCCCGGGGAGGGGTGGGTGGCAAATTTATTTTAGGTCATCTCTGCCCTCCCCGGGGGCAGACCAGCCTATTGTTCTTAGGCCGATCTGCCCCCAGAGGGGGACAGAAACCTCTAGGCGCCAGGGCAAATTTATTTTTTGTGTTTTTTTTTTTTTTTTTTAGAGATGGGGAACGACCCATTAGGCAAGGGTCGCTCCCCTGGGGGGCAAATTGTATTTAGACCATTTCTGCCCCCCCTGGGGCCGGCTGAGCTAGAGGCCAAAATCCACAGGTAGGCACTTTGCAAAAAACACCTCTGTTTTCTGTCAAAAAATGGGATGTGTCCACGTTGTGTTTTGGGCCATTTCCTTTCGTGGGCGCTAGGCCTACCCACACAAGTGAGGTACCATTTTTATCTGGAGACTTGGGAGAACACTGGGTGGAAGGACATTTGTGGCTCCTCTCAGATTCCAGAACTTTCTGTCACTGAAATGAGAGGAAAAAGTGTTTTTTTGGCCAAATTCTGAGGTTTGCAATGGATTCTGGGTAACAGAACCTGGTCAGAGCCCCACAAGTCACCCCATCTTGGATTCCCCTAGGTGTCTAGATTTCAAAAATACGCTGGTTTGCTAGGTTTTCCCAGGTGCCGGCTAAGCTAGAGCCCAAAATCCACAGGTAGGCACTGTTTTCTGTGAAAAAATGTGATGTGTCCACGTTGTGTTTTGGGCCATTTCCTTTCGTGGGCACTAGCCCTACCCACACAAGTGAGGAACCATTTTTATCGGGAGACTTGGGGGAACGCTGGGTGGAAGGAACTTTGTGGCTTCTCTCAGATTCCAGAACTTTCTGTCACCGAAATGTGAGGAAAATGTGTTTTGTTAGCCAAATTTTGAGGTTTTCAAAGGATTCTGGGTAACAGAACCTGGTCAGAGCCCCACAAGTCACCCTATCTTGGATTCCCCTAGGTCTCTAGTTTTCAAAAATGCACAGGTTTGGTAGGTTTCCCTAGGTGCCGACTGAGCTAGAAGCCAAAATCTACAGGTAGGCACTTTGCAAAAAACACCTCTGTTTTCTGTCAAAAAATGGGATGTGTCCACGTTGTGTTTTGGGGCATTTCCTGTTGCGGGCGCTAGGCCTACCCACACAAATGAGGTATAATTTGTTACAGGAGACTTGGGGGAACGCTGGGTGGAAGGAAATTTGAGGCTCCTCTCAGATTCCAGAACATTCTGTCACCGAAATGTGAGGAAAATGTGTTTTTTTAGCCACATTTTGAGGTTTGCAAAGGATTCTGGGTAACAGAACCTGGTCAGAGCCCCACAAGTCACCCCATCTTGGATTCCCCTAGGTCTCTAGTTTTCAAAAATGCACAGGTTTGGTAGGTTTCCCTAGGTGCCGGCTGAGCTAGGGGCCAAAATCTACAGGTAGGCAGTTTGAAAAAAACACCTCTGTTTTCTGTCAAAAAATGGGATGTGTCCACGTTGTGTTTTGGGCCATTCCCTTTCGTGGGCGCTAGGCCTACCCACACAAGTGAAGTACCATTAATATCGGGAGACTTGGGGGAACGCTGGGTGGAAGGCAATTTGTGGCTCCTCTCAGATTCCAGAACTTTCTGTCACCGAAATGTGAGGAAAATGTGTTTTTTTAGCAACATTTTGAGGTTTGCAAAGGATTCTGGGTAACAGAACCTGGTCAGAGCCCCACAAGTCACCCCATCTTTGATTCCCCTAGGTCTCTAGTTTTTAAAAATTCACAGGTTTGGTAGGTTTCCCTATGTGCCGGCTGAGCTAGAGGCCAAAATCTACAGGTAGGCATTTTGAAAATAACACCTCTGTTTTCTGTCAAAAAATGGGATGTGTCCACGTAGTGTTTTGGGCCATTCCCTTTCGTGGGCGCTAGGCCTACCCACACCAGTGAGGGACCATTTTTATCGGGAGACTTGGGGGAACGCTGGGTGGAAGGAAATTTGTGGCTCCTCTCAGATTCCAAAACTTTCTGTCACCGAAATGTGAGGAAAATGTGTTTTTTTAGCAAAATTTTGAGGTTTGCAAAGATTCTGGGTAACAGAACCTGGTCAGAGTCCCACAAGTCACCCCATATTTGATTCCCCTAGGTCTCTAGTTTTTAAAAATTCACAGGTTTGGTAGGTTTCCCTAGGTGCCGGCTGAGCTAGAGGCCAAAATTTACAGGTAGGCACTTTGCAAAAAACACCTGTTTTCTGTCAAAAAATGGGATGTGTCCACGTTGTGTTTTGGGGCATTCCCTTTCGTGGGCGCTAGGCCTACCCACACAAGTGAGGTACCATTTTTATCGGGAGACTTGGGGGAACGCTGGGTCGAAGGAAATTTGTGGCTCCTCTCAGATTCCAGAACTTTCTGTCACCGAAATGTGAGGAAAATGTGTTTTTTTTGCCAAATATTGAGGTTTGCAAAGGATTCTGGGTAACAGAACCTGGTCAGAGCCCCACAAGTCACCCCATCTCGGATTCCCCTAGGTCTCTAGTTTTCAAAAATGCACAGGTTTGGTAGGTTTCCCTAGGTGCCGTCTGAGCTACAGGCCAACATCTACAGGTAGGCACTATGCAAAAAACACCTCTGTTTTCTGTCAAAAAATGGGATGTGTCCACGTTGTGTTTTGGGGCATTTCCTGTCGCGGGCGCTAGGCCTACCCACACAAGTGAGGTACCATTTTTATCGGGAGACTTAGGGGAACGCTGGGTGGAAGGAAATTTGTGGCTCCTCTCAGATTCCAGAACTTTCTGTCACCGAAATGTGAGGAAAATGTGTTTTTTTAGCCAAATATTGAGGTTTGCAAAGGATTCTGGGTAACAGAACCTGGTCAGAGCCCCACAAGTCACCCCATCTTTGATTCCCCTAGGTCTCTAGTTTTAAAAAATTCACAAGTTTGGTAGGTTTCCCCAGGTGCCGGCTGAGCTAGAGGCCAAAATCTACAGGTAGGCACTTTGCAAAAAACAACTATGTTTTCTGTCAAAAAATGGCATGTGTCCACGTTGTCTTTTGGGGCATTTCCTGTAGCAGGCCCTAGGCCTACCCACACAAGTGAGGTATCATTTTTATCGGGAGACTTTGCGGAACGCTGGGTGGAAGGAAATTTGTGGCTCCTCTCAGATTCCAGAACTTTCTGTCACCGAAATGTGAGGAAAATGTGTTTTTTTAGCCACATTTTGAGGTTTGCAAAGGATTCTGGGTAACAGAACCTGGTCAGAGCCCCACAAGTCACCCCATCTTTGATTCCCCTAGGTCTCTAGTTTTTAAAAATTCACAGGTTTGGTAGGTTTTCCTATGTGCCGGCTGAGCTAGAGGCCAAAATCTACAGGTAGGCACTTTGAAAAAAACACCTCTGTTTTCTGTCAAAAAATGGGATGTGTCCACGTTGTGTTTTCGGCCATTCCCTTTCGTGGGCGCTAGCCCTACCCACACAAGTGAGGGACCATTTGTATCGGGAGACTTGGGGGAACGCTGGGTGGAAGGAAATTTGTGGCTCCTCTCAGATTCCAAAACTTTCTGTCACCGAAATGTGAGGAAAATGTGTTTTTTTAGCCAAATTTTGAGGTTTGCAAAGGATTCTGGGTAACAGAACCTGGTCAGAGCCCCACAAGTCACCCCATCTTTGATTCCCCTAGGTCTCTAGTTTTTAAAAATTCACAGGTTTTGTAGGTTTCCCTATGTGCCGGCTGAGCTAGAGGCCAAAATCTACAGGTAGGCACTTTGAAAAAAACACCTCTGTTTTCTGTCAAAAAATGGGATGTGTCCACGTTGTGTTTTGGGCCATTACCTTTCGTGTGCGCTAGGCCTACCCACACAAGTGAGGGACCATTTTTATCGGGAGACTTGGGGGAACGCTGGGTGGAACGAAATTTGTGGCTCCTCTCAGATTCCAAAACTTTCTGTCACCGAAATGTGAGGAAAATGTGTTTTGTTAGCCAAATTATGAGGTTTGAAAGGATTCTGGGTAACAGAACCTGGTCAGAGAACCACAAGTCACCCCATCTCGGATTCCCCTAGGTCTCTAGTTTTAAAAAATGCACAGGTTTGGTAGGTTTCCCTGGGTAACAGAACCTGGTCAGAGCCCCACAAGTCACCCCATCTCGGATTCCCCTAGGTCTCTAGTTTTCAAAAATGCACAGGTTTGGTAGGTTTCCCTAGGTGCCGTCTGAGCTACAGGCCAACATCTGCAGGTAGGCACTTTGCAAAAAACACCTCTGTTTTCAGTCAAAAAATGGGATGTGTCCACGTTGTGTTTTGGGGCATTTCCTGTCGCGGGCGCTAGGCCTACCCACACAAGTGAGGTACCATTTTAACGGGAGACTTTGGGGAACGCTGGGTGGAAGGAAATTTTTGGCTCCTCTCAGATTCCAGAACTTTCTGTCACCGAAATGTGAGGAAAATGTGTTTTTTTAGCCAAATTTTGAGGTTTGCAAAGGATTCTGGGTAACAGAACCTGGTCAGAGCCCCACAAGTCACACCATCTTTGATTCCCCTAGGTCTCTAGTTTTCAAAAATGCACAGGTTTGGTAGGTTTCCCTAGGTGCCGGCTGAGCTAGAGGCCAAAATCTACAGGTAGGCACTTTGCAAAAAACACCTATGTTTTCTGTCAAAAAATGGCATGTGTCCACGTTGTCTTTTGGGGCATTTCCTGTCGCAGGCCCTAGGCCTACCCACACAAGTGAGGTATCATTTTTATCGGGAGACTTGGCGGAACGCTGGGTGGAAGGAAATCTGTGGCTCCTCTCAGATTCCAGAACTTTCTGTCACCAAAATGTGAGGAAAATGTGTTTTTTTAGCCAAATTTTGAGGTTTGCAAAAGATTCTGGGTAACAGAACCTGGTCAGAGCCCCACAAGTCACCCCATCTCGGATTCCCCTAGGTCTCTAGTTTTCAAAAATGCACAGGTTTGGTAGGTTTCCCTAGGTGCCGTCTGAGCTACAGGCCAAAATCTACAGGTAGGCACTTTGAAAAAAACACCTCTGTTTTCAGTCAAAAAATGGGATGTGTCCACGTTGTGTTTTGGGGCATTTCCTGTCACGGGCGCTAGGCCTACCCACACAAGTGAGGTACCATTTTTATCGGGAGACTTAGGGGAACGCTGGGTGGAAGGAAATTTGTGGCTCCTCTCAGATTCCAGAACTTTCTGTCACCGAAATGTGAGGAAAATGTGTTTTTTTAGCAACATTTTGAGGTTTGCAAAGGATTCTGGGTAACAGAACCTGGTCAGAGCCCCACAAGTCACCCCATCTTTGATTCCCCTAGGTCTCTAGTTTTTAAAAATTCACAGGTTTGGTAGGTTTCCCTATGTGCCGGCTGAGCTAGAGGCCAAAATCTACAGGTAGGCACTTTGAAAAAAACACCTCTGTTTTCTGTCAAAAAATGGGATGTGTCCACGTTGTGTTTTCGGCCATTCCCTTTCGTGGGCGCTAGGCCTACCCACACAAGTGAGGGACCATTTTTATCGGGAGACTTGGGGGAACGCTGGGTGGAAGGAAATTTGTGGCTCCTCTCAGATTCCAAAACTTTCTGTCACCGAAATGTGAGGAAAATGTGTTTTTTTAGCCAAATTTTGAGGTTTGCAAAGGATTCTGGGTAACAGAACCTGGTCAGAGCCCCACAAGTCACCCCATCTTTGATTCCCCTAGGTCTCTAGTTTTTAAAAATTCACAGGTTTTGTAGGTTTCCCTATGTGCCGGCTGAGCTAGAGGCCAAAATCTACAGGTAGGCACTTTGAAAAAAACACCTCTGTTTTCTGTCAAAAAATGGGATGTGTCCACGTTGTGTTTTGGGCCATTCCCTTTCGTGTGTGCTAGGCCTACCCACACAAGTGAGGGACCATTTTTATCGGGAGACTTGGGGGAACGCTGGGTGGAAGGAACTTTGTGGCTCCTCTCAGATTCCAGAACTTTCTGTCACCGAAATGTGAGGAAAATGTGTTTTGTTAGCCAAATTTTGAGGTTAACAAAGGATTCTGGGTAACAGAACCTGGTCAGAGCCCCACAAGTCACCCCATCTTGGATTGCCCTAGGTCTCTAGTTTTAAAAAATGCACAGGTTTGGTAGGTTTCCCTAGGTGCCGACTGAGCTAGAAGCCAAAATCTACAGGTAGGCACTTTGCAAAAAACACCTCTGTTTTCTGTCAAAAAATGGGATGTGTCCACGTTGTGTTTTGGGGCATTTCCTGTCGCGGTCGCTAGGCCTACCCACACAAATGAGGTATAATTTGTTACGGGAGACTTGGGGGAACGCTGGGTGGAAGGAAATTTGAGGCTTCTCTCAGATTCCAGAACATTCTGTCACCGAAATGTGAGGAAAATGTGTTTTTTTAGCAACATTTTGAGGTTTGCAAAGGATTCTGGGTAACAGAACCTGGTCAGAGCCCCACAAGTCACCCCATCTTTGATTCCCCTAGGTCTCTAGTTTTTAAAAATTCACAGGTTTGGTAGGTTTCCCTATGTGCCGGCTGAGCTAGAGGCCAAAATCTACAGGTAGGCACTTTGAAAATAACACCTCTGTTTTCTGTCAAAAAATGGGATGTGTCCACGTTGTGTTTTGGGCCCTTCCCTTTCGTGGGCGCTAGGCCTACCCACACCAGTGAGGGACCATTTTTATCGGGAGACTTGGGGGAACGCTGGGTGGAAGGAAATTTGTGGCTCCTCTCAGATTCCAAAACTTTCTGTCACCGAAATGTGAGGAAAATGTGTTTTTTTAGCAAAATTTTGAGGTTTGCAAAGGATTCTGGGTAAGAGAACCTGGTCAGAGCCCCACAAGTCACCCCATATTTGATTCCCCTAAGTCTCTAGTTTTTAAAAATTCACAGGTTTGGTAGGTTTCCCTAGGTGCCGGCTGAGCTAGAGGCCAAAATTTACAGGTAGGCACTTTGCAAAAAACACCTATGTTTTCTGTCAAAAAATGGGATGTGTCCACGTTGTGTTTTGGGCCATTCCCTTTCGTGGGCGCTAGGCCTACCCACACAAGTGAGGTACCATTTTTATCGGGAGACTTGGGGGAACGCTGGGTCGAAGGAAATTTGTGGCTCCTCTCAGATTCCAGAACTTTCTGTCACCGAAATGTGAGGAAAATGTTTTTTTTTTGCCAAATATTGAGGTTTGCAAAGGATTCTGGGTAACAGAACCTGGTCAGAGCCCCACAAGTCACCCCATCTCGGATTCCCCTAGGTCTCTAGTTTTAAAAAAATGCACAGGTTTGGTAGGTTTCCCTAGGTGCCGTCTGAGCTACAGGCCAACATCTACAGGTAGGCACTATGCAAAAAACACCTCTGTTTTCTGTCAAAAAATGGGATGTGTCCACGTTGTGTTTTGGGGCATTTCCTGTCGCGGGCGCTAGGCCTACCCACACAAGTGAGGTACCATTTTTATCGGGAGACTTAGGGGAACGCTGGGTGGAAGGAAATTTGTGGCTCCTCTCAGATTCCAGAACTTTCTGTCACCGAAATGTGAGGAAAATGTGTTTTTTTAGCCAAATATTGAGGTTTGCAAAGGATTCTGGGTAACAGAACCTGGTCAGAGCCCCACAAGTCACCCCATCTTTGATTCCCCTAGGTCTCTAGTTTTTAAAAATTCACAAGTTTGGTAGGTTTCCCTAGGTGCCGTCTGAGCTACAGGCCAAAATCTACAGGTAGGCACTTTGAAAAAAACACCTCTGTTTTCAGTCAAAAAATGGGATGTGTCCACGTTGTGTTTTGGGGCATTTCCTGTCACGGGCGCTAGGCCTACCCACACAAGTGAAGTACCATTTTCATCGGGAGACTTGGGGGAACGCTGGGTGGAAGGAAATTTGTGGCTCCTCTCAGATTCCAGAACTTTCTGTCACCGAAATGTGAGGAAAATGTGTTTTTTTAGCCACATTTTGAGGTTTGCAAAGGATTCTGGGTAACAGAACCTGGTCAGAGCCCCACAAGTCACCCCATCTTTGATTCCCCTAGGTCTCTAGTTTTTAAAAATTCACAGGTTTGGTAGGTTTCCCTATGTGCCGGCTGAGCTAGAAGCCAAAATCTACAGGTAGGCACTTTGAAAAAAACACCTCTGTTTTCTGTCAAAAAATGGGATGTGTCCACGTTGTGTTTTCGGCCATTCCCTTTCGTGGGCGCTAGGCCTACCCACACAAGTGAGGGACCATTTTTATCGGGAGACTTGGGGGAACGCTGGGTGGAAGGAAATTTGTGGCTCCTCTCAGATTCCAAAACTTTCTGTCACCGAAATGTGAGGAAAATGTGTTTTTTTAGCCAAATTTTGAGGTTTGCAAAGGATTCTGGGTAACAGAACCTGGTCAGAGCCCCACAAGTCACCCCATCTTTGATTCCCCTAGGTCTCTAGTTTTAAAAAATTCACAGGTTTTGTAGGTTTCCCTATGTGCCGGCTGAGCTAGAGGCCAAAATCTACAGGTAGGCACTTTGAAAAAAACACCTCTGTTTTCTGTCAAAAAATGGGATGTGTCCACGTTGTGTTTTGGGCCATTACCTTTCGTGTGCGCTAGGCCTACCCACACAAGTGAGGGACCATTTTTATCGGGAGACTTGGGGGAACGCTGGGTGGAACGAAATTTGTGGCTCCTCTCAGATTCCAAAACTTTCTGTCACCGAAATTTGAGGAAAATGTGTTTTGTTAGCCAAATTATGAGGTTTGAAAGGATTCTGGGTAACAGAACCTGGTCAGAGAACCACAAGTCACCCCATCTCGGATTCCCCTAGGTCTCTAGTTTGAAAAAATGCACAGGTTTGGTAGGTTTCCCTGGGTGCCGTCTGAGCTACAGGCCAACATCTACAGGTAGGCACTATGCAAAAAACACCTCTGTTTTCTGTCAAAAAATGGGATGTGTCCACGTTGTCTTTTGGGGCATTTCCTGTCGCAGGCCCTAGGCCTACCCACACAAGTGAGGTATCATTTTTATCGGGAGACTTTGCGGAACGCTGGGTGGAAGGAAATCTGTGGCTCCTCTCAGATTCCAGAACTTTCTGTCACCAAAATGTGAGGAAAATGTGTTTTTTTAGCCAAATTTTGAGGTTTGCAAAAGATTCTGGGTAACAGAACCTGGTCAGAGCCCCACAAGTCACCCCATCTCGGATTCCCCTAGGTCTCTAGTTTTCAAAAATGCACAGGTTTGGTAGGTTTCCCTAGGTGCCGTCTGAGCTACAGGCCAAAATGTACAGGTAGGCACTTTGAAAAAAACACCTCTGTTTTCAGTCAAAAAATGGGATGTGTCCACGTTGTGTTTTGGGGCATTTCCTGTCACGGGCGCTAGGCCTACCCACACAAGTGAGGTACCATTTTTATCGGGAGACTTGGGGGAATGCTGGGTGGAAGGCAATTTGTGGCTCCTCTCAGATTCCAGAACTTTCTGTCACCGAAATGTGAGGAAAATGTGTTTTTTTAGCAACATTTTGAGGTTTGCAAAGGATTCTGGGTAACAGAACCTGGTCGGAGCCCCACAAGTCACCCCATCTTTGATTCCCCTAGGTCTCTAGTTTTTAAAAATTCACAGGTTTGGTAGGTTTCCCTATGTGCCGGCTGAGCTAGAGGCCAAAATCTACAGGTAGGCACTTTGAAAAAAATACCTCTGTTTTCTGTCAAAAAATGGGATGTGTCCACGTTGTGTTTTCGGCCATTCCCTTTCGTGGGCGCTAGGCCTACCCACACAAGTGAGGGACCATTTTTATCGGGAGACTTGGGGGAACGCTGGGTGGAAGGAAATTTGTGGCTCCTCTCAGATTCCAAAACTTTCTGTCACCGAAATGTGAGGAAAATGTGTTTTTTTAGCAACATTTTGAGGTTTGCAAAGGATTCTGGGTAACAGAACCTGGTCAGAGCCCCACAAGTCACCCCATCTTTGATTCCCCTAGGTCTCTAGTTTTTAAAAATTCACAGGATTTGTAGGTTTCCCTATGTGCCGGCTGAGCTAGAGGCCAAAATCTACAGGTAGGCACTTTGAAAAAAACACCTCTGTTTTCTGTCAAAAAAGGGGTTGTGTCCACGTTGTGTTTTGGGCCATTCCCTTTCGTGTGCGCTAGGCCTACCCACACAAGTGAGGGACCATTTTTATCGGGAGACTTGGGGGAACGCTGGGTGGAAGGAAATTTGTGGCTCCTCTCAGATTCCAAAATTTTCTGTCACCGAAATGTGAGGAAAATGTGTTTTTTTAGCCAAATTTTGAGGTTAGCAAAGGATTCTGGGTAACAGAACCTGGTCAGAGCCCCACAAGTCACCCCATCTTTGATTCCCCTAGGTCTCTAGTTTTTAAAAATTCACAGGTTTGGTAGGTTTCCCTATGTGCCGGCTGAGCTAGAGGCCAAAATCTACAGGTAGGCACTTTGAAAAAAACACCTCTGTTTTCTGTCAAAAAATGGGATGTGTCCACGTTATGTTTTCGGCCATTCCCTTTCGTGGGCGCTAGGCCTACCCACACAATTGAGGGACCATTTTTATCGGGAGACTTGGGGGAACGCTGGGTGGAACGAAATTTGTGGCTCCTCTCAGATTCCAAAACTTTCTGTCACCGAAATGTGAGGAAAATGTGTTTTGTTAGCCAAATTATGAGGTTTGAAAGGATTCTGGGTAACAGAACCTGGTCAGAGAACCACAAGTCACCCCATCTCGGATTCCCCTAGGTCTCTAGTTTTAAAAAATGCACAGGTTTGGTAGGTTTCCCTGGGTGCCGTCTGAGCTACAGGCCAACATCTACAGGTAGGCACTATGCAAAAAACACCTCTGTTTTCTGTCAAAAAATGGGATGTGTCCACGTTGTGTTTTGGGGCATTTCCTGTCGCGGGCGCTAGGCCTACCCACACAAGTGAGGTACCATTTTTATCGGGAGACTTAGGGGAACGCTGGGTGGAAGGAAATTTGTGGCTCCTCTCAGATTCCAGAAATTTCTGTCACCGAAATGTGAGGAAAATGTTTTTTTAGCCAAATATTGAGGTTTGCAAAGGATTCTGGGTAACAGAACCTGGTCAGAGCCCCACAATTCACCCCATCTTTGATTCCCCTAGGTCTCTAGTTTTTAAAAATTCACAAGTTTGGTAGGTTTCCCTAGGTGCCGGCTGAGCTAGAGGCCAAAATCTACAGGTAGGCACTTTGTAAAAAACACCTATGTTTTCTGTCAAAAAATGGCATGTGTCCACGTTGTCGCAGGCCCTAGGCCTACCCACACAAGTGAGGTATCATTTTTATCGGGAGACTTTGCGGAACGCTGGGTGGAAGGAAATCTGTGGCTCCTCTCAGATTCCAGAACTTTGTGTCACCAAAATGTGAGGAAAATGTGTTTTTTTAGCCAAATTTTGAGGTTTGCAAAAGATTCTGGGTAACAGAACCTGGTCAGAACCCCACAAGTCACCCCATCTCGGATTCCCCTAGGTCTCTAGTTTTTAAAAATTCACAGGTTTGGTAGGTTTCCCTATGTGCCGGCTGAGCTAGAGGCCAAAATCTACAGGTAGGCACTTTGAAAAAAACACCTCTGTTTTCTGTCAAAAAATGGGATGTGTCCACGTTATGTTTTCGGCCATTCCCTTTCGTGGGCGCTAGGCCTACCCACACAATTGAGGGACCATTTTTATCGGGAGACTTGGGGGAACGCTGGGTGGAACGAAATTTGTGGCTCCTCTCAGATTCCAAAACTTTCTGTCACCGAAATGTGAGGAAAATGTGTTTTGTTAGCCAAATTATGAGGTTTGAAAGGATTCTGGGTAACAGAACCTGGTCAGAGAACCACAAGTCACCCCATCTCGGATTCCCCTAGGTCTCTAGTTTTAAAAAATGCACAGGTTTGGTAGGTTTCCCTGGGTGCCGTCTGAGCTACAGGCCAACATCTACAGGTAGGCACTATGCAAAAAACACCTCTGTTTTCTGTCAAAAAATGGGATGTGTCCACGTTGTGTTTTGGGGCATTTCCTGTCGCGGGCGCTAGGCCTACCCACACAAGTGAGGTACCATTTTTATCGGGAGACTTAGGGGAACGCTGGGTGGAAGGAAATTTGTGGCTCCTCTCAGATTCCAGAAATTTCTGTCACCGAAATGTGAGGAAAATGTTTTTTTAGCCAAATATTGAGGTTTGCAAAGGATTCTGGGTAACAGAACCTGGTCAGAGCCCCACAATTCACCCCATCTTTGATTCCCCTAGGTCTCTAGTTTTTAAAAATTCACAAGTTTGGTAGGTTTCCCTAGGTGCCGGCTGAGCTAGAGGCCAAAATCTACAGGTAGGCACTTTGTAAAAAACACCTATGTTTTCTGTCAAAAAATGGCATGTGTCCACGTTGTCGCAGGCCCTAGGCCTACCCACACAAGTGAGGTATCATTTTTATCGGGAGACTTTGCGGAACGCTGGGTGGAAGGAAATCTGTGGCTCCTCTCAGATTCCAGAACTTTGTGTCACCAAAATGTGAGGAAAATGTGTTTTTTTAGCCAAATTTTGAGGTTTGCAAAAGATTCTGGGTAACAGAACCTGGTCAGAACCCCACAAGTCACCCCATCTCGGATTCCCCTAGGTCTCTAGTTTTCAAAAATGCACAGGTTTGGTAGGTTTCCCTAGGTGCCGTCTGAGCTACAGGCCAACATCTACAGGTAGGCACTTTGCAAAAAACACCTCTGTTTTCAGTCAAAAAATGGGATGTGTCCACGTTGTGTTTTGGGGCATTTCCTGTCGCGGGCGCTAGGCCTACCCACACAAGTGAGGTACCATTTTTATCGGGAGACTTGGGGGAACGCTGGGTGGAAGGAAATTTGTGGCTCCTCTCAGATTCCAGAACTTTCTGTCACCGAAATGTGAGGAAAATTTGTTTTTTTAGCCAAATTTTGAGGTTAGCAAAGGATTCTGGGTAACAGAACCTGGTCAGAGCCCCACAAGTCACCCCATCTTTGATTCCCCTAGGTCTCTAGTTTTTAAAAATTCACAGGTTTGGTAGGTTTCCCTAGGTGCCGGCTGAGCTAGAGGCCAAAATCTACAGGTAGGCACTTTGAAAAAAACACCGCTGTTTTCAGTCAAAAAATGGGATGTGTCCACGTTGTGTTTTCGGCCATTCCCTTTCGTGGGCGCTAGGCCTACCCACACAAGTGAGGGACCATTTTTATCGGGAGACTTGGGGGAACGCTGGGTGGAAGGAAATTTGTGGCTCCTCTCAGATTCCAAAACTTTCTATCACATAAATGTGAGGAAAATTTGTTTTTTTAGCCAAATTTTGAGGTTTGCAAAGGATTCTGGGTAACAAAACCTGGTCAGAGCCCCACAAGTCACCCCATCTTTGATTCCCATAGGTCTCTAGTTTTTAAAAATTCACAGGTTTGGTAGGTTTCCCTATGTGCCGGCTGAGCTAGAGGCCAAAATCTACAGGTAGGCACTTTGAAAAAAACACCTCTGTTTTCTGTCAAAAAATGGGATGTGTCCACATTGTGTTTTCGGCCATTCCCTTTCGTGGGCGCTAGGCCTACCCACACAAGTGAGGGACCATTTTTATCGGGAGACTTGGGGGAACGCTGGGTGGAAGGAAATTTGTGGCTCCTCTCAGATTCCAGAACTTTCTGTCACCGAAATGTGAGGTAAATGTGTTTTTTTAGCCAAATTTTGAGGTTTGCTAAGGATTCTGGGTAACAGAACCTGATCAGAGCCCCACAAGTCACCCCATCTTTGATTCCCCTAGGTCTCTAGTTTTTAAAAATTCACAGGTTTGGTAGGTTTCCCTATGTGCCGGCTGAGCTAGAGGCCAAAATCTACAGGTAGGCACTTTGAAAAAAACACCTCTGTTTTCTGTCAAAAAATGGGATGTGTCCACGTTGTGTTTTCGGCCATTCCCTTTCGTGGGCACTAGGCCTACCCACACAAGTGAGGGACCATTTTTATCAGGAGACTTGGGGGAACGCTGGGTGGAAGGAAATTTGTGGCTCCTCTCAGATTCCAAAACTTTCTATCACCGAAATGTGAGGAAAATTTGTTTTTTTAGCAAAATTTTGAGGTTTGCAAAGGATTCTGGGTAACAGAACCTGGTCAGAGCCCCACAAGTCACCCCATCTTTGATTCCCCTAGGTCTCTAGTTTTGAAAAATTCACAGGTTTGGTAGGTTTCCCTATGTGCCGGCTGAGCTAGAGGCCAAAATCTACAGGTAGGCACTTTGAAAAAAACACCTCTGTTTTCTGTCAAAAAATGGGATGTGTCCACGTTGTGTTTTGGGCCATTCCCTTTCGTGTGCGCTAGGCCTACCCACACAAGTGAGGGACCATTTTTATCGGGAGACTTGGGGGAACGCTGGGTGGAAGGAAATTTGTGGCTCCTCTCAGATTCCAAAACTTTCTGTCACCAAAATGTGAGGAAAATGTGTTTTTTTAGCCAAAGTTTGAGGTTTGCAAAGGATTCTGGGTATCAGAACCTGGTCAGAGCCCCACAAGTCACCCCATCTTTGATTCCCCTAGGTCTCTAGTTTTTAAAAATTCACAGGTTTGGTAGGTTTCCCTAGGTGCCGGCTGAGCTAGAGGCCAAAATTTACAGGTAGGCACTTTGCAAAAAACACCTATGTTTTCTGTCAAAAAATGGGATGTGTCCACGTTGTGTTTTCGGCCATTCCCTTTCGTGGGCGCTAGGCCTACCCACACAAGTGAGGTACCATTTTTATCGGGAGACTTGGGGGAACGCTGGGTGGAAGGAAATTTGTGGCACCTCTCAGATTCCAGAACTTTCTGTCACCGAAATGTGAGGAAAATGTGTTTTTTTAGCCAAATATTGAGGTTTGCAAAGGATTCTGGGAAACATAACCTGGTCAGAGCCCCACAAGTCACCCCATCTTTGATTACCCTATGTCTCTAGTTTTTAAAAATTCACAGGTTTGGTAGGTTTCCCTAGGTGCCGGCTGAGCTAGAGGCCAAAATCTACAGGTAGGCACTTTGCAAAAAACACCTATATTTTCTGTCAAAAAATGGCATGTGTCCACGTTGTCTTTTGGGGCATTTCCTGTCGCAGGCCCTAGGCCTACCCACACAAGTGAGGTATCATTTTTATCGGGAGACTTTTTGGAACGCTGGGTGGAAGGAAATCTGTGGCTCCTCTCAGATTCCAGAACTTTCTGTCACCAAAATGTGAGGAAAATGTGTTTTTTTAGCCAAATTTTGAGGTTTGCAAAAGATTCTGGGTAACAGAACCTGGTCAGAGCCCCACAAGTCACCCCATCTCGGATTCCCCTAGGTCTCTAGTTTTTAAAAATTCACAGGTTTGGTAGGTTTCCCTAGGTGCCGGCTGAGCTAGAGGCCAAAATCTACAGGTAGGCACTTTGCAAAAAACACCTATGTTTTCTGTCAAAAAATGGCATGTGTCCACGTTGTCTTTTGGGGCATTTCCTGTCGCAGGCCCTAGGCCTACCCACACAAGTGAGGTATCATTTTTATCGGGAGACTTTTTGGAACGCTGGGTGGAAGGAAATCTGTGGCTCCTCTCAGATTCCAGAACTTTCTGTCACCAAAATGTGAGGAAAATGTGTTTTTTTTAGCCAAATTTTGAGGTTTGCAAAAGATTCTGGGTAACAGAACCTGGTCAGAGCCCCACAAGTCACCCCATCTCGGATTCCCCTAGGTCTCTAGTTTTCAAAAATTCACAGGTTTGGTAGGTTTCCCTAGGTGCCGGCTGAGCTAGAGGCCAAAATTTACAGGTAGGCACTTTGCAAAAAACACCTATGTTTTCTGTCAAAAAATGGGATGTGTCCACGTTGTGTTTTGGGCCATTCCCTTTCGTGGGCGCTAGGCCTACCCACACAAGTGAGGTACCATTTTTATCGGGAGACTTGAGGGAACGCTGGGTGGAAGGAAATTTGTGGCTCCTCTCAGATTCCAGAACTTTCTGTCACCGAAATGTGAGGAAAATGTGTTTTTTTAGCCAAATATTGAGGTTTGCAAAGGATTCTGGGTAACAGAACCTGGTCAGAGCCCCACAAGTCACCCCATCTTTGATTCCCCTAGGTCTCTAGTTTTTAAAAATTCACAGGTTTGGTAGGTTTCCCTAGGTGCCGGCTGAGCTAGAGGCTAAAATCTACAGGTAGGCACTTTGCAAAAAACACCTATGTTTTCTGTCAAAAAATGGCATGTGTCCACATTGTCTTTTGGGGCATTTCCTGTCGCAGGCCCTAGGCCTACCCACACAAGTGAGGTATCATTTTTATCGGGAGACTTTGCGGAACGCTGGGTGGAAGGAAATCTGTGGCTCCTCTCAGATTCCAGAACTTTCTGTCACCAAAATGTGAGGAAAATGTGTTTTTTTAGCCAAATTTTGAGGTTTGCAAAAGATTCTGGGTAACAGAACCTGGTCAGAGCCCCACAAGTCACCCCATCTCGGATTCCCCTAGGTCTCTAGTTTTCAAAAATGCACAGGTTTGGTAGGTTTCCCTAGGTGCCGTCTGAGCTACAGGCCAACATCTACAGGTAGGCACTATGCAAAAAACACCTCTGTTTTCTGTCAAAAAATGGGATGTGTCCACGTTGTGTTTTGGGGCATTTCCTGTCACGGGCGCTAGGCCTACCCACACAAGTGAGGTACCATTTTTATTGGGAGACTTGGGGGAACGCTGGGTGGAAGGAAATTTGTGGCTCCTCTCTGATTCCAGAACTTTCTGTCACCGAAATGTGAGGAAAATGTGTTTTTTTAGCCAAATATTGAGGTTTGCAAAGGATTCTGGGTAACAGAACCTGGTCAGAGCCCCACAAGTCACGCCATCTTTGATTCCCCTAGATCTCTACTTTTTAAAAATTCACAAGTTTGGTAGGTTTCCCTAGGTGCCGGCTGAGCTAGAGGCCAAAATCTACAGGTAGGCACTTTGCAAAAAACACCTATGTTTTCTGTCAAAAAATGGCATGTGTCCACGTTGTGTTTTGGGGCATTTCCTGTCGCAGGCCCTAGGCCTACCCACACAAGTGAGGTATCATTTTTATCGGGAGACTTCGCGGAACGCTGGGTGGAAGGAAATCTGTGGCTCCTCTCAGATTCCAGAACTTTCTGTCACCAAAATGTGAGGAAAATGTGTTTTTTTAGCCAAATTTTGAGGTTTGCAAAAGATTCTGGGTAACAGAACCTGGTCAGAGCCCCACAAGTCACCCCATCTCGGATTCCCCTAGGTCTCTAGTTTTCAAAAATGCACAGGTTTGGTAGGTTTCCCTAGGTGCCGTCTGAGCTACAGGCCAACATCTACAGGTAGGCACTTTGCAAAAAACACCTATGTTTTCTGTCAAAAAATGGGATGTGTCCACGTTGTGTTTTGGGCCATTCCCTTTCGTGGGCGCTAGGCCTACCCACACAAGTGAGGTATCATTTTTATCGGGAGACTTGGGGGAACGCTGGGTGGAAGGAAATTTGTGGCTCCTCTCAGATTCCAAAACTTTCTGTCACCGAAATGTGAGGAAAATGTGTTTTTTTAGCCAAATTTTGAGGTTTGCAAAGGATTCTGGGTATCAGAACCTGGTCAGAGCCCCACACGTCACCCCATCTTTGATTCCCCTAGGTCTCTAGTTTTAAAAAATTCACAGGTTTGGTAGGTTTCCCTAGGTGCCGGCTGAGCTAGAGGCCAAAATTTACAGGTAGGCACTTTGCAAAAAACACCTATGTTTTCTGTCAAAAAATGGGATGTGTCCACGTTGTGTTTTGGGCCATTCCCTTTCGTGGGCGCTAGGCCTACCCACACAAGTGAGGTACCATTTTTATCGGGAGACTTGGGGGAACGCTGGGTGGAAGGAAATTTGTGGCTCCTCTCAGATTCCAGAACTTTCTGTCACCGAAATGTGAGGAAAATGTGTTGTTTTAGCCAAATATTGAGGTTTGCAAAGGATTCTGGGTAACAGAACCTGGTCAGAGCCCCACAAGTCACCCCATCTCGGATTCCCCTAGGTCTCTAGTTTTCAAAAATGCACAGGTTTGGTAGGTTTCCCTAGGTGCCGTCTGAGCTACAGGCCAACATCTACAGGTAGGCACTATGAAAAAAACACCTCTGTTTTCTGTCAAAAAATGGGATGTGTCCACGTTGTGTTTTCGGCCATTCCCTTTCGTGGGCGCTAGGCCTACCCACACAAGTGAGGGACCATTTTTATCGGGAGACTTGGGGGAACGCTGGGTGGAAGGAAATTTGTGGCTCCTCTCAGATTCCAAAACTTTCTATCACAGAAATTTGAGGATTTTTTTTTTTTTTAGCAAAATTTTGAGGTTTGCAAAGGATTCTGGGTAACAGAACCTGGTCAGAGCCCCACAAGTCACCCCATCTTTGATTCCCCTAGGTCTCTAGTTTTTAAAAATTCACAGGTTTGGTAGGTTTCCCTATGTGCCGGCTGAGCTAGAGGCCAAAATCTACAGGTAGGCACTTTGAAAAAAACACCTCTGTTTTCTGTCAAAAAATGGGATGTGTCCACGTTGTGTTTTGGGCCATTCCCTTTCGTGTGCGCTAGGCCTACCCACACAAGTGAGGGACCATTTTTATCGGGAGACTTGGGGGAACGCTGGGTGGAAGGAAATTTGTGGCTCCTCTCAGATTCCAAAACTTTCTGTCACCGAAATGTGAGGAAAATGTGTTTTTTTAGCCAAATTTTGAAGTTTGCAAAGGATTCTGGGTATCAGAACCTGGTCAGAGCCCCACAAGTCACCCCATCTTTGATTCCCCTAGGTCTCTAGTTTTTAAAAATTCACAGGTTTGGTAGGTTTCCCTAGGTGCCGGCTGAGCTAGAGGCCAAAATTTACAGGTAGGCACTTTGCAAAAAACACCTATGTTTTCTGTCAAAAAATGGGATGTGTCCACGTTGTGTTTTGGGCCATTCCCTTTCGTGGGCGCTAGGCCTACCCACACAAGTGAGGTACCATTTTTATCGGGAGACTTGGGGGAACGCTGGGTGGAAGGAAATTTGTGGCTCCTCTCAGATTCCAGAACTTTCTGTCACCGAAATGTGAGGAAAATGTGTTTTTTTAGCCAAATATTGAGGTTTGCAAAGGATTCTGGGTAACAGAACCTGGTCAGAGCCCCACAAGTCACCCCATCTTTGATTACCCTAGGTCTCTAGTTTTTAAAAATTCACAGGTTTGGTAGGTTTCCCTAGGTGCCGGCTGAGCTAGAGGCCAAAATCTACAGGTAGGCACTTTGCAAAAAACACCTATGTTTTCTGTCAAAAAATGGCATGTGTCCACGTTGTGTTTTGGGGCATTTCCTGTCGCAGGCCCTAGGCCTACCCACACAAGTGAGGTATCATTTTTATCGGGAGACTTTGCGGAACGCTGGGTGGAAGGAAATCTGTGGCTCCTCTCAGATTCCAGAACTTTCTGTCACCAAAATGTGAGGAAAATGTATTTTTTTAGCCAAATTTTGAGGTTTGCAAAAGATTCTGGGTAACAGAACCTGGTCAGAGCCCCACAAGTCACCCCATCTTGATTCCCCTAGATCTCTAGTTTTTAAAAATTCACAGGTTTGGTAGGTTTCCCTAGGTGCCAGCTGAGCTAGAGGCCAAAATTTACAGGTAGGCACTTTGCAAAAAACACCTATGTTTTCTGTCAAAAAATGGGATGTGTCCACGTTGTGTTTTGGGCCATTCCCTTTCGTGGGCGCTAGGCCTACCCACACAAGTGAGGGACCATTTTTATTGGGAGACTTGGGGGAACGCTGGGTGGAAGGAAATTTGTGGCTCCTCTCAGATTCCAAAACTTTCTGTCACCGAAATGTGAGGAAAGTGTGTTTTTTTAGCCAAATTTTGAGGTTTGCAAAGGATTCTGGGTATCAGAACCTGGTCAGAGCCCCACAAGTCACCCCATCTTTGATTCCCCTAGGTCTCTAGTTTTTAAAAATTCACAGGTTTGGTAGGTTTCCCTAGGTGCCGGCTGAGCTAGAGGCCAAAATTTACAGGTAGGCACTTTGCAAAAAACACCTATGTTTTCTGTCAAAAAATGGGAGGTGTCCACGTTGTGTTTTGGGCCATTCCCTTTCGTGGGCGCTAGGCCTACCCACACAAGTGAGGTACCATTTTTATCGGGAGACTTGGGGGAACGCTGGGTGGAAGGAAATTTGTGGCACCTCTCAGATTCCAGAACTTTCTGTCACCGAAATGTGAGGAAAATGAGTTGTTTTAGCCAAATATTGAGGTTTGCAAAGGATTCTGGGTAACAGAACCTGGTCAGAGCCCCACAAGTCACCCCATCTTTGATTCCCCAAGGTCTCTAGTTTTCAAAAATGCACAGGTTTGGTAGGTTTCCCTAGGTGCCGTCTGAGCTACAGGCCAACATCTACAGGTAGGCACTTTGAAAAAAACACCTATGTTTTCTGTCAAAAAATGGCATGTGTCCACGTTGTCTTTTGGGGCATTTCCTGTCGCAGGCCCTAGGCCTACCCACACAAGTGAGGTATCATTTTTATCGGGAGACTTTGCGGAACGCTGGGTGGAAGGAAATCTGTGGCTCCTCTCAGATTCCAGAACTTTCTGTCACCAAAATGTGAGGAAAATGTGTTTTTTTAGCCAAATTTTGAGGTTTGCAAAAGATTCTGGGTAACAGAACCTGGTCAGAGCCCCACAAGTCACCCCATCTCGGATTCCCCTAGGTCTCTAGTTTTCAAAAATTCACAGGTTTGGTAGGTTTCCCTAGGTGCCGGCTGAGCTAGAGGCCAAAATTTACAGGTAGGCACTTTGCAAAAAACACCTATGTTTTCTGTCAAAAAATGGGATGTGTCCACGTTGTGTTTTGGGCCATTCCCTTTCGTGGGCGCTAGGCCTACCCACACAAGTGAGGTACCATTTTTATCGGGAGACTTGGGGGAACGCTGGGTGGAGGGAAATTTGTGGCTCCTCTCAGATTCCAGAACTTTCTGTCACCGAAATGTGAGGAAAATGTGTTTTTTTAGCCAAATATTGAGGTTTGCAAAGGATTCTGGGTAACAGAACCTGGTCAGAGCCCCACAAGTCACCCCATCTTTGATTCCCCTAGGTCTCTAGTTTTTAAAAATTCACAGGTTTGGTAGGTTTCCCTAGGTGCCGGCTGAGCTAGAGGCTAAAATCTACAGGTAGGCACTTTGCAAAAAACACCTATGTTTTCTGTCAAAAAATGGCATGTGTCCACATTGTCTTTTGGGGCATTTCCTGTCGCAGGCCCTAGGCCTACCCACACAAGTGAGGTATCATTTTTATCGGGAGACTTTGCGGAACGCTGGGTGGAAGGAAATCTGTGGCTCCTCTCAGATTCCAGAACTTTCTGTCACCAAAATGTGAGGAAAATGTATTTTTTTAGCCAAATTTTGAGGTTTGCAAAAGATTCTGGGTAACAGAACCTGGTCAGAGCCCCACAAGTCACCCCATCTCGGATTCCCCTAGGTCTCTAGTTTTCAAAAATGCACAGGTTTGGTAGGTTTCCCTAGGTGCCGTCTGAGCTACAGGCCAACATCTACAGGTAGGCACTATGCAAAAAACACCTCTGTTTTATGTCAAAAAATGGGATGTGTCCACGTTGTGTTTTGGGGCATTTCCTGTCACGGGCGCTAGGCCTACCCACACAAGTGAGGTACCATTTTTATCGGGAGACTTGGGGGAACGCTGGGTGGAAGGAAATTTGTGGCTCCTCTCAGATTCCAGAACTTTCTGTCACCGAAATGTGAGGAAAATGTGTTTTTTTAGCCAAATATTGAGGTTTGCAAAGGATTCTGGGTAACAGAACCTGGTCAGAGCCCCACAAGTCACCCCATCTTTGATTCCCCTAGGTCTCTACTTTTTAAAAATTCACAAGTTTGGTAGGTTTCCCTAGGTGCCGGCTGAGCTAGAGGCCAAAATCTACAGGTAGGCACTTTGCAAAAAACACCTATGTTTTCTGTCAAAAAATGGCATGTGTCCACGTTGTGTTTTGGGGCATTTCCTGTCGCAGGCCCTAGGCCTACCCACACAAGTGAGGTATCATTTTTATCGGGAGACTTCGCGGAACGCTGGGTGGAAGGAAATCTGTGGCTCCTCTCAGATTCCAGAACTTTCTGTCACCAAAATGTGAGGAAAATGTGTTTTTTTTAGCCAAATTTTGAGGTTTGCAAAAGATTCTGGGTAACAGAACCTGGTCAGAGCCCCACAAGTCACCCCATCTCGGATTCCCCTAGGTCTCTAGTTTTCAAAAATGCACAGGTTTGGTAGGTTTCCCTAGGTGCCGTCTGAGCTACAGGCCAACATCTACAGGTAGGCACTTTGCAAAAAACACCTATGTTTTCTGTCAAAAAATGGGATGTGTCCACGTTGTGTTTTGGGCCATTCCCTTTCGTGGGCGCTAGGCCTACCCACACAAGTGAGGTATCATTTTTATCGGGAGACTTGGGGGAACGCTGGGTGGAAGGAAATTTGTGGCTCCTCTCAGATTCCAAAACTTTCTGTCACCGAAATGTGAGGAAAATGTGTTTTTTTAGCCAAAGTTTGAGGTTTCCAAAGGATTCTGGGTATCAGAACCTGGTCAGAGCCCCACAAGTCACCCCATCTTTGATTTCCCTAGGTCTCTAGTTTTTAAAAATTCACAGGTTTGGTAGGTTTCCCTAGGTGCCGGCTGAGCTAGAGGCCAAAATTTACAGGTAGGCACTTTGCAAAAAACACCTATGTTTTCTGTCAAAAAATGGGATGTGTCCACGTTGTGTTTTGGGCCATTCCCTTTCGTGGGCGCTAGGCCTACCCACACAAGTGAGGGACCATTTTTATCGGGAGACTTGGGGGAACGCTGGGTGGAAGGAAATTTGTGGCTCCTCTCAGATTCCAAAACTTTCTGTCACCGAAATGTGAGGAAAATGTGTTTTTTTAGCCAAATTTTGAGGTTTGCAAAGGATTCTGGGTATCAGAACCTGGTCAGAGCCCCACAAGTCACCCCATCTTTGATTCCCCTAGGTCTCTAGTTTTAAAAAATTCACAGGTTTGGTAGGTTTCCCTAGGTGCCGGCTGAGCTAGAGGCCAAAATTTACAGGTAGGCACTTTGCAAAAAACACCTATGTTTTCTGTCAAAAAATGGGATGTGTCCACGTTGTGTTTTGGGCCATTCCCTTTCGTGGGCGCTAGGCCTACCCACACAAGTGAGGTACCATTTTTATCGGGAGACTTGGGGGAACGCTGGGTGGATGGAAATTTGTGGCTCCTCTCAGATTCCAGAACTTTCTGTCACCGAAATGTGAGGAAAATGTGTTGTTTTAGCCAAATATTGAGGTTTGCAAAGGATTCTGGGTAACAGAACCTGGTCAGAGCCCCACAAGTCACCCCATCTCGGATTCCCCTAGGTCTCTAGTTTTCAAAAATGCACAGGTTTGGTAGGTTTCCCTAGGTGCCGTCTGAGCTACAGGCCAACATCTACAGGTAGGCACTATGAAAAAAACACCTCTGTTTTCTGTCAAAAAATGGGATGTGTCCACGTTGTGTTTTCGGCTATTCCCTTTCGTGGGCGCTAGGCCTACCCACACAAGTGAGGGACCATTTTTATCGGGAGACTTGGGGGAACGCTGGGTGGAAGGAAATTTGTGGCTCCTCTCAGATTCCAAAACTTTCTATCACCGAAATTTGAGGAATTTTTTTTTTTTTAGCAAAATTTTGAGGTTTGCAAAGGATTCTGGGTAACAGAACCTGGTCAGAGCCCCACAAGTCACCCAATCTTTGATTCCCCTAGGTCTCTAGTTTTTAAAAATTCACAGGTTTGGTAGGTTTCCCTATGTGCCGGCTGAGCTAGAGGCCAAAATCTACAGGTAGGCACTTTGAAAAAAACACCTCTGTTTTCTGTCAAAAAATGGGATGTGTCCACGTTGTGTTTTGGGCCATTCCCTTTCGTGTGCGCTAGGCCTACCCACACAAGTGAGGGACCATTTTTATCGGGAGACTTGGGGGAACGCTGGGTGGAAGGAAATTTGTGGCTCCTCTCAGATTCCAAAACTTTCTGTCACCGAAATGTGAGGAAAATGTGTTTTTTTAGCCAAATTTTGAGGTTTGCAAAGGATTCTGGGTATCAGAACCTGGTCAGAGCCCCACAAGTCACCCCATCTTTGATTCCCCTAGGTCTCTAGTTTTTAAAAATTCAAAGGTTTGGTAGGTTTCCCTAGGTGCCGGCTGAGCTAGAGGCCAAAATTTACAGGTAGGCACTTTGCAAAAAACACCTATGTTTTCTGTCAAAAAATGGGATGTGTCCACGTTGTGTTTTGGGCCATTCCCTTTCGTGGGCGCTAGGCCTACCCACACAAGTGAGGTACCATTTTTATCGGGAGACTTGGGGGAACGCTGGGTGGAAGGAAATTTGTGGCTCCTCTCAGATTCCAGAACTTTCTGTCACCGAAATGTGAGGAAAATGTGTTTTTTTAGCGAAATATTGAGGTTTGCAAAGGATTCTGGGTAACAGAACCTGGTCAGAGCCCCACAAGTCACCCCATCTTTGATTACCCTAGGTCTCTAGTTTTTAAAAATTCACAGGTTTGGTAGGTTTCCGTAGGTGCCGGCTGAGCTAGAGGCCAAAATCTACAGGTAGGCACTTTGCAAAAAACACCTATGTTTTCTGTCAAAAAATGGCATGTGTCCACGTTGTGTTTTGGGGCATTTCCTGTCGCAGGCCCTAGGCCTACCCACACAAGTGAGGTATCATTTTTATCGGGAGACTTTGCGGAACGCTGGGTGGAAGGAAATCTGTGGCTCCTCTCAGATTCCAGAACTTTCTGTCACCAAAATGTGAGGAAAATGTGTTTTTTTAGCCAAATTTTGAGGTTTGCAAAAGATTCTGGGTAACAGAACCTGGTCAGAGCCCCACAAGTCACCCCATCTTGATTCCCCTAGGTCTCTAGTTTTTAAAAATTCACAGGTTTGGTAGGTTTCCCTATGTGCCAGCTGAGCTAGAGGCCAAAATTTACAGGTAGGCACTTTGCAAAAAACACCTATGTTTTCTGTCAAAAAATGGGATGTGTCCACGTTGTGTTTTGGGCCATTCCCTTTCGTGGGCGCTAGGCCTACCCACACAAGTGAGGGACCATTTTTATCGGGAGACTTGGGGGAACGCTGGGTGGAAGGAAATTTGTGGCTCCTCTCAGATTCCAAAACTTTCTGTCACCGAAAGGTGAGGAAAGTGTGTTTTTTTAGCCAAATTTTGAGGTTTGCAAAGGATTCTGGGTATCAGAACCTGGTCAGAGCCCCACAAGTCACCCCATCTTTGATTTCCCTAGGTCTCTAGTTTTTAAAAATTCACAGGTTTGGTAGGTTTCCCTAGGTGCCGTCTGAGCTACAGGCCAACATCTACAGGTAGGCACTATGCAAAAAACACCTCTGTTTTCTGTCAAAAAATGGGATGTGTCCACGTTGTGTTTTGGGGCATTTCCTGTCGCGGGCGCTAGGCATACCCACACAAGTGAGGTACCATTTTTATCAGGAGACTTGGGGGAACGCTGGGTGGAAGGAAATTTGTGGCTCCTCTCAGATTCCAGAACTTTCTGTCACCGAAATGTGAGGTAGATGTGTTTTTTTAGCCAAATTTTGAGGTTTGCTAAGGATTCTGGGTAACAGAAACTGGTCAGAGCCCCACAAGTCACCCCATCTTTGATTCCCCTAGGTCTCTAGTTTTTAAAAATTCACAGGTTTGGTAGGTTTCCCTATGTGCCGGCTGAGCTAGAGGCCAAAATCTACAGGTAGGCACTTTGAAAAAAACACCTCTGTTTTCTGTCAAAAAATGGGATGTGTCCACGTTGTGTTTTCGTCCATTCCCTTTCGTGGGCGCTAGGCCTACCCACACAAGTGAGGGACCATTTTTATCGGGAGACTTGGGGGAACGCTGGGTGGAAGGAAATTTGTGGCTCCTCTCAGATTCCAAAACTTTCTATCACCGAAATGTGAGGAAATTTTTTTTTTTTAGCAAAACTTTGAGGTTTGCAAAGGATTCTTGGTAACAGAACCTGGTCAGAGCCCCACAAGTCACCCCATCTTTGATTCCCCTAGGTCTCTAGTTTGTAAAAATTCACAGGTTTGGTAGGTTTCCCTATGTGCCGGCTGAGCTAGAGGCCAAAATCTACAGGTAGGCACTTTGAAAAAAACACCTCTGTTTTCTGTCAAAAAATGGGATGTGTCCACGTTGTGTTTTGGGCCATTCCCTTTCGTGTGCGCTAGGCCTACCCACACAAGTTAGGGACCATTTTTATCGGGAGACTTGGGGGAACGCTGGGTGGAAGGAAATTTGTGGCTCCTGTCAGATTCCAAAACTTTCTGTCACCGAAATGTGAGGAAAATGTGTTTTTTTTAGCCAAATTTTGAGGTTTGCAAAGGATTCTGGGTATCAGAACCTGGTCAAAGCCCCACAAGTCACCCCATCTTTGATTCCCCTAGGTCTCTAGTTTTTAAAAATTCACAGGTTTGGTAGGTTTCCCTAGGTGCCGGCTGAGCTAGAGGCCAAAATTTACAGGTAGGCACTTTGCAAAAAACACCTATGTTTTCTGTCAAAAAATGGGATGTGTCCACGTTGTGTTTTGGGCCATTCCCTTTCGTGGGCGCTAGGCCTACCCACACAAGTGAGGTACCATTTTTATCGGGAGATTTGGGGGAACGCTGGGTGGAAGGAAATTTGTGGCTCCTCTCAGATTCCAGAACTTTCTGTCACCGAAATGTGAGGAAAATGTGTTTTTTTTAGCCAAATATTGAGGTTTGCAAAGGATTCTGGGTAACAGAACCTGGTCAGAGCCCCACAAGTCACCCCATCTTTGATTACCCTAGGTCTCTAGTTTTTAAAAATTCACAGGTTTGGTAGGTTTCCCTAGGTGCCGGCTGAGCTAGAGGCCAAAATCTACAGGTAGGCACTTTGCAAAAAACACCTATGTTTTCTGTCAAAAAATGGCATGTGTCCACGTTGTCTTTTGGGGCATTTCCTGTCGCAGGCCCTAGGCCTACCCACACAAGTGAGGTATCATTTTTATCGGGAGACTTTGCGGAACGCTGGGTGGAAGGAAATCTGTGGCTCCTCTCAGATTCCAGAACTTTCTGTCACCAAAATGTGAGGAAAATGTGTTTTTTTAGCCAAATTTTGAGGTTTGCAAAAGATTCTGGGTAACAGAACCTGGTCAGAGCCCCACAAGTCACCCCATCTCGGATTCCCCTAGGTCTCTAGTTTTCAAAATTTCACAGGTTTGGTAGGTTTCCCTAGGTGCCGGCTGAGCTAGAGGCCAAAATTTACAGTTAGGCACTTTGCCAAAAACACCTATGTTTTCTGTCAAAAAATGTGATGTGTCCACGTTGTGTTTTGGGCCATTCCCTTTCGTGGGCGCTAGGCCTACCCACACAAGTGAGGTACCATTTTTATTGGGAGACTTGGGGGAACGCTGGGTGGAAGGAAATTTGTGGCTCCTCTCAGATTCCAGAACTTTCTGTCACCGAAATGTGAGGAAAATGTGTTTTTTTAGCCAAATATTGAGGTTTGCAAATGATTCTGGGTAACAGAACCTGGTCAGAGCCCCACAAGTCACCCCATCTTTGATTCCCCTAGGTCTCTAGTTTTTAAAAATTCACAGGTTTGGTAGGTTTCCCTAGGTGCCGGCTGAGCTAGAGGCCAAAAGCTACAGGTAGGCACTTTGCAAAAAAACACCTCTGTTTTCTGTCAAAAAATGGCATGTGTCCACGTTGTCTTTTGGGGCATTTCCTGTCGCAGGCCCTAGGCCTACCCACACAAGTGAGGTATCATTTTTATCGGGAGACTTTGCGGAACGCTGGGTGGAAGGAAATCTGTGGCTCCTCTCAGATTCCAGAACTTTCTGTCACCAAAATGTGAGGAAAATGTGTTTTTTAGCCAAATTTTGAGGTTTGCAAAAGATTCTGGGTAACAGAACCTGGTCAGAGCCCCACAAGTCACCCCATCTCGGATTCCCCTAGGTCTCTAGTTTTCAAAAATGCACAGGTTTGGTACGTTTCCCTAGGTGCCGTCTGAGCTACAGGCCAACATCTACAGGTAGGCACTATGCAAAAAACACCTCTGTTTTCTGTCAAAAAATGGGATGTGTCCACGTTGTGTTTTGGGGCATTTCCTGTCACGGGCGCTAGGCCTACCCACACAAGTGAGGTACCATTTTTATCGGGAGACTTGGGGGAACGCTGGGTGGAAGGAAATTTGTGGCTCCTCTCAGATTCCAGAACTTTCTGTCACCGAAATGTGAGGAAAATGTGTTTTTTTAGCCAAATATTGAGGTTTGCAAAGGATTCTGGGTAACAGAACCTGGTCAGAGCCCCACAAGTCCCCCCATCTTTGATTCCCCTAGGTCTCTAGTTTTTAAAAATTCACAAGTTTGGTAGGTTTCCCTAGGTGCCGGCTGAGCTAGAGGCCAAAATCTACAGGTAGGCACTTTGCAAAAAACACCTATGTTTTCTGTCAAAAAATGGCATGTGTCCACGTTGTGTTTTGGGGCATTTCTTGTCGCAGGCCCTAGGCCTACCCACACAAGTGAGGTATCATTTTTATCGGGAGACTTTGCGGAACGCTGGGTGGAAGGAAATCTGTGGCTCCTCTCAGATTCCAGAACTTTCTGTCACCAAAATGTGAGGAAAATGTATTTTTTTAGCCAAATTTTGAGGTTTGCAAAAGATTCTGGGTAACAGAACCTGGTCAGAGCCCCACAAGTCACCCCATCTCGGATTCCCCTAGGTCTCTAGTTTTCAAAAATGCACAGGTTTGGTAGGTTTCCCTAGGTGCCGTCTGAGCTACAGGCCAACATCTACAGGTAGGCACTTTGCAAAAAACACCTATGTTTTCTGTCAAAAAATGGGATGTGTCCACGTTGTGTTTTGGGCCATTCCCTTTCGTGGGCGCTAGGCCTACCCACACAAGTGAGGTATAATTTTTATCGGGAGACTTGGGGGAACGCTGGGTGGAAGGAAATTTGTGGCTCCTCTCAGATTCCAGAACTTTCTGTCACCGAAATGTGAGGAAAATGTGTTTTTTTAGCCAAATATTGAGGTTTGCAAAGGATTCTGGGTAACAGAACCTGGTCAGAGCCCCACAAGTCACCCCATCTTTGATTCCCCTAGGTCTCTAGTTTTTAAAAATTCACAAGTTTGGTAGGTTTCCCTAGGTGCCGGCTGAGCTAGAGGCCAAAATCTACAGGTAGGCACTTTGCAAAAAACAACTATGTTTTCTGTCAAAAAATGGCATGTGTCCACGTTGTGTTTTGGGGCATTTCCTGTCGCAGGCCCTAGGCCTACCCACACAAGTGAGGTATCATTTTTATCGGGAGACTTTGCGGAACGCTGGGTGGAAGGAAATCTGTGGCTCCTCTCAGATTCCAGAACTTTCTGTCACCAAAATGTGAGGAAAATGTGTTTTTTTAGCCAAATTTTGAGGTTTGCAAAAGATTCTGGGTAACAGAACCTGGTCAGAGCCCCACAAGTCACCCCATCTCGGATTCCCCTAGGTCTCTAGTTTTCAAAAATGCACAGGTTTGGTAGGTTTCCCTAGGTGCCGTCTGAGCTACAGGCCAACATCTACAGGTAGGCACTTTGCAAAAAACACCTCTGTTTTCAGTCAAAAAATGGGATGTGTCCACGTTGTGTTTTGGGGCATTTCCTGTCGCGGGCGCTAGGCCTACCCAAACAAGTGAGGTACCATTTTTATCGGGAGACTTGGGGGAACGCTGGGTGGAAGGAAATCTGTGGCTCCTCTCAGATTCCAGAACTTTCTGTCACCAAAATGTGAGGAAAATTTGTTTTTTTAGGCAAATTTTGAGATTTACAAAAGATTCTGGGTAACAGAACCTGGTCAGAGCCCCACAAGTCACCCCATCTCGGATTCCCCTAGGTCTCCTGTTTTCAAAAATGCACAGGTTTGGTAGGTTTCCCTAGGTGCCGTCTGAGATACAGGCCAACATCTACAGGTAGACACTTTGCAAAAAACACCTCTGTTTTCTGTCAAAAAATGGGATGTGTCCACGTTGTGTTTTGGGGCATTTCCTGTTGCGGGCGCTAGGCCTACCCACACAAGTGAGGTACCATTTTTATCGGGAGACTTGGGGGAACGCTGGGTGGAAGGAAATTTGTGGCTCCTCTCAGATTCCAGAACTTTCTGTCACCGAAATGTGAGGAAAATGTGTTTTTTTAGCCAAATATTGAGGTTTGCAAAGGATTCTGGGTAACAGAACCTGGTCAGAGCCCCACAAGTCACCCCATCTTTGATTCCCCTAGGTCTCTAGTTTTTAAAAATTCACAGGTTTGGTAGGTTTCCCAAGGTGCCGGCTGAGCTAGAGGCCAAAATCTACAGGTAGGCACTTTGCAAAAAACACCTATGTTTTCTGTCAAAAAATGGCATGTGTCCACGTTGTGTTTTGGGGCATTTCCTGTCGCAGGCCCTAGGCCTACCCACACAAGTAAGGTATCATTTTTATCGGGAGACTTTGCGGAACGCTGGGTGGAAGGAAATCTGTGGCTCCTCTCAGATTCCAGAACTTTCTGTCACCGAAATGTGAGGAAAATGTGTTTTTTTAGCCAAATTTTGAGGTTTGCAAAAGATTCTGGGTAACAGAACCTGATCAGAGCCCCACAAGTCACCCCATCTCGGATTCCCCTAGGTCTCTAGTTTTCAAAAATGCACAGGTTTGGTAGGTTTCCCTAGGTGCCGTCTGAGCTACAGGCCAACATCTACAGGTAGGCACTTTGCAAAAAACACCTCTGTTTTCTGTCAAAAAATGGGATGTGTCCACGTTGTGTTTTGGGGCATTTCCTGTCGCGGGCGCTAGGCCTACCCACACAAGTGAGGTACAATTTTTATCGGGAGACTTGTTGGGAACATATAATAGCAAAACAAGTGTTATTGCCCCTTGTCTTTCCCTACATTTTTTCCTTCCAAATATAAAAGAGTGTGTAAAAAAGACATCTATTTGAGAAATGCCCTGTAATTCACATGCTAGGATGGGCACCCCGGAATTCAGAGATGTGCAAATAACCACTGCTCCTCAACACCTTATCTTGTGCCCATTTTGGAAATACAAAGGTTTTCTTGATAGCTATTTTTTACTCTTTATATTTCAGCAAATGAATTGCTGTATACCCTGTATAGAATGAAAACCCACTGCAGGGTGCAGGTCATTTATTGGGTCTGGGTACCTAGAGTTCTTGATGAACCTACAAGACCTATATATCCCCGCAACCAGAAGAGTCCAGCAGACATAACGGTATATTGCTTTAAAAAATCTGGCATTGCAGGAAAAAGTTACAGAGTAAAACGTAGAGAAACATTTGTGTTTTTTTACCTCAATTTCAATATTTTTTGTTTTCAGTTGTTATGTTCTGTAGGAAACCCTTGTAGGATCTACACAAATGACCCCTTGCTGAATTCAGAATTTTGTCTACTTTTCAGAAATGTTTCGGTTTCTGGGATCCATCATTGGTTTCATGCCCATTTCTGTCAGTGACTGGAAGGAGGCTGAAAGAACAATAAATCATAAAAATGGGGTATGTCCCAGTAAAATGCCAAAATTGTGTTGAAAAATTTGGGTTTTCTGATTCAAGTCTGCCTGTTCCTGAAAGCTGGGAAGATGGTGATTTTAGCACTGCAAACCCTTTGTTGATGCCATTTTCAGAGAAAAAACCACAAGCCTTCTTCTGCAGCCCCTTTTTCCCATTTAAAAAAAAAACACAAAATTTTCACTGTATTTTGGCTAATTTCTTGGCCTCCTTCTGGGGAACCCACAAAGTCTGGGTACCTCTAGAATCCCTAGGATGTTGGAAAAAAAGGACGCAAATTTGGCGTGGGTAGCTTATGGGAAAAAAAAATTATGCCCACGATGAATGCCCAACCTACTCCCTACAGAAAAAATTAGTTTGTTAATGGCTTTGTTTGACCTTCATCAGGGTTTAATTTGTAAATAAAAGTAGATAAATAAGTAGAGGTACCCAAGAAGAGATCACTGACTTTTCTGAGCGCTACTGGACATTTCTCCACTGGCACCACCGACATTCCCTACTGGAGCCACCCACTGCCTTGAGACACCAGTCAAAAACCAAACTGCATGAAGCAAGTCTACCTTCCTCAGGGGAGGATTTGGGGGAAGGGCAGTGGCGTAACAAAGGCCCCTGTAGAGAGGGGAGAGAACCAGGTGGCCACTCAGCACAATACCCTGACCTGAGAGCACTTGAGTGAGTCTGGAGGGGGGCCCTCTATTTACTTTGCAGGAGGAGGGGGATCAAGTTTCCTTTCGCCTTGGGGAAGGGGCATACTGTCATGAAAAGTTTGTTTTAAAAAGTGGTCAAATGGTGAATTTTATAAGCCAGTGTTACCTTAAAGTGGCTAAAAGGCCAGTGGCTCTGAAAGGTTACTCTGGAAGGGCACTGACGAAATGCTGCGGAGCTTTCTTGATCCGGTTTCAGAGCAGGGAGAGCAAGGGATAAAAATGTGAAATTACACTTTCTCCTTTGTTCCACAAGTTCAAATAATTCCAATAAAATATTAAGTTTACATTGAAGGGTTTCACTTTGCCTTTACTTGTTTTTTAATCCGAAGTGTAAACACAGGACGACACCATTCGGGCGACGAAACTCCCTCGAAGCACATCTGCATCAACATTAGATACCTGGCTAAAGAACAGTTTTGTAAACTATGCCAGCTTTGTGACACAGGTCGCTGTCCCAGATCTCTGACCGCAGCATGCGGATCTGTGACCCTTGTCCATGTTGTATATACTTCTGACCCAGCAGTGGCGTAGCGTGGGTTGTCAGCACCCGGGGCAAGGCAAGTAATTTGCGCCCCCTAACCCGTGGATTTTCCCGGGGCAAGGCAAGTAATTTGCGCCCCCTAACCCGTGGATTTTAGCACTCGAGTCCCCCCCCCAGATGTTGCGCCCGGTGCGGCCGGCCCCCCATGCACCCCCCACGCTACGCCACTGCGACCCAGAGACACAGGCAGTGATGCTGCACCTGCAAAGCCTCAGCCAGCACCACAGCAACGCGGCTGACACAGGCCACAGAGGAGAGGCCACCAGGCCAGTCCAGGCGAGGTACCTCTTACTGTTTCAGGCGGGAAGCCAAGCTGATGCAGGCCTTATGGAGGGCTCACGGCCCACGCGTGTGGCAATGGAAGGGGTGCGCTGGCAATCACGAAACTGGCATAAAGGCTATCATCTCAAACCACCACTTGAGTTTTTAATTTACCACTCTGAAATACCGACACGTGGGGGCGCAGAAAGGGGGCTGAAGGCATGTAGATAACAGGCGGCGAGGACAGCGATATGCTTTTCAAGTAGGTGTCTGAATTTCAATTTTAACCAACTAGGACAGATGATCAAAGTTCACATTCATCCCACCTAGCTCTTACCCGGAGTGGTAGAGTGTAGTGCGCCCTCTGTCCACCGAAAATGTTTCAGTGCCTAGTCAGTGGTAAAACGCATAATGCGTATGCAATCACCAAACAATGAGTTTCTATAACTGTATTTACCAAGCTGACACATTTTATATATCAACTACAATGATAACTTGTTTTTTAAAATATACTTAAAAGTTACTTTACACTAATCTTCTGAAAATGTAGAACTGTTGTTTCTTTTGCCAAAAGTAATGGTAATCTGATGTCTTCTAAGACTGTGAATCCATACCTGCCTTTTCATATTATAAAGTAACAAATGTGGTGATGCACTTTTAGATACTTATAACACATTTCAATGCAGTACTGTTGGAAAAGGGAAGTAGGTCACAGGCCTACTATAAGCAGTTCGTGAGCTTTACAGCTGTTTTAAGGCCATTCTTAGATTTTTAGATTGAACACAGAGGCTGTTTGTGTTTAATTATCTGAATGACTGCTTTGATGTACTGATGAAGAGTAATTTAAATTGTCTGTCACACCTAAAGCACCGAAATGTCACACATTGAATGGACATATCACACATATGCAGTCACTTGGTAGCTATGAAACAAAAACGGTTTTCTTCCTGAATATCAAACCCACAATATCGGTGGGACAAAAATCTGAAAAAAATATTTTGACAGGTAAGTCTAGATTTTCTGTACCTAATTCCACATATATGCACCTATGTGATACATATATTGTCAAGGTGCGTAGATAGAGAGTTAGGAATAGTAACATATACTCTCCTATGTTCACTGCAGACTTGCCAGCTCACACAGTGCCACCGTGTGCCACACGATATCGCCTTCCGTCACACAGTCACCCGGTAAGAAGACAATATCATACAGTGGGAGGGAAAACAGCTAAAAACTACTGCAGAATAGTGATTATTCAGCTGTTTTTGGAGGCTATGAACAGTTGATGTCACTTAAGGGGCGTGAAAACACCCGGGACATCGGCGGCAGCAACCTTAGCAAGATTCTGTTCTTTATTTGTTTTTGTTTCATTCACTGGAATAGGGGGCAATCGAGGGTAAAAGGGTCTCTTACAGATGCATTTCTCGGCATGAGGCCCTGCCTTTCACGGCCAGCCGCTCCTCACACGGTGAAATATTTTACTAAGTTGGCAGGTTTACATTTACCTTTTGACATTTTGTCCCTCGCTATTCTGTCCTCAATATTTTTCTATATTCTTGGTGTTGATATTCTGTAGTAGAAACACAAAAAGGCTTCTCATTACTTGGTTTATCTTTAGTACAGCTGCAGTCAGGACCATGCTGGGTGGTGTGAGGCAGCTTGGGCCACAGTTTTAAATGGCATACCAGCAGCGAAGACATGGTAGATGCTGAGTAGAATACGCCTGCATGCACTAGGTGCCAGGCAGGCAGCTGGGCAGCTCAGCAGGATAAATGACAGCTGTCACGTACAGAGCCCTGATGACTCACTGCAAACTTGGTGTCCACTGGAGACCACTGAAGGAGTCTGAAAGCTGCCTGGACGTGCAGCATTGCACATGAAATTCCTAACTGCAGTGCCACACAGGTATGAACAGGACCAATTGGCAGACTGATGACATGCCAATGCGGTGATGGCTTCACTCGCGCCCTCATGCAAAGAAATGGCTAGGGTGGACAGAACTCAGTGCACTTTCGTTCCTGTTGCAGCACTAGGCCCAGCCACACAAGTGGGGCAGTGTTTTTATTGACACAGGTGTGGCAATACTCAGTAGTAGGAACTTTGTAGATTCATTGTATTCCAGAAGTTTCCATCACAGAAATGTAAGGAAAATGCATGATTTCAGACAAAGTTGCAGGTTTGCAGGGCATTGTTGGTAAATAAAACCTAAGGGCATCCTCGCAAGTCATGCCATTCTGGATTTCCCTACGTGTCTAATTTTTAACAATGTCCAGGATGGCTAGGTTTCCCTCGGTGCCGGCTGAGCTATGGTTAAAAATCTAGAGCTATTTACATCGGAAGAAGGGGGTCAGCTTTCATTAGAAAAATGAGTTGCGTCCATTTTACATTTTGAACCATTTCCAATCACAGGCACTAGGTCTACCCACACAAGTGAGGTACCATTTTTATCATGAGACTTGGGTAAAGATGGGTGGAAGGAAGTTTGTGGCTCCCCGCAGATTCTAGAACTTTACATTACAGAAATTTGAGGAAAATGTGTTTTTTTAGTCAAAGTTTGAGTTTTGCAAGAGATTCTGGGTAAAAACGTGGTGAGAGTCACACAAGTCAGTCCACCCTGGATACCCCTAGGTGTCTAGTTTAAAAATGTACAGGTTGGCTAAGTTTCCCTAGGTGCCGGCTGAGCTAGAGCTACCCAGATCAGAAAAAGAAGGGCTGTTTTGGGGGAAAAAAAGTGCTGCATCCAAGTTGCGTTTTGGGCCATTTCCTACTGTGGGCACTAGGTCTACCCACAGAAGTGAGGTACCATTTTTATGAGGAGATTTGGAGGAATGCCGGGTAGAAGAGAGTTTGTGGCTTCATGTAGATTCCAGAACTTTCCATCACAGAAATTGGACAAGAATGTGCCTTTTCAGTCAAAGTTTGAGGATTGCAAGGGATTCTGGGTGAAACATTAGAGAGAGCCAAACAAGTCAGCCCACACTGGATACCCGGAGGTGTCTAGTTTTAAGAAATGTACAGGTTGGCCAGGTTTTCCTAGGTGCCAGCTGAGCTAGGGTCCAAAGCCTAGAGCTACCCACTTTGGAAAAAAGAGGGTCAGTTGTTTTTGGAATTATGGGCTGTTTCCTCTCGCGGGCGCTAGGCCTTCCCACACAAGTGAGATACCATTCTTATTGGGAGACTTGTAGGAGCATAGTCAAGAAGAACATTTGTTATTAACAATTGGATTTTGCTGCATTTCGCCTTTCATATGTAAGTCACTGTATAAGAAAGATGACATTTTAAAAAAGACCCTCCAAATCATACCCTAATATGGGTACCTACAAATTCAGAGATGCAGAAATAACCACAGCTCCTACACTCTATATTTTGTGCCCACATCAGAAATACATATGTTTCCTTGATACCCATTTTTCACTCTGCCTATTTTGCTATAAGAATTGGTCAATAATCAATACTCAGTGAAAAGCCTTTGTGGGGTGCAGCTCAGTTGTTTGCTCTGGGTAGCTTGGGTTCTTGGAGAACCTACAAACCCTATATATTTTCACAATCAGAAAGGTCTAGCAGATGTAATGGTATATTGCTTTTGCCAATCAGCCATTGTGACAAAAAGTTACAGATGAAAATGTTGTCACAAATGTTGATTTTTTCTACTCATTTTCAATATTTCATTATTTCAACAGTTATTTTCCTTGAGAAAACATTGAAGGATCTACACATATGGCCCCTTGCAGAATTTGGAATCTTGTTTACTTTTCAGAAATGTACATCTTTTTCGGATCACCCATGGGTTTCACACTGGTTTCCACAGCAAACTGGAAAGAGGATGAGAGAACAAAAATAGGAAAAATAAGCTATCTCTTAGAAAAATGGCAAATATTTGGTACAAAATTAGGCTTTTTGTTTCAGCTCTGCATGTTCCTGAGAGCTGGGAAGATGGTGACTTTAGAACAGCAAACCGTTTGTGAATGCCATTTTTAGAAAAAAACAGACGCTTTTATCTGGAGCACTTTTCTTGGTTCACTAGAGGGAAATCCACAAACCCTGTATATCCTTAGAATGCCCAGGATGTTTGAAAAAAGGACACAGCTTTGGTGTGGATAGCTTATATAGGCAAAAAGATATAGATCCCTAAGCATGAACTACCCGAAATAGCCAAAAAAGGGCTCAGCACTAGGATTGGGAGGGATAGCAATGAAATGGTTAAAAAAGGATGTATTTCAGAAGGTGTGATGACATGCAGAAAGACTGCTAGTATCCTGTTATGAACTGTAGCAGCACAAAAATTAAACATGTTGCCATAAATGCCTCTTTTCCACTAGTGACTGCAGATTGATGGGAAACAGATAGGAGGAACCGAAAAGCTAGTTCTTGTTTTCATTGTTTGATGAGCACTTGCAATTTTGCTCCATGACCAGCCATTGACATGATCTGCAGGCTCGGACAGTAAGCAGTGTCACGTCACAACTCAACTGGATTAAGTTATTACAGTTGAGCTGCTACCTCATTTTCTTATTAACCCCTTAGCTGCTGGGCCTCCTCCCCCCCAGTGCTGAGCCCTTTTTTGGCTATTTGGGGTAGTTCACATTTAGGCCTTCATAACTTTTCGTCCATGTGAGCTATCCACACATTTGCGTCCTTTCTTTTCCAACATTCTAGGGATTCTAAAGGTTCCAGAGTTTGTGGGTTCCCCTGGAGGAGACCAAGAAGTGAGCCAAAATACAGCTAAAATGTTTTTTCCAGAAAAATTGGAAAAAGGGCTGCAGAAGGAAGCATGTGTTTTCCCCTGAAAATGGCATCAACAGAGGGTTTATGGTGCTAAAATCACCATCTTCCCAGCTTTCAGGAACAGGCAGACTTGAATCAGAAAACCACATTTTTCAACACAATTTTGGTATTTTACTGGGACATATCACATTTTACTATTTTTTGTGCTTTCAGCCTCCTTCCAGTTAGCAACAGAAATGGGTGTGAAACCAATGCTGGATCCTGGACAGCTAAACATCTCTGAACAGTAGATAATTGTTAGACTTTTCATCCTTGGTGTGGTCTCCCTTAACTTTTTGCCTCTGTTCCCCAGGTTGTTGATGTGTGCTGGACTCTGATTTTACTGTTTTTGTTACTCTGGGCACTTTACCACTGCTAACCAGTGCTAAAGTGCAAGTGCTCCTTTACAAGATATGTATGTGTTTGGTTTATCCATGATTGGCATATTTGATGTATTAGTAAGTCCCTAGTACAGTGCACTAAAGGTACCTAGGGCCTGTAAATCAAATGCTACTAGTGGGCCTGCAGCACTGGTTGTGCCACCCACATAAGTAGCTCTGTAATCATGTCTCAGACCTGCCACTGCAGTGTCTGTGTGTGCAGTTTTATCTGCAAATTCGACTTGGCAAGTGTACCCACTTGCCAGGCCTAAACCTTCCCTTTTCTTACATTTAAGACACCTCTAAGGTAGGCCCTAGGTAGCCCAAAGGGCAGGGTGCAGTGTATGGTTAAGGTAGGACATATAGTAATGTGTTTTATATGTCCTGACAGTGAAATATTGCTAAATTCGTTTTTCACTGTTGCAAGGCCTGTCCCTCTCATAGGTTACCACGGGGGCTACTTTAAAATCTGATTAAAGTGTAGATTCCCTTTGGGAGCGGATGGACATGTGGAGTTTGGGGTCTCTGAGCTCACAATTTAAAAATACATCTTTTAGTAAAGTTGATTTTAAGATTGTGTGTTTGAAAATGCCACTTTTAGAAAGTGAGCATTTTCTTCCTTATACCATTTCTGTGACTCTGCCTGTTTGTGGATTCTCTGTCTGGGTCAGTTTGACAGTTGGGCTGGTTGCACCTCACACTAGACAGTGACACAAAGGGAGCTGGGGTGTAGCCTGCATATCCTGATGAGCCATTAGTGCTAGGAGGGAGGGGAGGAGTGGTCATTCACACCTGAAAGGGCTGTGCCTGCCCTCACACAATGCAATCTCCAACCCCCTGGTGAGTGTCTGGGGCCTGGCCTGGGCAAGGCAGGATTTCACATTCCAAAGAGACTTTACTTTGAAGTAGGCCTACTTCAAAGGAGAAATTGGGTGTTAGAAGGGCACCCAAAACAACAGACTTTAGAAACACTTCTGGAACCAAGAGGAACTTCTGCCTGGAGAAGAGCTGAATAGCTGAGGAAGAAGTGCTGCCCTGCCTGAGACTGTGCTTTGTGGAGCTTTCCTGCAGTGCCGCTTCTGCCAGAGTAAGAGGGCAAAGACTGGACTTTGTGTGCTTTCCATCTTGTGAAGAAATCTCCAAGGGCTTGATTTAGAGCTTGCCTCCTGTTGTTTGAAGTCTCAGGGACAGCAAAGACTTCTCTCTGCCAGTACCTGGAGTCTCTGGAGAGACTCCTGCTCTGACAAGTGGTGCCCTATCCAGTCCCTAGGCCCTTGAAAGGAAAGCTGGTGGAAATCCAAGGAAATCGACTTCGGATGACTTCGGACCAACGCCGCTGCTGAATCCGGTGACGCCACCTGCACCCGACGCCGTGACCTTCGCCGGAACGCGACGCTCTTCGCAGGCCCGAAGCCACGCAGCCCCGCTGAAGTCTGCGACTCCGTGGAAGTCGCCGCACCATGTCGTGACCGACGCCGCACGAAGTGCACGGATTCAACGTTTCGCACAGACGCCGCGATCCCCGACTTCGCGCATCGGCTTGTTTTCCCTCTTCACCAAAGGTACAGTACTAGGGGGTCTATGCGACTCCATCTCAGGCACCGCTGGTGTCGGCTTGTTGGGAACGAATCCGTCATGACGCCGTGTTAACACCTCATCAAAGCATTTTTGTTTCTAAGCGCTATTTTTGAGTTTAATTTGAAAAAAATTCATAACTTGACTTGTGTATGTTGGATTTTTGTCGTTTTGGTCTTGTTTTGTTTAGATAAATATTTCCTATTTTTCTAAACTGGTGTTGTGTCATTTCGTAGTGTTTTCATTAAGTTACTGTGTGTGTTGGTACAAATACTTTACACCTAGCACTCTGAAGTTAAGCCTACTGCTCTGCCAAGCTACCAAGGGGGTAAGCAGTGGTTAGCTGAGGGTGATTCTCTTTTACCCTGACTAGAGTGAGGGTCCTTGCTTGAACAGGGGGTAACCTGACTGTCAACCAAAGACCCCATTTCTAACAATAATATTCTGAATTCAGCAAGGGGTCATTTGTGTAGATCCTTCAAGGTTTTCCTACAAAAAGTAACAGCTAAAATAAAATTATAATGAAATTGAAGTGAAAAAAGAGCCATTTCCGGTCATGTTTTCTTCTATAACCTTTTCCAGCTATGGCAGATTTTTGAAAGAAATATACCATTACGTCTGCTGGACTCTTCTGGTTGCGGGTATATATAGGGCTTGTAGGTTCATCAAGAACCCTAGGTACCCAGAGCCAATAAATGAGCTGCACCTTGCAATGAGTGAAAAATAGCTATTAATGAAACCTTTGTATTTCCAAAATGGGCACAAGATGAGGTGTTGAGAAGCAGTGGTTTTTTGCAAATCTCTGATTTCCGGTGTCCCTATACTAGCATATGAATTACAGGGCATTTCTCAAATAGACTTCTTTTTTAGACACTGTCTTACATTTGGAAGGAAAAAATGTAGAGAAAGATAATAGGCAATAACGCTTGTTCTTCTATTCTGTGTTCCCCCAGGTATCCCGATAAAAATGGTGCCTCACTTGTGTGGGTTGGCCTAGTGCCAGCGACAGGAAACACAACATGCATGGACACATCTTATTTTAATCTTGAAATCTGACGTGTTTTTTGAAAAGTGCCTAGCTGGAGATTTTGGTCTCTAGCTCAGCCTGCACCAGGAAACCTACCAGACCTGTGCATTTTTCAAAACTAGACACCAAGGGGAATCAGGATGAGGTGACTTTTGGGACTTTCACCAGGTTCTGTTACCTAGAATCCTCTGCAAACCTCAACATTTGTTTAAAAAAAACCCTTTTTCCTCAGATTTCGGTGATAGAAAGTTCTAGAATCTGAGAGGAGCCATAAATTTCCTTCCACTCAGATTCCCCCAAGTCCCCCCACATTTTTTTTTACCTCACTTGTGTGGGTAGGCCTAATGCCCGTGACAGGAAATGTCCCAAAACAAAAAGTGAACGCATCACATTTTCCCAAAGAAAACTGACCTGTTTTTTGCAAAGTGCCTAGCTGTGGATTTTGGCCTCTAGCTCTGCCGGCACCTCGGGTAACCTAGCAAACCTAAACATTTTTTAAAACAAGACACCTAGGAGAATTCAGAATAGGGTGATTTCTGGGGCTCGCACCAGGTTCTGTTACCCAGAACCCTTTGCAAACCTCATAATTTGGCAAAAAAAATAAAATTCCTCACATATCAGTGATGGGAAGTTCTGGAATTTGAGAGAAGCCACAAATTTCCTTGCACCCAGCACTTCCTCACGTTTCCTGATAAAAATGGTACCTCACTTGTGTGGGTAGGCCTAGTTCCCGTGCCAGGAATAGATTACACAACGGTCAATGTTAGTCCTTTACATGAGGGCAACTGTTGACCCCGGGATGATCCATTCCTGATGCAGGCACTCAAGCGGGGTAGTGTTTTTTATCAGGATATGTGAAGAAACACTGGGTGGTAGGAATTTTGTGGATCCCAGCATATTCCTGTAGTTTGTATGACAGAAATGCAAGAAAAAATTGAGTTTTTATTCAACATTTCACCTATGCAAGGTATTCTGGGTAAGAAAACTTTGGGGAATCCACACAAGCCATACCTCTGTGCACTCCCCCAGGTGTCTAGTTTCCAGAAATGTCTGGGTTTGGGAGGTTTCCTTATATGGCCGCTGAGCCCAGGACAAAAAACGCAGGTGCCTGCCTTAGAAAACCAGGTTATTTTGTGATAGATAATGTTGATGTCTCCACAATACGATTTGGGCTGTGGAATTTTTGGCTGAACTACATTGGAGAGCTCCCAAGAGAGCACTCTCACTGTGCTTGCCTCCACATGCACCTGCTCTCTGGGATGGGCTAACCCGCTATTGTCCCGTTGCACAGACTGTGCTGGAGAAGGGACAGCAGGACTCATCACCTTCCTCAGAATCACTGGAGAAGAAGTTATCGGATGGGATTCCTCCAATTGAAAAATCACTCCCAGTGTTTGCACCATTGTCCTAACCCTCAGATTCTGTCTCAGTATGTGCTGTCTCAGTCGCTGATCCTACGTTAGGGCTGGAGCAACAGTCATCCAATGAAACGCCATCTCTGCTACTAACTAAACTGTCGCTCTAAAACACTAGCCTACGTAGACACTCACAAAATTGCTGGTGGGTGTCTGTGTGATACGTGCAACAGTAAAAGTTACCTTACATTTGCTTCTTCTCTCAATGAGCACGTTCTCTCAAGACACTCAAAAAAACAAAAAAGACACACCATTACTTCACATTGTCACATACCAATCGTCCCAGTCTTTAGCACCTCTAGCGCCCAGTCCAACAATCATATTGGTGCGCCCATGACCTCCTCCTTGGATTCCCTCACTACCACCCAGCAAAAGTGCCCTTCATCGCTCCATAGCCCGCCTCACACATACATTTAATTTGTATTATAGCGCAGGTAATGGCTGGCTTTACTAGTCCCCTCACCTATTCACATATAATACAGCTTTGATCCTTGCAGTAAGCATATAAACTGCCACTAGACAAAAGTCAGATCCTTTTCTAGCAGAAACTTAACCATAAGTTACTTGACTTTTTTATTGCTGCCTAAAAGCTACAGTTGAAACACGTCAGTTGAAGTATGTGCATTGCTTTGAAGACGCAAGCTGCAAGAGAACTGGTGGTGAATATGTATATATATATATATAAACATATATATAACCTATATATATATACATATATATATAGTATATATATGTAAAGAGATCACTTTTATCTAAATATAGATATATCTATATATAGATAGATATATCTATATATAGATATATCTATCTCTCTCTCTCTCTCGCTCTATATATATATATATATATATAAATATAGATCTATATATATTTTTTAATTAATAATAGATGTATGGTTTCCCTGGGGGAGCCAAAGTGCCCCCCAGGAAAACCATAAGGCTATTAAAAAAATTGCCCCCACGGGAGTCAGCCCTGCTCACGGGCGATCCCCTGTCAATTTTCCTTTTTTTTATTATTATTATTTTGCAATTTTTTAAAACATTTTATAACCCTGGGGGAGGGGGGTGTGATCGCACCTCTCAAGGAGTAAACAAACATTTTATATAAAATATATATGCCCCCGGGGCGGGAGCAGTCCGTTTTCAGAGGGGGCCGACCCCCCAAAGTGAAATCCCTGGTGTCTAGTGGAGTTTCCTGGCCAGGAAACCATTTCAGGAAGGCCTTGTTTGAAAGAGGAGAATCTCCCCTTTCAAACAAGGCCTTACCAAACAGTGGGGAGGCTTGTTTGGGCCCGTTTTCCCCACCGTAGCCAGAAGCGGCCTTAACTGCTGCTTCCTGCTCCGATGGGGAAAAAAGTGTGATGTCTCAAAGGGGTCATTGTGGGTCCGTGGAGAGGCATGAAAGCTCTTCCGTGTCTCCCAAGGGGTATTTAAATAAAAAATTAAAAAAGGATTTTTCAAACTCCTCCCTGGTGTCAGCCATTGACCCGCACCTATCCGGTTAAAGGTGACTAGTGATATCACAGCTACACCGTAATAAGGCAATCAGAGGCAGGTTTATGTACAAGGAATGCTGTCTTCCATGTGCTGAAACAGCTTAGCTACGGTGGATGCACCACAAAGGATTATGCAAGGAGTCAGCTATGTATTAGACACATGTAAACTACTTTAAATGTAACTAATTCCAGAGTGAGTTGTTACCCTAATGCGTATGTCAATTATTTCAGGATCGTAACAGCTTAATTTACAAAAGGTAGAATAGTCCAGGAACTATTATTCATGAATTAATTATAAAAGACAAAGGGGAAAGGGGGTGATTTCGACCCTGGGGAGAAACAGTTCACCCTGACTTTAGCACAACATCCTGGAGGAGGAGATATTGGTTCCTTACATCGCTCCTATGATTACCACCTGGTAAGCAGTGTCTGAGAGAGTGGCAGTAGAAAGACAGGCTAGCACAGGAAAGTGCTGGTGACGGTAGGGTGCTGGGAAATGTTTAATGTGGGAGACACACAGCATTGGATAGTCGATGGTTCGCAAGCAGCACCATTCCTTTCGTTACCCTGACTGCTCTATAATGGCCTCACAAAGCAGAAAGAACTTGTACCATTGCTGGAATGTATCACTGTAGGACAGGGCAGAGTTTAGGGTGGTGCAACAGGTGGCACCGCACCAGGCGTACCAGGCGCTATGCTCATGGGGCACTGTGTTTTGAAACATCTTTTGGGTTGAAAAGCACCAGCTGCAGGGTTCCTTGTACATCCAGCACATTTCAGGTACCAATAAAAATGTTGGGATAAGTGGTGATTAATGTACCTGCTGGAGAGAGCTAGGAGTCTTGTCTAGTGGCAGTTTTGCCCCAGGCCCAGCTCTCCCCATGCTGCATCTCTCTTGCTTCTGTCTTCTTTCTTTTTCCCACTTTTATGTGTGCCTTCTCCTTGCTTTTCCCTCGTTTTCACTGCTTTCGCGATGCTTCTCCCCCGTTTGTGTGTGCCTTCTTCTTGCTTTCTCCTCGTTTTCACTGTTTTCTCCTTGCTTTTGCCCCTGTGTTTTGTGCAGCCTCAGCATGCAACTCCAGGCCATCACCTATCTTCCACAATTCCGAAGGGCCCTCAAGACCTGGCTGTTCGGATAAGCCTTCTGGGCCTGGAAGCACCTGGATACCCTGTCGAGTGATTAGCTGCACTTTACAAATCCTGATTGCTTGATTGATTGATTCACTCATAATAAAGTAGCACAGAGGATTAATATGCCTGCTGCGAAGAACGTGTACCATGCAGATCACATAATTGTATTTTATGTAGATAGCTCAGTGGGTTACTGCTTTTGTCACAGAGATCCTTTTGTTACTTGCAGTTCATGAGCTACACTACTAATAAGTCACAGTGAGCTATGAACTGTCATCGAAGAGCTGCATGCAAATTGCAAGGTATAGGTTAGAATGTTATGTTTTTTCCCCAGTCTTTCATTATCCTAATGTTGGTAAAAATGGTTTGTTTAGCTAGAAATACATTCTTATTAGTAAAAGTAACACCAATCACTGGGTTATATTTGAAATCTCGAGTTTGTGCTTCTCCCTATCAAGCACTCTTAAAATACACTGCATCCCAGTACGTATGACATGTGACTCCTACACCTTGTAGTCCTCATAGTCTTATGTAACATGTTCTATACACTGATTTACAGATGTAGGACTCATTGTCTCTGTATAGTGTGTGGGTGATGTAAAGGGTCCTGACATACTACACTGGTATGAGTAGCGCTCTAAGACAAATTAAATACATGTGAGAGAGGAGCTATGGAGAGAAGAGGGATACCATTGGAGGGTGGCAGTGAGGAAATCCATGGAGGAGTTGTTCATGGGGGGTTTGGCAGGGGCACCCACGAAGATTGTTGCATTGGGCGTCACCAGCGCTAAAGTCGGCCGTGCTGTAGGTATCAATTTGATGCCAGTCAGGAGACTTTGCAACTTTGTGCAACCTTGACTGCTAAAGATCCTCCTCCTCCGGAGCATACTCCCCAGCCATCGAGAATGAAAAAAAGTCTTCCTAAAGTGCAGCTGAGGCAGAAAGAAAGACTTTGTCTGCCGGTCCTATTGCTTAGACTCTGCAGCCACCAGTCTCACTCTCTGTCCAACTTACCTCTATCGGCCTTCACCTATCTGCCAGTGACGTGGCTAGACCTGATCATTAATTGGATAGAACTTCCCCTTCGGGGCTTTCCCACCTTGGGAAATATTCTTAACTTTGTATTTGTACTCTCAAATGAATATGGCACTACCTATGTAGTGAATCTCTGATGCCTCCCTCTTTTACCCGTCCTAATGATGCAAGACAACCATTACTGACTGAGTGATGTATACAAGCATTAAATAAATACGCAAATGGTATATGAAATTATACGGGAGGACAATGTGATTTTAATGGCATCATCCATTGTTTTTTCATCCAAAAATGATTTGGTGCAAACACGAGGGAAATCATTTGTAGAGAAGATGGCCCAGTCACCTGCAAACGTATAACAGAGCCCATCACATGAAATTCTTCATCTTAACCAAACGCTATATTTAGATGTTCCTATTTTTTACGACGCTCAAGGTATTTTACATTTTGAACACCGTTCTATCATTTGTCACGGTTCTAAATTCCTTTACAAATTGAAAGGTTATCTTTGCTTTGTGCAGGCTGCTCTTGTGTCTCTCCTTCTTCCAGGACAAGCCATTTACCTACCAGTGGGATAAAGGCGGGCTGTTATCACAGCGCCTCAAAGCCCAGGCGAACAATCGCTGATCGACACCAGGTTCAATGGTGAGCAATATTCCCGTCAAAATCTGAGGTTTATGGCACCACCCTTTGTGACATCTGCACTAAAAGTACAAAATGTGCACATCTTTAAACATCATGCTAGGTACCTGTCATGGCGTAGACAATGTGCGGATTTACAAAAAGAAGTCTTTCCCAAACCAGACAGAGCAAATCTAATAAAAACAGCATCTAGCGCAAGTATTGTGAGGGCTAGGGAGGGATTTCCATTTCCCCAGGTTAGCACAGCGGTGCTGGAACAATTTTCAGAGTGGGTTGGTGCCATCAAAGTTACATCACTGTACTCATATTCATTCTGAAAATCCAAGCGGTACACAAAGAACAAGTGTCGAGAAATAAGCAATGCTCATTCAGGAGGAAAGTGGTAAGAATGATATATATTGCTGGTGTTGCATTTTAGAGCATACTATATATTACTAAAGCATGGTGTGGGTGAACACTGCCATTACAGACAGTTTATTTTTAATTGAAGTGACAACTGCATTTCCACAGACATGCAGTTTTACTGAAACACTATATGGCACACAAAAACTTAGGGCCAGATTTACAACAAACTGGCGCAGTGCAGTGCTGTGCCAAAATCAGCAGCACCGCACTGCGCCAGTTTTGAAACGTAGGGATGCGCCATATTTACTAAAATACAGCGCACCCGTGTATTTCCCCATTCACCGGCACTAACTTTAGCTGCCTTGTGGGAATGCAGGCTTCCTTGCACCATAGTGCAAGGGTGTCTGCGTTGAGGGGACTGGTGTCCCTTCCTGTACATAAACAATCTACAATGGTGATTTGGCACTTCTATGTGGGCTGTATGATACAGCACACATAGAATTACCAATTGTCATTTTTGAAGGATTGTTTATGTGCAGGAGGGGACATCTTCCTCCATAAAAACAATCATTCATGGGGGTAATGCTCTTTCTATGTGTGCTGCAGAATGCCCTGGGGTGGGTTAGATTTTGGGGCAGCCATAGATTTACGGTTCTTGTAGCTCAGGGGCAGCATCAAAAGCAATGGGTGTTGCGGTGGAATGTCTGCAGCAACACCAATTGCACGCCCCAATGCCTCAATAAACTGTGCCGGGGGGACATATCTACAAGGCGGCGTTAAGCCACAAAAAGTGGCTTCGCACCACCTTATAAATATGCGTAATGCACAATGCCACCAGAGCGTCACAAAAACTAACGCTTCAGTGGTGCCATGGGGCTTGTAAATATACCACTTAGGGGGTCATTCCGACCCTGGCGGTCTTCCGGGGACCACGGAAGCACTGCCAACAGACTGGCGGTGCTTCCCAGCCCATTCTACCGCCGCAGTCAGAAAAGGGAATCCGGCGGTTTCCCGCCGTATTTCCCCTGCATGGGCTGAATCTCCATGGCGGCGCTATTCCGACCCCCTTCCCGCCATCCTGTTCCTGGCGGTTTTTACCGCCAGGAACAGGATGGCGGGAACGGGTGTCGTGGGGCCCCTGGGGGCCCCTGCACTGCCCATGCCAATGGCATGGGCAGTGCAGGGGCCCCCTAACAGGGCCCATAAAGATTTTCACTGTCTGCATTGCAGACAGTGAAAATCGCGACGGGTGCAACTGCACCCGTCGCACCCCTGCAACTCCGCCGGCTCCATTCGGAGCCGGCTTCATTGTTGTAGGGCCTTTCCTGCTGGGCCGGCGGGCGCTGCTTTGGCGGTCGCCCGCCGGCCCAGCGGGAAAGCCAGAATGGCCGCCGCGGTCTTTTGACCGCGGAGCGGTCTTTCGGTGGCCTGATTTTGGCGGGCGGCCGCCGCCCGCCAAAGTCAGAATGAGGGCCTTAGTGTAATCTTTAATACTCATTCACCTTCAGAACTCCAGTATGGTTATTTTAGGGGTGATGCAGCACACCAGGAGCCAGTAGAGCTATGGGTTAGCAGGCATAATTTGGGGGAAAACAACAGTCGCGGTTCGCGACCTGCAGAAGGGGCGGGGTGGTGCCCGGGGAGGGGGTAGGTGGGGGAGAATTAAATTAAATAAAAAACTAATAATTTAAACAAAATAAAAACACTTATCTCCGCACGCCACTCCTTTTTGTGTCCCTCATCGACTGCAGGCACAGGCTCCCAGCCTGTCCTGTGGCCAATCCCAAAGCGGCTCAAAGCAGCATCAGGATTGGCTGGGAGTGCCCAAGGTGGACTTTCCCAGGCAAACTGGGAGCCTGTGTTCCTGGGCTGGAGATGGCCCACTGCGCATGTGTGTTTGGCCTGCCCAAGACGGCTGGCCAAACACACATGTGCTCTCTGTGCACTCCCCTAAAGCGCTCGTCACAGTCTATGACCCGCAACTTTAAAAAAAACCTATTATAAACATAATTTTTATCATTTTCTTGAAAAGGTTTGCAGCTGCGGCTGCTGGCGGGGGGCAACGCTCTTCCACCCTCATGGAGGAGCCGCCCCTGGAAAACAATCCAATTACATGGGGCAATCAAGCAACATATTTATTGTGTAGGGCTTCCATTAAAAGCCCTTGGTAGGAACAGATTTTTCAGCCCCCTGTTATTTACTGCTGTGATAGCATGACAGTGAAAAACTAGACTGTTTTTACTGCCAGGATATCAAAGCAGTGGGAAGTGGTACAAGAGGTTCTTCCCTCTCTCCTATATCCCTTCACCAAGCAGGGCTGGGCTGGACTGGCCTATAGGGCAATCTGGCATAGCTAGAGGGCTGGTTTGATAGGTCTGTGTGGGGGCCAGTCTATTCTCTGTTTGTGGGCCTGTTGTATGGTCTGGTAGCCCAGTTTTTAATGGTGAGTTCCCTGATATTACCATAAGCGTTGCCCTCAGCAAGCACAAATGCATGCAGTTGACCACATCTCGCAAAATGTAGAGGAGGTCACGTTCACCATTTTACAAAATGGATTACTGACAGTTACACTTGTAATATGGCGGATATTACATCTCTCACATTTGTACAGAGTCTCTGTCTGCCAGACTCTGAAGAAGGCCCAAAGTTGCTTAATTTGTGTGCTTTAATTGCAGCAGTGTTTGCCAGTGGTAGGCACTGGCACTTATTAAAGGACACTTATTTTTATGATATCTGAGCCACATGGTAGTGCTCAAGCACATAGCCTGCCACAAGGTGATACTTTCTTTAGTGCTGTGCTCTGCCCAATCCTGTTAGCCACATCTTGTGCATGTGCAAACTCTTCTCATCAGAGTTCCTTGTAAGCTGCACATGCGTGATATGCAGATAAACAGACTGTGCTTTTTCAGCCATAGAGTTATCATCTCTGTCTACCAGGTTCACTGTGAGCGTGGTGAATGGGTATCTGAGCTAAAGGAGTCTTCAGTGCTGGAGGCCCTGAGTACTGCCTGACTCACTCCGTACATCAGAATATGTTGTGTCCTGGCAGGGCCTTCTCAATGCTTCTTAGCGAGAGTGCACAGCAGTCTCAACCTGACTGTTTGAACTGCATATACCATTCACACATCATGCCACAAAGTTGTTCATGTGAACCTTTAGGGGGCTCAAAAGTATTTTGAGACATGGTTTTAACCTTTGTCCAACCCCTGCTTGGAGGTCCACAAGGCCAAAAGGAGCTACTGGGCCTTAGCTGTTGTGGTTGAGGTCGTCTGCCACTGGTGTTCTGGAACCCTTCCTATGAAGGTTCTGCAAACACGTTTTCTTTTAACTAAATGTAAGTACTTTAATCTCACAGTAAAGGAAATACTACATAGTTCAATACAGTTCTAAGTTACAGGGATGTAATCCTATTTAAGGTCAGTAAGGAACTACATCCCTTATGGCAACCTCTACTATAGAAGTTCTCCTATGTATACAGCCCCTGGCGTATAGCATGGGTGTAGGAATTGAGCAGGCACAGGTGCAGTCCACCAAAGAGAATCCCACTGGCTAGATGTGTAAACAGCTTTCACCATTTCAAGCTCACTTGGGCAAAAGTTTTAAGTTTACATGGCAGAGTTTGCAGCTTGGTCAGTCTCTAGTACCATTCACAATCAGGCTCCACTCTTACCTAGAGATAAAAGCACTATGACACGCTCAAATGGTGGAACTCATCTTTGGCAGTAGCAGACACCCAGGTCAGGTGCATATGGGTGCTTGGACATAGCAAGTGCAGCCTTTGGACAAACTCCTCAATCAGTGGGTGCCTTCGCCAGTTGCTGCCTGAGGGCCGATCAGGGCTCCTGCACTAGGGGCAACCAGGGATCTTAGACTCTAGCGTTGGCAGTGGCAGCCTGTGTCTCTTGGGCCCATTGATGGTTGCCAGATGACACAATTATACTTGATAATTAATCTTAGCACAGTTCACAGCAAAACAGATCAGAGAGACTGGGTGCCACTTTTCTATATGGGTAGCTCCTGTCTTTGTTTGCTTGTGGTTGATGAGTAATGAATCAGGTAGGGCGTCTGATGTCTCCACTTTCAGTATTGCCCTTCCGGTGGTGCAGTTGACTTTGCAATGCTGAAAATGACTTAACACTTGCTTCATGTGTTCTCAACTCACACTTCCTTGAGCTGTTTCTGCAGATTATCCTACTCTTTTGCTTCATGCTTCCTAAATTTAAAAAAGCATTTGCAATGCAATAGGTCTCACATTTGCTTGAGTTAGAGCTATTGGCATTGTAAATTCATAACTGGACTTTTCTTTCCACATAAACTGGTCAACCCTGACTCATAATGTTGTCTTTCCTGCCATATAATTCCCTTGGCCCTGCATATAACTAAAGCACGTCCATTGACCTTCACCTCTATCTTCAGCAAAAAATGAAAATGTTTGCCATTTAGCATCCCAATTTAAATCTGCCATGCTAATTCCAATAGATTTCAACTTTCACCACCCCATCATCAGAGTAGCTGGCTGGCTAACACAATCCCCAAAAAATAGACACAAGACGACCACACTGGAGAAATAAACTAGAAGGGTCCCCCAAACATATCATGAGTGTTCAAACAGTCATAGTGTAATAAGGATGTTAAATTGGCCTGAATTATGGTCATAATTGTAATAAGGAGAGATTATTAAAACATATACAATTATCATATAAACCTTTATCAGAAATAAAGTTTTGGCATTAGACTGTAATGCTCAAAACAGCCCCTTGAGGGCACCATAACAAAAGTATAATTTCTAAGAAACACGGTCATGTAATCGTATTGTTAGCCCCTAGAGGAGATAACCTCAGAAAAGAAAACAGAAAAAGTAATACAGCGTAAATATACGCGTAGCCCCTAGAGAATGTTTCCAATGTTTGCTTACAGCAATGATATTACAAACAAAGCCTTTAAAACAAAACGTATTCCTTCTGTAAAACAAAAGTTGTAGCCGTGAGGAAACTTAAAAGACACTGAATGGGGGGAGGGATTATTATTTTGGAGTCCCCACTAACCTAGTGTGGGGGCCCAGAGATGATGTAGACAGAAAGAGCATTTTGAAGGCAGTGCCACTGCCCTAGGCCCAACAAGAATGAGTTATGAGCAAATATGTTTTGTAAAAGTAATGCCCTGCAAAGTACTATGGGGCGAGCTTTCGGGTTGCAAATAATTTTAGTATGTTGAATGTGATGCCCAGAACGGCCCATAGAGAACACCACAACAAAAATAGCATTTGGAAGAAATATGCTTATGTAACCATACAGTCAACCCTTAGAAAATATAATCATATGAAAAAACAATTAGAGAAAATAATGCAGGGTAAACACACATTTGAACCCTAGAGAGCACAAAGCATCATACATTTTCAAGCCTAGCAGAACTATTGCATTGATATTGTAAACCAGACCCATAAAACATAAATTTATCCAAGCACAAAAAAAACAAAGGTTTTACTCATGAGAAAGCTTAACAAGATAATGAATAGTGGTAGGGGTTATTATTTTGGAGTCACCACTGACATAGTGTGGGGACCCAGAAATGATATAGACAGAAGGGTCAATGTTTTGAAGGTGGTCCCATTATCGTTATGAGCAAAAATGTTTTGTAAAAGTAATGCCCTGCAAAACATTATGGGACAATTTTCCATGTCACGAATATTTTAATATAATGATATGACTGTAATGCTTAGGACAGCCCCTAAAGGACACCACAATGAAAATGGCTTTTGTAAGAAACATGGTCATGTAACTATGTAGTTATCCCCTAAAGAACATAACCACACAAAAAATATGGCAATAAATAACACAGCATAACCATATATGTAGCACCTAGAAAACATAGTGCATTACATATATTAAGAAATAGGAAAATTATAACAATGATATTATATACAATAACCTTAAACCACAAGCTATTCACAACTGTAAAATAAAAGCTCAAACTATGAGAGAGCTTAAACAGACAATGCATGGTGGGATGGCTTATTATTTTGGGGTCCCCACTCACCTAGAATGGGGATCTAAAGATGATGTAGTCAGAAAGAGAATGTTGTTGTGACCATTTTGTTAGTGGGCCCATTGTCCTAGGACCGCCACAGGCTGTGTTATGGGCAAACATGTTTTGAAAAAGAGTGCTTGCAAAGCATTATGGGTTGGGTTTTCCCAAGTGCAGTTAATATTGTAGTATCGGCTCTCCTGCTGTGAAGGGAGAGACACTTACACTTTGAGGATTTCTGTTTTACATAAAGCATCCACCAATTTTAAGGGCCTGATTTAAGAAAAGTGGCACTGCATCCAATGCAGTGCCACTTTTCTTGTGCTCCTTAGCGCACCCTACTGCTGCATTCAATATACAGCGCACCATGGCACAGGGTAGGGGCAATAGCGTTTACATTTTTGACACTATTTATGTACTCTGTAGGATTAGTGCCACAATTCTGGTGCTAATCCTGCACAGTACATAGGGGTCCATTGAGTGCAATGGTGTACCCCCTTTTAAAGCCTGCTCTGTGCAGGCATTAAAATTATCTGCAAAAAAAATGCAGGGGAATCTGTTAGATTCTACTGTGCCATTTTTGCAGTCCCCTTGCATACATTATGCCTGGCGCAGGCATAATGTGGTGCAAGGGGTTACAAAGTGGCGCAATGCATGCATTGAATACCTTGGAACAATAAACACTGATCAAGCGGTATTGCCTACATTATTTCAAAATAATAAATATGCCAGGCTACTGTGTGGAACCTTAAAAATGATATGCCAAATTAAATACAGATACATACAATTGCTAGGCTCTTATCATAATGCCTTATTATGTTTATAATAATTGAGGGGGCGAAAACCCTGTACTTAAGTTACCATGACCTTTTTACATAATACTAATAATAAAATCTCGATATACAGATCCCATACACATTCTAGGGACTTCACTGATACGCTTTGCTGACGGTGAAGATTTCCTCATAATATCTGTGAAAGTCAAATAAATCCTTTAATGGCTTGGACATATATTTTTAATATGAAAACATGTTGCTACCATGTGAATTTACACATTTACAAAGTTCTATAACACTGATCGTAAAAACTCTGAGAAATGTCATAGTCAATCCAATTTCATTTAATGATATTTCATAATATCTAAATAGATAACTTTTAAAAGGACCACAGGAGTACCATAGTAGCCCTAATGAAAACTAATTATCAGTGTCTTACAATCAATGCAGACAGAAGACAAGTACCTAAGTGAAATATGTTCCCTGTAAGCGATAGCTCTAAAGCACTCAAACATGCTTGCCACTAATAAATTCTCTTGACACAAGGGTTTAAACCTCTTAGGAAACACAACATCTTTTACAGCCATAATACATTTTCAGATAGCTCCTTCTTCAGATTAATAATCTTGCTCAATGGATTGAAAGTTGAACCTTTTATAACTTGACACATAGTTGTGCATTCTTTCATTTCTGCTAAACTTGTCAAAGAACAGGCTAAACTCCCTCTTTCAGATCTTTGCTTTGCCTCCTCAACATAGCTCATTCGCTTCATTCGTACTAAGGGGGTGGTGCTGTGAGGTAGTTAAAGCATATAATTGTGTTACAGATAAATCATTTACAATGATTCAGTTAAAGTTATCATACATTCCAACCAATCTTTACTTAATGCACAACAAATGAGCTGGAAAGCAAGAGTCTTTTCCACCCTGTTTTCAGAATGCTCATGGTGAATTCTTTATATTTACCTCTCCGATTAATGCCCTGTTGTACATACGGTCATGAGGAAGGCCCTTATGAACAACAGGAAGGGCTGACAGGGTATTGCAACAACATCGATCTGAAATCTCATGACTACTATTATGATTAAATGGAGGCGGCGTTATGCAGTCTACATAACTGTTGATGCATAGTTGCATAACTGATGCAGTGACGGTCCACTTTCGCTTTCAAAAACCTGCAACCGCTCTAGTCATTATGTTGACTTTCTCTTTGCTTTTGATCCTGCCCATCACTCCACTGCCTTTCAACTCGGATTGCATAAAAAGAAATATCACATACTTGCATAGAAACATATAATTATAGAATTTATGTATAACTGCTGTTGTTTTACTATTTATGCATGAGTTTATTTTCTTTAAAGAAATTTATGAAGTATATTTGCATGAAATTTAAATGTGAGATTGGTTTTGATGCATTCTGTAAATTGTACAAATTGTAAATTGTACATTTTGTAAATAAGTTACAGTAATAAAAGCAATATTATACTAATCTTGTCCAAAATATTAGGTTGATTGCACTAATGGTTACCCTTGGTACTATTGGCTAAGGTTATGTAATGATTTAAACTACACAATATGCGCGTGACTGATAAATGCAAAGTATTGATAGGGAGATCAGAATGATTTTTCAGTGGTTGATGCATGGCCATCGCTCCTGACTGATGCATGTTTCTGGAAACAGTTGAAAAAGAAGTCCTGGCCAGTTGTGTGAGGTGTATGGTGATCCAAAGGAGATGTTTATTGGATCTTTTCTTTATGAGTTTAAATCCTATGGAACTTCAGCACCAGAGGCAGCTTCAACTCGGTTCGCAGTGCTGAAATATTTTAAAACTGAAATCTATAGAGCGCCAACTTGAGAAGTATATAAAGAGGATACAGATGTTTGACTCACAATGTATACACAGATGATTTACTCTTTAAAAAGCCTCAAATCCGTATGGTGTTATTTTGAGAAATATTCTAATGGCTGAATGAAGACAAGTTAATGTTAGTTAAGTTATCCAAAAGCCAGTTACAGCAATTTCAACTGTAAATAGTTGAATGTTTATATTACCCCATGGTCCAATGGAATTTCAAAAACAAATAAACAAATCTAAAAGTGGCAGTCAACAACAAAAAATTCTATTTGCAGTGAGCTAGTGGGGCACTGGATAACCCAAGTGACTGGCCTAAGAAGCCAACATAACTTTAACGCCTATAATTTTGGTACCATTCGTTTTGATACAAAACATCAAATGGGTTGTTACACAAAGGGACACAGCAGTCTTCCATTTAGGGTTAGAGACTCGCTGGAACTTCAACCTGGTACATCACAGACCTCAATCGCTAGTGTTAAGCTTCATTGAGTCAATAGATGAATTCATATGGCAGCCACTTTTGCTCCTGAAGCGGATACAGATTTGCTACTAAGCCATTCTATGTTGCAACCTGAGTTCAAGTGTGCAAAGGTGAACAAAAAAGCAAAGTCCAAAGATTTGTTTAGAATATAAACTAAAGGTATCCAATACCCCAAGTCTGAGTCAAATGGAAGACTTTCTTTAAGAGGCGAACCTCAGGGTCTGGGTGGGCAGAGATCAATATCTTGCAGGTCCACGCTGCACAGCTGGGTAATATCTCTGGATGGGGTGTCTCTTGAAAGCCGTTCGCTGTCTTGGCTTCTCTTGGCTCTATGAGGTCACTGGGGGAGACTTTCCTGCAGGAAGAACCTCGAGGCTGCTTTTTGGCAGGGCAAAACAACAGGGCTCGGGTAGTCCTTAGGCTTGGTCTCATTCTTGTTTAAATAGACGGAATGACTCCAAGGCCCACATTACAAATAGGGTGTACTGTCCCAGTCTGACTGGATGTGGTGGTGCAGACTTGGATAGTGCACCCTGTTGCAATAAATGTGCTGTCTCCAGCGCAGTCGAAAAACTGGGTCTGCCTTGGGGACAGTGCATTAGTGAAAAATGGAGCATCCGTTTGAAGCTGCTGATCTGCCTTTCAATGTGCAGGCAGCAACCTGACCTGCATCTTAAAGGAGGGCATTGCATGCCCCTTGCATGGGGCATAGTGAGTGACTGCACTGTACTATAATGTTGGGGGGAGTAGTCCCAAGAACCATTATTACCCCCTTTCTGGGGGGTGACTTCAGGAGGCACCTCTATATGTCAGTGTGCCTCCCGGAAAGCTCCATTGCTCTGCACCCACATCTGTCATACAGTGCATGTGCAAAGGAAAAGTGTTGTTGTATTTGCAAGGAGCCACACCCCCATGCAGATGATATAACTCTCCCATGAGATAACGCTGACGCATAATGTTCAAAGTCACAATTCCTAATAGAGACAGGGATGCGCAAGCATCTGAGGCCCCTTCTATAATGCCAAAGTGCCACAGTAGCACAATAAAAAGGTGAAAACACCTTTTGTACCCTCAGGGTACTTAGTGTAATATGGCCCCAGGTCCATAATGTCCCAGACAGGACTTCCATAGACTTTTGAACCTCTTCAACTTGCTGGTGGACTGCTGCAAGATTTTCCCCATGTTGCAGCAGTTCTCCCAGTAGTCCTCTGTCAATCAAACTGAATATACGGGTATATGTAACAGCTAATCACGCTTAGAACATCTGTGTGATGTTTGTTTCACAAGCCCTGTTGCAGCCACACATGGATTCAGGCCATGAACATACAGTGTAATTGGGGGAACTGTTTGTTATATGGCAAAGGAGACCTGTTCTAGTGCAATCATACTTCCTGATTGCATCAATCCAGAGTGCTTGCAGGGAAACTGCTCTGCTGAGGAATGTGTAGCTTCCCCATTAGACATTATATTCAGGATTTACGAATGGACAAATTATGTTGTTTCTTTGGGAAATAATCAACCATTTTATATACTCAAAGCCCTTCTGAGTGGGGCAAAGTAGCAAGCAAAGGCTCTCATCACAAGCAGGGGGAGCCAGACGTCACCTGTAACCAGATATTCCAGGCCTTGGGAGTCCCTGCATCTCCATCTGGTCAACTCATAATGAGGGCTTAAGTGCTGGTTGCCCCAAAAAGCACAAAAGTACAAGAGGTCCTTCCTACTGCAAGATGTAGGACATTACTATGGGATGTAGGGGAACGGGAGAAGTAAAATCTAAGGAACAGCCATGCTACCACAACCAAAAATCCAAAAATGCTGAATTATTGCATTCACCCAGTATTCCCACAACAAGGCAGTTTATGGGCCATATTGTCTTGTGGAAACATGACACGGGGACCATATTTGTATTTCCTTCATTCCTGCAGCCTAAGAAAGACCCATGAAGGTGATGTATAAATCGGTTTCTACGATTCGGGCCTACCCACATATGTCAAATGTAAATAAGAAAGGGAGAACCTGAGTTGGAAAATGGTCCGAAGGACTTGGATGCATTCCGGTTGTGCTAAACTAACAACTTTCTGAGAAAACCCTGCACCATAGAAAGGTTCCAGGATGGTCAAACAAATTAACTGAGATCAGCTGGCAGTGTGTTCTTTATTTTTTGTCTCAGACAGCCAACCCTTCAGCTGATCATTGTCCTCAGGCTCCTGAGGATAGTCCTCTGATGGCAGGGAGGGTGAACTTTGAGGTCTGAGCCTCAGTCACTAATTTGTGCTTCAGAATTCAATCAGGAGCCCAGCTGAGCTCAGGGTCAGTCTCAAGTGATTGTAGCTCAGCTGACGCTGCAGCATTTGAGATCATCAGCACGCAATGCCAGTAAGCTGAGCTTGAAGACAAGCAGACATCAAGCACTGAGAAGGAAAGGTGCCAGGGAGGCTGCAGGCTGGGTGGCTTCCTGACACCCTGGAGTCAGTATGCTGATAGAGTTGAAGTGATATCGGCAAAGCACTACAGAAAGCGCACACTCTCAGTTTTCACCGTGGTGCACCATTAAGCGAGTGGGTTTGAAGGAGACCGTGACAATACAACTGTTCAAAATGCAGGTGCAGTCTCTGACTGTGTGCCATCTCTAAGTCGCGCATAGTCGTAGCATCTGCAGACCGCCTTTTGGCCTCTGCGCCAGCACCAGTAATATAGCGCAAACACAAGGGCAAATGGTTCCCACGTTTACCTGGGTCCACGCACATGTGCAAGTGAGGAAAATGTTAGCGCTGCTCCGTATTACAGAAGGAGCCGTGCAAGCATCTGTGGCCCCTTCAGTAATATCAAAGTGAGGCGAGGGTTCAAAAAGCGGGTGCACATGCCCATTGCCCACCAGGGGCACTCTGGATAATGGGGCTGCCAGAAGTCACAGAAATCATCAGGAACAACAGGAATCATCACCTACGCTGGCAGCATAGTTGTTAAGTGGTCCCGATTTTGTCAGCCCTAGTTTGGTAACAGGCAGCACACTATATGCTAAGATTTCTAAGATATTACCTATAATAGCAGAAGTAATGACAACTATTAAGTTTATTGGGCATTGCTTATTTTTCCACAATTACAATACAATGCATACGTGGTATGAATAAAAATTAAAAGTAACAATGAAATGAGACGGCCCTTTTATACATAAGCAACAATGAGTGATTAATCAAGGCTTTAGACATACAATACAACCTTTGTATTTAATTTTCTGATGATAAATTATTCATTAAACTTTTTAAATTATTCATGTGCAGCAATATCCATAAACGTCACGTATGGCTTATGCCCTCATTTCGGGTACCTTAAAAACATAAAGAAAGGGAAACTCCATGTCCCAGAATACACATAACCTTTCCATAAAAAGCAGGACCAGCAGTCATTGGCACACAAGAAATGAGGCCATGTCTGTGTCTGGTTGGAGGAAGAATAGTATGAGCTTAAGGCCTGCAGGAGTCTAAAAGGTGGAAGTAACACAGAGCCTGAAGTAAGGTATCTTGCAGAGGCTAAATGGAGATATTGCTGTCAATACACCAAGGAAGGGAATGCAGTAGGTGTTTGGAAGGAGAGAATACTGCTGGAGCCCCTATGCCTTTGGTGTCCCTGCCATGGTGGAAGAGCAACTCTGCGACAAATTCAACATGGTTCCTAGAAGTATATCCACACTTTGGTGGCGCATTTGCACAGCCCACATTGTTTTGGGACCAAGGGAGACGACAAATGCTGAAAAGTGTAAAAAATACAGGAGTACCTACAGAGGGGCAGTCATGGCAGACAGTTCAAGTCAAGAGAGCAAGGGGAAGGGGGGTGCCATTAGGTAGAATGGGGCAAGTTGTGAGGTGAAGGAACAACAATCACAGAGCTTATCATCTGGAGCAGCTTCCGCTACATAGATTGTACCATTCGTGAGTGAACAAAAGCCAGTGGAGAGGCAGGCTGCCTGTTGAAGGTGTTTTGGAGCCCTTCCCTCTAGCTCAGGAGGAACGTCCTACCAGCTGACATAGAACTTCCTATAGAAATCACGGGTTTTTCATTACTACTCAACTTACCTTTGATGACACCTCTGATGCCTTTACTAATTTCATCACCATCTTTATACCTTACAGTAGATTTGCTTTGATTTCCATAGAAGGCTACTGCGATCGACATTTGTTGTAAGAATCAAACCTAGTTTTCTATGCTTTCCAATTATAGTTTTCTCTCCACACTGGTTGTGGTGAGGAATTAATACATTTTTTAGGAACTTGAATTAGATTTTACAACCTTTTTCTTAACTACATTGCTATTCATCGTTTTGCAACCTGCTATGACCAATCACTGTCTGAGAACAAGGTGCTAATAAAGGGTTTTTCTGGTGGAATTTCTATTTACTAGTGTAGTAAGTAAAGATCCTCCATATTGGGAGTAGAAAATCTGCCAAATTGTGAATTTGCTGTAGTAACAAAGGAGGTTTCTCCATTACAGTTGTTGCTTTCAGTGAGGAAGGAGGTACATCAGCGGAGTTCATTCGTAGAAATTCTACCAATGCCCATTTATTGCTAGTGAAATGTAGACATTTTAAATGTACCTGGAGAAAGTGTGATGGATAGGCACCATTTTTGCTTTGTGGCTAATGTGGAGGACAACAATAGTGTAAAGCTATCTTACCTTTGTCTCTGGAGGATCCCTCCTAGCAACGCTATTGTGGGAGTTTTGCCTGCCACATTAAACATTATTGGCTTACTCTCTCTGATCATTCTATTAAGTGGATTACTTTGAAGCAACAAAAACAAAAGTAAATGCCATATAATGGCCTATCTAGCTCCTACCCGACAAAGCTGCATATAAATTCATACTCACTCTTGGAATTCACTCCGGAAACTTGCTGTAAGAGGTGCTAAAAAGTGAGGCTAAAGGAAGTAAGTGCTAAAGAATTCGACATAAGATGCAAAATAGTCAGGGCATTCTCTATAGAAAAAAACAACTTTTTGCCAAACAGACCTTCATCTAATGAGAAAGAGGAATGAGAGAGAGAGTTATATCACCCTGTGATACAGTAAACCATGCCTGCTCCCAAGCAGCAACTCTCATCTATGGTACTGGCCATCGCAAAGCCCAAACAGGTCTAAAGATTAATTTGAACTGATTGAGAATGTTAAGACTGAAGATTTGCTTCTTGATCTAACTCCATCATGGCTAACTCCAGTGACATTTTTTTGTCTTTGTAATAAACGTTTTCCCTTAAGTAAGTAAGGGATATTGTCAAAACTACTCAAGGTTCCTTTCCTAAAAAAATATTTCTGGGTCCATCTCTCGTCCATGACCTCTTGATTTTTAATCTAATGATCACTTCCAAAATGTTTGTTAAAATAGTGATGTAATAATCTCAGGCGAACTTAGATAACAGAGTCACACTGATGGCCATCTAATTTAGCCTCAGACTAGCCACAGTCTATACTTGCAGCAGTTTAGGATGAAATGGTGGGAATAGTTGATTCTCCTGTATTACTGTCCCCTGATTCGCCTCTCACATTTGACATGGTGATTATCCAACCCCAGTGAATCTGCTGAGAAAAGAATGGAATATTCATGTGCCATGCAATGCTTTGATTATTTTTGTTGGATCATTGTCACCAGGATTGGCTTGACTTGTGTTGTTATGATAATTTCCTACGAACCTGCAGGGTACCCAAGGAGGATCATTTACATCTTGTAGACTCCAACTGCTAGATATACCCTCTTTTCCAGGTCATTCTGAGAAGTAGGTTTATATGTTGTTTCTATGCAAATGGCACAATATTCTATTTTTAATTGTTCTACATGTGTTGTTGGCATCAGGTTCTACAGGTCTGATACCAGAATGCATTGCCAGCATTGAAAGTGAGATTGAAAACAACAATTGGCTTCCGCTCTACTTTTCCAAAGGAAAAATAATTCTGGGACCAATTTAATAAGTATGCACAGGTTACTTCTGGAAAATCAGAAGCATGTCTGCCATAAGTCAATCCTGTGCACTGAAACTTCTGGATGAATCGGTCCCTCAACTCTGGGTGAGGATGAATGGCACCACGTTTTACTCACCTGACCGATCTGTATTGGTCTGCAAAGAATCAAACTACAGAACTGAGAAATATTTGGATAGGGAGAAGTCCCTCTCCCCTTATATAATTAGAAGTGTTCCTTTCAAGTTCATCATCTAACTATTGTGCGCTCTTCTCTTACATAGAAAGATCATGGTATTAGAGTTGTGGTTTTAATTAGCTCTGATTAGTTCTATACACATGTTTCACTCAACAGAAACACGAGGGATAGCAACTATTACCAAATGCCATGATGTTTTTGGCAAGAGGTTTGATAAGGAGTGATCTTGTGATAAGGCATCTGATGTATTTTCACTGGCTACTGACAAAAGGACATACCTGCTTCAAGGGAACAGGACCATAAGTACCATGTAAGCTGTACAACATTTACTCCAATACCTACAGAAATATTCCCCAACTAGATGTCCCTCCATTTCCAATGAAGTCCCCCAACCTTTCCCAACTTTCAGGCTGTTGTTCATGGACAGTCACAATTTGTCTGTGTACCAACTACAGCTCTGGAGTAGAAGTCGTTTTACATCCATCTCACCAGTTCTTTATTTTCTTTCTATTTTTAAACTATACACTTGAGCTTCATTTAGCTGAAAATATCATCTTGTCTTTACATTTCAGTCCATTCAAATATTTAATCACAATTACTCTCTATTTAAAAAAAATAAAAAATCACATTTGTGCAAACTATCGATTTAAGATTTTCAAAGTAAAGTTGCTTACTAGCTCACCGATCATTTGGCAATAATTTCGCAAACAGCTTAAGTAATGAACCCTTCTTTGAGTTTTAGGAGCAATTCCTTTGATTTTATTAACACTTTAGGCCCCATAGTCGTCCATTAAGGAATAATAAAATGCATGTTTATAGAATTGACCACTTGCACAATACAGCAAAGGGATTAAGTGAATGTAAGGCATTGAGCAGGTGAAAAAATAGCAACATTTAATTGTATCGAATAGGTGTAAGAATTGCATCAGCAATTTGGAGAAATAGCCTCATGTTGCACAAGACGGTGAATCCATGAGATTCCTTTTAGCCAACATTTTGGTGACTGCAAGACTGTTGCCACGAACCATACAGAGTTGCTTCTTCTGGTTTGAGAGAATTTCCAGCCTAATGTATTTGACTGGCTGTTTGGCTCTCAAGAACCTCTGAGCAACGAAAGTGTTGTTGTTGGCTTCCACCTCTGTGTGTGTTCTCTGAAAGTGTCACTTTTGTTGATGTTATCTGAAGAACCCCAGGGGGCAAGGGTCAGCATATGCCCTAGACCAAGGCTTTCCAGCCCCTTCGCTAGCTGTAGCACACTTGTTTTTAGGGGCGAGTGCAAAGCGCTCCGTCCCGTGTTGTAATCTCTCTTTGGGCTTCTAACCACGCCCATGTCACGTCAGTCACTTTTATTGGTTTGTGGGCTTGCCTTATAAAATCCACTTGCTTTCATTAGTGAAAGGCATGCATACGTCATGCCTTTCCGGTGTTAAGCCATCCTCGAGTGCACCGACCAACTACAGAAAACATACGAGGTTCGATGTTTTCCGTCTGGTTTCTGGTCTAATTTTTCTCTTTGTTTAGCAGCGCGATCTCGCTGGCCAGTAGTCGAGTGATTTGCATAGCATCGATCCTGTTACATAGGTAAGTGCACTTTTGCCAGTTACATAGATAATTGCACTTTTGCTGGTTACATGGATAATTGCACTTTTGCAGATAGGTTTCTCTGCGAGTGAACTTTTAATTCCCTTTGTGTGTCTGATTTGCGCTGATGGCGGCCGTCGGCTCGTTTATTTTCAGTTTGAGTGGCAAGAAAAGTCCAGTTACTAATTTTCAACGCGAATAGCTCTAACTCGAGCAAACAGGAGATCCATTGCATTGCAAATGCTTGTTTTGGACTGGAACTAAAGGGGCCATTTAGGGGTTGACAGGCGGTGAAATTTGCCAAAAACAAAACCGCAGCTTCCGCCTCATTTAGAGGAGAGCAGATGGGCAGTTTTCCAACTGCAGAGCCTCAGCTGGTTCTGCCATCAGAAACCTCTGACCAGAGCCAAATCAGCCAATGCACAGCAAGTGTCTCAATGTCAGAACACCTAACCCAATAATGAATAACGGCGAGCCTTCCGATGTACATTGTTTCTACCAGGGGGTGACATGCATGGCAGGAGAAAGAAAACAAAGCTACCCAATCGCAGTAAGTAAAACCCCTTCCTATTAAGGCCACTGATTTTTTTTTCTGCGGAATGAAATCCCCCCTTGGTACTTCATTTTTGCCAAAGTGCTTTCGCCATGTTCACAGCATTGACAGTGGGCACAGAATCCCTAAATGATGACGTAAGGGCCTCTTTCCAGAGTGTATTGGGCAGATGTTTTTCTTGCTTTACTTGTCCTGACTGTTGTCAAAAAATGTTCAGATGAATTCGGTCTCCTTTGTAGGGTCGGATCCTAGACTAGAATCGAATGGCCCATTCTCTGTGGGCTGTGGTATATTTTTCTGCTCAATGGACAGTTCTCTGCATTTACCAACAATGTAAAAGAATGCTGGATCAATTTAGAGCGCCCATGTACTCAATCGGATTTCACTTGCCCTCAAGTTGCTACATTGCCAAGTGAGCGCAGGAACATCAAATAATGTAAAAACATAAAACATTTTTGTGCTAGGTCTAGGTAAAACACGATGAAATGTTAAATGAAAGCTTTCACAGTTAGGTAACATGAAGCATTGCATGAAATATTCAATGGTTGGAGTAGAAGTCAAGAAATACATTGTAAAGCTGAGTGTCATGGAAAGGGACACTATTTTCTGTGAACTTTGTTGATGAGGCAAAGAGCCCTCTGTTCTTTTGAATTTAAGCTGATACGTTGGCTAGATTAGTCGTTTAGAGTTATCTGTCGTACACATCAAACTGGATGATAGGCCGCAAGTAAATGTATACTGATGGATACTTAAGGAAGATTTCATGACGTGAGGAAAGAAATAGTGTAAAATTAGGTATGGAGTCTTCCACAAAATCCTAGCAGCTCCTTCAACATCTGTAAACATCTAGGCCCATATTTATACTTTTCTAACGTCACATTTGCGTCATTTTTTGAAGCACAAGCGGCGCAAACTTACAGAATACAATTGCATTTTGTAAGTTTGCGCAGCTTTTGCGTCAAAAATCGGCGCAAATGCGGCGCTAAAAAAGTATAAATATGGGCCCTCGGGCCTTATTGTCAACGTATTTGCTTCTATTATTCAGACCTACATGCAAGTCTTTTTTACTCTGAAAAATTGGTTTCACATTATTAAATGGATTTTCTCACACAAAGATGTTCATGAGAATAAATCCACTATCAAAGGTCAGAGAAAGGATGTTATAGGGCGATTCCCTATGAATGGGTGAAAATCCAAACCTTGACACATTTTTACAATCAAGTCGCTTCTTACCATGGAAAAGGTTGGAGATTTAACCCTGTGAAAGGCAGGAGTAAATCATTTTCTACAGCAGAAATGTAAAATGTTAGTATGTCTAATAAAACTTTTGGGGCCTAAGATGCTTTGTTACTGGCTGTAATGGGGGTTATATTTTTCAACATAACATTTAAGAAACAATATTTATGCCAGACATAGGGGGTCATTCTGACCCCGGCGGTCTCTGACCGCCGGGGCCAGGGTCGGCGGGAGCACCGCCGACAGACCGGCAGTGCCCCGCAGGGCATTCTGACCGCGGCGGTTCGGCCGTGGTCAGATGCGGGAAACCGGCGGTCTCCCGCCGGTTTCCCGCTGCCCTGCAGAATCCTCCATGGCGGCGGAGCACGCTCCGCCGCCATGGGGATTCTGACACCCCCTACCGCCATCCTGTTCCTGGCGGGTCTGCCGCCAGGAACAGGATGGCGGTAGGGGGTGCCGCGGGGCCCCTGGGGGCCCCTGCAGTGCCCATGCCAATGGCATGGGCACTGCAGAGGCCCCCGTAAGAGGGCCCCACAAAGTATTTCAGTGTCTGCTATGCAGACACTGAAATACGCGACGGGTGCCAGTGCACCCGTCGCACCCCTGCAACTCCGCCGGCTCCATTCGGAGCCGGCATCCTCGTTGCAGGGGCATTTCCGCTGGGCCAGAGCGCCCGCCGGCCCAGCGGAAATGTATGAATGGCCGCCGCGGTCTTTTGACCGCGGCGCGGTCATTTGTCGGCGGGACCTTGGCGGGCGGGGAATCAGGCCCATAGTCTGAAAAAGATATTCTGGTACCACACCAGACCAAAACGCAATCTAAAACGGGGGGTAGAGTCAATGATTTATTCATCTGAAAACATTTTGTACACATGGAGTGAAAAAAAGAAAGAAAAAGGTTAGCAAGTGTGTTTGCACTTGTGCTGTTTTTTCCACGTGTGAAAACATCTTTGTGCATATGTCAGCACACGAAATAGACTTCACAAAACCTCTTCCGCATTTAGGGGGTTATTCTAACTTTGGAGGAGTGTTAATCCGTCCCAAAAGTGACGGTAAAGTGACGGATATACCACCAGCCGTATTACGAGTTCCATAGGATATAATGGACTCGTAATACGGCTGGTGGTAAATCCGTCACTTTTCCGTCACTTTTGGGACGGATTAACACCACCTCCAAAGTTAGAATAACCCCCTATGTCTGTATAGGTTCTACTAGTCGAGATTTCTAGGCAAAACCGGGAAGTGTGAAACCAAAACATTTGCAAGCCTGCATCCATGAGCATTTGGGAGCCTGCGGGACCAGCTGTGCGTTTGTTTTGAAGAATCTGGCCACGGGTGCCTATGAGACACAAGGAGCTAGATTAAGCACATGTAAAATTTACGTTAAGGGCAGAAGTAAAAGACGTACTTTCCTGCGATAGGAGGCAAACTCAAGGACTGAACCCAGAAAGTTATCGGCGGGGCAGGTGTTGAGCTTAATTTTAAAAAGTTAGGGGTTCTGCTTGTGGACATAAAAGAAAGCCCATTCCTTGATGGTCATACAGGAGAATGTCTGAGTTGTGGGCCAGGTAAAATAATGTAGTCTGGGTACAGTTTTGTAAATCTTGTTCTGTTCTCGTTAAATAGTATGCGCGACACTACGAAGGTAGAATACATCTTAGTTTTTTCAATACTTTTCAATGTTTTTAAAAAATTCAAGCAATAAACGTTAATAAAAAATATTGCTGTGATTATTTTATTTGCAAAAGCTAGTAACCATTGGAAGTGTTTGGTGTCTGCTGGGTATTTAACCCAGGACAGACACCAAGGACAGGACAGTTTGCAGCAAAACACCACAAGCCACCACTGAATGCTGCGCAGGATGCATTAAGAGACACTAAAAAAACGTCAAGTGGAGAATTCACACACTATAGAGTTCTATCATCCAATAATGTTGGCCAAGAACATGCCAAGTAATGTTATGGAAGGAAAAAAATGAACGACTTTACATTACCATCTTTTTTTCTCTCGCGAGAGGATCGTGAGTGTAAACCTTTGCTGTTCTTTCCTGTAGGATCATGAGATACATTAGTTTTATATATGCTATTTCTGCATTCTATTAGCAAGTAAACTATTGTATCTTCACATACCAACAGTGTTCAAACGAGAGTGAAAAAGCTGATAATGTAAATTCTTTACCTGCTAGGCCAACTTCCATGACCAAGACCCAACTAGTGTGTGGCCAGACTCGTGGAGACAGTTTACTCAACAATTTATGGCTATAAGTAAGTTTAGTTCCTTTACTACTAGGAGAGCCAATGTTCCCTTTAATTTTTTTTTATTTTTTATCTCAGCATCTTCCCTCCATGCACGCATAGTGCTCGGATAGTGCTATAAACGGTACTAAAGTCCATCCTCTGGCGAGACACAAATAGCAGAAAGGGAGCAACACATTTGACCAATCTCACAGAATTCTGTTTTGCAGCAGCTTGAATAGAGAAGTTCGCTTCCCGGCTAAGTACAAAGGGGTATCAGTTTTTATAGGCTCCCAGCTGTAGCGGGAGTAAATTATCCTTACTTTACTTAAGTTGTGATGTCATCATAATCAGGCCCCAAACTAAAAAGTCTATTGACCTCACTTTTCAGGATTTGGCGTAGGGCAGCGCAGCTAGTCACCCTGCTGCGCTGCTCTAGCCCAAAGTGAAAGGGCAGGAATTCACCCTATGTATGCAATAGGGTGCACTCCTATCCTTACCCCCTGCGCTGGGGCCGTTTTAGAAGCCTAGCACCAATGCAGGCACCCTTGCACGATTGTGCAAGGGTACCTGTGTTGTCGGCAGGATTGTTTTTGTGCAGGAAGGGCTACCTTCCTGCACAAAACAATATTGAGAGGCGTTTTTCTCTATGGGTGCTGCAGAATGCAGCACACATGGAAAGAGGAAAAAAAGAGAAGTTTTTTTTTTCCTCATTACACTTCACCTCGGGAGGAGTACATCTTGGTGCATCCTCAGGGTTACACGGTTCTGTAAATCTGGGAGGCGTCAAAATCCATGGGTGTTGCATCAGAATATACCTGCAAAGCCCATGGAAACCCTCCTAAGTGCAGAGTAAGGCAACGCAGCGATTTGCGCTGCCTTCCCTTACTGCATATATATGAGGCCATACAAAGCAACACAAAGTGGCTTTGCATGGCATCATAGATATGATTTTGTACTTTACACTGCTGAAACATCAGAAAAAGTGACGTTCTGATGCAAGGGGCTCATAAATATGCCCCTATGTACTTTCATTCGTGCATTTCATACCTCAAACCCTTTCTGTACTCGTGTACAACGAGATTTGGTTGCCTAGCAACCTGCTATGAGTAAGACTGCCCTGAATGTGAAAGATTGCCCTGAATGTGATTTTATTTTTCTGTTGTTGGAAATATGGCGAGATAGAGATGCAGACAAAAAGGCTCAATGCAGAGCCTACTTCTGAATTCGAAAACAATTCTTTCTGCTTCTTGTTTAGAGCTGCATGCTTTCATTGTAGTGCCTGTGGCTGCAGCTTTGGGTCGTGGGGAGGTTCCTCCTGATAAACGTCATGCACTAGATCCATCAATAGATCTTGTTGTAAGTGAGAAGGATGAGCATGATCTTTTTCCTACAGGGAAGTATGTGCAAGTATCAACAAGGCATTTTGTGCTTGATTACGACCTTGGCAGATAGGATACTCCATCACAAATGCGACGCATATCCTGTCCACTGTATTACAAGGTCCATTATATCCCATGGAACTTGTGAAAGGGCGGGCTGGATATCCGTTACGTTTGTGATGAATATCCCATCCGCCAAGGTCGTAATCAGGCCCTCATTGATTACCAGGAGCATCAAATGGAGGTTTCCAATGACTGGAACAAAAGTTGATTGGTGACTCTAGATCTCAAAGAGGGATTCTTCCAAGTCTGTATTCATCCTACATATCAACACTTCCTAAAGTGTGTGATGGGAGACCAAAACTTGCATTTCAGGCTTCGGCCTTTTGCCCTACCCTAATCTCTGAAAATCTTCATCGAAGTGTAGGCCCTGGTAGCAGCTTCTTTGAAACTGTAGGGGATAGAGCTATTTCCTATCTTGATGGATGATGATCTTTACTCCTCCTTTCTCAAATGCAGACCCCCATCCTCGGAACATTTGCAGATGCCTGAAAGAACTCGAATTTCCACAGAATCTGTGAAAATCACATCACACTCCAGCTCAGCAGCAGACGTTTATTGAAACTGGTTCAAACCAACTTGGGTATAGTATTTCTATAAGGAAAAGAAGAGTGTGGGTGTGTTTAGAGCCCCGTTTGATGCACCTATTGTCCCTTTCTTTGATGCAGTCTAGGGGTTATGGTAGCCACCTCACCATTTGGCTCCTGTGGCTCACTTTGACAACAAGACCCTGAATTTTCATATTCTCAAGTATCAGCTTCCAGAGTCCTGGAGTTAAGAGACACTCATCACTATGACTCCTGCATTGCCTCACGTTCTTCCATGGAGCCTGGCTCCAGAACATCTCTAGAAGAGAATAGCCCTAGCTTCTTCCTTGCCATCTGTCCTCACTTCAGATGTCAGTCATTGGGAGAAGGAGCCACATTTCAGTGTTACGAGTTGGAGCGTCAGTGGTCACTACCTGCCTGCAATCATTTGTCAAATTGGATGGAGCTTTCAGCAATCCTTTAGGTCTTTCAGGGGTATGCTTTTCTCCTGCGCCATGCAGCCCTAGTCAAAACTAACAATTAGGTTACCAAGCTTATATCATTATGGAGTGGGGCACAATGTGATCAGATCTGGCTCGGGTGTTTCGGTCAAACTCTTCCTGGACAGATAAACATCTCATTTGCATTCGAATTTGCTATCTCCCTCTGCGTGAAAATTGTGTGGGAGTTCACCTCAGCAGGGTGCTTGCTCCCTTTGCCAGTTACATTCCATTTGCCCAACAAAGTAATGCAGTTTTGAATAGACCATGAAGGGCTTCCCTGGCTGAACATGTTCAGAGGAAACAAGTCCTCTTCTTCCATTTTGTCCTGAGGTTTGGAGTCAAGTAGCTTAGGGCTGGATACCCTATCCTTTGTTTGGCCCAAGAGGTTGCTTTATGCATTTCCACCGTTCTCTTCATCCAAAGGCTGTGCAGGAAGATATGTGGGAAGCAGAGACGACGATCTTGATTCCCCCGTTCTAGCTCTGCCACCCACAGTTTCCTTGTCTCATCATGTCAGCCCATCGTTTAGCTTCAGTAGGGCCCTCGGTAATTTGTGCCCCACACCTATGATTTGTTTCAAGACAAAGTAATCTTATAATGTCTCAAGAGTTTATTTTGCCAATTTTACAACCAAATGAAGAGGAACATTCACTCCTTTCTTTGGACGTTCACATATATTGCTCTATATATTTGAAAATAAGTAAGGATTTATATTCCTCCGATGCTTGGTTTGTTTGTTTTGGAGGCATTAGTAAAGGTAAGAAATACTTCACTTCTGTTTTCCAAGCGTGTGGCATGAGGTCAGCAGATTCCTCGAATAACTCAATGGCTAATTTGTAAAAACAAAAAACCCTGCCTTTGCCATTTAAAAAAAAAAGAGGCCTATCATCACTGTTTCCAAATGTGAAGGTTACTGTATAGCAAGGCGGTCTAATCTTTATTCTACTCACGCCTCTTTCATCCACCAATATATTATCCCTGCTCCAATACTTATATATTTAGCACAAACTCTGCCCAAGGGCACTGGAGCGCCTTATATGAGCACCAGTTACATTATACAAGGTCAGATTCATTTTTATATTTTTAGGCATGGGGAGATTAAGTGACTTGCCCAGAATCAGAGCACATTAAGCTGCCACCGGAAATCAAACATGGTTCCCCTGTTCCAAAACTGGCAGCTTTGGCCGGAGGCAGCATTGTCTCTCAGTCATTTCACTATCATAGGTTCTTTTCTAACACTGCTTTTTCAGTTCGCTACTGTTTCTACTTATTCAGCTTCCTGTCCCATTTTGCTGCGTTTCTCTCTTTTATTCCGGGACAAAGTCTGATGATTAAAAATATGTCTCAGGCCCCAAAAAATAGCGATGGTGGGCTCATCACGCAACCACCATTTCAAGTTAAGCAGTTCCTTTATATCAAAGTATCATCTGTATATATACTGAATTCTCAAGCGCTTCAGAAATCTGGTTCTATTTAATGCATACATCAATAACTAGGCAGTGCATCCTGAGTCATGTCTTTTGAAGGGCATACTCAGGCAAAGTAGTTTTGTCACATGCTTTCACAAGTAAGGACTGGCACGAGGCGGAAATTGGATGAAGAGAAGGTTTTGCCATGATGTACTGGTTATTTTCATTTCTCTAGAGATGTTTTAGGCAGCGGCAGTTTCTTCTTAAAGATGGGGGAGCACTGGGGCCTCACCCACCTTGAGCTGTGCAGGCAAAAATAAAATGGCAATATAAAAAGGTAATAGCCATTTTATTTTTCTCTGTGCAGCACACAAACCCAAACACATGCTGGGCGTGGCAGCAGAGGACTGGAGCAGTGGCTTGACTGGATGCTCCAAAGGGTGCGTGTCATTTTGGTCAGCTGTTTTGCCCAGCCAAAGTGACATGTGCACTTTGAAGCTCTCCACTCAGCTGTCTTAAGACAGCTGAGTGGCGACCAAGCATAGACCTCCAGGGCCTGAAGAAGCATCCAGCCAGGCCACTTCATCCAATCCAGGCACTTCTCTCATGCTGGTTAACAGCATGAGAGCAGTGTCTGGATTGGTTAGGGCAGCTCTTCTGGTATTTGAGAATGAGAAGAGCACCAAGGAGAATACACAGTCCATGTGTAAGTGCTGTTTTTTACTTTTAATGTGTAATTCATGTGTGTGTGTGTGTGTAATGTATGTAAGTGTAGTGGTTGTGTTTATTTTGTAGTTAATGTTATGGTTTTACTTGGGCTTTTCGAGGGAGGGTGGTTTATTTTGGGGTTTAGGAGTGAGGGTTTTTTTTTTTTTTTCTTTTTTTTTAAATGGTGGGGCACTTCACTCCCCCCACACTTTCAAAGGGTACAAACTACCCCTGGTTTTAAGGCATGGGCAAAGTGGGCTCTGGTCCAGGACCCTCAGCCTTTCAGGGGGCCCACTGATCGACCCAGCTCTGTTCTACGAAGTCTTTCTCTGATGAACTTGAAAACTTCTCAAACAGCAACTTTAAAATACAGTTTCCCTTGAATTTATTTTGATGTGGGTGATGTGTGAGAGTCTATGACAGACTTTGCAGAGAAATGTTGTGTTTATGTTTCCTGCAACATCCATAAATAGGTTTATTTTAGTTCAAAACAGGGTCCTCACATATCAAAATGTTGAGGGTGCCACAGAGATTACTTGCAGTAATATTAGTGAGCTGCTATGGTGTTACAATATTAAAAGAAAACGTCACTATCCCTGAATATTAGATGTAAACACATTTAGAATTTGGACCAGTGCGCCTGTCGCTGTCAGTGGCCTAGCCAAAGAGAGCATGAAAGAGCTGAAACTGGATCATAAATACAAAGCTGTTCTGAACAGGGTCCCCCAAAATATGTTTGGCCCTGGGCACCCCAAATCCTTAAGATGTCCCTGCATTATCTGAACCCTAGTCTTCTTTGTCACAGACCTATTTACCTCATACCTCACCTTCTCTTCTCCTTCGTACCCCTTTAAGTGGAGATGGTGTCCTTATGCACGTCAAAATAAGGTAACGGCAGAATAGAGGATGTGTAGAAAAGGGTGGAGTAATTAAAACATGGAAAAGGAAGGCAGTCGCTCAGTAGCAAGAAGGGGAAAGGCCTATTTCTGGAACTTTGGGGTAAATTGTATCAGGAGGCTCACCCACCTAACAAAAGTATGGTCTAGAATGAGGAAGACTAGACCTTGACTTAATGAAGATCACAGGTAAGCAATCAGATCACTTTTATCCTTCCAAATTGCAGCATGGCGCACCAACATTCAGAATAATGTGCTAGCCAGCTCTAAAAAGACCACAGTTTTGAACTGAAGTGGTATTTTTGCATTCATTTGTGTAACTATAAGAGTAACATATTAAACTATAAAAAAAATACAATTCATATTCAGGTTCTGTGTGGAGGAATACGCCACATCTACGCTTTATTTTAGTAGTAATATATGTTTTACAGCTATTACTTTTACAGGTATATTTTAATAAAATATCCTGATTGCAGTCTTGGATCTCAGCTTTTAGTTTCGTTTAATGTCTGCCATGGGTTATGGATGTGTCATGTTGTGCGCCACACAGGACCAATGACGCAGGGATATCTTGAATTTTCTGATAAATGCACAAAAATCAGACGTTGTGATGTGTTATGCCCAATGCACCATGACTGAATCTGCTTTCAAACTCAAAAGGGGTTCACTGGCGTCCATGCAGTGTGAGGCCAACTTCCAAATATGGTAATGTGGTATGAACTCCAACAAACCAGCAAATAACCTGCAGGTGAAACACATGCTTCTCTTCGCGCTTGGCTTTATGGGCAATCTGGCTAACCTCAGAAATAGATTCAGCATTAGTTATGAGCTGAATCTGGCTGGGTGCTTTAAGCCACACTGAGCAGTCCAAAGGGATGCCCCTCACGCTGCCCTGCACATGTGAACAGTACAGAGGGCACCTGTGAGAGGCTAGCGTTTGTTTACAAGCAGGTGTGGCAGATGTGGTGTAAACTAATCATCAGATATTATAATAAAAAGGATTGTCAGCACCTGTAGTATGAACCAGCCCCAAACAATCATGCCTTTGGTCCCAAACCCTTTAATGCCAGATGATTCAGACATAGCCAGACTGAGTTAGTGGCCAGTCTGCCTTTAGGAGTACCCACATGTGATTGTAGTCGAAGGGTTACCTCTTGTTTCTCTTTAAACAATTGCATCCTAAACACTTACTATTACAAGAATACATATATTTTCTTTTTTCTTCACCTTCACTTGAGGTTACGTTTGAAACCGGCTTCTGCTACTAGCAGACACTTTGTTTCACACAACAAGGACTCTGATGAAGCACCAAATACGTTGCAGAACAGTGCACTGAGCATGAGTCATTCAGAACATTATATCGGCTTAATGCTGCCTTCCATATTTGCAGCCATCCTGCTTCAAATTCTACTTTTATTAACAACTATGATCATCAAAGGAAAACATTTAAGCCCATATTTATACTTTTTTAGCGCCGCATTTGGATCATTTTTTTACGCAAAAGCGGCGCAAACTTGCAAAATACAATTGTATTTTGTAAGTTTGCGCCATTTTTGCGTCAAAAAGCGGCGAAGATGCGACGCTAAAAAAGTATAAATATGGGTCTTATTGTTGCAATTTGCGAAACTACCTAATGTAACATTGGAGGAAAGGATGTCTTCTGGCCAAGGAACTCATTTTCATGCCAATATATCGGTGCTATATTTCCACGTTCATGATATATCACTGTTTAGACCCTTGGTATAAGCAGGCATTCATTAGACCTTGTTCAGGATACAACTCGATATTTTTGGTCAAAATGATCTTCAAGTAATTTTTACAGAAGAGCAATGCTGGACCTGGCCCTCTCTGCAGGGTCACTTCCAAACTTTTTGTCTTCATCCCTCCTGTTTTGAGGAATTAGTTTTGCCTTTAGGACTCTGTGTACTTTACAACTGCTAAGCACTACTAAAGTGCATGTGTGCTCTACATAAAACATGAAAGAATTGGCCTACACCCAATCGGCACATTAATTTACATTTAAGACATTAGTGGATACTACATGTACACAGAGCCTGTAAGTTAAATGCTAATAGTGGGCCTGCATCACTCACACTAGAACCCACAGACATAGCCTTTTAAAACATGTTTTAGGTGTGCCACTGCAGTTTGTAGTGATATTTTAAAACTACACATTCAACCTGGCAAAATAAACCTTGTGCCAGGCCTAAACCTTCCTTTTCCAAACATATACGTTACACCTAAGGTGGACCCTAAACATGTCACAGGGCAGGGTGCATTATATTTAAAAAGTAGGACATGTGCTTTTGAGTTTTACATGTCCTGGTGGCAAAAAGCTCCCTTTTCACCACTGTAAGGGCTATCTCTCCCTTTGGATATCATTGGGTTACTTTATTACATCTGATAACTGCTAAATTTAGATTAGGGACAGATAAGAATGTTAAGTTTGAACCCAAATGAATTGTAATTCAAAATCCTCTTTAATGGCAAAGTCAGATCATAAATCACAATTCGGGGTAAAATATGATTTTAAAAATGATAACAGGTAAGAATGCCTACAAGTTATTTAGTTGTAATAACTGTTCAGTGAATGAAAATTAATCAATGATGGAATTCACTGGCATTTGGATTGAATCAAACAGTGACTTGCACAATTATTAATCAAACAGAACAAATAATGTCTGCAGGTCGCAGTGCTTGAGACAATTGTGATTGGTACAAAGTGCAAAGTTTAATCAATGAATACCAAAAGAAATCCACAAAAAATCCACTGATAATGGGGATTTAAATAGCAAAGAGGTTTCAAGTACATCAACAATGTCAGGATTGACTTTCACTGTTTTCCAACATGTGTCAATATACTTAGTACCCAATTTCTGAAAATTTACAAATTGTATGATAGATCCATATAACAAAGTGTCAATACTCCAAAAGTTTCCACAGAAAGATGGGTAATGCGTCGACGTTTTGGCCTCTAAACATTTTCATCCAGGAGACCATCCTCAGGACAAGGATGTTAAAGAAAACAGAACAATCTCCTACAAATATTAAAATACATCATATGATTAATCTGAGCTGCAGTATAACCAACCAAAACCATTGGCTGATGTCCTCAAAAGTAATATCCATCACCATAATTAAGAAGAAAAATGTGAGGGGATAGAAAGGTACCTAAAATGGTGTGGACCCCCTGAAACCGATCTCTTCCATCACCACCAGCCACTGGCAGATCCTACCTTTACTGATAATAACATAATTAATTAAGAGTCATTCGGGGGAAAATCCTACTGGAAGAGCACATTTACTCATCCCAAACCTCATCTTACTACTATGATCTCCCAATTAACACTTGTGTATTCTTCCCTTCTCCACCCCCCTGTTAATCTATTCAATCCAAATAACAGACTCTCAGGTCCTTAGCTCAAATTAACTTATACCTCCCTGTACTAATACTGTACTCATAATTCCCTATACCAATCCACCACTAATCCTTTTGGGTTCTGGAGTAGTGTGCTACTTGCCAAAAAGTGTTTCAGTGCTTCAACAGGGGTAGTAAGCGCTATATAAATACAGTTACAATTGCAATTTAGCAAGCGTGAGTGGCTGCTCACGCTGCTCCTTATGTTCTTTTGCCTTCAATGCTATTTTCTTAGTGCAAAATGCAACCATGCATTCATTTTACATGCAAGAAACTAGCGCTAAATGCTGAGAGTAAGTTTAGGGGGATACCCTACCCCAAAGTAAACATTTAGCAAGCATGAGTGGCTGCTTGCTCTGCTATTCATGTTCTGTTACATTTAATGCTATTTTTAAGTGCAAGTTGAATCCTCGAGTCAACTTTGGATGTGAAGGCACATTTTTGTGCTAGGAAAATAGAGCTAAAACCATAAGTAATCTTCTCACATAATCATGCAGAATTTGTAGGTAATTCTGCATAACTACGCAACGCAGAATAACGTCATTTATGTCCAGCCCTAAATTGTTATTGCAAGCATATCCATAAAAATAAAAACAAAACATGCTATCTAAATGAGGCCATCATGTGCTTATAATAAAGTTGTTCAATTTAAAAAGCATTCACTGAGTTGGCTGCTTTACTACAGATTAGTTAAATAAGAAGCTTTTCAGTTGTGCCGTGCATTTTATAATTTTTTTATGAAGGTGACAAGAAGAAATCACCACCCAATCCAGCACTCAACTGCAGGCAGGTACAATGCCACAGTGTCACTGGACTCTTTATAACAGCAACTTTAAAAAGTATATCAGAAATGAAGCATCATTTAACAAGACACATGAAGTGAAGGCAAATGTAATAGTGTTTTTTTCAAGATAACAAAAAAATACAATTACAGAAAACACTTTTGAACCAACTTTATCACTGTAGAGAAAGGAACCATTTTAAGGAGATTTTGAACAATGTGCACAAGCTCTGTGAAGTCACTCAAAGTAAAGGATGCCCGTGAGTAAAGTGGACTGACCCATTGTCCGATGCTGTGTGGTAGACAGAGGAAAAATGTGAATTACAATTTAACAGATCAATGAATGTAGCCTGCTGACCAACAGACGTATATTATGTTTGATTTTTTGGGAAAAAACCTTTGTATGTCCTGACAGTTAAAGCTGTGTCAAAGGCCAGACCTAAAAAACAACATTTTGCAGAAATATACGTGTACAATCAGAAACAATCTGTAATATCAGGAATTATCAACAGTACAGCGAGTAAAAAGATTCCCATGATAGCAGAGAGTTGAAATGTAATGCAAAGTGCATTTACGATTAGGTTTAACAGGCGCTCTTTCATACATTATTCAATAATGGAAAGGTAGGCAAGCAGTAGAATAACGTGTGTCTTTAAGAGGTGCCGCACACAATTTTGGGAAGACCAATTAGGAAGGTGTAAACATATCTTAAGCTTACCCTAAAGTTACCCCAAAATGCAACTCCATCCCTAAACTAAACACCGCTCAGCAAACTAACTTCAAACACTTGCAGTCCTCTTCTAGTTAATGACACAATATTTTTAATTCCATGCATTTATGTAGTTGCAGTATTTCCTTTTCGTTGTTAATATCCAAAAATATATTAATTTTTACATTTCCTAATTTTCGATTTGTCACCACTCTCGGTCTTAATTATAGCCCCAACTATAAACATAAGGAAAACTTCATCGGTAACCTTAGCTCATGTTGAGTCCCAGTTGTAAGTTAACACCATTGTAAACATTAACCAAGCATCCTGCAATCTAAAGTTTCTCCAAGGGCCTGACTGAGCTTGCCTCCTATTTCTGAAGTCTCAGGGACATCAAAGACTTCACCTGCATCTTGCTACCAGCAACGGACTCCTCTGCTGAGAGTCCTGCTCTGCAGGTGGTGCCAAGTCCCATCCTAGGCCCTTGGAGTTGAGTGTGGTGCTGCCACACAAGAACTGATGCAATGACACCAGCGCATCACTTGGAACCTCCACATCCCACTGCATGAACACCGCTTTTGCCGCCGCCTGCACCTAATACATGGACACCAATGACCGACTGCACGACGCAATGATTCCAACTTCCAGCGCAGCCCCAGCTTGGCCGGTGCAGCATCAACGCATCGAAACCAGTAGCCATCGCTTGTGGATCAGCGCATTGTCACGAGTCTCAACAAAACCAAAGTACTGTCAAAAGGTCTGTGTGCCTCCTGTACGTGGCCCGTGATCCATCACACTTTTGGATTAGCCTTGGTCCACTGCGACCAAATACCCCATGTGGGAGCTATTGTCTTTAAAGTACCGCCTTTTGATTTAACATTTATAATGTCATAACTTACCTTGGGTATGTTGGATTTTTTTCATTGTGGTCTTGTTTTACTTAGATACATATGGGCTATTTTACTAAACTTATGTGGAGTCATTTTGTGATGCTTTCACTGCGTTACTGTGAATGTGCACAAATACTTTACGCATTGCCTTTTTAGCCTGACTGCTCTGTGCCAAGCTAGCAGAGAGTGAGCACAGGCAAACTTTTAGTGTGTATCTTACTTGCCCTGACTAGGATTGTGGTCCCCATTTAAATGGAGTGCAAACCTCTGCCAACTAGAGACCCAATTTCTAACAGGCATATAACCCCATTCACCCTTATTGACCTCCTTATCTGTCCAACCTACTTAGATGGTGAAAGGGTTCTCCCCAACAAGTTTCTTTACTCTGGGCAACTCCTGACCGAAAGAATTCGAGTTACTGAACCAAACCTTCTCCATTGGCACAACAACTTTCTGGAACTCCGTTTCAATGGAGAAAAAAATTAACCCATGTACCTGTTCTCACCCTTAGATGTATATCTAACAAACATGTTGTTCCCATTGATCCAGAACCTACTCCCCAAGTTTACTGCTTTACCCTTGATCAGGTTATATTTGGCATATGTGTATCTTGACCTTTGCAGTTTATCATAAAGTGTGCCAAAACTTTATGCTCAGGAGCGCCTTGGAAATCCGTTAAATAAATAAATAAGCAAGCCTATAGGTACAAACTGACCAGATTACATCAAGGGCAGAGAAGCAGCGCTAGAAGGCTACCCTTTACAGTGACTTGTGCGAAAACAGCGAAGCAGCAATAGCTGATTCCTGAGATCCAGGGCCAAAAGCAATACTTGTTGCAAGGATTGTCCAGATGCCCTGAGTCTCTCCACCCTGGAGAACTGGCCTGGCACTGGCCAACAATGCTTCTTTTTTGGCAATTCAAACGATTATATGTCAAACATCTTGCTTGCAATATTAAATATGAAGCATTACAAAACCGGCGGTGGCAGTTAGGCTACACATTTATTATCAAATTATTTAGAGCCTTATTTTCACATGTAGAGCGATGAAATGGTGTCTCCAGGTTAATCGTTTTGATTTCTTTCTTTTTTTTTGTTTTGTCTTTTATATTAAGTACTTCAATTATTTATCACTCTTATCTTCTTGTTACATCTAGTGTAGTGTCCTACCTTCTTCTGGGTAAACGTGTGCTTTATAAACATTTTAAATGAAAAAAGTGGAAAAATAAATAGGATATGTTCAACACAGCAAAGGTCATACAATGAATCTAAATAAGTACAATTTACATGGACTGATCGCGGTTCCCACCAACCAGTGGTGAACACCCTTGTACTAATGGGAAATATTTACCACAAAACGGACAGTTATATGCCATACAGCAAATGGGAGGTGCTGAACTGTGCTAGGAACATTCTAACAAAAGGTAATGAAAATGTAACATAGCAGGTCTTGATGGCACCAGTCGCAGGATGTTTCAAAAGCAGGGAGTCTAGTTGGAAAACCCTGTATTGACTCACCAAATTGACAGGCTTTGCAAAATAGACCTCACATAGCCTTTTAACCCTTAATGGCTTTACAGAGTTCCCCTCCTTGCATTACACTTTGCCCGTCAACCACCTCTTACTTGCTTCAGAGTGGTTACAGAAAGGGCAAGAGGTGAGAACCATATGAAGTAAGCAGGGCCCAGAGGGTTACTCACTTACTAACTTGTTTTGTTGTTGTCTTCGGGATCAGGTGTATCAACGGTAATGCCAATACCGAAAGGCAAGCCAGGGGTAGCAGCATCTGCCCATGACTACCCCTATTTGACATCCGTACTAGGCAGTGACATCCATGTTAAGCAGAAAAGAACATAAGAACATGCATTTGCAATGCAATGGGTCTCGCGTTTGCTCGAGTTAGAGCTAATAGCGTTCTAATCTCCTAACCGGACATTTCTTGCCACATAAACTGAAAAGTAAAACAGTGTCACATAATCGAGCTCACGGCCGCCATGACCGGAAAGCAGACACACAAAAGGAAACAGAGGTTTGTTCGCAATGAAACGTATCGGCAAAAGTGCAATAATCCATGTAACTGGCAAAAGTGCAATTATCCATGTAACAGTGTCGATGCCATGCGAAGCGCTCGGTTACCTCCCAGCAAGATCGCGCTGCCTGCGAAATAAAGAGAAAAAGTAGACCAGAAACTATACAGAAAACATCGAGCCTCGTATTTGTTTTCAGTAGTTGCCGCTGTGCTCAAGGCGGACTAAACACCAGAAAAGGCATGACGTGAGTGTGACTTTCACTAATGAAATCAAGCGAATTTTAAAAGGCAAGCCCACGAACCAACGAAAGAGATGGGCATGAGATGGGCGGGGTTAAAAATTAAAAGCCCATAGAGAGATTACACCAGGGACAGAGCGCTTTCGCGCTCGACCCTAAAAAAGGGACACTTCTAAAGGATCAACTAGGTAAAACAACCAATGGGGAAACTACAGAACACCACGTCTGATCAAAAGGAATTATAAGACATAAAGCAAAGTAAGAAATCGTGAAATGCCTCTAGTGCTTCAAAGTGCAAAATATGTGAACAGAACAATCTTTTCTGGTGGCTCCTGAAACTGTTGCAAAGGCCATGCCTGTTAAAGCAATTTATCAAGGAATTATTTGTGTAATGGTACCAACAGCAGAATAGGAGAAGTGTCTTTCTTCAATTTGATGGTAATGATGGATGATTTCCTGCCAAACACCTGCAGTACAACTTAAAACGGATTTGACCCTATTCAACGACAAGTCCATGACGAATATGGAGCACTGATCAAAACTAATGATACACTGGGGCTTTGTAATAAAAGGGAGGGGAAATAAATCTTCACTAAGGGCTTGATTTTGAAATTGGTGAATGGGTTTCTCCATCACAACATGACGTAAATCCCATCTGCCGATATCTAAATCCCATTATTTACTATGAGATTAAGATTTCAGGGCATGGGATATCCGTCACCGTTGTGATAGAGTAACCCATCCACCAATATCTAAGTCAGGCCCTAAGTGCCCTATTTAGAGTTTGGTGGACAGGATACTCTGTCGAAACATGACAAATAACCCACATAGTACCAGCGGCAGTTCATCCATAGAGACAGATGAGGCACTTAGGAGTTGCCACACAATACTTGATCTTGGCTGTGCAAGTGTGATTTGTGCAAATGTTATCATGCAGCCCGAGCCGCAATGTTAATAGTGCAGCAGGAGAAGGCATGGCCGCCCCTCTGTTAATGTAGCTGTGATCAAATGGCAGCCATAAATTACAGTGCACACGTCAAGCATAACAAATGATCAAGTGAGTCCAATCTGACATCCGCACTTTCAAAGCCTCAGGATATCGCACTGTTGGAGAGCCTGGGGGGCAGAGACGGCAAGTGCCTGGTCTCTGATGGAGCACTGGGTTGCCCCGTTCAAGCCGATCCCATCCCTGCTCTCTGTTAATGTAGCTGTGATCAAATGGCAGCCATAAATTACAGTGCACACGTCAAGCATAACAAATGATCAAGTGAGTCCAATCTGACATCCGCACTTTCAAAGCCTCAGGATATCGCACTGTTGGAGAGCCTGGGGGGCAGAGACGGCAAGTGCCTGGTCTCTGATGGAGCACTGGGTTGCCCCGTTCAAGCCAATCCCATCCCTGCTCTCATATTCTTCAATGACAGTCTAATACTCTGTATTTTTATGTGCAGCGTTAGGACTGGCTAGGCTACGCTGGGTCAACGCTAGCTAAAGACACCATGCCCATTCTGTGCGCATCAAAACCAGTGATTATTTGCACATTGCTTTTAGAGTGCCATGGCCTTGTGTACAGCTCGGAGTGAGGAGGCTGTGTGAAGGAGGCAGACCTCACCCTTCATGGCAACTTATAAACTTTGCAAAGAGTCATTATTATGCATGTTCTTGCCTAGTGAATTAGCAAACTCCACCTAACTAAACGCTGGTGGCGGAAAAACGTGTGCCGCTCTGAGAAGGAAAAGTTCCAGGTCCAGGTTAACACTACAGCAATGCAGCAAGGGCAATGGAGTCACAGGAGCAAGGCCCCGGGGAAGCAGAGCAGCTGTGGAAAGAGTGAGGCATGGAGCCATTTCGGATAAGAAATCAGAAACTTCTTGATGAAAGGTAGGTGACATTATGCCACAATGCTGAATTTAGGTATGCGTTCTTTTTGTGTTACTCCAATAATGACGTAATGCAAACTATTATCACCCCTCTTTGCATTATTGAAATATGTGAATTGACCAAAAAGAAAGCATACAGTATGCATGATTCCTTTTTGGTAAATTCACATATTTCAATAAAGTAGGGCGCGGCGATAGTAGTTTGTATTTTGTCATTATCGGAGTGACACAAAAGGAAAATGTGGCGCCATCATTATTGAATGCCACCTGCGGCTGCTGCATACTACAAGTGCCATAGGCTGTAATGCACTTGTAATAAGGCAGACAGGACATCCAACATATCTGTGACAGTATCCGCCAAGCTCTAAATAAGGCCCTAAGTAACTAATATACACTTGAACAACTCTGCAAGTGTATAATACTATCTAAGCAAGTGGCAGCGGGCTATAGCTCCATGCACCTAACCCCCATCCCCTGCTGTACACTAAGATTTTAATAAAAAAACTAGAAAATTGCTCATGTGTGCACTCATCCTAATATCTGCTGCCAAGGTGCAATCCTTAAAAAAAGAATTATGAACAATTCAAATATTGATGGTGCACCACACTAAACAATATTAAAAAGTCCAGTTCTTAAATGTAAGTTCATTAACATCTTCTCTTTATTCTTCGTTTCTTTAAAAATAGGACACATTCATAGTAGAAACAGCCAAAGCGTTTCGTCCTTAAGACAGGACTTCTTCAGGGCTATTAGTTTAATTCAATTTCAATCCGCCAGATTCAGGGAGATAGTCACATTGTGGACGAAGTGTCAATTACACTCAATATCAGCACTGGGCAGTGGAGTTGTGAACAAAGACGATGTACAGAAGGCAAGGCTTCACATTTTGTATTGTGTATAATATTTGAACTCTACATGTGTCCCCTTGCTCAAAGTCGTTGACAAATGAGGAATTATAAATAAAAAGGGAGGAAATATGAGCAAAAAAGAGACACAGTAGCAAAACTTTTAAAACTATAGACGGGAGCATATGTCATGAACATGTACGCCACTGGGTCCATTTCCTTCATCTGGCAACCAAGTGAAAAATAAAATGTGAAACTTTTTGCACCTTTTAGTTGCACCTTCGTTATGTAGGCCCCTGAGCACATGAAAGATGTTGCAAAAGCTGCACTGAATACCATTATGATCAGAGTACAACTACTATGTAACTGATGTGTCATCTTGCATTATTTCACTAGCCCCTGTACTACATTTCATTGCAAAATACTGGAATTGCAAAAAATACAGCTTTTCAAATAAACAAAGTACTTTATTCCAGTTCGAGATTTTAGCCATTTAAATGAGTGGATATACAACTGACCTTTAATTGGAATGTTTAATTTTGTGACGTCAGTATGTGTGTGACACACCTCTTGACATTAAGAAGATCAAAGGTTGTCTTCTTTTGTCCACCTCACAGCACTTTGCTGATTCATCAGCATGGTATTAGGTGAACTCATTGAGTTCAAACTCATTGACTAGACTTTGGGTTGCAACAATTTCATGGAGTAAACATCAGGTGGCGGATTCACACATTTAGCTTTTCGTGGACATTGTGAAACCATGAACAGAACGCAGACAAGATATAATATGGTTGAGCAGCCGCATGGTAGGGCTGCCTTGAGCCCTTTTGAAAGCAAAGGACCACGGCTTGGTGACACCCTGGTTTGGTAGTAAAATACAGCTATATTTTGAGTGCATTGAGCCCCTCAGAATCCTAGGCCTGGGTGCCACTGCACATGCTACAATATTAATGGCCACATCACTGTGACTGGCGAGATGGGGTGAATCATCTAGTAAATTATAGCTGCAAACATGATAGTGGGCATAGTAGAAGTAGTGCTATAATTAGCAGTAGTGCCAGTAGAAGGGGCACCAGTAGCAAACATTAATAGAATTAGTGGCTGTGCTGGCTCTAGAAGTAGCATGAGTATTAGTAAAATAATTCATAGTTTTCTGTGTTACCTGTATACATAGAGTAGCTTGTAGCACTAGTAGTGCTAGTAGTAGGACCAGTAGGCCTTCTATAAGCAGCAGTAATAATAGAATTACTATTCAAAACTAATTTTCAGTTCTACTAGTAGTAGTAATCTAAATATTGCTTGATGCTTAAGCACTATTACTAGGCCCTGATGTTGTGGTACCAGTAGTACTTATAAAATCAAAAGTACTTACAGTGATAAAAATAAAAGCAGTGTTAGCATTTGTATTATCACTTATAGTAGTGCTACTACCTGGAGTAGTAACATTAGTAATACTAATGGCAGTAATTATGATATGCATGTTAGCCCTACACGTACTACAGGGGACAGACCTACTTGTAACTACAGTGGAAATAGTACTAAAAATAGAAGTAGTTGAAAAACTGTTAGTAGCACTAAAAGCAGCAGTACCCGTAATAGAAGTAAATGGCAACAACTCTGAAGTGAGGAAGCAGTCCACATTTCTTTTTGTATGGAATAAAAAACAGTTTATAATTGCCTTTGGTTTATTTTCAAAAGCAACTAAAATGGGAGTCTGAATTTTACTCAGTGTAATGGAATCTTAATGTTAATGCAATGTTTGCATGCAAAGTAATGAGATGAAAAGCATTTCATGTTTTGCTTGTAGATGAATTTGTAAGGATTTGTCAGGTTCCTTCAGCATATAATGTTAGTTCACCTTACAACACGCTAGTGTGTTTGCATATTGTAATTACACAAAACAGCCCTGAAAAATATGTAAATATTTAGTGTATAGCAGTGGTTGCCAACCTCTGTTCCGGGGACCCATGGGGGTCCACAAAGCCTCCTCATGGGGTCTGTGACTGCTCAGAAAATGTAATAATATCAACAGATTAGGTCCCCAGCTTTCAGTAATGATTCATTGGGGGGTCCCCGGATTCCAATAATGATTCAGTGGGGGTTCCTGGGTTCCCTGTACTTCAAAAGTCGGGGTCCACAGAAGTCAAAAGGTTGGGAACCACTGGTCTATCACAATGATTTGGCACTGACCATAACAATCCAGCAATATTTCCACTGAATCAGCCTAATGTGTTTATTCTATGTTTGTTGATAAAGTAGAATCCTTACTTTGGACAGTCTTCTAACAAATACTGTAACGAGGGGAGGTCTCCTTTGGCCGCTGCATAGTGAATAGGTAATGCTCCTGTGTCTGTAGTAACCATCGCGTCGCTGCTTCCGAATCGCAGTAACCAATTGATTATTTCGTGGTGACCGAACCTTGCAGCAAGATGCAGAATCGTGGCACCGGAATTATCTTTCTCCTGTTGATAGAACAAAAATATAATTACATCTTTGACGATGCTACAGAAATTATGTAAATAGGATCATAAATATGTTTTGAATGGCTTCCTATAGGTGAAAATAGAATCAATAAAATCAAGCGTGTCTTTCCTAACAGGCTACCTAATAATTAAAACTCCATGTATACATTTTTCAGATGGACAAATTATGAGAGTGTTGGATACCTAACACATAAAAATTGCATTGCATCGTAGTTGCATTTATATAGTGATTCATTTTCCTAATAACTTTCCGAAGCGCTTTCTATTGACCGTAGCTTGTCACACCCTATGCTGTGCTTGTTTGGACGATTGTGGGCTAATAGTGCAGCCTAAGGCCCATATCTATACTTTTTTTAGCGCCGCATTTGCGTCATATTTTTGACACAAAAGCGGCGCAAATGCGGCGCTAAAAAAGTATAAATATGGGTCTAAGGTGGTCATTTCAACCTCGGCGGTCTTTTTACAAGACCGCCGAGGGGGCGCCGTGCGGAAGACCCCCGCTAGTGGCAGTTTGCCGCTCGGCGTATTATGACTGTTGGCTGCTCTCCGTCCTTTTACCGACGGAGAGCCGCCAACAGCCATACTGGCGGGCGGCGGGGAAGTGGAGGTTGCTCCACCGCCACGCCAACAGAACACCGCCCACCGAATCACGTCCTATGATTCGGCGTGGCGGTGTTCTGTTGGCGGTGTGGTGTCAGAGGAGCAGCCCCCATGGCTCCCGTCCCCTCCCGGAGGATCGACGGAACAGGTAAGTCGATCGTCCGTTAGGGGAGGGGGGTGGGGGGTGTTGTGTGTTGTGTGGGTGCATGGGGGTGTGCGTCTGTGTATGTAGAGGGGGTGTGTGAGTGCGTGTATGCTTGCGGGGGTGTTGCGTGTTTTGGGAATGAGTGCATGTATGTCTGTGGGTATGTCTGTATGGATGTGTGCGTGTATGTTGGAATGTATGTCGGTGTGTGCTGGTGGTGCCTGCGTGCGTGTCGTGTGTGTGTGAGTTATGTGATGTAGGGGGTCGGGGTGGGGAGGGGGGCCCTGCCACCTTTGGGGGGTGGCAGGGGTGGTGGGGGGGTAGGGGAGGGAGTCGGGGTGGGGGTGAGGGGTGGGGGAGACCCCTATCAGTGCTAGGGAAGGAATTCCCTGGCACTGATAGTGCTTACCGCCATGGATTTCATGGCGGTTCCAACCGCAGGAAATCCACGGCGGTAAGCCGGGCCAAAATACCGCCGGTGGTATAGTGACGGCCACCGGGCTGGAGACCGAGGTCTCCAGCCCGGCGGTCGTCTCCGGCCTGGCGGGCGGGACGGTGAAGCGGCAGATGACCATGGCGGTAACCGCCATGGTCATAATACAAAAAAAAAGACCGCCAGCCTGTTGGCGGTCTAACCGCCGCTTCTCCGCCTTCCGCCAGGGTCATAATGACCCCCTAAGTATTTTAGTGTTATACTTCATGATGTAGGGGTGCTCTAACTGTTCTGGTGCCAGAAATGGGTTCACGAGACCTAAGAAGTCATCAGTGTTCCCCTTTATCTCACATCTAAGTGTTGAGCATATCATAATTAAGAAAAGACGCTCCTTCCTAATTGCGGCGTGGTAGGGATCACCAGCATGGTTTTGCATGCATTGCAAAAAGCCATTTTGCAGGTGGCAAACTGATGATTCTGTAAACAGCCGTGTTTGCCATCACAAAACAGCTTCGTACGTATGGCCCCCTAAGATTCAACACCTAGGCTAAATTGGTAGTTTTGGTAGGTATATTGTCATAACAGAAAATGAAAGTAATACATACACATAGGACAGGTGTGGCGGTAAATATTGTATACACACCTGCCACACTCCATGATAACACCTTTAGACTTGGGTCACCATTATGCCTGGTCCTTAGAACTTTATCGAGAGTGGATCTGTCTGTGAAGCATCCTTTATCTCTGGGGGATTGCTGCAGCAACCCAGCTCCTATGTGTTTTGACCTTTTGCTAACCGAATCCCAAATAAACCACAGTGTTCCTTTAACATTATCCCAGGCAATCGTTATAAATATACTACTAACTTGTCTAATAATCTGTGCTCCTTGCACCTTTTTAATAATAAATATGCAAAAATATTTTTTTGAAACCGCTTCTCACACGCTTCAGAAATGGTCCCATTTAACTTCAAATTTATTGGATTCAAATTTGGAGCTCGAAGCACATGACCCACGTCATGAAGACCGTAGTGACTTGTTGGCTGACTCCTACTCAAGGTCTTCCCTGGTGTTCTTACATACATTTCACCTTGTCTCATTGGGGCTTGTGGAAACGTTCTCTCAAATAAAGACTGGTGTGGACCTGCTAAAAAAATATAGGTGATGCTCCATGTCTCAACTCCTTCACAGCTGCCAGTTTCAGTAGGATAAAAATGACAATGTCAGAGCACCATATATCAGATGGTTGGGATCCAAGGCCTGCGAGCATAGACCATTGATTATGAAATCGCCCCACTGGATCCTCCCAGCAGCTGCCATGACTAGGATTTGGGGGTAGCAACGATCCTTCTTCTGAGTCCTGCTACTTTTGTAGTGATGCCACTGAAACGATTACTCATTTCTTGTTCTGTCTGGAGAAAATGGTCGTAGCACTTTTCAAGTCAGTAGGCACAGGAAACTGGCATAGGTGTTGTACTGCTTTGTTAATCAGCAAGCTCTTTGGTGTTTTTGCTTATCACAATTTATTGTACAGGCTTGGAGAGTTTGGTACAGCTACTTAAACACGATTAGTTAACAGATGGCAATACATTATGTTAGTGTCTTTCTAGCAAGGAACTCGTCTCTACTGAGAAATGCAAGCCATTTCTCAGTTTTCAAGGTTTTATTTAAATGTTAGTTTTTTTTATCATTTTTAATTGACAAAAAAGGATAAATATAAGACTATGCATTTAACTAGCCCTAGACCTCGTCTGCACTATCTATGAGGAGATGGCCAAAATACAGCCTGATGGTGTTGCCATGCCTGCCATCCTTTTTTTTTCTTCCTTTTTTTCCTTAATGAAGTCATTTTGTGAGGAGGGAGCAGTCATGTGCTGCTTACCATTAACACCCGTACAACTAGCAATGTGAATTCTGCTTTCCATTTTAGTCAATCCCTTAATGTTGTCTAAAACAGATAGTAAGTAGCCTTGTGAGGTGGCAAGGCATTGACTGGCTGTGTAACCTGCATTTCTCCCGTAGCCCCATCCACCAGGGCATTCAACATTACCGATTTTGGGGCATATTCACAGAGGCATTATCGAGTACGTAACGTAGTACCCCCTAGTTGTCTTTTAAGTACCCTTACAAACCTTCAGGAATTGGCACAAAAGCATCTAAAATGGGACTAGAATGGGAACATTTATAAACAATTAGTTTATATAGGAAGGACTTTGCCTTCTTTGCACTTTTACAAATAGGCTGGACATTTTGGGGGTGATTCACAAATGAATGTAAGAGTACGCGAAAGAGTACTCCTATAGTACTACTCATAAATGTTTTTGTGAATCAGCTCATTTACATTGACTACTAACACCCAAGAGGCTCAAGTTTGGATTAAATGTACCTGCACATTTCTTTCTACGATTACATATGTACTTTGCTTACTGTAGTCCCCTGCATTGGATGCATGCTTTGCCACAGTCTACTGACAACTGTATCACCTCCTTCATGCCCCTGGCAGGAGGAAGGGTTCCAAGGTCCTGATGCTCAACAACACCACAGACCTACTTTTCCTTATGGAAATGTGGCTAAACCACACATTATCACATGGTATCTCCACAGAAATCCTCCCTGGCTACAAGATCACCACGAAATACAGACATTTCATGCCCGGAGGCAGAATCACAGTCATCCACAAGAGTGCCATCAGCTGCACCACCTCCATTGACCAGTCATCCTCAAACATGGAACATCTCTCATTCATGCTCCATCTCATAGCCAACTTCACCTTAAGTGGACCTCTCATCTACAGACCACCAGGCACTAAATTCACCTATACCATTACAGACTTTGGGCCTGATTTAGATAGTGGCAGAAGGAATACTCCATTCCAAACAAGAACGGATATCCCATCCGCCATATTACAATAGCATCATTTTCCATGGGGATCGCAATACAGCAGAGAAGATGTCCGTCACATTTGTGACGGAGTATTCCATCTGCCATAATCTAAATCAGGCCCTTTGTCACATCACTCACCCTCGATGTTAGCAACAATTGCATCCTACTTGGGGACTTGACCTTCACCTCGAAGACTATGCCAATCCCAACTCAAAAGCACTCATTGGAGACCCTGGAAGCTTCGGTGGCACCAAACAAGTAAAGGGACACCTACCCGTGTTGATGGACAATTTTCATCACTTTCAACAACACCAAAGTCAACAAGCCCACACCAGTCTCCTGGGCAGACCACAACCTCAACCTCATCAAGTTCAGCATCCCTGACCTGGTCCAATGCACATGCACCATTACCAAGCCAGCCCATAGAAACCGAACAGCATTTTTGGCAAGGACTGGAACACCACTCTCAATACCCATCAACCTGAACATAGCAACACCCTCCCCAAAGACTTCAAGAATTACAACAATTGAATCACCTCCAATGCTGATTCCCTGACCTCCATCAAACACAGCAATACAACTAGAGCTAGACCCCAGACCAGTTGGCACATGGAGAATCTCATATTGATGAAACTCTATTGTAAACAACTGAAGGTCAAATGGAGAATGAGCCAGGACAATGCAGACAGGAGCACATTCAAATCCATCCTGAGGGGCTACCATCAAATTATCTGGGCCATTGGGAAGTACTTTAACTAACCAGGGGTTGCCTCCAACTTGATCAACCCCTCACAGGAACTCTGCAAGAACCTGCCAATTCTTCAGCAACAAAACCACTGCCAGTTACATCAGCTTCAACCCACATCCAACAAGAGCACAGAAACTGCTCTCATTGCTGCCACAGGTTACATCTGAATGATTCTGGACAGGAGAGACACAGTGACTCTCCTGGACCTCTCTGCAGAATTTAACATGGTCTCCTACCCCATCCTTATTCAGAATCTACAAAACATCAGAATCCAAAAACACGCACTCCGATACATCTGCTCCTTCCTCACTTGACCTCATCTGCAGAGTTCTGCAAGGATCCTTGTTGAGTCCGTCCCACTTCACACATACATTATCCTTCTAGCCAGCTTAATTTGCTCTCATGACATCAACATCCTCTACTACGCCAATGACAAACAACTGATTTTCTTCCTCATTGACAAGGCACTGAGAACCCAAATAAAGTTCAATGCCTGCATGACTGAAATCACCCACTGAATGAAGACCAACTGTCTGAAGCTGAACACCAACAAGACTGTAATCATGATCTTCAGGAAGAGCACTTCTCCGTGTAACTCCACCTCGTGGCCAACACAGCTAAGACAGAACCCCACCACTCACGACAAGACACTCAAGATCATCATTAACATCAAACTCAACAAGACCACCCAAGTCAATGCTATTACCACCTCATGCCTCCATACTTTGAAGATGCTGAGGAAGGTTTTCAAATGGCTCCTAATCAGCACCCTGAAAAACATCACTCTCACCCTTGTCATAAGCAAGGTGGACTGCTGGAACATCCTCTATGAAAGCACCAACAAAGAACTCCAAAGAAGGCTACTGACCATTCAAATGTTGTGGCTTGAATCACTCTCAATTTTCCACACCAGACTCACATCACACCACACCTGAAGGAGCTTCATAGTTCCCCATACACTAATGAGGACATTTCAAACTCCTCACCCACACTACCAAGGCACTACATAACACAGGCCCAGCATATCTCAACGATCGCATTTACTTTCAGAAACCTTCCTGACACCTCTGTTCGTCCGGACTCCTACTTGCACATATCCCATGCATATGGAAAACCCGAGTTAGCGATTGATCCTTCTCCCACATCGCTACTAAACTCTGGAATGACCTGCCCCTACACATAGGAGTCTCCTCCTCATTTCTTGAACTCTGCAAAAAGCTGAAAACCTGGATTTTCGAGTAGTCCCATTAGGCCCTAGGTTTGGCATGCCTTCTCAACACCAGGATAACCTCCCAGGTGATAGTGCACTCTAGCAACACAAAAGGATGATGGACGGAGTATTGAAACTTTTCAAACACTCACCCCCAGTCACAGATCTGGGTTTAATCCATTGTTCTTTTGCTCACCCAGCCATATGGGTCAGTCTTGACCCTATATGGCTGGGTCCAAACTGGAATGGCATGAGCAGCAAAAAGACAATGGATTTAGGCCCAGATCTCTGTACTGGGGTGAATGTCTGACATTGTTCAGCATTCCATCCATCACTTGTTCTTTTTGCATTTGTCGCTCTAAGTGGGAAGGGTATGCCCAGACGTGGGTCTCCTGCATCCCATGCCACTGGATTCAAGCTAGCCTGGCTGATGAGGGGTGAAACCCCGAAACCAGTCCCAGGATGCTTGTTTCCAGTCCAGGGAAGACCTGGCCTGGCAATTCGGGCTGGACTGTTCCCATGGGGAACAGGGTCAAGACTGATTTGCATATGGTTGGGTCCAAACTGGAATGGCATGGGCAGCAAAAAAACGGTGGATTTAGGGTCAGATCTCTGTACTGGGGGTGAATGTTTGACATTGTTCAGCAATCCTTTGCATTTGTCGCTCTAAGTGGGAAGGGTATGCCCAGATGTGGGTCCCGTGCTTCCCATGCCACTGGATTCAAGCTAGCCTGGCTGATGAGGGGTGAAACCCCGAAACCAGTCCCAGGATGCTTGTTTCCAGTCCAGGGAAGACCTGGCCTGGCAATTTGGGCTGGACTGTTCCCATGAGGAACAGGGTCAAGACTGATTTGCATATGGCTGGGTCCAAACTGGAATGGCATGGGCAGCAAAAAAACAGTGGATTTAGGGTCAGATCTCTGTACTGGGGGTGAATGTTTGACATTGTTCAGCAATCCGTCTATCACTTGTTCTTTTTGCATTTGTCACCGTAAGTGGGAAGGGTATGCCCAGACATGGGTCCTGTGCTTCCCATGCCACTCGATTCAAGCAAGCCTGGCTGATGAGAGGTGAAACCCCAAAACTGGTCCCCGGATGCTTGTTTCCAGTCCAGGGGAGACCGGGCCTGGCAGTTCGGGCTGGACTGTTCCCATGGGGAACAGGGTCAAAACTGATTTGCATATGGCTGGGTCCAAACTGGAATGGCTTGGGCAGCAAAAACACGATGGCTGACATCGTTCAGCATTCTGTCCATCACTTGTTCTTTTTGATAGTACACTCTATACATCTGCATGACATAACAGAGTCAGGATGGCTCAGTAGATTTGTAGAGCTCAGTATCTGTTTCACTTCCTAATGTCTCTTGCCATACCTACAGAAATGAAAAATTCTCAAAAGGGAAATGAACTAGACATTTCATAAGGAGTTTCTTTCAAAGTCTGCTCTCTGTTGTTATGGCCAGAGAAACTGTCTATTACTATGCTTGATGTTTAGATTTGTCGTCTGGGTGCAACTATATACTCCCACTGTGACAGTAGTGGTTAGAGCCTACTCTTTAACTATTATCTGAGGTTCTAAGGGACCTGTTCGTGCCCCCAGAGGATGCTTGTTAAAATCTAGAAAATATTCTGTGCTGTGCATTCAGGTTTCAAAATTTCTCTTTTAATAAGAAACTATCATATCCTCTTTACTCAGGCTTGATAGCGCAGCTGTAAGCAGACCTTACGATATTAACAAAGGGGCATATTTATACTCTGTTTGCGCCGGATTTGCGTCGTTTTTTTTTACGCAAATCCGACGCAATACTACCTCCATATTTATACTTTGGCGTTAGACCCGTCTAGTGCCAAAGATCTTGGAGTTTGCGTCATTTTTTTGTGTGGACACCTACCTTGCGTTAATGATATGCAAGGTAGGCGTTCCCTTCTAAAAAATGACTCCGAGGCATGTACGCCGTATTTACACTCCCGTGCAAAAATGACGCACGGGAGTGGGCGGGTCAAAAAAAATGACGTCCAGCCGCTTTTGCGTAATTTTTTAACGCCTGGTCAGGGCAGGCATTAAGGGACCTGTGGGCTCGGAAGGAGCCCAGAGGTGCCCTCCCATGCCCCCAGGGACACCCCCTGCCACCCTTGCCCACCCCAGGAGGACGCCCAAGGATGGAGGGACCCATCCCAGGGAACTTAAGGTAAGTTCAGGTAAGTAATTTCTTTTTTTTTTTGTGGCATGGGGGGCCTGATTTGTGCCCCCCTACATGCCACTATGCCCAATGACCATGCCCAGGGGACATAAGTCCCCTGGGCATGGCCATTGGGCAAGGGGGCATGACTCCTGTCTGTGCTAAGACAGGAGTCATTTCAATGGGGGTTGGGAGTCAAAATAAATGGCGCAAATCGGGTTGAGGCCAGAATTTTGCCTCAGCCTGACTTGCCCCATTTTTTTACGCCCAAGCTCCATTTTCCCCTACGCCGGCGCTGCCTGGTGTAAGTCATTTTTTTTTACGCACACCAGTCAGCTCCGCCAGCTAACGTCATTCCATAAATAAGGCGCCCGCATGGCGCTTTGGAATGGCGTTAGCCGGCGTTAAAATCTTTGACGCACAACAGAGTTGGCGCAGTTGTGCGTCAAAAAGTATAAATATGGCCCAAAGAGTTTTCAGAAGAACTACAGAGATGGACTGTGGCTCCACCCAGGGGTTGGTTCATCTGAGTTCAGCATTTGATTTGTCAAGTTGTATGTGCTTCCACACAAAGAGTGCTTACCCTCCAAACAGCTGTGATCATTTATCAAGCTGCTTAAGCCTGGTGCTTTATCAAGCAAAGGTACCTTGTTTGACCTTTTGATCACACATATGACAGTAAGATCGATGGAGCTTGCCCTTCAAGGCCATTCAAATGCTACTGTGATGCCAATAAACAACTTCTTCTAGATAACTATGTAACTATGGTGTTTGTTCTTCTCTGGTTGCCATGTGTTTATGCTCAATATATCAGGGCTTTGTTGGTTGTGTAGAAAGCCAATGATCAAAGCTAAAAGGTAGATTTGTTTATTATGAAAAGAGATACAATAAAGTCAGTGGGCCTAACTTATTTATTGTGAAAAAAACATGTTAAATCTACCATTTGAGTGTAGATTGTTATTACTCTATATAAATCTGCAATAAAGTATTTTCGTTACAAGAAATCTCACAGCTTACCATAGCAGGCAACGTTTTTACAGTTAGTTACTATCATTGACAAACCACTGGGATAAAAGATTAGCAGTACAATAATGTATGTTAGAAGACCTAGTAATTCACCTTGACAACTGTAACATTGTTTACAATTCCAACTTTGTAGCTGCATGTTTGGTGGTTGCCTTGTTGGAAAACATACACTCAATGCAGTAACCTTGAATTGGTTATGGTGACAAGCCACTGATAAAGGGTAGAGGTCTGATTGGTTCGCTGGAAAACGTTAAGTCTGAAGCCATATGTGTGCTCTCTTTATTATAAAACATTGTGAGAAAAGCAATAGGCTTGGCTTATTTATAGTGAAAAGCATTTATTAAAACCAATTAGCATTCAGTGGTGGCTTGTTATTCGCACTGTGATGCAAGCTATGAAATAAAGAAAAGATGGTTCTGTGGGACTGACTTCAATCATCTAATGAGGTGAAAATCCATGTCTATATATTATATCATATACAAAACTCACAATTGTATTGTATTCTTTCATTAGTGGTGCTGATAAAGAAATCAAAAATGTGCAGGCAGCACAGTGTGCAATAGTGTGGTAATTAACATATAATACATATATACAAAGTGGGTATTTATAAATCAAACAAATCAGTCCAGCCTAACTACTGTTCCAGAAAACAAAACCTTTGCTGAAGATTCCCACAAAACTATCAACATTTCGCCTCACAGTCTTACAAATAGTAGGTCTCCTTAGGACCAAATTCTGCCTAACCAGACACCGAAAAAATAATATATAAGAATGTCTTTTAACCTCATGGACCTATTCCTTTTATACACTACCAAATAGTTATATGAAAAAGCGCACACCTCTCAATTGTATATGACTTGCCAATATGGAGGTCTTCTTTATAAATATCAAAATTCTTTCCTGTAATAAAGTCACCTTATGTCGTATTCAGAAGTACCATTATTTGTGTAGACACCATAACTAACTTGTGTGCAACTAAGTAACCTGCCACGAGGAACGAATAAAGTCAGACAAACGGCTCTCATACCTATATGGTGCTGGAGAAACATCCACCATAACAAATCAACTTTGTGCACTAAACCAAATAATAAAGAACACCCAGAGTCATTGAATCATGTGCATTGAAAGTCCAGAGTCACCATATCACATGTATCTGTGCACCATGAGATGAAAAGTATACTGTGGTATGCCGCTATAAAACATTCTGCCCCACCAAGCTACATATCTTGGTCACCAGTGTCCCATGCTGCATAATCCCATGTAATGCATCTCTATTTGTCCAAGCATGCATTAAAAGAGGGGCCCCAAATTCAACCTCCACCACAGATTAGTTCACCTCCACACTGGTTCCCAAAAGAATCTCTGTGCTTTCCAACACCGATTACTTCTGTGGTATAGAGAGGGCACACAGCCTCTCCCAGTACATCCAAATCAGCTAAGACTCAGCACGCAGCATAGCAGTTATGAAAGCGGAACTAGACTGTCAACTATGGTGGCCATCTTAGATTGAGACTCCATGAGCTTGTTCAAAGTCCATAAACGCATGGGTCATGGAAAGGGAACACCTAGCCCGTCAACCATGTCGTCTATATTAGGTACAGACACCACGTGCTAGCTCAGTGCCCATAGTCAGATGTCTCTCAACTACCTGATGCATGGGCAAAGGGGCAATGGGGGCCAGGGTGGTGGAATGGGGAAGAAGAAAAAGATATAGAGGTGGTATGATCATTGTATATAAGTAATCATACCAGTCAACCTCCATTCCCAGTGAGGAACACCCACACAGTTAATTATGGTCGCAAAGCAAAAGGATGGTGAACCTCAGGCAGTAGCAATATTACAAAAGTATCAAAAAGCTTCACATTAGTCTACTGGATGGTATAATCATAGAGGAACTGTGTGTCCCAACTGGAAATGTGTAGACCCTCACTACCTCTTTGAACCTTATATATCTATGGCCTGTGTGTAGTCCATATAGGGTCTGTATGAGCTAATAGTAACGCGTAGGTATCGAGTAGCCCTAGCGCACAAAGGTATCTCTATGTGGAGAACCTAGTGGGTCCATATGAGGCATACCAAGTTATAGTCATATAACAGATCAACAAGTGTTCGAGGCACGGTTTCTCATAGCTACAAACATAACCTCTTTAGTAGTATTCAATAGTAAAGACTTAAGGCTCATTCCTGATGATGAGAAACCTGTATGGAATCACTGAACTTTAATTTGGATGGATGTCAAAATGTAAGAGGGTGTCACAAAAGAGAATGGTACATAAAAATCCATATTTAACATCCACGACTGGAATACAATTGGCAAACCAAAGTAAGTTCACATGTATGCATGGCTTGCATACACACATACAGCACTGTAGAGAAGTGAAATCAGCTCTCAATATTACACGTCATCTTTATACTTTGCTTAGGATTGTAGCCATGGCTCTCAGTTCACAAACATCATTAAGTCCTTTGGTTGCACTTTTCAGGTGATCCATCCACCTGCATTCATGAGGGTTGAACAGTTTGTTCAAATTACCACCCGTAGAGTCAAGCCTGACCACTTCCACTACATACCATCTTATCATAGCCTCTGAATAGTGGAACTCTGTGAAATGTTTGACCAACTGTGCTCCCTTGGTATGGCACCTTATTCTGCTTCGTTGCTGGCATATTCTATGCTTGACCATTTGGGTTGTTTTGCCCACATATATTGTTACATGGGTAAATGATGACATAAATTACATTCCTGCTATTGTAATTTGAACAATCAAGTAATTCACTTTGTAAATCTGCTACTTCAATTCATTTTGTGTCAAATGTGAATGTATACGCTTGACATTTCCCACACCTGAAATGGCCCCTAATGGGTGGTAACCCCCATGCCTCAGTTATGGTTTGTGGTTTGGGAGGTTCCCTATATGTTTGCACTACATGATCTCTGATATTTCTGCTCCTCTTGTAGGCAAACATCTGTATTACAGGATGTAGGCTTGTATTCTGTTACATGAAATTTCAAAGATTACCATAGGAGGCAAGGGTTTTGGTGTTCATCATGGCCAGTGATAAACCTTTGGTGGAGAAGATTTTCATTGTGATAAACCTTGTTAGACCCTATTGAGAGGGGTTGTATATTGTTTTGTCAAGGGTAAGTTTGTAGATATTTGTAATTTTATGACTTTGAGCATGATGGTTGCTAACGTATGCACATTTCAGTACACCTATCTTTGTTATGATTCCAAGCCAATGGTAAAAGCTATAGCCCTTAGTGAGTCACTTGGAAAAGATATGTCAGATTTCATAGGTTTAATCTATTTAGGATAAAAACGTATGGGAAAGCCAGTAGGCCTAACTCATTTATTGTGAAAAGCATGTGTTAAAGGCAATAGGCTTTAAATGGTGGATTGTTATTACACTGTCGTCACAGACTTTAGGCAGGTATTTTGTTAAATGGAATCTCACAGAGCATCATAATAGGCAAGTGCTTTGGTGTCAATGACCTACTTGAACAAAGCTTGTGCATAGATTTAGAATGTAATAATTTCTTAAGGCCCTCTTACGGGGGGATTTATATGGTTCTGACAACTGTAATTTTGCATACATTTGTACTTTTATACAGTGTACCTGATGGTTGCCTCGTAGAAAAACTTATGCTCAGTACAGTAGGCCTAAATTAGTGATGAGGACCAGTCAATAATAAAGATTTTAGCTGTGGAATTTGATTTGGGGATTCCACAGGAAATTGTATGTGTTGGATACAAATATTAAAAAGCAAATCAAGTACACCAAGGGACTGTAATACTTCTCGTGATACAGGAGTGGGAAGAGTTACAAAAAGAGACTTGCAAAGCACGCTTCAATAGAGCCTGGGCAGTCAGGCACTGCCACATGTAGTATAGTAGAAGGTAGAAGACCAATGCTTTTTTGTTCGTTCTGAAGGCTAAGCCGGACAGACAAAAATCAATACTGTATGGAAAGGATAGCTAATGGCTTAATGTCAGAACTGATGTCAGTGATTTTTTGTTGACATGAGTTGCTAAGCCATGGTCATTACTTATAATGAATATCAGTTTTTTGAACTTGCAGAAATTTATGCTGTGAATCAGTCAAGCTTCATGGAGGAGAGCTATTCATACTTCTCTGCTTTCTTCGCAATAAGGATGAGTTCAGACTCTATTGCACTCAGTTTTAGCCAGTTATTTGATGTTTGAGCTTGGGTGAGGGGAAGGCACTTATTAAGTCTGTGGATTCTCTCAAATGTTTAGACTTCCAGATATAGTGATGTATTTGGAGTACAGGTAACTCTTGATTGTTAATGGTACTGCATTGTGCAGGAACATCTAGCAGAGACAGGGATCAAGGATCTTCATTATCGGTGATCTGAAGGCCCTGGTGCCTGACTTGGAAAGCCACTGCTTCAGTGCTAATCTGAAAAAAAACTGTCAGCCTTGTGGGCAGTGAGTGCATCGGTCTTGTAGTTGAATACTTTTCTGCGTATTTTCTTGAGGAACTTTAAGCGAGTGTTGTGAAAATAGTTGGTAACATATGTAGGGTCAAGGTTCCCTTTCATCAGAAGGGCAAATTTGTTGTTTTTGAGTGCATCAGAAAAGGTGCCTTGTGTGAAGGGAGATTTATTAAGCTGGGAAGGATTGCAAATGCTTCTCGAGAAAAGTATTTCACAATGGTGGATGGAGAATGTCATGTTTGTATGTCATAGCCGTGAGGATGCCCAGGAAGATACTAAGGTCTGAGACTGATAGCTTCTTAGATAGTTCATGTTCATGGTCCAGGATTATTCATGTTAATAAGTTGTGCTGTCACACTAACATACAAAAACAATAGATGATGGATGGAATGTAGAACAAATCAAACATTTACCCCTAGTCACGGATCTGGGTTTGATCCATCAGTCTTTTGCTTACCATGCCATTCGAGTTTGGACCCAACCACATGCAAATCAGTCTTAACCCAGTTCCCCATGGAAACAGTCCAGCCAGAACTGCCAGGCCAAGTCTTCCCTGGACCAGAAACAAGCATCCTGGGACCAGTTTCAGGATATCAGCCAGGCTAGCTTGAATCTGGTGGCATAGCTAGCACGGGACCCACGTCTGGGCATACCCTTCCCACTTTGGGCGACAAATGCAAAGACAACAGATGATGGACGGAATGCAGAACAAATCAAATATTTACCCCCAGTCACAGATCTGGGTTTAATCCATCAATCGATTTTGCTTACTATGCCATTCCAGTGGGGACCCAGCCATATGCAAATCAGTCTTGACCACCCTGTTTCCCATGGGAACAGTCCATCCCGAACTGCCAGGCCACTAACATGAGCGCTGTAGCTTGTTTGATGATATAGATGAGTTGCCCAACCTTATATATTTAATCAATTACTTAACTGACTTGTTTAGTGGCTTGATACTGTCGAGTGCCACCTTTAAGTGATCAGTGAACTAAACAACCAGACCAACTGTAAGGAGATAGTAACGAAAGTTTAAAAACAGTTCTTCATTGCAGGCGAAAGAATGAGCACTGACGGCTCTTTCATAAAGAAGACATTGAAGGCTTCTTGAATTAAACATGATGCTCAAGGCTTCTTTAACTCCACCAGGACTGAGTCCTACAAGGCAAGCATTTTGCTGAAAGATCTTCATTTATGTTATTTTCATGAAGGGTACCACATCCCAGAAAAAGTATTTTGATCAGCTTAAAGCCTTTGCCGGTGGCATTTTATATAAATAATATATAAGTCCCAATTGGTGTCAAAAAGGAAAGAAAGAAGGTATAGAGCGGCCACCTCAGTTGGCTACTGTACTTTAAAACAAAACATAAATGTATAACTTTCTTAGGCAGGTGCAACAACACATCTTCCACTGTGCTAGCAGCAGTTATTTGAAGGAAACTGATACTGTGAGGCACAACCTTTTATTTTAGATTTAAATGAGTGACTAACAGAATCCATCAACCAGATTTATTTTTGCTTGTTGATTGATCATAATTTTTTTGTCTTTTTGTCTCCTGTTGTGGTTCAGGATCATACTGTCAATTTTTTTAAATATTGGTGTGCTTATTTGACGTGTTACGTTATGTCCTATTATGAAACATGGTTGATGGACACCTCATATCTACCACTGTTGCGATCTTGTATGATGCGTACTTCAGAAATCCAGGCAAAGGATAACTCAGCAGTACCTGTTTCAAAATGTGTCTTGTTTATTTGCAGATGTGTAACAGAAGGTAAATTGCTGAATGTGATCCATGGAAACCTGGGATTGTATACGTTTTTGAGCTTGCCCAAATGTCAGATGATTCTGAGTAATTTATTATTTTTCTGTACCTCAAAATAGAAGTATCTATAATTTACAGAAAATAATTATGCAGTGCACCTTCCTGGTTGCTAGCCTCTCCATTTCCATACTATGGTTTCTGTAATCCAGTCTCAACCAAACCTGTGTATACAGAAGCTTATGCTTTAGCTGCTCTTTCAAACATTGTTCTTTGTAAATTCCATGTGACATTAAATACCTAAAAAAAGGCATGTCTCCAAGTGCCAGTGTGATAATTGATTTACACCCACTCAGTGATCTCTACCTTCCCGGAGAGATGATTTATTGATTTATCTGGAATTGACACATTTGTTGTGTAATTATTCTGCGGAATCTTATTGTAGATTGGACTGAGTTGCTACATTCTTGATGCTTCTCAAGTTTCCATAATATTACCAAACATCAATAGATGGAAACAATGCATATTGAAAAAAATAGGATTAAAAATCAAAGTAGAGAATGACTCCTTAAAGGATTAGATCCTACAAAGAAACAAAGGTCAGGATGATTGACTAAGCAGAATTACTAGGAATACGGTATTGTAGTTGCCTATGGACACTTACAAACGCTCCACGGGCTGAAGACAACCATGAAGCCGGTTATTTTGCCATGGAAATTCACTACTTAAACCATGCGTAGAATTAGAATGATCATCATCGAGCAGACAGTTAATTAAAATAAGAGCCGTATAAACCTATGTCCGTTGGGTAGATGAGCAGACTGTACACTGTATTTACAGTGTCCTCTGATAAACGGCATATGGGCTTAGGATCAGTGGAAATACCACAACGATGAAGCACAGATCTATGGGTCATGGCACCCCACATCAGAAATGATACCCTGTAAAATGGTCTTCCAAAGGTGGCCATGAGGACTGAGCTGACTGATAGTCTATGCTTACAAGATGCTGGTAAGGAATGTGAGTCATAAGGTCTATGTACATACTCAATGTACAGTCACATAGCAGTGACTCTGAGGAGAGCTACCATGCATGGGTATACATTTTGGTCCTACCAAAAGCCTTTTAGAATAGTTTGATGCTTGGAAGCCTCCTGAACTTGAGTTAGTTTACTTTGGATCTGCATAGAGAAATGTTTTGATGTACTAGCTCCCCTATTGCTGAGGTACAACCCCTGACTTCATGTGTTTGAACCAGGGGCTTTTGATATGAGGTAAACCCGATAACTACTGGCAGCGTCATTGGGTGAGTGCAGGGCTTTTGATAGTCCGTATCCCATTCCCAAAGTATTATGTAACCAAGCATCAAGAGGACCAATTGAATGTGCTTTGCCATTTAGAGATAATGGAAAAAAGCTTACTTTGAGGAAATCCTTTGGACGGATGATCCACAAACAGCCATTAAATGAAATTTGTGAACTTTGCACCTCAACAATGTTAAGAAGGTACTCCAATGAATCACTTTACTTCTATGAGTCAAAAACAACTCAGATCCTACTGATAAGTGCAATATGTTTTCAAGCTAAATACTAAGGCTGGGCATAACTCATGCAATTTGCTGTAGTGTAGTTATGCAAAATTACAGTAAAAGTATGTGAGAATATCCAGAACTATGCAAGGGGCATAACCCCGCATTTAGCAATTTTATTTTACAGCAAAATGCACCCTTGTGTCCAAAATGGGCCATAGGATGCATTTTGTGCTGAGAAAACAGTGCTAAGTGCAATAGAACACTAACAGCAGCAGCCACTTGCACTCTTCTCTTGTGAGATGCATTTTTACCCCAAATTACTTTACATTACACAAGCAAGCATAATTGACTAATTGTTGGTAACTTTCCATCACTATATTAAAACAAAATTATTAAAATTACACTGGCATAATTCTAATTTCTTCCAGACCTACATAAGAACCTTATCTGCTGCCCTAGACTACACCACCCACCACAGCAAGACATCTGTCACAGTGTATCCCAAACTGTGGGTCACAACCCACTGGTTGTTCCTCAGATGGCTCTTGATGGGTAAAAAAAGTTCAATCAATAAAGATGCCTTTAAATTCTATATTTATCTTGCCACATTTGCTGAGCTTCAAAGACAGAGGTCAAATGTCAGGCTATGCCTCCTGACAAATGGCTGTTTTTTTTAACATGGAGATTGGTGTTTACAAATCACTCTAACTCTGCAGTCAGAGAAAGGAATTTAAAGTGAATTATGTGACAATCTTGCTGGGGGTACAGGTATTTCAAAGAAAAGGCTGAAGGATGTAATTTTTTATACGAGACAGTAAAATGTAATGCCTGCAAATGATCTGTACACATTCAGCAGTTAGGAAGGCAAACATGAAACACATTTTTTGTAATTCTGAAATGTGATGGAAACAAAGATTTTAATTGGATCAAAGGACTAAACAAATCAAGCCACTTACTTAGAAATGATAAATGTTCACTGAAATCCGACTTCCACACATTACGAGTTTGGCGGGCGGTGAAAGCCGCCCGCCAAACTCGTACCACCATCTGACCACCAAGTGGCCAGAACACCGGCAGCCCTATTACAAGTTTTCCACTGGACCGGCGGGTGAAAACAGCATTTCCACCTGCCAGCCCCTCAGGAAATAGGGCCTTAACATTGACGCTGGCTCGTAATCGAGCCGGTGGCAATGTGGTGGTGCAGCAGGTACAGCAGCACCCGCCGCACTTTCCACTGCCCGTAATTCATCCAACCGCCATGAAAAGGCTGGCGGATTGGGGAGTTGTAATCCCCAGGGCTGCGCTGCATGCAGATTACAACCGCCGAGACTGCCAGGCTTTCGACTGGCAGAAACCTGGTGGTGTCGGCGGTCACACAGTGGCGGCTCCGCCACGGTCGTTGTGTGGTGGTCGGACCGCCATGACCGCGGAGGTCCGACCGCCACCGCGTGTTTGGGAGGCTTAAGACCACAAGACACGCAATGAGGGCCATTATCATTTGTGTGCAATATAGTTTTATCTGTAAAACAACATGTCTGTCCACATTTAGTGGCTATTTCAATGGAAAATGTGCAGTCTGTAAATGAAATTGTGCTACGACATGATGTTTTAGTTACATTAAAATAAATCGCCCATCTCATGTCCACTAAAGCTATGTGGGTAACAAAAGTTTGTCATTCTAAAAAGTAGGTCGTGGTCCAAAAAGGTTTGGGAACCACTGTTCTATCACACACTAAGGGCCTGATTACAACTTTGTCAGAGGGGGTTAATCCGTCCCAAATGTGATGGCTATCCCGCCCGCCGTATTACGAGTCCATTATATCCTATGGAACTCGTAATACAGTGGGCGGGATATCAGTCACATTTGGGACGGATTAACCCCCTCTGCCAAAGTTGTAATCAGGCCCTAAATGTAAAACTCTTATCCTCTCTTGGGTCCCGTAAAAAAAGAAGTCTCCTATGTATTCTGTTTCTTTCCATACGTCTTCCTCTATAAATCACATCTTTTGCCTTTTAAATCAGATGAATTTAGTGACATTTTAAAGATTTATAAATCATGACTCTGTAATAATTGGCAAAATGTTGGAAGGCAATGACACCCAGACTAGGTGTAAAGAAATTATTAGAGCCAGGAGACAAAATATTATTGAAATTCAGTTTTTTTCTTCTTTAAATCATACCACCATGCTTATTACCTTTTATGATTGTTGCATCCACAATTAGGTACATTTTTAGAATCATGGTAACTATTTGATTATCTATCACAATATTGTGTGCATTGTTTCACCTTTTCTTTAAAAATTTAATAATTTATTAAACAAAACGTTTCTCCGACATTAGTTTGACCATGAAACAAATACTTTACAGCTTTCTTTAAACTTACAGAATATGCATTATTAAGGAAGTACTCTTCAGTGCAGTAAGGTTTATCTCAAATAAACCATGAATTTCAGATTATAGGTAGTGGCAGTACAGCTGAGTCGTCTTGGTTAACTTACTACGTAGCATAGGCAAGCATGTTTCCCACAGCATTAATGGACAAAAATGATATCAACATAAGATATTATTTGCCCAATTCTTTGAGATGGTCATTCATTAGTGTGAGGGTTTGGGTGTATTATATGGTATGGCTGTAGAGTCTTACCATGCAATACACTCGTAAAAACAGTCTTGGACTGAGTCATGCTCATTTGAACAACCTTAAGCACAACCCTGGGTAGCTATGGCGTAAGAGCAGCAAGGCTTGCACAAAGGAACTTAATGTAAAGCATTTAACAGTGCCAACCAATGGAATAAAAACGTTATACAACATGAACAAAATAGGACCTTATTTTATAACAATAGATTATACTTTTATGAATTTTTAGAGACCTTCATGAGAAAAACCCACTAAAGGCTTCTGGAGATACAGATTTTTTAAGATATTATCACTTTTTAATCCAACTTCAAACAACAATTGGTCAACAAAAAGTTTGTCAATTTTTCAAAAGTTTGTAAACGTTAGCTTGGATACTCCGGCATGGTTTGGGTGACCAAATACAACAGGACAAAATTCCGGAGGGGAAATGGGGTAGTTCTGGACAGTTACTTAGCCACAAGAGCATTTTCCAGTCCAGTTCCCAACTTTACAACACAACTGCCATAGACTATAATGGAGTGGTCCTGATGCTGAGGATGTAGGATGAAAAGATGCTCAAGGATACCCATGTTGCTGTGCGGTCTATGTGGGTGCCTTTATGGTGATTCATTCATCCACTGGTGATGTGGAGCAACTTTGGCCCGAGTTTGGGGTCCCATAATGTCCTCTTTGAGGCAGTACATGGACTGCAGTTTCTGGGCTACTGGTCTCCGGACACAGCGCTTACAGTTAAAGTCTAGGTGGAGGCTGGTATCCCTCTTTAGTGACTGATCTGAACTCTGATGACACTCCTGGGTCTGGCTGACTCAATGCAATTTTTAGCCATACATGATTGGTCTCTTGTGTTGGCAGGTAGCTGCAAATCTTCTGCGGGTGCTACCAATTTGCCGGTTCAGGGTTCCTCAGCTCTTTTGTTCCTGGAGCTGATTCCAGGGGATCAACCAACTGGTCCTTGGAGTCACTGCTTTTGTCTGGGCCTGATGCATGGCTTTTCCCCATGCCAGGAGCCACAGGCACAGTGTCAACTTTGCTAGCCCAAAGTGTAGCACATGCAGTCCAGCAGACCTTGCAGCCTCTATTTGTGTGGGTCTAAGAACAGCAGGTCAATCCTTCTACGGTCCTTGTTCCAGTTCCAGTGTGATCTGAGGTTCAGGGTGCCTGGGTGACATATTTAATGCAGGAAAGTGCTCAGAGGGGACCCCTCAGCTACCAGCCAATGGGTTACCAGCCCCCCCTTTCTGGTGAGGAATTTCCAGCAAAGTGTGGCATTTGGCAATCCTAGGGTGCACTATTCTTGCCACCCACAAGATGTCTGAACCTTCCCTTGGCTGTGAGGAGGTTTATTGCCCACCCTAGAGGTTTGGCTAACTGGGGGCTACACACTCACAGAAAAAACTGTTTGGGCATTGGTCTACTGTCTCTGGTCCTCTTTCCAGCCTGTTTACCTGAATAAAGGGCAACCTCCCTACAGTGTTATTGCTTTTGTCCACCAAAGGTGTCTTCTCCTTTGAAGCTCGTCTTTTTTTCTAACACCACAAGTGGCTTCCTGCTATAGAGAGGTAACACCTCACCCTTTCATGGGTTGCTATTGTTCCTGAGACTGGAAGTCATTCACACATCTCCACAGGTCAGCAGAAAGCTTTCTGTTGACCAGTGCTTGTGTGAGGCCACTGGACCAGGTGGGTCACAGAGTGGAAACTTTCTAAAAGTTGTATTACATTGAAGTAGTCCCATTCTGGAGTTAGCAAGGCTGGGGGGGCAGCTGGTTACCCTGAGTTAGCTAATGGGGCTACTAACTTTTCCACAGGAAAATGATGATTTTGACGTGTTGCTTCTAGGACATATGATAAAATATATGTCGACTTAATATACAGATCCCAGCCATATGGCTTCTTTAGGGGAGAGTTACATATAGGGCCTGATTTAGATCTTGGCAGAGGGGAATACTCTGTCACAAATGTAACGGATATCCAGTCTGCCGTATTACGATCCCATTATATTCTATGGAGACTGTAATATGGCGGACGGGATATCTGTCATGTTTGTGACAGAGTATTCCATCTGCCAAGATCTAAATTAGGCCCACACTGTTAAAGGAAGGGGGGGCTTTGACATTGGTTCAAATGGCAAAGTTGAAAAAGCAGTGTAAACACTGCCCTTCCAGTCTGCAATGGCAGGCTGGGAGCCGTTTTGCACTTTGTCACACTTAGGGTGGCACAATAAGTGCTGCAGCCTTGTGTGGACACTCTGCCTTACATGCCTTGGTACCCTGGATACCATATACTAGGGACTTAAAAGTGTGTAAGTAGTAGCCAATTGGTAATAACAAATTCGGCATGCACTTTGTAGGGGGTTAGAACACTTGCACTGAGGTCTGGGTAGTAGGCCTCAGTGCACTCTCATAGTTAAAAAAACAGCAGCATCAGTTGAAAAATGTGGAGGTGAACATGCAAAAAGAGGTATTTCCTCACAATTAGTAGACAAACGTTAAGTCTTCTTATAATCCATAGAGTGTAGATGATCTAGATCTATAGTTAGATTAGGTTGCATCTAGGTGGAGTGAGGAAGTACTATTTGTTTCAAGATTCTTAAAATTATATGTTGTTTGGTGTCTACAACAATGACATTGCAGCCCAAATAGCTGGAATCTATTTGTGACTTCAGCACTTCATCAAAGGAAATTGTGCCGTCATACACCTTTATATGCCACTAATTTTACACTTTGTTTAGGAAAGAGTTCAATGTCTAACAAGGGAAAGTTAGAATTTGCAAAGCATATTAAATATACATAACATATGCAAAACATAAACCAAAGGATATGGCAAAGTCTCCTTTCTATTCTCCCACATCTCAAATTCTGCGAAAACCACCTACTGCCCATTCATAGCTACAAGTGTTGATCATAGAATGGTACTGTTTCTTAAATGTTTGATCCTAAATAAGGACTCATCCTAATTTGGGGATGGGGAGGTAGAATACTAGGGGCCATATGTACGAACACATTTTCCCATTGACACAGAATGGGAAAAACCCTTTGCTACATCTGGCCCTAGGTGTATTGCCTGAGAAATTCAGATTTAATGCTGACAGACATGCGCCCTTCAGAATGAGTGTCAGTCCTTAATCATGATTTGTATCCACGTCTCGCCAACCACCAGGTGACCAAATACAAACAAAAGAAAAAAATGCGTCTCCTTATCCATCTTCCCCTTCAGGTGCAACCCCATTAACAGGTGACTATAATGGGGCATGTCACCCACATCACTTCCTGTGCATCTGTGTGGATGGTACTATGAGGACCTGGATGAGCCACGGACTGTCTCCGTCTTTTAGGTTTTTTTTCATGCTTCCTGGCCTGGGTATGTGTATGCCATGAGGCTGTGCTCTCCTGCCAGGGGGAAGGGCTACTACGTTGGCTGAGGATGAGGCATTGGATGGTGTTCTAACCACTTCTCCTTCTGTTTTATTGATAACCTCCATGGTGGCTTGGCCGCGTCTTGGTGTCCTTCCGGGTGACTTTCACCTGCCTTTCTGTTCTGCCAATAGGTAAGAGTGGTGAGACTCTCGGATCCTGGTTTGCTGGACCCTGGCCCTTGGGCTACCCTTCCAAACCCTGCTTTGGTGGTTGCCAGCACCTCTGGATGTAGATAAGTGACCTGTAGGGCTTGCGGCGTGCAGGTGGGATCTCTAGGTAGGCCTGAGGGATGCAGGTGGGCTCTCTGGATGCATGTGAGGAGTGCAGCTCTTTTCCGTTTTATTTGTCAAGCACATTGGTACTGATCTTATTTGTTAATTGTAAGGTACCTTATAAGTACACTTTGTTATTCTCATCAGAACTGCAGAGTTTCTGGTAACAGACGAGCGTGAATTATTTCTTAGGTCCATTTATAATGTTTTCTTTATAGTAACAACGGCCTAGGTGTATTAAAGGGTTTTACTCATTCTGGCTAAATGCATTGGTGCAAAGGGGCCGTGGTTTGATAATGATGATGCAAGACGTATGACCTTTGTTCATGTACCTTGACAGGTAATAGTAGTAGTAGAAACCTAACTTGCTTTTACATAACAGCTGATAGCAGACAACCGCAATCAAGAGGTGTCCTTTTGACCAACACATGGGACCATAATATAAAATATCGATCTCGGAAGCGCTCCTCTACGTCGGAATTCAAATCTCTGGCCTGCAGGGTGTATACAATCGCCATGCACAAAAAATGTAAGTGAAATGTGCATTGCATGTGCAGCATCGCTTTATATCTCGACCATCGAATACAAACATTGCAGCAGTCAGGGCTAGCAATGAATCATATGGATGTACGATGCACCGAAGCACTGTCTGCATCATCTCATGAGATTCGCCGTTCACATATAGACTGGAATAAAACCGCACTGCTCTTTCATCGAGAATAAGTGCTGTGTACAAATCACCGTGCTCTGAAAAGAGGATTTCCGGAAACATGCTTCAGCCTGCTGAATCCACTACTGCTACTAGGTGGGAGGATAGCTCAGTAGGTTAAGGCGTCTGTGAGTGACCTGAGGGTAACAGGTGATTGACACCACAGAGTTTGAGCCTGATTTATACTTTTATAGCGCCGCATTTGCATCATTTTTTGCCGCAAAAGCGGCGCAATCTTACAAAATACAATTGAATTTTGTGAGTTTGCGCCGCTTTTGTGTCCAAAATATGACGCACATGCAGCGCTAAAAAAGTATAAATCAGGCCTTTTTGCGTGCGAAAGAGAACCACTGGGTTCAGCAACTGTGGAGCCAGCTATTTTTAAAGGCTTGTCCCCGACGCATGCCTTGATCTGCAGATCCCAAGCTCCGATGTAGATCCTTCCTTCCGACAGTGGCAATATTAGAAACGTAGGGCCGTATTTATACTCCGTTTGCGCCGAATTTGCGTCGTTTTTTTCGACGCAAATTCGACGCAGAACTAACGCCAACTAACGCCATATTTATACTCTGGCGTTAGACGCTTCGGGCGCCAAAGTGCCCGGAGTGTGCGTCATTTTTTAGCGTGAACCCCTTCCTTGCGTTAATGATATGCAAGGGAGGCGTTCCCGTCTTAAAAAATGACTCCCAGGCCTTTACGTGGTATTTATACTCCCGGGCAAAAATGACGCCCGGGAGTGGGCGTGGCCAAAAACGGCGCTTTTGCGCCGCTTTTTAACGCCTGGGTCAGGGATGGAGTTAAGGGACAAGTGGGCTCAAAATGAGCCCAGAGTGCCCTCCCCTGCCCCCAGGGACCCCCCCTGCCACCCTTGCCCACCCCAGGAGGACACCCAAGGACGGAGGGACCCATCCCATGGACATTAAGGTAAGTTCAGGTAAGTATTTTTTTTTTTTTTTTTTGTGGCATAGGGGGGCCTTATTTGTGCCCCCCTACATGCCACTATGCCCAATGACCATGCCCAGGGGACAGAAGTCCCCTGGGCATGGCCATTGGGCAAGGGGGCATGACTCCTATCTTTACAATGATAGGAGTCATGTTGATGGGGGATGGGCGTCGAAAATAAATGGCGCAAGTCGGGTTACGATGATTTTTTCGACGTAACCTGACTTGCCCCATTTTAAGACGCCCATGCGCCATTTTCCCCCTACGCCGGCGCTGCCTGGTGTACGTGGTTTTTCTCGCGCACACCAGGCAGCGCCGGTCTGCTTGCGCCGGCTAACGCCATTCAATAAATACGGCGCCCGCATGGCGCTTCAGAATGGCGTTAGCCGGCGCAAAACTTTTTGACGCTAAACTGCGTTAGCGCAGTTTAGCGTCAAAAAGTATAAATATGGGCCGTAGTGCTTATAGCGCTCAGAAGGCGGTGACAAGAAACATTTTAAAAAATAATCGAAATTAATAAAATATATTAAAAACTCGTTTTACAGTCATCTTTCCTCCGTGGCAAAGAAAGAAACAGAGGCCCGTATTTATACTCCGTTTGCGCCGAATTAGCGTCGTTTTTTTCGACGCAAATTCGGCGCAAAACGAACGCCATATTTATACTTTGGCGTTAGACGCGTCTAGCGCCAAAGTATGGGCAAATAGCGTCATTTTTTGGCGTGAACGCCTTCCTTGCGTTAATGAGATGCAAGGAAGGCGTTCCCGTCTAAAAAAATGACGGCGACGCAAATGCGTCGTATTTATACTCCCGGGCAAAAATCACGCCCGGGAGTTGGCGGGTCAAAAAACCCCGCATTTGCCCCACTTTTTAACGCCTGGGTCAGGGTAGGCGTTAAGGGGCCTGTGGGCTTAAAATGAGCCCACAGGTGCCCTCCCCTGCCCCCAGGTACCCCCCCCTGCCACCCCTGCCCACCCCAGGAGGACACCCAAGGATGGAGGGACCCACCCCAGGGACATTCAGGTAAGTTCAGGTAAGTATACATTTTTATATTTTTTAATTTTTTTTGGTGGTATAGGGGGGCCTTATTTGTGCCCCCCTACATGCCACTATGCCCAATGACCATGCCCAGGGGACATAAGTCCCCTGGGCATGGCCATTGGGCAAGGGGGCATGACTCCTGTCTTTACTAAGACAGGAGTCATTTAAATGGCGTCTGGGCGTCGAAAATAATGGCGCAAATCGGGTTGAGGCGATTTTTTTGCCTCAACCTGACGTGCCCCATTTTAAGACGCCCTAACGCCATTTTCCCCCTACGCCGGCGCTGCCTGGTCTGCGTGGTTTTTTTCCACGCACACCAGGCAGCGCCGGTCTGCTAGCGCCGGCTAACGCCATTCCATAAATACGGCGCCCGCATGGCGCTTCAGAATGGCGTTAGACGGCGCTAAATATTTTGACGCTAAACTGCGTTAGCGCAGTTTAGCGTCAAAAAGTATAAATATGGGCCAGAGTGTAGAAAGGTGCTGCCACAATTTGTAGAATTAAAAAAAAACCATAATGGGTGGGATCCTTAAATTAATGTCAGCCACAAGTAATTACTCCGGGTTGCATCCCAATCCATAGTATGTTTGCCCACTGTGTCACATCAGATTGCACCCAGCCTTATGCAAATGAGCCTTGGTCCTCTTCCAATAGGAAAAGTCCACCCAGAACTCTCAAGCCAACCCAAGACTGATGTTGGCTTATTTGGGAGTCTTCACTCAAGTGCAGCTTTGGCTCTAGTGGCATAGTGAGCACGTGACCCAACTCTGTGCATACCCTTTACATCAGGGCAAAACAATAAAGAATTTAAGAAGTGATAGGTGGAATGCTTGAATTCATTACAGCACCTGGTAATTACTTGGACAGCAACCTAGACCATCGTTCATGCCCACTAACCCAGCCTTGTCCTACTCTAATAGCAACAGTCCAGGCCAAGCTGCTAACTCAAGTCCTCTCTGAACCATAAAACATGGAACCCAAGACTGGTTTTCACAGTATTGTCTTAAGAATTTTTGAGAACCTGGGGGAGACATATTTCAGAGCCCCGTTCACACTCTTTTCTGTTAATTTAAGCTCCCATGATGCCAGGCAAACTTTCAGAAACAAGGTTCACGCATAAAGCACTGAAATATGACTTTCAAGGGCCCTCAAAAATTCTTACATTGCCACTGGACAAAGAGACAGAGAGACTTAGTGGATGACTTTGGCAGAGAAGACGGATGCTGAAACATGGAAATAGACAGAGGTAAGCTAGATAAAGAGAAACTTTACTTTCCCCACTTGAAAGGTGAGGGCCGTGGGCAATTGTTCACTTTTCCCAGCCCTTAGAACATCTCTGGGTTTTGGCCTGTTTGGGCCTCTTCAGCTGGGTGCAGCTTGGTTCTAGTGGCACAGTGAACACAAGACTCACTACTGGGGACACCTATAACACTTAGGATGTCACAATGAAGAATTTAATAAAGTGATGGAATTCTTGAAATAATGTCAGCCCTGAGTAATTACTCGGGCCACATCCCAGTCCATTGTTTTCTTACCCACCATACCATCTCAAATTAGACCTTGCAATCTGAAAATCAGCCTTGGTCCTGCTCCAACAGGAACAGTACAGTACAGGCTGCCATGTTAAGGTCCTTGTGCACTCCTGCCTGGCACATTGGTCCCACATGTCAGGTTTTGCTGCTTTAAATGTACCCTCACTAAAAAGAAAGACACTCTGGCACTCATTAGACACAATTCCTTCTGCCGTCATGCACACAGCACCCCTACATTCTATCTAGCTAGATAAACAATTACCACCTTAACCACACATCTACTTTCAAGTTAAACTCACACTTCATCCTTCACCAACAGTATAAATAAGACACAACCCTTGGCAACTTCACACGCACTGCATGGCTACAAATTTTATAGTTAGCCAACTACATTAGTGGTACACATATTAACCAACTATAAGTTAATCTAAAAATACCTCAGGAGACTGCAGATGAAATGGCATCAAATCTATATCTTAGAGCAAACATTATCTTGAAACAACACAACCACCTGAAGTTGATCAATGGATAGGTGTATGATCCGGCAGAATGAAATAAAAAAAACTCCATCTTGAAGACAAATTAACTCTCTTAACAGGATGTGGATGTCTACTTCCAATATAACAATAACAAAACAATACACTATTTTACTACATCCTTGCAAGCCACAATTCACAATGGCCCAACCCTGAAAACACAACCATGTGCAACCTCAAAAAAACATTTTGATGCCTATCAAGGAGAACCACAGAATCGTAAAAGGCACCCAAAACCAAATATGCTTTGAGACCATTACAAATAGTGGGGTCTGCTATACAATTGCACTTAACATAGCATAAAGCAGCATGAAGAGAGACACATAATCAGAAGAGAAATAGGAACAATATAAATATTCTGCATATAGATAGTACTGATTTAACCTATACACATGAAGCACACCTGTTAAGATGAAAGCTAATAAGTTGCAAGAATATAGAGGGAAGCACATTATGAGAAGCACAGTCATTTTTTAAAATTAAAAACTTTCAATATAAATGATTTATATATATATATATATATATATGTATATATACAGTATATATATATATATATATATATATACATACAGAAAAAAACAAAGGTTACAGGGCCGTTATAGAAATTTAGCAGTTATAGTTGTAGTTCTTTCAAGTAACTATAGCTCGCGCCCTAAGGTAACTATAACTGCTGCTACCACCATGCACAGTTTTGACTTCAATAATCTGGAGTAATTTGGGGTAACTAGCAGTGCATGGTGAGGGTGTGAGTTTTGGTCACCTTAGGGCATGAGCTATAGTTACTTGAAAGAACTCTAACTGCTGAATTTCTATGCTTTTGTATGAGTAAATTCAGAACCTAACTATAATATCCCTGTAGCCTTTGTTTTTTTAGTGAATATCTATGTTTTTTTAATGCACATATTAATATTTATGTCAGGCTGTGGCAAACCAATCAGGGCTTTGCTTTTCCCAAGGATCCGAGGAGGATCCGCGAATCCATGGATCAGCCAGAAAAAAAGGCAATTTGTTTGCACATGAAGGCTCTCTAAGGGACCCCTTAATGTGTCCTATGAAGTTAGGATATCCTATCTCCTGATATGTGTGTGTATATATATATATCTGTGATCAAGACCAGTAGGTCGAAATGCATAGTGGTGAAGGATGGTGATTTAATCCTGACTGCAATAAAAAGAAATAATTTCCTCCTGGAGTGCGGGGGTGAAGTTACTTGCAACTGTTTGCTTTTGGATATATATATATATATATATATATATATATATATATATATATATATATATATCACAAACGAAGTTGTCCTCATGTGAAAGCGCACTCCCAACAGGTTAATATAAACGGGAAGAAAAAGCAAAGCCAGCAACTCACAGTGAATTCTTTAAGCAGTTTCATTATTCCAGGCCTTAAGTTATAAAATCATCTCTGGACACGTGTTTCAAGGTCAATCCTTTCTTCAGCAGAGAAAAATATAAAAGTGTTTCACCCTCGTAGGTGCAGCCAGTGCTGGAGGTGTTCCAGGCATCTCTTTCTTACTGAAAAGACCGGCATGGCTTCAGCTTGTCTAATTACAGGCACCTGATTAGTCTCTTGAAATACTAGTCCGCCCCAGTGGGCCTCTCAAGTGAGCAGTGCATGCTGGTTGTGGTGGTCCTGCAATTTTTTCATTTTTTCATTTTGCCCCAAGTGGGTTGCTGGAGCCAAGCGAAATAATAACCCAAAGTGCAAAACCTTTGTAGGCGAATCCAAAGTAAAATTGTCAGATTTGCTGTGAATAACCCAACCTGATTGCTCTTATGTGACAATCCATTTTGTGTCACACAGACCTGCACACTTTTATATTTTTCTCTGCTGAAGAAAGGATTGACCTTGAAACACGTGTCCAGAGATGATTTTATAACTTAAGGCCTGGAATAATGAAACTGCTTAAAGAATTCACTGTGAGTTGCTGGCTTTGCTTTTTCTTCCCGTTTATATAACCTGTTGGGAGTGCGCTTTCACATGAGGACAACTTCGTTTTTTATATATATATATATATATATATATATATATATATATATATATATATATATATATATATATATATATATATATATAGTTATAGTTACCTTAGAGTATGGGTTATAGTTACTTGAGATAACTCTACCTATAACAGGTGAATTTCTGTGGTTTTGTACATTTAAAATGTGATCCTAACTATAAGGTCCCTGTAACCTTTGGTTTTTAAATGAATTTCTATGTTTTTTCAAATTCTATTTCCTAATTGTAATGCCCCTGTAACCTTTGGTTTTTTTTCAGTGAATTTGGATTTTTTTTTTGCGTAAAGCATTTCTTTTACTACATGTTAATCCAACCACCGCTGCACATGGCCTTTGACCGTGCACAGAGGGGGTTGGCTGCCTTCAGCCAGCCCCCTATAACCACCCAATCCTGTGCCATGCACTGCCTTGGCCATGTGTGGTGGGGGTAGACTGCAGGGCCTGGCCTGCAGCCAGACCTTGGGGCCAACCCTCATAACCACCCAACCCCACAATGAGCACAGCATTCGGTCATACTCGACGGATGTTGGCCGCAGCCTGTCTCTCTGGGTGTGAGAATAAGTGTGAGAGTGAGTATCTGGGTGTGAGAGTGGCTTTGAGAGTGTCTGTTTGGGTGTGAGAGTGGGTTTATCAGTGTCTTAATGGGTCTCTGAGTGGGAGCGTCAGTGTCTGTGTGGGTCTGTGAGTGGGTGCGTGAGGGTTTCAGTGGGTCTGTGAGTGGGTGTGTGAGAGTCTGAGTGGGTCTGTGAGTGGGTGCTTTAGGGTCTGAGTGGGACTGTGAGTGTGTGCATAAGGGTCTGAGTGGGTGTGTGAGTGGGTAAAAGAGATTCAAAGAGAGAAATTGAGAGAGCGAGAGAGAGAAAAGTGAGGAAGAGAAATCACTTTTTAAGCTTTGATGAATGATATTCTTAGAATGAGATATTTCTGGACAAATTGAAAATAAAAACGGATTTGTCAATCAAAAAGAGTGAGATCACCTTTCAGTATGAACCTTAAATGTTTGAAGTTTAAAAAATTAAAGAAGGAAAATGACCACAGACACACCTGGAGTAGAACCCTCAACTTCCGGCGCAAAGGCCTGTGACCTTAACCTTTAGACCACAGGTGACTCCTTACTGGGGTGCTTCAGACATACCTATGACAGTCAATCCAGGCATGTGATTGGAAAGAAATGTGAATGCTCCATCACTAGGAAGGTTTAACAGCCAAAACACAAGTGAATAAGCAAACACACTTCCAAGCTATACTAGGATTTGAACCTTCAGCCTACTGAGTAACAGCACAAGACCTTGACCATTAGCCCAGAAGTGACTCTGTTCTTCTCTGCATCCAAACATAACTATAACATTTGGACCAAACATCTTGCTAGTCTTACTCTTTGAAGTCAATGTATGGAGAGACCATTGCGATGACAATTTCTCTCTCTTACATCCAATCCCCACGGTCAAAGTGGCTCCCCGCATCCTGCAAGAGCTGGCATTTTTCCCACAAGCAGGGAGCTGCCTTAAATAGCAGCTCCCTACATGTGGGAGTAATTTTTTCATCTGTGTCCCAGACACAGATGAAAACTCTGATTTCTGCCAGCGGGAGCTCTTTGACAGCTCCCGCTGTCAGAAAGCAGACTTTGTTTGCTTTTGCTTGAAACAGCATTATATAGAAAACCACCAGCCACCAACAGTGTCTTACATGGTTCAAACTTTCACCCCAGAGTGCTTATTAAAAATATTCCATATGGTGAATTCATCTGCACCAAAAGGAATTGTTCCTTGGTTACAGATATGGACCTTCAGTTTAAAGAGGTGAAAAATAAATTCTACAAGCGGGGCTAAATATCCAAATTTATCGAACAAGGAGCAATTAGAGCCAGGATCCTACCACATACTGAGATTCTGATGGAGAAAATACACTTTAAATCAGACAATTCAGACACTATAAGGATGATAACTACTTACAGTTAGGAGGGCCACGACATCAAACAGATTTTTCAAAAAAACTGGCATATCCTATTAGGGGATGCAGACATCTAAAAAATGATAGGGCCCAGACTCCAATTTACTTTCAGAAAAGCACCATCTCTTAAAGATAAACTGGCAAAAAGCCACTTTGCAAAGAAACAATCCAGCATGTGGTTGGAGACACAAAGCAAAGGATTTGTTAAATGTTTCAATTGCAAGGCTTGTAAAATTGGCAAAAATATCAAATATGTCAATGACCCCAAAGGAAAATGTATAACGATAGAACAAAGGATAACATATAATACCACTCATGTGGTTTATGTCATCGAGTACAAGCCTGGTCTAAAATACATTGGAAGTACTACATGTCCAGTCAAAAAATGGATATTGGAACATATCCGTGCAGTGGAACACAGGGATGGAAGCTATGCTGTTGCCAAACATTTATCAGCATCACAATGTGGAGATTGACAATCTCTCCAATATTATGGATTAGCACATGTGCCTGCGAACTAACAAGGCGGTGATCGGACTTTACTACTGCGATGACTGGAAAGCAGGTATATCATTAGATTACGCACAAAGATCCCGAATGGATTGAACACAGATGAGGAACTTCATGTTCATCTATATCAATATTTGAATGTGTCACCATAAACATTTTGTGGGTGATTATACTAGTACACACTGTACATGATGGGAACAAATGTGCAATGGATATATTGGAAATAAGACGGTCATATAGCACTGAGCCATGATTTTTTGTTATGATTAGTTGTGGAACTGTAAAAGTATATATGTGATGTGATGTGATGAACACTCATACACAAAATACATTGATCGATTAATGTTGGTGTACAAAACAAGGTTTCTAGGTGAGAGATATGTAAGAAGTGACCCAGCCATGGTTTGTTGTAAAAGTTTGATATATTTGTTTTCTGAATGGTAAGGTTTTCTATCAGGTACAATGTACATGCTTTTCACCCTACATACAAGTGGTTAACGTAATATAGATTTCTTTGTCTCCATTTTTGGTATATATTGTTAGAGGTTTTTAACTGAACTACATGTCCCAGAATGCCTCATTATGGGCTAACTGTGAAATAGTATTTAATGGATACTGAAGAAGAACTCACCAGCATGAACAACACTCTTCGGAGTTGAAATGCGTTGGTTGATTTTAGTTGGCATGGATTAAAATACTGGTAATTATTTCTGGAGAAATGGAATGCAGTGTTTTTTTTCTTTTGAATTTACATATTGAGGAGGATTGGTCTACCTCCTACCACTGCCACCGGCAGTTGAAGAGCACCGTGTCTGGACCATGACCTATAGTTTTGAGATTGATGGTTCCGCAAACATTTGCCAAAAACTAAAAAAAAGTCCAACAACTTCAGGAACAAAGCAAGATATCAAACCGCTCCACCATGTGTCTGAGACTTTCATTTTTATGGTCTGGCTTGACAGCTCAGCTGTCACCAGAAAATTATGCAAGCCTCACTAGAAAGGGCTTTGGCTCCACATATGTGTTGGAAGCCAGGAGTACAAGTTTTGATTGGGCAGAAGTTGTGTACTTCCACAGAAAATGTGCTTACACTCCAGGCGGCTGTGATCATTGTGTTTATTTATCAGCTAGCTGTGCTTGAACTTTAAGGGGTACACACACACACACACGACATTGTAGTGCTGTAAAAATGTCTCAGGTAACTAGATAAGTTTTAGAGTTTGTCTTTCTTTGGCAGCAGGACACAATGTAGGAGGACAGTCATAAATCTACATGGATTTTTTAAGTCTGACTTGACAGTGAAACTGTCTCCTGACCTTTTAAACTACACCAGTATTGTACAGTTTTTTATCCACACACAAATATTAATCTCCATGCTATTGACTTCCAATGCTTCACATTAACATACAACATTCCTTTAAAGCCAGCCCTATTGGCTTTGCCAGTGCTTGTTATAACTTGTATTAACAATTTCAGATGTGTCTGCCACGCCTGGACAAGTGCATTGTATTCAGACTTCTCCCAGCAAAAGCATCAGATGGTGTGGTGAAATCTGCTCTCCATCTGTTTCTGACACACACACACTGTGCACTCTACATGGTCAAAGAGGATGTAGGTACTGGAAATCTTCCTTGAATTTATTGGATCCCCCGGTAGGGATCATCCCTGAGTACAGAATCCAGTACTGCTCCCCCGGTTATCTCTTTACTCCAAGTTGTTCCCACACAGCTGCTAAAGTAATGCTACTCACCCCGGAAGAAAGTACCACGGGCCATTAAATCGTAGAGGTATGTGGAACACGTCGCACATTGCTACCCTGTCATGTCTCTGGTGACCAAAATCAGGCGAACGATGGGAAGTAGAAGCCTAGGGCGGCCGGTCTCGCACTAAGCCTGATACCGCGATGCGCTTGTCTGGCAATGTGCCTATGTCATCACAATATGCATAAGTCGCGTGAGCAGAGGGTCCTATGTTGAGTCTAAACGGCCCTGACATATTTACTAATCCTCTCTCTGTACACCTGAGCGTCTCCTTCTCTGGTATGTAGTAATCTCCTTCTCTCACTCCTTCCATAGTCTTTTGCCCAACCCCGCCCACTCTCTCTTACCTTGAAGCTTCACTCCATCATCTCTGTACATTACTTGTTTCACGTGTCATCAATATCTTATCTTATTTCCCTGTTGTTTACACACACCATCCCACGTCTTTTCCTCGCCCTTCCTGTTTCATCCGCTAACTCCACCCACATGTATATCTGTCTGCCTCTTCTTTCTTCATCCCTATTTTTTTTATATCTCCCCACCAAGGTTCTCACTCTTTTGGTTCTATTATATTTCCATCTTTAATTCTAACGACGCTCTTGATCTTATCTCCGTTTCTCTCCCATTCTCCATCCCTTATTCCATTCCTCCCATGCTCTCTCATCATGTTGTCTCTGCCATCCCCTCCCGCCTCACTCTCCCATCGATTCGCTGTACACACAAATGACCCGTAATGCGTATTAAGCCATTACAGCATCACGTGTTTTCACCTTCTACCCTTCACAATGCAATCGGCTTACATCTGAGGTATTTGCACTGATTGCATTACTGCGGCACACTTGCACGGTAAGGTAAGCCCTGTCTGCGCCTCACAGTCACAATTACATCTCAATCTAACATTCTCAAAGAGTACTGAGTAACCTCCTTCCTGAATCTGATGTCTCGAATTACCCTTTATGTATTCTAATAGGATAGGGGTCGACAATTTAACGTGTACATCTGATAATGGGGCACTTTCTTCCCAGGCCTCGGAGAAATTAAGCAACACTGGTCAAATTCTAAATTTCATGGGACACAAATAAAGTGAAAATTATCGGAGAACTAAGCAAGTGTGCACCTTGTGTTAAAAACACTCTTACAAGATACCAGGGTGAGATTGGTTCGTTCAAAAAAGTCTCACCAACAGACACTTTCGGGGCTAGGCAGACCTTTTATTCCACAGGGCATTTTCCTGGTAAAGTGGGATGCAGTGGTGTAACATTAGCCCCGGCAGGCCCACGGTGCGGGGTGGGGGGGGGGCGAGATCTAGGTGACCCCCGCGGCACAGTACACTGTGCACGGGTGACGCCCCATGGCCTGGAAGCTCCTGACTGGGTCGATGGGAGACCCCTACATGTACTTTGCAGGGGGGGCTTCTCACGTTACGTTATACCACTCCTGGGAGGGCCGATTCTGGTGCCTTTGTCCAGCGTTTGACTGAGACAAAAAAATAGGCCCAGACACCAAAATAAAATTGGCCACCATTCACGAAGCAGGTAGCTCAAAATAAAAGTGGTAGTATCTCGGAAAGCAACAGTAAAAACTGGCCCACATGACCACAAGATAACCTGTTACAAAACAGGCCCAAACACTGAGCTGGCAGACCAGCCCACCGGGCACTGCCTGGTTCCCCTAAGGGCCAGTCGGACTCTGTCTCTGTCAATTCCACAGCTCCCCAAGCTTAACTGCAGCAGCCACTGGGGGGCTTCAAGAGTGACCTGGAGGGAGAAGGCATACAGAAAGCCATCCAAGAGGGAGGAGAAAGAAAGGAGAGGAGAACGAGTGAATGAATGGATAGAGAGAGATGCACGATGAGACAAAGAGATGTTTTGAACATTTTTGCCAGGGCTGCTTTTGGTTCCCTGGACTGGCCAGGGTCATTTTCTGTTCAGACCAGTTTCTTGGAGGTACCTCTTGAGACTTTTAAACGAGATACATGCTTGCTTCAAAAAAAGGAGACACCTGGAACTACATTTCACTCAAAGTGTAATGGTATGAAATATTATTTAATAAAATTACACAATTTCGTACACCCTCATTTATTCATATTAAGCAGTTCATAGATAAATGTGAGAACAGAAGGTAGCTTTAATCAGTAAATTCCAACATTGATATATACCCAACCCAATACAGGCAAGTAGGTAAAATTCAGTAGACACCATCCAGGTTTGTCTACAACCTAAGTAGGTTCATGTGGCTCAAGTCAGAAATGTTGCTAAAGTAACCAACCAATACCATAACCCACTAGGTAGTTAGATAGCTCAGTAAATGTAATGCCTGCTACTGAACTCTGTGCTCAGTCACAGATTCAAATCATGGTGGGGTCAGGAGGCTTACAAAATGAGGGGCATACTTATGAGAGGTTTGTACCTCCACAGTATCACTTTTCTTTTTCACTCCTGCGGCGCAAACCTCTAAACCATCTCTATGAGGCCATGCAAACCCACTTTGCGTGGCTTTTCATGGCATCGTAAGTATGTAATAAGGCAAGGCAGCACAAATCGCTGCATTGCCTTACTCTGTGCCAGGGGAGCGTTCCATAGGGGTTACAGTGGGTTTTCCCATGCAACAGCCATGGATTTTAATGCTGCCCCAAATTTACTTAATGACATAAGCATGGGGCAGCGGCAAAACCTTATCACTTCCCAGAGCAGGCATAACGAGGAGAAATATTTGTATTTTTGTTTTTTACTTTTTCCATGTGTGCTGCATTCTGCAGCACATACACAAAGTGGAAACCCCTCTCGGGATTGTTTTTGTGCAGGAGAGTGCCCCTTCCTGCACAAAAACAATCCTGCATGCAACGCAGTAGGCAGAAAATTGTGTGACAGCGCAAGGGGAAAGGAAAGGAATGCACCGTATATGTTGCATTCCTGCCCTTTCACATTGGCACAGGGCAGCGTAACAAAATGACTTGCGGCGCTGACCTAAACCTATTGCCCATAAATATGGGCCTGATTGTTTACTGCGTTATATAAAATTTCTACAATAATTTGAAACAGCAACTACTTGGCAATGAGCACACAATAATACTATCTTAAGATTCGAGTGTCTCTTTAAAGCTCAGGGCACAAGAAGGATAAAGTTTACCCCCATCCAGATCACTACTATCTGAAGTGGAAAGGGCCACGCCTGCTGGCTCTTATTCCCTGGAGTTTCTCTAGCTCCAGAAGTCTCTATGAAGCATGCAAACCAGACCCATTGCTCAGAGACTCTCTTTAAACTCAGAAGTGGCAAGAATACAACATACAAATCCCCCATTTCAAAATGATCTGTATTGTCAGGGCTGATTTTGGTTTCCAGGGCTCTGTCTCTCATCTTGAAACGCTGAGATATTCAACATCAGTTTGTCACTCATTGTCAAATGCTTCTCTAACTGCAAAAATCGCTGGGTGTTCGAAGACAGTGGAAGCAGAATCTTAAATACTCACACAGTGGCTTTGTAGTCAGTTTTGCGGGCTCAGGTGTCATATTACCTTGGTCATGATGTGAAAAAAGTCCAATTGAATGTAGCTGATAAAATCCATCCACCAGTCATAAAATAACAGCAATTGCAACTATTGCCTAAGGGCACCACAGGGAAAAAAATTTACCACAAGGTCCCCCAAACTCAGCATTACGTATAGCTCAAATATCACCTCAAAAAATATTTTGGAAATCAATTTAATCTTTAAAAGCTCAATTGAATATAGAATATAAAATTCCTCCACCAGTCATGAAATAGCAGCAGTAGCGGGTAGTACTTAAGGGCACCATTGGAAAAAACTTTACCACTATGTCCCCTAAACTCAATAACTCAAATATTATCTCAAACATATTTTGAAAATGATTTTAGTCTTTAAACATCGACATATAATTTTCTAAAAATTGCACTTTGCTATCAAATACATGTTTTAATACACTCAATGGTCATAAAAAATACAATATTTATTCTGAGAAATCTAAGGTTTTTTTCAGTACATAACAGTCTACTCCCTAAACATCAGTGTGCCTCCCTGAGCATCAGTTTGCTCCCAGTGTGTCCCCTGTGGACAGATTCTTTCTTAAATAAGATATATACCACTATTACATTTAAAGAATCCCGACCATAGTCAAAGGGTTTCCTCTGTCATTATTTCAGCAGTGAGTATTAATCCTGCAATGGATGTCTACATTGTGTCAAGAATTGCCATCATTATGCCAGACTGAACTTTACAACACTGGTCGGAGACATATTTTGGAAGCACACCATTTGCCGATAATTACTACTATAAATACATGAGATTCTGCAATTCCTGTATAAACGGATGTGTTTAATTTCTTTATGATCGGCAACTAGTAATGCAAGCAGTCGCTGATTATAAAGAAAAGACTCAAGAATGTGACTGTAATAACTTGGTACAGTCGAGTTCTGACTACACAGTGCCTGCTGCAGGAGCCAGCAGCCGAGGTGAAACACAGTCCAGGTCACGGAGCAGCTGTTTAAAGCAACAAAAATGAAATGCTGCTTTTTTTTCCTTATGCTCCATTTTTCTAGCTTACAGGTACTAGCACAAAGATAATGATTATTATTTCTTAATTCCTTAGAAAATTATAGAAAATGTTTGCATGTTTCTACACATTCTAAGCTACTACAGTTTATTTTGGGGTTTTTTACAAAAAATGACTTGAATTGAAATGTTTCTAATATCTTTTTGCAAAGAATATCTAACAGGTTTATGATGGGTTTAATTTTACAGTAGAGGTTCTATTTTTATTCTACATGATTGTAAATATGCTCTATCTTTTATGTAAAAGAGCTATGATTTTAAGTAGTTAGTGTAGTGGGAAAGGTGATGGTGTGACCATGTGTTATATGGAATAAAGTACCCCCTACCGTACATGATAAGGATTTTGCAAGTCACCTCAGAGTTCCATAACCTTATTTAGGAACTCAGCCTCTGGCTTGTTCCTCTATATGGCTATGGAACTCCTTGGTGACTTGCAAAATCATTATAATGTAAAACAGGGGTACTTTATCCCTTATATTATGCCACAGCAAATATTATATTTGTGGACACCATGAGAGCATGAATGCCCTTATGTCTATAATGACCAAAAGGTTGCCAATGGTGCTCCTCATCAAATCAGAGATGTCCCTATATGTGGGAGGGGGCATCAACTGACATTGCTGGGGGCCATATTACATAGGACATTGACAAGGGATTTGCCCAGGCTGAGGGACACAGAAACACTTTTACTGTCTAAAGCAAGTACAGACGATATATATGCACAGACAGGCATTCAAGTCCACACACCCCAGGCCGCTTCTCCTCCCCGCCTGCCACTCCTGCAGCAATTGGTAAAAATGTTTACCCATCCCCTGCTTCTTACTCCCATATACTGCAATCCTTGGGCTCTGCTTCATCTCTCACCTTGTTTGGTAAGCTCTGCAATGTGCAGACACAATCACTGTGATTGACTGCACCGGGCCTGCAACATGACTAATCATTATACATATGGTAAAGGGTGATTTGATGTATTGCAGCATTTAATCATACAGATTTTGTCAGTTTCTGTCCAAGATCAGCAGTACTTTGGTGACACCGCATAAAAAGCGATTTTAGTGAGCCGCAGGCATAGGAGCATAACAGGTATGCAAAAAGAGGCCTGGGTTCCAATCGTCACTTTGATCCTCTCCAAGACAGGGCAAACTTGCACTGGGTATCTGCACTTGGGGCCAGATTTACAAGGCTCTTGCGCCCCTGAGCGCCATATTTGCGGCAACATTGTTGCTGCAAATGTGGCGATAAAAGGCCACTACCACAGCGCCATGTATGCAAACCCTTGTTAGAGGGTCGCTAAAAATGGCGAAATGGGATCTACAAGATTCTGTTGCGCCAATTCTAGTGTCATTTTTAATGCCTGCTTAAAGCAGACCTTAAAAAGAGGCTCCCTTTGCTTTCAATGGGCTTCTTAACACTATACTGGATTAGCACCTTTTTTTTTACGCTAATCGAGTATATCATTACAATAGCGTTAAAAGAACAATGCTATTGCCCCTAACATGCACCATGGTGTGCCGTATTGTAAATATAGCGCTACCGTGGTGGTGTTAGGGGATGCAAGGAGGTCGCAAAAAAAGTGGCGCATGAGAAGTTACTTGAAGTTGTTTTAACTTAAAGGGTTATTGGGAGGAGACACCATCCAACATTGACATTGTATGTAGACCTTTTGCCTGCAGGTGTTTCTTTTGCTGAATTGTTCTAGTCACAATGGCAAAGGTGAGCAGAATTGCTCCATGTCTGTTTGCCTTTTGCAGATGTTAAGAATAATAGCTCTGTACATGAGGACACCACTAAGGGGTTATTTGGAGGGATGAGATCTGGCTATCTGCCATAAATGCAGCTTTCTGCCTCCTCTCAGTTCCCTGTTTCATTTCGAGTTTGGGCCATGTTTCCCAAGGGCAGAACCACCGCCAGTTCAGCTGTCACGAATCCTCTGGCAACTGACATGATGTCAGTAAGAAGGGCATTAAAGGGGCCGCTGGCCCCTCAATGCCACCCTTTCACTTTTCATCCGTCTGGAAAACCAAGCTAACCATGACGATCCTGAGCAAAAAGGCCCAGAAATGTCCCCCAAGTACTCAGAGAAAACTCTCTACGAGTAATGGACATTAGTTATATATTGTCTGAAGGCAAAAAACCTAAGTACCGATGGTCCTCCATGCAAGAATGCATAGCAGGCTTGCAATCACTTTTCCCTCCAAAGGGATTCTGCAGCTGTGGAGGTTTCACTGGAGCCACCGTGGGGTTGTAGATTGGCCATGGCTGGGTGGGCAGAGGAAGTTCTTCCACTGAGCTAGCCATGCAGCAGTTTGCATCTAAACCATAAACGGGACCCTAACACATTTCTGCACACGCCTTATTCAGAACCATTTTGGTAGCATCAACAACAGGTGTATGCAACATAAATTGTTGCATAGGGCACAGTGTTCAAATAGATGCAAAACGTTGCAGTTTTGAACTGGCCTTTCACAGACCTAGAGGTAGTGTGAATACAATCACTAGCTATTATGACAATGTCAAGGCACCTGTGATCCAAGAGTGTCAAGAAGGCCAATTTAGACAGCGATGGCATTCTTCTCTGACACAGATATTGCTGTCACCTTGGTGGCACAATAAGAAGCACAGAGATTAAAGAGCTATCTATCTATTTACTATATTGCTATTATGTCATTTACAATGCGCTCACTAGTGATCTCTTTTTAAGTGTGCTCCAAAAATCAGAAAAGGTACAGGGATGTCAAAACCGGTCAGGTAGGGAGTTCTGGAAAGTGAGTCCCAGCCCTGAGAAGAGTTTGCCTTCTTCAGACTTGAAAATTACTTGGAATGGAGATAGATATTTGAATTGGCTCCGTAACTGCTGTGACGAAGTATAAAGAAGTATACAGTTGTATGCATGCTGAGTGATGTGAGCAGGCATTGCACATCCAGCTCCCTACCTTGACGGAGATGTGATCCTGAACAGGGAGCCAGTGAAGTGATCCTCTGCATGAGTGAAATAGTTCCTTTCAGCGAGACCTAGGGTGAGACAGAAGGCTGCAGTTTGTGCCTCGAGCCTGACTATGGCAGGGAACATGTGGTGCTACTGGTTTTACACCAATTAAAGGTTATATTGACACCACCACAGTCTGTCAGGTCTCTTAGGTGTGCGGATCATAACAAGAGGGGAGGAATCTCAGCATTTCGTGTCTTGCTCTGATGTGCACAAATAAATGCTGTCTAGTCATGCAGTCTGACATGTCTGTAACCAACAACTGCGATAATAGTGATACCGCTGGTGGCGTTTAGCACTAATTTGGCAGATGTTTGTGGTACCCTAAGTAACACTGGCATGGTATTATTACCCGTATCTAAATAGGACAAATCTTACGTCTAACCTAGGCTCTACACATATTTAAGGGAACATGAGTTTTTAATCTACGCCTTAGAAAATATATCACTGCACTTTTAAGGGCACAGATGAAGCAGCTGACATCAGGTGTACAACTATCACAGGTGCAGCATGTGCACTTGGGCCCAGATGTGCATTTTGCTTGCTTGCACTAGGGGTGATCGCACGCTAGTTAAATCAGCACCAAAGTATCATTCCTGAAGCCACTATTATCGTAATCACAGCTTAGTACTGAATGGAGCCCAAGGTAGCCTTAATCTGCAAATGCGTATGCATCAAAGTCTTTGACGCCTTCTAGGTTCACGTGAAAGGAGCATCACACCCATACAGCTCGAGAGCAAGGCATAAGGCCAAAAACAGACAAAGGGATGGTCAGGAGACTAGCCTACCTCCTTTCTAAGTCTTCCTCTGCTTCATCACCATACTGGCATGCTTAAGAGAATGCTAATACATGAGCCCAAAGTCCATTGCGTTATGTATGTTAAAGCATTTTGTATAGTACACGTTCCACTATTGACATTGCCCTGGATTGCCATCGGAAGTTGGGGACCCTTCCAAATCTGTTCCTGAAGCTTCCAGTGTTGTGTGTACGTATTTTCTATAACAATGTGGCTGTGTTATGTTCATTGACTCGTAGAAGCATGATTGTAGTACCTAGTGGAGTAGGATCCTATGCATCTACTACGTATGTAGACATTCCCATTGCATAGCAGATGGATCAGCGTGAATGGGACATATCAATGGCCAGACCTGTAGAGTGCTTTGAAAGACAGTCATTATCATGTTTGGACTGCCTTCGGTGTATGTTAGGAGTTCTGTCGTAAGTTAGTTCATGACACAACCTGGTGGAAACTGATGTTTTGAACAATATGATTCTCAATTGGAAGGCTCAATGAGTGGGCTGGAAAACCACCTGGTAATATCTCCCCCTATCTGTTACAACTTCATATATAATGGAGGCATCTGTCACTCTTGTGGGGTGGCAGGTCTACTCTCCATCACATTTTTTTGGGAAAAAGGTGCTGGGATCTTTGTTAAGGCACTGATATCTCTATGTTTTCATATTTCAATCAGGAAGGAATATCCTTATGCATGAACTCCAATTAAGTGACTTGCATTCTGTGTCCTGTTTTGAAGTGAAATTCTTTAAGACTGATGCACAATTTTTTTAAATTTGAGGACATTTTCCATTCCTCTGGAGTGTCCCCTTCCCCTTCATGAATTATGGTGTGTCGCCCTCATGTAACTTCCGTCATTTTTTTCATGACAATCGGTTCACAGACTGTCAACGAGCTTCCGAGTCAAATTTTAGGATTATAGGGCTCTGAGATGCATATCGGGAACAATCAATCATCTCAGCCAATTAGATCCTTAATACATTCTAAATTTGTTTTTTTAACATCTGCAAATCTAATATGCATATATATATATGAGCTAAACCACTTGAACTCTGCTTTATAAAGTAACTTGTTGCAATTATCCGCAAAACTACAATGACTAGATTGTTCATCATCTCCCAATAGGAAAGATTGTTTTCACATGCTCGACTTTAAATCAAGATCTGCGGGCCGTGCATTTGCCTTTGTTTGAAAGTGGGCTGTGTTGCCTGGCATGAGAAGTCTGCAATTGGTCGTCATTTGAGGCTTGGACCATCTTGGATCTTGATTGGTTCATTTCACATAAAAGGACCTTCAAGGCATTGGTTATTGACAGTGATGTGCCCAAGGCCTCCTGCAATTGCTCAAAGACTAGCCACATGCCTGTAGGGCTGCTTGCCTTGAAAGGTACTGCAAGAAGTGAAAGGGATCCACCAAGGTCTAAGAATTTGCCTACCTTGGCAGCCCTTATTTCATTGGCACTCAAATGCCAGATAAAGGTAGCAATGAGAAGAGTGCTGGATTGGTAGTCAAAGGCAAGTTAGGTGAAACACATTGTGGCCTATGGGGACATAATACTGCAGTATGTGTAAGCCACTTAGGTGCAGATTTATACTTTTTGCAGCAAACCTGCGTTAGCGCAGGTTTGAGGCAAAAAGTATAGCGCCAGCTAGCGTCATTCCATGACGCCGACCGGGCGCTATATTTAGAATATGGAGCTAGCCGGCTCAAAGACCCTGTTAGCGACCTTGGAAAGGATGCTAACAGGGCCGGGGAGACGTAGGGGGAACCAGGGCTTGTGTGCCAAATGATGGCGCTACACTGTTTAGAGGCAAAAAAATTGCCTCTAAGCAGTGTAGCACCATTTTCTGGCACACAGGCCTCATGGACCTGGCTCCTGTCTTAGTAAAGACAGGAGCCATGCCCACCACCCCAATGGCCATGCCCAGGGACAGCATCATGCAGGGGGCCATAAGTCAGGGCTCCTGAGCGGTGTTGGCCAAAACAAAAAGCACACTCACCTGGACTTACCGTGGACGGGTCCCCCATCTTTAGGTGACCTCCTGGTGGTGGTAGGGGTGGGTGGGGGTGTCCCTGGGGACAGGGAAGGGCACCTGTGGGCAATTTCCATGGTCTCCGATCACGGAAATCTGCCTCCAGGTCCCCTTACGCCTGCCCAGACCCAGGCGTTAAATAATGGCAAGGACCCCATCCCAGTGCTGGATTTGAGCACAGGAGGATAAATAGGGCGTGAAGGCCATCTCGTCCTATTCTGGATGGGAACGCATACCTTGCATCTCATTGACACAAGGTAGGTTTTCCCCCTCCAGAAAACGACGTAAACTCCATAATTTTGGCGCTAGACATGTCTAGCGCCAAAGTATAAATAAGGAGTTAGGTTTACGCTGAATTAGCATTAAACAAAATGATGCTAATTCAGCGCAAACCAAGCATAAATATGGGTCTTAGTGTAAAACCCCATATGGGATCATTTCCATTGCACCTTGGGATGGAGGAGGAGCAAATAAAACTGACAGTAAATTTATATAATTGAGCCTCTGTAGTTGATTAAATAGTTTTTCAATCAAGACTGTAATCCACAGTTTTTAACCTCTAGATATAAACTAATGAAATTGCCAGACAATTGCTCCAAACGTGTGGAAACACCATCACAGCTGCTGCTTGGAGTGACCAAAGGGAAAGTAACCTGAACCGTCTGTTTCATACATATCTGATGAGGCCAGTATTACATTTATAATAGCTCTTAAAAAATCACTGGTTGGTAGCATTTGGAAGACATACAGCAATTTGGGAATGGTATTCACCTTAAATATGGTAATGCCACCCATGACTGTGAAAAAGGGCCACTTTCCTTTGCTCTAATTGCCACAGCAGCGAGGGGTTCTATCCCAAGGTCTCCAGCAGGTACTGAAAATGGACTATAGTTATACATTTGTGAGCAATGGAGACCCTGGGGTTTAGTAAATGTTAAGTGGCTCAGGGGTTTAAACTCTGCAGTGATACTGAAAGCATTCCAAGAATCATATGTATACTGCCTTGTGACCCGATTGAAGACTTACTAGCCATCCCTAACAGGATAGCTCTGCTGAAGTTTGACTGGCAGTAATTACACTAACTAGACTATATATGTTTTCATGATAGGGCAACCATCATGAAGACAGTCATGTTTAATATGGGGATGGGCAACATGGGCTTGAGTCTGTAAGCCAAACACCTAGCTAGGACTTTTGCATCAGCATGTATCAATAAGGTTAGTGCATACAAGTCGCTAAACTAAGGATTTGTAAGTTTTCTTTTTTAATATGACAGTTGTGGCTTCATACTTTGAAGAATGGAGGGAGCCTCAGCAAAGGGCCTCCCTGTAAAGTGTTTAAAATTTCAGAGCTGTCATCTTTGCACATTGATGATAAACGTAGACAGATATTCTGTTGGGTCCAACTGACTTACTCTTTTTCAGGACTTCAACAGTGCTAATCACTCCTTCCATTGTGATGGGATCGTTTACCTTTGCTAATTTTTCTACTTGTGATATTTGGGATACAGTGATAGATGCAAATAAAGGATCAAAAGCTAAGAAATGGACAGCTTTTAACTTAGCATAGAAGGGTTCGTTATACTAGCATAGAAGGTTTTCATGATCACAAATCACTGTTCAGTTTGGCTGTTTCATTGGGACTGTACTATTTGTGTGCAGTGGCTAAAGTCATGCATGGGACAGCTAGTCGCAGTGGGGTTCTGGGATAGCGCCAAGGTCTCAACGGACGACTCGCCACTGACCCAAGAGCCTGTTGGACCTCAGGGGTCGGTGTGTCTGGCCTCACCCTATCCCTGCTTAGGACAGGGAGAATCAAATTGAACACAGCATTTGGTCACACATCACAGCCCCACATGCACAGTGTGTCAGTACACAGTGCTGAAGCCGCAGCATCACAGATGTCACTTTTGGGACCTCTCCTCAATGCCTTAAGGCCATCATTTCGTGGTGATGTACAACATTGAGAACTCACTGGACGTAAGGCAAGGAGCTGTTGTGGTCCAAGTTGGGAATGACCATGAACTGTAACATTTTTTCCTTGCACTCAGTATCTCCCACTCCATATAAATTACGTAAACAAGTAAACGTTGTCATACAGTGTTGATTGTGTGTAATGGGATGGTCGGAATCGGATTGTCACAAGGGAAAGTAGCCTTTTCAAAGTACTCGATTTTAGCTTAGAAGTAGAACACATTTACCTATTCAAAAAGTTAATATAATGTAGAAGGGGATTGGCAGAAATGCAATAAACCTTCTAGACTGGCACCGTGGTAGCCACTTCTGGACAGCAAAACTAGAAGTCTACCTCCAACCGTAAGGGGATGCTACACTAAAGGCCATAGATCCCATAAGAGACAAATTATATTATTGATTTTTACTTCCAAGCAACTGTGTGCCAGTACAGCAGATGATGTGTTGAGAAGTAAAAGACGCACCATAATAACAGCAAATCAAAGCTGCTAGGGGGCTGCATATTCCTAGTCAGGTCAACTCCTATTACAAACTGAAAACTTGCTGAAAATACATTTTCCACTAGAACCAGTCTCCTGTGGGGAAAATTTAATGAAAATAGGTCACTGCTAAAAAAAACAATTACATGAAATATTCCAAATCCATTGCAGGAGAAATATAAGATGCTGCTTGCATAGTAAAAAAAAATATCTGAGAGTACAACACACCCAGGATTTAGGGATCTCACCTGAAACAGCAACGAAGCAAGGTCTCACTTTTGGATCTTGACAATACAAACAACAGCTACTCAGTGGCTAACCATTGGAATTCCAGATCATTACATTACAACAGTACTCCAACAAATTATTATTTCAAAAATATCAATTTACACAAATATTGTGTTCAATATATTATGATGTCAAAAATATCAAGTGACAAAACACTGACGGAAGAATATCTTTTTTTAAATATCTCCTGTTGCTTTTTTAAATTAGTAATCCACGATATTGCTTTCTAAATATTTTGTGGTCTTTTATTTGTTTTTGTGGTATAAGTTTTTAATATTTTAATGTTGTGTGTGAATATTTTTAGTGTCATTTATCATTTGATAATATATTTCAAGGTTTTGCTTACTGTATTTCAGCTTATGTTTTATTGGTTGGTTGTTGGGTTGGTAGGGGAATAGGTTGGAAAGTATTTTGAATATAGATGTTTTAATTGGTTAAACAATAGATTTGGTAATTTGATTATTAACTAAATAATTTATTTTTTTAATTATTTACTAGAAATAAAAAAATTAAAAATGGTAATTATTATTTTGAACTGTTAATTTGCTAATTAGGTAATGGATTTTGTGAATCATTTATAAGCTTTAAATAATTTGGATTTTAATTATCTATATTTTTGATTTTTTATAAAAAAAACTGACTTTATAGTGTTATCGTTTTTTTAAATAATGTGTTTGCTAACTTTTTCTATTGTTAATTTAATGTGTTTTGTGGGTGTTGGAACTTTGGATAAAGGGGTGGGAAGGGTTTTAAAGTTATTTTCAATGTGTTTAATTTATGCATTTTTATAGTTTTATTTATATTTGCATTTGGTAATGTATTGTTTTATTTGGTAATTACGTCTATCAGTGTTATAATGTTCACAATTTATAACGTTTTTAAAATATATGGAATCGTTTTTATAATATATATATATTTAAATAATTATCTATTTAAGTGTGGGAACAGTAAATCTCACCCCTCCCAAGCCCAGCACTTCCCCTTCTGTTGTACAGTTGAAAAGGAAATAGTAAATCTGATCTATTTCAAGTCCAACACTTTTCCTACTGTTGCTTGCGTTGGAATAGGAATAGTAAACCTGATCTTTATAAAGTCAAATACTTCCCATACAGTACTTTTGCTTAAGTTAAAGTGGGAATAGTAAATGTGACTGTTACCAAGTTCAGCACTTTCCCTACTGCTGCTCAGGTTGGAGTGGAAACAGTAAGCTGACTCCACCAAAGTCCATCATGTTCCCTACTATTATTTACATTGGAGTGGGAATAGTAAATCTGACCCCTCCAATGCCCAGCACTTACCCTACTGTTGCTCAGGTTGAAGTGGGAATAGTAAATCTGACCCCTTCAAAGTCCAACTTTTCCCTACTGTTTCTGATATCTGAGTGGAAATAGTAAATCTGAGCACGCTAAAGTCCATCACTTTCCTTACCATTGCTCATGTTGAAGTGGGAATAGTAACTCTGACCCCTTCAAAGTCCACCCCTTTCCTTGCTGTTGCTTACGTTGGAGTAGGAATAGAAAATTTGACCCCTCCAAAGTCCAACACTGTTACTTAGGTTGAAGTGGGAATACTAAATCTGACCTCTCCAAAGTTCAACATTTCCCTTACTGTTTTCCTTACCACTGGTTAAATTGGTGTGAGAACAGTAAATATGTCCACTCCAAAATCCAGCATTTTGGCTTCTCTTACTTAAGTTGGAAAGGGAATAGTAAATATAAACCCTCCAAAGTGCCACACTTTCTCAATTGTTGCTTGTGATGGAGTGGGAATAATAATTATGACCCTTTCAAAGTCCAACACTTTCCCTACTCTTTTTCAGGTTGAAGTGCAAGTAGTGAATTTGGCCCCCTCCAATCTATTTTTATATTACATTTTTTACGACTGTTTAAATTTGTGTGCTTTACATTTTAAAAGTTAGTTTAATTTAAATTATGTTTTACTATATATTTCTTGGAGTAATGCTATTTGTATTTTTTTAGTTTAATATTGTTATTGTATATGTTTACAATATGTTTAGCATGTGTAATTATAATTATTATAAGTATGTTTATTTGATGCTATTTATTTAAATATTTTTTTTATCATTTGCATTCATTTTAGAGTGTATATTTTTATTTTATGTTTGTAATTTATACAATTGCTTATACTTTAGATGTAAGTATGTTTTTAATGTAATATTTGTAAACTTAAATATTTAAGATAGTGTTTAATGCTTAACATTTGATACTTTTGCCTATTTAATGACAATATTGTGTTCTTCTATATTTTTATAGCCAATATTTGTACTTTACAAACAAGATATGTGAAGTCTAAATTGGTGCCCTCGGTATTTTTGCTGATATGTTTGTTAGTTAGGCCAGGACCCGGCAGCTTGCTTTGAACAGGGAGCTCTGTGTCTGGCTGTTGAGGCTGGTTCCAGAGCCGTCCACAAGGACTGAATGCATACAGGGACTTGTAGGTATAGTCTAAACGCAGTAATGTGAGAATAGTTTAATTAATAATAACATTTCTATTTATTATACCTATGGATTTTGGTTCCTGTCAAAGTGCCCTTCTGAACTGATTCACTTTCTTAGGAGTATGTCTGAAGACAGCTTCCCACCAGAGGCTTACTGTACCTACCGAACAGTGGAAAATGTTTCTCTCTTATTTTTAATAATGCAAACCTTGCTGAAAGGCAGGGTAGCATGGTACAGAGTCAAAAGCATACAGACCCAGTCAAGTAAGAGGAGGGGTAGCTGGGTTCTTAGGGGCTTTTTCACAAACTCCTAGCGCCACCGGAGCGTCACTTTTTGTGACGCTCCGGTGGCGCTGTGCCCTGCACCATATTTACAAGGCAGTGTTAAGCCACTTGTTGTGGCTTAATGCCGCCTTCTAAATATGGGCTCACCACCACAGGTTTCTATGGCAGAGGGGCTTACAGTGGGCGTTGCTGTGGGTGTACCTATGCAACACCCATTGCTTTTTGACACTGACCCAGATTTACATGTGGACATAAATTTGAGGCAGAGCCAAAAACTAATGCCACGCCAGGGTGGCACTAGCATGGCCTAACAAGGAGAAATACTTATGTGTGCTGCATTCTGCAGCACACATAAGACTAATAAATTGCCATTACTGATGTGTGCAGGAAGGGACACCTTCCTGCACACAATCATTCCCTGCAACACAGGCTCCCTTGCACTATGGTGCAAGGGTGCCTGCGTTGGCGCTAGGCAGCTACATTTAGCATCAGCTCTAGGGGAAACTCAGGGTCGAGCCATATTTTTGTAAATAAGGCGCTGAAGTGACGCAGTGCAGTGCTGGCAATTTTAGTACAGCGCTGCGCCACATCCTTGTAAACATGCCCCTCAGAGCGGAAGTGGACAGGTACTGCGCCGTGATATAGTGCTCTTTAAAGAGGTGCGCCTTCGGCTCTTTTCTGAATTACAGTAGGCTCGGGCCTTCTCACTTCTCCTTTAAAAACAGTAAAAGTGGTCTGGCTTTGAGTAATTGCAATAAATTTAACGTACTGAAAATTGTCCATTTGAACCACAATAGGTGTTCATTACTCATTTTCTCACCATGCTTTTAACAAAACCTCTCAGAATATCAGCACAAGGTGTCGCCGAGCCAGGCATTAATGCAGCAGGAACCTGGCGCCTCAGCGCCAAGCTTGCCATTGTCAATGGCCTCTTGGGCGCTTTCATTAATTATAGAGTGAAGCCGATACCGAAGGCCTACCTTCGAGGCTTGAGTTTCCATGCCTGTGTGAAGCAGCACGAACAGCTCCCAACGCTGCTTCACGGGACAGGAGCGCTGCCTACGTCACGTAAAGCTGGCGCTTCCTGTCGGTAACTTTTCATGGTAAGACACATTCTTCCGCACTAATCACATTGTTGAACTACCGGCCCATGTGACCTTAAATGTCTCAATAGCTTTCGATTAAACCGGCTATGTCCTATACTTGAGTTTTATGAGGTGTGATGCTCTAGGGAACAAACAAAACAGTAAAAAGTCCTCGGTCTCCAAGAGTAATAAATGCACTCAGGAGTTTGTGGCATGGGGTAGGGTTTGAAGAATGAGGGATGGAGGAAAAGCGGTAGGGAGGCTGAATTGAGTATGTTTGGGTCATCAAGGATCTAAAATGGAAGAATAAATTGGATCTAAGATAGATTTAGAAAAGGCCATGGAAGGATACCTGAACGGAAATTTGAATTAAGTGAGGGACGGACGTTCGACACGGAGGGGTGGCTTGAGAAAATGAGTTATTCACACCAGGAAAGGGAGAAGGGAGGAAGTTGAAAAGAGGGTATATGATTGCGGGTGTGAACTGCGCTGTCAGAAGTACCTACCTCGAAGTCGCATCCTCCCTGGGTGAGCAGCCACTGTAAGCAGGACAGGTTGCCGGTAGCTGCAGCATCGTGTGCCGGGGTGGCCCCGTTACGCGCTCGGCTGTTACCCGCCACCCCAGCTTCTTCCACCAGGTACCGAAGGCAGCTCAGTTTCCCGGAGCGGGCGGCATGGTGTGCCGCGGAGGCCCCAAGAGGGTCTCGGATGTCTGCTTGTAAGAGCCCTTCTGTCTTTAGGGTCCGCAGGCCTTCCAGGTCTCCCTGACGGGCCGCGCTGAGTGTCCGCTCCAGGGCCATAGCTGTTCCTGGCCAGTTCAAGGATTGGGTGGAGTGAAACCTCTTCAAGAAGTGGGAACAGAGCCCACCGTGGGCGCAGGCATTTTTGTGGTGCGAGCCATAGACGAGTCTCCTCACACTGCGCTACAAAGGCGCAAATTCCATACAGCTAGGCTTGCGGGCAAGGTGACAGTTCAGAAACAATAGCATCAGAAATGCAGCTGGCGCGCAGAGCGGCAAACTGGGGGCAAGGGATTCCCCGCCATCAGCCAGCATCACAAATAACAGGTCAACAAGCGGTGGGGTGACAACTCCGCTGACGGGAAGCAGGATAGGGTGCCACCTTCCAGGAAGGCCAAGTGTGAGCAGATCCTCCGAGTGGGGGGACACGGGACAACAACATCCCCCTGATGAGTTCAGGGTACAGCCACCTTCACTTGTACACCGGAGCGATTTATCTTAGTCCTATTTTCTGTGACACAAAAGAAACAATCCATTTCTGCAGCCTCCACTTAAGAATACAGTATTTCTGGACACATGACACGACCGGACACCCCGGTCCTCCTCTCCTTGCCTCGGATCATAAGCGGTTTAGAGCCAGCTCAAGTTCTCCCAGTCCGTCCCACCCTCCTGCTGCTGTGTCCTGGAACACGTTTCCCAAGTGCTGCCGGTAACGGTGAATTCTCCCCCTGCTTACGTTTCAGCCCTGGTGACTTTTCTTTAGAGTGGGTTTCCTCGTGTTCATCACCCGGTAGTATTGCAGCTCTGGGATAACCATAGCAGGTGCTTTATGCGCGGTCCCTTCCCCTCTGTTGTCTTCCTCCTCCAGCCAATGAGAGCGGCAATTGGGTTCCCTCCTCCCGCCCTTTTCACTCCTGTATCGCGTGCGGCGACAGCAGGACAGCTTTCAGCCCGTCTAACCCCTCCCCCTGGCTGCAATCCGACCACCTGTTGCAGAAGCACTGGAGGTCTTATTCTTGCTGGTCTCACGAGACCTCCCCAAGAGAGCAGAGGCTGCATCTAGTCTTCACTGTCCCTTTCCTCCCCCTAGCTCCTGCCTTCTTTTGTGATGCTTTTCAAGTCTACCTAGTCGTCTGTATATCTCTAGCGGGCCCCTATACATCGCTAACCATTTTTTGAAATTAACAGGTACAGTCAGTTATTGCAGGAAGATATATGACACAACATCTGACATACAAGTAAAACTAGCCAAGACTATTGGCTTTGCCAATGGTGGTTGATTGTTTAAAATAAATAACAATGATTTTGTCTAAAATGTTTAAATTCAGAAATTTGTTGAGGTTGTGAATTAAACATCACTGAGGCCTATGGAGGGTGGTCTGCAGAGAGTCTCAATCACACCCTTTTTATTTGGCATATCTATTCCATACCTCGCATCTCATCTCTGCTTGTCACCACCCTCTTTTTGCTCTCTCCTGAATGAACTTCTTTACATCCCCTTAACTTTACCACTCCCCAAAAACACATTACACTCACTCACCTGCACACTCTACAGAGGGGCTAAGAATTGGATGACCATGTATTCTGAAATCTTTTCTGACTCACTGACAGGCATTTTGAGAAACTCACATTTCTTTCAGCCCCAGCTCCAGAGCGCTCGATCATGGCCTGGAGGTGAAACAATTCAAAGTATGCACTAAAGAAAAGTAATTTGTTGCATGAAGAAAAAACACATAAACACAACACCTTTGACATATCAATCACTCCTAGGGTATGCAAGATTATGGAAAACTTGTGAAGTATAAACAGGGAACTAAATCGCTGACACAGATTGCCCTAATAATTTATCACGTTTATTCTTCAGAAATCAATCATTGTTTTTCTTGTAAAATTACAGATATGAATACAGGGCCCAATGGGGACCTTTTTAAATGTCTATTTTTAATTACGACCAGGTCTGAGAACCAGTAGGACCTGGGCCCACTTAAAGCCTGATCATCTACATAGGTGGTTCCCATGTCGTTTGAATATCATACCTTCTCCTCTTCCACGCAGTGTTGTCTATTACAGTCTGCCTCTGCATCTGGCTGCTCCAGATTATTTGCATAAGGCTATTCTTGATGTTCCCCAAAGGTTGCTCCCCCATCCACCAAGGGTGCCCCTAGTATTGTGGCGGCTTTTAATCTGCTTCTGCTAATGACTTACTGTTGAGTACAGTGAGCAAAATACAATGTACTAGAACATATCCTAGAGCAATTTTCAGGGGCTGAGATTAATTCTAACCTTCCAACCATCACTTTTATCTTTTCTCAGTGAGACACGGTATATGCCACCAGGAGTATTTCTAAGCGGCATGGAACTAAGTGATATGAAACTCCTTAGCTTGCTCTGTCATGGGGTTCTAGCTGCTATCTCTGATGAGGCCCAACAAAGGGCCTGACTTGGATGGAGAAAGCAACCTTGTGAGGAGCTCCCTCCGGTGACCCCCACATTCTGAAATGCATAACTGGCTACAGGGCCCCCAAAGCCCTGAGTGAAGCCTCCTGGCACTTTTGGTGCTGGTGGAAGCGCCTGAAACCGACATTGCAGGCAAATTACCAGAAAATACAAGCAAGGCCTGAGACACGCAGAGGTGACTTCAAAATTGCGACTGGTACCAACTGAGACATCTTCGGGCCGCTCCAATGAGATACTAACCGATAACAGAGAGTCCGGCTGTCTGAGGGGTGGGGGGTGTCCGGATGGGGCCATGAGGAACAGTACTGCCTGATGTGAGTGGAGGCACTGCCTGCACCTGGAACTCCGACCTGAAAGACTGTGAAGCGGGCCCAGCATGGTGGGAGACTGAAGCTGAGGGCAACAAGTGGGAGCTGGGCATCTCAAGGTACGCTGCTGAAGCTCCTCTACCCTGGATCTTGCCTGCTTGATTGCAGAGCATTAACGGTGGTGTCCTGGGGCTGAATGGAGTTGTTAGACTCTTCCTTTCCCCTTCCGGCCGGCATCGGAGCCCCACTGGAAGGTGATTGGCAGCTGAGGACAGGGAGGCCGGGTGGTGGCTCCCTTTTTGGACGTTTGCAGTTGGAGATCTGCCTGAGAACTGAGGCAGTGAGTGGTGATGCACACCTGTAGATAAGGCGAAGGGGGGCCTGAACACAGGTTATGGGAGGTGAGTCTTGGTCCCACTGAGGACTACCAGCACTGAATGCAGACCAATTCCCTAGAGTGGAGTAACTGGCAGTGTTGAACAGTGCCTGCAGACCAATTCCCTAGAGTGGAGTAGCTGGCAGTGTTGAACAGTGCCCAAACAATGGAGGACCTCCCTGGCATTGACATCGGCAGGAGGCCCACCCAGTTGACATTCTTGGATGGGGTGCAGTGGATCTAGGAGCGCCCCCTTTCCTGTCCCTGACCTAGGGAGCATTCTGCCTGTGAGACATGCTGTGAGGACATCATAGTTAATGGTGAAACCGCAGAGAGACAGCCGCCCCATGACCTGGGCTTGGATAGCCGCAGGCCCCTCGAGATCAGCAATGGGTGGCCCTTATGCCGGACAGCTAACACCACTGGGGGAGGCAACTGTTCCTTGAGAAACGTGAGTGAGACCTGTGGGGAATGTGGAGAGGGATTGTTCCAAGCTGCTATCTATTTGTACGGAGAGCACCTGCGACAAACTCTGGGTTTCCCGTCCTGAGGGACCCCTGCTACATCCACAGGGTAGCTACTGCAGTTGGAGACATCTATTGAGGGGCCTAAAGTAGACGTTTCCTTGCAATTCCTGTCCACTGCTGTGCAGACCCTCGCAGTAGCACTACGTCAGCGACCATGGCCTGGGACCTACAAAATCTCTCGCTACAAGTGAGTGTGCCATTTCCCTAGGAGATCAATGGAAAGACTTATAAGAGGAAACACCAGACAGCACAAAGGTAACATTTGGGGGAAGCAATCGAACCTTCAGATGGAGACACCCAAATTACTGTCACGAGAGTCCTGGGGACCCCACACTCCAAGATATTTTGCAAGCTATCACTAGCTCATGGGAAGTCTTAGAAGCAAAAGTGGACTCACTGGCTACAGATATAGGGATTTTGTGTGATGACCATCCTCAATAAGCGGAACAAGTAACCATGACTGAGAAAGACTTGAAAGACATATTTCCTGCTCCAGCCAATGTAACTAATAGGTTAACTTCCATGTAAATGAAAGTCTAAATATTGGAAAGAAGAGCCAAGGATGGGGAAAACAGGTCGAGATGCAACAACATAAGGGTGCTCGGAATGCAGGAACAAGTGGAGAGGAGAGACATGGTGGACTTCCTGGAACATTGGTTCTGCAAGGAGGTTGTGGGAGAGGGGCTCTCCCAGTTTTCATGTTGGAAAGAGTGCACAGTGTGCCGGTGTGGTCTCTGCCCCAGGGGCCCCCTGTGTCCACTGGTGGTGAGATTACTCCACTATAAAGACCGTGACTACATCCTGGGCCAAGCGAGAAAGAAAGAGGCACTTATCATCGAGAACAGCATGATTAGAATCTTCCCATATTTTTCTCTAGAAGTCTAGAGGCAGCGCTCCACATTCCAAGAGGCCAAGAAGAAACTTTGGCTGCTGGGTATTCCCTAAGCAATGCTATTCCCAGCCCATCTTTGAGTGGTGACGATGGAGGGGACACAGTTTTTCCAGAATCCAAATGAGGTGTGGAGTTGGATAGACCACAACCAGTCAATCGGCCCAAGTCAAAGATCCTGCACAGGCCGGCAGCACTGGGCTAGATCGAGACGATGGTCTTCCACAACCACAACGACCACCCCCCGTCGATGTCCAAGGAAGGGGCTGTGCTACATAGATGCTGGAGGGGCCAGGTCTATTACACTATCTATTCAGCATATACAAAAAGCACACTGATCTGGATTAGAGCAGGCATCCCTTTCCAACATACTGGTGACATCATACCTACCCTGAGGGTCGGAATATGGTAGAGACTGGCCTCCTAGAGGGTTGGGATGCAACATATATGTCCCAAATGTGGACCAGGGAATAGGCACAACAGGAATGCCAAAAAGCCCCTTCTCCCTGTAGGTGGAGGACGACGCACAGCACTCAGACTCAGATGATTCTGGGGCATCGAAGGTTGCCTTACCAGTGTTGACCCTAGGGACCTCTGATGACATCATCTGACCATGCTGCCTAGTTGGTATGACTTACAGACTAGATACAAATGTTTAAGGGAGTACATATAGAGGACCACATGTTAAACAGGGCCTGCCAAATGCCACATTTGTAAGATTGATTTCAGCAGCTGGGTAGGGATGGCCAGGCGAGAACTAGGAAGTCACCACAACCCTTACTTGCACATTGCAAACAGGTTCTCCTGTGAGCATTGCTAACTGTTTGGATGGGATAGCTTGCTTGCTTGTCCTGGGGAGTGAGAGTTGGAATGAAAGTTGTTGGCTGCTTACAGGTGTTAACATGAGTCGTATGCCGAATGGGATCGTACAACTGCTGAGCACTGGGTTGCTGTTGATGGGGGTAGGGCTCGGAGGGGGAGTGGGTGAGGGAGTTGTGTGACACTATGATGATTACCACCATGAATTAAAGATTGATATCGTGGAACATAAAGGAGATGTACACCATGACGAAATTCTATAAATTATTCTCATATCCGAACTGGAGGGGGATTCATGCAGCACTACTACAAGAAACGCATCTCATGTCCAAGGAAGGGGCTGTGCTACATAGATGCTGGAGGGGCCAGGTGTATTACACTATCTATTCAGCATATACAAAAAGCACACTGATCTGGATTAGAGCAGGCATCCCTTTCCAACATACTGGTGACATCATACCTACCCTGAGGGTCGGTATATGGTAGAGACTGGCCTCCTAGAGGGTTGGGATGCAACATATATGTCCCAAATGTGGACCAGGGAATAGGCACAACAGGAATGCCAAAAAGCCCCTTCTCCCTGTAGGTGGAGGACGACGCACAGCACTCAGACTCAGATGATTCTGGGGCATCGAAGGTTGCCTTACCAGTGTTGACCCTAGGGACCTCTGATGACATCATCTGACCATGCTGCCTAGTTGGTATGACTTACAGACTAGATACAAATGTTTAAGGGAGTACATATAGAGGACCACATGTTAAACAGGGCCTGCCAAATGCCACATTTGTAAGATTGATTTCAGCAGCTGGGTAGGGATGGCCAGGCGAGAACTAGGAAGTCACCACAACCCTTACTTGCACATTGCAAACAGGTTCTCCTGTGAGCATTGCTAACTGTTTGGATGGGATAGCTTGCTTGCTTGTCCTGGGGAGTGAGAGTTGGAATGAAAGTTGTTGGCTGCTTACAGGTGTTAACATGAGTCGTATGCCGAATGGGATCGTACAACTGCTGAGCACTGGGTTGCTGTTGATGGGGGTAGGGCTCGGAGGGGGAGTGGGTGAGGGAGTTGTGTGACACTAGGATGATTACCACCATGAATTAAAGATTGATATCGTGGAACATAAAGGAGATGTACACCATGACGAAATTCTATAAATTATTCTCATATCCGAACTGGAGGGGGATTCATGCAGCACTACTACAAGAAACGCATCTCATGTCCAAGGAAGGGGCTGTGCTACATAGATGCTGGAGGGGCCAGGTGTATTACACTATCTATTCAGCATATACAAAAAGCACACTGATCTGGATTAGAGCAGGCATCCCTTTCCAACATACTGGTGACATCATACCTACCCTGAGGGTCGGTATATGGTAGAGACTGGCCTCCTAGAGGTTTGGGATGCAACATATATGTCCCAAATGTGGACCAGGGACCCTTCCTGGTCTGCTTATTGGGACTACTAGCCCCCTACATGGTTCAACCCTCCATTGCCAATTCTTAGGTTGGCACAATAGTTTGTGGACTGGCAGAAACAATGGGGCCTCACAGATTCATGGCACCACATACATCCACAGTTGCAAAATTACTCATTGTTTTTGCCTTTACATGACCTTCATACATGACTGGACTCCTTTCTTTGTACACCAGTTGTCCACAGTTTGGTGCACGAGGTGGGATACCTGACCTATACCATGTCAGATCACAATCCAGTACTCCTCCACCTGCGCTGGGAGCACCCCATAACATGCATACTAATGCTGCAGCTGAAACCTGAATCCCTTGAGGACTCACCATACCAAGAAGCGGTTAGGGAGCATATTCAATGTTATTTTGCAGACAATGATGACACAGCTTCCACCCCCTTAGTGGAGTGGGATGCTTTTAAGGCAGTAATTAGATGAAAATGCATAGCAGAATCAGAGGGGATTAGGCATACATTACTGGGAGGAGTCATGACAGCTGAACATATATTAATGGAAGAGAAGAAACGTAGACTGGGGAACCCAAACCTACAACAAACATTACTAAAAGCTAAGGAAACCATAGCGAGTCAGGTAGAGAGGCTCCACTGCTTTGATTATAAGTAATAAATGATCTTAGCTCATACTGAGTGGGATAAATCTGTCTCCTTGCTGGCTTGGCTGGTTAATCCGGCCAAGAGGGGCTCAACAATAGTGGAAATACATACGGAAAAGGGCCACTAACTTTATAGACAGGAAGAGATAAATAGCCGGTTCATGCACTACAACACTAGTCTTTACAGAAGCATTACAAGGCGTGGTAGGTGGACGTTGCATGCTTTCCTTGTGTCGCTCACTCTTACGACTCTCACATGAGAAGAGGAAGAGGGACTAGGAGGAGAAATAACCATTTAGCAGACAAGGACGATGATCAAGGGGATGGAGCGAGGCAAGACACCTGGGACTGATGGGCGCCCAGCTGAATTTTATGCATCATTTCCTGCTGAGCTGACCCCTACATTGGTGGACGTCTACAAAACGGCAAAATAAATGGGTGCTGTCCCAACCACTACTAGGGAGTCATTATAAGTACCTTTATTAAAGCTAGGGAAGCCAGATCATGACTGTAGGGCCTATAGACCCCTATCGATGCTTAATGTAGACTATAAGATCATCAGTAGAATTTTGGCCTATAGGCTCCTCCTCCCTATGCCCACACTGGTGCACCCTGACCAAGCAGGTTCATCCCTGGTGGAAACACAGCATTTAATGTCCGGCGGATACTGGTGGACCCTACCTACGTCAGAGATGAAGCAGCAGCATTTGCTGTAGACATAGAAAAGGCTTTTGATAACCTTGAGTGGACATTTCTGTATGATGTCATGACCAAGATGGGACTGTGGCAAGGTTTTATAGCGTTGGTCTGTCTGTTGTACACAAATCCTATGGAGAGGGTACGCACAGGACAAATCATCTTGGGGAGCTACAACATGGAGAGGAGGACGTGACAGGGCTGCCCACTATTGCCCCTGTTGTTTGCACTGGCCATGGAAGCACTGGCAAGTCTGGCCAAGGGGCGCCTGGCCAGTCTGGCCAAGGGGCGAAACAGATATCAGGGGCTCCAAATAAGTGTTAATTATAATCGCATAGCCCTTTATGCAGATGATTTGGTGATCTTCCTCCAGAACATGGCATTGGATTTGGCGGGAGCCAAGGGCATGCTAGTTTAATTTGGCACCCTGTCGGGTCTTGTTTAGTCCCACTGAGAGCCAATAGCAACCCCCAGGAGAATTGGGTGAGCTGCCATGGTAACCCCACTACTTATCATAGCAGGTATAAAATTTTACCATGACAGGCAAGATATATTAGATGGTAATGTGGGCTAGGCTCTTAGATCAATTTGGGCCAGTACTGAGTTCTGGCGCACACTCGAATTCTCAACTACTGGAAGAGTAGCCACACTCAAGATGAATGTCCTCCCAAAACTTTAGTTTTTTTCTCTGCCCTACCAATATAGATTCCTAGACCTATCTTTATGGAATTGGACATCCTCATAACATCATTCTTATAGGGGTAGGGTGGAGGATGGTGGCCCTCCCGAAACTGCAATGCCCATTGACTGAAGCTGGCATGGCAGTACTGGAGTTTGAGCCCTACTATCTAGTCGCTCTGCTCCAAAGGTACACACAATGGCTGGGAAGTCAACAATCCCTAGACGAGACAGTGGGACCCTTTTCCTGCATGCTAATGAGATTGACAAGAGTATTTCTGAGGGTGGGAGTACTACGGAGGAAGACACACAGGAATTTCGAGTTGTGCATCACTTCTGCATCCTCTGCCTGCAGAAAATGCTCATCCCATATTCCCTGGAAATAACCATGACTGATAAAATAAAAACACTACCTCATGGTGGAAGCTGGGAGGGGATAACAGATTGGTTGACAGTGGTGGCGACAAAAGTGGGAGATCTGTTCAGGACAGGAGACCTATTACCATTTGATTTGAGGACTTCTGCTCAGAATTTGACCTACTGCAGGGCCACTTTTTGCTACATAGAGCCATTACTGCTGCCATTCATAAGCATTGGTACCAGTTTAACAGAACCATGGCCCCACTTTGTCAGCCAGTACATGGTTCTATCAGCAGGAAAGCTGAAAGCAGTCACATGCCTGTATGGTGCACTGTGAGGGGACATGCTTCAACCTCTGGATTCCCTAAAAGCATGGTGGAAGGAGGACCAGGGAGCCCCCATACTAGATAAAGACTGTGTAAAAATATTAGATAGAATCCCAAAGGTATCCCGGAATGCTTGCTTTAAAACTATTAACTACTTTATCCTGCATAGGGCCTATCTCAATCCGGGGCATACAAGCAGATACTTCAATATAGTGGATGCAGCCTGCCGACAATGTGAAGAGGTCGGGGTGGAGATTAAACACGTTATGGGACTGTCCTCAGCTGTGCTGGGGGCTGAATGAGAGAAAGTCTCTAAGTTCGTGGCTGATATCATTGAAAGGGATGTCCCATGCTCAAATGGGGCATTGTATATATGGCTGGTTCCCCTGCACTGCCAAGACAAAGATAACCAGCAGATTTCAGGATCTAGCATTTGTCCTAGCAAAGAGGGAAATCAGTCAACACTGGAAGGCACCAGGGGGACCCCGCATTGAGGCATACCACAGGGAACTTGAAAGATGGGATAATTATGAAGGCAAGGTGCTCCTCAAGGAAGGCAGAAGGGGTCTGCGACCATTAGTCGCATGGGCATGGGAGGCCCTAGTGGACTGCTTACAAGAACCAGAAGTGCAGTCCCAGAGGTCATTGCCAGGGACATCACCGGCCCCTACCCCCTAAGGGCATGAAGAAATAAAGGTAATTGTGGTCTGGTGCCTGTCGGGTGCCATCTGCTGAAGCTCCTCATGGCACTCTGCTCTAAGCGCCCCCACACACAGTCAGCACTCCAATGCAATTCTAACAGCAAAAAGGTTATCTATGTACAGTGTGGGAATGACTCAGAAGCAATGGGAGGAGGGAGGGTGACTTGTAGTATTTTTGGGGTTGTTCAGTTGTTTCTAATGGTAATGAGACTGTTGGATATGTGTGAAATATCATAAGGGCTTGATTCTACGTCTAAGTTTTATCAATTCTAAAATCCTCAGTAAAATCTATTTAAAAATGAGGCCCAACAAAACCATTACAGGTCAGGGGTTGCTTGTTTTTCTTTCACTGGGGCACAGCCTAGTCGTTTGGGCAGAACAGACAGTTTCCATTGGAGCAGGACAAAGGGTAACTTGTATATTTGTCAACTTAGTTTTAGTGGCACCATGATCAAAAAGACAATGGACTGCAATAAGGCCCAAAGTAGTTACCAATGATTGAGATTAATTGAAGCATTCACCCAATAACTTTTATGTTTCCTCAGTGAAACACACTAAGAGAAGCAGGTGTGCCCAGACATGGGCCCATTAGCATGGGTCTGCTCTTTTAAGATTATAGTGAGGGATCCATACATATATATTCAGATTGCTGAAATGCAGATTTAAGTGACGGACAATAGAGCTCTCAATTTACAAACTTCATGCTACACTTTATCAGAATGACTGTTACGAAATAGTTTTTCCCTGGCCTCTGAATGATACCTTTTTCCAGCACTGGTTGAAACAGTCTGAGGTAAAACAAATAATGAATATAATAGACTGACTCAAAGCCTTAATTGTGTAAATATTTGTGTTGACAACATGCGCTCAGCCAGACCTATAAAGGATCAAAGCAGTATCTAAGGAACATGGACATGGTGCTTAGTCTTTGTATTTTAAACTCTTTAAAATGAAAATAGACAATGCAGTTATATAATAGATAAGAGAAGAAAATTCCACAAGCATCAGGTAGCAACAGATGACTGGAAAACTCAGTGCACTTGAATCCTAGTGTTATAAATTGGGTTCTTGGATGACTGGGATGTGAGGCCTGGTCAAGCAGCAACCTAAATCCTAGTCAAGGTAAGTTATCAGGCAAACCCAAAATTAACCTGTGCTTACCCTCTGGTAGATTGGCAGAGAGCAGTCACGCTTAACTTGGAGGCAATGTGTAAAGTATTTGTGAAGCACTTCAAACAGTAAAATAGTGAAAACACCGTACACCTAGATTCCACAGCAGCTTAGAAAAATAGAACTTAGTTTAATAAATAAAACAAGACCAAAACGAAAAAAACAATTAAGTAGAACTAGAGATATTGAATTTCAACGTTTTAGGTAAAAATAGCACAAATAAGCACCAACCGGGGATATCTGGTCACGTCAGACAGGGAAAAAGTTAAAAGCTCAGGTTCACCACAACGGAGTGCAGGCCAGCTACAGTGACCCAGTTGGCCCTGCTGCACTAAAGTACCTTGAATTCTGGTTGTGGAGCATTGCATGGGTCCGAAACACAGATGTGTTACGCAGGCCAGGTGAAGAGTTAGTTTCGAGATGCGGTGAGACTGTGGTGGAAGGTCCCGATGAGGGGACATCGAGGATTCTTTCAACGGGGCTTGAGACGTGAAGACTAATGTCAAAGATGCAGCCGGTAGTTGAGGCGATGCCCTACTTCTTATCCACGCAGAGGTGGTGATGCAGAGGTTTGGCGTTGCTGATGATGCTGGCGATAACATGGGATGTGAGGAGCTTGCACTGGGAAAAGCATTGCAGTGGTGGTTCTGACACAGACAAAGCTGCTGTCTGCTGATGAAGGGCTGAACCCAAAAACACGTGTCCAGAGATTTACAGCACTTACTGCACCTACTAAGGTGAAAAACTACAGTTTACTTTATTGATATAAAACAAACTTTGACTCCATTTACCATGATGCATTGGGGCTGACTGCATGCTGGAGTGTGAGGTAGGGTGCCCCCTTTCTGGTTTTGTGGTTCTGAAAGTGATGCATCGGTCCCAAGATGCAGGGTGCAGGTCTGCTGCAAGTCTGGTTGTATCGGTTCAGACCCACAAAGTAGCAGTGATGCCTTGGTTCTGTTCCTTGCAACAGCGGTGATGAATCAATTCTTCTTCTGCAGAAGTAGATGCATCAGCTCCATTAGAGCAAACTTCCAAGGGTCCAGGGCTGGGGTGTTACCACTTGGCAGGGCAGACTCACAGATGACAGAGTCCAGGGGCAAAAGTAGGGTGGTTGGAAGTCTTTTATGTCCCTGATGCTATGGATCAGGAGGCCAGTCAGTTAGCCCTTGGAGTCACTGGGTTCAAGTGATGCAGACCAAGTCCTTCTCACCAGGGTAAAGAAGTACCAGGCAGCAGTGCAGCACAGCAATGCAGGGGTACAGCAAAGCAGCAGTCCAGCAGAGTGGCAGTCCTTCAGTAGTACAGCAGTTCTTCCTCCTGGCAGAGTAGTCACAGGTCTAGAAGTGTTCTGAATTGGTGGTGCCAGAGGTCCAGTACTTATACCCATTTGGGCTCTTGAAGTGGGGGAGACTTCAAAGGCAAGCTTCTGAAGTACACAGAGGTCCTGGCTTCCTGCCCAGACTCACTACAGGGGGTCATGCAGCCCTTTGTACAGGGAAAGGACGCAACCTATTCAGGTGTAAGTGAGGGTGCGGCAACCTCCCAGGATGGCCATCAAGTCTCATCTAAGCTCCCATTGGGTGTGACTGTCTGGGGGGAATACACAAAGCCCAGCTGTCATCTACCTCAGGCAAATGATCAGAGACAGGCAGCAGGCACCTAGGCCCTCATTACGACTTTGGCGGTCTTTTACAAAGACTGCCAATGCCGTGGGTGCCAGAAGACCGCCAGTGCTGGCAGTCTTTCGACCACCATATTATGAGTATTGAAGGATTTCTGCCACAATTTGGGCAGAAATCCTTCAGCAGTCGTGCTGGTGGTGCAGAGGCGGTTCCACAGCCGTCACCGCCACCCCAAAAGGACTCCGCCCACCATATTATGAGCAGTAATAGGGCGTGGTCATGTCCTGATGGCGGGGCGCTGACGGCGGTGGAAGGGCTTGGTCCCGTTCTCTGGCGGATGACCTCCTCGCCAGACAAGGTAAGTCGATCGTCCGACAGGGTTAGTGGGGTGGGATGGTGGGGGATGTTGTGTGTGCATGTGTGAGTGGGTGGGTGTATGTCTGCGTATGTCAATATAAGTGTGTATGCATGTGTGAATGTAAGTGTGTATGATTGTATATATGCATGTGTGATTGTTGAAGTGAGTGTGTGTTGGTATGTTTGTGTGAATACGTGTCTGTTGGTACGAGTGAATGAGTGTGTGTATGCGTGTTGGTGAATGAGTGTATGTATGTGTTGGTGAATGAGTGTATTTATGCATTTTGGTGAATGCGTGTATGCGCGGTACGTGTGGGTGTGTGTGTGCATGTATGGGGGAGTGGGGTGGTGTCATGGAAGTGGAGTGGGGGGAGGTGTGCTGTCATGGAAGGGGGGTCAAGGAATCAAAGGGGGGGTTGGGTAAGTTGTCTGCTGGCGACAGGAAAGGAATTTCCTGTCGCCAGTGGCCTTTCCACCAGGGTTTTCGTGGAGGTGCTACCACACAGAAACCCTAGCAGAAAGGCAACTCATAATATTGCCGGTGGTCTTCAGTGGACAGCTGGCCCGGAGGTGCTGTTCTCCAGCCCAGCTGTCCTACCGCCCTGGCGGTACCAGCGGAGATGTTGTGCGTAATGTGACGGTCCTCACCGCCAGCCTGTCGGCAGCGAGGGTTGCAATGAGGGCCGCAGTGTCTAAAGTAAGAAAATGCCAACATTCGAAAAGTGCCATTTTCAGAATTACAAGTTAAAATCTGACTTCGTCATAAGTTGTGATTCAAGAGACACCAAACTCGAAAAGCTTCTCTCTTCCAAATTCTGAATTACAGCTTATAACATGTAATAAGATAATCACAATGTTATCCTATGAGAGCGATAGGCCATGCAGTTGTGAAAAATGACTCTGGGAGATTTTCACTACCAGGACATGTAAAACTTAAAAGTAATTATTTTGCCTTTTAAGTACTTTGCACCCTGCCCTCAGGGTTGTCTAGAGCCTACCTTAGGTGTGACCTGTGTATAACCAGGGAATGTTTGTGCCTGCCAAAATGGTTATTTTGCCAGGTCGACATAGCAGTATTAAACTGCACACACAGGCTGTTCAATGGCATGTCTGAGACATGGTTAAATGGCTACTTAAGTGGGTGGCGCAATCAGTGTTGCAGGCCCACAAATAACATTTACCTTATAGGCCCTGGGCATCTGTAGTACACTTTACTTAGGACATATAAGTACATTAAATATTTCAATTGGGGATACGCCAATAATACCATGTTTTGAAGAGAGAGCACAAGCACATTAGCACTGGTTAGTAGTGGTAAAGTGCACAGAGTCCTAAATCCAGGAAAAACGAGGTAAGAAAATTGGAGGAGGGAGGCAAGAGTTGGTGGGAAGAACACTTTAAGGTTGTCAGGTCTAACATCTCATATTTCTAATGTCAAGATGTGTTACCAGATGCACATAGTATGTGTCTTCTTCTGCAAAGAAAACAAATCACTGCACAATGTAAACCAAGACTCTCAAAATGCTTTATACAAAGAGAAGAGATGAAGGTGTAGTGAATAACATAGACATCTAGTGCACTGCCAAGGAATTTCCATGAGCCATTTCAAATGATTTGCAAAGAGTAAGTGAACTCTAGATGATGGACCAGATGTATTATTCAATCTCCCATTACACATGGGCAGGTGGTATTGTGGGTCTGTGAACTGTGCCTGCAATGGAACATGGTGCATACTTTGCACTATACTGGACAAATTGCAGAACAAAGGGTTTGGTTCTAGAAATTTGCAGGCAGTCTGCCTCATGAATATTCATGCGACAGAACCAGAGCTGAAAATAAGGAGATCTAGCCGGATCATGGATCCGGCAGCCATAACTGAGATGGATCTGGGGCCAGGGCTGGCTCCAGTAAACGGTGGTCACTTTGCCTAGTGCCAAGATTGCAATACATTCACTTTGTGTTCAGTGCTTCAACCTGCATGAGGTGAGGGAAGCCTATTTTCAGTTATACCTATACCCGACATGAATGTCTTACTGAAAGGGTCATCATCATTCCTTTTACTGACCCACTCATTCAGTGTTCCAGCCAGCACATCCTGGTACAACATATTCCACTGACTTCCTTCCTGACCCTGTTTAGTAGCAGCTGGCCTCCTCGCCTCTCTCCATACTCTTCTAGGCAACAACTAAGTCCAATAAAGCCATGTCAACCCCCAAATTTCAACCACTAACTTCATATCTTTTTGTAATCAATTTCAGTGGCTCCAACTCCATCAGCTGGACCAGGGCATTCTCTTCCAAGAGAACTACTACCGCTGTCGGTCAATGGCCTTTCTCCTTTAATTCCCACAGACCCAGCACCAATTGCCCCAAAGCATGTGATCCCAGCCATGCCAATGAATTACCACATTGTCCCTGTCTAGTCCATGCTGGTTTCCTATAAATTATTTCTCTCCCTACACCCAGTCCATTTAACAAGCAAGTGTCTGCAAATCCATGTCTCTTCATTTGTATGGCACTCCCACTTCACCTGCAGAGGTAAACAAGGCATTTACGTTTCTTCATTCCTCATCCAATGCCCCCTTAGTTCCATACACAAACAATATGCCATCTCTCCAAACCTTTGCTTGGAATAAAAAAGTCCTCTGCATGGTGAGAGACGTGCACCACTGCCCAAAATGCCCAACGATGTTGTTGTTTGGATCCCTAATACTGATTTTTTATCATAGGCGAATACAGATCATGTGTGTACGCCATGAAATAGAACTGTCTCACAAATTGTATTCTCGTAGGATGGAGAGGGGTATCCAAAGAACTACCCTCATACCGCCTTCACCAGGAGTTAAGCAGCACAAATGCGATGGTGGCAGCATACCGTGTAGTGATCAGTTGTAGTAAATAGGTCCTTTTTACGCTGTGGAACTTGAGTGAGGCCCACAGGGTCACTCACCATTTAAAAATCCTACTGCTGTGTGCTAAAGTCACCCTTGTCCTACACCAGGTTGATGTGGAACTACGTGCGTGGTAGAAACTTGTGCTGAGTACATGTGGTTGCAAGAAATACACTACACGAAAGGGTGAAGTGTGGTATAGTGTGCAAATGGTAAATGTGTGTGCTTGCAGTGTGTGGTTTTAAAATAACTTTGGTACAGTACAGAGAGGCTGAAATACTGAACAGTGTGCAGAGACTGAGGGCATGTGCTGCATGTGGGTATGCTGGTGTTGGCGTAATAAATGAGAATAACGGTACTGGCAGAGAGTGAGCAGTATAGAAGTGCCTGCACTGGTACATTACATGGAGGACCTTGGGATCCATTTTGGGAAACCCAGGTATGCCTAGTGAAAATATGAGGAGTATAGGAAATCCCCCAGACATATTTGTGTGTTGCTGCATTCCAGCAAGCTGGGTAGGACACGCACTGGATGAAGGAGGAGCCAGGTTCTCCCTGTGCATTTCAAAGGGCCCTTTGAATCAGCGACAGATCACAAGGAAAGGGCCTGGACTCATCTCGGGAAGAGGGAGATGGAGCTGATAAAGAAATCATAAAATGTAGGGCTAAGGACCCAGAATCAACTTTTTGATGCACATATCGCCGTGACTGACATCCAAGTGTGATCTCTTGTTACTCCCATTAATCTTGTTGTGGGTTAACCACCTTTGGAGTCCTGCCTGCTGTAACAGACACCCTTCAGGATGAAGGAGAAATGGAAAAGATGTTCATTTCACTGAAGCAGAACCCCAACATAAAACTTAAAAGACCCAGACACTAAATCTTGGGCTGGAAAAAGGACTATGAGAGGGGAGTCTGAGACCCCAAATCTTTGTCATCTGCTGAGCATCCAGACATGCTGTATGAGGAGAGGAAGCTCTGCAAGGCTTCTACCTGTGAACAGGACTGGGGGCCCAAGCCTGCTAGTCTCCCTTCTGGGTGAGGTGACATCACCCAGGGAAGCCAAGATCACTTGTCTTGGAGCACCACTGTCGAACTGCTCGCCAAGACCAGTGCGCCATGAGGAAAAGGAGAACATTGGAGTGGGTGAGGTCAAGAAGAGAGCCCTGACAAGAAAATTCCCTATGTGAGGTGTGAGGAATCGATCCCTGCACTGATCAGGCTGCAGCCCATGTGCTGGATTGAGTTGGTGACCCCATTTCCCAGAAGGGGCTGCTGGGAACTAAACTTGTGAGCGTGGGGGGAGAAACCCGCTTCCCACACCGATTGGGTTATCGCCTGTGTGCCAGAGTGAATTGGCGTTTCCGAATGCCAGGAGGGGCCGCTGTCGAGTGACACAAGGAGTATGGCCGGAGAAACCCGTCCCCACACAGATTGAGCCATAGCCCAATTGCTGGATTACCTTGGTGACTCCATATGCCAGATGAGGCCGCTGTGGATGCCAACATCTGGCCAGTGTGGCCGTTCATGTGAGAACCAAAGTGGTGACCACATATTCCAGGAGGGACTGCCAGAAACACTGAGGCAAAGGTTCTTGGCCGTTGCCCAAGACTGAGAAACTGCAGTAACCCAGGTTGACCAAACTTTATTCTGTAGACTACCCCACAGGAGTCCTGAGGAGCAACAGAACACCACCTGAGCCTCGTTTGAGCAACAAGACCACCCCCCATCCCTGCTGAAGGAAAAGTGACATACCCCATTACATCTGGAGCAGGAACAACTCTGACCATATGAACACACAGGTAGAATGACTCAAGGGAGGGAGCTGGCACCTACAAGGTGTTGCCTTGCGTTATCATGTGCAGCTCAACTCTGCAGATCTGGAACAGGACTGTGCTGCACCGCCAAAGGGTTCCCTACTGCCAAAGCATGTAAGCCAAAAACTGGTCCTTTAAGGCCCCGGTGGACATAACACCATTGTTGCTGGAAACCTGTAGACTCTAAGAACTGACCGGATTAGCAGAGTCTGAGCTAAGAACTCTTGAGTACAGCCTACTAGTTTACATTACCTGAATGCAGCGATCAGTGAAAGGGGTATAACACTGAACCCGTTGCACTAGAGGTTGGAGGACAGGGAGTGGCTTGACAACTCCTAGAGCCCTGACCTCAGGGGATTACAGTATTGCTTTTTGAATGATGTTTGCCTTTGCATGTGTAGAGTTAGAATTAAAATACAACTTTTTATATATTAATAAGAATTTGAGTGGACATCTGGACATTGATCTATTGTTCCTGTTGCTCTTATGTTGATTTGTAAGTTGTGTTCACTGATCTGTGTTTGAGCTTCCCCTGAAGGAGCCTTGGCTACTCGAGCTACTCTACCCAACTGACAGTCAGGTGCAGAAGGGAGTGCTTGGCCGGGATGAGCAGGGTTCTTAGTAAGGTGGACCCTGGGACATTAGGTGATAAAAGCTTCAGTCACATCTGTAGGGCCCAAAATCTCCTGCATGCCCCGTGGCCCTCTGAACAGAGTTTTATTACCTTTTATTCTGCTATCACTCATGCACACCTGAATCCCTCTGACCAAGTCAGTCCACTCCGGAATGACTTGGTCCCAAAATCCTTGCCCTGATGCCACAACAACTCAAAACATCTCTGCACTGCCAGCACCGGTCTAGCCATCAAACGTTATCTATCACTATGCTAAAGCACAACCCCCGCTCCAAACCCCTGACGTCAAATATCCCCACAACCTCCTCACCAGGAACACCCATTTGTCACCAGATCATCACATCCCCACCATCACCCCAACCCTACCCAGTGGTGCTGTAACAATGTTTGGAGTGGGGGGGAGCTGCCTTCAATGTTATGTCAAAGGAGCCATAGGGATTTTAAGAAATCCATGCGTCACACAATGAACAAATATAGCGAATAAGTAATGCACTCCAATTCAGCAAGAAATTGGCAAGGTGTATTATCTAGCAGATGGTGCATTTTGGAGCACACTGTTGCAAATGTATTACTAAACCATGATGTGGCAGTGCACTGGCATTTACCAACAGCACATTTTTCACTAAAATGAGTAAAAAATTAGCACTGGCATGCAATTTTATTGATAAACCTATATAGGGGACAAACAATAAAATGTAGAAATTGGAGTTCGGTAAATATCTAGTGTTTATACATCACCTAGTAATGTGTTTTGAATTGTTTTGATCCTAATAAAATCTTAGTTCACATCACACTACAGAATTATAAAACATATTTCATTTCTGCTTTCCTAACTGATGGATTTTGAAATATTTTACTGTTCATTTACAGGTACTTAAATATTGTTCAGTGTTACAAAAAAGCAGACATCCTACAGACTTTCCTTTCACATCAGCAAGGTTGTCAGATAGTTCATTTTACAAAATCCCCTATCTAAGAAGCCAGAGAAAGAAAAATAAACACTTATCTACTTGCTAAAAGCATAAGCAGCAATTTGAGAGAAGACAAGGCCTAACCTTCGACCTCTGCCTGTAAACACATAAATGTAACAAGATAAAAACAAAACTTAAAGGCAATTTTATTGATTATTCACTGTCTGAAGTCCATCACATTTATACAGGGGGTGCTGCAACACCTCCAGCACCCCTACTTCCAGGGTCTATCCCCCACCATTCCCCTCTCCTGTCAGTATTGGATCTCCTCAACTATAACCTCACACCTACGTTTTCCAAAGCACATATTTTATCCACAGACCAGTTCCCCCTTTCCCTCCCACCAAGTCAGAGAGTTGGAAGGCCCTGAAGAATAGTGTGAACAACTCCCTAAATAAGCATGCCTCCCAGGTGGCTCCCCATGCAACATTTGCCTGGTCTATTACCTGACACAAAATGTCAATTGTGTCACCTCTTCCTCACTGACTCCCTCTCTTTAGCTGAGCTTTCTAACAGCCTCTTTCTCGGCTCACCCCTAGAGAGGTCATAATCCCAATGCATTTTCCCATAAAATGCAATCCCTGCTAGCTTTCCCCTTATGGCCGTCACTGGCAGGTCCCTCTCAATCTGTCCCATGATGAACCACAACATGTTCTAATGCCTCTCGAATCTGCCCTGTTCATCACATAACCTTTGCCTCACCCCAGACTCCAAAATTGCTTTCCAGCCCAGCTTGTAAGGGGTCCTTGTTGAAACTACTAATGAGTTTTCCACAGGTGGATAGGCTCTGACATTTTGTTTGCCCACAAGTTGTCTGTAACATTCAAGCCCTTCTTCACAGCTTCAGGGGCCAAGCCATCGAACCTCTGCCACAGCAAATGAGAGAGTGTTTCAGCCACCCCATTCTCAACTCTTGCAATGTGCTTAGCCTGAAGAGAATGTTGAGCTCCAGACATTGCAATACAAGCTTCCTTAGGATACTTGGCACTCACGCATCCTTCACAGATATCCTGCTGACCTCTTGCACCATAGTTGCATTATCAAATATTAACATCACTTTCTTGTCCATCAGTGCTGCTCACACAAATGGACTTCCAGTGACAAGGTGAAGAATTCCAAGAAAGCAATGCTGTGATGTTTGTCCCTCCAAACTAGTGGGTACTGCTCACCCAAAATTAGCTATTCCAGAACACTTCAAATCCTCTAGCCCCAGAGGCATCAAAGTGTATTTCCACCCACCAAGTCAATAAAAGATTCTGCACCCACATTATCACACCAGTGTCCTAAGAAGCGCTGCCACAACTGCAGATCATAGTTCAGCCTCCTTATCATGCACAGCCGGTGATGCATCTTTGATGCTCTCAGTGGTGCAGATGAGAGGTTCCTGCAGAAGGCCCACCCTGGGGCTATTCTCTGTAAAAAAAATTCAGGTGTCCTAGCAGTTTTGGAATCACCGCAGCTCAGATATTCACTTACCCAGTACTTCAGTCAGTGCCGACAACTTGTCCCGGAGAAACTTTGGGACAATGGCTATAGAATCCAGCTCAATGCCCAAGAAGATGAGTCCTGTAGTCAGCCCCTCTGTTGTCTCTGCTGTCAGTGAAATCCCAAAGCTGTCCACCACCACTTCAATGTTTTCATCACTCTTGCATTTCGCTTTGACACCAGCCCTCCCAACCATCGAAGATTAATCCAGATAGTGAAATATCTGTTCAGACCCTTCCACCGACCTCACCACTCATTCCACGAAGAAGCTGAACTTCTCAAACACAGCACATGCAATGGCTCAACCCATCGGCATGCCCTTATCCATGAAGGAGTCGCTCTGAAAATGAATCCCCAGATGGTGAAAGTCGGACGTACAATATGTGCTGGCAGTAGCTGAAATGCTACCTTTATATCAGCCTTCTTCATCTCAGCACCCACTCCAAAAGACCTGACCAAGTGTATTGTCAAGTCTAAATTGGTGTAGAAGACCGAACAGTTGAACATTATGCCTGATTAATTAAATTGTTCACTGAGACACCCTCAAGTCATGACAATTAGTCTATGAGGCAACAGCTCCCAGGTGCCCTCTTCGACATCACCTCCAGAGGGGTTATCATGAAATCAGGCAAAGAAGAGGAGGGACCAACATAGGCCATCATCCTTGATGCTACCTCCTTGTGGTGCTTGTCCCTCATCACCTCCACTATATCCTTGCAACATTTCAGATTATCAGCCCATCTCCCTGCCCTCAGTGTATAATATTGAGAAACCCATTCCACGGCATGGTAGCTGCTGCCCTGTCTGGGTACCTCTTCAACTAAGAGAGCATGGCCTCTGATGTAACCAGAGTAGCTTCCCTTTGCTACCATGCTCCTTGCATCACTCCTACCCCATCTTGTCACAGCTTAAACTGTCCATCTGGCACATTGTAACACTGGATGTCGTCCACCACACTTTAAACAGTCATGGCAGAATTTACCTGGGTGTCAATAGCAGGCCCACTAATTGAGGTTCCAACATGCCACTGTAGGGTTCTGCTTATTTGTCCCCTCGATGTGGGACTATTTGGAAAGGGCCAATAAGATATGGGTTAACTACTAACTCAATGAGAAGACTTGATCAGCCATGTACTTCAGCCAAAGATCACTTATTACACCAGACAATTTCACTGAGTCACGCTCTTTCATGCCCGGATTGCTCAACATAACGAAGCCAGGCTAGGCCCCCAAAGCTTATACTGACTGTTCTATTGATGTGAAGATACTTCCAGAGTACTACACTGCACTCTGGCACCCTCTCGCCAATGAGGTTGGCATAGATTTTGAATGCCGCTCTCCAGGTGTCAATTTTGGTAGAGAAGTTGGGCCGCTTAACCAGCTCCTGCTCCACCGCCTTTACACCCTCTTCACATCGATGAAAGAGCACAAAGACATCCACTTATTCAGTAAACCTTATTCATTTATTATTTTCTTTCATGAACAAAACAAGTGACCATCTCCCCAAAGGCACCCTGAGGCCCATGTAAATCAAGACCATGTCCCAGGCTGTACAATTTTGCTGGTTGTCGGTAGGGCCTGTGACACCACCTTGTCACCATCCCTTGGCATCACCTGTTGTTCCTCTAAGGCCATGCCATCCACTGACACCCCGCCCTGTGTATCACTGCCCTGTTATGACATCTTGTTCCCCAGGTCATAGTTTGCACCCCTCCCACCCTGTACAGCTGCACTGCTATGGACTTCCTGTTACCCTGCTGCAGTAAGAACCACTCCCACAATGTTCACCATACTTTCTGCATTCACGCAGACCCTTTCCCACCAGTGCTTCTGCTGTTGTCATCGCCTCTGCCCTAACAACACAACTCACTTCTTTGCTCACACTTACTCCTCCTTTCTCATCATATTCGTGTTCTAGAACCCCTCTTTTCCTCGTCCAGCTTTCTTCCTTCCTCAACCACTTCTCACTGGACAGCCTAAAATGCAAATCCCTCCTTCTGAAGCGTCACATCCTGCTTGGGCACACCCTTTTTCAGCTTGTGCCAACATTACTGCTGCCACTGGACTCCCCTCCTCCACCCGACTCACTCCCATGCATGACTCCCATCAAGTCCATGCCCCTTAGCCTCACCGCCTCGTCACTCCGGTGGTACAACTCACCTCCATCCTCTCCACACCCTCATTTATCACCACTAGTGCAAAGGTCCTCCACACCATGGGTCTCACCTTAGGCCATGCAGCCCTCACCACTTCGTCCCCAAAAGCCATCCACCATGCCCTTAACCTGCATCACCACTGACCTGAAAGCAGCCTTATGTTCTACCACCTCCACAACCTTTGACCTTCCCTTGTGGCCATCACCATATGCCCTATTGTGTGCTCTGAACTATGGGGTGCCTCTGTCCACTGCAACCCCCACTAGTCCTATCCATGCAGCCTGGTCGGAGAACACACCCACAGTCTCAGTGACTAAAGTCCCAAAACCTGTGGTGGTGCATGCCTGGGGACACCTACCTACTGGGATCGGAACCTGTGAACATTGTGCCTCTGCTGGGGCCTCCCTATGTCCAACAGGAGCCCCCTCCTGCATTATCTCCAGAATGGCCTGCCAACGCATGACCGTACTGTCCATGGGCCTGGCAGCTCCAGTGTGCCACTGGGCATGGCGACCACCTGTTCCTGTGCACTGCCCCTGTCCTGCCACATTCCACTGCTGTTGTGATGTGAGCACCTCCAGATCATCAATGCTGTCCTGGCCTTCCAATTGAATGAGCTGCCTACTGGTTCAGGGGCCCTCCTACCCCTGGGGTGCTCCTGAGAGGCCACTGCTCTGCTCCTTTCCACATTCTAGAGCTGCTCCTAGGTAGCTCTTCCTACTGCAGATCCCGACCTCCTCCACCAAGAGACCTTGTACTGGCCCGACTGCTCCTTCAGAACCTTAAGTTAAATATACCCCCTCCGGCTGCCTGTGCTGTTGTCTAACTTCCTGGCCAGGTCCAGTGCCAATACACGGGGGCCTTCCAGCACTCCTGCCTCTTCTGGTGGGCAACCCACAAGCAACGACTGCATGACATGGGTGAGAAGAACTCCCCACTGGGTTAACCTCTGGCCCATGATAATTGGGTGGGAGGTGTCTTGCCGAGTGAAAGAGCACAACCGTGCACTCAGTGAATGCTTTGGATGCAGAGTGATTTGTAAATAAAAAATAGAGGGCCAGATGTAGCAAACAAAAAATTTGCGACTCGGATTTTGCGAGTTGGTGCGACTCGCAAAATGCGAGTCGCAAATTGGAATGCAGGCAAAAAACCGTGCCGGAATTGCGACTCACACCCGGACTCGCAACGCAGTGTGCGAGTCCGCCGATTGCGAGGTCGCTTTTTGCGAGTGTGCAAAAAACGAACTCGCAATTAGCGAGTGGATGACGCAAATTGCGATTAGCTTGTTAATTGATTACAGGTGCAGCAGAACACTCCAGAAACCACTCCAGAACAATCTGGAAACACTTCCTGGCATATGATGATGACATCACAGCCAGGAAGTTTACTAATACACCTGGGAGGAGGGAGGACCACACCCTTTTAAAACTGCTGAACTACACACAGGACAAACAGCAGCTGCCATGGAAGGAACACCAAGGAAGAGGAAGAGGAAGCAGAAATTCTCAGAGAGGGAGCTGGAGGTGCTGACAGACGAATGCTGTCAGCACTATGATGACTTGTTTGGAAAATCAGCCCTCAATGTTCCTGAAGCCACCAAGAAACAGCTGTGGCAGGACATACAGGACAAGATAAATTCCCTGGGGGTGAGCCACAAGAGCATAGATGACATCAAGAACAGGTGGTATGACCTCCGCTCCCGGACCAAGGAGAGGGTGGCTGAAAGGCTCCGGGAGATGAGAGGAACAGGAGGGGGACCATCATCTGTGCCACCACCCACACCCCTGGAAGAAAGGGTGGAGGAAACCTTGGAGCAGGAGGCAGTTTCTGGATTTGGGGACCTGGACACCTCAGAGCCCAGCACATCAACCGGTGAGTACCATGTGACATGCCTGTACCCCTATCAATGCCATACCCCCACCCACCGTGTACACAGGGGCATGCACAACCAAGATAGCTCCATTTCAGGGTAGCAAATGCCAGAATGATGCATTATGGGAAATGTAGTCAAGTAGGCAGTTCATAGGCAAATGTTTATTAGGAAGTCTGCAACAGATAGTAGACACTGACAGTCTATTCCCCATGTCCCACAGGTCTCCAACAAGACACAACCACTACTCCAATCAGCCAGCCCCATGAGGGCACCTCAGGACCTGCCAGCACCCCCACCTGCACGGTCAACAGCATCCCTGCAGTAGCCACACCTGCTGCAACAGTATCCCAAGAGGCTGCCCCAGCAACAGGCAGGGATGAGACAGGTGAAATCACAGGGCAGCCACCGCTGCGCAGGCGTCACAGGTCCAGGACATCAGGGCTGCAGTCTGCATCCGGGCAACTACCTCCCAGCACCAGTGAGGCACATCTGCTGCATGGTCAGCGCCTACAAAATCGAATTTTAGGGAGGATTAGTGGTGTGCTGCACCGCTTCGTGCGCAATAACCATGCCAGCATGCAGCACCTGAACTCAAGGATGGACATGATCTGCACTAACACTGGGGACCTTGCCCTTGCCATGAGGGAACTGGCGGGAGGACTGCTGGCCCAGGCCGAGGGTGGGCGGCGCAGGGAACGTCAGCTCCTGCACAGACTGGACAGGATGGCCACATCCATCGGCAGGCTCGCCATGAACACCACAGGCCTGTCGAGGAGGACAGTTGGGCTGCAGGTGGAAATGGGCCATTTCGCTGGGGATGTGGCTAGGGGCCTGGGACGTCTGACCCACATCATTGACTTGATGGAGACACGGAATATGTCTAGGGGCACAGGGGAAACACCCCAGGACAGTGAGGAAGGCTCGACAGTGAGCAGTGTCTCTGTCACTGACAGCAGGGTGCTCAGGAGTAGCAGGCAGAGCACCACGGAAGCACCAGGGACCAGCCAGGCTGGCAGGAGGGGCAGAAGGTCATAGAGATCACCCTGGACCATTAGAAGTGGCACATGACGTCAATGTGCCACATGCCTGGTGTGCATTTTCATGCCCATGGACATTCATTACTTGTAAATAGTTTCATTTCTGCACTAATAAAATAGTTATTTTTGTTCCACTTAACAAATTGAGTTTTTGGTCAATAGGTGAGTATGGTTGGAGTTGACACGTACCTTCCAAAGTATTTTGTTGCGATGTGTTCCCGTCTCAGTCTGCCTTGATTAGCTATACTCCTATCCCCATGATGGCGATGTGGTTGTTCTTGCTCTTCATCATCAGGATCTGGGTCTGCAGGGGTGAGAGGTAGCCCACGTCGGGTGGCTATGTTGTGGAGGATGGCGCATGCGACCACAATTTTGAATGCTGTAATGGGGGTATACTGGAGGGCACCTCCAATGCGGTGGAGGCATCTGAATCTTGCTTTCAGGAGTCCGAAGGTGCGCTCGATAAGGTTCCTGGTCCTCTTATGTGCATTGTTGTATCGCCTCTCACATTCATTGCTGGGTGTTAAAAACGGAGTCATGATCCATGGCCTTAGAGCATATGCACTGTCACCTGTTGGGCACAAAAAGTACACTGTTAGGAAGTCCTGATTGTTATGCACAGTGACCTGTGTGTATGTCTGCAAGGTGTCTGTAGCTCTACCTAGGAGGTATCCGTCTCCAAATTCCCCACATTCCAGGCGTTGATGTATCCCACTATGCCTAAACATGTATGAGTCATGGGTACTGCCTGGAAACTTAGCTACAATGTCCGTGATGACATAATGGGCGTCACAAACAACCTGAATATTCAGTGAGTGGGTACACTTTCTGTTGCGGAAAAGATGTTCCAGATTTGCAGGGGGGCATATTTGAATGTGTGTCCCATCTACATACCCTATGACATGGGGAAAGTGGGCAATGCGGTAAAAGTCCAGCTTGGTGCTGTTAATTTCTGCCTCATTCCTGGGTACGTATATCAAGTGAGACCTGTGTGTGAGTATGGCATCTAGGAATGCCCTGAGGAACCTTGACACTGAACTTTGGGATACCCCACCTGCCACAGCAATGACCCCCTGATAGCTCCCTTAGGCCAAGAGGTGCAGTGAGCATAGCACTTGCACATGCATAGGGATGGCGCAGCCACGCAGAGTCTGGTGTTCTAGCTGTGGTTTCAGTAAATCAATTAATTCTAGTATGGCTGCGCTGCTAAGGCGGTATTTATTGTATATCTCATCCTCCGTTTGCGGAAAAAGAGTCTGCCTTGTTCTATATATCTTCTCCTGTCTGTGGCCCCTCCTCCTCCTCTGCTGGGCTGCGTGGACTCTCCTCCTCACTGCTATCAGGTATATCTCCGCCATGTTGAGTAACCCAGATGCCTTCTGGGTCTCCTTTTATACTTTGGTTATGGTTACCGCCTGCTCTGAGTTAGTGGTAAATTGCAAGTGCAAAATGGGCTTTTTGCGCCTAGTCGCAATTTGCGAGTTGCAATTGCATAAGGTTTGCGACTCGCAAATTGCGACTTGCAATTTGCTGGTCGCAAAATGGGGTCGCAACTGATGCGACTCGCAAACGGGTCTCATCGCTTTTTGCAAGTCGGAAATGGGGCTTTTGCATCCCATTTACGATTTTGCACTGTCGCAAATAGCGAATCGGCCCATTTGCGACTCGCAAAACTTTGCTACATCTGGCCCAGAATAACAAAAAAGCAAGATCTCCCCTTAACATGCAGATTGCAATCTAGTAGTTACTAGAAGGAGTGGGCTATATAGATGAGGACAATGGTCCTGCAGACGAGGAGCCACTCTGCCTCCACTGCTTTTATCTTTTGTCTGGCCTGAAACAAGGAGGATACGGTGCACATACTCCAGGTTGCCCACTGAATATTCTCTGTTTTGTCCTGTTGAAGATCCGCCTCTAACATTTTAATTGGCTTCTTCTATTTTGGGGTTGAAACATCGAGAGCATCTTCTTTCAGTCTGTACTGAATTTAATATCCCTGGAAGGGAAATGAGTGATTTGGGCAGCTTCCCTCACTTAATGGATCAACTGACATCTTATTGTGACCATGGACAAGCTGTATGCAGTGGTTCTTGAGCGTTGGTGTTGAAATTAGAATCATTTATTCTTTGATGTTTCTCTAGCTTTTCCTTTTTTATCTTTTTACAAGCACCTCTCTTGAGCACCATGTTTAAACACAAAGGAGCTACCGTTGTAATTGCACTGTAATGAATACAGCATAGATCTTTAAATACAGTTTTTTTTTTTTTTTGCATAGATCTGCCTCTTGCATGTTTTGCTTTATTTTTTTTCCCTTGTGGCTTTATGATTGATGTTTTGATTACTTTCAAGGATCATTGTATGCTATTTGATTTGTACACTTCCCATGTTAGATTCGTAGGACTATTTGTTTACATGTATCACAATATACCCAGGCCATTCGACTTGTTGGGTTACCCCATTGATTTGCAATGGCTTTTGTTTTGGTAGACAGGTTGATGTTGGGGATAGAGAGGGCGAAACAGTTACAAAACCAGTTTTCCCATGGGTGTGTAGCCCTTAAATAGCCACACTTCTAAAATGGGCTACCAAACTGGACACACCAAGAGAGGGATCCTGCCATCATGGGATTGGGCAAAATGTTACATTCTGGGAAAGCTAGATGCCACACATTGCAGGAAGTCATTGCAAGGCTATAGGGAATCTGGTAGCCCATTAGCTAGTAGTGACTGCACACCCCAAGGGAAAGTTCTGGGGATATAAATGGCTCTTAGGATGCCCAGACCTCAGATCACATCTGTACTGAAGAGTGAACTGAGGAAGGGCTGCCCTGCTGTTCCTTGGACCCAGTAAAAAGAGAGGCTGCATCAAGAATGGACTGCACCTGTTGCTCCATGGGCTAGCAAGGAGAGGACTGTGCATGTGGTGCTCTGCTCAAGGAAAACTCAACCCCAAGTCTCAGACAGAAGGAGTAACTCCAAGAGTCAGTTGCCTGATTTTCTGTTACAGCTACGGGGCTACAAAAGCTGGAGAACGTGCTTTGGTGAGTTAGTAGCCACAATTGCCTGACGGCTGCTGACTGCTGAAGTGCAGCCTGGAAGGCTAAATCCAGACCCTCAAAATTTGCACCAAAGTCTGCAGGACCTAGAAAAGTTGTTAGTGTGAAGTTTGACTAAGTTGGGAGTTATTGCCATTTAAAAGGGAACCGCTGGTTTCACTGGATCTGGAGACCAATAGACCAGTTGCAACTATTTTTTGGTTAGACCTCAACCACACTTTGAGGGACATTGAGCCCCTCTAGCTAAAGTTGCTCCACCATGACCTTGGACCGATGAGTAGCCCCAGGAAGACCCCAGTCACCCAATCAGCATCGTTCATTCTCTTTAACATCTTGTATTCCTTGCATCAGGACATCTCCATTGAAGTCTACGGCTGTTTGCCCATAGAACTTAGAACTGGAGTGAAGTCTGCTCTGACAGCAGGGTAACTACCCAAGTAAGCCTCAATGGCCACTTTGACTTGCTCTCTATAGGAATCGGCAACTCAGAGCGGACCGGAGTGGTAGTTTAAAACTTTACAAAAGTTTTCAAAGTAACCGCTAGCCATGGTAGTTGCCAATGCGTGTTTGTGATTTGAATTGAAAGCAGTGATTTATTATTTGCTTAATAACTTTTATCTCTAGAACCCTCTGATGGATTTTATTTTCATTTTGATGTCTAATAATTCATAAAAATAAGAGCTATTTTCAACATATGGTGTTGGATTTCCTTTGTGTTGTGTTTCTTTCTTATTCAGCTGTTTTGGTACTTCTAAATGCATTACACATATTCCTTTGACAGAGCCTGACTGCTCAAAGCCACAGCTAGGTTTGAGAGTTCATCACACAGTGATGTCACACAACTACTTTACATAATAAACCTCTTTCCTCATAATGGCAATTTATTAAGTGTGTTAACTGTAAAGGTGTCTGGGCAGAGATTATAAATAAGTATGGTCTCATAGAATCAGGAATTTAAGAAAACTGGAAAATATTTGTTTGTAATAATGTATATCTTCCCAAATCAGTTTACACTCAAACATCACGGGAGGAAGATCACCCCTTTCTGTTTGGTAATATCAGCAGGAGTCTAGCTTCAAAGGGTAGTGAGGAGGACATCCAGGATGATCTGTCAAGAATCTGGATTGGAACACAGCTTGAGATTGCCATAGTGGGGACTATTGCCCTTCAGTTAAGGACCTCCTGTTTGAGGGAACAAGTTCCATTTCCCATTTGCTCTGGGTTTTTCTATTTTGCTTTGATATTTTTAAGTCGAAGAGTTTACACACAGTATGCCATTCTCTATAATGTCACAGCAGAAGATAAGACTATGATTGTTTGAGAAGGCACCCTATTTTTAAGATAGCCATCTTTAACTTCATGAATGTATATAATTAAAGTATAGATCCCACAATTGTAATACAGTTTGTAATTCCACATTTATCCTGGGTGCTTCTTTCTAGTTCAAGTCTTCTATTATAGCCTTTTTGTCTTTAAACCATCTGCTTTAATTTTGTTAATGTACCTTATAGAAAGTAAAGATAAAGAGGATTTATTTATTTTATGTTTCAAATTTGTATCTAGTGGCGGTAAAACTTGAGCTGTGTCTTGAAGGATTAAGCAGGCAGGGATGTTATATTTCTCTACCTATCTATTTATCGGTAGTAAAGTAACAATGTAATTAAATGCCACTAGGTCCCCCATCATGAGGGGATAGCTAGCAGCGAGTGAGCTCCCTGTTTAACTAGATATGATGTTAGGTATGAGTAGACATTAGTCACTTTTACCCCTCTCAGTGATTTCCCATGTTTTTCATGTTTTAATTTAAAGTATTCTTTTTGATTTTCTTCAAAAATGTAGTCATTGCCAACTCTGCTTTAAAAAAAAAAAAATCAGTGGACAGACACTTTGGGCAATAGTAGACAGGTTGGGAAACCCATAATTTATATATTTTCAAGAGTGCCTCACCAGGAGAAATATTTAGGAGACCAGAAGCTTAATAAGTACTCTTTCCTGACCAACAGAATCTTTTCATTATAGATGACTACTACGTCTTGAATGTCATCGCTCGAGCAGATCCCTGAATGTTTCCCATATGGTGATTGCACCTCTGCGTTGGTCCAGGGAATGTCTGGTATACAAGAGGGTATTAAGAGGGCACACTTCAGGCCTGTCCTTATTACGTTTTTATCCTGAAACTAGGGCATAGTCTTTGAGACTCTTGAGTAGTACTAGAATGAAGGTACCTGCTTTTCCCATATATATTAGCAGACCATCTGCATATGCTGCTGCTTTGTGTGTCTGGTTACTTGACTGCATTCCTACTAGAAAATTATCAGCTGTAATAGAGGCCAAGAATGGTTTCACAGCAAATAGAAATAGCACTGGAGCTAACGGGAATCCTCGTCTCTTTCCCTGCCCCATATTGAACCTATCCGATAGAATTCCATCTATCCTTATCCTGGTTAAGGGGCATGGTATTGCGCTATCACCATACCTCTACACCATTCGATGAATTGGGATTTCCAAACCACTGAATGAAAAAAATCACACAATACCACACTGAACGAGTTTTCCACATCCAGTGGTATTGTCGCAGTAGGGAGGGATAGCATGTTTTCACTTTTCAGTATGAGTCAGAATAACATAATATTATTGCTAGGATATCTAGCCCTAATAAAGGCATTCTGTGAAGGATGGATAGTATCAGTAATGATTTTTCGGACCAACAGGCGAGCACCTTGGCATACATTTTGCAGGCTACACCTATCAGTGATGTTTATCTGCAACTTTTGGGGAGAAGTGATTCCTTATCATCTTTATATATCACTACAATTTTAGCATCAACTGCCATGCTCAGTAGAAGAAAAGGTTTAGAAAATTTCAAACAGAGCCACTGCAATGAACCCGTGAAAGATTTATCAAAGAGAGCCGAAACGTCACCAGGCCCTGGTTCATTACTTTTGGGCATAGAAAATATGGCGTTTCTGTGAGCGTAATTTCTGTCGGCGTTATCCGTTCTTCTAAAATACATTTCACCTCCTCTGATACTAATGAAAGGTCAATTTTGTCCAGTTATGCTATACGTAGAGTAGGGTGTCAGTATACGTAGAGTAGGGTGTGGTATTTTAGAAATAATTGAAAAACTAATAAGAGAAAAAAACTGAGATAACTTCTGAGACGTTGTGTTGAATCTAATAGCAGAGGTTGTTTTTTTTCTCTTCATTTTGGAGTAGTAATTTACCCTCTTTGTCCAATCTACATAGTTTCTTGAATATCTGATTATGTCGCCCACTCACCTATAAAGGATTCTATTATACTTTTAAGATTACACAGATTATATACCATTTCCTTACATTCTGATTTAATAAAATAACAAGTTTCCGGGTGTTTGATTGGTCTTTCCAGCCCCCCTTATGCTAATGTTACATTATTGGACTTCGTTGTATTTGCAATAGCACCTATCACAATACCATTCAGTGTTGCTTCAAGCATGCCCAAATAACCTAGGCATAAAACACCCTTTATTTTAAAAAATGAAAGAAGCAGTGGACTTCTTAATACGCCAAAGTGAGATGAAGACAGATAATAAATCTTCACCCATTCTCCATGTTTTAGGATTTGAATGAGATTTGCATGAGGAAAGGTGGTGACGGAGGTAAGGCGATGATGCTTGCACAGCTCCTGAAATCTGAACAAGATTACTCTCCAAAACAAGTAAAGTGCAATATTACTATGCAAAGGTACAGCAGTGAGCATCATATGCTAATCCCTCCCCAGTTTGCATAACATTTATAGATTTCTTTGAGTATTGCTTAAAATGAGAGCAGAAGTGAGCGAAACCAAAACTCAGATTAACAGATGCAGTTTGCACGACAGAAGAATGAACTGGGGCATTGAAAGAGATACACAAAATGTAAACCTCCAGAAGCTGAGCTAAACATTTGTGAATCCTCAGTAGTGCCAAGCACTAGAGTGAGGATGAATACTTCAGAAGAGAGAGAGCAGGACAGGCTCAGTAAAACATGGGCAAATTCGAAAAGCAGTAACAGACTAATTTAGCGTCAGATATAACAATAATTTCCCAGCAGCTTTTGCAACCCCCCAGTTGTTGGTAAGGGATATACAAGCATGATCTGACTTGATCATCGGTTCAGGTTGTGCTTATTCTATCAGTGTGTGCCATCCACAAGAATGTAACAAGTGTCAGAGTGGCTTTAGTGGGGCATGGGTCTTTGAAGAATTATAGGAATAATATGTTTAGCATTTTTGTGGCTTTAAGGCTTGTGATTTAAACAAATCACAGATTTTGGATCTTAAAAAGTCATGTCGCATATGGCAATGAATACATGCAAGCTGGAATGTCTTTTTGGCTTGCAAAATGCCCTTTGCGACTGATTACGAAAGTGGCACCTTCTTCCCCCTACTAAATCACAATGGAAGGCATCTATATTTCCTGAACAAAATTGCTGAGGTAAGCCAGTGATCTGAATTTAACTCCATATAAGTGATTGCATACCAGTTGCACATTGAAAACTGCCGCCCGCTCTAAAGGTGAATATGTGCGCTTGGCATCAGGTGTGAGAGGTGGTTAGGCAGTGACCAATGTGTGGCTTTAAAAAAGTGAGCATTCAGTGAATGTGCAAGTGACTTCAGAACTGCTGTTCAATGTCTCATACTCTTGCATCTGTATAGTGGCAATAGCCTGCTCCACTGTTCTTCCAGACTCCACACTGGTGCCTGCTAAGGGCATCCCCGTGCTACAGCACTTCTCATCTGGGGATAGAAGAAATCTGGTCACATCACCCTCATCCTAACAGAACTCCATTTTCTTCCCTTGCCATCCCGCACCATCTTCATAACCAGCTGTATCATTTACAAACCACAACCAGAACCCCTGCTTATCTTGTAGAAAAGCTCACCATCTCTGGTTGTTCTTGGCACACCTGAAACCAGGATGCCATCAGACTGAAAATTAAGATTTGCAAAAAATTAAAAACAAGGAAGCAGGCCTTTTCCATCTATGCACCCAGGATCTGGAACAACATTGCCCTTTCCATCAGGATCACCCCAACTTTGCTCCAATTTAGGAAAGAGTTGAAGACTCACCGCTTTAAAAACCCCCACATTACAAAGCATTAACTGTCCACGACTCAGCTACCTCTTCTATCACTCGTTGGCTTTGTTTGCCTTTGGCGCTGTACAGTGCTCCACTGCCTTTTGGCTAGATTCGTGAAATAGATATAATATATACATAAATACATACAAGAATGCCTGCTGTCTCTTGCAGGTCTCCATGCAGCCTTCACAGGGACTCACAAAGTACTTCTTCCTCATAAATATTCATGAGCTAGGAATTTTGGCAACTCCATGTAAATAGGCATTTACAATTTGATAGTCACAGTGCAAAATAAAGATGGGGCTGCAAAGCAGTCAATATACCCATAACATAGACTGCTTTGAAACACTATTTAAGTACATGAGACCCTTTTTGATGTCCATATTTTGGCCCTCATTCTGACCTTGGCGGGTGGCGGAGGCCGCCCGCCAAAGTCCCGCCGTCAGATTACCGTTCCGCGGTGGAAAGACCGCGGCGGTCATTCTGACTTTCCCGCTGGGCTGGCGGGCGGTCGCCTTCAGACCGCCCGCCAGCCCAGCGGGAAAGAGGCTTCCACGATGAAGCCGGCTCGGAATCGAGCCGGCGGAGTGGAAGCTGTGCGACGGGTGCAGTTGCACCCGTCGCGTATTTCACTGTCTGCGCAGCAGACAGTGAAATACATGTAGGGGCCCTCTTACGGGGGCCCCTGCAATGCCCATGCCAGTGGCATGGGCACTGCAGGGGCCCCCAGGGGCCCCGCGACCCCCCCTACCGCCATCCGGATCCCGGCGGTCCGACCGCCGGGATCTGGATGGCGGTAGGGGGGGTCGGAATCCCCGCGGCGGTGCAGCAAGCTGCGCCGCCGTGGAGGATTCAATGGGGCGGCGGTACACTGGCGGGAGCCCGCCAGTGGTGCCGGTCCGACCGCGGCTTTACCGCCGCGGTCGGAATCCCCATTGGAGCACCGCCGGCCTGTCGGTGGTGCTCCCGCGGTCCTCCGCCCTGGCGGTCAAAGACCGCCAGGGTCAGAATGACCACCTTTGTCTTTATAGTTCTTGCTGAAAATATAATTCAAAGCAACATAATATTAGTGAACAAACCTCTGCTTTTATACATTTCTTTACTCTTGTTAAAGCAAAATACGCTGCATTGTTATTACTTTTGTGATATTTAAAAATCCAGTTTTCTCACAGTGTATAAAACATTGATAAAACATTGACTGTAATAAAATAAACAAGTTTTTGCAATAATATAAAATTATAATAAAAGCTGCATAGAAATAGAAAACTGCGTGTAAGATGTATAGTACATGGTGTAATTTCATGCATGTGGCAAAGTTGTAAACACTGTTTAATGGCCAGGCAATACATTGCTGGGACTCTAGTGACTGTCCATTTAAAATACATCCTAGACTGTGTTCATTCACAAGAATAGTGAAGGCACAATACCGAACGAATATGGACACCGAAAAAAAAAAAGTAGCACTGCTTTTTTCAGTGTAAGCAATGAATGTAATAACAGCTATTATAAATGTTCACTATTCTTCAGGGACATATTAAGGATTTTTGGGGGCCTTAGGCCAAACCTATTGTGGTGCCCTTGTTTGGAACTGCTTTAAATTTATGATCCAATTTCACCTCTTTCATGCCCTCTTTGGCCAGGTCACTGACAGTGCAGGCATACTTGTCTGAATTTCAAATGTGGTCACATCTAATATTCAGGGATACTGGCGTGTGTTTTCAATATTGTTACACAGCAGAAGCTCACTAATATTGCTGCAAATAATTACTGTTACACCCTCCCAATTCTCATATGCGAGTTCCTGTTTTGATCTAAAATAACTTTTTTTTAATGAGTGTTGCTTGAACCATAAACACAAAGCGCCCGATTCACTTAGGTAAACTTAGACCAAAAGTCTAAACTCAGACCAAAAGTCTAACTTTACTCAGAGTAAAGTTAGACTTTTGGTCTGAGTTCAGACTTTTGGTCTGAGATTACCTTTGTGAGTCAGGTCCAACATTTCTCTGCAAATGTCTGTAATAGACTTTCACACATCATCCACATTGAACATAATTTAAGGAAAACGGTGTTTAAAACATTATGGCCCATATTTATACTTTTTTAGCGCCGCATTTGTGACATTTTTTGACGCAAAAGCAGTGTAAACTTGCAAAATACAATTGTATTTTGTAAGTTTGCGCCATTTTTGCTTCAAAAAGCGGCGCAAATATGGCACTAAAAAAGTATAAATATGGGCCTATGATTAAGAATTATTTAGGGTAATCAGGGCAAGTCTTTCTGCATAGAAGAGGTGGCTCTGTCAAGGGGCTCCTGAAAGGCTGGGCCTCGGCCAGAGCCCACTTTGCCAATGCCTTAAAATGTCTCTGTTGTTCTTAATTAATTGTTGTTTTCCTTATGCAAAACTGAATTACATGATTACTTTACATTAAGTGATTCAATGAACCATAGTTTTCCAATTAGATTTAAAAACAATTGAGATGACTGTAAAACATTTTAGAATGAATGACATAATCTAAAACTAGTTTTTCAGCAATTATGTTTATACACGTGTTTTTAGAAGGTATTCTTCTTTAGACATATGTTCTCAGCGTGTCAGGTACCAGGGCATTTTCACTTTCAATTAGTTCATTGTTTGCTGTTGCTTTAGGTTTCTTTTTATGAATGACTTCATAGCATGATATTATTGCAGTTGTTATAGCCCCCAGGCTGCCTCCAACTGCCATCCACAGAGAGTAACCATACTCAAAACTAGGAAACCCTGGGATTTTCAGAGATACCTGTAAAAGACAAGACATAATAATTATCTATAAGATATTATTGCTATATGCACTCGTTCAATAGATTTCATAGTCTAGAATACAGTGAAAAAATACAGAATTAGAGATGCATACCTGTGACTTACAAGGATGTTTTTTTACAGCGAAGTTGTGAGTGACATCCAATAGAGGAGAGTGAATCCGGAGTTGCCCAGAACTCCAAGGTGAAAAACATCCCCAATATTAATAGTTACAAATGTATAATTTAATGTTATGGACCATACATTCATTTCCCCCACTCTTAGTAAGTGTGCAGAGGTAGAACATTCATGGGGGATTCATACTAAATATGGCCTCACCTTTCTCCAGCCCTTGCTCTATATTATACTTGGCATGCTGCCACCAGACTCACCACCCGCTGGTCATCGCTCCCTTCTCACCCCCAAATAAAAAGAAAACACATAACAGGCATTCTGCCACCCACTCTCCGAATTACAGCATTCCCCTTCCCTCCCCATTTTCTGCATGTATCTTACTCTTCCTACCACAATGTTATAAAGAAACAAATAGCGTCTTCTCACTCTCTATCAAGCCCACCTCTTCAATTCTTCCCTCTCACAGGAATTAATTAATATACCTGCAGCTTACCACCGACTCCGAACTTTGGGCCAGGTGTACGAACATTTCTTAATGGACCGAATCGCTATTTTAGTCCATTAAGAAATGCTAAATCTGCATTCAGTATGTATGAATGCTGAAAAACCAGTCGCCAAATGCTATTTCTATGCTGTAGGAATCACATTTTAGAAATCGCTAAAATAGGAAATCAGTATTACTGATTTCCCATTTGGAAATCACTAAGAATTGTAGAAAGAAATCGCAATTAGCAACTGAGCAAAAAAAGGCCATTTAAGAAATGCAATTACCACCAACCTGAACCAGGTGATAACCATGTGCAAACTAGAAAAAGGGCCCCAAAATGCATCTAGCTCATCCAGAATGGTGGCATTTTACAAACTAGCAAGGCAGATGAGGATCCAGGCCCTGAGGGACTGGAGCAGGAGAAGACATGGAAGGATCTTTAGGGTGAGGGTCATCCTCTTTAATGCAACAGTAGAGGAGATAATAGACAGATATAGACTGTCTAGTCAGGTCATACTGGACCTGATAGGTGGTATACAGCCCCAGGTACAGGCCCCCACAATGCATAGCAACCCCATACCATCTTAAGTGCTGGTATTATGTTGCCTATATCTACTTGCAGAATGGAGCAACCAGTCAGTCATAGCAGTGGCGGGGGGTGTCACAAAACACATAATCAAGGTTCCTCCACAAATTCCTTGATGCAATCGTTGGTAAGCTGAGCCAACACATCTCCTTCCCAAATACCCCACTAGCAGCAGACAAAATTGAATTTCTAAAGGATGGCACATTTCCCTAATGTCATTGGCTGCATGGACGGAACACATATGGTCACATGCCCCCCTTCAACACCAGAATATATTTATAGAAACAGGAAGAGCACACACTCCCTGAATGTGCAAGTGCTGTGTGATACCTCCTGTGTCATCTCAGACCTTGTGGCCAGGTACAGGCAGCACACATGATTCTTTCATGTTCCACCACAGTGGACTTTGCAACCGACTGGCATAGGGGGAATTTGGTGATAAAGCCATGCTTGGTAAGTTTACCACATACTCATTGCACACACTAACCAGGAATGTATGTGTCAACTGAAATAGCTGTCAGTGCAGATCTGCAGAGACCCCAAGTTGACAAGTAATGTGAAGGATGGTGATTGCAGAGTACTTCCCCTGTTGCTTGCATTACCTGAGTATCTGGAGAACCAAGAGAGGCTTCAAAAGGCAGGTGAGACCACAAACTGTCATTTTGCGGCTTCGGGTGGGTCTCTAGAGGCCCATATGAGGTGTGGGAACACCGAGGAAGCAAGCATTGCCCATGGTTCATCACAGCACTGCCATAATTCAGATGCAGTGAATAACTTGATTTGGTATATTGCAATACAACGCATCAATATATTGTACAAGTATCAGCGCTGTTCAATCCTCAGCATCATGTGGTTGCATTATCTGGTCTAGTCTGTAGTTTGTTCATGATAACAAGGAACGAGGTACACCTAGAAAGCTGCACTAAGCACAAGTTTTGAGGCGTACTTTTGGGAAAGCCATGTGGTATTCCAAGTGAATTTCATTCCTGCTAAGTGAAGTTCTCCATAGGGAAGCACTCTACACAGGGGTGATAGGATCATCTGTGCAAATGCACTTTTTTTGTTTTATTTTTATAAATGAACAACCCCCTTTCCTCATACCCCACTAAATCTGGGAATGATCCATTCCCCTTGTCCTCCTAGAAAGGGCTAGGGTTAAAACTTGGCCCTTTGCATGGAGGGAAGAGGAATAACCAGGGAGTTTGCGAATGCCAACAAACACCATGTTTGAAGGTGTTCACAAATTTCTAAGACTAACCATGCTTTGAAATGCCTACTTTCCCACACCTTGAAGAGATTTATGGATGCAGAGACCCATGCCAGGGATAGCGGAAGTGACATCACGTGCCCTTTGACCTTTAATTTGACTCACAGACACATACTTACACATACACACAAATTCACACTTGCACACACAAACTCTCAAATAAACACACTCTCACCCTCAAGTACTCAAACAACATACATTTAAAAGCATTTGTACTTACCTCAGCTGCCATGGGCGGGCATATTCACATTTTTATTATACTAATAGTGAAGAATATTTTATTATTCACTATTAGTGTAATAAAAAATTGACAGAAAACAAAAAGAGCGGAGTCCCAGTTGACGTCTATAAGGGCCCGCTGTCACTGTGCTCCTGGCATGAATTTGCTACTTTTGAAGCCAGGGGTTGCAAAGGCAGTGCCAGGGGTCACAAAGGGCAAGCCGGGGGTTGCAGCTGCGACCCCTGGCGTCCCCTAAATAACGTCCATGCAGAGACCTCCACACTTGTGGTGGAGTTCTCCACGCACATTAATGTTCTTCAGACCTCCAGCGATCCTTTTTTGAATTCCTATCAAGGTAGGTACATTTGTTTGTAACCTTTAAGACTAGGGCACAGTCTTGGTTCAATAAGTGATTACAAATAATATTCAACACACTTCCAAACAATCTGATTTTTTCCATTTGAAATAGAATAATAATCACTATGACATGGTTTTGAAGAAAACAAGGTATCTTACCTCGTACTGATGAACATGGTAAACATACACGCAGTACCGAACAATCCCAGCACATGATGAAATACCTAAAAAAGAAAAACTAGTGGTAATTTCACAATGTTTACATGTTCCATAATATGACACATAACATTATAAAAGATAATTTAAGAAACAATGATAGCTATGTTTTAAAGAATGCAGATGCCCATAGACCTGAATTATTTCACCAGAAACGTAATTGAATGCATTCATTTGAAGAAAGCAACGAAAAAAGCGAACAAAACCCACCTCCTATAAAGGTTCCAACAAGAATCCTAGAAAAAGTAATAATCATTTGAACACCACAACAAAATCCCCAAAGGAGTTCTCATAATTGGGGGCATGGGAGTATGTTGGAATAGAATATTGCACTGATACATTTGAATTAGTCAGAACAAATATTGTACCAGTGTGAGAATATAACACATTTTGCATGGTCATCCCCATTTTTTTTCTGACTGCTGTTCCTGGTGTTTGAACTCTATACAATGAGGTAATGCTGTTCAGGCCCCAAGGTGTATATTATGACCCGCAAAACATTGTAGCATTGGCTAATCTAAAGTTTGAATATTTAACTTTCCAGTAATGCTATAACATATTGTGCAGGAAAATACAGAAATGGCATGGGAAATTAAATGTCACACGGGAACTGCAGCACATTTGCCACCCACTAGGCTGACAAATTAAACATGGATTCAGGCCTACCTGTGTAGTTTGACTACTGAACTTATAAACCTTCAGGTGGACCTGTCAAACAAACATGTTTTTGCAGGCAAGAACCCTACTTTTAAACATTAAGGGGGTCATTCTGACCTTGGCGGTAAAAGGGCCATACCGCCGGTCAGAACTCCGCCATACTACCACCGCGGCCGTGGTAAACCGCCACGGTCATTCTGACCACCAACTGTGAATCCGCCAAAAACCCGACATCCAAGGAAGGCCGCCTCATCAGCGGGCCGCGGAAAACTGGAGATGACCAAACCTCCACCGCCACGCCAACACAAACACGCCCATGCCATTCTGACCCACCAATCCACGCGGTGGTCTTTCAACCGCGGTATTCCATTGGCGGTACACACCGCCGCGCTCAAAATACACACACAGCTCCAAAACACTGCCACATTGGGCAATTTGAAATACACACACCTGACACACATACCAACAACACTCCCACACATCCATACAACTATAAAACACACACCCACATCACCCACAAACCCCTACAACCGAAGATCAGAGACGAAGGAGAGAGAGGCACATCACAGAATAGAGAGCTACATCACACAGAGGCACACTACACCATCACACACACCACATAGAAGCACAAAGCACCACACACCAACACACTCATCACCATATACACCACCCCACACCTCATCCACACCACCCCATGGCACCCCAAAGGCACCCACGCTTTTCGGACCAAGAACTCCGGGTCATGGTGGAGGAAATCATAAGAGTTGAACCGCAGCTCTTCGGCTCACAGGTGCAGCACACCACTATAGCCAGGAAGGCGGAGCTATGGCAGCGGATCGTGGACAGGGTCAACGCGGTGGGACAGCATCCCAGAAATCGAGACGACATCCGCAAACGCTGGCACGACTTAAGGGGAAAGGTGCTCTCAATGGTCTCGCGACACAACATCGCAGTGCAGAAGACTGGCGGGGGACCCCCACCCACTCCACCCGAATTCACAGCATGGGAGCAAGAGGTACTAAACATCCTGCATCCTGATGGCCTCGCTGGAGTACACGGAGGAATGGACTCTGGTAAGTACAATCTCAACTACTTCACCCCCCCCCCCAGCATGCTAACCCCCACCACCACCCTCACCCCCAACCCCCCATCACACATCCTCCCTGAGAATGTCTCTCCAGCACAACCCACCCAACACCAACCCCTGCATGCCCCCACAAACTATGGACACCCATCACCCAAGCATGACCACTGCACATACCCCCCCCCCAAACACCCCCACAACACCTCCCCCAAGGGAATGGCAGCACTGGGGGACAAGGGCACCAATCAATGGCACGCAATAGCACACACAGAAACAATAACCATACTCTCTTACCCCATGCAGGACCCGAACGCCAACACACCGGCCAGGAGGGTCCAGAAATGTCCATCCCCCCCGGAAGAGGCCCCCAGTGATGACAGCAGCTCTGTCGACCTGGAACCTGATGACCAGCCCGGACCATCGGGGACCTCTGGACAGTCGGTTCCCCACACACAGGCCACAGCAGACCCAACCCCCTCTGGGACCAACAGCACAGCTCCCACCCAGCGGGCCCATGCCTCTGTCTCTAGGACAGGTCAATCAGCGGTGTGTCTGCCACTACAGGGCACCCAGGCTAACCCACCACCCCAACAACAACAGGGACCTGGGGGCAGTGGTAGTGGGCACACCGTCCAGGGGACAGAGGCCGGGGGAAACAGGGCAACTCGGAGGGCTGCTGTGCGACAGGGGGGGGAGGAGAGGCCCAGGGAACCCACTCTCCAAGAGGCCCTCACCACCATCATGGCAGCCTACCACCACTCCCAAGAGACGATGGCGACGGTACTGGCCAGGTTCCAGGAGATCCAGGCACAGCAGGAGGAACGCTACATGGGGTTCACCAATCAACTCACCAACATCTCTACCGCTATGGGGAGCATAGTCCAGGCCCTCAACCGGATAGAAGACACGTTGCGGGACCATGTGGCACCACACAGGGCCCCTGTCACTAGCCAGGAACAGCCTACCACCTCCGCCGGCGCTAGTGGACAGGAGGCCCCACCACAACGACAGGCCACCAGAACCCCACCTCCTGCTGAAGAACAACCACCCCGCAAGAGGAGCCTGAGATCAAAAAAATCGACAGAGTAGGATGTCAAGACCCCCGCCAGCATGAGACACCCCCTGAAGTCATCCCAGTGTCCCACATTGCCACCATGTCCAACCTTGAACTGCCCCTGCTCCATCCTTCCACAGGCATATGGACAATGCACCTGTGAGACTGAGAACTGGACTCTGCCATGGCCATTACTCCACCCCCACCCATCACCGTGTTTATATCATGTACCATTATCTAGCACAAAAAATAAATCACTCAATGCACTGAAATCAAACAGGAGTCAGGCTGTATTATTTACAAATGTATAACACATTACCAATCAATTATGTTCTGTTAACTTTGTGCTGAACACATACCGAGATCAATAAGCATTAGTCCATGGGCTAACCAAGCAGTAGTCACGGAGTGGGTCATACAGCACTGAAAAGGGAAGGGAAAATCAAACATCAGTTTAAAAGAACTGGGGGGTCATAGACAAAGTTGAGAAGCAGGAGGCTTGCAGGAAAAGTAAAATGGCGTGGTTGATTCTTACCTGTGTGCTACTGAAAATACTGTTGGATAACTCTGTCCCTGTTGTCTGTGTCGTCCTCTGAGTCTTCCTCCTCTTCACTCTCCGCAGGCTCCACAGCTGCTTCAACACCACCATCTGGACCATCCTCCTGCAGGAAAGGCACCTGACGTCGCAATGCCAGATTGTGAAGCATACAGCAGGCCACGATGATCTGGCACACCTTCTTTGGTGAGTACATCAGGGATCCCCCTGTCATATGCAGGCACCTAAATCTGGCCTTCAGGAGCCCAAAGGTCCTTTCTATGATCCTCCTAGTTCGCCCATGGGCCTCATTGTACCGTTCCTCAGCCCTGGTCCGGGGATTCCTCACTGGGGTCAATAGCCAAGGCAGGTTGGGGTAACCAGAGTCACCTATTAGCCACACACGTTGTCTCTGTAGCTGTTCCATCACATAAGGGATGCTGCTATTACGCATCACATACGCGTCATGCACTGACCCAGGGAACATGGCATTCACATGGGAGATGTACTGGTCAGCCAAACAGACCACCTGGACGTTCATAGAATGGTAACTTTTCCTGTTTCTGTACACCTGCTCAACGTCTTTTGGGGGGACTAAGGCTACATGGGTCCCATCAATGGCACCAATGATGTTGGGAATATGTCCAAGGGCATAAAAATCACCCTTCACAGTGGCCAAATCAACCTCCTCAGGGAATATAATGTAACTCCGCATGTGTTTCGTCAGGGCAGACAACACTCTAGACAAAACTTTGGAAAACATAGGCTGAGACATTCCAGATGACATGGCCACTGTTGTCTGGAATGAGCCACTTGCAAGAAAATGGAGGACTGACAGAACCTGCACCAGAGGGGGAATTCCTGTGGGTTGGCGGATGGGGGACATCAGGGCTGGCTCCAGCTGGGCACACAGTTCATTGATAGTGGCACGGTCAAGTCGGTATCGTAGTATGATGTGGCGTTCTTCCATTGTCGACAGGTCCACCAGCGGTCGGTACACGCGAGGATTCATCCTTCTCCTCGCAAGTCCCAGCGGACGGTGCCTAGGAATGACGACATGGAGCACAGAGTCAAGCCAATCACTGGTACGTTCACCACAGCTTGCATAGCACATGGTTATCTATGTTTTGAAAGGCGTGTATGTGTGGCAATGCAAGGCCTAGGCCTGTGTGTCGCAGTAGAAATTATGCCATGTGGGCCCTTGAAATGGCGGCTGCCTGACCTGTGAAGTGGGACAATGGGATGTGAGGTCAATGCGCTGGCGGAGCACACCGTGGCGGTAGGCGGTCGAAGACCGCTACACGGAGCCGCATTGGTTAACATTGAATGCTATGGGTTTCAGGAGCCAATGACGATGTGCGCTGGCGGTAGCGGTACGCACCGCCGCGGTACGCACCGCCGCGGGCGTGACCGCCATTTTCTATCTGCCTAATCACTCGAGACCTGATCATCACAGGAGAGGACCTATACTGCAAGTGCTGCTGTGACCTCGGTCTGGAAGTGACAATGGCTGCTGCGACTGGGGAAAGGGCCCCTGCCTTCACGTCTGAAGAGTTGGAGAAGCTCGTGGATGGGGTCCTCCCCCAGTATGCGTTACTCTACGGTCCTCCAGACCAACAGGTAAGTACACCGGGTGCACATGGAATGGGCGATGCCTGTGTGGAGTGGGGTGGATGTAAGTTGGTGGGGTGGGGGGCGAATGAGGAGTGCAACGCACGACAGATGAGAGCATGTGCCATATGGCAAGGTTGGGGAGGGGGGGCCAATCACATCTAACATGCAGTAAGTTGATGAATCTTTCCTTCCCACCCTGTACATGTCACATAGGTCAGCGCCCATCAGAAAGTCGAGATTTGGCGTGCCATCGGCAAGGAAGTCCGGGCCCTGGGGGTCCACGTCAGACGGGGCACCCACTGCCGCAAGAGGTGGGAGGACATCCGCCGCGGAACCAGGAAGACCGCCGAGTCACTGCTGGGGATGGCCTCCCAACCTAGGAGGGGTGCCAGTCGTACCCTGACCCCCCTGATGTCCCGGATCCTGGCGGTGGCCTACCCTGATTTGGATGGGCGCTTGAGAGCATCAAAGCAGACACAAGGGGGTGAGTATCAGCACATTCTGCTATCTTTCTGCGCAGTGGAAGCGTCTGGGTGGGGGAGGAGGGTTGTGGGTGACATTAGGCCAGGGCGCTTTCTGTAGTGTAGTCCTCTCCCTTAGGCATGGCCCTGTGCTCCCGGCCCCCACCTCTGTAGGGTGACAAGTACAGCTATTGATGGTCCAGCCTCACACATCTGCGCGTTTGTCCTCTCTTGACCTGTTGTCTTAGTCAGAAGTACTGAGTAGTGTACCCCGAATGCGCGGCTTAGTGCATGAGGCTCCTGTGTCTGTCCTCTCCGCCAACGGTGTTGACATTGCATGCACTCAACCTGGTCTTCTTTTTTCTCCCCCCCCTTCTTCTTCATCTTCTTGTGCATGTGTGCATTAGCATCATCAGGCGGAGGAGATTTGGCATCGGAGCACGAGGGAGCTGCAAGTCACAAGGCCCCGGTGGGCCCAGGAACAGACACCGAGGGCACCAGTGATCCGGAGGGCGAGGGGAGCACCACAACGGGGACCGGTGGTGAGAGCAGCGACACAGACACGTCCTCGGATGGGTGCTCCCTAGCGGTGGCGGAAACATCCGGGACCCCCGCCTCTACAGGTACAGCCGCCACCCAGCGCACCAGCCCCGCCCTCCCTGCAGCCCCTCAGCCTACGCTCCGTGCCCGCTCGCCCAGGAAGGCGGGCGTCTCCTTCGCCCCAGGCACCTCAGCCCCTGCCCCTGTCACCCCTGCTGCCCTCAGTGCGGAGCTCATTGACCTTGTGAGGACGCTCATTGTTGGGCAGACTACCCTTTTGAATGCCATCCAGGGGGTAGAAAGGGAGGTGCATCGGAGCAATGCCTACCTGGAGGGCATTCATTCGGGTCAGGCTGCCCATCAACGATCGTTCACTGCTCTGGCCTCAGCACTGACGGCAGCCATTGTCCCTGTTTCCAGCCTCCCTCTTCTGACTGCCTCCAGCCTGTCTCTGTCTCCTGTTCCTCAGCCTATTCCATCCACACCATCTGACCAGCCTGCACACACCTCAACACCCAAGGGCAGCTCATCCAGACACAAGCACCACAGATCCCACAAACACTCACCCAAGCAACACCCAGATGCAGACATTCCAACAGTCACTGCCACCCCTGTGTCCCCCTCCTCCTCGTCTCCCTCCTCCCTCCCTGTGACGTCTACACTCACACCTGCATGCACACCAACATCAGCCAGTGCTTCCATCACCACCACACCCTCCTGTACAGTCCGCACGCGTGCAGTCACCACCCCCACTGCCATTTACACGTCCCCTGTGTCCTCTCCCACTGTGTCTGTCACCCCCTCTTCCAAGACACACAAACGCAGGCAGCCACCCACCCAACAGCCATCCACCTCACGACAGCCTACAGCACCAGCACCTTCACCCAATGACAGCACACCTGACTCTCCTACAACCACATCCTCTTCCTCCACTCGCATCACCACTTCTCCTACCCTTTACCTTGGCCCTAAAAAACATTTCCTGGCTAATCTTGACCTCTTTCCCTCCGATGACCTACCCCCTCCATCTGCAAAGCGTCCCAAGAGCACCACAGCCACCACCAGCCCAGCTTCGGGTGTCACTGTTGTGCATGGGTTCTGGAGTCCACCCTTTGCCAGCAGTGACACCTCAATCAGCAGCAAGGACACATCCAGCCCCCCCCCCCGGCAAGAGGACCAGGAAACACAAGGGCCGCCGTGCGAGGACTGACACGGCTACCCCCAAGGAGCAAACTTCGCCCACTTCACCAGCCACATCATCTAGGGTAGGCAAGGGCCCGAGAGCCCCATCTAAGAAGCGTAAGGGCAGCAGGGCGGAGAAGTCAGGCAGCAGGAGCGCGGAGCAGGTGGGCCCCCCATGCCACATCCCAGCTGGAAAGGAGGACACCAAAGGGCCCAGGACTCCGTCCCCGAAGGGTCCAGAAGCATCACGGTCGGAGGGCGACTGAGCAGGGAGTCCAGGCCAGGTCTGGCTCCCTTGACCTACTGGATGTGCACCGCTGAACAGGCCCCGCCGTCGAGAAGAGCACCGCTGAACAGGGCCCGCCGTGAAGATGGGCACCGCTGAACAGGGCCCGCCGTGGAGAAGAGCACCGCTGGACAGGGCCCACCGTGGAGAAGAGCACCGCTGAACAGGGCCCCGCCGTGGAGAAGAGTACCGCTGAACAGGGCCCGTCGTGAAGATGGGCACCGCTGAACAGGGCCCGCCGTGGAGAAGAGCACCGCTGAACAGGGCCCGCCGTGGAGAAGAGCACCGCTGAACAGGGCCCCGCCGTGGAGAAGAGCACCGCTGAACAGGGCCCGCCGTGGAGAAGAGCACCGCTGAACAGGGCCCGCCGTGAAGATAGGCACGGCTGAACAGGGCCCGCCGTGGAGAAGAGCACCGCTGAACAGGGCCCGCCGTGGAGAAGAGCACCGCTGAACAGGGCCCCGCCGTGGAGAAGAGCACCGCTGAACAGGGCCCGCCGTGGAGAAGAGCACCGCTGAACAGGGCCCGCCGTGAAGATAGGCACCGCTGAACAGGGCCCGCCGTGGAGAAGAGCACCGCTGAACAGGGCCCGCCGTGGAGAAGAGCACCGCTGAACAGGGCCCCGCCGTGGAGAAGAGCACCGCTGAACAGGGCCCGCCGTGAAGATAGACACCGCTGAACAGGGCCCGCCATGAAGATAGGCACCGCTGAACAGGGCCCCGTCGTGCAGAAGAGCACCGCTGAACAGGGCCCGCCGTGGAGAAGAGCACCGCTGAACAGGGCCCCGCCGTGGAGAAGAGCACCGCTGAACAGGGCCCGCCGTGAAGATGGGCACCGCTGAACAGGGCCCCGCCGTGCAGAAGAGCACCGCTCCGCTGGGCCCCGCCGTCTCAAGCACCGCTCCGCTGGGCCCTTCCTGTCAAGCACCGCTCCGCTGGGCCCCGCCGTCTCAAGCACCGCTCCGCTGGGCCCCGCCGTCTCAAGCACCGCTCCGCTGGGCCCTTCCTCTCAAGCACCGCTCCGCTGGGCCCCGCCGTCTCAAGCACCGCTCCGCTGGGCCCCGCCGTCTCAAGCACCGCTCCGCTGGGCCCTTCCTCTCAAGCACCGCTCCGCTGGGCCCCGCCGTCTCAAGCACCGCTCCGCTGGGCCCTTCCTCTCAAGCACCGCTCCGCTGGGCCCCGCCGTCTCAAGCACCGCTCCGCTGGGCCCGTCCTGTCAAGCACCGCTCCGCTGGGCCCTTCCTGTCAAGCACTGTTTATGGTTCACTGTGCCCACCATGCCTCCTCCTTGAGCAGTGGACACTGTCATCCACCAGATGGACTGTGGCTTTGCACTCCCCAGGATGGTGAAGTGGGCAACCCACCCACTGTAGAGACTTGAGAGACTGTGGCTTTGCACTCCCCAGGATGGTAAAGTGGGCAACCCACTCACTGTGGAGACTTGAGAGACTGTGGCTTTGCACTCCCCAGGATGGTGAAGTGGGCAACCCACCCACTGTAGAGACTTGGGAGACTGTGGCTTTGCACTCCCCAGGATGGTGAAGTGGGCAACCCACCCACTGTAGAGACTTGAGAGACTGTGGCTTTGCACTCCCCAGGATGGTGAAGTGGGCAACCCACCCACTGTGGAGACTTGAGAGACTGTGGCTTTGCACTCCCCAGGATGGTGAAGTGGGCAACCCACCCACTGTAGAGACTTGGGAGACTGTGGCTTTGCACTCCCCAGGATGGTGAAGTGGGCAACCCACCCACTGTAGAGACTTGAGAGACTGGGCTTTGCACTCCCCAGGATGGTGAAGTGGGCAACCCACCCACTGTAGAGACTTGAGAGACTGTGGCTTTGCACTCCCCAGGATGGTCAAGTGGGCAACCCACCCACTGTAGAGACTTGAGAGACTGTGGCTTTGCACTCCCCAGGATACATCAATGGGCATGGTGGCCCCTTCGTGGATCTGGCGTCGTGGACTCATGTGGCTGTGGTGCCTCCCCCTTCCCTTCCCCCTGAGGTGCCTGTAATTTTTTCATCAGATGCCCCTGCAGTGTTCTCTCCAAAGGACTCAGGTCTCCTGTGTGGGCTTTGCCCTTGTGTCGCTACACTGTAGCCCACGGACTGTTCCATTTAACTTTCATGTACAGGACTAATTGCCTCGGTTCTCCATGGCAGTGTATATAGTATCATTTTGTTATGGATATTTTGCGTAGTTGACCGCTCCATATCAGAGTCTATTTTTTATATAAATTTTACGTCCCAATTTATTTCTGTCTTTGCATTCTTAAGGGGGGTTTGGGTGGTGTCACTGTGCATTGTTGCTCTGCATTAGTGTGTACATAGTTTGGGGGGGGGGGGTCGCATATGTGTGTGCCGTAAGCTTCCCTCCTCCCCCCTCCCGTGTGTCGTAGGTGCAGTACTCACCGTTGTCGTCTGCGCCGGAGTTCGTACTTGTGGTAGATGAGAAGGTAGACGAGAGCAGGTAGGATGTTTAATTCGGGTTCCATGCTGTCCTCCTTCCTCGTGGAGTGTGTTTTGGTGCGCGTTTTCCCGTTCGTAGTCTGTTTCCGCCGTGTTTTTATCGGCGGGGCTCCCGCCCCGGAAAAGGTGGCGGATTGGTGAGTTGTGATAGTGTGGGCGGTACATTGTCTGCCGCCTGCCTGTTGGCGGTGACCGCCACGCTATTTGTCTGCACCGCCGTGGCGGTCGGAGTGTTAATGTGGCGGGCTGTGTTGGCGGTTCCCGCCAGGGTCAGAATTCCATTTTTTCGACCGCCGGCCTGTTGGCGGGTTGGCCGCCGATTTATCACCGACCGCCAGGGTTAGAATCACCCCCTAAATGTCACCCCTAAGTAGGTCTTGTAGTTCACAAGAAGTGGCGCCTAGTATTTGAAGTGCTACCTGCTGGAGTTTAGTGTTGGCTCGTACTTACATTGACTAGCCCCCAAATGCTTTTTCACTGTGAAGGGCTGTAGATATCCTAGCCCCAAAACTAAAGTTCAGAGTAAAATATTAATTATTTCCAGGAACTTGTGTTTGTAATAAACTGCCAGGATGATTAAACTACTTTAAAAAAATTATTTCTTAAGAAAATTCCATACCCAGTCTGATTTTGTATATACATATTTAGAAAAAGTAACCTTTAAAAAAGTTAGACCTTGTCTGCCTGAATCTCAAGAGGCCAATTAGCATTAGCCTGCTACAGTGCTAAGTACCAGGACCCTCATTACAAGGCACCTCAGCTTGCACCACAAATTGTCACTGTCAGCGCTGCCAATGGCAGTACCTAGACCATCACACTGCTACAAGTGTGACAATTCATACTGTTCGAGGCCCCCAAAGCTACCAGAATGGCTTGGGTTGCAGGTATTAGTTGTTTACAATGTATATTGCATAAGTAAGCAACTCTTGTTCTGCTCATCTTTAAATTACAAAAAACAGCACCACATGGCAGCTGTCAAGTACTGGTGCTGGCAATTAAGTGCCAGTGCTAAACACCATAAACCACCGGCTCAAATTACACACTGGCCTGCTAGCAGCTTGCCCCTCTCAGTACTTAGCCTTGATTAGGCGTAAGGAGTGTTCCCACAGCAGAAACAATGGCTACTTTTCAAGGATGAACAGGTACTGGATGAGCAAATACTCATTGCAGGTACCCTTGAGACCTAAAGTTTTATTGAGCTGCCACCTTTGCACTGCACTTTATGCACTTTGTGTACTTTCTTCTGCAGAGGCAAAAGCTAACAGGAGTGTAGGTATTATTTCTATGCATTATTACAATGAGTGTATTTGAAAAGTTTTAGTCAATCTTGTGTGGACTTCTCCATGCCTCACCTATGTATTTTGGAGTTTAAAGTGAAAGAATGTCTGTTTTACTGTGATTGATTCATCTAATGATTTAAGATAATTATGCATGGTAGTCAACCCCTTTGCTGCCAGGCCTTATCCCCTTCAGATGCCAGGCCTTTTTTTGGCTATTTGGAGCAGTTCACGCTTAGGCCCCCCATAACTTGCGTCAACAAAGGGTTTGCTGTGCTAAAATCACCATCTTCCCAGCTACATTTTTCAACACAATTTTGGCATTTTACTGCGACATACCCCATTTTTATGATTTTTTGTGCTTTTAGCCTCCTTCCAGTTAGTGATGGAAATGGGTGTAAAACCAATGCTGGTTCCTGGAAAGCTAAACATTTCTGAAAAGTAGACAAACTTCTGAATTCTGCAGTGGGACATTTGTGTAGATCCTACAATGTTTTCCTACAGAAAATAGCAGCTAAAATTAAACATATTGAAATTGAGGTGAAAATAACAGGCATTTCTCTCCACATTTTACTCTGTAACTTTTTCCTGTCGTTTCAGATGTTCAGAAGCAATATACCATTATGTCTGCTGGACTCTTCTGGTTGCGGGAAATATAGGGCTCGTAGGTTCATCAAGACCCCTAGGTAAGCAGTGCCTTAAAGGAGTTGCACCTTGCAATGGGTTTTTGTTGTATACCAGGTATACAGCAATTCATTTGGCGAAATATAAAAAGTGAAAAATAGGTATCAAGGAAACCTTTAAATTTCCAAAATGGGCACAAGATAAGGTGTTGAGAAGCAGTGGTTATTTGCACATTTCTGAATTCCAGGGTCCCCATACTAGCATGTGAATTACAGGCATTTCTCAAATAGATTTCTTTTTCACACACTGTCTTACATTTGGAAGGCAAAAATGTAGAGAAAGACAAGGGGCAATAACACTTGTTCTTCTATTCTGTGTTCCTCCAAGTCTCCTGATAAAAATTGTACCTCACTTGTGTGGGTAGGCGTAGTGCCTACGACAGGAAATGCCCCAAAACACAACATGGACACATCACATTTTCCCAAAGAAAACTGACCTGCCTAGCTGTGGATCTTGGCCTCTAGATCAGCCGGCACCTAGGAAACCCTAGCAAACCTATAATTTATTTTAAACTAGACACTTAGGGGAATTCAGAGTGGGGTGACTTGTGGTGCTCTCGCCAGGTTCTGCTACCCAGAATCCTTTGCAAACATCAACATCTGGCAAAAAAACACTTTTCCCTCATATTTTGGTGATAGAAAGTTCTGGAATTTGAGAGGAGTCACACATTTCCTTCCACCCAGCATTCCCCCAAATCTTCTGATAAAAATGCTATGCGGAGACATCAAATTTATCAATTTCAAAATGACCTGTTTTTGCAGGGGGGCACCTGCGCTTTTGGTCCTGGGATCAGCAGCCATCTAGGGAAACCTACCAAACCCAAACATTTCTGAAAACCAGACACCCAAGGGAGTCCAGGGAGGTATGACTTGCGTGGATCCCCCTGTGTTTTCTTACCCAGAATCCTCATCAAACCTCAAATTTAGTTAAAAAATCACATTTTTCCCACATTTCTGTGTGGGATCACTGCACTGGCACAAATTTCCTACCACCCAACGTTCCCCTCAGTCGCCTGGTAAAAATTATGCCTCACTTGTGTAGGGGGGCCAAGTGCCTGTAAAAGGGAAGAACCAAAAACATGTGAAAACTGAGGGGGAACCAAAGCGGGTCCAGAAAGGCAGTTTGAAAAAAACATTTTTAGGCTAACAAGTGGGGCAGACTTTTTATCGGTATAGATGCGACAATGCTGGGTGGTAGGAATTTTGTGGATTCCTTAAGATTCCTGAAGGTTCCATCACAAAAATGTGGGAAAAATGTGTGATTTACAGCAAAGTTGGATGTTTGCAGGGCATTGTGGGTAAGAAAATGGTGTGGGTTGCATGTGAAGCACTCCACCCTGGACTTACCCAGATGTTTAGTTTTCAGATGTGTCTAGGTCTCATAGACTTTTCTACATGGCAGTGTCCCAGGGTCCAAAAAGTGCGGCCCTCACCCTTCTAGGTGGGACGATTTTGAGAGTTAGACAAGCTTTCATGGCCCAAATGTAAAAACAAAACCCAAAATAATCAAATGTCCTCTTGCTTGCCATTGGGATAAGATCTTTTAGTGTGGGGGAGGAGAGCTGACAGACTGTTACCCCCCTCAGTTGGGGTGGGGGCATAACCATGCCCATACTAGGGAGTGGATCGGGGGTAATTGCCCCATGTGCCCACCGATGGGCAGAACAACTTTGTCCCCATTTATTTGGGGTGGTGGTATGGCGATACCCCCACACTCTTTTTTTGAAAAAAAAAACATCTTCTGTGGTCTCTGGTGGGCTTTCTGCCCCCTGGGGGCAGATGGGCCTTATAAAAATAGGCCGATCGGCACCCAAGGGGGGCAGAAATGGCCAACAGTAATGTGTCCCCATGGAGAGCGAGCCTTGCCCAAAGGGCTACCCCCCCCCAAACAGAACACACACACACACACCAATCCCAGGTGCCTAAGTGGTTTCTCTCCCCCAAGGGCAATAAATAAAAATCCCTGGTGCCTAGTGGTTTATGCTCCCTTGGGGTCAGATCGGCCTAGTAAAAATAGGCCGATCTGCCCCCAAAGGGGAGCAGAAATGGCCTAAAATAAACTTGCCCCCCAGGGGAGTGACCGTTGCCAAAGGGGTCGCTCCCCATCTGTACAATTTTTTTTAAAAAAGTCCCTGGTGCCTGGTGTTTTCTGCCCCCCTTGGGGAAGATTGGCCTAATTAATATAGGCCGATCCGCCCCCAAGGGGGCAGAAATGGCCTAAAATAAATGTGCCCCCCATGGGAGCGACCCTTGCCTAAGGGGGTTGTTCCCCTTTAGTGAAATTTTCATAAAAAAAGAAAATCCCTGTTGTTTAGTGGTTTCTTCCCCCATTGGGGGCAGATTGGCCTACTAAAAATAGGCCGAATGGCCTAAAAACATTTCTGCCCCCCGACGGAAGATCGGCCTAATTATAATAGTCCCCGGGGGGCAGAAAAGGCCTTAGAAAAGATTGTCCTCCAGGGAAGCGACTCTTGCCCAAGGGGTCGCTCTCCTTATGCCAATTTAAAAAAAAAAACAAAGATCCCTGGTGTCTAGTGGGCATTTCTGCAGCCCGATCACTTTACGATCGGGCTGCAGAAATGCTTACAGAGACATGAAAGAAAAGGAAAGGCCTTTCCTTTCCTTTCATTCCTCTGCCTGCCCCCACCTCCCGGTCGGAAGAGAAATGCTTTGAATTTCTCTTCTGATCGGGGAGGTGACCTCTGATGAGGTCAGCACACAATTGCGTGCTGACGTCATCAGACGTCACTGAGGGTGGCGGGGAATAGGGGGCGGGGTGGAAGAGGAAGCAATTCCCCTTTCATCCATGTCCTGGGGGCATGGGGGCGAGGCTCATGGTGGGAGCGAGCCACTCCATGGATGTAACGGTTACGTCCTTGACACCTCAGCGCCACAGCCAATGACATAACTGTTACGTCCTTGGCTGCGAAGGGGTTAATAAATACTTGATACCTCCACAATAGCTTAGGCCTTTTAGAGAAAGACCTAGGTGTGGGGTTTGTGACTTCTTCCAGCCCAGGAAGGGCAACTGCAGAGTCAAGGGATTTCATTAACTTGAAAGAAACCAGGGTGAGGTCAACCCATCCATAGTTAAGTATAAAGGGAGATCTGGTGAGCATAAGCCTTTGTTCCCTGGGCCATCTGTATCCAGCTTGGCACCACCCCAATGGGACAAGGAGATGGATCCATAACCACTCTGATGGTGGTTAGTTGGGGGGCATTCCCAAAACACACTTTTGACTGTTACACTAGAAATCTCCAAGGGCAGAAGGGATTGTCCTCAGAATAGTGCACTGTGGCATAGTTTGAGATGATGTAAACAGGATGTGCTGCAAAAGTGGGAAGGGTTACCCCTGGGAACATTTTCCTTATTGTTTAGGGAGTGTCCATGAGTCATCCCACCCACTGGCTAGTGAATACTACAAAAGTGGCACCTCAACCACAGCTCTTCAGAACATGTCTGGGTCTGCAGAAGAACTGAATAGACCTGGAGCTGCTGTCAGTGAACTGTGTGGAGACTTGAAAGGCTGGACTCACTCTCACTTATACCCAGGACGACAAGGGAACTCCAGGTGTCATGTGGCTGACCTCCTGTATGTCAACAGTGACACAAATGAAGGCCTTTTTTTATGGAATGACTAGCTGACCAGTACCAAATGGAACTCTACTGGACTTGCTGGTGTCTTCTGCTGAACCCAGTTCTGGTCCCTAAGTGCTGCCCTGGAGGCCCTGGGAGCCTTAGCAGTGACCAAGAGAAAGTACTCCAGAAAATCTGAAAAGTTCGACCTTAGAAAATGTTTGGACTTCCAATACCTCTGGAGCTTCAGCACTACCTCCTGAGAAAGGTGTCTGATTTAGAGACGACTTCATAAGATACAGATTCAGGCTTGCTCCGCTGGATCACAAAAAAGAGATCAAGTTTGAAGGTAGAAGCCTTAACTAGGAAAATATGTGAAAAGTATATGCTGAATGAGAAGACTTCGGAGGCTGATTTTCCACTTAATCTCCTCCTGCCAAAATCAACTGTTTCAGTGGGAAATCATTCAACGGATATTATTTATTTATTGAACCTGTATGTTGAACCTAACACGAGGTGAAACTTATTACTTGAGAAGGACTCATTCACAACCTTTCCAATTAGTAATCCCTTTCTTTACACGTGCCATAACTCATGCTATCCACCATGTTTTGGTTTTGATTAAAAGGCTTTTTTGCATCCATCAGCAAACCAGTATACTGAGCTTAGGCAGCATGAGTTATGTTGTACGTTATAAACTGCATAACTAGCAAATATATGTATACAACCCTTTCAAATCAGTTACTCTTTCAATGCTTTATGACAGCAACTGAGGTGACAATGTATTGATACATTCCTTTTCAAGTCGCAAAGAGGAATGGAGCACTTCTGTCATGCCTCCTACTGTTTTCACACACACACTCTGTTTTGTCTGGAAAAAAAACTTTAGTACACAAGGCCCTCAATATCTTCTTCCACAACTATTTCTCTAGGGAATCAAAACAAACTTTACTAGACGAGAAGAAAATTAAAAGTCAAGCAAATTCTGGATATATTTTATGTTGGTAGTAAAATGACAATTTTTCAGATTTAGTCTAACGTTTTGAACCTCTGTGCAGAATATTATTCCACTTAATGTTGTAGATGACAAATAACTTGCAGAGATGTCAGGCAGTTGGTCAAGTTTTCATGTTATTAAAGCCTATCTAATGTACAATTCCATTTTTATAGCTGGCCCACTGAAGAACTAGGGGCCAGATTTAAGGAAAAGTGGAGCAGCGCCAAAATTGGCAGCACCACGGTGCGTCACTTTAGAAACACACAGATGCGCCGTATTTAAGTGAATGCGACCACCCTTGCGTTTCCCCATGGGCTGCCGCTAAATTTAGCTGCTAGCGCCAAAGCAGGCATCCTTGCACCATCGTGCAAGGATGTCTGCATTGAGGGGTGTGATTGATTATGTGCAGGAAGATGGTTCTTCCTGCACATAAACAATCACTAATTGCGCTTTGGCACTTCTGTGTGTGCTGCACAACGCAGCACACACGGAAGTGCCGAAGCATCATTTTCAAATGATTGTTTATGTGCAAGAATGGGCACCTTCCCGCACATAAACAATGATTTCTGCCATTTTGCTCTTTCTATGCGTGATAGAAAAAGCAAAAAATGAGGAGGAATAAAAGTATTCCTCCTCGTTGCGCCCTGCTAATGCCACCTTGTAAATACGGCACAGTGCTTAGCGCCACAGGAGCATCACAAAAAGTGACACTCCTGTGCGCTAGGAGCCTATAAATATGGCCCTAGGGCTTCACGAAATAACACAGCATGCCTAATTTGAAAGGCTACAATTTTGATCATCATTTTTTTTTACATTATTCTGATAAAATTTCCATAGCGCTGGAATTTTATTAGACCTGCAACATATAAAAACATACCAACAAGGAAATAAAAGGCAGCAGAAAGTTGAAGATATTGTTGCTTCGTCAGCGAGTCATGGCATACACTGAAATGTTTGAATCCCAAAAGAAGGAAGAGGAAGGCCATCACGCTGACTATGCTTGACGTGATTATCAGAGATCTGGTAAGAATTATTGAGCCTGGAATGAAGACAAAAGCATACAACAGAAACATTTTTAAGGCTGTTGATGTAAACTCGAGAGGATAACAACTTTGTAAAAATGCTGATAAAAATACAAAATTCATTAGACTTACCGGAGCAATAAAAATGTCCCAATTGTTGCTTTCGAGATAAAATGTAATGGTTCACCAAGTCAGTTTATTCAAATGCTTATTTGAGTACACTGACTTGATGAAAAAGTACATTTTTTTATAGAAAGGTTGTTTATTCATGCAAGAAAACATTACTGTATATAAACTGGGGTATAGCAGTTACAGCTGTCAAACGGCCTACTCTGACAAAGTACATGTTATCTTTTCATTGGGACTGCCTTCCCAGGGACTTGTAAGTTCTAGCCTTTACACCTGGCCAAAATGAAACTCCATCAATTTAGCACAGTCTATATGCATGCAGGTTCTCTAAATAAAAGAGCAATTCATTGTATGACAACAATTGGAAATAAAAGTCAAGCTTACGTTTTTAGACCAGTATTACTTGAGAATGCCGAAAAAAGGTTTCAGCATTTCTCCACAGCCTTGCCCAATGACTAGGAACAGTGCTTTAAATGGGCCGGTACTCTCCGGTACTGAGTACCGGCACTTTTTTATTTTGAGAGGGAGAGTACCGGCATATCTCAAGATAAACGTAATACTTTTAATTGGAGAGTACCGGCACTTCTCGGAAACAAGCAGGTACTCTATCACAGAGTACCTGCACTTCTATTTTTCCATTTAAAGCACTGACTAGGAAGGGTCGTGTGCCCCACTTCATCTGATGCTAAATTTGTTCAAAGTCCATGGGACATGACCACCCTGGCCCTGGTCTTACCCAAGTGAAGGGGGGCTGACATTCTCACACAAATCCTCCATACCTTGCAAGGCTGAATGAAGCGTATTAGCTCCAGTCTGGTGAAAGCATGGACTGGGCCATCGTTACAATGCTATTATACTTTTAACACAGCCCAAATCAGCCCACCGAGGCCTGCTAGTCTGTGCTTGATGTACGATACATGTACTACAATATCATAATTAGGAGTGATTCCACTGATCAATACTTGAGGACAGTGCTTAGTTTGTAAAATAATGAGGGCCCAAAGCTCTGCTCAGAAACCATGGCTGGAGCAACCAAGTATCGAAGCTCCGAATACTGAGACTGCGTCGTCTTAATCCACCTCTTCCCTCTTTAATCCACCCCAGACACTGCCTGTCCCTGTACCCCACTCTTGCAGTTTCCTACCTTGACCCCTTTGTGACAGCTTCTCCGTCTTTGTCTTCCACCGTCTTTCAACTTCGTTTGTTTTTCTCTCTCTTGCTATTGGAAATATTTGATGCGGAAAACTAAGTGCCAGCCCCCAAAAATGAGGTGCCCCCCCATCAGCAACTACTGACTAAACATAAGCGCTACCAGGTTATCATTATTAGAATATCGTCTGACATAAATGTCTTGTCATTACTACTGGTTACAAACTCTACACCCATTTGGCCTTATTTTTGTAAACGATATTTAGGACACAATACGTGGGTCTGACACCATTTCTGTGTACAGTATTCTGAATTACAAACATACCCAGCTATGCTAAGACATCCATAGAGAATGGAGCATTGGTTTTGTCCCTATGTCCTGAAGCTGCCAACATATTAATCACATTAATTGTCCTTCCTCTTAAAACTGTGTCCCTTATTTCCAAACACACGGAGCAACAACCAGTGTGATGGGCATTTTAGCACCTAACCATATGTCCAATCAGGAGCCTTTCTTACTGGGCTAAAAAAGGTGTTAAGAATTATCAGGAAAAGAAAAAATTCCAAAGAGTCTGAAGAATAAAACATAAAAAATAGAATAAATCATTGCACAAAGATCTAAATAAGGTATTTGAACTGTAGTGAAAATGTGGAAGCTAACAATAGGCATTTGGAGCACTCTGAGGGCCACTCAGTAACAACAGTATTTGTTCAGATGTCACTGCTAACAGAACGTTGCTGTAAAATAAAATACATTTTTATTTAGTTTTAATGGGGACTAACCAAGTGTGGGGAAGAACGCTAACATCATGTAAAACTGAGTTTGATGCTGGAGAATTTCCTCTTCTCTTATTTCGACCTGAGGGTGCAAAGCACGACACTGGAAGGAGGCAGTCAGATTTAGGCATGTGAAAAACTGCGCATTTCTTCATAAACAATTCTTGAAGTCTCACAACAATTATGCAAGATTATACAAAATGAGATTTGTCCTTAAATCTGATGAATATTACAAACGTGGATATACCTCACTTAAAAGAGTCACATGAGATACTGACAAACATTTGCAGAAAATGCCCCTTATTAGAGGCATTTTCTGCATAAACCAGTCCCCCATGACTAAAAATGATACTTAAATGCAAGATGCAAAATTAAAAAAAGTCACTCACACAATTAGATTTCTGCTGTGTCTGTGTATATACTGAGAACTGTATACAAATTACCACCCCGAGTCAGGGCTACAGATTTCTCTATAATCCAGAAGAGATCAGGATTATCTGGTGTACTCGAATAATTACCTGGATGTGGATTTAAGTAAGAGCTGAACACATCACAAGTCCAAATCTTCACAAATTTGTCCCAGACACACTCACGCCAAAGTCCTTTGCATCGGGTACTTAACACTACGGAGCCTTTGCTGTTAATCTAATTAAAAAAAGAAAAAAGATACAAATAACGAATAACATTAATTTTGACAGCGACTTTACTTTTCATTATCTATCTATCTATCTATCTATCTATCTATCTATCTATCTATCTATCTATCTATCTATCTATCTATCTATCTGTCTGTCTGTCTGTCTGTCTGTCTATCTATCTATCTATCTATCTATCTATCTATCTATCTATCTATCTCTCTCTCTCTCTCTCTCACTCTCTATCTATCTATCTATCTATCTATCAATCTATCTATCTATCCTTTTAGAAACATACATATAATTAGTTACACAAAACATAATTTGTTCCCCTGTCATGAAAACTATAACTTTCATATCAACTGCACTCATCTTGATCTCACATATGGGCCCATATTTATACTTTTTGATGCAAAACTGCGGCAACGCAGTTTTGCGTCAAAAAAATTAGCGGCGGCTAACGCCATTCTGAAGCACCATGCGGGCGCCGTATTTATTGAATGACGTTAGCCGGCGTTAGCCGCCGGCGCTGTCTGGTGTGCGTTAAAAAAAACGACATACCCCAGGCAGCGCCGGCGTAGGGGGAAAATGGCGTATGGGCGTCCAGAAATGGTGCAAGTCAGGCTGAGGCAAAAAAATCGCCACAACCCGATTTGCGCCATTTTTTTACGACGCCCATCCCCCATTGAAATGACTCCTGTCTTAGCAAAGACAGGAGTCATGCCCCCTTGCCCAGTGGCCATGCCCAGGGGACTTCTGTCCCCTGGGCATGGTCATTGGGCATAGTGGCATGTAGGGGGGCACAAATCAGGCCCCCCCATGCCACAATTTTTTTTTTTTTAAATGACTTACCTGGACTTACCTTAATGTCCCTGGGGTGGGTCCCTCCATCCTTGGGTGTCCTCCTGGGGTGGGCAAGGGTGGCAGGGGGTGTCCCTGGGGGCAGGGGAGGGCACCTCTGGGCTCATTCTGAGCCCACAGATCCCTTAACGCCTGCCCTGACCCAGGCGCTAAAATCCGGCGCAAATATGGGTTTTTTAGTCCCGCCCACTCCCGGGCGTCATTTTTGCCCGGGAGTATAAATCCGACGCAATAGCATCGGAGTCATTTTTTAAGACGGGAACGCCTACCTTGCATATCATTAACGCAAGCAAGGTGTTCACGCAAAAAAATGGCGCTAACTCCATGAACTTTGGCGCTAGACGCGTCTAACGCCAAAGTATAAATATGGAGTTAGTTTTGCGTCGAATTTGCGTCGAAAAAAACGACGCAAATTCGGCGCAAACGGAGTATAAATATGCCCCATGATGTGTTAGGATAACAACTTAAATGATCTCAATGACATCACTGTTTGGCATGTTAATTTTTTTTTTATATACTTTTTAAAAATGTGTCCACAATTTGTACAGTTCAATATCAATTGTCATATTGCATCATACATATCCCATCGATTTCTGGAACATTATGACAAGTGTACAATCACAGGATCTGATCCAAATATCATATAAACTAATTAAATCCCCAACTCACCCCTTCCCCCAGATGCTCGTGTTGTTAATATCATAATCTTGTTTTTTTATCATATAGTCATAGATTAAGAATCATGTGGTGTAACTAACATATCTCACATCTTTGTGTGGGCTTTGTAGGCACAGTCGTCCCGATGTCGCTGTTATAGACTCACTGTCCCCTTCAGAACATAATTGCATCAATCTAGCTTGGTCCTGCCAGCCATTATATCTCCACAGTTCAGTTTCCTATGGCTCAACCCCAGCTCCAGTTTCGGTCTTTATCCCACTCTGAAGCTCCGTCATCATCTGTCTTCATGCTGCCAAATCATCTTCCAGCTGTTCCTCACGCCTCACCTGTTTCATTTGTATTTCCTTCGCCACTGCCCATTCGGACATATCAGGCCACCACTCCTTGTATTCCGGGGGGAGCCCACTCATCCATCTAATAGTTATACATCGTTTAGCCAATGCTAAACAGAGCATCAGAAATTTACGGCTAAGCTTTTTCTCTGGTGGGGCAGGGATCAGGCCAAGCAACATCTCCAGCTGGCTACATGGAACCTCCCAGCCTGTTGCACCATTTAAAGTTCGTAAAATGTCCTCCTAGTAAGTCCTTATCAGGGACCAACTCAGTGTGAATACCTGTCAGAGAGGGTGGGGTAAATAATGTGCAGGGTCTTAGGCGAAAGGTACGCCTGATGGGTGTAGTTATATTGTATGAACTTAAAACATGCATTGGATCTCACAGTGTGCTCCCCCATGTTTACTAGTTTCGAGTCTCGCTCAGGGATGACCTCACCCAATGCCTCCTCCCACTTACCATGTACCTTAGGAATGATCCCTGGTAGATCCTCCTGAAGTCTCTGATGCAGATGTGATATTAATCTACGGTCTCCTGATAAATCCAGTATATCTGGTCAGCGTTTGTGAGGGTAAGGGCTCATCTGGGAAACTAGGCCAGATTTAACATGCTGTAGTAGATATTTTAACATATTGTAGGTATTGCCCGAGTCCCAACATGAAGGAGTTAAACGCTTCCTTACATGTAATAAATTGGCCACTGAGATACAAATCTCCCAGCACGTTGCAGCCTCCATCAAGCCACCTCTGGAAGGAAATCACCTCCGTTCTGTCCGCAAATGGTTTCAGCAACCAGATTAGCATGTTTTGTGCATAAGGTACATGACGAAGCTCACTCGTAACTGTCTGTTACCAGACATAGCATACCATATGGATCAGAACTGGCATCGTTAATGGCACACGGTTACCATACATAAGTAGTTTGGGAAGTGTAAAATCCACATGAGTGCCCTGCAGAAGACGCTTTTCCCAATTGTCATTCTCGTCCAACCAATGGACCACATACTAGAGATGGGCTGCAAAATGATAAAGTTCCAGATTGGAAATCTCAATACCTCCTCATTCCCACGTCTGCTTCAGCAGGGCCTATTCGCTTTCGTTTCTCAGCCCATAAGAGGTCTATGGTCAAACTGTCTAGCTCCCTAAAGTATCCCCTGGGGAGCTCATACAATGTGCCCTGCAAGATATATAAACACAGTGGCAATACTATCATTTTAACCAGGGAGGCTCTGTCTGTCAGCGATAGTGGGAGGTCTCTCCAGAACCATAAGGAAGCACATAAGCCCTCCAAGTACTCTACCAATATTAAGAGCTAGGAAGCATTGCATGTCAATAATAATTATGTAACACATAAGTGATTGCACCATTGAGGCATACTGGTGTAACATGGAAAAGGATGAATTTACAACAAAGTACAAAGCAAAAAGAACTCACGACTTGAAAAGGAAGGCTCTCAGTTTCTTGCTAAAAGCAGTTGGAAAGAGATTATTATGACGAAACAGAATCAGTTTGAAAGATAATGACCCTATGCATTTATAGAGGCGATAAGGACGGATCTATGTCTTCAAGTAGTTAGAACCAGGTTGCAGACTGTTCTATGGACCAGTCAAAGAACCATAAATTCATTACGCTTTTTAAGGGAAGGCAATAAAGATCTCAAAGGTGATAGGTCATGGGAGCACAAACTAGTACGTTTAGAATAAGCCTTGCTGTAGAGTTTTTAATGATCTGAATATGACATAAGAGAAAGTCAAGAAGTCCCAGATAGGTTGAGCTGTCATAATCTATAGAGAATGTCACAAGTGAATGTACAACTGTTTGATCTAAGGGAAGAAGTGGTACTAACATCCTTAGCTAAGGAGCCTAAAACAAGTCTTGGCAACATGACAGATTTAAAGGGTGAATGAAAGATTATGGTCAACAATGATACCAAGGTGTTTTGCAGATAAAACAGGGCCCGGAGAGTGGCCTAATTCAGAAGGCCACCACAGAGATGGCAAGACAGAGGACTGGCTGCCAAACATGAGGAGTTGGGTCTTATCCCTGTTAACTTTGAGACAGTTTCTTTTGCATCCAAGAGCCACTGAGCTTAAACGAGCACACAGGTTTAACAGAAATAAATCATGGTTATTTGAAATACATATAAGGACCTGGATATGATATAGTTTCGAGTCTGGAAGATCAAATGACATTAGCCAGAGAGGACAGGTAAACATTAAAGAAATTGAGCTCAAGCACGATCTTTGGGCTACACCACAGCTCAGCAATGGGGCATCAAATCTATAGGAAGAAAGAAAAATGGATCAGGTACTATTTTAGAGGAAGGAGCTAATCAAGCTAAGAGCTTGGTTAGAAACACCCTTCTTGTAATGGATGGTGACCAAGGAGGCATGAGAAACAGGGAAATATTTACCAGTTTGTCATGCAGTGCCGTGCAGCAGCTGCAGATGCTGCAGTGGGTGAGAAGAGAGCAGAATAGCACCATATTTACAGAAAATGGCACTCTCCTCCCCTCTCCCTAATGCTGGTGCAAAAATGTGAGGCTTTGTGGCACTGACACACTTTTCCACCACAGTGCAAGGGTGCAACAGTGCAAGGGTGTTCCTACTTTGTACGTGTGCTGTAAAGTGCAGCACGCATGTAAAGTCGGAAAATAAAGGGAAAAAAGCTTTTCTCCTTTATTGTGCCAATCTGAAATGGGTGATAGTTTCTGACGCTAAACCTTGTCTATCTTTTTAAGTAAAAAGGGCTCAATGTCAAAAACTTGGGTGGCTGCATGGGAACGCCCATTCACCACCAATGGTAAGACACATTGGCCCTCATTCTGACCCTGGCGGTCTTTGACCGCCAGGGCGGAGGACCGCGGGAGCACCGCCGACAAGCCGGCGGTGCTTCAATGGGGATTCCGACCGCGGCGGTAAAGCCGCGGTCGGACCGGCACCACTGGCGGGGTCCCGCCAGTGTACCGCGGCCCCATTGAATCCTCCGCGGCGGCGCAGCTTGCTGCACCGCCGCGGGGATTGTGACCCCCCCCTACCGCCATCCAGATCCCGGCGGTCGGACCGCCGAGATCCGGATGGCGGTAGGGGGGGTCGCGGGGCCCCTGGGGGCCCCTGCAGTGCCCATGCCACTGGCATGGGCATTGCAGGGGCCCCCGTAAGAGGGCCCCTAAATGTATTTCACTGTCTGCTGCGCAGACAGTGAAATACGCGACGGGTGCAACTGCACCCGTCGCACAGCTTCCACTCCGCCGGCTCGATTCCGAGCCGGCTTCATCGTGGAAGCCTCTTTCCCGCTGGGCTGGCTGGCGGTCTGAAGGCGACCGCCAGCCAGCCCAGCGGGAAAGTCAGAATTACCGCCGCGGTCTTTCGACCGCGGAACGGTAACTTGACGGCGGGACTTTGGCGGTCGGCCTCCGCCGCCCGCCAAGGTCAGAATGAGGGCCATTGGCTCTAAATAATGCCAAGCAGCGCTATGCGCAGCTCTGTGCTAGTTTCAGGTGAATTTCCAGTGCGTTGGAAACTAAATTAGTGAAAAAAGATTTAGCAGCGCTAAAATATAGTAAATGGACAGTGTTTAAAGCAGGCAATAGTTTTAATAAGAGTCCGTTTCCGTACTAAGTAATTGGCAGAATACTGATGCGTGATAGCTGTATGCTGATAACTCTTTGAAGAACCTTGGCACACAAAAGAAGACAGTAGACGGATCAGTAATTTCTTAGGATCTCAGGGTCTGCACACGCTTTCTTGAGGTGCCGAGCCACCTGACCACACTTTCGAATTTTCAGAACCAAATCTGAGGAAATGGGAAAATTGTAAAATCCAATTGGAATAGTGGAAAGTTTTGTTAGAGAGGAAGGACGAAAGATCCTGACAAAGCTGATGTGAAGGTGTGGTAGCAGAGTTACAAACTTGGGGAGACAGGACGTCTTTAACAATGGGGAACATTTCACAAAGAATTGTGGGAAGATTCAATTTTGTGAGACTAGTAAGAGCAGGGTGCTACTCAGATCAGGTATTGGTATTTTTTTCCCGTTCTGTAGGCTGATTTAGTGCTGGGGATGTATGGATGAGGTAATTGCCTTTACAGGACAACTTTCCTTACAGCGCTTCTGAGCTATCTTGAATACTTTGGAATACCAATGGGCATAAGGTGCCAAATGGTGAGAGAATGTGTTTATATGTCGCTGTAGCGTCTAGGGCTTCTAATATTCAAGTGTTGAAAGACTCCGCAGATGAAGAGATTTTTGGTGTGAATGAAAAAATGTACCTTTTCAGTGCCCGGGTAAGATTTAAATTGTCATTTTGGCTCATGGCCTGCAGATGATGCTGAGTTTTGGAGTGAGGAAAAAATCTTGTCAGAAAGAGAAATTACTAAATGAACCGCTAAAAGGTTGAACAAACCAGAGAGAGGGGAGTAAAGGTACCAATGTTGTCTTTGTCAGTGAAAAGGGGATCAAGCAAGTGGCAACGTAAAGGTGATCCTGCCTCAGGGTGACATACTTCCAGCAGATCGTCCTGAAGAGGAGTACCTGGTTCAATGTACTGACCTTAGCATGGAACCCCGCTTCATTATGTTATAAAATGTGATGATCTTTATTCGCATTTGAAGTCTGATCAGTATCTGCCTGGAAAAGATTTTTTCAATAGGACTAATGGGTCTATAATTGGATGGGACATCCCTCCTCCATGTTTTTATAGATAGGCAGATAGGGATGATGGCTCCGTGCCAGGAGGGGAGAATGTCCTCACCTTGCAAGATAGCATTTCCGAGGGCATTCAGATAGGGCACACAGTTTTCTGGTTGGGACAAATATAGATCACCCGGGATGACATCGGGGCCGGGCACTTTACCCATTTTTACTAACTGAAGCACCTGTGATAATTCTGCCATTTCAAATTCCATATGAGCTCCAACCTTTGTCTCAGCCTTTTGCTTGGACTGATCTACCATACCATCCTCAATAAGCGGGGTTTTATCTTTGGGCTCCACCTTGCATAATTTGCTAAAGTGGGCAACTCATGCCTCAGGTTGGAATAGTGCATCAAGATGATTTTCTATGCATTGGGTCCCAGACACTATGAGCTTCCAAAATGCCTTGGGGGGTCATTCCGACCCCGGCGGTCAAGGACCGCCAGGGCCGGGGATGCGGGAGCACCGCCAACAGGCTGGCGGTGCCCCGCAGGGCATTCTGACCGCGGCGGTTTGGCCGCGGTCAGACCAGGAAAACCGGCGGTCTCCCGCCGGTTTTCCGCTGCGCTGGGAATCCCCCATGGCGGCGCAGCTTGCTGCGCCGCCATGGGGGATTCCGACCCCCTCACTGCCATCCTGTTCCTGGCGGTTCCGGCCGCCAGGAACAGGATGGCGGTGAGGGGTGTCGTGGGGCCCCTGGGGGCCCCTGCAGTGCCCATGCCAATGGCATGGGCACTGCAGGGGCCCCCGTAAGAGGGCCCCTCTTTGAATTCCAGTGTCTGCTTTGCAGACACTGGAATTTGCGACGGGTGCCACTGCACCCGTCGCACATCCTCCATTCCGCTGGCTCCATTCGGAGCTGGCTTCCTCGTGGGGAGGGGTTTCCCGCTGGGCTGGCGGGCGGCCTTCTGGCGGTCGCCCGGCAGCCCAGCGGGAAAGCCAGAATGGCCTCCGCGGTCTTTCGACCGCGGAGCGGCCATATGGCGGCTCCCTCCAGGCGGGCGGCTCCCGCCGCCCGCCGGGGTCAGAATGACCCCCTTGGTGTTCCTATTGTAAAAGGATTCAGTACGTTATTCCCATTGTTCTGCCTCCCAGCCCCTTTTTGCCATAACCAAGAGTACCTTACAGTATCTTCCGGCAGAGTCACCTTTTTGAAACAGATTCAGTCAGTGATATTTTGGTGTGTCTGCAGTCGCCTGAATACCATGCGGGGAGATTAATTGGCCATTGACCCCTGCACCCCTCCTTGGTAAAGAGAAGTTTCAGTAGCCTTATAAGTTCACAGTGATGGTGTACAACACTTGTCACTCTTAGATCAATTGATTCCAGAGGGGCTCATACTCTCTACAAAGAGATTGCAAATTTGTGGCTGAATTTTATGGCTATCTGCTAAAGCTGCCCGTTTCACATTCCTTCTTTTATTGCATGTTTCAATCCTACTTATAGTAGTGATATCCGGTGTACTTAAATTTAGGTAGGGTCGAGCAAGGAAATGTGTGCTTACTGCATCACGATTGCTATCATTTCTGTGGACCACCTCCATATTAATTAAATATGGCCAAAGTGATCTGTCCAGAAGGATGTAGTCTTTATTGCTATTGTACAAGCCTCTCTTAAAGGATGGGCGGGCTGGTAAGTCAGATTTACTGGCAGACATTACCCTAGATGCATGCCTATGTTTTATCTGGTCTGTTGAAATAAGGCCAGCAGGCACTTTTGTGTTACAGTCTCCTGCAATGATTTTGAAGTTAACATGTGATATGGAATCGATCATGCATATTAGTTGGATCACCGTTCCTGAGTAAGTGTTTACTGGAACAGAACAGGTGGGAGCGTTTATGATGGCAATATGCCTAGCCCCCGGAACAAAGCTTATTGGAATACCTACGCCCAGTACATCTCTGCACTCGGATGGAATTTGTTTTGTTTTAGAGAACACACCTATCCTGAGTTAAATCAACTACCCACCTGAGTTCTTCCCACGGGTGATGGTACTGCATTAGTAGAAAATGTAATATACCTGCTCTAAACATTGGCTCTATTTCCCACGTTTTCTTCAATACTATGATATGATGTTGGTCTATAAGGGCACTAATATCAGGGGCAGATATCTTAGCTCTCACCACTGCTACATTCTAGGACAGAAATCTTATAGTGTCAATCTGACAAGAGTTTACATCAGCATGTTGGGCTAATATATTTATGTTCTACTTATAGTCTGTGGCTGCTGGATTAAGGACATAAATAGATGTTCCCTTATGCAGGTTGATTGAGGGTTCTGTCATAGGGGTTCTGGCTGGTAATGTGTAATGTAGATTTTCCTAGTAATTTATGAAGGAAAGTCTTAATTTTATTAAAGACACGGAGGCGAGTAAGATGCATTTGTCTTTTCTTTATTTTTAATAGCAGCTCCAGTCAAGAACAAACTACAAATCCCATGAGGCTAAGAACAAACAGCCAATGGGAGACAAAAGGTAGTTTCAACCAGTGCACCAATCACAGACAATCCACTGTAATAATACCTATCTTGACTGAGAACAGCCCTCTATTCTTGATGCTCGCAGTCAAGATAAGTATTATTTTCCCTTCACTTTCACTACATTATATGTAAATTTGGTGTTTAGTGTTTGCTTTGTTGTTTATTATGGTATCACTTTGCTTCAAGTTTTTATAACAGTCAACTTGTAGCCGCATGTGGTCTGTTCGCGTCGCGCGCTTCATTTCAGTGACCGTTTACCGGTATTTCCATTCTCCTCAGCGCGCGTCGGTTAATTGCTGCGTTCGCTGCGGAGACTACCAGCGCTTACCGGTCCTCCTTTGGAATTCATTTGAAGCCGTTTTTTTTTTTCCAGGATTCACGCTGCGTCCAAGCCGGTGCCTCTGGCAGTTACTCGATCTTCTGGCACTCATGTCCCGGCTGGGATTTTCTCTTCGCAGTAAGCTTTGTCCCGCCCATAGGCGGAGCGTAGCTGTTTTTCTCACCCTGTTTGAGAAAGTTAACCCTTTCTTCACACTATTTGGCATTGGTTTTAACTGACTGTTTACCATGGACAGTATATGTCCCATATTTCTCATGATGAGGAGGAAGACGTCCTAAAGGAGAATTTAAGTGATTTTATTCAGTTATCAGTTGACCAGGCTATGTCAGCTTCCTGGCAAAAGCTGTCAAAGAATTTGGAGAATTCTGTGGTAAACTAAGGCCCTCATTCTGACCCTGGCGGTTCTCTACCGCCAGGGCCAACGGGGGCGGGAGCACCGCCGACAGGCCGGCGGTGCTCCCTTGGTCATTCTGACCGCGGCGCTTTGGCCGCGGTCAGAACGGGAAAACCGGCGGTCTCCCGCCGGTTTTCCACTGCCCCTTAGAATCCTCCAAGGCGGCGCAGCTCGCTGCGCCGCCGAGGGGATTCTGACCCCCCCTACCGCCATCCTGTTCATGGCGGGAAAGCCGCCATGAACAGGATGGCGGTAGGGGGGGTCGCGGGGCCCCTGGGGGCCCCTGCCGTGCCCATGCCCATGGCATGGGCACGGCAGGGGCCCCCTAACAGGGCCCAACTAGGCTTTTCAGTGTCTGCGATGCAGACACTGAAAAGCGCGACGGGTGCTGCTGCACCCGTCGCACGCCTTCCACTCCGCCGGCTCGATTCCGAGCCGGCTTCCTTGTGGAAGGCGCTTTCCCGCTGGGCCGGCGGGCGATCTGAATCAGATCGCCCGCCGGCCCAGCGGGAAAGTCAGAATACCCCTCGCGGTCTATTGACCGCGGGGCGGTATTCAGGCGGCTTCCGACGGGCGGGCGGCAACCGCCGCCCGCCTAGGTCGGAATGACCACCTAAGTGTCTAAAACCATGCTGGCCCATTCTGCGGGGGAAAGCAGAAAGCATCCTACCACGTCATAAAATCCTAAAACAACGCTGTTGGTGAGTGACGCAGAGGACACAGTTCCTCAAAGGCCTCCTGATAAGGAGGGGTTAACGCTGAAGACGTCAAGGAAGTACATGGTTAAATCGAAACATTTATCCTCACCGATTAAGATAACAAAAATTTTAGACACTGATGATGAGGTGTAGGACCCTAACTCGGACTCGGATTATTCTGATAAGGACGTTGGAGATTTTTCTCCCCTCCTCCTTTTAAAAAACCCAAACCTGGGGTTCAAGATTTATCAGGTCCTAGCACAATCTATGATGTGCAGGGGGTCCCTATGTTCGACCCAAGTGATATACAACATCCAAATTCCACGGAATGGGTCCCTACTGAACATATGGCAGACTACGTAACAGCCAGATTACGTACCCCTTTAGATAAGCAGGTGCAGGCAAGACTTAGATCGGAATGACCTCGTCCTGCCTTAGCCTCTAAGATCACTGCAACCCCTACGATTGACTCTTCTTTAGTCACCTTCTTTTCCAAATACGGCAAGGACCCCCGGAAAGGGGTAGATAAAGCCTGGTCTACATACCAGGACAAGCTCTTGGACATTGAGGGTCCTTTAACTCGAATCTTGGATTTGGCCGAATCGGCCAGGCTGGAACACGTCTCTATTGACCCTGCCAAACTTTCATTATGGGCACAACTCGCTGTTTGTTAGGAAATGCAAATTCCTCAATTACACATGAGCGCAGGAAGGGACTCCTACTTATACTCGATCCAAAGTTGGTAAACCTTGCTGGTTCAGATCCTGGCGTAAAAGCAGAAGGCTTGCTCTTTGGGGACTCTTTCATAAAAGAATTAAGCAAGTATGTAGCAACCTTCTCTTCTCTGGACAAGGCACAACAGTCATTAAAAAATATGTTTTCAGCTTGGGTTTTCACCAGGGCCGGCAGAGGTAGGAACCGCTTTGCCGGCCATTCCTACGCTAATCAAGGTTCCCGCGGTTTCTACAGCAACGTCAGCTCTGCCCAGGACTACAGACTGCAGTTCTACCCTCAAAGGAGCAGAGGCTTTAGAAACAAAGGAAGTCGCAATGCCAGATTTGTTGCACAATCCGGTAAGTCAACATGTCTATTCTCCAATTGTGGGGGGTTGTATTTCTCGGTGCCTGCCAAAATGGGCAGAGCTCACAAAGGATCCTTGGGTCTTAGATACTGTCCAAGGTTATGTTATAGAACTCTTTTCAGAACCTTTTCAAGAAAGTTTTCCTCCCCCCCTCAGTTTTCACTCCAAATGACAGAATTCATTTCTTTAGAGATTCAATCTCTTTTGCAAAAACAAGCAGTAGTTCCTTATTCGCTAGATCCTTCAGGCTTCCTCGGTTCTATATTTCTAGTTCAGAAAAAGAACAACAAGATGCGCTCGGTTATCAACCTCAAACAGTTCAATCAATCTGTTCTATATCGCCACTTCATGATGGAAACCATGCTTCATCTGAGGGACATATTGCTTCAAGGAGATTGGATGGTAAGGCTAGATCCCAAAAGATGCATATCTTACGGTTCCCATTCACCCGGTCTCCCAGAAGTTCCTTCAATTTCAGTGGGCTGGTCAGACTTATCGTTTCACCTCCCTTCCCTTTGATCTGTCCTCCGCTCCTTGGTGTTTCACAAAATTAATGAAGCCAATAGCGGCTTTTCTCAGAGCTCGAGGCATCAGACTAGTCATCTACTTGGATGACATTCTGATTATGAACCAGAACCGCGCTTCTCTTCTGTCTCAAATGCATCTTACTTGCGTCCTACTTTCAGATCTAGGTTTTATTATAAATTACGAAAAATCTTCGTTAGATCCGGTCCAAAGGATCTAATTTTTGGGTTTTCTGGTGGACGCTGTCTCGGCCACTCTTCTCCTTTCGTCTTCAAAGATAAAGTCCATCAAGTCGAAGATACTTCTGATCTTACACAGTTCGCGTCTATCCCTCAGATCCTTAGCAAGGGTGCTTGGTCTTCTCTCTTCTTCAATTCAGGCTATTTTCCCAGGTCCTCTGCATTACCGGGCTCTGCAGAGGTAAGGGTTAGCCTACATGGATTTCATTGCTCTAGACCAAGATTCTCACGCAGAACTTCAGTGGTGGATAGACCATTTAGACTCCTGGAACGGCAGGACTATCTTCGCATCAGTCCCAGATCTTGTATTAGAGTCAGATGCAAATCTGTGGGGCTGGGGAGTCCGGTGTGGTGCAGTCTCGACTAGAGGTTCATGGTCTCTAGAGGTGTCAAAACTGCACATAAACTGTTCAGAGATGCTTGCCGGCTCCTTTGCAATCAGGAGCCTAGCAAGAGACAGAATTTCTTGTTTGGTTCTTCTCAAAATGGACAACGTTTCCACAGTCCGTTACATCAACCGTCTGGAAGGCATAAAATCCAAGCCTTTAGCGGAATTGGCAAAAGGGTTTTGGGAGTTCTGCCTTCAAAACAAGATTTCTGTGCATGCAGAGTATCTCCCGGGCAACCTCAACTATGTAGCGGATTGGTTTTCTCGCCATTTCCGGACTCCAGCGACTGGATGCTCAATACGCAGGTCTTCAACACCCTTCTCCACAAATGGGGCCCCTTCCACATATATCTATACACATTCCCTCCCTTCATTGTGATTTCCAGGGTATTAGCTCCATTCTGGCACTCCCAGGTGTGGTTCCCTTCTCTCCTGGAATTATCAATCGAGCCTCCGTTTCTAATTCCCTCCTTCCCAGATCTCCTGACCAATCCCCAGGGCTTCCATCACAGTCTTATACTCCAGAATGTTCTTACGCTTTCGGCTTGGAAAATATCGGGGAGACCCAACCTGGCGGCCCTATTTCGGCAGAGGCTTCAAAATTAATTGACCTGGCGACAGCCCCAGGAACAAAGAAGGCATATAGATCAGCTTGGTCTCTCTGGCATAGCTGGTGTATGGGAAAACATGCCGATCCCTTTACAGCAAATGTAACCATGATTGTTAACTTTCTGGCAGCAGAGGCCAGTAAAGGTAAGTCCTTTCGCACTATTCACTTATATAGGTCAGCGATTTCTGCCGCACATTCTTACATTCAAGGAAAACCAGTTAGAGAACATCCCTTGGTCTGCCGTCTTCTAAAGGGAGTAACATTTTCTAATACTCCAAAACCTAAATATAGTTCTTTATGGGACGTTAACACTGTACTAAAGTTTTTTGTTTCCTGGCCGGACAACTCTTTGTTGTCGCTGAAGCAGCTTTCAGCGAAGCTTACCATGCTTTTATGCTTAGTATTTTTTAAACGTTTATCTGATGTTAGAGCCCTAGATGTTACAGCTCGTCAGTTTACTCCCTCTGGTGTAATGTTTAATGTGTTTAGGCGTACTAAAACTAATCTTTCTTCAGTTTTGTATCCCTTTTTTCCGGATCAGCCTAAACTTTGTGCTGGTCAATGTTTAAAGGTTTATGAGCAACAGACAACCAATCTGAGAAAATCCTCCTCTACCCAACTGCTGATTTCTTTTAGAAAACCTTTCAAACCTGTTTCCTCTCTTACCTTGGCTCACTGGGTCCATTGGGTTATGTCCGTGGCTGGCATTGATACCTCTGCTTTTGGTGCGCATTCGGCTAGAGGAGCCATGGCGACCAATGCTTTTGGGCTGGTTCACGCTTGGAAGATACTCTCAGGTTGGCTGACTGGTCTAATGACAATGTTTTTAAAGTTTTCTATTGTAAACCAATTCAACATGCCTCGTTAAATGTAATTGATACGCTTTAAAATTGCATAATAGGAGCCTCCGGTCTTGCCATAAAATGTAGATTTTCCTAGTAATTTATGAAGGAAAGTCTTAAATTTATTAAAGACACGGAGGCGAGTATTATCCCGTCTCTACAAATATTAACGCTGTTATTTGTTACCCTCCCTTTCAGCATCCACATCCACGCAACAGACCTCGTCTTAGAGATCCTTCCGTAGCTTCTACGTCCCTGATGTCTCCTTCAGCATTACCCAGCAAGGACTTTCATTTGGTGGATCACCACAAGCTTCTGGTCTTCATCCAGAGACTGTTATTACTTTTACAGGAAATTTTATCGCTTTGTTTGGCAGTTTGTATTTGCTGTTCTATAGTTCCATTATTTGTTAATTACTGATTCTCGCACAAGAAAAGAGGGCTGTTCTCAGTCAAGATAGGTATTATTACAGTGGATTGTCTGTGACTGGTGCACTGGTTGAAACTACCTTTTGTCTCCCATTGGCTGTTTGTTCTTAGCCTCATGGGATTTGTAGTTTGTTCTTGACTGGAGCTGCTATTATAAATAAAGAAAAGACAAATGCATAATAGGAGCCTCCGGTCTTGCCATATAATTCAGCTGAAGTGGTCTAGTAGCTTCCAGCTGGTTTTCCAATAGTCAGTCTATTTCAGACAAATTACCCACATGTACAACTGGGGGTGTGGTAGCGGCTGATTGCAAGTTAGTGAATTCAGATTGAGAGAGTTACCTGGGGTGGATTCTAGACATGGGGCTTTTACCTTGAGTCTTGCACATAACTCTATAGGAGATCAATATCTATGTTCCAACGCTATGAGCCCTTTGACCAGTTCATGGCTCACTAGCTTCAAACTAATATAATCCAGGGTTAGGTGACCATTGTAGGAGGCTGGCCTGGCTTGTAGTGGGTACCAGAGGTACTTACACATTGTGCCAGGTCCAGTTATCCCTTATTAGTGTAGAAGAGGTGTTTCTAGCAGCTTAGGCTGATAGAAGGTAGCTATGGCAAAGTAGTTTAGGCTGAACTAGGAGACATGTAAAGCTCCTACTATACCACTGGTGTCATATACACAATATCATAAGCAAACACAATACACAGAAGTACTAAAAATAAAGGTACTTTATTTTTATGACAATATGCCAAAAGTATCTCAGTGAGTACCCTCAGTATGAGGATAAGTTATATACACAAGATATATGTACACAAACCAAAATTAGGTAAGTAATAGCAAGAAAAGTAATGCAAGCAGTGTAAAGTTACAATAGATTGCAATAGGAGCACATAGGTATAGGGGCAACACAAACCATATACTCCAAAAGTAGAATGCGAAACAGGAATGGACCCCAAACCTATGTGAGCTTGTAGAGGGTCGCTGGGACTGTAAGAAAACAGTGAGGGTTAGAAAAATAGCCCACCCCAAGACCCTGAAAGGTAGGTGTAAACTGCACCTACTACCCCCAGAGAGCACTGAAGTCGTGATAGGGGGATTCTGCAGGAAGAACAAACACCAGCAATGCAACAACAGTGGATTTCCGGACCTGAGTACCTGTAAGACAAGGGGACAAAGTCCAATAGTCGCAACAGTGTCGAGAGTGGGCAGGAGCCCAGGAAATGCCAGCTGAGGGTGCAAGGAAGCTGCCACCTGTTGGAAGAAGCTTGGAGTTCTGCAAGAAAGAAGAGGACTAGGAACTTCTCATTTGGAGGATGGATGTCCCACGTCACGATGAAGCTTGCAGAGGTGTTCTCACACAGAAAGACCGCAAACAAGCCTTGCTAGCTGCAAGGGTCACGGTAGAGATTTTTGGGTGCTGCTGTGGCCCAGGAGGGACCAGGATGTTGCCACTTGGAGGAGGAGACAGAGGGGGCGCCCAGCAACTTAGGGAGCCCTCACAAAAGCAGGCAGCACCCGCAGAAGTACCTGAACAGGCACTTGGAAGAAGAGTGAACCGCAGTCCATGCGAAGTCACAAAAGGGAGTCCCACGAGGCCGGAGGACAACTCAGAAGGTTGTGCACTGCAGGTTAGAGTGTTGGGGACCCAGGCTTGGCTGTGCATGAAGGAAATCCTAGAAGAGTGCACAGGAGCCGGAGCAGCTGCAAATCACGTGGTACCCAGCAATGCAGTCTAGCGTGGGGAGGCAAGGACTTACCTCCACTAAACTTGGACTGAAGAGTCACTGGACTGTGGGAGTCACTTGGACAGAGTTGCTGAGTTCCAGGGACCACGCTCGTCGTGCTGAGAGGGGACCCAGAGGACCAGTGATGCAGTCTTTTGATGCCTGCGGTTGCAGGGGGAAGATTCCGTCGACCCACGGGAGATTTCTTCAGAGCTCCTGGTGCAGAGAGGAGGCAGGCTACCCCCAGAGCATGCACCAACTGGAAACAGTCGAGAAAGCTGGCAGGATGAAGCGATACAAGGTTGCTAGTAGTCGTCTTGCTACTTTGTTGCAGTTTTGCAGGCGTCCTGAGCAGTCAACGGTCGATCCTTTGGTAGAAGGTGAAGAGGGAGAGGCAGAGGAACTCTGATGAGCTCTTGCATTCGTTATCTGGTGAGATCCCAAAGGTAGAGACCCTAAATAGCATGAAAAGGGGGTTTGGCTACCTAGGAAGGAGGATTGGCTACCAAGAGAGGTTAGAGCCTATCAGAAGGAGCCTCTGACATCACCTGCTGGCACTGGCCACTCAGAGCAGTCCAGTGTGCCACAGACACCTCTGTTTCCAAGATGGCAGAGGTCTGGGACACACTGGAGGAGCTCTGGGCACCTCCCCTGGGAGGTGCAGGTCAGGGGAGTGGTCACTCCCCTTTCCTTTGTCCAGTTTCGCGCCAGAGCAGGGCTGGGGGATCCCTGAGCTGGTGTAGACTGGCTTATGCAGAGATGGGCACCATCTGTGCCCATCAAAGCATTTCCAGAGGCTGGGGGAGGCTACTCCTCCCCAGCCTTTACACCTATTTCCAAAGGGAGAGGGTGTTACACCCTCTCTCAGAGGAAGTCCTTTGTTCTGCCTTCCTGGGCCAGGGCTGCCTGGACCCCAGGAGGGCAGAAACCTGTCTGAGGGGTTGGCAGCAGCAGCAGCTGCAGTGGAGACCCCGGAAAGGCAGTTTGGCAGCACCCGGGTACTGTGCTAGAGACTCGGGGGTCATGGAATTGTCCCCCCACTGCCAGAATGGCATTGGGGTGACAATTCCATGATCTTAGACATGTTGCATGGCCATGTTCGGAGTTACCATTGTGAGGCTGTACATAGGTAGTGACCTATGTCCAGTGCACGCGTGTAATGGTATCCCCGCACTCACAAAGTCTGGGGAATTCGCCATGAACGATATTGGGGCACCTTGGCTAGTGCCAGGGTGCCCACACACTAAGTAACTTTGCACCCAACCTTCACCAGGTGAAGGTTAGACATATAGGTGACTTATAAGTTACTTAAGTGCAGTGGTAAATGACTGTGAAATAATGTGGACGTTATTTCACTCAGGCTGCACTGGCAGGCCTGTGTAAGAATTGTCAGAGCTCCCTATGGGTGGCAAAAGAAATGCTGCAGCCCATAGGGATCTCCTGGAACCCCAATACCCTGGGTACCTCAGTACCATATACTAGGGAATTATATGGGTGTACCAGTATGCCAATGTGAATTGGTAAATTTAGTCACTAGCCTGTTAGTGACACATTTGGAAAGCAGAGAGAGCATAACCACTGAGGTTCTGGTTAGCAGAGCCTCAGTGAGACAGTTAGGCATCACACAAGGCACATACTTATGAGCACTGGGGCCCTGCCTGGCAGTGTCCCAGGGACACATAGACTAAAACAACATATATACAGTGAAATATGGGGGTAACATGCAGGCAAGATGGTACTTTCCTACAACCATCACTGAATCTAGTGGCATCTAGTATATCCTCTCTTATGATAGATCTACAACCTCTCACCTTATGAAGCCAATGAATGGCTTTATTGATTAGGGAATCCTGAGTTTCTCTGATAACTGGTGGAATTCCTGGGACATTGGTCATAAATATATCAAATCACTCAGTGTTGGCTCCTGCAGGTCTTGCTATATGTCTATTAGAGTTTGGTGGTGGCAGGGCCTTCCTCATATTATGATGACTAATTGTGTCATTACCCCTGTCGCCTTCTTCAGGCCTCAGTTCACAACCCTGAGGTGTACTACAGTGTTGGGCCAGTTTGGTAAGCATGTTTTGGAGCCATTTGATGGTATACGTTCCACGTTTGCCTAGAATGAGCAGGGTCATCTATTCCTTTGGCTTCGGGCAGGTTGGAGTTGAACTTCAATACTAGGGACGTCAGGTAGTCCACCTTGTCAATAGGGGCCTCAGATAGCATGCCCACGTAGTCACATAGTCTAGTTATTTCTTTCTGTAATGAAATTAACTGTGAGTTTGAAGAGTCCCTCAAATGGGAAGAGTTCTCTTATTCGTTGTTAGTGACTGTATGTTGATGTAGTTCGCTCTTAATCCCTAGAGCTTCAAACCTATTGCTACTTTCAATGTTTAATACAGGTATTACGAAAAATGGTTCAAGTGGCTAGATTATAATTTGGCTTTGCTGCCCAGTTGGAAGTATTAGAGAAGTGCTGGTGTTATTATGTGCAGTGTCATGGGCCAGTGTTTCAGTATTCCCTGTGGTTTTTTTTAATGATTGAATGGCACCCTTCTTGCCCTCCCCCAGTTGCTTCCTTTTTGCCTTAGTGGACTTAGTAGCTAAAAGGTCTATAGTGCACTATAGTGTACTTAGTAGCTAAAAGGTTTATATAGCTAAAACATCTATTTTATTTAGAGAGCAGTTCTTAGCTGCATGTCCTGGCTGTTCTTTTGCTTTTGTTGTCAGGTGATTTAACGTTGGCTTTTTGTTTCACCATGGTAGCTAGTGGAACTAGATTGTTTAAGGCACCCCTTTGTGATGTTCTTACACTGGTAAAGGAAGGCAGCTAGTATAATGCTTATTGTCCCAGATGAACCAGTTATGCTAATGGCCAGCTATGTTATGTGACCTAAGGTTAACAGGGGTGCTAGGCCCTCGATTATAAGAGCTATGTCCCTACTACTGGTTTAAAAGTGAAAAACATCTAACCATCTTAATAAGGCAGTTCTCAAATATTCTCCATTGGAGACTAATGCTAATTCAAGTTAAAAAACAACAACAGCATAAAGGGCACCACTAAATGACAAGTTGGACAGCAAGGACCTTGATGTAAAAGATTTGGGGCCTGATTTAGATTTCAGTGGACGGGTTATTCCATCACAACGGTGACAGATATCCCAACAGACGAAATATAAAACCCATTATTTCCTTTGGGATTTATATTTTGGCTAATGGGATATCCTTCACTGCTCAGAGCAGGCATTAAAAGTGACAAAAAAATGACGTAAAGAAATTTCTTAGATTTCTTTACACCATTCTTTCGGTCCCCCTAAAGGGAGAATGCTACCTTTGCATACATTATGCCTGTGCCAGGCATAATGTAGTGCAAAGGGTTACAAAGTGGCGCAATGCGTGCATTGTGCCACTTTGTAAATATGCTGTGGCCTTTTTGGCCATCTAACACCACATTAGCTTAAAAAATAACACTATTGTGTTGTTAGAATGGCACTAGGCCCTCTTAAATCTGGGCCTCTTTATTTGATATTTTAGTAAGGGCTTAGTGATTAGGGATTACAGTTAGTTAGGCCTGGGTGCAGCTATAAAGAGGCCATTAGGGAACAGGTTTTTGGGAGTTGGGGAGAGCTGGTGGGGGGATAACTTCAGAAAATGAACCATTTTCACCACCTACATTTTGACTAATGTTTTTATGGAGTGATGATGTTGACTCCTACAATCATGGCTAATTTAAATAGTACTTTTGTTTAAAATAGTACATACATTTTGAATGTTGGCTTGGCAGAGAGGGTTGCCACTGCAGTGTATTTTTATGTGACCATAGTTGTGATCTTCCAGGCAGGGACACAGGATTCACATCTGTGATCCCCACACAGGTATATCGATTCTGGGTAGACCGGTATGCCTCAATTGCAAGATTACACTGTCACTCATAGGTTTGCACACCATGGTGTCTGGTTTTCTCTATTTATTTATGACAATTATGCAGAGGAAATTCACATCAATACAATGATGCCACTCAATGGTGCTATGTCTGATTTCAATCAGGGTGGAAAGTATATTTTTCCGTATTCATTGGCATGAAACTGTGATGGGGTTCCTGTTGATGCATTGCGAGTCCTTGGTGAACTTATGTAATATTCCATTTGTAAATTTATAGAGGTACTTAAGGTTTTTTCAGTTAGTTGTTATGCTATATCAACTGCTTTGAGGTGGTAGAGGCTTTCCCGGAAAGTCTTCATGTTTGAGTGTATAGGAATATACATGTAATTTGTAAACATTTATTACCACATTTGGTAATGTGGTATTGATCCATGCGGTTTAACTGCAACCAGTGTTTTATTGCATTCAGTAACATCGCTTCAGACCTACAGGCCTGTAGCATGCAACTTTGGTAGAGGCCCCTAGTTCCTTGCTTCACAGGGTGGTTGTTGGGATATGCCTTCAGCCACAAGCAATGATCATTAAGTTAAGCTTCTGTAGAGCGTATGGTTGAATAAGTCCTAGTAGAACCATAGTCTCTCAAGGACTTGTACTTTGAAGTTATGGATATGTTGATGTGATAATACAGTGTCTGCCCTTCATTGGGTTCTTGCCTTCTCAAGGGAATTTTACCCTTCAATTTAATAATGTTTCCAAAAGACTCTCTGCATGTTGGCTAAAACTGGGCATTATTACCCATAGGGTTTTGTCTAGCACAGACCTAGGCTGACATTACAAGTGTACTGAATTTGTTGATGCAGTAATTTATTTCTCAAACACAATACGAATTATCAAAATATCTTTTTACTACAATATAGGCAAAAAAGTAACATTTACTAAACTATAATCACCCCGTACACAAAGAAGAAATACAAAATGATTGAATACAAAAATATCACCTTTAATAATGCATACCTTTGTAGCCCTTGCATACAATATGGAGGTCAGACAGGATGAAAGGAACTTCACCAAAGAGGAAAGGGGGGAGACCCTGCATGTCCTCTTTCTGCGGGTGGGAATGCGTAGTGGCGTGGGACCCTATCTTACATTAAGAAGAGGTTACTTTTGGAGATCCTCCATCAGTTTGTAGTTTTTAGCTACATCAAGCAAGCAGATGCGATTGAGATCTGAAGCTTTGCAAGTTCCAGGGAGTCAGCCAAAGCATAGGCGCCGGCAAGCATTGTCTGAGTGTACTAGCTGCAGTCAGCACTCTGCTATGGCATACTTATCATTTTGCAAAAGAATTGTCCAAATGGAGTGTGATGCAGTGAATGTCATCCACATCCATGAGTTCACCATATATGTGGCTAAGGTATAATGTGGTCATGGAATCTGCCATCCAGCTGGAGACATGCCTCCTTGAGATTCTCAATAAAACAAGGGTTGTCACAAAAATTTACAAGCCAGCCCTGGAATGCACAAGCACCCCCATTGACCCTACCACCCAACCTCCTCACCTCTCCATTTCAATGCCATGTGAGTTCTTGCAGTAAATGTGCCGATGCTGCATAAATAACAGGAAAGACCCTCTCAGAAAAATTCACAGATATGAATGAAACAGATTATTTAGCACTGAATTAGGCAATATTACAAATTAATGTAGTTTATCAATGCAGTAATTTGGTTATGCAACACTATATCAACCATCAAAATGTTTATTTACAATACCAGAACAAAATAACATTAACTAAACTATCTTTCACCCTATACACAAACAAGAAATACAAACATATTGATAATAAAAATATTGTATTCAATTTTTTTAAATATCATAATTAAAAAAAATAGTAAAACAAAAGGTTGATAAAACATTAAACATATAGAAAACAAAACATTTAGCAAAGACCACTATATCAACTACAATACTATACTTTCAATAAATAAAAGGAAATAAACCAAATTATTTTAAACTAATAACTACAATTTTAAACATATAAATTGACCAGACACAAACCAAAATAAAATATTAAAGTTATATTTAAAACATATTTACTGATCAAACAATGTAAATACTAATACAAAGATGTTAACTAACTAAACATAAAAATGATATAAAAATACTCACTTAAGTTATATACACACAATAGTTTAACAAAAAAATAAAATTACACTAAAATAAATAATCTTAATACATAGAAATACATGCTACAGTAAAACATAACCCTTAATTAGTGTCCACCAAACAGGGGCAAACTGACAAAAGAATAAAACTGAACACAAATAACCAATAACATTTAATGTAAAACAAAGTAACCCGTAGAACTGTTCTTAAATAAACACTTTTAAAAATCACAAAAAATAGGAGCTGCCCCGCACAGGAACAACCACCAACAATGAAAAGCAAACAAAATAAACCCTTTAACTAAAAACAGACCCAAACCATTTGCCTAATGCCTACAATATACCAATAAAATACATATTTTTCATTGTATCTCCAAACCTTAGCTGCTGTTACAAAATTACAGAGGAGAACAGGTCCTGATCACCAAAAGCATCAACTTCCTCAACAACAGAGTCGACAAACATACTGAAAAAGAAACTAAATGTAATTAAATATTAAAGAACACAAAACCCATAAATGTTAGAAAAATTAACAAGCACCCATAAAACTAGCATGACTATTGTTTTAAACATAAAAGTAAAAGAAACCTTCTCTATCCAACACAGAAAAAAAGCACTACCGCTCACATCTCGAATAAACTTAAAAGGAAAGAAAAAAGCAGCACGTTAAGGTGTTGTCAACTATGTAAGCAGAAAATGTGAACAGAGAAAATGCTTTTAAAATTGTTAACTATAAATTAAAAACAGTTTAAACATTACATGTTAAATATATATGTGATAAAGCTGCAGAAGCCCCACACCTTTTGACTCCATTTTTCACTAATACTGGTGTTTTCTGACTTCGATTTGCCATGGGCACTGCTAATCAGTCCCAGGGCCTGTGCTCTGAGTAAAATGTTGTATGTAAATTAGGCATAATTTTAATTGGCTCTGACAACCTAGCTATAAGTCCTTAGTATGTGGTAGTGCATGTAGGTTTAGGGACCTAGTATAGTTAGGTGCACTGCTGTGGTGTCCAGTATCATTTTAAAGGCAGGCCTGCCTTGCTAGCTGTTTTTAAATTAAAGTTAACCCCAAATTCGACTTTGGAATTAAAAGCACTTCCAAAGTCCTAAGCCACCTTGTTTTTACATATAGGTCACCCCTAAGGTCTGTCCCAGGACCCCCAAGGGTTGGGTGCAGTGTAAACATAAGCAGAGACTTCATAAATTATGTTTTATAAGCAATGGTGAAGGAAAAACAGCCAAATTAGTTTTTCCCAATTGTTGTGCATTAGTTCCATAGGCTAACATTGGGAGGCTTGATTCAAAAATAATAAATTCTCATTTCCACTAAAAAAGAGCTAAAACTGTCAAGTCTGGCATCCAACAACTTGCCAAGGTTGGATTTATTAGACTAGTACAGAGAAAGAGTTTTAGAACTCTTTCTGAAAGTTACCAAAACCAGCCCAACAGTGCCATTCCTGATTGGTTAGTCTCTGGCAACCTGAGCCAGGCTGTCTTAATGAAGTGTGAAGTGGCCTGGGCTTAAGTAAAGGCAGCATCTGGTTGGAGGAGAACTGCTGTAGAAGATGGCAGAGCAGGATGGGGGCAGAGTGACCAAAATGGTTTTCAAAGGATGAAAAGCCACGTGGGACAGAAACTGGACCTCCCCCATTTCTTGCTTCCACAGCCAGATGGGAGCCCCAGTAATTAAATTAGTAGAGAGGCTGGAAGGAGAGTGTTAGGAAAACATAGACACACCAGTGGGAGGGCTCAGCCAGATATACCCTTCAAGAGAGTTTTTCTCCATGTTAGATTTGTGATGAATGTTGCTTTCTGGAATTGATTATTGCCACACTTCATGGGAATTGGTCATCCCAGAGGGTGGCACCCTGCATCCCGTTGGTCAGAGGTGCCCCCTACTTGCCAACCCAGGTGCAAGGATAAATATGGCTGTGTTGACCAAAAATTCAGATCCCTGCTGGAAGAAGATTCTGGAGAAGATGGATTGCCCTGCTGAACAACTGGTCGGCACTTGAAGAACTGCACCCACATCAGCTGCACGCTTTGGGGGTCACCAAGAAAAGGACTTTGCCTTGCTTCTGCAACTCCAGGAGTGGATTCCCTGTAAGCTACAGGTATGAAGAAGTTAACTAAAGTCCCCTGATTCAAGTCCTGCAAAAAAGAGCCCAGCTGACCAAAGTCCAGTAGTCCCAACTTCCAAGGAGCATCTTAGAGCATCTTGAACAATGAATCAAGTTTGTGGACACATCAAGGACCCAAACGGGACTTCTGGAAGAAGATCTAGAAGTTTGAAGAAGTTTGGAACAACTTTGTAAAAAAGCTCAATAGGGTGACCAACCCGTCGAGGAGAGGCAAGCATGCGACGTTGAGTGTGACCCAGCCTGAATTTCAGGTTCATCCAGGTGAAGCTCCAGAGATTTTCCCTGTCTACGAAACTTCCAGGATCTGACCGGAACCTGTCGCTGAGCCAAGCCTATGATGTTGCATCGCAAGCCGGCCTGAAGAGCAGCCTTGCAACAACAAGAGAAAAAGCTCCAGAATTTTTTTGAAGTGTGAAGGTAAAACATTGACTGAGGCATCTTGCATAGTGTATCCGAGCAGGACTCCATTGCTGTCAGCCTCAACTTTTGACTTTGACCTGGTCAAGTGTGGCCAGATGTCCCCGGTTGGTGCTTTTTATTTCAAGGAACAAGAAAGCATTTATTTTACATTTAATCTTTAAAAATGCATATCTCCAGTTCCAAACATTTAATTTGTTGTCATTTTAAAGATAAAAATATTTCCTATTATTATAAATTACCATCAGATTGTTATTGTGTGGTGTGTTTTACTTATTTACCATTTTGTTGATATTAAATGCTTTACACATTTGTCTCCTAAGTTAAGCCTAACTGCTAATTGGACAAGCTACCAAGGGTTGAGCAAGGATTAATATATTAAGACCTTGACTGGACCTAGAGGGGGATTGTGGCCTATTGCTAAGTGTAGGTACCTTCCTGCCCTCACCAATAATCCACTTTCCAACAATATACTTTCAACATTTGCAGATACAATGTCAGAAATAGCCACTTACATCACCTCCCAGAAAGGCAAAAATGATAATCGACATGGGATATACGTACTTCCAGGAGTGACGAGCACTGGGAATAGACATTGGAAATGTACTAAGTACTATGGTAATGCTAGTTGTGGGGAGATTACAACTGGAAATGTTGTTGTAATTAATGTTGCTCACCCCAAATATAACAGCGATAGAAGTAAGGTATGTTTCAAGACCTGACAGCAACAAGCACAGCTCCCTGGAACCCAAAGCATGTATTTCAAAACATACACTCGCAAAGGCTCCTGAGCACACCATAGGGTAAATGACAGGAATTTCCATTTTAAAACAATGTAATAGCAGGACCCATAATTGATACAAGAGAACCCCCTACTGCCCTCAAAAGATATAAAGACGTAGATATTCCTCGAAATTTAACTACTACGTGTACTGAAGGACACTTCTTTCTTTACAACAATAAAAATTATGACTAGAGAATAATAATGTATGCAACAGAAAAATTATTCCTCAGACTAATCAAAATTCAAACATGGGTGATAGATGACACTTTTAAGTCAGACCCTCAAACCTTCACAAAGATATTCACCATATATGGTAAACTTCATAACAACAACGTACCTCTAATTTTTGCTCTTCTCCCCAACAAAGTACTACCTACTATGAACTACGAAGCTAAATTAAACTAAAAACTACAAACTAATATCCCGAGAAAATCATAAAAGTCTTTGGGGAAGCAATGATAAAAACACTTTTAAAAATATAGCCTTACTCAGCCATACAAGGCTGTTTTTACCATTTTAACCCAAGCATTTAGAGACATTTCCAAAATTCTGCACCAAGTATAGAATATGCAACAAACAGCCAATATGTTTACAAAATAAAAAAAATAGCCCTGGCAATTGTACCCATCACATAAATAGCTAACCACTACAAAGTCCTCACAGAATCCCCCCTACAATCAAACCCACAAGCAACAACAGAATCCCCCAATGGCCTATTTTGAAGATACGTGGATTGGCATACTGCACAGTTCTGGCCACAGGTGCCTACCCATGTTTCAAATACCTTGGTGGAATGTCTATGAAGGCACCAAGGCCCAAGAAGCCAAAACAAATAACGCAGTGGAAAAATGGTGCAGTGCCTTCCAAACCACATAAGGCTGAAGCAATCCTACCCTACACCAATTCCTATAAATCCAAAAAAAAGAGAACAAAGCAATCACGAACTAACAATAGAGCAATCTTTAACTCATATTAAACCTAAAATATTCAAACAGACTGAAGAAATGTATGTAACATTCTGCAATGCAAAGTAAAATATTGTAAACAGTAAAGACCTCCACTACCTAGAAAACATAGAAAGAATAATACTATAACCCACCTAACAATCCAACTGAAATGCACATCCAACATAAACCAACAAAACAATGTAATATACTTATAAATATTATTTAAATTATCCCATATAAAGTCCAACTTAAAATGTTAAAGTAAATAATATCAAATTAGACTGATAAATAAAAATTATTTACCAACACAGTTCAAAAAGTCCAAAGCCGCAAACTAATTTGAAACATACCCACTAAACACAACATTTTATTCAAGATGACAAAATAATACAAAAGTAAAACCATAGTAAACATTTCCCACTCAAAATAAAAAGTTACAATCATCTTATAATTCTGTATCTGATATCTATGAAACTTCTCCAGTCCACCATAAGTGAATCCACAAAAATAGAGAGGTTACCTAAACTATACAAAATGTGAAATAACCAAAAGGTAAATCCACCAAATTATTCCACAGTGCTGGGAGCTCATACAAATGTGAAACAACAATTTAAAAAACATTCCTAGAAATGCAAAAAAGAAAAGAAAATTAAAAGGTAATGCTGGTTAAAGTATAAGCAAATTATTTCCTTTTAAAAAACTAAAAAACACATCCAAACAGAGGGAAAGACTTCCAATCTAACCAGAAAAAATAGTAAAAACACAACATACCCACCATCACATAATATACACACCAAAAACATAACGAACAATATAAAATACATTCACAATCCATATTCACATCATAAAAATAACTAATTAAAATAACCACACTCACCATACTATACTGAGGCCTGCCTCCCTATATTTAGTAATTATAAAACATAACCTAACACAAAGCTACACTATAACAATAAACCAATACACTATTCTACACTATCTACCCCTACCACCATCTCACCCTCAAAACCCCAAGTAATAACTTAAAAGTGGTCTTACCTTATCCATAGGCCAGAAACAGGAAACTACAACTAACTGGAATCGAAATTGCCTAACTTCGATGTTAAAAGAGTAAACAAAATTGTAGCATAAAAAATGGCTTCTAAATCAAAACAAAGGGCTATGTAGTAATAGAAATATATGGAAACTTTAGAGAAAAATACAAATGTAAAATGAATGTGTTAGAAAATGTATGTAAAAAATGTTTAAAAATACATACAAATACATCATAAATATAAAAAGTATTTGTAAATACATACTAAGACCACAAATTTATTTTAATTACCTAATAGTGCTAATTAATAGATATTAAAACATATGTTATATAATGTGTATTAATACTCTTCTAATAAAAATGCATAGGTTAAACATATGAATTGTGTGAAACAACTTGTAGTGATGTGAGTAAAATTAAAAATTACATTACAACATTTATTAACAGAAAAACAAATATGTAAAATGTATTGTGCAACAAACGTATGTGAAAAAATGTTCTTTCCTATTGTTTTTAAATAATGTTAAATGTAAAAAATAAAAAGCATACATATAACATATATATACATTTATTTATATATATGTGTGTATATATATATATATATATATATATATATATTTTTTTTTTTTAATAGTAACAAGTGAAGATGCTCAATAATGCCTTTGGCCACTAAGGCTTGTAGTGCCTGGGGAAATCGAGGCTCATTCTTGATTACCTGGACACTGTATACTGGGTACTGTAGGCTTGACAGCAAGAGTGTCTCTTTATCAGCTGGTCTGTGTGTGTGTGTGTGTGTGTGAGAGAGAGAGAGAGAGAGAGAGGGAGAGAGATAATGAGAGAGGGAGAGGGAGAGAAAGAGAGAGAGAGAGAGAGAGTTTGCAGGTGTGTTGTCCATGTCTGCATTGATATCAGTGGGTATATTGCTGCGTTTGCTTATTTACATGAAGGTGTGATACACATCAGTGGGTTCCTGGATATTATCTGTGTGTTTGTGCATGCATATTGTACAAAAGGCAAGCCTATTTACTTTGACAGTGTTTGTTCTGTAAATGTAAAAACAGAAATGTATTAAGGTAAATTTACAAACCAAATGCATTCTAGAACATAAGAACAAAGTAGTGGATGGATTCGGCACATTACTTTCTCTATGAGCATGGTGTTGAATGTCTCATTAAGATCACTTGAATCTGCATGTATTTGGTGAATCCTTGGTAAAGCACAACAGGAGGGAACAGATCGAAGGAACATCCAGAAAAAAAGCAGATTTATGAAGCACATGGGCTCTGTGGCTCTAGTTAAATATGGGCCACTAAAGAAGGAAAGATTCCAGGCTTTTGGGCGTAAGAGGCTGAATTCAAATGAAGATCAATTTAAAAAGTAAAAGAAGATTGGCTTCATTGTACTTCCTGTGGGACCAGTGGCCACCATGGCCACCTCAACTCCCACGTCACCTGGTGCTGCATGGCTTCAAAACAGGAACAACTAATTTAGAGGCTGGCCCAGGAGGATCTTAATACAGCTGTGGGGAAGCGGAAGGGGGCATTGGACACGGGGCATTAGGCAGTGCTTAATTTGTAAATAAAAATGTGCCGGTGCCCAAAGCCCTTCTCTTAAGCACGAGGCTGCTGCAATTAAATGTGTGAACACTAAATACTGAGGCAGTGTAATCCTGAAGCCATCTCGGGCCTCTTCAATCCATTTAAAGCCACTTCCTGCTCCGTCAGCTCACTCTTGCAGCTTTCTTCCATTGTGACGCTTTTTCGTTTTTCGCTTCCTCTGTCTCTCCCATATGTCTTTTGCTCGCAGTAAATGCTTGAGGAAAAAAACATAAGCGCCGGCCCTCAAAAATAAGTGCCAGGAAGACTTTTCACGGCCATTTTTCCTTTCATATTCGTGCCTTTATACACGTTTGCCAATTCAACAGATTCCGTGCTAACGAGTTTAAGCTAAATATTTGGAGTGTGTGACGTTTTTGTATGCGATCTAAGTCTCGGGTTTTCAATTACTGGGCTGCTCTAAGCTCTAAGAGTGTCCTGCTTTTCCTACATTTACACTCTGAAGCTGATTTGGCCTGCAAACCAGCAATATTTTCTCCTGAGTGCTAGTTGACTGAAAATGGATACCCTGTATTTTTTCGAGTTAACTTTGAAAGTGATTTCCTTGCTACTTTGAAACTAGATTTATGAAAGTTACCATTTATACCTAACAAATAATGTAAAAGGGGTGTGAAAGTATTGATTGTAAATGAAAATCCACATGCAGCAAACTACGGTTTGTCATTGTAGGATTCACAATAATCACCAATAACTATTTGCTAGAATAAAAAGTTTGCAATTGCATACAGTGCGATTACACAGTCAATATGTCTATATCAGACGGAACATTACACAAAATATAAGATGTAATGTATAACAAATAACGTAGTTGGAACACATAATACATAAATGTTAATATATTCATATAATTTTGTCGTTCATTATATAATGAACTTATTGAAGTGTCAAATGAAATTTGCTTTGGGCTGAAGACGTTATCAAGTCACTGTAGCCTTCAACGTTTCAGCCATTTTATACCTGCAGTAGAAAACTTGCTCTATATACAACCCTCACGCACTCAACCAGTGGTGTAATACAAAATGATGGCCCCCTGCAGGATGTGGTGGGGGCCCGTGAAAATAGCATATCACACAGAATTGTAATGTGTTCGGGCTTATAGAGAGCCCTGGAGAATTATGGGCCCCTAAAGTGTAAGGGCCCCCTCTGCACCGCAGGGGCTGCAGGGGCCTGCGTTACGCCCCTCCACCCAATCATCCACCCTCCACCCAATCAAATGTGCTCACCAACTCCAGGGTTCGCCAACATTCAGACATTCATACTTCATTTGTCGGTTACTCGTATTGAAGTGCCTTAACTTCAACATTCAATACAGTTATAGATAAATATTTTTTATCATGATGATGTACAGTTCTGGAGCAAACATTTTAGCAAAATGTCGAATTTATCTGAACAACATGGTGAATACCTTAGATTTAAACTCCCTCACATTATACACAACAAAAGCCAAGGGCAATACAGCTGATATATCGCAATTACTATTCATTTACTAATTACTTATATTTCTTTGTCCCTTTAGTTTTACATGCAACACCCAAATTTGCAGCGAAATGCACGAAATCTCCGTCCTTCGAGCATTTAGGCTCTTGCAGTTCATACAGCTAATCCCAAATGACTTTTGCAACCAGAGCAAAAAACACGTAGTCCAAGACAATTAAGTGTATGTGTGTGCGCGTATGTGTGTGTGTGTGTGTATGCACAATAACTCTATGAAGTACGCATAGCTTACATTATATATAACTCGCTAAGAGTGTAAGTTACACAAGTGTTTTCCTGTCACGCTTCAAAACATACACATATAAAGTAGGACTGGCACAAAAGTGCCCCTTACCTGCCAGCAGTCTGTCCAGAGAGAAGCAATAGTGCCCGCCATTGCAAACGCGCCGCATAGGATCGAAAATAAGTTCAGTTCGCTGCCCATTTGGCAGAACTGAAGGCAATATCTAGAACTTTGAATTTTCAGAAGTCTATTGTTGGCTGAGGCAGCCCTGAAACACAGGACCCTTGCAAACTACCTAAAATGTTTGAAAGTACTACTGACAGTGCCTCATTCTGCCCCAAGCATGGGTTTACTCCGATAAGTTTGTTTCGCCATTGTTGGTTTAGTCTGTAAAGTTGCTGTGTGTATTTGAAATCTACATACTGAACGCGGACCAGGGTCAATCACATTTCTGTGACTAACTTGCATCGCAAATTTCCCTTTCAAATGTCGTGCGGAACAAATGAGGAAAACGAGGGACTATAGAGTCTGCCTAATCTGATGGAAACCAGTCCCACTGCGAACAAATCACTCCTTTGAAAAGCGAAAACAGGTTATTTAATTTTAGAACTATTTGGAACTTGCATTAATTTTTTGGCTTTTATGAAACACAACCTTAAACATGTTTGTTGCTGTACATAAATCCAAATCATTGCTTCCTGGTACAATGAGAATTAAAAGCATTTTGCATGTTCTGCACTGCCTCAATTTATGAATCACTACCACATTTACTAACTCCAAAATGTTTACCTCTGCAAGGAAAACAGATTGGTACTGATATATAAAACCAGGATCTCCCATCTCAGTGAGGAAAACTGCTGCTACCTAGCTTCACAGACATCGATTCACAAAAAGGCCATGGTTATCAAACAGCATTTGACCCAGTGCTTAATTTGAGCCTGTGTTCGCTGGTGCGCAGCACCAGCACTTAATTGTCAACATCTGCACTTATGACAGTCTGCCATATAGTGGAGCTGTTTGTCTAAATTAGAGATGAACACAACAGTTGTTTATTCATTCATTATACATTAATGACTAACCTGCTGTCAAAGCCATTCTTAAAGCTTTGGGAGCCTGGAATAGTCTGAAGTGTCACAATTGTAGGGTGTGATGGTTAGTAGCTGTATTGGTTCTGTCATTGGTAGTGCAGGCATGGGTAATGGATGGTGCAAGCTGCAGTTGACTCCTGATGAGGACCCTGACACTTTGTTTTTATTTTACAAATTAAGCAACTTTGACCTCAATCACAATACAGGAAGTACCATCCTCTGACCTTTGACTCTGAATCTCAGGAATTCAAGGCCACGTGGCAATAGTGATGTCACTGAAGGCTAGTGTAACTAAAAGAGAAGATGTATTGATTAATCATAGGGAGCTACAAAAAAGATATTCAAAGAATCAATAGTGGTCATGACAGATTATATTAATCCATATGGGTCATATTTTGAATATAAGCTACATATTTGGTTGGATTTACTCCTTTTCATGGGTAGAAAGTTTTGGTTTTGAGCCTATGTAAAAACTACCACACTTGTGAAGCATTGAAGGGGATGATTTGCTCAAACACATCATCGGCTGTGTCCTCAAGACATCTTTAGCTGTTTTGACATCCATATTTATTGAAAAAACATGAATAATCATACATTTAAAAAAACACAAATATATACATACATAGAGGGGGTTTTAGGTCAGTCCTCTTCATCCATTGGTCTCTTTAACAGTCTTTACACGTTGCTTCATGCCCACTTCAGCATACAGCATTGGGGAGCAATGGGTCAGCCCATTTCATTCATTGGTTGCTTTCCTCTGTGAGCGATGGCATTTTGTCTGATCACATATGCACACCCATCTAAAAATAAGTGCCCTTCAGTGCAAGGGATGGTGGGCCAGTACTTTACTTATCCAACGAGTTTTCTTTCCATTCTTCATCCTTTTTTATTTTCGGTGTGCTTACACTGCCTTTGGTATACTGTAATCCAGACTCAATAGTGCCCTTTCTCTGTGGCAATAAAAATACTATTTCCCTATGCTGTGCATTAAAGCAGAAAATTATTTCTACACGTATTATAAGGGCACTTGCCTCCTTGGACGGTCCCATACGGCTCTATTAAACTGTATGCAATTGTTATTTTATTTTAACTTAAAATTGATATTGCAAGCATATGGTGCCACGTTTAGTTGCCATGTTTTATTTCTTTTCATTTGTGAGATATAATTGCAAAAATGAAAAACATCATTACACCAGATTTGCCAAGGCCAAACCTATTGCCTTTGCCAAATATATTTTATATATATATTCCCCATAATCAGTCATGGAAACAAGTTTACAAAATATGTATCTTTTAATTTATTTCATCCTAATGTATGTGTGAAAGAGGGGTGCACTGCTGATTGCATTTTTGTACCAAATAAAAAGTGTTCTGTCCCAGTGAGAGCTGCAGAAAGAAGACTGTGCTCATAGGGACGCAGTTTTCCTTCTGCTCTTGAAACTGCTTTTGCCACCTTTGAAGCCAAGGATTTCAAAAGGCAATCAAGGGGTCGCAGCTCTGACCCCTGGTGACCCCTGAATAATACCTATGCTCTACCTAAAAAAAATGACTATTGCATGCGAAGGGGTCATGCACAGGCGAGGCATGCGCTGGGCAGAAGTGCAGAGTGAGTGTCACACATCAGACCAGGATGCCCAATCATAATTTCAGTGTCCCGGGTTCCTGAGTTGCACACTGTCAGGACAGGAATCAAGACGTGCGCATTTTACTCCCAAAGCATTGATAATATTACAATTTGTAATCATGCATAGGTCGTGATGTTCAGCATATTCTTTTCTTTGACCTTTATCAAGTTCTGTCTCCCTAGAGACAGTTTTAAAACCATGATTAGCCAGCAAAGCCAAACATGACTCACCTAGTGAAAAATGCAGGGAGTCGTAACAGAGCTTTTTCACACACAAGGTTGTTCTGGACGAAATAAGACTCATGAGCCAAATGTATCAACGGACTTAGTGGCAGCAAACCCTGCGAATCACACTTTTTCTTATGTTTCAGACAAATTTTGCCATTCAGAAAAGTAGTTCTGAATTACAAAATGTGTTTAGATATGATTACTGATTTGCAATGTGGCAGGGATGTGGAAGATACATTCTTTCCAAATTGCAAATGTAGGGATGGGTTGTGACCATAATTCCAGTCCTAAACCAAAAATCATTTAACGAATCCTAAATTGGGGTGGTAACTTGTTTGCAAAATAAGAGTTCCATTTATGTCCATTCCCCCGTTGTAGCCGCGTCAGGATAAGCGAGCAGTCTGCCCTCATTTAAGTTTCCCAAACAGAAAACTTTAAAAAGCAAAAAACCAGCACCAGCTCTTAGGAACTGGGGCTGCTTTATAGGAAAAAAATGTTTACGTCTTGGAAGGCTTTTGCAGGCCACAATGCCTGTGACTGCAGCAAATCACAGGGGTGGCAATTTGCGACCTGCCTAATGAGCATTACTTCTGTAACCAGTTCACAAAATAAAATAGGGGTCGCAAAAAATGGAAGGCAGTTTCTGACTGCCTTTTGCAACCACTTCAATTGCTCACCTCCCCCTATCTTCGGGTCCACTATTTTTCACATTCAACAAGGATTTATGCCACAAAAATGCTGTAAAAATGACGATTCTTGAAGCGCCGTCAGGAAAAACGTTGCAAACTGCATGAAGCTACAAAGGCCCATATTTATACTTTTTGACGCAAACGTGCGCGAGTGCTGGTTTGCATCAAAAAGTATAATGCCGGCTACCGCCATTCCAACGTGCCAGCCGGGCGTCATATTTAAGGAATGACGGTAGCCGGCGCTGCAGCCTGGTTAGCATCAAAATAAATTACTCTAACCGGGAACGGAGGCGTAGGGAAGACTGGGGGTTGTGCATCAAAGAATGGTGCAAGTCAGGTTAGAGTAAAAAAAAATATTTTTTTGACACACAACCCCCATGGAAATGACTCCTGTCTTAGCAAAGACCGGAGTCATGCCCCCCCTGCCCAAAGGCCATGCCAGGGGACGGAAGTCCCCTGGGCATGGGCATTGGGCACAGTGGCATGTAGCGGGCCCAAGTTAGGCCCCCTATGCCACTCTAAAAAAATATATATATATACTTACCTGCCCTCCCCTACACTCACCATGGATGGGTCCCCCCTTCCATGGGTGTCCTCCAGGGGTGAGCTAGGGTGGTAGGGGGTGAACCTGGGTGCAGGGAAGGGCACCTGTGAACTGCTTCCATGATCTCCCACCATGGAAATGAGCCCACAGGTCCCTTAACGCCTGCCCTGACCCAGGCGTTAGTTTTTGACGTAAATCGGGATTTACGTCATTTTCCGGCTCCGCCTCCCAGCCGTGCGCCATTTTTGCCCGGTTGGATAAATATGGCGCACGGGTGTTTAAGTCATATTGTGGACGGGAACGCCTACCTTGCATGTCATTAACGCAAGGCATTTTCACGCATCCTGAAAATGACTCACACTGAGATATTTTAACGTTAGCGGGGCCTAGCGTCAAAGTATAAATATGGTCTTAGTTATGCGACGAATTCGCGTAAAAAAAATGACGCAAATCCGGCGCAAGCAGAGTATAAATATGCCCCAGAGTTTTCATAAGACCTCGGACTGCAAAAAACAACATTACCCATTTTTGCACTCTAAAAGCAATGCAATCCATTGCTTGGTGATGGAACTAGATCTTCTCTGCAGTGGGGCTGTCACGTGGGAGCCCTAGGTGCAAAATGTACAACACCTCCTGCGTGGTCTGCATTCTTCACCTTCCATTTTAAGCTTTGTTTGCCAGGCTCTTGCTTCCTAATGGGAACAGGAATCGGTGCTATAGGAGTCCTTTATTTGTGAGAGGCGTACGCTTTTGAGCTCCAAAATGTAAATAATGGGATAAGGAGACAATATAATTTGGGAAATGCACTGGAAATTCCTTCACATCATATAAAACTATCTTACAGTAGGATCTTTGAGGCCCAGTCTGTAAAATATATATATATATATATATATATATATATATATATATATATATATATATGTGACGACCACAAAAGAAACCAAATTTGAAGTGTGGAAGACAATTGTCAAAAAACGATTCTACTGCCTACTAAAAGGTCTTCAAAAGGCCAAATACAGAAGGCCAACTAAACAAAACCAGCAGAAACGCAAGCAGAAACGCAATATTATTCCAGACATAGCAGCTCACCCGATATTGGCTCCCCTCGCACGGTCACCAGGCAGGGGTGGAGGAGCGCCGCCCCCCGCCAGCAGCAGCAGCTGCAAACATTTTCCCCAAAAACGATCATAAACAGATTTATGATCGTTTTTTGGGAAAAGGTGCGGGGCCATGGGGGTGAGGTGCACTGAGGGGGAGTGCACGGCACTCCCCCTTCAGAGCACATGTGTGTTTGGCCAGCCATCTAGGGCCGGCCAAACACACATGCGCACAGGGCTCTCTCCAGCCCAGCAATAGAGTTGCTGGGCTGGGGAGAGCCTGCACAGGGTCCCAGTCTGCATAGGAGTGCCCTAGCTGGGCACTCCCAGCCAATGCTGACGCTGCTCTAAGCAGAGTCAGGATTGGCGCAGGGCAGGCTGGCAGCCTGTGCCTGCCTGCAGCAAGACGGGGGGAGGCAGAAGAGCAGCGCATCGCAGGAGCAGAGGTAAGTGTTTTTAAAAAACAAATTGGGTATTTAATTTATTTCTTCCCCCCTGCATGTGTGCGCCACTTCACCCCTTTCAATTAGCGCGAGCTGCAACTGTCACCCGGTGAGGAGCCAATCTCACAGGGTCGGAGGGAAAACAGCTGGAAACCACTGTGCAATTTTTGGCTTTTCAATTGTTTTTGGATGCTCCCAGCAGCTGATGACATTTAAGGGGTGTAAAAATACCCAAGGACTTTAGTGGAAGCAATCTCAGCATGCTTTTGTTCTTTTTTTGTTTTTAACCTCTTAGCTGCTGGGCCTTTCCCCCCCCAGTGCTGAGCCCTTTTTTGGCTATTTGGGGTAGTTCGCGCTTAGGGCTTCATAACTTTTTGTCCACATAAGCTAACCACGCCAAATTTGCGTCCTTTTTTTCCAACATCCTAGGGATTCTAATGGTACCCAGAGTTGGTGATTTCCCCTGGAGGAGACCAAGAAAATAGCCAAAATACAGTGAAAATTTTGTTTTTTCCAAAAAAATGGGAAAAAAGGGCTGCCGAAGAAGGCTTGTGGTTTTTTCCCTGAAAATGCCATCAACCAAGGGTTTCTGGTGCTGAAATCACTATCTTCCCACCTTTCAGGAACGGGCAGACTTGAATCAGAAAACCGAATTTTTCAACACAAATTTGGCATTTTACTGGGACATACCCCATTTCTACTATATTTGGTGCTTTCAGCCTCCTTCCAGTTAGTGACAGGAATGGGTGTGAAACCAATGCTGGATCCCGGAATGCTAAACATTTCTGAAAACTAGACAAAATTCTGAATTCAGCAAGGGGTCATTTGTGTAGATCCTACAAGGTTTTCCTACAGAAAATAACAGCTGAAATAAAAAAATATTGAAATTGAGCTGAAAACAACAGCCATTTTTCTTTATGTTTTACTCTGTAACTTTTTCCTGCGATGTCAGATTTCTGAAAGCAATATACCGTTTTGTCTGCTGGACTCTTCTGGTTGCGGGGATATAAAGGGCTTGTAGGTTCATCAAGAACCCTAGGTACCCAGAGCCAATAAATAAGCTGCACCCTGCAGTTGGTTTTCATTCTATACTGGGTATACAGCAATTCATTTGCTGAAATATGAAGAGTGAAAAAGAGGTATCAAGAAAACCTTTGCATTTCCAAAATGGGATCAAGATAAGGTTTTGAGGAGCAGTGGTTATTTGCACATCGCTGAATTCCGAGGTGCCCATACTAGCATGTGAATTGCAGGGCATTTCTCAAATAGATGTCTTTTTTACACACTCTCTTATATTTGGAAGGAAAAAATGTAGAGAAAGATAAGGGGCAATAACACTTGTTTTGCTATTCTGTGTTCCCCCAAGTCTCCCGATAAAAATGATACCTCACTTGTGTGGGTAGGCCTAGTGCCCGCGACAGGAAATGCCCCAAAACACAACATGGACACATCCTATTTTTTTTATAGAAAACACAGCTGTTTTTTCCAAAGTGCCTACCTGTAGATTTTGGCCTCTAGCTCAGCCGGCACATAGGGAAACCTACCAAACCTGTGCATTTCTGAAAACTAGAGACCTAGGGGAATCCAAGGAGGGGTGACTTGCGGGGCTCGGACCAGGTTCTGTTACCCAGAATCCTTTGCAAACCTCAAAAAGTGGCTAAAAAAACAAGTTTTCCTCACATTTCGGTGACAGAAAGTTCTGGAATCTGAGAGGAGCCACAAATTTCCTTCCACCCGGCGTTCCCCCAAGTCTCCCGATAAAAATGATACCTCACTTGTGTGGGTAGGCCTAGCGCCCGCGACAGGAAACGCCCCAAAGCGCAACGTGGACACATCAAAATTTTTGGAAGAAAACAGAGGTGTTTTTTGAGAAGTGCCTACCTGTAGATTTTGGCCTGTAGCTCAGCCGGCACCTAGGGAAACCTACCAAACCTGTGCATTTCTGAAAACTAGAGACCTAGGGCAATCCAAGGAGGGGTGACTCGCGGGGCTCGGACCAGGTTCTGTTACCCAGAATCCTTTGCAAACCTCAAAAAGTGGCTAAAAAAACAAGTTTTCCTCAGATTTCGGTGACAGAAAGTTCTGGAATCTGAGAGGAGCCACAAATTTCCTTCCACCCGGCGTTCCCCCAAGTCTCCCGATAAAAATGATACCTCACTTGTGTGGGTAGGCCTAGCGCCCGCGACAGGAAACGCCCCAAAGCGCAACGTGGACACATCAAAATTTTTGGAAGAAAACAGAGGTGTTTTTTGAGAAGTGCCTACCTGTAGATTTTGGCCTGTAGCTCAGCCGGCACCTAGGGAAACCTACCAAACCTGTGCATTTCTGAAAACTAGAGACCTAGGGCAATCCAAGGAGGGGTGACTCGCGGGGCTCGGACCAGGTTCTGTTACCCAGAATCCTTTGCAAACCTCAAAAAGTGGCTAAAAAAACAAGTTTTCCTCAGATTTCGGTGACAGAAAGTTCTGGAATCTGAGAGGAGCCACAAATTTCCTTCCACCCGGCGTTCCCCCAAGTCTCCCGATAAAAATGATACCTCACTTGTGTGGGTAGGCCTAGCGCCCGCGACAGGAAACGCCCCAAAGCGCAACGTGGACACATCAAAATTTTTGGAAGAAAACAGAGGTGTTTTTTGAGAAGTGCCTACCTGTAGATTTTGGCCTGTAGCTCAGCCGGCACCTAGGGAAACCTACCAAACCTGTGCATTTCTGAAAATTAGAGACCTAGGGCAATCCAAGGAGGGGTGACTCGCGGGGCTCGGACCAGGTTCTGTTACCCAGAATCCTTTGCAAACCTCAAAAAGTGGCTAAAAAAACAAGTTTTCCTCAGATTTCGGTGACAGAAAGTTCTGGAATCTGAGAGGAGCCACAAATTTCCTTCCACCCGGCGTTCCCCCAAGTCTCCCGATAAAAATGATACCTCACTTGTGTGGGTAGGCCTAGCGCCCGCGACAGGAAACGCCCCAAAGCGCAACGTGGACACATCAAAATTTTTGGAAGAAAACAGAGGTGTTTTTTGAGAAGTGCCTACCTGTAGATTTTGGCCTCTAGCTCAGCCGGCACCTAGGGAAACCTACCAAACCTGTGCATTTCTGAAAACTAGAGACCTAGGGCAATCCAAGGAGGGGTGACTCGCGGGGCTCGGACCAGGTTCTGTTACCCAGAATCCTTTGCAAACCTCAAAAAGTGGCTAAAAAAACAAGTTTTCCTCAGATTTCGGTGACAGAAAGTTCTGGAATCTGAGAGGAGCCACAAATTTCCTTCCACCCGGCGTTCCCCCAAGTCTCCTGATAAAAATGATACCTCACTTGTGTGGGTAGGCCTAGCGCCCGCGACAGGAAACGCCCCAAAGCGCAACGTGGACACATCAAAATTTTTGGAAGAAAACAGAGGTGTTTTTTGAGAAGTGCCTACCTGTAGATTTTGGCTTCTAGCTCAGCCGGCACCTAGGGAAACCTACCAAACCTGTGCATTTCTGAAAACTAGAGACCTAGGGCAATCCAAGGAGGGGTGACTCGCGGGGCTCGGACCAGGTTCTGTTACCCAGAATCCTTTGCAAACCTCAAAAAGTGGCTAAAAAAACAAGTTTTCCTCAGATTTCGGTGACAGAAAGTTCTGGAATCTGAGAGGAGCCACAAATTTCCTTCCACCCGGCGTTCCCCCAAGTCTCCCGATAAAAATGATACCTCACTTGTGTGGGTAGGCCTAGCGCCTGCGACAGGAAACGCCCCAAAGCGCAACGTGGACACATCAAAATTTTTGGAAGAAAACAGAGGTGTTTTTTGAGAAGTGCCTACCTGTAGATTTTGGCCTGTAGCTCAGCCGGCACCTAGGGAAACCTACCAAACCTGTGCATTTCTGAAAACTAGAGACCTAGGGCAATCCAAGGAGGGGTGACTCGCGGGGCTCGGACCAGGTTCTGTTACCCAGAATCCTTTGCAAACCTCAAAAAGTGGCTAAAAAAACAAGTTTTCCTCAGATTTCGGTGACAGAAAGTTCTGGAATCTGAGAGGAGCCACAAATTTCCTTCCACCCGGCGTTCCCCCAAGTCTCCCGATAAAAATGATACCTCACTTGTGTGGGTAGGCCTAGAGCCCGCGACAGGAAATGCCCCAAAGCGCAACGTGGACACATCAAAATTTTTGGAAGAAAACAGAGGTGTTTTTTGAGAAGTGCCTACCTGTAGATTTTGGCCTCTAGCTCAGCCGGCACCTAGGGAAACCTACCAAACCTGTGCATTTCTGAAAACTAGAGACCTAGGGCAATACAAGGAGGGGTGACTCGCGGGGCTCGGACCAGGTTCTGTTACCCACAATCCTTTGCAAACCTCAAAAAGTGGCTAAAAAAACAAGTTTTCCTCACATTTCGGTGACAGAAAGTTCTGGAATCTGAGAGGAGCCACAAATTTCCTTCCACCCGGCGTTCCCCTAAGTCTCCCGATAAAAATGATACCTCACTTGTGTGGGTAGGCCTAGCGCCCGCGACAGGAAATGCCCCAAAACAGAACGTGGACACATCACATTTTTTCATAGAAAACAGTGCCTACCTGTGGATTTTGGCCTCTAGCTCAGCCGGCACCTGGGGAAACCTAGCAAACCAGCACATTTTTGTAAACTAGAAACCCAGGAGAATCCAAGATGAGGTGACTTGTGGGGCTCGGACCAGGTTCTGTTACCCAGAATCCTTTGCAAACCTCAAAATGTGGCTAAAATACCACGTTTTCCACACATTTCGGTGACAGAAAGTTCTGGAATCTGAGGGGAGCCACAAATTTCCTTCCACCCAGCGTTCCCCCAAGTCTCCCGATAAATATGATACCTCACTTGTGTGGTTAGGCCTGGTGCCTGCGACAGGAATAGATCACACAACAGTCAATGTTGGTCCTTACGTGAGGCAGCTGTTGACCCTGGGGTGATCCATTCCTGACACAGGCACTAGGTGTAGGCACTCAAGTGGGGTAGTGTTTTTATCAGGACAGGTGAGGAGTCACTGGGTGGTAGGAATGTTGTGGATCCCAGCATATTCCTGTAGTTTGTGTGACAGAAATGCGAGAAAAATAGAGTTTTTTCTCATCATTTCAGCTTTGCAGGGTATTCTGGGTAAGAAAACTTTGGGGAATCCACACAAGTCACACCTCTGTGGACTCCCCCGAATGTCTAGTTTCCAGAAATGTTTGGGTTTAGTGTGTTTCTCTATATGGCCGCCGAATCCAGGACCAAAAACACAGGTGCCTGCCTTACAAAACCAGTTTGTTTTGCCATAGACACTTTTGATGTCTCCACAATATGATTTGGGTGGTGGAATTTGGGGCTGAACTAAATTGGTGAGCTCCCAAGAGAGCACTCTCTCTCTGCTTGCCGCCGCATTCACCTGCTCTCTGGGTTGGCCTAACCCACTATTACCCAGTTGCACGAACAGCTTGCGAAGGGACAGCAGGACTGTCCTCATCACCTCCCTCATAATGTACTGGAAGAGGAGTTTTCGAATGGGACTCCTCTGACTGAAAAATCACTCCCAGAGTCTGCGCCATTGTCCTATCCCTCAGATGCTGTCTCAGTATCTGATGTCTCAGTCTCTGATCCTATGTCAGAGCGGTCCTCTATAACCCGAGTGCAGGCAGCAGTCATCCATCAAGATGCCATCTCTGCTATTGGCTAAACTGTTGCTCTAAAACACTAGCCTACGTAGACAGTCACAAAATCGATGGTGTGTGTGAGATACGTGCAACAGTAGAGGCCACCTTACCTGCGCTTCTTCCCTCAATCAGCATGTACTTTCAAGACACTCAAAAAACACCTTGTCACATACCATTCGTCACAGTCTTTAGCACCTCCTGCGCCCAGTCCAACAATCATTATTGGTGCTCCCACTCCCTCCTCCTCGGATTCCCTCATTACCACCCAGCAAAAGTGCCCTTCATCTCTCCATAGACTTTACTAATGTACTCAGCTATTTACATAAAAAACAGATGTGCTCTTTGCAGTAGGCATATAAACCTTCTGCGCTTCTTTATGGCACTAAAACTGCCACTAGACAAGTCGGACCCTTTTCCCCCCAGGGAAACCACACACATATTGACAAAAGTGATGTATATATGACAGCCAACCACCTGAAACTCAACTCAAGCAAAACCGAAATAATCCTCTTTGGCCCTCACCAAAAAAACCTGGGACCCCCCATGGTGGCCCACCACGCTAGGCCCTGCACCCACCCCCGCCAACTACGCACGCAACCTCAGCATCATCCTAGACTCCTCCCTCTCTATGACCCAACAAATCAACGCTCTTACCTCCTCATGCTTCAACAAACTCCGTATACTGAAAAACATTAAAATGGATCCCCACAGAGACCAGAAAAACTGTCACTCACGCACTCATCAGCAGCAGGCTTGATTACAGAAACGCCCTCTACACCGGCACCACTCTAAAACTCAAGTGCAAACTACACGCATCCAGAACTCAGCAGCACGACTCATCCTCGACCTCCACCGACACGAACACATCTCTCCACACCTCAAATCCCTCCACTGGCTCCCCATTGACAAAAGGATCACCTTCAAGATCCTCATCCTCACACACAAATCACTCCACAACACAGGCCCTGCCTACCTCAACGAGAGTCACCTTCCACACCCCCACACGAAACGTCCGTTCAGCTGACCTCTCTCTCGCCTCTGACCCCCGCATCAAACACACCACCACCGGGGGCAGATCCTTCTCCTACATTGCACCCAAAACATGGAACGCACTCACAACCCACATTCGCAAGACCCAAAACCTACTTCTTTTCAGGAAGGGCCTCAAAACCTGGCTTTTTGAACAGTGAACCTCCTAGCCCCTTTCCCTCCCCCCCGCGTCCCCCCCCCAGCGCCTTGAGACCCTCACAGGTGAGTAGCGCGCTTTATAAATCTCTTTGATACAGATCTACCTATATATATATATATAAATATATATCTACATAGATATATCTATAGATATATCCATGTACCTAGATATATCTATCTACATAGATATATATATATAGATATATACATATATTTTTTTTTAGTTGTTGTATGGTTTCCTTGGGGGCCAAAATGCCCCCCAGGGAAACCCTACAACATCTAAAAAAAAAAAATGCCCCCACAGGGGGTCACCCTGCCCACGGGCGACCCCCTGTCATTTCATTTTTTTTTTTTTTTTTGAAAAAAAAAAAAAATCCCCTGGGGGGGGGGGGGGGGGCGCGATCGCCCCCCCCCCTCCCCAGGGGGCACCTACCTTTTTATTTTTTTAGGAAAATTATCCGGGGGGGGGCGGCCCGTTTTCCGGGGGGGGGGCTGCCCCCCAAAAGTGAAATCCCTGGTGTCTAGTGGGGTTTCCTGGCCCCCGATCGCAGCTGTGCTGCGATCGGGGGCCAGGAAACCGTTTCAGAAGGCCTCATAAGAAAGGGGAGACTCTCCCCTTTCTTACGAGGCCTTCTGAAACTGTTTCTGGCCCCCGATCGCAGCACAGCTGCGATCGGGGGCCAGAAACAGTTTCAGAAGGCCTCGTAAGAAAGGGGAGAGTCTCCCCTTTCTTACGAGGCCTTTTCAAAATGTTTCCTGACCCCCCCGATCGCAGCTGTGCTGCGATCGGGGGAGCCAGGAAACCTGAAAGTGTTTCCTGGCCCCCGATCGCAGCACAGCTGCGACCGGGGGCCAGGAAACACTTTCAGGAAGGCCTCGTAAGAAAGGGGAGTGTCTCCCCTTTCTTACGAGGCCTTCCTGAAAGTGTTTCCTGGCCCCCGATCGCAGCTGTGCTGCGATCGGGGGCCAGGAAACACTTTCAGGAAGGCCTCGTAAGAAAGGGGAGACTCTCCCCTTTCTTACGAGGCCTTCCCGAACGTGAAAAAGGCCGTTTTCCCCATGAAAGCAGGAAGCGGCCGCAAGGCTGCTTCCTGCTTTCATGGGGAAAACACCTTTGCAACGTCAGCGCGCCTCGCGGCGCGCTGACGTCACAAAGGGGCGGGTGGGGGGCGGGGGGAGACACGGTAGCTTCCGTGTCTCCCGGGGGGGGGAAAAAAATAAAAAATAAATCCTCGGGTGCGACGCACCCGAGGATTTATTAATGCCCTTCCTGGTGTCGGCCACTGGTCGTGACCCGCACCAGGGAGGGTGTGTGGGCGTCGGCCAGTGGCCGACGCCCGCATTTAAGAGGTTAATTTGCTTTTCGGATTAGGGGGTCAATCGAGGGTGGAGGAGGCATGAGGCCCCTCCCCTTTCATCGCCCTACCCCTCCTCAGAAGGTGAAGTGTTTTACTAAGTTGACAAGTCTGCTATTCCTAATTTAATTCGACTGCAGCCACCTTATCAAAACACTTTTTAGAACACTTCCTGAATGTAATTATCCTGTGGTCCATCAAGCTATTGTATCCTCTGTAAACCGCTATAAAGAACTTTCCTGTTTTTTTGTTGAAAAAACTATAAAAAAATATTTTTCACATTTATCTATAGAATACCCCATGAACCAAATGACGTGTTAACAGGCATTCTGGCAGTTAAAAGGAAAGATTAAATTGACTCATTTGCAGAGCCTACCAGTAAAGAGTGAGGATCAAATACTGATAGTAGATGCCTCTTTGAGCTCCTTAAGAGCCTTTCCTGCAATACTATTAAACCTTCTGGCACCACATCTTCCTGAGAATCTTGTTCTATTTTTCAGAAGATCTCTGATTAGTGGCAAAATTCTGACTGAATGGAAAAATACATTGTCCAGCCCCTTTTGCAAAAACCCTTTTTAGTCAAATGACCTGAACAGTTTCAGATCAATTTCACTTCTTCAATAACTCTTACAAATAGTACAACAAAGATGTTTCTGCCTATTCAGGAGTGCACAAAAGAGCACAGCCTCTTGGAACCCTTTCATGCTGGCTGCAGACCGGTCAAGAACACTGAATTGGTGGTTCTTTGTTGCACAAGCCATGATATAAGATGGAAGAAGTGGTGTACCAGCTTAGATCCTTCTGGAAATGTAAACACCCTTCAGCACCATCGAACAGGCCACTCCTATTCACTCTTATTAAATGTATTGACGAAATCAACATTGATGGTCAGATGACTAACTGGTGGCTGTCCTATCTGACCCAGTGAGTCAGTCTTAGATTTTGTTATTTATGACCTCGAGGGTTCCACTGAGGTGGACCAAGGCTCAGGTTTGTTACCATTATTGTTCATCATTAAAATGTGGCCTCTTGCCAACTGTCCGTATAAAACAGGAGCTATTTTCTGCATGTCTGCAGATGATAATCAGCTTACTTATGGCCTTTCTAGCAAATCTGGACAGACATCAGAAAATCATGAACGCTAATCACTAGTTGAGACACTACAACTCATCAAGTGGTCAACAACAGAATCTTTTTAAAAACACAATCGTGCCAAACATCAGCCTACTTCTTGGCAGACCAGTCTAATTAAGATCAAATTTCATCAACTCTTCATATGGCATCCCAGCTCCCTGTTTGTAAACTTGCAATCTTTAAAGCCAAGACACCGATTAATTTAACAAAATCCCTTGATTTTATAGCCTTCTAATTTCACTGGTACTCACCTGGTTGCACTCTACTGTCTGCCAGTTTGACACTTCTAGCAGTACCAAAAACCAAAGATGCTTTATTTGATGTTACTGCTTAGGCGGTAGCAGCAGCCAAAGCATAGAAATCTCTTCCCTTGAATCTGAGAATAGAAAGTTTTCTGACAAAGTTCACATAGACCTGCCTTTGAACTTTATTTTTTATTCATTTATTATGTATGTCTCTCTTCTGTATAACAGTTATGTGGTTTCAGTCCTACAGGTTCATGATCACTGTACAAAAAAACCTAACTCAGAGTTACATATCTATTGCCATCGAGCCCCGTGGACATCCGCACTGAAATAAAAGACCATTGTTTCAAAAAGGAAGTCACAACATACCACTTCTTACAGCCACTTGCAGCAAGTTCTTCAGGATAAAAGCACCTTGAGGGGATGGTGTTTGCAGAGCTGTGCAATATACCTGTCACTACTTATTCATTCTCTAGGAACATTTAGCACTACAATATGGTCAGCCTACTCAAGATATCTACGGGTGTTTCTTTAATTGTGATAGTCGATGTTGCAAAGGCACTCAAGACCGGTGTCGATTTTTTTTTTACAAAATGTGCAAACCTATCTGGGGTCACGTTGTGCAATTGGCAACAGGGGCTGTGTTCTGTTGTTGGTGCTCAGAGAGCTAATGCATCCATTCCTCGGAAGTGTGATTGGCGCTGTGGTCAAAGGTGCAAATCTTCCCTGCTACACAAAAACCCATGTCCTTTAGAGATTAAAAAAATGAGGAGCATTACTTTTGTTACAATAAATCCATGCGAATTAGTGCCAACGGGGAAACACCTGCTTTATGAGCAGTCATGCATTCTTCGTGTGGAGATTTATGTGTGTCATTTGCATAAAATTGTGAGAAAATTCATGACTGTTGAAGCATTATACATATGCTCTCGGTTAGATAACAAATAATGGGGAATTGCTCCAAACTAGACCTTCACTAGGATATCTCAAAACCTTGTTTGTTAATAAATTAGTTTTTTTGTTTGTTCACTAAATATTCTGGGTTCGGAACTTTGTAACTAACCCTTTAGATATAAATGTGAAAGGACTGTTCAGATAGCCTGAACTTTGTGAATGAGCTTTTGGCGTGCCCATTTAAAAGAGATACCCGAAGCACTTGTTGAATGCTAGCAACACTTCCTATATTTTCATGTACTTATGTTTTTTAAAACACATATCCCTTAGTGCTGTACATTGCAAGGTGGGAAAAAGTATACCACATAACAAATGGTTACAAAAAAGTTCACACTTTTTTGGAGGTTGAAAGCTGCTGTCTCAAGCTAACGCCCATATTTATGGGAAAATGAAGGAGCACAATACTGCGCCAAAATTAGCAGCGCCGCACTCTGTCATTTTTACATATTTAATTGAATATGGCGCACCCCTGTGTTGTCCCCTGCGCTGGCGTTAAATTTAGCTGCCAGCTCCAATGTAGGCATCCTTGCACCATCGGAGCACCAACTGTGTGGCTCAGAACTGGGGCATCACCACCAGCCCCTGGCGCATAGCCTTCATATGACTGGCTATGCGGCTCGATGCTGCTGCATTGCCTCCCTCGCAAAGGGTTCCATGGCGCACCACTGCTTGAAGATCAAAGCTATGCAGCTCTATGCAAATGTATCCCCTGACTATGCAGATCGGAATCAACACATCACCTCTGCATCTTCTCCTCTGCTCCTAGTATCAGATCTTCGATGTCGACGGAACCCTCCATACAAGATACTGTTTCAAGGGGACAAGATTGATCCCTGTAGCCAGTCTGTGCTCCATTGCAGTCAGGCTGAACTTTGACTCACCCCAGTCCAGTTAGACCAGACAGTTCCAGCTGGCTCTTTAAGCTTTAAAGCACTACATTTACAAATATTCTTTAAAAATTCACATCTTGACTTCTACTTATTGGATCTTTGTTGGTTTTGTCTCGTTTTGTTTATTAACTGGTTCTGTGCCGGGGACATAATGGTTATGTCCCGCGGCACAGTGCTCCTGTGCCGATTACATAACCATTATGTCCCGGCACCGGAGCTCGGAGGGAGCGCTAGCGCTCCCTCCGTAGGCTTCACCCCCAACACCCCCATGGCAGGGCTGGAAGGGTAATCGCTTCCCCTTCCACCCCTGACCCCACCACCCCTTCTGACTCCCCCAGTGAAGTCTGATGATGTCAGAGGTCACCTCCCATTGCGCTGGAAGCATGCTTCCAGCGCGATGCGGAAGAGAAATAAATGGTTGGCATTTCTTTTCCGCTCGGGAGCAGGGGGCCAGCAGAGGCATGAAAGAAAAGGAACGGCCTTTCCTTTCCTTTCATGTCTCTGCAAGCAGAAACGCCCACTAGACACCAGGTACATTTTTTTTTAAGGCTTACTCATAAGGAGAGTGGTCCCTTGGGCAAGGGCCGCTCCCCAAGGGGGCAAGATATTTTTAGGCCTTTTCTGCCCCCCCCCCGGGGGAAGATTGGCCTATTATAATTAGGACGATCTGCCCCTAGGGGAGACAAAACCCCCGAGACACCAGGGATATATATGTATATTTTTTTTATATGTGGGGAGTGACCCCTTAGGCAAGGGTCGCTCCCCGGGGTGCAAAATTACTTGTAGGCCATTTCTGCCCCGCTAGGGGGCAGATCGGCAGATTGGCCTATTTTTATTAGGCCAATCTTCCCCCTAGGGGGGCAGAAACCACTAGACACCAGTTTTTTTTTTTACACTTACACATAAGGGGTGCGCACCCTTGGGCAAGGGCCGCTCCCCAGGGGGGGGCAAAATATTTTTAGGCCTTTTCTGCCCCCCAGGAGCAGATTATAATTCGGCCGATCTGCCCCCAGGGGAGGCAGAAACTCCCTAGACACCAGGGATATATATATATTTTTTTATATGTGGGGAGCGAACCCTTAGGCAAGGGTCACTCCCCGGGGTGCAAAATTATTTTTAGGACTTTTCTGCCCCCCCAGGGGCAAATTGGCTTATTATAATTAGGCCAATCTGCCCCGAAGAGGGGCAGAAGAGGGGCAGAAATCCCTAGAAACCAGGGATATACATTTGTTTGTTTACTTTATGTTTTTATATATGGGGAGCGACCCCTTAGGCAAGGGTCACTACCCTAGGGGGCCAATTGTATTTAGGCCAACTCTGCCCCTCATTGGGGCAGAGCAGGTTATTTTTATTAGGCCAATAAACCACTAGACGCCAGGGATTTTTTTTGTTGTGTCATTTTCGCACAAGGGGAGCGACCCCGTAGGCAAGGGTCGGTCCCCTGGGGGGCAAATTTATTTTAGGCCATTGCTGCTCCGCTTGGGGGCAGATCGGCCTATTTCTATAAGGCCGATCTACCCTCGGGGGCAGAAACCACTTAGGCACCAGGGATTTGTGTGTGTGTATGTGTGTGTTTTGTTTGGGAGGGCAAGGGTCACTCCCCATGGGGAATATTACTGTTGGCCATATCTTCCCCCCTTGGGGGCAGATCAACCTATTTTTGGAAGGCCCATCTGCCCCCACTGGGGGCAGAAAGTCCACCAGAGACCAGGGAAGATTGTTTTTTCAAAATAAGAGCGTGGGGGTATGGCCATATCCCCACCCCAAATAAATGGGGCCAAAGTCGCTCTGCCCACCAGTGGGCAGATGGGGCAATTACTCACGATCCACACCCCGGGGGGGCAGAAAGTCTACTAGATGCCAGGGAATAAAAGAAGGAAAAAAATGTGTGGTGGTGGCTACCAACTCGTATGGGCATGGGTTTGTCCCCACCCCAACTGAAAGGGGCAACAGTCTTTCAGCTCTCCCCCCACACTAAAACATCTTATTCCACAGCAAGAAAGAGGACATTTGATTATTTTGGGTTTTGGTATTACATTTGGGCCATGAGAGCTTGGCTAACTCTCAAAATTGTCCCACTTGGAATGGTGAGGGCTGCACTTTTTGGACTTTGGGATGCTGCCATGTAGAAAAAGCCACAAGAAAACTAAACATCTGGGTAAGTCCAGGGTGGTGTGCTTCACATGCACCCGCACCATTTTCTTACCCTCAATGTCCTGCAAACCTCCAACTTTGCTGGAAATCACAAATTTTTTCCACATTTTTGTGATGGGCCATCCGGAATCTCCAGGAATCCACAAAATTCCTACCACTCATCATTGTCTCATTTATACTGATAAAAATTTTGCCCCACTTGTCCGCCTAAAAATGTTTTTATTCAAACTGCCCTTTTGGACCCGCTCTGGTTCCCCCTCAATTTCTACATGTTTTTGGCTCTTCCCTGTCACAGGCACTTGGCCCACCTACACAAGTGAGGTATGTTTACCGGGAGACTGAGGGGAATGTTGGGTGGTAAGAAATTTGTCCCGGTGCAGTGATCCCACAAAGAAATGTGGGAAAAATGTGATTTTTTTAGCTTACTTTGAGGTTTGCTGAGGATTCTGGGTAAGAAAACATTGGGGGGTCCACGCAAGTCACATGTCCCTTGGTTCCCTCGGGTGTCTAGTTTTCAGACATGTTTGGGTTTGGTAGGTTTCCCTCTATGGCTGCTGAGCCCAGGACCAAAAACGCAGGTCCCCCCGCAAAAAGAGGTAGTTTAGTATTTGATCATTTTGATGTGGCCACATAGTGTTTTGGGGCATTTCCTTTCACGAGCACTAGGCCTACCCACACAAGTGAGGTACCACTTTTATCTTGAGACTTGGGGGAACGCTGGGTGGAAAGAAATCTGTGGCTTCTCCCAGTTTCCAGAACTTTCTGTCTCCGAAATGTGAGGAAAAAGTGTGTTTTTGGCCAAATTTTAAGGTTTGCAAGGATTCTGGGTAACAAAACTTAGTGAGATCCCCACAAGTCACCCCCACCTTAGATTCCTCTAGGTGTCTAGTTTTAAAAAATGTGCAGGTTTGGTAGTTTTCCTTAGGTGCCGGCTGAGCTAGAGGGCAAAATCTACTGCTAGGAACTTTGCAAAAAACACGTCAGATTTCAATGTAAAAATGTGATGTGTCCATGTAGGGTTTCCTGTCGCAAGCATTAGGCCTACCCACGCAAGTGAGATACCATCTTTATCGGGAGACTTGCGGGAACAGAGAATAGCCAAACAAGTGTTATTGCCCCTTGTCTTTCTCTACATTTTTACCTTCCAAATGTAAGACAGTGTGTAGAAAAGACGTCTATTCGAGAAATGCCTTGTAATTCACATGCTAGTATGGGCACCCCGGAATTCAGAGATGTGCGAATAACCACTGCTTCTCAACCCCTTATCTTGTGCCCATTTTGGAAATACAAAGGTTATCTTGATACCTATTTTTCACTCTTTATATTTCAGCAAATTAATTGCTGTATACCCGGCATAGAATGACAACCCATTGCAAGGCGCAGCTCCTTTATAGGCTGTGGGTATCTAGGGTTCTTGATGAACCTACAAGCCCTATATTTCCCCGCAACCAGAAGAGTCCAGCAGATGTAACGGTATATTGCTTTAAAAAATCTGACATCGAAGACAAAAGTTACAGAGTAAAATGTGGAGAAAAATGGCTGTTTTGTTCACCTCAATTTCAATATTTTTTTATTTCAGCTGTTATTTTCTGTAGGAAAACCTTGTAGGATCTACACAAATGACCCCCTGCTGAATTCAGAATTTTGTTTAATTTTCCAAAATGTTTACCTTTCTGGGATGCTTGATTAGTTGCACGCCCATTTCTGTCAATAACTGGAAGGAGGCTGAAAGCACACAAAAAGTAAAAATGGGGTATTTCCCAGTAAAATGCAAAAATTGTGTTGAAAAATGTGGTTTTCAGATTCAAGTCTGCCTGTTCTTGAAAGCTGGGAAGATGGTGATTTTAGCACTGCAAACCCTTTGTTCATGCCATTTTCAGGAAAAAAACACAAGCCTTCTTCTGCAGCCCTATTTTCCCATTTGTTAAAAAAAAAACTAAATTTCTCTGCTATTTTGGCTAATTTCTTGGTCTCCTCTGGGGGAACCCTTAAACTCTGGGTACCCCTAGAATCCCTAGGATGTTGGAAAAACAGCACACAAATTTGGCGTGGATAGCTTATGTGGACAAAAAGGTATGAGGGCCTAAGCGCAAACTGCCCACATAGCCAAAAAAAGATTCGGCACAGGAGGGGAAAAGGCCTGTCAGCGGAGGGGTTATATTAAGATTTGTTTTTCTAACCTGGTATGGATTCATTTTGTGTGATGTTTTCAGTGTTTTACTGTCTTAAGTGTTTCACAAATGCTTTACACATAGCCTCTTAAGGTAAGCCTGCCTGCTCTGTGCCAAACTACCTGACCATGAGCACAAGTTAATTTATGGTGTTTAACTGACTAGGATTGTGGTCACTACTTAAACATGGTGCTAACCTCTGCAACTAGAGACCCAGTTTCTAACAGAGGTGCTTAGTGATTTTAGGTGCTACCATTACCTTATATCTGTGACATTGCACATCCCTAGTACTCCTGTTTGGACTTTTATGGGTTTAATGTCACATAATTTATTAAATGTTACTATATTTGTTTTAATTGGTGTGGGATTTTTCTTGTGTCATGTTTTCACTTTATTTCTGTTTAGTTGCTTCATAAATACTTTGCACATTGCTTCTTAGTTATGCCTGACTGCTTTATGCTATGCAACCAGATGGCTAAGCACAGGATAATTCAGTAACCTTTATGGTTCATCCTGATAAGGTCTGTGGCTGTTGCTTCAGAAGGGCTCACACCTTCCTCAACAAATGGCCCAGTTTGTCACAGATAAGGAGCTGTTTTTCTCTCTTTTGACACGAAACAGTGCACCATCTTTTGTTGCTCTGCCTTGCTCAATAAGTTGGTAAATCTGTTCATTAATTTTTAATGATATAAGGAAAGAGACCGGAAAAGTGGAAGAGGGAAGGGACGAGTTTCCAGTGGTTATTTGGTAACACAGAAAATAAATTGAAAGGGAGGGCACAGAGAGGAAAGTGCTGGATGCACAGAAATGTCAGTAATGAACAAGTAGATGGAAGGGAAAAAAAGTCACTCTGAGTGAAGATCAATCCAGTGGCAGAGATAGATGGAGGACCAATTTGGTGGTCACTTTCTCTGGCTTCTTTTTGCTAGATTAATGTACCTGTACTCCTGCTCTGGCCACTTGCAGAGATCCGTTTAAGTGGCATCACTTGGGTGCTGCTGTGCCTGGACCACCACTCACACTCTCAATATGACTATGAAACACTATAATATGGCATTTCACCTTCCAGCTGATGCATGGTGATTACACAGTTTGCAGGTCCAGCACAGTCAATCACACAGATTGTGGGAGCACAGTGAATGTAGCTGACAACATTCCCCGACCATTTATGAAGAGCAGCTTTATTTCAATTTTTTCAGGTTCAGTAATGATTTGGGAAAATAAGCTGCATTCTCTGTGTTCTTCATTGCATTTATCTTGCAACACTGTAGTTGCATGCAAAGTTACCATTGCTTTGCCTCTGATGGAATGTGTTGTGACCCATCTTGATTGGAAGCTGCCTATTTGAGAAGAGATACAATAAGTAATTCACTTAACAATCCTTTTATTATGTGAGATGTCTCTTCATATTGAAACCACCCACTAGAAACAGTTGCGAAGACTTGTAGCCTGAGTTTTAGATTGGCTTGAACAAAACTACCCATCCCAGAATTTAGAGAGCAACCTGGACTGGAGCAGCTGGTCTCAAATGGTGCTGGAAAAAAGGAGCAGTACCAGAAGAAGGCTATGCATTCCAGGTGCCCAATAGGGAGTATGTGGAAGAGAAAGGCAGCCCTTATGCCGAGGCCCAAACAAACATTAGGGTTGCCAAATGCCAGGGCTGGCTAATATTAATTCCTCCTTGTCCTTCTTTAATGCATGACCATACACTCCCTGTCTCTTTATCTCACTCCTTCAGGTGCTTTTTCATCCCAGATTTCTCCCTTTATCACTGTTTTCCTGTATTTCTCTCCCCCCTCCTTAACTCCTTTCCTGCCTTTGCCTCTCTTATTCTCGGGGCAATCTGATGATGGAAAATAAGTGTCTGTTATACAAAATGAGTGCCGATGGGTCGCACCTGTATCTACCGGCTCACATGAAGCACCAAAGAAGGTAAACAAACAACAAATTGTTTCATTGTTGTACTGGAGCTTGGGAAGGGTGATTGTCTTGGATGTACGAGCTTGAATGTCTCTCTTTGGGCATCTGTGACTGCATGTGTGGAGAGTGTGTTTCTGTGTTTTAGGTCGATTTATGTGTCAGAGAGAAGGCAGATATGCGTGTATTGCTCCACCTGCAATATTATTTTCAATGCTTTCTTTGATATGACTCTGAGTAAATCCAACCAGCCATCTCATATGAAACCCCCTGCATGATAAAGTCATCACTTGCTTGGTTGAAAGCCACAGCAGATTCAATTGTGGTAATTATTTTGCTGATGTGGGCATCCCTGCACCGTGGTGCCCCCTCTTAGTATAATGGTGTAATGCTTGGGTGGCATAATGGTGGAAATCCTGAGCATATTGATGGCATCAATGGCATGATTGCACCACCCTCCTGCAATAATGCCTCCTGTAACATAATGGAGGTAAATATTGGTAGACTGTGATCAACCAAGAAGCGATGGTGTGAATCCCCCGCATCTAGTATAAAGCCAGTGATAGCATGATTGTGGTAATTCCTGGCAGATTGTGGTCATCCTTGACATGATGATGTCCACCCTTGATACCTTATTGGTGGAACCTTTTTGGATATGATGGTTATTTCTGGCAGTGTACCTGTGCTTGTAAAGTAGTTCCTGTCAATTTACGACACACTGTTTTTGGGACCCAATATGCATTCACTAAATAATAATAAGACATTTTCTGGACAGATTTTATCATGGTAATTACATGTTTCTGTTTGGTAAAATTTGAATTTATTTATCTAAAATTAAAACTAGTCATTAATAGCAAAGTATTTATGAGGACAAATTGCCTGCATTTACCCACTATATTTAAACTGAGTTTGTGAGATTTATTACTGATGTTTTGATCATTAGTTACAAGAAGGCACATTTTTCCAGGCCCTGCAGTCAACCCCCCAAAGATAGAATAGCAATTCTGCACTCTGGAGTTTGGTAGGTACTCTTCATTCAATGCAATTCTTGATTTTTTATTGTGGGCTAAACAAGGTCTGTAGGTAAATAGAGAGCCTTTGTGTTTTTTTTATTTCGTTTCACAAACAGTCCTCAAACCCTGGTTTGCAAACTGTTCATGATCTAATGGTCAAAATATGTCTAAAATGTAACGCTTTGACGTTCCTTCAACACGTTTGTAATGCTAATTTTTCAGTGCTACTCCACAGATTCACACCAAATAGAGCAAAGGCACACCTGTATATAAAGTTCATGCCAAGTTTGGTGTACTTCCATTTTTGTAGTAGAGGATAGCAGAGTTTCCCATGGGAGTTAAAATGGGAAATACTCTTCTTTTGTGCCCTCCTTTACTTCCCTTTTAGCGCCTTGAGACCCGCACGGGTGAGTAGCGCACTTTATAAATGTTAATGATTTGATTTGATTTGATTCCCTCTTCTTTGATGAATCTACACACAAAGAACTTAACATGCTGAAAGTAATTGAGATTTACTCAGACCTAAACATAACTACAGAGTTGGTATTGCCAACTTTCTAATATATATAAATAACGATGTTTTGCCCAAAACAAATACAAAACTTAAATGGGTGGCCAACCCAAGCTTTTCACCTTCCTTTCAGTAAAAATACTTTCACAATTACAGTCTTGCTCTTGGAGAATCAATCAGCATTAATCCTTGATGCAAACATCTAAGAAGAAATCCTCCCCAGTCTGTGAAGGTAAATATTGGCAGCACAGAACACGGTCAGGAAAAGGTTACACTGTCTCGTGTTGCACTTTATTTTCTCTGTTCAAATGTGCCTCGTTAAACCTACACTATACTGTCAATGTACTACAAAAGAAGAACACATTTTAGAATGCATCTTTTTCATTTCATTACAATGCACTTTGTATTACAATTTGTCTTGTAAAAATACATTTTGTTGAATATAACCCCTTTTTCATTATTAGCACATTATTCTCTTAAAAACACATTTCTCAAAACATTGACAGATATATCTGTAATCTCAGGCAAACGATGAACTCTGGGAAGTAGGGCCTAATTAAGTTGTTGGCAGAAGGGTTACTCCACCCCAATGGTGACAGCTATCCAGTCTGCAGAAATCTAAATCCTATTATTTACGATGGGATTTAGATTTCGGCAGATGAAATATCCGGCACCGTTGTGACAGAGTAGCCCATCCACCAATATCTAAATCAGGCCATATGTCCCCTGTCTTGACGTTAAAAAAATCAATAACATAAGGGGGCAGGGTAGGGATGCCCCAGACTCCATGGGGGATTGAGAGTGACCCCGCCAGGGGCCAAAAATGACAAAAAACAGCATTATTGCAGCGATCCTGTGGGAATCTCAGGGGTTTAAGGAAAAATGGCAGCTGGGGTCACATTGACTAATTAGAAAAGTAGGCGCGCAGACCCCACCTTGAGGCATTATAGGCCAGAGAATTCGACCCTAAGGGCTCCATTTCATAAGGAGAGGGGCCACACAGCCTCTCTCCCTGAGCCACTAGAGGCCCCGGGACACCACATCCGGGGCAGTATAACATAAGGGAATTGGTGCATGCAGCCCCCTCACGCAATTATAGGCCCCGGGAAACCCATCCTCGGGACCGTAATGTGCACAAAGTGGGAGAGGAGCCACCCAACCCTCCTTCACGAGCCTTTAAAGGCCCCAGGGACCCCACCCCCTGGGGATTATATCTTTAATTAAAGGGGAGGGGCCCACCCTCAGGGGCCAGCTCAGTTGCTATGTTCAGGGAGCCCACCCACAGGACATAGCAGTTTCCGTGACTGCTCTGGATTGAGCAGGGAAACTTGTGTTTGCTCCCATCTGGTGGGAGCATTTTTAAAACTCCTCCCAAAGGGGAGCAATCAGAAAGTTTGCTCGGAGCAAGTGGAAGCTTTGATAATGCACAGATGCAGACAGTGAAACAGATCAATAGATTGCTCCAGCCCCAGAGGGAGCAGCATAAATAGCTGCTCCCTAAGGGATGGAGCAATGACGGCCCTTGGAGAATGTATGGGCCTGGCTAGGCTTTGAGGACCCAGGTCTCCCCCCATGGTCCCCAACACTGTGCATGGTGAGTGCCCTGGGCTGGCACCCACCAATATAACTTAATCCACCTAGAATTGGGACCCTGGAACCAAAATAGGCTTGGAGAGGGAGGCTGTGTGGTCTCCCTCCCATTTAAAAAAACACATCCCAGGGGCTGGGTGGGGGGGGGCATGTGGTTCCCCTCCCATTTAAAAAACATAAGGCCAAGGAGATAGGGCCCCCAGGGCCTAATGAGGCTTGAGGAGAGGGATCATGCGGTTCACCCCTCCCCTTTAAAAAAACAGCTCTGTGGGATGTGGTCCCCAGAGCCTATTGAGGTTAGGTTAGGAGAGTCTTTACTGCCCTAATCCCCTTTAAAAAACATAAGGCCCGGGTGATGGGGTTCCAAGGGCCTATTGATGTTTGGGGAAGAAGCCCACATGGCGCCCATCCCCTTTAACAAATAAAGGCCATGTGAATCACACAAAAAATACAAAATTACAAACATATTTTAAAAACATTAAAATCCTACCAAAAAGGTTATTTTCAGAACCACCATAACTGTTTTAAATTGGAAAATTATTTTTTGTAATACGTGGCTCTTCATGTTTGTATACCATAGTCTCTTATAGCAGTCTATACATAAGAGAAAAAGGCAAGTCTAATTTTATAAGTGTCTAGATTTCAGCCAACTTTTGTGTAATCCTATTCAGCTGTTTTTTCTGTATCACTGTCCAAAATTCTTGCATGGGGAAAAGATATTTTAGGACCCCTTCTTTTTTCTCAGCCCCGGTTCAGAGATCACCTCAAAGATTTCCAGGAAGGAACTGCGTTAGATTGACATTTTGTATGGAAAGTTTTGGACAGATTTGTCTAACGGCATCAAAGTTATTAGCAATGCACTTCCTGTGAAAACGCTGACTTAACTATAACTACACAGTTGTGACAGTCTCTGGTTTTGTGTGTGTGTGTGTGTGTGTGTGTGTGTGTGTGTGTGTGTGTGTGTTAGAGAGTGTGTACATATATCGGTGAGGATCATGTTAACTTGAAGCTTTGAAAGTACTGCCCTATTTCATGAAAGTCTTTAGGAGTTATGACTTTTTTGTTACATTATGTAAACATTATACTCTAAAATGCACTGTGTCACCAAATTTTTACAAAATTGTCTCAGGAAGTTCCACAAAACGACAGAGAGTGAGGACAAAAAAATCTCATAGAATAGAACTTCACAGTTTACAGCAACAAAGGTAATCATGGCACATAGTATGATCCATGGCATCGAAAACTGCACACAGATGCAGAAGATTCAGAAAATATGATTGTTTCACATGAGGAGAGGATGTATGGAGATTTGCAACAGCAAGAAAAGCAATTTTATTTCAGGTTGGTGGATGAAAACTAGGTTGAAGTGGAAGGAAGGAATGAGGGACATATTTACGAACAAAGACAAGACGCTAGTTACCCACCGGCTTGACCAGTCGTTAACTGGATGAAAGCAGCAGTCTTAAGCTCAACACTGAGAAAACAGAAGTATGATCTTCAGCAAGAACAACTCACTAGGGGACTCCAACTGATTGCTATTGGACCCACTCTCATATTACACACCAGAAATCATCTGCATCAGACCGTACAAGTTAACACCATCAATCCATCAAACTTCCACAGGCTGAAGATGCTGTAGAAAATAGATCCGCCACCAGTGACTGTGTCCCTCACTATAGAAACAAATCAGTTACCCGTCACTGGTGCCAGTCTGCCTGAAAACTGACCCTGAAGTGCTACAAAGTGTTAATGCCCATTCGATCTGCAGAACCATACATTAGGACAGTGATACTCAAAGTACGGCCCCGGGGCCTCATCCGGCCCTCCTGACCTTTAAACGCAGCCCCATGTTAAACAGCAACACTGAGCTGCTGTTTCCTTGAGGGAGCACTAAAATTCCAAAACATTTTACCTAAAAGGGCAAGCCATTATTTTCAACTAAACTAACACATTAACTAAAGTCAGAAAAAAGAAGTAAAGGTGTCCTGCACCACCTAACTTTAGAAAGACATTCTTTTTTAAAGAATCTTGCAACATACGTGAAAAAATGTGAAAGTCTCTACAAAAACCAAAAACGTGTACTTGTTTAACATGAAGAAACGTTTCGCCTTCGTGATCGTTTGCAAACATAAATTAAAAGACATTCATGTTTCCCCCAACCCTGGAAACAATGAACTAGGAGACAAGTCAGTTGTTATGTTCACTGTTTGAGTGGCCGGAATTGCTATTATACATGGACAACACCTGGCACCCTGCTGGCATCTATGTGGCCCTCGATCACATGACACGCCAAACTTTTTGGCCCCCTGGAAAATGTTTGTAAGTACCCATGCATTAGGACCATCAAGATTGCCCTCAAAGGTTCTAAGTAGCAACGCCCACCTGGCAGCCTACTGGGTAGAAGTGCTGGAGGTTGCTGAGCCCTCTGCATTTCTCAAAGCCACCAGAGAAGCCTGCACAATATGTCAGCCCAAGCTAAGAGCCCACCTTGCCTTCTTTACGAGGCTCATTCATTTACAAAGCAGAAACACTAGGGGGGTCATCGCCCGCCAGACTTCCCCCCTCCAAAATACCGCTCCGCGGTCGCAAGACCGCTGAGGGTATTTTGGCTTTTGCACTGGGCTGGCGGGCAACCGCCAAAAGGCCGCCTGCCAGCCCAGTGCAAAAACCCTTCCCACTAGGACGCCGGCTCAGAATTGAGTCGGCGGAGTGGGAAGGTGCGACGGGTGCAGTGGCACCCGTCGCGTATTTCAGTGTCTGCAATGCAGACACTGAAATACAAAGTGGGGCCCTCTTACGGGGGCCCCTGCAGTGCCCATGCCATTGGCATGGGCACTGCAGGGGCCCCCAGGGGCCCCACGACAACCCATACCGCCATCCTGTTCCTGGCGGGAGAACCGCCAGGAACAGGATGGCGGTATGGGCTGTCAGAATCCCCCATGGCGGCGCAGCTTGAGATTCCCAGGGCAGCGGAAAACCAGCGGGAGACCACCGGTTTTCCACTTCTGACCGCGGCAAAACCGCCGCGGTCAGAATGCCCTTCGGGGCACCGCCAGCCTGTTGGCGGTGCTCCCGCCGACCCTGGCCCCGGCGGTAAGGAACGGCCGGGGTCAGAATCACCCCCTAGATCTTTGGGGAAAGACTATAAGACAAGAGAAAAGTGTTTTCAACAGTGTTTATTTTTTTCTTAGAAGGTCACTCGTAGAGGGCCTGATTTACAAAGAGCCTCTGCATTCTTGGACGAATCTCTGCATTGCAGTTTCTCATGTTTCACATGTCTAGTGCCAAAATATTGGATTTAACGTCATTTTTTGCCTGCGGAAAACTACCTTGCGTCAATGAGATGCAAGGTAGGCGTTCCCGGGCAAAAAATGCCTCGAAGGCCCTAGCACCTTATTTATCCTCCTGTGCAAAAATCACGCACGGGAGGAGGAGGGCCTTAAATAATGGCATTAAGCCTGCTTAGCGCCATTATTTAAAGTCTGGGTATGGGCAGGCATTAGGAGACCTGAAGGGCAGATTTCCATCATCAGAGACCATGGAAATTGCCCACAGGTACTTTCGTGTCCCCAGGGACACCCCCACCCACCCCTACCCACACCAGGAGGTAACTTACGAATGTGGGACCCATCCGAAGGTAAGTCCGGGTGAGTATTTTGTTTTTGTCCAATGCCACTCGGGCCCTGACTTGGGGCCCCTTGCACGGCACTGGCCCCAATGGCCATGCCCAGGGGACATTCATCCCCTGGGCATGGCCATTGGGGTGGTGGGCATGGCTTCTGTCTTTACTAAGACAGGAGCCATGTCCATGGGGCTTGTGCGCCAGAAAATGGCACTACACTGCCCAGAGGCAATATTTTTGCCTCTAAACAGTGTAGCGCCATACTTTAGCGTACAAGCCCCGGTTCCCCCTACGCCTCTCAGGCCCTGTTAGCATCCTTTCCAAGGACACTAACAGGGCCTTAGCGCCGGCTAGTGCCATTCCTTAAATATAGCACCTGACCGGGGACTAGGAATGGCGCTAGTCGGCACTAAACGTTTTGCCGCAAACCTGCGTTAGCACAGGTTTGCGCCAAAAGTATAAATATGGGCCTTTGTGATTCCGGCCTGCTAGATGCTGGGTGCAAATCTGAGAGTTTCACCACAGCACCTCTGAATGGAAGGAACATTCTCCTCTGAAGAATGACAAAAGCCATGAAATGTGGCATGTGATTTCCAGCGTGACTTCACACATATTTCACTGTGAAAATTCCAGAAATGTGGGTAAACTGAACTTCAACCACCATAATGTATTGTGGGAAAGCTGGTGCAACAAATGAGAGCATGGACCACACTGCATGGGGTGCTCAAAAACCTCCACCTGAGCAGGAAGTAAATCACATAAAATGTATCTGAGCTGGTGGAACTCACCATGCTTCAGTTGGTCTTTTACCACAGCATCGTAAGAAAATCATATAAACAATGCAGAATGGGAGAACTATTTTCTTTGAAGAATTGTAAAAACAATGAAACAAATGGTTTTCATTTGATTGCAAAAATATCTGAAATTTGAGGAAGCTGTACTGTATCTACCACAATGTATTGCAGGCGGTCAAGTGCAACATTTGGGACTCCGACCCACGCTAAGAGAAATCCCCTGAAGGGGGCATTCAAGTCACCTAGGTGGGGTAGCAGGGAATGATGTCAGCACTACAGAAGTGAGGCACCTAAGCTTGAGCATGGTGATGAGAATAGTGGATCAGGAGGGGAAAGTGTGAACTACCCCAGCTGTAGTCTATCAAAGAGATCGAGGGAGCTTCAGGAGATGGGAAGATAGTGTATGTATCACTCCATAAATATATATCTAAGGAGCACATGGATGGTGTAATGCCCAATGGGCTCAATCAACTCACCTCACTGCAGGAGTAAATCTTTAAACATGAAGATTCAGCATCTCCCAGGGATTTTTGGCTATTATTGTTTGGGTCAAATGACCTTCTGATTTGGATGGGATAGTAGTTGGAGGGGTGAGAGTAATTTTAATAATTGTTGTGTGGACGTGGATTCGGGTAGCTACCAGACCTACTAATCCCAGGGGCGTAGCTTGGTCATTAGGATTGGGGGGGGTGAGCTTCAGATTTCCCAACAATCCCACTGGAATATCATGGTAAAATACAGTATGAGATGCAGTGCATAAGGGGGCTTAAGGAGCAGTGGAAAGGGAGAGCGGGTTGGATCGTTAGGGTTAATTAAAAGACAATGGGGGTGATTCTGACCGCGGCAGACGGCGGTCGCCGCCCGCCAAGCGGTTCCCGCCGAAAGACCGCGGCGGTCATTCTGGCTTTCCCACTGGGCTGGCGGGCGACCGCCGAAAGTCCACCCGCCAGCCCAGCGGGAAACACCCTTCCCACGAGGAAGCCGGCTCAGAATGGAGCCGGCGGAGTGGGAAGGTGCGACGGGTGCAGTTGCACCCGTCGCGAATTTCAGTGTCTGCAAAGCAGACACTGAAATTCTTTGTGGGGCCCTCTTACGGGGGCCCCTGCAGTGCCCATGCCATTGGCATGGGCACTGCAGGGGCCCCCAGGGGCCCCACGACACCCCATACCGCCATCCTGTTCCTGGCGGGTGAACCGCCAGGAACAGGATGGCGGTATGGGCTGTCAGAATCCCCATGGCGGCGCAGCAAGCTGCGCCGCCATGGCGGATTCCCATGGGCAGCGGAAAGTCGGCGGTACACCGCCGGCTTTCCGCTTCTGGCCGCGGCTGTACCGCCGCGGTCAGAATGCCCGGCGGAGCACCGCCAGCCTGTTGGCGGTGCTACCGCCAACCTCCGCCATGGCGGTAATTACCGCCAGGGTCAGAATGACCCCCAATATGCTGTAAAATACCCAACAGTTATAAGAAATTCAAAACAATGAAGCGAGAGAGTGAGTGTGTGTGTGTTTGTATTTTTTTGGTTGTGTGTGCATGTAAAAATACTAGGGGAAATCCAACAGCCACTTCATCGTCCCCTACTGAAAGCACTGATACCCAACTATTTACTAGAGAGTCCATTTATTTGGGGGGTGTAATACCCCAAACTTCCACCCCTCACCCGAAGCCACACCCCTGACTATTCCATGTACATATACAAACTGATTCTTGCAGGGCTCCAATTTATATAATTTAGGGGACAGTCGGACTTAATTAAAAAATGATCTTTCTTTCAAATCCATGCCATGCCGGTGTCCTGGCAAAACCAAGGTAAGCAGGATAAGTCTTATTTGTTCTAAAATTGCTTTCCAGCGTGGTAAATTGCTTGTGTTTTCATGACTTCTGATATCATTCCCCATATAAAATGAAAATGTGTGGGAGGAAAGCTAGAAGCAAAGGAGAGTGCCACCGTGTTTATACACGATACAGCAATGGCCTCTGAGATCAACAAAAAAGTTTTGGACTTGCATGTAGGGGAAAGTGATATGAGATATGCGGGATCATTCTTGTTCTGGCAGGGCAGTATCCTGCTAAGAATGTCATTTTCCAGCATAGCTTGTACAGGATGCCATTCTGGCTAGACTTTGAGAGATTAACAGACCAGGGCTTGGCCCAGTGGAATGCATCAAACATGAGGGTCAAGAGAGGAGCTTGAGCGTGAGACACTGCTCAACATTGGCCTCTTTTGACAAAGGGAGAGCACAATCTGAGCTTTTAAAAGTTGCATAATTTATTTTTATATAACAATCTTTCGTTGCTATTTCAATTGTCATGATATTTAGGATCACTATTCAGCATTAAAAGCTGCTACTCCTATCACCACCTGGGTAGCTGCTCTAGTCTCCATCTGGTTTACCCAGATACTGGGATCGCTCTCTTTTTATTTAACTACTGCATATCTCTGTCACCCCTCTATGTAGGTAGTCCCTTCTGGATGCCCGTAAGCAAGCAAAAATGTTAGACACAGCATCTCACGTGAACCAAAAACATCAAAGATATGACACAAAGTTGGCTATGACGTTGCGCCCTAAAGCTCTAAAGCCTTGCCATCAAGAAACACCACGAACAATCATCCAAGAGAACACTTGAGTGAGAATATCTCACAACTACGGCACAGCTCAAAGTTGACACACAACCGGCAACACCAGCTCCAGACTATGGCCTTCATTATAAGTTTGGCAGGTGGCGCATTCCGCCCGCTAAACTCCTACCACCATATGACCGCCGGTGCAGCCAGAACATCGCGGCCCTATTGTGAGTCTCCCGCTGTCCCAGTGGGATACAGGGCCTTTACATTGCCACCGGCTCGTAATCCATCCGGCGGCAATGTGGCGGTACATCGTGTGCGACAGCACCAGTCGCACTTCCCACTGCCCGTAATTTGGGCAGAGGAAAGCGTGACAGGGCTGTCTGAGTTTGTTCACAAAGACAGCGAGTTCCCTAACCAAAGTCATTGAGTGGGAATAGACCACGGGCACGGGAGGCAATGAGACTTTAAGACTATGGAAGAATTTATGGTTGGGGCCTTTCCGGGAGGCCCGACGCAAGGTTCTGTTCCTGGCCCAGTGGCTCAGTGAACTAGCTTGTCCGTTTCATTCATTTGTGTTTGATCCCGTGTTACGGGTTCGCGTCCTGACAGGTCTGAGCATCCTTTTGCGGTGGGTAAAATGGGTTGCTAACAATTAACATCTCTTGCCCGTCAATAGCACCGAAAGAGATCCTAGGTGTGAACATTGTGCTCTCCATAAACACGTCCTGTTGTGATGCAGTATTCCCTCTGTGCTAAGAGTTGGAGATGTATTCTTGCTAGGAGGGCAAGTCTCAAAACTAGCCGCTTGCAGTTTTTGCTGACATACTGTTTCCGTTTTTCTACAATATACAGTTAGCTTAGAAAGTGCAACCTACTGTGATATAAAACTCTCTCTTTGGTCGAGCAGGTAACTTTGACTGGGCCTATCAGCTGCTCTGACGTTTGCGGATAGTTTGCTGATAAAGCCGATTTGTATTGCGAGCAAACACAAGCTGCACGTCAACTGCGGTAAAGGTGCACACTTCAAAGATGTGACCGACCCACAACCAGCTTCCTTGTGCCAAAATCACCCCTACTCCGACCCTGTGGCAGTTGGAATAATGCAAATTGTATATCGCAGTTAGGCGAGAACTATCCGTTTACAAACAAGTATAACTGATGTAATTTATGAAAGCAGAAAAAATGAAGACAGTCACCTGTGATATGAAATGTTACAGACGCTAATGATTGAAAGTGAACACGGGCAGGGACTATTTAGTGATCTCCTGAGCAAGATCTTTGATGAAGAATGGAAGAGGCGCCCGAGCTAGATGTCACTAACAAACGGATAACAAGCCCTTTGAGGCCTCTTTTCAGGCAGATTCGGCTCAGGTCCGCGCTAAAATGTGCATGCACTGCCCTCTACCAGTCAACCTTCATAACAGCGACAACGATTAGCCGGTTACTTACAGAAAACACTACTGTCCTGTTGAGCACTTGAGCCACGTGATAGAAGTCCACCGCACCAGACAACAAATGCTACTGCAGTGCTTAATTTAAGACGGTGGTTTCCGGTGCGGGGCACCAGCACCTATTTTTGAGGGCAGGCACTTATTTTTCTGCCTCAAGCATTTACTGCGAGCAAAAGACACATTTGGGAAACACGGAGGAAGAGAAAAACGAAAAAGCATCAAAAAGGGAGACAGCAGAAAGCTGCAAGAGTGAGCTGAAGGGGCAGGAAGTGGCTGTAAAAGCATTAAAGTGGCCCGCGAAGGCTTCACGATCTCCCTGACTTAGTATTCCGTGCTCGCACTTTAAATTGCTGCAGCCGCGTGTTTCAGAGTAGAGCGTTGGGCACCAGCACATTTTCATTTACAAATTAAGGCCCATATTTATACTTTTTTTAGCGCCGGATTTGCGTCCTTTTTTTACGCAAATACAGCACTAAAAAAGTATAAATATGGGCCTAAGTACTGTGCTACTGCTAGGCATCTCAGGTCCCTTGATGACAGGAGTGGCATTTGAAGACCATCCGTTAAGTCCAAAGCTGCCGGCTTTAGTACTGGGGAACTAGGTTCGAGTCTTTGCGTCTGCTCAATATCTTGTGATTCTGGCCAAATCGCTTTATCTCCCTGTGCCTAAAGAATTAGTGTTACCTTGTGTGATATAGCTGATGCTCATCTGAAACGCTCCAATACCTTCCGGTCAAGTTAGCTCTATGTAAAAGATGCAAAAATAGCTGAGTGCTAAAAGGTGGTAATTCTCATCGGAGGGGTATTGCATCACAGACACTCATCTAATACGTCTGTGTCAGTGTGAAAGAAGTCCTGGGAAACCTACGTCTGAGCTGTGATGTAACAAAGATTGTGCAACACCGTCTAGAGTCCAAGGTGGAGTCTACGGTGAGACAGGAACATGGACCTGCCTGAAGTACCCATTCAGAAGGGCATCAAGCACTCTACTACAACAAAGGTCGAAGGGCAGTTATTTGTGCTAGGGTGACTACCCATCTGTAATTTTCACTGACGGTCCGTAATTTAGCCCCACCGTCCGTTGCGTGTGATGCTTGCGTTAACTGACTGCATTTGGCCATGATTTTAGCCTTTCAGTTAAAGACAAAATACATTTAGTCTGGAGTGGAAGGCAGGGCGGGAGTCTCATGTTCTTGGTCATGAGGGAGGGGCAGGCAGATAAGAAACGGGCCTTCTTGCCAGGGTGCATGCTTCCCAAAAGAAATGCAAAAGTACGTAACTGCCAAATCTGCAAATGTTAAGGGGCTTGGAAACTGGTATTGGCTTAATTGTTGGAGTCACTTGAAGCTTTCTTATGGCAAAGATTTTCTTTTAGAGAGGTGTTGTAAGGGTGTTCCAAGCTGATCTGTTGAGTTTGTGCTTTTAATGGAAAGTCATAAAAAATGTTCACCCCTAGGTATAATCTATATGTTATGAATTCTATACTTTAGAAGTACTTTTTATCTATAACCTAAATGTAAATGTGCATTTTGTGGCAGCCTCTATTATGCTGCATGTAATGCATGTTTATAATATTGACTTCCACATTCACAGTCCTTTCAGGGTCTTCGGGACCTCATAGTACTAACAAGCATTGGCAAAGCCAATAGGTCTTGTCTATGCAAGAGCTATTGGCTTTGCCAATGTGTTCTAGCTATGTTGTACACCAGAGTGGCTCCTGTTCAGCATGGCTAAAAGTTAGTGGCATAGAGGAGAGTGGTGTGGAGTGTTGTAGACTGGAATGGCACAGAGGGGAGTAGAGTGTTGTGGAGTGGCAGAGAGTGTTGTGTTTAGGAGTGGCATAGTGTGGAGTCGTGTAGAGTCGCACACACTGGAGTGGCATAGAGTTGAGTGGACTGTGTAGAGTGCATTGGCGTAGATTGTTGCAGAATATAGTGGTGTAGAGTGCAGTGGCATTGAGAGCAGCAGCGTAGAATTCAGTGGCGTACAATTCAGTGTCATAGAATGCAGAGACACAGATTACAGTGGTGCATAGTAGAGTGCAGTGGTGCAGAGGTGAATGGCGCCGAGTAGAGTGGCACAGAGTGCTGTGGCATAGAGTAGAGTAGTGTAGAGTGCAGTGGCATAGAATGCACAGTAGAGTTGAGTGGCATAGAGTGGTGCAGAGTAGAGTAGCGTAGAGTGGAGCAATGTAGACTATAGTATAGTGCTATAGAGTGCAGTGGTTTAGAATGGAGTGATGCATAGTAGAGTGGCATAGAGTGTAGTGGTGTGGAGTGTATTGGCATAGAATGCAGTAGTACAGAGTACAGTAGTGTAAAATTCAGTGGCAGAGAGTGCAGAATTGCAGAGTAGAGTGTCATTAAGTGCAGTGGTGTAGAGTGGAGTAGAGTGGCATAGTGAACAGTGGCAGAGTACAGTGGTGCAGAGTAGAGTGCAGTGGCATATAGTGCAGTTGTGTAGAGCGCATTGGTATAGAGTTCAGTGGTTTAGAGTGCAGTGGCATAAAGTAGAGTGGGGCAGGGTGGAGTAGAGTGGCATAGAGTGCAGCGGCATAGAGTGCAGTGATGCAGAGTACATTGGTTCAGAGTTTGAGTGGCGTAGAGTGGAGTGGTGCAGGGTAGAGTGCAGTTAAGTAGAGTGTCATTGAGTGTAATGGCATAGAGTAAAGTGGTGTAGAGTGCAGTGGAATAGGGTGGAGGTGTTACAGAGTAAAGTGCTTTGACATTGAGTGTATTGGCATAGAGTGCAGTGCTGTAGAGTGCAGTGTTGAAAAGTGGCGTAGAGTGAAGTTGTCAAGAGTAGACTGGTGTGGACTGGAGTGGTGTAGCATGGAGAGACACAGATTGCAGTGATGTAATGCAGAGTGGCACAGAGTGTATTGGCATAGAGAACAGTGGTGTAGAGTAGAGAGGAGAAGCATGAAGTGACATAAAGTGCTGTGGCACAGAGTGGAGTGGTTCAGAGGGGAGTAGAGTGCAGTGGCACAGAGTGCAGTGGCATGGAGTGGTGTAAAGTGGAGTGGTGCAGAGTAGAGTGCGGTGGTGTGGAGTGGTGTAGAGTAGAGTGGTGTGGCGTAGAATGAAGTATGCATGGTGTGGTAGCACACTGCTATTACAGACAAGATGTTTTGATTGAAATGACAATTACGTTTGCACAGATATACAGTTTTACTAATAAAACTATACAGTGCACAGACAATGTTATGTGGAAATTGCATCACCTTTTAACAAAAATGTGCTTTGTTTGTGTTCCTGGTTTTGACATATTTTGAAATATTTGCACAGTTCATTTAAATGTTGTCATGTAATAGAAAAAAATATCTTACCTACCCCCAGTATCCAGCGAGATTGTCGCATAAATCCTGTCACTTTGAAGTCAGAAAACGAAAAGTAAACACCAAGCTCCCACCGAAGACAGAGCATGACATCTGACCTTGTTCTTTGAATGCAAAACTAATGTGACAACATAAAAACAAGATTTACAGGCCTGTTTACAGAAAAGGACTCTGAAGGATACTGTAAATAAGGTTTGGGCAAGGGTAAGGATGAACTCCTGTTGGACAGCATAAAACAAATAAAACCAACAAATCGACAGCAAAGAAATGTGAGTTACAAAGCCAATGGCAAACAGTGGGCAGAATGCATTCCGAGGGAAGTTCTCTGAATGTACCTAAAGGGGCAGCTGTGGGATACTTTGTGGTGAAAGTCCAGTATTTTAGCCCAGTCTGTATCTTGCAGAGGTTTGGACACATCAATCTACCAGGTGATATGACAAGAAGTCCTGGAGTGGTCTCCATGTTGCAGGAAAGGTCGGTACACCCATCCTATCAGTTTGCCACCAGTCCACATAGTATAGAGCTTCTGGCACTCCTCATGTGGGGTAGACCTAGGTGGCTGCCATGAAATAGTGCATTTAATGGTTGTTTAAGATGTTTGTAAGTAAGGAGTTGACCCAGGGGAAGATTTTAGTCTGCCACAGAGGTTTAGAAATCTAGTAGCTCGACATCCACAATCAAATCCTTCCAATTTTAAGATGCCTGCAGCAGGCCACTGATGCAGCGGCCCTGAGTGCAGCTGTCCTGTGTGAGTGGGAATGCCTAGCAGTAGGCAGTAGCAGTAGCAGTAGTGTTGGGTTTCTTCATGTTGGTAAGTTTACAGGTTCTAGAAAGGCAAGAGAAAGCTGTGCAGGATAACCCCGGAGGGCGTTCCTTAGAATGGTCAGTGGAAAAAAATGAGTAGTGCAGTAAGCCTTCCTTAAAGTCTTTACAAATTAAGCCTATCTCATGCAAGTTGTGGCCAGACATCTAGCGAGCCACTCGTTGGAGCTGTGTAGCTAGACAATAACATTCTAAGTCGGAAGGGCTAATCTACCCGCAGTCACGGGTAGCTTTAGACTGGAAAGAGCTAATCGACGGTGCCCCAGCAACCAAATCAGATGTGTGGCGTGTCTGAAGAAGTAATGAGGGATGAGCAGGGGAAGGTTTGCAAAATAATACAATACTCGGGGTAGCACACCATCTACACTAGTGCCAAGTGGCTTATTATAGAAAGCAGAAGAGAAGACCAAAAAGCAAACTGGGCTCGGAGGGACTGTGTGGCTCTGCCTAGATTTCCATTGTGCAGATCTGTGGGAAAAAGCTAGATATTACTCCCTAGGAATCAAAAGGTAACTGCTTCTCAATTCAATCTGAGGTCTAATTGTATATAATGGGGAAAGCACTACAATATGTTAAAGAAAAAAAAACGAATTACATTTTAAAATCTTTCTCACGTTCTTAAATTTTGTTTGTGCAAATTAAATCCCAAATATTTGGAAAATTCTATGTGTACTTTGACAATCTAGTTCATTGGTTTGGCCTTGGCTCAATTGCAAAACCATTTAAGACATGGACACAGAGTGGACAATTACCCAGCACAACGTTGCAAGGTCCCTGTCCCCTGCACATCCTTCACAAGCACGAACAGCAGACCATTGCACCAGAAGAGTCTGCCAGGGTAGGTGGATGCTGCTTGTTCAACCACTGGACAGTGCCTCTTCTGTTTGTCTCCTCTCTGCTGAGACAATTCCGCAAGTATGCAATACTTGCTGATACTCTTGGTGGACCAATCTTATCTGTTTTTAGGAATTGTCCCATCCTGTTTTTTTCCTTATTTATCCAGTTCTTAGCAACAACCATTTGAACAAGTTGCTGTCGATCTCCCATATGATCTAGATTTCATCCCCCTCTTTAATTCTCTGTGATTGGTAGTCCGGGCTCCCAGCACTGAGATAAGCATGGAGTCCCGGACATACACTCTAGTGCTGTGAGACTATGGACAAGTTGTAGGTACCTCACATCCTAACATTAGGTATGAGACTGTAGCAGACACAATCCGCTCTGTCTCACTAAATGTTTTTTAGGTTTAAAGTTCACAGGAGGTTGAGGCAAACCAGATGTTTTTGTTCTACTTGTTTAAACTACTATAAGGTTACTTACCTTAATGTTTCCAAAACTGTTTGCCAGGGGATTTAAACTGTTTAGAAACATAGTTAGTATGTTGCTGTAGGGACTGTGCTCATGCTACAGCAACCGTGCCACTGAAGTTGCTGCAGGGAGTGTGCTCTATGCCATTGCTGCATGGTGTGTGCTAATGCTTCAGGCAATGCAAGTTAGATGTTGCTGCAGGGAGAGTGATCTCGGCTGTTGCTGCATGGTGTGTGCTAGTGCTGCAGGGAGTGTACATCTGATAACACTTAACTTGTGTTAGAAGCTTAAGCCGCTGCTGACCACTCTGTCTCTGCATTGTGTGAGGTAGAGATGAAAAACTGCTTTCTGCTTTTGTGTGAGGAAAGCATGCACTGCTGCTTCACATACTGCAGTACTTTAATGCAAGGGAGTTTTGTACAGATATCACTCAAGTTGCATCTGGTTTGTATAGGAGCATGGATATAGCCTGTCCTAATGAGCCTACTTCTGAAAGAGGCCTTGCATGGCAGCTTCCTGTGCATTATCATCGCCTATGTGGGGGACGGCTGAAAAGCTGCCTGTCCTATAACTGGTGTGAGTGACGGAAGATTGAGCTGTGACTTTTAGCGCTATACATATTGTGAATGCTATTGAAACTTCAATGTGTGCCGCATGCTTAGTCTGAGAGGCAGCTTTATTCTGTTGGTAAACCCAGACTTACTCCTTTGCCAATACTTTTTTTCCTGGCACACCTCCCTGACTGGCCTGATATTTCTCTGCGAAGTGAGATCTTAGAAGCTCAGATGCAAAATCCCTATAGTCCAATTTATTAACTCCTACAGCTACATGTGCTTCATTACCTTGGTGCGTAACGCTGGGTAGTACACAATGGGGCATATTTACTAACATTTCACACACCATGGGGATGCATAAAAGAGAGAAAGCAGAAATGCATCATATCTACTAAGATATGTCTCCTAGCACTGGTGCACCTTGTGCTGTCTACCACCAATGCAGGCACTCTTGCACTGAGGTGCAAGGGTATCTGCGTTACAGGCAGGATTGATTTTGGGCAAGAAGGACTACCTTCCTGCACAAAAACAATCCTTAGAAGCAATTTTCGCTTTCCATGTGTGCTGCGCAATGCAGCACCCACAGAAAGATGAAGTAACGTGGAGAAATAAATACATTTCTCCTTGTTATGCCTGCTTCTGGGAGGTGTAGCTTTTTGGTGCAATCCTTTGTTTACTCACCTTAGTAACTCTTAGATTCTGTCAAAATGCAAGGGTGGATACATGGGAACGCCCATGCTCCACCCATAGAAAGCCTCCCCAATGCAAAGTAATCTAAGGAAGCTGCATTTACTAAACCACACAAAGGGGCTTTGCATGGCTTAGTAAACGCCAAAAAGGATTTTGCATCGGGGCTCTGCCACAAAAGTGATGAAACCCTGACACAAAACCTTAGTAAATCGGGGCCTACGTCTATCTTGTTGTTTTGCTGTTTAGGTGGCCATCAAAATTAAGTAAATATTTTCTAAAATAGTCGTTTCCTTGAATGCTTAGCTTTGCAATAGTTTTCTAGCAGTTCTTGGAATCCTGGAAAATGATAACTTACTTAATTGTAGTTATTTAATGTGTTTAAGAATTACGGGTCACTCTGTCTCTTTTTGCTCAACATTTATATTTTTCCATCTTTTCATTTTGGGCTTGTTGAGTCAAAACGTATCTTGCATGCTTACCGTCCTTTCCCAGTCTTGACAAACTGTCTGTGGCTGCTTCAACACGTATGCTTAACCAGTTTACTCGTGAACTTGAAGAATTTATTGAGTAGCGTGACTTATTATGGGTGAGTGCAGCATCACAGAGATGTATTTCAGGAAGTGGCTGCCGTTTGTGAGAGAGCTGTCGCAGTCATGTCAACATTCAGCTGTTACAGAAGTTGTTGTCACCTTGGCAGTAGCACCTATCGTGTAAATATTCTCATCGGAGGTTCCTTTGCTGTTCTGCGCATGCTCTCCTTTCTGTCTCTGTTAACAATTGACCCTCAATCATGGATCCCATTGCGTCAAATCTTTTCACGTGACTCTTGCAACTCAGCCCTTTATCTACGCCTCTTGTGCTATTAGAGACTCCTGTTAGGACATTAGCTTCTTGTTAGTCTATGCTTTTTTCACATTTCCGATTTAAAATAGCTACATGGAGAAGCCGTGGGCCTGACTACAAATTGGGTAGAGCAGAATCCCGGGGCGAGATACAGGGCCGTATTTATACTCTGGTTGCGCCGAATTTGCGTCGTTTTTTTCGACGCAAATTCGACGCTAAACTAACGCCAACTAACGCCATATTTATACTATGGCGTTAGACGCTTCGGGCGCCAAAGTGCCCGGAGTGTGCGTCATTTTTTAGCGTGAACCCCTTCCTTGCGTTAATGATATGCAAGGGAGGCGTTCCCGTCTTAAAAAATGACTCCCAGGCCTTTACGTGGTATTTATACTCCCGGGCAAAAATGACGCCCGGGAGTGGGCGTGGCCAAAAACGGCGCATTTGCGCCGCTTTTTAACGCCTGGGTCAGGCATGGCGTTAAGGGACAAGTGGGCTCAAAATGAGCCCAGAGTGCCCTCCCCTGCCCCCAGGGACCCCCCCTGCCACCCTTGCCCACCCCAGGAGGACACCCAAGGACGGAGGGACCCATCCCATGGACATTAAGGTAAGTTCAGGTAAGTATTTTTTTTTTTTTTTGTGGCATAGGGGGGCCTGATTTGTGCCCCCCTACATGCCACTATGCCCAATGACCATGCCCAGGGGACAGAAGTCCCCTGGGCATGGCCATTGGGCAAGGGGGCATGACTCCTATCTTTACAATGATAGGAGTCATGTTGATGGGGGATGGGCGTCGTTAAAAAATGGGGCAAGTCGGGTTAAGACGATTTTTTCGACGCAACCTGACTTGCCCCATTTTAAGACGCCCATACGCCATTTTCCCCCTACGCCGGCACTGTCTGGTGTACGTGGTTTTTTTCCACGCACACCAGGCAGCGCCGGTCTGGTAGCGCCGGCTAACGCCATTCAATAAATACGGCGCCCGCATGGCGCTTCAGAATGGCGTTAGACGGCGCTAAATTTTTTGACGCTAAACTGCGTTAGCGCAGTTTTGCGTCAAAAAGTATAAATATGGCCCACAGTTCTGTTCAACCACAAGTGCCCCAGTGTTAGCTGGCCCAGGATTACCAGGCACAGGAACGCCAGGGCTGATTTTAATTTTACCAATGGAAACGTTTCCGGCAAAATCGGGCGCAACCTGGATGGTGGGAAAAGTGGAACTCGGCTCCCGTTCAGTCCCTTCTTGTGGCAGGGGGCAAGCTTGCACACTCGTGCCTGCCTATCAACCGTGTCGGCATGCCCCGGGCACCCTCGCCATCTCCCGACCGCCAGGAAACCCCTTGCTCCCGATGGCCATCTGGTTTAAGCCGTTGATATATGAACGGAAAAGGGCTCGCGTTCAGGTCATAATAGGGATCAGTATGCGGATTTTGACTCAGCAATATTGGCTATTCCCCAGTCCTTGCGGAATAACTCATAATTGCAGTGCAGCGTTGCAGCTGGCCGGATCTGACAACACAGTAAAAGTACTTTATTCGTTTGAAGCGTTTCTCTGTTACCCTTGTCTTTTCTCTGAGAATTAAAAGGTTCCAGTGCCACCTTGTGGCCACTTGCAGGTGCAGCAAATGGATGCAGGTAAAGGCATTTAATTAATCATATTTCAACAAGCACTATCACACGAGGTTTGCAATGCGGCTAAACTATTAACCAGTTTGCAGACGATCAGTATTTTGAGAGAGACACCTGCTTGTCAAGCACATTATCTTTGAAAAGCGAAGGCCAAATAAGTCCTCTATTTTTTGGCCCTCTGCAGGCGGGCCGGAGGGCCATTTAACCCGCTCGCGCATTTTTCTAACAACCCTGATTTAATTACAGCAGACACAACATGGGTTCAGCAAACGAGGTAGATGTCCGAGACGGAGAAGACAGAGAAAGGAGGAGAGTGACAGGGAATGGGTGTATGGTAAGAGAGAGAGGGGAGGAGGAAGAGATCAGGGGTGGTTTAAACCAGTGGTTGCCATCCTTTTGACTCCTGAGGACCCTCCTCCCCCGAATCATTACTGGAAGCCAGGGACCCCCCTGCAATTTGTATGATTTAAATTTCAAACATTAAAATACTTATTCACAAGAAATACACGAACAAGTACACACTAAAAAAGTACTCGAATTACAAAAGATATAATTATTTTATATTGACATTTTTTTTTAACAAAAATTAATGGGAAGGTTGGAGCTCCATCGCGGCAACTAACTTTTCAATGTTTGGTTTTATTTAGGTAAATTGAATCCTCAGGTCAGATTCTACATTTCCCAAGCGATTTCTGTTTTTTTTAGTTACATAAGACCTGAGATTGCTTTTCCACATAAATTGGTGGGCAGAGGAAGTAAAACCATAAAGGCCTCTCTTCTCTCCATAGCCTCTTTGTCAGATGTAATTCATTTGTTTTACCACCCCTCTCATACCAGTGTAGGGTGTTGGAGCACTTTACAAGGGACTACAATGTGTAGGATTAACATGCCATCCACACTGGTAGGCATTTTCCAAGAGTGCTTGGTCTGGAGAAGCACAAACTCAGAATTCAGAACAAAACACAGTGGTTAGTGTTAACTTTAATAATATGAATGCATTTCTACACAAGCAAACCTTTTTAGCAGCATATGGAAAATGGAAGACTGGGGAAAAAACGTTGTAATTGGTGCAGTGCAGTTCGCATGCAGCTCTTTAACCTCTTAAGTGCGGGCGTCGGCCACTGGCCGACGCCCACACACCCTCCCTGGTGCGGGTCACGACCAGTGGGTGACACCAGGAAGGGCATTAATAAATCCTCGGGTGCGTCGCACCCGAGGATTTTTTTTTTTTTTTTTACCCCCCCCGGTAGACACGGAAGCTACCGTGTCTCCCCCCGCCCCCCACCCCCCACCCGCCCCTTTGTGACGTCAGCGCGCCGCGAGGCGCGCTGACGTTGCAAAGGTGTTTTCCCCATGAAAGCAGGAAGCAGCCTTGCGGCCGCTTCCTGCTTTCATGGGGAAAACGGCCTTTTACACGTTCGGGAAGGCCTCGTAAGAAAGGGGAGAGTCTCCCCTTTCTTACGAGGCCTTCCTGAAAGTGTTTCCTGGCCCCCGGTCGCAGCTGTGCTGCGATCGGGGGCCAGGAAACACTTTCAGGTTTCCTGGCTCCCCCGATCGCAGCACAGCTGCGATCGGGGGGGTCAGGAAACATTTTGAAAAGGCCTCGTAAGAAAGGGGAGACTCTCCCCTTTCTTACGAGGCCTTCTGAAACTGTTTCTGGCCCCCGATCGCAGCTGTGCTGCGATCGGGGGCCAGAAACAGTTTCAGAAGGCCTCGTAAGAAAGGGGAGAGTCTCCCCTTTCTCACGAGGCCTTCTGAAACGGTTTCCTGGCCCCCGATCGCAGCACAGCTGCGATCGGGGGCCAGGAAACCCCACTAGACACCAGGGATTTCACTTTTGGGGGGCGGCCCCCCCCCCCCCGGAAAACGGGCCGCCCCCCCCCGGCATAATTTTCTTCAAAAAAAAAAAAGGTAGGTGCCCCCTGGGGTGGGGATGGGGGGGGGCGCGATCGCCCCCCAGGGGAATTATTTTTTTTCAAAAAAAAAAAAAATGAAATGACAGGGGGTCGCCCGTGGGCAGGGTGACCCCCTGTGGGGTCAATTTTTTTTTTAGATGTTGTAGGGTTTCCCTGGGGGCCATTTTGGCCCCCAAAGAAACCATACAACAACTAAAAAAAATATATGTATATATCTATATATATATATATCTATGTAGATAGATATATCTAGGTACATGGATATATCTATAGATATATCTATGTAGATATATATATATATATATATATATATATATATATATATATATATATTTATATATATATATATATATAGGTAGATCTGTATCAAAGAGATTTATAAAGCGCGCTACTCACCTGTGAGGGTCTCAAGGCGCTGGGGGGGGGGGACGGAGGGAGGGAAAGGGGCTAGGAGGTTCACTGTTCAAAAAGCCAGGTTTTGAGGCCCTTCCTGAAAAGAAGTAGGTTTTGGGTCTTGCGAATGTGGGTTGTGAGTGCGTTCCATGTTTTGGGTGCAATGTAGGAGAAGGATCTGCCCCCGGTGGTGGTGTGTTTGATGCGGGGGACAGAGGCGAGAGAGAGGTCAGCTGAACGGACGTTTCGTGTGGGGGTGTGGAAGGTGACTCTCGTTGAGGTAGGCAGGGCCTGTGTTGTGGAGTGATTTGTGTGCGAGGATGAGGATCTTGAAGGTGATCCTTTTGTCAATGGGGAGCCAGTGGAGGGATTTGAGGTGTGGAGAGATGTGTTTGTGTCGGCGGAGGTCGAGGATGAGTCGTGCTGCTGAGTTCTGGATGCGTGTAGTTTGCACTTGAGTTTTAGAGCGGTGCCGGCGTGGAGGGCGTTTCTGTAATCAAGCCTGCTGCTGATGAGTGCGTGAGTGACAGTTTTTCTGGTCTCTTTGGGGATCCATTTGAATGTTTTTCAGTATACGGAGTTTGTTGAAGCATGAGGAGGTAAGAGCATTGATTTGTTGGGTCATAGAGAGGGAGGAGTCTAGGATGATGCTGAGGTTGCGTCCGTAGTTGGCGGGGGTGGGTGCAGGGCCTAGCGTGGTGGGCCACCATGGGGGGTCCCAGGTTTTTTTGGTGAGGGCCAAAGAGGATTATTTCGGTTTTGCTTGAGTTGAGTTTCAGGTGGTTGGCTGTCATATATACATCACTTTTGTCAATATGTGTGTGGTTTCCTTGGGGGGAAAAGGGTCCGACTTGTCTAGTGGCAGTTTTAGTGCCATAAAGAAGCGCAGAAGGTTTATATGCCTACTGCAAAGAGCACATCTGTATTTTATGTAAATAGCTGAGTACATTAGTAAAGTCTATGGAGAGATGAAGGGCACTTTTGCTGGGTGGTAATGAGGGAATCCGAGGAGGAGGGAGTGGGAGCACCAATAATGATTGTTGGACTGGGCGCAGGAGGTGCTAAAGACTGTGATGAATGGTATGTGACAAGGTGTTTTTTGAGTGTCTTGAAAGTACGTGCTGATTGAGGGAAGAAGCGCAGGTAAGGTGGCCTCTACTGTTGCACGTATCTCACACACACCATTGATTTTGTGACTGTCTACGTAGGCTAGTGTTTTAGAGCAACAGTTTAGCCAATAGCAGAGATGGCATCTTGATGGATGACTGCTGCCTGCACTCAGGTTATAGAGGACCGCTCTGACATAGGATCAGAGACTGAGACATCAGATACTGAGACAGCATCTGAGGGATAGGACAATGGCGCAGACTCTGGGAGTGATTTTTCAGTCAGAGGAGTCCCATTCGAAAACTCCTCTTCCAGTACATTATGAGGGAGGTGATGAGGACAGTCCTGCTGTCCCTTCGCAAGCTGTTCGTGCAACTGGGTAATAGTGGGTTAGGCCAACCCAGAGAGCAGGTGAATGCGGCGGCAAGCAGAGAGAGAGTGCTCTCTTGGGAGCTCACCAATTTAGTTCAGCCCCAAATTCCACCACCCAAATCATATTGTGGAGACATCAAAATTGTCTATGGCAAAACAAACTGGTTTTGTAAGGCAGGCACCTGTGTTTTTGGTCCTGGATTCGGCGGCCATATAGAGAAACACACTAAACCCAAACATTTCTGGAAACTAGACATTCGGAGGAGTCCACAGAGGTGTGACTTGTGTGGATTCCCCAAAGTTTTCTTACCCAGAATACCCTGCAAAGCTGAAATGTTGAAAAAAAACTCTATTTTTCTCGCATTTCTGTCACACAAACTACAGGAATATGCTGGGATCCACAACATTCCTACCACCCAGTGACTCCTCACCTGTCCTGATAAAAACACTACCCCACTTGAGTGCCTACACCTAGTGCCTGTGTCAGGAATGGATCACCCCAGGGTCAACAGCTGCCTCACGTAAGGACCAACATTGACCGTTGTGTGATCTATTCCTGTCGCAGGCACCAGGCCTAACCACACAAGTGAGGTATCATATTTATCGGGAGACTTGGGGGAACGCTGGGTGGAAGGAAATTCGTGGCTCCTCTCAGATTCCAGAACTTTCTGTCACCGAAATGTGAGGAAAACGTGGTATTTTAGCCACATTTTGAGGTTTGCAAAGGATTCTGGGTAACAGAACCTGGTCCGAGCCCCACAAGTCACCTCATCTTGGATTCCCCTGGGTTTCTAGTTTTCAAAAATGTGCTGGTTTGCTAGGTTTCCCCAGGTGCCGGCTGAGCTAGAGGCCAAAATCCACAGGTAGGCACTGTTTTCTATGAAAAAATGTGATGTGTCCACGTTCTGTTTTGGGGCATTTCCTGTCGCGGGCGCTAGGCCTACCCACACAAGTGAGGTATCATTTTTATCAGGAGACTTAGGGGAACGCCGGGTGGAAGGAAATTTGTGGCTCCTCTCAGATTCCAGAACTTTCTGTCACCGAAATGTGAGGAAAACTTGTTTTTTTAGCCACTTTTTGAGGTTTGCAAAGGATTCTGGGTAACAGAACCTGGTCCGAGCCCCGCAAGTCACCCCTCCTTGGATTGCCCTAGGTCTCTAGTTTTCAGAAATGCACAGGTTTGGTAGGTTTCCCTATGTGCCGGCTGAGCTAGAGGCCAAAATCTACAGGTAGGCACTTCTCAAAAAACACCTCTGTTTTCTTCCAAAAATTTGGATGTGTCCACGTTGCGCTTTGGGGCGTTTCCTGTCGCGGGCGCTAGGCCTACCCACACAAGTGAGGTATCATTTTTATCGGGAGACTTGGGGGAACGCCAGGTGGAAGGAAATTTGTGTCTCCTCTCAGATTCCAGAACTTTCTGTCACCGAAATGTGAGGAAAACTTGTTTTTTTAGCCACTTTTTGAGGTTTGCAAAGGATTCTGGGTAACAGAACCTGGTCCGAGCCCCGCGAGTCACCCCTCCTTGGATTGCCCTAGGTCTCTAGTTTTCAGAAATGCACAGGTTTGGTAGGTTTCCCTAGGTGCCGGCTGAGCTAGAGGCCAAAATCTACAGGTAGGCACTTCTCAAAAAATACCTCTGTTTTCTTCCAAAAATTTGGATGTGTCCACGTTGCGCTTTGGGGCGTTTCCTGTCGCGGGCGCTAGGCCTACCCACACAAGTGAGGTATCATTTTTATCGGGAGACTTGGGGGAACGCCGGGTGGATGAAAATTTGTGGCTCCTCTCAGATTCCAGAACTTTCTGTCACCGAAATGTGAGGAAAACTTGTTTTTTTAGCCACTTTTTGAGGTTTGCAAAGGATTCTGGGTAACAGAACCTGGTCCGAGCCCCGCGAGTCACCCCTCCTTGGATTGCCCTAGGTCTCTAGTTTTCAGAAAGGCACAGGTTTGGTAGGTTTCCCTAGGTGCCGGCTGAGCTAGAGGCCAAAATCTACAGGTAGGCACTTCTCAAAAAACACCTCTGTTTTCTTCCAAAAATTTGGATGTGTCCACGTTGCGCTTTGGGGTGTTTCCTGTCGCGGGCGCTAGGCCTACCCACACAAGTGAGGTATCATTTTTATCGGGAGACTTGGGGGAACGCCGGGTGGAAGAAAATTTGTGGCTCCTCTCAGATTCCAGAACTTTCTGTCACCGAAATGTGAGGAAAACTTGTTTTTTTAGCCACTTTTTGAGGTTTGCAAAGGATTCTGGGTAACAGAACCTGGTCCGAGCCCCGCAAGTCACCCCTGCTTGGATTCCCCTAGGTCTCTAGTTGTCAGAAATGCACAGGTTTGGTAGGTTTCCCTATGTGCCGGCTGAGCTAGAGGCCAAAATCTACAGGTAGGCACTTCTCAAAAAACACCTCTGTTTTCTTCCAAAAATTTGGATGTGTCCACGTTGCGCTTTGGGGCGTTTCCTGTCGCGGGCGCTAGGCCTACCCACACAAGTGAGGTATCATTTTTATCGGGAGACTTGGGGGAACGCCGGGTGGATGAAAATTTGTGGCTCCTCTCAGATTCCAGAACTTTCTGTCACCGAAATGTGAGGAAAACTTGTTTTTTTAGCCACTTTTTGAGGTTTGCAAAGGATTCTGGGTAACAGAACCTGGTCCGAGCCCCGCGAGTCACCCCTCCTTGGATTGCCCTAGGTCTCTAGTTTTCAGAAAGGCACAGGTTTGGTAGGTTTCCCTAGGTGCCGGCTGAGCTAGAGGCCAAAATCTACAGGTAGGCACTTCTCAAAAAACACCTCTGTTTTCTTCCAAAAATTTGGATGTGTCCACGTTGCGCTTTGGGGTGTTTCCTGTCGCGGGCGCTAGGCCTACCCACACAAGTGAGGTATCATTTTTATCGGGAGACTTGGGGGAACGCCGGGTGGAAGAAAATTTGTGGCTCCTCTCAGATTCCAGAACTTTCTGTCACCGAAATGTGAGGAAAACTTGTTTTTTTAGCCACTTTTTGAGGTTTGCAAAGGATTCTGGGTAACAGAACCTGGTCCGAGCCCCGCAAGTCACCCCTCCTTGGATTCCCCTAGGTCTCTAGTTGTCAGAAATGCACAGGTTTGGTAGGTTTCCCTATGTGCCGGCTGAGCTAGAGGCCAAAATCTACAGGTAGGCACTTCTCAAAAAACACCTCTGTTTTCTTCCAAAAATTTGGATGTGTCCACGTTGCGCTTTGGGGCGTTTCCTGTCGCGGGCGCTAGGCCTACCCACACAAGTGAGGTATAATTTTTATCGGGAGACTTGGGGGAACGCCGGGTGGAAGGAAATTTGTGGCTCCTCTCAGATTCCAGAACTTTCTGTCACCGAAATGTGAGGAAAACTTGTTTTTTTAGCCACTTTTTGAGGTTTGCAAAGGATTCTGGGTAACAGAACCTGGTCCGAGCCCCGCGAGTCACCCCTCCTTGGATTGCCCTAGGTCTCTAGTTTTCAGAAATGCACAGGTTTGGTAGGTTTCCCTAGGTGCCGGCTGAGCTAGAAGCCAAAATCTACAGGTAGGCACTTCTCAAAAAACACCTCTGTTTTCTTCCAAAAATTTGGATGTGTCCACGTTGCGCTTTGGGGCGTTTCCTGTCGCGGGCGCTAGGCCTACCCACACAAGTGAGGTATCATTTTTATCGGGAGACTTGGGGGAACGCCGGGTGGAAGGAACTTTGTGGCTCCTCTCAGATTCCAGAACTTTCTGTCACCGAAATGTGAGGAAAACTTGTTTTTTTAGCCACTTTTTGAGGTTTGCAAAGGATTCTGGGTAACAGAACCTGGTCCGAGCCCCGCGAGTCACCCCTCCTTGGATTGCCCTAGGTCTCTAGTTTTCAGAAAGGCACAGGTTTGGTAGGTTTCCCTATGTGCCGGCTGAGCTAGAGGCCAAAATCTACAGGTAGGCACTTTGGAAAAAACAGCTGTGTTTTCTATAAAAAAAATAGGATGTGTCCATGTTGTGTTTTGGGGCATTTCCTGTCGCGGGCACTAGGCCTACCCACACAAGTGAGGTATCATTTTTATCGGGAGACTTGGGGGAACACAGAATAGCAAAACAAGTGTTATTGCCCCTTATCTTTCTCTACTTTTTTTCCTTCCAAATATAAGAGAGTGTGTAAAAAAGACGTCTATTTGAGAAATGCCCTGCAATTCACATGCTAGTATGGGCACCTCGGAATTCAGCGATGTGCAAATAACCACTGCTCCTCAAAACCTTATCTTGATCCCATTTTGGAAATGCAAAGGTTTTCTTGATACCTCTTTTTCACTCTTCATATTTCAGCAAATGAATTGCTGTATACCCAGTATAGAATGAAAACCAACTGCAGGGTGCAGCTCATTTATTGGCTCTGGGTACCTAGGGTTCTTGATGAACCTACAAGCCCTTTATATCCCCGCAACCAGAAGAGTCCAGCAGACAAAACGGTATATTGCTTTCAGAAATCTGACATCGCAGGAAAAAGTTACAGAGTAAAACATAAAGAAAAATGGCTGTTGTTTATAGCTCAATTTCAATATTTTTTTATTTCAGCTGTTATTTTCTGTAGGAAAACCTTGTAGGATCTACACAAATGACCCCTTGCTGAATTCAGAATTTTGTCTAGTTCTCAGAAATGTTTAGCATTCTGGGATCCAGCATTGGTTTCACACCCATTCCTGTCACTAACTGGAAGGAGGCTGAAAGCACCAAATATAGTAGAAATGGGGTATGTCCCAGTAAAATGCCAAATTTGTGTTGAAAAATTTGGTTTTCTGATTCAAGTCTGCCCGTTCCTGAAAGGTGGGAAGATAGTGATTCCAGCACCAGAAACCCTTTGTTGATGGCATTTTCAGGGAAAAAACCACAAGCCTTCTTCGGCAGCCCTTTTTTCCCATTGTTTTGGAAAAAACTAAATTTTCACTGTATTTTGGCTATTTTCTTGGTCTCCTCCAGGGGAAACCACCAACTCTGGGTACCATTAGAATCCCTAGGATGTTGGAAAAAAAGGACGCAAATTTGGCGTGGTTAGCTTATGTGGACAAAAAGTTATGAAGCCCTAAGCGCGAACTACCCCAAATAGCCAAAAAAGGGCTCAGCACTGGGGGGGGGAAAGGCCCAGCAGCTAAGGGGTTAATGACAGTTCATAGCTCACTGAGCTAGATTACGATTATAACCTATGAACTGCACAGAAACAAAAGAATCTCTGTGACTAAAGCAGTATCCCACTGAGCATTGCACACAAAATACAGTTCTTTGCATGATGTCAAAGCTCCTGCCAAGTCAGAGCAAAGAGCTATGTGGGGGAGGGAGGGTATCCCGGGATATTGCAGGAGCCAGCCTTGTGAAGTGGCAGTCCTCAGAGGGAGCTGCATGGTCCACCTTCAACATTGTATTTGCCCTGGGAAGGGGGTGGTCCCCGGGGCCAGGGGTCTGCAAAAGACCCCCTACATTCTTTCATTTTATTCCCAGGGAGGTGGCACTCCCCAGGGCTGCGGGGGGCATGCACTCCTGCATGTAATTCAGTGTTTGCGCTGGGGAGGTAGCAATCCCAGTGGCTGTGAGGGAAGGCACGCAGCCCCTGCATTCATTATTTTTTTTTGCCTGATTGAAGTGGCAGTCCTTAGAGCTGTAGGGGGGACGCACCCCCAGCATAAATTTAAAACACCTCTAGGAAGGTGGCAGTCCCCGGGGAAAGGGGGGATCCATAGGACCCTCCTATTTCAACTAAACCATTTTGGCCCTGGTAGTGGTGGTCCCTGGGGTGAGGGAGGGCCACGCACCCCCCCCCACACTCAATGTAAATAAAGCCCCCCGGAGGTGCCGGTTGCTGGGTCGTAAATAAGTCCAGGAGTGGGGCCCTGTGGACCCCCCTCCTTATCTTTGACATGCCCCCCGGGACCTGGCCCACCCAGGGGCCTTATAAAAACAAGCACAGGAGACCGCACTTGTCCCTCTGTGACCCCACACCAGAGCTAAGGGATCAGGGTGTCCCTACCCTGGCCCCTTTTCTTTCTTTTATCTTTTTTTACTGGAACTCAGCTGAAGCTGACCCCAAGATTGCTGCCAACACTTCCTGGTTGAAGTGTTCACAGCCAATCGGAGCTCTGCAGATCTCTGCACAAGCCTGTTATATTCACAAATTCTTCGCAGCCCTAGATATCTAAATTCCTTTTTCTTCTAATATCTTAAAAACTACTGAATGGATTTACACCAAATAATAAAAAGCACTCATTTTGGACCAAGAGCTACCATCCTGCTACATTTGGTGTAATTCTGTCCAGCTGTTCTGGCTGTAGTTGTGTCTAAAATCCCTGCAATAATGGAAAACACCATTTTTTTGACCCTCTTCCCCTTTTTACTCAGCCCCCGCTTGACAGATCACCCCAAAACTTCCCATGTATCACAAGATATTCCCGGGAACACTTTTTTGGAAAATGTCGTGAAGATTCGGCAAATGGCGCCAAAGATATAGGCAACATTGTTTTTAATGGAAACATGGTCCTAAATATAACTACCAGCAGGTAATATATATATACCACTAGGTAGTTATGTTTAGGGCCATGTTTCCATAGAAAAAGCATTTTTTGACTTGCCAATATCTATGGCACCGTTCGACAAATCTTCACGAAATTCTCCCCAAAAAAGTGTTGGGGTGATTCTTGTTGCGCGTGGAAAGTTTTGGGGTGATCCATCAAGGGGGGGCGGGGGGGGCTGAGAAAAAGGGGGGGTCAGAAAAGTTGTGTTTTTCATGTTAATTCCCATGGGGCCATTAGACTTGTCTACAGCCCGAACCACTAGACGGATTTACACCTAATTTGGTAGAAAGCTAGCTTTCTGTACACAGATTAATCTTTTAGTTCGTTTTTGAGAAATTTAGGGAAATCCAAATTTGAATATCTCTCGTTTTCAAAAATAATTTACTAAATTTACAAAACGTAGTGATTTTTTCATGAATGTGCATGCAAAAGAAACGCTGCGATTGGCTGACCACAACCTAATTGGAATGTTGTGGTCGCCATTTTATTTCATGAGACACGGTCCCCAGGGGGGAAAATCCTAATTGAAATTGGCATAAAGTGTCAGGGTGCAGGTACCCTTTCCCCAGCAGTGTTACATAGGTGTGTTTTAGGTGCAAAGTATGGGTTTCAAATAATTTTGTATTTACATGCATGGTATTTTCACTGATTATTTGAGAAATATTCGCAAGTATGACAAAAATTTGAAAGAAACACTACAGACTCATTCATACAGTAATTAATTCACTCATACATGCATTCAGAGACTCATGCACCCACTCAAACAGCCACGCAGACACTCATGCACCCACTCAGACCCACTCATTGACTCACACCCCCACTTTCAGACCCACTCAGTCACTCACACACCCACTAATAGATCCACTGACAGAGACAGGCCCTGTGGTCAACCTGCGCTGTGCACTGTCAAAGACCATTTGTGGCGTGGGGTTGGATGGTTATAAGGGCTTGGCTGCAAGGTCTGGCTGCAGGCCAGGCCTTGCGACCAAGCCCTTTTGGCCGTGCGTGGTGGGGGTTGGAATAACAATTAGTAATTAAAATTACTTTATGTTAAAAACCATAGAAATTCACTGGAAAAAAAAAGGTTACAGGGACGTTATAGTAAGGTTCTCAATTTACGCATACAAAACCATAGAAATTTAGCAGTTATAGTTAAAGTTCCTTCAAATAACTATAATTCACGCTCTAAGGTAACTATGAATCACTTACTTGAAGGACCTCTAATCATAACTGCTGAATTTCTAAGGTTTTGTACGAATAAATTGAGAACCTAACTATAATATCCCTGTAATCTTAGTTTTTTCAGTGAATATATATATATATATATATATATATATATATATATATATATATATATATATATATATATAATAATATGAACATAAACAGAAATAGTTTTAGTAATGGTAAAGTAGAGGCACTTCCCACATGTGTCCAGTAGTTGAAATAAAAAAGTACTTGTAGATGTGCTGCTATGTGGTCAATTGCCTTACTAACCCAAGGCAAACACCAGCATGTATCCCAAGAATACACAACACATAAATATCCAATTAAGACCACAGCACTCTGGTGTGAGCACATAGAATGTAGATTTTAGCTTCCAATTTATATAGATTTAGAACCCGTCCTTAAGAAAAACAATTACCTTTTTTGTTGCAAACTTGTGGTTTATTCACATCAACGATAGTCATTTATAATTTGCCGTCAGCAATAGTCCTTCATAGGTAATTCATTTATTAACAGCGAACACGTGTTTTGTCACAAAGTGACTTTTTCAAGGCTGTAAAATATAATGATGGACACATACTTTTATTTGGAAAAGAGTTTTAAACACAAGGACATGACATTACACAACAATAAAAAATTGGTGAAAGTCGAGGGTTGTCTACACCAGTGGTTCCCAACCTGTGGGCCGGGGACCCTTGGGGGTCCGCAAAGCCTCCTCAGGGGGTCCGCGACTGCTTAAAGAATTTAATAATATTAGGTCCCAGCTACCAGTAATGACTCAGTGGGGGTCCCCGGGTTCCAATAATGATTCAGTGGGGGTCCCCGGGCTCCAGTATTGATAAAATGGGGGTCCACAGAAGTCAAAAGGTTGAGAACCACTGGTCTACACCATGCGCAAAAGAAAATATGCCACATAATCCACACATGGAGATAGTTAAAATCCAGCCATATTTAGTCCGAAGTCATAAGGGATACAACATAATCTTCAAAGACATGCAGTAGAAGTGTGTAGAGACAGAAAATAGTATCCGAAGTGGAGAGACAGACCCTGTACCCGTGCTGAATTATCAAAAGAGTTTAGTCAGAGTCATTGATGCAAATACTGTCAACCTACCAGAAACATAAGAAATGTTGAGTCCATAGATAATGTAGGTCAGTCATATATGAGAAAGCTGAAATGTAATGATTACATCACTGAGTTGTTATGCTTCCACTGAATATCCATTTTAAAATTACAAATGACTAAAGTATCTTGTAATCCATAACAAACTAAAAACTATTTGCCAAAGAGAAATAACACGTTCCTAGATAAGTACCTGTGCCTGGCGTAAAATGTAGACTTCAGTCATTTCAAATAATCCAAAAAACTGTCTCCTCTACCAGTGTCTCCAAGGCAGGTACGTTCTAAAACTTCAACAGTATATAACAGAGGTAGAAGTTCACGGGACCATGATAAGTCCTAAGTCTATTCAAGGAAACAAGTTAAGAGAAGGGAACAAGATTAAGAAATGAATGGTGGTAAGTACCTATACAAATAGTTGTGCAATTCACTAGCATTAATGTAAAGACATATAGCCCATCGTAGTGGAACTCGACTCCAAGAATACTCAGATGTGCCCTGAGTGCATTGGAAAAGTCCAACTCTCATATGCTTATTCCTACAGGAGGCGTCTTTTATCAAATTCCAGTATTGTATTTAACTAGCGTTAATTCTATGTATGTAGAATCCAGGTAGTCACTAATGACCATATGTAAAACGCGTCTCCACGTGTACCTCGACATGCCCTGAGTGCATCGATAGAAGCCAACGACCCCTATAAAGGCCTTTTCTGTTAAGGAAACGTGTTTTACCGAATCCTTATTTTATAATTTATTGACGTTAGTCATATATATATATATGTAAAGCCCATATTATTAGCAATATCCATATATAACACGAATGTGCTATTCTAAGTATGAGAAAGCATGAACATGTAAAACCTCATGGTCCAACTGTGGTAGAAATGGTACAAAGAGTCTTAAAATGTGCCCAGGCGTGCCTTAAGTACAAAGAAGAATTCAGACACATATATGTAGAGCCCATTCTATTAGCGATATCCATATGCAGCACAGATGTGCTCTTTAAATATGAAAAACAGCACGACAGTGTCAGCCTTATGGTCCAACCGTTGTGGAAAGTGTGTTAAATTATTCCCACACGTAACCTAAGTGTATTGAAAAAGTAAAATATCTTATCGGTCATTACATCAAGAAAATGAGTGTTCTGTCGGCTCCCAGCATCTCCCAGATGTTTATCAGGGAAGCGTACACGGCGTGCACGTAAATAGTCTCCCTTCGAAACATAGAAAGAGGACTGATTCAAGTGGAGTCCCCGTACTGAACTGTGGAGTGGCGGCCATGTTTAAATGTAAAGGATGTAAACAACAGGTACTACCAGTATTGTTATGTCCACAGTGTGCATATCAAAAAAGTAAAAGACTTTGGCGGTCTTTGTGAGTTTGGCGGTGTTGGACCTCCCCGACGGCGGTGGTCGTGCGGACCGCCGTATTACAAGTGCGGCGGTGTACTGTAAGCAATACAGCCACTTCACCGCCTGTACCGCCAGTGCAGCACGACTGCCGCGAACGGCGGTGGCCATCTCCAGGCCAGCGGAAAGGCCCATTTTGCCGACCGTATAAATATTCACTACACCGCCACGATTTTCGGGGCGGAACCACCGCCACACAAGCCTGGCAGAAAGGAGCCGTACAAAAGGAAGTACTCACCGTAGGGACACAGACGAGGCTGACAAAGACACGGAGCATGAACTCAAGATCTTTCCAGTGCTAATCCTTGCGATTTATCTCCAGGACCGTGACCGCCAACGAAGACGACAACGGTGAGTAAAGGTGCCTAGCACACAAGGGAGGGAAGAGGACAATTACACACCCACACGCCACACGCATGCCCCACACTGACTACCATGCCCACATACACGCACACCAACACCCATACACACACACACCCTTCCCACCAACATCCTAACACGCACACACACACACACACACAGGCCAAACAAAGTATACTTACCGTGCAGAAATATACTTAACTGACACATGCAGAGAAATAAATTAATGGATGCACATACCTGTGTGCACGACCATCCCATATTAAAATGCAGGACAACAGAATATCATTGCACCAACATGCCTGTAGGCCAGATATAGTAAATGATAATGAGAACTAAAAATAAACTATGTACAAACAAGGCCATGGCTCAGTTCTTAGTAAATGTCCAATTGTGCCAAAAAGGCACATACTTGACTCCTACCACGACCATGGCCTCCACAGGGCAGGGGCATCAATGGGGGAGGAAGGCACCTCAGAGGGCAAGGGGAGGGGGTGGCAGGGGTGGAGACTCAGGTTTGGAAGGGGGGGACTTAGGCTTAGGAGTCAGAGGGGGTGGGTGTTTGGGCTTGCCTTTAAAAGGAGTGGGAGTGGTCTTGGACTGGGGGGTGGGAAATGGATCAGGCCTCTTAACAATTTTTGGGGACAAGACAGGGTGGGCCAGTGGGCTCAAATAGGTCTACACTGGAAAGGAAAACCTTTTTAGGTGCAGGTGGAGAGGCTTTGGAGATAGGTTTGGGAGTGGAGGTTGAGGGAGTGGTTGTAGGTGGTGCAGGTTTGCTGTGAGTGGATGCATTTGCATGCTGAGTCTGGGTAATGTCAGGTGGATGTATGTTGAGTGGATGAGTGTGAGCATCCGTCTGTTTTGGGAGGAGGGGGGTAGAAAGAGTGGGAGAAGGCAGGCAGCTAGTGAAGATGGATGTTTTGGTGGTGTCTGTTGATGTGGTGAGTGGGCTGCAAGTGTCTGTGAGGGTTGTTGTGGTGAGTGCTGGTGTGGTGTCTGGGTGTATGTGTGGACGACTGCTGTTGTGGTGACTGTGCTAATGGTCCAGGAGCAGTGACTGAGGGTGCAGTGCATGTGGGTATGCGTGGTAAGGTGCCAGGCAGGGAGGAGGGGGTGGGGGACACAGCAGGGGAAGTGGATGTTGTTTTGTTTGCAGTTGTATGTGGAGTGTGTGCATGCTTGTTGTGGAACATGTGGTGCTTGTGTTTCTCATTGTGTTTCTTGTGTGTTGTTTTGGGTGCATGCTCACCTGCATGTTTGCTGGGGATGGGTGAGGAGAGAGGGGTGCTGAAAGGGACAGAGGTGGTGGGAGGGGGGACGGAAAGACCAGGGGCAATAGCTGCTGTCAAAGAGAATGCAAGAGCCTGAAAAGATCTCTGTAGGCCAGACATGGCACCATGAATGCCTTCCAGGTAAGCATTACATTGCTGTATCTGAGATACCAGACCCTGGATGGCATTCACAATGGTTGTCTGCCTTACAGAGATGGATTTCAGGAGGCCGATAGCCTCCTCAGTGTGGGCAGCAGGGCTGACAGGGGCAGGGGCAGAGGTGCCTGCGGCATACGAGATGCACACCCTCCTGGGTGAGCAGGCACGGGCAACTTGGGGGGGAGCTACTAGGAGGATGGTGCTGGTACAGGGGTGGCGGAAGATGACAAAGATTGTGTGGTTCCAGAAGGGTCCGCCACCACCAGGGAGCTGCCATTGGAGGAGGTATCAGAGTCACTACCAGCAGTGGCAGTTTCCTCCCCCATGGTGCTCCCTTTGCCCTCCAATCCACTGGTCCCCTTGGCGTTGGTGTTCTCTGCCTCATGGGTCCTGTGGGCTGCAGCATCCCCACTTGCCGGTGCCCCTTCTCCTTTGCCTGATGATACTAATGCCCATAAGGAGACAAGATGACAGAGAGGGTGGGGTGGAAAAAGAAAGGGATGCAGGCTGTCACTAACTGTACATATATAATGTAGGCACAAATGCAGTCGTTCACATTCCAAAACCTATCCCTCACCATTGCCAACTCCATGAAGGTAAGTACCTATGATAGGAAATCCAGCTGTCACACTACACTGACATACTGATGCTATACTGGCCAACCACATCACCATCCAGTCCCTACATCCCCATCAAGGCAGACTATGGCAATCTGGGAGTGATCCAGTTCCACTACAATGTGACAAATCGAAGAGGTGGTACATCAGATCCACAGGCCTGCTCATAGGACCCGTTACATGGCCACATTCTCAACCATACCCAGATTACTGCACAATCCCAGTGACTTAGGGGGCCAGCTGCATGCCCACACCTGTCTATAACCCTGAAACTACCTGCTACCCCACCCTACTTCACCCAGCTCCACTGTACAAAGAGCAATCAGAATAGTGGTGGTACTCACACACTAGTGGCTGCTATGCTGCCTTCAAGCACCCATTTAACTCTGGATTGGTCACCACCACAATGCGAGCCATGAGGGGGGTCAGGGTTTGACATGCACGCCTTCCTCGTTGGGAGGCCATCCCCAGCTGGGCCTCTGCGGTCTTCCGGGCCCAGCGTCTCAGCTCCTCCCACCGCTTCCTGTAGTGGTGCTTCGCCAGCTGTAGACCCCCAGGGTCTGCACTTCCTTGGTGATGGCTCACCACATACCCTTCTTCTGATGGGCACTAACCTGCATGGGACATACACAGAAGAAAATTACTGTAGGTTTAGCTGCCACATAAACACTTGGGATACAACACAACTTGTATCTGTACCTCTAACAATGACTCCCAACCATGCCCCTACACACATACGGCCTGTCATACTACACCTATCTGTTGGAACATCCAACAGTCACACTCACATGCATCCGCTGCATTGGCACACACTCCTAGGATGCTATAATGCCACTCACCTGGTCCTCTGGTCATCCATACAGCCTGGCATACAAGGGTAGGACCCCGTCCACAAGCTTCTCCAACTCCTCCGAGGTGAAGGCCGGGTCCCGTTCCCCTGCAGCACATGCCATTACTTCAGCCAGAGGCAGGACACAGCAGCACAAGCAGTGGAGTAGTGGCCGTTTTGAGGTGCAGGAGTCAATTGGCAAGGGCTACACAAAATGGCGGTGAGGACCGCGGCAGTGTGCACCGTCACCGCCGGCGGCGATCATGATTGGCCCCTGTTCCCCATAGACACAAATTTTAACCAATGAGGAATTGCACAGCGGCTCTGACCGCCTACCACCATGACGACTACTACCTGCGGAATGACGTCACTTTCAACTGTCATCCAAATGTAGGACAGGCGGCTGCCATTTTAAGAGGTTAACTTGTGGACATACAGTACAGGGACAGTGTTAATGGTGGCATAGTAAAACCTATGAGTGCCCAAATGGTGAAATTACACATGCCATGACCAATATAATGGTAGCATGTATGCCAATAGGTGTATATGTCCCTGGCACACCAACCTCTACACATGTCATATATGTGGACAATGGCTGCCCTCAACATTCAACAGTAATATGTGTGCATAGTTGTGTATGAATGTATGTGATACCTGTATTCAGGCAGTTGGCGTCTACACATAATTGTGTTTTGCTCCTCCATAGCCATCGACCCATGTGGAGAGGGAGGGCTACACCAGTGTTCGGACCCCTTGTTGACTTGGCTACCATGGAAGAGCGTAAAATTATAATCTGCTATCGGCTTAACCGTGCCACAATTTGTGAGCTGTGTTCCCAATTGGAGTCTGATCTACTACCTGCCAAACCAAACCCCTATGCTATCCCTCCCACAGTACAGGTACTCTCTGTCCTACATGTTTTGGCCACTGGGTCCTTTCAGACGACTGTGGCCTTGGCATCCGGTGTGTCACAACCAATGTTCAGCAACACCTTGGGAAAAGCCCTGACTGCTTTGTTGCAACACCTCCAGAGTTACATAAAATTTCCACAAATGGCTGATTTTATCAATGTTAAGTCTGATTTTTATGCTATAGCCAACATCCCTCATGTGATTGGTGCCATTGATGGCACACATATTCCTCATGTACCCCCCAGAGCCACTGAGCAAGAGTATGGAATCTAAAACATTTGCATTCTATAAACTTGCAGTTGGTGTGTCTTGCAGATCAATACATTTCACAACGATGCCTACATTTTGAGGAACAGCAGTGTCCCACAACTCATGGCACATCTACAGGGAGAGAGAGCCCGGCTAGTAGATGAGTGTGCATGTGACAGATTTGCAGTGCTACCTGAGTGTATCATGTTTGGCATTCTACAACTGTGTGTCATGTGCTATCTTTTTCCCCTCTTCTCAGGTGATTCTGGCTATCCTAACATACAGTGGCTGCTGACACCTGTGAGAAATCCCAGGATAGGGGGAAACCCGTACATTGATGCCCATGGTCTCACCAGAAGAGTGAGTCAGAGGACCATTGGGCTTCTGAAGGCCAGATTCAGGTGCCTCCATATGCCCGGAGGATCCCTGTGCTACTCCCCAAACAAGGTGGGCCAGATCATAGTAGCCTGCTGCATGCTGCACAATTTGGCCCTCTGGAGATATGTACCACTACTGGAAGTGGAGGATGAAGCTCTGCCATCCTTGGGACCCCAGCGGATGGAGGACAGTGATGTACAAGGAGAAAGGGGGATGTGGACTCCAGGAATCAGCTGATTCTGCTCTACTTCCAATGAGTCTCAGGTAAATGTTGCACTGTGACTCTGACTACATTGGGCAGGATTTCAGTTGCTGGTGGACATTGTACTTACACTGTGGTGTGTGGGCAGGAGTGTGTGTATGTCAGATTTTGTGGGGACCCACTGTTGGCCATCTGTTGAATGATATTCAGACTGCTTACTGTTGTTTTACACAGCAACAATTGCGACATGAGACAGTATGTATTATTTTACCATGTATTTATGACAAGGGTTTTGTGTGGAGGTATTATGCATATAGTTGCTATGAATACAATTCTTGTAGTCGAGCAAAGGGTGACAGTAATATTCACTTACTAGAATGGCTAGATAGTTTTGTGGTTGTTGATATGTTTAATTTTGTACTGCCCTTTGAACCCAATTATGTTGGACAAAGTGTAATGTAACAGGTGTGAGTAGTGAGTAGGGCACATTTGTGAGTGTTACTACATATCTTCTAACATCAGATGCTGCAATGGGCTGTGTGTTTATTTTATTCTACATATGTGGCTTATGTTGTATGAGTAAAGTGTTACATGTCTGTTGCTGACAAGTGTTGCAGTGGTGCCTACCCCTTTGCTATGGCTTCATCATGGAGGAAAAGGTGATGTTTGTGGACACTCCTGGACAAAGCTGTGACATGAACCTCCCATACCTCTCTCTGAACACTGGATCCCTGCAATATTTCCCTGCATATGTACATATTTGATAATGAATGATACTTTACAATTGCATGCATTTTGAATAAATTACAACATCTGTTTTTGTGATCAAACAGTGTTTATAAAAGGAGTGAAACAAAAGGGATGGGACAGTGCAAGGAAGTGGGCAGATGGCGAACAATATACTCAGTTCAATGTCCACAGCTGCTGGTAGTACAGGGGCAGAGTCCATGGGGCCATAGGAAAATGGAGATATGGCAGTGGATGGTCAACAAGGTGGTTCAGTGGCACACAAGGGAGAACGTTCAGGGCAGAGTCACTTCCTGGCGATGGGCTTGGTCTTGGCTACAGTGTCACTGGGATGTCTGGCTCTCTGGCCACATTTGCAAGGGGGTTCCTGGGCTACAGGGGAAGGAGTGCTGGTGGCCTGTGAGTCCTCTGGCAGGGCCACCATTCCGCTAGCTGCTGCTAATGTTGAGGGCTGAGCTGTATCCAGGCTAGTGGAAGGGACCTGCTGGTGGGAGGAGGACTAAGGCATGATGTTGGGCATCCTCAGCAGCACCGCTGCAATGGAGGCCATGCTGGCATTCAGTTGTTTCCATTGCTCCATGGCCTCCTGTTGGTGTGCCACCTACAGCCTCTGGTTTTCCTGCAACATGACAGGATCTGGCCCATCCTGTCCTGGGAGTGGTGGTATGCCCCAGCACCTCTGAGATGGCTTCATGGGCAGCCGAGTCCCTCCTTGAACTACCCCCCCAAGCCACTGATACCCTCCCACTGATACCCTCCCAGTGGCCGTAGCCCCCTGTGCCTGTGTCCTCAGCACAGGTCACCCAGTCCCACTTGCACTGGGACTTTCAATGCCCTACCTGGCAGGGGGTGGTTACTCCGGTCCCTGTATAGATGGGCAGACAGTCAGTGGCATGGAGACAATGGTGTGGGGGCGTTGGGCCACAGCTAATGTCGGTGACTGAGTGGTGGGGGTGTCAGTGGTGTCCTGGGTGGGGCTTCTGGAGGGTGACTGGCCAGGGCTGTGGGATGGGCCAGGGTAGTCATCTGGGTCCAGACATCCAGCTGGACTGTCATCACTGGGGCCTTCTTCTGCTGGTGGACTGCCACTTCTTGGCACCTCCGGCCGGGTGGCATGGGTAGTGGTACCTGTGTGGTAGTAAAAATATTGTTTTGTGACTCCTGCAATGTATGGGCATTGTGGCTAGTGGATGATAGTGTTGTAGTAGTGCTAGAAGGGATATAGCATTGACAGTACTGTCCCTTTGTATCATAGACGTAGTATATGTGTTTATGTAATAGTTGTTGCCATTGGCATGTAAATCACCTATCTTCTGCACCCTATCCTGTCATTGCCATATCCCTTCCAGCACTTACCACCTGTTTGGTGTGCTTACATCCCCAATAATCTGCATGCAGGGGCCCTTAGGGATGGGTGTAATGTATTGTTAGTTGAGGGATTAATGGTGCATTGTGGGTAATGTAGTGTAGCCTACAGTACATGCTGGGGATGATAGTTGTGCATACAGGGATGGTTTAGGGGTTAGTGCGGAGGTGTGGGCATGCAGGGGATATTGGTATGAGTGTATGGGGATGTGTGTAGAATAGGGTGTTTATTGGTAGTGACCGGGGTAGGGTGAGACATGCATTACAGACGTGGCAAATGGTAGGGGAGTATATGTGACTTACCTGAGTCCAGTCCTCCAGTGAGTCCAGTGAGGCCCTTCCAGTGCGGGTTAGCCAAAACCTTCTCCTCTCAGTCCCTGTATTCGGGTGGAGGAGAGAGTGGACCACCGCCAGTCTTCTGAACTGTGAGTTGATGTTGTTATGCCATGGAACATACCTTCCCCGCAGGTCATTCCACCTCTTCCTTATGTTGTCCCTTGTGCTTGGATTGTTTCCCACTGCGTGGACCTTATTGACAATCCTCTGCCATAGATCAATTTTCCAGGCAATGGATGTCTGCTGTACCTGTGCTCCAAACAGCTGTGGCTCAACGCTGAGTATTTCATCCACCATGGTCCGGAGCTCCCTGTCAGTGAAGTGAGGGTGCTTAGGGGGTGCCATGGTGTGTGACATGTCTGTGTGTGATGTGAGTGGTGTTGTGAAGGGGAGTTAGTGGAGGTTGTGCAGTGTGTGTGTGTGTGTGTGTACGTGTGGTTACGGATTGTGGGTGTTTGATTGTTGTGTAGAGCATGTTGATTTGTATGTGAGACTTGTGTGATACATTTGTGGTGTGCACACATCTTGCGTGCGATGGGTTTATGGTCTGTGGGCATAGTAAGTGTCCGGTAGTTGGCTGGCGTCAAATTGCGTTACAAAGGATGGTGGGATGTCTGTGTGTGTGTGTCTGTGTGTTGAGTGTGTGTATATGTCTCAGGTGTGAGAGTTTCGTAATGTCCTATGTGTGCAGTTGTTGTTGGTGGGTGCCATTAATGACTATGGCGGTCCGTAACACCAATGGAGGACTGCCGTTGAATGAGCGCGGTGCTGATTTGTGGGTCATAATTTGGTGGGCGGTCAGTTGTTGGCGTGGCGGGTTGCTGACCTCTGGCTTTCCACTGTCGTTGGCCCCTAGCGGTTTCAAGAAATTGGCTGATTTTTGGCAGGTTGTGTTTTTGTACTCATAATATGGCAGTATGGTTACTGCCGCCACCAGTGGTCTTTTGTAGGCGCCAACGCGACGGTCGGCGGTAATTACCGCCAAACTCTTAATGAGGGCCTTTGTCAGTCATTACCTCATGAAGATAAGTGTTCTGTCGGCTCCCGGTGTCTTCCGGATGTGTATCAGGGAAATGTACATAGCGTGTTCGTAATTAATCTCCCTTCTAAATATAGAAAGAGGACTGATTCGCTGATTGCTAATAATGTGGGCTCTCCATATATATGACTAACGTCAATAAATTATAAATTTAGGATTCCGTAAAACACGTTTCCTTAATAGAAAAGGCCTTTATAGGGATTGTTGGCTTCTGTTGATGCACTCAGGGCAAGTCCGGGTATACATGGAGACGCATGTTACATATGGTCATTAGTGACTAAGTCGGTTCTACAGATATATAATTAATGTTAGTTAAATACAATACTCGAATTTGATAAAACACGCTTCCTGTAGGAATAAGCTTATGAGAGTTGGACTTTTCCAATGCACTCAGGGCACGTCTGGGTATTCTTGGAGTCGCATTCCACTACGATGTGCTATATGTCTTTACATTAATGCTAGTGAATTGCACAACTTTTTGTATAGGTACTTACCACCATTCATTTCTTAATCGTGTTCCCTTCTATTAACTTGTTTCCTTGATAGACATAGGACTTATCATGGTCCTGTGAACTTCTACCTCTGTTATACTGTTGAAGTTTTGGAACTTATCCTTCTTGGTGACGTGGTAGAGAGACAGTTTTTTGGATTATTTGAAATGACTGAAGTCTACATTTTACGCTTGGCACAGGTACTTATCTAGGAACTTGTTATTTCTCTTTGGCAAATAGTTTTTGGCTCATTATGGATTACAACATCCTTTAGTAATTTGTAATTTTAAACTGGATATTCAGTGATGCAATCATTACATTTCAGCTTTCTCATTAATGACTGACCTACATTATCTATGGACTTATCATTTGTTACGTTTCTGGTAGCTTGACAGAATTTGCATCAATGACTGACTAAACTCTTTCAATAATTCAGCACGGGTACAGGGTAAGTCTCTTCACTTTGGACACTACTTTCTGTCTCTACACACTTCTACTGCACATCTTTGAAGATTATGTTGCATCACTTATGGCTTCGGACTAAATATGGTTGCATTTTAACTTTTTCGACGTGTGGATTATGCAGCACATTTTCTTTTATGCACGGTGTAGACATCCCTTTACTTTCACCAATTTTTGATTGTTGGGTAATGTCATGTCCTTGTGTTTTACATTTTTTTTCCAAATAAGAGTATAAGTCCATCATTATATTTTACAGCCTTGAAAAAGTCACTTTGTGATGAAACACATGTTGGATGTTAATAAATGAATTACCTATGAAGGACTATTGCTGACGGCTGTTAATGAATGAATAAGTTAAAAAGGATTATCGTTTATGTGAATAAACCACAAGTTTGCAACAAAGAAGATCATTGTTTTCTTTAAGGACTGGTTCTAAATCTCTATATCTTGGAAGCTATCATCAACATTCTATGTGCTCATACCAGAGTGCTATGGTCTTAATTGTATATATATATATATATATATATATATGTATATATATATATATATATATATATTTGAAATTCACGCCCTTCGCCTTGCTCACGGGTAGGACGCCGAAACGCATTGGGTTGGTTTCATGGTGCTAGCATTCATGAGATTATGGAAATGATAAAGATTAAATAAATTAATACGATGCTTAACGTTGCGGAGTTCGTGTACTTCCTCGAGCAATGCGAGGAGTGCTTTGTGGACATATATATATATATATATATATATATATATATATATATATCCCTAGAGACTGACTCCAGCTGCCAAATCATTTGCAGGTGAAACACTATCCTCCCAAATCACATGGAGTTCTATGCCCAACAATTGCAAAGTGGTTTGCAATCTGGAAATAACAATAGATATGGAATTAAAGATAAAATCAAAAGAAACAAAGCTAGCCACTGAATGTTACTATTCGAATTTTAAGTCACAAGTCTGAAAATGGCACTTTTGGAAAGTTGGCATTTTTTGTCCTAACCGTATGTTGCCTGCAGCCAGGGCCCTGCATCACATGACTGTGAATAGTTAGCATTTGGCCTTTGTGTATTCTTCCCAGAGTGACAAAGGAGGACTAGATGTGGGCAGGATGGGCCATCCTGCCAGGATGTGTGGGGCTAAGCTGTTCCCTGTCCCACTTACCTTTCAAAGGGCTGCCTCCAGCATGCTCACAAAGGAACATGAGACAAGTCTATTGTCACCATAGACCTACTGAAGCCAGGAGTAGGCGAAGGAAGGACTTTTTCGGGCCCAGATGTGGAGGTAGTCAAAAAGTCTTCCCCACTCCAAAGGATGACACCAGGTAAAAAATGTGACCTCCTGTTCATCTCTTCAGTACATATCTGGACGAGGGAAAGACCCTCAGGAGGACTGCCTTCTACTTCAGAGGGCTGCTCGGTTGCTTGAGGCCTGCTTTGTTTCTCAGAGGACTGCACTTATGCTGCCAGAGCCCTTCCCTGCTGCTAGAAATCTGCCTTACACACTCAGAGGAATGTCGTGCTGCTTGAGGCCTGCCTTACGCTTGATCCAAAATCTAATTGGCTTGCCTCCTCTGTGAGCTACAGTGACATGACAAGCTGCATATACCATGAACCCCGTACCTGGCCTTTTCCTGGAGACAGTCCTGACCAACCCCCTCTCCCGACACAAGTGGTGAAAATCAGTCATTGACCCTTGGAAGTGGTGCTATAGCTACTTCTGCAGCCATAACCTGAAACTCGGGACTTGGAAAATTTTCCTCAGAAAAGCGCACTGAAAACCAGGAGGCGATCAGGACCTACCTGCTCACAGAGCCTTCTGAGGTGCATCGCCGGTTGACCTGACTTCGCAGTATCTCCTACTATATTATTCTTGACAGCAGCAAATCCTGTTCAACAGGTCCTGCCGGAAAGGGTATTGGGCTTAATGGAGCTTTCATCGACTACAGCCTGCAGATTCAGCTCGCTGGAGATTTTTGACTTCTAAAAAAGTGACAAAGTCCAGACATAGGAACTTCAACGCTACTTTTTCCAGAGGCTCTCCGATGACTACACCTCCTCCTCTAACATCGCTGGCTACCTTGCTCTGCTGAACTGTATCATCTCATGAACTTTTCTTCGAAATTTCATGTAAGTCCAAAGCTAAGCCGAGACCAGGCCCATTCTACCTTGTGTATCTGAACCACTCTGATTTGCGGTCAGCCATAACTTTGACTTTGCCCCAGTCTTGTGCGACTAGAAGCCCCAAGTTGGCGCTTTGTTCTTGTATGTGCTATTTTTAACTTAAAACTTAAAAAATTTCTCACTTCGGTTCTTCTGGTTGGATTTCATTTGCTTTTATGTCAAATTATTTAATACATTTGTCTCTATTTTTCTGAAACTGGTTTGGGATTTTTCTCGTGTTTTCACTTATTGTTTGTGTGGTGGATACATACTTAACTCAGTGCCTTTAAGTTAAGCCTGAATGCTTTTGTACCACCCACCAGAGAGTTAAGCACAGTTTAATTGAGTGGCTTTCGTGGTTCCCCCTGACAAGTATTGAGGTTGTTGCTTGAGTAGGGCAGGGTTTTCATCCCCCTAAAATCAATATTCCAATTCGTTACAAAACGTGTATACCTTCAAAGGTACTTCTTGTTCCCTGAACAAAAACAACTACTTTAGGGGACTGGGCCTATTCAGTGATGGTGGAAGAGGATAGAACAACTTACCTCATACCTTACTCAATGTTCCAGACTTGTTTCAGTTCCCTAAGCTTCTAAAATCATACGTTTAATTTATATTAATTTTTATTTTGTTTTTCTGTTTGCTGTTTTAGATGCAATACAATATTGTAGTTGATGAACCAGGTGAGGACTCGCATGCTATGCAACTACACAATATGAATATAAGTAGTGGTATAGCAGAGGCATAGTGGGATGTTTTGGAAGCGCCCTGGCAGAAGCATTGTCTTTGAGTCTTGAGTGGAAAGTCAAGTAAGGATTAGGGTGCTTTGGAAGAATAGAATGTGGATCCAAATAATGGAATATCATGGGGTTTGCAAGTAAAGTTTGAGGTACATTGGCAGAGCCACAATAGCAGTGACAGATGAATGTGTTGTTTTAACGGCGACTATTGCAGACTGAGTATGGGACCAATGGAATGATTGATGGGGGACAGTCAGTGCAACTTTGGCCATGCAATAAAAGAGGGGGTGGGTAATATTTTGCTTGTAAGAGATCAAAATTCCGTGAGATGTCTCTTTGGCAAAGCATTGTAAGATGCCAGCAACATAGAAAGTTAGTGGTCTACACATGTGGAAAGACCTTTTCAATAGTCGAGGCCAACCTTGTATAACAATAGTAATGACTTGCTTTCAGTTTTTTCAGGTTTTACTCAATGGCACACAGCTGCTGCTTGCTGCAGGTTGGTGCGTGCTCTTCCAGCCACCTTCTGTCTTTTTAAAAGCTGGACTTCCTGTACCATGGTGACTAAAATATACAAGTCAAGTTGAAAGTTGTATTGCTTCTGTCAACACATTCCTTATTAGATTCTCTACACACGCTTCCATTCTATGTTGCAACAGCCACTTCCTAAGCTGAACAATTACACACATAAAACCTTTGCAAATCAAAATACTTTAAGTGAGACTTGTTGCACACCAGGCCAGCGGTGAAACATCAAGAGTTGGTGGACCAGTTTAAAAAAACATTGTCTCTACTTTACCTCATGGAAGCACGGCTCATTATTGATTCCAAAATTATTGTTTCTAAATTGGTTCCCTTACGGTAACACATTTTTTCTCAAGATAAGGTACAAGCCAAGGGTGGTGGGGTTGTGGATGTTTTTGTGCAATCATTGAACTTCCTAATATGCAAAACATGGAGCCGAAACCTAGCTCCAAGTAACTCTAGTTTTCCCTAGCCTTAATGCCCAGTTCCATGGTGAATGTATCAATCATCCCATTCTCATTGGAGGACTAGAAGGAACTGGCATCACCAGACCAGTCAAGCAAGGAGCAGGAGTCTTTTTTGAGTGACAGGGCAAAACTGTCAATGTTCCTCCTATCAGTTCTAAACCTAAGATCATAAATTACGGAGTCCTGCAAGGGTTTACTTGATAACTGCTACTCTTTAGTATGCACATTGTATCCCTGGAATAATTCAGTTCACAATTTTACATGCACGTCAATGACACAAAATGAATTCATGGTCTGTCCCAAAACTAAAATGCAACCAAAACTATGGCCAGCCGCCTCACTACCATTAGATCGTGCAAGGCCACCAATTCCCTTAAGCTAAACTGATAAAATAAAGCTACTGGGTGCAAAAAGGTATTATACATACTGGACCTCAGACTTCTAGTCAAAAGTGGAAATAGTGTGTAAACCCCTAAACATATCAACTCAATTCGCAATCTCGGAATCCGATGTGATACAAACCTTTCCCTAGAGACAGCCTAACCATTTGTCCTGCGATTTGTAATGAGTATTTAAAATTAGGAGGCTGCAAATTATTTCTATATTGCTATATGACACAGCACTCCTTGTTTCAGTTATACAACAGCTACTATGGCATAAACATGTTTTTGCCCTGAGTACTGCCTGCTGCCATGGACTTTTGGCTGGATATCATTGCATACAAAAGATGTTAGCGTAACCAAACTTGGTGGAAGTCACTATATCTTGCTGGTATTCAGACCTGTGATTTGCATGTCTTATAGATTGTTTTTTAAGTAGTAGGTGCACGCACACTTTCAGTTATATTATGATATCATAGGTCTTTAAAGAAAGACACCCTGCTGATTTTTTAGCAATGTGTTGTACACCCAGCTTTTGTGGTGTTCTACCAAAATGCTCCTTTGTGTAATACTTCACACTATACAATTAAAATAAAAACACATTAAAAGTATTTATTGCATTTGAATTTATATAGCACTTACCTCGAAGAGGGATTGAAGCCTTTTACAGCCAGAAGTACTCTGCTTCAGAACCAAGAGTTAGTGGTTATTCCAGGTGTTATTAGCTATTGATGGTTATGGGGATTAGCCTTGTGTGCTCAAGGAAACCTTTCCATGCATTTATTCCAGTTGCTTTGGGGTAGATTAAATTAATGGGAGTTAGGAGTGCTCATTAGTGGGGCCCTTTTGAGTTCTTGCAAATGGTTTGTAGAATGAGTAGATAGGCTGTAGGAGATTAGGTATTAGTAGTGGCAATATGGTTTCAGAGAAGAGATTGTTATTCATTAAATGAGGTGTTGTCAATTTGCACTGATATGATAAATTAGATTAAGCTAGACAGCGGCGCACATTAGAACAGACTATATATACTCTAAGAGGTATGGAGAGAATGTAGATAAGAAGAGGGTCATTCGAAAGATAGAAGGGAGGGCACACAAATTAAAGTTGTAAGTCGAGGACAGTTTCCCAAGCAGGGTTTTAGGAACATACAGGAAGGTAGCTTTTTAAGGTTGTACGCAATATGTACACCTGTAGAAAGAAGGAACAGTTTCTTACCTGTAAATCCAGTTCTCTCGTAGGGGAATTTCCACTGAATACTCCGTTCCACGTGCGGGTACCCCGGAGTACTTTTTCACAATATATCTTCCTAAGTACAGATGGTCGCCTTTCTTGGGGAAGGCCTGCAGAGTCACTTAAGAGAGAAAAATATTATGCCGCCTAAAAGAACAGGCTACAAGGGCCCAATTATTCGTCTTGTAATTTAAAAAGGGGCCAGGAGATTAGGCATGTATATAATTTCATGTTGTTTTTGTAACACAGCATAAATGTCTATCACAAACCCTTTTTGGTAGAATAGAGAGATGAAGTAATGTAGGGCAGTGTTGCCCCCCTAGTCTGCCATTATATGAGTTAAAATAGAGGTTGCGCCTTTAAGACCCCAGAGGCCAGCAGTATCCCATCATGCTGGGCAGGTGGTAGTTGCTTCAGTTCTTTTTTGAGGTGACATGTGTGTGATATATCAGTCTACAGGTTAATTCTGCCCACTTCACTGGGAGGAGGGGGTGTTGCTTATGACTATAATGGAAATTCCCCTACAAGAGAACTGGAGTTACAGGTAAGAAACTATTCCTTCTCTCAGAGAGGGATTTCCATTTATAGTCATAAGCACTGAATAGAGTAGCAAGCCTGTCCCCACTAAGGCATTGGAGAGGACAAAGAGGGTAACTCTGCTGAGTATCAAGCAAATAGATTTCTAAGAGGCTTGTCCTACTTGAGCATCTGCTCTGGCATCAGAATCCTGGCAGTAATGTTTGGTAAATGTATAGACAGAGCTCCACGTGGCTGCTTTGCAAATATCTGAGACAGAGATATTTCTCAATAAAGCAGCTGTAGCCACTTTACCTCTAGTGGAGTGTGCTTTAGACTTAGCTGATAGTGTCTTGTTAGCTCTTTGAAAGCTCAGAAGGATGCAGGAAACTATCCACCAGGAGATGGGTGGTTTATAAGTGGCCAAGCCCTAACGGACCAGACCATAGTTAATCAACAATTAGTTCGATCTACAGATGTCTCATGTCCTATTGAGGTAGAACTTCAAAACTCTCCTCATATCCAGGGAATGAAGAGATCTTTCAGCTGGAGTAGAGGGATTCTGAAAGAACGTTGGTAGTGATATGGTGTGATTAACATGAAAATCTGAAATAACCTTAGAAAGGAATTTCGGGTGAGTTACCATAATCACTTTGCTAGAATGGAAGACTGTGTTTGGTTTGTGAGAGCAAAGTGCTTGAATCACGCTATCCCCGTGAGCTGATATTATTGCTACAAGGGAAGCTGTCTTCCAAGAGAGGTGTTGCAGTGAGGCTCTGTTAATAGGCTCAAATGGATCCTGAATATGACAAGAGAGGACAATGTTAAGCGCACAGGGAGTTGAAGGATGCCTAATGGGAAGGCAAACTTTTTCAAACCTTCAAAAAAATCCTTGATGACAGTGATTTTGGAAAAAAATGTTTGTGAAGGACATTTTCTGTAGGCAGTAGGGCTGCCAGGTGAACCTTTATAAAGAGAATTGCAAGCCAGATTTTGACAGATGGCGTAAGTATAGAAGAATGATGTCTTCCTGGCAAGACGTAGGGTCCACGTTCTTAGAGGAACACCAAGTGCAAAATCTTGACCACTTGAAAGCATACGTGGAACATGTTGAAGGCCGCTTAGCCTCTCTGAGGACGTCCATACAGTCCTGCTACAGATTCAAGTGTCCGTACAGCACTAACTTAGGAGCTGTGTTGCCAAATTCAAAGAGGAGAGACTGAGGTGTACCATCTGTTATCAGAACTTTATTAGCTGGTCTGGTCTGCTTGGCAGCTTCAGATGTGGATGGACAGGTGAAGGAGGCCATGAACCACCATTGACATGGCCACTATGGAGCCATTAGGACCAACTTTGCTCTTGCATGTGACAGCTTGATGAAGACTGGTGGACTCAGAGGCATTGGTGGAAAAGCGTAAAGAAATTTGCCAGACTAGTTGATCTTTAGGGTATTCCCCAGCGTCCCTGGTTGGAAGTACCTCGAGGCGACATTCTGGCATTTTTTTGTTTTCTGTGGTGGTGAGCAGGTCAAAGGCAGGTGTGCCCCACAGCTGAAAGATGTCATGAACAACATTGTTGTATAAGACCCACTTGTGGTTTTCATATAGAATCCTGCTTGAGAGTCTGCCTATGCATTCTGTACATCTGGACGGTGAGTTGCATTGATTGTTAGATCCCTGGCTGTGAGCCATTTCCAGATTGCCTGGGTCTTGTGTGATAGATGCCTGGACCTTGTACCTCCCTGCTTGATGAGGTACATAGTGGTCATATTGTCTATCTAAACAAGCAGGGAGTGAGATATGATTGTTGGGTGAAATGCTTTTAATGCTAGATGGACTGCACGTAGCTCCAGTAGATTGATATGGTATCTAGTCTCTCTCTCTCTGACCATTTGCCCTGGATTTGGAGATGATTCATGTGAGTTCCCCATCTGAGTAGTGAGGTATCTGTCACTATTGTTTGAGCAGGAACCTCCTGATGAAAAGCATCCCTCGAAGCAGGTTCTTTGAGGAGCAATACCATTTCATGAACGGCTTTGCATGATGAGACAGCACTATCCTGTCTTCCCAAATGACCGTCAGTTGGTTTCACTGGTCCTCGAGACATTCCTGCAGAGGTCGCATGCTGAGAGGAACATTCAGTTTGAGGAAGATGCAGGAAGCCATCGAGCCGAGGACAGAGGATACTGTTCTCACTGTTGGACGGTAAGATGTCATGAGAGAGTGACATTTCCGAAGGACTGATAAAGGTCTTTCCTCTCAAGGACACACTCTTGCCTGTATTGTATCGGTGGAAGCTCCCAGATACTGTAAGGTTTGAACCAGGACAGACGTTGACTTGGAGAGGTTGACATGAAGGCCTAACCTTTGGAGGAGACTGCAAGTCCATTTGTAGTGAAGCTGAGCTTCCTGAGACGTTGATGCCTTGATTAACCCATCATCTAGGTAAGGATAGACAAATATCTTGTGCTTCCGTAGATGGGCAGCCACCACTACCATGCACTTTGAGAATGTTCTGGGTGCTGACTTGAGATCAAATGGAAGTACTTTCTACTGGTAGTGGTCTTGTTCCACTACAAGCCTCAAGAACTTACAATGCTTTTTGGCAATTGGAATATGGAAGTATGCGTCTGAAGGTCTATGGAACAGAGTCAGTCTCCCTGGTGTAATTGGGGATAGATTTGGTGTAATGACAGCATCTGGAACTTTTCTTGCCGAATCTACTTGTTGGCTGTTTTGAGGTCGAGTATGGGTCTGAATTCATTATTGTCTTTCTTTTTCACCAGAAAGTAACTGGAATAAATGCATGTACGTCATTGGTGGTGAGGAGCAGTTTCCACCACTTGTTTTTTTAAGAGAATGTTGACTTCCACCCATAATAGTGTGAGCTGGATAGTTTAGGACAAAGCAGCCTGTTCACTATTACCCACTGCCAGGCCAGATTCAACCGCTGGGCCGACGGTAGGCACTTTCGACCCAGCAGTGGAGGCCAGACCCGCGGTGGGATAATGATCACATTTACACCAGGGATTTCCTGGTGGGAGACCCCGCCAGGTAATCCCTGGCGGAAAGCATACAGGTGACAGGAATTCTCATTCCTGTCACCTGTATGTGACACGCCAGCCCCCCCTTACCACAACCCCCACCCAACCCCAAAGATCCTAGAACCGCCTCCACCCCTGAACTCTAAAAACTGACCTCCCCATCCCTCCACCCTCCAATCTCCCTGTAGGCCTACCCAAGTCCCCCCTCACCATCCCTCACCCCCAACCTCCATAAAGGTCCCCCCAAACCCCAACCACCCACATCCACATGCACCCATATCCCTACAGGCACACATGCATTCATACATGCAGACACATATCCCCCTTCACAAACATACACCCCCCATGCACCCACACACTCAACACACACACCGCTCCCCTCCCTTCCCTTCCCTTCCCTTCCGGACAGCACTTACCTGTTCCATGGAACTGCTCTGGGAGGGAACGGGCTCCTTGGATGCTGCTCTGCTGGCATCGCTGCACCTCCGTACACCGCCACGCCTATGACTGCATCATTATAGGCATGGCGGTATCTGGACTGACATGGTGGTGAGGGTGGTGCAGCATCCTCCCCCACCACCGACCGCCACCATGGCGCATGGAGGGCCTCACCGCCCTCAATGGCAGTGAGGCTCCATGCGTCACAATATGGCGGGATGCCTGCTGCCACCACTGGCGGTCTTCCGTCGACCGTCAGTATTGTTGGCAGTGGGCTATCCTGCCACGTTTGTAATTAGGGCATAATTTCTGAATTAGGCAAGTGGTAATTTGTGTAGATCCTACAAGGTTTACCTACAGAAAATAACAGCTGAAATAACAAAATATTGAAATTGAGGTGAAAAAAACAGCCACTTTTCTCCACATCTTACTCTGTAACTTTTTTCCTGCAATTTCAGATTTTTGAAGGCAATATACCATTATGTCTGCTGGACTCAACTGGTTTCGGGGATATATAGGGCTTGTAGGTTCATCAAGAACTCTAGGTACCTAGAGCCAATAAAGGAGCTGCACCATGCAATGGGTTTTCATTGTATACCGGCAATACTCATTTGCTGAAATATAAAGAGGAAAAAATGGGTATCAGTGAAACCTTTGTATTTCCAAAATGGGCACAAGATAAGGTGTTGAGAAGCAGTGGTTATTTGCACATCTCTGAATTCTGGGGTCCCCATACTAGCATGTGAATTACAAGGCATTTCTCAAATAGACGACTTTTTTGACTTTACAAACCTCAGAATTTGCCAAAAAAACACTTTTTCATCACATTTTGGTGATAGAAAGTTCTGGAATCTAAGAGGAGCTACAAATTTCCTTCAACCCAGCGTTCCCCCAAGTCTCCTGATAAAAATGGAATCTCACTTGTATGGGTAAGCCTAGTGTCCGCGACAGGAAATGCCCCAAAACACAACATGGACACATCACATTTTCCCAAAGTAAAGGACCTGTTCTTTGCAAAGTGCCCAGCTGTGTATTTTGGCCTCTAGCTCAGCAGACACCTAGGAAAACCTACCAAACCTGTGCATTTTTTAAAGCTAGACACTTAGGGGACTCCAAGATGGGGTGACTTGTGGGGCTCTTACCTGGTTCTGTTACCCAGAATCCTTTGCAAACCTCCAAATTTGGCCCAAAAAAAACACTTTTTCCTCACATTTCGGTGATAGAAAGTTCTGGAATCTGAGAGGAGCCACAAATTTCCTTCCACCCAGTGTACCCCTAAGTCTCCCGAGAAAAACAGTACCTCACTTGTGTGGGCAGGCCTAGTGCCCGTGACAGGAAATGCTCCAAAGCACACATGGACACATCAAAATTATCAAATAAAAAACTACCTGTTTTTGCAGGGGGCATCTGCGTTTTTGGTCCTGGGCTCAGCAGCCATCTAGGGAAACCTACCAAACCCAAACATTTCTGAAAACTAGACACCCGAGGGAGTCAAGGGAGGTGTGACTTGCATGGGTCTCCTAGTGTTTTCTTACCTAGAATCTTCAGCAAACCTCAAATTTAGCTAAACAATCGCACTTTTCCCACATTTCTGTGTGGCATCACCACACTGGCACAAATTCCTACCATGCAACGTTCCCCTCAGTCTCCCGGTAAAAACACTACCTCACTTGTGTAGGTGGGCCAAGTGCCTGGGACAGGAAAGAGACAAAAACATATAAAAAATGAGGAGGAACCAAAGTGGGTCCAAAACGGCAGTTTGAAAAAAAACATTTTTAGGCTGACAAGTGGGGCAGTATGTTTTTCGGTATAGATGCAACAATGATGGGTGGTAGGAATTTTGGGGATCCCTGCAGATTCCGGAAGGTTCCATCACAAAAATGTGGGAACATTGTGTGATTTCAAGCATACTTGGAGGTTTGCAGGGCACTGTGGGTAAGAAAATGGTGCAGGGTGTATGTGAAGCACACCACCCTGCACTTACCCAGATGTTTAGTTTTCGGATGTTTCTAGATCTTGTAGATTTTTCTACGGGGCAACGTCCCAAAGACTAAAAAGTGCAGCCCTCACCATTCCAAGTGGGACGATTCTAAGATTTAGCTGAGCTCTCATGGCCCAAATGTAAAACCAAAACCCAAAATAATAAACTGCCCTCTTGCTTGCTGTGGGATAAGATGTTTAAGTGTGTGGGAGGAGAGATGAAAGACTGTTACCCCCTTCCGTTGGGATGGGGGCATAACCATGCCCATACTGGTTGGTAGCCACCACCCCACTACTTTTTTTGTAAAATTTCCTGGCATCTAGTAGACTTTCTGCCTCCCCCAGGGGAGTGGATCAGGGGTAATTGTCCTATCTGCCCACCAGTGGGCAGAACAACTTTGTCCCCATTAATATGGGGAGGGGTTATAGCCATACCCCCATCCTCTTTTTTTGAAAATAAAATCTTCCCTGGTCTCTGGTGGGCTCTCTGCCCCCCCTGGGGGCAGATGGGCCTTACACAAATAGGCTGATCTGCCCCTAAGGGGGACCAAAATGGCCAACAGTAATGTGTCCCCATGGGGAGCGACCCTTGCCCAAGGGGCTGCCCCCCCAAACAAAAATATACACACACAAATCCCTGGTGCCTAAGTGGTTTCTGCCCCCCTGGGGTAGAGCAGCCTAATAGAAATAGGCCAATCGCCCCGAGGAGGGTAGAACTGGCCTAAAATAAAATTCCCCCCCATGGGAGCGACCCTTGCCAAATGGGTCGCTCCCATTACGTAAAATTGATGCACAAAAATAAAAATCCCTGGTGTCTAATGGTTTCTGCCCACCCGTGGGGGCAGGTCGGACTAATAAGAATAGGCTGATCTCTCCCCAAGGGGGGCAGAAATGGCCTAAAAATAAAATTGGCCCCCAGGGGAGCGACCCTTGCCCAAGGGGTCGCTCCCTATCAAGTTGGACATAACTTCTTTCAAGTGCAAAACATGTGGCATATTAAGATTTAATGACTTTGATGCAGCAAGGTATCCATTATGGCCAGGCTGGGAAAATGGAGTTCGTAACCACTCTTCTGAATGCCAGAAGTTTTCAGTTGCTCATATATTTGGTGGGTTAGTGTTCCATAATTTTGCAGAGAACAGAAAGAGAAAGTAACGTCACCTAATGAACATTACCCAACATGCCTCATGCAACACTAGCAGGCTGACCCCACTGCACCAGACCAAGGTCATTGTGAACACACTGCTTTAGCAGCTACTGTAGGGGTGGAGTTGTTTAGGGGTCTCTTCTGTCTGCAGTTTGGCAGACAAAAGCTCATAATTAACCCTAAAGAAAGATGGTTTGACAGAAGGGTGAAAAAGGAAGGAAGGTTAAAGGGAAGGATGGGTGAAAGGGTGGATGGGTGAAAGGATGAGGTGCTGAGTGAAAGGATGACAGAAAGGGTGGATGGTTGAAAGGATGCATGGGTGAAATGAGTGGGTGGGTGAAATAATGGGTGAAAAGATGAGTGTGTGGGTGAAAAGTGGATAAAAGGTTGAAAGGGTATAAGCATATGGGGCTGGGCGAAAGGGTGGATGGATGAAAGGATGGATGTGTGAAAGGGTGCATGGGCGGGTGGAAGAACGTGAAAAGTACATGAGTGAGAGGATGCATGGGTGGGAGAAAGGATAGATGAATGGATGTGTGGGTGGGTCAAAGGATGGGTGAAAGGGTGGATGGGTGAAAGGATGCATGGGAGGGTGAAACAATGTATGAAAGGTTGCATGGGTGAATGGATGAATGGGTGGGCGAAAGGGTGGATGAGTAAAAGAATGTGTGGGTGGAAGAAAGTAGGCACAGGTGGATTAAAGGGTGGATGAAAGGATGCATTGGTGACTGAATGGATGACAGGAAGGATAGGTGAAGGGATTGATGGGTGAACACGTAGGTGAAAGGATGGATGGGTGAAAGGATGGATGGAATGGTGAAAGACTGAATGGTGGATTAAAGAATGAACAAATGACAGTATGCAAAGGTGAAATGGTGGTTATTAACCGGTGGATGGAAGAGACAAAGGTGCTCTTCTGGAGAGTATTGGGCTCACTAATGTCCCTTGCTTGGTGCCTTCAAAGCTTTTGTTCGGAGTGGAGGTTATATTCATTTTCTGGCTACCTCATCAAACTTCTCAATGTAAATGATGCCTTGAGGGGTGCATGTTGCCACCAATGAAATGTCTTAACAGTGGCGTAACAACACTCAAGAGGACCCCCTGCAAAGTACAGGAGGGGGCACCCCCCCCGGACCCAGTCAAGGGCCTGCCGCCTTTACACAGTATACTTTGCTGAGGGGGCCCTCTGGTGCTCAGGGCCCCTGTGCACTGCGGGGGCTGCAGGGCCTTTGTTACGCCACTGTGCCTTTACAGTATGTGGCAACTGATGCGTAGTAAGCAAAAAAAACAAGCATTTACAATGCAATGGGCCTCGCGTATGCTCGAGTTAGAGCCATTAGCGTTGTAAACTCCTAACTGAACTTTTCTTGTCACATAAACTGAAAATGAAAAGATAAACAGTTTCACATAAGCGAGCCGATGGCCGTGAAGCAAACACACAAAAGGAAACAGAAGTTAGCTCGCAGTGAAACGTATCGGCAAAAGTGCATTTATCCATGTTACCGGCATGTAACGGGATCGATGTCATACAAAGCGCACGACTACTGCCCAGCAAGAATGCACTACTACGAAATAAAGAGAAAAAGTAGTCCAGAAACCATACGGAAAACATGGAGCCTCGTATGTTTTTAGTAGTTGGCCAGTGCGCTCGAGGAGGGCTAAACAAAGGAAAAATCATGACGTATGCATGCCTTTCACTAATCAAATTAGGCAAATTTTGAAAGGCAAGCCCACGAACCAACCAAAGTGATGGGCGTGGTTACAAGCTCGTAGAGAGATAACAACAGGGACAGAGCCCTTTGTGTGCTCAACCCTAAAAAAGAAGAACTAAAATTAAGAGAGCAGTTTTATGTTGAGTGGTATAGCAGTCCTGTAAAAACACAGATATTCCGAACTAACTTAAGAAGTGAGTTGTTATATGTGCCCTTTAATCTTTTGACAGTTATCAGAGTGTGCAGGCTTGAAAGGAACACTTTTATGCCTTTTTGTACATCTAGCTGGCGGAGGGATGTTTCATTATATACAATTTCAGTTCCTTCAATTTATATATGACGTACAGATAATAAAATAAATCCTCATTTGGCAGTGTTGCCTGTCTGCACGCTTACCTGTAGTGCTGACTGAGTTAGATGTGTGTGTCCTTATATTTTTTGTGTATGCATTCTGCTTACGTGCATGCATGCATGCGTGTGTGTGCGTGCGCGTACGTGTAATGGTATTATGTCTACCTATATATGTTATTACAGCATCTGGCTGCAGCGGATATGTTTTCTGCCAAGACCAAGTACTAAAAGAGGAAAGGGGAGGCAACATGATTCACAGGGTAAGGCAACATAAATCTAAGTACATCATTATGTTGCAAACTAAGATACCAGTTGGTCTGGACAGTGATAAGGATTGTTGGGTTCATATAGGAGAGTAAGAACCTAGCTACCCGATTGAAGTGTGGACAGTCCAGACGTCTGTGGAGATTGAGTTTCCACCATGGGTGTCATTTTTGAGCTTGGATGAGGGGCATTTATGGGGGCAATCAGGCGAGACCCCTTGTGGGATGCAGCAGTGAGCTCAGACACACATGGATGGAGGTTAGGTGGGTGGCCCTAATGGGATGGTAGTAAGAGGAGTACACAAAAATAATGGTACAGCATCAGCCCATTCAGGGTGTGATTGTTTAACCCTTATGTTTGTTCTTTAAATTCTACCCCACACCATTCCACCGTGAAAGTATGTCGATTAGTGGTATCATCATGTACACTTAACAGTGATTAGGATTAGGCATAATGAATTTAATATATAAATAATATCTGGTATTAGGTATTGGTGATTTTTTTCCTGCCTACATTATTAGGGAATTTGCATTACCTGGTTTGCCCCCATTTATTGTACAGTGAAGATTGAGGTTTGCTAACTCAATTATGGATTATGTGCAAAATATGTATTGGTATGGATTCTTGTTATGACAATATGAAATGTGATGGGCATTTTAGGTGGATATATAGAGATCATTTTCTCATGTTCAGGTTGGTTGAATGTAGAATAGTGTAATGAGATCTGTTCAATAATGTATGGTTATCTTTGATCAATAATGTAGACTTACAACCCTATGATGTTTTATGACACAGAGATGTGATAAGAAGGCCTCCATATTCGTATTTGACCTTTCAATATTCACATTATTGCCAGCATGGTTTGTCCATTTTCATGAACTTGTAATCACATGACAATTATAAAGTGGGTTCTTGGAATTGGTGCACTGACATTGACAAAGGCCTAGTGCTGAAACACGTCTGTTTGTATTTTAGCAATAAAACTTCGCAATAAAACTTTGAATTTTATGCCTGGTGATGAGTGTTCATCATATTCCTGGCTAGGAGGGACTTCTGAGATTCGTGGGTTCCACCCCCTCACGAGCATTGGATTGGCACCCTTTGTGTGAGGAGCGGCAGCTTGGGTGGAAATTGGACAAGAAAAAAAAAAATATATATATATATATATATATATATATGTATATATATATATATATATATATATATATATACATATATTTGGACTTTTTTGCTTATGCAGGGTCATCCCCAATCTTTGTGCCTCCTGCCTCCTGCCTCCTATTTTTTCTGACCTGTTGCTGTTGGCTTTTGAACTCTGAGCACTTTACCACTGCTAACTAGTGCTAAAGTGCATACGCTCTCTTTGTAAATTGTATGGTTAATTGGTTTATCCATGATTGGCATATCTGATTTACTAGTAAGTCCCTAGTAAAGTGCACTAGAGGTGCCAGGGCCTGTAAATCAAATGCTACTAGTGGGCCTGCAGCACTGGTTGTGCCACCCACATAAGTAGCTCTTTAATCATGTCTCAGACCTGCCACTGCAGTGTCTGTGTGTGCAGTTTAAACTGTAAATTGGACTTGGCAAGCGTACCCACTTGCCAGGCCTAAACCTTCCCTTTTCAAGACACCCCTAAGGTAGCCCCAGGGGCAGGGTGCAGTGTATGGTTAAGTTAGGACATGTAGTAATGTGTTTTATATGTCCTGACAGTGTAATAATCCTAAATTCGTTTTTCACTGATGAAAGGCCTGTCCCTCTCATAGGTTAACATGGGGGCTACCTTTAAATATGATTAAAGTATAGATTTCCTTTGGGAGCAGATAGACATGTGGAGTTTGGGGTCTCTGAGCTCACAATTTAAAAATACATCTTTTAGTAAAGTTGATTTTAAGATTGTGTGTTTGAAAATGCCACTTTTAGAAAGTGAGCATTTTCTCGCTTAAACTATTTCTGTGACTGTGCCTGTTTGTGGATTCCCTGTCTGGGTCAGTTTGGCAGTTGGGCTGGTTGCATCTCTCACTAGACAGTGACACAAAGGGAGCTGGGGTGTAGTCTGCATTTCCTGATGAGCCATCTGTGCTAGGAGGGAGGGGAGGAGTAGTCACTCACACCTGAAAGGGCTGTGCCTGCCCTCATACAAAGCAGTCTCCAACCCCCTGGTGTGTGTCTGGGGCCTGGCCTGGGCAAGGCAGGATTTCACAATCAAGAGAGACTTTCCTTTGAAGTAAGCCTACTTCAAAGGGCAAAATGGGTATAAGAAGGGCACCCAAAACCACAGACTTTAGAACACATCTGGAAACCAAGAGGAACCTCTGCCTCGAGAAGAGCTGAAGAGGTGAGGAAGAAGAGCTGCCCTGCCTGTGACTGTGCTTTGTGGATCTATCCTGCAGTTGCTGCTTCTGCCTGTGCTAGGGGACAAAGACTGGACTTTGTGTGCCTTCCATCTTGTGAAGAGCTCTCCAAGAGCTTGATTTAGAGCTTGCCTCCTGTTGTTTGAAGTCTCAGAGACAGCAAAGACTTCTCTCTGCCAGCACCTCTGGAGAGACTCCTACTCTGCCAAGTGGTGCCCATCCAGTTCCTTGGACCCTGAAAGGAGAAGCTGGCAGCCTAAGAGTGAGAAATCCACGCATTGACTGCCGTGTGGGGAAAAGATCGACGCAAATCCGATCTGCGGCTGAAAAATCAACGCGCCGCCGGCTTCGTGGCTGAAAATCGACGCTTGCCTGCAACGCGACCCGAAGATAGATGCTGGGGCTGGAGAAACGACGCAAGGCCTGCCCGGACCTGAGAGTGCTGACCGGATCGATGCATCGCTCTTCTGCAGAGAGAAGAAATCACGCACGCCGACCCGACGAAAGGAGAAATGACGCAAGGTCTCGCTCGTGAGTGAACTAGACGCATCGCAAGCCCTTTTTGACGCACACTCGCCAGAGCGGGGTTATTTTTGGCACGCACAAGTTACATTTTCACGCTAACAGCGTTAGTGTGTGTTTAAAATTACATGAAGACTCTTTTTTGCATTTTTAGTGATAACTTGACTTGTGTATTGTGGATTTTTTTCGTTTTGGTCTTGTTTTGTTTAGATAAATATTCTCTATGTTTCTAAACCTGTGTTGTGTCATTTTGTAGTGTTTTCATTAAGTTACTGTGTGTGTTTGTACAAATACTTTACACCTAGCACTCTGAAGTTAAGCCTACTGCTCATGCCATGCTACCAAGGGGGTAAGCAGGGGTTAGCTGAGGGTTATTCTCTTTTACCCTGACTACATTGAGGGTCCTTGCTTGGACAGGGGGTAACCTGACTGCCAACCAAGGACCCAATTTTTAACATTTATATATATATATATATATATATATATATATATATATATATATCTATAGCTATATATATATATATATATATATATATATATCTATAGCTATATATATATATATATATATATATATATATATATATATATATATATATATATATATATATATATATATGCAAAAAATGAAGAGAGATCTCTGGGTAGTTCCTATGTTTAGGTGGAGAGCAGCTTCAGTAGGGAGCCCCCTGCAACACCAGGATCACTGTAGACTTGCTCACCTTAAATGTCTGTTTATCTAGCAACGTTTTTAAGGATAGGATTAGCACAGTGCTATCCATGCCAAGCTAGACAGAGACAAATTGGTTTGTCATTTGTGCAGCAAAATGTTTAAGCATAGGATTGGCACAGTGCCATCGTCACTGAGCTGTAAAATCACAAAAGCCATTTTCCACTCAAGACTTAGAATTACAGTTTTGGACTAGTAAAATACCATCCAAGCCAACCTGGACTGAGTAAAGGCAACCCCTGACATGTGTTTTGCTATCATCACAGCTCTTTAGAGAGGTTTAGCTTTGTCTAGACACAAGGAAGCCCCCAGTAGAAGTCAGAACAAATTCCTTTCAGAGTTAGAGTGGCACATAAATTATGGAAACAAAGAAGAGCAAACTCTGGGTAGTTCCCAAGTTTAGGTGACAAGCAGCTTCATTAAGGAGCACTCTGCAACTCCAGCAAAACTCTAGATTTTCTCACCTCAAACGTCTGTTTGTCTAGCAAAGTTTTTAAGCATAAGATTAACACATTGCTATACAAGCTGAGCTACACAGGGACAAAGTCGTTTGTCATTTGTGCAGCAAAATCTCCAAACACAAAATTGACACATTGCCATCCTCGTCGAGCTGTAAAATGACAAAAGCCATTAGCACTCCAGGCATAGCATTACAGCTTTGGACTGGTAAAATACCATCCAAGCCAACTTGGAATGAGTAAAAGCAAACCCTGGCACATGTTTTGCTATCCTAATAGCTCTTCATAGAGGTTTAGCTTTGTCCAAACACAAGGAAGCCCCCAGTATAAGTCAGAACAAATTCCTTTCAGGGTTAGAGCATAGCAATAGCACAGTGCTATCCATGCCAAGCTAGACAAGGACAGAGCGGCATAAATAAGAGCCCCTAGTGCCACCGGAGCCTCACTTTTAGTGACGCTTCGGTGGCGCTATGCACTGCACCGTATTTACAAGGTGGCATTAAGCCACTTTTTGTGGCCTAACGCCACCTTGTAAATATAGCCCCTTCACATGCAGCATAGCGCGGAAGAGGCTTGCTATGGATGTTGCTGTTAAAATACCATAAAGCCAACCTGGAATGAGTAAAAGCAACCCCTGACACATGTTTCACTATCATTATTGCTCTTCAGAAAGGTTTATTTTTGTCCAGACACAAGAGACCACCCAGTATAAGTCAGAACAAATCCCTTTCAGGATTAGAGTGGCACATAAATTATGCAAAAAAGAAGAGAGAACTCTGGGTAGTTCTCAAGTTTAGGTGGACCACAGCTTCAGTAAGGAGCCCCCTGCAACACCAGGGACACTCTAGATTTGCTCACATTAAAAGGCTGTTCATCTAGCAAATTTTTTGAGCATAGGATTAGCACAGTGCTATCCATGCCAAGCTACACAGTGACAAAGTATTTTGTCATTTGTGCAGTCAAATCTTTAAACATAGTAATTGAAACACAGTGCATCCTTGCCGAGCTGTAAAATTGCAAAATCCACAAATCTGAAGCCTAACGGCAAAAAAGAAAAACCATCATCCACTTACGTTCCAAGCCCCCAGCGTGCACAGCCAAAGGCTGTGAGCAGCATGGGGTTGGGTGCCAGAGGAAGGCGGTGGTTGCATTAACGTACAATAATTATATATTACTTTGCATTACAAAAAACATAGAAATTTACAGAAGAAAACAAAGCGTACAGGGATATCATATTTAGGTTCACGTTTTATCCACACAAAACCAAAGAAATTCAGCAGTTATAGTTATATGTATCAAAGTATCTGAAGGCTCTATAACTCACACCACTAAGTAACTTTAGGCCACAATTTATAGTTTCTTAACGTAAGTATAACAAAACTTCTGAATTTCTATGGTTTTGAGTGCATAAAACATGAACCTAACTATAACGTCCCTGTACCCTTTGTTTTACATATACGTATATCTATTTTTTTTCACTTCAAAAACCAAATGGTATAGGGACGTTATAGTCAGGATCTGAATTTACTTGCACAAAACCATAGAAATTCAACAGTTATAGTTATGGTTAGTTCAAGTAACTACAACTTGAGCCCCAAGGTAACCATAACTTGCATCCCCACCATGCAGTTTTCTCCTAAATAATGTACTGCAAATGTTACATTGATATTATCAATGATGTTATCACAGATGTCATGAATGATGTAATATATGGGGTAATAAGCAGTGCATGGTGAGTGCACGAGTTGTAGTTACCTTAGGGCATGAGTTAGGTTACTTGAGCTAACCATAGCTGTAACCTAACTTTAACGTCACTGTAACCTTTGTTTTTTTAAGTGAATTTCTATGGTTTACTTAATTCTATTTCATAACAATAACATCCCTGTAACTTTTGTGTTTTTCAGTGAATTTCAATGTTTTTTTTAATATAAAGCAATTTTAATTACTACACATTAATCCAACCACCGCCACAAATGGCCAACCCGCTATAATTACCCAGCCCCATGCCATGCACGGCCTTCAGCCATGTGCAGCACTGGTTGGCCGCAGGGTCTGCGTTGTAGCCAGGCCCTGCAGCCAACCCCCTATAACCACCCAATCCTGCACCATGCATGGCCTTTGACCATGCGGGTGGGGGTTGGCTGCTAGGCCTGTAGCCAACCCCCTATAACAAACCCAACCGCACTTGCATAAGTGTCTGAGTGGGTCTGAGATTGTGTGCATGAGTAGCTCAGTGGCTCTGTGAGTGGGTGCATGAGTGTCTGAGTGGGTGTGTTAGGGAATGCAAGAGTCTCTGAGTGGATCTGTGAGTGGGTGTGTGTGTCTGAGTGGATCTGTGTGTGGGTGTGTGAGTTTCTTAGTGGGTCTGTGAGTGGTTGCATGAGTGTGTGAGTAGGTGTGTCAGTCTCTGAGTAGGTCTGTGAGTGTGTTTGTGTGTGTATGTCTCAGCTGGTCTGTAAGTGGGTGTGTGAGCCTTTGAATGGGTCTGTAAGTGGGTGCATGAGTGTATGAGTGGGTCCGTCTGTGGATGTGTGGTAAAAAAATTGGGGGGGCACACAGGAGCAGGTCCTCATGCCGCAAGCTCCCCCTGTGGATGTCCTCCTGTTGAGCTTGCCTGCAGTCCACTACCTTCTGCTGTCTTTGGTATTGTGCCTCCTCTGCTCATTATCTGTTTTTTTCTGTCTCTTTTCTGCTCGCTCCTGCCCTCTATGTTACCTTTTTCTGCTTGTCCTGCATTCTGTCTCTTGCTGCTCATTTCTGACCTCTATTTTGCCTCTTGCTTCCTCTTTCTCACCTCTATTTTGCCTCTTTCTGCTGATTCTGCCCGTTATTTTGCTTCTTTCTGCTTGCTCCAAACTTTATTTTACCTTTTTCTGCTTGTTTCTGACCTTTATTCTGCCTCTTGCTGTTCATTCCTGACCTCTATTTTGCCTCTCTCTGCTCATTTCTGACCTTCATTCTGTCTTTTCTGCTCGTTTCTCACATTTATTTTGCCGCTTTCATCTTGTTGCTGACCTTCATTCTGCCTCTTTCTGCTCATTTCTGACCTTTATTCTGCCTCTTTCTTCTCCCTTCTGACCTTTATTCTGCCTCTTCCTGCTCATTTCTCACCTTTATTTTACTTCTTTCTGCTCGTTGCTGACCTTTTTTCTTAGTCTTTCTGCTTGTGTATCACCTTTATTTTGTCTCTTGCTGCTGGTTTCTTTCCTCTATTTTGCCTCTTTCAGGTAATTTCTCACCTTTATTTTGCCTCATTCTGCTCATTTCACACCTTTATTTTGTTCTTTTGGCTCGTCTCTGACCTTTATTCTGCTTGTTTCTGATCTTTATTCTGTCTCTTTCTGCTTGTCACCTTTATTTTGTCTCTTTCAGCTTGTTTCTGACCTCTATACTGGTTCTTTCTGCTTGTTTCTGCCTTTTTCTGCTCACTTCGGGACTGCGGGAGCCTCAAGGCCCCTCTGGGCCCAGCCGGTTTCCCACCTCCTGCAGAGCAGTGACTGAAGCCAAGTCCCAAGATGGTTCCCAAAACTTCCTGCTTGAAGTGTTGGCAGCCAATCACATTTCAGCAGGGGGACTGTAGGATCCTGAGAAGATATGAGTCCCTAAATAAACTAATTAGCTTTTCCTAGAATATCTCCAAAACTACTGAACAGATTTATACCAAATAACAAAAAGGGGTGCTTTCTTGACCAAGAGCACCAAGAGCTACTTTTCTGCCTAATTTGGTGTAATTCTGTCCACCAGTTTGGGCTGTAGTTGTGTTCAAAAACCCTAAGGGAATTGACATGGGAAAAACACGTTTTGGGACCCCCCTTTTTCTCAACCCCTGGTTGACGGATCACCCCAAAATGTTTCAGACAGTAGCTGACATGAGCGTTGAATTGTTTTGGAACATTTTGTGCAGATTCATCAACGGACGCCCAAGATATAGGCAAGTCAAAAAAACACTTTTTCTATAGAAACTAGGCCCTAACTATAACTACCTAGTAGCAACCGATATATATATATATATATATATATATATATGTCAGACCAAGGCCCTTTCAGGGTTAGAGTGACGCATAAATTATGCAAAAAACAAAGGAGAACTCTGGGAAGTTCCCAATTTTAGGTGGAGAGCTGCTCTAGTAAGGAGCACCCTGCAACACCAGTGACTTGTGATTTTTGCATATATATATATATATGCACATTTTTTTTAACTACCCATGCCACCCAATACCCTTACCCATCCCTAAAGTCTAATAACACCCTTACCACTCAGTATCCTTACCCACCCATAACCCTAAAAATGAAATACCCTTACCACCCAATAGCCTTACCGACACCTAAACCCTAATAACACCCTTACCACCCAATATCCTTACCCACCCACTCCATAACTCTAAAAATACCCTTACCACCCAATACCCTTACCCACCCCTAAACCCTAAAAATACCTTTATCACCCTATACCCCTACTGCAAAATTATTAATGATAAAAGCCTTTCACTGCTCCTCACATGAGCCAATCATATGCTTAAAGATTTTGGTGTAGAAATGCTGAAATACTTTATCCCTTTCTAGCTTGGCATGGATGGCACTGTGCTAATCCAATGTTTAAAAACTATGCTAGAAAAAAAAAGAGGTGAGGAAATCTAGAGTGTCACTGGTGTTGCAGGGTGCTCTTATTGGAGCTGCTATCCACCTAAACCTGGGAACTACCCAGAGTTCTTTCTTATTTTTTACGTTATTAATGTGTCACTCTAAACCTGAAAGGGTTTTGTTTTGGTTTTGTTTGGGGAAACCCATGGAAACTACCCAGAGTTCTTTCTTATTTTTTACGTTATTAATGCATCACTCTAACCTTGAAAGGGTTTTGTTTTGATATGTATATAAATATGTAAGTATTTAACCAAATTTTACTATACTCACTCCAGTAAATGCAACAGTTGAAAAAGCATTGGACTTCGGGAGTGGAAAACTTACTATTCCCACTCCAATCGGTGCAACAGTAAGAAAAATTTTGGGCTTCGGAGAGGTTAAATTTACTATTCCTACTCCAATCTATGCAACAGTAGGGAAAGTGCTGGACTTCAGAGGGGTAACATTTCCTATTCCCTCTCCAGTCTCTACAACAATAGGGAAAGTGTTGGAATTCAGAGGAGTAAAAAGTACTATTCCCACTCCAGTATGTGCAAAAATAGGGAAAGTGTTGGAATTCGGAGGAGTAAAATGTACTATTCCCACTCCAGTGTGTGCAACAATAGGGAACGTTTTGGACTTTGGAGGGGTACAATTAACTACTACCACTCCAGTCTGTACAACAATAGGGAAAGCATTGGATTTTGGAGGGGTTAAATTTACTATTCCCACTCCAGTCTTTGCAACATTAGGGACTTTTGGCGGCTTAAACTTTGGGTTGGATGTCAGTTTCTCATAACAGGCTAGATTAATTAATTGTGAATATATCTCTTGTTCATAATCTTGACAGTTCATCACCACAATATTGCCCTCCTTCTCTGCCTCTTTAATTATAAGACTACTATCTTCCTGTAATGTCTCTTCAGGGCCATGTGTTATCCATGACTGAGATTATCCATCCCTCTGTCTGTCTTTGGCATCCTTTATGGGGTGGTTGGAGGAGGAGTGGATTTGGGGCCCTGGAGGCGCAAAATGTAACACTTCCATTTTATGTTGGGGGTGATACATTGACGATTGTTTCATGATGTGGACCGGCACCACACAAGACTTAACAGAGTATTGTGACTATCTTAATACGAACAATGTGAACATTAAGTTCACACATCAATATAGTAAAGACAGGATTGTTTTCCTATATGTTTATTGAAAATAACACAATGCACAGTAGATTATATCACAAAACACCTCAAGCAACTCTATTTTGCATGTATCCAGTGCACACCGAAGACACCACATTAGAGCAATCCCATATGGAGAGATGGTATGTGCCAGACGCAATTGCAGTAATGAACTGAAATTTCAAGAGTGTATACGTCATATGGTGGACCCAGCACAAGACATCAGAGTGCCACAAGAAAAAGCTCTCAAAGTGCAAAGCAGTGAAACTTTAAATTTCAAAGCTAAAAGGAACAAGAAACAAGGCAAGGTACGATTAATTACAGATTACACATGGATGTCCAGTGCCTTACGGAACAGTATGCAGAGACATTGGCATATTCTATGGGCAGATACGATTTTGGATTACTGTATTTCAGATAGACCAGAAATTACAACCGCAAGAGCAGATCGCTGAGGGCCAAACTGAGTCTAAGTTATTCTACATGTAAACCATATGGTCATTCATTGATAAAACATACATTGGACTTTTTTTAATGTGGCTATGGTGGTGTCTGTAAATGGGCTCTCCACAAGAAGTGGAGTTTCTGGAGGGATGTGAATAACAGTTTTGAAATGTTCTCCAATATACTGTAACTTCAACTATGTCATATACATCATCTTGTGTAGGTGCAACCATACATATGTTAGGTGTACTATTCACTCTGTAAAAATAAAGATCAGTGAACATATGAGAGAGCTACAACAGGGAGATGAAATATACCCAATAGCAATGCATGCTAGAGATTGTGCCACACAAGGGCCAAACAAGGATTTCAGGTTTTATGGGATTGACCAGGTATTTAGAGACCCCCGGGGATGCAACAGGGAGTTGCGTCTTAGGAGGAGAGAATCAATGTGAATAATGCACTTAAGGGCAGTTGAGGAGGGATTATATACTGACCACGAATTAGAGATAATGTGTCAACTGTAATGATTTCCCCCTGTGAGAGCTGATTACTACTTGTGCTGACATGTTTGTAGTTACCTTTTTGGTCACTTTATTTGATTTGAAACAATGAGTGGCTTTCCCACTCGTACTGGTCTTACACAAGTGTGGTGTGCACTTTGTTTTTTGGACGTTAGTAGTTTTGGAATACAAAACAGACTTAAATACTGGTAGCATGTTTGGTTGGCTTTTTATTTTACACCCACAGCAATACATCATAATTATAAGATAATGTTGATACAATTGAGGCTGGGATTAATTAGACTATGCACTTTCACGCAATCTTCTGGCACCGATTAAGTTCTGTGTCCGGCTACCACTGTCCGTACACAAAGGTTTGCTATGATTAGACAACCTATTTCTGTATTTATCTATCCCCAAGGGCTTTTGATATTAGGCCACCACCGTCCATACACACAAATGATGAGATGCAATGTAGACATCATGGGAAGAATTGTAAGCATAGTTTTGGGTACATTGAACTTCATACTTTTTTGTAATATTGGTTTCCAAATATATCTTATAACCACTGTTTGTATAGGGAGGTTTTGTTTATTCCAAGATGGCAGCCGCATGAACGAGTTGGGGATGGAGATACACCCATAAGGCTTGATTGAGTATAGCCCGTCATGTCTCTTTGTTCTATAGATGCAAATCATGGCGCTCGAGTTAAGACACCAGACTTGAGAGTACTTGCTCTTGGGAAACGAGAGGGTGGACAGTCCACATAACAAATAATACGGAGGAGTTTGCTGATATACATGGCAGTAATAAGCTAGTGGTGAGTTGTTGTTTCTTCTTTTTCTTTTCAATGACATGTTTTGCTGAATTTAGAGCAAACACAATGAAACGCGTTTCTATTGATTTATTTTTGTATCTAGATTGGAGATATACTTTGTGGTAAGAGGTCATTCATTAAATACTTCATGTGCTTCCCACATGCTTTGAGCTATTTTCACAACAAATGTATATGGATGACATATTATTCTTGTGGACCAACTTGGTGCTGAGTTCTGCTTTGAAATTACGCATGGGTTTCCATATACACACGTTACAATGTTACACATGTTACAAGGTTGCACATGACAAAAGAGGATTGTTGATGGAATTACATGAGATGTTTTTATGTTGTATCACATTGGTAGTTATTTTCTGTTACTTTCAGCCCTGAAGAAGTCATACGGAAGCCTTCAGATAATGAAACACATGTTGGCTGAGAATGATTTTTACTCTCAATGAGCATTTCCAAGCCATTGGTGTAGAATCATTTAGCAAAGTGCTTAGCACATGCTAAATGCTGAAGGTTGATTGCCTAACTGTTGACATGCATCACAAAGTGACTTACAGTAATGTAGGAACCATATGTGGTTGTGCACATACATTCATCCAAGGGAATCTGTGTCTGCATGACAAAAAGGGATATTGATTTGCCTTCCCATTGAGCAACACGACAAGGGCTTTCTACAGGTATTTGAGTATTCCTGGGCCTCTATGACATTCAAAGGACAATTGGCTTTTACATATGCAATCTGAGTAGGGCATTCTCAGGAGTACCAGTCAACAGAGGTGATTTCCCTGGGATAGCTGAATTATTGTAGTGTGGATATTTGTAGCCATGTCTCCCAGAGATTGTGCCCAATTTGTCTCCAGTGTACATTTCTTTGCAGGGTGTGCAACCTATCTGAGCAACATTAGCATAACCTCCATGAGTCTATTTAGACAAAGTCCATTTAGTGAAGTGACCATTGTTTTTTTTCCAATGTGACATGGGTGTTTCTGCTACTGTACTTCTTTCAGCAATATGGCTGGATTATTTGGCCATCAGTTCATCATGATGTTGTATTGCGTATATGAACAGTAGCTGGCTGCATGACCTGGTGTGTGATCTGTGAGATTGAGCTTAGCATTGCTATACTATTTTGTGACAAGAAGTTACTTAGGGTTACTACATAAGCCAAACAATTCAAGGTGATAATGTCTCCTACTTGCTCCATGGGTATTGTGATTGCACAACTCCACCCATGCAATTAGAGTTGTCTGTGATTCTGGTTTTCCAGTGGGCAACTGTTTACCATGTATATTGTGTTGCAAATGTTGGAGCCTCTTTGCTGGAGCTTGTGGCTGGGGGCTACTGTACATAATGGTAATGTTTGGTAATCACAGCTGTTGTCCCATTGTGATCAGGCACATGTAGTGACCCTATTTGTAATTACAGCAGCCACACAGGCAAGCCAAGGAGACAGGCCCAACCCAAGTGGGGAAGCAGCTGGGCATGGTACCTCCAGTAATGGGACATGTGACAGGGAAGGACCCAGTGGCCCGGAGGTTAAGGGGAGTGCCACGGAGGACACAGGATCCACATCATCATATTCAGATTCTTCCTCCAGAGGCCACTCCCTAGTGGTGGCGGACCCATTAGGGCCTGCTCCTGTTCCATCCTTGACAACAACCCCCAGTTACATATCCACCCCTCTCTGTTGCTCCCCATTCAGTTGGCCATGCCGGCTCACCCAAGAGGGTGGGCGTCTCCTTCACCCCAGGCACCTCACCTCATGCCCCAGTTACCCATGCTGCCCTGGATGTGGATGCTATTGACCTTTGTGGGTCAGACTGACATTCTGAATGCCATCCAGGTCCAGGGCAGTCAGCTTCAGCAGATGGTTGCTTACTTGGAGGGCATTCATAGTGCCATGTCTGCCTACGGAGATCTTTTCAAGCTCCGGCCTCCTCGCTGAGGCAGCCTCCCCCTCTCACAATCCTCCCCCACCACCTACCTCTTCCTTATTCAATTTCCCTGTTACCCTACCTATCCCAAGTACACAGACACATCTGCCCACATTTGCCTCAACACACGCAAGCTGCACACATAAACACAAGCACCACAAGAGACACCGGCAAGCAAGCACTCAACAGTCACTCACACACACAACACCCACCATTCCCACAGACACCACCCCCACCGACCAACATACCACACCCACCATACGCACAGACACCACCCCACCACCCACAGACCCACACACCAAAGATACAGCCAGAATACACATCATACCCCAGACGCCCCCAACACCCCCAGATACAGCTAGGACATACCCCCAGACACCATCTCAACGCCCACAAACACAGACACCACTTCCACATTACCCAGCACCTCCACCTGACAGCCCCCCAGAAATGCAAACACCCACACTCACACATGATACAGACACCAGACTCCAGACACAGACACACCAGCAGCATCAATACCCACAGCCAACACAATCACTTCCTCAATCTCCCAACCTTTAGTCCCTTCTGAAGTCTCTACCTTTTTCTCAAAGAAAGTTTCCTTTTGACCTTGTCCCTGTGATCCCCACCCCCTCCCAAGACCAAAGGGATGCCACCCACATCCCGGCCCATCCCTTCCACACCCAAGTCCTCCCCTGTCACACCTGCCCCCCCAAATAAAATCATCCGTACCACTCCCACCCCGAAGAATCCCACCCCTCCAAAAGTTAAGTACATCCCTCCTAAAGTTAAGTCCACCCCTCCCAAAGTGAAGGCCACCCCTTCCAAAGTGGGGCCCACCCCTCCCAAACCAAAACCAACCCTTCCCAAATCTTACCCCACCCAAGGATGATCCTTAAGGTGCCACCATGCTCAGTTGACGCCCCTTAATGTAGGTTCTTTGTTAGTGATCAGATTCAAGCTGGTGCACAGCATTATGCAGAGACTTTTTGTTTTGTTTATTGAATTTTTAGGGTACAGGATTGAAAAAGTAAGTTACAACAAAACCTAAGAGGGTAGAGCAAGGGATAACAAAAAGGAAAAGGCTTAGCCAGACATGCATATCTGTTAAATTAGAAACATGACTCTACAGTCTTAAGATGATAAAATAACAAGGCGTGTCATAATTAACATCAGATAACCATTAGGAATATGGTGTGGTTTTGTGTGAGGTGGATGAAGTATACATGTCTTTGTAAGTGTGAAATGGATAGTTGGTACCGAGACGAGTAGGGGAGGGTGAGGGATGTGCCATAGTATATTGAGAAGAAGATTGAACAACATCGAGAGGCATGGTACCTTAGTATGGTGTATGAGCTGTCTGTAGAAAAATGATTTTTATAATGTGGGTTTGCCCTGCTTGAAAAGGTCAAGGGTTTCTCAAATATGTTGCAATGTGATTCATTGGGCTCTGTCATGTGTTTGTGTAATATGAGTGTTTCTTAGATAGGTGACCCAGGACCACCAGGTATGATGTGATACATTTTTATTTGATTTCCATTCTATCAGGATTACCTTGATGGCTATGGTGAGTAGCAGGTCTAGTAGTAGTAGATCAATATCTGGAAGGATAATGGGAGGTGTTGGTAACAGTGGGCTTAATACAATAGCCAGAAAATATAAGTTCATAGGCCTTTTAAAAATCTTTTGGAGTTGTGCTGTTATGTTTTTCCAGAAATCTTATAGATTTGTTCTTCGTCGCCATTAGGGAAGTCACAAAACCAGCATGAGTTATTGTCTTTAAACTTAAGCTGGCATAGCTTCATAGGGGTCCAATAGCCTTTATTTGTAGGAAAGCATACAAATCCAAATTAGGGAGATTATATTTATGTTGAAAAGAAGCAAATAATAAAGGCTCAGTGTCCTGGTAATGATCAGCTATCATTGTGATTCCTTTTGTAGCCCATAAGAGGCCTATAGCTAGTGATTTTAGAGTTGAGAGTTTCTAAATGAACCAAAGGGAAGTGGAAAAAGATTTGTGAATCTTGGTGTTGAGTATCGAGTCCAATGACAGGAGGGCCGAAATAGTGTCCTTAATGATTTTCGGAGAGTACGTGAGTGGGATATGAGACATCACAAGAGTGTCCGGCAACAGACAAAGGGGGTCATTCTGACCCTGGCGGTAAAAGGCACAAACCGCCGGTCAGAAGACCGCCATCATCCCGCCGCGGCCGCGGTAAACCGCCACGGTCATTCTGACCCACAACTGCCAAACCGCCAAAAACCCGACATCCACTGAAGCCCGCCTCATCAGCGGTCAGCGATAACCTGGAGATGACCAAACCTCCACCGTCACGCCAACACAAACACGCCCATGCCATTACGACCCAAGAATCCACGCGGCGGTCTTTCAACCGTGGTATTCCATTGGCGGTACACACCGCCGCGCTCAAAATACCCACACCTTTACAAAACACAGCCACATTGGACAATTCCAAATACACACACCTGATACACATACAAACACCACTCCCACACACCCATCACCATATAAAACACACACCCACATCACCCACAAACCCCCACAAAGCGAAATTCAGAGACACGGCACAATACACAGAGAGAGAGCACAGGGAACGCAAACCACAACACACACAGGAACCCAACATCATCACCCACACCACATCTACGCACTCGCTGGAGTAGGCGGAGGAATGGACTCTGGTAAGTCGAATCTCAACTACTTCACCCCCCCGAACCACCAGCATGCCAACCCACACCCCCACCCTCACCCCCAACCCCCCAGCACATATCCTAGCTGCTAATGTCTCACCAGCACAACCCACCCAACCCAACCCAAACCCCTGAATGCCAACACAAACCATGGACACCCATCACCTAAGCATGACCACTGCACATACCCATCCCCCCCCACAAACCACCCTCACAACTCCTCCCACATGGGACTGCCAGCACTGGGGGACAAGGGCACCCACAAATCGCACGCCACGGCACACACAAAAACAATAACCATATTATTTTACCCCTGCAGGGCCCGAATGCCAACACACCGGCCAGGAGGGTCCAGATTTGTCCATCCCACCCCCAGAACAGGCCCCCAGTGATGACAGCAGCTCTGTCGACCTAGAACCTGATGACCAGCCCAGACCATCGGGGACCTCTGGAAAGTCGGTTACCTTCAGTCAGCCCCAGGCCACAGCAGACCTACCCCCCTCAGGAAACACCAGCACAGCACCCACCCAGCGGGCCCATGCTTCTGTCTCCAGGACAGGTCAAGCAGCGGTGTGTCTACCAGTACAGGGCACCCAGGGTAACCCACAACCCCAACAACAACAGGGACCTGGGGGCACTGGTAGTGGGTACACCGTCCAGGGTACAGAGGCCCAGGAACAAAGAGGAACTGGGAGGGCTGCTGTGCGACAGAGGGAGGACAGGCCTAGGGAACCCACTGTCCAAGAGGCCCTCACCACCATCATGGGAGCGTACCACCACTCCCAAGAGACGATGGCGACAGTCCTGGCCAGGTTCCAGGAGATCCAGGCCATGCAGGAGGGCCAGTACATGGGGTTCCGGGAAGAACTGCGCACCATCAGTTCCGCAATGGGTACAATCGTGGTGGCACTCAACCAGATTGTCACCACATTGCGGGACCATGTGGCCCCCCAAAGGGCCCCTGCCACTAGCATGGAGGAAGAACAGCCCACCACCTCCGCCAGCGCTAGTGGTCAGGAGGCCCCGACACAACAGCAACGGCCCTCCCGGACCCCACCCCCTGCAGAACAAGAACCACCCCGCAAGAAAGGCCTGAGATCGAGGAAGAAGACAGAGTAGGATGTCAAGACCCCCGCCATGCACGGAAACCCCCGGATGTCATCCCACTGTCCCACTTGTTTACCCTGTCCAACCTTGAACTGCCCCTGCTCCACCTTCCACAGGCATATGGACAATGGACCTGTAGGAACGACAGTCTGGACACTGCCATGGACATGCCTCCACCATCACCCTGTTTGAACCATACACCTATTTTAAAACCTCAATAAACACAATTATTGCACATTAACCAACTGGATTCTGCTATCTATTTATTTAAACCAAATGTATTCGATATAACCAACAAAACATTTCTAGTTACATTGTGATGACAACATACCAGTGTCACACAGCGGTAGTCCATGGGGAAAAAACCCAGAGGGCACTCCGTGGGGATCAGATCACTGAAATAGGAAGTGATATACACAACTAAGTTACCATACATTGGGGTGAAAGGTCAGACAGTAGAGAGCCACTACAGTTACAGATATAATACAATGCTGGAGTAGATTATTACCTGTGTGTCACTGGAAATACTGCAGTATCACTCTGTCCCTGTTGTCTGTGTCGTCCTCTTGGTCTTCCTCCTCTTCACTCTCCGCAGGCTCCACAGCGGCCACAACACCACCATCTGGACCATCCTCCTGCAGGAAAGGCACCTGGCGTCGCAAAGCCAGGTTGTGAAGCATGCAGCAGGCCACGATGATATGACACACCTTCCTTGGTGAGTACATTAGGGATCCACCAGTCATATGCAGGCACCTAAACCTGGCCTTCAGGAGGCCGAAGGTCCGCTCAATCACCCTCCTAGTCCGCCCATGGGCCTCATTGTACCGTTCCTCTGCCCTGGTCCTGGGATTCCTCACTGGGGTCAATAGCCAAGGCAGGTTTGGGTAACCAGAGTCACCAATTAGCCACACACGCTGTCTCTGTAGCTGTTCCATCACATAAGGGATGCTGCTATTTCGCATGATGTACGCGTCATGCACTGACCCTGGGAACTTGGCATTTAAATGGGAGATGTACTGGTCAGCCAAACAGACCACCTGGACATTCATCGAATGATAATTTTTACGGTTCCTGTACACCTGCTCATCGTCTTTTGGGGGAACCAAAGCCACATGGGTACCATCAATGGCACCAATGATATTGGGAATGTGTCCAAGGGCATAGAAATCACCCTTCACTGTAGGCAAGTCACCCACCTCAGGGAAAATGATGTAGCTCCGCATGTATTTCATCAGGGCAGACAACACTCTGGACAACACCTTTGAAAACATAGGCTGAGACATCCCAGATGAAATGGCCACGGTAGTTTGAAATGATCCACTTGCCAAAAAATGCAGTACTGACAGCACCTGCACTAGAGGCGGAATCCCTGTGGGTTGGCGGATGGGTGACATCAGGTCTGGCTCCAGCTGGGCACACAGTTCCTGTATAGTGGCACGGTTGAGTCTGTAGGTGAGTATGACGTGTCTTTCTTCCATTGTCGACAGGTCCACCAGCGGTCTGTACACGGGAAGATTCCTCCGTCTCCTCGCAAGTCCCAGCGGACGATGCCTAGGAAGGACAACATGGAGCACAGAGTCAAGCAACCCACAGGTAAGTGCCCACAGCATGCCCAGTACACGTATCTCTCGGGATTGAATGGCTAGTATGGTTGTCAGTGCAAGGCCTAGCCATGTGTGACGCAGTAGGAATGAAGCCATGTGGGCCCTTGAAATGGCGGCTGCCTGACCTGTGAAGTGTGACAATGTGAAGTGAGGTAATTGCGCAAGTGTGGCACACCGTGGCGGTAGGCGGTCGCAGTCCGCGGCGCAAAGCCGCATTGGACAAAATTTAACCCTATGGGTTTCAGGAGCTATACTGCAAGTGCTGCTGTGACCTCGGTCTGGAAGTGACAATGGCTGCTGCGACTGGGGAAAGGGCCCCCGCCTTCAGTTCCGAGGAGTTGGAGAAGCTCGTGGACGGGGTCCTCCCCCAGTATGCGCTACTCTACGGGCCTCCAGACCAACAGGTGAGTACACGGGGGGCAATGCATAGTGCCCAATGCTTGGCCTGAGTGGGGAGGATGTACGATGGAGGGGAGGGCAGCGAATGACGAATGCATGGCACGACAGATGAGAGCATGTGCCACATGGCAAGGTTGGGGAGGGGGGGGCCACTCACATCGAGCATGCAGAAAAGTGATGATGTTTCTCTTCCCCCCCTGTACATGTCACATAGGTCAGCGCCCATCAGAAGATTGACATTTGGCGTGCCATCGCCAAGGACGTCCGGGCCCTGGGGGTCCACACCAGAAGGGGCACTCACTGCCGCAAGAGGTGGGAGGACATCCGCCGCAGGAGCAGGAAGACCGCGGAGGCTCTGCTGGGGATGGCCTCCCAACCTAGGAGGGGTGCCAGTCGTACCTTGACCCCCCTGATGTCCCGGATCCTGGCGGTGGCCTACCCCGATTTAGATGGGCGCTTGAGGACATCACAGCAGACACAAGGGGGTGAGTACCAGCACATTCAGCTATTTTGCACGCAGTGGAGGTGCCTGGGTGGGGGAGGAGGGCTGTGGGTATCCCTAGGCCAAGGCGATTTCTGTAGGATAGGTCCGTCCGTGAAGTATGGTCCTGTGCCCCCGCCCCCCACCTCTGTAGGGTGCCTAGTTACGCGATTCATGGACCAGTGTATACTGTGTGGGCAGTTGTCGCCCATAGGCTTGTAGGGCATGTCCCAGTGAATGAGTAGTGTACCCCAAGTGCGCAGCGTAGTGCAGGGGCTTCTGTGTCTGTCCTCTCCGCCAACGGTGTCCCCAATGCATGCACTCAACTTGTCTTTATGTTTCCCCCCCCCCCCATTTTCTTTGTTTTTCTGTGAATGTGTGCATTAGCATCATCAGGAGGAGGAGAAGTGGCATCGGCGCAAGAGGGAGATGCATCTCACATGGCCCCGGAGGGCCATGCAACGGACTCCGACATGACCAGTAAGACGGAGGGCGAGGGGGGCTCCACCACGGGGACCCGTGGAGACGGCAGCGACACCGACACGTCCTCGGAGGGAGCTCCCTTGCGGTGGCGGCAACATCCGTGCCCACCGCAGAAACAGTTACAGCCGCCACCCAGCGCACCAGCTCCGCCCTCCCAGCAGCCCCTCGGCCTGTGCCCGCAAGGCCAGGAAGCCGGCCATCTCCTTCGCCCCAGGCACCTCAGGCCCTGCCCCAGTCACCCCTGCTGCCCTCAGTGAGGAGGTCATTGACCTCCTGAGGACCATCATTGTTGGGCAGTCTACCCTTTTGAATGCCATCCAGGGTGTGGAGAGGGAGGTGCATCAAAGCAATGCATACCTGGAGGGCCTTCATTCGGGTCAGGCTGCCCATCAACGATCGTTCAACGCTCTGGCCTCAGCACTGATGGCAGCCATTGTCCCTGTCTCCAGCCTCCCTCTTCTGACTCCCTCCACCCAGTCCCACTCCCCTGTTCCTCTGCCTATCCCATCCACACCTACAGACCAGCCTGCACACACCTCAACACCCAAGGGCAGCTCATCCAGACACAAGCACCACAGGACACACAAGCATTCACCCAAGCAACATCCAGATGCAGACATGCCAACAGCCACTACCTCCTCTGTGTCCCCCACCTCCTCGTCTCCCTCCTCCCTCCCTGTGACGTCTCCACACACACCTGCAAGCACACCACCATCAGCCATTGCACCCATCACCAGCACACCCTCCACACCAGTCCGCACACGTGCAGTCACCACCCCCCACTGCCATGTACACGTCCCCTGTGTCCTCTCCCAGTGTGTCTGTCACCCCCGCTTCCCAACCACACAAACGCAGGCAGGCACCCAAACAACAGCCATCCACCTCACGTCAGCCTCCTGCCCAAGCACCTGCACCCAAAGACAGCACACTTGACTCTCCTACAACCACATCCTCTTCCTCCACTCCCATACCCACTCCAGCCACCCTTCCCATGGCTCCAAAGAAAATTTTCCTCTCCAAAGTGGACCTCTTTTCCTCACCTGACCCACCCCCTCCATCCCGTAAGAGTTCCACAAACACCTCAGCCACCACCAGCCCAGCAACTCCAAAGAATGTCGTGCCTGGTTTTTGGAGTCCGCCCTTTCCTTGGGCTGGGACATCGTCCAGCAGCAAAGGCACTGCCAGCCCCCCCCCCCCCTGGGAAGAGGACCAAGAAACTGAAGGGCAGGCGCGACAGGCCTGATACGCCTGCCCCCAAGGAGGGTAGCCTTGCACCGTCACCTGCCACATCGGGTAAGGGAGCCAAGGGCCACGGACAGTCTGCCAAGGAGGGCAAGGGCAGCAAGGAGCAAAGGGCAGGGAGCAGCCGACCTGGCCATGAGGGCCCCACCAGCCCCATTCCGGGGGTATCGAAGGAGAGCCAGGGCCCCAGGACTCCATCACAGGAGGGCCCCGCAACGGAAAGGTCCGATGCAGAGTGAGCGGCAAATATTGACCAGGTGTGGTTCACTGTAAACACAAGACAGGCACTGCTGAACAGGGCCCCGCCGTGAGGAGCACCGCTGAACAGGGCCCGCCGTGAGCAGAACCGCTGAACAGGGCCCCGCCGTGAGCAGAACCGCTGAACAGGGCCCCGCCGTGAGCAGAACCGCTGAACAGGGCCCCGCTGTGAGAAGCACCGCTGAACAGGGCCCCGCCGTGAGAAGCACCGCTGAACAGGGCCCCGCCATGAGCAGAACCGCTGAACAGGGCCCTGCCGTGAGAAGCACCGCTGAACAGGGCCCCGCCGTGACCAGAACCGCTGAACAGGGCCCCGCCGTGAGGAGCACCGCTGAACAGGGCCCCGCCGTGAGGAGCACCGCTGAACAGGGCCCCGCCGTGAGCAGAACCGCTGAACAGGGCCCCGCCGTGAGGAGCACCGCTGAACAGGGCCCCGCCGTGAGCAGAACCGCTGAACAGGGCCCCGCCGTGAGCAGAACCGCTGAACAGGGCCCCGCCGTGAGAAGCACCGCTGAACAGGGCCCCGCCGTGAGGAGCACTGCTGAACAGGGCCCCGCCGTGAGGAGCACCGCTGAACAGGGCCCCGCCGTGAGAAGCACCGCTGAACAGGGCCCCGCCGTGAGCAGAACCGCTGAACAGGGCCCTGCCGTGAGGAGCACCGCTGAACAGGGCCCCGCCGTGACCAGAACCGCTGAACAGGGCCCCGCCGTGAGGAGCACCGCTGAACAGGGCCCTTCCTGTCAAGCACCGCTCCGCTGGGCCCTTCATCTCAAGCACCGCTCCGCTGGGCCCTTCCTGTCAAGCACCGCTCCGCTGGGCCCTTCATCTCAGGCACCGCTCCGCTGGGCCCTTCATCTCAGGCACCGCTCCGCTGGGCCCTTCCTGTCATGCACCGCTCCGCTGGGCCCTTCATCTCAAGCACCGCTCCGCTGGGCCCTTCATCTCAAGCACCGCTCCGCTGGGCCCTTCATCTCAGGCACCGCTCCGCTGGGCCCTTCCTGTCAAGCACTGCTCCGCTGGGCCCTTCATCTCAAGCACCGCTCCGCTGGGCCCTTCATCTCAGGCACCGCTCCGCTGGGCCCTTCCTGTCATGCACCGCTCCGCTGGGCCCTTCATCTCAAGCACCGCTCCGCTGGGCCCTTCATCTCAAGCACCGCTCCGCTGGGCCCTTCCTGTCAAGCACCGCTCCGCTGGGCCCTTCCTGTCAAGCACCGCTGGCCCATTGGCAGTCCCGGTTCTGTGTCGGGCAGGCCTTCACGACGCACTCTGCCCACCATGCCTCCTCCATGACCAGTGGTCTCTGTAATCCACCTGATGGACTGTGGCTTTGCACTCCCCAGGGTGTAACAGTGGGCAATCCACCCACTGTAGAGACTTGTGAGACTGTGGCTTTGCACTCCCCAGGATGGCACAGTGGGCAATCCACCCACTGTAGAGACTTGTGAGACTGTGGCTTTGCACTCCCCAGGATGGCACAGTGGGCAATCCACCCACTGTAGAGACTTGTGAGACTGTGGCTTTGCACTCCCCAGGATGGCACAGTGGGCAATCCACCCACTGTAGAGACTCCTGGGCACAGTGGGCATGGAGGCCCTTCGTGGATCTGGCGTCGTGGACTCATGTGGCTGAGGTGCCCCCCCTTCCCTTCCCCCTGAGGTGCCTGTCTTTTTTTTTTAGTGATGCCCCAGCAGAGTTCTCTCCAATGGACTGGATCTTGTGTGTGGGCTTTGCCCATGTGTTGCTGCACATTGGCCCACGGACCTTTGGACTTTGATTGACTGGGCCGGACTTTTGCTGCTTGTATGGATAGAGTTCTAGATGTGTATTCATTCTTCATATATTGCTAAGGTCGCTATACTTTATTTTTGCAATAATATGGTTCTACTTTTACATGTATTGGCTTTTGTCTTTGTTTGGGGGGGGGTTGGGGGTGTCACTCTGACTTTTTTATCTGCATAGGTATTTCGGTGGGGGTGAGGGTGGGGGTGGGTGTGTGGAGTATGTGTGTGCCCGTAACCTTTCCTCCTCCTCCCTCCCCTGTGTCGTAGGTGCAGTACTCACCGTTGTCGTCTGCGGCGAGGTTCGTGATCCTGGAAGAAGAGCAGGAAGGCAATGGCTGGGAGGATGTGGAGTTCGGGTTCCATGCTGTTCCGATTCCGCGTGGAGTGTGTCGAGGTAAGCGTTTTCCATTGGAGATGTCTGTTTCCGCCGTGTTTTTATCGGCGGGGCTCCCGCCCCGGAAAAGGTGGCGGATTGGTGGGTCGTGATAGGGTGGGCGGTACATTGTCTGCCGCCTGCCTGTTGGCGATGACCGCCGCGCTCTTTGTTTGTACCGCCGCGGCGGTCGGAGTGTTAAAGCGGTGGCCTGTGTTGGCGGTTCCCGCCAGGGTCAGAATTCATATTTTTTGGCCGCCAGCCTGTTGGCGGGTTGGCCGCTGCTTTAACACTGACCGCCAGGGTCAGAATGAGGGCCAAAGTGTCATATGTCTGTTTCAATAGGTAACCAGATAGGTGTAAGTAAAGTGTTAGTGTCAAACCAACGTGCACCTTGGGCGGCTAAAAAGGCCGTCTAGTATGTGTACCAGTTGGGGAAGTGACACCCTCCTATATCCCTTGATGTCCTGAGTTTTTTCAAACTAATTCCAATATTTTTGTTTTCCTAAAGAAAGGAAGGAACACAGTTTTGGAGGAATTCTAGGGACAAACCCATTGGAATCATGCTGATAAGGAAATGTATTAGTGGGTAAATCGTCATTTTAATAGTTTTAACTCTGCCCCAACAAGAAATGTGTTTTGGGAACCATGTTGTTGATAGATCTTTAATTTTGGCTAAGGTTTTATGTTCATTGGAGGTGATTACTCCTCAAGATTGCTGGAGAACCAGATTACAAGGTATTTGATGGAGGATTTCTATTGAAAATTAGAGAAGCCAATACCGGAGTGGTGACAGTGGATAATAAGGGGAAGGATCTCCGTCTTATCTTTGTTGAAAGAATATCCAGAATATTGGGCAAATCGACTGACGATAGAGAGGATTTCTACTATGGCCGAGTCTGGGGATTCCGTGAAGTTCAGGATGTCATCAACATGGGCAGCTGTTTTGTATTGCAAATTATTGAAGGGGATACCTGGGATGACAGGTAATCTATTGAACATTAGAAGGAGGGGATCAATTGCAAGAAAATACAGGAGTGGGGATAGGGGACAGTCTTGGCGTGTGCCTTGTTGAAAGGGGGACTGATTTGGATAGTGACCATTAATTATTTTTCTAGCTGTGGGATTCTGATATAGGGCCATATTGATAAGGTTGGGCCCAAAGTCATGACTGGTAAGGACTACTTCAAGATAGGGCAATGTGACCTTATGGAAGGCTTTCTCCGAGTCCAGATCTATTGCTGTAGCTGCTGGAAAACATGACTTTGACGAGTTTTCAATAATATGTGAGAAGAGGCGAATGTTGTCACTTGCCAGACGTCTTTTAATGAAACCAGATTGTGTGGGATGAACAATTTCGGGATTCAGTGGAGCAAGACATTCAGCAAGAATAAAAAAATTCTAGCTATCGCGTCAAGAATTTTCAATTCTATTAAGGACACGGAGGCGAGGATTATGCTTCCTCTCTCTTTACTGCAAAAACTCAGCAGCCAATCAACTTTGACAAAACAAAAGAACTACATTTCCCAAGAAACCCAATAGTTTAAGTCCACCAATCATAGGGAACCCGTCCATATATCAGTCCATTTCAACATAGTCCTTCCTCTTTCTTTGCTGCTGCAGCCAGAGATAAGTCCTTTTTCTTGATTCACTGTGTTCTTTATACATATGTATGTTTGTTATTTAACTTACACAGCGTGGAGCACATATTTGCATAAGTGGTACTTCACAAAGTTCATGCAGCAGAGTATGTTTGAAAGCACATAGGGCCAGATGTACAAAGCTTTTTACACGTCGCAAACAGCGAATTTCGCTGTTTGCGACATGCAAAAAGCACTTTGCAATGCACAAACCCCGTTTTGCGATTCGGTAACCTGGTTACCGAATCGCAAAACGGTTTGCGAGTCGCAATTAGGAAAGGGTGTTGTTCCCTTCTTAATTGCGAGTTGCTGTGCAATGCAGGATTGCTTTGTGACGCGAATGCGGTCGCAAACCAATCGCAGTTTGCACCCCTTTGTAATGGGTGGTAACCTATTCACAAAAGGGAAGGGGTCCCCATGGGACCACTTCCCCGTTGTGAATGGCACTGCAAACATTTTTTAGAGCAGGCAGCGGTCCTATGGACCACTGCCTGCTCTGAAAAAATGAAATGAAAACGTGCTTTATTAAAAAGCAATCCCAGACATGGTGGTCTGCTGTCCGCAGCAGGCCACCATCCTTGTGAGGGCCGCCACTCGCAAGTGGGTCACAAATTGCGACCCACCTCATAATTATTCATGAAGTGGGCCTTTGCCACCCCCTTGCGAATCGCAGATGGTGTCAGGGACACCATCCAACATTCCAAATTGCAAGGCAAATTTGCGAGTCGCTCTGAATCGCAATTTGCGGGTCGCAATTCGGAATGTACCTACATCTGGCCCATAATAGTTCGCTGAGGATAACACGAGTAGAAACAGTCTTGTTACCATAGAAATAGATGTTTAGTAGGTGTCAACAAATACATGGGAGTACTTTAGACTCTGAGGGTTTGGAAGGGATTATTTTGGGACATTTATTTCCGATTCGCTCGGATCCAGATTTGCAGGGCTGTTAGTTGTAATTTTGACTGTAAATTGTGAGTCATGTTCTTGCAGGAGGGTAAACTAGGAGGCAAAAACACATCTAGCAGTGACTCAGGGGTGGCACAAAACTCGAAGTGCTGCAGTGTGCTAGAGATACTTAGGTGATTATAACAGACTGAAACAACATAATAAATGGTGTCAAACAGGTAAGGATATACTTATGCATGTGTCACATCTTGGAGATCATAATGAAACAGATAATCATGAGAATTGGAAGTCAGCTCAATATAATTCAAGTTTGGGGATTTGAAGAGTCATCCATTTGAGTCCCATATGTATTGTCCAGGAATATTTGCAGGTCCAATAGTTCTGAGAAAACATGAGCTTTTCCTTGGTAAATTATTTTGAATGGCCGGGCCGATGAAGGAATGTTGAATTGCTCTATCAAGAAGTGAGCGTTTGAGAGTTAGAAAGCCCTTCTTTGTCATGACTCTCTCTCTGGCATAATCCTGCGGTATGTTAATTCGTGCTCCTTGCCATATAGGAGTTTTTTTTATCAGTTCAGAGTGTTTAAAGTGCAAGGGTCAAAAGATTATCGTACATGGAGAAGTCAAGTTTCTTGGTTTGTGTTGGAACTCTATGTGCGCTTTCAGTTTCGAAGTCCTTAATGAAGGAGCTGCCCAAAGTCAAAGAAATACACGATTCGAGGAAATCCACTACGAGGGGCTTTATCTTCTCTTTCCGGTAGGCCGAAAATTCAGAGGTTCTCTCTCCTATTGCGATCCTCCATTTCTGTGACTTCTCATTTTAGAGATTGAATGAGCTTTTTAGTCTTGAGTCCATCTTTGTCTTGTAACAGTAGGCAATCTTCTTCGAATTTATTTGATTTTTGGCATTTGCGACTCTTAGATTCAAGTCTATGAGATCGCTTCTGATAGCCACGATCTCTGTTTGCAACATGTCCGTGTTGGTCTTAGTCCTTTGCGTAATATTGTGTCCTTCGTCAAGTTTTTTAAATAATCATTTCAAGAGTAGAGTGATTAACTTGTCTTTAATCAGGGAGTCTAATATCAATGTCTCTTGTTTCGATCTCTTGAGAGTAGAATTAGTTTCTTTGTATCTGGGTTGTTTGCTTTCCCTCTGATCTGCCATAGTGACGAGTACTGATTGCGTGAGGTAGGGCAGATAATGAATCTAGGCAAGTAGTGTAACTTATCATTGGCATACACTTTAAGGCTACTAGAAAGTTATTAATAAGCACAGTTCATCACTTCGGGGTATTGTGTATCCTGTGACTTGATTCAGACAAAATGATCTGGTCATCAGGTAACAAAAGATATAAGGTCTTGAGTTTTAGGGTGTGAGCAGTTTGGGTGAATAGAGTCGCCAGAGGAGCGCCTACGAAGCCAGGCGTTTATATTGCCATTACCAGCAGTTTAATGGGGAAGGGCACCACCTAAATGTTCTTAGCATATAATCACTGAATATTTCTGCTGGGCACAGGAGGGACAGGGCAATTACAAGCAGCTCAGGTCTTTTAGCACACAGAGATTGCTGACAATTAAGCGCTATGAGAGTATGACAGGTGGGTGAAGTATGGGTTGAGTAGGAGCAGCCTGCCCTTATTTATGAAAGTGCATTCCTCAGGGCCATACCTGCAACAATGGACCGTCGCACATTTCCTGCTTCGTAGTTCAATATCACAGGAGGCAAATAAATCTATCCTTATGCGCATATTAAAGAATCACAGTTCAGTCGATCGAATGAGAGAGCGGTGGAGTTGTTATTCCATGAGGATTTGAGCGAATTGGTCGAGGTGAACTCTCTGAGCCGGGCGCTCTGAGCTCTTTCAGTGCGCCGCTATCTTGGCTTCCTGGACGGCGCACAGTCTCCCTGTCAGCAAGCTTCAGGGGTGCTGTGATGTGTTCGGGCAGCAACCAGCTTCATTTGTTTCTAATTTTAGGGCCCATAATGATGTTTGCAGCTGGGAGGGGAGTCGTGATGTGCGGCCGGTTTGGAGGAGGTCACGGGGAAGCCGCCATCTTGCAGGAGCGTCAGTCATGCCCCTTGTGCAGAGACTTTCTAAAGGACTGGAAAATGGCTTTTAATTCTCATTATTGTGGAGTTAATAAATCCAAGGTGTTTTTTTCATTACACATTTGTTCTGTCATTACTTTTCTACCTTTTTGCTGTTCTTGAATAATTTGTGATGTAGGCCTATAGTTGAGTATGATTCACCCTTCTTGGTGTTTCATTTGCTGTGGTTGTCAATATCTGATTTTGGAGGCAGGGCTGGTTACAACCAGGACAAGGGTACATGCTCACTGGATGTGTATGTGGGTGGAATTGCATTGTGTTTTGTTTGATATGGTAAGTATTTCATCTAGGTTTGGCCAATGTCAACATGTATTGGGTTAGATTTGTCCCCCTGATGTAGATTGTAAATTCGTATCATGTGTGTAAGCTAGAGTTTTGTTTGTCCACCCGTGGAGGTTGTACAATTGTGCTACCTTCCTATAAATTTGACTTGCCATGTGTCCATTTTCATGTGTGACCCATGCTGTTGCTGCTGTATTTGCTTTCTTGACTCGCACTTACATAATTGGCACACAGGCATGGCGCTTGGTTCTATAATTGGTTGTCCCTGTGATACATGAAGGCTAAGTTCCTGTGCAAATAGTGTTTTATCGGCATGTTCAAAGTGATTGGTGTCCCAGAATTGCATCCTTCCTGGGGTCCCCCTGATTCTGTCATCCCTATTCTAAAGGTACTGTTTACATTGTGAGCTTTGGATAATTTTCTACCACAATATTGTGCATCCCATTTACCTTGAATTCTCATGCAATGTGGGTCCATTACAGGGATTTTTCATGGAAGGGGTATTTGGGTTAATTGAAACTTGCATACATATGTGTCTTCAATCTATCGACAATTGATGGCATGTGTGCAATGTGAGTGTGTCAGTTCAAATAGTAAAATGTCATATTTATGTGCTTTTTCTGTTGTGTGAATCAAAGTAATGTACACTTCACTGTCCCTGAAACTAGGATGTAGACACATTCAGATTTTAAGGTGTGTGGCGGTGCAGTGTCAATGACCTTCCCTAAAGGGGATGTCATGTTGCTGTCATTGGGTTATATGTTGTGTTTAACTCCAACCCGGGGCACATAAAATCATACTAGGTTCACAAAGCACAGTCCCCATACCAGGACGATGGCGGTGCATCGATTTGTTGTGGTGTTTGAGGACACGGGTAGATGTTTTGTCCTACCGTCGGTTGCGTCCACGTCGGCATAGATTTTGGGCTACAATCAGCAGCAGCGGCAGAACATGAATGATCAGGTCTATGGCAGTGCAAGATGTGTGATGCTGCTTACAAGGGAGTTATTGACTTTTATGACTCCGTTTCTGACACCTGGGGCGTGGTGGTTGGACTGCCACCATCACATTGGTGGAAGGCAACATCATAATCTGTCCGGCGGAAACAGTGGCTCCGAATGCCTCATCGGACTGTCTCGCGACCGTGGCAGTCTGCGCTGCCTGGTAGTGCCGGCGGAACCGCAGCGGTCTCTGGTCTATGGAACTGCATGCATCGGAATATGGTGGTTCGACCATCAACTTGACAGCGGTAAGACCAGAGCTGCAGTCATAGCGGTCCATGGACCACCGAACTCATAATCAGTCCGTAAGTAATCCAATGTGATTGGGGGGTTCTCTTAAATGAAAAACAGAGGGGGTTTGTTCCTATCAAGGTCTTTTTTGTAATTGATTGTTTACTGCCAGCAGAGCCACTGGATTCTGTGACTTTAAATAGAGCAGTGAAACCAAGGTTGTGCAGGATGGGAGAAACCCCACAAAGTAACATTCCTCTCACTGCATCAAAGCCTAAAGAAGCCCCAAACGTTCTTATTTAGAGGATGATGGAAATGGCATGTCTGCCATAAATCAGCTGATGTGCCCTTCTGCCCTACATGTATTTCCGCTGTCTAATATAGGTGGGAAAACATCAGAATGTCTGCACTCAAAGGATGGATCTTTGTCTCAAACTGAGGCACAACATCTGCTTTTCAACTGCCCCACAGACAATAGTAGATTTGTAAACCATGAAGGTTTATTAACAAATTAGTAAAATTACACCTCAATTTAATCAGATTAGTTATAAATCAATAACCACCTGATAACAGTATATGTGAATGTAGTACAGGCAGATCAAACAGCAAATGCGAAGTCAAGTTATTTAAAGATAGATTAGGTAAATCATAAAGACCCTACTTCCCTTAAAGGGAAACTCACGTTAAACTAGAATTGCCGGCAAAGTTTGGAAAATTCATAAGCAGCCTGTGTCAGTGTGAAAAATTGTCACAACCTCTTGCAGGGTGAACCACAAAAAGTCACTAATTTAACCTGTGCTTAACCCTTGGTAGCCGTCAGGCTAATCCTAGATGCAATGTGTTAAGTATTTATGCAGTACACAAACAGCAACACAGTGAAAATACAACACAATAAAGATTCCAAATCAATTTAGAAATCAGAGAAAATGTTATAAATTATTTGACACCAAAACTATGAAAATCCAATTAGTAGAACCCAAGTTCTGAATTTTTAAAGTTCAATGTTCAAAATAGCCAGTTCTCAGTTTTGAAAAATGGCCACTTGGGCAAATTTAGCACCACAACCAAGGATCCAGGAATGGATGGAGACCTCTTAGGGGTTCAAGACGTACTCAGGCGAGCCTGTTATGTCCCTGTGGTTCAGGACAGGAGACCAGTTAAAATAACCCTTGAAGTCTCTTCTGAAGTTCTGAGTGCAGGTGGTGATGCAGGGCTCTACAGCAGGGCTGGTCCCTGAAAGTTTCAAGCAGGCTCCAGGCAGCAAATCAGTCCTTCCACGTACAGTAGCAGTCTGGCAGAGTGTACAGCAGGTCACAGCAGCGGACAGTCCTCTGAGAGTCCTTCCGCAGGTCCAGCAGTGAACTGAGAAGCAGGTCTGAGAGCCCTATATTATACACCGGTGCCCTTCTTCTAGAAATTGGGTGACATTTCTAGAAAGGTTCTCTGAAGTTCCAGGAATGTTGTGCTTCTCCTGCCTTGGCTCCTGGCTGGCTGAATTGACAATGTGTTGAACTTAAGCCTATTGTGTGGTGGCAGAGCCCAGCCTATTCAGTTGCAAGTGGGGCTGTGCTTAGCTCCACCCCCATCAAGTCAGTTAATGGCCCATTCAAGCTCAGCTAATCCCCCTGTTGTGTAACTGTTTACGTGAAGTCCCAACGGTCAGCTACACCCAGTGATGTGACCTAAGGCAGGTTACAAGCACAGAGGGATAAAGGCAAGAAAGTGCCAACTTTTTTAAGAGTGACATTTTCCAACTTGTGGTGATAAATCCGACTTTACCATTAAAGAGGGCTTATCATTACAAGTTCATAGGTATCAAACATGACATATCTACCACCTCTGGTTTAGGAACTACAACTTATTAATTTTGATATGGCATCCCCAATAATTCTTATGGAAGGGGTAGGTCTCTCAATAGTGAGAATACAAATCTGGGAGTTTTTCAGTACTCGGACATGTAAAACTATAAAGTACTACTTTTGATTACACAGCACCCTGCCCTATGGGCACCTTGGGCCTACCTTAGGGGTAACATATATGTAATAAAATGGTAGCTTCTGACTTAGAAGGGGTTTTAAATGCCATGTCGACATGGCAGTGGGACTGCCTTCAGACAAGCCTGGGAAACGTTTTAAGGTGCTACTTAAGTGAGTTTCACAATGAGTGCTTCATGCCCACTGGCAGCATTTAATTTGCAGATCCTGGGTATATGGTATACCACTCTACAAGGGACATACATGTAAATTAAATGTGCCAATCAGGTAAATGCCAATTAAACCATTAGGGTGGAGAGCACACAGACTTTAGCACTGGTTAGCAGTGGTAAAGTGTACAGAGTCCTAAGGCCAACAAGCAAAATACAGCAAAATGTAGGAGGAGGCAAAACGTTTGGGGGTGACCCTGTAGAGAGGGCCAATTCCAACAGTCAGCAAATATAGTATCTAAGATAGAATCAAATGAAAGTTTAAATCAAAAGAAGAAATAATGTGCTTGCTCTGGAGCAATAATAAAAGGAGCATCAGGTCTCAAGCACTGGAAGGAGAAATCAGCCTCCAAGGCTTGACAGAATTAAATCTAACTAAGGTCAATAAAACACAATTAAAACCTGAAATTCAACAGAAGGGTTATACACTGCACAGCTGCGACAAAGAAGGAACCAATGAAAACTTAACAATCACAGTGCACTTGGCGTCAGCCCACTTGACATGTCAATCAATGCATGATTTCAGCTCCATGGCCTCCAGAGATTCAGAATGGAGGAGTTCTCCATCAGCTCCTATCACATTCAAGTGCTGTGATTTACAGTCCAAATCATTAAAAAGTCACATAACACAGCCTTGACAGAGAACTTAACAAAAACAATACTGTCCTAATGAATATGCACTGGATACTTGGCTCCTGAAATGAGAAAAAGATTATGGCCCTCATTTCGAACTTGGCGGTTCGGCCCGCCATGCCGGCAGTGGTGGCTAAAGCAGCCAGCTGGCGTGGCGGGCCGAACCGCCATGTAAAGAACAGGGTGACGGCCGCCAGCGGCAGCCGTCACCCACTGCCATGCTCCCGCAGCCAGGCAGCCTGGCGGCGGGAGGAATTACCATCCGCCAGGGTGCAGGGGCCCCCGTGCAGGCAACCGTCGCGCACGTCACTGCTCGATTTACGGGTAGTGACATGCGCGATGGGTGCTGCTGCACTCGCCGCACAACAACATTGGCGGCGGCTCCTCATGGAGCCGTCCTCAATGTTGCGTCCGTGTTCCCCGCCAGGCCGGCGGGCGGAGACACTGTCTCCACCCGCCGGCCTGGCGGGGAGTTCATTATATGGCCGGCGGGTTTTCCAGGAGGCTGGCGGTCGATGGAAAGACCACCAGCCCGAACACGGCAGGAATTCCCGCAGTGTTCGTAATGAGGCCCTATATGGGCAGCAACCAGAAATTCACCATTTCATTTAATATGGAGCCCCTACAAATTAGGCCTACTAGTGACTCAGGCTAACTTAAAGTGAACACACTCTAATTATGATTAATAATCGGCCCCAGCTCCCCACTTGCCTAGGACTATTACTCTGACTCACGTGGACTCCACCTGGTGACCTCCAGACCTCATACCTACTCCAAAACCAACCAACCACTCATGCAACCTGGGGATTATATTAGACAAACTCAGCATGGTTAACACAGTTAGCTCCTCCTGCTTCCACACACTACGCATCCTGGAACAAAATATTCAGATGGATTCCCAAGAGCACCAGATGTACTGTCACTCAAGTCCTGATCACCAGCAGACTTCACTGTGGCAATACATTCGATTTCGGAATACCCATCTACCTCCTCCACTGTCTTCAAACTATTCAGAACACCACTGCCAGAACCATCCTGGAACTCCACCAGTGCACTAACATCACATCTCACCTCAGAGATCTCCACTGGCTGCCCATAGACAAACCCTGCCAATTCAAACTCCTCATACCTGTGTGCAAGGCAATACACAACATTGAACCAGGATACCTTAACTCCTTAAGGTAAGCCCAAAAAGCCCATAGGGCAGGGTGCATTGTGTTTAAAACGTAGGACATGTGTTTTAAGTATTACATGTCCTTGTGGTGAAAATCTTCTACATTTGTTTTTCACTATTACAAGGCCTATCTCTCCCAGTAGATAGCATTGAGTTACCTTAATATATTTAATAAGTGCTAATCTTTAACTGGGAGCAGATTGGGATGTCAAGTCTGGATTCAAACACACATCATTTAAAATTCCTTTTGACAGAAAGTCACAATTCTGCTACTTCAACTTTTACAAAGCTGTTATTTTCTTGCCAGAACCATTTGGTACCTTTTGTTAAGGTTTTGGGTCACGTGACTATGGATGGCTCTGCTGCTGAGCTTTGTCTGTTCATCCCAGACAGTGGAAATCCTTGTTTTGGCAGGACTGGCCACCCTGCCAGAATGGTTGGGGGAGGAGCTGCTCTCTACCCCACTTACATTTCAATGTGCTGCCTGCAACACACACAAAGGAGTCTGCCACTAATCTTTTGTCACCCTGGACTAATTGGAGCCTTGGCAGGGGAGGCAAGAACATTCCAGAACCAGATGTGAAGGTAGCCCACTTCAAAGGTTCGTAGGAGATATAAATATTGGATCTCCTGAGCCACTCATCAGTACACTCCCGGACCTGCGGACATTACACAAAAAGGACTGCTTTGCTCCCAGAGTGCTGCCCTGCTGCTTGAGACCTGTCTTGTTCCCCAGAGGACTGCCCTGCTGCTTGATGCCTGCCCTGCTCTCTGAGCAGGAAGAGTGGACCTGCTGCTTTCATTCCAGGCTAGCCCCCTTCATCCCAGGCTAGCCTGAGTGACCACAAAGTTAACTGACCACTTGCTCTGAGCTACAGTTCACAATAAGCTCTACAGGCCTCCCTGAAACTGCCCAGCTGGCCTGCTGCAACCAGACCTGCCTGGACCTGAAACTGGCCTGCCGGCCTCTGCTAGAGTGAGTCCTTGTTCCCTAAGAGGTGCCTCCCCAGATCCTGGACACATGGCTGGCATCAGAGTGCAGTCTTCTGAAAGAAAATAATAAATCGTGAAGCCTTGACCTCTTGAACTGTGAACTGGCCTGTTCATGCTGAGTCTATGGCACTCACGATGACTGCCAGTGTGTAGCTCCGGTGAAGCTGACTCTTCACTATACATCAACAATCAGAGAGAACTGGCAACACCAGAGATGCACTTTACTTTACAGCAACAACAGCCCTCCATGATCACCAAAGCAAAGCTTCATCAATGACTATCTGTGAAGCCCAACCGGATCTTCATGCTACAGTAACGACCTTTGGCGATGCCAAGTCTGCTGTTCGTGCTACTGCGACGACTCCCCACAATGCTCTTTCTGCTCTCATGACCTTGTATGCTGCAAATTGGACTCTTCCCACCAGACTTTAAGAAGGTAACTTTTTCAGCAGAACTAACCTGATGCATGCACACGGCCCGTGCTCCGTCGTGGGTGGCCTGAACTTATGAATTTTCCCCAGTGTAGTATGACCAGATGGCTGTGAGTGGCGCTTTATGCTTTTAGGCACTATACTTACCAAAAACTTTGAAATTGCATGTCTCCGGTTCTACTAATTGGATTTTTGTTGTTCTGGTATCATTTTATTTCATACAATATACTGTATTTTCAAATTTGGTTGGTGATTTTTCTTATGTTGTGTTATCACTTTATTACTGGTTGTGTGCTGCATAAATTCCTTACACATTGTTAAGTAAGCCTAAGTTAAGCCTGACCCTTTTGTGCCAAGCTAGTTAGGCACAGGTTCATTTAGTGCCTTTTGTGGTTCACCTTGAGGATTGTGGTTGCTGCTTGAGAAGATTTTTCAAACCCCTTAAACAATAACATGGTTTCGCACAATCTGCTTTTCTGAAGTAAACATTGATTAGCAGAAAGCAGACATTTATGGCAACAGGTTTATTTTGTAGCACATAATTCATTGCAGAAAATAGTAAAACGATCTGCATGTTATTACTCACTCTGAGCTACTGCCAGTTTTTAACTTATTTGTAGTAAGCTGATTCTAATATATTTTAAATACATTGGTAACTGCTTTTTGATGTGTTTCATTTCACACTATAGATTCTACATTATTACTTCAAACCTGCAACCGTATCTCCTTCACATCAAGAAGCAAGACACCATGGATTTAAAAGGTTTATGGGAAGAGTGATGTTGTGACCATATATTATAAGGAATAAAATACCCTCCCATCTGTCATATATTAAAATATATTGCAAGTCCTCTGGGAGTACCAGGACACTATAAAGGAACTTCACCTTTTGTTTGTTCCTCTACATGGTCATCAGTGACATAAAGCAAATCCCTGTAACCTATGTGCTGCAGCGGGCATCTATTCAGCATCAGATCTATACATAACTTTGACATGTGAGATTCATGGGCCCCTTGCCACATTCTGCAGGCTGTGGGCAATCATTTTGTGTTGCGCCACTGATACTCAGGGAACTCCTCAGTGACCTGCAATAATGTTTTAATGTACAGCAGGAGGTACTTTATCCCATATATAAATACACAGCCGCTTAGTTTGTTATTTCACTGTGTGTGCATTTAGAGAGGACGACATACATTAGAAAGTGATGTTTTCAAATTCCAGGCATGTTCGTACTGAAGGCGCAGTAACATTGGATATGTTGGATGAATGGTTGCCCTAATGAAGCGGTGATAAAGTTTAGTGGTTATTCATTTCTTTAAACATCTTTGTGTTAAAAAGCCTGGGACACCTACTAGCATCCAGTGATAATGGTTGCATCGAATACCGTAAAGGGTACTGAATAACCGAAGCAGGTCAAGTGTTTCCTTTCAGAACTGCCTCAGTTCAAGTCAGCAGCGCTGCATCTGCTTTGGAGCCTGGGGACTGATGCTACATCTCATCGGGGGTGTCCTACAATTAGCTCACTCGTTGCACTTGCTCTGTCCTCCGGCGTGAAAACAATATGGCAGACCACTTTGTTGCTCCCTGAAGTGCTGCAGCGCATTTATTTACAAGAGTTGCGTGCGGGTTCATGCCAGCAGATGCGCCCTCCTCCTGCTGGTCATTTGTGAGCTGCTCCATTAATTCAAACTGCCATCTGCTTCACAAAGATTAGAACTGGCAACTGGGACACATTACGTGTGTTTGTGTGAGTTAGACCTCTTGTTAGAACGGAAAGTATTAATTGAGATACTGGCAATTTGGTTCGGAGACCTTGCGAAACGAATGGAATTTAAAAGAAAAAGCAGTACACGAATATTGGATGGATGTTTTCACGAAATAGTTATTAATTGAAGTGTCAAGGAACTAAATACATTTTCTTCAACCCTTTCGTAATGCACTCCACCAAAAGGGTATTTGAGGATAAATATTAACTCTAAAGGGCAGAAGATGACGTTTGACAAACAGGATCGGTGTCCTCAAATACCCTTTGGGGGGAGTCAATAGGAAAGGTTTGAATTGTGTTTAGTTCCTTGACACTTCAATTAATAGATATTGCGTGAAAACATCCATCCAATATTCATGTACTACTTTTCCTTTTAAATTCCATACTAGTAGTATTTCACTTCACATCCTACACTTTGCTTGCTAAGGCCCTGATTCTTAAAAAAAAAGTTGTAAATTTGCACTTCAGGTTTACTACATCTTATGACTTTCAGGCATAAACCAAGAACATGCTTTACGATGCCAGTCAGTCAGATGATGTTTATTTGGTTACTCAAAACCATAAAAGAAATACACAGTAAATAATTATCAAAAATATGTTACTTAAATACACACTCAATCTAATATGTATATAAAATCTTACAAACATTATTTAAAAATCAGACCATTCATGAATAGAAAGAAAAAGTACGTCTTTAAAAACATTGAATACTCATCCTACACAGTCCATGACAGTCATTGAAAGTCTCCTCTCTTTCTGAGTCTAATTGCATGTACTAAAAATAGGTTACATTAAAATATATATTTAAAAAGGTGAAATACATTAATGCTATTTGATATTATTTTCTTTTGGCTTTTAATTTGATATCTTTACCTCCATTAGTTTCTATAGGACGTCTTGCAGTACCAGTGGTCAGCCATGTGTGGTGCTTGATTTACTCCAATCTGAACAGGAGTAATTTTACCTCTGATTGAGTCCTTTTTGGCCCTTGTTTCTTTAGAAGTGTAATTTGTGAATAGTCTTTAAACCCATCCCCAGCTGTCCCTAAACCCCTGCTTCCGAAACCCTGCCTATTTACTACTTACTTATTAAGGAAAACTCCTATATGAGAAAATAGATTTTTGACATTCCCATAGAAGACCAGTCTGTAAAGCACAATTGAAATTCTATTGGTTTTAGGTAGGAAGAAGTCACAATTGTTTGTATTTTTAAAATGTTTTATAAGACTTTGCATTGATAAAACAAATACTAATTTGATTTGAAGTGCAATATATATCGCAAACTGGGCCAAAGATTTAGTACCTTTCAAATGGACATTCTTTTTGCATTGTAGGCAGGAATACGTTACATTCACACTTTTCAAAAAGGTTTTTTTTAACAACATGTTGTGGGACCATCTCACCTGCAAGGGTGTTCATTGTTTTTAAATAATTTACCCTTTCTTTACAGAAGATCCATCTGTTTAACTCATTTTTTTGACATGGTCAAAGCAAACAACTGGCTGATCAGAACTCCTTCCCCGTTGTAAGAATTTTACAGTATTGCTTTTTGAGTTTAACGTTTCAGTATTGTTTTCTGAATCACTCTTAAAAATAATGAAATTGAATTCTCTTTACGTCCATAAAGTGTATTTGAATAAGCAATAGTAACGCATTTCAATAATTTAAAATACCATATTTTTTACATAAAGGGAGATATAGTTGTTTGCACTAGAATGAAAAGATCAAGCAATCTAACAGCAAACTTGTGAATTTCAAATTTGAAATGCAAGTTACAAACAAAAAAGGCATGTATTAGCCTTCTTTGCGGTCATCAGCCCTGGTCCAGCTGGGTTTACCACAATATTAAGTAATAAAATCAATCTACATTTTGCTTTACATTCTAAGCACTTTGGAAGGGGGAAACCTTCACTGTAACCTGCACATGACAGAAAGGGAAAGACTGATCATTTTTAGTTCAAATAAAACAAATCAATCGTGTAACCATATTCATAAGCCAGATCACTCAGTACTTGCTTGTACACAATGACTGAATCAAAATCATTCATTGGCAGGTGACCTGACTGAGAATAAGGTTTTGCCAGTGTATTTGCTTTATTTCAAACAAATGGACTACTACCACCTGTGATAAGTTATTATGGAGCATTCCTCAATAATCCTAGGAAACAGCTGAGATTTTACTTTGCAACACTGTTGACAATGAAAAAGATGTGTCTCAAGTTATGAGCATGCACTAGTACCCAAACCTGTATCCAAAGCTAATGATTATGCAATGTAAGGCATCAGACCCATTTCCTTCCCGTTATATAGTCTAGAAGAAAGACCCAACCCCAAAATTCTCAAATCGTCATACAGCACTAATTGTAGCTAAATGTTTGGTCTTTATAGCATAAAAAAGGGATTACACTGTAAGATAATGTTAAACCCAAGTACTTAAAAGAATTTACTTGCTACATTTTAATAATTGAAATCCACCATGTGCATTTTTTAGCTTGTTAGAAAATATTACAGACTTGATTTTGTCCATATTGATTGTATGTTTATTTTTCATACACTATTCGGTATAAGCTAACATTTCCGAGTAGCGCACTGTCGATTTACAATCCATTACAACATGATCATACGGCACCCGGCAAACAAGAAATATGTGTTCTACCCATCTTGAAGGAAAAGGGCTGGGTCTAGGCCAACAACGAAGCACATAATCAGGCATAGCAGGCCACATCCCTCTTTCAGTCCATTCTCAGTATGAATAAGAGATGCAAACCAGTTCCTAGGATAACACTCCACACATGCCCAATTACCAATTTGAAGCTTCTGACGTAGGTCTCATAGGCCACATGGAATATGACAGCCTGGTTGTACTTTGAGAAATGGGCTTGGTGACTACTGGAGAAAAAACAGATTTTATGACACAAAAAGAAACATTGGTCACCTACAGCATCTGTTTAGTGCTAGAGAGTTTTGAAACTGTAGTGAAGCTTCACCACACTAGCTTAAGGAATGAAAAAAGTGAAGTAGGCTTCAACAGAAAAGGAAACTTAACCATGTACCGTTATCATCAATAATCAATATTTGTTTAGGATAAGAGTTCAAGCTATCAGGTATTTTTTTAATGATATGCTCCACTAATAAAACATTACCCCAACAATTTTGTCTTCAATGCAGCTTCTTTGTTTACACCTGTTATCCAAGGGGGAGCAGTGTCTTTTAATACACATATATATTTACAAGTCCATAAGAGATATTACAAGATCTACCTACTTTCCTAGTATGCAGTACATATGTGGTGAGAATGTCTACTTATGTCTGATGGCTTCCAGAAGTAAAAAAACATCTTTCAAGTATTAAGAATATGATACACTGTCATAAATTGGCTGACAGAACAATTAATACAATTCATGTCATTAAGGTCACCAAAGAATGCAAGAACAAAACACATCAGATAAGAGTCCAATTGCTGTAGAGCAACATTGTCTGTTGAAGTAGACTGCGCCTACTCTCATAAAAGCACTGCAATTAGACCTTCTATAAGGAATCAAGCATATAATTAATCAATTAAATGGAATGCTGTGCCTCTCATTTACAATATCAGATCAGTCCACATTTCTCTTTAACACTTAAGTTGCAATCTAGGACCAATACATCCCCTATAGGAACCTTTTACCTGCAGTATGTGTGATGAAATTTGGTTTGGCTAAGACCAGAGCTTTACTTTCAATGTAGACTCATTCCACAAAATAATCAATAAAGTGGAGAACGAGAGCTTTAACTGTCTGGATGAGATCATATCATCAGTTCTTCAAATAAACTACACTAAGAAGAACATAGAGAGAGAGTGTGTTCTGGATCAGCCCCTTTCTGCCATTTGCTGTCATGTGATTATCATGAATTTGGATTTTGGTGATGGGGCACTAAGTATTTCTTTTTGTTAGACTGTAGATGTGACATTACATGTAGCAGGTACTGGAGAACCCATGTGTGCTTTATGAGGTGAAATTTATTTACATTACATTATACATTAATTTATTTCAGCATGCTTTTATGATCCTTTCTGGATGTATCACAGTCTTTCTCCACAATGTTGTGTATACAAATACTGACCCTTTCTCAAAAGTATGTCCAGAACAATATTTTGCTATTTATATATTTTAAGTTTATGGTTTCTCATACAAACTACATCTTGTGACTCATAGCATTTTTTGTGGCCCCAAGATTACCAAATATGTACCCCCAAAAAAAGCCAGACCTATTGTCAACGCTTGTTCCTTAACCTGTGAACTAAAGTCTGGATGTAACCATCTTTACCCTGCCGACATCTTAAAAGGCCCCAGGGCCAAATAAAATGTAACCGAGAAGGAGGGCATCCAGCGCCCCTCCCTGAGACATTATAGGCCCCAGGAACCTCATGCCTTAAGTCCAGTTAAAATAAAAAGGGGAGAGGAATGCGCTGTCCCCCTTCCCGAGCCTTCTTGGTCTCTGGGGACCTATCCTCCAGGGCCCAAATATAATAAAAAAGGGGAGGGGTGATATGCAAGCCCCCTCCCCAAGCCCTACTAGACCCGGGGACCCCACCCCCTGGGGCTAAATACAATAAAATAAGATGGGACTGCATGGCCCCCCTCCCCAAGCCTTAATAGGCCCTGGGGACCCCATTCCCAGGAGCCTTTGTTGTAGGCCCCTTTAAGCACCTAAGTTGGGCAACCTTGTTTTAGCATTAGGCCCATAGCCTGTGCCTTTTACATTTATATGCATTTTATTAATTTTCTTTTTTTAGCACAACCTGCTTTTAACTTATTGTTTTCATATTTTAAGAAGTTGTCTCTTTCCAAGAAGACAGAGTTGTTTGTGATGCACATTCTATCTGTCAATTGCACAACGTGCACTCAGTGACTTGCAGAAGGCTGTTATGTACTGTACATGATATACTGACCTGTATTGCCAGACCAGGAGTCCAGGGGCCAGTCTCTATTTTTTAGACACATCAGTACATCAGGCTTGTTCTTAGAACCCTGTATGGGTTATTATATACAATATATAGGCCAAAGGTTGGCAGAGGACATTTTGGTCATGATCGTCCAGGGACGCACACCATATCACAGACAGCTTTGCTGACCTAACGCTGACTTTTCAGCTTCCAGAGAGGGTTGGAATCCAGACAACAGGCAATCCTTGGTATCCTCCTCAGGTATGGAGTCGGGGTTACTCCTTTAGACCGGGACTGTCATAAGGGTTACCACTTCTATGCTCTTAGACTTAGACCTAGGGTATAGGCAGGAATCTCTGGGCTTTCTCGAACAATTTAAAGTGGTGCGTTTTTTAAAATCTTCTTTTCACTGGTTGTAATGATGATTACCGTAATATGTTTCATTTGCCTTATTACTGCAGCCCATGCTTTTTATATTAGGATGCAATTACTTCAATAAATGTATTGCAACCCAGTTTGCACCTCATGTCCTGCCTTGACATGTGTGAGTCACTGAGTAACTGAGCGAAAAGGGTATGATCTTTTTCCATTACTTCACTGAGGAGTCAGAGTGTTAGTTTAAGGTTGTCACAAATCACCTCTTCATTTCCAGAGTTGGGTGAGGCACTGCAGGCTAGCCAGGAATTAGGCCAGCAGCTTCCAAAGTGGTGTAGGCTGATTCAGCCCCCACATTAGGTGGTGCTGCCACCCTAAAAACCCAGTCTTATTACCATAATAGGAACCACAGAACATGGCACTGCCAACGTTGGTCAGGTGCTTACTTAATGGGTCTCCAGAGTAACTCTCTTTTGCATGCTAAATGTACCCATTTCACATTTTATTCAGAGATGTCTGTTGTGTTAGGGAAAAATCCTCCTCAGCTAAATAGGTAGTACCTATCTTAGGGTTTGATTTATATACTGGCAGACGAGTTATTCCATCACAATGGTGACAGATATCCTGTCCACTGAAATCAAAATCCTATTATATCCTACAGGATTTAGATTTCAGCAAACAGGATATCCATCACCGTCGTGACGAAGTAACTTGGCCGCCCATTTCTATACAGGCACTTGGTCTGTAGGTTGTTCAAGCTTGAATCTTAAAAGGATACCCCATTTGGTGTTTCTGTCTCTGAATTTTGCCTTTTAATTATGGCACAACCACAACATTTGTTGATTCCAGTACATTGTAGACAATCTGTCACACAATATTTACTTATTAATACGCTTGCAAATGGGGGTGGAGATGTTACATTGGTGATACAGGCACACGATTTGTACATAACAGACATTTTCTAATCAGGGGTCACTTTCCCTTTACTGCAATTTACATCACAACACTTGTTATGCTGACACTGGCAAATTTGCTGGATTGTATTGAAACAAATTCAAAATAAACACATGGCTTCCCCTACCCTGAGTTTTGGGATGAAATTAATGGGTGATTTTGCCACAGTATCCTCAATTATTTTAAGTAAAGTTAAAGCTAATACGCCAACGACTTGCACAAGTTCCATAGATAGGCTAGGAATGCGAGTTACCAAAGATTCTTTCCGAGACTTATACTAGTATAGGCTGGGATAATCTGGGGACTAGACCAAATAGGCCACAACTTAAAGGTATTTCTAAGTAGGATAATATCAAGCAAGTGCAGGAGGGTTCTAAAAACACTGGGACAAATACAAATATAATAAAATAAAGTAAAAAAAATGAGGAGACTCTCCACATTTGGATACCTGGGAGAAACGCTACATTCTTAGAAATTGTAACAATTTAAACCAACTTGACAGGTATCAGTATACTGATTACGCCCATCTTGTATCTTTCAGGACTCATCTGGCAAATGTACTGAGAGAGATGGGTTATCAGAACACAGAAACAAGTACATTAAACCAAAACAGGATTCACAACGCTCATCTGATGTCACAATAAAAAAGGAAGCAAAACATCCACCATACAAACCTCAATTTACAAGAAAGAAGGTTGTAGCACTTTCGACCAAGTATGCCACACATATTGAGAACACTACTGACTAACAGGACATGGGCAGTGATTCTGCTAGACAGCACAGCAGAGTTCACAATAGTTTGTCAGAATCTTCCAGAGTTTCTGAAAGTGACAGCAACTAACAACTACCTTGAAGTTGAAACCCCAGACAGGTGTGCCACCCCACCCAATAGAGTCTAAAAATTAAAAACTGAAATTGAGAGGGGCATTAAGTGCACAATTAAAGTATTTAAGTACTGGGATTTGCCGAACATGGCTACATATTTAATTTTAAGAAAACTAAACATTTTTCCTCAGTGTCCTGTTTCTGGGACACGAGCTATGAAATGAGGAGAAAAGTCTGGCACCAAACTTCCTAGAAAAGTCTGCATAACTCCAACCACCAAACAAGAAATTGTAATCCTTTTTAGAATTAATTTTGGCAGAACATACATTCCAGATTATACTCAGAGCATAAACCCACTTTATAATTTGATCCACCCTGATTTCTCAAGCAAATATTGAACACCACAAAATACACAAATTCTTAGATTATTAAAGACTAACATGCTTGAAGCAAAACACTTACACATTCATGAAAACAAAATAAATCTGGCAATCTGGGTCATTCCAGGTGCAATAAGATTCACATATGTCACATTTAACGAAGGTGACACAGTACCCACAGAATAGAAATCACACTTATGTTTTTCACCAACAGAAAAGATACTGAGTGCAGATCAGATAGCGGTCATCAAGGAGAGACCCTTAGCCCAGGGTAAGCATATTATTCTCATTACCCCAATCCCAGACCTTGGAGCTGTTACCAAAGCTAGCGTTCCAAACACCAAAACATTTCATCCTCAATGGATACAGTGGGATATCTCCTTGACTGCCACCGATGTTGATTATGTTTTTGATCCAAAACTTCTGACCAAGAATTTCTCCAATATGAACTTGAATACCCCACGCTCATTAATGTCAATTCTCCTGACTATTACAGAATCATCATGTACACAGATGGGTCAGCTCAACCAGCTGTAGCTACCAAAACCAATGATCTGCTGCTTGCGCAGCCACCTGTGGAGTCATGTGGGATGGTAACTTCCACCATCTACAAACCTACATGCAGTCTCTTGGGGATTTCACAGTACAACTCACTGAGCTTAAAGCATTGCTTTTTGCGCTGGGACATACAGATCCTCAACTTCTTACACTTATTGTGTGTAATTCGTATTATTGTGTCCATCCCTTCAATAAAAACTTATACTACTGGTGCCTTAATGGGTTCAGAGATTCCAAAGCAAAGACCAGAAAACACAAATATTTGTGGGGGGAAAGTGGCAGGTTTTAAGGACAAACTGCCCCAGGCCCATGTAATATATACACTGGGCAACCAAAGTGTTGGAATACACGCTGTAGGAAACTTATTGGCTGATGAAGCTGCCAAATATGCAGTTGCTATGGTTTCTGTTGCTATGATAACTCGTTCTCATACGAGGGTGAATGATGAAATCTTGGCCGCTGTGAATGCTTCTGCTGATGGGATGCCTTTACAGAAAACATACCCTACCAAATATTCCTAACATTTAAGTAGTCAAAATATTCCTTTTGTATCAAAACCAGGGGTTGGTGGTCATGTGATACCCAACCAAGAACGTAGGCTAGAACTAATTAAAGCAGCTCATGAAGGTGTTACCTCTACCCATTCTGGTGTGGTGGCTACAATCTCTCTTCTACAGAAACACTATTAGTGGCATAGTCTATAAAAAAAGCCTAAACAGTATGTCCTTAGCTGTGACATCTGTCAACAAATTAAATGTTCCACCATTAAACACCCACCACACACACGCCCCTCCTAATAGCAAATAAGCCTATGCAATGTGCATACCTGGACCATTGTGGTACCCTAAATTCAGATAGTGCATTCTACTTGCTATAGGCTTTTGCTCCAGATTCTTATGGGTGTGGCCACAATGGTTAATGCTCAAACTGTTATTAAAGATTTGCAAATCTTTATCAGGACATATGCTGTTGCAGCAAGCCACTAAGATGACTCAGACCAGGGCCCTGCATACAGGGACACCATGGGAACGATGGGTGTTACGGTGAATCATTCTAGACCCTGGCATCCTGATGGAAATTCAGTTGCGGAACGGAAAAATTGGGACTTAAAGAAATCTTTATCAGTTAGAGTACTATGCTCAGGTCATAGTTGGATCCATCACTAGTACGGAGTCCATAGAGCATTAACTAATCTGTCAAGAAGATTTCTGGGAGTCCGTGCTACCTATGAAGTCCTGTTCGGCATCTTTATGTACATCCCAGTTCTTGATGGTCCTAGCGTGGTGTGGGCAGATGCACCTTTTGACATACATTAATGTGTCACTGTAGGAATTCCAACAGTTCTGAAATGAACATCCCTTAGCCCATGGGAATGAGGGAGTCATCTGCATCCTCAGGCTGGGTTCCAAAAATCGTGCAAGGTACAAGAACTGTTATTCTACCATCATTACCTGGCTCCAAAGACAACCGCTTTGTCTCCATTGATCACATAAGTTGCATCATATGGCCGATTCTACACAGTAGACCACAAAGATTCCTAAGTTCGCTCATCTCTCTCACTACCATACAGTAGATACCTCTTTAAGCATTAAACAACACTGAAATTATTTCCCCAAGGTTGAGGAGGGCGGAGAATTAACCTTTTTGATTCCAGTTTCCGCTACATCGCCAAGAACAGTCCAACATGAAAATCTGCAATTTACAAATGCAACACAACCTGATGAGATTGTCTACGACAATCCCCCTTTTGATACATCTACCAGTGCTCTTTCACAAGCACTGGCTCCAATTTTTGCAAAGACTGCTTCTGCTATTGTGCCAACAATGATGATTTTTCTTCAACTTCTTCAGCACCAGATATTGCACCAGCACATGGTACATGGTATATGTAAGTTTTTTAATCAGCTTAAACACAATTATTTCATTCATCCATGGTACTATCTGTGCCTCCCCTAGTGGAGCCAATAACGACCTTGGGGACTGCCACTTCCCAGGGCTGGCTTCTGCTATGTCCCGGGGTGCCCACTCCCGGACACATCTGTTTGCTCTGACTTGGCAAGAGCTTTGACAGCTCCCTACAAGTAAGAGGAAATACTCCAGTCCCAGAAAGCAAAATCTGTCAAACAGCTCTTGCTTGCTGGAAGCCAAGGTTCCCTCTGTTCCGTGCCTCCAGAGATATGGGCAGGGAAACAGAGGAAGCAATTTCTCTCACGGACAGGGAGCTGCACCTTTAGTAGCACCCTGTCTGTGACAGCAATGCCGGCTTCTGAAGGAGGCAGGGAACCGGCTTGGACCGCAGGGGCATTGAGGGTCCTCCCACTGTCCCATTGCACACTGGGTGCACTTGAGGGCACCCAGGAGAGATGACCAGGCCTCAGGGGATGGGCCCCCAGGACTGAGATCGGCTGGAGGAGGGGTTCTGTGCAGCCCCACTCTCTTCAGACTAGGCCCTGGGGGAGGGGTCCCCAGGACTGAAATTGGCCCGGCGGGGGATACATGGTCCGCCCCAGGGAGGGGGGGGTCAGGTGGTCCCCCTCTCAAAACTATAAAAAAAATGTATAAGGCCGAGCACTGCAGGATGGGGTCCCTGGGGCTAAAATCGGATAGGGGAGGAGGATTGCGCAGCCACCTCTTCCAAAAATTGAAGGCCGGGCCCCAGGACCTGCATGGCCCTCCCATGGACCTGTAATGGATCCCAGGGAGATGGGGTGCCAGGGAGTCCAAAATCTGCCAGGGAAAGGGACCACACTGCCCCCTCCCCATTCACCCAATGAGGAGCACATACTAACTAACCAGTGGAAAGTGCTCCAGGTGCATAGACATTTTGTACAAACTGTGGACTCGTGTTGGATAAAGGAGCAGGTGAGCTTCCGTTCTGACCATGATGCTTATTTCACAGAAATTAAACCTCAGCACTTACCTATTTAAACATAGCAGGTTCCCCAGTTAAAGCTTCACTTCTGGAAAGGACAAATTATCCTTACTCCTGGGATTGGCAAAGGCAAAGCAAGTGTGTTTACTTCACGATTCCATATTGAAAAATTATTTGAAACCCTTTGCGGAGGTGAATGATTCTTTCATCTAGTGGAGTGCAATCAGACACTTACACCCACTCTCACACCCATATAGGCCCACTCACCCCCAGACACTCTCACACCCACTCTAACACCCAGAGACACCCTCTCACACCTATTCTCACACACAGAGAGATGGGCCCTGTGGCCAACTCCCGGGGTTGGGTAGTTTGGGGGGTTGGCTGTAGGGACTGGCTGAAGGCAAGACCTTGTGGCCAACCCCCACCACGCATGGGCAGAGGCCGTGTGTGGCGGTGGTTGGATTAACGTACAGTAATTAAAATTACTTTATGTTAAGAAAAGCTGTAGAAATACAATGAAAAAAACAAAGGTTACAGGGATGTTATAGTCAGGAAACAGAATAAAAAATTAAAAAATTCTCTGAAAAACCAAAGGTTACAGGGACGTTATAGTTAGGTTCCGAAGTTACTCGCACAAAGCCAGAAAAAAATCAGCTATTATTATAGTTATAGTTATTTCAAGTGTCTATAACTCGTGCCCTAAGGTAGCTATAACCTGCACCCTCACCATGCACTGATAATTACCCCAGATATTCCAGCACTCATGACAACTTTTATAGAGTCAATAAAAACATCAATTAAACATTTGAAGTCAAATTATTGAAGAAAAAACTGTGCATGGCAAGGTCGCATGATATAGTTACTCTAGGTCATGAGTTGTAGATACTAAAGTCGTGCTCTTGCCATGCACTGCTTATTACCTTCCATATTACATCACTCATGGTCTGCTCTACGATATCATTATTAAAATCAGTGCTTAAGTTATAGTTGCATGAGATAACTATAACTGGTGAAATTCTGTGTGTTTTTAGTCTAAAACATTACGTTGTTACTGAACATTTTACCTATCACGCAGTTTTAATCTTTGTTTTTTCAGTAAATTTTTAGTTTTTTTAAATTATAAATAATATTTTGTTACCATCTGTAAAGCTAACCCAGTCTTCTTTGGAAGGGGATTGGAAGAGCAGCCTGGTTCTCAGTCAAGAGCTGCTTCCAACTCCTGACAGCCAACCAACCCCAGCCTTCGGCCATGTAAAGTTGAGGGGTTGGCCAGAGGCCTGGCCTGCAGCCCAAACCTGTGGTCAACCCACCCTCAGGCAGCCAACCCCACACTGTCACAACCTTTGGCCATGCGCTGTGAGAGGTTGGCCTCAGTGGCTGGCATGTGGCCAGGCCCTGTAACCAACCCATTCACAGGCATGTGGTGTAGGGGATATCAACTCACCAGAAGGCAGCCAACCCCGCTGCAGTCTGCCAATCTCCTGCCAGGCACAGCCATTGGTGACGTGGCATAAAATTGGTCTTCGGGCATCAGGGATCCTGTCCCCTAGGGTGAAAAGATATAATTTAAGTGGAGGGTGACATGCAGTCACCCTCCCCAAGCTTTAACAGGCCACAGGGAGCCCGCCCCCTGGGGCAAAATTAATAAAAAATGGGGAAGAGCTGTGTGGGGGACCCCATTCCCTATGGCTTAATTCTAAGGGGAATTCTAAGGGAAGGGGGCCATGTGAGCTGTATAAGGCTCTAAGGACCATATCTCCCCAGGCAGAATTGCAGAATAAATGAGAGTAGATTATGTGGCCACACTCCCCAAGCTGTACCAGGCCTCAGGGACCCCATTCCCCATGTGGCCCCCATCACAAGCCTTATTGTTCCCTAGGGGCTCCATCATCCGGGACAATATAGTATTTAAAAGGGGAGGTCCTATGGACCCATCCCCGGGCTGATATTGGCCCCCGGGGTCCCATATCCTGGGACTTGCCTTAAATACAGGTGGGTACCCAAATGCCCACCCAGGGCACCCACCAAGAACCATGGTAGGGGCCAAGGGATGTCTCAGGGCCCCTATCGGCCCCAGCCAACTACCAGCAGAGGGCAGGAGTTGGCATCGCAATCACCCCGGAGGCAGCAGCTCCTTTCTCCTTGCTCCTTCAAGGCAGAAGCAGTGTGTGTTCTGTTTCAGGCAGGGAAACAGAAGAGAAATCTGCTCCCAGCCAGCAGAAGCATTTTTAAATCTTCCACAGATGGGAGAACACAAATGTTTCCAAGCCACGGATTCACTGATCCTTTGCAAATTTGCAGCAAAATTAAAAAACAAATTGGCCTACTTGGGGTCATGGTACCCCTACTCTGTCCCCTATGCCTTTGTTGCCATTTGTTAGGACTCAGGACAGAGTCCAGAGTCCTAAGATGGCTGTCACCACTTCCTGGTTTATATGGTGGCAGCCAAATAGATCTCAGGAAGAAATCTGTTAAATCCACAGAGGCTCCACGTTGCTAGATATACAAAGTTTTTTAGCAGTATTTGCTCAAAAACTACTGAATGTATTTACACCAAAGCACTCATTCTGAACCAAGATCTAGCCTTCTGCCAAATTTGGTGTAAGTATGTTCAACAGTTTGACCGCAGCTATGTATAAAGTTCATCTGGAAAAACTGAATGGGGAAAACACTTTTTGGGATCCCCCCTTGTCTCTGCCCCCGTTTGATGTAACACACCAAATTTTCCATGCGCAAACTAGACAAGAAGTAGCACTCTTTGGGAAAGTTTTGTAGAGATTTATCAATATATATGTGTTTAGATATCCCTAAAAAGAAAACTGGGTAGTTCCCAAGTTTAGGTGGAGAGCAGCTCCAGTAAAGAGCACCCTCCAACACCAGCTACACTCTAGGTTTGCTCACCTCAAATGTCTGCTTTTCTAGTAGTTTTATAAGCATAGAATTAGCACAGGGCCATCTTCTCTTTTTTTGCATAATTTATGCATCACTATAATCCTGAAATGATTTTATTTTGACTTATACTAAGTGCTCCCTTGTGTCTGGACAAAGCTAAACCTCTGTGATGAGCTATGATAATAGTCAAACATGTGTCAGGGTTTGCTCCTAAAGCTGTAATACTGTGTCTGTGGTGGTGCAAGGCTTTTGTCCTTTTACAGCTTGGCATGTATGGCACTGTGCCAATCTTATGCTTAAAGATTTTGCTGCATTAATGGCAAAGGACTTTGTTCCTTTCTAGCTCGGCGAGGATGGCGCTGTGCTAATTCTAGTTATAAAGGGCCAGATGTATGAAAGCATTTTGCATTCGCAAAAGGTGCGAATGCCCGTTTGCGAATGCAAAATGCCATTTCAGAATGTATGGAATACATTCTGAACGAAAATTTAAGGAATCGCTAAAATAGCGATTCCTTAAAATTGCGACCCTGTTTTGATAGAGTCGCAAATGTGACTCTCTAAATTAGAAATCGCAAATAAGGATTCCTTATTTGCGATTTCTTAGCACATGTATGAACCAATTCCTAAATGCGATTTTGGCATTTAGGAATCGCTAATTACCACCAAGTTGAACTTAGTGATAACCATGTGCAAAATTTTAAAATGCATTTTTAAATTGTACATGTAAAGCACACATGCCCTTTTGGCATGTGTGCACCTTACATGTCCCCCAAAAGTTTTTTGGGGTGCAGCAGAGGGGGCCTTAGCCCTCCAGCACCCTGGAGTTTTGCATTTCCAAAATTGCGATTTCTGGTTCAGAAATCGCAATTTTGGAAATGCAAAAAATTTGCAGATATGGGTCAACAGGCACATAGCTGCAGATGGGTCCGGTATCGCAATTTGTGATTCGGTACTAGCATTTGCAATTTTATGAAATCGATATTACTGAATCGCAAATGTGATCCATGGCACTTTGCGAGTCGGAAATAGCGATTTCTTAAAAATGGCTATTTACGAATCGCAAAGGGCCGTGATGATACATCTGGCCCTTAGTCTCAGGGAGGTGGTGGTCCCAAAGGGCATATTAAAGCCCCAGGAGAGAGGTCCTTGCGGCCCCCCTCCTTTTTTTTAAAGAAGTCCCTGTTGAGATGGTGGTTCCCGGGACACACAAATCCACATGAAGGGGGTTCTCTGCAGCTCCCTTCCATAATAATAACCAAGCCCCAGTGAGTTGGTGGTTCCGGGGGCACAGAAAAGCCTTAAGAGGGGGGCCTGTGTGCCCCCTCCTTTATTTTTTAAATACACTCATGCCCCTGAGACCTGGCCCACCTGGAGGCTAAACTGAAAACAAGCATGGGAACTGCTAATTACATCAGAAATTACAGCACTCATGACATCTTTTATAACATAATTGATAATATCACTGTAGCATTTATGATAAAATTATTCATGAATATCTGTGCATGGAGGTGCTGCAAGTTATAGTTACCTTAGGGCCATTATTTGCACCACGAGGTGGGGCTGTGCCACCCCCCTCTAGCGTTTGTACTTAGCCCTGTGGAGGTGGTGGTCCTCAAGGCCGAGGGTCCACAATGGGCCCCCTTCATCATACTATATATCAGCCCCAGGGAGGTGGCGGTCCTCAGGGCAGTGGGGGAATCTCATGCACTCCCTTTAATGTGAATGAATTGCTCCGGGGAGGTGACAGTCCAATGGGCTGAGGAGGGGCCACGCGGTCCCCACCTTAATGTGAATTGAATTGTCCTAGGGAGGTGGCAGTCCATGGGGTGTAGGGGGGCCGTGTGGCCCCCAACATATAACTGCATGTTAGCCCCAATGAGGTGGTGTCACCTGGGGGTTAGGGAGACCACAGAACATCCCCTACTACCACCAAGCAATTTTGCCCCAGGGAAGTGGTGGTTACTGGGGCACGGGGTTCTGTGCGGCTCCTATGCATACTAATGATTATAAGCCCTGGGGAGGTAGCGGTCCCTGGGACATAAATAAGCCCTAGGAGGGAAGCCACATGTGTCCCCCTCTTATTTTTTTAATGCCCCGGGGGGTCCCTCTAGGACCCCAGCATCAGCGCTAAGGGGACGGGGAGTCCCTACCCTGGCCCCTTTTCTTAGTTTTTATCTTTTTTTCAGATTTTTACAAGATGGCTGCCAACACTTCCTGGTTGCAGTGTTGGCAGCCAGTCAGATCTCAGTACAAGATCTGGAGGGTTCCTTGAGCCTTCACGAGCCTATATATACAAATTTGAATTTTCTTTACCATCTAAGACATTCCTGAACTGATTTACACCAAATAACAAACAGGGTGCTTTCTGGACCAAGAGCTACCTTACTGCCAAATTTGGTGTAATTCGGTCCAGTGGTTTGGACTGTATTCCTGTTCAAAAACCCAATGGGAATTAACATGAGGAAAACACATTTTGAGGCCCCCCTTTTTTTTGTCCCCACTTGATGGATCACCCCAAAACTTCCCAGACAACAGCTGACGTGAGCGGTGTATTTTTTTGGAAAATTTTGTGAAGATTCATAAACCGGCGCCAAAGATATAGGCAACTAATGCTTTTTCTGTGGAAACTAGGTCCTAACCATACCTACCTATTTGCAACATATGTGTATACATCTTGCTGAAAGATTGCATCACATCAATGTGAGAAGAAAATAAAAGGTCATGCCTCCTTTCTTTGAGATGTGTGGCATGGGATCACCACTTTATTGGCTTTCTGAAACCAGAGACATCAGGAAGAATGGAACCACTTAAGCCTTCTTTTTTGAAAGACAAAAACAAGGCCACAAACTGCTCGATTAACAGTTCACAGTATTTTAAAGTCAAACATCTGTTCTATTTGGAGTCTATAGAGAGCCCTATGCTGTTGTGTCACGGATCAAATTTACAAACGTGTGCTCAGTTATTTTGAATCAGTTGCAGCTATTACAAAAGATGACAGGTTGAGCACAGATATTGAGAATTCTCAGTGGCATAACTCAAAACACCTGGCCTGACCGCAGAATGGAATAAGTGGGGGCCTGAAGTTTCCATATCTTAAAAAAATTCCTTGGCATTTGCCAGAATAGGGCCCCCCTGAAGGGTATAGGGCTCCAACACAGCAGGGGCTGCAGGGGTCGTACGTTAGGTCCCTGAAATGTTTTTGTCACAGTTCTACAGCCAAGCAGCATAGTTTCAAAATTTAGTGAAGGTTTAATCTTCAAAATCCAAACATGCTTAAAACCAGATGGCATATTGGTATTAACCCATGAAGCTAGAGAAAGTAAATAATCCAATTTACAGCCAAGATTTCTCACTTGTTAGACAGGCAATGGACAGGTGCTAAGACTGTCTGATGTTAGAAAAATAAGCACTAAGCAGGTTCATCTTGGTCAAAGTTTTTATCTTTTGACTGACGCCCTTAAAAGGAAGTCGAAATCCTCCAGCGAGGCAATGCTGCAGCCTGTTCCTACTAAAGTGCAGATAGCCCCTGGATGAGGTCCCACTCAAGCAACTTATTTTTTTGTGAAAACTCCAAGCGGGCAAAATTCAATTTTCTTAGCAGCTGAAGTCCTCTTGTCAGACGGATATTTTTGGAGCTTTTGTCTGGTCAAGATTTCTACGTTTGGGCCTATTTAGATATTAGAGGATGAGTTACTCCGTAACAACAGTGACAGATATCCCGTCCACCAATATCTAAAGTCAATTATATCCTATGGGATCCTATGGGATCTAGATATTGGTGGACAGGATATCCACCACCGTTGTGATGGAGTAACTCGTCCACTAATATCTATATCAGGCCCTTAGTCTAGCATTCAAAATCCTCCAGCATGGCAATCCTGAAGCTGTCTCTGACAAAGTCACATCGAAATCAAACGCCTTTGCCCCAAGGACCTGCTGACGCGCCTGAGGTCTTGGAAGTCTCAACTAATCAGAGTTTGCTGGAGTCCAGCTGGTTACAGCCAGAGGTTCCAGGTCATCACTGACAGCACTTAGGGGTCAGGACCCACTCCAGCAGAGGCCATCAATGGGGTTCATTCCAGGTTCACTTGCAACTGGTCAACTGATCTGTACAGGAACAGGCATCTTGCAGCTCGTAATGACACTGTAACCACACAGGGGGTCAGCCAACTGACACTTAGAGTTCACTTCGTTGTCCAAGGTACAAGAAGGAGCATGTCAAGCCATTCAGGTCCCCTCACAGATCTCAAACAGCAAGTACAGTCCTTTTGTTCTTCCGCAGGTCCAGAAAGTCTGCTGAGGAGCTGATAGTGACATCCAATTTTAATGATTAATGCCACTCCCTTATCAGTGGATAAAGTTCTATGAGGCAACACCACTTATTTTACTGCAAATCCTGTTTGCTTTACTGCAAACTATCCCAGAGTGCAGTGTTCTGAGGCAATTCTAAGATAGCAGACCCCTTACACAAGGGCAAAGGAGCAAGCGGCCATCAAAGGATGTGTTAAGGGAAATGAGCAGTCACATCTCCCTCCCTCTGGGACAGGGTAGGCTGACTGCAGTGTGTCCTGGAATCAAACAGCTTCATCCTCCTAGGCTTACTGTTACTTTAAACTATGAGTAGACATGCCTCCAACTTGCCCCTTTGAATTAAATTAAAGTCCTAAACCCTCCCAACTGCTCTTCCTTGAATGACAGTTGGCACATACTTCTGTCCCAGCCATCTTGCTCAACTGACCAGGCCATTGTCCTTATCTGGTAGCTGTTTTCACACCTCATTAAAGGTCAGCACTGGCAGGGGTTCCCAGAAGCTCCAGGGAAGGAACAGATAGCTTTCTAGTTAATATTCCTAATATTTAGTAGCAATCTAACTTAACCCTTCAATTTGATTTTTAATAAATATTAAAATAGATGTTGTACAATTTCTCTTGCTTTTCCCAAGCTTGACAGCTAAGTTAGTAGATTAATCAGCACACCTGTTTCTCATAGGACAGGCAGAGCCTTGCACAGTGAAAATAGCTTTTGGAGGCTTCTCACTGAAGGCTATGAGTTTCCAACAGGTAAGCCGTGAGCTACCAATAGTCCCTAGCCAAGGCCACTGGAATTATGTGGCAGGACTGCACCGAAATATGTGGCAAAAATCTCTAAATTAAGCAGCAAGAAAAGCCAAACCATATTGCGTAATCCAGCCCATTTGTTGATACCATTACTTCATTCATTTGTTATTTTTATGCATGGTAATACTGTCTAGACAAAGCTTTGCCCTCATTAGTACAGCTTTAACACCTAAACATAGAAATAAGCAACTGAAAGATGCCCATTTAACCTATGTGAAGGGCCTTTCACAGCATGCAAACACACTTTGCTGCTTTTTAGTAACACGTCATCCATTGAGCTAGAAACCAATTTTTTTGTTGGGAAAATCTGCAGCTTTATGGCACATGATAGATTACGTGGCAAATGCAGCAACACCATAATTATGCAGAAAGAAAGTAGTGGCCGAAAATCACATAACTCCCATGGCCCTGCTCATAGCCTTTTCTTAGAGTAGCTTACTAACTCTCAGTTGAGTTTGGGGGTATGCAGCTGTATTCCAGCTGATGATGCATTTTTCAATTCTAGTCTGGTGAGGCAGAGGAAGGTGACTGGAGTAACACGCAGCCCTTCTTCTTAAATAAATAATCCTGTGTTGCTGGCCTGAAATAGAACTGAACAAATAAATGTCTCAGATCAGAGTACACTGTAAACTTTCACCCAGATAAATATTACAATAAACTCAGTGTATAAGATTTGGAAGGTTAATATTCTATATCGACAGACACATTTTCTCAGAGTTGCACTACATTGTTATTTATTTTTTCATTTTCTGTTTTCCTATCTTTCTCTCATTTCTTCTTCCTCTATATTTCGCTCCTTTTCATTTTTCTTTCTTTTGTGCTTGTTTTCTTTCTTTTTTACCATTCCATTTCTCTTGCTTTCCTTCTTTGCTGGTTCCCTTTCTTTATATCATATTTTTCTTCTTCTTTCTTCCCCTTTCCCTTTATTTTTTCTTTCTCTCTCCTTCTTGTAGTTTATTTCTTTTGTTGCGTTTTTTTGCTTCTTATTTGCACATTTATTTATCCTTCATTCCTCCTTTTCTTTCTCTTTCCATCCTTGTTTCTTTTCTTCTTCCATTTGCTCCTCATTCCATTTTCCCCAGTCCTGCATTCAATTGTGTTCCTTTTCATCTTCATTTTATATCCATTCATTCTTTTTTCTCCTTCTTTCTTTTCCCCCTTTCCATTTCCCCTTCATTATGTCTTGCACACATTCCTTCCCTCTTTTCTACTTCCCTTTCTTCCCCTCCTGCTTCTATTACTTCCTCCCTGTCCTTTGTTCATTGTTTTTTCTTTCCTTTCTTACATTCTTGTCTTCTGTCGTTCATTCTTACTCTCAATTCTCTCCTCTAACCTTGTTCTTTCTTTCTTCCTCTCTGTTCTTTTTCTCTTTCTCCCATTCTTTTCTTCAAGAGTGTTTAACTTCCTAAAGAAACCTCTTCATTAATTTGTGTTTCATGCTTACCTCAGAGGTACACCAATGGAAATGGGGATGGCTGCAGAGATATGTTTACTTGTAGAGTGCAGTAAAGCCTGCACATATATATTGCTAATGGTAATAGTCAAGAATAAAATATAAATACATATATCTCAAGATGAACTACAAGAGAAAAAGAAAATTAAATGTATCAGAGATGAGAGTGATTATAGATATGGTAGGATATTTACCTATGTGAAAAATGCAAAGGCACAATGCGGAAAGATACTACTAAAACTAAAGGTGCAATGGAAGAGGTTACAAGTCTGAGTGGGTCTTCGAGTTTAGGCTTAAGTAGTAGTGAATCTGATTTAGGTGATCCATCAACTTCTAAACCGAATATTGGAGTCAGATCCTCTTCTTTTTAAAAAGAAACTAAAAAAGATCAGGTTGTTACTAATATAAACAAGAGGGTGAGATTTAGAAAGGGAAGTACACAGAAGAGAGGTAGAAGCTACAAAGGTGAAGGATCAAGAAATTACCACTGGAAGCCAGGGCAAAAAGGGAGTAAGCGCCAGAGTTCAAAAAATGGAAGAAACTACCATAAAGAAGTAGATGATCTAAGGTTAACCTTTCTGACAGAATGCAAACAAAAACAGAAGTGTTTGTTCTTAACAGAGGTTTAAGTTTTACATCTACTAAAAAGTGGAATGACTCATCAGTTAAAGGAGACCTAGTGAGGTTTGTACGTCAACCCAAATTTAAAAGAAAATATTTCTAAATAAACAAAAAGTGAAAGAACCTGTACGTATTTGTAAGTATGAAAGTCATATTTCTATAAAAACAACTGTATGATATTGGCTTATTAATGAGTTTGGATGAACCTCAAGAATGTGATACTGAAGACTTAGCAAACCAACTACATATTGCTACTGATCATTGTGTGCCAAGTGGTCTAAAGTAAAAATCAAATTTTGTTCCGCCACCCAAAGCAGATAATGTCATGGATGTATTTAAAAATTTGGTAATTCATTATTGTGATGTAAAATAGACATTCTCTGGTAATTCATAAATAAATTGGATTTGAAAGTGCTGCATGATTTACAATGTGACAATTCGATTATCATTAGACAGCTCTACAAAGGTGTTAATGTCAAATTATGACTTTCAGTGATTACTATTCTGAAGCACATCATCAATTGAACAACCAATCTAAATATCTGAAAGCTGAAATGTCAGAATTAGAGAAATCTAAATCTTTGTCAAAAAAGAAATTACAAGGATATGTAGATAAACAGCTTCTTGACAGTGAAGAATTAAATTACTTGTGGGATAAAAATGCCAAAACCCCAGTGATTTTTTTTGCCAAAACTTCAAAAAGGTGGTAAAGTTCCTCCAGGAAGATCAATTACTGCAGGTATTGGTGGACACATGGAGCTTGTATCTGAATATACTGATATGATAATAGCCAGCACAATATCACCGTGCGTATAGAATATAGTAAGGCCAATAGTTGTTTTCTGAATTTGGAAAATATATATAGCTAATGGTAAACTGCAATCTAGACTTTATGGGAACCTCACATCAGCTAACTCTGTTTTACATTCAGGATCAGGTCATCTCAAAAGACACATACATAACATACTCTTTGGGGAGTTAATGGGAGCTAAACGGAATTGTAGTGCACATGACCAATATGAAAAACAAGCGAGTAAGTTAGTGGAGAAATTTACAAGAAGAGGCTTTGACACACAAATAATTTATGCAGCTAAAACTAGAGTTAATAAAATCACCTATGAATAATTATTGGCAGATCAAGTAAAAACAATCTGAAACCAGTATTGGTGATATGAGATTTATCACTGCCTACAGTGAAGGAAACAGGAATGTCTACATAAGCCTAAAGAAACATTGAGGGATCTTAAGTCTTGATTCCTATATTATGGAAATGATACCAGTAAAACCCAAGATTGTGTATAGGAAGGCAGACACACTTAGACGGTTGTTGAGACCTAGTAAAACTGTATCATTTCAGGTCATGAAAAGTGGAGACAAAACTGAAAAATTGAACAGGGTTAGTTATCAAGCCTACTGAATGGGTCACATAAATGTGACAATTGCATTTGCTGTACACGTTTCAGACAATGTTAAAATATTCACGGATGCTACAGATAAATTTCAATATCAAATTTCTTCATTCATCAGCTGTAACACTTCTAATTGCGTATACATGATGATTTGTGTTTGTAGCAAGCAATACATTGGCTCAACAATGAGGAAATTGAAAACATGCTGGAAGGAACATATTAGAGCTATAACAAATGTGGATACCCTGTACCTCATGGGGGTCCACTTTGGGGCATCACATATGATATCACAACTTGAAAGTATTCGATTTTTTAGAATAGCGCATGTTACATTGGATAGGAGAGGTAGATCTCTTGAAAAAAAAGGTCAGGGCAAGAGAAACATGTTAGATAAACAGTCTCTACACAGTACAGTTGGGATTGAATATGCACAGAGAACTGTTTATGTTGCTATAGACAGGTGTTTTTGCTGTAGCAAATTTAAAAGAGCAATCCATCAGGGAACAATTAATTAAATTATTTATTAGTTAATTGCAAAATATTTTTTTGAATTATTCCAATAAGTTCAGAACATAGCAGTATATTTTTAATGACATATCAGGACTACACATGTAGCAAAAGGCTTTGGGCGCATGATAACAAAGTGAAAACCAGGGCTCGATTCTAGACTTGGCATATGACCATATCATAAAGAATTTCTTCTAAAGGAAATATTTTGATTTTAGATTAGCATTAATGTGTTTCTTTATTTTTGTTTTGCTGTGCAAATCCATAGTAAATGCCAAACATTGATTGTATTTTTTGGAACGTGATAGTTATGGTGACTGACCAAGGTAAAATATTCTTCTGATGTTTTGATTTGAGTTTTGTAAAGGAAGGTTGTCAGATCAGGAAGTATGTGACTTACTTTTTATGTGGGCAACCCTGTAAGAATTGGTGATGGTGATGTTTAGAGTACTGAAAGTTCGAACAACACAGATATCAATAGACATATAGATATTTTCACAGGATCCATTTCAACAGAATTTGGTGATGCTTATTATTGCAACAGCATGTAGCATAATAAAAAAATAATTGCTTAGCAATTATGATTATATTTTTCTGTTAGTTTGGAAAGGCAACAATTACTCATGTATGCTACTTTTTATCTAAGTTGTCTAAGCTGAATGGTAGCACAATTGTTTAGTTGATTACATTGAATTGTTTATTTTGCAAGTTCGAATCTCACTAAGCCTGATGTAATATAAACTAAAAATCTTTCAGGCTGTATTTGTGATCATATATTTTTTAATTATGAGGTTCCTTTAAAAACAGATGAAGTAAATGATATGATTTAAATGTGTATAATGTCTAATGTTAGTGCGCAACCTGGTGTTAACATGTCAGTTGATCTTCGTGGTCTAACAGACTTTTTTGGAAATTTGATAGGCAGCTGTGGTTAATCTGGTTAAGTATAAAAGACCAGGAATAGAGAGACATGGGTTTGATATGCATGGAGGGCTGTTGATGGAGCACGGTGATACAATTCAATCTGTGTGACAGGTGAGACTTGAGAGATACACTGTAACAGTTTTGTAAAACCGCAGTTAGTAAAATGTAGCATAATAAGAACATTTCAATTATTTTACAGTTTCCCGTATTAAGGGGTGTTTGTAATGTGGTTAATGAGAAAGTCAGAAGCATAATCTTAGTTGCTCTGGAGTGTGGATTAGAAGACAGTGTTTTCTAACTAAAAGATGAGATTAGAGTGATACGTAGTAGTAGGTAGTTGAAATCTGAGTCAGTGAAATTAATTTATTAAGGATATTATACTTACTCTGTAGATTCCCAAATTAATGGATTCGATTTAGACTCTTGAGAAAGTCTGATGCAAAATTCAAGCAGATTAAATGTGTGGATTTGGTGACGATTGGTGAGTTTCTTGGAATTAAGATGCAAGGAAGTATTTTTTGTTCCTATCTTGACTAGGTGTACTTAATATTAAAGATGGCATTTTATTTACATTGCAGAAAGTTGGTGTGCAATGTTGTAACGACAACTAGTGATATTCATTTTTCAAGCGATGAATACAGAAGCTATCTTTTCTTTTAAAACGTATGTAGACTTGTTACGGACGGAATACCGTGAAGGTTATTTGGATGTTTTGGAATGTTACATAGAGTGGTGAGATAAAAAATTAAAATACCTGGCTAATCATGTTTTTCTCTTTTCTTTGCCAACGTAAAAAACAAGAGTGGACAATATGTCATAATCGTATATATATTTTTATGGATATTTTTGTCTGAAAGCTCTTTATAATTTCCTGAATCTATGAATTGCTGTGAATCGATTACACTAAAAACTAATAAGAGAAATAAGGTAATTGTCTTAACGATCAATTAATACCTGTTCATTCGTAGTATGTGAATTGTAACAATGATAGTCCAACCTGGTTCTCTCTTGTTCTGGTTCAGAGTAATTTCAGGTAACTGTATTGCTATTTTTTATTAATGTGCCCAGATGAAAATCCTGAATTGGGAGTGATCAGATGAATCTATATGATGGTAGAGGTTAGAATAATATACATTAAGATATTGTCCTCTGCAAGTGCTCTAGTGATATGTTTTCCTTTCATTGGAACAGCCATGGAGTGCTCTGACTTCTAATACAGCAGGGACTGTGATTGTGGTTTGTTATTAATAGAATTGTTCAAAGTGTGATTATCCCCTTGGGCATTTTAGTTAAGCGAAGAATTAATTGACAAGGATATAATCTATATTGTTATTATATTGTATTCATGTCTCAGTACATACATGTAAGGCTATTTTTTAAATGAGATTGTATGTTTAATAATTGAGTAAACATGCACAAGATATATATTAAAGGGCGTAACAAGTTCCAATGTCTTATCATTTCAGTTTTCATCTATAACATTTAATATTTAGCTTCATATTTATTTTTTCTGATTATAACAGCCCTGAAGAAGCATGAACATGTGTTGGCAGAAAACAACACGCACAAGAATACATTTCATACCTGAAAAGACTCTTCACTGGAAAAGTTTGGTTTTATTTCTTTCTCAGACGAAGAACAGTTTTTTGTATTTGTACTATACCAACATTGTTTGGGTACCAGCGATCTGATATATATATATATGTATATAAATATATAATTCTTATACCATTCCTGTCAACAGTAAATGTTATCCTTCATCTTGATCCCATAAAACAGGGTCAGGTTCTGGATGTCAACTAACATATCTTGGGCATTTGGCAGGATAATGATTGTTTTCCTGACCTAAGCTCTCATACTGAGACAGTGTCATCCCATATTTTTCAAGGAGACCACAAACCTCAGAGAGACACTCACCTCTCACTGATGATTCATGAACAATAGTAAAGGGACAAAGGAGCTCCTTGTGTTGCTACACGGTTTATCTTTTATATCAACACCGTAGGACTGGGAGTTCTAAAGGAAGTGTTTAATTTGCTTGGCCTTGATGTACCCTTATATAATCCATATGTTAGGCAGTAGTTCATGAAGGATTTAATTGGTCAGATATAGGTCCCAGTATTGAAGAGCTGGAGACCCCTGCTGTAGGGACTTGCCAATATTCTATTTCTACTTGTCCAAATTTAAATACTAGGGACCATGCCTTGTGGGCTACATTATCTACATAGGGTGACTTATTCATAATTAAAAGGAAGGTTTTTCCCATGTCAAAAGAGTTATTTAGATGACTGTAGATTTAAGCTGCAGCAGTGAGGCTAAAGTCATGTTTTTCTAGTCATACTAGTGGATTGCACAATAGGTGCTGCAGTCCACAGATAACAATTAGCCATGCCATGGTGTACTTTCAACACCATATACTATGATCTTACAGATGAGTTAAATGTTCCAATCAGAGTATAGCCAATTTTTACATGTTTTAGTGGTCAGAGCACATAAACTGGACACCGAACAACAGTACCCCAGTTTGCAAAGTCTAGAACCCAGCAATTCAGCTACAAAATTGATTGAAAGGGAGGGAAACTGTGGGATGTTCTTGGAAAGGCTATTTTGTGAGTCCAGTTTGCTCAGGGCCACCTTGGAAAACAGAGACTAAAATTAGTCAAATGAGAAGTCAGGTAAGATTCTGCAAATATTACAGAAGTGGAATTATGCAGCCGTTGCAATGGAGGGGAAAAGGTTGGGCGGCTGTATATGGTAGTGAAAGTCATATCTTTACTTGTGCATGTTTGATCTTTGTCATTTTTATCTTGTTTTACTCAGATGATTATTGGATTTTTTTTCTAAACTGGTGTGGAGTACTTTTGTGGTGTTTTCACTGTGTTACATTCACTTTTTGTGATGCACCAGTGGCGCAGGCTTCAGACCCAAATCTATAAACTACTTTGCGTGGCTTCTCATGGCCTTGTAGATGTTGAGTAAGTGAAAGTGAACACTGGGGTTTATGAGTGAAGCCATGGATATTAGGATATCCAAGGTGGAGTGTGGTGGAGGAGAGGAGAAAAGCCAAAGTTTGGGGTGCAGTGGGTGACTGTAAGTAGATGTTATCTGCTTTGTCAGAGGTTAACATGATGGCAGTAAGATGAGGATTGATACTTGGGGAACACCTACTGGGAGCAGGTAGAGGTAGAGTTAGAGGAGAGCTGATGATGGAGAAGGAGAGGTATGAACGATGCCTAGTAAATTGTGTCAATGTTTGTTAGTGAGGATACGGTGGCTAGAAGAGTCGGGTGGTCAACTGGTCAGAGACACAGCCTAGTGCTTCCTGAGCCTAGCATAACCTCTCAGTGACAGCTGATAGAGCAATTTACAAAATTGTTATAATTACACACTGGTTTTGTTTAGAAACCCAATTATTCATGCAGTGTTATTACCATGTGGAGTCTGAAGTTTAAAGTCATTGTAGGATGCTTTTATGGACTGTATATGGTTGATTACATGTATGTATCTATATGTGAAGTATTTGTAAGGTATTTCTAAGGAGCAAACCTAGTCAGAAAAATAGGCAGCGAAGCACTGTACATGGTCAAAGTCAAGCATAAAGTCAACGAGTAAAAGGGAAAGGAAGCTGGGCAGTGGGTGGTTAATGCATTGTGATATGATGTTCTTTGAAGAAGTGAGTCTTCAACTACTTTCTAAATTGGAGAATCTTGTGGCAGCCCTGATGGATATGGGGATTTTATTTGTGAACTTGGTTGCCTAGATGGAAAAGGCCTACTATTTTGTTTCTTTTTTACACGAGTTACTTTGCAGTCTGATAGTGTCCTAGCTGCTGGTGTTCCACAAACATCAGAGAAAATTAGCATCCCCGCATGATACATGGGCCCATATTTATACTTTTTGACGTAAAACTGCGCTAACGCAGTTTTGCGTGAAAAAAATTAGCGCCGGCTAACGCCATTCTGAAGCGCCATGCGGGCGCCGTATTTATTGAATGACGTTAGCCGGCGTTAGCCGCCGGCGGCGTCTGGTGTGCGTTAAAAAAAACGACGTACACCAGGCAGCGCCGGCGTAGGGGAAAATGGAGCTTGGGCGTCAAGAAATGGGGCAAGTCAGGTTGAGGCAATTTTTTCGCCTCAACCCGATTTGCGCCATTTTTTTCGACTCCCAACCCCCATAGAAATGACTCCTGTCTTAGCAAAGACAGGAGTCATGCCCCCTTGCCCAATGGCCATGCCCAGGGGACTTCTGTCCCCTGGTCATGGTCATTGGGCATAGTGGCATGTAGGGGGGCACAAATCAGGCCCCCCTATGCCACAAATTTGTTTTTTAAAAATACTTACCTGAACTTACCTTAATGTCCCTGGGATGGGTCCCTCCAGCCTTGGGTGTCCTCCTGGGGTGGGCAAGGGTGACAGGGGGTGTCCCTGGGGGCATGGGAGGGCACCTCTGGGCTCCTTCAGAGCCCACAGGTCCCTTAACGCCTGCCTTTTGCAGGCGCAAAAAAACGGCGCAAAAGCGGCCGTACGTCATATTTTTTGACCCGCCCACTCCCGGGCGTGATTTTTGCCCGGGAGTATAAATCCGACGCACATGCCTCGGAGTCGATTTTTTAGACGGGAACGCCTACCTTGCATATAATTAACGCAAAGTAGGTGTCCACGCTAAAAAATGACGCTAACTCCATGGACTTTGGCGCTAGACGCGTCTAACGCCAAAGTATAAATATGGAGTTAGTTTTGCGTCGAAATTGCGTAAAAAAAAACGACGCAATTCCGGCGCAAACGGAGTATAAATATGCCCCATGGGGTACAAGTCATGATGGATATCCATGGTCTGAATGATGTGCAAGTAGTGACTGAGGCACTGGATATAAGAAGTAGAGAAGACTTTAAAGTTAAATTGTGCATTACTGGCATATTGCTGAACCTTGATGCTGTTATCAGTGAGTAGAACAACAAACTTCTCCATTTAAAGGTTCAACACAACAGGAGACAATATGGAACCTTTAGGGACTCCACAGGTGATAGGGACCATTCATGACCTAGATTTGACCATGTGAACAAACAGGTGTTGGTTGGAATGGTAGGAGGAGAACCATTAGAAGTAGGACCATTAAAGGTCATTGCTCGTGAATCCCTTTCGAGACTACAGGGTGCATATGAGGGTTGGATGGTTAACTGTGTCAAAGACAGCTGATTGGTCCAATAATGTCAGAAGGCAGGGTTATCTTCTTCTGTGGTCAAGAGAGCATCGTCTACATTGTGTAAGGTATAGATCTCAGTGCTACAGTGTGATCTGAAGCCAGACTGGGGGTCATGCAGGAGATATCATTGCAGTTGAACAAGGACTGCTTTTTCAAATATGTTCCCAATGAAAGGGTGGGTGTGAATAGGCAGGATATTGGTGAGGTCAACAGGATCTAGTGTAGGGTTCTTTAGAAGTGGAAGTATATGTCCAGTCTTGAATGCTTCTGAGAAGATTTATTGAGTGAGGGAGGCACTGACCGCGATGATAACTGGGGATCAGAGAGAATCCTTCGAGAGAGTTGTGGCAAAGGACAAGGGGCCAGATGTACGAAACGTTTTGCGACTCGCAAACGGCAAAATTTGCCGTTTGCGAGTCGCAAAACGCGTATCCCAATGCAGAAATGCATTTTGCGAGTCGTTACCGACTCGCAAAATGCATTTCAGACTCGCAAATAGGAAGAAAATTAGTTACTTACCTGTAACTGCAGTTCTCCAGTATTGGTATCTTTCATAGATTCACATGCTTGAATCATCCCCGTCGTCGAGGTGGGAGCCTCACGGTAAACTTAAATATATAAAAAGCAGTAAGTCAGTAAAAATAAAACCAGTAGGCCCAAGTAGGCCTCATAAGGTATTTTACAGTCTATCCACTTTGTTTTGTGAAAAGACCCAAACTTGAGTATCAACCAATCAGGATTCAGCCCCTCCCAAACACTCCCAACAGAGGCTGAATTCCCTCAGATTTTCTATTAGGAGTGTGAAGTTTAATATCTGTATAATAGGGGAGCCTCTGAGGGGAGGAGGGTGGGTCGCATGTGAATCTATGAAAGATACCAATACTGGAGAACTGCAGTTACAGGTAAGTAACTAATTTTCTTCTCCAGTATTGGATCTTTCATAGATTCACATGCTTGAATCCGAGTAACGAGCAGTAATGTTTTCTTACTTACTGAATTACATTGACTGTAATTCCATCGTAATTCTATACGTGATGTGATTCACATTAGTTCAGTTTTAAATATGCACTTACATATAATTATATTTATATTCACAAACATACGAATATAAAAGCAATAAAATGTGTGTGGCAAGAAATCCTGACACAGTTTATGCTATTATTATGGAGAATACGACACGTTAAACAGTAGAAGAAAATGAACCATTAATGACCATACCTCGAGTGTGGTGGTGGGATGTGTAAGAGGCTCACCTTAACGAAATAGATGCCTCAGCACTGCTTGTCCCACTGCTGTATCGACCTGGTTTGTCTCCTCTAGACAGTAATGTCTTGTAAATGTGTGTTGGCTGGACCATGTTGCTGCTCTACAGATGCTATGTAGTGGTACACCTGCAAAGAGTGCCGCTGAAGTGGCTACCGATCTTGTAGAGTGGGCTCTCACCTTGGTGTGGAGCGGCTTTCCTGCTTTTGAATGGCAGAATTGAATCGCCAGGCCAATCCATCTTGCCAAAGTCTGTTTGGACACCGCGTGTCCCTTCTTTGTTCCGCCGAATGCTACAAATAATTGATCCGACTGGCGGATGGCCTGAGTTTTCTGTAGATAAAACTTTAAACATCTTTTAATATCGAGAGAATGTAATGTTTTTTCCGCCACTGTTTGCGGATTTGGAAAAAAGGATTTTAAGATGACTGGTTCATTTAAATGAAATGTTGAGGGAACTTTCGGAATGAATTTAGGATTTGTCCGCAGGATGACACCTGAGTTTGTAAACTGGAGGAACGGCTGTTTGATGGTGAAAGCCTGAATGTCACTGACTCTTTTTGCCGAAGTAAGAGCTAACAGTAACGCTGTTTTCCATGCGAGGAATTTTAGGTCAGCTTTGTGGATCGGCTCAAAAGGAGCTTTCATGAGTTGCATCAACACAACATTCAATGACCATAGAGGCGGGGGTTTCCTAATTGGCGGGAAGACCCGAAAAAGGCCCTTCATAAATTGTTTGACAATTCTTGTGGAACACAAAGAGAGTCTATCTGGTGATCTGCGGTATCTGGAGATTGCTGCCAGATGTACCCGTATGGAAGAATATGCAAGTCCTGATTTTGCCAGGAGCAGGAGATATGGAAGTATCTGTTCCGGAGTAGAAGATAAAGGATGTATATTTTCCGCTGCACACCAAACACAAAACCGTTTCCATTTAAGTCTATAGGTTTTGTTGGTAGTGTCAGCTCTAGCTTTTGCTAAGATGTCTCTACACTCTGGGGAGATTTTGAGATTTAAGTATTCATTGTGTTCAGGAGCCAAGCCGACAAATGAAGAGACGACGGATGTGGGTGTGTGACTTGTCCCTGGTGCATCGTTAAAAGAGTCGGACTCTGTCTGAGTGGTAGATGTGGTCGTTCGGAGAGCATGAGGAGCTCCGTATACCATATTTGTCTGGGCCATCTGGGAGCTATGAGTAGAAGTCGACACCCCTCCGTCTTCATTTTCCTGATGACTCTCGGAATGAGCGGGATCGGAGGAAAAGCGTAGGCATAAACTCCTGACCATCTCATCGAAAACGCATTCCCCCACGAATCTTTTTGGGGAAGCCAACTTGCGTAGAACTGGCATTTCTTGTTCTCGAGAGTGGCAAATAGGTCTAAGTTTGGTTTGCCCCATAATAGAAACAGGCCATTGAGAGTTTTCTGGTCTAGCTCCCACTCGTGATAAGGAATTACTGTCCTGCTCAAGGTGTCTGCTAGAACATTGATCTGTCCTGGCACATGCTCCGCTTTTAGTGAAATATTGTGTTTGATGGCCCATGTCCAAATTTGTTGGGCTAGCTGCGAGAGTTGTAGGGACCTTGTGCCTCCTTGCTTGTTTAGATAAAACATGCTGGTCATGTTGTCCGTCCGGATTAAGACGCTTGAACATTGTATCTTTGGCAAGAAAGCTTTTAGAGCTAAGTGTATTGCTTTGAGTTCTAGATAATTGATGTGGAGCTGGCTCTCTTGCTGATTCCAGATTCCGCTGATTTGCAGGTCCTGGCAATGTGCACCCCATCCTTCGAGAGAGGCATCCGTTGTTACTATGTAACTTGGTGTTTGAAGAAGAAAAGACAGCCCTTTTGAGAAATTGGTTGGAGTCGCCCACCACCTCATAGTGTTCTTCATTAGAGGCGTTATGCGAATCTTGTCTTCGAAGGAGCCGAGGACCTGTGTCCATTGTATGTCCAATTGCTCTTGCAGGGGTCGCATATGGAGCCTGCAATCTGGGACTAGCGGAATGCACGATGATATCATTCCGAGCAATGATTTGTAGATGCGGACTGAAACAAACTTTTTTCTGGATAGGTTGTCTGCCAACGAGGTTAACTTTTGTTTCCTCTCGTGTGATGGGTACGCTTTGCTGCGTACTGTGTCCAAAATTGCTCCCAAGAAACTCAATTCTTGTTTGGGGTATATCTGAGATTTCTGGTAGTTGACTACAAACCCCAGGCTGTGTAACAAATGAAGGCAATAGGAAATATGATTTGTTACTTGGAATTTTGAGGGTGCCTTTATAAGCCAGTCGTCCAGGTAAGGGAAGACCTGGATACCTGCCTGGCGAAGATGTGCTGCTACTGGAGCTAGCATTTTTGTGAAGATTCTGGGGGCTGATTTGAGACCGAATGGTAGAACCCGGAATTGGAGGTGCATACTTCCTACCCTGAACCTTAAAAATTTGCGATGGTTGCGATATATGGGGATATGAAAATAAGCATCCTGGAGGTCTAGGGATGCCATCCAATCGCCCGTGTTTAAGAGACGCAGGACATCCTGCAACGTTACCATCCTGAACGATTGTTTCTTTAGAAACTTGTTTAGTGCTCTCAAGTCCAGGATGGGGCGCCAGTCTCCTGAGGGTTTCTTGAGAAGGAAAAACCGGGAATAGAATCCCTTGTTCCTTTGAGATAAAGGGACTGGTTCTATTGCTCCTTTTGTTAGCATTATCCTTACTTCCCTGAGAAGTTGGCTCAACCTCAGAGGCGGTGTACCCGATGGAGGGACACTCGGTGGTGTTTGGATAAATTCCAGAGTATGACCTCTGGTCACCACATCTAGTACCCATCTGTCCGATGTTATAGCCTTCCACTTGGGGAAATAAGAATTGATGCGACCTCCGACCTTCAATATTGATTGGGGAGGTGTTGAGATTATCCGCTGGTCATTGCTTTCTGCCTGTATCTCTTGCTCGGGCAGCTCCTCTTCCTCTAGCCGGATGTTTGTAAGCTGCGGCTGGTGGTAATCGATAATGCTGCTGTTGTTGGTGGTGCTGATGTCCTGGTCCTGTGGAGGAAGATGTATATTGTGACCTGTATTGTTGGTATCCACCTCGAAAGGAGTAATTACCTCTACCCCTTGCTCCACGAAAAGGTAGTTTTTTATATTGCAGGGTACCTAGGGATTTTGCCGTATCGGTATCCGTCTTGATAGCCTGCAGCATATCATCGACATGTTTGCCAAACAAACTCTCTCCATCGAAGGGCATGTCGAGAACACGAGTCTGGACTTCTGGTCTGAATGAAGTAGCTTTAAGCCACCCTTGTCTGCGCAGGACTGCTGCTCCAGCTAATTGTCGAAAGCCAGTGAGGGAAATATCTATTGCACTGTCTATTATCTCTGCGGAAACCCTTTCTCCCTCCTGCAAGACCTTTTTTGCCTCCACCTTGAGATCTTCTGGCAGTGAATCTACAAAAACGGACATGTCTGCCCACATCTGCCGATCGTACCTTCCCAGGATGGCGAGGGAATTTGCCGCCTTGACCGTTACTGCAGCAACCGAGGAGAATTTCTTACCGATATTGTCTAGTCTCCTTCCCTCTTTGTCTGGGGGAGACGCAATAGGTGTAGAGGGGTTTTTGGATCGTCGTTGAGCCGCCTGTGATATAACCGAGTCAGGTTTCGGTTGTGAGACTAAACAGGCCGGAGAATCATCTGGGGCCTTGTATTTTTTCTCTAGCCTTGGCATTTGTGAAGGCACTGTTGCCGGGTTTTTCATTGCCTTCAAACCCTCCTGCCATAAGAAATCCACAATAGGTATGGCTCTTACAGATCTCTTTGATGGCTCTTTAAAGTTATACAAAAAACACTCAGTTTCATGGGAAACAATTTCCAGGCCAAAACGTTTCGCCGCTCTCTCTATGATATTATGGAAACCTCCTATGTCTTCTGGAGGAGAATCCACTGGTGTTGCTGGAGGTGGAGATGGTGTGGGAACGAGATAGTCGTCCCATTCACTAGCCGCTGAATCTGCTAGCTCGCCCTCTTCCCTTTCGTCGTCCGACGAGAGGTAAGCTTCCGGAGCTTGGCTAGTTACAGGTCTACTAGCCTGTGGCGTTTCGGAAACATTAGTAGTTTGAGCTTGCTGGTAACTCTGAGGTCTAGGTGGCGTGGACTGAGTTGACGGTGGGAACCTTTTATAGTAGTCCTTCAACATATGTTGTAAATCTGTCACTAATGTGCTAGGCATAGCTAGAGGCGATGGTTGGTTTGCCTGTGGATAAGATGTTGAAGCATAACTATGCTGGTAATGTTGATCCTCTTCTTCATCAAACTCTTGACATTTGACATTTAGTTGGGACGGGCTACTAGCTGCCCCAAACATTCCTTGAACGTCATCATCCTCATCGTCTAAAAGATGTTGCGGTGGGTATGGCAGCACCTTACTTGGTGATGTATGCATCGGCAAAATGTCAGATGGCTTGTCCCCTATATTAATAAGGGAAAGGGGTAAGAATCTGGTGGAGTCCTCATGATGGTATGAGGAATGAGCTGGTGAAATGTCCAAAGGTTTGTAAACTGTTAATGCTGTGGTGATCGTCGGATCCATCGTCGACGGTTCCATCGTCGACGGTTCCCTCGTCGACGATTCCCTCGTCGACGGTTCCCTCGTCGACGGCTCCCTCGTCGACGGCTCCCTCGTCGACGGTACTGTCGTCAACTGTACTGTCGTCGACGGGTCTCTCGTCGACGGGTCTCTCGTCGACGCTTCCGTCCATGACTGCGTCTTTTCCTTAGTCGACGGTCCCTTCGTCGACGGGTATTTTAACGACGACGGTCGCTTCGCCGACGTAGTTTGCGTAGATGGGAGTGCCCTGGATGATTTGTGAACCCAGGAGGCCTCCGCTGTCGACGATGTGGTTGCCGACGAAGCTCTTTTGAAGATTTTTGCAGTAATAATCGTCGTCGATGACAAAGGCGACGACGTCATAATCATCGGTGAGGATGGTGTTGTGAACGTCGACGATACCGTGGTCGCTGTTACCGTCGACCCTGTCGTCGACGGGGCGGTCGTCGACGGTTGTTTTTTCACCAAAAAGAGTTTTTCTGTCTCTTTTTGTGGTGACAGAGACAGGGATGGTTTCTTTGAGGTGCTTTTCCGGTGTAACGGCGTAGTAGGTTCTGAATGAACCTTTTTTGGTCCATGTTTAACTGCCTCTTCAGTTAAGACTTGTTTAGTCTTTTTGTGCATTTTTCTTGGTGGTTCATCCGCACCTCTATCTCTCTCACCTGTTCTTTTCTGAGGGCGAGAAGTTTGTGGTGACTCTTCGCTGTCTGATGAAGGATGCTCTAAGGCTTTCTGTTTTTGCAGCCATAAGAGAAGTCTACCCTCTCGGTCTTTGAGGGTTTTTTGACTAAAGGTGCGACAGATTTTGCAGTCTCTCACCTTATGGTCTGGATGAAGGCAGTAAATACACTTCTTGTGGGGGTCATCAATATGTAGTCTCTTCTTCCCACAGTTGTCACAGTCTCTGAACAGACCCTTCTTTGCCTTTTCAGACATAGTAAAGTTGTAACTAGTTTCCTGAGAGAAAAAACAATCTTCAGTCAGAAAATAGGAAAAAAACTGAGCAGAGCTCAGGGAGACTCCCTTCACACGACGTGCGGTAGAAAATCTGAGGGAATTCAGCCTCTGTTGGGAGTGTTTGGGAGCGGCTGAATCCTGATTGGTTGATACTCAAGTTTGGGTCTTTTCACAAAACAAAGTGGATAGACTGTAAAATACCTTATGAGGCCTACTTGGGCCTACTGGTTTTATTTTTACTGACTTACTGCTTTTTATATATTTAAGTTTACCGTGAGGCTCCCACCTCGACGACGGGGATGATTCAAGCATGTGAATCTATGAAAGATCCAATACTGGAGAAGGGGAGTTCCCTTCCTATTTGCGAGTCGCATTGGGATGCAATACCATTTGCGACCGCATATGCGGTCGCAAATGGCATCGCAGTTACCATCCACTTCAAGTGGATGGTAACCCAATCGCAAATTGGAAGGGGTCCCCATGGGACCCCTTCCAGTTTGTGATTGCACCCAAAAAAAATTTTTCAGGGCAGGGAGTGGTCCAAGGGACCACTCCCTGCCCTGAAAAATCCGAAACTAAAGGTTTCGTTTTTTTTTTGTAGTGCAGCTCGTTTTCCCTTAGGGAAAACGGGCTACACTTCAAAAAAAAAAAAACTGCTTTATTGACAAGCAGGTCGCTAACATGGAGGCCTGCTGACGTCAGCAGGCCTCCATGTTAGCGAGTGCCCATACTCGCAATGGGGCCGCAATTTGCGACCCACCTCATGAATATTCATGAGGTGGGTCATTGCGACCCCATTGCAAGTTGCAGTCGGTGTCTGAGACACCGTACTGCATAGCAATTTGCGACTTGCAAATTGCGAGTCGCAGGGACTCGCAATTTGCAAGTCGCAAATTGCTTTTTTCGTACATCTGGCCCAAAGTCTTTATATACACTCACTTTAGTAACATTGGTGGACAGAAATTTACCCCCCAAGTGATTAAATAAAGTATCTGAGATTTCACAGACACCTAGCAAATAAATGTACAATAATCTCCAGCAAAGATTACCATTAAAGGGGAAGCCTTCTGAGGGGATTCCATTAACTTAAGCTTTTACAGGATTTGGCCACAGGTCCTTGTTCCCACACCTCTATCCACCCTACACATGCCTTGTTCAAATTGCAAGAAACATGAAATAGGGCTTAAACATTAACCATAGCTCTATGTATACTCAATGAATACCACATTTACAAATGGTTATCTCTCAGACAAATACAGTAAATACAGTAAATATTGAAAACGTCAAGAGAACATTACTGAGCTGAGAGAATGTTGTGTAGTTTCTATGTAGGTTCGGGTGGAATGTTTGGGGTGCAACTCCCTACTCACCCCTCCCCCGTATATATTCACAGTCGGATTTGACATCTCCTGTAGGCAGTAAAAGCAGGGTTACGTTTTTTATTAGTTACTTTTCGCTGCTCAAAGATGTTGTCACTCTCCTATTGCTGAGCCTTTGATAAATTATACAAAAGGAGGGCCAACTGGGTCCGGAAGTTGTTCAATTTAGAATTGTGTGCTGGCTCAATCTTTATTTAGTTACACCACTATCCCTCTAACGCCCCAGTGACATCATTTAATGAACATAGGAGCTGGGCGGCAATGTGACTTATCTCATTTCTGTCATGTGTACAGTTTGAGCAGTCAGTGAATCTTCCTCTAAGCAGTACGCGGTGTCTGTAAACTCAAAATACCATTACTTACAGGTTCCTCACACTGTTGTGGTGTCACTTTTCTTCCCCTATACAGTGGGATGCAGGGGCTTATCATTCCCCAAGGACTCAGGGGCATATCTACAAGCAGCTTGCGCCACCGGAGTGTGACTTTATTGTGTTTCTAAGTGCAATACTAAGATTATTTGAAAATTCATATCTTTGTTTGTGCATGTTTGATCTTTGCCATTTTGGTCTTGTTTTACTCAGACAAATATTGGATTTTTTCTAAACTGGTGTAGAGTACTTTTGTGGTATTTTCACTGTGTCACGGTCACTTTTTGTGATGCACCAGTGTCGCAGGTTTCAAACACATATCTACAAACTACTTTGCGTGGCTCATGGCCTTGTAGATGTTGAGTAAGGCGATGCAAGGCAAGTCACTGCGTTGCCTTACTCTGCGTCAAAGAGGTGTTCCATAAGGATTGCAGTGGGTGTTACCATCCAGCGCATATGGACTTTGGCACATTTTCAGACTTACAAGGATTTGTAAACTTGGGAATGCGTCAAATGTCTACAGGGAGAGGCCTAACATGGAGAAATAACTTTATTTTTCCTATTTTTTTACTCTTTCTATGTGTGCTGCAGTCTCCATTGATTGTGTTTGTGCAGGAAGGTGTCCAAGCCTGCACAAAACCAACCATTCCTACAACACAGACACCCTTGCACGATGGTGCAAGGGTGCCTGCATTGGCGCATAGCAGACAAATGTGCACCAGAGGAGTGGAAGCAGACTGAAATGCATTGTATCTGTGGCAAAATATTGTAAATAAGCCCTCCACTATTTTGGCACAGCATTCATGCCAGGTCAATAGAGATAGGTATTTTTTTACCAGGAGTTGAAGGCATATGATATTAATTAGTTGTTTTTGTATCAGTGCTTTCTCTTTCAGCATGCTGCAACAGCACTTAAAAAATGGGTGTTTCAGTGCTCAAAGGTACTTGGTAGTTTGAAGTGGTTAATCCACTTACTGGAAAGCTCTTTGCATGATCTTTGATCACCAGTTTGCATGGGGTGGAGGGTATTTGTTTGAAGGCGAGAGAGAGAAAGTTATGTCATAATAGCACGAGTCAGCAGTCAGCTAACTGGTCTTTAGGGTTAAATAAGATGGGAAAGATAATTGTTTGTCAGTGAAAAGTGTATAGTAATGGCTTCTCCTGGTCAGAGTTAAGCTTGCATTTGTGTGTCAGGAGAGTCTGTTTGCAAAGCTTGTAAGTAGTCATTCAGGCATGTCTAGCACAGACTACTAATCAAGTGTGTGTGTGTGCGGGAGGCGTGGCCAAGCAAGATGGCCGACTAGACACCGTTCTTCAAGTTCCCACCGAGGGTTGGCCTGAACCTGCTCCATTCTGCATCCCGTACCCACAGCGCGCATAAAGAAGATCCCCCTGGTTGCGGTGTGCACAAGACAACCAGCCAGCTGCGGCCTGGACACGGGGGGCTGCTGCCATCTTACCTCGGTCCTCGGCACTGCCATGGAGGGCTAGGACCCGCAACTGGTCCTTTCGCCTCCTCTGACGCGCAGCCCTGATATGTGACATCTGGCAGGGGCGGAGTGCGCTCCTGATCGGATATGAGACAGCTGGGAGTGGGGCTGCCATTACCATGGAGGCAGCGTCGCTGCCGATCAGTGCCTGCTGCCCTGGCCGGAGTGGGCTGCGCTGCACCCTGGTCTGATGTGAGGCCCTGGACTCCTTGAGGCGGAGGGAATACATTGTGGTGACCGGCGTCCAGGCTGGGGAGATTGCTTACCGGCCTGTACAGCCTACAGTATTCTGCCCCGTGCTGGGAGACGGCAAGCCCTACTCCTGCGCTGAGTTAGGAAACCAGGGTCTTGACTGATGCGATCCTCAATTGCGGCCCAGGGTGGGGCAGATGAATACCTATATGAGCCGCTGTCGGGGGAGCTGCTGGGCCCACACCCTGCAATGCATGGAATTACAGTATGACCTAGTACCTTGAGTGGCGCCTTCCCATGCGGGGGTCGACAAAAGAAAGACATCTGGTTTTGGTCCGCAGCTCATTGTGCGAGCCCCCCCACTAGGAGTGAACAATTGTGTGCTGATCGCCATTGCACTAACATACAGAGTCCAGAAGCTGGGTGCATGAGACCTGAGCCCTGAGAAAAGAGAGAAGAACCGGTGCACGGAACTGGGGCTTCGAACACAGGTGGGACTAATCTATTCCGCAGCACATCATGCACTCAAGAGTGGACTGCCACCTGGGATACGACTCGTCAAGGGGTGCGACATCTACTGCGTAGACTTTCAATATGGTGAAAGATAAAGGAATTAAGCACATCTAGGCTAATAAGATATCGGGGTACACACTCCCAGCGCCCTCGGCAGAGCAGTCACAGATAGGGGGAGTCGCATAGTGCAGAGGACTTATCCTTAGCGGATCTCCTGGTGGCAATTAGTACCTCGCAGGATGACCTGGAACTTAAGAGTGACTCTGTAACTATAGATGTTAACGTGCTGCGCACAGATTTGTGCAAATTCACTGAACATGTAACGTCTACGGAACAACATATGAGTACCTCACAGCAGGAGGTCAAGACACCCAGGGACACTGTGGCCCTCCTACAACAACAGTTGATGCTCTAAATGATAGAATGGAGGACTCGGAGGGAAGATCGAGCAGGAATAACCTGCAGTTTGTGGGGTTTCCGGAAAGGGGGGGAGGGTCAGTCAGATGAACTCTTCTTAGAGGACTGGATTACTTCTGTTTTGCAGCCAAAGAGGCTCTTCAAATTCTTTACAATTGAACATGCTCATCAAGCTCTTGTTCCTCTGCCCCAACCGGGGGCACTGCCGAGAGCACTTATTACTCGGCTGTTTCATTTTCGTGATAGAGACACAATGCTGCAGACTACCCGTACAAAGGGGCCCCTAATGCATGAAGGTCATCCCATTTCCATTTATCCTGAATGTACTCTGAGAGGACAATAACAGGGAAAGACCTCCCTATCGGTCAAGAGGCGCGTCAGGGATCTTAATTTGATATACAGTCTCATGTTCCAAGCAAAGCTGCGGGTCCAGGATGATGGGAAAGTACTCTTTTTCTTCACGGCCGCGGAGGCCAGCTATTGGCTGGACTCGAGAGGTGGTGGCACGGCCCAGGTCCAAACCCAGGCAGCATCCACTCAGCGGAGCATGACGAGCCCTGCGTCTCTCACCCGGCGTGGCTGCTGTTGATGGAAGAGTCAAGAGACTGAACAAAACACTGAAAAAATAATGGTATGCCCGGATGGCACTGTGAGGGTGACCGATGTAATTTCTAACTCAGAATAAGGCCCCCTGGGACCTGCAGGATGAACCTGTGACAGCAGCCAAGGAACTCTCTTGAGAAGGAATGCAATAGGAGGGGAAGCACCTCGGGTGTTGGATGATGGGATACTTAAGCCCTGAGAGTTCCTAATAATATGAGACTTGGGGAATATCATATAATACTACCAATAGACTAGCAATACTGGGGTCTATGTTGGAACCTCTGTGATGCTATGTCTTAACAGACATGTATCTAGGAGGATGTGTGCATATGCATATCCTGTTACTATTTTATCTGGCTACATAGAAATGCAGACCTGGCAAAGACGCTCCTATCTATAGAGGTTTGGTAGAAGCGAGTAGGGGGCTGAGTGCTACAGCCTCACTTCCTACACGCTGAACTACCCTCTTGCCCAGCAAAAGTTCAATTTATTTTTCTTTTATTGCTTTTTGAAGTTTAGTATGAATGGTATGGGGTGGGCCTCGTTAACTACCGACTCAAGTAATGCAGAATGGGAGGGATTTGCACCACTGGCCATGGGGAGGAAGGAGTTGGGATTGGATGTTGTTGTCATTGGGTACCTGTTATTTGAAATGTTACTACTGATATTGTGTAGCTCTGGCCTGGCATTGAAGATGGAGGGATCAATGTTTAGGAGGAGTGCATGGGATCTCTTAAGTGAGAATGGAGGGAAGGAGGATTAGAGATATCTAATGGCAGATGCCACCATAAAAGTTATTACATGGAATGTTTGAGGGCTTGCCAATAATGAAAAGCGCTGGCGTATTTTTGCATACTTAAGACGATACAGGGTGGCTATTGCCTTTCTTCAGGAAATACATGTATGGGAGGAATGCATTCCCAGCCTTCGTAAACGGTGGAGAGGTCACATATTTGCCTCGTCCTACTCAGGATGTGCCCAGGGGGTTCTTTCCAACAGGCTCTGGGGTACCTTTCCAACTTTATAATAATATTGTCGAGCTAGGGGGCTGCTAAGCAATGCAAAAACAACAAGTGATGGACAGAATGCTGAACATTGTCAAACATTCACCCCCAGTCACAGATCTGGGTTTAATCCATCGTTTTTTTGCTGCCCATGCCATTCCAGTTTGGACCCAGCCATATGCAAATCAGTCTTGACCCTGCTCCCCATGGGAACAGTCCAGCCCGAACTGCTAGGCCAGATCTTCCCTGGACTGGAAACAAGCATCCTGGGACCGGTTTCAGGGTTTCACCCCTCATCAGCCAGGCTAGCTTGAATCCAGTGGCATGGGAAGCATGGGACCCACGTCTGGGCATACCCTTCCCACTTAGGGCGACAAATGCAAAAACAACAAGTGATGGACAGAATGCTGAACATTGTCAAACATTCACCCCCAGTCACAGATCTGGGTTTAATCCATCGTTTGAAACCCCGAAACCGGTCCCAGGATGCTTGTTTCCGGTCCAGTGAGGACCTGGCTTGGCAGTTCGGGCTGGACTGTTCCCATGAGGAACAGGGTCAAGACTGATTTGCATATGGCTGGGTCCAAACAGGGGTGGCATGGTGAGCAAAAAAACGATGGATTAAACCCAGATCTGTGACTGGGGGTGAGTGTTTGACAATGTTCAGCATTCCGTCCATCACTTGTTGTTTTTGCTTTGTCGCCCTAAGTGGGAAGGGTATGCCCAGACGTGGGTCCCGTGCTTCCCATGCCACTGGATTCAAGCTAGCCTGGCTGATGAGGGGTGAAACCCCGAAACCGGTCCCAGGATGCTTGTTTCCGGTCCAGTGAGGACCTGGCTTGGCAGTTCGGGCTGGACTGTTCCCATGAGGAACAGGGTCAAGACTGATTTGCATATGGCTGGGTCCAAACTGGGGTGGCATGGTGAGCAAAAAAACGATGGATTAAACCCAGATCTGTGACTGGGGGTGAGTGTTTGACAATGTTCAGCATTCCGTCCATCACTTGTTGTTTTTGCTTTGTCGCCCTAAGTGGGAAGGGTATGCCCAGACGTGGATCCCGTGCTTCCCATGCCACTGGATTCAAGCTAGCCTGGCTGATGAGGGGTGAAACCCCGAAACCGGTCCCAGGATGCTTGTTTCCGGTCCAGTGAGGACCTGGCTTGGCAGTTCGGGCTGGACTGTTCCCATGAGGAACAGGGTCAAGACTGATTTGCATATGGCTGGGTCCAAACTGGGGTGGCATGGTGAGCAAAAAAACGATGGATTAAACCCAGATCTGTGACTGGGGGTGAGTGTTTGACAATGTTCAGCATTCCGTCCATCACTTGTTGTTTTTGCTTTGTCGCCCTAAGTGGGAAGGGTATGCCCAGACGTGGGTCCCGTGCTTCCCATGCCACTGGATTCAAGCTAGCCTGGCTGATGAGGGGTGAAACCCCGAAACCGGTCCCAGGATGCTTGTTTCCGGTCCAGTGAGGACCTGGCTTGGCAGTTCGGGCTGGACTGTTCCCATGAGGAACAGGGTCAAGACTGATTTGCATATGGCTGGGTCCAAACTGGGGTGGCATGGTGAGCAAAAAAACGATGGATTAAACCCAGATCTGTGATTGGGGGTGAGTGTTTGACAATGTTCAGCATTCCGTCCATCACTTGTTGTTTTTGCTAAGCAATCCCTCATGCTAGTCTGGATGGCTGGAAAATATGTCTAATTAATGTCTGTCTCCCCAGCACAGACTGTAAAGATTATACAGCTACAACCGCAGCCCAATGCCTTAGAGAAGTTCATGGAGGAGATAAACCTATCATGCATTTTCCTAAACCATAGGAAATCTTTGGACTCCCGTATCTCCAAAGAGGAGATTATCACCATGATTAAAAATCTTAAACCTGGAAAAACACCAGGCAGCGATGGGCTCCTGGATGAATTCTATCAGAATTATCTTGATGTCCTCAAAGGGAGGTTATTGGAGGTTTATGAGGGGGCACTATCTAAAGGGGCTCTTCCAATTTTGATGTAAGAGGCATTGGTGGTGATGAAACCTAAGCCCGGGTCAGGACCCTGACTCCGTCAAAGACTACTGTCCCATATGGCTATTACATTTGGATGTAAAAATCCTTAGTGCGGTGACTATTACCACATACGACTACACTAATACATACAGACCAATCGGAGTTTAATCCACAATTTAGGGGGGTCATTACGACCCTGGCGGTCGGCGGAGAAACGGCGGTCTTACCGCCAACAGGCTGGCGGTAAAAATTTGGAAATCCGCCACTTCTCCTTTCCGCCTGCCTGGGTGGAGACGACCGCTGGGCTGGAGACCTGGGTCTCCAGCCCGGCGGTCGTCACAATACCACCGGCGGTATTATGACCCGGCTGACCACCATGGATTTCATGGGGTTTGGAACCGCCATGAAATCCATGGCGGTAAGCACTATCAATGCCAGGGAATTCCTTCCCTGGCACTGATAGGGGTCTCCCCCACCCCCTACCCCCACTGAGTCCTTCCCCTACAACCCCCACCACCCCTGCCACCCCCCAAAGGTGGCAGGACCCCCCTCCCCACCCCTAACCCCAACATTACCTTACACATACACACCCGACACGCACGCAGGCACCACGAACACAGATACCCGCACACACATCAACATACATGCCAACAGCCACTCACACAGTCATACACGCACACCCACATCCAGACATACAGCCACACATCCATACAGACATACATACAGACATACACGCACTCCTTTCCAAACACACAACACCCCCGCATGCATACACACACTCACACACCCCCTCTACATACACATACGCACACCCCCATGCACCCACACAACACCCCCCTCCCGTAACGGACGATCAACTTATCTGGTCCATTGATCCTCCGGGAGGGGACGGGATCCATGGGGGCTGCTCCGCCGCCACCACACCGTCAACAGAACACCGCCACGCCGAATCACAGCACTTGATTCGGTGGGCGGTGTTCTGTTGACGTGGCGGTGGAGGTGGAGCAACCTCCACTTCCCCGCCGCCTGCCAGTATGGCTGCTGGTGGCTCTCCGTCCGAAAAAGGACGGAGGGCTGCCAGCAGTCATAATACGCTGAGCGGAAAACCGCCACCACTGGCAGTCTTCAGCACGGCGGTCCCTCGGTGGTCTTGGCAAAAGACCGCCGAGGTCAAAATGACCCCCATAGTACCTTGCACAGCTTACCTCATTTATCACATGTATATCATGCGCCGAAACTTCAGACCGGAGATTATGCAATTGCGCTGTTGAATATAGCTCAGGCATTTGATTCCCTCAATTAGATATACCTATGGTATGTGCTGAAGATGGTGGACCGAATTTTATTGACTGGATTTGTCTTCTCTACATGAATCACCATGCTGGTGTGTGGTCTGGTGGTGGAACCTGTGCTGCTAGAGAGGGGCACGCAGCAGGGCTGCCCCCTGCCGCCACTTCTTTTCGCCATCGCCATGTAACCTTTGGCAGAATTGCTGCGGTGGGTGATGGGACCATGGCCCAATCATGTGGTCTCCCTGTGCACTGATGATGCATTGATATATCTGTGTCAACTAGACTAATCTGTGCCAATACTCCTGCAGGTTATATTTAGGGGTGGGCAAATAATTCTGCTCTGTTGGCTGAGTTTTGGCTACTCTGAGTTACACATGTAACTCGGTGTTCCAGGCAAATTCCGCCAACCTCCACATGGCAAAGTTTTTTCTTGTGTGCATTTTGTCAATGGTAAATTGGCAACCATGAATGAGATTTGGTGTCCCCTAGCATGCTTTTTGGTCACTAAAGGGGCACCTGGTGAGATATCTCCAACGAAGGCAGTCACAGCAGTTGTGTCCGTTCACAGCGAGAAGCTGCTGCTCTAGTAGAAAATCTACTAGAGCTTCTACTCGAGAAGCACCGCTCTCTGGTGTGCTGCATGGTGCCATTCACACTGATTTTTCAGCACAGAATGAAGCTCCCGGCATGAAAAATCAGCACAAGTGGTGCAACATGCCTAATTTTCTCTGTTCGCAGAACTCCACAGAATCTTGCTGAGTTTTTAGTTCATTCCACAAGTTACGCCCATGCCCATTTAGTTTCTTTATTATCCTTAGTTTTGGATGCCTCATATTGTTAGCTAGCTGTATGAAAGCTTCTCCTGAAATTCCACACGTTTTCATCTAGCAGAACTTGCATCTTTTGTTTCTGTTTAGCCTCTGATATTTCTTCCTGTATACCCATTGAGCCCCGCTGTCTCGTCTGCTACAGCTGCTGAGCCTGGTTTTCAAGACCTTAGGCCAGCTCTGCTTCTGTGCTTAATTGCTTCAAAATATGCTCTTGCTACACTCAACTATCCAGATCTGCTGGTTTTAGGTCTGGGCTAATGCTAGAACTCCGATTCTTGGTCTCTGGTGGACCAGGCCCCTTTTTGGAGGGTTATCCCCAAAACGCTTTGCCTTCTTCCTCCTATTTCTTCTCCCTTGTTTTTTTGGCTTAGGGCTCTGGGCAATTTACCACTACTAACCAGTGCTAAAGAACGTATTATCTCTGTCTAAATTATATTGGTGATTGGTTTATTCATGATTGGCATTTTTAATTTACTAGTAAGCCCCTATTATAGTGCACCCTCTGTGCCCAGGGCCTGTAAGTCAAATGCTACTAGTGTCCCTGCAACACTGATTGTGCCACCCTGTGTGTGCATATTTACACTGCTATATCGTCCTGTCAAGTGCACCCACTTGCCAGACCCAACCTTCCCTTTTACTACATGTAAGTCACACCTAAAGTAGGCCCAAGGCAGCCTAATAAGCAGGATGCAGTGTATCTGAAAAATAGGGCATGCACTGGTGTGTTTTGCATGTCCTGATAGTGAAATACTGCTAAGTTCGGTTTGCACTATTGCAAGAACTATCTCTCCCATCGGGTAACATGGGGATAGCCTTAAAATATCTTCCCATTGGAAACAGATAAAGGTATGGAGTTTTAGATCTCTGAACTCACAATTTAAAAGTACATCTTCTGATGGAGTCGTTTTTTTTATTATAGGTTTGAAAATGCCACATTTAGAAAATGGGCATTTTCTTGCTTAACCATTCTGAGCCTTTGTTTATCTGCTGAATACACGTCTGGGACAGGTCAAAAACGACTTTTTCAAGGCTGTGAACACAATATTGTAAACAAGGAGTACATCAGCTGCTTGGTTCCAACAGTCCGGTAAATTGGGTGTGATCTGACAGAGAAAACCGTCACATAGCTATGACATATGATGCCAAAGAGTGGCAAGTAAGGTGATGACACATATGGGCACTCCGCCACATTTGTGTAAAGGACAGATAAAGTGCTAAAACTGTATACCAATAACCACTGTGTAAAGCAAGTGTGTTTCATATTGGTTACCTGCCTCTAGGGATACGGTGCACATATTCAAATACGTAACGTGAAAAGGGGGTGGGTGTCTACAAGTGCTACTAGAGACCGAAAGTGCAGGTCAGGAACAATAAGTGAGAAAGAAGAATGAAAATGTTTTAAAATGGAAGAAATCATATGTTTCAATCATACTTAGAATATGAAGTTAGGATGCAAATGGTTTGTATGTAAGCATAGAGCGGTCTACTGGCACGATGAGCAGTATTCTTATAGATGTGCAGTGTTTCGTGGTGGGCAACTCCAAAAAGTCGTGGAGTAAACTCTGGTATTATTTCAGAGGTCCCACTTAGACCATCATGTGTCATAGCTATGTGACGGTTTTCTCTGTCAGATCACACCCGATGTACTCCTTGTTTACAATATTGTGTTCACAGCCTTGAAGAAGTCGTTACTGACAAAACACGTGTCGGCTGTCGATGTTTTGATCCTACAAACTCTTTTGGTTCGGCGACACATTTATCGGCCACAAATTTACTGGCTTCACATCTACTTTAAACTAACTTTTGACTTATCATGGAAGAATAAAGGACACTAATATGGAAATATGGATGTGCTGTGGTTCTCTTCTTACTGTCTAAACAACTGTGGACCTTTCAGGCGCACAGTTTGCACACCCTGTGGCTGGGTGTGTAACTACTTGGGCACTCTTGAGAACAGTACTTGGATTTCTGGACATCATTCTATTCTGTACTCAACATTGAGCATATACTTTGGAAGTGCGCACCACTGTTTTACACAGCCACAGTTCATGTTCTATAAATATACACGTCTGGGTCAGGACGAAAGTTGGGCTATTTGTGAATTCACTCTAAATAGTCATACAAAGGGAGCTGAGGTGTGCCATGCGTATCCTGAAGGACCTCCACCAGGCTGATGAGCCTTCCTGAGCTAGAGTGGTGGGAAGACCTGATACTTGCACCTGCATTGGGCTGTGTCTGTCCTCCCACAAAGCAGTCTCCTACCCTGTGGAGTGTGTCTGGGACCAAGACAGGGAAACGCAGGGTCTTGTGCACTACAAAGACTTCTCTTTGAAGTTTGCCTACTTCAAAGACAGAAATGGGTATAAGTACTGGACATCTGACCCCCCATAGTTAGAACACTTGTGGACTAAGGGCATTCTGCCAGGAAGAAGAGCTGGATGCTGTAGGAGGGGTGCCACTCTGCCTGTTGCTTTGCTGTGCTGGCCTGCTGCTTGCTGCTTCTGTCCTGGAAGTGAAAGGACTGGGCTTTGCTTTTTACATCCTGCTTTCAAAGGTTCTCCAAGAGCTTGAAATTAGCTTGCCTCCTGTTAAGAAATGTCAGGGCCATCAAAGACTTCACCTGCCAGAGCCTGAGAACCTTTGTTGAGAGTCCTGACTTGCCAAGTGGTGCCAAATCCAGTTCCTAGCCCCTTGGAAGTGAGCTCAGATGCAACAAAGAAGAAACGTAATACACCAACTCCAGAGCAACCTTGGAACTGGTGCGGCTGTCTGATTCCTTGCTGCGGCCTGCACCGGAGCTGTGGTCTCTGCTGAGTGCAACAACCACGATCTGCAAAACAGGCCTGATGCCACTGCAGCGCCTCTGAAATCCCACCACAACGTGAGTCTTGAGTGCTGCATCATCAATGCCTGTGACACCTGACTCTGCTGCAGCACCTGTAACCCCGTGATGTGATTTCAACACTGCAAAATTGACACCTCGCATCTTGACCTGCTGGATTCATCGACGCTGTCTTGTTGTAAAGAACTGACACATGGCCACTGACACTGCATCACCTCCCCTGCAACCATAAGGAACCCATGCCTTATCTCCCCTGCTTGGCTGTAAAGAACTGATGTATCACCCTTCCCCCCCATAACAGTAAGGAACTAATGTTGCACCAGCTCCAGCAACGCCTCACCTCCCCAACTCCGGGCAACGTCTTTGTTTCCTCATCATTTTCCAAGGTACTATACTCGAGATCCATGCAACTCCGTGACCGGCCCGCACTCCATCACGAGTGGTGTTGGACTGTTGGAAGCGACTCCGTCAAGATGCCTTGATAGACTCAGATGGAGCTAATGTGTTTCCAAGTGCTATACTAAGATTTAATCTTAGAAAATGTGTATCTTTACTTGTGCGTGTTGGATTTTTGCTGTTTTGGTCTTGTTTTACTCAGATAAATATTGGCTATTGTTCTAACCTGGTGTGGAGTACTTTTCTGGTGTTTTCACTGCCACTGTGTGGGTGTACAAATCCTTTGCACATTGCCTCTGAGATAAGCCTGACTGCTCGTACCAAGCTGCCAAGGGGGTGAGCAGGGGATAGCTTAGCTGTCCCTTAACCTGCCTAAAGTGAGAGTCCATACTTGGACAGGGTGCAAACCACTACCAACTAGAGACCCAATTTCTAACTGTCTCCATGCCCTACAGTGCTGTGTTGAGGAACAGGACTGGAGTGGATAATACTGTCTACTGTCTATACTATCTCACTGGGGACCTGTGAAAGCTACCAGGACGACAGAAGGTGGACTGCCCAAAAAACGATTAACTTGAGGTGAGAAAGAGCCAATTGCATACTTAGCAAAACATTCTATGACTGATATCAGATAAGACTGAATTGCAGCTGAGCACTTACCTCTCATAGGAGAATGGAAAGGGTTCCGGAAATAAGGGACAGTTGTGCCTGCTGCATTTGCTTAAGTTTGCCTAAGTTAAGTGCACTTCTGGAATCAATTAAAGCACTTAATGGTTGCTTGGCCTGTAACCTTGCAGTAGGATTTGTTTAAACTTGCCTGTCCTTAAGCATTCTTTTTTTTAAATAAAAAGCAAACGTCATTGGCCCAATCCTAGCACTCAAAATAGTGCCTAAGTGACAGTGCTATAACAGTGTGCATAGATACTAGTCTGTATTTTGTGAATTTAGCATGGCACTGTGCCACTTGGCACCTAGAATGTTCCTTACTTTGCCCGTTATCCTACCCACAAGCTTGTCCTGGCTATCCCTGTCCTTTATTAGCTCACCCACCGCTAATATTATTGTGTAGGCTACGCCTCTGTCTACCATATACATGTAACGCAATAACCCAATCCTAAATGCATCAAGATGTCATCATTCACGAATATAGGATACAAAATGTGTGCTTGTTACAGCAAACATTGATAACTATGCCTCATATATTAAATATGCATGCACGAGCACACATGACTGATGCACAATCCTCTTCTATGTACTTCGCCCTTCTGCTCCTTTTATTTTCAGAAGATAAGTGCCTCTAACTTTTCTAATGTGGGTCGAAGGTGACATGTTGGTGCTACGCAAAACACAAAAAACACACGCATAACATTTTACTTCACTTTCCTGCATCTCCCATGGGCAGATGTTTCCATATGTCGAGTTCAGTGCTTACATTGTAAATAAAAACGTGCTGGTGCCCAAAGCACTCCTTTAAACACGCAGCGGCTGCAATTAAATGTGAGAACACAGAATACTGAAGCAGAGTAATCCTGAAACCATCACGGGTCTCCTTAATCCATTTACAGCCCCTCCAGCTCACTCTTGCAGCTTTCTGCTTTCTCCCATTGTGACGCTTTTAGGTTTTTCTCTTCCTCCGTCTTTCCCATATGTGTCTTTTGCTCGCAGTAAATGCTTGAGGCAGCAAAATAAGCGCCGGCCCCCCAAAATAAGTGCCGGCGTTCCACACCGAAAACAAGCACAAATTAAGCACTGCGCGAGATAAAGCAGCAGAGTGTGGCCTGCTGGTTATGCTAGACTGCTGGAATATAAAGTGGCCTTGTTTAGAATAAGAGGAGTGGTCATGCTGGGGAAAAAATATTTTGCCACATGACAACTCCAGTTGTCTCATTTCCCCACATTTCTAAATCCAGCTCCTCCCTAACCGCTTTACTCCGCTTCACCTTCTAATCCTATGTCTATGTTGACAAACTGTTCTGCCCCATTTTTCTACTCACCTCTTCTTTACTCCAGACCTTCGTCTTTCTTCTTCTCTGAACCTGTGCACTATGAGCTCTCGCCTCTCCTCACCTTTTGAAATGGAACACCAGAACTTTGAAATCGACATGATGGCCCTGATAAAACACCAAAAATACACATATAATTCTATTCTAAAATCTATTATTATTTTAGATATTGTGACAACATTATTTTAAATGTACTTACTTCAGTCTTTAACAAGTGCAGCAGATGTTCTCCCAAGGGATTAGTGACTGATTTCTGAAGCATAATCTCTCTGCTCATATAGAATGTTTGTCTACTGCACTGGAAGAACATTATGTGAAACTGAACACTTTAGATGTTGTATTGCGGAGTCTGAAGGCCGAGACAAGTCCTATTCTATGAGATCTACAGTTATGAATTTAATGCCCTTGGTGTTTAAAGAAGCACAGCTTGGATTACAATGGGGTTTTAAGACTATTAGCGTCGGAAATGTCTCCTTGTGTAATTGATGGTTCATTGCAAACATATGGAGTCGCCTTTTTGCAAGAGCAACACGATCAACTGGCCTCATTATAAATTGCTACTGTCACTTTCAGCGCTGGCTCCCCATGGGACCAGTTTTATCCGCCTGTCGCCGAGTCAAACCTCGCTTTCATTCTCTTGTGGTATTTTCCTCTGATTAAAGGGGTTGGTGAAGCAGAACTAAAGCGCACATATGTATGATGTAGGGATTACCCGGCCTCCTTGTAGCTGGTGCTTGCCCGTGCGCCAAACTGCTTTCTCAAGGCTGGCGGACGCTGCCTGTGTGTTCGTAACACTGCTGAAGCTGTACCCTTCATTCATTCATTCATTCATGGTCACTAATCGTTGCATGGCCAAGTTAAAATAATCACATAGGACAAAACGTCAAAAGTGAGATCATGCAGCTTTTAAAAAGCGACGTATTTTTCATTCTTCGGGAGCAATGCTTTTCTTTCAATTAATTCATTTACGGACACTAAATAATGTGCAAATAACTTCCAAATCACTTGCACAAGCATCCATTGCAATTTCGTTAGTGAAATATATGGAATATTTCACTCCCTGTGAAAGAAAAGTTTGCTTATAATCATGATACCACCTGGCAGGAATTTAGGTGGTCATGGCGTTTTGCATTATATGGCAAGGCGATCTAAATTAATTCCTAAATTATGTAGCAAATTATTAACCCGTTCTTTGGTTCTATTATGTCCATTCATTTTGACTAAAAGCAACGTTTGTTTTAAAATCTTTACTTCATGCAAATTATTTGTACGAATGCCTTAAATCCATCATTATGTGGTAAAGGCTGCAGCCGCAGAATCACATTTATCCTCTGGTTATCACCAGTGTCCATTGTTTTGCTAATTAAAGGAAAACCTAAACAACCTAGTTCCAATCAGTGCCCACTATTAATTGTACTTTGAAGAAAACAGCTGTTTAAGTTCCCCAAAGTAAATATGTAATATTAAAAAACACATAATGGGTAACGTATTATGGTCTTATATTGCCATATTTAGGGTCTGGGTACAGAAACTCATTACGTATTTCATATACATATCTAAACTTAGGGGTATATTTATACTTTTTCACGCAAACCAGCGACCGGCGCTGGTTTGCGTAATTTTTTTTTACCGCCAGTTAACGCCATTCCTACGCACCATGCGGGTGCCTTATTTAAGGATTAACGTTAGCCGCCGCTGCGGGCTGGTCAGAGTAAAAAAAAAAAAAGACTCTAACCAGGCTGCACCGGCGTAGGGGAAAATGGGGGTTGAGCGTCATAAAATGGTGCAAGTCAGGTTTGAGGCAAAAATCATGGCTCAAAGCGGACCTGCGCCATTTTTTGACACATAACCCCCATTGAAATAACTCCTGTCTTACCAAAGACAGGAGTCATGCCCCTCTGCCCAATGGCCATGCCCAGGGGACTTCATGGTCATTGGGCATAGTGGCATGTAGGGGGGCCCAAATTAGCCCCCCCCCCCATGCCACTTAAAAAAAAAAAAAATACTTACCTAAACTTACATGTACTTACCTGGGATGGGTCCCCTCATCCATGGGTGTCCTCCAGGGGTGGGAGAGGGTGGCAGGGGGTGTCCCTGGGGGCAGGGAAGGGCACCTCTGGAGGGCTTCCATGGTCAGAGACCATGGAAGTGAGCCCACAGGTCCCTTAATGCCTGCCCTCACCCAGGAGTTAAAAAACTGCATACAACAGGCTGGGCACTGTTTTTTAAGGCCTGCCCCCTGCTGTGCGTCAAAATGATGCAGGAGTATAAATAAGCTGCACAGGCCTTAAAGTCATTTTTTGGACGGGAACGCCTACCTTGCATGTCATTAACGCAAGGCGGTTTGCCGCATCCAAAAAATGACGCACACCGAGGATTTTTGACGTCCACGGGCTCAGGCGTCAAAGTATAAATATGGGGCAAGGTTTGCGCCGAATGTGTGTCAAAATTTTTGATGCACATTCAGCGCAAACAGAGAATAAATAAGCCCCTTCGTCTAAGTTTACAAGTTCAAAGTTGCTACTAGTAACATTTCACACATAGGTAAACTCCCACCATCATCGCAGATATCGCCCTATGGGACAAATAGGGAAAATTAATAACATTTATTATTACATTTTTTAAACTGTGAAAATATTTTGATATAAAGTAATATATAAAATAATTATTTCTACCGTAGAATTAGTCAAATAAAATGCTAGAGCTCCTTAACTCTTGGTAATGAATGTTTATTAAATAAATGTAGTATATTATTTCGGATAAATATTCATTTTAAACTAAATAAAATAAAACCAGCCTAACTAGCATTTTCATTTGCAATTAATGTTAAGTATATTTAATTCAAAGTTGTTTTTAAGTAGTGCAAATTACCCTGCCTGACTTGGTCTCGTTATCTGGACAATCTGATGTAAGGCAAGCTTTCAATTTCTATTATTGAGATCTATATTTGAAGGGTTGCTCTGCCTCCCTAAAGCAAATTGTAAACTTTGTCCAAGCCAGTCATCTGCCCAAACTAACGGCTGTAGAGACTACAACACCCAATGCTCAGATTAGCTGTCTATAGGTGGGGAATGCAAAAACACAGATAGCCTCAGGGCTAGATCATCTTCCTACAGAATTTTGTAAGATCTTCTCTAGAATCTTCATACCTTTTTTGCATGAGATGTTCAACTCATCAGTTTTTACAGAAATGTTCCTTCTTCTTGGAACCAATCCCATATCTGTTTTTTTCTAAGAATCAATAATGATCCAGGTAATTTTGGTTCATATACAGGGAGTGCAGAATTATTAGGCAAATGAGTATTTTGACCACATCATCCTCTTTATGCATGTTGTCTTACTCCAAGCTGTATAGGCTCGAAAGCCTACTACCAATTAAGCATATTAGGTGATGTGCATCTCTGTAATGAGAAGGGGTGTGGTCTAATGACATCAACACCCTATATCAGGTGTGCATAATTATTAGGCAACTTCCTTTCCTTTGGCAAAATGGGTCAAAAGAAGGACTGACAGGCTCAGAAAAGTCAAAAATAGTGAGATATCTTGCAGAGGGATGCAGCACTCTTAAAATTGCAAAGCTTCTGAAGCGTGATCATCGAACAATCAAGCGTTTCATTCAAAATAGTCAACAGGGTCGCAAGAAGCATGTGGAAAAACCAAGGCGCAAAATAACTGCCCATGAACTGAGAAAAGTCAAGCGTGCAGCTGCCACGATGCCACTTGCCACCAGTTTGGCCATATTTCAGAGCTGCAACATCACTGGAGTGCCCAAAAGCACAAGGTGTGCAATACTCAGAGACATGGCCAAGGTAAGAAAGGCTGAAAGACGACCACCACTGAACAAGACACACAAGCTGAAACGTCAAGACTGGGCCAAGAAATATCTCAAGACTGATTTTTATAAGGTTTTATGGACTGGTGAAATGAGAGTGAGTCTTGATGGGCCAGATGGATGGGCCCGTGGCTGGATTGGTAAAGGGCAGAGAGCTCCAGTCCGACTCAGACGCCAGCAAGGTGGAGGTGGAGTACTGGTTTGGGCTGGTATCATCAAAGATGAGCTTGTGGGGCCTTTTCGGGTTGAGGATGGAGTCAAGCTCAACTCCCAGTCCTACTGCCAGTTCCTGGAAGACACCTTCTTCAAGCAGTGGTACAGGAAGAAGTCTGCATCCTTCAAGAAAAACATGATTTTCATGCAGGACAATGCTCCATCACACGCGTCCAAGTACTCCACAGCGTGGCTGGCAAGAAAGGGTATAAAAGAAGGAAATCTAATGACATGGCCTCCTTGTTCACCTGATCTGAACCCCATTGAGAACCTGTGGTCCATCATCAAATGTGAGATTTACAAGGAGGAAAAACAGTACACCTCTCTGAACAGTGTCTGGGAGGCTGTGGTTGCTGCTGCACGCAATGTTGATGGTGAACAGATCAAAACACTGACAGAATCCATGGATGGCAGGCTTTTGAGTGTCCTTGCAAAGAAAGGTTGCTATATTGGTCACTGATTTGTTTTTGTTTTGTTTTTGAATGTCAGAAATGTATATTTGTGAATGTTGAGATGTTATATTGGTTTCACTGGTAATAATAAATAATTGAAATGGGTATATATTTTTTTTTGTTAAGTTGCCTAATAATTATGCACAGTAATAGTCACCTGCACACACAGATATCCCCCTAACATAGCTAAAACTAAAAACAAACTAAAAACTACTTCCAAAAATATTCAGCTTTGATATTAATGAGTTTTTTGGGTTCATTGAGAACATGGTTGTTGTTCAATATTAAAATTAATCCTCAAAAATACAACTTGCCTAATAATTCTGCACTCCCTGTAGACCAATATCACTGATAAACACAGACTCCAAAATATACTCCGGGATACTGGCTAATCGTTTGTAGACCATTACCTCCAAACTGGTCAAACTCTTATAGCACAGGTTTATCCTGTTCAGAGATACCCTCTCTCATGTCAATACTACATTCTCGATTCTTGAGGTGGCATTAATGCTAGAGAAGCCTCCCAGGATGATCCTGTTGGATGGAGAAAATACATTTGACAGGGTCTCCTGGCGGTTCCTTTGTTCTACTATGTCATATATTGGCTTTGGACCCAGCTTCCTGGGACGTTTATGGCTCACATTGTCTGTGTGGGTGGGTTATCAAATGTCATCTGGATTAACAGAGGGACATGACAAGGTTGCTCCTTGTCACTGCAGCTATTCACTCTTTATTTAGGATTTTTTTTCCAAGTCATAAAAATGTCTGAAGCCAATCAATATGTATATCTACATAGGTTAGAGATAAGAATATTGGTATAAGCAGATGGCATCACAATCTTTTCATCCTCAGTGAAGCCGGCTCTAGCTGCAATTGAATATCTTGCAGCAAAATTTGGTGCACTGTCTGGGTAAAACTTTAATAACAGAAAAACAATCTCATGTCCATGATTCCCCCATAACAGCTGGATCCTTGAGATTTGTTAGTTGTGTAACTTATTTAGAGGTTGATGTGTCAGCCAAGGTGGAGATTAATATTCCTCTAAACTATGATCCTTTGTATGATACTTCACTGGATTTATTCAGAAAGTGAGGGCGTCTTCATTTGGGTTATTGACAGATGTAACCTCATCAAAGTGGTTATCTTACCACATGACCTGTATCTTTTTAGAACTATCCCTCTTTTTCTCCCAAGGTTCTTTTTTAAGAAACTGGAGTCCAGCTGGCTAAAGTTTATTTGGCAGTTCAAATAACTCTGACGCTCTATACAGATTTTTTAGTTACACCTTTTCGAAGGTGGCATTTCGTTACAATCTTTATGACTTTACTACATTTCTTGATTTGTACCCAGGCTAGCCAGGGTTATGGGAAAAGGGCAGTGGCAACTTGGCAGGGCATTTCCTGACTTTCAGGCTTTTTACCAAGTGGTCAACTTTCCTAAAGGGATTTTAGATGCTGAATATTTTAAACATACTAGGTTCAAAAGTTTGATAGTATTTCACAGGACATTGATTATGATTATGGAGCTCTGTTACATCTGTTTCAATCAATACACTGCATAGGACATTACCCTAACCTGCCTGGCTGTGTGCTGGATAGATTTATGTCCTGCTGGCGGGACTTATGGATAGAAACTCTTGGGCAGCTTTTCTCTCATGTAACTCTGAATCCATATGAAGACCTGCACAAGGAATATGCACCTCTGAAACATGGTTTATTTAGGTATCTGCAACTTAGGAACTTTTTAGATTTACTTTCTGCTCACCACTGCAACATCAGGCACAACAACATTTTGGACTTTTTTTGTAAAAACTGCCCTTAAGGAGGGTCAAAGGTAAAACCTACAGAGTATTACATTTGAACAAATGGAATCATCTAGAAAGCCTGGCTGCCAGGTGAGCACCGGCAACTTAGCCGAGGTCACCCAATACAACATTTTACCTTCACAGCCAGTGCTCAACATCTCTTCGAGTCCATCAATTTTAGTTCTTAAATGATACCTATTACACCCCTCTTTGCTTACTCAAATGGGGGCTCAGGCCTACATTGTAATGTTTCCAGTGTCATAATAGTGTGACTGACACTACTCACATCTTTGCCTCCTGTCCTCATATCAAAAAGTATTGGGACTAAGGGGGTTATTCTAACTTTGGAGGAGGTGTTAATCCGTCCCAAAAGTGACGGAAAAGTGATGGATTTACCACCAGCCGTATTACGAGTCCATTATATCCTATGGAACTCGTAATACGGCTGGTGGTATATCCGTCACTTTACCGTCACTTTTAGAACGGATTAACACTCCTCCAAAGTTAGAATAACCCCCAAAGTGTTTAACTATCTCAGCATCTTGACTAATGTCATCTTTAAGTGGGATTCTCGGTTACTCTTTCTGGGTCACTCAAACAGCATCCCTCCAGTACTGCTGGATGTGTATTTCTTTACGGTTGTAGTAGCACTGTTGAGGATTACTCGAGAATGGCTCCACAAGGACCTGCCAAATCCGAGAGCATGGTGGCAGGAGTTTATGGGTCTATGTGGTAGTGAGATCTCGACAGTTCAGCATGACCGTCACTGTATTAACTTATTAAAAACTTAGCACCCTATTAAAGATTTACCGCGGTTTTTACCGCCAGGAACAGGATGGCGGGAACGGGTGTTGTGGGGCCCCTGGGGGCTCCTGCACTGCCCATGCCACTGGCATGGGCAGTGCAGGGGCCCCCTAACAGGGCCCCATAAAGATTTTCACTGTCTGCTTAGCACCCGTCGCACCCCTGCACCCCATTCGGAGCCGGCTTCCTTATTGCAGGGCCTTTCCCGCTGGGCCGGCGGGCGCTCTTTTGGCGGTCGCCCGCCAGCCCAGCGGGAAAGCGGAGCGGCCATATGGGGGTAACCGCGTGGCGGGTGGCTACTGCCGCCCGCCGCGGTCAGAATGACCGCCTAAGTCTGTCCGTGGTTATGATAACAATGAATTGCAGCAAGTAAGAATGTATGACGTTTCTAGTTTTCAATATTATGTTTTATGTTATCCTCTATGTTATCCTGTGATGAAACGTGTATGACACGCCATGCTCTATGCACTCTAAATTTTCTAGCCTGTATTTGATATGTTTTATGTCCTTGTTGATCTTTCTTTAAAAAAAAAAAAATTGTGTAAACTCGTTTTTCATTTCTAATAGACATTTAAAAATTGTGTTTAATGTTATTTAAATAAAATGTGTATTCATGTTTAAAATACATATTTACCTATTCATTTTAAATCTATATATCTACATAAATCTAGATATATCTATTGATAGACATTGATATATATGTTACACAGATACCATCTCCCTGTGCAGTTATAGTTAGGTCAGGAGTTTTCATAGTAAATGCGTTTTTGGTTTCATCATAAACTTTGGTGCAATTTGACGAATCTGCATGAAACGTTGCATTCACCTCAGTTCTTTCATGGAAGTTTTTATACTGATCCATCGAGCTAGGGGAAAAACGGAAAGGAGAGTCCAAAAAGGTTGATTTGCCATGCTAATTCCCAAAGGACACCTTTCTCTTCAAAACAGAAAAACAGCTGAACTGAATCACGCCAAATTTGGAACAAGGTTAATACTTTTCTCAGCAACCTTGTTTTTAGTGATTTGGTGTAAACCCTTTTAGCCATTTTTACAAATTATCCCATTAAGTGGTGCTCGGGGTGGGTATGAAGGGGCTAAAAAACTGGGAAAATCTGGACGGTTGTTCCTGATGGAGTTCCATAGAGCTGAAAATTAAAAGAAACAGGACCTTCTGATTTGGCAGGGGGAGCTTTTCTTGAGTCAATCATTTTACCTCAGTGAGACAGTTGTAACTCAGAAGAAAATGTTGGGGCTGCCATTACATGACTCAGGGATGCAGTCCTGTGTCCTGAAAATGGTTCTGAAGGGTTATAGGAGGGGAGGGTAAGGACACCCTGACCCCCAGCCATTGCGCAATCTGCAGTCCAAGATACCACAACACTCTGCAAGCTTCCTTGAAGAAGCTTGCATGGTACTGCGGTACCATGGACTGGAAGCTTGCATGGTGAGTAACGCAAAAGTACTGTGTTACCAGAAAAAAATGTAAAGAAAAAAGATAAAAATGCAAGGTGGCTGCCAAGGAGGGGTTTAACGCAGGCCCTGTCCAGAGACCGGGCCCTTATGACCAGCTTCCTCCTGCGTACGGCCAAAAGCCATGCGCATCAGGAATGTTGGCTGTAGGTTGCCCGTGGGTTGGGTGTATGTTCAAGTTAGAATATGATTAAAAAAAAACAGAACTAAGAAAAAAGGGTAAGACATGTCATATATAGGTATTGTAATAAGATCTTAGCTTAGAAGACAGATGTTAATGAAAAACAAGCATTTGCAAGGCAATAGGTATTGCATTTGCTTGCGATAGAGCTATTGGCTTTGGAAATTGAAAACTGGACTTTTTTTGCCACATAAATTGGTCAACCCTGCCTCACAATTTGGTCTATAAAAAAAAGTTATCACTAGAATAAGAAATAGCTAATGTTACTCTATAAAGAAACAAAAACTGTGTACGTGCTTTCCTAAACTGGCATATCTTTTGGCCTCACCTCCAGATTCGGATACCAGGACTCACCTGTTAAATAGAATCAAGAAGATCAACCTAGAATTGCGCCGAGCATGAGATGAACAGCAAATGCATCCTCTGGGTGGGATTGTATTAAAAGAACAGATCAGTGTTTTCTGATTTATATGGAACTCGTGCAGCAGACTACAGCAGTAGGATCTAAAGTACTGTACTTGGTTTTAAAATGGAATATAAATACATGACAAGTGTGTGAACCGTCTAAATATATTTTCAAACATAACCAATTGGTCTTTAAAATAACAAGGACATCTACTGGTTTATAAGATCATGTAGTGATAAACGTTTCCTTATTGCGAACACATCACTTGGTGAATCAAGGAACACAAGCCACCCTGCCTGGGCCACATTAAGTTACCTGTTCACTTACATGTGTTTCAGCAGTCAGGATATGGTGGTAAATAGTCAGGAATCTGAGATCCTCCGTCCGCATCAGATCAGACCCCAGCACCACCCTGCGAGCACCAACAGCTCTGAATTATTCTTGTTTTCATTTGTTTGGGTAAAGACTACTTCTGAAAGTAAGATGGAAACTGGAAATGCTTCACTAGCCCAGTTCCCCTCTGGCTATGCTACCCACCCGAACAGCTGACAGTGACACGCTATTGGCATCACCGAGCCCGGAAGAGACGCACAGTGTACTGTGCCTACCAAGAGAAATGAAAGTAACTGTTAACAACAGAGACTCTTTTGATAAAGTCTGAGTTCGCAGTTAATGATTAAAAACATCACCAGGATGTACAAGTCAGCATTTAAAAAAAGCCCAGAATGGAAATTTACATAAACAAGAATTGTATTTGATTGTTAATTTATAATGGAGTAGGGGGATTTTAAGAGGTTTGAAATACAAAAACAATGGGAAATATGAACAATTATCTTAAAATCAACCTTGCTTCCCTCTAAATTAAACAAGCCAAAGTATTTCTGTACACCCGCCACCATGGAGCGCGAAGGAGAGGGACAAAAGACTGCTACAGAGCGCAAAGGAAAGATAAAGGAAACAATGTGACTTAAGTAGTGCTCATGCAAAGCTCTCTAATTCCACCAATTGAGTCTGCGTTGTATAAAACTTCAAAACGCCATGGAGAGCGAAGGGGAGAGACAAAAAAAAAGTTATCCATGTAACAGGGTCAGTCTGCAGGACGTAACAAAACAGCCTCAAGGCGGTACAAACGTAAAGTATTTACCACTGACAACAAGGGATTTTTGAAAGGCGGGCCCAGGAACAAATGAAAGTGATGGGCGTAGTTAAATCCCACAAATAGATTATAACATGTTGAAAAGCAACACTTGTGCGCTGCTATGCTCGACCTTAAAACAAAGGTCAACAGGAGCTTATTTTTAAGTGTTGGCATGAGATCAAAACTAATATTTAAAAAGAAACAAAAAATCCATTAAATTCACCAGTTATAGTTAACTGAGCTGGCTATAACTTGAGCACCTGAGATGCACTGTTTATGACCTTACATATTACATCACTCATGACATGTTAAATGACATCATTGATGACATTACTGATTGAATCATTGATGATGTCACTGGTGACATAACCTAGTTGTTCTGACAGTATCCCATTAGGTTTGTGGGCTTGAGATAATTGAAGACTCTACACCTGTAGCCAATTTTCTATTTACCTTAATGGGATTACCCTTGTAGAGAATTCACATGACCAACAATTTTAAGTCAGGAGATTGGTATGCCTGTGCCACTTTGACACTTTCTGCCAGGCCCCATTAAAAACCCTCTGTAGTTTAGGTAAAAAAAAAAAAAAAAAACAGCATACATTCCACAGAAGAATGCAAATGTCATACAACCTTAGAGCCATGCTTACAATATCAAATAAGCATTGGCAAAGACAAATGCTATTCACTCACATTTAAACAGTCAAACCTGCAGGCTTTGCCAAAGGTTGTTTGACCAAGGGATCGTTGTGTTCATGCCTCTTAGGACATTATCTCGTTCTAAATTATCCACTAGCCATTGGATCACTCTGTGTTTGACTGTGGCAATGCTTTCTCCACTCACTCATAAAAATTACCCATCATGCCATCCTCAAGATTCAGACTTGGGCATGGACCCTCCCAAAATAATTGGGCCACTGATTGCCTCATATCTGACAATCATTTGCATTGACCTTGAGTCAAAAGTGCTACTAGATAGGATAATAATAAAAATAGTTGGTTGGAGATCTGCATTCCTTGGTGTACATTTGACATTCCTACAAAACATGCTAGTTAATGCTTCTCAATCTCAGTAGTTCTGCAACATTCAAGGCACTCATACCAGTCAATACAAAGATGCCTACATATCTCCTCCCAAAAACAACAAAAGAAAGTTTGGAACATTTTGAAAACTTTTCCTACTGAACTTCAGAGGGACCCATAGCAAAAGTATCTTACAGGCAGATCCACAGCATCAGACTGGATTGCATGTTTGTCTTGTTCAAAGAACTGCATACCTCAGAAAAAATGACGATGACCCATTCTGCATTGGGACCTAGAAGAAATGTCAAAGGTTTTCTTTTAAAAAGTGTCAAAGACATGTTTTGAAGTAGGACTTGGATTTTTTTATAACCACTTCAAGACTTTTACCAGAACCAATACACTTGATTTCAGCTTTGTCCAGGTCAAAATTCACCATACTATGGAAAGTCCTATTCTGTGTTGGGACTTAGAAAATGTTCAGCGCCACCGGGATCAACCTGCTTTAGGTATCTGGTCTTCGGTTCCAGGCTGCAGCTATAGTTTCAGCGGTGACCCACGAGTGGAGGAGTTTCCTTCTCAAAGAGTGACAAAGTAACATTCTGCATTTGGACTTAGAAGAAATGTCAATGTTTTTTTTCCCCCAAAAGTAACAAAGTCTATTTCTGAAGTGGAACTTAGAAACTTTTTCAAACTTGTTGACTTCCAGAGTTTTACCGTAACCAATCCAATTCGTCTGTCCAGACACCTGGATCCCGTACACAAAGCCTGAAATCTGGTGTCCCAACCTAGCTTGCCTCTGCACTTCCTTCGAGGCTTCCACTGGACCCATCAGACATTCAACTACTCTCTACCACTAGTTGGGCTTGAAAAAAGCTCTTGTTAATTTTAGGGGTTACTCTCCTTTATTCTCCTTTGCTACCATTGGCTTACAACCACTGGTTACCCCTTACTGGCAAACTACTAGTCCAGCGCACTCTGACAAGACATGCACTTAACACCTTTGCTGACATGTTCGCTGCAGGTCATATGGTGATATAACTGATGAGACACACCTCCCTGTAGCTAACCTGATGGACCAATTTATCCTGAGGCACATTCAGAGCATGCTTTGAACTGCAACATTTACCTATGCTTTAGCTCCACCTGAGTTCCTTCCCCTATCCTCACTGATTACCAATGACAGCGGACCACAATTGCTTTCTAAACTCTATCACACTTGCACACCCCTACTCCTCTCCCACGACGAAAATCTCCAATGAGCTGGGGAGTCGCATTTGGAGCGCTCACTCACTGACAAACTATAGTCAGCCTGCTGTGTGCAGACATGTCATGTCTCACTCAATTATTGCCACAAACTTCTGCGTTATAAATTTTAGTGTAGCATATATGTCATGCCTAGTTTTCTTGCACGTCTCCAACCCATAAGATCCGCTACCTGCCTGAGATGCAATGATCAGGAGGCAGATTTCACACACCTATCCTGGACGTACCAACGATCACCTCCTACTGGCAATCTATTTATGATATGCTGGTCCAAATGAAAGACCTAACTCTCATCCCGACCCTCCAATAGTCCTACTAGGCTATCTGCAAGACAACCCTAAATCGGCACAGTTTCACTGCCATCACATTATTGTTGTCCAAACCTGAAGTAGCGCTGCATTAAGGGCACCAGACACCCTCCCACCAGAAAGGCATGGCTGGATAGCCTAACCTTTTGTGACACCACTAGTGAATTATATGCCACACTGTAGCACCCCACCTCTTGCCCTGAGAACATTTGGCAGCCCCTCAGTAATTATCTGCTAGTCGCAGGGTGCCCTGGTCAGTCTCCTGAGGGCACCCCCTCCTGCACATTCCCTTGTTTCATACTCTTGAAGGCCCTACAGCCCTACTTTACCTGATTTCTTTATCCAACTTCACAAGCTATCCACTACCAATACTTACTGGAGTTGACCACATTTGCCCTTTCTGCACATCTCACTGAACCAACTTAGCCAATATTGTATATTTTTGTTTACATGCCCAGGTCTTCATAAAAACCCTAAATGTAGTCAGAGGATGGACTAGTTCTGGGAAGGGGGATTATAATCCCCAAACAATACTTGCATTTCAAAGACTTGTTTGAGTTCTGCTATCTGTGTGAACTCTGCTATCTTTAAGTCAGTGGTAGATATAATAATGGGTGAAGGTGGCAAGCCACGAGGGCCTTGTGGGGTGACAGGAGCTGAAGAGAGGGGGCTTAGGAGTGGACAACTGTGTGTTTTAGAGTGCAGGTGTGAGAATGTGATGCTGAGGGGGAAATGTGTCAGGTGACTCTGGAAATGTTGTGTTATGTTGATAATATTTGCAGAGCCCTCATAATACCCGGAGGTGTCTAGGCGCTAGCTGAACTAACTCAGAAAAGCAATTCATTACAGAAAGCCCAGGGGCAAGATAGATCCACTGTCTCCTTGAATAAATAGGTTTTAACAGCTTTCCTGAAGACTAGAAGAGTAGAAGCTGATTTAATCAAGATGGGCAGAGCGTTCCATGCCTTGGAAGCTCTGCAAAAGAAGCTTCTGCCTCCCCAGGTCAGGCGTTTAAATCTGGGGAATGAAGAAAGCAGACAGAATGTAGACCTGAGTGGTCTACCTGGTTTGTACCATTTACTGTTATATTTAAAGAAAAAGCAGGACCTTGATTGTTTATTGTTTTGTAGGCAATACAGAGTGCTTTAAAGGCAATTCTTTGTCTTACGGGAAGCCAGTGCACAAAAGATATTTGGGAAACGTTGATAAGTAGGTGAGCTGCAAAGTGTTGTAAAGATTGAAGTTTGTTTAGAACCTATTGTTGGATGTAAAGTAGAAGGCCATTACAATAGTCAAGTATGGACATTACCAAGGAGGTAATGGCCCGTTTCTGTAGGTGAGCAGGGATAAATGGGAAAATCATTTTTAAAGTCCTGAGCAAGAAAGAAACTTAAAAGACTACTGATTTGGCATGATTTACAAAGGTTAATCTGTTATCTAGTAAGATTCCCAGATTGCGGGTTTTAGAAACTGGGACCGGTAAAGAGCTCAGTTCCTGAAGCCAGCAGGAATCTATCCAGAGGGAGAGGTTTGTACCAAAAAGTAGCACTTCTGTTTTACTTCTGTTTAATCTCAGGCAGTTTTTTTACATCCATGTACTGATGGCATGCACACAGTCACAGAATCTGGTCCCGGTAGTGGAATCAGTGTTGCAAAAGAGACCAAAATGTGGGTGCCGTCGACGTAAGAAGTAAGCAAAAAGCCATGGGGGCTAATTGGAGTGGCTAGAGACTTGACATACATGTTAAAAAGAATGGGACCAAGTGAAGAGCCCTGCTGAACCCCACAGGGGATAGAGAAAGACAGCAGCACAAATTTGGTGAGCCGTACTGCCTGGAGATGATCAGAAAAAAGGGAGTGTAGCAGGTCCCAGGCCACCTCTGTGATCCCAATATCAGTAGGGCGTTCCAGCAGCAGCCTGTGATTGACCGTGTCAAAGGCTGCTGACAGATCAATCAGGATCAGGGCAGCCTGCCCTCCTCCATCAGGAGACCCTCTAATTTCCTCTGTGGCCTTGATCAAAGCTGTTTCCATACTATGGTCACTATGGAACCGGAACTGGGTATCATCAAGGATATTATTGGAAATAATGTACTCCACTGGTTGCCTATTTAAGATCTGTTCCGTGATTTCAGTTGGAAATGGTAGGCAGGATATGGGACGGTAGCTACATGGGTCATTAAGGTCCAGGTTGGGTTTCTTTAACAAAGGAAGCACAGAGGCTTTCTTCTAGGCCATGTTGTTCGAACATGGCCTGAAATATATTATGAAGGACAGGGGCAATGGTCTCTACTGCTAGCTTTGCCACTTCTATGGGGGCAGGGGTCAAGCGGTGGATAAGATGTATAACTTCCTCGTTGGAAGGAGGAACAAAGCCTGTCAGATGGGGTCCATCGGCTTGGAAGAAAGAAGAGACTGGAGAGGAGAAGGGTGTAGGATTTACAGTGACAAAATCCCTGTATACATCTTCTACTTTCTTCTGAAATAAATTTGCCAGCAAGTTACAGAAGGCTTGGCTAGAGCATGTAGCAGCGACAGTGGGAACTGTAGTTAGTTTGGTGATCGTGTGACATAATGCCTTCATGGAGTTGGTAGAGGCGTCAATTGTGTTGGTATAGTATGCTGCATTCTCATTAGCAATCAGGGCTTTCTATTCCACCAGACAGATCTTTTACTTGGCCTTCTCTGACTTGCTGTAGTCAAGTCTCTATCTCCTCTCCTGATGCCTGCAGTTTGTTTCATGGCATGGAGTTTTTTGGAGACCCATGGGGCAGTAGAATTGTGCCTCTTTGTTTTAGTTAGTTTGACAGGAGCCAGTGGACGGCGAGTGAAGTCTCGGTCAGGAGGTGTAGCGAACCACAGCTCCTTCAGCATCAGCCCAGTGACTTGGGGTAGAGTTAGCTAGAAAATTGTTGAGTTGCAAAGGTTGGATATCATCCCAAGCCCGAGTTCCCAATGTTTTGGGAGGAGCCTTGTTTTAGAGCTGGTGTGGGACAGTCAGCGCAAAGGTCAGAAAAATAGTGCAATGATCTGACCATGCCATGGGGAGGAGGCTAGTATTGCCAAGCGCAGAATTGTTGGTGAAAATTTCATCTAAGGTGTGTCCGGCTATGGGTGTTGGGCCGGCAAAGTTTTGAGAGACTTCTAGAACAGACACGGTCTGAAGACGTTTGACTGTTTCGCTGTCCTGTAAATCTTCAATGTGAAAATTAAACTCATCTAAGATAGTAAAATCAGAGTGTCGGATGTTAGCTTCAAGCAGGCTGCTGATCTCCTGAGAAAAGACCAATCTGGGGTAAGGTGGGCGATAAATAACTAGACCTTAAAAAGTCTGAATGGTCGAAACAGTTATAGAAAAGCCAAGGGCATTGCAGCTTGAGGATGCCACTGGATTACATTGAAATGAAAATTCTGTGATATAAATAATGGCCAAGCCGCTGCTGTACTTTCCTAGTCAATCTGAGAGAAAGATGGCAAAACTGTTGGGTAAGACCATTTGAATCATAGGACCAGATGAGGGGTCGGCCCAGGTCTCAGTGAAAAAAGACAAAAGAGAATTTGTGAGCCTCTACCAGTAGGCATAGCTCTGTAGCATGTTTAACTAAGGAGCGGATGTAGATTAGTAGGCAGCTATACGCCTTCTTGGGTTTGCTAGTTTGAGGCGGAAGATCAGGCCGCACAGTCAGGAGAGAAAGTGTAAAACATACTTTCTGCTACTTATTGCTTCGGGGGCCAGCAGGGCTAGGGATGAATTCTTTTTTTCCGGTGTGGGAGCAGGTAGATAGTAGATGGGTGGGGGCAAGTAGGCAGCCACTGAGGTGAGTTAGGTGTCTGGGACTCAGGTTGACGGTGACAGGTGGCAACAAGTTTTAGGCAGGTGGCTAGGGACTTGGGCATGGTGTGGGGGCAATAGTGAATGTGCTGGAGGTAAAGATGTTGGCTTTGTCTGTTAACGCGTCCCTCTATGATAATTTATTACACATCAGGACTCGTTTTAGGCCAATGAATCTTTTGACCCAGTTGAGAGACACCTTAGGACGAGATAGCTAATCAATATGTCAATCAATACGTCAATAATGTCATCAATATTTATTACAACAATGCATTTCACTTTAGTCAAAGACATTAATCAACTCAAGACACCACCATGACCTTGCAGTCATGAATAACCACACCAGTTTAGTAGAATTGTATGAGGTTTATTCCCTATTAATTACAATTCTAAAAGCAGGTGTGTTAATCTCAAAAGCATAGCACTCAATAACATTGTCATGATTTGGCAACTCGATTAAGATTTAACTAAAGCAAGGAACACAATTATTAGAACATAACACAGCGTCAACATAGATCAACTTTAGCAGTGTCATTAACGCGTCAGTTCAACAAAGCATAGATTCAGTCATTTGTCTATTTGCGTCAGTTTAGTGAACCCCTGTCCTAACCACTGATTAGCATTAGAATGTTGGGCTTCATGCAAAACAATTTAGAACACCAATTTGGAAAACATCTAGCTATGGTCTCTGTCAAAAGTAAGCAGTTGGTACCTAGAAAGGAAAAGCAAACAGACAAATCACAATTTCATTGTCATAGTTACCCTCCAAGGTTTGGGTCAGCACTCAGGTTCGGTCTTCGTCTTCAGGACATCAGTTGATTCGCCATCAGTCAAAACTCAGCTCTGGGGCAAAAAGGGGCACTTCCCTCTTAAGGAGGCAAAGTGTAAATGGGCAATCTAAGGAAGTGGATGGTTTAAGCAAAACCAAAATAAGTCACCAAACAGAGTGACAGAGTTTCTGGATAAAATCAATAGCATTTCCCTAGCCAATCTAAATGGCTCCCCGTGTCATAGGTTTTTATCCCTTTTTCGTTGTACATTCCCCTAAAACTTGATTGGACAAATGTTGCACCCCACTATCTTTAGCCAATTAAAAAACAGATTATGTCATTAAATCTTTCACCCCGCACTAGTTTTTAAGCAGTTTATTGGTCCATATGATTGACGTCTTCAGAGGTAGCACGTCGGGTATGATTTCATCCTTCAGTAATTCTTTGCACATCTTCGGTCAGTAGCTCCATTGTCTGTACCGGTTTGGGCGACCTTGTACATTATACTAATCTACACTGTTGCTTTTTGCTAATACATTTCTACAAGCAATATGAATTTCATGAGAACGGATCTATTATAGTTACATTCAGCTTCTAGTCTGAAGGAAAAACAAGAGTTCATGTCCTTTTGCAAGTCAGCACACTGCACGTTAGAAAAAACACATTTAATATGAGAGCCAGGCAGCTAGGCCTCGACTCATGCTAACTAAGGCCTAAAGGTGCAATAACAAAACTTTAATAACATAATAACTAATAATTAGTATAAACCCATTCTTTAATAAAAGAATTCATAAGCATTAGTCATTTTTATTAGTCCCCGTATATATTGCCGCCACTCCCCGTGGTCACATTTCAAGTGCATGTTTTAGCAAAATACACGAATACAGTTTTTATGCGGCCTTATTATACATTAGTTCATAAACATTTCATGTTAATATCGATTATATAAGCTATGCTCTCTCACGTCCGTAGTGGCAGAGGTGGGGGTATTTTTCATCGAGGTGGGTCTCAGCTGTCTGTGCACCAGTTGTCTCATAAATGCAAGAATCAGCACCAGGAATGGGGAGAGAGACATACACTATGCCTCCCCAAACGTTAACACTTTACTAGTGCCTAACACCATCCAAATCCCTGTCACATTCCCAACCCATGGGTATAATCACACTTAAGCCAGCCAGCTAAACCTGGCCATGCTCTCTAATTCTCTACGTCAGCATGCTTGTCACCCTCCCTATCACTGTTACACTCTCTGACCTGTCAGCCTCATAGTCCCTGTCATAAAACCCAGTTCCTGCCATTATCCCTGCCTTAATACCCATCCATGTCATTCTCCACACTCCTATCAACCTCTGGTCCCTGTCCCTCTCCTCAGCTCCATTACTCCGCCAATCACGGCTCCTCTCCTAACCCCTGCCACTCTACTCATCTCTGTCACCCCCATCTATTTCACCCTCAAAATACATTCCAAGTGATTGTCACTTGTGTTGGGATTTTGTCATAGATCTGTAAGTGTTAGGTGGAACTTAGAATGTAGTCATTATGATGTAGATATAGAATGTATTAGTTTAAACAGTGACCAAACAGTTTCTCAGTTGCTATGAGCCTATGTCCCTGCTCGTTCATACTGAAGATATACAAGAATGAAAAGAATGAAGATCATTAATCTACCCTCTTGGTTGGTGTTTCCTTATAAATGTCATCGTCACTATCCTTAGCACCAACCCAGTATTTGCTAAATTCCTGTAAATTTCCATCCTAGCCCTAGTCCCTGTCACTTCCACCTATTCCTGACACACGTCCAGTCTTAACCACCCTCTCCATCCCTGTGAAACTCACCACCATAGTTATGCTCCATATTGCTGCCACTATACCTGTCACGGTCACACTCAAATGCTTTCACCTACCCTATCCCAGTCACCCTTTAACCCTCTGCTGTAAATCCAGGCTCTGTCACCCATGTCATATCTGTCACCCACCCACTTTTCATCACTGGCCCAATCCCTGTCATCTTCCCCATCCATGACACTTTCCTGGTCTCCATCACACTCACCATTCCCAACACCTTCCTAGTCCTTCATACTCTCCCCGTTCCTATCACCATTTCAATCCATCTCTCTCCCCTCCATTGTCACCTTCCCCATCGCTTTACCTTCCTTGATTCTCTCACATGTTCAGTCCCTTTCATCCTCCAAATCCCCGTCACCTTTCCTGACCCTTTCACACCCCAAGTCCTTATCAACCTTCATGCCACATCACTGTCCCATTCTGTTAAATAATTTAAGTATGTCCTTGACACCCTTCCCATCTTTCTGACACTTTGTCCTGACATTTTCTTACTATTAACCTTCTCATCTTTTTCACACTCTTAATCCCCCTCCACATCCCTGTCTCACTTCCAGCCCCTATAACCCTCCCCATTCCTTTCACACTAACAAGTCCTGCCTCCTTCAAAATTTCCTAGTCACCTTCCCGTCCATGTCATGTTCACAGTCACTGTCATCCTCAGTCACACTGCCATTCCATGTCTTTCTCTGAATCTTTATTACCCTCCTGATGCTGTCATCCTACTGATCCCTTTCGCAATCTGAGCCCTTAGAAACTTTCTCATCCTTGTCACATTCTCACTTCCTGTCAGGCTCCCAGAACATGCCACTATCCTCATGCCTGCAACCATCCCCATCAGTGTCCAACTCACAGTCAAAGCCAGCCACCCCATCATTGTGACCCCAGAGATTCTGTCACTCTCTACACCCCTGTCACATTTCTAGTCCCTGCAACACTTGCAGTCCCTTTCAACCTCCCTATTTTTGACACAGTCTGAAACCCGGCCATGCTCTCAGTGCCTATTACTGTGACTATCTCTACAACACCTTCATACCCAATGACATTCCCAGTTCTTTGCCACTCTTGATATCCCTGTCATACTCCAAGCATTCAGCACCCTTCCCATTCCTGTCACACTTCCAATGCCTGTAATCCTCCTTGACCCAGTCACACTTTCAGACATGTCATATTCCCAAATATACTTAAGGTGAATGTCACCATCATCATCCCTGTTTCACTCCTAGTTCCTGTGACATCGTTAATATCTGCCACCCTCCTAATCCCTTTTACACTCCCAGTCCACCCACTAGAGGTACAATTGTGATAAACAAAAATGATCAGAAAATGTTAAGATATGCTACACAACTATTCTTGGGGTGGGTGAACCAGGCCACCACAGCACTGGGATACCAAGTTGCTGCAGGACTGCAGAAAGTGGGCTTGTAGCACAAGACAGAGTGGGACAAAAGAGATGGAAGAGATAGAAAGATAGACAGAGAAAGATAGACCATTTGTATTACACAAATGAACCAGTTTTGACAATGTAGCACTGCATTTCCTGATCCCAACACCTGACCTAACCAGCATGAAGTGAACCTGCATTTGTTTAGAAGTGACACCTCTTCCATATCACATGCTTGAATGACGGACAATCCCAGAACATTCAAACCTTTGCTGTTGGAGGTGTGATCCAGGCCAGGGCAGGTGATGTGCATAGATGTACATTCTCAAACTACAGCAATAAGTATGACAGTCCAGAAAGATATCTCAAGTCTTAGTTCTCCTCTTCACTGTACCACTGCATTCAGTATCCTGAGGGGAGCTCGCATCAAGGAGTGTCACATCTTGACAAAGTCTGTGTCATCTTATGTGCATGTGCACTCAGTGTGGGACTCTCGATTTTGACAGTCCATTCCACTATCAAGCGTCGTAGTCAGAGCAGGCATATACATGATGTGGAAGTGGTGCTTTGAGACCTAGACCACTTCACATATATGTGTGGTATAACTTCTAGACCTTCTATACCTAGGGCAGTCATTTCCATGTTCATTGAGAATAACAATCCAATCAGAAGAAAGAAAAAATCTGAAATTCCCTCTATACAGCTTGCACTAGCTGTGTAAAGTATGTCATATGTATACCTGATCATTCTCTTCTAATAAAATCTGTGATTTCCTGGATACTGACCTGTTGTAGTCAGTAGTCTGTCTGTGCATGCCAATGACATCGAATAGAAATCTCTGAGGGCAAAGGAGTTTATTTAAGTTACCTTTGCGCTTGGAGCTGTCCTTCTGTCAGCTTGGTGCTTAAAATGTTCTTGTACTTAAACGTAGTTTACAGATCCCAGTGTTAGGATGTGATAAAGATGGTGTTTTCGATTTCAAATTGTTTGCTGCATTTATGTTAAGACCATATGGAAAATTAGCTAATATAGAATCACTTAAAATGACAAGGCCAAGCCTGTTTGATTGTTTTATGTTTGGTTTATGGTAATACGCATAGCTTTCAATAAGAAACTTGATAACTGTGTTTCATTGTTGTTGTTATGTCTGTGTTAGTCAAAAGCTGTTGAAATTATTGTTTATCCGTTTTCAAAATCGTATTTGGTTGAGAAGCTCCAAACCTCTTTGAGGTGGTCAGACTTTCTTGTTACCTCACTAATTCTACACCAAATGGCAGTGTCTACATCCTTGTGTACCTGATTAAATGTATGCGTGTTTGTTCGGTATGGAGTGTGTATCTGTCTCTATCTGGCAGTATCTTTTTTAATGAAACTTCACTTCCTGAGCCAGGCACTAGTTAGTTTGGGGAATTTTTGACTTGATGAGGTGCATTTCTATCATAATTGTGGTAATTCTTGGCATATTATGGAAACTGATGAAATGAGAGTGCATGCCCCTGGTATATCGTTTTGACTTCATGACATATTATAAGAATCCACCAGACTTTAGTCCCCACTCCTGATTTAAAATAGGGCATGGCAAAACAGTAGTAATTCTTGGCATATTGTGCTCATTCCGGGCATGTGATAGAATGGTGCCCAACTCCAACATGATGTGGCCCCGGAAATAATGGTAGAAAATCTCGGTATGTTGGGTATCTATATCATAATTGTGTCCACCGCTGGTATAATACTGGCCATGTAATAATGGTGGTAATTCTTGGCACTTAAGAGGATCCATTGCATAGTGGTGCCCACCCCTGGCATAACGCTTGCCCTGGTATGATGGTGACAATTTCTGGTCTATTGTGTGACATTCATGACACTTTGGTGCCTGCCCCTGATATAATATTGGTAATTATTTTTCTATTGTGGACATCCATGGCATATACTATGATTGTGCTCACTCCTGGCAGAATACTTTGTCTACCATAGATTTGGTAATTCTTGGCCCAATGTGGCCATCCATCACATGAAAGTACCCACCCCTGATATAATGGTGGTCAAAATATTTGGGATGTAATAGACACTGATGATATGATGGTAAGATATCTGCCTGTAAGGCGTAATCAGTTCACACATGAGATACTGACATGGAGATCAAATGCATATGTACTAAAAAATAAAAAGCCAGTATTTCAGGATGAAATTGTGTTTTTGATGAACACTGCATGCTTGTATTTAAGTTTATTTGTTCAAAATAAACCCTTCTATTTGATAGCAAAGTGAGTTTATTTCCAAAAACTGATGTTTAACCCCTTCCATGCTGAGGATGGCTTGGCTCCAAGCTATCCTCACACCCATCAACGTTGGGAGCACTGGCGCTCCCCCAATGGCCCTCCACAATATGGCTCTATTGGGGACGGCAGTGAAAGCACTCCTGTTGCCACCCTCCACCCCTTTGCAATCTGATAACATTGGTGGACACACTGCACGCCAACATCATCAAATGCTACCGGCGCCCTTCCAGCGCATTGGGAGAGAGGACATCCCTAGGGTAAGTCCCTCTCCAGTGGTGGGGGGAGGGGGGGGGGTGGGTGTTGTTTTCTTGAAAAAAGACACAGGGGAAAGGAAAAGTGTTTTGTCTTCCCCCCTGTGCCTGTTTGGAGTGAATTCCTACTACACAATTGCGTTGAGGGCTGCAATTGTGGAGCAGGAATCCTACCACAGGACCACCAGAGATTTGTTTTGTGTTGGAGGTGCGACCCCTGGGCACGGGTCATTCCCCATGGAGGGATCATCAGTCATGTCATGTATGTTTCAGCCCCCTAGGGGGTTAGTTTGACCATTTATTTTCTGCTAATCCACCCCCCCAGGGTGTTGAAACCCACAAGATGCCAGTGATTTTATTTATGTAGTAATTACGGGGAGGGTCGCTTCCCGTTCAGGATCATTTTTGGGGGAATTCACCCCTCACCCCCCATTCTGAGGGCTGATCAGGCATTCGTAGGCTGATCTGCCTTCTGGGAGGGGTGGGAGCCTACTAGACAGTAGGGAAGTGTGTGCAGAAGGGGAGTGAACCCTTGAACAATGGTCACTACCCTTGGTGGACATTTTCTGTTGTAGTCCTCCCTCCGCCCCAGGGGGCAATTTGACTGTTTTTAGGCCGATCTGCCTTCTAGGGAGGGCGGAAGCCCACTAGACCCCAGGGAGTTATGTTTTGAAGGGGGACATATTTTTTTTTAATTTTGCCCCCACCCTTATGACAGATCAGACGTGTTTATGCCGATCTGCCCTCTAGAAGGGGCAGAAGCCCACAAGATACCAAGTAAATTTGTGTAGAAGGGGAGTGACACCTTGGCCAATAGTCGCTTCCCTTGGGGGCAATTCTTCTGTGTTCAGCTCCCCACCAGAGGGCAGATTGAATGCTTCTGGTTTATAGGCCTCCTGGGGGGCGCAGAAGTGCACTAGACATCAGGGAATTATGTTCTTAAGGGGAGCGACCCCTTGGGCAATTCATTTTTACTCTGCCCTACCCTGAGGGTAGATTGGGCATTTTTAGGCCGATCTGCCCTCTGGGGTGTGATGGAAGCCCACTATACACCAGGGATTTTGTATGACAGTGTCCGCTTGGGCAAGTGTCGCTCTCCTTTGGGGCTATATTATTTGTGCATTTCAGGCTCCCACTTGAGGGCTGATTTTTGGTCTTTTTTGAGTGGGTGCTAACACGTTAGTCGACTGGGAATAAGGTGGTGAGGATCGGCTTCTAGGGTAAGATTTACTTCCATCTGGTGGCTTCTTTGTTTGCCTCCTTTTGGGGAAATATCAGTGTCTTTTGATTGATTTTTTAATCATTTTCATTACTTTTGTTTATTTTATTTTTTTATTGTAGGGTCAATCATTTCCTTTGCACTGTTGGTGAATCCTGTTTGCGGGTGCAGCTTTGGCAGATTTATAGTTTGTGGAGCTGTGGTTGATAAGCAACTCATTTTGTAATATTTTCATCTAATGTGTATCCTTGGCCTGTTTGTATAATTGTTTGGACTGCTGTGCTAATGTCTAGCTTTTTGCGTGATTATTTATCAAATTAACATTGATTTGTTCCCGTTCTTTACTGCCTTGGGATATGTGTAATGGATTTTTGTTTTTTTCCTTTCTAGTGGGATTTGATTGGTGCTTGCTGTGTCAGTGCAGAGTAGGTGTAGTAGATTCTCGGTCTTGCTGTCTCTGGCAAGTGAGTGGTGTCGTTTTTGAGTATATAGGTCTTTGTGTGCTATGTATTAATTGACTTTTCCTTCTAAGTTACTCACAAGCAGTTTTACTTTCCATTTGATAAAGCATAGTTTTTCTATTGCTTATTTGACAAAGTGTTGGTTATGGTTGAGTTATCTGTTTTACTAATAAGGATTATGGCTAACTTTAGGATTGCCACTCGGCAGATTATTGGTTTGCTGTTCGAATCTTCCTCTGACCATGTGTCTGAGACTGACTCTGATTCTGAGGCAGCAGAGGAAGTCCAAGATTCTGGCAATTCATTTTCTGTCCAAGAGGAATCATCCGATGATGAATTCACACTCAGTGAAGAGGAAGTGCCTCTTTTGGAGGCGGCCACTGATATGCGGACAGTGCACTAAGAGGAATCTGGATTGCAGCCTGGGGCTGAAAGGCTTCCCATGGGAAGTGCTGAACTCAGGGTTGCCCCGAGCATGGTGCAGCCTGTGTTGCCTGCCTTTACTTGTGTTGCAGGGTGTAGAGGCAATACTGAAAACTTTTTTCCTATACATTTCTTTCAGTTGTTTATAAAACATGATTTTTGGATGCAATTGTTGACCACACTAATTTGAACGCTGACCAGCATCTGAGGGACAACAGTGCCAGACTTAAGCCCCACTCTAGAGCAAGCCGGTTGACCGCTACAAATATGGATGAGCTGAAAATGCTTTTGGATTTAATTTTGTGATGGGCTTGATAAGGAAGCCGTCCCTGTCTTATTATTGATCTACTAGTCCCTTGATGGCAACGGCTATGTTTCCTGCAACAACGAGTGATGGTCAGTATTTGCTTCTGCTTCAGATGGTGCATTTTGTTGATAATGCTTCAGCATTGCCATGGGATCACATGATTGTGAATGTCTCTTCCAGATTCTGCGTCCCCTTGATCACACCATATATATCGCTTTTCAGAGATCTATGTTCCAGGGAATTAAATAGCTGTGAATGAGTTCAAGGACCATTTTGGTTATTAGGCAGTACATTCCTAGCAAGAGGGCAGGTTGTGGAATTAAGATGTGTATGCTGTCTAAGAGTAGTACTGGAAATATCTGCAAATTCAGGGTATCCACTGGTAGGGATTTCTCTATTGACCCCCTACTCCCCAGTTGTCGGGCCACTTTTAATGTCAGTGAGTAAATTGTGAGAACATTTTGTGTGGGAACTTGGTAAAGGACTTTTTAACAAAGGTCACCATGAATACATAGATAACTTCTATGCTGATGTGCAATTGTTCAAGGGATTGTTCGAAATGGACACTGTTGCTTGTGGTACACTCCCTAAAAACATGTATGTAAAAAAAAACGTCCAAGGGGACAGTGCAGTGTCTTGCATAGTGATGAACATCTAGATGTGACATTTTCTGACAGAAAAGATGTCCACATGCTGACAACTATTCATGATGAAAGGACTTCACCTGTGACTGTTTGGGGTCAGGTTGCTGAAGTGTGCAAACCTGTGTGCATTTCAGACTACAATAAGCACATGGTTGGTGAAGATTGAGTAAATCAGAAGTTGTAGCCTTATGCTGCTGTTTATAAGTCACACATTTGGCTATCCATGTGTTTCATTCAGCAGCTTTCGAAGTTTTTGTTGTATTCAAGGATTGTTCTCTATATTCAAAGATGACTTCGTTCAGTTTCAGCAGTCTGTGATAGGCAGCATTGTTGTAGTGGAGCGGGCAAGTGTTGCAGAGATGGAGTGGTGGAGGATGAAGCTAGATTAAAAGATCACCACTTTCCTGATTACATTCCTCCAACACCCAAAACAACTGCCCGGTAGGAGATGTAGAGTCTGTGTCTGAAGAGGCATGTGGAAGGAGAGTCATATGTACTACCCTGGGTGTTGTTCTAATCCGGGCTATGTGTGCCCACATTTTTTTAATTGTACCACACACATATGAAGTATTGAGAGCAATCGTGAGCTTAAAGAAAGTAAACTGACTGGTCTGTATCATTTAATATTATTTGTTCAGTTTTATGTGTGACAGTAGTTTGAAGTATTTAGTTGGACCTGTTGTGTTTGTAGTCATAGTTTGTCATCTCCTTCAAACTGTTTTGTGTTTTTGTTTTGTTAAAAAAATGTGATTGGGTGTGTGTGTGGACTGGCGCTTGACTGGCGGTGTGTGTGGAGTGGTGCTTGGCTGTTGGTGTGCGCGGGCCAGTGTTTGTCTGGTAGTGTGAGCTGACAGTCTGCATGGACTGCTGCGTGGCTGGCAGTGTGCGGGACTGGAGTTTGGCTGATGGTGTGTGTGAGCTGACATTTGTATGACGGTGTGTGAATAGTGACTTGCTGCTGGTCACTACACACACACTAACAGCCAAACTCCAGTCTATACACTCTGTTAACTGCCAGGAGGTGTGATTGTTGTATCAGTCCAGTGTGCATATGAAAATGATAGGCCCTTGAATGGCAGTGTCTGTTGGTGTGAGTATTGTAATGTGTTGGGCTCTTGGTTGGCGGTCTGAATGGTTTTCTGTCACACATGAAAGGTGTGTGAATGGCTGGTAATGTGGTTGATTCCTTGTCCTGGCTTTACAGCTCACAAGCTGTGAGTCATTGGTTCAGTTTTTTTAACTTTCACTTATTAACAGTGTATTTCATTTTTGGGAAATCTCTTGTTAATTAAATTTAAATGTTGAATCTTTCACACATCCTCATGTCATATCCAATCAGTATGTGTGTGTACTTAAGGAAGAGATGGTTGTGCAGTAATACTTGTCTTTGTCGTCTTTCTCTGCCAGGGTGTCCATTGTCTCTAGGGAAAATCTACCAACTCTAGATATTTTTGTAAAGTAGACACCAGGGGGACTCCAGAGTGGCTTGCGTGGACTCCTCAAGGTACCGGAATTCTGCTGGGAGGTGCAAACTTCCTACCACCTAGAGTTTCCACATATCTCTTGATATAAATGGGACCTCATTTGTGTGGGTGGGCCTAGTGCCTGCAAAAAAGTGGGGTCCCAGAAGCAATGTGGGAATATCAACAAAAGGGTTAGCTGTAGTTTTTGGGTCCTGGTTTGGTGGCCACCCAGCATAACCTACCAAACCCAGGAATTTCTAAAAACTAGACACCCGGGAGAAGACTTGGTGGTATGCCTCATTTGGACCCCATAAAGCTTTATTACCAACAATGCCCTGCAAACCTTAACATGTGACTAAAATCACACATTTTCCTTGCATTACTGTGCCATATTCTTCCTGAATCAGAAGGAATCCACACAGTTCCTGCCAACCAGTGTTTCCACCCTTGTCCCAATAAAAATGCTGCCCCACTTTTGTGGCTAGGCCTAGTACCCGCAACAGGAATAGATCAAACTAACACCAATGAGAGTCCTTGCAAGGCTACCCTCATTGACCTTGGTTTGATCTGTTCTGTTGGAGGCACTAGGCCCAGTCACAGAAGTGAGGTATCAATTTTGTCAGATGGCTATGGGAAGTGCTGGGTGGAAAGACGTTTTGTGGCTGTCTTGCAAGCCTCAAACTTTGGCCTAAACATGTTTTCCTCACATTTCTGTGATAAAAAAATCTGGAATCTGCAATTCCCACATTGCTTCTGGGTAACACAAGCTTATGAGAGCCATGCAAATCACCTCAGCTTGGATTTCCCTATGTGCCTATTTTTTAAAAAATGTACAGGTTTGCTAGGTTTTCCTAGCTGCTGACTGAGCTAGGGCCCAAAATCCACAGCTAGGCACCTTGCAAAAAAAGGGTCTGTTTTTTGTGGGACAATTGGATGTGTCCATGCTACGTTTTGGGTAATTTCCTGTCATGGACATTAGGCCTACCCACACAAGTAAGGTACCATCTTTATCAGAAGACTTAGGGGAATGCTGGGTGGAAAGATGTTTGTGGCTCCCCACAGATTCCAGAACTTTCCATCACAGAGATGTGAGGAAAATGTGTGTTTTTTTAGTCCAAGTTTTAGGTTTGCAAGAGATTCAAGGTAACACAACTTGGTAAGTGTCATGCAAGTCACCCCATCCTGGATTTCCTTGGCTGTCTAGTTTTCTAAAATGTACAGGTTTGTTAGGTTTCCTTAGGTGCTGGTTGAGTTAAGGCCCAAAATCCACAGCTAGGCACCTTGCAAAAAAAGGGTCAGTTTTCAGTGGAAAAATGTGATGTGTCCATGTTGAATTTTGGGCCGTTTTCTATCATGGGCACTAGGCCTCCCCCAGAAGTGAGGTACCTTTTTTGTCAGAGGACTTAGGGGAATGCTGGTTGGAAGGAAGTTTGTGGCTCTCTGCATATTCCAGATCTTTCCATCACAGAAATGTGAGGAAAATGTGTTTTTTTAAGTCAATGTTTGAGGTCTGCAAGGGATTCTTGGTAACACAACCTAATGAGAGCCATGCAAGTCACCCCATCCTGGATTTCCCTAGATGTCTTATTTACACAAAATATAGGTTTTCTAGGTTTCTTTAGGTGCCAGGTCAGCTAGGCCTCAAAATCCACAACTAGGCACACTGAAAAAAGGGCCAGTTTTCAGTGGAAAATGGGATGTGTTCATGTCGCGTTTTGGGCTAATTCCTGTCCCGGGCACTAGGTCTACCCACACAAGTAAGGTACCATTTTTATCAGAAGACTTAGGGAAACTCTGGGTGGAAGGAAGTGTGTGGTTCCCCGCAGATTCCAGAACTTTCCATCACAGAAATTTAAGAAAAAGGTTTTTTTAGTCAAAAGGAAGTGTGTGGCTCTCTGCAGAGTCCACAACTTTCCATCATAGAAATGTGAGGAAAATGTGTTTTTTAGTCAACATTTGAGGTTTGCAAGTGATTCTGTGTAAGACAACCTCATGGGACCCATTTGATTCACCTCATCCTAGATTTCTCTAGGTGTCTAGTTTTCAAAAATGTATAGATTTGCTAGGTTTCCTTGGATGCCGGCTGAGCTAGGGCCCAAAAGCCACAGCTAGGCACATTGCAAAAAAAGAGTCCGTTCAAACTGGAAAAATGTGATGTGTTTATGTTGTGTTTTGGCTGTTTCCTGTTGCAGGCACTAGGCCTACTCACACAAGTGAGGTACAACTTTTATCAGGAGACTTGGGGGAATACAGAATAGTTGTGCCTTCCAAAAGTAAGACAGTGTGTAAGAAAAACACATTTTGAGAAATGTCCTCTAATTCACATGGTAGTATGGGTACCCATCAGATTCAGAGGTGCGTAAATTACAACTGCTGCTAAACTCCATATCTTGTGCCCATTTCAGAAATACATAGGTTTCCTTGATACCTATTTTTCACTATTTATATTTTACCATATAAATTGCCATTGCAAGGCGTAGGTCAGTTATGGGCTTTGGGTACCTTGAGTTCTTGCACAACCCACAAACCCTATATCTCCCCACCACCAGAACAGCCTAGCAGATGTAATAGTATATGCTTCTGTAAATTGGCCATCATGATGAGAAGTTACAAATAACAATGTTGTCACAAATTACAATTTTTTCCTACTAATCCTCAATATTTTAATTACAACACTTAGGCCCTCATTATGAACTTGGCGGTCTCGACCGCTAGGTACTGAAGGCAGTGGGTACTGCCACAGGTGGCCCTCCATCACCGCCATGCTGCCCGATTTACAGGCAGTGATCTACGCGACGGGTGCTACTGCACCCGCCGCACATCTGCAGTGTCCCAGCCCAGCAGAATGTTTATTATTCGGCCGGCGGGGTCTCAAAGGGGCTGGCGTTCTGTGATAAGACCGCCAGCATGAACACGGCGGGGATTCCCGCCGTGTTCATAATGACCCCCTTCATTTTCTAAGGAAAACCTTAATGGATCTACACAAATGGCCCTGTGCTAAATTCAGACGTTTGTCTACTTTTAAGAAATGTATAGCTGTCCAGGATCCAAATGAGGTTCACATCCATTTCTACCACAAACTAGAAGGAGGTTGAAAGCACAACAAAAATAGGAAAAATTGGCTATCTCCCAGTAAAATGCCACAACTGTGTTAAACAATGTGCTTTTTCTGAATCAAATCTGCCTGATCCTGAAAGTTGGGTAGATGGCAATTATAGCAATGCAAACATTTCATTGATGCCATTTGCAGGGAAAAAGCAGACACTTTCTTCTGCTTCACTTTTTCCTATTATTCCACCCAAAAGACACAAAATGTAGCTATATTTTTGGTATTTTCTGAGTCCTAATCAGGGGAATCCACAAAGACTGGGTACCTTTGGAACCCCCAGGATGTTGGAAAAAAGGACGAAAATTTGGTATGGATAGCTTATGTGGACAAAAGATTATGGAGGCCTAAACGTGAATTACCTCAAATAGCCCAAAAAAATCTGTGCAAGTCAAAAGCCCTGTCATTTTAGTATAAGTTTAAAACCACCAAAAATCATTTTAATTGTGGCATGAAATTGTTACCTTTGTTATACAGTCGTTATTTGGTACTCTAAAACTTGTATGGATCAGCTAATCGTGTCTTTTGATACTCTAGAAGCATTTCATAAATAGTGTCACCTCAGACCCCAAGAAATCAAAGTGGTGATGACCTAAGCAGCACAACAAAAAATATTCAGCATTCATACTTCACTTAATCGTCCAACTCAAAATAGTACCCTAAAAAATACAATATCTTACAAAGTTTGTGAGTTGCATTTAAAATGTCTGGCACAATTTCAAATAGTGGTGTTCTATATGTAGTATGCTTTCATGTGGGATAGTGTAGGGTCTGTAAAGCACCGAGTTGCCCCTCCCCCCGCCTCCCCCAAGCTCCCTGAGCAGCAGTGAACAACCCCCAGCATAGGAAAAGCACCTATTGCCTCATTGATTACCTGCTTGCTCCAGAACTTATCTGTGTAGAGCCCCTCTCCCCCAAAAAACTACTTCTGCTTAGTCCTATTTTATTTTCATTGAGGAAAATGTAGAGAGACTACCTATATATAAAGTTCCTCCCATGTGTGATTCTATCGCGATTAATCTGCCGAAGTCATCATAAAATAGGGAGATGAGAGTGCCACTCTTGGCTTTCCTGCTTGACCAACAATGCACTTCACCTTCTTGTGCTCGTTCTCATTAACTGCCAGCATAAGAATTGCAGTGTCCGATGACTAAGCAGTCCCCAGCACGTGCAGCCCTCCGCACATGATACTGCTGGTCCCTGGCGCGTGCATCTCCAGCTGCGTCCTGCGACGGGTGCAGGCCTGTCTCAAGCTGCTAGTCCCTGGCGCATGCATCTCTTGCTTTTGCAGAAGGATGTGGGCCTAGGATGAGTGCACAAGCATACAAATCAATTATAATTGCTGCAATAGTGGGACTCTTGTATCTGTGGGCCGAGCACCCCTGACACAAGCTTATCACAACGGTCCCCTACACCGGAGCGTGCATCTCCGGCTGCTAGTACCGGAAATTCAAATAGCTTAAGATCCCAACATCGCGCGCAGGATTTTAGCACGGGAAAGAAGCACCTGTCGCTTGCACACAGCCACAAATGGTGGCTCTTTCGCTTGCCGGGGAAGAGTCACCTGAGGCGCAAAAGGAGACAAAGCTGGGGGTAAGTTTTAGAGCTCCTCGTCGTCAGCATACTGAAACAGGCGGAATGTATTCTCGCTCGACAAGAAAACCTCCGGCCGTCTCAGCAGAGGCGAGAGAATCATCTAGTTCTTCCGCGTTTATTCCTGTTAACGTAGATATAGGTTATGAGAAGTGTACAATAAAGTGTTTCGACCACCAGCAAAGAAGGCAGGATTATCAGGGAAATTCGTCTCACGCTACACTGCGGCACGGCAGTTAGAAGGGCAAAAGTAACAGATGTGTTTATTTCAAATGAAATGAGGAACAGCAGGCATATACTTTTCACAGCCCCAATCTTTACAAATCTGAAACCTTTTAAATTCAAATTATTCACCACATCAAAATGATTATCGTTAATCTAATACTGTGACTAAGGACTGGAAAAGCCAATACGCCTGGTTTGGTTTATACGTATATTCGTTTTTGTAAAGTATTAGTTTTTTTTATGTAATCAAATTAGCACTCGTCATCGTGTATCACATTAAGCCAGAAATATTGGTCGGTGATGTAAAAGATCACTGCTGACATCTGCGGAGAGCTGCATGCCAATAGGTCGAGTCCAAGCAATTTCACCCCATCCATCCTTTCCTCCTGCCGAGTTGGATAACTTGCGCACGATTAAATACAGTTAATAACACCTGTTATTTACAGCGTAAAGAAAAAAACGAGGTTGTATTTTGAGTGCTATAAAAACGCAAGCTCTCATTATTTCTATAACGAGCCCTAGGAGGGATTTAGACAGTTAATCACAAGGCATTTCACTTCCCTCACGTCGTAGGTCCTGTAAATGCAGGGGAAAAAAATACGGAAATGCTCTACAAAGACATCCGAAAAATTGAAAGCTTAAAGGAAAAGCAAGGAGTGGGGAATGGCCAATGAGCCCATAAAGGATGGCGATGAAACAACATACATTAGATGCTACATGGGGTTTCTTTCCCCTTGCCCGTGCATTGCTCCACCGTCTCTCCTGGGAGCTTCCGACAAAATATCTATCTATCTATCTATCTATCTATCTATCTATCCATCCATCCATCCTATTTTTTCTTTTTGTAAAACGCAATAATTCTCTCCTTCCATATCTTTTCGTGAACCGATAACTCTGAATAGGCGCAGACACGCACCCTAAACACACAACGGAATGTACATTACGGACGTACGGCGCAAGTGGCGTGAAATGCCGAGTGGGACTTCGGCGCGCTCTGGAGCCAATGAGTATCTTTAGGAGGCGGGAGGGGGGTGCTCTTTCGACCGAGTAGAAGAGGATGACGCGTGCTGCAAATTAATTAGAGGCCTGTACCAACGGCCGCGTCATTAACCCCTGCCCTGTGATCAACACCCCCACCCCCAAACCTGCACGCTCTGGACTTCAAAGGGGCACGCGGGATGGGCTCTAAGGACGCGGTCTGTGGCAGATGCACACTATTCGCCGTATTTAAACAAGGAGCTCATTTGAACAAAAGCCCCCTGCTTGAAATGCACAGAGGGGGTTCCTATGGGAACAAATCCCAGGCCCCCAAAAAACGTTAATGTCTCATGAGAGTCCTGATCTGGGGCTTTTTGGGACGTGGGAACATTAGGATCGAGGGGCCGAGGCGGTGGTGTCTGGGGGCGCACTTGGTGGTTTGTAGGGTCCCATCTGCGGGACAGCTGTCTGGCGCGTGCAGCCACCATGCTGCAAAGAGCCCCCAAGGGAAAATGGGCACAGAATGGGGAGACAGAGCGTTACAGGAGGAAGAGGGGGCTGGGCACGGCCAGTACTCAGCGCTCAGCAGCTGACAGCTCGTTTTTGAACGTACATATTGTTCACCTTGAACTCTATCTTTTCTTTTGAGGGATCATGGACTCGAGGGGGGGCCTTGATGGGTAATTTTGAACGTTTTTAGCATTAACTTGCTGTAAATATCCGTTTATGTATAAGCTAATAAAAGGCTACACGAGGTGTGTCAAACACTGTTTGTTGCACAGCTTAGAGAAACGACAGATGATGCCCCCGCTCAATTCAAACTCAAAAAGAGCGGGAAGTGCCCGTTCTCTATGAAATGGTACTATTCAGTCATAATAGTCGAGTCCTTCCTATAATAGTGGGATTAGAGGCATCGGCGTCTTGTACTTTCAGTAGTAGATGACTATTCAACATGAAATAACGTTTTTTATAATGCACACGAATATGTCCGCGTATTTGCATCTTTGCGCATCTCATTTGCCCACACGGCAAGCGTATTTATAAAATGCAAACATTCATGCATCAAATATGACATTCTAGGCTTACCTTGGCTGTATCTGTTCATGAGACATTCGCCTAATCACTACAGATGTCCAGCTCTTGTGAGGGTCGTGAATACATCCATTGGCTGGAAAGATGACAACTGCAGCTCGTACACAACCAGCCGTACAAAAGTACTAACAAACAAAGCTAAGACAAAGCCCAAACTGTACAGCATCACCGCTCAATTACATGCGTAGACAAACTAGGAACTCCAGAACACCAGTCACACACGTGCATAGCTAGGAAAACAACTGCACAAAATATAAAAACTTTATAACAGACTAAATCGCTATATTAAAATAGCCACGCAAGCACAGACCTACCCACTATAACAGACTAAGCTGCTATGTAAAAGTAGCCACGCAAGCACAGACCTACCTCCCTTTCTACCACACACATAGACAAACAACAACGAGGCGTACAGTTGAGCTGGTTTTACAAGCCTAGAAACATCTCTATCCCGCCATCTCCCTTTACTCAAAACTATCCCCCTACATCCCACATATTCAGTCTACTCCAGTTCCACCATAATTCTTCGGAAAGTTCTGACCCGCATGTGCATTAGCAGAGGACCACAGTGTTGCTGCTTCGGCTGTTACTGCATCGAAATGTAACTCCCTGGCTCGTGCCTCCCGGCAGTAGCTGTGGGGAAGTCTCCACTCGTCCAGACTAGGCTCTGAAGGCGCGTGCAGGGATGCCTGTCTGGACCAATAGAAGAAGCGCTCGTGCCTGGCGCGTGCAGTCCAGGCTGCTGCCTCTGGTGACCTAGGTCCCGGGAAGCAAGACAAGGCGCGTGCAGATCAAGCTGCAGGACAGTGGTCAGGGAGTGTTTGTCCCTGGCGCGTGCAGCTTAAGCTGATATCTTTGGAGGGTTATCCCCGGGTACTGGCGCGTGCATGTCCTGCTCGCGACAGGCTAAATTCAATGGGTTGCCTACGCTAGTATACCGCAAAAGGCGCAGGGCTCGCGCCAGCAGCTTGCTGGTGTGAGGCACTCATACTCGCTAAAAGAGTTAATTTTACTTTTGTGCAATTCGCTTGTATACATTTAGCTACTTCGCCATTAAGGGCAGTTTTAAAAGACTGTTAAATAATCGAGGTTGAAACAGCAGGTGATGAGATTGTGAGAAGAGCGTGGTAAAAATAACGGAGCAAGAGAACGCAGGGATCAAGCAGGATATATGTTGAGTGACGAGAAAATAAAGGTAGAGGAGTCAAGAAGAATGGCGTAATTTGATAAAATGGAGAGGAAACTGAAACGGAGAAGTAGGATAATGGAAGGCGTATTGAGGGAAGGCAGGGGGTAAGCACCGGCGTAAGGGGTGGAGATAGGTTTTATAAAGGGAAGGAATAAGAGTACAGAAGGAGAAGGAAAAGAAGAGGCACAGAGAAGAAACAGGGAAAGGAAGTAGAGTGAATTAAGGATCGATGAAAGCCAATGGAATGACAGAGTGCAGAATCTACGCGTCTATATATTAATCTACCCCCTTTTTTTATTTCATTGTTCAAACCACGTGGCATCAACACCCTGTTTAATTTTGAAATGTAACCGCCAGCGTCCAATTCAGGCACAGATGAGGTGCTGAAATTATAGCATGACGTTTGGGGGGATGGGAGGAAGGGTGGCGCGTGCCGAAAGCTCACTAATGATTTACAGCTCATCATCCGACGAGTGCATCAACCCTTTGCCCTTGTGAGGCACCGACATATCCTACTGCTCTGAGTCCCAGTGACAGCTGCTCGGTGCAGCTTCAAGAGCGTGCACCTGCTCTTGGGATGCCCTCAGATTTAAAAACCCAAGAATAAGGCGGGATCCTGCTAAAAACTCCTTCTGGCCGATCCAATTAGTGCAACGCTTTATGTTAGGATTAGATTGCCCTTTCAGGCTTCATGTCAGTAAAACGTCTATGTAACGCCACTCACAGTTACAAAGGAATTCTCTTTACAGATCCAATCTGGAAAAACAAAGACCTTTGTAGATGTTGGGCATCTTCTTAGCGGGAATGAGGTAGGTGCGCTTGTGAGTGCTGAAGAATCTTTTGAAGGAAAGGATTCGCCCAGTTCAAACGGTCAGTATCATCGACCATCCAATCTGGATCCAGCCGAACCAGAGGCTGACACAGAGACTTTCGTTGAGCGGATATTTTCAAAAACGTCTCATTTAAGTGGTTGAATCCTTACTATCATTTTTCACTTATTTATCGGGATAGTCAGAGCATCGCCTCTGTGGTTCTATTGCTACATATGTTAGGAATCGTTCAGCCTTTAACCCCTTCGTTGTGAGGCCTTCTCTCCTCCTCCTCCCCCTGTTGCTGAGCCTTTTTTGGCTGTGTGGGGTAGTAGGCCCTTATGGATCCATTTTTTTTTCTAGATAAGGTATCCATGTCAAATTTGCCTCCTTTTTTCCAACATCCTGGGGATTCTAAAGATACCCAGGTTTGTTGGTTTCCCTGGAGGGGACCGAGAAAATAGGCAAAATATAGCAACATTTTGAGTTTTTTGAAAAAGATGGGATAAAAGTGTTTATTTATTTTTTGCTAAAAAAGGGCATCCATGAACGGTTTAATGTATTGAAGTCTCAATCTTTCCAGCTTTCAGGAACATGCAGAGCTGAATCACAAATCCTAATTTTGCACCACAGTTTTGGCATTTGTCTCAGAGGTAGCCTATTTTCCCTCCTTCCAGTTTGTGGCGTAAACCAGTGTGAAACCTATGGGTGATTCAGAAAAGCTATAGAATAATGAAAAATAGACAAACGTCCAAATTCAGCAGACAGTTTTATGTGTAGATCTCTCAAGGTTTTCTTAAGGAAAATAACTGTTGTAATAAAGAAATATTGAAAATGAGTAGGGAAAACTGGGCATTTGTGACAACACTTTAATCAGTAACTTTTTGTCACAATGCTAGATTTGCAAAAGCATTATACCATTACGTATGCTAGACACCTCCGGTTGCGGGGACACATAGGGTTTGTAGGGTCTCCAAGAACCCAAGGGATCCAGAGCAAACAACTGAGCTGTACCGAACAATGAGTTTTCATTGAGCACCGAGTATAGACCAGTCCTTACAGCGAAATAGGCAGAGAGAAAATGGGTATCAAGAAAATGTAAGTATTTCTTAAATGGGCACAATTTATAGAGTTTAGAAGCAGTGGTCGTTTATACACTGCTGAATTTGTGGGTACCTGTACTAGTGTATGATTTGGAGGGTATTTTTCAAAATGTCATCTTTCTTATACACTAGTTTTCATTTGAAAAGCAACAAATGCAGCAAAATCAAATTGGCAATAACAAATGTTCTATTATTCTATGCTCCCCAAAGTCTACCAATACAAATGGTACCTCACTTCTGTAGGTAGAGCTAGTGCCCGCAACAGAAAATGGCCCAAAATGCAACATGGACGCAGCACATTTTTCCACCTAAAACTGACCCTCTTTTTCTATTGTAACTCTAGATTTTTGACCCAGTTCAGCTGACACCTAGGAAAACCTAGCCAACCTGTACATTTTTTAAAGCTAGAAATCTAGGGGTTTCCAGGGTGAGCTGACCTGCATGGCTTCCACTTAGTTTTCTTACCCAGAATTCCTTGCAAACCTCAAACTTTGACTAAAAAAAAGATATTCCTCACATTTCTGTGATCGAAGGTTCTAAAATCCGAGGGGAGCCACAAACTTCCTTCCACCTGGAATTTCTCCAAGTTTCCTGATAAAAATGGTACCTCACTTGTGTGGGTAGACATACTTCCCGTGACAGGAAATGGCCCAAAATTCAACATGGACGCAGCCCATTTTCCCACCAAAACTGACCCTCTTTTCCTGATGTGGGTAGCTCTAGATTTAGGACCCTAGCTGAGCTGGCACCTAGGGAAACATTGCCATCCTGTACATTTTTGAAATCTAGATACTTAGGAGTATCCCGGGTGGGCTTACTTGTGTGGCTCTCACCACATTTTGTTTACCCAGAATCCTTTTCAAAATTCAAACTTTGACTAAAAAACACATTTTCCTCACATTTCTGTGATGGTACGTTCTAGAATCCGTGGGGAGCCTCAATCTTTCTTTACTTTCTTTACTGTGTTATTGTGTGTGTGTGATGGACAAATACTTTACACATTACCTTCTAAGTTAAGCCTGCCCACTCTGCAGCAAGCTACCAGAGGGTGAGCATAGGTTAATTTAGCTCTTGTAGTTGACTTGCCCTGACTAGGATTGTGGGCCTTATTTGGACAGGGTACATACCGCTGCCAACTAGAGACTTAATTTGTAACAGGAAACCTAGCCAACCTGTACATTTTTGAAAACTAGACACATAGGGGTATCCTGGGTGGGCTGGCTTGAGTGGGTGTGACCAAGTTTAGTTACACAGAATATCTTAGAATCCTCAAACTTTGATTAAAAAAACACATTTTCCTCACATTTCTGAGATGAAGTTCTAGAATCCATGGAGAGCCACAAACTTCTTTCAGGTCTCCCACTAAAAATAGTTCTTCACTTGTGTAGGTAGACCTAGTGCCCGCAACAGAAAACGGCCCAAAACGCAACATGAGCACAGCCCCTTTTTCTACCCAAAACTGGCCCGCTATTTCCAATGTGGGTAGCTTTAGATTTTGGACCCGAGCTCAGCTGGCAGCTAGGGAAACCTAGCTAACCTGTACACTTTTGAAAATTAGACACCTAGAGGTATCCAGGGTGGGATGACTTGCATGGCTCGCAACACATTTAGTTACCCAGAATCCCTTGCAAAACTCAAACTTTGACTAAAAAAACAAAATGACCTCACATTTCTTTGATGGAAAGTTTGAGAATCCGTGGGGAGCCACAAATTCCCTTCCACCTGGCATTTCCACAATTCTCCTAATACAAATGGTACCTCACTTGTGTGGCTAGAGCTAGTTTCTGCTACAGGAAATGGCCAAAAATGCAACATGAATGCAGTCCATTTTTCCACCCAAAACTGAACTGCTTTTTCCAATGAGGGTAGCTCTAGATGTTAGACTCTAGCTCAGCTGGCACCTAAGGAAACATAACCAACCTAAACAATTGTGAAAACTAGACACCTTGTGGTATCCAGGGTGGGCTGATGTTCCTGGCACTCACCAGGTTTAGTTACCCAGAACGCCTTGCAAACCTCAAACGTTGACTAAAAAAACACATTTTCCTCACATTTCTGTGATGGAAAGTTCTATAGTCCACAGGGAGTCATAAACTGTCATTCACCTGGTATTCATTCAAGTCTCCTGATAAAAATGGTACCTCACTTGTGTGGCTGGGCCCAGCGCCTGTACCAGAACAAATCAAACCAATGTTAAAAATGTCAAAAAGGGTCCCTTTGCCAGGACTCACATTTATGTTAGTTTGATCAGTTCCTGTCACAGGCACTGGACCAAGCCACACAAGCGGGGAAGCATTTTTATTTAAACAATTAGTAAAACTCTGGGTAGTGGGAATAGAATGGTTTCCTTCTGATTTTGGAAGAATATGGCACAGAAATTTAAGTTTAAGGAAAATGTGTGATTTTAGTCACATTTTGAGGTTTGCAGGGCATTATGGGTAAGAAACATGTAGGGATCCACAAGAGGCACACCACCCCGTACTCACCTAGGTGTCCAGTTAATGAAAATATCTAGAGTTAGTAATTTTCCTTAGTGACATTGTACACCTTGGCAGAGAAAAATATAAAAGACAAATATTACTTCACAACCATCTCCTCAAGTACACAGACATACTGGTTGGATTTGGCACAAGGGTGAGTAAGGTTCAAAACATTCAATTGTATTAACAAAAGATTTAAAAAAATGAAATGCACTGTTAATAATTGAGATGTAAAAAAACGGAACCTATGACTCACAGCTCATGAGCTGTAAAGCCGCGACAAGGCACCAACTGCTTTACAGGCCATTTTCATACCTTTCATATGTGTCACACACAAGACCATTCACACCGCCAGCAATGAGCACAGTACATTACAACACTCACATCAACAGACAATGCCATGCAAGAGCCCATCACTTTCATACGCCCATATGACTGACACAGCAATCACACCATCTGTTGTGTGTGGACTTGCGTTTGGCTAGCAGTGTGTGCAGTGACCAGCAGCAACTCACACACACCGACAGCCAAATGCCAGCTCTTACACACCACCAGCCAACCACCAGTACATGCACTCCACCAGCCAAGCGCCAGTGCACGCAATCCGCCTGCCAAGCGCCAATCCACGCAAACCGCCAGCCAAGCGCCAGTTCATGCACACCACTGTCACATTTTCTTTTTAACAAAAAAGAAAACACAAATCAATTGAAAAGGATGAAAAACTATACCTACAAACATAGCAGCTCTAACTAAATACATCACATTAATGCCAACTGTGAAATCTGAACAAAAAATATAAAACAATACAGACCGGTGAGTTTCATTTTACGCTTCTAATAACTCCGTTGTGTATGGCACGATTTAAAACATGCGGGCACACACTCGGGACATTACGTACGACTCTCCTTTCATGTGTATCTTCGGCTACAGACTCTACCTCTCCTCCAGGGATGTTTTTTTTGGTGGGTGGGAGAAATGTAATCCGGAAAGTGGCGATCTTCGATTCTAGCCACATCCTCCACCACTCCAACTCTAGGAAACTTACCAGTTCCACTACAATAAGGCTACGTATCACAGACCTCTGAAACTGAACACACAGCATCTTTGAATCTGGAGAACAATCCTTGAATACAACAAAAGCATTGAAGGTTGCTAAATGGAATAAATGGATAGGCATCTTCTTATACTAACTGTAAGTCTTATGTAAGGCTCCAACCTCTGATCTACTCTATCAACACCACCCATGTGCTCATTGTAGTCTAAATGTGCACAGGTTTGCGCACTTCATCAACCTGACCTAAAACAGTCACAGGTGAAGTACTTTTATCATGGATGGTAGTCAGCATGTTCACATCTCTCCTATCTGCAAATTTCACCGCTAGAAGTTCACCACTACACAAGGCTCTGCACTGTCCCCATGCAGATATTTTACAAACAAGCTCTTTTGGATAACACTTAGGGTTAGAGCAGATTGTGTCACAAGCAACAGTGTCCACTTTGAAAAATTCCCTGAACAACTGCACACCAGCATAGAAGTTATCTATGTATAAATAGTGACCTTTGTTAAAAAGTCCTCTACCAAGTTCCCACACAATTTTCTCACTAACTCCAAAAGTGGATGGACAACCAGGAAGGTCAATATTGGAATCCCGACTAGTGTACACCCTGAAATTATAGACTTATCCAGTACTATTCTCAGACAGCATATACATATAATTCCATAACATGCCCTCTTGCTAGGAATGTACTGCCTTAAAACCAAACGGTCCTTGAACAAGACCAAAGATTCATTCACAGCTATTTATTTCCCTGGAACACAGAATCAATCTACAAAGTGATCAAGGACAGGCCGAATCTTAAAAAGACGGTCACAATCAGGGTGATCTTCTGGCAACACTGAAGCATTATCAACAAAATGCAGCATCCGCAGCAGAAGCAAATACTGATCATGACTGATGTTTGTAGGAAATATAGTCTTTGCCATCAAGGGACTAGTATACCAATATGAAGACAGAGACATCTTCCTTATCAAGCCCATCAAAAAAGTTGAACTCAAGAACTTCTTCAACTCATTCAGATTTGTGAGAGTCCACTGACTAGCTCTAGAGTGGGGCTTAAGTCTGACACTGTTGTCCCTCAAATACAGCTCACCATACAAATTATACTGGTCAACAATCTCATCCAAAAATACATCACTCATAAACAACTGAAAGGAATTTATAGGTGAAACATTTTCAGTATTCACTCTACACCCTGCAATACCAGTTAAGGCAGGCAATGCTTACTGCACCATGCTTAGGGCAACCCAGAGTTCAGCACTTCCAATGGGACACCTTTCAGCCCCAGGTTACAATCCAGATGCCTCATGCTGCACGTCAGTGTCCTCCTCTAAAAGAAAACCTGCCACAGAGATACCCAAAGAAAACCCAGTCGAAAAAGAGGCACTTCTTCTGAGAGTGGTTTCATCATCAGATGATTCCACTTGGAAGGAAAATGCACTGTTAGAATATTGGATTGCCTCCTCTGTCTCAGATGCAGGGCCTGTCTCATAATCATGGTCAGAGGAAGAATTGAAAAGCTTACCAACACCTGCTGAGTAGTAATCCTACAGCTAGCCATAATCCTTACTAACAAAAGTAACTTGACAAATAAGTCAAGAATAACCAACACTGTGTAAAATAAGTAATAAACAGAATGTGGCTTTATCAAACGGAAAGTAAAACTTCTGGTAATCTTGAAGGAAAAGTCAATAACAGAATACAAATCACACAAAGACCTATATACTCAAAATTATACCACTCACTTGCCTGAGACATCTAAACTCAGGATCACCTGCATCTACTCTACACAGACACAGCAAGCACCAACGATATCCCACTAGAAAGGAAATACAAAAAAAACAATAATTCAAAAGACAACACAATATGCATTGTGCACAAATTCAAGGAGAATTGCACACACAATAAAACAGAAGCTAAACATGTTGCCATTATTACACCATTTGCAAAAACACACTCATGCAGGGAAAGCATACTCAGAGTAAACAGTACAAACATGTTTTCTTACCAAACACATGCAACCACACAAACTGGTGCTCTACAAATGTCGAAAACACAAAAAGAAGTCACAGCACAGGAAATCAAAAGCTTTGCACTAGAATAAAAAAGAGAAATAAAACATTACAATCACAAATGCAAATAATGACAAGAAACAAAACAATTAACATTATAAAACACACAGAAACGATCCTCGGTGTCTAGCGTTTTTTTGCCCCTGGGGGGCCGAAACAGAGATAGGTAATGCCCCAAGGGGAGCAACCCTTTCTATATACAGGGAGGGGCAATCCAGAATCCCATGAGTTAGATTTTCCTCTCCAGGCAGATCTCTGCAGGCTCAAACTAATGCTTGTAGAACTGCTAAATGACTGCTACTCATTCCAGCATCAGTTATTTTTCGAGGCCTGACTCAAAGTAAGACATAGATAAAAGTCACTGCCTCTGCTAACACATGTAAGGGTGTCATATTACAGTGCGGTTCAATATTTGAGTTGGTGGAAAAACCCTATATAGTCCTCATGTTTACCATTGTTCTGTACTTGACATAGATAAAAGTCACTGCCTCTGCTAACGCATGTAAGGGTGTCATATTACAGTGCGGTTAAATATTTGAGTCAGTGGAAAAACCCTATGTAGTCCTCATGTTTACCATTGTTCTGTAACTTTATTCTGGAACCACTTGTTTCACTGCAGGTCATTTAGCTCTAGTTGTCCAAGCAGTACTGCTCCAGAGACATTGTTATTAACTCCTCTAATATACGTTAGTTTCTTCAGAGCATTAAATATTGCTTGGTTTGACTTAGGTAAATCAAATAAACGTGAAGACTAAGCTACAGTGGATGAAGTTGATGCCATCATGCACCTTCTTCCAAAGATTAAATCTTCCAGTCTTTCAAGTAGTTCCAGCCTTGCATAACATTTTTGTCCCTATTTTTCTTCTGGTCATGTGCTTGGTGAGGGTGATGGGCCTTTAGAACCCGGAGACCACCAGCAGGCCCTCCCCTGACACCGGCTATACGCAGACAGACAAACTTATTTGTTGGTAGAAGTTTTTATTACAAATTTTGTCTTGATACTTCATCACACATATTTAAACCATAAACCACGTCAAAGAAACTTCAGTCATATTTACAAAACATAAACCATATTCATAAGATGTAATCTGTAACTATAAATCATTTGCATTGTGACAGGATCCCTTCCTGTCCTGAACCTCCATTGGACCACACAAGTGAACCGTACTTCACCTGTATCCCTAGGGGGGGCGGCTGCCCTGACTTCACCACAACCCTATGATTTTAAAGAAGAAGCCCACCCTAGCCAATTCTCTTGTTTTTAACAAGAATACTAAAAGGTATGTGAACATTCTATCCTTTAGTCTGTGAGTAATCACTGAGTTACTTATACGATAGCAGCATCTACTGTTTAGCGCTAATGGATATCATTCTGCCCAATCTTCAATATGGCATGAAGCCAGGCATGGATGTCACTTATCACCTACTTTACATGGCTTTTATATGGAACTTCCTTTAGCGTATTGGCCGGTTAGGGATAGTGACATTGCCCCAATACTACGTCACGGCCTTAAGGGGAGGATAGCTGTACTTGCTACTGACATGGCTAATCATACACCATGTTGTCAAAGGATTACCCACAAACAAACACACACTCAAGAAATGTGAGCAGTATGCGGAATCTAACCTCGAGTCAGGGAAAATCAAGATCCTTTTTACTAGGGCGTCTGCAGCTTGAGGATCTGCATGCTATGACCTTATATGACTCCTCAGTGCCTCACTGACACGTGATAAACCTTGTCATTTATAAAAAATCTAGAAGGGGACTTTCATAAACTTGAGCTAGATAACAAGCAAGTGGCATAATACCCCACTGAAACTAGTTGATAAAGTCAGCACTGTTAAAGAGTGTTTTTCTACCTAAATGCATCTTTGCGCCCTTTAACTTCATGTGCCCACCCACGTCTTTCATGAACTTTATGCAGCCATCTTGGTAAGATCATCTAACGGCATAAAAAACTACGACATCTTGCATGGTTTTTCCTCAGCTCTTGTTGTGGTAAAAAGACGTGGAGCCCTCTTAACATATTGCAATACTTTTGGACTGCTTTAAGGAGTGTTTTTGATTCACTGTAATATTTTGTTTATTTTTATTTTTTGATGTTTTCTTTGATACGACTTGACATAATTAGAGTTTTACATTCGGCAATCCCAGGTTTAAAAAAAAAAAAAATAATCCGTTGTGGCTGAAATAAAATGTTATTTTCACACAACTAAGCTTATAGGGCTTACTGTCATCTTAAACTGCCAAATGCTGTTTGTGATATTTAAAGATGGCTGTAGCAAAACTTAAATTACTTAGAGGCATATTCACAAGCCCCTAGCCCACCAGATCAACACTTACTGTGATTCCTTGGTGGCGCTATGCCTTGCGCCATCATTACAAGGTGGCATTAAGCCACTTTTTGTGCTTAATGCTGCCTTGTAAATATACCCCGTTGCAGTTTTCGGCAGCAGATGTTCGTGCAATGGGTGTTGCTGTGGGCTTACCCATGCAACACCCATTGCTTTTTGGCTCTGCCCCAGATTTACAAGAAATTGTAGATCTGAGGGAGCGTCAAAAGTTAATGCCATCCCAGGGGTGGCATTAGCATGGCGCAACGAGGAGAAATACTTTTATTTCTCCTTGTTTTCGCTTTTTCTATGTGCGGCATTCTGGAGCACACATAGAAAGAGCAAAAGGCGTTTAATGATTGTCTGTGTGCAGGAAGGTATCCCTTCCTGAACATAAACAATCATTAAATAATGACGATTTGCTACTTCTATGAGTGCTGTATTCTTCAGCACACATAGAAGTGCCAAATCGTCATTATTGAGTGTTTATTTGCAGGAAGGGACACCTTCCTGCACATAAACAATCATTACCTGCAATGTATGCACCCTTGCACTGTGGTGCAAGGGTGGCTGTGTTGCTGCTAGGCAGCTAAATTTAGCGCTGGGGAAAGCACAGGGATACAATGTATTTTTGTAAATATGGCACATCCCTGTGTTTCTGAAATCACGCAGTGTGGCGCTGCCAATTCTGGCGCACGTCGTGTTGTGCCACTTCCTTGTAAATATGCCCCATAATTAATTTCCACACCAGAGTGCAGAGATGCATTTTTTCATTTTTCAAGTTTGACATAATTAGCTGTGCAATTTAGGATCTCTAAAAAAATCTTTGACATGTCTACACTTTAGCACATTTTTAGAAAACACGACCATGGATTACTCTAACAACATTTGTGTGTTACTGTTTATTAAATCGATTCTGTATACTGAAATCCTACTCCGTTTCTCTGTGTCTTAAAAGCATGCAGAGACTGTTGATGTTAATTGTTGGGTAGATAAAGGGACCTGCTGGTGCCTGTACCTATGAGCTTCAAAAGTACAAATCGATATAGGATCTATGTGGTTCTCATGCTTCAAATTCCGAATGGGGCCAGATATGGAGAATGGAGTCTTGTATAAGAGTCATCCTGACCCACATCCAGCGGCAATCACAATGCACCATCTTTTCATCTGTAGCCTTAATGAATAATTGTGGAAAGCATTTTTAACGGGCACAAAGCTTCGATATCATGTATGGTGTTGCAAGTGTCTGACTTATGAGCTATTCTTCAACACAAAAATTGTGGCCTGTCAAGAATCACTCACAAGCGAAGAGACAAGTCTGCCATAATTTTGGAAGTGATGGTTTGAAATGTAAACGTTTTTTCTTTTTTTGCACAAATCATTTTTCCAGCTCATGGATGCTCTAGCAAACGTTATAATAATGTGTGGACAAAACTTAACTAAAATATTTATGCTGTGGCTTATGAATGATACCATGCCACTTCATATGACTACCCTTTAAAAAAAGTGCTGAGGTTTTCTCTTAAAATCATACACTTTAGAATTTATAAATTTTTTATATAGCTTGGTTATTGTTTTTTTTGCATTTCTCTGTGGTGACTTTCTGTACTTTGGCAACTATCCATTATAAAACAAAACTTGAAGAAATCTCAAGCAAACAGATAGAAACACTTTATTGCAAGATGAATTAGTTGAGTAGGAGGTTTTTCTTCAGACATGACATTACCTTCCTGATTCATGTGACATAAACACAGGTGGATCCACAGTGAACTATTTTGGGCTACTGAATAATTGCCAATAAACCAAAAACATAGGGGCTCATTGAGTTCAGCAGACGGTTTACATCGTCCACCGAACTTCCGACGGAGAGGCTGCCGCCATACAGGCTACCTCCCCGCCGGCAACATTAAAGTTTGCCGCTAGGTCAGCAGCCAGAAACCTCAGTTTCCACCTGCTGGCCTAGCGGGAAACAGCCTACAGCATTGTCTCCGGCTCGTAATCGAGCCACCTACAATGCTGTAGAGTGCCGGGTGCATTCTCAGCAGACAGTGAACATTGTGATGCTGCTGGCCAGGGGGGGCCCCTGCACTGCCCATGCCAAGTGCATGGACAGTGCAGAGGCCTCCCTGGGGCCCCCTGTACCCATTCTCCACCAGCATTTTCATGGCAGTGGTACTGCCATGAAACCACTGGCGTAGAAGGGGGTTGTAATCCCCAGGGTAGAGGTGCTTGTAGTGCTGCCCTGGTGGATTAGGATCGCCGCCACCTCCTGACCGCCGAGATCTCTGATCCTGGCTAAGCTGGCAGTTCCCTGGTGGCCCGACCACCAGAGCTGCTGGTTCCCTGGTGGCCCAACCGCCAGGGTGGTGATGAGGCACTCGGACTGCCGCAGAGGCGGCAGTCCGACTTCCATCTGTGAGTCTGGTGGTCTAGTGACTGCCAGACTTGTAATGAGGCCTATAGTTTGGACAGCCTGCCCTCTGGACTACTGAAATGGTGTCAGCCTTCCAGGGATTTGTTTGTATTGTTCTGGGATCTTTGTTTACAGGGAAGGGCGTAGCCACTGAATAAAGGGACAACATCATGATAGCAGGTCCGGTTGCAGTTAGGGCTGACACCTGGCCCTGGGAGGGGCATACCACCAGCACTTGGAACTTCGTGTTAATTTTTTTAATTCTTGAGCCTTTCCGCATTGGCCAGGGAGCTGCAGTTGGTGCCCATTGGTTGACAGGTGTCAGTGGGTTTGACTGGGTGGCAGGCAGGGACACAGGAAGGGGAATTTAAGCCCTGGGTTGATTTGAGCACTCGCATCACTTATTTGTTAGCTGTGCCCCTGCTGACCATTAACGCGAACTGCTGTCCTTGACACAAAGTTCTTTCTAGGTTGTGCTGGTATGGACGTTTAAAGGGCACAGCTGACTTTCGCGCCATGGGTCCTCTCTTTGTGAGGAAGCAGGGGAGGTCATTCTATAAAGATTATATCTGAAGGAACCAGTAGTTAGCACTCAGGCCCCTAAGTCACTTCACCTGGGTTCTAAGGATCTCAGGGAGGCCAAATATGACTTTAACAATGATGTCAGGTGATATCAATGTATAGAAGTTTGCCTACTCTTTTCCATTTTATGTAAAAGTATGTACATTGTGTGATGGTAATCAAATGTTATCATGCTATCTTGTGGTGTGATAAATATGGCCTGAGAACTGTTTTCTCACACGCAAAATCTGATGCTGCAGGCCAATTCTTTGCCTTTCTCTTTAGAGTTTGGCCTGTAATGCAGCAGGGGTGACTGGTATTCATGAGCAAAAGAGGCAAGAACAGGGAAATAAACACAAAGTTACTGCTCTGAGACAGTGTGCTGAATCACCTGGGTGAAATCTAGTTCGCTTTGCAGATGCCTTACTGCATAAGTGCCATCCGGGCGAGGTTTCCTTTAACCTGCAGGCACCAGCTACTGCAGTGACATCACTTGAGAGGAAGTGCTGAATTTAGAAAGCAAGTGATCGGGTTGCTTTTGGGGGCGCATGAACAGTAGCCCGGGGAGGGTTTACAAACTCCATCCACTTCTATGGCTGGGGGTGGGGTAGGCCGATAAGGACAAGGAGGACTTGGGTAGCAAAAATGTGTTGGTCATCAATGAGAGGCAAGCTACAGGAGAGGTGCAGGGGGATGCTCTTTTGGCAGTAACACATGTTTACTGCTGCATTTGGTTTCACTTTGAAAAAAGTTATATAGCTGGGCATGACAGAGTGCTCCTTTTCTTGACCGTAGAGGCCCTAAAGAGGAAAGCAACCAGCTCCAGAGAATTGCACTAGGGTACTAAGAAGTAAGTGCACAGTTAAGCTTCTGTCTGCATCAGGGGTATCCCCCCTTTAGTAAGCTGCAGTGGTGTGGGGTTCTTGATGGGCATCTGCTGTCTGCATCTCGGGGACAAAATCTGATAATTAGCTTGGGAGGATGAATGAGTGAAAGGAAGGATGGGTGGGTGAATGGATAGACAGATGAAATGGTGGATGATAGATGCTTAGATGAATAAGTGAAAGGATCGATGTGAGAATGGATGAGTGAAAGGCAGGGAAGGTGTATGAGGTGGATGGATGGATGGATGAAGTGAAAGGAGGGATTGCTGGATGATGAAAGGATGGATGGTAGAATGAGTGAAAGAATGAATAGATGGATGAGTGGAGGGAAAATGGATGGATGAGTGGATGAGTGGATGGATGAGTGAAAGTATGAACGGATGAGCAAAAGGATGGATGAGTATAATGATGTATGTACAGACAAATGAGTAAAACAATGGATAGGTGAGTGAAAGCAGGGTAGATGGATGTCTGGATGAAAGAATGGATGGATGGACGAGTGAAAAGGTGAATTGATGGATGGATAAATAGATGGATAAGTTGATAAAAGGATGGATGGCTGAGTGAAAGGGTAAATGGAGGGATGTATGAACAGATGGATGGATGGTACAAAGGGTGGATGGATGGGTGTAAGGATGGATCACTGAAAGGGTGAATAGATGGACGAGCCAAAGGGGGGATGATGGATGGAGTGAAAGATGGATAGACAGAGCAAAAGGGTGCATGGCTGAGCAAAAGGATAGATGGTTGATTGAATGGATGGATGAAAGGGGGATAGATAAGTGAAAGGATGGGTGATTGGGTATATGGACTGGTTTGCTGGATAGGTGTCCTTTGGCCAGTGGCGGCTCATCTTTATGGGCTCCACAGCTACACTACACCCTCCTTGTTTTTTGGTCCTTTTTTATTGTATCAAGAGTGAATATTCACTCTTGGTATAATAAAAATAAAATAGAGACTGCTTTGGGATCAGCAACAAACTGAGGCAGCTAGTGACATTGTTTGATTGCTGATACAGATGTGTGAAAGTGCCTGCACCAGCCATCAGAGATACTGTTCGGAGCTGGTGAAATCCCAATCACAGCACTGTGAGCATGTCTTTGTGACTATGTGTGTGAGTTAAAGTGAGAGATTGTCAGTGAAGGACTGAAGCATAGTGGGTGATTATGAGTTACAGTAAGGACCAGTATGTGTGAGAATGAATGTGAGTGAATGAAGGAGAATGTCCCTGAGTGTACCTGAGTGTTAATGTGTGTGAGACTGAGTCACAGTAAAACTGAGTAGTTCAGAATAAGTGAGAATGAGTGGGACTGAGTGAGCCAGAGTAGAATGAGTGAGATTGCATGAATTTATGAGACCAAGTGAGACGGAGTGAGTCAGGGTGAGACAGTAAACCTAGTGCATGAAAGTGTGATAGAATCCTTCAAGAAAAAACTCTTAGGAGATTGAGACAAGTATTACGCCCCCCACTTTTAAAGGTCACCAGCCGTCACTGTAATTGAGGCCTGGGAGTTTCTTGTTATTTCACAACTACTGTGTGCCTAGAAATGATCCTCTACCTGGGTATATATCTGTAACTCATTAATCAGTATGGAGCATGTATCTACAATTCATACTCCCACCTTCCCACAGGAACCACTGTGGAAGTTCCCCATTCAGGATGTGGTTATCTTTCTGTTAGTACTCATGGCATGTGTGAGCATGTTTTGAATAACCCTCACTCACATTTGTTTTTGTAGTGAGGTGTGAGAGCACTATAGAAAGCATGATATGAAGAAAAAAAACAATAGCAGTCAATAGTTCCGGTCTTGGCATGCAAGTGACATGGTTAAGTATTTAAATAACTTTATGTGCAAAAATAAAGGAAAAAAATAAAATACACCACCCCCTGTACGTGGCAGTCAAATTCTTGCAATAACATGCCTAAATAAAAAAAGTAAAAAGAGCATACGATTTTAATAGAACAGTATGGGTGCTTCCTAGATGGCAGGTGCACTTAGTACAGGTATAGAAACATTTTTTTTTGTTTTGACACATATCACAGAAACTATGATTCTTATTGCCTAAAAATGTACTATTCGCTTTGAATTACTATAATCTGAAGACTGAAGGTCTGATTAGTTTGGCGGATGGATCGCTTAAATGCAAGTTATTTTACTTTTCATTGATTGTCTCTACAATGAATTTGTAAAATGGAGCAGGGGAGGAAAGGGGAGGGAAGTCGAGGGGAGGGAGACGGGAGGGGAGTGGTGGTAGGAGGTGGGATGACTATCAGTGGGACAGCAGGTACATTGGCACCGGGGCCCAGTGAGTCCTGATTATTACCGTATTTTGCAATCCAAACACCAATCATAGGGCCATGTTTTTTATTGTACTCCACTGGATCTTATGCATTTGCATATCTTAATAAAAGCCAGATTTTATTCACTCCCCGTCCTCTTATTTCAAGCCCTTTCATCCGTTCGTTATAGCGATCTTAAAACTCCCCCTTCCCCAGTCAATCACAGAATAACTGGTCCCTTCCTAGGTCATGTGGAACTGGCGGGATCGTTAAAATGCGCGCACTCTGGCAGATGCATAGGCATGTCCCTCCGGATTTACAGATTAATACAGGAGCCGATATTTAAACAAAGCTTCTCTGTCTTCTGAAATGCACAGATGGAGTCGTACGCGATATATTCTGAAACTCAAAGCAAAAACGGTTAGTGTGAAACCTTAAGCAGGACGTGCAGTTTTGGGGCCGTGAGAACACGGAGATTAGGGGAGAGGAGAAACAATAAGTGGGATGCTTTAGGGGTCAGAGGGCTCTCATCTGTGGAACACTTACCCGGCTTTATGCCCGTGGGAAGAGGAAACTGAGGATGGGAAGCGACTAGAGAGCGAGATGGGAGCAGGGCATGGGGCAGGGGGCGTTGGCCCATTGTCTGGGAAACAAGACACGTCTTCTCGTGTGTTGAGAATACGTACACACGCTTAACCACCAGCCACGCCTGGGCAATATCTATCATACAAGTACCGTTCCATACCAAATAGCTCTGTAAATTAACCACAAAGTACGGCCACTTGTGCCTAAACAGATAAAGACAGATACAACAACGACAAAATGCCCAAACATTAACAACTCACATACAAAACCGGCTTCACCAGTACAGTTACATGTTAAACAAGCATTTGCAATGCAACGGGTCTCCCGTTTGCTCATGTTAGAGCTGATAGTGTTGTAAACTCCTAACCCGACTTTTCACCTATCGGCAAAAGTGCATTTATGTACGTAACCCGAAAAAGTGCAATTAACTATGTAAAGCACTCGAGTTCTGCCAATCGAAATCGCGCCAGTAAATTAGAGAAAAAGTAGTCTAGGAGCCGGACAGAAAACAGCGAGCCTCGCATGTTTTCTGTACTTTTCCGATGCGCTGGAGGAGGGCTAGCCACCGGAAAAGGCATGACGTGTGCATGCCTTCCACTAATGAAAGCAAGCAGATTTTACTAGGCAAGCCCACTGACCAATGAAACACACTGACGTGACGTCGACAGGGCTCCGAGCCCTTTTCTAATAACTAAAGCGTCTCACTGCGATACGCATGCGCGAGCGCATGCAACGCAGGCTTGACCCTAAAAATGACCTGCAGCTATACAGCCCATCAACAGATATACACGAAAAAATATTTTCAAAACCAACTACATAAGTATGTTACAAAAAGTACAACTATATCACGATAAACTAGACCCAAGCTGGTTTGGTGTAAACCGGATATTGAACTGTCTGCTGGTTATGGGTTGTGTTCTTTTTTTATTTTTTAGCGAAAAAGCTTTGCATAACGATTATGGTGGCTAAGAAGCAGACCCTGAGGATTTGGAAGTTTACCTCTTCCACTTTAAGTTGTAGAGACCACCCCTTCATTATGCTATTTCACTAATTTTAAAACAGTTCTGGTAATAATAATAATGGTAATAGCAGTAAAGATTACTTGGTATTATTATTGGAAACATGAATGGTATTGCAGTTTTAATTTGGTATGTGAAAAGTTGCAAAGAGTTGCTATCTCTGAACTTCACATAATGTTTTAAAAACATTGGAATCTTTGAATTATGGGAAGATTTGGAAGATTAAGAATGAACGAGTCAGCATAAGTAGGCCTGTGCCTTCAGGAGTATTTTTCCACTACTACTACGAGCCACAGCAGTGAATAAGCCATTCAGCCGCTATGCACTGCAATTCCATGTCACAATAAGTGTGACCGCCTAAGGGGCAGGGCTTTCGGCTGTGGAGAATCATTAGTGCATGGTTGTCTCGTTGCCCGCTGTCCTGAGAGGTAGCAGGGAACTTGCCTCTTTCATTTTTTTATTACAATTAAAATACGTCAATAAACTGTTGTTTCGTTCAGATTTACAAAAATTATCAAAATTGCAGTACTTTATGGTGCAAACCATCAGCTGAAGCTCTCATTTTCAGATTCCATTACATTCCTCATATTGAGGGGAAAATTTAATTTGATACCTAATTTGGCTGTGTGACAAGGTGCCTACTCATCGTACGATACCAAGATTGTTAAGAAAGAAAACATCTTTGGATAATAGACTTGCTGAAGAAATAGACATGAAGCCTTTTATTCCTAAAGAATCAAGGTCCCTGTTGAATAAACACCGGAGTTGTATTATATAAATAAACACCAGAGTTGTATTATATAAACTGTCTAATGAGCAAAACTGGCATGTATGCCCATTACAGAGCTCACAATTTGGCAGTTACTTCCAACAGAAAGCAAGCAGCTAGGTCTACTCACTGACTCAGCAGGCGATGTGTTGGCAGCCTCTGGGATGAGCAGTGGTGTATGCAGAAATGGACTGTGCAATAGTCTGAGTCTGGCCTGGTGAGAAATGTCACGTTACTGGAATTTTTATCAGCTATTGTGGCAGCCCTACTAGTCTGGACAGATCAATTCAGGAACAGAAGCATAATTTTTTTGGTCAGCCTGTATGTTTGTGGTGGATGCAGCTAACAGCCACAGAACGTTATGGCCTATGGTTCTGTGGCTCCAAAAGAAATTGGTATTAATCTGTTTTAAAAGCAATTTCGACCAAAACATGTAGAAAAAGTCATGTGACCTATGCTTTGTCATGTATTACAATGTGTAAATTCAATGGGTTCTACTCGGATAATACACAGAAGATCACTTTATTTTCCAATAGATCTATGGAAGTTTAGTGCCTCGTCCTACCAGGGTAAATAGTAATTTCATGAATCCCTAAGCAAAGGGGGCATATGAAACATTGTTTCATAATTTAGTGGTTTATCCAGAGTAAATTAATTTCATGAAATATTTTCTTTGGGGGCTCTAGCAGCATTTTTGAAGGATATAAGGAGGGTTGTGTAAAACTTTATATATGTGGTGACACCTTCCTGGCGTAGCATTTTAGTCAGGTGCTAGGGTATGTTTTCCAGTTTTCATATAAAAAAACTGGGATTGGCTGGGAAAGGGAATTTAGGGAGTATGGGTTTACACATTACACGCATAAGCCTTTGGAGATTATGAAGAACATAGCATTAGTTGCTCCAAGAAATCTGTACAACACTTGAAAAATACTTTTTAACACAGCACATTCACTGCCCTTCAATTGGGCACTCCACATCAGCAAATGGACTACATCTGTAGGAGCTGATCACATAGGTTAATTGCAAATGGAAGATATATGGGTATCCTCTGGACAAATCCCAATCAAAATGCCTAGATCCCATCAAAAGTGAAGAGTGTTCACCATCCATCTTTGAGATCCCCTCAGCTAACTGATGTGCCTAGGAAAGGCCCTTTCTGGCTAACTAGTACTGCATCCTAAACAGTTCACATAATGAGCTCTTGGCATCCTGGAAAACCAGTCGTGCTGTCCAAGTGTCAGTGTTCAAGGCCACCCTAGTAAGTAAGTAAAAGACTTATAGAGCCCACAAATATCCTAAGGGCTCTTGGCACTAGCATCTGACGATTAGCCTAATGGAAAAACCTAGTGAGAAAGATGTTGTGTGATAAGCCAAGTTTTCAGCTGTTTCCTAAATTGTTGTAGATCAGATTGGGCTCTCTGAGATTAAAGGGCACAGAATTCCACAGTTTGCATGTGGAAGATGAGAAACCTCTGCCACCCCAGCAGGCCTTATTAGTTCTAGAGATGGCCTCCATATCAGCTGCAGTAGATAAAAGCAAGCGCTTGGGAGTGTACCTTGGAAAGATCTTTCCGAAGTATTCGGGGCCAACATCGTGAATGCGTCCATTTTCTTACGATAATGGCATTACTCCTAGTCCTACTCCCTCGCCTTCCTTTAAACCAATGAGGCTTCCTGCCTCCCTCTAGACCCTCCCTTCCCCTTTTAAACCCCCCTCCCACCCCTACCACCTCCTGTACAAAAACCAGGCCCAAGTAGCAACTCAGACAGTCCGTACCGGGGGGGCGGAAGGGAACGGAAAGGAAGGCGAGGGAGTAGGACTAGGAGTAATGCCATTATCATAAGAAAATGGACGCATTACCTCCCGTCCCTCCCTCGCCTTCCTTTAAACCAATGAGACATAGCAAGAAAAACACAGGAGACGGACACTGAGTTGCAAGAAGTTTATTACAATGCACATAGGACACCAATACCCTACCCCTATTACCTCATAGAGGATAAGACTCGGTGACCCAATACCGACTCCAAACCACCCAAGTCTGACAGGCTATAATGCCGAACAAACGTCGAAGGAGAGGCCCAAGTGGCGGCCCTGCAAATTTCCACCACTGAAGTCCCCTGAAGCTCAGCCACCGTAGCCGCCATACCCCTGGTAGAACGACCCTGAATCCCCTGCGGAGGAACCACCCCTTTCAAGGAATAAGCCAACAGAATCAATGATCTCACCCACCGACTCAAGGAAGCCGTGGAAGGCTTCTCCCCTTTACGGGCCGGACCGAAATTCACAAAAAGCGAATAACCCTTACGGAAAGGAGCCACCACACGCAGATACTCCAACAAAGCCCTGCGCACATCCAGAGAATGTAAACAAACCTCCTCCACCGAGGAGGGATTCGGACAAAATGAAGGAAGGATGACCTCCTGGTGAGCATGGAAAGAAGAATTAACTTTCAGAATAAAAGAAGGCACCGGAACAAGAACCACCCGATCCTGAAAAACCTTACAAAAAGGAAAAGAACAGGCCAAGGCCCCCAATTCCCCTAAACGGCGGGCCGAAGTAATGGCCACCAAAAAGAATGATTTCAAAGAAAGATGACGTAAATCACATTCCCCCAGTGGTTCAAAAGGGGCAGCAGTTAATGCATCTAAAACCAAAGAAAGATCCCACGAAGGAAAAGAACGTACAGGGCGAGGAAACAAATTAAGAAGCCCCTGAAAAAATCTAGGCATCAAATGACCCTCATCCGGAAGATTACGCCACGGACCCCTAAACTCCTGAATAGCCGCCCACTGCACCCGCAGAGACGCCACTGACAACCGCAATTGTGCACCATCCTGCAAGAACTGCATCACATCAAAGATAGACGCGCAGGTAGGATCTAAATCATGCCGTAAGCACCAAGAAGAAAAAACCTTCCACTGCCTACCATAGGAAATCAAATTGGAACGCCGCCTGGAAGCCAGCAAAGTAGAACTCAAAGCCACTGGCACCCCCAGACCTGTCAAACCCCGGCGTTCAACTTCCAGGCCGTTAAGTGTAACCTCCTCAATGACCCCATCGAGAGGCAGGGAAACTCCAGGGGCGACGGACAAAGAGGAAGAGGCCACATCCGGCCGGATGCCATCAGCTGCAGCAATGGGAACCAATTCGCCCTCGGCCAATGGGGCGCAATCAAGATAACCCTGGCCCCCACATGCCGCACCCTCAACAGAAAAGACCGGATCAGCTGAAACGGCGGGAAATCATACAAAAGGCCCCTCGGCCAAGAACACGACATCCCGTCCACCTCCCAGGCCTGAGGACACCGAAACCGGGAGCAGAATCAACCGAGCTTCGCATTTTCCGCGGACGCAAACACATCCAGCACTGGAAGACCCCAGAGACGAACCAGATGAAGAAACAGTGACTTCCGGAGGGAGAGGAAGGAATCACCCTGCTCAGCAGATCCGCCCAAACATTGACCACCCCCCGAATGTACGTAGCCCTGAGAGAAGGAACCCACTCCTGAGCCCACAAAAAAATCTTCCTGGCCAGACTGATCAAAGCCCTTGACCTGGTCCCTCCCTGTCGGTTGACATAAGCCTTGACTACTAAGTTGTCCCTCCGAACAAGAACCGCAGCTCCCTTCAGGGACACCTGGAAATGTATCAGACCAAACAATACAGCCCTCAACTTGCGCCAATTCGACGACCGATTGGCCTCCAGCGGGGACCAGAACCCCTGAATCTGTGCCGACCCCATCCAAGCACCCCATCCGGAGAGGCTGGCATCCGTAGTCACCACCACCGGGCTCAGAGGAGACAAAGACACCCCTACCCAAAGATGATTGGAATCCAACCACCATCTCAACTCCCTGCGAATCAACCCTGACCCCGGAATCCTGGTCATCAGAGAACCGGACCCTGGTGCCCACCTTCTCAGGAACCAGGTCATCAAGCAAAGCAGATGGAAACGCGCCCAAGGGACCAGAAATATCACAGACGCCAAATGACCTTGCAGATGCAACCATAGAAGAGCACGGGGCAGTCTGTAACACAACCTCTCTCATCATGGACTGGAGTACACCTAACCTCTTTTCTGACACTGTCACCAAACCTAGAAGAGTCCGAAACCGAGCCCCTAGAAAAACCAGATCCTGGGATGGGACTAAATCTGATTTCCCCCAGTTGATCAAAAACCCGTGGTTTTGCAGGACCACCAGAACCCGGGCCACCTGCCTCCGCAACAGGTCCTGCGAGGGTGGATGAATTAGGATGTCGTCCAGATATGGATGAATAAACACCCCTTCTGAATGCAGCAAAGCCACCAGGGGGGGCAACACCTTTGTAAAAATCAGAGGAGAAGACTTGAGGCCGAAAGGCAGTACACAAAACTGATAATGCTCCCGATCCACAGCAAACCTTAGGAACCTCTGAGAAGTCTTTGCCACAGGCACATGCAGGTGAGCATCCTGCAGATCCAGTGACACCAGAAAGTCCCCCTGACTAACTAATGGGAAGATAGTCTGAATTGACAGCATGCGGAAATGCACCGTCTTGATCCAAGCATTCACTTCTTTCAGATTGAGCACAGGCCGAAACCCCCCTGATACCTTCTGAACCAGAAACAAGACAGAATAAGTGCCCTGACCCCTTTCTTCCAGGGGAACGCTGGAAATGGCCCCTTTTAACAGCAAGTCCCGGACTCCGTCCAACAATGCCTTTCTCCGTTCCCCTCCTGTAGGCAGAGGAGTGGGACGTACCCCCGAATCCGGAGGCACCACAACAAAATCGATGACGTAACCATTGGCCACAATGTCCAGCACCCAATGATCGCTGACACTCTCCTGCCAAGTTGAAAGAAAGTGCCTCAGCCTTCCCCCAACCTGCCCTATGCCAGGCCCACAGTGATTGTCAGGACCCCTTCTTGAACCCACCCCGGTTCGAAGGAGCAGCTTTCTTAGGGGAAAAACGAGGCTGAAGACGACGTTTCCTAAAAGAGAAAGATTTTGCATCCATCTTGGGAGAAGAACGGGAATGTTTCTTCCACCCTTTTCCTGAAGCAGATCCCCCTTTATAAGGCAAGGCATGCTTCCTTTCCTTAAACGCCTTGGAAAGCATGGAAGGCAATTGATCTCCGAACAAGCTACGACCCTCAAAAGGCAGTCGCAGTAGGGCAGACTTCTCCCCAGGGTCGGCCTTCCAGGATCGCAACCAGAGGGACCTACGGGCCCCAATCAAAGCTCCAGATGCCAGAGCCGAAGTACGGACCACATCCGACGATACATCCGCCAACAACCTGGCCTGCTGCTCCATACCAGCCAGGAGCTCGGAACACTCCGCCCCTTTCCTGAACAGCCACTGTCAGCTTATCAAAGTCCTGCACCAACGACTGGGACGCATAAGCAGAATATATACCTGCCCTCAGTGCCAGATTCTCAGCCGCAAAAGCCCTCTTGAGCCCTGAATCCACCTTACGGTCCAAGGCATCCGTAGGCACACAATCCTCCGGATTGACTGCCGTTTTGCCAATCAGGGTAGCCAAAATTGAATCCAGGCGGACAGAGGAAGGCACTACATCCTCGCCCTCAAGTAAATAAAGTTTCTGAAGGAATCGTGGAACCTGTGCCTTATCCACATCCTTCCATTCTCGAAACACCATATCCTTCACAGGTCCCCAAAAAGGCACGGCAAACTTAGAAGGCGTCCGATATTGCGGGAATAATTGAGAGTCCGAGTTCGTAGGCTGAAAAACTGGAACACCGAAATTGTCCCGTAAATGTGCCATCACTTCCCACATCTCCTCCCTGGAGACATATTTCCCCCCAGAGGAAGTAGATGGAGCCTCCCCCTCCTCATCATCTGAGGAGGACCTTCTTGCAGAAGCAGGTGTAAGTGCAGCTTTAGACCGACTAGGCCTGGCCATCCCTGCTTGAAGAGCCCTGGAAACAGCCACCTCGATCATCTCCTGCACCTCCTCCCTGGACATGAGTGGTGCAGCACCACCACCCAGAACCTGGGGACCCCCAGGGGTAGAAATTCCTGCAGCACCCTCCTCATCTGAGGAGGAGGAAGAAACAATCCTCTGTCGCTCAGCAGGTACTTTAGGCATGTTAGAATCAAAACACACTACCACCTTCCTGAATACACCCTCCAATATACAGGGCCCAGGACCTCCCACAACACAACCATTAACCAATCCCACCAAGCTCAAAATTACAGAGTGCAGTTAAAATTGCGGGCAGAACGCCCGTCCTACCAGTACTGGAACGCAAAAAATGCTCCTCAGCACCTCTACACGGCTCCGTGGGCTGAGGAAACCGGAAATTGACGCCCCAGCCGCAAAGAGCCGGCTGACCCCGTCAGCCGACTCCGAGGACGCGTCTTACGAGCAGCCCCGCCTGCTCTGAAAAGACACGACCGGCCAGAGCACACCTTGCGGAGCTCCGCGCCTCGAGGAGTGCTGAACACGACGTCCCCTAGGCCCCGCCGTGGAGGCAAAGAGAAAAGGTAAGCCTAGCGTGGGCTAGACAAAAAAAACAGGAGGTGGTAGGGGTGGGGGGAATTTTAAAAGGGGAAGGGGGGGTCTAGATGGAGGCAGGAAGCCTCATTGGTTTAAAGGAAGGCGAGGGAGGGACGGGAGGTAATGGCTATGTGTGCCATATACAGAGCCTTGTAACTGACACGCTCACAAATTGGGAGCCAATAAAGATTAATAATGGCTTGAGGGGCACAGCTAGATTTTGGGATCTTCATAGGCAGACAGCCTACTTTGTTTAGGAGAGTCCGGAGTTTATTCCACAGACGATGTTGAATGCCCACTTAAAGAGCATTGCAGTAGTAAATCCTAGAGAGGACTAGAGCAACAACTGTTTGTTAGAGCTCTGGAGGGATAAAAGGAAAAAATCTTTAAAATTCTCATCAAAAAGAAGCAAGATGTAGTGACCTTATCTATTTGGTCAGAGAAAGATAGTTTTTCATCAAAGAAGACACCTAGATTCTTAGCTTTTTTTGCTGGAGAAGGAAGAGGGCCAGATTTTGTGGCGACCAAGAGGAAATCCAGAAGGCTATGTCATTACAGAATAGAAGTACCTTAGTCTTATCTGAGTTTAATTTAAGGCAATTATCCTTTATCCAGAGAACGATTTGCTCCATACAGTTGTTGGACTGGGGCATCTCTTCGACGTCACACAAGACTGAGACTACAATTGGAGTGTCATTGGCATAGAAAATCACAGAAAACCCACAGGAGCAGATCATGTTCGCCAAGGAAGACACATAAATATGGAAGAAAGTGAGGCTTAATGAAGATCCCAGGGGGACTCACACAGAAAGAAAGACTCTGATATAAACTCGCCCAAAGATATCGCTTGCTCTATATCAGCCAAGAATGCGCTTAAAAATGAAAGGATAAAGTCTCTGATGCCAATGGACTCTAGCCAGTCGATTAACAGCGAGTGGTTGACAGTACTGAACGCGTCTGATAAGTCCAAAAAAATCAGAGCCGCCTTACAACCCTTGTCGACTATGGACATGATCTCTTCCTTAGCAGCCATAAGGGCTGATTCAATACAACAGATGGACCTAAAGCCAATCTGAGAGCAATCTAGGAGATGGTGTTCATCAAGAAAAGATATGAGATCAGCATTCATAGCCTTTTCAAGGATCTTGGCCGGCAAAGGAAGGCATGGGATGGGCCAATAATATTTCACGTCTAGGGGCTCAAGGGGCGCAGTTTCTGAGCAGGGGAGTACAGATACCTTCTTCCAGGCTAAAGGAAAATGTCATGAAATCATAATCCTGTTTAGCAATTTCAATAAATGAACTTATATAGTCAAAGAGACACCATGAACAACATTTGGGGGAATAGATCAGTAGGGACACCTGATTCAGAGACCTTGAAAGAGTGTCAACCCTTTCACTGGTAAGGGGAGTGCAAGTGACAAAACGTTGGGTGTTACATAAGGTCTAGCATACCTCGATTCAGTGATGTTGCCGTTCAAACTAGAGGTGAGCTCATTAAAGATTACATTAACATTTGATTGAAAAAAATTGGCTAATTTACTGCACAGGGCTTGATCAGGTCCTATGGTGTTGTTAGCATCATAACTGGCCAGGACCTTTACTCTTTTAAATAACTCTTTGGAAGAGTTTTCAAGGGATTCATTTTATCTGTGAAATATCTAGCTTTTTAAGCTATAATCACGGATTTATAATTGCAGATACGTTATTTATATTTATATTTTTAATCAGGACAATAGTTTTTTTCTCCATTTTTGTTCCTGACACCTACATTCTTGTTGTAATACTTTCAGATCTTGTGAGTACCACGGGGGCAGAAGGCTTCCTTCTGTGGTTTTTAAATGTCTTTGCAGGGACCAATTGAGACAGCTGAGCCATTCCAATCCATTAAATTGGCAGTAGCTAAGTCAATGTTATTTTTAAGTAAAGGTTGAGACTTCAAAAGAATATTATTTAGTTTAGTCTTGCTGATATTTTTTCGGTGGCCACATTTAATCAAGGTAGACCATCACTTGTTGGGTTGGAAACTACACATTTCTCACCTCTTTCCAGCAAAATAGGGGCGGCCAAGTAAGTGGCAGAAGTATATCTTCTGACCAGTGTGGTTAATCAGATTGAGCAGTGAAAATCTCCTATGAACTCTATATGCCCATCGATCCAAGGTGACTACCTAGAGCCTGGTTTTGTGACACTTTCCACTTTTTCCTTTCATTTAGTCATGTCGGTTCTCACAACACTATGGGTTGTTGGGCGTTCGTTCATCAAGAGAGTGGCTGTCCATGCTGAAGATCCTGCTGTAGGACATTGTTGAGTAGTAAATGACATTAACTTTTGTTTACTGGACTTCAGTGGTCTCCAGTCATCCGCATTTCAGTCAAATATTATGAACACTTTACATCTTAGCTTGCTCCCCTCGGCTGACTAGCTGATTATGCACTTCAGGGGCTTCAGTGGGTAGAAAAATTGTAGGGAACATTTTTTCAAGCGTCAAATTGGATATCTAAGATTCTTCTGGCAGATACCATTGCCTGATACCAAACAATCCTCAGGCCTCTATAGGAAGTTGATCGCAAGGCCTGTATGATGAACTCTTCTCTTCGGAAGCAGAACCAGTAATTTTCCAAGCTGTATATTACAAAAGAGAATTATCAAAGCATACCTCTACACCTGATAAGAGGCAAACATTTCTTTAGGATGCCGTTCATCTTTTCAGGGCAGGGTACTAACATTTTCCTTGACACTGTGCTTCTATCTGAAAGGTCCTTCTGTCGTGTGGTTGAGGAAGAGTTTCGAGAAGGTCACTCTTTTAGTGTCAAGGGTTGTCAGGCTTAGAACCTCATACTCAGTGCTTAATTTGAGCCAGTGGCTTCCGGTGCTTGACACCAGCACTTAACTGTTGACACCAGCGCTTATGCCGCATGGCGGCCCTGTTTATCAAATTTGAATTAAGCACAGCAAAGGGTAAAGCACCCCCCAACATGGGGGAGTGCGGCCCATTAGGGGACTGGACCTCTGAGGCCCGACGCTCCCCTAACGCACTGGTGGTGCGAGGGGCTAGCCAATGACGTCCGCCCTTGCGCCTCGCGCGGTGCGAGGGCGGAAGTCCTACAGAGGAATCGTAGTGGCTGCATTGGCCGCTAGCCGTTTCCAGCCGCCGCGTGCCTGTGGGGGGCTATTTAAGAGTCCCCCCAGGAAGGCTCGTCCTTCTTATTCCAGACGCGGCGGCTGGAGCTTGTGGGGGTCCGCAGTTGTCCCACACACCCGCTCCTTAATTTAGGTTGCGAAGTAAGGTTTGAGTGGAAATTGAGGTATTAAAGTGACCAGAAACAACAGGGGGGGTCCCCAAGGTTGGGGCCCCGGGAGGACACCAGGGATAGGATCCTAAAGTTCTGAGCCAACCTGCGGATGTACACACCAGATTAAGGGGTAAGGGAGCACAGATCGCTGGAGGGGCCATGAGGCTCCAGCTCTTGGCCTCCCCGTTACACCCAGAGACTGATTGGTGTTTGGAGGTGGGGAGGCAGAACCATGAGCGTGAGGACAAGAAACGGTGTAGTCAGGGTAATCGCCCCTCCTAAGGATACAGGTGAGATATGGGTCACTTGTGTGGTCCAATGGTGGTTCAGGACAGGTAGGGATCCTGTCAGAAAATGATTTATGGTCACTAATTTGGTATCTCATGACTTGTAAATATTTGTGTAATGTTTTTATGAAAAATGATTTATGACTTGATTCTAAAAGAATTCTAAAGTGGTGTTAATAAAAACTTCTTCCAACAAGTAAGATTGTCGGTCTGCGTATAGCTGGTGGGGGGAGTGTGGGCTGTCTGGAGGCCTCCGGATCCTACAGTTGTTTGTTAATTCAATACACATTTAAAATGGCTAATTCTTGACACCCAAACCATTCTAATGCTCTTGGGGCCTAAAATAGACTGAAGAGTCACACCTGCAGGAGTGTGATGGTTAGTAACTGTGTTTATGGTTTCACTGGCAGTGCTGGCATGGGAAATAAATGGTGCAAGCTGCAGTGGACTCCTAACGAGAACCCTGGTACGTATTTTGTTATAAATTAAGCACTGCTCAACCTCAATCAAGGAGCTCCTTTTTCATCACAGAAAATAAAAATAAACATGCCAATAATTGTGATCTATACATTTCTCCATTTTTGGGGTGGTGGCTGTGATATAATCACACCAGCCTTGATACCCTAAGCACTTGTCATAACTCTGTAAGGCCGAGAGGACCAGTCTGGGTTGCAGGTCAGGACGTGTGAATGCCTAGTACTATTCCTCAATCACTGCAGATTGAACTATTGAGTAGGAGTGTCTGGGAAAAAGGGCACTATATCACAAAAATGTTTTGACTACATTGTCTCAGTTTTTGGTGCATAAGTGATGCATGTTAATGTTGCCCAGCGGTGATATGTCTTGATGCATTCTTTTTTAAATATGTAACAAGTGCAGCCTTACGTTTCCAAATAACTTGAGAAGTCTCCTTTGGTTGAGTTTGGAGGCAGGATTTCTTTCCCCTTCCTTGCCCCTTCTGCCCATTGTCGTCATTCAAGTGCTGTCTCAATCTCTACTTGGAGAAGAATGCCTCTCCATCCCTTGCCCACTTAAATATCTTCCACTCTCTTCTCATATACAGTTACCTGTCATCTAAGGCTGTTTTGCATCTTTATTTAAAAGTTTCTTCACAAATCCTCATTAAAATACACCTTTTTTTTTTACTTTGCTACATTCAAGTAACTAGAGGTGGGCAAGTCATTGAAGTCTCAAGCTTGGCTAAGGGCAAATATCTGTCTCTGGTTCAGCTCTAGGTCCTCTTCGCTCTGCTGGACCCAAACAAGCCAAGCCTGAGACCTCCCTGATGAAAAATAAAGCCACAGCCCTCTATCCCCTCAGGTCTACAACTGCAACGAGTTACATTCTATTGTTTTTAAGTTAATGAATATAATAGTGTTAATGCCAAGCCTCAGCAAGTGATCACATGACAGATTAGATGTCGAGGAGATGTGATATTGTGACTAAAGCTGCTGACCTTGAAACTGGGGAACCAGGTTCAAATCCTAGCGTCAACTCAACATCCTGTGATTCTGGCCCAATCTCTTAATCTAACTGTGCCTAAATAAATAATATGTGATATATTCTGATTCTCATGTAAAAGACTAATGCCCTTGACTCAGGTGTGTGCTATATAAAAACACAAAAAGAAGGAGATGATTGTGAACCAAAGTCCAATATCGCTTTGCACCATAATTATTCTAAGCACTTAATATTTTTTTACATGTTTCTTGAGTTGACTAGCCAAACCCCTGTGGCCCCAAAATATACACTTTATTATTTAGTTTTTATATATACACATTTGCAACTGACACTGCGTGGGGGAACACTAAGAGTCAGATTTCCAATAAAGTGGTGTAGCACTGAACCAAAATTGGCAGTGCCATGCTGTGTCACTTTAGAAATGTAGGGATGCTCCATATTAACAAGAATACGACGCACTGCTGTGTTTCCCCCTGCACCGGTGCTAAATTTGCTGTTGAGCACCAATGCAGCCACCCTTGTGCCATTGTGCAAGGATGGCTGCGTTGCGGGGGAGATTGTTTTTGTGCAGGAAGGGAAAACTTTTTTTGGCCTCCATACATGGAAATGCCCCCCTTGAATACAATACCTGGCGTTAGCAGTGCGCCGCTTTGTAAATATGGCGGAGAATGGCCTCCTTAACGACATAACAACGTAAAAAAAAATTATACTAGTGTGCCGCTAAGGGGAGCTAGGGCCTTGTAAATCTGGAGCCATGTACCTTACTCTTTTAAAGATTTCCTTCATATTTGTTTGAGAAAAATAACAAGCGCTCAGTTAAAGACACTTTACACCGAGGGGCATAGCTACTAATGGTGCAACAGGTGCAGTGGCCCTGGGGCACAGGCGCATGAGGAGCTTATGAACTCTAATTATTGCTGTATCTCACTACCTAAAAAACAGTCCGAGAGCTACGGCTCTGCTCACACCTTTACCCCGGAAAAAATACCAGTCCTCATTTAAAAACCTTTCGCATCATTAATCTACACCACCCCCTTTCACGCATCTCCTGATTTCATTAATTGAGTTCCTTTCTTCGCCTATAAATCATACGTTCCTCTCTTGTTCTCAGCGACTACATCCCTCCCCCATCAGAGCGACATATCGAAGCTTTAAGCTGGGTAGGGATAAAGTTGGTCCCTGGCGCGTGCGGCTCGGGCTGCTTCTGAGACATGCTGTCCCTGGCGCGTGCATCTCTGTCTGCAGCTGCTTCAGGGGCTAGCAGTCCCTGGCGCGTGCAACTCCATCAGCTGCTGAGGGGCTGTGGGCCCTGACTAGCACACTCAAGTTTCATACGTCTAATGGGGGCGGGGCTGCCTGATTGTCAGAGAACAGCGTGAAGAGAAGAAATGCAGCCATCCAGCGCTCGCGGCTGGCGCGTGCAGATCTAAGGTCCTCCCATTAAAGGACCCTGCCTTAGGCAGAATAGAATGAGGGGTGTCATGGAGACTGGATCAGGGAAGTGGCATTAATACATTGATCCTAGCAAAGTGTGATTCAAACAAGGAAGAGTCGCTTACGTCATCTCGAGGGAAACAACGCGGGGAAGCAGCTCCTCGGCATTTAGAAATGACAGTCATAGCCAAATGCGTGACTTATAATATTAAAGCAATGCATATATTGAGGGAGCCCAGGTGCAGCCCCGCCAAAAAATTAAAGTAATGGTGTTTTCACACAATTATCATAGACGAAACAGCAAATGGCAAAGTACCTTTAGAATAAAATTCTAATAGCGATATTATTATTACTAGTAGTAGTAGTAGTGGTAGTTTTATATAACTCTTATTGTCACCATCTCTTGCTGTTATCATTGATATACTCGTGTTATTTTTATTATCGCCACACATAAAAATTGACTAGCTCTAATGTTTATCATACCGAAGACAAGATAATTTATATCATTTGTTACAAGTATTTATTAACGGATTCGCAGCTGTAACGTGTTTGCGGGAATTGTAGAACACGGTTTTGAAATTTAAATACAGCATTCCATTATAAGTCTTTTTCCTATATCGCCTGAGAGGAACACGCAAAGATGGAACTGCTGATGCCATATCTGTGAGATGGATAAATGACATGGCCAATTTCAAACACATCACTTACAGTCTTGCAAACAGCAAGGAAGGTCCAGGTGTCCACATAGCAGTTTAGCCTCAGCATTTATTCTATCAACCTTCATTTTATCTTGGGAATCCTCAGGTTTTTCAGTTATAGGAAAGCATTACACATTTTCACCATTTAAGCATCAAACCCGTTAGCCAAAACAAATGAATATCGTAAAATTACTAGACGTCAGCACTGTCTGACCTCCTCTTCTACCACCATCTCGCGACATGGTCCTTGCCTACCCAGTCACCCCCTCCTCGAACGACCAGGGAGACTGCCAGTTGTTAGAGTATGAGTAGATTAATACTGTTGGGATTGCGAGCCTCTCTTGTCATAGAGTTTAAGTAAGAAACCTATTTAGGAACTCCTATTACATTATCTCACTGGCAGAATTTATTGTTTGGCAATAAGTGTAGTGGTTCATTTTTTCCCCTTGATCGGTGCCCTGGGACTGTGAGGAGTGTCTTGCATGCCTACCAGCACTCTATCGCTGTTGTGAATCTCCTGGCAGGTGGAGCAGTTGGAATCTCTAAGTTGTGGGCCTCATGATCCTTTGGCTGGCCGACACCTTCCTCTAAAGGTGATAGAGGGATGATTATTAGGCAGAGCTCAATTTTAACAATGTAAGGTAGGTGATGCTCAAAGGGCTATTTATTCAAAATATCATGAGGGTTTTTGATAAGCAAACATTTTGCCAGTTTTATTTTTCTTATTTAGTGTGCCAGTCAGAGTGAATCCAAATCCAACTGTTTGTGTTGGTGTTCCAGAGATGGGGGTTGCTGCATGACCTGTGTCACCTAAGAGAAAATACTAGGTACCTGGGTCGCAAGTGACCTAAAGACACATTGGCCAATGGTTACTTTAACAGGCATTCCAGCTGAATACTTACAGACAGTCACTACTAAGTCCAATCCATGTGCCTGCCCACTAGTTCCTGGACGTCACTCAAATAGGTATAAATACAAATCCATTCTTGTATCATTGTTCATCAGATGATTGGTACCTTATGGTCTGTATATTGATTTCATTTATTATAGCTCAACAAGAATATTTTTTTTCTCCCTATATCCATATACACAAAAGGGTGTAGACGTAGCTTCTTCAAAGCAACTCTCTACCAACACACATACTATACATCTTAGTAATCACTTTCCTTGGGAGGAAGCTTCATCTTCGAAGGACACATGGAAGGTCGACCTAGTTGTTATCACCCAGCAGGTGGACCCACCATATCATCTGCATGGAGAACAGTGTTCTTTGAAATCCCTCAAGTGAGGAACTCTTTTACACTTTTTCGCTCAATTCCTTGCACATCATAAGTCGACACAAGAAGTAAGGCACCGCCCAAGAGCTGCCTATCCCTGCATCTGTTTTGCCTTCTCTCTGGGAGATATGCAGAGCCTGAATATTGAGGCCGCTGCGCACAACCTGAGGATTGAAGAAGTATACTGGGGTGTCACGAGGTAGGGGAAAGAAAACATAAGATTTAATTCCTTCTCTTTGTATTTTCTACATCCACAAACTGACATTTGAGCAATCCAATTCTGATTATAAAGGTCTGGAAATGTCTTGAGCAAGGTGGCATTCCCAGTTGTATGCAGCATGTGCAGGCCCTGGAGGATGTCAAGGCTGTATGTTTGAATGAAACACATATGTTATGCTGGCTTCTGTGGCAGAGAGTACAGTAGCCGTAGCTAAGCCAACCAATGCTGTTGGTAATAAGGCTTAAGAATACGCTCATACAGACTTGTAACTTGTGGAGCTGGTGCAGGAGACCAAATCAATTTGCTGACTAGGCTGCTCAGTTACTCAAGAAAGCCTTTGGCTCCTACCCTGGGTTCTGCAGAAGCGAAGAATATAGTATAATCTATTTTAAGAAGAACAGAGAGGCCTACTGGGTACTCAAGAGGCTTCTGAGAATTTGCTCTTTCTACAGGTTCCTCAGCAGTGACACACTACCAATGGGGCCTGGAAGGCTGATGTAAATCGGAGACCTGCCCTAGATCATAGCTAAGGCTTTGGTGAGCTTAGAACATTGAAACATTCCTTGCTCTTTGTCGTGTTCTTCAGAAGTTAAAGACCACAACAAACATCTTTCAGCTCATCAGGGCCTTTTGTAAACAGTCAGATCAGTTTCAATCTACGTAGAAGTAAAAGGAGGTTCCTGCACAATCAGTACAGAAAAATACCAGATCCTACTGAATGCATGGTAGACAGATGCGTGGATCTTCCAGTAGAAGTTTGCATTAATTCCTACTTTGCTGTCACAACAACCTCCATGAGAGTAAAATGGTTGTTAGAGATTATTAATGAGTTAACTTGCAACAAGTTATCATCCATTTCTACCAAACCAGACTACAGGCCTCCTCACTCTTGGTGACGGTCAGACTGCCGCACTACAGGCATTCTGACCACCTCATTACACCCTGTTGGGCAGATCCACCAGGGAGCCACCGTCCCCGCCAGGAACATTGTTCTCAACAGGCTGTGAGTTGTACTCAGCCATGGGGACGCTGAACTCAGCACCGCCATGCTAATTACGACTCAACATTTCGCCAGCCTTTCCACGGTGGTCACCCCGACATGGAAAAGCTGGTGGAAAGCCAGTGGCAGGGGTTGAAGGGGGGCCTCTGCACTTCCCATGCCCATGGGGCCCATGCCCAGGAGCCCCTCTGCTCAGCACCATCAGAATGAGCACTGTCTGCTGCCCCGGTCAGCCCTACAGGAACATGTAATACAATGTTCCTGCCTGTCAGCCTGGCTGGAACATTGTAATAGCATTGTGGCGTCCTCACCGTGAGTTTGGCAGTCTGCTTGTCCGAACACCAAACTCTTAATGAGGCCCTGTGTTTCTATGCCTTTCTCCCACAGACAGGACATGATAGTAGCCTTTAGGAGAGGAGGGGATGGGGGCTTGAATCTTCTGCCAAAGAAAGAAATCCACCAAGTACACCCACAGTATAATACAGTGGGGGTGTAATCCATCTCAATCCATAAGGAAGTATTAACATGTGGCTTTCATCCTGCCCTTCACCTCCAAATGATATGGCTCTCATGGTTAATTCTCTTCAGGTGGTCTGCTAGAAAGTCACAATTCAGTTGGGTTTGTAGTAGAAATACTGGCTTTGGTTAATCTTAGGATCCATACTGGATGAATGATTCAGAAAGACTATCAGAGATTTCTGTGGTTTCTAGTTCTGGTGTTACATACCTACTTATGCATTTTCCCCTCCTGCTTTAAATCTACAGGAGATTGTTTTGTGCGTGCTCTTGCATGACAGCAGAGGCATAACGAAACTTGAAAGGGCCCTTCTGCAAATTCATGCAGGGCCCCTCTGGATTTATTCAGGAGCTCTCAGGTCTGGATACTGTGCTTAGATTAGAGGGCCCCCTCCACCGTGGCGGCTACAGGGGCCTTTGTTACACCACTGCATGACAGAAGGAATCTCACTTGCCCACACCTAGGTGCCTGGCTTGTCTACCATTCCACTGTGGTACAAACTGTACAACATATGGTGACAGAGGTGGATTTCCTTAAGATCCAAGTATTTGTGTTTTACAATTTGTCTTACTTCAAAGAAGCCTTAGACTTAAAATTCATTGGACTCAAGTTTAGGTCAAAGCACAGTTTGTTTTTCCTCCTTGATCACCTTGCATTCATGCTAGGGATGGGGGCTCTGGACTCTTTTGCAGTGAAAGGTGGCACCTGTCTAGGGCTAGCTTTAGCTGCAAGGGAGGTGTTGGTCTTTATAGTGAATCCAAGGGCTTGGTTCACCTGCCGTTCATACAACGAAATCTACTGTTGTGGAGCTATGCTTTTCAGAACTTTGGGCTTGGGATATGTATATATATATATATACATATATATATATACAGGGTAGAAGTTAGTTCAAAAGTAGCTGTGCTGGTTGTTGTCACCGGGAATCTGCGAAAGACTCCCCTCCTCCATATCTTTCCACTAGTATTTATTTCTAGTACCACTGGATGAGGTTGGTAGTCAATTACAGGAAAACAACCTTGGCATCAGCAACTTTATACAGGAATTAGTCGTCCTCGTAAAGTATTACAACCTCATGGCCAAGATACATGCCAATGACCCTGAGGTAGCCATTCCCTCACCCTATCAGATCTCCTAGTCCATTTTCTCAGATGCCCAGCCGCCCATATACCCTCCATGGAGACAGTCCACATTCATGAGATGAGAACATATGTGCTGAGTGTGGTTTTGACTCTCATAAAATGTTATGGAATAGCTTCATTTGGTGCTCTATTACACTCAGTTTCCAAACTGCTCTTTCTTCGCCCCTCATCTCTGCTTCCCTGTCATCTTTGATTAAAGCAATACCATTGCAATCTGTGAAGGTCTGTCTGACATCAACCTTTCTGCTCTCTACCTACCTATATCCCTATCTTTTTTTGTCCATTATATTCTTCAGGTTTTTTGGGCCCTGGGCAAGGCACACAGCTTTTTTTATTTATATTTTTTAAAAACACTTTTTATTGTTTTTAACTTATTGGCAAAAGGAACATTAATATTTTCATCCTTTTACAGGCAATGTATATTGGAACTATTTTTGCGTGACCTAATTTTTGTAGGTATGCTTGGCTTCATGTCAGCTTGAATTTGAAGAGAATGTGTAATAATATTCAAAGTTGATCCCAGAAAGACCCCCAAGTATATCTTTCCCAGGGCCCAAACAGTTTTTTAAGACAACACTAGCAACATTTAGGACCTGATTCTTGAACGTTAAGACTTTATGTCTGATTTTGGTTGTCCCAAAGAACTTTGCCAATGTAACCTTGAAACAATTCCAAACACAGGCTCTCATTACGAGCCTGGCATCCACATTACGACCGTGGTCAAAACGCCATGGTCGGACCGCTGGCACTGGCAGATTTGCTCTGGCCGATAACCTGGAGGTGCCGGGTGTCTGAACTCACCAGGGCAGCGCTGCTATCACTGTCACCAATGGTGTTGGGACAGTAAAGGCCCCCTGCATGGCTCTAGAGGGAATGCACCTCTGCCTCCTGGTAACCATAGCCAAATCTGTATTAGTTTGAATCCCACCTCAGCACACATGACAAACAGATTGTGACCCAGAGGAGGACTCTGTGTTCTGGAGTGCATGACCCTGGGCACTCTCCTTAATGAGAATGGCAACCACCAACTCACCAGACTGTAGAGGGCTGACAGTAGTGTCAGTGGTAAAACTGGAGCACCCGGATAGGCCTTTATACTTGTCTCTGGCAGGAAGACTCACTCATTGCCTTTTTTTTAAATAGGTCTTTCAGTCTGCAACAACCGTGCACTTTGCTCAATCCATGTGGAACATGGATGACACATATGTGAGTGTTACTTCTCCATGCAGAAGATGCGTGGAGTGTATAAGTTACAGGTGGATGTAGCAGCACAGCAATACATTTTTCCTTCCTACACTTAAGTGGTATCTAAAAAGGAAAGTTAAAAGAGCGCTAAGCAGCAACTTGAATTCTAGGGCCAATGTAGGACATTCCAGAGATCATTTGTGGTGGGTCATACTTTTTAAGTTTGGTGAAACAGCCTCACCTTCTTTTGTGCCCATCTTTTGGGTCTTCCCTGACATGGGACTCCAAAGTCCACCCTACCCTCCTGCTGACACTGAGTTTGGCTGGACCAGTCTGAGAGGAATAAGCAAAAGGGCATGAACTAAATAATCCAGTCTCAGAGATGTCTGCTAGAACACAAAGTCACTGTCTACAACTGTAAAATAGAAAGGGGCAGAAACTTCTAGGGAACCATGATTTCTCTATAGGAATCTGAGATCTTACACTACTGGTAATTAAGAAACTCATTGTGATCCAGGGTGGGTGTTTACACTGCCAACTCCACTTGCCTGATTTTGGCACCAGAAACTGAAGTGTTCAACCAGCCTTCCAGGATAGGCTGCCTAGACCATATAATGAAGGAGGAAACAAATCTACTTTTTAGGAGGGAAACTGAGTATACTCTTGCACAAAGAACACACTGCCCAGAAGAAAGGTGTGTGCAAAGGATTCGATGTAGAAACAACTGAAGCCACCCATTACAGTGACACAGGGAAGGACCTGTCAGAGACTGAGACCTGAAAGCCTTGAAGTGTCCCCACAGTGAAAATCAAAGCCTGACTGTCATGTCTTCAGAACTCAACTCGTGAGACTTTTGCACAGGCAACCAAGAGCCTAAAAGTATCAGCGTGCTAAACTCATCCCCCAGTCTCTACTGAAAAAACAGGATATGCAAAGAGGAGTGTGGCAAGGTAGGGGTGTCCCCCACTGTAGAAGGGGACTTCAACCAGGATTGTGTACTCTGCGGTGAAACATGAGGAGGATTCCCAGCATGTTTGGAGGTAAGTTTCTGATTGGGCCTTAGAAAGATTAGAGAAAGCAAGGTCCACTGGACTGTGAGCAATGCAACCCAGGTGCATCCTCCCTCTGCCCAAAATGTATCTAATTTAGCGTGTGCAAAGCCTATTGTTGCAGACAGTGACCATATTGAGCAAGCTAGTGCAGTGCAGTGCAATCCTTGCTTAGAGAGCCTTGCCCATATTGGGAGGAAAACTGGCCCTGACAACTATGGAACATCCGAAGGCACTGCCTGCTCTATGAGACAGAACAGATAGAAGATACTGTCCGAAAGACTGAAAATAGAAACCACTCACTTACTGAGGGTGCAAACCCTTGCTAACACTGCCAAAGGTCAATTCAACCTACCTGCAAACCCATCACAGCTGCTCAGTGGGTAAAAAAGACTATTTTGTAATTAATTACCACTGGCATAAGTCCTATGGGTGCAGCTTGGCTGTTTCCCAGAATCCCCAAAGTGTTATCTGACTGCAGTGACATAATATTAAGTCTTTATTTTATTTATCAACAACATTCTGTTGTGTGTGAATAGCAAAGTGCCTTCTCTTTTATAAGACAAAGCACTGGTTAGATATTGACTACTACTATTAACTACTATTTGATGGACTACTTGGTTTGACTTTGCTACCATGATGGTCAAGTGCTAAACGGATCTACCAGTTCTTCAGTTTTGGACTCATTAGTAAGATTAAGCACGCCTAACAAAATTAATAACAAAAAACAGTAACTCCTTACTGATATTGGACTCCTGAAAATGTTCAAACAAATGGCAAATTGGTAACCACAAAATTAAGAAAATAATTGTATTTCCTTCTAAACATGTATAGGCATTGTTGCACCACTCCCACCTGCAATTGTGGTACTCCACTCACATGCATGTGAAATCATGTTTCAGGAGATTTCCAGCAGTGATTGATCTGGTACTTGATTATTAAGGTAACTGAAATATGAGTGAAGTGACCTACAAAACCCCTGGATTGTGGGTATGGAGATTTGTATGTATTTTTAAGTATTTGGAGAATAAACTTCGCTAATGATCAAGAGATAGCTGCACAAGGGGAAGAGGCCAGAGTTACTCTTCTGAGTCATTTGCATTAAAGCTTATCATGCGAAGGTTTAGGGGCTCATTATGAGGCTGGTGGTTAGGAGACCACCAGTCTCGTGGCGACAGGCAAACTGCTTCACTCCATGGGGTTCGACCACCACATTACGACCCTGGTAGTTGGACTGCCAGGGGACCTCTATCCCCGCCAGGAACATGGTTCCAGATGGGCTGACGGCGGTCTGAGTTGTGGTCAGCCACAGCGGTGCTGAGTGCAGCGACGCTCTACTGATTACAATTCAACTTTCCACCAGCCTTTTCATGGCAGGGAACGTGCCATGAAAAGTCTGGTGGGAAGCCAGTGCAGGGGCCCCCCTGCCCAGCACCCTCGGAATGCACTGTCAGCTCTGCAGACAGTGCGTATTCCGAGGGTGTTAGTGTGCTACGGTATTGTTCTCTGCTCTCTTAAGGCAGCCGAGACCAATACTGTAGCACTGTTCCCGCCGGTCAGCCTGGCGGGAACATCATAATACAATGTTCCTGCCGGTCAGCCCAGCGGGAACATTGTATTATGATTGGCTGGAATGCAGCCAGCATGACGGCAGCGTCCTACCTGCAAGTTTGGAGGTTGGCTCGTTCGACCACCAAACTCACAATGAAGCTGTTAGTCTTCTCTAAATAGGTAGGGCTTTAGCTCATCCGTAAATGCCACATGGTTTAGGAATTGTGAATACATTGTACTACATCCACCATAATGCAGTGTGGGAGGACATTTGCAAGATGTGAGAGTGCAAATCACAAATTATATTTTCCTGGTCTCTAGTCAAGATCACCAACATTGCAATGAAACATAATCAGAACTGGTATAAATTTTTTGCAAAATGTATTTTGGTCTATGATTGGAAACAAAAACAATGCTTGTTTTCTCTCTGAACACATGAACAAACGTGCCAATTACTATAAGGGCTGTGCCCGACAACATTGATTCTGATAATACAAGATATGTGAACAAAAGCAATATTGGAAAGGTGTGTTTTGGAAAATCCCCCACCAGCAGGTCAAAAGATTTGGTGAACATTTAGAAAACTCGGTGCAAAATGCAGTGAAGGTTTGTTTTTACATATCAAATGTATTAGTATTAAAAAATGCAATAACTATTGACTATCTTTATAGCAAATGAGGCAACGAAGTAAAAACAAATAGATATAAACATACAACTGAATATTTATTTCATATCTACTTTTATTAGGAACTTTTTAACTACTTCATTTTCTGAGTCAACAAGGGCCTTATTCACAAACACAAACTTAAATTAAAGAGGGTAAATTTAAGTCTGCTTCTGTCTTAGCTATAATTTATTTAGAAGTCTTACCAAGTACATCTCAAATTTATGGGGCCAATTCACAGAGGCATTTATAGGTGCACGAATTCGTACTACAGGAGAAGTACTCCATGCACTCAGCACTGCCTTTGTGAATTGGCCCCTTTATCTACTTATTTTACAGCAGTAAGGGCCATATTTATACTTTTCGACGCACAACTGCGCCAGCGCCAAGTTAAGCTTAGAAGTTAACCAAACAGGGCAACTGGTCACAGCATCACTGGCTTGGTTCAATCAGATAGTACCGGACAAAGTTGTGAGGAGCAGCTTTGCATCTGTATGGCCGTAACTAACACCCTCTAGCCAGTTCTCTTCACCCATGGAATCCTCCACTCCAGCTCCATTTCCGAAGAAAAGATGGTAAGGCTGCCCTGACTACGGTGTCTTCTTCCATCCCCCAAATATCACCATAAAATGCACTCACACAAATTTTAATACACAAACATGTGCATGTAGAATCAAGACAGTACCATCTCCTTGCTTAAATGTAGCTAACTGGTTGCTATTAAAACAGCTGCAAGGCTGGGGAAAGTCACATATCTGCAACACCATATTCAACCCCAACGGATCGATTACACCTATTTTAAATGAGGGCTGGATTCCCACAATCATCTCACCTCCTCGACCTGGATGTTTCAGCTCCACCAAACATCCTTAAGCAGAGTTCCAGTATAGTATTGTTTAAAAAATGTCATGGGACACAAATATAGTGTTGAACATATTGTAAGTTAAAGAATTTTGTGGAGTAGAATATCACAGGTAAGAATAACGTTTTAGTAATGTTTTAATTTTGTTTAAAATATTTTAATGTATATTGTTCTTTTATGTGTATTTAGAATCATTTATTTTTTAATATTTTGCACATTTTTGTAATGTATATTCTATTTAGTAACATAATTTTTCAAATCTTAAAGGTTTTCTGGTGTTTTTAAAGATTTTTTTATTGCAGTACCCAGTGGTTAATCAGTAAATAAAAAGGTGCCGGTGCCCAAAGCCCTTCTCTTAAACACGCGGCTGCTGCAATTAAATGTGTGAACATGAAATACTGAGGCGGCGTAACCCTGAAGCCACCTCAGGCCTCTTCAATACATTTAAAGCCACTCCATGCCCCTTCAGCTCACTCTAGCAGCTTCCTACTTTCTCCCTTTGTGACGCTTTTTTGTTTTTCCCTTCCTCCATCTGTCCCATATGTGTCTTTTGCTCGCAATAAATGCTTGAGGCAGAAGAATAAGCCCCGGCCCTCAAAAATAAGTGCCGGTGCTCAGCACCGGAAGCAACAAGCAAAATTAAGCACTGGCAGTACCTTTTTATCTTTTTTCATGATATTGTGTGGTACACATTATCGGGATTAAGGATTTTGTAATTGTTTATTTATTTGAGACGTTTTAAAAAATGTTTATTAAGTTAAATGTAATGTCTATGATTATTTTTACCTTTCTTATTTTTGAGTAGTGTTTTCTACAATGTTTGTACTTTTGTTGAAAATAGTTGTATATGTTTCTAAAAAGTGTTTTTGACGTGTGTTTTAAAAAATATTTTATGATTTTTGGTTCTGATTTTTTTTATCTTATTTAATATTTTTGTATTTTGAGTTTTTGTCTGTTTTTAATATAGTTTCATTTTTTTAAATTGGAATGGTTTTACTACAGTTGTATTGTTCAAATTACATTAATGTCTCTAATGTGATTTAGGGCATCATTTCGAGTTCGGCGGATGGGAAGACCCATCCGCTGAACTTCCAACGGTGAGGTTGCCGCCTTACTGGCGACCTCCTCGCTGGACCTATTATGAGTTTCCCACTGGGCTGATGGCAGAAACAAAGGTTTCCGCCCTTCAGCATAGCAGTAAAGAGGTGGCAGCATTGTTACCGGCATGTAATCGAGCCGGCACAAATGCTGCCACCCTCAGGGGGCACCAGCACCCTTGCAGAGCATTACAGTGCACATTAAGAGTGTGCTGGGCATGGGGACTTCTGCACTGCACATGCCATGGGCCATGCAGGGGCCTCTCTGTGGCCCCCTGCACCTTTTTGCCGCCAGCATTTTCATAGCGGTGAAACTGCCATGAAAAGGCTAGTGGAGAACCAGGTTGTAAGCAGCAGGGTGGCACTGCGTGCAGCTCCACCCTGGCTGAGTGTGACCTTCACCCGGTGTCGGCCCGTTAGGATCACAGATCCCGGTGGAGACAGCAGTACCCTGGCGCTCTGACCGCCAGTGTCGTAATGTGGTGGTTGGACCGCCACAGCAGCGACAGTCCTGACCACCACCACGAGTCCGGTGGTCTAGTGACCGCCAGACTTGTTATAAAGCCCTTACGAGTGATAAAAGGAAACTGGTCCTAATATAGTTAAGCTAATTTCACTTAAGTCCAAAACTTTCCCCAAAGCAGCCAGGTTTGGAATGGGGACATTTTAGCTCCTAAAATTCCAACACTTTCCCAGGTGTGGCTAAGTTTGGAGTGGGAATAGTAATCTGAGATGAGATACCCAGCCTTCAATACTTTTCCCAGTGTGGCTAAGTTTGAAGTGGAAATATTTAACCGGACCTCCCAATAGTCCAACACTTTCTCCAATGTAGCGATGTTTGGTTTACAAATAGTAAAAATGACGTCCCCAAAGTTCAACTATTTCCCCAGTGCGGCTGTGTTTGGAGCTTGAAAAGTAAATCTAGCCTCCTCAAAGTCCAATACTTTATCCAATGTGGCTATGGTTGGAGTGGGAATCTGACCTCCCCAAAGTTCAACACTTACCTTAGAGTGACCAAAGTTAAAGTGGAAAGAGTGGGTATAGTGAAAGTGAGGTTTGTTAAGTGTAACCATTTTTGTTTCTTCATTCATATTTGTAAGAGTTAATACATGTTATGAAAATGTATTTTTCAGTTCATAATTTATACACTTTTTCGAGATATATATTTTATTTACAAGTATTTATGTGAAAGATTTCACACCATGTTTATTGTAACATTGTTTTCATCTATACAAAATCAACTCCTATTTTTAGTCAAACAGTATAACATTTTACAGTTTATTAGCAAATGTATTTTTGCTTGTTTTACAATACTTCATGACATTAAAATGATTTTTAAACTTTGTCTTTGTTTCTTACACATTTTTCGTATTAGAATATACTGCAAAAACAGTATTATTTTTTTAACAGCAAGCATATTTTAATATATATAATATATATATATATATACACATATATATATATATATATATATATAATTATCATTATATACAAGTATTTAATGACTAGAACATATTTTTACATTTTTGAATGTATAATAATGTTTTAAATGCATTTATTACACATATATATTTTTTACAATGTTTCCAAAGGGATGTTAGTCTTTCTTTATGACCATTTTTTGCCATTGTTCCTCTTTAATTTGGTAGTCTGCCTTATTCATTTTGGACTGTCCATGTTTCCAATTCCTGCTCCCTGGTTCAGACACGAATAATTTAAAGTTACTTTCTGGGGGGTTTCGTGTTGACGGGTGATTTAGAGTTAGACTAGTATTTCTTGGTTTATATGGTGAAACTATCGGGGTCATTATGAGTTTGGTGGTCCAACGCGGGACCACCAAACTCCTGGAAGAACGTCAACGCTATGGCGGTGAAGCCCACCCCACCCCCACCCCAGCCTATTACCTAGCATGGCTGATTGCAAGCCTCACTGCCATCATGCCATCGGGAACAATGTTCGCAGTGAGGACGGCAGGCCTTTGGTGGTCTCACTGCCAAAGTCGTTATTTGATGGGTGGACTGTCAAAGCTGCGACGGGCCGACTGCCACCATGAGTCTGGCGGTCTGAAGACCACCAGACTCATAAAGAGGCCCCATGTTATTTGTTAGTTTTTGTGTATTATTGGTTTACCTTTGCTTGTTAATATGTCATTTTTTTAGGTTGTCTTGATATTTCAGTATTTGGTAGCTTTGCTATGTTCAACATTCTTAGTTCCTGTTAGCTTTGTTCTTTTATGATGTTTCTAAAAACTGTGTAGCAGGGGGGCTTCTTCCAAATGTTACTTGAGAGTAATTGTGTCGCAATTCCACTGCATTATTTGTTTTTATCTCTTGGGGCATGGTGCTGTGTACACATTCCACTATGGAGTATGATAATTTGGTTGGCATCCGGGTCCAATATGGTGCATGCAACCAAACCAAGTATCTTCAAAGTAATCCATTAATGGGACTAGTTTAGTTTAATATTTTGGTAGTAGGAAGAATCCATTAGGATATTATGATTTGTTTACACTTCTTTTACAATGTGATCATGCATAGAGCTCTAATGCCTTTTGACTATGTTTGAGCTGGAAAAATTCCATATGCATACAGAAATATACGAACGTAGGCTAGAGCTATCAGCTTCTTTTATTTCATGTAGAAAGTATAGGTTATTGCATATTCCACAATCAGGATAGATTTGTGTAGGTGCCTCTATGTGCTCCTGTTACTACAGGTATATCCTCTGCAGATTAATAACAGCTTACCTTTCTGGGATTGGGTGTGATTTAATTTAAGGTATTTAATTTAATTTATTTACAAAGTGCAACACTCCTCCCCTCAGGGATTTCACAGCACTACAACGCCTGCTACCTTGAAGTCATTATCCACATATTTATAAGGACAATAACCAAGTCTTCAATCTCTTCCCCAACCTGGCATGTTCGGAAGTCAGATGAAGATCAACAGGTAACAAGTTCCAATAAACGGCTGCCAAATGGCGCAGAGCTTGTGCAGGCCTATAAAAAAACACTCGGCTATGTAAGCTGGCTGGTCTAATGTCATATAGTTCTTGTTCTACATGACATAACAGCTTAAATTTAGCTCTTTTATGAAATGGCAACCAGTGAAGTGAATTTAAACCTAAAGAAGCTGAGCTGTTTCGGGCACTGTTACAAGTGAGTCTGGCTGCTGCATTTTGGATAGACTGTAGACGAGTAAACGAAAAATCTGGTATTCCCAAATATAAGGCATTGTCATAATCCAGCCTACTCATGATCAGTGCCTGGATGACTGTTCTTCTATTCCACTAGAATCCAACGAAAGAGTGTACTTAAAAGTCTGAGCAACCCAAAGCATTTGCCGCAGGTAGCATTAACCTGATCCTGCATGGAGAGGAAGTTGTCTATCAAGAATCTCTCTCCTTGGTTCTGGTGTGATGCCCAGGACTGTCGGCCACCATAAATCATCCCAGATGCTATGAGTTCCACCAAAAAGTAAGATCTCCATCTTTTCCGCACTTAGCTTTAAACAATGCGCTTGCATCCAAGTAGCTACCTCTGACAGACATCCAGTGATGTTCTCTCGGGTCTCCCCATGTCTCTGCCCTCTGGAAATGATAAGCTGAGTATCGTCAGCATAAGAGCAGATCTTGAAGCCCCAAGCTATGACAATACTAGCCAAAAAGGAGACATAAACATTAAAAAAGCATATGCCTAAGCAAGGAGCCTGCTGTACCCTGCAATTGTATAAATGGGGGGTGGATCCAATAGTAGTCATGTCAACTGTCTGAGTTCTTAATTCAAGAAAGATCCAACCTATTGTTAGGCTTTTGCATACAGCCAAGTTTCATGTAATCTCTTTATCAATAAACTGTGAGAAACCATGCTGAAGGCCATGGATCAGAACTGAAGCTTTCCGCTGGTCCACTACTAATCTAATGAATTGAATTGAATTCATTATTTGTAAAGCACCACTATCACTCCCAAGGGAGTATCCTGGTGCTATTACAGTGCCAAAAAAGATAAGGCAGCATAAAAGAGAGACCTCTATAGCTTTATGAGAAGAGGGGAAAGACAGATGGAACCAATTTACAGAATATAAGAATAGCAAAAGACATCTGAGATCCCAAAAACCCAGGACTTGAGGCATTTCCTAAATGGAGCTTCGGACTTCATAAGCCTCAGTTGACTTGGGAGGGAGTTCCACATTTTAGCACCTAGAGCCGTAAAAGCTTTGCCTCCTTTGGTTTTTAGTCTGAAGTGAAAGGGTATCACTAGATTGGCTTGTGACTATCTTAGAGGCCTGTTGGTAAGGTAGTGTTTGAACCTGGCAGAGAGAAATTTAGGGCCAATCCCTCTGTAGGTTCTGAACGTGAATAAAATAATTTTGAAGAGTACTCTTTTGGCTAGGCAGCCAGTGAAGGGATATTAAGGCAGCTGAAGCCGAAGTTCTCTTGGGCAGCTTAAGGACTGCCCTTGCTGCAGCATTTTGCTCAGTCTGGAATCTGTGGAGTACTTGTTTTGAGGAGCCCGCAAACAGACTATTACAATAATCTAGCCTGGAGGTGATTAGGGTATATGCTACTGATTTTCTGGCTGTCATTGGTAGGGGTTCAAAAAATGTAGTTAAATATTTTATTAAGTTAAAACATATCCCTGCAGTTGCCAGGGCATGCAGGAGAAACAACAGCTGAGAGTCAAATCTGTCTCCCAGATTTTCAGACCACATCTACTGTTGAGGGAGGGATATCATCTGGCCACCGGATTGAAGGGGCAAAATCAGAAGCTTTGCCAAATGGCATTATCTCAGTTTTTCCTTTGTTACATTTCAAATGATTGGCCTGCATCCATCTAATAACAGCACCTGAGACTCAAAGGTTGAGTAAATCTTTTCTATTTTGTAGTCAAGGAATCTAGCCAACTCTTTGCAATGCTCAGCCGAGGCATCAATTGCCTGATTTAAACTTCTGGGGTGAGCCAGTTCCTTTACAATTTGAAATAATTCATTAGAGGATGCACTGTTTTCTTCCAATCTCTTTACAAAATAATCTTTCTTTGCCTTCCTGGGCAATTTATGACAATTTTTTAGCACAGCTCTATACACGAGGTGGTCTTTAATGCACTTTGAATACCCTCATTTGTGGTCTAGCACTTTACAATTCTTCTTTTCTACCCTAAGTTTGTTGAAATAGCAATTCTCCAAAGCGGAAAGTCTAGACGAATTACTTTACTTGGAAGGGGCATATCCTTCAAGATCCTGATGGCTAAGTTAAAATCTTCTAAGTATATTTCTAAAGACATGCCTTAACCAAGCACAGGGATCCAAAATAACCTTTAAAGGTCTCAGACTAACTTTCCTCCAGGCTCTCTTCGGGCTGGGGTAGATCCAGAGGTTTTCTGCCTATCTGCTGGCAATGTAAGTGAAACATTAATTAAATAATGACCCAACCAATGTAGAGGGTTGATATCATGGATCCTAATCATGTCAATATTGGAAAATAACAGTTCTAAAGTATTCCCTGCCTTATGGGTTGGGCCTTTTATTCATTGCAATAGTTGTCGAATCTACATCTCATTTTACAACCTTTTACATAGAGAGTCTTCTGAAAATTCAAAATGCAATTTAAAATCACCAGTTACTAAAAAATAGTCCAAAGGGGACAGCCAGGCTAGTAAATTGGATGACAGCTGAGACTTATATCCAGGTGGCCTATAAAGAATAGTACCATCCAGTAGCAATAAGGTATTTTGGGACAGCTGGAAGGCTTGGGGTACTGCGTTCTGCTTTGCAAAGGTAAGAATCCTTAAAAATAATTGTGATACCTCCTTTTTGCCATCTCTATCACATTTTAAGATCCCGTAGCCAACTGGCACCGCTGTAGAGACCTCAGGCACATGAAACTACTGAACCACATTTCAGAAATAAAAACTAAGGCCAGATTAGGAGTTGTACGATTGAACCGCAACAACTCCAATATGGCAGAGCGAGGCAGCTGTCATGCCTTACCAGCATGTAATACAATGTTTTCACCGGGCTGACCAGTGGAAACCGTTGTATTATGATGTTCCTGACAGTCAGCTTGGGGGAAACAATGAGGATGCATTGGCCTCAGCTCCCTTAGGTGATGGCTGGAATGCTTGAATTAATCTCAGCCATTGGCAATCTCCTGGGCCGCATTCCAATCCATTGTTTTTCACACACCTTGCCACCTCAATTTGGACCAAGCCTTGACCCTGCTCCTCAAAAGAACATTACAGCCCAAACTGCCAAGCCAAGATGCACCTCAATCCATCATTTTTCACCCATTGGAATGGAATGCAGCCGGAGCCATTGCCAGTGGCTAAGACCAATTCAAACATTCCATCCATTACCTAGTTGTTTTTAGATTTGATGCCCTAAGTATGCCGGGTATGCCCACACATGGGTCACGGGCTCACAGTGCCTCTGGCACCAAGCTATACATGGCTGAAGAGCCCTAACTAGGGAAAAACTGGTCCTAGGTTGCTTGTGTTCCAGTTCAGGTAGGACCTTAGCTGGCAGTTCAGGCTGGCCTGTTCCCATGAGGAGCAGCATCAAGACTGGTTTACATATGGCTAGATCCAACTGAGGTGAATTGGTGGGCAAACAAATTATGTATTCGGGATGCAACACAGGTGATTGCCAGTAACTGAGATTATTTTAAGCATTCCATCCATCACCTTATTGTTTTTGGAGTTTAATTATAAGCCTGTCCTTGTAGCCAAAAATCCACAAAAGCTATTTTCACTGTAGAAAGGCTGGTTGGGCTACATCATTCCTTTAATAAAGTTATTTTTGGCTAGAAGACAGCTGTAAAAGTAATTAAACAAAGTTTTTTAGTTGGCAATAGAAATCCAATTTAATGATGATCAGATTTGTGATAGATTTTCAGGAAAAATATGCTTTTAAAAAGTTACCTTTTACCTGCCTAAAGCCTCTGGAGACTCTTTTAAATGTGTTTTCCCACTTTTGCCAGCTACTAAGCATGCATTTCAAAAAAGTATGAAAACTGCTCTTACAGCAAAAAACAAAGGCCTGGGTGTGGTATGTGTTTTTGTTCCCTTGACAGGATGAACAATGGGGTTGTACCCAGGAACTGGATTACTTTCAGCAAGGCCTCACCTGTCACAGATAAATGGTAGCTGACTCCAGGGCAGGGACCATCCTTTGTCCCACCAGCCAGGCAGGCTCCAACCACAGCAGGGCCTCTTTGTGAGCTTACAGTATCAAACTATGCTGGAGCATCAAATCCTGCTTTATAGGTCTGCTGGACTTTGCAGAAAAACACTGGGGGCACACCTGAAAGTCAGAGTAACAGAATGCCATAACAATTCCTGTGTACCCTCTGTCTGGTTGCTGGAAACTCCTGCTTTGTTCTACTAGACTTCGGTCTCTGGGCTTATTGGGGATACAGTGACTACCTCAAACAGGATGTTGGTGTTAGATGTGGGAGGACACCATGATTAACATAGTGTACTCCCCATATACATCCCCAGATTCACAGTCCACGTTTAGTGTGGCTGAAGATTCACACCTTTTTGAAAATGACCTAAGAGGGTAAAGTGGACCCCCGTTAGATTTACCCCATTGGTTAGGGCATGTCTAGGAGTCATTCGCACCCACTAGCTTATGCCAGGCATAAATGTGGTATTTCTGTGCATCATCTTGGAAAATCTCCTGGACCAGAGGGAAAACAGAAGACTGGACCCCTCTCTGTGACCTCAGAGGAGCCCTGGTGGACTGGATTTGCTCTGTCTTTTACAAAGGACAAAGAGGTGGTCTCCAAGAATCATTAGGCTGACCACCTGTTAAATCAACAGGTACACAACAAGCTACAAGAGGCCTTTTCCAGCAACTATCAAGTTGACCAATGAAAACTGAACCTGAACTGTACTCCACTGTTTGGCCTCTATCTGACACCCTGTTAGTCTCTATTTGCTCTCCCTGAGGTCCCGGGAGCTTAAGTAGTGAACTCCTGTGGTGGATTCAAACTTAAAGGACTAAAGTCAGAAGGTATAATCGTTGACCAGGACGAACTTAGATGGTGTATCCAACGGGCACTCCATTGCAGTCAGCGTGAAATTGCACCTAGGTCCCAGTCTACCATGACCACTGACTATTATTGGTACTTTGTGTTTCTTGGCGCTATTCCTACCTAACATTTTAAAATTCATATCAGCAGTTGCCTTTACTGAATGTTTGTCAAGATATTTAGGCCCGTATTTATACTTTTTTTGCGACGCATTTGCGTCGTTTTTTGACGCAAAAACGGCGCAAACTTGCAAAATGCCATTGTATTTTGTAGGTTTGCGCCGTTTTGCGCCAAAAAGCGGCGCAAATGCGGCACAAAAAAAAGTATAAATACGGGCCTTATTGTTTTGCATTTCGACTTTAGTACTGGTTAGGTACTGCATAAATAAGTTAGACATTGCCTGTAAGTTAATCTTGCCTGCTTTGTGCAATAGTTACCAGGGGGTTAAGCATAGGTTTATATAGTGACCTTGAGGGTTCACCCTGAAAAGTCTTGTGATTGATCCTTAGGGTGAGAAGTCACCTACCACAAATAATACTACAGTTGCTTACTGTAAGTGTTTTAATGTTTGTTTAAACATTTTACCTTTATGTCTACACATTTTACTTACATTTAGATGGTTTCTCAACATTTGTTCTTCTGTACGCTTATTTTGTCGCAGAGCCATTTGCTTCTTCTTTTGGTGAAAGATGATGTTTCTAAATCTGTTGAAAGAAAGCATTATATTCATTATGTTGTTTTTTGTCACTATGTTGTATTATGTTTGTTAGTTTCATTTTTAATATGTCATTTTTTAAATATTTTACATTTTTTTATAGCATTCATTTAATACTTTGGTGATTGACTTTCTTGGGCTGGTTAATTTTAAGTAGTTCTGGCTTGGTTATCATTTAATTTTTCTTGCTTTTCTTGTCTTTTACTCTAGATTTTTTTTGTGAAACTATAAATAAATTGCACCGTTTTAGTTCTTTGTTATAATTATTTTACATTTGAATAAAAGTCGCACAAAGCTTTCATTGTTTTAATTTGGCTTACATTGTTTTTTTAAATTTAGTAGTGTTTTGTAATGTAGGTGACAGAGGATGTCAATAAATACTTCAACAAAAAAGGTGGAATGATTTCAAATGTTAATAGATGACATTGGCAGGTGACGGTGAATTATGCCTATTAAGCACTAATTCATAGTGCAGTTATTTATCTCAAATAAGGCAATTTATGTGTGTATGATGTAGGAGTCTACCTGTGGGCTGATGATATGGGAGATACCAACGTAATGTCATTGTATTGTTAATGAAGTAATGTATTAGGATCATTACTGAGCTTATAATATTGGGCTATTGCTGAGGGGACAATGGATTAGAAATAAGCAAATTACATAGGAATTAAAAACCATGTAATGATTTTCCACAGTTAAATACTTTTTGATAGTCTGATTATTAATAAACCAATGACATTGAGGCCTACAAATGATTTGATATTTAATCATTAGTGAATTGATTAGACATGGGATATTTTTGAGTTAGTAATTAGAGAATTACCATGTTGAGATATACAATGTGTGTGCTTTGTAAAATTGGGAGCTTGTATTTAAAAAAAGATAGCATCAACAACCCTTTACTTCAATGGTAAACTGCAGATAAAAGATGTCCAGGGCCAGAGGTTGACAGCACAGAGAGGAGCCAATTCTGCATTCACTGTTCATTGTCCCTTAATTTGGAACGATGGGAGCCCCACACTCTGTCCTCTTCAGCAGTGTCTGTGCCTATCACTCTGAGGTCCCAAAATACTGATAGGCTGATTGCTGCTAAAGCTGCTACAGCTCCTCCTGAACCCCAAACTCTCCCTTCTCCCACTTCTCATGCAAAGGGAGGAGTTGTTGTCATACACTTCAGGATTTCCTAGTGCAGAATGTTATACCCACACAATGTCCTCTACCAGTAAAGCTGGCCTGCAGAGGACTGGACAAGATTAACATCGCTTTTTTAAAGTCAGTTCAATTTGTGAATCTTTGCTTGCATTCAACTGGGTGAATATTCATGAAATTGTCCATCAATGGAGGGGAAGACTAAATCTCGCCCATCAATAATAGTAATATGAGGGTTATGAATGGGCTAATTGCATGGCCTGTTCATGACGTGAAGATTTAGGACTGTTATGTATGTAGGTTGTTAATTAGCTCGCAATGTGAGTTGGTAGAGATGACACTTGGAAGGAGTTTACACTACCAGTTTTATCCAGTCATCTTTTTTTTAAATTTCTACAGCACTCCTCTATTCTCTGCTATTCCAGATGGTTCCTAATCTAAGATACCAAGCAGATACCAATTACGACACACAGCGTGAAACCTCAACAGGGCCCTCCTCTAATGTGTTATTAATGATGCACCCTTCCTTAACCTCTTAATCTGATGACATGGCCTGCTGGCAGGCATTCACAATTATAATCCAGTAGATCCCTTTAAAGTTGACTTCTTTCCACCTCTGCTATGTGCATGAGGTCACACGAACATGTACAGTATGTAACTGTATCATTCACAACACATGACCAACCCTATATTCCCTTCCTCCTTCTTCTTTCCTGTCTGGAGACAATCCACATTTATTCTTAGCCAGGTATCATCTCTGAAATAGAGCCAGCAAAACCAGCCCTGCAACATATGCCTGTGGTGGTTCACTTGCTCACCTGCCACAAACTTAGAAGGTGTAATGGACGTACAATACAGCAAGAAACAAAGCTTTATTGGGTTGGACCACAGTGGACTGTTGCTACTGCTTTTCCACTCAAGTCTGGCACTAAGCCTGAAGTTCCAGCAGTGTCCTTGCTGCCTGCTGCCTGGAAGTGCTGTCCTTGAGAGGACCCCTGGCCAGCTCAAGAGGCAAAAGGAGTTACCCAGAAACAACAGCAGAAGCCCCCAGAGAGCCCTCACCAGAGACAGTGAAGAATGGCCACAACAATGACAAATTGCATTTGATATGCCCTTAGGGCTGACAGATCTGCCAGGTTAATTGTCTCCCCTGCATGACTGAGTGGCATTTCTGTTTAAACATTGACCTTTCCCTTACTCTAGTATCTTTGAGCTTTCAGTCAGCATAAAGGGCTGGTGCCTGACCTCTGTGCGGTCCTCATCAATAGGCAACACTCTCTCCTGTCCCTAACAGCCACCAGACCCCGATGGCAGACTCTCCTGGGGATGGCCTACTCCCTGAAAGGCTGGACATCACTCCTGTTCGAGCATGACAGGGCCCTCATAGAATCCTGGTTGAAATTCCTGTACTTTTAAATCCTACAAGACTGGTACTGGACCCCTGGATACTTCATAGGGCAAACCTTCTACCCCATGATCTCTGCTGGCCATATAATGCCACACGCTGTGACCTGCTTCACATCTTGGGGGCCTGCAAAGTTAGTATACCCTACTGGACACTCGTCTGGGACTACTTAAGGCATTACACTGCTCTCCAGATCACTCCTTCGCCCCATCTTGCCCTCCCTCACAATTTCCCAGACCTGCCCAAGACTTCACATGATCATAGGTGGCTACTCCCCTCACTCACCATGGCCAAACTCTGTGTCCTCCACCACTGACAACAACCCACTCTCCCCTCACTCACCGAATAGTTACTCAAAATGTATTGCATACCAGGCTATGAGAAACTCACACATAAGGTAAACAATCAATCACACATCATTAAAGCCATCAGGGGCCCATTCTTGACAGGCGACCAGCATTTCTTGACAAACACCCTAGTTTGGTGTACTGCCAAATGTGCTGTGTCATGGACTAGAGCATAGGGCTGCACTGACTTGACCAAGATCTTCTGATGCTGGTTGAGACACACACCACTGTGAGCGCTTGGATGCCTTTACTCTTTACCTTACCATTCCCCCATAATCCAAGCACACCCTTTCCTGATGTGTTCCCTTTTCGCTTATAGGAAGGGTACAATTGTGGTGGCGGGGATCCTCTGTGCAGGTTGGTGGGCCTGATCATCCTATATCTACAGTGGCCTGGGCTGTGATATCTTGTTTGGTTGTGATCTGATATAGGTTTTCCCGTAAAGTTGCCCACTCCCTGCCATTCTGGAGGCACTCTTGATTCTCTCTGTGGCCCAGTATTTTATTGGTAAAATTCCAATAAACAAATGTTTCCAAAAAAGAAAAAAAACACTGACCTCTCATTTCATCATTCCCAGTACCCACTTCTCTTTGTGTAGCCTGGTTAGAGCCTTGATCCTTCCATCAGCTTAGGGTCTGGTAGCTGGAAAAGGATGTCTAAGCCACAAAGGGGGCCCCCATAAATTGCCAGGCTATGAGAGGTCCATGGGTAACCCATTTTGCCCTGGACCCTGAACTCATGGTCTCAGAATTTGATGTCCAGTGAGATCCACTGTGTGACCATTGGCCCACTCAAACTATGATTAAAGTAAATTTGTATATTGGAGTTGGACCCAGTCCATCGCGAACATCATCAAGAAGGATAATGGACCCGGTGTAGCTACAACATCAAGCCTCGGAGTTCTCCTTTGCCAACTTCTAAGAGTTTCGAAAAACTAAATTTTAATGGTCGCACAGGGAAACCTATATTACTGTGACTAGCAGATAATGTGATATCAGTCACTGTGGCCTACGGTCAACAATGACGCCATTCGTAACACACCAGATAGTCCTAGCACCATTGAAGAATCATAACATATTTACTGTGTCTAACTGGAGCTAGTATAACTGGACACTTATCCAGCATTGACTGACTTTGAAATGGCTTTATTCAGATTTTTACTAATTTCTCAAAATAATAATTTAGTATGTTTTAGACTTTGTGGAGGTATTCTGTATTCATTCCACTTGGTTTAACATTTCACTTTGAAACCTGTGTCATTTCTCTATATTTCTTCTGGGGAACTGTCATAAACATCAAAGTTAATGGCTTTCAGCAAACTAGACAGATCCAGAGCTTTCAATGATGATAACGTCTTAAGGGGTAATATGGGTCCATTGTTTAGTATAGGAGGACTTTTGCCACTATTAAGCAGAAAAGCTGGATTTGTTTCATAGAAAGCCTTAGTTCTAAGCAATTTCCTTAAATATCTCTTGAATGGTTGGGATGACAAACCAGAGTCTATGACAATTTTAATTAGGTTTACTGTACAAAATGTAATAGTCTTTATGAGCATGTCGTTTGTTTTTAAGAACTAACCTTGGATGTATTACATGTGTAAAATTGTCTAATACTGTTCCTTGCTCTAGTTTCAGGTCAACTGCATTAGCTAGGAATTGACAACTAACCAAGCTACTCAGGAAAGTCAAAGATACTTTTAATGCCTAACTTTCGGTTTCAGAGCGAGTACTCAGCCTCCTGGTCAGCTGAGAACACTTGAAGTCTCACATTTGATACCACTGAGGGCCCATTACATCTTCGGGATATGGGAAAAAGCCTGACAAAATCAGTCAATGAGTCAATGTCCTTAAACTATTAATAAGTTAATGATAAAAGTTCTAAAACTAAAAATGTCAAGATGATTCATAGAGGGGTTTATGAGCTGATTAAATGGCATAAGATCATTAATGAACTGTTTACTTACGGCATCATTCCACGCTTGGTGATGGACCCCAAGTCCTGCCATGGTGGAGAACGTCCTGCATTCTGCTACCCTGGCGGATGACCACCCACTATATTTAGAGCCCTTCACCTACATAGTGGATATTTCTGTGGCTTTCACTGTAGCTTTGCTAAGTGGCCACTATTTTTCATGACACTGTTCAGAAACTGTTTTCTTTTCAGAAAATAAACTCCCAAAACAGGAGTTTGTTTTTCAAAAACTAAATAAATGTCTCTGACACCCAGGTCGTTTTCACCAAGTGTATGGAGGTCATTTTATGTTTTTTCCTGTCCATGACTGACAGTTTTTTCCTTGCAGTCCCAAGCAGGAGTAGAAATGTACACCAGGGGTGGATGTTCTAAGATATGTAGGCCAAAGGGCTAATGTCTGTGGTGCTGTCAGTCTAGGATGTCCACCAGCAGTGCTAGAGGAGGCTTTGCTGGCAGAAACATGGTGGTTTACCTGACTGTAAATAGAGTGGGTGGACTGACAGTTTGAAGGACAAGGTACTCCAGCACATAATTGGCAGATTACCATGTTCTCCAACTCTACATCAGATCATTAGGGGCATATTTACAAGCCCCTTACATCTCCTTGCGCCAAATTATAATCATTTTTTTACGCTAATGTGGCATAGGGGAGGTATTTTCATTGCACCATATTTACAAAGTGGCGCAATGCAAGCATTTGTAACCACTTACGTCACATTATGTCTGCACCAGGCATAATGTATGCAAGAGGGGCGTTCCCCCGTCAGGAGGTCCAGAAAAATGGCACAGAGATATCTACAAGATTTCAATGTGCTATTTTTAGCTTCGTTGTGAACATTTTTTGATGCTATTGGCCTAATAAATGCCATGGGGCACCGCATTGTGAATACGGCGCATCCATAGTGTTGTTAGGAGGCTCAATGGGGTGCACAAAAAGTGCTGCATCATCTATGATGCACCTCTTTCTTGTAAATATGCCCCATTGCGTCTATTGCTGAATTTATTGTTTATGTCTGTTCATAAACTAATGCTTACCTTGAACAGATGAAATAGTTCTAATGATAAGCCAGTGATATACAGTTATTAATGACCTCATGATATGCGGTTGATTTGTGAACTATTAAGCAGTAGAGCTAATAATTTGATTATTGTATAAAGCTATTGATGAATTGATACACAGGCATTATTTGTGATATGTTTATTTCGGAATCTTAAAGAGCTGATTGTATGCGGCTACTGTTAAGCTGATACTAAGCTATTGATGAGCTGGCAATATGTGACTATTGTGGAGATGATGATGCGGACTTTTAAAGAGTTGGTGCTATTGAGAAATTTAAGAGTTCACAATGTGAGGCTATGTATGAGCTGCTGATATTGAATGATAAATGAGCCTGCACTATGTGTTCTAAAAAGATGATTTTATTTAGCTTTTAGCATGTAAATAATATGAACAAGTTGTATCTGTGTTCTTAGTGGTGTTTAAAAAGGGGCCTTAAAATGGGGTAGTTGTGAATGAGTATGAGCTGATGATATGGCTCATAAAGTAAAAGCAATGGTCTTTTGAAACTATTGAAAGCCTAACCTGGACAGCTAATGTACTATTCAATTGGACTACCAATTGACAGTTAACAGGGAGATAATAACAATCTGATGCTACTGGACTATTAATGTGCCAATGATAAGGGACTGTTAATGAGAGAGCTCTCAGGGTTACTGATCAGGGTATGCCATGTGGCCTTTCATGAGCTGATACCCTGGTGAATTGAATAACCTCATTATATCACTGTCTATAAAGAAGGGGTATTAATTAGATGAATATTTTAGAGATATTGACAAGATGGTGACATGGGACAATTTAATGGGGTGAGGATATAAGATTAATGTTTTGGTTACAGTTATCTATTAAGGGTCTGATTAAATAGATCACATTGAAAGCCTGCATGTAAGTCAAGTGATCACATCTAACACGTGATGTGATCTACCAATCACAAGGTCTAATCCGATCAGGCCCAACTCTGCTATCCACATTTCCGAGGATGATTAATCGCATACCATTGATTTTACATAATAGCAGTATGTGCTTTGAAGTGCTTAAATTCTTTAAACTGTAATATGAAGTAATTTACAAAAAGGGAGTTATTATATCAACAATAAAAAACGAATATTAATGGGCTGTTACTAAGATGATCGTGTTAGGGCTTCTAACTGCTTGACAATTTGGAAGGTACTAGAAGTCCGATGAAACGTGGGCTATTAGAGAGCTGATTGTATAGGCAACATGTGCTAAGGATACCGGGCTATTAACAAACTGATGATATGGTGCTGGAGTGCACTGATGCAATTTAGTAATTAGTAAGATGATGATATATAAATTATCCATAAATAGATCATCATCCCATTGGCAGCAGATATTTTATTATTAACTCTAACACAGCAATATTCTTGTCAACGATATTTAGGACATGATTTTTATGTCTGGTGATATTGTGACAATGCGGTTCTAGTACAAAACTTATTATTGAGATGCTGATATGAGCTGAAAACATGTGGCTAATTTCTAATTGCAGGAGATATAATAAATAGAAGGTCGTGTTAAGCTATGAAAGAGCCTATCACATGTTTTTGTCAATTACATAGTGATATAGGAGTAGTTAGTAAGCCTGGCTGAACTGAAGTTACACCTGCTTAATTTGCGTAATTTGAGATATATGGCAAATAAACTTGTTATGCGAAATTCCCAAAATCACAGCACAGTGCCACTTTGGGTAATTACATGCATTCCGGGTAAAAACAATATTGCAAATGTGCAATTTGTGGTAAAAACAACCTTAGTGCGAAGGCAATCGACTGTTGTTCGCAGAGCTTTTGTGGTTTAGCATTTTGCGTAATTAGTGTAATTTTACATAATTTTGCTGTCTTTTTGTTTATCTATTCAACAAAATGTCTGGCTATCGGCTATTTGAGTGTATGCTTGTGTTTACTTGAGGAACTATTTTATGTTTAAAAAGTACTGGCAATCATGACACATTCCATACAAAATACTTCTCCCCCATGCTGCCAGGCTGCCAGGCTGCTGCTTCCTTTCTGCATGCCCAGCAGCTGTGCTTTAATATTCCTTCCCAGGCAGACCGCCCTCTCCTCCCGACTCCACACACACACATAACCCCCCAAGCCCAGAAACATTACCGTTTTTTAACAGTAGTTAGTCAGCAGTCAATGTGATCTACAAATAAGGCCAATGTAGTTTGGCATTACTTTAATATTTACCTAAATATTTAGCTTAATATTTTACTATTTATTCAGCTATTAATTCTATATAACATCTTCGTTTTTAGGAACCCCTTAAAGAATAAATAAAAATCTCATGCGAGTGCTACTCATGGACAAACTTCTTTACAAATAAGAAAGATGTTTTTGGATGAGGCACCACAGTATGTTTTTCAGTACTTACTAGTAAAGAACAAAAAGTGACAATGAAAGGCACAAGTGCATATCAAACAAAGGGCCTAATTACGAGTGTGGCGGTCCAGCTGCCACTTACGAGGTTCAGCCCCGGCAACCTACCACCTTCTCGGCCGGGATTGGAGATCTGTACGGGTTGACAGTGGTGCAGGTTGGAATCAGCCAGGGAGACGCTAAACACAGCGCCGCCCTGCTGGTTACAACCCGGTTTCACCGCCATGAAAAGGCTGGTGGAGAACAGGTGCAGGGGGCTACAGTCAGTGCCTGGCTGATCAGTGCTTGGCTCCTGAACACAAGCACATCTCCACATCTAAATCACCCATAGCTTAACTGCTTCAGGCCCATGCGGTGTTGTTGGCATGCATCAGCAGGGGCCAGAAGGTGAAGAGAGGGCAAGGAAGGTGGCTAATAGGCGTTAAAAACATGCCTACTGTATGATAATGAATGGGCGCCTTTAAACGGGCAAGTCTGACAGAGAAACGAGCGCGCAGGGACACAGACAAGGCCGTAGAAAAGTGAGAGGGGTGATGGACAAAGCTGTGTGCACCCCTATGAAGACCTGGACCTGAAATCAGCCCGCCCATGCCAAAAGCCGGTCCTGTCTAGTCTGTGGGGAAGCCGATTTACAATGCCACTGTGATAGACTCCGGAAGCAAGGAGGCAATAGCTGTGGAAGTTCCTGTCAAATGTTGGGGTGCATGAGTGGGGTACGCCTGCATACTCAGTAGAGGAGCTTTACCATGCGGACCGCAAGCTACCATTAGCCGTATGATCAGAATATACCACACAAATCTCCTCAACAAGCGCTCAACCCAAAGTGCTATATTACCAGAAGATGCCGGGCGTCCTGTGCATCGAATATCTCTGGTCCAAGTGAGGGAGGTCTTACGTCTGGAGCTGAGACAGAGGCGGAAACACGAGGAGGGTCGTCATTGCCTGCAGTGATATTGTGAGCAGACATGTGTAAGCCTAACGGCGTCCTTGAAACGAAAACGTGAGACGCAGTTCATTAAACAATACCATCCCCTCCTCTTTGAGAAGTTATAAACAAGTCTGTTGCACCTCGACAGCACACGTCTACTGTTTAAAGGCATTTTTTCCATGCTCCCCCCCCACCCCCCCTTCCTCTAGTGACAGTCTCTGCGCAGAAGACAGCCATCTCTCTTAAGAACGACATCCTTGTGAAGATACCTTACACCACTTCCATAGTGGGATATTCAAATCAACCTTTCTTACAAATAGATTTCTCACACGCTTTCCCTCTCCTCGCATTAAAAGAGAGCTTAAAATCACTTTTCACCCCTCGGACACACTTTTCAGTTCTCTTCTAAAGGACGCCTCTGTCCAGGCTCACTTTTCATTTCTTATTAAAGAAAGATCCATAGACTAATTTCCCCTCTCTTTTAAAGAAAGATACCAGTCTCACCTTTCAACCCCCTTATCAAGAAAGGACTCAGAATCAATTTTAATATATTCTATATAGAATAAAAAAGGTCTCTCAGACTCTCTTTCCAGACTCTACACACAATACCCCCCACCCAACCCCCTTAAGATCGTTCGGAATTGTAACCGCACATAAAAATAGAACTTATAGAGGCATCTCTCGCACTCGGTGTACGCCTCTCGCAGCATCGCGCTCTCAGGCACTGGGCTGCATAAAACACACCCTCTTCCCCTTTTTCGGTGAAGAAAACCCTCACCTCTTACGATGTGCCGGCCGTGTTCTCTCCGTGGTCGGCGCCGCTCAGGCTGGGAAGCGCTCCTGCCGCGAGAAGCGCCCACCCCCGGGCCTCAGCGAGGGGCAGCTCTGCTCCGGCTGCGGGGTCGCTCGCGTCTGACGCGTGCCGCTCTGTGGGGCTGAGGGGAGGCTGGCAGCACAGAGCGCGCGGAGGAGGGGCCTCCCCATTAGCTCTCTTGAGACGGAGGCAGGGAGCCTGACCCGGCGCTGCCCACCCAGGCGCATCACTCTACAGCCACAGAGCCATGAAAGGTCCGGCCACCAAAAAAAACAAAGTGTACATTAACAAATTGATTTTCGAGAATTGTAACAATAAGTGCGAAGGAAATGTTGGCGAGTGGTTCATTTGTAGTAGGATACTCTGTGCAACTAACATAGGCCCTCATTCTGACCTTGGCGGGCGGCGGAGGCCGCCCGCCAAAGTCCCGCCGTCAGGTTACCGTTCCGCGGTCGAAAGACCGCGGCGGTAATTCTGACTTTCCCGCTGGGCTGGCGGGCGGTCTCCTTCAGACCGCCAGCCAGCCCAGCGGGAAAGAGGCTTCCACGATGAAGCCGGCTCGGAATCGAGCCGGCGGAGTGGAAGCTGTGCGACGGGTGCAGTTGCACCCGTCGCGTATTTCACTGTCTGCGCAGCAGACAGTGAAATACATTTAGGGGCCCTCTTACGGGGGCCCCTGCAATGCCCATGCCAGTGGCATGGGCACTGCAGGGGCCCCCAGGGGCCCCGCGACCCCCCCTACCGCCATCCGGATCTTGGCGGTCCGACCGCCGGGATCTGGATGGCGGTAGGGGGGGTCAGAATCCCCGCGGCGGTGCAGCAAGCTGCGCCGCCGCGGAGGATTCAATGGGGCCGCGGTACACTGGCGGGACCCCGCCAGTGGTGCCGGTCCGACCGCGGCTTTACCGCCGCGGTCGGAATCCCCATTGAAGCACCGCCGGCTTGTCGGCGGTGCTCCCGCGGTCCTCCGCCCTGGCGGTCAAAGACCGCCAGGGTCAGAATGAGGGCCATAGTGTTATCGAGAGTAACCTCAAAAGTAATGCGAGCTGAATTCGCTGCAGGTAGGGCATTTTAAAGGCAGGCACAGAAACAAATATGTACGGTGCGTGGCGGGTAAAGTAAAAGCCACCCAAGTTGACACAAAAACACCCCACATGGCGTTATGAGTCTGCCCTTGAAGAATTAGCCTGTCGCCATTTAAGTAAGTCCAGGCCGGGGACCTATTACTGAGATAAAGTTGTATATAAAATAATAATACGGGGGGGGTCTCTCTCCCGGTGTCGGTGAGCAGCCAGCTCCACGTGCCCTGGTGTCTGCTGTAATAGCTTAATGCTCGTGAAAAAGGGACCAAGGATTGGCCCGTTTCAATTCCGCGCCACTGCTCGCCGTCCAATCAGAGCACCGTCTGGAGGGATCCAGATGTTCAAGCAGATTTCTTTTTGTTCTCAACAGATGTTTTCACGGCGTGGTTTTTAGCTTGGGACGCCAATGATCCTCTATGGATTACTCACACATGTACAGTATCACTGCCAGGAAAGCTACTAATTGGGGAGCAGCTCCCCCCCCCCTCCCCCCCGAAAGGCAAACTCTTCTCTATGAAGGCGGTGCAGAGTGTGGGGGCAGTGCCCCGTCCGTGCGCACCTGCACAGTTCTTACAATAATGTCCCGTAAAAGTCCACTCGCTGCCCAGATGTAAATTTTTTCTCAATATGTACCTGGAACCTCCGTCCTCGCTATGTCGTGATGCTCACAATGTGCACAGGTGATTTGTTGCCCATTTTTCTGATCTTGTGCATACAGTTCTGGGACGCCTGGGCAGCGAGGGGCCTGGAAAGCATCAGTGCTTTTCGGCACTTGCACACATCTGCACTATGCTTTCGCCGGCTGCATAATTCTTATTGGAAGGTGCCCTAAGAGCAGGTTCCATAGCCGGCCAGTCGGACCTTTGGAGACCGGGATGGCGTCTGGGTTGGACCTGCCTCTGCCGAGCTACCACCAGACCCTCATAGCGCCGATGAGAGGCGGATGCTTAGTACCGAGTGCTATATTTCTGAGATGCACATAAGGGGCAAAAAATACCATCCGTGTAACGGGCTGGAAAAAAAGGATTTGTTTAACAAATGTTTAACACAAATGGCAAAGAATTAGGTTGGAATGTTCAGGCTGAGTGTGAGGGTGTGTCCTTGGGTGTGTGCGCGGGTGAGGGGGAGCGGGGCACATTAGGTTGGAAGCTTCCGGTCCATTTTCATAAACAGCTCGAATTCCACATCTGACATAAACAAAAGTCATAAGGACTGGCTCTCTATAAGAAAGAAGGAGGGAGGACGAGAAACAGAAATCAATGGGTGAAGAAGGAGATTCAATTATAATATATAATAATTATATAGGGTAACATCCTGCCTTAGACCCTAATTACGTCCGCCGAAGCCTCTGTGCTGTTCCAAACTCCCATCTTTCATCCTCTTTAGAAAAGGACAACGGTGCATAGTTATTGAAACAGCGCCCTTGTCTCGCTCACAAGCACGGATGCGCCGCCCGACCCCAAACCTGTTCTAAAACCAACACCCAGTAAAGTAAAAACATCAAATGGGTAAAAAGAAGGGACACAAACAAGGGTTGTCAAATGAAAGAGTAAAGAAGGAACAAATAACGCATACATTGGAAATATAATAGACATAGAGACCATGTAACGAAGGAAAACCAGTAAGAAATTAGAAAAGAATGGAAGGGGAAAAGAATGAAAGAAATGAAGAAAGGACGAAACGGAAACAAAACATAAGAAGTAGAGAAAGAAACACGTGGGACAAATGAAAAATGGGGAGAAAGAAAGAAAGAAATAATTCATTGCATCTATTAGGGAGAATACAATTCAGAGTGAAATAGTAATCCTACCCTGTACCGTTTGTCAAGTAACGTCCAATCCATTGTACTTGCCCCTTCCCTCCCCCAACATAAAAAGACGACCGCCCTGTCCCCAATGGAAAAGGAAACAAAGGTCTTATTTCTCTTACAAGCACAGATGGGGCACGCGACGCCGAAATATATCATAAACCACAAGACAAATCCCTGAGAATACGTTGACGTGAAGAAGGGGAGTTCTTTTGGGTGATTTGAAAGCGTGTCGGTGGGTGGGGGGGAGGTGTCTGGCAACGGGCGGTGCCAAATAGGAGGCGTGCGGTGGGAGCTTTGACTCGTGCTGCAGACCCCAATTACACGATTAGCGGCAACTGTGACGCCCCCCCCCCCCCTCCCCACACACACCCCCGCTCTATGCACAAAATCTATATACCATGCTTGCACACAACAAAGAGAAAGCGATGCTTTTGGGCGCGAAAATGCGCCTCAGATGGAGACAACGCGAGACGCCCTGACTGGGGCCTTCATGAAGTGGTGCAATCACAAGTAAAACGGCGTAACGCGCGTGCAGGGCATATAGGTGTATAACGCCAATCTACCGATAACCTTAGAGATGGAATGAGGATAAAGGCCTGTTGTACTTGAGGCACACAAAGTGTTGGCCAACTTGCCCCTCTGCACATCCGTGTATTAGTGCACGAGGCTAATCGTGGGGAAAACGGTGGGGAAATTGTGCGAAGGGTTTTGTGTGCTGGGTAAGGATCCCGCGGGGGGTAAGAAGTGATAAAGGGACAGCAGGATGCCGAGGCTCCGGCGCGTACTGCAGTCTCCTACGAGTATCAGCCTTATGGGCACTTTTCTTGCGGACGAGTCCCTGCAAAGGTGGCCAGCGTTGTTGCATTTGATGCAATCGTGGTTATTGCTGCAGTGCTGACAGTAAACGTGTGCCCACTGCTGCTGTACTTCGAGTGTGGTGTGGCATGTGCTGGTGTAACGGCAGCAAGTGCGTGGCTGCTGCAAACCAGGCAATTCTTGCGGCAAGTGAGGCAATTGATTGTTAGCTCATAAAATGTGATCAACCTGCCGATTTTGTGGAACATGTTGTCATGTCTGCTGCAACAGCTGCAATTGTGGGAATTTCTGCAGTCAGTACTTAAAATGTGACTCCTGCTCCAATAACTCAGCAAAGGTGGCCGTGGGGTGATGCTGTCTCTGCAAATGCGGGAACTGGGGGAGCGCAGAGTCCACACACTGAGGGAAGCCCATCGACCACGAGCTGGTCTAGGAAGATATAGTTACAGCTGAATGAAGCAGCTGGCCGGCGCGTGCGGCGCTCGTGCCCCTGAATGCTTGAGAATTTCATGCTCGCGCCACTGCCTCAGCACCGCGTTCGTAGAGAGCCTCAGACCAGCAACAGGCTCTTCCCGGTGGCGCAGCAAGGATGCCGCGGGACCTAGTGCAAGCCGGGAAAAACAGCTCCCCTGACCGTTGTTAGAAATTACAGACATCCATACTTAGGCCCACATTTATACTTTTTTATTTTATATAAGTTTGCGCCGATGTTGCGTCAAAAAAACGACGCATACGCGACGCTAAAAAAGGATAAATATGGGCCTTGGAGTGCCGTGGGGGCCCTCAGAGCCCTTTGTCCGGTGACAAAGCACCTGCTGCACCATTACTATACCCGCAGCTCATTCCGGTCAAATTGAGTTAGCAACGACTAGTCGAGATCACAGACCGAGGCATTATTATCACCACTGGAATGACGAAGTATATACATAGAAAACATCATGGAATTTTAATGGGAGAACATGTGGTGTAAGGGCCAGAGATGCCTTTGGAACTGGGGATCCAGGCTCGAGACTCGGTGTCGGCTAGACTGCCTGTGATTCTTGGCAAACCACTTAATCTCCCCGTGCCTACAAACATGAATGTACCCTTGTGTAATGTAATGGGTACTGTAATGTAATGTGCTCCGATACCTTCGTGTCGGGTTCCCGCTATATAAAACTGCAAAAAAAACTTAAAATGGGATGCAACCAGATTATGGGCCTAAGGAAAAAATGCACAAATCTGAAGACCGGCATGGTCTGTAGCACCACACGATAGATGCCCGTCTGGGTGGTAAAACGGAGGAGGGTAGGATGGGTGGCCTGAACCATACGTAAACTAGACGATAGAAGCGCAGAAGAACAGATATAAAGACACTGTTGTCCGGTAAAGAGCCAAAGAGGGCAGAGTTCGAAACAAGTGTACTGGGAAGGAGGAAACACTCGAAAACTGTGAATCACAGCGAGAAATGTCCAACACTAACGTACAATAAGGGGGAGCAGCTGCTAAACCCTATTATCCGAAAAGCTTTTTCTAATGTATTCTCTCCCGCCTTCCCACACGCCCCCGCCCCCAATTACCAACCGCTCAAAAGCATAATGTGCCTGCGACCATGGGGCACTGCTCTCCCCCCCTACAAAGCTTTGCTTGACGGAGAAAGGTGGGGGCTTGGGATGCGTTCAATTCAGCAAGGGAGTATATCGTGACGCTTTTGGTTCAATCGAGGTAGATATTCAGTTAGGTGAAGTTCATGGGGGCGGCCGGGGTGGGGAGTTCTTAATCACAGTGTTAAGTGCAAACAAGGGAAATTGTACCCCCACCCCCCTCCGTAGGTGTATTCGACAATGTATTTTAGCATGTCTCAGCATTGCATTATTCAGTTTATGCTACTTAAATGTTTATAAATACGTATGAAAATGTTCATCTCTAACTAAATGAACACCCCATAAACTATCTCTCACCCAGCTAGACAGCATTCATCCAGCTGGTCCCGCATTCGTCTAACTAGACAGCGTTCATCCAGCCAGACAGCCACTCACCAACCTAGACAGCAATAATCCAGCTAGACCGGCACTCACCCAGCTATAGAGCATTCATCCAGCTAGAACGGCAGTCACCCAGCTATAGAGCATTCATCCAGCTAGACCGGCAGTCAACCAACAGGGCGCGTTCATCCAGCTAGAAGGCAGTCAACCAACAAGGCAGGTTCATCCAGCTAGACCGGCAGTCATCCAGCTGCAAAGCATTCATCCAGCTAGGCTGGCACTCATCTAACTAGACACATTCATCCAGCTGGACCGTCACTCATCCAACTATACACATTCATCAGCTAGACCGGCACTCATCTAACTAGACACATTCATCCAGCTGGACCGTCACTCATCCAACTAGACACATTCATTCAGCTATGCCAGCACTCATCCAGCTGTACAGCATTTATCCAGCTAGACCAACACTCATCCAACTAGACACATTCATCCAGCTACATCGGCTCTCATCCAACTATACACTATACAGCACCCACCAGCTAGACCAGCAATTATCCAGCTATACAGCATTAATCCAGGCAGACCAGCACTCATCCAACTAGACACAATCACCCAGCAACATCGGCACTCACCCACCTAGACACATTCATCCAGTTAGACCAGTACTCATCCAACCAGACACGTTCATCCAGCTAGACTGGCACTCACCCAAGCACAACAGCAAGTATTTTATTACAGTGATTTCCGACCAGCTATATCAGCATTTATCCAAATAGATCGGAACTAATTTTACTAAAATGACATTCATTTGACTAGATTACCTTTTGTCCAACTAGATCAACTCTCAGATAACTAGATTGACTGTCATCCAGCTATCCTGTCATTCATTCAATTAAACCGATATTCATGCAAATTACACTGACACTCATTCAACTAGATTAATACTCATGCAGTTGGACTGGCATAATGCTAACTAGACTGCACTCATCTAGCTAGAGCAACTCTTATCGAACTAGGACGACCCTCATCCACCTACACAGACATTCATCGATCAGATGAAGTTTCATCCAGCTACACCAACACTCATACAACTAAACTGGCATTCATTCAATCAGACTAGCATCCTTCAAAGTGAACTAGCACTCGTCCAACCACATCAACACTCATCCATATAGATCAGCATGCACCCAAAAACTCCAAACCTCCTACAACTAGAAGGGGATCAATCCGATTGACCAGAACCCACCCAAATACATCGGAATAAATCTGACCATACGAGTATTGGTCCACTAGGTCTAAACTCCTCCAACTAGACCCCCATTCTTTCAACTAGACATACACTCTTGCATCTACACTACCACACAACAACAAAAAGTACTAACTCAAACTGACGAGGATTCAAGTAGCTATAAACTATAGTGTAACCAGTGTATCATGGGCCAAAGAAAGGAAGGAAATGCCCCCACAGAATGCTGTTTGAATTGTAAAAAAAAAAAAAGCAACAATCAGAACTGCCTGGGACCCAGTGGCCTCTGGGCCCCGGTGCCAGTGCTCCTGCTGCACCAATGGAAGCTACGCTCCTGGCCACAAAATGAATCATGTAGCAGGGCTGGTAAAACTGTGCGAACTAACTATCCCATCTGTACCATTTGTCAATCTCTGAAGTACATATCCGAGACATGGCATGTATAAATATGTGTTTGGGTCTTACTCGAAGTTACCCAACTTACCTGTAGTTGTGCTCTACGCACGAGGAGAATTCCTGCCGACTGCCTCCCTGCTGGAAACAAAAATCGTTGAGAATACTGCAGGTTTATAAAGCGCCACATGTGTTTAAGCGAACGCACAGGTAAAGTTACAAGAGACTGAATAACATAACTCATCTGGCAAATACATGGCCGATGGGTGAGGTCTTCTAAGTAACACACGTGCTAGTGCACGCTGCTAAGGCTTCAGGACCCGTATAAAGTACCCACTCACCGTGACCTCGCGGACCATGGGACGATGCTTTGCTGCAGGATGCGCTGCTCGTCTCTGACTGCAACAGGAGGGCGCGTGACGAGGAGGATAGACAAGGCTCGTGCCTGGGAGGACGTCTGGGTCCATCTGGCCGGCGCGTGCGGCGCTCGTGCCTAATGAATCCGAAGCGGGGACAGCTGAGAGAATGTCATAGCCAGGAAGGGCCACCTCTGTCAGGAAAGTAGTTTAATGCGTCCAAGAGAGGACTAGCCAGGCGTACAGCGCTACTCTGCCGCCCCAAGCAGTACGTTAAGTGGGAAGGTACTCTCTGGTATTGATGACCTCTACTCAGTGCTTTCAATGGGGAGGTACCGAGTATCTCTACTTCTTTAATTTGAAAGAGAGTATCCGCACTTCTCAGCGGGGGTTCAATACTTTTACCTGGAGTGTACCGGCACCTCTCAGTACCACACTGGTAATCAGGGATAGTGAGTATCTACACTTCCGTAATTCTATTTCAAGCACAGGGGGTGGGGATTGTTGTACTGCAAATATAAATAAATGACTGTTCGTTGCCACAGCATCTTCAGAAATAAGTCCGCGGCAAACGGCACATATGTAAGCATTGTATTCTTAAACTACTTTTAGAAAACTATGTAAAATCAGAATGCCTTCACATATAGCTCCTCACACCAGACGCATGCCAATTATTCACTCTGAAAACGGAGGTTATTACAACCCGACTTTACAGTACTCAACTCAGAAAACTCTTTTGGATTGAAGGCTGGGTTGGCCTTCGCGGGATTTAAACTCGTGCATTTCCGGCCACTGAAAATGTCAGAGGCGAGCCTTGCCTCGGTGGGCCATCTTAGTGGCCATGAGTTCAGGGGCATAGCGTATAAACAGTATCGTACTTGCATCGAGCGCTTTCAATTTACCATCCAAACAATGAAACGCATTCTGTATTCAGGATTTTAAGATCTTCTATCCCCTATCATTCTCAATGGTACATAAGGGCGAGGGCAGTGTATTACCGCATATAATTATTATAGGTCATAATTGAATCTCTCTTCTAGAAGAAAGAATGATTCAGCTATGATACATAATATTTATATAGGTTATAATACTGCCTTAGCACTTGATTCCGTCCGCCGAAGTCTCACGCCGTCCTCTGCCCTGTCTAAACTCCTATCTCTCACCCTCATTGAAAGAGAACAAAAGCGCAGCAGTCATTTAAACGAAGTCCTCGTCTCTCTCACAAGCGCAGATGGGGCACCCTCCCCCCTTCCCCCAATCATATTATGAACCCTAACAGCAATCTTGCAGAAACCTTCATATGCAATGTGTGGGATTCAGTGGGCTTTGGCCGCGTGCGCGGTGGTCCCGAGACGAGGGCCGGTGGGGTGCCCAGCAGACGTAGGCCTTACCCCACCCATACCACCGCTTCCCTAACATCCAGCCGCACCTACTGAATAAAACAGAGCAGAGCTTCAAACATATGAGCTACAATGACACCTGTACACCCTGGAGGTTTCAGAAATCCTACCAAGTGTCCCTCGCCCCGTACCCTGAAACAAAGGGAACGGATCACATCTAAACAGCGAGGCCAGCCCCTTAAATGGAGGACGTGAGACGCAGAAGGGCTTTAGGAACGGGACAGAGAAAGGCTGAACCTGTCCGAAGAACACCCTGGCCGCGAAGGAACACCAAGGACTCTCAATGGGACGAGGTGTGACCTTTGACACCACGGGCAGGCGCTTTTTCCGCCCTGTTCGTAACGTGCACCTGCAAGTACCTGCCGATGTGCTGCGTGTACCGCCCATGCAAATACCTGCGCCCTGCAGAGCGACAGCAACAGTACGACATTAATCATGCAACCCAGCTGCACGCGGTGCTGTAATCCGGCAAGACATAAAAACACATGCACATGATATCATAGGTGCGCAATAACAACAGCACACGTCGGTTGCACGCACACACTAGCAGAGCATCAGTCACACAATTACCGGCATTTACAGAGTCAAGGCAATCATCCTCACAGGCATCCCTACGGGTACGGTAACTGCACACAATTCGTCAACTGCTTTGGTCATACGTGTACAGAATAAATTCAACATGTATAATTCAAACAGACCAACAATAGAAGAGAGAAAAAGGAAGCTAAATACAGACAGGATAGAATGGAAGGAGGGATGGCAGAGAGGATAAGGAGGAAAGTTAAAAACGTAGAAAGGGTCAAAGAGATTAACATAAGCAAGGGTTGTCAAAGGAAGAAATGAAAGAGAAAAGAAGGAACGCAGAAGACATAACGTACACTGTGAAAAAATGTAGTAGACGGGAAGGCCATGCACCGAGAGGAAACCAGTAAGGAATTAGAAAAGAAGGAAGGGACAAAGAATGAAAGAAAGGAAGAAACGGAAACAAAAATAGAAGTAGAGAAAGAAACCGGGGGGAGGAAGGGAAGGAGAGAGGAAGGGAGGGAGATAGGAAAGAAGGATGAAAATAAATCGTGTATAGGAAGTAGATCAAAGTTCAGGGTGAAACAGTAATCCTACACCGTACTCTCTGTCAAGCACTGTCTCACCCATTGTGCAGCGGTCCCTCCCCTCCCCCAACATAAACGGACGCAGACACACCCCATGGTTAACGAAACAAAGATCTTGTTCCGGTAGAAGCACAGATGGGGCACGCGACGCCGAAATATATTATAAAACACAACGCAAATCCCTGAGAGTACGTTACTGTGAAAAGGTGGAGTACTTGTAGCGTTTGAATGGAAGCGGGTGCTATGGGGGAGGGGGTTACAGGGGAGCACTTTAGCATCAGGGGCCCTCATACAGGAGGCGCGTGGTGGGGGTGGGAGCTGTGACTCGTGCTGTAGACCCCAATCACAAGAGTAGTGGCCCCACCCCCACCCTGCTTCCCCATCCCACTTTATGGCCAAAATCTGTACGCACAGCAATATGAAGGGATGCATTTAGGCGCGAAAATGCTCCTCCTATGGACGTAAGGTTTTACTGACGCTCTGACAGGAGCCTGCATGAAGTGGTACAAACACAAGTACAAGAGCACAATGGGCATGCAAGGCACACGCAGCGCCAAAAGGTGCATAACGTGAACATGTCAGGTTTCGAAAAGTGAGAATTATGGTATATGGGTCCACCGATAACCTCAGAGGTGGAATTCAGACAAAGTCCTTGGGCCTCTTGTGCACAAATGAGCACAACTGTGCACAATTGCGTACAAATGTGCATTAGTGCACAATGCAAATCGCTGGAAAAGCGTCAGTGGGAAATTGGTTAAGGGCTTTGAGTTTTGGAAAACGATCCCATCGAGTTAGAAGTGATGGAGGACTGCAGGAGACCGGGACTCTGGCTCGTGCTGCATTACTGAGCTAACCTCTGCAAAGCAGGCAATTGCTACTAGAAAGGATACAAATGGGACCATTGATGCTGTAAGCACTTAAAAGGTGGCCTAGCTACGGAAAAGTTCGTCATGTCTGCGCCAACAGATGCATATGTGACCACCTCTGTACTAACTACTGCAAAGGTGGTCCCTGCAGCTTTAACTCCAGCAAAAGTGGCCATGAGGTGCTGCTGTCACTGCAAAGGAGGTAATTTGGGGAGCACAGAGTCCAGACACCGAGGGAGGCCCATAGACCACGAGCTGGTGAAGGAAGCACTTGAATGGAGCAGCTGGCCGGCGCGTGCGGGGCTCGTGCCCCTGAATCCTTCGAGTTTCCGGCTCGCGCCGCTGCCTCAGCACGAGTGCGCGGCAGGCTCAGTGGCGGAGCGAGGGTTCAACAGGCCCTAAGCAAGCAAGAGCATTAAGTCACCTCACATTGCCTTACACCCCGGTGCCGGGCGCCACTGCCCCTGCTGCACCATTAACGAACTACGCCCCTGGCTCACATACCGGGTCCTGTACTATCCCAGTAGGAGTGACTCTTTGTAGATTCAAAAACAGCAGTGGGACTTAATGGAACGTCACGAGATGAAGAGTCAGGGCAAAAAAACTTAACACAGTTGAAGGTCTGCCGGATGTCCGTCTGGGTGGGGGGAATGCGGGGTTGGTTGGTTTTTGGATGGATGGGTGGGCTGAACGATTAGTAAACTGGGTGATAGAAAATTAGAAACATAAATACGCTGCTTTTGGAGAAATAGAGCGAGAGAAGTAGATGAACATAAAAAAGGATAGATACACAAAGAAAAGCATCAGCACACAGAATTAGCAACAAGTAAATGAGGAAGACGGAGAAAGTTTGAAACAGAAAAGAGACAGGACCAGCACTGACGTACAATGCCGCTACGCAGGGAGCAGCTGCTTACAACCGTTTATCCAAAAGCTTTTTCAAATGTAGTCTCTCCCGCCTTCCACACGCCCCTGGTGTATTCCCCCCCCCCCCCCCCATCACCAACCGCTCACAAACATAATATGCCTGAGACCATGTGTATAGTTCACCACCACCCTCCAATGCTTCATTTGTTGGAGGACAGCAGTGACATTAAGGGGTCGGGCGGTGGCTGGGCGACGGTGGGGGTGGAGAGTAGCTGTGGGATGCACGTTGGACGCCTTCACTTTAATAAGGGAACATATCCTGGTGTTTTCATTTAAATCGAGGTATTCAGTTAGTTGAGGATCATGGGGATTGTGGGATGAAGGGGTGTGGTTAAGCACTGTGCGATGAGTGCATTTCCTGTAAAAGTGCATGACCTTGCTTTATTCAGCCTAGCCATTTTATTGTTTTAAATACTTATTAATATGCGTATGACTAACTCAGCATCTTCCTAGACTATAACTATCTAAGGTCTAGCTGTTCAGCCAAGTAGCCAACATTCATCCACATACACCAACACTCGCCCAAGTAGACAACACTCCTCCAACTCAACTGGTACTCATTCAACCAGACGAGTGTTCATCTGATTAGACAGGTAATCACCCGACTAGTTCAATACTCATCTTTAACCACACTGCCAATGATTCTAATAGATTGATTTCCATCCAACTAGATCTGCAATCACCCAGCTAGATCAACATTCATTTAATTAGGAAGACATTTATCCAACTAGATCAGTTTTCATCCAAATAGATCACCTCTCACCCAACTAGATTGATTCTCATCCAATTAAACTGTCGTTAATTAAATTAGACTGACATGGATATAGAATAGGCTTCACCCATCTACACTGACACAGCATGCCCCCTGAATATCGAATTCAGAGTATGGAGGCATGCAAATATCGAGAACAAAATATGAAATCCAAACTATCAAAAGGTTAGTATGTATAGTCTTCACATATATGTAACTTGGTGATATATTTATTTAAGTTACACAGATGTGGAGTTAGAAATAGTAAACCTATACTTCTCTACACATGCTAACCTTACAATATTTTGTCCCTCCATATTCTGTCCATGATATTCTTGTATGTCTATATTCTTGGGCTCCACTTCAGTAATTCAACCACTGACACTCATCCAACTAGATTAGCATTCATTCAAGTAGATCAACACTCATCCAGCTAAACTGGCACCACTCTTCTAACTAGACTGCACTCATCTAGCTAGATCAACTCTTATCAAACTAGACATGGTCATCCACCTACACGGACATTTATCCAATTAGATCAACTTTCATCTAAAGAGTTCACCTCTCACCTAACTAGATTGACTGTCATACAACTTAACTGTCATTTATTCCATTAGACTGATGCTCATGTATGTAGAATAGCATTTATGTAGCTACAATGACACACATCCAACTAAATAAGCATTCATCCTGCTAGGTCAAGACTCATCCAACCAGACTGCACCCATCTAGCTAGACCATTGCTTATTGAGCTACATCAACCCTCAACCACCTACACGGACATTCATCCAAATAGATCAACACTCATCCAACTAAACGGGCATTAATTCAATTAGACCTTCATCCAAGTAAACTAACCTTTATTCAACAATATCGACACTCATCCAACTAGATCAGCATGCACCCCATAAACCAAACCTCCTCCAACTAGAAAGGGATCAATCCAACTAGACCAGCACTCACCCAACTACCACAGAATTAATCTGACCACACGATTACTCGTCCAAATACAGTCACACTCATCCATTTAGACAGAAAGTCATCCAACTAGGTCGAAACTCCTCCAACTAGACCCCCATTCTTCCAACTAGACATACTCTCTTCCATCTACACTACTCCTACCCAACAAGACAAGTACTCATTCAAATAGACGAGGATTCAACTAGCTACAAACATTAGTTTAACCAGTGTGCCACAGGCCCAAGAAAAGAACATGCTCCCTCCAGGATTCTGTTTGAATTGTAAAAGAATGCACGTGGCCCAATAGTCTCAGGGCCCCAGTGTCAGTGCACCTGCTGCACCAATGGAAGCTACGCTCCTGGTCATAAAATGTATCCTGGCAGGGCTGATAAAACTACCCCAACTAAATATTCAACATGTGCCATTTATCAATCTTTGAAGTACATATGCTTTTTATTCTTACTCGAAGTTCCACAGCTTACCAATAGTTGTACGTCTACGCCCGAGCAGAATTCTGGCGACATCTTCCCTGCTGGAAACAAAATCGTAGAGGATACACTGCATGTTTATGCAGCGTTACATGTTTAGAAGCCATCTCACAGGTAAAGTTACAAGAGACAGAATAACATAACTCATCTGGTAAATACAAGGCCGATGGTGAGGTTTTGTAAGTAACACAAGTGCTAATGCATATACAATTGCCGGTAATGCTGTTACCAGTGCACACGCAAGTAAGGCTTCAGCACAGTAGACCCCGAGCCCCGTATGCAGTACCCACTCACCGTGACCTCGCGGACTTATAGGACCCGCTGAGCGCTTGACTGCCGGATGTACTGCTCGTCTCTGGCTGCAACAGGAGGGCGCGTGACGAGGAGGATAGACAAGGCTCGTGCCTGGGAGGACGTCTGGGTCCATCTGGCCGGCGCGTGCGGCGCTCGTGCCTAATGAATGCGAAGCGGGGACAGCTGAGAGAATATCACAGCCAGAAAGGGCCACCTCTGTCAGGAAAGTAGGAGAACATCGTTTAGCGCGTCCAAGAGAGGAGTAGCCAGGATAAAGAGCTACTCTGCCGTTCCACGCAGTGCTTTAAATGAGCAGGTACTCACAGATGCTGAGTACCTCTGCGTCTTTAAGATGGAAGGGAGAATATCTGCACTTTTCAGTCGGGGTTCAATAAATTTAAGGGAGGACACTGGGACTTCTCCGTAGCATACTGGTACTCTGTAACAGTGAGTACCTACACATTTATAATTCCATTTTAATTACTGGCTGCAATGAATAGCCACATTACAAATTTAAATGACTGTTTGGTACCAGTCTCGTCAGAAAACCCCAGTTTTAAACAGTGGACAGGAAGACCTTTTATCCTTAAACTACATACAGAAAGCAATGCCCAATCTGAATACTTTGTATATAGCTCTTAACACCAGACTTCTGCTACTTCTTTGCACTGAGAGCAGAGGTTTTAACCCAGGTTTATAGTACCCCATTGTCTTATGGATGAAAATTGCAAAGGCTCCCCCCACCCAGGGAGCCTTAGGTATGACGAGTCAGCCAGGTCCCAAATTGCGTTGAAGCATGAGCTGCTGTGGCCTTTGGTGTCTGTCCAGGACTCTGATTGGCCAGCTGGGCGTGGCCCCTTAAGCATTAAAGTGCTTCTGGGATCCCTCTCATCCTGCAGGGTTGGCCCGGCCTCTTTATAAGGCGCCATGTGGCTTTGAGCGAGTCTCTCCGTTCCTGCTTGCCATTGTTTGCTCATCATCCATAGATTTCTTGCTCTCCCCCAACATGCCGAGTGCCAGCTCCCCACTGCAGCTACTCTGAGTGCTGTCCTCTAGGGAGTTTGGAAACCTTAATGGACCACCAGTGGCAAAGGACTGTTGGCCCACTTTTGATTAATGAGTGCATGATACTCACAAGTTTTCAGTTTTCTATAGTGTTCAGTGGTGCCCAGAGGGCTGTAGGATTGGACTCTGCTGAGTACAGCTCATATTAATTTTGGATGGAGGGCAACCACCACTGCTGTAGGTATGGGGCTGGTGGGACAAGCAGTGCCAAGGGTAAGTAGGTGGAAGTCTGACTGCTACAAGCGCTACATGAGACAGAACCTATTGTAAATATTCTGTCACTAATCTTCCTTCTCTGTAGTCTCCTGTTAGCGCAGGTGGAGGACATGATGAGTTGATGCAGCCGCTGGATACTTCATCACCTCCTGTCAACATGGGAGCGGGGAGCGTTACAGAAGTGCTAGTGGTGGTCCACTTTCAGGTGAGGTGTGCAAAGGTTTTTTATCCACAGGTGATTATGCAGCGAGGGAAAGATGAGTGGCATATCGGCTGACTTTCTCTGGTCAAGGAAGGCTGGGCTTGGCACACTTGAGAACTGCATTGGACAGACTCGTGCCCTGGGTGCTTCCGCTCCCAGGGATTATAATCATGCATATGGGAATCAATGATTTGACAGAGCTCGGAAGGAAGGATTTAGTTGAACTGGTTATCTCGGAGATTGGGTGACTTGCAAAATATTTTCCTGAGACCGTGATCGCGTGGCCCAACATTGTTCCCCAGCTGTATTGAAGAGGTAGTAAGTTGGTAAGAGCCCTCAACAGCTCTTTTGAGTGGTTGAACAGGAAGGTTTTTAAGGTAAATAGGATGACTTGGTTGTCACAGATGCATTAAAGGCACATTTTTTTTTCTTGCAGGATGGGGTCCACTTGTCAAAAGAAAATAATGCAATATTTCTTGAGAATATCTGGCATGGTTGGTTCAACGCCCAAGGTAGGCTGAGGGGGCCAGATAGTAAGTGAACAATGCTGCCCTGTGGTGTTTGCTGTCATGATTGGTGGGGACATTTGTGGTCCATGTACAGCATCCTTTTAGAGCAAAAATAACATCAGCATCACTGAAGCCTTCAAGAGGTGCTGGCAGCAAGTAGAAAGGAGGTTGTAGTGGCACGGGGGTGGTGGGGCAGTCGCTGACACCTGATCCTTATCTGGCAACCACTCATACAGGTGCAGTTGGCACAAGCTAACACAGGCCCTTGGGTGATTAGGAATGTGCATGCAGGGGGTGCCCAAGGTAGGTATCATAAGGGCAGCCGGGCCCCTGCACAAGAACTCCAGGTAAAAGAGGGCGGTTGGTGGGGTCCTTCCATAAGGAGGGTCCCATCCATAGCCTTTATGAACAAGAGGTTTTAAAAGGAAGAGTCACAAAACTAGTCATGATCTCACTTGAAACGGTTATGTTTTGTTGGTTGCATAGGAACAAACTAGTTATAGTTAGGTAACTTGTATTAGAGTCTCTGTTAAGGCTAGGCCTCAATTTTGTAAACACAATATAAATATTTTGGGTTTCTGTGCATATACATTTACAAATTGTGTTTTGTATATATGTGCAATAAATACGGCCAGGGATTTCATGACCCCTAACACAAAGAACTGGACTCAGACTTTGTGAATGATGTGGTTATATTGGGCAGGTGGAGTTTGGTGGGTTTCAGGGGACGTCAGTGACTACCTAGCCATAGCTGTGTTGGCCTTAGCCACTTAACTCAGTGGGCTGTCTTAGTAGGTATATGTGTAGGGGTGGTGGGTATGGCCAGGGCCGTGCTTGTATAGAGCTCTTTTAATTTACGGTCCAAACAAGAAAACATGCTTTCTTTTCCTGCTCCATGGTGCACTCTACTGGGAAGTTGGAAGTGCAGGCCCCACAAATTGCATTCAAGTCACCTCCAGGCTTTTCCTACAGGTTCGGTTGGTGGAATGGAGAGTGGTGATTCTGTATGTTTCCCTCACAGTCCATAACTCAGGATTGTGCCAGAATTAGATAGCTGCTTTGGCTCCTCATTCATAGCTGAATTAGGGCAGTCAAAGGCCAGCCAATGAGAGGTGGTGTGAAAGTTGCTGCAAGTGACAATGTAAAACAATTTATCTCAGGCACCATAGCTAAATGTCCATTCAGAATTTTTACTTTTAAACATAATTAATACATAATAGACATAGATTAACTCTGTGGCTAATTTATTGATGTGAGTATATACTCAGCATAAACAAGTGTAAACTGTGTGCCTGTATAATATGTAGGTAAGTTATGGACACAAGGCACAAAGGACAAAGCAAGTACAAAGTGGAGAATAGACTGGAATGTGGGCAACTGGATTCCGAACCCCTCAGCACCCACCAAAACAATGACAACTGTTCAGGAGGGGGTAGCAGTCAGCATGGGCCCCAAGTATGCGGGCTGTCTTCTGTGAGTGGGTGGGAGGGAGATTTCAACAGACACCACAATTACTTTGGTCAACTTCTGCTTCTGGGGGAGCCCACAAAAGCACCCCTTGCCTATGGCTGCAGGTGGTGGGCTGGTAGCGTTGGAGGGTGTGGCAGGGATACACAAGAAATGCTTTAAGGGCAGGCCTCACTGGACCTCCTCGATATCCTTCCAGACGGGCTGATGCACCACTGCTTTCTGGCACCCAAATTTCCTATTTAACAACCCTTTCATCCCTAATTTAATGTAAGATATAGGGCCTGATTACAACTTTGGAGGAGGTGTTAATCCGTCCCAAAAGTGACGGTAAAGTGACGGATATACCACCAGCCGTATTACGAGCCCATTATATCCTATGGAACTCGTAACACGGCTGGTGGTATATCCGTCACTTTACCGTCACTTTTGGGACGGATTAACACCTCCTCCAAAGTTGTAATCAGGCCCATAATGTTGTAAAAAAATGTATTTTGTTTTGCTATTCTTTGCTCATTTTATCACATTTATCTTACCTGCAATTTTTTCAAATTTTGTGGAGGGTGGAACTGTGGTTGGTCACAAAGCAGACAGTGAAACTGTAGTGCTCAGGGTGGGGCCGGGGCGGACGCTTGGTGATTGTCCCTAGAACTTTGGGGTACTCAATGTCATTGTCCTAGGGATGGAGGAAGATGGAACTTGTACCAGGGTACCACAGTATGGCACAGTTGTCTAGGCCCATCTCCTGAAGAGAACAACCGGGGATCACTCTTTTAGGTGACTCTGGCATGATCAGTTAAGGACTTAGTTGATAAGGAGGTTTAGGGTCCCTCAGCGTGAGAGAGCAAGTGACTTTGCCTTTTGGGAGACATCATCTGGGGGATATGGGTGTTTACCCCAACTCAGGTCAATTAAACGCTATAAGAGCCAGCGGGGTTGTCAACCATGCCTCAGAAGACTTGGTTAGGTGACACAATGTTTAGAATATTGTTAACCTCAGTAGATTCCAATTCATGTAAATAACAAGAAAATGTTTATTCAGTTATTTTGATGACGTGTGAATATATTTGACTTGAGTATTGTTTATTCTCTAATATAGCACTCACTCTCAGCTAGTATTTTTATTGTTTCGGTTGTAGTTGTTGTGTTGTGATCGTCATTTACATTGAGTCTTTGGGCCTTTTCTTATCCCAAAACTGGCAGGTGTCCCCACCTGCGACCATTTTGTGAATGGAATTTTTACACAGATGGCATTTATTACCATCACATAAGAAAATGATGCATCAAAATGGCAAGAACAATACACATTCTTTTTACCTAAAGAAGTCAGCATTTTCCTTTATTTAGATTGTATTTACTCTAGATGCAACACAATAAGCTGACTTAAACTTCTGTTCCTTCCATTAACATACAGACAAAGCCACTGCATCTCCAGCAATAGCGGACAATTTCAACCCACAAGCCTCAGATACACACCATAACCCCATGAATTTTGGGGGTGGGGGGGGGAGTTCTAAGCCAAGCAGTGATATCAGGAGCTAAAGCCCCTACACAGCTACACAGTGTCTCCACCCAGTGCTAAATTTGTAATAGAATAAGTGCTGTGTCCCAACGTTATGATCAGAAGCCCACACCAAATGGTGCTGAAAGTCAGTGCTCTAAATACTATTGCAGTGAAGGCTGAACTCCATCTCATGCCTCTTCACTGCATCACCAGGCACCTCAGACAGTCTCCTTATCTCACTCTTCCGGGATCTTTATCACCCCTACTTTCTTCCTTTTCATGTTTTATTTGTCTTTCACTTCCTTCTTCTTTCTCTCTTTTGTGTTTTTCTCTTTTTTACCCTGGGTTAAAGTCCAACGAGGAAAAATAAGTGCCGGTCTTCAAAAATAAGTGCTGGTGGGCCCGACCTGTAGCCACTAGCTCAAATTAGGAACTGGCTTCACCCTTACCCCACACCTGTGGAGAAAGATTTTCATAGGGTAAAAAATGCAGAAGGAAAACCTAATTGTAATCAAGCCTTGCTTACATAGCCACTTTCTTTCAGTGTTTGTTCATATGCTTTCTTGCGAGCCAAGATGTGACCAAAGGTTAGGATCAATAAGATACAAATCTCTAATTGATGAGGAATGGGAGAGAGGGCTCTTAACAATGATTGTGTGTGTATTGGTGTCAGGTCTAGGCCTGGTCTCATGAGAAAAGGCCTCGGTTAAGATGACCAGGCCTTATAAACTTGCCATCTTGCGTTATCTGGCCCAGACATGATTTCATAAATTTTGAGAGATGCTTTAGTCTGTTTCAGGAGGCAACCACCTAAGATGGAAGTTGCCCCCCTGATGGAGAGCACTGACCCATTCTTGGACTAGTTTCGGGTGGAAAGATCACCCAAGGACTGTAGGGGGCCAAGCATCAAAACATGGAGGATGTGTTTTGCTAAAGTGCTCCATGGAACATGGTTGAGCTCACCATGGTTTATATGGACCAGGTGTGACTCGATGATGAAGCATTACACGAATACGGTGTGTGAGGATACCTAAAAAAAAGTTATAGGTACTTTCGATGGAGAAGTACTAATGGGCATATTCAACGCCGCAATGTATGCCACGCCACTTTTCTTGCACCCCATCGCGCACCCTAACCCCACCATGTGTGTGCCATATCTAAAATCCGGCACATCACGGCGGTAGTTAGGGGACTAGCATCAGAATTTTTTACGCTAGTCCGGAGCTTTGCAGGATTAGTGCCAAAAATGGTGACACTAATCCAAAAAAGCTCATTGAGGCCCATTGTAATCAATGGTGTGCCGCATTTTAATGCCTTCTCTGAGCTAGCATTAAAAGTGCCCAAAAAAATTATAAAAACAAATCGGTTAGATTTCTTTGCACCATTTTTTCGCCCTTGGCCTAACAGGGAAATGCTCCCTTTGCATACATTATGCCTGACGCAGGCATAATGTAGCGCAAAGGGTTACAAAGTGGTGCAATGCATGCATTGCGCCACTTTGTAAATATGGTGCAGGCATTTTGGCCTCATTGAACCACATTAGTGTCAAAATGAATGATGCACTTGTGGTGTAAAGAGGCGCTAGGGACTCTAAAATATGCCACTAAATCTTTGCTGAAACTTTTTCCGAAGCTTCTTCTAAATACTATCACACTTGCCATGTGACCTTTGAAGGCTGCCTATGGAAAAGCGCCCCCCCAACATGGGGGGAGCACGGGCCTTTAGGGGTCGGGGACGTCGGGGCCTGGCCCTCGCACTAGTTGTGCGCGGGCTGGCCTGCGGCTTTCGCTCACGCGCCTCGCGAGGCACGCGAGCGGAAGTAGAACCTTCGGTGGACGTTGTGGGTCGTCGGCAGTGCCGGACCGGTTTGGGCCGCCGCGCGCCAGTGGGGGGGCATAAAAGCGCGCCCCCCCAGAAGGCTCAGCCTTCTTCTTCCTGGCGTGGCGGCCCTGACAGACGGGCCTGTTGCTGATTCATAGGACTTCGTCGGACTTCGACATTAGTTTTGTGTTGCGGCCGTGTGCGGGGCATTCAGCGTCGGACGAGTGCAGGGGAGCGGCCGTGTTTGGGCAATTTGCTGTAAGCGAGGTGAGTGAGCGCGGCTCAGCCTTCTTCTTCCTGGCGTGGCGGCCCTGACAGACGGGCCTGTTGCTGATTCATAGGACTTCGTCAGACTTCGACATTAGTTTTGTGTTGTGGCCGTGTGCGGGGCATTCAGCGTCGGAAGAGTGCAGGGGAGCGGCCGTGTTTGGGCAATTTGCTGTAAGCGAGGTGAGTGAGCGCACGGAGGCTGGACTCCGTTTTTAGGAGGTGATCTGTGCGCGCTCTCACCTGCTAGGGGTTCCCTCCTTTTTTTTCCCATCAAACTTAATTTAAGGAAAGTGTGCGCACGGTATCGGGCATACATTTTATTGATTGTGTTTCTGTGCTGTGCGCGCTCTCTCCTGCTAGGGGTTTCCCTCACTCTTACCTTGTTTAAATTAGCTCCCCTTTATTAACAGGCTAATCCACAGTCAGATGTTTGTGGTAATCTTTCTATTAAGCAGTGGGTAAATTTCCTTGCAAGTATTAATGAAGGCAATTGTACTGGTCTAATTGGTATTACAAACTGTGCATTTATTTCTTTTGATAAAAAGCGGGCTAGACCCTAAAAGATCAAAAGCTGAGCTGTCCAGAAATCGGTCTGGCTGCAGGGACACTGGTACAGTTCTGTTAACAGCTGTATTTTTAAGCGTACTACTGGTGTTGTGTTAACAAAAAATCTTTTTTCAGGATAATTCATTTTGTCAGATTAATTACCACAGCTTAGACCTTGCTTCACCTGTCTTTTGCATTATGGCATCTAATAGGGTGAGGGTGGGTAAGAGGAAGGGCACAGATCCTGAGTTGGCCCAACTATTGAAATTGGTTTTAGCGAAATTAGGGGACGGTGATTCAGATGGGGAGGTTGCCCCTTCAGATGGGGAGGACGGTGGGGAAGGCACTTCCCGCCCGCGCCGCACGCATGTAGCCCCGCGTGCAGCTTTTCCTCCAGTTAAACGCAGGAATAAAAAGCAGACGGCAGCAGTCCAGCAACCTAGGCCACAAACTGTCTCTTTCTCTCCTCCTCCTATTGTTGATTTAGTCACCATGGTGGCCCCTATTGCTGCACCTGCTGCAACCTCTGAGGGAACTCTTTGGCCTCAACCAGGGGGTGTGTCGTCTATTCAGAGTCCGGTGGGAGGGGTAGAAGCTATGCTAGCTGATATACGGCGTTCTTTAGTGGTATTAGCAGCACCCACCAAGGAGTTACCTGCACAAGCATTACCCATCATTCAGGGAGTGGCACCAGGAGCTAGCACGACCACAGAGCAGGGGCAGGCGGCATTGGCCCTTCCTGGGGAATCTCAGGACCCAACAGCCCAAGCGTTGTTGTCAGTATCCCAGATATTAGCCAATATTACTGTGCCGCCCGCAACACCACCCCTGCCACGACCCCATGGGCTAGTGATAAATTGCAAAATACGGTACACAAACTTAGGCGCCAGGTCGAGGCATTGGCGGCAGCGCGTAAGGTTCCTTCATTGCAGGCGACGACCTCAAGCCCCTGTGTCAGCCAGGCACCGGGCTCGCTGTCAAAGACTCCTCCAGTGGAAAAGGAGCATGGTAAGGTTATGGAACAGGGTAGTAACGACATAAAAGCACCGGCTTCAGCTGAGGGGACGGGCTCGGACACATTGCTATCTAGGCCAGGGAAGTTAGCTGTACATGTGCCTTCTGCAATTAAAGAAAAAATATGGAAGGGGGATTTTGTGGACATTTTTAGCCTAGTGAGGGTTAAGAGAAGGGAAGTAGAATCAAAAGATAAAGATAAAGATAAAGATTCAAAAGCCTCATCATTTACAGATAAAAAACCAAAGATAGAAGAGAATATTACGAATTGGTTATTCGGTTTTAATGTGTTTATGTCGGTCATGCTAGAAAAGAAGCCTGAAATGGGTATGTCAATGATATGCTATGCGAACAAAATTCTAAAAGCCCACCATATGTATGGAGGAAACGCTTGGCTGGAATATGACAGGGATTTCAGGTGGGCAAAGGTAGAGGACCCAGCAATTGGGTGGGACCAGACTGAAGTAAATGTTTGGTTGGAGTGCGTGAACAACAAATTACCTAGTAAGCAGCCCTTTCGAGCACAGTATTCAAATGACAAAAAAGGATCTTGTTGGGCGTTCAACAGGAAAGTATGTTTACGCCCCTCCGGGACGTGCAAATTCAGGCACTCCTGTGCATTTTGTGGGCATCCCTCTCACCCCGAATTTAAATGCCTTAAGAAACCGAGGGACAAAGCTAAGGAGGGGAGTAAGTCCAGTATCTAATCCCCCCTTACCTTCTCCCATTCATTTAGATGTTCTGATGCCTTGGCTGAAGGTTTATCCAGTTAAGGCTTCAGCTGAACTACTGATTAAAGGTTTTTCTCGGGGCTTTAGAATTCTCGCATCCCGGGTCCCCCCCTTAAGTCATTGTAGAAATCTTCTGTCTGCCGTGAGGAACACTGGCGTGGTGGATTTTAAAATTGGTAAAGAATGCACACTAGGGAGACTGGCAGGCCCCTTCCCTTCTCCACCCACAAATAAATTTGTTTGTTCCCCATTAGGAGTAGTACCCCAAAAATATCCTGGTCAGTTCAGGTTGATCCATAACCTCTCAGCTCCTCGGGGTGTGTCAGTAAATGAGGCTATAGACCTGACCCTCTGTTCAGTGCGTTATGCTACCCTAGACCAGGCGCTGGAGATGCTGAGGGGTCTGGGGCGCTGCTAGCAAAAACAGAAATTGAGGCAGCTTTCGGGCTTTTGCCAGTCCACCCTGAAGATTACCATCTCTTGGGTTTCCAATTTAACGGGGACTATTTTTATGACAAGTGTATGCCCATGGGGTGCAGTGTGTCCTGCAGTTATTTTGAACAATTCAGTTCTGCTTTACAGTGGATTTTCACCAGGAGTACAGGTCATGCAAATGTGATCCATTATTTGGATGATTTCCTAGTTCTGGGCCTTTGGGCCCTGCAGTCGATAACAACCATGTTCAGGGAATTCGGGGTCCCAATAGCTCAAGAAAAAACAGAAGGCCCCTCCACGTGCATCACTTTTCTGGGCATCGAAATTGACACCGTCGGGGGGGAGTGCCGCCTTCCTCTGGACAAGCTTCAGGTTTTTAAGGGGTCCATCAGAACTGTCCTATCCCTTTCCAAGGTCACCCTCCACCAATTGCAAGTCCTGGTGGGACAGTTGAATTTCGCCCTGAGGATCATTCCCATGGCCCGTCCTTTTTCCAGATCCATAGCTAGGTCTATGGCAGGGTTGACCGAAAAACACCACCACACCAGGTAAAGGAAGATTTGAGGGTTTGGGAGGCATTCCTACAAGACTTCAACAGGGCTGTAATCTGGCCCCATCGCCCTGTGGACAGCCCTTCTCTCGGCCTATTCACAGACGCTGTAGGCAGCGCGGGTTTCGGGGCTATTTTAGGTTCCGCCTGGTGCAGGGCGGATTGGCCATCAGAATGGGTTACCTTGGGTCTCACCAAAAATTTAGCATTCTTAGAACTATTTCCCATCATTGTCGCGGTATCTGTCTGGGATGGCATATTGAGAGACAAGTCGGTAGTATTTTGGTCAGACAATATGGCAGTTGTGGAGTCTATTAATAGACAAAATGCTAGCTGCAGATGGGTGCTTATATTACTTAAGCATTTGGTGTTACAATGTTTGAAACTCAACATCACATTCCGGGCGAAACATGTTCCAGGGGTAAATAAAAATGTGGCTGATGCCTTGTCTCTATTATTAATGCAGGATTTCCAGAGGTTCCACCCACAGGCGTCGGAGAGGAGGACAGAGTTTCCAACATCACTGTGGAGGAATGGTGTCCCGCACAGTCAGCCCTAGTAGTGTCATCATTGGCGACTCGAACAAGGGGGGCGTACGAAAGGGCCTTCTTGCAATATAGACTGTTTTTGAAATCAGTGAACTCTTTAGATTGGTTTTCATCAGAAGCAATCTGTGCATTTTTGCAACATTTAAAGAGCAATGGTAAACCAGTGTCTTGCGCCAAGGCCAACTTGTCAGCCATCCGTTTTTTCGCCAAGCTAAGGGGGCAAGACTCCAAACTCAATGCCTTTATTATTAAGCAGGCACTGGTGGGTTGGTCGAGAGCAGACGGTCCCAGGGTAGACTCCAGGCGGCCCATAACCCCTCAATTATTATAAAAATTGCTGGGCTCAGTTACTGTAGTTACATCATCCCCTTTTGAGGCTACCTTATTAACAGCAGCCTTTTCTGTGGCTTTCTATGGGGCCTTCCGCATTGGGGAAATGTTAAGTACCTCCAAGAACGACCACGCGGGGGTCTCCAGTGGCCAGATGTGATAATCAATAATAACTCTGCCACCATACAGCTCCGCAAGTCAAAGACTGATCAGTTAGGAAAAGGGGCGAAAAAATCCACGGCACTATTCATACACACAAATGGGGACTGTCTGTTGCGCTACCAATTTTCAGAGATACTGAAGATTACACTAGAGGCAGCGGGTGTAGAACCTCGGGGTTACTCCCCTCACTCATTCGGGATTGGCGCAGCTACGTTAGCAGCGGGGGCGGGCTTGCCCATATCAGATGTTAACGCCATTGGAAGATGGTCATCCAACTGTTATAAGCGTTACGTTAGGCCAGAGCTGGTCTAATCAGTGGTTATGTGTGTTATCTATAAATCAGTATCATTTTGCACACAATTTTCCCTTTATTACAGTAGATGGCTCCGCGTGTGGTTTGGGTATTGGGGCATTCTTTAGTTCGTCGGGCGGCGTACCGGTTGCAGCATCTCCGTAAACCGAATCCGGCGACAAGCTTAGACGTGGCCTTCAGGTGGTGCGGGGTTGGCGACAAAGGAATTAAACAGCTGCAGCAGCTAGTAGATCTGGCTCATGGATGTGCAGCGCTCCAATCCCCGGACCTCATCATCATTCACCTTGGGGGCAACGACCTAGTACATTTAGGACGGAAGGCCCTCAGAGAGGCAATATTCTTAGAAATTACGACGCTTGCTAAGCAATTTCCTAATGCAGCCATCGCCTGGTCTCACATGGTGCCGCGGAAAAATTGGGGCCCAGGAATAAAACCGAGGACAATCAATGTGTCAGTTAGGCGACTTAACGTGGAGATGTCAAAACTTTGCCCTAGTCCGGGCCGCTTGTGGAACATCCCTCATAGACAATTAAAAGGACCAGAAATGTTTCATAGAGATTTGGTTCATTTGTCCGACACCGGTACTGACCAATTCATGGCAGACATGTGGTTCTTCACTAAGTGTTTGTTTTCTGGTGGGGAGGGCGGAGAACCCTGGGGCCTTGGTCGCCATCGTGGCGGAGGAAGAGAGAATAAAGTAACCGGAAGCAACAGAGGGGACCCCAAGAGTGGGGCCCCTGTATAACAACAGAGATAGGATCCTGAAGTCCTGGACCAACCTGCGGATGGACACACCTGATTAGGGGTAGGGAGCCCAGATTACTGGGGTGGTCACGGGGCTCATGTCCTGGGCCTCCCCGGTACACCCCTTGGCTGATTGGTGTTTGGAGAGGGGGCGGAACCCTGAGCATGGGGGCAAGGAACAGAGGAAGCAGGGGTACCGCCCCCCCAGGGATACAGGTGACGACCAGTCCCTGTATGGTCCAAAGGAGGTTCAGGGCAGGAAGGGATCCTGTCAAAAAATAATTTATGGTTACAAATGATAAAGTATCGTCTATAACAGTATATATATTAAGTTTGCAGTGAAATGTTTTATTTGAGTAATGTGCATATGATGACTTGTATAAATTGTTTCTATGAATTTTAATGAAAGTATATATAAAAATAAATACTTCTTCCATCAAACAAAAATTGTCTTATCGGTCGGTGTATGACCGGTGTTGGGGGTAAGGACCCAGTCCGAGTCCGAGTCCTATGGAAAAGCGCCCCCCCAACATGAGGGGAGCACGGCCCCTTAGGGGTCGGGGACGCCGGGGCCTGGCCCTCGCACTAGTTGTGCGTGGGCTGGCCTGCGGCTTCCGCTCGCGGAAGTAGAACGTTCTGTGGACATTGTGGGTCGGCGGCACTGACGGACGGGCCTGTTGCTGATTCCCACCCACCCTCTCCTTATGATTAGGCTTGGGGGAAGAGAGAATAAAGTAACCGGAAGCAACAGAGGGGACCCCAAGAGTGGGGCCCCGTATAACAACAGAGATAGGATCCTGAAGTCCTGGACCAACCTGCGGATGGACACGCCTGATTGGGGGTAGGGAGCCCAGATGACTGGGGTGGTCACGGGGCTTATGCCCTGGGCCGCCCCGGTCACCCCTTGGCTGATTGGTGTTTGGAAAGGGGGCAGAACCCTGAGCATGGGGGCAAGAAACAGAGGAAGCAGGGGTATCACCCCCCCTAGGGATACAGGTGATGACCAGTCCCTGTGTGGTCCAAAGGAGGTTCAGGACAGGAAGGGATCCTGTCAAAAAATAATTTATGGTTACAAATGATAAAGTATCGTCTATAACAGCATATATATTAAGTTTGCAGTGAAATGTTTTATTTGAGTAATGTGCATATGATGACTTGCATAAATTGTTTCTATGAATTTTAATGAAAGTATATGTAAAAAATAAATACTTCTTCCATCAAACAAAAATTGTCTTGTCGGTTGGTGTATGACCGGTGTTGGGGGTAAGGGCCCACTGGCGGCCTCCGAGTCCTATTTACCGTGTCTGAAATTGTACACATCTTAAAATCCTGCACAGTGGAAAGGGCTGATGGAGTGCAAAACACTTTTTTTCCCTTTTTTGTCACCAAGTGGAAAATATTTTTTACCATGGGGAAAGCCCTTTCGGTACAACCCCACCACATCTTCTCCTTCCCATCCTGAAAATAGAAATACTCCAGCGTAGGGGCTAGAGTAAACCTCTGACTATTTCCAATGTGAGAAAGCATGAGATTTAAGTTTATGAATTCCCACAAATGTACAAGTTTTTTGGCGTTCACAAACTTGCAAGGCTAACCACACCTTGATCTGCCAAGTCCCTATCTATTGTATGAGTAATTCATACTCATTGCATAAAATTATGTGATATTGAAACAATTTACGTCACACAGGAATCCTTCAGTATATTATAACAGGAGTAAATAAGGACATTTTCTCGTGCAAACGTTTATTTACGGCCAAAATGCCATTATGAATCAGGGCACAGGACTTTTGTTCATGTAATTAAGGCTAAGGGCATCTGAAAACTGTATCTCCACTCTTGCAAGCCACAGAAGGTTTTTGTGGTGCCTACAGATTCTAAGGCATTGCATGTTGTAGTTAAACTACACAAGCCTCCCAAAAAATTCAGGGGCATATTTATGAGAGAGTTGCATCATGCTTGCACCACGCATTGTGGTGCATGCATGGCACAAATTTCTGAGGTATACTTTTGAAGCCACACTAAGCCATTTGGCGTGGCTTTGAATGGCTAAAAAAATATGGAGTATAGCAGGGCAGCGCAAATCACTTTGTTGCAACACTCTGCAAAAAGGGAGTCATTCCACAGGTATTGTGTTGGTGTTCCCAAGCAACTCCCATAGTTTTTTGCGCATTCCCATATTTAAAAGCCCTTGTAAACCTGGGAATGAACCAAAAAGATATACCTCCCCAGGGGAGGCGTAATGAGGGGACTATCTTTATTTCTCCTTATGTTTTTCTCTTTCTATGTGTACTGCATTCTTCATAGGTACGATTGTTCTTTTTATACTCAGTGACTCAGAAAAACAGAGGGTTGCACTGTTGTTTCCATTTATAGTAACACATAATTACTTTCATGGCAGCCACTTCATGTCATAAGAAGTTCATCCCAGCTTTGTCCAACAAGGAGTGCAATGAACAGCTTGAACCTCCAGTATTCAGAAAGCACTCTTGCGTTCCATAAAGGACTTGGGCCCATATTTATACTTTTTGACGCAAAACTGCGCTAACGCAGTTTTGCATCAAAAAAATTAGCGCCGGCTAACGCCATTCCGAAGCGCCATGCGGGTGCCGTATTTAATCAATGACGTTAGCCGGCGTTAGCCGCCGGCGCTGCCTGGTGTGCGTGGAAAAAAACGACGTACACCAGGCAGCGCCGGCGTAGGGGGATATGGGGCTTGGGCGTCAAGAAATGGGGCAAGTCAGGTTGAGGCAATTTTTTCACCTCAACCCGATTTGCGCCATTTTTTTTCACTCCCAACCCCCATAGAAATGACTCCTGTCTTAGCAAAGACAGGAGTCATGCCCCCTTGCCCAATGGCCATGCCCAGGGGACTTCTGTCCCCTGGGCATGGTCATTGGGCATAGTGGCATGTAGGGGGGCACAAATCAGGCCCCCCTATGCCACAAAAAAAAAAAAAAACACTTACCTGAACTTACCTTAATGTCCCTGGGATGGGTCCCTCCAGCCTTGGGTGTCCTCCTGGGGTGGGCAAGGGTGACAGGGGGTGTCCCTGGGGGCATGGGAGGGCACCTCTGGGCTCCTTCAGAGCCCACAGGTCCCTTAACGCATGCCTTTTGCAGGCGCTAAAAAACGGCGCAAAAGCGGCCGTACGTCATTTTTTTTGACCCGCCCACTCCCAGGCGTGAATTTTGCCCGGGAGTATAAATCCGACGCACATGCCTCGGAGTCGATTTTTTAGACTTGAACGCCTACCTTGCATCTCATTAACGCAAAGTAGGTGTCCACGCTAAAAAATGACGCAAACTCCATGGACTTTGGCGCTAGATGCGTCTAACGCCAAAGTATATATATGGAGTTAGTTTTGCATCGAAATTGCGTCAAAAAAAACGACGCAATTCCGGCGCAAACGGAGTATAAATATGCCCCTTGATCCTCACTGTAGCCTTCTTGCTTCATACATGGGACTTAAAGACAGCTCACAAAATACAAGATAGAATTTATATAGCAGGGTCACTTGATATCACCCGAGGGGTAGGAGCAAAGGACAAGCCCCTATTGTCAAAATAGTGCCACCCGCAAAGTAGTCTCCCAATGCCAATGCAATAGTGATCACTCTCTCTTTTACAAAAAAGAGCGAGCCTATCAGCCTCAACCAGCAGCATCCCAGTTCACAACAGTGGAGCAGTGGAGTTGGTCTTGTGTTGGACTTTGGAGTGAAGAGACCAAAGGGGAAAATCAAACTGGGAATTTTCAGGGGAAAGTTTTGGACATATGCAGGTGTAACCGCTGCCTGCTGAGAACATGCTAGACATTTTCCTTACTGTCACATAGGTACAGATTCAGGCCTTCAATCCTACACCACTCACTTTTGTTTCGAACAATGCAATCATCTGGTTATTATTCAACATTCTTGGAGAATGAATACTGGGGTACAGAGTGACCATTTTAATTAGTAAACGCCTCATTAGTGTCACTAATGAATATACACTGAGTAATATTTTCTTCCTCCACCACCAGCTAATTTACATCCCCAACTATCACGGACATGTAAGCAAACATAAGACATGTGGCAGGATTCAAGCAAACAATTTGCAAAGGATAGTTTGCTGAGTAAACAAGCGTACTTTCCTTTGACTAAAGGTCAGTGATTGCACCTCATGTAACTAAGTGGCTGTCCATATAAATAAACAGATTTCGCATTGGCCCTTGTCATCTGAGCATTACCACTTATTTTGGCTTTGTCTAAAATTCGTTCTTTGTCAATGGCTCAAAATGACATCTTCTTCCCTGGTTTCACATAAAATGTTGACTAGTTGATTGCCTTATTATCTAGCCCATCCCAGTTGAAGAGGGAGGGTATTACAGAAAACAAGAACCAGAGGCAGGTTGCCTAATTGCTCTCTAGATATGTTTTTATTGGGGCTAAAACAATAAGACTCTTGATTGTCATCAAGACCGCAAGACATCCAATCTGTTACTTGCATAGCTCCTGATTATAGGGCTACCCATTTCTTGTGTAATTTCCTGACTCGTTACACCTAAACTGATGGTGTGGTTTTCTCATCCACAAGACATGCTTCAGGTAGATATGCTTTGAAACCAAATGAGAGTCACAGCTGCAATGTTCACTGAGCAACTTATGGAAACTGGATGGACAGGCATTGTGCTGATATCTTAATAACCTTTGTTACTCATTTTGATATGCCTCCTGACTGACTGGGCCATGGGCAGTCACAGGGGAAAGCTATATGAGATCATTTAGTATTCATGAATCAATGGCTATAATTTTCAAACCCTAAGATTGAGAGATGTTGCTGCTGTGAGCGCTTTCCTTTAGGTTTGGTAAATTGTATATCCCATTGGTTACATGTAATTGGTAAGCCACATTTGCTCCACCCATCTTGTTGTGTAGCCATTTTAGTTACAGCTCCATGGACGTTATTTTAGCATACTAGGCCTGCCGCTGTGCGCTTTAACCTAGATATATTTTATTCAGCTTTGTTTTATTATTCTTACAATAGCCACTTTTGCGGTCTTCTTTTATTTCTCTCTATCTAGCTGTTTTTGCCTAGGCCAGCACTACATTCTCAAACAAGACATTCTTGCTCACTCTGTGCTTCTTTCAAGGCTGAAGTAAGATAGGTTGCCGGTGAACGTGGTACGAGTTTTTTCTCTGACATTCATAGAAAAACACACATCCTTACCTAGGGACATTTTCTCAGGACACCAGCTGTTTTATTATAAAAACACTTCCCTGTCCCTTACATTTTAGAGGGAGATTCCAGTCAGAGAACCACGACTGTATGCTGATTGCTGAACGCTTCACTACAGCTGCTTATGCAGACTTCAGGCCTTTTCTCAGGTATGGTGGATGATGTCTTCCCAGGGAAACCTGAATGGCAGAATTAGAGCTTAACACGCTCAATATAGCCTAGGTAGGAATTAGTCTATTGACTCTAGTGACAATATGGTAGTGTTATTTCTATGCTTTACTCTCCTTTTCACAGTTTTAATCTTGTCATGCTGTATCATCCTGGCTATTGCAGCCCATGCTTTGCTATATAATATGCAGTTGCTTCATTAAAATCTTATTGAAACATATACTGCCTCTGTTTGTCATTGTGTATGTGAGACTAATGTAACTGAGAGAAACGGATGAGACCTGAGTGATCATGGTTTCCCTGAGAAATCAATTATGTCATGCGCTCGGCTGCCCAATCATCCCTGCTCTTGGGTAGAGATAAGGCACTGCTAGTTAGCCGGAGCAGAACCCGGATTGGGGTGACAGGTGTCACCTGTAGGGGGTCAGACTCAGTCTCCCACACTGCAGGCAATTCTGCTGCTCAAAATGCAGTAGTCTCTTAAGAATAATGAAAACCTACACGACTACCTCATCACCTTTATCTCCTCTGCCTTCCTTCTCAACATCAAAGCCCATCATGGTGGTATGTGGGGTTTGATCCCAATTCCTCTCCAGTCAGTCCTCAAGGCCTACTCCACTGCTCCAGTCCACATGCCCAGTAATCCATCTTCTCACCTGTTTAGTAATCCATCCTCTCACCTGCCATCTCTGCAGCATTAACCCACCAAACACAATGACGCCCCAATGGCCTAAGACATTTCTGATCTTAAACATACCTCCTGTGCCAGTATATGTACTATACTCACCCAGTTCACCACCCTTTATGAGATCTGCATGCCCCATTTACGCCAAAATTGCTTCTAATCCATCAGCAATTACTGGGACATTAGCTGCAGAGCAACCATAGCATTCCTAAAATCGAATTCTTTCTCTCTGACTTTCAGTTGTGTTTCTATCCTCTAAGAGGAATAGAATCATCCACGTATCTATGATATAATAATAATGAACCATAGGATGTTATGTAAAAGGCTAAAGTCAGTGGTGAGATTCGGAGGCAGAGTCCTAGATGTGTTGAGATCTTTCCTGTGGAATAATTCCCAATCTGCTAATTTGGGGGAATACAGACATACATTGTGAAATTGTGGTGTTCCCCGGGGTACTGTCGCCTTCCCTCTATTCATCAATATTGATATGATTCCAGTTAGAAATTGGGTCTTTAGTTGGCCGAGGTGTGCATCCTGTCCAAGTAGGGACCACAATCCTAATTAGGATGTCAGTTACGCTTTCTAAAGTAACCTGTGCTCAACCTCTGGTACCTTGGCACAGAGCAGTCAGGCTTAACGTAAGAGGCAATGTGTAAAGTAGTTGTGGAAAACCTGAAATACAGTAACACAGTGAAAACACCACAAAAAGACTCCACATCAGCTTAGAAATATATGGAATAATTATATGATTAAACTTAAACCCAAATGACAAAAATCCAATCACTTTTGCATAGGTTATCACGGTTCAAGCCTACTATTAAAAATCACAGTGCTTCAAAAGACGCGGGTGCTCATTTCCGTGAGTTACAGTAAGTTCTCGTTAAAGAAAAAGAAGTAGGAAAGCACTCGCAATTATAGCTCCGATGCAGTCTCCCAACCAAAAATGGTTTGCAGGGGATCTCGACCTCCAAGGCCCCTCGAGATTGGAAGTTATTCAGGTGAACAGAACACAACAGGTAGCACAGATTTGTGGCACAGGGACTCCCACATATGCACAAATGGAGGGTGAGTGCTCCGCCCGCTCTCCTTACTCACAGTACCTTGTCGTTGTCTGGACAGGCCTCCTGCAAATGTCCTCAGTCATGGCCGCTGGGCAATGCAAAGTGTGACACTGCAGAATGCTGAGAAGTGCTTGCCAAATGCTGGGATGGTAGAAGAGGAAGCGCTACATGAGCTGGGCTGGTAAACGAGGAAGCATTACACACACTGGCTTCCCAACATAGAAGCGCTGGACATGCGCTTACTTGGTAAACAACGAATTGCTACACATGCTGGCTTGGCAAATGAAAAAAGCACTCAACACATGCTGACTTGGTAAATAAAGAAGCGCTCAACACATGCTGACTTGGTGAACCAAGAAAAGCTCATCATGTGCTGACTTGGCGAACTAAAAAGTGCTCAACACGAGCTGGTCAGCGGAAGTGGGTCAGACACCCAGAGCAGTTAGACACATGGTTCCTCATTGAGATGCACTGCTACCGGACACATGGGTGACACAGTCCCACAGCATAGTGCTCAGTTGAAATCTTTGGTGGCCCTGAGATTTCCAACAGGGGTGAGCCAAAAAGCCCTTTGAGGTACTTGAGATGTCATTTGAGGTTGTAAAGCAGGAGTAGCCCTCACTGCAAGAGGCAGCAGGCCAACACAGCAGAGCAAGTTGTAAAGTGGCAGTCCCTCCTAGCAGCACAGCACTCAGCGGGCAGTAGGCCAACACAACAGAGCAGTTAGCAATGTGGCAGTCCCTCCTGGCAGCACAGCTCCTCTTCTTGGCAGAGTCTCCTCAAGACCCAAAAGTGAACTGATTTGGTGGAGTTTTGGGTCCAGAACCTATACCAAACTGTGTCTTTGAAGTTGAGGAGACTTCAAAAGAGGCCATTGAAGATCAGAATGGACCACTCCTTCCTTCTCTGGCTCCGGACACTCTATGGGGGGGGGGTATACACCCATTTGTGTGAGAAGAGGCCCTCCCCTATTCAGGAGTAAGTGTCAGCTCCTCCCTCCCATCTAGCCTAGGAAGACCCATCAGCCAGGTGATGGGCCATCAGGATGCAAATGTCACACCCAAGCTCCCTTTGTGTGTGATTGTCTAGAGGGAATGTACAAAGTCCAGCTGTTATCAACCCCAGACATGTATTCAGAAACAGGCATGGGCACAGAATGGTTAAGGCAAGAAAACGCCAACTTTCTAAAAGTGGCATTTTCAGATTTACAACTTGAAATCCGAGTTCATCATAAGTTGTGATTTTAAATTGTGAGTCCGGAGATACCAAACTCTATATTTCTATCTTTCCCAATCGGAAGATTCACTTAAAGGCTGCTTCAAGGTAACCTTAAAGTTAACCAATGGGAGAGATAGGCCTTGCAGTAGGGAAAACAAGTTTAAGACTGCACCCTACCTTTGGGTCTAACCAGGGCCTACCTTAGGGGGGACTTACAGGTAATAAAAAGAAAGATTTGGGCCTGGCAAGTGTGTACACTGGCCAGGTCAAAATGGCAGTTTAAAACTGTATACACAGGCTCTGCAACTCAGGCCTGAGAAATGTTTAAAGTCTACTATAGTGGGTGGCAGAATCAGTGCTGCAGCCCACTAGTAGTATTTGATTTACAGGAACGGGGTACATATAGTGCACTTTACTAGGGACTTATAAGTAAATCAAATATGCCAATTGTGGATAAGCCAATGTTACCATGTTTAGAGTATAGAGCACCTGCACTTTAGCACTGGTCAGCAGTGGTAAAGTGCACAGAATTCTGAAAGCCAGCAAAAATGAGTCAGAAAACCAGGAGGTCAGGGAGCAAAAAAGTTAGGGGGAAACCACGTCTCCTGGTCTGGAAGTCTCAGGGTCATCAAAGATTTCCCTCAACCCTGCTTTACCTGCTGACCACTGTGAATCCTGCCCTGCCAAGAAGTGCCAATTCAGTTCATGGGCCTTGAGAGTAACAGCTTTTTATCTTTAAAAAATGACGCATCAAAGACATTGGGCCACTCACTACCAACACAGTGCCCTTTGATGCCAACACAGTGCAATTCGACGACAACGCTGGACCTAACTGTGAAGCTCAATGACAACGCAGAGATAATCCGAGGACATTGCTGTGCAGCTCAATGATGATGCATTGCCTGCATCGATAAGGGTTTGATACTGACGCAGGACCCGACTGCAAGGCTCGACGACAATGAATCTACCCAACTGTGTGGATTGAAACTGTTGCATCGAGTCTTCTACGCAGACATTAGCTCCATCCAAGGTACTTTTGCAGCAGCCCCTGAATGGGTTCTGTAGCCGGCCTACCCTGCATCACGGTCAGCCTGAATTTTGTATTTATCCCAGTCTAGCACTACCTCAAGTAACCTTTTAGTGCTGTTGACTTTTAAGCACCACATTGCAGTTTATTCTTTAAAATTCATATCTTGAGTTCTACTTATTGGATTTTTGTTGTTTTAGACTTCCATTACTCAGATAAATATTTTCTATTTCTTTAACTGGTGTGGAGTCTTTTTGTTGTGCATTCACTGTGTTACTGTAATTCAAGTGTTGCACATATACTTTACATATTGCCTCTTAAGTTAAGCGTGACTGTTCTGTGCCAAGCCACCAGAGGGTCAGCACAGGTTAAGTTAGGGTGCATATCTGACTTACCCTGACTAGGAATGTGGTCCCTACTTGGACAGGGTGCATACCTTTGCCAACTAGTGACCCAGTTTCTAACAGTCTTCTTTAATTTTATCCATCCATGCGGGTCATGAGTGGAGTGTATGTGTACACTGTGTATTCATCAGTCTAGGTAAGTGGGTAGTGTGTGTTGTGCTTTCATGTCTGGGCACATACATCGATCTAGGGTTTCCATTGTGTGAATAGCTACACAAATGGACTGCTGAGGGGAGCTTGCCTATGTTCCTCTGTCTTGCAGGCATGCCCTAGAACCTATGTTTCTGAGCTGTTCCCCAAATCTAATACCTATAGCAAAGCTTTGGTGGTTGCCAAACAGGAGTGATATAGCCTTTTCTGAGACCCCACACTCCAGGAGAGAGCACTGGAGGTTTCCTGCCTCTTCTCTAAGAACATCACTCAAGTAGGATTTCAGTAGCTAGGGATGTGGATGCCTTTTCCTTCTCCGCTCTTTGTCTGGACAATCTGATCTCCACTCCCTCTTCTCGCTACAATCAGGTGGCAAAGACTATGGCTGAACCAGTCTGGTGTTAATAAACATGTCAGGAACTGCCTTATGCACTACCACAGGGTTTCTCTGTCAAATCACATCTATGCCTTCAACGTCCATCTGGAATAGACTGCCTCATCCATAATTTGAACATACAAAGGACATGGCTGGTTATCACAGGAGAATAAATAATGATCTGTTGCTCTGCTCAGGGTACCATGGGTACCAGGTTCATTAATTGGGCAATTTTGCTAATCTAGAATTTCCCCGGTAGGCTGCTTTCACAGCAGGATGTGCTAACATAGCCAAAAAATACCCCCTAGACCCATTCTAATTGTGGCCTCCTGCAAAGTGATTCTCATTTTTGACATTTTTGCCAGAGCTGATGTTGCTTTCCAGACTGGCCCTAGTCAGTTTTCTTGACTGTGGTGATTCTGTACAGGTTGGTAACCTAAGTCAAAACCCATGAAAGGAGGCTTCTGCAGTGCTTGGAGGAGAAGGAGCTGAGTGCCTGATAAAGGAGGATGCTGGACTGCACCCACTCCACCCCAAGGACAGCCTACATGCTGCAGCCATCAGCCAGGCTGTCTAGTGACATAGACCTATTGAAGGGGCCAGGGTTCTAACCCTTTTGGAAGTAGTGTATTTAATCTGATGGAAGAGACCAACTTGTTGTAAGATAGGTGCTGGAGGTGCGCGTTTGCAGGAGGATGCTGTCTAGAAGAGGAGGCCACAGCCGTGCAGGAAAATAAAGAACAGAGGCCAATGCTGCGTGTGGCCCAGGAGGCCGATCAACTCTACAAAATGATTTGTGGTGAGCCCCTCTGACTCTATCACTGAGCGTGCCTCTTTCAGCCTCCAACAGGGCCACTCATTTGCTCAGGTCTTCTTCCTGGCGTGGTAGTGGTGAAGGAGCTGCCCAAGTGAGGCTGACCTGAACAGATCCTCAGAAACCGTTTGAAAAACTGCCCAGTTCAAATCGCACTTCGTGCCGCCTTTATGAGCTACGCTTTGCTCTCTGTGGCACTGAGGGTGCCCCCACTCTGACAAAAGTTGGCCACGTTGGGCAGATAGTTTGTGCCAAGTCAGGACCTCTTGACTGGGTTCAATAGTTTCATAGAAATGGACATTTAACGTGTAACAGCTTTTAAACCCCTTAGGGCACTAGTTGGCCTCAGAAGTATCACTCCCTTTTATAGGTGAACGGCTATTTGAAGTGAACGACATAAAAATATCCATGACTGATTCATGAGATTTCTCTCTTTAACCTCTTTCACTGCACTGCTGGACTTGGTGTAAGGAAATGCCTCCTTGGCATGGTTGCCCCCTGACTTTTTGCCTTTGCTGATGCTATGTTTACAATTGAAAGTGTGCTGAGGCCTGCTAACCAGGCCCCAGCACCAGTGTTCTTTCCCTAACCTGTACTTTTGTATCCACAATTGGCAGACCCTGGCATCCAGATAAGTCCCTTGTAACTGGTACTTCTAGTACCAAGGGCCCTGATGCCAAGGAAGGTCTCTAAGGGCTGCAGCATGTCTTATGCCACCCTGGAGACCTCTCACTCAGCACAGACACCCTGCTTGCCAGCTTGTGTGTGCTAGTGAGGACAAAACGAGTAAGTCGACATGGCACTCCCCTCAGGGTGCCATGCCAGCCTCTCACTGCCTATGCAGTATAGGTAAGACACCCCTCTAGCAGGCCTTACAGCCCTAAGGCAGGGTGCACTATACCATAGGTGAGGGTACCAGTGCATGAGCATGGTACCCCTACAGTGTCTAAACAAAACCTTAGACATTGTAAGTGCAGGGTAGCCATAGGAGTATATGGTCTGGGAGTTTGTCAAACACGAACTCCACAGCACCATAATGGCTACACTGAAAACTGGGAAGTTTGGTATCAAACTTCTCAGCACAATAAATGCACACTGATGCCAGTGTACATTTTATTGTAAAATACACCCCAGAGGGCACCTTAGAGGTGCCCCCTGAAACTTAACCGACTATCTGTGTAGGCTGACTAGTTTTAGCAGCCTGCCACAAACCGAGACATGTTGCTGGCCCCATGGGGAGAGTGCCTTTGTCACTCTGAGGCCAGTAACAAAGCCAGCACTGGGTGGAGATGCTAACACCTCCCCCAGGCAGGAATTGTCACACCTGGCGGTGAGCCTCAAAGGCTCACCTCCTTTGTGCCAACCCAGCAGGACACTCCAGCTAGTGGAGTTGCCCGCCCCCTCCGGCCAGGCCCCACTTTTGGCGGCAAGGCCGGAGAAAATAATGAGAAAAACAAGGAGGAGTCACTGGCCAGTCAGGACAGCCCCTAAGGTGTCCTGGGCTGAGGTGACTCTAACTTTTAGAAATCCTCCATCTTGCAGATGGAGGATTCCCCCAATAGGGTTAGGATTGTGTCCCCCTCCCCTTGGGAGGAGGCACAAAGAGGGTGTACCCACCCTCAGGGCTAGTAGCCATTGGCTACTAACCCCCCAGACCTAAACACGCCCTTAAATTTAGTATTTAAGGGCTACCCTGAACCCTAGAAAATTAGATTCCTGTAACTACAAGAAGAAGGACTGCCTAGCTGAAAACCCCTGCAGAGGAAGACCAGAAGACGACAACTGCCTTGGCTCCAGAAACTCACCGGCCTGTCTCCTGCCTTCCAAAGATCCTGCTCCAGCGACGCCTTCCAAAGGGACCAGCGACCTCGACATCCTCTGAGGACTGCCCCTGCTTCGAAAAGACAAGAAACTCCCGAGGACAGCGGACCTGCTCCAAGAAAAGCTGCAACTTTGTTTCCAGCAGCTTTAAAGAACCCTGCAAGCTCCCCGCAAGAAGCGTGAGACTTGCAACACTGCACCCGGCGACCCCGACTCGGCTGGTGGAGATCCGACACCTCAGGAGGGACCCCAGGACTACTCTGATACTGTGAGTACCAAAACCTGTCCCCCCTGAGCCCCCACAGCGCCGCCTGCAGAGGGAATCCCGAGGCTTCCCCTGACCGCGACTCTTTGAACCTAAAGTCCCGACGCCTGGGAGAGACCCTGCACCCGCAGCCCCCAGGACCTGAAGGACCGGACTTTCACTGGAGAAGTGACCCCCAGGAGTCCCTCTCCCTTGCCCAAGTGGAGGTTTCCCCGAGGAATCCCCCCCTTGCCTGCCTGCAGCGCTGAAGAGATCCCGAGATCTCTCATAGACTAACATTGCGAACCCGACGCTTGTTTCTACACTGCACCCGGCCGCCCCCGCGCCGCTGAGGGTGAAATTTCTGTGTGGACTTGTGTCCCCCCCGGTGCCCTACAAAACCCCCCTGGTCTGCCCTCCGAAGACGCGGGTACTTACCTGCAAGCAGACCGGAACCGGGGCACCCCCTTCTCTCCATTCTAGCCTATGCGTTTTGGGCACCACTTTGAACTCTGCACCTGACCGGCCCGGAGCTGCTGGTGTGGTGACTTTGGGGTTGCTCTGAACCCCCAACGGTGGGCTACCTTGGACCAAGAACTAAGCCCTGTAAGTGTCTTACTTACCTGGTTAACCTAACAAATACTTACCTCCCCTAGGAACTGTGAAAATTGCACTGTGTCCACTTTTAAAACAGCTATTTGTCAATAACTTGAAAAGTATACATGCAATTTTTATGATTTGAAGTTCCTAAAGTACTTACCTGCAATACCTTTCGAATGAGATATTACATGTAGAATTTGAACCTGTGGTTCTTAAAATAAACTAAGAAAATATATTTTTCTATATAAAAACCTATTGGCTGGATTTGTCTCTGAGTGTGTGTACCTCATTTATTGTCTATGTGTATGTACAACAAATGCTTAACACTACTCCTTGGATAAGCCTACTGCTCGACCACACTACCACAAAATAGAGCATTAGTATTATCTATTTTTACCACTATTTTACCTCTAAGGGGAACTCTTGGACTCTGTGCATGCTATTCCTTACTTTGAAATAGCACATACAGAGCCAACTTCCTACACTTGGGGATCCTGGTTTGAGGGCACCAGGGATCAACTGTCATCCACAGAAGTGTCTCGTGGCAGTTGTATGTGCTCAGTGAGCTCCTTTTTTGAAAAGAGAAGGCTGGAAAGTCATGCAATGCCCGGTTCCTGCAGGAGAGGATGTGGTGCATGTGCTGAAGTGCATCACTAGCAAAGAATCTCTCTGCCTCTGACTGTGAAACCTACTATCAGCGCTTTTTGGGGCACGCATACACACTGAGCATTGGCGAACACTGTGGAGTGATCGTGGACCCCATCAGAGGTCAGTGACCTCACAGACTTCACTGAACGTAAACAGACATTGTACAAGTGAAAGAGTAACACAGAAAGTGGGTCTGTCTGTTTCTTAGTTTATAACATTACCCATAAACCTTTAGGTAAAGCTTATTTGCATAGACAATCCCCAAGTCAAAATCTGTAGACCAGAACTGTTCATTAGGAAAACCTTTTGTCAAAGGTTATGGACAGAGGCTTATTCATTATGGAAACCCTTAATTGATGTCAACAGATAGAGGTTTAGAGAAAGAAAAATCTCTTGATATGTGCAGCACATGGGATTTGTGTTGTGAAAGGCATTTGTTAGAGAGGTTCATGTGTATTTGTGTGTTCTTGACTAGTTTGTGGTGCTGTGTGTAATCCAGATTTGTTTTTCCTTTTAAAGAAAAAGCACAGGCTGGATTGGTAGAGTCATTGTTACGTTTGCCTTTATTGAGTTTTGAGTTACTACCCCATAACACCATTCGAGTTAAGCCCTGGACTTCTTTGCCTTACTATCTTGACGGTGAAGTGCAAACGCGGATTAATTGGTGCTCCGTTTTCGGGTCTATAGTAAGTGTCCCTGATTACTAGAAGTAAAACCCACAACTGACACAGCAGAAGCCTAGTAACTCCTGACTGCCCGGGAATCTCCCTCACTTAGTCTACTATATGTTGGAAAAGAAGAACATTCCAGGACATTTTCCATATAAACAATAATCTCCTGAGGTAATCTCTCTCTATCTCTCTCTTTGTCTCTCGCTCTCTCTTTCGCTCTCTCACCCTCTCTTGTTCGTTTGCTTTCACTCTCCTTCTCCCTCTGTATCTCAGTCTCCTTCCTCAGATTCTTCCTCTTATGCTGTCTCTAATGCATCTCTTGCATGCTCTCTCTCTTGCTCTCTCAGTCTCTCATTCCTTCTCTGATTCTCTGTAATTTTTTCTCTCTCTCTATCATTCTCTGCCTCCTTCTGACTCTTCTGTTATCCCGATCTGTCAATGTCCCTGTCTCTCTGTCTTTCTCTGTCTTTCACTTCCCTAGCTCTCTCTGCTTCTCTCTGCCCCCTCCCTCTCTAGAGCTATTTTACTCTCTTGTTACATCTCACTGTTTCTTGCGTGCCATATCTCTATAGTTCTCTTTTCTCTTGTCTGCTTTCTCTTCTGCTTCTGGATTTCTGTTTCTTTCCACCCTCTCTCTATCTCTCTCACTAGGTCATGTTCTTTCTTGTCCTCTTGCTCTACCACTCTCTCTCGCTGTCTCTCAGTCTCTGCTGGTTCTCTTTATCTCTCTCTCTCCCCCCTATGATGCGCCACTATCTTGTAAATATGCCCCTCAGTTTCTATGCCTCTCTCTTTGTTTCCTGATATCTATCTCTCTCTCTCTTGTGCGCTCTCTCCCTGTTTCTCTATGTTACCCTTCTTTCTTGGGTTCTTTTTGTCTACTAATCTCTTTAGTCTTTAGAATGGCGCTCAGGCCCTATTAAATCTGGGCCTTAGTTACACACTTATTACAGATGTACACTATATAATGTACAGTTCGAAGCAAAGAGAACTGGAGGAAATGGAGAATAAATGCGACTAAAATAAAGATGCTGGGAAGAGAAAGAACTAAGGAAAAATAAAGATTCGAAGATGGTAAGTAAACATTTACTAAACGAAAGAAAGGGGAGAAAGTGAACACATGTAAAGAAAAAGAAAAGCTAATAAGAGAGTGTCTAAAGACAGATATGTAAAATGTTCAGGTCAAAACGGTGAAAACTGAAGAAATGGGGAAAAGCGGAAGAGGGAAAGAACTGATAGCAAGAAAGAAAAGGGAAACAAAAGAAGAACAGCGAAAAAAGAAAGAAAGGAGGAAAGAAACAAAGATAGAAACAAAGAAAGATGAAGGCTGAGGGATGGACAGCTCCTTTCTTCACCACGCAGATTCCCCTCCCCAACGTACGAAGCACACACGCCTCGAAGTTATTGAAACAAGGCTCTTGTTTCTCTTACAAGCACAGATGGGGCACCCGGCGCCGAAATATTTTTTTTAATCATCAAATCCCCCAGAATATGTTAATTTAATGTGGTAAAGTTGGGTTGTTGTGGCGTCCGCTGGGGGTGGAGGGGGGGATGTCACTGAAGGGCTTTGACTCGAGCAGCAGTCGCCAATTAAACGCGAACCGGCAGCTGTTCACCCACCCCACGCCCCCACCCACCAACCCATCCTCACCTACCCAGAAAATCAATAAGCAGAACTCACTGCAGAGACAAAGAGATGCGTTTAGGCGCGAAAGTGCGACCGGGTAAAACCAACGCAAGACTTTACTGATGCTCTGAAGGGAGCGTGGGTGGACTGGTGCACAAAGAAGTACAATTGTGCAATTCAGATGCATTGCACAAAGTTGCAAAATATGTGGAGAGTCATTATTTTTGGACAAAAATCCAACTATAATAATGGGATTTACCTTAGATCCAGTCACTACTTCGGGGCATTAAGGGGCATATTTATACTCCGTTTGCGCCGAATTTGCGTCGTTTTTATCGACGCAAATTCGGCGCAAAACTAACGCCATATTTATACTTTGGCGTTAGACGCGTCTAGCGCCAAAGTATTGGCAAAGAGCGTCATTTTTTAGCGTGAACGCCTTCCTTGCGTTAATGAGATGCAAGGAAGGCGTTCCCGTCTAAAAAAATGACGGCGACGCAAATGCGTCGTATTTATACTCCCGGGCAAAAGTCACGCCCGGGAGGTGGCGGGTCAAAAAACCCCGCATTTGCGCCACATTTTAACGCCTGGGTCAGGGTAGGCGTTAAGGGGCCTGTGGGCTCAAAATGAGCCCACAGGTGCCCTCCCCTGCCCCCAGGGACCCCCCCTGCCACCCCTGCCCACCCCAGGAGGACACCCAAGGATGGAGGGACCCATCCCAGGGACATTCAGGTAAGTTCACGTAAGTATAATTTTTGTTATTTTTCAATTTTTTTTGGGTGGCATAGGGGGGCCTTATTTGTGCCCCCCTACATGCCACTATGCCCAATGACCATGCCCAGGGGACAGAAGTCCCCTGGGCATGGCCATTGGGCAAGGGGGCATGACTCCTGTCTTTACTAAGACAGGAGTCATTTAAATGGCGTCTGGGCGTCGAAAAAATGGCGCTAATCGGGTTAAGACGATTTTTTAGCGTCAAACCGACATGCGCCATTTTAAGACGCCCTAGCGCCATTTTCCCCCTACGCCGGCGCTGCCTGGTCTACGTGGTTTTTTTCCACGCACACCAGGCAGCGCCGGTCTGCTTGCGCCGGCTAACGCCATTCCATAAATACGGCGCCCGCATGGCGCTTCGGAATGGCGTTAGACGGCGCTAAATTTTTTGACGCTAAACTGCGTTAGCGCAGTTTAGCGTCAAAAAGTATAAATACGGGCCTAAGTGCCAAGTGCTTCTTGCGTTACATACTGGCTGGGTTAGACCAACCCCCGCCAAAGCTGAAATGAGAGTGCAGGTCAAAGCCTCAAACGCTCTCTACATGCCTTTTTTCTTGTCTGACATTGACTAACTACAACAATACCATAATGTTTGAAACTGAAATATTCCCAATTAATTTAGGAGTTTTTTACTGAAGCCCTGTCGGATTTAATCCAGTTGTCTCCACCCTCCACAGGAGCTCTCGCTAATACAGGAAGAGGACTGCAGAGCACCTCTGCCCTAGACAAAGGCTGGGTGTCTTTGAGATGGACAAATGGTGTCGTGTATTGGTGCACAATTCAAATCACGGGGAGCACGTTGTTGAAAAATGCGTTGAAGGACTTTGGGTTTGGGGAGCAGAGGAGAGTCCGACCTTGAGCGTCCTATGAGGACAGAAGCGATGAAGGAGGTCGCGACTAGTTCTGGCGCGTGCTGCTGCGTCCTACCAATTCCCAACTTTAGTTGAATGTGGTAACTACTTAAACCGTGGTCCTTGCTGCTATGTCTTCAGCAAGCATTACCTTGGGGTGAATTACAGCCTTAATTTGTCAACAGACTCCGCACTCTGTGGTGAAGAGGGGCAGCGACCAGGCTGGTGAAGAAGACTGGACTCAGCAGAGGAATGGAGTAGAAGGGCCCTTAGGGGAGCAGCTGGCCGGCGCGTGCGGCGCTCGTGCCCCTGAATCCATTGAGTCTGTCAGGCTCGCGCTAAGGCCTCAGCAGCGCGCTGCGCGAGAGCTGCAGGCAAGCAATTGATTCTTGTTGACCTCTTATTGCTTTATGTGGCTATGCTGTAAACGGAGCCATAGACTTGAAAACACACAACCCTGAATTATGCTTGGGGTTTACAAGATTGTTGGCTGGCTGGACAGACGGGTGAAAGGTTTCGCTTGGCATTTCGATGGATAGATAGATTTGAGATTGGATGCAGCCGGTGGTGCAGCTAAAAACATGTGTGCTGCATGTACCCAGGTAATTGGATGTATGCAAAGACAGGCGGATAGGATACACTGAATTTAGACGGACAGCCAGACAGGTCCATACCTAGATGAACATAAGCATCATTAAAGCATTAAAACTCGTACATACAGAAAACGAAAGACGAGCGAGGAAGCCGAACACATAGGAAACATACAGAGCACAGCACAAAAGCATTAGCATCGACTAACAAAGCATCGACGCAGTTACAGGCCTGCCTTAAACCGATAATTTCAAATATAGCCTCTCCAGACTCCACGTGGTCTCTGTACGCCCCCTTCCAGCAATTCAAACACATAAAATTACTGAGACAACGTAAGCCCCTCCAGTGGCTCCCCCCACCCCCGTCCTCAACCCCTCTCCACGAGGCTCTTTTGTCTCCTGAGAATGTGACACAGCGTCCTTTTCAGCAGGAGGAATATGCCTGGATGTTTTCATTTAAATACCAGACCTGTAGTCAGCTAGAGTGACCCAGCTACAGTGAAAATAGCAAAAATATTAACCTGCTTTTAGAGGAACGACGACAATGAATTTCCACATGTATCGACATTGTCTATATCATTTAACTGTTTGTAAATAAATATGTAAAAATGTGCATTTTTTAATGTAACTAATGTCCCAATAGTAAATGGCTACCACATATCCTACTTTTCTTCCGCATAACCATAATTTCTATAACTAGGCCTGAAGTCATCCAACTAGACACCACTTGTCCAAAGACCGACAACACACATCAAAACAGACCACCATGCAGGCATCTAGATTGAACCCCACTTAAGTAGACCAACACAGATCCAACCAGATCAGCATTCATCCATCTAGAAGGAAGTTACCTAGTTTGACACTCATTTAACTAGATCAGTGGGCTTCCAATTAGATTGACTCTCAACCATTTAGACAGAACTCAACCTACCATACTGATACTCATTCCCCTAGAAAAGCACTCATTGAACTAGACCAGCTCTCATTCAATTAAACAGCACACATCAAACTATACGATATCCATCCAGCTAGCTTCACATTATTCCAACTAGATTAACACTCATCCAGCAACTAGAACAACACCTTAACTAGGTTGACAGCTTTCTGACTAGACCAGCACTCATCCCACTAAAACAACTATCACCCGTTACACCTATATTCATCAGACTAGACAGGCATTCATTTTGCTAGACTGACCCTCACCTTGCTACACTGGCAGCTCATCCTACTAGACAGCATTCATCTAATTAGAATGAATCTCATCCAACCAGATTGGAAAACCTTCAATTAGACTGGCAATAGATCATCACTTAGCGCCTATATACCAGAACACAATGCACTACACCAATAGTCAATAAACTAAGTCAACGCCCATCCCATAAAACCAAAACCCATCCAACTTAACCAACACACACCAGCTAAACTGGCACAAACCCAGATAATTTTAAACACCTACAACTAGATGGGTCCTCACCTACCTAGACCAGCCCTCATCCTACTAGACTAGAATTTGCTAACTGAATCAGCTTTCATAACATTAAACTGATAATCATCCACTTTCACAGCATTAATCAAAATAGGCCGATTCTCATCTAATACGACTGGCACTTATCCAACACTGGCACTCATTCAACTAGACTAGTACACACACCACTAGATTTGCACTCATATAACTAGACCAGCACTCATCCCACTACACCAGCATCCAAAGGAACTAGTTAAACCTTTATCCCAAAGATCAGCCTCATCCGATAAAACCTCTCACCCAACTAACCTGCCACTACCCAACTAAACAGGCACACCTCCAACTAGATATCTACTCCTCAGACTAGACCATATCTCAACCAGTTAGACCGGCATTCACTCAGTTATACCAGCATTAATCCAACTCGACTGAAGCTCATCCAGCTAGACTCACAGTCACAGAACTAAACTCACATTCTTCCAACTAGACTGCCATTCATCCAACTAGATTGACATTCATCCACCTAGCCTGGCATTCGGTCAACTACACTAGTACTGATCTAACTAGACCAATACTCACCCGTGAAGGACACCATTAGCTGAACTGACTGGCACCTCTCCAACTAGACTAATAACCATTTAACTAGACTGACATTTATCCTAGTGGGCCAACAGTCCTGCAATTAGACAGACACCCATCAACAAGGTGAGCAGTTAATCCTATTGCCTCAACAATATTCTAGCAATAGTTGGGTTTTTCTCTTTATGGACTCTTTGACGAACATAATTTGACACTGTGCACACAAGTACAAATTCATTAATTGCAGGGTAGGGTTGGCAAAACTGTGCCAACTACTATATATTCCATCTGTACTTTATATCTGTTTTCACTGCACACGACACAGGTTTACAGTTTTCACAAGTTTCTTTCTTACCTGAAAGTTCACGACTTACCTGTATTTGTGTAGACTGGGCAAAGAAGGATCGCTGCAACAGGTGGTGCTACTCCCCTGCTGAAAGCAAACTCACCAACGATGTTGGGGATTAAAAAAAGAGTCACATGATCAGATGCCACACATGTAGTGAATTATAAATTACAGAATGCCACAAACGTCCTTGTAAATACACAGTCAAGACACAGGACCTTTCAAACACAAACGCACACCTACAGATTCAGATTAGATGTAGGCCACGTGGTTTCTGGTACACGCATACCAGCACTCTCGCTTACCAACTGCAACCTGCAAGCAGCTCCCACTCACTTCGCTGTGAGGCATGGAGCGCGGGATGACTGCTCTGCTGCTGGATGCGCTGCTCGTCTCTGACTGCAACAGGAGGGCGCGTGAGGAGGAGGACAGACAAGGCTCGTGCCAGGGAGGACGTCTGGGTCCATCTGGCCGGCGCGTGCGGCGCTCGTGCCTAATGAATCCAAAATGTGGATTGCAGCGAGATTTCTGCATCCTAGAAGGCCTCTCTGTCTCTTGGGATAGCAGGCTGGGAACGGTGTCTCAGCACTGCACGCTTCTCAGAAAATAATAGCTAGGCGTTCAGAGAAAAGCTTCCACTGCAAGGAGTAGTCGGATCATCACTATAAAAGGTTAATTGTCATCACGGGTTCTCCACACAAGCTCAGAGGAAAAGGGCGAACAAGAGGGCCTTTATCCCTTAAACTAGAAATAAATGTTCATTTGTTTGTTATATTGTTTATAGTGTTTCGAAATACATTCCTGCTATTTCTGGGCACTGTAAAGAACACGTGCTATCATTACCCAATTTGCCAACCTCTTAAGAATGGGAAGGAGAGAAGGCCTTGGAATGATGTAAACTCATGAGCTTCTAATGGCTTTAATGGTATGGGATATCAACACTGCTGTGTTTGCACTGAACTCTTTTAATTTACTGGTCCTTCAAGGAAAACATGCCTACTCTATGAAAAAAACTACGATTTTTCAATTCTATTCTTTCCTCAGTATGTCCCCTAGTGGGACCTTGAAGTGTCACAAGCTGCATGCAAGTCAGTGTTGGCACAGGTATGACCCCTTGTCCGGACTTGCAGTAAATCATTGCAGGTTTTGGTCTGTCGTTGCATCACCCACGTCAGTCATGAATGCTTGCTGTGACCATCCCATGTCAAATGACTTAAACACCAAAGCACAGATTATTGGTTCAGGGGCCAGGGATATCAAACGAGCAACCCTCCTTTAAAGAGTGACTATTGTCATCCCCAGAGTTTGAGAATGACTGGTAATGATCGCAGTGTGTTGAGTTGTTTGTGGACTTGGCCTCCTTCTTGTGACTTCAGTCGGGGTGTGTAAGCCAGCGTTTTGAGTTTAGATTGGATTGCCAGTGATTTTCAACTGGTTCCTTCTCTATATTCACGTGGGTTACGGGCGGCGAGTTCATGTGTGTGTTACATGTGTGTGATAGAATAAACATTAGCACTGTGTGTACCAGACTATTTGGAGACAGAAATCAATTTTAGAACTCAAATGCACAAGTGGCAAACTAGTGGTCATTACTCAGATCGTTTTGAAGATTTCGGGGAACCTGCAGCTGCATTTCATAATTGGTTCACCGAATCTGAGGGCTGGATGGATGCAAACCACTTTAAAATGTGGCAAGACTTAGATTCTGTGTCCAGTCTGTTCCTTTCCTTTTGGCACCTCACCTTTCTCGGACCAAATCCAGCACTATTCACCTGCGAGAACAATCTAGGTAGGAAGATTGAAGATTGACTCTGCCCTGTCATTGGTGGATCAAGGTAATTGTCTGACCTCCTATTTTTGGACCCTGTGCTGTAATTCGTTTTTGCTGGTTTGATACTCTGGGCACTTTACCACTGCTAAAGTGCAAGTGCGCTCCGTCTAAAAGATTGGCAATTGATTTTCCATGATTGGCACATTTGATTTACTGGTAAGTGAAGTGCACTATGGGTGCCCAATGCCTGTAAATCAAATGCTACTAGTGGGCCTGCAGCACTGATTGTGTCACCCACATGAGTAGCCCTGTAAACATGACTGAGACCTGCCACTGAAGTGCCAGTGTGTGCAGTTTTGCACTGCCAATTGAACCTGAAGTGTACCCACTTGCAAGGCTCAAACCTTTCCTTTTAATACATGTAAGTCACCCCTAAGGTAGGCCCAAGGAAGCCTCACAAACTGGCTGCAGTGTATTCAAAAGGTAGTACATGCACAGCTGTATTTTACATGTCCCAATAGTGAAATACTGCCAAATTCGTTTTTCACTATTGCAAGTCCTATCTTTCCAGTAGGCTAACTTGGGGAGTGCCTTTAAATATTTTTTAGTGCAGTTTCCCATTGGGAGCAGATGGAGATCTGGAGTTTGGGATCTCTGAACTCACAATTTAAAAATACATCTTTTGGTAGTATTGGTCTTTAGATTGTCTATTTGAAAATCCCACTTTTAAAAAGTGCGCATATACTTGCTTAACCAGTTTGTGCCTCTGTCAGCCTGTGGAATCCACGTCTGGGTCAGACTGACAGTTGGGCTTTTCGTAAATCCCCTCTAGACAGTGACACAAAGGGAGCTGAGGAGTGTCCTGCATATCCTGATGAGTCTCCTGGGCTAGAGTAGGAAGGGAGGAGCTGACAGTTACACCGGAAAGGGCTGTGCCTGTCTTCACACAATGCAGACTCCAACCCCCTGGATTGTGTCTGGGGCCAGGCCTGGGCAAGGCAGGATCTTGTGGACAACAGAGACTTTCCTTTGAAGTTTGCCTACTTCAAGGACAGAAATGAGGATAAGCAGTAGACACAAAATTCCAGACATTCAGATTACTTCTGGATCAAGAGGAACCTCTGCCAAGGAGAAGATGTTTGAGGAGGACCGGCCACTCTGCCTGCTGCTTTGCTGTGCTGGCCTGCTGCTGCTGTTTCTGACTAAGAGGGAAAGGACTGGACTCTGCTTTCTGCAATCCTGCTTGTGAAATGTTTCCAAGGGCTTGGACTGGACTTGCCTCCTGCTAAGAAGTCTCAGAGACAGCAAAGACTTCACCTACAAGCCTCTGGGTTCACTTGCTGTGGATCCTAACTCGCCAAGTGGTGCCTACTCCAGGCTCTTGGGAGTGAAAGCTGGTTAAAAAACAAGAAAAAACAGTTACACCGACTCCAGACAATGCCAGGACGAATGTTGCTGCCTGACTCCACGGCGCCACCTGTAACCGAAGCTGTAATCCCCGCTGGAGTGCGACAACACCTCCTGACACTACAGGCCTTACGTCCTCGCAGCTCCGCTGACATCCTGTGACTTTGTGAGAATGCCATGTCAACGATATCCGTGACACCTGACTCCACCATGGCGCCTGCAGCCCCATAGCATGACAGGAACCTGTGAGGTCGTCCCACTGTATCCTGACCTGCCAGATATCGACCCCACCGGAGCGTAAGGAACCGACCCTTCGCATTGACGCTGCATCCCCTCCTCTGCAGTAAGGAACCAATGCGGCACTGGATCCAGCAACGCCTCACCTCCTCGACTCCGTGCACCGGCTGGTTTCTTTGTTACCAAAGGCACTGTACTTGGGGTACCTGTTCGTGTGACTCCATGACCAGTCCCATTGGCATCGGATTGTGTGGAACAACTCCATCAAAAGCCGTGATAACACCAAATTGAAGCATTTGTGTTTTTAAAGATTATATTGAAGTTAAATTTTTGAAAGTTCATGACTTTACTTGTGTATGTTGGATTTTTGTTGTTTTGGCCTTGTTTTACTCAGATAAATATTGGCTATTTTTCTAAACTGGTTTTGATCGCTTGTTCACTGTGTTACTATGTGTATTGGTACAAGTACTTTACACATTGCCTCTCAGAAAAGCTTGACTGCTGGTGCCAAGTTACCAATAGGTTGAGCAGGGGTTATCTGAGCTGTGTATCTCCCATTTCCTTGATTAGAGTGAGGGTCCCTGCTTAGAAAGAGTGCAAACTGACTGCCAACCAGAGATCCCATTTCTAACAGTAATGAAGTTACAAAAGGCTGCTTCTTCAAACTGCACACTCTGAGGCGCATTCTACATTCATTTACCTTCTCCTACAAGGTTCAAATTATCAATGCTTTGGTTTCCTCGCATCTTGACGGCTGGAACTCGACATACTGCAGACTGCCAGAATACGTATTTTTTAAGCTCCAACTCACATTGAACTATGCTGAAAGACAAATACCTGGATTCAAGATTAGAGGTTCTGTAACGTCAGCTCTGGGACAATGCGTTGGTTGCCAGTAAAACTCGAATTCTCTTTAAGTCCATGTGTGTGGTGCAAATTTGTGTGCACTCACATAAACTAAATGTGGTCCACAGCCAAAAGAAGCAGCCTCTATTTGTTGGGGAACTATATTTAATTTTGATGTATTGTCATTGCATTTATGTAGCACTTGTGGCCACTAGGCCAATCCCAAGAGTACCCTCAACTCCCTTTTGAGTCTCTGTGATTTGCATGTTTGTGTGGATAGAAAAAGAGGTTGCTTAGTGAAGAATATAAGGAGGATCTGTTAAAAGATCCTGGAGGTATGATCCGTTTGTGTTCCTGTGAAACGCAACAGGATAAAGCTGGGGCTGACTGTCGAACAATAGGTCTAGCAAGATTGCATCAGTGCATCATTATTACAGGGCTAGGGTAGCCGCCGATGAGTGTGTGCAATGATGACTGGTAAGCTAGGTGTCAAACACAACACCAATGAAGAGTGCCTTGTAGGAAATGTCCTTGTGACTGGCACCAGTGTAGGGCACATAAGAATGCACTGATGAGATTGTAGGCTTTAAAGCAGATATTAATCTTCATCAAGCTAGAGTGCATATGTCTGGTTCACTAATTAGAAGAGCAGAGTAAAGATTAACCTTATGGTTCTGAGTTGATGTAGGTACATTTTGATGACCATGATAATTGGGACCAAGACTGAAGTCAGCATTCAAGGTCACACCAAGATGATTTGTGTGTGTGCCGGAGCACTGACTTGCCCAGATCTATGGTCCAGCAGATTGTTGGTGTTCTATGAGTCACCAACTGGAACATGAGGATTTCTGTCATTCAGGTGTCTAGTTTCAGATGGTTAATCGCCATCTAATTGAAGAAGCCAGAGGAGCAGGATCTGGGTTAAAGACAGTCAGAATCCAAATGGGGTTCCAGTTTTGAATGTCGTGTGCACAATTGCAGCAAGATAGACTGAAATTTTTGTTCAAATAGGTATTTCAGTGCCCTAAAGCAAATGTTGAAAAGAAGTCGAGGAATCACGGTGCAGAGTGGTATGCTGCAGTTGGTCGATTAAGGACATCAATTGAAAAGTGTGTTTGAGATGATCTCTGTGCGGCTCAAGAGTGTGAAGACTTTTTCAAGGAAATGGGGGTTACCAGGCACCAATTGTAAAATGAGAGTCTTTTATCTCTGACATTGTGGGGTTTACCCTCCTCTTGGATCAAAACTAAACACCAAATGCACTCATGTAACACCTAATCTTCAGGTTTTCCTGCCAGAGAGATCCAGAACAAAAGTCTATCAAGTTCTACTCTGCCCTGCAATTACCATGTCTCGGTGATAGCCCTTTAACTCCTCACAAGTTGAAATGCTATCAACACTTTTAGCAATTGGACACAATGGCCCTCATTCTGACCCTGGCGGTCGGCGGAGAGACGGCGGTCGGACCGCGAACAGACCGGCGGTATTAAAAATGGCATTCTGACCGCGGCGGTCCCCGCCGCGACCGACCGCTACTTCTCCACTCCGACCGCCACGGCGGTCATGACCGCGGGGCTGGAGTTTGCGCACTCCGGCCCGGCGGTCGTCCCAAGACCGCCAAGGGTATTATGACCCTGCCTACCGCCGCGGTTTCTTGCGGGCGGGAACCGCCGTGCGAACCATGGCGGTAAGCACTATCGGGGCCAGGGAATTCCTTCCCTGGCACTGATAGGGGTCTCCCCCACCCCCCACTACCCACCCGAGTCCTCCCCCCACACCCTCCACCCCCCTGCCACCCCCCAGAGGTGGTACGAACCCCCTCCCCACCCCCACCCCGACATGCACATACATGCACCCCGACATGCACACACCCCCAACATGCACATATACACACCCCCTACACACACATACACAACGGGGACACATACCCGCACACATACATGCCGACATGCGCACCTGCCGAACAGCACACATTACCCATAGACACAGCAGCACCCCCCGCCCGCATACACGCACTCACACACCCCCTCTACACACTCACACGCACACCCCCATGCACGCCCACATCACACAACACCCCCCCACCCCCTCCCCTCACGGACGATCAACTTACCTTGTGCGTTGGTCCTCCGGGAGGCGACGGGAGCCATAGGGACGTAACCGCCAACAGAAGACCGCCAACAGAAGACCGCCACACAGAAATGTGGGTCGTAATTCTGTGGGCGGTGTTCTGCTGGCGTGGCGGTGGAGGTTGACCAGTCTCCACTTTCCCGCCGACCGCCAGTGTGGCTGCTGGCGGTTTTCCGGCGGAACGCTCCCAGCGGTCAGAATGCGCACAGCGGCACACCGCCGCGGTCGGCGGTCTTCACCGCGGCGGTAACTCGGCGGTCTTGCGAAAAGACCGCCAAGGTCAGAATGAGGGCCAATGTCTAAATAACTGTATTTGTTGTTTTGATGTAAAGGACTTTTAGAATGAAGAAACAGCAACATAAAGCGATTGTAATACTATTGCCCCCCCCCCGTTTGATACACAACTTCTTCACACACTGTGCTTCATGAACCACTAGAAAACATTGTTTCATATCTATTGAACCTGGTTTTAGGTGGTTTATGTGCTGCCCCTGTTTTACATTCCTGTAATGGTCAAAATGGCACACCATAAGGCTTTACAACATTTGCAACACTTCATTATTAATGCAAAGGTCTAAATACATCCCAAGCTTGAGTAAAGATGTCTTTGCATTTTTGCTACCTTAAATATGAATTAATGTGGGAGGACTCAGCCTTTCATCCTTTTTGAGGTCCACGTGAACAATCATTTAAGAATGTAAAAGAGGCACTTACTATTTACAGTTCTGTGAACATAAAACACATGAGATAACAAGAGTTGTATACAACAACAGCTTGTTATTACAGACCTACTGTTTCAATTTAAGACATTGAACCTATTCTTGGCCAACATTAAAATAGAATTATCCCACTATATTATAGTTTTAAAAATTCTCTTGAGTATACATCATGCCTATGAGGCAAAGGATGCAACAAAAGCTTCAAAGCACAATGTATTGGTAAGTGCTGTCATCAGAAAGGGTTTTAAGGTTCAGATTTTAAACCATGAGGGCCTGGTAGGAACGGACATTGTAGCCCCCAGGGAGGTTGGGGGGATGGAATGGAGCATAGCCTGTAGCTTTCTGAAAGCTCACATTAATTCCGCTCTATTTTTTTATTACTGCAGGAAATAAGCCCTGCTTCATAATCGACCTTTATGTTAGTGGTGGTACAAGAAGGAGACTGGTGTAACTGGCAGAAACTACAGTCTATACTACCATACTGCCTACTTACCACAGTGCCCTGTGCTATGTAGTAAAGAAATGTACCTAAGGGCCTGATTTAGGTCTTGGCAGAGGGAATACTCCATCACAAAGGTGACAGATATCCCGTATGTCCTTATCACAATCTCAATAGGATATAATGGGATCATAAAAAGGTGGATGGGATATCCGCAACGTTTGTGAAGGGAGTATTCCCCTCTACCAAGACCTAAATCAGGACCTAAATCTTCACTAGTGGGTCAAATCATTCAACTTTCACAAATGTACATAGTAAAATCCTAGCATAATAACGATGGCATGTAGTTGGATAAAAAGAACACATACAAACACACAGACAGACAGACACACAGACACACACACACACACATATATATATATATATATATATATATATATATATATATATATATATATATACATATATATATATATATTTCACTTAAAAAACACAAAGGTTACAGGGATGTCATAGTGAGGCTCACATTTCAAACACACCAAACCAAATAAATGTACTTGTTATAGTTAAAGTTATCTCAAGTAACTACAACTCTTGCCCGATATAGATATAGATATAGACATCCCTGACTTGATGGAGATCCAAGATTTGGCAATGGAAGTGAATGAGAATATGATACAATCTAATATTGAAGAAATGTAATCAACTGCTGATAGAGATAAGGGACATGAAAATATTGAAATGAATAGATTAATTCTACGATTTAAAAGATATATGATTTAGATTGGACAATCAGGTGTTAAGTGGATTGAAGCTTAAGAGCAAATTTTATCCCCAGCTACCAGCAGGAAATCATATTGCTTTATTTCAAGAATTAGTGATTGAGCAACTTAATAATATTAGGAATTAATGGCACAATGGGGAAGGAAAGAGTAATTTGTTGGACAAAGATTGGAAAGATATTCTTGAATTAAGGAACAGTCCCTCCCTTATCATCAAACCCTCTGATAAAGGGTGTATTATTGTATTGATGGGCCTAAACTCATATCAATTGGAAGCAAGGAGGCAGTTCCAGAAATAACACACATTATAGTTTTCTTTCTGGAAATCCTATTAAGCAAATGGAAGAGGAATATCATACAAAATTAAAATCCTGGTTTATTCATGGACTATTAGATTGGGAGGATAATAGCTAAAAGTAGAGCATGCAACCATGGCAACTATCTACTTTCTCCCAAAAATCCATTAGAATAAGAAATTCCCTCCCGGAAGACCAATTGTAAACTCCAAAGGGTGTTTGTTAAAAAACTCTTGGGTATTTAGATCTGTTCTTATTGGAGTATGTTGTTAATCTTTCTTCATATTTAAAAGACTCTGCAGAGTTCCTGAAAATATTGTGTGGCATCCCATGGAAAGAGGAATATATCATGGTAATGCTTGATGTGGCATCATTGTATACATCTATAGATCATAATCTGGGGATGCGAGCTTGTGAATAATTCTTGAGAGATAGACCCATAGAGCTGTTTGAACACACACAGATGCTAATGGAAATGCTTAGGTATTGCCTCACAAACAAGTAGTTCTCTTTGATAAAAAAATATTATTACCTGTGGGAACAGGGGTAGGTACCTCCTTCGCCCCGTCCTATGTGAACTTGTACATGGGGTGGTGGGAGAAGGAGGTGGCCTGGATTGAAAAAAATAGAAATGTAATCAGAAGTTTGCAATATGGATGTGATTTATTGATGACCTCTTTATACTCTAGGAAGATGATGAAGTGGAATTGTGTTCCTTCATTGAAAAGTTGAATCAAAATGAGAATAATTTACAATCCACGAGCTCATATAGTAAAACACACTGTGAATTCTTGGACGTTGAAATGTTGGTACTCTAAAATAGTTGGTGACCAATATATATAAGAAACCAAAAACACCTCTAATGCATTGTTACATGCTAATAGAAGCGATCCTCATGCTTTGAAGTGGAGTATTCCATATGGTCAACTGTTGAGAGCTAAGAGAGTGTGCTCTACAAATGATGAACATAATAAAGAAGCATCAGATATAATAAACAGATTTTTAGAGAAGGTACCCTAGGAGTGTACCTAATGATGCAAAACAAAGAGTGGATATAAAATTAAGAGAACAGCTGTTATATCCACAAGAAGGAAATTCAGGTGAACATAAAAGGCAAATTGGAAAGACTGTTCCTCAAGTATGATCTTGCACAGTCTAGTGTTAAGAAAATATTACATAAGAACTGGCGTGTGTTGAAAAAAGGTGAACATTTAAAAACAAGAGTGCAAGCTGGACCGCAGATAACTTTTAAGAAGGCTAAATCGTTGGGGGATATCTTAACATCAACCTTCCTAGATACGAACATGAGGGGTGAATACTGTCTAATCAAAAAAACTTTGGGTTTTCATAGATGCCTCTCTTGTAAAGCCTGCCAATATGGCCTGAATTGTAAAAGTTATCATACTTTTGAGGGACGGAATGTGCTAATTCAGGAGATCACGTGTAGTACAGATCATGTGGTCTATGCTTTAAAGTGTGGATGTAATAAATTATATGTAGGGAGCACAACTAAAAAGTTAAAGATCAGGATTCTCCAACATATGAGAGCCATTGTGAATGGTGGCAAGAGCTTTCATTTGGCAGCTCATTTTGAGAAATACCACGCTCGCTCTCTGACTATCTTTAAGTACTTTGGTATGTAGCATATTAGGGTTCATCTAAGAGGAAGTGATAAGTAGAAATGTTATGAAGGGAAGAATCCAGGTTGATATTAATGTTGGGGACTGAAGCCCCTTATGGTCACAATTTAGATACATGTACATCTGTAATGATGTGTGCTATCGCACGTTATTGGTCAATTTATACCTATCTGGAGCACTTTAATGCTGATGCACCTGACTTAGGGCACATAGAGTGTACACGTTTTAGATATGATTGATATGAGTCATTAATATTTTAATATTGCAATACTTTGAGTATGTAACTATTGTTTTCTGGAATATTTATATATCGACCTGTAATTCTTAGAATACAGAAATGCGGCTGAATATATCAACCAATTTAAAATATATGAGTATTGGCTGAGACATACAATATAAATGTGTCCTGATAATAGTGATGAGAAAATGTGTACATTTATTGGATTGAGATATTTTTGAGATGGTAGAAGAAAATCTTAAGGACGTTGACTCATATTATTTTTAATGATTATTTTATATGGTGTCAGCAGGTAACTGTATGTGGAATGTACTTTTTGCACATTAGCACTTTATTCTATTTTTTTGCACATTAGCACTTTATACCGCTCTTGCATATAACATGATCTTACAAACACTGACATATGGATACTGCAGCTTGAATCTCTAAATACATTATTGTGGATTTGTACATGAAGTTCCATACAGTAACACATGATGTTTAGGACGTTAGAGTAAGGCACATGGACACTTTATTTTGGATTCTTAGAGACATCATTCTGGTCTTGTACATGGAGTCCTATGTAGTAAAGCATGATGTCACATTATTGATAGTTCTGGGGGAATGATGGACACTGATTAACCCCAAATGCAGAAAAAGTTTAATCTAGCGCCTATATGGGTAACATTGGAGAGTGAAGTAGGGGGCTTAGGATATTGTATTATCAATTAATGCTCTAAGGGTTTGTAATGTCATTAATTGTAATATTTCTTTAAATTATGTTCATTAAATGAGTTAAAAGAGAGAAAATAATGATGAAAATATGAAGAAATAAAATGTTGAATAAATTTGTGTGCCACTTGGGTGAAAAATGTCAGATACATTGTTACGAAGCATACGTCTGAAGATAGAGCTCTCATGTCTTTACCCATTAAAAGGAAGAAAGGACTTTATAAAGCTTATTGTGAAGCCTAGTGCCATAATTTGTGAGGCCCAGTTCACGGCATGAGGTGAAACGCGTAGGCCGCTTCTTTTCTTTTAAATGTGTTTTGCACTCTTTTGAAATTATATGGGTGACACCAAAAGAAAAATAATAGAATTAATTCATCCAATTGAATTGGACTGAGGTGCCGTCTGTGCCTGTGCCGCAGTGTTGCTGGTCCGGAGGAAAGGTTGAGAAAAGACCAGTTTGTTTTGAGTATATATATATATATATATATATATCCATATGACACACTGCCAGTAGATAGTTATAGTTGGGACCAGGTTTCCTCTGAAAAAACATTTTTTTGACTTGGCTATATCTTTGCCGCAGTTTGAATTAATTTTCATGACAAAAAAAGTGTTTTGTTGTGCCTGGAAAGTTTCCAGGTGATCTGTCGAGCAGGGGCCAAGAAAATGAGGGGGGCGGTCATAAAATGGTGTTTCCCATTTTAATTCCTGTAGGTATCTTGAACATGACTACTAACCGAACATCTGAACGGAATTACACCAAATGTGGCAGAAAGGTAGTTTTTGGTCCAGAAAGAAGCCTTTCAGTTATTTGGTGTAAATCCGTTCAGTAGTTTTAGAGAAAATAAAGGAAAACCAAATTTGTATATCTAGAGGCAAGGCACTTTGCGAATCCTCCCGATCTTGTGCAGAGATTTGACTGGCTGCCAACCCTTCAACCAAGAAGTGTATGCAACCGTTTTGAGCTTCACCTGAGTCCCAAAAACAAACCAAAAAAAAAAGAAAAGAGGGGGAGGGTACATTTATCCTAACCCCCTGACCTTTGTCCAAGGGTCCCACTGGGCTACATGTAAAATAAATGCGGGGGGAGCTGCACAGACCCCCCAGGCCCTGGAGACCTCACCTCCCCAGGCCAACAACAATGAAATATGCAGGGGGCTGCACTGACCCCCTCCACCCCTGGGCCCTGGGGACAGCCACTACCTGGGGCAATAATTACAAAAGTGATGGGGGGCATAAGGACCTCTGCCAGCCCTGAGCCCATCACCTCTACGGGGTTACATTAGTAAAATTATGTGTGAGGGGCATGCAGAACCCCAGGGACTACCCCTCCCTGGGGCTAAAATACAAAATGATGGTGGTGGCCCTGTGTGCCCCCCTGGGCACTGGGGAACCCCACCTCCCTGGGGCCAATTCAAAATTTAAAACAGAAGGAGGGGGGTTATGGGGCCCCTCCTCCAAGGCCACATACGACCCTGGGGACCGCCATCCCCCAGATCCAGCTCCTGCTACCTTCCCTGGTACCCACCCTCTGGAGGTAGGTGTTTACTTTTGCTAAGCAAAAGCAAACACTTCACTTTAAAAATGCTCCCACTTGCTGAAAGCACATCTACGGGCAGGGAAAGAGATGAAAGTATTGCTCCAGTATGCAACAAGCTGCGTTTACAGCAGCTCACTGGATGCGGGAGCTATGCCGGCTCCCTCAGGAGGCGGGCAGACAGTTAAGATTGTGGGGGCCTTGAGGCTCCACCCGCAGTCACTTTCATCAAAAATAAAAATGAGAGGTACTTACCTCTGGAAAGTACAAATCAAGTCTGTTTTTTATGCAGTTCCATCCTATTGAATTATCTGATAAAGACGCACAAGGAACAATCATAATGGCAAAGTCAGAGAAACACAACGTCACTGGAGACATTACCTCAGCATCATTTAAGCAGCTGCTGTTTGAGAGATGCACTATACATATACCCAATGAGGTGGCACTTACTAATTCACCAGTAGAAATTACTCCGGTTGGATAGTCATTCTGCACATAATGCTGTCCTCTTCTTGAAAAAATACTCAGGGCAGGAATCATTCTGGCACAATTCTCATTTCACAGAAATAAAACTTTAATAGGAAGCATTTACAGATATAAACAAAAGAGGTGCTCAAGTTGAAGCTTCACTTCTGTAAAGTACTAATCATGTAAATTTCTTGTGCATGGTGAAGGCAAAGCAAGTGTTTTTTCTCTGCATTTCAACCTTGAAAAGTTATCTGTTATCCTTGATGGAGGTGTTTGGCTGGGTGGATAAAAAGAGATTGGCCACAGGGCACAGCTGAAAGTTTTGCATGGCACTGGGGTTAGGTGGTTATAGGGGGTTAGCCGCAAGGCTTGGCTGCAGGCCAGGCCTTGCGGCTAACCCCCCCCCCCACAGACGGCTGAAGGTCATGTGTGGCGGTGGTTGGATTAATGTATAGTAACTAAAATTACTTTACATTAGAAAATCCATAGAAAAAACAAAGGTTACAGGGGTGTTATAGTTAGAAAATATATTTTTTTTAAAACATAGAAATTCACATTAAAAAACTAAGGTTACAGGGATGTTACAGTTAGGCTCACATTTTAATCATGCAAAATCATGGAAATTCAGCTATTATAGTTAGAATTTTTTCAAGTAACTATAACTCATGCCCTAAGGTAACTATAACACGGGCCCCCGCCATGCACTGCTAATTACCCCATATATTACAGCACTCATGACATCAGTCTAAAGCTAGTTGAACCACAGTAACCAAAGACTGAAAAGGGCTCATAAAAAGCCCCTTTCTGTGTGTTTATATGTGTGCATGTATGGTGTGTGGTGACATGATCTCTCACCAGACAGCAAAGACTGTCTGTAGGTGAGACCTAAAATGAACCATGTACACAGTGACATAGCCTTTACAAAGGTTACCCGGTCCTCTTCCTGGTACTGATGTTGATTGTTTTGCTTGTGTATTTATGTATCATACTGGTGCTAATCATGGTACATGTTGTCCAGCCAACATTAATGTGTGCCAAAATAACAACATTAGGAAATAATGCTGTCACAGAATGTGCAGCATTGTGCTGCACAATTTGCCTTCTTGCTGCATAATTTAGACATCACTGCTGCAGAGTGTGGTCCTCCATTGCTGTATAATTCCAGAGCCCCTGTATATATGTTCCTCTGGTGCAGTGATTGGCAATGTTATGGCATTCCCATTGTGGCTCTAGCTCACACAGCCAACAGAACAGAGTGGCTTTCCTAATTGAATATAAATCACAGGATGAGGCCACTCTGGATCATTATGTTAAGATGTGCTACAGTGTAACCTGTGTATGCTGTATGGTCGCTCCTATTGGCTAAGCTCCTCACACAGTTTTTCTACTACAGGTATCTCCATTCCCAACCCCAACTCACTATTGCAATATCCATCCGTTTGTGGAAAGACTATGGTCCAAGCTAGCAAAACATATCTCTTAATAGTCAAGGCCTTGCCTACTTCCTAAGGGAGACAAATAAGTTAACTTTTCCTCCCTTTACCACTAGTTATCCCCTCTCTGCCATTGATCCCAGAGTCGTAGGTAACCCTCTCAATCCCACCATTTCGGGCTATCTAAGCATCACACTGTACCTTCCTTCACAATTGATTTGGCCATTTATACTCCTCTCTATGTCTACTGGTTCCTCTACCCTTTCCAATTTGATGAGAACTCTGGTGCTTACAACATTTCTCTTTTTTCCTGTAAGTACACCTTATCCTTGTTAAGGAGGGCAAGGCTTCCCATCCTTTCTTAATATCCATTGGTTCCCAACCACTTTTCAATCCAGCTGAGGGACCAAGTACCTTCCCCACTAGGATTCATAATATCATGGTGTCCTTCTTCTCTGGCATGCTGAATACCTACTTCTTGAATTTAAATGTTGATCTGAGTTTTCCTCAAAAGCCATTCCACCCCCAACCAGACTCAAAAATTAGCTCAACACTCTCAGGTTAATAAATGTAGCTGATATACAAAGCATAAGTCTTGTCTATTTCAGCTGAGAACCCTAAGTGTTGTATCATCCCGCCAGCTCCTGCGACCCTCCCCAAAAAAATCCGAGCTCATCTATCATTGCAATAGCTCATCTACTTCCTTGTCCTTGCATGACTGGATCCTCTATAGTGGTTCCTTCTCCACTTGATTGCCACCTCAGTGCTTGTACATTCTTATCTTGCTATTCTATCAGCTATCTTACAATGCCCCTTCTTCAAAGGAATGTGTAATCAGGTAGTCTTAATAAATTAAACTTCAGCTCATAGGCATTCCTAATATTACAATCTGTGTCTCCATCCCCTGGTTTTCCTAATAGTTGCAGATCAACTGTGGCTCATTTCATTCAGTTTGCTCATTGCATTGCGGATCTCAAACTTGATATATTGATCAATAATGAGGTTTGCCCAATCAGGTCTCACACAGACACTTATAGATCTATTAATAGCAAAAGGGCTACTAAATCAAGAGAAAATATTGGGGAGGAAAGAGCAGCCAGAGACTTTGCCCTGATCCACAATAGGAATGTCTGCTACAGAAAAGCCGCAGTATTTCTTGATCTTTCAATATCTCATGATGAAATTCTATTTGCATTCCTACAGTCTGAGTGTCATTTGTCAGAGTTCAGAGAAAAGCGGATGTGTTGTTGAGCATATGACTATGTAACTTAACATTATCGTTGTCAGAAACCAACACTTGTGTTTTGGAGATTTCTCATCTTGTCTACATTTTTAGTGATAATGACCTCAGCCAAAACTCATCCAAAACCAGCTGTAGACAAACTGAGTTTAAACTGGAACCCAATATTTACAAGATGACTTGCCTCCAAGAGACTGAATAAATATGTGGTAATTGATCTGAACACTCAGAAACTCCCTTCCCTCTTATATTTGACCAACTGTCCATCAAAGAACCCCATAGACAAGCCCGGATCCCAGTTTGCAGAATCAATACATCAACCCTTGTGCACATAGTTACAAGGTAGATTCACATCTGTGTTTTCCCTGTAAATGGCTTGAACTTTGACTCACCCACCACCTGTCATGAATAGCATCAAGAATAGACTTGTATCTATTAAAGAGGAAATCCAGTGAATGATGTCACCAGCTGACACCATCCAACAGGTACATTTCCAACATGCCTATTGTTGGTGAATATTAGAGATGCAGGACTGGACAAGGAAATCTTTTTCCTCTACCCTGGATAGACCCTTTAAGGAAAAGAATATGTAGGCACATAAATGTTGTCACTTTTTCATCCCAGAACTGAATGTGAAAGGAACACAGGAATACCAGGAGAAAGTAAATGTCACCAAGATAGCTCTCCTCATCTTTTTAGATAATGTATGCCCAAGCAGAAGACATTTTGAAAGGCATATTTACAACTCCAAATCATAAATTCCAAAACCACAAACCTTTCCTGATAAAAAAATCAGGCTAAGAAACTGTGTGACATTGTCAGACATGCTGTCAATCACACCTCCTTTTCCTCCTTCAGCATTTAATCTGCTAACTTCAACGAATTTTCAGAGGTATTTTTAAGTAAACGCTGTGAAATTAGATCAAATACTACTATACTACTATATCAGACTCTGAGTCTTTTGCCCCTGGCACCAGACACCAGAAAATGGCGGGACCACTCTGAATGTGATGACAGGCCCCAAGTCTACCATATCTAACAGAAATTCATTGGCTTTGGGCTAAAATGAGCCCCACCTCCTTAAATGGGTGGGTCTCCTTTGGGGTTGGGACCCCCACTGCCCCACAGGGGTTGCTTGGGGTCTGTGTTATGCTTATGAAACAGAGCTTTGCATTACTTTGCGTCAAGGGGGCGTTACATGGGTGGTACATGTAAGTACCCGTGCTACCAACCATGCTTTTTGATGCTAAACCCTATTGTGAAACATCAGAAGAAAGGGTTTAGCGCTAAAAATTAACGCCTTTGAAAAGCAGGCGCTAAACGGAGAAATGTGTTCATTTCTCTGTGCCATTCCGAATTTGCATGTGTGCTGCACTGTACAGAATATATGCAAATTAAGGAAAGCATTTCCACTTGTCTAGGTATAGTATTTTGTACAGGAAGGATACCCTTCCTGTACAAAAGCTATGCTAGACACACCCACACACCCTAGCACTATGAAGCTAAGCTGCATGCGTAGAGCACGGCAGCTGAAATCAGCGCCGGCGCTAGTGAGCGGGGAGGAGACTGCCATTTCTATGTGAATATGGCGCTCGCCTGCTCTCTCCGTGTCACGCAACACAGCAACTTTGGGTGCTGCACTGCATTTGCTGTCACCTACAAAAATCTGGGCCATGGTTTGCCAGGGTTCCTCCATGCTTTGTTAGTTATCTTAGTTGTGTGTCTGTGTGAAGAAAGGAAAGAAATGAGAGACACAGAAAACGAGCCCTTGAGGTTTTTGTGTGTTTATAGTTATATTTCAAACAAACAATACACAAATAGAAATATATTGAACAATTTGCAAGGGATCTTTATTCACCTAAGATAGTACTGAGATTTACCGAAGTTGGGAAAGATGCGCCTCTTGAAGAAAGGTTTTTACCGAGGTTGACAGTCTTATGAATGCCTTTACCCAAATCACAATCGTTGGGCTAATATCTGATCTCAGCAATAGGAATCATGGGCCAGATGTACAAGAAAGTGTTGCATCAGCAGTGATGCACCACTTTTCTTGCGCCCCCTGCACCACCCTAACAACACCTTCTGTGCGCCGTATTTACAATATGGCGCACGCTAGGACAATAGAGCACCATTTATGAAGCTATCGTGGTACTTTGCAGGATTAGCACCATAAATTGTGGTGATAATCCAGCAAAGGGAGGCCCATTGAAAGTAACAGATGTGTGCGGCATTTAGCAGGTGTTAAAAATGAAACTAAAAATGGCTCAGTGAAATGTTGTAAATTTCACTGCGCCATTTTACGGGCCTCCCGGCAGGGGAACTCCCCACTCATACATTATGTCTGGCACAGGCATAATGTGGCACAAGGGGTTGCAAAGAGGTGCAATGCAACCATTGCGCCACTTTCTAAATATGGTGAAGGAGAATGGCCTCCTTAAAGCCTCAGTGTTAAAAAAAATAATGCTAGTGTGGCGCTAAGATGTTCTAGGGTCTTGTAAATCTGGCCCCAGGTCTTTTAAGTTAGTTAGGCGAGCTCGTCACTGGCTGCCAGATCATCATAGAACATATTTTCAATTAAGGTATCTCATTTTTAGATACATTGAGGGAAAAATTACTCGGTATCAGCGAAGGAGAAATTGAGGAGTTTAGATCTGAAACTGCGTGTTGTGTCCTTGTCACTATGCAGAGAAGGTGGAGCTTTTCCAATCCAGGAACAGAAATTCTTCGCACAGAAAACTTCCACTTTTATCTGATTTCATCATCTTAATGAAAACCCTCAAGTCATACTTATTTTAGCTTGGGTTTATGATAGCTCCTAAGAGATCTACGGGAAGTGGGTGTGTAATAGATGTCATGACTTGTTGACGGGGGTTTTAAGATCATTTTACAACAAATAAATCCTTCCTAAACAAGGCCTTAAATTCTTAAGACTCCTTAAGGAATTAAATACAGTGTTTTAAGGCATGACAACATTTTTGTACATCAAGTCTTTTTTTCCTGGCTTAGGGAAGGCCTAAAACTGACATAAGCCGGCTACCATCTTTCACAGGCGCAGATCATTTTGCAACACAAAGGTTCCATGCAACCAACCACCCACCCTGTGTGTACCCACAGCCCTGTCTGTACTGGGCATACCGAGCGCAATCCCCCACCGGGGATCAGCTTCCACCTTGCTTGCTCATATCTTATGCATTAGTTTGTGTACAGTCTTTTTTTTCATTACAATTACAGATTTCCTGCCCACCACTTCTTGCTGGCACAAGTGTTGGTCCTTTACGTAACTGTTCTATTGCTGTGCCTCTCTCTTCTACCCACCCCCAGCCTCACAAAGATACCTCTTCAGCTGAAAACGATTGCCTCTTGCATTTTGTGTTTTAGTCCTGGATGCTTTCAACCACAAGCCATCTCTCCTTTAAGAGCCACATCCTTAAAATGTAAAGCAAGTTTTCAAGGAGAATGTGGTGTGAGCTACTTTTCTTTTGGTACCATTGCAGATTGGCTCTCTCTACCTTCTAAAAAACCCTCAAGAACAATCACCGCACTCAAAAAATAGCTTTCCTTTTCCAACCTACCCATTCCCTTTCCAGAGCCTCACTATAGACTTTAGCCAGTATGGTATGAGGTCACATGACACTGCCAAACATCTTTCTCCATTCACTTGCCTTAGCTTTAGTCTTCCTGGCGCTGCTCCTCGCGATGTCCCTGAGTGTGCGGCTTGGCTGCACTGGACTGGAGCACTCGGGTCAGTGGTGTGCTTTCTAACCCTGTGCAGGAAGGAAGGGAGGGAAGAAGAATCATGTAAGGAATTGAGGGTGAGTGTGAACGAAGAGATGATTGGATGGACTGAGGAAAGAAGGAAGGGGATGGGAGAAACGAACGATCAATCGAAGAAATAAATGGGGTGGAGAGGAAGAGGAAGAGAAAGAAAGAAAGAAAGAAAGAAAGAAAGAAAGAAAGAAAGAAAGAAAGAAAGAAAGAAAGAAAGAAAGAAAGAAAGAAAGAAAGAAAGAAAGAAAGAAAGAAAGAAAGAAAGAACGAACGAACTGAGGGTGGAACATGAAGGAAGGAATCAGGAAGGAAGGTTAAGGTAAAAACAAACATTTCATGCAGCTGACAACTGTTCCTGATATCTGCTTATCTCAGGTTGCAACCTAAACCTCGTTGTCAGGGTTATTGCAATGTCAGATACAGCGGAGTTGCTCGTACTGAATACTAAATATCAGCACACAAGCGCCTAGAAGTGACTTGCAGAACCAGTCTTTCGATCCTTACTTATGCTCCTGGAAGTAATTTACTGTTAACGATTTAAGGGATTTGGTGGCTGTCACCTGCTTGGGTCGAACGCCAGGCTTATGATAGACCAAATACGTACTTCAACACAAGTACCAACATCTCATCGAAAGTGCGCCATTTTTGCCGGTGGCGGCAGGTGGTGAGCACTGGCGCTCAGAGCTGGGACTATGATTTACTTTCCATCATCAGACTTTGGTCCAAAATATAACTGAGGGAGAGAGAAGGGGAGATAGAGAGATGGAGGGTGAGGGAGGGAGAGAGAGAGGGAAAGAGAAAAGGAGAGAGCAAGAGAGGTGGGGGGGAGAGAATACAGCACACTGTGACAAATTGAGAAAGGAGGGGTGAAAAGAACACACCAAGGTGTGATGGAAAAGGTTGGGTGGCAGAGGCGTAAAGTGCAATCAAACAAGGCACCTTTAGTGTTCTCCGGCTTTGTCATTGGATGATACAAGCACGGGCTTTCGAGGCAAACCTTGGGTCCTGCACTTCTGAATTAATGCCAAAAGAACCCCTTGTCTGCGTTGTTAAGTCTCTGCAGTGACTTCCGGTCTGAGTTTGCCTTCAGGAGTGGGAGCTCGTCCCAGTAGAGCACTGGCTGGAGGGCACCGAGGAGGCCGAGTGCCGGGGACGGAGAGGCTTCTGGCTCTGATAAGGAGAGGGAGAGATAAAAATAAGAAGGTAACTGGAAAACAAGGGTGGGGGGGTCATCTAGATGCCTCGCTTAGGCTGAACCCGACAGCATATACCGCTCACACTGAGACACCTACATGCTCTCGCCTCCTTCTCCCAGGTCCCTCCACTCGCCTCGCTAAAAGCACTCCCCCCGCCCCTCCCCCACCACAACACCACCACGCCTAAGAAAATAACTGTATTCAAACAAATGTCTTCTGTACTTGAGGAGCACAGATGGGTAGAGGACGCCAAATGTGATTTAAAACACAAAACAAATCTGGAAGAAAGCGCGAGGGAGGACTCAGAAGCCCAGTTCTGCGGCGCTGTGGGGTGGGGGTGCTTCAGGGGGTCCCGTAGGAAGGGGGAGGGGCTGACGCGTGCAGCAAGCTGCAGCCGAGTTCCATCCCTGAAGCCAACAGCATCATTACACCCCCCGCCCGCCCCCCCGCCCCAGTCCACAAGCTAATACCAGAACACGTAGGTTACACTGTATGGCGGGCAATAATGTGAAATAGGCAAGTAACACACAATATTTTTCTGTATTTGTCTATGTAGCAAATATCACGGTGGCCAGCACTAGCTTCTAAGGCTGCTGGTTTTGACAGAAAAAATAATTTGCTCAGGATCAAACTATGTTTTGAGCACGGAATGACTTTAGAGTACAACTAGTACCTTTTGGGTTTACTGCAAACATTTTTATCCACTACCCACGCACGCTACGTAAAATGACACAAAGGAAAGTCTACGATCATCTAAAACAAAACTATAATATTGCCTTCAGTGGGGAGGGTCGAGAGAGAAATAGTCAAAGTGAGAGAGGTGCAGAGACTGTGATCCAGAGATTTGCAAAGAAAGATGAAAGAAAGAGAAGCAAGTGAGAGAGAAGGAGAAACACCGAGAGACACACAAAGAGTGAGAGAGCGCGAAAGAGTGAATGAAAGATTGACAGAAAGAACAAAGGAAGGGGAGCAGAGAAAGAGAGGATGAGAGGGATAAAGAAGGAGATACAAGTGAGACTTCAGACACAGGGAAATAAAGAGGTAGCTGGAGAGACAGGCGATGATGCATGGGAGGAAAAGTGAGAGGTAAGGACAGGCAGAGGAGGGCAGAGAGAGGGGAGGGTAGAAAGTAAGTCAGCGAGACAAGAAAGGGGGCGAGAGTGGGAAAAACAGAGAGTGACACCGTGAGACAGAGAGAAGAAAAGAGAACTTGAGAGTGTGATGGAGAAATAGCAAAAGAGAGAAAGACAGAGATTGAGAACAAGGCAGAGATGGAGACAGAGAGAGGGAAAGAAAGAGAAGAATGAGTGAGAGGAAGACAGGCTGAATGAAAAAGGAGTGAGAGAGGGAGAGATATAAGGCAAGAGAATAAAGGAAGGAACTGAGACAAAAATCAAAAGAGCAGGACAAAAGGAGGGGGTAGGGCGAGAGAAAGGAAGAGTGAGAGACGGATACAGAAACAAAGAATGAGAGGGAGGGAGAGAAGGGGGCGACCTAGAATGAGAGAGGGGAAAGAGCAAGGGAGTGAAAATGAGAGGACCGGAGAGATGGGTAGACAGAGACTGTGCGATAACAAAAGAGAGTTAGAGATTGAGAATGAAAGGAACAGGGGAAGAGCAAAATAAAAAGACAGGGAGGGGGAGTCAGTGACTCGGAGAATTACAGAGAGAGGTGAAAGAAAGAGAGACAGGTGGCAGAGAGGCACTGAGAGAGAAGAGACCAAGAGAGGCAGGTAGAGAGTGAGCAGGAGTAAAAGAAACATTGAGAGAACAATAAGGGGGGCAGGGAAAGAGCGAGAGATGAGGAGACAGATAAAGGAGGTGAGACTGGGAGAAGTAGAGAAATAAAGGAAGAGAAAAAGATTGAGGTGTTGTAGAGACAGATGAAGATGCATGGAAAAAACAGTGAGAGAGAAAGAGACAGTAAGAGAGAGCGGAGAGAATGTAAGTCAGTGATAGAGGAGGAAGAAAAGAGAGAAAAAGAGTGATATAAAGACCACAATTAAGAACAAGCCAGAGATGGAGAGGGGGAGAGAGGGAGGGAGGAACAGGTGAGTGAGAGAAAGACACGCAAAGAGTGAAAACAAACTGAGCGAGGGCCAGAGAGACAGAAAATGAGAGCAGAGAGAGCAAGCGACACAAATCAAAAGAGCGAGACAAAGAGGAGGTGTGAAAGAGAAAAGAAGAGAGATGGAGGGAGAAGAAACAATGACTGTGTTTGTGAGAGCGAGAGAGATAAAGAGAAATGAGAGAACAGAGAGAGAGTGAAAAGGAGCAAGGGCACGAGAAAGAGGGGATGAGAGAGACAGGCAGACAGAGACTGTGAGATAACAAAAGAAAGAGTACTGGAAGAGAGAGAAGGGGAACAGATAAAGAAAGAGGCAGAGATGAGGAGAGAGCGAGCCATTGAATTACTGATGGAGGTGAAAGACAGAGAGACAGCTGGGAGAGGCACTGAGACAGCAAGGGAGACACAGAAAGGCAGGTAGCGAGTGAGTGAGAGAGTGAAAGAAAGACTGAGAGAGACAGCAATAGAGAAGGTGAAAGAGACAGAGAGGCGAAAATAAAGCGGGTGAAGGTGCAAAACGTAGAGGGGTGGGAAGAGAGGGAGAGAGATGGGGAGAGGCGAGGGGGGAGGCGCTAGATAGAGAGGGAAGAGAAGGAAAAAGGACGAAAGAAGGGCTGAGAGAGTATGAAAGAGAAAGTGGTAGAGAAGAAGAGAGACAGGTGGGCAGACACAGATACGGAAAGAGGGAAGGAGATAGGAATAAGGAGGGAGGGCTGTACATATGGAAAGATAGTGGGGGAAGACACATGAAGAACTGGACAGTGAGGGAGATAGGTGGGCAAAGGGAGAATGAATAGAGGGTGGGAGGGAAGAGAGAAAAGAACGCAAGAGTAGAGGGAGTCGGTGCATCTTACCCGAAAGGTAAGTGAGATTGAGAATGAAAAGGTGACAAAAGTTGGGAAAGACCGTGAGAGGGTAAGAAGAGAAGAATCTGAGAATGAGGATGTGAACCTTCACATCAGTATCAAAAGAAGTTGACAGAAAATGAGCAACAGGAGGGAATGGGAAAAAGATGAAAAGAGAGACGGACACGGAGTTAACTAAAGTGAACGAGTAAGAAAAATGTAAAAAGGACGAGGGGAATTGATAGAGAGAGCAAACAGAGACACAGAGACGTAAAAATACGGAGAAAGACAAAGGTAGAATGAATAAGGATGAAAGAGAACTGAAACATACAGATAGAATGCTAGAAAGCACAAAAAGGAGGGAAAGTAAGAAAAAAAGGGCAGGGAGGCTGCGCGGAAGACATAAAACCAAGCATACCAGATTTGCAGCCAGGTAAAGAGAGCAAGACCAAGTGAAAGGCATCCAGTCATGATTTCGATATAAACATTCTTCACGAGCCTTCGCTGCCCCAATCTCTACGCACTATCGACATTCAGCGATTCTGAAACTTTACAGTTTAGCGCTGTTCTCATAATTGTAGTGCTCGAGTTAAAACATTAAACTAGAGACATGCAGACTTGTACAGAGGAAGAAAGAGAGAGCACAGAGAGAGCGAGAGAGAATGAAAGCAGCTAAAGCGAGAATGAGTGCAGATAAAAAGAAACATGAATACACAGGACAAAAGAAAAGAGGAATCAGAACGGAAAATAAAATGAAGAAAGACGAAAGGGGCGAAAGAATGTGGGTAACTCAGGAGAGAGATGATGAAAGAGAAATAATTAAGAGAACTTGGAAGTAGAGAGAATTAATATACAAAGAGGAGAGAAAGAGATACAAGCGAACAAGGGAGTGGAAAGAAAAGAGGAAGAAAGATCGAGTGAGGGAACACTGAGGGGCGTGAGAAGTAAATATGTGACAAAGAGAGGAGTATGGAGGATTGAATTGGGGTAGGGGGGAGACAAGAAAGGACGAGGAGAGAAAGAGATGTTAAGAGAGAGAAAAGTTAGACGAAAACTGGGGAAACTGGGGAGTGAGAATGAAAAAGATGTGAAAAGAGAAGGAATGAGTGAAGTGAGGCAAGAGAGTACTGAGGAATAAAGTGTGATTAATAAAGAGTGAGGGAACACCGGGGGGAAAGAGTGTGGATGAAAGAGGGGGGCAGGTAAATAGGAAACAAACAGAACAAAAGAGAAAGAATGAAAGAAAGGATAACAAGCGGAAGAAGGATAATGAATGTGGAGAAAAGACAAGGAAAGAGATGATGCGGAAAGCAAGAATTGCGAGAACTGAGAAGGAAGGGAAAAGATTAAGTGGGAGAGAAAAAGAGAAATAATGGATGCCTGGGGAGTGAAAATGTAAGAAAAGTCGAGGTGAGAAAGAGAGATTGGGAATGAGGAGAGTAATAATAGAGGAGAGCAGAAAGAGAAGGAATAGAGGAAAGGCAAAAGAGGAGTGAGAAAGGACGAGTAATCACCGGGAGAGAACAACAAAGAGAAAGGGTGTGGATAAAAGGAGAATGAACAAGACCAGACAATAAGGGCAATACAGAAAAACACGCGACCAAGTAGAAAAGAGAGGGTGGAGAAAAGAAGAAAGATAAACGATGATGGAAATGAAAAAGAAGGGGAAACGGAAAGATGAAGTTAGAGAGTAGGACGAGAGGAATATTGAAAGATGGAAAGTGAGAAGGAAATAGAGAACAAAGGGAGAAAAAGGGGGAGTGAGAGGAGGTAAACAAGAAACATTGGGGTGGAGTTGAAAGGAAGAATGAAAGAGTGAAAAGGAGAGAGAGTAAAAGAAAAAAAGAGAAAAAGAAAGAGAAATGGACAAAGCGCACAAAGAAAGAGAAAGGAGATGGGAAAATAGTGACAAATGAAGGCAGCGTAAATGAGAAGAAAAATGAACATAAGAGAATAAATAAGAATGAGAAAACGAAGGAAGATGTAAAATAAGACAAAGAAGGTAAAAGAAGGACAGGAGAAGGAGAACAGAAAGATATATATAGTGGGTGGAAATGAAATGGCTGGGTTAGAAAAACGCGCGTAAATTGAAAACACTCGAATCAGCCAACTGAACCGTTGAAGCCTTACCTCAGGGCCTGCCCGGTCCTCATCTTCCGTCTCTCGAATGCGCACCCCCTCTCTCCCGCCATCGAAGTCCCACATCTCAAACATGCAATTCATCGACTAACAAAGGGCTTGTGTCCCTGACAGGCACAGATGGGCAAAGACGCCAAAATATGTATCAAAAGATAAAACTTCAGAAAGCGTTCATTTAAACGAGTGGAAGGATTTGGGGGCAGGGGAGGGAGCGAGATTCTCTAGGGATGGAGGGAGATGGGGCCATGGGGGAAGATGCTACCTCGTTCATTAATCCTTCGGCGCTCCGCCTGGCCGAGAGCAACAAGCTGGTCCTCTCTGACCGGCACATCTGTACCGTCGACAAGAGCCGCCTCGGACAGGGCGCAAGGCTCAGCGCAAAGCCCCGACTTTACAACACTTGGCATATGACAATATTCATAGTATGTTACAAATTGCTTCAACGGCTCTTCGTACAGTGATAAAATATACTGGTAGTGACATACACTAAAGGAGACCACACTTAGGCCCATATTTATACTTTTTGACGCAAAACTGCGCTAACGCAGTTTTGCGTCAAAAACATTAGCGCCGGCTAACGCCATTCTGAAGCGCCATGCGGGCGCCGTATTTATTGAATGACGTTAGCCGGCGTTAGCTGCCGGCGCCGTCTGGTGTGCGTTAAAAAATAACGACGTACACCAGGCAGCGCCGGCGTAGGGGGAAATGGGGCTTGGGCGTCAAGAAATGGGGCAAGTCAGGTTGAGGCAATTTTTTCGCCTCAACCCGATTTGCGCCATTTTTTTTTCACTCCCAACCCCCATAGAAATGACTCCTGTCTTAGCAAAGACAGGAGTCATGCCCCCTTGCCCAATGGCCATGCCCAGGGGACTTCTGTCCCCTGGGCATGGTCATTGGGCATAGTGGCATGTAGGGGGGCACAAATCAGGCCCCCCTATGCCACAATTTTTTTTTAAAAAAAACACTTACCTGAACTTACCTTAATGTCCCTGGGATGGGTCCCTCCAGCCTTGGGTGTCCTCCTGGGGTGGGCAAGGGTGAAAGGGGGGGTCCCTGGGGGCATGGGAGGGCACCTCTGGGCTCCTTCAGAGCCCACAGGTCCCTTAACGCCTGCCTTTTGCAGGTGCTAAAAAACGTCGCAAAAGCGGCCGTACGTCATTTTTTTTGACCCGCCCACTCCCGGGCGTGATTTTTGCCCGGGAGTATAAATCCAACGCACATGCCTCGGAGTCGATTTTTTAGACGGGAACGCCTACCTTGCATATAATTAACGCAAAGTAGGTGTCCACGCTAAAAAATGATGCTAACTCCATGGACTTTGGCGCTAGACGCGTCTAACGCCAAAGTATAAATATGGAGTTAGTTTTGCGTCAAAATTGCGTAAAAAAAAACGACGCAATTCCGGCGCAAACGGAGTATAAATATGCCCCTTAGAGAGCGCGGGAACAAGGTTGTTCTATGGGCAAAGATGAACGAATGTTCGACTGCCTCGTTGTAGTTCAAGGGTCTTTTCGGCAAAGGGCAAGCGCGCCTGTCATTGGTGAACTTCCATGAAAGATGACTATCTCTCCCGTTTAGCCTTCATGAGTGAATTCTGAGATTTTTTACGGGAAATACTGGACAGCTTACAAGTGCGTGGTGTATGAAATATGTGGAATTCATCGTTTCTCCTTCCTGGAAAGAAACATACCTTGCTAAGCGCGAGGCTGACATAAAAACCAAATAGGAACCCTTCCCCCAGTTGGATGCAGAGTATCTGGTCACTTCGTGCAGTACATCTGTGGTAGGGATGCCGCTTGCCCCAGGGTGCTTTGTTCCAGGAGCCTATTATCCAATAATGCCTCCATGGCAGTATACAGTGGCCACAACTGCATCTTGGAGGAGTGGGGGAGGGTGTTTGCTGTAGGCTGGGGGGTGAGACGAGTTATCAACCAATCAAATTGCTCGGACCCCTATTAACCCAGTCAACAATTATTCCAGATCTGCTCAAACAAAAACCATATAGACAACATGGCAGCTGCCAGGTAGCGAGGCCCTCAAAAAGGGGGTGTTCTGACCCTCGGGAGCGTACATGGCACAGATGGGCCCCCACGCCGATAAAAAAGGGTTTCCAATTATCAAATCTCAACGGAAATGTAGATGAAACACTCGGCCAAAGGGGGAGGGGGAGAACGGGTGTCTAAACTTCGCGTCTCGAAATAAGCCCCCTAACCAAAGAAGGCGAAGCTGGCGCAGGCACGGCGCCTCTGCGCGCCCCCGTCAGCACACTGGCAGGAACACGCGCGTAAAGCAGAACATACAGTGAAAAATGCACTTTGTCGATCCTGAGCTAAAATTCAAACTAATTGCACATAATCATAGGGCGCATGGCAGGCGCACTGTGGCACGCACGAGGTCACTGTGTGGTAGTAAGAGCAGCAATTCACGGTTTATGTGTTTTGGTGCAGGCATAAACAGTGGTCAGCCAAATACCCTTCGAGAAAACAAGCAGGACTCCAAAGACTTCCCAGATTCTTCGAAGATTTTCCAGGCAATATAATATATAATGCAATGTACTTTATTGCCTTTATGAGTCGGACTTGTATAAATAAACCACGGGATGCCTTTAAAACGCTACTTTATACGTTCTGTTTTTGAGGTGGCCATTTCAGTTCCCAAGCTGTGCCAAACGACCGTGTTGTTTTGTGCGCCTTGACTCTTTTCGACAACAGCCATCGCCATATTTTGCTTTCTGCTATCTTTAGTGGACCTGGGGGCGGGGGGGGGAGGCATGGGGGGGGGGCCATGTGGCCATGTTGCAGCATGTGCCCCACCCCCGTCAGCCTACCCCTTTGTCCTTGTTTGTCCCAGACAGGTGCTGCCAAGCAGACAGCGTGGCTTGGTTGGGGACGAAGCCAATCCCCAAGAGCAGATTTCAGTGATCTTGAAAGGCACCTTTGTCACCGAGATAGCTGCAATAGGGGGTTCTGGATACTTTCCAACCTGTCTGTGCGCGCCATAATGAAACCGGCGACCTATTATACTTCTTTAATTCTTGTATACGTTCCGAGCCGTGCGTAAAGGCGCAGCGCCTACTGTGAGCGCTTTGCAATCCCCACGTGTAAGCTCCACATGGGGCAGCAGGTGACACCATGGCCACTTGGAGCTGAAGCCTCGGCCACCTGCTGCCAGGATTCGCCAGAGATGCGAACAAAGATGTTTACAGGTAGAAGTACTAGCGACTCTCCTTTGTTATGGTTAGTCGCGCTTGCTGTGAGCAGGCCATGAGCGCACCGGAGTGAAACTTGTGAAAAACAACCGTAACGTTCTCTAAGCATCTGATACTTACTAACATGTTTCTTTGGGGTGCTCTGGACCTAAACATAGGAATGCATTCGTTTTGTCTGTATCTTTGAAACGTAAAGTTTCCAAACACAGACAATATGCATTATTCTGCGAACCATGGCCTCCCTGTGCCTAACTTCGTGGCTTCTTTACATTTGCTTTGCCGTTTGCCTGTGTGCACCATCTCTCACACTTACGTATGATCTAAATCGTATACACGCACATCTTCCTTAACTCGTCTGTGCATATCGTATATGTACCCAAGATTCACACCTCATATGTTATTTGATCCGCATTAATACGTTTATGATTGATATATATAATGTCCGTACGCTACCTACATCTTACAGGCGTCTGTGTGAGCCACATCTCACGTGCGTATATGATCCATATATGATAGTGAATTACACATATGTAATATGAGTATATTACCAGCATCTTAAATGTAGATATGACCCTCATAGTATATAGGTATATGATTTCCACATGTGTGCATATATTCCAAACTTTACATGTGCATATGATTCTTCAACAGCATGTGTACATGATCCACATATCCGTATACATGATTCACATAGTCTAGGCATATATGATCCATACTGTATATCTATAGAATCCACAGGCTTTATGTGTACAAGCGCCACATCTCAGGCATATGAGAAATAGCTCTCATGCTTGCATGCCGCGCATCTCAAATGTGTATGTAATCTAAATGTATGTAATCTAAATGTTATATAATTGTATTTGATCCATATGTTGTCCAGAAACAAATTTATTATATATGTGCATATGATTCACATCATATATGTGTTTATAATGTTTCTACGTTGCTAGAGGTTTATAATGTGCCGGGAGAGATATATTATACACGGATTAAAACGTCAGAAAACATTATGAGTGAAACCGTAGCAAGCTACACCAGTTTTAAAGCACCTCTAAAAACATATGTTCCCCACAAAAATGAACAATCTGCGGACCTCCTCCATAGATAATACATCGATGAACGTGCAGACAGAACCTATTCAAGCATTTTTAAGTGAGCCAGTATCGTATATGGACTTACATGTGAATGCAGCACTCGAAAGCTAAATAATATATATATATATAGGCTCGTAGGATCTGAATACTCAAAGGTGTATCTAGACGTATAAATAACTTCTTAGATAGATAGATAGATCCCCTGAACAGATGGGATATTCAATTCGTGTTCTGCCTATAGCGAGACGCTCACAGAGGAACCAAGGCGTGCCCAGCCCTAGCACAGGGACGCCAAGGGGCGGAGCCAAAGCCCTGGCTGCTCTATAAAAAGCCGAGGATGCGCCAGAAAGTCATTCAGTCTCTCATCACTGAGCGAACACCGAACCCTGCGCGAATACCGACCACAGAGCGAACAGTCAGACTACACTGGCCGAACACAGAACTAACACTCAGCGACCACAGAACATGTCTCCCAATCTGGCAGTGCCTGACACTCACCAGCCTTCCTACCCCTCCAAGATGGGCAGGCGTGGCTCGGAGAACGGCGAGCTGAGAAAGGTGAGCTCAGGCCCAGCGCCTATCCGCACATACCGCCTTCTAGGCGCTCTTACCTGTCCAGGCGCTTAGACCTCGTGATATTTAACAGATTTTCTCTTCTGTCCGCAGACTCTCAAACCCCTGATGGAGAAGCGCAGGCGGGCGCGGATTAATGAAAGTCTGAACCATCTGAAAACGCTGATTCTGCCCCTGATCGGCAAAGATGTAAGTGTTGTTTCTTCCTTCTGCCCCTCCTCCCCCTGAAATACCTGTATGGTTCAGGCCACGGCCTGCGGACAGCCCCGTCTGCTGTGCGTGTACACAAAAAGAGCGTCTCAAAAAACTGAGAGCCGCACACTTTACCGTGTGTCAGTCTGGCCTTTCCCCGCTGAAATAAAATTGAAATGTGCCGAGGCGTTCTACAATGCAATCATTCTACAATGTAATCATTTGAAGGCACTTCAGACATATATAGTTAATACCTAAATGTATAGTTTATACGGCACCAATAATCTAAATCTGCAAATCCAGTCTAGGACATTTTGAAATGCATTATAAAATGTGGGAATGTATATTTCTAAAGATAGCCGTATCATTGGACTGTTCTTCGAAAATATAGCTATCTAGATGTAAATAAATACATTAATAGGTAAATAGATAAGAATGCTAGACTTTATTAAATAAGCTAAACAGGCCACGATTAACCTTCTCCTTGTGCTTTTTTTCCCCAGAGTTCGAGATATTCCAAGCTGGAAAAAGCTGATATTTTGGAAATGACCGTGAGATTCCTGAAAGATCTTCCCCCCGTCAGCACACAAAGTGAGTATTTTTACATTTCCTCTCCCCCGTGGCTGAACACCTGTTGTGTTGTATCAAAACATTAGTAAATCCCGTTATTATTCACGTCTGAGCGCAGCGTAAGGTCTGAGCAGGGAAGTAAGATGGCATTTCTAATAAAGAAAGAAATGCGCGCGGTACAGTGGGCCTTCCCTCTCATTTCTCAGACTGCACCATGTTACCTTTGAGAGGTCGGAATTGGGGCAGGCAGCGCTGTATTTAGTTTCTGGAGGCGGTGCACCGACCCCGCAAGTCAAGCCTACCGGCGTCTCTGAGCACCGGCACTACCCCCACAAGAGGGCGCCGGTCCCTGTCTAGTAGGGCACAGCTGGCAAGGTGAGCTCCCAAACTCCCCGAAGAGTGGGGATCTCTGTGTAGATGTCAAGACCCGCAGCCCTGTCCGGATAAGGGCACGTGGTTTTCTCTTTCTCTCTGAAAAAGGAGGGCGTCTCTCCCTGCGTCTCTCGCTCGCTCTCTGTCTCTCCTATAATCCCCGTCTCCCTGACTCTGTCTTTCATTCGCTCTTTCACTCGCTTTCTTTCTCTCGTTCTCTCCTTCTCTTACTCAGTGTGTCTCTGACTCTCTCTGTTTAGCATTGTCTCTGGATCTCTCTCTATGGCTCTGTCTGTCTCTCTTTCTCGCCTTCTCCTCCTCTTTCGCTCTCTCTGTCTCTGTATCTCTCTCTCTCTGACCGTCTCTCTCTCTTTCCTTCTCTTTCGTTCTCCCTCTATCGGACTCTATCTCTCCCTTTCACTCCCTCTTTCCTTCTAGTTCGTTCCCACCCAGCCCCCTCCGTCTTCGCCTCCCGACCTCTCTCCTTCTGCCCCTCGCTAGAACAGTAGGACACTCTTTAGAAGCAGGAGTCTCTCTATGGGTCAGGGCTCTCTCTCGAGGGCAGGGCCCCACCTAGAGGGGCATGACTCGCTTTAGGTCAGCAGAGCCTCGAACAACAGAGTTCAGCCCAGAAGGACAATGCTCTTGGCAAATTAGTTCCTGGAATCTTACTGGCAAATATACAGCCAGGTATATGTCGTTTTCAATGGGTAACAATTTTGCATCAAACGAGTGCTGTGATTTCTCAGTGACCAGACCCAGAGCCTGTGTTTGTTCTACGCTGTCAGTTTTTATGCCCTAGCATGGTGTAATGTTTGTAGCGAGCGCCCTGAAGGCACCGTGAGTAACCTGCCTGTTGTTTCCTCCCTCAGCATCCTCGGAGAGCTACAGAGAAGGGTTCCGGGCCTGCATCGGCAAGGTTGACGGCATCCTCGCCAAGAGCAGCCTCCTAGACGCAGATACCCAAAGCCGCCTCATAGAGCACCTGCAGCGGAGCCCCGAGCTGTCCTCCTGCCAAGGGCGCACCGCCCCCGTGGCCCCCAGTGGCGAACTGAGCAGCGGCACCCCCAGGATCGTCTTCCGACTGAACCCATGCAGGAGAGCTGAGGCCCGGCCCTGTGCATCTGGCCCTCCGGCTCTGCCTAGGCCTGCGCCCGAACCCCTGCCCTCCAATAGCCCTGTCTGGAGGCCATGGTAAACACTGAAAAGAGACTTACACTCAACCAGAACGGACTAGCAGCTAGAAGTTGGTCAAAAGACAACGTGTGAGATATGGGTCGAGATAACTATTTATCAGAAATAACCTTATATTATTGGTAGAAGAGGTTTTTAAATGATTTAGTCATTTACTATTACACACTCTTTCGGGGTTTTATATAGGAATGAAGAACACGTCTTTATTCTAAAATAAGCTTGTTCCATATTTAGTCCTAATACGGGTTAAATGTAAGGGGTTCCACAAAGACCCTAGTAAACCCAACGGGTTGATTTACTGTATGCGCATTGCATATCCTTAAATGAGAATATGTGCAAAGAAAGGAGGTCTGTACGAGGCTACCACGCGTTGTGCTGATTTGGTGCCTTTCTATTCACTTTCATTGTATTTTCTTGTGGAAAATTGTTGGATAATGCTTTTATCTAAATAAAGTATGAAATATTTTCAATTTGCGTGTCTGTGGCGTTTTGTTGATCGTCAGTGATTTGATGTCACTGAGAGTGGCTATATTTGAGACCGTATAGCGCTGCGGTAGGAGAATCACCACTCACGTTATCGGTGCTTTTTGAAAAAGGTACATGGATAGAAAACACGTAACTATTACGTGCAAACTACTATGGAGAAGAAGCAGTAGAATGACTGGCCCCACAGGGCGACTCGGAAAGTCACCGCAATACAAATGAATGTGCATGTGCGTGATAATCTGGCATTGGCAACGGAGACATCATACTGAAAATACTGCCATCTGCTGGGGATTCAAGTGCATAAGAAAAAAGGATGCGGTGGAGTCAGGTGTAAGGATGGGGCACAAAAACAGACGCCTGACGTATGGATTGGTGCGATGAAATACTGCCATCTTCTGCATGGCTAAGGGCATAGAGAGCATTTTGCAACTGATGATGTGGGCCTGGGATAAGACTTACTGGAGCACTCTGGCTGGAATAGGTAGATACAATGGAAATGCTGCCACCTGCAGGGCATATAAGCGCATCACCCTTTAACTGCCATTGTGCCATAAGTAATATTTGGGGTGGACATCTGAGAGCCTCTCCTGTCTTCGTCTGCCTTACTGTTATGCTATTACTCGAGGCTTTACACTAGGGGCCGTATTTATACTCTGGTTGCGCCGAATTTGCGTCGTTTTTTTCGATGCAAATTCGACGCTAAACTAACGCCAACTAACGCCATATTTATACTATGGCGTTAGAGGCGTCTAGCGCCAAAGTTCCCGGAATGTGCGTCATTTTTTAGCGTGAACCCCTTCCTTGCGTTAATGATATGCAAGGGAGGCGTTCCCGTCTAAAAAATGACTCCCAGGCCTTTACGTGGTATTTATACTCCCGGGCAAAAGAGACGCCCGGGAGTGAGCGTGGCTAAAAACGGCGCATTTGCGCCGCTTTTTAACGCCTGGGTCAGGCATGGCGTTAAGGGACAAGTGGGCTCAAAATGAGCCCACAGTGCCCTCCCCTGCCCCCAGGGACCCCCCCTGCCACCCTTGCCCACCCCAGGAGGACACCCAAGGCTGGAGGGACCCACCCCAGGGACATTCAGGTAAGTATTTTTTTTTTTTTTTTTAATAATTTTTTTTGGCATAGGGGGGCCTGATTTGTGCCCCCCTACATGCCACTATGCCCAATGACCATGCCCAGGGGACAGAAGTCCCCTGGGCATGGCCATTGGGCAAGGGGGCATGACTCCTATCTTTACAATGATAGGAGTCATGTTGATGGGGGATGGGCGTCGAAAATAAATGGCGCAAGTCGGGTTACGACGATTTTTTCGACGTAACCTGACTTGCCCCATTTTAAGACGCCCATGCGCCATTTTCCCCCTACGCCGGCGCTGCCTGGTGTACGTGGTTTTTCTCGCGCACACCAGGCAGCGCCGGTCTGCTTGCGCCGGCTAACGCCATTCAATAAATACGGCGCCCGCATGGCGCTTCAGAATGGCGTTAGCCGGCGCAAAACTTTTTGACGCTAAACTGCGTTAGCGCAGTTTAGCGTCAAAAAGTATAAATATGGGCCTAGAAGCGCTACAATTCAATAGTGGTTGTTCAACACAACAGATTTGCAACTGCTTCAGTTTCTGCTTATGCTGTGTTCCTGGGGCAAAACCCTCAGGTTAATAGTCTGTTGGGTTCGTATGAAATCCAGACTGCCATTAGAAACTAGTCTTTTCTAGTGCAGGCATGGCTTAGTCTGTTGGTTAGCTTAAAATGTACAGCTGGGAGTGGAGTAACATTAATATACCCCCCAAAAATGCCGCCATCTGCTGGAGTATTCATGTCACGGTGGGTGGGAAGAGTGACTGAAGGTTTACTTAAGAAATAAAAGGCTCGATTATGCTCATGGCATATGAATGCGAAGGGCTGCCATCTGCTGTAGAACTAACGGCAGTTTAAAAAAAAATTAAATGTGGGTGTAGAGCAAGGGCCTTCAACCTGGGGGGTAAGGGGAGTGGCGAGCCCCCCTAGGATGGACTCAAATGTTTATTGCATTTTAAAAAGGGTAACAGAACTTAACTGCAATGTTTAAATAACCCTAGACATATTTAAACATTTCCAACTTAATAGAATAGTTATGAAAAATTCTGATGGGGGTGGGGGAGCAATAATATATTTTCTCCAACTTTGGGGGTGGGGTGGAGGGGCTGCATTATCATGTTTGAAAACCACTGGTGTAGAGGGAATTGAAAAAAAAAACTGATGTGAGGCTTTCTCTAGGCAGAACGGGAACAGGACAGGTGGTTATGCAGGGATGTAGAAAATATAAACAAAGGGACCAAGAGCAGGTTTCATACTATTTCACATGCACGGGATGTGTATGCGGAACTGGTACTAAAGAAATACAGCCACCTACTGGTGGCGCCAGTGTGCATTATTTAAGTGACGGCGGCGAGGAGGGATAATAACTCTTCGTCTGTCGGAGACTCACCATTACAGATTGGGATGGGGGGTGGGTGGGTAAGTGGAAATTCTGCAAACTGCACACCGAGGCCCACAAAACATTGCCAATTGAATGCACGTAGGCGGGGTTTTGGCCGATCACGGATAGATGCTGCCACCCACTGACCATCCCACTGCATCGTAGGTAGGTTGGGGACTGATAGAGCATACACGTGGCCTGGGCCATAGCATGACTGCTTCATAGGTGGACGAGAGATTCAGACACGATGGTGACCCCTGCTGGCCGACTCATAACATTATTTATTTAGAGTATGAAAAGTATATGCTGCACCCTGCTGGCAGAGGCTCATCATATTTGATGTATGATGGAGGTAAATCAGATCCTGAACACTTGCTGCCCCAGCTACAGCCTCATTTATTTATCTATTGATTCGAGGGGAGGCGAAGGTACATATTTAATCTGGAAAGTCAATATCTGTGTGAAAAAGGCCACTTTAATGCAGAAGGTGCAAACGTCACTTAAAGCAAACTCCTGCCAATAAGCCATACAAATTAGATTAAAACCCTGGCCTGACTAAACATTGAAGAATCCTAGCCACTTCCCCATCCGCTCCCCTGAAGAACCGTTCATGCCCAATTCAACCACAAACTCCATACTTCAAGCTTCGGCCACCCAGACATCCGTGTGTATGCTCTCAACTATTTAACCTCCTCTTGCCTTCCTAATTGCCTCCCCCATCTCATACTTGTGACTCTCAACCTGGGTCTCAACATGACCAACTTTCCTTGAAAGAGTTTGAAACCCTGTCAAACAAGCATTTCCATTGCAATAGGTTCGCATTTGCTTGATGTAGGGCTATTGGCATTGTAAATTCATAACTGGACTTTTCTTGACCCATAAATTAGTCACCCCTGCTTCATAATTTCGTCTTTTCCTGCCATATAATTCCCAATTTAAATCTGCCATTGGAATTCCAATAGAATCCCACTTTCACTACCCCACCACCAGAGTTGCTGACTAGCTAACACAATTCCCCCAAAAAAGACACAAGACAGCCACAACTGAGTAACGAGAGCATTAAACTAGAAGGATGACCCACACATATCAAGAGTGTTCAAAGAGTAATAGTGTAATAAGGATGTTAATTTGCCCTGAATCATGGTCATAATTGTAATACGGAGAGAATATTAAAACATATACAATTATCATATCTCTTTATCCAATATTATAAATAAGGCCTTTAAAACAAAAATTCTCCCAGCTATAAAACAAAAACATTAGCCATGAGAAAGATTAAAAGACACTATATGGTTGGAGAGGATATTATTTTCTGGTCCCCACTAACCTAGTGTGGGGACCCAGAAATGTTGTACACAGAAAGAGCATTTTGAAGGGGGTCCCATTGCCCTAGGACCACCACAGAATGAGTTATGAGCAAAAATGTTTTGTAAAAGTAAAGCCATGCAAAGCATAATGGGGTGAGTTTTCATGCAGCAAATATTGTAGTATGTTAACAGAAATGCTCAAAGCAGCCTCTAGAAAACACCACAATAAAAACAGCATTTGGAAAAAAAGGTCAGGAAACAGTCAGCACTTAAAAATATACACACATGAAAAAAGACAAAAAAAAATAACAGCAATAGAGCTGTATATTTAGGCCCAAATGTACACTTTTTTTGGACCAGGTTACCTTAATTTACTGAGTTACATATTTTGAAAACTAGCAGACCTAATACAATGATATTACAAACAAGTCCTATATAACATAACTTCTCTCAACTACAAAACAAAAGCTCCAGCTATGAAAGTGCTTAAAAAGACACTGAATGGTGGGAGGGGTTATTATTTTGGGGTCCCCACTAACCTAGTGTGGGGACTGAGAGATGAAGTAGAAAGAGCGCGCTGTGAACATTGTTTTGGTGGTCCCATTGTCCCAGACCCACCACAGGCTAAGTTATGGGCAAAAATGTTTTGTAAAAGTAATGCCCTGCAAAGCATTATGGGGCAAGTTTCCGCGCCATGAATATTTTAGTACTTTGATATGACTGTAATGTTTAGTACAGCTCCTGGAGAACACCACAATGAAAAGAGTATTTGTAAAAAGCACGGTCATTTAACTATATAGCTAGTCCCTAGAGAGCATAACGACACAGAAAGAAAATGGCAATAAATAATGCAGTATAACCATGGCCCACATTTAACAGAAAATGATAGAGCCCGACGTTGCTCCAAAATTGGCAGCTCCATGCTCCATCATTTTCACAACACAGGGATGCACCGTATTTAATTGAATATCGCTCACCCCTGTGTTGTCCCCTGCGCTGGTGCTAAATTGAGCTGCTTGCGCCAACGCAGGTATCCTTCCACCATCGCGCAAGGATGTCTGCGTTTAGGGCTATGATTTTTTATGTGTCAAATGCAATGGGTGTTGCCGTGGCACGCCCCAGGAACACCCATTGCACGCCCCTTCCACGCAAAGGGCTGCGTGTGAAAGGGCCATATTTACAAGGTGGGGTTAAGCCACAAAAAGTGGCTTAACGACACCTTGTAAATACGGCGCAGGGCACAGTGCCACCGGAGCATTGAGAAGTGATGCTCTGGTGGCGCTAGGGACTCCTAAATATGCCCCTATGTATTTAGCCTCTAGAGAGCATAGTGCAATACACGTTTTCCAGAGTAGCAGGCCTATAGCAATGACCTTACAAATAAGGCCCTCAAAACACAAGCTATTACCAACTATAAAACAAAAATTCCAGCAATGAGAACACTTAAAAATACACTTAATGGTAGTATTATTTTGGAGTACTCACTACATAGTGTTGGGACCCAGAGATGACATAGACAGAAAGAGCACATTATGATCAACTCTTTGAAGGTGGTCCCATTGTCCTAGAACTAACACAGACTGAGGTATGAGGAAACATGTTTTGCAAAAATACTGCCCTTCAAAGTGTTATAGGGCAAGTTTACATTGTACGAATATTTTAATATGTTGATATGATTATAATGCTAAGAACATCCAATGAAGAACATCACAAAGAAAAAAAGCAGTTGTAAAAAGCATGGTGATGTAACTATATAACTAGCCCATACAGAACATAATCAGACCAAAAAAATCACAACACATTTTCAGAACTAATAGGCCTATAGCAATGATAGTACAAACAAGGCCCTTACACCACAAGCTATTCCCAGCTATAAAACAAAAGTTCAAACTATGAAAATGCTTAAAAAGACATTGTATGGTGGATGGGGTTATTATTTTGGGGTCCCCACTAACCTAGTGTGGGGACCTAGAGATGATGTACACAGAAAGAGCATGTTGTTGTGAATGTTTTGGTGGTTGTCTCATTGTCCTAGGACCACCACAGGCTGAGTTATGATCAAAAATGTGTTGTAAAAGTAATGTCATGCACAGCATTATTGGGCAAATTTCCTGAGTGCAGTGAATATTGTAGTATTGGCTCTCCTACTGTGCCGGGAGAGCCACTTTCTCTTTGAGGATTTCTGTTTTACACACAGCATTTACCAATTTCAAGTGTTTTAAGGAGAGAGCCACAAGAAATGACTCTGATTAGGTAACTGAACAAAAAGACCAGCGCTCAAATATTGCCGATCGAGTTCACACTGTTGTGCCTGTTCGCGCTGTGAGTGCCATGGCCGCCATGTAGCTGGAAGGGGAGGGACAAAAGAGAAAAATAGTTCACCCAGGCTGAAGTACACCAGCAATCGTGCAATTATCCATGCAAAAGGAGTAGTCTACAAGGAGGTAACAAAATCACCCCGGGGTGGGACAAACGTAAAGCATTTACCAATGAGGACTAGGGATTTTTGAAAGGCAATCCCACGAACGAGTGAAAGTGAGACGCATAAGGTGGGGGTGGTTAAAAGCCCATAATAATTACAACAGGTCAAATCGCTTGCTTGCTCGACCTGAAAAGGACATTAGAAAAACCTAACAGCATTTTTATGCTCCCCAAACTGCTTTGCATACAAAAGACACCTGCAACAATGCACCCAACATACTCTGTAATTGAAGCAAATATAAAGCTCTGTTCCTATGAATGATAAATGGACCTCGTCATCCTTACAAAATGCAGTACCTCATACTTTGGGTGCTCCACTATGAAGATCCCTTCCAAATCATAATAACTCCTCATATAACTGCTGCATTTTCATCGCATCCACTCAATAGCCTCAGCCTCCTGGCATCTCTCCATTCCCTATGTGGCAAAAACTCTGCCCATACAATGGTTGTTCCTATCCAAAGCCAATTGATCTCCAAAATGTCTTCCCCTGAAATAGGGCTAAATCTTTAATCTTCATTAAATCGTTCTCCCCTAAATGAATAACCAACAAATCCAGACAAGGGGAGTCTTATGTCAATAACTCCAACTTTGGCAACAGTCCATGCTAATGCATTCTACCTTTCCTAAACCACTTAATTTGAACTGTGAGGTTATCAAAACCCAATTGTATTCCAAACCTCTCAGCTGATGCTTGATGCGCAGCCCACTTTACAAATCACTGGGATTTGTAGGCACTCATTCATAAAGTGGGCGTGCATCAGATGGAAACCTGAAGGTTTGGAAACCTTACCTCCAATGTTCACCATCAACCAACTTTCATCAACGAACAACATTATGAAGTTTACCACATCAGCCTTTCGCTGGTCAGCACCCTATTCCGCACTCACAATCCTAGACCCCGAAAGTCAAAAACACTGACCATGTTTGTCTATATGCCTGTCATGTGGAGTCTGATAAAGAACCTCTGATCAGTTCCATCATGCAGCCCAATCAACGGCCCATGGTTCCTAGGCATCAATGTCTTCTTCTAGTCTGCCCATGGTGCTAGCCCGTGGATTCTCTGCCACTTCAAAGAAGAGAAAGCATTCAAATGTCATTGTCCAATTCATTAATAAGCCAAGCCTTAAAAGCCACATTGTACATTGTACTCATTACAACATCCTCAAAAGTTGCCAACCTTCCAAATCCCTGTCTGACTGTCTGTTAACAATATTGACAACCGCCTTGTTGTTCACACTGAAAAGCAACTTCTTATTAGCCGCATGCTTACCCTGCAGACTTACAGCAACTACCAAGTGAAAGAACTAAAAGACGACAATACTGTTTCCACTGCATTACCATTTTTCTTTCCATGACTCAGGGCTTGATGTGATCCTGACAGACGGGTTACTCTGTCACGACAGTGACAGATATCCTGAGAACTGAAATATAAATTCCATTGTTTCCTATGGGTTTTAGATTTCGGCGGATGGGTTATCCGTCCCCATTGTGACGGAGTAGCCTGTCTGCTAGGATCTAAACCAGGCCCTTAGTGCACCAGTGCTTTTGCCAGAAAATTCCAAAACCAGAATCACAGCATTTGAAAACTATTCAAAAGACCTCTCTGCTTCCTCCCTCATCCCTGCCATAGGAACACCATGGAAGTCCCTCAAAAACATGTCTGCCACACTGTCAAATCTGACTTCACCCCTGCATTAAAAATCACCCTGTGGTGAGAAAGCAAGGAATGGGAAAGGGCGAAACCCAATCTCCAGCAAAAAATATGGTCCATACTCACCACTCTACAGTCAAAACAAAGATGACCAAGAAACACCTGAATGCATCTGACCTGGGTCTTTTCATTTGCTAGCATCTTGTCAAAAAGACTGACCAACTTTTCTATCTTTTCCAATGTGAACCTCACCTCCATTTGGGTTTCTCTGAATGCAGTTCCACGTCTCAAAGGTCAGAACTGGACCCAACGTCTTATCTGGTGTCAATGGCACTCCAAATCCTGCATATTTCTTTAAACGCATCCAACAAAACAGGGCATTCTAAGGATAATAATGGAGGAGCAGCATTGAAAAACAATGAAAAAAACATCTAGATATTGTCATACTGTCTGCTCCAGTCAGAAACTTAAACAAACTCCGAAAGAAAGTGCTAAAAGCCTCAAACAATGCATAGGAAATGGGACAGCCCATAGGCAATGCATTATCCACAAAAATAAACCTGCAAACTGAATCCATAGCAATTCACAATCCATGGAATGCACTGGCAATAAATAGTCGAAAAGCTGACTTAGTGTATCACTTTGCCATAAGGGCTTCAGTCCCAAACTCAAGGCAATGATGGAATCTACAGTAGCATAGTGAATGTGGCTCAACTCATTCATATGAAATCATTTACAGGTTGCCCTTCAGGCCAGGATAGGTGATATAAGCCGGAATTACCCTTTCTCTTTCTTGGGGACTATGCCAATCGGTGAAATTATCAAATTCATCACATCATTCATCCAAATAAAACTTCATGTACCTTTACAGAACTTTTAGGACCATATGTACGAACACTTTTTCCCATAGACACAGAATGGGTAAAAACCTTTGGTACATCTGGCCCTTAGGTTCTCTGTCCATTGACATTCTCTTGGGACCTCGTACCCCGACATATATCCAAACTCAAAACCTTCCAACAGCAGTGAAGTTTTCCCCATTGCCCCCAAACAATGAAATACCATTACTCAGCCAGTTAATCTTAACAGTTGTATGAGCCCTTTCCCAAGGCGTTCTGACCTCCCATACTCCTATCTTTGTCATTGCTGTTTTCTAATGACCCTCTTGATCCCCTTGAACTCCAGTACCCCTTGCCTGTGACCCACACTACATAACTGTGTGCTTCCTACTGCAATTGGAGCATTTGTGCCAAAACATCATAACTTCATGCTGAATACTTCCTCGTTCTATACTCAGCAGGCCTCTGTAGCTCCTCCTTGTCCCTGCCTCACTGAAATCACCCCTCCCTGGGTGGGACAGCCCTAAAGGGGCCTAAACATTGGCAGCCACATATTTGCAGTATATGTTGTTGGTGCCAGCCTGGCTGATGTCATTGTCAGAAAAGATAATTTGTTGTCCTGCTATCCCCAAATCACATCTGCATGTTCCACTAAGCTTGCCTGAACTCCTTGTCATACCTAACCCACTCCCACCTGCTAAAAGTTCAGTGAACCTTCTGGGCCACATCAGTGTATTAAAATAAGGTCACACATTGTCACGAGGATATTGTTTGCCATGTCTGCTAGAATAGAAAAGGAAGGTAGCCACCCAATTCTTGGAAAGCTCCTTTTGGTCTTCTTTCAAGCCCTCCTTTGCCCTCTTCTCTCTATGTAAGAGTTTGAATATTTCAATATATTCCCCTTCCCAGATACACCCCTTGGTCAATGCCATTAGGTTCACCCCCAAGTGATTAGTAATTCCCATGTAAGGAAGCTTCTTGTGTTTAATTTCCTTACTCTCCTTGTCCCCTTAATCATCTTCACCTGTCAAGTTCCCCTTATAACTCACGCCTGACACTGCAGCGTTACTCTTTACCTGCTCCACCTTTATGTTGCACTTTGAGCTGGTCCCTTTATCTTGCACATACTTTCCTTGGATAACCTCACCTACTTATCACCCATAGTGTTGTTAACGCGTCCAGCCCTTATAAATTACCTGTACCTGGACACGTTGGAGGTCGGTGAATCTTTTAACCGAGTCGGGCTCTCCTCATCCTCAATAGTCGAGTCACTCAAATCAATAATCAATAACTGTTGTAATCGATAATCAATACTCAATTAATAGATCAATATAACACATCAGAAATCAATAACAGTTGATATTTCTGCGCACCATGACCTTTCAGTCATGAATAACCACACCAGTTTATTAAAAGTTAGTGAATTTATTTCCCTATATTAACAAAGCTAGCACGATATATATGTGTCTCAAAACCAATTGATATATGTATATGAACATTACTAGCTGTCCATAACGGCGGAAGAAACGCAATCTACGTAAAATCTGAATAATGATACACTCTGTTATAGCAATGCAAATCACCAATGTGACTAACTGTATTTGACTAATTGCATACATTCGGTCAGCATAACAAGATTTCAATTCTTCATGGTACATTGAATGAATACCTCGACTAACCTCTAATTAGCATTGGCATGTGGGACTTCATGCAAAACGAATTTAGTCAACACAAATTTGGAAAAGTTCTAGCTAGGATCCTATCAAAATAGCAGTTGGTACCTAAAAGGAAAAAAAACACAATGCATAATACATTTATCCTTTCATATTTACCAAATACAATCAGCATTCAAGAAAAGTCTTCGTCCTTCAGGTACCGGTTGATCAGCATGGGGCAAATTTCAAAGGGGCAAAGTTAAGGGCAAGCTTCCTTGCAACGGCAAGGAGAATAGGGCAAAGTTACTGCATGGGCAAGACGAGGCAAATCAAAGTTAAAGTCTCTAGGGTGAGAATTCTTAAAGTCTCTTTCTCTCAGATAGAGAAAAGGGCATCAGGGTGTCGTCCAAAATGGAGTCTGGCATCAGGCTTCAAACTGGCATCGAGGAAAATGGCTGACTTCTCTTTGTCCAGTGGGTTTAAGTAAGAAACATTCCAAATTCTGTAGGGTCTTCCATTGGAGGGTTCATAGGTTGGCTTCAAATTGTCCAATCAAAATTGTCTTTTACTAGCGCCCATTTATGCATACACTGTCCTTGGCGCCTTGGAACACAAATTGTATCATGGTTTGCCAATTATTTTACTATCTGTACCTTCATTGTCCGCACCTGCAGAGACTGACCTTGTATCAAAGGGGATGTAACCGGCCTAGCACGAAACCTTGGAGATAAGTGTACCAGCCAGTTTCTACTGGAAAAATACAACTTCAAGCAAGATTATATTTCATTAATTCAAGGAAAAAAAGAATCACGCAGTTAGAATTTGAAACCAAGCAACTAGGCCAAAGCCTGTACTAAATTTAAGCTAAGCAAAACAGTTTTCAAACAAGAAATCATGGCATACATTTGCGATTATGACGGATTAATACATTTTTAATACTTCATGATTAATAAAGCTCGTTTATAATGATGGCGAACTACCCCGAGGGCACAATTTCCCTCGTACATTATTTCTTTTACTTAAAATCACACTTCAATATATATGTCGGTTACACAGTGTACATGAATATATGTCGAACCCTCTTTTTCTGCGTCATCAGTGTCAACAAAACATACCATACAGAGTGCATCACAACTTTTTCCCTTATCTTCACTGACACTACATTTGTGTCCTTACCTGGGATCAAAGTAAGGGCCTGCACAAAAGTTTGCTGTCTTGATGCCAGTCCCAGTTCTTTCTGGAGTGAGAACCTGTTCCGCCTGATCAGCTGATTTCTCACCCGGAAGGTGGGTCTCTATCAATCAATCGATCCAAAAAATTAATAGAGCGGGCTACTCACCCATAAGGGTCTCAAGGCGCTGGGGGGGAAAAGAGGGTAAGACGGGGATGCCGATTACTGTTCGAAAAGCCATGTCTTGAGGTGTTTTCTGAAAGACAGGAGGTCCTGAGTCTTGCGGAGGTTGGTGGGGAGGGAATTCCAGGATTTGGGGGCGAGGTAGGAGAAGGATCTGCCTCCAGGGGTGGCGTATTGGATGCGGGGGACTGTGGCGAGTGCGAGGTCGGCGGTGCAGAGGTGGCGAGTGGGAGTGTGGAAGTTCACTCTTTCGTTGAGGTAGGCTGGTCCAGTGTTGTGGAGGGATTTTTGTGCGTGGATGAGGACTTTGAAGATGATCCTTTTGTCGATCGGAAGCCAGTGAAGGGATCTGAGGTGAGAGGAGATGTGTTCATGGCGTGGGAGGTCCAGGATGAGGCGGGCGGCTGCGTTGTGGATCCTCTGGAGTTTTCGCTTGAGCTTGACTGTGGTGCCAGCGTAGAGGGCAGTTCTGTAGTCTAGCCTGCTGCTGATGAGTGCATGGGTGACGGTCTTTCTGGTCTCAATGGAAATCCATTTGAAGGCTTTTCACAGCATGCGGAGGGTGTTGAAACAGGAGGAGGTGATGGCGTTGATTTGCTGGGTCATGGAGAGAGAAGAATCCAAGATGATGCCGAGGTTGCGTGATTGGGTAGCGGGTGTTGGGGGTAATCCTAGGGTGGCCGGCCACCAGAAGTCGTCCCATACTGTTTTGTTGGGGCCGAAAATGATGATTTCGGTTTTTGTTGGAGTTTATCTTGAGGTGGCTTGCTGTCATCCATTTGGCAGTGTCAAGGAGTCCGGCGTGGAGGTTGGTTTTGGCGGGGTAGGGTTTCGGGTGAGGGAGATGACGAGCTGGGTGTCGTCTGCGTAGGATATGATGATTATTCCGTGTGGCCGTAGGATGTTAGCGAGCGGGGCCATGTAAATGTTGAAAAGGGTGGGGTTGAGGGAGGACCCTTGGGGGACTCCACAGATGATCTTGGTGGCTGGGGAGTGGAAGAGAGGGAGGCGTACTTTCTGGGTTCTTTCAGTGAGGAAGAAGGCAAGCCAGTCCAGGGCCTTGTGTCGAATACATGCATTGTAGAGACGTATTTGGTGGCAGACAGTATCGAAGGCAGCGGAGAGGTCCAGGAGGATGAGTGCGACGGTCTCGCCCTTGTCGATTCTGGTTCTGATGTCGTCAGTACAGGCGATGAGGACAGTCTCAGTGCTGTGGTTCTTGCGGAATCCAGACTGGGAAGTGTCGAGTGCGTTGTTTTCCTCTAGGAAGTGAGACAGGCGGGTGTTCACTAGTTTCTCAGCTATCTTGGCGGGGAAGGGGAGAAGAGAAATTGGTCTCTCTGTCCTGTTGACTGTCCACATCACTCCCACCTACCTTTTGGCACTGAGCCCCACCTGACCCAAATCTGGCACTATCTCTACAAAAGATGGCCCAAACTGAGCCTGGTAATTAGCACCCTCTGCCCCTTCACTCAGAACCATGGCTACTTTAACATTAGTAAATACACTACTTTTGGGAGGGGCTGTCTACTCAACTGACTTCCTGGTCACCTGGAGTGAAGTAATGTCCTTCCCATAGTTCTCTGGCATTTCCTACACCACCAAACTACTATCAATCTCTTCCCCCTTCTCATCCTCCTTTAGCAATGGCTGTACCAGGTCCCAGCATGGCCCTTTGTTTTCATTTCTTATCAGTCTCCTCTCCCTGTCTATAACCCAAGGCTGCCATAGTCCTCTATTTTTGTCTGCTGATCGGGCCTGCAGTCCCATACTAGATAAATCTAGAGGCAGGCGGCGTCACACTTTGGTCCTCACACCTCCTCCAATGCTGGTGCCACCCGGAGAGAACCCAAAGGCACTGCTCTCTCTGAGGAATCAGTACAGCAAGGCTCCTTCGCTGAAACTGGGAAGGTATTTATTTTCTCAAACCTATGTGCTTTGCTACCAGTCCTGAAGCCCCTGCAACCTCATGCTGTCTCCCAGGCACCACCGCCATGCACAATTCATCCATGGCAGACCGGTTCTCCTCCCTAGCACTCTACTTATTGCCCTCATCCACCATAACTTGGCTGCCCCTCAGAATGGCCTCTCAGCTCTGGAGGGCCAGCCACTGAAGTTGCCTCATCCTCTCCTTACATTGATCCCAACCCAACTACCACCCACTCCAGTTTGCTTTTTGGGGGAAGAGCAGACAAAAAGCAGACCTCCTATAAGGCATACAGCTTATCAATCACAACTGTATTATATACGCTCACCATCACAATAACTAACTTTCACCCATGGATCTCTCCAAAAAAACTGACACCATGTCTATCTTAAATCTCAAAAGCTAAAACTCGCACTGTACCGGCTGACCAGTGTGCCTGTCTTCTAGGAACAACGGTGTGGTCAGTCCTAACTATCCTCTCGTTTGAAGTTCTTGACCCACACGTGTGCGAAAGTGGGTTATTGGTTGAGGGGGGAATCCCTATGAAGCAGCAAACACAATTCCTAAAAGTTAATAAATTATTTGATACCAAAACAACCAAAACATCTAATCAATAGAACAGGATAGATGCAATTTTAAATACTTAAGGTAAGTATAGCACACAAAGCGTCACTCATGGTTATCTGTTTGTGTAAGACTGGGTGAAAATCACAAGTTCAAGCTGACGAGATGGAGCGTGGGTCGGACACAGGGCCCAGGTAATTCCAGCTGAAAGAGTTATCTTTGAAATTCTAACTCAAAAAGTCCAGTTTGTGGTGGAGGAGGCCAAGAGGAGCAGTGAAAGCCGCGCAGATGGTCTTCACTGTAGCACTGGAGCAGGCTGGGCATTACAGATGATCGTTGCTGTAGCATGAAGATCGTGCCAGGCATCATGGATGGTCGTTGCTGGAGGTTCACGTTGGCAACCACCGCAGGCTGTCCAGGCTTTAGAGAAAAGGGTAGATCTCACATTCCTGGACGTCACTTGCGGTCGCTGTAGTGCAAAGACACAGGTTTACCACAGTTTCACATCAGAGGTCAATGTGGGTGGCAACATCTGACTGCAAACAAGTATGTTTGCACTCACGAAGAGCCCAAAAGATCAGGGTATCTCCTTTTCCTGAAGGGGGAGCTTAAGAAATGCCACACCAGGACCTGAGGGGTACCTCTTGGAGGATCAGAAACTCACTCCAGCAGAGGCCAGCAGGGCTCAGGTAGTTCCAGTTTCTGGTCCAGCAGGTCAGCTGAGCATATGGAAGCAGGCCACTGGAGCCTATTAAGTCCATGTAACTCAGAGCAGGAGGTCAGTCAGCTGACTCTTGGAGTCACTTCAGCCTGGGATGAAGGATGAAGGTCCAGTCTTCTTTCACAACAAGCAGAGCAGGCTTCAAGCAGCAGTGCAGCAGGGCGTTCTTATTCTTCTGTAGTATCACCAGGTCCAGAAGTGTACTGAATAGTTGGGTTGATATTTATACTTGGTGCCAGCTTATAAGTAGGAGACGTTTCTAGAGGTTTCCACCCCAAAAGTGTAACTCCCTGCCCTGGCTCTGGCTTGTCTGAGTGCACAATAAACTAGAGCGAGAGCCTTTTATTTTATTATACTCAGGCTGAGCCTGTGTGATGTGCAAGTGTGGTAGGTGACAGCTCCACCCCCCTACCAAGTCTGAGATAATCCATCCTGCCAACGCCGATTCCCTCTTTGTCTCACTGCCTGGGAGCAATATTCAAAAATCAACTGCCAGCTACACCTAGTCATGTGATCCAGGACACAGGCTGCAGGCACCAAATGGCTGGGACAAGAGAATGCCAATTTTCTGAAAGTGGCATTTTCAGAGTTGTTACCTAAAATCAAATTTTATCATTAAAGAGTGTTTTATATTACAATACTTTAAAGGCCAAACTCAACATTCCTACCTGCTCCCAACTGAAAGCTATAACTTATTAAATGTAATAAGGCAACCCAATGTTATCCAATGTGAGAAGTAGGCCTTGCAGTAGTGAAAACAAACTTAGGAGTTTAAAACGCACATGTCCAACTTTTTAAATCATTGCACCCTGCCCTGTAGGCTGTTTAGGGCCAGTGCCCTGAGTGACTTGTACTAAAAAGGAAGGTTTAGGCCTGGCAAATGCTTTATTGTTCCAGGTCGGAATGGTAGTTTAAAAATGCGCACACAGGCTGTAATGGCAGGTCTAAGAAATGATTAAAAGGCTACCTAAGTGGGAGGCATAATAAATGATGCAGGCCCATTAGTAACATTTAACTCACAAGCTCTGTGTAAATATCCTACCACTTTAATAGGGACTTACAAATGAATGAAATATGCCAATTGGGTGTAAGCCAATTTCACCATGTTTAAAGGAGAGAGAGAGCACAATCACTTTAGCTTTGGTTAGAAGTGGTAAAGTGTGACAAGTCAGAGAGGGCCAAGTCCAACTCTGCCTCTCTAGGCTACCTGTCAATTGTTGCCCCCTGTGATTATCAGACAATATCACCTGCTAGAGAAGTCCAAAGGGGCTAAGGCTCAAATGCTCCCACACCTAAACCCCAAAAGTCACTGCTACACTGTTTACAGTGTAACCTTTGGCGTCTCAACCATGACATCATGGCGGGTAGTGAATATGTACCCCAATTTGCACAGAAAGAGTCTCACTACTTCCTAGCACAGTTCTGCAATACTTTCAAGGAGACCATTTTTTAAAATGGAATCAAATAGCACAATTTCCAGCTCATTTTCACCTAACTTTGCTAAAAATACATAGGTTTTGAAGTACCATTCATGAAAAATTCTCCTACCCTAAGAATATTTTGAGAAAATGTGAGAATTCCCCAAAACACCCCTGAAGTAAGGGTGGAGTTTGCTTAATGCATCAACTCTGTGTAATATGGATCAGGCATAAATACATTTTTCTAGAGCTGATTTTAGTTCATGGTCTGAAGAGGGGCACCTGGTAATGAACCATTACTTCATCAAAACTCAGAAATGTATTTTTGTTTGATTAAAAGTTCAACATACAATCTATCAGAAGGTATAGTAGAGATTGAATAATAAATTAATCCATCAATTGGAGAGGAGTTTACACAGATCCTGCCTGTAATTCTTCTTATCTACCACAGAAGAATGAGAGCATCAGCCCTGATGCAACTCCTCCAGGGAGCCAGGTCTACAGATCCCAACTCCACCAGTTTCTGTTGATCTGCAAGTTGCTTTTGAGAAGTTGATGAAAGTGAGGAGGGGCCGATCAACATGTGGGCAAAAAAAAGGACTGTGATAACTTATTTTTCCTTATAGTGCTCCACACTGCACCTCTTAATTTTCTAAGGGGTGCAAGAAACAGATGTTACTATTGCACCATTTAAAGGTACTCAGCTTACCAACCTGGGAAGGATGGAATGCTGAGGCAGTCTTGCCAGCATTTAAATTGTGATATGAAGACCACCACTAAGTCATTCTGCCACAAGATCTTACACTGTCAGGTGAATAAAGGTACTGACATTCTAAGATTTGTCAAGGGCTCAAATGCAAATTTCTCCTCTACTATAACACAAATATGTTCCAATTCTCTGGGCACTATCAAGGATATCCCATAAATATGAGGTAAGCGGATTAGAAATCCTTCTAAGAGTGAGACAAATCAACATTTTGTCTTCAAATGTTTGTGAAGTTAGTATATCTCACCCCATGAAAAGATTGAACAGTTTGCCAACTCCTCCTATAGGCAAAAAACATTACCACAAAACTTTGCATTCCAAACTCATTCTTATTCTAAAAGTAGGTTTTCAGTCTGGATGTTTTCTTAAACATCCCCATTTGCAAAGTTTTTTTTATACAATTCCTTTTAAAAAAAAAACATTTCTAAGATTGTAAAGGCAAACTTTCACATGACTGCCTACCACTGTTGCCTACACAAGAAAGAGCCAAATTCTTAGAGGACATATGAGGCCTAGGGAAGTTTTTGGAATAAGCGCAGGTAAGATAGGAAATTAGATGGAGCAGCTATGGTGCCCTCTCTATTGTAATATGTCTAAGCTCATTTGCATTGTAAACTAAAGCATGCCACGGTGATCAAGAAATGTTTTGGGGATAAAATTGTCAGGCACCCTGATCATTGTGGGTTGTTGTGAGGGATAAAGACTCCCCTGTCTCAAATTCATCACAACAGCCTGTACATTTTGACCCATTTATCAGCGCACTTGAGAAGCATGAGCTGGAGGCATTTCTGTGACATAGAATAAGAGCCAGAGTAGGGGTTTGTGGCATTGTGCAACACATCAGGTGCATCCTTCTTGCTGAGCATAACCACTGTCACCTTACAAAGCTATAGAAGACTGGTAGTTGTGGCTAGGATACAGTTTATAGTGGCAAGGGAGGTCTTTTTTGCATGCCCACACCAGGGCAAACCATCTGATTGCCTCTTACACCTTTTTACATTTAGTGTGCCAATCCCCAGTATCATAGTATTTCACCCCTCAATGTGGAAAATTAATGTTGCATGTGTAAACTTATCTGCGTGTGTACAGAATGTCTGTGGAGCATGGATGGCCAAAACCACAACAGAATCCAATTTGTATTTGCTACAACCAAGTGGTAGCTAAGCTGGGGTGTGGGGGAGTGTGGGGGTGGGGGGTACTGGATAGGACCCCGACAGCAGATGTGAATTGACTTGCTCCTCCAAGAACATTTAAACTATCATTGGTCATAGGTTTGACTTTTGGGTGATGAGGAAGAAAACAGACGGCCCCTTTGAAGTGAGAGAATTTCCCCTGCTGTAGAAAATATGACTTTTCTGCATGGCCACCCCAGACGTTTCACCTTTTTCTCTGAGCCCTTTTTTTGTTGGGATTAGATATCTGTGCACTGTCCCCTAATAAGGAGAAGTAAAGTGCCTGTGCCTCCTTTAAATATAGTTAGATTGGCTTACCCCTGATTGACATATTTAACTTGCCTACACATCACTAGTCTATGGTGTAGGAAATGCACCCTGGGCCTGGAAGTTAAATGCCACCTGTGGACAGCAGCACATATATATTGAGCCCACAAAACATGGCTTTATGCCTAACATTGTAGCCTGTCTGCTTCACTGCAAAACCTGCAGTGCAGCCTTACAAAACAACCCTTTCAGACTTCCTTTTAATTATCAATAAGCCCCCTCAATGTAGGCCCTGTAGCAAAAAATGTAGGGTGCATGGTATTTAAAAGTGAGACATGTAGAAAATTAATGTTATCAAGTCTCTACAGTGATAAGGCAGTAAAAGCTATTTTCACTGTGGCAGGCATGGCTGTCCCATACAGAAAACCAGAACTGCTGCTGAAGTGTGTCAGTTTACCCCTGAGAACTTTGATCCCATTGGTTATGGAACAGCCAGGAGTCACCCTACTCACTAGCTGGTGCCATGGATAAATGTGGCACAATAAGGCACCATTCTGAACACATTCTGGACCTGCAGAAGATCAAAAGAAGACTGTACCTGATGTCTGTGACCTGAAGGATCCCTAAAGGACTGGACCTGTACCCTCTTGCATCAAGGATAGGGAAGTGAACTTCAAGGGTCAGCTGAATGATCTCCTGTACAGTTACAGGGACACAACAAGCTGCAAGAGGTCTTTTCCATGAAGTGTCCAGCTGCCCAGTGGCAACTGGACTTATTCTAGACTTTGCCCTGGGTCTCAGCCAGGTATGTGAGAGTCTATAAGTGCCTTCTCATGAGTGCCTTGGGGGCTTAAAGGTGTACTCCAGTGGTTGTTTGCATAGCAGAAGAGAGTTTGGAAACTTTTGAAAATGTTTGTTCCAAGATTCAGAACCAGAAAAAGTATCCAACCAGAAGTTCCACAGCTTTGAATTTAATTTCAGCTTTTTTACTTTCGAAGATCTCCGCACCTCAGAAAAAGTGACAAAGTTATATTTTGCTTTGGGACTTAAAATATTTTCATAAAGAAATCTCTAAATTCCAGAGCACTAGTGGTCCCAATCTGCTTCAGGTATCCAGCCTTCTATTTCACAGTGGTGACTACAGTTTAAGAAATATCTCGCTCAGGGAGGAATTTTCTTCTCAAAAAGTGACAAAGTCCTATTCTGCCTTGCGATTTAGTAGAAATTCCAATGTGTTTCTTGAAAAAAGTGACAAAATCCCTTTCTGAAATGGGACTTAGAAACGTTTTTGAACATTTTTGACTTCCAGACTTTCACTGCAACCAATACACTTTGTATATCGATACAGGCTGTATCTCAGTCAGCCTGAAATTTTAATTAGGTCCCAGTCTACTGCTTCCATCGACTACTGTTGGCACAAAGCAGGTGATTTATATGTAGGTGGTATGTATACCACGTTGCAATGGCGACAGAGTATACAAACCGCCAGCATGAATGTCATCCACAAGATTTAAATGCGGGCAGACCTTCAGTTTGGCCTCACTGGAGACTACTCCGTCTCTGCCTTGACCATACTTCTCTGATGGCCCGACAGCATAAGGGCTGTCAGAGAAATGGCTACGTCACCCACCCATTTTAGATGGGTCGACATGTAGTAGTTTTTTACTGTTTCTTACTGCCAGTTAAGAAAGGCTGACAAGGAGTGGTATTATTCCTTGAGGTGGGCAGTCACCCATCCCAAATAATAATCCGCTTTCTTTCTTAAACCTGCCCTCTTCTGACCCAATTGTTAATTAGAAGGACTGCTTGTCACATGTTGACAGGTAGTTACATTGGCCAGCCTGCCTTTCTTTTGTCCCCTGGTTTTGGGTCTGTACTGACAAGAGACTCCCACTACACCCACTTGCCTGTTAGCAACTTGTAACAAAGACCTTTGCAGTACCAGTGTGAGTGGAATAAACCAAAGGGGTAGGACTCCCCATAACTGGTCTCAGAGCTGGCTGTTAGAATGTACAACTACTATCTGCAACATTAAAATAAATCTGGGGCACATACTTCCAGTCACCATGCCAAGATTTCTCTACAAAAACATGGGTCCCACCATCAGTGGTTACCAAGAAATTGTCTGTTACCCAGGGTTGTGGTACTCGCCACCACTGTATTTACTGGATTCAGGGGCACAAACCTGGCAGCTTCAATCATAACTGCAAGGATGGGCTGTCTGAACCTTGCTTTCTGAGAGAGAGCTGACCACCTGTTCAGGTGGGGCATCAAAGGTGCCATTTCACAAGGAAAATACTACTCAGAATGAGAAGGCTGTGAAGGAGTTGAAGTGAGATGAGTCAAAATAGTCCACTACAACACTAGCAAGGACCTGCACTGCTTTAGAGGGGTAAGGCTCAGGAGTAATTAAAGTGACTATACAGAGTGAGCAGAACTGTTTCCCATCATGGATGCATCATATTGAGGAGCTTATGCTCATCTGAGTTCCGTTCGGAAATCCAAGTGCCAAGAAGGTACGAGGGGTACCACAACTAGTTGTCCCCACAAAGGATGTAAAAGTGCGCCAGTAGAGTGGCCTGCACCAGGATCTAAGTGCTCACCATTAAAACGAGGGTGGGCGCCATGTTTGCTTGGATGGTCTGGTGTGTGTCTGAGCCCGGAGAAGAACCTAAGTGGCCTGTGTTGTGCACACCACATTAAGCGGCACTGCACCACCAAACTCTAACACTAACCAACGGCTGAACGTAGTAAAACGGAAAAGGTGTGGACAAAGGCCGCACTAAGAGGAAGAGAGAAATCGCAAGTGCTAGTCCACATCAACTCGGCCTCCTTCTCACAATTGCCCTTCACTTTGCAAGGGAAGGTCACTGAGACAAGTCATGAAATGTTTGACAAAGAGAGGCATAAGAGGTTGTCCACGGGAACAGCCTTGGCTGCCTCGTTAATATTTGGAACACCCTGTATACCCGTATACATTGCTGGTTCATGGCCCACTATCTAGAGTATTCCAGTGTGTGGGATTTAAGTAGAGACTAAGCGCTGGCTAGGCATTGAGTTATTGATTCTCATTGATTGATCTATTGAATTCCCAGTCTCTATTCTCACAAGCAGTCCCGAGAGAGCCTCGGACTGGTCCGCTTTGCTACCCTGAGAGCCAAGTGCTACGGGGGGTACTGGTCGCTCAGTTTTCGGGTCAATAGGCTTGTTAAAATTGCACGGTTGTTGGAGAACATTTGGAAGAGCGCCCCCCCAACATGGGGGGAGCGCGGACCCTTAGGGATAGGGGACGCTGGGGCCGAACCTCGCACTAGTTGTGCGCAGGCTGGCCATGGGCAGTGCTGGGCCGGTTTGGGCCGCCGCGCACTGGTGGGGGGGCATAAAAGCGCCCCCCCCCAGAAGGCTCGGCCTTCTTACTTCGTGCGCAGCGGCCCTGAGCGGACAGACCTGTCGGCGATCAGAGGATCAGGGAGTGGTAGCGCGGTGGCGAGGTCAAGTGTCTTTGAGGCAGCAGGCTATCCTTGTTCAGGGGTTCGAATCCAGCCCATGCCCGGAGGTGCCTGAGGACGGACCTGTCGAGCGTCTTGGATGAGAAGCAGGGGAGCGACCTTTTGAGAAGGGAAGCAGCAGTACCACGGACGCGTAGTTACAGGCGCAGGGGAGCGACCTCGTCAATCATTCGTGTGGGCAATTAAAGGAAAGCGAGGTGAGTGAGCGCACGGAGGCTAACTCCGTTGTTAGGAGGTTGTTCTGTGCGCGCTCTCACCTGCTAGGGGTTTCACCCCAGGTCAATTAGTTAAAGGGTTTCTCCCTGTTTTTAATGGTTTAAAATTTTGGGTGCCACGTGGGAGAGGGCTGTGGCGCTAGGGCTAAAGTGTTTGTGACAACAGATATTTGTTCTCCTTCCAATTCTCTTCAACTTTGTGGTACAGCGAAAGGGTGTCATATATCAATTGTTGAAGGTGCTTATTTGCAGGTATAATTGTGGTATTGGTAGGTTGGTAATTTTGTCACTAATTTGAACGTGTTTAATTGTGCATTGCGTGACAGTGTCTTAGGACTGTTATCCACTGTATTTTGCAAAAAGTGCTGTTGGCATTGGGCTAACAGATTATTCCTTTTAGGTTCATTTATTTAGAAAGTTTTCTTACCACTGCTTACAACTTGTTTACCTAATATTGGCATTATGGCAGCTAATAGGGTGAGAGGAGGTAAGAGGAAGGGCACAGATCCTGATCTTGCCCAACTATTAAAATTGGTCCTAGCTAAGTTAGGGGGCGGGGATTCAGAAGGGGAGGCTGCTCCTTCAGATGGAGATGACGGTGAGGTAGGCGCTTCCCGCCCGCGCCGTGCGCACGTAGCACCACCTGCAGCTTTTCCTCCAGTTAAGCGTAGGAATAAAAAACAGACTGGGGGGATGGTAGTACAACAACCTACGCCTCAGGCAGTTCTGGCCCCTCCTCCCCCTGTGATTGAGTTAGTCACAGTGGTGGCCCCCAGTATTGCAGCGGCTGCGCCTTCTGAAGAAATTGCTGGGCATCACGCAGGGGTAGGGTCGCCTAGCACGGGTCCGGCGGGAGGTGTGGAAGCTATGCTGGCGGATATATGGCGTTCTGTAGCAGCATTAGCAGCACCAGCCAATGATGTACCCACACAAGCATTACCCATTGCGCAGGGAGTGGCACCAGGAGCTAGCGCAGTCACAGAGCAGGGGCAGGCGGCTAGGGCCCATCCAGGGGCATCCCAGGACCTGACAACTCAAACATTGGTGTCAGTATCACAGATGTTGGCCAATCTCACTGTGCCAGTGCCAACACCACCCCCCACGACCCCATGGGCTAGTGACCCATTGCAGAACACGGTACTTGAACTTAAGCGCCAGGTGGAGGCATTGGTAGCAGCGCGTAATGTTCCTTCATTGCAGGTGGCGACCTCAGGCCCCTGTGTCAGCCAGGCACCGGGCCCGCTGTCTCAGACTCCTCCAGGTGGAAAAGAACATGGTAAGGTCATAGAACAGGGTGTTAACACCATAGTAACACCAGGTCCAGCTGAAGTCACGGGTGCAGACACATTGCTAACTAGGCCGGGGAAGTTAGCTGCACATGTGGCTTCTGAAATCAAAGAGAAAATATGGAAAGGGGATTTTGTGGACATTTTTAGCCTGGTAAGGGCTAAGAGAAGGGAAATAGAATCAAAGGATAAAGATACTAAAGCTTCATCATATACAGATAAAAAACCAAAGATAGAAGAGAATATTACAAATTGGTTATTCGGTTTTAATGTGTTTATGTCGGTCATGCTGGAAAAGAAGCCTGAAATTGGTCTGTCAATGATATTTTATGCAAACAAAATTTTAAAAGCTCACCATATGTACGGTGGGAACGCTTGGCTGGAGTACGACCGTGATTTCAGGTGGGCAAAGGTAGAGGATCCAGCAATTGGTTGGGACCAGACTGAAGTAAATGTTTGGCTGGAGTGCGTGAACAACAAATTACCCAGCAAGCAGCCCTTTCGAGCACTATACAAGCGACAAAAAAGGGTCTTGCTGGGCGTTTAACAAAAAAGTATGTTCACGCCCCCCTGGGACGTGCAAATTCAGGCACTCCTGTGCATTTTGTGGGCACCCCTCTCACCCCGAATTTAAATGCCTTAAAAAAGCAAAGGACAGAGCTAAGGAAGGGAGTAAATCCAGTACCTAGTTCTTCCTTGCCTTCTCCCATTCACTGAGAGGTTTTGTTGCCTTGGCTGAAGGTTTACCCAGTCAAGGCTTCAGCTGAACTACTGATTAAAGGTTTTTCACAGGGTTTTAGAATTCCAGCATTCCAGGTCCCCCCCTTAGGTCACTGCAGAAATCTTATGTCTGCCGTAAAAAACCCCAGCGTGGTGGCTAGGAAAATTGCAAAAGAATGCGCTCTAGGGAGACTGGCTGGCCCCTTCACTTCCCCACCCACAGCTAATTTTGTCTGTTCCCCATTAGGAGTAGTACCCAAAAAAGAGCCGGGGCAGTTCAGATTGATCCATGATCTATCAGCCCCACGCGGCGCCTCAGTGAATGAGGCGATAGATCCGACTTTATGTTCAGTGCGTTATGCTACCGTAGACCAGGCACTAGTGTTGCTGAGGGGTCTGGGGCGGGGTGCGCTCTTAGCAAAAACAGATATCGAAGCAGCTTTCTGGCTTTTGCCAGTTCACCCTGAAGATTACCATTTTTGGGGATTCCAATTTAATGTGGAGTATTTTTATGACAAATGTATGCCCATGGGATGCAGTGTGTCCTGCAGTTATTTCGAACAGTTTAGTTCTGCTTTGCAATGGATTTTCACCAGGCGTACAAGTCATGCGAATGTAATACATTATTTGGATGATTTCCTAGTGTTGGGCCCTCCTGAGTCAAACAAATGCCTTTGGGCCCTACAGTCTCTGACAACCATGTTCAGAGAATTCGGGGTCCCAATAGCCCAAGAAAAAACAGAAGGCCCCTCCACATGCATCACTTTCCTGGGCATAGAAATTGACACCATAGCGGGGGAGTGTCGCCTTCCTCTGGACAAGCTTCAAGTTTTTAAGGGGTCCATCAGAACTGTCTTATCCCATACCAAGGTCACCCTGCACCAATTGCAAGTCCTGGTGGGTCAATTGAATTTCGCCCTGAGGATCATTTCCATGGCCCGCCCCTTTTCCAGATCCATAGCTAGGTCTATGGCAGGGTTGACCGAGAAACACCATCACACCAGGCTGTCTGCTGAAGTAAGGGACGATTTGAGAGTGTGGGAAGCATTCCTACAAGACTTTAACGGGGCGGTGATCTGGCCTCATCCCCCTGCCGACAGTCCTTCTCTTGGCCTATTTACGGACGCTGCAGGCAGTGTGGGCTTTGGGGCTATACTTGGTTCTGCATGGTGCCGGGCAGATTGGCCAACTGGTTGGGTAGAGTTGGGGCTCACCAAAAATGTAGCATTCTTGGAATTATTTCCCATCATCGTAGCGGTTTCTGTTTGGGAGGACACATTGAGAAACAAGACAGTAGTATTTTGGTCAGACAACATGGCAGTCGTGGAGTCAATCAATAGACAAAAAGCTAGCTGCAGATGGGTGCTGAGACTACTTAAGTATCTGGTGCTGGAATGTTTGAAACTCAACATCACATTCCGGGCGAAACATGTTCCTGGGGTAAATAACAATGCAGCTGATGCCTTGTCTCGATCATTAATGCAGGATTTTCAGAGGTTCCACCCACAGGCGTCGGAGAGGATGACAGAGTTTCCAACATCACTGTGGAAGATTGGTGTCCCGCGCTGTCAGCCCTAGTAGGGGCTTCTTTGGCGACACGAACAAAGGGGGCATACGAAAGGGCCTTCTTCCATTATAGACTGTTTTTTAAATCAGTGAACTCCTCAGATTGGTTTTCATCCGAAGCAATCTGTGCCTTTTTGCAGCATTTAAAAAGCAATGGTAAACATGTCTCGTGCGCCAAGGCCAACTTGGCAGCCATCCGTTTTTTCGCCAAGCTAAGAGGGCAAGACTCTAAACTCAATGCCTTTATTATTAAACAGGCACTGGTGGGGTGGTCAACAGCGGAGGGCCCCAAAGTAGACTCCAGGCGGCCTATAACCCCCCAGGTATTAGAGAAATTGCTGGGTGCAGTTGCTGTAGTTTCTACCTCCCCGTTTGAGACTGCCTTATTCACATCAGCTTTTTTGGTGGCCTTCTATGGGGCCTTCCGTATTGGGGAAATGTTAGGTACTTCCAAGAGCGACCATGCAGGGGGTCTCCAGTGGCCAGATGTAATAATCAATAATAACTCCGCCACCATACTGCTGCGCAAATCAAAGACTGATCAGTTAGGAAAAGGGGCGAGGATTGCTCTTCGGGCAGCGCAGGGGTCTCTTATCTGTCCGGTTGCCAACCTAGATGCTTACCTAAAGGTGCGCCCTTTAGAAAAATCAACGGCGTTATTCATACACTCAAATGGGGACTGTCTGTCGCGCTACCAATTTACAGAGGTAATGAAAATATCATTAAAGGCAGCAGGCATAGAGCCTCTAGGTTACTCCCCTCACTCGTTCAGGATTGGCGCGGCTACGTTAGCTGCGGGGGCAGGCTTGCCCATCTCTGAAGTTAAGGCCATTGGCAGATGGTCGTCTAACTGTTATAAGCGTTACGTTAGGCCAGAGCTGGTCTAATTTGGATTTTGTGTGTATCTTAACATTCTGTATCATTCCTCACACAATTTTCCCTTTATTGCAGTAGATGGCTCCGCGTGTGGTTTGGGTACTGGGGCATTCATTCGTTCGTCGGGCGGCGTACCGGTTGCAGCAGCTCCGTAAACCGAATCCGGCGACAAGCTTAGATGTGGCCTTCAGGTGGTGCGGGGTTGGCGGCAAAGGAATTAAACAGCTACAGCAGCTGGTTGATTTGGCTCGCGGATGTGCAGGGCTGCAATCCCCGGACCACATCATCATTCACCTTGGGGGCAATGACCTGGTACATCTGGGTCATAAAGCCCTCAGAGAGGCAATATTCTTAGAAATAACAAAGCTTGCTAAGCAATTTCCTAATGCAGCCATCACCTGGTCTCACATGGTGCCACGGAAAAGATGGGGCCCAGGAATCAAACCAAGAACAATCAATGTGTCAGTTAGGCGGCTTAACGCGGAGATGTCAAAGCTTTGCCCTGGTCCAGGCCGTTTGTGGAACATCCCACATAGACAATTGAAAGGACCTGAAATGTTTCATAGGGATTTGGTTCATTTATCCGATGCAGGTACTGACCAATTCATGGCAGACATGTGGTTTTTCGCAAAGTGTTTGTTTTCTGGTGGGGAGGGCGTAGGACCCTGGGGCCCTGGTCGCCCTCGTGGCGCAGAAAGAGAGAATAAAGTAACCGGAAGCAACAGAGGGGACCCCAAGGGTGGGGCCCCGGTATAACAACAGAGATAGGATCCTGAAGTCCTGGACCAACCTGCGGATGGACACACCTGTTTGGGGGTAGGGAGCCCAGATCACTGGGGTGGTCAGGGGGCTCATGCCCTGGGCCGCCCTGGTACACCCCTTGGTTGATTGGTGTTTGGAGAGGGGGCGGAACCCTGAACATGGGGGCAAGGAACAGAGGAAGCAGGGATACCACCCCCCCTAAGGATACAGGTGACGACCAGTCCCTGTGTGGTCCAAAGGAGGTTCAGGACAGGAAGGGATCCTGTCAAAATAATCTATGGTTACAAAGTAGCATCTATAACAGTATATATATATTAAAGTTTGCAGTGAAATGTTTTAGTTGAGTAATATGCATATGATGACTTGCATAAATTGTGTTTATGAATTTTATGAAAGTATATTTAAAAATAAGTACTTCTTCCATCAAACAAAACTGTCTTGTCGGTTGGTGTATGACCAGTGTTGGGGTAAGGGCCCTACGGCGGCCTCAGAGTCCTATGGAAGAGCGCCCCCCCAACATGGGGGGAGCACGGCCCCTTAGGGATCGGGGACGCTGGGGCCGAACCTCGCACTAGTTGTGCGCAGGCTGGCCATGGGCTTCCGCTCGCGCGTCTCGCGAGACGCGGGAGCGGAAGTACGATGCTTGGAGAGCGTCGGTGGACGGGGGCAGTGCTGGGCCGGTTTGGGCCGCCGCGCACTGGTGGGGGGGCATAAAAGCGCCCCCCCCAGAAGGCTCGGCCTTCTTACTTCGTGCGCGGCGGCCCTGGGCGGACAGACCTGTCGGCGATTCCCACCCACCCTCTCCTTATTATTAGGCTTGGAGGAAGGGCGCAGAAAGAGAGAATAAAGTAACCGGAAGCAACAGAGGGGACCCCAAGGGTGGGGCCCCGGTATAACAACAGAGATAGGATCCTGAAGTCCTGGACCAACCTGCGGATGGACACACCTGTTTGGGGGTAGGGAGCCCAGATCACTGGGGTGGTCACGGGGCTCATGCCCTGGGCCGCCCTGGTACACCCCTTGGTTGATTGGTGTTTGGAGAGGGAGCGGAACCCTGAACATGGGGGCAAGGAACAGAGGAAGCAGGGATACCGCCCCCCCTAAGGATACAGGTGACGACCAGTCCCTGTGTGGTCCAAAGGAGGTTCAGGACAGGAAGGGATCCTGTCAAAATAATCTATGGTTACAAAGTAGCGTCTATAACAGTATATATATATTAAAGTTTGCAGTGAAATGTTTTAGTTGAGTAATGTGCATATGATGACTTGCATAAATTGTGTTTATGAATTTTATGAAAGTATATTTAAAAATAAATACTTCTTCCATCAAACAAAACTGTCTTGTCGGTTGGTGTATGACCGGTGTTGGGGTAAGGGCCCTATGGCGGCCTCCGAGTCCTATTAGTGACACTGACTGCACCAAGGCGCAGCAGAAGAGGTACACCTGCTTTATGCAGACAACAATGTTTTCTTGCACTAGTACAGGCATACTTATGGTCTATTTCAGTCATTACATTAACGGTTGATTTTTAGACACTCGCTTAAGATTTGAAGTTCATGTGTATTCTGAACCTATAGTTTAAGATGCTTGTAGCAATTGAGATAAGATGTGCAGAAATTCAGAGGTAGCTTCTCTGAACTAGTGAGCGCTAAGTAACCGAGGATAAACAGAGAGTTAAAGCAACTTTCTTAGAATACACCCAGTAATGGGATTTGTAAACATGACATTTAACGAGAGACTTACTGACTTTTGCAGTATCCCACACTTCTTGTCTAATATAACAATCTGTCTGTCTGATGTATTTAACAATAAAAATAAATCATGGTGTAATGCTTTGGCACCTACTCACTCACAGGTTTGTGCCTGGGCTTGTTTGCAATTCTTTTGTTAACTACCTTAAAAACATTATGATTTTCGGTTCCTTACAACAAATCACTGCAAATCACTGTTCACTGCAGTGGCGAAGGAAAGGCTAACAATGAATTGAAAGTGACATTTCTTCCTCGGGGTGAAAAGTCCCCTCAAGACATTGCTCAATCATGGGAAACAAGTTTTCTTTTAATGTTTTTAATTTGCTAAAAGCCATAAAACAGACACATCAGCACTCAGAAAGTGCAAATGTAATGACTTCAAAGTCTTGAAGTATTTAGATAAAGCGTTTTGAATAGTTGTCAGAATTGCTCAAGGAACATATCGTGTGACAGAAAAAAACATGTGCTATATATCCTTTACAAAAATATCATCCCATTAGTTGTAGATTTTCTATATTACTTCCAATTAAGCTATATTTTTGTAGACAATATTTAAGACAAAAAATTTCTTTCTGGCAATTTTTGGGTTATAGTGTTTTGGTACATCAAACATGCAAAACGTGATGAGATGAGTGCTTGAAATTTGTCTAACCACTGGCAATCGCTTCTTCCTTCTTTTGGTCATCATGCCACCTAAGTTTGGACCCAGACATATGCAAATCAGCATTGACCCTGCTTCTCATTAAAACAGTACAGACTGAACTGCCAGACCAGGTCCTCATCAAACCATAACACAAGCAACCTAGTACCGGTTTTGCTCTCATAAGGGCTCACCAGCCAGGTATAGCTTGGCTCCAGTGGCACAGTGAGAATGGGACATCTGGGCATTCACTTGCCACTTGGGGCAGTACACCACACACACAAAAGATGGCAGGAGCAATGAGTGCAATTTGACTAGCCACTGGCAAGATCTTGGGGTAGGATCCCCACTCATTTTCTTTTGCCCACCATGCCACCTCAGTTTGGATCCAGCCGTATGCAGATCAACTTTGACCATGCTCCTCATGGGAACAGTCCAGCCCGAATTGCCAGGCCAGGGCCTCACTTAACTAGAACACAAGCAACATAAGAGTTGGATTGCCATGATAAGAGCTTATCAGCCTGGTATAGCTTGGTTTCAGTGGCACTGTGAGCACAGGACTCACATGCACATCATAGCATACCCTTGCCACTTAGGACTGTACATCAAATACAACAAAGGTGATAGGAAGAATTATTACAATTTGTCTAACCACTGGCAGCCACTCGGGGTATCATCTCAACCCATCTTTCTTTTGATCACCATTGCAACCTCAGTTTGGACCAAGCTTTATGCAAATCAGCCTTGACTCTGCTCTGCATAGAAACACTCCAGCCCAAACTGCCAGGCGAGGTCCTCACTGAACCGGAACACAAGCAACCTGGGACCTATTTTGTGCTCATAAGGGCTCATCAGTAAGGAATAGCCTGGTTCCAGAACCGTACCTGGCACTTGGGCTGACTGTTCCTATGAGGAGCAGGGTCAAGGATGATTTGCATATGGCTGGGTCTAACCTGAGGTGGCATAGTGAGCACCAGAAACTATGAGATAATTTCATAATCATTGTATATGCACCAAGCCCCCAATAGGATCAGAGCATGAACAAGGAAGAACAAGAATGCATTTTCCAAATAATGGCTATGTTCCTCTGAATGTCCTTCTTGGTTGGTATTAAATTAAATTGCCGTTGATTAGAGGACGAGCATACTGGCACCCTCTGCATCAAATCAAATTAATATTATTTTCTAATGGTTGACAAAAAACTTGAAATGCACATTAGACATGTTCAAGTACATACTAAGAAATATGTCTGAAACAATAATCAAAAATTATACGAACTATTCACAAAAGTATATTTGGTCCAATACGTACATATATGACTGCATTTACCTTGCTTGCACGTACCAGGAATTTATAAAGATATTCCTGGAATACATAATCAAAACCTGTAAATCCCCCTAAATGGATGGAATTGTGGGTATCTTGGGACTTCCAAGACGTTGTAAGACTTGGCTGTTTCTTACATTTGTAGGCATTCACCAACTCCTACCAATTCCCTTGACAGCCTGGACATGGTCACATTTTGACTCCAGGACAATGCTGGCGTAAATACCATTCACAGGGTGGGAAAGAAAATGAAACACACCCAGATTTGAAGGGGGTGTAAGGGAAGAGGTTTCTCCAAACAAAAATATTTTAGGATTGGTTTTAGGAGTAAAAAAATGTGCAATGGCACGGTGGATGCGTGCTATTCCCTCTGTGCAGAGTTATTCACTACGAGGAAGTCCATAGTGTGGGAATGATATCCCATTTGAAAATCACATAGCTTTTATGGAATCTGCACTCAAACCTGCACCTGGCACAGCTTTCCGTGCAGATTTTTGGAGATTTGTTTGAATTCCAAAAAGTAGCAAATCTAGACTTGGATGCAAATGTAAATCTCCAAGTTTATATTTACTACTATTTTGTGAATTAACCTCTAAAAGAAGGGGCCTCATTTACAAAAATCAGACGCATCAGCCCGATGCATCAGATTTCTTGCACTGCCCTACGATCACCTAACGACACCCTGGATGCGCTGTACTTACAATACAGAGCTCCATGGCGCACATTTCCACAGATGCGTCAGAAATTCTGACACATTTGTTGGTGCTAAACTCACCCATTGCTGAAGTTGTGTCAAAAAATTATGCTATTCTAGCAATGCGAGGAGTCCCCCCAGAGAAAAAGCCCTGTGTCAATTTTACACCTGATCTGAGCAGGCTGTAAAATTCTGAAGCATTGATGTCGCAGAATGACCCATGGAAATGTTGTAAATTTCATTGAGTCAGCTCTGCATGGCTTTCCCGTGGGAACGCCTACCCTGCATACATTATACCTGGTACAGGTATAGTGTGACGCAAGGGTTTACAAACTGATGCATTGATCCTAATGCATCAGTTTGTAAATTTGGAGCAGTGTAAGGCATTGTTAGTGTAAAAAAAAATTACGCAACGGTGGCATAAAGGCCTTGTAAATGAGACCCAAGGTTTCTTAATGACAGTATGTGGTCCATGCCCCTTGCTCATTCTCACTGTGAACTGTGAATGTTGCAAGTGCCATAATGGTAGAGGGGATTGCAGCAGTTTTATATAAAGAACAAATTCAAATATGTTAAAACGTATGTTCAAATAATATTTTATGCTACAACACTGTGGGATTATATGTTCACTATTTTTGTGATTCGGAGTTTCCTAAGTGGTATTAAAACAAAATTGATTAAAAACAAATAACATCATGGTACTCTCACTCTGGGAAAGTATAAATAATCTTTTTGTTGATTATCAAAAATCATGAAACGTGTCTAAGAACATTTTCCAGTGCTTACTGAGAAGAATTTCCACTGGGAAAATGCACGCAGAACGAAAAAGGTATTGCGCAATAACTGAGGTCACAGCACCCATCTCTCCACTACAATTGTATTGAACCCTACAACTACCAGAATACCCTGGGAAGCTAGTGGCTTTGTCCAATAAGTGCTAATGTGTTGAGTGATGTGAAGCGATAATCGGTAAACACAGAATCTTTTCTTACATTTTCACTTCACACTAAAGCAGTTGTGTGCATCCTTACAGAGCAACGTACTGAACCAGTGGCAGGCTTCTGTTACCATATTATTTTAAGAGTTATCAATAAACTTTAGGGTAGTGGGAGAATTAATCCTGTCGCTGTGATTTAATAATTAAATTTACTATATAACGAGGAGTGTTGATTTATGCTTGTTACAAGGATGTCCAAATGCACCTGCGTTTCCTAGGCCCTGGGATCTGGTCTTTCAAATGTAATCCTACCACCTCATTTAACCTTAGATACAGTAAAACAACTATTATATTCCCAATCTATAATCAAATAGAATTGATCAGATTAACCTCCTTCTGTATTCCAATGCAGAATCAGCAATCAAAGTGATCTACAGTTATTGGTAAAGTGCCTATTATTTTAAAAGTAATCGCCATCCATAACCTGATGAACCACAAAGTAATCAGAGTTACCACTTTCTTTGATTCAATGCACACCAGTTTATGGTAAATCAACACTGGTAATGCAGTGAAGGGAAGAAAAAATAGAGTAACGTTTTCATGCACAGTAAAGTAATTAGTGTACTGTGCTGTAATTAGATGTTGTGTACAGTAATCTGAACGAACACCTTCTGTAATACACCGCAGAGTCATTTAATTAGATTATCTTTCTGCATGCCATAAAAGGGGGAAAAAACAGATTATGGTATGTCACTGTTTGTTAAAAATGCTTTTAATAAGTAAGGCACTAATACACACATATTGGACTATCACAAGTTCCCAATTGTATTATTAATAAATATGTGATAGATTTTTCAACTTCAATTATAAATACAATTACACAAAGGTGAAACTAACTGATGTATATTTATCACCACTGACGTAGGAGGTCGGAAGACTGGAGGTATGTGCTCAGCTCCCCTTCCCACTGCAGGGTCTGCTCCAGCCAGGAATCAACCATGTGTAGCATGTAGCCAGGGCATGTAGACAAGAGTTCTGCTTAGCATGGGCTTTACTCTCTAAGGCTCTGCTTGGGATCAGCCAAGCCTGTGTTTGGCAGTGTTAGAGGTACAGCCTGTGCTGTGCCTGCTTCATCTGCACCAGGAGGTTTGCACTTATCTGCCCCTGCTCTGCCCAAGAACAGGTGCCAAAGGTGCACCTGTTCTATCTGCACCGCAAAGTTTACACGGCTGATGCCCATTCTGTGCCTGTTCTATCTGCACAGGAGCTGTGTACGGCTTCTGCTCAATATGGACTTGTTCCATCTGCATTGCAAGGACTGCACGGCTGATGTCTATGATGCGCCTTTCCCTCTGTATCAGGAGGTTTGCACATCTGATGTCTGTTCTATCTGCACCAGGAGGTTTGCACTGCTTTGTCTGTGCTGTGCCTGTTCCATCTGTGCCAGCAGGTTTGCACGGCTGCTGCTCAAGGTGTTCCTATTCTATCTGCACCAGGAGGTTTGCACGGCTGCTGCTCAAGGCGTTCCAATTCTATCTGCACCAGGAGGTTTGCACGGCTGCTGCTCAAGGTGTTCCTATTCTATTTGCACCAGGAGGTTTGCACAGCTTTGTCTGTGCTGTGCGTGTTCCATCTGTACCAGGAGGTTTGCACGGCTGCTGCTGAAGGTGTTCCTATTCTATCTGCACCAGGAGGTTTGCACAGCTTTGTCTGTGCTGTGCCTGTTGCATCTGTGCCAGCAGGTTTGCACGGCTGCTGCTCAAGGCGTTCCTATTCTATCTGCACCAGGAGGTTTGCACGGCTGCTGCTCAAGGTGTTCCTATTCTATCTGCACCAGGAGGTTTGCACAGCTTTGTCTGTGCTGTGCCTGTTCCATCTGTGCCAGCAGGTTTGCACGGCTGCTGCTCAAGGCGTTCCTATTCTATCTGCACCAGGAGGTTTGCACGGCTGCTGCTCAAGGTGTTCCTATTCTATCTGCACCAGGAGGTTTGCACAGCTTTGTCTGTGCTGTGCCTGTTCCATCTGTGCCAGCAGGTTTGCACGGCTGCTGCTCAAGGCGTTCCTATTCTATCTGCACCAGCAGGTTTGCACGGCTGCTGCTCAAGGTGTTCCTATTCTATCTGCACCAGGAGGTTTGCACAGCTTTGTCTGTGCTGTGCGTGTTCCATCTGTACCAGGAGGTTTGCACGGCTGCTGCTCAAGGTGTTCCTATTCTATCTGCACCAGGAGGTTTGCACAGCTGCTGCTCAAGGTGTTCCTATTCTATCTGCACTAGGAGGTTTGCACGGCTGCCGCTCAAGGTGTTCCTATTCTATCTGCACCAGGAGGTTTGCACAGCTTTGTCTGTGCTGTGCCTGTTCCATCTGTGCCAGCAGGTTTGCACGGCTGCTGCTCAAGGTGTTCCTATTCTATCTGCACCAGGAGGTTTGCACAGCTTTGTCTGTGCTGTGCGTGTTCCATCTGTACCAGGAGCTTTGCACGGCTGCTGCTCAAGGTGTTCCTATTCTATCTGCACCAGGAGGTTTGCACAGCTGCTGCTCAAGGTGTTCCTATTCTATCTGCACTAGGAGGTTTGCACGGCTGCCGCTCAAGGTGTTCCTATTCTATCTGCACCAGGAGGTTTGCAAGGTTGCTGTTTATAAGGTGCCTTTCTATCTGTACTAGAGAATTTGCACTTGTGCTGCCAATGTTGTGCCTGTTCTGTCTGCACCAGGAGGTTTGCACTGCTACTGCCAACTTTGTGCCAATTCTCTGCATTTTAGAGAACCTTGACAAAAAGTTGTCTAATCAGTTTTTTTCAATTATTCGTTGGCGTGTAGAACCTAATAAAAAATGAATAGCTGCCGATGTGCTATACTGCTGCTTATGTTTTTAAGTAACCACGATGAAACCGAGCAGTGCTCTATTTGTCTTTGGTGCACGTTGCTCTCAATGCATAAATACTTGAAGATGTAATTTCAATGTGTACAGGAGACAAAAATAATCGCGCACGAGTCGGCAGGAGGCTCACGCAAAACAAACAGCGGTTTCATCCCATGTCGAAGTAAAGGGCAGGTGCGCTGCCCAGGCTTGCAGCAGCAGCGCCAAAAGCTGAGGCCCAGCCGCCCGCTCCCTCTGAGTAAGCAGTTTCGCTTGGCGCTTCCCAGGCGAGCCGTGGGCGCTACAAGGCTTTGTAGTGACAGAGAGTAATTGCTTCAGAAGCGTGAGAAACGAGCAAAGTGGAGGTGCCCGAGAGTGGCGCGTGCGCGGCGCCTGCAGGTGCAAGTACCAAACAGGATCGGCTTCCAAGAACGACCTCGTGATGAAACACTTACTGTAATCAAGGATGTGCAGCAGCGGAGGTTCAGGGCACCATGTAAGCGATGTTCACCTTTTTATGTTTACTTCAGAAGCCACTTCCTTCTCGATCGTTGAAGTTCTTTAACACGGCCTTGATTCCAAATAGCGCACCCGGAATTCGCAATATACACGGTACAGCTTGTTACCAGAGTGGCTAACCGTCTGAGTGCTCCACATAGGGGTGGCAAGCGCTCCACAAATGCTACAACGCAACTTGGTGTGGTAATTACCGTGTACGATAACACTACACCCTTGCAAGTTGCGGGCAATTACTGAAATTAATGTTTTTGGACTAATTACCATATGCAGTACCCGTATTCTGGAATGTTCCCCATAGATATTTTCTGGTAAATATGTCCTCGGAAAACTTTAAGGGTGTTGTATTAGACTACAGTTTGGCCACTAACTCCTATTACTCGCTGGGTCCCAAAAAAAAAAAAAAATTGGTACGAGGGCCGAAGTATTAAAAAGATACTATATTGGGGGCCTTGGCCAATCGCAGAGGAAGGTGACCACTTGTTGAATCTGCTCCGACACTAAGCCAGCCGTATCCCCTACCATCCGCACAATAATCCGCTCTCCGGCACAGCCCACAAGGACTACGAATGTGGGGTGGTGCAAAGGTGTTGGTGAGCTGTCAAAGACCATCACAACCACAGCCGGGGACCGAAGACGGCTGCAACCTGCATCTGCGGTTGGATCCCCGAGCTCAATTACTGGAGCAGCGACACAGAGGGGAAAGAGAGAGAGGCATCAACCATGCAGTCCTCCGCCTTATGAGGGGATGCAGCATCATAACATCACGGGTGATCTAGGGTAAGTGTAGGGGCCCTGATTGTGAGGAGGCGACCAGAGAGAGCACCATGACCTAAAGAAGTGTCCAGCTTCCCATGCCCGATTGTTGAGGCCAGAGCCCGACGAGGAGGAGAATGAGTCTGTCTTGCGCCTCTCCCAGCTTCTGAGGAATTTGGGCACCATAGTGTGACCAGGTTCCAGGGGACACCCGGGAGCCCAAAGTTGAGGAGGTAACTAGAGCAGACACCATGCCTAGAAAGAGCAGCATGGACGCTTCAGGGTGAAGAATCAGTGTCAAGTATGGTGACCATCATGGCATGAAGGCAAATTCAGGATGGGACTGTAAAAAAATGAGGACGAAGGGTCAAAATTCAGGACAAAAATTCTGGACAAAAGGAGGAGCAGCCATATCCACTGGTTTATCAATGATTTATTTACTATTCTTAATATGGCACTACTTATTCACTGTGTTGTAATTGAGATTGCCTTTAGGTATGCTACTTTCAGAGGTGCATTATGTCCTTGTTCGATAGTAAATTGATGCCGTTGAGCACAGTGTCAAGGTAATCCCTCCTGCCCAAATATAACCAGTCATTCAGTCTTGGAAGGTAAATGTCTTTTTCACCTTCGGCTAGTTCAGTTAGGTTGAACAAACACATGTAACCCACCTGACCCTCCACTATACATCAAACCTAAAACAATTAATGAGACAGAGCAGATAGTGTGGGTAACAGTTTCCCACCAAATGTTAGGATGTAAAGTTCCCACAACTCGTCTGTAGTCTCACAGCACCAAGAGGGCCAAACTGCTGCATTAAAGTGTGCGTTAGGGACCCATATTTATTTAGGACCTGGAAGCCCGACCACCAGAAAGAGATTTAAAGAGCATGATTAAGTAATGATCAGATGGGAGAGCCGCAGCAACTGATTCAAATGGTAATTGCTTAGAACCAGATAAATATGAGAAAAATAAAGCAGTACAGTTCCTAAAAACAGATCCTCCATGAATACTGGAAAGTATTGCGTACCTTTAGAGTAGTCTCACTAGAGAGGCCAGAAACAGAAGTGGCACTGTCAAGTGGTTGAATGAGCAGCACCCTCACACCCTGGCAAACTCTGCTAGTTTCGATGGTTCATTGGTAGTGATTTTGGACGGCAGGTAGGTGCTGGCCCTTGGAATGTTGGGTCCTGGGAAACTGCCCACTTTGTCTATGTCTAAAAATAGCTCTGTAGTGGAGCCAAAGCTGAACCAGTTGTCATGCTCATCTCTAAGAGCCAAAGAGCATGCAGAACCTTCAAAATATTTGGGATACAAATTACACAACAAACAAAATATAAGAAAATGATAACACGTTAAATCTAGAAAGTCTTTTTTCAACACATGGAAGTGTTTTAATTTAGTATATTAGATCACAACATCGCATTGACATTAATTTGAATTGGAAGTTTCTAAACATGATTTTTAAAACAATTATTGACCCTCCGTCCTGACAAAGCAATGACTGAACAAAGCGTATGAATTTTGGCCTTATGCCATGGGCAATATTATTTTTATGGATGGAGCAACATTACAGGCTATTGAAGCACATACAAGTTAGGTTTTTACTCCAGACCCATCTTGAACAGAATTACTTAAATATGCTCTCAAATGTCATCACCAAGTAAACTAGACACATGAAGTTACTTGATTTAACTTAAATCACTCTAGTTAGTCATGCGGGTGAGCCAGGATTTGAAACCAGGTTTCCTGGTCACACATAGTGCAATTAAGCAACTGACTAGTTCACTTTCTTTTCTCAATCCCTTTTATCACAATAGGACAGTGTTTTAAGCAATTCTGTCAGATGAATAGTACACTGTGTTAAGTGAATACAGATCAAAGGTTAAGTTGACACAATGTATAAAACAAAGGCATATAATGAAGCTGAGGGACTGAGGGCCAACATATGCTAACATCACTGGCTTTCTTAGTGTTTGAAGGGCATTAAGAAAAGTATGAATACTGTGATCACAAGTGCAATAGGGACATGGTCAGTGAACGTGGAGATAGAATTAAAGGCATAGCTAAAAATAACAAAGTATTCTGTGCCTAATTGTTGATCTTTCACCATAAGGTATCTGCATATAAAATAATGCACACCTTAAATGTAAAGTAAATGCAAGTTTAAAAACACCAGTGGGAAATATGCTATTTTATGTTATGAAACCTCTGTTGGTTAATGTGATCACTGCAAATATGTGTGTACAACCAAAAGCCCATTGAAATTAATTCTGTTTGGTTCAGCAAGACATAGGCACTCATTATGACCCTGGCGGTGGGCGGAGAAGTGGCGGTCTTACCGCCAACAGGCTGGCGGTAAAAAAATTGGAATTATGACCATGGCGGTTACCGCCATGGTCATCCGCCACTTCTCCAATCCGACCTCCAGGGCGGAGACGACCGCTGGGCTGGAGACTTGAGTCTCCAGCCTGGCGGCCGTCACAAGACCGCCGGCGGTATCAAGACCCGGTGACCGCCATGGATTTCATGGGTTTGGGAACCGCCATGAAATCCATGGCGGTAAGCACTATCAGTGCCAGGGAATTCCTTCCCTGGCACTGATAGGGGTCTCCCCCACCCGCTTCCTCCCCCCACACCTCCCACCCCACTGCCACCCCCCAAAGGTGGCAGGACCCCCCTCCCCACCCCTACCCCCAACATCACAACCCAGACACACACCGTACACGCATGCATACACCACCAACACACATACTTGCACACATATCACCAAACATGCCCACAGACACACACACAGTCATACACGCACACCCACATACAGACATACACGCACACATCCATTCAGACATACAGACAGACATGCACACATTTCCAAACACAACACACCCCGCATGCATACACGCACTCACACACCCCCTCTACAAACTCACACGCACACCTCCATTCACGCACACAACCCACAACACCCCCCCACCCCCCTCCCCTAGCGGACGATCAACTTACCTGGTCCATTGATCCTCCGGGAGGGGACGGGATCCATGGGGGCTGCTCCGCCGCCAGCACCCCTTCAACAGAACACCGCCATGCCGAATCACGGAATGTGATTCGGTGGGCGGTGTTCTGTTGACGGGGCGGTGGAGCAACCTCCACTTCCCCGCCGACCACCAGTATGGCTGCAGGTGGCTCTATGTCCGGAAAAGGACGGAGGGCTGCCAGTAGTCATAATTCGCCGAGCAGAAAACCGCCTGCACTGGCGGTCTTCAGCACGGCGGTCCCTCTACAGTCTTGCAAAAAGACCGCCGAGGTTGTAATGACCACCATTGTGGCTTGTGTATCTTTAGTGCTAGGAGACCCTGCACTTGACAGAAAGCACTATGAATGTGTAAGTCATTATTTTAAATTTGCATTACACACAGTATAAGATAGGCTGCCACAAAATGTGGACATCAAATTAGGGTAAAATAAAAAAAGTGTTTTTAAACTGTACATTTTAGTAATCTGGAGACTGCACTTATTGCAACCAGTGTTACAACCATCATTAAAAGCAGGCACACCACAACTCAGAGCCAAACATCCCCTACAATACCTCTCAAAAAGAATAAATCTTTGTCTTCAGTAATCTTAAAGTGTCTATTAACTCCACCTCTACTTGCTCCCAGGCAGCCTTTATATGTGTCTGCCCCTCCCTCGGGATCACAGCACAGGCGACCTTTCACTCAAAGCATTTAACTGTAGCATAAGTCTTTTAGCTTAAAGGCTAAAATTCTGGACAATTGAAATATTCATTATGGACAACTGACTTTGGGGTTAATTCATGGACAGTCCGTGAAAATTACAGACGGGTGGTCACCCTAGTATCAGGTGAGGCTTGTGTGTCAGGGCGTCCTTGGCCTAGAAACAGTGCGGTAGGCCTTTAGGAAAACCTGGAGGCCAGAGAGAGAAAGAGAGAGAGAGAGAGAGCAAGTGGTGAAAGCTCCGGCAGGTGACAATGAGAACCCTCCCATATAGGCAATGGTTTGCAGGTGAACAAACTACCAAAACAACTGGCAGCATGCTGGTAAGAGTGTGTAGCAAACAAAGTTAGACAGATGTGCAATGCCCAAGGCACCAAGGGCCAGATGTACAAAGCTTTTTAGTGGTTGCAAATGGTCCAATTCGTAGAATAGGGCTGTTTGCAACAGCTAAAAAGTTGTTTCCTATGTACAAAACCCTATTTTGTGATTTGGTAACCTATTACCCGATCATAAAATGGGTTATCGCCTTCCAGTGGTATGTATGAATGTTTTGCAACCAAAATGCGATCTCAAAACATTCTCTTTTTACCACCAAATTCAATTTGCTGGTAACCCATTTGCAAACAAGAACTGGTCCCCAAGGGCCCCTTTCACCTTTGTGACTAGTCGTAAATAAAGTTTTTAGAAGCAGGCAGTGGTCCCATGAACTACTGCCTACTCTTAAAAAATGAAAAGAAAACTTCATTTTTGTTCTTTAAATGCAATTGTTTTCTTTTAAGGAAAACGGGCCACATTAAAAAAACACATTGCTTTATTTAAAAGCAAACACAGATATGGTAGTCTGCTGTCTCAAGCAGGCCACCATCCCCGTGTTTTTAGCGATTTCCAATGGGTCACAAATTGCAGCCTACCTTGTGAGTTATGAATGAGGTAGGTCTATTTGAGACCCACTGGGAAGCGTAAATTAAACTCAGTAGAGTTTTGATTTGAAATTGCTATTTCCTAATTGCTATTCACATGGAATCACACTTAGGAACTCAGTTTCAAACGTACATACATGTGGCCCCAGTGGGGACCCAAGGAGCGAGCTCACCCTGAAAGTCAAAATGGAGGCAATTCATGGTTTCCAGGGCTCATTGGATTCTAAAATTGACTCTGTAACAACTGAAGTCATACTCCACTCCTGCGGTCGGACGAGCACAAAATGGGTGACAGGGTCACAGAAAATGGAGCCCTGCTGGCCACATCCCACACACAGACAAGGACCCTCAGACATCAAGTCAGTCATCTCCAGGTGGTTGCGGAGACAGTGGGGGCTAAACTGGAAAACAATGAAGGGCCATTCAGAGAGTGGTGACAGAGTTAAAAACATAAGGGGGTTAGTACAACTTTGGAGGAGGTGTTAATCCGTCCCAAAAGTGACGGTAAAGTGACGGATATACCACCAGCCGTATTACGAGTCCATTATATCATATGGAACTCGCAGACAGTGAAAAGTGCGACGGGTGCAACTGCACCCATCGCATGGCCGCAACACCGCTGGCTCCATTTGGAGCCGGCTCCCATGTTGTGGCCCACATCCCCGCTGGGCCGGCGGGTCCAAATGGGCACCGCAGGAGTGCGGCTGCGTTGGCGGCCGCCCGGCGGTTACAGCCAATGTTGTAATGAGGCCCTAAATCGGGAGTCTAGGGAGAGCAATAGCCCATGGACATTGCCCGGGCAAGCTGAGGGTCTCCGCAGGTGGAGGCAGGATTAGACCAGAATACAGATGCCCATTAGTGTACAGAGCAGCTTCCTTCTAGCAGAGTTCACTGAAATGACCAGAAATGTGGACTGAATGGATGAAACAAACTCATACTGAACACCAAAATCACCCAGATCATGTATCTCTGCTAGTGTGGTGCGGCACACAACAAAGAACAGTGATTAGTAAATTGGAGGGGGAGTTGTGATTACTTGACAACGATGGCCATGTCACCTGTAAGGTTTACACTGGTTGTGCTGTGACAAGCACTCTGCAATATTGGGTGGGTGGGCAGTTCTAAGGGAGGGGGGAGCTCTTTGATTGAGTTGCCTATCTTTCTTTCTGCTGTTGGATTTTTGTGCTGAACTATGCAAAAAGAGGGAACTTTTCAACTCCAAATAGGTTAACCAATGAGTCAACGACTATGAGATCAGGACTGGGTGGGCCCCAGTACAGGACAGTATTGCTATACCTTGACCAATGTAAGATCACTAAAAAATACTTTTGTGTAATGTTAACGGCGTAGGTCACATGATAATAAGAGGAGTAATCATTGAATACTTTAAAAGGGATACACCTGATATAGTGATGGTTTCAAGTGACACACATGATAGGTAATAAATACAAAGTCTTGGATAGATGGGGCTACACAATGCTAGCCCATGCAGGGTACACCTCGGGCTCCAGAGGGGTGGGTATACTCATCAATAAAATGGCCTCCATGGACTCAAAGCGGACATGGACCGACCCACAGGGCAGGTACGTGGCTCTCTCAGGAAGCTGGGAAGGTTTGAAAATAAACATTTGCTCTGTCTACATCCCATCCAAGCTATATACACTAGCACTACCAGACATGAGCTCCCTACTCCTGTAACTACCAGAAGGCACATTGCTGATTAGAGCTGATTTTAACATTGTTTTAAGTGACAACTGACGCAGATTGACAAGTGTTAGACCTGGCATCCTTGGCGACGTTTCCCCCTGTCTTTTTGCCTCTGTCTCCTGTATTTTTGCCGGATTGGCATATTTGATTTACTAGTGAGTCCCTAGTATAGTGCACCATGTGTGTCCAAGGCCTGTTTAGCAAATCGTACTAATAAGCCTGCAGCACTGATTGTGCCACCCACATGAGCAGCCCTATAAACATGTCTCACACCTGCCATTGCAGTGTATGTACATGCAGTTTTACACTGCATGTTGTCCTGGCAAAATCTTCCCAGTTTAGTACATGTAGGGCACCCCTAAGGTAGGCCCAAGGTAGCCTCATGGGAAGAATGCAGTGGATTTAAAAGGTAGAACATGTACTAGTGTGTTTTACATGTCCTGATGGTGAAATACTGCCAAATTTGTTTTTCACTATTGCAAGGCCTATCTCTCCCATACGTTAACACAGGGATTACCTTGAAATATCTTTTAAGTGAATTTCCCATAGGAAGTAGATAGAGATGTGGAGTTTGGGGTCTCTGAACTCACAATTTAAAATTACATCCCTTAGTGAGGTGGTTTTTAAATTGTGTGTTTGAAAATTCCACTTTTAGAAAGTGGGCATTTTCCTGCTTAACCATTCTGTGCCTCTGCCTGGATGTGGAATCCACGTCTGGGTCACGATGACAGTTGAGCTGTATGTGAATTCACTCTAGACAGTCACACGAAGGGAGCTGATGTGTGCCGTGCATATCCTGATGGATCTTCCTGGGCTAGAGTGGTAGGAGGAGCTCACACACCACCTTACTAAGGCAGTGCCTGTCCTTACACAATGCAGTCTCCAATCCTTTAGAGTGTGTCTGGGACCAGGGCAGAAGCTTTGTGCACTACAAACACGTTCATTTGAAGTTTGCCTACTTCAAAGGCAAAAATGAGTACAAATAAGTATTGGACCTAAAATCACAGACTTTTAGAAAATGTCTGGATCAAGAGGAGACTCTGACAAGGAGAATTGCTTAACAGCTGTGAGGAGGAGTACTGCCCCTTTGCTGTGTGTGGTTTGCTAGGTTGGCCTGTCATTGCTGCTTCTGCTTTGGAGAGGACAAAGACTGGACTTTGCTATGTATCCTGCTTGTAAAGTTTCTCTAAGGGCTTGGAGAGAGTTTCCTCTTGTTAAGAAGTCTCAGGAACATCAAATACTTCACCTGCCAGCCCCTGGGTTCTCTTGCTAAGGAACTTGACTTACCAATGGGTGCCCACTACAGTTCCTGTGTACTTGGGAGTGAAGTCTGGCAAAAAACAAGAAGAACCAGTCACACCGACTCTGGACGGCTCCAGAGCTGGCTCCAGTGCCCAACTCCATGCCGCTGCCTGCACCCCAAGCCATGGTCCCCGAAGAAGTGCGGCGACAGTGAGCGACATCGCTGGCCCAACACCGCCTCAGCACCTCTGAAATCCGGCAACATCCTGAGTCCCGAGTGTTGTTTCACTGACGGCCGTGACACCGGACTTCGCCGCGGCACCTGTAGCCCGTGGTGTGACCGCAACACTGCAAAGTCGCCTCATTGCGTTTTGACCCGCTGGACTCAACAACCCCACCGGATGGTAAGAACTGATGCCTCACTGCCAATGCCACCTCACCTCTGCTGCCTCTGCAAGGAACTGATTCCTCACCTCCCCTGTGTAGCAGTAAGGAACTGACAACTCACCTCCTGCGTAGCAGTATGGAACTGACGCTGCACAGGCTCCAGCGACGCCTCAGCTCCCCAACTCCATGCCGCTTCTTTTACTCTGCCTCGTTTCTAAGGTACTGTACCTGGGGTACATGTGACTCCATGATCGGTGCCACAGTACCACTCAAGTGGCATCTGACTATTGGGAATGACTCTGTCACAATGCCGTGATAGCACCAGTTGGAGCTTTTTTGTTCCTAAATCCTTTTATTGGGGTTTAGTCTTTTAAAATTCATATCTTTGCTTGTGTATGTTGGATTTTTGTCATCCTGCAATGTTTTACTTATATAATTATTGGCTATTTTTCTAAACTGGTGTGGTGCTCATTTGTAGTGTTTTCACTCTGTTGTGCTGTGCCTGACTCCTTGTGCCAAGCTACCAAGGGGGTGAGCAGGGGTTATTTTAGGAGTGGGACTCCATTACCCTGACCAGAGTGAGAGTCCCTACTTGGAGAAGGTGTAAACTGACTGCCAACTAGAGACCTCATTTCTAACTACAAGTAGGGCAATGCAGGAAAAACCAAGGCCCCTCCCAGATGTTTTACCCATGACAGACTAGTCTGGTGGATCTAAGGACAGTACACAACCCTCAAGACTGACAGTATACATACTAATCAGGTGCACATGGGAGCCTTTCTCGTATTGACTACCGCCTCCCCTACCACCTGCAAGCACGCCTGTACTCGAAAGTCTAACACTTTTCCAAAAGAATCTCAGAGCACTCACCAGTATGAGCAGTGGTACATTACCAGCCAGACACTCAACGGGCGTGGTCTGCATGGCGGAGATGGCAGCCTCAATCTAACCTAACTCCATGCTGGATGCCCGCATCTTATCAACAGTTCTGCTCCCCTGTGCCATCCGGACGTCCTCAGTCACTCGTTGGTGACCTGCAGTGCGGGGACCCCATGGAACTGCTTGGACCAGTGGAGAAGGATCAGCTGAGGAAGTGGCGTGCCTCACCTTTTCTGATCGGCCTCTCGCGACAGATGTGTGTGAGTCCGATACATGGTTAAGAACTGAGGTGGTGATTCTCTGCCTGGCTGCCTCCTACAAGCATCTCGCACCCCCTCTGGAACGGCGCAAGGGTCCCGGAGCGGGAGAGGAATGCTCCCCCATCCACTACGCTCTCCGATTGAAGATGGAGTTGTGCGGCCTTGCCGTGGCCAGCCACCACAGCTCCTTAATTACCAGAAGAAGTGCCTCCCATCATGCTGATGCACCACAAGGGCCACTCAACATGCCTGAGGCCTCGGCCTGAGGCCTACGTGATACCAATTGACGCTGCATGCGGAGGCAACTGGATTGGAGACAACCTGTGCCTTCGCTAGTTGGCACCCATGAAAGTCCCCACTTCTCATCTGCTAATCGACTGAAAAGGATGACGTGATCACTGAGCGCTTGGCCCCTTGGTTCAGGGATCCTACAAGCATTTATGTTACTCTGCATGCAGCAGTAAGGAGCCCACACAGATTGCTTTGCTTCTCCCTCTCCTTACTGCAGGGGTGTGCTCCCGCATTAACTTTTGCACGACCATTTGTGTGTATGGGTGACCCTGAAGCCTGCCAACTCCCCCTTCCTTACACGCAAGTGGGACATTAAACTGCTGCCAACATAGTGTGCACAGAATTCACCCATTAGACATCCCAGCTGGGGCTGTTATGACTCTGTAAGGGTTCTTCCTCTGCTACTGACACTGAGGAACTCTATGGTCTGCCTCTTATACCTGTAATTCACCTACTGATCAGTCTTTCTGCAACCACAGGCATTTGCCTGCTATCACTGCTGCCCACCCACCATGCAGTGATCCTTATGCTAGTGACCGCCTGCAGATCCCTACTCATTGCACTGAGGGTATGATTACTCACACAGCTGTTACTCGCTGCTTCCTTTTTTCAGTGCCTATTTCCTGGATACCATACTTGGGTGTAACTTTGCCACTCTACTACTCACTGGGGCACATACATCTGAATCCTGTCCATCTTGCACTGCAGGCCAATGCAGATGTCTCCTGTCCGCATAAGAGGCAAATTACTGTTTATTCACACCAGATACGTCTCCTATGCACTCTGCATCTGCCTCTGGTTAACAACCCTGACCTGCTCACTTGCTCTGGGTGCTCAACTCAGACCTGGCGGGGCTGTTTGTGCTGCACACCTATTGGACCCCATCAGTGCAAGCTGGCCCTACCACTGTTGAATTGTGGTTTGGAATACTTATGCTGTATAGCGTCCTCGTCCACCTCGGGTGCTTGCAAGTGGGAACCCACTGCTATAGACTTTCGTGGTTGTACTTGATTACCTTAGCCTTTTACCATGGGATGCCTCCAGTCTGGCACCCACAATCCGCCTGCACCATCTGAGGATTCTGTTTCTTCACCTCCCCAGACCCTCCTCAGTCAACACAATCAGCAGCCACTACATCTATCAACAGCAAACTGGATGCAGTTTTGACAGTCATTGAAAGTTCTCAGACTTCATTGTAATACCAGATTGACACTATCGCTACCAACCGCACGTTGCTGTGGGCGGACCATCGTATTCTGGCCGACATGGTTTGGGCCTCTGAACAAAACATCATCACCCTACAACCTCTGGTACGAGACACAGATAAATGCCTGCAGACTATGAAGAAACAGATTCACTTACTGGAGGAGAGGGCCGAAGATTCCAAAGGGAGCTTTCACTGAAATAATGTTCGCATTGTAAGGCTCCCTGAAAACACAGAGGGTTCGGACCCTGTTTCCTGTGTGGAAACCTGGCTGGGGTGAATAGTGCCTGAGTCCACGCTATCTCCATTTTTTACTGTTGAGAGAGCCCATAGTGTGCCTCCACGCTGTCTTCCCCCAGGATCAAACCCCAGGCCCATGGTGGTTCGACTACTATACTACTGCGACTGTTATGCCATATTGTGTGAGACCCGCAAACTGCCAGATCTGCCACTGGACAATGCACATACCCTGAAGTTTCCGGACTAAACCTTGCTGGTGCAATGACAGAGAAACTCCTTTCTTGCCGCTAAACATCACCTACATGAGCTGGGACTCCAGTACTCGCTCCTCTTCCCTGCTTGACTCCTGGTGGTACACAATAGCAAGTCAAGATTCTTCACAGATCCTAAAGAGGTTTAGGCCTGGCTGAGTCATTGGGCCCGTGCACTTCAGGCTATGTTAATCGGGGCGATGCACCTGCTCTCGGCATGGCAGGAGGAGACCCTAGTCGCAAGCGCAAAAGCTGTGATTGCCATTCACACCCATGAGGTACCCCAAACTTAGAAGGATTAATTGATGAACGCAGGAAGGAGTTACAAACTGCTGCCGTATTTCGTGAATCGACGCCCTTGTCCAGCTCGAAGCCCTCCAGTAAAGAGAGCTCTATGTCCACTTGCCCCTCACAACCAAATTTCACAACATTTCCACAAATAACTACGCAGAAGGCTGTTGACCTTGGTTAATATATATTTGTTATGCGTTTCGGTTTTCCTTTTCTGTTCTTTCAGAGATCTGATGAGGTTTATGAGAAAATGCAGTCATGTATGCTATTTGGTTTGTACACTTACCATTATCACCCTCTCCCTCTAGCTAAGCTAAAGAGGGTCAAGTGCTGTTTTAATTCTTAGGCGTAGGGGCACTTAAGGATACATGTTTTGACATACAGTACATCCTCCCCATTGGTTGGCTGCGATCCTTCAGTATGTTTCCAAAGTGTTTGTGTGGTCACATGCTGCTTTTCCATTCGTATAGTTTTGCTCAGTTATGGCTGTTACCTCTTTTGATTTGTTTCTACTGTGCCCTACTTTGTTTACACAACCGGAGAGCCAACCACTCATCTCTCACCTACTTTTGCCTTTACTTCCCTCTCCCCACGACTACAGTGTACATGACTAAACCCAACATAACAATCTGGAATGTCTGCAGAATCCACTTCCCGTCTCGCCGCTGTGCTATTTATTCCTAGCTGCACCGTCACTCTGCCCATAAAGCCTCACTACAAGAATCACATATTGTACTTGTGCAGGCTGTGCGGTTGCAGCGGCACTGAAGGGGTCCATTTTTCTCCACCAACTTTTCCACCTACCCCAGAGTACCTTGATTTGGATAAGGGCTAGCGCCCTCTTTGACCCAGTAACCTCTGTAAAACGGAGGGCCGATATGCGCTTGTTAAGGGCCATCTTGACAGCCATCATGTACTCCTGGGCTCCATTTATGCACCCAACTCTGATCAACAGAGATTCCTTAATCATCTCACAAAGGTGTTATCGAAATGGACTGAGATTCTGTGGCTCTTTTGGGGAGATTTTATTAGTGTGCTTGTCACCGAACTAGGCCATTCTTGCCCCTCGCATGACTGCCACCCCTAATGCTCAAGCACTGACTGCATGACTTGCTCATTAGTATCTGACTGATGTCCGAAGGACCCACAACCCACAGACTAGAGTCTATTCCTTCTACTGTAGCCCGCATAAGCTTCATGTCCATATAGATATATTTTTGGGCTCCCAGTTTATTCTTTTCCTAATTGCACACACTGATTATCTAGGTCGCACCCATTCAGATCATAATCCCCAGACTCTGTATCTATTGGGATGGTGTCCCTCTCTGATTCCTACTTGGGGGCTGCAAGCAGCTACCCTGGAGGATCCCCCTTTTGATCAGCTCTCGATTCTGCTATAGGCGAACATTTTGAACTTGATGCTGATACAGAGTCCTCTTGCTTAATTGAAAGGGACGCCTTCAAGACAGCGATTCCGGTCACTGTTTGGGTTCCACATGGAACATGAACAGAGACATCTCCTGCACTGAGTAAGATCTTCTTGATCTGGAAACCCAAGCAATAACACACCCAGAGACACGCACTACCATCCACAAGGCACAATGCGAACACACTAAGCTTCTAAAGTGTCTTCACTACATTAATTACACTGCAGACACGTCCAGAACCCACGCATCTGCAGACAAAGCAGGATCCCTATTAGCCTGGCTCATTAGGCAGGAATACCCCAGGTATTCTATACTGTCACCTTGCTTGTCTGAAGATGCCCTTTTACACTCACAATCATCCATCTATGCTGAAATGACACAAAATTATGCCACAATGTATAAACACGCCCCTGGCTCAAAGCTCCAAGACACTGACTTCTTTCTCATATAACATTAACCACCATTGCTTCCGATCAGAGACTCGAATTTGATGCATCCATCTCTTTATTCAAGGTACAGGAAATCATATGTTCTCTGGCTACAGGAAAGTCCCCAGTACCCGATGGGCTACCATCAGAGTTCTACAAGGCCTACATTACACATCCGGCTCCCCATCTTCTGACTTTATATGATGAGGTTCTGCAAGAGGCCTTTTTACCACCTTCTGTCCGCGAGGCCTTGCTTATCTCTTTACCCAAACCTGACTGAGACCCCATGATACTGGGATCATATTGTCCACTTGCTCTTCTTAACACGGACTACAAAATACTTGTTAAGATATTAGCTGATCACTTGGCTCCTTCGGTTTCTGCCCTCATATACTCATTTGTACCTGCGCAAAGTACTTTCTTAGATATACATAAGCTGTTCAGGGTTCAGGAAAGCACTCCCGAATCCTGGCCTTGGTTTGAATGTTTGGTCCTTGATTTGGAGAAAGCATTTGACTCCGTGTTATGGGATTTCCTTTTTGCAGTTTTGCCCCGCTATGGATTTGGCCCCAGATTTCTTAGACTGGTAAGACTTGTATACACATAACCATTGGTGCACGTAAAATCAGGTCCACTTGATATTGGACTCCATTTTGACACAGAAAGGCACCTGTAAGGACGCCCCCTCTCACCTCTAGTCTTCTCTCTGGCAATTGAAGGATTAGCAGAAGCTCTCCGGATGTAGTGCCACACATGGGGCATCCCTCTGGGTGACTGTGTTCATATATGCAGATGATTTTCATTCAGTGTCCTTATATGCCGATGATTTATTGCTTTACCTCTAGGATGTCCATGACATCCCATCAGGTTTAACACATATATTTCGGACATTTGCAGACCTTTCTGCCCTCAGAGTTAGTTGGGAGAAATCCTGTCTCTACTTCTTCTCCACCACTGCCCCAGACCTAGCCTTCTCTCCTGGCGGTACCTGCCTTACATGGCAGTCCACTACCATTAAATATTTGGGCACTCAAATCTACTGTGACCCTGCTGACTTGCGTGATGACAACGCTACACGCAAGGTATTATCAATACGTTCTCAATCATTGTTTTGGAGAACCGACCACCTCTCTGTGGCAGGAAGGGAGGTACTAATCAGGATGGTTGCACTCCACCACCTGCTAATCAGTTTGCTAACATTCCCCTAATCCTCCCTCATTCCTTTTTTTCACATGTTGAATGGCCTTACACGTGACCTAATATGCCATAATACAAGATGTAGAGTGACCATATGTAAACTCCGATGGCCAACTGAACATGGCAGACTGGTGGTTCCTAATTATGAACACCACTATCTGGCCTCTCAGCTACAGTGGGTGGCCAGATGGTTGTCGGGGTTACAGCTATCTGACACCACAACTGCCTCAACTCCCTGGAGTCTCTTGCAGTTATTACTCTTGTTTTACCCCTGCTCCAAACGTCGCTCTCCCCAATCATTGCTACTGAAGATAGTGTATCACTGCTTTAAGCATAGTCTCTATATCAACTAAATGCAGATAGCCGTAGCCTTCTCTGCTCCCCTTGCTGGTAGGGGTGGGTGGGGGGGGTGGAGGTGGGGTGGGTGGTTCTACAACTAGAGAGCTTTCTGCCTGGCATGAGGTGGGATTGCACACACTAGAAGACTTGTATTGGGACAGCATCTATTGACAGTTAATACTTTGTCAACAGAAGAGGGCCTTCCAATAGTACACTTCCTATTACATAACTCACTGATTGGTGCTCTTGACATTGCCTAAGGTAACACAGCTGGAACACTTGATGCATCTTACGATCCCATATCTGCAGGTTATGGGTTCAGGCCGCCACCTAACATGCTGGTTTACTGACTCACTGCTCACACACACTGTCCCCCTTGCATGCTCGGTGGCAGCAGGATCTGGGCCTCCCTTGTACTGACAATGAATGAATGCCCATAACTGAGTATTCTGCCCTTATCGCATGAGATGCCTGCTCTTGCCTTATCCAGCACTACATCCTCCACAGGGCCTATCTCACACCTGTGAAAATGTCCCACTAATATCAAAGGACAGACGCTACTTGCTTTCATTGGGATCAGCCTGATACCACCCTGGTACATATGTTGTGGGATTGCCCTTCTCTCCACCAGTACTGGTGGGGTGTGACGTCTCGCCTAGCTCATGCCACAGACCGATTGGTACCACACCTGCATCTTAGCTCTCACACACAGGAATAAGAACCACAGAGTGACCAATAGATTCATTGATCTGGACCTGATCCTAGTTGAATGCCTCATCACGAGAATTTGAAAGTTGGTGCTGTGCCAGTTGTTGTTGCCTGCAAGATGTCTATGAAGACATGGGCTAGTGCTCATTGCGTAGGGAGGATACACTCGGGCTTCGTAAATATCCATTATCTGCTAGTTGGGACATCATTCTAGATGCGTTGCAGCCCACTTCATATCAGGAAGAACCATCTCCTGTCCAGCTGTCGCCATTGCCAGGGACTCGCTTAGGCTCAGCTGTACCTTGTGCCTGATTTCGCCACACTCTGGGCCATATTTATACTTTTTGACGCAAAACTGCGCTATCGCAGTTTTGCGTCAAAAAAATTAGCGCCGGCTAACGCCATTCTGAAGCGCCATGCGGGCGCCGTATTTATTGAATGGCGTTAGCCGGCGCTAGCAGACCGCCGCTGCCTGGTGTGCGTGGAAAAAAAACACGTACACCAGGCAGCGCCGGCGTTGGGGAAAATGGCGTTAGGGCGTCTTAAAATGGGGCAAGTCAGGTAGAGGCAAAAAAATCGCCTCCACCCGATTTGCGCCATTTTTAACGACGCCCAGACGCCATTTACATGACTCCTGTCTTAGTAAAGACAGGAGTCATGCCCCCTTGCCCAATGGCCATGCCCAGGGGACTTATGTCCCCTGGGCATGGTCATTGGGCATTGTGGCATGTAGGGGGGCACAAATCAGGCCCCCCTATGCCAAAAAATTATACTTACCTGAACTTACCTGAATGTCCCTGGGATGGGTCCCTCCATCCTTGGGTGTCCTCCTGGGGTGGGCAAGGGTGGCAGGGGGGGTCCCTGGGGGCATGGGAGGGCAGCTGTGGGCTCATTTTGAGCCCACAGGTCCCTTAACGCCTGCCCTGACCCAGGCGTTAAAAAGAGGCGCAAATGCAGGGTTTTTTGCCCCGCCCACTCCAGGGCGTGATTTTTGCCCGGGAGTATAAATACGACGCATTTGCGTCGCAGTCATTTTTTTAAACGGGAACGCCTACCTTGCATCTCATTAACGCAAGGAAGGCGTTCACGCAAAAAAATGACGCTCATTCCTCATACTTTGGCGCTAGACGCGTCTAACGCCAAAGTATAAATATGGCGTTGGTTTTGCGCCGAATTTGCGTAAAAAAAAACGACGCAAATTCGGCGCAAACGGAGTATAAATATGCCCCTCTGTATTTGTCTCCCTTCCCTATTTTTCCTACTCACACCTATTGAGACGCTTATGACTCTTGCACCTTCCCAATTTGCCAACAGAAGTCATTACCTCTAGCCCAAGCTGCGGTCTTGCTCACCAGTTCCACTGCCCTCATTTTAGTGCATGATATTATATATTGTATACACTATTTTTCTTTCCTGTTATGATTTATTTTGACCCTTTCTCCTTGTTGATTATTACATTTGCTTTACATCTCAGACATTAAGGGGCATATTTATACTCCGTTTGTGCCGAATTAGCGTCATTTTTTTCGACGCAAATTCGGCGCAAACCTAACGCCATATTTATACTTTGGCGCTAGACGCGTCTAGCGCCAAAGTATGAGTAAAGAGCGTCATTTTTTAGCGTGAACGCCTTCCTTGCGTTAATGAGATGCAAGGAAGGCGTTCCCGTCTAAAAAAATGACGGCGACGCAAATGCGTCGTATTTATACTCCCGGGCAAAAATCACGCCTGGGAGTGGTCGGGTCAAAAAACCCCGCATTTGCGCCACTTTTTAACGCCTGGGTCAGGGTAGGCGTTAAGGGGCCTGTGGGCTCAAAATGAGCCCACAGGTGCCCTCCCCTGCCCCCAGGGACCCCCCCTGCCACCCTTGCCCACCCCAGGAGGACACCCAAGGATGGAGGGACCCATCCCAGGGACATTCAGGTAAGTTCAGGTAAGTATAAATATATATATATTTTTTTTTTTGGGTGGCATAGGGGGGCCTTATTTGTGCCCCCCTACATGCCACTATGCCCAATGACCATGCCCAGGGGACATAAGTCCCCTGGGCATGGCCATTGGGCAAGGGGCCTGACTCCTGTCTTTACTAAGACAGGAGTCATGTAAATGGCGTCTGGGCGTCGTTAAAAATGGCGCAAATCGGGTGGAGGCGATTTTTTGCGTCAACCTGACTTGCACCATTTTTAAGACGCCCTAGCGGCACTTTTCCCAACGCCGGCGCTGCCTGGTGTACGTGTTTTTTTTCCACGCACACCAAGCAGCGCCGGTCTGCTTGCGCCGGCTAACGCCATTCAATAAATACGGCGCCCGCATGGCGCTTCAGAATGACGTTAGCCGGCGCAACATTTTTTTACACTAAACTGCGTTAGCGCAGTTTAGCGTCAAAAAGTATAAATACGGGCCTAAGGCCCGTATTTATACTCCGTTTGCGCCGAATTAGCGTAGTTTTTTTCGACGCAAATTCGGCGCAAAACTAACGCCATATTTATACTTTGGCGTTAGACGCGTCTAGCGCCAAAGTATGGGCAAATAGCGTCATTTTTTTGCGTGAACGCCTTCCTTGCGTTAATGAGATGCAAGGAAGGCGTTCCCATCTAAAAAAATTACGGCGACGCAAATGCGTCGTATTTATACTCCCGGGCAAAAATCACGCCCGGGAGTGGTCGGGTCAAAAAACCCCGCATTTGCGCCACTTTTTAACGCCTGGGTCAGGGTAGGCGTTAAGGGGCCTGTGGGCTCAAAATGAGCCCAAAGGTGCCCTCCCATGCCCCCAGGGACCCCCCCTGCCACCCTTGCCCACCCCAGGAGGACACCCAAGGATGGAGGGACCCATCCCAGGGACATTCAGGTAAGTTCAGGTAAGTATAATTTTTAATTTTTTTTAATTTTTTTGGGTGGCATAGGGGGGCCTTATTTGTGCCCCCCTACATGCCACTATGCCCAATGACCATGCCCAGGGGACATAGGTCCCCTGGGCATGGCCATTGGGCAAGGGGGCATGACTCCTGTCTTTACTAAGACAGGAGTCATTTAAATGGCGTCTGGGCGTCGAAAAAAATGGCGCAAATCGGGTTGAGGCGATTTTTTTGCCTCAACCTGACTTGCCCCATTTTAAGACGCCCTAACGCCATTTTCCCCCTACGCCGGCGCTGCCTGGTCTACGTGTTTTTTTTCCACGCACACCAGGCAGCGCCGGTCTGCTAGCGCCGGCTAACGCCATTCCATAAATACGGCGCCCGCATGGCGCTTCAGAATGGCGTTAGACGGCGCTAAATTTTTTGACGCTAAACTGCGTTAGCGCAGTTTAGCGTCAAAAAGTATAAATATGGGCCTAAGGGGCATATTTATACTCCGTTTGCGCCGAATTTGCGTCGTTTTTTTCGACGCAAATTCGGCGCAAAACCAACGCCATATTTATACTTTGGCGTTAGACGCGTCTAGCGCCAAAGTATGAGGAATGAGCGTCATTTTTTTGCGTGAACGCCTTCCTTGCGTTAATGAGATGCAAGGTAGGCGTTCCCGTCTAAAAAAATGACTGCGACGCAAATGCGTCGTATTTATACTCCCAGGCAAAAATCACGCCCGGGAGTGGGCGGGGCAAAAAACCCTGCATTTGCGCCTCTTTTTAACGCCTGGGTCAGGGCAGGCGTTAAGGGACCTGTGGGCTCAAAATGAGCCCAGAGCTGCCCTCCCATGCCCCCAGGGACCCCCCCTGCCACCCTTGCCCACCCCAGGAGGACACCCAAGGATGGAGGGACCCATCCCAGGGACATTCAGGTAAATTCAGGTAAGTATAATTTTTGGGCATAGGGGGGCCTAATTTGTGCCCCCCTACATGCCACAATGCCCAATGACCATGCCCAGGGGACATAAGTTCCCTGGGCATGGCCATTGGGCAAGGGGGCATGACTCCTGTCTTTACTAAGACAGGAGTCATGTAAATGGCGTCTGGGCGTCGTTAAAAATGGCGCAAATCGGGTGGAGGCGATTTTTTTGCCTCTACCTGACTTGCCCCATTTTAAGACGCCCTAACGCCATTTTCCCCAACGCCGGCGCTGCCTGGTGTACGTGTTTTTTTTCCACGCACACCAGGCAGCGCCGGTCTGCTAGCGCCGGCTAACACCATTCAGTAAATACGGCGCCCGCATGGCGCTTCAGAATGGCGTTAGCCGGCGCTAATTTTTTTGACGCAAAACTGCGATAGCGCAGTTTTGCGTCAAAAAGTATAAATATGGCCCTAAATAACTCTAGTAACACCTGTAATCCAACATTGCTTTGAGATACTTTCATCTTAATAATGATTACCGTGACTGAACTGTTCTGTTTGTGAATGTAACCTATTCAGAAAATGCAATAAAGAGATTCAAACAAAAAACACAGTCGGACACTCGAGGGAGGGTATGGCCAATCAATTCATGGTACCTTAAATAGCAGAAAGTCACGGGGGCTTCGCATCTGCATAGACCACTACTTCACAGAAAATGAGGGAACAGTGATATCAGCCCTTACAGTGTGGGAGGCATGCAAAACTGGGGTCAAGGGACAGGCGCTGTCCCTGATATCGGGAATTAAGTGAGATCAGCTTGGAAAACTAGAAGAATTGGGAAGAGAAATTGTGGAAATGGCACACCAACTTGCAATGGGGTGGATGCCACCATCAGCCAGATATTGAGCCTCAAGTACCAATAATATAAGGACTTCGCCAGCAGTGCTGCAAGTGCGGCACATAGAGTTGCCGCATACCGCTGTATGATATGGGGAACAAAGAGAGGAAGCTCCTAGACTGACGAGACAAGTGGGATAAAATGTTGGAGCTGGAGGTTAAGAATGAGGCAGGCTAGCTTCTCAGAGGAGGGACACATGTTGGAGAAGCATTTTTCACCTGTTACACCCATTTATATTTTCTGGTGGTAACCAAGACTTCCGAAGTGGCAGCGTTTCTCATATATGTGCACCTTCCATGATTTATCCATGATGATAGAGACCACCTAGAGACCTGCATAGGGGTTGAAGAGACTGAGGCAGCATTACGAGAGCTGCTGTCAGGGAAATCCATGGGCCCTAACAGGCTCCCAGTGAAGCAATATAAAGTTATGCCCACAAGACTCACCCCACAATTGTTGAATATGTTCAAAGGAGGCAGGGAACAGAGCATCCTCCTGAAGACCAGTGGCTCGCCACAATCGTAATTCTTCACAAGAAGGGTAAGCCTCCAGAGGACTGTGCCTCGACAGGTCTATATCATTATTGAATGCAGTGGTCAAAATATTGGTCAAGATATTTGGGATACAACTTGGAAAGGTACTTCATTCTGATCAATCCGGATCAATTGGGTTTTATGCCTAACCAAAGAGCAAGGCTTAATCTTCGGCAGCTGTTTGAAATGCAGGGGCAACCCTGCACAAAAGTACACTGGTGGTGTCTCTGGAAGCTGAAATGGCATTTGATATGCTGGAAAGGGACTATACCTTTGCAGTAGGGGACAGATTAGGATTTGGTCCGCAATATAAGCAATATAAGCAATGGGTCCACTTGCTCTATGTTGGTCCACTAACTAAGGACAGGGTCAATGGGGTAATTTCATCAATAATCAAACTGCGACAATACACTAGGCAGGACTGCCCACTGTCGCCAATGACCTTCATTCTGGCACTTGTGCCACTGGCTATCTGGGTGTAAAAAGACCTGCTGGTTAGGGGGCTTCTCTGGGGTAGTACCTTGGAGGTCAAAATATCCCTACATGCAGATGATGTTCTATTCTACACTTTTGACCGTGAAATGACGGTGGACATTGAAGAGCATGCTTCTCCAACGTGTAGCTTGGGAGCTACTGGTAGCTCTCCAGCTACCTGGAAGTAGCTCTCTTCTGTACAGTACAGCCTACTAGATTAGAAGGTTTTGTTGGGTTAAGTTAATGCATCTATACAAAAATTCAAAAGCGTTCATTCAAGATAAAAATGTGTGTATTTTCAGAACTCAAAAACAAAGTTCCAAAATATAGTTAAGGTGATATTTGAGTGAAAAATCTTGCATTATGACTAATATCACCTTGGTGACCTGGGAATTTCAGCTATGGCTCTCATGTATTACCCATGTAGAGACATTCCAAATCAAGAAAGCTTTTTTACATTACTGTTAACAACCTTGCTTAATTAATGAATACACTGAGGTGATCACTGCTGACAATTTTGCATAGGGTGGTCATTAATGTAATCTTGTTTGACATGGTCATTGGTATAACACTAATATTAGTAGCCTGGGATGCTTTTCATTGAGCATGAGTAGCTCTTATCACAGAAAAGGTTGAACACCCCTGGTCTAGAGTGATGCAAATGCTAATGAATTTTGGAAAATTCTAGGCCCAGGCGTAGAACTCTGCTCCGCCAGTGGAGTTTGTGGAATTCGGGTACTTCCAGAAATGCGGAGATCCCGAATTCTGCAATCCAGCACAGAGCGGAGTTCATGCGCAAGACTTGGTTTTATCACACTCTCAACAGCGCCATGATACTCTCCGGCCACTAGTGAGAGCTCAGAAGACTTTGTGTTCCCTCGTGCTATTTCCAACTGCACATGCAAGACTTCGCATATACCCACGCTGCTTGCGGCCACAACAGCGGCCAAAACAGTCCGGCTTTCGAGCACGAATGCACCTGGAGCAGATTTTCTTCTCAAGATGCATTGAAATCTAGTCATAAAGAGGTTTTTGAGTGGATCTTCTTCTCCAATGGACCCTTCAAGTTGTTTTTTAGTATGAGAAGCCTTTTGTCTTTTTTTCATACAGGAAGGAAGTGCCCTAGAGACTCCAATTTCCTGTTCCTGTCCAGCAGGCTTCTCCAAGTGCTTTGTCCATTTCCTAATCACTTTTCACTTGGATGTTGAGGTGGAAGGATCACTCTCTTTGTTTCCTGGATTTACCTTTGGATTTAAGGACTTTGTTTTGGGGAAACTATTGAACAAGGGGCATGGGCATGTACCAGTATTTCTTTGTACTTTAATTTGATTTCAAACATTTATAGTGGTAGATGGCCTACAGTTTAAGTATGGGCCTAGTTATTATTTATTTACCATTTAATTGACTTTTCATCTTTTGTAAAAGAAAAGTGTTACATAGCTCAGTACTTTTTCTACATGTTTGTAACATTTGCTATATTCTTTTACTATGTGGCCTAGATTTCCGAAGGACCATCTAGACTGTAGGCCCAGTACTAGTAGTTATTAGTGCCTGAAATAAATGTTTTAGTGGTATATGTTTTTAAAACTTCATTTAGGGCAGGGACGGCATTGGATTAAATTAAAGTTTTTGCCTATTGTTTGCATTTGATTTTTTTTGCAAAAAGTATTTTGTGGGGTAATATTTGATGGCATATGATGATGTGTACTGTTGTTGTGAAATTTTAATATCTCTGTTAATTTTTGTATTTTGCATTGCTGAATTAATGTTAGTGTTTTCTTCAGTGTTACCACCATACCTCCTTATGGCCAGTGTGTGTGTGTGTGTTTGTCACAGTCCATCATTTGTCTTTGTTTTCCATGCATTGTGGCCAGGGGCCATTTTGTGTAGTCTATGTCCATAGGCTTGCATTTTTTCTTTGTTCTCCATGCCCCCTTGTTCGCAGTTGTTGTTTGACCATGAGACTGGTGGCCATTTTGTACATCCAGCCAGTGTGTCTTTGCCGTAGTTTTGCATGGGCCCTTCTTTGTTCCCCATGCCTCCATCCTCCTTATTGTTGTTTGACCATGTAGCTAGTGGCCATTTTGCCCATCCAGCCACTGTCCCTTTACCATAGGCTTGCATGTATTCTTTGTTTGCCATGCCTCCTTGCTCCTTGTTGTTGATTTACTATGTAGCTGGCCATTTTGTACATCTAGCCAGTGTATCTTTGCCATAGGCTTGCATGGGTTCTTCTTTGTTCCCCATGCCTCCTTGCTCCTTGTTGTTTGATCATGTGGCTGGCGGCCATTTTGTCAATCTAGCCATTGTCCCTTTGCTATAGGCTTGCATGCGTTTTTTGTGTGCCTTGCCTCCTCGCTCCTTGTTGCTGTTTTACCATGTGACTTGCAGATATTTTGTTCATCCAGCCAATGTGTCTTTCAAATTGGCTTGCATGGGTTCTTCTTTGTTCCCCATGCCTCCTTGCTTTTTGTTGTTGTTGTTTGACCATGTGGCTGGTGGTCGTTTTGTGAATCCAGCCAGGGTGTCTTTGCCATAGGCTTGCATATGTTTGTTGTTCTCCTTGTTCCTTGTTGTTTGATCATGTGGCTGGTGGCCATTTTGTGCATCCAGCCAATGTGTCTTTGCCATAGGCATGCATATGCTCTTTGTTCTCCTTGCTCCTTTTTGTTGTTGTTTGACCATGTAACTAGTGGCCATTTTGTGCATCCAGCCAGTGTCCATTTGCCATAGGCTTGCAGGTGTTCCTTGTTCCCCATGCCTCCTTGCTCTTTGTTTTTGTTATTTGACCATGTGGATGATGGCCATTTTGTCCATCCAGCCAGTGTCCCTTTGCCATATGCTTGCATGTGTTCTTTGTTTGCCATGCTTCCTTACTCCTTGTTGTTGTTTTACCATGTGGCTGGCAGCCATTTTGTGCATCCAGCCAGTGTGTCTTTGCAGTAGGCTTGCATGGGTTCTTCTTTGTTCTCCATGCCTCCTTGCTCCTTGTTTTTGCTATTTGACCATGTGGCTGGTGGCCATTTTGTCCATCCAGCCAGTGTCCCTTTGCATAGGCTTGCCTGTGTTCTTTGTTCTCCATCCCTCCTTGTTCGCAGTGGTTGTTTGACCATGTGTCTGGCAGCCATTTTGCACATCCAGCCAGTGTGTCTTTGCCCTAGGCTTGCATGTGTTCTTCTTTATTCCCCATGCCTCCTTGCTCCTTGTTGTTATTATTTAACCATGTGGCTGGTGGCCATTTGGCCCATTCAGCCAGTGTTCCCTTGTCGTAGGCTTGAGTGTGTTCTTTGTTTGCCATGCCTCCTTGCTCCTTGCTCCGTGTTGTTGTTTTTTTTTGTCTTGTGGTTGTGGTTTGACCATGTGGCTGGTGACCATTTTGTGCATCCAGCCAGTGTGCCTTTGCTATAGACTTGCATGTGTTCTTTGTTCCCCATGCCTCCTTGCTCCTTATTGTTGTTGTTTAACTATGTGGCTGGCAGCCATTTTGTGCATCCAGCCAGTGTGTCTCTGCCATAGGCTTGCATGCTTTCTTTGCTACCAATGCCTTCTTGCTCCTTCTTGTTGTTGTTTGACCATGTGGCTGGCAGCCATTGTGTGCATCCAGCCAGAGTGTCTTTGCCATAGACTTGCATGTGTTCTTTATTTGCCATGTCTCCTTGCTTCTTGTTGACTCACCATGTTGCTGGCAGCCATTTTGTGCATCCAACCAGTGTGCCTTTGTCGTAGGCTTGTATACAAACATCTGCAATTATTGATCATTTGTATATTTTGAGTTTATATTTTAAAGTTTTTTAAATTTTCTATTCTATTTTTTCAATTTCATTTATTTATTTATTTTAATTGTTAATTTTATTTTTTACTTTAATTTTATATTTTATTTTTTATTTAAGTTTTTAATTACAATTTTTTTATTTAATTTCTTGTTTTTTTATTTTAATTTTAAGTTTAGTTAAAAAAAATGATTTTCTTTTACCTTTTTATTTTATTTTATTGAATTCAGCATTTGATATATTCATCCACCCATCCACATCAGTTCACCCATCTGTCCATCCGTTCACCAAACGTACACAGCCGCGCTACAGCATTTGATTTCTTTAGGTGTATAATAATTCCATTTCCTCCTGGACACCCTGGCTGCTGTGCACAAAGCAGCTTTCCAGCAGTAGCTTGCCAACTGCAACCTTTTTCAGGACACGCATGCCTGCCACATCGGCCTGTGGGGAGGAACCTGGGAGCAGCACTCCTGCATCTACAGCACCACCCCAACCTAAGCCCAAGACCATGTTGTCAGTGAGGCAGCCTCTGCAATCATGGTGACACTGACGAGCAGTGACGTTGAATTGGATTGGTCCCTTTCACAAAGTAGTACCCAATCGTTTCAGGAAACAGAGGAAGTGAACAGCAGCCAGCAATAGTAGATCTTCACAAAGATGAAGCAAAAGGTCAAGCTTCCTGCCAAGCACGAACCTCTTCTTTTAGAATCAATGGCTCCCAGATTTCAAGCAAAAAAAAGCCACCATCTTCTCCAAGCACTAATTCTGATAATGATGATAGGGACATGAAGTGGACCCCGGCAGAGTCCAGGAGACGTCAGGAGAGACAAGGGAAAAGTTCCAGCAAATGTTAGAACCATGGAAGGGGATGATGGTGAGGAGAATGATGACGACGAGCCAGTCATTGTGGAAGCTGGCACAGAGGAGTCCGACATTACTATCCAACCAGCTCTAAGGAATGTGGCAAAGACAGCACCATCAGCTCCCATATTTGTAAGGCCTCCAAGAGCGACCTGCACCAACCTGTATCTCAGTAGAAGTATGCACTGAAGAGAGGCAATCAACACACCCACCTATCTCAATTTCTTCTTCAGGCATTGGCAGTGGCCCAGTATGAAAGTACTTTTCCCCAGTTTGGGACTTTTTCACGACTTTTTTATGATTGGCAAACAGGAAGAGAACATTGCAATAAACTCCATTTGCCATGTGAGTGTTCTTCGAGGTAATCCTGGTTCGTATTATAGTACTGGAGGCCTGATGACCCATATAAAAAAACATCACGCACTCCTGTGGGAGGAGCGCCTTAAAAAATTGCTGAACATGGTTGCTGTGGTGGAGGTGAGGAGAGCCAGGAAACATCAGGTACAACTGGGTAAATCACTGTGGAAGATGAAGAAAAAGAGAGTGACATCCTCATGCAAAGCAGCCCTGTCCCCAGCAGTGCACAGGAATCACCCGCTTCAGCGAGCTCACAATGGCACTGGAAGACTCAGAATCAGATGGAGACACCACAGAATATGGTGACTGCACCACAACGCACATTGAGTCTATCACCACCTGTGCTTCAAAAGTCATCTGCGTCAGTGGCCCCACAAAAGAATAAAATCCAGGTTACTATTATTGGCATGTTTAGTCAGGAGGGGCCCTACGACCACAACCACCCAATGGCACGTCTGTACAATGGGAACCTGGCAAAAATGTAAGCGCTGGACCTCCTCCCTTCTTCTGTTGTGGAATGAGTGGGAATCTTAGAGTTTGTGGCAGCCATCTGCTCTAAATGGAAGGTTCCAAGCTGGATCTACTTTGCCAAAGTTGCTGTTCCAGCGCTGCATCATGATGTGCTGCAATTGGTTGGACAAGCTTTGCAAGAAAGTGTTGTCCACACTATCCACCTGATGAAAGACATTTGGAGCAGTTGTCAGGCTACTGATTACATGTGCACTACTGCACACTGGATCTCTTTTGTGGTGGTAAAGCAAAAGCTATCTTCATGTCTTGGCCCTGAAGACTTTTTAATAGTGTTTACAACAGTAGCCATGTTCACCATGGAGAAATCACATACAGCTGCAAACATCTTGGACTAATTTACCTGCTAGGTGTCTGAATGGCTGAGACCCAGAGGTCTCCGAATTATTGCCACAAACAATGGCAGTAACATAGTCAAGTGCATGGCAGATGGTGGCTATTTTAGGGTCCTTTGTTTGACACACTGCATCAACTTGGTTGTGCAAGACTTTCTAAAAAAAGAAGACATAGTCAGCAGCATACTGACCAAATGCAGGCGAATCTGCACTCATTTTAGCCATTCTTTTAAAGCCCAAAAGCAGTTGTGGATTATTCAGCGTGGTAACAGAGTACCAGTTAAAGCCCTGATACAGGAGGTGCCAATATGTTGGAACTTAACCTATTATATGTTGCAACATCTGTTTGAGCAGTACAGACAGATCAATTAATATGGGCCGTATGTACCGCATTAGCGATTACCAAATAGCGATTTTTACCGACTTGCTATTTGGAATTCGCTAAATGCGATGTAACAACGTAATCACAAAATATTTTGTGATTACCTAAAATTCGCATTTGCAAATAGCGATTACCAAATAGTGATTCGGTAAAATAGCGAATTGCTATTTGGTAACCGCAAATAGCGATTTTTGCACTCTGGAGCAGCTTGATGACCTCACAACCAGGAAGTGGGTAAGTCCATGCTGTTTCCAAAATCCTGAGTCACAGGAGGAGGCAGACTCAGGCCCCCATTACAACCCTGGCGGTCTGTGATAAAGCGGCAGTAATACCGCCAACAGGCCGGCGGTAACTAAAATGGAATTATGACCACGGCGGAAACCACTCAGACAGACAGCCACTTTAACACACCGACCGCCACGGTGGAATCAACAAGCACCACAGTGGTAACCACTAACAGCCAGGCGGAAGACAACGTACCGCCCACTGTACTAAGACAGTCCAATCTGCCACCTTTTCTGGGGCGGTACCAACGACATCAAAAGCCTGGCAGAAACACTGCTCAGAAGTCAAAGGACTCACCTGTGGAGACTCAGGGAACAACCACGACGCCATGGAGCTCGAGCTGCAAATATTTCCGATGCTCGTCTACTTTCTGCTGCATTATGAACATCAATGTCGGCGAAGACGACAACTGTGAGTACTGCAGCCTAGCACACAAGGGAGGGGGAGGAAAAAGAGAGTGACACACACACGCAACATGCAACACAACCTCCCCGACACCATTCACACAACCAGATGCACAAACATTACATATTCACCCCTCAGGAATAATGCAAGGACAAAATGATTTGAAGAAAGTAAGTGTAATACGATAAAATACTATCAATAAGTGCATCAAAATACAAACGTATATAAAACTTTTACAAATATTGGGACACTGCCCAGTCCTCAATGTCCGTGGGACACAGGGCTACAACACATAGGCCAAGGCCCCACCTTACTCCTGCAACAACACGGAGAGAACACTGCAGGGGCATCAGGTCAAAAATACACAGGCACCTTAGCGGGACGAGAAATGGGGGGGCACCTCAGCCGGAAGATGGTACAACACCACTGGTTCTGGAGGGGGTACATGCTCTGTGCGATGTCCTGGGGAGTGCAAGGCCACAGGCTCTCAAGTGGGTGGTTTGCCCACTGCTTGGCCCTAGGGAGTGCAAGGCCACAGTCTCTCTAGTGGATGGCTTCTTCCACTGGTTCTAGAGGGGGCATTGTGCCCAGTGTGTTTCATGTTGGGAAGGATGGGGTGAGTGGATGGCTTCTTCCACTGGTTCTGGAGAGGGCCTTGTGCCCAGTGTGCTTCATCCCGGGAAGGAGGGGGTGAGTGGATGGCTTCTTCCACTGGTTCTGGAGGGGGCATTCTGCCCAGTGTGCTTCAACCCGGGAAGGATGGGGTGAGTGGATGGCTTCTTCCACTAGTCCTGGAGGGGGCATTGTGCCCTGTGTTGCAGGTTTTGGGTAGTGCAAGGACACAGTCTCTCAGCTGGGTGTCAGACCCACAGGTCGGACAACAGCCCATGGACGCAGGTCTACACACTGTCCGCCGGCGGTGATGGCTGATCAGTGGTGGCAGTGGCCGTGCTGGTGTTGGTGCTGGCAGTGGTGAGGGGAGGCTCCAGCCCTTCCCATGCAGCCTTGGACGGCTGCCCACTGGGGCTGCTGCTGCTGGCAGTGGTGCTGGTGGAGGTGCTGGCAGTTGTGGGGAGAGGCACCAGCCCTTCCCTTGCAGCCTCGGATGGCTGAACCACCATGGTCGGTGGTGGGGGCTCCGAATGAGTCCCAGCACCAGGCCTCCTGTCCTTCCTGCCTGCAAGTGTAGGCCCCTTGCCCTTCCTGTCAGCACCCGGTGACTGCACCTTTCCCATCCCTGTAGCAACTGGGGGTGACTCCTTGCCCTTCCTAGATGCTGCTGGTGTTGCCTCCTTGCCCTTCCCTTTCGCAGCTCAGGGTGCCTCCTTGCCTTTCCTAGACGCTGCTGGTGTTGCCTCCTCGCCCTTCCTGTATCGCTGCTGGGGCAGGCACCTTTTCAGTGTGGGTGCCTGGTGCTCGGGATCCTCTCCCACCTGCAGTAGCCGTCAACACTACTGTGGCCGTGGACTGGGTGGCTGAGGTGCTTGCCTGGGTTCTGACCACCTTGGCCCGACATGAAGGACGGGGGAGAGTGGTAGGGAAGAGGTCAAGGGTGGAGAGGAAACACTTCTTAGGCATATTGGGGCGGGAAGAGGGTGACGGTTTGGGAGTGGAGGAAGAGGAAGTGGTTGTAGGAGGTGTCTGTCTGCTGAATTTGGGTGCAGGTGCATGGGCTGGATGCTGTTGTGAGGTGGATGGCTGTTGGGTGTCTGAGTGCTTGCGTTTGTGTACTTTGGGAGGAGGGGCACAGACACAGTGGGAGAGGACACAGGGGACATGTGCAAGGGTGTGGGGGTGGTGACTGCCAGTGAGGGGCATGTAGTGATAGGTGTGCAGGTGATGGAGGTAGTGGATGAGGATGTAGTGCATGCAGGCATGTGAGTGTAGATGCTACTTGGAGGGAGGTGGATGACGAGGAGGAGGGGGACACAATGGAGGCAGTAGATGTTGGTATGTCTGCATCTGGATGATGTTTGTGTGAGTGTGTGTGGGTGATGTGTGGTGCTTGTGTTTCCCTGAACCACTCCTGTGTGTTGTCCTGGTTGCATGCTGGTCTACCTATGTGCTTGGGATAGGTTGGGGTTGAGGGGGAATGGAATTGGGTAGAGGAAGCTGGAGGGGGAGACTAGAAACAGGGACAATGGCTATCATCAGGGAGGAGGCCAGAACATGGTTTGATCTCTGTTGGGCCGCCATGCCAGAGTGAATGCCCTCTAGGAATGCACTTGTTTGTTGCAAATGGGCTGGCAGCCCCTGGATGGCATTCACAATGGTTGACTGCCCAACAGAAATGGATCGCAGGAGGTCAATAGCCTCCTCACTCAGGGCAGCAGGGCTAAATGGGGCAGAGCCCGAAGTGCCTGGGGCAAAGGAGATGCCCACCCTTCTGGGTGAGCGGGCATGGGAAACATGCTGAGGGCCTGCTCGGAGGGCCGCGCTGGTACGGGGGTGGCGGCTGTACCTGTATTTGGGGTGGGCACAGAGGTGTCCGCCACCACCAGGGAGCTTCCATTGGAGGAGGTACACTGTCAGAACTGTCCCCTCCAGTCTCCGCTGTGGTGCTCCCCTCGCCCTCTGTGCCACTGGTGCCCTCAGTGTCAGTGGATTTGGCCTCCTGGGCCCTGTGGGATGCAGCTCTCCCCTTCACCGGTGCCTCTGCTCCTCCGCCAGATGATGCTAATGCACATAAGGACAGGGTGACAAAACAAAAAGGGGGGGAGACAAAGGATACACTTGGTCAGTGGCGGCAACAACACCACCGTTGGCGTACACGACACACACACAGAGAACAGCCCTACGCACTAGGCAATGCACTACCAGTCACAATGCTAGTCACCAGCCCATGGACAAGGATACCTAACGCCAATTGCAGCATACCTGAGACCCTCAGACCCCTGCCCATTAGTGATGCCTACTAGCTTGGTTGGAGGAGGTTTACATCAGATCCTACCCAGCATGGGACCTACCCTGCAATGTCCGGCCTGCCCTAGGGGCACCCACAGGTCCACATCCCCCACCTGGATGCCAACCCACCACGTGCAAGTAGTATATTAGGAAACTGTACTCACCCCCTTGTGGCTACTGTGATGCCCTCAAGCGCCCATCCAGCTCCAGATAGGCCACCGCCAGTATGTGGGCCATCGGGGGGTCAGGGTTCGATGGGCACCCCTTCCTCATAGGGAGGCCATCCCCAGCTGGGCCTGCGCGGGCTTCCGTGCCCAGCATCTTAGGTCCTCCCCCCGTTTCCGACAGGGGGTGCTCCTCCTGCCGTAGATCACCAGGGTCCGCACGTCCTTGACGATGGCATGCCATATACTCTTTTTTTGATGGGTGCTGACCTGCAGAGAAATACACATAGGAAAAGTTATCAGTCAGACCATCCTGCCAGTTACACTCATGGCCCACATAGCCCTCCCATCCCCTTATACACAGACATGGCCCACCATACATGCAGCACGCTGCCCAGGGCCCTTCACCAACCCCCCCACACAAGGGCCTCACACACAGCACTCCATGCATTCATGCTTCATGCATCATGCTCACAGTGTACTCACCTGTTGGTCTGGAGGCCCATACAGCATTCGGTACTGGGGTAGGACCCATCCACCAGTCTCTCCAACTCTGCAGCAGTGAAGGCAGGGGCCCTTTCCCGAGTGACACGAGTCCTGGTCGGTTCCAGACATAGGTCACAGCAGCACTTGCAGTGTAGGTCCTCTCCTGTTGAAGGTCAGGTAGCAAGTGAGTGAACAGATAGAAAATGGCAGTGACATCCGTGGCGATGCGTACAGTCACTTCTGGCATACATCACCATTGGCCACTGTAACCCATAAGGCCCAATGGTATCCAATATAGGAGTTGCACGGCGGTTCTCGACCGCCTCCTGCAACGGTGCACAATGTCAGTGGAATTACCTCATTTCCACCCATCCCTCCATACAGGACAGGCGGACGCCATTTCAGGGGGGGGTGCAGGCCATGAAACCTAACTGTGTCACAGTACACATAGGCACCATTTGGGCCTATTGAACAATATACTGTTACAGTCACAACATGCAATGCAGTGTAGTGTTTGGAAATATGGAATACTGACCAGCTGCTCACCGTTTTGCCCCCTAGATTACAACCGCTGTGAATTAATAGGAGATGGAGACATCCCCTGTGTGCAGACCCCTGGTGGACTTGGCAACAATGGAGGACAGGCACATTATCCTCACCTATAGACTGGACAGGGTCACAATCACAGAACTGTGTGCCCATTGGAGCCTGACCTGATATCTGCTATCCGTCAGCCCACCGGGATCCCCCCTCTTGTGCAAGTCCTATCTGTGCTCCATTTCCTGGCAACTGGCTACTTCCAAGGGACAGTGGGCTTGGCAGCAGGAATGTCTCAGCCAATGTTCTCAATAGTGCTGACCAGAGTTTTGTCTGCCCTCATTAAACACATGCGCAGCTACATCGTCTTCCTCCAGATGGAGGATTTGGCCACAGTGAAAGCTGATTTCTTTGTGATGGGACATATCCGCAACATTATTGGGGCTATTGATGGTACACATATTGCATTCCCCCCGTGAAATAAACAGGTATTCAGAAATCGAAAAAGCTTTCACTCCATAAATGTGCAGATAGTGTGCCTGGCTGACCAGTACATCTCCCATATCAATGCAAAGCATCCTGGGCCCGTGCATGATGCCTTTATCCTGAGGAATAGCAGCATCCCATATGTGATGGCTCAACTCCAGAGGCACCGGGTGTGGCTAATAGGTGAGCCCTGGTTCCCACCCAGTGGATGTTGGTGTATGGGTATGGTGAGGACCCTAAGGGTTAGTGTGTGGCTAACAGTTGTCCCTCGATATTTGCAGGTGACTCTGGTTACCCCAACCTCTCATGGCTACTGACCCCTGTGAGGAATCCCAGGACAAGGGCAGAGGAACGTTACTATGAGGCACATGGGCGAACAAGAAGAATCATAGAGAGGACATTCGGCCTCCTGAAGGCCAGGTTTTGTTGCCTCCATCTAACAGGTGGATCCCTGTACTACTCACCCACGAAGGTGTGCAAGATCATCGTGGCATGCTGTATGTTGCACAACCTTGCCTTACGTCACCAGGTGCCTTTTCTGCAGGAGGATGAGGCTGGAGATGGGCGTGTGGCAGCCGTGGACCCTGTAGACTGTGAAGATGAGGAAGCAGAGGATGAGGATGAGGACAACAGAAGTGCAATAATATGACAATACTTCCAATGCCACACAGTTAAGACATTGGAACTTCACTTTTCATTGACAATTTTGTGTTTGACATTGTCACTGGCAGGCTGATATTCCCACTTCTATGGCCACTTACTGTACCCTTTGGCATCTCTATTTGCAGATATTTGTGCCCCACTATCGCTCCTGGTGTGTTGACTGCAGCCAACTATAGGTCATTCCTATGTATACATTACTGTACAGTTGTATTGCAGTGTTTAAAGCTTGTTAAACAAATACATAGCTAAATCATTTGACAGACTTCATACTTGCATTTTCTCAAATGGTGTTCATTTCAGTGCTAATAAGTAGAGGGGGGTGTGCAATGGGCTGAGGTGATGATGGAGGAAAGTCCAGGATAGAGTCCAGTCTATTAGTATCACAGGTGCAGTGTCCAATGGGACATAGGAAGGGGAGCAATGGCAGTTCAAGGTGGACAGGGTAACAGAGTGGGACACAAGGGTGACTATCAGGAGAGTCATATTTCTTGGCGGGGATCTTGGCAATAGTCTCTGGCTTCTGCCTGGATCACAGGGACCGTTTGTGGGGTGGTTCTCCTTCTGCAGGAGGAGGGGTGCTGGTGGCCTGTTGGTGCTGTGGCGGGGCCTCCTGTGCACTAGCGGCAGCGGAGGTGGAGGGCTGTTCATCGGTGTGGCTAGTGGTAGGGGCCCGCTGTTGTACCACTGCCTCCCTCATAGTATTGGCCTTGTCTGCCAGCACCCCTGCAATGGTGACCAGGGTGTTGTTGATGGCCTTCAAGTACTCCCTGATCCCCAGGTACTGTCCCTCCTGCAGCCGCTGGTTCTCCTGCAACTTGTCCAGTATCTGGCCCATCGTCTCCTGGGAATGGTGGTATGCTCCCAGGATCTTGGTGAGTGCCTCCTGGAGAGTCGGTTCCCTAGGCTTGTCTTTCCCCCGTCACACAGCAGTCCTCCCAGCTTCCCTGTTGTCCTGTGCCTCTGTCCTCTGAACTGTGTGCCCATTGCCACTGACCCCAGGTCCCTGATTGTCCTGTGATTGTGGGGTGGGTACTGTGCTGGTGTTTCCTGAGGGGGGTGTCTGACTGTGCCTGGGTACCCGACTGTCCGAAGATCCCTGATGGGCCAGGTTGGTAATCCAGATCCAGGCGAGCAGAGCTGCTGTCATCACTGTGGGCCTATTCTGGGGGGAGACTGGATGTTGCTGGCACCTCCTCTCCGGTGACGTTGGCTGGGGGACCTGTGGGGATGTAAATGCAGTGTTATTGTTTCTGCATGTAACATCTTGTGCATGGGTGTGTTGCCCTCAATGGTTGTTATTGCCCTGGTAGCTTTGCCTTGTGTGAGTAGTTATTTGGTGGGCTTGCTGCTTCCCTCTAGTGTGCATGCTTTAGTGATAGGTGTCAATGCAGGTCTGTGAGTGGTGTCCATGCATTGGTGTTGCATGCAGGGCTTGGTATTGGGATGAGTGGGTTGCGATGGTGGGGTGTGTGGGAGGTGGTGGAGTGATGGGAGTGAGGGTAAGGGTGGTGGTATGAGATGGCATGCAGGTGGGGGGAGTAGTAAAGAGTTGACTTACCAGAGTCCAGTCCTCCTCCTACTCCTGCCAGGCCCTCAGGATGCATGATTGTTAAGATTTGCTCCTCCCATGTTGTTAGTTGTGTGGGAAGCGGTGGGGGTCCACCGTCAGTCCTCTGTACAGCTATTTGGTGTCTTGCTGCCATGGAACGCACCTTCCCCCGTAGGTCGTTCCATCTCTTCTTGATGTCATGCCTTGTTCTTGGGTGCTGTCCCACGGCGTTGACCCTGTCCACGATTCTCCGAATAGCTCCATCTTCCTAGCAATGTATGTCTGCTGCGCCTGTGATCCGAATAGCTGTGGCTCTACCCGGATGGTTTCCTCCACCATGACCCTTAGCTCCTTCTCTGAGAACCTAGGGTGTTGTTGTGGTGCCATGGGTGTAGTGTGAGTGGTGTGGGTGAGGGTGTGTGGGGTGATGTGTTGGGGTGTGTGATGTAAGGTGCGTGGGTGGTGTATAGGTGATGGTGGTGTGTGGCAGTGATCTTGTCTGTGGTCTTGCTATCTCTCTTGTGGCACTTGTTTTTAGTTGTAAAGGGTTGTAGGTAATATGTGTGTGTTTTCTAGTGGTGTGGATGTGGTGTGTGTATGGATGTCTGGTGTGTGTTATTTGAATTGTCCAATGTAGTGTTGTTTTGTATGTGTGTGTGTATTTTGAGCACGCCGGTATTTAGCGGCAATGGTTTACTGCCATTAAATGACCGCCACAGTGATTTGTGGATCATAATGTTGTGGGCGCAGTTCTGTTGGTGTAATGGTGTGGGTTTTGCTACCCCCAGTTTATCACTGACCTTTGGGCTGGCGGACGTGTGTGTGTGGCTGTATAGTGACGGATTGCTATGTGTGTGTCATAATATGGGTAGCGGTAATCCGCTGCAGTAGCGGTATTGTGTGGACAGTCGGCGGTACTTACCGCCAATGTCATAATGTGGGGCTCAGTGAGCTGAGCATCAGGAAGCCAGTCAAGAGTGTCAGCCAGGACCCAAACACATCATGGCCACTGAGGGGAATGCCAAGGATGCTGGAGGCAGAAAGAGGAAATTGAAGTTCAGTGAGCAGGAACTGGAGCTGCTCTCTGAAGAGGTAGTGAAGAGCCCATGATAAGCTCTTTGAGAAAAATTCACTCAATGGTTCACAGAGTGAGAAGCGCAAATTATGGAATGACATCCAGGCAAAGATCAGCACGGTGGGGGTGAGACAGTTCTCCATGGAAATATGGTTGCGCTGGTACGATTTACTTACAGGTGCAAAGGAGAGGATAGCAACCAGGCTTACGGAGCACTGGCAGAGGACCATCCACCCCCTTGGAAGACAGGGTGGAGGCAACTCTGCCTGAAGCGTAGTTGGGGTCACCAACATAGACACTCAGCCACACCAGGCACCCATAAATGTAAGGACAACAATTATTTGAATTACCATATATGCAGGCAAATTAGTTCTCTAGAGAAAAAAAATGTTAGCACTCACTGATCAAAATAGTCCATGCCACACATTCCATTCAACCCAACAATGTCTTATGGGAAAGGTAGTCCATACTCCAACAGTAAACCTAGAACAACAATTGCAGCGTTGTGCATCCCCATACTGATACAAAAGACAAATGACAAGCAGAAACACTATGCCAGGGAAACTGTATACTAATATAAAACTGTGAACTGAAACATGCAAAAGAAATTTGTAACTGAAATACTGCTCATTGATGTTGCTGATATCCCTGCACCACATGCAGCAGAAATAGAAACTGGGGGGATTGAAGAAAGCCAGCGACAGTCTGAAGTTGACAACAGTGTGTCCATAACACTTGCACAACCCAGACACAGGGCAACAGTGGGACAATGTCCTGAGTTTAATCTGGAGTCTGATGACTTGACAGAAGATGTGCATACACTACTTTCAGAGGATAGACGCACCAATAGGTGTCAGTCCCTTTCCCAGTCCCAATGCACTCCCTTCAGGAGACGTAGAGCAGATGCCAGGCAGAGCTCAGAGGAAGGTGAGGGCCCATCTATGTTTGGAAGTCTGGAGGCATCAATGCTGAAGGTTCAGCGCCTACAATGTAAGCACATGAAATCAATGCACAAGTAGTTGGTGTCTCACAATCACAACATGTGCCAGCTGAATGCAACAGTTTTGGAAGGACAGAAAGCAACAGCAGACAATTTAAGGGAGATAATGAATGCCATTAAGGAACTCTGCACAGTAATGCAGCAGGACCCTGTCACCCACCAAAGGTGCCATCATCAATTAATGGGTAGATTGGATGGCTTTAGCAGATCTGTGTATTGCCTCACAAATGTTACTGCTTTACTGTCACAACGTGCCATAGGCATGTGTTAGAAATGGGGTCTTCGGTTGGCAGTCAGGTTATCCCCTGTCCAAGCAAGGACCCCCTCTCTAGTCAGAGTAAATCACACAATCCTAATTATCCTGTGCCCACCCTCTGGTAGGTTGGCACTGAGCAGTCAGGCTTAACTTAGAAGGAAATGTGTAAATAATTTGTGCAATAAGTATGCAATAACACAGTATAAACACCACAAAAATACACCACACAGGTTTAGAAAGATATAAAATATTTATCTTGAGAAAATAAGGTCAAAACGATCAAGATTTGATAAGTACACATTGAAATATCACTTTAGAGAATTATAAAAAGTGTCTTAAATTCTGTTCTTAAAAGCAATAAATGTCTATTGCATGCACAAAGTACCAGGTTTGCGTCTAAATTATCCACAAGGGACCACAGAGGAGGAGATACGTGGAAAACGGGGAGATGTGCGTCAGTTTCTCCAGGCGCACCCAGACGATGAGTCGATATTTTTCACTTAGTCAGGGCCTTGCGTCGATTTCCTGCACGTGGACTTGGATCCTCTTTGGATTGTGGGGTATTTGGATGCCCCGGGGATGCTGCGTTGATTCTTATCGCAGGAAGTCGGGCTGCATCATTCCGGCTCAGGTATGCGTCGATCTAGTGGGCTGTGCGTCGAAGTTCTGGTTGCAATGCTGGCGCTGCGTCGATCTCCACTCAGGGAGCCGGGCTGCGTTGTGCCGCTTCAGCATGCAGTGATTTTCTCACCACGATGCAGGCTATGCGTAGTTTCTGGCAAAGCTGTGAGTCAAAATTTTGCCGCACAAGGAGTTCTTTGCAGAGATTAAGGCCCTCATTACAACCCTGGTGGTCGGTGTTAAAGCAGCGGTAATACCGCAAAAAGGCCGGCGGCCAAAAAAAATGGGATTACGACCATGGCGAAAACCGCTAACATAGACAGCCACTTTAACACTCCAACCGCCACGGCGGTAGAAACAAACAGCGCAGCAGACACCGCCAACAGACAGGCGGGAGACAAAGTACCACCCACTGTATTTCAAGAGGCCTATCCGCCACCTTTTCTGGGGCGGAACCAACGCTATCAAAAGCACGGCGAAAACAGTACACAGAAGCGAAAACACTCACCTCTCGACACCCAACGAGGAACCAGGACGCCATGGAGCCTGAACTTCAGGTGTTACCCATGTTGGTTTACCTCCTCTTCTACCAGGAGTACGAACGGTGGCGGCGGCGACCACGGTGAGTACTGCACCTACAACACAGGGGAGGGGGGAGGAAAGAGAGTGACAAAAATACACAACACCCCCACCCTCACACACAATATACACACAAATACATGCAGCAACATTACATAAACACCCCCCCCCTGGAAGAACGCAAGGACAAAAGGAAATGATTGTAACAATTGTAATCATTAAAAATCCATTAGTCAAAACTCCAAATTCAGTATATACAAATAGGTACACCAACTACACAAGTCTGGATAGTGTACTAATCATTGCCCATGGACCACTTGGCCCAAAATGCATGGGCGAAGCCCACACATGATACCTGACTGGAAACAGAGAGAACACTGCTGGGGCATCAGATCAACAATATACAGGCACCTCGGGGGGGCAACACAGCCTGATGAACGCACAACACCACTGCTGCACGAGGGGGCTCCATGCCCATTGCTGTATCCTGGGGAGTGCAAAGCCACAGTCTCTCAAGTCTCTCCAGTGGGTGGTTTTCCCACTGCTTTATCCTCGGGATTGCAAAGCCACAGTCTCTCAAGTCTCTCCAGTGGGTGGTTTGCCCACTGCTTTATCCTGGGGAGTGCAAAGCCACAGAATCTCAAGACTCTCAAGTGGGTGGTTTGCCCACTGCTTTATCCTGGGGAGTGCAAAGCCACAGTCTCTCAAGTGGATAACAGTCTCCACTGGTTCTGGAGGGGGCTTTGTGCCCAGAGTGCTTCATCCTGCCAAGGACTGAGGTAGTGGATGTATCTCCCCACTGGTTCTGGAGGGGGCTATGTGCCCAGAGTGCTTCATCCTGCCAAGGTCTGAGGTAGTGGATGTATCTCTCCAGTGATTCTGGAGGGGGCTTTGTGCCCAGAGTGCTTCATCCTGCCAAGGACTGAGGTAGTGGATGTATCTCTCCACTGGTTCTGGAGGGGGCGTTGTGCCCAGAGTGCTTCATCCTGCCAAAGACTGAGGTAGTGGATGTATCTCTCCACTGGTTCTGGAGAGTGTTCCACTTGCAGTGTGGCCGGTACAATTCCCTCACCTGGGTGTGCGTGCCACGAGATTTGCGAGGTTCAGGTAGCATGATACGCCATGGAGGCAGCGACATACCCCACACTGCTGCTGCTGCGCCTTCCACCTGCAGGTGCAAACAGTGATGGAAGTCATGCCTCATGGAAGCTGCCCAGGGTCCAGGAACTCTCCTCCAGCCTCAGACGACTGACCACTGGGGATGGTAGCCATGTCAGCGGTGGTGCCTGTGTCCGAGGACGCCGCGGGCCAGTGGCAGTGCTTGTGACAGTGTCTGTCGTGGCGGTGCTTGCAGCGGTGTCTATGGCGGCGGTGCTGGCGGCGGTGCATGGGTCAGCACCTGCGGAGTAACACAGCAGAAACACTGCTCAGAAGTCAAAGGACTCACCTGTGGAGACTCAGGGAACAACCACGACGCCATGGAGCTCGAGCTGCAAATATTTCCGATGCTCGTCTACTTTCTGCTGCATTATGAACATCAATGTCGGCGAAGACGACAACTGTGAGTACTGCAGCCTAGCACACAAGGGAGGGGGAGGAAAAAGAGAGTGACACACACACGCAACATGCAACACAACCACCCCGACACCATTCACACAACCAGATGCACAAACATTACATATTCACCCCTCAGGAATAATGCAAGGACAAAATGATTTGAAGAAAGTGAGTGTAATACGATAAAATACTATCAATAAGTGCATCAAAATACAAACGTATATAAAACTTTTACAAATATTGGGACACTGCCCAGTCCTCAATGTCCGTGGGACACAGGGCTACAACACATAGGCCAAGGCCCCACCTTACTCCTGCAACAACACGGAGAGAACACTGCAGGGGCATCAGGTCAAAAATACACAGGCACCTTAGCGGGACGAGGAATGGGGGGGCACCTCAGCCGGAAGATGGTACAACACCACTGGTTCTGGAGGGGGTACATGCTCTGTGCGATGTCCTGGGGAGTGCAAGGCCACAGGCTCTCAAGTGGGTGGTTTGCCCACTGCTTGGCCCTAGGGAGTGCAAGGCCACAGTCTCTCTAGTGCATGGCTTCTTCCACTGGTTCTAGAGGGGGCATTGTGCCCAGTGTGTTTCATGTTGGGAAGGATGGGGTGAGTGGATGGCTTCTTCCACTGGTTCTGGAGAGGGCCTTGTGCCCAGTGTGCTTCATCCCGGGAAGGAGGGGGTGAGTGGATGGCTTCTTCCACTGGTTCTGGAGGGGGCATTCTGCCCAGTGTGCTTCAACCCGGGAAGGATGGGGTGAGTGGATGGCTTCTTCCACTAGTCCTGGAGGGGGCATTGTGCCCTGTGTTGCAGGTTTTGGGTAGTGCAAGGTCACAGTCTCTCAGCTGGGTGTCAGACCCACAGGTCGGACAACAGCCCATGGACGCAGGTCTACACACTGTCCGCCGGTGGTGATGGCTGATCAGTGGTGGCAGTGGCCGTGCTGGTGTTGGTGCTGGCAGTGGTGAGGGGAGGCTCCAGCCCTTCCCATGCAGCCTTGGACGGCTGCCCACTGGGGCTGCTGCTGCTGGCAGTGGTGCTGGTGGAGGTGCTGGCAGTTGTGGGGAGAGGCACCAGCCCTTCCCTTGCAGCCTCGGATGGCTGAACCACCATGGTCGGTGGTGGGGGCTCCGAATGAGTCCCAGCACCAGGCCTCCTGTCCTTCCTGCCTGCAAGTGTAGGCCCCTTGCCCTTCCTGTCAGCACCCGGTGACTGCACCTTTCCCATCCCTGTAGCAACTGGGGGTGACTCCTTGCCCTTCCTAGATGCTGCTGGTGTTGCCTCCTTGCCCTTCCCTTTCGCAGCTCAGGGTGCCTCCTTGCCTTTCCTAGACGCTGCTGGTGTTGCCTCCTCGCCCTTCCTGTATCAATGCTGGGGCAGGCACCTTTTCAGTGTGGGTGCCTGGTGCTCGGGATCCTCTCCCACCTGCAGTAGCCGTCAACACTACTGTGGCCGTGGACTGGGTGGCTGAGGTGCTTGCCTGGGTTCTGACCACCTTGGCCCGACATGAAGGACGGGGGAGAGTGGTAGGGAAGAGGTCAAGGGTGGAGAGGAAACACTTCTTAGGGATATTGGGGCGGGAAGAGGGTGACGGTTTGGGAGTGGAGGAAGAGGAAGTGGTTGTAGGAGGTGTCTGTCTGCTGAATTTGGGTGCAGGTGCATGGGCTGGATGCTGTTGTGAGGTGGATGGCTGTTGGGTGTCTGAGTGCTTGCGTTTGTGTACTTTGGGAGGAGGGGCACAGACACAGTGGGAGAGGACACAGGGGACATGTGCAAGGGTGTGGGGGTGGTGACTGCCAGTGAGGGGCATGTAGTGATAGGTGTGCAGGTGATGGAGGTAGTGGATGAGGATGTAGTGCATGCAGGCATGTGAGTGTAGATGCTACTTGGAGGGAGGTGGATGACGAGGAGGAGGGGGACACAATGGAGGCAGTAGATGTTGGTATGTCTGCATCTGGATGGTGTTTGTGTGAGTGTGTGTGGGTGATGTGTGGTGCTTGTGTTTCCCTGAACCACTCCTGTGTGTTGTCCTGGTTGCATGCTGGTCTACCTATGTGCTTGGGATAGGTTGGGGTTGAGGGGGAATGGAATTGGGTAGAGGAAGCTGGAGGGGGAGACTAGAAACAGGGACAATGGCTGCCATCAGGGAGGAGGCCAGAACATGGTTTGATCTCTGTTGGGCCGCCATGCCAGAGTGAATGCCCTCCAGGAATGCACTTGTTTGTTGCAAATGGGCTGGCAGCCCCTGGATGGCATTCACAATGGTTGACTGCCCAACAGAAATGGATCGCAGGAGGTCAATAGCCTCCTCACTCAGGGCAGCAGGGCTAAATGGGGCAGAGCCCGAAGTGCCTGGGGCAAAGGAGATGCCCACCCTTCTGGGTGAGCGGGCATGGGAAACATGCTGAGGGCCTGCTCGGAGGGCCACGCTGGTACGGGGGTGGCGGCTGTACCTGTATTTGGGGTGGGCACAGAGGTGTCCGCCACCACCAGGGAGCTTCCATTGGAGGAGGTACACTGTCAGAACTGTCCCCTCCAGTCTCCGCTGTGGTGCTCCCCTCGCCCTCTGTGCCACTGGTGCCCTCAGTGTCAGTGGATTTGGCCTCCTGGGCCCTGTGGGATGCAGCTCTCCCCTTCACCGGTGCCTCTGCTCCTCCGCCAGATGATGCTAATGCACATAAGGACAGGGTGACAAAACAAAAAGGGGGGGAGACAAAGGATACACTTGGTCAGTGGCGGCAACAACACCACCGTTGGCGTACACGACACACACACAGAGAACAGCCCTACGCACTAGGCAATGCACTACCAGTCACAATGCTAGTCACCAGCCCATGGACAAGGATACCTAACGCCAATTGCAGCATACCTGAGACCCTCAGACCCCTGCCCATTAGTGATGCCTACTAGCTTGGTTGGAGGAGGTTTACATCAGATCCTACCCAGCATGGGACCTACCCTGCAATGTCCGGCCTGCCCTAGGGGCACCCACAGGTCCACATCCCCCACCTGGATGCCAACCCACCACGTGCAAGTAGTATATTAGGAAACTGTACTCACCCCCTTGTGGCTACTGTGATGCCCTCAAGCGCCCATCCAGCTCCAGATAGGCCACCGCCAGTATGTGGGCCATCGGGGGGTCAGGGTTCGATGGGCACCCCTTCCTCATAGGGAGGCCATCCCCAGCTGGGCCTGCGCGGGCTTCCGTGCCCAGCATCTTAGGTCCTCCCCCCGTTTCCGACAGGGGGTGCTCCTCCTGCCGTAGATCACCAGGGTCCGCACGTCCTTGACGATGGCATGCCATATACTCTTTTTTTGATGGGTGCTGACCTGCAGAGAAATACACATAGGAAAAGTTATCAGTCAGACCATCCTGCCAGTTACACTCATGGCCCACATAGCCCTCCCATCCCCTTATACACAGACATGGCCCACCATACATGCAGCACGCTGCCCAGGGCCCTTCACCAACCCCCCCACACAAGGCCCTCACACACAGCACTCCATGCATTCATGCTTCATGCATCATGCTCACAGTGTACTCACCTGTTGGTCTGGAGGCCCATACAGCATTCGGTACTGGGGTAGGACCCCATCCACCAGTCTCTCCAACTCTGCAGCAGTGAAGGCAGGGGCCCTTTCCCGAGTGACACGAGTCCTGGTCGGTTCCAGACATAGGTCACAGCAGCACTTGCAGTGTAGGTCCTCTTCTGTTGAAGGTCAGGTAGCAAGTGAGTGAACAGATAGAAAATGGCAGTGACATCCGTGGCGATGCGTACAGTCACTTCTGGCATACATCACCATTGGCCACTGTAACCCATAAGGCCCAATGGTATCCAATATAGGAGTTGCACGGCGGTTCTCGACCGCCTCCTGCAACGGTGCACAATGTCAGTGGAATTACCTCATTTCCACCCATCCCTCCATACAGGACAGGCGGACGCCATTTCAGGGGGGGGTGCAGGCCATGAAACCTAACTGTGTCACAGTACACATAGGCACCATTTGGGCCTATTGAACAATATACTGTTACAGTCACAACATGCAATGCAGTGTAGTGTTTGGAAATATGGAATACTGACCAGCTGCTCACCGTTTTGCCCCCTAGATTACAACCGCTGTGAATTAATAGGAGATGGAGACATCCCCTGTGTGCAGACCCCTGGTGGACTTGGCAACAATGGAGGACAGGCACATTATCCTCACCTATAGACTGGACAGGGTCACAATCACAGAACTGTGTGCCCATTGGAGCCTGACCTGATATCTGCTATCCGTCAGCCCACCGGGATCCCCCCTCTTGTGCAAGTCCTATCTGTGCTCCATTTCCTGGCAACTGGCTACTTCCAAGGGACAGTGGGCTTGGCAGCAGGAATGTCTCAGCCAATGTTCTCAATAGTGCTGACCAGAGTTTTGTCTGCCCTCATTAAACACATGCGCAGCTACATCGTCTTCCTCCAGATGGAGGATTTGGCCACAGTGAAAGCTGATTTCTTTGTGATGGGACATATCCGCAACATTATTGGGGCTATTGATGGTACACATATTGCATTCCCCCCATGAAATAAACAGGTATTCAGAAATCGAAAAAGCTTTCACTCCATAAATGTGCAGATAGTGTGCCTGGCTGACCAGTACATCTCCCATATCAATGCAAAGCATCCTGGGCCCGTGCATGATGCCTTTATCCTGAGGAATAGCTGCATCCCATATGTGATGGCTCAACTCCAGAGGCACCGGGTGTGGCTAATAGGTGAGCCCTGGTTCCCACCCAGTGGATGTTGGTGTATGGGTATGGTGAGGACCCTAAGGGTTAGTGTGTGGCTAACAGTTGTCCCTCGATATTTGCAGGTGACTCTGGTTACCCCAACCTCTCATGGCTACTGACCCCTGTGAGGAATCCCAGGACAAGGGCAGAGGAACGTTACTATGAGGCACATGGGCGAACAAGAAGAATCATAGAGAGGACATTCGGCCTCCTGAAGGCCAGGTTTTGTTGCCTCCATCTAACAGGTGGATCCCTGTACTACTCACCCACGAAGGTGTGCAAGATCATCGTGGCATGCTGTATGTTGCACAACCTTGCCTTACGTCACCAGGTGCCTTTTCTGCAGGAGGATGAGGCTGGAGATGGGCGTGTGGCAGCCGTGGACCCTGTAGACTGTGAAGATGAGGAAGCAGAGGATGAGGATGAGGACAACAGAAGTGCAATAATATGACAATACTTCCAATGCCACACAGTTAAGACATTGGAACTTCACTTTTCATTGACAATTTTGTGTTTGACATTGTCACTGGCAGGCTGATATTCCCACTTCTATGGCCACTTACTGTACCCTTTGGCATCTCTATTTGCAGATATTTGTGCCCCACTATCGCTCCTGGTGTGTTGACTGCAGCCAACTATAGGTCATTCCTATGTATACATTACTGTACAGTTGTATTGCAGTGTTTAAAGCTTGTTAAACAAATACATAGCTAAATCATTTGACAGACTTCATACTTGCATTTTCTCAAATGGTGTTCATTTCAGTGCTAATAAGTAGAGGGGGGTGTGCAATGGGCTGAGGTGATGATGGAGGAAAGTCCAGGATAGAGTCCAGTCTATTAGTATCACAGGTGCAGTGTCCAATGGGACATAGGAAGGGGAGCAATGGCAGTTCAAGGTGGACAGGGTAACAGAGTGGGACACAAGGGTGACTATCAGGAGAGTCATATTTCTTGGCGGGGATCTTGGCAATAGTCTCTGGCTTCTGCCTGGATCACAGGGACCGTTTGTGGGGTGGTTCTCCTTCTGCAGGAGGAGGGGTGCTGGTGGCCTGTTGGTGCTGTGGCGGGGCCTCCTGTCCACTAGCGGCAGCGGAGGTGGAGGGCTGTTCATCGGTGTGGCTAGTGGTAGGGGCCCGCTGTTGTACCACTGCCTCCCTCATAGTATTGGCCTTGTCTGCCAGCACCCCTGCAATGGTGACCAGGGTGTTGTTGATGGCCTTCAAGTACTCCCTGATCCCCAGGTACTGTCCCTCCTGCAGCCGCTGGTTCTCCTGCAACTTGTCCAGTATCTGGCCCATCGTCTCCTGGGAATGGTGGTATGCTCCCAGGATCTTGGTGAGTGCCTCCTGGAGAGTCGGTTCCCTAGGCTTGTCTTTCCCCCGTCACACAGCAGTCCTCCCAGCTTCCCTGTTGTCCTGTGCCTCTGTCCTCTGAACTGTGTGCCCATTGCCACTGACCCCAGGTCCCTGATTGTCCTGTGATTGTGGGGTGGGTACTGTGCTGGTGTTTCCTGAGGGGGGTGTCTGACTGTGCCTGGGTACCCGACTGTCCGAAGATCCCTGATGGGCCAGGTTGGTAATCCAGATCCAGGCGAGCAGAGCTGCTGTCATCACTGTGGGCCTATTCTGGGGGGAGACTGGATGTTGCTGGCACCTCCTCTCCGGTGACGTTGGCTGGGGGACCTGTGGGGATGTAAATGCAGTGTTATTGTTTCTGCATGTAACATCTTGTGCATGGGTGTGTTGCCCTCAATGGTTGTTATTGCCCTGGTAGCTTTGCCTTGTGTGAGTAGTTATTTGGTGGGCTTGCTGCTTCCCTCTAGTGTGCATGCTTTAGTGATAGGTGTCAATGCAGGTCTGTGAGTGGTGTCCATGCATTGGTGTTGCATGCAGGGCTTGGTATTGGGATGAGTGGGGTGCGATGGTGGGGTGTGTGGGAGGTGGTGGAGTGATGGGAGTGAGGGTAAGGGTGGTGGTATGAGATGGCATGCAGGTGGGGGGAGTAGTAAAGAGTTGACTTATCAGAGTCCAGTCCTCCTCCTACTCCTGCCAGGCCCTCAGGATGCATGATTGTTAAGATTTGCTCCTCCCATGTTGTTAGTTGTGTGGGAAGCGGTGGGGGTCCACCGTCAGTCCTCTGTACAGCTATTTGGTGTCTTGCTGCCATGGAACGCACCTTCCCCCGTAGGTCGTTCCATCTCTTCTTGATGTCATGCCTTGTTCTTGGGTGCTGTCCCACGGCGTTGACCCTGTCCACGATTCTCCGAATAGCTCCATCTTCCTAGCAATGTATGTCTGCTGCGCCTGTGATCCGAATAGCTGTGGCTCTACCCGGATGGTTTCCTCCACCATGACCCTTAGCTCCTTCTCTGAGAACCTAGGGTGTTGTTGTGGTGCCATGGGTGTAGTGTGAGTGGTGTGGGTGAGGGTGTGTGGGGTGATGTGTTGGGGTGTGTGATGTAAGGTGCGTGGGTGGTGTATAGGTGATGGTGGTGTGTGGCAGTGATCTTGTCTGTGGTCTTGCTATCTCTCTTGTGGCACTTGTTTTTAGTTGTAAAGGGTTGTAGGTAATATGTGTGTGTTTTCTAGTGGTGTGGATGTGGTGTGTGTATGGATGTCTGGTGTGTGTTATTTGAATTGTCCAATGTAGTGTTGTTTTGTATGTGTGTGTGTATTTTGAGCACGCCGGTATTTAGCGGCAATGGTTTACTGCCATTAAATGACCGCCACAGTGATTTGTGGATCATAATGTTGTGGGCGCAGTTCTGTTGGTGTAATGGTGTGGGTTTTGCTACCCCCAGTTTATCACTGACCTTTGGGCTGGCGGACGTGTGTGTGTGGCTGTATAGTGACGGATTGCTATGTGTGTGTCATAATATGGGTAGCGGTAATCCGCTGCAGTAGCGGTATTGTGTGGACAGTCGGCGGTACTTACCGCCAATGTCATAATGTGGGGCTCAGTGAGCTGAGCATCAGGAAGCCAGTCAAGAGTGTCAGCCAGGACCCAAACACATCATGGCCACTGAGGGGAATGCCAAGGATGCTGGAGGCAGAAAGAGGAAATTGAAGTTCAGTGAGCAGGAACTGGAGCTGCTCTCTGAAGAGGTAGTGAAGAGCCCATGATAAGCTCTTTGAGAAAAATTCACTCAATGGTTCACAGAGTGAGAAGCGCAAATTATGGAATGACATCCAGGCAAAGATCAGCACGGTGGGGGTGAGACAGTTCTCCATGGAAATATGGTTGCGCTGGTACGATTTACTTACAGGTGCAAAGGAGAGGATAGCAACCAGGCTTACGGAGCACTGGCAGAGGACCATCCACCCCCTTGGAAGACAGGGTGGAGGCAACTCTGCCTGAAGCGTAGTTGGGGTCACCAACATAGACACTCAGCCACACCAGGCACCCATAAATGTAAGGACAACAATTATTTGAATTACCATATGTGCAGGCAAATTAGTTCTCTAGAGAAAAAAAATGTTAGCACTCACTGATCAAAATAGTCCATGCCACACATTCCATTCAACCCAACAATGTCTTATGGGAAAGGTAGTCCATACTCCAACAGTAAACCTAGAACAACAATTGCAGCGTTGTGCATCCCCATACTGATACAAAAGACAAATGACAAGCAGAAACACTATGCCAGGGAAACTGTATACTAATATAAAACTGTGAACTGAAACATGCAAAAGAAATTTGTAACTGAAATACTGCTCATTGATGTTGCTGATATCCCTGCACCACATGCAGCAGAAATAGAAACTGGGGGGATTGAAGAAAGCCAGCGACAGTCTGAAGTTGACAACAGTGTGTCCATAACACTTGCACAACCCAGACACAGGGCAACAGTGGGACAATGTCCTGAGTTTAATCTGGAGTCTGATGACTTGACAGAAGATGTGCATACACTACTTTCAGAGGATAGACGCACCCATAGGTGTCAGTCCCTTTCCCAGTCCCAATGCACTCCCTTCAGGAGACGTAGAGCAGATGCCAGGCAGAGCTCAGAGGAAGGTGAGGGCCCATCTATGTTTGGAAGTCTGGAGGCATCAATGCTGAAGGTTCAGCGCCTACAATGTAAGCACATGAAATCAATGCACAAGTAGTTGGTGTCTCACAATCACAACATGTGCCAGCTGAATGCAACAGTTTTGGAAGGACAGAAAGCAACAGCAGACAATTTAAGGGAGATAATGAATGCCATTAAGGAACTCTGCACAGTAATGCAGCAGGACCCTGTCACCCACCAAAGGTGCCATCATCAATTAATGGGTAGATTGGATGGCTTTAGCAGATCTGTGTATTGCCTCACAAATGTTACTGCTTTACTGTCACAACGTGCCATAGGCATGTGTTAGAAATGGGGTCTTCGGTTGGCAGTCAGGTTATCCCCTGTCCAAGCAAGGACCCCCTCTCTAGTCAGAGTAAATCACACAATCCAAATTATCCTGTGCCCACCCTCTGGTAGGTTGGCACTGAGCAGTCAGGCTTAACTTAGAAGGAAATGTGTAAATAATTTGTGCAATAAGTATGCAATAACACAGTATAAACACCACAAAAATACACCACACAGGTTTAGAAAGATATAAAATATTTATCTTGAGAAAATAAGGTCAAAACGATCAAGATTTGATAAGTACACATTGAAATATCACTTTAGAGAATTATAAAAAGTGTCTTAAATTCTGTTCTTAAAAGCAATAAATGTCTATTGCATGCACAAAGTACCAGGTTTGCGTCTAAATTATCCACAAGGGACCGCAGAGGAGGAGATACGTGGAAAACGGGGAGATGTGCGTCAGTTTCTCCAGGCGCACCCAGACGATGAGTCGATATTTTTCACTTAGTCAGGGCCTTGCGTCGATTTCCTGCACGTGGACTTGGATCCTCTTTGGATTGTGGGGTATTTGGATGCCCCGGGGATGCTGCGTTGATTCTTATCGCAGGAAGTCGGGCTGCATCATTCCGGCTCAGGTATGCGTCGATCTAGTGGGCTGTGCGTCAAAGTTCTGGTTGCAATGCTGGCGCTGCGTCGATCTCCACTCAGGGAGCCGGGCTGCGTTGTGCCGCTTCAGCATGCAGTGATTTTCTCACCACGATGCAGGCTATGCGTAGTTTCTGGCAAAGCTGTGAGTCAAAATTTTGCCGCACAAGGAGTTCTTTGCAGAGATTAAGGCCCTCATTACAACCCTGGTGGTCGGTGTTAAAGCAGCGGTAATACCGCAAAAAGGCCGGCGGACAAAAAAAATGGGATTACGACCATGGCGAAAACCGCTAACATAGACAGCCACTTTAACACTCCAACCGCCACGGCGGTAGAAACAAACAGCGCAGCAGACACCGCCAACAGACAGGCGGGAGACAAAGTACCACCCACTGTATTTCAAGAGGCCTATCCGCCACCTTTTCTGGGGCGGAACCAACGCTATCAAAAGCACGGCGAAAACAGTACACAGAAGCGAAAACACTCACCTCTCGACACCCAACGAGGAACCAGGACGCCATGGAGCCCGAACTTCAGGTGTTACCCATGTTGGTTTACCTCCTCTTCTACCAGGAGTACGAACGGTGGCGGCGGCGACCACGGTGAGTACTGCACCTACAACACAGGGGAGGGGGGAGGAAAGAGAGTGACAAAAATACACAACACCCCCACCCTCACACACAATATACACACAAATACATGCAGCAACATTACATAAACACCCCCCCCCTGGAAGAACGCAAGGACAAAAGGAAATGATTGTAACGATTGTAATCATTAAAAATCCATTAGTCAAAACTCCAAATTCAGTATATACAAATAGGTACACCAACTACACAAGTCCGGATAGTGTACTAATCATTGCCCATGGACCACTTGGCCCAAAATGCATGGGCGAAGCCCACACATGATACCTGACTGGAAACAGAGAGAACACTGCTGGGGCATCAGATCAACAATATACAGGCACCTCGGGGGGGCAACACAGCCTGATGAACGCACAACACCACTGCTGCACGAGGGGGCTCCATGCCCATTGCTGTATCCTGGGGAGTGCAAAGCCACAGTCTCTCAAGTCTCTCCAGTGGGTGGTTTTCCCACTGCTTTATCCTCGGGATTGCAAAGCCACAGTCTCTCAAGTCTCTCCAGTGGGTGGTTTGCCCACTGCTTTATCCTGGGGAGTGCAAAGCCACAGAATCTCAAGACTCTCAAGTGGGTGGTTTGCCCACTGCTTTATCCTGGGGAGTGCAAAGCCACAGTCTCTCAAGTGGATAACAGTCTCCACTGGTTCTGGAGGGGGCTTTGTGCCCAGAGTGCTTCATCCTGCCAAGGACTGAGGTAGTGGATGTATCTCCCCACTGGTTCTGGAGGGGGCTTTGTGCCCAGAGTGCTTCATCCTGCCAAGGTCTGAGGTAGTGGATGTATCTCTCCAGTGATTCTGGAGGGGGCTTTGTGCCCAGAGTGCTTCATCCTGCCAAGGACTGAGGTAGTGGATGTATCTCTCCACTGGTTCTGGAGGGGGCGTTGTGCCCAGAGTGCTTCATCCTGCCAAAGACTGAGGTAGTGGATGTATCTCTCCACTGGTTCTGGAGAGTGTTCCACTTGCAGTGTGGCCGGTACAATTCCCTCACCTGGGTGTGCGTGCCACGAGATTTGCGAGGTTCAGGTAGCATGATACGCCATGGAGGCAGCGACATACCCCACACTGCTGCTGCTGCGCCTTCCACCTGCAGGTGCAAACAGTGATGGAAGTCATGCCTCATGGAAGCTGCCCAGGGTCCAGGAACTCTCCTCCAGCCTCAGACGACTGACCACTGGGGATGGTAGCCATGTCAGCGGTGGTGCCTGTGTCCGAGGACGCCGCGGGCCAGTGGCAGTGCTTGTGGCAGTGTCTGTCGTGGCGGTGCTTGCAGCGGTGTCTATGGCGGCGGTGCTGGCGGCGGTGCATGGGTCAGCACCTGCGGAGTAACACAGCAGGACATCTCCTGCAGCCTCGGATGGCTGCCAACTGGGGAAGAGGCTGGGGACTGTCGCTGAGGCTGTAGACGTGCCGGGGGCGGTGCAAGTGGCGGTGCTTGCAGCGATGTCTGTCGGGGCAGTGCTTGCGGAGGTGTCTGTGGTGGCCGTGCAGGTGGCGTTGCATGTGTCAGCACCTGCTGAGGGACACAGCAGGACGTCTCCTGCAGCCTCGGACGGCTGCCCACTGGAGAAGAGGCTGGGGACTGTCGTTGAGGCTGTAGACGTGCCGGGTCGGTGCAGGTGGCGGTGCAGGTGGTGGTGCAGGTGGCAGTTGTGGTGGAGGGGCAGCTAGCGGTTGTGGTGGCGGGGCAGCTAGCGGTGTTCGCCACCGTTAAGGTTGGCGTGGTCGTGGACAGAAAGTGTGACACTGGTCCCTCAGTCGGGGCCACCATGCCCTCTCCTGACCTGCTCTTCAGCTTTTGGCCTTTACCCAGCTTTGATGGTGCCGTAGTTGTCTTGCCACTATCCTCTTTGGTTTTTGCTGAGCCCTTGGTGGCTGGTAGTTTCAGCTTCTCCCTCCGGGATGTGGGCACCTTTTTCACCTTGGCAGGTGGCGGAATGTCCTTGCCCTCGCTACGTGGCACACTGGCAGCCCTGATGGGTGGCGCACTCCATGACCCAGCAGTTGCTGGCACCACTGTCCCTGGGGATGTGGTGGCTGAGGTGTTGGGCTGGGACCTGGAAAGCCTGGCCCTGGGGGGGGAGGTGTAGGGAAGAGGTCAATGTTAGCCAGAAGGAGTTTTTTAGACACACTGGGACGGAAAGATGGAGGGGGTTTGGGAGTGGAGGTAGAGGTAGCGGTTGTAGGAGGTGCACGTCTGCTGAATTTGGGTGAAGGTGCCTGGGCCGGAGGCTGTTGTGAGGTGGATGGCTGTTGGGTGGGTGTGTGCCTGCGTTTGTGTACTCTGGGAGGAGGGCTCACTGACAAACTGGGAGAGGACACTGGGGATGTATGAATGGTAGTGGGGCTGGTAAGTGCACGTGAGCGGTGTATGGTGATGGGTGTGCTGGTGATGGAGGCAGTGGCTGAGGATGTAGTGCATGCAGGTGTGAGTCGAGATGAGACAGGGAGGGTGGAGGAGGATGTGGAGGAGGGGGACACAGTGGAGGCAGTGGATGTTGCTGTGCCTGCATGGGGATGGTGCTTGTGTGAGTGCCTGTGGGATGTGTGGTGCTTATGCTTGCCTGACCCACTCTTGTGTGTTGATGAGTGTGCATGCTGGTCTGATGGTGTGCTTGGGATAGGCTGAGGTACAGGGGATTGGGTCTGGGTGGAGGAAGTTGGAGTGGGGAGGCTGGACACAGGGACAATGGCTGCCATCAGTGCTGAGGCCAGAGCCTGAAATGCTCTCTGTTGGGCTGCCTGCCCAGAATGAATGCCCTCCAGGTATGCATTTGTTTGTTGCAAATTCCTCTCTACACCCTGGATGGCATTCACAATGGTAGATTGCCCAACAGTGAGGGATCTCAGGAGCTCAATAGCCTCCTCACTGAGGGCAGCAGGTCTGACTGGGGCAGGGCCTGAGGTGCCTGGGGCAAAGGAGATGCCCACCCTCCTGGGTGAGCAGGCACGGGACACATGCTGAGGGGCTGCTGGGAGGGCAGTGCTGTTAGGGGGGGTGGCGGCTGTACCTGTGGATGCGGTGGGCACAGAGGTGCCTGCCACTGCAAGGGAGCTCACATCAGAGGAGGAGTCGCTGTCACTGCTGTCTGCTCCTGTCCCCGCCGTGGAGCTCCCCTCGCCCTCCGTCCCACTGGTGGCTTCAGACTCCGTTGTTTCGCCCTCCAGGGCCAAGTGGGTTGCAGCTCCCTCCTGCTCCGGTGCCAATGCTCCTCCGCCTGATGATGCTATTGCACACAAGAACAGAGAGACCACAAAAAGGGGGGGGGAAACAGAAGAAAGACATGTTCAGTGCATGCAACACCACTACCATTGGCGGACACAACACACAGGGAGCAGCCCTCTGCACTACGCCATGCACTGACAGTTCCTAGAAATTTCAGCTGCCCATGGGGTACGAGGCCTAAGCACAATTGCTGCACACCTGGAAGTCACAGGAGCCTGACTAGGTGTAGATGGCTCTTACCACTGGTGGGTTTGGGGTGCCACATGGCCTGCCTCACAAGGGACCTTGCTACCAAGTTCACCCTGGCCTAGGGGAACCCACTGCCCACCTCCCCCATCCAGACACCTCGTAATGCACGCAGAGTCAGCTGAATGAGAGTTTACTCACCCCCTTGTGGCTGCTGTGATGCCTTCAAGCACCCATCCAACTCCGGATAGGCCACCGCCAGGATCCGGAACATCAGGGGGGGTCATGGTGCAACGGGCACCCCTCCCACATTGGGAGGCCATCCCCAGCTGAGCCTCCACCGTCTTCTTGCTCCAGCAGCGCAGGTCCTTCCATCTTTTACGGCAGTGGGTGCTCCGTCTGTGGTAGACCCCCAGCGTCCGGACGTCCTTGGTGATGGCACGCCAAATACCCTTCTTCTGGTGGGCGCTGACCTAGAGGAATGGTACAGAGGGAAAGGAAATTACTTACCGGTCCGGACCGTCATACTCATTGCCCCCCAGTTCCCACCCATGCCCTGACGCACATACACTCCCCATCCGCACATGCAGGCCTCAGCCCCGCCGATGTATCTTCCATCCACACCACTCAAAACAGGCATTGCCCATGTAGCATGCTCACAGTGTACTCACCTGTTTGTCTGGAGGACCGTACAGTTGCGTGTACTGGGGGAGGACCCCATCCACTAGTTTCTCCAACTCCCCAGAAGTGAAGGCAGGGGTCCTTGCCCTAGACACATGAGCCATCGTCGCTTCCAGACACAGGTCACCGCAGCACTTGCAGTGTAGGTCCTCTCCTGTTGAAGGTCAGGTATCAAGTGAGTGAACAGACAGAAAATAGCGGTCACGTCCACAGCGGTGCGTACCGTCACCGCCAGCGTACATCGTCATTGGCTCCTGGGACCCATAGGGCCCAATGTTAACCAATGCAGAATTGGGCCACGGTCTTCGACCGCCCACCGCGATGGTGTAGAACGCCAGCGCAGTTACCTCATATCCCCTTGTCCCACCTTACAGGTCAGGCAGCCGCCATTTCAGGAGGCCACATGGGATGGATGTTAACTGCGTCACACCTATCTAGGCCGGGAATATAGACAGATACTGGCACATTGTGGATTAATAACGTTTCTGCAAATAACACATTGTGATACCTCAGTGTTGGATGACTCTCTGCTCGCTGCTCTCCTCCATAGGGCACGTCCGCTGGGGCAAGCGATGAGATGGCGGCATCCTCTGGTGTACAGACCCCTGGTGGACCTGTCGACAATGGAAGAGAGACACATCCTAGTCACATACAGACTTGATTGTGCAACAATCCTGGAACTGTGTGCCCAGTTGGAGCCAGACCTGATGTCAGCTATTCGCCATCCCACAGGAATCCCCCCTGTAGTGCAGGTCCTGTCTGTACTCCATTTCCTGGCCAGTGGGTCTTTTCAAACAACAGTGGCCATGGCATCAGGGATGTCCCAGCCAATGTTCTCTAACGTGTTGTCCAGTGTGTTATCTGCCCTCCTGAGACACATGCACAGCTACATCGTGTTCCCTCAGGTGGAGGATTTGCTCACAGTGAAAGGTGACTTCTATGCCCTGGGACATATCCCCAACATCATTGGTGCCATTGATGGTACACAGGTGGCATTTGTACCCCCCCGCAGGAATGAACAGGTGTACAGAAACCGGAAGAGCTACCATTCTATGAATGTGCAGATGGTGTGTTTGGCAGACCAGTACATCTCCCATGTGACTGCCAAGTATCCTGGCTCTGTGCATGACGCTTACAGTTTGAGGAATAGCAGCATCCCTTATGTGATGGGGCAACTCCAGAGGCACCGGGTGTGGCTAATAGGTGAGCCCAAGGTCCCAATACAGTTGACATAGGTGTCTGGGTATGGGGTTATCCCTAAGGGTTAGTGTGTGTCTAACAGTTGTCCCTCGACATTTGCAGGTGACTCTGGTTACCCAAACCTGTCATGGCTACTGACCCCAGTGAGGAATCCCAGGACAAGGGCAGAGGAACACTACAATTTGGCACATGGGCGAACTAGTAGGGTGATCAAATGCACCTTCGGCCTCCTGAAGGCCAGATTCCGGTGCCTCCAACTGACAGGTGGCTCCCTATACTATTCACTGAAGAAGGTGTGCCAGATAATCGTGGCCTGCTGTATGCTGCACAACCTGGCTTTGCGATGGCAGGTGCCTTTTCTGCAGGAGGATGGGCCAGATGGTGGTCTTGTGGCAGCTGTGGAGCCTGTGGATAGTGAAAAAGAGGAGGCAGAAGAAGAGGATATCGACAACGGAAACAACATCATCATGCAATACTTCCAGTGAGACACAGGTAAGAAGATGTCACTGCTTCCCACATCTCATACTATTGTTTGAGCTAGCATAAGTCTGTCATTTTCATTTAGTGTATGGACCCTGACTTGTCACTTTGACTTTCCATTTCACAGATCTGGGTCCCACTTTGTGCCCTCTGCTATGTTTACTGCTGGCCTACAGATGTGTTACATTGGTATGTGAACAAGTAAATTGACATTGCTATATTCCATATTTATTGCAATTTCACATTTGTGAAAGCACAGACTAACTCCAGATTGTTTTGTGATTGAAGTGTGTTTATTCCTGTGCTATTAAGTGGAGGGGGTTGTAAAATGGGCTGGGGGGATGGTGGAGGAATGTCCATGGCAGAGTCCAGTCTATTTGTTTCACATGTGCATTGTCCAAAGGGGCATAGGAAGTGGAGCAATGGCAGTTTAAGGATGGACAGGGTGATATAGTGCGACAGAAGGGTGACATTCATGGGGTCTCATTTCCTGGCGGGGTCTTGGCAATGTTCTCTGTCTTGTTCCTGGATCTCAGGGACCATTTGCGGGGTGGTTCTCCATCTGCATGGGGTTGGGTGCTGCTGGTGTCCTGTTGTTCCTGTTGCGGTGCCTCCTGTCCACTAGCGCCAGCGGAGGTGGAGGGCTGTTAATCGTCCAGGCTAGTGTCAGAGGCCCCTTGTTGTGCCACTGTGTCCCTCCTGGTGTTGAGAAGGTCTGCCAGCACCCCTGCAATGGTGACCAGGGTGGTGTTAATGGACTTCAAGTCCTCCCTGATCCCAAGGTAGTGTTCCTCCTGCAGCCGCTGGGTCTCCTGAAACTTGGCCAGTACCGTTGCCATCGTCTCCTGGGAATTATGGTAAGCTCTCATGATGTTGGAGAGTGCCTCGTGGAGAGTGGGTTCCTTGGGCCTGTCCTCCCCCTGTCGCACAGCAGTCCTCCCAGCTTCCCTGTTATCATGTGCCTATGTCCCCTGAACCGTGTGCCCACTGCCACTGCCCCCAAGTCCCTGATAGTCCTGTGTTAGTGGGGTTGCCTGGATTCCCTGTCGTGGTGGACACACTGCTGATTGACGTGTCCTGGGGACAGAGGGATGGGCCCGCTGGGTGGGTGCTGTGCTGGTGTTTCCTGAGGCGGGAGGCTCTGTGGTGGCTTGTGACAGTGGCAGGGGAACTGACTGTCCCGAGGTCCCAGATGGGCCGGCCTGGTCATCTTGATCCAGGAGTGCAGAGCTGCTGTCATCACTGTGGGCCTCTTCTGTGGGGGGACTGGATATGTCTGGCACCTCCTGTCCGGTGACGTTGGGTAGGGGACCTGTTGGGGTGTAAAAGCATAATTATTGTATCTGTGTGTGCCATTGTGTGCAATGGATGAGTGGCCCTCTACTCCAGTGCTTGCATTATTGGCTTGGTCTTTGTGTGATTGGTGATTTTGGGGCATGACTGAGTCTCTGTACTGGACATGCTTGGGTGATGGGTGTCCATGCATTAGTGTTACATGCAGGGCTTGGTTTTGGGATGTGTGGGTTGTGTTGGTGGGGTATCTGTGGGTTGTTGGGATGATGGGTGTGAGGGTAAGGGTGGGAGTATGTGATGGCATGCATGTGGGGTGGGGGGGGATATGGTAATAAAGATTTGCCTTACCAGAGTCCAGGCCTCCTGCTACTCCTGCGAGGCCCTCAGGATGCAGTTTTGCCAAGACTTGCTCCTCCCATGTTGTTAGTTGTGGGATAGGAGGTGGGGGTCCACCGCCAGTCCTCTGTACAGCAATCTGGTATCTGGAGACCACAGAACGCACCTTCCCCCGTAGGTTGTTCCACATCTTCCTGATGTCATCCCATGTTCTTGGATGCCGTCCCACTGCATTCACCCTGTCGACAATTCTGCGCCATAGCTCCATCTTCCTTGCAATGGATGTCTGCTGCACCTGTGATCCGAATAGCTGTGGTTCTAACCGGACGCTTTCCTCCACCATGACCCTGAGCTCCTCGTCAGAGAACCTGGGGTGTCGTTGAGGTGCCATAAAGTGGTGTGGGTGATGTGTGAGGTGGTGTCTGTTGTGATGTGTGAGGGGATGCGTTGGTGTGTGTTGTTTGAGGTGCGTGGATGTTGTATAAGTGATGGTGTTGTGTGTCTGTGGATGCTGGTGTTGTTTTAGGTAGTGTCTCTCTCTGGCCTGCTTTCAAATTTCTGGTAGTAAGGGTTTGTGGGTAATGTGGGTGTGTGTTTTATATTGGATTGGGTGTGTGGGTGTGATGTGTGTATGTGTATCAGGTGTGTGTATTTCGAATTGTCCAGTGTGGTGGTGTTTTTGTACATGTGTGTGTATTTTGAGTGCGGCGGTGTGTACCGCCAATGGTTTACCGCAGTTGAAAGACCGCCGCGTTCATTCGTGGGTCGTGATACTGTGGGCGTATTCTTGTTGGCGTGACGGTGTCGGTTTTGTTATCACTGTTTATCACCAGTTTATCACTGACCCTTGGTGGGGCGGACTTGTGTGGGTGTCTGTATTGTGGCAGATTCCGGGCTGTGGGTCGTAATACCTGTAGCGGAATTCCGCGGCCGCAGTGGTATGTTGGCGGTCTTCTGCACAGCGGTAAGCGGGATTTACTGCCAGGGTTGTAATGAAGGCCTAAGTCTTTTTGACCCTGAGACTTCAAAAAAACAGGAGGCAAGCTCAATCCAAGCCCTTGGAGAGCACTTCTGAGCAGAGCCAAAGGGCAGCAAGGCAGCAGGGCAACAAGACAGCAGTCCTTTTAAGCAAAGCAGTCACGTGAGTCCTTTGGGCAGCCAGGCAGCTTTTCTTGGCAGGTTGCAGGTTATGGTTCAGAGTTTCTTCCCCAGTGGTATCTTGTCCAGAAGTGTCTGAGTTGGTAGGGTCAGAGGTCCTGTTTAAATACCCAAATATGCCTTTGATGTGGGGGAGACTTCTAAGAAAGGCCTAGAAGCGCACAAGGTCCCCTTTCAGTTCCATTCTGTCTGCCAGGATCCCAGGGGTAAGGGGGTGTGGAAGCCCATTTTGTGAGGGCAGGCCACTGTCCTTTGACATGTAAGTGTCAGGCCCTCCACCATCCCAGCCCAGGAAGACCCTTTCAGTATGCAGATGTGTGCAGGTGTGACTTTGTTTCGGGTTGTCTGAGTGAAATGCACAAGGGAGCTGTCAACTAACCCAGCCAGACGTGGGTTGTAAGGCACAGAAGGATCTAAGTGGCATTTCTAAAAATACTAATATTAAATCCTACTTCACCAGTCAGCGGGATTTTGTATTGCCATTCTGGCCATACTAAATATGACCTTGTTACCTCTTTCAGATCAGAATCTACCACTCAACCAGTACATGAGAGTAGCCCTAATGTTAGCCTATGAAAGGAGCAGGCCTTGCAGCAGTGTAAAATGATTTTAGGTGTTTTGCACTACCAGGACATAAGAACTTCAGAAGTACATGTCCTGCCTTTTAACTACACAGCACCCTGCCCAAAGGGTTACCTAGGGCCTACCTTAGGGGTGACTTATATGTAGGAAAATGTGAGTTTTAAGGCTTGGCAAGTACTTTTAAATGCCAAATCGAATTGGCAGTGCAACTGCACACACAGGCCTTGCAATGGCAGGCCTGAGGCATGGTTAGGGGGCTACTGATGTAGGTGGCACAATCAGGGCTGCAGGCCCACTAGTAGCATTTAATCTCTAGACCCTGGGCACATTGAGTGCACTTTGTTAGGGACTTATAAGTAAATTAAGTATGCCAATTGGGTATGAGCCAATGTCACCATGTTTTAAGGGAGAGAGCATATGCACTTTAGCACTGGTTAGCAGTGGTAAAGTGCGCAGAGTCTTAAAACCAGCAAAAACAGTGTCCAAAAAGTGGAGAGGGGCAGGCAAAAGGTTAAGGGGGACCACCCTAAGGCTGTCAGCTGTAACAGCATGCAAGTGGAGGTGGCATATTGCAGTGGAGATGTTGCTTGAGGATTGGTGCAGGTTACCAATGCACTGGAGAACATGCAGACAGCCCGGATTGCTGGGAACAGCGACCTAGATGGTGGGGATAGTGAGGATCTCTCTAGCCTCCATAGTGTGACTGCCCCTGTGATGGAGTATAGGTATTGCAGTTCCAGACACAGTGCTGTCTCAGAAGCCTCAACAAGAGATGCCACTGAGCCCACTGACTGTTCCAGTGGAGTGCGTGGCACAAAATGTAATGAGTACATGTTCCAGGGCTTGTTGTTTTGTGAAATTGCACTACTTACATAATGTTTAGGGTGAAGCATTTGATTTAAGTACAGATAGTGCTCTTGGACTACTTATGTTGTATGCTCACATATTTGACCTGACGTTAAGGCAATAAATGTTTGGTCTGTTCATTACTTACATTAAAAATAATTCTGCGTAATTTCTGCACGTCTTTGCTTTCTACTGCTCTTGATCCATCTGCTGGGTGATGGGTGGTAATGGTTTATCATCCTCATCAGACTCCATATCTGAGGGTTCCATGGGTATGCCCCTCAATGTTGTGCAACATAGCACATGTAGTAACAATCTTGCATCTGGTCTCAGGACTGTATTGTAGTACCCTGCCACTTTTGTGCAGGCATCGAAAGAGACTCTTCAGCAGGACAAAGGTCCTCTCAATTCCACTTCACGTCCTCCTATGTGCAGCATTGTAACACCATTTACATGGTGTAGCTGGATTGAGGTATGGTGTGAGGATGAAGGACCGCACTGCATATGCACTGTCTCCTACAATGACAGAGATGAATATTGAGTAATTGCAATATCTAACCTTACCTGTACACTATGCTACATTGTTCTGTGTTAAATTACCAAGTAGGTAGCCTTCTCCAAACTCTCTACAAAGTAGCCATGTGCAGATTCCACCATGCCTGAATACATAGGAGTCATAGGTGCTGCTAGTGAATCTGGCCATTAAATCTGTGATGACGTGTGAGGCATTGCAGATGAGCAGATGACCTGTATGTTCATGGAATGGCTACATTTCCTAATTTTGTAGATATACTCATTGCCAAATGGTGGACAGATTGTGACATGTGTCCTATCAATGCAGCCAATGGCGTGTGGGAATTGGGCTACCTGATAGAATTTTAATTTTGTGAGCTGCAAGTCGTGTGGGGTGTTGGGGAATTTGATGTGCTCATTGATTTTAGTTAACATTGCATTCAGTAATGCATGGGATCGTGAACGCGCACTTTGGGACACACCTCCAGCTGCTACTACTACCCCTAATAGCTTCCTGAGGCTAAGCTGTACAGGGAGCTTAACACCTGCACATGAGTGGGTATTGCATTGGTTCACTACAGTTGTGGTTGCAAATCTGCTTTTAGGTCTAATATCATGGCAAAATTCACCATATACTTCTCATAAATCTCCTCCTCTGTTTGGTCAAACAATGTTATGCGCACTCTTGAAATGCGCTCCTGTCTCCTCCTCCCTCTCCTCAAACCTGCCAGGATCCTCACCCTCCTTGCCATGATGTAGGGTGCAGGCATTGTTGGAAAGGCCTTATGCACTCTGGGCCTTTTTATATAGGTTGCACCTTTTTACCACCTATTTTGAGTTGGTGGTAAATTGCACATCCAAAATCCCTCTTTTGCGACCATTTGCAATTTGCAAATGGTTCATATATATTTATTTTGCGATTACCTATTTGCAAATCGCAAAATGGAGTCGCAATTTCAGGGAATCGCTATTTTCGTGATTCCCTAAAATTGGCCTGCAAATGCCTTTGATACATTGTGAAAGGAGGTTTTGCATTTTCAAAGGGCCTATTTTTGCAATTTGAACCATTTGGGATTGCAAAATCTTTTGGTAAATCTGGCCCTAAGTTGTTCTGGGGGGGGGGGTGAAATAGGGAAATCTATGACCATAGATGCAGATAAATGGGGCCTTGTCACAATTACCTGACACAGATGCTGGTCCTTTTTGAGGTTTTCACGCAGGAAGTTAGCAAGGAGGCCAGTATACAATGGGCCAAGTTATCCTGTTGTTGCATCTGCTACAGTAGCAGCTAAAGAAGGTGTCTGAAAGGTTTGAACTCAGACATGTGAATGAAAATTCAGATGTGCATGCCTTGTTTGAGAGCCTAAGCTATCACTTGACTTGTAATGTAAGGCTGCAAAAAAATATTATCGAGTCCAAAGAATATATCTGTGCCACCCTACTTGATCCACTCTACAGAAAATCTACTCCCCCTGCCATTCCTTTTTCTTAAAGGGATGTTTCAAAATACAAGAGGTGGACAAGCCAGAGGACTGGAAGAAGAACGGCTGGAACTTAGAGCCTCACTTCGCGGTTCTGGGGTCCCGCCTTCAACTTCCAGAGAGGGCAGTCTTGTCTCACAGCAACCAACACCAGCAACAACAGAAGAAGAAGAATTGGATCCAGCCTCTGTATTGGTTTGGTTTCAAGTGACAGGTCTTAAGTCCAGTGAAGAGGCAAAGGCAAAAGAGGTCGAGCGAGTGGCAGTACCAGTGATACTTCATTCGAGCAAGTGGCAGCACCAGTGACACTTCAGAGGATGTTCCAGGAGTATCTGGATAACCCAAAAGATGTATATGTGGATCAAAACCCATTGGTGTACAGTATAGAAAGATGCGCCGATGGCCAGAGCTCATCAGGCTGGAAATAAAGAATCTCCTTGTCCTGTAGCCACCATGTCTGCTGAATGTGTGTTCAGTTCAGCTGGCACAGTTGTTACAGTGAGAAGGACCAGTCTCTCACCTCAAAGACAGAGAGATTAACCATGATCAAAATGAACCAGCATTTTATACCACCTGATTACACTGTTCCAGAAACACTACAGGAGGAGGAAGTGGATCATTGGTCAGAATCACTTGTGTTTGCTGACCAACTTCTGGGTGAACCACCCGAGTTGGAGGACATACTCTATTTCCCGGACTAAGTATGCCAGTGCCACCATAAAACTTTTTAATTACTTCTCGTTGAACTTTTTTCTTGCTATATTTCTTTGGAAAACATGTCAGATTTACGTTGCCCCACCATTTACAATAATCACATATATGGCCAGATTTGAGTTGGACGCTGGTGCTGTGAAGAAGCCCCCACATTCCCTTCAGGATATTCAAGTCAATGCCTGCCTCCCTCACATGCCATTGTCTATCCTTTTTTAACTTGTACATCATCTAGCCAGGCTACCCCAGAAGATCATTGATTAAAAGATTGCCAGTGCCAATGCCATATTGCAATGTGTTAGTACCATCAAAGAGGAGATAATGTTTTGTATCAACCACTGTGGCTGGATTGAAAGAGGTAACTACTAACTATTGCACCAATGGGTGGTGATATATTGCATAGTTGTGAGTGATGATTGATGATGTATGTGGTGGCTGACAGTGAGGAAGGGCGTTAAACAAATTTGTAAACTTGATTTTGATAATTTGCAATGGTTGGGGGCTGATGGGTGATAATTTTTTCCTGAAAGTGATTGGCCTTTCAAACTTCGCGAAATTTACCTGCAGGTTCACTCTTTTATTCTGGTTCTTCAGAGACCAGACCAGCCACTTTTGTTGCCAAATACAAATCTACACAAAATAGTCCAAATCTGTTTCTCTATTTGTTCTTTAACAGCAGTGCACTACACAGGTCTCCCTTGCTCGGTTTGTGACTAGGACAGAGTAACTCAAAATCAGGAGAAGGAGGAGGAGGATGGAAGGACGCAGGGCAGTACTACCTCAACAGCTTGAAGGAGAAAGTTATTGACCTCAAAGAGAAACCATGATGACAGCAAATACTCTGAGGCCTAGTATTCACTCATCCCTGTGGACTGGAGAGATGTGCATTTATTTGGGAAATGTTACTAAGTGTGCATTTGCTGCATTGCTGACTCAAACTTGAAAATCCTCTTTATCTTCTTGCACTGCCTCTGAGTGTTCTTGGTACACTCCTGACTCCGCATGAAGCTTAACTTTCTTCTGCTTGTTATTCTCCTTTACCATATAATACAGTCACTGTTTTTCAATATACAGGCCTTCACCTAGCCCTCTCCTGCACGGACAAAACTTGGTGAAAGCTCAACATTCCAGCTTACCTACCGGACAGGTTCAGCTAGGCACCCAAGAGTGACGGATATTCCAAGAAGAATGGAGATGCACAGCCCAATATGACACTACAATATAATTTTCCTTTTAACAATCATAATTTGTAGAACTGGGTTGGGTAACTTCAATCCTCCATAATTTGCATTTTTCAAACCTAGAAGACCTACCATTTAGAGATATACTATCTTAGGCCTCTCTGGGGCAGAAGTGCTGTTTGCAATGCATTTTACGGAATTGTCATATACACAAGAGGTATGGGGATCTAGTGAACAAAACGTCAGGGTCTGTCTGAGTGGTGATAAGATCACTCTTTTCCTTAATCTAGTTAAAGGTGCAGTATGGTTGTGATAACCATGTCTTGGAGACCTGTTAAAGGGGTTCCTCCTTACGGAATAAGTGGTCTCACGCACATTATAGTGTCATGCTTCATCATCTGACCATCTATGCCCATCCAGGTAGGATAATACAGCCTGGGCAGACTCGACCTTGTGGTTAAATAAACCTCAAGGGATTGCTGAAATGCTGTTTCTCTGGATAATGTAGGGATCCAGTTATATGAATAAAATTACCTAAACAGGTCACCAGTGAGACTCACACCCTTTAATGGTGGTGGCTGTTGTTAAAGATAAAAACAAAGGCAGGACACTGATGGGTATAATGTCACTCAAATCCTACTGGCCAACATGTTTCTGCCCACTTATATAGCCATACCGGGTCTGGGGCATTTGTCAGGGCCTGGGATCCCTCGTGAAGCTAGTGTGCTGAAAGTGCCTCTCCTAAACTAAAGGTGACAGGCTTCTGTAGAACACAATCTGGGCCTACCTGAGTACTAACTTGAATAAGAGAGGCCTAAGAAAAGAAATGGAGGGCAAAATTAAGAATAATAATTATTAGAACACGGCATGCACTAAGGCTACATATGTGAGTATAATCACAGCAAACCACTGCACACATGCCATAAGTGATGTCACAACCATGCAATTACTCATTGTTGTGGATGCGGTCCTTAAAGGAATTAATTTATGTATGCACTGCATCTATAAAGAAAGGGACTGAATCTCTTACCCTAAATATTGAGTGCAGGTGGCCCCTGGTCTGGGGGAGGGGGTGATGCCCTTTATAGTCACACACTATGAGAGTAAATTAGCGAAATCAAAGGGAATCAAAAGACAAGAAAAACGTTTAACGGAATTCTGTCACATTTAACCCTTTATCGTTTCCTTCCACAACAGATTGATGATGGTGTGCTGCTCAGTGCCGATGAATATTATTGTTGTGGTTTCTTTTGTGTAGTGTTTGTCTTTGTCACGCCTGTCCCCAAATCTTATTTCATTTCATTCATCGAGCCCCTCACCCTCTTCCGCTGGACTGTGTGATTTTTTTGAGGTGTGACCTAATTTCACACCATAAATAGATCACACACTTGCTAGGGCGGATGTGGTGAAAATGACACCAACTTGCTGCATGACCTTCTATTGCCCAAACAATATTCCACACCAGCCCCATCATTATCATCATTATGGCCTTTAGTAGTGTGTTGCATAAATGCTTAACCTTGTCCAACCACTCCTGACTCTGAACCCACTTCTCTTGACTCAAGGATTTCATTTCCTAAGTGTACATTTTAAATACTAGCTCCCCATTGCTCAGAGGAAGTTGGTATTGCTAGTTTTTATTACCATATCAGGTGTTCTTTGTTATGTGTTGAATACTGTTATTGTAATTGTAATGATATTTATATAGTGCTTACTACCCCTGATGAGGCGTCAAAGCGCTTTTTGGTGAGTGTCACGCTACTCCAGAACCCAAGAGGAATTAGTGGTGGATTTGTATAGGGAAACATGAGTACAGTATTAGAATGAGTTAATTTGAGCAGAGGAGATATGAGTTTGTTGTTTGGATTGACCAGAGGAGGGAAGAATCCAGAAGTGTTAATTGGGAGTATATAGTAATAGGATGAGGCTTGGGATGAGTAAAGGAGTGATGGAGGAGGGAAAAGTCTGCGGTAAGGGGTTACAGAGATCATAGTAGCAGAAGGGGTTTTGGATGAGTCAAAGGTGAGATAAATGAGGGAAAGTTTAGTAGGGTTGTTTGGGAGATATAGTAGTAAACTGAGGTTTGGGGTGAGCTAGATGCGGTAGAGGAGGGAAGAGCTCAGGCAGGGTTATTTTTTAGATCAAAGTAGTAGAATGGGTTTTGGATGAGTCAGAGTGGGGATGGAGGATAGAATGATAGAGACATAGGGTGATGGGGAGACAGAGTATAGCTTACGAGAGAATTACATTTATATTATTTTTTATTTATTTTTTTTTTAATTTTTTTTTTTTTTTTTTTTACATATTTAATTTTATTTATTTTTATTTATTTATTCTCTAGTACAGTAGGACTAGAGTAATGAATAAATAGATATGTAAATACATAGTAAGGAAATATATGTGCAAGGAATGTAATATGGGTATAATAATATGAGGAGTAAAGTTGTATTGTACAAACACATGCTTTCAAGATTTGTAATATATGATGTTAAGTAATGTGTACTTTTCTAACATTCATTTATCGTTCCTCAATTTTTCAATAGTGAAATGCTTGCTGTTAAATAGTTAAGATAACCTTTGTTCATTGTGATATACAAAATGAAGTAGGGATTCATATGGATCTAATATATCAACTTATCTAGGAGCAATGCAATGCCATATGAACATGTTAAGGATAGAATATTATACATATATATATATATATATATGTATATATATATATATATATCCATACACACATGCACACACACGCATACACACATATATATACATTTAACCATGAGTAAATGTACATTTGTGAAACAGCCTTAAATAGTATGTGTATAATTTAATATTATGAAATAGTAACTATAAATATTTCTTAAAGAACTATACATATCTAGAATATACACATAATCAGATTATAAATATTTATCAACAAAGGCATATGCAGTCCATCATTGCTGTTTGGATATGGTGGTTAGGAAGGAAAGGGACAACTCTTGAGTAGTCTTTTGAAGACAAGATAGGTTCCTGTGGATCTTATATTTGGGGGTAATGAATTCCATAGTTTGGCTGCTTGAACAGAGAAGGATGTACCACCCATTGTCTTTTTCTTGTATGGTGGTGTTTTAAGGTGGGGTGTCGATCTTCAGTGGAGGTTTCTTTGTTGAATGTATTTGGTTATTTTGTTTCTGATGAAAAACACTCCTGTTCCATGTACAGCTTTGTGGGTGATATAAAGCAGCTTGAGGGTGGACTTTCTCACAACCAGTAACCAGTGTAGTGCTCTCAAGGCAAGGGGAGATGTGGGCTTGTGGCTTTATATGTAATAGTAGCCTGGCAGCTGAGTTCTGAATACGTTGTAGTTTTTTTCATAATAGATAGAGATGATCCATGATAGGGGCCATTGGCATAATCCAGCTTAGATAGTACAAGAGAGATAGTAACCTGCACCTTGTGTGGAAATCCGAGGTGGGGAGTCTTCAAGGTGATGAAGCTTGATTGTGCTAATTTGTCCACTTGGGAATTCATTGTTAACTTGGAGTCCATGGTAATTCCAAGGTTTTTAACTTCCTTGGATACTTGAGGAGGAAGTCCCAGATCGTCAGGCCAGGCACACAGTGGATCATAATTTTTCCAGTCGCCACATGTGAGTATTTCCGTTTTGGAAGCATTCAGTTTGAGATGGCTTCAAGTCATAAACTGATCAACTGCCCTGAGGCAACTGAAGATTTGTGAGTTTTCAATGTCTTTGGGGCATTCCAATTTAAATAGTATTTGTGTGTCATCTGAATAGTTGTAGCATGTGAGTTGAAAATCGCTGATCAATTCTGGTAATGACATTAAGTAGATGCTGAAAAGCATAGGTGAGATGATTGATTCTTGGGGGACCCCAGCTTTTGTGAGGTAGGGTTTGGACGAAATGAGGGGAGAATAGATAATATTACTTCGGTTTTGAAGGTAGGATGTAATCCAGTCCAGAGCAGTCCCTTCGATGCCGGCTACGTGGAGTCTTTGAATTAGGGTGTCATGGTCAACAGTATGAAAGGCAGCAGAGAGATCCAAGAGAAGTAGTGCAGCAACTCCAATGCTGTCGACTGTGTTTTTAAGATCATTCTAGATTGCTATGAGTGCCAATTCAGCGCCTCTTCCTGGGCGGAATCCAGTTTAGTAGTCTGAAAGTATGGAGTTGTCTTCAATGAATTGTGACATCTGGGCGAATGCTGCTCTTTCTATCAGTTTGCCCAGGAAAGGTCCATTTGTAATTGGTCTGTAGTTGTTGGGGTCATGCGGATCTAGGTTTGTTTACTTTAATAACGGATGTCTGTATGCCCTTTTCAGGTCTTCAGGAAAGGTTCCTGTAGTTAAAGAGTTATTGATGATTCTTTTTACAGGTGTGGCAGCAGAAGTAGAATGTTCTTGAAGATGTGTGGTGGACAAGGGTCAGAAGGGCAGCCGGAAGGACTGCTTGTTTTGACCAAATCCATAAATTCACCTTGTGATATTTGTTTGAAGGAGTGCTGAGGCGGGGTTGGACTCTTGGAGCCTATTTTAGGAAACGGGTTGGTGCTGATGGTTTTCTTCTGTTTTAAATAGGAGTCCAATGTATCTGCCTTGGTTGTGTAATGAGTTGCCAGTTTGTTTGTGAAATCTTGAGTAGTGGAATGACTTCCTTCCATGCATTTAGGTTTTCCAAATTCATTGAGAATTTTATAAAATTCTTTAGTTGCAGATTTAGCATTTAGAATTCTGTCTGTGTAGTACCTTTTTTTTTTGCTTTTTTGTTTGATGATTTGTATGTTCTGTGAAGTTTGTGCAGCTGAAGTTTCTCTTGAATGTTGTTTGTTTTGTGCCAGGTCCATTGCAGCCTTCTGATTTGTTGCTTTATCTTTTTAAGTTCTGTGTTTCTCCAAGATGTTGGTTTTCTTTTGTCCTGTTTATTTTTTCTGAGTGGTATTATGATGCTGAAAGCTTCCAGTAGCCACTCAAAGTTTTGGAACAGAATTAATTTTGTCTAAATTTGTGTTGGCTGTTAGTTGTGTTTCTAAGTCAAAATTGAGTTTGCTCCATACTCGATAGTTGCATGTATGCAAGGTGCTATGGAGTGTGTTGATATGCGGTGTTTTATGTAAGAAAGTTACCAAATGGTGGTCTGACCATGTGATTGCCATGATGCTTTGAAAGGTAACTTGTTCAGTGTTTGCAAAAATGTCATCTAGGATGTGTCCAGTGATGTGTTTGGGATTGTGTACAATCTAATGAAGGTTCAATGTTACCAGGCCAGTGGTGATAGCTTTTGGATATGGCATATTGGGTTTACAAAACCAAATGTTTAGATCCCCAAGAATGCGTTGTTTGAGTATAATGTTATATGGTTTGAGACTATCTAGAAAAGTGTCTGGGAATGTTGAATTGTTAGGTGGAGTACATTTTTTGCGTACACTATGTGAGCTTTTGCTGAGCTGCAGATAGAGGAGGCCATAACTCAACCTCGGCTGTAGGTGGTAAAGCGAGGGGTTCACTATCACATGTCACAATGATGCTTTTGTAGCTAGTAAATATAATAGTATTTGTCAATTAGCAAGCAATGTGACTTACCAAAGCCCATCCCTACCGCTGTGTTTAACCCTCCAACTGACACTTCTCCTGCAGCAGCACTTGATCCAGTGGCACTGGTGGATGGCGGGGCTAGAATTTTTGTTAAAATTTTTTTAGATGCCAGATAGGTCTCCCCTTGATTTTTTTATCAAAAAAATACAATTGCAATACATTGCTACAGTTCAGTTAGCACTGCAGTATCGTCTATCAAAAATATCACTCTGGGTATTTTGTTGGTTCACAATATTAGAACAGCCAGGAAGTCAAGCCAACCAAAAACTATTTGTAATGGAGAATCTTTGAAGCGAAATGAAGGGATGGAATAATAATGATAAATGAAAGACATATGGGGCCATATTTAAAAAGCCCTAGCGCCTCCTTGCGCCACATTAGCATAATATTTTCTTACATTAATGTAGCTCAAGGAGGCAATTGTTGCCGCACCATATGCATGCATTGCAGTACTTTGCAACCACTTGTGCCACATTAAGCCTGCGTCAGGCATAACGTATGCAGGGGCGGCGTTCTGGAATTAGGAGGCTCGCAAAAATGGAGCAGTGAAATCTACAAGATTTCACTGCCACTTTTGACGTTATTTTTAACGCCTGCTCAAAGCAGGCGTTAAAGTGATGTACCCAGTGATGCACCCATTTTAGTCAATGGGCCTCCTTGCATTTTGCTACCCTAGCATCAACATTTTTGATGCTAGTGCAGCAAAGTGCCACAACAGCATACAATTTTTTGCGCCATGGTGCGCCATACTGTAAATATGGCCCAACCATGGTGTTGTTGGGTGGCGGTAGGGGCACACAAGAAAAGTGGTGCATCAGGACTGATGTACCACTTTCTTGTAAATGTGGCCCATGGCAATGGGACCTCAAACTTTCCAGTTATACTGCACTGTCATGGGAATTGCAGCTATAAAGTGTATAACTGAATTACACAGCACAATGTGGGGGTGGGAGGATGGTCCATGACCATGGTCACTCTCTTGTTAACTGTCATAGTATGAGCAAGAAAAAGAAAGCCTTCCCACAAACATACATGGTGAATATTATTTATAATACGAGCTTACTTGGGCCTGCAATCTTCACAGTATACAGTAGAGTACCAAAAATATGTTCTTAGTCTTACAGTACCACAAAGTATGTAGGAGAGAGAGAAAGATTACCAACAAAGCGGAAGAAATGTACGGACTAGTACAGACTGGAAAAAGTCAGCTACCAAAAAACACATGATATAAGGGAAAAAAGATAATGCAGAGATAACAGAAATTAACAAAATGTGGATAGGGCAGTTCGAAAAATGGAGACGGTATAAATAAATAAACAAGGCAAAATTAAAAGTGGTTTAATAGGGGGTAATGGTAAAAGTTAGTGAAAGAATATTAAATAATAGGACTTACTGGGATGAGCAGAACCCTCAGCATTGATATTGGTGGTCGGCGCCTCCTCCCCAGCTCTTGCCGAACTAACCGCTGTGCTGCCCCTCTTCATTCCCTTGGGTGCTGATGTAAGAAATAAAGAAGCTTAAAAAAAAGATTAGTGACAGTTAATCTCCACAAAATTATTATAACAGCCAAACGCAGTACATTGTACTTATCTAAATTAGGTCGCCTGTCGTACTAGTATCGACTATCGTTGAGTTGGCTATACTCCTAAAATACCTATTCGAAATTTCCTTAACAAAAACTACATTTGGAATTAATGCATTGCAATGAATAATCTTTGATTCTATTCTCATTTCTCAACCCGCTCGAAGGACCAACTCAGTCTCCCTTTATGCAATGCATAGATGCATACTAGTACTACACAGTGTGAAATCACCCCTCATCAGCCAGTCTAGCTTGAATCTGGTGGCATGGCGAGCACAGGACCCACATTGGGGCATACCCTTCCCACTTAGGGCGGCACATCCAAAAAGAACAGATGGGAAAGCAACAGTGGGAAAATCCACAAAGGAAAGGAAGAGGGGAACCCCCAGTTTGCACCACCCCTAAGGTGTTGCATGCAAGATGACCTCTCCATGTCATTTTCCTCCATATTATATGGTAGGACAATAGCCTATCAGGAATAGGGAAGTGGCCTCTGCCCACAGGAAGTGATCACATAGTGGGTGTAGCCACCATAAGGTAGATGACCCATTGGTCACTACTAGGTACTCCCCTAAACACCCACTAAATGCAGAATTTAGTGGGCAACCCTAGACCTGCAGATCAGATTCCAAGGACACAAGAAGGCCTGCAACAAAGAAAACCCAAGGCTTGAGAACTGCCTTCCTGCTGCACAAAGGAAAAGGTTCCAAACTCTGCCTGCTGCACCAAGGACTTGACAATCACTGCTGAGGGGTTGCATGGGCATCGGACAGACTCTCTAAAACCCCAGAGAACCTCCACCTTTCTATAAATCACTAAGGATCTACCTCCAGAGTGAAGGTATCACTTCCTGCAGCAAATAAGCAAAAGACCAGTGAAGTAAAGTTCACAGACCAGCTGCTGACCAAGGAACCGGACAATGCAGCTAGACCACAATCCACCCGATGGACTTGGAGGACAAACCCTGCCAGTGTGCCAAGCTTGGTGGTGCTGCAACCTCCAGTGGCTGAACCATGCAATAGCCAGTGGTACTAGACCCCCAACAATGGACACCCAGAAGAAAGGTCCATTCTGGACTACAAAAGGACCACGAGCAAGCCCCATCCGAGGGACCTCAGGACAAGGAAGAACCACCCCCCATGCTGACCTGCCATCCACCCTCAAAGTGACCTGCCACCTGCTTCCAAGGGCACCTTTGCGCTCAGCTCATGGCTCACCTATCTGCTCTGCACCCGGCCTTCTTGGACCCTGCACTAGAGAACCAGCTGTGCTCTAAGTGTCCCCCACCCCTTGCAATCTCTACACTTCAAGGGGAATCCCTGGACTCACCTTGAAGTCCACCTGTGCATTGCTTTTCCAAGGTGTCCCCCACTGTATTCCTGCACCAGCTCCAAGGACTTATCAGCAGCTGCTCTCGCTAAACCCAGGATCTGTCCAAATGTCCCCAGCTGGCCAATAGGACCTCTTGATGACTTTGACCTTAAAGCAAAAGGAAACATTGGTAAATGGACTTCCTGATTTTATATGTATTTTTTAAAAAATCTCCCATTGATTCCTATGGTGCATAATTATGCGCAAAAGCAAGACATTTTCTGAATTTTGGAAAATCATAACTTAAAAAGTACTTACCAGATTTTGATTAAGTATTTTTGTAAATTGGTCTCAAGGTATTCCTTTGTCTGTGTGTCTATACTGTGAGTACAACAATTTGTCCATACTGTGAGTACAATAAATGCTTTGCACTTCTCCAAGATTGGCCTAACTGCTCGACCAAGCTACCATAAAAATTACAGCATTAGGTTATCTAGTTTGTTCCTCAGTAAACCAACATGTGGTTGCCTGGACTCTCTGCACAGTACAGGTTGGTTGGGTGAAGCTCAAAGACTGCTTGGGACAGGTGGTGGTTGGGGTGGGGGAAGTGGGTCTGACTTGTTCACCAAAAATATGGGCTGAATGTGTGGGGAGGTGTGGAGGCCCCGAAATATCAGAAGGTGTCGACCACCTCTGGTCTGAATATATCAGCAAGGATTATTTCCAAGGCTTGGAGAGTTGGGATCTCACTAGATATGGAAACTTGAAACATTAGATGGACTGGTACATCCTCCTGGAAACAGTAATACACAAAAGCAGGGGCTTCCCCAGGATATGTGAAGAAATCTGGAATACTTGGACCTCCCTCCGGGGGCTCTCCCTATCAGGATATGAACTGATAACCCATATCAATGGACATAATACTCCCTCTGCAGAGGAGTCTCCATGCTCAGGAACGAAAGGGTGGGGGAGGCAGGAAATTCTTGGGAAGTTCAAATTTATCCACCAAAACAATGTTTTGTGTACAAGATAGTGAAAGTTGTAAACGTTATTGCACTGTGTTTAAAATCTTTAATAAAAAGATGTATTAAAAAAGGTAACAAGGTGGATTTTATAGTTAGAGGTCTATTTTAAATGTCTTTCTGAATGATTTGGAGAGAGAACATATCATTTTCAGGGGTGACCTGGAATTTGTTCACTATGGAGCATTATAATCACTTCTGGAGCTTCAGTGGTGGTACCAGGAGTGGTCCTAGTTATACTGCATACCCGCATTTTTCTTACTCCATTTTGCTTGTGGAGAAAATATGTGTTTTTTCTCAACATCTCCAGACATGTGATGACCAGTACTTAAATTGTAAAAAAATAAATGCCAAGGCTCTTGTCATGTAGGCTCTCATTATTCTAATGAGACTACTGGATTTGGGCAGCAGAATCACTTGCGCTGTGGCGGACTGAGTCTAACCCACTACAGGCTCCAGCTAACTAGCAGTGCCTCATCTCTACCCAAGAGCAGGGATGATTGGGCAGCCGAGCGCATGACACAATTGACTCCTCAGGGAAATCGTGGTCACTGAGATCACATCCGTTTCTCTCATTTACGTTAGTCTCATATATACAAGGACAATCAGAGGCAGTACATGTTTCAATCATTTTAATGAAGCAACTGCATTTTAGATAATAAAGCATGTACTGCAATAACCTGTACGATAAAGCATGACAGGATTAAAATTGTGACAAGGAAAGTAAAGCATAAAAATAACGCTACCATATTGTCACTAGAATCATTAAAATAATTCCTACCTAGGCTATGTTAGAGCACAGCATGTTAAGCTCTTGTTCTGCCTTTCAGGTTCCCCTGGGAAGACATCATCCCTCATACCTGAGCAAAAGGCCTGTAGTCTACATAAGCAGCTGTAGCAAAGCTCTTAGCGATCAGCATACAGTTGTGGTCATCTGGCTGGAATCTCCCTCTAACTTGTATGGGACAGAGAAGTGTTTTTGTAATAAAACAGCTGATGTTCTGAGAAAATGTCTCTACGTAAGGATGTGTATGTTTCTATGAACACTAGAGACAAAGCGTTACCACGTTTACTGGCAACCTATCTTACTGCAGCCTTGAGAAAAGCACAGAGTGAAAGAAATATATTTTTTAAGAACGCAGTGCGGGCCTAGGCAAACAGCAGCTAGATAGAGAGAAATAAAACAAGACCGCAAATGTGGCTATTTTTAAAATACTAAACAAAGCTGAATAAAATGTATCTAGGTGAAAGTGCACATCGGCAGGCCTAGTTTGCTAAAATAATGTGTATGAGGCTATAACTAAAATGGCTACACAACACTCTTTTCAGGAGACCACTGCAGCTTGCACCAACCATTGCCCCTGCCAGCACTGCCAATGACAGTACCAACACAACTACTAACCATTACACTTTTTTAGATGTGACAATTCAGATTATTGCAAGCCCCCAAAGGTATGAGAATAGGTTGGGTGGCTCGTATTAGTCACTTTTAATGTATATTGAATTAATAAACAACTGTTGTTGTGCTGATCTCTAAATTAGACAGACAACGCTGCCGTGCGGGAGACTGTCATAAATGACGGTTTTGACAACTAAGCGTGGCATCAAGCACCAGAAACTACCAGCTCAAATTAAGGACTGGTTTTGACATGGTTGGAAACATAGGCCCATATTTATACTTTTTGACGCTAAACTGCGCTAACGCAGTTTAGCGTCAAAAATTTTTGCGCCGTCTAACGCCATTCTGAAGCGCCATGCGGGCGCCGTATTTATGGAATGGCGTTAGCCGGCGCAATCAGACCGGCGCTGCCTGGTGTGCGTGGAAAAAAACCACGTAGACCAGGCAGCGCCGGCGTTGGGAAAAAATGACGTTAGGGCGTCTTAAAATGGCGCAAGTCAGGTTGACGCTAAAAAATCGTCGTAACCCGACTTGCGCCATTTTTTTTCGACGCCCATCCCCCAGCAACATGACTCCTATCATTGTAAAGATAGGAGTCATGCCCCCTTGCCCAATGGCCATGCCCAGGGGACTTATGTCCCCTGGGCATGGTCATTGGGCATAGTGGCATGTAGGGGGGCACAAATCAGGCCCCCCTATGCCACAAAAAAAAAAAAAAAAAATACTTACCTGAACTTACCTTAATGTCCATGGGATGGGTCCCTCCGTCCTTGGGTGTCCTCCTGGGGTGGGCAAGGGTGGCAGGGGGGGTCCCTGGGGGCAGGGGAGGGCACTCTGGGCTCATTTTGAGCCCACTTGTCCCTTAACGCCATCCCTGACCCAGGCGTTAAAAAGCGGCGCAAATGCGCCGTTTTTGGCCACGCCCACTCCCGGGCGTCTCTTTTGCCCGGGAGTATAAATACCACGTAAAGGCCTGGGAGTCATTTTTTAAGACGGGAACGCCTCCCTTGCATATCATTAACGCAAGGAAGGGGTTCACGCTAAAAAATGACGCACACTCCGGGCACTTTGGCGCCCGAAGCGTCTAACGCCAGAGTATAAATATGGCGTTAGTTGGCGTTAGTTCTACGTCGAATTTGCGTCGAAAAAAACGACGCAAATTCGGCGCAACCAGAGTATAAATATGGCCCATAGTGTGAGGATAGTTGACAGTAATATTACTACTGAACCAGTTAGTTCCACAATATTTCAAAGGAATGTGCTAAACTGGGCCTTATTCGAGCCCAATTAAGAACATCCGTGGAATATGTTGGAGTAGGAACATGAATTTTTATTACCACTGTCACGATTTCCATCATATTTTAAAAATATCTGAAGAAAATGTGGAATAACAACAGTGATTTGTGAGCATATCTTTCCATCCTCATCAAAGGGCTGCTAGAAACATTTGTCAGATTTGGTGCACATTATTACCATCTCACCTCCCAGTGTTTAATTGGATGTTTGTAATGCTTCACATTGAAGAAAGTCTAGGAACCCAATTAACAGACTTGTTTTCACTCTGACTTATCACCAAGATGTTCCCCATGAGAGGCCTGAAAAGTATGTGCGCATATGTGTATACTGTCAAATATAGTATGAGTAAGGTCGCAAATAGTAGGTTGCAAGAGTTGTATGACTTAACAATGCGTGCAATTACAACGCATGCCTTTATCACAAATGCATTACCATGCAATGTATTCACTATGCAATGCCTTTACAACACTAGCCTTTATCACTCATATGCCTTTACCACACATGCCTTTACAATGCAAGGTAAGTATTTAAGGAAAGTGAAATCCTCCCCCTCCCTCTCTCTAAATATATAATTAGGACTTAGTATCTATAGAAAGAGTGTTTTTTGTTTTGCCTATAACTTTGGCGCCGCTTGACGAATTTCATGCCATTTTCAAAACTTATACTTTGCTAAGTTCAGCTTCTGTCTTGACAGTTTCGGGGCAATCTGTCAAGCGGGGATGAGAAAAGGGGAGGGCCCAAAACACATTTAGACACACTTACAGCCCAAACCACTCAACGTAATTACACCAAATTTGGTACAAAGCTAGATTCTGTTATGCAGATTGCGCTTTGTGTGAGTTGGTGCAAATCCGTTCAGTAGTTTTGGAGAAATTTAAGGACAAAAAATATAGATATATAGGGACGCAGATCCTCCATGGATCCAACTGTCCCTGTGCTGATTGGCTGGAAACACTTCAGTAAGGAAGTGTCGGCAGCCATCTTGAGACTCGGCTTCAGCCCAGAAAAAAGATTTTAAAAAAGGAAAAGGGGTAGGGTAGAGTCACCCTAACTCCTTATTCCTGGTGCTGGGGACCCCACCAGGGCTTAAGACCATTTTTTTTAAAACATAGGAAACATCTCTCCTTGCACTGGTAATTACCCACAAATTATGGCACCTTTGACATGTTTGATGTATGTCAAAGGTGCCATAATTTGTGGGTAATTACCAGTGCAAGGAGAGATGTTTCCTATGTTTTAAAAAAAATGGATAATATCAATGTGATATTTCCAGTAAAAATTTTGACGAAAAAACTGTTCATGGCTGGGGCACGAGTTATAGTTACCTAAGGGCACAAGTTATAGTTAGTTGAGATAACTTCTAAGGTTTTGTACGTTTAAAATGTGAGCCTAATTATAACGTCCCTGTAACCTTTGCTTTGTTTTTTTCAGTGAATGTACATATATATATATATATATATATATATATATTTATATATATATATATACATATATATATATATATATAGAGAGAGAGAGAGAGAGAGAGATAGATAGACATACATTTAAATATATAGAGAGATAAATCTGAATATATGTGAATTTATATGAATATATTACGTACTGGGAGTCACCAGTAGGTAGTTCTAGTTTGGACCTAATTCACATAGATGAAGGTTTATTTTATTTGCCAATAACTTTGGTGCCATATGGTGAATCTCCATGAAATCTTCAAAACTCACACGCTAATTACTTCAGCAGCTGTCTTGAAAATTTTGGTGTGATCTGTCAAGCGGTGGCTGAGAAAAGGGAGTCTCGAATACATTTTCCCCATGCAGTTTCCCATAGGGATTTTGAACATAACTGCAGCCTGAACTACTGAATGGAATTACACCAAATGTGGCAGAAAAGTAGATCTTGGTCTAGAAAGATCTCTTTTTGTGGTTTGTTGTAAATCTGCTAAGTATTTTTTTAAATAATAAAGGAAAAACAAATTTGTATATCTAGGGATGCAGATCCTCTGTAGATCCAACAGATCTCATTCTGAGATCTGATTGACTGTCAACACTTCAATCAGGAAGTGTTGGCAGCCAATTTATGACTTGGACTCAGCTGAGTCCGAAAAAAAGTTTTAAAAAAAGGGACTGAGAAGGTAGGAATATCCTGTCCCCCTAGGCCTGGTGATGGGGTCCCTCAGGGACCCTGCCAGGGCCAAAAAGCATTTTAAAAACTTTTTTGTGACACAAATTGCAGAGGATCCGCAATTCTCAGCCAAAAAAAAAACAAGTGCTGTCTCTCACGCTTGTTTAAACCTTGGCCCTGAGGTGGGTGGTTCCCAGGGGATGGGATCTCCATGTCTGTAAATGGCCCGGGGAGGGGCGATGAGTGCCCCCCTCTAGGTTGAACCCCACTGACCATTGGCAAAGGCCGTGTGGGGCACGGGCATGTGCCTGGGGGCCAATTGACAAGGCCCTGCAGCTGACCCACCCCTGTGCATGGCCCAAAGGCCATGCGTGGAGTGGGTTAAGGTGCCTGCAGGGAGTTGGCTGCAGGGTCTGGACACAGGCCAGGCCCTGCTGCCAACCCCCACCACGCACAGCTGAAAGTGGGACTGTGAGCAACCTCCGTCATACATAGCTAAAGGCTGTATGTGTACGGGTTCAGTGCCTATTGGGGGTTGGCCATGGGCCTGGCCACAAGCCAGACTCTGCAGCCATCACCTGCCATGCACAGCCATTGCCATGAGCGCCGGGGGTTGAATTAATGTAAGATAATTAAATATTGCTTATCTTTAATAAACCCTTGAAATTGACTGAAAAAACAAAGTTTAGAGGGACGTTACAGTTAGGAAATAGAATTTTAAAAAAACCTTAGAAATTCACTAAAAAAACAAAGGTTAAAGGGACGATATAGCTAGGTTCAGGTTTTACATGCACAAAACTATAGAAATTCAACAGTTATAGTTATACTTATCTCAAGAAACTATAACTCCTGCCCTAAGGTAACTATAACTCACTCCCTTGCCATGCACTGCTACTTACCCTACATATTACATCAGTAATTGCATCTTCTATGACATAATTAATAATATAACTGCAACATTTGTAATACAGATATTGATTAGAAAACTATTATTGGCGGGGGTGCGAGTAATAGATACGTTAGGATATGAGTTATAGTTTCTTGAGATAAGTATAACTATAACTGTTGAATTTCTTTGGTTTGTTCGTGTAAAATCTGAACTTAACTATAATGTCCCTCTAACCTTTGGACTTTTAGTGACATTAATAGGAATATATATGAATATATGTGAATGGGTGTGTGATTGGTTGTGGTGATGGTGGTGGTTTTGTAAGTCTGTGAGTGGGTGTGTGAGTGTGTGAATGGGTGTATGAGTGGGTGTGTGTGTATGCCTGTGTGGTTCTATCAGTGGGTGTGCTAGTGGTTTTTTGAGTGTGAGTGGGCATGTGAGTGTGTGAATGGGTGTGTGAGTGGTTGCGCTAGTGGTTTGATGGGTTGAAGAGTGTGTGTGTGTTTGAATGGGTGCATGAGTGGTTGTGTGAGTGGCTGTGTGGATCTGTAAGTGGGTGTGTGAGTGGTTTTGCCAGTGTGAGTGTGTTAATGGATGTGTGAGAGGTTGTGTGAGTATGTGAATAGGTGTGTGAGTGGGTGTGGTAGTGGTTTTGTGGGGGTGTCAGTGAGTGTGTGAGTGGGTCTGTGAGTGGGAGTATTTTTTTATTGGAGTCTGGATCCACAGATCCATTGTGGATTCACATGGTGGTCACGCTGAATGCCGTAGTGGATCCACGCATGCTTGCACGTGCTCCCTAAAAGTGATTTGTGGGCAGTTTGTTAACAGTGGACAGTCCCACTGAGACTCCTCCCTCAGTCCCATGTGGTCAGGATACCTCTATCCTTACCCCTTATATCCTATCTCGAATCACAAACAAAATGGCAGCTGCATCTTTCCTCTCGTTTTGCGGCCAGCCATTCACAGCATTGCTGTTGGGTCATAGATCCGCAGATCCACCGCAGTTGATCCGTATCTCTAGATATACATAAATCTTTTTTTTTCAATAACTCAAAAACCACAAAACAGATTAACAAAAACTTCAAAAAGAGATCTTTCTGACCAATATCTAGCTTTCTGCCATATCCCTAGATATCTATATTTTTTAACCTTAAATCAAACGGATTAAAAATTACCAAGAACGTTGTGACAAATGATCCAGTGCAGTGGAAAGCCCTTCACAAAGGATAACTGGGCATCTTTTGTTTGCTTCCTGCTGTATTTTGTTGATAATAAACAGGTGCTAATGAGGTTAAATATTTGCCCATACAGTGTTACCATGGTAAAAATGACAAAGTAATGAAGTAATGGTTTTGCAAAATGTGCTACATTATGCAGCATCATTTCTTTCTCTTACCAAATTATTTAGTCAGCCCTGATGCATATTTTTTTCCTCCCCTGCCACATAATTCTAGTGGCCCTGTCTATAAGGGAAGACACCTTTCACAGACAGCTTCCTCTTTCCAAATCAGTTACCACCTACAGAATCAGTTACCACCCCAAATTGGGAGTCAGTAACTTTTGAATGGTTTGCAATCTTAATTGCAGTCATAAACTGTTGACAAATACCATTCAGAATTGCAAGAAGGAGGGGATGTCCCTTTGAAGCCCCTTTCTAAATGCAATCTGGAATGACTTGCAAACCCCCTTTTGTGAGTAGAATTGGTGTTTCTGGCTCATTAAAGGGGTTTAGGATATGGCTAAAAACCCATTTGTGGTTGTACACCTGGTGGCTTTGTGTGAATCGCGTGACTTGTGACCACAAAATGATTTGATTTTGTACATCTGGCGAATACTGACAGACTCAATTTACCTAATTGAAAATAAAAAAGGGATTGTGCTATACACTCACACAGAATTTATCACCTAGCAACAGATAGATGCCCAATATGTACATATAAAATATATACTTATAACACCATTAATATGTTCTAGGTATTTTGGGAAGTTTTCACAGCATGTTATCCGTTTGCAGGGCTGGCATTCGAGGTCTTCAAACAGGCCTTCTTTTCAGTTTCTAATGTTTTTTGCAGTTTAATATAACACAAACTTGACCGGAAGGTAGTGCAGCTCTTTATATGAGCACCAATTCCATTACACAAGATCACATTCATTTTTTTTAGGCACACAAGATTTAGGGGGTCATTCTGACCCTGGTGGTCATAGACCGCCAGGGCCGGGGACCGTGGATGCACCGCCAACAGGCTGGCGGTGCATCCAGGCCAATTCTGACCGCAGCGGTAAAGCAGCGGTCAGAAAAGGGAAACCGCCGGTTTCCCGCCGGTTTTCCCCTGGCCTGAGGAATCCTCCATGGCGGCGCTGATTCCGACCCCCTTCCCGCCAGCCTGGTTCTGGCGGTTTTGACCGCCAGAACCTTGCTGGCGGGAACGGGTGTCGTGGGGCCCCTGGGGGCCCCTGCAGTGCCCATGCCAATGGCATGGGCACTGCAGGGGCCCCCTAACAGGGCCCCACAAAGATTTTCAGTGTCTGCATAGCAGACACTGAAAATCGCGACGGGTGCAACTGCACCCGTCGCACCCTTTCCACTCCGCCGGCTCCATTCGGAGCTGGCATCCTCGTGGAAGGGGGTTTCCCGCTGGGCGGTCGGGCGGCCTTCTGGCGGTCGCCCGCCAGCCCAGCGGGAAACTCAGAATGACCGCCGCGGTCATTTGACCGCGGTGCGGTCATTCGGTGGCTCCCGCCAGGCGTGCGGTTACCGCAGCCGTCATGAGTCAGAATGACCCCATTAATGCCAGAAGCACAAAGCATTTTTGGGGCCAGAAATGACTCTATTCTGCGTATCTCGCCAATTCTGACCACAAAAATGCTAACAAAATGTACAAATCACAAATTACGATTTGGTATTTGGAAGGGGCTTAATTAGAGCTTGGCTTCCAAATACCGAATCTGAATGGGATGTATTTATGTTTTGTGATCGAATTGGGAATGCAAAACATTAATACTTTACCAACTCTTTGAAGGAGGTGGTAAACCATTCACAAATGAGAAGGGGTCTCTTCCCCTTTATGAACGGAAAAATATATGTTTTAAGAGCAGACAGTGGTCCTTTTCCCACTGCCTACTCTAAAAAAATGAAACTTCAAAGTTTCAGTTTTTTTTTTCAAATGCACCCTATTTTCAATTAAGGAAAAAGGGCTGCATTTAAAAAAAAGTGTGTGCATTAAAAAGCAATCACACATTATGGTCTGCTGACGCCAGCAGACCACCATCCATTTGAAATTGCAGATTCCTAATGGGCTGCAAATTACAAACTACGCCATTAATATTTATGAGGTAGGTCGCTTTGTGACCCACTAGAAATAGCTAATTTTAAATGCCACATCCTCAGTGTTCAAATATGAGTCTGCTTGTTGTGATTAATTTACTGTAATAAATAACGTGACTGAGAACAGGCATGAACAATGAGATTTTACTTTTTAATTTTAGCTTACACATAAAAAGCATAACGTGATAAGCCGGGTAAGCAAAGACTTCTAATATTCTACTACACCGAAGTTCTCCATAAGAACATTGACATATAATATTTCGCAACATTCCAGTAAATATGAAGAAATAGGAACTTTTGTTTTCCCGGAAGCACTGCTACGAAGGAAATTTCACTGCACCAATCCTGTTTCTCAACAAGAAGCATCAACTCTTACAGCACTTGGGTTGTGGCATTTTGAATTACAACTTGAGTTCCTAGCAATTATTATTTGCCCCAGCTAGATGTATATATGCATGAGAATCATTGTTTTACCTCTTTGGTGTTTCTGTGACTTTAGGAGTATGTAGCACATCTCCTGCAGGGAAAATAATTGATACCTCTCCCAAAGGCAGTGATAAAATACCCCTTAGTATACATCCCGGGCGCCCGGGCCCTGACCAAGTTTGTGGGGTCCTTACACGGAGCTGAAACTTGATGACACTGTGAACCCGAAAGTCTGTAAATTGGTTTTAATTTCGAGTCAGAGTCAAATGCAGCCTCGTTAAACTCCTACTGTATACCTAAACACATTTAACACCCCTTCACACTTCCTCGCATCTCTGTGTAACCCTTCTCATAACTACATGTAGGTACTTTGTGAGAGTTGGTGATGTGGGTTTATAGACTTGTTTGATAGTTTATTTCAGTTAATTGAAACCATTTCACATAAAAAAAACAAGAAAAATGTTTTACACGTTATTCCATAAACTATTGTCTTAAGGTACTAGCAGAAGGGGGGCACACCAGCTCACCTACATTGAGTAAGATGTAGCAGGGACCTTTAATCCGATACCTAATTAGCCAATCGGACTGGGAACCACGAGGTTAGGCTTTTCATAGCGAGTTGTAACTATAAATACTACAGTCCCAAATACTCAGGATTCTATTATGATGCAATTTTAACTCACAAAGTCGAAGGTAGTGCTGATTAAGTGTCACCAAAACATGAATGCAGCAGCCCATAGTGTATAGATGTTATCCATTACATGTTTGATTTATTTTAGTGCTGCATGAAACATATGTGCTTTAAACAAGAAAACGTGTTAAATACTGTGTGTGAATTATTTAATATAGTATGTAGTTCTTTAACACAAATGGAAAACAGAAGGTCCTGATTTAGAGTTTGGCGGAGGCGTACTCCCTCACAGACGTGACGGACATTTCATCTAATTTATTACCAGTGATATAGGATTTAAATCTAAATCCAGCCTTAAATGTATGTCAATCAATAATGAGGTCAGTTATAAATTGCCGTCTAAAGAACATTTTCTTCAGGGAGGGGTTTCTGCAGCTGCTCTTTACAATATTTAACTAACATTGAATATTTGTCTAACAATGAATATTTGATACTCCACAATGTTTTTGTTTACTTTGCATGAAAAGAGTGCTAATTAAATACTGGGAATCGGTTCAATCCCTCAGTTTGTGAGCTCAAAGACCAGGTGAATTGTGAGAAGGCAACTGGCCGAGTGACGCATTTAATAGTTTCCCTATTTGCTCGAATACCAAATTCAAAGTAAGAAATCATCTCTAAAAAGTGATCAAAATGATTGAAGGGCATGTGGCATAATCCCATCAATGGAGCCCTGCAAATCACATCACCATTGCCACCCTCCGTGACATAGCTGAAGCCCGCTACAGCTTGTGCCCCCCCCCCCCCCCCCAGCATGACATCCAGCTAAGCATGACATGTGTCTGCAGTTAGGAAATTCTGGGCATAAGGCCTCTCTTTCAGCCGTGATCCGCACCCAGTCCGCAATGGTGTAAAGGTGTGTGAGAGACCGTAGCCAGTCTCTTTGTATGCCAATGCTAGGAAAAAAGCAGCAATTCCATATCTTAGCTGATATTGCTCTGTCGTGCTCAATCCCCCTCAAGCACTACCACTGCTCTGACAACGATGCATTCGTGAACCACAAGAAAGTCAGATGATTTAGATGGGGTAGTATTAAAGCATTTCGCTTTTGTGCAACACACATTCTGAACTGCTATATTTGAAGGTGCTCTCGTGGCATGATAAAGGATATAGAGGGACTGTGGAAAAAAGTAACTGCATAGGATCACACAATTTGGTTAAATGGAAGCCAGGATTGATGCAAGGTTTCCTGGTTTCATGTTGTGCAATTCGGCCACTCCATGGTTTTCTCCTTCTCTCTTCTATTTTAGATTAAAATTTTATATTTTGTGTTTAATTCTGTGAGCTGCTGCTAAATCAGCACACTGTTAAATACAAGTCCTGCAATGTCCACCGTCTTAAATGGAGTATTATATTGCAATAGTAGATGTCACCATTTAATACTTACCCAAGTAGAATGCAATGCCACTTGCCTGATCACAGACCTAGTTTTTTGATGCCTAGGGAGCACTTATACTCTTACATCTTTAGACACTGTGAACTATGTGACCAACTAACAAGAAGAGATCTTGGAGACGTATGGTTCTTAAGAAAGTGTTACTTTAATTTAACCTCAATGGTAAATGTAGGGTTCATTTAATATTTCCCAAATAAGTTTGTCACATTTCAGGTGACAGTGCATATACATTAAGACTACAAATCTCACCTCCATACTTTCATATCCTGAACACCTAAGCAAAGGAAACCAATGCTGCTCATAAACAAACAAGAAGCATTATAGAGCAGATATTCTATTTATTCAAAGGCAGATTTTGCTGCCTGCACAAAACTGGGATTGCCCCAGAGCATGCTGCAGCAATGTACTGTAAAATCAAAGCCAACTGTGCAATCTTGCATAATTTAGCCATTCGTAACAGATCCCCAGTGGACCATGCAAGTGAAGAATCTGATGAAGATGATGTAGAAACTTCCTCCCCAACTACCAACTCCAGGACATGATGCTGCAACAGCTGCAGAGGGATGTCCATGCAGGGATGATGTCCCTAATAACTATTTTGAGGGCACACATCATGTATGTAATTGTAAATAAAGATCAAAGTGTAAATATTCGTAACAATATTTTTCTGTTTACTTACAGATTCATTAGAAGATGAAGAATGTTTAATTTAGAACATATTCATGCAGGTTTGAAAAAATATTTAGGTTAACAAAATAAATATCGTTCTTCAAAAATAGCCTAATCATCTGCATTTCTATTTGTGCATTTGTCATCCAGTATCGGTCTGTCCATGGAATACTATATGGTCATTCCTTGTTCTTTTCCACTCTGGCCACTATTGCGCCTTGATGTAGCATGATCACCAATAGAAATTCCACCCACTTGTGAGCACTCATTAGTTGCTCCACCTGACTTTGGTGCTTTAATTCCAGCAATAGTGGTTTGCATTTCCTTAAAGTGTTTGTTCTTTGGGCTAGGCTTCTTTCTACATCACATCTCTTGTGTACTAGCTCTACCTTCATGTTAGCAGGTCTCCGTCGCATAGTCGATGTGGCTGTAGTAAAGTCAACCTTTCAACCGAATGCTTAAATGTTTAGACGCAACTATTCATGTGTCTCTGTTGACTCTGTGTGCTGCAGATTCTTGAGACATTTGTGCCATTGTTAATTCTTCAAAGCTAGATCTAATAGCTGCATTACCTTCAGAAATGGTTCTATCTAATTTTGCTACCTGTATTATCCATTCCGAGGTAGCCCTGTGCTGCTTTCTTTAAACTTCCAACACTGATTGTTCCAATGCATGTCACTATGCTGGAGAAGGGGGGGTTTCCCAGACTTCTCTAATTCTGGACCATTCTGCACCAATGAGTAACCCTTCAGCCCTTATTTCTCTTTTTAAGGTAAGAATAGATGGTGTTGTATGATATTGAGTAACTGCAGAGTGAGCAAATGGTGTAACTGTGTCATCTAATGGAGGGAGATTTTTTTCCCTGTTGGGTAGGATATCCATCTCTGTAGGAGTGGTAATTTCTGTATCAGCAGTTTCTGTGGGACGGGGGAATCACCAACAACCTCTGTTTCTGGTGGTGTTGTAGGGGTAGTTTGAGCTATTGTAGGTCAGAAATATGAAAATATTGTTTTAATATTTGTTTTCATGATGTTTTAGATTCTGCTTTAGTAAGTCACTTTATACATTTCTTCTTAATAAAGTTAGAGCTATATGTAAATAATATATGTAGCATTAACAATGTATTTGATATCAGGGAACAAACTAAAAATGCAAAACTAACACTTTTTATGTAAACCTTGGTGTTATGCACATGGCCTACATGATCCAAAATACATTTTTTGAGCACCCTGAAAACCTGAAATGGATTCCTTAAAACATTTAATTTAAAGTGGCTTTTTTTCTATTATTTTGACTGCTTAGAAAATAAAGAACATATTTTGAACACGTCTGTTTATCCATTTTCTTTGACTTTATGATACTTATTTGTAATTTAGACATATTTACACAAGTACATTGTAACGAACTAGTCTGCTTCATCAGACACAGGGGCTAATGTGTCAATATTAGATACTCAAGAGAGGGATTCATGCTGGAACATTGTCTCAAACAATTATTCCATAGGGGAGGTTGGTGGATCCATACTCCCTCACCTGCAGCTTCCTGTCTTCTTGTTAATACCTTCTCCTTGGGTCAGGAAACAGATCATACCTCTGCTCCTTGATCCAATGATATGTGGGTGACACCCACACCATAAATGCTTAGCTGTATCCTAGTCCAATTTAATTTGTTTGCTTCAGGAACAGACACGGAAGATTCTCCAAAGGGCTTCTAATGTTCAGAGACACACTCCATCACAAAAACTCCAGCTCTAACTAAATTTGCACTTGCTCTTCCTGCCAACCTCCTTTTGTGGCTCCTGGCGGGACATGGTGGTTTCATTTCTTCCTGTGATGGGAAAGAACGCCTCTTTCTTCTGTGCAGATGAAAATAATTGTACTTCTTGAAATGGGTGGGGTCATCTCTTGCAGCCGGTGTGAGAGTCACTATTTGCGATTCATAACACTTCGCTATTTGTGGTTCTATATTTTAAAACTGTGAATGCTTGTGAATTGGTATTTGCCAACAAGAAAGGTACATAAATCACATTTTATGATTCCTAATTTGTGATTGGTATTTATCTTTGTTCAGAAATTACTAAATATTATTTTCGTACATCTGGCCCTAAGTGTTGAAATGTGCATGCTTAAGGAAACATTTGGGTGATTTTACAGCACAAGTCAGAATACTGAGCTTGGCTTCAAACACTCCTTGAATCCGAACCCACTATTCCCACAGCAATGAGAATGAATGCCGTTGTTTCTGATCATCTTCATATTTCCACTTAAAGGAATTCAGGCTTCAAAGTTTACTTTGTTACTTGTGTGTATTTAGGGCAAAGAGGTAGAAAATATTGATGTCCTACGCCAATGTGGCTCTGTCTGCACAAACAGTGCATTTACAAGGTACCCTGGTCTTCTTACACCTCCTTTGACAACACCCATCATGCAGGGACCTGGACAGTCTGTGGGACCCATCATAAACCTTCTCAAAAGGCACCCTGAGGAACACACTGTTCGCCACTTCCTGGTTGATGCACAGTTAGCACATCACTCAAAGGTCTTTTTGCCTGGGTACTTGCACCTGGGAAATGTACAGATGTATGGGCAAAGACATTCCCTCATTTGCATGAGGTACATCCTAAGACACGAGTGGGTGCAAAATTTGCACTTACTTCATGCATGCAACAGAATCTTCTGCAGTCTCTTCTGTAACACCAAAGATGCACAAACACTCCTTGCAATAACCATACTATAATTCCCTGGAAAACACTAAAGTTAAAGGGGCATTACAGCACAAATCCAAAAAGACATAAAATGCACACATTTAGAATATTACCTTAACCTTGGTTCACACCACAGTGCACCTCACTCAACCAGTGCAGGGACAGTTGTGAGCTTAGTTGGTCCTCTATGACACCCCTCGCTGTGAGCCAAGAAGGACTAGGACAGCTGCTAGCCACTACTGCACCCTCTCAATTATGATTATGGATCAAGACTACTTTCAGCTGGCCCGGTCCTCCATGGCCAACACCAACTCGTAAACTTTTCCGATGTCACCTTATCAAATACAATGTCATCACCGGAGCATTTGAAAGCTGACCTATATTTCTTGATATTAAATTCCTCTCCTCTCCCAGGACAAGGTGAAGTCAAGGGCCAGATGTAGAAAGCCTTTTGCATGGCGCAAACTGCGAAATTCGAGTTGGTACCGACTCGGGACCAACTCGCAAAATGGGAATGCGACTCGCAAATAGGAAGGGGTGTTCCCTTCCTATTTGTGATTCGCACCGCGATGCAGAATTGTTTTATGACCGCGAACTCGGTCGCAAAGCAATTTGCAGTTAGCACCCATGTCAAGTGGGTGCTAATTCATTCGCAAATGCGAAGGGGCCCCCTTGGGACCCCTTCCCCTTTGTGAATGTCACCCAAAACATTTTTTCAGAGCAGGCATTGGTCCAATGGACCACTGCCCACTATGAAAAAACGAAACCAAATGGTTTCATTTTTTATTTTGTATTGTAACTCGTTTTCCTTTAAGGAAAACGGGCTGCAATACAAAAAAGAAAACTGCTTTACTGAAAAAGCAGTCACAGACATGGAGGTCTGCTGTCTCCAGCAGGCCACCATCCCTGTGAGTGCAGGGAATCGCAAGGGGGTAGCAAATTGCGACCCACCTCATTAATATTAATGAGGTGGGTCTTTGCGACCCCCCTTGCGATTCGCAGAAGGTGTCTGAGACACCATTCTGCATACGATTTTGCAAATCAGAAATTGCGAGTCGCACCGACTCGCAATTTCCGATTCGCAAAATCGTATCTTGCTACATCTGGCCCCTAGTATCCCAAACTGGCCAAGATGAGGGGGGGAAGGGTTACCCTGCCTTTTGGTACAACACAAAATTAGAATACACCCCTCCATGCCTGCCCTCATGAATTTACCTGCTCGACCATTGTGGAGATGGTAAGGCATATGCCTGTGCTTTTGCAATATGAGTGTTGTCTGAGTGAAAAAAAATCCTAGCCACCATCTTTATCCACTGCATTGGATGTCTTAAATGACTCCAGCCCCCACCTTCTCCAGTGTTGGGGCGGGTTTATCTTACCTCTCCATCTTCCACAAGGGGGATATTTTCTATGCTTTGACTCCCCTCACCATGGTCCCACCATCTCTCTTCTCCCCCGCCTCGCCCCCAACGACATTTAACTTTGCTCTGGGGTGTGGAACTTCTGCTTTTTGTCCAAAAAAGCATTGCTCAACGGCACAGAAGGCATATATTTCTCACCTCCACACGCCTTGTCCATTAATGAGAATCAACATACATTCCCTCCTTGTCCAATGGCAAAGGTGTTTTAGTCCCTCCTCCTCCTCCCTTGCTTAAGAAGTCAACTGCACCAATGAACACTGGAAAAGAGATTACCAGGACAGAGAGGCACTTTCATTTAAATGTAATTTCATTATTCAATTTCTTTATTTTTTTACTTCATTATTTTCCACAAAATGTTACTTTTGTTAAAACATGATGGCACTATTCTGCACAGTTCTACAGCCTCTGCCAGTAGTTGGGAGCAAGGTATATTCTAACCCCTCCTCCTTTGCCAAAGGTAAGGGATATGAATCCTCAAAATGCCACTGCTTGTAAAAGTTCAAGTAGGAGTCTTAGAGCTTATTTAGAGTTTGGCAAGCAGGATACACCATCAAAACCTGGTAGATATCTTGTCTGTCATACTACAAGTGCCATAGGCTATGATGCATACACTAAACTCTAAATAATGCCCTATTTTTTAAATCTCAACAAGTGTTTTTAACCATCAGGAGACAGATACAAAATGAGGTTTGAGGACATTTTCTTTGCTAAGCCCCTCCTGCTTTTTGGGTGCATTGGGTGACTTTAGTACTCCTGTCTTTCATAAGAATGGGTGTAATTGTTCCCCCTCCTTGCCTAATCCAGGAGTATGTGTGGTGTCTGCTGTCTTACTGCCTTGTCCAAGAGTTGGGGGCATTTGGTTATCTTAACCTTCTCCTTGTCCAAGGAAGGATGTGTGTTACCGCCGGTACCCTCGGCGTAATATCAGAAGTTGCGTGTGTCAGAATGCCTTCCACGGCTTCATGCAAGAGCAGGTCCTCCTGCTTTCTCCACCACCCTTTGCACAAAGTTGAGGGAGGTGTATGTCCGTCCTTACCTAGGGCATGGGGTGTCAGTCCTCTTTCTCCCCACCATCTTTCTGAAGGCAAGGGTTGGTGTACTATGTTTGGGGCATCTAGCAGCTGTCCCAGTGTCATCTTCACATATGCAAAGATGATAATAAGGAAGGTGTGAGTTACCATGGTCCACATTGGCTTACACGGTGGTACGAACCATGAAAGATTGGAAGAACTGCTAGTAAACCCAGTGTCTACGTCAAAATTGTTACTAGACCACAAGTGTGGTCCATAATGAAAAGAAACAAAGAGCCTGATTACGACCTTGGCGGATGGGATTTCTCCATCCCAAATGTGACAGATATTCCACCCACCGTATTACAGATTCCATTATATCCTATGGAACTCGTTAAATGCCGGATGGGATATCCGTCACATTTGGGACGGAGTAATCCCCTCTGCCCAGGTCGTAATCAGGCACTAAGTGTAAACAACCAAGGACTGGGAAAGCTGGCAGCTGCTCCACTGCTGTCCTATGAAATCAAAGGCAGCAGCCAACAGTTGCCAGTTGGATTTTTAAAATCAAATTCCCCTCTTTCCCCTTGGGCCAGCTGGTGCAAGGTGGGTCAAATATTTACCACTTGACCCTGTGCAAGGTCTGGTTGGAGTAGTTAATATAAAGGGTGGGGGGAACACTTCTTCATTGCTCCTCTATGCGTAGTTAGAGATTGTACACTGGAAAGTCACATGTTCACTCATATCTACAAAAGGACTGAATGAACATTTATCAAACCAAGAAAAGGCACCGAATGACAAAAAGTATGCCGTTCCATTATAAGTTGAGGAATTTTAAAACTTTTCTGAGTTACACGCAGAGAAGCTTTCAAATGGGAAAAAACACATTATTCACAAATCAACAAGTTTTGTGACCCACCCCCTCACAATTTTGATCTGTTTGACAAAACTACATCAAATTTGGCACACTCGAAGTTTCTACTATAATGTATGCTGTTTTTACCAAGTTTGCTCCAAATTTATTAAGGGTGCAAAAGTGGGATTTCCTATGATGTGAGTTGTTTACATTAATTGTGCACCGGAAATATGAGAAAATAGACACTGGTTTTTACATTGAGATCCAATTTTTCCTTGTATTAGTAATTAAACATAGGAATAGATTCTTGCTGGTTATCTCATTTCTCTTTTTGTAGAACAAGCTAATATGGCTGTCCCTGCACATAGACCTGCAAACAGCCTCTTTAAGCCTTTTGATGAGGTGCCACGTTACAATAGGCCTAATTTATATGTTGGTGAAGAGAGAACTCTATCACAACAGGGATGTTGTTCCCTCTCCACCAACATAGTGCCCGCCCGACTTAAATATGAGTGGACCATAGGTTTAATCACAGTGGAGACTACTCAATTTCCGCCATGATTAAATCGCTCGAACGGCCCTGCAGAATAAGGGGTGTCGGAGACAGACCTCTAATTCTGCCCACCTGATTTAGATGGGTGAAATTTAAGGGCAGGTTTTGCTGCCGGTCTTCAGCAGGAAAAACCTAGTGGTAAGGAGCAGTGAAAACTGCTTATTGCTCCCCTCGCCTATGGAGATGACTCCCATGACCAGTCGAGCATTGTCTTTTTTATTTCCAAAGAGAATATTCTACTTTGGAATGTCTTTTTTAAACTAAAAATGAAATAATTTGGTGTATGGCTCATTCATGTTGATGGAGTCCTGCACCAAACTGCAAAAACCATTGGCAGGAACCATCGTGATAGCCACTCCTGCCAGTGCTTTAGAAATGTCTACCAGCTTGGGGGTCACTTCGAAATTAGGTGAGCAGCATCTCTGTCAGTGTGATGGAGAAATCTCCTCCATCGCCCTGGCGGAGAAACGGAACGCACGCCAAAACCTAAATTGGGGACCAAAATACTCTAATACCACAATTGATATTATCGATAACAGAAGATACTATAGCACCTGCATGAGGTGATTTTCCCAACCTGAATTAAGAATAGCCTGCAAAAATTGGTGCTACCGCAATAAGCTGTTTTCATTAATTCTGGCATGTTTTCAAGGCACCCTTCCATTCTCTTGCTGCACTTTTAATCCCGTGCCCTCTGAAACCCGGAGTTTTCAGCTACCATTAGGGGCCCAGATGTAACAAGGCCCTGCGAATTAATGATACCAGGCCCCTTAATTAACAGCTGTCCTGTCACCGAGCACGGCAATCTTTGGCAACTATTTGATCAAGACTCAAAAACGACCTTTTGAATCGGGCAAATAATTAAGTCGCGATCAGACATGAACGAACAAAGAGTTTCAGACTCAAAGGTGCTGACAAACTGTATGCATCATCCTCAGAGCTGGGGCGATTGCAACATGCCCTGCGGCTTGTTGTACTGTCTCCCTGACCCCAAGGGTGGAGGGATCCCAGTTTCGGTGAGGCGTGGCTCTAAGCTCACATGCGTGCTTGGAACCCTGTGAAAGTCACTGTAGCAAAAGGTATGCCTCCGGGAGTTCAAAGGCAAGCAGTTCGTGCATGAAGCACACGTCGAGTACCCCGAGGCTGCTCCGGTGAGCCTCGCCTTTTCCTGTAATGCTAGATACGTGGGAAAATTGAAATCAGATTTATGTTGTCCAAGCTGGTAATGCATTTCAGGTACGGTTTGCTGCATTAAGGAACATATGGACTACGAAGAAAGGTGACATGGGGAATTTCTTTTCCCGTGAACTTCGGGAATTGGCTGCAGGGCCTGACCTACTGCCAGACCGTGATTTTTAAAAACAAATGTAAGGGTTTGGTGACTCTTTGGAGTTGGGGGACCTCAAACTCGTGTACCCTTGTTGGATAATATGCAGGGTTCACAAGCCTGGTGCTGAGTCTACAAAGACCACAGGTGGACCAACAAGGGTCCAATACCATATGCTGTGCGTTTATAGGCCCTTTGCCTGTATTTGCAGTCCTTGGAGTGCTGCACTGGGGTCCACATTCCCATACTTGGTGTAGACAAAATCAGCATTTTTTGTTTTAAGACAGAGTAGGGTTGCTTTGGAGTCTCCCATCTGAGCTAAGGGGTCTGTGGATGTTCCGCTGACCTCTTATGGCTGCGTCATTTTGTTTCTCAGGACGTGGGTATTGAGCCCTGTGTTCTGTAAAATGACAGGTGCAGTGTTTTTCTTCAAGTTGCAGCCAGCCAATCAGTTTGAGTTCCTTGATCTGGGTTTGTGTCCATGATCTCAAATGGATGGCGGAAGAAAATGTTACATCATGCAAAATGTTCCAAAATTTGGGTCTTTAGATGGCCTTCAAACCTGGATTCATACACCATCTGTTGACTAACTGGCCAGATATTTCTAACTTGATAGAGAGCACAGGTCAATTTGAGGCCTACAAATTTTTTTTTAAACAGGAAAACCAGAAAGGGAGCACCCTGCCTCACACTCCAGCATCACTCAGCCCCAATGCATCATGGTAAATGCAGTACAAGTTTGTTTTATATCCATAAATTAAACTGTAGTTTTTCACCTTAGTAGGTGCAGCAACTGCTGTAAATCTCTGGACCCGTGTTTCTGGGTTTAGGCCTTCATCAGCAGAGAGCAGCTTTGTCTGTGGGGTTGCTGGACATGCTGCCAAAAGTCCTCTGAGGTTTGTGTACTCCTCACTGGCACGCAGGTGCTTCAACCAGAGCTCGCCAGCTCGTTGGCTCAAGGGAGCCTTCTTAAACAGGAAAACCAGAAAGGGAGCACCCTGCCTCACACTCCAGCATGCAGTCAGCCCCAGTGCATCATGGTAAATGCAGTACAAGTTTGTTTTATATCCATAAAGTAAACTGTAGTTTTTCACCTTAGTAGGTGCAGCAAGTGAGGTAAATTGTAATGCTAACTTCTCAAAAACACTGAATATGTTTGTAGAAAAACAAGCAAATGGACTTCTTTCAGTCTTACTTTCATCCATCCCACGTTTGGTGTAATTCTGTTCAGTTGAAAAAAGTTCAAAAATATATAAGGGAGTTGAATGAGAAATGTCATTTTTATTGGCCCCACCTTCCTTTTATCTCGCCACCGCTTGGTGGATCTGCAAAGACCTTTCAATTCCAAACCTAAATCAAATGAACCATATTTTATGAAAGTTTGATACAGACTTGTCAAACAGCGCCAATGTTAGTAATAAAACAAAAAGCAACTTTTCTATGGAAAGTGTGACCTAATCATATCTACATAGGCTATGTCTTTGCCTCTCATATATAGTAAATATGCAGATGAGCAGTGCGTAATATGCTTTTTGGTATCTTTGTTGAGTGTGGGGAGGGTCATGGCTCACAAGAGGTGAAATGTAGTGTCAGTCTAGTTATGGTTAGTTCAGAGTTTCCCTAGGAAATGCATTTTTTTGTTTCAAAATAATGTTAGTGCCATTTGACGAATATGCATGAAACTTTCCTGGTAAAAAAATCTTCCACATTGGGTTGCACGTGGTAAGTTTTGTGAGCATCTGTCCAGTGTAGGACAAGAAAAAGGAGTGGTCTCAAAAGTGCTATTTAAAATACAGTTGTATGATGTATTCATGCATGGCTGAACCACGCATGCCTTAAGAACTCGGTCACAACAACGCGTCTTTACCATGCATGCCTTGATCATGCATGCCTTTACAACTAATTTCATTGTAAAAGCATGTTTGGTGAAGGATTCTGCATGGTAAATAGTCCCTTGCCCCGCCTCTGTATACCTGATACAATACTCTGCAATCCACCCGGCCCGGCCCTTAAAACTGCCCCTTCTACCTCATGACCTGAGCCCTACACCTCCCACCCTGAGCCCTAAAAGTAAGCCTGCCTTTCCCTTAAAACTACCCCAACCCCAGCCCTGAACCTTGAAAACCTACCCTGCCCCGTCCTAAAAACTACCTGACTCCCCGCCCCCACCCTGAACCCTAAAACCTACCCTGCCCTGTCATAAGAACTACCCTTTTTTAAGTTTGTGTTTATTGTAAAACAGCAAAAGAAATATTTTAATACATAGGATAAAATGCAAAAATTGATAGGGAAAGAAATAGTAAACACTGAATATAATAAGAAAAAATGAAACTGTAATTAAATAAATGAAAAGAAATGCAGGGCACCTATGCTGGAGAGTAACGGAATTAGAAAAGATTAATGGGGAGGGGAATGGGCGAAGGAAAGGGAGAATTATCTAATCATGTTGAGAGGATATAACAAGATATACATAAAAACTGTAAACATTAAAAAAAGTTAAATATGATCATCCATAAACGTGCAATTTTTTATCAGATGAAGATATCATTATAAAGGGTGGAAACAGGTATTCAGGGTGGTTTTCTTACCTCAGCTGATACAGTCATAATTTTACTAATAGGAGTGGAGATTAGGGAAAGATAGTTAGTTATTGGAAGCCATAATAAATCTCTCTTAATATGTAATGAAACAGGGCAAACATAGTTAGCGTCCAATCTGTGATGAAAACCAACAGCATTCCACCAAGCTCGAAAAGTTACACAACAGGGTTGTTTTCAATTTGATGTTTTTAAATGCAATGCAACTGCTAACAGTAGATCTATCAGTTTATATTTCAAAGTTATATCAAGGCTATGTGGGGCCAAACTACAAAGAAAAATATTTGCGAGGGAAAAAGGAACATTGGTTTAAAAAAACTTGTTAGTTTGCAGCCAGACTAATCTCCAGAATAGGGAAATTGGAGGACATTCAAATAAAATATGTTTTAGATCTGCATTTGAATATGGACAGAGTCAACATGATGGGCTGCTACCTGCAGAGAAAGAATTAAGGGCCAGATGTAGCAAATAAAAAATTTGCGAGTTGCAAAGTGCGAGTCCATGCGACTCGCAATTTGCAACTCGCAAATTGGTATGCAGTACGGTGTCTCAGACACCGACTGCAACTCGCTATGGGGTCGCAATGACCCACCTCATCAATATTCATGAGGTGGGTCGCAAATTGCGGCCCCATAGCGAGTATAGGCACTCGCAAACATGGAGGCCTGCTGTTGTCAGCAGACCTCCATGTTCGTGACTGCTTTCAATAAAGCAGTTTTTTTTTTTTTAAGTGTAGCCCGTTTTCCTTAAAGGAAAACGAGCTGCACTTAAAAAAAAAAACCGAAACCTTTAGTTTCGGTATTTTTTCAGGGCAGGGAGTGGTCCCTGGGACCACTGCCTGCCCTGAAAAAATATTTTTGGGTCCATTCACAAAGTTCCAATTTGCGAGTGGGTTACCATCCACTTGAAGTGGATGGTAACTGCGATACGATTTGCGACCGCGTACGCGGTCGCAAATGGTATTGCATACCTCTCAGACTCGCAAATAGGAAGGGAACACCCCTTCCTATTTGCGAGTCGGAAATGCATTTTGCGAGTCGGTTCCGACTCGCAAAATGCATTTCTGCATAGCAAAGAGGCATTTGCGCCTCGCAAACGGCGATTTTCCTTTGCTACATCTGGCCCTAAGTAATGTAGGAGTAAATAACAGTCTGTGGTAGACAAAATAAAGTGTTTGTGTAGTGTTAGCCACTCGTGTAGTTTTGTGGATTTTGAGCCATAATTTGTCCCATAAAGTAGTTGGCAAACAATCTGCTAAATGCTTTTCCCAGGCCAATTCAGTCTTAGACTTGATTCCAACCAGGTCAGAATGTAGAGACTTGTATATAGCAGATGCAGAGGGATTAGTGTGTAATAAGGAAAAAAGGTTAGTCGACAAAGAAGGAGGAGAACGTACAGATGATACAGTGGAAATGTACTGAGCAATGGAGGTGTGTAAAAGTTGGTATTGTGGTTTACATAGTGAGGGTAAGGAGTACGTCTTTTGAAGATCTGTAAAAGATATAGCTTGATTATGAGCAAAAAGCTGTGATAACCAGTACAACCCTCTGGAGTGCCATGATTTCCAATATATAGATCGTTTGTTGGCTTGTATTAGTTTGTTATGCCAAATAGGTTGTAGTAAAAAGTTAGCTCTAGAGGGACAAGCTGAGGGCAAGAGAGGTGACAGAAGTTTGCAACTGTGGGAAATTACTGGTGTATGGAACTGAGCTATATTGGCTCTAAAAGCAAGAGATTCTTGAAAATCAAAAGTAGAAATAAGAGATTTCTCTAGTTGTAGCCATACTGGAGGATGTAAGGGTAAGTCAGAGGAGAGTCATCTAGCAGTTTGTTTTAAAAAAAGGTGTGATGATATTTCTTGATGTCAGGAAATGTAAGACCTCCATTTGACTTATCTTTTTTTTTAAAAGAGACAATGCGATACAGGGGGTTTGCCTTTCCATAGAAATTTAGAAAGTAAAGAGTCTCTTTTTTTTAAATCCTAGGGAGGTATATTGACTGGAATCATCACAATTATATATAATACCATGGGGGAAAGCATCATTTTAATAGAATCAAGTCTCCCCCACCAGGAAAGAAAAAGTGGATGCCAACAAGTACTGTTATCATTTAATGTTTTAATGATGTTTTCAAAATTAAATTTTATAGGGTTACTAATAGTTTGTGAAAATCATAGTTCTAAATATTTTATTTTAGAGGGCTGCCAAGTAAATCCAGTGGAAATAAAAAGTTGCTTATTACACAGAACATTTAAAGGTAATATTTCACATTTATCAGAATTCAGACTATAACCGGAAAGATAAGAGAAGGTATTGACCTGATAAAAAAGGGAGACACAGAGGTAGTGGGATTAGAACAGTATAAAAGAATATCCTCAGCATAAACCGACATTTTAATTTGTTGAGATCCCAGTTGAAAATCTGAAATATGAGTATCTTGTCGAATTTTAGTGAGAAAAGGTTCAAGTGCTATGATAAACAATAGCGGTAATAATTGGCAGCCTTGATGTACCCCTCTAAATAACGGAAAATAATCTGAGAGCAAACCGTTAACAAAAATGGTAGCTTTAGGGCCTGAATATAGTAACGGTATCCATTCAATTAGTTTTGGGTGGAAACCCAATCCATTTTAATCCATGAAGTTCCATTCCATCCTATCAAATGCTTTCTCAGCAACTAGGCGATAGCTGCAATAGGATTTAATGTAGAGGCCTTGGTTAGGATATTAAAAAGAACTTGAGCATTATCGGAGGCTAGTCGACCTTTAACAAAACCCGACTGTTCAGGACCTATAAGATCAGGTAAGATGGGATCTGCTCGTAGAGCCAACATTTTTGCAAATATTTTATAATCCGTATTAACTAGAGAAATGGGACGATAATTTTTACAAAGTGTGAGATCCTTACTATCTTTTGGGAGTAAATAAATCATAGCATCCTGAAAGGTACCGTGGGAGGAGCCGGATTTGGCAAAAGAGTTAAATAACTGCAAAAGTTTAGGTAAAAGAGAGTGTTTATAAAATTCAATAGTAAACCCGTCAGGACCACGGGCTTTCCCTGTGTGAAGTACAGAGATCGCGTGAGATAATTCTAAGAGTGTGATATCTGATCCAAGTGAGTCTAAATCAATATGTTGTAAAGAGGGAGAGGCAATCGATTGAAAGTATTTTGGTAAATCTGGTTGGGATGGATGAGTATCAGAAGAATATAAGCTGGTATAAATATTAACAAATTCCTGCATTATATCTTTATCTTTATAAATAACATTCACAGTTGTATTTCATAGGGATTCTATTTTAGTCCTTTCTCTCCTGATGTTTAAATAATCAGCAAGTAACTTTCCCATTTTATTTTGGCCCCCATAATATCTTGCACTACTTTTTAAGAGATACGAGGAAGCAGCATTTGTAGTTAATCTGTTAAATGTGAATTTAGCTTCAATAAGAAAACCTAATGATGCCTCATTATTAGAATGATAATAATCATATTATTATTATTTTTTTTTTTTAAGTAATTGCGTAGTTTGGGATTCCATATGTTTTTTTCTTGGTGGAAACACATTTTATTTTAAAACCTCTGTCTGCCGCTTAAAAAAATTCCCAGATAGAAACAATAGAGGTGTCAAGTATAATATTTAAAGGAAAGAATTCCTTGGTAAAGGCTTCAAATTCAGAAGTGAATTTAGAATCTGAAATTAGTGTGTTGTTAAAACGCCATCTGCCTGCATGAGGTGAAAAAGGAGTAAGGTCAATATCAGTATAAACTGGTGCATGATCTGAAATCAAAATGGAGCCTATGTCTGAATAGAGAACATTTTGGGCAAGAAATTTACTGAAGAAGAGACAATCTATCTGAGATTGTGCATGATGTTGGGATGAATAAAAAGTATATTCAGAGACGTCTGGATGACCTAATCATTAAATATCAATGAATGAGTTACGGTGTATGCAAGATTTAAATTGAGAGTGCATCTTGGAATGTATATACTTAACTGTTGAGTGCCGGTCCAGTACGGGATCCAGAATTTGATTACAATCTCATCCAAATATAACAGATTCATCATCACATAAATGTAATTTATCTGATATATTGGACCAAAATATATTGTCTACCGAAACCGCATCATAAACATTAAAAATATTCTGAGGTATAATACTTAACAGGAGTTTAACAATAATCCAGTGACCCTTAGAATCAGTTTTCTGATGGACTGTCGTGAGATGGCAAGAAATCACTAGTCCATTTTTCTTCCCCAGTGCATGAGAAGCAAACACATTACTATCCAACATTTTTTAAATTTAGTAACTTCTGTCCCAAAAAGGTGTGATTTCTGAAGAAGTGCAACATCTGTTTTTAGTTTGGCTAAATGGGATAACACCCTTTGTCGTTTGATAGGATTACCTAACCCTTTGACATTCCATGTAGTAATCCGGAATGTAACATAAAAACATTAGTAAGCACATATTGTATGTTTACAGTATCATAAACATTTGTGATAAAAAATAGGAAATGAAAAGAATAAGAAAGTTGATGAAGAAAGGGAAAGAAAGGTGAAGAAAACAAGAAAAGATAAAAGATAAATTAGAAATATAAAGTAAAATGATAGAAAATTGCAATGGTCAAAGAGACAGTACAAGTCATACAAATGACGGCTGAGAGACATACCTATGAAAACACAGAACACAAGGGGAGGGGGGCAACACCAGAAGATGATGACGAAAGCCATCAAGGTCCACAGAAACGCAGGGACGGCCCAACTTGGATGAAGATGTTACATAAAGGATGGAGAACAGGAACGAGACGTGAGGACATATACCTATGATAAAAGATAAAAGACTGTGTGGAATTAAGATTATAGTAATGAGAGAAAAACAATAGAAACAAGTAATAATCTTAAGAATAAGTCCGAAGTTAAGTGACTTTTGAAGTGTCCATTTCATCTGCTCTGTGTTGTTCTAAGATTTGTTTAAGTGCAACCTGATCTTCGAAAGTGGTTGTTTTCTCTTCGTATATCACCTTGGATAAACATGGATGAAGTAGTCTGAATCTAGCATTTATGGTTCTTAATTGAGGATGCATGCCCAAAAATTGCTTGCGGCAATCAGCTGTAGCTTTAGCAACATCTTGAGAGCAATACAGTCTGTGACCATTCCATATTATTTGTTTTTTAGCCTTTACCACAGACAAGACTTGAAGTAAGTCTGTATATTGCAGAAAGAGTAGAATGACTATTAGAGACCTTCGGACCCAACCTGTGAGCCCTCTGGATATTGAGGGGATTGGCTGATGACAAATCCAGTAGCTTTGGAAGAAAGGTTTAAAAGTAGGTAGTCGGATTGGAGCCCTCTGTGTTTTCGGGAAAACCATATAAGCGTAGATTGTTCATACGATTTCTATTTTCAATATCCTCAGTATGCTTCTTGAGTCGTGAAATTTCAGATCCCAGGTTTGAAAGACCTGCAAAGTTTTTCTGGTCTCCTCCATAAAGGTTTTCAGTGAACAAATTTCTTCTAAAATCAAATCCATGGAGGTTGATGTGGAGTTCACTGGTGAAGGAGGATCTTTTTTAGGCCTTTTGTTTCAACCTGTTGTCATTTTGTTTGATGAGGTCGTTTTCAGAATGGTTCCTGAGTAGGACTCAGATCTCCCCAAAACCTGGTCATCCATGTTGTTGCAGTTAGAGTCTGATTCTGACTCAGGAGTAATTTGAGGAGTGTTAGAAAGTTTAAGCTCCTTATTTTTCCCATAAGCTTCAACTTGAGTGGAACGATATACAAGACAATAGTAAATGCACTTGGAGTCAACGTTGCACCGTTAAGATGTTAAGTACATGTTGGAGTTGAAAATCCTAATAGATCCTGCGGTGGAATCCAGTAAGGTGGCACATGAAAATATATGCAGAGAGACTTGGTGGCTTTGTTAGGTCAAAGACAATGAGTATAAGTAAGAATTGTTAATGAAAAATCAGCCTCATCCTTACAGTCACCGAATAATTCAGTAACAAATAAAGAAAATGATCCTTTTCTTAATTTCAAATATATAGATGGAAAAATTATAATGAAGTGAATGTGCCGCAATTATAAAGCAGAACTAATTCAAGTCAAGCAGTTCTGAGGAGAAAACACGTTGGTCAGCATATAAAATGGCGGACACGTCTCCATTCATGAGGAAAATCCCCCAGGGCCGGCCACACAAGTAATTATAAATAAATAAAAAGTCGCTCCTGCGACTCACCATTGCATCCGGAGGAGACGCGCATTCGTCTCCTCCGAAAAAGAAATGTCAAGCGGCATTTGTGAAGAAATTAGGCCTCCTCCGTCCGCGGAGCCTCGACGTTACATCACCATCTCTGTTGGTGCTGTAACCACGCCCCGTAAGAACTACCCTGACCCCCGCCCTGCACCCTAAAACCTACCACGCCCTGTCCTAAAAACTACACCTACCCCAACCCCTGAACTCTAAAACCTACCCCGCCCTGCTCTTGTAACTACCCTGAACCCTAAAACCTACCCCACCCAGTCCTAAATAGTACTCCCACCAGTGCCCCACCCTGAATCCTAAAACCTACCTCACCCAGTCCTAAAAACTACCCCGACCCCACCCCTGCCCTGAATCCTGAAACCTACCCCTCCCTGTCCTAAAAACTATCCCGACCCCCCACCCCCAACCCTAAAAGCTAAAACCTACCCCACCCTGTCCTAAAAACTACCCCAACCCCTCACCTCCACTCTGAACCCTAAAGCCTAACCTGCCCTATCCTAAAAACCACCCGACCCCGCCATGCACCCTAAAGCCTACCCTACCCTGTCCTACAAACTACCTGACACCCCCAACACCACCCAGAACCTTAAAACCTACCCTACCCTGTCCTAAAACTACCCAGAACCCTCGCTCTGAAGCCTAAAACCTACCCACCCTGTCGTAAAAACTACACAGATCCCCCGCCCTGCCCACAACCCTAAAACTTACCTTGCCCTGTCCTAAAAACTACTTGACACCCCTCCCTCAACCCTAAAACCTGCCCTGCCCTGTCCTAAAAACTACTTGACACCCCTCCCTCAACCCTAAAACCTGCCCTGCCCTGACCTTAAAACTACCCCTACCCATGCCCTGCCCAGAACCCTAAAACCTACCCAACCTGTCCTAAAAACTACCCTGACCCCCCCACACACCACCCTGAACACTAAAACCTACCTTGCCCTGCACTACAAACTACCCTGGCCCCCGCTCTCAACCCTAAAACCTACCCCATCCTAAAAACTACCCCGACCCCTGCCCCACCTTAAAACCTACCCCACCCTTTCCTAAACCTCCCCCAACCCCACTTACCTGGCGGCAGCATTCCTCTTCTGGCTGGTCCCGCTGTGGGCCTGAAACACACATATGCATGATGCCTTAACCACCAATTTGTGTGGTTCAGGCACATATGTGGTTTAGGCAAGCATGGTAATGCTTGCGTGGCTATGGCCTACGTGATTACAGCACTTAGTAAAGGCTGTTTCCCTTAAAAAACCCATATAAGGTTTTGCTCACCAATACAGAAAAAAACAGCAGAACAGAATTATAACAAATTTGGTATGAAGGTTGAACAATATTCATAGAAGTGCCCTTGCCTGGTTTGGCGTACATCAGTTCAGTATTTTTTGAGATACATTTCCATTATAAAGGTGGTTGGGTTGGGCTAAATGGGTTAAACCTCAGAAAATGTTAGCGATATTCTGCCTGTTAAGGAACTACAGATATTCTTGAATCCAAGAATTAAAATAAAATAGTTGAATACCATTGGCCGAGGGTGCTTAGACTCCATGGCAGCCTTTTCAGATAGATGGAGACAAAGATGGATCCATGGATCTGAAAGAAACTGAACGGCTGGCCACAACATGAATTTTTTTTTTGCAGCTGTCATTACATGTCTAGGGGACTTGGTCTCTATGCACTGAAATAAAAATAAATGGGCATATAAGAAGGCAGTTTGACCATGTCTAGGTGGGGTACTCACCCAGTGTACTACCACCAGGCTGACCTCATGGACTGGAGGAGCAAACTGCACTGAGCCAAAAGGGATAGCACATTAAACTTTGATCCATCTGGTGGATCACCACCAGGCTGAGCATTACAGACTGAAGGCTGTGCCAAGCCCACAGAGTTACTTTGTCATGCTTCCATCCAAGCATTCCACCACCACCAGGCCAAGCTTCACAGATGGAAGGGCTTTGTTACTCTCAGCCTGCAGGAGTACCGTGTCAAGCTTGCATCCAAGTGGCGGACCACCATAAGACCACGTTTCACCATCTGATGAGCCCCGCGGTACCAGGCAAGCAGGGGTAGCATCAAGAATTCATCCACCCCATGGATGCTCACCAGGCTGACCTTCACGGACTGAAGGGCCAAGCAGTGCCAACCCTATGGGAGTGCCAGGTCAAGCTTCTCACCACTGGGTGGACAACCACCAGCCTGAAGTTTATGGACTGAATCCTCCAAGAGGACCACCACCAGGCCAAGCCTCATGGATTGCAGGTTCCTGCTCTGCCGGGCAGAAAGCAGTATGGGGCTAAACTTCCATTCGCCTGGCAGACCACCAGCAGGGCGAGCATAATGGACTGAAGTTCCCCACTGTGCACGACAGAAAGTGGCACTGTCGAACTTCTCCCACTTGTTAAACCAACATAAGTTAAAAAACAACAAAGAAAAAAAACTGTCATAAAAACATTGACTGCCCTTAGTGAGTTATCTGCAGGCCAGGCCATGTTGCTGACCCTATTGCTGACCCCTCTGTGTGTATGGTAAAAGACCATACATAACAGAAATCTGATGACTATGGAAGGTCGGGCTCAGGGCATGTCTTATACCATTGCCTTGCAGTCCACCACCCCTGCTCACAAGTGTAGGCTGTGTGCAGGGGGAGGATTAGATGCCTTTGAAGAGTGGAACTTCTGGCCCCCCATATTGTACAGAATTTAACCCCTTAGTCTCATCCTCAAAGTACTTAATGGAAGGCCATGCATGGTAGAGGTTGGACGCTTGTGAAGAATGGGTAGCAGTACCTGGCCAGAGCTAGTCTCTTCCTCCATTGCACACAGCAAAAGGATGCCTGGTGACTTTGGGGCACAAGTATAGGCTTATAATGCCCTTCAGTCCAATCATGTTTCATGCAGCTTCAGTAAGAGCACAGTGAAGTTTGGTTGTTGGCATAGCTGAATAAACAATGTCTGCATACACAATTCCTGGGATGCTGTATACAGAGTTGTTAGCAGTGTGTATCATCGAATGATAACATCAGTGATTTTATCAGTTATTATAGCAACACAAAAGGATGATGGACGGAGTGTTGAAACTTTTCAAACACTCACCCCCGTCACAGATCTGGGTTTACTCCATTGTTCTTTTGCTCACCATGCCACCCCAGTTTGAACCCAGCCATATTCAAATCAGTCTTCACCCTGTTTCCCATGGGAACAGTCCAGCCCGGCTGATGAAGGGTGGTAGCCTGAAACTGGTCCCAGGATGCTTGAATCCTGTCCAAAGAGAACCTTGCTCCGCAGTTCAGGCTGGACTGCTCCCATTCGAAGCAGGGTCAAGACTGATTTGCATATAGCTGGGTATGAACTGGGGTGACGTGGCAAGCAAAATAACAATGGATTAAACCGAGAACTGTGACTGGGGGTGAGTGTTTGAAAAGTTTCAACACTCCGTCCATCATTTTATTTTGTGATATTGCCTTGTGCGCCCTAAGTGGCTAGGGTATGCCCAGACGTGGGTTTCTTGCTTGCTGCGCCACTGGATTCAAGCTAGCCTGGCTGATGAAGGGTGATACCCTGAAACCGGTCCCAGGATGCTTAAATCCTGTCCAGGGAGAACCTGGCTGGGCAGTTCGGGCCGGACTGCTCCCATTGGGAGCAGGGCCAAGACTGATTTGCATATAGCTGTGTCTGAACTGGGGTGTCGTGGCAAGCAAAATAACAATGGATTAAACCCAGATCTGTGACTGGGGGTGAGTGTTTGAAAAGATTCAACACTCCATCCATCATTTTATTTTGTGATACCGCCTTGTGCGCCTTAAGTGGCTAGGGTATTTCTAGACATGGGTCCTTTGCTTGCTGCCCCACTGGATCCAAGCTAGCTTGGCTGATGAAGAGTGATACCCTGAAACCGGTCCCGAGATGCTTGAATCCTGTCCAGGGAGAACCTGGCTTGGCAGTTCGGGCTGAACTGCTCCCATTGGGAGCAGGGTCAAGACTGATTTGCATATAGCTGTGTCTGAACTGGGATGACGTGGCAAGAAAACCCAGATCTGTACTGGGGTGAGTGAAAAGTTTCAATACTTTGTCCATCATTTTATTTTGTGATATTGCATTTTATCAGTTATGTCATTCATGATGGGAATTATTGTGTCATCAATGATGTCATTTAACATGTAATAGGTGGTGTAATACGTGAGGTGCATGATAGGCACATTTCAGTGATTTTAACAGTACTTTAACTGTGTTTTCAATTAATTTGTAAATACAAGGTATATACTGGATAGTTATAGTTAGTATTGGGTTTCCATAGGAAATGCCTATATTTGTGTTGCTAATAACTTTGGCTCCTTTTGATGAATCTCCAAAAAACTTTCCAGAAAAGTGCTACTCTATGACTAGTTTGCACATGTAAAGTTTTCCATAGGAACTTTAGATACAGCTTCAGCCCAAACCACTGAATGGATTTCCACCAAATTTGGCAAAACGTTAGATCTCGGTCCAGAAAGAGTGCTTTTTCTGATTTGGTTTGAGGTTTTGAATAATTAATGCTAAAAAAAAGCTCTGTATATATCACAACATGGAGAATCCGATGCCCGACAAATCTCAAGCTGAGGTCTGATTAAGCTGCCAGCACATTAACAACAATGTTGTGGCAGCCATCTTAAGACTTGGGCCTCAGTCCAGAGTCCTAACAAAAAAGGTGAAAAAAAGACATAAGGGGGTACCACAGGGTTACCCTGACCCGCAAGGCCCGTTGGTTGAGTGCCAAAGGGATACCATCTGGGGCCCAATTTAAAAAAAAAAAAAAACATTTGCCACAAATTCACAGAGGATCCATAAATCCGTGGCAATTAAAGAAAACAAAATAAGCGTGGGCTCCCATCCTACCCATTGAAAATCTCCCTGGGGTGGGCCTAGCCCTGAGGGGGGAGTGCTAAATTTGTCTTTTGGGGAGGGGGGTATGTGGTCCCTCTTCTCCATGTCTCTGTGAGGCCCCATGTTTATCATCCCCTGGGGCTGATGTATAATATGAGGGGAGTAGAGCCTTCAGCCCCCTTCACCGAGCCTTATTAGGCCCCAGGGACCATGCTCACTGTGCCACTGGATTCAAGCTAGCATGGCTGATGAAGGGTGATACCCAGAAACGGGTACCCGGATGCTTGTTTCCGGTCCAGGGGGGACTTGGCATGGCAGTTGGGCTGGACTGTTCCCAAGGGGAACAAGGTCAAGACTGATTTGCATATGGCTGGGTCCAAGCTGGGGTGGCATGGTGAGCAAAAGAACAACAGAGTAAACCCAGATCTGTGACTGGTGGAGAGTCTTTGAAAAGTTTCAGCACTTTGTCTATCATCCTTTTGTGTTACACTGTCATAAGATACAATGAATTGAAACTTCAACCTACTTAGTGACAGCCCAAGAACTTTACCATTAGGCTAGAAGTTGCCATGGTCTCATGTCCATCAAAAGTATTATAACATTCTTACTAAACATCTTTCTAGTCTGTCTCTATGAAGTCATTGTATGGAGAGACCATTGTAATAACAATCTCTCTCTCTCTCTCTCTCTCTTCCATCCCATTATGGGATGGAAGAGAGAGAGAGAGAGAATGACAGGACTGCTGGGGGATCCTCAAGGCCCCTGCAGTCCTAGCAGGCTCCCACGTCCTGCGGGAGCCAGCTTTGTTCTCACAAGCAGGGAGCTCCTTGCTTGTGCGAGCAAAGTTTTCATTTTTTTCCCCTGCACACAACAAAAGTGTGCCTGTGATTCTTGTGGCGCATGGAACGTTTTGGGGTGGTCCTTCAAGTGGGGACCGAGAAATGGGGGTGTAAAAAAACATGCATTTCCCATGTTAATTCCCGTTGGAGTTTCGACCACGACTACAGCCTGAACCACTGGACAGGTTTACACCAAATTTGGCAGAAAGGTAGCTTTCGGTACACAGATTACAGTTTTTGTTATTTGGTGTAAATCCCTTCAGTAGTTGTTGAGAAATTAAAAGAAATCAAAATTTGTATGTCTAGGGCTGCAGACTCTCCCCGACCAACTTTGCGAATGCAGCTCGTGCAGGGAAATGTATATCTATGATTGGATGCCAACACTTCCAGGTTGAGGTTCAGCCGAGTCCCACAAAAAAAGTGAAAAAATCAGAGAAAGGGCCAATGTAGAATACTCTGACCCCTTAGCTCTGGTGCTGGGATCCGAGAGGGACCCCATCAGGGCTTAAAAACACTTAAAAAAAAATCTTTACTGAGAATCTGTGACGGTGTCGCCAAATCATGGCAAAAAATAAAAATAGACAAAACTAACACAGGCTACTGCGCTTATTTTTATGAGGCCCCAGGTTGGGCCAGGTTCCAGGGGCATATGAAAATGAAGGAGTGGGGTGCAAGGGCCCCCGCCCTAGGGCACCCCAACTCTCTGGGCTTTAATGACAATGAGTGGGGGGCACCTGGCCCCTGCAGCCCTGGAGACTACAACCTCCCCTGAGCTGAATTTAAAGAAGGAAGGGGGTCTTTCACGGACCCCTGGCCCCAGGGACCAGCACCTCCCCGGGGCTACTTAATGATGGAGAAGGCCATGTGGCACCCTTGAGGAGCCAATGATGGCTCTGTGGATCCCCACCCCTCAGGGCCGGCTCCTACTATGTCCTGGGGTGCCCAGTCCCGGGACATAGCTGCTTGCTTTTGCTTGATGGGAGCTCACAGCTCCCACCTTGCAAAAGCAAACAAACTCCGCTTTCTGCAAGCGGAGCTGTCAAACAGCTCCTGCTTGCAGAAAGCAGAGTTTTCATCTGTTGAAACAAATGAAAACATTGCTCCCCCAAGCAGGGAGAAGCTCCTTGCTTGCAGGAGCAATACTGGCTCCCATAGGTGCCGGCTAGGACAGCGGGGTGCTTGAGGCTTCCCCTGCAGTCAAATAGCTATAAAAAATTAAATTACTTTTGACCTACTGGTAAGGCTATTGGACTGTCACTCAGTAGGTTGAAAGTTCAAGTCGTGGTGCGTCTGTTTATTTACAAGTGTTTGGAAAGTTAAACATTCTTAGCGATGAAATATTTGTCTTTTTCACCAAACAAAATATTTGGATTGATGGTCAAAATTAAGTTTGGACACTATACACTAAGGAGTCATCTGTGGACTAGTGATTAAGGTCTCTGACCCTCACATTTAAGGTTGAGAGTTCCAGTCTCAGTGTGTCTCTGGTTGTTTGCCTAGTTTAATTTATTTTCAAATTCAAACATATTTACTGAAAGGTAATCTCACTCTTTTTACTTGACAATTACATTTTTCTTTTCAATTTGTCCTAAAATATATCATTTTAACTATATAATTAATTAAAGTTTAGAAAAGCTCACTGGGTGGTAACAGGGAGTTGGCAGCAAGGCCTGGCCACAAATCTATGGAAACTGCATTGGGCTCTTTAGTCACAGAACTGAGCTTTCTCAGAGATTGCCACTGCAAGCTTGCAGATTGAGTTGTTGAGGGTGAAAAGACAGTGACGATGATTCAACCTCAAACCTTAAACAAAAATCTGGAATGAGAGCATCACATTCCGGCATGACGACCACCTCCGGGAATTCTACATTGGCCCATGCTGGCCAAGTTTTTACTGTGTTTGGGATTCCATCCTACGGGCAGCTTGTCTCCATGCCTCTTCTTGGCTAGAAGATAAGCATGTCATGCTGTTCCCAGACCACACATATGCGGATGAGCGCCAACGTAACACTTTTCTGGACTCCGCTCCTGCCTGCACTCCATTCTGCCCTGACCCCCCATTTGTAGACACCTCCTTCTGCATAATCAATAATTTGAAGTTCTAGCATTTATGTTTTTTTAGTATTAATTTTTCAATGTCACTGAGCTTCACTGAAGTCTGCAACTGACTTAGCCTCCCATGACATCTTTACTTATACAAGTGTTGCCATCTCACAGCCAGCCCCCTGTATCATAATCTTTACGCTCTACTAGGCCCTGCCTCATTTACTGTACTTTAACAGGGCGGTTTGTTGCAACTGCCCTTGTTCAACGCTACGGCCACCCCCCACTCAATATGGTTAATACATTTCAACACCCTGTTTGGGCATTCCGCCTGTTGAGGTAGACACTATTTGTTCTTAGGTACACATCACATAGACTCCCTAATGTTTCCCGACCCCATTACATGGAAGCAAGTGCTACAAACACTTTGTCACTACTACAGTGGTGGGGACATGATGGAGAGGTTAATCAGCCCCTACACCCTGTTGACTCCCAATTCTCACTCCATGGGACCTCTGACCACCATTAAATTTCTCACTCTCAGTGTCAAAGGCCTGCATACTGCATGGAAGTGGTCCTCAATTTACTCCTATCTTAAACCGCATCATCCACACGTAGTATTTCTCCAGGTATCCAGTATACACACACCACCAGCCCAGAATTGCCTAGACTTTAAAAACAATGCCATGGCTCAGAAGATGCTACCTCATTTTCAGCATACACCAGAGGTGTGTTACTATGGATCAGACCAGTGATCCTCTTCCAAACTGACACTACTATAATTGATAAGTCGATATGCTTTGTTCTACTCGAAGGCCATTTTAACAGCTCCCCCCTCTTTTTCGGGAACACTATGAAGTCACCTAGCACACAAGACACATCTAGACACATCTACCAAGGATACTCGGGCGATTACAACTGTACCCTTGATTAACACTTAGATTGGTCCCACCCTCTGCTTCCGGGCTCCCCCCACACTCAGACAGAACACTTTATGAATTGGACACAACATTGGGGGTCAGTGGATAGCTGGAGGACACTCAACCCATCATCCTGAGTATATTCTTTTCACTCCATTCCCCACGATTTATTTGTAAACCTAGATCGCATACTTTGTTCACAGTCACTTGTCCAGTCCTTCCTAACTGGAGACTACTTGGGCAGAGTAGCAGCTGATCATGACGCTCCTATCATGGATTTACACTGGGGAACCCTTCTTACCCCATTCCCGCCTGGCATCTACCTCATGACTGCCTGGAGGACCCAGCATTCTGAGACTCCTAAAGAACCCATATTCACAATTACTTCACTGAGAAAACCAACACTGCCTCTATCAGGCTCCTTAAGTGGGATGGCTTTAAAGTAGTTACTCGGGGTATCAGTCTCCAGGAAGTGGTAGGAGTGCAGCGCACACTGGACAAAGAAATTACTGAGGTAATAACCTGCCCATGTTAGAATGCCAAGCGGAACAAGACACTTCCCTTCACCCTGCGCTGGTAAAGGCTAAGCGTAATTACACCTCCCCTATTGAACACCTGCGCAACTTCAGTCTCACTTCATATGCGGCCAGAACACACATGGACGGCAACAAAACGGGGTGACTCCTTGCTTGGTTGATGCACCAGGAGCAAAGGGAAAGACCCATTCTGGAACTACGCTCCTCTTCTGAAGCGCTTCTTCACACACAATGTGATATCCTAGCGGAGTTTCACAATTACTTCTCAGTCATATATAGAGCGCCTTGTACAGGCTGGAGAGGCGATATTGAATCATTCCTTGATAGCCTGTCCATACCGAGTGTCGACAATGCTACATGGGACACTTTAGACACAATCATAACAGCAGCGCACGTGAAACAAGTGATCCAGGATTTAGCCGTGAGCAAAACTCCTGGCCTTGATGGCCTTCCTGTAGTATTTTACAGCACATTCGCTGACACTCTTGCACCCCATCTAGCAGACACACACAATGAACCCCTAAAGATGGGTGAACTACTGCTTTCTTCACAAGAATCTCTTTTAGTAGCCATCCTCAAGCCGCACCGTGACCCGACTAACACAGCTTCTTTCTGGCCTATTTCAAATTTTCGGGACAGATTATAAAATTCCAGGTAAGATACAGTCTAATGGCTATGCTCAGATCCTGCCAAAACTCATCCACCAGGGTCAAAATGGGTTTGTCCCTGGACACAGCACTTCACATAACCTCTGACGACTTTTCCACATTCAAGACCAGGTACGGGAATGTTATCCTTATGCGGTCTGCCTGTTGTTGGACCTGGAAAAGGCATTCAGCTCTCCAGACTGGACTTACCACTTCTCAGTGTTTACACGAATGGGCATTGAGGGCTGCCTTTTGGCCTACATTAGACTTGTACATGAAACCTACTTCACAAGTTTGAGTGGGGTGCCTCATTTCAGATGCCTTTCCAGTGGAGCGCAGTACACTTCAGGGCTGCCCGCTCTCCCCTTGCTCTTTGTGAGGCCTTGGAGCCAATGGCTATTAAGATCCAGAGGGACAGCGCCCATTGGAGTATTCCTCTTACAGATATGACACATGTAGTATCTCTCTATGCTGATGATATTTTTCTTTAACTCCAGGACGCCCGGACACACCGTGTTGGCATCCAAACTGTGCTGCAGACATATGCTAAATCTACCCATTACACAATCATTTGTCCTCCATAGAGGGTAAAATAGATGGTGTCTCTCTCACCTGGCTGAACTCAGCAGTACGATACTTAGGTATCCACCTATATCATTCCCCATATGATATTTTTGATGGCAACATACTGAAATCATTTAAATCATTACTATCTTTCTGACCTAAATTACCCTGTGCCACTACGAGAATTTCATTATTAAAGATGGTCATCTGGCCCCATCTCTTGTATTATTTCGCTAACATTCCAGTGATCCCACCGCAGCTTCTTTCGGTTCCTTGATTTCTTACTTACAGAACATATTTGGGGGAACGCCACCGTCAGATTGCTATATGGAAACTGCTACTACCCACAGGAGAGGGAGGGCTGAGTGCCACTTCTTTTGAGGTATGTTTTCTAGCAGCCCAACTTCAGTGGTGACCAGATGGATTGCTTGCTGAAATATAGGCAAAACATGCCACCATTCCCCACCCATCGACCCAAATACAATAAGAAATCTCTTTCTCCCTCGGAAGCCACCTGACCCTCCTCGCTTGCTCCAAGTTAGGGGTGATTCCAAATGTATCAACAGAACTCATGCTCTTACACATTAGGTCTTCGTATATTTAGATGTCTTTCCAAATGACTGTAGTACATGGCTCTTGCGTTTGCTTATCTGTCATGATATAACCCAATAAAAGCAATCTTTAAATGAAATAAAACATCCCAAACCAATTTATAAAACAGAGTAAATTGTAATAAATAAAATGGTACTTAAACAACAAAGATAGTAGAACCGCAGATACTCAATTTCAAAGTTTTAGGCAAGTATTGTGCATCTCATCATGTTAGACCAAGGGAAAGTCACAAGTTCAGGTTGATGTGATAGAGAGTTTGCCAGATAGTGTGCCAGATACAAGGGCCAGGTTAGTCTCAATGAAAAAGTTACCTTCTTCAAGTCAGCCACGAAAAGTTCTGTTTGTGGTGAAGGAGGCCTCAAAAAGCATATAGAGCATTGTGGAAGGCCATCACTGTAGAACGAATAGAAGGCCTGGCGTCACAGATGTTTTTTTGCTGTAGTGGGAAGATAAGGTTGGGCCTAGCAGGAGCTTCACATTAGTGATCACCACAGCCTGTCTTTGCTGTAGCAAAGTGCAGATCTTACGTTGCCGGTCATTGCTGGTTCTTGCGCGAAGAGTCAGGTCCACTGGAGCTTCACTCCGGCGGTTGTAGCAGGTGGAAAAGTCTTGGAGCAAACTGGCCTGTTCGCGGTCGTGAAGAGCCAAAAACCTGAGGATTCCATCTTTTATTGTAGAGGAGTGCCCTCTCGTGCAAGCCAAAGGTTGTGGACCTTGGGTGACACCTCCGGGGGATCAGGGACTCACTCTAGCAGAGGCCAGCAGGGTTCAGGCAGGTCCCATTGCAGAACCAGGTGGTCAGTTGCAGCAGGTCAGTGTAGCAGAGCCAAACAGTACAGACACTCAGTAGAGGCAGTTGGGGTTGTTCAGGTATGTATTTATTTGTTGTTTTGAATAAGTGATGTATATGGTTCGGTACAGTGAGTTGAGGATTAGTTCTTCATTGAGCAAAGTTCGTTTTCTTAACGTGTTTCTCTCCCTCTTCTCCTTTTACTTGGTGTTTGACATCTCCTCTCGGGCTCCCGGGTTGCATATAGGGGAAAGAAAAAGGATAGATGTCGATGGTGAGTGGGATGACAGCCGTTACATACGTCCTTCGCTTAGTTATACTACTGGGGAATGGGTTCGGAAAGGGGGGTGCGCCAGTGAGGACGGTGGGCTGTGTCCTTATTTCCTTATCTCCTAAATGTGTTTACTTTTGGTCGTGCTCGTTACGTGCTCCTTTTGGTGCCCTCTGACTCCCTCCCTGTCCTCCCCTCACCCTGCCTCCCTCCCTTCCCCAGCTCGTTCCTCTTTTAAGGTGCCCCTCTGTTCGCCCACAAGGACCGTACCTTCCAGAGCCACGACCCTCCAGGGCCGTGGCTGGCTCTATGGTGGTTCCCTCGTTGCTCTCTGGTCCCCTCGGGCTCCGACGCCACTCCGCTTCCCCTGGCTTCGTCGTCCCAAGTTCCTGGACCGCAGGGCCGCCCTCCGTCTTCGGGGTTGTCCCTCGGATTGCGTGGCTCTCCTTCCCCGCCGTTGTCGCCGCCTTTCTCCTTGCTCGTAGCTTTCTCCGTCTTCGTCTCCTCGTCCGCCGCTTTCTCCGTCTTCGTTTCCTCGCTCGCCGCTTTCTCCGTCTTCGTCTCCTCGCTCGCCGCTTTCTCCGTCACCGTCTCCTCCTCTCCCCCTTCCTGGGGAATCCACGGTCTTTGACCTCCCGCCGGCCAATCCGCTTTGGCCCCGTCATCGGTGGTTGTCAAGGCAACCTCCGAATGCCGTCCTCGTGGTGGACGCGTTCCCATGACAACATGGGAACGCAACAACACTTGCTCTGCCGCTGCCGTGCCTCCGATCGGGCTGACCCGGTCACACACCCTTCCCCAGGAGCTGTCCTGCTCTAGGACAGTGGTAGACAGGGGAAAACGAGACAGATAATCCGCGGGGGCTTGGTGAGATCCGGGTACGTGTCGCACCTGAAAAGAGAAGGGTTGGAGTTCAAGGAACCAGCGGAGTATTCTGGAGTTCGAGTCCTTATGTGCAGCTAACCATGTCAGGGGAGCGTGATCCGTGAATAAAGTAAAAGGTCGGCCCAGGAGATAGTATTGTAGACAGTCTATGGCCCATTTGATAGCCAAACATTCCCTCTCAATAATCGGGTAATTACGCTCCCGAGGACATAACTTCCTGCTGATGTAGACTACGGGGAGGTCAAGGCCTTCCGCATCAGGTTGCGCTAGAACCCCTCCAAGCCCAACATCCGAGGCATCGGTGTAAAGGTGGAAGGGTTTCGTAAAATCCGGGCAGCGTAGTATGGGGTTGGAGGTTAAGGAGGCCCTAAGTTGTTCAAAACTCGCATTCTGTGTCTCCGAAAACGGCAAAAGCCGATTGGGATGGTGTTTAGCGAGCAGGTCCGTGAGGGGGGCTGCTATGGAGGAATAGTGTGGAATGAAACGTCGGTAATAGCCCACTAATCCTAAAAATGAACGTAACTCTTTTTTAGTGTGTGGAAGAGGGGCATGCAGGATAGCCTCCACTTTTGGATTCTGAGGTTGTAGAGTACCCTGATTAATCCGATAACCTAGGTATGAGATGTCCGTCTTACCTATGATACATTTCTTGGGATTGGCTGTTAAGCCGGCTGATATGAGGGCATGGAATATCTTCTGTAGGTGTATCAAATGTTCTTCCCACGATTCGCTAAAAACGACTACATCGTCAAGGTATGCGGCAGAAAATGTCGGAAAGGGTTTTAAAATCCTATCCATCAACCTCTGAAAGGTTGCGGGTGCCCCGTGAAGACCAAAAGGCAGTACAGTGAACTGATATAACCCTGATTGGGTGGAAAAAGCTGTTTTCTCCTTGTCCTGAGCGGCTAGGGGAATTTGCCAGTATCCTTTGGTTAAGTCGATAGTGGACATGTATTTGGCTCTCCCTAGTTTTTCGAGAACGTCATCTACTCGTGGGATGGGGTAAGTGTCAAAGAGGGAGTTTGTGTTAAGTTTGCGGAAATCGATACAAAACCGGACGCTACCGTCAGGTTTTGGTACTAGAACTACCGGTGAACACCAGGGACTCCTGGAGGGTTCGATGACTCCTAAGACTAACATCTTTTTGATTTCTTCTTCAATTATACGTTTTCTAGCTTCTGGAATGCGATAGGGATGCTCTCTAGTGATTGTACCGGGATTTGTTCGTATGTTGTGGTAGATTAGGGAAGTTTGTCCTGGCTTCTCGGAAAACAGCGGTTGCCACTGTTTCAGCACTGTATGTGCCTGTTGTTTTTGTCCTCTAGATAAGTTATCGTTCACCGAGGGTAAACTAACCTCTGGGGATGAGGTGGTGGGGTAGAACTCGATATCTAATCTCTTGTTGGGACATATGAAGTGACCCATTTCTATGGTTTGGTTAGGCTGTTCGGGTGTTTCCCATTTTTTTAGTAAGTTTACATGATATATTTGTGTTTTCCTCGGATGGGAGGATATTTCAATGAGGTAAGTGACGGGGGAAACCGCTTTGATAATGCGATATGGCCCTTGCCATTTGGCGAGGAGTTTGTGTTCGGAGGTGGGCCTCATTATTAGGACTGGGTCTTCGGGTTGGAAAACCCGTAGTTTGCTTCCTTTGTCATATTGGAGTTTCTGAGCTCGTTGGGCCTCTTCCAAGTTGGCAGGCACGTCCGCCCATAAACTGTGTAGGTGTTTTCTCAGTTTTTTTGCATATTCTAATAATGGAGTTCCCTCTTCCTCCGCCTCAGCCTCCCAGGCTTCTACCGCCATGTCCAGTAGGGAGCGAGGTTGGCGTCCAAACACCAACTCAAAATGGCTATGCCCCGTGGATGCTTGTTCGTGGGTTCGTAGGGCGTACAGAACCAGTGGGAGCTTTTGGTCCCAATCTCTCCCTGTCTCATTGATGATTTTTTTAAGTAACGTTTTAATGGTTCTGTTATATCGTTCTACCAGTCCATCTGTTTGAGGATGGTAAACGGACGTTCTGATCTGAGCTATTCCCAACGTTTTGCACACTTGTTTCATTAGGGTGGACATAAAGGGGGTACCCTGGTCTGTAAGGATTTCATGGGGAAAACCAAGTCGAGCGAATATATTAATCATGGCTTGGGCAACTGTTTTGGTCGTCATACTCGTCAGGGGAATAGCCTCTGGGTATCGGGTGGCGTAGTCTACAATGACCAGGATGTAGGTGTGTCCCTTTGATGAAGGAATTAAGGGCCCGACCAAGTCCATCCCTATTCGTTTAAAGGGAATATCTATAATGGGAAGGGGTAACAGGGGTGCCTTCCTGGGCCTACCCGGTTCGGTTAACTGACATCGGGGACATTGGGTGCAATACCTTCGTATATGAGCATATACCCCAGGCCAGTAAAATTTTCTGAGTAAATACTCTTCGGTTTTCTCTCTTCCCAGGTGTCCCCCCCCTGGATGACTATGTGCTAATGCCAGAACATGATCACGATAATCGGTAGGTACTAGAAGTTGGTGTTTACGTATACCCAACCGAGTGGTAGTGACTCGATACAATAAGTTATTTTTCACTACAAAGTAGGGACCCACCTCCTCAGTCTCTTCTGATACGGCGGACCTCCAAGCGTGGGTAAGGGAGGGGTCCTCTCTCTGCTGTTGGCTAAAACTACTAGGGGCTTCTTGAAGTTCTGCCACTATTTCCCCACACGATCTTTCCCCTGCCGTCTTCCGATATTCCTCCCTCTCATGTCGTTTTTCCTTTCGTGATAATTTTCTACGATCAGCTGGACACTCAATACAACTCTCTGCGAAAGGAGCCTCTCTCCACCAATCTGGGACCACCTTGTTATCTCTAACGTGATCCAACAACTCTTGGAAGTGGATATAATCTGTCCCAATGATACACTCCTCGATTAATTGGGGCATTAGTCCTACGGTTAGGAAATCCTGATAGGGTCCCCACACGATTGGAAGCACCTTTATAGGATACTGGACCTTGTCTCCGTGTAAACAACATATGGTTACCCATTCTTTCTCCTCGGTGTCGTCCTGTATCAAGTCTTTTCTAATCACCGATTGGCTACAACCAGAATCAACCAGGGCGTATACTCTTTTCCCGTTAACGGTTATCGTTAGTTTAAATTTGAGGGCACCCTTTCCTGTACATAGTACCCTCCTCCTTGTCATTCCTATCTCCATTGGTTCCCCAGTATCCTGTTTTTGCGGACACATACGTGCGATGTGTCCCCATTCGCCACAATTATAACATTGGGGCCCCATTGTAGGTGGACCTTCCGGAAATCTTCGTGGTACTAGGTGGTCGGGTGGGCTTTTTACCAAGGTCTTTGGGCTCGGAAGAATTGGTTTAAGGATGTTTCGTGTCGGAGGGTTCCTAACATCAGTAGACCGGTGGAAAGCACAGGCTAGATCAATGGCCGTTTCAGTGTCCACTTTTGGGTGTTGCCTGATCCAGTGTTTTGTAGACGGTGGCAGACCGTCTAGGTATTGTTCTAGTATGATGGTCTTGAGAACCTCCTCTCGACTATTTCCTACATGGCCTAACCACTTCAATGCCAGATCTTTCACTCGAAAATAAAAGGTTCTAGGATCTTCATTGATTCCCCATTTGATTTTACAAAATTTAACTCGGTAAAATTCTGCATCATGGCCCACCCTTTCCAGTATACTAGTTTTTATATCTTGATAAGGGGTGTCACCACCCGGGTTGGCGGCTTGATATGCTGACTGTAGGATACCTGTGAGTAAGGGAGCAACGTACTGTCCCCACTTATCTTCGGGCCACAGGGCGGAGGAAGCCACTCTTTCAAAATTGGTAAAAAAGGACTCTGGATCCTCTCCCTCCTGGTATTTCTGTAGTACCGAACTAGGTACGTTCGGATGTACCTTGCTAGCGGCAATAGTCTCAGTTAGTTTTTTCATCGCGCTTTCATGGACTAACTGATTATTAGCCAATATGGTCGCCTGACTCTTCAGAGCAGATTGGAGGGCCTCCCGATCCTCTTTAGCTTCCCGCTGTTGGGCTTCCCAGACCAGCTGCAAATGCCGTTGCCCCTCCGCTAGCTGTTTGACCATGGTCTCTAAGGACGGACTTTCACTCATAGTGTATACTGTTTGGCCTGCCCGAGGGGGGGGTTGAATCCCACTTCTGACACCACTGTAGCAGAGCCAAACAGTACAGACACTCAGTAGAGGCAGTTGGGGTTGTTCAGGTATGTATTTATTTGTTGTTTTGAATAAGTGATGTATATGGTTCGGTACAGTGAGTTGAGGATTAGTTCTTCATTGAGCAAAGTTCGTTTTCTTAACGTGTTTCTCTCCCTCTTCTCCTTTTACTTGGTGTTTGACATCTCCTCTCGGGCTCCCGGGTTGCATATAGGGGAAAGAAAAAGGATAGATGTCGATGGTGAGTGGGATGACAGCCGTTACATACGTCCTTCGCTTAGTTATACTACTGGGGAATGGGTTCGGAAAGGGGGGTGCGCCAGTGAGGACGGTGGGCTGTGTCCTTATTTCCTTATCTCCTAAATGTGTTTACTTTTGGTCGTGCTCGTTACGTGCTCCTTTTGGTGCCCTCTGACTCCCTCCCTGTCCTCCCCTCACCCTGCCTCCCTCCCTTCCCCAGCTCGTTCCTCTTTTAAGGTGCCCCTCTGTTCGCCCACAAGGACCGTACCTTCCAGAGCCACGACCCTCCAGGGCCGTGGCTGGCTCTATGGTGGTTCCCTCGTTGCTCTCTGGTCCCCTCGGGCTCCGACGCCACTCCGCTTCCCCTGGCTTCGTCGTCCCAAGTTCCTGGACCGCAGGGCCGCCCTCCGTCTTCGGGGTTGTCCCTCGGATTGCGTGGCTCTCCTTCCCCGCCGTTGTCGCCGCCTTTCTCCTTGCTCGTAGCTTTCTCCGTCTTCGTCTCCTCGTCCGCCGCTTTCTCCGTCTTCGTTTCCTCGCTCGCCGCTTTCTCCGTCTTCGTCTCCTCGCTCGCCGCTTTCTCCGTCACCGTCTCCTCCTCTCCCCCTTCCTGGGGAATCCACGGTCTTTGACCTCCCGCCGGCCAATCCGCTTTGGCCCCGTCATCGGTGGTTGTCAAGGCAACCTCCGAATGCCGTCCTCGTGGTGGACGCGTTCCCATGACAACATGGGAACGCAACAACACTTGCTCTGCCGCTGCCGTGCCTCCGATCGGGCTGACCCGGTCACACACCCTTCCCCAGGAGCTGTCCTGCTCTAGGACAGTGGTAGACAGGGGAAAACGAGACAGATAATCCGCGGGGGCTTGGTGAGATCCGGGTACGTGTCGCACCTGAAAAGAGAAGGGTTGGAGTTCAAGGAACCAGCGGAGTATTCTGGAGTTCGAGTCCTTATGTGCAGCTAACCATGTCAGGGGAGCGTGATCCGTGAATAAAGTAAAAGGTCGGCCCAGGAGATAGTATTGTAGACAGTCTATGGCCCATTTGATAGCCAAACATTCCCTCTCAATAATCGGGTAATTACGCTCCCGAGGACATAACTTCCTGCTGATGTAGACTACGGGGAGGTCAAGGCCTTCCGCATCAGGTTGCGCTAGAACCCCTCCAAGCCCAACATCCGAGGCATCGGTGTAAAGGTGGAAGGGTTTCGTAAAATCCGGGCAGCGTAGTATGGGGTTGGAGGTTAAGGAGGCCCTAAGTTGTTCAAAACTCGCATTCTGTGTCTCCGAAAACGGCAAAAGCCGATTGGGATGGTGTTTAGCGAGCAGGTCCGTGAGGGGGGCTGCTATGGAGGAATAGTGTGGAATGAAACGTCGGTAATAGCCCACTAATCCTAAAAATGAACGTAACTCTTTTTTAGTGTGTGGAAGAGGGGCATGCAGGATAGCCTCCACTTTTGGATTCTGAGGTTGTAGAGTACCCTGATTAATCCGATAACCTAGGTATGAGATGTCCGTCTTACCTATGATACATTTCTTGGGATTGGCTGTTAAGCCGGCTGATATGAGGGCATGGAATATCTTCTGTAGGTGTATCAAATGTTCTTCCCACGATTCGCTAAAAACGACTACATCGTCAAGGTATGCGGCAGAAAATGTCGGAAAGGGTTTTAAAATCCTATCCATCAACCTCTGAAAGGTTGCGGGTGCCCCGTGAAGACCAAAAGGCAGTACAGTGAACTGATATAACCCTGATTGGGTGGAAAAAGCTGTTTTCTCCTTGTCCTGAGCGGCTAGGGGAATTTGCCAGTATCCTTTGGTTAAGTCGATAGTGGACATGTATTTGGCTCTCCCTAGTTTTTCGAGAACGTCATCTACTCGTGGGATGGGGTAAGTGTCAAAGAGGGAGTTTGTGTTAAGTTTGCGGAAATCGATACAAAACCGGACGCTACCGTCAGGTTTTGGTACTAGAACTACCGGTGAACACCAGGGACTCCTGGAGGGTTCGATGACTCCTAAGACTAACATCTTTTTGATTTCTTCTTCAATTATACGTTTTCTAGCTTCTGGAATGCGATAGGGATGCTCTCTAGTGATTGTACCGGGATTTGTTCGTATGTTGTGGTAGATTAGGGAAGTTTGTCCTGGCTTCTCGGAAAACAGCGGTTGCCACTGTTTCAGCATTGTATGTGCCTGTTGTTTTTGTCCTCTAGATAAGTTATCGTTCACCGAGGGTAAACTAACCTCTGGGGATGAGGTGGTGGGGTAGAACTCGATATCTAATCTCTTGTTGGGACATATGAAGTGACCCATTTCTATGGTTTGGTTAGGCTGTTCGGGTGTTTCCCATTTTTTTAGTAAGTTTACATGATATATTTGTGTTTTCCTCGGATGGGAGGATATTTCAATGAGGTAAGTGACGGGGGAAACCGCTTTGATAATGCGATATGGCCCTTGCCATTTGGCGAGGAGTTTGTGTTCGGAGGTGGGCCTCATTATTAGGACTGGGTCTTCGGGTTGGAAAACCCGTAGTTTGCTTCCTTTGTCATATTGGAGTTTCTGAGCTCGTTGGGCCTCTTCCAAGTTGGCAGGCACGTCCGCCCATAAACTGTGTAGGTGTTTTCTCAGTTTTTTTGCATATTCTAATAATGGAGTTCCCTCTTCCTCCGCCTCAGCCTCCCAGGCTTCTACCGCCATGTCCAGTAGGGAGCGAGGTTGGCGTCCAAACACCAACTCAAAATGGCTATGCCCCGTGGATGCTTGTTCGTGGGTTCGTAGGGCGTACAGAACCAGTGGGAGCTTTTGGTCCCAATCTCTCCCTGTCTCATTGATGATTTTTTTAAGTAACGTTTTAATGGTTCTGTTATATCGTTCTACCAGTCCATCTGTTTGAGGATGGTAAACGGACGTTCTGATCTGAGCTATTCCCAACGTTTTGCACACTTGTTTCATTAGGGTGGACATAAAGGGGGTACCCTGGTCTGTAAGGATTTCATGGGGAAAACCAAGTCGAGCGAATATATTAATCATGGCTTGGGCAACTGTTTTGGTCGTCATACTCGTCAGGGGAATAGCCTCTGGGTATCGGGTGGCGTAGTCTACAATGACCAGGATGTAGGTGTGTCCCTTTGATGAAGGAATTAAGGGCCCGACCAAGTCCATCCCTATTCGTTTAAAGGGAATATCTATAATGGGAAGGGGTAACAGGGGTGCCTTCCTGGGCCTACCCGGTTCGGTTAACTGACATCGGGGACATTGGGTGCAATACCTTCGTATATGAGCATATACCCCAGGCCAGTAAAATTTTCTGAGTAAATACTCTTCGGTTTTCTCTCTTCCCAGGTGTCCCCCCCCTGGATGACTATGTGCTAATGCCAGAACATGATCACGATAATCGGTAGGTACTAGAAGTTGGTGTTTACGTATACCCAACCGAGTGGTAGTGACTCGATACAATAAGTTATTTTTCACTACAAAGTAGGGACCCACCTCCTCAGTCTCTTCTGATACGGCGGACCTCCAAGCGTGGGTAAGGGAGGGGTCCTCTCTCTGCTGTTGGCTAAAACTACTAGGGGCTTCTTGAAGTTCTGCCACTATTTCCCCACACGATCTTTCCCCTGCCGTCTTCCGATATTCCTCCCTCTCATGTCGTTTTTCCTTTCGTGATAATTTTCTACGATCAGCTGGACACTCAATACAACTCTCTGCGAAAGGAGCCTCTCTCCACCAATCTGGGACCACCTTGTTATCTCTAACGTGATCCAACAACTCTTGGAAGTGGATATAATCTGTCCCAATGATACACTCCTCGATTAATTGGGGCATTAGTCCTACGGTTAGGAAATCCTGATAGGGTCCCCACACGATTGGAAGCACCTTTATAGGATACTGGACCTTGTCTCCGTGTAAACAACATATGGTTACCCATTCTTTCTCCTCGGTGTCGTCCTGTATCAAGTCTTTTCTAATCACCGATTGGCTACAACCAGAATCAACCAGGGCGTATACTCTTTTCCCGTTAACGGTTATCGTTAGTTTAAATTTGAGGGCACCCTTTCCTGTACATAGTACCCTCCTCCTTGTCATTCCTATCTCCATTGGTTCCCCAGTATCCTGTTTTTGCGGACACATACGTGCGATGTGTCCCCATTCGCCACAATTATAACATTGGGGCCCCATTGTAGGTGGACCTTCCGGAAATCTTCGTGGTACTAGGTGGTCGGGTGGGCTTTTTACCAAGGTCTTTGGGCTCGGAAGAATTGGTTTAAGGATGTTTCGTGTCGGAGGGTTCCTAACATCAGTAGACCGGTGGAAAGCACAGGCTAGATCAATGGCCGTTTCAGTGTCCACTTTTGGGTGTTGCCTGATCCAGTGTTTTGTAGACGGTGGCAGACCGTCTAGGTATTGTTCTAGTATGATGGTCTTGAGAACCTCCTCTCGACTATTTCCTACATGGCCTAACCACTTCAATGCCAGATCTTTCACTCGAAAATAAAAGGTTCTAGGATCTTCATTGATTCCCCATTTGATTTTACAAAATTTAACTCGGTAAAATTCTGCATCATGGCCCACCCTTTCCAGTATACTAGTTTTTATATCTTGATAAGGGGTGTCACCACCCGGGTTGGCGGCTTGATATGCTGACTGTAGGATACCTGTGAGTAAGGGAGCAACGTACTGTCCCCACTTATCTTCGGGCCACAGGGCGGAGGAAGCCACTCTTTCAAAATTGGTAAAAAAGGACTCTGGATCCTCTCCCTCCTGGTATTTCTGTAGTACCGAACTAGGTACGTTCGGATGTACCTTGCTAGCGGCAATAGTCTCAGTTAGTTTTTTCATCGCGCTTTCATGGACTAACTGATTATTAGCCAATATGGTCGCCTGACTCTTCAGAGCAGATTGGAGGGCCTCCCGATCCTCTTTAGCTTCCCGCTGTTGGGCTTCCCAGACCAGCTGCAAATGCCGTTGCCCCTCCGCTAGCTGTTTGACCATGGTCTCTAAGGACGGACTTTCACTCATAGTGTATACTGTTTGGCCTGCCCGAGGGGGGGGTTGAATCCCACTTCTGACACCACTGTAGCAGAGCCAAACAGTACAGACACTCAGTAGAGGCAGTTGGGGTTGTTCAGGTATGTATTTATTTGTTGTTTTGAATAAGTGATGTATATGGTTCGGTACAGTGAGTTGAGGATTAGTTCTTCATTGAGCAAAGTTCGTTTTCTTAACGTGTTTCTCTCCCTCTTCTCCTTTTACTTGGTGTTTGACATCTCCTCTCGGGCTCCCGGGTTGCATATAGGGGAAAGAAAAAGGATAGATGTCGATGGTGAGTGGGATGACAGCCGTTACATACGTCCTTCGCTTAGTTATACTACTGGGGAATGGGTTCGGAAAGGGGGGTGCGCCAGTGAGGACGGTGGGCTGTGTCCTTATTTCCTTATCTCCTAAATGTGTTTACTTTTGGTCGTGCTCGTTACGTGCTCCTTTTGGTGCCCTCTGACTCCCTCCCTGTCCTCCCCTCACCCTGCCTCCCTCCCTTCCCCAGCTCGTTCCTCTTTTAAGGTGCCCCTCTGTTCGCCCACAAGGACCGTACCTTCCAGAGCCACGACCCTCCAGGGCCGTGGCTGGCTCTATGGTGGTTCCCTCGTTGCTCTCTGGTCCCCTCGGGCTCCGACGCCACTCCGCTTCCCCTGGCTTCGTCGTCCCAAGTTCCTGGACCGCAGGGCCGCCCTCCGTCTTCGGGGTTGTCCCTCGGATTGCGTGGCTCTCCTTCCCCGCCGTTGTCGCCGCCTTTCTCCTTGCTCGTAGCTTTCTCCGTCTTCGTCTCCTCGTCCGCCGCTTTCTCCGTCTTCGTTTCCTCGCTCGCCGCTTTCTCCGTCTTCGTCTCCTCGCTCGCCGCTTTCTCCGTCGCCGTCTCCTCCTCTCCCCCTTCCTGGGGAATCCACGGTCTTTGACCTCCCGCCGGCCAATCCGCTTTGGCCCCGTCATCGGTGGTTGTCAAGGCAACCTCCGAATGCCGTCCTCGTGGTGGACGCGTTCCCATGACAACATGGGAACGCAACAACACTTGCTCTGCCGCTGCCGTGCCTCCGATCGGGCTGACCCGGTCACAGTCAGTTAGGCAGTTTTATTGAGGCCTCTGGAGCTTGTTTTGTCCTTGTAGCTCAGAAAAGGATATCAGCCCACTGATCCTTGGAATCACTCAGGTTAGCCGATGATGGAGGGAGCAGGCCAAGTCTTCCTTCTTAGTGTGCAGAATAGTCCTCAAGCAGCAGGGCAGTTCTCTGATAGCACCAGGGCAGACCTCTGGGGAGTAGCTCAGGCCTCAAGCAGGTGGGCAGTGCTCCGGGGAGCAGGACAGTCCTTCTTCTGTAGTGTCCACAGGTCCAGGAGTATAGCGAAGATTGGCTTTGGAGATCAAATATTTATATCTGTGTCAGCCTTTGAAGCAGCAGAATTTCCTATACTAAGCCCACATTTGGCTCTGGAAAGTTCTTCCCTTCCCTCAAAAGAGAAAAACTCCAAGACATCCGGGGTGAGAAAATTCTTGTGCCAAGGTATTTTGTGTGCAGGAGGAAAAGCCCTTTGAAATGTGAGTGTGACTTGGTACAGCTCTACCTCAATGATCCTGGTAGGATGGTCCACCTTGTTGACACCTAATCCCATTTTGTGTCACTGTCTGGAAGGAATACCAAATCCCCAACAGCATAACCATTCAAAGGCATGTGACACAGGATACTGACAGAAGGCACAAATGGTTAGGACAAATGCCAACTTTTTAAAGGTAGAGTTTATAGAATTATTAAAGCGCACTTTAAATTACAATTCATTTGAATTCAGGACCATTTTTATATCTACTCCCAATCAACAGTTATTAATCATTAAATGTAATAAGGTAACCCTGTGTTAGTCAATGGAAGAAATATGACCTACACTAGTGAAATATGACTTTAGGAGTAAGTGCAACCACTGATTGGGAATAACCACAGGTCGATCAGTTTTCCCACTATATTGGCAAAACCAAACACCTTAGCCAGGATTTACACAGCTTTTGCAGACGTGCTATCCCCTTATGGAGGTTGGTTACCTTCTAGAGTCCCAATTATGGTTGTCCACCGTCTCCTAACAGAGGAGATAAAGAACAATCTAGCAAAAAGAGCCATGTATACTAAGAAGGTGGGCTCACAGGGACAGAACCGGACAAACCCTTGGTATTCTAAAGGGTGAAGAGAGTCAAAGAAGCATCTCTTATTAGCGGTTAAGACCAAGAACAACATGGTTATTCGAGAAGCAAGTGTGGAGTATAACAGTGTATTGATGAAAGCTCATAGGGAATGGGATGAAGCTAATTGGAAAGACCTTATAGAAGCGGGTGCAAATAAAGATAGTGTAATGTTTTGGAAGATCACAGCCCATGGTAGTAAAGATGCCTGTGTACATACAGACCATCATATAGATCCCGTAATCTGCACCAGGCATTTTTCCGAACTGTATATACACATGAATGAACCATATCATGATCAGTGTAGAGTAGGCCACTGCTTGGTGACACCAGAAGCTAACCAGGAAGCCAGTCTGGATAAAAACAAAGGTGGGGAGGAGAAGGGGTTACTAGGTTTGGTACCTTTTACCCTGGAAGAAACTGCGCTGGCAATAGAGGCAATCAAATCTAATAAAGCACCAGGCCCAGATAAGATCCCGGGCAACTTGTTAAAACACGCAAAAGAAGTATGGGTGACATAAGTGAATCTCCTTTGTAATGCAGTTGCTTCAGGTGCTCCAATCCCTGATATGTGGAGAGGAGCAGAAATAGTTCTAATCTATAAAAAAGGAAACAAACAGGATTCTGCAAATTACAGGCCAATAAGTTTAATAGATGTTCTACAGAAAGTATATGTTAAACAGATTTTAAGTAGATTGAGTACCTGGATGGGCAAAATAGAATACTTACTCCATATCAGGCAGGTTTCAGGATGCATGTGAGTATGAACTTGGAGGTTTGCAGGGCATTGTGGGTACAAAAATGGTGCAGGGTGCATGTGAAACACACCACCCTGGAATCACCCAGATGTTTAGTTTTCAGATGTGTCTAGGTCTTGTGGATTTTTCTACATGGCAGCGCCCCAAAGTTCATAAAGTGCAGCCCTCACCATTCCAAGGGGGACGATTTTGAGAGTTAGCCAAGCTCTCATGGCCCATATGTAAAACCAAAACCCAAAATAATCAAATGTCTTCTAGCTTTCTGTGGGATAAGATGTTTTAGAGTGCAGGGAAGAGCTGAAAGACTGTTACCCCCCTTCAGTTGGGGCGGGGGCATAACCAGGCCCATACTGGTTGGTAGCCACCACCCCAATATATATATATTTTTTAAATTCCCTGGCATCTAGTAGACTTTCTGCCCCCCCTGGGCTGTGGATCAGGGGTAATTGCCCCATCTGCCCACTGGTGGGCAGAACAACTTTGTCCCCATTTATTTGGGGTGGGGGTATGGCCATACCCCACCCTCTTATTTTTGAAAAAAACCTTTCCTGGTCTCTGGTGGGCTTTCTGCCAACCCACTGAGGGTAGATGGGCCTTCCAAAAATAGGCCCATCTGCCCCCAAGGGGGGCAGATATGGCCAACAGTAATGTGCCCCCATGGGGAGCGACCCTTACCCAAGGGGCTGCCCCACCTACAAAAAACACACGCATACACACACAACAATCCCTGGTGCCTAAGTAGTTTCTGCCCCCCTTGGGGGCAGATTGGCCTAACAAAAATCGGCAGATCTGCCCCCAAGGGGGGGGGGGCAGAAATGGTCTAAATACAATGTGCCCCCCAGGAGAGCGACCCTTGCCTAAGGAGTCACTCCCCACCTCTAAAAACAACAAAAAAACAAAATTATCCCTGGCGCCTAGAGGTTTCTGCCCCCAGATCGTCCTAATGACAATAGGCTGATCTGCCCCCAGGGGGGCAGAATTGGCCTATAATTAATTTGCCCCCCCGGGGAGCGATCCTTGCCTAAGGGGTCGCTCCCTTTGCAGGAAATTGGCACAAAAAAAAGATCCCCGGTGCCTAGTGGTTTCTGGCCCCCTTGGGGGCAGATTGACCTAACAAAAATTGGTCTGGCAGAAATGGTCTAAATACAATTTGCCCCCCAGCGGAGCAACCCTTGCTTAAGGAGTCGCTCCCCATCTCTAAAAAACCAACCCCTGGGGGCAGATTGGCCTAATAACAATAGGCCGATCTGCCCCCAGGTGGGGCAGAAATGGCCTAAAATAAATTTGCCCTCCCAGGGAGCGACCCTTGCCTAAGGGGTCGCTCCCCTTCCGTGAATTTGCCGTAAAAAAAAACTCTCTGGTGTCCAGTGGTTTCTGCCCCCCTTGGGGGCAGACTGCCTAATAAAAATAAGCAGAATAGGGGGACAGAAATGGCCTAAATATAATTTGCCCCCTAGGGAGCGACCCTTGCCTAAAGGGTCGCTCCCCACCTCTAAAAAAAAAAAAAAAACCTTTAAAAAAATGATCCCTGGCGCCTAGTGGATTCAGCCCCCCGGGGGCAGATCGGCCTAACAACAATAGGCCGATCTGCCACTAAGGGGGCAGAAAAGGCCTTGCAAAATATTGCCCCCCTGGTGAGCGACCCTTGCCCAAGGGGTCGCTCCCCTTGTGCCAGTTTCATTTAAAAAAAAAAATCCCTGGTGTCTAGTGGCCATTTAAAAAGCTGGATCGTTTTACGATCCGGCTTTTGAAATGCTCTGGGAGACTTCAAAGGGAAGAAAATTCCTTTCCTTCCCTTTAAAGCCTCTCAGGGCCCCCATCACATGATCGGAAGGGAAATGCTTTGCATTTCTCTTCTGATCGCAAAGTGGCCTCTGATGAGGTCAAGATGGCATCAGACGTCACTGGGGGAATCAGGGGTGTTGGGGTGGAAGGGGAAGGGCTTCCTCTTCCATCCCTGCCTTGGAGGGGTGGCAGGGAAGCCCACAGAGGGAGCGCTAGCGCTCCCTCTGAGCTCAGTGGCGAGGACCTAATGGTTACGTCCTCGGCACATGAGCACTGTGCCGGTGGACGTAACCATTATGTCCCCAGCACATGAGGGGTTAATGGTTTTTAACCAAAATAAAGCTTATTATTATTATTATTGTTATTATTTATTATTATTATTATTATTATTATTACTAGGACATGTAAAACCTAAATCCACATGTCCTACTTTTTAAATATAATTTACTTTGCCATATTAGCCTTTGGGCTAACGAGTGACATATGTATTAAAAGAGAAGGTAAAGGCCTGGCAAAAGGTTTATTTGCCAGGTTGAAATTTAAAACTGCACTACGTACTACTGTGGCAGGCCTGAGACATGTTTTAAAAGGCTATTTTAGTACATGACACATTGAGTGCTGCATGCCAACTAGCAGCATTTAATTTATAGGTCCTGCGTACATACACTAAATTAAATGCCCCAATTAGGTACTTGCTAATTATACCATGTTTTAGGGAGAGTGCAAAAACACTTTAGCACTGGTAGCAGTCCTCTTGCCAACGAAAACGGGTTCAGCAACAGAAGGCAAAATTCTAAGAGAGGCCCTGAAAAGGGCCAGGTCCACCAAAGACATAAACTAGCCTGATAGTAATAGAACACAAATAATGAATGTGCAAAGAATGACAAAACAGTTCAAGAAGAAAGTACACAATGTGAACCAACTGGGATATATTGTTTTAAAAACTGCAACACTTAGCCCAAATCTAGACATGGGAAACTTACAGTTGCAAAAGCAGATATTTTGGGCCATTTTTACAACAAACTGTCGCAGTGCGGTGCTGCACCAAAATCAGCAGCCTCGCGCTGCACCAGTTTTGAAATGCAGGGATGCTCTGTATATAACAAGAATACAGTGTACCCCCTGCGTTTCCCCCTGCACCAGTGCTAAATTTAGCTGCCACTGCCAACGCAGGCATCCTTACACTATAGTGCAAGAGTGTCTGCGTTGAGGGGATTGATTGTTTATGTGCAGGAAGGTGTCCCCTCCTGCACATAAACAATCTACAATGTCGATTTGGCCCTTCTAAGTGTGCTGTATAATGCAGTACACAAAGAATGACTAAATGTCATTTTTGAATGCTTGTTTATGTGCCGGAAGGGGCACCTTCCTGTACATAAACATATAATTCATGGCAGTTTTGCTCTTTCTGCAGCACTCAGAGAAAAAGCAAAAACAAGGAGAAATGAAAGTATTTCTCCTTGTCACGCCATGCATTATCTATTTAATGATATTGTGAAAATTTCCAAAAATATAGTGATGATTCTGTCCTCAATTTAGTATCTAAAATAGAAAGTTGTAAAGGTTAACAGCCTTATTTACAAAATTGTTTGTAACAAATAGTGTGGAGTTATGATTAGTGGTATGAAAAAGAGATAAACGTTCAGAAACTGTACCTATAACCTTGTGACAGAAACCACTAACCTCAATTTTGGATTCAACAGAAGTGATATAAATTTCCACACTTTTCTCTGGCCTTAGCCAAACATCCACAGTAGTTAAATCACTGTTAGCATTAGACTCAGGGAAAGGAGAATGAGCACCAGAGAGAAACACAGGGTGTGAATATAACCTTGCAAATGGGATACGCTGCCACAAATGTGACGGATATTCGGCCTGCCATTTTACAAGTTCCATAAGATATAATCGAACTTGTAATATGGCAGCCAGTATATCCGTCATGTTTGTGATGGAGTATCCCATCTGCCAAGGTTGTAATCAGGCCCTAAGACACTTTGGGCATATTCAAGAGACCCTAGCGCCATCTTAGCGCCGCCATAGCTTCATTTTTTTTACACTAAAGCAGCACTAAAGTGGCTTTTCCCTCATGCCATATTTACAAAGTGGCGCAATGCATGCATTGCACCACTTTGTAAACCCTTGCACTACTTTATGCCCGCACCAGGCATAATGTATGCAAGGGGGCATTCCGGCACTAGGAGGCGTGCAAAAATGGTGTAGCGAAATTTAACAAATTTCACTGTGCCATTTTTGGCATCATTTTTAATGCCTCCTCAGAGCAGGCGTTAAAATTATGCTCCAATAGAAATCTATGGTCCTCCTTGCACTTTGCTACACCAGCATCAAAAATGTTTATGTTAGTGTATCAAATAGCATCAAAAATGTTGACACGATTGTGCTAACAACCGCCATGGTGCACCGTATTATAAATACTGTCCAGCCATGGTGTTGTTAGGTGCCAGTAGGAGGGAGCAGAAAAAGTGGCCCATCAGCTCTGATGTGTCACTTTTTCTTAAATATGGGCCTGGCTATCACCACTCTGACTCATCACTCTGCTGGATGCAGATGTCTATTCTGCTGGCCCTAACATCTGTTGGGTCATAGTGGATGTATAAAATAAGATTCATTTCTGTAGAACCTTATCTCTGTATCTCTGAGTTATCTAACATTTGAAGTCACAAATGACATATCGTAAATACAAAACAAATATACGTAACTAATATTTGGCATTCATATATTATCACTCCTTTCATTGCAAAAGGTAACTGCCTTTTTTTGTGAGGATGCACTGTTTGATTCTGATGTACATTCATGTTTATTCCTGGTGCTGAAGCTTGAGATACATTGCCAGACGTTACTTCCCCTGAATGAATTAGGCACTTGTGAGACTGGAGTATTGTGCTTGAAATATATGTTTAACACAGATCATGACACCCCTTAAACTACCGACTCAATGGTGAAGCTCTTAGTAGGCATGTATTCTTGACATTAAAGTCATGTAATGGAAGAGGGGCTTGAAGAATAGAAGTTGGTTCCTCTGAATGCTCCTCAAGACAGTACCCCTTTCAATCTATCAGTTTTTGCAATTGTTTTATAACATTTCTTCCATGTAGAATGTTCTGATATTCCTCATTCATCTGAACTGGCACAAGATTTGGAGCAATACATGTTTGCCCAGAATAGAGTAGAACAAAAATACATCGAATACAGGAAACATTTTTATGGTCTGGGGTAATTGTAGGTGTGGAGTGATTGGGATATAGAATCATTCACTACAGAAATGGATCAGCAAAATCTGGTTGCAACCTATGTGATTCTTTCATGGGGGGCGTGCCTAACCGCCCAAGATGGCGGTCATTCGATAACAGAGCTCCTAGTCCGGGCCCGCCAAAACCATGTGAATCTGCACTGAAATGGGGCCATCCACGACAAAGAGACCAACTAATACTCGGGGACAGAAGCCAAGCATCCACTAGGCTGACGGCAGCCATCGGATCGACGAGACCTGATCGGACGCTGGGCCTGTTGAGCGGAGTGAGACGCCCATACGCAGTGGCTGTCAGACTGTGGACACGCCGATGGGTGCAGAGGAAGTGACAAAAACGCAGCGATGAAAGATGCCGGACGGAGGAGACTAGGCGGGAAAGCCTTTGTCTCCGGAGTTTCCAAACCCACCCTTTCCCTGGCAGCGCGCTGTACGTGCCAATAACCAAGAGGTAAACGCGACCGGGGCCATTGAGGAACAGGGCCCAATAGAAGAGAAAACAGGGTCAGATGCAAGATTCACGGGACCGATGGCTTGGCCTGGTGAGTGGTGTCTGCCAAGACTACAGCCGCGGCCAATAATAGCGGTGGGAGTCGGGGCTGCAACACTACGGCCTGGTTTCTGCTGGAGGCTGGGGCCCCCTCCCCCCGCTTATGGGACAACATGCTATATGAAACACGGCAAAAGGATAGCGTGTAGAGTGGGTGCTAGTGTCCTCACCGGCTAAAGTGCGTGTCGAGAGGTGGAGCGCAGAGACCTAGCTCCGAATTTATAAACAGCAAAGGCGCACATCCCACGCATCAATGCACCTAACAATATGCAAACCTAAGGGGGCTAAAACCATATGTAGACCAGAATTGGCGCTAACGCCTGAGCGCCCTTTTCTTGGCCTGAGACTCTCACTGAAAAAGAAAAAGATAGTATGAACAGCTGAGATAGCGACATTGCTGGGTAAACACCACACTTTGAACGAGAAGCGAATCGAAGGGCACGGACTGCCCTGGGTCAGGCTGAAAACGATAGCAAAAGCTGGATTATCAACCCACTTTACAATTGAAAGAGCGCATTGGATACCTGGCAGGAAAACCCAACCAGGGGCACCGCTGAGACCCCTGATAGCTCGAGTACTAAACTACAGGGATTGTGACACAATACTACAAATGGCGAAAGAAGCAGAACCTGTCATTGTAGACAATTCCCGAGTTTCCCTATACCCAGACTATACGCTAGCAGTCCAGAGACGTAGAGCTTCCTTCCAAACTGTTAAAAAAAGGCTCCAAGCGGAAGGACTTCCATATGCCTTACTATTCCCGGCCCGATTAAGAGTCACTTATAATCAAAAGACACACTTTTTTGATACACCAGAATTAGTACGCGACTGGCTAGACACAACCTTTCCACACCCAGGACCTAAGGAACACGAGGACGCCCTACCATTGAGGCAGGCCCGCCAACTTCATAAAGACAAGCTAAACCAACGTCATTCGGCGCGAGGATAAGAAGGCCCAACATTGTTGCAAGTAATAGAGGGTCAGAATGATGCAATACAGTCAGCATATTCCATACAAAGAGTGGATTCTTCCCCTCATGGTATTGCTTCCTCTGTAGATAGCACCATCACGTCAGACTCGGAGGGGAGCCTGGCACTGTTCCCCTCTATCACCCCACAGACAGCGCAGCAACTTTAGTAAATAGCCTAAGCGATGAAAATGGCCCACTATAAACATAAATATTACAAAGCCAGAAGCGTGAAAACACACGAAAGGCCCACATAGTTCAAGCAGAGGCTTGGGCCATAAATAATGTGCACCACCGCTTGAACATAGATCACTGGCCATGTACGGATGCACAGTTTGGCTGCAAAGTCTGACCTCGAAAATATACAACTGAACCATTTCTCTTCATGTGAGTGGAGATGTACCTATATACTGTGGAACTTTTATATTTCCTGACCAAGAGGCGGGCCCAGACGGCCGACCTCTATGATTCATGTCTCGCCAGAGGAACCTGACATCACGGACGAAAACTACCAGACCTACATCTTGTACACCCCCATTGCGTAGGCTTGTTTGACTGCCTTCACAATGATAATGGTTGCACACCGAACTGGTTTTTATAGAGGAAAGGTTTAGCAGAGACTGGATTGGCTCTGCCTTGTATTGGGTTTAGTTGGAAAAATTGTTTATATGTTTTTTTCTTTTCAAGTTTTGACATCAGTAATCACACCATGCCTAAAACATTTGAGGGGAGATAGCTTGGCACGAATTGGAGATGAACTTATATTATTACGGCCCTATGGTACTGTCGATACGTAATTACAATATTCTTACCTGGAATGTCCGCGGGATGGGATCCATACGCAAACGGCATAGAATACTGGTCCAATTGAATTGCCGTAAAACACACATAGCTTATTTACAGGAAACACATCTCACGAGGCGGCGAAACTCTGCAAAAAATGGCGGGGACAGCTGTTGCATACTTCCTACTCTGAGTTTGCCCGAGGAACGGCTGTGTGGCTGCGTGCTGGGGTCCCCTTTAAAGTACTAGAGACGAAAATAGATGCAGAGGGCAGGTACACATTGATCAGGGGTGACTTAGATGGGAAACCGATAGTGCTAGGTAGCATCTACGCTCCGAATAGCAGTCAGGACGCCTTCCTGGAATGCCTATCACTGGTACTCGCACAATGGGCACACATCTCCTGGCTAATAGGTGGGGACTTTAATGTAGTGCTAAATATCACTTTAGATTGCTCCACTCCCCCACTATCGGGTACTAATGCGCAAAGGCAAGCGGAGATTGCGCAACTGGTTACACAGCTGGACACTTACAGATATATAGTGAGCCAGGAATGCAGAGATGAGTGAATACTCTTTCTATTCCCACCCACATTGAGTACACATGAGGTTAGCTTGCGTTCTATGTACCGCCTCTCTGCAGATGCAGATGACTCACGCCACATGCTTGGGGAAAACACTCTCGGACCATAACCCATTAGAATTGACTATGGCATGGGATATAACGGCTACACCGATCCCGGCATGGCGTCTACAGCCTTCACTGCTCGAGGATGTGGTGTTAAAAAAGGAAATAGCCCGGGTGATAACCAACTTCTTCACCGAAAACACTGACACCGCGTCCTGCCCGTTAGTGGAATGGGAGGCGTTCAAAGTGGTGATAAGAGGTGCAGTGATAGGGGCAGCGGCAGGAGCACGAGTAGTAATATCAAGTGAGCTAAAGCAAGTAGAAGACAGACTAGGGCCCTTAGAAAAGGAGGCGGTACAACAACCCCCCCAAGCACAACTACTCGAAGCCATGGCCGAGCATGCAGAGTTGCTCGAACGCCTATGAAAAATTGACTATACAAAATACAGGGAACGTACCCACAGTGAAGGAGATAGAGCAGGTACACTCTTAGCGTGCCTTATAAAAGAAGAACCATCCACTACCCCAATTTTGCAAATCAAAACACCACAACAAACTGACATAACTACTCAATTAGAGATTAATGAGGCATTTCGAGATTACTATATAACTCTATATTCCGCCCCACTAGAACTAGATCGAGAACGCCTCAGCTCCTTTCCAACTGGCATTGAGCTCCCGACACTCAGTGATGAAGCCAAACAAATGTTAGGAGCACAGATAACTCAGGGGGAGATACGGGCGGCAATTAAAGATATGGCGCATAATAAAACACCAGGATCAGATGGTCTACCGGCCAAATTTTATTCTTTGTATCGCCCTAAATTAGCCCCTCAACTGGAAAAATTATACTATGCCTCGCTGGCAGCAGGACACCTCCCAGATTCTACTAAATGAGCAATAGTGACCTCATTGTTAAAGCCTGGGAAGACTGCAACAATAACACTCCTGTGGGACTCTATCCCTCCTGAACACAGAATATAAAACATGTGCAAAAACATTAGCACAAAGGCTCCTCAACTCTATAAGTAGCCTGATACACACAGATCAATGCGGATTCGTACTGTCTCGTAATACTTCCTTAAATATACGCCGACTTTATCATATGATAGATTACGCCAGAGAGAGATACCCCCAAGCGGGCTGTCTCTCATTGGATCTTCGCCAAGCATTTGATTCCTTAAACTGGGACTATATGTTTGAAGTGCTGAAACGATTTGGGCTTCCCCATGAATACATATGTTGGGTCCGATGGCTTTATGCTACTCCGACGGCAAGAGGACGTACCGGGCAAAACATTTCAAATTCCTATCATATCCACAGAGGTACCAGACAGGGATGCCCACTGTCCCCCTTACTGTTTATCTTGGCGGTGGAACCTTTGGCACACCAATTGAGGAGAGATGGTGATGCCTGGGGCATTGGAGTGGGGAAAGTGATGCACTCAGTATCATTGTATGCGATGACATAATTCTCTATGAGAGAAACCTTGCCCATAACCCAGCCACTGCTACTCAAATATTTCATGATTTTGCACCATTGTCAGGGCTGGTCATCAATTATGATAAATCTGTAACATTCTCCTTCAGAGAAGCGAATGTAGGAGACACAGTGGACTTTGGGGATAAGCAGCTGCAAGTATCCACAGATACCTTTTGATACCTAGGCATACAAGTTTACGAAGAGCGATGACCTCACTTAAACCATAGATTCAGTTCTGGACAACATTACCGATATCCCTTGCAGGTCGACTAGCACTGGCTAAAATGGTGATACTACCTCGCGTCTTATACTACTTTATGAATTTACCAGTGTAGGTACCTCACCTATATTTTAAAGCACTCCACTCTATGTTGCTCGAGCTTATTTGGGGGTGAGGAAGGCACCAAATTAGCTTGGCAAAGCTACAAATGCCGGTAGAACGGGAGGGAATGGGCGCACCTGATTTTAAGGCTTACTGTGTGGCGAGCCAGCTGCAATGGCTTGAGTATTGGCTAGCTGGATGAAATTTGCAAGAAATAGAGTTCACACAAACAATGTTTGATAAGGGACCTCTTCACTCCCTGATCTGCCCTGGCTCTCCCACCCCAGAGAACATACCACTTTTGCTACGAGTGGCTTTGCAATATTGGAAGCTAGCGTTAAAATACACAACTAAGATGGTTCATTATGCCCCTAATATCCCGCTGTTGGGACTCCCAGTGGGCACCAGAATATTATCCCAAAGCTGAATACTTAAATAGACACAAGAAGGAGTAGACATGATTGGAATGCTATTCAAAGACCATCACTTACTCACACATACGGATTTCGCACATGAACACAACCTACCAACCTCGCTATTCTTGATGCATACCAATATAATACACTGTGTTAAAAAACACTGGGCTCCAGATGGCACATAACCCTCTACGCATGACCTCACACATATTGTGTATACCATAGGATACGGGAAACACTTAATAAAATGGCTATATCATGGAATTAGAACTCATTTACTTCAGCCCTTAACAGAGCTAAAAATCAAATGGGAGACGGATATGGGCAGAGAACTATCAGACAAAGAGTGGCCCTCCATACTAGAATACCCTAGTCAGGTGTCCCGTAACACTAGATTTAAGTTTATACAGTATGCTATACTACATGGAGCGTACCTCACACCACATAAATTACATATACTATTCCCCACATTACCATCAACATGTTCCAGGTGTGGGAGGGAGGAGGCGGAGCTGTTACACATGCTTTGGAGCCGTCCTAATATCTCCCAGTATTAGCAAGGAGTAGGTACTGTTTTGGAAAAGGTGACAGGAAGAAATATATGGCGATCGGCAGAGGTATGTCTAATGGGGCTGTTTCCCCACTCAAAAAAAGGAAGAGTGCCATCTCGATTGGCAGACTTAGCACTTATTGGCAAAGCGCCTATTGACTAGACGCTGGAAGGCCGCATTGTCACCCACTGTAGCACAATGGAATATGGAAGGGATAGAATGGGGAAAAGCTGAAAGTGCAGCCATAAGAAGAGAGGAGAGTAGATAATTGAGAAAGATACCAATGGCTCTAGATTGGGATGAGATTCTAGAGGATTTTAAACTGACATGTGAAGAAAACGACGCCCAGATACAAATCTAGTACTGTCCATGCTGGGATACGGTGTGAGGTGGGACCCAACTGTAGCCGCTGTTAATCTACTAATCGTAATATTGTACCATTATAAAGATGCCAACAGGCACAGATATTACATGAAGTCACCCCCGTGTTTGAACAGAACACTAGGCAGGTGGTAATGGCAAATGACCCAAATGTTAGCGTTTCTTGCTCAGAATCCCTCAAGAGAGAAAGATGTCAAAACAGACGGTGGAGGGAAGGGAGAAATGTCCAATGTTACATGTTTTAAAATATTAAATAAAACACAAACTTCTTTAATATGACATATTATGACGAAGAAGTACAATATGACTAAATGATAACGAACATTAAATGTTGATATAGTACTTAGGAATACGTTTATATGCCATGTTGCATAATGCTAATCCGGAACATCATGATGTAACTGATATATATGATATAATATATAACATGACATGCTGAATTATACTGGATAAGCTACTGTATGGCTTATAAGAAAATCAATAAAAATGTGTTTAAAAAAAAAAGAAAATATTCTTTCATATACAAATTCCATTTGAGTACCGGTGCAGAACCTAAATATTAACACCAGAATAGTCATGGAACTTGAAATAAGGGTCAACATATTTTTTTGCCAAAATTATAAAGGAAGTGATTATGGAGGATAAGGATATATCATTTATAATAATATCAAATTTTCGTACATTGATTACCAAAGTATTGTGTTGTGGTCTTGTTATTGCTTTTACAGTATTTAGTTTGGAGTATTGTGCAGATCATGACAGTGCCCCCCCAAAGACCACCCTCTCAATGGTGAAGCTCTTGGTAGGCATGTATTCTTGATATTAAAGTCAGGTAAAGGATAAGGGACTTGAAAAATATAAGGTGGTTCCCATTAATGGTCCTCAAGACGGTACCTCTCCCAATCTATCAGTTTTTGCAATTGTTTTATAACATTTCTTGCATGCAGAATGTTTTGTTATTCATATTCTTTTTCAGCATTCATCTAAACGGGCACAAGACTTAAAGCAATAGATGTTTGCCCAGGAAGAGAGTAACAAAAGAAATACATCGACATAGAAAACATTTTCATGGACCGGGCAATTTTAGTCGTAGACTAATTGGGAAGCAGAATCATTCAATACAAAATGAACCAAAATAATCTAGTTGCACCCGATGCGATTTCTGCATATGCAAATTCTTGTTGAGTAACAGTGCTGATCCTAAATATTAACTCCATAATAGTCATGGCACTTGAAATAAGGGTCAAAATATTGTATCTCCAAAATTATAAAGCAAGAGATTATAGAGGGTAAGGATATATATATTTTATAATAATATCAGACTTTCATCTATTCATTACTAAAATATTGTGCTGCATTCTTCAATATCGTTTTTGTAGTATTTAGTTGCAATATTTGTTAAAGATATATTATTAGTAATATAAAATATATTTCAAACATGTAACCTTATAATTGTTCTTTCAGGTTCTTGGGTTTTATTGTGGTATTTTATGGGTATTATTTTATTAAGAATATGTGTGAAAGATCATGTCATTCTGTTTTATTTAAAACAATATTCATTACAATTTTTTTTAAATATTGATGTAAATATTTAACATTTTTTAACATAATTCAATAGTTAAATTAATTTAACTTTACATATTTAGTTGTATTACTAGTGATATCATTTTTCCTAAAAAAAAAGACATTTAATTAATTCAATTTCGTACAATTAAACAAAAATGTAATATATAAGTGTGAAATTTAAAATTATTTCTAAAAAGGTTTTAAAATGTTACATTTTGGGGAATATGTGTATGTAGGATTTTTACTTTACTAGTTCATGGACCTTGTACGCAGAACGGTTTGAGAAGTGCAGATCAACATATCATAAGTGCTTTGAAACCCCCTCCATCAGGACGCCCTTTGGCGTGGACAGTATATGGACAGCTTGAGTGCCCTGAATACCCCATACCTTTCACCAGTTATCTTATTGAATTTAGTTGTGGAACATATGAATTACCTCTGCCTTCTTCTCACCAAGGGAGATTATCCTTCTTCTTTATCTATTTGCAACAGTACCCATAGGATTGTAGGTCAGGCTATAGTCTCCTCTCCTTGGCCGCATTCCTCACCCTTCCCTCTGCATCATACATATTCATTTGAGTGCCCTGAGAAAGGTGCGTGGCTGCATTTTGGTCAGGCACCAAAACGTGTGCCAGCGTCATAATTTTAGGGATCTGAAGATTGGAATATACACAACGAGATGAAATGATCATTATTAATTTGGTTTAAAAGTTTTATTGGATACTGTAAACAGAAAAGAAATTAAACATCAAAGTGTTCAATGTATATAGGAGATACTATGTAATTGAATATATTAAACAGCACCATGTACATGTATATATGAATTTTGTCTATGAAAACACTTGAGTTACAGTGGGCATTTGGTTTTTAATTTGGTGTGATGTATGATGTGAAAGTGGTATGATGGATTAATGTTGTGCAATATGAGTGAATTAAATATGATTCTACTATTTTAGTGGATCAATGTTAGGTGAATGGTGATTAGGGTAGGAGTAGCCATGTGAGTGAAAGATGAACAATGTTTTCAAGAAAGTGGTGTGCCTAGTTATGTTTATGTATAAAAAGGAAACATATGTGGAATATGAAGATAATGTGGTTTAATGAAACAAATAAAAAAGGAAATGAAATGTATTGTGCCTACTTATATTGACAATGTGGCTCAACACATATATATTGAAAAGTACTGACGTCTTGACTAGTGCAACCTGTAAATATATAGGGCAGGCAGCTATTGTTGTTATGTTTGTATGTTAGGATTGTTTCTTATATTTTAAATTAAAAACTTAAAAATATTAATGGAATATTAAAGGGGATATATTTTAATTATTAACTTTGATATAAATATATGAACTTACACCAATGTCAATAAGCCTGGAGTAAGACAGGTACATTTACCCCATCCCCAAACTAAATGCATTGTCCCCAGTGTTAGAGGAACTGAAGTTAGAATATAAAATGCACACACCATGATTATATGACCTATTCCATATGTCTTTAGGACTGGAGTTATGATAGCAAATTTGACTCTCATAAATAAATGAAATTGCCCCAATATTTGAAAGTCTTGAGTTAAAATAGTAAATATTCCCCACCTCATTATGTTCACTTTCACAAATGAGAGTGAGACTGGAGTTAGAATAGTAATGTTGACACCAGTATGGACATACATCAATGTTAGAAAAATGAATATTCCCTACACATTATATGCACCTTTCCCAATGTTAGAGGGACTGAAGCTAGAATAGTACATTTGAAACCTACAAATGTATGCAAGTACCCAATGTGTGTAGGCCTGCAGTTGGAAAAGTAAATTCAGTCATCTTTTTGAAAACATAACTTTGACATCCTAAATATTGTTCGACACAAGGGTTCAGTCTCTCACCCTAGCCATCTGACTGGGGGTGATAAATAGTATTTTAGCAACACAAAAGGATGATGGACAGAGTGCTGAAACTTTTCAAACTCTCATCCCGCATCACAGATCTGGGTTTAATCCATCATTCCTTTGCTCACTATACCATCCCAGTTTGAATCCACCCATGTGCAAATCAGTCTTGACCCAGTTCCCCATTGGAACAGTCTAGTCCGAACTGCCAAGCCAGGTCCTCCCTGGACCAGAAACAAGTATCCTAGGACTGGTTTTAGGGTATCACCCTTCATCAGCCAGGCTAGCTTGAATCCAGTCGCATAGTGAGCACGGGACCCACATCTGGGCATACCCTTCCCACTTAGGGTAACTTTAGCAACACAAAAGAATGATGGGCAGGGTGCTGAAACTTTTCAAACACTCAGTCCTAATCACAGATCTGGGTTTAATCCATCATTCCTTTGCTCACTATGCCACACCAGTTTGGACCCAGCCATATGCAAATCAATCTTGACCCTGTTCCCCATGACAACAGTCCAGCAGAAATGCCAGGCCAGTTCCTCTCTGGACCAGAAAAAAAAGCATCCTGGGACCAGTTTCAGGGTATTACCCTTCATCAGTCAGGCAGATTTGAATCCGGTGGCACGGTGAGCATGGAACTCATGTCTGGACATACCCTTCCCTCTTATTGCAACTTTATCAGCACATAAGGGTGATGGACAGATTTCTGAAACTTTTCAAACACTCACCCCCGGTCACGGATATGGGTTCAATCCATTGTTCTTTTGCTCACCATGCCACCCCAGTTTGAACCCAGCCATATGCAAATCAGTCTTGACCCTGTTCCCCATGGGAACAGTCAAGCCCGAACTGCCAGGTCTTTCCTTGACCGGAAACAAGCATCCTGGGATTGGTTTCAAAGTATCACGCTATATCAGCCAGGCTAGCTTAAATCCAGTGGCACAGTGAGCACAGGATCCAAAAATATTAGACAGACTAAGGCCCAGATTTAAGAGGGCCTAGCGCTATTCCTGCGCCACATTAGCATAATTTGTTTTACGCTAATGTGGCGTTAGATGTGCAAAAACTCTGCCCCATATTTACAAAGTGGCGCAATGCTTGCATTGTGCCAGTTTGTAATCCCTTGTGCCACAATATGCCTGTGCCAGGCATAATGTATGCAAGGGGCCAGAAAAATGGCACAGAAAATCTAAGAGATTTCATTGCATCGTTTTTATCTGCACTTTTAACACCTGCTTAAAGCAAGCATTAAAAGGAGGATCCCATTGTTTTCAATGGGCCTCTGGGTGCTTTGCAGAATTAGGGGGTCATTCTGACCCCGGCGGGCGACGGGAGCCGCCCGCCTGGAGGGAGCCGCCATATGGCCGCTCCGCGGTCGAAAGACCGCGGAGGCCATTCTGGCTTTCCCGCTGGGCTGGCAGGCGACCGCCAGAAGGCCGCCCGCCAGCCCAGCGGGAAACCCCTCCCCACGAGGAAGCCGGCTCCGAATGGAGCCGGCGGAGTGGAGGATGTGCGACGGGTGCAGTGGCACCCGTCGCGAATTCCAGTGTCTGCAAAGCAGACACTGGAATTCAAAGTGGGCCCTCTTACGGGGGCCCCTGCAGTGCCCATGCCATTGGCATGGGCACTGCAGGGGCCCCCAGGGGCCCCACGACACCCCTCACCGCCATCCTGTTCCTGGCGGTCGGAACCACCAGGAACAGGATGGCGGTGAGGGGGTCGGAATCCCCCATGGCGGCGCAGCAAGCTGCGCCGCCATGGGGGATTCCCAGGGCAGCGGAAAACCGGCGGGAGACTGCCGGTTTTCCTGGTCTGACCGCGGACAAACCGCCGCGGTCAGAATGCCCTGCGGGGCACCGCCAGCCTGTTGGCGGTGCTCCCGCATCCCCGGCCCCGGCGGTCCTTGACCGCCGGGGTCGGAATGACCCCCTTAGTGTCAACATTTTTTATGCTAATCCTGCAAAGCGCCAAACTAGCGTCATCAAAAATAAAAATGATGATGCTAGTTTCCTAACTACCACCTTGGTGCGCCGTGTACTAATTTTGGTGCACACATGATGGCGTAAGGGGGGCGCTAAGGGGCGCAAGAAAAGCGGCACTACACTAGGTGTTGTGCCACTTTTCATAAATCTGCCCTAAACTTCTCTAGCTACTTTTTACACACAGCAAACTATCCCATTGAGGTGAATTGGTAACCTTGCCAGTAATTAAGACGTATGCAATATCAGGTAGTCAATGATCAGATATTCACATATTTGTGCTAACTCTTTTGAAGTAGATAGGCCTGGTAATGAAATAAAATGACCTATGGTGTGTTTCACTTATATGGTCTACAACCACCAAACTTACAGTGCAACTTTGACTCTTAACTACCTTTACTATAAAATCATTGGACTCTGTATGCCATGGGGTAGAGAATATGGGAACTATTTACTGAACACAAAGGGAACATGTTTTAACATATTCAGAGCTACTCACAGAGGTAAGTTACATTTGCGAGTAATTTACAAGTGTCGTTAACTGCTAAACTCTTGAGTAACTTTACTACTTTTTGCTGTTCACAAACCCATCCAGCCCAACTGCAGAGACTCTCTACTGAAAAGTATAGGGAAAAGTAAAAAAACGTTTATTTAACTTGAAAAACAAATTAGTAAAAATATTTTAATGTTCAATATTATTTTTAATTCATTTTATACATTTATTTTACATGTAGAACAAAATTTAAAAAATGCTACAGCATTACTAACTTAATAGTGAAAAAATGCAATTACATTTTATACTTAAATATATTATATTTAAATTATTTTTTTATATTTAAATAAAAATAAATTCCAACCTAAAGTAAATAAAATATGCTTTGTATGCATTAATATTTATTAAAAGTGTTGTATAAAATTATTTAAAAGTAATTTAATTATATTTTATGAAACTGTAATCTTATACTCATTTTTAAATTTAACAACGGTTACAATGTTTTAGAATTAAATATTACATGTATATTATTCTTAAATTGCTTATCATCAAATTGTATTTATTATTATTTTAACTATTTTAAATACTTTATTTTAGTATTATTTCCTATGGGGTTTTTATTTTGAGTCCATCCATTCACATCCATTATTTTCAATGGGGTGGTATTCCAGGACCATTCGCCGTGTGTGGTCACTTCCTCTCTGAGCGGAAGTGATTTACTACTATTTTGGGTCCCTTTTTGGGCGTAGTAACTTTAGAAGTGCAGGTTGTGATTAGCAAGGGGCTTACTCTTTTGTGAGTGGGTGCACATCCCTTCCTAAATCTCTCCTTAACCCTCCCTTACCCATGCCTACTCCAGCCTAACTCCAAACTTTTTTAGAAGTGTAACCTTAGTTTTCAACCACTTTCCAGATCCCTCACACATTTACTAATATAAATTAAACTTACATGTGTAAAGATAGAAGAGATAGGAGAGGTGGAGCTGGAGATTTACACTTAGACGGTGGGAATAACATTTTGTAGTACTTTCATAGTACTGCTGTAGTACTACAAAACATACTACAGAATGCAGCTTGTGACTAGGCTCCACTATGTTTATATGACTGCCCAAGTTACGATGAGAAAGCAATCTTGTGATTTGTGATGTAGGGTGAGACGAAAGTCATGCGAACATTCATATGAGAAACGGCAGACTAGATTTACTGTATGAAAATATGAACTAGAAGCACATTCTCATAACACATATACAAATACACTATTATAAGTTGATGATGAAGTATGCAACAAAAGCAAACAATATTTATACTTTATTTGAAATAAATGATTGAGGGCGTTTGGCCATTAGAAAATGGTGGGCTGGTGCGTGATACACTGGGGACTTATGCAAACAATGTGCAAACATGTATCATTAAGGTTTCTTCACTTTCTTCCAAAACGTAGTAGGATTTGACTGAAAATTGCACAACATCTAGTATCCACATAAGCAACCATAAGGATTTTCATTTAGTCTGTAGATAAGAAGCAGCGCCAATCATAAAAATAACAAAAGTGAAAATTTTAATTTATTGGTTGAAGCCAAACCCTCCCAGTAGTAGACACTTCTAAAAACTATTTAAAAAAATAAAGAACAGTGGCTTAGTTGAGCACAGATTGTTGTGTTATTCAAGAACAGCTCCATAATCTCATATGTTCATGTCTGCTTCCCTGTGTGAAATAAAGGCACTTTCTATTTAGCTGAACTTGGTATTAGGGAGCCATCAACTTCTGCCCGATACAAGGGATGCACTGGATGCCCCTAAAGTGATTATTATCATCATAAGCCACCTTTGGCATAATTCTTTATCCAATAGAAAACATTAACTAATCTTTAAACAAACAAAAGTGAACATGCAAATTAACAAATTGAAACCAGGTCTTCACTCTTACCTGCTATACTGAAAACAAAGACAGTCATATTTTAGCAGTTTTTCCTTCCCACTTTCAACAAAAGGAGAAATGTTACAGAAAGCACTTATATCTGACTTGAGAGTGACTTGTACCAATTTGCGGCTGCAGCTTTGTGATTTTTTTTTCAAGCAATTGCATCTTTCTCCAGCGGGACATTCATTACAGCCATTCCGTGCACAGGATTTGTTCAATACATTTCAGGCATTTGTATATGATGCAAGAGGGACATCTAGCAACACTTTACAGTACTGCAGCTTTTGTAAAGCACTTGTCTGACTTAATAGGGGCATGTAGTTGCACCTTATGATACTGCTGCTGTGTGATAAGTGATAAGCATACGTATTGGTGTTGCAGATGCTTTAAGTTGTGGCTTAGAAACACACTTTTACTTTAGCAATCTCACCAGCCAATATATCTACATCTAAATGTATATCTATATATATCGATATCTATTGATATATATAGATACTTGTCATAGTTGGACTCTTGCTCTAGGCAAGACTGCTGGTTTAAGGATGACAGTGCTTATGTTTGTAGGTGACTATGCCAGTCCTACAACAAATCACAACTGTCGTCCCAACCCTCCCGGCTCGCAAGCAGCACCTCACCAAAAACCCAAACAGTAAAAGGTGATTTGTGGCAGCCTTTATGCAGAGACTCAAGAGTGTGACATCTCAGGGAGTGTCGTGGTTAAACAGAGATTACCCCTTTCTCGCATGAACAACATTTCTCAATCAAACACAAACAATGAGGAAGAGGCAGTAAGGTTTCAATAGGTTTTATTAAGCAAAACTGTAGTCTGTGATAAGTTGCATGGGCTGCAATGATTAGGATAATGAACAGTGCAAGAAACAGAATGATAAAGACAAGAGTCATTAATACAAAGACCCCCACCATCTTGTAATAACATGTAATGGCATGAAGTATGAGATATGTCCTAACACCCTAGCATAATGAGCCTAATCTCTAACCTAACAGAGAGCTAGGTATGTTAAACCTAATCTGCCTATGCCATGTCCATGAGAAGAGACCCCCAACCCTCGTTACCTTGGAATGAGGTCTCTAGCTCAGACTCCATAGGGGCACGAAGACTGGGTCAGTGTCAAGGTGACGGGCAGCATCGGTAGCAGCGATGGCATCTGGTCGGAATCTCTCTGACTATCTGTTTAAGTGAGGAGTAAATATACAGATCTGCTTTGACCCCTAATGTAGGTCCGTTCCCAAACAATAGATAACAAGACGTGTTTGGGACGGTAATTTATATAAACAATTCCCTCAAAAGCGTGAAGAGGGAAAGTACCTAATGTGAACACCTACTGTTTGTTTATCTTTGTCGCTTGGTTTTGATGCCTTGGCACGGTGGCACTGATAACGCAAACTAAAACATGGGCCTAACTAAAAACAAGGCAGCCATCTTAAAAGATTTAATTAAATAAATGCGCTAAAACAGAGCAAGCTAAGTAGGGTAAAAGTCACTAGATGACAGGGGCACGAGTATGCATGCCAAAGGCTAAGCTAACTCCTGTATCCCATTAAAACAAATTAGGATTTACTACATACTCACTGAAAAAAAACAAAGGTTACAGGGACGTTAGCGTTAGGTTCTGAATTTCCTTGCGAAAAACCGTAGCAATTCCGCAATTATAGTTATGGTTAACTCAAGTAACTATAACTCCTGCCCTAAGGTAACTATAACCCCCGCCATGCACAGTTTTCTCATCAATAATTTTATTGCAAATATTGCAGTATTAATATCAATGATGACATAGAAGGTGTCAATGATGAAGTAATAGGTGGAAAAATTAGCTGTGCATGGCGAAGGTGCAAGTTAAGGTTACCTTAGGGCGCAAGTTATAGTTACTTGAGTTAACCATAACTATAACTGCTGAATTTCTATGGTTTTGTGCGAGGCAATTTAAACAATAACATCCAGTAACCTTTAGAATTTTCAGTGAATTTCTGTAGTTTTTTATTTAGCATGCACATAGGTAAATATAACCAGCACCACGCAGAGCCTTTGGCCGTTCGTGGCAGGGGTTGGATGCAGTAGGTGGTTTTTTTTATTCTATTTTTCTCTGGATTTGCTGATCCACCAGTGGATCTGCAGATCCGTGGATCCACCCATGGATCCACAGATCAGATGAAAAAATAATAATTGGGCAATTTTTTGCACATGAGGGGTCCATCCCTAAGGGACCTCTCTTTGAGTCCTATGGAGGCAAGATACCTGTATCCTGACCCCTTATGTGTTTTTGCACGCTTCACTTTCCCACCCCGAATCAATGCAGCAAACAAAATGGCAGCCTCAACTTTTCTGTCAGGTTGGGGACAGCTAATTAGGGCTCTGCTTTTCCCCCTGATCTGCAGATCCGAACCCCCGGAAGATCTGCATCCCTATATATCTATATTTTTTAAACTCCAATATCTCAGAAACTACTGAATGGATTTATACAAAAAGTGTGCTTTTGTGACCAAGATCTAGTTGTCTGCCAAATTTGGTGTAATTCCGTTCAACAGTTTGGGCTGTAGTCATGTTCGAAATTTTGAAAAATCTCATTGACATAGAATAGGGAAAAAGTAAATCCTTTAGCAATTTCACCAGCTAAACAATGTAGATAAACACACACATCAAGATCGGTCAGCCTTGTTATTCCACTGTCATTCACCTTTTGCTTCTGAGCATCACAGCATAGAGCAAAGGGCCAGCCTACTTCAGTAATCAGTTCACTTCACAGTGAGTGATGGCATTCTGCTTGCACACATATGCCAAAAATGGAGCCCACCTAGTGTCTAGCTGGCCTAAAGGGCAATCAGGCAGTGCTTGATGCGCTGATCTGGCACGTCAGGTTATAGGCCAGTTTTTTGATGTTGTGGGCCTGTTTTATGGTATTGTGCATCATTTTTTACTCTTGATTTATCTAATATTGCCAAAAACATTGACTGTGTCAAAAATAAAAGGATGTAGTATCTGCTACAGTGGAAAACACCTATACAACTTAGTTTCATAAGTTCAAAACTGCTCCAATTAGCAAATGTGAGCTACATTTTCCGCTATTTAATTCACTAATGGAGGAGGCCACTTTTATTTTGGTGCCTAGGCCTGTTTTCTGACCCAGTCTGTTCCTAAGCACACCAGTGTCAAGGCTAGTGTCACTGATGATACCTTCATAAAATACATGAAATTCTGTAATCCTTGAATAAATACCTTCCTCTAATTTCTTTTTCATCAGCGACTTGTGGTTCTGTAGTAGAATAGGTCCTCTCGACTGTTCGTTAGAGGAACATGGTAGTAGGGTAAGGCCAACAGTGAGTGCTCTGCATCCAGGGAATGTTTGCTCATTGATAACTCCTGAAAGGCAGCTCCCTAATGCTCTTTTGGCTTCTGTCTCATCTCGCCCTTGAATTATTGATGTTTGACTTCCTGACTTTTGTCTTTCATATAATTTTTTTTGCAAGTATCAAAAGGTGGTTTACTTGCTTGTGGATGCCGCTAGCACGGATGCCGACCCTGATTGCTTCTGGAGACTTCTCTGGTACATTGCGGTCTCGCGCTGCAGCAGACCCGGGCGGTTAGGACTCATGTTTGCTTCCGGGCTGGCAGGGGCTGAGGGAGCTCGCTGCGAGTAGCTTGCCGGCAGGTAGGAAGAGTCGCTGGGCGCAGCGGCTCGTACAGCATCCTGCAGTTGTAGCGAAGGGATGATTCCCGCTGGTGTCTGGAGTGCGGCCCCTACCCACTGAGTTAACAACAAATACTATTTATTTACGCAGGGGGGCTGCAGCTGTAGCAGCTGTCGCAGAGGATAGCAAAATGTTAGGATACAGGTCAGCGGGGACTGAGACCAGCAAAACAGTTACCGTGAAATTTGTCACTAGCCAAAAAGACGAAAGTAACCAGATGGGACTCAGGTTATACCGTGGTGAAAACCCCTATAGCTGGTCAGTGGTGGCTGGTGACTAAAAGCAGTGGTGGGGCACAAATACAAGACGGAATTGCACCTTGTGAGAGAGCCTCACTACCCATGTATTTCCATTCACCTACTCACCCACTGCCTTTGGTCACCTACCCATTTACTCATATACACAGACACCCACACTTTCTCAGCCACTCAGTCAAGCCCTGCAAACACATTCAAACAAACACACATTGCCTCACCCATCCAGTATCCAGCAGTTTCAGTGATAAAAGGTACACGTTTGTTTGAGCTGCAGGTTACATGTTTAATATGACATATCACGTCATTAGTCTGCAGAAGAAATAAAACGATAACTAGCCATGATAAATTACTGGAACCATTACTGCCTTTGAGAGACAAAATCACCTACAGAGGCAGTGAAAGGAGAGGAGAGCTGAGAGAACAGATTTTTTTCTTATTGTCTGTAAAAAAGATAGAGCTCCAACTTACTTGTGTGCAGGGTTGTCTTTGGCATATTTATGGCTTGAGGTCTTCAGGTCACACTCCTGTCTCCCAGAGAGCCCTGCATGGAGTTATTCATTGTATTTATTCCATTTCTATGCCACAGACTGCTTGTAATGCAGGAAAATGGGATTTTCTTTGCGCAATGCCACATCCTTTTAATAAAATGTGACCTCTGGTACGTAGACCCTTCTGATCACACCCCACCATTTGAGTAAATAGGAAAGGGTGGAGAATAATATCGGAGTGACATGAAGTTTTCAGAAACCCAGGCTGAACAAAAAACGCTCCAGGCTGTTTACTATCAGTGCTTCTGGTGGAGGAGGAGATAAGCCAGGGACGTCACTGCGTTTTGAGAAAACGTAAGGGCCTTGCGTGGGCAAGCCCTGTCAGCCCTATTGTGCAGCTTTCAGCCACATACTGACGCAGGTGCAGTGGGGCTTTTCAAAGTGCACAACTTTCACTCGGAAAATGTTGTGCAGAAAATGTTTTACTTTCATCATGTGATTAAATATATGCTTCACTAGAGAGGCCAGAAAAGGCTAGGGGCACAGCCCCTTAGCCCTTGAACACCAGCCGCCCCTGTAGCTGGTGTAAACAAAGCTGCCAGTCTACGCAGAGGGGAGGACAGGGATTAGGTTCTCACTCCATTCTTGTCCTCTATGGAGTGACAGTAGTTTCTCAGAAAAAGTTAGCAGACTTGAGAAATCATATATTAAAGTGAGACCTGCCAAGAAAAAAACTGTGGGCCAGAAGAAAAACAGCATAATTTAACTCTTTTTTTAGGATAATGGAGCAGCTATGGGTCCCCTGTGAGAGCAATCTCCTGGTGCTACCTCAGGAGCTGAGATGTTAACTACACCTTAGCCCCTAGTCAATAGGTTTTCCCCACTCCTTTCAGCAAAGTTCTGGATAGTCAGTGTTTGAACAATCGAAGCAAGCCCACAGATGGTGGAGACTTGGTCAGTCAGCCAAGCAATTTGGAGGATGCAGATATGAATAAGGATATTAGACCACGGGCCAAGAAAAGCTGCTGAGAAGAACTTCACAAACCCCGTGAAACTCACAAATTATTGGACCACATTCTTTTGAGCCTCAGAACAGGTATGATAAAAAAAAGTACATTTCAGAAATTAATCAAAAGGAGGTCCAAGGCAAGTATAGTGTGCTGGAGAAAACGTTTGATGAGTTGGCAGGACGAACCTCCACTTTGGAGGAAAACCTAGAGAAAACGAGTCTTTCTTTTCATTCCAATAGCCAGGATACAACGTAGCTTAGAATGTAAAACAAAGTGCTAATGGATGTCTTAGAAGGACTGGAGAACCATTCTAGGCAAAATAATTTTAAAATATTGCAAATCCCGCAAGAGGCAGAGTCAGAGAACTTAAAGGCCTTTATGAAAGACCTCTTGAAGACGGAGTTTTTCGAGATAGACCAAATATTGATTTGTATAAGGATATCCAAAGAGTCCACACGGATCTCTTTAAGCTGTCTCCAAAATGAAAAGCCCAGGGGAAAATTCTAGTACACTTTCAGACATATGCAGTTGAGGAGCTAATTTCGACTCATGCTCTGAAGAAGTACTTGAGGTATGGTGGGACAAGGTTCAGGTTGAAGTAGGAAAAAGGGGGGGGGGAACAACGACAGTGGGAGCGCAGCTCTAAGATTGATGAGCTGCAGCCGTTGAAGTGTCCTGCAACGCTACGAATCATGAGGACACATAAAATGTAAAATTTTAGAGATACTGGTGAGGTGCATGTGTTATTGGAGAAAATGAGAGCAGCACAGTAAGGTCCAGGATAGACAGCAGTAAACATAACTGTAAATATAGGGATCCTGTTGAAGACAATTGTTTCTTCAAGTATAGATTTAAGGCTCTCAAATGGCAAATAATACACCAAGATAAGAGGTGGGGGTTCCTCGGGAAGGAGGGAAAGGGGAACACTTTGGGTGGGGAGCATGAGGGTATGAAACAAAGAATGTCCTCGGAGCACATAATAGGATCAAGAGGGGCTGTGGGAACTAAGAAGAATTTAGTGCATGGGGATTCTTTTAGATAGGTATATGGCAGGGGATAACATAAAAAAGCATTGGAAGATACTGGAAATCAACGTGGTAACTTGGAATATAAACAGGCTCAGATCTAGAAGGAAACAAGGTTTGGTTGCAGAGCATTTAAAAGCAAGGGGCATATTATTATGTTACAAGAAACACATTTGGCGCATTCAGAATGTAGAGTTTTCTTTAGTAAACTCAGCTGCGTTCAGGATGTGGTGTGCTCTGAACAGGTTGGGAGCACCAGGGGAGTGACTATAGTGATCAGAAAGCATTCAGGGATTAAGTGTATCAATTCTGAGACGGATGCTACAGGGAGATGGTTAGTTTGCACATTATTAGTTGAAGATACCTATTTAACATGTGCTGTATATAATGGCCCTAATTGTGATGAAGCTACATCGTTAAAGGTTTTGTAGCAGCACCCCCTGGATAAAACAGCTCCTATTATAATTGGTGGGGATTTAAATGAGGATTAAATCCTGAGATTGATAGAACCTCAAAAGTGAAATAGATGAGCTCCCCTAAATTGTGTCATGCCTTAAAAAGAATAATGAAAGATCTGAATTTAATGGACATCTGGTGAAAGCATGCGGGAATTGTTAAAGGGTTCACTTTTTACTGTGAAGAATATGGTCACCACTTCAGAATCTATTATTTCCTTATAGACCAGGCCTTAAACGACCACGTTAAGCAAGTGACACATTTTCCTGCCCTATTATCTGATCACTCTTCAGTTCGTTTAAAGCTGGGTATACAGGGAAGGCTGTGTATGAAACAGTGGACACTGAACAAGACGCTTCTCTTAGGTGAGGCCTTGATATGAGAGCTGGCGAATGAAACAGATGGGTTCTTTATTTTAAACAAGGGAGCAGCCGGTCAACTCATGATATGGGACACGTATAAGGCTTACATAAGGGGAGCAATAAGGGGAGCAATAACAAAATTATCAGTAAGCCGGAATCAGGCGAATAGGCGGATAGAAAAGGTCTTGAAGGATAAAATTATGAGGAAGGAGGCAAGTTTACAAGATGCTTCAATAAAGGATCCATCTAAACTGGGAGATCTACAATGTAAATTCACATTAAGAGATCTTTGCAGGTGGGGGGCGTGTCCAAGATGGCGACCGGGTCGGACGCATAATTCGCAGCTCCGACCCAGCCTACAAAAAGGATCCTGATAAAAGACGCCATGACCCGCTGCGGGGCTGAGAACCATCCCCCCCCAGCTGCGGAACCAACAGGACGGAGGCGGCAGCGGGCGGAGAGCCGAGGGAGTTGCTTAGGGCGCCTGGCTCGCGCCTGATCCGAGGGACACTCGGGGCACCCTCTACCACCGCGAGATCGCGCTGGGAGAAGCCCGAGCGCTGTGGGATCTGAAAAACTGTGGCGGCCAGAGCCGTGATCGAGCAGAACAACGGAACTCCCTATGGGCGGTGAGTGGTGAATTACCCTTGTAGTCACCGTGCCTTGAGGACCCCGCCCCGACGTGGCTGCGGTCGGAGGGCGCCTGGCGTGCCGAGCTGAGCGCTCCGGGGGAATCCTGTGCCCCTCTGGAGTTCACGTGGGCCCTTAGTTGGCCGTGACAATACCTGAAAGGCCACTAGATACAAGGGAATACAGATCCTAGAGGGGCTAAAACAACGTGATTCAGATATAGTGGGTTGCGGCCGCGCAGGAATGCGTCGGATCACCACAGCAGGGGCAACCAAAGAGTAGAAGTGCCTGGTCCTAGTATCCATGAAAAGCTGATGCCACATCAGCACAAAAATTAATAGAAACGCAGGAGTAAATAAACTACAGAAGCAACTGACCTAGTTGTCGCCTGTTGGCATGTGTGCAGTGAGAAAACGGGAGGACGCCTGACATCCTCAGGCACCGTGTCGCAGTTAGACCTCTATACACCATATGGGACGTGCCGCTGGCACCGTAGCACTTTGCCAATGCGATAAAATCAGACAACACAACGCTGAATTTAGAGAGCAGCAATAAATCTGAACGGGAACCACCCGATGGGAAAACCAAAGACCCCACGTGTGCCCCCAGGAACCATGGACCCCACTAAACCGCCTCTAACATCCGGGGCTACAGACACATACCAAACCCTTCAGAAAATGGAAGAGACATTACAAACGCACTCAACACAGTTCGAAAAAGTGCTGCAAGCCATACTTGATACTAAAACAACACTGGAAGCGAAGATTGGCTCAATCACAGAAGATGTTAACCTGCTTCGCGCGGACCAACAGGCGCTAGCAGAAAAGGTCGCTGAGCTTGAAAAAGACACGTTGCACCTCACACCATCTATGCTTGAGGTTAAATCCCGACTAAGTGCTATAACAGCAGAAGTTGAGACACTTAAACGCAGAGCCGAAGAATCCGAAGGCAGATCGCGTCGAAACAACATCCGGTTCGTGGGATTTCCGGAACGCGCTGAAGGCCCAAATACAGAACTCTTTATCGAACAATGGCTGATTGAATCGGTGCTGAAAAATAACGTTCCAAAGTTTTTTCAATAGAACGCGCCCACAGGGTCCCGGGCAGACCTCCCCCACCGGGTGCTTATCCACGTCCCCTCATAGCAAAACTACTGAACTATCGTGATAGAGACCTTATACTACATCTATTCCGAAAAATAGGCCCAATACACTTTGAGAGCACACAAATAACCGATCTATTTCACAGTAGAGGTACAAAAAAAACGAAACTCATTCTACCGGATCAAAGAGCATCTAAGAGAACACAATATTAAATACTCCTTGTTGTTCCCCGCTAAACTCCGTATACAAGACAATACTCGCACTCTGTTTTTCACTACTCCTGAAGACGCATGGACATGGCTCCATGCAAAAGGCCTAGCTGACCCACTACCCTCTAAGGACAAAAGCCTTCCCCCGAGGAATAAACGTAGACCTCGCAGTAAACAAGACAACAAACCATCCCCTGAACAATCGTGAGTTGAACGATCGCTACTGCTACAGTCTACGCTACGTTTTGCCAATGCGTCACCGACTTCTCTATCTGGGCAATCAGAAGTAGATCCTGACCTAGAGTTAAACTCTGACTCAACGGACACTGCCCGAGGCCCCAACCTCACTCCAAGATCAGCAGACGACATTTGTAAAATCTTTGACTCTGAACAATGTAGGCCATCCCATCCGCAGTTCCTAACTGGATGGTTTCGTTGTTTGTAATCACATAATCACTTTCCTTACTTTGTGTGCTCGGCTCGTTGCCGCTCCTGTTTAACATGGACACCAACATACGTAAAATAGGCCGGGTCTAAGACACTCAACCACCCGTAGTCATGGAACACCCCCCGCTCCATATGGACCGTTACCCCAAGATGACAAGTTTCGTTACCCCTTTGTTTTTACCACAACTGCCACTGTTGCTAAATATAGCAGATCTTATAGCTGTAGTTAATTGGAACGTTTTACTGTTATATGTATTGACATGTATTATCTGCAGAGCACCACACTACAATGTAAACCTTAAAGGCAGGTCTCACACTCCAGTAGCCAAGAGGCTAGACGATATGTATAGGTATCAAACAACAAAGAAAATCGGGCTTGCGCAACCACAGACGGCACCCCCCCACTTTATTTCACTTAGATCCCAAGGCATTCCAAAATAAGCGCTATACCGCACATTATAAAATTCTCACATGGAATGTAAAGGGCATGGCATCTGCAGGCAAAAGGCAACGGATTTATACATACCTAAGGAGGCACCAGATCCACATAGCCATGTTGCAAGAGACACATTTAGATGAGTCCTCGTTGGCATATACCAAAACAAAATGGAAAGGCCAATTGTATGGGACCACCTTCTCGACATATGCCAGAGGAGCTGTAATCTGGATAGCCCCCGGGGTCCCATATACCATGTCCCGCAAACAATGCGACCCAAACGGGCGGTACGTAGTGCTGGAGGGTACCTTAGACGGAGGCCCCTTAGCCCTGATAACAATATATTCTCCAAACACAAACCAACGGGACTTCCTTGGGACATTGGGCAGTAGCTTGCTCAGCGACCCCGCAACAGATGCCATATGGGGAGGCGACTTTAACTGCGTTCTAGATATCTTGAAAGATCGCTCTACCCCTCCACTGGATCGCGCCCTGGCTAAACGAGCATCGCTTGACCTGGTAGACTGGGCTTCTAATAACGGGCTAAGCAAAATTTGGAGAACTTCCCACCCCACATTACGCGAGTACTCGTTCTACTCACCAGTGCACAAACTTTACACTAGGCTGGATATGTTCTTCGCTACACCTAACATAATCCCAAAGGTAACTTCGTCTGGCTACCTAGCCCGTACTATATCAGACCATAACCCACACTACTCCATATTGCTATGGGGATACATACATGCCAGCATTCCAACATGGCGCCTGCAACCAGACGCCCTGACTGATCCCCCTTTTAACACTGAATTGGCTTCATGCCTGTCGACCTATTTCTCCCTAAATAAAAACACAACATCAACCCGAGCCACTGAGTGGGATCACATAAAGTAGTAATCAGAGGACACTGTCTGGCAGCGTCGGTAGGCATTAAGAAAATGCTGACTTCAGAGTTACTAAAATTGGAAGCCAAAATACATAGGGCGGAGACTGAAGTCTCAACAAATAAAACCCCAACAGAAACGCTAACATCACTGAAAGCAAAATACAGAGAAACAGATGACAGTCTTAGCAGACACAACTATAGACACTTTAAAACGAGACAACATGCTGAGGGGGACAGATCGGGCAAATTGCTGGCGTGGTTAGTGCGACAATCACCGCAATCATCGCCGATAGGAGCTATCAAATTGCAAACGGGTATGGTGGTTAACACTCAAACTGACATCAACAAAGCCTTCTATACATACTATCACACGCTATACCAATCCTCTATCTCCCCTACAGAACAACAACTGACTGAATTTCTAGATCAGATTCCCCAAAACTCGAACGTCGTCAACAACGCTTATATCCTAGACGGCCCCATTACTATTGAAGAGTTTCGCTTGGCCCTCTCTCAGATGGCACGCGGCAAGACCCCTGGCACTGACGGTCTACCACCAGAATATTACAACTCGCAAAGCAATCATTTGTTACAGCCTCTGTTGGAGGTGTTTAACGAAGCACGCAATAGAAAACAATTGCCAGATTCTATGAGGGAAGCACTAATAGTGGTCCTACCCAAGCCGGGGCGCGACCCACTGGATGTCAAATCATATAGACCACTCTCGCTACTGAACACTGATTGCAAACTTCTAGGGAAAATCCTAGCAAACAGATTGCTCCCCCATTTACCACACTTAATACACCCTGACCAGTCGGGATTCATCCCGGGAAGAAACACTTTTTTAAATATAAGGCACCTAATCCGTATCATGCACAATACCACTGACCCAGATAGTGTGACCGTGAGAAGGCGTTTGATACATTGGGTTGGGAATATCTATTCAGTACCCTCAAGGCGTTTGGATTCCGGAGTGGCTTCATTAACTGGATTGCTACACTATATTCCAAACCAACAGCCTGAGTTAAAACCGGTCAGATAGTGTCAGAGGCCTTTCCTGTGAAAAGAGGAACCAGGCAGGGTTGCCCGCTCTCACCATTACTGTTTGCAATAGCTATGGAACCACTCGCAATTAAGCTCAGAAATAGTGCGCACAAATGGGGCATAAGGGAGTTCGACACATATCAAATAGTATCCTTGTACGCGGATGACGCCCTGGTATATTTGAGTAATCACTCTGTCTCCCTGCCTAAGATAATGCATATACTGAATAGGTTTGCTCTTGTATCTGGCTTATATGTGAATTGGTCTAAATCCTGTATCTTCCCTCTTACTTGCTTGCCCCCTGAACAACGAGCATCCCTCCCCATCCATCAACTACCATGGTCGCACCAAACCTTCAAATATTTGGGTGTTCAAGTATATCATTCTATGTCAGACCTAAGAGAAGGTAACTTAGACAGGCTGCTTCGCTCCACCCGAGGCTCCTTGACATTTTGGAGCTCCTTGCCCTTATCGCCTATGGGCCGGATAGCAATAGTTAAAATGCTAATATTACCAAGATTCTTATATTATTTCTCTGCACTCCCGTTGACTCTACCACGCTCGTTTTTCCACAAAGTGCATTCCCTACTAACTGACCTGCTATGGGGCAGAGACAGGCGCAGAGTAGCCCTAACTACCACACAATATCCACAGGAGGAGGGTGGTCTGGGCATGCCGAACTTGGAGCTATATTATGCAGCAGCCCAACTTCAATGGGTCACTAAATGGCTCAACGAGCCGTCCAATGCAGAGTCTACAGCAATAATGGCTTATACAACTCCAACAATGATACTGACATGGTTATTAACAGGGCTCCCTCACCTACTACATAATACTCCCCTGCTTGATTCGGCTAGACACTGTTGGAAGAGATACGTACAGGGCAAAAGGCAGCCCCTCCCCTACTCTCCCCTAATCCCAGTACTACAGCTGCCGGGCATTCACGCACTATCCTCTCATCATGATGTACGGCGGTTAATACTCTGAACACAGGAGACCTATATAATGACTCCAGAGCAATCAGGTTTGCGGATATGGTGGCTACGGAGATAATGCAACCACGAGCCTTTTTGACATTCAATGCCATAACTAATCTCCTACGTAACATATGGGGCTGCGGACACAATGAGCCAAACAAATCCCTCCTACTTACTACAATACTCTCTATGGGCGAAGCAAAACGCGTTGTTACTAAACTATACAAAATACTACTAACAAGAAGCTGCAAAGCTCTAACCCAGGTCAAGCATCGCTGGGATTCTGCCCTTCCTGTACCAATAGCACAAAAATCCTGGGACACAGCCCTCACTTCGATCAAGTCCGTATCTCGGAACTTCAGACTAAGATATACGCAATTTAATTATGTGCATCATGCATATCTTTCCCCTGCCCGTATTCATAAAATATACCCAGGAGCTAACTCCATATGTCCGAGATGCGCTACCCCCACAGCAACTTTCTACCATATGGTTTGGGAATGTCACACAATCAACACTGGCTGGAACCAAATAGTTGCTATAACCGCAGACCTGATAGACCAGCCGCTAACCCCTACTCCAGAATCCTGCTTGCTTAATATACGACACCGCACAAAAAATGATAAACACATTCACAAGTTTGTAGATTTAGCATTCGTGACATATAAACGCCTGATAGCTACACATTGGAAGGCCCCAAATGCCCCTCCCCTCTACCTCTGGCTCCGAGACCTACATGATTACACATTGGCGGAATCTCAAACCCTGAGGCAATTACAACACAGAGGTCAGATACAGGGCGGGACTGAAAGCTGGGACCTCTTTGTAGTTAGAATCGAATCCAGAGATGACAAATACCCACCATGAGTCAGCCCCTTCAAAATTCTTAAGATACGCTATTACTAAAACTATCCATAACAATTGAGTTTGCCCTAAACAGCCCCAAGCTATTGTACCACCAGACCTAGCCCATATTATATCTACTCACAAGCCGCTCCACGATACTGTTATCCCTCCATACCAAGGGGGCATGACTCCTGTCTTTGCTAAGACAGGAGTCATGTCAATGGAGGGTGGGAGTCAAAAAAAATGGCGCTAATCGGGTTGAGGCAGATTTTTTGCCTCAGACCGACTTGCCCCATTTTTTGACGCCCAAGCTCCATTTTCCCCTACGCCGGCGCTGCCTGGTGTGGGTCTTTTTTTTTTACGCACACCAGTCAGCTCCGCCGGCTAACGTCATTCCATAAATAAGGCGCCCGCATGGCGCTTTGGAATGGCGTTCGCCGGCGTTAACTTTTTTGACGCACAACTGCGTTGGCGCAGTTGTGCGTCAAAAAGTATAAATATGGCCCTAAGTGTCTTGCAGGAAAGGTGATGGTGTGATCATGTATTATATGCGCTAAATTACCCCTTGGCATACATGATAAGGATATTGCAAGTCACCTTGAAGTTCCATAACCTTACAAAGGAACTCCTCAGTGACTTGCAATAGCCTTATAATGTACGGCTCAGGATACTTTATCCCACCTATATTAGAGTGTCCACCTTCTTCCGTAACATACAAGACATTCACTGATAGCAACAATAACAACTGTTATCATCATGAGCCATCAGTGCCATGTTTATTTAGTCTTTAGAAAACAAGCACACATCTTTAGAATGGCACAAGTGAAGAACCTACTTTTACATATTGAATCTTGACCTCTCACCGTGGACCATTCTATTAGCAGCCTTAGCAACTGCAGTGCAGTACAACATGTGCTTGTGTAGTGAGAAATGGCTACATAATTTTTCCAATTTTAACTTCTTGTATCTTCAAACATTTAGTTGTTTGTTTGTTGGGCCTAATGAGGAGCCGCTCACTGGAAGACAGAAGATAAATTGTCAGCCTATGATTGCAATGTAGCTTACTGGTGGCTGAAACAACCCAATGGCATGAGTTCTTACACAGGCCAGCAGTGTGAGGGGTGGTATGCAGTTTGTGTAGTTCATCTATCTAGCAATGGATAAAGAACTCTTGCTTGCAATCCATGTATAGGAGATGTTTCTTCACAACACTTGTTGTAGATGGTTTGTGAGGTTAAGCTTCACCCAGTCATTGTGATTTGTGTATGCCAGTGTCCTTTAAAATGCTTGCTACTGGGTAATCTTACTCTTTGTCCCAACTTTTTTCCCTTTTGTCTCCTTCCAGGAGACCAACTACTATCTAAATACACTGCTCACCATTTTAAGATGTGTTCAAGAACTACTTGGATCTTTCAACTGGAGTACTGGATAGGAGCAGTGCTTAATTTGTAAATAAAAAGGTGCCGGTGCCCAAAGCCCTCATCTTAAACAAGCGGCTGCTGCAATTAAAGGTGCGAACACGGAATACTGAGGCAGCGTAACCCTGAAGCCATCTTCAATCCATATAAAGTCACTCCCTGCCCCTTCAGCTCACACCTGCAGCTTTCTGCTTTCTCTCATTGTGACGCTCTTTCGTTTTTCTCTTCCTCCGTCTTCCCCGTATGTGTCTTTTGCTCACAGCAAATGCTTGAGGCAGGAGACCAAGCGCCGGCCCCAAAAAAATAAGTGCTGGTGCTCGGCACTAGAAACAAGAAGCACAAATTGAGCACTGGATAGGAGTGCTAGTCTTTCTGAGCTGTGCTAGACACGGCTGTAAATCTTATCTGGTCACATATGTTGTCCATTCAAAGACTTTTCTCCCTCCTCCATGCCATCTCACTCGTTTGTGTTTTGTTTATTATTTCACGGTCCGTTTTTGGTTAGTGGCTAGTGTAACGTGTTTAACTAATAACATTTTTGGTTTGTAATGCGTTTTAGTTATTGTGAAATCTTTTGGTGCAAACTATTGCTTTGGTGACTGTAATGTTAACAGTTTTGTCAATGTAACTTTGTGCATGTTTAAAGCACAACAGATTATGTAATTTACTTATGACCTTGGAGGGGAGTTGTTATAACAATGTAAATAGTTTATTTTTGAAAAATATATATTTTTGGAAAGAAGTGGGTTTGTGATGTCTCCGGGCATTAGCTCTCCTCCCCACTCTGCTCTTTTAAGCACCCCTCTTTCTATTCTACTCAGTAGAAAAAACACCTATCTCTACCTACCGCTACCTACACCTACCTCTACTTATGCCTACCTATACCTCTACCTACACCTACCTCTACCTACACTTACCATTACATCCTCTAACTCTACATAACTCTACCGCTACCTACCTCTACCTACACCTACCTCTTCATACAACTACCTCTACCTGCACCTACCTCTATATACACCTACCTCTAACTCTGACTACACCTACCTACCCCTCTACCTACACCTAACTCTACCTACACTTACACCTACCTCTACCTATACATACCTCTAGCTACACATACCTCTACCTGCATCTCTATCTACACCTACCTCTAACTACACCAACCTCTTCCTACACCTACCTCTACCTTTACTTACACCTACCTCTCCCTTTACCTACCTCTACCTACATCTACCTCTACTTCTACCTACACCTACCTCTACCTCTACCTACCCCTACATCTACCTACACCTACTCTGTCTGTACCTACACACACCTCTACCTACACCTACCTCTACATACAAATACATCTACCTACAAGCACCTCTACTTACACCTACCTCAACATTTACCTCTACCTCTACCTACACTTACACCTACCTCTATCTACAACTACGTTTACCTGTACCTACACCTACCAGTACCCACACCTACCTTTAATTACCTCTGTCTCTACCTACTTCTACTGCTTCCCACCTCTACCTCCACCTCCACCTACCTCTAACTACACCTACCTCTAGCTCTACCTACATCTACCTTTACCTACACCTACCTCTACCTGTCCCTACCTACATCTACCTCTACCTACACCTCTACCTACACCAACCTCTACCTACACCTTCCTCTACTTACACCTCTACTTACCTCTTCCTCTACCTACAACTACCTATACCTACCTCTGCCTATACCTACCTCTACCTCCACCTCTACCTACCTACACCTACCTCTACCAACACCTACCTATACCTAAGTCTACCTCTACTTACACATACCTTTACCTACCTCTACATCTACCTCTACCAACACCTACTTCTACCTATGGATACCTCTACCTGTACCTACACCTACCTACACCTAACTCTACCTACAACAACCTCTACACCTACCTCTAACTTCTACCTAACTATCCTATGCAGCTCTCACTCCTATATATTCATCATGATGCATAATTCCACCACACAAATACACTTCACACCACACAATTCCACAACTAACAATTGTAATTCAATTTACAAATTTAAAATCCAAACCAACATCTCCCTCTACCTACACCTACCTCTACCTACTTCTAACTCTACCTACCTCTACCTACCTCTAACTCTACCTACCTCCCCCTACACCTACCTCTCTGTACACCTACCTCTACATTTACCTCTACCTATATCTACATCTACCTACAACTACCGCTACATGTACCTACCTCTACCTAGCCCTGCCTCTACCAACCTCTATCTCTACCTACCTCTCCCTACACCTAGCTACCTACCCTACCTCTAACTACACGATCCTCTTTCCACACCTACTACTATCTACACCTACCTGTACCTCCACCTCTACCTACACCTATCTTTACTATACCTACCTCTACCTACACCTTCCTCTACTTACACCTACCTCTACCTACATCTACCTCTACTACACCTACCTCTATCTATCTCTACCTACACCTACCTCTACCTACACCTACCTCTACGTCCCTCTACCTCTACCTACTTCTACCTCTACCTACCTGTACCTCCACCTCTATGTACACCTGCACCAACTTTTACCTACATCTACCTCTACCTACACCTACTCCTACCTACACTTACCTTAACTCTACCTCCACCTACCTCTACCCACACCTACCCATATATCTACCTCTACCTACACCTATACCTACCTCTACATACACATATCTCTACCTACACCTACTGCTACCTCTACCTACACCTACCTCTACCTACACCTACCTAAAACTACCTCTACATCTACCTACACTTACCTCAGCCTATCTTCCCTGTCCTACTCTTTCATCAGTGTAATGTTTGGGTGGGGGCCTACCCTCCTCCAGCGCAGCCTGCAGTGAAACAGGAATGTTTATTAATTGGTTTAACTTTAATACCAATGAAGAGGCACAGTGTAATCTACCGCAGGCTGCAGACCAGCGTTGACATTCATTCATCCATGGCTTTAAATGGGATATTAATAAAGGAGGAGACTGTACACTCTTGTAGCTTCCCGAGCAGTATTCATATAGACATTCATCCATTAGTTTAATATTGAAACTGGACAGTGTATTAAGCCGCAGACGGCAGAACAGCAGTACAATGATTTATTCATTCATTCATTTAAACGTAGTATTAATGAAGGGGCACAATGTACACTCTTGCACCTTCCAGAGTAGCATTCATGTAGGCATTCATCCATTCATTTAATTTCAATATTGATGAATATGCAGCGTGTACTCCTCCTCAGCCTACAGAACAGTGTTATATTCATTCATTCGTTAGTTTTAACATAGTATTAATTAAGGTACAGACTATACATTATTGCAGCTTGCAGAGGAGCATTAATGTAACCATGCATCCATGGGTTTTTAATGTGAGATTATTTATGGTGCGTTGTTATGAAGTGTAAATACTTTACTTTTGTAAAAACAAAAAGTTTGTGATGTTGCGTCCCAGTTGCTTTGTTTTGTGGGTATTTTTTCTTTTGGAGAACAATTTATTTGTATATTTTCATTTTAAACGCCCTCACACTTCAATGTTGGCATTTTACTATGGTTTTATCTTAACATTTCCGTAAGTCACATCCATGTCTCAGGGCACCAGCTCCCCTCCCCACCTCCTCTCTTCGTAGGCGTCCGTCTCTTCACCCATTGCCCCAGCTGCACTCTCCATCGGACTAAGCTGAGGCCATCTGTAATGTACAGTGCACCCTAGACCAATATATCAGCTTTACAAATTGGAAACCCGTGCTCAGTAAAAGTGCACACGTTGTAAGTATTACCGGCAGACCAGTACTATGTACCAACCCTACTAACCCTTAAGCAAACCATGTTTTCACATATCATAGACTCTTTGGGCCAGATGTACAAAAATGCAATTTTGCATTTCCTAAATAGCGACTTCATAGAAATCGCTATTTAGGAAATGCAAAATGCTATGTACAGAGATAGTGATTTCCTAATAGCGATCCCCACAAAGTAGAAATCGCAAATATGGAATGCCATTGCATTTGTGCCAATAGACTGGTTTTGCATTTCGCTATTTGGGAAATGCAAAACCAAGGATGGCATTGGGCAAAAGGCCCCCTTGCTGCGTCTCAAAAATAGCGGTGCACAAGTAGAAAACACATATGCCCAAGGGGCATATGTGTGCTCAATTGCAAAAAAAAAAAGCGTTTTGGGATTCTTTTTGAGGTCGAGCGCGCAAGGCTTTGACCTGCTGTAAGTATTGTGGGCTTTTAACCACGCCCACCGCATGCCCATCACTATCTCTCTTTCACAGGCTTGTCTTTCAAAAATCCTTTATTGTCATTGATGAATGCTTTTGGTTTTTCCCTCCTTTGGGCGGTTTTGTTACCCCTTTGGGCATCGACCCTGTTACATGGATAACTGCGTGTTTGCCGATACGTTTGACTGCGAGCGAACTTCTTTTTCCTTTTCTTTTTCCCCACCCTGTTCAATATCTACATGGCTCCGCTCGCCAGCATCGTCCGCCCCCACGGCCTCAACATCATTTCATACACCGACGACACCCAGCTCACCCTCTCCCTCACGAGGAACCCATCTACCGCCAAGAACAACCTACACGCCGGACTCCTCACCATCGCTAGCAAGCCACCTCAAATTGAACTTAGGAAAAACCGAGATCATTATCTTCAGATCCAACAAGACAGCATGGAACGACTCCTGGTTGCCTGCCACTCTAGGACCACCCCGACACCCACCACCCACGCATGCAATCTCAGCATCATACTTGACTCGTCTCTCTCCATGACTCAGCAAATAAACACCATTTCATCCTCCTGCTTCAACAACCTCTGCGTGCTACGCAAGACCCTCAAGTAGATCCCAATAGAAACTAGAAGAACGGTTACCCACGCCCTCAACAGCGGCAGACTGGACTACGGCAATGCCCTCTACGCAGGGACCACAGCCAAGTTACAGAGAAAACTCCAGCACACCCAGAACGCTGCTGCACGTCTCAACCTCAACCTCCCTCACCACAAGCACATTTCCACCCACCTCAGATCCCTACACTGGCTGCCCATCAACAAAAGGATTGTCTTCTAAATCCTATTCCACACTCAAAAAGCCCCCCACAACACCGGACAGGCCTACCTCAACAAACGAATCAACTTCCATGTCCCGACCCACCAGCTCCGCTCTGCCGACCTCGGTCTCGCAACAGTCCCCCGCATCCAACACACCACCTCCGGTGGCAGGTCCTTTTCCCACCTTGCAGCCAAAACCTGGAACTCCCTCCCCACCAACCTACGCAAGACCCAGGACCTCCTAACTTTCAGGAAGTGCCTCAAAACATAGCTCTTCAAGCAGTAACATTCCCCCCCACCACCCCCTACCCCCAGCGCCTTGAGACCCTAACGGGTGAGTAGCGCGCTTAAGAAATTTGATTGATTGATTGATTGATTTGTGTGTCTCCTTGGCGGTCAAGCTCGTGGCGGCCATTGCACTTTGAATTGGCTCGCTTATGTCAACTATATTACTTTTCAATTTAAGTGACAAGAAATGGCCAGTTAGGAATTTACAAAGCTTATAGCTCTAACTTGAGAAAACGTGAGACCCATTGCATTGCAAAAGCTTGTTTAAGTTGCACATGGTTACCATCGACTTCGAGTTGATGGTGATTACATTTCCTAAATGCCGAAATCGCTTTTAAGAAATGCTTCATACATCAGAATTGGAATCGCACACAGGTAATCCCTATTTGCAATTTTACATTCTGGGGGTTGCAAATTGTGATTTCTACAAGGTTGAAATAGCAATTTGCGATTTCATAAAGGTCTTTGTACATCAGAAAAGGTCATTTGGTATTTTTTAATGGCCCAAAATACCGCTTCGTACTGTTAAAAAAATGCAAAAGGGCTTTATGCATCTTGCCCTATATCATTATTATTTGGAAATTCATAATTACCTATTTTATTTTTTATTTAAATGCCCTTCCTTATTTTAAAACTATTTCCCTTAGTCCTAGCCGTTCTAGCTTTTTCTATTTTTAATGATCTCAACATTATGTATAAGTGGCAGAAAGCTGTGTTGGAGTTTATTAGCACCTGGCTTTATTGTAAATTGTTCGCACTTCTTTGGAATTTACAGTGGGTGGTTCAGGATGAAGATGAACCCTCCTGAGAGGGGACCGAACAATCAAAATGTGTGTCTGGGCGGTAGTGTGCTTTGGCAAATGGTCCACTAATTACTGCCATTTCACTGGGAAACGGTGAAAAGAAAGACTGCAACTCTGATAGTCTTAACTTTTGTTAGCTCCATGTTTACCATTGTAACTTTTTTCACTATCACAAGCATTTAATCAACATGTGTATGTCGCCCATCTTTTCACCCATCACCCAGCTGCACTCTCCGATCTGCAAGACCCCCATATGCTCTCTGCTTCTTGCAGTATGACCCCCTTCCCTCTCCCCTTGCTTCCATGTGCTTTGTGCAGGAGCCTCCTCTCTCTTCTTTATATTCAAGTCTGTGCACATTTAAAGCACAGCGTGCTGCTTCGCAGTGGAGTACGTTGTTTACTTATGACCTTTTATACACGGATTTTAGAGAGGGGATGTGGATACCCCCCTCAAACTATATACTTTTTATCTGTTGTTTTTTCTATAAAATATCATGCCCATGCTACCCTTTTTATACTGCAGGGGTCCCTAACCTTTTTTATAATGACTAGTTATTTTCAATAAAAGTCATTGAAAACTACTAACGTTATTACTGTTGTAATGCTAACTATATCGAATGAAATTACATTAGTGGTCATCATATGCCTGGTTACTACCAGCACTGATCACCACAGTGCAACAGGCATGTTTGCAAGCAAACATTTAATTTAAAAATTGTCAATAAGGAAACTGTTTTTAATAGGTAATACATAACAGCCATAACTTCAATGCCCCTAGTATCACCATCTGTAAAAAGTCTCCCAAGTGCCACCTAATTTATCACAACAAATATCAGTTTTACATATATTTTTGAAACAGCCACAATGCTCTACAACATAGCTTCTGTCTCAAGTGTATTCACCACTTCCTAAGTGAAGTACCTATCCCTCTTGATCTTCCTGTCTAACTATTCTATGCAGCTCTCACTCCTATATATTCACCATGCCACATGATTCCAATACATAAATGCACTCCACACCACACAATTCCACCCCACACAATTCCACAACTAATAATTGTAATTAAATTTACACATTTAAAATCCAAACCAGATACATCCCCTACACTCCAAATCAAAACACATAGATAAAAGACATTGGCCCTCATTATAACCCTGGCGGTCGGTGATAAAGCGGCGGTAATACCGCCAACAGGCACGCGGTAACCAAAATGGAATTATGACCACGGCAGATACTGCTCAGAAAGACAGCCACTTTAACACACCGGCCCCCACGGCGGTAGCAACAAGCACCACAGCGGTAGCCGCCAACAGCCAGACGGAAGACAATGTACCGCCCACTGTATTAAGACACACCTATCTGCCACCTTTTCCGGGCGGTACCAACGACATCAAAAGCACGGCGGGAACAGAACATAGAAGTCTGGAGACTCAGGGAACAACCACGCCGCCATGGAGCCCGAGTTGCACATTTTCCCCATGCTTGTCTACCGTTTCCTGCATTACGAACATCAACACCGGCGAAGACGACCACGGTGAGTACTGCCACCTAGCACACAAGGGAGCGGGGGAGGAAAAAAGAGAGTGACACACACACGAAATACACACACCCCCACCCGCAACACAATACACACAACTAGATGCAGTGGCATTACATATCCACCACGTACCCATCAGGAATGATGCAATACAAAATGATTGCAAGAAAGTGAGTGTAATACGATAAAAGAACATGAATAAGTGCATCAATTTACAAACATATATACATATTTACAAATGGAGGGACACTGCCCAGTCCTCAATGTCCATAGGCCACAGGGCCACAACACATGGGCCAAGGCCCCACCTCACTCCTGCAACAACACGAAGAGAACACTGCAGGGGCATCAGGTCGAAAATACACAGGCACCTCAGGGGGACGGGGAATGTGGGGGGCACGTCAGCCGGAAGATGGTACAACACCACTGGTCCTGGCGGGGGCAACATGCCCTGTGCGATGTCCTGGGGAGTGCAAGGCTACAGTCTCTCAAGTGGGTTGGTTGCCCACTGCTTGGTCGTGGGGAGTGCAAGGCCACAGTCTCTCTAGTGGATGGTTTTCCCACTGCTTGGTCCTGGGGAGTGCAAAGCCGGAGTCCCTCTCCACTGGTTCTGGAGGGGGCCTTGTGCCCAGTGTGCTTCATCCTGGGAAGGATAGGGTGTGTGGATGGCATCTTCCACTGGTTCTGGAGGGGGCATTGTGCCCTGTGATGCAGATCTTGGGGAGTGCAAGGTCACAGTCTCTCACCTGGGCGTCACACCTACAGGATTTAAAGGTTTCAGGACGCACTACAGCCCATGGAGGCAGGACTACACACTGTCTGCCGGCGGTGACGGCTGCTCAGTAGTGCCAGTGGCGGGGCTGGTGTCGGGGCTGGCAGCGGTGGGGGGAGGCTCCAGCCCTTCCCCTGCAGCCTTGGACGGCTGCCCACTGGGGCTGCTGCTACTGGCGGTGGTGCTGGTGGTGGTGCTGGCAGTGGTGGGGGGAGGCTCCAGCCCTTCCCCAGCTGCCCCCTGGGGCTGCTGCTGCTGGCAGTGGTGCTGCTGGCGATGCTGGTGGCGTGAGCTGGCAGTTGTGGAGGGAGGCTCCAGCCTTCCCCTGCAGCCTCCGACGGCTGAACCACCATGGTTGGTGGTGGGGGCTCCGAATGAGACCCAGCACCAGGCCTCCTGTCCTTCCTGCCTGCAGGTGCAACCCCCTTGCCCTTCCCTTTCGCAGCTGGTGGTGTCTCCTTGCCCTTCCCTTTCACAGCTGGTGGTGCCTCCTTGCCCTTTCCTTTCACAGCTGGTGGTGCCTCCTTGCCCTTCCCTGATTCACCTGGTGCAGGCACACTTTCAGTGCTGCTGGCTGGTACCCAGGATCCTCTTCCACCTGCAGTAGCTGTCGACACTACTGTGGCCGTGGACTGGGTGGCTGAGGTGCTCGCCTGGGTTCTGACCACCCTGGCCCGATGTGAAGGACGGGGGGGAGTGGCAGGGAAGTGGTCAACAGTGGAGAGGAAAAGCTTCTTAGGGACATTTTGGCGGAAAGAGGGTGAAGGTTTGGGAGTGGAGGAAGAGGAAGTGGTTGTAGGAGGTGTCTGTCTGCTGTGTTTGGTGCAGGTACATGGGCTGGATGCTGTTGTGAGGTGGATGGCTGTTGGGTGTCTGAGTGCTTGCGTTTGTGTACTTTGGAAGGAGGGGGCACAGACACAGTGGGAGAGGACACAGGGGACGTGTGCATGGATGTGGGGGTGGTGACTGCCAGTGAGGGGCGTGTAGTGATAGGTGTGAAGGTGGTAGTGAATGAGGATGTAGTGCATGCAGGTGTGAGTGTAGATGCTACTGGGAGGGAGGTGGATGATGAGGAGGAGGGGGACAGAGTGGAGGCAGTGGATGTTGGTATGTCTGATTCTGGATGGTGTTTGTCTGAGTGCTTGTGGGATGATGTGTGGTGCTTGTATTTGCCTGAACCACTCCTGTGTGTTGCCCTGGGTGCATGCTGGTCTGACTGTGTGCTTGCGATAGGTTGGGGTTGAGGGGAATGGGACTGGGAAGAGGACGTTGGAGGGGGGAGGCTAGTAACAAGGACAATGGCTACCATCAGAGAGGAGGAGAGAGCCTGGATTGATCTCTGTTGGGCCGCCATGCCAGAATGAATGCCCTCCAGGAATGCATGTGTTTGTTGCAAATGGGCTGCCAGCCCCTGGATGGCATTCACAATGGTTGACTGCCCAAAAGAGATGGATCGCAGGAGGTCAATACTCTCCTCACTCAGGGCAGCAGGGCTAACTGGGGCAGGGCCTGAGGTGCCTGGGGCAAAGGAGATGCCCACCCTCCTGGGTGAGCGGGCACGGGAAACACGATGAGGGGCTCCTGGGAGGGTGGTGCTGATACGCGGGTGGCGGCTGTACCTATAGGTGGGTGGGCACAGAGGTGCCCGCCACCCATCGGGGAGCTTCCATTGGAGGAGGTATCACTGTCTGAACTGTCCCCTCCTGTCTCCGCCGTGGTGCTCCCCTCACCCTCGATCCCACTGGTGCCCTCACCCTAGGTGGATTCGGTCTCCAGGGCCATGTGGGATGCAGCTCCCTCTGTCACCGGTGCCTCTGCTCCTCCTGCAAGGCCCTCAGGATGCATGATTGCCAAGACTTGCTCCTCCCATGTTGTTAGTTGGGGGGGAGGAGTTGGGGGTCCACCGCCAGTCCTCTGTACAGCTATTTGGTGTCTTGCTACCATGGAACGCACCTTCCCCCGTAGGTCGTTCCACCTCTTCCTGATGTCATCCCTTGTTCTTGGGTGCTGTCCCACGGCGTTGATCCTGTCCACAATTCTCCGTCATAGCTCCATCTGCCTCGCAATGGACGTCTGCTGCACCTGTGATCCGAATAGCTGTGGCTCTACCCCTATGATTTCCTCCACCATGACCCTTAGCTCCTCCTCTGAGAACCTGGGGTGTCTTTGTGGTGCCATGGGTGTAGTGTGAGTGGTGTGTGTGAGGGTGTGCGGGGTGATGTGTTGGGGTGTGTGCTGTAAGGTGCGTGGATGGTGTATGGGTGATGGTGTTATGTGGCTCTGGTACTGTGGGTGCTCTTGGTCTATCTCTCTCTCTCAGTTGTCATTTTGTTTAGTCGCAAAGGGTTGTGTGTAGTGTGTGTGTGTGTGTTTTATAGTGGTGTGGGTGTGGTGTGTGTATGTGTGTCATGTGTGTGTAGTTTGAATTGTCCAATACAGTGTTGTTTTGTTTGATTATGTGCATTTTGAGTGCAGCAGTATGTACCACCAATGCTTTAGCGCCATTAAATGTCCGCCGCAGTGATTTGTGATTCATAATGCTGTGGGCGTAGTTCTGTTGGCGTAACAGTGTGGGTTTTGGTACCGCCAGTTTATCACTGAACTTTGGGCTGGCGGACTTGTGTGTGTGTGTCTGTATAGTGACGGATTGGTGTATGTGAGTCATAATATGGGTAGCGGTAATCCGCCGCGCCGGTGTATGTTGGCGGCAGTCAGCATGGCGGTAAGCGGGACTTACCGCCAATGTCATAATGAGGGCCATTGTCATTTACAACGCCAATAGTTTTAACGCTCACAAATGCGATACCTATTGCATTGCAAATGCTTGTTCTAAATGTAACCTAAATACTGTCTTTTAATGTAAAGTGGCCTTTAAATTGAATATATACTGATCAGCTATATGCATCAAATTTTATGCAATGCTGACATGCCCTTTAGTGATTTAGTGATTTATTTGTCTAATTTCTTCTGTGCTTTTTCAAATTGTGGGGAAAATAAAGCAAAGTCAAATGCAATACTGTATGGAAATGGGCCATATTTGTGTGGCCGCACAAGTAATGGGTCCACATTGACACCCCCCTCTAGCACTTGATGCTCAGTGTAGCAGAGCACAGTGGTCCAACGCCTACGCAAGTGAGGTGGTGTGGTGTAGTAATAACCATTCACTGCAAGCAATAGTAATACTTCATAACACTTAATAAATGTTTGTCATGTCTGTGCTTTTTATTTTGAAAAAGGAAAAGTTCATTCATTACATACACACTACTCAATTTTGTGCTGAAGTTTACAAAATAAGGGTGTTGGGAATACTTTTTGATGACATTACGTAATCACTTCTGACCCCTCAAAGGGGTCAAGTTCAACAAATCACATGTCAAAAATCATCATTTTAGAAGTAAATGCAATAATTGATCATAACCCTGTATAAATGCACTCATTGATAATAAAGTATAAGTACTTTGATCACAAGTTGTTGTCAACATCATTATTTCAATAAAACATTTACAAACAATATACATTTCTGAGGGATCTCTGTGTTTTTTGTGTTCTTGCAGCATTGAAAATGCAATTATAAAAATAGCCACTAGGGGCACAACATTATGGCCACACAACACTGTAATCATAGACTTTGCACACATTTTTAGACACCTTTTTGCCACAATAACTGTGACCATAAACGTAGCCCCTAGGAGGCTCCACATTACCAGCTGAAGAGCACATGCTCTGACACGGGGAATGCTTGAAACTCAAAGACAGTCCCAGGTTGGTCCTTCCTCTTTGGACCTCCTGACTTAGGGTCAGTACATTTCTTAAAATTCTTTGGGAGGGAGGCTGCCCTCTTCCTGCAGCACTACTACACTCTCCACCTTTCTTTGGTGGTGGCCCTGCCATCCTGGGGCCACCACAACACAGAGCTTCATGGGGCGCTCCCTTGGGATAAGTGAATTTTTAATGAGCGGCTCTCCTGTCTGTAATTTTCATGGACTGTCCATAAATTAGCCATAAAGTCCATTGTCTGTGACTGAATTCTTCACGGATGGCATTTGTCTGTAATCTTAGCCTTTCAGCCAAAGGGCAAGAGATAACGCCCACAAAGGATTCCCCAGCTGAAGTGGAGGGAATCTCTATAATGTGCATCTTACTGAAATCTATTCTTTAGAAGCACTTTTATCTTTAACCTAAATTCATATGTACATTTAGTAGCAGCCTATATTATACTGTGTTTAATGCGGGTTTAAAATAATTCCTTAAACATTCACAGAGCTTTCAGGGACCTCCTAGGACTAAAAATACACAAGTCACTTTTTCCTGCTGCACCAAACAGCAGAATTCAATTCTGTGGGCCTGTGGTTGCACACATATACATCTATAGTGATTGCATTAACCAAAAGAGGTTTCATAGCATAAAATAGTGCATTTCCTACTGATTAGTTTTACTTTTATTTATTTTTCAATTAAGGTGTGCACTATTTTATGTCTTTACCTGACGGTGAGCGATCAACAAAGTAGTTACAAAGTATTCCAGGCTCACAGACACCATCCGCATGGCAGTATCCATACTTTTTTAATGTCTTTCAACCACTGCATTGAACAGCTTTTACGTGGGCAAGTGTTAGAAATGGAGTCTCTAGTTGGCAGTCAGTTTACACCCTGTCCAAGTGGTGACCCTCACTCTAGTCATGGTAAGGGAGCCACACACCTAAGATTCACCCCTTGGTAGCTTGGCATGAGCAGTCAGGCTTATCTCAGAGGCAAAATATAAAGTGTTTGTACCCACACAAAGACACAGTGAAAACTCTACAAAGGGACACCACACAGCAGTTTAAAAAAATAGCCAATATTTATCTAAGTAAAACAAGACCAAAACAACAAAAATCCAACACACACAAAGATATTAATTTTTAAAGATTAAGGGCCACATGTACGAAGCATTTTGCACGTCGCAAATGGCCAATCGGGCCATTTGCGATGTGCAAAATGCAATTTGGGATGTACAGACTCATTTTTGCGATTCGGTAAATTATTTACCGAATCGCAAAAAGGATTTGCGAGTCTCAATTAGGAAGGTATGTACCCTTGCTAATTGCGAGTCGCAGTCCCATGTATGACTGTTGTGTGACCGTGGGTGCTAACCTATTCCCCATGGGACCCCTTCCCCTTTGTGAATGGCAAAGACCACTGCCTGCTCTGAAAAAATGAAAAGAAAACTTTGTATTTTTTGTTTTTGAAATGCATCTCATTTTCCTTTAAGGAAAACGGGCTGCATTTAAAAAAAAGAAAAAAAGAAAATCTGCTTTATTTAAAAGCAGTCACAGACATGGTGGTCTGCGGTCTCCAGCGGGCCACCATCCCTGTGAGGGTGGCAATTCCCAATGGGGTCGCAAATTGCGACCTACCTCATGAATATTCATGAGGTAGGTCATTTGCGACCCCCTTGTGAATCGCAAACAGTGTCATTGACACTGTTGAACACAAGGTTTTGCGACTGGCAAATTGCGAGTCGGAAAACCTATATTTCGTACATGTGGCCCTAAATCCCAATAAAGTGCTTAGAAACACAATAGTTCCAATTATGGTTATCACAACATCATTGACAGAGTCGTTCCCAACAGTCCGAAGCCACTCGTGAGGGAGTACAGCACCGGACATGGAGTCACATGGACCCCAGGTACACTACCTTAGAAACAAGGGAAAAAGGAAATGTTGCACCGAGTCGGGGAGGTGAGGCGTCACTAGAGCCAGTGCGGTGTCCGTTCCTTACTGTTACCTGTAAGGTGAGGTGTTGTTTTCTTAATGCGAGGCAGGGAAGGCGAGGTGTTGGTTCCTTACGATTGCACGGGACATGATGCAGCGTCGATGGTGAGGCATTGGTTCCTTACAGTCTGGTGGGGTCAATGAGTCTGGCAGGTCAAGACACGATGGGGTGACCTCTTAGGGTCGTGGTCACACCACAGGGCCACAGGCACCATGGTGGGGTTTGGGATCACAGACATCGGTGACACAGCACTCAGGACCCATAGTGTTGCAGGACTTCAGAGGTACTGTGGCGGCTTCGGGCCAGCAGCGCCAGGTCTGCAGCATCAGTTGCGGTCGTTGCACTCCAGCGGGGACCATGGGGAATGGAGTAGGGCAGCGGCGCCGGTTCTGGAGTCGTCCGGAGTCGATGAGCCTAGTTCTTCTTGTTTTCACCAGAACTCACTTCCAGGGCCCAGGAACTCGATTTGGCACCACTTGGCAAGTCAGGACTGTCAGCAAAAAAGCCTACTTGCTGGCAGATGTCTTTGATGTCCCTGAGACTTCTGACAGAAGGCAAGCTCAGTTCAACCCCTTTGAGAACCTTGGAAAGCAGGTTGTGGAAAGCAATGCCCAATCCTATCACTCCCAGGGCATAAGTAGCAGCAGCAGGCCAGTACAGCAAAACAACAGGCAGAGTGGCAGGTCCTCCTCAAGCATCCAGTTCTTCTCCCCGGCAGAATGTCCTCAGTCCAGAAGTGTTCTGAAGTTGTGGGGTCAGCAGTCCAATACTTATACTAATTTCTGCCTTGGAAGTAGGCAAACTTCAAAGGAAAGTCTTTGTAGTATACAAGACCCTGCCTCTTACTGCACTGGTCCCAGATACACTTTATGGGGTTGAAGACTGCTTTGTGTAAGGACAGGTATAGCCCTATTCTGGTGCAAGTGTCAGCTCCTCCCTCCTCTCTAGCCCAGGAAGACCCATCAGGATATGCAGGACACACCTCAGCTTCCTTTGTGTGACTGTCTAGAATGAATTCACAAACAGCCCAATGTTCAGTCTGACCCAGACATGTATTCCGCAGCCAGGAAGAGGCACAGGATGGGTAAGCAAGAAAATGCCCACTTTCTAAACGTGGCATTTTCAAACTTACAATTTAAAAAACAACTTCACCAAAAGATGTATTTTTAAATTGTGAGATCAGAGACCCCAAACTGGACATCTCTTTCTGCTCCCAAGCGGAAAATGCACTTAAACAATATTTTAAGGCAATCCCCATGTTCTCCTATTAGAGAGACAGACCTTGCAATAGTGAAATTTGTATTTAACAGTATTTCACTATCAGTACATGTAAAACATACTAGTACATGTCCTATATTTTGAATACACAGCACCCTGCCCCCGCACGGGGCTGCCTCAAGGGTGACTTACATGTAGTAAAAGGGAAGGTTAGGGCCTGGCACGTGGGATCACTTGGCAGGTCTAAGTGGCAGTTCCAAACTGCTCACACAGACACTGCAGTGGCAGGTCTGAGACTTGTTTACAGGGCTACTCATGTGGGTTGCACAATCAGTGCTGCAGGCCCAGTAGTAGCTTTTGATTTAAAGGCTCTGGCACCCCTGGTGCACTTTACTAGGGATGCACTAGTAAATCAAGTATGCCAATCATGGCAATTACCAACCCAATTTAGACAGCGAGCACTTGCATTTTAGCACTGGCCAGCAGTGGTAAAGTGCCCAGAGTCCTAAAACCAGAAAAAACAAAATTCCGCACAGGATCATAACAGAAGGTCAGAAGCCAAAAAGACAGCAGAAGCCACACCAAGCACTGACAGGTCTAACAGCGAGCCAACAAATTAACAAGGAGAGCCAAGCCAAGGGTGTGGCTCAGATCTTAGAGCCAGTGCACAAGTCAAGCCCTGATAAGTTTGCTATGTAAATCTTACAACAAACATCATGTAACATATGATAAAATTTAAAAAAATTGAACATGTGAAGCATTGATATTAATATGTCATATCTAAGTGTAATGAAATCAGCTTTTGGACAACTGGTATTCAGAACTCACGCATTTGAAAGTGCTTTTGTGTGCATTAATGAAGAAAAAATAGTTTTGGTGAAGTAAAATACTTGCCTAAGATTCCACAATTTAAGCAGGGAAGGTGCAGTTTATCCCGGATTTGTACTTTAACTTTGTACAAATCAGCCTGGAATTTGTCTTTCCTTTTGTTAAGGCTATGTTTTACTTCTTGTACATTTTTCTGCAGTTTTTATTTAGCTTGAACTTGACCCAAATGTATTGGAGCACTTTACATGACCACCACTTACACTACACAAGGTCACATTTATTGTTTATAGGCATGGAGGCATTAGGGCACATATTTATACTTTTTTAGCGCCACATTTGTGCTGCTATTTTGACAGAAAAATGGCACAAAGTTACAAAATACAATTGTATTATGTAAGTTTGCCCCATTTTTGCATCAAAAAGTGGTGCAAATACGTTGCTAAAAAAGTATAAATATGGGCCTAGGTGGTTTGCCCAGAATTACAGGATGTTGAGCCAATGCTGAGACTCGAACCTGGTTCCCCAGTTCCAAATTCGGCAGCCCTGGCCCTACCACCACATCCTGGGTAGAGGGGAAGAGGCAGGCTGAGCCACATGAAACTTCAGCTCATTATGGGCTCGATATTCCAACAGGACCTCGAGCTGATCCACAGCCAGGCTTCAGGCTAGAGCTTTCAGTGGCTGCACGCACCCACCTCTAGAATAGTTATATAATGTCTACAAAGTCAGTAATATTAGCATAGGCTGTCTGGTGTTCCCTTACCTTCATTATTTTGAAAGGCCTTCAGCATGCCGCTTATGAACTTGCACTGGGCGAAGCCATCTTGTGCGAGTGGGGAGCCCTAGCAAAGGTATTGCAGAAGCATAGGGTTTCTTCATCTTATTGAGTTTACAGATTCTAGTAGGAGAAAGCCAAGTGGAATTACCCTGGGTGGCACTGGGTAGAATGGTGAGTGGAAAACAATGAGTAGTGCAGTAAGCCCTCGTTAAAGTCTTTACGGGTAAACCCCGTCTTTTGTAGTGGGCGGCCAGACAGCCAGTGAAACACCCATTGGAGCTGTGCAGCTAAATAATGGTGTCCTAAGTCCGGACAGACTAATTCACCCACAATCATGGGTAGCTTTAGAGTGGAAAAAACTACCGGCAGCGCGCCTGCCCTGAAATCAGATGTGGAAGATACTGAGGTGTTGAAGGAAAGAGGTCTGAGAGGTGAAGGTTTGAAAAATAATGCAATAACTGGGGCAGCAACACCATCTTCGCTAGTGGTGCATGGCCCATTATTGATAGGGGAAGAGGAGACCAAAAAGCAAACTGGGCTTGGAGGGACTGAGTCGCTCTGCTCATATTTCCATCCCGCAAATCATAGGCATAATGGTGGATATTGATCCCTTGGTATCGAAAGGTAACTGATTCCCAGTTCAATCTGAACTCTACTTGTAAATAAAGGGGAAATACTACTGTATGTTCAAGAAACACTTCATACATTATAACACTTCATACAATATAAATCTTTATCATTCTTACATTATGCTTATGTAATTTACATCCCAAATATTTTGGCACTTAGGTATGAGCCAGATCACTGGTTCATCCTCAGCTCAGCTGCAGAACCATATTAAGACATGGGCAGAGTGGGAAATAGCCCAGCACATCCTTACAAATGGGGCTGGCACCTGCTCACCCTCCACAATCATGACCAGCAGACATTAGTACCAGCAGAGTTTGCCAAGGTGGGTGGATGCTGCTTGTTCAACCACTTGGCAATGCCTCTTCTGTTTCTCTCCTTTCTGCAGAGACAAATCTCTAAGTACACAATACTTTTCAGTACTCATGGCGGGCCAATCATATCTGATTTTAGGAAATGTCCCACCTTGTTTTTCTCATCCTTATTTGTCTTGTCCTTAGCAACAACCCTTTAAATCCGTTTCTGTGTATCTCCCATCTGATCGCAATTTCATCCTGCTCTTTAATTCTATTTGTCTGATATACTTGGCTCCCAGTTCTGAGCTAAATGTAGAGATCAAGAAGCACACTCTAGTGCTGTGAGACTACAGACAAGTTGTGGGTACCTGACATCCTGACATTGAGTTGGAGAGTGTCGCCCACACCATCTGCTCTGCCTCATTGATTTAATGTTGACTGGAGGTTGAGGCAAGCCAGATGTTTTTGTTCTTCTTGTCTAAACTAGCCTGTGTCACCTCCTGAGTTTTTGTCCTGAATTTCGACATTCTGTCCTGAATTTTTGTCGGGAATTTTGATCCTTTGTCCTGAATATTTGACAGTCCTGTCCAGAATTTGCCTCCATGTCAGGTAGTCACCCTAGGAGAGACCTCTTACGTGTTTTTCCTTATGTTGCCATGTGGCCACGCGCCATACAGCCGTACCTTTGTTTTGGCGGGCCATGCCTCACTTGGGCAACCCTATGTGCAGAACAGGCCGGGAGTAGTTGAAGGAGCCCACCCCTCCCTTTCCCGCCAGCTCCTCACGTGTGCAGCACTCTTTTGTGCTGCCGCAGGAGCCCGCAGGGTGCGACTTGTCATGATGGCCTCCTGCTCCCCTCAGACACAGGCTTGGAGAGTGGGACAGACCAGCCTCTAGTGGGGAGAGAGGCTGTGCTCCCCCTGCATCTGCCTGTGCCAGGCCCCAGGAATGGGGTCCTGGGCCCATCCCTGCATGTCAGCATTCTTGATTTTTCTTTGTCAAGGGGACCCAAATTTGGGATCCCAGGCCACATTGTCGCTGCATGGTGGGCCTCAATGGCACTCCCATTTTCTTAAAGCTGCAGGGGTCTGGGGATGGGGTCCTGGCCCCCAATGCATAATGTGGTCTGGGAACTGCAGGCCTACTGGGGTCTGGGGAGGGGGTCTCCACACGCCCTCTCCTGGGGATGTATATAAAAAAGGTTCCTTGTGGCCACCACCAATCCCTGGACAATCCCAAGGAGGTTGGAAATGCTTTGGCAGCGGGGCTCAACACACTGTGGTCCTTGCTGGGGGTGTAAAAGGTCAAATTGTTTGCCAGCTCATATCTTGTGCTCTGTTGAGCTGTTTGCATGATTTTGGGATCATCTTGCTGTGAGTGGCAAGCCCTAGCCACCAGTAGCACTTTCCTTAGGGTTCCTGGCCTCTAGAGTGTCAAACCCTGCAGGGGCTGGTCTCACCGGCTCCCTGCGCCAGCCTTGGTTCTTGGTCTCCTCTTTGGCGCAGAAGCCCAGTCCATCTCCCAACTAGTCCTCAGGGGGTGCAAGGAACCAGCTTCCCTGGTCCTGAGGAGAGCCCCACTGGGCCTGGGGGCTAGCTGTAGTCAGAGACCTGGGTTCAGATGGATGACAAGGAATTCCTCCATTATCCGTGACTCCTACCTCCAGTCCCAGTGTCCAGCAGAAAGTCACAATCAAGAGAAAGAGTCCCCTTTCTACAAGACCTATTACGTGAGGGTGGTAGGTTCCAGCAGGTAGGATCTCTGGCCTATGCTGGGGTGCTAGATCACCTCTCTGCCACTGTCCCAACCTTCCTGCACAGCCTGGTGGGACATTCAAAATGGCGTCTCACAAGAGTCACTTGTCACATCTGTTCTAGGGGCCTCAGCTCCACCACTCACTGATATCACTGCCTGGGCTTTTCCCACCAAGTCTTCAAAGGGAGCCCCCTCCTGTGTTGGCTCCAGAGATCTCCCTCCTCTGTTTAGTGGGCTTGGACAGGCCCATCCTTGGTATAGTGTGACAGCTGATTGATTGATACAGAGCATTTATCCCCACCCCTTTCCTCCACAGGAGATGAGTGAAGCACTATTAATTGCTCCCTGTGTGAGGCGAGGCATTTTTTCCTGCCAATCAGGAGAAATGTAATTAACTTGGCACAGCAGTGTGACAAAAGGCCTGGCTCAGATCTTGAGCGGAGCCAGAGAAATATGACAATACTGGATGACTCATAAGTTGTGCAGATATCTTTATATCTTCATAACCCAGCTGTCTTTGTTTTTATATCCCCATATAGATTCTCCCACAGTGGATCTGTCGTGGACCACTGTTTGGTTTTGTATTTTTCTTTATGAGGACGCTTGGTGAGCTGAAGCAATGTTTAGAGGTCCTAATGAATGCCATTACACCTCTGTTGGGGGCTTAGCTGGCAGAAGCATGTAACCACATTTACTGACATGAGTGACACACAGGTAGTGTTAATTGAACACTACAGTGTGTCTCTCTTTTGCATTTTGAACTGTGGCGAGGGTAGGCATGAATAAAGTTATACCCTTATCCTGGAGTCAGTTTTAACCATCTTTTCACTTTTTCATTTACAATATGCTCTGTGTACCTCACCACCCTTTAGTTCATCATAGGGTTTCCATCTACTCTTTCAAAACATGTAAAGTGCTACTCCTTCCTAGTGAAAATCAACTCCCTTCCCCAGGGTGGCAGATTAACATCTGGAAGCTCAAACAGTAAACCATAAGTTCTTCAAACGTGGGTCTCCCATATATTTTGTGACAGTGTCAGAGCCCCTCATGCGAACAACAGAGTGGGGTCATGTCTCAGCACTTCAACAGTATCGTAGAGATAGGCTACTAGGACCCACAAGGGTGGGGAGAGACCCAGTGGCAAGGAACATGAAAGGAACATTTTGACATCTAGGCGTTTTTGACTCCAACGGCTCATATTGCCTCTGCTCCACCTAAACCCAGGCCTCCACCAGTTAAGTGAAAAGTATAATTTGCGATGCGCAGTCACTTAATGTTTGGCAGGAAACAGCAAGGAATATGTGAGGGCTGCATCACACAGTTTTCTATTTACATCTAGAAAGGAAGCCTGTTGCTGTTGAAATGACAACTTGTAGTCAAGGAACAGGAGAATTCCTGCACTTTCAAAGGCAAAGGGGCCGGATTGTCTTGCAGTACAAAGTATTGTGTCGTTGGCTCTAAAGTTTACCCACCATGGCACTACCAGATGCACGGGGCCCCTAGTGGAGGTCACCGCGCAGGCGCCTGATGAGCTCATTCTGCTGTGAAGTAAGGGGACTACCCCTCAGGGACCACAGTGGTGGATAGCCATGTCTCAACAAATGTAGTGGAGTCAGTGCCCCCTGGTCCCTCCAGGAAAGCCAACAGTAAGGAGGTTATTACACCTCAATCTCCCCTCTGCATTCTCCATTCTACCCTCCAGAAATCAGACTGTGCGAGTAAGTTCTGCTACTTCACAAGTAAGGTTCTCGGTTGCCGCCTTGAGGGCTTCTATGAACTACTCAGTTTGGGAGATTCTGCCTGACAGTTTATGCTGGTCCTCCCTTAGGAGGCCCAGCTCACCCACCACTGCATCCACTCTGTCACCCCGGTTGGTCCTGGTGTCAGTGATGGTGTCAAGAATTTTGTCCAGCTTCACTTCTCTTGTGTCCAGTGCGGCAGGAGACAATTGTACGAATGCCTCCCGAACCGGAAGGGGCTCTTGACTCATGGTGCGAATATCACCTTGTGGCATCACTGATTGTTAGCTCCACTCACCCCACATCACCCCATTCAGTAGGCTCACCATCACCAAATGGCTCAATCGGGGTCCACCGCAGCCCAAAAGCCTGATGGCCAAAGAGAGGACCCACTATTCCCACAAGTCAGCATGCCAGGGAGGCACATGCAGTCCTATTGGCTATTTGGCTTCTGTGCGCCAGATGATGTAGGACCCTCCAAGGCTACTGCATATGAATAGATAGGGGACAGCAAACCATGTGATAACCATCCCAGGCGTATGAGGTCTATTAGAAATGGGGTTTCTGGTTGGCTAGGGTATGCACGTAAGCCAGGCAGAACCCACCCACTCTAGTCAGGACGAGGGAGTTACACACCCAAGATAAGCCCTTCTCACCCCCTTGGTAGCTTGGGACAAGCAGTCATGCTTATCCCAGAGGCAATGTGTAAAGTGTTTACACAACACTCACAACACACGTAAATACGCCACGAAGGAAACAACAACCAGTTATATACAAATGAACTGTATTGCATTAAACATCATTAGACCAGAAGCAACATGTATAAGTAATACCCTGCTACACAAGCAGTTGTCAGAACATCACAAAGGTTACTAGTACTCCGCAAAAGTCAGCAGTAGTCAAATAGACATCGAAGTTACTGGTATTCTGCAACACAAGCAGTAGTCAGGTTGTCATCACCACTAAACATGCACAGGTCAGGATAAACACATTGTCATGAATGCCTAGACATCATCATGGGTGGGCATAAAAAGAAACATCACCATATGGCAAGTTATCAGTATCACCAACATAAATGCTGAGAATATTTCTATATGGCCTATGTCATCCACCATAAATCACATCTGTGAGGTTCCTAGCGCTCCTGTGCATATGCTAGACACAGTACGGTGGATCTCCATTCACCATGAAGAAACCAGGTGCTCCTGCGTTCCTATTAGGGATTATATGGTGGATCCCCATCCACCACGTTCACCACAGGAGCTCTTGTGCCCCTATTATTGAAAGTACAGTAAGTGGCGGCTTTGGCAGGGACGGGCCCTGCGATGAGGATTCCCATTCCTGTCCTGCCAACTGTACTATAGATGCCCCCTAAGGAGATGCCACACAAGGAAGAGGGAGAGGCACCCACATGGATCTCGTTGGCAGGGAGACCTCTCTTCATCTTCCTGCATACACTTCGGGTCCAACCACTTGCCGCATCTGGCACTGATCAGACTCCGGATTTTCGCCAGCTCCCCAATCAGCCGCCTCCACTCAGAACATGACCATAGCCCTCCTGGGCTTCCTCGGCCACTCTTTCTTTCTGGAGGGGAGCAGCCCATACCGGAGAAGCCCACAATACCCGCTCACCAAGGCTGGCTCCTTAGCCATGCAGCAGCCCCTCTGGACCCATCCGGGTCGCAGCAGTGATTTTACGACTGCAGTTCCTCCTTGTGCCCCGGGGGCACCATAGGGAGCACGATTGTCTGTGCTAACTCCTCTGCTTGTTGCAACCTCTCCCTCTTCGGAGAGGTGGGGAGGCACATGGGGTGACACTGGCACTTCCTTGCGCCCCAAGCAGGTGCTGAGTTCAATAATAAAAGTGCTCCTCATGTGCTGAGAAAATAAAATGAAAAATGAAGCGTTCCTCACGCTCTGGCACAGAGGGAACCCAGAGCTTCTGTGCCTTGGGAAAGAGAGTCCAGGGGAAAGAGGGCACACCACCCAGCCCCTGGAAACAGAAAGAGGGGAACAGGGCCTAAGCAAGTAGCACAGCACAAGGGTTTACAGGCAGTGTCAGTCCCTCTCAGTGACCTAGCAGGTCACAGTCCAGCACAACAGCAGCAGTACCAAGGCGGTTCCTGGAAAGTCCTTCCGGCAGCATCCAGTGCCTACTTCAGTAGTCCATTAGTGTCTAAAAATGTGGGGAAAACCCACTGTAATTATACTCATTTTGCGCAGCTTCCACAAAGAGGGAGAGGGGGCTCCAGCCAGCACTAACCGTTCCAGGAATGTCCCTTCTCTCCTCCAGCAATGGCTCCAGACATCAGCAAAGGGTAAACAAGCCATTTGTGTGAGGCCAGGGCACAGCCTTTACAAATACAGGTGTGCCCTGACTCTATCTCTCCCTTCCCAGGAAGACCATTCAATGTGCAAATGCATTCTTGTGACAACTCCACCCTCCCTGTGTGCAGGCTGTCTGAAAAGTATGCACAAAGCATAGCTGTCACTCTGCCCCAGACATGGATTGGAGGCAAGCTGCAAAACACCAGAGTCATAAGCACAGAGAAATGCTTGCTTTCTAAAAAGAGGCATTTCTATTACAGTAATAAAAAGTCCACCTACACCAGTAGGCAGCATTTCTCACTACCGTTACAACCATACCAAGCAAGCCTACACTACCCCTCATAGATAAGACAATACCACTTAGACATATGTTAGGACATTTCCAATGCAATCCTACGAGAGGCATCACTCACAGTAGTAAGAGACTAGATAGGCTGTTTGTCACTACCTGGACAGGCCACGCAACCAGACCCATGTCCTTCCTTTTACGCATACACCACCCTACCCATAGAGCTAGCTAGGGCCTACCTTAGGGGTGACTTATATATAGTAAAAGGGAAGTTTTAGGCCTGGCAAGTAAATTTACATGCCAGGTCCCTGTGGCAGTAAACTGTGCATGCAGGCCCTGACACAGGTTTCAAAGGCTACTTCTGTGGATGGTGCAAGCTATGCTGCAGGCCCATTAGTAGCACTTAATTTACAGGCCCTGGGCACAGGGATATCACTGTACAAGGGACTAACAGGTAAATTAAATGTGCCAATTGGTTGTAAGCCAATCATACCAAATTTAGAAGGGAGAGCACATGCACTTTAGCATTGATCAGCAGTGTTAAAGTGCTCAGAGTCCTAGAGCCAACAAAAAGAGTTCAGAAAAAACAGGAGGAGGAAGGCAATAGGTTTGGGGATGACCCTGTAAAAAAAGGCCAGGTCCAACAAGGTCCTTTACTCCTGTGTCCTGGTAAGCCAACCCGTCACATAGGCACTCACTGGGAGGCAGATTCAAGGAGCTAGGAGAGTGGGTATGGAGCAAAACACTAAAGAGAGGGCACGCCGATCCCCCAGAACCTCAAAGGAAGACAAAAGCTCTGGGAGGCTGAGTAGCACATGCAATTGTAAATAGTCCGCCTCACCTCCCGGCTGCCAAATGTCTTCTGGTGTCTTGTTGCGTGCTCCAACCTGGAGCCTCCGAAACTTTCAGCGCACCCTTGTTCTCTCCTATGGGAGGCAAAGGGGGATCAGAGCCCAAAGGAGTCTCTTCAGCCTGAACAGTATCTACAGGTGGAGGTGTAGGATGGAAAAACAACAAGTGATGGACGGAATGCTGAATAATGTCAAACATTCACCCCCAGTACAGAGATCTGGGCCTAAATCCATTGTTTTTTTTCTGCCCATGCCATTCCAGTTTGGACCCAGCCATATGCAAATCAGTCTTGACCCTGTTCCCCATGGGAACAGTCCAGCCCGAACTGCCAGGCCAGGTCCTCCCTAGACTGGAAACAAGCATCCTGGGATCGGTTTCGGGGTTTTGCCCCTCATCAGCCAGGCTAGCTTGAATCCAGTGGCATGGGAAGCACGGGACCCACGTCTGGGCATACCCTTCCCACTTAGGGCGACAAATGCAAAAACAACAAGTGATGGACGGAATGCTGAACAATGTCAAACGTTTACCCCCAGTACAGAGATCTGGGCCTAAATCCATCGTTTTTATGCTGCCCATGCCATTCCAGTTTGGACCCAGCCATATGCAAATCAGTCTTGACCCTATTTCCCATGGGAACAGTCCAGCCCGAACTGCCAGGCCAGGTCTTCCCTAGCCTGGAAACAAGCATCCTGGGACCGCTTTCGGTGTTTCGCCACTCATCAGCCAGGCTAGCTTGAATCCAGTGGCATGGGAAGCACGGGACCCACGTATGGGCATACCCTTCCCACAGGGCGACAAATGCAAAAACAACAAGTGATGGACGGAATGCTGAACAATGTAGGATGGACAAGAAAGGTCCCCGTGTAAGCAGCACCTCCCTGCTCATCATTGCTTGGAAAGCCGCAGCACCATTTCCTAGTCCAGGCCCGGGCCTCCAAGCAGCATTGCCACTCCTTTATCGATGCGGCCTCCCCTGCCGCTCTGGGGCTATCAGCAGAGATCTCGGCCTCGAGGTGGCCACTCGCTCAGACAGGCATGTAGCTGCGCAACACTCAGGCCACATAAGTTTGCAGTGGAGCAATTTGGGCCTCTTTTCCAGATTTTCCCAGGAGGGGCCCCCTGAACAGAACCCCGCCCTTTCCACCCGTGCCGGCCCACCGCCTGGCAGCTCAGATGGAAATGGATGCTGGGTCTCCCTCTGGAGCGAGAAGATTAAGCATCCGCCATCTTGAGGCTTCCCCTGCACAGAGCATCTTATGGTACAGGTTTAATGTCTTCACCCTTCAGGATGGCCAATTACTTAAGAAAGTAATACCTGTGCTAAACTTTTTATGTCTGGCAAAATGGAGGCACTATGACCCTAGGAACAAAGTAAAGATTGGTAAAATTAGAAAGCTTATATTAGCACAGATAACATATTGAGCACTACTTGGAGATTCTAAAGGATTCAGGATGATTTCAGCTCATCCTGTTGCTGAAAGTGTGACCCCTCCTTCACCTGGGTATCAGTTATAATTCCAATAAGTATAAATGTAAAAGATTTGTGTTACCTAGAGACTGAATTTGAAATTGGTGGTAACTACAATTGTTTTGAAAATGTTGTCCCAGTCGCAAAACAATCATAATCCCCCTGTGACTCGCTGTGACTCGCTTTTAGGAAGGGACGCCCTTTTCATGCCCCTTCCTAACAGCGATTCGCAAACCCTATTTTGTGAGTTGGTAATAGGTTACTGACTCCCAAAACAGGGTTGGTACATGGTACAAGGCCATTTAGCGGTCACAAACGGCTAATCTCGCCATTTGCGACCGCTAAATAGCTTTGTACATCTGGCCCTTAAAGAAGTATATGGACATGAATTGAAAATTCTTGACGCGTAAGGTAGAAACATTTTTATTACATGCCAGGACCGAAGGCTCTTATTATGCTTGTTTGAAGCTGTCCAATTACCACTGTAGCTACATCAACAACAGGTTTGTGATAGAATTTACGAAAAGTCTGCCGCCCTCATAATGTCCTCTAAACGAGAACCTAAGGCATATTTCTTGGAAGCCATGGCTCCCCTTGCAGAATGTGCCCCAAATTCTTCTGTATCCATACCAGCTTTGTTCATTAATCATTTCATCCATCTAGGTAATGTAGCAAGTGAAACTTCCTTAAAAGGTTTCTGTAACAAAATCAATAATTGACCCTGGAGTCTTGTCTGATTTCTTCAGTGGCCACTTCATTAGCTTTCAAACACTGAACTACACACAATTGTGGATTATCAGGAAACATCGGATAAGTTACTGACCTGCAATTCGTTTTTGTCCTTCTTGTGATGGTAAAGGTAACATCTTCAGGAGAATAAACTCTCCCTGCTAGATCCACTGCCCTGACATCTGACACTAGTTTACAGGAAATAAGGCAGAGTAACATTGTTAGTTTTACCGAAATCTGTTTTCAAGAAAGATACCTATTAGAAGGCCAATTGTCTAAAATTCGCAATACAACATCCACATCCCATAAAGAAGAATACCGGGCCTGAGGAGGATTCCACATACAGATACCTTTCATAAGCTTACAAACCAGAGGGTGTTCCCCTACAGGCTTACCTTCAATAGACTCATGACCAGCAGAGATGGCGGATCGGAAATTATTGACATTTCTATAGGCCAATCCTGAACCTGTGAGTTCAGCTAAGAAATTTACAATCAACTCAATGTCTGACCCCACGGAATCGAAACCCCGCCCGTCCCACCAACTACTCCATCTAAGCCAGGCTGAGGTGTACCGCTTATGAGTGCCTGCAGCCAAAGTCTGTTTGATTAAATCTGCAGCTTGCTGCGAAATGCCTGGGGAATTCCATCTTGACCTGAAACCATCCAAACCATCAATATCAGTTTGTCTGACAAGACCAGTGGATGTTCAAGACCCTCTGGACTCATCAGAAGATGGAGAATGAGAAACGGAGGAGCGCAAGCTAAATGTAGAGCAACCGGAAACCACGGTTGGGTTCTCCTGAATGGTGTCACCAGAACAATCTCCACCTTCTGTTGCTGTATATGAGACAGAACCCTGGAAATCATCAGGAACGGTGGAAAAGCATACCCCCAAAACTGCGTCCAGTCCTGAAGAAAGGCATCTGTCACCAGAGGGTCCAGACGCCAGCTGAAAAATTTCATTATCTGAGCGTTGAGACGTGAAGCAAAAAGATCCACGTCGCATGGACCCCACTCTCTAATTATCTGGAGAAAAATCATTGGGTCTAGTTTCCAATTGCTGGTATCCCTCATAAATCTGGAGTTCCAGTCCTCTATGGTGTTCTGGGAACCCGGAAGATAATCCGCTAGGACAACCAGATGATGGCTGAGGCAATAATGCCAGAATTCCTTGGCAATTTCTGCCAGGATCCTGGACTTCTTCCACCCCCAATTTGTTGACATACCGGACTGCGGATATATAATCCATCCTCAATAATATACCATAGTCCGTCTTCTGAGGGGAGAGGCTGTTTATTCAAATGAGTCCACCAGAAGTTCCAAGCTTTTGATGTGGAGATTCTGTTACGATCTCGACCATCGGCCCCCTGTCACCAAAGAATCGCAACGAGCCCCCCAGCCCTGACTGGCATCCGATTCTATCACCACTTCTGGATGAGAACCGAAAATGGCTCCGCCATTCCAAGCCTCCATATGTTCTAGCCACCAATGAATTTCTGACCTCACTTCGGCGGGTAACGATATCTGTTCTGAATAATTCAGACCTTTCTGCAGGTGTTGGATTTTGAGTCACTGCAGAGCACGATAGTGAAGGGTTGCTGGAAAAATGGCCTGAATAGACGAAGCCAGAAGACCCACTAACCTGGCAATCGTACTCAACGACACAGTAGGGCTGACTAATGCAGACCTCAATTCTCTCTTGATGTTGCGAATTGTCAGAGACGGAAGAATAAGCTTTGATCAGACTGAATCTATCCTGAATTCCAGGAAGTCTATCACCTGAGATGGACTTATTAGTGACTTCTGCACATTGATAAGGAAGCCCTGCTCCTGTAAGAGATGAATGGTCTATTTTAAATGAGCCAAGGGAGTCTGTGCATCTCGAGCCATCAATAATATGTCATCCAATTATATGATCAATCGCACTCCTTTAGCTCGCAGTGATTCCACCACTGGTCTCATCAGTTTGGTGAAGCACCACAGTGTGGATGACAGACCGAAGGGGAGAGCACTGAACTCAAGGCAGTGACCCCTCCGCAGGAATTGTAAATATTTACTGTGTGGAGGAAAAATTGGAATCGAGAGATAGGCATCATTTAGGTCTAGGCGGACCATCCATTTGCCTTCTAATAGAATATCTCTCAACATGTGTATTCCTTCCATTTTGAAGTGTCTGTACAAGATCCAACAATTGAAATCTTTTAGGTTTAACACAAGGCGATGTCCCCCACCTCTCTTGTCTACTAAGAAAATGGGGCTGATAAAACCATACAGGTGAGGGACTGAAAAAACGTACTACCCCTTTGTCGAGGGGCTGTGGGGTCCGAGTTGGACTTTGGTGCTCCCCGACTGCAACTGTCACTTTTCTAATTAGGGGAACCTATGTAACAATGCTGAAAAATTCTCATGAGAATGACAGAGAACACTCTCATTTTAGTGCTTTATATAAAAACTTAATAGGCAAAATACAGAAAAGGTGTAATGATCAAGTTTAGCAGCAAAGCATATGTCATAAGTACAAAGAACTCAGTACAGTTCTAAATTAAATCCGACATAGATTTGCCTTTTAAAGTAAGAATAGGGGGTCTTTAATTGTTACAGAGACCTACACACATATCATTCACAATGCTGCTGCTCAGCTCCTACTCAGGTTCCAAGAGGGGCTCATATTCATCATCATCTTAAGGAGCTTCCTTGAATGCCAAGTAAGGAGAGGATGTGGTTTAAAAGCCTTCTTCTAGCCCATACAGCTTTCTACTAGACTGGCCCTGCTTATCTGGCCAAGTGGTGTTCTCCATATCATCTGGCAAGAAGTCTTTGCTCCTCTGATGCCCTTTCGCCAACGGTTCCTCAAATTAAAAGGAAAATATGTGGAGGCGCTACTTTTTCCTACCTTGCTCATATGGCCTGGAATGCCATCCCCTCCTATCTATGGACTATGAAAATTAGCACTGCTTCAAGCAAAATCTGACAATTTTGCTTTTTCTCTCAGCTTTTCATTAGGCTGGTCTTTGCTATAACGGGTCATTTAGTCTGCTTAGCTCTGGGATACTCAATGAGCAGCCTTGCGCTCTATAAATTCTTATTGTTATTATCAGGGCTTTAGACAAAGACTTTCTTACATTCTGTGGAAATACATGATTCTTAGGGTTTGCACCAAAAGGGAACAGGCTAGAGGAAACATTTTATTACAGAACACATTAGAGAATTCTCTCAGTATAGTAGTACACTGAGATTCAACCATTCTCACAGTCCTAGATGTACAGTTAAGCTGATGCATTGTTTTAACATAAGCCTGGAACCGTGAGAACCGTCCTTGATTCAGTACAGCAAGTATATTTAAGAGAACACTTTCTGCTTACTCAAGTGAAAATTAGACATGTTTTATTTAGACATGGAATTATCTGTATTTATCACATGATATATTGTGACCATGAGGCAAGATGGAGGACAGTGTAAACACATTCTAATGCTGGCATTAGCTCAGTTCGTGATACTTTTTTATCACCAGAAGATCTTCTCCCATACTGCGTAACTAAAATCCCCAAATAACAGAAAGCATCTTGTTTCCAATGCAGCCCCAAGCCCCGTGGGAGTGCTCCATCTGTGCGTTTCTGTCTGCCCAGCGTGAATAGATGAGACTTTGCTATATTTGTGTGCAGCCCCAACACATCAGCAAATCCACTCAGTTCTTCCAGCAATAACAGGAGCAACCCCTCTTGTATTGCAGATACACCAGGGTTCATTAACATACATCAACACTACATGGAGGCAGGGCTGCCAGAAATGAGGGCACTCCATTGGCCAAGCCTGGATATCTGCACGTAGGCTAGTAACTCAACCACTAATGTAAACAACACAGGGAATAGGGGCTTTGCTGCTGGTTATATCTCGGAACCACTGGTGCCTAAACCACCCGTGGCTCAACAACGAGGTCGGAACAACGACCTCGTTCTAACCACTAATGCCTTTACCACGAATGCATTTACAACAATTTTACCGATATGACCCAGAATGCTTCCACCCCAGCCCCCATCCCACCCCTTAGACCTAAACCCTGACCCCCCTCTCCTCTTAAACGCTAATCACCCCAGCCCCCACCTCACCCCAAAAACTAAAAATACCCCGAGTCCCCACCCCACCCCTAAAACCTAAACACCCCAACCCCCCAACCCAACCCTTAAACCTAAACCCTGCCCCCCAAACCCTAATCACCTCAAGCCCCCCAAAAACAGCCCCAGTCCCAGCCCAACTTACCTCCTCATTCACCGCGTCCACTCCGACTCCCTTCTTCTGTACCTTAACCAAGCATGTATGTTGTTCAGACATGCGTGGTTAAGGTACCAAAACCAGGAAGTCGTGGAAAACGAAAGCATTGTTTTGCTTTTGTTTTTCACAACCTTGTGGTTCCGGACTCGTTCTTCCGGGTGTTTCCCATTGCTGCTTTATTCTCATTCCCGACCCCCAAGGATCTGAGGCCATGCCCCCCGTACTCACCTTTGCCATGGGCTCTGTGTATAAATGCACCAATCGAACACAAGTGGGGTCAAAGCCCATATGAGGCATAAAGGCCCACATATATTGCCACACACCCACATCAAATTCTCTTTCTATGTCGAGAGCTTCCACTGCAAAATATTCCTCTGAGGAGGCCGACGTATGCATAATATTATTCAGGTGCCTCAGATTGCACATTGTGCTCCTCCCTGGGATAATCTCAGTGTGGCCAGGGTGTGTCAATGCCAAGACTTCTTGAAGGAGTGTATTGGCTAGGGTCTTACACAATATCTTCAAGCCAGTAATTAGCATAGACAGGGGCCTATAACAAGAGAACTCAGCAGGATCTCTCCTATCTTCAGGTGTTAACACTATTGTTGCATCTCTCAAAATGTGATGCAGCACCCCCTTGTCTCTCACTTCTAGAAAAACTACTAGAAATGTTTCAAGTAGTGTCAATGGTAGTGCCTGCTAAATATCAGACTGGAGACTGTCATTCCCCACACCCTTTCCCCTCTGACAGTGTTTCCTTTACTCATCCTTCTTTAGAGGGGATTTTTGGGGCTCCAGACTCCAGTTTGACCAGGGTGGCCGCACGGAGATTGTCCTCCAAGATTCCACAGGGACCCACACTGTTAGGGCAAATCCATTCCTCGGGTATTCTGAGCAAGCAGCTTTTGTTAGGTCGAGGCCACCGCATTTGTCCTATAGCCCGAGCAACAAGCAGATGTATTGATGTCGTCCGTCCATTTTTAGCAGCCACAAGATTCAGCCAGACTTGTCACCTTCTCAGAACAACAAAAACAGAAAGAGGGCCTAAGTAGTGGGAGATTTTAAAGAAAGCGAAAACGTGGTCCTGTGCATGATACTCCCATATAAAGCACAAAACTCCTAGATGCACAGTTCCACAGAAAAGAAAAGAAAGCGAAATCCAATGAGGGAAAAATAAAAACAGGTCCCTGTGGATATCCAAATTTTGGAACAAGAGCCATCACTCACCAATTGGTGATATGCTTCATCATCGGGCTTTGCTCCTCGTCTGGCCGAACCTGCAATGCCTGACGGGCCCCTCATGGGGGCTTTTTACCAGAGATCTTTTATTGAAGATATTTGCCGGTGTGTGAGTGCAATTATGTGGGGATTGGTAAAAAAAAGCTGTTAAAAATAACTAGAGGGAAAAATCACAATGAAACAATTTATTGAAAAAAACAAAACCCTCTGTCATGGTTAAAAATAATGAGCAAGCGGAAAATAGAATAATGTCTAATCTACCCTATTTATATACAATGTCTGGTAACCACAAACCCTATATTCTGGGGATGTAGTGAAGGCAGGGTCGGTCGTCTCTATACTGCCATCAAGTAGGTCAACATGTTTCTCGCTCAAGTAGTCAGTAAAGATCTAATGCGATTCATCAGGACCTTAAATAAGCTACTCATCCTCAGTCCACTAATGGACTGAAATAACTACGTAATACAGGAAACCTCCTTACATTAAAGGATGGACCCCATAGGGATGTCGGAGAGCTTCAATAGTCCAGTCATTAACGGACACTTCTCTGAAGACAGACCGGTCAAATGCACCTACCCCAGCTCCGCACTACCTTTGGGCCGTGTATTGGAGATAGTAGTCCTGACATTTGCCACCTTGTTTTGGTCTCTTCTAGTGTTGTAACCTTTTCACTTGTTGCCTTCTGCCTCGGTTGCTTCACCTCCCTTAGATACATAGCCCTTTCTGCATGCAGTACTTTCTTGTGTTCTCTGCATCTGTGGCTGGGGCATTCTTTTCCCCTAGTCCAGTGTCATTCCTGGTGCTCATCTTTTGTATTTTCTGCACTCCTGGATTGTAAACACTGACTTTTTTGCCTCACAGTTGGTGGACTTCCTATAGGTTTCTATTGCTGCAGTTTGACTCAGCCTGCATTCATGGACTCTACTCAGCGCTTGGTTTGGAGCTTTATGCCACTTTTGGGGTCCCTAGATCCCAATATTGTTTCTTCTGTTGCTCTGTGGATGGAGGCACCCCTGAATTTGCTGATCTGTGGATATGCCATGTTTTCTCCTCTGCCTGCTGAGGTAATGTTGCCTCTGCTGGACATGGTTTCTTTCTGGTTCTGCCAGGACATGCTGTTGACTGGTCAATCACTCAGGGTGCTTGGTCTTCAATGTTGGATCTAGGGTTTCAAGGTCACGAGTACATGTTCTTTGACCCAGGTGCCATGATGTAAGTAGTGTCTGCATATTATATTGAGTGAGCAGGGTGCTCTCTGTTCTTTATGTTCTCTTTGACAACATAAGTTGTGTTGAGTTCCAGTTCTACACATCTGTGTGTGGTATGGTTTACCCTGAGTTGACAGTCGCATTTGGTGGTGGAGGATCTGAAAGTCTGTGCTGGGGTGGGCAGAGAACCGAATGGACAGTTTATTTACCAGACCGGTATTGGCTAACAAAAGAAACACTGCAAAGCTGCTAATGGATATAAAGTACTTAAATGTTTACTATAATGTTATTGGTATGATTTAAAGAACACTTAATGCACTTGCAGCAATTAATAAACTACCTGGTAATTCTCAGAATAAGTATATCATGTTTCGTGTTATAATTCTCACGACGCAGCCCCGTGTGCTCGGCCCCCTCCCATGAGTCAACTGAAGGATCACACTGTGTACAATTTTCTAAGGTTGGCAGGTCCGCAAGCCCAGGGGTCTCAAATGGGGCCCAGATGCAGACCACTGAGTCACGCAGAGTGTGCAGGCCAGATCATGGGTTCTTCAGGGGGCCCTTGACCTCTCGTAATGTGGGCCGGGCCAGGACATCATGCTGTGCATAGGCACCCCCGTCTGAGCAGTTTCCAGGCACTAGCTCACCCCTCAGAAGGATTTCCAGGCTCTTCTAGGCTCTGCCACTGGTGCTGGCTCTGCGTTTCTCTACCAGGGGCCAAACCAGCCCCCTGCTGCAGTGCAGCTGCTTCCACTGCCATGCTCCAGGCTCATCTGGTCCAGTGCACCTCGGGCTCCTGGGTGGGGCCACTCACTTCCCTCTTGTTTAAGTTGATGTAGGGAAATATTAGTGATATAATTTATAGATACATACACACATATAAAATCCCAAACCCCAATACAAACATTTCAGGTGAGGGATAGTTTTAAAACCTATGTGAGTAGTGAACTGGCCTAAGCCTAATAAATGGATGTGCTGAAAAAGATAACTGTGCGGTGTTCTGCAGAAATACATAGGTCATAGTGCACATTAGTTTTAAGAAACACATGTTGAGAATATTTTAAAGTCAGATAGGCTGGTCCCAGTGGTGTCAAACAAGAGATAAGCTCTCGCAATGCAGAAAACCAAAAAGGTTTTTCTAAGTTAACTCACCCTTATTCTGAGAACTACAAAAAAAACACAAGAGGGGGCTTCTGCTAAACATAGACATGTACACAGTTATAGGAAATACTTACATATGTTGACAATATCTTATCTGCCCAGCTTGCTATTTACGTCATATCGGAATTTGTAACTTGTGTTTTTTTTGCAGTTTTTACAGTATATATACCACTGCTTGTAATCCAGAACTTTGAACTTCAGACTTTGGTCTCTTTTTGAGACTGGCTGATTTTCGCAATTGATCAATTGATTTAAACTGTATTATTGTGTAGAATTGTTCTGTGTTACTTTATTAATAGATTTTCCTCCAACATGGCCTTGCTGCCTCCCACATCCCCACAGCCTTAGCAGGACCGCGTCCCACCAGGCATTGTCTTTTCTGTGCTCCCTGGGTGATGCACAGCGCCATCTGGGGTGCAAGTTAGGATGGCTCCAGAGGCACGTGTCCTTTTTCTGCAAGGTCAAATAATCACTGTACTTTCTCAAGTGCAGTCCCCAGGTGCGCTGGTAAAACATGACTCCAAATGACATTTTAAACCAAGTAAACAAACAGTATTCCTATGTAAACCATCATTCTTTTAATTGTAATAATTTCTTGTATTAATTGTGATTCTCTTATTTTAATGAGTCACAACATATTTTATGTTGACACCAATACATTCTCAATTATGTCTTGTATCCATTATAACAATTCACAGCTGATTATTATGTCAATTCCTTTGTTCTGAACAGTGCAACATGGACCTTCTTCTTCCTTCACCTAGGGGACATTTCACAATAGTTAACAATACAAAAACAATTAACCAACAGACAAATAATTCTATAGAGTGTGATATGTCTAAACCCTTTATACTATGAGCAGAAAAATATAAGTCCTGCTGTCACCTGAATGTCAAACCAACATTTTGGACACGCATCATTGTCATCAACACCAGCAAAAGAAATATGCCTGGAAAAACACATTACTACATTCAATTTACAATTGTTGATTTCAAAACACTCGTACGTTTACTGCAGCATATTAACATGCAAATATTATCAATCAAAAAATGATTGTCAAACATTTACATCAAATACTCATTGGCAGTGGGGGTTTCTCCTTTAGGGCAGAGGAGCATCGCCGCCTCTGCCTAAAAGGCCCCCTACGGATGAAAAATAAAATGCTAATAAAGTTAATTTGTTACCATTTTATTTTCCTTCCTCTCATCCTGAACTGAGTTTCAGGACGTGGCAAGGCCACTGCTGCTGAGTGGTAGCAGTGAGCTGTGCACTTAAGTTTAATGTGCGCATGTCTTTTTGGCCGGCTGTCTTGTGAAGGCCAGCCAGACATGCACACTTTAAACTTCTCTAACCCAGATGTCTTAAGACAGCTCAGTAATAGAAACCAGAGGCCTCCACTGCTCTTGTGAGCGCTGAGAGAAGCTGCTCCCTCCAATTCTGATGCTGCTTTCATGGTGATTACCAGCATGAAAGCTGCACCAGGATTGCTTCAGGGAATTCGCTGTAGCCAGAGAGGAGACTGGAGCGAGGAGCACATTGGACATCGTGCAGCCAGCAAGGTGTTTTTTTTTATTTTTTATTTACATCAACACCACATCTGCCCGCCCCCCTACTCTGCCTACATGCCAGCAGCCACTGCTCACTGGCGTACCCCCTGCAGGCTTCTGCAATTATGGATCTTGATTAAAGTTTAGGTTACATTTTACAAAATGATACATTCACTCACATTCAAAACAACTACATCCTACTGTCTGCATATGTGAGAGTAAATCATCCGAATATGTATGTTTTTTTCCTGCAGAGGCCTCTGGACTTCTGCTACATGGGTTCCTGGTCACACCTCTACCCATAATGACCGCTGGGGCCACGCCTCAAGCTCTGGAGGCTTTAAATACTGGTCTTCATTCGGCCGGAGCCCTGTGGGAAAACCAGGGTTTACTGCACTTCTCCTGCAGGTGCTAGCTTCCACCCATCTTATTTGGCTTGGAGGATAGCCAGGTCAGGATTAAGCATGATTCCTTGTAGGGTTGTCGGAGCAGTCAAGTTGCACTTCTACCCAGCAAACTTGTCAAGCCATACCACCCCAGTTTGGCCAGTTGTACTGATTTTTCTGTCATTGCCACAAGCATTGTCTGCAGCAAACGTGTGCATACAGTCTCCCATACCTTGCAAAATAAATCATCTTGATGTGCGAATTCGAGCCACCTTTTCTAGCTATCTGGTTTGCTAATGGGACCCCCTTTTAGGCAGTGATGACTCTAAAGACTCCTCAAGAGTGCTCGGCGCCAATGGAAGCAGCACAGACGTGTCCCATTTCACACTAAGAGCCAAGGAGGTACTGAAATAATGTCCCATGTTACTGGGGGAAGATAGATACTAGGCTCACAAATATGTAATAAGATGTAATGTAGATTTTCCTAGTAATTTATGACGGAAAGTCTTAATTTTATTAAAGACACGGAGGCGAGTATTATGCTTCTCGATCTTGCTTTATTTTGAATAGCAGCAGTCAAGAAACTACACTTCCCATGAGGCTGAAGTAAAAAAGCAGCCAATGGGAAAGAGAAATGTATCGGCATTGGAACCAATAACAATGCTTGAACACGGTATAAACAATACACTTGACTGTGACCAGCCCTCTTTCTTGATGCGAGAGGCTAGTTTGTGTGAGAAAATAACGGGATAATAGAAACAATTATGGCAACTGCCAACATGAGAGAGCAAAGTTCTTGGCAAAAGTTCATCCAGAATTTGAGTAGTGGAAAGAAATGGTGCGATGATCGGATTTTGCTGCGATCTTGAGTTGGAAGGTTGGTCCAGCTTGGTGGTGTTGAGAGCTTGTTCCGGGAATCAGGAAGGATTCTGAGGCTGGCTTGTTGTTGCTATGGGAGGGAAGAATCAACAAAATTAGTGAATCTGAGGTGGGATAATACTCGCCTCCGTGTCTTTAATAAAATTAAGACTTTCCGTCATAAATTACTAGGAAAATCTACATTTTATGGCAAGACCGGAGGCTCTTATTATGCTTTTTTAAAGCATGTTAACTATTATAGAAGTTGCTGTATGAATAGGTTTACAATAAAAAGTTCTGAAAACATAATCATTGGACCAGTCAGCCGATCTCAGAATGTCTTCGAGTCTGGAACCTACCCAAAAAGCTTTGGAGGCCATGGCACCCCTGGAGGAGTGGGCGCCAAATACAGAGGTGTCTATACCTGCTAAAGTCATGACCCAACGTACCCATCTGGCAAGAGTAGCGGATGAAACGGGCTTGTGGGGTTTGCGAAAAGAGATAAAGAGTTGGGATGAAGACGTTCTGAGATTGGCTGTGCGATCTTCATATATTTTGAGACACTGTCCTACACATAGTTTGGGTTGATTGGGGAAATAAGGATAGAACACTGAACGTATATTGGTTTTAGTACGTTTGTTAATAGTAAATAAAACACCTGTGGGGGAGAATTGTCTGGATGAAATATCCAGTGCTTTAACATCTGAAATACGTTTAATGGAGATTAAACAAAGTAACATTGTTAATTTAGCTGAAAGCATTTTCAGAGAAAGATCTGCATTATCCTGCCAGGAAATAAATAAATTTAAGACAACATTGACATCCCATAGCTTAGAATACTTAGATAATGGAGGAAAAGAGAATTTTACTCCCTTAAGAAGGCGGCATACCAAGGGATGTTCTCCAATCGGTTTTCCGGCAATGTGAGAGTGTTGAAGGGAAATAGCTGATCTATAAAGGTTAATTGTCCTGTAGGATTTGCCTGTGCCAGCTTGTGCAGCAAGGAAGTTTATGATATAATTTACATCGGTTGAAAGGGGATCAATATTCCTTCCCAGACACCAGCTTGACCAAAGAGACCAAGCGGATTTGTATGCCTTTCTGGTGCCGGGAGCCCATGCGTTGTTAATGAAGCTTGAAGCTTCTGTCGAAATTGGAATGGGAGGTTGGGGATACCTGAAACCTTCCAGGCCGATAGGAAAAGGGAATTGTTGAGGATGAGAGGGTGAGGTAAACCGGAGGGATTCCGGAGGAGGGAAGGAAAAACTGGAAGGAGAACTGGAAAGTCGATAGTTAATTCGAGGAGAGGGGGAAACCACACTTGAGATTGCCAAAATGGAGCTATTAAGATGAGAGAGGCTTTTTGTCGCCTGACCTGAGCGAGCACTCTGGTAATCATTAGAAAAGGGGGAAAGGCATAATTGAGCGTGAATGACCAGTCCTGGAGGAAAGCGTCGGAAGCCAGGGCTGAGGGATCCGGACGCCAACTGAAAAACAGAGGAAGTTCTGTGTTCAGGCGGGACGCAAATAAGTCTATTTTGAAGGGACCCTATTTGTGCAGAAGAGATTGGAAAACTGAGGGATGGAGTTTCCAGTCGCTGGCATCTCTGAGATAGCGGGAGTGCCAGTCTGCGACATTGTTGAGAGAACCGGGGAGGTATTCTGCTAACAGGGAAATTTTGTTGTGGAGACAGTAATCCCAGAGACTTTTTGCCAGATCTGCTAGGATTTTTGATCTGGTGCCTCCTAGGTGGTTGATGTAGCGGACAGCTGACACATTGTCCATGCGGAGGAGGATGGTACACTGGACTCTGTCTCTTGCGAGGCTTTTGATTGCAAAGGAGCCCGCAAGCATCTCTAAATAATTGATATGCAATTTGGACTCCTCTGAAGACCAGAAACCTCCAGTCGAGATTGCGCCACATCGTGCGCCCCAGCCCGTCAGACTTGCATCTGATTCTAACACAAGATCTGGGGCTGATGGAAATATAGTCTTGCCGTTCCAGGCGTCTAAATGGTCTATCCACCATTGAAGTTCTAGGCGGGACTCGTGGTCGAGAGTGATGGACTCTGAGTAGGAGAGACCTCTTCTGAGGTGTCGGATTTTTAGTCTTTGGAGTGCCCGGTAGTGGAGGGGTCCGGGGAAGATGGCTTGTATTGAGGAGGCGAGGAGTCCTACGACTCTGGCTAGTGATCTGAGGGAGATTTGGGAACTCCGGAGGAGTTTCAGAATTTCTGATTTTGTGGATTTTACCTTTTGTTGTGGAAGTTGGAGGACGGCTGCGGAGGAATCGATTATGAAACCCAGAAACTCTATCCTTTTTGAAGGAATAGATATGGATTTTTCTTTGTTGACTAGGAAGCCCAATTGGGCTAGGAGGGAGCAAGTTATTTGTAGGTGACTTTGTAGGGAAAGACGGTCCTGATGCATTAACAGAATGTCGTCCAGGTAAATGAGTAATCTGACTCCCAGGGACCTGAGGTGTGTTGTGATCGGTGTCATTAGTTTTGTGAAGCACCAAGGTGCGGAAGAGAGGCCGAATGGGAGAGAGGAGAAATGGTAAGTTTGTCCCTGCCATTGGAATTGGAGAAATTTTCTGTGAGATATGTGTACAGGAACGGATAGATATGCGTCTTGGAGATCTAGACGGACCATGTAATCTTGTGGGAGAAGAATGTCTCTTAAGTGAATGATGGTTTCCACTTTGAAATGTCTGTATACGACAAATTGATTGAAATTTCTTAAGTTGATGACTGGTCTCGGTTTTTTGTTTTTCTTTTGGACTAGGAAGAGGGTACTGAAGAAACCGGAAGGATCCAGACGGGAAATCTGAATGGCTTGTTTGTGTAGAAGTAATTGGATTTCTGATGAGATTAGGGACGACATTTCTGAAGAGAAGAAAAGAGGAGGGGGAAAGGACCGTTGGTGTGGGACTGTATAGAGTTCTATGGTGTAGCCTTGAACTGTGCTGAGTATCCATGGATCTGAGGTGATCTCTTTCCATTTTTCTATGAAATGACGCAGGCGGCCTCCTACAGGAGGAAGGCCATAATTGGGGCTTACCTTGTTGGTAATTGAATCTGGCGCCGCGATGTCCACGACCTCGGTAGCCTCTGCCGCGTTGGGGATAGAACTGGGGTTTGTATGATTGTGAATCGTACATGGAATTGTAGGTGTTATAGGCGTTGAAGGAGCCTCTAGACCCTTGTGGTCGGGCGGGACGGCCGGTAAAGCGGCTCCTGCCTGTACCGGCCTTGCCAAAAACCCGTTGGTGGAACACCTTTTTTATTGATTGTTGTGCCTTATCTATAGAGGCGAAAGTGGAGACAAACTTTCCCAGGTCTTTTATGAAAGAATTTCCAAATAGGAGACCATCCGCTTTGACACCAGGGTCGATGAAAGCTAGATTGGCTAGCTTAGGGTCCAATTTGAGCAGGAGACCTTATCGTCTTTCATTAATAATGGCCGAATTGGCGTTGCCTAAGAGGCAGAAGGCTCTTTGGATCCAAAGAGATAATTCTGTCGGGTCAATGTCCGTATCTTCTAATTTGGCTGATTCTGCCATGTCAAAGATTCTGGCCAAAGGACCGACCAGGTCCAAGAGTTTGTCTTGGCAGTTGCACCAGGCCTTATCGACGCCCTTACGGGGATCTTTGCCAAATTTGGAAAAGAAAGTAAGGAGGGATTGGTCAATGGACGGGGTAGCGGTAATGTTGGAAGAAAGTGAAGGTCTAGGGCATTCTGATCTTAATTTGGACCTAGTGGGTTTGTCTAGGGGAAGTCTCAGTCTGGAGGAGATATAATCAGACACATGGGAGGAGGGTAACCATTCGGTAGAATTGGGGTGTTGGATAAAAGAAGGATTGAACATGGGGTTACCGTCTGGGTCTAGAACTTGTTTGGCTGTGAAGGTATTTGTGGTTGACTCAAGTTTTGTTCTCTTGGTGGGGGGGGGAGGACTGAGTCTGGGAACCCCAGATATCGGGGTCGTCATCTGGGTCGTCTAAATCGCCCATGTCGTCATCTGGGTCTGAAATATGGGAAATGGTGATTTTCTGTGGGGTAGCAGATATATGTTTGGTCTTTTCAGAGCATTTTATTCTAGGGTTCCCCTCCTTGGAAGGAGGCCTTGGAGGAGACTTGTCCTCAATCTGGGGTGAAGAAATTTCACCAGTCAAGCTAACGCCATCTGTTTTCTGTGTAGACAAATCCTTAATTTTTCTCTTTCTGCATTCCCCCGCAGAATGGGCCAGTAAGGATTTGGAAACCATATCCTGTATAGAGGATTGAAGGTTTTTTGTTATTTTTCCCATTTAATTTTTAATGGCTTTATCCACAGAATCACTAATAAAATTATCAAGGTCCTGGTTAAAAGATTCGTCCTCATTAAGGGAATTGTCAGTCATATTGAGAAAACAGGTAACAATAGGGTTAATGGGAAAAATGTAGGGGCAAGACCTGGTAGAACACGCCCACCGGGGTGTTACCGTTGTGAAAGGCACAGACGGGAGCTTGAAATCGAGCTGAGAGGCTGAATTCGGGCCGTGTGGGAAGAAACGAAGTATTTCAGCCTACGCGCGCGTCGTGAGAGAAAGACCGGAGCTCTTGTGAAGAGAAAGGTGACAGTTGGAACGTTCGCATTCCTGGAGGCCGGCGCGAGGTGGGGGGGGGCGGTGGGGGGGATAAGAACACCTCGGGCGAGTATTTCTGTTAGAACAGAAAGTCGCGCTGCCGCGTTACAGAATAAAATAAATTTCATGCAAAATAGTACATTGTAAGAAAATAACGCGCAGTAAGAAAATGTGAAGAAAATTTTGGAACACTTATCTTGACTTGTGAGCAGCAAGAAAGAGGACTGGTCACAGTCAAGTGTATTGTTTATACCGTGTTCAAGCATTGTTATTGGTTCCAATGCCGATACGTTTCTCTTTCCCATTGGCTGCTTTTTTACTTCAGCCTCATGGGAAGTGTAGTTTCTTGACTACTGCTATTCAAAATAAAGCAAGATCGAGAAGCATAATAAGAGCCTCCGGTCTTGCCATAAAATTTATGTGTAGTGATGGCAGAGTTATCTGCCTCTCATACCACCCCCCATAGGAGTAGCATCATAAAGCTTGATGACAATCATAAAAAGCAAAAGGGATAGAGAACAGCCTTGACATGTGACCCTTTCTGTTGCAAACTGATTTTCTGACTTATAGGGACCAGGTGCAATCCATCTTGATCAGGTAAAACAATTACCGTTATGAATACAAGATGTCTTTTGCTATTATTTTGGCCAGGATCTTATTATCTGGGTTTATACGTAGTAGCAGCCTATAGAGCCCACAGTGAGAGGCAGATTTGTTAGGCTGTAACACTGACAGCTATCGCCTTGCACAGTTTGGGAGACAAAACACCCCCTGTGCATTTTGGACATGTTTATCATTTTGAGTAAACAGGGGATGATGGTGTCTAGTTTTTCCTTGGCGAAACTTGCAGTTAGTCTGTTCCATCTCAGTGCCTAACCATCAGGCATATCCTGCACAGCCTTTTGATTTATGACGCTGAGGCACATTGAACTGATAACTCTCTAGCAGAATGCTCCAGTCTTTCCAATGCAGCTTTGCCCAAATATGCTGACGTCTCAGGAGGCATCCTGCAACCCCTTGATGGGCAAAAATAGGTACGAACCTTCTTAGTATCTTGGAACACTCCTGTCATGAGTTTCTGTTCCAGAGTGTTGGTGATGGTTGAGGCTGGTGGCATTGTGCTGTCCATTGGATAGTAACTTTGGCTGGGGTGGTATGTTTACACTTACCTGCCGGTCCTTTCTTGACTGTGTGCCTCGTCTTCCTCTCTGTGCCTCGCGTGCACTGTCTTGTTTACACCATTCTCCTTCTCTCTGTTAATTACCTCCTGCGAAGCCCATGCTGGCCTGAGCTTTCTCTTCGAAGCTCTCCCAGGTCGCTCCTACTCACCATGCATGCCCACAACAGCGTACTTCTCAAGATATTTACTTTCACAGTGAGTTCCTATTCAAAAAGTATGGTATTTGCCCTATGCAAAATTTCTCTTCATTGTGACATAGTCTTCCAACTTGCACTCCGATTTGCAGGTCAAGAACAGATAGATTTAAGAACCCCAGTTGCTTGGCAATACAGATATCTCTTATGTAATGTTTTTAAACCTCTCACACCATGCATGCAAGGTCAACAAGAAGAGTATGGGACATGATTGGATACAATGTGTGGCAGTAATGTGACATCACTTTTCTGTGTCCAGTCATCAAACCAGACCATCAGAAGTCAACGTATGAGAGAATACTATGTGCTGAATAGTAAAAAAAAGAGAGCCCTACTACGTGAAGGAGATATCATCATGTCTATCAGCTGAAGGTGTTCCATAATTTGTGAATTCATTTTATAAGCTGCTGAACATGAGTGAAACACAGCTGAATCTAGAGAGCATTGCATCGAATATTCTTGGAAAATACCTGCTTCTCATATAAGAATTTGCGGTTCAAGGTTTGAAACTTCTTCAATACACCTGTAAACTACTGAAGATTGCGTATGTAGGACTATAAGTATTAATACATAGGAGCACCATTCCCCCTTTTTCCCTTGCACAATAATGCAAGGGCTATCAGTGACCATAAGTGTACGAATGTGATGAAACGTTACACGCCTATGTTCCAGGACGGCAATTCCCCACAATAGAGAAGTATGGGAAGCAAATTAGTGGTGCCCACCTCATTGTATTGGGAGAAGGATGTGTCTTTTGCAAGACAGCCATAATCACTCTTTGATGTCCAAAATAGGCTAATACATTCTAAAGTTTACATATGTCAAAACTCTGTATGCTGCAGATAATGAGTTGAAGGTGTTTATCATAAGCTGCTCACATTACTATCTATCCGGCTGAATTCCAGACTCTCACCATATGTCAGAGTACGTCCAGCCATTGTTAAAGGAGATTGTCATTAGATGAGATGCCACTAAACCAACGTGAAGAAAATATACCCGTCCTTGTTAACAACCTCAAATTGCAATGATGTGCTCATCCCAATCTCCTCTAACAATTGCCTATGGATAACTGCCATGTGAACAGAATAATAGAATGAAACCAAAACCATGTATGTGACATAAATTCTAGTAGAAACTAGCACTATAGCCACCGACCTAATTGTAGCAGTGCTGTGTTGCCTTATTATTTTTGTCTCCCTCTCCCTGTAACTCAGTTTGCACACTGACACATGAGGGACCCAATAAGGTAATGGAACAATCAGCCTATCTATGACAACACCACCATGGCCAGTTAACATTAGTATCATGTAGAAGTTTGAATAACGAGGCACCATAGGTGTTGTCTCAGCTAGGACTGTGCAATAGAATGTAATCGCCATGCCCAGTCCCACCTACCAGAATGTGCTGTGATGGACCTGGCTGGAAATTCCTACAGCCCGCTCCCCAATCTGCCCAGGGGGAGGATGTCAATAAATGGCTCTGGGTTTTTCACAATACCCTGACACTATAGAAGAAGAGACAGTTGATCACTCATTGTCACTAATGCCTGATGCAAGGTTGCCAGTGGATAGGTCAGGAGCAGGAATCTATCAGGCCGCACCCTGCTTCTTAATGAAGTTTGATGTGAATTCAGGGTCGGAGAGGATGAGCATCTTCCCTTTAAACTGCATCTCAATCAGGTGGGATAGAGCATAGGGCAGACTAGCTGCTGCCATTGTAGTTTCTTCTTGACTGCTACGTATGTTCACCTTACTTCTTGCAAAGCAACAGTGAAATCAGAAAATAAAGGCACAGACGCTCTATTGTATAAAAATGTCTATCTTTTGTATGGCAGGCTTCAAAACAATGTGCCAGTCTCTGTAATTCAGTAGTTGGACAAAGATGAGCACGAAGGTTCTCTAAGATTGGTTGAGCAAGAGAATGGTAGGCTTAGTCCATCAGGCAAATTGGGGAAAACTGTAACCTATCAAAGATTTCTGACAACAGCACATCAATAAGAAACTATAGTTTGACTATGTTCATGGACTCAGAGAACCCACAACAAGAGGTTCTTGCGATCAGATCGAGCCTCCAAGTGCTCACTCTTCACTTTTATTACCTATAACATATTTTCCATCAGTGGCAACTTTTCATTGTTGGTAGTTGCCGTGTTCTCAATGCCATAGATAATGTATTAAGTCATGTCAATGCATGAGACTGGTTTCTAACATACCTCCTTCATGTGGTCTTAGCATGCTCTCAGCCTATCAATCTTTTGATCAAAAGTGTTCAGGCTCTGTTTCATGTCAAGGATAAGAATCTTCACATCCGGTGCATCTGCCCTCAATATGCATGACCTCCACTGATCAATGCAGCCTTTGGTGAGTTACATTCTGTAACTAAAGACCGGGGGTCAATAAAAATAGACCGGTGGTCTTCATAGTCAGGTGTCCAGAGGCACTGGTGAATCACAGTCTCCATCTCCTGGTTGCTGGCAATATTTCACTGGTGTCCTGCAACAACTGCCACACAATAAGCACCAGGTCATTCACTTGTGGAGTCGCAGGACCCCTACCACGACCAGCAACTCCCAGTACCCTTCTAGGGAAGTCAGAGCATGTTTAGCATGGACTTCAAAAACACCTTAGAGAAGCAGTGTGGCCTACTAGGGTTTTGCTACAGTCTAAACCTAACCACTGCCAGGGTTCCAAACACCTATTTCTGGGCCCCTCTGCACGTCACTGCTGCTGCATAAGCTAGCATGCCTCACAGGCCAGACACAGGAACACACCAGTGTTCGCCCTTCAGAGTGGAAGGGGGAAAGCAGATGCACTGCAATGTGTGGTTGCAGGGCTAAAACCAGAAGCCCATGGTCAAAGCCAGTCTCTTTGAAAGGCAAAAGGAGCCGTGGGCCATCGATTATTGTCCCTTCTCTCCCCCAAAAAAGTTGCAGTCTTAGATCACTGTAGCAAGATGCTAGGGAGGGAGCAAAGGTACCAGGCCCCAACAGGCAGGCTGTCCCCTTCACTGCTACTGGTATCCTTAACCACTAGCAACAACAGCCTTTTCAGTCCTCCAATCACCGGACTGCAATGCCAATCTTTATCTGGTAAGGTAGGATCTTCTGTTACTTTCACTGAGCAAAAAAAGACAGCCAAAATAGTGGATTCTGGGGTTGCATCACTGCGCATTACCAGACCGGAAAGGCGCAGAAATTATATGGATTCTGTTGGATTTTGGGCCTGACCAGTGGAGCCACACAGCACTGTAGCCAACTTGCACCTGACTCTTTGGTGCTGCTGGATACAGATCTTTTAGGGGCCTTCCTTCACAATTACTTTCAGAAAATTGGGGTAGTTCTCAAATATATGTCATCTCAAGGACTAATCAGACTTGTTTACTCAGTATAATGTGTCTCTCAAACGATATTGTTTTGTATTGTAATATTTATATAGCGCTTACTACCCCACGTGGGGTGCTGATGCATGTCCCCACATAGGGGTCACGCCACACTGTGTAGTTGGAAGGATGTTGTCTTTGCTTTGTTCTTATGTGGGAAGTGTTCCATGTGGTGCAGGATGATCACTGAGGTGCAGTTATCATGAAAAGGGATGCAGCTCTTAGCAATGTGACGGGTGAAGAAGTGTGAGAGATAGGAGCACAGTTTATTATTTTCAGAAAGCTTGTAGCATTGAGTAGTTTTGCAGGCCCCTTTATGTTATTACTTATATGTATAGTCAACTTAACTGATTACTGCACAGGGGTGTCCATTCTGAGATATTTTGTTCAAAGTTAATGGTGCTGAGGAGGCATAAGTTAAAGGGAAAAATGGTGGAGGGATCTGTTGGGTTGGACTAAGTTATTATTAGCCCATATCTGATTGTCATTGAGAGAAGTCAAGACACGGTCATAGTATGGAGCTAGTTGGGACATGCAGTGGTGAACTAAATTAAAATCCTCCATTGGTCATCAGCATGAGGCGGATCTCTTCATTTATTCAGTGCCTGTTCAGTTAGTGATGGGTGGTTTATTTGCCATAGACTAGTACAGTACTGGGTGATGATTGCCAAAAGAACAAGTGAAGAACGGAATGCTATACAATGTCAAACATTCACCGCCAGTCCTGAGACCAGGGCCTAAACCCATAATTTTTTTGCAATTCATGCCATTCCAGTTTGGACCCAGCCAGATGCAAATCAGTATTGACCCTGTTCCCCATGACAACAGTCCAGCCCAAACTGCCAGGTCATATCTTCCTTGGACTAGAAACAAGCATTGTGGGACCAGTTTCTGGGTACCACCACCCCCTCACCCAGGCTACATTGACTCCAGTGACATGGGGAGCATGATACCCACGTCTGGGCATACCTGTCCCACTTACAGCAGCAATTGCAAAAAGAACAGGTGATGGAAGGAATGCTGAACAGTGTCAAATATTCACCCCCAGTACAGAGATCTGGGTCCAAATCCATGTGTTTTTGATACCCATGCCATTCTAGTTTGGACCCAGCCATATGCAAATCAGTCTTGACCCTGTTCCCCATTGGAACAGTCCAACCCGAACTGCTTGTGTTTGTTTGCTTTTTTTTGCATTAAGTGCGCCGGGTATGCCCAGATGTGGGTCCCGGGCTCACTATGTCACTGGGTTCAAGCTAGCCTGGCTGAACAAGGGTGATACCCTGAAACCGGTCTCAGGATGCTTGTTTCCGGTCCACGGAGGACCTGGCTTGGCAGTTCGGGCTGGGCTGTTCCCATGGGGAACAGGGTCAAGACTGATTTGCATATGGCTGGGTCCAAACTAGGGTGGCATGGTGAGCAAAAGAGTTGATGGATTTAACCCATATCTGTGTCTGGGGTGAATTTTTGATTAGTTCCTAATTCTGTCCATCATTTGTGTTTGTTTGCTTCTGTCACCATAAGTGCACCGGATATGCCCAGACGTGGGTCCCGGGCTCACTATGCCACTGGATTCAAGCTAGCCTGGTTGATGAACGGCGATACCCTGAAACCGGTCTCAGGATGCTTGTTTCCGGTCCAGGGAGGACCTGGCTTGGCATTTGGGCTGCACTGTTCCCATGGGGAATAAGGTCAAGATTGATTAGCATATGGCTTGGTTCAAGGTGAGGTAGTATGGTGAGCAAAAGAATTGATGGATTTAACTATGATCTGTGACTGTGGGTGAATGTTTGATTAGTTCTGCATTCTGTCCATCATTTGTGCTTGTTTGCTTTTGTCCCCATAAGTGCACCGGGTGTGCCCAGACGTGGGTCCCGGGCTCCCTATGCCACTGGATTCAAGCAAGCCTGGCCAATGAAGTCTGATACCCTGAAACTGGTCCCAAGGTGTTTGTTTCATAACCAGGGAGGACCAGGCTTGGCACTACGGGCTGGACTGTTCCGTTGAGAAACAGGGTCAAGACTGACTTGCTTATGGCTGGGTTCAAGGTGGGGTGGTATGGTGAGCAAAAGAATTGATGGATTTAACCATGATCTGTGACTGTGGATGAATGTTTGATTAGTTCTGCATTCTGTCCATCATTTGTGTTTGTTTGCTTTTGTCCCCATAAGTGCACCGGGTATGCCCAGACGTGGGTCCCGGGCTCCCTATGCCACTGGATTCAAGCGAGCCTGGCCAATGAAGGCTGATACCTTGAAACTGGTCCCAGGGTGCTTGTTTCATAGCCAGGGAGGACCAGGCTTGGCAGTTCAGGCTGGACTGTCCCCATGAGAAACAGGGTCAAGACTGATTTGCATATGGCTGGGATCAAGGTGGGGTGGTATGGTGAGCAAAAGAATTGATGGATTTAACCATGATCTGTGACTGTGGGTGAATGTTTGATTAGTTCTGCATTCTGTCCATCATTTGTGTTTGTTTGCTTTTGTCCCCATAAGTGCACCAGGTATGCCCTGACGTGGGTCCCTGGCTCCCTATGCCACTGGATTCAAGCGAGACTGGCCAATGAAGGCTGATACCTTGAAACTGGTCCCAGGGTGCCTGTTTCATAGCCAGGGAGGACCAGGCTTGGCAGTTCGGGCTGGACTGTCCCCATGAGAAACAGGGTCAAGACTGATTTGCATATGGCTGGGTTCAAGGTGGGGTGGTATGGTGAGCAAAATAATTTATTAATTTCACCATGATCTGTGGGTGAATGTTTGATTAGTTCTGCATTCTGTTCATCATTTGTGTTTGTTTGCTTTTGTTCCCATAAGTGCACCGGGTATGCCCAGACATGGGTCCCGGGCTCACTATGCCACTGGATTCAAGCAAGCCTGGCCAATGAAGGCTGATACCCTGAAACTTGTCCCAGGGTGCTTGTTTCATAGCCAGGGAGGACCAGGCTTGGCAGTTCGGGCTTGACTGTTCCCATGAGAAACAGGGTCAAGACTGATTTGCATATGGCTGGGTCCAAACTGGGGTGACATGGTGAGCAAAAGAAGTGATGGATTTAACCCAGATCTGTGACTGGGGGTGAATGTTTGATTAGTTCCTCATTCCTTCCATCATTTGTGTTTGTTTGCTTTTGTCACCATAGTAGCGCCTGTATGCCCAGACGTGGGTCCCGGGCTCACTATGCCACTGGATTTAAGCTAGCCTGGCTGATAAAGGCTGATACCCTGAAACCAGTCCCAGGATGCTTGTTTCTAGTCCAGGGACAACCTGGCTTGACAGTTCGGGCTGGAGTGTCCCCATGGGGAACATTTGCATATGGCTGGGTCCACAATGAGGTGGCATGGTGAGCAAAAGAACTCATAGATTTAACCCAGATCAGTGACTGGGGGTAATTGTTTGATTAGTTCCGAATTCCGTCCATCATTTGTGTTTGTATTCTTTTGTCCACATAAGTGCACCGGGTATGCCCTGACGTGGGTTCCGGGCTCCCTATGCCACTGGATTCAGCGAGCCTGGCCAATGAAGGCTGATACCTTGAAACTGGTCCCAGGGTGCTTATTTCATAGCCAGGGAGGACCAGGCTTGGCAGAGCGGGCTGGACTGTCCCCAGGAGAAACAGGGTCAAGACTGATTTGCATATGGCTGGGTTCAAGGTGGGGTGGTATGGTGAGCAAAAGAATTGATGAATTTCACCATGATCTGTGACTGTGGGTGAATGTTTGATTAGTTCTGCATTCTGTCCATCATTTGTGTTTGTTTGCTTTTGTCCCCATAAGTGCACCGGGTATGCCCAGACGTGGGTCCCGGGCTCACTATGCCACTGGATTCAAGCAAGCCTGGCCAATGAAGGCTGATACCCTGAAACTGGTCCCAGGGTGCTTGTTTCATAGCCAGGGAGGACCAGGCTTGGCAGTTCGGGCTGGACTGTTCCCATGAGAAACAGGGTCAAGACTGATTTGCATATGGCTGGGTCCAAACTGGGGTGGCATGGTGAGCAAAAGAAGTGATGGATTTAACCCAGATCTGTGACTGTGGGTGAATGTTTGATTAGTTCTGCATTCTGTCCATCATTTGTGTTTGTTTGCTTTTGTCCCCATAAGTGCACCAGGTATGCCCAGACGTGGGTCCCTGGCTCCCTATGCCACTGGATTCAAGCGAGACTGGCCAATGAAGGCTGATACCTTGAAACTGGTCCCAGGGTGCCTGTTTCATAGCCAGGGAGGACCAGGCTTGGCAGTTCGGGCTGGACTGTCCCCATGAGAAACAGGGTCAAGACTGATTTGCATATGGCTGGGTTCAAGGTGGGGTGGTATGGTGAGCAAAATAATGTATTAATTTCACCATGATCTGTGGGTGAATGTTTGATTAGTTCTGCATTCTGTTCATCATTTGTGTTTGTTTGCTTTTGTTCCCATAAGTGCACCGGGTATGCCCAGACATGGGTCCCGGGCTCACTATGCCACTGGATTCAAGCAAGCCTGGCCAATGAAGGCTGATACCCTGAAACTTGTCCCAGGGTGCTTGTTTCATAGCCAGGGAGGACCAGGCTTGGCAGTTCGGGCTTGACTGTTCCCATGAGAAACAGGGTCAAGACTGATTTGCATATGGCTGGGTCCAAACTGTGGTGACATGGTGAGCAAAAGAAGTGATGGATTTAACCCAGATCTGTGACTGGGGGTGAATGTTTGATTAGTTCCTCATTCCTTCCATCATTTGTGTTTGTTTGCTTTTGTCACCATAGTAGCGCCTGTATGCCCAGACGTGGGTCCCGGGCTCACTATGCCACTGGATTTAAGCTAGCCTGGCTGATAAAGGCTGATACCCTGAAACCAGTCCCAGGATGCTTGTTTCTAGTCCAGGGACAACCTGGCTTGACAGTTCGGGCTGGAGTGTCCCCATGGGGAACAGGGTCAAGACTGATTTGCATATGGCTGGGTCCACAATGAGGTGGCATGGTGAGCAAAAGAACTCATAGATTTAACCCAGATCAGTGACTGGGGGTAATTGTTTGATTAGTTCCGAATTCCGTCCATCATTTGTGTTTGTATGCTTTTGTCCCCATAAGTGCACTGGGTATGCCCAGACATGGGTTCCGGGCTCCCTATGCCACTGGATTCAGCGAGCCTGGCCAATGAAGGCTGATACCTTGAAACTGGTCCCAGGGTGCTTGTTTCATAGCCAGGGAGGACCAGGCTTGGCAGAGCGGGCTGGACTGTCCCCAGGAGAAACAGGGTCAAGACTGATTTGCATATGGCTGGGTTCAAGGTGGGGTGGTATGGTGAGCAAAAGAATTGATGAATTTCACCATGATCTGTGACTGTGGGTGAATGTTTGATTAGTTCTGCATTCTGTCCATCATTTGTGTTTGTTTGCTTTTGTCCCCATAAGTGCACCGGGTATGCCCAGACGTGGGTCCCGGGCTCACTATGCCACTGGATTCAAGCAAGCCTGGCCAATGAAGGCTGATACCCTGAAACTGGTCCCAGGGTGCTTGTTTCATAGCCAGGGAGGACCAGGCTTGGCAGTTCGGGCTGGACTGTTCCCATGAGAAACAGGGTCAAGACTGATTTGCATATGGCTGGGTCCAAACTGGGGTGGCATGGTGAGCAAAAGAAGTGATGGATTTAACCCAGATCTGTGACTGTGGGTGAATGTTTGATTAGTTCTGCATTCTGTCCATCATTTGTGTTTGTTTGCTTTTGTCCCCATAAGTGCACCAGGTATGCCCAGACGTGGGTCCCTGGCTCCCTATGCCACTGGATTCAAGCGAGACTGGCCAATGAAGGCTGATACCTTGAAACTGGTCCCAGGGTGCCTGTTTCATAGCCAGGGAGGACCAGGCTTGGCAGTTCGGGCTGGACTGTCCCCATGAGAAACAGGGTCAAGACTGATTTGCATATGGCTGGGTTCAAGGTGGGGTGGTATGGTGAGCAAAATAATTTATTAATTTCACCATGATCTGTGGGTGAATGTTTGATTAGTTCTGCATTCTGTTCATCATTTGTGTTTGTTTGCTTTTGTTCCCATAAGTGCACCGGGTATGCCCAGACATGGGTCCCGGGCTCACTATGCCACTGGATTCAAGCAAGCCTGGCCAATGAAGGCTGATACCCTGAAACTTGTCCCAGGGTGCTTGTTTCATAGCCAGGGAGGACCAGGCTTGGCAGTTCGGGCTTGACTGTTCCCATGAGAAACAGGGTCAAGACTGATTTGCATATGGCTGGGTCCAAACTGTGGTGACATGGTGAGCAAAAGAAGTGATGGATTTAACCCAGATCTGTGACTGGGGGTGAATGTTTGATTAGTTCCTCATTCCTTCCATCATTTGTGTTTGTTTGCTTTTGTCACCATAGTAGCGCCTGTATGCCCAGACGTGGGTCCCGGGCTCACTATGCCACTGGATTTAAGCTAGCCTGGCTGATAAAGGCTGATACCCTGAAACCAGTCCCAGGATGCTTGTTTCTAGTCCAGGGACAACCTGGCTTGACAGTTCGGGCTGGAGTGTCCCCATGGGGAACAGGGTCAAGACTGATTTGCATATGGCTGGGTCCACAATGAGGTGGCATGGTGAGCAAAAGAACTCATAGATTTAACCCAGATCAGTGACTGGGGGTAATTGTTTGATTAGTTCCGAATTCCGTCCATCATTTGTGTTTGTATGCTTTTGTCCCCATAAGTGCACCGGGTATGCCCAGACGTGGGTTCCGGGCTCCCTATGCCACTGGATTCAGCGAGCCTGGCCAATGAAGGCTGATACCTTGAAACTGGTCCCAGGGTGCTTGTTTCATAGCCAGGGAGGACCAGGCTTGGCAGAGCGGGCTGGACTGTCCCCAGGAGAAACAGGGTCAAGAATGATTTGCATATGGCTGGGTTCAAGGTGGGGTGGTATGGTGAGCAAAAGAATTGATGAATTTCACCATGATCTGTGACTGTGGGTGAATGTTTGATTAGTTCTGCATTCTGTCCATCATTTGTGTTTGTTTGCTTTTGTCCCCATAAGTGCACCGGGTATGCCCAGACGTGGGTCCCGGGCTCACTATGCCACTGGATTCAAGCAAGCCTGGCCAATGAAGGCTGATACCCTGAAACTGGTCCCAGGGTGCTTGTTTCATAGCCAGGGAGGACCAGGCTTGGCAGTTCGGGCTGGACTGTTCCCATGAGAAACAGGGTCAAGACTGATTTGCATATGGCTGGGTCCAAACTGGGGTGGCATGGTGAGCAAAAGAAGTGATGGATTTAACCCAGATCTGTGACTGTGGGTGAATGTTTGATTAGTTCTGCATTCTGTCCATCATTTGTGTTTGTTTGCTTTTGTCCCCATAAGTGCACCAGGTATGCCCAGACGTGGGTCCCTGGCTCCCTATGCCACTGGATTCAAGCGAGACTGGCCAATGAAGGCTGATACCTTGAAACTGGTCCCAGGGTGCCTGTTTCATAGCCAGGGAGGACCAGGCTTGGCAGTTCGGGCTGGACTGTCCCCATGAGAAACAGGGTCAAGACTGATTTGCATATGGCTGGGTTCAAGGTGGGGTGGTATGGTGAGCAAAATAATTTATTAATTTCACCATGATCTGTGGGTGAATGTTTGATTAGTTCTGCATTCTGTTCATCATTTGTGTTTGTTTGCTTTTGTTCCCATAAGTGCACCGGGTATGCCCAGACATGGGTCCCGGGCTCACTATGCCACTGGATTCAAGCAAGCCTGGCCAATGAAGGCTGATACCCTGAAACTTGTCCCAGGGTGCTTGTTTCATAGCCAGGGAGGACCAGGCTTGGCAGTTCGGGCTTGACTGTTCCCATGAGAAACAGGGTCAAGACTGATTTGCATATGGCTGGGTCCAAACTGGGGTGACATGGTGAGCAAAAGAAGTGATGGATTTAACCCAGATCTGTGACTGGGGGTGAATGTTTGATTAGTTCCTCATTCCTTCCATCATTTGTGTTTGTTTGCTTTTGTCACCATAGTAGCGCCTGTATGCCCAGACGTGGGTCCCGGGCTCACTATGCCACTGGATTTAAGCTAGCCTGGCTGATAAAGGCTGATACCCTGAAACCAGTCCCAGGATGCTTGTTTCTAGTCCAGGGACAACCTGGCTTGACAGTTCGGGCTGGAGTGTCCCCATGGGGAACAGGGTCAAGACTGATTTGCATATGGCTGGGTCCACAATGAGGTGGCATGGTGAGCAAAAGAACTCATAGATTTAACCCAGATCAGTGACTGGGGGTAATTGTTTGATTAGTTCCGAATTCCGTCCATCATTTGTGTTTGTATGCTTTTGTCCCCATAAGTGCACTGGGTATGCCCAGACATGGGTTCCGGGCTCCCTATGCCACTGGATTCAGCGAGCCTGGCCAATGAAGGCTGATACCTTGAAACTGGTCCCAGGGTGCTTGTTTCATAGCCAGGGAGGACCAGGCTTGGCAGAGCGGGCTGGACTGTCCCCAGGAGAAACAGGGTCAAGACTGATTTGCATATGGCTGGGTTCAAGGTGGGGTGGTATGGTGAGCAAAAGAATTGATGAATTTCACCATGATCTGTGACTGTGGGTGAATGTTTGATTAGTTCTGCATTCTGTCCATCATTTGTGTTTGTTTGCTTTTGTCCCCATAAGTGCACCGGGTATGCCCAGACGTGGGTCCCGGGCTCACTATGCCACTGGATTCAAGCAAGCCTGGCCAATGAAGGCTGATACCCTGAAACTGGTCCCAGGGTGCTTGTTTCATAGCCAGGGAGGACCAGGCTTGGCAGTTCGGGCTGGACTGTTCCCATGAGAAACAGGGTCAAGACTGATTTGCATATGGCTGGGTCCAAACTGGGGTGGCATGGTGAGCAAAAGAAGTGATGGATTTAACCCAGATCTGTGACTGTGGGTGAATGTTTGATTAGTTCTGCATTCTGTCCATCATTTGTGTTTGTTTGCTTTTGTCCCCATAAGTGCACCAGGTATGCCCAGACGTGGGTCCCTGGCTCCCTATGCCACTGGATTCAAGCGAGACTGGCCAATGAAGGCTGATACCTTGAAACTGGTCCCAGGGTGCCTGTTTCATAGCCAGGGAGGACCAGGCTTGGCAGTTCGGGCTGGACTGTCCCCATGAGAAACAGGGTCAAGACTGATTTGCATATGGCTGGGTTCAAGGTGGGGTGGTATGGTGAGCAAAATAATTTATTAATTTCACCATGATCTGTGGGTGAATGTTTGATTAGTTCTGCATTCTGTTCATCATTTGTGTTTGTTTGCTTTTGTTCCCATAAGTGCACCGGGTATGCCCAGACATGGGTCCCGGGCTCACTATGCCACTGGATTCAAGCAAGCCTGGCCAATGAAGGCTGATACCCTGAAACTTGTCCCAGGGTGCTTGTTTCATAGCCAGGGAGGACCAGGCTTGGCAGTTCGGGCTTGACTGTTCCCATGAGAAACAGGGTCAAGACTGATTTGCATATGGCTGGGTCCAAACTGTGGTGACATGGTGAGCAAAAGAAGTGATGGATTTAACCCAGATCTGTGACTGGGGGTGAATGTTTGATTAGTTCCTCATTCCTTCCATCATTTGTGTTTGTTTGCTTTTGTCACCATAGTAGCGCCTGTATGCCCAGACGTGGGTCCCGGGCTCACTATGCCACTGGATTTAAGCTAGCCTGGCTGATAAAGGCTGATACCCTGAAACCAGTCCCAGGATGCTTGTTTCTAGTCCAGGGACAACCTGGCTTGACAGTTCGGGCAGGAGTGTCCCCATGGGGAACAGGGTCAAGACTGATTTGCATATGGCTGGGTCCACAATGAGGTGGCATGGTGAGCAAAAGAACTCATAGATTTAACCCAGATCAGTGACTGGGGGTAATTGTTTGATTAGTTCCGAATTCCGTCCATCATTTGTGTTTGTATGCTTTTGTCCCCATAAGTGCACCGGGTATGCCCAGACGTGGGTTCCGGGCTCCCTATGCCACTGGATTCAGCGAGCCTGGCCAATGAAGACTGATACCTTGAAACTGGTCCCAGGGTGCTTGTTTCATAGCCAGGGAGGACCAGGCTTGGCAGAGCGGGCTGGACTGTCCCCAGGAGAAACAGGGTCAAGACTGATTTGCATATGGCTGGGTTCAAGGTGGGGTGGTATGGTGAGCAAAAGAATTGATGAATTTCACCATGATCTGTGACTGTGGGTGAATGTTTGATTAGTTCTGCATTCTGTCCATCATTTGTGTTTGTTTGCTTTTGTCCCCATAAGTGCACCGGGTATGCCCAGACGTGGGTCCCGGGCTCACTATGCCACTGGATTCAAGCAAGCCTGGCCAATGAAGGCTGATACCCTGAAACTGGTCCCAGGGTGCTTGTTTCATAGCCAGGGAGGACCAGGCTTGGCAGTTCGGGCTGGACTGTTCCCATGAGAAACAGGGTCAAGACTGATTTGCATATGGCTGGGTCCAAACTGGGGTGGCATGGTGAGCAAAAGAAGTGATGGATTTAACCCAGATCTGTGACTGTGGGTGAATGTTTGATTAGTTCTGCGTTCTGTCCATCATTTGTGTTTGTTTGCTTTTGTCCCCATAAGTGCACCAGGTATGCCCAGACGTGGGTCCCTGGCTCCCTATGCCACTGGATTCAAGCGAGACTGGCCAATGAAGGCTGATACCTTGAAACTGGTCCCAGGGTGCCTGTTTCATAGCCAGGGAGGACCAGGCTTGGCAGTTCGGGCTGGACTGTCCCCATGAAAAACAGGGTCAAGACTGATTTGCATATGGCTGGGTTCAAGGTGGGGTGGTATGGTGAGCAAAATAATTTATTAATTTCACCATGATCTGTGGGTGAATGTTTGATTAGTTCTGCATTCTGTTCATCATTTGTGTTTGTTTGCTTTTGTTCCCATAAGTGCACCGGGTATGCCCAGACATGGGTCCCGGGCTCACTATGCCACTGGATTCAAGCAAGCCTGGCCAATGAAGGCTGATACCCTGAAACTTGTCCCAGGGTGCTTGTTTCATAGCCAGGGAGGACCAGGCTTGGCAGTTCGGGCTTGACTGTTCCCATGAGAAACAGGGTCAAGACTGATTTGCATATGGCTGGGTCCAAACTGGGGTGACATGGTGAGCAAAAGAAGTGATGGATTTAACCCAGATCTGTGACTGGGGGTGAATGTTTGATTAGTTCCTCATTCCTTCCATCATTTGTGTTTGTTTGCTTTTGTCACCATAGTAGCGCCTGTATGCCCAGACGTGGGTCCCGGGCTCACTATGCCACTGGATTTAAGCTAGCCTGGCTGATAAAGGCTGATACCCTGAAACCAGTCCCAGGATGCTTGTTTCTAGTCCAGGGACAACCTGGCTTGACAGTTCGGGCTGGAGTGTCCCCATGGGGAACAGGGTCAAGACTGATTTGCATATGGCTGGGTCCACAATGAGGTGGCATGGTGAGCAAAAGAACTCATAGATTTAACCCAGATCAGTGACTGGGGGTAATTGTTTGATTAGTTCCGAATTCCGTCCATCATTTGTGTTTGTATGCTTTTGTCCCCATAAGTGCACCGGGTATGCCCAGACGTGGGTTCCGGGCTCCCTATGCCACTGGATTCAGCGAGCCTGGCCAATGAAGGCTGATACCTTGAAACTGGTCCCAGGGTGCTTGTTTCATAGCCAGGGAGGACCAGGCTTGGCAGAGCGGGCTGGACTGTCCCCAGGAGAAACAGGGTCAAGACTGATTTGCATATGGCTGGGTTCAAGGTGGGGTGGTATGGTGAGCAAAAGAATTGATGAATTTCACCATGATCTGTGACTGTGGGTGAATGTTTGATTAGTTCTGCATTCTGTCCATCATTTGTGTTTGTTTGCTTTTGTCCCCATAAGTGCACCGGGTATGCCCAGACGTGGGTCCCGGGCTCACTATGCCACTGGATTCAAGCAAGCCTGGCCAATGAAGGCTGATACCCTGAAACTGGTCCCAGGGTGCTTGTTTCATAGCCAGGGAGGACCAGGCTTGGCAGTTCGGGCTGGACTGTTCCCATGAGAAACAGGGTCAAGACTGATTTGCATATGGCTGGGTCCAAACTGGGGTGGCATGGTGAGCAAAAGAAGTGATGGATTTAACCCAGATCTGTGACTGGGGGTGAATGTTTGATTAGTTCCTCATTCCTTCCATCATTTGTGTTTGTTTGCTTTGGTCACCATAGTAACGCCTGTATGCCCAGACGTGGGTCCCGGGCTCACTATGCCACTGGATTTAAGCTAGCCTGGCTGATAAAGGCTGATATCCTGAAACCAGTCCCAGGATGCTTGTTTCTGGTCCAGGGACAACCTGGCTTGACTGTTCGGGCTGGAGTGTCCCCATGGGGAACAGGGTCAAGACTGATTTGCATATGGCTGGGTCCACAAGGAGGTGGCATGGTGAGCAAAAGAACTGATAGATTTAACCCAGATCTGTGACTGAGGGTAATTATTTGATTAGTTCCGCATTCCGTCCATCATTTGTGTTTGTTTGCTTTTGTCACCATAAGTGTGCCAGGTATGCCCGGACGTGGGCCCCGGTCTCACTATGCCACTGGATTCAAACTAGCCTGGCTGAGAAAGGCTGATACAGTGAAATCAGTCTTAGAATACTTGTCTCTAGCCCAGGGAGGACCTGTCTTGGCAGTTCAGGCTGGACTTTTCCAATGGGGAACCGGGTCAAGACTGATTTGTTTATGGTTGGGTCCAAACTGTGGTGGCATGATGAGCAAAACATTGATGGATTTAACCCAGATTTGTGAGTAGGGGTGAGTGTTTGATTAGTTCCACATTCCAACCATCATTTGTGTTTGTTTGCTTCAGTACTGTGTGATGAACATGCCCCTTAACAGTTTTGTCCTATTTGAACATAAGAGTCTCAAGCAGTAACAGGAAATTGTTACATAGCCTGTGTGAACTACAATCAACTGCCTAACCAGTTAGTGTTATGATATTACTATTAGTATGAGTTATGTATTGTATTTGTATTGTAACCGCATTATTGTAGCTCTTACTACCTCACACAAGGTGTCGCGCTTTATACTGGACAGCATGCTGCTCCAGATTCCAGGGTCAGTACGTTTTGGTTATTTTTGGTTATAGAGATTGGTCTCAAGAAAGGCATGCCATGCTTTTAGTCCAGTTTCTATACAGTATCTTAAATTAATAGGAGTTAGATGTGATATTTAGTGAGGGGGTGGAAAATATGATTTCATCCATTGGATGGTGGCTTTAATAGATGGTAACAGAAAATTAAGTATTGTTAGGATTTATGAGTATGGCTTTGAAGCAGAAGTTGGGATCTTTGAAATGTGGTGTGGGTAATCTGCACAGATACATTAATAGGGTTAAGGCAAAACATGTATGTGGCTTAGTGTAGGCCATGCTCAGAGAGAGGAGGTGTGCAGAGAATGAAAAGGAACAACACTATTGTTTGAACGAAAGATGTTTTTAGGAATATTGTGGATGCTTTGTGACACAGTTTGTAAAACTGTAGAAGTAAAGAGCAATATTTGCATGTTTTACAACACTACTGAGAACCAAGCATGCACACATACCGTCACCACCTACTGGGGAATACAATTTAAATACGGTTTCATTTTTCCATAAAATCAGATGGAGAATAACACGGAAACAGGAATGCTGTATTTATAATAACCCTGCCAGAGATGTCCCTCCAATTTCCTCGCGATAATCAGGACAGATGTAGTAAGTTGGTGTTAAGTAATTCAGGGGCAAGTCTCACTGAACCTACATCCAACCTGAAGCATCCACAACATAAGCACAACGAATAACAAGATGTTGCATCTGGTTGTCATTTAGAATTCTTGTAGCAGCCATCAAACACAAAGGAAAGGACTTGTATAGAGATTCCCCAACCTGAGCAAGAGAAACTGCAGTCTCGCCCTCCTATTTGCCAGCCATCAAACTTGCAGTGCTAAGGAAACAGAAGAAATTAGCAGTCCTTTTTCACCAGGCCCTGAGTGAATTTCTAATGGACGCCCTGTTTCTATTGTTCCTCACCTCACTGTGGTCTCCTCCCTCAAGCCATAAAATGAAGGTAATACACCTCCACTGCCCGGGGGTGCATCCCCACCCCTTCCCCTGCTACGCATTGCCAATGTTTACTTAGTTACTGGAAACATCACAATGTAAAAGTAAACAACGAAAAAGCAACATGCTAAAATGATATACCGACCCATATTCCTCTATATCCTGCAAAACATGCATTGTCCAGTCCCGGACGAGAGTTGCTTTGGAATGGTGGGATACCCAGGATCACTCTCTCCACATTGACTAGACTAGATGCCAAACAGAATTAGGCATTGCCCTCCTGAATCTCCTGGTCTATTAGTGGGCTTCACAATTGTTGATGGTCAATGAGTGGGTCTTCTCGCCCCAACAGGAACCTTACTTGCGGGCAGATTGTTCTTCCATGGCCCTGGAGGGATACCTTCAAAGACTATATGGAGGGGACACACTCCCTCCTCCTCCCCACCCTGGCTCAGACAGTGATCTGTGTTTGGAAGAGGGCGAAGGGTGCGCTGGGGTGATGGGGCAGGGTAACAATGCAGACTCCTCTCTGGGACTCGGATCTGCTCCAGGGTCTAAGGAACATAGAAGGACTTCAAAAATGGTACCTACTGGGCATCTCCCAATTAGGGAATGCCTGTAGAGACGGGGCAGTGATCCCATTTGATGAACTGCAATCTCAATACGCATTGTCTAGTAGTCAATTTTTGAGATATCAACAGATGCAGTTTTTGCTCAACAAGTGTGAGACACTGCATACTGAGGTGAAGGAGGAGTTCCCCCCTGACTGAACACGCTGCGTCTTGAATCTACTCCATGCTACTGAACAACAATCTTCCTCCCCTAGAATACTTTAGGGAAAGGTGAGAGAGGGCTCTAGGCACCCTGGAGGATAATGACTGGAGTCAGGCTTTTGCATAGCCCAGAGAAGTTGCAATCTGGACAGATTTCCGCCTGATACAGCTAAAACCTCTGCACAGGGCCTACTACCCCAGATCCAGACTATTTGATATGGGTTGGACTCCTGACAATCAATGCTTCCAGAGCTGTCACGTGTGAGGCACATGCTCTGGAAATGCTCAAAACTGGGGACATATTAGAGGTTGGACAAAAAGATTTCAGAGACCCTCGGGGGCAAGGTGAAACGTATGCCCCAGCTGATATCCCTGGGGATCTAGGGAGACCAAACCTTGGACTGCTATGACCTGTTTGGCCTTCATGGTGGCCCGCAGAGATATCCTGAAGCACCGGGGGACACCCACTTGGCCAACTATAGAGAATGGGAGGAGGGTCTTGACTGGTGGATGGGGCAGAGAAATAGGTATATCAGGCGCGAGTCTGCCCATGCAAATTTGAGAAAATCTGGGGCCCACGCAGGGGAAGCTTGCCACGCAGACGGGTGACTGAGGCCTCAGATGTGGATCCACACAGGGGATCCCCCTGGCAGGATATGTCTATTGACTGGACAGAGTCTTATTTGTCGTGTTATTGTCCAATACTGCCTACCTGTTAGAAATAGGGTCTTTAGTTGGCAATGGTGTGTACCCTTTCCAAGTAGGGTCCCACACTCTAGTCAGGGTAAGAAAGCCACACAGCTAAGATAACTTCTGCTCTCTCTCTTGGTAGCGTGACATTAGCAGTTAGGCTTATCTCAGAGGCAATGTGTAAAGTATTTTTTCACACAATCACAGTAACACAGTGAAAATACCACAAAAGTACTCCACACTAGTTTAGAAAAATAGCCAATATTTATCTGAGTAAAACAAGACCAAAATGACAGAAATCCAACATACACAAGTAAAGATAAACATTTTCAAAGATTAAATTTAGTATAGTGCTTTGAAACACAATAGCTCCAATGGGGGCTATCACAGAGTCGCTTCCAACAGTCCCGCACCACTGACAAAGGAATACACACCGGTCAGGGAGTTGCACAGACCCAAGGTACAGTATTTTGAAAAATGATGGGGAAAACAAAGACGTTGCATGGAGTCGGTAAGGAGAGACGTTGCTGGAGCCGGTGTGGCATCAGTTTCTTACTGCTAACGGGGAAGTGAGGCATCAGTTCCTTACTGCTAAGCAGGGGAGGTGAGGCGTCCATTCCTTTCGGGTGCAGGGGAGGGGATGTTGTGTTGGTGGTGAGACATCGGTTCCTCATTATAAGACGGGGTTGATGTATCCAGGAGATCAAGATGCGAGGCATCAACTGTGTCGCGATCACACCATGGGGCTACAGGTGCTGCAGTAGAGTCGGGTGTCATGGGTGCCGATGATGTGGCACTCAAGACTCACGCTGTGGTGGACTTCAGACGAGCTGCACTGGTGTCAGGACCGTGTTGCAGGTCGTGGTTGCTGAACTCAGCGGGGACCACAGCTCCAGTGCAGGCAGCAGCATAGAGTCAGACAGCCACGCCAGTTCCGAAGTCGCTCTGAAGTCGATGTGTTTAGTTTCTTCTTGGGTATACTAGAGCTCACTTTCAAGGGCCCAGGAAGTGGATTTGGCACCACTTGATAAGTCAGGACTCACAGCAGGAGAGCCCAGGCACTGGCAGGTGAAGTCTTTGATGGCTCTGAGACTACTTAACAGAGGACGAGCTCAGTGCAAGCCTTTGAAGAACCTTGGAAAGCAGGATGTAGAAAGCCAAGTCCAGTTGTCACTTAGGTTCTCATTATCATAATGAGACTACTGGATTTGAGCGGCAGAATCACTTGTACTGCGGGGGACTGAGTTTGAACCCACACCAGGTGACACCTGTCGGCCTATCCGTGTTTTCTTCCGGCTAACTAGCAGTACCTCATCTCCACCCAAGAGCGGTGATGATTGGGCAACCGGGAGCATGACACAAAGGACTCCTCAGGGAAATCATGGTCACTCAGATCTCATCTGTTTCTCTCGGTCACATTAATGTCACATATGCAAGGGCAATCAGAGGCAGAAAATAGTTCAATAAGGTTTTATTGAAGTAACTGCATCTTAGAGAATAAAGCATGTGTTGCAACAACTAGGACGATGAAGCATGACAGGATTAAAATTGTGACAAGGAGAGTAAAACACAAAAATAATGCTACCACATTGTCACTACGGTTTTTAAGAATAGTTCCTACCTAAACTAAGTTAGAGTACAGCATGTTAAGCTGTAATTCTGCCCTTCAGGTTCCGCATGGAAGACATCATCCCTCATTCCTGAGCAAGAGGCCTGTAGTCTACATAAGCAGCTGCAGCAAAGCACTCAGCAATATGCATACAGTCGTGGTCATCTGGCTGGAATCTCACTCTAGCGTACATGGGTCAAAGTAGTGTTTTTATAATAAAACAGCTGATTTTCCAAGAAAGGATCCCCACGTAAGAGTGTATATGTGAGTATGAACATTGGAGACAAAGCGTACCACTTTTGCCGGCAACCTATCTTACTGCAGCCTTGAGGAAAGCACAGAGTGAAAGGAATTTCTTGTTTAAGAACGCAGTACTGACCTCGGCGAAGAATAACTAGATAGAGAAAAAAAACAAGACCGCAAAGGAGGCTATTGTTAAAATAATATAACGAAGCCAAAATAAAACATATCTAGGTTAAAGTGCACAGTGGCAGGCCTGATTGGCTAAAATAACATGTCTAAAACAATAGCTAAAATGGCTACACAACACCCTCCCCTTGCCGGTTTGAGGGTGGTTCAAAGCCTAATTATGTATAAAAGCTACTAAAATTCAACCTAAGGCATATATATGGGAATGTCAACAAGGACAAGTTAAAGACACTTGAGCATGTAATAAAAGGGCAATTTTAAATGTTAATTGTGGCATCAGGAAAAGCCGAATTTCAAAAGTCAGGGTCATTTTTAAAATCACAAATTGAATCCGGGACAATTGAAGACAGGAAATCTTCCACTTAAGTAGGAAGTTCATCGCCAAGGAAAACCAAGGAGCATTCTTGTTCCAAAGCCTGAGCTCCAGCCAAGGAAGTAGCATTCCGTGGTGTGCCCAACAGTGAATTTAGAGCTCCATAATCCACAAAGGGCAACTCATAAACAGCTTCCCGTAGCAAACGCACCCTTAACGTGCATGTCTGGTAATGAGCCCTCAGCCAGAACATCAACAGATCAGCGTCCAATGAAAGCAAGCACTGCGTAGAAAGACAGACTTTCAAACGAGCACCAGAGGCACCGAAACATGGGCTGCACACAATGCAAAACCGGTCTGAATGACAGAGACCAGTCTCACTCCAATTGCTCTAGGAGTGATGCTCCAAAGTACTGCATCATGTGTTCACGACACAGCTGCGCTGGTGGAATCGCTTGCAGTCCTCCTTGTTGCAACAGGATAGCCATTGCGCATAAAAAGTAGCAATAGTAAAATGCCACCTATTATAGCTAAAGTTATCGGAAATCCTCCGAAAATACTGGAGAATATTGAGTGGATGGCTGAAGGTATTAAGCCAAAGATAGAGGAGAAAGTGTGAACAAAACCAGAACCAACAGCCTTGAAGAAATTTGTGATACCAGTAGTACTGGACGTATTAAAAATTTGTCCCACGAGCTCACCAAAGTGTCTAGGAAAGTTAGTACTTAAAAGGGATTGTATCTCTGCTGATGACCTCGCAACCTGAAGCACATAGGTCTTGCATGCAGATGTGAGCGCCACATGTTTTTGAAACAATAAAGCATTGAGTCTGCTCAATTTGTCATAATTCACATTTGAAGTAGCGATATGGGGTCAAATCTCAGCAACTTCCCTGTGTTGTGTAAGAGGAAAAAGTACGTTCCCGCAGCATGTAACAATCTTAGAGACCGAAATGACATAACCTATTCTGGCTTGCACCCCACAACAGCTCTCACTATTGAGGAGGACATAGCTGCCATTCCAGACCACCTGGAATGCAGGTCTAATTACGGGGACTGGGTCTCCCTTCAGATAACAAGCCAAGTTTGCTGCTGAAGCGTTACACTCCCCCTGCAAGGACAGCTGTTTACAAACCATTGAATGGCTGACAGAAGTCTTGCACTCGCTACCGTTAAGAAAGACCCCTTTTATGCCACTGAGGCATCTGTACTAGAAGGGTAGCTCACACATCTCATGGATGTAACTATCTCCTAGCCTTTCATATTTGCTCACTGGAATGTGTTTTAAGTAGGACGTGAATTGAAGTGATGAAATAGGAAGATTAATGACCGCCTGTATTAACCACTCAGCAGATGGTATTTCAGCCATAGTAAAAGGCAACTTTTCTAATTTCTCAATGTTTAACATGACATAAGTTGCTTCTTTTTTAGCCATTAGTTGTTGCTGTTGCGTTAAATTAAATGTGGAAAATATGTCCCTTGCGCTAACGTGTTGCCAGGTAACGCGACCTGCCTTCAGTGTGTGTAGTGTCCAACCTAACTGCATAATGAACATTAGTTGACTCAGTCCGTGGTGTAAAGAGGACATGTCGCTTTGTACTATGACTATTGCAGAAGAAACAATGTTGTTTTAGGTGTATATTTGGTTGGACAGGGTATTAATCCTATTCTCTACAACAGCTAATGCCTTCTGTAAGTTTTCCTGATCTATTTGCTTTAACTGGGCAGCAGCTTCTTGTTGAGAAAGCTTCCACATTTCATTATAGATTGAAGATAAGAAGCGCTTTCTGCGTTGTTTTCTGGGGCCTAACAGGAAATCCTGTAAGTCAGTATTGTTAGAGAGGAGACTGGGGTGTTCTCTAACAGCATCTAGTGAGGAACTCTTCAACCATTGCTGGAACAGTTTCCCTACACTGTATGTTGTTACTATACCCTTGTGTTGAGATGGAACATAGCGAGGGTCAGGCCTACTTTATAAAATGTTTATGACACTCATTGGTATCTACTGGCCACAATAACCACCCGCCAGGATGCAAAAGTGAAACATTAAATGTGCCTTCTTGTCACTGAAGCTGATCTTCAGTTGCATTTATATACTTCTGCCATTTGTAAAATTTCTCAGGGGCAGGAATACTGGGCGCATTCAAGTCCTTAATTTTTGCTAATCCTAAACAACTTGTCTGTTGCACTGTTTCATTTGAAAATATAATTTGAACAGGTATCAGGCATGCTCTAAATAAAGCTTCCTTTCCCCTTATTTGCGAATATTTTGTTCCCCACACACTTTTTACATCAATCGACATCAACCAATATTCACAGCCTTCATTAGCCAACCAGGAAACAAAGGAATCTGAATAAATTAATTTTGTATCTGTCAACAATAAATGTACATTTTCAGTAAATAGCAATTTGGAATAATATGACTCAGCATTTTCAACATTGTGCCCAGAAAAATATGTAAATTTTTCAGAATATGTTTTAGAACTCCCTTGTGGTGGAGTCGGACAATGTTACCATTGTGTGTAATTAAAACTAGTTTTTGGGGTACTTGCTCTGTGAATGAAATGGTGTCCACAATAATTATAGCAAAACATGTCACCATCATTTTCTTTGGATTGATAAAATTCCTCACTTTCAAATACAGTAAAACACTGCAACTCAGTCATCATAGAATCGACTGTTTTCACATCCCAGTCATCAGAAACAACTCCAGGTATTATTACATAATTCATAGAAAGTTTAAACACATATGGGCCCTCATTATGAACACGGCGGTCGAAACTGCCGTGTTCATGCTGGCGGTCTTACTACTGACCGCCAGCTCCCCCAGAGCCCCGCTGGCCGTATAAAGAACATTCCTTTGGGCCGGCAGGCGGAAACATTGTTTCTGCCCGCCGGCCCAAAGGAATGCCCGGCCGGGACATGACGGCGGCTCCAAATGGAGCTGCCGCCAATGCCTCTGTGCGGCGGGTGCAGCTGCACCCGTCGCGGAGATCACTGCCCGTAAATCGGGCAGTGACCTGCGCGATGGGGCACTTCACAGGGGCCCCTGCACTGCCCATGCCAAGTGCATGGGCAGTGCAGGGGCCCCCAGGGGCGCCCCAGTGCACCCCTTCCGCCAGCCTTTCCCTGGCTGGAAAAGGCCGGTTCCTGAGGGATCATTATCCGACGGGCAGCACCGCTGCCCTGTCAGATGATGATGCGACCGCTGCCAGGCTGCCTGACAGAGGCAGCCTGGCGGTGAGTGAGGGCCGCCTTTGGCGGCCCTCCATTGGTTCATTATGTGGCGGTGTGGCCCTCCATGCCGGCAGGCGGAATTTACCGCCACTGCTGGCATGGCGGGCCACACTGCCATGTTCATAATGACCACCATGGTATTTGAATGACCTCCATCGGGCCGTATATATCAAATGTGACTTTATCCCAAACAATCCCATCAGGAATTGGTATAGTGGAAATGTTCACCAATGACAAGTCTCTGCGGACCTTGTGAGAAGAAAAATGGGGTTTTAGGACTTCATCCACCAGTTTGACTGTTGGTCGTTTAGGAAGGTAATGACCATGTATTAACAGAAACAAAGTAATAACAAAGCCAATCCAACAGAGGAAAGCTAATACAGGAAAGGAAAGCCACAGATTGTTCCATGGGAAAATAAAGTTATTTGTCTTAAGCCAATTTATCAGTTCACATGTTTGTGGCAGTCAGGTGTAGAAGAGGCAAATGAGTCCGAAAAGGTGTCCTTGATGTTGCCAAAGTATCCAGAAGCAGTTAGTGCAAAAACTAGAGGCGTATTTGAAGGAGAACTGGGAGGTGTCCCCTGCAGTGGTCCACTGTAAATGACGCCATCCGTTTGTGTAGAGGTCGAATCAAATTGATCGGCAATTTCCATGTTGCTTGTTATAATAGATGTTAGTGGAAGTAATGCAAGAATATTTTCCACCCTCCCCAAGCTCAGAGAGGTGTCAGCATTGCTGCTCAAAACTTGTAGAGGGACATCCTGACCTGTAGTGAGAGGGATTCGGGTACTACTGGTTGAGCTTTTTGGTCTGCTATGCAGGATTGGCCACATAGTGTAACTTAACATTGTTGATGGAAACAAAGCGGTTTTCTTTAGAACCAGGCAGCGGTGGTAGAATGACAGTTCTGGTACTGTGTATTCCCAGGACTGGTACCGGTGCACAATAGGAAGGACCAAATTATTTTTTTCACAGCAACGTTTTCACGTACTAGATCCCCAACCTTTGGAACCCAGCCAGTAGGTGTTATTGGTGCATCCTTAATTCCTACAGAGGCAGCACTGACAGATGCGTTGTCATCACAGAACTGTTGTAGTTCCTGGAAGACAGTGACACGTTCATTTATGTTAAAAGGTGTTTCTGCCGCCTCCACACCAGGACCATCAAGATCTGGAACATACATCTGAGTTCCAAACAGGCACTCGTATGAAGTACGACCGGCCAGGGACCTTCTGGGCAGATTATTAAGTGCTGTCTGGACTCCATACAGGTGATTAAGCCAACTGTGACCCGTACCTAATACTCTGGCTGTTTAGGATTGCTTTAAATCTCGGTTTCGTCGCTCCAAGACGCTATTTCCCTCTGGATGAAATGGAGACGAGTAATGGAGTTGGACTCCTAATGAAGCCATGGCATCCCTGAATGCCCTTGAGGCAAAAACAGGGCCCTGGTCTGAGTGGAAAGCCGCAACTGCATATGTGCCAATAAAGCCTTGCAAATCTTTAATAACAGTCCGAGCGTCAGCCGAGCATTGGGGCCACACCCATGGAAATCTGGAGCAGGAGTCAAAAGCGACTAAGATATATTTGTATGCACTATGAGGTGTCAGGGGACCACAATGGTCCAAGTACCCACATTGTAATGGTTTGTTTAAAATTAGGAGGGGTGTCTGCGGTGGGCGTTTGACGGTGAACCCCTTAATTTGTTGGCAGATATCACAACAAAGGACACACTGCTTGCTCTGCTTGTATGGACCTGGCCACCAATGATGAGCTTGCAATAATGATATTGTAGCCACCACACCAGCATGGGCAGAGGCAATCCCTCCTGTACGCTGCTTTGATCAATTCAGGTCTTAGGTTTTTAATGGGAATTACTTGAAAACTTGGTATATTTAGCAGGAAATTATTTTGGTAAAGTCGTGCCTTCAGCTGTGGCTTTCATGGCAGCCCACATGTCATCGTCCGGTTTCGTCCTAGTATGAGTTACTGCAGCAACAGAAGCCGCAGCTACTGCTGATTTAGCTGCTTCATCAGCCAGCGTATTCCCAGCAACGTGTATTCCAATGCGCTGGTGTCCAAGTGTATGTACAACAAGGACATTTGGTAGCGTTTCCTTCAGGTCCGCTACTTTCACCCACAGGAGTCTGTGTTTGATGGTGTTACCTTTAGAATCTCTGAACCCATTCTGGTGTCAGTAATGCAGATATTCATTGAAGGACTGGACATAATAGAAAAAATAAAGAAGGGTGTAAATTGAGGAAATATGGTGCTAAGGGTGCCAATCTACCCTGAGTACATCATGGGAAACCTCATGAGGGAACACTCCCTACCCTCTGAGGAAAAACAACCTCAAACTTAATAAATTAGCACAACGAGGGTCCCCTCTTGTAACCAAGAAAAAAGAGAATTTTAAGTAAACAATTCACATGAAAAATTAATTAAGCACATCAGTCCATGTTACAAAAAAATATATTCTTCGATCCAGGAGTCAACCATTCATTGATCGATGAGTCCAAAGTTTATTCAGGATCTGATTTATATTCAATAGTCTGAAATCCACAGGATATTATCCTTCCAGTCTCTGATTCACATTCAAAAGTATGCAATCCACAGGATTTTATTATTCCAGCCAACACGTGTTTCATCAATTCATGATATTAATTACTCAAATCCAGATATGCTTGCAACACTAGTAGTATTTCAACGTAAGATCCAATCAACTGTCAAGATAGAAAATTAATTCAAAAATAGTCAAGAGTAAATACATTCCAGCTTCTCAACTATAAAGATTTCAAGAATCAATATGTGGTAGATGTGCATTATTTTGTCCAAGCAAGACAAACAAAATAGAATAACCAGTCGGAGATTGGCTGGTTTTGAGTAATTCATATCATCGATTGCATCTAGAATAGTGATAATTAAACAAGGTATTCTTGTCAGTGTATTTCTCAATTGGTGACACTTTGTTGCACTTTGGGTGGCATGGTTTTTCGGGTCAAACTTTGAATAAGGATGGTTTTGCACTTACGCATAGCATGTTGGAGGCTGTTTGTGACGTGTTGATGATTAGTCATATGTTTTACAATTTTTGGCTGTGGGTTTTTTGTGCACTTGTTTTCTTACTTATTTTGGTGGATTGATTATTTAGATTGCACCTCCCTTGGGTTTAATATACATTTACTATGGATTCGACGATTGAGCATTTTGTTTTTTTAACTTATTCTATTGTATTGTATTCTATGATTTCTAGCCCTGAAGAAGTCGTAAGGGATTTAAAAATTTCCCAAGACGAAAAATGTGTTGGCTGGAATAACAAAATCCTGTGGATTGCATACTTTTGAATGTGAATCAGAGACTGGAAGGATAATATCCTGTGGATTTCAGACTATTGAATATAAATCAGATCCTGAATAAACTTTGGACTCATCGATCAATGAATGGTTGACTCCTGGATCGAAGAATATATTTTTTTGTAACATGGACTGATGTGCTTAATTAATTTTTCATGTGAATTGTTTACTTAAAATTCTCTTTTCTCTTGGTTACAAGGGTGGACCCTCGTTGTGCTAATTACTGACTGGACATAATAGTTTGAATCACAGACAATCAGCGTTAGCTGGTCATGGTCCTTGTGTCCAATTGCCATCACCAGAGCCTTTAGCTCTGCTAATTGTGCAGTGCAATCCCCTAGGGTTTGCGTAAAAGTATGTTGTGGATCGAACTTACTACCGTTCATGTAGCCACTTACGACTGCGCAAGCAGCGGAGTATTGATGCTTTGTGCCTATTGCAGGTTGTACTGAGCCATCGGTGTACAAGACTCTTTGATATTGATCAATAGGCAATGTGTTTGCCGGAACTGGGTATTCTAGTTCATATTGCAAAAATTCTTGAGTTTGTAACTTTGTGTCAAAAATATAGTCAACATCGGTCGCTGTCAGAGACGCTGCCCATTGAATCCAACGTGGATGCAGTGCTTTAGCGTTTGGAACGCTGGCTTTGGTAACATCCTCAAGGGTTGGAATTGGAGATACGACAATAATGTGTATGCCCTGGGCTAGTGGTCTTTCTTTCGTGACAGCCATCTGAAAAGCAGTGAGAATTTTCTCAATGGGAGCAAAATGTTGTTCTGCTGTAGAGTACAAATGTGATTTGTATGCAGTCGGGACTGTCTCACCTTTGTTGAATGTTACATAGGTGAAACCAGTGGCATCAGCAATTACTCTGATGACCAGATGTTTTTTTATTGTCCCTAGTGTGTAAGTGTTGTGCTGCAAGCATGTCTTGTTGCAATGCTTTGAGAATGCATGTGTGTTCGACTGTCCAGAATTTACTGGAAAAGTCAGGATGTATTAAGTCATATAAAGGTTTTATGCATGGTGAGTAATCTGGAATGTTATGTTCTGCCAAAATTCAGAAAACCCAATAGGGATTGGAGTTTTTTAATGGTATTTGGAGGTTGTAACTGTGCGCATTGTGGTGCTAGGCTCTTTCCTACACTTGATAGTTCGTATCCCAGAAACAGGACGCTAAGGAAGGCTATTTTTGTTTTGTTTTTTATTGAATTTATAGCCGAATTCAGCAAATCCCACAACAATGTGGGCTACCCATTTTAGATGTTGCAGTAATTCATCGTCCGTGAGGTAAATATCATCTACATAGGACAATGCTTCAGGGTCAATGTTATGGAATATTGAATTTACACGAGCCGCGAACAGGCCTGTACTGTTCTGGTACACTTGTGGTAAACAACAGAATTTTTCAGGGAGCCTAGTGCGGTGAAACTTGTTAAGCCTCTACTCTCAGGTGCTATATTTTGGCAGGAGAAACCATTTGAAATATCCAGTGTTGTTTTGTATTTTTTTGCGCACTATGTTGTTCATAAGTGCTGTGCTATGAGAATTGTGTATACAAAATGTGTATGTGTGACTGTTTAAGTGTCTATAGTCTAAGACTATTTTGAGTGAAAGATCCGGTTTAGCTACAGGCAATAAAGGATTATTCATTGGTGAGACACAGCGTTCGATTATGCCCTGGTACTCAGGTTGTGTGAGGATTTCCCTCACAGGTGCTTTAGCATTATGTTTTATTGGATACTGGGGTTGAGGTTTGGGTTGATTCTTAATTGGAATTACATGATAGGGGGAATCTTTATCCCACCCTACGTGGTTGCGATATAACACGGGTGACTGAGCTATTGCCCAATCAACGGCATAGGACTATGCGAGCTCATCGGGGACAAGAGGTGAGAAATATGGTTTGATAACCTCTTCACCATATGGGCAAGTACAGACAAATTCAGGTGGCCAATCCCTTTCGGCCAGTAGAATATCATATATGTTTATGACGCGGTCCCAAAAGATTGCATACATTGTGCGTTCAATGTCTCCTTCTAACTATCGTTACTTTGTACACCCTATCAGACACGGAGGCACGCATGTCCGCAGTGTAACTTGTAAGAAGTCATCAGTTGCTTTCACCTCCAGATGCTTTTGAAGATTCCGGCGAACTATTGTGATCTCTGCTGCGCTGCCTAGCAGAGCTAGTGTCCACGTCTTGTTCTTCAATAGAGCCCTCTTCTTGAGTCGCATAACGAATCACAACTGCTGCCACTTTTTTCTTTTTAAGTTGGGGTTTTTGTTGGGGAAGTTTCTCTTCATTTTTAACAGAAACTTCTGTAGAGCGTTGTGATTCCTGTCTCAGTTTCAACTATTCAGTTCTTCGCTCTGACCGCCCACCTCTCTCACTGCATTTTTCTGGTGAGTCCTGAAAGGAACAGGATTGGCGTGTATCAGTATATTGATATCTGTCAGGTGCTTTTATATTATCTCTATTTCTGAGATTGCATCTATTCTGTGGGGTCTCCCCTTTCTTTTTTAGGTGTTTGCTGTTTTTTATCCCAGCATTTTTTAGAACCCTCAGGAGCTTGCTTGGTAGTGTCTTTATTAGATTTACCCTTAAACTGTGGTTTTGTGGGTCTGGCCCCCAGACTATCTTGACCAATACTAGAGTAGGTCTCCGCGATAATCTTTGGCAGCTCACGTTCTTGATCCTGTGGCGGAACGTCCCGGAGACGCATGCACACTGCTAGTGCAACTGCTTCCCCTTTAAGGTTACTTAATATGGTTGTGGATACCGTGGCAAAATTGACCATAAGTTGCATCCCCAGGTCCAGGGCTGGGACTTCTGGTAAATTGACAAGTGTCGGTGTACCGTGTGCAGTAGTATATAGCTTGTCAAATACCGTGCCCCAAGTATTGCAGTTATCTACTGTGGGAACCATCCCAAATGGCAAGCACATTGTTGATATTCTATGCTTATCATGAGGTCCCGTATGGGGAAATACTGCTTTCGGTGCTTTTATTTTTTGAGCTAGCCAAAACGGAATCTCTTCCCGTTTGGCGGGTACTTTATCAATGATCAAATGTATAGTCGCAGGATTAGTGCCTGGCGCTACTGCATGTGGTTGCACCGGGGCAGCATGTGCTGGGTTTGTATTTAATGTTTGCATTACAAACTGTACTAACTGTCTGTATATTTCCGTAAGCTCAGTATATAAGCGGTGGATTTCAGCTACTGTCAAGGTTGCTGCATCAAGGGTCGGTGTATATGTGGCCAATAAAGGCCAGGTAGCACCATCATTACTTAGAGGAGCCATAAAGCCAATTATCATGTTCTTGATAAGATAGAGGTACTTCTAGATATGCGTATGCTCTATATTGTGCAGGTATATTTGCAAGTGTATAGTGATGAAATGTATTTGTGTTCCCAGCAGCTGCTGGAAATGTGACCCAGGAATAGAAAAGTTCTGTTCTAAGAGCTGGATGAGCCTCAACAACAATTGTAACTGGACCCCCTTGGGCCGTTAGGCCATGTGCCAATAAATGTGCAGTAAGGGGTGGTCGCAAATTGACTGCTATTGCTACCCGTTGCGGGTTTGCCATGGTGGATGGTAAATTTTGTTCAGCAATGAGCTCACCAAATGGGGATTATCCTTTTAGTGTTCAAGCTTGACCAGCCTACAGTGTTAGTTGGTACTCCCTACTTAGCTGAGGAGGAAAATCCTCAATACCACGGACATCTCCGTAAATACTACTGAGGTGTCTTTGCATGTACTGAGACAGAGATACTCAGGAGGACCCAAAAATTAATGCCTGACCAAACTTTGGCGGCACCATGTCACATAGGTTCTTATTATCCTAATGAGACTACTGGATTTGAGCAGCAGAATCACTTGTACTGCGGGGGACTGAGTCTGAACCCACACCAGCCCACAACCCACACCTGTCGGCCTAATCCGGGTTTTCTTCCAGCGAACTAGCAGTGCCTCATCTCCACCCAAGAGCAGGGATGATTGGGCAACTGGGCACATGACATAAAGGACTCCTACGGGAAATCATGGTCACTCAGATCTCATCCGTTTTTCTCTGTCACATGGGTCTCACATATGCAAGGACAATCAGAGGCAAAATATAGTTCAATAAGGTTTTATTGAAGTATCTGCATCTTAGAGAATAAAGCATGTATTGCAATAACTACGATGATGAAGCATGACAGGATTAAAATTGTGACAAGGAGAGTAAAACACAAAAATAACGCTATCATGTTGTCACTATGGTTTTTAAGAAAAGTTCCCACCTAGGCTAAGTTAGAGCACACAATGTTAAGCTCTAATTCTGCCCTTCAGGTTTCTCTGGGAAGACATCATCCCTCATACCTTAGCAAGAGGACTGTAGTCTACATAAGCAGTTGCAGCGAAGCACTCCGCAATCAGCATACAGTCATGGTCATCTGGCTGGACTCTCCCTCTAACGTACATGGGTCAAAGCAGTGTTTTTATAATAAAACAGTTGATGTTCCAAGAAAGGATCAGATACAGGGTTTTGGTTAAATAGACTTTATAGAAGCAACTGCATTCTACCTGGGAGGACATGAATGGATATTATGAGGACAACGAAACACAATGTCAAGACAGCGGTAATCACCAGAGTGAAACACAAGAAAAGTTCTACCATGTGTCATATTAGTGCACCTGGTATTCTTACCTAAAGTACTGAGTTCCTACATGAGAACAAGTAGCAGTGTTAGCCCTAATCCATCCTCCTGGTCCTGGGAAGGAAACCCAATCCCCATACCTGCTCTAAGGCTAGAAGGGGTCTGTTAGTCTGCTGGGAGTCCTCCCACGTAGATGAAAAGGGAACCAAAAGGTTTCAGCAGAAACTGCGACAAAGGATGGCAAACTATCTGGAACGTCCCCTCTAAGATGTGTGGGCAGTGTGATGTTTTATAATAACATATCTGTTACTCTAAGAACTTGCACTAACGTGAAAATACATATTTTCCGTGTAAGTTAGACACTGTACCCTTTGGATCGGCAGTACCCAGTAATCATCATGGGCAGTCTTGGGTTCAGCACAAGATGAAAAATGTCATGCAAAGAAATTAATAACAGTTTCTGTAAGGAAGGACAACTGATAAAAAAAATAAAAAAAACATCTCCACTAAAATGAAGCGTTGCTAAAACAATGAAAGGAATAAAAGTGAAATGTAACTGAGCAAAAGGGCACTGGCCTCAGGACCAGAGCTAAATAATGTGTACATGTAAAAAAGCTACAATAACCTCACAACAGTTGCAGTCCCTCCTACAGCATCCAGCTATTACTCCTGGCAGAATGTCCGCAGTCCAGAAGTGTTCTAACTACCCATTCATTTCTTTAAATTAGGCAAACTTCAAATAAAAGTCTTTGTAGTGTATAAGACCCCGCCTCTCCCTGCCCTGGACCCAGACACACTTCAGGGGGTTGGAGACTGCTTTATGTGAGGACAGGCATAGCCCTATTCAGGTGCAATTGTCAGCTCATCCCACCAATCTAGCTCAGGAAGACCCAACAGCCTGGTAATAGGCCATCAGGATATTCAGGGCACACCCTGGCTCCCTTTCTGTCACTGTCAAGGGAGAATGCACAAACAGTCCAACTGTCATCCTGACCCAGAAGTGTATTCAGCAGCCTGGCAGAGGCACAGAATGGTTAAGCAAGAAAATGCCCACTTTCTAAAAGTGGCATTTTGAAACTTACAATTCCAAAACCAACTTCACCAAAAGATGTATTTTTAAACTGTGAGGCCCAAAACTCCAAATCTCTATTTACTCCCAATGGGAAACTACACTTAAAATATATTTCAAGGTAATTCCCATGATACCCTACGGGAGAGGTAGCCCTTGCAATAGTATAAACTGATTTATCAGTATTTAATTGTTAGGACATGTAAAAACACATCACTACATGTCCAGCTTTAACATACACTGCACCCTGCCATGGGGCTGCATTGGGCCTACTTTAGGGGTGACTGACATGTAGGAAAAGAGAAGGTTTAGGTCTGACAAGTGGATGCACTTGCCAGATTGACATGGCAGTGTACAAGTGTACACACAGGCACTGCAATGGCAGGCCAGAGATATGTTTACAGGGCTATTTATGTGGGTGGGACAATCATTGCTGCAGGCCCACTAGTAGCATTTGACTTACAGGCCCTGGGCACACAGGGTGCACTATACTAGAGCCTTACTAGTAAATCAAATATGCGAATCATGGAAAAGCCAATTACACATACAATTTACACAGGGACCACATCAAGGATGCCAGGTCTAACACGTGTCTCCCCAGCTGAAAGTGGGGACAACACACCCAACCTCATGGGAGTTTTCTTCGCTAAGGCGGAAGAATCTTGACAGACCATCAGACTTGGCGTGTTCTGTTCCAGGGCTATGCTCCACCGTAAAGTCCAGTCCCTGTAGGGAGGTGGACCACCTCAACAGTTTTGGGTTCTCATCCCTCATCTGCATTAACCATCTGCGGGGACTGTGGTCTGTCTGAACCCGGAAGTGAGTCACAAAGAAGAAGGGTCTTAGCTTTTTCAGTGCCCAGAACACAGCAAAAGCTTCACACTCAATTCTACTCCATCTACGTTCCCAGGGAAGTAACCTCCTACTAATGAAGGCTACAGGTTGGTTTAGGCCCTTTTCATTTAGCTGTGACAACACTGCTCCAACACCACGCTCTGAAGCATCAGTCTGCAGTACAAATTGCTTAGAGAAGTCAGGTGCCTTCAACACGGGTGCCATGCACATGGCTGCCTTCAGGGCATCAAAATTTGTCTGGCAAGCCTCAGTCCAGATCACTTTCTTTGACTGTTTCTTGGAAGTTAACTCTGTTAAGGGAGCAACAATAGTGCCATACCCCTTAACAAACCTCCTGTAGTTCCCTGGGAGGCATAAAAAGGCTTTCACCTCAATCTGGGTTTTGTGAGGCTCCCAAGCAAGAATAGTTTCAATCTTGGTTTGTAGGGGGACCACCTGGCCACTCCCCACCTGGTGTCCCCAGTACACCACAGAACCCTGCCCTATTTGCCACTTACTTGCCTTAATAGTAAGACCTGCCTTCTGCAGGGCCTCTAACACTTTGCAGAGGTGCAGCAAATGTTCCTCCCAAGTGCAGCTGAACACAGCAATGTCATCCAGGTAGGCTGCACTGAAATCATCCAATCCAGCCAACACCTAGTTAACCAGCCTCAGGGGCATTTTTAATCCCAAAGGGCATCACCCTAAACTGGTAGTCTACACAGAACTGGAGTTCTGGAGTGGCACCAGGAGCAGCAGCTTTTGGGAACAAGACCAGAGGACTGGCCCAAGGGCTACTGGAGAACTCAATAACCCCAAGAGCTAACATTTTGGATACCTCATCCTTAATGTTGGCCCTAACCTTGTCAGTCACCCTGTAAACTTTATGTTTCACAGGTGGACTGTCCCCAGTTTCCACATCATGTGTACACACGAGTGACCCCTGTGATCAAGGACAACAATGAGGCAAACTGTCCCAACACCTGGTGACAGTCCCTCTTTTATTCTGGGGTCAGTGAGGGGGAGAGGTTCACACCCTCCACAGACCCAGCTTTCTCCTTGGCAGACAGGAGGTCAGGAAGAGGCTCGCTCTCTTCCTCCTCCCCATCATCTGTTGCTAGGTGCATTGTCACTTCTGTCCTCTGAAAGTAAGGCATGAGACGGTTCACATGTAGGACTCTCAAAGGGTCCTAGGAGTCTGCACGTTCACCAGGTAAGTGACATCACTCTTGCACTCCACCACCTCAAAAGGCACAGTCCAATTATGTTGGAGAGCCTGAGGCTCCACTGGGGCCATCACCCAAACTTTCTGGCCAGGCTGAAACTCAACCAGAGTGGAATTCTGGTCATGCCAGCATTTTATGTCCTCCTGGATTGCTTCCAGGTTCTCTTGAGCGAGCTTCCTCAAGTGTGCTGTCTGGTTTCTAAAATCCAGCAAGTAACTGAATACATCCTGGGGGACCTACTGGCGGCTTTCTCCAAACCTTCCCTAACCATACTCAAAGGTATCGTAACAGGGTGGCCATACAGCAACTCAAAAGGGATAAATCCAAGACTCTTTTGTGGCGCCTACCTGTAGGCGAACAGAAGGCATGGCAAGAGGACGTCCTACTTACGCCTCAAGGGCTCTGTAAGGCCCATGACCATGCCCTTCAGGGTGCGGTTGAATCTCTCAACCAGATGGTTTCCTAGGGGGTGGTACACTTGCAGGTTGCCCCACACTCCTTCCACAGATACTTCATATAGGTAGATATGAAGTTGGTACCCCTATCAGATACCACCTCCTTGGGGAACCCCAGGTGGGTAAAAACCCCCATTAATGCACGCCCCACCATGAGGGCAGTGATTGATCTCAATGGAATGGCTTCTGAGTACCGAATGGCATGGTCCACCAAGACCAGGATAAACCTGTTGCCCATGGCTGTCTTGTGATCCAGAGGCCTCACAATGTAAATACCAACCCTTTCAAAGGTGATGCTGACAACAGGAAAAGGTTGGAGGGCAGCTTTATATTTCCCCCCACTCTTGCAACTTGGCTGACAAGTTTGGCAAGACCTACAGGTCGCATCAGAGTGCCTGCGCATTCGAGGCCAGTAAAAATGGGTGACAAGGCGTTCAAAGGTTTTGTCCTGCCCCAAATGTCTAGCTAGAGGCAAATCATAATCCAAACCCAGTAGGAAAGCTCTAAAGCACTGGGGTACCACCAGGACAAGGGCTGACCCAGGCTCAGCAACCTTAGGCTTCCTATATAGGGGGCCATCCTCCCAATAAATAAGATGTGAATTAGATGCCTTGCCAGACGCCTGGTCTGCAGCCTGCTACTGCAAACCCTCCAGAATAGGGCATGTTTTCTGTGCTTCACAGAATGCTTCCCTGGTGGGTCCCTCTTCCTCCTGCCACTGAGTCAGCTCAGGGACCTCCCCCAGTTCAGCCACCTATTCTCCTGTAGGCTACCGGGCATCCCCCCCAGGTTCAGCCTCCTCCTGTACCGTGGGAACTTATGGGATGGGTTTCCCACGCCCATTGCCCTTCCTCCTTCTGGCGGACACCTGGGCCACTCTTTCAGGCTATAGGGCCTCCTGATCACCCTGACAGGCTGCCACTGACCGGGAGGACACACACACCCACCCAGGCATACTGAACATCTCCAAGTGAAACTTGTGTTTCACCTCCTTCCAAGGGGAACCCTCCAGGTCATTGCCAAGCAGACAATCTAAAAGCATGGTTGGACTCACAGCTTCTCTCAAGGCACCTAAGACCCCCCCCCCCCCCCCCCCATTCAAAGGGAACCTGCCCAACTCTGCACAAGCACTCTAAGTGAGTTGTCTGACTTCTCACACTGGCTCCCGTGTCTCTCAGAGGCTTCACCCTTTGTCCATTGATGGTCACCCGCTGCCTGTACTTTTTAGTGTTTTCAGCACAAGAGTTCTCTTGACCATCTCACTGTCCCCTAGTGAGACAAGGGTCATCTCAGCTGGCTCTCACCCACCTGGAACCAACTCATCATCAAGCGCTACACTGGTCAATTCTGTGACTAAGCACCAGTGGGTGCCGGTGTCCACTTGTGACATTTGCGATCCCCCTCACATGACCCACCTGGTCACATGCATAACACTTGTGGGGACCCTTGTCTGCAGGTTTCACTGTAGAGACCCATGGCTTCTTTTCAACTGAGGGCTGGGAATCCTTACCCTGGGAACTAGGTTGTGGCCCTTTAGAGCACTTCTTCTGATGTGGACCCTGCCCATTCTTGGTGTGGTCCCCCCCATACTTCTTCTGGACCCTGGTGCTCTCCAAGGTCCGCTTCCTGAGCAAGCTTTCTTGGGTCAGTCACCTTGCTGTCAATTTAGTGCTGGCGCAGCTCTGGAAAACAAAGACTGTACAAGTGCTCCCAAGCAATTAGGTTGTAAAGCCCCTCATAAGTTGTTACCTTACTGCCCTTCACCCAACCATCCAGTGACCTGCAGAAAGAGTCAAGACATTCTAACCATGTTTGGGATTCTTTCTTCTTTTAGGACCTAAATTTGTCCTTGTATTGCTTAGGGGTGAGACCATACCTTGTGAGTAGGGCGTCCTTCATGATAGAGTAAGTAAGTCCCTGAGGATCCCCTAAGGATGTCAGAGTATCCCTCCCCTCTACCTCAAAGTGCTTCCACAGGCATGCACCCCAATGTGCTTCAGGGACCATGTTCATGTGGAGAGCAGACTCATACCCCTTAAACCATAAGTAGATATCATCCTCCTTCTTATAATCCTTTACTAGGGCTTTAGGAATGTGCACCCTCCTCTCAGGCTGCACTGTGGTACTGCTACCACCATCTTTACTAGACTGGCGCTTCTGATCTAGTTCCCTCAAACTAAGCTCATGAGCCAGGCGCATCTTCTTCTCTTCAATCACCAGCCTTCTCTCCTCCATCTCCATTTTGAGCTTCTCCAACTCAGGTTGGTGCACCCTCTCTGCCTGTCTGTCCTGCAACTCTTCAGGAGTCAGACACTTGGATGCCACACTGCTACTTGCACTGGAGACCACCTCCCCAGGCAAAACAGGTACAACCACTACACCACTATGATTACTTTGCACATCCTTCCCCTGAATCTCCTCCTCTGTATGCCCCCAGCCTCCTTTACTGTCACCCAGACCCTCAGCACCTCCTTCCTGGTAGAGCTCTTAAAGGGACAGGCAAGATCCTTACAGAACTGTTTCAATTGGACAACTGTGTAACTCTCCAGCTTCTCCAACTTAAAAACAGCTACAGCTGGTGCAGCCCCAGATTGAGACATGTTGGCAAGTCAAAAGTACAAAGTTCCAAGGCAGAACAAAGAGTTCCCAAGTTCAAAAATCAAACAAAATGGAAGCAGAAAAAGTCCAAAAAGAGAAAAAGCAAAACAAAAAGTAGTATGTGGTCACGTAATGGTCTGCACTGAAAACAGCAGTGTATACTTAATCACTTTATGTCAAGTACAAATACAAGTCCAGTCCTCACCGCTGATCACTGACGATAGAAATGGGGTCTCTGGTTGGCTTGTTGTCTGTCCAAGCAGGAACCCTCAATCTTGTCAAGGCAATGGAGATACACACTTAGATAACCCCTGCTCACCCCCTTGGTAGCTCGGCACAAACAGTCAGGCTTATCTCAAAGGCAATGTGAAAGTATTTGTACCAACACACACAGTAATACAGTGAAAACACTATAAAATGGAAACTACACCAGTTTAGAAAAATAAGCAATACTTATCTAAATCAAACAAGACCAAAACAACAAAAATCCAACATACACATGTTAAGATATGAATTTTCACAGTAAAAAGAGTCCTACTCCATATAAAACAAGGGAAATGTTGATTTTACACAAAGTACCTGGTTTCTATAAAAAATAAAGCCACATGGGTGAGCACGTGCCAAAAAAGTCAGCTATGTGTTGATTTCTTATTTGCAAGTGAGGCCGAGAGTTGTTCCTTCTTCGGCCAAGTAGGCGATGCGTCATTTTTCTCTCCCACAAGAGAGTGATGCATAGATTTCCAGATGGGGTTGATTTTTGACGCCCAGCAATGATGCGTGAGAAATCCAGCAGCACAGTGTTGGAAAACTGTGCTGCATGGTGTTTGCATCTTTATTAGCAGCTGCAAGCGGATATTGCATCGTTTCTCCAGCCCCGATTCATCGATCTCCCAGCCGCGATGCAGGTGGAGTGTCAATTTTAGCCATGAAGCGGGTGGCGCATAATTTTTCAGCCACGTTGTAGGTGGTGCGTCAACATTTTACCCACACTGTGTTCTGTGCATAGATTTCAGTCCTTGTTCTGTCAACTTCACCCCTCATGGGCCCAGGGACTGGATGGGGCACCACTTGACAGGGCTGGAGTCGCAGCAGAGAGTCCAGGTGCTGGAAGAGGAAGTGTTTGATGGCCTGGAGACTTCAAAACAGGAGGCAACCTCAGTCCAAGCCCTTGGAGATTCTTCACAAGCAGGAATATACCACAAAGTACGGTCTTTGTGCCCTTTCACAGCCAGAAGCAGCAACTGCAGGATAGCCTAACAGAGCACAGCCACAGACAGGGGCAGCACTTCTCCTCAGCTCTTCTCCTTGGCAGACGTTCCTCTTGGTTCTAAAAGCAAATCTAAAAATCTGGGGTTTTGGGTCCACTACTTATATCCCTTTCTGCCTTTGAAGTTGCCCAACTTCAAAGGAAAGTGTCTTTTGTTCACAAGATCCTGCCTTGCCCAGGCCTGCCCCCCACACACACCAGGGGTTTGGAGACTGCATTGTGTGAGGGCAGGCACAGCCAGTTCAGGTGTGAGTGACCACTCTACTGTAGCTCAGATGGCTCATCAGGATATGCAGGCTACACCCCAGCTCCCTTTGTGTCACTGTATAGAGGCGATTCACAAACAGCTCAATTATCAGTCTGACCAAGACAGGGAATACACAAGCAGGAAGAGTCACAGAATGGATTAAGCAAGAAAATGCCCACTTTCTAAAAGTGGCATTTTCAAACAGACAATTTAAAAATCAACTTTACCAAAGGATATATTTTTAAATTGTGAGTTCAGAGACCCAAAACTCCAGATCTCTATCTGCTCTCAAAGGAAAACTGCACTTACAAGTTATTTAAAGGCAGTCCCCATGTTAACCTATGAGAGAGATAGGCCTTGCAACAGTGAAATCCAAATTTGGGAGTATTTCACTGTTAGGACATGTAAAAACACATCCCTACATGTCCTACCTTTAACATACATTGCACCCTTCCCACGGGGCTACCTACAGCCTACCATGTGGGTACCTTACATGTATAAAAAGGGAAGGTTTGGGCCTGGCAAGTGGGTACACTTACCAAGTCGAATTGGCAGGTTAAAACTGCACACACAGACACTGCAGTGGCAAGTCTAAGCCATGTTTACAGGCCTAGTTATGTGGGTGGCACAATCAGTGATGCAGGCCCACTAGTAGCATTTGGTTTACAGGCCCTATGCACCCCTAGTGCACTTTACTAGGGATTTACTAGTAAATCAGATTTGCCAAACATGGAAAAGCCAATTACACATACAATTTACACAGGTAGCACTTGCACTTTAGCACTGGTCATCAGTCCAGAGTGCTGAAAACAGCAAAAACAGAGTTTAGGACACAGTCAAAATATGGGAAGCAGAGGCAAAAAAGATAGGGGAGAGCACAACAAGGATGCCGGGTCTAACACATTTAAAAAGAACTATGTTGGATGAGTCATTTTGCTTTATGTGACAGAATCTAGACTAATTTTGTAATCATCTTGTGATGTTTTGATGAGGGTGGCAGTGCCATGTTGAATTTATCCAGTGAAACTGAAGAAATATATGTATGCTAATCAAGGGGTACATATTGGTGCTGGGACAACAGTTTTTCAAATCCAAAAGCTGCTGTTATTTGTAGACACAAATGTCTTGTTTCCACTCTCCCTGGGGCTACCCATTAAAGCCTGAGCCCAGAGGCCGCCTAAGGCAAGCCAGGTGGTGTCCATGAACACACCTAAACATGACCACTGTGTCATTGAAACCTTAATAGGACTGGTAGTAACCTGAGAAACACCACTCTAGCAAGAATGCTCAGTGGGTTATTGCAGGAATGAGGTCGATATAGTTTTTCTTCCTCAATGTTGATGCATTGAACCAAGTACTTGCATCAGTCAGTTAGAAATCCCACTGCTACATATTTGGGAAATTCCATAATTCATAACAGAACCGTAGTTCGAACAGCATGTTTTTAGCTAGACCAGCTACTTTCTTTTTTTTTTTTTTTGTGAGAAAACAGGCCATTAGTGTGGCCTGCACAAGTAATGGGCCCAAATTCACCGTCCACTTGGAACGAAACACATCATTGTATCGCTTTACTCTCTCAGGCTAGCGAAGCAAAGCAGTCCAAGGCCTACTCAAGGGAGGTGGTGTGGGCTAGTAATCACCATTTTCTGGCACGCAGTAATAAAACACAATAAATTAATGTCCAGTCTGTGCTTTCTCCTTAGAAAAGTAAAGGTACTTTTAATACACCCACTACTCGCAACTAGGCAGTAATTTAAAACCAATGTTTTACAAAAATACGTAAGGCTGGTGAAAAAGCCTTTGGCATCATCACTTTTGACCCCTAGAGGGCCATGACACCAAACCTTACAGTACACTCCTTGTATGTATAACACAGCACATGACCATATGGGGGGTGTCAGTTTACATTAAGTCAATGTTGTTTCAAGATTGGAATAACATTATGGTAATATGTAATTCCATCATGTGCCTACATAATCAATAATAAAGCAACAAGGCATCCTCTGCACTTACTATGAGTAATCAGGCACCCCAAAAAGGTGCTCCCGTTATTACTAATACTACATTGCAGGATCTTAGGAATATGAACTACTGTTAGTATTAACAACCCTTTAGGTAAAGCATTGTTGATATCTTTAAATAAATCATTGCTTAGGCTCATGGTGCATGATACTTCGGAAGAAAGCACTGTCAAACTGTCATGAAGAACACCTTTTCAAATTATTAAGACAGCCATCTTTAAACTAAACATTTTCCAACATATACTATGTGTCTGTCTCTTTTTTAAACATCTTTAGGCCTCAGAACCTTTAGCCATAAACCTAGCTCCTAGAGGGGCTATAGAGCCCTAGCCTGGGGAACGCTTGCAACCATGAGCAAAGGTACTCTTCTCCTTGACCCTCGCAACCTAGTGTCACCTTTAGGGAAACGTTTCATGAAGGGAGCTGCTACCCTCCTGCAGTCCCCCTAACACTCCTTTCCTCCCATTGGTGGGGGCCTCTACCATTCTGGGGTGGCCACAACAGCAGAAACAGAGGCTTTTGTTGAGCCCCGCATGGTATTGGGGGGGCGCTATTTTGCCAGGAGCTTGCATGATTAATTAGTGGCTCCAGCCATTGTTTTGTTCTACTGTGCAACCTTGGGCTGCTGTTTCTTTCTTTTCTTTTCTTCTCTTTTTTTTTATTTTTTTATCTTGGGGTGCCTGGTCCCAGACTGGCACCCTGCAGGCCTTGGCTCAAAAGGGCAGCTTCGGGAGTCCACTCTTGGCTGCCCCAGCCGGCTCCTGCGGGGCAGCCTCTCCTCCACTGCAGGCAGGGCTTTTGCTGTGATGGTGGCTGCCTGCTCCCCTCAGACACTGGGAGCGGGAAAGGACCACCATGGCTGGAGGAAATTCAGCAGCACTCTTCTGTCCTTGTGCTGTCCATCGGAACGAGAGTTGGGATCTTGGGCCACGCTTCCTTCTCTCTCGCCTTTGCTGGACGCGATGGCTCTCCTCCATCCTTGGTGACATCGGGGGCCCAGAATTAGGGTCCCGGGACCCTCAAATCTTTTAAATGGTCTAGAAGTTGGGGCCCCAGGCCCTTGGAACTCTGAGGAGGGGGCCCCACTCACACCTCGTCCCAGGACCTAAAATAAGAAGTGCTCCTTGCGATGACCCACTTGCCCTAGCCCACCACAAGGGTTTTAGTAGATGGGCAGAAGAGCTTCACATGCTACATGATTGTTCTGGAAGGTCAATGGTCATATCCTTCTCCTGCTGATATCTCGGGCCCCACTGGGCCATTTTACATGCTTTATTGCTCATTTTGCTCCTGGTGGTGATACTGAGTCACCTGAAGCACTTTCCTCTCGAACCTAACGAACTTTGCAGGGAGCTGGTTCCACTGGCTCCCTGCACCAGCCTTCCTGCTCTTTCTCCTCTGGTGCGTCTCTCATCCTTGGCACAGAAGTCCAGTTCTTCCCCTAACTAGTGTTTAGGCGGTGTAAGGGGACCAACTTACCTGGTCGTGGGGAGAGCCCCACTGGTTGTGGGGCAACTTCAGAGTCCTTAGTCCAGATGGGCACAGGGGGGTCCTCCTTCCAGTTGTCCATGGCAATCACCTTCAGTCCAAGTGTCCAGCAATAAAACACGACCAGGAGAGAGCTCTCCCACTTGTGCAAGACCTTCTAAGTTGGGGTGGAAGGTTCTAGAAGTAAGGCACCTCTGCCCTAACCTGAGGTGACATATCACCTCTCCTCCCCGTCCAAACCCTCCTGCACAGCACACTGGGACAATTCAAAATGGTGCCACCAAGGAGTCACTGGCCACATCTCCTCTGGGGGCAACAGATCCACCCCTCACTGACATCACTGCCAGGGCATTTCCCACCAATTCATCAAAAGGGGACACCGTCCTGGGTTGGCTTCAGAGGTCTAAGCTCCCTCCTTTGCTCAGTGGGCTTGTTCTGGCCCATCCCTCCTACAGTGTGACAGCTGATTAATGTATATCATACATCCCAAACTCTTTCCTCATCAGGAGCTGAGTGAAGCACTTCTAATTGCTCCCTTTGTGTGGGGAGGCCTTTGTTCCCTCTGCTGGAGAAAAATGAAATTAACTTGGTGCAGCAGCGTGACAAAAAGCCTGGACTCTGATCCTGAGATGAGCCAGAGAAATATGACAATCCTTGGTGACCCATAAAATGTACAGATATCGCCTTGGAAAGCTCAGATTTCAGTTTGGCATACAGGTTCCCCCCATTTTGATATGTCACTAATCTCTGTAGGTCAAAGGGAAGCGAAACAGTTTTCCCCATAGGTGGATATGGAGTGTCACTGCAGACATGACAGTAAACCACACCGACTTTCCCTATGAGTATACACTAACATTTTGAGGCCTACCACAGATCTGTATCTAATCCTTCAGAGTCCTCTCTGTGCCAGGCTACCCATGTACAGTTACTGGGCTGCGCACAACAGAAGTCTCACACCACTATCCTTACATATGCGCACATGAGTGTGCACATGTGTTCATGTGTAGCCAGTTAAGTGTGCCTAGCCCCTGCTGCATCGAGGTGCCTTATCTTAAAATTCAGACACTGGTGGTAAACACACACAGTCAATTTACTGTATGTTTACCATGTGTGGTTCACAATTTATCAGGCCCACCCCCATAAAAGGATGAGGACCAGGTGATCAAAAAGCCACAAAAAAACAGGTAGATTTGATGGGCAGAACCCATCGCTATACAAAATTGTTTCTTGAAATCGAGACCTTTCACTTCTTTTTTTAACAGTAATCTAGGCTTCATATTCTGAGTCACCCTTCTGCTTGCTATAATCTTCTTTTCTGCAATACTAACTTATCCACTTATTTCTGTCCTGCTACTGTCAGAGTTTTGGAAAGAACAAGGAGAACAGCTATCAGGGTACTGATACTGATCTAGATTTTTAATTTTATCAATGTCAATGTCCTTCAAATTGAAACCAATCACACTGGGTTCCTAAGTAAACAAATATTCAGTCTGTGTTTTTTCAGTTTCACTCTTCTTTTTAGTTTCAGGTGAAGTTTTTCCTTACCGGAATCCTCAAACTTTAGTTTTAAGATGTGGTTGGATGACTCATGGCTCCAAGGTATCACGCATAGTTGCTAACTTTTACATATCATTTATGTGTGATGTTTCTATATTCACAGTGTGGTCATGTGTGACATTTCAGTACATAATGTGTGTGATTTTGAGTGAGTCTATTTCAAGAAACAAAAAGCATTTAAGCCTGTGTAATAAAGATATGTTAACAAATTAACTCATTTTGATCTTTGAAATCTCTTTTCGAGGGGAAGAGAAGCTTGCTGGGGAAGTGAGGGCTACCTTTGAATCTGTAAAGGCTGAAAAGGTGGGAGGAAATCACCTGGTTTAGATCTCCACAGAGCATGGCAAGCCCAGCCATCTTACCATGACACAATATGTGCATGCTTTACCTGAGCTGGAAACCCTTGCTTAAAGTAGGTTTCCGGCTCATGTGTGGAAGATTTGCCGTAGGATAATGTATTGCATGTTTGGCGGTCTCCCTAGAGCATGGAGTGAGGCAGCTAATGCCTTTACTGGTGATCTTGTCCTACGTGGATTTGGCCTTATGTAGCTCATGAAGTGCTGGCCCTTTGGTTCACAGAGGTAGTTATTTGTGATACACTGAAGAAGTCTTAAATAGGACAGGAGCACTTTTTAAACAAGATTTATAAGATGTAATGATCACTGTACCCATGGCAGTATCGCAGGACACAGTCTCTGTGGACCTCGGCCATTCTCACATCTAAGGATCTAGGAGCCTCGGGTGATCCAACATGGCAGCTCTCATTGCATATAGCACCGTTGGAACCCACACATTCTTACGGGACACAGCCTCTGTGGGACTCTAACATTCTCACACAACACCACTTCTAAAGGGCATGATTGATCTTAAACGCACTTCACTGGTGCTGGAAGAGAGTAGGGTAGTCTAGCAGGCCAGTGGAGTGATGTCTTATGGTGACAGGATACAGTGGGCTCCCAGCTGAAAGAGCTGAGGAGCAGCACTTGGAGTGATAGAATCAGTGACTGGGTCATATTATTGCCAACCCAGTGTCTGTTCTAGTCTATTAGAAAATAGGAAACTGCTGCCTGCTGAGGTTTATTCAGAGAGAACACCAGCACATAGGCCCTCATTTCAAAGACCGCCAGTGTAGGCAGTCTACTGCCAACCATATTATGACTGCTGGCAATCCTCCGCCCTTTTTTGGATGGAGAGCTGCCAGCAGCCATACTGGCAGTCGGCGGTGAAGTGGAGGCTGCTCCATCATAACCGCCACATCATCAGAACACCGCCCACCGTAATACGACCCTGTATTCGGTGTGGCGGTGTTCTGGTGACAGGGTGCTGACGGCGGAACAGCCCCCATGGATCCCGTTTCCTCCCGGAGGATCACTGGAGCAGGTAAGGTGATTGTCCGTTAGGGGAGGGGGGGGGCGTGTTGTGTGCATGCATGGGGGTGTGCATCTGAGTGTGTAGAGGGGTTGTGTGAGTGTGTGTATGCATGTGGGGGTGTAATGTGTGTATGGGAAATGTAACGTGTATGTATGTGTGCATGTATGTGTACGTGTCTGTGTGAGTGGTGTGAGTGTGTGTATAGGGAGTGGTGGGGGGTATGTGTGTGGGTTTCCATGGGGTGGGGGGCAGGGGTGGGGGTGGGTCCTACCACCTTTGGGGGGTGGTAGGGTTGTCGTGGGTGTTGGGGGAGGACTCAGGGGAGGGGGATGGAGGAGGTGGAGACCCCAATCAGTGACAGGGAACGAATTCCCTGGCACTGATGGTACATACTGTCATGGATTTCGTGGCAGTAGAAAAACTCACGAAATCCATGGCGGTATGCATGGTCCTGATACCACTGGCAGTCTAGTGACGGCCGTCGGGCTGGAGACTGCTGTCTCCAGCCTCGAGGTCGTTACCACCGTGGCGGGCGGTGCGGGACATTGGCGGTTTGGCATATGCCAAACCGCCAATGTCATAATGGGCCTGTTTGCGGTCTTAACACCCGTATTCCGCGTCCGCCAGGGTTGTAATGAGGGCCATAGTCATGCTAGTGGTAGGTCCTTGAACTTGGATAGCCATTATCATCGTGCAATGACTGGTATCACAGTTTACCATTCTTGGCTGGTGCTGGTGAGCACAAGATTACACTAAGGGCCAGATGTACCAAAGGATTTTACCCATTCTGTGTCTATGGGAAAATGCTTTAGTACATATGGCCCTATATGTGGTAAATAATTAGAATGAGCGTTCACGGAGTTCACATATAATTAAGAACTGAAATCCAAGTCCATTACCTTCAGGGCTATACTTGTGCTCAGCCCATTTATTGAGTATAAAGCACACATAAGCTGATGGGATATTACTTTTGTCTCTGAATAAATATTATTCCACATGTTCTTTCAGACTGAATCACTACCTTTAGAAGAGTTCTCGTTGCGCTGTGGACTGAAGATCAAACATAGGCCCTCATTACAACCCTAGCGGTAAATCCCGCTTACCGCCATGCCGACGGCTGCCAACATACTGTGACTGCGGCGGTATTCCACTATGGGTATTATGACCCACACAGAGAATCCCGCCACAATACAGACACCCACACAAGTTCGCCAGACCAAAGGTCAGTGATAAACCGGCGATAGCAAAACCCACACCGTCACGCCAACAGAAATACGCCCACAGTATCACAACCCTCAAAATACACACACACACTAACATAACTACACCACATTGGACAATTCAAACTACACACACCTGACACACATACACACACCACACCCTCACACTCATACCACTATAAAACACACACCCACATTACCCACAACCCTTTAAATGAACAAATTAGAGCAAGCAGAGAGAGAAAAGCAAAGAGCGCACCTTTACCCAGAGGCAAAGAACACCATCACTCATACACCATCCAAGCACATCACATAATACATCACAACAGAGCACCCCACACATCACCTCACACATATCACTCACACCACATCATGGCACCTCAAAGACACCCCAGGTTTTCTGAGGAGGAGCTAAGGGTCATGGTGGAGGAAATCATCTGGGTAGAGCCACAGCTATTCGGATCACAGGTGCAGCAGACCTCCATTGCAAGGAAGATGGAGCTATGGCGGAGAATCGTCGACAGGGTCAATGCCGTGGGACAGCATCCAAGAACCAGGGATGACATCAGGAAGAGGTGAAACGACCTATGGGGGAAGGTGCGTTCTGTGGTATCAAGACACCAGATAGCAGTACAGAGGACTGGTGGTGGGCCCCTACCTCCTCCCCCACAACTAACAACATGGGAGTAGCAAATCTTGGCGATCATGCATCCTGAGGGCCTCGCAGGAGCAGCAGGAGAACTGGACTCTGGTAAGTCAAATCTTTACTACTATATCACCCCCACCCTACCTGCATGCCCTCACTAACTCCTACCCCTACCCTCACCCCCATCACTCCACCACCTCACATATACCTCACTAGCACAACCCACCCATCCCAATACCAAGCCCTGCATGCAACACCTAAGCATGGACACCCATCACAGACCTGCATGGACACCCATCATCACAGCATGCACACTAGAGAGACTCACCCACCCTACACAATCAGCAATCACATAAGGCCAAAGCGACAGGGAAAGCACAATTCCATTAGGGAAACACACCCACTGCACAAGATGGCACACACAGATACAGTAACAATGTATTTGCATCCCAACAGAACCCCTACCCAACGTCATTGGACAGGAGGTGCTAGCTACATCCAGTCCCCCCAAGAAGAGGCCCACAGTGATGACAGCAGCTCTGCACACCTGGATCAGGATGACCAGCCGGGCCTATCTGGGACCTCTGGACAGTTGTTTCCCCTGCCACAGTCCCAAACCACCACAGAGCTTCCCCCTCAGGAAACCGCAGCACAGCACCCATTCAGCGGGCCCATGCCACTGTCCCCAGGACACGTCAATCAGCAGTGTGTCCACCACTACAGGGACCCCAGGCAACCCCACTAACCCAGGAGGATCAGGACCTGGGGTCAGTGGCAGTGGGCACACGGTTCAGGGGACAGAGGCACAGGACAACAGGGAAGCTGGGAGGACTGCTGTGTGACGGGGGGACAGGCTAGGCCCAGAGAACCCACTCTCCATGAGGCACTCTCCAACATCATGGGAGCATACCACCATTCCCAGGGGGCCATGGGCATGATACTGGCCAAGTTTCAGGAGACCCAGCGGCTGCAGGAGGGACAGTACATGGGTATCAGGGATGACCTCACCAAAAGCTACACCATGCTGGTCACCATAGCAGGGGTGCTGGCTGATATGGGCAAGACCATGAGGGAGGCAGTGGCTCAACAAAGGGCACCTGGCACTAGCCAAACCGAGGAACAGCCTGTCCACCTCCGCCGGCGCTAGTGGACAGGAGCCACTGCCACAGGACAAACAGGCTACCGGCACCCCATCCCCTGCAGAAGGAGAACCACCCTGCAAACCGTCCCTGCGATCCAGGCAGAAGACAGAGAACATTGCCAAGAGCCCCGCCAGGAAATAGGACCCACCTGATTGGCACCCTTCTGTCCCACTCTTCTACCCTGTCCATCTTGAAAAGCCATTGCTCCCCTTCCTATGCCCCATTGGACAATGCACCTGTGATACTAAGAGACTGGACTCTACCATGGACCTTCTTCCACCATCACCCCAGCCCCTTGCACATACATCTATACCCATTAGCACCTAAATAAACACCCTTTAATCAAATACCAATCTGGGGTCAGTCTGATGATTCACACATGTATAACAACATAGCAAAAAATTGCAAGGTATATGTTCATTTACCCATACCAATGTATGACAGTTGTTGGGCAGCAGTACACATAGCAAAAGGCAGAATGGGGTACACAGATCTGAAAAAAGGAAATCCAAAGGGAACAGTCAGTGTCCATAGACAGAGGTTAAGAGGCTGCCACGTACAATGTCCTAAAGTAAACTGATATGTGAAGAGGGGTTACAGTGTCTTACATGTGTGCCACTGGAAGTACTGCAGGATGATGTTTGTTCTTTTTTTCAGCATCAGCCACAGGCTCTACCGCTGCCACAAGACCATCACCAGGCTCATCCTCCAGCAGAAAAGGCACCTTGCGTCTCAATGCCAGGTTGTGCAACATACAGCATGCCACGATGATCTGGCACACCTTCTTGGGTGAGTAGTACATGTAGTCAGATGGAGGCACCGGAATCTGGCCTTCAGGAGACGAATGTCCTCTCACTAATATGCCTAGTTCGCCCATGTGCCTCATTGTAGCATTCCTCTGCCCTTGTCCTGGCATTCCTCACTGGGGTCAGTAGCCATGAGTGGTTGGGGTAACCAGAGTCACCTGCAAATTTCAAGGGATACCTGCTAGACACACCCTAACCCTTGGGGACTACCTCATACCCAGACACCTACTCATACTGTGTGGAGACCTTGGGCTCATCTATTTGCCACACCCGGTGCCTCTGGAGTTGGCCCATCACATAAGGGATGCTGCTATTCCTCTAGATATAGGCATCATGCACAGAGCTAGGATACTTGGCATTCACAAGGGAGATGTACTGGTCCACCAAACACACCATTTGCACATTCATCGAATGGTAGCTTTTTCTATTTCTGTACACTAGTTAATTTCTGCGGGGGGGGACAAATGCCACATGTGTCCCATCAATGGCACCAGTGATGTTGGGGATATGTCCCAGAGCATAGAAGTCAGCTTTCACTGTGGCCAAATCCTCCACCCGGGGGAACACGATGTAGCTGCGCATGTGTTTCAGCAAGGCAGACAACACCCTTCTCAACACGTTTGAGAACATTGGCTGAGACATCACAGATGCCATGGCCACTGTAGTTTGGAAGGAGCCACTTGCCAGGAAATGCACAAGAGGGGGTAAACCTGTGGGCTGGCAGATAGCTGACATCAGGTCTGGCTCCAATTGGGCAAACAGTTCTTGGAATGTGGCATGATCAAGTCTGTATGTGATTATGATGTGTCTGTGTTCCATTGTCGACAGGTCCACTAGGGGTCTGTACACCGGAGGATGCCGCCATCTCATATGCTGCCTCAGCGGTTGCAGCCTATGGAGGAGAACGGTGAGCAGAAGGTCATTTACCACATAGATAGCACAACTGTGTCTGAACTAATGTTACAGAATCCATGTGTGAAATCGTGAGTCCGTATATGTGCCTATATGTGCTGTGATGCTGTTAGGTGCCATGCCGTGTGCTCCCCTGAAATGGCGTCTGCCTGAGTTGTGAGGAGGGACAAGGGGAAATGAGGTAACAGTGCTGGCGTTGTGCAGCTTCGCGGTCGTGACCGCCATTTTCTATCTCTTCATTCACTTGATACCTGACCATCAACAGGAGAGGACCTACACTGCAAGTGCTGCTGTGACCTGAATCTTGAAGCGACAATGGCTACAGTGTCTGGGGAAAGGGCCCCTGCCTTCACTGCGGATGAGTTGGACAAACTGGTGGATGGGGTCCTCCCCCAGTACAAGCTACTCTACAGTCCTCCAGAAAAACAGGTAAGTACACTGTGAGTATGATGCGTGGGCAATGTCTGTTTGGAGTGGTGTGGATGTAAGCCACATGTTGGGGGGTGGCCTGAATGCTGCATGTGAGGTGGTCAGTGTATGTATCAGGGCATGGGTGGGAACTGGTGGTCAATGAGTGTAACGGTCCGGATGGGTGAGTAATTAAATTTGTTCGCTCTGTTTATCCTCTAGGTCAGTGCCCACCAGAACAAGGGTACTTGGCATGCCATTGCCAAGGAGGTGTGGACCCTGGGAGTCTATCACAGACAGAGCACCCACTGTCGCAAGAGATGGGAGGACCTGCGCTGCTGGAGCAAGAAGACGGCGGAGGCCCAGGTGGGGCTGGCCTCCCAACGTGGAAGGGGTGCCCGTCGCACCATGACTCCCCTGATGTTCCGCATCCTGGCGGTGGCCTATCCGGAGTTGGATGGGCACTTGAGGGCATCACAGCAGCCACAAGGGGGTGAGTACAGTTTCAGAAAGCTGACTCTGCGTAGTTTAGGAACTAGCTGGGTGGGGAGTGTAGGCTGTGGGTGCCCCTAGGCCAGGGCGATCATGCCATGGTAGGTCTCTTGTTTGCAGGCTCAGAAGAGCACCCCTACCCCAATGGCACAATTGGGCAGCTACTAGTGTGCAGGGTCCTGTGGGTGTCAGGTGTGCATGTGCTGGCGTAAGGCATTGTATCCCATGGGCTGGTGACTACCATAGTGAGTGGTTGGGAAAGGCCTAGTGCAAAGGAACAGCTCAGTGTGTGTTGTATCCGCCAATGGTAGTGGTGTTGCTGGAATTGACCATGTGTGTCCTCTGTCTTTCCCACCCTTCTTGTTTTGTCACCCTGTCCTTTTGTGCATTTACATCATCTGGCGGAGGAGCTGAGGCACTGGCGACCGAGGGAGCTGCATCCCACATGGCCCATGAGAGTGAATCCACGGAGGGTGAAGGCACAAGTGGGACAGAGAGCGAGGGGAGCTCCACGACGGGGACAGGAGGGGATACCAGCGACACCTCCTCTGATGGAAGCTCCCTGGCTGTGGCAGACACCTCTGTGCCCATCCCAACAACAGGTACAGCCGCCCTCCCAGCAGCCCCTCAGCATGTGTACCATGCCCACTCACCCAGGAGGGTGGGCATCTACTTCACCCCAGGCACCTTAGGCCCTGCCCCAGTCAGCCCTGCTGCCCTCAGTGAGGAGGCTTTTGACCTCCTGAGATCCCTCACTGTTGGGCAGTCAACTATTCTGAATGCCCTCCAGGGTGTCGGGAGGCATTTGCAACATAAAAATGCATACCTGGAGGGCATTCATTCTGGTGTGGCGGCCCAATAGAGAGCATTTCAAGCTCTGGCCTCAGCACTGATGGCAGCCATTGTCCCTGTGTCCAGCCTCCCCCCTCCAACTTCCACTTCCCCGAACCAATCGCCTCTGCCTCAGCCTATCCCAAGCACACCTTCAGACCAGCATGCACACACATCAATACACAAAAGTGGCTCAGGAAAACATAAGCAATACACATCATCACACATGCACTCACACAAGCCCCATACCCATGCACACATACCAACATCCACTTCCTCCACTGTGTCCCCCTCCTCCACCTCCCTCCCAGTCTCGTCTCCACTCACACCTGCATGCACTACATCATCAGCCACTGCCTCCATCACCAGCACGCCCATCACAACACACTGCTCATGAGCAATCACAACCCCCGAAACCATTCACACGTCCTCTGTGTCCTCTCCCAGTGTGTCTGTGAGCCCTCCTCCCAAAGTACACAAACGCAGGCACACACCAACTCAACAGCCATCCACCTCACAACAGACCTCCAGCCCATGCACCTTCACCCAAACTCAGCAGACGTACACCTCCTACAACCACTACCTCTTCCTCCACTCCCACACCCCCTCCATCTCCCCATCCCAGTGTGTCTAAAAAAAAATTCCTAGCTAACATTAACCTCTTCCCTACACCTTTCCCTAGGGCCAGGATGTCTAGATCCCAGCCCAGCACCTCAGCCACCAAATTTACGTCTGCTGTGATATCCTCGCAAGTCCGTGTGGATCGAAGGGGGCACCCGTCAGAGCAGCCAGTGTGCCACCAACAGATGTGAAGGAAAACCCGATTCCGCCACCTACCAAGGTCAAGAAGGGGCCGGCATCCAGCAGGGGAAAGTCACACCACCCACCCTGCAAGGCCTCATCCAAACACAAAGAGGACATTGCTAAGGTCCCAGCAGCGACTGCCAAGGTGGGGAAGGGACATAAGACAAAGGGCAAGTCACCTCAGGGCACGATGCCTCCTGGTGAGGGGCTGGTGACCACCATTTCCTCAGAGATGCCAGCGACCTGTACCACGGTCACCACCGCCGCAACGACCGCCACCAGCACCGCCGCTGCCACAACGTCAGTCTGCAGCATCCTCCCCAAGGGTCAGCCATCCGAGGGTGCCGGAGACGGTCTGGTGTCTCCCTCCACCACTACAGACACCTGCACCATGGGCAGCACCGGCAGCATCTCCGCTGCAGCCACCGCCGCAGCCACCACCACCTGCACCACCATCTGCACCGCCACGTGCCCAGCCGGTGCCACTATATGGGACGTCAGCAGTATCCCCAGTGGGCAGCCATCCGAGGCTGCAGGTGACGTCCTGGACCCTGGACACAGCACTTGAGGCACCACCACCAGCACTGGCACTATCAGCAGTTTGCAGCATAAATCGCCACAGGATGGAGTGTGGCTCTGCCTGGAGTATCATGCTACCTGTTCCATGTATATCTCGTGGCTCAGACACCCAAGTGAGAGGATGTTAACTGCCACACCCCAGGTGCAGCATCACTGGGCACAATGCCCCCTCCAGAACCAGTGGAAAGATGCATCCACTCCCCCTATCCTTGACAGGATGAAGCACTCTGGGCACTATGCACCCTCCAGAACCAGTGGAGAGATGCATCCACTCCCCCTATCCTTGGAATGATGAAGCAATCTGTGCACAATGCCCCCTCCAGAACCAGTGGAGAGATGCATCCACTCCCCCTGTCCTTGGCAGGATCAAGCACTCTGGGCACAATGCTCCCTCCAGAACCAGTGGAAGACGCCATCCACTAGAGAGACTGTGGTTTTGCACTCCCCAGGACCAAGCAGTGGGCAAACCAGCCACTTGAGAGACTTGTGAGACTGAGGCTTTGCACTCCCCAGGACCAAGCAGAGGGCAAACCACCCACTTGAGAGACTGTGGCTTTGCACTCCCCAGGACCAAGCAGTGGGCAAACCTCCCACTTGAGAGACTGTGGCTTTGCACTCCCCAGGACCAGGCAGTGGGCATGGAGCCCCCTTGAGGGGCAGTGGCGTTGTACCATCTTCAGGCTGCAGTGCCCTCCCTCCCCTTCCCCCTGAGGTGCCTGTGTTTTTTCGACCTGATGCCCCTGCAGTGTTCTTTTCGTTTTGAGGCAGGTCTCATGTGTGGGCTTCGCACATGCTTTTTGGGACCACTGGTCGACGAACATTTACAAGGGACAGTGTACAGCCTTGTGTATATAATGTAAAATTTTGTATATACTGATTATTTAAAATTCTATTGCTATATCTTAATGGTCCAAAATAACACTGGTTAGACTCATTTCCTTTTGTCCTTGCGTTCTTCCAGGGGGTGATGGGGAGTATCAGTAATGTTGTTGGATGTGTTAGTGTGTATGTTATTGTGGGTGAGGGTGGGGGGCGGGGATGTTGCGTGCTGCGTGTGTGTGTGTGTCACTCTCTTTTCCCTCCCCCCCTCTCCTGTGTGCTGGGTGCAGTACTCACCGTCGTCGTCACTGCCGCCTTCTTTTTACTTCCTGTTGTATGAGAAGATACACCAACATGGGGAGGATCTGCAATTCGGGCCCATGGCGTCCTGGTTCTTCGTGGAGTGTCGAAAGGTGAGTGGTTCCCCTTCGATGTACTGTTTCCGACATGGTTTTGATGCCGTTGGTACCGCCCCGGAAAAGCTGGCGGATTGGCTTCTCATAATAGAGTGGGGGCTACATTGTCCTCCGCCTGTCTGGGGGTGGTGACCGCCGCAGTGTTTGCTGCTACCGCCCTGGCGGTCGGAGTGTTAAAGTGGCTGTCTATGTTGGCAGTTTCTGCCGTGGTCGTAATCCCATTTGTTTTACCACCAGCCTGTTGGCGGTGTTACCGCTGCTTTAATACCGACCACCAGGGTTGTAATGAAGGCCATAGTGTTTACAACAAATGGAACAATTTTTGTGCAGATACAAGACTTGGTGGAACCTAACATTTATTTTAAATATGGAAATGTGTTGCTTAAACTCCTCAGGAATCCTAAATGTACAGTATCGCCACTATGATTCTTTCATATAGAGAGAGGTTGTTTTGGGGCACAGTGTCAGACTGCATTAGAAGGTGATGCAGTCAGTGCTCCATGAGAAAGGATAAACAGTGCTCTACAGTGCCCATAAGAGTAGTGACAAAGTACTTTCGACAAAAAACGCTCTCTGTTCCTTCGAATGTGTCTCTCGCGGAGCTGTCCACAGCCGAGCCATAAAACATTCTTCAGTGAATACTTCTGGGTCGAAGCACCAGGCAGACATTATCACCAGCGGTTTCTTAGGGTGATGCTAAGATATCAGTGTAGGTGGTGCGCTGGGGGAGTCTGGGTGTGCAGAGATTACGACCGGTTGGTCGTGAGAGTCACTGATCTACAATAAGTACTGGCTGAATGGGCAGTTAAAGAAAGCTCTGACTTTCTTGGGCTAACCGTTTGTATTTCCTTTGAAATCTAACAACTGTGAACAAAACAAATCACAGTTCTATGGCCTAGTTAACCCCTTCTGTGCCCAGGACGTAATGGTTACGTCCTGAGGCACAGTGCTGCTGTGCCCAGGACGTAACCATTACGTCCTGGGCACACAGCGCTAGCACTCCCTCTGTGGGGTTCCTCCTCACCCCCCCAAGTCAGGGCTTTGCATTTCTCTTCAGATCACGTGGGGGAGGCCGAGAGAGGCTTCAAAGGGAAGGAAAGTTATTCCCAGGGGGGGCAGAAACCTCTAGGCGCCAGGGCTAATTTTTTTATTGTGTTTTTTTATTTTTTTAGAGATGGGGAGCGACCCCTTAGGCAACGGTCGCTCCCCTGGAGGGGGTAATTGTATTTAGGCCATTTCTGCCTGCTTTGGGGGCAGATCGGACGATTTTAGGTCAATCTGCCCCCAAGGGGGGCAGAAACCACTAGCCACCAGGGATCTTTTTTTTTGCACCGTCACGCAAGGGGAGCGACCACGTAGGCAAGGGTCGCTCCCCGGGGGGCTGGGGTGGCAAATTTATTTTAGGCCATTCCTGCCCCCCTTTGGGGGCAGATACCTCTAGGCGCCAGGGCAATTTTTTTTTTGTGTTTTTTGTTTTTTTCTTTGTTTGTTTTTTTAGAGATGGGGAGTGACCCCTTAGGCAAGGGTCGCCCCCCTGGAGGGGCAAACTGTATTTAGGCCATTTCTGCCCACTTTGGGGGCATATCGGCCTATTTTAGGTCAATCTGCCCCCAAGGGGGGCAGAAACCACTAGGCACCAGGGACCTTTTTTTTTGCGTCATCACGCAAGTGGAGCGACCCCGTAGGCAAGGGTCACTCCCCCGGAGGGGGGGGGGCAAATTTATTATATGCCATTTCTGCCCCCCTGGGGCAGATCGGCCTATTGTTATTAGGCGATCTGCCCCCGGAGGGGCAGAAACCTCTAGGCGCCAGGGATAAATTTTTTTTTGTTTGTTTTTTTAGAGATGGGGAGCGACCCCTTAGGCAAGGGTCGCCCCCTGGAGGGGCAAATTGTATTTAGACCATTTCTGCCCCCCTTGGGGGCAAATCGGACGATTTTAGGTCAATCTGCCCCCCGAGGGGGGCAGAAACCACTAGACACCGGTAATCTTTTTTTGCGCCGTCACGCAAGGGGAGCGAACCCGTAGGCATGGGTCGCTCCCTGGGGAGATTGGGGGGCAAATTTATTTTAGCCCATTTCTGCCCCCCCTGGGGCCGGCTGAGCTAGAGGCCAAAATCCACAGGTAGGCACTTTGCAAAAAACACCTCTGTTTTCTGTGAAACAATGTGATGTTTCCACGTTGTGTTTTGGGCCATTTCCTTTCGTGGGCGCTAGGCCCACCCACACAAGTGAGGTACCATTTTTATCGGGAGACTTGGGGGAACGCTGGGTGGAAGGACATTTGTGGCTCCTCTCAGATTCCAGAACTTTCTGTCACCGAAATGAGAGGAAAAAGTGTTTTTTTGGCCAAATTCTGAGGTTTGCAAAGGATTCTGGGTAACAAAACCTGGTCAGAGCCCCACAAGTCACCCCATCTTGGATTCCCCTAGGTCTCTAGTTTTCAAAAATGTGCTGGTTTGCTAGGTTTCCACAGGTGCCGGCTGAGCTAGAGGCCAAATTCCACAGGTAGGCACTGTTTTCTGTGAAAAAATGTGATGTGTCCACGTTGTGTTTTGGGCCATTTCCTTTCGTGGGCGCTAGGCCTACCCACACAAGTGAGGTACCAATTTTATCGGGAGACTTGGGGGAACGCTGGATGGAAGGAAATTTGTGGCTCCTCTCAGATTCCAGAACTTTCTGTCACCGAAATGTGAGGAAAATTTGTTTTTTCAGCCAAATTTTGAGGTTTGAAAAGGATTCTGGATAACACAACCTGGTCAGAGCCCCACAAGTCACCCCATCTTGGATTCCCCTAGGTCTCTAGTTTTCAGAAATGCACAGGTTTGGTAGGTTTCCCTAGGTGCCGGCTGAGCTAGAGGCCAAAATCTACATGTAGGCACTTTGCAAAAAACACCTCTGTTTTCTGTCAAAAAATGGGATGTGTCCACGTTGTGCTTTGGGGCATTTCCTGTAGCGGGCGCTAGGCCTACCCACACAAGTGAGGTATCATTTTTATCGGGAGACTTGGGGGAACACTGGGTGGAAGGAAATTTGTGGCTCCTCTCAGATTCCAGAACTTTCTGTCACCGAAATGTGAGGAAAATGGGTTTTTTTTGCCAAATTGCGAGGTTTGCAAAGGATTCTGGGTAACAGTACCTGGTCAGGGCCCCACAAGTCACCCCATCTTGGATTCCCCTAGGTCTCTAGTTTTCAAAAATGCACAGGTTTGGTAGGTTTTCCTAGGTGATGGCTGAGCTACAGGCCAAAATCTACAGGTATTCACTTTGCAAAAAACACCTCTGTTTTCTGTCAAAAATTGCGATGTGTCCACGTTGTGCTTTGGGGCATTTCCTGTCGCGGGCGCTAGGCCTACCCACACAAGTGAGGTATCATTTTTATCGGGAGACTTGGGGGAACGCTGGGTGGAAGGAAATTTGTGGCTCCTCTCAGATTCCAGAACTTTCTGTCACCGAAATGTGAGGAAAAAGTGTTTTTTTAGCCAAATTTTGAGGTTTGCAAAGGATTCTGGGTAACAGAACCTGGTCAGAGCCCCACAAGTCACCCCATCTTGAATTCCCCTAGGTCTCTAGTTTTAAAAAATGCACAGGTTTTGTAGGTTTCCCTAGGTGCCGGCTAAGCTAGAGGCCAAAATCTACAGGTAGGCACTTTGCAAAAAACACCTCTGTTTTCTTTGAAAAAATGGGATGTGTCCACGTTGTGTTTTAGGGCCTACCCACACAAGGGAGGTATCATTTTTATCAGGAGACTTGGGAGGACATACAATAGCAAAACAAGTGTTATTGCCCCTTGTCTTTCTCTACATTTTTTCGTTCCAAATATAAGAGAGTGTGTAAAAAAGACGTCTATTTGAGAAATGCCCTGTAATTTACATGCTAGTATGGGCACCCCGGAATTCAGAGATATGCAAATAACCACTGCTCCTCAACACCTTATCTTGTGCCCATTTTGGAAATACAAAGGTTTTCTTGATAGCTATTTTTTACTCTTTATATTTCAGCAAATGAATTGCTGTATACCCGGTATAGAATGAAAACCCACTGCAGGGTGCAGCTCATTAATTGGCTCTGGGTACCTAGAGTTCTTGATGAACCTACAAGTCCTATATATCCCCGCAACCAGAAGAGTCCAGCAGATGTAACAGTATATTGCTTTAAAAAATCTGACATTGCAGGAAAAAGTTACAGAGTAAAACGTAGAGAAAAATTGAATTTTTTTTACCTCAATTTCAATATTTCTTTTTTTTCAGTTGTTATTTTCTGTAGGAAACCCTTGTAGGATCTACACAAATTACCCCTTGCTGAATTCAGAATTTTGTCTACTTTTCAGAAATGTTTCGGTTTCTGGGATCCAGCATTGGTTTCATGCCCATTTCTGTCACTGACTGGAAGGAGGCTGAAAGGAGAACAAATCGTACAAATGGGGTATGTCCCAGTAAAATGCCAAACTTGGGTTGAAAATTTGGGTTTTCTGATTCAAGTCTTCCTGTTCCTGAAAGCTGGGAAGCTGGTGATTTTAGCACCACAAACCCTTTGTTGATGCCATTTTCAGGGGAAAAACACAAGCCTTCTTCTGCAGCCCCTTTTTCCAATTTTTTTGAAAAAAACGAAATTTTCACTGTATTTTGGCTAATTTGTTGGCCTCCTTCTGGGGAACGCACAAAGTCTGGGTACCTCTAGAATCCCTAGGATGTTGGAAAAATAGTACGCAAATTTGGCATGGGTAGCTTATGTGAACAAAAAGTTATGAGGGCCTAAGCGCGAACTGCCCCAAATAGCCAAAAAAAGGCTCGGCACAGGAGGGGGAAAAGGCCTGGCAGCGAAAGGGATAAACAAATGTAATTTTGTTTTACTTAAAAATCAAGAAGCATCAGAGTTGGTTGCTTCAGAGTCCATTCATTTCCAACACTTGTTTATGTTTATGATTGGGTTGCAGTCAGGACTCACCGGAAAACACATTCTGCTTCGTGGCGCTAAATGCTTTGCTCCAGCTCACCTGACAGACAGACAGGCGGTTTGGTTCGAGCAATGCCACTAATTAAAGAGAGGCAGCGCGGGGCAGCTGTGGCCTTCGGGAATGTAGTGCAGTGGTTCCCAACCTTTTGACTCCTGAAGACCCCCACTGAATCATTACTGGAATCCGGGACCTTCAAGCAATTAGTAAGATTTAAATTTCAAACATGAATGCAGTAAGTTGCAAAAAATACTCAAAAAGTACACACAAAATACTCGAATTACTAAAGATATAATTATTTCATATTGAAACAATTTGCAAAAATTAAAAAAGTTTAATGGGAAGGTTGGCACTGCATCTCTGTGACTAACTTTTCAATGTTTGGTTTTATTTAGGAAAGTTGAATTGTCAGGTCAGATTCTACATTTCCGAAGCAATTTATGATTTTATTTTTTAGGTACATAAGATCTGAGAAAGTATTATCACATAAATATGTGGTGGAGAAAGGGAGTAAACCCATAATGGCCTCTCATCTCTCCATAACCTCTCTGTCACATGTAATTAATTTGTTTTCTAGCACCTCTCATACCAGTGTAGGGTGCTGGTGCACTTTACAGGAGACTACAAGGTGCAGGATTCACGTCATCCACAATGGTAGGCATTATCTAAGAGTGCTTGATCTGGAGAAGTGCAAACTCAGGATTCAGACACACAACACGATGGTTAGCATTGACTTTAAAAATGAGAATGTATTTCTACGCAAGCAAACCTTTTCTTAGCAGCATAAGGAAAAAGAAAGACTAGGGGGGAAACAACTTTCCAATTTGTGCCATGCAGTTTGCCTGAAGCTCTTTAAAGGCAGTTCATAGCTCAATGTACTAGATTACGATTGTAATTTATGAACTGCACAGTAACAAAAGAATCTCTGTGACAAAAGCAGTAATCCACTGTGCTATGCATATCAAATACATTCTTTGTAGTAGGCATATTAACCTTCTGCGCTACATTTGAGTCAAAACTGCCACTTGACAAACTCCCATCTCTCTCCAGCAGGTACGTTAATCAGTAGAGTTATCTGATGCTTTTATTTTAACCCAAAAGCTGCTGGATGTACAAGGAACTTTGCAGGGCTTTTAAAACTGCTGCACAAAGGAAGGAATAAATATAAAAACATGCACATGATTGTGAGAGGCCCCAGCTGGAGAAGTGCCTTCCTCCTCCAGGCCTGTGAACCCAGTGGTCCGCAGACCACAGTTTGGGAACCACTGGTGTAGTGGACTGCACAGGCCTTCAGTGTCCAATCAGCATTCACGACTGTCTCCTAGAGGTTGAAGGAGGCTATAAAAACCTTTATGATTGGTGGCCATCAATCATGTTATGCCACAGCATAAAGGTACCCTGACAATCACCACATCTCTTCTACCTAAGCATATCAGGCTGGCAGCCACAGCAAAATGCTGACTGTCATGGTTTTAAAGAAGATCTCACTAACATTTTACACATGCTGTGCTGTTTGAGCAAATGCAGGAGCACAGAATGCATGATGTAGAGGTGCCAGTGCTGTAGTGTGGGACCCTGACTGATATGCGTTACTATACCTTCTGATACGTGACATTTGATAGAGCTGATGGGTGGCACCAACCAAAAAGAAAAACATATTAAAGATTCTCCATGCTTGTATCGGAATGTTAAATGAGGAGAGACTGCTTCTAACTGGTTGTTCTTACAAGCAATTCAGAAGGCAGTTTTGCCATATTCAACAGGCACCTTGCTCATGGTGGCGTTTATAGCCTGTGGACTGATTGCATGTACAGTAACCTTGCCACACATAAAGCAATGAAATATCATGCATAAGCACACTGTAAATATGGAAATATAACACATAAGTACACTGAAAAGTAAGCTGGGGACTGTTAAATGTGCAGCTGGAGAAATTAGGATATGTGTGTTGCATGTGCCAAGTTGCTGAACAAACTATTTCCACTCATGCACTTAGTTCTTTCTAACATTCAGATAAGTACGGGACGACAGGCATGTGTAGGCAAGCCAACACTTTAATGCACATTGAAAAATGTAATTCTATGTCAGGACCAAAGGCTTCAGATTATCCATTCTCCACTCTGCTGTATTTAACAGCAGCCATGTAAAAACACATAACTAGTAAACAACAAAACATCCCCACAAACTACTACTCCCACAGCTTTCAGAGAACATATATGTCATAATAGAATGTCCAACAACCAATCCGCATACAAGCCAACCTATAAACTGTTAGAACACGATTAACTTCGCCTCTTTCCTGCTCGGCGGATATGTGAAGTATTTCTTCTTCCTTCCTCATTTATATATGTTAACGTTGTTTCATGACTGGTGTGTTTAAGATGCTTAAGGTTATTTGTTTCTTGCCTGTAGTTTAACCACTTTGGTATCACACTTATTGTTTGCGCCCACGTGGACTGCTGTTGGCTGTAGCGCACCCTTCCTATCTTTCTGTCCCAAGCTGGGGAGCACCTTCCTGCCAGAGCCGCTGCTATTTTGGGATCGCTTAAGGTCGGTGGCGGATGCGTACATGGTGTTTCTCTCCATTCGCCTCCACATTTGAGGAGAGCAGCTGCTAAAGCATTTCCCGTCACAACTTCCTCTCTGCTTTTTTCCCCATTTCCAGACACAAGAACTCTTCCCTCTTGTCGACGCATTGGTGAGCACACCTGTCACATTGAGGGCCAGCACTTTGCAGCCGGTCCCTGCCTGTCATATTCTGACTGGGCCGATTCTCGCCTAGAGGCTGCCATATAGGGGGTGATACTTCTTTTGAAGGGCTGTAATAATACTTTTAATCCATGGACACTCACAGGGCTGCAACAATAATTGATTTAGGCTTGGCCTGTGGGTAGAATCCCACCATCTGCTCTTCTTGACAATGTAACAGACTTTTTGGGATTGGATAGGGAGGCTGTATCCCAAGCTATGCAGAATTATGTTCAAAGAACCATCACTAAATCATTGGGTCTTTGGGCAGAAAATCTCCAAGCCTTCTTTGCAGAGGTGCCTCACTTAATGCATCAAGGGCCGCCTGTTCTCCCGAATCAGGACCCTACCCCCACCATAAAGCAGCATTGAAGACAGATGCGTTAGAACAACCAAAACCGGCCTACGTAACCTCTCTTACTGCCTTTTCAGAAGGAGATTTATAGAATGAGGTTCACAGCAGTATTGTCTCGATCTAGGATTGGGAATATCCAAGAAGAGATTCGGGTGAATTCAACTATAAGAATTCTAGGTCCTGGTTACCTGTTCCTAAATAGAGGTGTTTGAATCAGTCAATTTCTGAGGATGGCCCCTCTGGTTCTTCTCAGCCCCGTTTATTAAAAGAGACCTTTGACCCAAACTACATTGTACATCCACGCTCTTCAGAGTGGACCCCATTTCCTAAAACTGTGGCCTATTTCTAAAGCAGATTATGTACATCCTTTTCCAAAGAAGTGAGACACTGACGTAGATCCCAAGCTGAAACAACAGATGATGGATGGAATGCAGAGAAAATCAAACATTCACTCCCAGTCACAGATCTTCGTTTAATCCATCATTTTTTTTGCTTGACATGCCATTCCAGTTTGGACCCAGCCATATACAAATCAGTCTTGACCCTGTTCCCTATGGGAACAGTCCAGCCCGAACTGCCAGGCCAAGTCCTCCCTGGAGCAGACACAAGCATCATGGGACCAGTTTCAGGGTATCACCCTTCACCCGTAAATTGTATGGTTGATTGGTTTATCCATGATTGGCATATTTGATTTACTAGTAAGTCCCTAGTAAAGTGCACTAGAGGTGCCCAGGGCCTGTAAATCAAATGCTACTAGTGGGCCTGCAGCACTGGATGTGCCACCCACATTAGTAGCTCTGTAATCATGTCTCAGACCGGCCACTGCAGTGTCTGTGTTTGTAGTTTTAAACTTTAAATTCAACTTGGCACCCCTAAGGTAGACCCTAGGTAGCCCCAAGGGCAGGGTGCAGTGTATGGTTAACGTAGGACATAGAATAATGTGTTTTATATGTCCTGACAGTGAAATATTGCTAAATTTGTTTTTCACTGTTGCAAGGCCTGTCCCTCTCATAGGTTAACATGGGGGCTACCTTCAGATATGGTTAAAGTGTAGATTCCCTTTGGGAGCGGATGGACATGTGGAGTTTGGGGTCTCTGAGCTCACAAATTTAAAAATACATCTTTTAGTAAAGTTGATTTTAAGATTGTGTGTTTGAAAATGCCACTTTTAGAAAGTGGGCATTTTCTTGCTTAAACCATTTTTGTGACTCTGCCTGTTTGTGGATTCCCTGTCTGGGTCAGTTTGACAGTTGGTCTGGTTGTGCCTCTCACTAGACAGTGACACAAAGGGAGCTGGGGTGTAGTCTGCATTTCCTGATGAGCCATCTGTGCGAGGAGGGAGGGGAGGAGTGGTCACTCACACCTGAAAGGGCTGTGCCTGCCCTCACACAATGCAGTCTCCAACCCCCTCGTGTGTGTCTGGGGCCTGGCCTGGGCAAGGCAGGATTTCACAAACAAGAGAGACTTTCCTTTGAAGTAAGCCTACTTCAAAGGGCAAAATGGGTATAAGAAGGGCACCCAAAACCCCAACTTTAGAACACTTCTGGAAACCAAGAGGAACCTCTGTCTGGAGAAGAGCTGAAGAGCTGAGGAAGAAGAGCTGCCCTGCCTGTGACTGTGCTTTGTGGAGCTATCCTCCAGTTGCAGCTTCTGCCTGTGCTAGAGGACAAAGACTGGACTTTGTGTTGCCTTTCTTGTTGTGAAGAACTCTCCAAGGGCTTGATTTAGAGCTTGCCTCCTGTTGTTTGAAGCCTCAGGGACAGCAAAGAGTTCTCTCTGCCAGCACCTGTAGCCTCTGCTGAAACTCCTACTCTGCCAAGTGGTGCCCTTCCAGTTCTTGGGGCCCTGAAAGGAGAAGCTGGCAGCCCAAGAGTGAGAAATTCACACACTGACCGCCGTGTGGGAAAAAGATTGACGCAACTCCGATCTGTGGTTGAAAAATCAACGCACCGCCAGCTTTGTGGCTGAAAATCGACGCTCGCCTGCATTGCGACCGGAAGATTGACGCCCGCAGCTGGAGAAACAACATGCAGCATCGCTAACGGAGACCGGTGAGATTGTAAACCGCGCTGTGTGGTTTTCGGGTCATTGTGCGGCAGGATTTCTGATGCAAACATCGCTCGGCGTGCAAAAACGAAGCAAGATCTGCCCGGACCCGAGAGTGCGGTTCGAAGCGACACATCGTTCTCCTTTCGGAGAGAAGAAACAATGCACGCCGACTCAACTGAAGGAGAAACGATGTAAGGTTTCGCTTGTGAGTGATATCGACGCATCGCAAGCCCTTTTTGAAGCACACTTGCCTGTGCAGGGTTATTTTTGACGCACCGAAGTATATTTTCAAGCTAACAGCGTTAGCGTTGTGTTTAAAACTACATGAAGACTCTTTTTAGTTTTTAACTGATAACTTGACTTGTGTATTGTGGGTTTTTGTCATTTTGGTCTTGTTTTGTTTAGATAAATATTTCCTATTTCTCTAAACCTGTGTTTTGTCATTCTGTAGTGTTTTCACTAAGTTACTGTGTGTGTTGGTACAAATACTTTACACTTAGCACCCTGAAGTTAAGCCTGCCTGCTCGTGCCAAGCTACCAAGGGGGTGAGTCAGGGTTAGCTGAGGGTGATTCTCTTTACCCTAACTAGAGTGAGGGTCCTTGCTTGGACAGGGGGTAACCTGATTGCCAACCAAAGACCCCAACACTGGTGATCAGCGGTTGGGATTGGACTTGTATTTTTACTTGACATCCAGTGATTAAGTGTACACTACTGTTTTGAGTTCAGACCACTACATGACCACATACTACTTGTCTAGTGAATTTGCTTTTTTTCCTCTTTGAGACTTCCTTTATGTTCTACTTCCATGTTTTGGCTGATCCCTTGAGTGACTTTTCTTTGAACTTCATTGGGAACTGTTTTCTGCCTTTGGAACTTTGCACTTGTGACCATCGTGTCTCAATCCGGAGATGCATCAGCTGGAGCTATGTTTGAAGTAGAGAAACTGAAAGAGTATTCAGTTGCTCAATTAAAACAGTTCCTTAAAGATCTTGTCTGCCCCATTAAGAGCTCCACCAGGAAGGGGGAGCGGCAAAAGGCACAGAGGGCCTGGGTGACAGTCAAGGAGGCTGAGGGGCACACAGAGGAGAAGAATATGGATGGGGAAGTGCAGATGATACACAGTGGTGTAGTGGAGGTACCTGTTATGCCTGGGGGGTGGGTCCCAAGGAGGGGTAGCAGGGTGTCATCCAAGAGTCTGACTCCTGAAGAGTTACAGTACAGACAGGCAGAGCGGGTTCACCAGTTGGAGCTAGAAAATTGGAGGAAGAAAATAGAAGAGAAGAGGAGGGACTTAGGGGTAAAAAAAGATGATTTTTGGCTTATGAGCTAAAACGGAAAGAGCTGGAAGTCATGAGGGCTGAGTCCAGCTGGAATGGTGGCAGCAACAATTCTATATCCAGTGCTGCTGAAGAAGTGCACATGCCCAGAGGCGTGGTGCCCTACTTGAAGGAGGGAGTTAACACACACCAGGAGGTTCAGGGGTACAAGGTAGCTCCAGTGATGCACAGGGCGCCTGAGGTGGATTGGGGAACTGCCATGGGGAGTCATATTCTTAATAGTGGGAGGGACACTCTACTGACTCTAGGTGAGAGTGACAGGGAGAGGGGTTCCCCCCAGGTAGAAGTCCTGGTTACGGATTGTGAAGACGTCCCAGAAGAGTGTGGGTTGAGTGTCAGGGACAGTCTGGTACTGTCTCACCAGTCTCAGGAGGGTGGTTTGGGGTGCTTTTTCAAGCCTGAGTCACTGGATGGTTGGATGAAGGGTAGTTTGGTTAATTCATGTGAGGGGCTGAGTGATGTAATTGCTGGAGAGCATGTCTAGTCCTTATTTTCCAGTGAAGGACTAGGAGGACTGAAGGAGAAACGACACAAGGTCTCGCTTGTGAGTGATATCGACGCATCGCAAGCCCTTTTTGATGCACACTCACTCGTGCAGGGTTATTTTTGACGCACCCAGGTACATTTTCACGCCAACAGAGTTAGCGTTGTGTTCAAAACTACATGAAGACTCTCTTTATTTTTCAAGTGATAACTTGACTTGTATATTGTGGATTTTTGTCATTTTTGTCTTGTTTTATTTAGGTAAACATTCCCTATTTTTCTAAACCTGTGTTGTGTCATTTTGTAGTGCTTTCACTAAGCTACTGTGTTTGTTGGTACAAATACTTTACACCTAGCACTCTGGAGTTAAGCCTGCCTGCACTTGCCAAGGTACCATGGGGCTGAGCGGGGGTTAGCTGAGGGTGATTCTGTTTTACCCTGACTAGAGTGAGGGTCCCTGCGTGGACAGGGGTAACCTGACTGCTAACCAAAGACCCCATTTCTAACAGGGCCTGGCTGCCGACAGCCTCTTCTTTGGTGACTCTTTTGTAAAAGAGATGTTTGAATTTCTTAACAACTTCACCTCCCTTGACAAGGCACAGGCAGCATTAAACAACATTTTTCACTTTAACCTTTTTTTCACAGGCTGATTGATGTCAGACCACCCCAGCAGCTGCTCCCAGCACCAAGACTCCTTCAGAAGTTAGGACAGAATAGGATTTTCTGGATGGAACGACAGTTAGGGAGGAACTCTCCATTATCCTTCCTGCACCAGAGGCTTAAGGTGTGTTTTCAAAACAGGGGTTCCAGCGAACCTGCATCTCAATCCTCTTTTCAAGAAGTCTTACCTTTTCTTCCCCAGCAGTTAGTGAGCAGGATTCCTTTATTTCTCTACAATTGGCGGTTAATAACCAGCGATGTGTGGGTGTTATAGACAGTTCAAAGTTTTAAGCTCCCGAGTCCAATCCTTTAAACCCCACCAACTTCACTTCCAATCTGGCACACGACAATTCATAGATAATGTCTTCTCTTTTGCAAAACAGGGCTTAGTCCTTTGCACTCTTCACCCTTTGGGGTTTCTGAGAAATATATTCCTTGTGAATAAAAAGGGTGGTGGCTACTGATCAACCTCAGAGTTCAAACATGGATCCTTTACCGCCCTTTCAAGATGGAAATGATCCATTTGCCCAGTGACCTCCTAGGAGAAACGTTGATTACATGATTCACCTGGATCTAAAAGTCGTCCACATAACAGTCCCCATTGTTTCTCCACACCGTTGCTTTTTACAGTTTCAATGGAGGAACCAAACCTACAAGTTTTTGTCAATGCCCTTTGAGCTCTCATCAGCCCCTTGGTGTTTCACCAAGCTCCTCAAACATGTGGTGGAATACTTGTGAGCAAGAAATGTCTGATTGGTTGTGTATCTGGGTGACTTTCTCTTGATTGTGCAACCCAAATGTCTTGAAAGATCACTGGTCCCTTATGATATCCCTGCTAGAATCTTTGGTCTTTCTGATCAAACACAACAAATCCAACCTTCTCTCGTCACAACAGATGACCTTTCTGGGCTTTGCCATAGATTCTGACTCAGCTATATTAGCCCTTCCAACCCCGGAAATCAAAGCGATAAAGAAGGAGATCTGTAAGGGTTCCTCCCATGCAACAATCACTCTTCAATGGTTGGTGAGGCTAGTGGGTGTTTTAGCATCATCTACTCAAGCCATTTTTCTGAGACCGCTCCATTAATGAGTGCTGGAGTGCCTGAAGATTGCTCATGTATGCAAAGGCCTATCTTATTCAGATCGGATCATTCTTACTCAGAAGGTGGGTCACGAGCTACAATGGTGCCTCGACCACCTGGAATGGTAAGGCCATTTTCCGGTCTAGATCCGGACATGGTGGTGGAATCCAACGCCAACTGTTGGGGCTGGGGCGCATGCTGTGGCTATGTAACAACAGGATGATGTTGTTCCAAGATGGAGCTCTCTTTACACATCAATTGTCTGGAGTTGTAGCCAGCTCTTTTGCAATTCTGTCTTTTTCTCCCCCACATGCACATTGTTGCATCCTGCTGAAAATGGACAGTGTTTCAGCAGTCCAGAATGTCAGCCATTTGGGAGCCCTGGGATCACGCCTGCTGGAGGAGACCTTCTGCTTCTAACATCAGATTTAGTTGATTGCCATCCATCGTCCGAGATCTCAATATTCTGTAGACGACTGGACCTCCAGTACTTGAGGGACACGAGCCAATGGAAGCTGGATCCAACTCTTCTCCAAGATCATGTAAAAAATCCCTACCACTGGCCTGAGAGACACCTGTGCCAGTCACACTATAGTGAGTGACCGGTTAGTGACCCCAGACATGTATGTCCCAGGAGAGACCAGGAAAGTCAGGATAGCCACAGGGGAGGTCACCTCCAAACCTGTAGCTATAGTGCCCCTAGAGAGGGAGGGTATCCTTGACTGGTTTAGGGTGGTAGTCAGAGCTGACCTCACCCTAGATTGTATCCTGGGCAATGACCTCCCAGAGAGGAGTCTGGTCCCAGATGGGGCGGTCGCCCAGGTCGCCCCCCCAACCCAAAGTCCTGGGGAGTCAATCCCTACAGTTAGGAGACAGGGGTCCCCAAGAAAAGGAAGGAAGAAAAGGAAGGGTGGGCCACTCTTAAAGAGAGTTCCAGGGAGCCAAAGGCCTTCTGCCCCGGTAGGGGGGAGCCCATAGTTGGCACTGGTGAGGCCTCACCTGACCCCAAGGAAGTCCTGAGTAGTCAGGCAGCTGTCCAGATGCAGGGTGTTGCCCCTACACTGACAGAAGGGAGAGTGGAAGGAGGGTGTCTGCCACAGGAGGTGGTAGCCCCCCACTCTAGACAGCAAGAGGGGTGCCAGGGCCCCACAGTTGCCCCTAAATCAGCTCAGCCACCTGTCAGTGGGCAGCTTAGGGTGTGGTTCTTGGTACTGACAGCTGTCAGTATCCTCTGCTGGGTGCTAGCCTTCCTGGCAGCACTGTACTTGGCCTGGGAGGCAGACCCCAGGGCCAAAAGCAAAGTAGACCCCCTGACCCTGTTGGTCATGGTGGGGTGCTCAACTGTTGGGTGACCTCTTTGGGTAAGCTAGGTTTTGCCCTAGCAATGTTAGGAGTAGGGGAAGTGGGCACCTCACTACCAAACTTGGCAGAGAGAGAGGAGGAAGACCCCCTAGAGGGAAGTTTCAGTTTGAGATGGGTCCTTTCACTGTTGGGATAGATTCACTAACCAGTGGGAGTGACCATGGCAGGAGGATGTAAGGCAGAGTAGGCCCTGCAAAGGGACAGCCTGTTCTCTTCACTGTCTTCCTCACCTGACAAGCCAGGAAGACTCTCCCAGGGTTCGGCTGAGTCTCCTGGGCGTGTGGGCTGCAGGGGCTTGTGTGAGAGAACAGGGCTGATTGCAGAGGCCCCCTAGCTTTTTGCCCCCATTCTTCACTTTTTGCTGGTGTTTTCCTGACTCTGATGGGGCCCTGGATACTGCTAACCAGTCCTAGGGCCCGTGCTCTGTGTAAAATCAGTATGCAAATTAGGCTAATTATAATTGGATAAGTTAACCTACCTATAAGTCCCTAGTATATGGTAGGGCATGTAGGTTTAGGGACCACAGCATAGGTAGTGCACCCATAGGTGCACTGCTGAGGTACCCAGTGTCATTTTAAAGGCAGGCCTGCCTTGCTGGGTGCTTTTAAATTAAAGTTATATACAAATTCGACTTTGGAATTAAAAGTAGTTCCAAAGTCTTAAACTACCTTATTTTTACATATAAGTCACCCCTAAGGTGTGTTCTATGTGGCCCTAGGGCTGGGTACCATGTAACTATAAGCAGGGACCTTATAAAAGTGGTTTCATAAGCCTTGGTGAGGTAAAAACAGCCAAATTCGTTTTTCCCTCATTGTAGTGAATGGCCTTCATAGGCTAGAATGGGGAGACTTTATTTTAATTTTAAAAGTCCCCTTAAATGACAGATACAAGAGTTTGGTATCAAATTAATTGTTATAATAAATCCCACAACTTCCAGTTGTGGGATTTAACATAACTTGTTCAGGTAAAGAGTTTTAAACATTACCTGAAAAGTTGCCAATTTCAGCACTGCATTGTTTTTGCTGCTGTGCTCTGATTGGCCAGCCTCTGGCAGCCTGGCCCGGCTGCCTTGATGAGGTGTGAAGTGGCCTGCCTTCACACAAATAGATGTGCCCGTGGGAGGGAATCTCCCCTCAGCAGATGGTGAGGCAGGAAGGGGGAGGGCTGCCAAACTGGTCTTCAAAGGCAGAGAAGGACATTTGGAGCAACCCAGCAACACCCCCACATCCTGCAACCCCAGACAACTAGGTGCCCCCTTGATTAGATTAGGAGAGGGCAGGAGAGGGGTGTGTTTATGATTTTTAGCCACATTAGTGGGTGGGCTCAGCCAGATGTAACCTCCAAAAATCATTTTCAGCCATGATGGATTTTTTAGGAATGTTGCCTCCTGGGACTGATTTTTGCCACACTTCCAAGGAAGCGGTCATCACAGGGGGAAGGACCCTGCACCTGATTGGAGAACCAGGACCCCCCTGTTTTTCACCCAGGAGCAAGGATAAAACTGGCAGACCTGCACCCACACCTCAGTTCCCTACCACATCCCTACCAAGAAGAACTACAGAAGAAGAAGGACTGCACCAGCTGCACACTTGGGCTTCACCACAAGAAGGACTTTGCCTGGCTTCAACTGGTTCAAGGAGGGACTCCCTGTTTGCTACAGGTGAAAACTTGCTAACCACAGTCCCCTGCACCAACTTCTGAAGAAATCAACCAGCTGACCACTGTCCAGTGGCCAAAAAGGAGTTTGCGCCGGGTGCATTCTGGGAGTTGTAGTCCACACCCCCAAGGATCATCTCAGAGCTTCTGGACCCTTGGGGTGAGCTGTGGACCCCAAAAGAACCTTAAAGGAACATCTGTTAGAAGATCCAGAAGTTTGGAGAAGTTTGGAGAACTTTTGAAAAAAAGCTCCATAGAGGAACCTACCAGCCGTGGCAACTGTAGCCGGCTTGCCTCAACCGCGACCCAGCCTGATTTGCCGGTTTGTCTCAGTGGAGAAAATCTCCAAAAAAGAGACTAAGTCTGAATGTACAAAGTTGACTGGGACCGCCCAGCCAGTGTATCCGAGGAGGGCTCCAAGGACGTTGGATCAAGATCCAGGTTTACCCTGGTCGTAGGATTTTCACCTTGAAAAAACGACTAAGTCCGAAGGTAAAAATCTCCACCGAGGGCTCCCACGAGGCGTATCTGGAGAAGAGTTCCAGGAGGTCGGATTGGACTGGCAGTTTTGGCCCTCTGAAGAAAATCTTCAGAAAAACGACTAAGTGCGAAGGTAAACTTTTGACCGAGGCCTTCCGCGGCCTGTAGCCGAGCCGGGCCCCATCACGGTCGGCCTTAAACTTTGACTTTGCCCCGGTCGAGGTGCAACCAGTTGACCCGATTGGCGGTTTTTGTTTCTAGGTGCTAAAAAAACAATAGTTCTTTAAAAATTCATATCTCCCGTTCCCCTTATCCGATTTTATTTGTTTTTGTGTCATTTTAAAGATAAAAATATAATCTATTTTTATAAATTGGTTTTGGATTTTTAAACTGTTTCCTGTGTTTTATTTAATTACTGTTTTGTGATATTTGAATGCTTTACACTCTGTCTCCTAAGTTAAGCCTTGATGCTCGTTGCCAAGCTACCAGGGGTTGAGCTGGGTTTAATTTACTGAGGCCTAACTGGACCTAAGTGAAGGTTAGTGGCTATTGGTAAGTGTAGATACTTACCTGCCCTTACCAATAACCCATTTTCCAACAGTTTCAGTTGGAGACCAGATCCATTAGCTCTTACAGTTGATGCTTTTTTACAGAATTGGACTGGACTAAATTATGCTTACCCCCTTTGTCAATGATTCTTTCAGGTAAGATGTCAAGTGGCAGAGTTGCTCTTGATCTCCCCACTTTGGCGAACAGAGTTAGTTCCCAACGCTGCTGGAGCTATCTTGAGATTACCCTCTCCTCCTCCCCTGGTTCCCGACTCTTCTCCTGGATCCTCTTGGAAATCAGCACCCTCTTAACATCAGGAGACACCTAAGGCTAGTGGCATGTAGACTTTCCGGTGACGCTGGCAGGTGCCGGGATTTTCAGAGTAAGCTCGACCTCATTGACAAGGCTTGGGTGGATACCACACACAAACGGTACAAAGCAGCATGGAATTGCTGGTCTAGCTGGTGCTTGGAGCAGAGTTTGGATCTTGTGGCAACAGATGTGATCAATGTCACAAACTGCTTGGACGCTTTAGTCTACAATGGTCTATCTTAACACAGTATTAACTCTTACAGGTCTGCAATAGCGGCTGGTCACATTACTGTTGCAAATTCATCTGTGGGGGAACTTCCTCTTCTACCAAACTTCTCTGAGGAATCTGTTTCTCCATGCCACCTCATCCAAGGTTTTTTTGTCTCTGGGATGTTTCAATAGTCTTTAGATTCTTGCAAGCATGGACAGATTACACTGTTCTCTCCAGGAAAAAACTCTCTGCTAAACTGACACTTTTACTTTGCTTTGTATCTTGCAAAAGAGTTTCAGATGTTCGAGCTCTTGACCTTGCTGCCGGGTCTTTTACTCCTGAAGGGGTGACTTTCCTAATCTCCAAGTGCACCAAATCACCATCCAGACTGGTGGTATTTCAAGCTCTTAGTACAGACAGGAAGCTTTGTATGGTTCACTGTTTATGTGAGTACAAGAAAGTCACTGTCCCTCTAAGAATTTCCTTCTGGGCCACTCTTGATTTCCCTGGTACAACCGTATTCTCCGGTGTCTTGTCCTACACTGCCTCGCTAGGTTAAATGGCTAGTTTGAGAAACAGGAATTGACACATCCATGTTTGGACTCATTTGGTTCAAGGTGCTGAGGCTTCAAAATCTTTTGCAGTAGAAGCACAATTTGAAGAGATTATCCACATAGGGGATTGATTTTCGGATTCAATGATTAAAAAATTATATCATAATCCAGTAGGTAATCCTTTTACTATGGTGGGGGACAAACTCTAAACTTGCATAATCTGAAGCATCTGGTCTGGACATAGAATCGAAAATTTTATAGCGTTCATGAACAAGAATTTTCAATTCTGTCAAGGACACGGAGACAAAGATCATTCCACCCAATAATTGTTTATCAGAACAATAAAACCTGTATTAGTGAAAATGTTGTCTATCTATGTTCATGGTGTGATATCCTACTTCTTTGATTACTGCACCCACACACATTTTGGATAGTAGTTTCAGCCTTTGTGTTTGTTTCAATTTCAGAACAAAAGCAGAAATTAGTGTAAGTTCTTACTGGGCAAAAGAGATGATCCTCGCAGCAGAAGAGTTTGAGTTGGTGATGTTCAACCGTTTTATAGGATGGCTTGTGTGCTGATTAGTTGATGGGCATTCCATTATAACATAAACATTTTCTGAAAGCTCTGGGGTTTTTTATTTTCTGGATGTTTTGTAGTTTTCTAGTTATATTTTTACATAGCTGGTGTTAAAGCGAAGTGGAGACTATACAATCTTCACCTCTGTGTCCTAAATAAAACTGAAAGTTCTTGTTCGTGAGAGCTCAAAAACAAAATCGATTATCTGGAATGAATAAATTAAAAAATAGAATCGTATCAGTCTTATTTAATGAAATAGGTCATATTTTAATATGATACTTCATGGTTATGCAGGTTTAGCTTCCGTGGTAAACTGGTAATAGGCCATATTTTTTAATCATTCACTTCATGGCACAGGTTTACTCTGACAACATTTTATGCCATATTGTTAACTTTTGCATTATTTTCCTCTTTTTGTTAGAAATTAATCACTGGTGCAGTTTTGGAGACGATTGCTGGGAGTGCTGACAGTAGTTTTTTGCGGAGCAGGTGAGCTCTGGCTCCCTCCCTCTTTTGCTGCTGTCAGTATCAGCATCTCTCCCGGCAGCCGCTAAGCAAGGACCTCCTCGCGTCTCTCCTCAGCAGCTCGAGCACTTCATCACATTCCTGTGAAGAATGTCCCTGGGAAAGGCAATGACCCCCACTTCTTCTGCCATTCAGATTAGCCGGTAAGGTGTCTTCGCTACTTCTCTCCATCTTCTTCACACACGGGGTACGGGATAGACTTGTCAAACGGGCCACGGTTGGAATACTCTCCGCACCATATGACATAACAGTGGTCTCGATACTTGTCCGCCATATTGGAACGGCGTGTGTTTAACGTAAGGCAGCCGGGAGATTCTTAATAAAGAGCATGTGTAATAACAATTAATTCGTAGCTGTTTCATAGGTATACATATGTTTATTTATACATTAGTTGTAAATTGTAATCCTACAAATACTTATTTAAAAATAAAAAGCAGGCTGTAATATTTTGCTGGCCCAAGTAAATAATAACCGACTACCTCATACTTTGCATAGTTATATAGAAAGATGCTACGTTTCCCGCGGAACGTGTGCCGGTCTGGGGAAATTGCTGTTTCGCTACGGCCGTCGTGTTCTCACAACTGTGACCGGTCCTCCGAGGACTCGCCGTGGGTTCTTCCTGTTCCTGCTTTAGTTAATGTTTGACAGTTTGCAAAAGTCTGTTTTGCGGATTTGAGTTATTGCTCTGACACCTTTGAAAAAGCCAGTATGGCCACAGATTTCGTGAGAATTGAGAAGCCTGGTGTGCTGGATTTTCTAACATGTCCCAAAAGGGGCACGTGTGGCTTGGCGTCAGAGAGGAAAGGCTGGTGCCGACAGAGATGGCGCTGCTGATAGCGCGCACGTCACCCGCAGCAAAAGTCACTGCTTGTAGGATGGGAGCGGCATGACTGAGCGCGATGTGAATGGAGTGCCCTACGACACCCACGCCTCGAACATCCGCCTTGGCTCACCTTCATGGAAGACGCACAAGCGCGCCCTCTGTTTTATGGAAAAAATATGTTTTAATATTGCACGTTATGCAGTGTACGTATGAGTTACCACCTGGCATGCGGAAATGAAAGGGAAACGTACAAGTTTTGTCTATTTTGACTCACAACCATAGGTAAAATTCGGGCACTGTATAGGAGGGCATTTATCTTGAGTGACTTTCATTTAAATGGTCGGACCAATATCATTATAAGTACTAATAATATTAGTGAAGGATAAAACACTTAATGCGACCCTGAAAAATATATGTCGATGTTATATCCTCATTAGAACCTTAAGAGCTAGTTGGGGGGGTGGAGAAGAGGATAAATGGGTAACAGTGTAGGGCGCTGCAGAAAGGTGACACATTTGTTGTTGCAGGGCATTTGCTTCGCCGTGTGCCATTTGTGGGTTCACCAGTTCAGGGCACTAAGGTATGTATGTACATTACTTGCGGGGCTAAAGAAAGGCATATCTGTCTTGAGGTCTCTGTCGTTTGTGACTCAAGATGTCAGTCCTGGCTTTTTTAGGAAGCAGCAGTTTGCAATCTGGGACTGGAAGTTACACTTTTGGCATTGTGAAAATTGGTTTAAAGGTGCTGATATTTAGCGTGCCCGTAGCTAAAAATAATGGATTAGCACGTAAGACGGAACCAATTGGCCAGATGTGATTGCTGCTGTATTCTGATTTGCTTTGCGCATTATTGTCAACCCTGTATGCTGGCATCAGCAAAGCTCCCATAATTGACTTCCCTGCGTTATATTGTTCACAGTTAATTTAGCAGCTGCACTCTCCTATTTTAAACAATTCAGAGCTCCAAGTTACCCAATTAATGCTTGACAAAGTTATCCATGCCAGTTTTTTCCATTGCGTGTAGTCTTGTAGAACCAGAACCACAAGTCCTGGAATTCAAGAACATTAATCGACTCTAGGAGCTATTCACTCAACAAGGAAACTCGATAATTTTGTAAAATATTTGACTCTACATGGAGACTCGAAACACTCCCCAATTTCTGTGAAAACAACGTACAAGAGAATGGACCAGTTGCAGAGATCTTTACAACCTGCAGGTTCACAGACTGCAATCCTGAATAACCAGATTCAGTTTATCGGTCTTCAGATCTACCTACTGTTCACTGCCTCGAGATAATTCTTTCATATACAGTTGCAGCTTGCTGGCGGTGAAAGGGTGGACCAGGGTTGGGGGGACAAAATAAACATTCAACTCAAAAAATATATATATATATATTTTTTTAAAAAAAGCTTCCCTGCTGCGCCGCTCCTCTTTCGTGGTCACTGGAGGCACAGGCTCCCAGCCTGCCCTGCGGACAATCGTTAGGATTGGCTGCAGTGCCCTGGCTGGGCCCCGCCCAGTAAAACTGGGAGCCTGTGGCTACTCTCTCCTGCCCGGCAACACAGTGCCGGGTTGGAGAGTACAGTTTGCATGTGTGTTTGGCCGGCCCGAGGCAGCCAGACAAATATACATGCGCACTGAGCCTTTGTCCCTGTCATCCCCCATGGCCCTGCCCCTTTAGCAACAAAACAATAATAAACACAATTTAATATCATTTTATTGTTAAAGTTTGTCAGCGGCTGCTGCTCTCTGGGGCGATAGCCACCACCGTTCATATATGTTGTGCCTATCCACTTTATATCGTTCCAAGTGGTTAAATAAAGTTCTGTAAACTATGGGATTAACAAAAAAAACAAAGGCTTACTTGGAGCACTGTATTTTTTCAAACCAAGTTTACTGCTTTGCAGATAAACAGTGCATCAGACACAGTCATGTTTCATTTACATTAGCTCTGAAGCTCATGGATAACATCATTATATCATCAGTATACTGTCACCAGATCATTACTCTATCACAACTAGCCTAGTGCAATTACTTAACAAAGTACGTTTGCCTAAGCATTAACAATTATAACAGCAGTTCAATTCAATTCAAATAATCTTTATTTGAAATGTCGAATACATCCATAAAAGATACACACATAAAATACATAAAACAAAATCAGAAACACCAAACATCAATTAAAATACATAGCTTAAAAATCAAGACTTACATGAATAAAATACATGATTAGAAATTCATACTTTTTTGGTGGGACACAGCTGCCTTAAGAAAGCTGCTCACTCCAAAACAGACATATTTGCCGAGCAACAATGTAGATTTTCCTAATAATTTATGACGGAAAGTCTTAATTTTATTAAAGACACCGAGGCGAGTATTATGCATTTTTTTTTCTTGTTTATTAAATAGCAGCAGTCAAGAAAAAACAACAACTCCCATAAGGCCAAATGAAAAGTGACCAATGGGAGTAAAACAGTAGTTTCAAGCGTTCACCAATGATAGGGCACCAAACCCCTAAATACGTATCTTGACTGTGAACAGCCCTCTTTTCTTGTGCGAGGGTCAAACAGTATGAAACAAAGGTAGAATAGAACAATTGATGCAAAAGGCCATCACGAAAGCCAGAAAGTCTTGACAAAAGTTCAATAACTGGATTTCAGAAGGGTAAAGGATGTAAAGGATGACATCCACATGGAGCCGGTGTAGATGAGGTAGAGAAACCCAGGGAGGTAAACAATGGTGGTCCGCTGAACATTGACAATTACGTTGAAGTCTGTGATGGAGTAGTTGAAGCTGGAAGGGGCGGGAAAACAATGAAACCATTAATTGTTGAGGCAGGATAATACTCGCCTCCGTGTCTTTAATAAAATTAAGACTTTCCGTCACAAATTATTAGGAAAATCTACATTTTATGGCAAGACCGGAGGCTCATATTATGCAAGTGCAAAGCAAATTAACAACATCCAACGCAACATGATGAACAGGCTTGCAATAAAATACTTTAAATACATTATCATTAGACCAATCAGCCAATTTGAGAATATCCTCCAGACGAGATCCACCCCAAAAAGCCCTAGATGCCATAGCACCCCTGGAGGAATGGGCAGCAAAATCGGAAGTGTCAATACCAGCTAAGGACATGACCCATTTGACCCAACGAGCTAGGGTTGGAGAAGAGACGGGTTTGAAGGGTTTTTTGAAAGAAATAAGTAGTTGGGAAGCAGAAGATGATCTCAAATCGGCTGTTTGATGTCCATATGTTTTTAAACATTGACCCACGCAGAGTTTAGGATGGTCAGGAAAGTAAGGATAAAACACAGATGACAAATTAGTCTTAGTGCGTCTGTGAGTATTGAATAAAACGCCATGCGGGGTAAACTGACGAGCAGCGATATCTAGAGCTCTAACATCGGAAAGACGTTTAAATGAAACCAAGCATAGTAACATAGCTAATTTTGCAGACAATTGTTTTGAAGAAAGCATATCGTTGTCAGGCCAGGATAAAAACAGATTAAACACAGCATTGATGTCCCATAGTGAACTGTATTTGGGTAAAGGAGGATTAGAAAACTTTACTCCCTTTAATGGTTGACAAATCAGAGGGTGTTACCCAACAGTTTTACCATTGATATATGGGTGGTGTGAGGAAATGGCAGATCTGTACAAATTAATAGTACAATATGACTTACCTTTACTAGCTTCAGCTGCCAGGAAATTATCTATAAAAGTTACATCTGTTGAAAGGGAATTAATACCTTTTCCCATGCACCAGCTATGCCGTAAGGATAAAGTTGAGCTGTAGGCCTTTTTTGTGCCCGATGCCCAGGACTGTTCAATGAGGCTAGAAGCTGCTGCTGAAATTTCAGGGACTGGTTGGGGATCCCGACAATTTCCAAGCTGAGAGGACGAGAAGATTGTGTAAAATCAAATCGTGATGAAATCCGAGAGGATTGGTGAGAAGGTCCGGAAAGGAAGGAAGAAGGCAAGGGAAATCTATTGTTAATTCTAGAAGAGATGGGAACCATACCTGGGATTGCCAAAAGGGGGCTACCAGCACTACCACTGCTTGTTGGCGTCTAATATGGGCCAAGAGTCTGTTTATCGTAATAAAAGGGGGAAAGGCGTAATTCAGAGAGGCAGACCAATCCTGAGAAAAAGCATTGAAGGCTAGAGCCAACGGATCTGGGCGCCAACTGAAGAACTGAGGCAATTGATTGTTGAGACGTGACGCAAAGAGGTCTATTTGAAAAGGACCCCATTTGTGAGAAATAGCCCTGAAAACCCCCAAATGGAGCTTCCAATCGCTGGAATCGTGGAGAAAAAGAGAATGCCAGTCCGCTACGGTATTGAGATTGCCTGGAATGTACTCCGCCTGTACTGAAATTCGTCTTTGATGACAAAATTCCCAAAACCCTTTTGCTAATTCCGCTAAAGGTTTTGATCTTGTGCCTCCCAGACAATTGATATACCTGACGGCCGAAATGTTGTTCATCCTGAGAAGAACTGAACAGCAAACTCGATCTCTTGCCAGGTTTTTCACAGCAAAGGAGCCGGCAAGCATCTCTAAACAGTTGATGTGCAACTGTGACTCCTGAAGCGACCATGCGCCCCCAGTCGAGATTGTACCACGCCGGGCTCCCCAACCAGGGAGGCTTGCATCAGATTCTAATACTAGATCTGGGGCTGACGCAAAAATGGTCCTGCCGTTCCAGGCATGTAAATGGTCTATCCACCACTGAAGCTCCTCGCGAGACTCGAGATCTAAAGCAATGCTGTCTGAATAAGCGAGCCCCCTTTGAAGATGTCGAATTTTGAGTCTCCGAAGGGCTCTGTAATGTAGAGGACCCGGGAATATAGCTTGGATGGAAGAAGAATGCAGGCCTACTATCCTTGCCAATGACCTGAGGGATATAAGGGATTTGCGTAGAGTGTGAACAATTTCGGACTTGATAGACTTTATTTTTGCAGAGGGGAGGAGAAGAGTTGCAGAAACGGAATCTATTAGGAACCCCAGAAACTCTATGTCCTGGACCGGAACCAGGAAAGATTTTTCGTTGTTTATAAGGAAACCTAGGTCGGTGTGAAGATTGGAGGTCAAGAGAAGATGAGATTGAAGGACAGTCTGATTTTGATTCATGATAAGGATATCGTCTAGATAAATAATCATTCTGATTCCTTGAGCCCCGAGGAAAGCCACTACCGGCTTCATGACCATGGGAACCTTAGTGATAATACGAGCGGCCGGCAAAGCGGTTCCTACCTCTGCCGGCCCTGGCAAAAACCCGATTATGGAACATTTTCGTGAGGGATTGCTGGGCCTTGTCCAAAGAGGCAAAGGTAGAAACATATTTACTCAGCTCCTTTATAAATGAATCTCCGAAAAGGAGCCCTTCTGCCTTGATGCCAGGGTCTGACACAGCCAGATTGACTAATTTCGGATCCAGTTTGAGAAGCAGGCCTTTCCTTCTTTCATGCATGATTGCCACATTGGCATTGCCCAAAAGGCAAAAGGATCTCTGAACCAACAGAGATAGATCCGCTGGATTAATGGGACAATTGTCCAGACGTGCCGCTTTAGCCAAGTAAAAAATGCGGGTGAGAGGACCCACCACATCCAAAAGTTTGTCCTGGCACGTGGACCAAGCTTTGTCAACACCTTTCCGTGGATCTTTCCCAAACTTGGAAAAGAAAGTAATAAGTGAAGGATCGATAACTGGGGTGGCAGTAATTTTTGATGAGAGGGAAGGGCGAGGGCATTCTGAGCGGAGTTTGCCTCTTGTTTGCTTGTCTAAAGAGGAAAGAAATCTAGACCCCACATAATCACCCACATGATCTGCTGGAAACCATTCTGTTGAATTAGGGTGATGGATATCCTCCGGGTTGAACATGGGAACCCCATCAACGTCTGAAATAATTAGAGGTTGGGATGTCTCTTGCGCCATAACTTTCACCTTTTTTGGAGGAGGAGGCAAAACAGAATCGTCATCATCTGTATCACGTGCGTCAGAAACAGAATCTGAACCACCATCATCAGTATCTAGAATACTGGTAATCACAATGGGTGCAGAGAGATGCTTGGTTTTCTGAGTACACTTAGTAGACGGTTTAGAATGTGAGATGGAAGAACCCTCCTTAGCAGGAGCCTTGTGAGGAACCACGTCCTCTGCCTTATGTGAGGAAACCTCACTAACGCCTTTTTAGAAACCTTTTTTGTGATAGGGCGTTTTCTGCATTCCTCCGCAGATTGGGCCAAAACCGTCTTTGAAACCAAGCTCAAAATAGAATTTTCTAATGTTTTGGATAAATTGTTTATAGAAGTAGATACAGCTCGCTCAACAGAGCTTTGAATGAAGTCACAGATATTATCATCTAATTGTTGATGCATTTGTTCCTCCTCCAAGCTATTTCTGCTCACTGAGCTTTCCATTTCAATTGAAAACAATTCTCCCAGAAAGAAAGGATAAGAAACCCCAGAAAGGGTTAAAAATCCCAAGCAGAGTGAAGGGAGTGACTAGGCTCTGCCTATGGGTGGGAACCTGCACAGCCGTGTAAGCAGCAGATTCAGGAAAACCCGGTAGTACAGACCGGTACAGTGAGGAGCCCGGAAAGGGAAAGCAAAACTGGAGTCCAGAACAAACAGGTGAGTAAAACGCAGAGGAAAGCCGGCGAACCACCATTTCTGTCAAGCGACACCCGAAATATCGACGCGCTTGACAGAAAACGGCAGTTTGGAATGCCGGAGCGGAGCGCGCGCACGGGGCACTTCTCGCTTAACGAAAATAAAAGGGAAATGCGGCTACAAGCCGACTGTTATACAAAAACACGAGCAGATGACACCCACGTCAATAAAACCAATAATAAAGTTGAATAAATAGAACAGACGAGTCAAACATTGAAAACACGAGCAGACAAATGAAATACTTATCTTGACTGCGAGCAGCATGAAAAAAAGGACTGTTCACAGTCAAGATACGTATTTAGGGGTTTGGTGCCCTGTCATTGGTGGACGCTTGAAACTACTGTTTTACTCCCATTGGCCACTTTTCGTTAGGCCTTATGGGAGTTGTTGTTTTTTTTTGACTGCTGCTATTTAATAAACAAGAAAAGAAAATGCATATTATGAGCCACCAGACTTGCCATAAAAGTGTAAAAACCTAAGAGCAACTATACATTGTTTAAAATTGTGAAGTCTAAAAAGAGGCACTAAGTAGTATGTCTTAAAAGGTTTGTACAATGTGCAAAAAAGCATAAGGTGCAGTAAGGACTGGGTGGAGATGTCACAAATACATTCCTTGTTATTAGGATTGCAATAGTAACCACATGGGAAACACAACAGGTGACATATAGTGCCCTCCCTAGATTTTAACAAAATAACTCTTTCCCAGTTATTGGTCGTTAAATACGATTCCAAACCAACATTTATCTTCAGAAAAATAATAATTCCACACCAGCGATTTACTCAGAACTACACGCTCTCTTTCCCACCCCTGTTTTTTTTTTTTTTTTTTTAAATAGTTGATTTACAATGGTTTTATCTGCCCTACTTAGAGATTCAGGATTGTTGAACAGACAAACTTTGCCCAAGGTAGCAAAAGTGCACTTTACATAAGCGAGCCACAGAATTTTCAGGCCCCATATGCAGCGAGTCCAGTCCAGTCCAGAATAATATTATGAGTGAAAAGGCATTGTGATTGTTCCAAACTGAAAGAGACAATAAAAGGGGGCACAGTTTAATAAGATCTTCAAAATACAGTAGAGCCATCTCTTCAGGACGAATAAAGTGAGGCATTGCAGAGCTCGAACAGTCTACTCGACCACTTGCTATGGCGAGTTTTGTTTTATAAGGTTGAGCTATTTTTAGATCGTACACGCCCCTTTTGGCGAGTGGACAAAGAACAGGTGTTCTGTTCAGTTTTATTTTATGAAGTTGAGCTATTTTTAGATCCTACTCGCCCCTTTTGAGTGGACAAAGAACAGGTGTTCAGTCGGAAACTGAATTAGCAATTATGATGCCTTTAAATTTTAAACTTGTCACATTTGCTCTGTGTTTAGAGACAGAGGTCAAAAGTCAGTTTTTCCTCTTGCAATGCAAATACTTTTCCTTGTGACTGCAGAGTTCCAGGATTGTGTACGGTTAACTGTGTGACCTATGTGAAATGAAAGGATGTTGGTAACAGGTTTTTCCTAACACACAACATTTATATAACTATGTCAGCTTCAAAAACATTTAAAATATATTTGAGTAGCTGTGAAAGACCATTATTTGTACTTCCTTGGGTTGAAAAAAAGCCAGAACACTTTACTTGGTGATGTGCAAATGGTAAATGTTTTCTGAAACCCAATTTTCACAGATTATTGTTAATACCCTGTATAGTTTTATCAGTAAAGCTGCAAGTTAGTGGGAAGGATTTTGGACATTTCTTGAAAATGTACTGTCTGTAAATGACAGTGCACTACCACATCATGACTTAGTAATATATTTATTAAAAGTGAGTGTTTAAACATAAACTGAGAAATACTCCTGCCCTGGTGGCAAGGCTATTAGTAAACTAAGAGGCAAGTCATGCATGGACCATGTGTACCCTATTTGCGGGCTAGATTTATTATACATGGAGCAAACATTTAGGGCCTCATTCTGAGGCCGGCGGGCGGCGGTTGCCGCCCGCCTGGCGGGAACCGCCATATGGCCGCTCCGCCCGCCAGCCCAGCGGGAAACCCCTTCCCACGAGAAAGCCGGCTCCGAATGGAGCCGGCGGAGTGGGAAGGCTGCGACAGGTGCAGTGGCACCCGTCGCGAATTTCAGTGTCTGCTAAGCAGACACTGAAATTCAAAGTGGGGCCCTCTTATGGGGGCCCCTGCAGTGCCCATGCCATTGACATGGGCACTGCAGGGGCCCCCAGGGGCCCCACGACACCCCTCACCGCCGGAACCGCCAGGAACAGGATGGCGGTGAGGGGGTCGGAATCCCCCGTGGCGGCGCAGCAAGCTGCGCCGCCATGGGGGATTCCTCAGGGCAGCGGAAAACCGGCGGGACACCCCCGGTTTTCCTGTTCTGACCGCGGCCATACCGCCGCGGTCAGAATGCCCTGCGGAGCACCGCCAGCCTGTTGGCGGTGCTCCCGCCGACCCCGGACCTGGTCGGAATGACCCCCTTAGTGTATTTCAATCAAACAAAAGATGATTTTTTTACAGCATAAATGTGGAACACACATATTTGAAGGTTCACTCATGTGAGAATGATGAAAAAGGCCACTGTAAAATACAATATTTGCCTAGGATCACACAATTTGCGACCCGTTTCCGGGTCAAGTACATTACAGTTAGGTCAAGCTACAGTCACTATAGCCCCATATACCACATACATAGCTAGCAACAGGCACACATTGCATAGAGTAAACATCCAGGAGAGACAAAATTGGTTTTCCTCCCACAGATTTACAAATGTTAAGGACTGAGAAAAGAGCTTGCTTAAATTTAGAGTATCTAAATCTGTCATTCACCATCCATGAACCATTAGAGTAAAAGACAAGACCAAGGTAGGGGAATTTAAAAACACTCTCCACACAATTTTCATCTACCCGTAGTGTGCGCATCATATCGTTTAGGACCGCAGGCCATGATCTGCGTTTTAGTGTAGTTAGTAAGCAAATTGAGCTCAGACGTAAAACCCTTGAAGGTATGTACCAAACTCCTAAAGGCTTAAGGTGTTTGTGCTGTGAGTACAGCATCATCAGCTTATAACAGCAAGGGTATGGATACAGAGTTAATACACAGAACATCAGGAGTAACAGTGCATAAATGAGTGCTAAGCTTGTTAATATATAATATAAATAGGAGAGGAGCTAATACACACCTTTGCCTGACTCCACATTCCAAACCAATTGGGTCAGATAATTCACCGTTGGGACCAAATCTAACCTTGACACTCAAATTGTGATGTAAACAAGCCAAAAAATGCACAATTGCAGGATCTACACCCACCTCCAACAAGCCCATCCATAATTTCTTATGGTCTACCTTATCAAAGGCGGTAGATGCATCCATAAAGTCAAGATATAATGGTGTTTTCATGGCTTTTCCAACAGCAAATTAGGATTTAGCCATTGTTCCATGGTGCCCAAATTTTGTCTGTATCCATATTGGCAAAGTGACAGAATACCATTATCACTACACAACTCTCGCAACCTACTAAACAACATCCTGCCCATTACTTTGACTGAAGAGTCAATCAAGGATATTGGTCTGTAGCACTTGGATCAGCCCGGTTTCCTTTTTGAAAAATAGGGACTACAATGGAACAAGAACACGAAGATGGGAGGGTATTCAGATCTAAATTGTTGTAAAGTTTAGCCAGCAATGGGGCCCAAAGATCAACTCTGCACTGAAAAATGTCAATTTGTACTCCATGTGGCCCAGGGGCTTTGGAGGTGGAGCTGCAATTGAGAGCATCCACCACCCCCTCCACAGAAAAACAAGTATAGCACCATTACAGATGTCTTCTTGCATGGATAGGTCAAAGTTGACACTGCCAAAGGAGGAGCTTCGATAAATTGTGTTAAAATGAGCCACCCATGGATCTCCTCAATGTGGCTACTCATTACGGAAGGGGATTTTTCCTGTGTTTGCAAATCCCTCACCACACTACCAAAATTCCTGTTTTTTCGTTTTTTTTTATTTTAATTTTTTTTTTTTAGGGATGTAGCACAGATTAACCGATTCCAATTAGATTGTTGGATTTCCCGCTTTCTAACTCTCAATACCTCTTTATATCTGAACCTAGCCTGGGCAAACAAAACAGGGTTTCTGGGTTTAGTTGTCAAGACAAATTGCTATTCTCTATTCGCTTGAGAGCAAGATTTAGCAAACCGGAGTGCAGGATGACAAGCTGGCCTAAAAAAATGGTGGGGGCAAATGATCTTTAATTGAACTGCACAAGGCCCTGAAATTGGTACATAAATTTCCCTGCAAAGGAATCTCCGCCAAGCAATGCAGAACAATGTCCAAGTTATCCCTGAGAAGTTCCCCTAAGAATTTTACAGGATCAGGCAGGCACCAAGTGAGCCTGAGACCATTGTGCAAGGGAGATGGTTGCAAAACTGCTTCTTTCGACTCCTCAATGAAGCCTATTTGTAACAAGCATTGGTAAATGCATTAGGTTTTGCCTGTGTGATTAATAATAAGCTGTTTTTTGTTTTAAGTTGTTGCTTTGGGGGGCAGTTGTGCAATATAAATGACTGAAACTCTGTGAAAGTGTTATGACTTGTTTTTTGAGAAAGATAATGTTTTGTGCAGTAAAGTGGGATTATAAAGCGCGGAGATTAGGTAAAGGGCGGAGGGCAAAGGAAAAAAAACATGCAGGCAACAAGCACGCTTGAAATGCTTGCTGATACGAGGACATTAAATTAAAAGTGTCAGACAAACAAAAAAATTCAGCCAACAGCAGGTTTAAAATGCGTTCAGGCTGGGGAAGATTATGGGAACGCATAAACGGGAATGCATTTTAATTGTGCTTTCCAAAGGAGTGCCAGCCATCTTATATGAGTTAAAGATGCACACAAGATGAAACAAGATGGATAACAATGGCAGGATTCAATTGAAGTCTTCTTATGCTGTAGTTTACAGTTTAATCCATTACACTTCTTCACATCAGTTATGAGCCAAACAAAAATAAAGCACTAGAGACAGGTACATGTTTCCAAATATGTCTCAGTGGAATGTGCCACTAATTGTTATGGATTTAAACACCATGTTTGATGAATACATACATAAATATCACTGCCACGGGGAAACTGAAAGAAATCTCTGCTTCATCTGTAACAATGCACCAAGCTGTAAGTTGTGTGGGGGGGGGGGGGAGGGCTGGGGATGTGTGTTTGTGTGTGTGTGTGCGCACATGTGAATTAACTTTAACAATGTGCATCTTTGATAAGGGTGGCAGACATGAATGGTGTTGACAGAAAGTTTTTTTTGTCTTGATTTAGCTTTGCCCATCTTGCTGAGATTCCGCTGCTGGGGGTGACCTTCCTGGATGTCATCTGCAGTACTATAACATTGTGATGACATGGTGGTTTGTTTACATTACATTTCACTAAGGTAGCCTAATACCGAGGGCTATAGTGCAAGGGCGCCTCTGGTGGATTGGTAGCAGTTTGTGCGCCAGCACAGGCAGTGAGTTGGAATGTGCCTTATCTTGATAGATAGACCATCCAGGTCTCCGTGATGAAGGCGACGTCTGGTGCTGTGGAGTCCAGGAGGTCCCAGAGTTCAACGGCGTGCTTGGGAACGGATCGAGCGTTGACCAGGATGCATTTGAGGTGGTTGATGGCGCGTGGGCTGGTGGTCATGTTAGTTGCGTGGTGGAAGATACGTTTGCAGGAGTGGCAGGCGAAAGGTCCATGGGTACGTTTTGGGTTAGCTTGGAAGCAGGTGTTGGAGCGACCTGGGTTGAGGGTGTGGAGGGTGGTGGGGTCGTAGCGGAGCAGAGGGGCTTGCTCTGTGTGTATTAATATCGATTTACAATCGACACACAATAGTTAGGGTTATAATTTTTCCTCAGAATATGTGCTGTTTAATTGGCGCCCGAGGCAATGGCTTCCCTTGCCCATAGGAAGGGGCCAGCGGAAGCCCAGGCTTATATTCTGATGACATCGGACATTGCCAAATGTTGTGTCCTAGTCGGTTTTTCCAAAGGATTCACAAGGTGTGAGTTCATATACAAAAAAATGCTTCTCTGATATCTACCGTCGGCGTTCTTGTTCTTCATGGTTTTAGAAGCATTTATAATGTTGCTGCTCACTGATGTTTCGATGACAAAAGTAAAAAATGTTAGAATGTCCAAATTAATTCAGGCATCCGTTACATGGAGCGTAGTGGGCCGAATCACATCAAGGAAGCTTTGAAAGTGCAATTTTAGGGCATAGTCTAAGAGATTTAGACTGATCGGTTTCATACGCAACAAAAGGGAGTGGGAGTAGGGCAGGAGTGCGCTTCAAAGGAAAGACTATAAACAATGAAAATGAGTGTGCTCAAACAGAAGAATCAAAGCAAACACACTACAGTGTAAAAGCATGCTTTAAATGCAATTGTTAATAGACAAAGGCAACCAAATGGTATCATAAAACATGTTTTAAATGCTTTCAACCAGGGGAAGCTAATAAAAAACATGCAAATTAAAAAGTTACACACATAAAAGACAAGCAACAGAGGGTTTCTAGTTGAGCCAGGGATGCTAGGGGAAATAGCTCTGTCTTGTGGCTGTTAATCCAGGGCCCGAGGCTGCTCCAAAATGCTTCTTCAGCTGCAGAAGACGAGGCACCGACTGTTCAGGCTCTGTTGAATAGATTACTGCATCGTCGGTGTACAGAGGCACGATGTGTGTTGCGTCACATACTCGCACGCCCCAGTGTCCCATCTCAGCTCTGAGGTAGATCACGAGGGGCTCCATAGCAAGAGCAAATAGGAACTGTGACAGCAGGCACCCCTGTCTAGGGCCTCATTCGATCCAGAGTGCCTCAGAGTCTTCCCCTCCAGTATGTACTATCGCTGTCAGCTCAGTGTATAGTAGCTGCACCCATGCCAGAAAGCCCTCACCCATGCCCATGCGACATAGAACTTCCCACAGGTAGGGCCAAGACAGGGGGTCAAAGGCTTTTTCAATGTCTAGCGCTATCAGCGCTGCCCTCAGGCAAGTGTCCCAGGTTGTGTGCATGACTTGGGAGAGTCATCTTAAGTTCGCAAGTGTTCCTCTAGCTGACATAAACCCACATTGCTCTTCCTGTACTAAGTAGGTAGCTACGCGGCCCAAGCACAAAGTGAGTTCTTTAGCCAATAGTTTAACATCAATCTCAAGCATGGAAAGGGGCTGGTAGGATCCTGGATCGGTGAGGTCCTTGTCTGGCTTGGGAAGCATTATTATGATGGCCTCTCGCATATAAGTCTGCCCATGGTGGCTCTGCAATTACCGGAACAGTATACACTGACTTTAAATGGTCATAGAGTATTATATTAATTGCCATTTGGCCAACAGCCAGCATACCATCTGGGTTATGGATGCCAAGATGAGCGTTGGGGGCCATTCTCTTTTAAGGAGCCATGCTGGAATGTGGACAGATTTATTGCCATCTCAGTGTAAACTCTGTCTGCGCTCTTTACGGACATGACAGTCAAGCCTGTTCCACATAGCTGCCACCAATCTGTGCTTCTCTACTGGGTCTGCCCCATCAGTGTCCTGGTCCCCTTCCTGTCACTGCAGGCCTGCTAGGGTCTTCTCTCTCTCCTGCAATTCACGCTCCAATTTGTTCCGTATGCCATAGACCTTGCTGAGGCTGTCGCCCTGAGCCACCACATTGAAAGCCCCCAACTCCATGCCACACATATGAGAGGAGTTGCAGTTTGTGGCGAAGAATCCCTGTATGGCCTCTGCCATATCTATGGGATGCTCAGAATCTTCCAGCACCTCCGGACACAGCCGCCAGAAGGTGATGCGGGGGCTCTGGCCCCACACTCCATACTACAACAACAGCTGGGCGTGGTCCGACAAGAATCCCACCTGATAGCTCACTGTCTGAACATTGAGGTCACCTTCATTCGTTACTAGGAAGCGGTCTAGGCAACTGTGAGCCCTGTGGGTAGGGGTATAGCAGGAGAAAATCTTATCCATGGGGTGAAGTTCTCTCCATATGTCTAGAAGTTGTAGTCTAGCCATTGTTTCCTGCAGATTGGCTACCATACGGGGCTTCGGATTTATCCGAGGTGGATGGCGGTCCAGTCGACCAGTCAGTATGCAATTAAAATCCCCCACCCATATTGTGGGAGTCCTGACGTAGGGTAATAGTTCGGACTCCAAGGCCCCAAAGAACTTGCCATCATCCGTTTTAGCTGCATATACGTTTAAAATGCAGAGCTCATGACCGTTGAGCTGGCCATGAATAAGCACATAACAGCTTTGTCACATCTGCAATTTGGCCTTGCAGCTGAAATGAGACTCCCGGGGCTACCCAGATGGATACTCCTATGGCATAGGAGGAGTAGGTGGAAGAATAGAGCTGACCCCTCCATTTTTTATGAAGTTTCTGGACCTCTGCCTCCAGTAAATGCATCTCCTGCATGAGGGCAATATGTCCCCCCAACCTTTTAACATGTGTGGGTTGTATATTGCTTCACAAAGATTTCACCCCCCACACATTCCACATGAGCAGTCTCACACAGTCATCTATCCCACAGCTTGCTGCTCCTCCTCACCACCACCCCAAACCTCCCTCCTCCCATCTCCCCTGCCACCCGGATCCCTGTGTCAGTCTGGCTCACAATGGATACTGCGTAAAGATTAACTCCAAACCAAAAACAGCCCTCGCATTCCACCCCGGGTAAACACCTCTAAATCTAACTAGTGCCTTCCAAATCATATTATGCAACCCACTGTCACGATCAACACTCACAACGTAACAGGAGTGTGTGCGAGTACCCCTATTGGGTATAGTCTAAGATTATAGTTTAGGGGCAAAGTACAGTCACAATCATCCAGGATGAGGACTAGTCTGCAATTCGGTGCCAGTGTACCCCAAGGACACTCCTGTTCTAAGTTGGCTGAACAACACACCATTCCAGTAAAAGAAGAAGAAATAACAAAAGAAGGAGGGGAGAAGAGTAAGTAGAACTGGGGAATGAGAGGGGGGTAGCCTATGAGAAAGTTTGTGTCCAGGTCCCACCATTCGGAGCTGTCCGAATCCCAACCCACTCAGCCTTTTAGCAGTATAATTACATTAGAGTGCACCCAGAGTCTCCGCAAGCAGAGAAGTCTGATCCAACCTCTGGATGGGTGTCCAACTCTCATGTATGTGCATTGTACAAGCTCCGCCGGGCTCTTGTTATAGAAGATACCTGCGTTACCTCTGAAGGGGGTGGCTACTAAGTGTTCACACCACTAAATCCCTGCGGAATCACCACTCTATAGTCCATGTTCACTCCCCAGATCTGGGTTTGTAGCAGAGGAGGCCGCAGAAGTAATAGGCTCAACCAGGGCTCTATCTCTCTCCCGTTCTTGTCACTGCACCTCCAGGTCCAGAGTGCCTTCAGCTTGTACCACCACTCTTGCACTGGATCTCGAGCGGCGTCTGTGCCTGCTTCTCCTCCTGGGAGTGGGTGGGGGGCCATCACCACAATTGGCCCCATCTCAAGCTTGTCCCAAGTATGGTGTTGGAGGCTGGTCCGAACCTCCAGCCAGTCCCAGGTATCTTCGGGTGACATGAACAAATGAGATCACCCATCATGTATTACCTTCAGTTTGTCAGGTTAGAGCATCATGTATTTCAGACCCATTGTTCTTAGTTTCTGTTTCATTCCACTGAATGACTGTCTTTGTAGTTGAACGGCTGTATTGTGATAAGTGAAGATACGTATGCACTGATTCTCAAATGTTGGTTCTCAGTTTCTGCGTTCTTCCTGCAGGATTTAATCTCAGTCCCTATAATTTTGAAACCTTGCAATACCTGTCCTTGGCGCAGCTCCCAGTTTAGGTTTCGGGACCAACTATCTATGTGACCTCTCTACTGCAAAAGTTGAAAGTTTAGCATGCAGGAGTGTGGTCTTTATCCACAAGGAAATTCTCAAGGAAGTTCTCTAAGACGCCTCCTTCCACACCTTCAGGAAATCCCCCAAACCGTAGGTTGCATCTGCAGGATCGGTTCTCTGCATCTTCTTTGCATGCCTCCAATCTGCTTGAATGAACTTCAACTGCAGCTACGCAGTCATCAGTACGGACACCTTTTTCTTAAGTTCAGTGAGTTTGGTCTCTGTTTCCACAGTTCATTCCACCACCTTACCTTAGTCAGCCTCGAGAAGGTTCACATCAATGCCCATGGTCTCAATCTTGATATGAACTGCCAGACTGGAAGCCTTAATTGCTGCCAATATCTGGGTCCTAGTGGGCTTACTTGTGCCATGTGGCATCTCTCCTGGGTCTCTCTGCTGCCCACTGCCTGCACCTTGGGTGGTATATTGGTCCATTTTTGTCTGTTGGGTGCCCCTTGGCCTGTCTTTACCCATGTCGCAACAGAAGATGGTGGAGATTCTGTGTCTTGCGGGGAAGCCCTCAACCTTGGTCCAGGCTCTCTTAATCAGATTCGTACATTTACAATGACACCCACACATCCAGTGAGCTCCACTCTATTGGGTGTCTTTACGTGGAGCAGCAAGGCAAGCCCTACCTAGGCATCCAGCAACAGCACCCCAGGCCCCGTGATCTGGAAGTTTGTAGTAATTATCACCTGACACCACCTACAGTCCTGGGGATATGTACAGTTAGGTCTCCAAGGGCAGAACCAGCGCTCAGTTGCCAGTGGCACTGTATGATTATTCCACACCTGTTAAGGATAATGGTGACTGTTTTAGTTCACCCTCAGAACCAGAGGGGAAGGACAAAGAGTCAGCACACCTTGAGACCTATGGCTGACAAGCCATCCTGGAACTCCAATGCAGTTTATCATTATAGTTGGTAGAACAAGGGGGGAAAGGGAGGAGGTGAAACCCCGGTAGATCCTCCTAGGCCCCCGCCGACCCAACCTACTGCACCCGCTGTAAGGGGCAAGAACCAAGGGTCTGTACTCCGCCTCAGGCCTTTAACATTAATGCAGCAACTTCATGGACCCATCTTGTGCCTTTGTGTTTGCCGCCGTCACTCCAAGGCACTGGTACAGCTCTACAACTATTGTGGAGGGCAGAAGTCCAGTTCTAAGCAGCACCTCTGGTTCATCCACTGCCCCGCTAGCTCAATCCGCAGGTCCAGCTTGGAGCAAGGTCTCATGAGGGGGCCCCATTCCCCCTTGTGCCGCCCGCACTCACCGTTCCACAGGAGAAGGCAAGTCTCTGTTTTCTGCTGGCCCCGGCCTCCAGGGCCAGTCAGCAGTAAGTCTCTCTCATCAACTTCCATCGGGCTGCAGACAGGCCTGAGATGGCCCCACGTATCTCCTTCGCCGCAGGAAATGGATGAGGGCCTCTGGTGTCTCCTCCGCTGTGTGCCCCCCACAGTCAACCTCCAATTAGGGCCCACAGTCAGGAGAGCGGTGGTGCAGGGCCTCCAAGCTCTCGCAACATTCAGAGATTAACGGTATATTGTTCATAAACATTTAAACATTGAGCTGCACAAAGTTGATCTGAAAAGTTTGGATAAAAACCAAAGTAAGATTTTTTTTGTGTGTTTGTGGATTGTAAAACGTACACCAGAGGGTGTAAACTGATAAGAAATAATATCCAATTGACAACATTTTGATGAAAATAAGAAATAATAACATTGTGAGTTTAGCAGATATAACAAAACGATATTAACACCACATTCACATCCCATATGGTACTGTATTTTGAAACAGGAGGGTTACAAAATTGTACTCCCTTTAATAGATGACAAGCAAGCAGATGTTCTCCTACTGACTTTTTATCGATGAAAGGATGGTTGATGGAAATGGCCAATCTCTACAGGTTGACAGTCCAATATGTTTTTCCACTGCTGTCCTTAGCAGAGAGAAAGTTAACAATATACACTATATCTGCTGAAAGAGGAGTGATAGATTTTCCCACACACCAACTTGTCCATAAAGACCAAGCTGACCTGTAAGCCTTGGTTGTTCCTGGGCCCCATGGCTTGTTAATGTTTTGAGAAGCTTCTGATGAAATGAAAGGTTGAGAATCAGTCGACCTGCAATTTTCCAAGTGGAAAGCCAGAGGGGGTTGCCCAACAATAGATTTTGGGGATTGCCAGAAGGTTTGAGAGGAGATTGGGAAAAAAGGTAGAAGAACAGGAAAGTCTATGGTCGATTCCAGAAGCAAAGGGAACCAAACCTTCGACTGCTAAAAGGGGGCCAGTAGGACCAACTTTGCTTGTTGATGTTTGACTTGCGCCAGCACTCTGTTTATCATGATAAAAGGAGGTAAGGGTTAGTTCAGAGAAGGAGACCAGTTCTGAAGAAAAGCATTTAGGGTAAAAGCTAAGGGATCTGTGTGCCCACTGAAGAATTGAGGCAGCTGCTGGTTCAGTCTGGATGCAAAAAGATCTATTTGGAAAGGGCCATGTTTGTAAAGTAAGGACTTGAATACTTCAGGGTGAAGTAGTTACTTGAGTCTCGAAGGTACCGAGAGTGCCGGTCTGCCACCAAATTTAGATCTCCGGCAAAGTATGGTGAACTTACTGAGAGTTTGTTGAGGAGACAGAATTCCTAGAAACGTTTTGCTAGTTCTGCTAATGGTTTAGACTTTATGCCTCCTAGATAATTGATATAACGAACGGCCAATATGTTGTCCATGCGAAGAATGATGGAACAACAGATCCTGTTCTTTGCATGGGTTTTGGTTACAATGGAGCCTGCAAGCATCTCTAAACAATTGATGTGCATTTTGGATTCCTCACACGACCATGTGCCTCCAGTCGAGATTTGTCCACAACAAGTGGCGCAACTTGTCAGGCTTGCATCTGATTCTAATACAAGATCTGGGCTGATGCAAAGATTGTCCTGCTGTTCCAGACATCTAAATGGTCTGTCCACCACTAAAGCTCTAAAAGGACTAGACTTACTGAATCGCAGTGTGCCAGGCCCTTGTGTAAGTGACAAATCTCTAATCTTTGAAGAGCTCGATAATGAAGTGAACCTGGAAAAATTGCTTGAATCAATGAAGAGAGAAGCCCCACAATTCTCGCCAGCGTTCTGAGAGAGATGAATGACATGCAAAGAGTTTGAAGAATTTCGGATTTGATGGTTTCATTTTTAGAGATGGAAGATGAAGAGTGGCAGTGGAAGAGTTTATTAAGAAATCAAATAATTCTATTTGATGAGAAGGAATTAACATAGATGTTTCTGTGTTGATTGAGAAATCCAAAATCTGACAAAAGATAACGTGATCTGGACCTGAGATTCAAGCATGTGAGTACGTTAACCCATTAGGAGAATGTCGTTGAGGTAGATTATGAATGTGATGCCTTGAGCTTTGAGGAAAGGAACCAATGGTTTCATCAGTTTGGTGAAACACCATCGGGCTGTGGAAAAACAGAAAGGGATTGATGAAAAATTATACGTTTGTCCTTGTCATTGAAATTGGAGAAACTTCCTAATGATTGAGATTAGGGGCTACACAAAGATAAGTGTCCTGAAGGTCCACTTGGACCATCCAGTGGTGTTGCAGTAGAGAATCTCTGAGATGGATAATAGTTTCCATCTTTAAATGTCGGTAAACTACAAACTGGTTGAAATGACTGAGGTTTATCACAAGTCTTATCTTCTTGTTTTCTTTTGAGAAAGAAAGAGGGAATTGAAAACCCCAACGGATCTGGAGATGTAACCAGAATTGCTTGTTTGATCTGGAGTGATTTTATTTCTAGAGAAATTGGACATATCTAAGGAAAATTTGGAAGGAATAGGAAACACTGTTTGAAAAAGATCTGAGTAAAGTTATATAACATAACGTTGCACTGTGTTTAGAACCCATGGATCTGATGTTATGGATTGCCATTTTGATAGGAACAGGCAAAGTGACCTCCTACAGAAGGAAGGCCAGAAGGGAGACTTACCTGTCTGGGAATTGTATCTGGAATTCTAAGTCCTGTGCCTCAGAAGCCTCTACCTCTTTGCAGGTATAATTACGGTTTATACTTTTGAAGGATGTTGTTGTAGGAGCCTTAGTATCCTTGATGTTGGGCATTGTGGCTGGTAAAGGGGCTCCTACCTCTACCTGCCCTGGCAAAAAGACATTGTGAAAAGACCTTCTTTAGCAATTGTTGAGCCTTATCGAGTGAAGCAAAGGTGGACACGTATTTACTAAGTTCCTTGAAGAAAGAATCTCCAAACAAGAGACCCTCTGCTTTGATACCAGGATCGATGGATGCCCAGTTGACCAGTTTATGCTTCAGCTTGAGTAACAGTCCCTTTCTGCTTTTGTGCGCTATCGCTGAATTGACGTTGCCTAACAGGCAGCAGGCTCCTTGAACACAGAGGGAAAGATCTTCTGGTTCAATTTAAGAATTGCCATTCCTTGCTGACTCTGCTAAATCAATTATTTTAACAAGAGGGCCTACTATATCCACTATATCCAACAATTTGCCCTGACAAGTGAACTAAGCTTTGTCGACACCTTTGGGGAGGTCTTTTCCAAATTTAGAAAAAAGGGTAAGCATAGGAGGGTCTATGGCACGGGAAGGGATATTTTGGAAGGGAGAGAAGGTCTAGCGCATTCTTACTTGAGCTTAGCCCTACTTTGTTTATCTAAAGGCAATGCAGTCTGGACGCAGAATGTTCACCCACATGATCTGCTGGGAACCATTCTGTGGAACTGGGGTGATGAATCAAGAAGAGATCAAACATCACAGAACCCTCAGTATCTAACACAGTGATGGCTGCACAGCGGTCGTGAGTATTAGAGGAAGATTTTGCCTTCTTGTGAGGAGGGACAGAAATGGAATCAGTGCCCCCGAAAATCATCTTTGTCCTGATCGGAGTACACATCTCCCATGTCATCCTCCTTATCAGGAATGTGGGAAAAATAGGGGAGGAAACCAACTTAATATGTTTGGTTTTTGCTTTACATTTATTTGCAGTTACCAAATTATTAGGACTATTATTAGCATTATTATCAACAGCATTATTTCCCTCCTAGGAAGAAACTTGGGAGTAACCAAGTCCTCTTCCAAGTGTGAGGGAACCTCACTATCCAACAGCACAATATTCATTTGTGATTTGACTTTGTTAAAAGAAGGAGGAGGGAAACCAATTGTTTTGCGCTTTCTGCTTTCCCCTCAGAATGTGCCAAAATATTCTTGGACATAAGGTTGATAACTGAATTTTTTGTTAACTTTGTCAACTTTGTCAATGGAGGCTGCCAGAGTTTGTTCTACTGAAGACTGAATAAAGTCATTCAGATTATCCTTAATAATACCTTCCTCTTCATCTTCATTAATATGTAGCAGAGGAGAGCTGTTCATTTCCATAGCTTATTAAATAATACACTTGTAACCAGGAGAAAAGGGGTTAATTCTTCAAAAGAGACTAAGGTCCTGTCAGTGAGTTTGTAATGGGCGGGTAGCTAGGCAAAGGGGAGTAAACCCTAGTGCAAATCCTCCCACTGGCTTTGGAACAAAGAGTGACTGAGGGAGAGGCTGAGAGGACCAAGTCCTGCCTCAAGGAGGGAACAAAAACCAGCAGTATGAGCAGAGAGGGAGGAGAACAGGGAGACCTCACCAAATAATGAAGGTAATAAAGGCCGCAACGGAGGGGGACGGCAACACTAAACAAACAGAAAGGAACTGCTAACCTGCAGCAACAGCAATGTTTCTCTTAATGCACCACTAAGATGGCAATGCTGTCCGCGATGCGCCACATGCGTGAGGAGAGCAGCGCTCCTGGCAATGCGGCAAGGTGCTAACTGGGGAGAAAACAACAATATTAGTAAGTGGTTATATGAGTATCTCAATAATGCATATGTAAAAATTAGCAATGAAAAGACTCTGTAGTAAAAGATAAATGTATATTACTTACTTTGACTGCAAGCAGCAAGAAAAGAGAACTGTTCACAGTCAAGCTAGGTATTATACTTAGGACTGGACTACTATTGGTCATTGTAGTGTCTACAGTTTTCTTCCATTTGGCCACCCATCCTGTAGCCTGATGGGATTTGTAATTACTGTTGTTATCTTGACTGCTGCAATTCAAATTAAAGCAATATTAGAAAGCATAGTAGGATCCTCTGGTCTTGCCATAAAATTAGGTTTTGAAAGTCCCGAAGGTTACCTCCTTCATACAGGTCGCCCATCCTTGAAAACCTCTTCTTCCCCAGATCTGGAGCTCCTCAGGTTCTACTGCGTCGGAGGGCTGACAGTCCCAGCAGATGGAACACTAGTGTACATGATGTTCACATATGTGTCCTTTGCAGGCATAGCTCGTGGGAGTATTTGAGAACCTTTTGTAGACTTTGAGGCTGTCCACCCCATACAGGGTATGAGGAATATGTTAATCAGTTCCATCACTGTGGGAGTACCTTTTCCTTTTCAACTCCGTTCTGTCAGTCTTTCATCTACTCATCTTGGTGCCCCTTGTAGCTCTGCTGCTAAGTAGTATGCTGCATAAGCCTTCCACCTTACTAAAGTGTCACAAAGATTTGCTAATATCACCCTGCTCCTTCCCGAGCACCATAGCAGATCTAGCAGTGTAGTGTTCAGTTTCTGTAAAACCTCTCTTTGGATCTGTATTGGTAGCTCTTTGAAGTAGTATACAAGCATGGTAATAGCACCATTTTGGAAAGGGCTATCCTCCCTGCCAGTGACAGGGTCACTGTTTTCCTGAAGTTCACTCCTGCTTTCAGTGCTGCCATTTCAGGTCTTGTGTTATTGACTAGTAGGTCTATGTCGGATCTGTATACTTATACTGCTTGTAGTTCATTGTGGCAGCCCCCACTTCCATTCTGTGATGTCATCAGTTAAAACCTCTTTATCCATTCCGGTTTGGAGCTCATATTTACAAGATTTGCTCTTATTTATTGTGAGTCTAGATATTTGGCGTTACACTTCTTGAGACGTAATGGCCCATCCAGTGTCTGCTGGATTCATCTAGAAACAGCAACATATCAACATTTAATGACATTGCAGGTTTCATTACCTACACTTAAACCACTGAAGTTGTTTTCCTGTATCACCTGGTTTGCAAGCAGTTCTATCATTATGGCAAATAGGAGTGCGGTAGGGGGTACCATTGATCTGTCCCCGAACCCTCTGAGTAGGAACGCAAGATTGAATGCTTAATTTGTGCTGGGGTATTCCTGTGCTCGGCACTGACACTTAATTCCTAACACCTGCACTTTTTCGATGATAGCCCACCACATTGTGGTTCTGCCTATTTTAATCAGAGCACATCAGTTTAGCAATATAGTATACACTAGTGGTTCCCGACCTTTTGACTCCTGAAGACCCCCACTGAATCACTACTGAAAGCCGGAGACCCCCAAGCAATTTGTGGAATTAAAATTTCAAACATTAACAAAGTAATTTGCAAAACATACACAAGTACACACCAAACAAATACTCTAATTACTAAAGATTTTATTATTTTATATTGAACATATATGCAAATATTAAAACATTTTAATGGGAAGGATGGTGCTGCATCTCTGCGACTAAATTTTCAATGTTTGGTTTTATTTCAGAAAGTTGAATCCTCAGGTGAGATTCTACAATTCCCAAGCGATTTCTGTATTTATTTATTTAGGTACAATAGAAATTAGAAATCTTTTTCACATAAATATGTGATTGGGGAAGGAAGTAAAACCTCAAGTGCCTCTCATTTCTCCATAAGCCCTCTGTCAAATGTATTTCATTTGTTTTACAGCACCTCTCATACAACTGTAGGGTGTCGGAGCACTTTACATCACTCACAAACAGAGGCAATACATCCTACGTGTGTAAATCAGTGTTTAGAAAATGTTGCATAAGGCAAAGGGGGACTACAAGGTGTAGGATTCACATGGCATCCATACTGGTAGGCATTTTCTAAGAGTACTTGGTCTGCAGAAGCACAAACTCAGGATTCAGAACATAACACAGTGGTTAGTGTTGACTTTAATAATAAGAAAATTATTTCTTCACAAACAAACATTTCTAGCAGCATCAGTATAATGAAAGACTGAAAAAAATGAACTTTCTGACTTGGTCCCGCAGTTTGCATCAAGCTCTTTATGTGGCAGTTCACACCTCACTGTGCTGGATTTCGATTGTAATGTATGTACTACACAGTAACAAAAGAATCTCTGTGACAAAAGCAGTAACCCACTGTGCTAGGCACATAAAATTCTGTTCTTTGATATGCATGATACACGTTCTTTGCTGCAGGTATATTAACCATCTGCTCTACCTTTGATGAGTCAAAACTGTCACTAGGCAAAACTCTCATCTCTGTGCAGCAGGTATAATAATCACCTTCGTTATCTTGACACTTTTATTTTTGCTCGGAAACTATATATATATATATATATATATATATATATATATATATATATATATATATATATATATATATATATATATATATAAACCAAAGGTTACAGGTACGTTATAGCTAGGTTCTGAATTTATTCCTACAAAACCTAGAAATTCAGCAGTTATAATCAGAGTTCTTTTAAGTAACAATAACTTGCACCCTTGCCATGCACAGTTTTAGTATCAATAATTGTATTGCAAATGTTGCAGTGATAATATCAAAGATGCCATACAAGATCTCATCAAGGATATAATATGTGGAGTCATTAGCTGTGCACTGTGAATGCGCGAGTTATGGTTACATTAGGGCACGAGTTATAGTTACTTAAAAGAACTGCTGAATTTCTGTGGTTTTGTACGAGTAAATTCAGAATCTGTCTATAATATCCCTGGAACCTTCATTTTTTTCAGTGAATGTCTATGTTTCTTTAACGTAAAGCAATTTTAATTACTATATGTTATTCCAACCCCCGTCGCGCACAGCTTTCAGCCAGGCCTTGCAGTCAAGCCCTTATAACCACATATACCCCATGCCACACACGGCCTTTGGCCATGCCCAGGTTGGTCACAGGGCCTGTCTCTGTTAGTGGATCTGTGAGTGGATGCATGAGTGTCTCAATGGGTCTGAAAGTGGGTCTGTGAGTCTATGAATGGGTCTGAGTGGGTGCATGAGTAGTCTGAGTGGGTGTGTGAGTGGGCATGTGAGTCTCTGAGTGCATGTATCAGTGAGTGAATTAGTGTATTAATGAGTGTTTTTCTTTCAGATTTTTTCATATTTGCAAATAATTCGTGAAAATTCATGACTTTTTGCAAAATATTCTCAAAGTCGTTGTGGCCAGAGATTACAAACGTATTTTCCTTTTAATATCTCAAAAACTACTGAACGGATTTACACCAAATAAGCGAAGGTGTGATCAGCGTACCGAAAGCTAGGTTTCTGCCTAATTTGGTGTAATTCCATCCAGCGGTTTGGACTGTAGGTGTCTCTAAAGGTCCGATGGGAATTACCATTGGGAAACACAACTTTTTTCACCCCTCCTTTTTCTCTGCCCCTGCTTGACTGATCACCCCGAAACATTCTGTGTGCAACAATTACTGCAACACTTTTTTTTTGAAAATTTTGTGAAGATTCCTCAAACAGTGCCAAAGATATAGGCAAGTTTCTACGGAAACATGGTCCTAACTACAACTACATCATGGCGATGCTACTAGGTAATATAAGGAACTTTGCAGTGCTTTTAAAACTGCTGCACAAATGAAGCAACAAATATAAAAACACTCATGTATTTCTGTAGAGAGACCCCTTTGAGATGCTTGTGGACCCCCTGAGAATGTGTCAAGGACCACTTTGGGTCCACAGAGGGCAGGTTGGGAAGCAGTGGTATACACTAATTAATAATGATAGCGGCACCCCCTGTCATAAGTAGTGCCATTATGCAGCACTGGTGGGGGCTTTGAGGGTTGCAAGCTGTAGTGGCATCCTAATTGGTACCTTGTGGCCTGGGACTTATTTTTGTAGATATTAAGCACTGGTGAAATCACATGCCTTGCTCAAACTCACAGTGGAATTGGTGTATAACAATGAAGTCCAGATCAGAAACCCATCCTCTCCATCACAGTGTAGGTATCTCCATTCAAGCATGTCAAAGGTTTCTAGGTTTCTATAGAAAGCAGTGCTGCTTGGGGAGGGGGATCATGTGCCTCCTCTAGGATCCACCAGAGCCCCTTTAAGAGGGCCATCGGGAAGCAGGAGTTACTGAGCCCAACTGTTCAGGTTGAGGCCTTTTACTCCTAAAGTCCAGAGGCCTGACCTACTATGAATTCTGAGCAACTGGGCCAGGTACCCCTTCAACACTTTACTCACAGTGGTACCCTGGGTCGAGCAGTCCAATACTTTGAGGAGGGAGAGTAGATATGGAGTTGAGTCTCACGACTCACAATACGTTCAGTAGCAGCAATAAATGATTGTACACCCAAATACTCTTTTATATGACAAAAGTGGTATTTATACACATACACAAAGTGAAATACAGCATACACAAACAATATACACATCCCCCTGAGGTCAGTGCTCCAGTATTTAATAGGCAGATCTCTGAGTCCCACTTTCCTCTCATTTGTGGTAGTGGTCATTCCCCAATAATTATAGACAGCAGTCAGGTTTGGAACCACTAGCAGATAGAGTCTCGGGAGTCCCACTCCGATTCTGTTAGAAAAGTCAAAAGTGTTCTTAATCCGAAGCACTGTCTGGGTAGACAAGTTCTCATGGAGCCTTCTGGTCCTTTAATCAGCCATACCCACACCCTCCAGGATGGTCAGCATAGATTTTATGAAAATGTCTCTCTTTCAGTTGCAGTGGCTGCCTACGTTGAGTATTACACACTCTGCCGTGCCTCTTTTCAGATGAGACTGTAAATTTCCTTTGGTCTTCCCCACTGGCCAGGGAGGGTGGAAGTGGGATATTTAACATCTTCTGTTTCTGATCCTCAGTCACTCTGGGGACCATACAGGTCACCAAGGTGGCCTTTCCTTGCCGCAACATCAACCAGGCTATGATCCTTGACTGTAGTCCGTGAGACAGGCCTATGTCATCGCACACAGATATGATCTGTGTATGCACATGACAAAAATCAGCACCAGGGATCCAGACATTATTGCAGCTGGGGCACTCAGGGCAGTGGTGCATTCCCTTGCATGGGACCAACCAGATCAAAGGCAGTTTTCTAAAGTTCATTGCTATATTACAGCCTAGGATAAATCCATTCTGGTGTGGATGAATCAGTTGATGCATTGTAGGGGAAGACTGTTTGCCAGGACCTTACTCTGTATTTTATAATCAGTGTTGAGCATTGAGAGGGGTTTGCTCAATGCTGCTCTGCTGGGTCCCTTTCTGGCTTACGTAAAGATACAAAGATGGCTTCCAATACTGTGGGGACCAGGCTTTGCTCCCTTCTTGTGATGTTGAAATTTTCAGCTAGTGCTGGGACAAGCAGGTTTGTATATGTTGCATAGAACCCGGCAGGTAGGCCTGCTGACCAAGGTTCTTCCTCTAGTTAAACTTTAATATGAAGCACTGTATGTTGTGGGGTAAGAAGCTCACCGTATAAGTGATGATAATCATGAGTCTATGCTCCATGGTTAAGACAGAGTGAGTAAGAGGCGAGATATAAAGACAAATGTCTGGTCCACAAAAAGGAGGTACAATGATGACCATGTAAATAAAACAGTACAAAATAAATGTTTTTGATTGTTGGAACAATAGTCCTCTAAATGTCTATGTGAAGCAAGAGAAAGACTAACTTTGAGGGGCACCCAAAGTAAACCCTCTTTACAAGGGTGGCTACTGGCCACTTTAGCCAAGCTAGGCATGGGCAAGCAGTAGTGGCAACATAGTCATACTACTCAGGACAAGCCTTCTTATCTGCACTTCTTTAGATATAAAACCTACCACCTCCCTCCTTATTAAGTCAGCACATTCCTCCATAGCTGGGGTCCTTTGTTTGAAGCATGTCGGGGATATGTACGTAATCAACATACACATGTGTTTGAGGATGTTGGTGTGTGTTTGATTCGCAGTGGACCTGGCCGAGTTAATGGTGGGGTCATTTGGACTTGACGTGTTCCAGTTGATTGATGTTTCCCAGACCCTAGAGCATGCCTGTACTCAGTCTTCTGTCCTCTCCAAGCCTACCTCCATGTTTACAGTAGCCATATTTCCACTTCCAGGGTGAAACCTTCCCCTGCACCCCTGTTTCCCTGTCTAGACCCATTCCACAAAACTACCTGAGCCAGATTAAAACAGGCTAAGAGTGGGGAGCCAAGCTGCATGAGCTGTTCATGCTGTGGCTGTGCCCCCAGGATTTAAGGGACCCTTCAAGATTTGAAAGATGAAGATCACTTGATTGAGCAGATTTGGCCATAACGTGAAGACAGGTTTGGCAATAAGTTGAAGAATAGGACTGGCCTCTGAGACCAGTACCATGTTTACATTTTCATTTCGACATCTGAGGAGATCCTGCACAACAGTGTAGAAGAGTGATATGAAAGATCCATAATCTAATCTCCTACAGCTTCCTACTGTGCTTGAAAACTAGAGAGCTGCACTGCTGACCTTTGAAAAGAAGCCTTTCCGTGTTGAGGAGGAGTGACTGATCCAAACACAAGAGAAATCCCACCTTTCTGGAGGGACCTGTGACAGACAGTCGGATGGACTGACACTCTCTAGGAATTATACGGGTATCCAGAGCAGCCGAACAACCACTGTGTACTGTGACAGCCTTGTCACAGAGATGCCCAATGACTAGCAGACAACAAGAAGAGTGACCCTCCCTGTGCCAGTTGGGAGTGTGTTCTCAACCCCAAAGCCAACTTCTGAAGTCTGTAGATACATTACTTTTATTCCTGGGCTTGGGTTCGACTGGAGGAGGTTGCCTTGATTTCACATTCGAATTATTGTGGTAACCCAGGAGGTTCTGAAAATAAACTGGTTTAAACCACATATGTGTGCCCCATTGCAATCACTAGCTGGCCACTGGACTTTACTGTGTTCAGAGTGGTTGGCCCCAGACCAGTTGGTGCCATCTCCATCAGAAAGTCTATGCCTCAGCTGGTGAGTTTCGAGATACATCTTACACGTCTCCAGATCTAAGGAACCATCAGTGAGAACTGGATTCGACCCTATATAGTTCCGAACCTTGAGCTTGATGGGTTCTGAACTCCAGTTGACTGTGCCTCCATCACTAGACACCAGTGACCAAACACTGTCACCATCACTGCATTCCACATTTAGCATGGGCATTTTGTTCATTTGGTGGTGAGTTCATTTCGCACATCATTGAGACTTAATACCAGGTTCAGTGGCATTTGCAAATTCATGAGGCTTCATAGTGGGTGCACTGGCCACATTCCAAAGTGTATACTGAATCTCTAATCAAAACTAAATCACAGATATTGAAACTTCTGAAACCATTACAATAGCCTTTGAAGTGTATCCTTTGCTTCTTTGAAAGTAGTTACTATAGTTTTGGTGTCCTAATGTTTGTTGGTCAGCTCTAGGGCCCAGAAGGTTGTAGTCCATTCTTGTCTTTACTTATGCCTAGATCATTATTCACATGGTTAATTAAAGTTCCCATCATTTCAAAGTAAAAAGTGGACTACAAATTGACCTTATTAACAGTTATAACCTGTCATTCTGTATTCTGTGTTTTGTCACCGCACCACCTCCTTGAGTGAGCCATGGCTATTTTACCTTGCTACTCTTTAAGAGTCAAATCATCAACGGGAGTCTCTCACAATCCAGTTGGAGTGTAACAGTATTATGGCTGCTGTAGACCAGTAGTAAATAATGCCCGCTTTTCACATTAGTCCAATTTTATTGTATCATATTTAAAAACTTGATGAATCGAGCAAGGTCCAAGTTCATATTGCTAATGGATATAAGTTTATACACTCATAGTCTACTGTAATGAGCTAAGAAAAAGTTTCATCCTTGCACCAACTTTGTTTAAAAACTATTTAGATTTGTTTTCTTTAATCAGTAAAGGTGTTCTTACAGACTGGTGTGTAGTTCTGATGGCATTTGCTGGTGACTTGATTGTAGTGGATGCAATTTCTATTGGTCTGTAACAAACACTTGATTTCGTGTCATGGTACAGTGTTTCATGGTATATGGGCTAAAATGCATCTAGCAAAAGCTAAATTAATGTTTTTCAATAAGAACTGGTGAACAGAAAATCTGAATTTTACTAAACACACGGAGGCTAATCTTATGAAGTTAATCCTTTATTGCCACCACTCAGCAGCCATTATGAATCCATAAAACTTAGAACCATAAACATTACCAAAGCTTATAAAACCCTTTAACAACCAGTCCTCTTCCATCTAATGCAAAATCGTGCTGCAAACAAATCATCTTTAAACACAACTTGCTTCAAACGATTCTGTATCCCTCATGAGAATCCGATTAATCTTTTTGCCTTTTTACACGTGACCTGTTGCAAGGTATAATAATGAACATATTAGGGAGGGAAAAACTTTAGGAAAGAATATATTAGCCGCAGTGTCTTTAATAAAATCCAAATGTTCTGTTCAAAAGGTCTGTTGAAAATCTGCATTTTATGTCAAGACCCAGATGCCAACATAATGCAAGTTCAAAGGTTTGAAATCGAACACTTTGCAGCACTCTCTACAGGTTTGAATTAAAAATGTCTAAATATAGACTCAGATAACCAGTCAGCACAGTGAAGAATATCTTGCAAACTACCACAGATCAAACAAGCCTTTGAAGCTGCCACTGCTCTCACAGAATGAGCACAGAACATACTCACATCCACACCAGATCTGGCCATTTATGTTTCACCTTTCTTGCAAGAGTAGGAGATGAAACACCCCATGAGGATACTTAAAGAAAATTAAGCTGAGTCTCCCCAGGTCTTAAAATCTCTGTTTCCTTTCATACTTCTTCACACATAACACACAAATTGTCTCTCACTTCAAAATATGGGTAAACAATGGAAGTGGAATACGTCTTTGTTCCTTTTCATAAATGAAGAAATATACTCTCAGGCATAAAATACCTGCACGATATTTCCAGAGCTCGCACATCAGAAAGTGTCCTAAAAGAAACCAAACAAAGCAAGATTGCCAATTTCAAAGATAAATCTCTCAAACTAGGATTTTCATTACAGCTCACACTCTCAATAAACCTCAAAACTTTTGCAACATCCCAAAGAGAATTATACCTAGACCCTGGAGGTTTAACTATCCTAATACACCTTAATAGTCTCCTCACCATAATATCTTGTTCCACAGATAAGTCATTAACTAGGATATGACCAGCTGCCATCGCCGATCTATACATGATCACTGTCCTAAAAGCGAATCCCTTAGCATATAACTCAGATAAGAAATTGACCACTTGAACTACATCAACTGAAGTGGGATCAAGATCACCCTCCATACACCAGCAAGTCCATTTACTCCATGCCAATCGATGCAGCTTCCTATTTCCTGGTGGTGAAAGTCCTGGCTTTTTCCATACTCTCCTGAAAGTCTCCAATCCACTAACAATAACTGATCAGTTTGTACCAGATTGTGCATCTCTCCTCAAGGTCCCCGTAAGATTTCTGGAAACCTTGGAAGCAACAGAGGAAAGTCTCCACTCATTTCCAACATAATTGGTTACCATGCCTCCACAATGGAGTAATCACCACAACTTTCTCCTTCCATCTGCGTATCATTCCCATTACTCTGCCATTCCTCACCAAAAAGGGAAACGTGAAGAGAGAAGACCTTTCCAGACTTGAAGGAAAGCAATTACTCCCTCCACCTCTGGATCTGGGTGCCAACTGAGGAACCTCTGTTCGCAAAGAGATCCACTTGAAATGGACCCCATAAATACTCTATTTCCTCGAAAACCTTCCGCTCTGGCATCCAATTGCTCGAATTGTGGAAGTTCCGAGAGGACCATTCTGCAATAGTATTCTTCAAACCTGGAACGTGTTCTGCCTGAACCCGCAGATCTCTCTGAAGACAATACTCCCAAAATATTTTCAGTAAATCTGCTAATCCCTCTGTCCAAGGACCTCCTAATTTGTTGACATACCTCACTGCTGACATATTGTCCATACAAAGTAATACTGAACACCTGACAGTTGTGTCTGCAATACACTTTATTACAAAAAAACATGATAATAAACAATTTATATGCAAATTCTTTTCCTGATCTTTCCAACACTGACCAGTCTTTGCTGATCCACATCTTGCATCCCATCCTTCCAAGCTCGCATCCGATTCCACAATCAACTCTGGATTGTCACCAAAAATTGCACGTCCTTTCCAGGCTTCCATGTTCCTTAGCCACCATGTTAGGTTTTCCTCTCCTCCAAAATTAGAGAAACAGACTGAGAGTAGCGTAATCCACTTCGCAAGTTTTTTGCTTTCAACCTATGTAAGGCCCGATAGTACAAAGGGCCTGGGAAAATACCCTGAATCCCACAATTCGAGTTAATATCCTTAATAAAATCATATTCAATTTAAGAAGATTCCTTAACTCCTTCCTTAATCTCTTCGATTTCTCTTTTGGTAAACTTAACCTTCCACTGTATCTACCACAACTGACAGAAACTGAGTTTGCGGTTTCGGCACTAAATCAGATTTCTTTCTGTTTACTAAAAAATCCAAGTCTTTCAACACTTTTACAGTCAACTCTGTATGTGTTTTCGAAAGCTATTTGTCCTGGTCCAGGATTAAAATATAATCTAAATAAATAATCATACATATTCCCCTCTCTCAGAAAAGCTGTTATTGGACGAAGAACTTTAGTAAAGCACCATGGAGCTGATGACAGGTCGAAAGTTAGGCACACAAACGTTCAAACTTTCTCCTTCCATATAAATCTCAAAAACCTCTGATGTTCCTTCCAAATTGGAACCGTCAGATATGCATCCTACAGATCTAAACAAGTCATCCCTTCTCCCTTATGTAGTATATCTCCAAGAAATGGATGCCCTTCATTTAGAAACGATGATAGATCACCAAATCGTTCAACTCTCTTAAGTTTATAACCAGCCTCATTCCTTTGTCCTTCTTTTCCACAAGAAAAAATGTTGCTTACAAAGCCTGGTAAGAGACTGTCTTCCTGATCCACTGCACCTTTTGAAATCAATTTCTTAATCTCCACATCTGTTAACATCATCTGATCTGATGTGAAAACCATAGGAATTGGTTCTTCTACAAATTCTATCTGAAACCCTCTTACTTTTTCCAAAACCCAAGGATCCTGTTATTTGAACCCATCTGTAATAAAACTGGGCAAGTCTGCAGCCAAATTTTCAGGGGATAACAAAAGGGTCAACTCCTACCCGCAGATCCTCAAATCTTTTTCTCCCCACTGGCACCTCTTCCTTGTCCTCTTTGTCTTTGAGGGTAGATGCTCCCCGTTTGAAAGGAGCCTTGACTTTGCAAGTTACTCTAACCTCTAGAAAAGGAGCCTCTAGTAGTTCCTTGACATTGGATGGGAAACTGACCCCTTATTCTCTCGGCCATTCCAAAAATATACTTTTGAAAAATGTTCTTAATATATCTCTGTGACTTTTGAAGAGAATAAATATCTTTAGTCTGCACTCAGGGTGGAGATAAGCCCCGAGTGCAGACCTAAACATAATACTCGTATATGCCCTTTGTGAATTCCCAAAGTTGTAAACGTAGACATTTTTTTTATGTGGAGCGGAAAAAATGAAGCCCGGGTCTGGAGCGTTACACCTACTCCACACATATGTAAGTCCATGGTCTTTAAAAAGGTGCTGAAGTGCCCTATAGACACCTACCTATAAACACCGGGGTTGATTGGCCATCCAGCACTCTCATATGGATATTCAAATCCCCACACAGATCAAGAGGAAGGGGCCATGATGCCAATTCTATATTTAAAAAATTAAAAAATTTAAAATGCCATCCTCATCTGCATTAGAGCCGCACAGCAAACAAAGTGTAAACCAACTGTTAGTGAGGTGACATTCTGTAAAAACCCATCTACCAAGCTTGTCTGACAAAACACAAGTAATCAGATATCCTCTCTTGTTTGCTAGGATGGCCACCCCATGAGATGTCAAACCCTAGTGTGAGCACACCAAGAGCACCAGACCATGTTCCTTCAAGAGTGCCCACCTATCCCAGATATAAGTCTCGTGAATACACACTGGGTCAGACCTCATGGCCTTCAGACCAAATGCAACCCTCCTAAGTTTAGCTCTATCATTGAGGCCACAAATGTTGATTGAACAAATTTGTGGTTTATTATCGGCCATGGCTACTTCTTAAATAAACCAGCTTCCAGCCACCCACCATCTTATAGACATTGCGTTTCCTCCACCTCTGTTCCACAAAGTACCTCCTCAATCTCTCATTTTGTATTCCTCTCTTATACCTGATTATTCCTGCTGAGCCAAAAACCCGCACTCCAACCAATAATCCAACCTACACACCAACTGCTCCCTTTCCTCCTCCCCACCCTGCACCTTAATTGCCTCCTGGCCCTCCTCCCCCCTCCCAACCCCACCCCACCCTTCTCTGGAAGCAAATGGACCACCCAGGTTCGTTGATGAAGATGTGCCTTCCTTCCAACCTACAGAATAACCAAGCCCTTTACATCTCACCCATACTGCTCCCACCTCAAAATATTCAGCCACTAGACCTCTAGCATTACCCCATTGTCAAAAAAATACAACATTCAAGTGCCCCCCACCATGCCACTCAAGCCAAGCCCACAGAAAAAGAAAGAAAAACTGAAAAATGGGGTTGTGGAAGCAATGCCACAGACAGATCAATCCAGTCTTAGATACTCTATGTAGCCTAACCTTGACCCAGTGTATCAAGAAACTCCTTAGCTTTAATTTCTGACATAAAAAATGGGCCCAATCTTGCACCACCACCTCGTTTTGTCAGATTCATCAAATAGGTCTGAACTCGCTTACTCTAAAAGGGTTGAATCAGTTGTCTAAGCCGCCACCTTCTTTCAGCAGTAACATGGCAGTAATCAGGTTTCACAAAAAACGTGCAACCCTTAAAAGATAGTTTCTGATCTGGCCGAGCCTGATCAAAAACTGCCTGACACAACAAAAAGTTTCTAAAGAAGACCAGCACTGCCCTCAGCTTACCGCCCTCCTGATGCCCAAGTGCTCATTTTGAAGGGGACTCTATGGGCTCGCTGAACTTCAGTCTCCTTATCCCCTGAAGAGAGTTCAGGGAAGGCACCTTCAAAAAGCTTAGTCATATATTTACGAGTACCCTCACCCTCCAAATCCTTGGGAATACCCGGAACTCTTAGGTTGTTCCAGCTAAGCCTATTTTTAGTCTTCTAGTTTCCACTGAGAATCTGACATCTGCGCTTCAATTGAATCTGTTGCCACTTTCTGAGTTGATGGCTCAGCTTCCAAAGTTACAGTTCTTACCTTCAGCGCCCCATCCTCTCCAAAACCTCTTACCATGTCTTGGCGACGCGACAAATGGCACCCTATAATTTTCGATAAGCAGCTTGAGACTTGCGACTGTCCGCCCGGGTCTCCTCCTGATGAGCCATTTGGCACTTGGCTTTAGAATCACCTTTCACCGGATTATCCTTCTTCCTCACAGTACCAGATACAGCTGACTCTGCGTCTGAGCGCAACCCCTTGCCTAACCTCCACGCTGCCCAGAGTGCTGATATAGCTCTAGGCACTCTCTCCAAAGTCTTCTGGCCAATCGGACTGGTCAGATAAAGAGAAAAATTATCCCCAGAGTCTAGGTCTGCACACTGTCTTAACTGTCAATAATCCTGATTAACAGGGGCTTGAGCAGAAGTTTTAGGAACCACACCATTCATGCCAGCAATGCCCCCAACATCGAGGGAACCACCAACAGTATATGCCTTACCATCCTTCAATGCAAAGTCCCGTAGCTGGTTCTTCTTGCCTTGAAAGTTGCTGTTTGACACTTCATTCCATGAGGCACTGCTACCTTTCTCGGCAGGTGTGTTTAGCTCAGGGGAAAGTGCGGACACTGCGTTGAGTGACCCCTCAGTCTCAGGAGAGCCACCCGGCTGCATGGAAGAGGAGGACTCGCCAGAAGGAAACACCTCCAATACGTCCCCAGAGCCAGCGGGAGCTGCCGGAGGTAGATTCTCCCCACCACCAACAGCGGAATCCTATGCCAAACTTTCTCAATGCTTCGCCGCAGCAGAAAATGGGTGAGTCCCAAGGACCGCGCTGCCTTCTACCACGGCCGCATTTATCATTGGGCTGGATTTTTTAGCTTGACTTGGGGGCTTGAAGATTCCTGGGATTGAGCCTGTAGCCGACTGACAGATGCCAGGCCAAAAGGAGCTGATATCCAATGTCTGCCTACCAGCAGATTTTCTTTTCGACTGGACCCCGCTTCTCGCTGGAAGCCCGTAGCTGCTTCCCTCCTAGGAGCACCTCAAGGATTAGATCATTTCATGCTCTTAGGGACCATACCAGTAATGTAGCAATGTCCCAGCCTGACAGGCGCCAGAAGTCAATACATTGGCTGATACAGATAGTATGATACTCTGAAGGGGTGACTGCAGAAAACCCTAAACATTCCACCAACTAGGTACTTTATTCTTTATGGGTGATGTAGTTAGGTGCACAAAAAGACATTCAGTTGGAAGGGGGAACAGCATACAATCCTCACACAGTGGCCATTTTTCCCCCTCACACGGCCCCTAACAGTTGCATTTCAGGCACATGATCTGATCGCGGGGGACGTGGGTGCCTAATCAAAAGTAGGTCGAACATATGTTGGCCCAAAGGGTCAGTTAAATCATTGTCCTCTTTCAACTTTAAACAACCATCATCCTTTACCTTAGGTTAAACATCCTTAAGCTTCACCTTAATGGTCTCCTGGTCCATATCGTCAGAGTCAAAATCAGAGGAACAACTAATCTCAATATCTGAGTTTCTTGAAAACTCTTCACAAGAGACAGATCTATGCAACTCACCCAAAGGCCCTCTTTCCTTTGCTTTCCTGAGGCATTTATTATGCCATCAAGTGTGCCCTAAGCACCATACTCAGGTCTGTCATTACAGACTTCGTGGTCTCTCCCTACAGATCTTTTCCTTCTTCTTGCCACCACCATGGCAATATCTAAATGTTTCCTTTTTCTGACAGCTCTACCCCTTTTTTTTAAAACTTTTATTTCAGCTTCACTCTCTGACCAATAACATTCTTCCTCTAAGCCCTTGATTTGGTAATCAACAACTCCAATTTCTTATCCATAGGAGACTTCCTGTCTAATCAACTCAATAGCCTTACTAAGCTTTTCCTCAAGGTTTAAAATTAGCAGACTCTCCTTCTGTTCCATTGTAAATCACTTTTAAACCAAACCTAAATAACCAATCAACTGCAGCAACACAACTCTCAATTCTACTCAGAACCAAATGGCCCAAGTGTGAATTATTCACCCAATACGAAGGATCTCCTCAGAAAAGTAACCGCCTCAATCAGGATTTTGGACTGGTGCACAATTAGCCCAAAAGAAAGAAACCCTGCATTAACGATACTAGACTACCTAAATTACAGTCTAGCGCTTGCCAAAATCGTCATAAAGATGGCGTCCTATGGCCTGACTTCTGACTAGTGTATGCACATCAGCGTGACACGGGCGACTCAAATAAGGGAGTGTGCACTTTCTCACGCTGCCTGCACACACGAAGTTGTTGCACACTCTATAAGGAAAGTGAAAGGCTCAAAGAACCATCCAGTTAACTCAGAGCACGAGCAGAGACACAGCACTATCACGGCCACCTCACTGCCGGCACGTGCTGTGCTTGGAGAAAAGGATTTGCTCTCAGCAAAGAGAGTGCAAGGCAAAGCCGTTACCACGCGCTTCTCAATGGCAATAACGAACGCTTTAAAAAAAACGATGCTGTAAAAATATGAGGTAGCAATTTAACACTATAACTGACTTACCCGGAAACTCAAAGTAATTCATCCTCCTGACCATAAGCGCTGCCCTAGCATGTAGAATCAGCAAATTTTAATTGGGTCGCGAACGCGAGGCAATCAACGGATTCGCTCACACCTGTCAAAAAACAATACATTATTCATTTACTAAACTTTAGAGACATAGGCCCTCATTACAACCCTGGCGGATGGGGGAGAAGTGGCGGTAAAAAAAATGGATTTATGACTATGGCGGTTACCGCCATGGTCATCCGCCACTTCTCCAGTCTGACCGCCAGGGCGGTGACGACCGCTGGGCAGGAGACTTCGTTCTCCAGCCCGGCGGCCATCACCAGACCGCCGGCAGTATCAGGACCCTGCATACCGCCATGGATTTCGGGTGGTTTGGAACCGCCACGAAATCCATGGTGGTAGGCACTATCAGTTCCAGGGAATTCCTTCCCTGGCACTGATATGGGTCTCCCCCACTCCCCTCCCCCACCCCCAAGTCCTCTGCCCCCACCCCCACCCCCCTGCTACCCACCAAAGGTGGCAGGACCTGAACCCCAACATGCACATACACACATCCCCTCCCCACCCCCACCCCCAACATGCGCATACACACATCCATACATGCACACATACACTACAACACATACCCGCACACATACAAACAGACATGCACACAGACGGACCCGCACACATTTCCCATACACACAACACACTCCCTGCATGCATACACGCACTCACACACCTCCTCTACATACTCCCACGTACACCCCCATGCACACACACAACACCCCCCTCCCCTAACGGACTATCAACTTACCTTGTCCGTTGATCCTCCGGGAGGGGACTTGATCCATGGGGGCTGCTCCGCCGCCAGCACCCCGTCACCAGAACACCGCCACAACGAATCATGGGACGTGATTCGGTGGGCGGTGTTCTGATGACGGGGCTGTGGAGGTGGAGCAACCTCCACTTTCCCGCCGACCGCCGGTATGGCTGCTGGCGGCTCTCCATCCGAAAAAGGACAGAGGGCTGCCAGCAGTCATAATACGCAGCGCGGAAAACCGCCTGCACTGGCGGTCTCCAGCACGGCGGTACCTCGGTGGTCTTGAAAAAAGACTGCCGAGGTCGAAATGAGGGCCATAATATCATAATAAATACATATTCCTAGCAGAAGACACTGGACATGCTATAAATTATAAAGTTAGTCCTTAAGGGGACACTGCTCACCAATAAACATTAAAAGAAATAAAAGACAAAAACATTATCAGGCAGCATGCAACACTCTACCAATACACTAAATTTCAGAATTTTAAGATCAACACACAGAACAGGTACCTGAATAGAAAAATAAACTTATCTCTTGAGCAGCAGCTATAAAAGAAGGAAGATGACTAGTTGCTAATGGGTTTTTATAAAGTTTTGGAATGTTTACGGATCTAAGTTCCATGGCTTCATAATGGCTGCTGAGTGGCAGCAATAAAGGATTTGCTGCATAATATTGGCCTCCCGGTCTTGACACAAATCTGCACTGATTGTATCTAAATTAATACATTATTACAACCTAGTCCTATTCACAAAAGCCATTTTCCATTATGTAAAGTAGCGCCACTTTAGCTTTTCCAAAATGCCATTCATAAACTTCCTGCCAGAGAACTTCGCCTCCTCCTCTTCTGTTTTTCTTTTTGTATGGAGATCTACAACCCATTGGCGGAGATCTCTGTATGGGTAGGTATAGAACTCAGTATTAAATGTTGGATGGAAAGGGGACATTGTGGGAAGAAGGGGAGTAATACTGCAAAATGGGAACGGGTTTAGAGAAATGTAAGGAAGGGTTCAGTGAACAGCTGTGTTTCTGGTAAAACAGGCCCAAGTATACTTTAGGCAAGCGTTGGAGTAAGGTAAGTACAGCACATGACCAATCCCTCGTAATGACATTGATGTTGCCATGGTGACAGGCTGGAAGCAGGAGCTTGAAACACCTAAATCCCACATGTAGGCTATTCCTGCCCAGACAAAATACTGCCTGTACTCTGCTTCCTGGGTACCAGGACTTTCGACCTAGATACTGGAGAGCTGGTGAGCATCCCACAGGCAAGCCAATCTTGCTGCTTTTGACAAATACTGAGATGCATCACAACGCAGGTGCTCCAGTTTATTGTCATGCCATGGTGGCTGGTGGAAAAGGCAATGGATGGCAAGGAAATTATATGCCACTGCCCACTTTCCTCAAGTATTACTTATCAACGTCAAGTTACGAGTTACCTGTAGATCCGAATGTTGCTGCAGGAATGACATGGAACCTACAAACATTCTTGCCCATCAACAGTGTTGAACTCATCCAGCATGGTTCTCGATACTGATGGCTAAGGTGGGGGTACGGATATGAGAGAAGAGACACTAGGGATGACATTAGGTTGTAGTCGCACAGCACATCTCTTGAAATTAAGGCTCTCTCAGTTGATTCGCAGTTTCTCAAGAGTGATGTCTCTTGCATTTTATCTTGCTGGAGCAAAGGGGATCATTGTAAGACTGTTCCTGGTATGTTTACATAGTTGTTAAAGCTCCATAACCTGAGGCAATGGTCAGAAATAAAGGTTCACTCCTGACCTGTAAATAACGCTGCAAAGTAATGCTGCAGAAATAGTTCAGGATGTTCCACTAACAGAAACATCTGAGAATATGAACATAGCATTCGGTGAAGATTGTTTCAGCTGGAGAGCCAAGAACACAGGTGAAGAGCCGAGCCAGGGTGTTACAATCAAAGACAATGCGTGAAAGGTAAGTTAGCCTTTATTCAAGCCTCGTACACCATTATCAGTATTCTCTCAAGAATCTTCTCAGCACCAACTGTCAAACAAATTCTTGGGAGACTTAGCTAAATCCCAAGAAGATAAAACCAAAACGTAGGGAAAAAGTGGTGAAGAACACAGGGCAGATCAAACCATAGAAGGAAAATACACATCCCCCTCTGTAGGATAAGTAAAGTACAACATTTCTGAACTAGTGAAAGCAACAACAGTAGCAAAACTTTGAAGCATCAATGGATCATTCTAGATGCTAATCTCTCCTGCCTAATTTTATATAATATATCTAAAAACAACTGTTCATTGTTATGAAGTCATACACATACTAAAAAAACAGTTCATTACTAAAAATAAGTTTCACGAGATATACTTCTAAAGCCAATGAGATAACTTTGGTTTTCTTTCTGACTTTCTAGGAGCATTTTAACCCAGACTTGTATAGCATTGTCAAGATTCTCTTTTCAGTGGGTTTAAGGAAACAGCCTTTTTACAGGTTTCCCTCCACTTTTTGCCTCCATTTGGAATACTATCTGCTGGCTTTTCAACCCTGAGAGTGCGCAGAGGCCTGCTCAGTGCCAGTGTTTTAACCTCATACAAAGTACATGTCGAATTGGATACACCCAATTGGCAATGCATTACTTACTTCTAAGTCCCTAGTATATGCTACCCAGGGAACCCAGGGGGTGTAAGACAGAGTGTACATTCAGGGCTGCCACACTGGTGTGCCACCTATCGTGTGACAAGGTACAAAATGGCTCCCTGCCATCTACTGCAGACTGGAAGGACAGTGTTTTCACTGCGAGTTTGTTCGACTTTGCCATTCAAACCAATGGCAAAGCCATCTAATCCATTAACATTATATATAAGTTGCCCCTAAAGAAGGCCTATGGAGTCCTATGGCTGAGAGCTTTATTTTGTTAAGTAAAGCATATGTTTTTCTATATGTCTTAATAGCAAAGCTTCCAAATTGTCATTTTGCTGTGGGAAAAGTTGGTAGCCCCATTCAATAACACAAGGTTACCAGGTGGCATCCCAGCCTGGCTCACTTTTGACTGGAACTACCAAATTAGGTCATGTAAGGTATCAAATTAAAATTCAAAAAAACCAAAAGATGTTTTTTTGGTATTATGATGGGAGTACCATACACAGGGCCAACTTTTCTCTAAACACTCCAGATCTATTAGCCCTTCTCTGTTTGTATTCGATATTATCAAATTAAAATTGCCAATAAATGTGACCTGATGGCCAAGCCAAAGTTAATGTCACTTTTAAAGGTAAGTCTTTGAGGGACCCCGACCTCTGTGGCCAAATTTTCCAAACTTCACCCGTAGACAAAGGCACCTCCGTGGACCCAACCATAACCGGAGCATCCTTTGGGCATCTTTTTGCCTGCATTCCTCAGCATCCAGACTACTCCACTGATGTTTATGGCAGTCATCCTTTAAAGTTTGGAAATGCACTGGTGGCCATGTAACTGTCCAAAGTATCCTTTCTGGCCCCCTAGACCTCTGTCCTGCTGGACTTGGTTGACCAACTCGTGCCAGAAGTTTTGAACTAACTTTTACAAATGTTCAAAAGTTTCCAAACATTTTGTTGGCCAATGCCTGTTTGCAGTTGATATAAACATTACTTATTACTTCTAAAATCTATATCTCTGGAACTCTCTTGTGGATTTTGAAGCTAAGGTCTCTAAAAAGGCATACAAATCTAATGTATGTGTATAAATTGGTGTCATGTTTCTTTCGAGTGACTTTCTTATTCTGTCTTTTGGTGCTGGTAAATGCTCTACACATTTTTCCTTTGCAGCTTTAGCTACCAAGGGTTGTGCTTACGGTTGAGTAAACATACTTGACTCAACCTAAGATGGTATTTGCGAGTGTACTGCACGTAAGGCATCTCAGCCATATCACATAGTACACACACCTCCTCACAATGGACTTTACACAACGTGTCCATGCTCTGCTCTTGACCATTGTCTAGTTTTTCTACATTTTTGTCTTATTGCTACAACTTTCCTAGCTGTGAAATATGCAGATTTCTTATAATCTTATATGACAGGTTTCTAGACAATGTCATGTTTCCAATCACCCAATCCATGTGCTTTACACCTTGCCTCTCATTGTATATTGTGACATATTTACTGTGGTTCCTACTCACCCTTTCTCTTCATAACAGCAGCTCTATGAACATGTACAGTTTGGTTTTGAAATAACCATGAAGGCATCATGTTTGTACTATGTTGTCTTCCTTTGAAGGCGGCTAAAGGCATAACCAGTAACTGAATTTGGTGATGTTCTGTATGCCCACACCTAACAAAGCTTTATTAACTGGAATGGCAGGAACTCTGGCTAATTGCAAACCCTCTTTTATTCATGTTTGGATTCTTTCTACAAGTCCACTCGCTCTTTGGTATATGCTGTTCTGTGATGAACAACTGACAGTTTAAAAAACATCTTTCATAGTTGCAGATGTGAATTGTATCCATTGTCTGTGACAAGCGTTTCTGTGATACGCTTGTCTCTCTAAATACATAAAATGGAAAATATGTTAGCATCTGCTTTACGGTTTGATGTGCCATGCAGATGACAATCCAGAGAGTATGATAATCCTCTGGAACAAAAATGAACCTACCATCTACGCCTAATTCTAATACAAGTCCCACAATATCTAGGGCAAGACTAAGCCATGGCTTATTTGGAAATGTCACCTGAGATATGGGAACCTTCTTTGTTACCTCAGCTTTTTCACTTGCAGAATACAAGTTCTTTTTTGAACTCTTTTTATTTAAACAGAGCTCAGGATACAGCATACATATATTGACATTTCAGACAGCCACAGAATAGTTATGACAGTGACATTTGTTATCAACCGCTTCAAGTAACCATCAATAGTAGGCACTTTTACGGCCTGGCTACATAACACATGGTATGCTCTCCCTTGTTTGTGTGGATGAACATAGTTATGATTCAGAATTTATGCCTCCTCTGGAGTTACACCAGGGTCCACATTTGTTTCCCCATTTTTTAGGGCAGCCCCAACTCTGGTACACCACCCTTTCCAACCCTTGACACCAGTCTAGGTCTGATTCCCACTGTTGGACCTGATCCTTTTTGCAAGATCATCTCCAAACTTTTTGCTTCCTTCCTCCTATTTTTTTCTGACATGTTTTTGTTGGCTTTAGGATTCTGGGCATTTTACCACTGCTTACCATTGCTAAATTGCATATGCTTGTTGCCTAAATTGTATTAGTGATTGGCATATTTGATTTACCAGTAAGTCCCTAGTAAAGTGTGCCAGAGGTGCCCAGGGCCTGTAAGTCAAATGCTGCTAGTAGGCCTGCAGAACTGATTGTGCCACCCACATGAGTAGCCTTGTAAATCTGTCTCAGACCTGCCATTACAGTGTCTGTGTGTGCAGTCTTGCACTGCCAATTTGACCTGGCAAGTGTACTCACTTGCCAGGCACAAACCCTCCCTTTTACTACATGTAAGTCACCCCTAAGGTAGGCCCTAGGTAGCCCCATGGGCAGATTGCAGTTTATTTAAAAGGTAGAACACGTGCTGGTGTGTTTTACATGTCCTGATAGTGAAATACTGCCAAATGTGTTTTTCACTGTTACAAGGCCTATCTTTCCCTTAGGTTAATATGGGGATTGTCTTTAAATATCTTTTAAGTGCAGTTTCCTATTGGGAGCAGATCGAGATGTGGAGATTGGAGTCTCGGATCTCACAATTTAATAAAACATGTTTTGGTTGTTTTTTAGATTCAAAATGCCACTTTTTGACAGTCAGAACTTTCTTGCTTAACCATTCTGTGTCTCTGCTTGGCTGCTGAGTCCACGTCTGGGTCAGAATAACAGTTGGGCTGTTTGTGAATTCACTCTAGACAGTGACCTAAAGGGAGCTGAGGTAAATCCTGCATATCCTGATGAGTGTTCCTAGGCTAGATTGGGAGGGAGGAGCTGACACCTGCACCTGGATGGGCTGTGCCTGGCTTCTCATAATACAATCTCCATCCCCTTGGTATGTGTCTGGGGCCGGGCAAGGAAGAAGCAGGGTCTTGTGCACTACAAAGACTTTTCTTTGACATTTGCCTACTTCAAAGGCAGAAATAAGTATAAGTATTAGACTGCCGACCCCGCAACTTTAAATTCCTTCTGGATCAGGAGGGACCTCTGCCAAGGAGAAGAGCTTGATGCTCGAGGAGGACCTGCCACTTTACCTGTTTTTTTGCTGTGCTGGCCTGCTACTGCTGCTTCTGCCTTAAGAGGGAAAGGACTCTAATTTGCTTTCTGAAATCCTGCTTGTGAAGTTTCTCCAAGGGATTGGACTGAGTATGCCCCCTGTTCTAAAGTCTCAGTGCTTCATCTGGCAGCACCTGGGCTCTCTTGCTGAGACCCCTACCCTGCCAAGTGGTACCAAATCCAGCCCCTAGGCCGTTAAAAGGAGAAGCAGGTGAACCCAAGTTGAAAATCCACCCAATGGAGCTAAGCGGCAGACGAATCGATGCAGCGCATGCACCGTGGCGGAAAAATCGATGCATCGTCGGTGTAATCGACACATCGCCACCTCAGCGCGGATTCAATGCTGCCATGTGTCCGGATTTTCCACGTATCGTCCCTGAGCATCAAAATCTTCAACATTATCACACGGACCTGAGGCTGCTGGTCCAAAAAACTGACGCATTGCTTGCCTGGCGGAGAAAGAATCAAAGCATGGCTTCACTTGCAAGTAAGGAATCGGTGCATCGCTGGCTTTTCAGATGCACTCTCACCTGCACAGATTCATGTTTGACGCATACCAAGTACTTTGTGCTTAAACAACGCATCCATTGATTCCTATGGATTAAGACTTTTTACTTTAAAAAATGTATATCTATGCTTGCGTATGTTGGATTTTTGGCGTTTTGTTCTTGTTCGATTTAGATAAATAATGGCTTTTTTCTAAACTGGTGTGGAGTCCTTTTGTGATGTTTTCACTGTGTTACTCTGTGTGTTTGTATAAATACTTTTCACATGAGATAAGCTTGACTGCTTGTTCCAAGCTACCATTTCTAACAACCACCATTTCAGGGTTGGAGGTGTGGGTTTGCCCCAATTTCTTGCTATGTTGCGTTTGTCAACCCCAATCGCCAAGAGCAACCAAATTTCAAGATATTTGAAAGTCACGGGGATCACAGCTCCCAAGGTCTAGGATAACCTGTTGGTGCCCTCTTTCCAGTAGGTCTGAATAACTGAACATGCCATTAGGGTGTGGAAAAAAGTTCCCTCTTGCCCTCAAACCCTGAAACACAGAGGCATATCTGCTTTTCAATCTTCTGTAGGAGTGTACTGGAGTAGTAGGATCTATGCAAGAGTCTTAGTTGTATCAGGCGAAACGTTGCCCGGATAGCTATCTCTGTTGGGCTATGCAGTACTTCAAGCCAGTCATCATCATCTAGCCCTAGCCAGGTCATGGGACCATGCCTCCCTGTGGGACCCCTATGGACCCAGGGCAATATTTATGAGTTTCCTGTAGATTATTGAGATTGACTTGTCAGGTATGGGCTCTGTAAGCAGTCTGTCTCTCCAGATGTTGCTTATCCTCTCATTGCGGATCAACTCCCATTCGGAGAATCCCACCAGTCCACCCACCTCTTATAGTAGATCACTGTCCCATAAGGGTGTCTTTTCCATGAGTGTGTTGTGCAACCCCAGGGCCCTTTGTGCCTCTCTCCAGGCACTCACCACTGACTTGGTGTGAGCCAGTAGCTTGCTTTCTCCTTGGCATCTGCATAGTGTTGTCACTTAGTCCTCCTTACCCATCACTGATCTGTCTTCCCAATATGGCAGCTCATCACGGGCTGCTAAGACCTTCTTATTTACGACTGCTAATTGCGAGGCATGATAGTACTTAGTAATTTCTGGAACTGCCTGTTCTTGTCAAAGACCAACCTTTGGAGTTTGTAAAAGGTAATATGTGGAGCCCCGAAAACCCATAATAGGAGTCAGAGCGCCTGATCAATTTGCTGGGATAGGGCCGGCGGAACCCGGTAAGGATGTATAGTAGACGGGGAGCGACATCATTTTATAGAGGGCTGCTTTGCCCGTAAGTAACACGGGTAACAATCTCCAATGAACCATGTCTGTGTGGAGATGCTTGATTTGTGGAAGCAGGTTTTCTTTGAGGAACCACTGTCGGTCTCTCATCACATGGATCCCCAGGTTTTTAAAACTGTCTTGCTCCACTGGTATCTCACGGATCTCACAGTGGGGGGAGCCCCCACCAGCAGGAAGATCACAGATTTAGACAAGTTTTTGCAGTACCCCAAATGGTCCCAAAAGGTCCAGGATATCTGCAGAATCCTGTTGACTGAGAGGGCGAGTCGTGTGAGGTATAACAACACATCATCAATGTAGAGGAAGACACTGCCCTCCCAGTTGCCGCTTGTGGACACCCCTGCACCAATGGATCTTGACGTATCCAGGCTGTGAGTGGTTCTATGGGCAGTGCGAAAATCATGGGGGAAGTGGACAGCCCTGCCTTGTTCCTCTGTGCAGGGCAAATGTGCGGGAGGTCGTTCCATTTACATGGACTCTCCCTAAAGGAGATTGGTAGAGGAGCCTAACCCAATTGCAGAATTTCGGTCCAAAGTCCAGTTTCCACAATGTTGCAAAGATGTAGGTCCATTCTATACTTAGAAATTCCATTTTGGCATCTAATGCCATTAGGAACGTATCTTCATTCTTAGGGTCATCTGTCGTATGTAGTGCCCCATATAGGTGCTGTAGGTTGATGCTTCTGGTTCTGTGAAGCATGAAGCTCAACTGGTCGCGGTGGACTACGGACGTTTTGACATTTCGGAGCCTGTTTGCTAGTACTTTTGCAAGGACTTTTGTCTCTATATTTAACAGGGAAATCGGTCCATAAGAGCTGCAGTCTGTTGGTGGTTTCCCCACCTTATGAATGACTATAATCCTGAGGGTGCTTACCTTCCTGTAGGGCTGCCTGGAACATGGCCAGCATGTGCAGGCCACTTTATCAATCATCCTCTTATAGAGTTCGAATGGTAGTCCATTGGGACCCATGGCCTTCCCTGACTAGGCCATGTATGGCAAGTGCTGTCTCTCTGCCATAAGGTCATCTTCTAGGGCTTTCTTTGATTTATTTGTTAGTTGATAGAAACTGATGTCATGAAGGAAGTCTTCACTATATATCATTGTACTGGTGGACTGGTATAATTCTTCATAGTATTCAGCGAATGTGCTTGCTATGTTTGGACTATATCTCTGGGACCTACCCTCTCTGTCCTTTATGTCTAGGACCCAGGATCGCTCCCTATCTCATTTGTCCAGCCAAGCTAAGAGCTTGTTTGCCTTGTCAGCAACATCATACAGATGGTGCTGCATGGCTCGGGTATAGCTACGAGCTGCCTCTTCTACTAATTCCTAGAGATCATTCTGACAGAGGCACATCTGATGTCGGACTGAGCTGGTGTTTTCCATCAGTACCCTGGTTTCTAGTCTCTTAATGTCTTGCTCGGTTTGTTTACGTTGAAGAGACATTTCTTTTCCCCTATGAGGGATTGGAACTGGCCCCGTATGACAACTTTGAAGGCCTCCCACGAGTGCACGTGGAGGCAACTCTACCTCTATTCTCTTGAAAGTAGACCTCAAACCCAGCCCTCAATGTGTCCCGGAGGTACCACATACTAAGCTTTTGGAAGCAATGTGGTGGTGTGATGGCACTTTGAAGACAGACCTCCACCGGAAAGTGGTCCGACATCCCCCTGGATCTAAAGGGCGCCTCCTGGAATTTATCTACTTATGTGCATTGTGTAAAGAGTTGATCTATTTGTGCAAAGCTTTTGTGTGACGCAGAGAAATATATGTACCCCAACTGACGGGGCTGTGTATCTGCCATAGGTCTCCTAGCCCTAGGGAGTCCACAAATGAGCGCAGTGTGCTTCTCTTGCTTCCCGTAGAGGCTCTAGATAGCCTATCAAGTACATTACGTTGTTTGCATTGCCACCTATGATTAGGGTCCCCTCTGGTATCTTCAGCAGGAGTGTACTTATTTCAGGAAGGGTCTGGGTTTGGAGGTGAGGAGGAACATATATGAAACCCAGATTTAGGACCACTCCCTCTCAGAGGCATGATAGGGTTACATATCTGCTGAGTGTGTCGTGCCAAGTGCACTGTGGGATAAGGGGAGTAACTTCTTGATTATTATCCCCACCCACCCATGAGTCACATGTGTAGTCTGTGTGACCTAAGAGTTTACGCCAAACCTGTCAAGTGCTTTGTAGGTTGAGCCCTGAAGATGTTTCCTGGGTAGCACTAAGTTTGGGGAAGGTTTCCAGAGGCATTGGACTACTAATTGACACTTTATCCTATTGCCCAGACTATTAACATTCCAGGACCATATGGTCAGGTTACGTGGTGTAGCTATTTTCTTTGATGGGGAGTGATGTGGGGTGGAAGGTGCCACATTCGAGCTACACTATACGAGTGTGGCCATGCCATCAACAGATTACAATATAGTGACCTACTGCCTTGGAAGTAGTACGTCCTGAGCAACAGAGAAACATTTCTACTTATCACAGAACATAAACTTAAACATTACAAGTCTCCCATAAACATCCCCCCAACCCTGCTACCCTCCAATCTGAGTTATAAACAACCCACCCCTCCAATTTGTAGAGAGCCTGTCACCCAAAAACCTCAAAAATATGTGGGTGTGGAAATGCCGTCAAGCTGATGAGTTCAGGATTAGTAGCGCTTTAACTGAAATCACCATCTGCGTTGGTTAAAGCAACTGCCCCGCTACCTGAGGCACTTCTTACCCCCACAATGTGGCATGGTCCCCAAATCATGGGGATCCTGCTTAAGCTGATTTAAGTGTCTGTTGGACTGTCATTTCGCTACTTTTGGTAGCTTTTGTCTGGGGTGCATTGTCTTTTCCTGTCCGTCTGAGGATCTTTTCTGTGTGGCTGTGTCTGGTTTTTGCCCTTCACACTCCATCCCTCAAGCTAGTCCCACACTTCATCTGGTCACAGTGAAAAAACATGTCTTGCCCACCACCATTACTTTAAGCTTTTGCTGGGTAGAGCATTATATATTTTAGTTCCCTGCCTTTCAGAGATTTTTTTTTTTACTTTGTCAAAACTCCTGTGCTGTTTCTGCACCTGCAATGTGAAGTTGGGAAATACCCGGACTGTTGCATTCTCCACGTGGAGATCTCCATGCTTGCAAGCCACCTGCAGTATTGTGTCCCAGTCCCTATAATTAAATATTCTGGCTATTATTGTTCACAGGGGAGCCCCTGGGTGATGTGGTGGCCTTTGGCCCTATGGGCCCTCTCAATAGAAAATAATTTAGAGTCTTTTTGGGCAGAGGTTATTGAGTATGATGTATTTTAAAAACAAATCAACACTAGGACTATCAGCCCCTTCTGGAACTCCTACTATACAAATATCATTTTGCCGGGGTCTCCCTTCTTAGTCCTTAAGTTTGCCTGGAATGGCCATGTTTTACTTTATTGCGGCTGGACCTGCTCTTCCTGGCATTTAGTGACTGACTGTAATTCAAAGATTTGCGTTTCTGCCACTGTAAGCAGAGGGAGAGCAGTTGTCCAGTCACCAGGGCCCACCAACCACAAGTTCCTGGTCCGTTTATATAGCGTGTTGAGTCGGGATCAATTTCAGCCATGTGATTTCAAAGCAGGAGGTGGTGGGAGTCCGTGGGAGACAGCCCCCTTCTAGCCCTTTATGCACAGAGGAACATGTGTTGGACTCAAGTTGTTTCTAAAAGAGAGAGCTCTCCACTCGATTGCAGATCGGTGGGGATGTGTTCCCACCCATCACTCTCCGCATGCTTCAATATCTGGGAGTGGTGCCCCCCTCCTGCATCGCCCAGGAGGTCTGTTGTCACCTTAATGGAAAGGGTGGGGGTGCCACATTGCTTCTATACGTGTTGCTTCTCAGTTCTGCCCCTCCCCTGCCACTCAACATGCACAGCACAGATTTGTCTTACCTGAGCTGCTTGGCTTCTTCTGGGGCTTCTGATCACTGCCTCACAGTGATGTGTTCAGAGATAATGCATGAAGGTAGATGGGGGGACTGTCGTTGAGTAGTCAGGTATGCTGCTCTGGCCCTGAAGCCATGCAGCAGGTCTCCCTTGCCAATCAGGAGTGCAGGGATACCTGGGCCAGAGCAGGGCACCTCACAGACTTTCGCCACTGTGCACCCGACCCCCTCAGCAATCTCTTGGTGCTTCGGTTGCACGAGCAGAGCTGTCCGGCTCACCTCCCACTATGCAAGATCCTTTTTTGTTCGGCCGGAGGCCACGTAGGCCAACCCAGCCGCTATGCTTCCGGCAGCGGGGCACCGTCCTCCATTTTCCAACACCTCGTCTCAGATGCCTGGACTGTGCAGGTTCACGAAGCCCGATGCAGTTTCGGTGTGCACTGGGGTGGCAAGCTGTTACTGGTTATTAGCCCTCGCAGCAGGATTTTGGGATGAATGGCTGGGGACTGTAGTGGCGACAGCTTTAGAGCTGTGCTAGTGTGCAGCTTTCTTCAGCGCTGGCTTGCCATGCACCTCCTGCAGAAAACAAGTGCAATCCTATATCTGAGTGTCTTTGTGAGTTGTAAAGGATGGTGTTCTCTGACCTGGTCTTTATTGCTATTTCTGCCAAGATGATCCTCACAAGCCAAATCAACTATTCTGTTGTGAATACCTACTAGCTGTGTACTCTTAAAGCCTCTAAGCACATTTTGGTAATATAAGCACAATTAATTCCACAATCTCCCTCTCCCCAAAAACAAAATGTAGCTTTGAACTCTGCTGTTTTATTTTAGACCAATACTTTACTATGAATGCTTTAACTTTTTTAATGTTATCATCCTCATACGAGCATTCAATTCATTCTTCCTACAGTAATAAAAAGAAATACATTCTTAATTGTTTTTAATCTACTAGATTATTATTCTTTGCAGGTAATCTGGAAAGACAGTCAGCGGCAATGTTCATAGGACAATACACAATTTTAACATTGAAACTCTCCACACCCAAAGACGGGTAGTTACACTTGGAGTGGATTAAGGCATGAATTAAAAGTTTATGGTCAGTCTGTACTTCAAATAGTATAGTTCAGAGGAAAATTTTAAATGTGTTATCGCCCAGTAGCAAGCAAGAGCTTCTCTTTCTATTACTGAATTATTAAATTCAGGTTTCTTAAGTGTTTTGGATACAAATGTATTAGCTTCATTTGACTACATAAACCTTTCCCACAGTTGATGTGCCTTTAGAGGAAATACACATGCAGACCATTCCATCAAAAGGAATCAGGTATTTATTGTATTCTCCAGGATTTGTATCAGGTTCTCCCAGAATATACTCATCCTTCTCAACATTTTCAAAGAAAACATTACTGTCTATAATAGTAAAAGGAGGACATGAATCTGCTAACACCTTTATTTTGTGATTATCAAGAGCTATTTCCCAACTGGGTACTCTATTATAATTGGTACTTTCTCCATCCAACTCATTAATGTGAAAAACAAATTTGCACCATCAGCGGTGTTATTGATGCAGTTTATCTGTTTACTCTCTTTGTTCTTAGAAACTCAATCATAATGTCCTGCATGTTAAATTGATGACATATAGAGTTTTTAGCAGGACAAACAATACTGTTGGTTAAGTGGCTTGAGTTAACACAACAATAGCATTTACATTTGATATTATCATAATTATTCTTTACACTACATTTGCCTCTTCTAGTCTGGAATAATTCTCATGTGTTTTATAATCTTTTACCTTGTATAGTTTGTTCAGCATGCATTTAATCTCTTTAAGACATTTGTCGGTGTGTGCTATGCCTTTAACAATGTCAATGACATAATTTCAATTAGATTTATTTAGTGAAAGTTCTGTTGAATATTTGGCTTGATAGTCACCTAATAAGCTAATCCATTATCAAAGAATCACACAGATCACCAAATTCACACATAATAGATACCATCTAAGACTGGTGTACAAAAAATAACCTTCTCTTCCTTTTGTTTTTCACACAAGTAAAGAACGCACATGCCGTTCCAGAACTACATTTGCTTTATCACCACAGTGTTCTTGCAATTTATTAAACGGTGCTTGAAATGAATCTTCTTGTTCATCGGCTCCTTGTACAGCAAGAGATTCAAGAAGGCGTTCATAGTTTTTTCTATATAACTGAAGTAGAGATGCACCACATTCGATTAAACTGACAAAAAATCCCCAGTCCAATTCACATAAATAGTTTTAGTCCATCAAATTAGTTTCTTGTAAAAAGCTTGATACACTCACCATGAAGACAGCCAACACGTTTCCTACAAAACTGGACTTCTTCAGGGCTGTAAAACAATTCATATAAACAACACATAAGTAATAACACTACCACAATACTAACATAATTATCCTAAAATACAATAAATATGTGTGTGCACTCAAAATTCCCTTAACAATTAAACCCATTCCAACGACAGACAAAGACACAGAAAATTGAACATATCTCCCATATTTAACAAACCTCTCACAGGAATACACATACCTTATTTAAAGTTATTGAATCATACCCATCCATGTGAACAGACTTAATAAATGTTGAAAACATGATGTCAAAAGATTTAACAAAATGTATGTGGCTCATAATGGGTCTTAGAAAACATCCGCTATAAACAGTTTTATCTCTTATAGTAGTAACATCATGTTATTATAACTGTACATATGTCACCATCACATATCTTAATCCTGAACATTTTTTACGGGAACATAATCAAGATAAAAGTCATTCAACTCTAAATGTAATACAATCTAAGGACCAATGAGGTCAGGATACTACAGGACAAACATACTTGGTAGTAAATGCACTTAAATGAACTGTGACAATAGGATCACATAACTGAGCTGAGAAACATCAGCAGTTCCATCCCAAACCCATATACATTACAGATCATTAAAATGCTGCAAACAAAAGGAAAGAAAAGAAAAATGTATGCATTCAAAAAGGTACCAATAGAGTATCAAATGATTAGAATGAAGAGTATTAGTGACTCCAGCCCCAACCCACAAGCAAGCAAAGGCACCATTCATCCCCAAATGCAGCAAAAGAAGTTCCAAAACCCCATCAACAAAATTAATTTCTGTATCTCAAAATCAAATACCTACCACAATCCATGTAATGTCTATACTCTTTATTCAAATACTCCAACACAATCCGCACAACATATGTGTCACACAGCTAACCAGTACTAGATACCTGGCAATAGGGACAATCTAAAACACTGGGGCAAATAAATTAATTAAAATCACATACACCTAATTGCGGAAACATTCATCACAGATCCCACGGAATCATGACCAAAATTTTCACTGGATGCCCAGAGTTCCATCAATCCACCATGTACAACCAATTGCGTCAACATTGTGCAACCTCTTTCATTGACGACAGGGGACCATTCTACCACATGTGGGCACCTAAGAAATTAGAACAGAAAACGGACAAGATCAGATCCAATACCGGTTGCTTCCATCAGATCCGATCCCCTCCATGACCCTTTACAGCCACAAAAGTTCTGCAAATACCGATCTTAAATCAGGCGGCAATACAACCAAATCATGCATACCTTGACTTCTTAACTACTGTAACCCACCAGGACACATCACCAACACTTCCCTGACACAACTAAGCGAAACCTGCTCATATTCATCATCACAAAATAACAAAAATCCCCCTCCATATCCACACAGATGAGAAATGTAAGAAAAACAGAATATCTACACACCTCCCCAAATAAAACAGCTCAATGATTAAGCTCACCTGTGTCTCAACACCCCCACTAGTACGTTACTGCATTTCAAAAGGTGAGGCAAATAGGCGTCAACCATCTTGAATGCATACTTTCAGTGTTGTGTTCCATGCCATATACACAGCACGAAAATCAAGATCAAACACATTGGAATGATGCCGATAACAATATAATCGATCCAATACTGTTGTTGTGCATTAGCCAAAAGCATTTCCGAATGCCATATACATTTTAAATTTTCCACCATACTTTCATTACATCCATATCGTAAACTTCGACATCCACCATAACAGAACTAAATAGCTCAAATGGTGTCAGCCATCTTGGAATGGTCCCATTCACATTATTCCCTTTACAAAACATGGCAATACATCCGCCACATTCATAATAATAAGGCATCTCAATAATGCAACACAAACCTTCCAGAGGCATCAGTAGTGCCCCAGCTACATTCAAAGTTGGTCTTAAAAACAGATATCCGCACAATTAATGTAACACATGTTATAGAAAGTCATAGCATCAGCGTATATATTCATAGTGCACCAGTAAACACATAGTGCAACATCAACCCAAGTGAAGCAAGCTTGTTGATAACCAATGCAACTTAAACCGTCCACTGAGTTGATCCCCCCCCAAGTCTATCCAAATGAAACATTAGGCGAAAGCGAAGCACCCTCAAATATGGACAAATCCCACTGATCACAAATAGAACAAGCATTTGCAATGCAATGGGTCTCGCATTATGTCAATTTAGAGCTATTAGCGTTGTAAACTCCTAACTGGAATTTTCTTGCCACATTAAATGAAAAAAAAAAACGAGCGCGATCACGCTTCGAAATAAAGAGAAAAAGTAGTCCAGAAACCATACTGACAACATGGAGCCGCGTATGTTTCCAGTAGTTTACTGGTGCTATCGAGGCGAGCTAAACACCGGAAAAGGCATGATGCAATGCATGCCTTTCACAAATTAAAACAAATGGATTTTAAAAGGCAAGCCCACAAACCAATGAAAGTGACTGATGTAACATGGGCGTGGTTAAAATCACCCTAAAGAGAGATTAGAAGAGGGACAGAGCGCTTTGCGCTCGCCCCTAGAAAGGAGCCACTAACACCCTCATTTAATTAATTGTGGCCCTATCATAACAAAACTGACTGGAAGCTACTACCCAAAACAAAATAGAGGGGAAATGGAAAGGGGAAGACTAATGATTTCCATCACTCACCCACTTCTAACATGATATATTCCTGATTATTGACAATTATACAATGCTCCATATTTTACAATAGTCAAAAGTCAAAAACATAAACAATAAACCATCAACCACAATAGTTTACAATCCAGAATCCTACATAATCATCTTAAATGGCAACCCATCGTAAAACAACTTCCATATTTTTGGTGTAAGAAATGGTGGGTTACGTGGATCCCTCATCCCACCATTTATAGGAAGTACTGAAATTCATCATCAGTGTTATGATCCACTTCCACACTGCGTATGCAACATATCCATGTTTGTTCATTACCCCTGAATTCTAGCTCCCTATTCCCACCCCTGTGTTTAAGAGATATACAGTCTATGCAGTAGAATCATATCTCACCATTCTCATGGCGTTCCCGCATGTGAAATGTCAGGAGATATCTCATATCTCCATTGCACATAACCTGGACATATTCCTGATTGCGAATCTTGAGAGATCTCCTTGTACTTCCAACATAAATTGTGTTGACCCATACAGTGTTTTCCTTGAGTGGTGCACTTTTTTCTCTCCAGTGGCAATAAGGGAGGATTCAAACAATTTAGCCTATTATTCCAAGGGTAAGTTAGATGCACCAAAATCATTCACAATCGAGGTGCTTGTGTAATGCTTGCAGCCGGCCTGGGATATAGCATAAAAATATGTTAAAAAAAATACATATCTAGTCTTAGTGGAGAGAGTCACCAGGTTTAAAAAACATAACTAACATTTTATAATGAGATACCCGATTGACAGAGAAGAAAAATCAACTTATAAAATTATTTTTAGAGCTTATGTAGTCTCAGTTGCATAAATATAGTCTGATAATAAATAATGAAAATAATGCATATGTGTGAGAAACTGGGGTATTGGTTGGGGGTGGGTGAACACCCTTCTCAAGTACAACTACAATCTCTGTCAGGGCGAACCACAAAAGTACCTAAATCGACCTGTGCTTGACCCCCTGATAGCTTTGTATAAAAGCAGCCAGGAGTAACTTTAAGGCACTGTGTTAAGTATTTATGCAGCACACAAATAGCAATAAAGTGAAAACTCATCACAAGGAAAATCCCACACCAATTTGGAAAAAAAAAAGTAAAATACAACTGATAATTTGTCACTAGAAGAACAAGCATCCATTCAGTAGAATCTGAGTTATGAATTTGTTAAGTTTTTAAAGGAATCTAGCACCTAAAAGATCAAAGCACAACCTTGGTCATCCAGTCGCTCTAGACCAGGGCGGAGTCAAAAGTTATGGCCGTCCACAATAGAGCGCAGTTCAAATACAAGAAATGGATTGTGCCCGGTCTTGGCTTACCTTTGGACTTAGAAGACATTTTGAAGAAAAACGCTGAGAAAGTACAGTTCAGAGGGGCTAGGCAGCCTGCTGTGTGTGAGAAGGAGGTGTCATCATCAGGGAGCTGCTGCACAAATTTGCGGACTTTATCATTTTTTGGGAAATTGAAAATCTCCACTGGTGCATAGCTGCAGGCTGTAGCTTCTGAGGGCTCCACGAGGGAGAATACCCTTCCAGAGAGGAGCTGCTAAACAGAATTTGCTAGGGTTGAGAAGAACATAGCAGGAGCTACGACAGAGTAAGGATAACAGGCGATGCACCTTGTTTGGATCGTTGAACAAGTAGGTCTCCTGTTGCTTCTAAGGCCACTTTTTAGCAGACCATTTTTCCCAAGTCTCAAGTTTTGGTGTTTGGCTGTTTGGATACTGTTAGCACCACTTCCAAGGGTCCGGGCCTGGGTGGGCACTACTTGGAGGGCAGTACTGACTTCAGGCAGGGCCCAGGTTCAGGGTTATTGGAGCTTTTGTGTTGATGTAACTCAGAAGGCCAGCCACCTAGCCCTTCGAGTCACTCTGGCAGTCCTGGGTTCAAGCAGCAATTTAGGCCTCAAGCAGCAGGGTAGTCCTCCGAGAGTACAAGACATGCTTCAAGGAGCAGGGCAGGTCTCTAGTAGCAGTAGCGCAGCCCCCGATGTACAAAGCAGACCACAAGCAGCATGGCACTCATCTGAAATATAAAGCAGTTCTTCTGAGTGTCCTCCACAGTTCCAGGAGTGAACTGAAAATTTGGTGTAAGGTTCCAGAACTTATACCTAGTGCCAGTAGTTGAAGTGGGAAAAACGTCTAGGCCTTTCCACTTCTGGTTATGGAAATTTACCCTCCACCCCAAGCTTCGAGAGGTCTAGGATGACAAAAGTTTTTCAAATTCTTTGTGAGTCCGCTGGCGGCAGTCCCTTTAAAATGTAAGTGGGGAAGGGAACTGATCCACCCCTCCCATCCTGGCAGGATGGCCCATCCTGCTAACACCTGGTCCCCTTTTGCCTCACTATCTGGGAGCAATACACAAAGGCCAACTGCCACTCTAATCACTGTCATATGACCCAGGACACAAGCTGAAGGTACCAGATGATTATGATAAGAAAATGCCAACTTTCCAAAAGTGGACTTTTCAGGATTGTGACTTAAAATCTGACTTTACTGTTAAGGAGGATTTTAAATTACAGTGGTTTTGGGACCAAACATCAGATATCTACCTGTTTCCACATAAAAGTTAGCACTTACTAAATGTAATAAAGTAACTGTAATAGATTGGCAAAAGTACCTGACGCAACAAAAATGTTAACTCTATTGAATGAATCAGTGGCTTAGGGCCAATGAAGACAAAGTAAGGGATGTTTTGAAAAAAAGAAATGTATGTCCGTTCAGTCACAGAGAGTGTGGGATGTGGGTTCCTGACCTGGTACCACTCTTTCTTCAGGTTCCTCTTCTGATGAATGCAACCCTCTGGAGAAAAAAAATAGACCTTTAGTAGTATTCTACTGAGCTTTCCTATTTCACCTCAAGCAGCGATGGACAATCCCAGAATAAACTCTTTTGTTAGCGTAAGTGTGTGCACTCATTTTTATTGGTGTTTTATGTGTATCAACTATGCAGATGGTGAGGTCTCACTTAGCCCTGCAATGAGCTACAGCAACAAAAATACCCCAAACCCGTGAAAACGATCACCATTCTGCATGCAAGTAATACGTTACCTGCCTTGTGCTGTGGTGCGTTCCCTGAGCTCCTGCGTTCTCGGCCTCAGTGGCCTCTCCTTCAGGGCTGCTAGGTGGGCAAGGGTAAGTAGGCCGTGCCGGCCTCTGTGTCTCTGTTTCATCCATTGGTTCATCCTGTGGTTCTCCTTCCACTCTGGTCTCTGCTTTCCCGTCCCTTCGGGTTTCCTCCGGCAATCCTTCCTCACTCCTCCAGTCTCATAGGTCTTGCCGCGTTGTTTGTCCTCCCTCCTTTCTCCTTGTGAGACACCTCTTCTCCCTCTCCGGCAGCATATATCGGTCATTAGGATACTGCGGCCTGAGTGATAGCAGGTGTGAGCGTTTGAACATATAGACTTACACCCCTTTCCACAGAGTGTTGAATTGTGGGGGCCATCTTGGATTTCTCATGAGTATTGTCCTTTCCACATTAACCCAATGTTACTCTATGTGAGAGATAGGTCTTGCAGTAGTAAAAAGTGAATGAATTTAAGAGTTATTTACTAACAGGACACCTAAAACTTAAAAGTACATGCCCAAATGTTTAAGAACACTGTGCCCTGCCCAAAGGGTCGTTTAGGGCCTACTGTAGGGGTGACATAAATATTTAAAAGCAAGGCTTAGGCCAGGCAAAATGTTTATTTTGCCAAGTCGAATTGACAGTTTAGAATTGCACAAAAGCTAGAGTGGCAGAACTGAGACATGCTGTAAAGGGCTACTGGAATGGGTGGTGTGATAAGTGCTGCTGGCCCACTAGCAGCATTTAATTTACAGGCCCTGGGTTCATGTAGGACCACTTTACTAAGGACTTAAAAGTAAATTAAATGTGCAAATTGAGTGTAATTCAATTTGAAGGCATGAGCACCAGCACTGTAGTACTGATTAACATTAGTAAATTGCATAGATTCCTAAAACCAACAAAAACGAGTTCCAGCAAACATAAGGGGAGAAGACAAAACATTTGGGGAAGACCACACCAAAGCTGTCTGGTCTAATACTGGTATTAAAGAGGTCTGGGCTTAGACAGCTGATCTCACTGTCGAAGTCTGCTTCCAGAGCCTACAAGTTCCTAGGTGGTTTCGATGTTTAATTTAAACTGGTGAATCTTAAGACATTGAAACCTTAAGAGAAGCACTTACCCCTTGTGTTGGTTACCTAAGAGGTTTTACAAGTACACCACCAATATTTACCCACAACTTTTACAGCTGGAAAAATTCAGCCATGATTGGTTATGCATCTTTTCTGCAATATTTCTCAGTGGTCACTTGACTGGAGATGATTAGGAAAGTTGCAGTTCACATGCTTCCACAAAAACGTTTATTGTGATTGGAGCGCAGTGAGTCCTAAAGTTATAAACATGCCACAACTTTTAGATACCCAGTAGGGGACCTTGGAAAGCAGTGTTTTTCACAGTTCTACCGTCAATACATATTTTTCATAAACGTAGTAAATTCTTAGGAGTCAATAATGAGAGTTGTAGTTAACGTTTTAAAACTTTATTTATAAGTTTTAAATGTTTTCTTTGTTAGTCAGGCATAAATTACAGAACATTGCATAAAGTGTGTCCAATAATCCTATCCCTATTCTATCATTCTAAATCAGTAAATACATTTAAATCGAGTAACTTCTGAGAAGTTTCTTCATGAAGCATATATAAGGTTTAGCAGAAATAAATAATTTAATGAGAAAATAGCAAAAAGGAACAATTATCCAAGGACCAGCCTAGCGAGTAAAGCTATCAGTACTATTAAAGAATACTGTATCAGACTCTGCTAGAAAATATCCTAGGCAGAGAGTAAAGTCTGTTTGAAAATCGAAAGAGAGAGATTCTTGGTCTTGCTCACATGCACGACCATACCAAAATGTCTAAAGGTCTGCAATTTCTCTGCATCTGTTCTTTCCCTGGGACAATTTTATAACAAAACACAATTATAACAAATGTTTCATATAAGTTGTGCAATCGACCAATAGACAGATCAGAATATTGTGGGACAGGAACAGTTTCTGTCGAATGGGTAAGTGAAGATAAAGAGAGTTCTAACATAAGATACAATTCGTAAAGGTTTGGGCAAAGTGAAACATTGCAAAGTTTACCCATTCACCTTGGTCTCTGAAAAGTGACAGGTGTAAGTTTTAAGTACATCCGCATGAAATCACCTTCGCTCTCACACATCTTCATATTATAAGCCTATTGATAAAGAAGCACGTTTTAAGATTAGTCTAGTGTATTTCAAGATTCCAATTCAGGCCAAGTGGTTAAAAAGAATAGAAAAATATAGCTTTCTTTGTTAGCAGAGCAATTTTGCTCATGCAAAAGGCCATGCAAAAGTCCTGACAGAAACATTTCTGCTGAGCTAAAGCAGTTTGTAATTTGTTAACATTAGCAATCAGGCAAGCAAGGCAAATGCGGGTCACACAGAACTTAGTAAGGAAAATGTCATAACCCAGTCTTCCTTCAATTCAAGTTTAGATTGCAGCATTTGGTTAGGCCTACATTTCACTCATATGAGTTATTAATTAAATGGTTTTTATTTTTAATGAGATCTCTAGCAGAGGTCTCACATGGAGCAGTTATACCAGCAAATTTGCCTCCTTTTCTTCAGATTTGGGATTCCACCCTATGCCATCTGACAAGAGCAGGCAAGCTATCACTATTTTAAAAGAGTGTGCTCAGAAAGAGATACTAGTCCCTACACGTGACAGAGAGAATTAACTTTACTCTTCCAAGTGCATAGTGTTTCACTAGTTGAATTGGTAGATGGACAATGTTTTGTTCAAAATGATTAATTTTAATATTGATTGTCTAAATATTATAACACTAATGAATTATCCAGGAGAGCTCATAACAACACTGAATCTCCAGGATGCATATCTGTGTGTTCAAGTTCAAGACCATCAAAGCTATAATTTTTACTTCTGTATTCGGTTTACCAACCTGACATCATTGATAAAACAACTGCTTGACTTTGGCAGAATCTAAGCTGGTCTCTTCAGATGATCTGGAGTTTTTCAGGGTCATTTATTAACACTAACCGGTGCAGAGTGTTTCATGCAGATGAACTACCTCGCAGGATCTAGAATCATATTTGTGCATTTTGAGTTATGAATGGCACAGGGTGAAGAAGTGACTATAAATCTAGTATAATGTGGCAATGACTGTGAGCCATGGTGCCGTGGTCCAGGCTTCATCTGGAGTTGGCAGTACATCGAGTTCCTTAGATGCTGGCACCCATAGTTTCATGGATTCAAGAAATATATCCCTGTCACTTTGGACATTCAGGAGCAGCTATGATAGTGGCCGGAGATGATACTTTCATTTGTTGATGGGTAGAGGTATATCTGTTCTCTCTCTCTGGGTGGTGCATCTCAGGAAAAGGGACTAGGTCAGGGTATGTTGCCATAGCCCAGTCTTCCTTCCTTTAAAAAATACTGGCTCCATCAGAAAATACTCAAGTTGATTTTTAGAAGGTTGTCAGAGTCATGTTTTCAAATCACAAGAATGCATTGCTCTCTCTTTTTTGTTTCTGGTTTCGAGAGGCAGGGGAATGGTTCATGGCCAAATACACTGTTTCTTCATTTGCAAGATTTCCACTAAATATCCAGTGTATTGAAAACTGTCAGGAGGGAGTGATCCTATGTGAAAGTGAGTGCGCTTTGTAAATTTTAACTTGCCCACGCAGGCATCACCACTCAGGTTTGTAGTTATACACTTTTCAACTCTTCTTTGCCTCCACTTATCAGGCTGGAGGTTAAAACGTTTGGGTTGCATCATAACGGATTACAGTAGTACCCGACCATCACAGTGCATTCTTCCAAGAGACAGAGGCAATGTGTGATACATGCAAGGATTTGTGATCAGGTTAACATTTTGATGCTTCTTCAGGATTAGTTGAAGTTGGACTTATCATTGGAAACTCTTTGGCATCAATGATCATATGTGATGCCTTCCTAGCCCCACTGGAAGAAGTTACAGATCTCAAACCTCATGCTCTTAGATTCTTAAAGAATGTTGTGGTGTCTAGGCCTACACAAAGAGCATTGGTTCGTAGGTGTGCCATTCTGCTTATTTGTAAGTGTTTACAGAAAGCTTGCCCTTGAAACTAGATGCCTGAAAGTTATTTTCATTGTCATTGTCTAGATGTCATCTTTATCCTCAGAGGAAGAAGGGTTGTATTCTGCAAATATCCATTGGAATTCACCAGTGTTGCATTTTCAAACCGCAGGCCTTTCAGATTCTTTGTCAGAGATTCAGGTGGCTCTCTGGTGGAAATCTGATGGACAGCCAAAGGCTTTCTTTCTTCCTACGTTGATTTATTTGTATAAGCTTGCCATATGTGTCTTCCTTCTGGGGTAATGGGCCTTTTACAGATTATTCAGATGGAAAAGGGAGGAGCTACTCACTTAGTTAAAGAGAATCAATTGAATACAGGGTGTCTCTCCAGGGAGGTGGAATTACAAACATTTAGAAATAGCTGAAATGAGCAAAACCACACTCAGAGTAATGGAAATTAGAGATAAGTAATTTGAAACATTCATAGGGTCCCAGGAAACTGGTTAAGCCTGGAAGGCAAATCCATTGATAAAGGGAACATGTGCACTAAATATGTGCACTAAATAGTGAGCCACCTTGGTATCCGATTGAGGAAAACAAGCAGGAAATAGTAACATATTTTCCCTGCAGAGATTACAACACAAAATAAACATCACATAAGCCAGTAAGTCTACCTTTCAAGTGATAAATGTTATAGCACTTAAGGAGATGTTAATGGTGTTGTATAGCTATTTTAGCCATGTTTGAGACAAGTTATTTTAGCAAACTAGGCCTGCCGTTGTGTACTTAAGCCGAGTTACATTTTATTCAGCATTGCTTTGTTTTTCTAGCAGCAGCCACATTTGTGGTGTTGTTTTATTTTCTCTATCTGGTTGTTCTTCCACCTAAGACAGCATTACGTTCTTAGCACAGCATTCATTTCATATTGTGCTTTTCCTCAAGGCTGCAATCAGATAGGGTTGCTGGCAAAAGTGGTACGCTGTGTCTCCGACATTCACAGAAACATACATATTCTTACGTGGGGACCTTATCTTAGAACATCAACTGTTTTATTGTAAAAACACTCTGTCCCATACACTTAGAGAGAGATTCCAGCCAGATGACCACGTCTGCATGCTGACCGCTGAACGTCTTCGCTACAGCTGCCTCCTTAGACTGCCGAATCCCTGGCCTATATGGGGACAGTGTCTTTTTAGACAACAGGCTTCCTTGCTCAGGTATGGGGGGGGTGATGTCTTCCCAGGGGGAAACCTGAAGGGCGGATTAGGGCTTATCACGCTGTGCTCTAACATAGTTTAGGTGGGAAATATATGTGTGTATATATATATATATATATATATATATATATATATATGTTATTCCTCATGGTAGTATGGTGGCACTGTTATGTGTTTCACTCTTCTTGTCACAATTTTGCTTCTAGCAGGTTTTATCATTCTAGTTATTGCAATACATCCCATTTTATCTAAGATGCAGTTACTTCAATAAGGTTTATTGAACTATGCTCTGCTTCTGTTTGTCTTTGCCTGTGTGAGATTAATGTAACTGAGAGAGAGGGATGAGATCTGATCGACCACGGTTCCCCTGAGGAGTCCTCTTTGTCATGCGCTTGGTTGCCACAATCATCCCCGCTTTCGAGTGGAGGTGAGGCACTACTAGCTGGCGGGAAAACCCAGAATGGGCTGACAGGTGTCACATGGTGTGGAATTGTACTCAGTACCCCACAATTCAGGTGATTCTGCCACCCTAATCCAGTAGTCTCATTAGGGTAATGAGAACCTACGTGACAATGGTGGTATTGGTAATGGAACTGTTAATGGGGATTGTGGTGGTGTAGGCAAATAGTTGGTGTTAATAGTGTCCCTAGTGGTAATAGTGCTGCTAATGGTGGTGGTAGTAATGGTGATGGTAATGGCTCACATGCGATACTTGGCAAACATATTTAAAAGCCTGTTGTAGTTCAAAATACACTGTATGATTGCTTTCTGTATATGTTGAGTTAGGAGATATTCAGTTGAATGTATGACTGTTGTGTGTATTTTTCAGATGGAAAGTAGTCCATCATTTAATGCAATGCAAGCACTCCTTCGAAAGTACTCCATAAAAGGCAGAATGATATACAAACAGCCAATAGCATGAGGCAAAAGAGTACTACTCATCTAGGCGGACTAAAGTCTACTCTATGTATAGTTTAAATGCCTGGTAACAATATGCTTTACAGACAGCTGCCCTTTTTAGGTCGACCTTCCTCTTCACTAAGGTTAGATGATATTTTACAAAAATATTCTTAATGAAAAGAACAAAGAAATTCCTAAGCATACAATAAAATGTGCAATGGATGGACCTAAAAGATGAAGAATGGCTGAACAATATTTAAGAGACATGTTTTCTAAAACATTAGAAAACAATGGCATGTTGAAGCAATTAAGGAGTATGATGCTAGGATGAGAGGTAATGAAATAAAGAATAATGTTGAAAATGAAAGAAATATAGGAATTAAGTTCAATCAAGAATAAAACCTAAAATGCTAGTATAGTAAACACTCTTTTTACAATGCCAATATGAAAATCTGTGTAAGCATAAAACTGGGAAAGTGTTAAAGTAAACTTCACTTTAGTATGAACTTGCCTACGGTACAAAGAAAAAATTGTTAAAACAAGCATTGGCAAAGCCAATTGGTTTGCCTTATGCTCACTTAAGAGCTAAGGTACCATTAGGGCCACTGGAATTATGCAGCAGGAGAGGGCCAAATTATGCAGCAAGATTGAGTAAAATATGTTGTGATAAAAGCCAGTTTATGCAACATAGTGCAGCATTTTTTGTAATAGCATTACTTCATTATTTCGTCATTTTTAAACTTGGTGACACTGTCTGGGCAGTGGTTGCACTTTGTTGGTACCAGTTTAATCGCTAAGTATAGCAATAAGCAACAGAAAGGTGGACAGTCCAGCTTTGCAAAGGGCTTTCCAATGCGCAGCAACATGTGTTACTACATTTTTACATTATGTGCCTCCTAGTCCCCATTACACTGTAGAACACCCCATGATCACAATTGATGAAGTGGCTAGTGCCATCAAACAGATGGCTCCGAGAAAGGCACCAGGACTTGATAGATTCCCAGGAGACTTATATTTTGTTAATGCCAGAAATCTGGATCCCCTACCTTGCAGTCTTTTTTAATGCCATTTTGGAGTGGATGCCCTTTCCTGCGTCTTGGGTGGGTCCTGAAATAATTCCAATCTGCAAGAAAGCTTCCCCCTACTCCCTGTAAATTACAGACCAATTAGTCAATCAATCAATCAACACAAGCTTTATTCGGTCATAAATAACCATCAAAGCATAAAACCACAGCAATCCAAAAAAGTACATACATAATAAATAAATAGATAAGAAAAGTTAAAAAGCAACAGTTGCTAATAAGATGAAATTTTTAAAAGACAAGTATGTGTATGCCATGCAGCCACAAGGAACTTGCTAACCGCACAGATTAAGGCAAATGAAGTATCGCTCCTCAATATTCTAAGGGCAACACTACATTGTCTTATGCCCATATTCCAGCAACCTGGATGTACCCATTTACACCGGGGAAGGGCATACGCTAGGCAAAAAACATAAAATGTGCAACAGATTCAGAAACATGATCACAGCCAGGACATAAGTCAGTTGTTGGTAGTGGTCTCCAACTACCAGTTAAAGATTTTAACGGTAGACACCGGAATCTGAAACGAGCATACAAGCTCTTACCCAATAAGTCAGGAATAAAATCTAGAAAAGATTCAAATTGAGGATACCATTTAAACTCAAGAATTTGTGTTATCAGTCAGCCATATGATATACATAGGGAATAAGTATTTCTAACATAAGACCAATAGACACATTTCAGAGATTGTTTCTGGGCCTTTTCCGGATTCTGAGGGTTCTCCCAATAATTCCTAAGGTACGAAACCATGTAGACACATACCTGAGCCAGGGGACAGAGGCTGCATTAGGTCTATTTAAAATATCAAGAAGGGAGTCCCTATAGACAGTAAACTCTGGTGTGGTCCAAATCCTTACCCAGAAAAGTAAGGGTCTCAGGGCTATCACATCGGAGATGCGATTAAGCCCGAGATCCAAAAAGACCGGTGTCAGAGGTGTACTACGTGGACATGCAAGTAGAGCTCTGGCGAAATTGTTTTTGCCCACAGACAGTTTGTTGGTATTAGATGGGCCCCACACCTTGGCACCATAGGCCGCAGCACTCTGCGCTTTTGCTAAATAGATCTTAATAGCCGGAGAAACAGCTTTTGTGGCAGTGTTGTTATAAAAGTGCAGAATGGCGCCGGACCTGTGCTGAAGAAGTGATACACTTTTGCTAATCTGGTCCTCCCAGTGCATGTTGTTTGTAATTCTTACTCCCAGATAGTCTATTGAACAAACTTTACTTAAGGGAGCCCCATCTAAAGTAATGGTACATCTTCTAACTGGTCCTGAACTTAGTACCATCAGTTTGGTTTTACTGTCATTGAGTTCCAGGGCGTGGTCTGCACAGAAAGCATTAAACCTATCAACAAGGATCTGAAGACCCCTAGTGGTTTTAGAGATGAGAAGAGAATCATCTGTGAAAAGTAATATGGGATTTTTTTGTGCATTAAGGGAGGGAGAATCATTTCGACAAGACAACACAACATGCACCACCTCATTTATAAATAAAGTAAAAAGAGTTAGTGCAAGAACACATCCTTGGCGAACCCCCCTCTGAATGGCTATATGACCAGTTAACTCTCCCAGACTACCCCATCTCACCTGGGCATATGTATTATCATGCAGGTGTTGTAGGAGATAGATTATATTAACAGGGGTACCTATTCTGCGCAAAACATCCCATAACTTTTCTCTAGTTAGAGGCAGACCGAAGGTCCACAAAAACAACATATACATTTTGCTTCGCCAGAGCTACATATTTCCAATATAAGAGGGTCAGCCTAAAGACCTGACCCACCGTACAAATTTTTGGGCGAAAGCCCGCCTGAAGTGGGGATAGCACCTGATGATCTTGTGCCCAGTACAAAAGCCTATCCAAAAGTTGCTTAGTGAAATTTTTTGAAGATTATCAATAAGGCTAATTGTTCTATAGTTAGCAGGGGAGCTCACATCACCCTTTTTATAAATAGAGATTATTTCTGCCCCTTTCCAAGTATTGGGAATTGGGCCTCCCTCAGCTATGTCATTTGATATAATAATTATGTACCAGGACCAAATAACTGGTTCAGATTTAAAGAGATCCCCCGGTATCTTATCAGGGCCTGGTGCTTTAGCAGATTTTAAAGAATTAATAGCAGCTGTAGTTTCTGCCAGCGAAAAGACAATACAATCTTCAGGACTACAAATATCCGTTCCTTGATCCACATGCTCATAACACATTTTAGCCGGGTGCAAGGCGAGGGGTTCCTGCATCACAGAGGTGCTAGGTGGTACATAAAGTTGGGAAAAATACTCCTTCCAACTTTCAGGTTGAATATACGTGTGAATTGTACCAATGCCCCCTCTGTGTCTGTTGGACAATATCTTCCAAAATGTCCCATTGTCATTATGTTTAATTGCATCTAGCAATTTCTGCTAAGTTATGTCTTCCCAACTTTTTTTTGCCTGAGTTAAGATGTTATTATAGGCAAGTCTAGCTATTCTAGTCACCCCCTGAGAGCAAGTCATAATGGCTGATTTAGCATTAGAACAATCCTTGTTAAACCAATCCCTGATAACTTTGAGATTATCAGATGGTTGCCTAGTAGTAGTCTTCCTATAAGAAATATCCTGTAAATTCCTTACCATTTCTACATGAATGCTAAGGATTGGAATGTCACTAACCTCATGCTCCTCATAGCCAGCCATAACATCTAAAAATAATAGATAGATTTTCTTAATCAAATAGGGATTAGACATTGCTTTTGGCCAACTAACACTAGTTTGACTATTGTTCAGGAGAGGTCCTGGAACCTCAGTAATATGAATGTCCTGCGATCTACTAAATACATTACTGTCTAAAGTAAGGAGCAGAGGATTATGGTCACTCTCATGACGAGGGTCCAGCTTCATGTCTATTGACAATGGCCAAAGCTTAACATCCACTAAGAAATTGTCAATAACACTAGAAAACAGCCCTTGCTTAAAAGTAGGTGCAGTATTCAAATCAGAACCAGTGCGTCCACTACATGCTCTTAATCCATATTTGAAACAAAGGAAAGTCAACTGTAAGGCAGCACGTGAGCCAGTACACTGTGTTTTTTCCATCAGTTGAGGAATACCCCAGAATTCATCCTCTTCAACCGTAAGATCACTATTTGAACAAAGAGGTTCGAAAGTGCAGTTCATGTCCCCTGCAACCACAAATTTAGTTGAGGGGTGCAAAGTGTCCATATATTTGAACAACTGAACCAGTGTCTGAGACTCTAGTCCCTGGGAGACCGTCCTGGCCTAAACATTAATTATAGTAATCTTAAAATCAGGTTTGAATAAAAGCTGGACACCCAATAAATCAGGAGAGTCAATGTTTAAAACAAAGTGATCGCACTGTAAGTTCTTATTTAACGTCCCCCCTTTGCACGGCCAAAGCCCCCTGATGCTGGCTGGGCCGCAGAAAAATATGTCAGAAACCCATCCAGGTAAATCGGGGCTTCAGCCCAAGTTTCCTGAAACAGGCGTTTGTCCTGCTTGTTAATATAATTAACCCACTCGGGTCTCCCAGTTTCTTGCCTAGCCCAGCCAAGTGCCAAAACATAATGGAGAGTTCCGAACAAGTTGGCAAAACACTGGGGCTAGAGCACAAAGCTTCCCTAGACTTTACAATCCCCTCTCCAAAACTAGTCCCAGAAAACACAATAGGGGACATTAGGGGAGGAACGATAGGTAGTCAGTCTACTCCTAGTGGTGAATGAAGATGGTTGACTAACGGGACCAGAGTACACCTTTGACCAGGGTCATGTTCCCCGCCCACTGGGCCATCACATGGAATTGGATATCTACCAGAGGGCGGATTAAGTTTAAGTCTAATACCAACCCCTCTGGAGTTTCTGAGAGAACAGGTGCGTAGTTCAAAATCAATAAGGTTATACCAACAACCTGTCTGCAAAACTAATAGAGATAAAATCAGGGTTTGTAGCTAACTGGCTATGTCTGCCCACCTCAAGAATAACAGCACGAATAACAGAGAGACAATTTCGCTTAACTCATAGCCAATAAATAACCTTAATTATGAGGGAATCCTGGGCTTCCCAAGAGCCAATAGGTAGCTTTGGTACCCCAACCATATAAATAGTACCTCCTTTCCTCCACAAACCTTGACCCTCATTCTTAACAACAGGTCAGCTCCTACCGACCCGATATAAAACATCACCAGATGACTTAAAGAACTCAGAAGAGGAAATATTTGATCCAGCATGCACCTGAGTGCCAATAGTCCCCCGAGAGCCCTTAACAAAATCAGCAGACTGGGCTTTATGCGACCTCTCTGATCCGCATGTGTTCCTGTCCTTGAGACCAGAATTGAAATTCCAGGTAGCAATTACTGACGCAACTGGATGATCCTCTGCACGGGCTACGGATAAGCTACCAGAAGGGGCAATGATAGTCGGGCCCGGGGAGGCTTGTCCACTTGAGCACCAGATTCTATCACAGGGGGAACAGTGGGCAAGCCCCCTAGAGCAGGCGTAAATCCACCCCCATTTATACTCAGACACTTGCATGCACCCCTCTGTACCAGTTCTCCCTTACATTTATCCATCACTAATCACACCAGACTCTTTAGTTCGTCTAATATCTGGGAGATGGAGGCCAGGTCAAGTTCCCCACATGGCCGTGACTGTCTGTCCAAACTCAAGGGCAAATTAGTTGCAGCATTTTCTGCTTCAGGATGTAAATGCAAGTCACAGTCAAGGGACCCCCCAATCTCTAACAAAGGCCCATAACGGTTATAACATGGAATATCAGAGGATACCAAGACCTCAGGGCTTAAAGGAGGATGGGGGACCTTTCCCCCAGTTGAGAAGTGCCCTATAGGAGCCGAATCACCACACGGGGAATGCTTAACGCGGGGGAAGAGATTGGTCTCAATACTTGAGGTGCCTTGTTTGGTTCATCCTCTGCAGGCAATTGAGGCTTTTTCTTGAATATATCGGGAATCTTTTTAACGGAAGTAACAGCAGTACCATGACATGTAGAGGGAAAGATGGAGTTGTTTCTCAAAATGGCTTCCACCTCTTCAAATAAAGTATCAATGTCTTCTAAATGATTACTTCCTTTAACTGACTGGCCACTCGTTTTGTGATTAGACCGTTTTTTAGATTTTTTAATACCACTGGAAGGTGCGGGTGGATCCACTGCCTTACGTTTCCCCATTCCTAATCAATCAAAATATGAAAAACAAAAGCAAAACCAAGGCAACTTCCTTAACAGATCAAAAACAAATGGCAACTCATTAGTTGAAATCAATGCACATTCGAATTATGTAAGAAGAAACTTATGGGTGCTCATACACTGAAACACATCGTTGCCCTGATGTGTAAAACCGAGTTTCTAAGTAAACCCGTTCTAATACTACAAAAACAAACCAGTGGTGCACACCAAGCAAAACAATATCTCTACTTAAGAGATAGTCAAATATCTTGAAGAAACCAATTAACATATCATAATAAATTCCCCTAGAATGCTTGTTTGGTCCTCTCTCTTCCTTAAATGAACTAAACATTCATAAATCTGACCAGAACATACTGTAAACAAATATACAACTAACCAAAAGATGAATATGTCCATGCGAATATAAGTTTTAATACAAAAAGGAAAAATCTTCTTAAATACATAAACATATACATATATATACAAAACATGAAGAAAATAAATGAATAGCCATCAGCCGACACGTGTTTCGTCCTGACTGGACTTCTTCAAGGCTGAGAAAATCACAACAGACAACAATCAATACACGACAAACATATATATACAATTTTACACAAAAGTTAAAACATATTTACATTTTATCCTATTGTTTTCCAAAATCACCAAACAAAGGTATTCTTTTGGTCAGTTAGGTGTCCAACATATTCTATACAAATCATATTTATAATATTGATTTGAATCTAAACCAGAAACTACACAGGAAGAGAAGAGAACCACCACCACATAGTTTTAGTGGCAAAGTGTTATTTAATGTCCAAAGATATAGCATAGAATACTCCCCACGTCTCAAAAAATTGGTATATCAAAGCCATATCCAAAGTTCAACATGCCACATGCACACCCAAGTGTAAAAAGACTTCTTTTGTTGGCATTCTAACAGTTCATATCTAGAATTCATATTTAGTTAATATTAGACCGCTCAATGCCTCAAGTGACCCCTCCTTATACCATGGTGTAGAATAATTATGTACCTTTGCTCACTTCTATGTCCGTTATATTCATATCACATCTACCATACTCTATAACAAGAGGGGGGAAAGAAAGACCATTTCATTAACCTCCTTTTGCTTTGTCCAAAATACTCCTAAAAAATGTGGAAGTTACTCATTATAATGCCATTACTGACCTGTTTCAAAACCACAATCAATCACATCTTTTCCTTCTTCATAATCAATTTAAATACTGGACATTGCTAGTTTCGTCTATTGGTGAGTCAACTGGAATAAAGACAAATAAAATATCTCTAGTAACCTTTCTACAAAACCAAATAGCCTTTAGTTTCTATCTACGTCCATTCACCTAACAGAATTTATATCAGTGTCTCCATAGTTTCCAACAATGAAACAAACACATTAATATGGCTCAATTTTTCCATTACTTACACTAAATACCATTACCAACTAACGTGCTATTAACTTACCTATTCACCCTTCTTTCTATTCTTTTTGTTTACTCTCCAAGCCCGTCTGCTGATAAATCTCGGCAAAGAAACGTCGAGGGAAGTATGTGCCTCCTGTAAGTCTTCTGTGGGCCCGAAAATCAATATGAGCCCTTCGCCGGCATTAGTGCATGCCGCGTTTTTTCTTCAAAACGCGATCATATATAGCAATGACGGAGGGAATCGTGTGCCCTCCGTTAGTCCTCTGGCTATTATGTCCTGCCTGTAACCCCCGTGCCGGCATTTAAAATGCCGCGTTCAATTTCAAAGCAGGCTAATGAACAGCAAAGCCGGACTTCCGCCTGTCCGACAGGACTATGGCGGCCATCTTAAAAAGGGTTCATTACTGAAAATAGAATTACTAAACAGCAAGGAAGGACTTGCCGTCTATTTATGTGTATATATGGCGGCCATTTTGATGTGGCAATTCCAGTCTATGGACATATTAAGTCCAAGGCATACAAGTTCGGCGGCCATTATTATATGGCAATTATAGTACATTGTGTTATTCAACAAGTACCCCAGCCACAATGACAGGAGAGATTTCGATACAAAGATCATATGTATCTCCAAACAATCGCCGTTTTTACTAAGCCGGCAATCCACTTAAAGTATATGGAAGAATGCCAATTAGATCTATTTGCCAACAAAAGAGATCAATTTTCCCTTAGCTTTCGGACATCAAGTTCCATAATTACAACAAAATAAATGCCCCAAATGTATATAGAAGTGTCAAAATTAATGCACATGCAGAGTGAGGAAGTAAAGAGTCCCCCCAGTATATAGGGAAACTAGGGTGAAAGAAGGAAAAATCCCCCCAAAAATATGGTAGTACAATGTATATCACCAGAGTAAGTTGCTCATACATATGTATGTTATTCTTCATCAGTAGTATACCCAGTGAATACATTCAGAGGAAATGATACAATTCATCATCCAAGTTCATGCCCATTTCGATCGTTCTCAATTTAATGATCCATTTTGCCTCATTTTTTCGCAAATCCAATGTTCTATTGCCACCCCTAACATTTGTTGGGATGTGATTTATACCCATGTATTTTACTAATGGGACCTCAGTTCCTGGATGTTTATCATTGACATGCCGTACTAGTGGTGATGCTGTATCATAATTTCTTAAGGCTCTGATATGTTCTTGGATTCGTTCCTTTAAGGGCCTGATTGTACTGCCCACATATATCTGGCCACATATACATTCCAATATATATACCACAAATTTTGTATTGCAGTTGATAAAGGTGGATATTTTGTATTTGTCACTACCATTGTAACTGAATTCAGAAGTTTTATGCAGTGCCATGTTGCACATATTGCAATTCCCACACCTATAGAAACCCACAATTTTTTTGGGAAGCCATGTTGCTTTGCTTTCCATTATCGGTGGTAAGAAACTTTTGCAGACTTCATTTCTAATAGTTTTGCCTCTTCTGTGGACCATTTTTGGTTTCTTAGGAAGTAGAGCAGCAAGTGTCTCATCTGTCTGTAGTACGTTCCAATGTTTACATAGAATACGGTGTATATTGTGACTATTCTGACTATACGCCGTACAAAAACGTATTGCTTTGTATGCTGAGTTATCTCGCATTTTCATATTTTGACCCAAGAGAGTGGATCTACATGTTTGATCAATCTTTTTTCTTGATGTTTTAATGATATGCTTTGAATAGCCTCTCTGTGTAAACCTATCCTCCAATTTATTTAATTCCATGTTACATACATTTGGATCACTACAATTTCTTTTTAATCTTGTCATTTCCCCAAAGGGAATGGCTGAAATTTGACTTTTGGGGTGCGCACTTTCTGCATGTAGTACAGAATTGCAGGCTGTTGGTTTGCGATAGATTTTTGTATGGATCTTGTTGTCTGTGATGGATATCTCTAGATCCAAAAAACAAACTTTATTCTTACTAAAATCATACGTCATTTGAATGTTAAAGATATTGCAGTTGATATATTCATAGAATTCCATTAATAGTTGTTCAGATCCAGTCCAAATCATTAAGACATCATCAATAAATCTTCCCCAGAAGAAAATGTTATCAGTAAATACAGAAGGGCACTTTTTCCAAATATGTATTGCCTCAAAGAAACCCATATACATATTTGCATACGATGGAGAGAATCGTGAGCCCATAGCTACTCCTTGTGCTTGCTTAAACCATTGTCCCTCATGTAAAAATACATTATTTTCCAATGTAAATTCAATCATATACAGTATCATTTCAGTGTGTTCCATGTGAGATGCCGATCTCCCAGACAAAAAGTGTCGCACTGCTTGTAAACCTTTGTCTTTGGGGATACATGTATATAGAGAAGATACATCTAGAGTGACCAACATCATATCTGGAGTCCAATTCACGTCCTCCAGTTTACGTAGAACATCCTTCGTATCCTGTAGATATGAAGGAATGTTTTTGACAATCGGCTGCAAGTAGCTATCAATGAACTCAGAAAGTCTTTCCGTAGGCGATCCGATTCCTGATATTATAGGTCTGCCTGGCGGTGAAGTCGCACTTTTATGCAATTTAGGTAAAATATATATACATGGTGATGTAGGATAAGGATTAAAAATATATTTTAATTCTAGATCGGAAATCAAACCCTGATCACACCATAAAGATAACAATTTCTCCAATTCATCGACAATCTTTTTAATGGGATTACCTTGCAATTTCAAATATGCACTACTATCAGCCAATTGTCTATCAATTTCTTGAACATAGTTCGCTCTATCTAAAATCACAATATTACCCCCCTTGTCTGCCTCTTTGATCACTATGTCTTGGTTGCTCCCCAGTTCCTTCAAGGCCAATCTCTGTTTGTTAGTTATATTAAATGATTTATGAAAGTTGCCACATTTGATCTGTTTTTGAAGTTTAAACAGATCTTCTTTTACTAATCTCCCAAACACTTCTATGGCGTTATTACCAGGTAACTTGGGGGTAAACATAGATTTTGGTTTGAGGCCACTATTTATAGATGTATCCTGAACAATTTTAAGGTCATTTAGTAAGTCTAGCCTATCCATGTTATTGTAATCCATATTTTCCAAAGTCAGTAAAAGTTCAATGTCTGCAATATCTTTGATAGTATAATTACTCATTGTAGTACTCGTTGTAGTGTCAGGTGTTGCTTCTGTATGTATTTCTGTCTTATCTGCAAAATATTTTTTAAGTTTCAATTGTCGAAGAAATTTAAAAAAATCGATATGTACTTGTGTCATATCACAAAGATTAGACACACAGTAGCCCAATCCTTTACCTAACACTTTTAGTTGATCTTCAGTAAGAATATGTTTAGATAGATTTACAATCGAGATGCTGCTACAATCCTGTACGACATCTACCATGTTTTTACTGGATGTGGATATCAATTGTTCTTGATTTTGTTCCTTGCTGCTCTGGTCTGCATCCCCGTCACTGGCTGATTTTTGGCTTCCTCTTCTCCTTTTGCCTCTACGTGTTTTGGCCTTACATTTTGAAAAGGTTGGTTGTAAGCATACCTCTTGTTTCCTAATCTGTACCTTCTTGCTTCCTGTAAAAAACTGGTGGTGGGCATTTGGTCATCATTGAGATTTGGGTTAGTATTGTCACTAGAAACACTAGTGCTGTCTGATTCATCTGACGTAATTGAAAAGTCAGAATCGTTGGTTATAGTTCCCAAAGTGCCCTTCACACTTGCAGTTTGTCCTTTATGGATGAAGTTATCAAATCTCCTGGCAAACGTGTATACCCTACCACTTTCATAGTCTCTATCATCTCTTCGTAATTTTGACATTTTTTTATTCTTGATATATATTTGATGTTTGTCAAGCATTTCTTTCAAAATCTTATCATTTTTTATTTTAACATCTGGCAAGTTTAGGGCCTTAATTTCATTCTCTAATTCCTGTATGTCTCTTAGTAGTTTTTCCCTTTTTTCCTCCGCATGTTGTATTAAAATTGTCATCATGCCCTTCGAAGTCTCGAAGAGCAGTTGTTCCCACTCCAGCATGTGTTTGACTGACAGATCGTTGAAAGTAGGGAAAATAATTACCCTAAGGCCTCGGGGGACCTTTTTTTCAGTAATGTATTTTTTTAGAACCGTGGCATCCCACCATCGGGATAATTCCTGTTTCCTCAGTTTTTCTAAACGTAGGTATTTAGATTTCATACCTTCTGGATGGTTACCTATACCTTGGGAAGTGTTACTAGTATTTGGAGTATGTAAGAACATTTCATGAAAAATTTTATCTCTCTCATCTTCAAACATCGCCATTTTATGGATTGCCTATTTAGCAACCCTTACAACATTGATCTAGTACTTTTTGAAGTGCAAGGATTCAATATGAACATATATAATCAAAAACAAATGGCAACTCATTAGTTGAAATCAATGCACATTCGAATTATGTAAGAAGAAACTTATGGGTGCTCATACACTGAAACACATCGTTGCCCTGATGTGTAAAACCGAGTTTCTAAGTAAACCCGTTCTAATACTACAAAAACAAACCAGTGGTGCACACCAAGCAAAACAATATCTCTACTTAAGAGATAGTCAAATATCTTGAAGAAACCAATTAACATATCATAATAAATTCCCCTAGAATGCTTGTTTGGTCCTCTCTCTTCCTTAAATGAACTAAACATTCATAAATCTGACCAGAACATACTGTAAACAAATATACAACTAACCAAAAGATGAATATGTCCATGCGAATATAAGTTTTAATACAAAAAGGAAAAATCTTCTTAAATACATAAACATATACATATATATACAAAACATGAAGAAAATAAATGAATAGCCATCAGCCGACACGTGTTTCGTCCTGACTGGACTTCTTCAAGGCTGAGAAAATCACAACAGACAACAATCAATACACGACAAACATATATATACAATTTTACACAAAAGTTAAAACATATTTACATTTTATCCTATTGTTTTCCAAAATCACCAAACAAAGGTATTCTTTTGGTCAGTTAGGTGTCCAACATATTCTATACAAATCATATTTATAATATTGATTTGAATCTAAACCAGAAACTACACAGGAAGAGAAGAGAACCACCACCACATAGTTTTAGTGGCAAAGTGTTATTTAATGTCCAAAGATATAGCATAGAATACTCCCCACGTCTCAAAAAATTGGTATATCAAAGCCATATCCAAAGTTCAACATGCCACATGCACACCCAAGTGTAAAAAGACTTCTTTTGTTGGCATTCTAACAGTTCATATCTAGAATTCATATTTAGTTAATATTAGACCGCTCAATGCCTCAAGTGACCCCTCCTTATACCATGGTGTAGAATAATTATGTACCTTTGCTCACTTCTATGTCCGTTATATTCATATCACATCTACCATACTCTATAACAAGAGGGGGGAAAGAAAGACCATTTCATTAACCTCCTTTTGCTTTGTCCAAAATACTCCTAAAAAATGTGGAAGTTACTCATTATAATGCCATTACTGACCTGTTTCAAAACCACAATCAATCACATCTTTTCCTTCTTCATAATCAATTTAAATACTGGACATTGCTAGTTTCGTCTATTGGTGAGTCAACTGGAATAAAGACAAATAAAATATCTCTAGTAACCTTTCTACAAAACCAAATAGCCTTTAGTTTCTATCTACGTCCATTCACCTAACAGAATTTATATCAGTGTCTCCATAGTTTCCAACAATGAAACAAACACATTAATATGGCTCAATTTTTCCATTACTTACACTAAATACCATTACCAACTAACGTGCTATTAACTTACCTATTCACCCCTCTTTCTATTCTTTTTGTTTACTCTCCAAGCCCGTCTGCTGATAAATCTCGGCAAAGAAACGTCGAGGGAAGTATGTGCCTCCTGTAAGTCTTCTGTGGGCCCGAAAATCAATATGAGCCCTTCGCCGGCATTAGTGCATGCCGCGTTTTTTCTTCAAAACGCGATCATATATAGCAATGACGAAGGGAATTTACTTCCTCACTCTGCATGTGCATTAATTTTGACACTTCTATATACATTTGGGGCATTTATTTTGTTGTAATTATGGAACTTGATGTCCGAAAGCTAAGGGAAAATTGATCTCTTTTGTTGGCAAATAGATCTAATTGGCATTCTTCCATATACTTTAAGTGGATTGCCGGCTTAGTAAAAAAGGTGATTGTTTGGAGATACATATGATCTTTGTATCGAAATCTCTCCTGTCATTGTGGCTGGGGTACTTGTTGAATAACACAATGTACTATAATTGCCATATAATAATGGCCGCCGGACTTGTATGCCTTGGACTTAATATGTCCATAGACTGGAATTGCCACATCAAAATGGCCGCCATATATACACATAAATAGACGGCAAGTCCTTCCTTGCTGTTTAGTAATTCTATTTTCAGTAATGAACCCTTTTTAAGATGGCCGCCATAGTCCTGTCGGACAGGCGGAAGTCCGGCTTTGCTGTTCATTAGCCTGCTTTGAAATTGAACGCGGCATTTTAAATGCCGGCACGGGGGTTACAGGCAGGACATAATAGCCAGAGGACTAACGGAGGGCACACGATTCCCTCCGTCATTGCTATATATGATCGCGTTTTGAAGAAAAAACGCGGCATGCACTAATGCCGGCGAAGGGCTCATATTGATTTTCGGGCCCACAGAAGACTTACAGGAGGCACATACTTCCCTCGACGTTTCTTTGCCGAGATTTATCAGCAGACGGGCTTGGAGAGTAAACAAAAAGAATAGAAAGAGGGGTGAATAGGTAAGTTAATAGCACGTTAGTTGGTAATGGTATTTAGTGTAAGTAATGGAAAAATTGAGCCATATTAATGTGTTTGTTTCATTGTTGGAAACTATGGAGACACTGATATAAATTCTGTTAGGTGAATGGACGTAGATAGAAACTAAAGGCTATTTGGTTTTGTAGAAAGGTTACTAGAGATATTTTATTTGTCTTTATTCCAGTTGACTCACCAATAGACGAAACTAGCAATGTCCAGTATTTAAATTGATTATGAAGAAGAAAAAGATGTGATTGATTGTGGTTTTGAAACAGGTCAGTAATGGCATTATAATGAGTAACTTCCACATTTTTTAGGAGTATTTTGGACAAAGCAAAAGGAGGTTAATGAAATGGTCTTTCTTTCCCCCCTCTTGTTATAGAGTATGGTAGATGTGATATGAATATAACGGACATAGAAGTGAGCAAAGGTACATAATTATTCTACACCATGGTATAAGGAGGGGTCACTTGAGGCATTGAGTGGTCTAATATTAACTAAATATGAATTCTAGATATGAACTGTTAGAATGCCAACAAAAGAAGTCTTTTTACACTTGGGTGTGCATGTGGCATGTTGAACTTTGGATATGGCTTTGATATACCAATTTTTTGAGACGTGGGGAGTATTCTATGCTATATCTTTGGACATTAAATAACACTTTGCCACTAAAACTATGTGGTGGTGGTTCTCTTCTCTTCCTGTGTAGTTTCTGGTTTAGATTCAAATCAATATTATAAATATGATTTGTATAGAATATGTTGGACACCTAACTGACCAAAAGAATACCTTTGTTTGGTGATTTTGGAAAACAATAGGATAAAATGTAAATATGTTTTAACTTTTGTGTAAAATTGTATATATATGTTTGTCGTGTATTGATTGTTGTCTGTTGTGATTTTCTCAGCCTTGAAGAAGTCCAGTCAGGACGAAACACGTGTCGGCTGATGGCTATTCATTTATTTTCTTCATGTTTTGTATATATATGTATATGTTTATGTATTTAAGAAGATTTTTCCTTTTTGTATTAAAACTTATATTCGCATGGACATATTCATCTTTTGGTTAGTTGTATATTTGTTTACAGTATGTTCTAGTCAGATTTATGAATGTTTAGTTCATTTAAGGAAGAGAGAGGACCAAACAAGCATTCTAGGGGAATTTATTATGATATGTTAATTGGTTTCTTCAAGATATTTGACTATCTCTTAAGTAGAGATATTGTTTTGCTTGGTGTGCACCACTGGTTTGTTTTTGTAGTATTAGAACGGGTTTACTTAGAAACTCGGTTTTACACATCAGGGCAACAATGTGTTTCAGTGTATGAGCACCCATAAGTTTCTTCTTACATAATTCGAATGTGCATTGATTTCAACTAATGAGTTGCCATTTGTTTTTGATTATATATGTTCATATTGAATCCTTGCACTTCAAAAAGTACTAGATCAATGTTGTAAGGGTTGCTAAATAGGCAATCCATAAAATGGCGATGTTTGAAGATGAGAGAGATAAAATTTTTCATGAAATGTTCTTACATACTCCAAATACTAGTAACACTTCCCAAGGTATAGGTAACCATCCAGAAGGTATGAAATCTAAATACCTACGTTTAGAAAAACTGAGGAAACAGGAATTATCCCGATGGCGGGATGCCACGGTTCTAAAAAAATACATTACTGAAAAAAAGGTCCCCCGAGGCCTTAGGGTAATTATTTTCCCTACTTTCGACGATCTGTCAGTCAAACACATGCTGGAGTGGGAACAACTGCTCTTCGAGACTTCGAAGGGCATGATGACAATTTTAATACAACATGCGGAGGAAAAAAGGGAAAAACTACTAAGAGACATACAGGAATTAGAGAATGAAATTAAGGCCCTAAACTTGCCAGATGTTAAAATAAAAAATGATAAGATTTTGAAAGAAATGCTTGACAAACATCAAATATATATCAAGAATAAAAAAATGTCAAAATTACGAAGAGATGATAGAGACTATGAAAGTGGTAGGGTATACACGTTTGCCAGGAGATTTGATAACTTCATCCATAAAGGACAAACTGCAAGTGTGAAGGGCACTTTGGGAACTATAACCAACGATTCTGACTTTTCAATTACGTCAGATGAATCAGACAGCACTAGTGTTTCTAGTGTCAATACTAACCCAAATCTCAATGATGACCAAATGCCCACCACCAGTTTTTTACAGGAAGCAAGAAGGTACAGATTAGAAAACAAGAGGTATGCTTACAACCAACCTTTTCAAAATGTAAGGCCAAAACACGTAGAGGCAAAAGGAGAAGAGGAAGCCAAAAATCAGCCAGTGACGGGGATGCAGACCAGAGCAGCAAGGAACAAAATCAAGAACAATTGATATCCACATCCAGTAAAAACATGGTAGATGTCGTACAGGATTGTAGCAGCATCTCGATTGTAAATCTATCTAAACATATTCTTACTGAAGATCAACTAAAAGTGTTAGGTAAAGGATTGGGCTACTGTGTGTCTAATCTTTGTGATATGACACAAGTACATATCGATTTTTTTAAATTTCTTCGACAATTGAAACTTAAAAAATATTTTGCAGATAAGACAGAAATACATACAGAAGCAACACCTGACACTACAACGAGTACTACAATGAGTAATTATACTATCAAAGATATTGCAGACATTGAACTTTTACTGACTTTGGAAAATATGGATTACAATAACATGGATAGGCTAGACTTACTAAATGACCTTAAAATTGTTCAGGATACATCTATAAATAGTGGCCTCAAACCAAAATCTATGTTTACCCCCAAGTTACCTGGTAATAACGCCATAGAAGTGTTTGGGAGATTAGTAAAAGAAGATCTGTTTAAACTTCAAAAACAGATCAAATGTGGCAACTTTCATAAATCATTTAATATAACTAACAAACAGAGATTGGCCTTGAAGGAACTGGGGAGCAACCAAGACATAGTGATCAAAGAGGCAGACAAGGGGGGTAATATTGTGATTTTAGATAGAGCGAACTATGTTCAAGAAATTGATAGACAATTGGCTGATAGTAGTGCATATTTGAAATTGCAAGGTAATCCCATTAAAAAGATTGTCGATGAATTGGAGAAATTGTTATCTTTATGGTGTGATCAGGGTTTGATTTCCGATCTAGAATTAAAATATATTTTTAATCCTTATCCTACATCACCATGTATATATATTTTACCTAAATTGCATAAAAGTGCGACTTCACCGCCAGGCAGACCTATAATATCAGGAATCGGATCGCCTACGGAAAGACTTTCTGAGTTCATTGATAGCTACTTGCAGCCGATTGTCAAAAACATTCCTTCATATCTACAGGATACGAAGGATGTTCTACGTAAACTGGAGGACGTGAATTGGACTCCAGATATGATGTTGGTCACTCTAGATGTATCTTCTCTATATACATGTATCCCCAAAGACAAAGGTTTACAAGCAGTGCGACACTTTTTGTCTGGGAGATCGGCATCTCACATGGAACACACTGAAATGATACTGTATATGATTGAATTTACATTGGAAAATAATGTATTTTTACATGAGGGACAATGGTTTAAGCAAGCACAAGGAGTAGCTATGGGCTCACGATTCTCTCCATCGTATGCAAATATGTATATGGGTTTCTTTGAGGCAATACATATTTGGAAAAAGTGCCCTTCTGTATTTACTGATAACATTTTCTTCTGGGGAAGATTTATTGATGATGTCTTAATGATTTGGACTGGATCTGAACAACTATTAATGGAATTCTATGAATATATCAACTGCAATATCTTTAACATTCAAATGACGTATGATTTTAGTAAGAATAAAGTTTGTTTTTTGGATCTAGAGATATCCATCACAGACAACAAGATCCATACAAAAATCTATCGCAAACCAACAGCCTGCAATTCTGTACTACATGCAGAAAGTGCGCACCCCAAAAGTCAAATTTCAGCCATTCCCTTTGGGGAAATGACAAGATTAAAAAGAAATTGTAGTGATCCAAATGTATGTAACATGGAATTAAATAAATTGGAGGATAGGTTTACACAGAGAGGCTATTCAAAGCATATCATTAAAACATCAAGAAAAAAGATTGATCAAACATGTAGATCCACTCTCTTGGGTCAAAATATGAAAATGCGAGATAACTCAGCATACAAAGCAATACGTTTTTGTACGGCGTATAGTCAGAATAGTCACAATATACACCGTATTCTATGTAAACATTGGAACGTACTACAGACAGATGAGACACTTGCTGCTCTACTTCCTAAGAAACCAAAAATGGTCCACAGAAGAGGCAAAACTATTAGAAATGAAGTCTGCAAAAGTTTCTTACCACCGATAATGGAAAGCAAAGCAACATGGCTTCCCAAAAAAATTGTGGGTTTCTATAGGTGTGGGAATTGCAATATGTGCAACATGGCACTGCATAAAACTTCTGAATTCAGTTACAATGGTAGTGACAAATACAAAATATCCACCTTTATCAACTGCAATACAAAATTTGTGGTATATATATTGGAATGTATATGTGGCCAGATATATGTGGGCAGTACAATCAGGCCCTTAAAGGAACGAATCCAAGAACATATCAGAGCCTTAAGAAATTATGATACAGCATCACCACTAGTACGGCATGTCAATGATAAACATCCAGGAACTGAGGTCCCATTAGTAAAATACATGGGTATAAATCACATCCCAACAAATGTTAGGGGTGGCAATAGAACATTGGATTTGCGAAAAAATGAGGCAAAATGGATCATTAAATTGAGAACGATCGAAATGGGCATGAACTTGGATGATGAATTGTATCATTTCCTCTGAATGTATTCACTGGGTATACTACTGATGAAGAATAACATACATATGTATGAGCAACTTACTCTGGTGATATACATTGTACTACCATATTTTTGGGGGGATTTTTCCTTCTTTCACCCTAGTTTCCCTATATACTGGGGGGACTCTTTACTTCCTCACTCTGCATGTGCATTAATTTTGACACTTCTATATACATTTGGGGCATTTATTTTGTTGTAATTATGGAACTTGATGTCCGAAAGCTAAGGGAAAATTGATCTCTTTTGTTGGCAAATAGATCTAATTGGCATTCTTCCATATACTTTAAGTGGATTGCCGGCTTAGTAAAAAAGGCGATTGTTTGGAGATACATATGATCTTTGTATCGAAATCTCTCCTGTCATTGTGGCTGGGGTACTTGTTGAATAACACAATGTACTATAATTGCCATATAATAATGGCCGCCGGACTTGTATGCCTTGGACTTAATATGTCCATAGACTGGAATTGCCACATCAAAATGGCCGCCATATATACACATAAATAGACGGCAAGTCCTTCCTTGCTGTTTAGTAATTCTATTTTCAGTAATGAACCCTTTTTAAGATGGCCGCCATAGTCCTGTCGGACAGGCGGAAGTCCGGCTTTGCTGTTCATTAGCCTGCTTTGAAATTGAACGCGGCATTTTAAATGCCGGCACGGGGGTTACAGGCAGGACATAATAGCCAGAGGACTAACGGAGGGCACACGATTCCCTCCGTCATTGCTATATATGATCGCGTTTTGAAGAAAAAACGCGGCATGCACTAATGCCGGCGAAGGGCTCATATTGATTTTCGGGCCCACAGAAGACTTACAGGAGGCACATACTTCCCTCGACGTTTCTTTGCCGAGATTTATCAGCAGACGGGCTTGGAGAGTAAACAAAAAGAATAGAAAGAGGGGTGAATAGGTAAGTTAATAGCACGTTAGTTGGTAATGGTATTTAGTGTAAGTAATGGAAAAATTGAGCCATATTAATGTGTTTGTTTCATTGTTGGAAACTATGGAGACACTGATATAAATTCTGTTAGGTGAATGGACGTAGATAGAAACTAAAGGCTATTTGGTTTTGTAGAAAGGTTACTAGAGATATTTTATTTGTCTTTATTCCAGTTGACTCACCAATAGACGAAACTAGCAATGTCCAGTATTTAAATTGATTATGAAGAAGGAAAAGATGTGATTGATTGTGGTTTTGAAACAGGTCAGTAATGGCATTATAATGAGTAACTTCCACATTTTTTAGGAGTATTTTGGACAAAGCAAAAGGAGGTTAATGAAATGGTCTTTCTTTCCCCCCTCTTGTTATAGAGTATGGTAGATGTGATATGAATATAACGGACATAGAAGTGAGCAAAGGTACATAATTATTCTACACCATGGTATAAGGAGGGGTCACTTGAGGCATTGAGCGGTCTAATATTAACTAAATATGAATTCTATATATGAACTGTTAGAATGCCAACAAAAGAAGTCTTTTTACACTTGGGTGTGCATGTGGCATGTTGAACTTTGGATATGGCTTTGATATACCAATTTTTTGAGACGTGGGGAGTATTCTATGCTATATCTTTGGACATTAAATAACACTTTGCCACTAAAACTATGTGGTGGTGGTTCTCTTCTCTTCCTGTGTAGTTTCTGGTTTAGATTCAAATCAATATTATAAATATGATTTGTATAGAATATGTTGGACACCTAACTGACCAAAAGAATACCTTTGTTTGGTGATTTTGGAAAACAATAGGATAAAATGTAAATATGTTTTAACTTTTGTGTAAAATTGTATATATATGTTTGTCGTGTATTGATTGTTGTCTGTTGTGATTTTCTCAGCCTTGAAGAAGTCCAGTCAGGACGAAACACGTGTCGGCTGATGGCTATTCATTTATTTTCTTCATGTTTTGTATATATATGTATATGTTTATGTATTTAAGAAGATTTTTCCTTTTTGTATTAAAACTTATATTCGCATGGACATATTCATCTTTTGGTTAGTTGTATATTTGTTTACAGTATGTTCTGGTCAGATGTATGAATGTTTAGTTCATTTAAGGAAGAGAGAGGACCAAACAAGCATTCTAGGGGAATTTATTATGATATGTTAATTGGTTTCTTCAAGATATTTGACTATCTCTTAAGTAGAGATATTGTTTTGCTTGGTGTGCACCACTGGTTTGTTTTTGTAACTTCCTTAACAGAGACTTACTTCCCAGGGGTCTGATGGATGAGCCCAGCCCAGCCTCTGTCTGGCGATGATGGACGTAGACGGGCCCGTCTTGGCCCGGTCTTTGCCCGGGCACGCGCCCAGACGCGTTCCGTGCTGCGTGTCACTGGTGCGCTTAAGAGTGCCTGAAGAAGCTGTGAAAGCTGGGGGATGTAGTCCCACCCCAGGAGCCGGTTCCGGTATGAAGGTGCCTTTTAAAAAAACAGCGCCAATTAGTCTGATTGACACAATGCAAACATTGTTTGCACATGTGATTTTAGGGAGTCTGCAGGAATGGATGGAAGATAGTAGAGTCCTCAGCACCTTTCAGGCAGGCTTCAGGTAGTCTACTTCCACTGTAGATCTGGTATTTTGCCTCCAGATTCTTTATTGGAAGAAAGTTGTTCAGGAGGGTTCTAGCCTTTATTTAATATTTGTTGACTTACAGGTAGCCTTGGATTTGGTCCCCAGAGACACCTTGTGGTAGGTTCTGGCTGATATGGGAGTAGTCCCATATCTCTTGAATATCATCCAGAGATTGCATAAGGGGAACTTTGCACAAATCCGATATGGCAAATTAGAGGAACTCTCAGACCCTTTTCCTGTAAGAAAGGGTGTGAGACAGGGTTGTGTCTTGGTCCCTCCATTATTTCTATTGTTTACTAATGGTCTAATTGACTCACTTAATAGCGTTAGTAATGATGCCCAGAGAATAGCTTCGGCCAAGATTCCTGCACCCTTCTTCTGTCTAAGACAGCAATGGGTCTCCAATGGACTCTTGATTGTTTTAATGATTTCTGTAGAGGATTGGATATTAACATGAGTAAAACCACGTATATGGTTTTCAATCCGGTGCCAACACTACCCGCCCAGGCCCAAAGTTGAATGTTTTTTTTTTTTTGAGAGGATGAATACCTAGGGGTTTAACTTGGGAAGCATATGGATTGGTCCCTACATGTAAACCAGGCAAAAGCTTAGATTGGCCCAGTTTACTGGTGATTTGGTAACAGCCTCCAAAGGTTCTTTCTTCAAACCAATCAGTCCTGTGATTGAAATTTACAGATCGCAAGCATTGGGGTGGTTCTGTATGGAGCAGAGCTTTGGTGGCACAAAGCAGGTATTGGGATACAAGCTTGAGAATGGGGTTCTTAGGCAACTACTAAACCTCCCATCAAGTACACCCTTAATCCTGACCTGGGGCTCAGACCTCTCCTATTTTGGAGGAGACTATGGGTCACCCTGGAATTATAACCATATAATAGAGGACTGGAAGAAATTATTGGCCTACCCGGGGCCTGGAAATTTGCCCTGATTGTGTTATATTAGGGATACTTTGACCAAGCTGGGGAAACCTAAGTTGTGGGAGGAACCTGTGGTAGAGTTCCAGGACCATTATGGACTTGAACCCTTTTTAGATGCGATACAGCCGCTGTTGGCAAGAAAACTATTTGTACAGTTCATGCATAGTTCCTTTGCCCTCCGGAGTGGCAATAACACTCTAAATAAGACCTGTCCTGCTTGTGGGGCAGGTGAGGAGTCTGAGGTCCATGTTTTTTTCTTTTGCACAATCAATGCCCACTCGAGAAGGAAGTGGCTGCTTCCGGTATGCAGGTATTTGTGTACTGGGCATCACGTGAAATCTCTTAGAATCCTAAAAACTAACGCTTGGCAACCAATCCTCTTCTTACTATCGAGATTTTTATTCATGTTATGGTGCACTCGCAAAAGGTATCTGTAATTGGTCAAGCTCGATTAGTGCCTTGAGATTTGTACAGTGTTTTATCTTTTTTAATGGCCATGTACTGCTTTTGATCAATTTTAAGTCAAGTATCTCCTATATTCACATATCATGCACTTATTTATTTCTCTTTTTTATGATGTACTTTTATGGATTTCAGCCGCAATAAAGTATTTTTGACTGACTGAATGACATTTTATAGTAACTTTGAACCATTTGGGCTGGCAACCATTTTTTTGTGTTAAAATATGCAGCTCGCCTATGCCAAATCTATTTGTCTTGGACAGTCAGTTATTAATTAAAATTTTTTTTCGAGTGTTTGTGATTTAGTGCCTGACTTAAAGGTGTTTTCCCCCTTTTTGGAGCAAGTGGTTTCAGGTGCCTGTGAACAAGGAATGGAGCAGTTTAAACATCCATCCATTAAACAACAATCAACACAAATTCACTAAACCCACAAGTATTTCACCCACCTACCCCTCATCCATCCATTTACCCTCTACTCATAACACACTATATAAAGTGGAACTTCTTTTTAATTCCCCTTCGTTTACCCCTCCCGATATGCCAGAAGCCCCTGCATACAATGATTGGGAAGATAGCTACTGCATCTGCAAGCTGTGCAACCACCTATAGGCACTTCACGCTTTGAGTGCTGCCCGGTAGGGAAAGGGCGGGAAGTTAGATTTAAAGGTGGGGTGGGCAGGATATCCACATAGGTGAGTGTATATGAAAGGCCAGTTGAGCTGGGGAAGTCAGTAACAAACATTGGGTCAGGGATACCCCATTCCCTTATAGCTCATCAATACAGAACTGCAATACTCCATCACAGTGGTTCCCAACCTTTTCATTTCTGTGGACCCCCACTTTAACATTAATGGAACCCAGGGACCCCCACTGAATCATCATTGGAATCCTGGGGACCCCCGCCTGAGCCATTAGTGGAAGCTGGGGACCTAGTATGTCAATATTTGTTAATATTTTGGAACTTTCTAAGCTCTCGCGGACCCCCAGGGGTCCCCGGAACACAGGTTGAGAACCACTGCTCCGTCAGACCGGCACACAGAGCGGTCATTCATGTCATCCACTGCTTCTGCTGCCAGTCTGCTCGGTACTGTGTTGTACATTACTCAGAGATACCACTGTGCACGCAGTGCCTTTATTTAAATGAATGGTAAGTGCAGTGCCATGGTGGTGGGCTCGCCACTGCACTGGATCTGACAGCATAATACAGGCACACTAAAGCGCTTCTCGTGTCCCTGCAATGCTTCCCAGAAGAATCCTGAGGCAGAGCTTCTAGGGCAGCAGTGTTAACGGCACTGCTTCCAGTGTGCCAGGGCTGTGCCCTCGCCAGTGCCTGCACTGTAGGTTCAGTGCTTGCTCTGTGCACTCCGCCCTTCTGTGACAGTGGGAGGAGGGCGGATGGGTAACAAGCAAGGCGGGGTAGAAGGGTATTGGAGACACTTCTACTCTTTTAGAGGTTAAAGAGAGTGACTGCAGGAAAGTAACAAAAATACGACTTTGAATAAAGCAGGCACACTGTGCATTATGTCTTAATAACAATTAACAAAGCCAAATAGCTCTTGGGTTATATGTGAACTATTTAGCTTTTTTTTTTTTTTTTAGAACATATTTCTTTATTGTTCTCTTCATTATACCAAATACAATAGCATTACACTTCAACCACCATCCACCCTGATCACATTCTACATTATACTTCCAACTAATACAGCATCTTAATCGGCCCTCACCAGCCACTCCTCTCCGGTCCTTCCCAGTCCCCCACTGCCTCTATTACACCTTTCATTATGGGGGGTTCCTAGTTTCCCTCCTCTGTGCCCGTTGAGTCTTCGATTTTCTCTTTTCAGTCCACATTCTTGACCCCTATTTTTTCAGATTTCTTCATGCTCCCTCTGTCTTTGTAAATTTCTTTTCCCAGTATTCTACAGGTTTCCACACCGATTTCCCAATTTTGGTGTGTAGGAAAAATCCTAGAGCCCCATCTTTGTGCAATATCTCATTTTGCTTCCACACATCCCAGATTTACTAATAGTTTTTGATATCATGAGTGGCCTGTGTGGCCCATATTCCCAACATCCCCAATTTAAACTGTATTTCCAAAGGTCTCTGTCACTTTCTCCAATGATTTCCTCACCTTTTCCTAAAATATTCGTATGTGGAGGCATCTCCATACTGTGCATAGGAGTACCCTCCAGTCCACAGACCGTCAAACAGTTTGCATCTCTCATCCTACAAATCTGGTAAAGTAGGGTGCATGTATAACCCTGGATGTTTAAACTTTGTTTCCTCTATCCTGAGTGGTCATGCCACTGTCTCTTCCTGCTTGTTCACACCTATCAGAAATAGCAACGACTTGCCCCAGGTAATGGCAAAATCCTGAATGTTCTTCGAACACTAGGAAAATACTCTTCAGTCTGTCTGTCAAGTGATTGAGCTACGTTTGACAGATATAATAGGTTATTATCCACATATAGGCGGTCATTCCAACCCTGGCGGTCCGAGACCGCCAGGGTTGGGGACCGCGGGAGCACCGCCAACAGGCTGGCGGTGCTCCCAAGGGCATTCTGACCGCGGTGGTATGGCCGCGGTCAGAAACGGAAAACCGGCGGTCTCCCGCCGGTTTTCCGCTGCTCTGTGGAATCCTCCATGGCGGCGCAGCTTGCTGCAACGCCATGGGGATTCCGACCCCCTCACCGCCATCCTGTTCCTGGCGGTTGTGACCGCCAGGAACAGGATGGCGGTGAGGGGTGTCGTGGGGCCCCTGGGGGCCCCTGCAGTGCCCATGCCAATGGCATGGGCACTGCAGGGGCCCCCGTAAGAGGGCTCCTAAAAGATTTTCAGTGTCTGCCATGCAGACACTGAAAATCGCGACGGGTGCTACTGCACCCGTCGCACCCTTCCCACTCCGCCGGCTCCATTCGGAGCCGGCTTCCTCGTGGGAAGGGGTTTCCCGCTGGGCTGGCGGGCGGCCTTCTGGCGGTCGCCCGCCAGCCCAGCGGGAAACACAGAATAACCGCCGCCCGCCAAAGTTAGAATCACCCCCATAGTGATATGCGTTTTTCTTTCCTTTCACCACTGGGCCATCCCGACACCTGTGCGTCTACCCGTACACATGTTGCCCATACCTCTAAGGCCAGGGTGAGTAACATTGGCGAGAGTGGCCAGAGTACCCCTATGAATACTAAACTTCCTTGAAGTGTGGCCGGTAACCCGCACTCTTGCCTTAGGTCAATGATACAATAATTTGACCCATCTAATGTAATTTGGGACAAATCCCGTTTTTATCATTACACCTTATAGGCATGCCCTTTCAACAGAGTCAAAAGCCTTATTTGCGTCCTTAAGGCCGCAATCACCTTCCCCACTGGCGAGTTTCAAGCAGTCGTCAAATTATTATGTAGTCTTCTCAGGTCTAATTTTGTTGAGTGACCTGGTATAAAACTATTCTGATCTGGGTGTTATAACTCCGTCATTACTGTCCTTAATCTGACTGCTATGATTTTCGCCAATATCTTGAGATCTACATTCAGAAGTGATATCGGTTAAAATGAGTCTCATCTCTCTATTGGGGTCTACCCTCCTTCAGGATTAATATAATTGTTGCAGTGCTCATATCAGCACCCCTTCTGAAAGGCTCCAGTATATGCCATGTGTAATGGTGCCATTGTCCACCTCCTCGGTTTTCGGAACACTTCTATTGGGAAGCAATTCGGTCCTGGGGCTTTCCCAGATTGCATTTGGCTAATAGCTGTGGAGACGTCCTCCACTCTGATACCTGAGTCTAGGTCTTTCCTTTGTTCTCCCCCCAGTTTCCTCACAACACAATTGTTTATGAACTTGATAACGCGTCCTTCTATGTTATTTTATTACACATCAGGACTCGTTTTAGGCCAATGAATCTTGTGACCCAGTGGAGAGACACCGTAGGACGAGATAACTGATCAATATCTCAAGCAATATATCAATAATGTCATCAATATTTACCACCACAATGCACTTTACTTTAGATAAAGACATTAATCAAATTGTTGACGCAATCATGACCTTTCAGCCATGAATAACCACACCTTGGTAGAATTTTATGAATTTTATTCCCTATTGATTACAATCTACGAGCAAAAGAGTTAATCTCAATATCAAGAAGCATAAGAGTATAGTCACGATATGGCAACTGTGATAAGTTTTCATTAATGCAAAGATCACAAACATAAGAACATAGCATGGCGTGAACATAGATCAGAATACTGCAAACAACATATACGTCTCAGTTCAGCATAGCATAACGTCAGTCATTTGTCTATTTGCGTCAGTCAAAGTGAACTCCTGTACTAACCACTAATTAGCATCAGCATTTTGGGCTTCATGCAAAACAATTTAGCACACCAATTTGGAAAACATCTAACTAAGGTCTCTACCAAAATGAGCAGTTGGTACCTAGAAAGGAAAAGCAAACAGACAAATGACAAATTGCATTGTCATAATTACCCTCCAAGGATTAAGTCAGCACACAGGAGCAGTCTTCATCTTCAGGACATCAGTCAAGACACCATCAGTCTAAGCTTTGTCTAAAGGACAGGGGACACTTCCCTCATAAGGAGGAGAAGTGTATAGGGGCAGTCTATGGGTGAGGATGGTTTTAATAAATCACCAGAGTGACAGAGTTTCTGGATAAAATCAATAGTATTCCCTACCTAGTTTTCTCGACCTTTCTGTGACATGGGTTTTTATCCCTTTTCCGTAATACCTTCCCCCAAAATTCTATTGGACATCTGCTATACCCCACTATCTTTAACCTATCAAATTATACATTAGGTAATTCTAATTGTCACCCCATATTTATTCATAACACTTTGATTGGTCTTCATAATTGACGTCTTCGGAGGTGGCACATCCGGGGGCCACTTCACATCTTGGCACGTCTTCTCGGGTCATGAGTTCCTTTGTCCATGGTTTAAACGTCCTTGTATATTACATTAATCTACATTTGTTTCAACTTTGTGTATAAACTCATACTAAAGCAGCAAGCATGCGGATGAGAACAGAATTGTACTGATACATTAAGTTGAAGAAAAGGAACATTTTTGCAGGGTCATGGCCCTTTGCGAGTCAGCACGCTGAAAAACAGAAAAATGCTTTTAATATGAGAGCCAGGCAGCTAAAACCCACAGCTTACGCTAACTTAAGGCCTCTGAGATTTTCAATATAATGCAATATCATAATCGTTAAAATAACTTGATTAACCATAGCATTAGTGATTCTATTAATTAGTTATTAGTTCGTATATACATTGATAGCCACACATTATAGTCATAATTCAGATGCACGTTTAAGCAAAATCACTATTATTGTCGTTTTCTATGCAACATCGTTAAGCATTGATATGAACATTTCATTTTAATATATGTTATTTAAACTACGCTCTCTCAAACTCTAGTAGCTCTTGTTCAGGGATTTGTAGTTGAGCGTTGTACAAAATACTCTAAGGGGGTCATTCCAACCTTGGCGGTCGGTGTTAAAGCGGCGGCTAAACCGCCAACAGTCTGGCGGTAAAAAAAATGGAATTCCGACCCTGGCGGAAACCGCCAACAGAGACCGCCACTTCAACACACCGCCCGCCACGGCGGGACAAACAAACTGCGCGGCGGTCACCGCCAACAGACAGGCGAGAGTCAATGTACCGCCCACCCCATCACAACCTACCAATCCGCCACCTTTTCCGGGGCGGTAGCCCCGCGGATAAAAACACGGCGGAAACAGCCATTTCGAACGGAAAACGCTCACCTCTATACACCCCACGAGGAATCTGGACAGCATGGAACCTGAACTCCACATCCTCCCAGCGATTGTCTACCTGCTCCTCTACCAGGAGCACGAACGTCGGCGCAGAAGACAACAGTGAGTACTACACCTACGACACAGGGGAGGAAAAAAATTACGGGGACACACATACGCGACACACCCACCCCCACCCTCACCCACTACAACACACACATCAATGCATAGCAACAACTCAAAGTTACACCCCCAAAACCCCCCCGGAAGAATGCAAAGACAAAAGGAAATGATTCTAAACATTGGAATATATTGTATCACTGGCTTAAAAATATATCACACATCTAAAACCTTTATATACATATATTTTAAAGTCCGATCATTGTAGCAGGCATTGTCCGTGGACCACTGGGCCCAAATCACATGGGCAAAGCCCACACAGGATACCTGACTCCAACGGAGAGAACACTGCAGGGGCATCAGATAGCAAAACTACAGGCACCTGAGGGGGAAGGGAAGGGGGGGCACCTCAGCCAGATGAGTCCACGACGCCAGATCCACAAGGGGCCTCCATGGCCACTGTTCCATCCTGGGGAGTGCAAAGCCACAGTCTCTCAAGTCTCTACATTGGGTGGCATGCCCACTGTTACATCCTGGGGAGTGCAAAGCCACAGTCTCTCAAGTCTCTACAGTGGGTGGGTTGCCCACTGTTACATCCTGGGGAGTGCAAAGCCACAGTCTCTCAAGTCTCTACAGTGGGTGGGTTGCCCACTGTTCAATCCTGGGGAGTGCAAAGCCACAGTCTCTCAAGTCTCTACATTGGGTGGTATGCCCACTGTTACATCCTGGGGAGTGGAAAGCCACAGTCTCTCAAGTCTCTACAGTGGGTGGGTTGCCCACTGGTACATCCTGGGGCGTGCAAAGCCACAGTCTCACAAGTGGATAACAGTCTCCACTGGTTCTGGAGGGGGACTGGTGCCCAGAGTGCTTCGTGCAGCCCTGCCCGACACAGAGGCGGGCCTGCCCCTTCCGCCAATGGGCCAGCAGTGCTTGAGACGGCGGTGCCCTGTTCAGCGGTGCTTGAGACGGCGGTGCCCAGTTCAGCGGTGCTTGAGACGGCGGTGCCCTGTTCAGCGGTGCTTGAGAAGGCGGTGCCCTGTTCAGCGGTGCTTGAGACGGCGGTGCCCTGTTCAGCGGTGCTTGAGACGGCGGTGCCCTGTTCAGCAGTGCTTGAGATGAAGGGCCCAGTTCAGCGGTGCTTGAGACGGCGGTGCCCTGTTCAGCGGTGCTTGAGACGGCGGTGCCCTGTTCAGCGGTGCTTGAGATGAAGGGCCCTGTTCAGCGGTGCTTGAGATGAAGGGCCCAGTTCAGCGGTGCTTGAGACGGCGGTGCCCTGTTCAGCGGTGCTTGAGACGGCGGTGCCCTGTTCTGTGGTGCTTGAGATGAAGGGCCCAGTTCAGCGGTGCTTGAGACTGCGTTGCCCTCTTCAGCGGTGCTTGAGATGAAGGGCCCAGTTCAGCGGTGCTTGAGATGAAGGGCCCAGTTCAGCGGTGCTTGAGATGAAGGGCCCAGTTCAGCGTTGCTTGAGACGGCGGTGCCCTGTTCAGCGGTGCTTGAGAGGAAGGGCCCAGTTCAGCGGTGCTTGAGACGGCGGTGCCCTGTTCAGCGGTGCTTGAGATGAAGGGCCCAGTTCAGCGGTGCTTGAGATGAAGGGCCCAGTTCAGCGGCGCTTGAGACGGCGGTGCCCAGTGCAGCGGTGCATCGGATGAGTGTCCAGCTCAGCGGATCCGGCCATGGCATGGAGGTCATCCGCCACCTGATCTGTGGCTGGCGGTGCCTTCCTGCCCATCTGTCGTGTGGCTGGCGGGGCCCTCCTGGGCTGCAGTACCGGGCCTGTGGGTGTCCTCCTGCCCACCTGGGATGGGGCAGGCGGGGCCCTCCTGGCCAGCTGGGCTGCTGGCGGACTTGTCGGGCGTGCTGCCCTTCCCAGCCTTCCCTGTTCGCCTGTGGCCCTTCCCCACCTTTGGCGGTGTGCCAGGTGGCACCACACTTCCTGCCGGAGCCATGGTAGGAATTTTGGTCCCTGGTGTCTTCAGCCTCTCGCGCCGTCCACTGACAATCTTCAGATATTTTACCGGGGGTGGGCTGGCCGTGCCTTGGCTCCTTACTGAACTGGCTGCCCTTGAGGGAGGGGGACTCCACAGTCCATGGCACACTGTCATTACAGGTCCCGCTTTTGTGGTGGCTGAGGTGCTGACTGGAGTCCTATGAGATGGACGGGGTGGGGGAGTTGTTGGAAAGAAGTCAAGTTTGGAAAGGAAAACCCATTTAGGAACAGAGGGACGGGTAGGTGTAGTGGGTATGGGAGTGGAGGAAGAGGTTGTGGTTGTAGGAGTCTTCAGTCTGGTGTCTTTGGGTGCAGGTGCTTGGGCTGGATGCTGTCGTGAGGTGGATGGCTGTTGGGTGGGTGGCTGCCTGCGTTTGTGTAGCTTGGAAGAGGGGGTCACAGTCACAGTGGGAGAGGACACAGGGGACGTGTAAATGGCAGTGAGGGTGGTGACTGCACGTGTGCGGGGGGTTCTGGTGGATGTGCTGGTGATGGACGTAGTGGCTGAAAATGTTGTGCATGCAGGTGTGAGTGGAGACGTGACAGGGAGGGAGGAGGGAGACGAGGAGGAGGGGGACACAGTGGAGGCAGTGGGTGTTGGTATGTCTGTATGTGGATGTTGCTTGTGTGAATGCTTGTGTGATGTGTGGTGCTTATGTCTGGATGAGCTTCCCTTGGGTGTTGAGGTGTGTGGAGGCTGGTCTGATGGTGTGTCTGGGATAGGCAGCGGTACAGTTGATAGGGTATGGGTGGAGGAAGTTGGAGGGGGGAGGCTAGAGACAGGGACAATTGCTGCCATCAGTGCTGAGGCCAGAGTGTTGAACGATCGCTGATGGGCAGCCTGACCAGAATGAATGCCCTCCAGGTATGCATTACTCTGGTGCACCTCCCTTTCTACACCCTGGATGGCATTCAAAAGGGTAGACTGCCCAACAATGAGCGTCCTCAGGAGGTCAGAGACCTCCTCACTGAGGGCAGCAGGGGTGACTGGGGTAGGGCCTGAGGTGCCTGGGGCGAAGGAGATGCCCACCTTCCTGGGTGAGCGGGCACGGGGCAAACACTGAGGGGCTGCTGGGAGGGCGGTGCTGGTGCGCTGGGTGGTGGCTGTACCTGTTGGTGCGGGGGGCACGGATGTTGCCGCCACCACAAGGGAGCTCCCTTCAGAGGACGAGTCCTTGTCACTAATGTCTGCACGAGTCCCCGCTGTGGAGCTCCCCTCACCCTCCGTCCCACTGGTGTATTCGGAATCCGTTGCATGGCCCTCCAGGGCCATGTGGGATGCAGCTCCCTCGTGCTCCGATGCCACTTCTCCTCCTCCTGATGATGCTAATGCACACATGAACAGGAAGACCACAAAAAAGGGGGGGGGGGAAATAAAGACATGTTGAGTGCATGCATTGGCGACACCGTTGGCGGAGAGGACAGACACAGAAGCCCCCTGCACTACGCCGCGCACTTGGGGTCCACTACTCAATCCGTGGGACATGGCCTACAAGCCTATGGACGACAACTGCACACATAGATGACACAGGGCCATGGATAACTGTACTTGGCACCCTACAGAGGTGGGGGGCGGGGGCACAGGGCCATGCTTTACGGAGGGGCCTAGCCTACAGAAATCGCCCTGGCCTAGGGATACCCACAGCCCTCCTCCCCGACCCAGACACCTCCACTGCGCGCAAAGTCAGCAGAATGAGGTTGTACTCACCCCCTTGTGTCTGCTGTGATGTCCTCACGCGCCCATCCAAATCGGGTAGGCCACCGCCAGGATCCGGGACATCAGGGGGGTCAAAGTACGACTGGCACCCCTCCCACGTTGGGAGGCCATCCCCAGCTGAGCCTCCGCCGTCTTCCTGCTCCAGCGTCGGATGTCCTCCCATCTCTTCCGGCAGTGGGTGCCCCGCCTGTGGTGGACCCCCACGGCCCGGACGTCCTTGGCGATGGCACGCCAAATGTCTATCTTCTGGTGAGCGCTGACCTATGTGAAATGTACAGGGGGAGAAAAAGAGTCATCACCTTCTGCACCCTCAATGTGAGTGGCCCCCCATCCCTACCCTTGCCATGTGGCACATCCTGTCATCCGTCGTCTGATGCATGCCTCATTCGCTCCCCTCCCCACCATCTTTCATCCACCCGACTCAACACAGGCATTGGCCACAAAGCATGGTCCCAGTGTACTTACCTGTTGGTCTGGAGGACCGTAGAGTAGCGCATACTGGGGGAGGACCCCATCCACGAGTTTCTCCAATTCCTGAGCAGTGAAGGCAGGGGCCCTTTCCCCAGTCGCATGAGCCATTGTCTCTTCCAGACCGAGGTCACAGCAGCACTTGCAGTGTAGGTCCTCTCCTGTTGAAGATCAGGTATCGAGTGATTAAGCTGATAGAAAATGGCGGTCACGCCCGCGGCGGTGCGTACCGCGGCGGTGCGTACCGCGACCGCCGGCACACATCGTTATTGGCTCCTGAGACCCATAGGGTTCAATGTTAACCAATGCTGTTTTGCGCCGCGGTCTTCGACCGCCTACCGCCACGGTGTGCCACGCCAGCGCATTGACCTCACATCCCATTGTCACACTTCACAGGTCAGGCAGCCGCCATTTCAAGGGCCCACATGGCTTACTTTTAACTGCGTCACACATACCTAGGCCTTGCATCAACACTCCTACAAACCATTCAATGCATTGGGAATTGTGTTTTGTGCAAACTGTGGTTACGTACCTGTGGGCTGATTGACTCTGTGCTCGCTGTTGTCCTACATAGGCACCGTCCGCTGGGACATGCGAGGAGATGGAGGAATCTTCCCGTGTACAGACTGCTGGTAGACCTGTCGACAATGGAGGAAAGACATGTCATACTGACATACAGGCTTGACCGAGCCACTATTCATGAACTGTGTGCCCAGCTGGAGCCAGACCTGATGTCACTCATCCGCCAACCCACAGGGATCCCACCTCTAGTGCAGGTGCTATCAGTACTCCATTTCTTTGCAAGTGAGTCATTTCAAACAACAGTGGCCATATCATCAGGGATGTCCCAGCCTATGTTTTCCAAGGTGTTGTCCAGAGTGTTGTCTGCCCTTCTGAAATACATGCAGAGCTACATTGTTTTCCCTGAGGTGGAGGATATCCCTACAGTGAAAGGTGATTTCTATGCCCTTGGACATATCCCCAACATCATAGGTGCCATTGATGGGACACATGTGGCTTTAGTACCCCCCAGCAGGAGTGAACAAGTGTACAGAAACAGAAAGAGTTATCATTCGATGAATGTACAGATGTTGTGTTTGGCAGACCAGTACATCTCCCATGTTAATGCAAGTTCCCTGGCTCTGTGCATGACGCCAACATCATGCGGAATAGCAGCATCCCTTACGTGATGGGTCAACTCCAGAGGCACCGTGTGTGGCTAATAGGTGACTCTGGTTACCCCAACCTGTCATGGCTACTGACCCTAGTGAGGAATCCCCGGACAAGGGCAGAGGAACGGTACAATGAGGCCCATGGGAGAACTAGGAGGGTGATCGAGCGGACCTTCGGCCTTCTGAAGGCCAGGTTCAGGTGCCTCCATATGACAGGTGGATCCCTATTATACTCACCAAAGAAGGTGTGCCAGATCATCGTGGCCTGCTGTATGCTTCACAACCTGGCTTTGCGACGCCAGGTGCCTTTTCTGCAGGAGGATGGTCCAGATGGTGGTGTTGTAGCAGCTGTGGAGCCTGTGGAGAGTCAAGAAGAGGAAGCCGAAGAGGACGACATAGACAACAGGAACACAGTAATACAGCAGTATTTTCAATGACACACAGGTAAGAGTCCAACCCGTCATATTACATATACTTAACCCCTACTACCTCTCTACTGTCTGACCTTTTCCCCCTGTGTATGGTAACTGAGTTGTTACTTTCCCTTCCATTTTCAGAGATGTGGGCCATACTGCGTGACATCTGCTTTGTTTCCCCATGGACTACAGCTGTGTGACAGTGGTATGTTGGCATCACAATGTAAATATGCATTTTGGGACGGTAATGTCTAATACATTAGTACAAAATCACAGCCAGACTCCTGATTGTTTTGTCAAATAACTGTTTATTTAAGTGTCCTATATTGGTGGGTGGTTGCAAGTCGGTGAGGGGTGATGGTGGAGGATTGTCCATGGCAGAGTCCAGACTATTAGTCTCACAGGTGCAATGTCCAAATGCCTGTGGAAAGTGGAGCATGGGCAGTATAAGAATGGTCAGGGTGTCAATGTGGGACAGTGGGATGACAATCAGGGAGGTATCCTTTCCTGGCGGGGGTCTTGGCATCTTACTCTGTCTTCTTCCTGGATCTCAGGGCCCGCTTGCGGGGTGGTTCTCCTTCTGCAGGGGGTGGGGTGCTGGTGGCCTGTTGATCCTGTGGCGGGGCCTCCTGTCCACTAGCGCCGGCGGAGGTGGTAGGCAGTTCTTGGTCCATGCTAGTGTCAGGGGCCCTTTGTCCTGCCACAGTGTCCCGCAATGTGGTGACTACCTGATTCAGAGCCCCTACAATGGTGGCCAGGGCGGAACTAATGTTTCGTAGTTCCTCCCTGAACCCCAAATACTGTTCCTCCTGCAGAAGCTGGATCTCCTGAAACCTGGCCAGGACCGTCGCCATCGTCTCCTGGGAGTGGTGGTAGGCTCCCATGATGGAGGAGAGGGCCTCGTGGAGAGTGGGTTGCCTGGGCCTGTCCCCCCCCTGTCGCACAGCAGCCCTCCCAGTTCCCCTGTTTCCCTGTGCCTCTGTCCCCTGGACCGTGTGCCCACTACCACTGCCCCCAGGTCCCTGTTGTTGTTGGGGTGGGGGGTTAACGTGGGTGCCCTGTAGTGGTGGACACACCGCTGATTGACGTGTCCTGGGGACTGAGGGATGGGCCCGCTGGGTGGGTGCTGTGCTGGTGTTGCCAGAGGGGGGAAGGTCTGCTATGGGCTGTGGCTGTCTGAGGGGAACCGACTGTCCCGAGGTCCCTGATGGGCCGGGCTGGTCATCTAGATCCATTTCGACAGAGGTGCTGTCCTCACTGTGGGCCTCTTCTGGGGGTGGAGTGGACATTTGTGGACCTTCCTGCGCGGTGACGTGGCGTTCGGGTCCTGCAGGGGTATAAAAGTATGGTTATTGCATTTGTGTGTGCCATAGCGTGTAATGGGTGGGTGCCCTTGTACCCCAGTGCTGGCATTCCCGTGTGGGGGCTTTTGTGACGGTGATTTGGTGGGGGATGGGTATGTGCAGTGTGCATGCTTTGGTGATGGGTGTCCATGCTTTGTGGTCGCATGCAGGGCTTGGTGTTGGGATGGGTGGGCTGTGATGTGGAGACATTTGCAAGGAGCAGGATGTGATGGGGGTGAGGGTGGGGGTATGAGTTGGCATGCTGGTGGGGTGGGGGGGATGAAGTAGTGAAGATGAGACTTACCAGAGTCCATTCCTCCAGATACTCCTGCGAGGCCCTCAGGATGCAGGATCGCCAAGACTTGCTCCTCCCATGTTGTAAATTCTGGGGGAGGAGGTGGTGGTCCGCCGCCAGTCGATGCACTGCGATGTTGTGCCTGGATACCATTGAACGCACCTTCCCCCGTAGGTCGTTCCACCGCTTCCTGATGTCGTCCCTATTTTTTGGTTGCTGTCCCACAGTGTTGACCCTATCGACTATTCTGCTCCATAGCTCCATCTTCCTGGCAATGGTGGTGTGCTGCACCTGTGTCCCGAAGAGCTGTGGCTCTAACCGTACAATTTCCTCCACCATGACCCCGAGTTCATCCTCGGAGAACCTGGGGTGTCTTTGTGGTGCCATGGGGTGGTGTGGGTGATGTGTGGGGTGGATTGTGTGGTGATGTGTATTGGTGTGTTGTGTGAAGTGCGTGGAAATATTGCTGGGTGAAAGTTAAATGCGCGTCTGGGTGCTCAGTTCTCTTTTTCTCAGTGCGTGGTCCTGATTCTGTAGAAGTGGGGGTTTGTGGGTGATGTGGGTGTGTGTTTTATATTGTATTGGGTGTGTGGGAGTGGTGTGTGTATGTGTATCAGGTGTGTGTATTAGGAATTGTCCAATGTGGCTGTGTTTTATAAATGTGTGTGTATTTTGAGCGCAGCGGTGTGTACCGCCAATGGAATACCGCGGTTGAAAGACCGCCGCGTGGATTCGTGGGTCGTGATAGTGTGGGCGTATTTCTGTTGGCGTGACGGTGGAGGTTTGGTCATCGCCAGTTTCTCGCTGGCCTTTGGTGTGGCGGACTTTTGTGGATGTCTGCATTTTGGCGGTTTGCCTGTTGTGGGTCAGAATGACCGTGGCGGTTTGCCGTGGCGGTATGTTGGCGGTCTTCTGATGGCGGTAAGCGGCTTTTACCGCCAAGGTTGGAATGACCACCCAAGTGTTCAAATTCCTCTGCTGTGTACGCACTCCCTCTCACCACCTCTCCAGCGCCCGTTTTTAATGATCTAATTGTCATTTTTGCCCTTTCTTTCCTGCCTAGCCACACAAGTAATTTACCTGTTTTATTCCCGCTTTCATATATACGTCTCTGCTATGCCAGATATAGTGTTCGTGCCTTGTGTTTGACCACTCTTTGATACTCCGTTTTCTTTAGGTCCATAGCCACTTTAGCTAGTGGAGTCTCCACATATACATTCTCTAACTATATCAATTCCTCTTCCAGTGTACTCATTCTTTCGCACCTTTTTTTGTCTCCTTTCTCGCCAAAGATAATAATCCCTCTATTTGTGGCCTTATATGCCTCCCACAGTGTCACAGGACTTTTCACTGAATCTTTATTTTCAACAAAATAACATTTAGCTGCTTTCTCTAGGCGTTTATTTCTTGCTTATTTTCCATTCGCCATGCTTCCATTCTCCATGACCTTCTAGGTTTCTGTGCCTTTGTATTTAGTGTTGCCATAAGGGGAGAATGGTCGCTCATACCCTGGCTATATATTTTACTTCTGTGACTCTGTGAAGGGAGTCACCTGTAGGAAATATGTAATCAAGTCTGGACTGCATGTTATTTTCCCTGGAATAAAAGGAATATCCATTCTTGCTTGGGTGGGGGGTCCTCCATATATCGTGTAAAGCCTGCTAGTTTACCATTTGTGGGCTCCCCTTCTGCCCTTGGACTCCTCCTCTCCTTTGTGGAGTTTTGTACCAAATTGAAGTTGCCGCCGAACATCACCAATGCCAGTGGAGCCTCCATCAACACATTACCCACTTTCCTCAGTATTTCAGTTTGGATCCTGGGGGGGGTAAACAGTGACTAACATAATTGCTTCAACCTCGTATTCTCCAAGAGTCACCATAGAGCATCCATTTATATCAGTCCATATGTGCCTGATATGAAATGGGAGTGTTTTCCAAATCAGGATCATTACACCCCATAAGCCTGATGTGTATTGTGCATGGCCTACCAGTTCATATTTCCCCCTTCCCATACTGCAGGGCTTGTTTATCTATTAAATAAATGTGTCTCCTGCAGATATATGATCTCAGGTTTCTTTCTATTAATTGTTCTCTGTACCAGATTCATATTTATTTTATTACCCAGGCTGTTAACATTCCATGATAGCAGTGCCAATGTCTGAGAGTGTGTCATGGTGGATATCGTCTACTCTTTTGTAGTGGGGTCAAAGTCACCCTGAATATTATGGTGAAGGTTGTCCTTATTCTCAGGTGTGTCATAGTGTCATAAAGTGTCCTTAAACCTACCCCTCACCCTATCTTACCATGCAGTGATTGTAAAACTGACCACCCCACCCCTAATTCATGGTATTTATACACCCTGAACTCAAACATTAACAAACTCTCCTTGCAATTGCCACTGGGGATCCGCTACCAGTTCCTCGTATAAAGTTGCCCACTAGTCAATGTCTTGTCCTCAGTATTCCTTATTTAATAAGCGATGTTCTGGCAAGCCCTGGTTCCCTCTTACCCCGATGCCAATCTTTTACTTACCAGACCTCAACCCGTCAGGATTCCACTTATCCCAAGCATTCTGATGTCATGGGTGTTACCACCCGCATCTGTCTTCTGTGTCCTGCTCTGTTACTGTCCGTTCCAAATCATTGCCGTCTTCCTCCAGTACAAGTGAGCTCCATCTGTTGTTGCTGAAAACGTTTGTACTCTGTTGCAGTTCCTTTACTATCTGTACTTGTGCCACCTTCATCTGTTCCTTAGTTGGGGGGGAAAGCGGTGTGTTTCTGACTGTTATTCTGCCTCCTTGGCTGCGCCAATTTCCATCCTCTGTCTCTTCCTTCTCTTGGCGGTGTGCCTGACCATAGACCTCCGTTTTCAAGCCATGCCCATGCTTCATGTGCAGTCTGGAAGAAGTGCATCTTCCCATCATGTTCCACTCGTAGCTTTGCCAGGTAGAGAAGCGAGCATCTAAGTTCTAATTGCCTTAGGACTTTTTTGACCTTTACAAAGGCCCCGCTCTACCTCTGTATTAGGTTTGCATAGTCTGGATACAAGTGGACTTAATTCTCCTGTATTGTCCAGGGCCCATGCTTTCTCGCTGCCAGGAGGATTACATCTCTGTCCCTGAAGTTCATTAACTGCATGATTATGGATCTTGAATTTGCCCCAGGTTTCGTTGGGAAGTATGGAGTTCTGTGTGCCTGCTTCACGGAAAAGAATCTGGGTGGGTTTACCTTGTAATACAGTTTATTCCAGCCATTCTTCCACAAATAGTTTGATGCTTGGCCCCTCTGCCTTTTCGGGGACTCCCACTAGTCGAACATTGTCAGAGGGATCTACCCTCTGCATCTGCCATCCTATTTGCCAGTTGTTTAATTGCCTTCTCCAGATCAGCACATTTCCTAGTTAGAGTCTTCACTTGTGGTTGGGTAATAGCCAGTTGATCTTCCGTCTCCTTCACTAGATTCTTCACTTGATCTATACCTTTCTTATGGTCATCCCTTAATAATCCCACTTCATTGGCTACTACTGCTATTTGTGTTTCTAGAGATACTATGACATATTTTATCGCTTGCAGTGTAGTCGCTGTATGCAGTGCCAAAGACGTGATGTCTTCACGTTTCTGAGGTACCTCAGTCTCTGTGTCTCCTTTGCCTCCATTGGGGGATCCCTCTCAGGTGTTCTGGGTGTACCAATGTTTTGTCTGATCTCCTTATCCCCTTCTTCAGTCCTCACTCTGTTACGCTTGGTAAGCATGGGGTGGCTTAGCGCTTCGCCATCTCAGGTAACTGGTTAGAATGTTCTTCAGCCAGCCCCTCTTTACAACCCTTGTTCTACTACACGTTTTCGGTATTATTTTTCTTTGAGTTTCAATTCTATATCTGTTTCCCGCCTCCTGATTGGTTGCGGCCTTGAGGTTTCCCTTTATTTGCATTGTTACCCTGCAGTCCTCTTCCATGCTGTATACTGTGTAGTTGAGATGGGGGAGATGGCCTATTCTCCTGCTCCACGTCGCCCGTCTCTCCTTTATCTCTCACTCCCTAGCTCCATATTATCACCTTCTCCGGTGGTGTGTCTTGCTCTGTTCCCAGTATTTCACACTTCTTGCACCCATTATCCACCAGTACTTGCTTACATATCTATGCCCGCTACTTTTGCGTGCGTGATAAGGTATGTGTTTGGGAAGGGGAGACGGGGTTGTCCTTCAGTCTCTTTCCCACTGTCTCATCACCTCACCTCACCTTACTTCTTCCATCTTCAGCCACACTGCTCCTTCACATTGTCAGCCTGTTTTGTCTCTCAGTGGCAGGGACTGGTTCTTCGGCTGCCGCTGATCTTCCCAGGCATACCAAGTGTCAGCAATTTGCCTCGGTTTCTCAGCCTCCCTGTTTTCGCTTGTCCTCTCCACTAATCAATGGCTCTACCTCCCAGTGCCGGGTTGCTCCAGTTTTTGGCTGTCGGTCTCTGGTATCCCTCTGGCATATTCCTGCTGCCATGTCATCGCAGCTGGTGAAGGGGGATCATACTCAAGTTTTCCCTCCTTTCCTTCAATTATGGGTCTGACACTGTGTGCGGCCTTTATACTTCTTTAGTGTTGTGGCTTTAAATTCGGCCTCCGCCACTGCCTTTCAACATCTCCCGGCACTGGGCAGTTCTCAAATCGGTCGCCGCTGCTCACCAAGTGCGCGCATTCCTGTCAGCGAGGTCCGCCAACTTTGTCCTCAGGATATTTGGACCTCGGGACTTTGGAGCCCTCAGGATCTCCAAAAACTGCATCTGACTACATGGATCCGTTAGGCCACACCCCCCACCCCCATTTGGATTTGTTAATGTTTTTTTTATGACGGATGCAAGAGATGGGGGTTGCAACATCAAACCAGAGCTGCTGATATCTAGGGAATATGAGGATGATTTTCTAACCACAGTCTCTAAATTTATCACAATACCACAAACGTAGACCTAGACCAGAGCACAAAATCAAGTTATGCTTGCCCTGTTCAGGAACAACCAGGAGCCAGACTGGTAGCACTAGGGCCCCAGGATAAACTCTGAACTGGCTTTAGGATAAGGTATGTTTTGTCCAGCTTTATACAATGTCAATTGCAAGGCATGCATCAGAGAGGGGATGCCCTTGCTTGACTGTGCAATACGAAATAAATGGATAAGCATGTCATAGGCCCACAGCTTCATCTATGTCCCTGAGAGCCTTGATAAACTTCCGAGTGGTTGGATAAGAGTGAAACCCATTAGGTGAGCATGGCTGGTTTGAGTCTACGTCTGCAGTGCGGCTAATGCAGGAGCAGCCCTGTGGACTGAAAGATTATCTTCATGCTTATCTTTTGTGGGAGCATGTGACAATGGAGCATTGTGAACTGTTGGCTCGAAGCACAGATGGTTATATGAGATGTATTTATCTTGAGGTTCTGTGAAGAACTGCTCTACAAATGTAGACTGCTGAATAAGCAGAAGTATACGCATAGCGAAAAAGGGAAGTTAATCCAATCTGGTGAGAGTGCAGTCTGAGTTTTTAAGTCATCTCTCTAAGTATTGCAGTTTGTGCCTTTTCCACCGAACTAATTCAACTAAATCACCTGATAACAATTATTTGCAGGTGAAAAGGCAAGTACTGGAACTGTGTGCATATACACATGAAGCAAGTTGGTCACCCTATGCAGCCCGCTCTGGCATACTGCAAGCGATGGCCTTTTCCAGTTGAAATCTGAATCAGAGCGCTGGAGACCACACAAAAATGCATTGTACATCTGGCTAAAACATTCTTAAAGATGCCTGTGGTAGTTATATTAAAATTTATTAAAACCCGATGGTTCATGCAGCTTTTTGGGAGCTACCCACAGAATAGGATATTGCCCAGTATCTAGAGCCGCACTTGTCATTGTTAAGTGAATCCCCTTTCATATCAGGACTTATAATAACAATCCCTGGGAGAGGACTCGGGAACCTCTTTTGCAGTAAGTGGGATAGAAAAAGAGCGAGCACATCACATCTTCCTCTAAGAAGATTCTTCCAGAGATGTTTAGGAAGGGACGATAATATGGAAGCATCTCTAAATGGTGGGCACTCCGAAAGAGCAGATTAATGCAAGGGATGGCAACCCTCCTGCATCTATGGAGGGACTCCATTAGGGATGGGCGGAACTCGCAGAGTTACCTAAAAACTCCATTTGTTTCTGCGGGGTTCAGCGAGTAGTGGAATTCAGTGTACAGGGAGTGCAGAATTATTAGGCAAATGAGTATTTTGACCACATCATCCTCTTAATGCATGTTGTCTTACTCCAAGCTGTATAGGCTCGAAAGCCTACTACCAATTAAGCATATTAGGTGATGTGCATCTCTGTAATGAGAAGGGGTGTGGTCTAATGACATCAACACCCTATATCAGGTGTGCATAATTATTAGGCAACTTCCTTTCCTTTGGCAAAATGGGTCAAAAGAAGGACTTGACAGGCTCAGAAAAGTCAAAAATAGTGAGATATCTTGCAGAGGGATGCAGCACTCTTAAAATTGCAAAGCTTCTGAAGCGTGATCATCGAACAATCAAGCGTTGCATTCAAAATAGTCAACAGGGTCGCAAGAAGCGTGTGGAAAAACCAAGGCGCAAAATAACTGCCCATGAACTGAGAAAAGTCAAGCGTGCAGCTGCCACGAAGCCACTTGCCACCAGTTTGGCCATATTTCAGAGCTGCAACATCACTGGAGTGCCCAAAAGCACAAGGTGTGCAATACTCAGAGACATGGCCAAGGTAAGAAAGGCTGAAAGACGACCACCACTGAACAAGACACACAAGCTGAAACGTCAAGACTGGGCCAAGAAATATCTCAAGACTGATTTTTCTAAGGTTTTATGGACTGATGAAATGAGAGTGAGTCTTGATGGGCCAGATGGATGGGCCCGTGGCTGGATTGGTAAAGGGCAGAGAGCTCCAGTCCGACTCAGACGCCAGCAAGGTGGAGGTGGAGTACTGGTTTGGGCTGGTATCATCAAAGATGAGCTTGTGGGGCCTTTTCGGGTTGAGGATGGAGTCAAGCTCAACTCCCAGTCCTACTGCCAGTTCCTGGAAGACACCTTCTTCAAGCAGTGGTACAGGAAGAAGTCTGCATCCTTCAAGAAAAACATGATTTTCATGCAGGACAATGCTCCATCACACGCGTCCAAGTACTCCACAGCATGGCTGGCAAGAAAGGCTATAAAAGAAGGAAATCTAATGACATGGCCTCCTTGTTCACCTGATCTGAACCCCATTGAGAACCTGTGGTCCATCATCAAATGTGAGATTTACAAGGAGGGAAAACAGTACACCTCTCTGAACAGTGTCTGGGAGGCTGTGGTTGCTGCTGCACGCAATGTTGATGGTGAACAGATCAAAACAATGACAGAATCCACGGATGGCAGGCTTTTGAGTGTCCTTGCAAAGAAAGGTGGCTATATTGGTCACTGATTTGTTTTTGTTTTGTTTTTGAATGTCAGAAATGTATATTTGTGAATGTTGAGATGTTATATTGGTTTCACTGGTAATAATAAATAATTGAAATGGGTATATATTTGTTTTTTGTTAAGTTGCCTAATAATTATGCACAGTAATAGTCACCTGCACACACAGATATCCCCCTAACATAGCTAAAACTAAAAACAAACTAAAAACTACTTCCAAAAATATTCAGCTTTGATATTAATGAGTTTTTTGGGTTCATTGAGAACATGGTTGTTGTTCAATAATAAAAATAATCTTCAAAAATACAACTTGCCTAATAATTCTGCACTCCCTGTATCACTCTGCTTGCGCTGATTTTAGTACTGGTAGCTTGTCTCGCACTAAACAGTCAGTGCAAATTCCGCCACGTGGCTCTCCAGAGGGCGCTACTTTTAAGCTGCTCGAGTAGATTTTCTAGTTGAGCAGTGTCTTGCTCAACTTGAAAGGCAGCTTTCTCAATGCAAGTGACTTGCCGCGACCCCCTCGCAATGAGAAATCTCAGCGGGAGCCGGTCTAGTGCTCAATTTTCTTGCTTGACAAGTTAACATTTGCGAGTCGTGTGCCAGAAAAAGCTCTGTCACATGGCAGTTGATGGAGTTTTCCAGAACTTTGTGCTCTGAGTGTAGTGCGGAGTGAGCAAAACTCTGCCATAGGAGCAGAGTTTACCACTCACTCCTGGCCTCCATAAGAAGTTCAACAAACATTTAAAACAAATATGAGGCCTGTGAGTTTGGAGTAATGAACCTAAGGGCCAGCGAGCAGAGGCTGCACTTCAAAAGGTGGGAAAATCCTTAAAGGAGATGGCGTCTACGGAAACACAGGTTTGAGAATGACACGTTTGTGTATGCTCTCACCAATCAATATAGCCTGCACAACGCAAAGAGTTGGCTAAGTCTCATCGCAGAAGCTGACGACAAACAGCGCTGTTAGGAGGCCCAGATATTTTATGAGGCTAACTGAGAGAGATTTCCACTAGGTAAAAACCAAGTGGCAGAAGAATGTAAGGAAACTTAAGGAAATTATTTTAGTAACATTAAAATGTTTTTAGAATGCTGGTTATCACAGAAATAGATTTTCCAAGTAAATATTCCACACATTTGGCGTAGACAAGGTTTTAAAAAAGAAAGGGCTATATTTTCTTTGTGCGTACCCAAACCTATGGCTGTTTTTGAGAAACATATTCAATAATAAATACTGTGGACTCTTTAAGAACTTGAAACAATATATTATTTTAATTTCTACTGCATCAACTTAGGGAGCCTTGGCACTGCTGAGAAGATAATTGTAAGTGTGCTATACATACGTTCTGTGATGAAAAAGAAAAAGCAGAATCATCTCATTATAAATTTTCATGTGAATATTTACCTCTTTCTTTGAATGGCATGCCTAATTAACTCACAATTGTGTGCAGCACGACTGAAACCGTAATTTTATGCTTACATATATTGGGCCTTATTCACAAAGGAATGTGTGAAGAAAGTTCCACATCTAAGCTTCAGAATTTATGACTCATTTGTAGAAATCCAAGAGGGGGCAGGCAATGAAGCCTATGAAATGCAAAATGTATGTGCAGAATGGTATGGGATTAACAAGCATGATTGGCATACACCTGCTTTCCCTAACCTTACATTCCACATGATGCAGAGTCAAAGGCATGAGGTCAGAAAATTACTGAAATAGTAAAAAGTATATTTTTGTTTACCTTTTGTATTCCAGGAATAATATTCTAGGACAAATATTACCTTGTTACGCAAATGTATTCGGCAGCACCTACATTTTGTTCATATGTGTCTAACCTTAAATGCTGACTGTAGCAAAAGCATTCCAAATGGTTGGGAATACCCACAGTGTTACAAATGTGGGGGTATTCAACTCTCTTGCCTCTCATTTCCTTAACTCCTCTCATAAACCTTCTCTGGCAACACAGACAGCTGCAGGAAAGATATAACTGTGATATTTACCAAGTATCATTAGAGGAAAACAATTTATGGACACTGCACTTACACATATTTGAATTTGTGAGCCGCATATAGGAATTTGTTAGAAATTGGGTCTCTAGTTGGCAGTGGTTTACACCCTGTCCGAGTAGGGACCCTCACTCTAGTCAGGCTAAAGGGGTCACACATCTAAGATAACCTCTGCTCACCCCATTGGAAGCTTGGCTCAAGCAATTAGGCTTATCTCTGAGGCAATGTGTAAGGTATTTGTACACTCACACACACACACACAGTAACACAGTGAAAACAATACAAAAGTAATCTGCGCTAGTTTAGAAAAATATCCATTATTTATCTGAGTAAAATAAGACCCAATCAATAAAAACCCGACATAGACAAGTCAAGATATCACTTTTTACAAGTGTAAGCACATTTTTATCCATAAGAATCAATGTATGTATCTCTTTAGCACAAAGTACCTGAGATGCGTCAAAAACAAAGACGATGCAGGCAACATGGGAGTTGAGGCGCTGGAAAAGCAAAGCGATACATTGGTTTGCTTCACACAGGAGGTGATGCGTTGATTCTTTCCTCGCAGATTAGATGATGCGTCAGTTCCTTACTGGCAGGGGAGGCGATGCGTCAATTCTTTCCTTGCAGGAAAGGCAATGTGTTGATTTCCAGACATGTAGCCTTGGTTCCTTACCACAGTGCGGGGTCGACGACAAACTGCCACCCAGGGAAGATGAGTTGAAAAAATCCAGACAGGCTGTTTTGATAGGACCACAGGGAAACAGGCGCTGCGTTGATTCTGCAGCTGTAGGGCTGGCGCTGAGGTGATTCTTCAGCTGTGAGACAAGCGCTGTGTCATTTCTTCTAGGGCTGTGCATTGATGCATGGAGTTTCTCCTTCAGATCACCATGTTGCACTTCCAAGGGCGATGGCACCACTTAGCAAGTCAGGACTCTCAGCAGAAAAGCCCAGCAATAAGAGATGACATCTTTGATGTCCCTGAGACTTCTTAAAAAGGAGGCAAGCTCAGTTTAAGCTTTGGAGAGCCTTTGGAAGCAGGATGTAGAAAGTTAAGTCCAGTTCTTTCACTCCCAGGACAGAAACAGCAAACAACAGACCTGCGCAATAAAGCAACAGGCAAAGTGGCAGCCCCTCCTGCAGCATCCAGTGATTTTTCATGGCAGAATTTCCTCAGTCCAGAAGGATTCTGACTATGTGGTGTCAGAGGTCCAGTACTTATAACCATTTCTGTTTATGAAGTAGGCAGACTTCTAAGAGAAGCCTCTTTAGTGCACAAGACCCTGCCTTTCCTGGCTCTGGCCCCAGACACACTCCAGGGTGTGGGAGACTGCTTTGTGTGAGGACAGGCACACTCCTATTTAGATGCAAGTGTCAGCTCCTCCCACTACTCTAGCTCAGGAAGACCCATCAGCCTGGTGATGGGCCATCAGGATATGCAGGGCACACCTTAGCTCCCTTTGTGTGACTGTCTAGAGTGAATGCTCAAACAACCCAACTGTCATCCCTACCCAGACGTGTATTCAGCTAACACGCAGAGGCACAGAATGGTTAAGCAAGAAAATGCCTTCTTTCTAAAAGTGGCATTTTCAAACTCACAGTTCAAAAAGCAACTTTACCAAAAGATGTATATCTAAATTGTGAGTTCAGAGACCCCAAACTCCAGATCTCTATCTGCTCCCAATGGGCAACTACATTTAAAAGATATTTCAAGGTGGTTTCTATGTTGCCGTATGGGAGAGATAGTCCTTGCAATAGTGAAAAACGAATTTAGCAGTATTTCACCATCAGGATATGTAAAACATGCCAGTACATGTCCTACCTTTTAAATGCACTAAACACTGCCCATGGAGCTGCCTTAGGCCACTTTAGGGGTGACTTATACGTAGTTAAAGGTTTGGAAGGTTTGGAACTGGTGAGTGGCTGCGCTTTCCAGGTTGAAATGGCAGTTTAAAACTGCACACACAGACTCTGCAGTGGCAGACCTGAGATGTTTGCAGGGCTACTCAGCTGGGTGGCACAATCAATGCTGCAGGCTCACTAGTAGCATTTGATTTACTGGCCCTAAGCACACCTGATGCACTACACTGGGGACTTACTGGTAAATCAAATATGCCAATCATGGATAGACCAATCGCCAATACAGTTTAAACATGCAGCACTTGCACTTTAGCACTGGTCAGCAGTGGTTAAGTGCCTAGAGCTCTAAAGCCAACACAACAGATCTGAAAAAATAGGAGGAAGAAGGCAAAATGTTTGGAGATAACTCTGGAAAAGGACCATTTCCAACAGAACTGAATACACAATTTACAGCTATTTGCATGAATACTTCTCATCTATCTATGAAATTTTTTTGTGAAGCAGGCACTAATGTTGGTCTGACTTGGAAGTGTCAAACCGGCCACAACTGCTTTGCTTGCTTCTTGGACTTCAAACAAAGCTGATGCTCTTCTCATGAACATGGTTAAAATGTGGTTATTGTGCACTTAGGCATGTTTTCTCCAACATTCGTTCTTTCCACCAATATGAGTAAGAAAGTTTGATAACTTCTCAAAAATATTTATTGTATAGTTAGTTAAAACCATTACAAATAAATCAAAATCACATTTGAGATAAAAAAAAATCAACAGCATTACAGCTTTAAGATATAACAAAAAGTAGTATGACTCTAGCTCTTATTACAAAAGAGTAACAATAATACAGTGGCGAGTTAAAATGCAATAAGAATTCTTACACAGTGCAACGGCAACAGCAAAAATAATGCAGCATCTAAAATTACAAATGGTCTTGATTAAAACTCAAATGTCAAGTGTCAGCAAAGCCAAGCAAAGAAAGGTGCTGAAGGCTCACTCGTCTGACCATCAAATAGATTAATAACTGTAGAAAAGATCAGTGGAGTGTATGCTAATTAATGTTTAAAGTGCAAATTACTAGACCACCTAACATACGGGGCCTTTCACTAAAGTGCATTGTGCATGGGAATCTTACCATCCACATAGGGTTTAATCATTATTGCAATGTACATGGAATTCCAAGTCTATGAAAAAAGCCAGTCACACTAATGCAGGGTAGAGTTTTGTGCCAAATATCATTAGATTGGTATGTCTGCATATAGCAAAGAACGGGCTTTATGCAGAAATTACAAGTCTATAAGTCTACGAGCATTCAGTTAAGTGCAGTGTCATACCAATTACCATTGTATTTGTGTATTCACGGTCATCAGAAGCTGGCAGTCAGAGCAAAGGAATGCAACAAGGAGGTGTTATGTTTGTACCTGGCCAGGCGCTGTTGCCAGAGATGGAGAGGTATCTTGCAAGCTCCTTCTGGCAATGGCCATGTATTTGCTGATGTGGGCCAGGTATTTTACAGCCTCAAATGTGTAGATGCATGTCATGTTCATCTTTGCATGTTCTTATGCCCTTTTGATGAAAAACAGACCTTAAATAGACTTGCCTCTGGGCAAGCAGTGCTGGACAGCAACATATAATATGCGTAGCCGATTCCGGGGAGGCTTTGCATAATCAGCACTTCCCAGTGCCCATGGGAGTGGTCTTCCAGTGTGTCCTGTGTTCATTTAGCAACACAAAGGGTTGATGGGCAGAATGCTGAAACTTTTCGAACACTCACCCCCAGACACAGACCTGGGTTTAATCCATCATTCTTATACTCACCATGCCACCCGGGTCGGACCCAGCCATATGCAAATCAGTCTTGGCCCTGTTCCCCATGGGAACAGTCCAGCCCAAACTGCCAAGCCAGGTCCTCCTTGGACTGGAAACAACCACCCTGGGACCAGTTTCAGGGCATCACCCTACATCAGCCACGCTAGCTTGAATGTAGTGGCACAGAGCACCGGACCCACATCTGGGCATACCCTTCCCCCTTAGGGCAACTTTGTCAACAAAAGGATGATGGACGTAGTACTGAAACTTTTCAAACACACACTTCAATCACAGATCTGGGTTTAATCTATAATTTTTTTGCTCACCATGCTACCCCAATTTGGACTCAACCATATGCAAATCAGTCTTGATCCTGTTCCCCATGGGAACCGTTCAGCCCGAACTGCCAGGCCAGGTTCTCCCTGGAACTCAAACAAGCATCCCTGTGTGTACCTGGTTGGCACAGCTCCCGGATATTAAAGTCTCCAGCAACAATGTACTCATGGCCAGGATATTCATTCACAACAGATCTAATCAAAGTGGCAATGTTTTTAACGTTTGCGACTTTGGAGGATTGATATACAGGTTTAGTGCTATAGTGGGGATAGGTGTTCCACCTATTACCAGTCCTTTGATTTCCAGAACCTGCACATCGTAGGAGGGAAGACTATATGCCTTTGTTTTCTCTTGCAAGTCCAAATTTACATAGATGGAAAGGCCTCCTATTGACCTCACAGAAATATTTTTCATTTGGGCTGGTATGTGAATTGCATGAAAGCCTTGAATGGCGAAGGGCACAGTCAACCATGTTTCTTGCAGAAAAGGGTTGTCAGCAGTTTGCAGAGTGACATTTATATTAGATCTGATTGTGTAGAGGCCTGCCACGTTCCATCTTATAACCTTAATTGTGGCTCTATGCAGTGACTTATTTCTCCCGTTATGGCGTGATGGAGGACTACCCATGAGCCGTAAGGACTGTCCGCAGCCAAGAGCAGTTGGTGGAATTAGTGCTTCGACCAGTTGTCTCTTGGAGGGTTATTGTCTGCTGCGCCACATGTCAGTTGGATCCTTTCCCGTGGTCAGCTGCCTTGCTTACTTTGTTCCTCTCAAAATGCTGAAGACTGTCTTGTCTTGCAGCAGAGCTCCTAGTTTGTCAGGAGTGTTTTGCAGGTTTCTTTGTCGAGCTTGTTGTCTTTCTGCTAAAGTGTGCAGATATTTTCCCTGGACCAACATACTTACATTTATTCCCCATTCCTGTAATTTCCCAGCTTTGCCATAGTTTTTGTGACATCTGCGGTCTCGGACCATTCTGTTAGGGTGGAGTCTTTTTAGTTGGTCAACATGCTGTTCTTAAATTGCACAGATAGCAGACGCGCCAATGTGAGATATTCGAGCGACGGAATATTAAGAGATATAACATTTTTGGCCTGTTTAATGTGTCTCAGGGCCCTCTTGTCTTTAACTCTGGAGTGAAGATCAAGACAAGATTGCTAGGTGCCAACAGTTGCTCAAACTTTGCTCTTTAAATATTTGCACTGGGGGATAACTGTTTGCCTTTTCCCTGAGTGTCAGTATTGGTCCGATGGAGATTCAGGCCCAAAGTTTGATAACTTGCTAAGGCAAAATATAAGCAAGGGTGCAACCTACTTTGTACTAATAATAACAAACCCTTATTTTTTTATGGTGCTTCATACCACACTTTTGCCTTTTATAAGTGCAGTAAATAAGTGTTATTATATCACAATGTAATGGTATTAAATTTACTTACTTTAGAAGAATAGAAGACATAGGTGGTCATTACAACCTCGGCGGTCTTTTCTGAAGACCGCTGAGGGACCGCCGTGCGGAAGACCGCCAGTGGTCGCGGTTTTCCGCTCGGCCTATTATGACCGTTGGCAGCTCTCCGTCCTTTTACCGATGGAGAGCCTCCAACACCCATACTGGTGGGAGGCGGGGAAGTGGAGGTTGCTCCACCTCCACCGCCACGCCAACAGAACACCGCCCAGTGAATCACGTCCTGTGATTCGCCGTGGCGGTGTTCTATTGGCGGTGTGGTGTTGGCGGAGCTGCCCCCATGGCTCCCGTCCCCTCCCGGATGATCGTCAGACCAGGTAAGTCGATCGTCCGTGAGGGGAGGAGGGTCGGGGGGGGTGTTGTGTGTTGTGTGGGTGCATGGGGGTGTGCGTATGTGTGTGAGTGCGTGTATGCTTGCGGGGAGTTGTGTGTATGGGAATGAGTGCGTGTATGTCTGGGGTATGTCTGTATGGATGTGTGAGTGTATGTTTGAATGTGGGTGTGCGTGTCTTACTGTGTGTGTGGATGTAGGCATGTATGTCGGCATGTGTGCGTGTAAGTGTGTAGGTGGTGCCTGCGTGCGTGTCGTGTGGGTATGGGTGATGTGCTGTTGGGGGTCGGGTGGGGAGGGGGGCCCTGCCACCTTTGGGGGGTGGCAGGGGTGGTGGAGGGTGTAGGAGAGGGAGTCGGGGTGGGGGGTGGGGGAGACCCCTATCAGTGCCAGGGAAGGAATTCCATGGCACTGATAGTGCTTACCGCCATGGATTTCATGGCGGTTCAAACCGCTGGAAATCCACGGCGGTAAGCCGGGTTCAAATACCGCCGGCGGTCTAGTGACGGGCGCCGGGCTGGAGACCCAGGTCTCCAGCCCAGCGGTCGTCTCCGCCATGGCTGGCGGAACGGAGAACCGGCGGATGACCATGGCGGTAACCGCCATGGTCATAATTCCCCAAAGTAAGACCGCCAGCCTGTTGGCGGTCTTACCGCCGGTTTAACACCGACCGCCAGGGTTGTAATGACCCCCATAGTCAGCCTTGTCTGGATTTGAAAGTGGGAACTGCCGTTCACAACTTATCTCAGTAGTGAGCGTTTGAATCACTGAATGGTCCTGCTAGTTAAATGGCCCCCAAGACTTTATGCTTAATCAGGTCTTTAACTCCTTCGCTGTCTGGGTGTCAAGGCATTTGGCTAACTTTAGCATTTGTTTGTAGGTCCTGGCAGCAACAACATTGGTATCATGAGGTTCAGTTTCTAACCAGTAACTGGATCGACATTAGCATTTGATATTTCAAAGCCTAAATGTCAAGCCTGCAGATCTGAGAAATCCAGACAAAGAATACTGAGTAGGGATCTCTTTCCCTAATTTATGAAAGTGTAGTACATGATGCACCTTGTCAACAAAGTCCATGGTCCCAAGTTTAGAATTGTGCGTCCTCTTTGTGAGCCGTTATCTTCCATTTTGGGGGAGCAGGAACTTTAAGTAATAGGAAAGATTGGTCTCATCATGGTCAAAATAATGTGACATTTCCACTCAGCAGAGTCAACATTGCACTTCCAGGCAAACCATCTGCATGCCTGAGGTTTCTGCTTCCCATGTCTCTGGAATTGTATCTGGTGGTTCTAATGGGTGATTATGCGACCCTTTCAAGCACAGAATAATTGCTGGGACACTAGGAGATCATCTATCAGAGGCTCAGTAAACTAATACTTTTCCTTTGCTATTTCGTCTTGTACATAGAGTTAGCAGGGCCAAAGAAGTAGTTGTTTTTCAAAGGTGAGCAAGCAGTATTCTCGATGTGCAGAAGGTCTGGAAACCATACTTTCATTACATCTAAATGCCTTGAGAGTTATCTTCACTTCAGAGCTCCAAGCAATCTTTCCAGTGCTGTTTTGGATAATGTATCATTTGTCTTTCTCAATGACCTATGCCCCATCTAGCTTCTTATCAACTTCACTTTCTACCTTAGTCAGCTCCTCCATTTACCTCCTGATGCTCCTTCCAGCTTCTTTGACTTGGGATGACCTACAAATGTTACCACTGTTCAGAGCTGGAATGCATGAGCACCCCAAACCATTAAATTCACCTCCGTGGGCAGTGCTAATCTTAAGTGTCGCTTTGGTGAAATATATACCATCTAATCTCAGTGCCAACTCCACTAACTTAATCGTATGACTTGTGCTGCACGCTGCCCTTTCTACACATATGCACATGCTTGCCAATTTATGTGTTTTTGGCATCCAGTCTAGAAATAGTCAAATCAACACCGAGGTAGCTTTATCTTACACCTTCCTTCCAACCTAAATGTGTAGGTAAATTCCAGAATAGTTAAACAAGGGAAAGGGAAGCAGAGAAGATAGCGTCACATACCCTTGCCAAACTGGTATTACTCTTGGAAGTAATATAAAGAATGTAGTGTTAGCACAATTTGTGTGGAGTTGCCACCCAGTATATATATCCCAAAGGGTACATGCATGAAAGATACCACGTATGCCACATTGGCCCAGGCGGACAGTGCACAGACGCTACATAGATGGGACTGAACTATTTAGTCTTCACAGTTGGGGATCAACTAAAGTGATTAAATGAGTGTGAGTAGGACAGCTTTTGATGTTAGGGAAAACAGCTTGCATTTTTATACTGCTTCATATGAGGCATCTTCAGTTTTTAAGTACTGTAAATAACAGATATCTCTACTGTTAGAAATGGGGTCTTCTGGTTGGCTAGGGTATGCACCTAAGCCAGGCAAAACCCACCAACTCTAGTCAGGGCAAGGGAGTTACACGTCCAAGATAACCTCTGCTCACCCCTTGGTAGCTTGGCACGAGCTGTCAGGCCTAACCCGGAGGCGATGTGTAAAGCGTTTGCACAACACACGCAACACATGCGAAGCAATATGTACACCACAAAGTAAACACAACACTGAGCTATGTAAAAATAAACTATTGCACAAAACATAATTAGACCAAACATTACATGTCAGAAATACACTGCTACCTTAGCAGTTGTAAGGACGTTACACAGGTTACTAATACTCTGCAATAATAAGCAGTTGTCACATTAGAACACGTAAGTACTCAGGATTCTGCAACATAAGCAGTAGTCAGGAATCACAGTAAAGAAATGTATGTACTTGTCATAAACACATCATAAATATCCATAAAAGGAACATTAGAGAACATATGGCAAGTCATAAAAACATATATCTGCATGTCACGCCCGTAAAAGGAACATCAGCACACATATGTAACATCATAAAAGTAGGCAGGTACATATAAACCAATAATGTCCATCCCAGGACAATCAGAAATATATATACGTCTTTCATAGAGTACCTGTTTTATGATGCGAGGCACTCCTAGTGCCAAGAAGATGAACGTAGGGGCCCCCGGCGCTCCTGTGTGCGAAACGGGGGCCACGTGTTGCTCCTGGGGGAGGGGGGCGGTCTGCACCCTCTATAGTATTTGTAACGGGTGATATCTGGAGAGCCCCCCTGGGCCTTCACTGGCCCTCCAACGAGGGGGGCCAAGCAAGCCCAATCAACAACAAGGGCCCAAAGACGAACAAGTGGGGCTCCCGATGAGGCTTCTGCTCCACCTGCAAGCATCAGGGAGACTGGAGAAAGGGTTGCCGCCCCTCGCTTCTTGCAGGGGCTGCAATGACTTTGTGGGCTCGTAACTGTGGCCCCTCTCCCCTACCTCAGCGGGGATCAACAGCCTGCAACCGTGTCCTCGTGGTCAGGCTGCCTCTTGGGGAGACACAGCTCCTCTCTCCTCGTTCGGCTGGGCCGTGGCGGTGATAGCGCACCAAAAGAGGTGCCTGTTTGTGCCCTGGAGGTACCTCTAGACAGCCTCCCGTACCCCATTGGTACTTGTGGGAGCACAGTTGCTCCAATCTTCACTGTTTCATACCCTGGGGGCACCATAAGATGCATGTTTAAGACATGCTCGAATAATCTGGGCTGCGGCGGTGATTCTCCCTCGCAGGGCCCAGGAAAGCACACCTCCAGGCGCGTTTCGGGGAAAATGGCAAGGCACTTTTCCAGGCACGTTTTGGAGGACACAGCAAGGCGTTTCTCTAGGCGCCCAAGAGATTAATAAAAAAAAAAGCTCCTCATGCCCTATGTAATCAGGGCACAGTGCTCCCTTGTGCTGAAGAGCAGAGGTATGAAGAGAGGCAGGGACCACAGCACCCAGTCCCTGGGAGACACAAAGCGGAGCACAGGCTAGTGGGGCCCAGCAACAGGCCTGCACAAGGTGGGTGCAAACAGTGGCAGTTCCTCCTGTGGGTCACAGGTCAGCACAACAGCAGCAGTCCATGGCGGTCCCTGGTGAGTCCTCCCAGCAGCCTTCTGTGTCCAGTTCCAAGTATATTTCTTGTCCCAAAAATGTCTAAATTGTGGGGAAAATCCCCCTGTACTTATACTCAGTTTATAGTGTGTTTTAGGAGGAGGAGAGGGGGTTTCAACCAGTTACAACTGGTTCTGGGAGTGCCCCCCCCTCTCTCCACTAGCACAGGCTCCAAACATCAGTAGGGGGGGTTAACGACCCTATTGTGTGAGGCCAGGGCACAGCCTTTACAAATGCAGGTGTGCCCGCCTCTCCCTTCTCTCAGCCCAGGAAGACTATTCAGTATGTAGATGCACCTCTGTGACACCTCCACCCTCCCTGTGTACAGCCTGTCCGAAAAGTATGTACAAAGCCCAACTGTCACTCTGCCTAGACGTGGATTGGAGTCAAGCTGTAAAACACCAGAGTCATAAGCACAGAGAAATGCTCACTTTCTAGAAGTGGCATTTCTGTAATAGTAATCAACAATACACCTACACCAGTAATCAGCATTTCTTACCATCATTACAACCATATCCATATCAAACATGCTTACGCTACCCCTCATAAATTAGAAAATACCCCTTACATATAGCGCAGGGCATTTCCAATGCAATCCTATGAGAAGGCAGCACTCACAGCAGTAAGACACCAAGTTAGGCTGTTTCTCACTACCAGGACAGGCCACATTACTAGGCACTTGTCCTGCCTTCTACATACATGGCACCCTATCCATAGAGCTAGCTAGGGCCTACCTTAGGGGTGACTTATATGTAGTAAAAGGGGAGTTCTGGGTCTGGCAAGTACATTTAGATGCCAGGTCCCTTTGGCAGAAAACTGCGCACACAGGCCCTGCGCTAGCAGGCCTGAGACAGGTTTGAAAGGCTACGTCAGTGGATGGCGCAAGCAGCACTGCAGGCCCACTAGTAGCATTTAATTTACAGGCCCTGGGTATAGGGATACTACTTTACAAGGGACTTATTGGTAAATTAAATATGCCAATTAGGTATAAGCCAATCATACCAAGTTTACAAGGGAGAGCACATGCAGTTTAGCACTGATAAGCACTGTGTATTATTATTGTTATTATTATTATTATTATTGATATTATTATGCGCTGAGTCCTATTGCCTCTGCTTGCACAGATGCCTTTCGAATTAAGCATTAAGAACATGGAGAACTAAACATGTTGGTATGAAATACTCCAAATTACCACAAAGATGTATAGGAAAAGGAGAGAATAATTTAGTAATCATAAAATGAAGTTTTCAAGAGTGCAATCTCCTGGCAAGAAATCTTCACAAAAGAATACTCAATTGTCTAAGGCAGTGGTTCTTAACCTGTGGTCTGAGGACCCATGAGGGTCTACGAGGTGTATTGAGGGAGTATACAACTGTCTTACAAAATTGAATACTATTAAAATAAATCAATTGAAATTAATAAAGGACATACACATAAAGAAGAACATTTGAAAACCTTGTATATATTTGATTTTTAATTACACAACATTTTTCAGTATTTGAGCATTTGGTTTGGTGTGTACATGCGTTTGTATTTTTGTGTATTGTTTTGGGTTCCTTGGATGCCAATAAAAACTTACTGGGGAGTCCCCACATTTCAGTAATGATTTACTGGAGATCCGTTCGTCTTCTGCGGTACGAAAAAATGCTGTGTTTTGGGGAGATACCATGTGCTACAATTTAGCATCTCTTTTTGAAGGCTATGGAAACACAGTATCTAGTTGATATTTAATGTCCGGTGGCATTGCTAACCTGGAGGACTCCGTACTTTCTACCCTTAATGGAATTTCTGAATTCTATCAATAATCTACCAGCTGCCCAGTTTACGAAAATGAAGCAATTCTGACAAGTTTCATTGGCTTTTTATCATACCTTCCCGTTGGCCTTTTTTGTTCTACAGCCTTGTAGCATTAGCTTCTCGTGGTTGAAGTGGGCCTGAGCTTGCATTCAAATTTATTTTATTATTTAACAAAGTATCAGGAGAGTGTTTTGCACCTGTTAACCTGTTGTACTTGGGTCATCAAAAAGTGTATATTACACAATAATCCAAAACGAAAGATGTAAAACATTTCTGAAACTGTGTCTAGAAATGAACCATGGTTTAATGAACTGTTAATTAGTAGCAGTGAAATCTCTCCTGGTATTTGCAATTAGTGCTGTGCGCGTGGTTACACTTGGGAGTCGAAAAAGACTGCCTGGTAGCCTAATGTCCTTTGGGTACTTAAAAGCCTGCATCTGAGTCCCATAAGGGTAAGTCCATTTATAACAGTGTGTTTGTTTCATCACAACTTTCACTTGAAATCCTCTTCTTGAGTTTGATATGGCCCTAAGGAAATTAAGGCTTCAACTTCATCATAATGGAAAACGTTATTTTTCAAAGTGCATCAAGTTTTTCAGAGCTTCTCCACTCCACAGTTTGACAATGGACTTCATTTTAAAAGAGAATTCTAGTGAGCACTTTGAATTTTTTCCCCTGAAGGACTCACGGAGCAATTAATCTGTCAACTTCTAAGCGATTTAGAAGATTTTTACTGCCATTTTCATTGATGTCGATTCACGAAAATCCCAGAGGTAGCGATAGTGCCATCTCACCTTTGAGGGTGCTGATGTGATCATTCAAAGTGGTGGGGCAAAATACAATTCTTGCCCTAAATTTTAGCAGGTGAGTGAGCCAGACCTCTTCTTAACTTTCTCAGGAGTTGCCCCCCTTTTTTCCACAGTTTACTGCGGGTGACCCTAAATTTCAACAAGCATTGGCAAAGCCCATAGGTCTCGCCTGTGGAACCTATTGGGTTTGTCAATGTTTTAGCCATGCTGCACAGCATCTGTCATTTTGTAGCTGCGCACGCCAAGCATAAGCATGGCTACAAAATTACGCAAGACCTTTTTTTATTTTTGTTCACTGATCAGAGTTGGGTCGATAAACAAACCAAAAATGTAGCAGGAAGGGGGAAGCAACTTGAGTTGTGGAATGAACTTCGGTTGGCTAAAAAACACAGGTGGGGGAAGCAACAAGGAGGGTGGAATCACATAAGGTGGGGAAGCACCACAAGGGCAACCAGAAGCCACACCGGTGTCAATGGGGGAGGTGGACACCAAAGAGGGTGTGTGTGGGGTAAACCAACAGAGAGGTCACAGAAGGAGAAGCAAACGGGCCAGAAAGTGCAATGTGGAGCTCGGGGGAAGGCACATGGGGGAGAACGCAATGAGGGTGAGCCCATCAGAGAAGGGGTAGGACAGGGCAACATGAGCACAGAAGAGGGGGAAAAGTGCTCAAGCTAGAAGTAAAGCACATTCACTCTTGTGGAGTGCTTAAACAAAAACAGAAAATCAGAACCTGTAAAGCGAGCAGTAGAAGGACACTACTAATGTGGCTATCCTCCAGCAGAGGGACGAAAAAGGATGAGAGAGTAAAGCCCACACAAGCAGATGAATAGATGCAGCCAAATAAGGGTTACAAAGGCAGCCATTGGTATTCAAGAGGCGGGGTCTAAGCCCAGCATAAGGAGACAAAACGTTATTGGCAATGCCAAACAGTCTTGCTTCATTGTAAAGGAAAAGAATGGCTTAAGAACATACTACATTTTTATTGTACATTTTTTAGTCATCATTTTGTATGTTGTATAATGGTAAACACACCAAACAACTCCTTCTCTTTACAAACAAATAGGGGAGATTGGCATAGCCAATTCTTGTGAGAAACACAGTAGGCAAGACAGGATGGGAGCTTCCAGAAGCAGTCAGAAATGCAAACACACTTTCTGGTCCTGAAAAGTACAGTGTCCATAATAAAATTTGAAGCAATCATGTATGCCAGTAAAATATTGCTGCTTTGTAGTGTGCCACCCTCAAGTAATCTGTTGAGCATATTAAAGATAAACTATCAGCTATAAACCTTGCACCTTTTTATGAGAAGAATGTTTAAGTGTCCCATTCATATTCAATGACTGACATTTACAAACTTCTGAAGTCAGGGCAACCTTTAACCTCTACACCAAAGAAATGAACAAGCAAGAAACATTGTGAGGGTTTTACAGATATTAATAAAAACATTAAAATCACAGTGAGAACATCTAACTTTAATAGCAAATTATAAATGAAATGTGGAAGCACCTAAAGAGAGCATGTTGGAACAGCAATTAAAGTTGATGCTCTAGTGGCTTGGGTGATTTGTGAGGCTCATGGTCTGCAAAGGCAACATTGGCCAGTGGCGTAACAATATCACCCTCAAACCCCGCAGTGTGGGGAGCCCGAGCTCTAGGGGGACCCACACCCTCACTGTGCACAGGGGGTGGATCTCTGGCCTAAGAGCTCCAGCCTGGGTTTGGAATGTGGGGGTCTACCTCCATGTATTGTACAAGGGGGCACCCTCAAATTTAATTTTGTTTCGCCACTGACCTCGGCCATAGCAACTGAATCTTTTGAAATAGAGAATACTATAGGATCCAGCCAACAGAAGAATGCCCCAGTTAATAAACGACATGGATTATAACAATAATTCCCATAGAAGGGCACCAACACAAGTGAGCCTTGATTGTGAGATGCATGCACAGAAACTGGTATTCATGCAAAGGGTTCCTCAAACTCACAACAGAACTCAAGTGACTCTTTCAATGACAGCAAATTAAGTAAGAGTTAACATTGTAGAAGTCAAACAATGCAATCGAGGATGCTTAATGGCAGTCTGAGTGCTGCTTTGAAAAAAGGAGCACAGAGGGTCAATATGCCAGCTGCCTTGCAGTTGCATCCAGAAGGCAAAATAATAATGACAAAAGGTTTTAAAGCGTTACAGATGACACACAAACAAAGGCTAGGCTTCCAGAAACACTTACAGGAAGGAAAGAAAAAAATAGTGCAGAAAAACGAACTATAACCAACAAATTGTAAGGTTACCAAACATTGGGACATACTCTGTGGGAGGGAACAACACACAAATAGGAGGGACATTTACAAGAGAATGACCACATTCAAGCAAGGATTTATAAATTACACTTGAAATAACAAATAAAAAGCAATGGGCAGGCTGTTCGCCCATGGAATTTATACAACATTTCTCAAAGAGACAGCACATGCACTGTCTAGATGAGACTTAAAAACTACCTCAATTGTGCTAGGGCCAGCATTTTGAAATGGGTGGTTCCCTCATGCCATTAATGCCCCTTATACCAAGAATTACTTACAATATGCCAGTCCCAGAATTTGTTGGAATAAAGTCTTCTATATAGCACTGGTGACCCATATGTCAAAGTTTATTTCTAGTGTGTTAGGGCCAGCATTGTGCCATGGGTGACCCCCTTCTTTAGGTCATGATTGTTCTCCCTTAAGCCTGCAAATACTTCCTATGTGTTAGTGCCACCATATTGTTATGGACGCTTCCATGCCACGAATTTCTTAAAGAATGCCAGTGCCAGCTTTTTAGCACAGATGCCCCATTAGCAAAGAATTGACTCTAGTATGCCAGTATCCATATTTTACCAGGTACCCTGTAATGCCAAGAATTACCAGCAGTTTGCCAGCGACAGCCCTTTGCCATGGATTTCTCATATGCCATATATCACCTGTAGTATGGCGCCTTTCAAGTAGTAATTGTCTCCAGTATGCCAGTACCAGTATTTTTTATATAAATGGTAGAATGCACACCAGAATATACAATATTTTAATGCTCAAAGCACTAGTTTGATAGTTAATCAAATGCTCACAGGCAAAAGTTTTGGTGCGCAACCCTTGTATGTGTTCTGCCAGATATGTGTAAACTTGTCAGGAGCTGGTGCCCTAGTGGTGCAACAGACCCAAGATGCACAGCCATAATGACATCACTACATTGTTTCCATCATTCTTTAAACATTTAACAATTTTATCACAATTTTATCGAAGCCTTCAGTATTGATCCACATACGAGGATTTCCAGATCCTCTATGTTTTATTCACAAATGCCAGTATTCAGAGATCGTACAAAAGCCACTTCGAACAAGTTTCTACAGCATATGATAACGTACACCCAATGCATTTTAGGAAGATTTCCTTTGTTTTTATTGGATATATCTTCTCTGGCAAAGTTTAGAGGTTTGTATCAGTCTACCCATCTCACAGGGCAAGCAACCTGGTCTAATCAGCCACTCTAGTAGCCCCACTTCACCAAGTTCCCCTGTGACCAGTTCACTCTCCCTCCGCCTGTCCACCGCCAGCCATCCATGAGCCACTGCAGCGGAGCGTCTCCAAAATATAATTGCAGATCAGAGACCCCCCCAGGCCTCCTCCCGTCAAAGGGCATTGTCGCATTTGTATAGCAACTCGCCTGGTGGGAATCACAGGTATCACAGTAAAATAGTAATGTAGTCGCTGTACTATTAGCATTTTGGCAATAGAAGTGTGGCCCATGGTCGATAGAGGCAATCTCGAACAGAAGCCGAGTGAGCCCTGCAGTATCGCAAACGCCCTGCCATGGTTACCGTCTAGGAGGTCTCTGTCAGAGTGGTACACATTCACTCCCAGATATTTAAATGTTTTGTATTACCAAGACAGCCAGGTATGTTTAATGTCCCCATCTCGGTGCAATCCAGTCTCTGCAGAGGGAAGAAGCAGGACTTGCCCCAGTTTACTTGTTGGCTTTTCATGGCTTCAGAATGATCCAGGAGTTCAAAGAGGTCCGACAAACTGTGTTTGTGATCTCTCAAATAGACCAAGACATCATCGGCATATAGGGACACTGTATACCATGTGGGACCCATTGCCACGCCCCAGGCAGGGCCAGTAAAAGGGTGGCCAGTGGCTCCACAGCAAGTGCAAAAATGACTGTTGAAAGGGAGCATTCCTGTGGGGTGACCCGACCTATGGTAAATTGGTGTGATATCTGACATCCCGTGTGGACTCATGCCCGCTGTTCCATATATAATAACCGCATCCATCGCAGAAACTCTGGATCCATACCCATCTCTTCCCAAACCAACAGCAAGTATGAACATTCAGGTGTTTTGAAGGCTTTCTCAAAGTCTAGGGAGACTGCCACCGGCAGCTCTCTAGTCCCTGCTACTGCATCCATGATATGGCACAGCCTGCGGGTGTTAGCTGAAGTGACTCTTGTAGGAATAAATCTGCACTGTTCAGTGTTTACAAGTATCTGCGGAGTTGGAAGCAAGTGATTTGCCAAAACTTTACTAAGGATTTTATAAACAATGTTTAACATCGATAAAGGATGATAGGAGCTGCCCTCCAAGGGGTCCCAGCATGGCTTGGGCAGCACTACTATGAGAGCCTCAGACAATGAGTCCCATAGCCGACCCTTTTGGTGTGCCTCTCTGTACATTTCTAGCAGTTTGGGTGTCAACATGGCCCTAAATGATGCATTAAATTCCACTGGAAACTCGTCGGTACCTGGGACTTTATTGCGGGCTATCTGATGGATCACAGCCTGTATCTCCATTGGCTGAAGGGACATCTCGATTTCCTGTATCTGCAGGGGGTTCAAACGAGGGAGGGCTGCCTCAACTATATACTGCCACCGGTGAACATCAGGCATGTCAGTCGGAGGGGAGTAGAGCTTTTCATAATGCTGAGCAAAGACCTCGCAGTGGACGCCCTGGAAATCTCCCTGAAGTGTGTTCAGTGTATAAAGGAAGGCCACTGCCAGTAGATGTCCATCCAGGGCCCCTCCCCGCAATACAAAACAAGCCTCAGGGTCCACCGTCACTGTGCTCTGTGTAAATGGGGTCCTGGTGCTATCCAAATCAGGACTCCCGTTGCATAGGCAGAGAACCTGGTGCCAAAAACCTGCCCACTCCATTGCAAGCTTTTCTAACTCAGTGTCTGTGAGGTGTGTCTTCTACTAACAGATGATGTGTATTTGTCTACGTCATAGCTATGCATATATTCAGTGCCAGCTTATAGGTGTTATCATGCCCTTTACATTCGCTGTCAATGCATTGTAAATTAAGTCCATACCATAATGGTAGCGTCCGCCTCCTCAGATTTGTCAGTATGCTTATACAACAGTTGTAACTCCCTGCTCTCTAGCAGTACCCTGCTGCCCCATCCCAACCCACAAAGTCTGACCAAGCAAAACCAAACAATAACATTAACACCCACTACTTAGTCTCGAACTCTAACGCATTGTGCCCGTAATCCCACAACCAACAATGCAATGTCTGCTGTTTATCAGTACAGCTGAACAGCTGTTGCGAACATCAATGAAGGGTCGGGCCAAGCAGTAAGTAAGCAAGAAATGACCCAGTCTGGCCCCAGTGCGTTCAGGCCCGCGATATGCCTCCCCACTATCCTTGGAGCCCCCGCCACGCATTGCAGTCTTCTACCATCTTCAGGAAGGACAGATATCCCCTTAACGGATCCCCCCCATCAGCCACATGCATAAAAATCACCAGTACACTTGCAAGCCTTTTTCAGGCATCTCCTTGCGAGGACATATCATTGATGCAGTTGTAGAGTCATTGCCTGAAGCCAGGGAACCAGGGCCTCCTGCCACCGAATCAAGGTCATTATCAGGCACCAGTGCTTGGAACATGTTGGCTACCTGAACACAGACCTTTGCCACTGCCTTTTGCCCTTTCTTCAGCAGATTGTTTCTCTGAAGGGTGCAAGCGGGGTCTGCGCTGGCAGCATCTGGGTCTCCCATCCGAACAGCCCCATAGGTCCACACTCGCTGCCACAGGCATATCAATAAAATCCTTTGGAATGCAGCCAGGCCTCATCTGGTGAGACAAAGAAGTGGGTCACGTCAGCCTCTACCACTCGTAATTTCATAGGGAAAAGCAAGGCATATTTGAGTCCTAATTTATGCATTTGCATTTTCACAGCACCGAATGTGTTGCATTGCCTCTGAACCTCAGCAGTGTAGTCTAGATACGATGTAATAATATGGCCGCCATGCAACCAAGGGCCCTTCACCGGAAAAAGCTGCAGGAGGACATCTCTGTCTCTGTAATTGAGTAATCGAGCTATCACCGGCCGTGGTGCAGCTTCAAGGCTGGTGGCCAGCCTAGGGTACACTGCGCTCACTTGACTGGGAAAAACTTGGAAACCCGGCCAGCCAATATTGTATGAGTGAACCACTCCTCCAGGAAGAGGTCCATATTGGGGCCTTCCACCTTCTGGGGGAACCCCAGGAAGCGAACATTCTTGCGTCTTGAATGCCCTTCCGTATCTTCGGCTCTCAGCTTATGTTCCCAGAACTCAGCCTGCAGGGACTTCAGTTGGTCTTCCACTGTCACCAGGGTGGGATGCAGTGAAGTAAGTGTTGATTCCTCCTCATCTAGTCTCACTGTCAGTTTGGGCCGGTCTGCCTGCAGGAGATCTGTCTCCACCTGGATAGCTCCGAGTTTGATTTCTATAGCAGCCTTCAAGTCCTGGATGGTCTTGTCGAACATGCCAGTGTGTTTCTTGGGCATGGCCTCTAGTTGACAGATTGGGTCGGGTGGCACCAGAGAGGCTGCCAACATGGCCACTATCAATTTCTGCAGGGACAAAGGCCCTGACATCTTTGGTTTAATCATCGTCCAGTTGGCACCCTCCACCTCACTCAGCAGCCTAATGCTAGCGATCACAGGCACTTTGAGGCTACTCTTACAAGGTTAAGCAGATGAATCTACCAAGGATCTCCATCTACTTGACCTCCCTCTTCTTTGTGCTCTGAAAGGCACTCAGCATCCAACCACCAAGGTGGGGGGGGGGGGTGGTTTACAGCATCACAGGCACCTTATGTTAGAGTGACGTCCCTCACCTCATGGTCCGGGCCTGTCACCGCAGCAGCATGTGACTGTCCTCCCCTCCTCCCCACACCCCCAGACAGGCCACCTGCATGTCGCACCACCTCCTGTCTCCTAAGACCATGAAGCAGCTCCCACAGGCCAGGCCACCTGTGTGATGGGCACGTGGCCCTGCATGTCCACCGCAATCCAGATGCCTCTGCAGAGGAGACAGGTCACCAAATGGAACACAGCAAAGCAACTCCACCATGGGTGTCCAGTGCCCTTATCGTCTTGGCTAAGGTAGAAGAACTAGTGTCCACAGGTTGCACAGCTACCAGCACCTATCTCAGTCATCACCTCCAATCACCAGCAGCATGAACCCACTCAACGGAGGAAGAGAGGCAGCCGCCCCATCCACAGAGGTAATTCCCAGGGGGAGCCCGGGCCTCGCCCGTCCTCGACAATGTACCGGTGGCACCAAGCTGTAGAAAGGTCACAAGCCTAACTCCATGCACAAAGCAGTCTCCCACTGGGGAGGTCAGAATCACTGAGCCCGCTCTGAGAATGCTCTCCGCTGCCGAGGCACCGCTGTTGCCGGGTGGCATAAGTATTTGGGAACCCCACAGGAGGACGAGACCGGTGCGGCCCGGCTTCCCTCCACGGAGCCCTGGATAAAAGGGCAGGATGGTGCACAAGTACAGAAGCCCACTAAGCTGAAGGCGCAACTCAGTTTCTGCTGGTGCCTGGGATGGTGCTTCAGGCCGCACACCCTGTCACCGGCAACACTCCCGCCGTCCTGCTCCCCAAACCTAGGTTCAGTCAGTGGGCAGAGAAAGCCATATGTCCTCACCAGGCCCAGTAAGCGACACACCATCTCGCCCGTAGTTCCTCGGGCCCACAGTGGGTGCCGCCGGGCTCAAAAGACATCAGGCAAGGAGGAGAGAAACTCTGAAATACGTGCTCGTACCCGCTGGCAGCTTACCTCCCAACTCACGAGCCGCCCGGCACCGCTGGCCTCTGGGCCCCATCAGCGTCCAGGTCATGCAGGGCAGCAGCTCACCGCCACTCTCAGCTCGCCGATGGTTGCCTCTCAGTGCCCATGCTGAGAGCGGACTGCTGCCTCATTGCCACGGTGTCACCCCGCAGCAGTCGAGTAGTGATGGAATGATCGTTAACTTGCAGAATACAAGTGAGGACCAATCACACATAACACCCATATTTCCTGCTACCTGTATATGAAACAGTTCTGCTCTGTTCTCAACTTTTTTTTTAACCAAATACAGAAAAAAGCAGTAGATTTTGACATTCATACTGCCATTATGTTTTATTTGCACCAGTAAGTGCATCTTGTCGGAAGTCACCATGTGTGGGTGGATTTGTTAATATACGAGGTAGAGGATTGAAAGAACATTGTCCTTCTTAAGTAAATCATTCAGGATCAAGTAAAAGACATGCCCTGACAGAAAGTTGACAATATACAATTATTGTTATTTCAGTCAAAGACAATGCCTTTAAATTAGGAGAAACACTGTTTCCACTTTTGTTTGTCAAAGCGTGGTGTGTCTGGTCTATTTCTGAGTGGTAGAAGTTAGTCTGCTATATTTTTAAAGGTATAGGAAAAGTTGTTCTGCAACCAGATAATGTATTAAATTCATGCCACCTAATGTTCTGTTTTTCAGGCTCATATTTTTTGCCAGGGTATGTTTCATAGGCTGAGATATTTTTTATTTGTCCACAGCCGCAACTGATCCTAACGCAATGTCCTGACTGTCTTTTTGCTTAGACATATATCTAGACATATGCCCTTGTCAACAACTGTGCAGCAATGTTTGGAGTTTCGTTCTGTTCTTGGGCTAACACTGATATTAGCCATTCTTTAATTTTGAGGTGTACAGTACATTCGCTATTTATACCAAACAGTTATGTTCTATACCTACTTTACAAGACTGTAGATCAGTCTCTTAGCCATTGGCCTTTTTGCCTTAGAAGTGCCTGCCATGGGCTTCTGACATTGTCAGTCACATCTTGGATCATCTCATAGGAGTATTTTAGTGGCCATGTTTTTCTAATTATGTTCTGAGGGTTTTCTTTTGTCTCATTTGTAATGTACCAGAGTCTATTTTACCACCTGCTAGTGACCCTGTTGGTCTGATGAGCAAGCACTGACAAAATAATCTGAAACATCTGTAACATCACTTTTTGTAGCTGCTTTTGTCAGTGCTGCTGGGATGCTTGCCGACATATTATGAACTAAAAGCCCATCTTGGAAGAGGTACAATGGCCAATAGAGAGCATCCACACAAACCAAGGGGAGAGGCTTAGTAAATCAAATCACCAACAACACTCCCCAGGGTATTATAAAGCTTAAAAATCTAAATCCAATCTAGAGTCACTAATTCACTCATGCTCCAAAACAACTGCACGAGGAAAGTGCAAAACTGATATTTCTACCATATATATAGAAGATATATTAATTTGTTATATTGGAATGAAAATGTATTAAATATCATCAATACAAACATAAACGTATTAAACGTGACAGGACCTAATCAACATAAGACCCACATGCTGAGGCTAAAATCAAATGGTAGGGATACACAATGGCCATATTGAAAGTACTATCATAGAGATATGATAGCTTATGCAATTAGATTTTCCAATGTGGAATTTGGTTTCAGAATTGATGGGGCAACAATAACAAATAAGAAGCCTCCTAGTTGAAAAGTAATTAAGTTTTCCTCAGCATTATTCATCTCTATAACAGGACACCAATTAGGTGAGTCCAGATAAGTAGAGATGTTGGGACAGTGAATAATTCATGAATAGAGTAAGTTAAACAAGTGGACATATATGGGAATTGTTAGAAATGGGGTCTTTGGTTAGCAGTCAGGTTACCCCCTGTCCAAGTAAGGACCCTCACTCTAGTCAAAGTAAAGGAGAATCACCCTCCCTTAACCCACGCACACCCCTTTGGTAGCTTAGCACAACCTCTGGAGGCAGACCTCTGGGTGAGTTGCAGAGAGTCTGAAGAGGCATTTGGGGGTGCTCCTGAGGGGAGTGGCTTAGGGTGAGGTGAGGTGGGAAAGGATTGCAGTGTCCCAGGTAGGTCCCAGTGTAGTGGGATGGGTGAGGGATTGTAGTGCTTCTGTTCTTATCTCGTTTTCAGCACTTACATAACATATCAAGAATGCTCTTCTGAGTTCAAAGAAGACTTTTATTGTTGTTAATTCTTCCCCAACCGCAAGTTCGTAAGTGACGAATCATTAGATTTCAAGCACACGTTCAATGAAAACACAGTTGCAATGTACACAGCAGGTTATATTTATAAGATATTGAATGCAAAGCAAAACAAATACTTCACCGTGTGAGAAACTATTTACAGCTTCATCTTTCTAGGGTCTGCAAGCTGATGACTCCTGTCAGCTGCGAGAAAGAGATTTATCTACCCACACGGGATACTGGCAACTGGCGCCAAGTTCCAGTACGAAGTCAGGCAGATTTGAATCTAATTCTCTGAAGCCTGTGTCATCCGTTACAAAAGCGTTCCCCCTCCTCTCAGACCCGGGAAGACTACGCAAGCCTTTGGAGACTGCCCAGATCTCCTAGACTCCTCCTCTTCCCAAGCCCGAGCAAGAAGGAAAAACACCAGTGTACCCTCTCTTATCAGGTCTAGTCTAGTGTGAGAAAAACATCTTGGTTCATCTTGGGGCAAAAACACAGCTTGGAAAAATACAGCTTGGATTCTCAACTGCAATGTCTAACTCCACGTTAAAGGCAATAGGCAGCTAACCTAAATATCAAATGCAATGTCTAATGTCATGTCAAAGCCAATAGGCAGCTGAGCTGAATACAAAATGTAATGTATAATATCATGTCAAAGCCAATAGGCAGCTAAACTGAATACAAAATGCAATGACTAATATCATGTCAAAGCCAATAGGCAGCCAAGCTGAATACAAAATGCAATGTCTAATATCATGTCAAAGCCAAAAGGCAGCCAAGCTGAATACAAAATGCAATGTCTAATATCATGTCAAAGCCAATAGGCAGCTGAACTGAATACAGCATGTAATATCTAATAGCATGTCAAAGCCAATAGGCAGCTAAACTGAATACATCATGTCAAAGCCAATAGGCAGAATACAGAATGTAATGGCTAAGGCAATGTCAAAGCCAATAGGCGGCTAAACTGAATACAGAAAGTAATGGCTAATGCCATGTCAAAGCCCATAGGCGGCTAAACTGAACAAAACATACAATGTGCTACTGGTGAACATTGAGCAACTAATATGCGCAGTGGTGAAACACAAAGTCATTGGTCAAACTCCATTAATATCATGACAGGGATCCCATGTCCTGTCTCAGAGGAGAGGGAATTGGGGTGGGCTAAGGGCCAGGGTGCCTGAGATCCAGTCCCGGGTCCTGGAGGGTTCCATGAAGGAGTGCCAGGAGAGCCTGTACCGTAGCGCCATCTGCTGAGGGAGACCCCACAGTGTCAGGAGAACTTGGTGGTGCGGCTGTGGGAAGCGTCCCACCAGTTCTGGTGTCTGGTGGTACCACTCCTAGTGAGGGGGTGCAGAAGTCCAGACAGAGGTTTGAGAGGGGGTTGCGGGCCCCAGTGGAGAACCTGGAGGGTCAGGGGTTAGCTCTGAGTTCAGAGCACCCTAGGAATGACCTTGGTGAGACCATTTCTGAGTTGGGGGAATCCAGACTCTGCCAGATGGCCAGAGGTCAGGAGACCTGCACCAGCCTGACTCTTGTGTGGCCCTTGGGGAAGGTGTTTCACTTATTGGGGGTAGGTGTGCCCCTCAGGAAGTCCTGGTGTGCCAGGCAATGGTTCAACCTCAGCGTGGTGACTCTGGGTTGGATGATCAGATTCAGATGGTATACTCTGACCTGATGGGGAGTAGGTGTGCTCCCAAGGAAGTCCTGGTGCACCAGGCAGTGGTTCAACCGCAGGGTGCTGACTCTGGGTTGGATGGTCAGGTTCAGGGGGTAAGATCTGACCTGGCCGGGGGGGGGGTAGGTGTGCTCCCCAGGAAGTCCTGGGTTGCCCAATCACCCCCCCCCCCCAGTGTGACTTCTAAGAACCCTGGAAGTAGGGGCAGGGGGGATAGAGACTCACCCCTAACTCCAGTTCAATCTGAGGATACAGACCCTGGATTGGGGTGTCCCCCCTGACCTGGAGGGAGTGGCTACTACTAACAGTGCCCCTAGTGTGTTGTATTTTGGGGGGGGCACTCCTAGATGGGGGGTGCAGGACCCCAAAAGGAAGAGAAGGGGAAGGGAAGCCTCGCCCCTGGCCCAACCTGAAGGTACAGACCCCATGTTGGAAGACAAGTTGCAGGTTAACATGCCTGCACTAGTGGGAGAATTGTGCAGGTCTGCTTCTACAAGCACCCTGACAGTTCTGTACTCTGGGGGTGCCGCTCCTGCAGGGAGAGTACAGAGCCCCAGAGGGAATGGCCAGGGTCAGGCTGTCATCCCTGACCTGGTGGAAGGGAGAAAGGTAAAAGGGTTCCAGGCACCTGGGGTTACTGCCCCCCACTCTCCACAGTCACAGTGGTTAGAGAGCCTTGAAAGGCCTGGGGCCTGGCTCTCAACCCTGACAGCTGACAGTGGCCACTGTGGATTGCTGTCCTGGTGGACAGAGTTGCCCCTGGGGTGGGGGGGACAGGAGTCACACCCGAGGGGTGAAGTGGGCCACACCACTGTGTTGGCCATGGTGGTACTATCTGCCCCACTGAGATACATATGTAAGCAAAGTAAGGTTAGGTGCTGCACAGATGGTATCTGCAGATGAAGAGAAGAGTTCCCCATGGGTTAGCTTAGTGGGCCCTGAGAGTATGGACAGAGGGATCCATCTGGAGTCAGGAAGGTGTAGAACTGGAACATACTCCTGCTGTTGTTGGCCTGAGTCCCTGTTCTAGTGTCCCAGTCAGGGAAGTCCATCAAAGTATTGATTGGTCTCCCATGGCTTTAGGCTGGTAGGGGGTCGTGTTGGACTTTTTCCCTTGTGCAGGGTCATCCACAATCTTTTTGCCTCCTTCCTGCTATTTTTTCTGACCTGTTTCTTTTGGCTTTAGGACTTTGAGTATTTTTACCACTGCTAAACAGTGCTAAAGTGCATATGCTCTCTGTGTAAATTGTATTGTTGATTGGCTTTCCATGATTGGCATATTTAATGTACTGGTAAGTCACTAGTACAGTGCACTAGAGGTGCCCAGGGGCTGTAAATCAAATGCTACTAGCGGGCCTGCAGCACTGGTTGTGGCACCCACATACGTAGCTCTGTAAACATGTCTCAGATCTGCCACTGCAGTGTCTGTGAGTGCAGTTTTAACTGCCAAATCGACTTGGTAAGTGTACCCACTTACCAGGTCTCAACCTTCCCCCATGGGCAGGGTGCAGTGTATGTTTAAGGTAGGACATATACTAATTTCAAGTGGAGTTTGGGGGCTTCTGAACTCACAATTTAATTTAGTTTGACAGTTGGGTTGTTTGCACCTCTCTCTAGACAGTGACACAAAGGGAGCTGGGGTGTAGCCTGCATATCCTGATGAGCCATCTCTGTTAGGAGGGAGGGGAGGAGTGGTCACTCACACCTGAAAGGGCTTTGCCTCCCCTCACACAATGCAGTCTACAGCCGCCTGGTGTGTGTCTGGGCCTGGCCTGGGCAAGGCAGGATCTCACAAACAAGAGAGTCTTTCCTTTGAAGCAGGCCTACTTCAATGGCAGAAAGGAGTATAAGAAGAGGACCCAAACCCCCTGAAAATTAGATTACTTCTAGAATCAAGAGGAACCTCTGCCAAGGAGAAGAGCTGAAGAGCTGAGGAGAACTGCTGCCCTGCCTGTGACTTTGCTTTGTTGGGCTATCCTGCAGTTGCTCCTTCTGCACATGAAAGAGGACAAAGACTGGACTTTGTTGTGCATTCCTGCTTGTGAAGACTCTCCAAGGGCTTGACCTGAGCTTTCCTCCTATTGAAGTATCAGGGCCATCAAAGACTTCCCCTTCCAGCACCTGGACTCTCTGCTGAGACTCCTGCCCTGCCAAGTGGTGCCCTGTCCAGTTTCTGGGCCGTTGAAAGGTGAAGCTGGCAGACCAAGACTGAAAATCCGGTCGCACGGTATCGCAAAACCACGCTGCGTGGGGTTTGCGTCATTATAAGCCTCCCTTTGTGGGTGTTGTGCGTCGTGTCTACACTGGACGTTTTGAAATGTAGACATTATTGAAGTGTCACGAGATGATGAATACATTTCAACTAGATCTGGTAGAGTGGTTCAGAACAATACCTCCTCGATTTTGTGCAGCTATTATTACAATATCAGCCTTGGGCCAATAGACTTCTTGAAGACGGCTACAGGAATTTCCAGTTAAGAATCTGTCACACAAACTTTCTTTAGATTTCGGCCGTTACCCAAAATGACAACCGTCCCCAGATTGAAAGGCCAAATGATCTTATCACATTGATTTGAGCAAAGCTGGAAATGTCATTTGACACAGAAAATGAAATCACCCAGTCTGTTATCCAGTTCCTTTTTTCATTATTACTGCAATGTTGAAAGAAAGACGTGATTTACATAATGTGTATAGTAATAAATATATTTTCTCATTTATGAATTGTATTTTTTAATTGGTATATTACAAATGCATTTTGGGTATTTCGGTTCATGTAGCATTGCAGACCTGTATACGGGCTCATTTGCTCTGCCATTAGTGCAGAAAAAACATGACAAATGCATTTTTCAGCTGCAGCGTCCTGGCTTAACAGAAAACGGTTTTGATAATTTTGGGGGTCAAAATTAAAGGAGATTGTAGGTCCCGATTTCTAAACTGCAAAGATGATTGAAGGTTCTGATTCCTAATTAAGGTACAGAAAAATTTACCTGACTGTGACATTCCACAGATTCCTATTCACAAAAGCATATCATGCCGACATTTACTCTTACATTTTAAACTTCGTACTACCGAAACCCACGCAAAGTCCAGAAGAGTTTCCCCAGGATTCAGTTTTTGTGAATGGGTGGGAAGATGGCTGTTCCCAGCGAAGGAAACAACATTTTACAAATGTAGGAAACTGGGTTCTTACTTGAGAAAGGTGGAAGACCCTTTAATTAATAAACACAATCCTTGTCACCCTGACGCACAAAAGTTACTAAATAAACATGTGCTTAATCCTCTACTAGCTTGGCACAAACTCAGTCTGGCTTAATTTAGAGGCAATGCGAGTAGTATATATGAAGCACTCAAACAGTAATAAAGTGGAAGCTTAACACAAAAAAATACCAAATTAATTTAGAAAAGTATAGTTACTTTTAATAAATAAAATAGTACCAGAATGACAAAAATCCCCTCAGAAGTACTGGTGATGTGAGTTTCTAAATGTTTAGGTGAAAATAGCACACTAAGCACCACTCAAGCTTAACTGGTCAGCAATGTAGAAAGTCGAAGTGGGAGTGATCTGCAGGTTTCCTTGAAGCCTTACATTGGCGGTCATGGCTGACAGTCACTGTTTGTGCGAAGTGCAGGTCTCACTGGAGCTTTGCTTTGGCTGTCATCATGGGTGGTCTTTTCTTGGCATGAAGAGATTGCTTCGTGGTCATAAGGAGGCCAAAACTTCTATATCTTCACCATGGGTTCAGAAGGAGTACACTCAGGTGCCAGCCAAGAGTCCAGGACCTAGGAGGCACCTTTTGGGGATCAGGTCTGACTCTAGCATTGGCCAGCAGCAGGGCTCAAGCAGGTTCTGGCACATCTATTTGGTCAGCTAGGCAGTTGCAGGGAGGCCTCTGGAAGCTTGTTGTGTCCCTGTAGTTTAAACGCAAGGTCAGCCAAATGACCTTTGGAGTCCCTCCGGAGTTAAAGGCAAGCAGGTGCAGTCTTCCTTCTTCAGGCAGCAGGTCAGTCCTTTCACAGGTCAAGGAGTGATGTCCCACTTACAGGTCAAGGAGTGTGCGAATGAGAGGTTCCGAAGGTGCCACTTTTATGCTCAGTGCCAGCCTGTGGGTAGAGGATGCCCCTTTTATCTAACCTTCCCTCTTCCTGGGTTTATCTCCAGACTACCTAGGGTAAAAAAGGGCAGTCAGGCCTTGGTGTGGGCTGCATTTGTCAGTGTCAGTCCAGACAGACCGTAGAAATCAGGAAGGGGTAGGCAAGTCCTGAAGCCTCCATATGAATCTCAGAAAGGGTTGATTACCACTCCTTAGGTCATCCTGCTCAGGAGAACAATAACAGTGTCCCACACCCAACGCTGTTTGTCCCCATGTCTGGAAGGAGTCCACAAAACAGCACAGAAGAGCCATTCATAGTGCTCATGTGTCCCTAGATACTGGCCTAAAGGTATGCTTGGTTTAGTCAGAAAATGCCAACTTTCTAAAAGTGAAATTCTCAGAATAGTAACTTATAATCTGTCTTTACCATTAAAGAGGATTTTAAATTACAGATCTTTTGAGTTGAAACAGAAATTCACTATCTGGTCCCAAACTGAAGTTGTCATGTATTAAGTGTAATAAGGTAACCTAGCGTTAATCTGTGGAAGAGATGGCTTTACAGCAGTGAAAACAACTTTATGAGTCTTTTACTGTCAGAACATAAAAAACTTAACTACACATGTCCTACTTTTTAAATACCATGCACCCTGCCCTAGGAGTGGTTAGGGCCTACCTTAGGGGTGACCTATATGAATAAGAAAGGACAGTATTCACACACCTTCACTTCAATTGGAATATTGAGACAGTACATCAGATTATTTGATTAGGCATTCTGTTGCAACTCTCGCAGCAGACAAGTAACATTTTAGAAGGGCCCAGGGAAGCTTTATTAGCAGAAATATTAAAGTGCAATATCTACCTGGACCTTGGAGGCATGCATAGGGATAGGGACGGTAATAAAGAACCGTTTTCCTATATTCAAATATATCTTTCTAAGGAAGCACATAAAACAAAAAGAAAAGCCTGAGGTCTGGGGATCAAAAGCTGTAGCAAAAGATTTGAAAATCTGAGAGGTAGGACTAACTTTAATCACCGGTAGGGCCAAATTTGCAAATTTGAGAAAAACAGGTTAAGCTATCAGATGAAAAAAGCCACCAAAATAGCTGAGTAACACCAAGTTAAGGCTTTTGAGCAGCTACTGAGCAAAGAATGTGACAAGATTCAAAGCTAGGCTAACTCCTAAAGAAGCAGTCATACTGAAGTTTGTAGATCCTGGAACACTATTAAATATTAACAGAATGTAGAATGGCAGGATCAGTACGATGACTTACCCCGATCAGTGATTTGCTTGAGCCATGTTACTCTTCAGGCAACTGGAGAAAAGCAAATGCATTCTTACTCTAAAAATGTGGGCACATGGGAGAGATTTGGTAATTCCAACCCGACAATCTGTTATCACTAGTTGAGAAATTAAGGTAATTGTCTGGTAAGCAAGACTGGGTAAATCATTTTAATTGAGTGTGTTACAAGACAGATAGGAGCGTGGGCGTGCAATGGGAATATCATGCCAGGCAAGCATTCTGTCTTCATGATCAAGACAAAATATTGAGAATGATCTAAAACAATTTTAGAAAAACATCTGTTGTTAAAACAAGATTTGTAAATAAACTGACAAGGTTTGAGATGGAAAGCACTGTGGTACAGTGCTCACAATGAACAGGACTGCAACTTCGTTCACATGAATGATTGCCAGAATGAAACTTGAGAAGTGGGCTGAACATAAGTCCAACCACATATGACCACATTTTATGAGGCACAAATCACCATGCTGTCTTTCTTTTTTTAATTTATGTATTAGTTTGTGAAGTGCACAAGTTTTTGGGAGTATCATGACACGAGGACAGAAAACACCCTTTAACAGGAATAAGAGAAGTGAAGGAACAGACGGATTAAGAAAGCAAATGAGTTTTCAGCTTTGTCTTAAATAGAACAAAATTGAATGTCACGGGCAAGTGCAACAGGGGGCATTGCAGAGCATTGGAAGCACGCTTCTAAGATCTATGACCATGGCGTTTCTTGTTTGTAACGAGGGACAGTGAGAAGGGAGAGAGAGACGGAGCAGATGAAATGTGACCAAATTTAAAAAGTCCACCTGGGTGAAACGCACTCAGTAAAACTCTTGAGACATGCTTGTTGTGGAAAAGGCCACTTTAATGAGGCAGGTGTAACTATACTGTAACAACCTTGGCAACTAGCCATACATGCTATACCAGCCCGGCTTTGCTAATACAATGTATACCTGTCCACCCCTCTCCCCTAATAAATCATATTAACCTTCCCTTGTCGCTCATCCATCAACATTCAGTGTTTACATCAAAACTTCACCAATGAAACTATACCATGTCAATCAATGCTTTGCTTGCTATAACTTTCAAATTGATCTTCCTTATCCTCTTTCCCCGTTGATCTCTGTAATATATAAATCTGTCCAATTTTAGTACCATAAACATATCAAACTGTACCAACTACCGCCTTACTAGAACGCACCTGCTCATCAGCAACATGGTTACATAAGTATCCAATAAACAAAACGTAGGAACCTGCCGCTAAAAGAAAACCCCACCAAACAAGAAATAACAATAGCACATGTCCCACCATCAACTTATCCAAACCAACTCTAAAAAATCTGGGGCGGGTGGGAGAGGAAAATCCTTCCCTGCTGATGTTTCTCCGAAAGTGACCCACACTAACTATGCACCAACTGCTCTGACCTAAATCTCCACCCCCTCGCTAAACCCTCCAATCCTCTCTCCTGCTAATTTATGGGTCGCACCACCTGCCCGAAATCCATGGGGGTGTTGGCCTCCATGACACTGTTGGGTGGGACATCACTCAGGAAAACTCTTGTGACATGTTTGTTGTGGAAAAGGCCACTTTAATGAGGCAGGTGCAACTATGCTGTAACATTTTTGGCAACTAGCCATACATGCTATACAGACCCGACTTCAGTAATACAACGTATAACCTGTCCATCCACCTCCCTTCTCCCTTAGTTAATTATTGTAGGAGGCTGACCTGGTTTGTAGTGGGTACCTTGGGTACTTACACCTTATACCAGGTCCAGTTATCCCTCATTTGTGAAATGTAGTAGTGTTCTAGCAGCCTAGGCCAGTGGTTCCCAGCCTTTTGACTTCTGTGGACCCCCATTTTATCATTACAGGAACCCGGGGACCCCCACTGAATCATTATTGGAAACGGGCGACCCCCCCAATGAGTCAATACTGAAAGCTGGGGACCTAAACCGTTAATATTATTTAATTTTCTGAGCAGTCGCGGACCCCCTGGGGAGGCTTCGCGGACCCCCAGGTGTCTCTGGACCACAGGTTGGGATCCACTGGCCTAGGCTGATAGAGGTAGCTATAGCAGAACAGCTTAGGCTGAACTAGGAGACATGGAAAGCTCATGCAATACCACTTACTTATACACAAGTAAAGACAATACTCAGTGTTACCAAAAATAAAGGTAGTTAATTTGGGTGACACAGTACCAAAAATATCTTAGATCAATACTCCTTCTGGAGGTGAGTATTATACACAATATATACACTAGACACCAAGATAAGGCAAGTAATTAGACATAGGATAGTGCAAACAATAGGAAATGCTATAGAATGCAATGGGAGTAAATAGGTCTAGGGGCAACACAAACCATATACTAAGAAAGTGGAATGCGAATAACGAATTCCCCCCTACACAAGTGTAGTGTGTGCAGAATTGCTGGGAGAGTAAGAATACAGTAAAGGTAAGTAAATTACCCCACCCCAGAGTCCAGAAAAGCAGGAGTAAAGTACTGCAAGTTTCCTTAGGAAACACTACACCTCGTGATTGGAATTATTGCAAGAACCAACCAAGTGGGCAAAAAGCAAACAGTGGATTCCTGGACCTGAAGACCTGCAAAAGAAGGAGACCAAGTCCAGAAGTCGAAAGAAGTTCCAGGAAGGGCAGGAGCCCCTGCCAACCCCGAAGAGGGTGCAAAAGAAGAGTCCCTGGTTGGACGAAGACTGCAGAAATGCACCCTAGGAAGATGCCAGCGGGTTCCTGCATGATACAAAGGATATCCCACGTTGTGAAGTTGGATGCAGGCGAGTTTTGGCACAGGATTCCTCCAACAAGCCTTGGTTCTGACAAAGTTGCGTTTTGCATCAACTAGGCACTAACTGGACCCAGGAAGGACCTGGGGGCCTCACCTCTGTGTGAGGAGGAAGAGGGGGCTCTCAGCACTCCAGAGAGACCTCAAAGCACCAGATAGCACCCACGAGTGTCCCAGGACATGGGGACAAAGGAGGTGCAAAATGCGGTTGGTGCAGCACTACAAGGGAAGGTCCCACGCCACCGGAGATCAACTCAGCGAGTTGAGCGCCGCAGGATAGAGTGCTGGGAACCTGGGCCAGGCTGTGAACGAAGGAATTTTGCAAATAGTGCACAGGGGCTTCAGGAGGTGAAGAAGACGCAGTGCACAGGGGTACTGTCGTTCTGGGGGAAGGCAAGGTCTTGCCTCCTCCAAATTGCGACAGCATGACCCCAGGACAGCCTGTGTCGATGGGGTCCACCCTCTGTGTTCCAAGGAGCACGCTCGTCGCCAGGAGAAGAGTCCAAGAGAACCAGTCGTCGACTTAGAAGGTGACTGCGTGAGCAGGGGAGTGACTCCGTCACCCCACAGGAGATTTCTTCGGTCCTTCTGGTGCAGTGTGAAGACAGGGATTCCTCAGAGCATACACACTGTGGAAACTGTTGCAGTTGCTGGCTGGAGATGAAGTTGCAGAAGAAAAGTATCCCTTGTGGATACTTTGTTGCTGTTACAGCGGTTCCTGGAGCAAGCTGCACTTGATCTGAGGTCAGAGGATGAAGTAGTAGTTGCAGAGGATTCCTGATGGAAACTTGAAAGTAGAATCTGAAGAGAACAGAGGAGAGACCCCAAATAGCCCTGTTAGGGGGATTGGCTACCTTATCAGGTAAGGACCTATCAGGAGGGGTCTCTGACGTCACCTGCTGGCAGTGGCCACTCAGAGCCCTCCAGAGTGCCCCCACACCTTGCAAAGCAAGTTGGCTGAAGTCTGGGACACACTGGAAGAGCTCTGGGCACCACCCCTAGGGTGGTGAGGGTCAGGGGAGTGGTCACTCCTCTTTCCTTTGTCTGGGTGCGCGCCCCAGAGCAGGGGACCCTGAACCGGTGTAGGCTGGCTTATGCAAGGAGGGCACCATCTGTGCCCTTCAAAGCATTTCCAGAGGCTGGGGGAGGCCACCCCTCCCCAACCTGTAACACCTATTTACAAAGGGAGAGGGTGTAACACCCTGCTCCCAAAGAAAATGCTTTGTTCTGCCTTCCTGGGACTGAGCTGCTTAGACCCCAGGAGGGCAGAAACCTGTCTGTGAGGTGGCAGCAGCTGTAGCTGCAGTGCAAGCCTCAGAGAGCAGGTTTGGCAGCACTGGGGGTCTATAGTGGAGCCCCCAGGATGCATGGAATTGGCTCCCCAATACCAGATTTGGAATAGGGGGACAATTGAATGATCTTAGACACCTTACATGGCCATATTCGGAGTTACCATTGTGAAGCTACATATAGGTATTGACCTATATGTAGTGCATGTGTGTAATGGCGTCCCCGCACTCACAAAGTCCCGGGAAATGGCCCTGAACTATGTGGGGGCACCTTTGCTAGTGCAAGGGTGCCCTCACACTTAGTAACTTTGCACCTAACCTTCAGCAAGTGAAGGTTAGACATAGAGGTGACTTATAAGTTACTTAGGTGCAGTGAAAATGGCTGTGAAATAATGTGTGCACTATTTCACACAGGCTGCAATGGCAGGCCTGTGGAATGGTTTGTCTGAGCTCCTTATGGGTGGCATAAGAAATGCTGCAGCCCATGAGGATCTCCTGGAACCCCAATGCCCTGGGTACGTAGGTAACATATACTAGGGACTTATAAGGGGGGTCCAATGTGCCAATTTAAATTGGTAAATGAAGTCACTAGCCTATAGTGACAAATTTAAAAGCAGAGAGAGCATAAGCACTGAGGATGTGATTAGCAGAGCCTCAGTGACACAGTTAAGCACTATACAGACACACACATTAGGCCATAAACTATGAGCACTGGGGTCCTGACCAGCAGGATCCCAGTGAGACTGACATACAGGCAAAAATGGGGCTAACACGCCAAGAAAGATGGTACTTTCCTACAGTCGTCTTAATCTTTCCTTGTCACTCACCCTTCACCATTCAGTGTTCACACCAAAACTTCACCCATGAAACTATACCATGTCAATCAACACTTAGCTTGCTATATCCTTCAAATTTCCCCAACCTCCCCCCATTGATCTCTGCAATGTATTAACCTGTCCAATTTTCATACCATAAACATTTCAAACTGTACTAACTATCTGCCACCAGAAAAACTCCCTAGAGTTTTTCTGCCCCATTTCACTCAGGACCTTTCAGCAAAGCGGACAACATTGACCTCAACTGTAACAAATACAAATCCATTCCTAAAATTGGTAAATTAACTCCACCATATTGGAAAATTGCATCTTTTTGATTTTACTACCAGCATGATCCAAAACCTTGATCCCTTCTCTTTGACAAAACCTCAGATTGTCTAGTGTTACACTTCTTCCTGGCTCCATCAATTGCCCTCAGCTTCCGGGCACCCCTCCAATATCTCCTTGGCACAAATGCCATCTATACTACTGTCATGCCTGACCACATCCTTTTATTCTCGGACAGAACTTCCTTAACCCACTGCGTGAGAGCCAAACTTTTCATCTACAGCAGATCATTCTCGCGTAAATGTAAAACTAAGACATCAGGACAATAAAAATTCCTTTGCAACTCCTCCAGCCTAGGCAGCATTTTTTACCATTTCATGCCTCCCTTCCTGAACCATTTTATCTGGACTCTTGGACTCTCGAAACCCATACATCTTCCGAATTTTCCTGCCTCCACCTGGTGCTGCCTATTTTACGAAGGCATGCCCACAAATCCAGGTTTCGCTGTATTCCCTCTGCAGCCCGCAATGTAACCTATAACAAACAAAAAGAATACATAATAGAGCATCACTCTAAGGCAAGGACTGCTTTTAAGTAGCGTTTATAACAATTACATTTCCACCTTCCCACCATTTGACTGTCTTGTTGTCTCCAACCCCTCACTTCAGCCTCCGTAGCCATTCCTATTCTCATAGAATGCATGCCAAAATCTTGCACAGGCATCCCCAAACTATGCATCACCTTTTGCAACACCCCTGGAATGGCTGATTATAGAACTTTGTTTCCAGACTCATGATAAAACAAAGAGTCCGCTGTAAATTCCTTCCCATAAGTATGCCACCCAGAATTGGACATACTGACTTGTCAAGATAACTCCTCAGCATCGAGCGCTTTCCCATACCTTTTTGATCTGTCTTGGATTTTGGCTTCAGCATATGTACACACATCTTCCATTTTAATGCTCCCACATTTTTGGTCCCAACCACTTCCCTCACTCGAATCGCACCAGAAAACAGCGAACCATCACCACCGCAAACAGTACACTCTCCCAGACATTCACACAGCAGCGCACCAGTTAGTCCCTTCTGCAGCTGAAGTGTTATCAGCCTCCATACTCTGTCTGTGGGACCCTTCCTTTTGCCCAACCTTCTAACAGTCTCTTCCCCAAATCACCTCCTGATGGCTCATAACCCCAATATAACTTCCTAAGAAATGCCAAACCTGCCAGCTTGCCCACAATCGTCAGAGGCCTTTCTGAATCATGTTCATAATGAATTTCACTATATTCTTCCTGCACACTCTCCATCTTCCAAGCTCCTTTTCTGAACACCACTCTCCCTGAACTCCTTCCATGCTTGTTCGTAAGCTCACCATGTGAACTCAGCTACTGAACCCTTGACAGGTGTTCCTCAGGTACCCTGGCATCGCCGTCCTCTCTACATCGGCCCCAGGCGCTAGCCCACGGAATTTCTGCCACTTAAAAAGAAAAAGAGCATCGTCAGTGCTGTGGCCCACTCCAGCGATGTGCTTGGCCCGAAAGACCATATTCAGACACAGATGTTACCATACAAAAACTCACAACATCCCCAGAACCTGCAAATCCCTTGCCGACTGTCTTCACAATGTGCACCACTGACTTTTTGTTCACATGAAACAACATTTCTCGTTGAAGAACTCTCTGCCACAGACACACACTGCCACTACCAATGGAAACAAATCCAAAAATGCAATCTGTGACCTCCATTCTTCCAGTGCTCTGGCCATTCCTCTGCACACCTCTTTCTATGCCGGACAAAAACAAAACCAGCACCACCTGCTAGGTTAGAAAATAGCTCCAAAGACCTCTCAACCACTTTTCCCATTACCATCCATGGAAATTCCTTTAAAATCCTGCAAAAATGTCTTCCACGCCCCCAAATCCTCTTTGACACCTGCTTTGAGGCTGATCCTATGATGCGGAAGGAAAGTCCCAGATGTAGCCAGGCCCAATCTAGGACAAAAAGAACGCCCTACAAGCAAAATCGAGATGCTTCAGCAGTACTTGTATGTCTTTCACTTTTGCTTTTTCTTTCACTAGCATTTCATCCAGCAATTTCAACAAAGTCACTCTCTTGTCCTCAGGCAACCTCACCTCCATCTTCACTGCATCCAGCTCAACCTCCAAGAAAGTCAATAGTTCAACTGGTCCAAGTGTTTTTTCTAGTGCCATGGGGAACCCTATAGCCTGAAATGGAGCTTGAAGTCTTTCAGGAATGCTTTGGTGCTCCAATTAATTTGATGCCCCACCCATGAAAAATCCATCAAGATAATGCATCAAAGCAGTCACACCTGTAATACCCAAAAATAAAGTTTGCAAAATTGTAGAAACTGCTTCAAACTGTTAACAAGACACTGAACGTCCTATTGGCAGAGCTTTGTATACAAATATGCAATCAGCAAACTGAATCCCCAAGAGTTCAAAATCCTCTGGGTTGACTGGCAACATCTGAAAAGCTAATTTGATGTCACACTGTGCTATCATTACACTTTTGCCAGCCTTCAGCACCAATGCTATCGCCGGATCCACTGAGGTGTAATGCACTCCGCTCCTTTCCTCACAAATAAAATCATTGGCAGATAAACCTTCTAACCAGGAAAGATGCTAAATCATCCTAAATTACCTGGCCCCTTCTTGGAGACTACACCAATAGGAGATATAATCAGGTTTGGCAGCGGCCAATCATAAAAAGGGCCGGCCATCCATCTTTCATCCACTTCCTTCATCAACTTTGTTCACACAGGCTCTTCCTGACCTTAGATGGAGTGCACATTCTCAGCCCAGCAATGCTGTCGGGGAGACTCGTAGCCCAGCCTAAAACCAAATTCAGACCTCTCATCCATCAAGCACTCATCTACCTCAGTCAGTGCACATCAATCCATCCAATATTTCAACTGGTTAAGCTTACTTGGTGTATGAGCCCTTTCCCAGATTGTTCTGACCAACTCTGCCCTTATCACCTCCTGCCTACACTTTCCCCTTCCATTGTTGTGACCTAGTTGCTGCGATCCTGAAGCACTCCATCTTTGTGGGCTGCATTGCAAACCTGGGTGCCTCCCTCCGCATTGGGAACATTCATGCTTAAAGCTTCAATATTCTCTGTTGTACGATCCCTTGTTAAATGCCCAACACATGTTGGCAGAGCTTGTCTGTCCTCTCCCAGTCGACTCCACCACTTGTGGGGCTTGTAAAATGCCGGCCAACCACTGGCCGTGTATGTCATCGGACCGCCCTTGCCAGGGTCATTGTTTGCAAGAAGCATTCATTATCCAACTGTCCGCTTCTTGTGTCCTAAGTTCCTCATCACATTTTACCCATGCCTAACCACTAAACGTCACTTGAGCTTTGCACACCATATCCAGATACTTAAATAGCACGCCACTTGAGGAATTCCTCACATTACACACTTTCAGAGATCAAAAATGCTGCAATACAATTCTCAATATTTACCAGCACTTTTTGGCACTTAGATAACTTGTTCTACTCCTCTTTTGACCCTTCCCTCGCCCTTACTTCCATATGCAAAAGCACTTCCCTATACAAAAGCTTGAACATTTCAATATACTTCCCCTTCCACATTCTGTCCTTTGTGGTCATGGTAAGGTGAACCCCCAATGGTTTTATAATGCCCATTTACGGAAGCTTTTTATGTCGAACTTCCTTACTCTCCTTCTTCTCACCCTCTTCTGTACTCACTTCCTTATCACTAGTGTCTGTTCTCGACTCTTTCACTCCCTTGTCCTCCAGCATAGCCTTACCTTTCTCACCTCTACCCTGGTCCTGGGTGTACTTCTCTTTTACCAGTCAGATCCCAATCTCCTTTATACTCTCTTCCATGGCCACACCCACACCCACACCCACAAATTGGTACCCAGTGGCATTTCCAACCGGTCTTCACCAGTTTTCAACATCGTGACCTGTCCTTCTTCACATGGTGGTGCAGCCATGTCACGTCCTGTTTGAACTCCTGCATCATTTGACCATGCATTCTTCTTAGAAACCTTAAAAACACTACCTGATGCATTATTGACAACCATCTCCTGGCGCCCATGACACGCAGCATGGGGCTCCGACCATCATGCTGCCTCCTCCTGTGCAGTCTCTCAGAGTTCACCGTCTTCCAGCTCCTACTCGTCATAATCCAAAGCTTCATCCATGCTCCCATCCATATCACCATACCGATCACCACTCGTACTGGGTGCTTCACCATGATCAACCACACCTATATCGGTAAAGAACCGGGATACTCTATCTTGCCACTGTTGACGCAGTGGAGAGGCCGTTACAAGCCTACCCCTCACTCCCATGTTGTGGTACCTCAACATCCAAGATCCGATCACAGTGGAAAATGCTCTGACTTTGGTGCAGGGCCCTTGAGCTGTACCAAGCTCTCCCTGCTGTACTCTAGCCGCAGACAATAAAGCATTGATTTCTCCTACCATACGGCCCCAGCCAGGAACTGGTAGCCCTGTCCCAGTTCCGTCCCTGGCACTGTCCAACTCTTCTGGAACCCCCTGCTACCTCCCCCACTTACGTCCCTGCACCACAGGGGGGCTCCCTCACCTAAACTGTCCTTTCAGGACTGTCTGAACCAAGCCTGGGCCAGACTGGCACTCCCAATGCTCCCTGCTGACAACCACCTTCCATCATCAGGACTGGCCCCTGCTGAAACTGTTATGCCCCAGCCCTAAAGGCATTTCCTAAAGCTGTGAGGACCCATCCCTGACCCGTGTAGCAAAACCTCAGACACTCTCATCATAAAAGGCCTGAAGAAATACCCAACAACCCCATCTAAGGACGGCCCTAATCCCTTCTCAGCCAAACCCAAGATATCAAGGTCTGCCTGATCTCTCCTCATTTAGCTGGCCCCTAAGCCAAGGGGGGGCCTACCATCCCCATTCCTTTGCCTCAGGTCAACCTTTCCTCCCATGCCCCCAGACTTCTGGTTAATCCTACTAGGCTGCGGGACTTGAGGGGTCTGCCTGCCTCTGTTGGATAAATCTAAATCCTGCAACATTCCTCCCCCAACCTCAAGTGCTCTGCTTCATGGGCCTGTGCGTTTTCCTCAGTCCCTACCTCCTTTGCTGGGGCCACACTCCTTGCCCCCACGCCCACAGTGACCAGCCCTCTGGCTGTCTTTCTGCCCACCTGCACAAACACCCATGACACCATCAGATGAGCCTGCGTCTGCCTCTGTGAGCGGCTCTGACACTTGCCTAAGACAACCCAGCATGCCTTGTGTGCTCGTAATCACACTACCTGCAACCTCAGACCAACGGGACTTCTCTGCCTCTGACTGCATCTTCAACACGGAAGCCACACTGCTGTTGGCTGCCCCACTCCCCTCTTTTTCTGAAGGCGCCGCCTTTGACCTTAATGGGCCATCGGGCTGCCGCCACCCCTCCGGCCACTCTCCACTACGGGCGTGCCCATGTCTGGTCCAGGACACCAGGCTGTAGCAGATGAGCGCGACCATCTGCTTCCAAGGTAAGCAGAGCGTTGATGACCTATCTACTCTGCATGTTCATATGGCGCTCCTAAAGGTGGCAATTAAATATTCGCAACAGACAAACTATAACTGACGAAAATCTTTTCCTGCTCCTGCTGATGTTTCGCCAAATGTGCTCAACCCTAACTACATACCACTTGTTCTGACCTAAGTCTCCACCCCTCACTAAACACTCCAATTCTCTCTCTTGCTAATCAGTGGATTGCACCACCTGCTTGAAATCGCCTGGGTTGTTGGCCTAAGCTTAGCACCCCCAAGATCCCAAAGCCAACCGCACTGCCATGTTTTTCAATTTTTCATCTTCTAGATCTGAGTGGCCAAGGAATAAGGCATTGAAGTGGTCGTGGCACAACAAAATCAGAGTCCATTACCTGAGGGTGTTTATTGTGGAGAGGAAAGATTTAATCTTCTTGAGGGTGTGTAACATATTGAGACAAGAGAGCCAGGGGCCCTGAATCTGATGTTCAAATAATAATGTGTTGTCAAAGAAGAACCCAAGGTTCTTGACTTTATCTGCAGGGGCATGAAGGCTGCCTTGGGAAGAAGCCAATTGCATGTTGGACTAGCCTGCCTGGATCTTTTCAAAGAGCAGAATCTCAGTTTTATTGCCATTAATTTTGAGAAAATTAAAAAAGACATTCAGCATGGCCCTGCTGCCAAAACAATCTTTCGGACATGCAGATAGAATCTGCCCAACATACTGTCTTAAAATAAAACTTTTTTGAAGTCAGTAAATCTCACGTCCATTGAAGATAAACAGCAGTGACTGTAGCTATACACCAAACATTGTCTTGAAAGCAAACATGGTGGGTTGACATCAGCAGCATTACAAAGTGAACTAAGTGCAGTTAAAAAGATGAGCAAATCGCTAATAGGCACACAGTGTGGGAGCTTGATAAACCTGTTATAAATTATACTTGTAAACAGAAGCAGTTGTATGTATTTGCAGTACACAGAGAACCAATATATAATACTGGCAATGTACAAAGTCAGCTGATGATCTGTACAAGAAGTTCAGAGGCTGCAGTTAGATACCACCGTGTCAGCCAACAAACAGTGTTGGCATTCAATATTAATGTTTCAGACTGGTAGCTACATGGAGATCAAATGTTAAGAATTGCTGGTGCAAAGACAAGGCAAATAAAAAAGGCGAAGCAAATCAAGCTCTAGGTCTAAGAACACAGAGCTGTACGATTACAAAAGAAGAGTCACAGCACAAAGAGCGTTTGTTGTCAGTGTACATCATGCCAAGACTGTGCATTGTTCGCTTTTTTGCACTATGTTGGTACTGCATAGGCACAAACGGTCAAACTTACACTGCACAGACAGCAGCACTTGCAGTCCATGCAAGCAGGAGTTGCTCGGTTTCAGCTCCAGAAAATTGATGGCATGGTACAAAGTACCCCTAATTGGTATATTTACCATATTTATAAGTCCCTAGTATATGATCCAGAGTCTACTCAGGGCCTGTAAATTAAATGTCACAAGTGGACTGCAGCACCTATTGTGCCGTCCACTATAGTGACAGTGTAAAAATGATTGCAGGCCTACTATGTGTAGCCTTGCTGTGCAGTATAAAAAGTGCAAATTTGACCTATGAAAATAACCCCTTTTGACAGGTTTAAACCTTCTTTTTAAATATTAGTAAGTAACCCATAAGTAGGCCTTTCTGCCCATAATATAGGGTGCATGGTATTTAAAAGCGGGACATACAAAAGTTTAATGTTACACATATCCTTATTTTGGAAGAGAGAATTTTCGGGATCAGTTTCTACTGAGGTGTAATAGAGACAAATTTGCAAGTAACTTTGGATAAAAGATGAACCACCATTGGTGGAAGTACTTATTGTGGTGAAAAGAGTAGAACACATGTAAAAGTGTGTTGAAGAATTGAGCAAAGAGAAAAAACTGAGTGGTTCTGAGGACGTTTCAAAAACACAAAGGACACAGTTGATATATGTGCAGATAAGACAAAAAAGCATTCAAAAGAAAATTGTAAATCTGGGCATAAATCATATTCAGAAATATCACTAGTAGTACCAGGCCCAACAGTGTTAGTACGAGATCAGAAGTATGTACTTGTGAGAAAAATAGTACTTTACCTCCCGCACCCCCATGCGGTACTACTGCGCTGGCAGCACAAGACCCACCCCAGCGATAAACCAAATTCAGTGTAAATTAAAACAGTTGTAGGATGCATCCGGGTTCCCAACAATAGCAGCAATACATACATACATACACTATAGCACTTTTGAAATAGCTCTGTGGCCTAGGCCACACCAGTAAATATCAATGTCAACCACGATTGTAAACAATGTGCTGCATGGTGAATTCAAACCCAGACACTCACTCCCAATAACTCACTGTGCACTGCGACGTGGTGCCATGGATATCAGTCATGCTAGCACACACACACTCACACACACACACTTACTTCCACCACCCTAATGCGGTACTCTGACAGCTGGCAGGTGAGGTGTAAATGAGTTTGCAGACCCCTCTTAGACCAAAACGTTCCGCCCCCATCCAAACAATTCCAGCCACCGCAGAGTTAGTAGTTTCCCCAGATACTAGAGCACTAGTGGCCAGTGGTTACACTTAGTCAGGATCCCAGGGCAAAGATATGAGTGAAGAAAGAGAGAATGGCAGATCAGGCAACAGTCGGAAAATGGAAGTTTGGTCCTCACTAGGGAAGATCACTCAGGGGTCTCCGCACCGGCCTTCTGGTGTGGCTCCCAGTTTGCAAAGCACAGGGGGGGTTGCCTTGGGACACGCTGTTCACAGTGGCACCCAACAGAGCCAGGCACTCCACTTAACAGATACTTACCAATCCGGCACCTTGCAGGACAGGAAACACAATGTCTGGGGCACGATGACTTGGTCTGCCCCATGGGTCCCAGTTAAAAATGAAGAGTTTACCAAATACTGTGCCCTACTGGAATGGGCACAAGGACTGGTGCGTGATGATCTGAGTCACTCCAGACACTTCTGAATGCACATGTAAAGTGCTCAGTGCAGGGGCTTCCTGGAATCAGGCCCAACGTCTGGTGCGCGATGACTTGAGTCACACCAGACAGTCCTGCTTGTACACGAAAAGTTTCCAATGCCATGCCTCCCTGGAATGGGGCACAACGTTTGGTTTGCGATGACTTGATTTGCACCAGACAATCCCACTTGCACACGAAAAGTTACCATTGCAGCGCCTCTTGGGAATAAGACACCACGCCTGGTGTGTGATGACTTATGTCGCACTAGCCACTTCTGAACACACTATCGTTCCGTACTTCCCTGGAATGAGGTACAGCATCCGGTGCATGATGACTTGAGCCACACCAAACAAATCCGGTCTCACACACACACAGACGTCAGTTCAGTATTACCGCAAGAGGTACAATGTGGCACTGCTCCGGGTACATCCTCACACCTGAGGGTCACAACCAGTGACATGCAATGAGCAAGCAGTCGGGTGTCGCACAAGAAAAATGCTGTACACTCCACAACAGCAGACAGTGCAGGATCCCGCAACCAGTAATCCGCTCCCTACCGACCAAACATTTATGCGTGACGTGGCCCACGATGAAGGGCCACACTCCTTGAACGCGGGCAGTACTTTGCAGGCTCTGCTCCAAGCAAATCTGGTCTCCAAGAACAATACTTAGTTCTGTGCTCACACCAATGCTACCAGGTGGAATCCACCAGATGACGTAGACATGTAGGAGGGCCCCACTCTACAGATGACATGGTAGGTGGTGTAGGTCTCTTGCAGGAGGTCTTTAATGTCCCTGAGTCCTCCACACAGAACAGGGAGCAAGCGAACAAGCCCTTGGAGAGAACACTTCAGAGTGTAACACTGTAGCGAGCAGTGTGCACAGACCAGCTACGATGCAGAAAGGGTGAGCAATCCCTTCCTAGGACAGTAAATACTCCTGTGCACAACAAATTTCTCTGGCATTGAGCACCACACATTTCAGTGACTCCATCCGGCGTTCCTGCAAGTGTATCTCTAAATTGCTGAATTGTGACATCCCTAGTTATAACCAAGTGGGCCATTAAAGTAGGGAGTGCTTCAAAGGGTTTCCCTTTGAACCACAGGTGTCTCCCCTAAATTTCAGTCCTTTCTACCATGGGGCAATGGAATGTGGATCTTTATTTTTAGTGGTGCCCTGGCTCCAAGAGGCCAAATGTCAAAACCTCTTCCTTCAGTCTATCCAGCCAGACCCTCAATTGATGAGGTCTGTAGATCCAGTTGCCCAGGTTTTACAACTGTTGCTGGGGAATGCCCAGATGTTTGCCCCAGTGGAACGACGCTTGAATAAAAGACAGCACACAAAAAGGATTTTAGAACATGGCAATGCCCAAGTTCAAGAGGTGACATTTCCAAGGTATTACTGACAAAACCACCTTTACTGTTGGAAAGGGTTTGTCATTGGGAATCTAATGATAGTAGACATTATGAGCCTGCTCTTCTGCCATCCACTATTGCAGCTAGGAATAAATCTAAACATTCCCACATATTAACCTGTTTGTAGAGCAGCTCTCAATGGTAGTGAAAACACTTGTGGGCATTCTTCACTCCCTGGGCACATGTGTCCTGGGGCATGCAGAAGCCTGCAGGGGGAGGCTATGTCAGGCTCAGTATGTATATAATAAAAAACCCTAATGTGCACGTGTGCACATACTGCCAAGTTGTGCCAGGCTCAGTATACCCATGAAAACACCATTGTGCAAGTGTGCACATACTGACAGGGTTGTGCCAGGGTATGTTTACATATGAAAGTACCAATGTGCAAGTGTGCACATATAGGCCAGCCATAATGGTGCTCCGTTGAGACATGAAACACCAATGTGTAAGTGTGCACTTACTGGCAAGTTGTGCCATGCTCAGTATACCTATGAAAACACCAATGTGAAAGTGTGCACATACTGGCAGGCAGTTCCAGGCTCAGTTTACATATAAAAACACCAATGTGCAAGTGTGCACATACTGGCATGCCATGCTAGGGTCGGTATATACATGGAAACACCAATGTACAAGTGTGCACATGTAGGCAAGCCATACCAGACTCAGTATATACATTAAAACACCAATGTGCAAGTGTGCACATATAGGCAAGCCATACCAGGCTTGGTATATAAATGAAACACAAATGTGCAAGTGTGCAGGTATAGACAAGCCATGCCAGGCTCAGTGTATATATGTAAGCATCAATGTGCAAGTGTGCACATATTGGTAGGTGCCACTTCCTAACTAATGTGAGGAAGGTGCGTGCACTTCCATACTGTACACACAGTGGGAAAGTGCCCACAGCCCTAAGGCCACTCAGGGAGGATTAGCAAAACCTCAAGGAAGAACCACTCTCCTCGGTAGGGAAACCCACATGAGGGTTCTCCCCTACCAGAGCAGGGGGCACTCTTGTATGCCTGCCCTGCCTTCTGCCGACCACCTGCTCCGCCCTCTGTGGGGTGCTCTAGGTGTAGCAGATTACCTACTCAGGGCTGGCCTGATGGGAAAGATGCCACCCTGAGTTTAGGTGGGCCTGCGCCTCCACAGGCTTGCACTGCCAGGCCTAATACGTGTTAGTCAGGCTACTCTGGTGGGTGGCACACTCAGTGCAATGTCACACTAGTGGCCAGGGCCATACCTTCCCAGGGTATGTGGTGTACCTTTTTGCAGGGCACTCCTGAGTATGGCACCTCAACCAACCACATGCCTTCCTCTTCCGGGCATAAGTAGGAAAGGCGCACGCACTTTCCCCCTGTGGTACAGTGCCCAACATCCTAAGGCCACGCACATAGAGTCAGCAAAATAACTGGGAGGAAAAAGCTAAATGTTTCAAGGAAATCCCCAAAGACAGGCCATGTCCAACAATAGAGAATTACTTTAAATTGTGCAGGAATTTGCAAGCAAAACATTGCTCATGAGAAGACTGTTAAAAAGAAAGTTGAGTTTCGGTGGAGTCATGAATGCATGGAAGAATTCGTGAAAGTGAAAAAAGATCTTAGTCAAGCTCCTTCATTACAGTCTTTTAATCCAGAAAGTGATACTAAGGTAATTTGTGATGCTAATGCGAAGGGTTTGGGAGCTTTAATCTTTCAAGTGAGGAATGGTTGAGAAAAATTGATTTCATGTGTTCCAACACCTCTAAAAGATGCAGAATATAATTATAAAGTTATTGAGAGAGAATCATTAACTGTATTTTGGGCAGTAAACAGATTCAAGCTGTGTTTGTGGTGTTTAAGATTTTTGGTGGAAACTGATCACAAACCACTAGTGGAAGTGTTTTCTGAAAAAGGGCTTGACTGCATCTCATCACCAATAAGCAGATGGGTAGTGCGTTACCAAGAGTATACTTTTTCTGTACAGTATAGACCAGGTGCAAGCAATTTTTCAGCAGACTCCTTATCTAGAATAGTAAATGTAGAGAAGTCAAGAGAGATGGAAGTGGAGGACATTTTTGAAGACTTAGTGTATGTATAGTTACACAGGAAGGCATCAGTGAGGAGGAATATTGGTTGCAACTTAGTAAGGATCCTGAAGTGAAAAAGGGAATGGATTTGGTATTGCGAGAGGTACCTAATGACAAGGAATTTAAGAAGTGTGGATGGTGTTGGTGGAAGATTAGTTATGAACTATCTGTTGACTATGGTTTGGTATTGAGAGATGCATGTTTGGTTCCACAACAAAGTTTGCAGCAAACACTGTTACTTTTGACATATGACGGCTAACTGGGTATAGTGAAGACAAAGGGACTAGTACACAGAGATTTCCGGTGGCCTGCACTGGATCACAATACTGAACACATGGTAAAAGAATGTGGGGAATGTTTAGTGTCAGACCAGGGTTTAAGATCAGGTAATGTACCTATGGTTTGCAGGAACTTACCTTCTCATCGTTGAGAGGAAGTAACCATGAGTATTTTGGGACCAATACAGGGTGAATATGCAACTCCTTATGTAATTGCTTTGATGGGTCTGTAATCAAGGTGGTTTGAACTATCATGTGCGATAGATCATCAAAAGCGGTGATCAAATTCCTGGATAATGCTTTCAGAAGAGAAAGTTTTCCATGTTACTCACTAACTGACAATGATGAGCAATTTTGCTCTGCTCAAGTGAAGACCTAGTTGAAAGAGTGTGGAATAATATGCAAAACTTCAGCCCTGTATCACCCCAAAAATAATGATTCTGTAGAGAGGGTGATTAAAGCATTAAAAGAAAGAATACAATTAGCCAGAGCAAATGGTCTGGAGTAGAAGATGGAACTATTGAGTAGCATAGCGGGATTTTGAGTGTCTCCATATGCAACTACGGGTAACATCCTTTTGACTTGTTCAGGGTTAGAGCTCCTTTCAAGTGTGTCCTGCTTGAGTGTTCTGGAATAAAGGTTGTGTAAACAATGTTCCTGGTGAGTAGAGAGAAAGAGAGATTGATTTACAGAAAAAAATGAAAAACATTATGTGATCAAAACAAAAAATTGAAAAATGTGTTCATTAAAGTGGTTGACTATGTGAGAGTGAGAACACCAAAGGGATGTGCTGAATGGTCTAACTTCACAAGAAATCTGGAAGTAGTCAAATTGTTTAAGAACACTGTAAGACACTTAGGGCCTGATTACAACTTTGGAGGAGGTGTTAATCCGTCCCAAAAGTGACGGTAAAGTGACGGATATACCACCAGCCGTATTACAAGTCCATTATATCCTATGGAACTCGTAATACGGCTGGTGGTATATCCGTCACATTTGGGACGGATTAACACCTCCTCCAAAGTTGTAATCAGGTCCTTAATGGCTGCACCTGGAATAAGAGTAGAGTTGTGCTGGTACATCCACCTCACAAGAAAGAGGTACAAAACAGGGGTCATTCTCATGTCAAGAAAGAATGGAGGGAAGATGGTACAGGCAGTGAGAGTATTAAAAAAAGGGTATGTGACAGAGACTTCTAGCTGCAGATTCTTTACCTTTAAAATTTACAGCTGTTAGCTTGGAATCTGGAACTATTGCTGAGCAATATCCCTATGTGCGCCGTTGGGTGGCGTAGTTCGGATCACAGTGGCTTATAAAGCCACCACCCAGGCACCCGTACGTCAGTTCTTTTCCTTCTGCTCCTTTTAAGCACAAATCTGGTACAGAGCGATCTCATAGTCCTTTTTGACAGGCCTTTTTGTCTAGAGTTTTTTTTGTCTGTGCAAGGATGACCTGGAGTAAGACGGGATTCAAGCTGTGTGGCACCTGCCATCGTGCCATGTTGGTGACAGATCCCCACCAGGTATGCCTTTGGTGTCTCGAGCTCGACCACGACTCACAGCCATGCTCGGACTTCCAGGCCATGGTTCTGAAAGCTTTGAGGGAGCGGTCCCTAAAGCTACTGGTGGCCCAGCAGTCGACATCGGCTGGCGTGACTCCTCAGAGGTCCCGGTCCCTTTCAAGCAGTAGGTCACGGACCACTCCAGGAGCCAGAAGTCCTCTTCATCCCACTCCAGGTCCTCTGGGCACTCGGTGAAGAGGCAAATGGAGAAGAAGAAGTCCAAGCAGACTTTGATTTGCCCGTCTGCTGACGAGGCAACTTGGGAACGTCGACGTTCTAGGCACGGTTCCACAGAACTGTTGCCAGGGCTGACTCTGCACCTTGCTCCCTTTCTGGAAGCTGGAGTGACCCCCTCTCAATTAAAGGAGGTTTACAAGGGCATGTGCCTTGTGTTTGAGTGGGCTGGCCCCAGTAGAGCGCCTTCAAGCCCCATGGGGTCAGCAGAGGCCCAGTCAGGTTCCGTGCCGGCAGCTTTGGCCTCAGCCTCAATGGGGGCTCATGAATGAGATTCCAGATCTGGAACAGTGCAGGCTTCACACAGTTGACCTGCTCCGGCACCGCTCCTGTAATCGGTGCCACTGGCACTCCCCACCCCCATTCATATCACTGATGATCCAGAGCTGGAACGGTGTTGCATGATGCAGATTTCGGCACTGATGGCGCCCACAGGTACCAGATCATTGTCTGAACATTTACTCTATCAGCCAGGCTCTGGCGATGAATGGGGGGCTTTTTGGACCCTCTAGAAACCCATATGGAACCCCTGGACTAGCGTGAGGAACCAGGAGAGGCCAGTGGACTCACAGCATCGTTTTTAACTTCCTTCACCCGTAATGGGGCAGAAAAACATGAACATCCTTTTTCGACACAGCCTGTTTTTTTAACTCTATACCAATCACGCACATCGACTTGTAATGTATGGTGCCTATCTTTTTAGTGATACTTATCCTGACCCATACTTTTTACATGAACAACACTATCCATCTTGTCAACACCAACACATTTCCTCTTTATCCATTCTTTGTTCAATATGGAGCCAGAAACCCTCCCTCTTGACAGAGTAAAAGATGAGATCCCTGTACTGATATGTGGGGTGGTTGGTATGGCCCACACCATATCCTTAGCAACTGACCTTTATAAACCAATGCAAGTTGCAACTCATGGTTGATTGTTCAATCTTTCCACACTCCAATGCCTATGGGGGTGATATAAGTACATTCTCACTTGCTTCACCCCTACAGACTTAAAAAAATCTTGCATTTCCTTGGTCACAAACTGAGTGCTATTATTTCTCACAAACTCCCCGGGATAACCTTCATTCACTAGTACATCTTGTAGGAATTATTTGATGATTCACAAATTAGCATTATCCACAAACCTTACTTTAGGCCATTTGGAGAAATGATCAGTTAAAACAATACCAAATTTGGGTCTGCTACCTTGGGACTCCAAAGGGCCTTGAAATGTCCAAAGCCAAATTATGCCATGATAAGTTGTTACAAGTTATCGGAGAGATAGGACTAGGTACAGTCACCTGAGATTTGTCGCTCAAAATGCATGCAGTGCAGTTTCTCATAAAGTGTTTTGCTTCTCTGTCAACTCCAGGCCACTCAACCTCCTTTTTATATCACATATTGCCACATGTCCTTCATGCACTAATTCCAAAACCATTCTGCAGAGACCTCTTGAAACCACCAACAACTCATTTCGAAATAATATACTACATGTTTATACGTCATGAGACAAACCTGCAACTGTTTGGTTTCTGAACATTCTTGATGTAAACTATTCATAACAGTCTGCACCGCACTATCATCCAGTAAAGGCTGCATCCACTCCTCCTCGAACAATGCTGTCTCTGAATTAGCACCTACTGAACTTCTAGCACACACCATATCAGGATCATCCGTATGTTCTTCTTGAACATTCTTCACAGATAAAGGTAGCCAAGATAGGGAATCAGCCACACAATTCTTTACACCAGCCTATTCTGACACTTGGCAAAACGGGTGTTGTTTTACCACCACTCATGGTACTAAATGAGTTTATGATCCGATCTTAGAATAAATTACCTTCATCAAACAAAGTTCTTGACCCACCACAAAGCAAGGGCCTCCTTTTCAATAGTAGAGGAAGTAGACGCCACACCATGCAATGTTCTAAATGCAAAGGCTATATATAATTCCTTCACACCCATTATCTGTTTTCCGCATCAGCACTGCGCCCAACCTTTGATCACTGACATCAGTAGTAATGATACTGACATCTCTAGTGTTACAAGGTTTAAGGGGCTTGGGCAATACTATTTCAAATTTGATTGATTCAAACCTATCATCACAACTTCACAGTCCACACATACTTACCATTCTTTTTTGTGAATTCATGTAAGCATGAATTGTTACTGGCAAAATTATAAATACATTTGGCATAGTTATGGACCCATATTCATCTCACTGCCTGAAAGTACAGTGAGAGAGGAGCTTTAATGAAGTACAGCCATAGAGCTCCTGGACCAGGCAGCAACTGCCAAACCTAGACCTCCAGGAGAATTCCACCCTTATGCATTCCACATTCCCTATACAACCTTCCACACACTGTGTCATAGCTACCAGGGGATTGAGCACAGGTTAATTTAGTGACTTTAAGGGTTCACCCTGATTGGGGTTGTGTTTATTACTTAAGGTGGGTACTCATCCCCCATTAATTAATTCCCAATTTCTAACAGGCACCCAATAGACTTATTTAAAACATTTAGAGGAATTCATGAAGTGGTCCATGCCATTGAAAAATGCATTTTCGGGAAGGCACCTGGACCTTACGATATCTTTAAATCTAATACTAATGTATGGGCTCCATTGTTAACACATGTTTTTAAGTCCTCTGTGTCAGGTCCTATTCCAGACTCTTAGAGGACAGCCATTATCATCCCTATTTTGAAAAAACTAGATAGATCATTGCCATTCTGTTACAGGCCAATTTCACCGTTGGATTCTGGTCTTAAGATTCTGGGCCTTGTGCTTTTGTCCCATCTGGAAAGTTGGGCTGAAGAAAATAATATAGTAACTGAAGTACAATTTAGGTGTAGACCAGGTATTGGCAATGTTGGTTTGTACCTAAACCTTAATCTTCTAGCAGGGAAATATTTTATGGCCATAGGGGGATCCTTACATCTGGCCTTTATTGGTCTATCAAGTACGGTTGACTTAGTGAACCGTTCGAAGTTATCGGACCTTATGGAACCGATGGGAATTGAAAAGGAACTCCTCATTCTTATAAGGCATTTACATCAGGATTTTATGGTAGGGATCCATTATGGTCCTTCAGGTGAATGGTTCCTCCATTTCAGCTCCACTGGGGGCGTTAGACGGGGTGTATTTTGACGCTGTTTCTTTTCCTACTCAATATAAATGGGATTAGTAAATATCGAGCCGGAAAAGGGAAAGATTTGCCATGTATGAAACGTCAATCAGTACCCATTTTGTAATACACTGATGATGCAGTGCTCCTCTCCCTCACAGCAACTGGCCTACAGGTTTTACTAGATTCATTTTTAACTAAATGGAAGACCTGGACTGCACATTAACCACTCAAACTCCTATATCATGATCTTTGGCTGCTCAAGCATGAAGTCTAAGCGTTTTGCTATAGGAGGGACACATTTAGAAAACATTAGAGGGCAAAAAGTACAAAGGTAATCATTTGCAATTACCAAATAGCAAATTTTTGTGATTTGCTATTTAGGAATCGCAAACACCAATGTACAAATGTATTCCTAGTGAATTGCAAGTAGACCTACTTTATTAATAATATTGAGGTAGCTCTGGGTTTGCGACACATTGGGTATTGCTAAATTCACAGGGATGGTGGCCTTCTGGGGTCAGCAGATCACCCTGTCTGTGATTGCTTTTAAATAAAGCAATCTTTTTTTAAATGCAGCCCATTTTACTTGAAGGAAAACAGGATGCGTTTAAAAAAAAAATTAAGTTTTCTTTTCATTTTAAGAGTAGGTAGTGGTCTGTGAGCCCACTTCCTGCTCTTAAAAATGCTTCTACAAACTTTCACCACTTGGGGGCCCCTTCCTATTTGTTTATGGGTTACCACCAACTTGAATTTGGCAGTAAATTGCAAATGTTTTGCAACCACATTTCGGTTGCAAAACATTCACACATAAAACTGTGATTCTGTATTAGGAAGGGGTACCATGAACACACCCTTTCCTAATACCGAATCGCAAATCTAATTTACGGTTAGTTAATAAGTTTGCACATCCCAAAAAGCCTTTTTGCATTCACAAATGGACCAATTTGGTGAATCAACCTGTTTGTGACTGGAAAAAAACATTGTATATGTGGCCCTTCATCTTTTAATTATCTGGGAATCCTTTTTAGCTCATCTTTTAGCTGGAATTCATTACTAACTCTAAGATCCCAACAAAATAACAGGAATATTAAGACTATTTTCAGATTGGACACAGATTAAGGCACAAACCATTTAAAGAGATGAAAAGTTTATATAAAAGTAAATGCATCTTGGCAGGGCTATATTTTGCAGGGCTTCTGGGGTCTTGTAATCTGGGGGTTCTCCAGTGTGTTGAAAACTGCCTTACTCACAGATTACTCTCAGCTGCTAGAGGTACTGCTACTTTCATATGCCACTAGGCACTAGGTTTACCATACTTGGAGGATTCGATTGGGCTCACCCCTTTACTACTTTGGAGTAAGAGCTGGGGAACCTTAGAGGCGGGTCTCATCAGAACCTTTATCTCTGATTGTTTGTCTCTTGACAGGACAGAATAGATCCCTTGGCTCGACTATTTGAGAAAACCCTTTGAGACCCTAGGCCTCCCAGAACTGTACATAAATCTGCATAAGATAACTCTTAAATATAAAGATGTAGTCAAACAGCGTTATCTAAATGATTGTTCTAACCTGTGATAGGAGCGGGACCAGGTTAAGGAGACTGTTGTTAGATACTCTTCGGTATCAACAACAAAAAGGAGATCGGAACCTTACTGAGACTGGATTGTGAACCCTACTCATCGTTTTTATCTTACCCTTTTTAGATTATGCACATGGCACTTTAAGTCCGCCTTTCCCCTGCAAGGTCCTTGGCAACATGACCTACCTCCTTGTCGCTGTTAAATTGTCTCTAAGTCAAGCACAATTCACTTTACATTGTTGTACCCCTTATACTCAGCATATGGGTCCTCTTTCCTGGTCTCTATCTTACGTAATTCATATTTGAGACAGCACGAGGAAAGCTTTGTTTTTGCAGTGTTTTTGTTCAGTTGATATTTGCCACACAATTCTAAATGTTATGAGTGGCATTTACTATCAGGAAACGCTATGAAGATTTATGTCTTTGATGTTAGTATGTTCTGTGCTCTGAATATGATGATTTTATCTTTTGTCTCTGGTTTTATTATTTCTGATTTTTTAAAGTTTTATGTACATATCCATGTACTGTATATTTATGTTTTTCTTTAATGGCTTTTGCTGAATAAAGATTATTAATTGATTGATAAACTTGACCAAATTTCTGTAAGCCCTTCGGGATTCTCTTTTTGAAATCCCAGATAACGTTTTTCAAACAAGCGGAATGACAAGGCTGCTACAGGTGGGATGTCAGTATTTGATAGGAAAGTCTTCATTGGGTGTATTGCCTTCCTGGACCTCCAACTACATAATTGGGTGACCCAGTTAGTAGTCATCAATGACTGCTTGTTCGCAGAGCAGAGGAGCCATCCTTGGCGGCGCCAAGGAGAGCAATGGAGCCAGGTGAGGTATATTAGACAGCTGTATAGTAAGTGGAAGTTGATAAAGTTGCCTTCCCCCATGGTCATAGTAATCAGGACTGGAAAAGTGAAACATGCCGATGAAAGTCTCAACATATTGAGTTGCTTGCACCAAATTGCCAGACACTAGAAACAAATAGTACTTAAGTAATAAGTGTGCCTATCAACGGACAGACAACAATAGAAGGTGTGTCTCTCACCAAAGTCTCCCGCTGGCAACACTCCAACTGATCTGACAGACGACACAATGGGAATCCACCCCATAACTCCACCCAGCAGTTTTCCCAGTGTCCGCAACAACACACAAATTGCTGATGAGGCCGCGCCAATAAAGATACATTGGGTACTCGTAATAGCATTCACAGATACTACACAGCAGCGTGGATAACCACTGTGGGGAAGGACAGGAACCACTGAAAAGAAGATGAAACGAAGAGGAAGTCTCTCCTAAGGTACAGTGAGAGAGAAGCTTTAATGAAGTCTAACCATAGGCCTCCTGGTCCAGGCAGCAACTGAAAAACCTAGAACCCCAGGAACATTTCTCACTTGTACATTACACATTCCCTATGCAACCTTCCCCAACCAGATCCCACACACTGTGTCATAGGTACTGGGGTTTGAGCTCAGGATTATTTGGTGACTTTAAAGGTTCACCCTGACATGGGTTGTGTTTATTACTTGAGGTTGGTACTCAGCCACCATGAATTAATACCCGATTTCTTACAGTCGCTTAATGGATTTACTTTAAAAAAGTAGAGCACGGTAACAGAAAGCTTACATCCAATTAAGTGCATTAAAAGAACAGTATAAGCAATCTTTTAACGAAATCCCCGTCATCCTAGACAATTTTCACCTCCTACTGAAACAAACAGGCTCAAAGGAAAAGTGCTACTGTGGTGGTGGTCACACTCCATATTTCGCTCACCCAAACTATATATCATGTTAATTTAGATTTTTGGTATATTGCATTGAACAATAACTCCCTGACCCAGAACTGGCTTTAAAATTATCTGCAGCACATCACACCTCTAGAGCTGATATGAACATTGTTGGCTCGGAGAGCTAACAACCTGGCACAAAAAGTATGGCTTGCTTCTGAGCCAATATGGAGCATGAAGGTGTTTACTGCTGACTACTTAACAGGGATTAGCTATCAGGGAGTGGGTATGAACAGTTGGCAGAACAAAGCACAGCCTTATTACTAACAAAGCGCAGCCTCAGCACTACCTATTTGACTTGGAGATGCAAGAGATGGCTTATACTTTTAAATCCCACAACCCTCTCAGACAGCCATGTACCCGTCTTAGTGGAGGCGAGAACCAGTTTGGACCCTGTCTGGTGGGAGGAGAGCTCATCTAAATCTGGAGTTGTTAAGGAGCTCACAACAGATCTTTGTTGTGGCAGATGGGTTCTGCCATATTGAAACAAGGGCTTCTGGTAACTTTACAGTAAGGGAAAGACAAAATGGAGGACTGTGAGAAAGTAGATTGTGTGGCAGAATTTCTTCAGTCACTGTCTAGTGGACAGGATAATTTTGGCACCTCAAACACCACCTCCTCATCTAAAAAAAGGTCAGGTAAGAAGAAGACCTCTGACTCCTGATGTCAGAAGAGGACTCATTCATGGATTTGACAACAATAAAGGTATCTTTCCTCATGGATCCTGCCTGGCTACAGTGTCCAACATTGCACCACTAGAGGATTTTGACTTCCAAAAATAAATCTTGGATTAGGACAAGGAAACAACTCTGTTGACTACTGAAGTACCATCAGTGGTCATGAAATCCAGCTCTGTTGCTCACAGAACTTTTGGTGCCAAATCCAACAGCTTCATCGAGACCTCGACCAAGATGTGTCTGAATTTAAGGGGCCCAATTACACAATTTAACCCCAATGAACCATATTTCCAGGTTTTTTAACCCATCGTGTTGTATGGTTTTCTAGGTTTTCTTGCTAGCCTTCTGTTAGCTCAGTTATACAGATCTCTCTGTTGCGTTTTGCAGGGTAAACCCCTGTACTTCCCTTATTTTCCCCCTTTACCGTTTTTTCTCCTTTTGGGAGGAGGACTCCCTCTCCTTTCCTCTCTCTTCTCTCTCTCTTACTCTTCTCCTTGATGCACTCACACTAATCACTGCTGTCCCATTTCCAGTATGCCAAATTTATAATCTCCACATCATTAATTTTAACCTAATATCGCCCCAACACCACTTCTGCCCCTAAACCTCCTTAGCTATTTTCCTGTGTGCCAACTTCCCATGCTCTAGACTGTTGTTTTTTTTTTTTTTTTTTTCTTTAAAGGTCACAAAAGACTGAGAAGATAGACTATGGCAGCACATTTTTAACACTAGTCCAACCCGATTCTCTAGTCTCTTACTTTCAACATAATGTTCTGAATTTACCAGACTAAAATTTTGGAATTGTGCAAATTGCTGCAGGCATATTTTTTTATATCAGATGTGCCATTCAATATCAGATCAATGCATTTCTTTGTGGAAAACCATATGATTTGTGTCCAAAAAGTTGTTCCACATTTTGGTATTTTGACAAAGTAGTGATTCTCTATACTCTATGTTTGTATTTAAATGAGCTTTGTTACATCTAAGCCTCAATTGGAACACTAACAACATAGCGCTATTAAACGTGGATCCTTGGATGCTTAAGAACAAGAAACGTCATTAACCTTAACATTCCAGCTATCCCTAGGCTTAGGGCAGGAATATTCACCATATGTACTAAACTGCAGCCAGAAACACTCTGATTCAGCGTTTGTGACTCAAGAAAACGCGATTCTTATCTCCCAAACCCTTTTAAGGTGTCTGTTAAGTTTTATCGACTCCTTAAATGGTATTGTGATAGGATACTGAATTGCAATTTGCAAGGAGCATGTTCTGGGCATCCCTTCCAAACTTCGACTTGATACCAGATGGATCAATGATACGCGACCTAGAAATGAAAAGTTACTGACTCCTAGCTGGCATGGTAACTTCTTCACAAATTGTAAGACATTCCCCTTTGACTGAAGTCACCTTTGTGAATTGGGATGCAGGTTTCATAGGGAGAGGGCAATAGTATGGGATACCACTGCCATGTCTCACTGAAACCTTTGAAAAATAATTATTTAAAAGAAGAAAGCAGCATGGTTTTCTTTAATCCCTGTGATTGTGAACACATTACACTAGTGAGACTGCAGTAGTTCCACGAAACTGGGAGGGGTGGGCACCTGATGCACTCATGTGAGATGGAGGTTAAAGCAGTGCAATGAGGGGAAGAGGGATGTTGTAGCAGCTAATCTTTTAGTAGAGGAAGAGGATGCTGCAGTTAGAGATGAAGAGCAAACTAGAAGAGTAGGGAGGAGATGCATGGTCTGGAGGATACATTTGTATGTTTTTTGTATACAAAGCATCTGATGGTATCTTCACGGTGTCCACGATGTTTAAATAAGTGAGATAAGGTTAAGAATATTTTAAAAAACAAGTTACACCACATTGTAGTGTGCTACCCATCACTAATGCACTTCGGCACCTCATATGAAGCACTATATAAGTGCAATTACAGTACAATACAATACAACTATACTATACATTCACAAAACGCTAGTGTACTAGAAATAAAATAATGTCCTTGGATGATACCAAGACCCTTCTCCCCCTCTTATTAGCATTTTTTAAATTTATTTTTTTTCGAAATATGGAAAAGGACAATGGGCCTGATTACAACTTTGGAGGAGGTGTTAATCCGTCCCAAATGAGACGGATATACCACCAGCCGTATTACGAGTTCCATAGGAAATAATGGACTCGTAATACGCTGGTGGTATATCCGTCACTTTACCGTCACTTTTGGGACGGATTAACACCTCCTCCAAAGTTGTTATCAGGCTCAATATGTTTAATGAATCTTGAGGAAATAGTCCAAAGTTAGACACAGAGGTTTCGCAGGAAGTGGATTTATCAGCTGGCAAAAACCACACTAACAAAGCTGCAGGCTTTAAAATTCCTTGTTGGGCTTGGGGAAAGAAGGCAGATGGTCGGGTTGACGTTTTCTCGGCCACCCTCACCTTGTGTAAATTTACCATGTCAGAGACTAAAAGGAGTCATCAGGGCAGCCGATAAAGGATGTGGCTCCAGATAGACACACATTTGCTATTTGACAACATGCACATTCCGGATCTGCAGGGACTGCACTGCATTAACAATTTCAGGCCTTCAGGGAAACTCATAAGTAAACATTGAGATGACGTAGTTTTTTATATTGTCGCACACTGGGATTTCAGTTTGTAATTTAGTTTGTGATGAGGTGCGTGGAGGAAGACTGGATTTTATTCTTTCCATTTTGTTCAAGAAACTTTTTAATATTGTAATACTGAACGTCCGTAGACCTTTAGAAATGCTTAAAAGAGGATTGTCTTTTCTTCATGTCACCACCAAATGGACCAGGTGCGTTTAAAGTAAAAATGCCAACTTTTTGGATAGTTGTTGAATGAATGAGTTGATTCTTATGTGGGAGGGTAAAGTTGGGTGTTTCGTGTTTGAAATTTAACAATACATGAGTAAATACTGATGGAAAAAAATGTACAAAATAACTTGAATGGACGTAGAACGCTGGGTTGAGATGCAGTGTCTTTTCTTTTGCCCACCACATAACTGCACAACAAGCCTACACCGCACTACAAATGTCTTCAAATGGCTTTTTTTTGTTGACAAGTTGCAGTACGACTTCCTGTTCCAATGCCTAAGCTACGTGGGTAGTCTCGTATCTGTGTGCAGACGATCAGTCGCCAGTTCTTGACAAAAGGCTCTAGTTCATTGTCACCAAAAACTATGTTTTGTTTGCTAAATGTGTTTTAAGTTAATAACATTCTAATTAATAGCTCAAATTAAAGATTGCACTTGGTGGGGTCCCTGTCAAATTTTAAAAACATGTCCTGAACGAGTCTCCTTCCCAAATTCAGGCTATGATGTCCAACGCCAAATCGTCATGTTGTAGTATTACAACAATTATACTTGTGTCAGTGTTTAATTTGATTCCATGGTTGCAAGTGGGGTTCACTAGCACCACTCATTTTTGGCGACCAGCATTTACTTTTCCTATTCAGAATTTGATCTAGAGCAAGAGAGTGAAAAACATGAAAGGAGGAAAGGAGAGAAAAGAGATAGATGAAAAAAATAGGGACAAGGGAGAAAGCACAGATGAAAGCGAACATACAGGAATGAAATAAAGGAACAGGGAGTGTGTTGTGGTTGGAGGAAGAGGCTTGAGGTGAATGAAAACCACACAGACAAGGTAGTTGGCAGTCCTGCCATTCCTCAGCACGTGATTCAGGTCTCTGAGAAAAACTATGGACACCGGGACTAATTATTTTGCCAATTGAACACTGGCTTGCGAAAAGAGGTAAAACCCGGAACCCTGCAACCTCTGTGGTGTAGGGTGGGCTTCTAATCCTCCATGGTCCCCCATCCTTTTCAATGGTGGACCCATTCAGCCCAAAACCAAGAGTATTTGTGATATATGGGAGACTAAAGAGCTTTTCTTCACATTCTGCAGGGGGCGCCATCGTTTTGCGTTACACCGCTGCCTATGCAATGCATGAGTGATTTAGAACAAAAGTTTAAGAACAGCCCGTCAGACCATAGAAACTGCTGGAAAGATTAAACACAGTGAATACGTTTCCAGTAAATATACATTCAGCGAGTACCTTTAAAACTTGGCTTAGGTTTCCGCAAACATTTTCTGAAAGAAGTTAGAGAGTTCATATGCATCTTTCCACGTTAAAGTGGGTTTTCAGCCTGTGCTTCAAGTTTATTTGATTGTTAATGCAAACTAAAATACAGACATACTTTACTGGTGGCTCTTTTTATTTATGTCCTGCTAGCGAAAGTGATTGTGATCCAGTAACACGTTATTTGAAACAAGTGCACTAAAAACACAGAATCATTATTATTGTGTAAATATGTTATCAATATAGCCTTATAGCCTGCCAAAGATGGCTATACCGGCCATTAAAAACCTGCTCTAGCACTAAATGCCCGAGCTGAAGACGAGAGCCTTCAATGAGGAAGTATGACTTTAACGACAGGTATAGTTCAGGTGTGAAGGGCTATAAAGCTAATAAAGCATTCCACCACTAGAGGGCAATATGTTCAAATTTAGCCTAAGAACCCGCCGTAGTGGGCTCTACCGGCTATTAAAGGCCCGCTCCCGCGTTAAAGGCCCGAGCCGAAGGCGAGGGCCTTTAACAAGGGAGAGGGCCTTTAATAGCTGGTAGAGCCCGCTACGACGGGTTCTAAGGCTATTAGAACATTCTCCCACTCAGGGCAGAATGTTCTATTAAATAAAACTAATTCCTCACAGAGCCCGAGGGGATTAAAATCCCCTCGGGCTCCGTGAGGCTTTGTTCACAGCTCTTGCTGTGACCAAAGAGAACATTGGAATGTTGGCGCTGCAGGCTTTTACCGGCCAGTAAAAGCCCGGAGCACTCCATTGTTTTCAATGGAGCTGCCAACGTTCCAATGTTCTAATAAATAAAACAAAGGCCTTATGGAGCCCGAAAGAAATGAAACCCCCTCGGGCTCCTGAGGCCTTTGTTCACAGCTGTTGCTGAGTAAATAACATTGGAATGTTGGAGCTCTGGGCTGCTCCAAGCCATTAGAAGCCCAGAGCAGTCAATTGTCTTCAGCAGATCTACCAACATTCCAAAGTTCTAAGACAGTGTAATTAACTCTGATTAATTATCAACAGATTTCATTCTAGATTCACATTACAAAAGTAGACAGCTGTGACTATTTACACCATGTCTAGATGTGTGTTTGTGTTCTGATTAGGTGTAAATAGCTTTATACATGTGCACATGAGCACACATAATGTAATAAACCACACATGCAGACGTGTGGAGTGTATGAAGCTATGTATTACCTTTATTGAGGGAGATGGGAGGTATATGAATGTCTCAAGTCTTTGACTCTTTGAGTCACCATCTCCACATACTCAAGAGTAGTAGTAAATAGCATATCACTCTCCAAGTGTCTGCCTGTTTTTTTTATAACCAACAAAACTTTTTTGACATAAAAGTCCAGTGAGCACCAGCTCACAAGGGTAAGATTCATAGAATCTCAGGTGTTTCTTGCATAAAAAATTTCAAAAAGTGCTACATGCTGTAGCACAACATGTTTATTTCGTTACGACCTTTGTCAGACTCAAAGTGCTCAGAGCAATGTGGAATAGAAATAACAAAAACAATTGTGTTCTAACACTATAGACCGAGAGAACATACTAGCATATTATTGTTACAATGCACAATACTAAAAACTTTTGTTATTCATTTGAAATGTTTGCGATCAAGTTAAAATACAATTTGCAATATTTGCATTATTCTAATGCATTGTAGCAAGATAAAAAGAATCATATTTTCAATCAAGGAAATACCTAATATTTCTTCACCACAGTGTTCTATTGAACAACTAGTATTCTATATTTATGACAACATTGTAGAACACCTGAATACCATCTTGATGAACTCAAAGCTGTATATCTGAAAGTAATTCTTACAGAGGATACTGCAATAGATAAAGAAATGAGGGGCTTCTTTTTATCAAAGAAATGTTGGCTAGTGCTCTAAAGAACAAAAATTATTAAAGATCTTCTATGAGTTATCAAATAGCTTCTTTATCCGTGTCAGTAAAACATTCTGCCATGCAGAGTGAAACAGCCTCCTAAAGAACAATTAGAGCATTAACATTTTGTTTTCAGGACAGAGGCAAGGCACTCCTAAACACCATTTTGTTGGAATAGTACTTGTTGAATTTAAAGCCTTTCCTGGGTAGCAGGCTAAAGTACATGAACAGTGAGAAGCTACTGCATGTATGAAATCAGCGGGTTAAAAATGTGAGAGGAGGTGTGGATTTTTACTAATTTGAGGCATTAAGGGGATAAAGGCTAAATAGTTAAAAAGGAAGATGTCTGCACATCAACCCCTTTGAACATCTGTTTACTCATCCGAGCCAGCTTCTCAGCCATTTAACAGCTCCCTATTTTTAAAATAGTAAATATTTTGGTAAACAAACTTTGTACACAGGGGTGATTGGGCTCCCTCGGTGGGACACCCATAGAAGACTGGATGAAGGACTAATGTCCAACCCTTGCTGCACCTGGCTAGAAGCTGTTTCATGGCAGAGGTTGGCCAACTGGTGAGGGTTTTGTGCAGGGCCTTTTCTAGAGGCCCGACCCCACAGCACTCCCCTCCTACACACAGCCCAAGGCCTTACGCAGGAGGGGTTGTATTTGCTGGGGGGAGGTGTTAGAAACTGGTTCTCTAGTTGGCAGAGGTATGTGCCCTGTCCAAGTAGTGACCACAATCCTAGGTGGGGTAAGTCAGATACACAACCTAAATTAACCTGCTCTCCCTGTGGTAGCTTGGCACAGAGCAGTCATGCTTAACTTACAAGGCTATGTGTAAAGTATTTGTGCAACACTAAATGCAGTAAAATAGTGAAAACACCACACAAAACGATTCCACACCAGATTAGAAAAATAAATCTGAATTTAATGAATGAAACAAGACCAAAATGACAATAAGTAGAACTTGAGGTATGATTTTGTTAAAGATTAAACTGTGATTAGAGGCAAGAAGCACCAAGGAGAGATATCTGGTGGCACCGGACCAGGACGAAGTGAAAAGTTCAGGTCGACCATGATGGGGTGGGGGCCGGCTACATGAACTCAGTTGGGGCTGCTGAACAAAAGTACCTTAAATCTGAAATACAGAGTGCTGTGTCGGTCCAAACTACGCATTATAGGGTATGCGTTGCTTTTCCGAACACACAGCAGCAATGTGTCTGTTCCGAGATGCAGCAAGGCTGCAGTGTGAGTTCCTACTACATCAACATCGACGATCTGTTGTGCAGTCAAAAGGGTGTGTAGATTTCGATGAAGGAAGAGGCTGTGGTGCAGAGATTCGGCGTCATCGGCTAGGTTGCCATTGACGGGAATGTGATGACCTTGCGCCAAGAAAAAATACTGCAGTGTCAATTCCGAGGGTGATGCACTGGTTTGGAGATGCGAGATATGGTTGCGCCGGTTCCCATCATTCCTGCTGTGGCTCAAGACTCACTACAGGAAGTTAGTCAGCCCTTTGTGTGGGGACAGGGCACAGCCTATTCAGGTGTAGGTGAGACTGTACCCAGCTCCCCCCTTCCATCCTTCTCCGATGGCCCATGAAGTCATACCTTAGGTCCCTTTGTGTGTGGGTATCTACAGGGAGTACACAAAGCCCAGCCGTCACCCACCCCAGACAAGTGATCAGAGACCGGCAGCAAGCACCAAATAGCTAAAGTAAGAAAATGCCAACTTTCTAAAAGTGCCATTTTGCAGATTTACATTTTAAAATTCAGCTACACCATTAGTTGTGATTTTGAATTGTGATTTCAGAGACACCAAACTGGAAAGGTTTAACTAACCCAGATTGCTAATTACACTTATAAAATGTGATTAGGTAATCCCATTGTCATCCTATGGGAGAGATCGGACTTGCAGGTGTGAAAAACGACTTTTGGAGTTTTTCACTACCAGGATATGTAAAACCTGAAAGTACATGTCCTGCCTTTTAAAGACTTTGCCCCCTGTCCATCTGGGTTGTCCAGGCGTTACATCATGGGTGATTTATATGTATAAAAAGGGGAAATTTGAGCCTGCAAAAGGGTTATTTTGCCCGGTCAACTTGGCAGTGTAAATGTGCACACACATTATCTGCATGGAAGGCCTGAGACATGGTTAAAAGGCTGCTTATGACGGTGCACCAATCAGTGCTGCAGGCCCGCAGGGATTGTTGTTTGTGTGTGTGTTTAGTTTGGAGGGGCAGCCCCTTGGGCAAGGGTTGCACCCCAAGGGGGCACATTACTGTTGGTCATTTCTGCCCCACTTGGGGGCAGATCTGTCTATTTCTATTAGGCGCATATGCCCCCAAGGGCGCAGACCCCATTTAGGCACCAGGGAGTTTTGGGTGCATTTTGTTTGGGGGCGGCAGCCCCTTGGGCAGGGGGTCACTCCCCATGGGAGCACATTACTGTTGGCTATTTCTACCCCCCTGGGGGGCAGATCAGCTTCTTTTTATTAGGCCCATCTACCCCAAGGGGGCAGAAACCACTTAGACACCAGGGATTGTTTTGGGTGTAGGTGTATTTTTGCTTGGTGGTGGGCCTCTTGGACAATGGATGCTCCCCTTTGGGGAGGCATTCATTTTGGCCATTTCTGCCCCCCTTTGGGGCAGATAGGCCTATTCATGTAAGGCCCATCTGCCCGCAAGAGGGCAGAAAGCCCACGAGTCACCAGTGAACTATTTTTTATTAAAAAAGAGAGTGGGCGTATGGCCGTACCCCCACCCCAAATAAATGGGGACAAAATTGTTCAGCCTACCTGGGAGCAGATTGGGTAATTACCCCAAATCCGCACCAAGGGGGATAGAAAGCCCACTAGATGCCAGAGAATAAAAATAAAAATAGAGGTGTGGGGGCTGCCAATCTATATGGGCATGGTTATGTCCCCTACCCCAACTGAAGGGGATAACAGTCTTTCAGTGCCCCTTGCAAACTAAAGAAACTCATCCCGATAGCTAGCAAAAGGACATTTGACTCTTTTGGGTTTCAATTTTACATATGTGCCAAGAGAGCTTGGCTAGCTCCTAATATGGTCCCACTTGGAATGTTGAGGGGCTGCACTTTTTGGACTTTGGTACGCTACCACCAAGAAAAACCCACCAGACATAGACACGCCTGAAAACTAAACATCTGGGTGAGTGCAGGGTGGTGGGCTTCACATGCACCCCACACCATTTTCTTACCCACAATGCCCTACTGACCTCCAACCTTGCTTGAAATCACGCATTTCCCTACATTTTTGTGATGAAACCTTCTGAATTCTGCAGGAACCCACAAAATTCCTACCACCCAGCGTTGTCACATCTATACCGATAAAAATGCTGCCCTACTTGTCAGCCTAAAAATGTTTGTGTTAGACGTGACAGCCTCAGGGTGGTCATCCCCCAACTCTTTGCCTGCCTCCCTTCACCTTCTTGACACTGTTTTTGTTGGTTTTAGGACTCCCACACTTTACCACTGCTAACTAGTACTAAAGTGCATATGCTGCCTCCCTTAAGCCTAGTAACATTGGTTCATTCCCAATTGGCATATTTGATTTACTTGTAAGTCCCTAGTAAGGTGCACTACATGTACCCATGGCCTGTAAATTGAATGCTACCAGTGGGCCTGCAGCACTGATTGTGCCACCCACATAAGTAGCCCCTTAACCATGTCCCAGGCCTGCCATTGCAAATTGCAAAGCCTATGTGTGAAGTTTCACTGCTACTTTGACTTGGCATTTAAAAGTACTTGCCAAGCCTTAAACTCCCCTTTTTCTACATATAAGTCACCCCTAAGGTAGGCCCTAGGTAAGCCATAGGGCAGGGTGCTATGTAGGTAAAAGGCAGGACATATACATGTGTGTGTTTATATGTCCTGGTAGAGGATAACTCCTAAATTTGTTTTCCATTACTGCGATGCCTGCTTCTTTCATAGGCTAGCATTAGAGCTACACTCATATACGGTTTGAGTGGTAGATTATGATCAGAAAGGGGTAACCATGTCACATTTAATATGGCCAGAATTTTACTAAAATCATGCTTATTGGTGAGGATGGATTTTACATTACTATTTTAGAAATGCCGATTTTAGAAAGCGGGCATTTCTCTGCACTTAAAATCCGTCTGTGCCCTACAGCCTCTCTCCAGTCAACGTCTGGGCTGGGCTGGTTGACTGCTTCCTTGTTCATCTCACCCAGACAACCTCAAACACAGGATACTCAGTCACACCTGCACTCATCTGCATACTGATTGGGTCTTCCTGGGTTGGAAGGGTGGAGGACCTTACACTTACATGTCAAAGGCTAGTGGCCTGCCCTCACACAATGGACTGCCAACCCCCTACTGGGACCCTGCAGACAGACAGTTCTGTACTGAAAGGGGAAATGGTGCACCTCAAAACCACTCTTTGAAGTCTTCCCCACTTCAAAGGCAGTTTTCGGGTATATAAACTGGGTCTCTGATCCTACCAACTGAGACACTTATGGAACCTGCAACCTGTCAAGAGGAAATGCCTGGATATCCAAAGGACTCATCTGGCCTGCTTTATAGAATTGAAACTTTCATTACAATAGCTAGATAATTTTTAGTTCTTTGTCACGACCGGAAGCAAGGATTAGGTTGGTTTAAAGCTTGTCCACTACTAGAGCTGTCAGGTTCTGTACTGGCTTAAAGTAGAATCTCTTGAAGGTAGAATCCAAGGACCAGTCTGTCGTATTGAGGATAACCTCTAAGTGGACTACTAGAGATAAGTTTGTGAGGCCATATCCCCATCACCGAATGAGCCCCAAAAACAGAAACCTCAATTCCAGCTTCCTGTATTACCCACCTGACCAATCTGGCGATGGCAGGAGAAGACATCGCTTTCTGTGGTTTAGTTAGAGCTATCAAGAGTTGTCGTTCTCCATGGGGACGGGTTTCCTTCATCATGGACTTACACTTTGTTCTTCTGGAAATATGAAATATGACCCCTTCAGGAGTAAAGACTTTGCCAGTAATACCCAATGCTCGGACACTGAAAACCCGATGGCATGAAGCTTAACAGAGCAAGGTAGCCAACTTTTCTGACATCTGTTTCCTTGACAGATAATTGTTAGATGGCCATGCCTGGAATAACTGGAGTACCTTGTTAACATGCCAAAGAGAGGAATATCTTGGACCCGGGGGGAGGGATAACCTGATGCCTCTGAGGAGTTTGCATACAGAAGGATGCTCACCGACTGGTCGTCCCTCTAGAGGGGCATGACCCGCCAAGATGGCAGAGCAGAAGGTATTGATTGATCTGTAGACTAAATCATCAGATGCCAGGGATGCCGGAAAATTTAGGATATGGGCAATGTCCATCCCCATGGTATCAAGATGTCAGAGATGACACCAACCACACCATCTTGTCCAGGCTGATCTGAACCTTTTATTGGTGCTATCCACCCACAACTTTGTGAGTAGGGTTGCAGCTTCTCGCGAAATGCCCGGTATTTTCCATCTTTCCTGGAAATCCTCTAGGTCATGAGATGGAGACACCGTGCCATCATCAGGTGATGATGATTCCCCTGTGGATTGAGATGGAGATCCGGAAACAGGGGTAGACGGATTGGAAAATCTCAAGAAACTTTCATCAGAACTGGAAACCAGACTTGAGATCTCCAAATGGAAGTGACTACTACCAAGTCCTCCCTCTGCCTCTGATTTTGAGCTGCTAGTCTCATGATCATTGCGAACTGTGGATAGGTATATGCCCTCTCTTGGCTCCAATCCTGTAGGAATGCGTCCGTCACCATTGCTAAGGGATCTGATTTTCAGTTGCAATATCGAGACAGCTGGTGATCCAGACTCGAGGCGAACAGGCCATCAAGAAGGGACCCCATTGGGGCTGGATCTCCCAAAACACTTGTGGGTGTAGTTGCCACAGGCTGACATCGTTCTAATGGCAGAAATTCCAATCCGCCACTTTATTTGACTTCCCGGAAGGTGTTCTGCACCACCGAAATTTGGTTGTCTAGGCAATAGGTCCAGAAGTCGAGGGCCAGATTTGGTTCCCCCTAAATGGTTTATATAGTGGACTGCCATCATGTTGTCCATCTTTAGCAGCATCCAACTTTGGGCTTTGGCCTTGATTCAGCATTTTACTACAAAGGACCCTGCCATAAGTTCCAGGCAGTTGATCGGAAGTTCTTTTCCACAGAGGACCAACTTGCTTCCGTAGAGTAATCGCCACAACGGGCTCCCGAGCCCGAGCTGCTGGCATCTGATTCGATGACCAGATACGAAAATGGGCCAGTCATTCCAGGCTTCCATGTGTGAGATTCACCACCTTATCTCCTCTTTGGCCTCCTCCGATAGAGGAACCGTTTAGGAATAAGTGAGGCCCTTTCTCAGGTGAGAGAGCTTGAGTCTCTGGAGGGCGCAGCAGTGGAGTGGGCCAGGAAAAATGGCCTGTTTGGAAAAGGATAGGAGGCCTATGATCCGAACTATCTGTCTTTGTGATTTCAGGGGTCTGGTAAGAGTCTTTTTGAGGACAGAAGGCTCAGGGTGGTGGGGTCAGAATCCACCAGAAACCCTAGAAATTGCATGGACAGGGTTGGCAGGAGGGATGATTTGGAATCGTTGATCACAAAACCGAGGGATTCCAGCGAGAAGATGGCCTGTTGCAGGTGTCCCACCAGTCCCCTGGGGCACTGGTCTAGCAAGAGGATATCACCTAGATAAACGAGCATCCTGATCCCCTCAAGAGCTTGGTGAATCACCACAGAGCGGAGGATAGCCCAAAAGGAATGGAAGTGAATTCTAAGGTTTGGCTCTTCCATTTGGAACTGGAAAAACCGCCTGTGGGGGTGAGAAATGAGGATCCTGAGGTAGGCATCCTTAGATCGAGCCACACCATCCTGTTGTTCACTAATAGAAGATCTCTAAGGAGGTTGATCCCTTCCATTTTGAAGTGGCGAAACACTAGCCACTTGATGAATTATTTTAGGTTTATTAGTGGGTGCTGTCCCCCATCCCTCTTTTGTACCAGAAAGAGGTTGCTGAGGAAGCCGAAGGGGTGTACACAGGTCTGAACAATAGCTCCTTTCTTTAAAAGCTGGGCTATTTCTGTATCCACCAAAGGCGTCTCCAAGGAAGAAAAGTTTAGTGGACGTGGCTGCGGCGTCTGAATCAGGGAACCATAAAATCTGTGGAACCATTGGACTGTCTGCAAAACCCACGTATCTGACATAATTTATTCCCTGGTGTGAAGAAGCTTTGCTAATCTGCCCCCCAACCTGAGCCCTGAAGGTGAAAGAACGATCCCATTGGGTAGGGTTGTTGGAGGCCCCGTTCTTGAAGCCCGCCTGGCACCTCTCTGGCATGGATATGCCTGGGAAGGGTAGAAGGTCAGAAATAGGATGGATTTTGCAACTACCCTAGACGAATTCCTTGATTTGAGGCCTGGAAGGTGCCTCTAACAGTAGAGCACCCTCTACCACGACCGGCTGAGGCAAAAACACAGGGTGTGAAGACCCGTTTCATTGATGTCTGGGCTTTGTGTAGGGAAGTAAAGGTGTTTACGAATTTCCCTAGCTCTCGGATGAAGTGTTCCCCATACAAACCTCCTTGGGACACTTTCCCAGCCTCTGAAGATGCTAGATCCCCTAATCTATGTTCGATTTTGATTAGGGAAGAACGCTACCTTTCCTTGGAAATAGCACAGTTTGCGTTTTCATAGAAAATAATGGCCCGTTGGGCCCAACTGAACTAGGCCTTGGGGGATATAAGGGAGTCAGAGGCCTTGGCATCCACTGCCATATCCAGGATTTTCGTAAGTCATCCGGCGACGTCCAAATATTTGTCCTGGCATGAACGCCAAAACCGGTCAATCCCCTTTTTGGGGTCTCTCATGAATTTCGTTAAAAAGGGGGCCATCTTGGGATCTATGTTCGGAATAGTGGCGACCTTACCCTCCAAAGAGGGGCGACGGCATTCCGCCCTTAGGCAGTTCCGGACCTCCTTGTCTAGGGCCTTCCGAAGTTGGCCTGTCACATAAGCCACAGTTTTTGAGGTTGGCGACCACTGGAAAAGGCGAGGGTGTAAGAGCATGTCTGAGGGTGGAGTAGAAAGGTCCTTATAGGGCTTTTTGTCCCTAGAAATGGAGGAAGCGGTGGCAGATGGACACTGAGGTCTGGAAAATTCCCCATCTGTGGCTTAAGGGCAGTTAGACCACAAAACCAAACTTACAGGCCTCTGGCCCAAGGGACACTCTGCACCCCATTGGTACTTGAAGGGGTTAATATATAGTTTGCCCGGGACGTGCCCCTTTGCACTACACAATCGTAATCCGACCCGTTTAAAAACGGGTGTTCAGACTTCAGGTGTATCTTTTTTATTATCAATAATCACAAATACAGCCCAGAGGAACACTGCGAGCGGCCAGCGTCTTTCACTCTGAAACTGAGGAGTGAAACTGACGCCAGTTTCATGGGGAGTAAAGTGCGCGTTGTGGGCCCAAGTAGTTAGAAATAGCAGCCGCAAAGGAGAGACAAGGGTTTCCGCAGCCGCGCTGTGGAATGAAAATCATTTCTAAATAGCACACACAGTAATCACATGCCAAACAAGTGGATCAACTAATGAAATATACAAGTGTGAGGTCCTTCTCCTAGCGGCTTCAGGAGCAGCGAAGAAAGAGGAAGAAGAATCGTCAGGAGAGGCTCTTGAAGGGCATGCAGCTCCTAGATTGGTTGACCCCGCACAAAGACTCATGGGACTTGTAGTTGATGTTAAAGTTGTTACTTTCAATACTTTATACTTTAAAGGCTGCTGGTTAAAGAATAAGGCAAAGAGAGTCTGCCTAATCCTTGCCTCCAGTCCTGACAGAGAATTTTGACATGTCCATGTTGTGTTTTGGGCCCTTCCTTTTTGCGGGTACTAGGCCTACCCACACAAGTAAGGTATCATTTTTATCGAGAGACTTGGGGGAAGTCTGGGTGGAAGGAAGTTTGTGGCTCCCCTCAGATTCCAGAGCTTAGGGGGGGGTAGTTTTCAAAAGTCTATAGGTATGCTAGGTTTCCCTAGGTGTCGGCTGAGCGAGTGGCCAAAATCCACAGCAAGGCACTTGTCTGTTTTCATTGGACAAATGTGATGTTTCCACGTTGTGTTTTGGGGCATTTCCTGTTGCGGACACTAGGCCTACTCACACAAGTGAGGTACTATTTTTATCGGGAGACCTGAGGGAATGCTGAGTAAAAGGAAGTTTGTGGCTCCCTCCAGATCCCAGAACTTTGTAACAACGAAATGTAAGGAAAAAGTGTTTGTTAGCCACATTTTGAGGTTTGCAAAGGATTCTGAGTGACAGAAGCCAGTGAGAGCCCCACAAGTCTCCCATCTTGGATTCCCCTACATGTCTAGTTTTCAAAAATGTAGAGGTTTGCTAGGTTTCCCTAGGTGCCGTTTGAGCTAGTGGCCAAAATCCACAGTTAGGCATGTTGCAAAAAACACGTTAGTTTTCATTGGAAAAATGTGATGTGTCCACATTGTGTTTTGGGTCATTTCCTGTCACAGACAGTAGGCCTTCCTTCCCAATTGAGGTACCATTTTTATCAGGAGACTTAGGGGAATGCTGGGTTGAAGGAAGTTTGTGGCTCCCTTCAGATTCCAGAACTTTGCAGCAACGAAATGTGAGGAAAAATTGTTTTAGCCCAATTTTGAGATTTGCAAAGGATTCTGGGTGAAAGAACCCAGTGAGAGTCCCACGAGTCACCCCATACTGGATTCCACTAGGTGTATAGTTTTCAAAAATGTAGAGGGTAGGTAGGTTTCCCTGAGTGCCCACTGAGCTACAGCCCAAAATCCACAGCTAGGCCATTTGCAAAAAACACGTAAATTTTCAGTGGAAAAAATGTGGTGTCCATGTTGCGCTTTGGGGCGTTTCCTGTCGCAAGCACTAGGCCTACCCACACCAGTGAGGTACCATTTTTATCAGGAGACTTGGGGGAACACAGAATAGAAGAACAAGTGTTAGTGCCAATTGCCTTTCTCTACATTCTTGCGTTCAAAATGTAAGATAGTGTGTAAGAAAAAAGTCATTTTGAGAAATGATCTGTAATTCACATACTAACATGCTAATATGGGGACCCCCAAATTCAGAGATGTGCAAATACCCACTGCTTCTAAACTCCGTATCTTGTGGCCATTTTGGAAATACATAGGTTTCCTTGATTTCTATTTTTCACTCTTTATATTTTACCAAATGAATTGCTGTATACCTGGTATACAATGAAAACCTATTGCAAGGTGCAGCTCAATTATTGGCTCTATGTACCTTGGGTTCTTGATGAACGTACAAGCCCTATATATCCCTGCTACTAGAAGGGTCCAGCAGACATAGGGGGTCATTCTGACCCCGGCTGTCAGAGACCGCCGGGGCCAGGGTCGGCGGGAGCACCGCCGACAGACCGGCGGTGCCCCGCAGGGCATTCTGACTGCAGCGGTTCGGCCGCGGTCAGATGTGGGAAACCGGCGGTCTCCCGCCGGTTTCCCGCTGCCCTGCAGAATCCTCCATGGCGGCGGAGCGCGCTCCGCCGCCATGGGGATTCTGACACCCCCTACCGCCATCCTGTTCCTGGCGGGTCTCCCGCCAGGAAGGAACAGGATGGCGGTAGGGGGTGTCGCGGGGCCCCTGGGGGCCCCTGCAGTGCCCATGCCAATGGCATGGGCACTGCAGGGGCCCCCGTAAGAGGGCCCCACAAAGTATTTCAGTGTCTGCTATGCAGACACTGAAATATGCGACGGGTGCCACTGCACCCGTCGCACCTTCCCACTACGCCGGCTCAATTCTGAGCCAGCGTCCTCGTGGGAAGGTTGATTTGCCCTGGGCTGGCGGGCGGCCTTTTGGCGGCCGCCCGCCAGCCCAGGGCAAATCCCAAAATACCCTCAGCGGTCTTTCGACCGCGGAGCGGTATTTTTGTGGGGGAACTTTGGCGGGCGGCCTCCGCCGCCCGCCGAAATTAGAATCACCCCCATAATGATTTATCGCTTTCAAAAATCTGCAATAGTTCCAGAAGAAAACGTAGACAGAAATGGCTGTTTTATTCAACTCCGTTTCAATATTTTTTTATGTCAACTGTGACTTTTGTATAAAAAAACCTTGAAGGATCTACACAAATCACCACTTGCTGAATTTAGAATGTTATCTACTTTTCAGAAATGTTAGCTATCCGGGATTCCAATTGGTCTCACGCCCATTTCTGTCACTGACTGTAAGGTGGGTGAAAGCACAAAAATAGTAAAAATTGGGTATGTCCCAGTAAAATGCCAAAACCGTGTTGAAAATGTTGTTTTTCTGATTCAAGTCTACCTGTTCCTGAAAGCTGAGAAGATGGTGATTTTAGCATCCCAAACTCTTTGTTGATGCCAGTTACAGGGAAAAAACACATGCATTCTTCTGCAGCACTATTTCCCATTTTACCTATAAAAAACAAATCTTAGCTGTATTTTGGCTAATTTCTTGGTCTCTTCCAGGGGAACCCACAAACTCTGGATACCTTTAGAATCCACAGAATGTTGGAAACAAAGGACACAAATTTGGCATGGATAGCTATGCGCGAACTACCCTAAATAGCAAAAAAAAGGCTTGGCATAGGAGAGGGAAAAGGCCTGGTAGCGAAGGGGTTAACATGTCGTAAGTGATGTGATATTTGAGGTCATAAGTAGTGCAAGGCAGGGGCACAAGTTATGGTTAACTCAGTGTTTTTTTGTTTTTTAGTATTTCAATAGCTAACTAAAAAACACTTCAAGCCTTTGTTTTTTCATATATATATATATAGATTAGATAAATAGATAGCTAGATAGATAGATAGATAGATAGATAGATAGATAGATAGATACACACACACATCTATAGTATACAACCCCAAAGGTTAGAGGTTTGTAGAAACGTATTTTTTAGTGAAGTACTAGCTATGTATAATAGTTGTCCTCACGAAGGGTCTTATTTAGAACTCAGCAGAAGGGTTACTCTGTTACAGTAGTGTTGGATATTCCGTCCTCTGAAATCTAAATCCCATTCTATCCTATGGGACATAGATTTTGGCAGACGAGATATCCGTCACCGTTGTGACGAAGTAACCCGTCAGCTGAGTTCTAAATCAGGCCCTAAGTTGGATAAAAATCAAGAAGTGTATCTGAATCCTCAATTTTGACTCATTATATTAAACCAACATTGGAATTGTATTTTATCCTATAGAAAGCGAGCATAAATAACAACAATAGTAAAAGAATGTATGCAAAAATATATGTTGAGTCCATACCTGTGAGAAATTGGGTTGTTGGTTGAGGCGGATGTGAGCTCTTCTCAAGCAATACCCACAATCCCTGCCAGGATAAGTCACAAGCGGTCATTAACCCTCTGGTAGCTTGGCCCAAAAGCAGTCAGGCTTCACTTAGAGGCAATGTGTAAAGTATTTATGCAGCACATTAATAGTAATAAAGTGAACACACAACACAATAAAAATTCCAAATCAATTTAGAAAAATAGAGTACATTTTAAAGATTTATTTGAATCTAAAATATCTAATCAGTTGATGTGGAGTTATGAATTTGTAAAACTTCAAGTGAAAACTAGCACCTAAAAGATCAAAGCACAAACCATGGACATCTAGGCACTGAATACTCGGGCAAAGTCCAAATTTATTGCACTGCTATGGAGCGTAGTTTGGATACACAATGTGGATTGTGCCTGGTCTCCGGATACCTTGGGGACTTAAATCATGTATTTCAAGAAAAATTATCAGAGAAGGTAAAGTTCAGCGGGGCAAGACAGCTGACGGTGTCCTTGGAGGAGGTATCATCGCCAGGGATCCGCTGAACGAGGCTGTGGTGAAGGTTCCTAAGTTGGAGTCTTTTTTTGGAAGTTGAGAACCTCCTGCGGATGAAGCTGTAGGCTGTAGCAGATGAGGACACCACAAGTCTGGATTGCCCTTCTGCGAGGAGCCGCTCATTAGGTTTTGCACTGAGGGGAAGAACATAGTGGAAGCTCCTGTCACATCGGGCTGATGGACCATGCACCTTGGGTGGATCTAGGAGAAGGTAGGTCCCATCTACCCATGTTTCTCTGAACACTTTTTGTCCCAGGTTTTGGATTTGGGACATTTGGGCACCTTTAGCACCACTTCCAGTGGTCCAGGACTGCATCGACACCACTTGAAGGGCCAGGACTTACTGAGGCTGGGTTAAGGTGTGGGTTCAAGATGGTTGGATCCTTTTCTGTCCCTGAGGCGCTAATCAGACAACATCCAACTAGGCCTTGAAGTTGTTCTGCTAATTGTGGGTTCAAGCAGAAAAACAGGTCTCAAGCAACATGGTTGTCTTTTGAGGGCACAGGACAAACTTCAGGCAACAGAGCTGTCCTCTTAGAGCAGCAGGGCAGTTGTGTAGAGCACAGCAGGCCACAGGCGTCAGGGCATTTTCCAATATAGATTCACATTTTAGCTTGACAAAATTTTTTAATGGTGCCATTTTACATTTTTTTCCACTAACGTGGGATTGTGCTGTATACCCATTTATTCCTAAAATACATTGTTGCTCCACAGTCTGCACATTTAGTTCAGCAACATATAGTCAGAACACAGTGCATTGTTTTCTTTTTCTGTGCTCGTTAGGAGACAAGCCGTGTGTACTAGACAAACCTCAGTGTAGCTCTGCACCTTGGTCACAGTGCGATAGGGAGAGGATTTTACTATAAAAAACTATCTCAAATGTTCTGGAAGAGGTACTCCTGCTATGCTTTCTTTAGTATAATATCAAATACAGATGGGAGTTAGGAAACATTTGTAACAATTACAATGACTGAATTGTTTATATTGTTCACAATTCTAACAATGCTGATTACAGTAACATTGCTCTTCTTGCTAATAATCGCAGAATACAATCATTTCAATAAACGTTTTGAAAATGCATTTTTGTATCTTTCTTGTGTTTACATTGGGCATGCAAGAGTGAACAAACAAAAGGGTAGATCTGTTTCCATAGATTCCTTGGGAATCAGACTGCCAAGTTCTAGGTTACCCACAACATCTATTTACCCTGGTCTCTTTAGGGGTTTGGTTGGAGAACTGTGAGCTAGCTGAAACAAGCCAACAATTACTGATTATATAGGTAGACTAAGGCCCTCCTTATGACTTTGATGGTCTTTTCCTAAGACCACCGAAGCCACGGGCGCCAGAAGACTACCATATTACGAGTACTGAAGGATTTCCACCACAATTTGGGTGGAAATCCTCCAGTAGTCATGCTGGCAGTCGGAGGTGCAGAGGCAGTTCCACCGCCAGCCCCGCCCCGCCAAAAGGACTCAGCTAGCTGTTTTACGCCTGACGGTGTCCTGATGGCAGGGCGGTGCCGGCGGTGGGAGTGCCGGGTCCCATCCCCTCAGGGAGGAGCTCCTCGTTGGACGAGGTAAGTGTCCTCCGCAAGGGGAGGTGGGTGGGATTTGTGAATGGATGTGTGTGAGGCTGTGTATGCGTGTCATGAATGGGGGGGCGGGAGGGGGAGTGTTTGTGCGTGCATATGTTTCTGGGTGTAAATCTGTTGATGGTGATGCGTGTGTGGGTGAATTGGAATGCTGGGTCAGGGTGTGTGTGGGCATGCAAGTAGACGGAGGTGAGGTGTGTTTATGTATGTTGAGGAAAGGAGGGGTGGGGGATGGGGTGTGTATGCGTGTCAATGGGGTGAATGTAGTGAGTGCGTGTGCGAGTGGGGGTGTTGTGCGTGTGTGCGTGTATGTGTGTATGGATTTTGGGGGGTTGTTGCATGTGTGTATGTGCGTGAGTGTAAGAGTGTTGTGAGTGAGTGTCAGGGTGGGCATGTCTGTGGGTGAGTGGGGGTGCGTGCATGTATGTGGGGGTGGGGGTTTAGTACGGGGATCAGGGGGGAGTAAGTACATGTATGCAGGGAAGGTGGGGTGCACTACTGGCAGAGGGGTTTATTGGGGATATGGGGAGGTGGAGGGTGTAAGGGAAGGGGGGCTCTTGGGTAGATGGAGGGTGGGGGAGCCGTCTACCTGCGACAGGAATGCAAATTCCTGTCCCCGGTAGCCTATCCTCCAGGAATTTTGAGGCAGTGCTACCGCCACAAAATCCCTGGTGGAAAGGGGACTCATAATACCGCCGGCATTATTTGATAGACCGTCAGGTCAGAGATGCTTATCTCTGGCCTGCCAGTCCAACCACCCTGGTGGTAAGCATAGGAAAGTGGAGGTTTGGCAAAGTCCAAACCGCCACACTCTTAATTTGGTGGTCTACACCACCGGCTTGTTGGCGGTGGAACTGCCAGTGTGAGTCTGGCAGTCGGAAGACTGCCAGACTCATAATGAGGGCCTAAATCTCTATATTCTGAAGTTCTAATTGTTTTATACACAGTCCTACTTACCTCGTAGGAACCATAAATTACTCTCAGAGTCCCTCCCAGGTCCACATGTGAAATGAAAAGTGTGTCTGAGGGAGAGTCCTAAATTCATGCCTGCTGCTAGCTTAGAAGTGTAAGAAACTTCAGAAGCTTTCCCTCCATAGAAGTGTCTGAAATTTCCTGTCTCCCTGCCATGGTCCCAGGATGTCTGGAGTCACAAAAGGCTAGTGTGAAGTTCTTTGCATATGTGCTTAGGTGGTGTCTTTGAAGTGCATGTAGGGCTGTGTACAGCTCTGCCTCCCAACCTATTTAGGATGGCCCATTCTGCCAACAGCCGTTTCCCCTATTCTGTAGCTGTCTGGTAGGTACACACAAAGGCCATCTACACCTAGTCATGTGACCCAGGCTGCAGCCTCTAAATGGTTAGGACAGGAAAATGCCCACTTTCTAAATGTGGCATTTTCAGAATTGTGACTTAAAACCTGGCTTTACCATTACTGGAGGATTTTCGATTCCAATTCATTAGACACAAAACTTGATTTTTCTACTTGTTCCCAAACCAGAGTTATCAGAAGGTAACCCAATGTTGTCCGAATGGAGAGGTAGGCCTCCCAATAGCGAAAAACACATTTAGGAGTTTTTCGTTTCCAGGACATGTACAACTAAATACAGTGGACCCTGCCCTATGGGTTGTTTACGGTTGTTTAGGGCATACCTTAGGGATGATTTATATGTATAATTAAAGGGGGGTTTAGGTTTGGCAAGTGGTTTATTTTGCAATGTCGAATTGGCAGTTTAAATTTGCAAACAGACTGCAATGGCAAGTCTGAGACACGTAAGTAAGTGGGTAGGTGGCACAATAAGTGCTACAGACTCACTAGTAGCATTTAATTTACCATCTCTGGTTATATGGTATACCACTTTTCTAGGGTGTTATAAGTAAATTAAATATGCCAGTCAGGTGTAAGCCAATTTTATCATGTTTTAGGGAGTGAGCAGAAGCATTTTGGGACTGACTAACAGTGGTAAAGTGCACAGAGTCCTAATGCCACCAAAAGCATATTCATTAAAAAAAGAGGAGAAGGCAAAAAGAGTGGGGTAGGACCACCATAAGGCTGACAGGTGTAACACCACCTCTGCAATCTGGAATTTGTGAAAAACTGCTTTTGGGCCCACATCCAAAATTGGTGTGAAACCCAAAAATTGCATTGCTTTAGCTGAATCTTCCATGTTCTGTACCTTTGCCCATAGCTACACAACTCAGTTGTCAACACAGTCCTTGATTATTTGCGATCGTTCTTCAGTCAGCCAATTGTGAATGTACATCTTCCACTGGCTGGAAAACCTCTTGGATCTTAGATTTGTTTGCCTCAAAATTAACCTGCAATGGTTCCAATCTCATGGCCATCTGTGTCACCTTCTTCTCCACATGACTCTTAGCGGCCTTTCAATCCCTTATTGCCAAACCAAATACCTTGGCCTTGCCATCGTTTTCAGAGGTCTTAGAGGGTGCTCAATAACAAAACAATTACATATTTCTCCCATTTAGATCTGCACTTATCATATTTACCTATGATTGTTGCTTAACAGCTAAGGTGGACCTTTCTTTCTTTCTTTCTTTCTTTCTTGCAGTTCACATCATTATATTGAACTTTATGTAGCTGGAAGAGTACATTCAATCAGAGTATGCCTATGTCTTTTGAAGGATGGGAACTTCTCGTCCTCCCACTTGTGTGGGAAAATATCTCTGGTGCTCACACCAGACCAATCCCCTTTCCATTGTTTGATGCAGGAAGGCAATTCCCAAGCAGGGATCAACCCACTAGGTACCAGGGATAGTTTAAGGTACGTAGAGGGTCCCAAAGCTTAGGCAATTACTCTCTCCACCTACCAAAGGCCTGTGAAGGGTTATTGTGGGGTTTACCCACATCTACTCCGGGTGGGGGGCACAAACCCATTAGACCAAGGGTTTTTATTTTAGAAGAAAAAAATCGGGTGAGAGCAGCCAGCCCCAATAGTCTTTCTGACCCACCTACAGGAAAATTGGGATGTTTACCGCAATCTGCCCTCTCCTGGTGGGCAGAAAGCTCATCACAAACCAGGGATTATAGTGAAATAAAGAATGGAATGTAGAGGCCTGTGCTGGCATCACCCTCTAACAGTCCCAGTGTTTCTGTCACCCCAAAAGCAGATTGGAAGTTAACACCCAAACTGACTTTCCGGGGATGGTGCGGGTAAGAGCAGAAACATTTCCAGACACCTGGGATTAAGGAAAAAAGGAATACATTGAAGCTAGCATACACTAGCATTGGGCTGTGTTCCCATTCCCTAACTGCCCAAACAGTCTTTCTGCTGCCCTGTGTGGCAGATTGGAGTGTACACCCACTTGCCCTCTACAGTTGACAGCAGAAAGCACAATAAACACTTGTGGCCCAAAAAAAGAATAGGGTGGGGCAGTCCGACTTGGCATCTGGCAGTGCCTCCACATCCCAACTGCCCCAAAAGTCTTTCTGCTACGACTAGACAATAGAGATCTAAAAAGAGCTGGAATAAAAAAGAGAAGGTTGGGATGAGCTTCTCTGGCATCCATTCATGTCCCAGCCGCTACCAGCCCCAATATGATTTATGGCTCCTGTGGACAGCTTGGGATGTTTAGCCCATCAGCTGTCCCCTAAGTGGTAGAAAGCTCACTAGACACCAGATATTATGGTGAAAACAAAAAGGCGTGGAGAGGCATATCTTGCCATCAGGCAGTGCCCCCATCCTCTTTAAGCCACACTAGTCTTTCTGTCCCTCCCCGTGGGCAGTTTGGAGGTTTACTCTCAAAAGAGGGTTCTGCACAGCTCAGTTGCTGGCTATGGGTTTTGACTGGTTTTGGACAACCAACTACCACTAAATATCCCTTATACCTTAAGGGTCTTACAAATGTAACTATGTATTACTTTCTTTAATCGCCCATCGGGACCAAAAATTGCAGATGAAAATATGACCTTTTTCTATTTTCCTGCATATTAATTTGTCATTTTATATTTTAATTATTAGTTTGTTTGAGATATCCATGAGCAAATTACACAAGTAACATCTAGCTGAATTACCAATTTAGTCTATTTTTAATAAATGTATACTTTCCTTGGTTCACCCATGGGTTTCACACCACAAACTGTAGATAAGAAAAAGCCACAAATACAGCGCCCACTTAGAAAAATGGAAAAAAAACAGTGGCAATTTTTTTTTTTTTTAAATCTGCATGTTACTGAAAGCTAGGAAAGGGGTGATACTAGCACAGCAAACCATTTGTTGGGGTTATTTACCAGAAATAAAATCCTACACTTCCTTTCACAAAAGTGGTTCCTACCTTTTCTAAAATATGGCTATTTTCAGGGGAATCCACAAACCCTGGACCTCTTTAGAATTTCCTGCATGTGGTAAAAAGGACACAAATTTGTCCTGAATAACGTTTGTGAAAAAGAGTTATGAACATTTAAGTGTGAAGTGCCCCAAGCAGCACTAAAGAAGGCATACCTTGGGGATAGTGTGTTTGTGTAGGGGGTTCAGTAGTTAAGATGTTAATGACCAGCATAACCTGGAACATACAAAAAGGTAACGGATGAATTGGGATGTGGCCCTGAGGAATTCAAGCATTCCATCACTTTTATGTATACTTTAGTGTGTCTCCCTAAGTGGGACAGGTATGCCCAGACTTAGGTCCCATACCCACAATGTCACTGGAACCAAGCTATACCTGGCTGCTCACCCTTAACTAAGGTAGACTTGCTCCGGTTTAGGAAGGATCTGGTCTGGCAGTTCAGGCTGGACTGCTCCCACTGGAACAGGATTAAGACTGATTTGATGTGGTGACATGTTGTGCAAAATAACAATGGAATGTTGTGCAAAATAACAATGGACTGAGTTGCAGCCCTGAGCAATTACCATTGGCTGAGATTATTTCAAGCATTCAGTCTATCAGTTTTTTTGTAAATGTATGTAAACTTGGAGGGCGGAATGTCCTAAGCTTTAAAAAAGCCTCCTGGAAGACATAGGTTTAGAAGTTCTGAGGCTTTTCGCAGCTTCTACTCTGTATATTTAACAGTTGTTGCAGCACACATTGACTTCGCTGCAACCGACAATCTTCAGACGAGGACAGAGGAAGCTGTAACAACGGACAGAAGTCAGCCCCTGATTTTACTGCGGATATCACAAACTGCTTTTCTTCCACAGATACACAGGAACTGAGGAGTGTTGCCCATTCCTCTGTACCCCTGCAGTTCTTTTGACTCTAGGTGCTCGATAAGCCTGGTGCCGTTCCACAGTTCTTATGGTTCCCACCTCAGTCCAGGTCATTACAAACACTTGACACAAATTCTGAAGTTTTCATCAATATATGATTGATTTTAGATGTACTTGTCTATAGTTAAATGGAAGGAAAACTGACCTAAAATATCCATAATCTGTTAGGCATACAAAATCCCAGGACTTGAAACAGTGTTCGTAATGACCTCGAGACAGACCACCCAGGTTTTTTTTTTTGGACTAATTATGTGACTTCAAAATAAATAAAAAAATCCAACCCAAAAAAGCAAAATTCGTGGCATTTTTGTAACAGGCACTAAACATGCTTGTCACAAACATACATGCACCAGATCCGGGGCCAGCAATCCAGCAATGCACAGAGCAGGGAGGACAATTGTTTGGTGCCAGAGGGAGCACAGATTTCAAATTTAAAGTTGCACTCTCTCCATCACCACCCTGCTGTCCTGCTTTCCTGCATCAAATACATGATGCTGGAGGGGGCTGTTACTTTAGCCCCCTCCACTCACCTCCCACCTTAAGTTAAGCCCTCCAGCATCATGTATTTCACAATACTTTTGTGTGATCAGCACCCTGGGGATTGAGTGGTTATCTAGGGGTAGCGGTGAGCACAGGTAAGTGCCATGGTGGGGGATGTAGGGGCCAAAGACTGCCAAAGGAGGCCGGAACATTAACATACCTGTTAAGTTGAGGTCTCCTGCAGTCTTTTGTTCATCTTTGTTATAGGCAGAGAGGGAGTAGGAAAACACTCCTCTCCTGCCAAGCCTCCTTTTCCTGGTGCAGTGCAGTAGTGCATAGCCAATAAAAGGTTTAAAGCAAGAGTTTATTTAAGATTTTGGGGGGGGCTTTTGTAAAAATTGCAGCATTTTTACAACAGTCCTAATTTCACGATTCTTTTGCGAATCGCAAAATCCTGAAGGGCCTGTGGAGAGAGGTGTTCACCCTAATTGTCTTCAAAGGAGCTGTCAACATTCCAGTGTTCTAATATCGTGTATTCTTCAGTCGAGACCTTCTTGTGAAGTTTATCAGTCACATCGCAGTCTGAATACAAGTACCACGCAACTGTTGGTCATAGTGCCTTTTAGGAACAGATTTTCATTTTCATAGTTCTTGGTTGTGTGGCTTACTTCACGCATAATGTATTTAATAGGTATGTGGTTTCTCTTGAAGGAGATAGCAAAGGTTCACTGTTGTAGAAAATCTGCCTTTTCTGTGTGGTCAACCTATATTTTTAATGTTTTGCTGAACCCTATATTGTTGCTTACTTTACAACTCTGTGCACATTGCCTCTCTTCCTTCCAACGTGATGAAATTGGTATACGCCTAATTTGCATACGTAATTTACTAATAGGTCCCTAGTATATGGTGCAATGTATACCCAGGACCTGTAAGTTAACTGTCACAAGTGGACTTCAGCACATATTGTGCCATCCGCCAATGTCACAGTAAAAACAAGGCTTCAGGGTTACCAGTGTAGGTTGACTGTGGCAGTTTGAATACTGCAGTTGGACTTTTCAAAATAAACCCTTTTGACAGGTCAAAACCTCCCTTTTAAATATTAATAATTCACCCCATATTAACCTAGTAGTCCATAAGGCAGGGTGCATGGTATTTGAAAGTAGTTTATGTAGAAATTTAATGTTAAAATGCACTTACAGTGAATAGTACCCAAAAATAAATTTTCTCTGTGGCAGGCTTTGCTGTCCTATGTATAAAACAATGGTACAGATTAAAATCGTAATGCTGTATCCAGGAAACTAAATTTGCATTTGCTTTCCCACACCTGACAGCCATTATTTAGCATTTTGAAAAAGATGTGATATGCCTCCCATGAGCAAACACTAGGCTTACCTGAATGGACAGTGATGACTCCTCTGAACCTCACAGAATATGCAGGGTGGGGCTGTGAGAATCATTTTTGTCAAATCCTGCTAGAGCATCACATCTTACTAGACAGGTCTGCTGGATTTTTGTATAACAAATTGGGGTGCACGTGAAAAGCAGAACACAGGATGGCAAGAACATTCCTGCAAGTTTACTGTCTGGTTGCTGATGAACCCTTGTTTCCTACTACACTTCTCTTTATGGATTTCACATATTACACTGGAGGAGAACTTGAAAGGAAGAGTAACAGGATGCCAAAACAATTGATGTTTATGCACTGTCTTCAGGAAAATCCTACTTTTGTTCTACTAGACTTCAGTATCTGAATTTATTGTGGATGCCACAGGTGCCCTAAGCTGGTTTTAGTGTTAAATGTCAGAGGGCCATCAAGTGTTCCATACTACTTTCTCCATAAACAAACCCAAGCCCTCATAGACCAAGTTGAGTGTAGCCAAAGACTTTTGTCATCTTCAAAATGCCCAGCGTTAATAGAGTTGTCCCTTGGAACTTTTACCCCAGTGAGTAGTAATGCTCAGGAGTTATTCTCACCCACTAGCTCGGGCGACATAAATGTGGCATCAAAAGAAGTGGACTCCATGGGACATAAGCCTGACCTGTTCAAGCTACAAGTGTTGTGGCGCGGCCACTCACCTCACCTGAAAAGCAGGTTGTCTGCAGGGGCGATGACTGTTCTCCCGACCTCCTGAGGCACCTCTCGGTGCTGCTGATTGCACCAGGAGCCCCGGCAGGTGTCCCAGAAGGGAAGGTGATTTGGAAAAAGAGAGAAAGAACACTGTACTCCTTCTCACCAGGTCCAGCAGGGTGGGGTTCTTCGGGTTATGGAGGACTATCAGTGGAGCCCCTGGAAGTTGCTTTTCTGTGATGAATTATGGTATTGGTGAAGCTATGTGCTATTAAGAGACTGTTTCACAACATTCAATAAAGCATGCACTGGTCTCATTAAACAGCATTCAAAAAGGCATGCACTGATCTCACTAATTTCATCTAATTTGGTCATCACAGCACATTCACCTAGTAATATCAGCTCTCTTTTTCCAGAGTGCAGAGGGCTTTCCTTGCCAGACAGGAAGAAAGCCAAGTAGAGTCATGTGCACAGCAAGAGTATTTATAGCCAGCATGACTTATGCTTTTGAAAACAGGAGGCAGCTGTTCCCTGGAGCCCTTGGGGGTGTGATGGTTGCCTGGCAACCAATAAACAAGTGAACCTGACACATTTAGAAGCACAAGGACTTGACCCAGTCACATGTGTTCAACAGGCATTGGTACAAACAACTATATAGTGCAACAAGCACTGGTAACATCAAGTACATATCAAACATTGGCAATATCTATCCTGAAATGCAGACAGTACCAACCCAGTGGTGCTACACGCAAATGATTAAAACAACACCCCTGAGGATGTTGACAAATTAGGCAGAGTTGTTAGGTCCTGAAAACAAGATACAACAAGCTAGAAGAGGCCTTCCTTTTGTGCAACTGCTTAGCTGACCAGTGGCAACTGGACCTTGACTAGACCTTGCTGTTCGACTCTGCCTGACACCTTGTGAGTCTCTAAGTGCTTTGCATGAGGCCCTGTGGGAGCTTTAGAAGTGTACTCCTATGGTGGATTTACACGTATAGGAATAAGTGCCTGATTTAGATCTTGACAGTATGGATACTCTGTCACAACAGTGAGAGAGTATCCATGCTTCCAAGAGTGTGGTCTGACTGCTAGATTTATATTCGGTCGGACCTTTGTTTACTCACAGTGTACACTACTCAGACTCTGCTGCGATTAAATCCCCCTGACGGCCAAGTTGAGCAAGGGCTGTCAGAAGCAGACCTGTAATTCCAACCACCTGTTTTAGATGGGCATAATTAGAGGTCAATTTTCACTGCTTATCACTTCCAAGAAAACCGTGGTGCTAAGGAGCAATAAAAGCTCCTAAATGCTCCTCTCACCATGGGAGAGGAATCCCATGGTGAGGGGAGCATTTTCTTTTTCTTTTGTATTTATTAAGTTATCAATGTTTTAATGTCAAGGATATAGCACAGTTATAATTTGCATACTGTTGCAAAATCAATTGTCATATTGGGCGGGATCGGAGAGGCATGAAATGCCCATACCTTTTACATTTATGAAAAACTGAGCCCCTACTTTTTGTAAAGAGAGAACAATCCCAGAATGGTTAATTCTTATACTTTAAATGCTTTAGCTGAAGTGTAATTCAGTGAGTCTCCTGTGCTGTGAAACCGAAGCTGGGCAGACATATAAAACATAATACAATATCATTAATACGTTAAACTCAGACATACAAAAATAAGTTGAGACATAAAAATTTGCAGAAATTACATTGTGGACTGCTAGTAGATGCAGTGCTCTGAATATAAAAAATATCATATAATAGCAGGAGCTTTTTTAAATAAAACTAGGATTTCCTGAGCTAAATGACTGGTCATAAATAACTTGACATTGTACAGCAGATAGTTAGCATATGCACAGTTTGCAGAAACAAAAATGCCAGGCAACATTGTTTACATTTTAATACTCTCAGAATGGGTACTATTAAACAGTTTCTCAGATCCTTGTAAAATGTATAAAAAAGATTACATGAAATGTGCTCTGAGTAGAGATGTTATCGTAAGGACATTTATTTTATAATCTCAGACCAGCCATTAACATGAGGGAAGCTTACCAGACAATGGAAAATGCTTAATCTGAAACGAGTTAAAATGAACCTGTGATGGCATTATGCCGGTATTTTACCTATCATTCCATATCGAAAGTGACCAACGTAATTTATTTTTTAACCACCCTGGGTTTGAGAAGTTCAGAGGTCAATCCTAGGTCCTTAAACAGGGATAAACAGACCTTTTTATAATCTTTTCCAGTAATATACACTAATGTGTCTTGATGTATTTTGGATGTCCCAAGTCCATACACAGTTTTTAAATGTAATTCAACCATGGGATTTTTAACACGTGAGGTGAGTTTAACACAATTCCTAACGACTTTATAATTTTGAAACTGGGTCATTGGTAGTCCAAATCTTGTGCCAAAGAAGAAATTGCTGGAATCTAACTGTGTCAGATAGGAAGGGGACCCCAAGTTCAGAGTGGCAAATAAAATTGGAACAGCTCTTGGGTACAGAGAGGAGATTCACTGAATTTGGAATTTTCCACCTGTTGTAGTGGTTGACTCTTGCTGAAACCCCATATTCTTGCCCCAGACAAAGCTGTTGACAAACATTTGGTAGATGGTTAACATTTTGTTAAGGGGCTTCCTGACAAAAATGGTAGCAAAGTTAGACAGTGCTGTGGTAGCTTTCATAAAAGATAACTTCCTAGCATTAATCGCTTGTTTCCAAGAACCATGCTTCTCAAACAAGATACCCAAATAGTAAAATGAGGAAATAAAACTGATCTTAAAACCACTGATCATGAGGTCACAACACTTTGTTGGTTTCTTTCCACATTTCATTGCATCAGTTTTGCTCAAGTTAATTAATAGATATAGATCCTGCATGTAGTTGACAAAACAGGTGATAACCATTATGGACCTAGGGGAGTCCGGGCCATGAGTTTGGCATTGTCGGTATATTGAAGAGCTGGAATTGGACGGTAGCCAATTTGTGTGAAAATACTACAGTTCTCCGCTAGGATGGTGCCCGAGTTGTTAATATATAAAATTAGCAGGAAGGGAGTAAGGATATAGCCTTGTGTGACTCGCGTCTATAATATTGGAGAGGCCATGCCTTACCCTGGCCCTACTCCCTGAAGATAACTCCCTGAAAAACTGTGTTATAAGTGGGTACAAACCAATATCTGTCACGATAGACCACAGTTTATCATGTAAAACTCAATCAAAGGTCCTGGATAGTTCTATGAAGGTTAAAAACATGTGTCCCCTTCTAATAAGGGTGTGCTCTCCTACTAAGAGGTTGAGATTTAATCTCTGTTCAATAGTCCCTAGTCCACTCCGGAAGCCATATTGTAGTTCAGAGATAATCAGACAACCTCATTGTTTTCAGCCATTCTTCTAGTCTGTTCAAGTGAATACGACCTGACACTTTCACCATAGAATAAAGTAGTGAAATATGATGGTTTGCACAGTCACCTTTCTTGTAAATAGGAACAATTAATGATTCTGAACAGGTATTTAAAAATTCACAGCTGCAGCATGCCCTCAGCACCTGGGTCAAGACCTAAAGAGATACATTTGCCTTTAATGAGTCAACGGGTATACCATTGGGACCAGGTGCTTTACCACCCTTGCTGGCCAAAACAGCTCTTTTAATTTAGTCAAAGGTGGGTCAGCAGGCACAAGAGCTAAGTCGGGGGATGCCATTCTTGCCAGTACCTAAAAACATTTTAGTGAAATGGATCACCTAATTGGTATCAGCAATGGCAATCTCTATGCTTGGGCCACTATAATTGCCTAGATAAGAACCGTTAGTAGTGCATCAGAAAGCTGTGTTGTCCTTATTTAGGCTGTCTTCAATGAGGAACTTCCAAGCTTCATCTTTAAGTGCTTTTTTCATCTCCTTTAGGACTAATTTGTATTTGTGCCTACACATTTATATTTCTTGTGTGCACCTAAGAGGATTGTGGGGAGCTTCTTTAAGACATTTAAGAGCCCTAGAGCAGGTGAAATGAAATCAGCACTGACTAGTGCTGGCCAGTTTTTGCCTGGATACCATTAGGCAATCCTTAATTCCCTCTGTAATAATAGGGAACGCCTTAAGAATATAGTTGGGTCAACAAGCGTCATCCAGTCATGTCTCAAAACCCTCTCTGCATTTAATTATCAATTTTTCCAGGAGATCATAGGGATTATCCTGTGTCTAGCGTAGAGCAATACCATTACATTTGGCCAGTTCAATATTATTGACTATGCCTGGTTTATCTGACTTTTCTTGTTTCATTACACATCTGAAATTTAAATTAACACTCTATGGGTAGTGATCCCTCAAAGAAATACTATGTCTAATTAAGTTAGATAACAATGGGGAAGACCTGTGGAATGGAATTGTGTAATTGTTGAGGATGTTGTCACACTTACCATTAAACTTAGCCTTAAATGGGACTGAAGTTTCACACAGATCATTACAAGAGGCATGGTCATATTTAAACAAAAGTTCATTCTGTTTAGCACCATAACTTTTGTAAATAAAATGTGATTGATCACAATTGTGGAAGTCTGTTAAAGGTCCTGGATAGTTCTATGAAGGTTAAAAACATGTGTCCCCTTCTAATAAGGGTGTGCTCTCCTACTAAGAGGTTGAGATTTAATCTCTGTTCAATAGTCCCTAGTCCACTCCGGAAGCCATATTGTAGTTCAGAGATAATCAGACAACCTCATTGTTTTCAGCCATTCTTCTAGTCTGTTCAAGTGAATACGACCTGACACTTTCACCATAGAATAAAGTAGTGAAATATGATGGTTTGCACAGTCACCTTTCTTGTAAATAGGAACAATTAATGATTCTGAACAGGTATTTAAAAATTCACAGCTGCAGCATGCCCTCAGCACCTGGGTCAAGACCTAAAGAGATACATTTGCCTTTAATGAGTCAACGGGTATACCATTGGGACCAGGTGCTTTACCACCCTTGCTGGCCAAAACAGCTCTTTTAATTTAGTCAAAGGTGGGTCAGCAGGCACAAGAGCTAAGTCGGGGGATGCCATTCTTGCCAGTACCTAAAAACATTTTAGTGAAATGGATCACCTAATTGGTATCAGCAATGGCAATCTCTATGCTTGGGCCACTATAATTGCCTAGATAAGAACCGTTAGTAGTGCATCAGAAAGCTGTGTTGTCCTTATTTAGGCTGTCTTCAATGAGGAACTTCCAAGCTTCATCTTTAAGTGCTTTTTTCATCTCCTTTAGGACTAATTTGTATTTGTGCCTACACATTTATATTTCTTGTGTGCACCTAAGAGGATTGTGGGGAGCTTCTTTAAGACATTTAAGAGCCCTAGAGCAGGTGAAATGAAATCAGCACTGACTAGTGCTGGCCAGTTTTTGCCTGGATACCATTAGGCAATCCTTAATTCCCTCTGTAATAATAGGGAACGCCTTAAGAATATAGTTGGGTCAACAAGCGTCATCCAGTCATGTCTCAAAACCCTCTCTGCATTTAATTATCAATTTTTCCAGGAGATCATAGGGATTATCCTGTGTCTAGCGTAGAGCAATACCATTACATTTGGCCAGTTCAATATTATTGACTATGCCTGGTTTATCTGACTTTTCTTGTTTCATTACACATCTGAAATTTAAATTAACACTCTATGTGTAGTGATCCCTCAAAGAAATACTATGTCTAATTAAGTTAGATAACAATGGGGAAGACCTGTGGAATGGAATTGTGTAATTGTTGAGGATGTTGTCACACTTACCATTAAACTTAGCCTTAAATGGGACTGAAGTTTCACACAGATCATTACAAGAGGCATGGTCATATTTAAACAAAAGTTCATTCTGTTTAGCACCATAACTTTTGTAAATAAAATGTGATTGATCACAATTGTGGAAGTCTGTTAAACCACAGACATTTTTGGAAAGCAGAGGGCACATATAAATGTTAAAATCGCCACCCAAAGTTCTACTAACTGTCTTCATATTGTTCCTATTGATGGGCACTCAGTTTCTATTCAGCTGCCCAAGATTCATCAATAAGTCAATAAGCAAAACGTAATTGTAGACGTTGACAAGCACAAACTGATAGTAGGGTGAAATTTCGATGACAATAATTTGGAAATATAAGATGGTAGTCACAGCAGAAATGTTGGAAAATGGCAAATAGGTAGAGATATAAACAAATAGACCACCCTAGCTCTACCAGTTTTAGGAGGTGCCTCTGGAAGTAAAAAGTTCTAGAACCATTGATCTGAAGAGGCTCAAAAGCCCATGTCTCTTAGAAATACAGATTCTGTAACTTAGCCCCTCATTATGAACATGGCGGTCCAGGCTGCCATGCCGGCGGTGGCAGAAATTATCGCCACCGACATGGCAGTCTGGACCGCCATATTCCGAACACAGGGAGACCGCCACAGGCGTCCCCCCCCACCGCCAAGCTACCGCCGCCAGGCAGCCTGATGATGGCAGAGATCCTTATCCGACAAGCAGCGCTGCCATCCAGATAAAGAACCCGTGTTCCCCCAGCCTTTCCCTGGCGGTTTCCCCCGCCAGGGAAAGGCTGGCGGAAGGGGTGCGGAAGGGGCCCCCTTGCACAGCCCGTTGCGCATGTCACTGCCCAATTTATGGGCAGTGATATGCGCGATGGGTGCTGCTGCACCCGCCGCACTGAGGCATTGACGACGGCTCCATATGGAGCTGTCGGCAAAGTCCAGGCCCAGCATTCTGCTGGGCCGGCTGGCGGAAATACTGTTCCCGTCTTCAACGGACTGGCGGTGTGTGTTTAGACCGCCAACATGAACACGGCGGCAAATCCCGCCGTTTTCATAATGACCCCCCCTCAGTAACAAACGACAACCATTCTGGGGAGTTAGCTTTTGTGCGTAACCCTGCCAGGTTCCAAAATAGGATTCTGAAGGCATTTCATTCTACTTCAACATCTTCTTTTAATGAAGAACGGCTCTGACCCCATCTAGCTACTATGGATTAGTAATTGGTGGATAGAGAGGCCAATGTTGATTCAGCAACGAGTCAATCTACCCCGTCCAATGTCCCTAAGCTGGAAATGTGATCATGGGTTGAAATAGATGTGACTGGTGGTTGGTAAAAATAGCCTAGCAGAAGAACAGATATTTAGTTGAGAGCACGATAAGGGGCCAGTTCTGCTCAGAATTGTTCCACTAAAGCTCATATTTTAAAGGAAAGAACAACATAATCACTTGATAAAGTTTTAGTATCCCTGCCAGTCCATTTTACCTTTCTGCTCATTTCAAAGAGGGCCCCAATAAGCCTGTTTTGTTCGTCAACCAGTTTAACAACTTATTTCTTGGTGCTCCAGAAAGGACAGGTACATTTGCCAGAATTATGATGTAGGGAGTCGCTTTGAGTGGAAGGTCTAGAAAATCAAACCTCCTGCACGTCGTGTCTACGGCAAACTCCCTACTGGGTTGTATGTTGGTAGTTGATGGTAGACTCATGTGAACGTTCATAGGAACAATACTGATACCATGGGCAGGAATCGGCATCAGAGGTTGTAAACCCAAATTACAGTGCATGTGCATAACGTTCACATGAGAGATAGAAATCTGAGGTGGGTATGGAGATGGCTTATTGCCCATAACATATGGAGAGATAGGGGGAGGGGGAAGGGGAACAATGGGGATGAGGGATAGTGGAAGGAGACGGAGGAGGAGCCATGCTATTAGTGGGTTGATAGGAAGTGGAGGTGAGGGATATTTTTGCCCTTAATGGTTCAAGACAACTGGAAGTAAGGCTCTCCACATGTGCCAACCTGGAAAAAAGTAAATCCAATGAAGTCTTCACCTGCCTGGACTGTATTGAGCAATGTCTTGAGTTTGTACGAGTGCATCATGGGAGTTGTAGTTCTGGCATTAATATTAGCTGAGTTGGTAGAGGCCTTAGTCTTAGTCACGGGCATGATCAAAGAATCATTGTCAAGTGTCTTGGGCTGGTGTCCCTGGTGTCTTCATGCGCTTTAGGGGCGGCTGGGGTTCAGGGTCAGGCAGAGAGACTGTGGTACTGCAAGCTGGAGTATCTTGTACATACCTAATAGCCATCTTGTCTACCATCCTCCCTGGGAGATTTGTCAGATTTAATATCTTGTGGCTGGGCAGGGGTTAAGATATACGTTACTCCCTGGTTACACGTAGTTAATCTCACCTCTACGCTTATTATTTCCTTATCGATTTCTCCCATGGCCCCAGTCAAAGAACTAATTAGTGAGGCACACTGCTCCCCAGGCTATTTTAGACACAGTGGAAGGATGTTTTATGTTCCCCATGTTATTGTAAAGTGTAAGTGAGAGTGTCCTGGAACTCGTTGTGGTGCAGCGGTGCAGTAGAAGACAACTGAAGTTAGCCACCTTCATCACCCACAGATGCTAGCCAGGACTTGGGATAAACTGTACACTGGTCCGAGCAGTTGGCCCTAAATGTTCATGGCAAGTGCTTTCGGCTGTTCGGGTTTCTTGCTCTGAGGTTTTTGTGCAGTGTTCTCGATAGGGGGAAGCCCTGTAGACCCATGTGTCCCATACTAGATGAAGAACAAGGTACTCCTGTGATACTGCTTCACTTCTTCTGCCCACAAACCTTGACTGCAAGCAGCCTCCCACCCTGCTGCACACCCAAATCTCACCTGACTCTTCAAGTGAGCTAGACACAGTGGCAGAGGCAGTACCAGCAATGGGCTATCGGCAAAACAGAAAGGGCAAGTCAAAGGAAACCCATATGCCACTACAGTAACTCCAATGTACTCTCCTCACTGGGCTGCTAGACTGATGACCTTCTCAGCCCCTCCTGCTCTCTCCACGGGGCCTTAGCGGCTTCCACGCAGCTCCTGACCTGTCCTTGGAGCATCACTACCTGGCCTGTGGGTAGGCATGAGTGTGGCACAGCAGGAGAGGAGTCCAGAGTCCAACGGCCCAAAAGAAAGTAAAGGCGTATTAGCTCTAGCAGGTGCTACTGAGGGAGAGTTGTTCCCGCTTGTCATCGTATCCTCATTGTATCGCATTGTGTCTATGTGTTACAGTCACCCCACCGTGCCACTGCCCATTGCCTACTGACACCTGCATCACCCGCACCACCTGGAAGGGCAGAGAGATTTTAAAAACCTAAGAGGCAATCAAGAGAACCAGGAGATCCTGCAACACGCCTGGGCATTATTTTCTTTTCCACCTCTGCTAAAGGACCTGAAAGTGCGTGCTTGTGACCCCCTCCTCTACCACACAAGCTGTTGTTGGGCTCGGTGGAGTGGTGAGGCAGACAGAAGGGGTACAGGTGTTTACTGAGCAGCAATTACGATCACAGATCAATCAAGAGCCCTCCTGAGCAACAACCACTAAGAAGGCTCACAAGGGCCTTGAATCTGTAGGTGAATCTGACTCAAGAGCCCTCCTGAGTGAATAGCCCTAAGAAGGCTCACATGGGTCTTGAATCTGTAGGTGAATCTGACTTCATAAGACATCTTAATACACCCTAACTTCCACAAACCACAAGCTACCCTGAACCCTGCAGCTGGGAACAACTAGGAACTTTGCATTTCACTTCCCCTTGATTGCTCGCACCTACATTAAATACAGCATCTAAGCACTTCTGATCTGAGTTACGCTGCCCCTCCAGCAGCACAGAGGGTAGGAAGCATATAGACTTGCAGTATTCAGAATCTTGATAATCCGGAGCTAGACTGTAAATCATTTCAATCGTAACCAAAACCTCATCATGAGGTCAGTCAAAGTGAGAGGACAAAGCACAATCAAAATTAGTAAAAGAAAATGAAGAGCCGGCGGAATGCCAAAGTCAAGAGGTCCCAGAAGGGTCACAATCCCTTTAGTGGTCATCGCACAGGAACAATAGCTTCTACCAGTGGTGCAAACAAGAGCAAGCCCAACCGGCACAGAGCAAGCATAGGGCCACGCCACGAAATAATCAACAAAAGATATATACAGAGTTTCAGTTCTATACTCCGGTAATGTAGGGATCCCAGGGCTTCCCTCAACTTTGCAGCCAGAGGTAACTGGCTCCCCAAAGGAGGCTGGAGTCACGTTAGATCTTCCAGGCAGCAATGACCTCATAACGGCAGGAACAGCAGATTGTGTAGAGGACAGTGGAAAAAACAAAGTTCACTACAGTTTACAAGGCAGCTCACTATGATACAGGCAATGAAGAAGAAAAAGAGATGGAAGTTAAAGTCACGGTTGATGAGGACATCAAGGACCCCCCATTCCAAAGTACCACTCACACAAAGGTTGCGTGGGATGCACAGGAGAAAGAAGCCACCTATGACAGTCTACACTCTACTACACAAAAATGGGAAAAAGGACTGAAACTCCGGGGTGTCACTGAGGAGCAACAAGATCCCCTTGTTGCAACAGCTAGCCATAACTCGGTGCGGCCAGGAAAGAATGGTCCTGGCAGCCCTGTTGACAACCTCTGGCTACAGCTCCTTCTGGGCATGCCCACAGGGCAGTCCTAAACACCAAGTTACTGCTCAGGCTGCCTCTCAGTCAGACGAAACTGAGAGCCACCGGTTGGCAGATTCTTCCATCCTCTAACTGTAGTATTAGCCAAACCGACTCCCTTGAGCACAGCCTGGCTGGCCTTAGCCGAAACCATCAATAAGCAGAAGAATATCAAGGTCATTATTATGACGTTTTATACTTATCAATCCAAGAACGGGAGTAACTAGCAGCATCTTATATTCGGAACACTCCTCAGGGAACGGAGAGGGATACTCTTAGGAATAATTCAAGCCTAGAGGAAGAACAACAGACAGGCACCATCTGATCATCTCTCCTAAACACTGCAACTTTTAGTGAATGCTCTACAGCACCAGTCAGACAAAATGGACATCCATTTAATTTTTTTGAACTCTTTAGCTGTATTTGATTCTGGGATAGATAAAAATCTTTCTGAGTTGAATAGCCTGATCAAACAAGCGGAAGCTGATACCCGGCTGACGCAAGTCGGCGCTCCTGCCGCCCCGTTGTGGAAAAACTCACCACTTTGCTGAACATGCTGGGCAATTTATTAACAGGGCTAAAACAATAGACGAGCTGCACCCACAGCATCGTCCTTTCCCAGCCATACCTCAATTCAGAATTTTCACGCAATGGCAGTGAACCGTGCCAGTTAGAAACCGTAAGGTTAACCAAGCTCAAGACGACCCCGAGCCAGCCGAACCTATTAACATTGACCAACAATCTGCACCTGAGAATTCACAGTCCTCCCCGATAGAACAAAGAAACACAGCTCAAGCATGCCGTAAGCAAAGGAGAGAAGGTAGAAATAGAAAGAACGAGATAACAACGTACTTCCGAGCCGACAATACTTCCAGCATTTCCATAGGGGGGCATTGGGGGAACATCACACAAGCATTGAGTGAGGTTACAACAGAAGCAAATATTGTTCCCTCTGCCAGTGTAAACCCAGAGGGGGCACGGAGACCCCCACTGGCCTAGCAGACAGGCAGCATCCTGCCCAGCATCATGCTAGTCGAGGGACTTGTGAGGGCTACCCATCCAGAAGTTTCACATTGCAAAATGGCACCTGGAGATGCACCTAAAAACACAGGGGCCCATCTGATCACAGGGTAACAAAGCACTTTGCAAGTCAAATGCAAGTATGCAGACACTCAAGCACTAGGTTGGGTTGGAAGGAATATCACTCAGATGAGCACTGCCATCCACCCTGGCACCCAAGCAGAAAAGGGACCCTGAGAATTATCTAGGTAGAGAATAGAATTACAGACAAGCAGACCACGACCCCAAACAAAATCGCAGAAAGGGAAATCTGCGACCAGGAATATTCAAATATTCAAGCCAAATCCTTAAGTGGAGCACTCAGTGGCCCCTCATCCCCAGCAGTAGGAGAGCTAGACAGAAGCATCATAGTATTTTACCCATGATATGAATCACAAGGGTGGCCTGATATATTAATCAGGGGTAACATCCTGCGCCTTCTTGTGGCTATCAGTGCTCTGGAGCTCCTTAAAACATCTGACGTGCTCCCTATCAAATTTATTCAAACCTCTAGCCCATCTGTAAAGGAAGCCACCAAAGCTGCATGGGTAACGGTAGAGACCACCAAGAAGATTGTGAGTGCAAAGGCACTCTTTAAGAACATTACTCTGACCTCGTTACATACTCCTGGTTGACCTCCATCCCTGTTATTCTCGAATCAATACAAGCCTGGCCAGAGAACCCCTAAAAACAATTTCTCAATACTCAAAGGGGTAAGAAGTACCTCCCCTTCAGCCGAGATTAGGCAAAACCTACAAAATAGCACGAAAATACAAACACATGCACAATAAATGGTGGGAGTAGCTCTCCTTGACAAATTGCTAAAGAACCGCAAGCCAATTCAGCCACACTTATATGCTTGTGGAACATTAATGGCTTGGGAAATAAAATAATTGATGGGCACATGCTACAATTTCTACAACCATTTGACATTATCTTACTTAGAAAACGTGGCTTGAATACCCATTTAACATACAGGGCTTTGTGGGCTACCACGTCCCGGCATGCAAAGGTGGTACTTTTGGCCACCGTAAGGGAGGTAAGTCAATTTACATCTCAACAGTAAGCATCTGCATGGTCAAGGAACTTTAGGTGGAATCTACAGTGGAAATAGAAGCTAAAGCAGTGAGAATAATGGCCCTTCGCGAGGGAAAGGATCTGGAAATTGTGATTGTAAATGTTTATTTGCACCCAAAATGAAGGTCAAAGGGTTCAGAGACATTGATTAGTGAAAAAAAGACTCCTGGAAAAAGAACAAACCTACAACTTTATTCTGTCTGAAGACTTTAACGTACACCTACTGAACTCACCTGCATGCAATGACATAAAAATCACTCAGTCTTCGTCCTGGGACATCCCTCTCCAGGTTGCAAATTCAATGGGAAGACAAACTGACACTGCCAAGCATCTGTTAAGATGTTTAGAACCCCTCAGCTTTAGAGCTCTAAATGGCCACTTTTCAGAGGACGATCTGCCCGCAACATTCCATTCTTCGACAGCTGCCTCACCACTGGCTTACACCTTTGTTACTCTTCCCCTCTACTGTACCGTCTTAGCACACAAATTGGGCAAGGAAATATCTAGAGGCCACCTCCCACAAATAACCACGCTGAAAATTAGCCCAACAGCCCCCTGTTATCCGGCTGAATCTCTCTGCTCGGTGCACACTATGAATAACAAAAGAATCAAATGTAACACTGCTAAAGACATACTGCAAGATACTCAAGATATGATTACAAACCCTACAGCTGTATGGGAAGTTTTCACAAAAAAAGTGAAGGGATACAAGCGCAATAATAATATCACTAAAAAATGGGGCAAGGCAAGGAAGACAAGAGAGTCAATTGGCAATGGTCCAACTAATGCAAATAAAAATCTATAAAAGAAACATATGCTCTTCCCGAGAGCTGAGATTAAATAAAGCATCATTAAAAAAGCTAACCTGGTCAATAAAAAAGGATGGGAATGATACATTTTGGGCCAAACTCCTTTGCGTTATAAACAGCAATGATCATGTGCGGTCTGGAACACAGTCAGTACAATACAGCGGCCCACCCAGTGTGGAATTAGCTCCCACCTCACCCGAGAGATCTGGAGAGATCTGGGCGAAGTTTTTTTTTTACAAGCATTTCAATTGTCGTGAAGGGAGCCAAACTCAATCAGGCACTTCAGGAAACTTTTACCAGATGTGCCTAGCAACAAAGCCATAAAAGCAGCTGTAATGTGAGGTGGTGCCCATCGTGTGCTCCTGGAGCAGACCTCGGAGCCCTTGGCAGTCTACCAATTGGACAATAAAGAGACAGATATCAAAAGGGAGGCTAGAGGGGGCTCCGGGTCCCAATGGGATTCCATCTGCATTCTTTAAACATGGCGCAAGTTAATGTTCAGAGAAACTGGAGCCTTTATTACAGCAGATTTCAGATGATAAAAAAATTACAGATTATTGGAGAGGGTCCATAATATCACCAATTCACAAGCATGGTGATAAGAGCAGCACAATAAATTACTGATTGGTGGCACTCATTGATAATGAAGCTAAATACTTCACTGGGACCATTTAGAAAAGTTAATACCATGGATCTCAGCCAATCTCATAATCCCGTTAAATAAAATGGGATTCTGCCAACACATTGGAACCTCATCAGATATCTTGTCACTCTCTCTATTATTAGACAGAATGATAAGAACCCCAAAAAATAAAAAAAATAAAAAAACACCCTTACTCCTTTGTTTCATAGACTTCCGGGCCGCTTTTAACTACTTGGGTCAAGGGAAATTGTGGTGAAAATTAGCTAAAATGAACATTCACTCTGACCTCCTGAAGCTACTGATCATGCTATATAGAGACACTTGGATCCAGGTGAAACTAGGGTTAGGTTTGCATCTTTCGAGAGGAATTCCAACAATGAAAAGACTAAAGCAAGGTTGTTACACGCCCTTACCCTGTTCAATCTTTTCATAGCTGACCTAACACCAAAATTGGATTGGTGCAACTCTCATGCCCCCAAGCTGGGTGGTATAGCACCCTCCTTCACGCATATGACTTGGTGCTTATAAGTAGCACACCGGTCAGCCTACAGCGCCTCATTAATGTTACCCAAACATACTGGTTAAAGATCAACTTTGCTGATCAACCATGTCAGTGAAAAGCATGAAAAGGAAAGCTTCAAGCTTAGAGCCAATGCTTAGAGTCGGTGCTGGAGTATGGAGTATAAATACCACGGTATCATCATTGACAAAAAGGGCTCTTTCAAGCAGCAGAAAGAAGCTCTGCAGTGGAAGGGGAACACGTTTGCCCTGGCATTAAAAAACCTAAAGAAGAAAGTGGTGGGCCCGACACTAACACCACTGTTCCAGGTAACACAAGCAAAATAGATCCCAACCATAATCTGGGAGCTAGGCATTATTTGGAAGGAAGGCGGCCACATTGGATGGGATCATGGTTGGAGGTAATACAATGATTTTCGACCTCCCCAAATACACTTCCCCTGCCCAAATACGGCTAGAGTTTGGGCTTCAGAAACAATCTCTGCCAGGAGGGGCACATATATCGAATGCTGGCATAAAATCAAGAAGTTGAGCTGAAAACATTGAACTCACATCTATGGCTGGAACTGATGACCGGGGTAGTTTCTGATGAGACCTACCTGATGGAATCCCTAACGTATCTTGGTTTACATGACCTTTAGGAAAGCCTGCAACCCATGTTAGCCTAAAGAAGCACCTAGATAAAACAATAAACATTATTTAATTAAATGAGGATAAATCTGTTTTGGTAGAAGGAGCACATGGAGGGCTGGTGCTGCACAGCTACGGCCCAACCTTACCTTCATGTGGCATATTCCAGTTATATAAAAGAAAGATTTCTTCAATTCCGACTAGGCATATTACCATTGATTCTACACCAACCACCATGGAAGCGCAGTTCCGCCGTCACTGACTGCTGGCTATGCTGGAAGGGGAAAGAAGATATGGTACACCTGATGTCCATCTGTAAGGAGTGAATGACTGAGAGGGGAGTGATGCTATGGCCACTTTTTACCCAGCGTGGCATGTGAACATGAAGATGGGCGGTACTGGCCTATTTCATGCCAGCAAATCTACAGTTAAACTGTCGTATTGTGGAATACCTTATGAAGATTGAGAAGAAACTAGCTGCAATGCATGCTGGTTTCACAAATGATCAAGCCCGAAATCACTTCATGGAGCCAGTATGATCTGCGTAGGGAGTGGCAAGCAGGGAGACCACTTGTCGAGCATATTCTGTGACTGGAGAGGGGTAGTAATTCTGATCCCCTGCCTGCCTGGCAGCAGACCCGGACTCGGTTTCTTAATGTTTGTTCCTTAGAAAGTTCAACTGGAGTTTGCCACTAAAACTATTTTTTATTAAAAGTGTTAAACCAGGATAGCGAGCGTGACTACTCTAGGAAGTCTGGAATGCAATCTCCACATTGCACTAGGGAACTTTCAACAAGTGGCCCACGCACATAGGATATTTCAAGGGCCTTTGTAAGTACGCAAAGCATTGGAAAATCGAATAACTGAAAGTATTTTTGTCACTTTTGTTAATATATTTTAACGAGTCTAATTGTAGGCCAATCCATTATTTGTGTACCATCGTTAACAAGTTTAAGCTGTTGATAATATTTATGTTTTATTTTGCAAAGGTTTTAGTTAGCTAATCATGAATGAAATAAACTAAACACAATCCAAGTGCAGCTAAAATCCACGAGGAAAATACGTTTAAATCCAATTCACAATGGCCAGATCCATTTTCAACATAAATTAGAATTTACAAGGAAACGTTGCCAGTTTGCGTGGAAAAACAACAACCTGCACTAAAATGATCAAAAACAGTTGTTGAGAGTTATCGCAGGTCTTGTTGACTGCTACAGTGTTACCCTTAATAAAAGACAAATCATACTATTTTCAAAACTTTTTTTTTACTATTACAGTATAATGCGACCTGATGATGCTAACATTGCCGGGAACGTCCATGGAGGAACGATCTTAAAAATGATAGAAGAAGCTGGTGCCATTATCAGTACTCGACACTGCAACAGTCAGGCTGGGGTGAGTACATACAAAGAAATCACCTTTAGAAAGAACCAATATTCCTCCACCTTTGTCACTGCTAAAATCTGTAAATATAAAATTGATTTAAAGTAATGAAAATATTAATGACCTTATGGCATTTTACTCACTTTTGCACACTTTCAATTAAAAACTTGCAGGCGAATTGATGGGTGAATGTATAGTGAGATACTATACCACTATATTGTGAACTTGCAAAGAAAATGTATCATTGAATAATCTAGTAGCATATTGTAAGTGTAAGTAGATGATCTGGCTCTGACAAGTGCAACACATCAGAAGTTGCGCCAACCCCCTCCTCACCATAAGGTATGAGATTGTCCCAGAGTCAGCGGAATGTTAACCTGATTGATAGCCGATTTACCTTCCCTCACTCAGGCTGCAGATAGTGACTGTTGGAAAATGGGTTATTGTTAAGGGCAGGTAAGTACCTACACTTGGCAATAGGCCACCAACCTCCACTTAGGTCCAGTCAGGTCTCAGTAAATTAACCTAGCTCAACCCTTGGTAACTTGGCAACGAACGACAAGGCTTAACTTGGGAGACAATGAGTAAAGCATTCAAATATCACAAAACAGTAATTAAATAAAACACAGGAAACAGTTAAAAAATCAAAAATAAATTTATAAAAATAGGACATATTTTTAGCTTCAAAATGACACCAAAACGAATAAAATCGGATAAGGGGAACCGGAGATGTGAATTTTTTAAATAATTATTGCTTTCTAGTGCATAGAAACAAAAAGCGCCAATCTGGTTATCTGGTCGCATCTCGACCGGGTCAAAGTCAAAGTTTAAGGCCGACCGCGATGGAGCCCGGCTCGGCTACAGCCCGCGGGAAGCCATGGTCAAAAATTTACCTTAGGGCTTAGTCGTTTTTCTGGAGATTTTCTTCAGTGGAACAAACCTGCCAATCCAATCCGACCTCCTGGAACTCTTCCTCGGATACGTGTCGCAGGAGCCCCCGCTGGAAATTTTTACCTTCGGACTAAGTTGTTTTTACAAGGTGAAAATCCTTCGACTGGGGCAAACCTGAATCTTGATCTGACGTCCTTGGAGCCCTCCTCGGATACGCTGGCTGGGAGGTCCCGGTCAACTTCCTACGTTCGGACTATGGGGGTCATTCCGACCCTTGCGGTCATAGACCGCCAGGGCCGGGGACCGCGGATGCACCGCCAACAGGCTGGTGGTGCATCCAGGCCAATTCTGACCGCGGCGGTAAAGCCGCGGTCAGAAAAGGGAAACCTGGCAGCGCCGCCATGGGGATTCCGACCCCCTTCCCGCCAGCCTGGTTCTGGCGGTTTTGACCGCCAGAACCTGGCTGGCGGGAACGGGTGTCATGGGGCCCCTGGGGGCCCCTGCAGTGCCAATGGCATGGGCACTGCAGGGGCCCCCTAACAGGGCCCCACAAAGATTTTCAGTGTCTGCATAGCAGACACTGAAAATCGCGACGGGTGCAACTGCACCCGTCGCACCCTTTCCACTCCGCCGGCTCCATTCGGAGCCGGCATCGTCGTGGAAGGGGGTTTCCCGCTGGGCGGGCGGGCGGCCTTCTGGCGGTCGCCCGCCAGCCCAGCGGGAAACTCAGAATGACCGCCGCGGTCTTTTGACCGCGGTACGGTGTTTTGACCGCGGTACGGTCTTCTGGTGGTTCCCGCTTGGCGGGCGGCTCCCGCCGCCCGCCAAGATTAGAATGACCCCCTTGGTCTCTTTCTTTTAGATTTTCTTCACTGGGACGAACCTGTAAGTCAGGCCGGGTCGCGGTTGAGGCAAGCCGGCTAGAGTTGCTGCGGCGGGTCGGTCCCTCTATGGAGCTTTTTTCCAAAAGTTCTCCAAAGTTCTCCAAAAGTCTGGATCTTCTTCCAGATGTTCTTTCAAGGTCCTTTTGAGGTCCACAGTTCACCCCAAAGTTCCAGAAGTTCTGAGATGCTCCTTGGGGGGTGCGGACTACAACTCCCAGAATGCACCTGGCGCAAACTCCTTTTTGGCCACTGGGCAGTGGTCAGCTGGTTGGTTTCTTCAGGAGTTGGTGCAGGGGACTCTGGTTAGCAGGTTTACACCTGTAGCAAACAGGGAGTCCCTCCTTGAACCGGTTGAAGCCAGACAAAGTCCTTCTTGTGGTGAAGCCCAAGTGTGCAGCTGGTGCAGTCCTCCAGAGTGCAGGGTCCAGGTGCAGGCCAGCGGTCCAGCAGGGCAGTCCTTCTTCTCCTGTAGTTTTTCCTTGTTGGAATCTGATGGGGATCTCGTAGGGAACTGAAGTGTGGGTACAGGTCTGCCAGTTTTATCCTTGCTCCTGGGAGAAAAACAGGGGGTCCTGGTTCTCCAGTCAGGGGTAGGGTCCTTCCCTCTGTGATGACCACTTCCTGGGAAGTGTGGCAAAAATCAATCCCAGGGAGCAACATTCCTCAAAAATCCATCATGGCTGAAAGTGATTTTTGGAGATTACATCTGGCTGAGCCCACCCACTGGCATGGCTAGAAATCCTAAACACACCCCTCTCCTGCCCTCCTAATCTAATCAGGGGGGCACCTAATTGTCTGGGTTTGCAGGATGTGAGGGTGTTGCTGGGTTGCTCCAGATGTCCTTCTCTGTCTTTGAAGACCAGTTTGGCAGCCCTCCCCCTTCCTGCTTCCCCATCTGCTGAAGGGAGATCTCCTACCCCAGGCACATCTTTTTGTGCTGAGCCAGGTCACTTCACACCTCATCAAGGCAGCCTGGCCAGGCTGCCGGAGGCTGGCCAATCAGAGCACAGCAGCAAAAACACTGCAGGGCTGAAGTTGGCAACTTTTCAGGTAAAGTTTAAAACTCTTTACCTGAACAAGTTATATTAAATCTAACAACTGGAAGTTGTGGGATGTATTATAACAATTAATTTGATACCAAACTTCTGATATCTGTTACTTAAGGGGATTTTTAAAATTAAAATAAAGTCTCCCCATTCTAGCCTATTGAGGCCATTCACTACAGTGAGGGAAAAACTAATTTGGCTGTTTTACCTCACCAGGGCTTATAAAACTATTTTTATAAGGTCCCTGCTTATAGTTACATGGCACCCAGCCCTAGGGGCACATAGGGCACACCTTAGGGGTGACTTATATGTAAAAACTAGGTAGTTTAAGACTTTGGAACTACTTTTAATTCCAAAGTCGAATTTGCATGTATCTTTAATTTAAAAGCAGCCAGCAAGGCAGGCCTGCCTTTAAAATGACATTGGGCACCTCAGCAGTGCACCTATGGGTGCCCTACCTATGCTAGGGTCCATAAACCTACATGCCCTACCATATACTAGGGACTTATAGGTAGGTTGACTTAGCCAATTATAATTAGCCTAATTGGCATACTGATTTTACACAGAGCACAGGCCCTGGGACTGGTTAGCAGTACCCAGGGCACCATCAGAGTCAGGAAAACACGGCAAAAAGTAGAAAATGGGGGCAAAAAGTTAGGGGGTCTCTGCAATCAGCCCTGTTCTCTCCTGATCTGCTGAGCTAAACGAGGACAAGGGATCGCTATCAGCCTCACTGGATGGTGTAGTGTTGCCTGTGGGCAGGCAATTCTTTGTTTTGGTCCCTAGAGAGGCAAAGTAGAACTCACGCTTCTCTATTAGTTTTCGATGGTTGAGCTGACGTACCATCAGAGGGAAAGGCTTAAAAGCCCATGACGAAAATGGATGCAGGTTTTTTGAATGGGTCAGAGATTTATTGCAATAAATGACCACTGACCCGTGCTCCTGCCTCCGCATGATTATTTGCAGCCTACACAACACGGGTGATGAGGAGGGCCATGCCGTCATACTCACATGCCTCCATCACCCACCTCACCCTGCTCCGAACTGCATCGCCTGGGTGCCCCCCCTGACTATTGCTGGCAAGCGGTGCTAGACTCCTGGGGACTGCTTGATTTTGGGATTATGCTGGTGCGCAGCTCTATCCCAGAGTATCCCGTCCTCATGCCTGTTAACCTCCTAGCTAGCACCCATCTGCGTGACCCCATATCGATTCCTGTGATCCTCCCGCCGGCAGGCACCACCAGCTCCTCTGAACTCTGCACAAGGAGGGCAACACCTGTGCTCATCTGCCACGCCCTCGGAGCCTCCCTACCCCAAGGCCCTGCAAAGCAGTTTCCAGGCCACAGACTAAACAAAGTAAGCAAGCCTGCCACGTGCTCACTGCTCCGCATGCTTTGAGCCTACCAGCCTCTGCCAGGTACAGTGCATGCTTCAAAGGGAGATCGGTCATCAGCTCCACTGCCAGCTGATCATTGCCAAACCTTATGTCTGCATATTGAGCGTGATAAAAGGAAAGGGGAAGACACCATAATAAAGATTGTGGAAAAAATGACGTCACTCTACAGCCTGGCAGCCACCAAGGGAGCTGTAACAAAGGCAGTATTCCCACCACACATAACAGATAGTGAGCATGACTTTGAGAAACATTTATGCCACGCAACACAGACCGCAACCACGTTTTGCGACACCCCTGCTTGCTATCCACTACCCACAATGTCCAGCATCCCAGCCATCAAACAATTCACAATTACTGGAGTCCCCCACATGCAAACGGCCTGCTGGAAAGCCAGGTTGAGCGCCTCAAGACCCACTGCGAAGCTCTGGAAGTGAAGGATGAGAAGAAATGACCACTACTCCTACATCTTCAGGGCCGGCCATTCACGAAATCTCCAAGACAGTGGATGAGGCAACTCCCACATGGATTTCACGCTTAAGGGCGCGGTCATGGCGCATTTTGAACACTATGCCAACACTGAGTACGAAAGGTTCCTAATGCGCCAGGCATGCCAGAAACCTGACTAGTCAGTAGATGTTTTCTTTGCCCACCTAAGGGAATCAGCTAGCACCTGAACATTACCAGACGAAGATGATGATATGAGAGATCAGTTTATCCAAGGGTGCACCTCTTCAAAGCTCAGCAAGCGCATCCTTCAAGAACTGAACATGAACATATCCTCACCCTGGGTCCTGAGCTTTTGAAAGCTCGAGCTGCGCACATGGAACAGACACCATCAGTCCAAATTAACCCCAAACCTGTCAACGCTGTGTCAGAGAAGCCACTAACAACTAAGACTGATTGCACAAAACCAAAGCCAAGAGACAGACAATGCAGATTGTGCGGAGGCCCCCTGCTTCACCCTGGTGGCTGCACAGCCAAGGGAAAGGCCTGCAGCACATGCAGTAAACTGAACCATTTCTCAAAGGTTTGTCCTTCATCTCTCAGGGTAGCGCTGACATCATCCAAGCAGTCAGTCAGGGCAAAAGCTGCCCTTCCTGCCACGTCATCAGACAACGACAGCGACATGGATGACGACCAAGAGGTGGTTCATGTAGTGAGGAGGGTGGATGGAAGGGAAACCAATAGTCGGAGGTTACCCACAAGTCAAGAGGTGTTGCACGGACACTCTTTTCCAACTCTTATAGACACAGGGACCTCGATCAACCTCCTGGCAGAAGAGGTATACCGTGGCCTACCGGATCCACTGCCTCTCAGGTCCACTTGGGTGCAGGAATATGTCTTTGGCAATGCCCAACCACTGCAGAAAGCTGGCGTCTTCACTACAGACATTGCACATGAGACTACAAAGCTCATGACTAATAGTTACGTGTCTGGGTCTGTGTTTTTACTCAGTTGCCAGATGCACAAAGTCTGAGTTTAGTCCAGTTCACATTCAGCATTCACGCCAGCAGCCTAGAAGACCTCACAAGGGAATTTGAGGTGCTCTTCAGCTGTATCAGGTGCCTAACAGGGCCCCCTCTCTTGCTCCATATAGATGAGTCCATAGCCCCAGTCGCCCTAAGGCATAGGTGAGTAGCTTTACATCTTTGCCCAAAAGTGCAACTCCTGGAGCAGGCCCGAATTATTGAAAAGGTATCCAGGCCCACGCCATGGGTCCCCAGTAGTCGCTGCCATGAAACCGAAGCAGCCTGGCGCAGGGCACATCTACGTGGACATGAGGCTGCCGAACCAAGCCATCAAGTTGTAGCGCCACCTGACCTGCACTTTAGATGTCATCATTGAGGAACTCTCTGTGTCTAAATGGTTCTCCAAAATGGACCTCCTGTCTGGCTACCACCAGATCCTGCTGCATCCTGGCTCCCATCTGAATACCAAATTCACCACTGACATGGGACTTTGGAGATACACCTGTTTGAATTTTGGCATTTACAATGTGGCAGAGGTGTCCCAACATACAAAGGAGGTCCTGCAAGGACTCTTGGGTCCTAAATGTAAGCGACACCAGGAGTTTTTACCCATGGTCACGTATTGCGTGTGTTCTATGAGAAACTTATCTGACATCACCGGCCTTCACAGGACTTGACCAAAGCTAACAATCCCTGAGCGTGGGGTGAAGACCAAGAACGCGCTTTTCAGAACACTAATGACACCCTCTCAACCAATAAACTCTGTGGCATATTTTGACCCCAATGAGAATCCCAGCCGGCAGTTGATGGAAGCCCCACCTGTCTGGGCGATGTACTGGCCCAGAGGCAAAACTGCAGGGAGTTAATGCCCGTTGCATATGCCAGCAGAACCTCTAGTGCCCACCGAGCACCTGACAGAGAGGGAGGCCATCACCATCCACTGGGGGTGTTGGCATTCTCACCTGTACCTGTATTGGAAAACATTCAAGGTTGTTACTTATCACAAACCGCTCCTTCCTCTCTTCAAAGGATCGTCATCCAAGCCACCAAAAAGGATAGAAAAGTGGATCCTGCAGTTGCAAGAGTTCAGCTTTCGTTGAGTATCAGCCAGGCACGAAAATCCCTGCTGACTTCCTGTCACGTTACACACTTTCAGCTACGCTCCGGGAGGCGAAAGAAACTATGGACACTAAAGAATATGTTAGGCTGGTACCAGATCGGCTAAGGCCGCTACCCATATCTCCCTCGGAGGTAGTGAAAGCTACAATTCAAACAACTGTTTGTAAATGGTCATGTAGGCTATTCAGTCCAGTAACTGGTGACATCTACAGTGGCCAGAGACCTTTTTTACCACCAAAGCCAAATCCATACTGCAAGCCCTTTACCATGTCCACCACAAACTCTCCATGAGTGAAGAGGGCTGTATGCTGCAAGGTCCCCGCCTCGTCCTCTCCGCATGCCTGAGGCCTCATGTCATCCTCTTGACACACGGAGCTCACCAGTTTATTATAAAATCAAAGAACAGGCTTTGGAGCAAAGATTGGTTCCTATGCATGGGCCAACAAGTAGAAGATATAATTGAAGGATGCCTTGTGTAGTAGGTGAAAAAACTACCTGACCTGCCAGCGCAAGTCATCACCGAAGACGATCCCACTGGCCCTTAGCAGAGAGTCAGTGCCATCTTCGGAATTCTTCCCTTTGGGTCCGACATGCTGATCGTGGTGGATGACAGCTCGAGGTACCCTGGAGGTTTCTGTTGGCCACATAGTGAGTGGCCAGTTCCAGCAGGTATATTGATCCTCTGCCCCAGTAAACCTTGTGCATGGTGCATAGAACGTAAACATTGCATTATGTTGCTATGTTACATTGATTTGATATGTATACTGCACTAATCACCTGATAGGGTGTTCAGACGCTTAGGCAGGTGTGTGGGTGTGTAGTCCCCAAGATGCTTATGGTTGTTGTATTCTTGTTTCTTTGTAATCATGCCAAATTGATTATTTATAAACGCAAAGCCTGGTCCTGTTCAGGTAACTCAAGGCCATACTGTTATACCAAGTAGGTGCCTGTGGAAAGGTAGGGTAATACAAATATTTAAATGATGCAGGAAAAAAACGCTGCTGGAACTTTCAATACATGGTGCATTTTTTTGCTTCAAAATTCGCAAGTCCATTGCTCAGTATGGTGGATTCTGTTAGAACTGTATGGAAGTCTACTTATTGAAATAACAATTTATGATAGATCAAGATTGTGGTGGTGTTTAACGTGAGCCAAGGGTTGCACATGGGGGCAACTGGCACTCTTTCTGGCAACCTGGACTTTTAATCATCAGGCTTTTACCCAGAAGAAGATAGAGAAAAAGGAAAGAGGAAAAGGAGAGGTAAGTGAAAGGTGGAAAACCAGTTACAAAGGGAGAATGCAGGGATGACAAAGAGTCTGCAACGGTGAGATAAAAGGGCAGAGAGTGTCCGGTATGGGGATACTTATGCTTGTCAAACTCAAAAATAATAGTTGTCCCACCCCGGATGTGATATCACTTCTGTTACTGGGACTTCTGGTCCCCTGAGAGCCTGGCCCGGAACTGACGTAGGTGTAGATGATTCAGGTGGGTTGTGACATTGTGTGAGCATGTGTTAGTCACGTGTCAGGGTACTTGCCATAGTGCCTAGGCCTATTGGATGTGTAAATTTGTAGCCCTACAGGAATGTGTGGTGTTTCTGCACCTAAGAGGACAAGTCTGGGCATGTCCAGAGGGTGCCACTAAAGATGGGGTTACAATGTTATGGGTGTTCAAGAAGAGCTCTGCCATCATCTTGAAAAGCTTACCCTTAAGGATTTACCTCAGCTGATATTCCCAATTAAGTGCGACAGCAGCAGCGGCAATGCATTGTGCGTTGAACTAAATGTTGGAAACAATTTTAGCGACACGGAAGATGCTGAAGAACCCATAGCCCCTCCTAACTCACTGGTCTATAAAGATATGGGTTTCTGGAGGAAACTGCTCCGAAGGCTTTAGTCGTGCAGCAGCTGCGTGTAAACTGTGACGCCTGTTATGCATCAAGGGACCTGTGCGACCCTCAAGATTTCAGAGCCACCGCTGAGTGCCACGAAAATGAGGTTAGTAAAAAAAATGCTATAGACACTTAACGTATATACAGCTATATTTTATTATTAACTAATAGGTTCTTTCTTTCTTTTTGAATCGTAGGAAATAAGAGCAAAAAGGGCCGAGGTAGATGGGCTGCCGTCAAGGGTTAACAACATAAATTTTTACTGCTTATGTTGTTCAAAACAGTCTGAAAGTTCCATATGCCAAAACAAGGAGCTGCGTATGAAATGTGTTTGTACCTATATTGCTGTGGCTTTTGAAAAGGAAACTCCAGACGTCCGCTACAAAGCCATATGGCTTGTTATAGGCTTCACAGCAACTGTTTTGAACACCTGTGTCAAACGTGACTGTTATAACCTTTGTTACGGTCATAAAATTAATGATGCTCAGCAGGAGGCTCACAAGTGTTTAAACAAATCATAGACATCAAGAATAATCTGACATATATGTAGCAGGCTAGACCCGTACAAGGTATATAAGCTGTTAAGGATGGTGTTTGAGCTTTTCGAGAAAAAGAAATATGTCCACCATGATATGATTAAGGTCTTGTCAGCAACTCTCAAAGAGATCCAATACTCGAGCAAACCAGGCTCAAAAGTCAAGCGTCTGCAAGGGATGTGTACGTATTTTGATAGAAGGATAATAGAAAGGGTCATAGAAAGATGTATGTGTGATGTTTATTTTAAAAATAGAAGAATCAGCTCTTTAGCCCCCACAAAGACTGTTTTAAAAATGCTGAGTCTGTAGTAGCATGTCATCACTGTGTTATTTAAAGTTACATACTCAACATCCCTCGCCACTGCCACATCACCCCCCACCTAAGAGACCTTCACTGGCTCCCCGTCAACAAGAGGATCACCTTCAAGCTCCTCACCCATGCACACAAGGCACTCCACAACACCGGACCATCATACCTGAACACCAGACTCAGCTTCTAACCCCCACCCGGCATCTCCGCTCACCTCGCCTCCGTCCCCCGCATCCGACGCAAATCTTCTGTGGAGATATTTCACGGCCTACAACACCTACCGATACATGGATGTCCTATAGGATTTTGTAGATGCTTATATCTCCAGTTACCACAGAACCATCAAAATGTTTTTGCATAGAGGTAACGCCGGATAATTAATTAAAGGTGTGGAGAATGGTGTGCAGGAGCCGGTTCCCTGCAGGTGTAAAGAAGCCTCTTTTAAAAGAAGGTGACCATGTTAGGGTTTCAAAGTTAAAAGGGGTCTTTGCAAAGGGTTACCAGCAGACTTTTAGCAACAAGATATTTATAGTGAAAAGTTGGAGCCTAAAGAGGATGTATGTATTTATAGGTTAAACGACTACAACAGGGAAATGGTGTCAGGTTTCTTTTCAAGGAGAAGTTACAAAAGGTACCTTATGATCCACACAGGGTGTTCAGGGTTGAAAAGATTCTGAAAAGGAAGGAAACAGGGCTAACAGGCAGTTCTTTGTCAAATGGTGGGGATGGCCTGAGAAATGTAACAGTTGGATGATGGCCAGTTCCGTGCAGGTTGTTTGAGTACTGGGAGGTTTCTCTGTAGATGTCAAGATGGGGACAACGCCATTTTATATCACTCTTCTGGCCAACGCCTCAAAGGACTTGTTCCCTGACAATCAAATTTCTAATTATACTGTGAAATTGACTAAACCTGTGGACCTGTAAGGGGTCTGGGAGGTAGCCCTAACAAAAATCCAATACCCTAGAATATGAGATACATTTTCAATGCTAGAGGCCAAACTTACTATAAAGCATGATCAGGACCCTTTGAGTATCCACCCGACTTTCCTCACAGCTATTACCCACTTATCGCTGCAGTGGTCGAAGCCATCAGCAAATCCATAGCCAATATTGAGACGTATACAAATATTCAGCTAGTGTTAAATAACGTTCGAAGGAAGGTGTTTCTTAAAGCTCCAAAGTGCTATACCATGTTTAGTAGCTGTAAGGGTAAATTAAGAAGGGTTTTAAGAACAGTACAACATATAAAAAGCCAAGTTGTCCAGATCCAGCGTGCCCTGATATTAACGGTTGTTTCTAAACACTCTACCTGTATACCAACATCATAGAGCCGCAGAGGATCGGGGATAGTTATTCGCTGCTACTAAGATGGGTCCCAGTGAAGGGTGAAAATAGCACAATGGTTAAAATTCAATTAAACAAACATGACTGTTGCAATTTCTAAAAACCAGTCTGAGTTGGTGTTGTTTAAATATGGGAAAGGTGTTGTTAAGCTTCTTTAAAGACCACAACAGCAACTATTAACAAGTTATCATGATGATTGTGAAAATATATGGTGACCCCTCTATGTACTGGGATTATTACAGAAACCAGGCCAGATATGGAGGGCCACCATCATACTTTCAAGGGACCCCTGTTATGTATGAGGCCGGTTTGGGGGGTTTCTGCCATAGTTTGTTTAGAAAGAGCCATGCCGTTCTTGAGAAGAGGCTACGAAATTGCAAAACTCTATATTAAAGCAATGGCTACGAACATTGCACAGGATGTGGTGGGTTCTGTGACATCTGGTGTTGTTGAACACATGAATAAACAACTTTAGGAAGGAGCGGGGCTGGTGTACAAGTCTTGCACACGTGTTAGAAGGAAGCTAGGGGTTTCAAGGTGCACGGGGCCACTGTTCCCCTATAAAAAAAGACGGCTCTCTTCAAAAAGTTTTCACAAAAGATCTGTAAATTGGGAGAGAGCTTCGTAGAAGAACGGAACGAGCGCTAACGTAAATATTTTTTTAAATGCAACAACCAGGCCTTTGTACATTGTGCAGCAGGTGAATGTGCTAAACCAGAGTTAGACTTGTTTTCTCTAAAACCCACTCAAGCTAGCATCAAAAACAGTTTTTTCATGAAGGTAGCTGCTTTGACGCCTTTGGCGCTGATAGAGTTTTTTGTGTCCGGGTCCACAAAATGTATCTGGATCTCAACAATACGCTGCTGCACCTTATCTGTAAAATCGTAAAAGCGGACAGTTCCAACATAGGGAACGCCGCTAAAGTGGCAACAATCGCCTACCTCATCGCAACCATGTTTAATCAGGTGAACATCACCTGCGGTGACTGACTTATCATGCAAAGTTATAACATGTACGCATATAGGGCATACATTGAGATTATCCTAAATGACAGCCATGACGCCCTGAACAGCCAGCTTTCAACGAGGCTCTTCTACAAAGATACTTACGGACATTTTGAAGACAAGGAGCTGGACGGGAATAATCAAGGTTTTATAAAAAGAGCAAGCTTTGCTGAAGGCAGTAGACAGTTTGACCTCCTTGAATGTATACATTTGGACCCTTTCTACCAAGATAAACTGCTCGTCAGTGGTATCGATCTTATGATCAACCTTACCCGCAACAAGGACTCATTCTGTCTCATCAGTGGGGATGTGGAACAGTGTAAACCGGTCATACTGTCCACTAGCTTGTTTATAAAGAGATTGAAAGTGTCACTTAACGTCAGACTGGCTCACACCGAAGCTTTACAGCTATCGAACGCCAAGTAGGCCTTTGAAGGAGTAGCTCAGAAGATATTTAGCATTCCAGCCGGTACCAGATTAACCCAGCAGCAAAACGTATTTCTGGGACAGCTACCGAAACGTATTATCTTAGGTTTTGTGGACAGTACCACTTTTTGCAGCCTATATACCTCATACCCTTTAAGTTTCAAACATTATGACATTAACTACACAACCCTGGTCTATGAGGGGCCTGTGATTCCTAAAAAACCATACACACCGAGTTTTGGCTAATTTTATGAGGGACTATCTTGGTCTGGTTTTGATATCTGGGAAACATCTGAGCGACTCGGGGGTTGTCATATCAAGAGAAGGATATGGGGCAGGCTATACACTGTTCGCTTTCAATCTGATGCCTGACATGGAAGACAACGGCCAATATAATTTGATCAAAAATGGAAATCTAAAAGCTGAAGTACATTTTAGTCAATCCTTGGCTACCAATGTGAACATGATTGTATTCTCTGTATTTGACAGCATCATTCAAATCAACCATGCCCACAAGATTCTGTTTGACTGTCTTTAAAATATTGTAAAATGGACACAGATCAGATACGCAAGTTCTTAAGCCATCATAAATATGCTAAGAGATACTTTTTAGGTTTTTTTCTAAGCAACAGACCACCTGAGGAAATAGGGGTAGAAAGAGCTTGCATGCTCATCTTTAACACAGATTCGCATTACAAGGGTGGAACACACTGGGTGGCCCTGTTTTTAGAAATCGACAAGGTTACAGTGTTCGACAGTTCAGCGGCATTCCCAGACAATAGCATCTATACAAAACCTGTGTTCAAGTATATAAAAAAAGGTGTTTCTAGGGTAGGATATAACAAGATGGGGTACAGGATTCTCTAGCCATAACATGTTGGGAGCATTGTATATATTTTATTAGTAAAATGTCTGAGGATTTGAGTTTAGACATTTTCTAAATCTATATTTGTGCGATCTTGGAAACAACAACCGTATAGTTGTGAAATACGTTAAAGAAAACGCCAGGTGCTTGTCAAATGTGTAAGGTCATGTAACACCTGTGTGTGTGTGTGTGTGTGTGTGTAACAATGAATGTCTACAATAAAATAATTTAAATTTGAATTCAGACTATACATTTTTATTCTGACGCCTGGACACACATTTTAGGAAGGCTTTTAAAAGATGACAGAAGTGTGTTGAAAAGTTGAAAAGGGTTTATTACAAACAGTTTTAGTACAAGTATTACGCTGCCAAACGTACTAAAGAAAATAAATGAAGAAAAATCCTTCAATACATTATTCAATGCAAAATTATACTGCAAACAATGGAACACATATACGTGGGTTCAAAAGTCAGAAGAAACATGAGACATTTAGCCACGTATTAATTTTAGACAATGTCATTTTTTTAAGTTCTAAAGCCAGAGTTGTAGTGTTTCAAGAGGGGGATAGCTGGGGGAAAAGGGGTTGCTGGCATCCCAGGGTTGGGGTTAAAAACAACAAGTGCTGAAGTATTTAGGGGACTGTAAGTCGAATCTTTCAAACTTTCAAGGAGGCAGCTGTGTTCGGCATTACTGATGATTGTAGAAGGAATGTTGAGTTCAGCAGCAGCTTGTAGAAACTGGTCCCAGCCTCTAGGCACTTTCTGAAGCGATAGTGTTTTGAGGTGCTTGAGACCTTTGACTAGGTTGTACATGTGGGACCCAACAACTGGTTAATCTTTGTAGAGGAACTTTCCCCGCTCAAGTCTTTAGTAGCTGACATTTTACTTAGCAACATTTGCGCTGCCCCTCTCTAACTTTGACTTATATTTTTTAAAAGGTCTTCAACAAAAACGTCTGAGAATGGTGGTGGTGGTGTTGCTGGTGGTGGTGGTTATTGATCTTGAGGCTTTGCAGGGCTTGGTAGAGGTGGCTCAGAAGCAGGGGTATATCGAATCAGTTTGTTTTTGTCAGTATACCCCTGCTTGTAATATTTTAAAACATTTTGTAGAGCTCTGGAGTTAAGATCAGCTTTGTTAAGAGGTTTTAAATCAGTACGGTACAAAATGCCTTTAATCTCGGCATCTAGACACAACGTTTAATTTTTTCATATATCACAGGCATCGCCCATAGACGGGCCCAACTGTTCGAGCTGCTGGCATGGCTCCAGGTACATCTTTTGGGCGTAATCCATCAATTCCCTGCTAGGAGGCTTGTGATTAACGGTATTGCTGTATCCAGTAACAAGCCTATAAAACCAACCGACTGATTTACCAGTTTCTTCTTTGAAATTAGGGAAGCCCTTTTATTACTAAGTTTTTGATAAGGTGTTGCTTCTTCTTCAACACGCGAAACTGGCTCTTTGATATAGGTACATTGCCTTTTAGGGTGTTTAGGGTGATTTCTGAATTGACAGCCAATAATTCGCCCAAAGCCGTGCACAGGATGGCCTTTCTTTGTTGGGAGCTAGTTGGGACCAGCATTTTTAGGAGGGCTAAATTACGACATAGACGTGCAGACATGGTCATCACCTTATATTATAAGGCTTAAAATGTAAATGCTCTGGTTTTAGGTGTGTAAGCGAGGGGTAGATCTGGTGGGAAAATGCAGGCATGTAGTCTGTAGTGTTCTAGAGTATAAGGTTCTAAGTCTACCAGTAGGTAGCCGTGAGGTTTTGTGGTAGCGTCGTGAAACGCTTACCAGAAAAACTATGTGTTTCAGAGATACATCTGTTTAGCAATGTTAGATATCTGCTATGTGTAATGTGGTTTTAAATAAAACAAGGTATGAGGCATTGAGAGCTATAGAACAGCTGGTCTTATCCTCGTAAAAAAAAGTTATGCACAATGTAGCATATGCTTAGATTGTGATGGTGTAAATATTGGGTAAAAGCTTTTTCTAACTCAGGGTGATCCCCAACCTGGCACATAAGATAGTCTACAATCACCATATCTACAAGGTCTGTAGGTAACAATGCATTATTGTTGAGATTACTGGGTATGTCTTCTGTAAATTTGATGTGGGAGAACCTTAGGGATAGTTCCATATAAAGATCTTGCCAGCATAAATAAAGCCATACAAGATGGTTAGGGGTTTGGGATAAAACCGCGGGAGCATTTTCTAACAGGTGTCTTTATAAAATAACTCTTACCGTAGTTTGAGAGACCTGCTAAAACGCAGGAGAACAGATGTTGCAATCTGGTGTCCATAGTCGTGGGGATTCAAGACTCTAATGCACCTTTAAAAACCGTACAATAGGGTTTTGTAGTCTTCAGTCAGGACCCTTTTATCATACACTATACATAAGGTTTTATGCAGTGGTTAGGTTGTAATTTCCCACCATTTTTTGGACCGGACAGTGCTAGACTGTTGTACAGCAATTGTTTTATTATTTTCACTGTCATATTATATATCCAGGGCAACTGGAATTGTGCGATTGTGTGACTGAGGCAATGTTCGCATAATTTATTTGCCACACTTGGCACATAATCCATCATCTGTCACATAATCTGCAGATTTAAACAAAAAACATTTTGTTTCCAGTTCAAACGGTTCAAAGGTTACTAAAATGCAGCACTATGCATTGCCGCATAGTGGGAGGCCCTTTGCATATTTATATTGTTGTTGCTATAGTGTTTTATTTGGGTGTTAAACTGGTACTAATGAGTTGCAACAATGCTCAATGTTAACAATTTTGAAAATGACAAAATAAGGATGTAAAACTATCACAAAATGTGCTGCATTATGCCGCATAGGTTGCCTTTTCTAGGCACATAATTTACTGAACCCTGCTGCATAATTTGGCATTTCCCTGCCGCATAATTTCAGAGTCCCTGGATATAGCGTATTTGTTCACCAGATCCTTTAGACTGTCAAAATTTGTTTTGCCAGTATTGTTAAAATTTGAGGTGAAGCCTTTGTCTTTCATACACACTGCATTGTTTGTTGTTTTGTAAGAATAGGTCTTGGGTCCGGATGAGGCGAGCTCCACTATGTACTCATCCTTTTCTAGTTCACTCGTGAAATCTCCTAGATAATCACCTAGTGGAGGGTCTTCATCCCCTACTTTGCTCACAAAAATAACAGTCGGTATTGTGATACAAACACCTGTGCTAAAGTTTAAGCTGTGAAACAGGCTATGAAGATGTTTATATTGTTACACTTTGTGGGGTATTCTTTTGTGCATTTCCAACACAGAGCTGCAGTCTCATCATGGATAAACTCGCAACTGGACACCTCATAACAAGGGGGAAAAAGGTATTTAAACAACTTGTCAGGATCTGTTATTATGGTAGTGGTTGACAAGTTTGTATGTTGTGTGAATTTTCCCCATAAGGAGCTTAGACAGAGCTTGGCTGACGCCTGGCTGGTTGGAACTTGATGAACTCTGAGCTCAGTCTTATACCCTTGTGAGCGTAGTGATCATCAATATACTTTTGCTTAGAGGTCTCATTAACACACCATTCTGGAATCCCCGAAGCCTCCTGTTAGTCTCTGAGAAATAAGTTGATATAGTTAGAAAATAATTGGGTTGTATTCCTTCAAAGTGCCATATTTTCAGTATTTTACCAAGTCTGTATCCTTTCTCTTGGACTGTTTGTATATCAGTGCTACACCAGGTACCAGCCAGCTTCATTTGCTTGTCACTGTGTCTGTACTCTCTGGCTTCTTTACTTTCAGTGCATTTTCGACATAGTAGGAACATTAGCTTACCATCGACCCTGTATGGTAGCACTGGGAAGTAAAGTCTCCAAAGGCGGATAGGTTTGGGATTTAATTAGCCCAAAGTATTCGCCTTTGGGTTTAAAGTCCCCATATATGATGATGGGATGGCCTAAGGGATATAACTTCTGTTTGTTCATAAACTGATACAGACTCATGAAATCATAATAATCTATTTTCTCACCGTCAACCACATCCCTGTACTGGTGTACAGCGTTTGTACGCCCGCCAAAAGGCATCCCAGGGCTCCATAGGTTTGGGTACCTCACGACTCTTAATGAAAGACCCGAGTTCTGCATATAATGTTAGCATATCTACCCACTCATGCTCCCAAAGGGACCTCATAAGAGAGCCGCAGTTTTCAACATATTGAGCCTTCACCTGAGTACGACGGTGTAAGTGTTCAAACTTGGTACCCAACAGCCTGTTCAACTCGTGGGCTTTGTAACAAACAAGGACAGTCGTGGTGAAAACACTGGTTGTATTCAAAGACCGTTGGCACATTGATAATTACTGGTAATAAGGCCCCAAGTGGTATTCACCACCCTGTAAGTTGTGCTGAATGAAGAGGTTTTCCTTGTCAGAGAAGTACATGAGTCATTGGATAGAGGGGGTTAAATAATGCTTCTGTTTACTATTATAGAGGTCTGGTGGTACTAGAGCTATGCTTTCAACTTTAAAAAAACGTGCTTGTAGGCAGGCATACACATGGAAGCCAGCGTGATGTGCTGAAAATGGTCTATGTATTCTATGGATTTTGTCATTTTGGGTGTTTTGGGCTTCAAAACCTTTACCTGTTTAGTCATCTCCCCCACAAGTGTCCCTGAAGAGGTTGCATGCTTTTTGCAAGATCATTACGTCTGCCTGACCGTAAGCCTACAGTTTGGTTTGAAAATGAAACTTATTTTCACGGTTTTCACCATGACGTTGTAGAAAGCTCTCTTTCTCAGCAGGCATCATATACTCGAAACTGTAGCTGTCAGGAGGAGGCATGGGACCCTCATAATTTTGATTTGCCCAGGTTTTAAAAAAGTAGGGGAAATAGTCTTTACACCCTGGAAAACCAAAGGCTTTTGGCAACGTGCTCAATTTCATAGGCAGAAAATTCAGGGTATCTATGAAGCGTATTTGTAAACGCACAGTTGTTAATAGCTTCAGTTTGGAGCCTTGGGTGATAAGTTCTACGGACATCTTTCCACAAATCATGTTTTGCAACATAAAGAGCAAGTCATATGCTTTTGAGTTATGAGCCATTAGGGTATACCCTTTGAATTTTGGCTGGATGAAAGTGCTGCGGAAATTGTTCACGCATGAACAACCTTCAAACTCCCATCAGACGTTAGATGGTGAGCATAAATATAGTTATGTTGGTATGCACCTGTCTCTAGTGTACACTCTATATCAAACACTAGGTAGTCATCTGTTTTGGTCTGGGGTCACCCTTTAGTTCCCGCCTGAAAAGGCTCCTTAGACCGGGGACACTTCATGCCCTTGCATTTGTGATCTTTGGCTATGTAGCACCCACACTCTCTACAGTCTGTTTTAAGTATGCACCGACCATTCCTTGGTGTATTGTCAAGCAGTTTTGTGAGTGACAGAACAGATAACAAGTGCAACAGTGCACCTTCTGATCGTTGACTATGATGCAGCTGTACCTTTGACACATTTTACAGTTCATTTTACAATGGTGAGTTTACTTAGTGGTGTAGATGTGGTCACAATGGGTGAATACTTACTTGGCTTCAGGTTCAAGATGTCATAAAAGTGATTTTCATGATGGAGAACATAAACGGTCTTGTTTTTCGCCTGCTCCCTGGTTATGAAGTATTTCCAAGAGCTGTTGGGCATGGGCTTCAAAAGCTCTAGACAGAATATTAGCATCGGGGGTGCTGCGATCCGACAGTAACCCAGTGGTGCTAGCCCCCAGGTAAGTGTTGGAAGTTCTGTTGTTAAAGTTGAGCAACCAACATTGTTTCTTACCAATGATTTTACTATACAAGCTACTCTTTAAAAGTTTGGAAACACCCCCCTCACGGCCCGAACAACGAGGGCCATGACTCTGAAGGTCCCATATGCTGCTATTTCTGCCTTACTGTGTAAAAGATTATAGAGTTTTTCTAGAAATTCCACAGCGTCAAACACATCACGGGGTGTTTGTCTGTTGAACAAGGGACTGTCAATGCCCTGGCCCTGGAAGCGTAGTAGTAAGAAATCATTAGGACCAACATTGCGTAATAACTGTTCTATGGGCGTGTGTATGGCTTGGTGGATAGCTAAACCCCATTGATCAGAGGGGTTTATGTGCTCTAGGTTAACAAACCTGAATTCTTTGTAATGCTCTGTAGGGTTAAACCTCTCTGCAGTATGATTGCACCTTCTAAGGCTTTCTAGAAACGCACACTCTGAATCCCCAGATTGGAGATTGGTGTTGGGTGGTGAGCTCTCAGGTGAATCATTTTGGGATGGCTGACTTTGGGTCTGCACAGATGTATTTTTAAACCTCTTTGTAGCACATATTCTGGCTTTCATTAACTTACTTATTAAAAGCCTGCGCCGCTTAGCTCCCACAGCCTATTTGAACAGTCACTGTAGTATTTACGAGCTGTGTCCTCACGCTTTCCCTACTGAAGACCCAACAGCAGAACCTTCTGGGTGTTCATGGTATTAGAGTCTTTCAACTTTACCCGTGGACTCCTGAAACATTTGGAGTCCGTGATATTCTCTCCTAAATGTATGAATTGCTTAGCAGGGACTGTTTTATATAGCGCTGTCACTGTGTTTGGAACTTTTAGGTCTTGGTTGAGGGGGTTCTAGCTGCTTTTTGTTCTTGTGAACTCTTATGAACCATAGGGCTTTAGTAAGTTTACCTTGGACCTTCTTTTTATATTTTACCTTCTGGACAGCTTTATTAATAAATGTGAAACCGGCCCTCTTTAGGGAGCGCCTCAGGCCTAGTCATGTTGGCATAACACCTATGTCTGCAGCGGCTGCTTAACAAGCTTGTAACATCTCTCTTTTTCACCTTTCCACCATCTAATTTATCTCCCTCTGGGCATCCCTCAAGGGTCTGTTTTCGCTTCCCACCTTCCCCACTTTTAAGGTTTTAAAGTTCAGTTTGGATTTGTGCTTTCTGAAAGCCTATTGTATGTCTTTGATATATGTCCCTAGTACAGTTTTTTTGGTCCAGAACATCATATTATGGGGCATTAGTTATGGCATTAGGGGTGGGGTGTATATTACCATGAAGTGCGCCTAGTATAGTTCTCTGGTTAGCATCAATACCCTCATTCCGAAGGTCCGGACTTGGGTGGGTCAAAAAAACATGATCCCAATGTGAACACCCGGGTGCTCCGCAGGACGGTTCCCGCTAGACGCTGCTTCAGAACTCTGATTTTGAAACCCACTACCACCTGTACTACTGTCAGGGTATGTTGAGGCGGGTGGTGGTTGGTTTACACTTGATGGGGGCTAGTGGGATTGTATGCTCCTGGGGGTGTAATAGGTTACATCAGATATGGGGAATTTAAATGCTAGTCATCATAGCTCAGGGCCGCAGATGTGTAGGATGTGCATGAACTAGGAACAGGTGATTATTGAATAGGTGATTGCACCCCCTCAGTGTCTACACTAGAAGGCCCACTCTGCGCGGCAGCTTCTGGTGTTTCAGAACTCTCCATCACACCAACCAGTGCCCTGAGAAGCCAGAATAAAATTCCTATATGAGGGTGATCATTTTCAAACCTCGAGTCAGAAAGACTATGCGGGGATAGGTATAGACAGATTTGGGGATGGTCCTCTGGGAAGCACATCAATAGTAGTCACCTCAGACATTAAACATTTAGAGACCTGCAGATTATGGGGTCCTGCTTGAGGCTTAACTGTATTTTTAAAGGATAGATCTAAAGGAACTGTTTGTAGCTCCATGTCGTCTGCTTCTTCTTCCAATCCTTTAAGGAAAGATGATTTGTTTTTGGCTTGGTTATGCACAGCTTGAGGTCCCCTTCAATAGTTTTCTATGGCCCCTGCTGATGTGTGTCTGCAGTTGTAAGTGTGCATCCATTGTGGTCTCCAGGCCCATGCACAAATGGAGTTCCTGTAGAAGTGTTCAATGTACTAGTTGTAGGATTTACTTGTAAAGTGGTGTGTGGGTTAAAGTTTGTACCTGGTCTATGACTGTTATTTGAAGAGCCAGCGTATGGTTTGTCCTGACGCACAGAGTTGACCTCATCAGATGCTGATAGCTGTGTGTTTTGAAGGGTCTTGGTGACGTCCTTTAGCGGTGTCAACATCTGTTTAGCCCTATATGGGACTCCTCCAGAGATCTTCTGTGATGTTTCTATGATGAAAACATAAAACAAACATAAAAAGTACATATTAAATGTTACTATAACACCTACATCTTAGAGGAATAAGCTGCTTGAGAGAGAAAGACATTAGGATTCTTTTGGCTCTACATTTTGTAAAAACACGCCTGATGTGTTCCTTTGTATCATTATTTTCTTTATAGGAGGACCATCTTCAGACATTGTAGACTTCCTTTTTTGACCACTTGTTTTGCTCTCTGTTCTACCTTTTGTGGTGGAATGATGTCCTTGTATGCCCCCGTGAATCTGTAAAGGAAAAAAAAGGATTAAATGTCACATTTACAATATAATAATACACAGACTAGGCATGCTCTCAGAGGGTCCCCACCTGTAGGGTCTCGCTGGGGTTTTTGGACTATCAGAGTTGGTGTTTTCATAGCTTTTAAACAGTGGCCTGTTTATGTACCTGCAAGAGTTGCATCCTGGTGCACTATGGACGCTGAGTCTTGAGTCTCCAGGATTTGCTGTTGCGCGTTGACTGCCAGCTGTACTTCGGCATCATATCCTGTATAAAAGCACACATACACAGGAAAACATTTTTGGGGAAAATAAACACAAAAAACAAATAAGACAGCATTGTTGAGGCTGGGAGGTCGACATAGATCTCTGAACTATATAGCTCTAAATAGCTGTACCTTGCTGAAAAGCATCTGTCTCCTCATGGCCCCAGGTTAGCTCTGTGAGTTCCTCTGTACAGAAGAGCCAAATGTGGCTTTAAAAAAATGACTCTGCGAATCACAGACAGCTTTACACCATAACTCATTTTGCCCCATCATTTTATAATCACCTGACAACCCCTCATTTTGAATTATGTACTAGTCATGCATAATATACTGCTAAAAACCATAACACAACACCCTGGAAAAGCAACCACTCCCAGGATACTGTGCAGTTAAGTGAAACAAATGAAATATAAACATTAAGGGCTCTAATTACCATGGCGTTGTTATACTATTTGTTCAGAACTGCAACCTTGTGTTTTGCATAAAAGTTACGCATATGAACACACAACCCGCATGAAGCCTCTTTCATCAGTGTTTTAAATTATAATCCTGTCTAGACCCTGCGGTATACTTACTTTTCTGTTTAAGAGATTTACTGTATGCACCACACATATATAAAAAAGACAAAAAAATATAAAAAGGCGGTAAAAAATGGTACTCAAATAATGAAGTCAGGTACAGGTGCTTTCAGTCAGATATTCTGAGACGTCTGTGGGATTTCACCAGGATTTTTTTTTAAATACACAATGAGAACAAAAACACATACGCATTCTCTCTCTCTAGATACTGTGTTTTAAGTAATCCCTAACAATACGTACTCCTCTACGCTACTCCTCTCTCATAGGGCTGCTGCACTACTTTACCTGTGTCATGCTTCACGCATTAGAATAATGCATTTTCAGGTCATTTTTCAGCATGTACCACAATGTCTGAAATTGTTGTGCAAAAGAACAGTGTCCTGAAAGTGTTCCCATTTCTCAATTACTGTGCAATGTTTATCAAAGACCATAAGGTGGGGCTGATGTATAGCATAAGGTATATGATTCTCAATTTATTACAATCTTTATATGTTCCTTCATCTTCCTAGCATGATTTTGCTTATGAGAAAGTGTCACTTATTGTCACTGAAATGTCACACATAATTCCAGTAATTCTAAACATATAGTACATAACAATCTAAAACCATGCAGCTATGTCTATTTGTTGGACACCCAGGCCCGGGGATCCGGTCCTGGTTTCCTCTCTCTCTCTCTCTCTCTCTCTCTCTCTCTCTATCTCTCTTCATATGCTCCCCTGTGCATGGCGGAGCCGTAGGGAGGAGGAGTCAGCGCCTGGCTGAGATGTGAGCGGGCAGGGGGCTGAGATCACTGCACCAGCCTGGTATGTAACTCTGACCCCACACTGCCACTAAAGCTCTCGAACCATTGGAGGGTCCGATGGTGCGGTCGTGCACTGAGCTCCATATTTGAGGGAAAGATCACCGTATCAGCTCTGGTTGTTATGGCGGACCCCGCTGTTGAAGCTCAGGTCAAGATTAATTTGCATATGTCTGGGTCCAAACTGGGGAGGTGTGGTGAGCACAAGAATTGATGGATTAAACCAAGATCTGTGACTGGCTGTGAATGTTTGATTAGTTTCACATTCCATCCATTATTTGTTTGTTTGCTTTTGTTGCCTGAAGTGCACAGGGTATGTCCAGACGTGGGTCCCAGGCTCACTATGCCACTGGATTCAAGCTAGCCTGACTGATAAAGGATGATTCTCTGAAACTGGTCCCAGGATGCCTGTTTCCAGTCCAGGGAGGATCTGGCCTGGCAATTCCGGCTGGTTCCAAACTAGGGTGGTGGGCAAACAAATTGATGACTTAAACCCAGATCTGTGACTGGGCGGTGAATGTTGGATTGGTTCTGCGTTCTGTCCATTATTTGTGTTGGTTCAGGATAGAATGTTCCCATGGGAAACAAGGTCAAAACTGATTTGCATATGGCTGGATCCAAACTAGGATGGTGTAGTGAGCAAAATAATTGATGGATTAAACTTACATCAGTGACTGGGGGTAAATGTTGATTGGTTCCACATTCCGTCCATCATTTGTGTTTGTTTGCTTTCAGGCCCTCCTAGAGCCATGCATCCTGTGCCCCTGACGCCGGTAGGAATCAGGTACATCGCTCACCCTGTGGGAGCGCTGTCCTGATCCCTACAGGCTACAGGGACAGGGCTTCATGGCGCAGGACGAGAACCAGGAGGAGGGGTGCAATGCTGCCAAGGATGGTGAGGCTTGCTGGTGCAGCGGCCCCCGCCACTGAACACACTGCCCTCCTAGACCCCTGACTCGAGGGTAAAGATCACCACTGCTGTTACGGTGGCCCCTGCAACTGAAAGATCGGGCACTCCTAGAGCCTTGCATCCACAGCCCCTGAGACCGGTAGGGATCAGGCAGCGCTCCAGGAGTAGAAGCACTGCCCGATCCCTATCAGCCACTGGGGCTGAGGTTGTAGGGTTCGGGTCACACTCTGGAGGAGGCTGTGCGCCCTGCATAAAGCCCCCTACATAGGGGATAGCACTGTCACGGCTGGGTTGGTTTGGTTTGGCAGTGATTTCCCGGTAGTAGGGGGCTGTGCGCCATGCATAAGGCCCCCTACTTGCGGGGTTATCACTGCCATGGCTGGATTGGTTTAGTGGTCTCGCTGCAGACCGTACACTTCTTCCTCCCTCAGGCCAGCAGGGGATCGGACCCCACTCCATGAAGAGGAGTGCAGCCCCGTTCTCCAGCCCTTAGACTGGTAGGGATCGAGCACCGCTCCAGAAGTAATAGCACTACCCTATCCCTACCGGCCCCAGGGGCTGAGGTAGTAGGGCTTGCGTCACGCTCTGGAGGAGGCAGTGCACCCTGCATAAAGCCCCCTACTTGGGGGATATCACTGTCACGGCAATGTTGGTTCAGGTGTGATATACCCCTAGTAGGGAGCGGTGCGCCCTGCATATGGCCCACTACTTGGGAGGTTATCACCACCGCAGCTGCGTTGGTTCGGCGATCACGCAGCAGACCCTACACCTCTGCCCCCCTCAGGTCAGTAGGGGTCTGGACCACGCTCCAGGGGAAGAAGAGCATCCTTATCCCCTAGCTTGTTGAGTGGCAAAGGTGTAAGAACCGGGGCCGCACTCAAGGAAGAGGGGTGCGCCATCCATGTGATTGGTGACGCTGACCCCACACTACCATTGTAGCTCGGGCCCATGGAGGGTCCGACGGTGCTTCAGCGGTATAACTAGAGGAGCCTGCCAGTCCTCAACAACACAGTGGACCGTGCCCCTTCCTTACTGCACCTCCTGAATCAGACCATCACCACCCTGGGCCCGTACAAGCTGCATAAAGCGGTCCACAACCCTGTGCCAGCTCTGCTGTAGTGTGTAAGGTGCGTGGAAGGGAGTTTGGGCTGTGAAGATGTATGGGGTGAGCCCTTCAATAAATAGATCATCCTGTTTGGAAATGTCACCAGAATAATAAGATTGTGTTTACCTAAACTGCATAGTAAAGTTATAAAATATTAAATATATGCAAAAGCATAGATACTGAGCAGTTGATATCAGAAAATTTAATTACCATTCATCACACTGGCTTTAAAATGTTTTTCTATTTATGTTGTGTTATGTTATTAGTGTCTCTTCTGTAATTTAGAGCTGCTGAGCGTTGTCATCCTGTGTGCTCCCTTGTAGTAAAATTTTAGTCCTATTTTTTGCCATATGTCCCTGGTTTTTGGCTTTAAAATTCTGTCTTCCTCTGCAAATACGGGGCTTTGCCCTCCTCCCCCTTCTCAAATTAAACATTGGATTGCACAAAACAAAAACACATGCCTTAGATAATACTGTTCAAAGTACAATGCCACACATTATGCTCTGGGTTACATAGGGAAAGGGCTGAAGGCAGTGGCAGGGAGAAACTACATAGTAAATATAAAACAGGCCATAGTTATTCACCTGAAGTAGAAGCTGGTTTGCACCACCACTCTGCCCTTCATATTTTTTTTCTCCTTGATGGTCTGGCTTAGCTCTGCTCTCCACTAATTTCAAATATGTAGTTAAAAAAGAGGCTTGTGAATATGGTTGTGTGTATGATCCTTGCGGGGGCTTTTATACTTGCTACAACATGCTAATTATGCACAGGCTTTGTTGAGAGATGGGCTCAGAAATACATTATGCTGCAGGGTTACATTTCCATAACATTGGGATGCTTCAACCATTCAGTGTGTCACCCTGAACTGTCACTTTATACTTTGACATCTGCTAAACACATGAGTCCTGTGACATGAACAAAACAGAGGTTGAAAATTCATTGTTTGATGTAAGCAGTAATAAGCAGGCCAGATAAAATAATAAGCGTGGGGGGTAGCAACTCCTCTAGAAAATGAGTATCTGTATGAAACCCCCTCATGGGTGAGCGGACCTCTATCTGACCCTTACATACAGTTTCCGTCCGTAAGACAACCATGACTTGCAGTTTTTAAATGTCTTGCTCTAAGGCCGGATACACCCATGTTGATCCTTTCTGTACATGTGGTGCATGAAGATTATATATTTTTTTTAAAGGTCACATTTGAACAGCCCCTCAGGGTTAGGCAGTAAAGGGAGGGGGGCTTTGTATTTCCACTATTCCTCCCTTTGTGAAGGCACACAACTGGCAAAGGGCTGTGATGGCCTGAACATGCCCAGACTTGTTCTCTTAGGTGCATAACCACTGTGCACACCCGTAGGGCTACAATGTTACACATCCCATAGATTTAAACACTATTGCAAGTACCCTGCAACATGACTCACACGATGTCACAACCAACCTGACCTGACCTACATCTGTTCCGGGGTGGGCTCTCAGGGGCCCGGAAGTCCCGGTAACCAAAGTGGTGTCACTTCCAGGGTGGGACATCTTTCACTTTTGAGTTTGACGAGCAAAGTTATCCCCATATTCTACTTACAGCCTTGATATTCAGCAGTCCAGACATTCAGAAGCAGCACCAGCAGGTTTCTGAGAAACATGTGAGCCCAGCACTTATTACTGTATAAAATAAGGGATCAAAGTACATTCTAAGAGTTTTAAGGGTAGTAGTGGTGTAGAATATTGCACCTCCTGGAGGTAGTCACAACGGTAAAAACAGCAGAGTAACCAAGTTTGTGGATGGTGCAGGTGATCAGGAGCCTTACTACCCGTAGGCACAGAGAATGTGTATGGATATACACAAATGACAATGGACAGACAAGACTGCAGCACACAGCGTACAAAACAGTGATACAAAAACAGTGAAATCCAAAGTATGAAGAATCCATCGACAAGTGAAGCTCATCAATATTTCACGTTTCTCATAGGAAACAATCTTTTATTTTGAACAGCAGTTTGGTAAATGGAAAGACACGTCCATCAAGCACAGCCAACACGTGTTTCGTCATACAAGTGACTTTTTCAAGGCTAGAGTATAGGCAAAATTAGAGAAAAATCAGAGTTGGGAATTTGTACAGTAAATATACAGCTGTTTCAACAAGTAGATAAATGCGGCCAGGGTTTAGTTCATATGTCCCGAGGTAGGAAATGTAGAGAACAATGACCATAGGTTATGTATATGTAAAAAGACCTTGGTAAGTCCTGGTATAGTCCTGCCGAGCAGAGTGCCACGTAACGCTCGCTATGGGGTGTCGGTTGAAAATAAATAAATTCTAAGAGTTCTTTGGTATTATAGTGCGAGGATACAAATTCATTATCCAAGTGTAGAGCTACTGTGTGAGAGTCCACCATATTGAGAGTGCATTGATGTCACTGGCATTCTAAAAAGGGTGGACAGCATACCCGCCATTTTTGATTTGGGTGTCCTGATCTGCCAAACTCTAAACAAGGCCCAAGTAGTCCTTAAGTTGAAGCAAGATAGGGTAAAGGTGCATTACCCCTTCGTCCCTCCCACTATGATGACTCACACGATGAGGCCCATGTGCCTCCAATCACAATCCTCCTAATGATTAAAATACCCACGCCTCCTCCATACCTCCAGTTCCTTTTTTGTGCTTCCAGTTGGGCAGGTGAGGTGCACATACTCCAGCTTTTCTCCTTTGCTCCTGTCACTGCCTTACATAGCTGGTGGGACTACTATGGCCACTTGGGCCTTTAGCCTTTCTTCACTTCCGCCGGCTTCTTCAGCATATGTCGGCATTGCAGCAGGAGCCAGCAAGCAAGTTTTGATTTGGCTTTGGGGTTGTGTCCTTGTTGTCCTCTTTACATGGCCTCACCAGCATCTTGGACAGTGCAGCAGATTTCCTGGGGCCGGCACTGTAGGCAACAGCTGCAGCATGGCAAACTTTCTTGGGTGCTGTTTTTGTCACCTGGCTGGCGGTTTGCAGGGACTTCCTACAGTCGGGATGGGCATGGCCTACTTGCCACGGAACCCGGCAAGAGGTGGTGCTGTTTTGCACCTGACATGGCTGCGGTGAGTTGGGGCTTGTGGGGGAGTGATTGCAAATCTGCTTGTGGTGCGGCAGATTGGTGCATAATCCCTCCTGTCTCTTTTCCTGTAGCCTATGATAGAAGGCAAGTGTGAGCAGCATCAGTGCAGTCTGCTCCCCTTCCCACCATTGCTTTTCTCAGCTGCTGCATGGATTTCTCCTGTTTGGCTGAGTTCTTTTAGGTGCTTCTACTACCATGTATCTGGATGGTTATTGTTGACTCCTTCCCATAGCTCAGCATCTGCATTGCTGTGAATGCGGACTGGGTATTGCACATGCTCTGGCCCTTATGTGGCTTCCTTGTAACCGCGTGGTGCTGGCGAACTTGGAGGCGTCATCTCTTGTTTGTCTGTATGTGGTGCTGCAGATTCTGACATGGTTCTTTGCCCTGCTTTCGACCAGCCGGGGGTCTGCGGTGCCTTCCTCCAGCTGCGATAGGCATGTTTGGGTTCATATTGTGGACAAGGTCATTCCTGTGACTCTTCTCCTTTTTGTGCGGGCAGTCACATTCAGATGCTGGTCGTACCTTTAGGACATTGGCCAGATGTCACCCTAAAACATCTGCCATGCCTCACCTGGTGGATGGCATTGATTTCTTTCCAGTTGAAGTCTCTTTGGCAGCTCATTCTCATACTATCTCCAGGGGTCTTTATGGCTGGTATCACTCTCTGGTCCCCATGTACTGTTACGCTGTTGGCTGTATGTTCTTCACATTTCCGATTCCATGTCCTGCCCTTTGGTCTGCTGTTGACTCCCTGAGTTTTTTCCACGGTGTCGGCCTTTTGTGGCTCAACACCTAATTTTGGTGTTACAGCAGTGCCTTGAGCTGATATTGTGTTGGGGCCAAGGTTGTCCAGTCACTTTTGGATTCTGCTGTGCCTCCTAGGTAGTCGTTGCTTCTCATTCCATTGATGGCACCAGGAGGCGTTGCTTGTGGGTTCTGGTGGCCTGCTGTGCTTTGCTGTCCTCCTTATATGTCTTTGGGGTCTTGCTCTCCTGTCCAGCCAGGATGAGGGCTTCAGTGTCCAGCTGTGCTGCGCTGTCCACCCTACCAATTGCTGGTATTTTTGTCCCGGAGCTCTCTTTGTATTGATGCTTCTGATGGCTGTTCTTCAGGAAGTCACCTGTGGCCTAGTGGTTAAGGTATTCTACTCACACTAGTGGTTGAAGGTTCCAAACTTGGTGTGCCCATGATAATTTCCCTGCTTTTCAGCCTGTTGCCTGTTTGGTTGGGGGAGCGTTTTTCCCCTCTGCTTCTTTTCAGGTTTAGTCAACAATGGCTTTTCTGTTGTCTCCGACTTTTATGGTTTGTGACGTCATCATGGCTGGCTCATCCCACTAGTATTGCTGGGCAGGTTTATGGCTGCACTCAGTCTTCCGGAGGTGTGGATTCCCATTTCTGTTCCTCCCTGCTACCTGGGGTTCTGTGGTTAGCTGTGGCGCCTCAGCGTGTCACCTCTGAGATCTCGCTGTTCGGGCTGCAGTCTGCCCCATTTGTGTGGCCTATGTCGTGGCACCCCTGTGCAGGGGTTTTTCTTCTTCCTTTTCTGGTCATCTGTTTGATCAAGGAGGTCTCTTCCCCAGCCCTTGTTCATGGTGGCACCAGTGCTGGCTGTTATATCCATTTCCGGTTGCCTCAGAGCATTGTGTTGATGACAGCTTCAAGCCTGTTCCTGCTTTGGCTGCAGGGTCTCTCAGCCTCTCTCTCTTATGTGCTTGGGTCCAGGTGGTTCTCTGCCTGGCCTTACTCTGTGAGGAGGTGGGAAACATTTCAGGTCTGGTGTGTTCACCACCAGTGCCTCCTTTTTCTGTGTTTCCCCCTGCTGCTGGCCTTTCTTCAGATTGGGTTTCAATTGGGTCGGAGTCCTGCCACCCTTCTTGTGTCATTGGCAGCTTTCGTTTTTCTTGCAGGGGTTTGATGGATGATCACAGTCTATTTTTTTTGGTTCTTCCTGGACCTGTCTACTCTGCTACCAGTTCCCCAGGTGATGGGTTCATCTTGGGTTTTATCGCTGGTGTTGTAGGCTCTCTCTCATCCTTCGTGGAGCCTCTTTTCTCTCTGAGCTTTCTGGCCTTGCAGGTGTTTTTTCTGGTGGTGGTCTCTTCTGCTCGCCAGTTGGGGGAGTTCGGCTTGTTGTCCTGTCTATCTCCGGTCTTGCTGGAGTTTGGGGTTTGGCTGGTTCCTCTTTTGGGGCCTGACTGTGCCGCCTGATGTTTTCTTTCTTGCAGCAGCAGCAGGAAGTGCTTCTTCTTATCTTTTGTCCAGTTCCTCGGTCTCCTGGAGAGGTAGCCCAAGAGTCTCTGGATGTAAGATGGACAGGTCTGCTTGCCCGCAGCGGGTGCGGTTCCTTCGGGTTTCTTCCACCTTGTTTGTTCACTTTGGTCCACACCGACATTGTGCCGGTGGTTCGACTCTCTGATTCTGCTGGCCTCTGACCACTTTGGTTTTGTTCTCTCCTATGGTCATCCTGGGGAGGTCTGCTAGGGGACAGGTTGCTTTCCTAGCTGCGGTGCTGGGGGCTTTGTTGCAGGTCCTCATTTGGGCTGCTGCTTGGGTGGTTCCTTCCATGTTTGTTCCCCTTTCTCGGATGGTTCTGCCTCTGGTGGGTCCAGATCCATTGGGTTCCACAGTACTGTGGTTTGGCTTGTGGCCTGCTTCTGTTTTTGGTCCCTCTGGCTTGCGATTGTGTGGGCTTTTGCTATGCAGTTGTCTTGGTCTGTTCTTGCCTCTGTTACATCTCACTGTGTAAGGCATATCGGCGGCGGCAGGGACGAAGCGGTAGTGGTGCGTTTACTTACCGTTAATAGCATTACTCTGAGTCCTTCTCCCGTCATGATGACTTAAACCCTCCCTCCTGCCCTTTTTGACCAGTTCAACTGTGTGATGTTTGATCTCGGTACTGTAGCAGGAGTTATGGAAGGGGTGAGGAAATGTTATGCGTTGAGAGGATTGTGAATGAAGGCACAGGCCTCACTCTGTGAGTCATCACGGCGGGAGAAGGGCTCAGACTAATGCTGTGACACGTAAGTAAGAGTAGCATTTTCATTGATTTGTAGATGTGTTAGTTCTTCTTTGCATTATTGTTCTCATGCACATTTGTGAAGAACACAGATATCTGACAGTGTATTTTGGGACTAGGATTGACCAGTTATAGCAAATATTTAAAAGTAACTAAAAAATTGACCCAATTTTTTTAAGCTTTCTGAAATTTAGATGGTATGCAATGACAGATCACAGCACAAATGGGACAGAGTTCCACTTTATGGCAAATTGAAAGGATAATCAACGTCGTCCCTGAAGACATTTCCTAACTTTCAGAAATTTTGTGTCGGGATAGAAGACAAAGGGAGGTCGTTTGTGAGAAAGAAATAAGACTGCACAGTATGTATTATGACTTATGTCTTTAACTACAATTTTTAAACTGTGATTGCTCCCCTGCACAGACTCAACCATGCCCCTGCAACCATAGTGGATAAATAAACCCATCCATGATCAACCTTCTTGTCGTCTTAAAACCATTTCCATTTGATTATGTGCCTGCTATTTCTTGCTTTCTCTTTGTTATATCGCCATCGTGTGGACCGTAAAAGAATAACTCCAAGCTGAATTGGCAGTTGCGGGAAAAATGAGGTCAGGGAGAGAACTAAGGGCTATATGTACGAACACTTTTTTCCATAGGCGCAGATTGGGTAAAAACCTTTGCTACATCTGGCCCTAAATTCGTCGCCAATAGTTTCTATGGCTGTTCGGGTGCGGATTTGTAGCATTAGTTTGATAGGAGAAAGCAGAATATGCATAGGAACAAAATAAACTGCTTTCCAAATAAAAAACTCGGGGCCTGATTACAAATTGCCTGTTAAATTGTGACGCTGGAGGATGTTGAAATGTTTATTGCACCAGAGAATTACCAGGTGTGACAAAGTTTGCACCCTCCATCAAATTTTGCTAGACAAAACGTATTAAAGTTTAACAAGGGAAAAAGACCAGCATCTACCAGGGCTTGCAGCTTTTGGCAGAATCTGCATGTAATTAAAAAAAAAAAATGACAAAGTACGATAATTATCGCACCCGAATAATCCCAAAAATTTCGGCATAGGATTTTATTGGTACGATAATGATCACATCCAACAAAGGGCACTTGTAATCATCCCCTTGGCATTCTGGAAATTTTGCTTCTCGTTGTGGCCTTACAACATAGTTTAACAAAGTGCCAGAATGTTCTTTGGACACCTGCCAATACTAATGTAAACCAGGGATTAAGAATGCACCACACCGCGTAGCTAGCAGTGTGGCCAGCGTTCAATTTTGAATTAATTGCAACATTTTCATGACTACACCGGGTGCCGCTGTAGGACAGTTTGTTTATGGAACAGAATGTGAGATGTTGTGAAACAAAATGTATGATTCTAAACCATTTTCACAACGACTCAGGTCTTAGAGTAGGTATCGACAAATATGATTGGTTTAAGCAATGTGGGAATAAAGGGCTTGATTTAGATCTTGACAGTGTTATCGCTAAGCCTTGTCAGCAGTGGACCCGAAAAGAGCGTCAAGTCAAGAGTGTTCCGCCCACCTTATTTAGATGTTACAGCCCTGAAAGCCGTGGACTGGCGACGGATTGCTGACAGAGGGAGGTGGCGGTGGAACCCAATAGACGTCATACAATGGCAGGAGCTCTGGAATAGAGGGTAGGTGGCATACACACACACACATACCGTCCCTTAGCTTTATGTATCCCCTGCCCTGCACACCATCATCCATTACGATTCCAAAACAACCTGTATATGCCGAAAACACACATTGACATACATCCATGACACAGCATACCCACACCATTGACACTGCACCCACAAACGACACAACCACAACAACAAACACAACTACACCCCCATCTACACAAACTCTCACACAAGCACAACTACACACATCATGACAACATCCGCCACACAACAGCAACACTCACCTGAATGGGTCACGTGGCAACACAATATACGGAACAACATCGATCTCACATGCAAGTGACACACATTGAGACCCACCCACACCACTCACTCCACCTCAACCAGCCAACCCACCTACACACATACATGTACTGGCTCAAACACACAACACATGGCACAAACCTACCAGTACAGGCCCCCTTGCAATGCTCACAAATGCACACCAATGACAAGTGTGAATTTACCGTCATTGTGGTGCCAGCATTCATTTGGCAATGAATACTGACACCACAATGACAAGTGTATATGTGTGTGATATGCGTGTTGTGCCAGTGTGTCCCCATCCGTTTCTGACACACTTGTGTTCCCAACATATGCATGTCACAGTAATTTAAAAAAAAATACTGTGACATGTATATGCCAGCAGTGGTCCCGACCTCCCACTCAGTGCCCATTCAATGTACCCTGGCAATGCAGTATCCCTACCTTTGAGTCTGACGACGGGGGTTGCATTTTCTCCGTGGGTCGGTGGCAGCAGCAGCGACAGGTGTTGGTTAGTCGGGGCTAGTCAAAAATAGAAGTGGAATCAGGGAAAAAAAGTGAGTTTTCACTCCTGTTTGCGACCATTCCACCAACTCAGAAGTGGAGTTCGGACCGCCACTTTTTGCTTGGCAGTAAGGCACATCCAAATCTGCATGGCAGAAAGGATGGCTGGGGTCCCGCCTGCATCCACTTTTCCCTCTCCCACCATCAATACGGGCTGCGTTTCTTGGTGCAGACAGCAGTTCGAATGCAGGCTTTTGGCTATGGGATCACCAACATCTAAATATGGTGGACGGACAGTCACGGCAGTAGACAGGTTTTCCATCAAAAACTCAACGGCTGAAACGTTATCGCCAACAGCTAAATCAGGCCTAGTGTTTACATTATTTTATTTGCAGCCACAATATTCAGAATTATTTACACTGCCATTTAAAATACTTTTTTTTTAGTTGTTCATATCCACGTGTAAAGAAACTGCAGTGTGTCATCCAACACTCAAGCAAAGCCATGATGTAAGCATGCACCATGACATTGAGCATAATGCCAGGGGCCTCATCAACAATAGATGAGGCAAAGCCAGCCCAGGTCCAACACAAGTAAGCAGCATGCCCATGTGTCTATGTGCTGAGGTCTCCCAAATCACTACATTGATTATGAGGCACTGGGCCAACATATACCACCAATGCCATGTAAAATGTTTTGGGGCAGCATAACCTCGACCAAGAACACAGGCAGTTGGATTTCGCCTCAGTGCATGTTTGAGCAGTGTCTTGAGAAAGGGAAAGAAATTGATTTGGAGGATGCCAACCATCCCCAAGGCTGACAAGATATATACAGCCATTCTGACCACACCCAGAGGTTCACTAATGCTAGCTAGCATAGCCATCTCTCTTTATCTATTATTATACCTGCTTCTGCTGCACGCCCGTGATCAAGTCAACATCGAGTTCTGAGCAAGTTCTAGGTTGTGTTGAGGAAGGAGCCCAGGTTAGGATTGTGCCCACCATTAATGTTGCATGTGCAAAGGTGTGTGTATTCCATTGGGAGACAGAAAGGCAGGACAAAATAAAAATAAATGGAATACAAAGACAACAGGCAAGGTGACAGAGGTGTACTATGTAGGGGTGGGCGGCGATCTCCGCTACTGTGGTGGAGCTAACAGAGTTTTTGGCACTCCGCACTCTGCTTGGAGCGCAGGGTTCACCCAAAACCTCAGCTAGCCCCACCAGTGGAGCAGGGCTCACCACATGCACATTACAGCCCAGTTATGTGCCACACAGTACATGTGCAGACTGTCTGCCCTTGGACTGTGTGGCCTATAACTGGGCTGCAGTGTGCAGTCTTGTCCCTGATGGTGATGGAGCTGGCGCTAGCAGCTACCAGAGGATTCCAGGCCTCCCTCTGCCAGAAGCCCAGGCAGGGCCTGGGAGCAGGGGACAAAGGGAGGCAGAGCGCCAGGCTGCCGGCAATGAGGACCTAGGTGATTCCTCACTGTTTTTTTTATTTTTTCATTTGTGCACACTGGCCTAAATTCAGGCCACGGCCATAGGCAGTGAAAGCTGCTGTTTCAGGCCTCTTGTGCACCGGCCTGCTCAAACCTCTTGTGCACCAGCCTGCCTCGTTTGAAGTGCACACGGGGCATGCCGGTGCACAAGAGGCCTGAAACTGCAGCTTTCACTGCCTACGGCCCTGTCCTGAATGCACTGGATCTCAAAACTGCTAAGCAGGGGTGGGCCTCGCGAACCAGGCCGTATCCTGCTTAGCACTTCCGAGATTGGGCGCATTCAGCAGAGGGTGCCACTCTGTGGCTCACAGAACTCCAGCTCCGCGGAATTCCACATTCCTGCGAGACCACTTTCATGCTGCACATGCCCAAAGGTCATGCACGGCATGAGATTTGCTGATTGCCGGGGGTTGAATGCAGGGCCTGGCCGCCATACAGGTCCTGCAACCAACCCCATGGCTCGCTTGGCTGGAAAAAAAACCTGAAAAAACAAAGGTTAAATGAGGCAACATTATGGTTAGGTTAAAATTTCAGTGACAATATAACATTTTAAACATATAAAAAAAGAACACTAAAATTCACCAGTGATAGTGATAGGTATTCAAGTAACTATAACTCATGCCCTAAGCTAACTATAAATCGCACCCCACCATGCACAGTTTTGTCATCAATAAAATCATTTTAAATGTTGCAGTGATGTTATCATTGATGTTATAGGGAGTGTCATGAGTGATGCAATATGTGGGATAACTGGGGTGCAAAGCAACACCGCAGCCAGTGGCTAGCACCTCGCTGGCATGCAACCAGTGGCAGCTCCTCCATCTGGGCGGAGGAGCATCGTCTCCCTGCCAGCAGCGGCAGCTGCAAAGCCTTTACCAGAAAACGATCATAAACTCTGTTTATGATCGTTTTCTGGTTAAGAGGGCGGGGCCACGGGGTTGAAGACCAGTGAGGGGGAGTGCTCACCACTCCCCCTCACTGCGCATGTATGTTTGGCCAGTAGGCTCGCTCAAGCCCGGCAACTGAGAGAGCCTGCACAGGCTCCCAGTTTGCCTGGGATCACCCTGGCTGGGCACTCCCAGCCAATTGCGATGCTGTCGTGAGCAGCGTCAGGATTGGCGCAGGGCAGGCTGGGAGCCTGTGCCTGCAGCATCCGGCGACAGAGAAGAGCCTCATTTCCTGTTTAGCTGCCTATTGAAATCTGGAGTGCATTCTCTGACATCACCTTCCACTTAATTACTAGTATGAAAAAATGACAAGAGACACCTATAAAAGGACATTCTTACCAATGCCAAGAAAACCTCTTTGCTAACCACTATCAAAGTCCACTCAAGGGCAACTCTAAAACAGACTTTCTGTTCTTAATCACAGAATGTAATCTTTGCTTGAGGCATTATCTCCATTCCTATAGATACCCATACTGACACTGCTTAAATTATTCCAGTCAAGACAAATGTCCCCTCAGGCTCGCCAAAAACTTGTGCAACAAACAATGGCCTTTGGGGTCCCACAACACACTTAAGGCTTATGGCTCATCCTTCAGCTATCTCAGTATTCATGGGAAGTGTCCAGCACCCCTTCCCAGCCAGAGAACGTGATTGATCAATGGCGAATGAGACGGGGACCGAACAGTGATTTTTTGCTCCACAGTCTAAGTCTGACCCATTGTTAGACGTGGCATCTAATTCTAGGTTTTACTACTTTTTTTCACTCCTGGAAGACCTATCTGGTCCATAAGGTAACATTGGAGTTGCCTTACTGCATTTTACAAGTGTCATTTCCAAATGGAAAGAGATAACTTGTTCATGATGTGTGTCTCTGGAATACCATCATCTCCTGATGGCCCAAAGCCCTCAAGAAATATTCAGCGCCTACCTCTAACTCACTTATGTCTGCCTGCTAAAGTATATAAGCATCTTCAGGTACACTCTCTAAGCTACAAGGGCTTAGATAGCCACCTCTTCCAGAAGGTCTTCCTCAGTTCCTACTCTTTCATTGCCGCTTTGAATGATGTCTGCTGTCTGCCAACTAGTACCTCCATTCACATATGGAAGGGATTTTCTTCAGGAGTGCAGGGGTGCACTCCTCAATACTAGAAGAAGTAGCAACACATGCTAGCAACCTCTATTAAAATATCACAAACATATTGCCCACCTGTTCACCATCCCCTATAGACTTTCTCCACTTGTTCAGTATGTTCTCAGACTGTTTAAAGAAATTCCATATGGTTCAGAGCTCTTGTGTCTCATTTCTAACTTATACAGAGTCCCACTAGCCTCCCTTCTGTACACCAGGGAAGTACAGCTCTATGTGTACTTTGATGATCTGCAATTATTATTCAAATTAATAGCTTGGCATTCAATTTCTTCCTCTCCGCCCCTCAAACAAGAGCAAACTGATGCCTTTTTCTGTAATCAGTGTATGTGAATGGAGGCCTGGCAATTTTCTCTACTTATTAATTACAAAAATTGTTATGAAAAATGGGACCGGGTTGCTGGCCACAGTGATGGGTACTCCTACTCCCTTGCCCTGGCAAAAGTAGTTTGTAAGTTTTGTGTTTTCATCAACTCTAATCTAAACTCAAAAGCTCAGAAAAAGGAACAATCACATGCTTGTGGCAGATCAAATCATGTATAAAGGGTTGCCCTGTATTTCACCAGAATACCATATACTGGAACTCGCACCCCATATAATACAATACAAGGCCCCCTGTCCAGGACTACATGTGATTTTCTTTGTTTTGGTTAAGATTAGCATCACAATACATAGCAATGTGAGTAACATCAAAGGAACATCAAAGAAGGCATCAAAAGATGATTACAAAACAGTATGGCTTAATATCAGAGGTTGGATCTATAGGTGGCCATAAGTTACAGGCTTTCTAATACACACATAGTCCAGAGTTCCGTACCTGTGCTAGGGCTAAGACTGAAGGACGGACTAGTGATCATATGCCTCATTGAGTCCGTTAGTATAGTAGTTTGGTTGCAGATGTGAGGTCGCTCTAGGGTGAGTGATATTAAGCTGCAGTGGGGTGACAGGAATGAAAGGAATGGGTATGGTCCATGTCAGGCGCCCATACTCATCTTTATGGGGCGAGGGGGTGACCGAAAGGATGTCGGGGTGGAGCAAGAGGGAGAGGGTTGGAGGTGTGGGAGAGGGGTAGGTGTGGGGCAGGTGGGAGGGGTGGAGAGGGGGAAGAGAGGAGGGTGAAGGAAAGTACACTGATGTATATGTGCATATATATGTATGTATGTCCACGGGGAGTGGAAGGGGGTTTGTGCTAGTGGGTGAGTTGGCATATGAGGGAAGGTGTCTGAGATTAACTCACAGCAGCATGGAGAAATGGTGTCCAGGTCTTAAGAAAGACATTGGTTCTATCCTTTAGGTTGTAGCTGAGCCACTCATTCTGGGAGGGATGTGTGGGTGAGCGCCAGTGGCAGAGGATATACATCTTGGCTGTGGCGAGTGCCGTAAGCAGGAGGGGCGTTTGTGGACGAGTGAGATCCGGGGTCTCCTCTGTATCATGTAGGATGATCAGGGGTTGAAAGAGAAGGGACACGACCGGGATGGTTTCCTTCATCATGTTCCTCACCATTTCCCAATAGGGTAGGAGGGGCAGTTGCACAGGATGTGTAGTAGGTCATAATGGGTATGAGGACAATGCCAACGGTTCACATGTGGCAGTAGTCCTGCTGCCTTCAGATTCACAGGCATCCAGTGCCATTCGTGCAGGGTTTTGAAGAGATAAAATGTAATCCGAACCTCTTATGCTCCGTGATCACTTGCCCCTAGTAGTTCGGCCCAATCCTCCATTGCATAGTCCAACTGTAACTTCACCTGCCGCTTTGTCTGAAGAGTGTTTGAGAGGGGCAGGGAGAATAGATGGCGGGTCATTAGGCTGTAAAAGCCAAACATCATTCCTCAGAAGGTGCCCCATGTCCTGAGGCAGGAGGTCATGGGGGAGGACTGGAGGGTCCAAGGGCGTGCTCCCATGCAATGGTTAAGACAGTGTTGGAGCTGGAGACATCTCCATGATTGGTGCAGTGGGAGGCCAAACTTATCATGGAGGGCTGTAAAGGGCTTAAAGCCACTGCTATCCAAGAGCTTTCCCAAGTGGGTAATGCCTGCCGATTGCCAACTGTCCCAGTGTAGTACCTTTCTCCTATTGAGTAGGCTGGCATTGTCCCAAATTGGTGCATGGTTATGAACGCGGGGGACCACTCCAAATATGTGGTGAGCACTTTGTCAGGATTTCATCATGGCCTGTATCACTGGATTAGCAGGATATATCGTTGGTCCCCCTTCACAGTAGAGCAGGTTTAGCCCCTGAGGGCACCGTAGTAGTGTGCATTCTGTCTTTACCCAGAGCGGTGGGTTGTGTGTCATGAGGAGCATGTAGGCAAGCTGGAAGAGGTGAAGGGCTAGTGCATAGTGCTGTACTGAGTGTAAGCCCAGTCCATGGCACACACATTGGGCTATGAGTTTGCCACTGGATAGGAGTGGTCGTGACAATCCCCATATGAAAGAATGGATGCATTTGTCCACTGATCATAAGGTGGAGAGAAGGACCAGCAATGGCAGCATACCAAGGATGTAGGTATAACATGGTAGTGTTACTATGTGTACTGCCTGTACTCTCCCCATAGGGAGTGGCTCAGGTATGACCACTCCTTGAAATCTTGCTTTGTTCAGGTAAACAAGGAGTCAAAATTATCTGCCAGCATGCGGTGTAGGCCTCTATTGATATAGATCCCCAGATATTTGAGATGTGATGGTTTCCAGCCGATCAGGAAATCAGTTATAGCTGCGCACATAGTCATGCGGAATAAAGGTAGTGCCTCACTCTTTTCCCAGTTTGCCTTGTAGTTGCAAAGTCGGTAAGGATGTTTCACAATGCCGGTAGTGAGCATGTGAGGTCTGTGAGGGTGAGCAGTATGTCGTCAGCGTATAGGCAGATTGTGGACATGCCACCTGGTATGGGGACTATGGATATGAGCGGCGAATGTCGGATGGAAGACGCCAGCTGTTCCATAGCCAAAAAGAATAACAGCGGTGGCAATGGGTAGCCTTGTTGGGTTCCACGTTTTATGGGGAATGGGTCCAACAGGGATTCCCCACAGTTTACCTGGGCCGTAGGTGAGTAGTAAAGTTAACGGACTTTGGCTATGAAGTCATCTCCCAGACCAAATCATCATAGGGTCTCAAAGAGGTACAACCACTTGATCCTGTCAAACACTTATTCAGCCTGTAGGAAGAGGGATTTGGCAGACCATAGGGTGTGCACTAGGGTATGGAGGTGATTCCTAGATGAGCGACTGGGTACAAATCCCATATATGTATGATGGATAAGGGACAGTATCACCTTCCTGAGGCAGGCCGCAAGACGTTTGCCTGAATCTTATTATTCCCATTGATTAGGGAGATGGGCCAACGGAGCTCCCACACAGTAGGGGATCCTTCTCTGGTTTTGATAAGACTGCTGTTGATGCTTTGTTAAAAATAGGACCTAGGGAGCCCAAGCATTCTGCCTCACGGAAGGCCTCGTATAGGGAATTCACAGTTTCTTCGCCCGTTCAATTATAGAATTCCGCTGGGAATCCATCTTCAACTGGGGCCTTAGGATACGGGAGCTTGGAGGTAGCGTGAGCTATCTCTTCCTTGCTTATTTCTCCCTCTAGTAAACTTTTGCTGTCAGCGGTGAGGCTTGGGATGTGTATGCTATTGAAAAATGTATTGAGTCCGGTGGGATTTTCCTCTGTCCCTGGGGAGTACAGGTTCCAGAAAAAGTTCCCAAAATCACAGGCAATATCCTGGGAGGGAAAAAGTTCCCAAAATCACAAGCATTATCTTGGGAGGCAGTGAGGATAGTGCCGGCCATGGTCTTGTTGGCTGGAATGACTAGTGCTTCTTGTTGGAGTAGCTGGGCCACCAGGAGGTGGCCCACCTTTTCCCCTTGTTCGTAGTGGCGTCCTTTTATTTGTTGAAGGGCATAGTCTGCCTGAAAGGTGTACAAGGCATTAAGTTTCAAAATAGCTCTTTTAAGCTGGTGGCGCACAGGGGTAGAAGGGTCTGCAGTGTAACTGCAGGTGTGGGTTGCTGTTGGACTTTTGCTTATGCAGGGTCATCCCCAGTCTTTTTGCCTCCTGCCTCCTATTTTTTTCTGACCTGTTGCTGTTGGCTTTTCAGCTCTGAGCACTTTACCACTGCTAACCAGTGCTAAAGTGCATATGCTCTCCGTGTAAATTGTGTGTAATTGGTTCTCCATGATTGGCATATTTGTTTTACTGTTAAGTCCCTAGTAAAGTGCGCTAGAGGTGCCAGGGCCTGTAAATCAAATGCTACTAGTGGGCCTGCAGCACTGGTTGTGCTACCCACATAAGTAGCTCTGTAATCATGTCTCAGACCTGCCACTGCAATGTCTGTGTGTGTATTTTTACACTGTAAATTCGACTTGGCAAGTGTACCCACTTGCCAGGCCTAAACCTTCCCTTTTCTTACATGTAAGGCACCCCTAAGGTAGGCCCTAGGTAGCCCCAAGGGCAGGGTGCAGTGTATGGATAAGGTAGGACATATAGTAATGTGGTTTATATGTCCTGACAGTGAAATACTGCCAATTTCGTTTTTCACTGTTGCAAAGCCTGTCTCTCTCATAGGATAACATTGGGGCTACCTTTAAATATAATTAAAGTGCAGATTCCCCTAGAGAGTAGATGGACATGTGGAGTTTGGGGTCCCTGAACTCACAATTTAAAAATACATCTTTTAGTAAAGTTGATTTTAAGATTGTATGTTTGAAAATGCCACTTTTAGAAAGTGAGCATTTTCTTGCTTAAACCATTCTGTGACTCTGCCGTGTTTGTGGATTTCCTGTCTGGGTCAGTTTGACAGTTGGGTTGTTTTTCACCTCACACCAGACAGTGACACAAAGGGGGCTGGGGTGTAACCTGCATTTCCTGATTAGCCATCTCTGCTAGGAGGGAGGGGTGGAGTGGTCACTCTCATCTGAAAGGACTGTGCCTGCCTCTGACAATGCCGGCTCCAACCCCCTGCTGTGTGTCTGATGCCTTGCCTGGGCAAGGCAGGATTTCACAAGTAGGTGTGAGTCCCCTTTGAAGAAAGGTGACTTCAAAGACTAAAATGGGTATAAGAAGGGCACCCAAATCTACAGACTAGAGAAACACTTCTGGAACCAAGAGGAACCTCTGCCTGGAGAAGAGCTGATAGCTGAGGAAGACGTGCTGCCCTGCCTGTGACTGTGCTTTGTGGAGCTTTCCTGCAGTGCTGCTTCTGCCAGAGTAAGAGGGCAAAGACTGGACTTTGTGTGCCTTCCATCTTGTGAAGAAATCTCCAAGGGCTTGAGTTAGAGCTTGCCTCCTGTTGTTTGAAGTCTCAGGTACAGCAAAGACTTCTCTCTGCCAGCACCTGGAGTCACTGGAGAGACTCCTGCTCTGACAAGTGGCGCCCTATCCAGTCGCTGGGTCCTTGAAAGGAAAGCTGGTGGAAATCCAAGGAAATCGACTTCGGACGACTCCGGACCAACGCCGCTGCTGAATCCGGTAACGCCGCCTGCACCTGACGCCGTGACCTTCGCTGGAACGCGACACTCTTCGCAGGCCCATCGCCGCAGCCGCCCCGCTGAAGTCCTCGACTCCGTGGAAGTCGCCGCACCACGTCGTGACCGACGCCGCTTGAAGTGCACGGATTCAACATTTTGCACAGACGCCGCGATTCCTGACTTCGCGCCTCGGCTTGTTTTCACTTTTCACCAAAGGTACTGTACTTGGGGGTCTACACGACTCCGTGTCCGGCGCCGCTGGTGTCGGCTTGTGGGGAACGACTCCGTCACGACGCCGTGTTAACATCTCATTGAAGCATTTTTGTTTCTAAGCGCTATTTTTGAGTTTAATCTTTAAAAATTCATAACTTGACTTGTGTATGTTGGATTTTTGTCGTTTTGGTCTTGTTTTGTTTAGATAAATATTTCCTATTTTTCTAAACCGGTGTTGTGTCATTTTGTAGTGTTTTCATTAAATTACTGTGTGTGTTGGTACAAATACTTTACACCTAGCGCTCTGAAGTTAAGCCTACTGCTCTGCCAAGCTACCGAGGGGGTAAGCAGGGGTTAGCTGAGGGTGATTCTCTTTTACCCTGACTAGAGTGAGAGTCCTTGCTTGAACAGGGGGTAACCTGACTGTCAACCAAAGACCCCATTTCTAACAGTTGCTATCTCGGCCTCAAGGTCCATTTGTCGGGATCGTTGTTGAGCACTGGCGAGGGCTGCGTCCCTCAAAAGATGTCCCCGTATAGTCACCTTTGCAGCTGCCCATAGAACTTGTGGATAGGAAACCTACCCCTTATTGGTGTCTAGGTACATGAGCATAACTGTTCTTTGCCTTGGGGTGTATGGTACCTCGATACATTTAGGTGCCATGGTTTAAGTCCTGGAGCGGTAAGTCCCAGATCCAGAATGAGTAGGAGAGGGAAGTCGTCTGAAAGCGCAGCTTCCAGGATCCGGGATTCCCTGACTAGGGCGATTGTCCAGTACAAGGTTAGAAAAGAATAAGTCTAACCTAGATTGGCTGCTGTGGACTGGCGATATGAAGGTATATTCACGGTCAACCGGGTACAATAGACCCCAGTGGTCGACCAAGCCATGATCCAATAGTACGTCCCCCAGTAGGGCCCTGTCGGCGTTGTTGCTTAGGTCTAAAGGGCCAGTACGGTCAAGTACAGCGTCATGGGCAAGGTTCCAGTCCACTCCAAGGATGTAATGGAAGGCTTTCATCTCTGTCAGGATACTGTGGAGTTAGAGGAAGAAGAGGCGTTTGGAGGCCATAGGGGCATATATGGAGCTGATGCAAACTATGCAGTCGCTAAATTTGAGTTTGACGAGAATGTAGTGGCCGTCTGGGTCAGACCAGGTCTTAAGGACCTTAAATGGTAATGATTTGTGTAGAAGTGTCACAACCCCGCATGTTCTGGATGGCGCAGGTCCTGTTTGTGACAGCGGGAGCAGCTACTATGGAGCACCAGTCCCACCATATGCAACACAGTTTTTCAGGTTCTAGGTGAGAGAGATGGGTTTCCTGCATAGGGGCCACATCTACGTGTTTCAATTGTAAGTATAACAGTACCTTTCTCCACTTAAGGTAGTGCATGACGCCGTTGACATTCCATGAGATGGTCCTCATAGGGGAGGGAGTCGCAGGACCTGCATGGCTATCTTTGCGGTTGGACGGGTGGAGCAGTGGTGGTGCGTGTTGTGGACCTCAGAGGAAAAAGGAAAAGACTAGGAGTGGTGGGGGAAAATCGGTGTAAAAGGAGAGGGGAGGTAGAGAGGGGTGGGGAAAAAAAGAAAGTCCTTGGGGGGGGGGGGGGGGGTGGTGTGATAGGAAACCCTTGGTCACCTGGGGGAGGGGGATGGTAAGCCAGGAAGAGGGGAGGGGGAATGAGCAGTAAGAAAGAAGAAGGGGAGATGAGGGAAGAATAAGAAAAGATCTGTAGGGATGGCCCTTAACTGAGGGGGACCTCGGGAAGAGTCAAAAGCTGTTGACTCCGAGTCTAGACTTGCATGGCCCAAGGGGAGCAGGCAGAAGAGGTATATGTGATGAACCAGGTCTGGGGAGGAGTATGAGAGGGGATGGGAGAGGGGTTTTCAGGGAACTGGGGTCCATTCCTGTGTGGGGGAGGAGGGGATTCAGTGGGTGTAGATGGGCTCGGAGATTCGGTGCTGGGAGGGTGATGGTTCCACAATGATCGTGCTGCTATCCTTTTTCATTGTTGTGTGTTGTGATGGTGCTCCACTGATGCCAGGTGATGATGTTATGGGATTAGAGAAGGGATGTAGGATAGCCCTTGTGTGGACCTGTCTTGTCCCACATGAGTTGCATAATGAGCGGCATGAGGTATCATGTCGGTGAGTCAGAAGTCTGTCATACACGGTGTGAGGGTATAGTTGATATTGTAGGGCAATGGGCCCGGCATTAGAACATTTTAGTACAAAACCACTTAAATGATCAAAGTTATGGAGCCTGAAAGCAAAATAAAGATAAAGACATTCAGCATCCTATCCTGGATTGTTATGATTAAACAGTTCAGTGCCTGGTAAGGAGAACAGCAGTGGGATATAACCATATATAGTTTAATGAGGACTGGCCCCGCATCAGCCCAAGGTCACAGAAAAATCCAGAAATACGAACAAGATTTACATCTTCACCCAAACATTATACAATTGCCGAACCATTATACAAAGGCAGGGTAGACAATAGCAATCCTCAAACAAGAGACAAGAGAAAAAAAGAACTGGGCAATTAAACAGTTTCAACATTAATAGTGTAGGTGCGAAGGATATACTTATCCATCCACCGCGTGGGAGCCATAGAGGTCCACAGGTAGCTGTTGAGATGTCCATTGACTGAAGAGTGGTCTCATCCTTCTAGTGGGGGAGGGTTTCAGTGGAGATCTGGATTTGTCTCTGCCCTGGACCTCAGTAAGGGCTGCCACTGCTTGGAGGGTGGAGCCTCTACCTTCTTGAGATCTGGGAAGACGTTCACTGATCCTTCCCCGTATCTGGTTCCCATAGGAGGTCCAGTGGCCACTTGAGGTGGCAGGAAGAGAGGGTATGTTCATGGAAGAGGAAGCAGCTGGCATTTCTGTGGCTGTGCGTTCCATTGGTTGGTCAAAGAGGCTTTTCAGATAGAGGCACAGTTCATCCAGGTCAAAGAAGTCCTTGGACCTGCTATCCTTCATTATCTTCATGTGGGCAGGTTCTAACAGTCTAAATTTAATATCCACTTTACGTAGTTGATGGCGAAGGGCCAGGGTTCCCTTCCTTTTATCATTGGTTTCTCAGGAAAAGTTTGCTGCTTTAGGGGTTTTGTGCCCTTAGAATTTGTACGTGCTGTGGGTGCGGGCAGCAGTAAGCAGTTGACGCACTTGTTTGTGTCAAAGAAAGCATGCTATCACTGGACATGTTCTTCCCTAAATCAACGTTATGAAGGGGGTCCATCCTATGGGCTCCTTGGAGCTCCAGTGGGAGGGAGAATGTGAGGCCAGTGAGAGGAGGGATGATTTATCTGAATGCCCTAGTGTCTGAACCCTCTGTTTTATCCACAAATCAGAAGAAGCAGACATTGGCCCTCATTCTGACCTTGGCGGTCTTTTCGCAAGACCGCTGAGTTACTGCCGCGGTGAAGACCGCCGACCGCGGCGGTGTGCCGCTGTGCGCATTCTGACCGCTGGGAGCGTTCCGCCGGAAAACCGCCAGCAGCCACACTGGCGGTCGGCGGGAAAGTGGAGACTGGTCAACCTCCACCGCCACGCCAGCAGAACACCGCCCACAGAATTACGACCCACATTTCCGTGTGGCGGTCTTCTGTTGGCGGTCTTCTGTTGGCGGTCACGTCCCTATGGCTCCCGTCGCCTCCCGGAGGACCAACGCACAAGGTAAGTTGATCGTCCGTGAGGGGAGGGGGTGGGGGGGTGTTGTGTGATGTGGGCGTGCATGGGGGTGTGCGTGTGAGTGTGTAGAGGGGGTGTGTGAGTGCGTGTATGCGGGCGGGGGGTGCTGCTGTGTCTATGGGTAATGTGTGCTGTTCGGCAGGTGCGCATGTCGGCATGTATGTGTGCGGGTATGTGTCCCCGTTGTGTATGTGTGTGTAGGGGGTGTGTATATGTGCATGTTGGGGGTGTGTGCATGTCGGGGTACATGTATGTGCATGTCGGGGTGGGGGTGGGGAGGGGGTTCGTACCACCTCTGGGGGGTGGCAGGGGGGTGGAGGGTGTGGGGGGAGGACTCGGGTGGGTAGTGGGGGGTGGGGGAGACCCCTATCAGTGCCAGGGAAGGAATTCCCTGGCCCCGATAGTGCTTACCGCCATGGTTCGCACGGCGGTTCCCGCCCGCAAGAAACCGCGGCGGTAGGCAGGGTCATAATACCCTTGGCGGTCTTGGGTCGACCGCCGGGCCGGAGTGCGCAAACTCCAGCCCCGCGGTCATGACCGCCGCGGCGGTCGGAGTGGAGAAGTAGCGGTCAGAATGCCATTTTTAATACCGCCGGTCTGTTCGCGGTCCGACCGCCGTCTCTCCGCCGACCGCCAGGGTCAGAATGAGGGCCATTGTCTCTTCGGCTTCAGTCTTCCAAGTCTGTCAGTTTGTTCCAGAGGTATAGCAGTTCCTGGTCCCTATCAGGTATGGTGTCGAGTCTCCGTCACCTTTTCCTGGAATCTGGCTATGTCTGTCTGGATAGGTTTGGACTCTGCAGTCAGATCTGACATTTTGGAGTCCGTGCCCTCTAGTCGGTGACCCACTGTGGTGGTTTCCTGTAGTATTCACTCCATTGTGATGTCTTGACGTAAGCTCACAGGGGCTTCAGCTGGACCAAAGTCAGTGGGCCCTTGCGGAGAGGTCGTGGTGTGTTGTTTTGAGATGGCCTCCGAGAAAAGCAGTTGGCGGGCTGGTTTTCCGGAGGGTTTGCCAGTGGACATTGTCATGTCACTAGCTTATAGAAGAGTAGAAGATTTGACCCAAGGCTGGGGTGGGGGAGATGTCCAGTTAAGTGCATGGGCATAGTGTGTATTCCAGCAGTGGTCACTGCCCCTCAGAGATGGATTAGTTTTTGCATGTGGGTAGCGTCGGGTGCTGGTTGGCGTGTTGCAGTCTTCCTGGCAGGCCCAGATGGTGCTGATGAGAAGGGTGTTGCTCTTTAAGAGGTAGATTCTCCTGCTATGATAGAAGTTTGTTTTAGGGTGTTCCGTGGTGCACAGGGGAGGGGGCCCGAGCTTTCGCCAAGTCTTCCTGTGGGGTGGAGTGGGTCAGTCTGACCTCCTCTTGGCTCCAGTGCCTGCCTTGCCGTGGATCGAGTCAGAGTTGCAGCTAGGAGATGGTTGTGGTTCCCCGGTCTGAAGGGGGGAGCGAATAGTGGACTCAACAGGTGGGATGCTGCAGTGGAGACTTGGCGGCTTTGTTGGTGCAAAATGGTTCAATATGATTCTGGAGGACCATGTGCTCAGAGCAATAAGGTGGGCTATGCTCTTGGCACCAGTGGCGGGGCCCCGGTTGTATGGCGTGGGGTTGAGAACACTTTCACAGCAAGTGACAGCTGGTCTCTAAGCAGGCATGGCTGTAGGCCCAGGCTGGTTGCTAAGCGTTCTGGAATATGCGACCGCTATCCTGGCATTTAGTCGCTTTGTAAGTGCCTCTTCGTAGGGTACTAAAGGCCAGGAGAGGGGATATGGGTTTATGCTCAGGGCCTCTCTGTGGTGTTCAGCACTGTAGGATAGCTCCCCTTAAGGCTGCTGGAGAGGTGGAGGTCAGTGAGGTGTTCCTATAGTATGGGGTTAAAACTGGTCCTGCAGATCCTCGTGCTGGTTCCTTGGCAGCTGTGAAGAAAATCGAGCCTGGGGCTTTCCAAATTGCCACAGGCCCAGTAAAGTGTCATGGACCAAGGAGCACGTAGTGAGTGTCGCGTCTCCTCAGCGGATAAACTCTGAATGTCAGTGGACTGCTGCGGCATCAGGAAGTGTGGGGGGAGAAGGTATGGGTGCCCCCTGGGGTCGAGTAGCTCCGCCGCCACCCCTAGGTGCACACCATCTCTCCATTCCTAGACCACGTCCCTACATATGAATTTCTGTAGAAGGCTACAGCTGGTGCTTAATGTCACTGCATGACTACTGACAGGGGTCAGATGCCGAGACCACATTGCTGCCATCTTTCGGTCACTTCATTGCCTCCTAATAAAGAAAAGACTATATTTCAAGGTCTGGTTATGTGTTTAAGATTATCCATAAACCTCCTCCTCCCAATTTCTGAAGTGCAAATTTAATCTTTCCAAGCCCTGGTGACTTCTTCGGTCTGCTGCACAGTTTTTGCTGGTAATCCCTGTAAGAAATGCAGTAACAATTGAAGACAGCACTGCTGATGACATGGAAAACCTTAATTTCGTGTAATTGGACGAAACAGCTTACCCACAATGACAGTGAAATCCTCAAACTCATCTACCACCATATGTGGAAAATGTTCTTATCAGACTACCTGCCCCTACCCTGTTCCTACCTCCCATCATCATCTACTCCATCATGGACAAACTCCTGCCTAAAAATAGCCCTTTTGCCAGCAGACAGTGCGTATTATGGGACAAAAATATGTCTTTGATCTCCTGCAGGTCTCTCTTGCTTTCAGAAATACTAGTCATCATTGAAAAAAATGCAATGATTGTCTTCAACCAAATGCTCTACGAGATAAAATACCAAATGTTTGATGACCATGGATATCAAAATGATCTCTGTCCTTCTCAAGTTCCTGAAATGCTAAGGGGGAGCTCTGGAAACTAGCAAAGGAGACAAAACTTCTACTTAAACGCAGGAAATATCTTGTTTGTTGCAGGGGGTAAAATGTGCCTTTCACTCTCAACACAAAAATACCTCTTTCAAAACTGGGATAATCAAAGTGAACAACTTAGCCAAATAACTTATCAGGGAAGTGGAGATCTCCACCTCTCCTATCTTGTCTGTGAAAGATCACTGCACATGTATGTTTGCTATTTTGTAGTAAATGTGGCATGGATCAAAGAAAGTGGTGAGAAAATGGGGGATATCTACTTCAAATGAGAAAGGTTTAAGGAAAATAAGGAGGGTTTGGGTGAAACAGAATATTTCAAACAGCTACCCAAAAAGAGTAAGCCCATTGCTAATGACAAATAACACTTTTAAAGTGACTACAAGCCTAAAGGTGACAAAATAGTAATAAATGTGCAAGAGGATTGAAATAACGCACCATATGAAATAATGTTAAATAAGTCAACTTAATCTCACACGCACACACAGAGTTTAATGTCAAAAAATGTTATACACTTGTTCAACTATTATTTTATTATTTTAAAATTATGTAATAATTAACTTTCTTTAAAAATAAAATTAAAGTAATCTTTAAAGAAATGTACATTAAATACAAATTTTACTATGGGTGTGAATTATTGTAATTGTTTATTCTCAAACAAATACAAATAAGTTGAATATATTTTAATCTCCTCCCCCTTTTGCCATTCTCAAGCCCACCCAGCACGCCACACGCCTTGGAAGCCACGTCAGGGGAGGTGGTAAGGGAGGACAGCTGCTGCTTCTCGCTGGTGGGTTGGACAGGCGGAGCTGATTCAAACCCCGATCTCTGAGACTTCCTAGGACCGCCTGATCTTGTGCTTTTTACATTGTGGCCTCTTTGCTGTTATGGTTGAGGGGGGGTGCCACTGCATGTCACCTGCTGCAGTTTCTGCTTGCCTGCGGCCTCTGTGCCCGTCTCACCCGTGGAGACGTGCGGGTGCAGATGTACAGCAGTACGGCAGATGTTGACCTGCAGTGCAGTTGTGGCCACTTGGTCTCTCACAACAGGTGAGAAGGAACAGGAGGTGCAGTCGTCATTTGACCCGACTGAGCACTTGGACTGTGGACTTTGGGCAGCATTCCAGCAGGATCCTAGCAGGATTTCAGAATATTGCACAAAGGCACCATGGTGCCTAATGACATTTGTTCATTGGTCTATTGGTTCATTTGTTCATTGGTCCATAGACTCATTTGCCTATTGATTTTCCATCCATCGTGAAGCAGCGTAAGGCAGCAGCTTTCTGTAGAGATCACGGGAGGAGGTAAGTGATTGCTGCTGTTTAGCTGTGGCTGATACATCTGAATTTTGTCCGAACGCGGCTTAGGCCTCAGGTTTCAGACTTCCACATTATCATATTGCTGCATCACCCTGATTCTATATTTGCCTCTGCTTTTCATATGCGGCTTTATCTCTGACATAAGTGTTGTGAGTGACTTCAACAGGGGCAGTGTTGACAACTGGTTTTACCTATCATAGGGGCATTTTGTGTTTTGTATTTGCTTGAGTCCTTGCACCTGAGACCACTTCTCACGGATTCCCCGCCATTGGTTTTGGCTGGTGGGGAGAGCCGCTAAATTTCACAGCGGCTGGGGGGCTTCAAGTCTGAGAACTCTTCTCTGGATTTGCAGCTGATATTGTGTAGCACTGTCTAAGGTGTGCTGCAGTCCAGTGACTGTCTAAAGGCCACTGGAGCACGGATACGAAGGACTGGGCCACCCACTTCTGAATGTAATCGTCGAATTGCGGCCTCATATTTTTGGACCTTGGCTTTGTTTATACTGTCGCCTAGGACTCTTTACTAGCAACAATGGTCAAACGTAAATTACAAGGGGACACAATAGCTACTTCAAAATCTCAAGGAAGCACAACCCTTGACGCATTCCTAACTCATGCTGCAAGTATTCCAGACAAGGAGATCATTCTAGCGGAGCGACACCTGTCTTTGGAGATGGGAGATGCGGGATTGGTCCCTTGGGGCCTTCTGGAAGCGCTGGGAAGGAGACTTCAATAATTCCTTCTATCCACCAGCCCATTGAGCCTGCCCTGCAAACTCAACCACCCCAATTAACTCCCAGTTTAGTCAGCATGACATTAAATACCTACTTTTCGGTTACCAGCGAGAGGGGGCCTCTCGCTAAGCTTAAAAAATATTCCAAACAACGAGGTCTCTTAAAGCCTAACATGTCTGATAGGGCTCCTACTGCAACAAACAACACACCAATCTTACATCCAATGGACATTGCAACCACCTCTTCTGATCCAGGGTCTACGGAAATTGCCCCTGCTCCGGATTAGGACTTCCTTTTTAATAGATTTCAGATGATGATGGCTGCATGTTTGTCCCCGTTGATTGACAGATTATGTAAATCGGAAACCGCATTGTCACTAATATCTCAAACCCATGCTAGCATGCTGTTCCCAAGTCCTCCAGCCCAGGTTTTCATGGCAACTAATAATGCCCCACAGAGTCTTGCATCTCACCCAGTTGCAGGGGTTGACTTCAGCTGTGATAGAGGTGGTGAAACTCAAATAGGCAGTCAAACTGATGGTCCCAAGTCGAAGTCAAGGCAACAACCAATTTCCCAATTGAACTCAACTAAACCTTTCTCCGGACTGCTGCCTCTATGTTGCTATTTTAACAGCTGTGCCGCCCTTAAACTCCCCCAGAGAAGAATTGATGCCCGAACTGAAAAATAAAATTTGCCACTGGCAGTCCAGCAATACTGATTTCAACCTTGATGAGTCCAAGGACATGTTGTTTGTATGCAGGGTCTGGTGGATTGGACCCTTGACCAAACATACAAGGGGGGAGTTGTATTGTTGTGAATTGCCCAAACTGTAATCTTGCATGTTTAATCTATTGGAGGACTAGGAAGTGGGGTGAGGATGCTCGATTTTATATTAATATTGCCCCACTGGGGTTTTTCTATAAACACCTCAAACTATTTCATCTTATGGGCAACCTGGGAATTGCCAACCCCGCAAATGGCTTGATGAGCCAGCAAGGTTTCTGTCCCTGTTTCAAACAAGTTCCATCTTCTCTCAGGCCTGATGGATGTAGATTGACGCCCAGCAAGGAAGGGCATCAATGTAGAACTTGCCCATCGCTCAGTCTCCATGGGTCATGTGGCCTGTGAGGATTACAGTCCCCGAAAGGCAATTCCACTGCCAACAGCCCAAATTCATGAGCGTTCTCCACCCACTAACATCACCTGCAATCCCTCATTGCAGCTTTGCACCTCTTATTCTTTCCTAAAATTGCCCATTAATACAGAAGTGCAGCTAGTTAACAGCGAACACACCCTGAATCTTCCGCTCAGTGGATCTTTAACAGCCCCTGTGGTATCCAAGCTTCCCCCATAGCTAGCTTTGTCAGTACTCTTACACTGTTTTCATGGAATATATCGGGCTTGGGAATAAACTTGCTCATGAAGACTGGGGGTATTCTTTGACCAGGGTGATATTATTATGTTCCAGGAAACGTATGAGATCACCCCCTCATATAGACAAGGCTACAAGACCTTCCATATTCTAGCTCATAACGTCCGTGCTGGTAGACTCTTGGGGGGACTTGCTATATGGCTCAGAATACTTCGGGCTGTCACGCCAGGCAGCTACCCCTTGATTCTCCTGATTTATTGGGTCCCGAAGTTTTAGTTGGAAAGAAGGTCCTTTTATTACTCCTTGATGTTTATAGTATGAATCTGACTAAGACAGCAGAATCTCTGGTTTTGCGTCTCCTTAAAGACACTCTAACGGAGGCTGGTGAGGAGGCCACTGTATTTTGGGGGTGGGGGGTTAATATTTGCTTTGAACCCTTGTCTTTATTAAAGGAAATTGTTAGTGAAGAGGACTCGCACTGGCTCATACCTGAACTCCAAGGTCCTTACCTACATACCCTTTCTAAGGCAGCTTTACACATGTTGGACCTCTGTGTGTGTGTAGTCATCTGAGAGCCAGTAATGGCAGAACGAAGTCCAATTTAGAGAGGCGCCCAACATTCAAAAGGAGTACTTACCAAGTCATATTGACTACATCCTCATTAATGTTAGTTTTTTGGATACCATACTTGATATGGAAGGTTCACCCCGTTTTGAAAGTGATCATTTTCCACTGGCTCTCATTTTTCAGTGGAACCTAGATAGCGTGACCCAGAATCAATCCCAGCCAAGTGGTAATCTAACGATTAGTAAAAACAGGAGGAAGGTTAGGTGGGATCATGTGGCTAATAATGATAGTGCCTGCGCACAATAATATCAAGGCTTTATCCAAGTTTTGCTCACTCTTTCAGAGACAGATTTAGCTCCTCATAAATCCTTGGAAGTCCACAATAAGTGTCTTGAGGAACTAAAAATGAACTTCTTCTCCAAACCACGTTCCGACAAGAGTAAGTCCTCTGTTATAAATCCTTCCTGGTTTAATAACGAGTGCAGGGAAACAAAGATGCTTCTCATTAATACCATTAAAGTAGGTTCTCCTGCAGATATTCAGTCTGCAAGAGTTTCCTCTAAACTTACCTAAAAGAATGTTCAATTCATGTGGGACACTTCCATTTGGACTGAAATCCTGACTGCTGTAAGATCAGGGGACGAGCATGCCTTCTGGCAGATCATTTCCCATGGGACCAAGACGTCTAGATCAAGGCCCGAAGGTAATTTTCTTCTGCATGACTAGGTTCATCAATTCTACTCACTTTATGGTGTTCCTGGGGTTCCTTCCCCTTCACATCCCAAGGATCTGGGTAATACAGCAACTATTTCTTCTTTAACGCATGATTCAACTTTACCAGGCCAAGATCTAGGAGATGTGCAGGGCTTTTTCATCTTGGAAGATACTTATTTGGCTATTTGTTCCCATGCATCTGGCAGGGCCCCAGGATTGGATAGTATTATGGCTGACATTTATCTCCGAGTCAGCTGTTTGGGTACCCTATCGCATAGCTAATGCAATAATGGTGGATGCTGCAATCCTTGCCACCTGAAAAGTTGCAGAGATTACCCCCATTCACTAGAAGGGTGCCAAGTGCAATCCAGCTAATTATCACCCCATTAGTCTTATTGACTCCACCCAAAAAATGTTTTGTAAGCAGGTTCTGAACCATTTGCTTGCCTGAATTGATGAAAACAAAATTTTATCTCAGTTCCAGTCCGGGTTCCCCCCAAGAGCCTGCATGGTTGATCAAGTCTTTAGGCTTCAGCTCATAAGCTGGAAGGAGGTTGATATTGTTAGGGGGAGCTTATGCATCGCCTTCGCCAACCTCAATGTAGTGTTTGACATGGCCCCAAGGACTGCATTTTGGTCCACCCTTAAATATCTAGATCTTCCTGGCCCCCTGTATGACATAATAATTAGACTTCATAGTGATAATTATGTCCAAGTCTGCTGGGACGTTAATGGGGAAACCACTGACCATTTTGGGGTCGATAGAGGAGTTAGTCATGGCTGCGTTCTTGCCCATACTCTGTTTCTTCTTTTTATCAACGGTTGTGTTGATTTCCTTTTGGTCTGTGACAATGACTGCGATGTTCAGGGGTACTAAAATACAAGTATTATTGTTTGCAGATGACACGCTGCTAGTCTCTAAAACTCCTATGGGCATAAAAACCCTCATTCTAAGGTTCCAATCATTTTGTACTACCTCTGGCCTGACTGTTAATGCTTCTAAAACTGAGTTCATAGCAATAAATCCTTATACGGGTTACAGATGGGCACTAACCTTAGAGGGGTTTGAATTGGAGAGAGCCCTTGATTTCAATTATCTTGGAATCTGGCTATCCACTTCTAACTCATGGGACAGCCGAGTTTCCAAGAGTACGCTCACGCTGAACCATAGGGCAGCTGCTATCTTAAGATTTTCCGGCAGAACTTCCTTCCATTCAATTTCCCCACTTCTTGAAGCCTGGAGAGCCAAGGCAGCAGCAACTGCTGTCTATTGCACAGATCTCTGGGGGCAGAGTACAATAGATGTGTGGTGTACTTTTGAAAATAAATTCCTGAGGATGGCCCTTAAATGACCTCAGAGCACCCCTTTGATCTTTAAGCAAGATATAGGTATCCACTCCATTATTCCCCTGGCTTGGCTGGTACCTCTTCTATACTGGTTCTGTGACCTGTCATATTATAGGGCAGGCCTGGGAGATATTTCTGACAGGCAAAAAAGAGGGGCTTAATTACCATGGCTGAATTATATCAAGGAGACCCTCCACTCTCTAGGGATGCATGCATTTTGGGAAGACACATCAGGCATTACATCATCTTCGGTCAAAAAGTTGAAGTCCCTTTATCGGTAAAATGAGTAGTCGAAGCTGATTAATCAACTTAATCAATCAACATTGATCTCTTTTTAGGGTTTAAACACTTTTCAGCTTTTGGGGCCTACATGGACCAAACTGACCCACCCTTCACTAAAGCCCTCTACTTAAGGTTCAGATTGGGCACTCTCCCTCTACCCTCATTTACTTCCAAATGGAAAAGTGGTTTGGGGGAAGCAGACGTTGTCCAGCATGTAAAAGGTGTGAGGAAACTGACGACCATTTGCAGTTCTTTTGTCCCTTCTACTCGTAAGCACTGGATAGTCCCCCTACCTCGCCTATTGGCAGTGCACGAACATATGGTTGTGCTGAGATTTTGCAGGGCTGGCACCTCGCCCACTTTTGTTTTCTCGATTACTTAGTTCTTAGTGAGTGTTTGGCCGATTTGGTGGAAAGGTATCTTGTATCCATCCCGTATTGGCTAAACCTTTATTGTTACACCTTTTTCGTTTAGGGTACTGACTATCCATTGTTTTATGTAGAGACCCTGTTTATAGTACTTATGTATATTTAATGTGTTATTTTAATGCTTGGAATATTTTAAGTTATTACATGATATTACATGATTCTTTTTCATTATCATTTTAACCCACGGTTTTAAGATTTTAATGGCACTTGTTATGTTGTCATTTCAGCGAGCCCATGCTATAATTCAAATGTCCTTGCTTATTAATTGTTTTAACAACTGGGCTTATGTACTTTATTTTTGAACTGTGACTTTTATGGTCAATGACCGAAATAGTTACTCTGCCTGCCTGAATATATTTTAATGAATTATTCAACACACATTTAATGTTTTTGGGTTAATGTACCGTGTTATTTTATTATTTGTGTTTCAACAAAAATAAGTAAAAGTATTTTACTTTTATACTTCGTTTTAAAACATTTTATAATTGTTTTAAAGTATAAAACACTTCAATATTTTTCCGCGTACCTTTCCAAAGAGACAACTTTGCCATATGGTCGAAATGTCTACCTACATGTGAAAAGGTACTGCTAGTAAATTTACAGTCATAAATTCAGTCTTAGATATCTTTACATTGAACTGACAAAGTGGAGACATGTAAGTCGACTTTTAGTTAAATCTACACTCTGAGATGGTGGCTTGCACAGATTCAGAAGTAGATTTATACATGAGTAAATATGCATATGTCCGTATTTAAGCATTGCATTCCTGGAGGAAAAATTATCTCTCTGTTTGAAACTCAGACTGGGAACCCAGCCAGTACTGAACTACACTAAAAGATGGTCAAAGGGCACAGCCAATACTAACTACTATATGTGTAAGTTAGGGTCAGGAAATAGAATTACACTTTATTTTACTATGCTCACACTCTGGAGAAATGAAGACAGATCTTTTGGCCATTATTCCGAATGTATACCATTAGTAAATGTAGTGAGTCCTTCTCTTTCTGCCTTCGGACTGACAAGGAGCTTTCATACCAGAAAGTAGATCTTTGTATTTTTCGAGCATGAACATTGAGTATACCTAACCACCACCTTCAACCTAATGTAGTTACTCAAATGTTATCGAATATGGAAAGCTTAATGAAATCTGGGTGTCCATTTTTAAATGTTATAGTGTCCCTTTTGAATTTGAATAATGTGACGCTTTAAATTGGCATACTGTAGACTGTTTGGCCTGAAGCAAATAAAATAAGTTGATTGGCTGACGTGCAAATTTCCCTTTGTGCGTAGCCCTCTTATATCTCAAGCATAGGGGCTTTCAGGATGTATTTGGAACTGTTACCCTATGCCCTTGTCAGGGGCAGGGGCGTTGACATTATTTAGCACGATCTATGTTCGGCTTCTTCCATACCTGCAGGGCTTTAAAAAGAGGGCCGGGTCCCTCCAGTCTCAGACCCTTGAGCAATTAAAAACGGACATTGAAACCAGCCCCCGTTTAGCCCTTAATTCATGTTCCTAACTTTACTAGTAAACATACTGTTTGATTTCTGACCGGTGAATGTAAAAAACATTCAAGTAATCTGTTTTGTGTCTCTTCAGATTTCACATGCTTTACTTAATGTTGCATCACCTTACGAGCGCAAGTTATTTCTAAGTTGTTTTTTTGTAGTTTTTTCGTGTAGCTCCTCACCCATGTGTGGTGCATAATTTGAACGGAGTCACTTCAGGTGTTTATAATGGGCCACGTTTGAGCGCCCTGAAGCGGAGGCTGCAGGCAGTACAGGTTTCTCAGTGTGACTTTCATTGGAGCAAAAAGGTCTTCAGAATGCATAGTCATCCAGCCCTTGGCCTCTCTGCTGAGTGCAGAGCAGTGCTCCTGTATTCCAGCTGCAATCATGATTCTGTGCAAATGTATGTAAAGGAGGAACACAGACTTATCAAACTATTGACAAGCTGAAAGTAAAAGAATATGCAGTGCTTGCATGTGAGCGGGTGCATCAGTGCTTAATTTGTGCTTGTTGTTTCCGGTGCTGAGCACCGGCACTTATTTTTCAGGGCCGGGGCTTATTCTTCGGCCTCAAGTATTTGCTGCGAGCAAAAGACACATATGGGAAAGACGGATGAAGGGGAAAAGGAAAAAGTGTCACAAAGGGAGAAAGTAGAAAGCTTCAAGAGTGAGCTGAAGGGGCAGGGAGTAGCTTTTTATGGATTGAAGAGGCCCGAGATGGCTTCAGGATCATGCTTCCTGAGTATTCCGTGTTGACACATTTAATTGCAGCATCTGCGTGTTTGAGGAGGGCTTTGAGCGCCGACACCTTTTTATTTACAAATTAAGCACTGGGGTGCGTAGAGTGTTGGGGTGATGGAGTGAAGGAAATGAGAGGAGGTGCATTCAGGAGAGGGTGAATAGAGGTTGCTAAAGAGGAACGAGATGAGGTGTAAGATATGCAGATGGAAGAAATGTGGAGAGAAAATGGTAAATACATCTAACATAGTGTGAACATAAGAGGAATGACTGGGATACTCTGAAGACCCCTACCCCTTCCACAGGCCATAGTAATGCTTAATTCACAGCCTCACAATATCAATATTAAAACATTTTAATATTAATTATAACAAAATGATTGTTGTTACTCGTTTACCTTAAACAGCTAACAACCATTGGCAAAGCCAGTAGTCCAGGTTGGTTTTACATGCATATTAGTTGTTGTGTTATATAGCAGGATGCAGTAACAGGATGCAATAACAGAAAGTTCAGAGAGGCACCAAAGTAATGGTCGGGAAGCACACTATGGGACCTATAGGCATTTCATTTTTGTGATTAAGCCACGCCCTTAATAACATAGGCCACTACACTTTTCGAACACCCCAACCCCCCCGCCCCCCATCCACACACACACCTTTTTTCATCCCCCTAAACCCTGCTTATCTGCCTTTGTTTGGAAACATTCAGGGTTGATTTGTTTACCACATATAACGACCATGATTTTGAGGATCCTTGTCAACCATCTATATTTCCACTCGAACAGCTGATGTCGCCTCCACCAAGACAAATACATACCTTGTGTGATGAAAAACAACCCTGCCTGACTAATCAAATAAATGTTGGTATCATTGGTGCAGTAGGTGCATTGGCACCGGAACCCATAGCCCTGAGGAGACCATTGAAACCGGATAATTCCTGTGTTTTACTAAAAGCATCTTTGCTACACCAATTAGTCAGAGCAACAAAGTACACCACAGCCATCTTGTTTCTGGACTCTTGCCATTATAGTTTGACCTCAGTGAGACCTCATAATACATCCCACCCAAAAAATAAGTTAAATGTGCCATTAGGTTGTTGTTGGCGTGCGAAGAACCGAAAGTTGTACTTTTTGCGTCTAACCTCAATGATTTAAACCTTACATACCTGTTTTCAGTTTGATTTTCAGTAGGTGGCGCTGTTGTTCCATGATTTACCAGCAGAAACTCATAGTCATACCTTCTCAACCTTGCTGTAGCTGTAGTGTATTGTATTGCAATTGTTTCTATATAGCGTTTGCTTCTTTGTATTTTTGCTATGGTTGATGGAAGAACGGAATAAATACGAACCCTTTGCTTCTGGCGTAAAAGCTCCTTATATCGTGAAGTAGAGGACGATAAGAGGGGGGTGCATTTAGGTTTTTGTTAAACACAACGGTATAATTCTAGATATTTTCCTCTGAATGATCTCTTAATCAACGTTACGGTATTACAGATTCCTGCCTGACTCGTATTCCGAGCACAACGTAAGCTTGCTCAAATGCGTATATTTGACGGGAGTTGGCAAGTGTATATCTCGCTCTTTTAGACACCCACAGGACTCTAATGCCTAGATACTTATACGTGCCGGGCTTTTTTAGGCATTCTTCGTGTTCGCCTCAGTGCAGCGGTGTGTGTCCTCGACTGCCAAACATGTAATCAGGTCATCATGTTGTGTGGGTGTATTTTTTTCACTTACACGAGCATGCAACGAGACACAGGGTGACATTTTTCGTGAGGATAATGTCAACGAGTGGTGTTATTTCTTTGTGTATAGAAAACTTATTCCGAAGACTAATCTATTTCACAACGGTTTGGGAAGAAATATACATTTTATAGTGCGGTTTAATAAAGCACACACTAGGCCTTACATGGTGGTCAAAGCACTGTATATATGATGGCGATCATAAATTATAAAAGAGTTGTGCACTCTTATAATCAAACATGGATGCACGCCTGTAATGTTGTGGCCGGAACCGGCCAGCACCAATAGGTTAGAAACGGAAGTGGTGGGTGAAGGAAACCCCCCTTGCCGGAGGTGCGAGATGGTCTCCCCAAGATGACGGGGGAATGTTATAAATAGGAGTGTATAGACGGGAAAGCTTGAGTATGATTCTAGTGACGTTAAGAAATAGTTATCAGCAGCATACTGTCTCCGGGTGTTTATTGCCGCCATCGCGTGCACAGCACGGCGTCACATTTGGCGACGAGAGTGGGCCTACCTCAACCGATAGTGGCGCCACCCACCGCACACCGAGCGACAACACCGGTCTGTCCGACCCAGTAAGAGAAGGAAGTCCGGCCGGCTTACCTGCAGAGCCGTCACGGACTACATCAACTCATGCCCACGCCAGCCGGCCTCAGTGCCGCCCGACCATTCTGACCTCTGACGCCGCCAGGGTCTGCCCAGCCGGCACCGCTGAAACCAGCATAAAGCGCCCGTACCGGGAGAAGCTGCCCCGCCCCAGGAGGGCTGTGCCGGCAAACACACAGCGGCCGCACCGAGAAAAGCTGCCCACCCCAGGAGGGCTGTGCGCACGTGTTAACTAACGCCCGCGCAGGCCCTCAGCTGATGCCTGACGGACATCGCGGCTCCGGCGAGCTCGCACAGCAGGCCCCCAAAACACCCTGCATCTTCAAAGAACTACGCTCCTCGCCTGAACGTGCACGTGGCGTCATGCAAGTTACAACCCTGCGCTCCTCAGACAAGCTCCAGCACCTGTAACCTGGAAAAAAAAAAAAAAAAGAGGAAGAAAGAGAAAAAGAAATACCACAGTAAGCATTTTTCTCCTTATGGCCACAAACAACACGCATAGGCTGCATACAAGGAACTAGCATTAAGCACAAGCCATACTGTGTTGCAAGTCCTCCTCCCTCGTTGTTTCCCCTCATTAAACAACGCAAGCACTGGAAGGGAGACACAGTAAAAAAAAAAAAAAAAAAAAAGGTGCCAATAATAAGCGCAGACACGTTAAATCAAAAATGTACTGTACCCTCCTGCAAGCGCTCGCCACCTCATCACAACCAGTCGCCCTTTACAATGGCTGGCATACCACCACTGGAACCTTTCACCATCACAGGTGCACCCCCCACCCAATCCGCGGGTTGGAAAGTCTGGGTAGAACGCCTCGAAACATACTTTGAAGCCCTAGACGTCAAACCAGAGAGGCGCAGACCCCTACTTCTACACATTGGTGGCGCAGACATCCACAAAGTGTTCAAGTCTATAACAGAAGCACGGCCACGGACATACGAAACTCTAAAAGGGGCAATTACTGCGCATTTTGAACCCTATGCAAATCCAGACTACGAAAGGTTCCTATTACGCCAAGCCCGCCAAACAACTGATGAGTCCGTCAATGTCTTTTATGCCAGGCTAAAAGAATTAGCCAGCACATGCACACTGCCCGATGAGGAGGATGAAATCAGGGCACAATTCATCCAAGGGTGCTCGTCGTCAAAACTCTGAGAGCGCATATTACAACAACCAAACATGCAAATTAAAGACATTCTCACACTAGGACGATCTCAAGAGCTATCACGGGCGCGGGCGGCCCACATGGAACAAGCACCAACAACCCAAGTAAAACCAGAAGCAGCCAATGCGGTGATGGCGAACGCACCGCAACAAAAAGGAGACAACTACAAAGGAAAGCAAAGAAGCAGATCATGCAAGTGGTGCGGCGGACCGGCACCACATCCGACCACCTGCCCTGCGTGGGGCAAAATTTGCAGCGCATGCGGGAAACACAACCATTTTGCAAAAGTCTGCAGATCCGCACCAAAACAACCGACCAACACCACAAGGAAGACCATCCAAATGGTTGAAACCACGCTAGACCCAGACTCAGACAGTGACATGGACAATGACCAACACACAGTCCATGTAATACGCGCAGTTGGAGGACGACGCCTACCCACATGCCAAGTTACAGTCCAAGGGTCCCCAGTCCCAGCACTGGTGGACACAGGCACGTCCATAAACTTGATGGCCATGGACGTGTACAACAAACTACCCAAACCATTGCTGACACTCCGACCCACAAACATACATGTTTTTGCGTTTGGAAACAGCCGACCCCTAGAGATAGCAGGGGCGTTCACGACAGAAATCTCCCACGATACCACTGGAACAGCCACGAAGATTTACAACTCCAAAGACGGCGCAGGTTTCCTACTTGGCTGTCAAATGGCACAAGACCTCAACCTGTTACATTTTGCATTTAGCGTACATGTGAATACACTCAATGACTTAATGCAGGAATTCAAGACTCTGTTTGAGGGAATCGGCTGCCTAAAAGGGCCCCCACTGCACCTCCACATCGATGAGTCTGTCACCCCCACAGCGCTCAGACATCGCCGTGTAGCATTCCACCTGCGCCCCAAAGTGGAACGTGAACTCAAACTCCTAGAACAGGCAGGGATCATCGAGAAAGTCTCAGGCCCAACACCGTGGGTATCCCCCATCGTAGTTGCTAGGAAACCCAAACAATCTGACGCCGTCAGGATCTGCGTCGACATGCGCATGCCGAACCTGGCAATCAAAAGGGAGAGGCACCTGACCCCAACGGTAGATGATATCCTCAGTGAGCTAACAGGGTCTTATTGTTTCTCAAAGATGGACCTCAGATCAGGATACCACCAGATCATGCTGCACCCAGAATCACGGCCCATAACCACCTTCTCCACCCATAATGGTCTATTGAGATACAAGAGGCTCAATTTTGGCAAGTCTAGCGCGGCAGAAGTCTTCCAACACGTTATCAAAGAAGTCCTGCAAGGACTCCCAGGAGTCCTCAACGTGAGCAATGACATCCTGGTCCATGCCCCCACCGTCGAAACGCATCTGAAGTGACTACGAGCCGTGTTCGCCAGACTACAAAAAAAAGGACTAGTGCTCCACCAGTATAAATGCGAATTTTTAAAGCACAAAATCTGTTTCTTTGGGTATCGGTTCTCAAAAAACGGAGTCGGACCGGACCCCCTAAAAGTCAAAGACATCCAGGAAGCCCCTGCACCCACATCGGTGTCAGGAGTCCGGAGTTTTTTGGGCATGGTAACGTACTGCAGCCGGTTCATGAAAAATCTCGCAGACATCACAGGGCCCCTACGACAGCTCACACAAGCAAACCACCATTGGGAATGGGGTAAGGAGCAAGAAGATGCCTTTCAAGCCACCAAAAGAGCACTTTCCGCCGACACCACACTGGCATTCTTTGACCCCCGACGCCACTCACAGCTAGTAGTCGATGCCTGCCCCACGGGCCTAGGAGCGGTGTTAGCACAGAACCAAGACTGCGGAGAGTGGGCCCCCATTTCTTTTGCCAGCCGCACACTCACGCCAACAGAGCAGAGATATTCACAGATCGAACGGGAAGCCATTGCCATCCATTGGGGGTGCCAGCACTTCCACCTCTATCTATACGGCAAGGCATTCTCGGTGGTGACCGACCACAAACCCCTGTTACCCCTGTTCAAAGGGACATCCTCGAAACCACCGCCGAGGATTGAAAAATGGATCCTGCAGCTCCAAGAGTATGACTTCACTTGAATATCAACCGGGCACGAAGAACCCAGCAGACTTCCTGTCCCGACACGCCCGCCTAGCCACACCCCAAGAAGTGGAAGAAGCACAGGAGACAGAAGAGTATGTGAGGCTGGTGATTGAGCCCACACGACCCCTACCCATACCGCTCAGTGAAGTAATAACAGCAACCTCCCTGGATGAATGTTTGCAAATCGCTATAACAGCCACCCGGACGGAGGACTGGAGGCCCCTCCAACGCCCAGACTCTTTCCGCACACAAGAAGCCCAAGCCTGTTTACACGCACTGTTCAACGTCCGCCAAGAGCTCTCGGTGAGCGAAGAAGGCTGCCTGCTGAGGGGGTTCCGCCTGGTGATTCCATCCATCCTGACAACCAGAACTGTATCCCTCGCGCACGGAGCGCACCAAGGCATTGTCAAGACAAAGGCTCGCCTCAGGAACAAGGTGTGGTTCCCAGGTTTGGATAAGCTAGTGGAAGACACAGTCAAAAGGTGTCTCGTCTGCCAAGCCAGTGGCAACCCAGACCCCCCGGCACCGGTTCTCACTGAGCAAGGACCATCAGCACCATGGCAAAGAGTAAGTGCAGATTTTGGGATCCTCCCGGACGGCTCACACATGATCATAGTAGTGGACGACTACTCACGCTATCCGGAGGTCGAGGTGGTGCACACGCAGTCATCCCCAAGTTCGAAAAGCTGATGGCCACTCACGGTTTCTTCGGAGTGGTGCGCACAGACAACGGCCCTCCTTTCAACAGCCACGAGTGGGCGGACTTCCTAGCATCAACAAACACCAAACACCGGCGCATCACACCCCGATGGCCACAAGCAAATGGAGAGGTGGCTGAAGCAGAGAACCCCGAAAGACCAATATACGCTTTCCGAAGGGAGTACAGGGTCACGCCTCACGCCACCACCGGAGCCACCCCAGTCAGCTTTGCTTCGGAAGAACAGTGACAGATGCTATCCCGCATCACCCATCGTGGGCAAACCAACCGCCACCGCCAGACAAGTCAGCAGCAAGGAGAGCCAACACTAATGCACGCGCATCCAAGAAATGGAGAGCCTGAGAAGTAACCATGCAAGTAGGTGATGCCGTCCTGGTAAAAGACCGCCACCCTGGAGAAAAATTCCAACTACCTTTCGAGACACGGCCATGGACTGTAACTGCTGTGAAGGGCACCTTGGTAACAGCCCGACAAGGGCCAGAGACAGTAACCCGCAACGCGGCACTCTTCAAACGCTTACCCCAAATGACACGCAGCGGAAATGACGAGAGCAACACAGACGAAAGAGCAGACTCAGATGTGGAACCTGCATGCCTAGAACCTACAAGCGGAGGACCGGAAAACACCTCAGAACACCTCACAACTCACCCGGGAGCAGAACAAACGCAGAACCAGCTCGCAGGAGCGACGGCACCCAACCAGAGTGCGGAAAGGATTCAGGTGTCGGACTGGTCGAGAGAAGGGAGATACATGCTGAGACATAACCCAGGCCCCTCTCGGCGATACGCAGACTATGCATGTGACTGACCTTAGTAGGGGAGCGTCCAAAAGAAAAAGAAACATTTATTTTCATTCACGAGCCACGCAGACAGTGGCAGCATCTCACTTTTATGTTCATTTCACATTTTGTTTATTGCTCTCTTGGGGAGGGATGTAATGTTGTGGCCGGAACCGGCCAGCTCCAATAGGTTAGAAATGGAAGTGGTGGGTGAAGGAAACCCCCCTTGCCGGAGGTGCGAGATGGTCGCACCAAGATGACGGGGGAATGTTATAAATAGGAGTGTATAGGCAGGGAAGCTTGAGGATGATTCTAGTGACGTTAATAAATAGTTATCAGCAGCATACTGTCTCCGGGTGTTTATTTCCGCCATTGCATGCACAGCACGGCGTCACAACGCCGACAGTATTCTATGATCGGGAGAAAACTTTAGAGAATAATAAATAATAGAAATATGTAATGAAAATAATACTTAAGAGGCGGGTGCAGGAATCTAAACAAATGGCATTTGTATGCAGTATTCAAAAGTATGTAAGGGCAGGATGGATCTGTGGGGTAGGAAGTGACCCCCACAAGGTAAATGCACACAGACACACCCCTATCTTGCGTAAAACTCTGATTCATGTTCTGCGTACCGACATACAGGCACTCTTTCTCCACCACACGTTTACACTGGCCCTCGGAACCTCACACTTACAGTGCTTAATTTGTAAAAGAATAAGAGCCAGGGTTCACAATTGTGCTCAGATCGCTATCGAAGTTCCGAGTGCCGAATACCAAAGATGCGTAGTCTTGATTCCCTTGATCAGCAGCAGTTCCTGCCTTAAGGCATTGGGGCATTGAGCCCCTGGTATTTTGACCCCCTATTACATGGGAGTACTAAAAAGAAAGTTGAAAATCAAATCACAGCATCATCATTGATTTAGTGTGACTCGAGAGTCGTGACTCACTCAAGTCAGTCACAGTCAGCCTTCCATCTGTGGGTGTGGTTACTTGGTATCTGTTCTGAAGGGGGTGGGTGGGGCCTCTGTTTGATAGACATAGCCTTAGGTAACAATGAGCAAGAAACGCAGGGCATCTTGGCCACAAAGTGCGCATGTCCGGTTAGACGGCTGCCTTTCTCCTGCCAACCCAACATGCGCACTAGAGGCTTCTCACGACTGCACATTAGGGAGGGGGGGTTGCTCAAAACTACAGACCTCCAGTCTACTAATGAGTGGTGAGTTTGCCCGCTCAAGCCAGTCCTGGCGCTGCTTTCATGCTTTGTTACTGGGCGGTTGGTGGGCCTAGTCTGGGCCTCTGGTGTGTGCAGAGTTTTTGCACATGGCCTTGCAGGGGATGACCAATCACTGAATGGGTTATGTCAAGCCATGCAGTGAAAGGTCATTTCTGCTATTGCTAGGCTGCTCGGCCACCCTCCCTGTCTCTCTCCCTCCCCTCCTTTCAGCGCACCCGGAGCCAAACAGGGTCAGACCACACCCTGTGACGGTGTGACCACCTAACCTGTCCCTAATGCTGCTGTGGCACTGGCGGGAGAGTCGAGCAGCCTTTGTGTGACAAACGAGTACTCCGAAGTGGAGTGGACCAGGCAGTGTCACTTTAACCCTGAGCAAAAGTAGGTGGTAGTGGCACCATATAAATACATTATTTCGATGTGAGTGTGAAACACATTATATATGTATTGTACATACATAGAGGAAAGGAAGGCGACTTGACAAGTGTTTCCTTGGAGGAATGACTCGGGAATGGTAGAATAAACATATTAAAGTCTTTAGAAAGACAGATTTGAAAATATGACAGGCCAAAGACTTTAATTGTAGCAGTGATTGATTGCTTTTCAAACTTTTCTGTTGTTAGCCTTATAAAAAATTGAAACACTGCTGTTATTAGCACACTGCGCAGTAAACACCAAGATAACAAAGGCTGGGCCGAGATGGGGAGTGTGTGTGTGAGCTGCCGGAAGCTGAGGAAGTTTCAAACTCCATGCAACCTGATTTCTTTAGCAAATGCCCACAGAGCAAAGCGAGAACGTATTCTGCAGATTGAATAAAAAGAGAATTCCTTTACTTCAGTGCTTCGGGGCAGAGAAGAGTAGCTGAGGGTGCAGCGGTGCTGTCCTAGGAGTCGCCGCCTCGGAGGGAATCTCACATTGTGGACATCACGCGTCCACCATGAATACCCATGTATGTACTTGTGACCTATGGCGATCCTGAGGTAATTTGTTTTAATATGTGTGAAACACATTTCAGCAGATGGTTTGGGGTAAATATGCCTGCAGTAACATGCAATGCAAGGCAGTTTAGTACCACATGAACAGTCCCAGCTAACTACGGGGTCTCCACAGCTATAATACATCGAAACAAACCCCCCGCACATGGGCAAGGTCTAGTACAAACAACATGTGGTGCGCCCTGGGCCCAGCTTCCTGTGGCAACGTATTCCCTTGCAGAACTGCTGCTGAGCTGCCAGTGTGAAGCTGGTCTGAGTCCTAGGTGGGTTGTTCCATTGAGGCAAAGGCCCGGGGGTGCATGCGGAAAAGAATGTACCACTGGAAGACTTTGGGAGATGTGGTTGTTATCAGCATCCTCACACTCTCGCCCTCTCCTTACCCAGTACAAACCTCTCCTAGGTAAACAGAGCGTTCTTGTTCGCAGCAGGTAAGGACAGCTTCTAGTGCTGTCTAAACACACCCACCACAGGCACCAGCAGGTACATTCCGTGTCTCACTGAAATAATACTCCACGGTGACAGCCTGGTAAGTGCTTTCCCATCTCCAACCATCCACCTGAATTCCCCTTCCTGTGAATTCCTGGAGAGTTCTCATGGAGAGAGCTGGAGAGGATGGAGACTACTCGGCTTGGATGAAGTGGTTTCATCATTCGTTGGCTTGCGCATCCAGCACATTTTCTTGCTTTTTCTGGAGTTTGCAGTCCTCATTTTGCGCCCTTGCACTGCTTTTTCTATGGAATAACTAAAATACTTAGACCAGCAGAAACAGGTGCAGCGTGCACATCAGCACGAGTGCGAGGCGTAGTGTCTCACTGAAACTGGAGTTTACTTCATTATATAATCATTCCTTTAACCCAACCATTACTAATGGCGCTTAAGGTGCCCCCGAAAACCAACTCATACAAAGCAACACCCTCGACCAGAAACGGGAAGCACACACGATTATAAACTAAAAGCGTATTTTATCCCAAAGTGCACGGGAAATGAGGAAGTGGTCAGCCGTGTCCACCGTACTTCATGCCTGTCAAAAATGTCACCAAACTGTCTTATTCCCGTGACACTGAAAAGCTACACAAACCTCACTATACTGTGTGCATGCATGGAACATGCGATGCTCAGAATCTTGCTTTAGTGTTATCTTGACAGCATTTATGCTGATTCTGCATTGGTTACTCTCCCTATGCTGAAGTCAGTTTTGGAACACTCCAGAAAGAGAGGCAAATTCAATCAAGTAATTGGCAGGAAGTTGCTTCACGCTCTGAGCCACTCATTTTCAAGAATCTCTAATGCACATAGTCCATCTGTTTCTAATTGCCCTTCACTGTGCCGAATTTCAAGGTCAGCATTGTTATCTCAAAGTCTGTTATGAACTTATGTGGATCTAGTGACTGAGCAGCTACCTACATCATTGTCACATGGTATCTCTTTATTGATGTCACTACACTTTCACTATTGCCTTATTAACCTTCTTGCATTCTCACATTTACTTAAAAATGCACCATTTGGTTACTCTTTTTTCAAAATTTTCTTGAGGGGATAACTCACCTGATCCCTCTTATGACAGCCAGGCTTGCTCGCTATGCTCGCTTGTGACAGGTCACTTGGTTACTCATCACTAACTTTTACGCCCCACCACTTTTAAGTGTCACCAGCTGCCTCTGCACTTAATGTGTCTTTTATCCAACACCAGACACTCTCTGCCCCTTCATTGCACTCTTACAAGTTCTTTTTCATTCTTTCTCCCCAAATCTGTCAAGGAAAAAATAAGAGCTGTACCCCCAAAATAAGTGCTGGTGGGCCCCACATGCAACTATCAGCTCAGAACAAGCATTGATGGCATCCAAGTTCTTCCCACAAGAACCTCTCTGTCAACTTGCACTTTAACACTCAATTCAACAATAGAGGGGCCTTTTACTTGGCCATCCGGAAGTGCTTCTGGGCCTCACCAGTGGTACCCAGCAGTATAATAATGCTACAATCATAATCAATACAATACAAAGGTACAGAAATACACAAAATATGGAACACAGGCCAGAATAAGGACCACTAATTGCCAATTCCTAATGTTGTTCCTAGATGAATAAGGGATCAAAGGTAGGCCAGATGAGAAACAACTATACTGATGGTGTCAATTGCAAAGTGAAATCACCAAAATGATTTTCAAGCAGTCTTCAGAGCTTCCTTATGGCCTTAAAATCAGGTAGCCCTCTACAGTGTGTTAAATGTCCCTTCTGTGTTTACTTTCTAGGAGCCCTGTGTGGCTGCCCTCGCCCGCGTGGAGCGTACAGACTTCCTCTCACCCATGTGTATTGGAGAAGTGAGTCACGTGAGCGCAGAAATCACCTACACCTCAAGACAGTCTGTTGAAGTTCAAGTTGATGTGCTGGCAGAAAACATCTTAACAGGTAATGCTGCCGCCATCATCTTATGTCAGGTTTCTACCTGGATTACATGAGCTATAGCCAGGCCCACTTGAATTATGCATCAGGGGAGATCTAATTAAGCCAGAGATGCGTAATTTATGCGGCGGAAATGACAAAATTATGTGGCAAGAAAAGACAAATTATGGGGCGTAATGCAGCACACATTTTGTGATAGTATTGATGGATTTTTTTCTTGCAGACGTGTATGTTTTGCACTGTTTTTTAAGTTTTATGTTGTATGTTTTGCACTGAATTTGATTTAATGCCCCCACGCCTGCGGTTGCACTTATGTTGTCTTTACTCAATACCGTTTTTCACAATGAAGCCATTTTGCTTCCAGAAAGGAAGTCGGTCTTGGCAGTGTGACCTGACAGTGTTTGTGACCGGAGGGTGGTTTAAGAATAGCTTAATTGCAGCTTTGCGCTGGGGGAGTTGTTGTCTTTGAATATCATTGACCTTTTTTTGTAGTCGTTCAATTTTCAAATACTAGCCCATCTCTTTAAAAGTTATAAAAAAAGGTAATCTGTAGATGCCCACTCGTGTAGGACGCATGAGGACAATACTCATTATAGGCTACACATGGATATGTTATTGATTAAGCCCGATGAAGACTTAATTCGTGAATGCTCAGTTGCCACAATAATCATCTGTTTTTATGAAATCCCGCTTAAAGCTTGGAGAGTTCCCTGCCAGACCGAGATGAGTGCAGTTGAGAATCTCGAGAAGCTATGTATTCACTGCGTACAGCACATTTGCCCTTTAGGACCCGGGATGCTTTGAGAAAGCTGCATGAAAGGAGCGACATATGTATTTCCCGAAACAGGGACATCTTTAGGATTTTGGGGGCCCTGTGTCAAACATATTTTGGAGCCCCCTTTTGGAACAGCTTGATATACATGATCCAGTTTCAGCAGTCTCATGCCCTCCCCGGCCAGGTCACTGAGCGCAGGACCGCACTGGTCCAAATTCTCAAATTCTTTACATCCTATTTTCAGGGATAGTGAAACTTTTTTTTAGTGGATGTTGCATGAGACATAAACACAGCATTTGTCTGCAAAATGTCTGTAATAGACTCTGACACATCACCCACAGTAAAATTAAATTAGTGGGAAAACAGTATTTATAACAATCTGTTTATGAATTATTCAAAGACATCAGGGCAGGCTCTCTGGAGACCAGAGCTGGCTCTATGGGCCCCACCTGAAAGGCTGAGGCCATGGGACAGAGCCCAATTTGACCAATGCTTAAAACGTCTCAAAGAGACAAGGACCTTTATGTACTTCCCCACATACAGAGAATAGATTAAACCCTTTGGTACACCAGGCCCTATATTCCTTCCTATTTACAGGAAACTGCAATTTGATTGCACAATGTGATGATCTACACTATACAACTGTATATTGTTTTTTTATAGGAATTTTTTATCACATCAGTTACATATACTGTGTATTTCAAACGTGTGACCTGCAAATTCAAATCCCTTCTGAGGCACTTCATAAAATTCACTGGCCCAGCTCAGTCATGGCCCTAGTAACATGAATTGGGGCCCTCAGGGTTAATTGGCTTTGTCAGGGTCATCTAGGGCCCCACAAAGTCTTTACATCAATCAGCCTAGTAAAAGGTGCTGGCGGCCTTAAAGAATGCACGTTGGTACAAAAAGCTAAAACGAATGAAGGCTCTCTGTATCACTCCAAAACATTCTAATCTAAAAAATATAAAATAAACACACAAACGGCAGAGTTCATAAATGGTGCAAATTATGCAACTCAGTCAGTACATAATGTCATTCCCACTGCATAGCCCTCTCCAGTGTTTAATTTGTAATAATGTAACTGCCAGGGCCCTAGGTATTCCTCTGGAGGTGCTGCAGCCTGCACCCCCTACTGCTCCTGATAGCACTGCCAAACATCAGTGCCAGAGAAATCCAATAGCACATCACATTACTACAAAAATGACCGTCTGGAGTCAGAGGTGCAAAAATGGCCTGGGTGTACAGGTATTATTTTCTTTTTAATCTATTACATTTTTGAAGGACTCCGTTCATGTGTTAATTTAAGAAATAATCAGACACCGCCATCATGTGATAAAATAGTTAAGTGCTGGTTATAACAAATACGTGCTGGTGCCAAAGATAGGAAACCACCGGCACAAATTAAGCACTGACGCTCTGTTATCATTAGCATGTTGAATAATCCCACGCCCATTTTATCTCTAGCATCTTACATCCATCCCTGCACCCTGGGCTTCAGCAGCACGCTCACACCATCTGATGCCGTTCCCCTTCCAACCCTTAACATGATACACCTGTATCACCAGCAGTCACCTCTCAGGCTCTAATGCATCACCTCGTCATTTACCTTATCATTGACTTATAGGATACACCCATCTGTTTTGAGGATAATTCTTACAAAGCCCTGATCTCTTCACTGTTGATTTGAACTAATCATATGAACTCCATCTTAGTGACATCCATTTAGAGCGGGTGCATCACCATCTCTTTATCCGAAGTGTCATCACTTGACTGATGCCTATAAAAAAGGACGGCATTAATCAAATATTTATATATTTCCTCACAGAATTAAATACTCTGATTTACTGCCTACAATCTGGCACATGCCCTATGTACTAGAACCTCTTCTTTTCAAACACAGGTTACAGTAATGTGCCCAGAGTCTAAAACAACATCTCTCAATATGCCAGGCTAGCCCATTGTGCCTGCTTCCAGGAAGGGATCTGTTGACAGTGACTTCCAAAAAGGCAATATGTCCAGTGTTGCAATTGATACATTCCAAATTTGAGGTTTAAAAGAGCTTGACAAGATATAGGAAGATCAGATTTTTTAATTGATCCTGATTATGACTTTTAGTGGCTAATATGACTGTGAGCCAGTGTCCATATGAGGTTGTATGTCAGAATATCAAGGTAACAAATATTGACACACAAAAATAACAACTGAACAATATCAACAGGCATGATCTCATCAAGGTATGATCAAGGTAAGGATTTGTACGTAATATAGATGTGTACAGATCAACCATTAACTGCACATATCTATATTTTGTATATATAAAACACAGTGGCGGTGATCACAGTGTAGTTATAGTTGAGTTAGAGTTTCATTAGGAAGAGTGGTTTTGTTTCTCTAATAAGGTTGGCACAGTTTGACGAATCGTCATGAAACTGTACTAAAAAAGTTTGTCTGCCTTACTTTCTTCTAAGAAAGCGTGGGTCTTAAAACATTATTTACCCATGTTAATTCATAAAGGAATCTTTGCTCTTCAATACATAAAATACAGCTGAAAGGAATCACTCTAAATTTGGCAGTAAATTAGAATTTTACTCAGGAGGCATGCTTTCTGTGGTTTGGTGTAAATCCGTTCAGTCATTTTTGAGAAATTAGTGTTTAAAGAGGAGTTTAGGGTGAGCATGAAGCGGTTAATGCACAGAAAAACATGTATATCTGAATGGTTGGTATTGGGTAAGTCATGTGGTACAGAAAAAATGCAGGCTTCTGATTAACTCCAGGAATTTTATCTCCTGTCCCCCATTCCGGTACTGCAGTACCAGTGCCAGAACTGTGGTATCAAGTGATGTGATTGGCTAGCTGCAATTCTGAGCAAAATGTTGTTAATGCCATTACAGAATCCAGGGACTCGTCTCTGTGCTCTAAAAATATTTTGAAAAGAGTCATGGGGGCAGGGTAGGGACACCCAGGCCGCAGGCACTTGTGGCGGGATCCAGAAGGAGCAGCCTAAGAGATTCAAATATAAGAAAATTGTCTTTCTGTGGGTACCGTGGTACTCTCACGGGACCCATCACTTCTCTCGTGAAGTGCCAAGGTACTCCCAAGCAGTACTGCGGTACCATGGATTGGAAGTGTTATGTGGCCTGTACTGCAGGAGTACAGCAGAACCTGCAAGATGACAGATAATGACCATGATGCAGGTTGGGTGCACATGGCTGAGGAACGAGCACAGCAGGGGTTGGGGGTCTGGGAGAGGTGACTATCAGAGGCCTGGCCCGATGGCGACCCCACCGGGTTGTTCAGCTGCGTTGGGGATGGAAGCAGACTTAGCCTTATTCCAAACTCCTTTTAGCAGAAGTGTTTAGATTAACATCATCACAGAAGCACCCAGAGGCATCAGGTGACCCATCTGCTCTACAATACAGTGGATAGGTCGCCTAATAAATGACACCTAGTAGCAGACACAACTGACTATGCTATAGAGTGAGATAAATGTCAGGTGGCACTAACCTGCAAGAGTTCACCAGAACCAAGAACTGCGTTATGGTGTCGAATAAAGGTTCGTCCGCCCACAGGCGGTACTATGCCACTACATTTTATTCATTATGCTGAGAACAAAATTGTTAGGGAGGGTTTGGGTGAAGGAATGTTAGTTCAGCCACACAAGGCCCATGACACTTAGTACCCTAGATGATGGGCATATAGAACAAAATTGGAAGCACCACCTTCAATGTTGAAAGGGTAGAATCAGAACTGTTGAGAGTGCTGAGATCCATGACTGTGTAGACTATAATATGTAGTTGTTGCATGCCAATAACCTAAAAGAAGATGCATTGTGAGGGACATGTTGATTTTATGAATCACTCAGAAGGTACTCTTCCAAGTCCTATAAAATATCAGACTTATATATTACGTTGCAGAGGTGGCCCCTTGGAGATGGGCTGAGGGTTTTTTTGATTTGTTTATCGGTAGATTTAACATGTGAGCTCACATCATATGGTTCCCTGGGCACATAAGCTTTCAAAATACACATATCACATTTTGCAATAACCATTTTCTGTTTGTAAATTCACTCTACTGGGTTAGCCATTCTGTCTTTGGAGGAGAGGGCGGGCTCTTGAATAGAGTGATGATTATAGTTGCAGTAGGTTTGAATCTTCTATACAGTGGCTCAGTCCTTGAAGACTGATCTCTGCAATAATTCTTGCTGCGCCTTTCTTATGGATATTTCTCCATTATTCATACAAAAATGAATAGAAGGGGAGAAACTACATATCTTTTTCACAACACAGGAGATAAGGAATTCCAGTGAACTGTTCTCCTCTGACACCGGCACAAGTCTCTTTCAGGGGAATGACAGCAACGGTTTTAATTGACTGCATAACGGTCAACATAAACCACTGTTACTTACAAAGAAACTTTGAAGTCCTATTAGTAGTACTGAGAAAACACAATCAAGGTGACCCCTGGTTTACTTTTGTTTCAAATTGGAATCACTCACTGTTAGTGACCACTGCTACATAATCTACAATATCACTAGATATGAGGGAAATTAATATTTCCAAAGCCCTTATATGCAACCCCTTTGACCAAATGTTTCCTGTCACTTGTCCTCCTGTCGTGCTTTAAGTCTGTCCCAACTTGGTTACTGCACCTTTCAACTCTTTTCGATTCTATAAGTTGTGATATACTGCAGTAAAAAAAAATTGAAGTACCTTAATGCCCTTGTGATGCAGGTGGCCTATCTAAAAGTGTCAGATAATTATATTCATTAAAAATCATGTCTAGACTCTGAATCATTGATTACTTAATTTACAAAAATGTCTCTTAGACCACTGACAATAATCAATCACTGACAGAGGATCAGGGACAGTCTTAACTAGTTTTCAGAAGGTGATGGAACAGGCTTCCTTTTTGCACAGGCTGGTTCTTGTGCAGCAATCCAAGACAAACAATGGGCCTAAACAACTGGTTGGAACGAGAGCAAGGAAACACCAAGGGCCCAATTCACAAACATAGGGCCTGAATAGGACCTTGGCGCAGGGGATTACAAACGTGACGTATATCCCGTCCACCGTATTATGAGTTCCATAGGATATAATGCAACTTGTAACAAGGCGGGCAAGACAGAGTAATTCCCTCAGCTAAGGTCATAATCAGGCCCTAAGTTTGTATGTGCAGCTTTACTCAATTATGAGATCGACTCCTACACCGAGGTGAACCTTATTAGTTTTGCTATTCACCATTTCCAATTGGAGATTACACGCAGGCAAAGACTTAAGAGTCACCTTTCCCTCAGATAAGGTGGCGGGACTCCTACATTTGAGTTTATAAGGAGGAAGATAATATTAATAGCTCTTCACTTGTGTGTTGAGATTCCCACCACCAAGGCCAAGATCTCCGTGCTGGATACAAGGAAGTTGAATAGTGCATTCTTTATCTAAAAAAAAATCAAAAATAATTTTAAACAAATAATATTAACGTATGTCTAATCAAGTAAAATATGCAGCACACTACCCCCAATAAAACTGTTTTGTTTTAATATGTAGATTAAGTTTTTTTGTTACCTTTTTGTTTTTACTTAAACTTCACAATTAAAAAACCTGCACTAACTTACATCTTTATTTTTTTCAATTTGTAACAAACTTGATTATAACTATGTTTTAAATTAATGTTACCAATTTTAAAATTATTTGTTTTAAATATTTTATAGTTATATCTATGTATTGTAAAATAATAAGATTTAGCATTACTTATGCTTACATTTTATTAATCTCATGAAAAAGTCACAACCCTTGTCAGGGTGAACCCTCCAAGTCACTAAATTAACTTGTGCTAAATAATTATGACGTACCAAAACAGCAGTACAATTGAACTGAAAAACAAAGTCCCAAACCAAATAAAAAAAAGAATAACATTTAATCAACAAAATTACAGCAAGGAAGTAAAGGGAACTGAAACTATGGAATTTAAAGTTTTAAGGTGGAATAGCCCAAAGAAACATATGGTGCCAGTAATAGTCAATGGTTGTCCTAGATCTGGATTTAGGTGCAGTTTGATGCTGCCCATGACAGAATGGGGGTTGGCTACACCAAGTAAGGTCACCATGGTCAAAAATGTTACCTTCTGACTATAGTCCTTTAAGTCCAAATCCAGTACAGGAGTTCTCTTCTCCAGCCCCCAGGATTTCAGGGTAGGCATTTATCGACTCAGATGGTAATTAAGTCAGAGACCAACAGCAGGATCCAGTCCAAGTCCCACTGCCACTGGTGAGCCGAGCAACCGCAGGAAAGGGTGTCTTATAGCTTACTGTGTTCTTGTATCCTTAAGAGGAGGTCCTCCTTATGACATTGGGAGTCTACGTGTTTGTCTTGAGTACAGGAGGGAGCAGGTACAATTTGTCAGAGCTGTTCTCAGGCTGCCAACAGAAGGTTCAGTCCTCTTCAGATCTTCCTCAGGTCCAGGAATATTTTGAACTGGGTGACTAAATGTGCCACATTTAAGTTGGCACAAGCTAGTGCATGGGCATGACTCTCTGGCATGCCCTAACCAATGGCTTAAAACTTCCTGGGTCTAATCCTACTCAATGTGGGCATTTGAAAGATGTTGAAAGTCTTTAGCAACACTAAACTTTGGCTCTGCTAGGTGGGGCTGTGTGTGTGGAAGTGTACTATAGTAATCCTAGTGCCTAGTATCTTCCCACATCTAACACTATAATCCAGTTTGGGCTAGTCATTGCACCCACAATAAACCCAGAGACAAAAATCTGATAGAAAAAAAGTATTTGTTTCCAGCAACCAGTCAGTGGATACACAAGAATTATTTTGGCACCCTGTTTCATTTCCTTTCAAGAGTGTCCCCAGTGTGATATGTAAAATCCTAGAGACAGAAGTCTGGTAAAACAAAAGTAGGGTTTGCCAGCAACCGGACAGTAGATCAACAAGAATTCCTTTAGCATCTTTTTTCCCTTACTTTCAAGTGTGCCCCCAGTGTTATATATAAACCCAGTCATTTCAAGCAGGATTTAACATTGAAGCAGTATTTGACACTGTAATGTCAAAATGTATTCTCAAAGTTCCACTCTGAATATTTTGTCCATTCAAATCAGCTTATTGTTTGCTCTTGGAAGGCACTTCACACCTTTTTCACACCTATTCACATGGTAATTATTGGCTGGTAGAAGTGGGAGAGTAAATGCAAATTTAACTTCTAGGGGCTTCAGGCAGGGAAAAGGAAACTTTCTAAAAATTACTTTTGCTTAATATTTATTGAATGTTCAACTTCACCACTGAATTGTAGTTTTATGAACAATTAAAATAGTTGTTTTATTATTTTTCTAGCTAGTCCCATTCCCAAGATACAGTATTAGGATTTGGAAACTTTATTCTGGCTTTCTACATGGGACAGCTATGCTTTCAACAGTGAAAATAGCCTGTAGATGATAGTCACTATAAGGACATGCGAATAGTAAATTCTACATTTTCTACTTTTAAATACCATGCACCCTGCTGAGTGGGTGACAAGTCCTACATAGGGGGTGACTCATTAATATGTAAAAGATAAGTTCTGATCTGTCAAAAGGGTTTTTTCAATGCTACAGTCAGGCTACACTGGAAGTCTGAAGCTGTATTTTACACTGCCACTGTAGTGGATGGCACAATGGGTGCTGAAGTCCATTAGTGACATTTAACTTCCAGGCCCTGGGTACATTTTGTATCATGTACTAGGGACTTCTAGCTAAGTCAGACATACCAATTTAGAAGCAGCGGCACCTACTTCTGGTTAGAAGGGGAAAGTGCACAGAGTTCTAAAACCACCAGAAATATAGGGTCTAGCAAAAGTCTTAAAATCAGGGGTGACCACACTGAAAATACAGATTTTCTACACGTGTTTTATTTTTATGTGGGTGTGTATTTTGTAATAGCATGTCCTTCCCAAAATCCATCCTTAAATTGCCCTACCTCCCCCTATTCAGTAGTCATTACTCCGCATGTTACCATTACTCCCCTTGCCCCACCCACAATTACTTCTAAAACCTATATCTGTGTACAGACCCGGTGCGGTGACCTTCACATGGAAAATATAGGAGAGGCTGAGGTAGAGATGTCTGGTCCTAGGTTTGTGATTTGCATTTTGTAGTACACAAAGTAGTGCTACTCAAGTGCTACATACTGCAAAATGCCTTTTGTGAAGTAGGCCCTACGTCTTATGGCTTTACCTTGAAATTTTTAAAAGGGATTTTGCAACCCTTCCTGGATTGCAAATAGGAGAGGTGTGAAAAAGTTGCCTCCGTCCTTTTTGTGATTCTGAAAGCAAATGTGATTGCTGGGGCAGCACCCCAATCCATCATTATTTTTCACCCCACGTCACTTCAGTTTCACCCTAGCCATATACACATCACTCTTGACCCTGACACAGTAGGAATAGCCCAACCCGAACCGGCAAGCCAGGTCCTCTCTGAACCGGAGCACAAGCAACTCAGGACCCATTTTGCCTTACGTATGTGCTCATTAGCCAGGTTCAGCCGGGTTCCAATGACACAATGTAATTGTTCCAGGAATACAGTTGTGTTTAAAATAAAGGAGTCTTGTCCAGCGATACCTTTGAAGAAAAAACCTTCTCTCTCCATCACATGCTGAGCGAACGAAATGTTTGGTATACCCAGGACTTTATCTACATCATATGCTGATATATTATTCAAAACATGTTTTTCCAACTTGGCTTCAACTGTGTTTGCACAGTAGCGATGTAAAACATGTTTGTTTAAAGAAGAAACTGGATCATATCTAAAGGTTTGATTTGATTTTTTATTGAAGATGATTTTAATCTCTATTTGGTTAATCATTGTTTGCTTGGTTTTGGCCAATTAATATGTTTTATAGTTGGGGTGGTGTGAATGCATGTTCAAGTAAGCTCTTTGAAATATTTGGGGTAAGTCGATTGAGCTTGGAAGGTGGAGGAACCCAGCAATGTGCAATAAAAATGTGCTGGATCATTAGGGAGAGGATGAGAGCCCAAAGTATCCCTTAAACCTGGCTTCTTCAATGCACCTCTGCAAAAGTTGTGGTTCAACTTTCACTCTACTGAATGGCACCTCTGTATGTGGCACATATTAGCCACAGTGAGCATATTACCAGCCAGAGCATTCACTCCCAGAAACATTTATAGTTGACGTGGTAAACAGTGATAGGCTGAGGAAGTCATGTTGGTTATTGTTTCCCCTGAGCTGGCATTGCTATCTAAGAAATTAGGGATGTTGTTTGGCTAGTTATTGATTGGCTGAAGCTGAAGAATTTGCTCTCTCGTTGGTGCTGACTGCTTAGCACTGCCATTGGTGGCCCCTAGAGGATTTCTGCCTCTAAGAAGAGAACTGAGTGTGCTTTTTCAATTAAGGGAGATAATGCGCTTTTGTTTGAATTAATAAGAGAAAATTCCAAACCAAGAAGTACACAGTGCTTGTTAAGAAGAATCTTGATCTTTAGGGATTCTCAGAGAGCGCGATACAGGTGCTATCCCCTAAGAAGTAACGTAAAGCAAAGCATCATTAGTATGACGCCTTATTGGATCAGATGATGTTGCTGAAAGGGTCCTGGTATGCCTTATTACATAATGGAGTCACAGACATGAACTGTGTGAGGTGTCTCATGCAAGGCAGAGAAATTTCTGATTAATTGTTCCAAGCTTACTATTGTGTGATTTCTCTGATTTATGATTCACTCTGTAGAATGCAGTCCTGAGTTTCAAAATTATTAGTCTGGTGTTGAAATCTAGGACCAAGTGGGTTTCTTCACTTATTTTGAGTAGGGTTGAATCAACGCAGGTTGTCTAGTCTGCAGGGGTGGTGGAGTGGAAAGTAACTATTTGCCGAAATTCCATCCATTCCAGTTCCTTTGTGAGTGTATTCAAGTTGGAAATATTTTGTTATTTTGATTTGAGTTTCTTTGGATATTTTGAGCATCCAGTTTATTTTTGTTTGTGTGAATGAGGCTGGGGTTGCACCTTGAAAAAAAGGGGCATCGAGGAGGTTCACTATGTGTAGTGTCTTTAAAATATAAATTGTTCTTAGAACACATTTAGTGTAACTAGTTGAGTAGCAATTAAGAATGATAACAGACCAGGAGACTATAGGTTTGTCATCAGTGGCTTCCATAATCTTGTCAATTTTCAAACAGAAGAGTCATTTGAGGTCACAGCATGTGACATAGGACAGTGTTCGTGATGTCAAGTATCAGGATCTTATTTTCAGCTTCTGTGATCTTGGCACATAGTAGCATATTTTCTGTATGACAGTTTTTAGTTATTTACTTATTTATTTAGATATTTTGTTGAGGGATGCATTTTCTCTTTTGGACATTTCTGAGTAATGTGCTATCAGCTACACTTTGAGGGGGACTTAGAGTGCAGTGAGGGGAGTGAGGCCACCTTGCGATTTTCTCTAATTTTATTCAACCTTGGCATCAGAATCAGTTCTATATTAGTGTGAATAATTATGTTTAATGAGTTTCTAGACAACCTGTAGTTTGGTTCAGTTCTCAAGTTAAGGTTCTGATCATTCTATAGTGAGTGACCGTGGATGTGTTTGAAAACATGTATGGTGATCAGATGTACAGAAAGCAATCACTGGGCCTAGTTAGATATATAATCCCTGAGAAATGCACACCTTTGCCAGAATAAGGCTTAACAATTATTATCTTATTTTTTACAAATACATTTACTGCACAAACCCAGCCAATAGTTAGTAAATGGTTAGTAAAGCATTTTACATGTAAAAACAGAGACATCAAAACAGAGTGAAAATAATACCATGGAAATTGCAAGGAGAACATTATTCTATGGTGTTTAGGTGTAGTTTGAAAAGGCAACTTTTTGTACTTTTCATTAAGAGGAGCAAAATTGAGTAAAGTGGAAAACTATTTTAGACTCTGGATCTTGGCATGAAAAGGCCTGGTTCTCATTTTTGATTTTTCGGGATTTAAAGTAGGAAGCTATTTTTTCCTCTGGACTTTGATTGTTCTCATGTAGTGTAGGCACTGTTTCTTAGGTAGGCTAGACCAAGCTGAAGCACTTTTTATGAGTCAGGACATTTTGAATTTTAGTTTGGTTTTCAATGAAAGCTTCTAGATATTTTGAAATTTCCAGCTTTGATGGCCTATTGCTGTGTAACTTGGATGATGGGACCATCCGTATTCATGCTGTTTCATTAGCTATCAGGCATTTTCTTTCCTTGGCGTTTATATGTATTGTAAAGCCTTCATGCCTCCCAGTGGGTTCCCCTACTTGGTGCACTTGTTTTTCAAAAACAGTGAGGATGAATATCTATACTAGTGAGGTCTTTTTCTACCGTCATTGAAACCTGGGGTTTGCCCTTGTGGGACTTCTCGACCACACCTTTCCTTAAACAATTGTCTGTATATTTGTTGACGAATCCTTGTCTACTAGTCATATCTGTCTTCCTCTGGGTACCCTTGTCATGACTGAATGTAATCAATTATAGTGGCCTTCTACTTCCCACAAAACCTTTTAATGGTGTTGGTTGTTGATTATCTCTATGATCTTACTTCCCCCGCGCTACCCCGTTCGGGTTGTTAGCGTCCTGATGAAGGTGGTGTCCATCATTCGGTCAAACCGAAATGCTGGTCAGGGCTATTTTTAGATGGATGAAAGACCAGCAAACGCTTTCAGCTGCATTTGGATTTGGAAGGATTATATGTTATGTTGTACTCATCTGAATACTTTGGATATAAGTTTTGTGTATACTAATAGTTGATCCTCCTGTGTAACATCGAAGGTATTTGTCTGGTCGCTTAGTTTCCATGAGATAGAAATAATTAATTATAGTACCCCATGATGTATTGAGGCAATGTTTTGATCTGTTAAACCTAACCTCTGGAAGGGTAGCGACAAATGTGCATTTGTGATTTGGATGGTTTATGGTCCTTTAGAATTATGGGTGAGTACAAGAGATGTACGACTGTGAGTGATTGATATGTGTGTGAGTTGAATTAACAGCAGACATGAAAGTTTGTAGGGGGAATATCTAATATAATTATATGTTTTCTGGTGATGTCATTGAAATAATGCAATTTTGTACTTTCTACATAGTGTATACTTTATGTGAATAAATAACATATAGGCATTACTTTCTGTGTTTGTTCAATAAATCGTTGTATATTCAACTGTTTGGCTCGATATACTGATTCTGTAATTGAATGTGGGAAGAATCATAATAGAGTCAAATAGAGGCGTGGTGTGGTTAATTTTTTGATTTACAGTTTTGTTTCTCCTTATAGGGCCTGCTCTTATTTGCTTTAGGTGTCCTCCATTGTATTTCCGAAATCTCCAGTGAAGACATTTGTACAGTAGTGATTAGCATTAGTGTGAAATGGTTCATTCAAGTGGTAATGGAAGGTAGGGTTGTTTCCTGGAGGGTAGTGAGTGTGTAGGTATATATTTTGTGAACAAAGATGGTACAATTCTGTTTAGCCTTGTTCAGAATTGATATCAGGTGAAGGTGAGGGTGAGTCTGGGATTACACGGTTTCATTTTGCTTTGTCTATAATGGATAGGTCTCTTTCCTCCATACTAGTCTGGTCTATTTATGTGTAGAATGACATAGCCGTTTGGTATGAGATTGTCAAACGAGGACACTGAGGCAGCCAATTAAAAAATGAATTGTTTTCTGTGGAAATAAAAATTCACAATTCTCACAATGCCACAGATCCTTTATGATCTGGACAGTCCCACAGACATTAGCTGCGGTTGAAAGTAGGACAGGAACATTTGCAGTTTGCTGTGTTCCATTTTGACCACACCAGTGCCACTCAGGTGTCCATGAAAGTGAAGGCAGTGGTCATGGCCAGTATTTTGAGTAGGAGTATATCAGTATTCCTGTACCTCAACAACTGTCTGTTGAAGGCATATCTGCACAGTCAGCTGTGACCACCTCAGGTTGACGGCAAATCTCTTGCCTTTATTGAGTTTACTATTGACGAGCTGAAGTTCCACTTGACTCCTTTGCAAAGGCTTCCATTCATTACAGCAGTCCTGGACACAGTGGAGTTCAGGGCTTTTGGGATATGATCCCAAAGTTTCAGGCTCAATCTTGGAGCATGGTAAGAGCTGCAGTGAGCCTTCTTGGCCTCTTCGGCTCCTCTTTCCTCCTTGTTAGCAATGCCAGATGGCACACACAGGCTCTGTAATGGAATCAGAAGTTCAATGGGCCCAACATCATGGCAGTCTGACTGAGTCTATCCAGGTCTCAGATGAGGTAGCTCAAGATCTGCAGTGGTGGCTTCTCAAATGCAGTTTGTTTAGCAGCATGTCTCCCTTTCTTCCACAACCAGAGCTGATGGTGGTGAGGGGTGGCTGCTCAAATGCAGTTTGTTCAGCAGCATGTCTCCCTTTCTTCCACAACCAGAGCTGATGGTGGTGAGGGGTGGCTGCTCAAATGCAGTTTGTTCAGCAGCATGGCTCCCTCTCTTCCACAACCAGAGCTGATGGTGGTAATGAAATCTTCCTTGAAGGGCTAGGTTGGCTACAGGGGAGGGAGGTGGAGAGTAAGGGACTTTGCTCTTTAGTGGAATGTTGGCTTCACAACAATCTGCTGGAGTTCCAAACCATTTGTCTGGCTCTGAAGGCCTTCCTTCCATCCATCAATAGGAGTCTGGTGTAGGTTGTCATGGAGAACAACACAGTCATATGATACTGCAACTGTCTGGGTAGAGGGGAGTCCTTGGTCCTGTATCAGCAGACTATGGAACTTTGAAGGTGGCTGCAATGTCAGGGCATTTTCCTGAGTGTGAAACACCCCTCAGGGTCCCTCAATGGCAAAGTGGATGAACTGAGCAAGAGGTGGTTGCCAGATCATTAGTGGCATCTACATCCTGAGGTGGTTCAGGACACCTTCTTGCAGTGTGTCACCATTGAGAAAGTGCAGTGTCTAAGGTTTTGTGTGTTAAAGTTTCAGCCAGAACACATGCTAGTAGATGCATTCCAGCTGAATTGGAACATGGGATTCCTGCAGTCCTTTCCACCCCTCCCTCTCTTTCCCACAGTTCTCAAAAACATCATGAACAATAGGGCCCAGGTCATTTTGCTGGCTCCGGAGTGGGGCAGGACAGTGTGGTACCCAGACCTTCTTTGCGTGAACATCTGTCCTCTGATCAGGCTACTATTTCATAAGGATATCCTTTCTCAGCAACAAGGCTGAGTCCTCCACTTCAATACGCTTAATCCAGACCTACATGTTTGGCAATTGAGTGGTTGCAGCTGACTGCATCTGATCTGCTACCTGAAGTGATGAAAATCATCCTTGCTACCTGGGGCCCTTCCACAAAATCCATTTATGCTAGGATCAGGGACAATTTTGTGACCTGGTGTGGCACTTGCAAGACTTCCCCTTTACAGGCAAAAGTGTTGGATGTCCTTTTGTTTTGTTACATCTTTGGCATAGAAAGGCCCTGGGCACTCTTAAAGGGTATTTGTCAGCTTTTTCAGCCTTCCTACATTTGCTGGACCAACCATCCTTGTTTAAATCACCTTTTGTGATGCATTTTATTAAAGGTTTTGCATGTTTCTTCCTAAACCATGTATGATGCCACAGTGGGACCTTATGTTGATCTTCATGTTTTTCATGTGTACGCTCTTCATGCCGATGCATAGCTGCTCCATAGCCGCCCTGACTTTACAGCCTGTATTCCTCATTGTGCTTTAGGTGTGCCCAGGGCCTTATTAAAACTTTGCAACTTTTGGATTATCCACAATCATGTCTCAGTCTGTGGAGCCATCAGCAGTTGCTGCTGATTTGGTGTTTGAGCAGAAGAGGTTGGTAACCTATTTGGGGCATCAGCTCAAAAGGTTCTGTAAGGAACTCAAGTGTCACTTTTTGTGACTTAACGCCACCTTGTACATAAGGCCCCTTCACATGCAGCACTTTGCATGGAAGGGGTGTGCAGTGGGTGTTGTTGTGGGTGTGCCACAGCGACACCCATTGCTTTTTGATGCTGCCTCAGATTTACGAGTTTTTGTAAACCTGAGGCAGCACCAAAATCTAACGCCACCCCAGGGGTGGCATTAGCATGGAGCATGGAGCATCGAGGAGTAATGCTTTCATTTCTCCTCTTTTTTGCTCTTTCATAGAAAGAGCAAATCACCATTTAAGATTGTTTTTGTGCAGGAAGATGTTCCTTTCTGCACAAAAATCAATCTCCCCCACAATGCAGCCATTCTTGCACTATGGTGCAAGGGTTACTACGTTGGTGCAGGGCAGAAATTTTAGCACCAGGGCAGGGAGAAACACAGGGGTGCGCCGTATTCTAGCAAATAGGGTGCTTTGAAAATTATGGTGCGCGACGCTGCCATATTTGGCGCAGCAACGCACACAGTCATTTTCTGTTAATCTGGCCCTTGATCCCTAGACCTGGCTTGAGTGTGTGGATTCCTTCTACAGAGCACTGGATAGTTAGATGAAGGGCAGTGAAGCAACAGATTATCAGGGGTGTACAATTTGTTTGTTTGGGAGCACTTGTCTAGTCTCTGTTTTCCACAGCTGCATCAGCACTTGATTAACAGCAGGCTTACTGACCACAAGAAGCTTGCTCAGAAGGCAGACTGTTGGGTGAGTAGTAGAGTGCACAAGAAGTTGTATGTGGGAGACTGTGCCAAGGGTGGGTAGGGTACCTAACTGAAGAGGGAGGGTGAGGTCAAGGAAGACACAGACATGTCCCTGGATAAGGGCGAGCAAAAGATTCCCATGTTCCTTCTGAGAGGAAGGAGGGAGATTCTGGTGGGGCGTGTGGCCCAGGCCACTTCATTTTCAACCCCGTTGCTTTGAGTGTTCCCAGCTAGGACACAAGAAAGAGGACTCTGTCTGTCCTAAGAAAACTCCCACTGGTGGCCCCTCCACAGAGGTGGCCAATGTGGCCTTAGGGGGAGATAATCCCCATGTACAGGTCAAAGACCATGGCGTAATCTCCGTTAGTTGGAAGGTGAACTCAGAGGGTGAGTTGGTGATCCCAGAGGGAGGGAGTTGACACTTCCACCAGGTGCAGTGGCGGGGGCCCCAGACACGGGCTAGGAGGACCATGGTTGTGGAAAGGCTAGTTTCTCCAGAGCAATACACTGGCCAGGTGTTTAGAGTGACTCCAGCCCATGGGCAGGACTTTTTCCACTCCGTGGCTATAGTGTTCCTAGAGTGAGATGGGGTGGGGAGGTGACCCAGAGAAGGGTCATAGTTATCCCCAGGTGCCTGTAGGCTGCATTATGGGGAATGAGTTGCCCCTGGTGTCAGGGGAACTGGGAGGGGCAGCTGCTAAAGGCACTCTAACATGTCAGTTTTCTGGGGGTACCACTCCAAAGAGGAAGGTACAGGACCCCTTCTAAAGGGACAGGAGGAAGGAGAACCCACCCCTGTCCTCAGCTCAGCCTGAGGATACAGATACTAAGTTGAGTGAACAGTCTCAGGATAGCACCAGCTGAACTGGTGGGAGGTGAAGTGGAAAAATAGTGCAAGGCTCCTTGGGCTTCTGCCCCCACTTTTTGAAACCACAGATTCTAGAGACCCTGGGATGGCCTAGGGCCTGGCTCTTGACACTGAGAGCTGTCAGTGGCCTCTGTTGGTTGCTGTCCTTGTGGTCAGCTTTTTCCCTGGGTTGGGGACCGAAGTGAGACACATCACACTTTTGGCCATGGTGGTACTGTCTGCCTACTGAGAAGCATCTGTGAGCAAAGTAAGTTTAAGTGCTGCACAGATGGAGGTCACAGAGGAGGAGAAGGGTTCCCCCTGAATTACTTTAGTGGGCCCTGAGAGTGTAGCCAGAGGGATCCACCTTGGTCCAGAGAGGTGTAGAACTGGCAACAGCTGCTGCTGCAATAGTGGGCCATTGTCAAGGTTCTTTTGCCCTAAGCAGGGAAGCCCAGCAAGGTATTGTTTGACCTACCCTGACTTTAGGTTGAAAATTGCCCTTTATGCAGTGCTTCCCCTGTGTTTTTGGCTTCTGACCTCCTGTTTTTAAGCCTTGCTGAATTTCGTTTTTTGCTGGCTTTAGGACTCTGGACACTTTACCACTGCAGACCAGTGCTAAAGTGCAAGCCCTCTTTGTCTAAATGGTACTGGTGATTGGTTTATCTATGATTGGTATATTTAATTTACTAGTAAGTCCCTAGTATAGTGCATTAGCTGTCTCCAGGGTCTGTAAATCAAATGCTACTAGTGGGCCAGCAGCACTGATTGTGCCACCCACATGAATAGCCCTGAAAACATGCCTCAGGCCTGCCATTGCAGCGCCTGTGTGTGTAGGATTACACTGCAATGTCGACCTAGCAAGTGCACCCACTTGCAAGGCCCAAACCTTCCCTTTTATTACATGTAAGTCACCCCTAAGGTAGGCCTAAGGTTGGCCCATGGGGAGTGTGCAGTGTATTTAAATGGTAGGTCATGTACTGCTGTGTATTACGTGTCCTAATAGTGAAATACTACCAAATGTGTTTTTCACTATTGCAAGGCCTATCTCTCCGATAGGGTAACATGAGGATTTGTTTGAAATATATTTTAAGAGTAATTTCCAATTGGGAGCAGATAGAGATGTGGAGTTTGGGGTCTCTGAACTCACAATTTAAAAATACATATTTTAATGAAGATGGGTTTTAAATTGTATGTTTGAAAGTGCCCCTTTTAGAAAGTGGGCCTTTTCTTGCTTAACCATTCTGTGCCTCTGCCTGGTTGTTTCTGTGTCAGGATGGCAGTTGAGCTGTTTGTGAATTCACTCTAGACCGTTACACAAAGGGAGCAGAGGTGTGCTGTGCATATTCTAATGGGTCTTCCTGGGCTAGAGTGGCGGGGGAGCTGACACTTGCACCTGAATAGGGCTGTACCTGTTCTTAATGCAGTCTCCAACCCCCCGGAGTGTGTCTGGGTCAGGGCAGCAAAGACAGGGTCTTGTTCACTACAAAGACCCTCCTTTGAGTTTGCCTACTTCAGAGGCAAAAATTAGTATAAGTATTGGACCTCTGAGACTACAACTTTAGAGCACTTCTGGACTGAGGAAATTCTGCCAGGAAGAAGACCTGGATGCCGTAAGAGGGACTGCCTCTCTGCCTGTTGCTTTGCTGTGCTGGCCTGCTGCTTCCTGCTTCTGTCCTGGGAGGGAAAGGACTGGACTTTGCTTTCTACATCCTGCTTTCCAAGGTTCTCCAAGGGCTTTAACTGAGCTTGCCTCCTGTTAGAAGGCTCAGGGACATCAAAGACTTAATCTGGCAGTGCCTGGACTTGTCTGCTGAGAGTCCTGACTTGCCAGTGGTTCCAAATCCAGTCCCTGGGCCCTTGGAAGTGGAAACTGGTGTCCTGAGGAAGAAAATCCACCCATTGGTGCACCACAGCTGAAAATCGACGCACCACCTTGCTTGCGGCAGAAGAAGCGATGCAGCACCTGTCTTGCGGTGGAAGAAACTATGCAGTGCCTGAAGGACTGATGCAACGCCTGTTCCACTGCATCTCCATCATCACAGAGCATCTGGATTTTCCCACACATTGTCCCTTTCTCATCCACCCTGCACTGCAGCAAGGAACCGAGGCTGCGTGACCAGAAACTGATGCATCACTTCTCCTCCAACGAGAGAACCAACGCATCACTGCCCCTGCCAATTAGGAATTAATGCATCACCTCCCCTGCCAGCAAAGAACCAATGCATTGCCTCTCCTGCGAAGAGAGGATCAATGCATCACCTTCCCTGCCAGTGAGGAACTAACGCATCACCCCCCATCTGCGCAGTAAGGAACCAAAGTAACACCTTGTTTTTCCAGTCTCACCTCCTCTGAGTGCCTGCGTCATCTTTGTTTTGGACAAATCCCAGGTACTGTGTGTTAAAAAGATACAACCATTGATTCCTCTCTATTAAGACTCATTTCAACTTTTAAAAAGTGATATATTTACTTGTATAGGCTGTTTTTTGTCATTTTGATCATTTTTTATTCAGATAAATATTGGCTTTTTTTCTAGACTGGTGTAAAGTCCCTTTGTAGTGTTTCCACTATGTTACTGTCTGTGTGTGTTTGTGTGTGTAACAATACTTTACACATTGCCCCTGAGAAAAGCCTTACTGCTTGAGCCAACCTACCAAGCTACCAAGGGGGTGAGCAGGGGTTATCTTAACTGTGTGACTCCCTTACCCTGACTAGGTTGAGGGTCCCAACTCGGACAGGATGCAAACCACTGCCAACTAGACACCCCATTTCTCACAAGCCTTTAACATTGATTGCACCAAGTACTGTTAGTGGACCATCAGTTTTTGTGGGGTTTTCCACAGCAAAGAAAGGAAAGGCTGTGCAGAAAAGGACCCTGTTGAGGTGGGCAGTCCTCAGCATTAAGATTGGCTATGCCCTGGCTAAGAGGCAACCTCCTGAAGTTATGACGGCCCACTTTACTAGGTATAAGGATGCCGCCACTACATTGGCACCCATCATGCCTGAACTTGACATCTGCCTGGCCTCTACGCGGGCCTCAGTGCCCATTTTCATGAAAAACAACTGCCTATACAGCCAGGTCTGATGGGAAGGGCATTTCGCTCCTTTGGTCCTGCATGTGTTTTTGGTCTACTCCTTGGATCCTCTGACTGTTGAGGTACTGCTTTCATATCTATTCAAAGGTGTGGAATCTGCAGTTAGACATATCCATCAGAATAACAAGTTACTTACCTTCGGTTACGCTCCTTCGGGTGGATAGTCTGTCTAAATCCAGATTGTTCACTAAACTCCTATCCCACACCCCTTCTATGGAGTGGCATTTTTTAGAATCTAAAAGCTTCTCAAGTACTTGTTCATCGCGCTAGTACAACAATTGTTCACAGTCCAGTCCGAGGGTGCTAAAAAGGAAAAGAGAGGAAAGTGGCGTCAGCGTGCAGGAATGTCGCTCTTTCACTTGTGGGGTGGCGTGGAGTCGCCCAGCGGTTTATAGCGAGAGAAAGTTTTCCTGATCCAGTCTGTCACCTGGGGAGTATTCTAAGGTTAGGAATCCGTGGTTAGCAGAGTATTCACCGTAAGTTAGGTACCTGTTCATTACGAGGGACAAAGCACACAACACGAGCATCTCAAACACACTATTAAATATAGAACACTGTTTGTTTTTTTAATTCATCAAGTATAGAAGCACAGACAGAGGTCATCTGTAAGCATCTTAAAATCAATCCACCTGCTACCCTGGAATCCAGCCGAGCACTTGCAGTGGAGTATAACCGTAATATGATGACCTGTTCTCGAAATTGGTCTGGGCCACTGAGTGTCTCACCGGAAAGCTAACCCATCTATGATTCTTCCTTCTCCAGTTTTACTACTCTTTCCGCTATTTTTAGTGCAGATGTATCAAATTAAATCATGCTTGCATGAATATTGGTTAAACTTGTCTACATGCTTTTCTAAAATTGACTTTACCGAGTGCAGTATAAAAATAGACCCGGAACGCTGTCTTTTCCCATCTGGGAATGCTTTCTAAAATAGAAACAGCTTCTCTGGGCGATATTCTAGACTACAGTATTGCACTATGAAAGCTATTTCCTTGTTTTCAATTACTGCCATTTATCCTTTGTTCTCTAAACTGTCGTGCTCACCCTAATAGTACTGATTTTAGTCAACGTATCGCCTCAATTTGCATCTCGTTTGCAAAAGGTAGAAGAGTACAAAACAATAAAAAAAATCAAAAAGAGCAAGATGCTCACATTAATATTGATGCTATATCTTTCCATTTTATTGAGTTTAATTGAGTCTGTATTTGATTAGAGCTCTTCCAGTTTAACAAGCTTTGATATAAATGCTTATGTTTCTAATAATATAAAGATGCAATCTGTCTTAAATAAACATACCGGAAAATGTGATGACGCACAATACCACAAATGTGCTGGGACCGACAAAATAATCCTACTATATAATTCACTACACATCTAGAACTCACTGAAAATATTACTCAGGCCGTTTAGAGCTTTGCACAAAATCGGGCATACATACTGCTTGAGAGTAAATTACATTGATCTAAGCATCCTTTATTTTCTTTGCATCAGATTTAGTCACCCAAACAAAAATGGCTAATAATGTGCACACACGGGATTGCCACCTTTTATGCAACTGTTAGTTCAGCATTTTAGATCGTGCGGGCCCCTGGCGTAACAATGATGCGTCCGGCTGAATGTGGTGGGGCCCCCAGGCCTCCCATATTTCACAGATTGTCATTTGCCTTGGGCTCAACGGGGACCCCTTGAAGGGCTGGGGGTTCCCTGAAGGATTGGAGGCCCCACTGCACCGCAGGGCCTGCAGAAGTCTGCTTTAGCCCCTGATTTTGGCTTGTTCTAAGGGCAGGTGTAAACTGGAGCACAAACCATGAGCGAGTGCAAGTTGTGTTCCTGTAAATGGGTGATAGTCTTAAAACTGTAAATACCTTGGGTACCAATTTTTGCTCAACTGCCAGGGGCTAAATGACCCCATTGTTGTTTTGTCTTCAAAGGTGAAAATACCCCAGCCTTTGAATTGAAAGGTCGCAGAGCTGTTATCTCTGTTACCTTGGTTTGGGCCCGATTCACAAAGGGCCAGATGTATCAAGAAAGGGCTTTGCGAATCGCAAATAGCTATTGTTAAGAAATCACTATTTCCGAGTCACAATATGCCATGTATCACTATTGCGATTCGGAATTAGCGATTTCTTAAAATTCGCTATTTGTGGTTTGCGAGGCCCAAATACCGAATCGCAATTTGCGTTCATGCGATTCGGTAATTGAAAATCGCAAATTGCGAGAACGCACAGCTGGAGGAGCCTGATGAAATCACAAGCAGGAAGTGAGTCATCCCAGGCAGTTTGCAGGTGCCACACCCAAAGGAGCACTCTGAGAGAGACAGCCCAGCCACAGTGAGCAACTCTGTGAAGAAGGCAGGACTACAGAACCACCATGGACACCTCTGCACAGGGAAAGGAGAAGGGAGAAAGGAAAAGGAAACTAAAGTTTAGTGAGCAAGAACTGGAGGCGCTCACAGAGGAGGTGGTGAGGAGCCATGATCGTTTGTTTGGTAAAAGCTCACTCCAGGTGCCTGAGAGTGAAAAGCGCAGACTCTGGGCAGACATTCAGACCAAAATCTGCACTGTTGGAGTTGCGCAGCACTCTGTGGAGGAGATAAAGAAGAGGTGGTACAACCTGCGTTCCCGTGCCAAGGAGAGGGTGGCAAGACGACTGATGGAGGCAAGGAGCACAGGAGGCAGCCCACCCACAGAGACACCCTCCACCAAGATGGAAGACTTAGTGGAGTCGACACTCCTCCCAGAAGCAGTCAGTGGGGTCACTGACATCGACACACCCGGCACACCAAGCACCAGTAAAGGTAAGTGCAATATTGAAATGTAACCCCATATATGTATGTACAAATGCCCCTTAGGAATTAGCAAGTAGGGCAAAGCTTTGTGAGAAGTAGTCCATTCCACATCTTAGAAGCAGCACATCAATGCCTTATGGGAGTGGTAGTCCACAACCCAGACCTGAAAGTAGCACATAGAATGTATTTAGGCAGAGCGACACCCAGAAGAACACAACACCCACAACATTGTGATGAGAAGTAACTGTACATTTATTACCATTGTGTGACCTTTGGTGATACATACATAACTGACATGCTGCACATTGTCGTTACAGGTGGCCCAGGCCCAGCAGCTTCTGCAAGTGCCGTTGCAGGGGATACTGAAACCCACCCTGCATCTGACTCAAACACCAGCGAGTCACAGAATATAGCACCCATCCGACTCAGGGCTAGGGCTGTACCGCTACCCGAACTGAGCCAGGACTCTGATGACCTGCAGGATGACGCCCACACACCTTCCCCAAGTGGCAGATGCACTGGTATGCAGGAGTCCCAGACTCAGCGTAGCATAACACCCCGCCAGAGGCCTACGTATGCAGGCGCACAGGCTTTTGAAGCAGGTGAGGGACCATCAGTGTTCGGTGGCCTGGAATCTGCTATGTTGAAGCAGCAGCGCCTGCAAAACAAGAAAATCTCTGCTTTACAAAGGCAGATGCAGGCACACAATTCAAACATGGGGGGGCTGCATCGCCAGTTGGTGTGCCTCAATTTGAACCTCACTAAACTGCATGAGGGACAGATCCAAGTATCGGAGAACACCAGGGAGCTGACAAGTGCAGTGAGGGAACTGTGTACTGAGCTGCGCCACGACAGAGTTAGCCACCGCAGGCAGGAGAGACGTTTTATGGGGATGTTTGGTGGTTTTTGTTGCTCTGTCAATCGCCTTGCAAATTCAACAGCCCTCATATCGCGGCGTGCTGTGGCCACACAGGTGGAGGCAGCACACAGCAGTAGGGATGTGGCACAGGGTCTGGTGAAGATCACAAATGTGTTTGACAGTATGCTGGGTAACTGCTCCGCCACACCCACTGGACTGGGACTGGGGGACACTGAGGACACATCTAGCCTCAGCAGCGTAGCTGTGCCCACAACTGATGCTAGGCGTCACAGTGCCAGGCACAGCACTGCCAATAAGGCAGAAAACAGAGGTGCCAGTGAGGCGACTGCGCACTCGAGTGGCTTGCGTGGCTGTAGGAAATGAGAGTAATGGCCACAGGGGACTATCAATCTTTGTGTCATACAGTAAACTATGAATGAATAGTGAAATACTGTTATCTGCTTTTTTTATTTAGTTTCATTTACCTATTTTTGCTGCTACTGAAACTGATGATACCTGACATTAAGGTAATAAATTTACTTACTACAAGTACAAATGTCAGTGGAGTTTTGTTGTTCATACTTACATCTGAAATGGTTGTGCGTGATGTCAGCACGCCTTTGCCTGCCCTCTGCTGCACTGGTCCTGTCTGCTGGCTGTAGGGGTGTTATGGGATCATCATCCTCATCAGATTCAGAATCAGATATTTCCACAGGTATGCCCCTGGTGGTTGCTATGTTGTGCAAGATTGCACAAGTAGCCACTATTCTACATGTTTTCTCTGGGCTGTACTGTAGTGCCCCTCCACTTTTGTGGAGGCACCGGAAGCGACTCTTCAGGAGCCCAAAGGTGCACTCCACCACATTGCGGGTTGCCCTGTGTGCTGCATTGTATCTCCATTCAGCAGGTGTTGTAGGATTGAGGTAGGGTGTCATCATGTAGGTGCCCACTGCGTAGTCACTGTCTCCTGGAAGGAACAGAGGGTATGATGAGTAGCTGAGCCATCTGACGTCACCACGCCATCAATGCGCCACTGTACAGAGGGTCAATACCTAGTAGCTATCCTTCTCCAAACTCCCCAGCTAGCAGTCTTGTGTGAATCCCACTGTGGCGAAAAATGTACGAATCATGTGTGCTCCCTGGGTACCTGGCCACAAGATCAGTTATGATATAGGAGGCATTGCATATCACCTGTATATTCATCAAATGTTGGTATTTATGGTTGCAGTACACATACTCTGTGGCTGATGGTGGACAGATTGCAACATGTGTCCTATCTATGGCACCTAGGACGTGGGGGAACTGTGCTATCTGGTAGAAATCTATTTTTGTCTGCTGTATTTCCTGTGGGGTGGTGGGGAATCGGATGTACTGGTGTATTCTGCTCAGCATGGCGTTGATAAATGCATTGAAAAATCTAGAGAGGGCACTCTGTGATACCCCTCCAGCTGCTGCTATGACCCCTTGATAGCTCCCTGAGGCAAGTAGGTGGAGGGAGCATAATACCTGCACATGGGTGGGGATGCTATTTGTCCTGTGTGTTGTGTGCTTCAGTATGGGTTGTAGCTCAGCTATGAGGTCAAGTATCATGGCTGAGTTCAACCTGTACTTCTCAAAAATGTCCTCCTCAGTCTGGTCAAAAAGGGTTATGCGCACTCTGAAAATGCGCTGCTGTCTCCTCCTCCCTCTCCTCAAACCTGCCAAGATCCTCATTCTCCTCGCCATGACGTAGAGTGCAGCCATTGTGGAAAAGAGGCTGAGGCATTCTGGGCCTCTTCATATAGGTTGCACCTGGTTACCAACTGGTTTCACTTAGTGGTATTTTGCATGTGCAAAATGCCATTCTGTGAAAAAACAGAATTTGCGATTTTTTGGTGCATCGAATTGCGACCTGGTTTTGCGTGTCGCATTTTGCATCTCGCAATTTCCGACTTGAAATACCGAATCATTAATTGCGATTCGGTATTTCATGTCGCAAATTGCGAGACGCAAAATGCGACACGCAAAACCAGGTCACAATGCTAAAAATCACAATTTTTGTGATTCCTTATTTTTGGTCTGCGAATGCCTTTCATGCATCACAGACCACGTTTTTGCATTCGCTAACGGCCAAATGTAGCGATTCGCACCGTTTGCGAATGCAAAAACGTTTGATACATCTGGCCCAAAGAGTCTTTAAAGTTATGAGTGCGGGGTCTCCGCGCACACGGCAGAATCCATACTGGGCACACTGCAGAGAGCGCGCCGTGCGGTGATTCCGCCAGGAGTGCGGAGACTCCGCACCAAGAGAAGAGAATCAACGCTCACAACTTTATGAGTCATGAGTTCTTTTGTAAATCGGCCCATAGTCTGTTTGCCCTAGCCTTGGTAAAGGTAAAGCGTCTCCGACGAGTGTGTGTGTGGGCTGTTCCTGTTTAAGTCAGTACTATAGACCCTTATTTGAAAACGGTACCTTTTCCTCCTCCACAACAATGGCTTTCTGTCAGCAGTACGTTTTTATCTAAAGCCAGATATTATCGACTTCCAGCTGATTATTGTAAGATACGACTTGTTATAAGAAGCATTGGCAAAGCCAGTAGCTCTCGCTTTTTTTGTTTTAGTAAATAAGCATTACAAAAGTCAGGAGATCAAGTTTGTAGCTGAAAATTCGTGTTCGTATTGCACGTTCAGTTCAATTCATTGCAATTTTAATATTTTGCACATACCAAAGACACAAGATTTAAATAAACAGAAAACACAAAACTGCAGAATGCACATGCCTACTGGTTTTTAGTAAGCTGTATTCAGCACTTTCCTGGTGCAGGTTGCCGCCCTTACTTGAGGTTATTTGAGGTCAATTGAGTCAGACACGGCCTTACAGTTGTTGGTACAGTCAGTACCTTGTGCTATCACTGGAGGCCCTCTCTGTAGCAGGCTACGGTATCTTCGGCCACTATTAGAGGTCTCTCAGATCACACACAAGACTTTCCTGTAAGCATGCTAAAGTACCTCTCTTTCACTAGAGCTGTCAAAACCCACGCACAAAAAAATATGATATAGTAAAAAAATAAAATGTCCTTTCTTACTTGAACGCCTGTTAATCTGAATCTCTGATACGGAGGGGGCTGGGATTGGATTTTTTCTTCGCAGACCCGAGTGATCGGCGGTTGTTTACTCATCTCACATGTACTTATTCTTTTCTGCTAATAGTTATAAAATATATGATTGCCCGAGACATCCAGGTGCTGGAACATGAAGCAAAAAAGAGCTGTGCCCTCCTCAGACGGAAACATTTATAACTGGACTAGGTGGGTTTTTAAGGCTTTTCTGAAAGCATGACTGGTTTTATTGGCGATAATAGCTGGCTGATACGAATGTGAGTGAAGAAAATGAGTGAGGATGAGTGAGTGGTGTGAGCTCAGTGTGTTATGTGAGTGGTGCAAATGTTATTCGCGAATTGAGCAATGTGAGTTACGTAACTGAAGTGTGGTATGTCAGTTGCTAAAGTGGTGTGTCATATTAGCTCTGTGAGTGATAGTACTGTTTGAAGTGGAATGAGCGATGGAAATAATGTACATGAGGTGCAATATGTGAGCGGCGCATGATGTGAGTCATATAAGGGGTCTGAGTGATGTAACAATTTGATTGGTGCGAATGTTAGGAATGAAACGAGTGATATAAAGGAGGTGTAATGCAAAGGTGAAATTAGTGATGTTATTGATGTAAATGCGGGATGATGTGTGAGCTCTGTGAGTGGTGTGGGTTAGAAGTGATATAAGCAATGAACGATGCCACTTAGGTGCAAAGTGAGTGATTTAAGTTGTGAGTGAAGTGAGCACTGTGAATGGTGAGAATGTTAGGAGTTGAATGACTGATGTGAGTCAATTTTAGGGTCGACGTATAGCCAACCTACTAAAAGGTGTCTTTTAGCGACCATTTTTTGCAATAATGTCCATTGCAAAAAATGGACAAGATTCTGGGTCTCATTACGAGGATGGGTGTCATGAGACTGCCAGCCTCGCAGTGGAGGTCAGGACCGCCGCTGCTGTGGCGGTCCTACCGCCATATCAGGGTTCTGCTGTCTCTGCTTGGATCGGTGATCCCGACGGGTTGACTGCAGGTGGTGGTCATAATCAGCCAAGGCAGCGCTGCATGCAGCACTGTCCTGCTGATTTTCGACCTCGTTCTCCACCAACCTTTTAATGGCGGTTTTACCACCATGAAAAGGATGGCAGAGAACAGGTGCAGCAGGCAACAGGGGGCCCCTGCACTGCCCATGCAACTGGCATGGGCAGTGCAGGGGTCCCCTTGCCCAGCACTATCGCAGTGTTCCCTGTCGTTGTGCAGACAGTGAACATTGCAAAGGTGCTGGTCACCCTGTGGGGGCAGCATTGCTGCTTTCTCGATTACGAGCCGGCGACAATGCTGCCGCCCCTTTCCCGCTAGGTTGGCTGGCAGAAACTTCAGTTTCTGCCCAGTGGGAAAAATGGGTCTCTTAATGGGTCTGGTGGGGAGGTAGCCAGTGTGTTGGCAACCTCCCCTTCGGAAGTTCAGCAGATGGTTCAAACCGTCCTCCGAACTCCTAATCAGGCCCTCTGTCTGGATTTTATGCCAGTTTACAGAAACCACTGCAGGGCTTGTTTTTTGTATCATTCTATTAGCTAGAATGTAAAGAAAATCCCCTTCAGGCAAACAATCTGCATTCTTAAAGATTTTTTAGATTTACCACATAATCAAGCAGGATAGGTGGCACATCAAATACGCTTGCCATCTCTTTTCTTCCTTCTGAAGACATCATGCTTCAAAACTCTCTGTTCTCTTCCTCCTCACTCATCAAAGCTACACTGGGAAGGATTATGAAATGAGACACTATTGTAGCACTGTCCACTAATCAATGCAATATAGGACAGTGTTATTTAATAAAGCACTGATACAGTCTTATACCCACTGGTCAATGCCATGTTGGGCACTGGAACAAGGCAGACATCTACCCGGATGGATTGTAGTTGCAGGTAATCTAGAAGAGAGAGGCAGTGAGACTTAATCATAGAAGCAGCTACAGAGAGCCAACCTACTCGGAGTGGCAGTGAGATGCAGTGCTGAATATAATGTCTTGCATTAAAAAAACAGGAAGACAGATTTATTAACTCTTTCTTTTGTACTTCCAGGGACGAAATACATTTTATAAAACATACAGTATTGCACCCTGTAAAAAACAATCCTACACATACAAACTTTGGGCCTGATTTTGACTTTGGTGAACGGTGTTAGTACCATCGCCATGTTGGAATACTTTACTCCTGCCATGGCAAGGGTACTTTATCTGCCGAATTTAGAGATGCCCACTGGCCTAGCTGACATCTCTTGCATTTACAACACAGCAGTTCCTCTAAATGCATTGAAAGTGTGTGTGCGTCTCAGTCATGATGGCGCTGCACTGTGCACTTAAAATCTTTATTTTATTTTCACAAACAAGATCCCAAAGCGGGATTTTGTTTTTGGAAAAAAACAAAAAATCAATGACCTCCCTCACATGGTAATTTTCTCCCATGGCTAGGGGTCATTGAATACCGCCACGTTTTGGGTTGTAGTTTGTAAATGTAAAAATTGACCATATGTCCGGAGACTCTAAATCAGGCGGGTGGTACAGATGGGCAAACCACCGACAGCCCTTATTCTGTAGGGTCATCGAAGTGTTTTTAGGCCGCAGAGTTAATTTTGCGGGAGCAATTACACCCATTTATAAATGGAATGCCGGTCATGGTGAAGGACATGGAAAGCTAGGTTGATTCACGTTGTGTGAGGCGAATAGGGAGGCTAGCGATCTGCGAACAGTGGGCATTTGGAATCCGAGTCTGGGTTGAGAAGGCAGGAAGTGAGCTCATTCACCTCTTAAAGTAGGAGTGAGTAGAGAGATTGAATAAGGAATACTATAGGACTCGGGGTGTTGAAATACAGCAATGGAGTGGAAACAAGGTATCTGCCCTCCATAAGAAGAAATACCTTTGGTAGAATCAATTTTTTTTGGTCCTTATTCCAAAGCCAGTAGCTTTACCCTTTATGAGGAGGGGAAGAGCCCAGTATTGTTTCAAGTTCCAAAAGGCTTATACCAAGTGCTGAATATTGTTTGTTCGATATCTATATCTCTCTCAGCAGAGTGGAAGGATAATCATTGGACTGTTATGGCTCTATTTCACCAGGTTATAAAGGGAAGCCATCTGCTCGTAGCGTTTCTCTTGTCTCAGGCTACGTCCCATTTGTAGTAGAGGCTATCTGCCCTTACCCAATCTCGATGTGATGGGGTGTTCCGCGACACCCATTTCTTACAAATTCTTTTAATGCTACTACCAAGAAAAGAAAACAGAAGCCCCATTTGCCACTTATTGAAACCTTTTAGCTCTTTTTCCGTCCCAAATAGTATTAGGGAATGGCTTACCTTAATTTCCACACTCAGGATTTTACTTAGTGACCGACTCACCTCACTCCAGAAACTGACCAAGGTTTGACATTCAACAAAACATATGTTTGTCGTTGACATCCTCCACAGCACATTTCTTACACCTTGATGTTCCTCGCATGAGTTTGGCCCTCTTTTCTGGAGTCCAATAGGCTCTATAAAGCGTAAACATATTATTTCACTTTAATGAGGCCAGTTTCACTGTTTTATAAAGTAGCTCAAAGGATAAATGCCAAAAATCCCAGGGCGCTAATCCGTGAAGGTCTTTCATCCAGATTTGATAACGTTCTATGCCTTTCAAGCCTTCTGCTGCGACCAAATCCCAGTACCATAGTGATACTTCTTTATTTATAATTTTGGGCTCTCCTAACATGGCTTCATGCTCCTATTCATTCTCCCTAGTTAGACCCTGAGCAGACCACCATGAGCTCAGCTATAAATATTTGAACTTCGCCACCTCCCCATCTGTCTGCTCCAGTAGATCTTGCCACATTACCAGGCCCCTTCAACTCTAAAGTCTCCCCAATTCTTAATGTTTGCTTTCTGCAATGGTCTGCTAAGACTGTCCTTTTAACCAATCTGGAGTTCCGGGAGAGTTTCAAATAGGAGCCAGATCTGAATATTATTGCACTCCCATTGTTCTCCTTATGGTAACCAAAATCCTGAGTGCAGCCAGAAGAACCTTCAGCCGAACCCATTTGAAGTATTTAGGGTCACCAAACGTATACAGGAATTTTCCTGGCCTGAAGCTGGGAGCATTGCAGTATACAGCTGGCCCATGGAACTACTATCTGGGACTCTTGTAAAAATATGGACGTTTTTGACCTGGAATGAATAACACTATTTTTTAAAGTAAGGTGGTTCATCTCCCCTTGTTTAAACTGACTCCTTAGCTTGTTCCAAGCTGTCCTTGCCCCCTTTGATGCCCATATGAAACTAGTTATCTTGCCTTGCAGGTTCCCTATCTGTTTTTCCGGAAATTACAGTGTTATGGTGTAAAACAAAAAAATGACCTTCGGAAGGATCATCATTTTTATAAGGTTCACCCTGCCATGTATGCCTTGTCACAAATTTCCCCGTCTTCTCAATGATCTGACAATTTCCTTGGAGACAACTGCTAAATTTTGCACTGGCAGCTCGTCTGAGCTATCTGTAATTTGGACCCTTAAGTCTCTAATCTGATTTTCCAGTGGGACATCCTGGCTCAACCCCGCCCATGCGATTACCTCTGTCTTTTCTTTGTTAACCAATTACCCAGATAGCCCCCCAAATCTTTCAGCATGCTGCACCAACCTTGGTATTGAGCTTTCTGGGTTAGCTGTATACATAATTAAATTGTCAGCATTCAGGGCCACCTTAATTGAAAACTCCTGGTGCCTTAAACAGAAGTATGGACCGATCCTGCCTGATTGCCTTTACTAAGGGTTCAATATATAGGTTAAAAAGTAGTGGTGACAGCGGCCACCCTTGTCTGGTCTCCCTCATTAGCGGGAAAAGAAGATGTAAGTTCAGAATTGACCAACACTCTAGTTAGAGGAGCCTTATATAACCTCTGAATAGTCTTAACCATGTTTGAAGTTAACCCAGAAATCCTCTAAACCTCCCATAGGTACGTCCAATGTACATGCTTGAATGCTTTTGCTGCGTCTACCATAACTACAGCCAGTGTAGAATTGAAAGTTTCTGCTAAGTCAATGGCCCCATTTAGTAGATGCGTGTGCTCATGGAATTGTCATCCTGGGATGAAACCCTTTTGGTCGGTATTCACCACTATAATAATTCCATCCAGTAGTTTGAGCTGTAGACGTGTCTAAAGAATCCTATGAAAATTAACATGGGAAACACAACATTTTTGAGCCCCCTTTTTCCTGGCTCCTACTTGACAGATCACCCCGATACTTTCCGAGCGCAACAAGAATCACGCAATACTTTCTTTGGAAGATTTCGGGAAGATTTGTCAAACGATGCCAAAGATATAGGCAAGTCTATGGAAACATGGTCCTAATTTTAAGACATATATATACACATATATACGTATATATATACATATTTATATATATATATATATATACAGACATATATATATATAATGATCTATAATATATGTTAATAAAAAGTATTTTAAATTGTATTGGTTTTTCACTAAGTTGATATATTACATAAATTACATATATCTCAGGATTTATTTAAATAAAGCAATATTTATGCCTTTTTCTGGTGATATCCCTTTCCAAGATCTTTTTGTCATTTGCATTATAAGTATTTAAGCATTATGGGCCTCATTACGAGTGTGGCAGTCTACAGACCGCCACACTCGCAGTGGAGGTCAGGACCACCACTGATGCCGAGGTCTGACCACCACATTACAACCCTGGCAGTCAGACCACCAGGGTACTCCAGCTCCACCAGGATCCATGATCCTGGCGGCCTGTCGATGGTAATCCACCAGGGCAGCAGTGGATACAGCGATGGCCTGCGGATTACGACCTTGTTCTCTGCCAGCCTTTTCACTGCGGTCACACCACCATAAAAATGCTGGCAGAGGACATTTGCAGGGGCCAAAGGGGGCTCCTGTGCTGCCCATGCAGTTGGCCCCCTTGCCCAGTGCCATCGCAATGTTCACTGTCTGCTTTGCAGACAGTGAACATTGCAAGGGTGCACCCTGCTGATTACAGCATTGCCGCCGGCTCAACTACGAGCCTGAGACGATGCTGTAGCCTGTTTCCCACTAGGATGGAGAGCGGAAACTGAGGTTTCTGCCCACTGACCTACCGGGAAACTCGTAATAACTATCTAGAGTTTGACAGATGGGCTTTCACGTCCCCCAAACCCGAAATGAGGCCCTATATTTGGTAAATGGTTGTGACACAATATTCATATCAGTCGATATTTTTGTTCCCAATATTCTACCATGCAAGTGAATAAGCTTTAGGAAACTCACAAAGACCCCCCCCCCCCCCAGAGAGGTGAAACTTGATGGTACTAGGGTGGCTGGGTTTATCACTACTCTGTAGATCTTTTGGGGGAATGGGAGCAAGGAATGTGAGGCTGAAAGAGCACAGTGAGCATAATGTGGCATTCTTAGGGGCATATTTATACTCTTTTTGCGCCGGAATTGCATCGTTTTTTTGACGCAATTCCGACGCAAAACTAACTCCATATTTATACTTTGGCGTTAGACGCGTCTAGCGCCAAAGTCCATGGAGTTTGCGTCATTTTTTAGCGTGGACACCTACTTTGCGTTAATGATATGCAAGGTAGGCGTTCCCGTCTAAAAAATTGACTCCGAGGCATGTGCGCCGTATTTACACTCCCGGGCAAAATTCACACCCGGGAGTGGGCGGGTCAAAAAAAATGACGTACGCCCGCTTTTGCGCCGTTTTTTAGCGCCTGGACAAGGCAGGCGTTAAGGGACCTGTGGGCTCGGAAGGAGCCCAGAGGTGCCCTCCCATGCCCCCAGGGACACCCCCTGTCACCCTTGCCCACCCCAGGAGGACACCCAAGGCTGGAGGGACCCATCCCAGGGACATTAAGGTAAGTTCCGGTAAGTATTATTATTATTTTTTTTGTGGCATAGGGGGGCCTGATTTGTACCCCCCTACATGCCACTATGCCCAATGACCATGCCCAGGGGACAGAAGTCCCCTGGGCATGGCCATTGGGCAAGGGGGCATGACTCCTGTCTTTGCTAAGACAGGAGTCATTTCTATGGGGGTTGGGAGTAAAAAAAAATGGCGCAAATCGGGTTGAGGCGAAAAATTTGCCTCAGCCTGACTTGCCCCATTTTTTGGCGCCCAAGCTCCATATCCCCCTACGCCGGCGCTGCCTGGTGTACGTCGTTTTTTTCCACGCACACCAGGCAGCGCCGGCGGCTAACGCCGGCTAACGTCATTGATTAAATACGGCGCCCGCATGGCGTAAGCCAGCGCAAATTTTTTTGACGCAAGCTGCGTTAGCGCAGTTTTGCGTCAAAAAGTATAAATATGGCCCTTAGTGTTATCACACACATAAGAGTAACAGAAAAGAAAAAAAGGGAACATTCTGAGGTATTGACCTTCAAGAGAAAAATAAAGGAAAGTTGAGAATTGACAGGAAAGGAGAAAGGAAAGCAAAAGGGAGCATTATCTTTTTTGAGTTGATGTCACAACTAAACATATTACCTTAAAATACAAATGGTTTGAATAACCAACAAAAGTGTAAAGATGTTCTTCTATGGTTGGAGGATCAGAACCACTTGATCATGTTAATTCAACAAACCTACTTAACAAGAACAAATGAAAAAACAAATTCCACTTGATGATTTCTTGCTATACATAGCTAAAATCCAGGTTGACATTATTATAGGGGGACATTTGACTGTAGTATCTCCCCGGACAATAAGCAGAGATCAAATTAAACGTCGACCCAATCAGGCATCAAGCCATTTAATGGGAGAACTAGGGTTGATAGACCTTTTGTGGAGAATGAACCTCGAAACATTAGAGAATCCTTTCTTTCAGGGAAATATGAATTTTTCTTACAAATTAATTATTATTTTAACCTCACAGAAGTTACAACGAGCGGAAATCACTAAAGCTCCACTGAGCTTTTCAGATCACTCCACAATAGTATTAGCAAAATCAGCACAATTGAAAATCTCATCACTGAATAATTGGATTTAAAATCAAACATTGTTACAATATTCAGGATTTAAGGTAAAAGGAGTTCATCCCTCAGACAAGAACGAAATTGCTGACATTGCAACTGTTTGGGCAGCTTTCAAAGCCGCCATAAGAGGAATAATTACCTCCTATATAACACAGGAGCAAACAAATAAAAGAGAAATTTTTAATTAAAGTGAGAACATTCACAGACGATATTCTCAGTCACCTCGTATGTTTCAAGTTGATTACATTGTTACAGATTTTCTCAAAAGAGCTCCCTAGATTATTTTTCCTTAAGCGGTATGGAAAAAGCAAGTTTCATCCAGCACTGCCTGACACAGCCTGCTTCCCTACCGTTGCCTCCTGTCTTCTGCACCATCCCAGCTCCTCAGAACAAAAACTTTAGTCCAGTATCACCAAGGAATCACGCACTTCATCAGTAAGAGGCCATCAACGAACTGCATTCTCATTTCCTGCAGCACTCCAGCTGCAGCATGGTGTATCCAGAGAGACTCTGAAGTGTCAACCACTGTAGTGTTCAGTGCATATGTTAAGCCGGTATCATACCAGGTAAGCAGTGGGGCATGGGAGGCGCACGTTCCACATACTGCATCTTCTAGGAATGCTTTGAGTATTGAAAAGCCAGCATACTTTTGTATTCAGTACCTTCCAGTTAATGTTCTAAAACTTGGCTCACAATCAGCGTGTTCACACCATCTAACCCCAGTAAGAAACAACAATGCAGAACATTAGAGTGCTCTTCTGGCTTATTACATACATGTTTTACTGGGAGGCTCTTTGGGATTCAGGACATAATCCAATGCCTTAACTCCTTAAAATATTGTGCAACATGTCTGGGATTCTGAGTATCTTTTTCAAATAAATGTTTGTTTGAGAACATTCTCTGTGATGTAAATATGAATATGGTCAAATGATTGTTTTTAGATTTGGCTACAGAGAACTTTTTGGGGGACCTCATGTCATCAACTCCTACAAATAGAACAATAAGAAGTACATAGGGCAGTTGTCTTTGGGTCAGCCACTTTCAGTTATTGACATTCATGTCTTTTTCTTTGCTTGAAAGGGTTGTCCATCAAGGCTATGACATTTAGTTGACGCTTACATTTTCCAATTTGTATCCCCATTAGGTTTTGGTGATGGGCCATCAAGTAGTTATTTTGGTAGAACGGAGTCAGTATGGTCTGTTTGATTTTATTTCATTTTTTGACAGGATATTTTAATTTCTTTGCCTGTTTTGGTCTTTAGGAATTGCTTTTTATTTGAATGTGGTAGCCAATCTGTCATAAAGACACAGTTTTGTTCACTAATCTCTCTTGCTAATTTATTTATTACTTTGATATCACAATAACAATTTGGATTTAGAAATTTTAGGCCTCATTATGAGTTTGACGGTCGGACCGCCAGGCCGCCATTGTGGCAGTCTTACAGAGCACCATATTACGAGTTAAACACAGGCAGGTCCGCCAAAAGCCAGCCAAAGATGCCATACCACCAGTACAGTTAAAGGCCGGAAATAGGTGGTCTGACTACCAATTCCATCAGCCCATCGACCAACCACCGACCGTAATAGAAGTCAAAAGTAGCAGTGATGGTCAGCCATGGCGCTCCGCCATGGCAGTCTGAACCACATCGGTTTGCGGTCACGAAAGTAATACACAACACCACATTGGATGGATTTGAAAAAAAACACAGCTAATACACATTGCCACACTCGACACACCTGCAAGGCACACTATAAAACACACCCCTTCACACACCACAATCCTTTGCATCTCTAATGCCAAACTCAGAAGCCAGAGTGCATCCAAAAAAATAAAAACGTCATAAAAGGCACCCCTCCAACTTTCCTTAAGCACATAACCCAGACCCTCAACACACTTCTTTTTTCCAATTATATCCATTTGCACTTCCCAAATTCATAAACTCACGTCACCTGTTAACTTGCTCCTTATTTTTTACCACCACCAGGTCACCCCAGAAAAATCCCTGTTTCACTGAAGATGAGTTAAGGGTTATGGTAGGTGAAATCATAAGAGTAGAGCCACATTTATTTGGAGCCCAAGTCCGAAACACTACTATTGGCAGGAAAATGGAAATGTGGCAAAGGATAGTTGTCAGAGTGAATTCTGTAGGCCCCACCCCGCGCACTAAGGACAACATCAGGAAGAGGTAGAATGACTCAGCAATAACTGTTACTCAAACTCCAAACACCAGAACAGTGTATCCTACTCAAAATTAACTTGTTTGTCAACTCCACTTTGAAATGTACTCACCTGCAAGGATAACATTTGTATACTGTGTGCAGTACAGGGACTGACATGGTTGCTAAGGCCAGGAGGCTCTCTTACTATTACTCCACTCAGCCAGCCCAGTGTCCTCTGCTCCAAAGACCCTTGTTTGTCAACTCCCGACAAACTCACCTGGGAGGATAACATTTGTACAGTCTGTGTAATACAGGGACTGCCATGGCTACAACTCCCAGCTAGCATTGTTACTGTAACTCCAAACACCAGAACAATGTATCCTACTCAAAATTAACTTGTCAACTCCACATTGAAGTGTACTCACCTGGGAGGATGGCATGTGTATAGTATGTGTAGTACAGGCATTGACAGGACTGCTAAGGCCAGGAGGCCAGGCACTCCACTCAGCCACCACAATGTTCTCTGCTCAAATGAGCCTTGTCCCTGAACTCACCACTGAAGTATACTCAGCTGGAAGCAAGACATTTCTATAGTGTGTGTAGTACAGGCACTAACAGCACTGCTAAGGCCAGGAGGCACTGGCACTGTCACTACAAACACCAGTGTCCTCTTCTCTGAAGTCCACAGTACTTTTAAATCTCATATGATGTATTCTCATTGGAGGAGTAGGCAACTGTCAGGTGTTGTGGAGCAGTGAGAGTGATAGGATTGCAACTCACAGCAGGCACTGTTCCCCGAACTCCAAACACCAAAACAGTGTTCTCCCCCAAAATAGGCCTTTGTACCAAATCATCATTGAAGTGTACGTACCTGGAAGGAACCCACAAGTATAGCGTGTGTAATAAAGGGAGTAACATGGCTGCAACTCACAGGAGGCTCCCTTACTGTCACCCCAATAACCAGTCCAGTGTACACTTGTAAAAAATACCCTTCCTTAGGAATTCACACATGAAGTCCACTCACCTGTGGGGCATGGCATCTAACAAGGGCATGAAGTACATGGAGTGACATTACTGCTAAGGCCAGGAGGCTCAGTCTCTCCAATTTTAAACACAAGCCCATTGTGCATCTGTTCAAATTTCCTTGTTCGTTAATTTACAATGGAAGTGTACTCACCTGGGAGGATAACGTATGTATACTGTGTGTAGTACATGAAGTAACATGTTTGTAAATCCCAGGAGGGCCAGTCCCTGTAACTCCAATCACCAGGCCAGTGTCCATATGCAATAATGCATCTGTCTGTGAACTCACAAATTAAGTTTACTCACCTGGGACATACCTAGATACAGATCATTGTACATTTGGTGATGTGGTTAACCACCTAGATCCATCTTGAGCAGCTAAGCCAAGATGAAATATTGTGGACAGGAAGGACAGCTGGCCTGTGTGAAAAAAACAAGAACCAAAGGCATCAAGATGCATCACCTGAATGGTATTGGCAGAAGACACATTCACAATGCACTGACCACATGATCACTACAATCACATATACAACAAAGTGCTGGGTCTACCTGGATAACAGTCAACGAGGCCTTAAAAGGATCAAAGCCACATCCTGCCCAGCCACTGTTTTGCATGCACTGGTGGCAAGATGTAAGTCTATGCCCATCGGCTCAAGTGCCTAATGAATTCATACATCCTGCAGCTGGTTGGCTGAAATTGAATTGGTATGTTTCACAAATGTCAGGTCATTACAATTGATAGCATGCATACCTGTCACATAAGGAAAACCTGCAAATCTAATGTGTACACAGACTTTGCTAAGTGTCACTGTCAACTATTGGAGGTAGATGTCAAAATACAACTGCAACATTGTATTTCTCATAACAAGTCAAGCTACCACTGGGGACACCAGTAACACTGAAGAGACTGCCACTTCCCCCATGGATGAAGCCCTCAGTGAGGACAACACTCCTGGATGTTGAGGACGGTTCTGGCCGATCAGGGCATCCTGGTCAGACGACACCAGTGAACCTCACTGTAACCACATCGAGTCCTCCCAGTCTGGTTGCATCAACATCGCAAGCAGCCGTTCGTCCCCCAACATGTGTCACTAGGACAGTAACAACCATCTCATGCCCCCAGTCCAGGATCCTGAGTCACAGGAACACAGCTCTGACAATGATGGGGGCAATCTGTGGCAAGGGCATTGGCACATGGGGGTAGGGTGTGTGGGACGGATGTTGTGGGCCAGTGGAATTAGGCACTGGGGATGGTACTGGCCAGGACACCATCAGCCAAGTCTTGGGGGGCTATCAAGAATTCCACGGCGTGATGGGCTAGGTACTTACGAACTCAGGGAAATTAAACAGCTGCAGAGGAACTTCCAACATGAGTCACTGGAAAAGTGTGAGGCCACCAACACCATCCTGGCCTCCCTTTCAGGGATGTTCAGGGAGATAGGCAGTACCTTGATCACATGACCGTGAGCAACACCACACCCCTTCCTTTGGCCAAGTAACATCAGACCTTCAACATCTGTGGCAGCCACTGGAAGGGAGGCCCTGTCAGCAGAAGGAACCACCTCACACACCCCTGCCTCTGTAGCACCAGTATTCCCCCGCAATAGGGACATCCAGCCAAGAATCCACGAGCACTGGATGGCAAGACACCAACCACTGACAGCAAGTGACCTCTTCCTGAAGGAAATCCTTTGTGTGCCCTATATTCACTCTGTTCACTGTCCTTTAACCACCTTCCATTTTCTGTGGTAGTAGGACACTGGACTTTGGACTTCAAATGTTGTGGTATCTACTAAAATGATTATATCCACCATGACTGACCCCTTCACTTTACTTTTGTGTTGCATCGCATTATTATTTCCTGCACCTATGTTGATAAACTCACCTATCAGAAAATCATTGCCTGCTTGGTTCTGTCCCACATTTATAAATGTTGAGATGTAAGCCAATGTAATGTACATGTGGAAGACACAAGATGGTAATAGAAGGAGGGATATGTCACAGGTAGTGTCATGCTGTGGATTACTAGCAACACACTGATACAAGTGTCTGGTCACAGCAAACATTTTTTTGGACTGTACAGTACATAGGCTGTCAAAATGTCTGGACTGTCATAGCCAACAACAGTTGAACAATAGTGAGTCAGAGTAGATATACCGAGTCAACACAGACCACAGAAGAAAGAACTTTGTCAGACCTTGTCCTTTAGCATAGGCTGAAAGATTTGCGGATGTTGTCACCAGCTTGAGCCTTATCACATACCAAAACCAGGTCTGCCAACATAGCATGAGTCAGTGGTTCTTAACCTTTTGATTTCTGTGGACCGCCACATTATTATTACTGGAACCTGGGGACACCCACTGAATCATTAATGGAATCTGGGGACCCCCCACTGAGTCATTACTGAAAGCTTGGGCCCTATTCTGTTAATATTATTTATTTTTCTAAGCAGTTGCGGATCCCCTGAGGGGGCTTCGCGGAACCCCAGGGGTCCTCGGACCAAATCTTGGGAATCACTGGCATAAGCCATGGCAAAGACAGGGGGCAGTACAACAGTCCTTCAGCATAGGTCCACCCTATTATAATGACCAAGCATCTGGTGGTATGACACAAACCTATGTCAGTATTGTGGCACAGGCACTGTGGCCTGCAATGAGGAAACACATCTACAGCTACAAACAGGTCATACAAGATCATTCTCGACACCATTTGAAGGGAGAATGCATGGATTGCACTTGATGACAACATATTGCAAGGCCATATGATCACACACATGAGACAACTGTCCCAACACACCAGATCAAACCAGGATATTGTGCACTTCAGACTTCCACCCCACCCACTGTCCAAGCTGTTTTGGCACAGGACTCATACACTCTAAATCTGTGATCAACATTACCTGGATTCATCCATGTCCACTTCCTATGTCAGTACAGCATCAGATACCTACTAGTGTCACAACTCAGAAATGCCCACATGAGGATGCCATGGTGAAGGTACCTAAATAAAAACAATACAAGGAGTTTAGTTTGAAAATTCATACCTATGACCAAAAGCTCATACCAAACATCAGTTGATACACTTACATTGCAATGAGACTGACATAAACCCATCACATAATCAAGGTAGTGAACTGTTAACATCTGATCCTTGGCTGTACACTGCAAAGCATGAGATCCCCTGTCTTTCAGAAAAACACCCTTATCCACACATCCTTACAACTACAGTTCCTCATACAGTCACAGTAATTACATCCCATTATATAATTACCCTCAGGTAAAGTAGTGATTAATGAGATCTGCCCACAAGTCTTCACCTTCCTCCTCATCACAGTCATCCCCACTTGGCATTTCAGGATTCCCACCTGATGGCACTGCTAGCTTCCCCTCATCTGAGATGAATGGGATATTCCTCCGTGGGGCAATGTTGTGGAGAATGCAGCACGCCAAAATGATCCTATATACTTTTTCGGGTGAGTAGAAGAGGGCTCCACCTGTCTTGTCCAGAAACCTAAATCTGGCCTTCAGAAGCCCAAAACCCACTCCACAAAACGCTGCATTCTTCCATTGGCATCGTTGAATTGGAGTTCTCCTGGGGTAGTTGGATTCCTCATCAGCGTCAACAACTATGGACGGCTTGGGTATGCAGAGTCCCCTGTTATGGAATGGGAAATATGTGCAACTATGAGTCCCTCTCATTGGAATTGTAGCAGCAGACATTGCACACACACAGACAGAACATATGTGACTTACTAACCAGTTAGGCCCTCTGTGGGTACAATCGTGACATCAGCTGGGGATTGCGCTGTTCCGCATAATGAAGGCATCATGGACTGAACCCAGATACAGATGGACATTGATGGAATGGAAGCTCTTTCTGTTGCTGTACACTTGTTCATTGTCATGCGGTAGGACCAAGGCTAACATGTGTACCATCAGTGGCTCCCACCACACGTGGGATGTGTGACATCCCAGCAGAGGGGCCACTGTGTTGTGGAAGGACCCTGTGGCCAGGAAGTGCAACAATGCCATAATTGTTGCAATGGCTGGTATGCTTGTTGGATGACGAATTGCAGGCATCAGATCTGGCTCCAGCTGACAACATAGGTCCACAATTGTTTGCCTATTCAGATGGTAGATCTGGATGATGTGGCATTATTCCATGGTCTGAAGGTCTGGCAATGGACGATAGACAGGACATTGTCTGGTCCTCCCCCTTCCTGGGTACCTGTGTATGACAAGAAATGAGTATTACCGTTATCCAGTGAGTCCCTTGCAATATACAGGATGCATGTCAATGATAAAATGTGACAAGGCAGATAGTAAGGGTTGGACATAATACACAGAACACATCACAACTGATAATCACACATAAGTCACCTGTTACCCCCTTGCTTTGGCACACATGTTTACTCATCATGTATCTGGTCATCAAAAATGTGTGCATTAAAAACGTCACTCAGGCTATGACCTGATGTCACAAGCTTAAAAATAACCTTTGTTGGAGAGTGGGTGGGGTCTGGGGGCTTTAGAATGTGCCCCAGTGCAAATGTTCATATGTGCCTAGCAATGTGCAACATTGGTGTTTGAGTAGTAGGATCTACATGACAGGACAAGACAAGCATTCATTACTGCAGTACAAAAGTTTTTGGAGGTATGACGCATTATTCAGAGCCATATAACGCATTTCAGGCCTCTAAAATGTTGGGTGCCTGATCTACTCCACTAGACATTAGGAACTGTTCGCGACTGTCGGCGGAAGTTGTCATGGCAGTAGGCGCTTGCAACTGCGGTGGACACAACCATAGGCTTACATTGTTGTCAGTGGCAGGCCAATAGCTGTGTCCACCGGCGGTGACAGCCACGTACGTGGCAGATGTGACCGCCATGTTCTGCAAAATCCCTTACTTGACTCCTGACACTGCTGCCAGCAAGACCTCCACTACCTGAGCTGCTGTGTACCGCCTCTGTGAGCAATCATACCATGTCCAGCAAGTGATAGGACCCCAACCTTCTAACCAGAGTAGTTGGAGAAGCTGATGTCTGAGGTCCTACCCCTGTATTGACAGGTCTATGGTGCACCAGAGGAGCACGTAAGTGCCTCATGTGCATATATTTTCTCTGTACTTCACCATATATTTCTTCCTGACAGGCTAGATTGTGCCCATGTGCCCTAGAATGTCAACTCAAGGCCCTGTTGGTGCAGCAGTCAGTGTGGCATCAATGGGAGAGTCAATGTGCATGTATTTGTGTTCAGTGCCAGATATTGAGCTCTAATACATTGTGGTGTGTGTGCATTGAGTGTTCCCTGATCCACCTTGTGTTGGATGCACATGACTAGTTGAAGTGACATTACGGCCATCCCTAGACATCCCTTACCTCATGGATGTTGTCAATGTGAGACAACATTTATTTGCATGATAGAATGAACTGTGTATGCATGTTGTATGTGTCAGTTGTGTGTAAAGTGAACAATGTGTATGTTGCCACAGATATTTCAAACCACATCTGCCTTTGCTAAACTGTTGTTTGGAAGGCATATCCTGACTCACTCCGCCCTTCAGGTTACCACACACACCACATGCCAAATTGCTGTTGGCAACATGATGTATTGTAATTCATGGAAGTGATGGGAATGGAGTTTCATATAGGTTCTGTCTGCCCAGCCTGTTGAGACCACTCCCTATTTCCCAGCAGATCCTGTTATGAGTCCATATATTGGCTCTGTGGTAATATGCATCTTAATGAGGCTCTTTTCTCTGAAAATGTAAATGGATTTAGGGGAGAGTTAATGATCTATGACTAATGTACAGTTGGCATCATTGTCAATATGTGTCTCTGACCCCTGACATGTCCCTTAATCCCACAGCCCTATTGTCACTTACATATAGGTCGCATATGTCCTGTGCCGGCGCATTGCATTTCTGACATTTCAAAAGTGCAAACAGTGTATTGTTTCCTGGGAACCCAAGATATTAGACTCAGTAGTCTAGTCACATTGCAGGAAATGGACAATGCGTGCCTATGTTGCTTTGGATGCAATCTATGTAATATGGACACTTATGTCCTAAAGAGTGTTCTGTGTAAATGAAAAGACACACAGAACCCAACCCCCCGAAGTGGAATGAGTATGCATTTGTATTTGCACATGTCCACCCATGGACAGGCTAGACTCTTTCTGTACCCACCATGCCAGTCCCTTCATTATTACCCATGTGTAATATTTGAGTTTGTACCCTGGCAGTAGCCTGTAGGGGCTGTTTGCAGAGGACCATTCCCACAGAGTGTGAAGTTTGTGATGCATTAATGCCTAAGAAGTCTACCTTTTGTGACCCACAGAGTTGTGATGTATCACATAGTTTCTCAGATCTCAGTTAGGTTACTAGATCATGTCCCACAAGATGTCAGTTGGCCTACCTAGTCAGTGCAGGGCCTAAGCAGGGTGGTGGATTGGTCTGCAGATTGTGAAGCGTTTGTAGTCATGCCCCTGCACTCAATGGCAATTATGTGCCACACTTGGGTAGCATGGGCAAAACAGAATGTTCTCAACTTGGTGAACTGACATGTATTTTGGATGAGACTTGTGAACATAATTTCTTGTCTTGTCTATTGCCTCCATGCAGGTCAACGCCCATCAGAAGAAAGGGAAATGGAGAGCCATTACCAAGAAGGTGGAGACCCAGGGTGTCCACAGCAGGCGGAGCGCCCACTGTCGCAAGAGGTGGGAGGACCTGAGATGCTGGGTTCAGAAGACTGTGCATGGCCAGCTGGGGCTGTCCTCCCAGTGTGGGTGGTGTGCCCATCTGACCAAGACCTCCTCAATGGCTTGCATTCTGGCTGTAGCCTACCCAGAGCTTGATGGGTGTTTGAGGGCAGCACAGCAGCCACCAGGGGCTGAGTACACAGCAAATTCCTGCCTGTCCCGTTGCCAGATGATTGAGTGAGGAACTGGTTGCTCCCCCTGACTATGAGGGATGAGCCATGTGTCACATAGCAGATGGGAGATTTTTTGTGTTGACATTCAAGTGTATCAAACTGGTGTGCCTTGCCTTTTATACGTGGAACCTAGGATAAAACTGGGGGAAATCCACAAACCACTTGCTCTGCAGGCAGCACACGTGGCTGTGTACAGTGAACATTCATGTACTGTTTGTTGCTGTAGTGGGTGTAATTTGTATCCAAGAGTTCACTCCTCCTACATATTACAGGCCAAAGGTAAGTAGGTTATGGATCACTGTAATCTGCCATGTGTTTGTGTATTTGTGTAGGTAGACATCTGCCACCCAAAAGCTAGTTATCGTCGGTGTGTGATGGGTGCTGGTGTCTCACTGCAGTCTGTTATGTGTAGGTGTCCATCATACATGTGGCATGGCTTGCATGGCTAATTGTTTGCAGATGTAACAAACTACTTTCCCTGTGAAATTGAAATTGGGGAATGTCTATTGACATGAATGATGCGTCATCACTGTTGCCAACATTCCTTGTGTCTACATGTCAGCATGCGTCTCTTTATCTTTAGGAAACATTTATAAGTTGCAATTTCATGCATGTTCTACCTATGTTGATGGGATGATGTCTGGATTCACTCACATATATGTGCATGGCAACTTGTTTGTGGAATTGCACATTTACAGTGGGGTTACATTTCATCTTGTGTCACAGACAGGAGAGTGTCACCATTGTTTCTTGTCTGACAGATGACTTCATGGATCATAGTATGTCATTTGTCATGTAGAACTGCAGTTGCACTGAGAGACATTACAGGTAGGCCCTGAGTGTGTGACCACTTTGTGTTTATCTATGCCCTTGATGTGGACTCATTTGAAAACGTGCACTGCACATGTGTAATGGTTAAGGATTGTGCCCTGACTGTTGGTATGCATCATAGAGTGACTTGCAGTGATGTTGACATAACGTGTTGGTGGAAAGTCATTAATCCACAGACAGACACTAGGGTTGCCATGTCCAAGATGTGGATAGAAATTTTGCTTCTCATTGGGCAACAGGTTGAGGGCCTTCTATTAGTCCTTGCAAGTTCTGTGTCTCTCCACATTCAAAGGACAGATGGCTTCTACAGAAACACTCAGAGGATATCACTGTAATGAGTGTCAGACATTAGTGCAGATTATCCTAGGGCTTGCTAATTCATTGTTTTGTGTATTCCAGAGACATCCCTTCCTGACATTTTGAACCTGACCTCAACAGTGTTGCTTTCAATGCCTCATGTGTAGGCTATATGGGTGACATTGAAACTACCTCCTTGAGTCTGTAGGGACAGATGTCACTTGGTGAAGTGTACATTGTCGATATGTTACCAGTGTGACATAAGTATTTCCATGTCACATACCCTAGGATATTGTACTTTTGTAAGCAACATATCAGGATGTCAGGGCATCATTTATCATTATTGATTCATTACATGTGTGCCAGACAGATGTGTGCATGACCTTGTGTGGGATTTGTGGGATTGGACATTACAATAGGATACTATTGTTTGCCATTAGTTAACTGGTGTCTGCTGCATGTGGGACAGCTTTGAGGATGAAGAGGTCCCCAAGATGTTGTATGGTTATTGTGGTTCCAAGACTTCAGCCATGTAATTGTAGTTGTTTCAGATCCTTATTTTCCTGTGGGCAACTTTAGGAAATCCACATGGCATGCATGGATATGTTATGGCACATGTATGTGCCATTTAGGTATACGGTTTTGCTGGAGCCTACTTGACATAATGGTGTTGTTTGTCAGTCAGAGTTGTGGATCAAGTGTTATCATGGACATGTAATGACCCAATTCCTCCTTCTCCTTGCAGCATCAGCACCAACAAGTAGAAGAGACAGGGCCGAGCCAAGTGGGGAAGCATCTGACCACGGGTCCTCGGGCAAAGAACTACCAACACAGAGGGACCCAGTGGCCTGGAGGGCAATGGGAGTGCCACGGGGAGACCGGATCTACATCCTCTTCATCATCGGATTCCTCCTCTAGTGGCTACTCCCTAGTGGTGGCAGACCCATTGCAGCATCCCCTTGTTCCATTTTTGTCCGCCACCCCTGTTCTATCACCACCCTCCCTGTTGCTCTTCACCCAGTTGGCCATGCCCACTCACCTAAGAGATTGGGCATCTCCTTTGCTGCACTCACCTCTGCCCCAGCCCCTGTTACCCCTGCTACCCTCAGTGAGGATGCTATTGACTTTCTGAGGAGTACATCTGTGGGTCAGTCAACTATTGTGAATGCCATCCAGGGGTTGCAACTCAGCTCCAACAGAGGAATGCATTCCTGGAAGCAGAGCTTAATTTGTGCTTGTTGTTTCCAGTGCGGAGCACCAGCACTTATTTTTGAGGGCCAGCACTTATTTTTTTTCCTCAAGCATTTACTGCAAGCAAAAGACACATATGGGAGAGACAGAGGAAGAGAAAAAAATAAAAACGCGTGACAATGGAAGAAAGCTGCAGAAGTGAGCTGACGGAGCAGGGAGTGGCTTTAAATGGATTGAAGAGGCCCGAGATGGTTTCAGGATTACGTGCCTCAGTATTCCATGTTTGCACACTTAATTGCAGCAGCCGCTTGTTTAAGAGAAGGGCTTTGGGCACTGGCACCTTTTTATTTAGAAATTAAGCACTCCCTGGAAGGCATTCATGGTGCAATGGCTGGCCTACAGAGATATTTCCATTCTCTGGCATCCTCACTGACAGCAGCCAGTCACCCCTCAGCTTCCGCCCCCAACCACTACCTCCCTCTTCCCAATCCATACCCCCCTCACACCACCTCAACATCCAAGAGTAGCTCACACAAAAACAAGCACCACAAATCACACAGGCACACACACAAACAACAGCCACCTACAGACACAACAACACTCACTTCTTCCCTGGACACTCCCACCACCCCAGCATCACAGACACTACATCAAGCATACCGACAGGTACAACACCAAAAGTCACAGGCACACCCAGTACACCCATCAAACCCCCAGACACCACCCCAGCAGATCTGCAGACATCCGCCACAGACACCACACCTGCAGACACCACAACTACGGACACACATACATCCACCACATCCAGCCAACTCGCAGTCACTACCCCAACAGACACACACACATCCGCCACCCCACATCACCCAGCACCTCCACCTCGCGTCCCCCAAGACACACAAACACCCACACTTACCCACCCAAAAGACACCCACCACACACAAGCATACCTCCCATAAGCACGCACCCACAACAGCCACACCTACACAGCCCACAACCACTCCCTCAAACTCTAAATCCCGACCACCTTCTGATGACCATCCCTGTGTGTCCCAAAGAGTTTTTTTGTCTAACCTTAACCTTTTACCTGTTCCACCCCCATCCCAGACCCAGAAGGACCCCACCCAGCCCGTCCTTTCCACTTCCGAGGCCTCCCTGCCCCCCTGGAAGTAGCCATACACCCCTTGAAGAAGCACCCACACCTCCTAAGAAGATGATCACCCTTTCCAAGCCCATGCCCAAACTCCCCCTCCCAAATCTGATCCCAAATCCCAACCCCCAGTTAATCCCTGAGGTGCCTGCGTACCCCCTTGATGCCCCTTCCTGTAGAGGTTTACCTGCAATTACGAGTCAAGTTTTGTCACAATACTGTGCTATGATGCAGCATTGCATGGTCTGGCCAATGGTCTTCATTCAGAAACTTTTCTCATAATAAAACCCAAACAGTTGTTGGATAATTGGGTACACATTTGTCCAGCAATTCCCTTTCCAGATTTATGTTGTCCCTGAGTGACTTTGGTTGTGTGCCTCAAGTTCTGTGTGTTTGAGCCTGCTTGCTGCTCAATGTGCTATTGTTTGCAGTATGTGAATTTGTGGGCAGTGCTGGTGTCCCTCAAGAGAAGGGTATGTGTTGTGGGTATAGGTATGTGTGTGTAAATGCAATGGTGGTGTAATGGCCTTGTGTACTGTTTGGTATGGTAAGTATTTATTTTTGTGGTGTCCAATGTGGGCATGTATGGTGTCCCCCGTACATGGTTTATGTATTCATGTGATGTGTGTCAGCTTGAGTTTCGTTTGTGCAGACATGGAGTGTGTTACATTGTGATAGCTGCGTTTGATTTTGCCTGTGCATATATGCATTTAGGTGTGTCTCCCTTGCAGCTAGTTCCTGTAGAGTTATGTCCCATCCAGTAGGAGTTGTGTGTGCACTGTTGACTTGCCCTTTTCCATTCTGCATATGTGCATGACATTTTGGTTTTGTATTATTGTCCCTGAGACCCAGGTATGGCCTTTTCCTGTGCACACGTTGTTTGAGGGGCTTGTTGAATGTGATATATGTCCCAGTGCCGTCTTCTTCCATGGGTCTGCCAGATGGCCCACCCTAGTTGTGCTGGGATAGTTGGCATGTTCTTCTCTGTCTTTTTGTCTCTGTGTTTTGTGCAAGCCATTGTGCTTCGATTGTGCTGTGTGTGTGATGTGTGTTTCCATTGCAGGGTTGTTTAATGGTGGTGGTGTTTGTGTTACATGCCACATCAATGCATATTTATGTTGTATGTGAGGTCTGTCCACGGTCAGTGGTGAATGAGAGTGTTTGATTTGTATTTGTATATGTGCTGTTGGTGTGTTGTTGTTGATGTGTATGATAATGTTGTGTAGCCTTCAGTCTCCCTGTGCCTGAGCTGTGTGGCCATGTGTATTTGTGTAGTGTTGCAGTGCAGTGTGTGTGTGCTGCCCAAAGGGGCGTATTGTGACTGTGTGTCTGTCCAGGTTAAAGTATGTTTGTGAGTGTGTGTAGGTTGAGACATGGACCTGCTGCCCGTGGCATGCAACCCCCCCAAAGATGTGTAAGCTGGAGCTGCAGGCAGTTTTTAAAGTTAATGATACAGGTAGTTGTGTGTAATTGGCATCCACGGCAGTGCTGATTTTGTTGTCTTTCGATGAGCATAAGCAGCAGCATGGCATTTGTGAATGGTTCCATTGCGTCATCGGACATGTGAGGCTTCCTGTAGGTGAGCGTCTCCCTCTATACTGTCCATTTCCGCAAGCTTGTACATGGTGGTTGAACCACCATGGTCACATTGGCGGTGTGCAACTAAGTAATGGGTCTGGCGGCAACACAGACTCCGCCGGCCTGTTTGTGCTTCCTCCTGACTGTGGCAGTCTGTCAAACTCGTAATACTGGGGTCCCTTGGCCAGGCCGACGGCAGTCAGACCGCTGCTGTCATAGCCGTCCGCTGACCGACAAACTCATAATGAGGCCCTTTGTGTTCACAAAGTTAAGCTGCCCTCACATGCAGAATTTATTAAAAATCCCACAAAAATACTGTCTATATGTCAAAAGTAGCTACTGTGCACTAGTTTGCTGTATATGCTTTTTAAGTTCACTATTTACATCTCAAGCTTCTTCGTCTGGCTCCTCTTCATATCACTCTTCTTTGAGTGAACAGCTTAACGCTAATGTAGCCTGCTCAGCAAAGTGTCCCTACTCTTAGCTTCCATTTTGTTAAATCCCAAGATGTTGCTTCCTCTCTTAATGTTTTCCAGATCTGCTGAAGGCTGGTGTTGGTAGGGGTAGAGTTAGGATTAGATAGTGACACTGCTTGCAATCCCTAGCCCAGACGCGTATGTGATTTTACTGGGTGCACGTCTTCCCTGTAAATTTGGGCCGATGTTCCTTCACTGAATAATCTCAGGTGTGTGAACACTGGGCCACTTGGAATCTGCCATAATAGTATGCCTGGGGGCATCCTTTTACTGTAAATCTCCACTTCTGCGTAGACTGAAGCAAACACATCTATTTGTGCAAAGGGCTAGGAAAGTAGTGGGCTAGTAAGGCATACTTTTAAGCAATGTGTGAATAGTATTTATAGTTTAGATCAATTGGGGAGCTAGGTACCAAGGAATCAGTAACTAGTATAATGCAGATTATGCAAATGATAATTGCCAGTAAAGCACACCAGATACTAGTCTTCTCTCTGAGGGATATTCATATGTATTTTCCATTGATCATCAACAAAAGCTTTCTTTCTGCAGATTGCTCCACACTCATGTTTTTTACAGGACATATATTTTTATCAATTCCTCCTTTGACTAACTCTCTGGTCCTGGATAGTGCCTGAAACAGTTATCATATATACAGTCAGCTCTTAGAGGCAATTACGGTTTTGAGCGTTTCTGAAGAAAATTAAGCATTGACTTAATAAACTATCCAACACCTGACCTGAAAAACATGACATACAAAAAGTTGATCAACATAATTATTTGGCCTGAAATATACATTTGTGTCCATATGTACACGCTGTGGATTTTCAAATAGCACTCCTCACCCATTGTTGTAGTGTCATTTACGTTTTGCTTCTGCCCACCACAGAATACAGCACAAGTCAAAGCATCAGCTGAACTGGTTCCCTTCTATGTAAGTGACAGCATCTCAACCCAGGACAATGTTGTCATCAACACAGAAAACAATCATCTTCAGTGCCAGCTACTGGTGGGCTCATGTGTTCATTTCTGGAAAAAAGTTTCCTCCCTTTTTACAGTTTGCTTTATTTTGAGAGGGCCTGACAGCTCTCCATACACTGTTACAGGGCACACTCTGCCACATTTAGTGCGCCGCATCCTGCATGGACACTGCAGGTGGTGCCCATTTTTAATGTCCTTTGAACCATTCAAAGGATGCCTCCCAGGCATGTGCGTCCAAGGGCTGTCAGCTTTGAAAGTTTTTTTGTAATACTTTAATAAACAATATTCAAAGATGGTCCTCTGTGTGTGCACATGTATGCATAGACCGGAGACCATCTGTCTGGACACTTAGATGTCTGTTGACTCCCATCCCTGATCAACTGAGGAAAGTGTGACTACCCCCCAGCAGCCACAGCCACAGTGCGACTCTGCACTTAGTTGTACATATGAAAGTTGTCAAGTGTCTCCTTAAGAGCATCCTAAATAGGAAGAGGCAAATCACAAACGGTAAAGAGCCTTCTTGGCAATCTTGTAGCTCTTGATTGTAGATGCAAAAAAAAACCATGTCATTCTAAAGGGTGTCAAATTAGTTGATACAGAAACGTTTACATACCTCGGAATTATGTTTGATAACAAAGGCACCTGGTTGCAAGCCATCAGGTCTAGGAAATTACTCTTTACAAAAACTATTACGGCTGTAATACATTTTTCTAAAAAGATTGGTAGGGCCACACCACTGTTTGTATGTGTGCGGGTATGTGTTGTCGGGGTGTATGTGTGTATATGTGCATGTTGGGGGTGTGTGCGTGTAGGGGTGTGTATATGTGCATGTTCGGGGTCGGGGTGGGGAGGGAGGTTGTGCCACCTTTGGGGGGGGTGTGAGGGGAGGATTCGAAGGGGGGTAGCGGGGGAGACCCCTATCAGTGCCAGGGAAGGAATTCCCTGGCACTGATTGTGCCTACCGCCATGGATCTTATGGCGGTTCCCAATCACCCGAGATCCATGGCCGTATGCAGGGTCCTGATACCGTCGGCGGTCTAGTGACAACCGCCGGGCTGGAGACCGCAGTCTCCAGCCCAGCAGTCTTCACTGCCATGGCGGTCGGAATGGTGAAGTGGCGGATGACCGCGGCGGTCATAATTCCATTTTTTTTGTTTCTGCCGGCCTGTTTGCGATCTTACCGCCGCTTTACCACCAACCGCCAGAGTCATGGCTGGATTATATAAATAGTTTTTTTTACGGACTTGGGCCATCCTGAGTTTTACTTTACACCAGAAAAAATTGAAACACTTACCAGGAAAGACCTGAAAAACTTTTGCCTCACCCACCTGGCTGACCTGAGGTGGGCTACTGAGTCAAAGAAATCTAGTGTAAGGAGGAATCTTCTGTTGCAGCAATCAGATGGCATGGAACCATATTTAAAATATGTATTGAACCTGAGGCACCAATATGTCCTCACAGGCCTCAGACTAGAGACATTTCATCCACTTGTCAGCTTCCCGCTTACCAACGACTGGAGTCCAGTTTTGGAAAAATTTCCTTGTGACTCAGTGTCAGTTCAAAGCACAATGCATATAGTCTTTTTCTGCACATTTTGCTTGGATTTAAGGAAAGTGTTCGTGATTCCACTCTTAAAATCCCTGCATTTTAAACAGTGCCGTCCTGCCCTTATTTATTTGTTGTCTCTCCCATCAATCAAAATCTGTAATGGTCTAGCTGTATATCTGTGCGCAGTCATGAAGGCCAGACTACATCCCTAGGCAAAATTGAGGGGGCCTTTTTATTTTAAAACGTTTTTAGCTAGGATAACAGTTTCTTGTTCTCCAAATATTTGTTCTTATTGATCTTATATTGTTTTTTTAGAAGAATAACTGGACTTAGTTTTTGAAGTGAATTTTATCACATGGTATTAATTGTTGTATGTTTTGATCTACTTTATTTTATTTATATTATGTGGATGTTGATTGGTGCTATCCTGTATATTTTACTTGCTTTTATGATTGTGAGTTACAATTGAATAAAGTATTTTTGATTGACAGATGAAGATTAATGTGGAGATATACAGCAAGGTACTAAGCTCTCCCTCACATAGAGGGAGAAGAGCTAAGAAAGAAGAATCAGCTCTTCCATCCTTGATTGGGAAACTCTGAGATGTTTCCCTGGATGCACCTCTGTCTTCAGAAGGACAGATTATAGACCTTCTCCATACCTTTTTCCTTAAACACATGGCACCAGTTGGTCTTATGAAGAAGTCCAAGTGTAACATTATTCTTTCTTCTTTATACTCTGCTGTTCTACCTTTCCCACTCGACTTTCCCAAAAAATCCCTGGAACACCCGCTCCTGGGTGACCAGGAGCACATAATCCCCAGTGCGTTCTCAGAGGCAGGAGAGCCCAAGTATCCACAAGCTGACCTGCTGTGCAAATAGCACACCGCCTGCATGATTTTAACTTCTAGTCAGAAACGGCTTGCGATGCATTGTAGGGAGGGGCGGCACTTGGGGAAGAATTCATTAAAAAAAAAACACTTACCTGCATCATTGTTGCCACCGTTGCTGCCACCACCGTGCCACTCCTCTGCTGTAGGCTGCAGACACAGGTTCCTAGCTTGCCCTGCAGCCAATCCTGATGCTGCTCAGAGCAGCATTAGGATTGGCTGAGAGCGTCCAGCCAGGGCACTCCCAGTCAGGCTTGGAGCCTGTGCCTGCTCTCTCCAGCCCTTCAACACAGTACTGTGCTGGAGGGTGCACAGTGCGCATGCGTGTTTGGCCGGCCTGAGTTAGCCGGCCAAACATACATGCACAGTGAGAGGGGGTGCTGTGCACTCCTCCTCATTGTTCGTCACAGCCTGTGGCCCTGCCCCTTTTACTGCAAGATGATAATAAACATAGTTTATTATTGTTTTGTAGTAAAAGGTTTGCAGCTGCTGGCGGGTGGGGCGACGCTCCTCCGCCCTAGCAGAGGAGCCGTGTCTGCATCCAGTAAGAGCTAAACGCGCTTAGCTTTCTCGGGAAAGATATAACATCATCCTACGAAGGTTTTTGACAAAGAATAGCAAAAACCATCACACAATGGCCACTCATGCAACCACATGCATGTGAATGTATGTGTAGCCATGTATGCAATGTTTTTGTTATACCTTAATAAAAAACATTCAAGTATGCATTGGCAAAGCCAGTAGCTTACCAGCCAAACCCAGCCTTTTTGGCTTTACTGATTCTTGTCCCTGTTGGTGACAAAAACTCAGCGCCTTATGATCCTGGTGGTTCTTGTAAAATGACGGGTTCAATAGTAAGGTGTATACTAATGATGACTTTCACAGCCAAAACTTTTTATTTGTATGTGTTTTCCCACATCATGCCGACTACTTGCACAAAGGTTTACTAATATTAATATAATTTTAGACTAAATATATATCCTACTATGATTGCTTCTAACAGCTAAACGAATAGCCTTGTTTGAGGTATTGTCTCAAAATAAATTGTCTTGATAATAGAATCTTTAGATCCATTGTGAGGGCACAAAGGTAGAATGAGAGTATGCAGAGCAATGTTAAAAAGCACATCCTCTTTCAGGAGGCTGCATATGTGTTTGAAATGCGAACACTGCCCTTGCCTTGTGCACATTATCGAAGTATGTAGTTTGGTTGGTTAAATGAATATAAGGTGAGGTTTAGGGCGTGCAGACAGAGTTTGTTTTGTCACACTTTTTAGGAGTCCTGATATCTCTCAAGAATTCTGTCCAGAGTTTTCTTTGTCCTGGTGGTTGTAGGCGGTGGTCACTGGATCGCATTCTTCTGGACTGTGACTTATTCTTAATCATTAGACTTTGACTAAGACCGCAGTGGAAGGAAGAAAAGCAAAAAGAAAGGACGATAGTGAAAAAAGGGGAAGCAGGGATGAAAAAAAGCCACAAGAGTGTGATTAAAAAGCAGAAAGTGTAAGGAGTAGCAGAAAGACGCATGGTGAACAATACTTTGCTTATCTGCACTTCCTTCTTGCACACTAAGGCCCATATTTATGCTTTTTGCTGCAAAACTGCACGAACGCAGTTTTGCGGCAGCAAGTTTAGCGCCAGCTTGCGTCATTTAACAGCGCCAGCCGGGCGCTGTATTTATTGAATGGCACAAGCTGGCGCTAACCTTGGTCTAGCGTCTTAGAAGAAGACGCTAGCCAGGTGAGGGTGGCGGTAGAGAAGGAGGGTGTTGTGCGTCAGAAAATGTGGCTAGCCTGGTCAGAGATAAAAATGCCTCTAACCAGACTAGGGCCATTTTGGGCGCACAAAAACCAAAAACATGACTCCTGTCTTAGGAAAGACTTGAGTCATGCCCACGACCCCAATGGCCAACATAGGGGACAAGTGTCCCCTGGGCATGGCCATTGCACCCTGTGTCAGGCAGGGGGCCCCACGTTAGGGACCCCGATGGCAAAAAAAAAAAAAAAAATACTAACCTAGACCTACCTAGAATGTAGTTTCCCATCCTCCGGTGTCCTTCTGGTGGGGATGGGGATATTCCTGGGGCTTGGGGAGGGCACCTGTGGACTCACTCCATGATGTTTAACCGTGGAAATGGGTCCACAGGTCCTCTAACACCTGGTCTGACCCAGACGTTAAATAATGGTGCAAAGCAAGCTTAGCACCATTATTTAGACCCTGCTCCCACCCGTGCATCATTTTAGCACAGGGGGCAAATATGGGGCTTAGAGGATAGCACCATTTTTTACATAAGAACGCCTACCTTGCATCTCATAGACGCAAGGTAGGTGCACGCATCCAGAAAATGGTGCAAACTCCTATATTTTGACATTAGACACATCTAATGTCAAAATATAAATATTGAGTTAGGTTTACTTCGAATTTGCGTAAAAAAAATATGCAAATTTGGCGCAACTGATGTATAACTATGGGCCTGAGAACTCTGACTGCCTATAACCTTGGCTGTGGCTCTACAGCACAATCATATAGTCAACATTTTCAAGCATGTTGTGCATGAGAAAACAGTCTAAAAAAAGGAAAAACTTTTGCCCCAAACGTTTAAGGCCAAGTAAACATAAATTCCCCTAGCACACCAACCAGTGTGAAAATATATATCATGAAGGTTAATAACCACCCAATTACATCAGCATCTGTTAAAGGGCATCTGTTTCTGGGTAATTTCAGATATCGCCGGGCAAAAAGGTTACTTAACTTCTTAGCTTCTGGGCCTCCCCCCCAGTGCTTAGCCCTTTTTTGTCTATTTGGAGTAGTTCACGCTTAGGCCTTCATAACTTTTTGTCCACATAAGCTATCCATGCCAAATTTGCATCATTGTTTCCCAACATCCTAAGGATTCTGAAGGTACCAGAGTTTGTGGGTTCCCCTGGAGCAGACCAAGGAATTAGCCAAAATACAGGTAAAATCTTGTTTTTTTCAGAAAAATTTGAAAAAGGGCTGCAGAAGAAAGTATGTGTTTTTTTCCCCTGAAAATAGCATCAACAAAGGATTTGCCGTGCTAAAATCACCATCTTCCCAGCTTTCAGGAACAGGCAAACTTGAATCAAAAAACCACAGTTTTCAACACAATTTTGGCATTTTACTGGGACATACCCCATTTTTACTTTTTTGTGTGCTTTTAGCCTCCTTCCAGTTAGTGATAGAAATGGGTATGAAACCAATGGTGGATCCTGGATAGCTAAACATTTCTGAACAGCAGAGGTTTTCCTATAGAAAATAACAGCTGAAATAAAAAAATATTGAAATTAAGGTAAAAAAAACAGTAATTTTTCTCCACATTTCATCTGTAACTTTTTCCTGCGAAGTTATATTTTCAAAAGTAATATACCGTTACATCTGCTGGACCTTTCTGGTTGCAGGCAAATATAGGGCTTGTAGGTTCATCAAGAACCCTAGGTAACCAGAGCCAATAAATGAGCTGTACCTTGCAATGAGTTTTCATTGTATACCGGGTGTACAGCAATTCATTTGGTGAAATATAAAGAGTGAAAAAAAAGTATCAAGGAAACTTTTGTATTTCCAAAATGGGAACAAGGTAAGGTGTTGAGAAGCAGTGGTTATTTACACATCTCTGAATTCCGGGGTGCCCATACTAGCATGTGAATTACAGGGCATTTCTCAAATAGACGTCTTTTTTACACACTGTATTACATTTGGAATGAAATAATGTAGAGAAAGACAAGGGGGAATAACACTTGTTCTGCTATTCTGTGTTTCCCCAGGTCTCCCGATAAAAATGGTACCTCACTTGCGTGGGTAGGCCTAATGCCCGCGACAGGAAACGCAACCTGGACACATCACATTTTTACACTGAAACCAGACGTGTTTTTTGGAAAGTGCCTAGCTGTGGATTTTAACCTGTAGCTCAGCCGGCACCTAGGGAAACCTACCAAACCTGTGCATTTTTTAAAACTAGACATCAAGGGGAATCCAGGATGGGGTAACTTGTGGGGCTCTCACCAGGTTCTGTTACCCAGAATCCTTTGCAAACCTCAAAACGTGACACTTTTACCTCCGATTTCGGTGCTGCAAAGTTCTGGAATCTGAGAGGAGCTGCAAACATCCTTCCACCCAACATTCCCCCAAATCTCCTGATAACAATGGTACCTCACTTGTGTGGGTAGGCCTAGTGCCCGCAATAGGAAAAGCCCCAAAATGCAACATGACACATCACATTTTTACATTGAAAACCAATGTGTTTTTTTTAAAGTGCCTAGGTGTGGATTTTGGTCTCTAGCTCAGCCGGTACCTAGCATAACCTACTAAACCTGTGCATTTTTGAAAACTAGACACCTAGGGGAACCCAGGATGGGGTACCTTGTGGCCCTCTCACCAGGTTCTGTTTCCCAGAATCCTTTGCAAACCTCAATATTTGGCAAAAAAAAACACTTTTTCCTCACATTTCTGTGATAGAAAGTTCTGGAATCTGAGGGGAGCCACAAATTTCCTTTCACCCAGCATTCCCCCAAGTCTCCTGATAAAAATGGTACCTCACTTGTGTGGGTAGGCCTAGTGCCTCTGTGAACTCCCCCGGATGTCTAGTTTCCAGAAATGTCTGGGTTTGGTAGGTTTCCCAATATGGCCACCGAGCCCAGGACCAGAAACGCAGGTGCCTGCCTTACAAAACCAGGTTGTTTTGTGATAGATAATTTTGATATCTCCACAATACGATCTAGGCGATGGAATTTTGGGCCTGAACTAAATTGGGGAGCACCCAAGAGAGCACTCTCTCTCTGCTTGCCGCTTCATGCACCTGCTCTCTGGGTTGGGCTAACCTGCTATTGTCCCGATGCACAGACTGTGCTTGCGAAGGGACATCAGGACTGTCCTCATCACCTCCCTCATAATCAATGGAAGAGGAGTTATCGAATGGGACTTCTCCAACTGAAAAATCACTCCCAGAGTCTGCGCCATTGTCCTATCTCTCAGATGCTGTCTCAGTATCTGCTGTCTCAGTCTCTTATCCTACGTCAGAGCTGTCCTCTATAAATCGAGTGTGGGCTTGAGCAGCAGTCATCCAACGAGATGCCATCTGTGCTACTGGCTAAATTGTCACTCTAAAACACTAGCCTACGTAGATAGTCCCAAAATTGCTGGTGGGTGTGTGTGTGATACGTGCAACAATAGAGGTCACCTTACCTTCGCTTCTTCCCTCAATCCGCGCGTTCTTTCAAGACACAGAAAAAAAGACACACTATTACTTCACCTGGTCACATACCAATCGTCACAGTCTTTAGCACCTCTATCGCCCAGTCCAACAATCATTATTGGTGCTCCCACTCCCATGACCACCTCCTCAGATTCCTTCACTACCACCCAGCAAAAGTGCCCTTCATCTCTCCATAGCCCCCCCACACATACATTTCATTTGCATTATAGCACAGGTAATGGTTGACTTTACTTATCTACTCAGCTATTTACATAAAATACAGATTTGATCTTTGCAGTAGGCACATAAACCTTCTGCTCTACCTTACGGTATCAAAACTGCCAATAGACATAAGTCTGATCATTTTGTAGCAGAAACATAATCACAAGACTTACTTGACTTTTTTATTGCTGCCTAAAAACTACAGTTGAAACGTGTCAGTTGAAGTATGTGAATTGTTTTGAAGATGCAAGCTGCAACTGCAAGAGAACTGGTGGTGAATATATATCATCATCATCAACACATAGCTTTATTCGGTTACTTTCAACCATAAAAGCAAAACAACCAACAATTGAATGAAAAAGGAAATAGAAATTAAGTTAAAAAAGGATAAGAATAAAATAAAAACATATATTTCAGCCTTAAAACACATAAAATTATTTTCCTTAGAAAAAGCACCTAACCCCCTAGTACCTTACATTTAAAATAAACATGGGGTTTTATTTCAGTCTAGGTGTTTAGTTAAAATGTAGCAACTAAAACACTTTAAAAAAATAAAATAAAAAAAGAATTTGGTCCTCATCATCATTTTTTCCCCAGAAAATTAGTACGTATATGGCAAGCAGCTACAATATACTTGCTAACCGCACAAGATAGAGGGAGAGAAGTTTCCCTCATCATGATCCTTAAGGCAACAATACAATGTCTTACCCCCATGTTCCTGCACACAGGTCGTAACCACTTCCGTCGCGTAATCAAATAAGCAGGGCATATAAACATAAAATGTACAATAGATTCTAAAATGTGATTACAACTCGGACAAATATCAGGACTTGGGGTCGCACTCCGTGTACTGCCATAGGATTTAAGAGGCAGACAACCATATCTGAACTGAATATATAGACTCTTACTTAATGGGTCAAGAATTGTATCCATAAATGGTTCCAGATACGGGTACCATTTGAAATCAAAAAATTGTGAAGTCAATCTGCTGTGTGTTGAGCACAGCAGGTAGTTTTCCCTGACATATATCCAGTAAACAGTTTTCAAATGATTCTTCTGATCCTTCCTTATACTTTCTGGATGACTCCAAAACTCACTAAGACCCAATCTGTGAAACCATTTTGAGATGTGGTTAAACCAGGGAATGGTAAGTACATTTGGTCTATCTAGAATGTCTTGAATAGACCGTAAACAATGATAAAGGAGGGACCGGGAGATTAGTGGTCCAGTGTACTGCCTCCCACTCGAATCCTTACACAAAAATAGGTACACTGTTCCAATACATAGAAAAATTCACAGAGGCCACCCAATTTGACAGGAGCAAAACCCTCATGCATCACAATGGATGTCTAGCATCATCATTGGGAAGCTCCTCATCAGGCTGGTACTGCAATGCCTGATGGGCTCCCCTAAACGGGGTGCTCTTAACCATTTGGCTCGGATCGTAGTTGTGACAAAAAAGTGATAGTTATCACTGGGATACCTAATTTTAAGTAACCGAGCAGCTATGGGAGAGAATCAAAACTTAAAATAGATTTACCATCTATAGGCAATAATTCATCGTTTTAATCAGTAGTGAATCAGATGGTAACCAAGATTAAAAACAAAAATGAGGAGTAATGAGTGATTAATGATGCTCACCTACTCTCAAAAAATGGGGAGGTTATAGCCAATTATGGTTCCTCACACTCAAAAGTCTACATGTTTCGCGTTTAAGCGGTCCAGCCGGATCCAGTGACGCTTCATCAGGACAACAACCTTCTCCAAAAATTATAATATCAACAAGTGTGTAAAAACTAAGTCACTTACTCAGTCCTACTTGTTAATGCAAAGGTAGCCCTAAATAAATGTAAGTAGAGAAACCAAAGTCACAAATAAAGTAATAATACCGTAGCAAATAGGTGCGTCTGTGAAATAAACAGTGATAGAGTGCCACACTCGTGAAAAATAGTTCAAAAATACATAGAGATCAAGCTTACCATCCCTAATTTCAGGATAGAGCCCAAAAGGATCGCTGGCCAGTGACAGAAACTAAGATTCTGTAAATACAGATCATAAATCACAAAGGTAAAAACAACATCATGTATTTGTTAGATGATGAACCCCGGCACACTCGCACTAACATCTGCGGAGGACGCGCGCTGGTGGGGTATTAATCACTCATTACTCCTCATTTTTGTTTTTAATCTTGGTTACCATCTGGGTCACTACTGATTAAAACGATGAATTATTGCCTATAGATGGTAAATCAATTTTAAGTTTTGATTCTCTCCAATAGCTGCTCGGTTACTTAAAATTAGGTATCCCAGTGATAACTATCACTTTTTTGTCACAACTACGATCCGAGCCAAATGGTTAAGAGCACCCCGTTTAGGGGAGCCCATCAGGCATTGCAGTACCAGCCTGATGAGGAGCTTCCCAATGATGATGCTAGACATCCATTGTGATGCATGAGGGTTTTGCTCCTGTCAAATTGGGTGGCCTCTGTGAATTTTTCTATGTATTGGAACAGTGTACCTATTTTTGTGTAAGGATTTGTCTTGAATAGACTCCTTGTATGTGGATAGCTCTGGGGTGGTCCATACACGGACCCAGAAAAGCAATGGTCGTAGGGCAATTACATCAGAGATGCGTGAAAGGCCAAGGTCCCAGAACATAGGCAGCAGTGGGGTACTGCGAGGACAGGCCAAAGTTGACCTTACAAAGTTGTTTTCCCCCACTGCAAGCTTACCAGTGTTCGAGGACCCCCAAATTTCAGACCTGTAGACCGCAGCGCTCTGTGCCTTTGCTCGGTAAATTTTAATAGTTGGAGTAATCACTCTCTCAGAGGTAGACTTGTGAAAGTGTAAAATGGCCCCAGATCTCTGTGCCAGAATAGCTAAACTTTTATCGATTTGGGCCCCCCAATGCAGATTGTTGCTAATTCTCACCCCCAAATAATCTATGGAGCTTACCATACCTAGGGGGGTACCATTATAAAAAATTGAGTATCTCTTAGTGGGGCCACAACCCAGGGTCATAAGTTTAGTTTTGCTATGGTTGAGTTCAAGTCCATAGTCACCACAAAACGAACTAAACTTATCCACAAGTACCTGGAGACCCATAGGAGTTCTGGAGATCAGGAGGGAGTCATCAGCAAATAGCAAAATTGGAATTTTATGGTTGTTCAAGGATGGAGCATCATTTTGGCAGTTGGTAACGACTTGCACCACCTCGTTGATAAACAATGTAAATAGTGTTGGGGCAAGAACACAACCCTGGCGTACTCCTCTCCTAATATCTGTTTTGTCGGTGAGTTCCCCCTGCTTACCCCATCTGACTTGTGCAAATGTTTTTTCATGTAATCTTTGAATTAAATGCACTAAATTTCCTGGGACACTGGTTTTATTTAATACTCCTCATAGTTTCTCTCTTGGGACAAAATCGAATGCAGATCTTAGATCTACGAAAGCAACATAAAGTTTTTGCTTAGATAGGGTGACATACTTCCAAAATAGTAATGACAGCCTGAAGACTTGGTCCATGGTGTTAGTTTTAGGCCGAAAACCGGCCTGTAAGGGGGATAAAATTTGGTTGTCTTGGATCCAATCGGTAAGCCTATCTAAAACTTGCTTAGCAAACGTCTTCTGAAGGATATCAATTAGGCTGATTGGTCGATAGTTTACAGGTGAACCTACATCACCCTTTTTATGAATCGATATTATTTCAGCGCCACGCCAGGAATCTGGAATAGGGCTACCAGCTGCTATGGCATTAGACAATAAATTGATGTACCATGCCCATATCTTTGGTTATGATTTAAACAGGTCCCCTGGGATCTTATCTGGACCAGGGGCTTTGGCTGGCCTCAAAGAATTAATTGCAGCTGTTGTTTCGGCTAAGGTAAAAACAATGCTCTCAGTTGAGGTCTTGTTAACAGCCCAACACTCATCATATCCAGGGTCCTCCAGAGATTGTGATGCAGGCAGAGCATAAATTCCAGAAAAATAGGACACCCATCTTTCGGGCTGTATGTACATGCCAATGTCATCATTGCCCCTTTTCGAACTAGAGGTCAACAGCCGCCAAAAGGAACTGTCATCTTTGTATTTGACTGCTGCAAGCAGCTTCTGCCATATCTCATTATCCCAGTCTTTTTTTGCTTGTTTCAGGGCATTAACATACCTACGTCGGGCCTCTTTAATAGCCACTTGGGTAGAGTTTTTTACAGCCTTGTTTAAATTAGATATTGCTCGCCCACAATCCTGATTATACCAATCCCTACGAGGGGTGTCAGCAGGTCTAGGTTTGGAAGGGATTTCCCTATAGAAGATACCCTGTAGGGAATTCACCAATTTATTGTGGATAGCCATAATGGGAATATCAGAGGCTTCTTGTTCCTCATACTCTGCAAAGAGTTTTAAAAATGATGAATATATTTCCCCAATCAAATACGGGTTGGATTCCACCTTTGGCCAGCAGACCCGAGAACGTCTATGATTCAGATAAGGGAGTGGGACGTTAGTGGTCGTTATGTGCCGGACTCTTAAAAATGCATGGTTGGTCAGTACAAGGCACAGAGGATTATGATCGCTATTCAAGCGAGGTAAGATTTCCATGTCCAGTGAACTTGACCATAGCCTAATGTCCACCAGAATATAATCAATAGTACTAAAGGAAAGCCCTCGCTTGAAAGTGATGGCTCACTCTGAGTCAGATTTAGTGCGGCCATTACATTCTTTCAGGCCATATTTCAGACAAAGGGAAGACAACTGAGATGCAACACGGGAAGCAGGCAAAAACGCCGTTTCCTTAGATTGGGGAATACCCCAATATTCGTCCTCCTCAGTAGTCAGATTACTGATGGTGTTGTCCAACACAAAAGAACAATTAAAATCACCTGCTATAATCAGAAGATCTCAAGGGTCCAGAAGCTCTATATAATCCGTCAGCTGGGTGAGAACAATTGATTCTGAACCACGGAGAACGGATCTTGCATAAGTATTCAGAACTATCATCCTGAATCCAGGTCGGAATATGAGTTGGACACCCAGCAGATCATAGGAATTAAACTTTATCATGGAGTGGTCACATCCTAGCCTACTGTTCAATAAAATCATTAACCCTCCTATCCGTCTTCCAAAGCCACCAGAGGCAGGTTGGGCAGCCGAAAAATAGGTTGTAAAGCCTTGTATGGATAATTGTTCTGCAGACCAAGTTTCCTGAAAAAGACAGATATCTTGTTTATTAACAAGGCTTACCCAATCCGGGTCATCCAACTTTGACTTAATTCCTGCAACATTCCAAGATATAATATTAATTTTGGGAGGCGTAGATATTGACTTAGTTCTCAATAGGGGGGCAGGAGATGGAGTCCCTGTAAGTTGACACTCATCATTTACTATTTTAGGAAGTACTGTGCAGGGGGCAATAAGTCAGTCTAATTCAGGAAGTAAGGGGGAGAGATTCGCGGATTTAGATGTTGCAGAGTTATCTGAAGAAGAAATAACCCCAGCTACAATAGTTCCAGATGTACAACATCCTCTACATAACGGGGCCCCAGGCGGCTGACTACTAAGTCTAAGATTCGATTCCCTACCTGTACGTAATATACCTGTCCGTGTATCAAAGGCCAGGAGATCATTAACTAGACTACTATCATTAAAAAGAATCGAAATATAATCAAATTCCGACCCTAACTGATTATATCTATGGGCCTCACGTATATCAGACCGGATAACAGAGAGACAGTCCCTCTGGGAGCGTGTCCAATGAATGACTTTATTAATTAGCGAGTCACTCGACTCTCTGTTACCCTGAGGTAGCTTTGGCACCCTAGTCAAATAAATAATGGCATCTTCCCTCCTCCTTCTTAACCTTCCCTTAAGGTCACAGGTCTGCGAGGGTGTCAAATAATCAGGGTGAGTGGCTGAACGGGGACTAACACAACAACTTGCTGCAGAGGGCGTTCCTCCTAGGTTTAACTGAGAAGTTTTTGGGCGAGGAATACCTTTGTCCCCCCGTCCAAAGATGGATCCACACTTGTTTACACCTAGTTTTGGAACTGGCTCCTGGGTAGAAGACATGGTCTGACAGGCAGACCTACCATGCCTTGGGGAACTACCGTTACTTCCCTTAGCGAGGTTATGTGTAGAAGAAGATGTCAATTTAACACCTACGGTAGGAGGACTAGGTTTTTTAGTTTCCATCAATAAATCAGAGGAAGGAACAGACTCATATGGCACAATGCAATTACAACCAGACTTTTGAACATAGAGTCCAGCAATTTTGTTCATCAAAGATATCAACAGACACTTAACGTCATCTAATTTCTGAGAAATGATATCCAACTGAGAAGCTTCGTTGTTGCCCATCTTTCCATCCAGAGAGTCTTTGTCAGTTCCTTCTACAAGTAAGGTTTGTAAAAGTCCAGGACTTACAGAATTAGAGGACAGAACCGAAAACCTATTTGAACAAGGAATGATAATAGGAGGCGGAGACGTGCACCTCAAGTGAGGTGCACCTTCTACAGGTAAACATCCATTTGTTTCCACCGAGGATGGTGAAATCTCCAAGAGTGAAGTAATTACACCCTGGGAGTGGGGGGGGGGTGTAAGTCAGCCTTGACCTCTACTCTATGTGTCTGTATTTTTTTATTAAAGAGATTAGGAATTTTTTTGGGAGGAATGGTACCCGGTATAGAAGGGCCAGCAACAGAAGGGCTCCTCAGTATAGCCTCAACCTCTTCAAACAATTAATCAATTGTTTTGAATTGCTGTAGATTTGTAGTAGAACATCCCTCCACTTTCCCAACAGAACGTTTCTTGGGTTTTTTAACCCGAGACTGGGGTGCTGATACATCATCGGCCTTCCTCTTCCCCATATCAACTATCCAATGGCCCAGCTAAATAATTTCAAACACGTCTGAAAAAAAAAGAATGGCCCAGCCCTGGTTTCTACTATCGGGTACGAATGGTATCAGGAAGAAAAGAAACCCCAAGAAGCGAGAAGTAATAGGGTCTTGCTCCACTGGCCCCTTTGGTGCCAAGTGAAGCTCGTGGTCAAGTAAGACTAAACAAACTGAGCAAAGGGCATTCCTGAGACTTCTATACCAGGACCAAGTATCAAAAAACCAAACTTTGGGGGGGTGGCCCAGCCCAGTCTCCTCCTGGCGATGACGGGCGCAAGACAGGCCCGGGCGCCGCCCGCGCGCGTCCCGCGCGGCGGGAGCGCTATACAAAGTTTAAAGGGCTCCTGCCCTGACTGCTCCTCCCTTGGATGACGTGCTTCCCGCGGCGGCGGGAGCGCTATACAAAGTTTAAAGGGCTCCTGCCCTGACTGCTCCTCCCTTGGATGACGCGCTTTCCGCGGCGGCGGGAGCGCTATACAAAGTTTAAAGGGCTCCTGCCCTGACTGCTCCTCCCTTGGATGACGCGCGAATATATATATATGTTCAATGGCATGTGTAGCTGCAGATACACATGCTGTGCATATCCCGCCATCTAGTGTTGGGCTCGGAGTGTTACAAGTTGTTTTTCTTCAAAGAAGTCTTTTCGAGTCACGAGATCGAGGGACTCCTCCCCTTTCGGCTCCATTGCGCATGGGCGTCGGCTCCATCTTAGATTGTTTTCTTTCTGCCATCGGGTTCAGACGTGTTCCTCTGCGCTCCGTGTTTCGGTTCAGAAAGTTAGTTAAATCTCTGAAAATTCGACGGTAGTGTTTGCGTTCGGTATCGGGATAGTTATAGCAGATCGCCATCGAATAAAAGAAGAGCTCCGGTAGCCCTTTGGGGCTTCTATCCCCGACCGGGCCTCATCGGCCCGACCAAGTGCGTCTTCAAGGCTCATGGAACGGACCCCATTCCGCTTCTGCCCCGAATGCCACAATAAGTATCCTTACACAGATCAGCATTTGGTCTGTAATTTGTGTTTGTCCCCCGAACACAAAGAGGATACTTGCGAGGCCTGTCGGGCATTTCGGTCGAAGAAGACGCTACGGGACCGGAGAGTTCGAAGGCGTCAAATGGCATTGACGCCATCAGGACACTACGACGTCGAAGAAGAGGAGTCTTTCTCCATTGCCGACTCGGACTCGGACGAGGCCGAAAGTGAGCAGCCGGCGAAAACCGTGAGTAAACCTGCCCGGCCAAAACTCACACCAAAATCATGAAGGCCCAGGGGACGCCACCGCCGGCAGGCCATGGCTTAACCCGTAAACTCGGTAACCAACCATCGGCACCGAAAAAGGGCACACACGTGTCGAAGACATCCGACTCCGGTCGAGATACCGGCACAGAGTATACTCAGCACCGAGATACTGGCTCCGACCAAACTCGACACCGAGATACCGGCTCAGAGCAAAGTCGGCACCAAGAGATCGGCACCCAGAAACCGAAAAAGGTGGCTTCGGAGCCGAAAAAGACTGTAGAAAAAGTTTTGGTGCTGAAACACCCAGCATCGGATCGGAGCCGAAACAAAGTTCTTATTCCGAGGAACAAGGCCTTTCAGCACAACTACAAGGCCATAAATTTGGACAAGAATTAGAGATCCAGATTATACACAAAGAAGGCTCCATATTCAAAAAGATACTGGGAAAATAAGAACTCTCCCCCCTATTAAAATGAAAAGGAAACTTGCTTTCCAAGACACAGAGAAACAGCCAAAAGCAAAGGTGGCGAAAGAAAAAAACTCCACCACGTTTTTCGCCACAACCATCGCCACAGCACTCACCGCAACTATCACCAATTGCAACATCCCCTATGATGCAATCTCCAACGCACACAGGGATGACCCAGGAGGACCCAGATGCATGGGATCTATATGATGCACCAGTATCTGACAATAGCCCAGACTGCTACCCGGCAAGACCGTCACCACCTGAAGACAGTACTGCTTACATGCAGGTGTTGTCCAGAGCAGCTACCTTTCACAATGTAGCACTGCACGCTGAACCTATTGAGGATGACTTTTTATTTAATACTTTGTCGTCAACACACAGCCAGTACCAGAGTCTGCGATGTTACCAGGGATGTTAAAACACGCAAAACAAGTGTTTCAAGACCCCGTCAAATGCTGAGCCATTACACCTAGGGTGGAAAAAAGTACAAGCCTCCCCCTACGGATCCTATGTACATCACGCAACAACTAACACCTGACTCTGTGGTAGTAGGTGCAGCACGCAAAAGGGCAAACTCACAGACTTCTGGGGATGCACCACCGCCCGACAAAGAAAGTCGAAAGTTTGATGCAGCTGGGAAAAGAGTTGCAGCACAGGCATCCAATCAATGGCGCATTGCCAATTCACAAGCTTTATTGGCAAGATATGACAGGGCTCATTGGGATGAAATACAGCATTTTATTGAACATCTTCCCAAGGAGTTTCAAAAGCGTGCACAGCAAGTGGTGGAGGGTGGCCAAAGTATCTCCAACAACCAGATACGATCGGCAATGGACGCAGCAGACACAGCCGCCAGAACTGTGATTACAGCGGTCATTATTCGGAGACACACATGGCTCCGCACCTCCGGATTTAAGCCAGAGATCCAACAGGCTGTGCTTAATATGCCTTTTAATGGACAACAGTTGTTTGGCCCAGAGGTGGATACAGCTATAGAGAAGCTAAAGAAGGACACTGACACGGCCAAAGCCATGGGCGCGCTCTACTCCCCACAGAGCAGAGGCACCTTTAGAAAGCCACACTTTAGAGGGGGGTTTTGAGCCCAAAGGACAGAACCCTCAACCTCACAAGCCAGACCCACATACCAGGGCCAGTATCAAAGAGGAGGCTTTCGGGGACAATATAGAAGTGGACAGTTCCCTAAAACCAGAGGGAAATTCCAAAGCCCATAGACCCGACAAACTAAACAGTGACTTCAATGTCACAAATCCCCAACATATAACACCAGTGGGGGGGAGACTCACAGATTATTACAAAAATTGGGAAGAAATAACTACAGACTCGTGGGTCCTAGCCATTATCCAACATGGTTATTGCATAGAATTCCTACAATGACCACCAAATGTGCCTCCAAGAACACACAACATGTCCAAACAGCACTTGGACCTATTACAACTAGAAGTCCAAGCGTTGTTACAAAAAGAGGCAATAGAACACGTACCCAACCATCAGAAAGGAACAGGTGTTTATTCCCTGTATTTTCTAATACCCAAAAAGGACAAAACTCTGAGACCCATCTTAGATCTCAGAACACTAAGGGGCTCATTCCAACTCTGGCGGGCGGTGGTAGCTGGCATTTGGCCGCCATGCGGGCAAAATACCGCTGCCCCATTCCAACATTCCCGCTGGCCCAGCGGGAATGGGGGCCGCAACACAGGAGACGGCTCCGAATGGAGCCGGCTGTGTTGCGGCGGTGCGACGGGTGCAGTTGCACCCGTCACACTTTTCACTGTCTGCTAGGCAGACAGTGAAAAGCTTCATGGGGCCCTGTTAGGGGGCCCCTGCACTGCCCATGCCAGTGGCATGGGCAGTGCAGGGGCCCCCAGGGGCCCCAGGACACCCCTTACCGCCAGCCTCTTCCTGGCGGTGAAAACCGCCTGTCTTCAGGCTGGCGGTACGGGGGTCAGAATCCCCAGGGCAGCGCTGCTTGCAGCGCTGCCCTGGCGGATTCCCCAAGCCGGGGCAAAAATGGCGGATGACCGCCGGCCCCGGCAATCCGACCGCGGCTTTACCGCCGCGGTCGGAATGGGGATTGAAGCACCGCCAGCCTGTTGGCGGTGCTTCCGTCATTCGTGGCCCTGGCGGTCTTGGACCGCCAGGGTCAGAATGACCCCCTAAATCTTTACATCAAATCAGATCACTTTCACATGGTAACACTTCAAGACATGATCCCCTTGCTCAAACAACCAAACTACATGTCAATATTAGATCTAAAGGATGCGTACTTCCATATACCCATACATCCTTCACACAGGAAATACTTGAGGTTTGTAATCCAAGGAGTACATTACCAGTTCAAAGTGTTACCATTCGGGATAACAACAGCACCAAGGGTATTTACAAAATGCCTTGCAGTAGTAGCAGCACATATCAGAAGACAGCACATACACGTATTCCTGTATCTAGACGATTGGTTAATAAAAACCAACGCTCAGAAACAGTGTCTTCAACACACAAAATACGTCATAGAAACCCTTCACAAATTAGGGTTCTCAATAAACTACCTAAAATCACACTTACAACCGTGTCAAATACAACAATACTTAGGAGCGACAATCAACACAAAAAAAGGGATTGCCACTCCAAGTCTACAAAGGGTACAAGCATTCCAAAATGTAATACAAAGCATGCACCCAAACCAACAATATCAAGTAAAATTAGTGATGAAACTTCTAGGCATGATGTCTTCATGCATAGCCATTGTCCCAAACGCAAGATTACACATGCGGCCCTTACAACAGTGCCTAGCGACACAATGGACACAAGCACAGGGTCAACTTCAGGATCTAGTGTTGATAGACCGCCAAACACACACCTCGCTTCAATGGTGGAATCCTATCAATTTAAACCAAGGGCGGCCCTTCCAAGACCCAGTTCCTCAATACGTGATCACAACAGATGCTTCCATGGTAGGGTGGGGAGCACACCTCAACCAACACAGCATCCAGGGACAATGGGACACTCAACAAAAACAACTTCATATAAATCGACTAGAACTACTAGCAGTGTTTCTAGCATTAAAAGCATTTCAACCAGTAATAGCCCACAAGCACATTCTTGTCAAAACAGACAACATGACAACAATGTATTACCTAAACAAACAGGGCGGCACACACTCAACACAGTTGTGTCTCTTAGCACAGAAGATTTGGCATTGGGTGATTCACAATCACATTCGCCTAATAGCGCAATACATACCAGGAATTCAAAACCAGTTAGCCGACAATCTCAGTCGAGATCACCAACATATCCACGAATGGGAAATTCATCCCCAGATACTACAAACCTACTTCCAAAACTGGGGAACACCGCAAATAGACCTATTCGCAACAAAAGAAAACGCAAAATGCCAAAACTTCGCATCCAGGTACCCACAGCCTCACTCCAAGGGCAATGCATTATGGATGAGTTGGTCAGGGATATTTGCTTACACTTTTCCCCCTCTCCCACTCCTTCCGTATCTAGTAAACAAATTGAGTCAAAGCAAACTCAAACTAATACTAATAGCACCAACTTGGGCACAACAACCTTGGTACACAACACTACTAGACCTATCAGTAGTGCCTCATATCAAACTACCAAACATGCCAGATCTGTTAACTCAACACAAACAACAGATCAGACACCCGAATCCAGCATCGCTCAATCTAGCAATCTGGCTCTTGAAGTCTTAGAATTCGGACCTCTAGACCTTACACAAGAATGTATGGAGGTCATCAAACAGGCTAGAATACCTACTACAAGACATTGCTACGCAAATAAATGGAAACGATTTGTTTATTACTGTCATAATAATCAAATTCAACCATTACACGTGTCCACGAAAACATTGTAAGCTACTTACTACACTTACAAAAGTCTAAGTTAGCTTTTTCATCCATTAAAATACATCTCACAGCATTTTCTGCCTATCTGCAAATTACACATTCAACTTCACTATTTAGAATCCCAGTCATAAAAGCATTTATGGAGGGTCTAAAAAGGATCATTCCACCGAGAACACCACCAGTTCCTTTGTGGAACCTCATAATTGTATTAACACGACTCATGGGTCCACCATTTGAACCCATGCACTCTTATGAGATTCAATACTTAACCTGGAAAGTAGCTTTCCTAATAGCTATCACATCACATCTCTCAGAAGAGTAAGTGAAATACAAGCCTTTACCATGCAGGAACCCTTTATACAAATACACAAACATAAAGTGGTTCTACGCACAAATCCCAAATGTTTGCCAAAAGTTATATCACCGTTCCACTTAAATCAAACGGTGGAACTCCCAGTGTTCTTTCCAGAACCAGACTCTGTAGCTGAAAGAGCATTACATACATTAGACATAAAAAGAGCACTAATCTATTACATTGAAAGAACCAAACAAATTTGCAAAACAAAACAATTGTTTGTAGCTTTCCAAAAACCTCATGCAGGGAATCCAATATCCAAACAAGGCATTGCCAGATGGATAGTTAAATGTATTCAAACATGTTATGTTAAAGCAAAGAGAGAACTGCCTATTACACCAAAGGCACACTCCACTAGGAAGAAAGGTGCCACCATGGCCTTTCTAGAAAATATACCAATGACAGAAATCTGTAAGGCAGCCACATGGTCTACGCCTCATACATTCACTAAACATTACTGTGTGGATGTGTTAACAACACAGTAGTATTACGAACATTATTTCAAACAACTTCAACTCCTACAGGCTAAACCACTGCTTTTGGGGAGATAACTGCTTACTAGTCTACGCACAGCATGTGTATCTGCAGCTACACATGCCATCGAATGGAAAATGTCACTTACCCAGTGTACATCTGTTCGTGGCATGAGACGCTGCAGATTCACATGCGCCCTCCCACCTCCCCGGGAGCCTGTAGCCGTTATAAGTTAATAAAAATAAACTTGTACATTTGTAAATTTGTAAATATAACACTTTTAAGCCCATTATGTACATACATACTTACTCCATTGCATGGGCACTATTACTATATACACAACTCCTACCTCACCCTCTGCGGGGAAAACAATCTAAGATGGAGTCGACGTCCATGCGCAATGGAGCCGAAAGGGGAGGAGTCCCTCGATCTATTGACTCGAAAAGACTTCTTCGAAGAAAAACAACTTGTAACACTCCGAGCCCAACACTAGATGGCAGGATATGCACAGCATGTGAATCTGCAGCGTCTCATGCCACGAACAGATGTACACTGGGTAAGTGACATTTTCCATATAGAGAGATATAGATCACTTTTATATGTGGGTGTGGTTTTCCTGGGGGCCGATCGCCAAAAGTTGACAAAAGTGATTGCTATATATATATATATATAGATACATATATATATATATCTATATATATATATATATATATATAGATATATATATATAAATCTTCAACAGATGGACTGATGGACATCTGACGGCTGCACCGATCCCGTTGGTTAGATCCCAGTTATCGAAACAAAGTCATATCCAGCAAGCTCGAGTTCAGTTCATTCGTTTATTTCTTTATACAGGTAACACAGAGTCCTGAAATACGATGTCAACGCGTTTCGGCAAAAACGCCTTCTACTGGACAAATCTGGCTACAAAGCCGGCATCATTTAAATGCAAGTTAAAATCCTTCATTTATTTCCATAACAACCTAATGTGATCTAAAGCGGCGGCCATCTTTGAACATGCAAAGATCTATATTTAAATTCCATAATTAATAACAGAATCACCAACATCCATAGAAATACTTTACGTAATTTAAATAATTTAAATTGGTGCGACATAGATATCTTATATGTGTCACCTAAGAAAATCCAAATAAACAATACATATCATTGATTCATTCTGATGTCAATCGTAGGTTAACTATTCAATAAATGATAATGTATGCTAATTCATCATCGAGACCACAGTTATCAGTTATTCTGGTGAACCTACATTCAATTAAATTGATCAAATGTTATTTAACGTAAATTTTTTTGTTAAATTTCTATGGATTGTATTCTTCTATACAGGTATATAAATATTTATTTATATCTTTCTCAATTTATAGACACCATCAGCCTATCACGAATTTTATAAATATTGCAAAATGTTAAAAACCAATACAAATAATTTATTATTGCACATGAATCAATCCAGAAAATTGATAAACTGTAAAAGATTAACCATAGAAAATTATTACAGGATTATTAAATAATTAATTAATTAATCATAAAAAACCTTAATTTATCATACAAAGATTTCTCAATATGTAATTTTTTATATACATAACAACAGTCAACTGCATTATATCTATATTCAAAATATTTTCTGTGTCATCAATGCAACCTCATATTGATAATAATAAGTTGCAATATCTAAATAACTTTCAATACAAAATGATCTATGATCTCGTGTTGTAGTTACTCGATTAGCAATTGGCCTACAATTTATTTTGTATTTTTTATTTTTTGTATATATAGCCAGTTGGTGCCTTACATCAAAATCATATTTGATTGTGTTATGATACTTAAATACGTCTCTATTACCTGTATATTTTGAATTAATTCTTCTCTGTCCTTATCTATATAAAGAGTAGCTCTATAAATGCATGTAATTAATCTGTATTTAAACAGGGCCTAGGCTGAAAGTGCAAAGTGTTAAGTGATAAAATAGTTATATGTGCAAAATGTGCATGAAAAGTGCAACTAAGTGTTAATCGCCGATCGCCAAAAGTTGACAAAAGTGATTGCTATATATATCTATATCTCTCTCTCTCTCTCTATATATATATATATATATATATATATATATATATATATATATATATATATATACACATATCTATATAGATATACACATATCTATATAGATATATATATATATATATATATATATATATATATATACATATCTATATAGATAGATATATCTATCTATGTAGATAGATAGATATATCTATCTATATTTATAAATAAATATATCTATCTACATAGATATATTTTTTATTTTTTTCTTAGCTGTATGGTTTCCTTGGGGGCCATAGTGGTGCCCCCTGTCAATTTCTTTTTTTGGGGGCTTTTTTAAATATATTTTTATATCCCTGGGGGGCGCAATTGCGCCCCTCAGGGGAAAACCTACCTGTTAAAAAAACCTATGCCCCCCCCGGGGTGGGGTGAGGCCCATTTGCAGAGGGGGCTGACCCGCCAAAATGAAATCCCTGGTGTCTAGTGGGAGTTTCCTGGTTCTCGATTGCAGCTGTGCTGACGTCACAAAGGGGTGGGTAGGGAGGTGGGGAGAGACACGAAGATCTTTCATGTCTCCCAGGGTATTTTTACATTAAAAAAAGCACCCAAGGATTTTTTAACCCCCTACCTGGTGTCGTCCACTGGTCGTCCGCACTAAAGCGGTTAGCTGGGCAAGCCCTCACAGCAGACCTCCAAGCATTGAGGCCCCTATTTAAAGGAAAATGACAGAGTGCGGCGCTGTGCCAGAATTGGCAGCGCCACACTCCGTAATTTTCACAACGCAGAGATGCACTGTATTTAATTGAATACGATGCACCCTTGCGTTGTCCCATGCGCTGGCGTTAATTTGAGCTGCCAAGCGCCAACACAGGCATCCTTGCACCATGGTGCAAGGATGTCTGTGTTGAGGGGTTTGATTGTTTATGTGTGGGAAGGTGTCCCTTCCTGCACATAAACAATCACTAGTGGCGATTTGGCACTTCTGTGTGTGCTGCGGAATGCAGCACACACAGAAGTCCCAAAGTGTCATTTTGAAATTATTGTTTATGTACAGGAAGGGGCACCTTCCCGCACATAAACAATCAAGTCTGGCATTTTGCTCTTTCTATGCGTGCTGCAGAATGCAGCACACATAGAAAAAGTAAAAAACGAGGAGGAATGAAAGTATTCCTCCTCGTTGTGCCTTGTTAACACCAACCCTGGGGTGGCGTTAGATTTTGGTACCTTCTCAGGTTTACAAAAACTTGTAAATCTGAGGCAGCGTCAAAATGCAATGGGTGTTGCTGTGGCACGCCCACAGCGACATCCATTGGACGCCCCTTCCACGCAAAGGGCTGCGTGTGAAGGAGCCTTATTTACAAGGGGGCTTACCTCCACTTTGTAAATACAGCGCAGGGCATTGCGCCACCAGGGTGTCATGAAAAGTGACGCTCTGGTGGCTCAAGGGGCTCATGAATATGCTCCTGAATGTAAAGCGTGAAACACTCTGCTTGCAACACATTCAGCAGCAGCAGTTTCACCTTCTCTGGCACACACTGACACTGCACATCACAGTAATCAGCAATGAGAACTTCCCTAACTCATAAAGAACATTTACAACAGTCATCTCTTGCAACTTTTTATTCACTCTTCAGAGCACCTCTACAGCCAACTCAGTTAATTCCTACTTTTCCGTAGGGCCCCTCAGCTGGCTCTTAGGAGTCCTGCCATCAGTTTTCAGTCATCCTCAGCTGGTGTTCAGGAAGGCTATCAGCTTTCCTCACAAACCATTTGCTGGCTATCAGGGTCCCATAGATGACCCTCCCATTACCTCAGCCAGCTCTCAAATGTCCTTGTGTATTCTCATAGTTCCTCAGTCAGTCAGTGAAGTCCTACAACTAACCAAAGGAGTTAAGAGGATGGCATTCAGCCACACGCCTCCTGACATTGTGCTGAGGCCCATATGCCCACATTAAAAACATTGACTTATATGTATTATGTAGATTTCCCTCATCGTGTGATTATTGCTTCACCAATCCTGTGATTTGTATTTTAGTCTCAAGCTTGAATTGAGAGCGAACTCATATCTAGAAACGGGATTCTTGGAGTTAAGCCAAATTACAGGTCTGCCACTCCCTACTGCTGAAAAGGTGGAGTGTGACGCCCTTTAAGATCACACTTTACTTACATCATTTGCACATGCCATAAAAGCTCATTAGCCAAAGTAATTATTGAACACTGGTAGCTGGATGTACAATTGAAAATTGACATCTAAGAATGTATTCTGTATAAAAGCTCATGAATGAATGATCTATCCAAATACTGACATGTTACAAAGCACTTCAGAGCAAAAATACATTTTAGGCATACCCATTTTCAGTGAAGTTTCATTTCAAGCTGTACTTTAATTTGCAGTAACTAGCTTGATAGTTATAAATCGTGTTTCTTCTCCCCCACCCCCCATGCTAAGCCTGTTTTTTGCCTATTTGGGGTAGTTTCACCTTGGGCCTCCATAACGTTTTGTCCACACAAGCTGTCCGTGTCAAATGTGTATCCTTTTTACTAACTTCCTGGGGATCCTAAAGGTACCCAGGGTTTGCGGATTCCCCTGGAGGAGACTGGGAAATAGTCAAAATATAGCTAAATTTCGTTTTTTGGGGGGAGGGAATGGGAACAAGTTCTGCAAAAGAAAGTGTCTGCTTTTTTCCTGCAAATGGCATCAGTGAAAGATTAGCAGTGCTAAAGTTGCCATCTTCCCAGCTTTCAGGAACAGGCAGACTTGATTCAGAAAACCAATTTTTTTAACACAGTTTTTGCATTTTACTGGGACATAGCCCATTTTACCTATTTTTTATGCTTTTATCCTCCTTCCAGGTTTTGGTGGATATGGGTGTGAACCCCATTGTAAATCCCGGAAAGCTATACATTTTTGAAAACTAGACAAACTTCTGAATTCAGCAATTGGTTATTTATGTAGATCTTTCAAGTTTTCACAAAGAAACCATGTGTTGAAATAAAAATATTGAAAATTAGTAGGAAAAGACAGGCATTTGTGACAAGGTTTTCATTTGTAACTTCTCATCACAGTGGCTGATTTACAAAATGCTATAAACCATTACATCTGCTAGACCCTTCTCGTTATGGGAGTATATAGGGTTTGTGGGTTTTCCAAGAACTCGAGGTACCCAGAGCCAGTAACTGACCTGCACCCTGTAATGTTTTTCAGTGAGTTACCATTCATATGGTAAAATATAAATAGTGAAAAATAGTAAAGTAAAAAGAAATAGGTATCAAGGAAACCTTTGTATTTCTGAAATGGGCACTAGATATGGCATTTTGAAGCAAGGGTTGTTTGCACATCTCTGAATTTGCGGGTGCCCGGTACTAGCACGTGAATTAGAGGGTTTTTCTCAAGATGACTTATTTTTTACGCATTATCTTGCAATTGGAAGATGCAAATGCAGATAAATACAATTGGTAATAACACTTGTTCTACTATTCTGTGGTCCCCTACATCTCTCAATAAAAATTGTACCTCACAACCCAAAATGTAACATGGACACTCCACATATTTCCACTGAATACCTACTCGATTTTTGCAATGTGCCTTGCTGTGGATTTTCGGGCCCTAGCTCAACCTGCATCTAGGGAAACCTAGTAAACCTACACATGTTTGGAAACTAGACACATAGGGGAGTCTAGGATGGGGTAACTTGCATGTCTATCTCCAAGTTGTATTACCCAGAATCCCTTGCAAACCTCAAACTGACAAAAAAAACATTTTTTTCTTATATTGCTGTGATGGAAAGTTCAAGGAGCCACAAACTTCCATCCACTGAGCATTCCCATTTGTCATCTGGTACAAATGATACCTCACATGTGTGGGTAAGCATTGTGACTGCAACAGGAAATGGGCCAAAACACAACATGGATGCATCAAATTTTTCTATGCAAAACTGAACTGTTTTTTGCTGAGTGGGTAGCTGTGGTTTTGGGGCACTAGCTCAGCCAGGGGACAAACCTGCACATTTTTGAAAACTAGATACCCAGGGCAATCCATGATGGGGTTACTTGCGTGACTCTCACCACGATGTTTTGCCCAGAATCCTTTGCAATACTCAAAATTTGACTAAACAAACACACTTTCCTCACATTTCTGTGATGGAAAGTTTGATTATCAGCAGGGAGCCACAAACTTCCTTCCACTCAACATTCTCCTAAGTATTCTGATAAAACATGGTACAGCACTTGTGTGGGTAGGCTTAGTGGCCACGAAAGGAACGGCCCACAACGCAACATGGATGCATCAATTGTTTCCACGCAAAACTGACCTGTTTTTTGCAAAGTGGGTAGCTGTGGTTTTTGGGCCCTAGCTCAGCTTCCACTGAGAGAAACCTAGCAAACCTGTAATTTTTTGTAAACTAGATACCTTGGGGAATCCAGGATGGGGTGAGTTGGGTGGCTCTCACCAGTCTGTTTTACCCTTAATCCTTTGCAAACCTCAAATGTTGACAAAAACACACATTTTCATCGCATTTCTTTGATGGAAACTTCTGGAATCCACAGGAATCCAAACACTTCCTACCCCTAGCATTGTCCTACTTCTGCTGATAAAAATGCTGTGCCACTTGTGTGGCTAGGCATAGTACCAGTGACAGGAACGGATCAAACCAAGGACAATAGGAGCCCTTGCGCGGGGACTCACATTGACCTTGGTTGGATCTGTTCCTGTCGCTGGCAATAGGCCCAACCACACAGGGTGTGCAGCATTTGTATCTGCGTAAGTGGGGCAATGCTGGGTGGTGGGAACTTATACCTGGTGACTAGTGGCCTTATAGCACTGTCTGATGGCCAGATAGGGGCTATTGCTCCATCTGCCCCTAGAGGGGGAAAAAATCCTGTTTCCCCATTTGTATTGGGGTGGGGGCATGGCCATGCCCATGCTGGGCACCACCACCCCTACAATTAAAAACAAAAAGTAATCACTGGTATCTAGTGGGCTTTCAAACCCTCCCCCCAAAGGGGCAGATGGGGTAATTACCTCCATTTTCTCCTGGGTGGCAGAAAGACTGTTTCCCTTTTTGGGGGATATGGAGGGTAATTGCCCCCTATTTCCACCATCTGTCCTCCCGTAAGGGGACAGAAAGCCCAGTAGACACTAGGAATTACTTTTGTATACATTGTAAGGGTGGATGTTGCTCACTACAGGCATGGCCATGCTTCCCCTCATGAAAAAATGGAAACAGTCTTTCTGCTGTCTGGGGGGCAGATGTTGACAAGCCCACTAGATACCAGGGATAACTTTATGTTTTAATTATAGGGGTGGGACCATGCCCCCGCCCCTAACCCCTCCGCCCAAAAAAAGGAAACAGTTAATCAGACAAAATAAACTTTATTCGGCCAGAGGCCATAAAAACATAACATAAAGATAAAAACAAACTACAAGATTAAAACATACAATCCACTAAAAAGACATACTTCAGAATGTCATGAAAACGCCATACACAAATAATACACGCATAAAGTGAATAAATTAACCACAGAGTAAACAATAGATTATGTACTATATCTCTTCCGGATCTGGACTGCTGTTGTTATAAAGTCTAATATGGAGTAACACAGCTCCTGCAAGCCTAAGAACTGCACGTAGCCCTTTTCTATGAAGTCTTAGATTCAATGTGTGCACTGGTGGAACTAGAAAACAGTGTAGATCAGTGGTTCCCAACCTGTGGTCCGGGCACCCCTGGGGGTCCGCAAAGCCTTCTCAGGGGGTCCGCGAGAGCCTAGAAAATTAAAAAATATTAACAAATATTGACAAATTAGGTCCCCATCTTCCAGTAATGACTCAGTCGTGGGTCCCCGGATTCCCATGATGCTTCAGTGGGGGTCCCTGGGTTCCATTAATGTTAAAGTGGGGGTCCACAGAAATCAAAAGGTTGGGAACCACTGGTGTAGATAACAGTGTCGCTGTGGACTTGGCGGAAGCAAACTGTAAGAGCAGGCAGTTTAAAGATACCCTTTTCCTCTGTTTAGCTCTCCCACTTGCTTTCATTCTCTCTCTCCCTCTCTCGTCTCATTCTCTAGCTTCCGGATCAGTCGCTGACTACCATAGATACATTTTCAAAGTCACCAGTGGGTTCTAGATTGCCTAGTTTGTGCACCCTTGACATCTGGGAATACCTTCCTGGTATGCATCTTTGTGAATGACTTTGCAAGCAGTTGCCTTTGAAGCTAGAATTAGATCTACTAATTTCAGGCAATTACAGCTGGAATATCTAGTACCACCTTGTGGTACTGAGGCTTTGTGAAACACCTTTTAAGAAGTTGCATTTATACTGTACAGTACTGCAGATTTGCAAAATAACAGATTTATTGGTGATTGATATCTTGTATCAGGCAAATCAAAGTTCCCAATCGTTCATTACTCAAATTTCTAAACCGGAAGACTTATCAAATCCATCTGTCAGGGGCATGTTTGACTTCTCAATTTAATGTAACTACTTCTAACCTTGCAAGAGCACACCCTAAATAAACAGTCGTATGTGTAAGACAGGCTTACATACAGTATACCCTGCATCCAAAGGTTAGCCCCTAGGAAGGGTGAAATATGGTCAAATGCCTTTACCTCAGTGAGCTGTATACAACGTATAATACTACACCCTGAAAACCAGTAGTAATGGTAAAGAGTATCTGTTCTTAATAAAAATGCAGGTATAAACAGTAGTAAGAATAATTATTTTGTACTGCTGTATATGAATTTAGTATCTCTTATCTTTCGTAATTTTCACTCTTGAATATCCCAATCGCCGAAATCTAAATCCCAAAGGAAATACTGGGTTTTATATTTCGGCAGACTTGATATCCCTCACGGACGGATTAACCTATCCTACAGTATCTAAACCAGCCCCTACATTTTTAATTCACAAGAACCAAATATTTTTATATCACAAGCTGTAGTTTTAATTTGCTTTAGAACCCATGTACATTATGTGCATTCTTCCAAGCAGGAACAGTCTTAGTAATGTTTAAATACAGTAGTTATTCTATTTGTTTGGTCGAAATATGCACTGAAATAATATATATTCCATATGTTTGTTAGTCAATAGATGTGGTTCTATGGAAGACTTTTTCATTTTACATTTCTGTTTTGATACCATGTTTTATTTGAAGGAGTGCAGGTTTTAACAATTGTCTTTGCAAATTTCTGGTGCACAGAATGTTTGTGTTCTGTTTATCCTTCCTAGTGGAGTTCTGTCTGAACAAAAAAACTGCTTAAATTGAAAGCTTGTTTAAATTATTTAAAAGGTGTATTATGCTCAGATAATAGAGACTGGATGGTAAGGAGGTAATTAGGGCGAGTAACACATTTTCAAAGCTTTGCATTGGTTGCAATGTGCATTTCACCGAGGATGATGCATTTTCCACGAATTAGAGAAAATAGTTCACGGGTATGATTTAATTTGTGATCATTATTTATTACAAATATACTTTTGAGAGTGGTTTAAAAACGTCATAAAACAACGAGACCAGAGTTTGACTTGAGGAACCTTAGCACAAATTACCTATTTTCTAGTTTTTTCATATGAAAAATATAATGTAAAAATAAACTGTTTTTCCAGTATTCTGAAACGCGAAATTCACAGTAATTATTTCAAACTGATGAGATATGGGTTTTGAAAACACTGCTTAAAAAAGCCCAAAATTACAAAATGTACTATAGTCTCTATTTCACTTTCTCCCGCTATTTCTCACACACGCACACACACATAAACACACAGAGATATTCAACACACATTGCTATTTTTAGGTAGCATACACTCGCAGCCATATTCTGCGTATTTATGTTAGCTCCACAGACAACATTGATTTGACATGTGCACAGTGGCATTTTGCATTTGGCAGGTATACCGCATAATGCCTCAATCCATCCACAGAGTTAGTGAGTGATGAACCTACAGCTTAGTTTGATCTGAAAATGCGCATCCCAGGCAGCGGTTGCCATGGAAATCCATTTTCATCTTCCCACGTGGCAGCTGTAGGAGGATGTGTGATGATTGCTTTCACATGTACATAACTTTTACCCCGCCACTTTTTTCTTGACAAAGACATGACATTTCCCAAAATCTCTTATACTGATTGACTTTATAAACAGGGTAAAACCTTTACAGAGAAAGGCAAGACACTAACCATCGAGGTAAAATAGGAAGTAAACAAAACCCATCTTGAAGGAATACAATCCTTTCTAATGGAATGAAAGAGAAAATAACGAATACAATTAAATGTAAAAGGTTACTCTAGTAAGTCTATAGTAAAGCTAGGTGGGAGCGAATGTAAATGCAAATATCACATTTTCTCCAGAAATAAAGCCTCCTCAAACTCTTTTGTGCCATTCCACCTGCTCACAAATCATTAAACGGAGGACTTTAATTCTGACTGGGATTGACGGTGGTTCATTTACGGTAGCCTGAAAGCGGAAATGATGCTGTTAGCTGTGGTCGCAGTTGGCAATAAAAGGACTAAACGCCAAGCTCACTCTGTGATTTATTAAAGCCAGCGAGTATTATTTCATATTTTTGTCAGTCCCATTAGCACTTCTTTCTCTAGACATACAGACCCAACTTATCGAGAGAGAAGGGGCTGGAGAGGGGAGTGTTATATAACATTGTGGTCTGAAGATACAGGAATGATGTTAATGATGGAACCTCAGAAGAGATGTCTTCTCCAGCCATCAGTAATAGATTGAGAGGGGTGAGCAAATGAGAAAATGTTTCCTCCAACATCATAACAGTCTTTTTTTATTTGTGTAACCAGTCAGTCTTACTTCTTTCAAAGAGTACCATTTATACTGCTATTTTCACTTCCACTGTTTTATAGTCTCCTCCTATTTCCGAATATAATAACCCAACATCATTATGTGCACAGCACTTAAATTAATTACCATTATTCTTTTGATGCAGCACATTTTTATTGTATATTATAAATGTATACTCTACACTTATGCCATTGATCCATGCTCTGTAACATCTACTGCGACCTTACAGGGTACTTAAAAATGCCAATTATGTAAATCTAATGCACAGTACGTGTTGTAGGGGAAAGGCATGAGATCTATATGACTGTTTACCAGTGGTATTGCACACACAGTCCTACAGACTGCAAAACCCGACAGGAAAACATTGGGGAACCACAATAACATGAGGTATTTTTTATAGTTTAAATGTTAATATGTATGCCCTTGCATATGGATGTATAGATTCCTCCAAAACAAGAGGAATGAATTCCCAAGAGAGTGTCTGCTGACTTGGCTAATTTGTAGAACAAGTGAGGAACTACTGATATCACATTCACAAAAGAAAAACATTAACTAGAAAGTCCCTAGTTTTATTTTAATTGACTGCAGGAAAATATTGCCTCGTCTGCCTATTTCCCGTATTGCATAAAGAACCTTTACAGACAGAAACCCATAACCTTTGGCTAGTCCTTGGCTAGTTAATTCCCTTTGTGATATGTGGCATTTTGAAATTCATTGTCGAAGCTTTCCCTCGCCTTTAGATACAACACATGCTTATGCTTAATATCCGACTTTATCTTTTCCTATAACTGTTAAAGGAGGTCGCTTACAATTCTTCACAGCTCCCAAATAAAGGTAAGTACTTCCCATGCTAGCCTTCATTTGTTGCTGGCCCAAGCTCCATCTAGAATAGTATATTGCTGTGAACCAGTGGGAAGAGGCTGGCTGCGGGACCGTTGTCCTTTGAAATGCCACTTACACCTGAAACTGATCATCCTTGAGTCTACCCTTATTTGATTTTTCCTTCCTAACATTCAAAAAAATCGAAATTAGATGGCACTACTGTCAGTCTGTCTTCTCCCTCGGGCTACAATCCTGTCAGTATTAGGTCTAAATAGAAGATCTTTCCCTGGTTTCATTGATCCCCAGTAAGTGCTGTACATCACTGGGATAGAAGTAATTAGCTAAATTTTGCTTATTTATTATACATTCTTTAACTTTGGTTTGTATGCCTGCACAAACATTCTTCTTTTCCCTTATTTAGCATTTTTATAAAGAAACATTTCTGATTATAAAAGTTATATTGAAAATGTTTCATGTTCGAAAATAAAGAATGTGATTTTGGGTAAGGTGCCTGGGTTAAATAAGATTCCTTCTGTTTTTTTTTTTTTAACTAACCGCCCACCTGGACCCTTTATATGAACATGGCCTCAAATGCAATAGCTACAGGTGCTGCAATGCCTTCTACCTGGAAGGTTGCCAAGATAATTCAGTTTTGTAGAAAACGCAACCCAACCTACAGGCAATTATCGCCCATTAGCTTGTTAGACAACCCACAAAAGACTTTCTGCAAACAGGTTTTGTGTCAGTTTCAGGCGTAGAGTGACAAGATAAGGTTTTATCTCACCTACAGACTGATTTCAGACCAAAGACTGAAACTGTAGACCAGGTCTTCTGCTTTATTATGGCTACATGGAAGACGGTCGATATTGGGAGAAAGGACATTCTTCATGGCCTTTACCAACCTCTGAGCAGCATTTGATTTGGTCCCAAGATACAAAGTAAGAAAGGTTCTTTCTGCCTTGGGCATCCCACATTGCCTGCTTCGTATGATTATACATCTTCATGAGGGTAATTACACTAGGATTTGGTTGGACTCCAAAGGCAACTTGCCGGAAGAAATTGCCATTAGCAAAGGAGTTGACCAAGGTTGCGTCTTGGCCCTGACTATTTTTCTTTTATTTACTAACAACTACATAGAGGTTTTGTTGAACTGTGTTAGTGACTCACCAATTATGGCCTGCCAGTAGGTCCTGGCATTGCATTTGATGGTGACACCATTCTTTTGTAAACCCTTACTGGCCTGCAAACCTTTGTCAGTAGGTTCCGGATGTTTTGTGAGTTGCATGGGTTAGAGAGCAACATACAAAAATCCATGTTCAGGGTTTATCACAAGCAGAGAAATGTTAAGGGAACCATCCTCCTGGGTAGTGAGTTATGAGAGAGAGTTAAAGAATTTGACAATTTGAGAATCCAATTGTCACACTCAGAGTAATGGGCACAGCAGATCTTCAAAGCAGCCCCTTGATTAAGCCTTGTGCTTTTGCCATTCGTAGATTTGGTAAGAGGGACCCATGCCACCCAATTTCATCAGCAATAGATATATATAATGCTGTGTTTTAGGAGCAGAACTATGGGGCCACTGATCTACTACTTGCTTAGGGACAAGTGAAAACAACATTTTAAGGCCACTAGTATGCAAAGGGCGAGGGACTCCTCTACTTCCACTTAGATTAGATCGCATCCTTAAGTCCATTCACAGAGTTGGCCTGGTTAATACCGATATTTTATTGCACTAACATGTGCATGCCATAATCCAGTTTTGTGATGAGGCATCCAGTGAGTTGTGCAAAGTCTCAGTAAATGTCATAACCTTTGGGTTATTTCCCAATGGGTAGTGATGGGTTTTCATGTAATATCGTAGTTTGACTGTTGCTCTAGGCAAGACTGCTGGTTTAAGGATGACAGTACTTATGTTTGTAGGCGACTATGCCAGTCCTACATCAAGTCCCAAATGTCATCCCAGCCCTCCGGGCTCACAAGCAGCACCTCACCAAAAACCCAAACAATAAAAAGTGATTTGTGTCAGCCTTTACAATGGACTCAAGAGTGTGACATCTCAGGGAGTGTCGTGGTTAAATGGAGAGTACCCCTTTCTCATATGAACGACATGTCTCAATCAGACACAGGCAATGAAGGAGATGCAGTGAAGTTTTCAATAGGTTTTATTAACAAGACTTCAATCTACAATAAGTTGCATGGGCTGCAAAGATAAGGATAATGAATAACGCAAGAAACAGAATTGTGAACACAGGAGTCATTAATACAAAGAACCCCACCATCTTGCAATGACATGAGATGTAAAATATGTCCTAATACCCTAATGTGATGTACCTAATCTCTAACCTAAAAGAGAGCTAAGTGTGTTAAACCTAATCTGCCATTGCCATGTCCATGAGAAGAGCCCCCCAACCCTTGTTACTTTGGAATGAGTTCTCTAGCTCAGACTCTGTAGGGACACGAAGACTGGGCCAGCGTCAAGGTGACGTGCACCATTGATAGCAGCTGTGGCATCTGGTCAGAATCCCTCTGACTATTTGTCTAAGTGAGGTGCATTTATACAGATCAGCTCGGACTCCTGACGTAGGTCTGTTCCCAAACAATAGCTAACAAGACACGCTTGGGACGGTAATTTATGTAAACAATTCCCTTGAAAGAGTGAAGAGGGAAAGTACCTAATGTGAATAACTACAGTTTGTTTATCTTTGTCGCTTGATATTGACCCCTTAGCGCGGTGTCACTGATAACGTGAAACTAACACATTGGCCTTAGTAGAAACAATGCAGCCATCTTGGAAACATATAATTAAATAATTGCGCTAAAACAGAACAAGCAAAGTAGGGTAAAAGTCACAGGTCCGCAATCCAGAAGGCTAAGCTAACTCCTGTTTCCCATTAAAACAGGATAGGATTCACTACACCCTCCCCATTGCTGTAACAAGTATGACGCCATATGATGACACCATTGAAGGTGAATGAATCCAAGCTAAAATGCTCTGGACTAAAAAAGCTGAAATCATATAAAATAGATAAAATCGTATCTTTAAAACATGTTAAATTTAGGACTAGAATCTAAGGTCCCCTTAATTGTAGTTGGCAGCTCCGTTCTTGAGGTACCAATACCAAAGGCAGTAGTAGTTCTCGGGCTGGGTGGGCTGAGTTACTGGGTATTATGTGTGGGAGCCTGAGGGCCTCATTTACGAGGCCCTAGTGGCACACTGTGCCACCGGAGCTTTAATTTGTTTGATGCTCCGGTGGTGCAGTGTGCTAGCCCATATTTACAAGGCCACACAAAGCTACTTTGCATGGCTTTTGATGGCCTTGTAAATATGGACCCCTTTCACGCGTAACACTGCATGAAAGGGGCGTTCCATGGGCATTGCTTGGCCTGTTCCCACGCAACACTCATGGAACCCAAAGACGTCTGACGCCTTCTCAGATTTACAAGTCCGGGAATCCATCACATTCCTACGCCACCTCCAGGGTGGCATAAAAGTGACGCAACATGGAGAAATATCTTTATGAAATTTTAGCAAGGTTGGGTTTTGCTGTACAAGCCACGTCTTTCTAAAGTCCAGGTAACACAAATTCTGAAGGTGTGATATCAAATGAAAATGAAAGTTTCTAAACATTGAAATATAGCATAACCAGGTCTATCAAGATGATAGTTTAGTGATTAGACAATTCTGACAAATTATTGCAGGGGTTCCCAACCTGTGGTCCAGGCACCCCTGGAAGTCCGCAAAGTCTCCTTTAGGGGTCTCCGACTGCTTAGAAAATTAAATAATATTAACGGATTAGGTCCCCTGATTTCAGTAATGACTTAGTTGGGGGTCCATGGATTCCAATAGTGATTCAATGGGCATCCCTGGGTTCCAGTAATGATAAAGTGGGGGGTCCACAGAAGTCAAAAGGGTGGAAACCACTGAATTATTGCATTTGATGTTTAGGGGCATACTGTTATCTCTATTCTCCCCTCCCCACCTGAACGTCTGTGTGATGATGCATATCAGCAATATGGTGACTTCCTGAAGTGAGCCCTGAGAAGTTTGACATTTTTATTTGAAGCTTTTTTGCAGTAGATTCTTAGTGAAAATTAACATTTACATTTTTCACTGGATTCTGGACTTCCCTTTTAACTGGTGTATTATGCATGAAAGCAACAAATAAAATAAGAACAGACAGTATTACTTTCTGCCACATCTGACTAACAAAAGCCAAAAGAACAGATGACGGGCAGAATTCAGAACATATCAAACATTCACCACCAGGCACAGATCTGGGTTTAATCCATCATTTTCTTCTGCTCACCAGGCCACTCCAGTTCAGACCCAGCCATATGCAATTCAGTCTTGAACCTGCTTCCCATGGGAACAGTCCAGCTGGAACTGCCAAGCCACGCCTTCCCTGGACCGGAGCCGAGCATCCTGGGACCGGTTTCGGGGTATTACCCCTCATCAGCCAGGCTAGCTTGAATCCAGTGGCACAGTGAGCACGGAGACCACCTCTGGGCATACCCTTCCCACTTCGGGCGACAAAAGCAAAAACAAAAAAACAGATGTAGGGCGGCATGTGGAACAAATCAAGCATTCACTCCCAGTCACAGATCTGGGTTTAAGTCATCATTTTTGCTGCTCAATATCCCACTCCAGTTTGGACCCAGCCATATGCAAATCATTCTTGACCTTGCTCCCCAGGGGAACAATCCAGCTGAACTGCCCAGCCAGGTTCTCCCTGGATTTAAAACAAGCATCCTGGGATCCGTTTCAAGATATCATCTCTCATCAGCCAGGGAAGCTTGAATTATGTGAGACAGTGAGCACGGAACCCACCTCTCGGTAGACCCTTCCCACTCAGGGTGTCAAAAGCAACAGGAACAGATGATGAACAGAATGCAGAACAAATCAAACACTCACCCCCAGACACAGATCTGGGTTTAATTCATAAATTTTTCTGCTCGCTGTGCCACCCCAGTTAGGGTCTAGCCACATGCAAATCAGTCCTGACTCTGCTCCCCATGAGAACAGTCCAACCCGAACTGCCAAGCCAGGTCTTCCCAAGACCACAAACAAGCATCATGCGACATGTTTCAGGGTATCAACCCTCATCAGCCAGGCTATCTTGAATCTGGTGGCATAACAAGCATGGGACCCACATCTGGGATACCCTTCTCAATTAGGGCGACAAAAACGAAAAGAACAGATGATAGACGGAATGCTGAACAAATCAAACATTCACTCCCAGTCACCGATCTGGATTTAATCTATCATCCCATCCATCATCTGTTCTTTTTATACATTTTTCTTTATTTTTGAATGCACTCAATACAGACCCTATCAATAGCAAAATAAAAAATAAAAATAGTTCCTTAGAAAATGTATTCCATGAATGGACCTGTAGCATATATTACATGCTACTACATATATTAGTTAATTTACTAATTTCTTCCCTTATGTTCGATGTATGCAGCTGCTTATGGATCTTCCCTTGTTCATCTCCTTTTCTCCACAAGGGTCTGTCTATGGTCCTGTGGAAACAAGAATGTCCCAGCATGGTAAATAGGGATATACCTTTGTATCTAACTGCATTTGAAACTGATATCCCAACTGTTATTTTGGTCCTGCTGTTGAACTGTTTTAGAGTATACACAGATGCCTGGACATGTCCAATCAATGAGAGGTTCAGGAGCTTTTCTGTGATCTTGAGGGGAGTTCAAAGTGTTATCTGATAGTAGGTTTTGGACTAATGTCCATGCACTGTATCACATAAAACTGTGGTGGTGGCAGTGTACTGTTATTTGTGAATCAGTAGTGTGACCAGACCTTTTCAGCAGTGTAAAGGAGAGTCAAGGAACCTTGTGCAGACATCCTGCATACATGAGGAGTGTGTATAGGTGCACTGTGTGCGAGCACATGTATGGTACCAGGACTCTGTCTGTTGTATGAGTCTGAGTACTGTGGCCAGTTGGATCTCTTTTCAATACTCCTCGTTTTGCATGGAATCTTACAGATGATGAGGACAGCTTCCCAAGCAGTTGATATGTATTTCCTGCATTCCTGTGGCTGGAGGGTGGAGACCCAGACACTCAAGTGAGAAAGAATGGAGAATTTCAGTGAAGACTTGTTAGCAAATGGCTGCTTCCTGAGCGCATCTGTAGGAAAGTACCATCTTGCCTGGCATGTTACCCCCATATTTCACTGTATATATGTTGTTTTAGTTGTATGTGTCACTGGGACCCTGCCAGCCAGGGCCCCAGTGCTCATAAGTGTGCCCTGTATGTGTTACCTGTGTTATGACTAACTGTCTCACTGAGGCTCTGCTAATCAGAACCTCAGTGGTTATGCTCTCTCATTTCTTTCAAATTGTCACTAACAGGCTAGTGACCAATTTTACCAATTTACATTGGCATACTGGAACACCCTTATAATTCCCTAGTATATGGTACTGAGGTACCCAGGGTATTGGGGTTCCAGGAGATCCCTATGGGCTGCAGCATTTCTTTTGCCACCCATAGGGAGCTCTGACAATTCTTACACAGGCCTGCCACTGCAGCCTGAGTGAAATAACGTCCACGTTATTTCACAGCCATTTTACACTGCACTTAAGTAACTTATAAGTCACCTATATGTCTAACCTTTACCTGGTAAAGGTTGGGTGCTAAGTTACTTAGTGTGTGGGCACCCTGGCACTAGCCAAGGTGCCCCCACATTGTTCAGGGCCAATTCCCCGGACTTTGTGAGTGCGGGGACACCATTACACGCGTGCACTACATATAGGTCACTACCTATGTGTAGCTTCACAATGGTAACTCCGAATATGGCCATGTAACATGTCTATGATCATGGAATTGCCCCCTCTATGCCATCCTGGCATTGTTGGCACAATCCCATGATCCCACGGGTCTCTAGCACAGACCCGGGTACTGCCAAACTGCCTTTTCAAGGGTTTCACTGCAGCTGCTGCTGCTGCCAACCCCTCAGACAGGTTTCTGCCCTCCTGTGGTCCAGCCAGGCTTGGCCCAGGAAGGCAGAACAAAGGACTTCCTCAGAGAGAGGGCGTTACACCCTCTCCCTTTGGAAAATGGTGTTAAGGCAGGGGAGGAGTAGCCTCCCCCAGCCTCTGGAAATGCTTTCATGGGCACACATGGTGCCCATTTCTGCATAAGCCAGTCTACACCGGTTCAGGGACCCCTCAGCCCTGCTCTGGCGCGAAACTGGACAAAGAAAAGGGGAGTGACCACTCCCCTGACCTGCACCTCCCCTGGGAGGTGCCCAGAGCTCCTCCAGTGTGCTCCAGACCCCTGCCATCTTGGAAACAGAGGTGCTGCTGGCACACTGGACTGCTCTGAGTGGCCAGGGCCAGCAGGTGACGTCAGAGACTCCTTCTGATAGGCTCCTTCAGGTGTTGCTAGCCTATCTTCTCTCCTAAGTAGCCAAACCCTCTTTTCTGGCTATTTAGGGTCTCCGCTTTGGGGATTTCCTTAGATAACGAATGCAAGAGCTCATCAGAGTTCCTCTGCATCTCTCTCTTCACCTTCTGCCAAGGAATCGACTGCTGACCGCGCTGGAAGCCTGCAAAACTGCAACAAAGTAGCGAAGACGACTACTGCAACTCTGTAACGCTGATCCTGCCGCCTTCTCGACTGCTTTCCTGGTGGTGCATGCTGTGGGGTAGTCTGCCTCCTCTCTGCACTAGAAGCTCCGAAGAAATCTCCCGTGGGTCGACGGAATCGTCCCCCTGCAACTGCAGGCACCAAAGAACTGCATCACCGGTCCCCTGGGTCTCCTCTCAGCACGACGAGCGAGGTCCCTTGAATCCAGCAACTCTGTCCAAGTGACTCCCACAGTCCAGTGACTCTTCAGTCTAAGTTTGGTGGAGGTAAGTCCTTGCCTCCCCACGCCAGACTGCGTTGCTGGGAACCGCGTCTTTTGCAGCTACTCCGGCTCCTGTGCACTTTCCGAGGGAATCCTTTGTGCACAGCCAAGCCTGGGTCCACAGCACTTTAACCTGCTTTGCACGACCTCCTGAGTTGTCCTCCGGCGGCGTGGGACTCCTTTGTGCAACTTCGGGTGAGCACCATTTCACTCCTCTTCGTAGTGCCTGTTCCGGCACTTCTGCGGGTGCTGCCTGCTTCTGAGAGGGCTCCTTGTCTTGCTGGGCACCCCCTCTGTCCCCTGACGCAATTGGCGACATCCTGGTCCCTCCTGGGCTACAGCAGCATCCAAAAACCCTAACGCACGACTTGCAGCTAGCAAGGCTTGTTTGCAGTCTTTCTTCAGGAAAACACTTCTGCACGACTCTCCACGGCGTGGGACATCCATCCTCCAAAGGGGAAGTTTCTAGCCCTTGTTGTTCCTGCAGAATCCTCAGCTTCTACTGCCTAGTAGCAGCTTCTTTGCACCCACAGCTGGCATTTCCTGGGCATCTGCCCACTCTCGACTTGGTCGTGACTTTTGGACTTGGTCCCCTTGTTCCACAGGTACCCTCGTGTGGAAATCCATCGTTGTTGCATTGCTGGTTTTGGTCTTTCCTGCAGAATTCCCCTATCACGACTTCTGTGCTCTTTGGGGAACTTTAGTGCACTTTGCTCTCACTTTTCAGGGTCTTGGGGGTGGGCTATTTTTCTAACCCTCACTGTTTTCTTACAGTCCCAGCGACCCTTTACAAGGTCACATAGGTTTGGGGTCCATTCGTGGTTCGCATTCCACTTTTGGAGTATATGGTTTGTGTTGCTCCTATCCCTATGTGTCCCCATTGCATCCTATTGTAACTATACATTGTTTGCACTGTTTTCTAATACTATACTGCATATTTTTGGTATTGTGTACATATATCTTGTGTATATTTGCTACCCTCATACTGAGGGTACTCACTGAGATACTTTTGGCATATTGTCATAAAAATAAAGTACCTTTATTTTTAGTATATCTGTGTATTGTGTTTTCTTACGATATTGTGCATATGACACTAGTGGTACTGTAGGAGCTTCACTCATCTCCTAGTTCAGCCTAAGCTGCTCTGCTAAGCTACCATTATCTATCAGCCTAAGCTGCTAGACACCCTATACACTAATAAGGGATACCTGGGCCTGGTGCAAGGTGTAAGTACCCCTTGGTACTCACTACAAGCCAGTCCAGCCTCCTACAGCTTCCATATAATAAATGGTAGGGGTGAGGTGTAACACTGCAGTTTCTGTTGTTAAAAGTGAAGAAGGTTCTAGGAAGTGCTTTTCATTTTGTATACTGCTTCAGAAAGGCTGATATCTGCTAGGTGCAGTGATTGCATACTTCATTGTGCCCGTGTTTGGGATGCTTCTTCTTGGAGGATTCATTGGGCACAAAGCCTGTGTCTGAGGAGTAGCTTGAAAATAACATTTGAAAGATAACTGACCCAAACCGGCTCTGAAGCCCCAAGCAGTGTATCCATTTCCTATGTCTGTAAAATGTATAGAAAAATGTGATCTGGGACTCAGTTGGAAACTGCTGCTGGCCAGCCTGTTGTGAGGCCCCATCGTCCTTGTCGCCAATTTCGAGCCTCCCTGATTACCTTCATCTACCAACCTTCATGATGAGTCGAGGTGACTCAAAACAGAGCAAGTTGCTTTTCAAGCAGCGTAAGACACCATGATGTCCAGGCTTTCATTCCGTTACAGATGAGCCTCCGGACTGAGGGTAAGGCTCCGATGGTCTCAGTGGCACAACAGCTATCTTTGCATAACTAAGAGCTGAATTCTGCTCTTTAGACGCTCGCTTTGACGCCCTTTCCGGACTTAGTGACCGCATTGTTGAGAGTCCAGATCGCCACAACACCAGAAAAACTGTTGTAATCAAAAACAAGAACCTGAAGGTGCGTAAAAACAATATACGCATCCTGTACATTGCGGAAACCACAAACCTGGGGTGCCCAGACACATTTGTTGAACAAATTCTTGCAGACCTCTTTGACCGCAACAACTTGTCTTAAAGGTTTGCAGTGTAGCAGGCCCACCGATCACTCTGGCCACAACCTCCAGTGGGTGCCCCTCCACGACCGATCATAGCACGCATCCTCAATTATCGGGACAGGGACACTGCACTTCACCTGGCACTGAAAAAAAGGCCCTCTGCAGTACTAGAGCTCTGTGTCTCTCTTTTGGGCTTTCACTATTGCTGACTAGGAGGCCCGCCGCAAATATGCTGACATCAAAAACTCACTGTGCAAATTAGGCCTCAAATACGCCATTCTATACCCTGCACAACTCTGCTTCGATGTCAGAGGGAAATATCGCTTCTTCAACACTCCAACTGAGGTAACAGACTTCTGCAAACAATATGTGGCAAACACATTATCCAGACAGAATACTCCGGAACATGTTAACTCTCCTCCCTCTGCAGGCAAGTCTCCTTCTGACTGATCTTTTACTATTTTACCTCCTGCATTAGCAGTCTTCTAGCCTACTGGAGGCACCCTGCCTACGCATCGTTGAGATGCAAATCTTATGCTGCCTCTCACACATTGACCTTAGTATCTCCCACTGGTAGACTCCCACTTGCGATCCTGGTTCTACTTCCCAATTCCTCTTCGTCAGACAGACCACACCAGCTGAGGCGTTGCCTCCCACCCCCCTTGGTGTAAACCAACCAGTTGCCTAAGGGGTTGTTTCTTTTTTTGTTTTTTATTCTGGTGATTCGCTGGATGCTTTCCTGTTTCCTGTCTGTGGGTTGGTAAGGGTTGTTTTGATTCAAGTATTCTGCATATGCATGCTTCTTGGGTACTTGTTACATAACATACTACATGGCACGCTTCACCTTACATCCCTTTCCTAATGGTCTGGGGTGATAGCTGAGCTAGGGTGACAGATATCACCCTCCTCACTTGGAATATACACAGTATTAATAATCCAGGCAAAGGCAAAATGGTCCTCTCATGCATGTCCCGCCACAGGGTTAAAATAGCCCTTCTCCAGGAGACCCACCGCCCTCCTAGGGACTCATTGGTATATGCTTCCTTCTGATGCGCACATTGCTACTTATCCTATTTTAGCTCCTACTCCAGTGGAGTCCGCATCCTCATACATAAAATTATTCCCTTCTCCCCCTCAACAACCCATGCAGTTCTGAATGGTTGCTATATCATATTGTCTGGCGTTCTCGTCAATTTTTATGCCCCTAATATTGATATACCTGAGTTTTTCCAAGACATTTTTGCACACATGGGAAGAGTTTAGGCAGATATTGTCATTATGTGTAGGGATTTCAACATGGCCCTGAACCCCTCGACAGATTACAACAGTGTGAAACTGTGAAAACGCATGCCCTCACTGACATCTGGAGAGCTCGTCACTCCTCCTCAGTTTCCACTTTCTACTCCACCCCACATGCTGTGTGGACTCACCTTGACTATTGTCCTATCTCAGCAAACACCTCACTGTAGACCACAGATGTGTAACATTTCCCTTGCACCTTGTCAGATCACTGCCCAGTGTTCCTGAAGCTACGTGTCCCCTATGGAAGTGGACTAACATGCTTCTGGAGATACCCCGGGAATGCCCTACATGATCAAGTCTTTTATACTGAAGTATGCAACTCGATAGTCAAATACTTTACTCTCAATATGGGCACAGTAGTATTGTAAGCCGCTCTCTGGGAGGCTTCTAAGGCCTACATCCATGGCATCTGCGTCTCAAAGCATGCAGGCATCTTACACACCATGTGCTTCTAGCTGTCCTGTGTCGAATCTGAACTGCAAACCATCGACCACCTAAATTCCCACTCAGGTAACACTTCCCAATTGCACAGGTAATTGATCCTGATGTCCTAGTTTTGCGACTTGGCGAACAGGGAGATAGCATATTTGGGGAGGCATGCTACCGCCAGATGCCATAGGGAGGGGGAACACCCCAGCCATACACTGGCAAGGTTCCTCCGCCAGAACCCATTTAGTGGCTATGTTACCGAACTCTGCCTCCCCACTGGGGAACAAATTACTGATAGCAAGGTATTTTGGTGGAATTTCAGCACTATTATAAACACCTGTACACCTCCCACCTGCCTGTCGACGACCCTGAGATCTTAACCTACCTTGCTAAGGTGGCAATGGTATGGATAACTGATGACGAACTCTGTTTCCTGAGTGAACCCATAATGAGTGAGGAAATCATCCAAGCCATTGATGCTTTAGACAGATCCAAAGCCCCTGGCCGTGACGGCCTCACTGGTGCATTTTTTAAAATCATACAAGCACCTATGGGCTCAACACCTGCTACCCATGTACATGGAGGTTTTGGAGACAGGTGACCTACTGCCCACACTGCGCGAGGCGGTGATTACACTCTTCTTGAAACCTGATAAAGACCCCCACATGTGTGCCTCTTACGGCCTCCTCTCCCTCCTCAATCCTGATAATAAGATCCTGGCCAATGTATTCGCCACTAGGCTTTCCCACTCATGGAGCAAATCATCTCTATCGTGCAGTCTGGTTTTGTTCCCCGTAGATCTACCTCCCTCAACTTACGGACAATATTTGCAGTATTGAAAAAGATCTCTTCAATGACCCCAACAGTGGTGGCCCTGCTAGATGCTGAGAAGACATTCATTTCATTGGAGTGGCCCTTCTTGAGAGCAACAGTCTCGAGGCTGGTCCTTCCCTGCTGTTTCATTTCACTAATAATGCTCCTTTATTCCCACCCAATGGTGAGACTCAGGGGAAAGGCACAGTTACTGATGCCCTCCCTGTCACTAGGGGCACCAGAGAAGGTTGCCCTCCCTCTCTCCCCTCTTCTTTTTATTATTGCTTTGGACCCCTAGTTCATCACTTCCAGGAAAAACACCTGCACCAAGGCTTCCAACTAACTCAGGTCCTCTTCTGGTATCCCTATATGTGGATGACATAATGCTTTTTGTCCGCCACCCCGTAGACAAACTTCTGCCCTTAATCTGCAAAATTTCATGTTTTGGTGGACTTTCAGGACTCCACATTAACTGGACTTAAGTCGGAACATTTCCCCATGATGGACAGTGCCCAGCCCGTTGATGCTGCATGCCCCCTAACCCGGAACGTGGATTCAACTAAATATTTGGCCATACACCTACCCAGGGATAAGGAACAGATAAATCGGCTTAATTATGGGACCGCCATTGATAAACTTTTAACACAAGTATAGCGGTGGATTAAACTCCCACTCTCCATGGCCAGACAAGTGGCAATGATTCATATGATAGTCCTCCATTCTTATACCTTTTTCTCAATATTCTCAGAACACGACACAACAATGTTTTGTCACACTCGGAAGCCTTCTGCTACGACTTATATTGGCAGAACGCAAACCCTGTATTTGCTAGGAGACATTGATCCTCCCCTATGATCGTGAAGAGATTGGTGTTCTGGATTTCCAACTGCATTATCTGCCCCACAATGCGAATGCGTACACTGTTGGTATCATCCAGATGCCAGGATCCCTTACTTTAAACCAGAGAGGGACCAGCTTAATGACGTTGCTTTCAAATTATTGTTACCGAAGGGTATTCCACAGAACCATCCGACATACAGACCATATCCACTATCTGCTGTGCCTGGAAGAAACTCCGCTCCTTTCTGGGTAGGGGTATCCTCTACTCACCTGCCCTTCCCCTGACTGGCAACCCCTGGCTTCCCTTCACATGTGAGGCCCTTGTCAAGTGCACTTTTCAATGTTATGACCTACATACCAAAGGAGATATATTTCCTGATGGACACGCTCTGGCACATACAGATGATGCTCGCTTTTGTAATGCCCCCTTCATGGACCACTTTATCTTGCAGTGACTACACAATGCCCTCCGCTCCCGTATCCCCAAATACCCACTTACGTGGATGACTTCCCTCCACTAACCCTTATTATATCGGATACAGATGGCAACTGCCTAGTTTCTCGGCTATACTATGCCCGCATGGCCCTGAAACTCAACTCCACGCGACGTTTTGGGAGGCCTGGGGAACGGATATAGGCTACCGGTTAACAGATAAAGGGCATGATTACAAACTTGGCGGAGGGGGTTAATCCATCCCAAATGTGACGGATATCCCGCCCACCATATTACGAGTTCCATAGGATATAATGGACTCGTAATACGGCAGGCGGGATATCCGTCACATTTGGGACGGATTAACCCCGTCCGCGAAAGTTGTAATCAGGCCCAAAGTGTGGGTTTACTGTGTGGACTTACTGTTGCTCTCAAATGAAGCTCCTTTTGGTCAATCATAAATGCAAAATTCTGCATTTCAAATGTTTACATTTTGCATACCTACCTCCAAAGGACCTTGCACGCTTCAACCCCACAAACACTCGTCCCAGTGCCCCAAATGCCATGCCCCGGCTGCAGACTGTGCCTCAACATGGTTGTGCCCATCTATAGGGCATTATTGGACCACTATTTTTTCTACACTTTCCACCATGATAGATACCATGGTTGCACCGGACCCCTTGTTGCACTACTGGGATACAGGTACAACATCCCCAGGTCTGTCTGCAGTGTTGCCTTTATAGCGCTTCTGACGGACAAGTAGGAACTAGCATTGCACTGGGCCAACAGGCGCTGTCCCAAGGATTCCGCCTGGTAAAAGCTCAATGTGATAGGGTTAATAAGGGCTGTGCAAAGTTACAGCTGTTACCCCTAGGACCAAGGATATCTGGCTAATCTTTGTAATTACCTACTTGCCTTGGCATCAGATGACTCAGATTAACCAATACACCATAGCCATGTCATATATACTTTTCAGCATAGCTCTTGGTCACTTTAAAACAAAACATCTCATGAACACATTGTGCCATCAGTTTATTTCATGCTTTATTAGACTTCTGATCAATCACTAGCTTTTGCTTTCCATCTCTTCTTTTGGTCGATGTGCTATGTATCATGTGGATAATTCATGTACCTGTATGTTTTTGCACTCCTTTTAAACTTAAAGGCAATGTGCAAAGTATTTATACAGCACTAAAGTGAAAACACAACACAAGAAAAGTCCACATCAATTTAGAAAAATAAAGTAAGATGTATTGTATATTTTAAGACCAAAACAACAACAATCCAGGCAGTAGAACCAGAAATATGCAGTTTTAAGATTTAAAAGAAAATAGCGCCAAAGAGCACATAGCTCAAACTGTGGATATCTGGTCACTCTAGACCAGGAGAAAGCCACAAGTTCAAGACAACTGCGATGGAGCTACTGAAGAAGAGTACCTTAAATCCTGATTGTGAAGAGTTGTGGAGTACCTCATCGAGGATGAGTCGCGCAGCCAAAGTGATGCGAGGTCCAAGTTGGAGAAGCATCGCGCAGCATTGGTTCCAAGGAGCTGCAATGTGGGATCCTGCGTCGTCATCTAGGAGGCGATTGACAAGGGGGCTTGTGATAACCAGTCCTGCGTCGAGGATGCATTGTGCACCGGCCGGTTCCGAAGAAGTTGAGGGGTTTACTATTTGGAGTCCTCCATCGTCGACAAGGGTGCTGTCGATGAGAGGATTGAGACGCAAAAGCCTGCGTTCAGGCTGCGTTGCGCAGCGGGCTTTCCGATGAGGCTGCAGACTGTAAAGGCAGTGTGAAATCTTTAGTCCGGGATAGACTGTGCAGCAGGGGCGTTGCTTCAGTTCTGCTTGGGGTTGCAGTGTGCAACAAAGAAGATGTGTCAGTTCTGCTGGGTCCACAGATGTGCTGGCGGAGCACCTTCAGACCTACTTCCAAGAGTCCAGGACTGGGGTGAGGCCACTTGCTAGGGTAGGACTCACAGATGGCAGAGTCCAGGTGCTGAATTCAAGGTGGTTGTAAGCCTGTTATGCCCCTGAGGCCTTTGATCAGGAGGCCAGCCAGCTAACCCTTGGAGTCACTTTGGGGTTCTGAGTTTAGAGGTACAGGTCCAGTCCTTCTCCTCCAAGCAAAAGGGCAGCTTGACTTTATCTTTAAAAAGGGCTTTACATTACTGTTTATACAGCAAACTAGACTTGTCTCCCTGCTTCCCATTGGAAGTTACAGCCTATTAAATGTTATCCTATGAGAGAGGTAGGCTTTTCAATAGTGAAAAATGAATTTAGGAGTTTTTCAGTACTAACTTAAAAGTACTTGTCCATTTTTTTTTAAATACACTGCACCCTGCCCTCTGAGCTGTGTACGGCCCACCTTAGGGGTGTATTAAAGAGGAAAGTTTAAGCCTGGGAAGGGGCTTAACTGGCCAGGTTAAAATGGCAGTTTAAAACCGCACACAGAAGGTCTGCAATGGCAGGCCTGAGTCATTTTTGGAAGAGCTACTTAAATGGGTCGCACAATCAGGACTGCAGTCCCTAGAGTAGCACATAATTTACATGCCCTGGGAACATGTCTACTAGGGACATATAAGTAAATTAATTGTGCCAGTTGGTTATAAGCCAATTCCACCATGTTTTAAGTACAGAACAAAAGCACTTTAGCTCTGGTTAGCAGTGGAATAGTGTGCAGAGTCCTTAGGTCAGTGAAAACGAAATCAGCAAAATTAGAAGGGGTGAAAGCAAAATATTTGCCGGAAGACCATCCTAACATACAGGTCTAACAGTCACGCTAAGACTGATACATTTCAATTACTTCTGTTTCACTCAGCAGTTTGCTGAGGGCTCAAAAGGCTGATGCTGCAACGTCTGACATGGGAGAAAGTGAAGCTGTGTCACCCTCCCTGAGTCAGAGGCCATTATTGCTGAAAGCCCACCAACATGGATGATTCAACCTGAAAGCTGCAACTGCTGAATCTGAAACTCTGCCTGCAACTGGCTGAGAAGGCTGAGGGCTACAACTCAGAAATCTCTTGCGAATTTCCTCCAGCAGATACTGTTGAGGTGAGGCTGCTGTCATGTCACCCACAGGACAGAAGCTGCAGGTGTGAGCTTGGGAGCACAAACCACATCCACTGCACTGCTGCAACATTAGCAAGTAGGTAAATTCAGAACTTGGATACTCCTGAGACAAGAGACTTGTGCACGTGCACATACTTGCCTCACCCCTTGATACTTCTGCCAGAGGGATAAAATATATTTTAACTGAGTTTCACGTTTGAGCAGTGAGAATATTTGCCATTATCTACTTCTGTGCCTCATCAGTGACTAATCCATAGTGGTGGTGTTGTTGTTCCTAGTCAGGGGACCACCATCTTTGCAAGGAAAGAAGACACCAGAAGAGGGGGGGGGTTAATACCTCACTGTTAAATGTGAGGTTATTTCATTTCACGTGAGAAGCATTTGAGAAGCTGCCCTGAGAGTCAAATGTAGAAAAGATTGCACATGGTCCAGTTTACAGAGCCATAGTAGGACACACCCTAGTAGCAACAATCTAAGTTACCACATTTGGGGGCCCTGTCTGCCCTGTGGCCCTCAAACAGGTTCTGCCAGGGCCTTTAGTAACTTATTTGAATTTTATTTTCTCTGGTCTTTCCGTTATTTTAATGCTGTTGGCTACATCTCCAGATGTATAACACATGCCAAGTCTTGAATGTTCTCGCTCTATTTAAGGTAGACTCTGTAATAAAATGGAATACTCTTCTTTCCTCATACTCAAAGGTGTGTGTGTGTTGCTCTCCTTTCATTACAATTCGTTCATTATCTCTATCTATTTCATTTTCCTCTTGTTTCTTGGATGTTAGATGTCTAACTGCTCCCCGTATTGCAGCTATCCACTTTATTATATCGATACGATTTCTTCTATTTTCGTTTTGTAGGTCACAGATAATTTTGTTTCACTTTGCTTTCTCATGTCTTAACTAACTCTTGTAGTTCTTCTGTTCTCTGCTTAATCTCTTCTACACTCTATTTCAGTTCTACTATTTATCTCGTTTCAACTAAGCTTGAGCTGCTGAAATATCTCTTCCTCTAAACTCTCTTTATTGGTTAACTTTTCATATCCATCGTTAGTGTCACTTTCATTGCATTGTTATCAAATGTGTCTGGTCCCTGCCTTCCTTCAATATGTTGTGTCTGCGATGTTTCCCTTCCTTAAATACCATTGAATACCATTTCTATCTCACTGGAAAGTCACATGGAGCCTTCTGCTTTTACTGTTTATTTGTAATGTATAGTTGTGGTTACAACCTTTAAGATTATTCACTGATTTGAAGAAGGTGTGTTAAGATAAAAACATGAGGGGAACTGAGGTGTGTTGTATTCAGGTAAAACTGATGAAACATTCGTTACCAGCAAAGTAGTTTACTGAAGGCCAAAGTAGCAACTTTGAAATCAAGACAATGGAGTAGCCACCCCCCTTTATTTAACGATTCCTTTCACCTTTTGTATCTAAACATGTCCACACGAAACGTTGTTTGAGCGCATTGACTCTCAGTAACTCCCCTGGATGTTGTGTGACTCTCTGCATTTGCAGTCTGTTTAGAACCTACTGTTAGTTTACCATTTACTGGATGGAACTCTGTTAACTGATTTTTGCTAGGCAGCTGGTACCCAACGTTAACCTTTGAAGGTCACTATAGTATTCTTGGATGGGATGCCTGTGTTTATATACCGTTTTTCACTACAAATACAGCTTTTATGCATCAACTCCGATATGAATTTATGTTTGCTAAATGTTTCTTTGTACTCTGTTTCCATGAACATTTGTATATTCTGTTAGGAGTGAATTATTAAGAAGGGCCAGATGTACAAAGTCATACAGCAATTGCAGCCTGTTCGATTTGCAAAATTTCTGGGTTTGTGACTTCAAAATACTTGCAATCTACTAAACCATTTTGGGACTCGAAAAAGCCTTTCTGACTTGCAAAATGGGTTTTGTGATACTTTTGTAATCGCAGTTTGGAAGAAGCGTGAACCAGGAACACCCTCCTAATTGCGAATCACAGTGGTATATATAATTAGTTTGTGACTTCAGTTGCAGCCGCAAATCATTGATGAGTTGGCAACACTTCAAAAGAAAAAATGCAAAAAATGATCACTTTTTGTGCACAGACGTTTTGCAACCTTTCACTGATTTCATGATGTGACCTATATACTAACAGTTGGTGTTGCAAAATCGTCAGTCATAGGACGAACAGAACAACCTGCCTAATGAATACTAATTAGGCTGGTGACTGTTTGCGACCGCCCTGTGGTTAGCTGTAAGCACTAGGAGGGCGGTTTGAATGGAATAGCAAACCACCATCCCTATGTTTGTTTTCTCAACTGGTAATTTTTTGTGACAAACTAACCTGTGCCCTTTGAAGGAACTAGTTTTACTTTTCTAAAGAAATATTCAACATTTCTGAATACATTGGCAGGAGCAGGCAGCCTGCTCTCCCGGCGTCAAAGGACATGATTCACAAATGAGAAAATGGCCCTGGGGGGCACCTTCCCTTTTGCGAATCAGTTACCAACTCTTTTGAAGAGTGGGTAACTCATCAATGATTTGCGGCTGCAACTGCCATTCCAGACTCTACTCAATGTGTATTCTCCCCTTTGGGAAACTTACTGGGTTACTGGAGACATCAACATAGAACCAATCCAGGCAGTTGACACCCCCACCTAAGCTCATTTAAATCCAGCTGCCCACCTACACCAATGCTCATTATAAGCTATCAAGGCATAGGCCCGACGAAGAATGTCTGTTGTCGTAATAATTTATGGAAAACACCAGAAACCATCCAGCCTCCTGTCCCTAGGGTTACCAAGTTCTCTTTGACATCTGGACTGGTTACAACCTAACAGAACAGTAGTGCAATCTTAAAACAACCTCTTTGTAGCCCTGCAGAAAAGGCCAACTTTCAGCAAATATCAAACACGTCGACAACAATTTTTCCTGAAAAGTAAATGCTGCCTTAATGCTCTTGAAACAGGGCATAGTCCACGTAGAAGCATAGATCAGTGGTTCTAATTGCATACCTCTGAACTCATGCTCCATTAGAGTTTGCCACTCACCTTGGAAACATTTTCATTATACAGTAAAACTAAATGTGACTGACAGACTTCAGTGGAGACAGAACTCCTGAAAACCTACCTCACACTCCCAAACAATTGTCTAGATCAGTGGTTCAAAACCTGTGGTCTGGCGACCACTGGGCATCCAGGACGCATACTGAGGACTGCTTGGAAAATTAAATATTGTTAACAGATTACTAAAGTGCTTAAAAAAAAACAAAAGCAAGACCTAAGGGGCTCAATACGAGTTTGGCAGTCTTTAGACCGCAAATCTGCAGTGGCGGTCTGACCGCTGAACTCTTGGTGGTCCATCCACCAGATTACAACCCTGGCGGCTGGACCCTCAGGAGACCGCCACCATCACCAGGGTCACTGATCCCGATGGGGTGGCGCGGTCAAAGCTTACTCAGTCACAGTGGTGACCATGGCAGCACTGCCATGCTGATCATGACTTAGCTTTGCTCCAGCCGAAAGGCTGGTGGAAACCCAGTGCTGGAGGACACAGGGGGGTCCCTGCACTGTCCATGCCCATGGCATGGCCACTGCAGGGGTCCCCTACTAGCACTCTCAGAATGCGCACTCTCTGCACAGTGCGCATTCTGAGTGGCTGGTGTGCGATGGAATTGGCCTAAGGGAGCCGAGGCCAATGCCGTTGCACTGTTTCTACTAGGCTGACCAGCAGAAACACCGTAATACGATGTTTCCAGTGGTCATCCTTGTGGAAACATTGTAATACGATGGGGGTGAAGACGCTGGTATGACGACAGCATCACCCTCGCGGCTTTTGCGGTCTGTCGGTGGGACCACCAAAGTCGTAATGAGTCCTTAAAACTGAAAATTATGAAGCGTTCCGTAAATGTGAAAGAATTTGAAACTGGAGGTAAGTTAAGTTGATATCCTCAGATTGATTTGAAGGCGCAGTGCAAGTGCATCAAACAGAATATAGTATGGACTTGACGTCAGCCTCTATGAAGGCTCAGGAGGTTGAGGGTTATGTGATCACCAACCAGTCTCACTCAAATGATTGCTGAATTTTGAACCGACATGGTAATGTTGAGGGTGTTGTTCCACACACTTTCTAACTGCCCATGGAGATACAATTGTGAAGATACCAGATGAACCCAGGCTTCGAGGAATGCTTTGCTGTGAAATTCCCCCATTCCAAAGCTGAATCAATAGCGATTTCTATTTAGAAGTAAAGATTACATACTCTTTTGATAACTGAGTTTAAGTGTTTTGGTAAAACGTGCGCTATTTTGTTCAGGTTTCTATAGAATGCATCTAAATTTCTCTTAGCAAAAATATATGATTGTATCATCCAAGGCCAGTAGCACAACATAATGAAAATATAATGTAGAATTTCACAATTCAATAGCAGTGTTTGAAAATCTAACATTTCCCTTTGTAGATGAGCACATACAAGCTGACTTTGCTATGATATAGAAATCTCATGCCATGGTTTGTTAGATGCAGTGATGAGTGTGTGAGAAGTATTTCCTGTATCATTAGACGAAATTTTGATTCTTGGCCGAGAGGACCCTTACCTTTCACACTCCATTGTCCACAGCTCTGCATTATTTACTGCATAATGGATTGAGCAGCACCCAGAATATCTTCCAATGGTTGCTGTGGTAGCTGCCCCGCCACTCTCTCTTTAGCTGCTTTTCATTGTAAAACTTATTCCCAAAAGCATGTTGTCATATTTACTATTGGTCAAATCACAACAGAAACGTTGTCCTTGTTGTAGTCTTATAGTTGGGAGATAAGTCAAAATTTGGTCTAATTGTAGCATTGTGGCGCACTGGCATGAACTGGCAGAACACATTAAATTCAATTTGATGTTATTGGAATTGTGCCTAGCAATGCTTTTAACAAAAAGTAACACAGTGCATTGCCTTACATTCTACATTCACTTTTCCATCACAGTTGTAAAATCACATTCTTAAAGTCTCATTGCAATGGGTAAGGTACACCAGTTTACTTTTATCCTAAAACTATGATTCATAACCTTCAGTTCTAAATAGTGGTGAATTGACATATTCTCAAACATTTACGGCCTCTTTGTCTCTTCCTTAGCCAAAAGAAGGGGCAATGTTGTGAACCGACTGAGTTGAAATGCATTTCTAGTTCTATATGCCTGTAGAAGGCTGATATCCTTTATTGGCCCTCTTCAGGGTTAGCTGAAAGGGAGCTCCATTAAGTAACCCAAGCCAGAACAGTTGTTTGTGATCATTGAGGTAAGCTTGTCAAGAAGAATCGACCGGAGGAGGCTTACAAAAAAAGTATTCCTATATTCTGTACTGAGAGAGATATTGGGAGATATAATCTACTACCACCAAACTGTTTTAGATCAGCATCCAAATACGATAGGTAGCATGTTAGCCAAGAGAAGCCACAGGATGGTGCATTGCACCTTTCAGGCAAATATTGTTTTCTTCTCGCCCCAACGTAGTTTGATCCATGGTTGGGAGATTACTGATAGATTTATCTAAACGAAAGACACTTTCACCCATCATGATGGTGTGCTAACATAGAACTCAACGTAATAAATAACGATTGGAATCTTGACTCCACATTGCCAGCAAGTGAGTGCTTTTGAACATTGTTGGATAGATGATTTCATAACCCTGTAGGTCCATCTTCAGAAGATGATTAAGCTATTTTAAGTAAGACTGCATAATAGGAGTTTTCTAGTTTGGCTAATTGCTTCTACAGAAACCAACCCTTAGCAGGCAGTGAGTGGCCACACCTTGCGTTCTATAAAATACACATAAAGTGATGGGAGTAATGCTTGCAATAAGTCTAATTAGTGACAATATCTCAGGATGGCGTTCCAACTCTTCGTTATTTTGCCCACCATGCCACCTCAGTTTGGACCCAGCCAAGCTCCACCCTACTGCAGAGACCCATCTAAGGGGAAACTCCTCTGGGGTAGCTTGTGGCCCCCTTCTGAGGGCAGGGGAGAGAGGTTTAGTCCGGCATTTCAGGACAGACTGTTCCCATGAGAAGCAGTGATGGTAACACGTTGAATAAGGCAGGCTTTACATCTACAATGGATCTTGGGCGAAAAACAAAGAACTGGAATGCGGCCCAAGTGATTGCTAGCGGCTGAGATAAATTCCAGCATTCCATACATCACTTTGTTGTTTGTTGCAGTTGACCCAATAACTGACAGGTATGCAAAGACGGTGGTCTTGTGCTCACTGTGCCATAGGACGTAAGCTCCACTCTATTGTGAGGCCCAGTTAGGGCAAAACCAGTCTGGGGTTGCCTCTGGTCCCTTCTGGAAGGGACCTCTGTAGTGAATCCTAGTTTGTTTTAATGGGATAACAGGAGTTAACTTAGCCGTAGGCTTGTAAACTCGTGCCCCCGTCACCTAGTGACTTTTAACCTACTTAGCTTGCTCTGTCTTAGCTCATTTAATTATTTATTTCCTCTAAGATGGCTGCCTTGTTTATAGTTAGGCCACTTGTTATGAGTTTTATTATCAGTGTCACTGCGCCAAGGCGTCAAGATCAAGCACAAAAGACAAACAAACAGTATGTGTTCACACTTAGGGATTTTCCCTCTCTATACTTTCGAGGGATTGTTGATATTAATTGCCGTCCCAAGCATGCCTGTTATCTATTATTTTGGAATACACCTACGTCAGGGGACCTTCTAGATCTGTATAAATACATCACACTTCAGACAGATAATCAGAGGGATTCCGACCAGAGGGCATCGCCACCATCGCTGATACCGATGCTGCAGTCGTCTTGACACTGACCCAGTCTTCGTGTCCCTACGGAGTCTGAGATAGAGACCTCATTCCAAGGTAACGAGGGTTGGGGGCTCCTCTCATGGACACGGCTTTGGCAGATTAGGTTTAGCAAACCCAGCTCTCCTTTAGGTAGGAGGTTAGGCCTATTCTCATTAGGGTATTAGAGCATATTCCATCTCGTACGTATATATATATATATATTTCTTTCATATATTGCAAAAATGGTGGGGGTCTTTATAACCATGACTCTCTTCTTCACAATACTGTTGCTTGGTATATTCATTATCCTAATCATTGCAGTTCATGCAACTTATCGCAAATGGCAGTTATGTTAAATAAAAACTATTATAACTTCACTGCATCTGTGTTATTGCCTTTGTTTGTATGAGACATAATAAATCTGTGAGAAAAGGGTAATTTCCGTTTAACCACGACAACCTTGAGATATCTTACTTTGAGTCCATGCGTAAGCGACTGCTACAAATCACCTTTTACTATTGTGTTTCTGGTGAGGTACTGCTAGTAAGCCGGTAAGGTTTGGACAACAGTTACAAGTAGTTGTAGGAAGAGACTTAGGCGGTCATTCTGACCTCGGCGGGCGGCGGTCGCCGCCCTCCATGCGGTCACCGCCAAATGGCCGCTCCACGGTCAGGAGACTGCGGATGCCATTCTGGCTTTCCCGCTGGGCCGGCGGGCAACCGCCAAAAGGCCGCCCGCCGGCCCAGCAGGAAAGCCCCTGCAACATAGCAGCCGGCTCCGAATGGAGCCGGCGGTGTTGCAGGGGTGCGACGGGTGCAGTAGCACCCGTCGCGATTTTCACTGTCTGCAAAGCAGACAGTGAAAATCTTCATGGGGCCCTGTTAGGGGGCCCCACGACACCCGTTCCCGCCATCCTGGTTCTGGCAGTGTAAACCGCCAGAAACAGGCTGGCGGGAAGGGGATCAGAACCCCCATGGCGGCGCTGCAAGCAGCGCCGCCATGGAGGATTCCCTGGGCCAGGGGAAAACCGGCGGGAAACCGCCGGTTCCCCTCTTCTGACCGCGGCTTTACCGCTGCGGTCAGAATGGCCCTGGAAGCACCGCCAGCCTGTTGGCGGTGCTTCCGTGGTCCCCGGCCCTGGCGGTCATGAACCGCCAGGGTCGGAATGACCCCCTTAGTCACCTACAAACGAAAGTACTGTCATCCTGAGACCAGCAGTATTGCTCAGAGGAAGAGTCCAAACTACGACATGGCGCCACCAACGATGGTGTTTAGGCACTAATTTACGGATACTCTGACTATCACTGTCTCACAGACAACAGGTACCCTAAGTACCATTATACGGAGACATCTGTGGTCTTTGGGAGAATCCTCCTCAGCTGAACAGGTAACACCTAATTAAGCTGTAGGTTGTTCGAGCTCGAACTCATAAAAAGGAAAAACTTCCCCTATTTTTTGGTGTTCCGTTTCTCTAATCAACTATGGCTAATACCATAGACATTCCTGCAAATGCTAGACATGCACTTACACAACATTTATTAGCGCATGGCCTTACAGAAGAGGGCGGGGATGTTACTGTGATTATAGAAGCGACTGAAGCATACCAAACAGAGACTTTTTACAGTTGGGTCACCTTTCCTGAGGCTGACCAAAGAACGCACACATTTCACACATATGATATTGCGAACGTACCTGTACGGTACGAAGCATACCAGTATCATGAAATATCGCTCACATATCAAGAGCATCAGAACTTGTTTGAAGGCGCCCTACCACTTGTACTACGAAGAGTGAGGCTAGATCCTTTAAGTAATGAGGGACCTACATGGCCTATGTTTGCCACATATACACCTCACCTAGTCATACAGAATATGCCGATCGCAGATTTACGAGTACTATATAATGAATTAGTGGCATTATATAGACGATTGGTTCAGTTCCTAATGCGAACATTGAACACAACAATAGCGCGTCCAGCACCGCCAGTAGCTGGTGGTTATCAATTGGCTACTGGGATTAATCCACAAACAGTGCATACTATTATGGGTAAAGTGCCCACGGAACGGGAAAAAATACCGTTCTGGATTGCCCAGAAAACAAATCAGCTGGAAGCTGTGTTCCCCCATACGGGGCCACAGGAAAAACATAAACTGCTCACTATGTGCTTGCCGTTTGGGATGGTTCCCTCTGTGGATGAATGTGCCACATGGGGTACAGTCTTCGCTGCCGTTTATACTACCACGCATGGTACCCCTACACTTGCCAATTTACCGGAAGTGTTAAAACAAATACAAAATGAGCATGGGGCTGCCCTGGCCCTGGATCTAGGGATGAAATTGATGCATAACTTTGACGCCGTCTCCTCGATAATACTAAGTAATATTTAAGGGGAAGCGGTGGCACTGGCAATACGCCAGCGTCTCCGGGAAACTCCAAATATGGAACAAGAGAGACAGCTGCCGAAAATAATTTACGATACCTATACTAGTATAGGACGGGATAGTTTGGGAGCCAAACCTAAAAAATTGGAATTACCAAGTACCACCCATAAGGAAGGTACAAAGCAGGCACAAGAGGGCTCTAAAAAGCGCTGGGACAAACAAAAAGATTTCAAAGACAGGAGAAATAAACGAGCTGATTCTCTACATCCGGAGTACTCCGAAAGGAGGTATAATCTCAGAAATAGGGATAACATTAGAACTCCAGACAGATATACTGATTCACGTCCTTCTCGTTCCTTTCAGGACGCACCGGATAAACGTAGCGAGAGAGGGGGCTGTCAAGATCGACGTCCGGAATACGTGAAAGAAAAGAAAGACTCGCCACAGTCTACCATTAAAACAGAAGAGAAGACTCCTCAGCAAAAGTCACAATTTAAACAGAAAAAAGGCTCAGCACTGACAGTTAAAAATGCCAGTAGTGTTGAGAACACTGTTGAGGAACAAGAAGTGGGCCGTGACTCTGTTGGACAGCGTGGAAGAGGTCACGATATGTCGCCAGAGTCTGAATGATCATCTGGATGCGACAGCAACTAGCGATTACATCGCGGTTGAGACAGCGGATGGCCGCGTTCTCCCACCCGATCGGGTTTATGATTTAACAATTCAGATAGAGGGAGACGTGGAACGCATTATTAGTGTGATATTTTGGGATGAACTTACTAGTGATATCCTGTTGGCCGAGAGAGACTGGCCACCTGAACATGTCCGCAAGCTCCCACATGGGGAAGATGTCATTTTGCCTTCTTTTTCCGATCTTGGTCCGGAGGCAGACAAAAAAGCCTATGCTGCTGAATACCGTAATCATGTAGGGTGGGACAAGGACTCTCCTTGTCATGTTATTCCCGTTAGGTCTACACCCCATCTGCAGCCACAATACCATGTTAAGCATGAAGCAAAAGCTCCGGTGACGGAGATACTGTCACAGCTTAAGTACCAGGGAGTGATTGAGCCCTGTACATCGGCGATGAATAATCCATTATTTCCCGTTGCAAAACCAGATCATTCATATAGAATAGTGGTTGATTATAGACACTTAAATAGTCATACACGCACATACGCTATACAAAATTCACACAGCACAGCACTGATAAACAATATAGTGCGTAAAAAATATAAAACTACATTGGATATATCTAATGGGTTTTTCTGCCAGAATTTAGCACATGAAAGTAGGGACCTAAGTGCATTTTCATTTGGCTCTCAGAAACGCTTTTGTCGTTTACCCCAAGGCTATAAAAATAGCCCAGGACTGTTTTCAGCCCGTGTGACATCAATTTTGCACGAGCTTGATTCCGATGCATTGTCCTATGTGGATGATATCTATCTCACTGACGACGCCCTCGACATTCATCTTGCAAGGGTCGATCGGATCATTTTGGGATTTGCAGACCTCGGTTATAAATTTAATTTTAAGAAAAGCAAGATAGCCTTTCTTAGTGTATTGTTCCTGGGATATGAGCTATCAAACGAGGGGAAGAGCCTGGCCCGCACTTCCTAGAAAAGTGTGCTCAGCTACAGCCTCCGAACACACTTAAGAAATTACAGTCATTACTGGGTTTCTTTAATTTTGGCAGAACATACATTCCAGATTATGCAGAACGTATCAAACCACTTTATGACTTAATTCAGCCCAATTTTTCTAGCAGACGATGGACGATTGAACACACACACATCCTTAGGGACATACAATGGGACATGCTAGAAGCTAAACACTTATATACACGTGACAATAAAACAAATTTGGTCATCAGAATAATTGCTGGTGCCCTTGGGTTTACCTATGTCACCTTTAATGAGGGTGACACAGTACCGATAGCATACAAATCACACTTATACTCCAATGCTGAAAAACGTTTTGCACCTACAGAAAAGATTCTGACAGCTGTTCAGATGGCCGTCATAAAGGAGAGGCCACTTGCCCAGGGGAAACGCATTATTGTTGTCTCCCCGGTGCCGGCCTTAGAGGCTGTCACTAAAGCGAGCGTTCCAAACGCTATGGCGTTACATCCACGCTGGATTCAATGGGCAACGTCTCTGACCGCCACTGATGTTGATTATGTGTTTGACCCAAGACTTCAGACACAAGAGTTTCTCCAGTATGAACAGGAGTACCCCGCTCCTCTACATATCTTGCCAATAGACAGTTATAATACCATCATTTATACTGACGGGTCGGCACAACCGGCTGTAGGTACTAAACATCAATACTCGGCGGCTTGCGCAGCTGTGTGCGGGATAATGGAAGACGGAGTTTTCCATCCTCACAATACCTACACGCAGACCTTAGGGGACTGCACAGCCCAGTTGGCCGAGCTTAAGGCTCTTCTTCTAGCACTCAAACATACTGAGCCAGGAACCCAGACTTTGATTGTCTGTGATTCATATTACTGCGTCCAGTCATACAATGAATATCTCAATCATTACAAACTGAACAGGTTTAGAGATTCTAAAGGGAACACCATTAAACACAAAATGTTGTGGGGAAGGGTGGCTGATCTTAAGGATAAGCTACCATGTGTCCATGTAGTACATACATTAGGACACCAACGTGCCGGCAATACATTGGCTGATGAAGCAGCCAAAGCATCAGTAGCTACGGCTTCTGTGGCTGCAGTGACTCGTTCTCGGACGAGGTTGGATAATGAAATACTGATTGCCATTAAAGCTTCGGCTGCAGGCAAGACTCTTCCGAAAGGATACCCTACGAACTATACTTACCATGTCACTGCACAGAATTTTGCTTATACAACGATTCCTGGGGTAGGTGATCGCGTAATCCCCAATGAAGACCAGAGATTAGAGCTGATTACAGCAGCACACGAGGGTGTCGCTTCTGCACATGCTGGTATACAGGCCACTATAACGATTCTACAACAACGATACTGGTGGCCTGGTCTATGCAGACAGACTAAACAGTATGTCCTTTGATGTGACATTTGTCAGCAGATTAAGGGCTCAAATATCAAACGCCCTCCGCAGACATCCCTCTTAGTGTCAGACAAGCCACTCCAATGTGTGTACCTGGATCATTGTGGTCCCTTACAGCCAGATGGTGCATACAAATACATTTAGTGGCTGTGGATTCCTGTCCTAGATTCCTGTGGGTATGGCCACAGCGGTCGGCTGACGCCCGGACTGTTATAAAAGATTTGCTGATCTTTATCGGTACATATGCGGTTGCAGCATTCCATTCGGACCAGGGCCCTGCATTTGCCTCTAAAGCTTTCAGGGACACCATGAGAACGATGGGTGTTGAACTCCATTACTACTCACCATACCATCCCGAGGGAAATTTGGTTGTGGAGAGGCGGAATCGTGATCTAAAGCAGTCCTTAACAGCTCGAGTATTAGGTTCAGGCTGCAGTTGGTTACATCACCTATAAGGGGTCCAGAGAGCACTAAATAATCTGCCAAGACGGTCCTTGGGGGGAAAGTCTCCATATGAGGTTCTCTTTGGGATACCTATGTATGTCCCTGATCTTGAAACACCATTTGACATAAAAGAACGTCTCACTGTTTTACAGGAGCTTCAACAATTTTGTGATCATAAATCATCTGCAAGTGCTGCCACCTTAGGAATAAGGGAATTGGCGAAAACTTCGACTGGCTGGATTCCTAACGTTGGGGATCTGGTTCGTGAGAAGATCGCTGTGAAAAAAGAGTTCAGTCCGTCATACAGAGCACCTGTACCGGTCTTGGGAATAAAAGGAACCAGGACTGTCATCTTTCCACCATTGTCTGGTTCTAAATCGAACAGATTCATCTCCATTGATGACATCAAATTACACCATGTGGCTGATTCTTCACAGTAGACCAGGAGGTCCCTTGGGTAGTTCCCGATCCCCTCTCACTACCCAACAGGACATCCATCTACATAGTAGGATGAACATCACTACTACTGACTATGCAACTATGTCAACTGCTGTTCCTGACACTTCCTCGACCATGGGGAGGGCAGAAAATGAGCTTTTGTTGGTTCCAGTAACAACTTCGGGGACCACCCCGCTTCAGGATTTGGCTGTATTTTACACGAACACTTCCACGACTAATGACGTTGTCTATCAAGAACCTCCACGAACGGTGGATCAGAATTCAGCGGGTCCTGTGTTTGCAGAGACTTCCTCTGGCTATTTCATTGACATTGATGACTTTTCTTCGGATTCGTCCTCAACGGTGACTGAAAAACTTTCGATAAGTAGTAAGCTGTATCGATGGCTTAAGAAGAACTATTTGATTTACCCATGGAACTTTCTATGGTTCTGTCTGACATTTATTGCATTGTTTTTATGGATTGGTTTTGTGACTGTTTTCTTTTTACTGATTAATGGTCACTATATTGCTGATCGCTCCTCTGTGGAGCCTGTTGATTACATTTTAACACCACATCATTCTTCCCATAAGGTCCGACGAGACTTGTCCCCTGTAAATATCACAGCTATACCAATTACCGATGGGATTGTGTGGGACAAAGTTCCATTCGATATATATGGGCCTACAGAGATTATTCAAATACAGTATGTGTTCAAAATTTCAATGTCTGATGTTATTACACCTAATGTTGTCTCTGATGATTGGGATGTCCAAACAGTTGATTCAATGCTGACTGAAATGAAGGACTATTCCGCTTTTGGAAGTGATGATGTATATGATTATACAATGAATTATGGGGAAATGTTCTGCTATAACAATTGGGGACATCACTACGTACACCGTGCAACTAGATATAGGCCTCTCTTGAACTACACACAATGGGAACACTGTTCAACACCACAGGTGGAAACTTTCCCAGATTGAGGCTGCTGCATGTTTGAGGCAACTAGATAAGGAGAATTTGGAAAAAACATTAGCTGTTGTCGACAATGGCATGAACACGCTGTCCAACAGGATTTATTCACTATCAAATATAGTGTTGTCTGCTATTGATATCACTCAGACTGACTTGTCCCGGTTATATCATGGGCAAACGCAGCTACGTTCCATCATGCAGCTGGGTTGGACATTACAGACACTGAAAAGTGGCCACATTCCATGGAAGTACATTAATGGGAGTGAACTATTCACTGCTTTTAATTTTTCCAGGGAACAAGAGACAATGGCTAAAAGGGAGGCTAGTTTCACCCTGCTTCAAGTAGAGAAATTAGATAAGTTGCCCTTCACGGTAGCAGAGAGTCCTTCAACTATCTGGCTCTTGCACGGCATTATTAATTTACCGATTTCAACCTTTCGTTTCTCGAGCTGCCTGAAACATCTTGCGGTGGGGCGATATGAGCAGCTAGGAGATAGCTTTGTTAAGGAAGAGTGGGAGTTGCCCTTTGACTACAAATGTCTGAACGGTGAACAGGAGGTCTTTCTTAGCGGAAGTGAATGTGAGACTGCTGTTCGTCATTCTATGATATGCAAACAGGTGTCCCTTCACGGTCTTTGCAATGCGGGGGTCGCGAATTTGGCCTGTTTTCTGAAGGGTACTCCCGTCCCCTTGATTCGTCCAGTGTTTCATGTACTTTCCAATGGAAGTTATGTTCTACTGAACGATGAAAGCTGTTGCGGCTTGCGACCTGGAATTGCCTACGCAATTTCAGTCACGAAGGTCGTTACGTGTTGTGGACATGTTTTGTTTCCCCCCACACAAGAGATACAAGTATCTGAAATGTGGCCCCACATAGATACTGTTAATATGAACTATGACAAGTTGAGTAGACTAAAGGCGCTATTGTTTCAGAAACAGGTCACCTTGACATCCGCAAAAGAGACGTATGCTCTCCAGATTGCGAGATCATCAGCCGAGATACAATCCCTTTCAAATACCGATTTCCCCAAACACTTTGAAGAGCTGGTATCGAGAATATTCAATGCTTCAAGCACCACTGGGATTGTGCATTTCTTTAAGGCTGTCGGGTCTGGTTTCGTGTCCATCTTCCAGACTGTCTTCGGAGTCATCCCATCAGCCATCCATTCTCTCTTTTCAAGTGTGTTTGGTGGCTTTCCAATTATTTTGGCTTTAATTGGCGGACTACTACTGCTATTTCCTCTGATTCGCGGTGGTTGTTTCTTTCCAGCAACACAGAGCAATGGAGCCACTCCCGCCAACTCCGCTGTGCCGTGAGCGCATGATTCGGATCTTCGGTACACCTTTGCTGGTGGAACTGGAGCTTGACTGGTCGTTGTCATTCCGGCCACTTCTCTGGTGTGTTCAACCGGTCTTCCGCTGCATATGGTGTCTCTTTGAGCATCTGCCTATGGTCTGTCTTGCTGTTGCACCGATATCTCCTGTGGACCACGAACTGCTGATGTCCCCGATGAGGGTTCATTCACGGTCATGCCCCTTGAGACTGAGGTTGCTCCGCGAGGACACCTATGAGCCTTCCGGTATAAGATCTAACATGGATGAGGACACTGCAGCAAATATCGATGCACTGATGAATATGGCTCACTTCTGCTCTGTGGATCCGTTTGTCCGCCCAGCACTAGACTTCACTTCGGACGATGTTGACTCAGTTTTGAGGTCCTTAACTGGTGACTTCGATGACATTCTTCAAGATCCTGCGTATAACACATAATTTGATGAATTTGCTTACCATTCCCGATTCCAAATTATGCAATTATAGTAGACGTTTGCTGTACTTGTCATGGTTGATATTAACATCTCTGTATGTGTTTTTAGAAAGATTTCTTTTAATGTGTTTTCACCCACACCGATTTTTATTGTTAGCTTTTTATTAGCTGGTTTTTTGCCTTTGGCTTTTTTCGTTCAGAAGCAGCTTTTTTAGCGTTTTGGGTTCCTGTACCTTCATCATACCTGTTACGGCAATGGGGAGGGTGTAGTGAATCCTAGTTTGTTTTAATGGGATAACAGGAGTTAGCTTAGCTGTAGGCTTGTAAACTTGAGCCCCCGTCACCTAGTGACTTTTAGCCTACTTAGCTTGCTCTGTCTAAGCTCATTTAATTATTTATTTCCTCTAAGATGGCTGCCGTGCTTATAGTTAGGCCACTTGTTATGAGTTTTATTATCAGTGTCACTGCGCCAAGGCGTCAAGATCAAGCACAAAAGACAAACAAACAGTATGTGTTCACACTTAAGGATTTTCCCTCTCTATACTTTCGAGGGATTGTTGATATTAATTGCCGTCCCAAGCATGCCTGTTATCTATTGTTTTGGAATACACCTACCTCAGGGGACCTTGTAGATCTGTATAAATACATCACACTTCAGACAGATAATCAGAGGGATTCCGACCAGAGGGCATCGCCACCATCACTGATACCGATGCTGCAGTCGTCTTGACACTGACCCAGTCTTCGTGTCCCTACGGAGTCTGAGATAGAGACCTCATTCCAAGGTAACAAGGGTTGGGGGCTCCTCTCATGGACACGGCTTTGGCAGATTAGGTTTAGCAAACCCAGCTCTCCTTTAGGTAGGAGGTTAGGCCTATTCTCATTAGGGTATTAGAGCATATTCCATCTCGTACGTATATATATATATATATATATATATTTCTTTCATATATTGCAAAATTGGTGGGGGTCTTTATAACCATGACTCTCTTCTTCACAATACTGTTGCTTGGTGTATTCATCATCCTAATCATTGCAGTTCATGCAACTTATCGCAAATGGCAGTTATGTTAAATAAAAACTATTATAACTTCACTGCATCTGTGTTATTGCCTTTGTTTGTATGAGACATAATAAATCTGTGAGAAAAGGGTAATTTCCGTTTAACCACGACAACCCTGAGATATCTTACTTTGAGTCCATGCGTAAGCGACTGCTACAAATCACCTTTTACTATTGTGTTTCTGGTGAGGTACTGCTAGTAAGCCGGTAAGGTTTGGACAACAGTTACAACTAGTTGTAGGAAGAGACTTGGGTGGTCACTCTGATCTCGGCGGTCTTTTCAATAGACCGCCGAGGGACAGCCGTACGGAAGACTGCCAGTGCTGGCGGTCTTCCGCATGGGCCATTATGACCGTTGTCAGCGCTCCGCCTGTTTCCGGACGAAGAGCCGCCAACAGCCATACTGGCGGCAGGCGGGGAAGTGGAGGTAGCTCCACCTCCACCGCCACGCCAACAGAACACCGCCCAGCGAATCACGACCTGTGATTCGCTGTGGCGGTGTTCTGTTGGCGTGGCGGTGACGGCGGAGCTGCCCCCATGGGTCCCGTTCCCTCCCGGAGGATCACCGGAACAGGTAAGGTGATCGTCCGTTAGGGACGGGGGGTGGGGGGGTGTTGTGAGTTGTGTGCGTGCATGGGGGTGTGCATGTGTGTATGTTGAGGGGGCGTGTGAGTGCGTGCATGAATGCGGGGGGGTGTGTGTATGTGCATGAGTGCGTGCATGAATGCGGGGGTGTGTGTGTATGTGCATGAGTGCGTGCATGAATGCGTGCGTGTATGCGTGTGTATAGGTTGGGGAGGGGGGTCCTGCAACCTTTTGGGGGTGGCAGGGATGGTGGGGGGTAGGGGAGGGAGTTGGGGTGCGGGTTTGGGGATGGGGGAGACCCCTATCAGTGCCAGGGAAGGGATTCCCTGGCACTGATAGTGCTTACCGCCATGTATTTCATGGCGGTCCCAAACCGCATGTAATCCATGGCGGTAAGCCGGGGTCAGGCGGGTTGGAATACCGCCAGCGGTATGTGACGACCGCCGGGCTGGAGACCCAGGTCTACAGCCTGGCGGTCGTTACCGCCGTGGCGGTCGAAACGGTGAAGCGGCGGCTGGCCATGGCGGTAACCGCCATGGTCAGAATTCATGAAAAAAGACCGCTAGCCTGTTGGCGGTCTTACGGCCGCTTCACCGCCGACCGCCACGGTCGGAATGACGACCTTAGTCACCTACAAACGAAAGTACTGTCATCTTGAGACCAGCAGTCTTGCTCAGAGCAAGAGTCCAAACTACGACACCTCCTCTGGCAGTTTGGGATGGACTGTTCCTATGAGGAGCAAGGTTGGTATTGATTTGCATAAGGCAGTCCTTTGGCTAGAATGGCATGTTTAGGGAAAAATGATTGACTGGAATGTGGCTTGAGCGATTGCCAGTGGCTTAGATTATTTCAAGCATTCAGTCCATCACTTTGTTGTTTGTTGCAGTTGATGCCCTAAATGTGACGGGTATTCCTAGGCATGGGACCAAGTCTCACTGTGTCATAGGATGCATGCTCCACCCTACTGATGAGCTCCAGCTAGGGTGAAACTAGTCTGGGATTCCTTGTGGTCCCTTCTGGAGGGATCCTTACCTAGCAAGTCAGGCAAACTGTTCCCATAAGGATCAGGTTGGTACTGCTTTAGATAAGGCAGACCTTTGTTTAGAGTGGCATGGTGAGTGAAAAACAGGGGACTGGAATGCAGCCCTGAGTATTGCCATTGGCTGAAATTAAGTCAAGCATTCCATCCATCAAGTCGTTGTTTGTTACACTTTGAGTTCTAGCCCTTTTATCATGTGGGGGAGACAATTTTACCAGTCTGACATTGAAGTCCTTTAGACAGAGGCATTTCTGTACTTCCTTCAGCCCCCAAAGCTAGAAGATCTGAGCACTTGTCACAGGTTGTCACTGAACCTGCCTTTGTGTGATGGTATCTTCAGAACCATTCTGAATAATATTGGTATCAGCATCTGTCGTAGGGCTTCCAATGTAGTAATGAGACACCTGGATTTTGGGTGGCAGCACCACCGAGCATGGGGGACTGAGTCTGATCCCACTCCGTGTGACAGCTGTCAGCCTAACCCTTTCAGCTAGCTAGCAGCACCTCACCAGTACCATAGGTAAAAGTGATTTGTTGCAGCCTATCGCATGACACTCTAACACTCCGCAGGGAAGTGGTGGTAGAACAGATCGTACCCCTTTCTCTCAGTTACACAAGTCTCTTACATGCAAAAACATGCAGAAGCAGGATTTTGGTTGAATAGTTTTTATTGAAGCAGCTGCGTTCTACGTAAAAAGGCATGAATTGTGATTATGAGGATAATGAAACACAATACTATTACAGCAGTGAAACACAGGAAGAGTCCCATCATATTGTCACAATAGTGTATCTAATATCCCATCCTACATTACTAAATTCCTTCATGAGAGCAAAAAGCAGTGGCAGCCCTAATCCGCCCGTCTGGTCCCTTGAAGGAAGTCCCTATACATGTGTTCAGAGGTAAAAAAGAGGTCTGTTAGTCTGCTGGGAGTCCTCCCACATAGACGAAGAGGAGGCACCGAGTTTCAGCAGAAACTTCGACGACATGCAGCATGAGGTAATAGGGTGGCTGGAATGTCCCCTCTGACTTAGTTTGGGGAGCATGATGTTTTATAAAAAAAAAAAAAGGTTGTTCCGAGAGAAGCCCTGATGTGATAATGCAACTTTTCTGTACAAGTAGACATTACACTCTCTGGACCAGTAATACCCAATAAGCTATTGTGTGCAGCCTTGGAGTGAGCACAGGATGAAAATGTCGTGCAAAGAAATGAATAAAAAATTCTTGATGGATGGGCAACTGATAAAAATAATAAAACATTACCACTAAAAATGAAGCATTGCTAAAATAAATGAGAAGAAAGACAAGCGTCTAGGTGAGAGGGCTCAGGCCTCAGACCCAAGATAAAATAAATGTATATTCACCCCTAACTTGTTATCCCACCATACATTGAAGACTAGGAGTATTGGTCCCACCCTGTCTGTTTTCAGGGCTCCATATATGAGATAGGCTGCACACGAGGTTCCAGACAGGGTTATTATAATTTCTTCATCTAGCTTCATCTAACCCACCAACATAATGGAGTAAGCACTTTGGTTTTAAGTGATTTGATTGTTCCGTAGACCAGGTCATCCACAGAAATTGGAACTATGTCAGAAAGGTTAACTTCTACTCTGGGTACACTAGGTTCGTTATTCGTTTGGATAAGTCACATAGATGTGTCTCACTAATATTACTGTCAACACACTTGGAGCCTGACTTAGAGATGAGTGGTAAAGGAAAATCAAATCCTTTGATGTCCATTGAAAGTGCTATAAACCACTGAAGTTCTCCCATCATCAGGGTAAAGTGGGCTGAATATCACCAGTTAGAGCATCCTCCAATTTTAACATTTCTCAAGAAATTGGAGGATTTCCAATTTAAATCAGGGCCCTGTACTCACCAATGTTAAAATTATTGTAGATTAAGCATTTTCCAAAGGATCTAACCCACTAAATTTCCAGGAGCCAATTTTGTAGATTTGATTCTAGTTTGGATAGTAATGTCAGGTATATAGCTTTTGGTCCGAATATAAATATACAATCACTTGCACACTGGTAGTGTGTCATTGGGTAGTTATAGTTAGGACCACGTTTCCACACGAAAAACATTTTTTGATTAACTTTAAGTGACTTTGAACATAAAGAATTTCTTAAAGAGGCCTGTGGGTGGAGCTGATTAAAGCTATCAGCGCACTGCTCACCATTAACTGTGCACATTCGTTATCCATCATACTGCTAAGAGCTGCTTCCAATAACATGACAACCGCACCTCAGTGGGAAACATGCAAGACATGGAACAGTTTGCAACACTTCTGACATAATATCAAAACAATGGCATCACCTGTCCAAACACATACCCTATATTTAATAATGTGCTACCATGCACCTTCTTGGTGAATCAGAATAGGAAGCTTAGTGACCTACTGTAAAACCATCTGTTCTGTCTGACCCTAAAAGTGAGGATCAAACTTTATGAATCTTAGCTTTTGATACCAGGGAATCTGCCAAATATGGATGAATTCTGAGTAGCTGAGGGAAACGCAAGTTAAATCTTTCAGGGCCTGCAGAGCCAGGTGAAGCTCAAGAGAAAGGTAAAAACTGTATGCTGTGAAAGATTACCTTTGAGGCTAACTTACTTGATTGAAGGGCCAAGCACCCCATTCGGAGACCACCATGAGTCAATTAGGGTCTTTGGGTGTTAAAAGATTGGACACTTAGAATGATGTGTACATCTCCCCCTGAATCAAGGTCAATAGGAAGCTGGATGTGTGTCCATGTGGCAAAATGTATTAGGCAATACCTACATACAACTTGAAAGGAATGTCTTTGCTTCAATACCGAGACATGGCTAAAAACTATTATAGGTAACACTGGTCAAGGTTTCAAAGCCATGATCAGAAAATTAATATATGAAGATTATGGATGCCCATTCCAAGACACTTTTGTATTCTTGTGCTGGTCAACAGCCTGCTGTAGTTGAGAATCATCCTTATTAAAAACATTATTTTCAAGTTCTTTAAAAAGAAATATCTTAATGTGCAGCTTCAGTACTGTAGCTCAGATGTTTAATTTATCCACACTTAAAACATGAGTGTTAGGCCTGCCATCCTTGTTGTGGTTTCCCACAGCTTTTTGTCTTCAGACCTCCTGTTTTGCTGACCTTGTTTTTGCTGGCTTTAGGACTATGGACCCTTTACCACTGCTAACCAGTGCTAAAATGCATGTACTTTCTGCTTAAAACATGGTAACATTGGCTCATCCACAATTGGCATGTTTTATTTACTTAGAAGTCCTTAGTAAAATACACTACCTGTGCACAGGGGCTGTAACTTAAATGCTACTGGTGGACCTGCAGCACTGATTGTTCCACCCACTTACGTAGCTCTTCAACCTGTCTGAGGCCTGTCATTGCAGAGCCTTTGTGTGCAGTTTTGAAGTGCCATGTCGACCTGGCAAGTTAAGCCTCTTGCCAGGCCCAAATATTCCTTGTTAATAAATATAAGCCACCTCTAAGGTAGACCCTGGACAGCCTAAGAGTAGGGTGCAGTGCATTTAAAGGTAGGACATATACTTTTAAGTTTTACATGTTCTAGTAGTGAAAAACTCTTACATCTGCTTTTCACTACTGCAAAGCCTATCTCTCCCTTTGGATAACATTAGTATTACCTTGTTGCCTTTTAGAATTGCAATATCCAATTGGGAAGGGATGGGACCCCACCTTTGGAGTCTCTGGAATCTCAGTTTAAAATCACAACTTATGGGTGAAGTCAGATTTTAAATTGTAATTCTGAAAATGTCACTCTTAGAAAGTTGGAATTTTCTTACCCTAGCAATTTGGTGCCTTTTGCCTGTCTCTGAATACTGGTCTGGAGTGGATGACAGCTGTGCTTTGTGCATTTCCTTAGATAGCCACATACAAAGGAGACACATCCTGGGCGGGAATGGGAGGGAGGAGATGACACTTACACCTGAATTGTCAGTGTACTGTCCCCACACAAAGGGCTGCATACCCCCCTGTAGTGAGTCTGGAACCAGGGCAGGAAGGGCAGGGACTCTGTGCACTTCAAAGACCTCTCTTTGAAGACCCCCCACTTTAAATGCACAACTGGGTAGAAGTACTGGACCTCAGACACCAACAACTCAGTACACTTCTGGACCTGTGGATATGCTGTCAGGAAGAAGGACTGCTGTGCTGAACGAACTGGCACTCTGCTGGTTTGCTACTCTGCCAAAACTCCTGCTCTGCTGTGCTACCTGCTGCCCTCCTTGTCTGGGAGTGGGAAAGACTGGACCTACATCTTTCCAACCCAGAACCAAACTGACTCCATAGGCATGACTTATATGGCTCCAGGCTTTCTTTGCCAATACTTTGCTTGCCTGCTGTCACATGCTTACACCTTTTGCTATTGAGGTGAGTGATATAGCTGGTAACATGGGTTATAAAATGTCGATTTTATTGCATGTAATAATTGGTTTGCTCTGCTATTTTCTAGACTCTGTTTGATCTGATGCAGACATCCCGTAAACTTGTTTTGCCCTAAGGTCAGTTGGTAATTTGTATGCTGCACAATTGGTTCTATTATTGATAATTTGGTAATAATTTCTTTTTTGGGGTTCCAGTAATTACTGCTAAGTGCCCATTGAGGGCCTTGATTGAGGATCATACCCACGGTCAATTTATTGAGGACTTCTTAATTGACAGATGTCCCTACAAAGGATTATTCTGGTGGGCTGTACCATTAGAACCCTTCTGCTTTGCTACTAACTGAGTGATAAGTTTGTTTAAGCATGGAATGACTTCACAGCTTCATGGCATAACCTTGCATTGGTGCACCCAAAGAACAAAAAGTGATTGGCTTCTCTAAGCATTGATTGGGCTCACTATTTTTGTGACACAGATGACTATATACATTGGTCCCGATTCCTTATTGTTCTAGGACACATTCAGTGGTTTACTAGTTTCAGTTGTCATCCTGATCCAAGTGTTGGTACAGCATGAGAACCCTGCATGGCAAATCTTTCCCGCATGTGATGCATGGTGTGGCAGCACATTTATATTATATTTTTGACATATAGCAATATCTAATCTATTCCTTTTTTATTTTGTTATCTCTCTTAACCTTTTTTCTTTTTTTCTTTTATCCTTTTATTCTACCTTTGCACTTAACAAGTCTTGGTTATATAGTCAGTGACTACGTATTTGCATCTCAGGCATAAATTTAATGCCTTGATTATGATCCCAACAATCAAATAAGGGATCGAAACATCATCAACATTTAGTATTTGGACTTTGTACAGTAATATATGTTTTGACATGAGCAAGAGTACTGTGAAATTGTGACTTTAACTGTGCTTTCTGTCCCATGGGGTATGCTTGAGTAATTATGATTTATGGTTTCCAATACCTTTTTGTTTTCCCACTACACTGTTTTCTTACTTTCATTTGGAATAAATATACTGATTTATGGCATGTTTTCCATAGACTTCATTGTGATTCTATGTGGAATATAAATCTATAGTCCTTTTATCTAAGGGGCCCTTGTTCCTTTATAAAAGGTTTTAGGATTCTGGGCACTTTACCACTTCTGACTAGTGTTAAAGTGCATGGGCTCTTTATCTAAAAACATTTTACCTTTGGGTTATCCACAACTGGCATATTTAATTTACTTATAAGTCCCTAGTAAGCTGCACTACCTGTACCCAGGACTTGTAAATTAAATGCTACTAGTGGGCCTGCAAGTGGGAAGGGTAAGCCCAGACGTGGGTCCCGTGCTTGCTATGCCACCAGATTCAAGCTAGCCTGGCTGATGAAGGATGATACTCTGAAACCGCTCCCACGATGCTTGTTTCTGGTTCAGGGAGGACCTGGCCTGGCAGTTCAGGCTGGACTGTTCCCATGGGGAACAGGGTCAAGACTGATTTGCATATGGCTGGGTCCAAACTGGAATGATATGGCAAGCAAAAAAACTAATGGATTATACCCAGATCTCTGACTGGGGGTGAATGTTTGATTTGCTCTGCATTCCGTCCATCATCTGTTGTTTTTACATTTGTCGCCCCAAGTGGGAAAGGTATGCCCAGACGTGGATCCCGTGCTTGCTATGCCACCAGATTCAAGCTAGCCTGGTTGATAAAGGGTGATACCCTCAAACCGGTCCCAGGATGCTTGTTTCTGGTTCAGGTAGGACCTGGCTTGGCAGTTTGGGCTGGACTGTTCCCACGGGGAACAGGGTCAAGACTGATTTGCATATGGCTGGGTCCAAACTGGAATGGCATGGCAAGCAACAAAAACTGATGGATTAAACCCAGATCTCCGACTGGGGGTGAGAGATTGATTTGCTCTGCATTCCATCCATCATCTGTTGTTTTTGCACTAGTGGGCCTGCAGCACTGATTCTGCCTCCCACTTCAGTAGCCCTTTAAACAGGGCTCTTACCTGCCATTGCAGAGCCTGTATGTGCAGTTTTATACTGCCATGTGGACCTGGCAAGTTAACCCTTTTTCCAGGCCCAAACCTTATTTTTTATTACATATAAGTGACCCATAAGGTCAGTGACCTGGAAAGCCCCGGGCAGGTTGCAGTGTATTTAAAAAGTTGGACATGTACCTTTAAGTGGTACATGTCTAAGTAGTGAAAAAATTGTAAACTTGTTTTTAACTATTGCAAGACCTATCTCTCCCATAGGTTAATATTTGGATTGCCTTATTGCATTTTACAATTATAATTCCCGATTGGGACCAAATAGATATTTCAAGTTTGGTGTCTCTGGACTCACAATTTAAAATCCCAACTGATGGTATAGTTGGATTTTAATTTGCAAGTCAGAAAAAGCCACTTTTTAGAAAGTAGGCATTTTTCTTACTTTAACCTTTCTGTGCACCTGCCTGTCCCTAAATACACATCTGGGTAGGTGACATTTGGGCTCTTGTACCTTACCTCTAGACAGCCACATACAAAACAGCTAGATGTGCATGATGGGCCAGCCACATCCTGATGGGCCATCAACATCTTGAGGGGTCTTCCTGGGCAGGATAGGAGGGAGGAGCTGGCACAGCTGAATAGGCTGGGTCTTGAGCCCTCACAACGGGCTGCAAAAACTCCTGTAGTGTGTCTGGAGCCAGGGAAGACAGGGCAGGGACTTTGTGCACTTTAAAGGCCTCTCTTTGAAGTCTCCTCAGCTTCAAAGGCACAATGGAGTATAAGTACTGGATCTGAGACACCACCAAATCAGTACACTTCTGGACTGAGGCCTTTCTTACAGGAAGAAAAACTGCTGTGCTGCTAAAGGGACTGTCACTCTGCCTGAACTCTGTTGGACTTCTGCCTTGCTGTGCCTGACCTGCTGGCTGCCGCCCTCCTTGCCTGGGAGTGAGAAGGACTGGACCTGCAACACTACATCCCCAAAACCAAAGTGACTCCAAGGGCTGGCTAGCTTGCCTCCTGTTCTGAAGTCTCAGGGACATCAAAGACTTCTTTAAACTCTGGTACAGAGGCTCTACTCTGCCAACTATGAGTCCTGCCCTGCCAAGTGGTGACAATCCAGCCAGGGTCCTTTGAAAGTGGGTTCCGCAGCTCTATTATACAGCAATCCAAGCATCGTCATCATTGTGCCGATCGGACCTGCTGCATCTCTCCTCAACACTAGGCATCACCACTGCCGCTGAGGACATTGCAGTGCCCCCTGTGTGGCTCGGATTCGGCAAATTGCCCTCGGCCCGACACATCGCCTTCGCATCATCAGCTGGGCAGTTCGACAATGATGCATCGCCTTCATTGTAAAGAGTTCGATGCCGCACCTCGAGGACATCACACGGCTCGACTACGACGCATCCCTGACAGCATGGATCAGAACCGGTGCATCACCTTCTCATTGGCTTCTCTGCTCCTCGCATTGGATCTTTGACATCGATGCAACCCTCCACACAAGGTACTGTTCTGCAGGACAAGGTTGGTCCCTGTAGCCTACCTGCACTCCATTGTGGTCAGCCTAAACCTCTGGATGTACCCCGGTCTAGCGTTACCAGCTAGCCTGGTTGGTGTTCTAAGTTTCTAAGCAATGCAAATGCAGATATTCTTTAAATATTCATATCTCGGCTTGTACTTATTATATTTTTGTCCCTTTGGCCTTGGATTGTTCATTAAACTAAGCTATATTTTTCTAACCTGATGTGGATTATTTTGGTGTAGTGTAGTCACTGTTTTAAGTGTTGCACAAATACTTTACACATTGCCTCTTAAGTTATGCCTGCCTGCTCTGTGCCAAGCTACCAGAGAGTTAGCAGAGGTTAATTTAGCATTTGTATCTGACGTACTCTTACTAGGATTGTGGTTCCTTTGACAGGGTGCGCAACACCGGTAACCAGAAACCCAATCTCTAACAGTGTCTTTTTGTGTGGAGCTCCATAGTCATACAGTTACAGGTAGTATCTTTACGACTGCAGAGTCTCTGCACAAAATAAATAGGACATTTCTATATTTTCATGCGTGGAAACTCTGCAGTCATAAAGAGACTACTGGTAAAATACCTTTGTGAACAGTAAACAATTGTAAACTTACACATAAGTGTAAGTATATCTTTGTGAATCAGGCTCACATCATCTACTATGTGGCATTTAGGATTAATAGGGAAGCCAGCTGTTTAGTCTCCCTTGTATTACCCCCACTTGATTCCAGGCATTCAACCTAAAAGTACACTAGCTGAGGAGCGGGCCACCGTCCCACCTGTAATCTGAAATATGACACAGCACTTCGACCCAAAATTTCTTCACCTTCTCGCAATTCAAAATAATATGGGCTAGGCCCCCTACATTGCACAGAACCTTGTTAACATTAAATGAGTGCAGACGTATAGGTGTGTAGTGCCACCTCAAGATACTTTCAAAGTTGGCTTAGCACTTGCATGATGGAAGCATCCTTATTAATATTACTCAGGTTTGTTTCCCTCTGTTGTCAATCATGTATTCATGTCTCATACCCTCATAGTTGTATTTGTCATTTGGGATCTCTCCACTGGTATGTGTCTATCCTTTTGCAAGAAGGGAACCTCCTATAATGGGTGACTTTCCTGGTGTGGTCCAAAAAGCGCAATTGACTTTTGTCTTCACCCTTGAGTATTCCAAAATGGGCCTGAATTGTGCTACTCTGTAATCCGTGATGTTCAGTATACCCAGTACCTCTTGTTTCAGATGCATATAGCTTTGCCTTTCCCCCACTAACAAAGATAACACACAGGGCATGAATCTAATCAAGATTGGGTAGATTGCAGGAGTATTAAGAAACTCTGTATTGTTGTCATTTTAATGAATGTTCTGTGTCCTAACCAAGAAAGGTGACATTTGTGCTACTGTTGTAGTTGGTTCCAAAACACCTAGCTATCTTCCAAGAAACATCAGTCAACTCTGTTGAAAGCCCTGTAAGAGCTGCTCCACCTCCTCCCAATCTAAATAGCATCATTGATGATATAGATAACTTTTTACAGTTGACTCTTATTTGCTAGCCATTGACAAAATCCATCTTTTCAGAGTGAATCTGTGGGCTTGTACTTTTGTGAAAATGTTTACATTTATATTCAGAAGAGAAATGGGTCTGTGGCAATCACATTCCTCAGGGCCCTCTCAATCACAGACAGTTTAGTCACTGTCACTCTGGCTTGAAACAGTGGCAGGAATCCTTTCTGCAGTTGTGAAGATATTAGACAATTGTGTCAGTTAAGCCAGCAATTGGGCATAGAAGTTCTTATAAACAAGTGGGATAAACCCTTTCAGGTCCTTAGGTATTAACAACTTTTATTCTTCAGGCAGCCTTTATATCATCTTATTTATTTGTATGTTGCTCTAGTTTAGTGATCTGTGAGGCAGGCAATTTTTTCTAACTTAGCGTCTTCTGGTCTACCTTAGCAATCTTGCAGATTCCACCTTGTTCAGTTCCAAGAGCTGCAGTTGTCCCTACCAGGCTAGGACTTTGTGCTATACTTTCTGTGGCAGGGAAGCCTTGTGCTTATTCTCAGACATCTTGTAGTCTCCTTGACTTTATTTATTACTCTTTCTTTGATCCTATTTAAGTTGGAACGTTCAGCAATAAGGCATCCTCTTGCTACCATCATAAGCACCCCACACATAACCTGCAAACTTCAGTCCCTAGTATCACTGACTGCAAGTATTTCTCAGTTTATTTAACTTTTGCCGTCTTAACCACACATAATTTTTGGAGATTGTTGTACAGTAGGGGTCCTCACAAACATTTTCCCAGAGGCCAAAAGGTTTGATCTGTGATGTGTCCAAGGACCGCATTGATGCTAGCGGGGGGCAGTTGGGTGAGGGATTTGGGGAGATTGGCAGTAAGGCAGGTGTAGGCAAAGCAAATTCTATAAATCTAGTGGCTGAATTGAACTATGTGAAACCAGAAAACCTGGGATTCATCCTGTCTTCCCCACTTTTCCAAATTGTGTGATCCTAGGCAATTGATTATTTTCACTCAGTCCTTTTTCTTCATTATCACATATAAGAGGACCTAGAAATACATGGTTTCAAGGTGTGCACTATACAAAACCTGCTCGTGTTTGGTTTAATAAACTATAATTTTGTTCAAATGTAATAGGGAACCCAGGCCACTCAAAAAGTACACATAACTGACTTGCCTGTTTAATTCACTATTGGTATTGTTGTCAGGGTAGGGGAAGAATTAATATTTTTAAATTCAAGTTTGAAAACTATCACTTATAAATTAAACATTCTCAATGCACTGAGATAATAATAAATTGTACTTAGGTGAAAAGGTTGTGCATGTTAACTAAAGACACTTTTTGAATTTTGAAGCCTCTATCATATTTTCAGACTTTTGCAGCAAGATGATTTTAAAAATGAACGTGTTTCTAATGTATAGTGCAGGACTCTCCCTAGTTACTTCCTTTCTTTATGACCAATTAAGCTTGAAATAAATCAATCAATCAATCATTATACTTGTAAAGCACGGCTAGTCACCCGCTAGGGTCTCAAGGCCCTGGAGGTTGGGGAGTAAGTGAGTGGTCGTCAATGAACAGAGGGGATCTGACGAAGAGCCAATTTTTTAGGTCTTTTCTGAATTGCGATAGAGTGGGAGATCTTCTGAGGTGGATGTGAAGGGAGTTCCAGGTCTTGGCGGCGTAGTGGGAGAAGGATCTTCCTCTGGCTGTGGCCTTCCGGACGGATGGGACGGTGGCGAGGGCGAGGTCGGTTGAGCGGAGCTGTCTGGTGAGCATGTGTAGAAGTGGAGTCTGTGGTTGAGGTATTCGGGGCCGGCGTTGTGAAGGGCTTTGTAGGCGTGCGTGAGAAGTTTGAATGTAATTCTTTTGTCTACTGTGAGCCAGTGCAGGTCCCTCACTAGGGTGGAGATGTGGCTGTGTTCGAGGGCATTCTTGATGAGACGGGCTGAGGGGTCTGGATGCGTTGCACTCTCTTCCGTAACTTGGTGGTGGTTCCGGCGTAGAGTTCGTTGGGATCCATTTGAAGATCTTCCAGAGCATGCGCATCGTGTTGAAACAGGCGGAGGAGAAGCGCTGGCTTGACGGTTCATCAAGAGTGCTGAGTCCAGGATGAAGCCGAGGTTGCGGGCGTGGTCGGTGGGGGCCGGAGAGCTTCTGAGGGCAGTGGGCCCCCAGGAGATGTTACAGGCTGAGGGGTTGTTGCCGATGATGAGGACTTCTGTTTTTTCGGTATTTAGCTTGAGGCAGCTCTCCTTCATCCAGGTGATGACTGGCTTCATTCCGTGTTGGAAGTTGGCTTTGGCTGTGTGCAGGCCGTTGGTGAGGGAGATGATTATCTGAGTGTCGTCAGCGTATGAGACAATGTTGAGTGCGTGGTGTCTGGCGATGGTGGCTAGGGGAGCCATGTAGAGGTTGAAGGGAGTGGGGCTCACAGAGGAGCCTTGCTGGATGTTGTAGATGATCTTGGTGGCCTCTGAGTAGAAGGGGGGGTCGGACTTTTTGGGTCCTGTCAGAGAGGAAGGAGGTAATCCATTCTAGTGCCTTGTCGCGGATGCCGGCGTCATGAAGACGAGTCTGTAGAGTGCGGTGGGAGATGGTGTCGAAGGCAGCAAACAGGTCGAGGAGGATGAGAGCCGCAGTCTCGCCCCTGTCTAGGAGGATGTGAATGTCATCTGTGGAGGCGAGGAGGGCCGTCTCGGTGCTGTGGTTGCTCCGGAAGCCTGACTGTGAAGGGTCCAGGATGTTGTTGAGTTCGATATGTTTGGTGAGCTGTCTGTTGACAGCTTTTTCAATGACTTTAGCTGGGAAGGGGAGTAGAGAGATGGCCGGAAGTTCTTGAGGTCGTCTGGGTCTGCGATGGGTTTCTTCAGTAAGGGCTTGATTTCAGCGTGTTTCCAGATTTCTGGGAAGGTAGCGGTTTCGAAGGAGCGGTTGATGATGTACCGAAGTTTGGGTGCGATGATGCTGCTTACTTTGCTGAAGATGTGGTGGGGGCGAGGGTCGGAGGGAGAGCCGGAGTGGATGGAGTTCATGATGTTGAGGGTTTCTTCGTCAGGGATGTTGACCCAGCAGCGTAGGTGGTGAGGGTTTGGAGGAGCTTCGGTGGTGGATATGACGTTGGTGGGTGTGGGATGGTCCTGAGTCTAGAAGCTGTCGTAGATCTCTGCTACCTTGCGGTGGAAGTAGGTGGAGAGGTTGTTGCAGAGTTCCTGTGAGGGGGGTATGTCCGTCGAGTTCACTCTGGGGTTGGTCAGTTCAATGATGATCGCGAAGAGTTATTTGCTGTTGTGTGCGGTGTTGTTGATGCGTTCCTGGAATGCGTTTCTCATGTTGATTCTGATTAGTTGGTTGTGTGTGTTTATGGCTTTTTTGAAGGCTTCATGGTTGGTGGGGGTCTTGTCGGTGAACCATTTTGTTTCAAGGCACCTGCAGTTTGCTTGGACTCCTTGAGGGCAGGGGGGAAACAATTGGCTTTCATTGATGTGCGTCTGTTGGAGGGATTGTTGATGGGGGCTAAGGTGTTGGCACAGTCTAAGATCCAGTTGATGAGGTCTCGGGCAGCCATGTTTGTGTCAAGGTCACCTGGGGGGTGAGTTATTGAGGCTGGTGAGTAGCTGGTCCTTGGTGGTCTTGTTCCAGCTTCTGTGGGGGGGTAGGTGAGCGAGGTGTCGGTCGGGGAATTTGTTGAAGATAAAGTGGATACAATGGTGGTCGGTCCATTAGAGTACGGTGATGCGGCTAATGGAGATGTGTTTGCTGGCGGTGAAGATGGGGTCGAGTGTGTGTCCTGCGGAGTGGGTGGGCCAGGTGATGAGTTGCTTGAGTCCAAGGTTGGCGAGGTTTTCGAGCAGCATCGTGGAGTTGTTGTTATTGGGGTTCTCCAGGTGGAAGTTGAGGTCCTCAAGGAGAATGTTGTCCTTGGAAGCAAGTGGGCGATGGTGCTGAGGTCAGCGATGGTGTCACAGAATGGGGGGCGGGGGCCCGGCGACCTGTAGATGACAGTGCCCTGCAGAGTGGTGTTAGGGTTGGTTCCAATCTGGAAGTGGAGGAGTTCCAAATAAATGATTGCCTATCTATTTAATATCTTTATATTTATAGATGTGAATCGAGTAAACAGCAGCCCAATGCTCCAGTCACCCAAGGGACCATATGTAAAGGTCAGGGGGCCAGCATACAGCCCCTGGGCCATACTTTGAGTATCCATGTTGTATTGCCTCCAAGATCTGCTTGTATTTCATCTTCTTCACTCCAGGGAGCAGAGCACTGATGCTTGGTCCAAAATGGAAATTATCTCATGTTCCATCTCAGGCATTGTTTGCACAACAAGATGGTGCACTAGGAACACTGAGCCTAGTATAAGGTTGGTGAGCCACCAAATAATGGGACTCATCTGTTTCCCATAAAATATATATAATATGTTTGCCAACCAATGTGAACTTCTCTCCAACATAGTTGATATCCCACTATATCTCTGGCTATTTTTATCCCATTCTCCAACTGTCATCAAATTCCAAATTCTTTAAGTGCCTTCTCCCTCTCCTCTCATCTCTTATTTGTAACTGGATATTGCAATGGGAATAAGCATGGGGGATAAACAGCAGCCCTACATCTGCTATATTCTTTATTGCAGAAGAATACATTGCATAGGAAGGTATCATGCCTTCAACTTTCATGTGACCATACATCTGACCTCAGAGAGGAAACAAAAATATGGGCAAGACTGGACTTTTATGAAACTGAGATCAATTTTCCTTAAAGTTTCCCCAACTCCAATACCTTTTTTGGATGCCCATCTCCAACCCCATAACACCTATCGCTTACCCTACCCTCTCCCATGGCGTTTACCTCCACCCACCTCATCCTCCCCGACCCCACGCCCCATCCTTTGCTGGCATCTTTAACTTACCACTTCTCTCCCTTTCTTTTCTTTCCCCTGGTTTGCACTCCTCTCTTTTATTTTAGATATTATTCAAATTAACTGGGGTCCGTTTACAACATTTTTCATTTGATCATGTTTAATACTGTTGAGTATACATCATACCCCATACACGGAAAAGCTGTATTTGTTATTTCTTCACACTTCTCCAAACAATTATTTTTGTTGGATTATTATTGTTTTATTTTTTTATGAAAATTTTATGAAATCATTCTGAAATTAAAAAAAGTATATATGAGCCCTCAGCCAACTAAGAGACTGGGTATTGATATCCTCTTGGTTGAAGCATTAAGGCCTTTAACTTTAAAGGAAATAAATTTAATTCCCTGCACCATTATTGTAGATGGCTATGAACATACTTTCCATTCCCCTATCCCTGCTTGCAGCAGTGGACCAAAGGTGAGATCAAAAGGAATTGGTCTCCCACTGAACTATAATACCAAAATACACCATCCCCACTGTAACAGCAAAACCCCTCCTACCAAGCATAGGAATGATTCCCTCCCTCAGCCGAACATTAGTTTGAAGCCAGTGGCTCTTCAAAAGTCTGTGTATACTATTTTGTTCTTCTAAAGTGATCACCTCTGATCTCAGATGTTCTTGTTCCAGAGATCTGTTATCAATGGCTTCTTCTAATTGGAACACTGACACCCGTGTCCTGAACATCTTTCTTGATGTCATGCAATTATTTTTCAAGATTGTAAGGAAACCAGGTTTTTGCGGGTTTCCTGCACTTTTCTCCTCCATTTGGACTATTAGCTGCTGGTTTTTCGACTCTGAGAGTGCACTGAGGCCTGAAACCAAACCTCAGTGCGAGTGTTTTAACCCCGTACAAAGTACATGTCGGATTAGATACATCCAATTGGCAAGGCCTGACTTACTTAGATGTCCCTAATACGTGGTACCCAGGGTGCCAAGGGCAGGTAAGACAGAGTGTCCACTCATGTCACAAGGTACACAATGGTTCCCAGCCTTCCATCCCAGACTGGAAGGAAAGTGTTTATACTGCCAGTTCGACTTTGCCATTCAAACCAATGGCAAAGTCACACTATCCCTTAACATGATATATGTCTCCCTGAAGGAAGGCCTATGGAGTCCTATGGCAGGGACCTGTATTTTGTTAAAGTAAGACATGTTTTCGGATATGTCTTGACACCAACCCTTCCAAATTGTTGTTTTTCTGTGGGTAAAGTTGGTATCCCATTGGCTAACATGGGGTTAACGGGTGGCATCCCACCCCTGCTAACTTTTTACTGGGCCTACCAAATTGACTTTAAAGGAGACTTGATGCCCAGGTCGAAACTAATGTCACTATTAAAGGGAGGCAACTTTTAGAAAGTTGCCACTCTGTGCTCTGCTCGTCCAGTAGCCTTACAAAGGCAGAGACACACAGACAGCTTTCTGACCTCCTGCGGAGATGTGTGAATGACTTCCAGGCTTAGGAACAAAGGCAGTGCCGCAGCAGCAAGCTGTCTCCTCCTCTGCCAGGATGGCCACTTGGGAGGTTAGCCCAGATGAAAACTTTAAAGGGGAAGCCACCATTGAGAGGCCTCCTGGCCCAGCAACCCTGAGCAGGATCCCTTTTGTTCCTGTAGACAGCATAGACACATGGGCAGAGAGTGAAACGCCCTCAGACCGATTTTACTGTTGGCGTGTAGCCCTCAGATATCCATACCTCTAGGGTGGGCTACCCAGCTTCTGATGGCTGAGAAAGGGTCTTAACATCTTGAAAAAAGCACAAATGTGGAATTCTGGGACAGCCAGATGCCACAAATCACAGGACCATCATCACTAGGTAGGAGGGACCCTGTAGTTCATTGGCTAGGGATCATGTGGTTCCCTCAGGGTATCTTCCTAGGATAAATATGGCACCCCTGGCACACTGACCCTCAGATCGCACTGAAATTGGAGAGAGGACCAAAGCTCTTCCCAGCTGCCCTTGGATCAGCACACTACAGGCTACACACTTTGGAGGACTGCACTTTTGGCTAGCAAAGACTGGACTGGGCCTACTGCTCCTGGCTCAGGGAATAGTTGATTCCCAACATCCAACAACAGCAGTAACACCAAGGATCAGTCGATTGATCTCCTGGAACCAGTTCCTGGTTGCCCAAGTCACAAAGTTGGTAGCCACCACAGAACTTTTGCAGCTACCAGTTGCTGGCCACTCAAGAGGACAAATCTGTGATAGTCGGAACCTGAACCTGTGCCTGCTGACCCTGGGAGTTCTATCCAGAACCAGATGCGTCATACCCAAGGGAAACTAGCCCCCACCAACAGATCCTGCTCCAACTGGTGTGTCAACTGACCAGTAGGCCAGCATTGGCTGGCCTGCTACTGCAACGGAGAGGACTTCAAGGAACTCCGACCTCTGTGGCCAAGTTCGCCCCACTTCACCTGTGGACCAAGGAATCACCACAAAAGCTGTGACCATACCACAACAGGACCGTACCACAACAGGAGCGTCCTTTGAGCATCTTTTCACCTGCATCCCTCAGCATCTGGAGCACTCCATTGTGGTCTATGGTGGCGTCCTGTAAAATCTGGATCTTGCCTTTAAAATGCTCTGGTGTCCAGTTAACTATCCAACGTGTCATTTCTGATCCCCTAGACCTCTGTCCTGCTGGTCTTGGTCACCCAACTCAGGCAGGAGTTGTCAAACTAACTTTTACAAACTTTACAAATGCTTCCATAATTTTTGTTGACCAATGCTTTTTGCAGGGGATACAAAAGTTATTCATTGCTTCTAAAACCTGTATCTCCAGAAACCGCTGTTTGATTTTGATGTTTAAGGTCTCTAAAAAGTCATAACAATTTAAAATATTTTTATAAATTGGTGTGCCTTTTTTCTTTCATGTCATGTGACCTTCTCATTCTCTTGTTTGGTGCTGTTAAATGCTTTACACATTGTCCCTTTGCAAGCCTTACTGCTCACAGCCACAGCTATCCAGGGTTAAGGTTAAGTAAACGTACCTGACTGCATCCAGATGGTATTTGCGAATGTATTGCACAATAAGGCCTTGCAGCCATGTCATATAGTACACCCAAAACCTCACGAAGATTTTGTCAGAGAGAGACAAAATAGACCTTGAAGTTTTGAAGCCACTTTTCCATAAAGTCTTTTGTGAGCTGTGAGCCATGCCCATTACACACTGCAGTAGAGGGACTTCCCTTTTCTTTTAATTTCTTCTGTTGGACTAGTTTTTTTTAGACATGAATGGTATGTCTCTCACTAACACCTCTTCTTCCCTTTTATTGATGCCATAACTTTTAAATTATCACACTTATCCAACAGAAGGACTTTATAGGTGATTCTTGCTAACATTCACATCCCCTTCAATCTGCAGTCACCTCAAGTCACATTGCAGTACACCCAAATCAGATCAGCAAGTGTAGAGGCTACCGGCATAACTCATTGTTCCAAAGGTAGAGGCTCAGTTACTCCTAGGCTCCACCCATTTATGTTGCTTCTAGCTGTGTACAGTTATGCTGTGGTTAGAGCTTGTGTGGTAATTCACGTATCTTTTTAGCTCTAGTTAGGGCCACTAAGGTCTCGGTAGTCATTGTGGGTCTCAGAACACTGTGGCCCTAGGGCACAAAGTAGAAGACAAGCATCCACCAAGGACCAGGCATCTATGCTTAGCAGTCTGCCCTAGATCGAGGTATATAATAGTGGCCTCCAGCTCTCCTGTGGTTCATTTTACTCAGCTGTCTCTGATCAGGTTGGGGTGGCCCCTGCATTTGTTCCCATCTACTTTTTATTTTAGTGTGAGTCACTGTGAGCCTGCTGCACCTGCAAATTATTTAGCCTTGTTATGCGCTCCAGCTATGTCCTTCTCAACCCAGAAACATGACAGATACTCCAAGTAGCCACAATGCAGTGGTAGGCCTGGCCTGGATTTGATTTTTGTTGGCTTCACTTTCCTCCAGCATCGGTATGGCCCCTTGGGTCTCTGTAGACTTATTTTGGGAGTCACTTCTCCTGCCTGCTAGATTGCACTGGATCATGCTGTAGGTCTCTACAAAACAAGCAGATTGGCTTTGGCAGAGCCTCGTCCCATTCCATCTCAGGTAAGTAGCACCATTGGGGGGTGAAGGGTCGGGCAGCACCAGGAATCAACATCCACATAAGCCACATGGTGAGCCAGAGCATCCCAGTAATGTCAGTGATTCCTCTGTTGCACTAAAAGAATCTGATCTGTGGGTATGACTGCCTCATCGCTTCACGTCTGGAAGTTTAAAGCAGGGTGGACTGTGCTCCCTTGTCTCATTATCACGTCACCACAGGCTCCACCTGCTCACAGGCCCATTGTTAAGCCTATGGTTTTACAACTGCTCCCTCAGGGTGGCCTACACCAGTTTGACTTCCGCCTGTCTTCTTTGGTGTCATATGCACAACTCCCTCAATAAGGCCATTCTGAAAAAGGCACTCTCCATTGATGTCAGACAGTGGCCCCAGTATGATCTGGTTTCCTCCCACTGATGTGAGTCACATTGATTCCCCACAGGGCATTCAATGAGAAGAAAGACATGGAGGTTGCTGGTTCCAGGTCCTACTCCATTTTCATCATGCCCATGATTTATTTTCATTATTTAAAACACAACCTGAAATCCTCAAGCTCTTGACGTTAGCAATACCTGGAATTCAAGCCTCCTTGCCTACTGTTAACCACTGCTTGACTGTTTACCTGGGGTTGCATAGAGCTGCATGGAAGTCTTTGCATCTTGTGCCTGCCTTTAATTAGAGGTGTCCAACATTCGTATAATTTAGTTTTGTGTAATTCTGAGAAATGTTGGTTGTTAGAAATGGGGGCTTTGGTTGTCAGTCTGGTTACCCCCTATCCAAGCAAGGACCCTCTCTCTAGTCAGGGTAAGTCACACACAGTCCAAATTATCCTGTGCCCACCTCTGGTAGCTTGGTACTGAGCAGTCAAGTTTAACTTAGAAGGCAATGTGTAAAGTATTTGTGCAATAAATCATGCAATAACACAGTATAAACACCAAATATAGAATATTTATCTGATTAAATGCAGGTCAAAATGATCAAGATTTCATAAGTACATGTTGAAATATCACTTTAGAAAATGATAAAACGAGTCGTAAGTTCTTAAAAGCAATAAGAGGCTCTTGCAAACACAAAGTACCTGGTTTGCATCTAAATTATCCGCAAGGGACCGCAGAGGAGGAGATGTGTGGAAAACTGGGAGGTGTGAGTCGGTTTCTCTGGGTGCACACAGACGATGCGTCGATATTTTCCATGCTGCAAGGTCTTTGCGTCAATTTCCTGTGCGTGGACTTGGAACCTCTTCGGCGTGCGGGGTATTTGGATGCCCCGAGGATGATGTGGAGAAATCCTGCGCGTGCGAGACCAAGTCACAGGAGCTGCATCGATCTGGTGGGCGATGCGTGGATATTTCTGTTGCACAGCAGGCGCTGCTTCGACTCCTCTTCGCAGGGAGTCGGGCTGCATCGTTCCAGCTCAGCAATGCGTTGATCCAGTGGGCCGTGCGTCAAAGTTCCGGTCGCAACGCTGGTGCTGTGTTGATCCCCACTGGGGAAGCCGGGCTGCGTCGTTCCAGTTCAGCGTGCGGTTATTTTCTCACCACGATGCAGGCTGTGCGTTGATTCTGGCAGGCTGTGCGATGTTTCGCCACACAAGTAGTTCTTTGCAGAGATTAAGTCTTTTTGGCCCCTGAAACTTTAGGAAACAGGAGACATGTTCAATCCAAGCCCTTGGTGAGCACTTCTCAGCAGAGCCAGAGGGCAGCAAGGCAGCAGTCCTTTGCAGAAAAGCAGTCAGGTCAGTACTTTGCGCAGCCAGGCAGCTTCTCTTAGCAGGTTGCAGGTTCTGGTTCAGAGTTTCTTCCCCAGTAGGTATCTTGTCCAGACGAGTCTGCAGAAGTTTCTTCAGATGTGTCTGAGTTGGTAGGGTTAGAGACTCGGTTTAAATACCCAAATGTGCCTTTGATGTGGGGGAGTCTTCAAAGAGAGGTTTAGAAGTGCGCAAGGTCCCCGTTTAGTTCCATTCTGTCTGCCAGGGTCCTAGTAGGGGGTTTGGAAGTCTATTGTGTGAGGGCAGCCCACTGTTCTTTGACATGTAAGTGTCAGGCCCTCCACTCTCCCAGCCCAGGAAGACCCATTCAAAATGCAGATTTGTGTAGGTGTGACTGAGCATCCTGTGTTTGGGGATGTCTGAGTGAAATGCACAAGGGAGCTGTCGACTAATCTAGACAGATGTGGATTGTAAGGCACAGAAGGATTTAAGTGTAGAGAAATGCTCAGTTTCTAAAAGTGGCATTTCTAGAATAGTAATATTAAATCCAACTTCACCATTAACCAGGATTTTCTATTACCATTCTGGCCATACTAAATATGACCTGGTTACTCCTTTCAGATCAGAATCTATGTGAAGGTAGCCCTAATATTATCCTATGAAAGGAGCAGGCCTCACAGCAGTGTAAAACAAATTTAAGAGTTTTACACTACCAGGATACAGAGAACACACATACTCATGTCCTGCCTTCTACCTACATAGTACCCTGCCCTATTGAGCTACCTACGGCCTACCTTAGGGGTGACTTATATGTAGAAAAAGGGGAGTTTAAGGCTTGGAAATTACTTTTAAATGCCAAGTCGAAGTGGCAGTGAAACTGCACACACAGGCCTTGCAGTGGCAGGCCTGAGACATGGTTAAGGGCTACTTATGTGGGTGGCACAACCAGTACTGCAGGCCCACTAGTAGCATTTGATTTACAGGCCCTGGGCACATGTAGTGCACTTTGTTAGGGACTTACAAGTGAATTAAATATGCCAATTGGGTATGAGCCAATGTCACCATGTTTTAGGGAGAGAGGACATGCACTTTAGCACTGATCAGCAGTGGTAAAGTGCGCAGAGTCCTAAAGCCATAAAAAATGAGGTCAGAAAAGGAGAAGGAGGAAGGCAAAAAGTTAGAGGGTGACCCTGCAAAAGGCCATTTCCAACATTGGTGAAATGCAAAACCAGCATTTGTTGATAAATTAGAACAAGACATGCGTCCCCATAGGCATTTTGGACAAAATAACGCATCTGGTGATAAAACACAGAGCAAAAAAAATACAAGGGCGCAAACAGCATCTGCTCCCATTCTCCTTGTTCCTGTTTTATCCATGCACTCGCGCTAAATTTCTGCAGTCAAGGGTGTTATACAGTTTGACATAATAGTATAATTTCAGGATTTTTTTCTAACAAGCTAACAAAATTATCTAAATCACGATAGATTATGCAAACATATAGGAATTTTGCCCACGCCTACCTTTGATTCAATGTTTCTTCAAAAAATGTTGGAGGTAATTGAGCCCAAACCAATTTGCGACTTGCCTGTTTTTTGGTTTTTTTTCTAAGATGTCTTATCTAAAAAATCTGGTTGACCGACAATTTAAGCTTTTCTCTGAGGTCAGCAGCTACCAACGGTGAGTAGTATGATCTACTTATTTCTGTGTCCTAAACTGTCTTCGTTGCCCAACTGGACAGTTTTTGATAATAGTAGAAAAGTTAAATAATATTTAGAATGACATTGTGAATCTTTACGACCGATTTATGAATTGTTATTTTAGTTTTTAATTTAAACGTATATGTGTTTCTAACAACTAAGAATCCAAATTAGTTTTCCACGTGTATGATCCATTTTATCCTGAGTGTCTAGTATAACGTGCTGCATGTTAAATGTGCCCGTTTTTCAGCAGCATTTTTACACTTTAAGAATCCGCCGATGGCATCACAGGTGCATCTCTATCAGTGCTTAATTTGAAATATAATAAGTGCCAGATCCCATGGGATTACTCAGGGGGTCACAGTAGCTTGCGACACTCATGCTCCTGTCATTGCTGACACTTAGTAGTGGCAGGAGTACCTAATAAGTATCACACTCCTACAAATGTGACAGTTTAACATATTCCACGTTATCCAAAGTTGTACAAATGGCCTGGAGGCGCTGGTATATTTTTGCAATGCGTATGGAATTGTTAAACTCTGCTCTTTTTCTCTGCTCAAAATAGACAATCAGCTCCAACATGTGAATGTTGGTGTCGAGGACGAGAAAATAGTGGTACAATTTAAGCACTGCTCTGCATTGTTTAAAAGTGCAGAGCACGGCGGATATGAATGGGTAGGCGCAGGGCAGAAGGTTGGTAGGGAGCGAAGGACTGCTTGGGTATGGGCACAAAAAAGATAATGAGATCTGCGAGGAAAGGACCCAGATATAGATGTCATACCAAAGGAGGCAATGCACAACTGAGCGAGCACATCTTATTAGGTTATTCTAGACACTGTTTCCAGTTCTGGACTTTTGAGTTTTATGCATTCTAGGGGCTGTAGTCTTGTATTGGATTCAGTCGGACTAATAAGACGAACGCAGCTGAATTCAGTGAGGGTGAAAAAGCTCAGGACTGGAGACAGTGTCCCTCCTGACCTGGACTGAGGTGGTCACTGAAATGTGCTGCGGGGGCCACACGGTCAGAGGACATACAGAGGAACAGGGATCTGTGCGGTTTTGTTTTGGAGTTGCAGTGGCGACGAGGGGTTGTAAAAGTGACAGGAGGACTAGCCAGAAATCTGTGCAAAGCAGTGGTTTGTGAGAGAGATGGAAAACGGATGCAAACCCGTAGTTATGTCTGTGTACCACGTAGTTAGGCTTTATGTTGTATTTCCTTTCGACTTAAGTGTCTACTAGACCTTTCCTTGTTGAGTTATCTTCTTGTTATGGGTACAACTCAACTGGGAGGGTATCCTGGCTCCAGTACTTAATTTGTAAATAAAAACGTGCCGGTGCCTAAAGCCCTCCTCTTAAACATGAGGCTGCTGCGTTTAAATGTTCGAGCACGGAATACTAAGGCAGCCTAATCGTGAAGCCATCTCGGGCCTCTTCAATTCATTTAAAGCCACTCCTTGCACCTTCAGCTCACTCTGGCAGCTTTCTGCTTTCCCCCTTTGCGACGCTTTTTCGTTTTTCTCTTCCTCCGTCTTTCCCATATGTGTTTTGCTTGCTGTAAATGCTTGAGGCAGAAGAATAAGCCCCGGGCCTCAAAAATAAGTGCCGGTGCTCAGCACCTGAAACAATAAGCACAAATTAAGCACTGCCTGGCTCTGAAAACCGTGAGTAGCGCAGGCCTAGCCAGGGCCGAGACTAGATGAAAAGCCAGTTCTTCGGTTTCTTGTGAAATTTAGAAATGCGAAGGTGGCTCTGATACGCAGAGGATGGTCACTCCAGGCTTCGGGAGCGAGGTGGGAGAAGCTGGGTTCTCTTGTTTTCTCTTGTGACGCAGGTGGCACTGACCAAAATGAAATTTTCAGACCTGCATGTGTACATATTTATTACCCTGCAAGCACTGGTACTGTTTCATCTCTGTATTGAGTTTTGTAAATGTCAGTGTCTGTTAATAAAAAATGTGAACAAAAGAAAAGGAAATTTCCTTTTCAAGACGCATCCACAGATAAGCAGTATCATGAGGAGATTTTTTCTTTTACCTCTGCAATTGAAAAACTAGTGGAATATGGTTCTTTTTTCAGAAATGCCATGGGGTTTACTTTGAAGAAACTAGTCGTGCTAATGTGTGGTAGTGCGAAACCCTTACTCAGGAAGCGGTTTTGTTTGTAATCAAGAACACTGTGAAGGCCGTATTCTTACCAAATCGTTATGACCAAGGCAGAGAGAGTGACATCCGATTTTTAAAGTGGTTACTTGTATGCCGCCGCTTCCCCTTCTCCCCGCACCACCAAAAAACGTTTGAAAACACAAAGGAGCTAGGTAATCTCTCAAAAGTGTATGATGAACTGTATTTTAATGCCATCAATAACAACATATCAGCTACACAACGGAGCAACATCAGATATAGTCCATGAAATCATTCTGCTTCTGAAAGATGTAATGCGTTCCAGGCGCCTCCTCTCCCACCCCTCTCTCAGCACTAACAGCCCTCGGCTCTCTCCTGGCAGTGGTCATGGAAACCCTGGCTCCCTGGCCGGCAGTCGCCACATTATCTGCCGGCTCAGTCGTTCACACATGAATTGCCATAACATTCTTTAAAAATAAGTGGCGCTAATTTCAGAAATAGCTGACGATCCGAATGACCCCGCTATATATAACTTACAAAAGTGCCCAAGGAGGCGTGGCACATGAGCTAAAAATGAGCTCTCCCGTGTAGCATCGCAAAAATTAGTTTTATGTTGGAATATGAAAGCTTAGCAGACTGTCACTCAAAGGATTCAGGGATTTCCCGCCTTCGGCCATTCTGACAGGTGTAGAAGCTGCTGCTTCATATCTGCGTATACTCCATTGCGGCATAGCACAGACGTGGTCTGAGGACATCAAAGCGCTTTAAAAAAAAAAACCTTACTACGTTACACATGTTTTTTAGGCAAAGGGCGATGAGATTCGCAACAGGGTCAAAGAATGGTAAACTGAGGTTAGGATTTGAACCTGTTTCTGCTTTCCAAGCAGGGTCCTATGGTTAGGGTGACCACCTGGCATTGAGGTAAATTCTGGACAGGATTGTAAAAAATTCCGGACAAAGGGTCACATTTCAGTACAGAAATTCAGGATTAAGGGTCACAATTCAGGACAAAAAATCAACAACAATCAGTTTTACAGACACATCCAAGAGAGGCCATACCCCATTACGTTATCAGTGCATTTATTTACTCTTTTTTTTTTTACATAGAACTATTTATTCATTGTTGTCTTTTTGTGATTGCCTCCTGGTATGTCACATTCAGGTGTCACATTACCTCCTTGTTCAATAGTGTTATACTTTTCATCATTGGCATGGTCTCTCCCAACTTTTTGCCTCTACTTCCCAGGTTGTTTCTCTGTGCTGGACACTGATTTTGTTGTTTTTGTTTGCTCTGGACACCTTACCACTGCTGACCAATGCTAAAGTGTAAGTGTTCCCTGTATACATTATATGTGTGCATTGGCTTATCCATGATTGGCATACTTGATTTACTATTAAGTCCCTAGTAAAGTGCCCTAAAGGGGCCTAGGGCCTGTAAATGCTATTAGTGGGCCTGCAGCACTGGGTGTGCCACCCACATTAGTAGCCCTGTAAACATGGCTCTGACCTGCAACTGCAGTGTCTATGTGTACATTTTTAAACTGCCAATTCGACTTGGCAAGTGTACCCACTTGCAGGCCTAAACCTTCCCTTTTTATACATGTAAGGCACCCCTAACATAGGCCCTAGGTAGCCCTATTGGCAGGGTGCAGTGTAGGTTAAAGGTGGGAACTGTTTTAAATGTCCTGAAAGTGAAATACTGCCATATTCGGTTTTCACTGTTGCAAGGCCTATCTCTCTCATAGGTTAACATCGGGGCTGCCTTTAAATATCCTTAAAGCACAGATTCCTTGGGGAGCAGCTAGACATGTGGAGTTTGAGGTCTTTGATCTCACAATTTAAAAATATAATACATCTTTTAGTGAAGTTGGTTTTTAGATTGTGTATTTGAAAATTCCACTTTTAGAAAGTTGGCATTTTCTTGCTTAAACCATTCTGTGACTGCTTGTTTGTGGATTCCCTGTCTGGGCCAGTTTGACAGTTGGGCTGTTTGCCCCTCTCCTCTAGACAGTGATACAATGGAGCTGGGGTGTAGCCTGCATATTCTGATGGGCCATCTGGGCTGAGGGGAGGAGTGGTCACTTACACCTGAAAGGGCTGTGCCTGTCCCCACACAATGCAGTCTCCGACCCCCTGGTGTGTTTCTGGGTCCTGGCCTGGGCAAGGCAGGATCTTGAAAACAACAGAGACTTCCCTTTAAAGTAGGCCTACTTCAAAGGCAGAAAGGAGTATAAGAAGAGCCCCCCAAGCCCCTGAAAATCAGATTACTTCTGGAACCAAGAGGAACCTCTGCCAAGGAGAAGAGCTGGAGAAGCTGGAGGAGGAATACTGCCCCTTTGCCTGTGACTGTGCTTTGCTGGGTTGGTCTGCAGTAGTTGCTTCTAGCTGAGAGAGGACAAAGACTGACTTTTGTGTGACTTCGCCCTGGTGAAAAATCTCCAAGGGCTTGAACCGAGCTTGCCTCCTGTTGTTGAAATCTCAGGGACAACAAAGAGTTCTCTCTTCCAGCAATTGGACTTTCTGCTGAGAGTCCTGCCTGCCAAGTGGTGCCCTAACCTGTCTCTAGGCCCTTGAAAGGTGCAGCTGGTAGAAAAAAACAGAAATCCACACAAAGACCGCTGTGCGGGGAATTTTTTAATGCATCACCCGCTTCACTACTGCTTAATGATGTGCCACCGGCCTTGCGGCTAAAATGGACGCTCCGCAGCTGGAGCGGGATATTGACGCAACGCAGCTGGAGAAATGACGCGCAACACCTGCAGCTGCTGCTCTTAACGACACAAGTCCCTGCACAGTTCGTTTTTTGGACACTGTGCGACCAGATTTCAATGCAACAATGGGCATGGAAAATCAACACAATGCCTGCCCGGACCTGAGGTGCCCGTCCGGGATCGAAACATCGCTCTCTTGCAGGACAGAGGAAACGACGCACACTGACCCGACTGGAGGAGGAACGACGCACAGTCTCGCTTGCAAGTGAGAAATAGCTGATTCGCTGGCCTTTTTCGACGCACTTTATTTTTACGCTACCCAGGTACTTTTGTGCAATAACAGCATTCTCACTTTCTTCTAAGGATTAAGACTCTTATTCTTTTTTAAATTCATAACTTGACTTGTGTATGTAGGATTTTGGTCTTGTTTTGTTTAGATAAATATTATCTATTTTTCTAAACCTGTGTTATGTCATTTTGTAGTGTTTTTACTGAGGTACTGTGTGTGTTGGTACAAATACTTTACACGTTGCTTATGAAGTTAAGCCTGCCTGCTTGTGCCAAGCTACCAAGGGGCTGAGCGGGGGTTAACTGAGGGTGATTCACCTTTACCCTGACTAGAGTGAGGGTCCTTGCTTGGACAGGGGGTAACCTAACTTCCAAACCAAAGACCCCATTTCTAACAAATAGTAAATTAATGCCCTTCAGCACTGTGTCAAGGCCATCACCCCTATTCTAATCTACCAGTCCTTCTTGAGAGAAAGCAACAGCAACATTTTGATTATGGGGGTCATTACGACCTCGGCGGTCTTTTTGCAAGACCGCCGAGGGACCGCCGTGCGGAAGACCGCTCGGCGTATTATGACTGTTGGCTGCTCTCCGTCGTTATTCCGACGGAAAGCCGCCAACAGCCATACTTGCGGGCGGCGGGGAAGTGGAGGTTGCTCCACCTCCACCGCCACGCCAACAAAACACCGCCCGTGAATCACGTCCTGTGAATTGCCGTGGCGGTGTTCTGTTGGCGGTGTGGTCTCGGCGGAGCTGCCCCCATGGCTCCCGTCCCCTCCCGGAGGATCGACGGACCAGGTAAGTCGATCGTCCGTTAGGGGAGGGGGTGGGGGGGTGTTGTGTGCATGCATGGGGGTGTGCGTGTGTGTATGTAGAGGGGGTGTGTGAGTGCGTGTATGCTTGCGGGGGTGTTGTGTGTATGGGAATGAGTGCGTGTATGACTGTGTGTGTGGATGTAGGCATGTATGTCGGGGTGTGTGCGTGTGTGTGTTGGTGGTGCCTGCATGCGTGTCGGGTGTGTGTGAGTCATGTTATGTTGGGGGTCGGGTTGGGGGGGGCCCTGCCACCTTTGGGGGGTGGCAGAGGTGGTGGGGGGGTAGGGGAGGGAGTCAGGGTGGGGGTGGGGGAGACCCCTATCAGTGCCAGGGAAGGAATTCCCTGGCACTGATAGTGCTTACCACCATGGATTTCATGGCGGTTCAAACCGCTGGAAATCCACGGCAGGTAACCCGGGTCAAAATACCGCTGGCGGTATAGTGACGGCAGCCGGGCTGGAGACCCAGGTCTCCGCCCTGGCGGGTGAAACAGAGAACCGGCGGATGACCATGGCGGTAACCGCCATGGTCATAATTCCCCAAGGTAAGACCGCCAGCCTGTTGGCGGTCTTACCGCCGGTTCTCCGCCATCCGCCAGGGTCGTAATGACCTCCTATGTTTCTAAATGTTTTAAAGCCAATGGGAAACAATTTGGGAAATATTATTGTAAGTAACTTTATGCTACTTTAAACAAGTTGAAAAAAAAAATCCGGCTAATCTCAAACTCCAATGGACTTTCAACCTAAATAAAATTAATGAAGCTGAGTAGATGGTGTGGGCAACAGTTTCACACGTAATGTCAGGATGTGAGGTACCCACAACTTGTCTGTAATCTCACAGCACTAGAGTGTACGTCCAGGACTCTACATATATCTCAGAGCTGCGAGCCCGGGCTACCAATCAAAGATAATAAAAGAGGAGGATGAAATTGAAATCAGATGGGAGATCCACAGCAACGTGATTCAAAGGGTTGTTGCTAAGAACTGGCTAAATAAAGAGAAGAACAAGGTGTGACAATTCCTAAAATCAGACAAGATGGGTCCACCAAGAGTATCCGAAGGTATTGCATACCCGAGGAGTTGTCTCTGCAGACAGGAGAGAAACAGAAGAGGCTCTGTCAAGTAGTTGAACAAGCAGCACCAATCCACACTGGCAAACTCTTCTGGTGCAATGGTCCGCTCTTCGTGCTTGTGAAGGGTGAGCAGGGGCCAGACCCCTTGTAAGGTTGTGCACAACAATTGCCCACTCTGTCCATGTCTTAAAATGGTTTTGTAATAGAGTAGAAGCCAAGCCAGTGACCTGGCTTATCCGTAAGTGTCAAAGTACATATAGAATCTTCAAAATATTTGGGATGTAAATTGCACAAACAAAATGTAAGAACATGAGAAAGATTTTAAAATGTAATTAGTGTTTCTTTAACATATGGTACTGCTTTCCCCATTATGTACTATTAGGCCTCAGATTGAACTGGGGACCAGTTACCTTTCGATACCTAGGGATTAATATCTACCATTTCCCCACTGATTTGCAGGATGTAAATCTCGGCATAGGGACATGGCCCCCCTGAGCCTAGTTCGTTTCTCCATTCTGTGAGCCATGTAGCACTAGTGAAGATGGTGTGCTACCCTGATTATCATATCATTTTGCAAACCTTCCCCTGCTCAACCGCATTCCTTCTTCAGACACCTACACATCAGATTAGGTCACTGGGGCTTTTTCGGGTGGCTCTTTCCACTCTAAAGCTACCTGTGACTGAGGGTGGATTAAGCCTTCCGGACTTTGAACACTATTATTTAGCTGCATAGGTCCAAGGGTGGCTCACTGGTTGTCTGCCCGTCCTCTGCATGAGTTGGGGTTTATCTGTAAAGACTTGAAGGAGGGCTTACTGCACTACTCATTGTTTCTTACTGACCATTCCATGGAACACCATAGCTTTCACTTGCATTGCTAGAACCTGTAAACTCATTGACACGAAGAAACCCTGTGCTCCTGCACTACGTTTGCTAGGCCTTCCCATTCCCAAAGGACAACTGCGCTAAGAGCAACTACTTCAATGGAATGCTGCAGGAATCTTAAAACTGGTGGATTTACTAGATTCCCAAACCCTTGTGGCAGACTACCATCTTCACCTATGTCAACTCCTTACAAACACCTTAAACAATCATTAAATGCCCCATTTCATGTCTGCCACACTAGCACTAAACCTACATGAGGTGTGTCAGAAGCTCTACTCCATACTAACTGGTGGCAAACTGATAAGATGGGTGTACAGACCTTTCCTGCAACATGGAGACCACTCCCAGACTTCTCGTCATACTTCCTGGAAGATTGATGTGTTCAAACCTCTGCAAGGCATGGACTGGGCTAAGATACTGGACTTTTCCCACAAAGTATCCCGCGGCTGCCACTTCAAGTGCATTTATAGAGCTTCCCTGGGAATACATTCAGCCCTTTGCTTGCCATTGGCTGTGTGGTTTGTAATTCAGATTTCATTCCTTTCAATTTCTGACTTAATTCGTTTTAGGCTGCCCAGCTTGAGTTTGTCCCGTCCCTTGCCCAAACCTTCTTTACAGTATCCTTCTGAGTGCTCCCTTTCTGTAAACAGCCCTGTAAATCTTGTTCTTATCTCATCGCATTTGTTGTGCATTCAAAGAACAAGGGAAATGTCAGACTCTGTCTATGGTGGGAGCTTGGTGTTTACTTTTCTTTCTCTGATGTCAAAGTGAGAGGATTAATGTGACAATCTTGCTGGATAGTAGAGGTAGGAAAGAGTTTTTTCTGGCAAACAACAACATTTAAATGAACTGTGCAAGGACTTCTAAATATATCAGAATTAGGAACACAAATGAAGCACATTTTTATTAATTCTGAACTGTGCTGGCAACAAATATCTTAATACGATTAAAACAAATCATTTCACTAGGTGATGCCATTTCCACACATCCTCTGTGCATTGTAGTCTGGGCCACTGCACTCTATTCCACTCTGAACCACTCCACTCTACTCCACTCTGTGCCATTTCACGCTACGCTGCTCTACTTTGTACAACTCTGCTCTATGCCAATGCACCTTATGCCTCTACACCACTGGGTTCTGCGCTACACCATTTCAGTCTAGGCTACACCAATCTACTCCACACAACTCCCCTCCATGCCACGCTGCAACACTACACTGTACGCCACTGTACTCTATGCCAATACACTCAATGCTAATGCGCTGTGCTCTGTAAAACTGAATTCTATGCCCCTGCTCTCTACACCAGTGCACTCTAATCTACTCTGCACCACTACACTCTGTGCCATGGCACTCTACACCACTTTACTCTATGCATTACACTCTATGCCCCTCTGCACAACTGCACTCTACCCTGCATCTCTCCACTTCACTCTTCTGTGAAATAATCAACCTTATGCCACTGCACTCCATGCCACTGCACTCTACCCTGAGCTTCTCCACTCTGCCACTGCACTCTACTGTGAAACAAGCAACTATGGCCCTCATTCCGAGCCTGGCGGGCGGCGGAGGCCGCCCGCCAGGCTTCCCCCCTCCGAAATACCGCTCCGCGGTCGTAAGACCGCGGAGGGTATTCCGAGTTTTCCCCTGGGCTGGCGGGCGGTCTTCACAAGACCGCCCGCCAGCCCAGGGGAAAACTCCCTTCCCACGATGACGCCGGCTCGTAATAGAGCCGGCGGAGTCGGAAGGTGCGACGGGTGCAGTTGCACCCGTCGCGTATTTCAGTGTCTGCTTTGCAGACACTGAAATACTTTTAGGGGCCCTCTTACGGGGGCCCCTGCCGTGCCCATGCCATAGGCATGGGCACGGCAGGGGCCCCCAGGGGCCCCGCGACTCCCCCTCCCGCCATCCGGTTCCCGGCGGGAGAACCGCCAGGAACTGGATGGCGGGAGGGGGAGTCGGAATCCCCATGCCGGCGCAGCATGCTGCGCCGGCTTGGAGGATTCCTTTGGGGCAGCGGGAAACCGGCGGGAGACCGCCGGTTTCCCTTCTCTGACCGCGGCTGAGCCGCCGCGGTCAGAATGCCCCGCGGGGCACCGCCGGCCTGTCGGCGGTGCCACCGCGTCCCACGGCCCTGGCGGACTTGTTCCGCCAGGGTCGTAATGACCCCCTATATGCCACTTCTCTCTACACCACTGTGCCCCACTGCACTTTGGCCCACTGCTCTCTACTTCTTTGCACTCTACACCAGTGCACTCTAAACAACTGCAGTGTATGCCACTGCACTCTACTCTGCACTACCGTACTCTACGCCACTGCTCTCTATGCCACTCTGCTCCACCCTACTCCTTTGCACTGACACTCTACTCTGCAACACTGCACTCTCCGCCACTGTACTCTACACTGCTCTACTCTGTACTACTGCATTTGACACCAGTACACTCTACATCACTGCAATCTACTCCACTATTTTCTGCATCATTCCACTCTATGCCACTGCACTCTACAGCACTATATTCTACTCTTCACTGCACCGCTGTATGCTACTATACTCTGCACCACTACACTCTATGCCACTCATGTCTACTCAGCACTGTACGCCACTGCACTGTACGCCACTCTACACTACTGCACACTCTGCCATTTGATTGTATGCCTTTTTACGCGATTGCACTCTGTGCCACTCTACTCTGCACCATTCCACTCTGCACCACTGCACTCTACAATGCGCCAGTCTAATCCATGCCTCTGCAGTTGATGACACTGCATTGTATGCTGCTGATTTCTATGCTGCTGTATTCAATGCCACTTCACTCTACACCAGTGTATTCTACAACACTCTACACCAGTCAACTCTACTGCATACCACCCATTATATGCCACTCTATCAACTCCACAGTATGCCACTCCTAAACATGATACTCTCTGTCACTCCACTCTACAACACTCTACTCCACTCTTCGCCATTCCACTCTGCGACACTCCATGCCACGCTCCTCTATGCCACTAATTTTTCACAATGCTGAACAGCAGCCAATCTGGTGTATAATATGGCTAAAACGCATTGGCAAACCCAGTAACACTTGCGTAGACAAGACCTATTGGCTTTGCCAAAGTTTGTTGGTAGGATGAGGTTCCTAGGTCCCTGGAAGCACTGTGAATGTGTAAGTCCTTATTTTAAACATGCATTACACACAGCATAATATAGACTGCCACAAAATGTGCAAATACATTTAGGTTAAATAAAAAAGCCCTCCTAAAATACAGATTTCATTAGTAGACAGATTATACCTAGTGCAAACATTTTTTTATAACTGTCCATTAAAACCACACACTCCACAGGTAAGCTTGGAACACCCTTACAGTACCTCTCTAAAAGAAAATATCTTTGCCATCAGAAAGCTTCTAGTGACTCCTTTGATTAAAGCCAATACAGGTTTCCAAGTCCCTTTGCATTTGCAGATTTACCAGTTGCACACCCTTGCATTTCTTTTGGGATGGAGACACCCTGACAAGAAGGCCTGTTTCTTATCTGCCTGCCCCTCCCTCTGGTTCAGTGCACAGGAGACTCCCTGCCTTTCAGTCTGGCTGGGGAAACTGAATTGTCCTAATTACATTTGTCCTTTACTGAAAGGCTGAAATTATGGACAAATGCTGCCTGTTAAGCCTTTTATCACGGACAATAGAGCTAAATTACAGGCAGTCCGTGAAAATTATCGACGGGTGGTCATCCTACCAATGGTGCCACGATCCCAAGCCTGCAGCGGCCTGGAATTTTGCAAGCCTACCCGCAGGTGGCGCATGCACTCAAAATAAATATGCGGAAGCTGAGGGTGATTAATTTGGTGTCTGGCGCTGGACGGCCCACATATCCGTGTATGGCACCTTTTATTGATCTATGTACGCAATGCACAGGTGAGACTGTTTGGAAAACCTTGGTGGGTGTGTCATGAGATCACACCTCCACTTATGCGGAGCTGTACAACATCATGTTCCTCCCTAACTTTAATTAAATAACCATGACAAAAATACAGTACTTCTCCAGTGTAACTACTTTATACTCATAGTCTTGAGCCTACACTGGGTTTCAGACTAGACAATCTTTAATGTGAGGAGATGGTGCTTGATTGCTTTGCAGACAGTATCTCATGCAATCACTCTGATCTCTAGAGGGGTGTGGCGGTGAGTCCGGTGTGTGTTCCCCGTTGAGGGTCCTAAAAGAGGTCAATGAGGTTTCCCCTGCTGGACCACGGCCTCGGGATCTTCTACCTGGGATGGTGAGGTGAGAGAATAGGGGAACATCCTCAGGCATAGGGTTAGTAGGCATGGGGTGTGCTTGTGTGTCATTAAAGTCTCCTCTAGCCAGTTTGAAAAACAAGATATTACAGGTAATTTCCTCATTGGGTCGCCTGGCTGTGATCATGGTGCCCCTACAGCACTGAACAACCCAGGGGGACATTCAAATGGTAATCTAAATTTGCATCCTGGATACCAGTCTTTCACAAATAACTTGTCACCAGGGCAAATGCTGGACTGGCCAACTCGTCAAGCAGGACTCGCTCAGTGGTTGGTGCTTTTCCTCTTTTGAAAGGTTCTTGCCCTCAGAATGGGGCACAGCTTTCATTTTGGGTGATGTGTGATTGTGTCTATGACAACCCTCCCCATGCTGACATGTCCAGGTACTTGTCCTGTGGTGGAATGGGGAGTCTGTCAATATTCCCTGAGGAATGCATAGCTGCCTCGTTCCATTGGCTGATGATTGGCAGGGACAATGCAAATTATTTTGTTGAGGGTGTGCATGAAATGTTTAACCACCCCGTTGGCTTTGGACCAGCTTGGAGTTACTTTGCGGTGGTGGGTACCCCAAGACTATAGGTAGTCAGCAACCTTTTGACTCTGAAATAGCTGTTCATTGTTAGTTTTGAGTTCCTTCATGAAGCAATGTGTGGCTATCATTGTTTCTGTCATGGGGATGACTTCAGTGGCAGCCTTTGACCCTACCAGCTCTAACTCTGGGTATAATAGTCAATGAGGACGAGGGTGTAGTGTCCACCGAGGAGACATGCAGAGTCCAAGCTGGTACACTTTCAGTGGAGGCTGGGTTCGGTGCCTACTAGAGGAAGGTGCTTGAGGGGGTCAGAAACCTTGCACCATTGACAGGATCTCACAGTGGCCTCATCTTGTCCATTCGTTGGGTGGCTGCACGGGAGTGTCGAGAACGGTAGTCCACAGGACTGTTGCAACTGGTCGATATTCCTTGCAGTCATATTCTTGCAATTGGAGCTTCCACTTTTCCATGCAGGTGGGGTTTTGGGTTTTTTGGACACTGAGCCTTGGAAACAAGGGTATTAGGGCTTGTGGTCAGTGGTGACGATAAATGGGTGGCCATAAAAGTGCATGTCATTGGCCTCCCTTTCAGTTTACGAATATGTTTGTTCCGTGGCGGTAAGTGACCAACTGGTATACACTACAGGGGTCCAGTATCCCTGGTGTTGTTGTCTGAGGATGTCTCCTGATCCTTTTGGGCTTCCATCAACTGCAATGGTGAATGGCTTCACAGGGTCAAAGTATGACAATGTGTTGTCTGCGGAGAGGGCTCTCTTTGTCATTTGGAAGGCTTCTTCCTGCACCACACGCCATCTACTTGGGGTAGTGTCGTTTGTGAGCTCTTAAGGTGGGTTGGGTGAGGCTTGTGAGGTCTGGTATGAACCGCCTGCAGTCATTTACCATCCCCAAGAAGCTTCTTACTTCCAATAAACTGGTTGGGGTAGGAGCTTCTTGGACATCTCTGACCTTCTCTGGAGTCACTTTATCTCCCGAGAAGGTGTAGCCAAAAAAAAGTATTTTCTGTTTCAGGAATTTGCATTTCTTCCTGTGGAATGTGAGTACTAATTCTTGGATACTTTGGAACACCCCTCGCAGGCACTCGTGGCGTTTTCTTATGGACTTGGTGAATATTAAAATGTCATTACTAACATTGATGATGCCTGGCAACCCGGCAAGCAGCTACCGGATTGTATTATGGAATACCTCTGCGTCACTTGATATTCTGAAGTCAAGTCATTGGTAGCACCGGAGACCCACATGGGTGGAGAATGTGCTTATGAACCTCGAGTCAGGATGCAGGGGCAGCTGGTGATACCCCGAGTGCAGATCAACCTTGGAAACCCATTCTGTTCCATTGAGCTCCTCTATGATGTCGTCAACAGTGGGAGTCAAATGGCTTTCTCACTTGATCACGTTTGGGAGCTGCATGTCTACGCAGATGTGTACTTCTCTGGGCTGTTTTTGTTTTATCAACACTACTATTGGGGATTCACAGGCACACTTCAGTAAGTGCAGCTCCTCCTCTACCTTGAGCCAGAGTTGGAATGCAAGGCTGGGTGGGATTACTTTGGTGTCTGGTACAGGACTGCCTGCACAGCCATGCATGACAACTTTTATTGATCGCCGTATGTAGTGCACAGGCAAGACTGGGAAACAAAATGGTGTCATGAGATCACCCCTCTGCCTATGCAGATTTGTACAACATTACAGGTCCTACTTGGAAAGATAATAGAGCAAGTCACCAAATTAGGAGTTACCTCCCATTAGTGAATCAAGAAAAGGCCAGAATTTGCAAACTGGGCCCACTATGAACTTGTGAAGACACAGTTTATGTGTTTTGCAAGGTATGGGAGACTACATGCATTTGTTCTTGCTGCAAGCAATATTTCTGGTAATATCAGGAAAATCAAAAGTAAAAACTCACACAGTAGATCATAATACAGGCCCAAAAGCAGCTGAAAACTGACCTATTATAACAGCCCTTCTGGCACTGCCACACTGCCCTAAATGCCAGTCGACCTGATCAGAAATGTCTGCAGCTCTAGCAGCTAAGCCACTTCTCCTGAACATTTTTTAATGTCAGCTTCGTGGTTCATGATAGAATACCAGTCTTTGCAGAAAAGGTCGAAGGGAGTCTACCTGTAAGAATGTTATATGAAAGAAAATAGTGTAACATGATTAAATTGATGAATGTGAAAAGTATGTATGAATTTACCTATAGTTATGAATAGAAATTCTTAAAATATTTCAATCCTTTATTATTTGACGTAGTACCTAAATCATGTATCTGCCTATACAAAAGTGTGCAGTTCTATGAAGGGCTTCATTCAGGCTTGGAGGGCTGACGGTTCCTCTTCCAATCCAAACTGAAGGCAGCCCTGTAAACACACTACAGCAGATGTGTTTGATAAAGATGAAGGCGGTGAATGTTGAGTAATATTGACTGAAACCTCAGCCACTGCTCTCATGACAACTCTAAAAGCCCTCTCCTCAGATTCCACCTCCCACAATCCTCAACTATATTCTGGAATGTAGCTGTCTTCAACCATCTAAGCCAATAAATAACACATCTTTCCTTTTACAATAAATTACATTGAATCTTTACACAAAACAGAGTAACTGTGTCTTACAAAAATGAAAGTAAATAAAGTTTCATAAAATTTGATCTTTAGCATTATGCTAGCATATTAATCAAGGAATATTGATAAGTTTTAGCATATATGGTCTTTTAATTAACGGGCTTTGTGATTATATAATTAAAGGATGCCTTGGATGAAAATTGGGGAAAAAAACCTTTCTTTCTTGACATTTATCAGCTTCCAATTGCTTCTAAATTGTGACCCTATCTTCTCCTACATCTCTCTACTTCTTTTATTGAAAAAACAACTATGTTAGGGTTCCAAAATCTTCCATCTGCAGTTTTGACTTCATTGCGAAATTACTTAGTGGTTTAGTGAATCTAGATCATTCTGCACAATCTGCTGGTGTTGGATTCTCAATAAATCATCTATGATTGTCTTCACTTAGTTTACACAGTTTCTCCAGTCATACTGACATTTTCTGGCCTTGTGTGCATTGCTTCCTTTGACCTTCTACCTATTATTATTTGTAAAACAACCTTTAATCTAATTCATCCAGCCTGGGACCAACTTAGAATTAGATTTCTTTACTGTGAACAGTTTCAAATATGTTTTCCCTGTGGTCTATTGAGGAGATAAATTATAAGCCACAGCCCTCTTCCTCAGTTCATCTTTGGAATACAACCTAGAGGCTTTGACCAATTGTATACTTACCTTTATAATACAATTTAACCTCTCCACAACTACGTTTGATTCTAAGTCATATAGGACACATTTTTATGCAAAATTCCAAACTCTTCAAGAATCTCTTACATTTCATTTGAGCACAGGTGTGTACAATTGTCTGTTAAAAGAGTTTAAATAAAGCACTCACTTTCAAATACACTGCTCAGGAACGTCTGTCTAGGAGTGGAGAAGTCACCCACACTTTCAACAGTGGGCCATCAGGCATTCATATGCACTAGAACTATCAGATACAGTGAATAATGTAACCCTTTCAAAGGCCCTACGATATCCAATGCTATCTCTTCCCTTTGAGGCTCAAAAACGTGGCAGATACACAGGGTAGGGACTTTCGTTCTAAGCACAATATCACTAGCACAACATTAAAAACATTTCCTGACAATTCTTTCAACATCCAGGGCACAAGCAGGCCACCAAAAACAGCACCACTTTTTCCATTAGTTTTTAACAGGGTAACCCATGTGAGCTAATTCTACAACTTGATTTGCAACTGAGCTGGTACTACTAACCTGTTTCCTTTAAAAAGGACACCTCCTATACAGATGGCTTATCAAAAACTAACCCAAAATGTTCCAAAGACCGTCTAATTTCTTCCTTGCTTTTTCCAACACTCCCCACTCTCTCCATCAGTTCTTTGATAACTGAATTGCAGACTTTCAATCCTCTTCTTTAATAACTCCATCAGTCACAGCACAAACATCCATTCAGACATCTTCTTCATCCTTCTCACAGAGATCAGTGTCCTGCAGCTTATCAATAGCTAACCTGGAAAAGCAATCAGCAATTCAATTTTATATCCCAGTCATATATTCAGTGTCAAACTCCTTTAAATTGACAACCCATTTCCTAAGTCTAGCAGAAGCATTATCAATACCCTTACTCCTGAAATTCCAACCAAAGTTTTATGTCAGTCTTAGCCTTGAAATGTGTTCCCCACAACAACAGCTTATATTTGTCAGTTGCTCATACAACTGCTAGTACTTCCTTGTCGATGACAGAGGAAATTATTTTGGCTCCTTTTAAAATGTGTGGCAGATGTAATAGTCTTCTCCTTTTCCCTCCTCCAACCGAAATTACACAGCCCCAACCCTTTAGAGCTGGCATTAGTAACACAAGCATGTTCTTCTCCAGGCGAATGTGCTTTCCAGGATTGTGCTTTGTCTAAATCATTCTTAAAATAATTGACTTTCTGAATACAATTCTCATACGACACAAGTTCAGATTTCTTTTAGCATATTTCTCAAAACAATATTTTTTTATGACAATTTGTTACAAATTGCAACTGTGGGAAAGTGAATTATTTGTCAGGGAGGAGTATAGTCTACTACAAGTAAGAAAGGCACTATCTTGTTGGGTCCAGTAAACGGTTTCAGCAATCAAACCTAAGTGAAGACTCTTAGAGCACATCTGTCAGTCATTTAAAAATCCCAAATCAGCTAAAAAGTGAAAAAAAAGATTAAACATCCCTCTTTAATTTATGAATCAAAAAATTTATCAAAAATAATGAACACAATGGTATCAAAAGACAAAATTCATTGAGGGAAACCGAATATCTGATTTTTTAAAAAAAGATGTAAGCAAAAGCAGCAACAAAAAGAATAAAGTGCTAATGGTAGTAATTGGTCGTAGTAGGCCAGGACTTAAGTGTGATATCAGGTCGACCACGATGGATCGCAGGCCAGATACACCAACCCTGTGGACCAGGTCAGAGGTTTTACTCTGGGAGTTTTTACTTTAAGGTAAAATTCATTCTTCAGTGGGGCAAGGCAACAGGCTGTATCCAAAGAAGTCCTCACAAAGTCAGATAGGCATTAGATGAGGTCCCGCTGAAGACTTTGGTTTTGTTTGGAAAATCTCAGAGCAGGGGAAATTCAAATTTCATGTCTGGGGAGTCCTTTAATTGGTCAGATATTTTTGGTGCCTTTCCCTGGTTAAGATTTTTACCTTCAGACATAGTCACTTTTTTGGAGCCTGGAATCCTTCAGTGGGGCAAGGCTGCAGCTGTATCAGACGCTGGATTCCATGAGGCCGGATACCTTTTCACCAGGGTCATTTGAAGCTCAGAGTGAAAGAAACTCATAGAAACCTGTTTTCTTAGCCCAATTAGGTTATGCCTTGGTCGGATAGACTGTGGTGGTTTGTCCGGTCCTCCAGGGGATTGGAAGTTCAAATAATTTCTCAGTCCCAGGTTTTCAGAGGTGCTAGGGGAAGTTCAGTTAGAGACTGTCAATCATCCAGGAACCTCAGGAAGACCACTTGGGGTCAAAACTGACTCCAGTAGAGGTCACCAGGGGGTCCACCGAGGTTCCATACAGGTTTCAGTTGGTAGTGGTCACCTGGGAACTTCAGGAAAAATCCTCTTGCAGGTTTTGGTAGCCATGTAGCCACAAACAAGGTCATCCAACTGACCCTTGGAGTCCACGTCTTTTTGTGGGTACAAGAGGGAGCTGGTCCGTTTCTTCAGAGCTCTTCTTGGGTAACAACCTACAGGTCCAGTCCTCTTCTTTTCATCTGCAGGACCAGGAAGTGTTCTGAAGAGGATATCTGGATATGCCATGTTTTACCCTGGCACTAGCTAGTGGGGTTTGGGTAACTCCTGGCAACTCCCTAACCCATGTTTGCAAAAGTTCCTCTGTACCCTACTACAAATAATCCCAGAGTGTCCCTCACTCTCAAACTCCAAAAATGGAGAATCCTTTCTCCCTTTGTGAGGCGTTTGTTTGCTCACCCAGAGGTGTGGCCAGGGTAATGGCCAGTGCCGTCCTCCTTGGTGACGTTAAACCGGTTCTGGGGACAGCTGTCTGCCTGAATTAGGGTACAAACGCTGGGGCCTTTCCAGGTATCACCTAACATTTGTTTGTGTCAAATGAGGCATTTAGGCCTGGCATCCTTGGCTTAGTACTCCCCAAATGTTTTGCCTTCACATCTCCTATTTGCTGGATTTGTTTTTGTTGACTTTAGGACACTGTGCACTTTACCACTGTTAATCAGTGCTATTGTGCTTCAGCTCTATCCTTCAAACATGGTAAAATTGGCCTACATCTAATTGGCACAGTTGATTTACTTGTAAGTCCCTAGTAAATGGTACTACATTTATCTAGGGCCTGTAAAACAATTTCTACTATCTGGCCTGCGGGACCCATTGTGCCACCAACTAAAGTAGCACTTTAAAAACATGTTTCAGGCATGTCACTGCGGCCTGTAATACAGTTGCAAACTGCTATTTTGACATAGCAAAATAAACCTTTTGCCAGGCCTAAACCTTTTATATACTTGTAAGTTACCTCTAATGTAGGCTCCTAGACCAGGGTGCTTTGTATTAAAAAAGAAGGACATAAGCACTTACGTTTTACATGCCTTGGCAGTGAAAAACTCCTAAAGTAATTTTTCACAGTTCTAAGGCCTATCTCTTCTATAGACTAACACTAGATTACCTTATTACATTTAATAAGTGCTAACTTTGGATTGAGAGCAGGTAGAGATCTGTAGTTTTCTATTGTAATTATAAATTCCCTTTAATTTTTAAGTCAGACTTAAAGTTACAGTTCTGAAAATGCCACTTTTCGAAAGGTGCCATTTTTTTGTTCTAATCAATTTTGCCTTCTGCCAGTGTCCTGGTTCACATGACTGTGAATGGCTCTGCCATTACGATTTGTGTATTGCCTCCAGACAGTAGCACAAAAGGAGCTTAGATGTACGCAGGATGGTTCATCTTGGCAAGACGACTGGGGAGGATCTGTTCACAGTTCCACTTAAAACTTCAAAGGGCTTTGCCTCTTATGCACATACAAAGAAACCAGACACCAGACATTCCCTGCCTTTTGTCACACCCAGACAGTTTGGAGCTGTGACAGGGAAACAGTATAAACTTCCCAGAACCAGATCTAGATGTAGGATAGGGAGTCTTCCCCACAGAAAGGCTGTATAAATGTTGCACTCCCAGAGCAACTCATCAGAGCACTCCTGGACCTGTTGAAGATTCAGAAGGACTATCCTGCTACGAGAGACTACCTTGCTGTCTGAGAAGAAATATTGGATCTGTTTATCTTCATCCCAGGCTGCTCAGAGTGACTCAAACAGTCTATTCTATGGCCTGTGTGAGCTACAGGTACAAAACAAACTTCAAAGGCCTCCCTGCAACTGCCTAGCTGATCTGCCTGGACCTGCCTGAGCTCTGCTGCTGGCTTCTGCTGGAGGGAGTCCTGATCCACAAGCAGTGCCCCTAAGGTCCTCAATCCTTGGCTGGCATCACTAGAAAAGAAAATGTAAACACCCTGAACTTTGGGTTCTTTGCAACATCGGATGAGCCAGTTCATGTCAAGATTCTGCCACCCTCAACAACCTCTAATCTGAAGCTCCAGTGAAAACGGCTTTATGAGCCAACAACTATTATCCTTAGTGACCGGCAAGGCAAGACCAGCACTTTGCACTACAGCAACAACAGCCCTCGACATCCGCCACCACAAAGCTACAGCAATGACCGTAATGATGCCTGACTGGCTCTTTGTGCTACAGCGATGACTGCTACAGTGACGATGGTCTGTGATGCTCAGCCTTCTCCTTGTGGTCCCTTCTGGAACTCTTCAACCTGGACTTGAGAATGTAGCTCTTCAGCGGGACTAACCTGGGCCTTCTATGTGCCCATGCTCCATTGCGGTCGGCCAGAACTTGTGACTTTCCCCTGGTCTAGCTTGACCAGATGACCCCAAGTGGCACTTTGTGCTTTTAGGCACTGTTTTCACTAAAACCTTTACAATTCAATGTGTGCAATTCTACTTATTTGATTTTCATCCTTCAGATATCATTTTACTTATTAAAATTTCCTCTAAATTGGGTTGGGATTTTTCTCATGCTGTGTTTTTACTTTATTGCTGTTTATGTACTGCATAAATACTTTACACATTGCCTTTAAGGTAAGCCTGACTGCTTTGTGCCAAGCGACCAGAGGATTAAGCAGAGGTTAATATAGTGACTTTTGTAGTTCATCCTCACAAGGATTGTAGTTGTTGCCTGAGTGTGGCTCCCACTCCCCTCAACCAATACCCCAATTTCTTCCAAGCCCTCTTTGAAGTAAATTAAGGTCCTGGCTACACCCTAATTGGTTTCCTATTGGGGAAGAGAAAACACCTTCTCACACCCAAGCCATTGTCTCTGTTCAGGGAGCAGTTTTTGAACCTCATCATGGCTAATCACTCACTGGATTACTGCTGAAGAGCTGGTGCAAATGATCCTCAAGGAGCTTCTGGCATGGAAAAGATATCTTTCAAAAAGTCATTTTTCTTAATAGTTATTAAAAATCCAAATTCTCCATTGAATCTGGCATTCATTAAATATTTAAAAAGTGTCTTAATCATATTTTTAGCGGGCCCCAGTCCAGAGAATCAGAATAATATTTATTACTGCCTCCCATTGTTATCGGTAACCAGGCAGAGACTTCTTACAGTGAAAATAGCTTTTAGATGCTAGTAATTATAAGGACATAAGAACCTAATATGTCTATGTGTCCTATTCTTACATACCATGTACTTTACCTTGTGGGCTGTATGGCCTTTATATGGATTATACAGTAACATTTAAAAAGAAGGTTTTCTTATGTTAAAAAAGGGTTGTTTTGGCAGGCCCTTCCACAGGTTTTAAATGGTGGGCCTGAAGCTATGCTTTCCTTTGTCACACCAGAGGATGACACAATATGTGCTGCAGTCCCAAGTGACATTTAACTCTTTGTGTCATGGGTTTATTTCTGTACCATATACTATGGTTTTATTTAAAAAGTTAGATAAGCCAATCAGTGATTAGCAAATTTCTACATTTTAGGGGTCAGAGCACATTTACATGGTACTAGACTGCAGTGCTCCGGTGTCCAGAGTGTAAAATTCAGCAAACAATGGTGGTGACCATGCATAGGGAGCAGTGCATAATACTGCACCATTCCTAAGCATTAGATAACTTTTTCTTTGTTCTGTGGCTGTTACAGTTTCTTAATGGTTTCTCCCAACTCAAGGGTGCACACCTCACTGATTTCATGACCTTATAAATCAGTCACTTTTACCCCAAAACACTACCTGCAAGCTCTTAATGTAAGCCATTAGTCATCCAAAATTCTCAACAAACTTCTGCTCCTCTGGTTATGTTCCTGTCAATCTTTGCCAACCCTAAAACATCATCTCAATGACAGAACACTCCTTGTAAGGTACCCAGTAGCAGTAAAGTTACCTTTTTGAAAAGAGTTGCTGCTGTTACAAGCCCAAGAGTTATGCATTTTCATTTGTTAGCCCCTAGAGGTGGTATAAGTGTAATGAGTTCCTTCGAGCTGTCATGTAATCTAATTTAATGATAAGCAGAGGCCAGATCCCCTGTTGTACAATATTTGTTCCCACCAAGTAATGTAAGCATTTCTACTGTTTGGTAGAGGAAATTTACCCATCACCATGAACTGTTAGATCTATATACCAACTTATGTCTCCATTGGCTTTCTTTGCTACCTCCACTGGTGCTAGCCACTCAGTAGCCACTACTGTCGCAAAAGCTCGAGACATGACTAATCTGCCTAATTCTATTTTGATTGCTTCAAGCACTGACACTGATAACCTCCTCAACTTGGTTGAAACCGGTTTGGCACCATAACGTTAGGTTTCCTTTAATAATCATATATATATATATATATATATATATATATATATATATATATATATAATAATAAAACCTAGTGATGGTCACCACTAGATAGTTATAGTTAGGACCTAGTTTCTATAGAAAATGTGTTTTTTGTTTTGCTAATTCCTTTGGTGTCCTTTGATGTATCTTCACAAAATTTCCCCCAAAAATAATGGTGGTCACTTCTGCTGCTGTCTGGAAAGTTTCAGGATAATCCATCAAGCGGGGGCAGAGAAAAAGAGGGGACTCCAAAAAGCATTTTCCCCATTCATATTTCCATAGGGATTTTGAACAGCAATAGCGCCAAAACCACTGGACAAAATTACACCAAATTTGGCAAAAATTTAGCTCTTGGTCCAGAAAGAGGCCTTTTGTTATTTTGTGAAAATACATTCAGTAGTTTTAGAGAAATTAACGAAAATCCAAATTTGTATAGATAAGGATGCCAAGGATTAGCAACCCCTTCTGATCTTGTGCTGAGATCTGATTGGCTGCCAACACTTCAAAAAGTAAGTGTTAGCAGCCATAGGTAGGGACATCTGGTATTGGGGTCCCAAAGGGACCCCTTCAGAGGTAAAAAGCATTTTTTAACTTCCGCTGTGATTCACGGCGGATCTGCAGATCCAGCAAACATTAAAAAAAATAAAAAACTAGTGCGGGCTCCTGTGCTAATTTTTTATAGAGTCCCCGGCTGTGCTACATCCTGGGGGCATTTCCATTTTAATGCCGGGGGGGACACCAGCTCCCCAGGGCTTATATTTCATGCAATGCAGGGGTGGGGGCTGCTCGCCCACCCCCCCACATCCCTTGGGACCACCACTTCCCCAGGGCTTAAATGCAATTTACTACGTGGATACCCCGCATGACCCCACCACTGCCCCAGGGACCACAACCTCCCTGGGGCAGTAAACATATTGGATGCGGGGGACCCACAGGCCCCCCCTCCCGGAGCCCCGGCGACCAACACCTTCCCACGGCTTAAATGTAATTTCATGGGTGGGGAGTCTTCTGGCCCCCCTGCTGCCCCGGGGACCACCACTTTCCTGGGGCACTAAACAAATGTGATGTGGGGGTCACGCGCCCCCCCAGTGCCCCAGGGACCACCATCTGACCGGAGCTTAAATGTAATTTCATGCAGGGGGCGTGCACCACCACCCCCACTGCTGCCCCAGGGACCGCCCCCTTCCCTGGGCACTAAACAAATATGATGCAGGGGACCACCACTTTCCTGCGGCTATAATAAAAAAGTGATGGGAGTCTGTTTCAGACCCCCGCAGCCCTGGGGACCACCCCCTCTCTGGGACTATTTTTGTTGGAGGGGGGTATGCAGCCCCAGTCGAGGAGCCACTGATGACCCTATGGGCCACCACCCCCCAGGCTCCTGCTATGTCCCAGGGAGCCCTGTCTCGGGACATAGCTGTTTACTTTTGCTTGGTGGGAGCTGACAGCTCCTACCAAGCAAAAGCAAACTAAGTCAGCTTCCTGACAGCTAGAGCTATCAAACAGCTCTTGCTGGCAGAAAGCCGAGTTTTCGTCTGTCTTCCCTGCACAAAAATTTGTGTGCAGGGAAGACAGATGAAAACTTTGCTATTAAAAGCAGCTTTTTGCTTGTGGGAGCAATATCGGCTCCCACAGGATGTGGGGGAGCCAGCTAAGACAGCGGGGGCCTTGAGGCTCCCCCCACAGTCCTGTCACTCACTCTCTCTCTCTTTCATCCCATAAAGGGATGGAAGAGAGATAGAGAGAGAGTCATTGCAATGGTCTTACCATGCAATTGTCTTACCATGCAATGACGTCTCCAAAAATTAAAAAAAGAAAATCAGCTGTAGCATAATGGTTAAGGCCACAGACCCTGACACTGAAAGTTGAGGGTTCTAGTTCAGGTGTGTCTGTAGTCATTTCCTCACTTTAATTTATTTTCTATTTCAAAAATGTAAGGTTCATAATATAAGGTGATCTTACTCTTTTTAATTGACAAATACATTTTTCTTGATAATATGTCCAGAAGTATCTCATTCTAAGTATATCATTCACCAAAGCCTAAAAAACTATGACCCTCTCACTCTCTCTCTCTTTCAATTTCTCTTTTTCAATGTCTTTCTCTCACTCACCCACCCTCTCAGACTCTTACAGACCCACTCACTTACCCACTCACAAATCCACTCAGACCCTTATGCACCCACTCACAGTCCAACTCCCACCCTCTTGAACCCACTCACAGACCAACTCAGACACTCATGCACCTATTCACAGACCAACTCACACTCTCACACACCCACTCCCAGACCCACAGAAACCCTAACACACTCACTCAAAGACCCACACAGACACTGACACACCCACTAAGACACTAATGCACCCAGTCTCACACCCAGACGGACACTCTCACAGCCACTCTCACCCCCAGATACTACCTCTCTATTCTCACACCCAGAGAGACAGGCCACAGCCAACTCCTGTCGCACACAGCCAAATGGCTGTGCATAGCGTGGAGCTGGGTGGTTAGGGGAGTTGACCGCAGGGTCTGGCTGCAGGCCAGGCCCCGTGGCCAATCGCTGCCGCTCACGGCCAAAGGCCATAAGTGGCAGTAGTTGAGTTACCTTATAGTAATGTAAAGTACTTTACATTAGAAAACTCTAGAAATTCACTTAAAAAACAACGGTTACAGGGACGTTAAAGATGGACTCACATTTAAAACGTATGAAACCATAGAAATTCACCTGTTAGAGTTATCTCAAGTAACTACAACTTGTTCCCTAAGGTAACTATAGCTCACACCCTTTCCATGCACTGCTAATTACCCCACAAATGATGGTACTCATGACATCTTTGATGTTCAATGTAATATTTGCAGTAAAATGTTTGGTGAAAAAACTGTGTATGGCAGTGGCATGAGCTATAGTTACCTTAGGGCACAAACGTTGTGTCTGTTACATTCTTTTTATCTTTGAGAGCATTAATGCCTTTATGGTTTTGTTTCTGTTTTAAGTACAATGCTAAGATCTTACCAGCTTTATTAGCTTCACCCAGTTGAAGCTTTTATATGTGTTAATCCAAACTCCAACCCTTTAACTGAGTATTTTGTTGTATTCATGTTTTTGTTGGTGAGCAGAGTGAAAGTGTGGTCATCTGAGTTAATGATGCTGGCAGTAACCAGAGATTTAATCTCGGTCTCAAGTTCTATGGGATTCTTATTTTGGTCTTAATTTAGTTTAAATTGGATCTTAATTAAAGAGCCTCTAACAGTTCCCTTAAGCGCGTCCTAATAAGTAGAGGGAGATGTGCTGTAGGATATATTTTTTCTAACATAAATCAGTTTGGTTTGTTCGATGATGTCTCTGGAGGAAGCATCTCTAACTGATTCATCATTTAACCTCCATATTTTACATGACTGTCTCAAGTTTGTACCTAATAGAGAGAGGGAAAAAGTCGAATGATCTGAGACTAGTCTTGGCAAAATGTCTGTATGATCAATAAGGTGGGTATATGATTTTGATATTAGTAGATAATCAACTCTTGGAATATGAATTGTGGTGGTTGGAAAAGAAAGTATAATCCCTAGTGTCAGGGTGTTGCAGTCTCCAGGAATCAAGCAGATTGAATCTAAATCATAGATTTAGGAGCAAATTGTGCAATTTTGGGGGTTGTAATGACGCCTTGGATTGTCTATCAATGGTGATGTCCATAGGCAATTTGAAGTCACCCCTATTATGATTAACCTGTCAGTTAGAACTTGGTTTAAAGGTGATCTCAGAGAGTCCCAGAATTTTGTGTCATCCATTTTTGGGCCATACGCTTTGAGAACATGAAAGCAGTTCGTATTTTTGGAAAGCTTTGTCTGTATCCATCGACATTCATCATCTGTCCTGTGAGGTTCAACGGATAAGCCTGAGTTTTTTGTGATAAGCATTTTCACCCCCTTTTTGATGGCAGAAGAGCACAACACATTGCTAACCCAGATCTTCCCAAATACATTTCTTTGTTAGTAAGAGTAGTTTCCTGTTATAGAATTAATCAGCTTTGAGTTTCTATAGGTAATTTCTGATTTACTTGCATTTAACAGGGTGGTTGAGACCCTAATCATTTAGGGAAACCACCTTTAGATTCACACCTAAAGGATTATTAGACATGATGTAGAAGTATGTATATGGTTATAGATTGTATGAGCGGAGGACAGCAAATTGAACTAGGATAAGGGTTATCATACTTGAATACACAGGGCAACCAAGAGGACCACAACAGCCAGCAGTTGGAGTGATATTGATACCCCGTTACCTCCTTACAGATGTGTAAGGAGATGATTTGTTGCCAGAAGGTACATATCAATAAATGTTGAAAGGCCAAGCCATAGAATACAACAGTAGTCAATAAAAAAACACAAAATAGAATAACATGATACAAATAAGGAAAACAAAAAGAAACCCATTCCAAAGAGAGACAATAGCAGGGTGAAACCAAGTCAACATGGAAACGCAATTGTCAGTTAAATATGAGTGAGCAGTGGTCTGCAAGTAAGATAAACCTTGAAAGATACAGACAATAGGGAATCAGATTATGATGTAATATAAAGGTTTAACAGGGGTGTTCAGTTAGAACCTAAAACAGGGTGCAGCAACAAGATAGAAAAGGAAAAACATGTTAAGAAGGTAGTGGTCATTGTCTCATGATCCATTTTGTGGCCTGCGGTTGGTATCATTAGAATGCATGCTTTTAGGGAGCCAACAGACAATTATGAAAACATTAGTGTAATATGAGAGAAACAATCCACAAGGTTGAAAAATACAGTAGGGAGATGAGGCCCCAAAAAAGAATATAAAAACATATTTTTCTTTTTATGATACCTCAATTCATATCATATGTCACACGACAAGAACTATAAGCGTTGTACATGTAAAACCTTGACCTCAGTTAAATCCTTTTATAGGAGAAAAAAATAAAGAAAACCTGATTTTTCTCAGTTTACATCAGAAGAAAATTCTGAGGTTGTAGGAAGCACCGAGCTGTCTTGCTATATCAAACAGGAGTTCAAGAGTCTTAATAATAAATCTGTCATGATGAATAAGATATAGACAAAGGATCACGGCTTCGAGTTGGAGGAGGATGCTTGGTGAGTGTCCATTAAAACACCATCTCATCATCAAGAAAGATTGCAAGTCTCCGTAGTCACTGAGGATGTGATGTTTTCCATCAACAAGAACTTTAGATTTTGCTAGGCTGATGAAGGAGAACTGAAGATTTTAGTTCTTAAGTCTGGATCTGAGTTGAAGAAACCCTTGCTATTTTCCACTGTTGGTTTGGAGCAATCCTGCAAGATAAAAATTTTATGATCTTTCCACATTAAATGGTTAATTTTGAGCATGTGGTTAAGTATTAGCTCCCCATGTTGATAGTGTAAAGATCGACAAACAATCTGGCGTGTAATATTTCTGTTGGCAGGCTTGAACATAGGCACTCAATGTGCCCTTTACAGTTTGGAGTCTTCCGTGAAGGTTAAGCCAGTCATCTGCGGAATCCTTTTTACCAGAAAGGCAATGTAGAATTCTGATGAGTCCTTCGATCTTTCATATACTCCAAAAATACACAAGTTCTCCTTACAATTTCTATCTTCCAATTCGGCTACATCCTTCTGTAGAGTTTTAGTTGTTTGCTGTAATTTGTGGACATCCTTACTAGAGAAAGCAGAGTCATCTTCAAGAGCGCTAATTTGTGTTTTTGCGGTGAACACTTTGGTGTTTACGTTATTAAAGTTAGATCTATTTGCACATTAATCCCGGTGCATTATATCAGTATTTAGCCTTGGTGGATTTTGCCAGTTCATGGACTTCAGAAAGTTTTTTAAGAATCATCTCCATGGTATTGTGTATGTCTGCTTTCCCCTTGTTAGGTGAGTCAGGAAGCGTGGGATCCGCTTTGGAGCATTTATGACTTGCCTTGAATTATTTTTCTGCCATGGTTTTAGCAGAAGAAAAACAGTCTAGATGGTTTGTGAGGCTGGATAGGGTTGTAGTAGGCACATCCCAAAGTTATTGCTGTCAATGCTCAAAGTGGAAGCCAGAATTGTACAGTGAGTCATGCAAAGAGCACTGGTCACAGGTCTCATACATACAACATCTGTGACATCGATCCTCAAATGAGATAGACTATAACATAGCAGTGTTCCTACATATCATCTTTTTGTCAAAAACAGGCATACTAAACCAAGGCCAGGGAATGGTGGAGCAACCACATTGGCCTAATTGAGCAGGATTCAGAATTATTCAAAATCGAGCTAGTATAGAGCCACGTGGCTGGTCACCATCTTAAGGTCAGGCAAGGAAAAAGAAGGCTCACAAGAGTCTCCATGGAGCACCCTTACTCAACCACACTCAAAACTGAATGAAAATACACTCCATCAAGGTGGCGTTAGTTGGCTTACAGGGTAACTTGCCACATAGAGGTTGCCGGGCCACATCTGAAATCGGCAGCCATTTTGGAGTCAGCATTCAGTCGCCTCACAGAGACAAACACACATAAATAAAATAACTGCAGGGCATCCATAAAACTGCACGCAAGTAGGTTCTTCATGTGCCCACAGTCTTACGATGCCCAGATCTAGCAGTCACGTCACGCAGGACGGATTGCAGACCCAGTCGATAGTCTTTTGTGATACAAGGCAGCAGCAAAATCAAGCCGTTGTACACTGTACTGTTCAAGCCGCACCCCCTTGAATAGTGTTCTCTATTAGCAAGAGCGCCTGTATGTGTAGAATGTGTATACTTACATTACAAGTGACAATAGTTTTCTCTCAGTGGACTTGGAAATCAGTATTAAAGCTACGTTCCCAATTATTCTGGGGAGAGAGGACCTTTTTTACTCAATAGGAACTTGTCTTTCTATCAAACTGCAGTTTGGGAACATCCTGGCCTCTCAGAAATACAAGCTATCTTTACAAGCAATCCCAAGCTATTAGCCTTCAGCATTCTGGTGCATGCTGCATATTGTGCCCTCTTTACCAAGTCAAGCCTTACAGTGCTAATTATTTTTAGCAAAGATTTTCTAAAATTGAAATTTCTTTAATCGCTTGGGTGCTATGAATATACTTTAGACTTCCATAGCACAGTTGCTCAGATGCTATGAATGGGTCCAGCACATCCTGGCAGTTGTGGTGGGAAATCCCACTGGTGTGAGCACCAGAGGGATTTCCCTTTTTCCCTTTTTAGTTTCAGTTCGGCTGCTCGGGAGGACCATGTTTTTTGGTTTGTAGTGATAATTGTTATGCATAGGACGCTGATGTCATTACATACAAAGTGAAGGCGAAATGAGACGATTGTCTGATTTTACTTTCACTCCATTGGTGCTCGGGGGACATAACATATCTCAGCCACCTGAGCCCCGAATTGAATGGATGAGTCTCCCATTTCCAATGGTATCCCTTCCTAGTGGATCCCTGCTTGGAGAGCACCACAAGAGGGCAAGCATCGATCTACCCACTGGACACTAGAGACGGTTTTGAGATGGGAGCAGCCATCCTGGCAATGGACCTTTGCCCCTCCCCCACAGACTATGAAAATCTTTCTGCCAGCCCTGACCGCCACCCCGTCCCGAGGGCATAGGGAGGAGGTTTTCACCTAGACACTAGAAACCTGGTGAGGGCCATACAAGTCTTTTTACATTGGACTGCCCTGGGTGTCTAGTTTTCAGAAATGTGTGGGTTTGGTAGGTTCTCTAGGAGCTGGCTGAGATAAGGCCCAAAATCCAATGATACTCAAATTGCAAGAAAATAATTGGCTTGAGTGGAAACATTTGATCTGTCCAAGTTGCTTTTTCAGTCTTTTGCTTTTGGGGCAGTAGGGCCACCCACTCACGTGAAGTACAACATTTATCAGGACGTGGGGGTACACTGGGTGGTAGGAAATATGTGTCTCCGTTTCAGATTCCAGAACTTTCCCGTATAGAAATGTGAGGCAAATATGTGTTTTGGGCCAAAGTTTGGGGTTTGCATGGTCTCCTGGTAAGAAGACCTGGTGAGAGCAACACCCATCCCTGGATAACCCAGGTATCTAGTTTTCAGAAATGTATGGCATTGTTCCCTAGGTAGTGACTTAGCTAGGGCACAAAATCAACAGCTACCCACATGGTAAATGAAGCATGGACTTGGCTGGTTGAAATATGATGTATCCAGGTCAAGTTTCTGGGCTTTTTGTATTGTAGACGCTGGGCCCAGCCAAACAAGTGAGGTACAATTTTTGTAAGGAGGCATGTGGGAACACAGAATAATAGAAAATTCATTATTAACAATTAGATTTTGCTGAATTTATGACTTTCAAATGGGAGCCAGTGTGCAAGAAAGACAACATTATTGCAAAATGACCTCTGAATTACGTGATAGTATAGGTAACCCCAGACTCAGAGGTGTACACATAACCACTGCTCCCAAACTCAGTAGCTGGTGTACATTTCAGAAATACATAGGTTTCCTTCATACCAATCTTTATACTTTACCATATGAATTTCTCTATACTTGGTACACAATGAGAAACCCCTGTAACATGCAACTCAATTGTTGGCTCTGGGTACCTCAGTTTCTTGAACAACCTGCAAACCCTATATATTCCTATGACGAGAAGAGTGTAGATGGTGGAGTGGTTTAATGTTATTGTGAATCAGCCATTGTGATAAGAATATATACACACATGTTATTGCAAGTTACTGCTTTTCCTACTCATTTTCAATTTCAAAAGTTAGTTTCTTTGATTGATCTACACAAGTGACCCCCTTGCTCAATTCAGAATTTGGTCTACCTTTCAGAAATATACAGCTGTACTGGATCATCCATGGGTTTCACACCTGTTACCACAACAAACTGGAATTAGGGTGAAAGCCCACACATTAGGAAAAATGGGCTACTTCTTACAAAAATGCCAAAACTGTGTAAAAAATGTTTTTTATTCAGGACTGCTTGTTCCTGAAAGCTGGGAAGATGATGATCTTAGCACAGCAAACCTTTCATGGATGCCATATTTAAGAAACAAAGCTAGACAGCAGTTTATTACCATTTTGCACACAAAAACTAAATGTAGCTATATTTTGGCTATTTTCTTGGTCCACTCCAAGGGCATCTACAAACCTTGATTACCCTTAGAATACCAATGATACTGGGTGAAAAAGATGCAAATTTGACATGGACACCTTAAAAGGAAAATAAAAGTTCTGTGAACATGAACACGAATATCCTAAAGTCCAAAAAGGGCTTAGCATTCTAGGAGGAAAGGAGTTAATATACTATGCTATATGTGTTTATAATATTTACTTAGTGCTCATTCATGATCACTATTGTGTTAATAGAAGCTGTAATAGTTTTCTGTATGGTATACATTACATTGGTTTCAAACAAAGCCTTATTACACAAATGCTTCATATTTCTTGTGCTGTGTTGGAGAAAAGAAAAAACAAGCATCAGTTACAAACCGGAAAAGCATATGGACCCTAAATGAAAAATGGACAAGTGCACAAAGAATAAAAAAGTCACAGTTCTATTATACACACTACTGGAGTACTGGATGATCAAAGCACTATATTTAAATCACAGACCAAAGGATTTCCAGTTAGAATATCTTTCTGAACTGTCCCATTAGGGATTAATACATTGGTGTGTGTGGAAACGAGCCATGGAGAGAATGGCTATTCCTTGAATGTGTTACGTATGTACAGGGTTCCACTTTGCAAATGTATAATGTGAATTCATGGCAAATATACATGGGATTTATGGATAAATGTATCCCAGCAAATGAGAGGATTGCACTGGGGCAAAGAGTGGTATTGTGCTTGCTGTGGCTGGTGATGCACAGCTCATAACATCCCCAGACTGTGTTAATATAACACAGCTGTAGTCTATGCATATGATCCTCTGATGCTACCTGTAACAGCAGCTATCTGCAGCAATGAATTACTAGGAAATGCTGGTGTTGCTGGGGCTCTGTAGTCAGGTAAGCCAATTCCTGTCTCCCCAATCCCATGGAGCCTTCCCTGGATGATGAGACTTCAGTGGAGTGACCTGGAAAGTGAGCGAAGAGGAGGTAGAATGCAATATGAGCCTAAGGTATGGTGGAGAAGACATACAGAGGACACCAAACAGGGGAAAGTGTTTTTTGCCCCTGGAAACACCCACCATTTTGGATTGGGGTTACTGCTATTTGATGCTTCATTCCAGCAGATGGAGGCAGCCACTAAAATTGCCTGAAATAATATTTCAGCTAAGCATTGAATGTTGGAGGAAAGGCTGTACTGCACTGACATTTATCTTGATGGTGTAAGGCAGAAACTCACAAATTCAAATAAACATCTGAGCCACACTACAGGGGAATCATGGGTGGCCAAGGAATATCACACTCCTCATCCCTGTGATACTCCTACCTAATTCTAAACTTGAGTAAAAGAGGACCCAGGCAAAAGGGGATTGGGAAGATATACAGGGCCAGCACTAGGCAATGGTTGGTTATCTGTGGAAACAGAAATAGATTACTTCAGATATTGTGATGAATGGGAATTTTATACGCACAAAAATACTCTTGCCGCTTACCCTAATGCTTTTTGAACTTTCTTGGCTGCCTACATTCTGTTACAACATATACATATTCTTTGAAGTAAACACTCTGTTTTGAAACACAATATGTCTGTTAACTACAAAGGAAAGAAAGAACAAAGCTGAATATTTACAAAATTCCTAATTTGCTATTTCCAAATTGCGATTCCATAGAAGTCGCTATTTGGGAATCACAAACTGTATGTATTTACCTGCTGATTCCAATAATAGCAATTCCCAGTGATTCACATTCGAAATAAAGAAATCTCAATTTAAGAAATCGCAAAATTGTGATTTACTTATAGGAAATCGCAAATTAGGAAAAGCCGTATTTGTGATGCAGAATGTTAATGTCAGGCAAGGAAGTTTACAGATATAGGGTGCGGCCACTAGCCTGAAACCTATCACGGTGGTTGAAGGAAGGAGTGCTCCTGGCTCACTGCCTGAATTGGTTTTTTGCAATTCCTCTTCAACACCATGTCCAAGGAAGACGGGGACAAGGATGCTGGCAGCAGGAGGAGGAAAGTCAAATTCTCTGGGAAGGAGTTGAAGCTTCTTACAGAGGAATGTGTGACACACATAGACCAGCTGTTTGGAAAGGCATCCTTTAGTGTTCCAGAATCCCAGAAGACCAAGAAATGGACCAGCGTTCTGGATAAGGTTTACTCCTTTGGGGTGACTCAGAGGACCATACCTGAGTTCAGGAACGGGTGGTACCACCTGAGGTCCTGCACGAAGGAGAAGGTTGTCAGCAGGATGGCTGAAGGATGTGGAACATATAGTGGACCCTCAAACTACCCCCTCCCACTCCCATGGAGACACTTATTGAGGGGACCCTGGAACCAGAATGTGTTGCAGGAGTGTCTGATTGACACCTACAATACTGCAAACACCAGTGAGGATAAGTCATCTTACCTTTACTTAACATTACATAATGTTATCAAATCCAAAAATCCAAAACATTACAGCATAAATAGCTCTATTGAGATGCTTGCCCTAACCTGGCAATGCATCATGGGAGATGTAGTGCACATAAGTTGCTTGCTGTTCTGTGTGCTGATGACTACAACAAGCATATATGTACAACATAACATGTCACATACACATGTTAAAACATTATTATGTACAAAGATAAACCATTTATTTACACTAACCTTTCCAAAGATCACACCCAGGACGTGTCCGAAGCATGTGATGCTGAATGGGTACAGACTCACATGTTGAAGTTGAGGTCAGAATATCACCATCTACTTAGCCCATCACACCAATTCCAACTGCCAGGAAAGCAACCAGATCATCATTCCGACTTAGTGGACAGTGATGAGGGATGATTGCAGAGCAGGGACATCATAATGACCGTGGGCTGGACACACAGACAGTGCAGAGGCCAAAAATCAACAGTCCACAGTAAGAATATGTCAGAAGACATGTTGAAGCGGTGTCCTGTGTTTGGTGGCTTGGAGAGGTCCATCATCTCTGCACAGTGCCACAAACCTAACAAATAAGGGTAGTAAATAGGTATCTGCAACAAATGTCTAGGCCGATGCAACAATTGGAGAAAGGGCAGGAACCATGGCTGGCTGCAGTTGGAGAAGGAGCAGCGTGTGCAGCGACAGAGGCCCAGGCAGTACCAGGTGAGATTTGATCCCTACACACGGTCTATCAACCGATTGCCAGTAGCCGCTAACACACTAGACTGTGAACATACAGAATGACATGGGGTACTGCTGTCAGGACGTTTCACGTGGGCTAGTGCAGGTTGACCACAGCCCTTGAGAATATTCAGAGCCATAACATCTGTATCCCCAACATCCTGCCCCAACCTGAAAGCGAAGAGGGCTCGAGCCTCAGTGGACATCCGTTCAGCAGGCATGCAGTTACAGCCATTCAAGCCGACACAGATCTGCAATGGACATGTCAAAAGTACCACAGCCTAGTGCTGCTGACAAGACACTCAACCCCAGAGGCTTACGGAAGTGAACCACTGAACACTCAGATAAATGAGTCACCTTTGTTTCACCTTACCTACTTTGTTGTATTTTTGTCACTATTGCATCCACAAGGATACAGCTCATCCTCGAGTAAAACTGTGTTGTTGCTACTTGAATAAAAGGTGGTCTCTCAGTTATGCACCAAGCATTACAATCAGTTGTGCTGTCTCATTATGAGACATTTTAATTACTCTTTCCTCAGAAATAGTTGTTGGTGATCTCCGTGCCTCGTGCTCGCCAGTCTACTGCATGTGTACCCTCCTCCTGTACCTGTAGTGGTGGTAACTCATCATCTAAGTCAGAGTCAGGCTCAGGCTGTACGGAGATGGTGTGCAGATCATTCTTAATAACAATATTATGCAGAATGGCACAAGTGGCTATTATCTTGCAGCACGTCTCCAAATTGTACAGTAGTGCCCTGCCGTTCTTATGTAGGTAGCAAAACCGGGACTTGAGGGTCCTAAAGGCCCTCTCGATGATTGCATGTTTTGCCCTGTGTGCACTATTGTATTGCATTTTACTTCTTCCCCTTGGAGTCAGGAATGGTGTGAGTATCCAGGGATGAAAGGCATATGCACTGTCACCTTAAGAGCATGAGAAGGGAAATCATTAGGTCATATTACACACACGTTCTGGCCACTGTATCCATTCAGTGTGAGATTCTCTTAGGAAACCATGGTCAAATTCACCCTGTGAGAGTTGGTTTTGTATTCCACTGTGGCGGAACATGAATGAGTCATGGGTGCTGACCTGGAATCTGGCCATAAGGTCTGTTGTGATACGGAAGGCATCACAGAATACCTGCACATTGAGCGAGTGTGAGCTTTTCCTGTTCCTATAAATTAGTTCATTTGCTGAAGGGCTTACGGCAATATGTGCTCCATCAACACAGCCTACAACCAACATTGGGGAACTGTGATACCCTGTAGAACATCAATTTGGTTTGTTGCAATAATTGAGGTAATTGGGAAAAGATATACATTTGTTCAGTTTACTTACCATGATGTTTAGAAACAAACGAAAGATCCTGGAAAAGGCACTTAGTGACATCTACCCATCCGACACTGCTATGACCTCCTGGTAACTGCCAGAAGTTAAGATGTGTAGGCAACACAATACCTGCACATGTTGTGGTATTGTGTTACTTCTGAGTGGTGGGGCCTGTAGCTGAGGTTGTGTCTGAGCAATTAAATCAAGAATTAATTGACTACTGAGTCTGTACTGCTCTTACATCTCCTCCTCAGTCTTTTCAAACAGGGTGACACTCACCCTAAAAATCCTCTCCTGTTTCATCCTCCTTCTCCCTCTCCCAGCCAAAATCGTCATCCTCCTTATCAGAACGTACAAAGCTGCCTAATGCATTTTGGGTGTCTTTTGTATTTTGCACCTGGTTACCACCTGATCTGATTCAATGGTAATTGCATTTCCTAATTTCCCGATTTGCAACTAATGGCAATTAGGAAATCCATTGTACATGTGGGTAGCAAATCACAATTAGGAGATCCCTAGTTTGCGATTTCCAAAATGTGATTTCTACAAGATAGGAATCGCATTTTGCACCACCGCAAATGCCTTTCGTACATAGCAGAATAACATTTAGCATTTCCTAACAGCCCGAAATTGTGATTTGCACCATTAGGAAATGCAAAATCCCTTCATGCATATAGCCCAAAGTGTTGCATTTGCACATTAACAATTTTCCCTTCCTGCACATTTTACCTTTTTTCATGAAAGTCTATTTTATAAGCCCATCAACAGATACTGTTCAGTGACTTGCCAGGCATTCAAAAATGAACATACAAGAAATAAAATTAATCACTGGTTGCAGTCACTTTTAAACAAGTAAATGCCATGTATTTAAATAATCTCTAAAGCAAAGATCATGTTCCTGCATTGAGAATTCCATCCAAACAAAAACAGCTTTTAAAGTGTGTTTCCATTTCACATTCCATTTCACCTTACCAGCTTGTAAATAACTGTTCTAAATCTTCAAATTCTTTTGTTAACTCTACAAGTCAAGCAGCAGAAAACTCATAAATCGAAAGGTGACCTTTGTGAGCTCTTGCAGTTAAGCAACAAAAACCTTGTAAATTCAAAGGAAGAAATAAGCAGATGTTGACCCTTGCAAACTCTTATTCACACCAAGAGCCTTTAGGTAACACATCACTGCACTAACAAAGACTAGTTCACAGTTCCAAATAGAACTTCAATATGGTTTGAGCCTGTGGACTAGTTCATTACTGCAATTCCTTTTGATTCGTGTGACTATTCCTCCAAAGGCAATCCCTGAGCCAATAAATGAGAGTTAGTTTCTTGCTGGAAGGTTTCATTGAGGAAATGACCTCAACTGAATGAAAAGATGAGTCTTAGTAAGTCTTTCCAAAACATAATTTCTCAAATAACAACTACAGAATCTTCATTTATGACAGAAACAAACTTTGTATCAAGCACGTGGGAATTATTGGAGCCACCTGACATCAAAGAGTGCCAGTATTTTTGTTTATATATTACCACAGGGGGATGGCTGAGATTCTGTTCTTTTAGACCTCTGTCAACGGTTCAGTGTTGCAATTCTACTGTCTCCTATGCATTAATAGAGTTCTAACTAATAGAAGGCCTTATAATGTCAACTAATAAAATCCCACAACAGTTATTTTTCTCAAATACAGTTAGTAACAAGAAACAGCCTGCAGCTACACTATATGGGAGAATATTATGACTGAACTGAAAAATATTAAACCCAATATAAACACTGTGTAATTCTGCAAAACAGAAACCAACAAGGAAATCAAGACGCTCCAGGGGGAACTTACTTCTCTTAGTGGGCAAATAGACAAATCTGAATGGATATTAGAAGCTTTGAAAACTAAAGGCCTGAATTAGATCTTGGCGGTGTTGCCGCAAGCCGTGTCGATGGCAGAACCAAGAAGACTGTCAAGTCGACATTGTTCTGCCTGCTGTATTTAAATGTTACACGTCTGCAAGCAGAGGACTGGTGACAGATTGCTGAAAGAGGGAGATGGCGGCGGTATGCAGTGGAGCCATAGGTGTCCCCCTGCCCTACACACTAAACAACACACCACATACACACCATCATCCTTTACAAATCCTACACAACGCAACATGTACACGCCGAAAACACACATTGACATACATCCATGCCACAACATACACACACCATTGACACTGCTTTCACACATGACACAACCACAACAACTACACACTCAGCTACAGAAACATACTCGCACAACTACACACATCATAACAATGTCCACCACACAACAACACTCACCTTAATATGTTGCACAACAACACAACACACACAACATCGATCTCACATGTAAGTGACACAAGTACAGACATAACCACATCACCCACTCCTGCATCCCTCGCACCTCCACCACCCAATCCACACACACATGTTCACATACACACACATATACCTGTACTGACTCACATACACAACAGACGGCACAAACCTACCCATACAGGTCCCCTTGCAATTCCCCTGTCATCCATTGTGAGTGGCCCGCCATTGTGGTGCTAGCATTCATCTGACAATGAATGATGACACCACAATGACAGTTGTGTATGTGTGCTATATGTGTGTTGTGCCAGGATGTCCCCAGCCATGTGTGACACCATTGTGTACCTCATATATGCATGTCACATTTTTTAAAATTACTGTGATGAATATTCCTGCAGTGGTCTCCACCACCCATGCAGTGCCCATCCAACATATCCTGGCAAAGCGGTGTCCCTACCTTTGAGTCCGGTGAAGGGGGGTGGGTTTGTGTTTTCTCTCTGGGTCGGTGACAGCAGTACCAACAGGTGTTGTCCAGTTGTGTCCGGTCGAAGACGGGAGTGGAATGGGGAAAATGGTGAGTTTTCACCCTTTTTTCCCCTCCAGTCTGCCAACTCAGACATGGAAGTTGGACCCCCACTTTTTTCTTGGTGGTAAGGCACATCCAAATCTGCACAAGGGGAAGAGTGGCTGGGTTCCCACGACATCCACTTTTCCCTCTTCCGCCGTTGACGGGGACGGTGTTTGTGGTGGAGCCGGCGGTTCCAATGCTGGCTTTCGTCTATGGGATCGCCAACATCTACATTTGGGGGTGGACCGTCACGGTGGAGGATGGGTTTTCCATCGAAAATTCAACAATGGGACCGTTACCGCCAACTTCTAAATGAGCCCCTAAGCTTTTTGAAGCACCAGCTCTAGAGATCATACTTTGGAACTTACACCAACATATAGTAAGTTTAGGCTATATCAGAATTTGTGGACTCCCAAATACAATAGAAGGCTAGGCTATGTTAAAAGTTCTTATCGCATTTGTAACCATGCTTCTTAAGAAGAAATTCTGTCCTCCATTTAGAGATCAGAGAACTCATAGATTATTACTGAGAAGTTAGGCAACAATCACACCTAGTTATAGCCTGTATTTTGTTATATTAACACACTAGGATGATCCCGCAAACATAAAAAAACATGGGCCATATACATTTAAAAGACATACTATTTAATTTGTCAGCGAACTACTTACAGGAAACCAACTTCCTCTAGAGAACAATTACTGTACTATGTCTGATAATTAAAAATAAGAAATAAGGTACACTGTACTGGACCTGGCTATGATGTTGGGGACCATAAATGGGAGAACTAGAGAACTCACTGATCCAGGTGAGCTGGAGCAATATTGGAAAAATATCAATGTACCTCCTATTGCAATGGAGATCCCCCTGAAGGAAAATCATGCAAGCGTAAGTAATGGTGCAAACGACTGCCATAGTCAATGCAGAGATGATAACAGAGACACGAATAAGGACATGCCCTCAGCTAAGGAAAGTGACAAATGCAGATCTCTGCTAAACTATAGGTAGAAACAAGAGCAGATACTAATACCTAGACTTTCTATATCATCAATCATCAATCACCCCAATACCATTCTAATATTTTGCCCTATATATATATATATATATATACATATATATATATATGTGTATATATATATATATATATATATATCATTATATATATAATAATTTGTGATGGCAGACACTACAGAACCATTAGAGCTCACACATGGAGATCTTTATTTCATTCAGCCGAATGCGCAATACTTGATATAATTAGTAGTTTGGACACTATTAAGTATTATCCGAACCTCTCAATAAATCAGCTAGACCATCAAAAGGTAAGAGGAGCACTAAATGCCACCTGAAAATGATAATTTACTGCTTTAACACATACAAACATAATATTTACCACCCTTCTGAATCAACTATTATTGTTCACATATAAGACTGATAAATCATGAAGCACCAATTAAAAAACTGGCAATTTGTTCAGTCACTGGTAATGGGCTTACCCATTATATAAAAAGGAAGTTAGTGCTATCTTTCCTAGCGATTAAAAAGAGAGATTGCCTTAGTGCAATAGACACTCTTCTCAATAGCAGAATAAGAGAATTTTAAGAGACACTGGATGGGAATAGTAATCACTTCAATAGGAATTAACTTTAGAACTACTAATACCCATAATCAATCTTTGCATAGCTGGAAAATGGATTAGCCTTCCTGCTCCACTAAAGACTTGCCAGTTGGATACCTATCACATAGACAAACCTGGAATGCAGATATATATTTGGCAAATAATAATGCAGACTAATACTTTCATTGAAGACTTGATGCATGCACCAAATAATTCAAAACACCAAGTTTGTTAACTCTAAACAAACTGCTTATAGAGGTTGGACCCACTAAAGTGGTTATAGGTGGTGAGTGGAATATCACCATTGACCCCTTAATTGACAACAATGGCCACACAGATATTAAGAGTAATAATGACAGAGGTGCCATGAAAGATTTAATGGCTGATCATGCATTACATGGTCCTTGCTACTCCTGTACTCCACTACCAGGGACTATACTTTCCCATCAACAGCACACAGCACACATTTTTGCATAGATTTCTTTCTTGTGAATGGTGCCATGTTTTAAAAAGTATTGGACTGTGAATCAGTCTCAGTGGTATCTCAGACCATGCACCAATTCATATTCTTTTAGGCTTCCAGTTGTTTACCTCTAACTCACATATATGGTCAGTGTATGTTGTGAACTACAGAACACCTGAAGGAAAAAAAGGAAGTCGCAGGGTATACTTATGGAACAAATGGATCTCAGTGAACACTCTATTTGCTTCCCCACAATTCATGTGGGTGGCTGGAAAGGCAAATATAAAAGGTCACCTGATTTTATCCAAAATATTGATAAGAAAGAGAGAACTGACAATCAGGCTGAAATCCGAAGTAAGAGCCTTGCAAATCCAATATAGACAGTCCCAAACAGAAGCAATCCTGAGAAACTTTCTAAATATAAAATATAAACTGAATATCTTACACTTAACTACTGCAGAGAAAGCACTAATGCACCTTAAGAATAGAGTGTTTGAACATGGCGAGAAAGGAGACCATCCTAGTAGTTTATAATGTGAGAGCAAACTGTTAACATATGCAATGGAGGTTATACAGGATCTTAAGTGATTTTAAACAAATGTGTATACCTCTGAGACATCTGTCATTAACTCTGCAGAAGATAATTTTATGGCCTTATTTTGAACCTCCCTCAAGACCTGTGGGGTGAGATTCATCTTGAGATCTTCAATGCATACATTGTGGAGGTTATCAAATCAGTGGCCTCAGGAAAGGTTCTGGGGAAGACCGGGCTTCCTATTAGAATTTTATAGAGCAACAATTACACTATGTGTTCCTTTTTGTGTGAAGCTCTTTCGAGATATGATGAGTCTGAGAACTTCAGGCCAGAATTAAACAAAGCCTTCATCTCCTTGATACTGAAAACTGGAAGGGGCTCTTTCTTCTGTCCTAATTATAGACCTGTCTTCCTTCTCAAATATGGCATGACAATTCTAGCAAAGTTTGGCACTGAGACTGATCAAAGTTATGCCACTGCACATACACAGGAAGCAAGTGGACTTCATGCCTCACCATTCATCTCAGAATAACATGGACATGATGACATGGGCTGTGGAGAACTGCACATGAAAAGGATGAAAAGGAGGTTCTCTCACTGAACGTTGAGAAAGCATTTGATTGAGTGGCGTGGCACTACTTATTCCTTACCATGGATAGATTTGGTCTAAGAAGACAGTTTGTCCCAGTGGCCCAAAGCTTGTATCAAAACCCAATAGTGTAGATCAACTTCAATGATATGATGTCAAATAATAGTGCAATCAACAGGGGTGCTAGCCAACGATGCCCATTATCTCCTTTTCTATTTGCACAAGGGACATTCGCAATAGCTATTCTAAAGGTCAAAGTGATTAAAAGGATCCAGTTACTGTTAGGTGAATGCAAACTAATACACCAATGCCTTCTTCCTGACTATCAGTGATCCTTGCACATTGATATTGAACATTATGGACCTCATTTCCAATTTTTTTTATTTTGTGGGATAGAAAATACATTGGTATAAAAGTGAAGCGATGACAGTGACCCTTCTCATGACAGAAAATAAACTTTTGGGGTTGCCATTCAGATGGACCTCACACAAGCCAAGCTAAAATAGCTTGGAATACTAGCTGATAGCGATATCTCCAAAGTAGTTACTGACAGGGCACTCTGTCTCCTAGAGCACACTAAAAACAAACTTTTAAATTGATGTAATTACAGATATGCTGTTGGGCAGGATCCTGCTGTGAAAATGGTGATGGTTCAACTACATTTTTAGCATGTTATCGATTAGAATCCCGCACGATATTACAGTAATTTGAGAACATGCTAAAAAAAACTGCACGTGGGGATTAGTTTCTCCTAGATTGGCAATGCTGCATCTGTATGCCACCACCACACCAGGAGGCCTGTGAGTACCATACATGACAACACACTGTTTGGCACACTCTCTTTCTCAAATGGCCTATCTCCTAAATCCCGATATGAAATCCCCAGTTAAAAAAGGGCAGAGTAATCAAAGAGATTTATATCACTCCTTAACTTTTTATTCACAACTGAAAAACTTGATAGAACCCAAAAACCCAGTGCTTATGGTGAATGTATAATGTGTGGAGAAAGGTGCACAGAGCAAAGGGGGGAAAATGTATCTTTACATATTGATGCCCCCATGTGGAACAAAGCAGAGTTACTGATAAACAGCATTAGAGGAAAGGATGGGAGATCTAAAGTTTTTAAACTCTTGAACATGTCCAAACTACAGAACACACATGGCAAACAACGTTAGAGACGGAAACGGAGTATACAGATGAGGATTGGACAGATTTTCTACAAATGCATTACAGGTGCTTGGAAGAAGCACGATTGTAATTTAGCTGTTTTAAAGCATAAGAGGAATGGCATTGGTCCCCATATAAATTATACCGTGTTTAGATGGCACCCACCTCAAATTGCTTGAGCTACAGCCAACTGGGGGAGATACTGTAGACTCTGGAGTTGTCCAGCGGTACAGCCCAGTTGGGATAGTATTTGGTCCGATATGTCTAGTAAGACTAATCTTTGGATCACTCTCCCATCTGTGTTGGTGCTTCTGCCTAATAAATGGCATCACCAGATATGACTAATTTTAAGAAGAAGTGTCTTGATACTGCTTTAGCAGTTGCCAAACTACCCATTCTACGTAGATGAAAATGGATATGTGTACTCACCAATATTGAGTGGTTGACATTTCTTGCTGATATGGCAGTGCATAAGTGACTGATATGCATATCAACCTCATGCTTATGTCGAAATTTGGAGACCATACTTGGCAGACTGTCCATAGGGGGCCAAACTTGCGGCATGGACAGTTCACATTGAAGAGACCCTGGGATTTGACTTTCTATGATGATATCACAATAATGTTCTAGGCCACTGGGTTGCAAGCTGAATTTCGGTGGCCCGCAAAAGTACAAGCAAGAAATAAAGATGCCTTTAAATTCTGTACTTATCTTCTCACATTTGCTGCACTTCAAAGAAAGAGGTCCGATGTCATGCTATGTCTTCTGACAATTGCTGCCTATTATTTCAACGTGTGGATTGGTGTTAACAAACATCTCACTTTGAAGTCAGAGAAAATATTAAAGCAAGTTATGTGACAACCTTGCTAGGATACAGGGAGTCTGAAAGGAAAGGATGTTGAATGTACTTTTTTGGAACATATAACAATATGTGAACTGCACACATTAAGCAGTTAGGAAAGGAAAAACTAAGTACTTTTTGTAATTCTGAAGTGTGATGAAAACAAAGATATCAGTAGGATTATAATAAATCAAGACACCTTAGTGATGCGCAAATGATAAATATTCACTGAAGCCCCATTTCCACACATTATCATTTGTGTGCAATGTAATAAAACTCAATTGTGAAATTGTGGTGATTGTAAATGACAATGTGGTACCACACAATGCTTTAGTTGCATTAAAAATTCGCCTGCCTCATGTGCAATAAAGCTAGGTGTGTGATGACAGTTTGTTAATCTAAAAGTTAGGTCATGGTTCTAAAAAGTTTGGGAAGCATTGTTCTGGGCATTTTACCTGTCCTTAGGCTGGCCTTTTTTATATTCGTATTGTTGATGTGAGCCTACTTCTTATTGATGAAGTGATAGAAAATTGGGGCTTGGTTTGTTGTATTGTTTATGTATGCCATTATCTTTGACAGTACATTTCAAGCAGGGCTGTGTGGAAGTATTTTCCAGTATCACACTGACAATCTTGCATTGTATTGTGTGATCTTGTACAGAGGTTGCTTTACACAGAAAATGGTGTATTGATGACTTGTAATATTTAAATAAAAATCAAAAGTATAAAGCTTACAAAGAGTAAAACCATTCTTAGATTGAGTTACTTTAATGAACTTCATTGAAGGTTTGGTCCTTCTGTCAAAAAACATTCATGAAATATTGGGTTAGAATATTTGAAATACTAGTTAGTTCTATAAAGTGGTCATTGATTTCAGTAGACGATCTTGCGTTAAATTCACCTGTAACATCCAAAACATGCATTTTATATATTCATGGATATATTCTTCGATACGTACATCACAACTTCAAGACTATGGTCACAGTTTGAGCCTCAGGCACTATACATTTTAAATACAAATAAGTATTTTTAATTTGCTCTCTGACTCAGAAGCGGTGCTTAAATGATTTCCTATTACATTATTGTTGATTAGTCACCTCTTGTTGTGGTACCAGCATACAAGAGAATTCAACGTGTTTAAACCTAACATTGCATGCCGTAGATACTTTTCCTCGCTCTTTTCAATAATCTTAAAAATTGTTACTATTCTGGAATTGTAAATGGCAGGTTTCAAGAATAATTAGTGTGCCAGTTCTTAGAAGCCATATTTTGCAAAAGAAATTGACTCTTAAAATCATATTCCACCCATCTCTTTTTGTACTGTTTAAGCTCCACCCTCACGTCGTTAGAGTGCATCTGCTCTGTGAAGACAGGACCAGGGAGGAGAGTCGACGGTCAGTCTGACAGTGGTTTGCTTGGGATCAATAACAAGTTCCTTTAGTGACTACACATCTGCGACTCAAGTCAGTGTTCTTTTGCACTTTCTGATTTGCACTGCTGAGCATCTGTTCCAAGTCAAGATAAATACTTTGACTCAGGTTCATCTTAGGTTGGACACACTACAAAACAGTGAACCTCTTATTGCTGCTTAAGGGTGAAAGGTAATTGAAAAATGGCTTCTGTTTAAGAGTTGTGACTTAATTACATACACCTCTGAAATATAATCTTACCATCATTCAATAGACATATAATATAATATAGTTTAAATTGTGCAGCTGCAGGAAGGGCCTGAATATGCTTGCTTGATGCCCAATCCCACATGAGACAAATTTAGTGGCGTGGAATCATATCCTGCACAACAGTGGTTTACAAGAGATATAACTGGACGGGAATTTCATTTCCACAGCTAACTTATAATAAGCTTGATTTTAATTTATGTTGCTCCCAGTGCCAGCCTAGTGAGCTGCCTCAATGTCAGGATTATTTAATGTTAACAGGGACTGTACTGGGAGTAAAGGGAACCCATTTTAAACAACACATACAACTGGGTTTACCTGACCTCATACCACAGCAGAGTTAATAAATAAAAAAGTTCAGAGATCAGAAAAAGTCAGGAACCCAAGTGGCAGTTTGAAATATTTACACCATTGAAGGGCTATGTGTTGGCCAGGGGGTGATTATCCTTCTTCTTACCTCTCAACAGCCTCTTAGTTGATGGTAGGTGGCGTGGGGTAGGAAAATCTTCTTCCATGATGTTACCTGAAAGTATCGAAGGCAAGAATAACGTGCTTGCCACCAACACTGTCCTTCCATTAGACCAGAGACTGTTGTGTGTCATCACCATTATTTGCATCCTAGCAGATTCTGCTTAGATGCTGGAGCATTGCCAGCAATACCAGGGCCACTAGTAGCACTTGTGCCATCGGGTTGGAAAGCAGGCCCTCTACCCATTCCACCTCCGTCTTGGAATCCCCATTGCAGTGGACATAAGAGGCCATAACTGTTCAGGTGAAACTTCACTAGGGAAATTAGGCAATACCTGCATATACCTGCAGATGTTTCTACCATCTGTTGATTATGGGACATCCACACATATTTGGTTATTCCAGGGCATATGATACCTCACTGGACATATAAGCCTATCCTGTGCATATGAAGCTATGCCTGCTCATATAAAACAGCGATGTGCATGTAAGTATATATCCATACACTTGAGGCTTTATCTCTGCAAATTATCCTACACTAAAGAAGTTTTGAATTGTTCTGACAATGTATGGCTATACCAAATTAGGCTTGACTAGGGTATTATTCCATCCCTGCTTGCTAGGATGATGCACTGTGCTTATGAGTCTACAAAGCTGTTCTGTGAACATTATTTTTCAGTAGGGCATATGAGACTGTAACTAGCTCTTGAGGCTGTGTCTTGGCTTTCCTGCTATCCCTAGGTAAAGGGGCATTGCAACAGGGCATATGAAGGCAGTGTCTGAGCTTTCCTGCTGTGCCTCTGTAAATGAAAGTTGCAATTTGGCATATGATGGTTATACCTGGGCATTTAATGCTGTTTTTAGGCATAGAAAGATTTAATTTAGCAGTTAAGCCTGTAATTTGGTATTTGAGACTATGGCGGTCATTCTGACCGCGGCGGGTGGCAGTCGCCGCCCGCCATGCGGTCACCGCCAAATGGCCGCTCCACGGTCAGGAGACCGCGGATGCCATTCTGGCTTTCCCGCTGGGCCGGCGGGCGACCGCCAAAAGGCCGCCCGCCGGCCCAGCGGGAAAGACCCTGCAACAAGGAAGCCGGCTCCGAATGGAGCCGGCGGAGTTGCAGGGGTGCGACGGGTGCAGTGGCGCCCGTCGCGATTTTCACTGTCTGCAAAGCAGACAGTGAAAATCTTCATGGGGCCCTGTTAGGGGCCCCACGACACCCGTTCCCGCCATCCTGGTTCTGGCGGTGAAAACCGCCAGAAACAGGCTGGCGGGAAGGGGGTCGGAATCCCCATGGCGGCGCTTCAACAGCGCCGCCATGGAGGATTCCCTGGGCCAGGGGAAAACCGGTGGGAAACCGCCGGTTCCCCTTTTCTGACCGCGGCTTTACCGCCGCGGTCAGAATAGCCCTGGAAGCACAGCCAGCCTGTTGGCGGTGCTTCCGCTGCCCTCCGCCCTGGCGGTCAGAGACCGCCAGGGTTGGAATGAGGGCCTATATGTGGGATCATGAGGGTGTTATGTCTCCAAATGTTGTGAAAAAGTCTATCTGATTTACCGTAAAACTTTCCTTTCTCAGTTATTGAAACAATTGCTGACTCAAAACTCGATTAATGCAATTGCTTGTATCTTGGGATTTCTAAATGTATTACTCAATGTTTTCAAACAGTTCAAAACTGTGCTGCGAGAATTTTTATAATTCTTCCTTTGTGACTATGGGCCAGATGTAGGTAGGAAAAAAATTGCGAGTCGGAAATTGCGAGTCTTTTCGACTCGCAAACAGGTATCCAGCAAGAAGAAGCAACTTCATTTTGCGACTCGCAAATGAAGTCGCACCGCAGATTGCGACCTCGCTAAAAACGAACACGCAAATTGCGAGTGGGTGTCGCAAATTGCGACTGTGCCGCAAATTGCATGCAGGTGCAGCAGAACACTCTGGAAAACACTTCCTGGCTCTTGATGATGACATCACAGCCAGGAAGTTTACAAATACACCTGGGAGGAGGGAGGACCACACCCATTTCCAACTGCTGAACAGCCAACAGGAGGAACAGCAGCAGCAATGGAGGAATCAGCCAGAAAGAGGAAGATCACATTTTCTGAAAAGGAACTGGAGGTGCTGACGGATGAATGCTGTCAGCACCATTATCAACTTTTTGGAAAAGCAGCCCTCAGTGTGCCTGAGTTGGAGAAAAGGAGGATTTGGATGGAAATCCAGGAGAAGGTGAACTCAATGGGGGTGAGCCACAGGAGCATTGAGGAACTTAAAAAAAGATGGTATGACCTGCGCTCCAGGACCAAGGAGAGGGTGGCAGAGCGCCTCCGGGAGATGAGGGGCACTGGAGGAGGCCCATCTACCGTCCCACCACCCACACCCATGGAGGAAAGAGTGCAAGAGACCCTGGAGCCAGAGGCAGTGTCTGGAATAGGAGAGCTGGACACGTCAGCGCCAGGACCATCAACCAGTGAGTACCATGAAACATGCATGTACACCCATATCTGCCATACCCCCACCCACCTAGTACACAGCAGCATGCACAACCAAAATAGCTCCATTTCAGAGTAGCAACCACCAAAATGGTGCATTAGGGGCAATGTAGTCCAGTAGGCAGCTAATAGGCAACAGTTTATTAGGAAGCATACAACAGATGGTAGATACTGACAGTGTGTTCCCTATGTCCCACAGGTCTCCCACAAGACACCACCACCAGCCACACCGTCCAGGGTGCAGAGGTCAGCCACCAGGCAGCACAGGACCCAGGAGCAGCCACCACAGGGACCTGCACCACCTGACCACAGTCCCCTCCAGATGCACCTGTGGCCATAGTGGAGATAGACCCAGCACCTGGTCCCAGCCACAGTGCCAGCCAACAGGACACAGATGCTCCACTGCGTCGCAGGCGACATGTCCATGTCCCTGCAGTGTCCCTGGGAGATGTAGGGGACCCCTCCATGTCCGCCGCCGAGGCAGCACTCATCCAAGGTCAGCGCCTGCAGACAAGGAAAATGAGACTGATTTCAGGGGCCATGCGGCGAATGGAGAGGAATCAGACAACAGGGCTGGCACAGGTCCACACAGAGCTACAAAACCTCAACAGTAATGTAGGTGACCTTGCGCTCTCCATCAGGCAACTAGTGTCTGAACTAGTTACGGAGAGAGAGAGTGCAAGGCACCGTGACCGCCAACTAATCCACCGACTAGACCGCATGGCTGCCTCCATCGTCCGCCTGGCTGTGAATACCACAGGGCTGTCCCGCCGCACAGTCAGTCTACAGGTCGACATGGGCCACTTTGCCAGCGATGTGGCTCGCTGCATGGGACAGATAAGCCACGCTCTGGACATGATGGAGGCACGACAGGTGGCTAGGGCCGCGGCAGACACGCCGCAAGACAGTGAGGAGGGCTCTACTATCAGTAGTGCTTCTGCCACAGACACCAGGGTCTTGCGTAGTGGAAGTGCACGGCAGGGATCTGCAGACGCTCCAGGCACCAGCCATGCTGGGCGTCCCAGGCGTAGGATGTGAGCTACGCACGTACAAACAATGGAGGCACATGAGGTTAATGTGTCCTCATAGTAGGTGGACTTTTACAGCCCCTGATCAATAGTTCATTTCTATAGTTTTTTGGTTCACTTCATTAAAGTTCTTGTTTGTTCCACTTCACACCTGGGCTCTTTGTGTGTGACATTAGTGTGTGTGGTGACAGTTAGCACGTACCTTCCAAAGTATTGGTTTGCAATGTGGTCCCATCTCTGTCTGCCTTGATTTGCAATGCTTCTATCCCCATGATGGCGATGTGGTAGCTCTTGCTCATCATCCTCCGAATCTGGGTCTTCTGGGGTGAGATGTAGCCCACGTCTGGTGGCAATGTTGTGCAGTATAGCGCATGCGCCAACGATCTTGAATGCCGTTATTGGGGCATACTGGAGGGCACCTCCACTTCTGTGGAGGTATCTGAATCTTGCCTTCAACAGTCCAAAGGTCCTCTCTATAACATTTCGGGTCATCCTATGTGCACTGTTGTATCGCCTCTTTGTCTCATTGCTGGGTGTTAAGTACGGGGTAAGTATCCATGGTCGTAGTGCATATGCACTGTCACCTGTTGGGCAAAAATGAACAATGTTAGCTGGGCATGGATGGGTTCCACATTGACCTGTGTGTATGTCTGCAAGGTGTATTCAGCTATACCTAGGAGATATCCGTCTCCAAACTCCCCATGTTCTAGGCGTTGGTGTATCCCACTGTGCCTGAAAATGTAAGAGCCATGTGTACTCCCTGGAAATTTGGCTACCATGTCAGTTATAACATAATGGGCGTCACATACCACCTGCATGTTCAGTGAGTGGGTACACTTCCGGTTGCGGAACAGATATTCCAGATTTGCAGGAGGGTATATTTGTATATGTGTCCCGTCTACACACCCTATTACATGAGGGAAGTTGGCAATCCTGTAGATTTTCAACTTGGTGCTGTTGATTTCTGCCTCATTCCTGGGTAGGTATATGTATCTTGACATGTGTGTGAGTATGGCATCTAGGAATGATCTAAAGAACCGTGAGAGTGCACTTTGGGATACCCCACCTGCCACAGCAATGACCCCCTGATAGCTACCCGAGGCCAAGAGGTGCAGTGAGCATAGCACTTGCACATGTGTGGGGATGGCGAGCCGCGCACAGTCTGGCGTTGAAGCTGCGGATTGAGTAGATCTATTAATTCTAATATTGCTGCACTGCTGAGTCTGTATTTATCATAGATCTCCTCCTCAGTTTGTTGGAATAGTGTCTGTCTGGTTCTGTATATCTTCTCCTGTCTCTGGCTCCTCCTCCTCCTCTGCTGTGCAGCGTGGGCTCTCCCCCTCCTTGCTATCACATATATCTCCGCCATCTTGAGTAACCCAGGTGCCTTCTTGGTCTCCTTTTATACTTTGGTTCTGGTTACCACCTGCTCTGAGTTAGTGGTAAATTGGAAGTGCAAAATGGGCTTTTTGCGACTTGTCGCAATTTGCGAGTGGCTATTACATATGGTTTGCGACTCGCAATTTGCGACTTCCTATTTGAGGGTCGCATAATGGGGTCGCAATTTGTGCGAGTCGGTAATGGCTCGCGTCGCAATTTGCGATTCAGAAATGGGGTTTTTCCATCCCATTTCCGATTTTGCGGGGTCGCAAATTGCGATTCGGGCCATTTGCGACTCGCAATATTTTGCTACATCTGGCCCAATGCTCGCTCCTAGTTTGGAGAAAACACATTGGGTACCTATTGAAAAAAGATCATCTTTCAACAGCCTATGCCCGTGTCATGAATTATTATATGTTGTATGAGAAAGACCTTTATTCCATGTCTTTCTTTTTGTCAACCCTGTATGGCACTTCACCCTGTCACCACCTATACTTAAACTATGCTTAAAATTAAAACCACTCTGTATGGAGGTCATTCCTTTCCTTATCAAATATGTAAAATGTGGAATTCCCTACCTCTGCAAATTCGCACAATGAGAAACCATTCTCAATCCTGGGATGCCTTGGAGTCCCTTCTGTTATCCATAGAACTTCATTCTTAATTGAGGATTTTCTGCACTCGGGCCTCTGTTGGTACCAGCACACTTTATAAAATAAACAAATTCAAAATTATTTGTAGAGCACACTTCTGCCATTTGTTTGGCTTTATAGTGTTTATGAGAGCTATGCATGTGTGGAGATAGGAAACAGAACCTTAACTCCATATTGTGAAAATACGCTATTTTGTGTCATTCATCCAAATCAACATGCAGAAAACAAACTCATAAAGTATGTGCTACGCCCTGAGTTTCAGTACATAGTCACAAGGTGAAGGCAGAGAAAGAATACAAATGGTTCCAAGAAACATTGGTTATCTAGAGTCAGCAGAACACCCTCAGTCGTAGGGAGTGTAGGGTCGGTGACATACACCAAAGGGCATCACTTATGTGTGTGAAAGATAGAGGGTGAGAACGAAGTTGCATGGCTAACAGATGGGCTTGCGGCTTGTAACGTGTACATCAGCTATTGTATTCAATGCTTGTTGAAGTGTATAAATATTGGGCGCACTTAGATGGTCTTTGAGACTATCCCTTCTCCGTGACTTTGCATGCAGCACTACAGTGTTTTTTCCAGTCGTGAAATAAAGTCTATCCTGAGAACCTAAGATGGAAGGCTGTGATAATTTCCAAAGGCAGAGGGAGGAAAATTGTCCAGAGTTGACACTTGACATGGAAGCTGCACCTGGGTTTAAGATGTCTCTACTACCTGTGGATTAGCCACCCTGAGCGATTGCGAACCTACCCTTGGAGTTGGAGACCGTTCTCTGAATTGAATACTCCAAATGTCTTGAGCAAAGGATTGTGACTCCTCCCCCCAATATGGAAGTCAAATAACTGGTACAGATAACAGGAACAAATCCAAGCTGTCGATCTTTGTATGCCGAATGGGTCTTTGTTAAGCAGACAACCTGTGGCTTGTAATCTAAGATCTGTTCAATAACAAACTGCTGATTGAGAGAGCGAATAAGGCCAGCTGCTTTCCAGCACATCAACCTTATCCGGGGCATGATATGTTTCTAAACAACGTGCCAAACATTACTATAGTACCTACGCAATGCTCATGCGCAGATCTAAAATATGCAGCCACAGCAACTTATTTTGACTCACACCCACCCATCCAACCACCCAAAAAAACAAAAATCAAAATAACAGGGAATCCAACATTGGTGACATGCACTCAACAAACTCAAAAACCCACCCAATTCATAGAGAAAAATCATCCAACCCTTGAGCTGTCAGAACACTGCGACTGCCACCAGTGCGCTCACAACCTCCCCTCCTTGCCCTAAGTCCCAAGGCCTCCCCAATGTATGAAACGTAAGAAATGTATTCAGGATGGATGCACCTCGACAGAAAATGAAAAACCATAAATCGAAAAATTTAAGGCCAGACAGGAGTGAAAAACACGGAGCTGCCATTCAGGACCTAGCCCGGTGCCATGGTTTAGTTGATGAGTTGCGGAATCTGTGTCCCAAAAGTCCTGCGTATACTTTTTTCTCTGCACCACATAGCTAGTATTCAAGGACTGACATGGTATTTACAGTCGAGCGGCTGATTCAGTTTGCAAGTATGGAAGTCTGTCCTAAGGTTACCTCAGATCACAATCCACTTTCCCTGATTTTACAGCTACCTGACTCTAGTAAGGAAGGGTGGGGTTTTACTTTTCCCAGATCACTTCTGTTTAATCCAGGTTATATAGCCTGGATCAATGACTGCCTCAGGGAATTTATTCTGATTAATAGTGGCCATGCAACATTTCATGATATCTGGGCACGCTAAAGGCTTACATTCGAGATACTACATTTCAGTTTATCTTTCAGGCTGATAGACTGAAGAAAGAGGCGGTATCTAAATGCCGAGCCCAGCTTCGAAGCGCAGAATACGAATATTCCCAAGCGATATGGGATAGCGATCAGGATGAGGGCTCTATTTATTTAATGCTGGTGAACCTAAGCTGTATATTGGGTCAAGGGTTGCCAGAAAAAGTTTCATCTAAATATCTGAGCCATGGGGTGCGTTAATATGAGTATGGGGAAAATTTGGGGTGAGTCCTTGCTCACCAATTTGCAGTATGAAGAAATAGGTAACTAAAGGTATTAAGGGTAATGACAACACTCTTCACCAGGGCACTCATGCCATAGTGGAATAGACTTCTATAAGAACATCTATGGTCACTCATCACCTGTCATACCATCTCGGATTAATGCATACATGGAGTGCGCATATCACACCAGTCTCAACTCATTACAGACTTTAGAAATCAAGAGGGATATCACAATTCAGGAAATTGAAGGGGCACTTTAGTTGTTACCACCAGGGAAGGCAGCAGGGCTGGATGCTATTCCATTGGAATTCTGTAAGGTATTTAGCAAAGTTTTGCTCCCCCTATTCTTGAATTTGGGGACAAGTATCGAAAATAGCTCTGAAATCCCGCCCTTGTGGAATCTTACCGATATTATAGCATTCCTTAAAGCAGAGAAACCTCCAGAGGAGAGCAGGTCATACCGGATGATTTTATTAATCAATTCTAACGTGAAAATCTTCACCAGTATCTTAGCTGCTCACTTGGCCCCTCTGATTCAGTGTATAGTTTTGCCACAGCAACATGGTTGTGTTCCTGGTTGAGATACAAGTCACAAGAACTCCATTGTTGCAGCTTTTGATGTGGCAAGGAGCGTCAGTAGCATGCTGGGTAGAATTCTGTGGCTTTCTCCAGAGTTTCATGGATGTTCTTCTTGTCTGCTCTGTGTGCATATAGGGGCATATTTATACTCTGTTTGCGCCGAATTTGCGTAACAAATTTTGATTCAAATTCGGTGCAAACCTAACACCATAATTATACTATGACGCCCGACCACGTGAACGTCAAAATTCCTCTGTGTGCGTCATTTTCTTGATGGGGAAAACTGCCTTGCGTTAATGACATGCAAGGTAGGCGTTCCCGTCCAAAAAATGACTTTAAGGCCTGTGCGCCTTATTTATACTCCCGTGTCATTTTGACGCACAGGAGGGGGCGAGCCTTAAAAAACGGCGCACAGCCTGATGTGCCCTGTTTTTTAATGCCTGGGTGAGGGCAGGCGTTAAGGGGCTCACTTCCATGGTCTCTGACCATGGAAGCAGTCCAGAGGTGCCCTTCCCTGCCCCCAGGAACACCCCCTGCCACCCTCGTCCACCCCTGGAGGACACCCATGGTTGGGGGGACCATATCATTTTTTTATTTTTTTAAAGTTGCATAGGGGGGCCTAACTTAGGCCTCCCTACATGCCACTTTGCCCAATGGCCATGCCCAGGGGACAAAAGTCCCCTGGGCATGGCCATTGGGCAAGGGGGCATGGCTCCTGTCTTTGCTAAGACAGGAGTCATTTCAATGGGGGTCGTGCGTCAAAAAATGTCGCAAGTCCGGTTAGAGCCATGAATTTTTACTCTAACCTGACTTGCACCATTTTTTGACGTACAACCCCCATTTTTCCCTACGCCGGCATTGCCTGGTTAGAGTAATTTTTTCTTACTCTGACCAGCCCGCAGTGCCGGCTAATGTCAATCCTTAAATAAGGCGCCCGCCTGGTGCGTAGGAATGGCGTTAGCCGGCGTAAAAATTTTGGACGCAAACCAGCGCTGGCTTGCATCAAAAAGTATAAATATGGGCCATAGTATTGGTAGCAGTTTTGCTGCTCTTGTTAGGTCTTGCTATCGAAATCCAATGGCTATGCTGGTGTTGAATGGGCATACATCTCCCTCATTTATTATTTACTGTGGCACCCATTAGGGCTTCCCGTTTTTTCCCTTATTATTTGCTCTCTACATCAAGCCCTATTTAAGACATCGTGCAAACGATCTGATTATCCCTGCCGCTGTGAATAGCGTTGAACTTAAAATAAGTGCATATGCTGATGATGTCGCAATCTGCTCTACTGATCCCCTGTCTGCTACGGAACAAATTTCATTTGAGGCTGAGAGGTTAGAGGCTATCTCTGGTTACAAGCTTAACCTATCCAAAACAAACCATACTGAGTTTTCAAGCAGACTCACCATTTCCATGGACAGTCGCTGCTGCTACTTACCTGAGGGTTAAGATCTGTGCTAATGCTGATCGTATTGTTTTGTTAAATTACAAACCCCTCCTAAAGTCTGTTATCTCTAAGATGTGGTCATGGAATTGCCTCCCAGTTAGGTATCCTCAGACGATGTAATATTGTGAAAATGAACATCTTACCTAAATTTCTCTCTCTTTTTCGGGGGATCCCTTTATGATTTCTGGATTGTTTTTTAAGCATCTTGAGGGTGTGATAGGCAGCTTCATTCAGGGGTATAGGAGGGCCAGAAGGCCAATACGTCTTTTAAAACTTCTCTTTAGTCAGGGTGTTCTGTCTCTCCCACATTTCAAGCTGTATTTCTGGGCTGCTTTTGGCTCTGGTGTTCTGTCTCTCCCACATTTCAAGCTGTATTTCTGGGCTGCTTTTGGCTCTCGTATTAAGAATAGCCTCGCTCATCACAACCTGACTGCTCAGGTCGAAAGAATGAAATGGCCCTGGGGGCGAACTTTAGGTTCTATCTTAGTAGACGTTCGATCCTAATTATTTTAAGAAGATTTGGTTGAAGATTATTGGGGACGCCTCCCTAAGGGGAAATTTGTACCCAATATTCTCTTCCACCTAACCACTCATTTACACCGCTGTTAGGTAACCCTACTTTTCCAACTATCTTTGATGACTCAGTGGTCAAAGGATGGCATAATTGGGGCATTAAGACCATGGGTGAACTTTTTGATTCTGATGGGTTTTGTGTATTTGTTACTTCGTAGACACTTTATGACCTTCCGTACAGTCCTTCTTAAAATACTTACAGATGCAAGACTTTTTCTTACACAACCAGGTATATAAGGTTGGGGATAAGGATGCCGGCATCCTGACTTATTTTATTGCCACAGAAAGCAAGCTACCAATTAGAGCTTACAAAGGATTTATGGCAGAGAGGATGATCAGTGTAGTCTTTCCCCCAAATGGAGTGCCAAGCTTGATTATGATATTGCGGTAAACAAAATCTCCGAAGCTTTTCATATTATTAGTTGCTCTGTTTGTTCTACTAGCCTAAAACGTCAGAAATGTCTGACTTTTTGTATGTTATATTATACTCCAGAAAGAACATGCAAATAGTCTGAGAGTAGTTTCTACCACAAGATCTATACGGTCTAAGATGTGGTCTACTTTCAGCTGATATTATTCATATGTTTGTGAATGTCCTGCACTTAAAGCTTTCTGGTCAGGAGTGGTGCAGCTTTTATTCTTTCACTTGGATTATCCTATTGAGTTGGTGGTTAAGGATATCATGCTGGCAAACAAGCGCAATAGCAGTATAAGATTAATCCCAGATGTATCTATAGCGATTACTGTTGCCCGGTTGTGCATCACCAGACTTTGGGTTAATCCTACGTCCCCAATGGTTTCTGAATGGTGGACGTTCTTCTTACAGATTCTTGAACTTGAGTCAGCTATTCTTAAGGCTAAAGGCCCCAAGGGCCACCAGGCTTTTAACAATGTTTGGGTCAACATCTTAGAAGTTTTGTATTTTGCACGTGTACTGTTGTGTTCCATGATACTTATCCTGTATATTAAAGCCATTTACATTACAGATTTATGTGTGCTTAATATGTTTATTTTATATTTTATTGGCTGATAAGCAACTCTAATAAAAATATATTAAAAAAAAAAGTATTTCTCTACCATTGACTGATGATGGCTGTATTTGTAGCATACCGTGACTGCTCTGGTACTATATTATGACAGAACTCTTTTTTGTACGTGATTGGTTTCTAAAATAGACTTCTGCTTTGATATCTTTTGTGTTATTTTATCAGTTTTACATGTATTCATGTGTTTTTTTAATTCAATCATTTTACTTACCATGAATATCCAATGTATGTCAAAGGCAGTGGGGGCTGGTGACATTTGAAAGTGGTGGGGTGTAAAAGTTCCGGATGAGCGACCTCTGGTAAGTGAGTTTAGCAAGTGATCCCCCTGAGAAAAGTTTGAAAAAAGAGTGGGCAAATGGTGCATTTTCAAGCAAATTTGAGAAAGCAAGAAGGTTAATAAGGCAATTGTGAAAGTATAGTTATGACATCAATAAAGAAAGATTTCAAACGATAATGATGTAGGCTGCTACTTAGACAGCAAGGAATAAATATTTAAAGGCAGTACGGCACCCTACAAGGAGCTGTATGTCTCATTCAAGGGATGAATAATGTATAGAAAATGTTACATGAGACAAAGAGGGCTACAAGGTGTAAGATTCACATGTCATCCATACTAGTAGCAATTGTTTCAGAGTGCTTGGTTTGGTGAAGCATAAACTCAGGATTCAGAACGTAACTCAGTTGTTAGGATTTACTTTACTAATAATTTATTTCTATCCAAACAAACTCTTTTTAGCAACATTAGGATAATAAAAGGCTGGAAAAAACATAACTTTCTAACCTGTACCTTGCAGTTTGCATGCAGCTCTTTGATAGAAGTTCATAGCTCACTGTGCTACATTATGATTGTAGCCTATGAAGTGCACAGTAACAACCAAATGATCTCTGTAACAAAAGCAATATCCCAATGATCAACATAAAAAACTGTTCTCTGTTCTGCATATTTAATGTTATTAACCTTCTGCGCTTACCTTAGATGAGTCAAAACTGCCATTAGACAAAACTTGATCTCTCTCCATCAGGATCATTAATACCCATGTCAGGGCTACTTCACTCTGCTCATTATTATTATTTGAATTTTGCACCTTGTAGTTCTAGCTTTGCAATAGACAAATCAAAAGTAACAACGTGATTTTCAAGTAACAAAAAGCAACAACAAAATAATAAGACTACATGAATTACTCCTACTTTACGTGCCACAAACTGTACAGGGGTGTGTTCCTTTAAATTAGTTTTTTTGTAACTAGTTGCTCTTTATCCCGGTGCAGCTCCTCCGCTAGGGCAGAGGACCATAGCCCCCCGCCATCAGCAACAGCTGCAAACCTTTAACCAAAAAACAATAATAAACTCAGTCTTTTTGGTAAAAGGGGTGGGGCCACAGTCTGTGACAAGCACTGAGGGGGAGTGCACAGCACTACCCTCACTGCGCATGTATGTTTGGTCAGCTGTCTCAGGCTGGCCAAACACACATGTGCAGTAGGCTGTCTCCAGCCGGGCACTGTGTTACCAGGCTGGATAGAGCAGGCAGAGGCTCCCAGTCTGCCTGGGAGCGCCTTCGCAGGGTGCTCCCAGCCAGTCCTGTTGCTGCTGTGAGCAGCGTCAGGATTGACCGCAGGGCAGGCTGGGAGCCAGTGCTTGCAGCCCATCTGGAGGGGAGAGGAGCAGTGCGGTAATGGTGGCAGTGAAGATTTTTCAGGTCAGTTTTTTTTAATTAATTACCTGCCCACCCCCAGGGGGGCGCGCCGCCCTGCCCCTCGTTTGCACTGCGAGCCGCTCCTGTCTTTATCTTCCTGAATATACATGTGTCCCCTCAGAGCATGCAAGCCCCACACACCTTCATGGATGTGCGACACAGGGATACAGTGAGGGAGACCCTCATCAACGACAACAACACCATCGAAATCATGAACACCATCCACTCCGGCTCTCCATCTGACCCCTGCCCTTACAACGTCCTCAACAAAGCAAGCTCCGTCAATGCACCCCAACTACAGAAGATCATCAACAGCTCCTTTGAGTCAGCCACCTTCCCAGAGAGCTGGAAACACTCCGAGTTCAGCGCCCTCCTCAAACACCCAAGGCAGACCCAAAGGACCTCACAAACTTCCGGCCTATCTCCCTGCTCCCCTTCCCGGCAAAAGTAATCGAGAAGGGTGTCAACAGACAACTAACCCGCTTCCTCGAGGAGAACCGCACCCTGGACCCTTCCCAATCTGGATTCTGCAGCAACCACAACACTGAAACCGTCCTCATCGCCGCCACCAATGACATCAGAACCATACTGGACAGCGGCAAAACTGCGGCCCTCATTCTCCTGGACCTCTCGGCTGCGTTCAATACCGTCTGCAACCACACCCTACACTCACGCCTCAGCAATGCTGGAATCCGCATCAGAGCCCTGGACTGGGTCATCTCCTTTCTCACTGGCAGAACCTAGAGAGTCTGCCTCCCCCATTCCGCTCGGAGGCCACCAAAATCATCTGCGGCGTACCCCGGGTTTGTCCCTCAGCCCGACCCACTTAAACGTCTACATGGCCCCTCTCTCTAACATCTCCCGATCCCACAATCTCAACATCATCTCATACGCCTATGACACCCAGCTGATCCTCTCCCTCACGAAGGACTCCGCCAAGACCTACCTCCACAAAGGAATGAAGGCCATCGCTGAATGGATGAAGAGCAGCTGCCTCAAACTCAATTCCAACAAGACGGAAGTCCTCATCTCCGGCTCCACCCTCTCTGCATGGGATGACTCCTGGTGGCCTGTCACTCTCGGAACCACTCCGACTCCCACCGACCACGCACGCAACCTTGGATTCATCTTGGACCCCTCACTATCCATGACCCAGCAAGTCAACGCCATCTCTTCCTCCTGCTTCAACACCCTCTGCATGCTCTGAAAGATCTACAAATGGATACCCACTGAAACCAGAAGAACAGTCACCCAAGCCCTCATAACAGCAAGCAGGACTACGGCAATGCACTCTACGCAGGAACCACGGCCAAACTCCAGAAGAGGCTGCAAAGCATCCAGAACGCCTCCGCACGCCTCATCCTGAACACCCCCACCACTGCAACATCACAGACCACCTGAAACATCTGCACTGGCTCCCAGTCAACAAGAGAATTACCTTCAAACTCCTCACCCACGCTCAGAAAGCACTGCACAACACCGGACCAGAAACCCTCAACAGACGACTCTCCTTCTACACCCCGATCCGGCATCTCCGCTCTGCCGACCTCGCCCTATCAACCGTCCCACGCGTCCGCAGAACTACAACTGGCGGTAGAACATTCTCGCACCTCGCCGCCAAAATGTGGAACACTCATCCCACCCACCTGCGCCAGACCAAAAACCCCCTTACCTTCAGGAAACTTCTCAGGGCCTGGCTGTTCGAGCAGTAGCAGCACCTCCCCCTCCCAACCCCTCTCCTCCTCAGCGCCTTGAGATTCTCACGGGTGAGTAGTGAGCTTTACAAATGACTGATTGATTGATTGACCTCCAGAGTGCTAATGTACACGTTTATTTTCTTTCAGGCTGAGGGCAAGGGAGCTAAATATTTTGAAATGCTTACTACACTCTTTAAAGTTTAAACCTATGAGGACAGGGCCCTGTGCACATCAACTTTACACATAGATTGCCCCCAACGTAAGCCTCTATTTTTGTACTAAGCCAAGCTGGCATGCCAGAGCAGTACTCTCTCTCTCTCATCTTCCTCTCACTCTTGCTTCTATTGCTACCCCTTCATCTCTTCGTGGTATAAACCCCTTCCTTCTCGCCTTTTATCTGTCTGGAGTCTCTCCACCTGCTCTTTCCATTCCTTAACTTTTCTCTGGCCCCATCTCTCATTGTCTTTTTCCTCCTTCACCCGCCACTCATCTCTCCTTTATATGCATGTGGCCGCCTATTCTTTCTTTTATCTTTTTCTCCCTTCCTCTCCCCTGTCCATTCTCTAATCTCTAAGGCTCCCCTCTCGTTCCTCTTCCCTTGCTCATGCGCTTCTAAATCTCTTTACAGTCTATTTTGTATTGTTCCTCTTCCTCTCTCACTCTCCTCTCCTTTCCTTTTTCTCTCTAACATTCTTCTTCCTCTTTTCTTCCTTTATTTCCCCTCTCCGTTTTGCTTTGTCGTCCCCCTTCTCCCCCCTTTTTCTTTTCTCCCTGCTCTGCCGTTCTTAGCCTCTCCCCTCTCCCTATTTTCTTCCTGTCTCCACTAGCTCTTCATTTCTTCACCCTGGTACTTTTTTGCCTCGGGTCTCTCTGTTCTTCTATTCTCCATCTCCTATCTCTCATCCTATCCTCTCTTCTCCTTCTCTGTTTTGTCTCTCTTTCTCTTCTCTATTTGCTCCATGTCCCTTCACTACTTAGTTTTCCCTCTTGTATCAAGTCCACCCATTCCCCTTCTCTCCTTGACCCTCCGATGCTCGGCAACCTGACAAGGCATACAAGCCAAGCCAGCAAAATCATTGATGTGTGTGAGACAGGCTGTGGGGAGGGGAGAGGTGCAAAGAATGGAGGGGTTTGGGGAGCATCAGCAGCCTGACCTATTGGTGGCTAGTGGCGACAGACATTGTGTAACAGGCTGAAGGTATAGGGATCAGGTGAGGTGCAAGGCTGCAGGGGTGAGTGTTTGGACTGGAGGGTTAGGGATCAGGAGAGGTCAAGGGTTGGGGGACTGGGGTGGGGTGGGGCGCAGCAGAGGTGCAAGGCCTGGGGGGGCTGGTGGGTTAGGGAACAGGAGAGGTCAAGGGTTGTGGGTCTGAAGCCGGGGTGGGGAGCAGGAGAGGTGCAAGGGTTGGGAGGCTGGAGCCATGGTGGGGAACTGGAAAGGTGCAAGGGCTGGGGGTTGAGGCCAGAAACGCTCTGATACTGTAATCAGATATCTTAGCACTCCTTCCTGCAGTGAAGCTTTGATTGTATGGACCCCTGAATTTGAGATAAGATCTTGTCACATAATAAAGGCCAAAGTATAGAGAATGAACAGAAAGAAAGTGGTTTGTAAACCCTTTGTTAAGGTAACTGTCAACGCGTGCGGCCACGGATGGTCGCTACCGCCTGCGTTGAGAAAACATCCATTTGTGTTGAGGAAGTAAAAAATCTACTCAAGTGGCAGAAAGGAAGCAGCACCCTTTTGCGCTGCGGGTGGTGCTGTTTGCGCTGATTTTTCAGCACGGGACAAACACCAGTGCTAAAAATCTGCATGAAAGGCATGACCTAACACACTCTGACGCAAGCAATTGTTAATTAATCCAAGAGTATTTAATTTTGTATATACAGACCAGTCAGTCGGAGAGAGAGCGGGCAATTTAATTTAATTTTGTACAGCTGTGTGAGGCCCAGCCCTGGCGAGGCCTCTCATCAGACTCGGAGGATCAGGTGAGGAGGTGGTGAGGTGTGGTCTTGTCTTGACTCTCTCTCTCTCTCCCCACACTCCCTTGTGTGCAATGCCATTACTGGTAAAGCACACAAAGTGGGGAGGGAGGGAGAGGCTGAGCAGCAAGGGCAGTATGGCCAATAACTGCATGACTTCCCAATAAAGCCATACAGTGATTGGTCATTAATGCTCCCCTTACTCTGTAGAAACAACTCCCCCCCCCACCCCCCCCTCTGCCTCTGCAGTCTGCACCAGAGAGGTCCTAGTAACCCGACTTTAAACCAATCACAATGCTGCTCCCATGCTGTCAACACAGCCAGCATGAGAGCAGTGCTATGATTAGCCTGGGCAGGCCAACTCAGCGCTCATTTGGAGACCAGTGGACTGCGGCTTTGATCCCCATGTTCCACTAATTTTGCAGGTGAGATTCCTTGAGAGTGCGCATGTTGGGCTGGCTAGGAAAACGCAGCAGTCCAACCCGACAAGCACACTTTGTTCTTGACTGGTCATTGCTGAGCAGAGCTCTGTCTACTCTACTCAGGTGTCCCCCCACCCCCCTCGAAATGATGAAGGAACTGACCTAGGGCTGGTCTGCCCTAAGGAAGAAACCATTCCTGGTCAAAGGTTGCATGCCATCACTTCCTTTATGACATAGTGTGATGGCATTATGAGTGAGACATCTTCTACACCTTACAGACAGTGGTTATTAAAAGCGAAATTATTTACTTTTATAATTTGTCAATCCAGGTTTAATTTCGTAGGTGTGGGAAATTAATTACTCCTGAAGAAGCCACAGAATAAAGGGCAATTTAGTTTCCTGATCCAGGGTCCCTGGCTTGTTGGAATATGTTACCCTACTAGTAGCTATACACATATCTTTATTATTCCACTGAAAACCTTACATATGAGGAACTTGGAGTCCAAGTGTGGCATCTAAAGTAACAGTAACATATTTAAAGAAAAAACATGAATGTGTTTATTCTTTATAGCACATTTAGTTTACCTAGAACTTATACCAGAGTTTAAAAGCGAAGATTTAATGCTTGTTGTCACACATGTGCCACTTGTTCATGAAATGCCACTTATTGCACTGAAAGGCCTATTTTCTAGGATATCAGGATTGCAAATGAGCTCCCAAAAGGTTTTGCTGTTGTAATACGATAGCAGCAGAGTTTGATTTGTCTTGCTAATTTTGTGTAAGGCCAGGGAGCCTCTCAATGGATCACCGCCTCACTCATGATAACGAAGGCTATTAATAAACAATTTGAGCAGACAGGTTGCAAACGTTTCTCAAGATTAGCGTTAGTTAATCAAAAGTTGGCAGCTACATCATCATCCTGCCTGGGGCCTTTTTTCAGATGCAGCTCATTATCTTGCTTGTGCCAAAGCATCATCAAGATTGTATTTTATATTATAAATGCAACATGCCTCAAAGATTGTCTGTAAGGCTGTAAAAAAGGACTTAGAGTGTGAAGTGACACAAATCCATATGAGTAGAAGTTATTTTTCGGGGCGATGATCAAAAATCGACAAGAGAACCAATGGTAGCAATGTTTGTTTTTTTGTTCCGGGAATTTAAAAAAATATGTTTAGCTCAGTAAAAATAATATCATAAAAAGGCCGGAAGAGTTAATAAATATGGAAGTTATTGACCTGCCAACTTGAAAGACAAAAATAATCGCTATGGGAGAAGGGGCGGGTCTTGAAGTGGGTGGGGCTTTTTTGCAGATAACTACCTGAGAGTCCTGCCTGCCTCCATCCCCTGCCCCCATCGACCTCCTCCCCATCCCAAAAAAAGGCAAAATCAAAAGACTGCTCTCCATATGTGTCCTGGTGTGTTTTCAAACCTGCTTAATTCACAGTAGTTCAAAGCGTCTGAAAACGAGCTGGAAATCCACTGTTTATGTTGGTTTTCACCTTGTTTTCCTGCCAGCGTGTAATTTCGGCTCTTCATCGTGTGACCGTGTAAAGGGGACCGAGATCGTGTGAAAATGGTGACACCGTGTAAGTTGGCAGGTCTGAAGTTAGATTTTGTTAAAATTTTATTTTTTAGTTCCTTGTTAAAATGTACGCAGAATATACGCCTGTGATGGACCTGCTCTGGCTTGCTTTAAAAGAAGCCAGATGCAATTCACCTTCAGCTATTTTAGAAAACAGCTTTAAAAAAGGAGTTTTTGTAGCCCTGGAGATTCGAGGCACTCTCAGTTGTATCTTTGGAAGTGTAATCATTTACTCTTGGGCCACACAGTAACGATTTTGCCATCAAATGAAGCATGTTTCCAATCGTTTCTTTTGGGTCACTCTCCTGTGAAATGCGGTGCATGCAGGCATGTGCTTTCGACCACTCCTCTACCAAGCACAGGACAGGAGTAAATCACTTGAGAGACAATGACTGGCTAAAAGATGACCAGTTTGGGTGCACCACACGAGAACAAATACGTTAGACATCCCATGTCTATTTCATTGCTCTCCTAGTGGTATTTGGTTTTTATCACAGCTTCCTAACCCTGCATTTTGGACCTCTGCATTTGCCTTCTATGGGTCCCTTCTCCTATGGCATTGTGCCCCCCTCAGCACTTCTTTCTCTTTTCTGAGCGTAAAGGCTCTATAGTACCCTTTGTTGTGTGTAAACTCTATGTTCCGTTGCATCATCCCATACCTGAAACTTCCCTCTTCTTCAGGTTTTACCTTATGAACTGAGTGTTGATTTACTGTTCTGCGGTATCAGAGTAATGACTTGGGGACATATTCAGCATACAGTTGAGCAGAAGGGAGCACAAACGTACTACTGACTTTCTTTTCTTCTAGCCCTCTAGGATGCACCAGCCATGGTGTGGTGCCAGAATAGCTTTGTCAGAATACCAGCTCAGGAAAATATTGTGTAATAAATATCATGTATGAAAATCTCTCTCATCGAGGTTAGTAATAGAAAATCTACTCCCAAAAGGACAATATTCCTATAAATAATAAAACAATATTTAAAACCAAATATTTGAGTCAGACTGTATTTGTGCATACATTTTCCTGACCTTCAGTCCAAATCAACAGTCCTGCATTTGTTTCTGAATGATTTAACTGTAGTATTCATTCACTCAGCTAACAATTAAACATGCACATTGTGTACGTCACACAGCACAGTGAGAATCTAATGCCTGTGAGTCAGAGCTTATTGCTCTGAAAACAAAGCATGGGACCAAACATTCTTTGAGAAAGACAATATGCTTTATAAAATTCTGTGTAAGGCATTTCTTTGCACGTTTTGGTGCGGTGACAACGAGGCAAAGTCTTACTATAATTCTAGGTAACTGAAACTGTAATAATGAGATAAGTCCCATCTTAAAGTCTCCTCCATGTTAAAATGTCCCGTATTCCAGGGATATTCCAATAATTTTTAGTGCGAGCCAAAAGCAGCAATGGTTGGAGTAAACTACAGATTGTAGGAATGTATTATGTTTATCTGGAGAAGGCAAGAGGGGACATCTGGTCAGGCAATGGAGTGATCAACTTAACCTGACTGTCTGTGGGCTCTCCCGTGTCTGCAGGGCAGCCAGGGTTCTAATAGTACCTGGTCTCAACAAGACCTTCTGGATCCTTCTACAGCCATGTTCTTCTGTACATTGGCTAAACTGAAATGAGGCCCCATATTATAATCTCTGAATAAAATGAAGGGGTCCTGTAGCAATGTGAAGATTATTCGCTTTCTAATAATACTCCACAAGCTATGCATCTAAGTTTCAGATTATTATACTAATATTCAGAGTATTTGTGTGGGCCCTGTCTCTGTCTTTATTTCAACATTAAATATTCATATTCATGTTTAACAGTTTTTTTTTCATCTAAAAAAGCTTATCTTGCCAGTGAGAGTTCCTTAAATAGCAGTGCTGAAAATGCTCTCAGAAATCTGTAGGAGTAAAATAGATTTCCTGTTGCATATTTATTCTTGTAAGAAGCTATCGGAGGAATCAGATATCTGCCATAGGCAGGGTCAGGCATACACACCTGCGCAGTGCCAGGACACCGTTGCTGGCGATAGTAAGCTTTACAAATATTCATAACATAGCATAATCACTGTGTTCTGAGGAGAAAGAAGAAATATGTTGTTCCTAAAAAGAACTGTGATTTATCAGTATTTCCTCTGATGTGCACTACTAAGGCCTTTAAGAAAGCTTTTTGTATGTGCCTCAACATAACTAGATGATCAGTCTCTTCTTGTAGTGATATATACATTTATTATCTAGAGACCTACTTCAGCATCTGATCTTCAGTTTTGGCTCACTGTTTGTCCATACGGAGGTCACAGCTTCGTAAGGTATCCTCCTGCACTATCTAATCAGGTGCTTTGTCGCATAGAAATGCCACTGGGTTATCAGAACTTAAACTCTAATGGCTTTTTACTCATTTAAGACATTTCTGCAATGCGCTAATGCATTTTTATTACAGAATATGCCAGTCTGAAGCATTAACACCAAATGTGAAGATTCTGTTCCATGCTAAAGAACTGCTTTTGTATCTCCTTTTCATTGCAACAGTTTATATAACCGTAGGTGAATTCTTAATGAAGAGCTGTGTGTATATTTTTCAATCACTTTAGATAAGTTTAGTGGACTCTTCAAAGAGTTATGTCATGACAACCCTTTCTAATACTGTTGTGTACCTCTAACTTATTTCTGCGAGTTCAGAGTAATTCAGCAGAATTTTTCTTACCTATTCTTCTGGCACTAACCAGCATAGCCCTTAGACTGATGGAATGAGGAAATTATAGTTTCTCTAAAAACATTTGGCGAATCATGTCAGATTACGTTGAACAGATCCCAGAAATAATAATAGACTGATTAAGAGTTGGTTTCCTAGAGAAAATCCTTGGATTACTTGAAAAGGTGCTAAATAAGTAGGGAAAGCGAGTGCTGAAATGCCCTGTACCCATAGGGATGGAGGAAATTCCTTCAGTGAATTTTCCCCCAGATATTGCACTCCCTCCACAAATATGGATATTTTAGTTTTGACTTAATTGTAAATCAGGACGTAAATGACCTGACTTTTATTTTCCATGTAATACTTTTACAGCGGATTCACTCTAAGCAAGATGCACAATTTATTTTATTTACATTATCTCTTGTTTTATATTGCTCTTATGTAGTCTTTCAGCTATTATCAAATGCTTAAGAATCCAAAATTCAACCTTGGTTCTGACTAAATTCCACCAATATGTGACTAGGTTTGTGACTAAAAGCTTCATTGAGACTTAAAGCGGTGCTGACATAGGTACTTATAGTACTGTTTTTTAGTTAATGAATATAGGTATTCTTCTTTGTTGTTTACTCTGTTCAATCATGACTCTTTCTTTCTAGGTGCCAAAAAAATGACTAACAGAGCAACTCTGTGGTATGTGCCTCTATCCCTTAAGAATGTGGACAAGATAATCGTTGTACCCCCTATTGAGGTAGGATCATATCTTTACTCAGCCATGTATATGTTACGTATATGTTTCTATTAATCAAAAGTAGTATTATTACTTGTGTGCTGTGAATTTAAGTTTTAATACCAAGTTTTTTCAAGGTTCAAAACATCTCACAAGTATCTTTACATTAGTAAATAGATACATGGATTAAGATTTTCAGATAATGAATGAAATACAAATTTATCACAGTTGTTTATGATGTTACCATTCTATTTTTGTCGTTCCAATGTTTCTGATCTCTGAATAAAGTATAGCATATTTTGACCAGGAGTGACAATGTGCTATGAAATGCAACATTATGTTATCTACTAACTGAAAAGATTGCTGAGCCAGTTAGCAATATCTGTCTGTTAGTATTACGTTGTATGTAGTGTTTTTTTATCTAGCCCCTGTAACTATGAGTAATGGGAGATGTCCAAATCTAATCCTCACCGTTTTGGCTCCGAAAAAGAGGGAACCGACTTGCATTGTCAACAGTTCATGGACTAAATGACCTTTGAAAAATCCTGAGTTATATCTATAATCTTTGGGCACTGCGAAGACGTAAAAGCAGACACTCAGTTCTGTGCTGAGATAGCGTAACAGTTCTTAAGAGGGCCCCACACCCCCAACATTCAAAAGGGGATGGTTAGAGCAGAGGCTTCTTGTCTGAAGGATACACATTTCTTCTAGTCTAGATGAAAGATATCACAGTTGTAGATGACCATTTACAATTCCATCTACTACCAAATGTGTTTTTTAAATGCAACTCTTATTGGCTTTTCAAACATTTAGTACATAAATATAGTAGTGTGTAGTTTTATGGTCAGCCCAGAATTTTAGCAAACTAAAAAGGCGCGAAAAGAGGGTTGCATGCACCGAAATAAGGGCCATATATACAAACACATTTTCCCATAGACACAGAATGGGTAAAACCCTTTGCTGCATCTGGCCCTAAGTGTTAAATGCTGGTGGCAGAGCTGCATTCTTGCTTTGCGCCGTGAAGTACAGGTGTATGCCGACAGCTGCCTAGAGACTGACTCGTGCATAAGCAGATGTGACACGGTGCATTAGGATATGCGTTTCTGAACTGCACACTATACCATGGCAACAGCCCTTCATGACTGCGGGAGTTCTATTTATAGTACGGCTTAAATTTATTTAGAAAAGCATAGCTTACCCAACTTGGAGACAGAGGGAAAGGATAAGGAAGCAGCAAATGCAACGCAGTTCTTCACTTTGTTAGGGAAAAACAAGATAAAAACCTTGCAGACATTTGTCGAAGATTTACCAGCGGGTTGGCTGACTCATGTCAAAACAAGCACTGGAGAGGCTTGAACAGACACACACATACTGCTCTTATTTCCCCCATCTTTCAAACTAGTTCAAGTTATTTTCAAAACACTGGATTTTTTTTTCTTTGCGTTTTGACGTAGGAGTCTCATTTTTATTAGCTGGCATACAATCATTTTGTTCTATGCTAATACGAAAACAGAATGTTATAGAGATCTGAGAGGGAAAACATCTGTAAATATTGAATTTTGTTGTTCCCAAAACCTGCAGTTTATTCTAAAAGATAAATATCTTTTGCAGCTGGAGAAGGAAAAAGAGCCTGCATTAAACCCACAGCATAATTCTAACAAATATTGCATTTTCTTATTTTAAGCCAGGAAGGTGAAAATAAATGGGGCCTAATAAAATGTTTTTTAGAGCAACTGTGGTAATCAATACACATTGGCACATTTATTAAAACAGTACAGAGGCTAAATTAAACTTTATTAATCCAGTACACTAAAAGTGAAATGAAAGCACAGGGTTTCCTGTCTCACATATTGCACAGAGTAACATCCCTTTTTTATAGTTACCAGACTTCTGCCAGGTGGTTTTATCTTATAGCAAAAATCTAACACTTTGCATCCTTGTTTTGCTTAAATACGTTGGGTAAAACAAATATGCATAAAAAATAACACGGGGTAAACCATAAATGCAGTAACAGTAACTCACAAGTTTCGTAGGGAGCACATGATTTTATTCTCAGAATTCACACCTAGGTCACAATATGTTCTCTAATAAATAATCACATCAAGAAATCATTCCAAGATTAGGTTTCCCAATGTCAACAAGACCATACAAATCCATTGGATGAGTCCACACAGGTCATTTAAGCAAAACTTCACAAGAAAACTCCAACCAACCAACACATGTTTTGTGGCAGCAAATGCTGCTTCTTCAGGACTGACTGGAGAAATATTTATAGATAAACACAACACAGAAATTATTCTAACGGTATGCAGCATTTATGCAAAACAATGAATTTTCCAAATCCATCTAACTAAAGAAAACGAAAAATATTTCACCATTTCTGATTTTCCTACGGTTCTCCATGTTTGTGCTGTTCAAGACTACTAGTTAATTAATTCAACTAATTAGTCTAACTCCCCCACTGTTTGAAGTTCCCTCCGACTAATCCCTCTGTCATATACATGTCAAATTCACATTTGGCATTGCATTCTAATTACTCACTTGATTCTGCGTCATTCTCTTAAAATTGAAGTTCCTATATTACTACAGTCTCTCTGCTTAAATAGATTTGGAAAATCCTGTACTTTGTTACTTCACACTACATTTATTTGGGTTGGACAATGAAAACCTCAATCCAATTTGGTGCAATCTATATCTGTAAAGTTATGTATAAAATTAATTGTTTTGTATGATCTAAGTCCTTTTCGTAATTTTAAGGCAAGGAACATGTGTTCTGCAACCCTACAACAGCTTCTGAATTCCTCAAATGCCATCTGAAACAAGGCGCAACGGCCACTACATCACTCCATCGTCTTCATCCTCATTCCCACGGTCTGCACCACCCTAAGCATACAGCCTTCACTTTGTTGCGTTACATTTTTGCCTGATGCCTCTACTATTAGTTCCTCCCTCGATGCCCTCGTACACACGCGGTGGAACCTCTCTGGCTCGCTGGTAGAGCTCCACAGGTTACCCCTGCATTGGTTTATTGTTAATATTTCCCTTTAGGTTATTGAGTTAGAATCCTATAAGTGTCTCGATTCCATGCACTAGAGGCCTTCTGCGTCCCGCACTACTGAGTCAATGTGTTACTATTTCTATAGAACTGCATGTGTACTCAATTCTTTCAAAATGTTTATAAATTACTACCTTGATTTTTGGGTGAGATATGGATCCCTGGCGGGTTTGGGCCACCAGTGTGGGTGGAGGGAGGGTGTGTGCTTGTTGATACAATTAATTAGGGTATATCACTATCAACATATACAGCCGGTACACCGTCGATCTAGCCTCTGGTGGGGTAAGTCCCATCATACTCCATTCATTCAAGGCCTCCTTACTTACAACGACTGGGTATTTAGTCATCTACACGACAAACCATGTATAAAAATTAACTGCCACACATGGAATTTTAGAGCATGAGGCAGTCCACATAAACGCCGGCATATCCCACCTGATGAACAAGACCAGTGGATCATTCGCCAACTGCTGGGCCTCCTTTAGACAACTCTCCACATATTTTTTGTATTCCAGGGGGACCGTTGTAGCAAGGGCATCCCATATATTCCATAGGGCTCCTTCAATGATACACAGGGCCGATACTCCCTTTCCTGGGGTAGACTGACATCCCATGCTGTGCTTATTGTGAACTGTTATTGCCCAACTATAGATGATCCCACATTCTTTGACAGGCTATGGGGTCGTATAGTTGAACTAGCTCCTTCTCGTTGTATGGGGGGGATTTTAATGTGGCCTTGAATGAGTCACTGAATTGCTCTGATGGAGCTACCATTTCAATGCTGCCTACCACATACAGGACATCATGGGAGAAAATTGGCTGCTGGGTGCGTGGAGAGTACTTCACCCAGCTGCCAGGGAAGGAACCTTCTATTCGGGTATACATAATAGCTGGTCCAGCCTTGATTACTGGATTGTTTCCATAGGGGTGGGGCTGTGGATACACACAATCAATAACTTCTCATGCACATGACGTTACACATCCCCACGCGTATTAACTTATGTGTCCTGGAGACTTTCCCCCAGTGCACTATTAGATGCTCCCTTCCGTGAAGAATTACAATTGGAAATAGCAGACTTTTTGCCAGAAATAGACGCCGTACCCTGAGTGGGCACAGGCTGGGAAGCATTCAAAGTCACAATTCACTGGCTATATCTAGCTAAAAGTGGAGATGTACTGTGGTCCCTGTGGAATCGCTTGCATAAACTGGAGCTGGAGCCTAAACCTTTAGAAAAGCACCATAGACAGGCGGGCGACTCTAGTGTTGACAGACAAATTAGGAAAACCCTTTCTGATTATCAAGATACAGCAGAGCGAGAATGCCTTCACCAAGGTAAATATGCATGTGCTAGAACCTATGGGGAGAGGGAGCGCCCAGGTTATACTCTAGCTAGGTTAGCACACAAATCACATTCAGCCAAAGATGTTTTGGGGATTTACAATGAAAGCAAAACTTTACATTTAGATACACCAGAAATCCTACACACTTTCCCCTCTTTATATTTCTCCTTGTATACTTCCCCTTGAAGTCTCCGGCAGCTATAGATGCCTACTTAGGAGATATAACACTGGAGAGCCCAAGCAATGCCCACCGTAATCTCTTAGCAGAGGATATAACAGATAAGGAGATTAGGGATGCTGTCATACAGTTGAGGTTGGGAAAGGCCCTTGGGTCAGATGGCCTTCCTGCAGAATTCTACAAGACTTATATGGCCACCTTAATATCTGTTTTAAAATCAGTTTATCAGGAAGCTAAAGCCAATGGCCAACTCTCCCCCAGCCATGTAAGAAGCCATGATCATTGCTCTACGCAAACCAGGAAAGCCACCCAATAGATTTGAATCATACAGGCTACTATCCCTAATTAACTATGACGTTAAAATACTAGCAAAAGTATTAGCAAACTGGTTGGCACTTCTCATGTCATTCTTGGTTCGACCTGATCAATCTGGATTTATCCCGGGCAGATACATCCTATAAATTATGCACCCTGTTTGGGATACTGCATGACATTGGCCCGAACCTTGCTGCAGTTGTGATCTTTTTAGATGCTACTAAAGCATTTGACTCATTGAATGGGACTTCCTAATGATGATTCTTTACCGTATGGTCTTCCTCCAGGCCTTCATGCAAGGGGTAGCACTGCTATATACATGCCCGGTGGCAAGAGTCTAAGTAAATGGCTCAATTTCAACCCCAATACACATTTCCGGAGGCATCCAACAGATGCTGACCGGTGCTGCAACTATTATTTGCTCTAGCGGTGGAGCCCTTGGCTGCCAAGTTGAGACAATGTCATCGGGAATATGCCCGCCGCTATCCATCCATACACATACTAGTATCTCTGTATGCGGATAATATCAGTCTGTATCTCCAAAACGCTCAGACCAGCCTAAATGTAGTACTTAAGAAATTTGTCTGCTTTGGCGAACTATCAGGAGTGCAGATTAAATGGGAACAATCCAAATCGTCCCCCCTCACAGTGAAAACGCAATTATTCACCCCTTATTTTCTATTGAAATGGTGTCAATCTGATCTCTGCTATTTGGGGGTTGTGATTTAGAGGGACAAGGAGGAGGTAATTAGAGCAAATTATGGGATGGTACTAAACACCGTCACGGATAGTATTACTCACTGGATATCCCTACCCCTGTCACTGGCTGACCACATCGCACTGATGAAAATGGTCATCCTACCTGCATTTTTGTATCCCTTTCTAAAGATCCCTATACCTCTAAAATGGAGGTTTGTTCAGCTCCTCAAAACCTCAATAGTATGGCCGGCATGGGCGGGTAAGCAACCTTGCATCAGCTAGGGCATCCACATGCTCCCATTTTCCAAAGGGGGATTTGAAGCTCCATACCTGGTGCTTTATTACTTATGCACGCAGGCTCATCATGTGATGCATTGGCATAGTTCTACAACGTTCCTGCCACACCTAGCTATTGAACAAGGCTTCAAGGCTCCTGCCGGCGGGTTCCTTGACGGCTTCAACCACACTTGCTGACTCCACTGTAGCAATCACCTCGCAAGCATGGCATGATCTAGCCTGTAAACGTAATAAACTGCTATTGTACTCCCCGCTCGACCACCTATTTGATCATCCTTTGCTTCCTGTCACACATAAGGCCTCCTGCAGACAGGCTTTCCAGACTCGAGATATGACTCACTGGGGTGATCGTCATAGGGAGGGAAAGTTTAAGTCCCAAGAAATCTTTTTTGAGGGGGGAACTCCCATGCCACTAGATATGTTTTTGTATATCAGATTGAAACATAATATATGTGCAGCTATGCCCGATTTCCCGCTCAAGCCCCCCACCTTTCAGATACCTCAAATTTTGTTTCAAATGGAGACACTCAGCCATCTGGATTCCCGACTGTAGCAAGCAGACCAACTTGAGGCTACATGTGCAGTGATTCCAGCCCACATAAGGAGGAATTCGTAATTTCTACAGAGCCTTGCATTAAATCCCCTCCCCAAACAATCATAGGCTCTTTGTTATGATTATCCAGGAAGGACACAACGTTGTTCTCCAAATCTTCTACTATAGTTGTTATATGGGAGTCAAAGACATTATTATAAAGGTTGAGCAGTACCATGTCAAAACAGTATGGGTCCAGCAGTACAGCCAGCAGATAGTATGCCCTAGTATAGATTGTTCTTAGAGAGACAACTTGTTAATTTCACAGAGTATAGACTTGCTAAGTGCCCCTTAGCCCTGCTTGCACGGGTTGGAATAGTGGGACTACATTCTTTCTGAAAGCTATGTATACAAAATCCTCAATTCCCCATGCCTCCTATAATAGGATGATCTCTGCTTTTCTAATAGTAGAGAGCTAGTCAGGTTTCCTGAGTTTTGAATGGATGCCAGCGATGTTCCAAAATATGACTCTGAGCCCTTCCCACCCAGGCCTCCCTGTATCTACACAAACAGCTAACTCAGCAGGGAGTTAATTTGTTCCCCTCTTTGAGGATCCATTTTTCTGCATCTGTCCCAAAAGTTCATTTGGCATGCACCCCTCCTTATAAGTGTGTTCATGATAACAAGCCTCCAAGGATTTGGAGATAAAGTGTAAATCCAGCTCCTCCAGGGAACAAAGAGCTTCAAATGAGTTATTCACCTCTGCATTATAAATTGGATTCCCAGACCCCTGCAAGTGTGCTTATTTTCGCATGCCTAGCAGCAAGAACCTCATGCCTGTAAAAGTGACCTAAAGGTAAAACCTGGACAGGGTTTGTGGATTGAGACTGCTTGCTAAAGAGTCTCAAGATTAATCTAGCAATCTGGGGTGACTTTAAAACAAACTATTACGCAATCCCCAGCCACTTTCTTTGCAGGCAGACCCACCAAAGGGAATCTCTTCACCATTATGAACTCCCTTGAGAGATCGCACAACCACCTCATACCTGCCTCGAGCCAGTGGGTTACTCTATTTTTAAGGGCCAGGTCACCTTCTCTTTGTCGGGCTTTAAAGTCAATACATTCTTTAAAATGATTACATAAGTGGTACACTCTGGTGGAATCTGGAGAAGGGATGGCCTGTGTGGGCGAGGGTGGGACTTCACCAGATAGTTGCTTACTTGACTTCTGGCCCTCTCAAGAACCCCACTCCCACATTTCCCTGTGATAGAGGTGCCCTTACGTGGACCCCTGCTCCCTGTGGAGTTTGACAGCTTTTCCTAGTTGGAACTAGTGAACCTGTGGGGGCCAGAGGCTCAGACTGATACAAGAGGGAGCTAATCAATACAGGCCGACAGAAGGGCCCACTGGCACAACTTCAGACATTTCCTCTAGCGGTTGAGGCGACAAAACCGACCCCATCTTTATAAATTATCTCTCAGTCCTCTCTAAAAGCAGATCAAGTTTACTACCCAGAAGCTCCAGCACCTTGCTACAGAGCGTGCCTCATAGTTCTTTGATTTTCTTTCTTTCTTCTGTACTTTTCTCCAGAGAGAGGAGTGGAGTTGGCAGACCCGATTTCTTAGAAATGGCCCTACCATCAACTCTCTTTCTTGTGCCTGTTTTGTGTTTTGTCGCTGGGTTTGGGTCTGTGGGGAAGTTCTTGTGATGACCCCACCAATATGACATTTGACGAGGCTTGCACCAAGGACCTAGATGGGCAAGCCACTGGTCCTACCTCCCCACTTTGGTCGTCCAATTGATGAAGCAGAGCTGCTCCTAAACTGACAGATCCTGAGGCACATGGTGGGGAAGAGGGGGGCGAGGAGAGTGATAGGCACCACTGTGCCTGCTCTATTTCCATGTTGACAACATTCACTGCTCTATACAGGAACTCATCCAGTGTTGGTCTGGGAGTTCTTGAAGGAGTAGGGGTTTGCAAACTTGCAGGTTTGGTAGGGGCCTCTAGCACCTTGCACTTCCCCAATGAGAGAGGCTTGTAGGAGCTAGGTGGGAGTAAGGAGGGGGTACAACCTGACCCCACTGCAGTCACCAGCTGGCAGGTAGTGACACTTAAGAACCTAATGTAACGCTTATGACATTGTACTGCTCCAGTCGCGATAACACAATGATGAGAGCAGGACAGGGGCGAAAGGCAAGGACAGGACTGACAGAAACAGCCTCTTGAGTGTTGCAAGCGCCAATGACAACAACTCCAGTGGACCCCGGACAATCCAAGGCAGCTCAAACAGTAACACAAGCAGCTTACCAATTACAGTTATAGAATGTATGTAATTCAATAAACCAGCCACTAACCTCCTCCCCTGGATGAAGCTAATAGCTGCCACCGCCACTCAAAAGCCACAGGCCTGCCAGATAAGGACGCTTAGGAGTACTTGTATGGACTTTCGAAGGCACCACAATGACTTTCCTCAGGCTCGTCATGAATTTCAGAGTACCAAGAGCACCAAGCAGTCAATAGGTTGACAGTCAATGTCTTCTGTCAATTCTGCGGGTTCCTGAGCCACCCTCTTAGCTCTGAAAGGCAGAGGACTCCTTATTAGCTTTCCTTAGAGGCCTGTTCATTATATTCTGACCTCCCCCAGTAGCACAGCCAACTGGCACAAACCACCTCCCACTGTTCTGCCGCACACTCTAACTCACTCGGATCCCCGAGTGGGTTGAGCACAGTAACTGTGGCATGGAAGCAATGTGATGAGCTGGGATTGAAGAGGGGCGACAGTGGCACTTTAGTGGCACTCTAGCAGGGCTAGACATGGGTCAGCAAGCCCCCCTCCTTGGCTCTGGTGGCTCCATTGGGGCTCCGATGTGGTTATGACCATCGGTGCTGTGTCACCACCAGCTCATCAATGAATCAACAGTCAGCAGATTGGCCTAGCAAATGGGCGGACATGATTACAGCACCCAATGTCTCTGGGAGACAATGCAAAGTTTTTAACTGCAGGGGCCCCTGCCTTAAAAAACAATGATTATGAAATGTTAGACCTGTCAGCCTTAGCGTGGTCTTCCCCCAAACGTTTTTGCCTTCTCCTCTGTTTTGCTGAATTTGTTTTTGTTGACCTCAAAAGTCTGTGAATAAAGTGCTTGCACTCAGTCCCTAAAACATGACAAAATTGGCTTGCACCTAATTAGCTGATTTAATTTACTTATAAATCCCTAGTAAAGTGGTATACCATATACCCAAGGCTGGTAAATTAAATAGTACAATTTGGCCTGCAGCACTTATTGTGCCACCCACTTGAGTAGCCCCTTAAAACATTACTCAGGTCTGCCATTGCAGCCTGTATCCAGTTTTAAACTGCTAATTCGACCTGGGAATAGAAACCTCTTGCCAGGCATAAAACACTCATTCTATTACATATCTTGCCCCAAAGGTAGATCCTAGCCAGCTCAAAGGGTATTATGCATTATTTTTTTAAAGTTGGAAATTTACATGTGCTGGTAGAGAAAACCTCCCAAAATTGTTTTTCAGTACTGTGAAGCCTACCTCTCTCACAACGTTGGGTTACCTTATTACATGTAACAAATAGTAACTTTTGTTTGGGAGCAGATTGACATTTTTGGCATCTAAGAAATTGTAATTTAAAATTCCCTCTAATGGTAAAGCCAGATTTTAGGTCACATTCCTGAAAATACCACTTTAAAAAGTTGGCATTTTCATGTCCTAATCATTTGGCTCCATCAGCCTGTTTCCTGGGTCACATGACATGATGTTTTTATTAATTGGCCTTTGTGTAGTCCTCCCAGACAGCCACACAATAGGGGAAATGGTAGCTGAATGGGCCTTCCAAGCAGGATGGCGAGGCAGAGCAATGCACAGCCCCACTTGTACTTTAAAGACACTGTCTCATCTCAAACACAAAGGGGAGGGGAGGACTTAAGAAGTTTCTTTCACTTCAAAGCTGGCATCAGGTATAGAAATACTCAAACGTACTCTTCAGTTCAGATCTGGATCTGTGGAAGGACTCTCAAAGGACTGCCCTTCTGCTTGTGGCCTGCTATGTACGTCAGAGGATAGCCCTGCTGCACCAAAGGACCTGCCATCCAGCCTGAATCCTACCTTCTGCCCTCAGAGGACTTCCTTGCTGCTGGAAACCTCCTTTAACCAAAGACTTCCAGAGTGACTCCAAGAGCTAGTTGGCTGACCTCCTGATCAGAGCCTCAGGGACAGAAAAGCTCAAATTCTCTTAAACTCATATCTGGATCCAGCCTAAGCGAGTCCTGACAATCCAAGTTGTGCCCCTCCAGTCCTGGACCCTTGAAGGTAGTGCTAAAAGTGGCCAGATATCCCAAATCCAAAACATATATGATCTTCTACTGGCTGAAAGGGATTGGCCACCTGAATTTGTCCATACTTGCCCATATGGGGAAGATGTTATCAAACCTTCTTTCTCACCTCTTGTTCCTGAGGAGCTCGCAGAATCCCTGTGTTATATAGCAAACACATGGGATGGGATAAAGACTCCCCCTATCATATAATACCCAATAAAAATCAACCCCAACCACAATCCCAATATCCAATAAAACATGATGTAAATCCTCACACATCTGGAGTATCAGGGCATAATCGAACCCTGTGTCTCACCATTAAATAATCCCTTATTCCCAGTAGCTAAACCGGACCATTCATACAGAATAGTCTTAGACTACAGACAAGGAAATCCATAAAAACAGAACTTCGGAGGATCTCATGATACTGAAGTCTCTCTGTCCAGCACACCAACAACCAAAGCAAAGCACTATACCATCACCATCAATAAAGCAACCAACAGAAGCACTTGTACTCTTGTATTTAGATGGTGGTAATGGCATACTCCATGACCTCCCAGACTCCACATTACACTAGCATCCCTTAGGGACATTCTACAAGGTGCAGCATTTCTCATCCAGTGCCTGACAAAACAGGAAGTCATCACCCCCATCCTAATAGAACTCCATTGGTTCTGCTTGCTGGCTCACACAACCTTCAAAACATCATCAAATCATCATTTACAAAGCCATCATGACCAGCACCATGCTTGTCTTGCAGACAAGCTGAACATCTCTGGTGGTTCACAGCACACCTGCAACCAGGTCACTATTAGACTACAAACTAAAAGGTTTGCAAAACCTAAAAACAAGACAATAGAACGTTTGCATTTATGCACCCAGCATCCAGAACAGCATCCACATGTCAAACTCTGCTTCAATTTAGGAAAGAGTTGAAGATTCACCTATTTAAAGAACACTACATAACAATGTGTTAACCATCCACAATTCAGCTACCTCTCCTGTTAATTGTTGACATTGTTTTGTTGCCTCTTGGCTAGGTTTGATCTATAGATATACCATATACATATTATTGGAATTGCAATGTATAACCTACAATTTAAGCACCTATCTCTGTGTGTCTTGCCCAACCATTTTACAGTGTGACACTCTAATTGCAACTAGCCTGGCAGCTCCTTCTAGATTGTACTTATTGGATCAGGATCAAGTCAGATTTGGATATAACAAGTCCTTGACTGGGATGACATTTGTTTTTTGATGACTCATACTTTAGGTTCTACTTTCATTGATGTGAGGTAGGGCCCACACTGTGGAGCAACAGTTGTGTTTGGAAGGAATATCTTCATTTTAAACAGGAGACTAATTTTGAACCAGGTTGGTGAGTTTAAGGTAAATGATGGGGATCTATGTTTTGATGATATCAAGGCCCTAACCTGAGCTTACAGGCATGGATAGCCATCAACAGTTTGAGATAATTGTAATTGTAATCATCTATATATTGTTGAAGAGCATTGTCTCTTAGATAAGTAGCTCTCTATGTGATTCCCCACACGGATTTATTTCAGGAGACGTGTGGGAATACTGGGAGGTGTCAATGTTTTTCATTTGCATAGATTTCTAAACTTTCCCCCCACAGAAATGTGAGACAAATGCTTGTTTAGTGCCAAGGTTTGAGTTTGGAAGATTAATAAAAGATCCAGGTGTCCAAGCCAGACCTTCCTGGATTCCCCGGGGTGTCTCATTTTCTGGAGTACCTGGGTTTGGTAGGTTTCTTTGGGTGGTGGTGAAGCCCAGGCCCAAAATTCACAGCTACCCACATTATAAAAAAAAAAAAAAAAGATTGACTTTCATTGTAAAAATTGTGATCTCTCTATTACCTATTCTGGTACCTATCCTGTTGCGGACGTTAGGTCTACCCAGACAAATGGAGTGCCTTTGTTTTCAAAACAAATGTAGGCACTCTAGATGACAAGAAATTTCCGGATCCCAAGATTCTGGAACCTTCTCTCACAAAAGTTTGAGAAAAAGTGTGTTTTTGCCAAAGTTTGAGATTTGAATGGCATGGTGGATAAGAAAAGGCGGAGAGGAGGGAGGTGAGGGGGTTCCTAGGGTGTCAAGTTTTCAGAAAATGCCTAAGTTTGGTAGGTTTCCCTTGGAGGCTGACAAGGTCAAGCACAATATCTACAGCTTTGCAAAAAAAGGTCAGTTTTGGGTGGAAAAATGTGACCTTTTCATGTTGTGTTTTCAGTCTTTCCTGTAGTTAGCACTAGGCCTGCCACACAAATGGTGGACCGTATTTTATCGGAACAAGTGTGGGAATGCTGGGTGGTTGGAATTTAGTGGCTCTTCACAGATTCTAGAACTTTCCATTACAGAAATGTGAGGGAAATATGTGATTTTAGGCAACGTTTGTGGTTTGCAAGACCTTCTGGGTAAAAACAAAAATGAGATCCACACAACCACCGCACAAGACTCCCCTTAGTGTCTAGTTTTACTGGATTTGGTAGGCTTCACTGCATGGCAGCCAAGAGAGGGACAAAAATCTCAGGTTACCCACATTTCCAAACCGATTTTTTCCTTTTCAGATTTTTTTATGTTGCAACATCAGGTTTTTGAGCATTCGTGTGTGACAGAATCTGAGATCAGTCAACCAAGTGGAGTACCATTTTTATTGTGAGAATGTTTAGCAACGCTGGGTGGGATTATGTGAAGAAAATATGTGGTGTTAGCCACAGTTTGAGTTTTGCAAGGCCTTCTGGGAGAAAAGCAGCTTGGGATCCCTACACGTCACCCACTCTGGACTGTCTTGGGTATCTAGTACTCAGGAATATCTAGGTTTAGTAGGTAACACTGGGTGCCGATTGACTTAGGACCTAAATTCCACAGCTATCACCAGTGATTATGAAGGGGGGGAAATATGATGTCTCCAGGTTGCGTTTTGAGGTATTTTTTATCATGGCTGCTAAACCTAGCCACACAATAGGAGTACCATTTTTATCAGGTGATGTGTAGGAACACACAATAGTCAAACTTTAGCTTTTTTCCATTTTTGGTTCCCAAATGTAAGCCAGTGTGCATTTAACAAGATGTTTTGCAAAATGCCCTCTGAACCACATTATATTACAAATTCAGATGTTCAAATAGCCAATGTTTCTAAACTCAACATCCTGCACAAATTTCAGAAATACATAGATTTCCTTCAAACTCATTTTTACCTCACTATATTTTAGAATATGACTTGCTGTATGGTGTGTACACAATTGTACATCATTATAAGCTTCAGCTATGTTGTTGGGTCTGGGTACCATATGTTTTTGAAGAACCTACAAACCCTTTATTTCCCCACAACCACAAGAGTCTATCGGACATAGTAGTGTATTGTGAACCAGTATCGTGACACAAAAATACGTTGTTACTAGTGTCTATTATTTTCTATTTATTTTTATTTTTATAATTCAACAAAAAAGTTTCTTTGGAAAACCTTAACGGATCTACAAAAATTGACCCACTACTGCATTAAAAATGTTGTCTACTTTTTAGAATTGTATAACTTTCTATGATCATCCACTGGTTTCACACCTGTTTCCCCCACAAACTGCAAGTAGGCTGAAACCACAAAATCTAGGAAAAATTGACCACCTCTAATTCAAGTGCTAAAACCTGTTAATTAATTTTTATACAACTCTGCTTGTTCTGCTTTCATTGATGCAATGTTTAGAGCAAAAACCACACTTTCTTGCACAGCACGTGTTCTTATTTTTTCCAAAGAAAAAAAGAAAGAAAAAAATAGCTCTAGGAGAATCCACAAGTCCAGGGAACTCGTAACATTGGATTCTGAAAAACAGAGTGCACATTTGTTTTGGATACCTTTTGTGGAAAAAGTTATAATGGTTTAATCTGATCTACCCCAAGCATCTAAAAAAAGACTCACCCAGGAGAGGGATTGGGGTAGCTGTCAGTGGTTAAAAGGATGGCCGACAGAGATCCACATACTTCCATGGTGGCCATCTTTAAACGCATTTTGTTATGCTTTACAAACCTATTCAAAAAAATATTTTCAAAGATTCTCACTGTGCATGTGCAACTTCTGATAGCCCTGTTGGAATGGTCAGAAAACCATTTTAACAAGGCTGCCTGCCAAAAGCATGGTGAGCAGTCAAAATATAAAAATAAACTAGGTGGCTGGGGTGCTAGTAGATGTGGGGTAGGCGGTAAGAAAAGGGCAAGGAGAGGAGAATAAGTAGCTAGAGAAGAGAGGGTGCGGACGTTTTCTCTCCCATTCACTGCAAATAGGCAGGGTCTGAATTCAGCTGTACAACAACACATCATATAATTAAAACACTGTGAAGTTGAAATAGTCCTGGGTGAGATGAACACAAGAATATGGAAGAAAGCCATTCAATCAAGAGCAGGGATGTGACAAGTAGAACAGAGCTTTCAGTCAAAATGTAATGTACACTGCATGTATGTGCTTTGCTTTTTAAACAATAGATCTCACCGTTAGACAGCTAAAGCTGTTTACATCAGAGTCCTAAAAATTAGATCTGACAAGAGTGCTGCAAAGTACTCTTATTTGTGTAGATCCAGCTAAGCACCTACTTAACATATTTACATTTATAACGGGTGTATCTATGCACAGATTTATGCTGAAAGTGGTCCAAGCCTTTATTTCAAATGTCAGTTTCTACCAGCGTCTCTTTGAAAAGACTCTTGTTGTTCAGTCCCCATTTTTGCCAGGTATTATTCATTTGGACAATCAGTGTGAGGGTATATTTCCTTATTAGCTCTCTGACTGTTAGCTCAAGTGAAAGGTTTGATTGCCAGTTGTAGCGGGCCTCCCTCTGGTCCCCCAGCAAAGAAACACACTTAGACTGCTTGGCATACACACGTGGAGACTGATTCACGGACTTCCACCTTTATTTTATATCCCTCTCCGCTTCTCTGGCCTCGCGCACCGCCGAGGGCAACAATATATAGAAGAGCCCGGGTGACTCTCTACGTCCCTCCCATGTTTTAATAATGAAAATAAACAATTAAACAGAAAAGGAGAGGGAAGAAAAAATAGAAATGATAAATGAACAGGTAGAACAAAATATTGGGCATACTCTGTCCGTAAAAAGATGGTCAGCGTCCATCCTGGTCATCCCGCAGGTCAGTCAAAGAGACCAGGATACAGTTCGAAGTGATCAGTTCAACAAACAAAATCTTTCAGGAGACTGTTTGGTGCCGGGTTGGGTCGCAGGTGGTATCTCGCACCCCGACTGAGTGCTGCCTCACCGCTCGTGTCCTCCGGTCGAGTGACCCTCTTGGCAGACAGCACAGCCTGGGCGTTCTTGGGTATGCTTTCTCCGCTTTCCGGTGTCTCCACGTCACAAACTTCACTTTCATCGTCTCCTGACTCCCTCGGGCGCAGGCTCTTTTGAAGTGCGAGGCATTCCTGGTTATTCGCTGTCTGCGACGGTGATCATTCAGCCTCGAACGCCCACTACTTCCCATGTCTCGGGCTCAAACGGCGTTTGGAACTTTCCTCCATGCCGGTGACTCTTCACGACCACGTGATCGCCTTCCTGAAAGTCACAGTGGCGCGTCCCCCTCCTTTCGCTGGCCTTTTGATGTGTTCTTTGCCTGCGCCGTTTGGCGGCCGCAGCATCCAACTCTGGTGCCTCCCACTGGGGACTGACCGGGATGCAGTCCCGGGGGGAAACTTTGAACAGGAGGGCTGCCGGTGCACATCCCGTGGTGCTGTGGGGAGTCTGCCTGTAGGCATTAAGGAACTAGTGCAGACACCGTTCCACATCCTCTCTTTGCTCCACACCTATCCTCAGTGCCCGATTCAAAGTCCTCAAAAAATCCCTCCACGTCACCATTGGCCTGAGGCCAATACGGCATAATCTTGCAGTGGTGTACCGCTAGTCCATCCCGATATGCCCTGAACTCATGTCCCTGAAAGGGGGGGTCCATTGTCAGTTCTGACTTTTACGTGGAGCCCAAACACCGCGAATGTCCGTTCAAGCATTGGTCTCACATTCTCAAAAGAGGTCGACGCCATGACCTCGACAACAGGAAACTTGGTGTAGGTGTCTACTATGACAGCAGTCAGTCTCCCGTCCGGGAATGTCCAAAAATCCATGCTCAGTTTCCCCCAAGGTTTTTGGCTGGGGGGTTCGGTGATTACAGGGCACCCAGGCGGCTCACCAGACGTGAGTATTCACGAATGGCACTTTGCGACTAGGACATCGACTTGGGCGTCCATCCAGGGGAACCACACCTTGGCGCGCAGCCAGGCCTTAGTCTTGGCCGCGCCCTGGTGACCTTGGTGTACCAGCTCCACCACTCGGGACCATAAGCTTTGAGGGAGCACAATCCTTCTCCACCGAAGAATCAAACCTTTGCTGCCCATTGAAAGCTCGTCCCGTACTCTCCACATGCCTTGTATCACTGTTTTGTCTTCGGGGCTGGACACCGTGGTTCTTCGCAGGAAGTGCTTCCACCTTCTGTTCTCAAGTGCTTCCTTGACTTGTTTCAGCACCCTGTCTGTCTCTGTGGCCTTTGCGATCTCAGTCACCGTTAGAGCATTGGGGCAGGAGGACTCAACAATCATGCTCCCGAATACTTCTGTTCTCTCTCCGTCTTGTTTGTAAGACTCTTCGGGTGGGTTTTGGACGGGTGTCTAGACAGGTAGTTGGCCGGATTGTTCACCCCCGGTTGGTAGATGACCTTGAATCTGTATGGTTGGAGTAAGACAGCCCACCGTTCGATCCGGGAGGGCGCCATGTGCATGCTTCCTGCGAACAGCAAGACTAGCGGCTTGTGGTCTGTCACCCCATGGAACTCGTGGCGCATGTCCATGCACCAACGGATGGCGCCCGGTTGCTTGGGTTTGGGGGCTATCACCAAAGGTGAAACCCACGGTGTGGGTCCGTCCACTTTTTCTATCACCCCTTGGTCCTCGAGTAATTGCAGCTCTTTTTCCACGACCGGTCTTAAATGGAAGGGTACACAGCGGTGTCTTAGTGCTACCGGGGTGACGGTAGGATCAACGTGCAGTTTGACGCTCTTCCCCTTCACCCTTCCGAGTCCTTCGAAGAGCTGTGAGAACTCCTCGAGGAGGCATTTGACGTGGGAGTCGGAGACTTGACGTGCGAAGAATACCAACTCCAGGTCCTCCACCGTGTGGCATCCCAACAGTGTGCCTCTGTTTCCGGTCACTACATATAACTTGGCACAAGTTGTGAGTTCTCCGCTCTTCACCGACACCTCTATCGTGCCCCTCAGAGGAAGCGGGTCTCGTCCCCCGTAGGTATATATCTTGGTGTTACTCGGGGTTAGCTGTGGCGTGGGGGATAGTTGTCGGAACGTGACGTCGTCCATTACATTAACTCACGCCCCCGTGTCTATGAGCACTGTTGTCGATGTACCGTTGATTATTACTGTGCTCCTGGGGGGTGGTCGCCTTTTCTGTTGTCTCCAGCCAGTGAATGAGATCACAAACATGTCCTCTTCCTCGTCCTCCTCGAAGACGGGCATTCTGTCAGTTGTGCGCTCCCTGGGGGTGTCATCGGAGACCGTTACTGTCTTGACCCCGGCTTCTTTTCTCCTTGAGTCATCTTGTCTGTTTCTTCCTGACCTGCACATCTTTGCGAAGTGGTTGGGTTTTCCGCACCGGTTACATAATTTCCCTCTTGTTGGGCACCCCGTCGCTGACTTGTGCTTGTACCCACAGCTCCTACATGTCCGTTCAATTGGTCTAACAGTGGGTGTGCGGCGCACTGGTGATTGGCGTGGCTGTATGACGTCCACCTGTTTTTCTTTTACCTGTGTCAGGCGTGTGGTTGAGGCGTCAGACATGGACTGGCCTCGCACCAAGGCTATGGCATCTGCTCGGACCGCCAACAGTTCATGGGAGCGTGCGAGGATCAGAATTTCGTCCAGGGAAATACCCGGCTGACGCATTATCAGCTTCCTGAGTGTGTTAGACCGACACCCCTGGATGATCTGAGCTCTGATCTCCTCTTGTTTGTTCAACCCCACACACGTGCTGGCTAGCTTCCTCAAACGTGCGTAGAACATGTTGACGGATTCAATGTCATTTTGCTGGGCTTGGCGGAGTTTGAACCTTTCGTAATCTGGGTTCAATTGGGTGTCAAAGAGTTTGTTCGAAGCGGCCATGGCAGCGTCATAGTCCGTTGTGTCACCCGTGTCTGGGAGTGACTCAAAAGGTTCTTGTAGTTCCTCACCACCCATCAGTAGCATCAAAGATCTACGCACCGCCCCATCTGTTTCTCTTGTGGCGCAGAAGTAATTGTCCAACAGGTTTAACCACAGATGCCATCTCGGCGCCGCTGTTGCCGGATCGACCAATTGACTAAACCGGGGCAGCGCAGTGACTGATGAGTGGGCGCTGGTGTTAACTGGTGCTGGATGCTGTGCATTTTCTTGCTGCGGCGCACTCATGTTGACGCTTGCTGTGGGGGCAGCTGCGCGCCCAGTTGTCCTTTGTAGCTCTTGTTGTTTCCCTCCTGGTGTCTAGGCGCTCTCCTCCCTGGGTTCTTATGGCTGGGTCCCTCAGTACCGGTTTAGTGTGGGAAGGCAGTTTATTTCCTTGGTCTGCCACCACGATATCTCTAACCTTTCGCCCCTGCAACTGTCTATATTGTTCTTTTCACTGTATATTTCTTTTATTTATACTTTTTTTTTTTTCATCCTGTGTCCGGTCCTCTCTCTCCGTGGTGCTGTGTCAGATGCTGCCGGGTGAGACACGTGGCTGCCCCTCTCCCTTCGGGCACTACAGTGGACACTCCCTGGGGCCCCTCACCTCTAGATGGGGAAATCCTGTCTTGATGCGCACCACCGTCTCCAGGCAACGGGCGTGGCAGCAGGCTATTTTGGGCCTCCGCCTCCCTGGCGTCTTTCGCTGCAGCCGACTTGCCTGTAAGGCACGTGGATGCTGGCGGCGCACTGCGGTCGGCCCCTTGCCCCTCGCCCAATGTGGTGAGTGAACGGCTGGCGTTGTTGGGCTGCCGAAGACACACGGTAAGGTGTTGCCGGTCCCCCCGCACCCGTGTGGGTTGATGCGGTCGCGGGTGTGCACCTCGCCGCCCTTGGTGGATCGCGGGTGGGTGGGCAGCAGTTGCCGTTGGTAGGGAACAGGTGCCAGGGCTCCGGTTGTGCGGACCGGAGCGCCACACCTCCGTATCGGACTGTTTTTCTTTTTTTTTTCTGTACTATTATATTTTTGTTCCCGCTCGTCGCCAATGTAGCGGGCCTCCTTCTAGTCCCCCAGCAAAGAAACACACAGAGACTACTTGGCATACACACGTGGAGAATGACTCCCGCAGCTCCACCTTTATTTTATATCCCTCTCCGCTTCTCCGCCCTCAAGCACCGCCGAGGCAACAATATATAGAAGAGCCCGGGTGGCTCTCTACACCAGTGACTGTTCCAGTGTGTTTTTGGTCTTGCTCCAAATAGCTTTATTTTTCCATTGCATGCAGCATTGTATTCCCTACTTTGGCATCCACTTTCGGGTCTCTCAGTGAATGGCGTTAGAGTCCATTTGAATCGTGTCCATGGTACTCATTGATTTTCTGTCTGTACTGTGTTTGTTTCTCTCCTGGACCATAGCTAATTTACAATTTTTTCACTGGAGGCTGTTCTGTATCCTTACAGATCTGATGTCTGAGGTGACTACTTTGTTCTGTCATCCACGTTATGCAGTGTCACTGTTCTTATTAGCATTCTTTAACCTAATCCTGTATTGATGTGCTTCTCCTTTGATCACTACATTTTATTATCCTTGTTGTCCTCGCTTCTGTATGTACATCCTTCTCTATTGAGAGATTCTTCCTCGTGTTAATCGCCCACTACCTTCACTACTCTAAGCTAGCTTGACGCTGGTATGTACTCCCTACACTCAAACCCTGCTCCCTGATGCTCCCCATCTCACATTTGTGGGTGGTAAAGAAGAGCATGCTCACATTATCTCTCATATGTGGCCCTCCCGCTCATATGTGACTTGTAATTCTGCTGTATGTCTCATGGATTTAGTGACCCATACTTCCACTCGCCTTGTGGTCCATTTTCTCTATTACTCCTCATGTCTCCTCACATCAGAGCGGGTATGGCTGGGGTAAGGAATCCAAACATCCCTTGCTAACCCATCCATTTAGGGCACACTGTGCATGGCCTTGAGCAGGTGCAGTGGCCAACTTGTGGATAGGAGGTTTCCACAATTACTGTGCTTCATTATGTCAGCAGTCCCTTTGGATGCCCTATTTTGCACCACTGTGTGTTCCCAGGCTGCGTGGAAGGTTGATGCTGCACTAGTGATGCCAGGCACTTTTTTTAGAGAGCATGCATTTTTGTGGAGGCTTTTCTGGTTTGATTGGCTGCCTAGTTTTTTGAAGCCTTTAATTTAAGTTACCTCCCAGTGATACTGCAAATTTGATATCCAAGTGCATTGTTAAAACTTTTACAAGTTGATGCTTTGAGGGTATCTTGGAATCTATTTGTACTGATGGTGCAGCTAAGTGAATGCAACGATGGAATTTATTACAAGGGTGTGGGGTGATTGTGGGGTTTGTAAACACGACAGATGCAGCCATTTTAATTTGATTACTGCTCTGCAATGTGGCAACCATGTTGAAAGTATAAATAACAAAGATTTCCTTGTCTTTTTTTCAACATAGCCTGTCAGGCACTAGTAAAGCTGATTGGGTCTCTTTTTTAACATTGGCAAACCAGTGTGATTGGCTTAGTCATTTCTTATGTATTGTGTGTGATCGAACTATTGGACTTTTGGGCAAACACAGTATCTCAGTTAATAAGAAAATAGTAATGATTAACCCCTTCGCTGCTAAGCCTTTTCCCCCTCCTGCGCTAAGCCTTTTTTGGGCTATTTGGGGTAGTTCACACTTAGGCCCCCATAGCCTTTGGTCCACATAAGCTATCCACACTAACTGTGTCTTTCTTTTCCAACATCTTGGGGATTCTAAAGGTACCCAGGGTTTGCCGATTCACATAGAGGGGACCGAGAATTTAGCCAAAATACAGCTACATTTGTTTTTTTTTGGGAAAAAGGAGTCGCAGAAGAAAGCGTCTGTTTTTTTTCTCTTCAAATGGCATCAACGAAAAGTTTGCTGTGCTAAAATCACCATCTTCCTGGCTTTCTGGAACAGGCAGACTAGAATCAGAAAAACAATTTTTTCAACACACTTTTTGCATTTTACTGGGACATACCTAATTTTTCCTATTTTTGGTGCTTTCAACCACCTTCCTGTTAGTGACAGAAATGGGTGTGAAACCAATGGTGGTCCCATAAAGCTAAATATTTATGAAAGGTAGACAAAATTCTGAATTCAGCAAGGGGTCCTTTGTGTAGATCCTTTAAGGTTTTCCTACAGAAAGTAACAGTTGGATTGAAAAAATATTGAAATTTAATTGAATAACGCTGCCATTTCTGTCTGTGTTTTCATCTGTAACTTCTTCTGACTGTGGCAGATTTTTTCAATCAATAAACCGTTACATCCGCTGGACCTTTCTGGTTGCAGTGATGAATATGGTTTGCAGGCTTTCCAAGAATCCAAGCTACCCAGAGCCAATAACTGAACTGCACCTTGCAGTGGGTTTTCATTGTGTACCGGAAATACAGCAGATCATTTCGTATAATGTAAAAAGTGAAAAGTAGGTATCAAGGAAACCTACGTATTTCCAAAATGAGCAGATGATATGGAGTTTGGAAGCAGGGGTTATTTGCACATTTCTGAATGTGTGGGTACCTATACTAGCGTGTGAATTAGAGGGCATTTCTCAAAATGACTTTTTTCTTACACAATGTCTTACATTTGGAAGGTGCAAATCCGGAGAAAGACAATTAGTAATAACACTTGTTCTGATACTTTGTGTTCCCCCAAGTCTCCCAATAAAAATGGTACCTCACTTAGAGTAGGCCTAGTGCCCGTGACAGGAAATGCCCCCAAACCCAAAGTGGACACATCGCATTTTTCCACTGAAAACGGACACATTTATTGCAAGGTGCCTAGCTGTATATTTTGGGCTTTAGCTCAGCCGGCAATTAGGGAAACTAACAAACCTGTACATTTGTTAAAACTAGACACCTAGGGGAATCCAGGATGGGATGACTAGTGGGCTCTCACCAGGTTCTCTTACCCAAAACCCTTTGCAAACCTCAACATTTCTCTAAAAATACACTTTTACCTCACAGTTCTGTGATGTAAAGTTCTAGAATCTGAGAGGAGCAACAAACATCCTTCCACCCAGCATTCTCCCAAGTCTTCCGATAAAAATGATACCTCACTTGTGTAGGTAGGCCTAATACCTGCGACAGGAAACTCCCCAAAACACAACGTGGACGCATCACATTTTTCAACTGAAAACGGATGATTTTTTTGCAAGGTGCCTAGCTGTGGATTTCGGGCTCTAGTTCAGCCGGCACTTAGGGAAACCTAGTAAACCTGTACATTATGGAAAACTAGACACATAGGGGAATGCAGGATAGGGGGACATGTGGGGCTGTCACCAGGTTCTGTCACTCAGAATCCTATCCAAACCTCAAGCTTTCTCTAAAAATACACATTTTCCTCATATTTCTGTGATGTATAGTTATGGGATCTGAGGGAAACCACAAAATTACTTCCACCCAGGATTCATCCAAGTCTCCCAATAAAATGGTAATTCACTTGTGTGTTAGACCTAGTGCCCGTGACAGGAAACGCCCCAAAACGCAACATGGACACATCACATTTTTCTACTGAAAACCAATGCGTTTTATGCAAAGTGCCTAGCTGTAGATTGTGGGCTCTAACTTAGCTGGCACTTTGGGAAACCTAACAAACCTGTACAATTTTTAAAACAAGACACCTATTGGAATCCGTGATGGGGTGACGAGGGCTCTCACTGGATTCTGTCACCCAGAATCCTTTCCAAATCTCAAATTTTGTCTAAAAATACATTTCCCTCAAATTTTGTTGATGTAAAGTTTTGAAATCTGAGGAGAGCCACAAACTTCCTTCCACCCAGCAATTTCCCAAGTCTCCCGGTAAAAATTGGACCTCACTTTTGTGGGTAGGCTTAGTGCCCGTGACAGCAACCACCCGACAACACAACGTAGGATTTTTCATGAGGTGAATTCCCAGCTGAGAGTAAATACGTCTTGAGGCAATCCACTGTTCTTATAGCATGCACATTGTGGTTGGATTTGGCATGAGGGTGAGTGATGGTTCAATATATAACATTTTATTAACAAGAGACTTCACAAAAATAAAATGCATTGTTACAAATTGATAGGTCAAAAAACTGAACCAATGACTCACAGCTTGTGAGCTGTAAAGCCACAACAAGGCATCAACCGCTTTACAGGCCATTCACACTCATTTTTATACGTGTCACACACAAGAGCCTTCACATTGCCAGCAACGGGACCAGCACATTATAACATTCGCAACAAGAGAAAGTGTAGAGAAAATATACACCCTGGCAGAAAAAGACTGACAAGACAATTATTACTACACAGCCATATATTCATCAGGTACACACACATACTGGTTGGATTTGGCACAAGGGTGAGTGATGGTTCAATATATAACATTTGATTAACAAGAGATTTCACAAAAGTGAAATGCACTGTAAATAATTGATAGGTGAAAAAATTTAACCAATGTCTCACAGCTTGTGAGTTGTAAAGCCATGACAAGGCACCAACCGCTTTACAGGCCATTCACACACCTTTCACCTTTCACACGTGACACATACAACACAATTCACACTACCAACCGTGGGCCCAGCACATTACAACACTCACATCAACAGACTGCGCCATTCAAGGGCCCATAACTTTATAACCCACATGACTGACACAGAAATGACACCGGCTGATCGAGTGTGTGGCCTGCTGTTTGGCTAGCAGTGTGTGCAGTGCCCAGCAGCAAGTCACTAGTCACACACTGTCAGGCGAGCGCCAGCCACACACACCGCCAGCCAAGAGCTAGTCCACTCACACCACCAGCCAAGCGCCAATCCACACACACCGCCAGCCAAGCGCAACGCTACATACACCACCATCACATTTTTTTAACAAAAATGAAAGGACAAGCCAATTGTAAGTAAATACAAAACTACAAACACAACAGCTCTAACTAAATACATCACACTAATGCCAACCTTGAACCTGACCAAAAAACTGAAAATGATACGGACCAAGCAGTTCACTTTTACACTCACAGTTACGCCCAAAAACTCCTTACTGTGTTTTACTGTCTAAAACATGTGGCCCCACATAGCCCAGGTTTAGAAGGACAGTCAGGGCAGTACATATGAGTCTCTCTCTGCATACCTCTTCACATACAGACTCTACATCTCCTACTGGGAAAGTCTTTTTTGGCATGGGAGGAATGTGATCAGCAAAGTGGTAATCTTTCAATCTAGCCACATCCTTCACTATTCCAACTCTTGGAACGCTTACCTGTTCCACCACAACAAGGCTGCCTATCATAGGCTGCAGAAACTGAACAAATGTCATCTTTGACTCTGGAGAACATTACTTGAATACAAAAAAAGCATTAAATGGATAGCTAACTTCTTATACTAAATGTAAGCCTTACGAACAGCAGTGTAAGGTTCCAACCTCTGATCTACTCTATCAGCACCACCCATGTGCCTATTATAGTCTAAAATGCGCACAGGTTCACGTATTTCAGCAACCTAACCCCAAATAGTCACAGGTGAAGTACTTTTATCATGGATGGTAGTCAGCATGAAACCATCTCTCCTGTCTGCAAATTTCACAGTTAGAAGTTCATCACTGTGCAAAGCACTGCACTGTCCCCTCTGAATTTTTTTTACAAACAAGCACTCTTATCTAACCTTTACAGTTAGAGTGGATAGTGCCACAAGCAACAGTGCCCACTTTGACCAATTCCCTGAACAATTGCACACCAGTGTAGAAGTTTTCTACATACAAATGTTAGCCTTTATTACAAAGTCCTCTACCAGGTTCCCACTCAATCTTTTCACAAACTCCAAAAGTGGACAGACAACCAGGAGGGTCAATAGTGAAATCCCTACCAGTGTAGACCCAGCAATTATAGACATATTGAGTCCTACTCTCAGAGAGCATTTGTATCTTAATTCCATGTTTTCTCTTCCTCGGAATGTACTGCTTAAAAACCAAATGGCCCTTGAATAGGACCCGTGGACAGCTATTTCTCTCCCTGGAACATAGATCTCTGAAAGCCAGTCTACAAAGAGATCAAAGATAGGCCAAATCTTAAAAAGATGGTCACCATCAGGGTGATCTCGTATCAACGCTAAAGCATTATCAACAAAATGAAGCATCCAAAGCATGAGCAAATACTGATCATGACTCATGGTTGCAGGAAATATAGCCGTTGCCATCAAGGGACTAGTAGACCAATCTGAAGACAGTGACGGCTTACTTATCAAGCCATCAAAAAAGTTAAACCCAAGAACTTCTTCAACTCTTCCAGATGTGTGGAAGTCTACCGGGTAGCTTTAGAGAGTGGCTTAAGCCTGGCACTGTTGTCCCTCAAATACAGTTCAGCATACAAATTAGTCTGGTAAACAATCTCATCCAAAAATACATCGTCTGAAAAACAACTGAAAGAAATTTATATGTAAAACATTTTCAGTATTCACTCTACATCTGTGACACCAGTAAAGAAGGGCAACACCAGCTGCACCATGTTTGGGACAACCCAGAGTTTAGCACTTCCAACGGGCTGCAATCTAGATGCCTCTGGCTGCACTATCAGCACATCAGTGTCCTCTTCTAAAAGAGGCACTTCCTCCATAATAAGATTGGCTTCATCATCAGATGATTCCTCTTCGACAAAAAAAATCACTGCCAGAATCTTACACTTACTCCTCTGCCTCAGAAGCAGAGTCTGTCCAATATTCATGGTCAGAGGAAGATTCTAAAAGCATACCAACAACCTGTTGAGCAGTCATCTTGTGGCTAGCCATAATCCTTACTAATAAAAGTTAAATAAGTCAACAACAATCAACACTGTGTAAAATAAGTAGTAAACAAAGTGTGGCTTTATCACAAAGACCTATATAATCAGAAACAATACCATTCACTTGCCAGAGACAGCTGGACTCACCATCACCTACTCTTCACAGGCACAGCAAGCACCAACAATATCCCACTAGAAGGGAAAAAACAAAAACAAAAATTACTCACAAGACAACACAATACACATTGTGAGCAAATTCAAGGAGAATTTCACACATGATAAAACAGAAGCTAAACCTGCTGCTATTATTACATAATTTATAAAAACACATTCATGCAGGAAAATTATACTCATTCAGAGTAAATAGTACAAAAAAAGTTTTCTTACCTAACACATACAACTACACAAACTGCAGATCTACCAGTGATGAAACTGCAAGCAGGCATCACAGCAAATGAAATCAAAAGCTTTGCACTAGAATAAAAAGGAGAAATGAAACATTAAATGCGCAAATGCAAATGACAGGAAATAAAACAATTAACATTATAAAACGCTATGTCACTACCAAATCCCAGTCCACAGACACCTCCAGACAAGCCATAGTCCACAGGCAGCGCAGGCACCGCCAGCTGAACTCCAGGCATGCGAAAACTTTCCCTGGTTTCTAGTGGTTTTCTTCCCCACTTGGGGTCAGATGAGTCTAAAAATATGGCTAATTTGTGACAGGGGGGACAGGAAACAGCCCAAAGTAAATAAAAACACATAACCAATTGGGATAACCCTTACCCAAGGGCTACCCCCCAAACATAATATAAAAAATCCCTCATACTAGTGGATTTCCTGCCCCCTTGAGTGCAGATGGGCTTCAAAAACGAGCAGATCTGCCCCAGGATGGGGGTTACAAAATGACCAGAAGTGATTTAAAAAACATGTATCCCCCAAGGGGCCGCCCCAAACATAATATAAAGAAATCCCTAGTGCTAGTAGGTTTTCTGCCTCTGGGGGCAGGTGGCCTTTAAAATCAGGCTGACCTTCCCCCAGCAGGGGCAGAAAATAGCCCAAACTAATTTCGTATATATGTATGCTCCATTGTGGCTGCCCTTGCCCAAGAGGCCGCCCCAAACATAATATAAAGAAATCCCTGGCAATAGTGGGTTTTCTGCCCCCCTGTGGGCAGATAGGCTTCCAAACATGGCTGATTTGTCCCCAGAGGTGGCAGAAAAAGGCCAAAAGTGATTTAAAAAAATATATTTCCCACAGGGACGACTCTTGACCAAGGGGCCATCCCCAAACATAATCTAAAATAATCCCGGGTGCTAGTGGGCTCGTCTGCTCCCAAGGTGGGCAGAAAATCACCAAAACATTGCCCCTTTTTCTTTCAGTGGGATCACTCAACATTATTTTAAATAAAATCCCTGGGGCTAGTGGGGGCATTGTTGCTGCACAATTGCAACCTCATGCGTGATCGTGCAGTAGCAATGCCCTGCAGAGAGACATCGGGGAGAGGAAAAACTCCTTGCTCTCCCCCAAAGCCTCTCTGCATGGTATAACTCTCCCCCCACTCTCCAGCAGGAAAAACCTACCTGCTCCGGCGCTTGCTGGAAGCCAAATGGCTTCCAGTGTGTCGGGCGGCTTTTGATGACATAGGCACGCGCTGTGCATGCTGACGTCATCTGATAACTGAGGTGGGGTCAGGGGTGGCAGCAGAAGCACTTCCTTTGCCATCCCCTGTTAGGCTTGAAAGTGGGCTGCCTATGGGGGGCAGCTCCAGCACTTCCCCTGTGGTCAGGTGCGAGGATGGAATGATTCAATCCTCAACACACGCCCACTGCAGCTGATGACGGAACCATTCCGTCATCAGCATGGGACGGGTTAATTTCACACTATGACCACCTTCTCCTAATCTGCTAAATTACAAAATATACATGACAATATTGAGGGTTTTGTAGAGGAATAAATGACAGAAAAAAGAAAGAGATACAGGTTTGCTCCTGATTATCAATTGAAATAAATAACTATCCTAATGTTATAACACACCTTAGATGTCTAAACATATTAAAATAGAATATTCTTTATGATTACATTGTGTTTTTCTTCTGTCATGTATGCAATGTAAAACTTGTACCAATAAATTTAAGATTTAAGCGAAGCGGATTAAACTTGAGCCTATTAAAGTAAATTATTTGCAATTTGACAGGCATGCATTTGCAATGGAATGACCTTTAGTATTTTCCAAGGCTTCGGTATTTTTGTTAAAATAAAAATATGCGAAGGGTGCCCTTCCTTATTGAAATTCGACCGGTATGATGCCTGTTTCTGCATTCCAGTGTATTCTATAATGATGGCAGCGAATATGGAGCGAGGGCATGGCATCTACTCTCTTTCAGGATTCTGGATGTAACTATAAGCTAAAAGAAATGATTGATGTTTTTCATTTGCATAGAATCTAAAAAGATATGCATTTGTGAGGCAAGATTATTGTCAGATTTCGTAAATTGAATGAACTTCTACTTGGCTATAAATATTTAAAGGTATATATGAGAAAATCCATCAAACCATTTTAATTGTTCAGTACACTCTGGTGAGAGTGGTTCTCTAAGAGAGAAGGAACCAGTCTTGTGGCTATTTTTCCTGGAATTACGTCTATCGGGGTAGAAACAGACGTGAGTCGGGGAGCAGGTGAATCTCATCTTTATTAAGCCCTACTCTCTAAGAAATTCAGAAATGTACGGGCAATGATCTCTGTTTCCCCAACATTCATGTTTACAATATTGTGCTTTTTGCAAACATCCCCAAGGTTACTCCTGGAAGACAGCGCCAGGTGCAGTTTTCTATGTGTACTCTTTGGAGGATCATATGACCTTTCATTGGGACTCTATTCTTCCTTTCAAGACTGCTCCATTGCAGTAACAGATTTCCCTGGAATGTGTTAGGGCTCACAAATGTACTTGTTTAGGCGCATTCACAAACCATTGAGGATAACCTTGCCTTGGAACACCTTACAATCCCCATTTTCTCACTTCTTCAGTGGGATTTATGGGTAAGCACTTATGCTGAGAACTCCACATCCCTAAAAGGGCCTTCACATGGAAGAATCCCTTTGTGAATTCCTGGCAGGTGTTAATATACTAAATTAAATCGTAAACTCCTGTTTACAAACACATTTTAACTTTATGAATAGGATGCATTGATTGTCAATCTAGTATATTAGTTTATAAGTTCAAACATACACAAGGACAACTTAGAGATACACCATTTTTCTTACAATATACTGAAAACCAGGAGCTGGGCTACTGGCAACCACATTAGCATATGCTTATTATATGCATATGAACAACTGCAGTGCCTTTAGATTTAAGAGTAAGAATATCTGTACAGTTCCTCCCCATGGCACAGTAGAGTACCTCCCCTTTTTGGTGTTTCTAACTCCCCATCCAGTCAGGAAACAGATATGTGTTTCCTGTGTGATGGAGGAATAATCAATTGTGCATTTTATCTTGCACATAAAAAGGTATTTAATCCTGTAACATCGTTTTCAATGTGAGATGGCATCTGAGCTTCAAGCATATTCTTTTCTACTTGCAAGATAGGGCATCTCTTTTACCAACACACAATGCATTTCAGTTGATTACAGACATTGTCAGTGAGCCCGAAGTGGTAACGTTGCCCCTTCACAGGTTGTATTCTACGCTGAATGAGCACATAGGCTTAAGTCTCAGATGGAGTGAGAGTGTGAACCTCTTGTTTGTGTACCACTGTTATATTTTGGCCCTCCTCATGTGATTGCTTCTCTGCACTAGGACTGTGCAGGAAGATCCATACACCAATGCTGCAGAAGGAGTTGTTCCAGCACTCTGCATACAGGTTTGTAATTAAGCTCTGCAAGTGTGTCAAAACGTAAGGAAGGGAAAAGGACTAAAAACACTGAATAACTGGGTTGAGGGTGAGGGTGTTGGTAGGTAATCAGGGTTGTACTCCCTGAAAGCTTCAACTGGCTTTTCTTTTACCATATTTATTTGAGCATAATTGGTCCCTGTTGGACTTGGCTCTTTCTGCCGGGTTATCCCCAAACCTTTTGATTTCACCCTCCTGTTTTCTGGATTCAGGAATCTGCACACTTAACTGCCAACCTTTGCTAAAGTGCTTGTGCTCTGTCCTGAAAACATGGTAGAATTGGCTTACACCAAAATGGCATATTTAATTTACTTGTAAATCCATAGTAGAGTGGTCCCACACGGAACCAGGGCCTATAAATTAAATGCTACTAGTGGGCCTCCAGCACTTATTGTGCCACACACTTGAACAGCCCTTTAAACATTTCGCAGGTCTGCCATTGCAGGCTGTGTGAGCAGTTTTAAACGATGCCACGAGATTCAAGCTAGCCTGGGTGAAGAGGGGGTGATACCTAGAAACTGGTCCCAGGATGTTTGTTTCCAGTCCAAGGAAGACCTGGCCTGGCAGTTCGGGCTGGACTGTTCCCATGGGGAGCAAGGTCAAGACTGATTTGCATATGCCAGAATCCAAACTGGGGTGGCATGGTGGCATACATTCACACACACATCCACACACACTGACATACATACAAGCTGCCCCCACACACACAAACACCCCCACCCCCTCCCCTGTCGGAGCACCCGACCTACCTGCTTGCAGGGGGTGCTCTGGCAGGAGATGGGACGTGGCTCTGCTGCCAGCAGCAGCGTCTGCCAGCAGAACACCGTCAGGCCGTGTCATGGATCATGATACGGTCTGCGGCGGTCTACTGGCGTGGTGCTACTGCTGGCAGCAGCGCCACCTTACCGCCATCCCCCGCCATGACCGTAGCCAGAATTCCGCCAGCCTTCTGGCAGAATTGCGCCAAAGGTCATAATATGGTGAACTGTAGGTTGCCGCGGCGACGGTGTTTTGGCGGCTGTTGCTGCGGCAGTAGGCAGTCATTAGCGCTGCTTACATAATGAGGGCCTTAGTGTCTGTAGCCTATCTCTGGGTCACATGACTGGGTGTAGCTGACAGTTGGGCTTTGCGTATTCCTCCTAGACGTCCACACACAATGGGAGCTTAGGTATGTCTGGATGGGCCATCAGTAGCAGGATAGGAGGGCGGAGGTGGGCACTGCTCTACTTACACTTGAATAGGCTGTGTCCTGCCTGCACACAAAGGGCTGCATAGCCCCTATAGTTAGTCTGGAGCCAGGACTGGGAGGGCAGGAAGCCTGTGCACTTCAAAGAGAATTTCTAGAAGCATCTCCCACCTTCCAGAGGAAGGGCACCAGGTATAAATATTAGACCTCAGACACTACCTCTTCTGTGTACTTCTGGACCTGTGGCTACTTTGCCAGGAAGAAGTGCTGTGCTGCTGACTGTCACTCTGCTAGACTGCAGCTTTGAAGGACTGCTGACCTGTGTGCTGACATGTGCCTGCTGCCCTCTTGCATGGGTGAGAAGGACTGAAACGTCATCTGTTGAACTCGGGACCCCAGAGTGACTCAAGGGGCTAGTTGGCTGCCCTTCTGACCTGAGCCTAGGGGACAGAAGACTCCAACAACCGCAACCCCAGCACCCAGAGTCTGTGATGCTTCCTTGGTACAGGCCCTCGCATTCCTCGCCAGCAGCAGCCTTGACGGCGGTCCAGGACACTGTATTGCAGCCATGCAGCACCTCAGAACCGACGCATCACCCTGATTGCATGATGCATCCTTGATGCCGGAATTTGCATCACAAGCTCATGTCACCGAGAACCTCCACAAGGATGCAGGACCTCGCTTCCCAGCCTTGCTGCACCTCCAAACTAACACATCTTTGATGCGGATCCTTGCAACACTCCATAAACTAATATTTAAGGCACTTTGTTCAGTGGCCTAACGGGGGTCCATATAGCTGGCTCATGCTCCAACATGGCCAGCCTGAACTTGTGACTTTGTTCGGTCAGCCACATATCCACAGTTGTCGCTTTGTGCATTTTGGCACTATTTTCACTAAACCCTTTAAAGGGGCATATCTCTGGTTCTACTGATTGGACGATTGTTGCTTTGTTTGTATTTTATTTATTAAAACTAAAAAAAAGACACTTAATTTGTATAACTTGGTGTAGAATCCTTTTTGTGTGTTTTTTTTTCTTTTATTACTGTTTGAAGTGTTGCACAAATACTTTACACATTGCCTCTGAATTAAGGCTGCCTGCTCTGCGCCAAGTAAACAGTGGGTTGAGCACGGTTTAATTTAGGATTGGCTTATGCCTCATCCTGGCAAGGATTGTGGTTGCTGCTTGACCAGGGCTCACATTCCAGTGAACTAGTAACCTAATTTCTTACCGTCCCTTATTCTATAATCAGAATTCAGAAAGAATTGCTTCAGCTGGATTACTTTATTTTCTTCTGTCCTTTTATGATTTATGCTGTTGGTGTCATCACTGTTACTAACATTAGAATTGATCGAACTGTTACTATTCAGATTACCTACAGTTCTCTAGAAACAAACAACAAACTCACCAAGCTGGTGGGTGGTGGTGTGCACTTTGCTTTTACCCAGATGTTTACAAGGCCTGAGGGAAAAACAGATTCTGTCAGTGATTTCAAGAATATTTGCCCCATACATATTCTACTCCTTAGTCAATTTTGCATGTGCTGATTGCACTGCTTCTGCCGCAAATGGGAATGTTCCAGCACATCTGGTACAGGTGGTTCTCTTTAATAAAGTGGTAATAAACCAAGGTGGACAGCTTAAGTTGACATGAAAAGGACAAATTCTATGTTAGAACACACCAGTCCCTTGCTCCATTCGTCTTAGTGCCACACATGGGCTCAAAATTTATTTGGATCCAGTCCTTGAAGCAGCTTGAAGCAGGAACATATTTATTACTCCCCTGGGGAGCCTGCCCTCAGAGTCATACCCAGGCAATCCTAAACAAAAGCATTGGGAGACGAATGGGGAAGAGGAAGGATGAAGGTAGATTGTTGGACTTTTTAGTTTATGCAGGGTCATCCCCAATCTTTTTGCCTCTTGCCTCTTATTTTTTCTGACCTGTTGCTGTTGGCTTTTGAACTCTGAGCACTTTACCGCTGCTATCCAGTGCTAAAGTGCATATGCTGTCTGTGTAAATTGTATTGTTGATTGGTTTATCCATGATTGGCATATTTTATTTACTAGTAAGTTCCTAGTAAATGTCACTAGAGTGGCCAGGCCCTATAAATCAAATGCTATTAGTGGGCCTGCAGCACTGGTTGTGCCACCCACATAAGTAGCTCTGTAATCATGTCTCAGACCGTCCACTGCAGTGGCTGTGTGTGCAGTTGTAACTGTAAATTTTACTTGGCAAGTGTACCTACTTACCAGGCCTTAACCTTCCCTTTTCTTACATGTAAGGCACCCCTAAAGTAGGCCTTCGGTAGCCCCAAAGGCAGGGTGCAGTGTATGGTTAAGGTATGACATACAGTAATGTGTTTTATATGTCCTAACAGTGAAATACTGCAAAATTTGTTTTACACTGTTGCAAGCCTGTCCCTCTCATAGGTTAACATGGGGGCTACCTTTAAATCTGATTAAAGTGTAGATTCCCTTTGGGAGCAGATGGAATTGTGGAGTTTGAGGTCTCTGAGTTAACAATTTTAAAATACATCTTTTAGTAAAGTTGATTTTAAGACTGTGTGTTTGAAAATGCCACTTTTAGAAAGTGAGCATTTTCTTGCTTATACCATTTATGTGGCTCTGCCTGTTTGAGAATTTCCTGTCTGGGTCAGTTTGACAGTTGGGCTGGTTGCACCTCACACTAGACAGTGACACAAAGGGAGCTGGGGTGTAGTCTGCATTTCCTGATGAGCCATATGTGCTAGGAGGGAGGGGAGGAGTGGTCACTCATACCTGAAAGGGCTGTGCCTGCCCTCACACAGTGCAGTCTCCAACCCCCTGGTGAGTGTCTGGGGCCTGGCCTGGGCAAGGCAGGATTTCACACTCTAGAGAGACTTTGCTTTGAAGTAGACTTACTTCAACAGAGAAAATGGGTATAAGAAGGGCACCAAAAACGACATACTTTAGAACACTTCTGGAAGCCAAGAGGAATCTCTGTCTGGAGAAGAGCTGAAGAACTGAGGAAGAAGAGCTGCCCTGCCTGTGACTGTGCTTTGTGGAGCTATCCTGCAGTTGCTGCTTCTGCCAGAGTAAGACTGGACTTTGTGTGCCTTCCATCTTGTGAAGATCTCCAAGGGCTTGATTTAGAGTTTGCCTCCTGTTGTTTGAAGTCTCAGGGACAGCAAATATTTCTCTCTGCCAGCACCTGGAGTCTCTGGAGAGGCTCCTACTCTGCCAAGTGGTGCCCATCCAGTTCGTGGGACCCTGAAAGGAAAAGCTGGCAGCCTAAGAGGAAGAAATCCACGCACAGAACGCTGTGCGGGGAAAAGATCGACACGACTCTGATCTGCGGCAAAAAAATCAACGCGCACCTGGCTTCGGTGCTGAAAATCAGCGCTCACCTGCAACGCGACCGGAAGGTCGATGCACAGAGCTGGGTAAATGACGCGCAGCATCGCTGACGGAGGGTGGTGAGTTCTCAACCCGCGCTGCGTGGTTTTCGGATCATCATGCAGCAGGATTTCTGACGTAAACACCACTGGGCATGTAAAAATGACGCAAGGCTTGCCCGGACCCGAGAGTGCTGATCGGATCGACGTATCGCTCTCCTACGGAGAGAAAAAACAACGCCCCCCCGACCCGACGAAAGGAGAAACGACGCAAGGTCTCGCTCATGAGTAAAATCGACGCATCGCAAGCCCTTATTGATCCACACTCACCCGTGCGGTGTTGTTTTTGATGCACCCAAGGTACATTTTCACGCTAACAGTGTTAGTGTGTGTTTAAAACAACATAAAGACTCTTTTTGCCATTTAATTGATAACTTGACTTGTGTATTGTGGATTTTTGTCGTTTTGGTCTTGTTTTGTTTAGATAAATATTTCCTATTTTTCTAAACCTCTGTTGTATCACTTTGTAGTGTTTTCATTAAGTTACTGTGGGGGTTATTCTAACTTTGGAGGAGGTGTTAATCCGTCCCAAAAGTGACGGAAAAGTGACGGATTTACCACCAGCCGTATTACGAGTCCATTATATCCTATGGAACTCGTAATACGGCTGGTGGTATATCCGTCACTTTACCGTCACTTTTGGGACGGATTAACACTCCTCCAAAGTTAATTAATTACTAAAATACACTTTCAATGCATCTGTATATAGTCTCACCAAAAAAGTTAGAACACAGTAGATGGTGCGAGGGTCCAGATATCAAGCCTTAAACATTTGACTAAAGGCTTAATTGCCGGAGCAAATGAAAAAAATGGAGGAAGAAATCAGACCTGTCTGTTGCCCAACACCACCTTAAACGGAATTGATACCGAGGCTTCTACCATCACCCAAATGCATTACTGTTGGTACATTGTTTTAATATCTCTTCTAAGGATCTCGGAAGGCCAAAATAGGCAAGGTCCTCCTTCAGAACTAATCATTTTAAATAGTCATATGTTTCTCTTTGGAATCCACTATGTCAATTGAAGGTGGAGAGTTCTCACAGCCTGTAATGTTTAAGAAATGTGAGAATATTTAAGTGAAAGATGTATGATGTCTGAAACTTGCTAATCAAAGTAGATCTTGCTGTACCAATCTAGTAATTATTTAGAGCTGTTTCCTATTGCCTGGGTAAGATTCCCTTTGTCCCTCATGGTGGTGTGCTAGGCTGTGTGCTAGGCTGTGTACTCACAGAGTGGCGAAAACAGTCAGGGGTATCACTGTCCTTCCTGTGGGCTGGGTTCACAAGGGCTGACCAGTATGGAGACTATCTGAGGCATCCCAGAGACTCTCCAGTGTACATTTAAATACATTAGATTCCCTTGCTATGTTCTGAGAAATCAAAAACAACCAGAATTATATATTTTGCGAGTTTTCATTTGACATTAGCCTGATCTTGAGATCTCAAAGTCTGACAATGCAACTCCCCTCTGAGGGAACACAAGCACAACATTTATAAACCATGTTCTCTCAACAGATGCCGACTCCACACACAGGGAATACAATCCTGAGCTGCCTGCGCAACACCAACCCACAAGCTGAAGCAGCAAACATTGGCTCCCATGACTCCACCTTATTGCAACACAAAGCATGGAACAACTTTTTGGTAGCTACAGAGGGATTGTTGCCTGATAAAGACCCACTGTGAAAGGCAGGGCTTGTAACATAATTACCAGAGAAAGCATGAACAAATGCTGGTAACACCACTGAAGCCACTGGTTTGACATTCTCGTGAACACTTCAGGTTTTCTGGAATAAGTCGACATTCAATTTGCCATGGCTCTCTGAAAGATGAATTCACCATGTGAATTTAAACAGTTACAGGTAACGATGGACTGTGGAGCAAGGAACCATTGGTTTGTTGTTTTTGTGAAATTGTTTCCTTTTAGGATCTTCATTGTGCAAACATACTGGTTGGATGCAGTAATGATAGCAAATATCCTTGTGTTTCTTTTCTTCTTTTTGTTCTCTCTATTACAATTCCTGCTATTAAAAAGTCATACTACAGATGCTTACTGTTGTCATATAAAATTATGTGCTGCTTAAAAAACCTAAAAAAAGAGCTGTAAAAATCCATCCTATCAAATCAGTACACCCGTGATACTCTTTTTGAGTTGCCCACCCTCCTATGTATTATTGATGTTCAGTAGATTCACGTTAGCAATGAAACATCTTCTATGCATCTAGCAGAAGATATACTGACACCATATCACCAATAGACTAAAGGCCACTCACAGTGGAGCCCACTACATCCTTGCAGTACTCAGTGGGGAGCAGACCCTCCTCTTTTACTTATCTTCACTCGCCTGTAGTCTGACGTCCATTGGATGTGGGCACAGCAGTCCAGGGCTCCAACCTACCAGCTTCTTGCCACTTGTAATAACTTTTGATGTCTATATTGAAGCTAGCCCCCTCTTTTCCTATACCCTTCACCCCTGAATTTATCTACGACCCAGATCTTTCATAACTTTACTCAGCTCTACACTTGGTACCTCACCCTTCTGTCATCTCCTAACTATTGGTAAGCCGTCATAAGAGCAACTACACAGAAAACTCCACTCCAGCCCACTCACAGCTTGCCACATCCCTGATGCAATTTAGATCTCACCAAACTGTGTTATTTCTTTAGACTGACCCCTGGCTTGCCCTTTGCGACCCCTGGCGCTGCCTTTGCGACCCCTGGCCTCAGAGGTGGCAAATTCAGTGCCAGGAACATAGTGGCAGCGTGCATGGATGTCCGTTGGGGGCTCCACTCTCTTTGTCTTCTTTCATTTTTTTATTACACTAATAGTGAATAGTAATATATTATTCACTATCAGTGTAATAAAAATAGAGTACAATTAGCTGGAATATGCCCTTCCATGGCAGGTAAGGTAAGTAAAAAAATGCTTTTGAATGTATGTTGTGTGCATGCTTGCGGGTGATAGTGTGTTTATAAGATAGACAGTGTTTGTAGGTGTGAATTTGTGTCTATGCATAGTTATGTGTGTGTGATTGAAAGGGGGAGGTCAAAGGGCGTGTGATGTCATCTCCGCTACCCCTGGCATTTCGGTGAATTGACGTCCATGCATCCCTGTTTGCTCTCCAACACAGTTTTAAACTAGGCATCCACCAAATCAACTCCTTTCTCAGCTGCAATACAAGGCGGGCCTTACATTTTTTCTAATTTCTATTGAGCACAGTTACTCCATCCTCATGTTATTATTTACACTAAATAAGAGAGTCTTGATTGTACAGATTGAATCTCTCCTATAGCACACATTTGCATTTTCTTGTTATGCAGTTCTGTTCCAGCTGCTTTATCCACCACACTATTCTCCCTGCTGGCATTCCTCCATTACCACTGCACACTTTCTGGCATCGTGTGTTTTGATCCAGTTCTTTGTTCCCACTAGCCATCAGCTCTAGCTTCATCACAAATCCCATCACCTCAGATGTTCTAACCCCAAACGTTAGCTCCCTTTGTGTCACTGTCTATTTAATACACTCAAGTATTCATTACCTCTGTGCCATCCTGCAACCTATCCAACATGTATGCAACTCAGTACTAGACCAGCAAATGTGCAGCACCTTGACTTTATAAACCAACACAGTATTGACATGTTTTGCATCACAGAAGTTTGATTAAATATACATTTTCACACTATCATTGGCATTTTAGTACCTGAAAACTGCCAAACGGCAACCCAGATCAGTTGGTGTCATAACTTCATACACAGAGACTTGCTTGTCTGCAGATCTGACTCTTCCATTACCAATAGCACCTATTGTTGGACTTGACCTTTTTGCAGGGTCATCCCCAAACCTTTTGCCTCCTTCCTCCTATTTCCTTCTGACCTGTTTTTGTTGGCTTTAGGACTCTAGGCACTTTACCACTGCTGACCAGTGCTAACGTGCAAGTGCTCTCTGTCTAAATGATGGTGGTGATTGGTTTATCCATGATTGGCTTATTTGATTTACTAATAAGTCCCTAGTAAAGTGCACCAGAGGTGCCCAGGGCCTGTAAATAAAATGCTACTAGTGGGCCTCCACATGAGTAGCCTGGTAAACATGTCTCGGACCTGCCATTGCAGTGTCTGTGTGTGTAGTTTTAGACTGCCATGTCGACCTGGCAAGTGCACCCACTTGACTGGCCCAAACCTTTTCTTTTACTACTTGTAAGTCACCCTTAAGATAGGCTCAAGGCAGCCCTATGGGCAGGGTGCAGTGTATTTTAAAGGTAGGACGTGTACTAGTGTGTTTTACATGTCCTGATAGTGAAATCAGTGTAATGGTGTTCATTAGTGCAAGGCCTACCCTTCACATAGAGTAACGTGGGGATTGCCTTGACATATCTTTTAAGTGCAGTTTCCCAATGGAGGCAGATAGAGATGTGGAGTTTGGGGTCTCTGAACTCACAATTTAAAAATACATCTTTTTATGAAGTTGTTTTTTAGATTGTAAGTTTGAAAAGCCGCTTTTACAAAGTGAGTGTTTTCTTGCTTAACCATTATGCGTCTCTGCCTGGCTTCTGAATACACATCTGGGTCAGACTGACAGTTAGGCTGTTTGTGAATTCACCCTAGACAGTCCTATATGGGATCTGAGGTGTGTCCTGCATACCCTAATGGGTCTTCCTGGGCTAGAGTGGTGGGAGGAGCTGACACCTGCACTTGAATAGGGCTGTGCCTGTCCTCACACAATGTAGTCTCCAACCCATAGAGGGTGTCTGGGGCCAGGACAACGATAGGCAGGGTCTTGTGCACTACAAAGATGTTGCTTTGAATTTTGCCTACTTCTAAGGCAGACATGAGCATAAGTATTTTACTGCTAACCCCCGACTTCAGAACACTTCTGGACTGAGGACATTCTGCCAGGGAGAAGAACTGGATGCTTGAGGAGGACCTGCCACTCTGCCTGTTGCTTTACTGTGCTGGCCTGCTGCTGCTGCTTCTGCCCTGGGATTCAAACGACTGAGCTTTGCTTTCTACATCCTGCTTTCCAAGGTTCTTCAAGGGCCTGAACTGAGCTTGCCTCCTGTGGTGAAGTCTCAGGGACATCAAAGACTTCATCTGCCAGTGCCTGAGTTCTTCTGCTCAGCGTCTTGACTTGCCAAGTGGTGCCAAATCCAGTACCTGGGCCCTTGGAAATGGAAGCTGGTGACCTAAAGAAAAGTCCATGCACTGCGGCCGTTGTGGCAGAAAAATTGATACAGCACCTGCACGGTGGCTGAAAATTCAAAGCAGCACCGACAACATCAATGCATTGCCTGCTTCAGCACAGATCCATCATTGCCATTCATCTGGATTTTCCATGTATAGTCCCTGGGCGTCAAATCTTCAACATCAGATTAAGGAACCGAGCCTGCATGGCCGGAAATTAACACATTGTTTTCCTGCGTGGAAAGAATCGACGCAAAGCCTACATGGCCTGGAAAGAATCAACACAGAGCCTCACTTGTGAGTAAGGAATCAACGCATTGCTTGCTTTTCTGATGCATCACTTCCTTCTCCTGGGGCTTTATTTTTTTAGGCATACCATGTACTTTGTTCGAAAACAACGCATCCTATGATTCATATGGATTAAGACTCTTAATTTTATAAATTGATATCTTTTCTTGTGTATGTTGGATATTTGTTCTTTTGGTCTTGGTTTACTCTGATAAATATTGGCTATCAAAGGGTAAAAGGGTCTGCCTCACCTAACTACTTAAACACCCCTTTAGACTTTGCAGAAAATTCAAGATTTGATGTCATTATTGCCAGTAACTTTCCACCTTCCGCATACAATTTGGAATCTGCAACTCCCATTAGGCATTCATCTCATGAACCGAATATCAGATGACTTTGGACACCTCCCATGTCCAGGAGCTCGGAAGGAGTTAATCTTCATATCCTCTAGTTAGTACTTCTTGTCCTTCCCAGCATAGTCTACCATACTCATTAATCATAAACCAACAACAGGCCTTTCATTAATTGTAGACTTGTGCAGATGCACCTGCAAATAAAGAAAAGGCAACACGAGCAAAACTCCATGTTGTAGGTTAAACATGGCAAAACATTTCAGGCTTTCTTAAGTCAATTTAACATAAAATTCAATGCACATTCAAATACATAGCTATACACGCAATTCTCTTTATAAACACAACAAATGATGGATAGCTGTAATGGTATCATATTTAACCATGATGCCATAATCCAAATACATTACATACAAATGTGTATTCATGTGTTAATTTCCAGTTGATAAGTGTCATTACAGAACGTACATACAACTTTTCTATATTTCTACTTATGAGTGCAGCCTGAATAATATGATTTCCGATGCACCACGTTAACGGATACAGTTGAACACACATTGGGCCTGATTACAACTTTGGAGGAGGTGTTAATCCGTCCCAAAAGTGACGGTAAAGTGACGGATATACCACCAGCCGTATTACGAGTCCATTATATCCTATGGAACTCGTAATACAGCTGGTGGTATATCCGTCACTTTACCGTCACTTTTGGGACGGATTAACACCTCCTCCAAAGTTGTAATCATGCCCATTGTGTATGTCATTGATTACATTTTTATGTCACTTCTAAAATGCATAATGGCACAGCCAATGTATGCTCTCTTACCCCTAATCCTGTGAAAGCATAAGTTTGGTCAATTGCTGTTGTATCAAGAATATTCCAAGTTTGTGTTCAAAAAAGCTAAATTGAACCCTATTCTCTTTTTTTCATCTAGCTCCTGCCTAACCCTACAGCTAGTTCCTTTACAATAATTTTTCATTTTTCTCTTGACATGCTTTAAGGCTTTGGGACTTAACCTTTATCAACGGGCTACCTAGGAATATTTAGTCCACATCTGCGTACTCATTATTATTTTTAGGGGATTATCCCTCAGATAATTCTTTGATACCATCCAAGCTACAACTTCTTACTTTATCAAACAAAAATACCCAGAAATGACCTGCACCTCCGACCTGTCCGTGATTCAGTGCTTTATGCTCAGGTTCCAATGCTGTGTCATCAAACTTAATTCTCTGCGGTACCTTCGGACTTCCTGGTTTTTTAACCCTTGTTTTAAGGTAATAAAATAGTTTTCAAAGTTACTTTAGAAGAAGTATTTGGGTTGATTGTATATTTGTGATTTGCAGAATTGTAGGACTGTTCTTTTGAATATTCATGATTTCTCAAAAATGTAAAAGCTTCACAGAATAATAAAAACAAAGCCTTGGTGAATAAACATGTGTAAACCTGGTTTTGCAGGAGAAAAAAAATACACCGAAATCTTACATTCAAAAGGGGGGGCCTTCATCAGAAAGCCCTTTTTTTCTAGTAAACTTTGCCAGTATGTGACGTTGTACACATTTCACATACTATGAACCTTCCACAACGTTTGTAGCAGAATTTTAAATTCTGGTAATCCATAACATTTCTCTGGCCCTAAAAACTACTTATCTGAAAAGCTGTGACAGAAAACAGAGAAAAAATGGTGGAATCTGGGCACTTGACACCAGAAACCTATATTTTTACTTTTTAGATGGAAATATTGATCAACAATTTCCTAATTTCCTCCCAAAATAGAAGCGTTCCCCTAAAAGTTAAATCAGGGTCCTTGCTTGATTAAAAAATTGCAGCATCAACGACATTCATAAATGATTTTACAAAGCCTCATGTAAAGCACTATCAGATGCAAAAGCTTTTAACTGAGGACATTTTGATACAATAGCAAACTTGCTACATCTATTTGCATTCTCAGTCAGTCTTGTTTTTTTTATTAAAACATATACTACGCTGTTAGCTGTTGGCAATTGTCACTTTCTGTTTAAATCCACGGTTTATGTCTAATGCAGCCTGTGCCCAGGGGCTTTTCACCAGGTTTTTGACAGGAAAGCTTACCATCTGATAAAGGGCGTACACCATTGTTTATTGTATTTTGGTATTGGATTGCTTGTCTGAAAATGGCAGCATGGGGGAACATGACAGAATAGATTCATGTCTCAAGGCTCTATAGTCATAGTTTTGTAAAACACCTAACCTCCTAATCTGAAATTTCAGAATGCTCATTTTTTTTATTTCCCTTCCATATTCAGTGAACCTTTTTGACCATTAGATTTAACAAAAAATAAACGACTTTACTTGTCTGTATCTCATTCACATGAAATAATCAGATGAGTCGGGAATATACTTAAGCACATTTAAAATCAATTTTATAGGCGAAATTGCTAAATTGTCTAAATTGTGTTTTCTTAATTGAAATATTGCAATACAAACACTCAAGCCATTACGATTGATAAAAAGAAAATTAATTTGTGCTCACAACTATATCTTGGGAGGGTCAAGATGAAAGTTTGCTGAAAGGCAGATGCTGACAGGTCGAGTCCAGGCAGTAAAATATTCAGAAACACGGAGACCTGCTAATGGGTAGCGAGAGAAACGGTTATAGCGCTGAATTCGTGCTCCCTTTGGCCCTGGGCAGAATTGTTTGCAGTCAGATGAACGAAGTCTACCTAAGGTACCCTTTGGCTCACCTTTCGGTAGCTTGGCAGTGGTCAAGGCCTATTGCAGATAACATCCTGCCACCAGGTAAAGAGGTAAACAATATAATGTCCACATAAGGAAAACTACAATAGTAAGGTTGTATTGCTAAACACCAATCATGGCAAAGTTAGTACTATTTCAAGCAGGATCAAAACTAAATTACCAATGCTACGTATGAAAACCTTAGAAAAAAGTTATTCTGTATAAAGGGAGTAGGAGGTTGATGAATTAATAACAGCTTGATTGATTTGAAGGAGGGTGATAAGTAAACAAATCCACCAAAAACTGCATTTCTCATCAGTAACTCCGGCATCACAGTCAACCAACACTCATTTAGGTCGTATACATGTATTCCACAGAAGGGAAATCATCCAACGTCACTATCACCACACTAACATGCAGAGCTAATGTTGCTAAAAAATGGTGGCGGATTTCCAATCTGATCCTGTTGGACTTTTTTTGCTTATCCAGGGTCATCCCCAATCTTTTTGCCTCTTGCCTCCTATTTTGTCTGACCTGTTGCTGTTTGCTTTTGAACTCTGAGCACTTTACCACTGCTAACCAGTGCTAAAGTGCATATGCTCTCTGTGTAAATTGTATGTAATTGGTTTATCCATGATTGGCATATTTGATTTACTGTAAGTCCCTAGTAAAGAAAGAGGTGCCAGGGCCTGTAAATTAAATGCTACTAGTGGGCCTGCAGCACTGGTTGTGCCACCCACATGAGTAGCTCTGTAATCATGTCTCAGACCTGCCATTGCAGTGTCTGTGTGTGCAGTTTTAACTGTAAATTCGACTTGGCGAGTGTACCCACTTGCCAGGCCTAAACATCCCCTTTTCTTACATGTAAGGCACCCCTAAGTTAGGCCCTAGGTAGCCCCAAGGGCAGGATTCAGTGTATGGTTAAGGTAGGACATATAGTAATGTGCTTTATATGCCCTGACAGTGAAATATTGCTAAATTCGTTTTTCACTGTTGCAAGGCCTGTCCCTCTCATAGGTTAACATGGGGGCTACCTTTAAATATGATTAAAGTGTATATTCCCTTTAGGAGCGGATGGACATGTGGTGTTTGGGGTCTCTGAGCTCACAATTTAAACATACATCTTTTAGTAAAGTTGATTTTGAGATTGTGTGTTTGAAAATGCCACTTTTAGAAAGTGAGCATTTTCTTGCTTATACCATTTCTGTGACTCTGCCTGTTTGTGGATTCCCTGTCTGGGTCAGTTTGACAGTTGGGCTGGTTGCACCTCACACTAGACAGTGACAGAAAAGGAGCTGGGGTGTAGTCTGCATTTCCAGATGAGCCCTATGTGCTAGGAGGGTGGGGAGGAGTGGTGACTTACACCTGAAAGGGCTGTGCCTGTCCTCACACAATGCTGTCTCCGACCCCCTGGTGAGTGTCTGGGGCCTGGCCTGGGAAGGGCAGGATTTCACATTCAAAAGAGACTTTACTTTAAAGTAGGCCTACTTCAAAGGAGAAATTGGGTATAAGAAGGGCATCCAAAACCACAGACTTTAGATCACTTCTGGACATCAAGAGGAACCTCTGCCTGGAGAAGAGCTGAAGAGCTGAGGAGAAGTGCTGCCCGGCCCGTGACTGTGCTTTGTGGAGCTATCCTGCAGTTGCTGCTTCTGCCAGAGTAAGAGGGCAAAGACTGGACTTTGTGTGCCTTCCATCTTGTGACAAAATCTCCAAGGGCTTGATTTAGAGCTTGCCTCCTGTTGTTTGAAGTCTCAGGGACAGCAAAGACTTCTCTCTGCCAGCACCTGGAGTCTCTGGAGAGACTCCTGCTCTGACAAGTGGTGCCCTATCCAATCCCTGGGCCCTTGAAAGGAAAGCTGGTGGAAATCCAAGGAAATCGACTTCGGACGACTTCGGACCAACGCCGCTGCTGGATCCAGTGACGCCGCCTGCACCCGTTGCCGTGATCTTCGCTGGAACGCGACGACTTTCGCAGGCCCAACGCCGCTGCAGCCCTGCTGAAGTCCGTGGAAGTCGCCGCACCACGTTGTAACGGACGCCACTCGAAGTGCGCAGAATCAAAGTTTCGCACCAATGCCGCGATCCCCGACTTTGCGCATCTACTCGTTTTCACTCTTCCCAAAGGTACTGTACTTGGGGGTCCACGCGACTCCGTGTCCGGCGCCGGTGGTGTCGGCTTGTTGGGAACGACTCCGTCACGATGCCGTGTTAACATCTCATCGAAGCATTTTGTGTTTCTAAGCGCTATTTTTTAGTTTAATCTTTAAAAATTCATAACTTGACTTGTGTATGTCGGATTTTTGTCGTTTTAGTCTTGTTTTGTTTAGATAAATATTTCCTATTTTTATAAGCTGGTGTTGTGTCATTTTGTAGTGTTTTCATTAAGTTACTGTTTGTGTTGGTACAAATACTTTACACCTAGCACTCTGAAGTTAAGCCTACTGCTCTGCCAAGCTACCAAGGGGGTAAGCAGGGGTTAGCTGAGGGTGATTCTCTTTTACCCTGACTAGAGTGAGGGTGCTTGCTTGAACAGGGGGTAACCTGACTGTCAACCAAAGACCCCATTTCTAAAAGATCCATATAGACTGACTCACTACCATATCTGTGAAGATACCTCTGTGAAATCCTGGTATATGAATTGTAACAGACTTAGGGCCTGATTTGACTTTGGCGTAGGGGTTAGTCCATCACAAACGTGATGGATATCCCGCCCACCCCAGTACAAGTTCCATAGGATGGAATGGAATTGTAATATGGTGGACGTGGTATCTCTCACGTTTGTGACTGAGTAACCCCCTTCACCAATCTACTAAATCAGACTTTTAGACTTAAAGTTATAGAATCCTTATTATGATGAAAAACGTCTCCAAGTATGTCAGGGGCACTAGTTTTGTTGGCATAAAAAAATGATAGCAGTGATAGACCTTGATGGATTGTACCATGTTTATGTCAGGAAGCAGTAACCTTGTGTACTAGATCCAGCACAAGCCATGTCCTTTTGTCGCGTGGGCTCTCATTATCCTAAATGAGACTACTGGATTTCTAGGCAGCAGGATCGATAACGGTGTGGGGGACTGAGTCTGACACACGTGTAAGGAACTCTGTCACCTTAAATCCGGTGTTTTCTCCGGCTAACTAGCAGTGCCTCATTTATCCCACGGGGAAGAAATGATTGGGCAGCCGAGCGCATGACATCTTTGGAACTTCTCAGGGAAGTTGTGGTCACTCAGATCCAAACCAACTCTCTCATTTACAATATGATCTCATATACAAATGACAAAGACAGTATAAGTTTTATATAATGTTTTAATAAAACGACTGTATTTTAGATAATGAGGCGTGAGCCGCAATAACCAGAACAATACAACACAGTAGGATTGAAATAGTCACCAGGAGAGTAAATCATAAGAACAAAGCTATCATAGTGCCTAACAGTTTCTACTCTCCCTCTGCTTGTTCTATTTAGAGCACAGCATGTCAAGCTTCTAGCTTGCCTTTCCGAATCACTGGGGAGGCATCAGCCCTCATACCTGAGCAAAGGCCTGTGATCTGGTTCGGCATCTGCAACAAGGCAGTCAGCGTCTAGTTGTGGTTCCCTGGTCGGAATCTCCCTCTTGCGTGTATTGGGACAAGGAAGTGATTTTATAACTAACATGTCATCGTGATCACAAAATGTCCCTACGCAGGAATGCCAAATCTAAACTCCTACCACGTCTATCGGCAATGTACCAGACTGTATCCTTGACTGAAGCACAGAGTGAATATGTTATGGAGAACTCCAGTGCTGAAGTAGGCAAAACAGTGTGATATGAATAAAAAACAACACCATAGAACTGGCTATTTAAAATATAACAGTACCAAGCCTAATAAAAAGCATTTAGAGCAAAGTGTACAGAGGCTCTAAGCTGTCAGCAAATGAATAAAATACATTCAGGGCAAAGTGCACAAAGGCCTAAAGCCTGAAGCTAATGCGCAAAGGATACGTAAAACTAACCACACTACACCCTCCCCTTGTCGGTAGCAAGTGGTTCCAATAATATAAAAGCATGCCCCAAATATAAACAATATATAAAACCATATATTTCGACAAGGTAAGAAGACAACAAAGTCATAAATTTAGGAAACATGTGACGATAAAGCCAAATTCAAATATAGTGTCAATTTTGCCGGAGAGAGAAAAAAATCCAATTGTCAGACAGAAGCAATAGAACGTAGGAGCTCCTCCACTTCGATATATGTTAATATCGGAAGATCCACGCCACAAAGTACCATGGAGCAGGTGTGTTCCAAAGCCCCAAAACAGTTCAGGGCGGCACCCCGTGCAGGGCCTATGAAAGAGACAATGCCATCTTCCTCCAGGAAGGGAATCTCATAAACCGCCTCATGAAGCAAACGCCACCGTAGTGCACAAGTCTGGGAATGAGCCCTAATCGGGAACATCAACAGATCAGGATCGACCACTGGAGGGCGCTGCAGTGAGAGACAGAAAGCCAGTGCATGTTCAAACGAGCACCAAAGGCACCGAAACACAGGTTGCACACAATCCAAAACCGGTCTGAATGACAGAGACCAGTCACACTCCAAATGGCCCAGGAGTGTAGCTCCAAAATACTGCATCATGCGTTCACGACACAGCTGCGCTGACGGGAGCAGCAATATAGGATCTCTTCGTGGCGGGACAGCCATTGCGAAAAAATAGCAACAATAGCAAGACTCCAGCCAACAAAGCCAAAGTAATCGGGAAACCCCCCAAAATGCTTCCGAAAATAGAGTGTATAGCCGAAGGTATCAAACCGAGTATGGAAGAGAAGGTGTGAGCAAAACCAACACCAATGGTGGATGCATTAAATATACGTCCCACAAGTTCACCAAAGTGACTTGGAAAGTTAGTATTCAAAAGGGACTGTAACTCCGCCGATGACCTTGCCACCTGAAGTGCGTAGGTCTCGCTAGCAGATGTAAGGGCCACATGCTTTTGAAACAATAAAGCTTTCAGCCGACTCAACTTGTCGAAATTAACCTTGGAAGTAGCAATATGAGGCCAGATGTCCGCTACCTCCCTAATTTGAGTGGGGGGAAACAACACATTCCCGCAGCACGTAACGGCCTTGTTGACAACGACAACGTAAACTATTCCGGCACGCATGCCACAGCAGCGTTCGCTGTTAAGAACAATGTAACTGCCGTTAGAAAGCACCTGGAAAGTGTTTTTAATAACCGGGACTGGAACTCCCTTCAGATAACAAGCTAAGTTAGCAATCGAAGCGTTACACGCTCCGTGCAAGGACAGCTGTTTACAAACCATGGAATGGCTGACAGAAGCTTCGCATTCGCTACCGCTAAGAAAAACCTCCCTCAAACCATTAACACATCTGTATTGAAAGGGAAGCTCCCACACCTCGTGTATGTAACTGTCTCCCAATAGTTCATATCTACCCACCGGAATGTGCTTCAAACAAGAAGTAAATTGCAGAGTGGAGATAGGCAAATTAATAACCCCATGAATCAACCACTCAGCTGACGGAATCTCAGCCACTGTGAAAGGCAGTTTCTCCAATTTCTCAATATTCAACATAACATATGTCGCTTCCTTTTTAGCCATCAGCTGTTGTTGACGAGTCAAATTAAAGGAGATAAAGATCTCTCTGGCACGAATGTGCTGCCATGGAACGCGACCCGCCTTCAAGGTTTGAAGAGTCCAACCCAGCTGCATGATGGACCGCGTCTGACTCTGCCCATGATATAAAGAAGACATGTCCGATTTAATAATGTCAATAGCAGAGGAAACAATGCTGTCAATCGTGTAAACACGGTCAGAAAGGGTATGCATGCCATTATCAACAACAGACAAAGTCTGCAGCAGATTTTCCTGATCAATCTGCCTCAACCGGGCTGCAGCCTCCTGTTGTGAAAGCTTCCAAATCTCATTATACACTTCGTATAAAAATCTTTTCTTCTGTGGTACCTTGGGACCTGACAAAAAATCTTGTAAATCAGTATCATTAGACAGCAACGTGAGATGTGACTTAACTGCATCCAGCGTGGATGACTTCAACCATTGCTGACAAAGCTTCCCCACGCTGTATGTAGTTATAATATCAGCATGTTCTGGTGAAATGTAGCGAGGGTCTGCCCTACTAGTCCTGAACCCCCCTGAAGAGGTGACAAAACGTTGATGACACTCATTAGTGTCTACGGGCCATAATAACCACCCGCCCGGATGTAACGATGAAGTGTTAAGCGTACCATTCTGGACCCAATGTGTAAATTCACTAAAAGTAGCATTCAGATAGTGCTGCCAGTTGTTTAATTTGGAAGGGACAGGTATACTAGGCAAATTCAACTCTCTAATTGTCGCCAAGCCCAAACAGCTAGTCTGTTGTACTGTGTCATTGAGGAAAATCATCTGCACAGGGATAAGACATTCTCTAAATAATGTATCTCTGCCTTGCATCTGCCAATTTTTCGTACCCCAAACACTTTTCAAGTCAACAGTCTTAAACCAGTATTCATACCCCTCGACCGAAAGTTTAGATACAAACAATTTGAATACAGTAATTTAGTATCGGTCAATAACATTTGCTTATTAGAATACGGAGTAACCTTAAAATAGTAAGACGTAGCATTTCATTGATTATGCCCAGAAAAATATGCAAATTTATCATAATACGTTTTCGAACTGCCTTGTGGAGGAGTCGAGCAATGTTCCCATTGCACATAATTAAATATGGACTTAGGGCTACTAGCTTTATGAATAAAGTGGTGTCCATAATAGTTGTAGCAAAACATGTCACCATGATTATCTCTAAATTGGTAAGCATCTTCATCGTCATAGACAGTATAATATTGCAAACCTGTTAGCATAGAATCTACTGTCTTCACATCCCAATCATCAGAAACAATGCCTGGTATAACAATATCATTCATTGATAACTTGAGGACATATGGTATTTGAATCAATTCAGTGGGACCATATATATCAAACATTACTTTATCCCACACAATCCCATCCGGAATCGGTATTGCAGAAATGTTTACATTGGACAAGTCTCTTCGAACCATATGAGACGAAAAATGTGGTTTTAACACAGTCTCCACGTGCTCAATGTCAGACCGATCATGAAGAAAATGACCATGTATTACTAGAAAAAAAGTAACCACAAATCCCAACCACAAAAAAACAGTCATTACAGCCATAAAAAGCCACAAATAGTTCCAAGGAAAAACAAAATATGTGCGTTTAAGCCATCTCAGCAGCTTACGTGGACCTCGGATTGAAGACATCGAGGACGAGGATCCGGACACTGCATCATCAGTGTCGTTGAAGCAGCCAGAGGCAGTTCTTGCAAAAGGTGCAACTGTGAACAAAGAAGCAGATGGAGGCTCTCGCCTTGGCACACTATAAACCACATTTTCAGAAACATCAGTAGAACGTACAGCAACTTGATCAAAAGATTCCAAATTAATCGTTGTCTGTGAAACAATCGCAAGATCATCTTCCACCCTCCCCAAGCTCGGAGAGGAAACAGCGTCAGTGTAAATCACCTGCAGCGGGACTTCTTCCCCAGTAGTGAGAGGGATTCCGGAACTACTGGGTGTCCCTCTTGGTCTGCGCTGCAGAATCAGCCACATGTTGTAACTTGGCATTATCAATGGAAACAAAGCGATTTCCTTTGGCCCCTTGCAGCGGCGGTAAAATCACAGTTCTCGTGCCGCTAACCCCTAACACAGGGACAGGTGCTCAATAAGAAGGACCAAATTCTTTCTTTACTGCGACCTTTTCACGCACTAGATCCCCAATCCTGGGTATCCAACCAGTAGGAGTTACCGGCTCATCCTTAATTCCTGAGGAGGCAGCACTTGCAGAAGAGTTATCTTCACGGAATTGTTGTAAATCCTGCAAAACAGTGACACGATCATTTATGTCAAAGGGCGTATCCGCCGCCTCCACACCAGGACCATCTAGATCAGGAACATACATTCGTGTTCCAAACAGGCACTCATATGAAGTACGAGCCCCCAGTGACCTTCTAGGCAAGTTATTAAGTGCTCTCTGTACTCTATACAGGTGGGCTAGCCAACCACGACCCGTACCTATAACTCTGGCCGTTAAGGATTGCTTTAAATCACGATTTGAACGCTCCACGACAGAATTTCCCTCGGGATGAAATGGAGACGAGAATTGGAGTTGGACCCCCAACGAAGCCATGGTGTCCCTGAATGCCTTAGAGGCAAAAGCAGGGCCCTGGTCCGAATGAAAAGCCGCAACTGCAAATGTATCGACAAAGATGCGCAAATCTTTAATAACAGTTCGAGCGTCAGCTGAGCGTTGTGGCCATACCCACACAAATCTGGAGCACGAATCTACAGCAACCAATATATATTTGTATGCACTATCTGGTGTCAGCGGACCACAATGATCCAAGTACACACACTGTAAAGGTTTATTTGAAATCAGAAGGGGCGTCTGCGGCGGGCGTCTAGCCGACGAAGCTTTAATTTGTTGGCAAACGTCACAACAAAGTACATACTGCTTTGTCTCTTTATAGAGACCAGGCCACCAGTAACAAGCCTGTAAAAGTGAAATCGTGGCAGCCACACCAGCATGTGCAGATGCCAGCCCCTCATGTGCTGCAGAAATTAATCGAGGTCTCTCAATTTTATTGGGTAGTTCACGCATACCAACGCCTGGAATATTAACAACAGCATTCAGCGCACTACTCAAGCAGTAACTATATTTAAAAGTAAATCCCCTAGGAAATGGCGTGCCATCAGCCGTAGCCGTTATGGCAGCCGAAATCTCTGTGTCTGGTTTGGAACTCGAACGAGTCACTGTGGCCACAGTGGCGACAGCCACTGCTGACTTTGCGGCTTCATCAGCCAAAGTATTCCCAGCAACATGTATTCCAACGCGCTGGTGTCCAAGTGTATGCACAACATGGACCTTAGGAAGCGTTTCTTTCAGATCCGCAACCTTATCCCCCAACAATTTATGTTTAATGGTGTTGCCTTTAGAATCTCTGAACCCATTCAACTTCCAATAGTGCAGATATTCATTGAAAGACTGAACACAGTAGTAGGAGTCACAGACCAGCAAGGTCAAAATCGCCGGATCCGCGTGCTCCAACGCTAACAATAGAGCTTTGAGCTCAGCCAGCTGTGCCGTGCAATCTCCCAAGGTTTTAGTATAAGTATGTCGGGGGCAGAACACTTCCCCCTCCATAGTGCCGCTCACTACCGCACATGCAGCAGAATACTGTTGTTTAGTCCCAACCGCTGGTTGCCCAGAGCCATCGGTATACATGACCACCTGATATTGGTCAATAGGCAATGTGCCAGCAGGGACTGGGTACTCCATTTCATATTGAAGAAATTCTTGAGTCTGCAGTTTAGGGTCAAATATGTAATCTACATCAGTGGCTGTCAAAGACGTAGCCCATTGTATCCATCGCGGGTGTAAAGCTTTCGAATTAGGAACACTCGCTTTTGTAACAGCCTCTAAGGCCGGAATCGGGGAAACGACAATGATGCGTTGGCCCTGTGCAAGCGGTCTTTCTTTAATCACAGTCATCTGTACTGCAGTGAGTATTTTCTCAGTCTGTGCAAATCGTTGTTCTGCAGCAGAATACAAGTGGGACTTGTATGCAATCGGGACTGTCTCACCCTCATTAAAGGTGATATACGTAATCCCAACAACCCCAGGTATCACCCTGATGACTAAATGTGTCTTATTGTCCCGTGTGTGTAAGTGTTTAACTGCTAAGAGATCAGTCTGTAACTCTCGTAGTATGTGTGTATGCTCAATCGTCCAAAATCTACTGGAAAAATTTGGGCGAATCAGTTCGTATAAGGGTTATATACGCGTAGCATAATCAGGAATGTAAGTTCTGCCAAAATTCAGAAACCCCAACAATGATTGGAGCTTCCGAACCGTATTAGGAGGCTGCAATAAAGCACATTTCTCCCAAAAATGTGGCGCTAAGCTCTTGCCCTCACTCGACAGCTCATATCCCAGGAAAATGACGCTGAGGAAGGCAATCTTTGATTTCTTAAAATTAAACTTATAGCCAATATCAGCAAACCCCACAACAATGCGCGATACGCGCCTTAGAGGTTGCAGAATCTCATCGTCTGTCAAATATATGTCATCAACATATGATAACGCTTCAGGGTCCAACTCGTGCAGCATTTCAGTCACACGAGCCGAAAACAGTCCTGGGCTATTCTTATACCTCTGAGAGCCAAACGCACTGAAACTGGTATAGTCCCGACTTTCGGCGCTATATTTTGGCAGAAAAATCAATTCGAGATATCCAACGTTGTTTTGTATTTCTTACGCACTATATTGTTCATAAGCGCTGCGCTATGTGAATTCTGTATTGCATATGTGCATGTATGACTATTCAAATGTCTATAATCCACCACTATCCTATATGAATGGTCCGGTTTAGCGACCGGAAATAAGGGATTATTCATCGGCGAGACACAGGGCTCAATTACACCCTGGTACTCCAATTGTGTAAGAATTTTCCTAACCGATGCCCTTGCCTCAAATTTGATAGGATACTGCGGCTGTGGCTGAGGTTCGCCCTTTATTGGAATTACATGATAAGGTGATTGTCTATCCCACCCCATGTTATTTCTATCTAGGGTGGGGGCCTGTGCTAGAGCCCATGTTTTACTATAGGACTCCGCTAGTTCTCTCGGAACAAGTGGTGAGAAGGAAGGTGCAATAACCTCCTCCCCAACCGGACAGTCGCGAACAAAGTCAGGTGGCCAATCCTGTTCGGCCAGCAAAACATCATATGATTTTACCACATGGTCCCAAAAGATGGCGTGTACAATGCGGTCAATGTCCCCTTCTAATCGCAGAGTCACTTGATATACTCTATTAGGATCAGAGACTCGCATATCCGCCGTTTCGACTTGTATGAAGTCATCAGTTGCTTTCACCTCCAGATGCTCTAGAAGACTCCGGCGAATATTGTGACCTCTGCCGCGCTGTCTAACAGTGCTAACGCCCATGTCTTGTTCGTCAAGAGAACTCTCTTCTTGAGCGGCATGTCTAACTGAGACTGCTGCCACTTTCTTCTTTTTAAATTGCTGTTTTTGTTGCAGCGGTTTCTCTTCTTGTTTAACAGAAACCTCCGCCGAGCGCTGTGAATCCTGTCTTGGTTTCACGTACTCCGTCCTCCGCTCTGATCGCCCACCTCTCTCACTTCTCTTCTCTAAGGAGTCCTGAAAGGAACAAGATTGGCGTGTATCAGTTTACTGATATCTATCAGGCGTCTTCAAATTATCCCTATTCCTGAGATTATACCTATTCTGTGGGGTCTCCGGTTGAGGAGACTGTCCCCCATCTTTCTTAGGTGTTTGCTGTTTCTTTTCCCAGCGCTTTTTAGTACCCTCAGGTTGCTGCTGTTTAGCATTATCTTTATTATTTTTACCCTGTAATTGGGGTTTTTGTGGCCTAGCCCCTAGGCTATCGCGACCAATACTGGAATATGTTTCTGCTATTATTCTCGGAAGTTCCCGCTCCTGATTAATCTGCGGAACGTCCCGAAGACGCATTCGCACTGCTAGTGCTACTGCCTCTCCCTTGAGATTACTCAAAATAATAGAAGAAACTGCGGCAAAATTGCCCATTAACTGCATGCCCAAATCTAAGGCAGGGGCAGCCCTATATTCATCTTGAATTTGTTTAAGCACTTCCGGTAAATTAGCTAAAGTCGGTGTACCGTGTGCTGTAGTGTAGAGCGCAGCAAACACCATGCCCCAGGTATTACAAAGGTCCACCGGAGGAACCATCCCATACGGCAAACACATCGTCAATATTCTATGTTTATCCTGAGGTCCCGTATGGGGAAATACTGCTTCCAGCATATTAATTTTTTGCCGCAGCCAAAATGGAGTCTCCTCACGTTTAGCCGGTACCTTACCCATAACTGAGTGTACAGTGGCCGGATTGATACCCGGAACCACTGCTTGTGGGTGAGCCGGAGCAGCACGCGCTGCATTAGTATTTAATGCCTGCATTACAAACTGAACCAGTCTTCTGTATGTAGTTGCTAAGTCTATATATAAACAACGCACGTCAGCCACTGCCAAATTTGCAACCGCAGGATACGGTGTGTAAGTAGCCAATAAAGGCCAGGTCGGACCATCATTACTCAGTGGACCTAACTTCACTTGTGCTACTGTGTGTGGGAGGGCGCCATCAAGCCAATTATGGTGTTCTTGATAAGATAAAGGTATCTCTAAGTATGCGTAAGCCCTGTATTGTCCAGGGACATTCGCAACAGTGTATTCGTGAAAAGTGTTCGTACCCCCATCAACTGCTGGAAATACGACCCAAGAATAAAAAAGTTCTGTTCTATAGGCTGCATGGGCGTCCACCACAAAGTGACCGGACCCCCCTGGACCGTCAGTCCATGTGCTATCAGATGTCCTGTGAGCGGGTGGCACATATTGATTGCTATATTCACTACATTAGGATTCGCCATTTGTTAAAAAAAAATAGCTCTAGGTCAGAGAAGGCACACCAATATCGGGGTTTTTCCTTTCAAAGTTCAAGCTTGAACAACCAACCACTAAGCAATAGGATGTACCTATCCCGTGGTGGCGGAAACCCTCAGCCCCACGGACGTCTCCGCGTACGGAACCGAGGAGTCAAAATATATATGAGACCGAGAGAGTCAGTCGGACCTAAATATTAGAGCCAGACCAATCTTTGGCGGCGCCATGTCGCGTGGGCTCTCATGATCCTAAATGAGACTACTGGATTTCTAGGCAGCAGGATCGATCACGGCGTGGGGGACTGAGTCTGACCAACGTGTAAGGAACTCTGTCACCCTAAATCCAGTGTTTGCTCCGGCTAACTAGCAGTGCCTCATTTCTCCCACGGGGAAGAAATGATTGGGCAGCCGAGCGCATGACATCTTTGGAACTTCTCAGGGAAGTCGTGGTCACTCAGATCCAAACCAACTCTCTCATTTACAATATGATCTCATATACAAATGACAAAGACAGTATAAGTTTTATATAATGTTTTAATAAAACGACTGTATTTTAGATAATAAGGCATGAGCCGCAATAACCAGAACAATACAACACAGTAGGATTGAAATAGTCACCAGGAGAGTAAAACATAAGAACAAAGCTATCATAGTGCCTAACAGTTTCTACTCTCCCTCTGGTTGTTCTATTTAGAGCCCAGCATGTTAAGCTTCTAGCTTGCCTTTCCGAATCACTGGGGAGACATCAGCCCTCATACCTGAGCAAAGGCCTGTGATCTGGTTCAGCATCTGCAACGAGGCAGTCAGCGTCTAGTTGTGGTTCCCTGGTCGGAATCTCCCTCTTGCGTGTATTGGGACAAGGAAGTGATTTTATAACTAACATGTCATCGTGATCACAAAATGTCCCTACCCAGGAATGCCAAATCTAAACTCCTACCACGTCTATCGGCAATGTACCAGACTGTATCCTTGACTGAAGCACAGAGTGAATATGTTATGGAGAACTCCAGTGCTGAAGTAGGCAAAACAGTGTGATATGAATAAAAAACAACACTGTAGAACTGGCTATTTGAAATATAACAGTATGAAGCCTAATAAAAAGCATTTAGAGCAAAGTGCACAGAGGCTCTAAGCTGTCAGCAAATTAATTAAATACATTCAGGGCAAAGTGCACAAAGGCCTAAAGCCTGAAGCTAATGCGCAAAGGATACGTAAAACTAACCACACTACACTTTGTGTCTCATACCATCCCCACCAGTGACCACTTATAAAGAGTTATGATGGCTAGTGGTAGAAGTTTGGAAAATGAAATGGGATAAGGTAGAAGATAGAGACAGAGAGCACCATGACTCTGCCATGTCCATTCAGATAGTCGGAGAGTCCTACACGATGTATCGATCTCTACAGGACAAAAAGGTATCTTAACCCTTGGCTGCTGAGCCTTTTCCCGCCCCAGTGTTCAGCCCTTTTTATTATGTTTGTGCCATTTGATGCTCAAGCGTTCATAACTTTTTTCCCAAAGAAAGGCCAAATTTGCTTTCTTTTTCGCCACGTGGTGGGGGTTCTAAAGGTACCCAGAGTTTGTGTATTCCCTTGGAGTGAACCAAGAAAGTAGTCAAATTATAGAATTTTTTCCAGAAAAATGGAAAACGTGCAGGGCAAGAAAGCATATTTTTTACATAGCATCAATAAAAGGTTTTCCTTAAAATTATCATCTGCACAGTTTTCAGGAACAAGCAGAGGTTATGCATTTTTCTTAGTGTTTGTCAATATTTTCATATTATGTGTGGTTGATACCTACTTGTACTTTGTGGTGGAAACAGGTATACAGTCCATTGGTGAACCAGAAGGCTATATGTAATATATATTCCAAGAAAATTGTAGCATTCTGAGTTTATAAAGGGGCTTTTACTGTAGATTGCTCATGGTGTTCCCAAATAAACTAATTGTTCAATTAAAAAAATAATGAAAATAAGTCAGAAAAAAAGACATAGGTGACAAAGGTTTCATCTATACTTTTTTTGCTCACATGCCTGAATTACAAATTGAAAATTACTGTACATCTGTCAGACCCTTCTGATTGCAGGGATATACAGGGTTCCGCAATACCCAGAACCATAAACTGAGCTGCACCCTATGAACATATTTCATTATGAGCTGATGATTCAGCAATTCATATGGAAAAATCTAATGAATGACAATTGGGGATACAAGACACCTATGTATTTTTTAACTGTGCCCATGGAACTGAGTTTAGGGTTAATGAAAATGGTTTACTGTATAACACTGAATATAGGGTTACCCATTCTGGCATGTAAGTCAGTGAGGTCATTTTTCAAAATGTGTTTTTTTATTTTGCACACTTGTTTACATTTAGCAGCAAAACATTGAGAGAAGTTCAATGGCTAATAATAAATATAGTACTATTCTCTATTCCCTAACTTTTTCCATTGAAAACGGTACCTCACTTTTTTGACTTGACCTACCATCTGCAAAAAGGAAGGCTACATAACTCAAAGTGGAAACATCAAAATATTTTAGTTGAAAACGGACTCCTATTGGTAATGTTGGTAACTGTGGTATCTTGGTGTGGGCTTAACTACCACCCAGAGAAACCTACTAAACTGAGACATTTCTGATAACTTGACACTTAGGCCTCTGGCCACACCGAGCTACGATCCCCTCTGATGCCCTCCAACCCCCTACATAACATGGTCTCTGGGCTTGTGCAATGGTGAGTTAGAGGCAGGCCAGGCCTGCAGCTATTCCCACCCCAGCAATCCAAACTCCTATAGGCACCCAACTCGCATTTTGGGTACTGTGGTGCGCCAGTTGTATCATTTATAAAAGCTTCAAACCCATGGTACCCCTGTACCATGCAAGCTTTCCTCAGGAGGTGGGAATGAGCTTGCACTGTGTGCGGTACCTTTGGATTGAAGCTTGCACAATGGCTCCTGTGGAAGTATCATTGTCTGTCATGGGAGGGTTGTGTTGTGTTACATGGGGTGACCTCATTTCACCCAACCAAAATATATATTTTTTATAGCCTCTTGGAGGTTTCTTCTTGTTCTCTCCCCAGGCGTCTGGTGGTCAGGTGTCATTACCCATCCTCCACTTTTTTCAAACCTTTCTCAGGACACAGGGACCAAGTCCTTGAGCCCAGTAATGGCTGCTGCACCATTTTCTTCTGAGTTGTGGCCAGGCAGTCCAGACTGGTCATTCATTCCCAAATTGGCCGACTGGTGAAAAAGCTCTGTTGGACTTTTTTTTTTCTTTCTTTTAATTTTTGGTACAACAGGACTCCTGCAGGACCTGTATATATATATATACAAATATGACATTTTCTAACCTTGTGAAGCCCATCCAAGATCCTCTTTAAACTCTACTTTCCTAAAAACAGCTGAACTGATTTACACCAAAGCACAAAATTGGCTAAAATGAGTAACTTTCTGACTTTCTGCTAAATTTGGTGTATTTTCTGTTTTTTTTCTTTATCGGAGGGCCAATTTCCCTATGGCAGTTAACAAGAGAAATCAAAGTTTTTGAACCTCCCATCTTTTTCTTGACCTCGCTTAATAGTTCAGCATGAAACATTGCATGAAGGATCTTAGGTGGATGAGGTTTTCTCTTAAAACATCATGTGCATATTTATCAAGGGCACCAAAAGTATTGGTGAAATAAAAAATGCTGTTCCTTTGGAAATTCTGATCTAACTATATTTGCACTGGTGTTAACACATAAGTGTTTTTTATATATATTTTAAATACTATAACTCCCCCCACACCTATGCACAGTGTTGTTACCAATGATGGCATTTCAAATGCTGCAGTGATGTTGTCAATGATATTATAGAACATTTCATCAATATTTGAGGTATTTAGCAGTGCATGGCGAGGCATGAGTTATAGTTACCGTAGGGCACAATTCATAATTACTTGAGATAACTATAACTGGTGAATTTCAATGATTTTAATGTGAAAAATGCTATGTTTTAACTGACATTTTCACGTAACTATAATTTCTCCTTAACCTTTGTTTCTTTCAGTTAATTTTTCAGTGAATTCCCAAGGGTTTTCTTTAGCGTAAAGTAAGTTATTATTAAAGTTCCGAAACATAACATCACTTTAAGCTTTGTTTTTTCCAGTGAGTTCCATTGCCATGCATGGTTTGGGGTTGGGGTTTCGGCCAGGTCATGTCCCAAGCCACCGGCCTACCGTAAAGCATTGTCCCATTTGCCCACCCCCCTGCCGCTCACAGCCTCTGTTTCACCAGGCTGATTATGCCAAATATAAAAATCAATGGCCTCAATGCGCTTTATCAGGTGCTCAGCACATCATCATATATAACACAGATATATTAGCTTTAATAGAAAGTCACCAGTAATTATAATAAAGTGTATAGTTCATAAATTTACACATTGCAATGTTCAATATTAGAGATTGTCACAAAATATTCTCAATAAAGCATTACTTAAAAAGAACATTACAATGTCTTTAAGTCTTTTTTAACATTTTCAGGCCACAAAGTGCAACCGTAGATCCAACCATAAGGTCCCTGCACTCCAACTGAAGAGCATACATCTCCCGCTCGAAGTGCTTAAAAAAATATGGTAAGCTGTCCGAGGGTTATGAATTCAGTGACCCTGGAGACTTACTGTTTTTTTTTTTTTAAACATTACAAATATTCTTTGTGGTGCCAAGATCTGAAAATATTGTTAAAAGGTCTTCGCAGGGCATTAGGGGGAGGTCTTTGCATGGGGCAGTGAATAAAAAATTACAGCTCCTGTCGCTCCCTCATTATTCTTTCTATATATTTATTTTTATTTTTTGGGTGTCCCGGTCCCACCTGGGACTTACTCTTTATGACTTATACTATGGGGTTATGGAAGGAGCCCCAAGGACCCACAGCTCCTACCAGCTCCCCGCCATCTTCCATAGTTGTTGCAAGAGGGTGCCGTGTTGTTATTTTAAAGTGGATGCCTTGGTGCCCTTTCTGGACACCCACAACATTGCCAAATGTTGGGGACTGTTGGGGACTGTTGGGGACCCCTGGGCCCTGTGCTGGCTCCTCAAGAAGCCCCCATACTTGGTGCTGGCAGGAGTTGGAACTGGATATTTTTTTCTAGGGGTGCCCCGGGCCCAACCAGACCACCAACAACAGCTTTAATGTTGGTGGCCTTGGGGGAAGCCAAAGACCCCCTTGGTCCTTGCCAGCTCCCCAGCCAGCAACCATCATGAGTGCCGGCAGGACCTGGCTGCATTTCTTTTATCTGGCCAAGCAGGGTCAGCTTATTTTCAGCTCCTGCCCATGGGAGCAAATTTCTGGTTGCTGCCCATAACAGAGGGGGCAGGGAATAAAGTTTACATTCCCTGTCCGCACTCAAGAGATCAGGGGACACAGCAGTGTCCTAGGGGATGGGGCAGATGGGACACTGGTCTCATCGGGCCCGATGGGATGCGGACCCTGGGACTGATATGCAGCTCAGGGAGGGGTTCCTGACTCCCACAAATAACAATGTAAAGTGTATATTTCATAAATTCACTCATTACTATGTTTAGTATTAGTGATTGTCACAAAATATTTTCAATAAAGCATTACTTAAAAAAACAACATTACAATGTCTTTGAGTGTTTATTTCACATTTTTCAGGCTACGAAGTGCAACCGTAGAACCTACTACAAGAGGTCCCTGCACTCCAGCTAAAGAGCATACAGCTCCAGCTTGAAGTGCTTAAAAGAATTTGGCCCTGGAGACATAGGGCCTGATTTTGACCTTGGCGGTTGGGGTACTCCGTGACAAACATGACAGATATCCCGCCCGCTGTTTTACAAGTTCCATAGGATAAAATGGATCTTGTAATAGGGTGGGTGGGATATCCGTCACATTTGTGATGGAGTATCCTGTCCGCCAAGGTCGTAATCAGGCCCTTACTAATTTCTTTTATTTAAACATTAAAAATATGATTTGTGATGGCAAGATTTTAAAATATAGTTAAAAAGTCTTTGCAGGGTGTTATGGGGTGCTCCTTGCATGGGAAAGTGAATAATAAATTAACGGCTCTTGCCACTCATCTGGTTTTTTGTTTTTTGGGTGTCCCACCTGGGACACCTACTCTTTATGATTTATACAATAGGGCCATGGAAGGAGCCCCAAGGACCCACCGCTCCTGCAGACTACCTAGCCATGTTCTATAGTGGGTGTAAGGGGATGCCCAGTTATTATTTTAAAGTGGATGCCTCAGTGCCATCTTGAGACACCCACAACATTGCCAGATGTTGCTGGGCTGCAAGAGAGGCGCACGGCCCCTGGGCCCTGTGCTGGCTCCCCAAGAAGCACCCATAGTTGGTGCCGGTAGGAGTTGCAGTTGGATATTATTTTCAAGGGGTGCCCTGGGGCCCACCCAGCCACCAATAAAAACCTTATTGTTGGGGGCCTTGGGGGAAGCCCAAAGGCCCCCTTCACCCTTACCAGCTCCCCAGCCAGCTCCCATTGTGAATGCCAGCAGGAGGTACCTGTATTCCTTTGCTGTGGCCAAAAGGGGTCGGCTTATTTTCAGCTCCTGCCTCTGGGAGCAAATTTGTGGTTTCTGCCCGTAACATAGCAGGCAGGGAATAAAGTTTACATTCCATGTCTGCACTCACCGTATCAGGGGACACAGTAGTGTCCTTAGGGGATGGGGCGCCTGGGGCACTGGTCTCATTGGGGCCCCATGGATGAGGTCCCCAGGACTAATCTGCAGCTCAGGGAGGGGTGTCTGGCTCCCACTCCCCTAAAAACACTTAATCGGCACTCAGGCCTTTAGGAGACTTGAAGAAGGGGGGCAGCCCCCCCCGAATGAACTAATTGGTCCCTTAGAAGCCGGGGAAGGGGTCCTTGGGGATGAGACCTCCTGTGCCTCCACAAAGGTCCGGGGGGCTGCATGCCAATCTTCCCCAAAAACAATAGCGCTGATTCCTCGTCCCTGGCCTACCCTAGGGACTTACTTTTAAAACATGCAGGTCCTTTTTTTTTAATGGGACTGGAGATCCTCCACAGTCCCGTTTAAAAAAACACATCACATTGTTGGCCCCTGGTGGAGGCCCATCAGGCCTATGGTGACAGGGTATACCTACCCTGAACCTTTATATGTTTTTTGTACTTTTTTTCAGGGCAGGAGACTGAGTTCCTGGGTCCTAAAATGTCTGCTGCTACATCTTTGTTGATGTGGTGGCAACCAATCAGATCTTATCTTTAGATCTGGAGGATCCGCTGATTCTCTGCATCGTGATATATACTTACAGTTTGAGCCTCAATTTATCAAAAACTACTGAGCAGATTTACACCAAAACACCAAAAGCATGCTTTCTGGACCAAGATCTAGCTTCCTCCTAAATTTGGTGTAATTCTGTTCAACCGTTTACAGTATGACTGTTCAGTTTTCCTTTGGAAAATTGCATGGGGGAAAACACATTTTGGGACTCCCCCCTTTTCTTAGCCTTGGATTGACGAATAACCCTGAAACATTCCACAATAAAGCTGAGGTGGCCGTGAGTTTTTTTGGTAAGTTTTGTGAAGATTTGTCAAATAGTGCCAAAGTCAGTAGCAAACTAAATGATCCAAAATCCATTTCCTATAGAACCTTGGACCTAATGATAACTACCCAGTGGCAACCCATTTGGAAACTCATATATATACACATATATATATATATATATATATATATATATATATATATATATATATATATATATATATATATATATATATATATATATATATATATATATATATTCCACCAAACAAAGTTCAAACGCTGGCACTCCAGACAACTGAAATGTTTATTCAGACCAATAAATCCTTGTCAAATTTAAAATTTTCGATTTTCACATACAAAAGTAGGGCAACGCGTTTCAACCATCACAGTCTTCTTCATTAGCCCACAAAGAAAAAAATCTAAATCACAATGGCCCCTCCTACCTTAGGTATATAAACTCTAACAAATCATAGACATAGAATTTTTTTTTTTTTACTCTTATTCTCCTCAAGTAGATCCTACGATACACAAGAAAAATATATTTACTCATAAACAATGATTAGATAATCTGAATTACACTTTGACACCTTTTCCATTCAGTCATCAAATTGAAAACAACATCATGACGATGCTCCTATTACTGGTAGGATGGCCACATTTAAAATAAAAAACATCATAACCAAATTAAATAAAGCCCTGAACGACTATTAACGACCATGTATCAACATCCTTGACTACCCAATATGTGCAAAGAGTTCCTCGTCCTTGTTTAAACCCCAAGGATGTTGACTGTTAAGCCGAATAATATACTCGGATTCCAGCTTTCTTAATTTCCTCTCTCTGTCGCCCCCCCCTTGGGGTACTCAACACTCTATCTATTCCAAAAAATGCCATTTTGTTTATCATTCCTGCATGTAGCAAGTTGCAGTGGTGAGCTACTGGGTAAGTTACGTCTTTGTAATTGCTCTCCAATGTTCAAGGATCCGTTTCTTTAATGGAAAGATCGTTCTACCCACATATTGTAGCCCACATGGGCACACTATCACGTAAATTGCAAAGTCTGTATTGCAACTAAGGAATTTTTTGATTCTCTCTTTTTTCCCCTGTTGGTAACACATAGGCCCTCATTACAACCCTGGCGTTAAATCCCACTTACCGCCGTGCTGACGGCCGTCAAGATACCGTGGCGGAAATCCGCTACAGGTATTACGACCCATATCTCGTAATCTGCCACAATACAGACACCCACACAAGTCCACCGCACCAAATGTTAGTGATAAACTGGCGATAGCAAAACCTACACCGTCACGCCAACAGAACTACACCCACACTATCACGACCCACAAATCAACTTGGGGGTCATTGAACCGCGGTAATCCATTGGCGGTACACACCGCTGCACTCAAAATACACACACATTTACAAAACGCAACCATATTGGACAATTCAAAATACACACACCTGATACACATACACATACCACACCCACACACTCACAACAATATAAAACACACACCCACATTACCCACAAACCCTTACAACAAATTTTTTGGAAGAAGCACAGAGAGTGAGAATAACAAACACAACACCAGCATCCACATGCACACAACACCATCACTCATACAACATCCACGCGCCTCAAACAACACACACCAACACAACACATCACACAGCACAACAAACAGCACATCACACATCACCCACACCACATTATGGCACATCAAAGACACCCCAGGTTTTCTGAGGAGGAGCTCAGGGTCATGGTGGAGGAAATCATCCGGGTAGAGCCACAGCTTTTCGGATCACAGGTGCAGCAGACCTCCATTGCAAGGAGGTTGGAGCTATGGGGGAGAATTCTCGACAGGGTCAATGCAGTGGGACAGCACCCCAGAACACGGGATGACATCAGGAAGAGGTGGAACGACCTACGGGGGAAGGTGCGTTCCGTGGTATCAAGACACAAGATTGCTGTACAGAGGACTGGCGGTGGACCCCCACCTCCTCCCCCACAACTAACAACATGGGAGGAGCAAGTATTGGCAATAATTTATCCTGAGGGCCTCGCAGCAGTAGCAGGAGGAATGGACTCTGGTAAGTCATATCTTTACTACTATTTCCCCCCCACCCTACCTGCATGCTATCACAAACTCCTAGCCCAACCCTCACACCCATCACCCCAACACCCCACAGATACCACACTATCACAATCCACACATCCCAAAACCAAGCCCTGCATGTCACACCAATGCATGGACACCCATCACCAAAGCATGTCCAGTACAGATACTCATCCAGGCCCCAAAATCACTAATCACACAAGGGCAAAGACAATAAGCCAAGCACAGGAGTAGAGGGTAACTCACGCATTGCACAAGATGGCACACACAGGTACAATAACTATGCATTTACACCCCAACAGGACCCATAACCAACATCACCGGATAGGAGGCGCCAAACATATCCAGTCCCCCCACAGAAGAGGCCCACAGTAATGATAGCAGCTCTGCACGTGTGGATCAAGAGGACCAGCCCGGCCCATCAGGGACCTCTGGACAGCCGGTTCCCCTGCCACAATCACAAACCACCACTGAACCTCCCCCCTAACAGCCCACCCAGCGGGCCAATCCCTCTGTCCCCACAACATGTCAATCAGCAGTGTGTCCACCACTACAGGAACCCCAGGCAAACCCACCAACCCAAGACAATCAGGGACCTGGGGTCAGTGACAGTGGGCACACGGTTCAGGGGACAGAGGCACAGGATAACAGGGAAACTGGGAGGACTGCTGTGCGACTGGGGGAGGACAGGCCCATAGAACACAAGGCACTCTTCAACACCATGGGAGCACACCATTATTCCCAGGAAACCATGGGCACGGTACTGGCCAAGTTTCAGGAGACCCAGCGGCTGCAGGAGGAACAGTACCTGGGGATCAGGGAGGACTTGAAGTCCATTAACACTACCCTGGTCACCATTGCAGGGGTGCTGGCAGACATGGCCAACACCCTGAGGGACACAGTGGCACACCAATGGGCCCCTGACACTAGCCTGAACGATGAACAGCCCTTCACCTCTGCCAGCGCTAGTGGGCAGGAGGCCCGCCACAGGAACAACAGGCCACCAGCACCCCACCCCCTGCAGAAGGAGAACCAGCCCACAAAAGGTCCCTGAGATCCAGGAACAAGACAGAGAACATTGCCAAGACCCCCACCAGGAAATAAGACTCTCCTTATTGCAACCCTTCTATCCCACTATGTCACCCTCACAACCTTGACCTGCCATTACTCCACTTCCTATGCCCCCTTGGACAATGCACCTCCTATGCCCCCCTGGACAATGCACCTGTGATACCAATAGACTGGACTCTACCATGGACATTCCTCCACCATCACCATCCCCTCCACCATCACCCCAGCCCATTGCACAGCCCCTACACTTATTAGCTCAGGAATAAACACCCTTAAATCACAAATCAATCTGGAGTTACTCTGTACTTTCGCAAATGTGTAATTGCACCTCTCAGAAAAATAGCAATGTCAATGTTCATTTTCACATACCAATGTTTGACATTTGTTGGGCATCAGTAAGCATTGCAGAAGGCAGAAAGTGATACCCAGATCTGTGAAATGGAAAGTCAAAGTGAAATATCAGGGTCCATACACAGAGGTAAAAAGGTAGAATCATGCATTGTCCTATAGTACTATGATATGAGAGGAACAGTGCCAGTCTCTTACCTGTGTCTCACTGGAAGTATTGCATGATGATGTTGTTTCGGTTGTCTATATCTTCTTCTTCTGCCTCCTCTTCTTCACTGTCCACAGGCTCCACAGCTGCCACAAGACCAACATCAGGCCCGTCCTCCTGCAGAAAAGGCACCTGGCATCGCAAAGCCAGGTTGTGCAACATACATCATGCCACAATGATCTGGCACACCTTATTCGGTGAGTAGTATAGGGAGCCACCTGTCAGATGGAGGCACCGGAACCTGGCCTTCAGAAGGCCGAAAGTGCACTCAATTATCCTCCTAGTTCACCCATGTGCCTCATTGTAGCGTTCCTCTGCCCTTGTCCTGGGATTTCTCACTGGGGTCAGTAGCCATGACAGGTTGGGGTAACCAGAGTCACTTGCAAATATTGAGGGACAACTGTTAGACACGCAGTAACCCTTAGGGACAACCCCATACTCAGACACCTATGTCAACTGTGTTAGGACCTTGGGCTCACCTATTAGCCACACACGGTGCCTCTGGGGTTGCCCCATCACATAAGGGATGCTGCTATTTCTCAAAATGTAAGCGTCATGCACTGAGCCAGGATACTTGGCATTCACATGGGAGATGTACTGGTCTGCCAAACACACCATCTGCACATTCATGGAATGGTAGCTTTTGCGGTTTCTGTACACCTGTACATTCCTGCGGGGGGGCAAATGCCACATGTGTACCATCAATGGCACCAATGATGTTGGGCAGAGAAGTCACCTTACACTGTGGGCAAATCCTCCACCTGAGGGAAAACGATGTAGCTGAGCATGTGTTTCAGCAGGGCAGACAACACTCTGGACAACACGTTAGAGAACATTGGCTGTGACATCCCTGATGCCATGGCCACTGTTGTCTGAAAGGACCCACTGGCCAGGAAATGGAGTACTGGCAGGACCTGCATTAGAGGAGGGATTCCTGGGGGGATGGAGGATAGCTGACATAAGGTCTGGCTCCAACTGGGCATACAGTTCTTGGATTGTGGCCCTGTCCAGTCTGTAGGTGATAATGATGTGTCTGTCCTCCATTGTCGACAGGTCCACCAGGGGTCTGTATACCGGAGGATGATGCCATCTCATCATCTGCCCCAGCGGACGTGCCCTATGGAGGAGAAGGGTGAGCAGAGGGTCATACACCACATAGCTTGCACAAGGGTGTGTAGAACAATCGTGATGTAATCGTTGTGTCGTGCTGTCCGTATTCCTGCCCAAAAGTGCTGTGACGCAGTTAGTTGCCCTGCCATGTGCCCTCCTGAAATGGCGGCTGCCTGACCTGTAAGGAGGGACAAGGGGAAATGAGGTAACTGCGCTGGCGTGGTGCAGCGTCGCGGTAGGTGGACGAAGACTGTGGCGCAAATCAGCATTGGTTATCATTGGGCCCTATGGGTTCCAGGAGCCAATGACAATGTAAGCCGGCGGTGACGGTATGTACCGCCACGGACGTGACCGCCATTTTCTATCTGTTCACTCACTTGATACCTGACCTTCAACAGGAGAGGACCTACACTGCAAATGGTGCTGTGACCTGAGTCTGGAAGCGACAATGGCTACAGTGTCTGGGGAAAGGGCCCCTGCCTTCACCGCGGAGGAGTTGGACAACCTGGTGGCTGGGGTCCTCCCCCAGTACACGCTACTGAACGGTCCTCCAGACAAACAGGTGAGTACACTGTGAGCATGATGGATGGGACATGAATGTATGGAGTGGCGTGGATGGAAGATACGGGGGCAGAGGCCAGCATGTGAGGATGGTCAGTGTATGTGTTTCTGGGGCCAGGGTGGGAGGTTTGGGGCCAATGAGTAAGAAGGACCGGACGGGGGAGTAAAATCCATTCTTACCTAACTTTTCCTCTAGGTCAGCACCCACCAGAAGAAGGGTATTTGGCATGCCATCGCCAAGGAATTACGGACCCTTGCGGTCTATCATAGACGGAGCACCCATTGCCGCAAAAGATGGGAGGACCTGCGCCGCTGGAGCAAGAAGACGGTGGAGGCCCAGCTGGGGATGGCCTCCCAACGTGGAACGGGTGCCTGTCGCACCATGACCCCCCCTGATGTACCGGATCCTTGCGGTGGCATATCCTGAGTTGGATGGGCGCTTGAGGGCATCACAGCAGCCACAAGGGGGTGAGTACAGTCTCATTCAGCTGACTCAGTGCACTTTATGAAGTTTCTGGGTGGAGAAAGTGGGCTGTGGGTTCCCCTAGGCCAGGGTAGATCCATTGTTAGGCAGGCTCAGTGGCACTCCAACCCCAAAAGTGGTAGTGGGCCTCTACACCTAGTCAGGCTCCTGTGGGTGCCAGGTGTGCATCAAATGGGTCTAGGCACCGTCCCCCATGGGCATGTGATTTTCCCCTGAACTGTTAGTGCATGGCCTAGTGCATAGGACTGCTCCCTGTGTGTTGTGTCCGCCAACGGTGGTGTTGTTGCAGGTATTGACCATGTGTCTCTTCTGTCTTTCCTCCCCTTTTTGTTGTGTCACCCTGTCCTTTTGTCCATTAGCATCATCGGGCAGAGGAGCTTTGGCATCGGAGCAAGAGGGAGCTGCAACCCACATGGCCCTGGAGGGTGAATGTACGGAGTCTGAAGGCACTAGTGGGACGGAGGGCGAGGGGAGCTCCACGACGAGGACAGGAGGAGACACCAGTGACAGCGACTCCTCCTTTGATGGGAGCTCCCTTGCGGTGGCGGGCACATCTATGCCCACCGCACCAACAAGTACAGCTGCCACTCCCCCTACCAGCACCGCCCTCCCAGCAGCCCCTCAGCATGTTTCCCGTGCCCGCTCTCCCAGGAGGGTGGCATCTCCTACGCCCCAGGCACCTCAGGCCCTGCCGGAGTCAGCCCTGCTGCCCTCGGGGGGGGTATTGACCTCCTGAGATCCCTCACTCTTGGCAATCAACCATTCTGAATGCCATCCAGGGTGTCGAGAGGCATTTGCAACAAACAAATGCGAACCTGGAGGGCATTCATTCTGGCGTGGCAGCCCAACAGAGAGCATTTCAGGCTCTGGCCTCAGCACTGATGGCAGCCCCTGTCCATATGTCCAGCCTCCCCCCTCCAACTTCTACTACCCAGACTCAATCCCCTGTACCTCAGCATATCCCAAGCACACCATCAGACCAGCATACACCCTCATCAACACACAAGAGTGGACATGGCAAACATAACTGTACCTCAGCATATCCCCAGCACACCATCAGACCAGCATACACCCTCATCAACACACAAGAGTGGACATGGCAAACATAAGCACCACACATCCCACAGGCACTCACACAAGCACCATCCCCATGCAGACACACCAACATCCACTGCCTCCACTGTGTCCCCCTCCTCCACGTCCTCCTCCTCCCTCCCAGTCTCGTCTCCATTCACACCTGCATGCACTACATCCTCAGCCACTACCTCCATCACCAGCACGCGCATCACCACACACTGCTCACATGCTATCACCACCCCCACTACCATGCACACGTCCCCTGTGTCCTCTACCAGTGTGTCTGTGAGCCCTCCCCCCAAACTACACAAACGCAGGCACACACCCACTGAACAGCCATCCACCTCACAACAGCCTCCAGCCCATGCACCCTCACCCAAACTCAGCAGACGTACACCTCCTACAACCTCTATCTCTTCCTCCACTCCCAAACCCTCTCCATCTTCCCGTCCCATTGTGTCTAAAAAACATTTCCTGGTTAACATTGACCTCTTCCCTACACCCCCCGTCCTTCCCCTAGGGCCAGGATGTCCAGATCCCAGCCCAGCACCTCAGCCACAAAATCCTCGAGCACTGTGGTCCCTGCAAGTCCAGTAACATCGCGGGCAGCACCCATCAGGGCTGCCAGTGTGCCACTTAGTGAGGCCAAGGATCACCCTATTCCGCCACCTGCCAAGGTGAAGAAGGGGCCCACATGCCGTAGGGAAAAGCCACACCAACCACCCAGCAAGCCATCATCCAAGACAAAAGAGGACAGTGCCAAGGTCCCAGCAGCAACTTCTAAGGTGGGGAAGGGACACAAGGCTAAAGGGAAGTCAGCTCAGGGCACGGAGCCTCCGGGTGAGGGACTGATGTCACCCCTTCTGCAAGACAGAACAGCAACCTGTACAGCGGTGGCCAACGCCACAAACACCTCTACCTGCAACGCCACCTGGACCGCCACCTGCACGTCTGCTGCCTCTGCAACAGTCCCCAGCATCATCCCCAGTGGGCAGCCGTCCGAGGCTGCAGGAGACGTCCTGCTGTCTCCCTCCACAGGTGCTGACACATGCACACCGCCTGCATCTCCGCCACAGACACTGCCGCAACCACCGCCACCTGCCCCGCGACGTGCTCAGACAGTGCCACAACAGCCGAAATGAACATAATTACCAGTGGGCAGCCATCCGAGGCTGCAGGAGACGTCCTGGACCCTGCACAGACTACATGAGGCACCACTACCAGCACTGGCAATACCAGCAGTTCGCAGGCAAAGTCGCCGCAGGGTGGAGTGTGTCTCTGCCTCCATGGAGTATCATGCTACCTGTTCCCAGAAAATCTCATGGCTCACACACTCAGGAGAGGGAATGGGAACTGCCACACACCATGTGCAGCATTCTGGGCACCAAGCCCCCTCCAGAACCAGTGGAGAAAAGCATCCTCTACCCCAGTCCTTGGCAGGATGAAGCACTTTGGGCACAAAGCCCCCTCCAGAATCAGTGGAGAAAAGCATCCACTACCCCAGTCCTTGGCAGGATGAAGCACTCTGGGCACAAAGCCCCCTCCAGAACCAGTGGAGAAAAGCACCCACTACCCCAGTCCTTGGCAAAATGAAGCACTCTGGGCACCAAGCCCCCTCCAAAACCAGTGTAGAAAAGCATCCACTACCCCAGTCCTTGGCAGGATGAAGCACTCTGGCCACAAAGCCCCCTCCAGAACCAGTGGCGAAAAGGATCCACTAGAGAGACTGTGGCTTTGCACTCTCCAGGACCAATCAGTGGGCAACCCACCCACTTGAGAGACTTGTGAGACTGTGGCTTTGCGCTCCCCAGGACCAAACAGTGGGAAACCCACCCACTTGAGAGACTTGTGAGACTGTGGCTTTGCACTCCCAGGATCAAACAGTGGGCATGGAGCCCCCTCGTGGCGCAGTGGCGTCGTCCCTTCACCTGGCTGAGGTGCCCCCCCTCCCCTTCCCCCTGAGGTGCCTATTTATTTTCGACCTGATGCCCCTGCAGTGTTCTCTCCGTTTTGAGGCAGGTATCATGTGTGGGCTAAATATATTTTTCATGTATATCCTAGGATCAACTTGAGAAGAATAAGAGTAAATTAAAAAAAAAAAAAGAATCTTCGATGTCTATGATTTGTTAGAGGTTATATACCTAAGGTAGGAGGGGCCATGGTAATTTTGAATTTTTTCTTTGTGGGCTAATGAAGAAGACCGTGATGGTTGAAACGCGCTGCCCTACTTTTGCATGTGAAAATTGAATATTTGAAATTTGACAGGGATTTATTGGTCTGAATAAACATTTCAGTTGTCTGGAGTGCCAGCGTTTGAACTTTGTTTGGTGGAATATTGGAATGGGTCCTGCGCCCATAATGGAGCACCAACCTCGCTAGGCAAGCGCAGGAAGAACAGCAGGAGTTTTTCAAGTTTTATATATATATATATATATATATATATATATATATATACACTAGTGGGCACTAGGTAGTCATAATTAGGACCTACTTTGTATAGATAGAAAAAGCGTTTTTTGTTTTGGTAATAACTTTGGCACTTTCCGATGAATCTTCACAACATTTTCCAAGAAAATACAGCGCTCACTTTGGGGTCAGTCTGGAAAGTTTTGTGATCAACCGTCAAGTGGAGGGACGAGAAAAAGGGTGGGTCCCAAAACCTTCTTTTCCATTCATTTTTCCACAGGGCTTTTGAACAGCAATAGCGCCCAAACCACTGAATTACACCAAATTTGGCAGAAAGGTACCTCATGGCCCAGAAAGAGGCCTTGTTGTTATTTGATGTAAATCCATTCAGTTGTTTTTGAGATAATAAAGAAAATCCAAATTTGTTTATATACGTACACAAAGGCTTCACAAACCCTCCCAATCTCGTGCTGAAATGTGATTGGCTGCCTACGCTTCAACAAGAAAGTGTTGGCAGCCACCATGGGGCACTACTTCAGCATAGTCTCAGAAAAAACGTATAAAAAAAGAAAAGGGGACAGGGTAGGGACACCCTGACCTCTTTGCTCTGGTGATGGGGACCCAGAAGGACCCCCCCCCCCCCCCCGGGGCAAAAAAGCATATTTTTTTTAACGTTTTTGCAGATGTCGTGGTGGATCTGCTGACATTTTTTTTTAAAAGCAGGCTCCCACCCTTGGTAATGCTGAGGCCCCTGGCTGGGCCAAGTCCTGGGGGCATTGCCATTTTAATGTGGGGCCCCCCACCCTCCCCTGCCCTGAGGACTGCCATCTCCTCAGGTCACCAAAGTAAAACTAATACATAGCCCCGGAAACCACCACCTCGGGGGCACTAATCAGAAGTGATGTGGGGGCTGCCCGGCACCCCGCATCCCTGGGAACTGCCACCTCCCCAGGGCACTAATCAAAAGTAATGCAGCAGGGCTGCCTGCTCCCGCCTCCCCCACAACCCTGGGGACCACCACCTTCCTGGGGCACTGATGAAAAGTAATGCGGGCTGCCTGGGACTGCCACCTCCCCGGGGCTAATTTAAAAAGAGCTAAAGGGTCGGTCTCGGACCCCTAGACCCTGGGGACCACCACATTTATGTGAAAGTCCAGGCCTACGGGCTTCGGCGATGCTTGTTTCTTTTTTTTTATAGAGGCAGATACCACCTGCCGGAATCACACTTTCTACTAAATTGCCACCGCCACGCATACCACCGCAAATATTATCAATTCCAAAGCCAATCCTCTTCAATACTACACTCCCACCAGTACAAAACACCCAACCATGAAAACACTAAGTAATCCAATACCAAAACCACCATGAATACCGACAAAACCAATATCACCTCCACTAAGACCACCAATATCACACCATCACCAGTACCACGGACAACACCTCTACCGTAGGCATAATTGATTTGTATTCACTTGAAAAGTGACGTACTGCTTTCCTATTTTTCATTTTCTCGTTCTGTCAGTCCCTTACCATTGTCTGAAACAGTTGGTCCCTCATCTGTCAAAATGTTCCTTGGGCCCAAATTAGTAGCTCACATGAGACATGACACAATTGAGAACCAAAATGAGGCATCTGAGAAAAGCCTCTTGGGCTTATACTGTGTTTCGAAGCATCATTATTTTTTTGTGCTTTCTCCTAAACAATAAATATTTTTTTTATCCGCAACAGGTGTAATATTTGTAATTTTAATGAGTATTTCAGCAGGTTCCCCGTGCTCAAAGAGATGTTTCCAGGGCGTGTTTGAGCATGTTTGTTCCTAACGCAAGAACACACTTACAGGCATGCATAATTTCCATTGTAAAACCTGCATACTTTCTCCTTAACTATAATTTCTCATTCTGAGGTTGTTTAGAATAAATATTCGAAGTAGCAAGGTTGAGATGCGTGGTAAAAGTCTGCTCGTAATTGGAGTTTGTGCGCATATTCCCATTGTGAGGTTTGGCGCTCAGACGTGTCCTATATACATCAAAAGCGGATTGTTTTTACTCTTTCATTGGCGTACGTGAGTTTTCACACCATGCCTGCAGGGAGAAAAATATTAGTATCAGCCAGAAAGGAATTTACATTTAGATCATTTTAATGCACATTCTGTACCCACTATGAAATATGTTTGGAAAGAATTAGTGCAGCCGCCTTGTTTGGTTCAGGCACATGCATTTATCTTCCATAGAATTTAAATCAATATTGTGACATTGGGCATTTGAAACCTTTAGGTCCTTCAGCCTTGTTTGACTTTCAGTAGTTCACACTGTGAACACTCAGCATATTGGGTTTGCTGAATTCATGGAAGTCATTTTGCAGAGCGGGGCATATGTAAATAAATAATATTCACTTCAAATTTCTTACACATAAAAGTGGCGAAAAATAAGTACAACTGAAACAAATGGTTTTTAAGTTCTTTCGAGACATCTGTATTTGTTTTTATATGTTTGTACTGATCTGATTATAATATTCAATGGAAAAATCATACATAAAAATGTAATATAAATGACTATGCTCGTCGCCAATCTCGGATCTTCAGCCCCCCTAAAAGAACCAGATGGGGGCGGGAAGGCCAATACATCTGACAATGGCACATCAAGGTAAAAGACTGATCCCTGTCAAAAGGATAAACCTCTTGCCGACCTCCGAAGCCTCTTATTGGCTGTGGACACTTAGGGCGGGGGGTTGGAGGGAAAGGAAGGAGGGACAGTGATGTTTTAAGACATGGGCAAAGTAGGCAGTTGCATAGGGCCGCCACATTCCAGGGCCCCTCTGGGAAAGTGAATTTTCTCTCTGTTAGACTGCTATGCATCCTATTTGTCTATCCAAATGCCTCTACCTCTGTCTCTCTATCATCCTGCTTTCATTTTAAGGATTTTTTTGGTCCCGAACAAGACATATTTCGAATGTTTTTGTTTGACCCTGTTAAAGTTTAACGTATAATTTAGTATTGTTTGGCATAATGAGGGCTTGAATTAGAAGGTAATGGGCAATATATGTTTACAGTTCCTTTGGGAACATGTGCATAATGTGTTGTCTCAGGGCACAGCTCTATTAAATCTGAAGCTGAAAAAGAATAGGTTCACATGCTCTGCCACATAAGTTGCTATACCCATCACTTATATTCCTCAGGGATACCCTTTGTCATCACTATTATTTTACAAACGCATGAGAGCACTGGGATGAGGAATCTCTTCAATTTCTTCCTTCAGTGCCCAGTTCTGCATGCAGTTTCACCGAATGCCTGTAACACAAGCATCACTTGTTACAGAACTGGTGCTTATGCCTGAATGATATCAAGTCTCCTTATCCAAGAACTTATTAGGGGTTCAGTAACTTTCTCTTGGCTCAAGGAGTCGGATGCTTCTTCTTCCTCTGTTTTGTCAGTAAAGACCTTTGAGTGTGGTTGGACCATGAGCTCTACTTTGCCCAACTGTTAGTAGGGTTTGCTGGAGAGGAAAACACCCCAGAGGAAGATTTAGGCCAGTACATGCATGTGGATGTGTTGCCGGTGATATTTCAAATTTAGCCTTGAAAATTTGAGTGTGCTCATGGGAAGGGAGGGGGGGAGTTAGTGTGTCAAGCAACCTGTACCCAATGGCTTACACTAGTCGCTACCCAGTGGTTTCTCAGTACTACTCCTGCAGGCTTGTTCCCTTCTCTCTCCCATTTCTTCTTTCTTCTTTCTACTGAATTTATGCAAGGTGCATTTTGCCCCCCTTTGCAGGTTTCCCAACCCACATTGCAGAAATGTTCTTCTCCTGTGTCTGCCGAAAGTACAAGGCGCATCTTTGGGGTTGGGTTTGGGTCGATTGTGATAGGGGGTGCGCAGCATGGTTGTTGTTTTGTAAAGCATTACAATGAGTATGTAAAGCATGGGACGAGTGAAAGTGAAATCCAAGAGTGAACATATAACATGCATGGATGCAGGTGTGTAGCAGATGGCTGCAAAAATGCAAAGTGAACGTCATTTAGTTGTGGACTGTAGTGCTTAAATTGTTAAAAAAAATAAAAAAAAGGTAAGCAGGCCCTTCTCAAAAGCCCACTGCACTTTGCACCACCAATTGCCCCTGTCAGCTCTGCCAATGTGAATATTAACACAATCACTAAACATCACTGCCCAACACATGTGACAATGCAGACTATGTCAGGCCTCCCAAAGCTATAAGAATGGCCTAGATGGCTGGTATTATTAATTTCTAATGTATATTTAAATATTAAGCATTCTTGTTGTGCTCACCTCAAAATAAAGCAAATAGTGCCACCATGTGTTAGGCTGTCATAAGTGCTGGTGTTGAGAATGTAGATTTTCCTAGTAATTTATGACAGAAAGTCTTAATTTTATTAAAGACACGGAGGCGAATATTATGCGTTCTTTTCTTACTTTATTTTAAACAGCAGCAGTCAAGAACTACAGCTCCCAAGGGGGTTAGCGCCAGACTAACCAATGGGAGTAAAACAGGAACTAAAACTAAGCCAATCAGCACAAGCCATCAACCATAGAGAGTACCCTTGACTGCAAACAGCCCTCTTTTCTTGAGCGAGTAAGTCAGATAGAGTCATAAAACAAAGGATAAATAAGTCCGACAATTGCCAATGCCAAGGAAACGGAACAAAACTCTTGGACCACAGCGATGAATCGAGAAGCAGATGAAGGTGGCAGGAGATCCTGAGAAGGTTGCGATGATGCATCCGGAGGTTTCTTCTTGAAGAGGGAGAGTGAGGAGCCAGCGGCGTTATCCGGAAGTTGGAGGAAGTGCTGGAGTCGCTGGGAGGGAGAAAAAAGTACATATTAATAGAAGTACTGTGGTGGGATAATATTTGCCTCTGTGTCTTTAATAAAATTAAGACTTTCCGTCATAAATTACTAGGAAAATCTACATTTTATGACAAGACCGGAGGCTCTATTATGCAAGTTTAAAGCTTGTCAATAACAATTGAAGAAGCAGATCTAACAGGTTTACAATAGAAAGTTTTAAACACATTGTCATTGGACCAATCTGCTGACCTGAGAATGTCCTCTAAACTGGACCCCAGGGCAAACGCCTTGGAGGCCATGGCTCTCCTGGAAGAATGAGCTCCAAAAACGGAGATGTCAATCCCCGCTAAGGACATGATCCATTTAACCCAATGGGCTAGAGTTGCCGAAGACACCGGTTTGTGGGGTTTGCGAAAGGAGATCAACAATTGATTGGAAGAGGACGTTCTCAGGTTAACAGTTCTCTTTTCATATTCTTTTAAACAAAGGCCCACACATAGTTTTGGCTTGTCGGGGAAGAAAGGGTAGAAGACAGAATGTAAATTAGTTTTCGTACGTTTGGAAATGTGAAACAAAACCCCCGAAGGTAAGAATTGGCGGGCAGAGACGTCTAAGGACTTAACATCCGAAGTCCTTTTGATAGAAATTAAGCATAGCAACATAGTAAGCTTGGCCGAAAGCATTTTAAGCGAAAGGCTTGAATTATCTGGCCAAGAAAGAAGTAGATTCAACACTAGGGAGACGTCCCAGACATGAGAATATTTGGCAGAAGGGGGTCTGGAGAGTTTCACGCCTTTTAAGAGGCGACAAATCAAAGGATGGATCCCGATAGGGTTGCCATGAATGTGTGAGTGGTTCATGGATATAGCAGATCTGTAAAGGTTTATTGGCCGATAGGACATGCCTAGACCCGCCTGGGCGGTTAGAAAATTGATAATTAAATTTAGATCTGTTGAAAAGGGATTGGCACATTTTCCCACACACCAGCTTGACCAAAGAGTCGAAGCTGATGTGTATGCTCGCCTTGTGCCGGGTGCCCATGCGTTATTGATCAACTCTGAAGCCTCTGACGAAATAGCGAAGGACTGTTGGGAAGACCGGAAATGTTCCAGGCTGACAGGGTTAATGACTTGGTGAGAATCAGGTTGTGGGGACATCCGAAAGGGTCTAGAAGGAGTGACGGAAAAATCGGGAGTAGGATTGGAAAGTCCACCGCGAGTTCGAGTAGGGGTGGAAACCAAACCTGTGATTGCCAAAAGGGGACCAACAGGACAAGAGACGCCTTCTGACGTCTGACCTGATTTAAGACTCTGTTGATTAGAATAAATGGAGGGAAGGCATAATTGAGAGTTCGGGACCAGTCTTGGAGGAAAGCGTCTGTAGCTATGGCAAGTGGATCCGGGCGCCAGCTGCAAAAGTGAGGAAGTTGGGCGTTGAGTCTGGACGTAAAGAGATCTACCTGGAAAGGACCCCATTTTCTTTCTATTTGGCGAAAGACTGAATGGTGTAATTTCCAATCGCTGGAGTCCGATAAGTGGCGTGAATGCCAGTCTGCATTGGAATTCAAAGAGCCTGGGAGATATTCGGCTATGAGGGAAAATTTGTGGGACAGACAAAATTCCCAGAGGCTCTTGGCCAGTAGAGCAAGAGGCTTAGATCTGGTGCCTCCTAAGTGGTTGATGTAACGTACCGCTGAAATATTGTCTATGCGGAGTAGGATAGAGCATCGTGCTCTGTTTTTCGTAAAGCTTCTGATCGCAAAGGAGCCTGCAAGAAGCTCTAAACAATTTATGTGCAATCTGGACTCCTCTGTGGACCATGTACCGCCAGTCGATATCGAACCACAGCGGGCGCCCCAACCCGTGAGACTTGCATCTGATTCTAACACAAGATCGGGCACAGAGGGGAAGATGGATCTGCCGTTCCAAGCCTCCAAATGGGATATCCACCATTGAATTTCCATTTGGGATTCTTGGTCTAGAGACACGAGGTCGGAAAAGGCCAATCCTCGACGGAGATGAAGAATTTTGAGGCACTGGAGAGCGCGGTAATGAAGGGGTCCTGGGAAGATGGCCTGGATCGAAGAAGAGAGAAGACCGACGACCCTTGCGAGCGCTCTGAGTGAGATAGTGTCTTTTTGAAGAGTTAGAATCAACTCTTTTTTTATTGCAGAAATCTTGGAATGAGGAAGAAGCAGAGAGGCCGACACCGAATCTATTTGGAAGCCTAGAAACTCTATCTGTTGCGAAGGAAGGACCACGGATTTTTCGTGATTGATAAGGAAACCGAGTTCTGTGAGAAGGGTGGATGTTAAGTGAAGATGGTTCAGCAGGGAAGACTTGCTCTGGTGCATGATCAGTATATCGTCGAGGTAGATAATAAGTCTGATGCCCAGAGATCGGAGATAGGTCACAACCGGTTTCAATAGTTTTGTAAAGCACCAGGGAGCGGAAGATAGGCCAAACGGGAGAGAGGAAAAATGAAATGTTTTTGAATTCCAATGAAATTGTAAAAACTTCCTGTGAGAGGGATGAATAGGAATGGTTAGATATGCGTCCTGCAAATCTAGTCTGACTAGCCAATCGAATTGGAGTAAAATATCCCTGAGATGGATAATGGTTTCCATCTTGAAATGACGATAGACGACGAATTGATTGAAAGATTTTAGGTTGATTACTGGTCTTAACTTTTTGTTCTTTTTGTGAACGAGGAAGATAGAGCTGATGAAGCCTGAAGGGTCTGGAGTGCAATAGTGGATAGCCTCTTTTTCTAAAAGGGATTGGATCTCTAAAGAGATTAGAGAGGGCATTTAGAGAGAAAAACTTGGGAGGGGAGGAAGATAGGATTGGAAGGGGGGGGGAGAAGTTCGATATGGTATCCCCGAATAGTGGAAAGGACCCATGGGTCTGTTGAAATTGACTTCCATTTTTGGAGGAAGAAGCAAAGACGACCTCCTACGGGAGGGCCAGAACGTTGGCTTACCTTGATTATTGGACGATCTGGAGTAGCGTTGGCCACGATTGCGGAAGCCCCTTGATCTTTTTGGGTAAAAGTGGGGTTTGAATTCCTGGGAATAAGGGTTGTATGAGTTTGAGTATCCTCTTGAGCCTTGATTTCTGTATGAGCGGCCGGTAAAGCGGTTCCTACCTCTACCGACCCGGGCAAAAACACGTTGGTTGAAGACCTTTTTTATTGATTGTTGGGCTTTGTCCAGTGATGAGAAGGTCGAAACAAAACGGCTAAGGTCCTTAATGAATGAAGCGCTGAAAAGGTTACCGTTGGCCTGGATGCCGGGATCCCGAGTGGCTAAATTAGCCAGGTTAGGGTCCATCCTGAGAAGAAGGCCTTTGCGTCTCTCATGGATAATAGCGGAATTCGCGTTGCCCAAAAGACAGAAGGCTCTTTGAGTGCAAAGAGAAAGATCTAAGGGATCAATAGGAGAGTCCTCTAATCTGGCTGATTCGGCCAGATCAAAAATTCTTGCTAGTGGACCGACCACATCCAAGAGTTTATCCTGGCACGTGGTCCAGGTCTTGTCCACCCCTTTGCGGGGGTCCTTGCTGAATTTGGTAAAGAAAGTGATGAGACTCTCATCAATAGTCGGTGTTACGGTAATGTTGGAATCCAACGACGGTCTAGGGCATTCTGATTTCAGTTTGGACCGTGTTTGTTTGTCTAAAGGTAGTCGTAGGCGGGAAGAGATATATTCGCCTACATGGTCCAACGGGAGCCACTCTGTTGAGTTAGCGTGATGAATGAGGGACGGATCAAACATGGGAACGCCCTCAGAGTCCACCACACTGGTGGAGGGGCCACCTGAAAATAGTTTGATACGTTTATGGGGGGGAGAGGAAGGGGAAAACGTATCGTCAGGATTATCAGACTGGGATGAGTTGTCCATGTCTTCATCGTCTGTGTCCAATATTTTCGAAATCACAATCTTTTTTGGCTCAGGAATATGTTTTGATTTTGCTTTACATTTTGAAAGAGGTGTCGAATTTTTTGCGGAAGTCCCCTCCTTGGAAGGAGGCCTGAGAGGAATCAAGTCCTCAGTCTGGTGTAAGGCAAGCTCACTCTCTGTCTGTGCGCCTTTACGTGATTTAAGTGAAAATAATTTTCGTTTTCTGCTTTCCCCCGCAGAATGGGCCATAGAATTGGACACCATGGACATGACTGAGTTCTCAATGTTCTTAGACATTTTATCCATTGATGCTTTTAAAGCATTTTTCACTGAGGATTGAATAAAATCGTTTAAATCCTGTTTGAAGGATTCCTCATCCTCCCCAGAGTCTGACCTTAAAGATGAACTACAATCCATAATGGATTTTTTTTTATAAATGGTAAACACCAGGAAACTATACACAGGGGTATCAATAAAACGTTTGTGAAGCAAGGGTTAATGAGGGAGCAGCACGCTCCCTGGGGCACGATATGGCTCCTCCCCAGAGGCGGGGACAAAAGAAAGAGCCGGTTGGGAGGAATTCAGCAATGAGCGGCGCGTCGAGAAGGAAAGCCGTTTTGTATCCGCGGGAGGCCGGAGACCCGCAAGGTTGCTGGAAACCGGCTGTCGAAGACGCGAGGTAAAGTAAACAACTTCTGACAGATGCGCGTCTGCTTTATCGCGCACGCTGGCTCAACGCAGAAGAGAGGAGCAATTAGAACGCGGCAGTTAGCGCGCGTGGAAAACTAACGGCTGCACGAAGGGTGGGGGGGGGCAGTAATAAATCTACCATAACGGTAAAAATAGCAAGTCACAAGGAAAATATCCAGTTATAAACGATATCAAATCATTACATGGAAACACATTTGAAAAACGAACATTAGAATATACGAACGACCAAAAGAGAGTACTTATCTTGAATGCGAGCAGCAAGAAAAGAGGGCTGTTTGCAGTCAAGGGTACTCTCTATGGTTGATGGCTTGTGCTGATTGGCTTAGTTTTAGTTCCTGTTTTACTCCCATTGGTTAGTCTGGCGCTAACCCCCTTGGGAGCTGTAGTTCTTGACGGCTGCTGTTTAAAATAAAGTAAGAAAAGAACGCATAATAGAGCCTCCGGTCTTGTCATAAAATTAAATGCTCGTGCTGAACACCAACAAACTCCGGACTGAAATTAAGCAGTAGTGGACGGTGTGGATCAAAATGCTGTGGCAAGCCCTATGCTCTTTTTTATAACCTTATTGTTTTGCGGGCTCCTAAATATATACTCACAATATATCTTCATTTCCAACGCTGCATACTGCTGAGAGGGAAAGTATCTGTCATACAGAAGCAGCACCACATTGAGCTGACTGGGGGTCTTATTAGGATCATGTTTGGATTGCTGCAGCATTAACTGTGTTTTCGATGGCAACAGAGCAGCGCACTTTGAGAATAACAGTTCTTCTCCCTGAACATAATCAAATCCCTGACTGTGCAAAGGTGTTGGTGCCCTAGAGCCTTTGGGAAGTATTTCTCATCTGATCCCAGGTCCATCTTCACTTATTACAGGTACTAATATTGTATAGGGGTACCTTTAACTCTCGTCTTGTTAGGATTTCTGCAGCATTAACTGTGTTGGGCCACTAACAAAACATGAACCCCCTTAAGGAATGTAATATCGGTTGATCAGAGTCTGCCTGAAGCTAGAGAAATTAGCCTGTATCAATCCAGCCCTGTAAGAGTTGCACTTGCTCCCAATTACTCAGACATGTGGGGGCTGCCTTCAAAAACTGATGTATCACTACGGCTCTGACCACGTCCTCCCATCAGAGAATGCAGATATGATCACCACAGCTCTGTAAATCCTTTAGCTCAGACCTGACGAATCAACCTAGCCTGCAAGTCTTCAGAGAACTTCTGAGGATGAAACACTATACTGTATAGTGGAACTTTCATTATATCAAGATAGCTCTTGGATGTTCCCAGCTCTCCTAACAGGGTTTGGGTACCTCTATCATGTCCTTTGCTTGATGCATCCTCCGTCCACATCTGTGACATGCCTTATTGCCAGAGCACCTTCTTCTATGAAGTTAGATGGGTGCATGAGAGACCGACCTCTGACAACCAACTGTCACTTTAAAGTACTCAGAAGGCAATATTCGCTACTTGCAATTCCTGCACCAATTACATGCAAGTTACTGTAATAGAGGCAATTATTTAGATCGGATAATGTATCCACCCACTGCTGACGTCAGACTGTGCTTTGCAGTTAGCGTGACAGATATATTTTCTCTCCCTCTCTCTTTCTTTGCAATTGTTTCACCCAATCCCCCTTCTCGCATACATCCATCCAACCTCCGCTTGCCCACCAAACATTCAAAAATGACCGCCCACGCATGCTCATGCATACACACTTGTCATCTTCTAACGGGCATTAGTTATATTTTACCAAGTGACATTCAGATATGGTTGTCGTGGATTTCTGCGCATCCACAGCAGCTATTGTTGAACAGGATTTGTTAAAATACAACCAAATGCTTCCAAAGTTGGCTACCACAGATGCGCACGCTCATTCTGGGACCAAAAAAGTGGTAACATTGTTTGAGGTTTTACATTCACTAATTACCATGATGATGGCATCACAGAAAAATACATCACATGGCAATTAACTGGATGATTACACCATAGTACGTGTCAGTACATAATACGTAGCTCAGATCAGAGGACATTACTCTGTGGTCAACAACCCAGAAGCAATGATAATAAATTACACAATGTAAAATGAGTGATTGGTGTGCACAGAGACCAGTCTCAAGTTTTACACCATACCTTTTTATCAAGAAACATTTCACTCACAATAAAGGAGTAACTGAGTAAGGATCTGTAGCAAATGCTTTTTAAGGAGCCTTCTATGAAACCTGTCTTATTACATAAACACGCAGTTTCTTCACATGCAAAATTCCACAAATATTGACCAATCAAATGCAGAGTTGCCATAAATAGGATTGCCAATAAAGGAGCTTATTTGAAGCCCAGTGTGTGTGTACTCTTTTTTTCCTATTTTTGTTATGAAATTAATTTTGGTTGACAGCTGAAGCTGTCTCTATCTAGACCTAAACAGAGAACATAAATATGTCTGTTAATGAGTGCTCAGCCCCGTACATCTTAAGTGAGGTGTAAATGAATATGTCATTTTCCTCTTCCAGTATGCAAGCAAGGATCATGAAGAGGAAGGAAAAAAGAGATACGAAGCTCAAAAACTAGAACGTCTGGAAACAAAACAGAGAAATGGTGACATAATTTTGCCAGTAATCAATCCAGGTAAGCATCTCATTTGTAATTGAGTTTCTCTTAAAAGCATTGACTATTTTTTCAAGTGTTCAGCAACCCTGATGCTCCAAATCTCCCCAACATTTAAGGGGCTCTTCTCGAAGCCCTTTATACCAATTCAGTGCGAAACAGCTTTTTCGATCCCTTTGCTTAGGATAGCAGGCAAATGTTCAGTTCCAGCTGGGCCTGCAGCTTTTCTCCAAGGTAGCACAACACACTCTGTTTCTTGAAACTCTCAATCCTCTTGCAACAGTCAGGAAGCAGATCACCAGTGGTGGCATCACTGGAAAGACCTTGCACTGTCTTTATGTAGGGTGACACAAAGCTAGCATTCCTTGTAGTCTTTCAGAGGCCAAGATATAGGCTGAGCAGGTCCAGTCTTTAGTTGTTTTTGAAACAACAATTTTCTCAAACAGCAGTCTCCGTCTGTGGGTCTCTTTGACTTCTTTAATCCAAGCAGCACTCTGATTCTTAAAGAGCGGAAGCCCCAGATTATACGGTGTGACATAGCAGTGGTTAGTGAAAATCCTGTACCTATCCTGGCATAGTTACCATGAGGTTAATTTGCAGAATCTTCCACACTTACTCTAACATGTCAGTAAATCTATCCTCGATAGTACTTTCCTAGATATGTTCAAAATTGGAGATAGCCTATCTCAGTTCTTTGAGCTTCCCAAAGGTTTCTATTTTAAAATGAGATATACCTCCCTTCCCCTACATTGGAAAGCCTACTCAAATTGGTTCTTGACCTCTACCCTGAGAGAGAGGAGTCAGTGAGTCTATGGGAAGCCTTGCTTCAAAGGACTGATGCTGCAATGAAACATCTAATTGTTCCACTCTGTCTTTCTGTGGGATGGTGAGCTCAACTCTTCTCCCTCCTTTGACCCTCCTCTGATGACTGGCTGACGTTTTCTAAGACTGGGATTTCATGATATTATCCTTTGCATCTTGTCTTGCTCCTATGGATCCCATAGTATCAAGTAGTTGCATCGGAAAGAGTTTTGTCCTCCAGACAAAGGACATACTGGTGGTGTTTCACACCCTTGTTGAGCAAAGCTCCTGTCTGAGAGTACTGGTAGTCTATCTGTAGCCATTGTGGTTGGTTGATGTCTGGCAGAACTATCTTAGGGACTTCCAGGGCCTAGATAGAGATTAACATTTCTTTTCTAAAAGAAAAAGTCATCTTTGTTATATTTCTACAAAAAATCTACATTAAATTAAATTACATTTTTAATACTGAATGAATGCCTTGAAGTTGGAAATTCTAGCTAGTCGATAATTCAAATTATACAATTAGGGGTTTAAAACATAAGGTAACCTTTACCAGTGGAAAAACTGGTTTCAGCATATGTTGTCAAAAATACATTTGAAATTCTGTTTCTGAAGTATCATACATGATAACACACTATTCATGTTTTATTGGCAAACGACTTCAAGGCACATTTTAAAGGTGACTTATGCCGATAGAAATCTTTAAACATGTCATAAAAGGCTGCTGATTGGTATGCAGCTGTTCTGGGCTGTTTGGCAGCCCTGGTGCCACTTATGTAGTTTCTGATCAATCCTACGGTAGCCTTACATAAAAGCAAAATGTGCCAATTGGGGGTTTCTAACTACAGTAATCACCCTGTTTTAGTTGTAGAGCACATTTATTTGAAAGTGGTTAGAAGATTCCTGGTGTCCCGAGGATCAAATACGTCAGTCATCTAGGTCCATAAAAGCAAAACTTCAGTGCAGTATGCACAACAATGGAATTTCATGGAATAACTGATTGAATCCATACAATTTCTGTAGAGAATAGGCACCATTTTCGATGGCACAGAGCAGCGCACTTTGAGAATAACATTTCTTCTCCCTGAACATAATCAAATCCCTGAGTGTGCAAAGGTGTTGGTGCCCTAGAGCCTTTGGGAAGTATTTCTCATCTGATCCCAGGTCCATCTTCACTTATTACAGGTACTAATATTGTATAGGGGTACCTTTAACTCTCGTCTTGTGTGACTGGGTTACTCTGTGTCATGGGGCCACCGTTTTTCCCATCGTCTATGTTTCTTTCATAAAACATTGTTAATAGCTGTAGCTAGTCCACTGTTTTCAAATAAAGGGACATGGACTACTGTTCTCAGATAGCATTGTTTTGTTGAATGTATGCAGACTGCAGGTAACTTGATGCAATGGCATCTGGTCATGCTATTCCTCTTGTCACTGTTGATATCTTAGTCCTATTGACATTATATGGAGGAAGGGACCAGCCTCCCTCTATAGCGCTGAAGTACTAGAATTACAATAGATTAGATGCAGCGCGTACATACCATTAGCACCAGTAATTAGAAAGAATCCGTAGTATGGTCGATTGTGGGTGCAGCTTCATGATTCCCACCTGGTCAACATTAGCAGTTCCACCTCGTGGGAAGGCAAAGGCTTAAGGAAGGCCCGCCTCATCCTACCCTCTGACCTCAAAGGTCTCCTCTGTGATAATGTGCTCTTACACAATTTCAAAAGGTGTCTGGATATACGCCTGGCATCTGAAAATTATCAGTAGGTATCCTTATAGCACAACAATTGTACACATTGTAACTACTTAAAACAGATGAAGAGCTGAGATGTCCGGGCATGAGTCAACTAAGGACTTGTGATTTAATCAAGACTGTTATTGCCCTTCTCAGTGGTAATAACTGTTTTCACTTACAAATGGTCAAATGAAACCTTGAGTCATTATTCCCTGGACTCAGTCTTGTGGCAAATAATTGACAAACAAATAGCAGCAGTAGTGGGAAGCTGCAATGCATTGCCTATTTACCAACCAAGCTTAACTTCTTAAAAACATTACAACACAGACCACTGCAGTGTAAAGAACCAGAGAGGCCTATTTACAAACTGCATTTTGTAGTAAGCGTAACAATAGTACTATTAATGTAATGCAAATGGAATCCACAAACCTACATGTGGCAGTCAACCCCTTCGCCTCGCCTGCCTTTTACATTCAGAAATCTCCTCCCCGACAGTGGAGATCTCCACACATGTAGGTATACATTTTAGTAGTAAATGAGGTAGGGACAGGGATTAGTATATGTAAAATGGGAAAATGCATACTACGAAAGAGGCTGGGTTAAGTGAGGAGTACAGAGCAGTGAAAGGAGGCCTATGGAGGTTTGGGATGGACATGCAGCCACCCCCAAAAAGGAAGCCCTTTGTAAGTCACAAACTGCACTTCTATACTTACTACACCCAAAGTGTCTGCACTCATACTACAACACCCACCCATAGAAATTAATGGAGACATGGACTTAACCTAAAAGCCCATAGGAACTAGCTTGAAATTAAATTAGCATATTTGAATAGTTTAAAAATATAAATCCATGTATTCTAATGTTAAAAAGATGTATACAAACAAATTATAGTTATTAGTTTATTATAAAATGTTGATAGTTTTTTAACTAAAAAAATCTATTTAATAGTATTTCTGCACATAACTAAAAATCTTTACTACATAGTAAATATAAATTATATACTTCAATGTGATTTATTTGATTTAAATGTTTAGACAATTAAAATATTTTTACTACATAGTAAATATAAATTATATACTTCAATGTGATTTATTTGATTTAAATGTTTAGACAATTAATTTTATTTTAATTTAACATGCTAAAAATAATTACATATTTAATTAAAAATTATGTTAATAACTAGCATTTTTCTTTTTTTTTTTCTACATTTGATATGAATATTTTAAGTTAATTCACATAAACATTTGACATTAACATTTTTGTACTAATTTATTTTTAAGTTTAATAAACGTTTAAACTTTCCCCTGTATTTACCATAAGGAGATCTCCGCCCCAGTGGTGGAGACTTCTGCTTATGTGTGAAAAGTTACAAGTATTAACTTTGCACTCATTAACTAAGCTTCACCCACTAAATTCAGAGGAATATGTAAGTCAACACTTTTCAGTAGCTTTACACTCTTCAATATAATATTGATTTACCAAAAGTAGTAAAGTTACTCCAAAGTGTAAGAGTAAACGTACATGTGTATGTTAGACCTGACAGCCTTAGGGTGGTCACCCCTAACTTTTTGCCTGCCTCCCTCCACTTTGTGGACACTGTTTATGCTGGTTTTAGGACTCTGCACTTTACCACTGCTTACCAGTGCTAAAGTGAATATGCTCTCTCCCTGAAAACATGGTGACATTGGTTAATACCAAATTGGCATATTTAATCTACTTGTAAGTCCCCAATAAAGTGCACTGCATGTCCCAGGGCCTGTAGATTAAATGCTACTAGTGGGCCTGCAGCACTGATTGTGCCACCCACCTAGGTAGCTCCCTAACCATGCCCCAAGTCTGCCATTGAAAGGTCTGTGTGTGCAGTTTCACTGCCACTTCGACTTGGCATTTAAAAGTACTTGCCAAGCCTTAAACTCCCCTTTTTTCTACATATAAGTCACCCCTAAGGTGGGCCCTAGGTAACCCTAGGGCACAGTACTATGTAAATAAAAGGCAGGACATGTACCTGTGCAGTTTATATGTCCTGGTAGTTTAAAAGTCCTAAAATCTTTTTTACACTGCTCTGAGGCCTGCTCCTTTCATAGGCTAACATTAAGCTTCCCTCATATACTGTTTGAGTGGTAGATTCTGTTCCGAAAGGAGTAATAAGGTCATATTTAGTATGGCCAGAATGGTGATACAAAATCCTGCTGACAGGTGAAGTTGGATTTAATATTACTATTTTAGAAATGCCACTTTTAGAAAGTGAGCATTTCTCTGCACTTAAATCCTTCTGTGCCTTACAATCCACGTCTGACTAGGTTACTTGACACCTCCCTTGTGCATTTCACTCAGACAACCCCAAACACAGGATGCTCAGTCACACCTGCACACATCTGCATACTGAATGGGTCTACCTGGGCTGGGAGGGTGGAGGGCCTGACACTTACATTTGAAAGGACAGTGGCCTGCCCTCATACAATGGACTGCCAAACGCCCTACTGGGACCCTGGTAGACAGGATGGAACTGAAAGGGGACCTGTGCACTTCTAAGCTGTCAGGGAGACCAGATCCTCGGGGCCTGCGTACGCTCCCAACATGTCCACCACTAGACAGCTCCAAAACTCTGATAGAAATATCACAGAGCCTGAGAGAGTCCAAGCGGGGGAAAAGGGGATTAGGATGGGAACAGCTGGGAAGGAGACCTGTAGGAAGCAAAAGGTTAAACAGCACAATATCAAGATATTATCACATTGATTTTCACTAGACTATGATTCTAAGCATTGTCATACTGTAACCATGGATATCTTTAGATAGGACTATAACTAGACGTCAAGATGTCTATGTACCTGGGAAGGAATCAAGAATGGTTAATACAATGTTTCATATGAACTTTTCATGAAATGTCACATACTGTCTAGGAATATAAGAACCTTCTAGAATTATGTTTCAGAACAAACATTGCCTCTTTACATGAGGACAAAAGGTAATCTGCACATTCCCTGGAAAACAATAGGAATTGTACAAAGGACTTAACATGCACATAGAATGTAATATCTTGAATTTAACTCCTTTGCAGAAAATTCAAAGGCCCTGGATAATCGTGTGCACTTCAGGAAACACTACACATCAAAGTTTTAATTGTCATGAAATGATCGCGCACACTGTAAGCGATCTGAACATCAAGGTTTTAATGCGAGAAATGAATCCCGCACACTGCCGATTCCAGCAAGTACATGCAAATGCCATGAAATGATCGCGCACACTGTAAGCGATCTGAACACCTAGATTTAAATGCGGGAAATGAATCGTGCACACTGCCGATTCCAACAAGTATATGCAAATGCCATGAAATGATCGCGCACTCTGTAAGCGATTTGAACATCAAGGTTTAAATGCGGGAATGAATCGCGCACACTGCGGATCTCAACAAGAATATGCAAATGCCATGAAAGGATCGCGCACTCTGTAAGCAATCTTAACATCAAGGTTTAAATGCGGGAATGAATCGCGCACACTGCCGATCTCAACAAGAATATGCAAATGCCATGAAATGACCGCGCACTCTGTAAACGATCTGAACATCAAGGTTTAAATGCGGGAATGAATTGCGCAAGCCTTTGCCATTCCGAATACCAAGAACTGAATCAGAGCAATGATTTGCATACTTTTAAAGTTTTACGAGTAGGCCCCAAAACTCAAGAGTCTCTTAGAACGGGGTCGGGGGCCCAGCCCGACCTCCGTCTTACCACCCTGCTCAAGGATCACCAAAAGAATGCGGGTCAGGCCTGGAACGCCAAGGTAGGCCTCCGGAACAGGAGCTCAGGAAAATGCTGCTGCTCTGCACCGGGACCTCTGAATAGTGAGCATGTGGAGCTGGGCTAGCTCCCTTATATAGAGTCTGGCCCAGCCCACAACCACACCCAGTCATGTGGCAGAGAAAGCTTCTGGAAGGCCCTAGAAAGGGACCACACCCTAACACACTCAGTAACTCTGCAGCAATACCTTGCAAAAGAACAGTTATTGCAAACATCATTAATAGTGTTTTTTCAAGGTTAAAGTTTGCAATGCAAAAGGTTAACATACTGCATATAAACACAATGCATGAATTATGCTCTTGCATAAAGGCTGGGTTTTTGCATTTTAGTCGCCCGTAGAGCGCACACTGCACTGATGTTGACAGTACTCCCCTCTCCCAAGCACGCTCTAGGGCCTGGTGTGCCTGGGTTAAGATGACGAAAATGTCTCACTAGTCGTGGAACATGAACATCAGATGCGGAAACCCATGAATTACTTTCAGGACCGTAACCTTTCCAAGAGATCAGATACCACTGGTTACAACCTTAAAGTTTGGAATCCAACACCTGTTTGACTTTGTATTCCACTTCCCCCTGTACTAGAACTGGAGCTGGTTGTGAGTGTACCTTCTGGACTGCCTTTTTCAGGAGGGAAGTATGGAACACTGGATGAATACGCAGTGACCGGGGCAACTGCAGTTTATAGGTCACCGGATTAATTTGCAGGAGGACAGTGTAAGGACCTACGAATTTGGGATTAAACATGTGCTTTTTTTATAAAGTCTTTGGGCCTCATTACAACCCTGGTGGTCAAAGACCGCCAGGGCTGTTCTGGAGTTTGTACCGCCAACAGGCTGGTGGTACAAACTCTGGGATTACGACCGCGGCGGAAGCAGCGGTTTCCTGCCACATTGGTCCCGGCCGTTGTAATCCCCCAGGGCAGCTCTGCTTGCAGCACTGCCCAGGGGATTACGAGTCCCCCTCCCGCCAGCCTTTTCATGGTGGTAGGAACCGCCATGAAAAGGCTGGCGGAAAGGGGTGTCGCGAGCCCCTGGGGGCACCATGAAGCTTTTCAATGTCTGCATAGCAGACAGTGAAAAGCGCGACTGGTGCAACTGCACCCATCGCACCACCGCAACACAGCCGGATCCATTTGGAGCCTGCTCCTGTGTTGCGGCCGACATCCCCGCTGGGCCGGCGGGCTGAAACTTAGTTTCCGCCCGCCGGCCCAGCGGGGATGTCTTAATGGCCACCGCGGGCTTGGCGGGCAGCGATTGCCGCCCGCCAAAGTTGTATTGAGGGCCCAAATGTCTTGTAGAAAGCCACACTTTATCACCTGGTTGGTACTGAGGTCCTTCACAATGTTTCTTGGTGGAGGTGCTGAATCGTTTCCGACACAGCTGATGTAAGAGAATTTTCTTGAGGAATCGTGATGGGCAAGGTGTCAGGATGATAGCCAAACATACCAAAAAAGGGTGTAACACCAGTGGAGGTGTGAAATGAGTTATTGTATGCTAACTCAGCTAACCAGAGCATTGATGTCCAGGAATTAAGTGCTTTCTCAACGTAAGTACTCAGATATTGCTTCAATGTCTGATTTATTCTCTCAGTTTGACCATCTGTTTGAGGATGATGGCTAGTGGACAGTGTGGACGTGACTTGAAGTGTTTTGCACCATGTTTTCCAGAAATTGGAGGCAAATTGCGACTCTCGATCAGAGAGAATCTTTTTCGGCAGCCCGTGATAACGGACCACTCTATTCAGTAAGATGGTTGCCAGTTCACTGGAGGTGGGCAATTTCTTACAGGCACTGATATGTCCATATTTCGTGAGACTATCTACCACCACAAGGATTACTGAGTGTTGTTGAACCACTGGTAGTCCTGTAATGAAGTCTAGAGAGATGAGATCCCAAAGGTCGACATGGAGTTGGGAGCGGATGCAGCAACCCTTTCAGTTTTGAATGGCTTGTCCTGATGCAAGCACAGACTTCGCAGTTATTTACCATTGTTTTGACGTCTTTTGTCAGAGTAGGCCACCAAAAGTAGCGTTGGATTAATTCAAGAGTTTTAGGTGTACCTGGATGACCTGCCGTAGGTATAACATGCAACCAATGTAATACTAACTTGCGAAGCTTGGTAGTGGGCACGAACAAACGAGCATCATGGGAAGGTAGTCCATGCTTGAGTGATCTTTTGGGATCTGCTTGAGCCCATGCCTGCCATTTCTCAATGGTGAAGGAATTACGGATGTCTTCAAAGAAATCTTCAGTTTTTATGATGCATAGGACTTTGTCTGGAGCAATGATAACTCTGGAAGTTTGAACTGTAGGCAACGTGGTAGACTCTTGGTGGGAGAAGGCATCTGCTTTGCAATTGTCTTTACCCGGATGAAAAGTTACCACAAAATCGAATTCGGCAAAAAGCAACATCCAGCGTAATTGCTGAGGAGTCAAAAGTCTGGCTGAACTCATGAACTGGAGATTGAGATGATCAGTATATACTGTGACAGTGTACTTGGCACCCAACAAATGATGTCTCCATTCTTTAAAGGCGTCACGGATTGCCAGAAGCTCTTTTTCAGCAATGACATAGTTCTGTTCGGCTTCGTTCAGCTTTCGAGACATGTAGGCTACAGGATGAAGTTGCCCAGTGTCTTTACTTCGTTGTGACAAGACTCCTCCAATTGCCACATCTGAGGCATCAGCTTCCACTATGAATGGACGATCCACATCAGGGTGAGTCAAGACTGGGGCAGTGGAAAAGGCTTCTTTCAAAGTTAAAAAGGCTTGGTCAGCTTCTGGAGACCACACAAATTTTTCTTTCTTTCTCAATAACTTGGTGATGGGGCCACTGTTTGAGAGAAATGGTTTATAAACCTGCGATAAAAGTTTGCAAACCCCAGGAAACATTGTACATCCCGAACAGTCTTTGGAGTGGGCCAATCAGATACAGCTTGTACTTTCTTTTCTGCCATGACCATACCTTGAGGGGTAGGGATAACCCCTAAATACTCAACTGTGGTAACATGGAACTCACACTTGGTTAGTTTGCATTATAAATGATGCTTTCGGAGAGCTGTGAGAATTTTCTTGACATGTTGCACATGTTCGGTTTCATTGTCAGAGTAGATCAAAATGTCATCGATATAGACTATTGCAAATTTGTTGAGATACTCTCTAAGAACATCATTCAGGAAAAATTGAAATGCTGCTGGAGAACTGCACAGGCCAAAAGGCATGACAGTGTATTCAAAGAGACCATATCTTGTCTTGAATGCGGTTTTCTATTCGTCGCCTTCTCTCATTCTGACTAAATGGTAAGCACCTCGTAGATCAAGCTTAGTGTAGATTTTTGCTTTTTTTACTTGTTCCAGCAAGACAGGAATCAGGGGCAAGGGGTATTTGTTCTTGATTGTGACCTTGTTCAAACCCCTATAGTCAATACAGGTTCGAAGGTCCCCATTCGCCTTAGGGACAAAAAACAAAGGAGAGGCTGCAGGAGACTTGGAAGGGCAGATGAAACCATTCTCTAAGAATTGATCTAGATACTATCTTAAATGTTGATTTTCATGTTCTGACAAGATGTATACACGACAGCTGGGGAGTATCGCACCTGGTGTTAGATCAATTTGGCAGTCATAAGTTCTATGAGGAGGCAAGGTTTCTGCTTCTTTTTCGTTGAATACATCTTCATAGGACGAATACTGTCTGGGCAACGTTACTTCTTTCTCCGCTGCAGTGGCTATGTAAGAGTTTAAATTTTTGGTTACTTGGGACGTCTGGAAGTATTTTTTATTACAGAGGGCTGAAGAGAAAATTACTTTCCATTCTGCCCAGTTAATCTCAGGATTGTGATGAGTTAACCAGGGTGAGCCAAGGATAATTCCATACTGAGGAGCATGGATCACGTCAAAGATGAGTTTCTCTTTATGTTTGGTTCTTTGATGCCCCCCTCACAGATCACCGACCAGGGGACAGTCTGGAGAGTTACTGGGCCTCCAGTCAAGAGTTTTCCATCTACTGCTTGTACTATTTATGGAGTCTTTTTCTCGGTGCATGGGATCCCCCATGCGCGAACCAATTGGGCATCAACAAAGTTCCCGGTAGCCCCAGAATCTATGAGGGCCTTCTTGAAATAGTTATTTTTCTTTACTTGAACTTTTATGCCCAGCTTGAGATGTCTATACTGTGAAGGGTACACGGTGACACCCAAGAGCAACCCTTCTTTACATCTTGGGTGATTTAGTTTTCCGGCTCGACTTGTGCATTGGCTGCAAGTTTCTGGACAGGACCACGTTTGCTCTTTGGTTTGATTGGACACTCTTTGGCGAAATGACCCTTGCTCCTGCAATAAAGACATTGTCCATTCTTTCTACGTAGGTCCTTTTCGTCTTTGGTCAAAGGCCTCCTGATTGTTCCGATTTCCATAGGTTCTGGAGTTCTTTCTTTCTGGGTTCTTGATTCTCTGTTATTGTGAACACGCCAGGAATATTTTTCATTCTTTTTGCGTGTTCCCCTTCACTCTGCTAAACGATGATCCACTCTCAAATGAGGTTTATTAGATCTCGACAATCTGTAGGCTGCGGGTCTATTTGAGCAAGGATATCCTTTAACTCATCCTTGAGTCCTTTGTAAAACAAGGCCACTTGCTTTTCTTCAGGCCAGGATGTCTCAGCTACCAGCTGATTAAAGTTAGCTAAGTAAGACACTAGATCCTGGTTAGCTTGTCGCAAGTCTAATAGTTCACGATCTGCTGACAATGTCACAGTTCTACGATCAAACACTCAAACACGATCTCAAGAAGAATATGCAAATGCCATGAAATGATCGCGCACTCTGTAAGCGATCTGAACATCAAGGTTTAAATGTGGGAAGGAATCACGCAAGCCTTTGCTGATCCGAACACCAAGATCTGAATCAGAGCAATGATTCACGTACTCTGAAAGTTTTAGAGTAGGCCCCAAAACTCAAGAGTCTCTTAGAACGGGGTCGGGGCCCAGCCCGACCTCCGTCTTACCACCCTGCTGAAGGATCACCAAAAGAATGCGGGGCAGGCCTGGAAAGTTAAGGTAGGCCGCCGGAACAGGAGCTCAGGAAAATGCTGCTGCTCTGCACCGCGACCTCTGAATAGGAGAACATGTGGAGCTGGGCTAGCTCCCTTATGTAGAGTCTGGCCCAGCCCACAACCACACCCAGTCATGCTGCAGAGAAAGCTTCTGGAAGGCCCTAGAAAGGGACCACACCCTAACACACTCAGTAAGTCTGCAGCAATACCTTGCAAAAGAACAGTTATTAGAAACATCATTAATAGTGTTTTTTCAAGGTTGAAGTCTGCAATGCAAAAGGTTAACATACTGCATATAAACACAATGCATGAATTATGCTCTTGCATAAAGGCTGGGATTTTGCATTTTAGTCGCCCGTAGAGCGCGCACTGCCCTGATGTTGCCAGAAGCCACTCTTTGAAGTCTCCACCACTTCACAGGCACATTTGGGTATTTAAACAGGGCCTCTGACCCTACCAACTGAGACACTTCTGGATAGGATATCACTGGTGAAGAAACTTTGAACCAAACTTGTCACGAGGAACTGCCTGGCTGCCCAAGGGACTCACCTGACTGCTTTTCTGCAAAGGACTGCTGCCCTACTGTTGCCCTGCTGCCTGGCTGCCCTCTGGCTCTACTGAGAAGTGCTCTCCAAGGGCTTGGATAGAGCTTGCCTCCTGTTCTTTGAAGTCTCAGGACCAAAAATACTTCATCGTGCAAAGAACTCATGTGGCGAAAATGTTATGCTCAGCCTGTTAGAAACTACACACAGCCTGCATAGCAGTGAGAAAATCACTGCAAGCCGAACCGGAATGATGCAGCCTGGCTTCCCGAGAGGAGATTGACGCGGTGCCAGCGCTGCGACTGGAACTTCGACGCAGTGCCCGCTGGATAGACGCAAAGCCGAGCCGGAATGACACAGCCCGACTTCCTTCGAGAAGAATCGACACAGCGCCTGCCGTGCGATAGAAATTTCCACGCATCGCCCACCGGATCGATGCAGCTCCTGTGACTTCATCCTGCACACCCAGGATTTCTCTGCATCGTCCCGGGGGCGTCCGAAAACCCCGCAACCCGAAGAGGATTCAAGTCTGCACGTCGGAAATCGATGCAAAACCTTCCCTGCGTGGAAAATGATCGATGCATCATCTGTGTGCACACGGAGAAACCGACGCACACCTCCCCGTTTTCCACACATCTCCTCCTCTGCGGTCCCTTGCGGAGGTTTTGAACGCAAACCAGGTACTTTGTGCTTGCAAGAGACACTTGTTGCTTTTTAAAGACTAAAAACTCTTTCTCTCATTCTCTGAAGTGATATTTCGACAAGTACTTATTGAATCTTGATCATTTTGCCCTGCATTTATCCAGATAAATATTCTATATTATTCTAAACACGGTGTGGTATATTTTTGTGGTGCTATACTGTGTTATTCCATGATTGCACAAATATTTTGCACATTGCCTTCCAAGTTAAGCCTGACTGCTCAGTACCAAGCTACCAGAGTGTGGGCACAGGATCATTTGGATTGTGTGTGACTTACCCTGACTAGAGTGAGGGTCCTTGCTTGGACAGGGGGTAACCTGACTGCCAACAAAAGACCCCATTTCTAACAGTGTAGATTTAATCACCTGTAAGTTTGCCCTTGTGAATGACCCACTTAATCTTTTGAGCTATGTCAAGGTTTCATTTCATGAAAAAGAGAGATTCATTTCTACAACCTTCTTGAGCAGTTTGTAGTTTTACCACCTGAAAGTAAATTGGCTTATGTTTGATTCCTCTCTAGGAGGGAAGCAGGTGGGGTATGAAACATCCAACTGTCTGTTAGTAAAAGGACACAGAGGGCATAGTCCTTTCTGTTTGTGCTAGTTATATATGAAAAAATCTTGAATATTCCCATGTTATTCCCAATTTCGACGTTTGCATGTACTTAACTACTCATAATTGTATACTGTGTTAGTACTCTAAAGTGACTTTGTAAATAGGCCCCATTGTTTATGAAACACAAGAACGACTTCTGTAGCAATCAGTATACGTTGTTTGTAGAGATAACCTGCAGATGTAAGGAAACATGAGTTTTAATAGCCTTTACTTACCTATTCAAGAGCAGATTAAAAACATTTAACTTCTTTAGTGTTGCAAAACCTCAAGAAATGACCCACTCCCTTCATTCATATTCTGTGCTTAAGATGCCGTTGGTTAGTTTTGCCAAATAAAATCATCTGAGTTCTGGCATTATCGTTCATTTCACGTGCCGAATGCACTGAGCTCTGTAAATGAGTGCAAAGACATGAACTGCGCTCTCAAAACCCATTAATATTACGAGCCGCAGTAACCCAACCGCAACCTCTGAGAACTCTTTGGAAAGTATGCTCTGTAATATCAGAATGTTTCCATTTCATGCTGCCAAAAGAGCTCATGGATGGAAAAAGTATAACTCACATCTTTGGGAATTTAAGATGGAGAAAAAGAATATCTGCTGCTGAAAAAAAGGAAGCTTAACAAAATCACGTTTATGAACCCCGTTTAGATTGGCAAATTGGAATGTATAAAGATCCCGATTTCCTCATGTAGTCATTGTGCGGTCTGGTAAACACTGCTGTCTGGAGTTAAACCTGCATGATATAATGTTTTGCTACAGGCTTAAATACACATTTATTGGGAAAGAGAACAAGGGTGAGTTGGAAGTTGAATTTCTCCATGTGAATCATTTCATATTTGTGTATATGGTGCCAGCTGTGTCACATTGTTTTGCCTGCTTCTTTCTTTCGTGCTGACTGAAAACCATGGTAATAATGCTTCCACGGTGGCAGTGAAACATAGCATTTATGCTTCCATGAGAGATGTTTTCTCTGGGTTGATTGATGGTGTGAGGCAGTGGTTGGGAACTTTTTGACATCTGTGGATCCCCACTTTTTCATTACTGGAACCTGGGAATCTCTACTGAGTCATTACTTGAACCCGGGTACCTCGGCCTAAGTATTTTGAATGATTTGAACTGTTAGAAATGGGGTCTTTGGTTGGCAGTCAGGTTACCCCCTGTCCAAGCAAGGACCCTCACTCTAGTCAGGGTAAAAGAGAATCACCCTCAGCTAACCCCTTGTTACCCCCTTGGTAGCTTGGCACAAGCAGTAGGCTTAACGTCAGAGTGCTAGGTGTAAAGTATTTGTACCAACACACACAGTAACTTAATGAAAACACTACAAAATGACACAAAACCAGTTTAGAAAAATAGGGAATATTTATCTAAACAAAACAAGACCAAAACAACAAACATCCACAATACACAATCAAGTTATCAATTAAAATGCAAAAAGAGTCTTCATGTAATTTTAAACACACACTAACACTGTTAGCGTGAAAATCTACCTTGGGTGCATCAAAAATAACCCTGCACGGGCGAGTGTGCGTCAAAAAGGGCTTCCTATGCGTCAATTTCACTTACCTCTGAGACCTTGCGTCGTTTCTCCTTTCCTCGGGTCGGGGCTTGTCTTTTCTTCTCTCCGCAGGAGTGCGATGCGTCGATCCATTGAGCACTCTCGGGTCCTGGCAGGCCTTGTGTTGTTTTTACATGCCCAGCGGTACTTGCGTCGGAAATCCAGCCGCATGATGATCCCAAAACCACGCAGTGCGGGTTGCGATCTCCCAGCCTCCGTCAGCGATGCTGGATGTCGTTTCTCCAGCTCCGTGCATCGATTCTTCGTTCGTGTTACAGGCGAGCGTCGATTTTCAGCTATGAAGCTGGCGGCCCATCAGCTTCCCAGCCGCAGATCAGAGTCGCATCAATCTTTTCCCCGCACAGCGTTCTGTGTGTGGATTTCTTCCTCTCATGCTGCCAGCTTCTCCTTTCAGGGTCCCAGGAACTGGATGGGCACCACAGGGCAGAGTAGGAGTCTCTCCCGAGACTCCAGGTGCTGGCGGAGAGAAGTCTTTGCTGTCCCTGACACTTCAAACAACAGGAGGCAAGCTCTAAATCAAGCCATTGGAGATCTTCACAAGATGGAAGGCACTCTTCTTCCTCAACTCTTCAGCTCTTTTCCAGGCAGAGGTTCCTCTTGGTTTCTGGAAGTATTCTCAAGTCTGTGGTTTTGGGTGCCCTTCTTATACCCAATTTCTCCTTTGAAGTAGGCCTACTTCAAAGCAAAGTCTCTCTTGAATGTGAAATCCTGCCTTGCCCAGGCCAGGCCCCAGACACTCACCAGGGGGTTGGAGACTGCATTGCGTGAGGGCAGGCACAGCCCTTTCAGGTGTGAGTGACCACTCCTCCCCCCTAGCACAGATGTCTCATCAGGAAATGCTGACTACACCCCAGCTCCCTTTGTGTCACTGTCTAGTGTGAGGTTCAACCAGCCCAACTGTCAAACTGACTCAGACAGGGAATCCACAAAAAGGCAGAGTCACAGAAATGGTATAAGCAAGAAAATGCTCACTTTCTAAAAGTGGCATTTTCAAACACACAATCTTAAAATCAACTTTACTAAAAGATGTATTCTTAAATTGTGAGCTCAGAGACCCCAAATTCCACATGTCCATCCGCTCCCAAAGGGAATCTACACTTTAATGAGATTTAAAGGTAGCCCCCATGTTATCCTCTGAGAGGGACAGGCCTTGCAACAGTGAAAAACAAATTTAGTAATATTACACTGTCAGGACATATAAAACACATTACTATATGCCCTACCTTAACCATACACTGCACCCTGCCCTTGGGGCTACCTAGGGCATACCTTAGGGGTGTCTTACATGTAAGAAAAGGGAAGGTTTAGGCATGTCTAGTGGGTACACTTGCTAAGTCGAATTTACAGTTAAAATCTGCACACACAGTGTTGAGACGGGGCCACTCACCTGAAAAGCAGGATGTCTGCAGGGGGCGATGGTATGCTCCCGACCTCCTTGAACACCTCTCAGCACTTCCTGGTGGACACAGAAACCCCGGCAGGTGACCCAAAAGGAAAGGGGGAGTAGAAGAGACAAAACACTGCCACATCTTGCCGGTCCAGCCAGGCACCCTGTATCTTCGGGGGGCAGGTCGTAGTTGACAGAGTGATAGTAGAGTTAGTGCACTCAACTCCCTTGAAGCTGAATATCCCTTTCTGATATGGGCACGGAAGCGTTAGAAGAACACCGGGATGCTCCAGCACTTTTCTTGGATAATAATAACTGTTGGCACAACTACTAACACCGCATTACCAAAAACCCAAAGTGAGTACCATATCAATAAGTACTGCAACACTAGGGCTGGCTTCACAGAGATTCACTGTTGCACACAACAATTAGAACTGCGGTTGCACTTATCATGCACAAGAAGGACAAACAAGGGCATTAATGATATCACATATAACTTTCCTGCATGCATAGGGTTACACTAAAAGGAACAAAAACAATCCAAGAAATACAAATGTCCACTCTGGGTTCAAAATGTTAGGGTGGCACAGTTTGGTTTGGTTTCACTCTCTGTGTGAAAAACCCTTTGTTAGAAATGGGGTCTCTGGTTGACAGTCAGGTTACCCCCTGTTCAAGCAAGGACCCTCACTCTAGTTAGGATAAAAGAGAATCACCCTCAGCTAACCCCTGCTTACCCCCTTGGTAGCTTGGCAGAGCAGTAGGCTTAACCTCAGAGTGCTGGGCGTAAAGCAAAAGTCCAACACGACCCCCTACCAGCCTAAAGCCAGGGGAGAACAATCAATACCTTGATGTACTTCCCTGATTGGGGCGATAGAACAGGGACCCAGGCCCACAACAGCAGGGGCATGTTCCAGTTCTACGCCTTCCTGACTCCAGTTGGATCCCTCTGTCCATACTCTCAGGGCCCACTAAGCTAACCCATGGGGAATCCTTCTCCACATCTACAGACACCATCTGTGCAATACCTAACTTTACTTTGCTCACAGATGTATTGCAATGGGCAGATAGTACCACCAGGGCCAACACAGTGGTGTTGCCCACTCCACCCCCGGGGTGTGACTCTCGTCCTTCCCCCCCCAGGGGCAACTCTGTCCACCAGGACAGCAAGCCACAGTGGCCCCAGACAACTGTCAGGGATGAGAGCCCGACCTCAGGCCTCTCTAACCACTGTGACTGTGGAGAGTGGGGGGTGGTAGCCCCAGGTGCCTGGCACCCTTTGACCACTCTCTCTTCCACCAGGTCAGGGATGACAACCTGACCCTGGTCCTCCCCTCTGGGGCTCTGTACCCTCCCTGCAGAAGCGGCACCCCCAGAGTCAAAAACTGTCAGGGTGCTTGTAGAAGCAGTCCTGCACAATTCTTCCATCAGTGCAGGGATGTTAACCTGCAACTGATCCTCCAACCTGGGGTCTGTACCTTCAGGTTGGACCAGGGCCAGGGGTGAGGCTTCCCTCCCCCTGCCCTCTCTTCTGGGGTGCTGAACCACCCAACTAGGAGCGGCCCCCCCAGAAGACAACATGGTAGGGGCACTGTTAGCAGTAGCCCCTTCCTCCAGGTCAGGGGGGACACCCTTAACCTGGCCTCCCAATCCAGGGCCTGTACCCACAGACTGGATCACTGCCTGGCAAACCAGGACTTCTTGGGGGGCATACCTACCCCCTACCAGGTCAGAGTTTACCCTCTGAACCTGGTCATCCAACCCAGGGTCACCACCCTGCGGTTGAACCACTGCCTGGCACACCAGGACTTCCTTGGGAGCACACTTACCCCCCATCAGGTCAGAGTTTACCCCCTGAACCTGATCATTCAACCCAGAGTCACCACCCTGCGGTTGAACCATTGCCTGGCACACCAGGACTTCCAGGGGGGCACACTTACCCCCCTCAAGGGACACACTGTCCCGAAGGGCCACACAAGAGTCTGGCTGGCGCAGGTCTCCTGACCTCTGCCCATCTGACAGAGTCTGGATTCCCCCCAGCCCAGAAATGGTCTTACCAAGGTCATTCATGGGGGGCTCTGCTCTCACAGCTGACCCCTGACCCTCCAGGTTCTCCACTGGGGTCCGCAACCCCCTCTCAACCCTCTGTCTGGACTTCTGCACCCCCTCACTAGGAGTGGTACTGCCAGACACCAGAACTGGTGGGACGCTGGCTACAGCCGCCCCCCCAAGTTCTCCTGACACTGTGGGGTCTCCCTCAACAGATGGCCCTATGGTACAGGCTAGGCTCCCCTCCTGGTGTTCCCGCAGGGAACCCTCCAGGACCTGGGACCGGATCTCGGGCACCTTGGGCCTCAACCCATCCCCATTCCCTCTCCTCTGAGACTGGACATGGGGTCCCTCACCCATCCCACTACACTGGGACCTACCTGGGACACTACAATCCTTCCCTACCTCACCTGGTTGGGAACTACCTAGACCACTCCTCTCAGGAGCACCCCCAAATGCCTCTTCAGACTCTCTGGTACTCACCCAGAAGTCTGCCTCCATTGTAAGCTCCCTGGGGTCAGAGAACTCACACTCCACCTGGTGTTGGCATAGCTCTGGAAAATAAGGACTAGACATATGCTCTCCAGCAATTACATCACTCAGCCCCTCACATGAATTAACCAAAGTACCCTTCACCCAACCATCCAGTGACTCTGCTTTGACAAAGCACCCCACATCACCCTCCTGAGACTGGTGAGACAGTACCTGACTGTCCCTGACACCCAACCCACACTCTTCTGGGATGTCTTCACACTCCATAACCAGGACTTCTACTTGGGGGGAACCCCTCTCCCTGTCACTCTCACCTAGAGTCAGTAGAGTGTCCCTCCCACCAGTAGGAATATGACTCCCCATGCCAGTTACCCAATCCACCTCAGGGACCCTGTGCATCACTGGAGCTACCTCATACCCCTGAACCTCCTGGCGTGTGTTAACTCCCTCCTTCAAGTAGGGCACCACCTCTCTGGGCATGTGCACTTCTGCAGCATCACTGGATACAAGATTTTTGCTGCCACCATCTGAACTGGATTCAGCCCTCATGGCCTCCAGCTTCAGCTCCTCACAGCTCAGCTCTTGAGCTGCAATCCTTTCTTTTTCCAGGACTAAGGCTCTCTGCTCCTCAGCCCTCTCAAGCTCTGCATCTAGCTCTTCCAGACTCCGGATTCGAGCTAGGAGCCACTCATCTCTTTCTGTTCCCTCCTCTTCGGAGTAGTCATCCTCCTCAGACTCATTTGGTGGTGTTGCCTGACAACGTTTCAATTCATACTGAAACAGGGCTGACTCAAGATCCTCCCTTCTGGATTTCTTGTTCACAGCCAGTCCCCTTTCCATGCAAAATGCTTTAAGCTGCCACTTTTTATACATAAATAGGTGCCAGAAATTGACTTCCATTCTGCAAAGGCTTCACAACCAAAAAACAAAGTCCAAAAATATCATCAATACTTCCAGGAGGACATCAGAGAACAAAAAGCAGAATCACAAGACAAGTAGTATGTGGTCACGTAGTGGTCTGAGATCAAAACAGTAGTGTACACTTAATTACTGTATGTCAAGTACAAATACAAGTCCAAATCCCACCGCTGCCACCAATGTTAGAAATGGGGTCTCTGGTTGACAGTCAGGTTACCCCCTGTTCAAGCAAGGACCCTCACTCTAGTTAGGATAAAAGAGAATCACCCTCAGCTAACCCCTGCTTACCCCCTTGGTAGCTTGGCAGAGCAGTAGGCTTAACCTCAGAGTGCTGGGCGTAAAGTATTTGTACCAACACACACAGTAACTTAATGAAAACACTACAAAATGACACAACACCAGTTTAGAAAAATAGGAAATATTTATCTAGACAAAACAAGACCAAAACGACAAAAATCCAACATACACAAGTCAAGTTATGATTTTTTAAAGGTTTAAAATAAAAAGAGTCTTTAGGTAGTTGTAACACCACACTAGCGCTGCTAGCGTGTAAATGTACCTGGTTTGCGTCAAAAATAACCCCGCACGGGCGGTGTGCGTCGAAAGTAACCCTGCACGGCTGTGTGCGTCGAAAACAACTCGGCACGGCGGTGCGCGTTGAAAAAGCCAGCCACACGACGATCCGAAAGTCCCGCGGCGCAGGGTGCGATCTCTCAGCCTCCGTCAGCGATGCTGCGCGTCGTTTCTCCTGCTCCGGGCATCGGTTTTTCGGTCGCGTTTCCTGCGGCGTCGTTTCTCAGCTGCGGAACCGGCGTCGCGTCGTTTTCTCAGCCGCGATCGGATTCGCGTCGATCTTTTCTCCGCACGGTGCTCGGTGCGTGTATTTTTGTCCTTAGGCTGCCAGCCTCTCCTTTCAGGGTCCCAGGAACTGGAAGGGCACCACAGAGCAGAGTAGGGGTCTCTCCAGAGACTCCAGGTGCTGGCAGGAAGAAGTCTTTGCTATCCCTGAGACTTCAATAACAGGAGGCAAGCTCTACATCAAGCCCTTGGAGATTTCTTCTTCAAGATGGAAGGCACACAAAGTCCAGTCTTTGCCCTCTTACTCTGGCAGAAGCAGCACTGCAGGAAAGCTCCACAAAGCACAGTCACAGGCAGGGCAGCACGTTTTCCTCAGCTATCAGCTCTTCTCCAGGCAGAGGTTCCCCTTGGTTCCAGAAGTGTTTCTCCCGTTTGTAAGTTTGGGTGCCCTTCTTATACCCATTTTAGTCTTTGAAGTCACCTTTCTTCAAAGGGGACTCACACCTTCTTGTGAAATCCTGCCTTGCCCAGGCAAGGCCTCAGACACACACCAGGGGGTTGGAGACAGCATTGTCAGAGGCAGGCACAGTCCTTTCAGATGAGAGTGACCACTCCACCCCTCCCTCCTAGCAGAGATGGCTAATCAGGAAATGCAGATCACACCCCAGCTCCCTTTGTGTCACTGTCTGGTGTGAGGTGAAAAACAACCCAACTGTCAAACTGACCCAGACAGGGAATCCACAAACAAGGCAGAGTCACAGAATGGTTTAAGCAAGACAATGCTCACTTTCTAAAAGTGGCATTTTCAAACGCACAATCTCAAAATCAACTTTACTAAAAGATGTATTTTTAAATTGTGAGTTCAGGGATCCCAAACTCCACCTGTCCATCTACTCTCTAGGGGAATCTACACTTTAATCATATTTAAAGGTAGCCCCCATATTATCCTATGAGAGAGAGACAGACCTTGCAACAGTGAAAACGAAATTGGCAGTATTTCACTGTCAGGACATATAAACCACATTACTATATGTCCTACCTTATCCATACACTGCACCCTGCCCTTGGGGCTACCTAGGGCCTACCTTAGGGGTGCCTTACATGTAAGGAAAGGGAAGGTTTAGGCCTGGCAAGTGGGTACACTTGCCAAGTCGAATTTACAGTGTAAAAATACACATACAGACACTGCAGTGGCAGGTCTGAGACATGATTACAGAGCTACTTATGTGGGTGGCACAACCAGTGCTGCAGGCCCACTAGTAGCATTTGATTTACAGGCCCTGGCACCTCTAGTGCACCTTACTAGGGACTTACTAGTAAATCAAATATGCCAATCATGGATAAACCACTTACATACAATTTAAACAGGAGAGCATATGCACTTTAGCACTGGTTAGCAGTGGTAAAGTGCTCAAAGTTGAAAAGCCAACAGCAACATGTCAGAAAAATATAGGAGGCAGGAGGCAAAAAAGTCTGGGGATGACCCTGCAAAAGCAAAAGTCCAACACCCTTCAAAGAGAAAATTCCTTAAACCTGAAACACATGCATGAATGGCACAATTTAAATCCAAGTTTTATGCTATTAGAGAAAGAAAAGTCAGGTAAATGCTCTTTTAAAATTGCACTGTCACCTTTTGTAGTACTTGAGCTCAAACAGATTTCCGGAAGCACATTTAGGCAAGTAACTACAATAATATTGTAGAATGTTCAGAAATGCATATGTCTTTTCAAGATAAGCACTCTGCCAAAATACGAGGTCTGAAATACACCAGCTGTTCTACGAAAGCGCAACGCTCAAATAACAAACTCCCTGGAGAATACTAGTCACTTAGCTGCAGTGTTTTCCGGATTACTGGAGGAATGCCTGGTGTCAGCTGGTACAGGAACAAAGAAAAAAATTACCTCAAAAGTCCTGAATACGAGGATGGCAGCAGGGACTGGACTGCCAAATCAGATGCTGAGATCAGGAAGCAAAACAAAGCCAAGCAGGGAGACATGTTTCACTCTGCTATTTATAGCCAATGAGGAAAGCAGTTGAGTTTCCACATGCGGATGAGTCACCACAGCCAATTAGAAGCACATGTCTACACCACACCCAATTAGAAGCACATGTCTACACCTGCTAACACTAGCAAACAAGCATTGATAAAACCAATTGTGTAACACAGCACATTATGTTTACTTAGAAACATGAAGGTTTTACCAAGAACAGACATATGATTTAACCCTAATCCCTGGGGATGCTGACAGATAACACAGGAGTCACCTTGGGGATTCCTGACACACAGACACTGCAGTGGCAGGTCTGAGACATGATTACAGAGCTACTAATGTGGGTGGCACAACCAGTGCTGCAGGCCCAATAGTAGCATTTGATTTACTGGCCCTGGCACCTCTAGTGCACTTTACTAAGGACTTACTAGTAAATCAAATATGCTAATCATGGATACCAATCAACAATACAATTTACACAGAGAACATATGCACTTTAGCACTGGTTAGCAGTGGTAATGTGCTCAGAGTTCAAAGGTCAATAGCAAGAGGTCAGAAAAAATAGGAGGCAGGAGGCAAAAAGATTGGAGATGACCCTGAATAAACTCAAAAGTCTAACATGAACCATATAACAATACACAAACACACAGAAACAAGCATTCATGAAACAAATACACAAATGATGAAATATTTATTTCTTTAATTCTAATAGGAAGCTTAGCACTTTTCTAAATCAAAGTAACCCTACTTATCGTCCATGCTATATTCTGTTCGATGCATTTACACAGCTTCCACAAATCAATCTGAGGATACTAACTTAAATTTTAGCATCCAGTTTCTTCATATTTACAGAATGTTTCAAAACTTTCAATTTTACATTTTGCTCATTTATTTCTTTATAAACTGTATTTATTAATATTATGTCGCTGACTCCCTGAGTAGGCTTTGTAGACCCCTGGGGTCCCTGGACCACAGGTTAAGAACCACCTATGTAACGCAAAGTGTTGGGGGCCACTCTATAAACAATGGTGCTAGACCCTTAAAACTCTTCTCATCTGTGATGACACTGCTCATTCACTAGCTCTGACCACTTATAGAGATAGAGATGATACTAACTAATCTTGTACCACCTTGCCATACCCACCTAAATGGATGGGATGCAGTTAGACTGTTGGAGGGCTGGGGCAGGACTACAGAGCCAAGAAAAGCCCCATGGCCAAAGGAGGAGGATGCAGGCCCCAGTATGCCATAGCACTGGACGCTATGAAACTGTTGGAGGGCTTGGACAGAACTACAAATACCAGCATCTCTGTGGCCATATGAGGAGGAGCTCTGGTGGAGGCTGTTCCCAAAGTGTATATAGAGCATGGGTTGCAGTGAAGCTGTTGAAGAACTTGGGCAGGGCGAATTAGCCCAGAATCCCCTTAGCCATAGGATGAGTCGTGGTGGAGGCTGACCACAGCACACTGATAGCGTGGTATCATCTTTGCAGGACTAGATGCAACTAGGCTGTGCCCAGGCGAAGACTGGGCCAAAAGTGGGCCCATCTCTGCCCTTCAAAGCCTGGAAGAGGCTGTGCTGGACTAACCCTCTTTCGTCTGTTAGCGCAGATTCCGCCATTATGGGGACACAATATATAGCAGGTAACTCATGCAATCTATAGAAGACCCCCACCAATGACTGTTTCATTCCTCGTGCTGTTGGTGTTATTAGTAAGGAGATTACATTGCCAGAAAAGGAGGTTTTCTCTTGATTGTGATGCTCCTGCATGGAAGATGGTTCTCAATTCTACTCCTGCTGTGGCCATGATCACAGAGATGGGAATTGCCATCCCGGAGCTTCTGGCCCTGCTCACACTGTTAGCTCCCCCATTATTGAACAAGCAGCCAAAGAGATAAAGGAGGCAATAAAGGCCCCTGAAGTATGTGAAAGAGGTGTTACCACTTCCGGTGATCTACATATGCCTCCGCACTCAGAGCCCTATTCAGAGCCCATTCATCTAAACCCTCATATTGACCCTTATATCTCAAGGCTTGATTCCCTTCTCAAGCAAAATCTTAAACCTGTAATTGATAGGCTGGAGCCTTATTAACTTGGACATGATAATCCTAGCCAAAGTGCTGGCTAATAGACTTACAGAAGGACTTCCTGTCCTTGGTCCATAGCAATCAAATGGAATTCTTCCCTGGCTGTTCTTCACGAAAACCATCTACAGATGTTGTCCCAACTCCTTTAGAATGCTAGACACAGCAACTTTGAGCAGAAACACCATCCCTTGACCCTAAGAAGGCGTGCAATTGAGTGGAATTGGGCTATCTGCACAGACCTCTGTGCAGATAGCCCAATTGCTTTGCATCAGTGCAACCCTCCTCATGTGCCTCCAATGGCTATAAAGCATTGAATAGCTGCAACAGCTTCCGCTCAAACCCTCTCAATATCTGCTGAGGAACTAGACGGGGGTGCCCATGCTCCTTCCTGTTTTTTTACTGGTGCTAGAACCCCTTGTTATTACCATCCGCAGGGCACCCGCAGTGTAATGCATAACTACACCAGCAGGCAAACCGAAGCTAATGCTTTATGCAGATGACATGCTGCATGCTGCTGACCCTAGCCTCTCCTGCTACGTATGTCACTAGGCTGATGGAGAGTGTCAATTTTTCTCTGCCTTTAGTGGGTACTGGGTCGTCTTCTCAAAAAACATTGAGGGTCTGCTTAATGCTGGCTCCAGCATATTCATCCATTTGTTTCCAACAATGCCCCCTCTCTGCTGCCCCACCAGCTTAATTCCATAGTTCCCCTTCTGTAAAACTAAGGGTCAAAGCAAGCAGTAGATGGTGAAAGCTCCCTGTTGCACTCAGAGAGACACTACAGAGGAATTCAGCTGCATGCATAGACTGAACTATGGTGGTGCTAATAAGGTTAGTGGAGAACATCAACTTAGCCCTTGGACTTCAACTAGCCCTCATCATACCCCTTATTTTAATCCTAGACCGTTACTCACCTGTAGTCTTCTGTCTGAAGCAGACCTTATGATCTAATCATAGACAATGTCCCTAATTTGGTTCTTGTGTCAGAACAGATGACACACAGCTAAGAAACTAAGACTTTCATTGGCTTTTAAGGCATCTATACTTTAACACTTATGATTCTGGACATATTCTCTCTGTGAGGAGAGCTTTTTGCATTGGACTTTCTGAGAAAGGATTTGAAGGGGATTGCATATTTATCAGCTTCAGGAAAACCAAGCTGTGTTAGAACTTTGCTTGGCAGCCAGATCAATAATGTGGATAAACGTAGTTGCATTCAGGTCATCCACCCATGCCACCCATCCTTTAGCCAACTTTCTGCCCTACCTATGCTGCACACTTGGAGGATAGTTATTTGGTACAACTTCATAACAGGCATTTATGCTTCAGAGTGAGCATAATTTGGACTAACAGTCAATTACACCTGTGGCACATCCCCAATCCCTCCTTGTTGCTTGCTCTGATCCTGTCTGTTTTCTGCCTCTTGCAGTTTCGTTTAAGTTTACTTTAAATGTGAGTGTTTCTAGCATTTCCTTCACTAACATTACTATTCAGACCTTTCATGTCAATGGTGGTAATGAGCTCAAATTTTATCTTTTCAATTTCTATAGCGATTATTTCACCCATTTCACCTTTAACAATTTTCATGATTTATTTAGCTAAATGGATGATATGTTAACTCTCCCTAAGTCTACTTTTAAGCCTCCTAATTGGATGATGTCTGAAGATTATTACCCCCAGGTTGGTTTTGATGTCTCCTGTTGCTCATTCTCCCATTTTGTAATTCACTGATGTAGCAAAAATATTATGTCTAAGAACACAACCTGGTTAACATTCATGAATGGCTCGACCAAGTGAGTTTTTAACCCCGTTACTGGCAGCATCTGCTCATCTCCTATTGACCATATATTTCTTTCTGACAGTCTCATGTGTTGGTTAATCTCTTTTGATACTTAAAACATGAATTGTGGAGATCACAATCAACTGACTGCAGTTTTTCTGTCTCCTTTATTAAAGAGGGACAGCTTGGTGTGGGGCTTAGTCTCAGTGAAGATGGCCGGCCTTTGAATCGCTCTACTGGTGCTGATTTCCCTAAATGGTATCTAGTATAGAATGGGGGCCAAAAATGATCATGTTTAAACTTCTACATGTTTAGGGAGCAAGGGTGATGGAGCTGTCAAGGCAAAAGATAGGAGACCTGACTCCAGCTGCTATTGGAACTGGACTTCCAAGGGCAAGGATCAGCAGATGGCTGTGAGCCCACATGGCGGAGCACTGGCTCAGTGCGCTGCGACTCTATGATCTCCATTGTTGACTATGGGGAATAATGCCGGGAGGTGCGGGTACTGCCGCCAGGCGTGACCACTGTAAGCCACCTCCCAAAAGTTTGACCTCGTACAGCCTTTAAGCTGTCCTACTGTTGGAAAGCTGGGGCATGACAATGATGTGCAGTGACCCCCTTGGACCGCCTTGCCAGACATGAAAGGGGACTCTCTGCAATCATTGCCTCTTCCTGGCACTTTCTGCTTATATCGCACTCCCCGAGGTACCTCTTCCAGTATTTGAGCATTTACCCGTGGCTGCAGCAATTCGAAGAACGCCAGACTTGGCTTGGGAAGGGGTTTGAATGCTGCTCTCTGGAGTTTAGCCCAGAATTTGCCCACTGCATAGTGTTCTACTGCCCGCTGCAGTCACCTGAGCCTTAGTGCATTTTTAGTTACCTCAGCCAGTAACTTCAGGGGTCACACTTTTGTCCTAATTCAGCAACGGAAAGGTCTCTGCACATTCATCGAACAGTACAATCTTTAGAAGCATATACTCCCCTAAATGTCAAAGGTAAATCATCCCTGCAAATAACATTTTCAGGAGAGATAACTGGCAGGAAATGGAAACCAGCATTACAAAACACAGAGGCAGATCAAGCTGTCACACTGGAGACGTTAATGAATGAATTAAAGGAATGTTCTTTGCAAACGGATGGAATGCTCATCAACTGCAACCATGCGCGAATTGAAAACTATTCATGCAGAACTATGCATGTTCAAATCTAACCTCAATTCGATGGATGGTAGGGTCACTGGCTTAGAGGACAAACTGTTCAATTCCCCAAAATGGGGGCAGGCTTTAGGGACTCTTCAAAGGAAAGTCACAGATCTGGGGGATCGCAGTGGGCGTAATAATGTTTGTTTGTATGGTCTGCTGGACACTGAAGGAAAGTGACAACATTCAGGGCTTTTTAGAAGAGTTCATCCTAATCTTTTGAACACAAACTTTCAGATACGCTTGCAATTTGACAGGGCCCACAATATAAAACAGTGTCACCTTATGCACATCGAAGCACCCCAGCCGATCATAATGCGTCGCCTGTGCCATTTCCACACTAGACAGATCCTGCGGCTAGCACAACAAAATGGCCCTTTTGACTACAAAGAGGGATTCCCATTTTTTCAGCAGATGTTTCCTCTGATAAGCATGTTTTTTCGAAGAAATTTCTTCTCTCTCTATCTTATCTTAAAACAGAGAATGATCCGTTATGGCCTTCTAGTACCAGCTCCAATGATTTTGGCCATTGATGGTATAACTGGAGAATTCTCGGATCCTCCACTTTTAGAGGACCTTCTTGAAGCGCTACCACACTCCAATTGAAACAGTGTTGCCCCAACCTAAAGACAAATCAGAACAACTTTGTCACACTCAGGACTCAGCTCGCTAACACCAGGACAATATACATCAGGGATTAATTGAATCCAGACACTCACCAAAAGACTCCTTATCCTCAAACAACCACACAGCTCCAACACCCCCCAGCGTTATACCTGTTTGCACTGGGATGAAGCCATGGCATCAACAGAAGTTGCAGTTGCCACCCTTATAAAGTTCTTAGCAGTAGGACAGGACAGAGTAACTGCTCAACTGTACCATCTTATCGCCCCTTGCTCACATCAATCTCAGTGGGAATGGCCACCCTCCCAAATAGCAGCAGCTTTTTCTCAGACAAATTCCACCTGGCTTCCAGCCCACTCACCACTTTTCAAACCATGATCAAATCTAGTTTACTATGGTCTCTGTTACCGAGGGGCAGTGGTGAGACATGTGATCACACCCCTGACTGTCTGGTCCCGCTATGTACACAGCACTTCTGAGTACGTGTGACGCAAAAATACCCTGACATTCATAGGCTCTAAAACACCAAACATTTTGCTTATACAGAAAGCACATATGTCCTTAGCAAAAAAGACAGGTTGAAAAGAGACTGGAAAGGGAGGGTGATTGCTGCATTAGAGACTGACCCCCTTCTCAGCGCAATATGCCTCCTCCTCACTGCTGCATAGGAACAGAGGGGTGGCTATCTCCTTGCTTAAATGCTTTTCTACGAAGGAGTGTAAGATCTGAACTAAACCGCAGGGTTGTTATGTGTTTGCAACTCTAGTGTTTTAGCCTCACACTTGTGTGGTGGGCTCTGTCTATGAGCTGACGGGGGAGAAAAAATATTTCTTCTCCAAACTCAACAGACTTCTTAACACAATTTGGAGACCGAGCGATCATAGCTGGAGAGGTTAGATACTCCATCCCTTGACCCTAAGAAGGCATGTGATTCACTGGAATAGGGCTATCTCCGCAGGACTCTGAAAAGAATGGGCAGTGGTGCAAACATCTTGTATGGCTCTAGTGGCAGTACGGCATTGAATAGATGCAACGGCTTCAGCTCAACCTTCCCTGAACATCTGCTTGGAAACCAGACAGTGGTGTCCACTCTCCCCTCTGTTTTGTATACTGGCTGTAGAACCCCTTGCCATTACCATCCACAGGGCACCTGCCAAGTAATGCAGAACTACACCAGCTGGCTAAATTAAGCTAATGCTTTATGCAGACAGAATGCTGCTGACCCTAACCTCTCCTGCTGATTATATCCCTGCGCTAATAGCTCAGCCTTTAGCGGCTACAGTATCAACTGGTCAAAATGCGAACTGCTACCCGTGGCATTGTTCACAACAATAAATAGTCTGTACCACTTGCAGTTCAGATGGATGCTGACAAGAATGAAGTACCATTCTGATCAATGCCAATTCTTATTCTCTCTGACCGACAATGTCAAGGTTCTCACTGACCAAATGCAGAGAGACCTCGTGAAATGGCAACACTTACAGATCTCTTTATGAGGGAGAGTCCAAACAATAAAAATGGCGGTAGCGCCTTGGTTCATTTACACCTCAGGTATGCTGCTGATACTTGTCCCTTTGTCACAGCTGATTGATTCCTAGATTCAACACTATATTTAGCAGGGGAAAGCCCTTAGCCTCTCAGCAGCCAAGCTACATACCAGCACTACAGCCGCAGGGCTCCGCCTGCCTTGCATTGAATTATACCATATGGCTATACACCTTTCCCAATTTGTATACTACTTCCAACCTACTCTTGTAGTTCCTGACTGGCTGATTCTGGAAAAAAAATATTCAGGAAATGTCGGAAAACATTTCAACACTATAACAGAAAAGCACAAAAATCTTTCCTCATACCAACTCTATCTGTTATGTCGTCCCTGGTGGTTCACCCCACCATTCAATGCACCTGAGGGGTTTTGGTAATGACCCCTGCCAGTAGCACCCGATTGGTCCTGGCCATGACGTCAGGACAGAGTAAATAAATATATTGAACTTCCCGCCAGGAAGTTAGACTACCAAAGTAACTGGTGTGTGGTGTCTGTTTCTTGCACGGCAGCAGCTCCAGCATTCAACGCAGTGTCCTTCCCCTCATATATAACAGCTGGCGATGAGTGGGAACATACCATCACTACTTTATATGCCCGCCTGACGGCATCATTCATCCAGTGTGCGGTGCACACCCTGACGGCCCGCCTGCCCTACATCATACCTTGAGCACAGCCTGTCTGCACACCTCTCTGCTCTCTGCTGCCTCGTGGTGACCTGCCAGCCAATACCACAGTGTCTCTGCACTGGCCCCACCCGCAATGCCCCACCTCTGTTGACACTGACCAGCCCCAGGCTCCAGGAACTTCTGCCTCCCATGCTGGAGCTCTGAGCCGTCAGCATGTTGGACATGCCCCAGCTCCCTCAACTGGCCTGGTTGTGGTGCTCTTCCCACCCTTGTTGAAGAGGCCCGTTTCCCCCAGCTGGCTGCAAGACATTGAGATGGTGTGGAGGCTCCTCTGTCTAACACCAGGCAAACTGTGTCCACCAGGACTGGTTTTCTTTTGTGAGTACAAGCTCCCCACCTGCATTACAGTACACAGTGGGGCCCAGGGAGGTGTGTGGCCTGCCATTTTCTAAGGAAATTCAGAGTCATGTGGGCATCAAGGGCAATAGACTGTGTCACTGTTCATGAAAAAAAGTGGAGACAATGAGAGATAAATAATAGGAAAACAAGGGAGACACACCATCACAACAGAATAACAACCTTTGCAGTACAGCAATTCTTCATCACCCCGAGGCCAACCACCCACAAAAGACGGCATCAATTCCGACCCTGGAGTCATTCATATGCGCTGGAACCCCATTCTCCCTCTCAGCACAATGGAGGTAGTAGAAAGACCACCTAGAAGCGTACTTTGCCAAAATAGCCATTGACAATGATAGGAAATGCCTCATGCTTCTAAGTCTGTGAGGTGTTGTAATACACAAAACCACAAAGTCTCTCAATGAAGCAGGACCTCCACACACCTACAAAACACTAAAACAAACACTTAAGACGCACCTTGAACCGCTCGCAAAGCCAGATTACAAGTGATTCTTGTTACACCAAGCTAGGCAACAACAGGGTCGATGCACTCTACACTCGACTAAGAGAACTGGCAAGCACGTGCGCCCTAGCAAACAAAGAAGATGAGATTAGAGCCCAATTCATACAAGGCTGCTCCTCCACCAAACTGCGAGAGAACATACTCCAGGTACTGGGAATGTCAATGGCCAACATCTTGACACTATGTTGTTCTACGGAACTGTCCAAAGTACGAGCAGCACACATAAAGGCTACCCACCAGTGACCTATCAAGCCAGAACCAGTCCACGCAGTTACTAGCACTCAACCGGAGTGAAGAAAAATCCGCCCGAGTCAACCAGAACACAAAAGACCTGCCACTGGTAGCTCCTATCTCCACCAAGGTATCTGCCCGGTGCAAGGGAAGAGGTGTTCAGCATGCAACAAGCTGAACCATTTTGCTAAAGTCTGAAAATTCATAGCCAGCAAACCCATGCAGAAAAAGTTACACATGTCATGGGGACGTCAGGTTCGCCTGACAGCAATGACGACATGTAGGGCACAGTACATTTCCTCCATGCAATGCAACCAGAAAAACAGAACGGACAATGCATCCCTAAATGCATGGTCACAGTAGAAGGACATTCCATGTCGGTGCTGATCGATTCCGGCACCTCCAGCAACATAATGGCGTAGCCTATGTACCAGAAGCTCCTGTGTCATCTGATGCTTAGACCCACCACCAATCAAGTGTATTCATTTGATTCGTCAGCACCCTTACCCCTAACAGGCGCCTTCACGGCCACCATCACTCACGAAGATCAAGGCGAGGGTCTACGTCACCCAGGAAGTGTCAGGGATGTTTCTGAGCTGCAAGATGGCTGAGCGCCTCCAACTTGTCACATTTGCCTACAGCATACACCTGTCTGTCATAGACACCCTGGTAGGGGAATACTCAAAACTGTTTGAGGGGATTGGGTGTTTAAAAGATTGAATGCTACACCTCCATGTGGAAAAGTCAATCCAATCTGTTGCCCTTTTCCATCACTGGGTGGCCTTACATCTCCGACCGAAAGTAGAGGCCGAACTAAGAAAGCTGGAAGAAGCAGACATTATAGGAAAGGTCGATGGTCCTACACCATGGGTGTCCCCAATCATCGTGACCCGCAAGCCCAAACAGCCAGGCGAGGTCAGAATATGTGTGGACATGCGACTTCCAAATCTGGCGATCTGTTGAGAAAGACACCTGACACCCACAATAGATGACATTGTGCCTGAAGTGAGTGGCTCCAAATAGTTTTCAAAGGTAGACCTCTGAGAAGGTTCCCACTAGTTAATGTTGATGCCGGAGTTTGTCCATCAATCACCACCTTCTCCACTCATGTGGGCCTCAGAAGGTACAAGCACCTCAGCTTTGGGGTATCAAGTACTGCAGAGGTCTTTCGGGACAGAAACCAAGGAGTGTTGGCAGGACTTTCCGGGGTTCTCAATGTCAGTGACAACATTTTGATACACTCACAACCTTGGAAGAGCATCTTGAAAAACTGAGAGCTACATTTCAATGACTCCTGGATAGTGGACTCACCTTGCACCGCGAGGAATAAGCAGTTCTCAAGAGGGAAGTCAGCTTTTTTGGTTACAAAATCTCAGAACATGGAGTCAGGCCTGACCGGTCAAGGTCCAAGACATCCGCTCCACACCGGCACCCACCTTTATCACTGGGGTACGAAGGCTCTTTGGGATGATGACCTACTTTGGACATTCATCCCCAATCTCACTTCACTGACGGCTCCTCTCCCTGAACTAATGAAGTCTAACACTATCTCGGAGTATGGCCGAGCCCAGGAATGAGCATTCCAAGCAACAAAGGACGCCCTCTGTGAAAAAACAACCCTGGCATACTTCAATCTGCAGCTGAAATCAGAATTTTTTGTAGACGCCAGCCCACAGAGATGGAGCTGTGCTCTCATAGAAGCAAAGTAATGGAGAACGGGCCCCAGTGGCGTATGCCAGCCAAGCGCTAACTGACACTGAGCAAAAAGATTGTCATTTTGAGAAAGAGGCCATCGCCATCCAGTGAGGGTATCTGCATTACCACCTATACTTCTATGGGCACCCATTTATAGTTCACACAGACCATGAGCCGCTTATTCCACTATGCTCCTCCAAGCCACCACTGCAGATCGAGAAGTGGATTTTGCAGCTCCAAGAATATTGCTTCTCAGGGGTCTATCTGCACGGATCAAAGAACATGGCTGATTATTTATCCTGACATACCCGGCCTGCCACCAAGGGAGAGGAGTCAGAAGTGGAAGAAGTGGAAGAGTATGTAAAGCTTGTAGTGGAGAGAGCAAGACTGCTACCAATATCATTGGATGACATCGTCAGTGAAACTCTAAAGGATGACTGTCTCCATCTAATGATGACCGCTTTCTCATCCAGTATCTGGGACAAGATCACTCATAACCTATTTCATTGCACACTGGAGGCTGAACAAACCATTACATCTCTCTGGAATGTTCGAGATAAGCTGGTGCTATCCCCAATAGGATGCTTGCTGAGGGGACCTCGCATTGTAATTCCGCACGTCCTCCAGCAACGAGTAGTTGACCTAGCCCACTCTGCACATCAAGATGTTGTGAAGATAAAGGCCAGGCTGAAGAGCAAGGTGTGGTTCGCCTCATTGGACAGCCTAGTGGAGCAGATTGTCAGCCAGTGCTCGATTTGTCAAGCAACCAACCCTGCTGAGCCTCCCTCACCAATCATCAGGACTCCCATCCCAGCGATCCTGTGGCACCACTTTGGCAGTCTGCCCGATGGCCCTCACATCGGAGTTGTTGTGGATGACTTCTCCAAATATCCCAAAGTCAAAATCATCAATGCCATATCAGCAAAACAGATCATTTCTTATATCGAGAAAATCATGGCCGCTCATGGGCTCATCCACGAACGACGCACGGATAACAGGCCTCCATTTTCCAGCAAGGACTTTGCCAAGTATCTAAAATCCCAGAACATCTTTCACAAAAATGTCTCGACCCGGTGGCCCCAAGGAAATGAAAAGGTGGAGCGCCTAATGAGGACCCTCCACAAGACAATTCACATTGCACTGGCAGAAGAGAGGAACATAGACTGTGCCCCATATGCGTTCCTCAGAGAATACGACTAACTCCTCACTCCATGACCCTGTCAGCCCTAATAACCTGTGCCCTAATGGTCAGGTGAGCGACAATATTCCTCACATAGAGCAATCATCCATTCTCCGAGACAAGGCGACAAGTGCCCTCCGTTGACGAAAAAACAAAAAATGACAAGGTGTCCTCCCAGAGGACACCTGTGAGAAAGAGATCTGGTGCTTGTAAGAGACAGACTCCCTGGAAGTAAGTTCCACCTTGCCTTTGAACCCGCTGGATGAAAGGTGATACAAGGGAAGGGCACCATGGTCATCGCCACATGAGGCGCAGAGACAATCATGGGAAATGTGACCTTTTTCACATTTGTTTCAAACGTTACCAAATGGTGGAAAGCTGCAGGTAATGAGCCAACGAAACAGATACCATGGACAAAGGAGAGGGTTTCCCAGAAATGACAACTTTTGAGACCCCACGCTCTGAGGGGAAAGTGGTCATCATCACTGATGATCCAGTGCAAAAGACAGACTGCACGTTTCGATGCAGTTCCAGCACTGACTCCGAGGTTGTGGAGCCAAACCACGGGACCAGTCAACAAAGTCAGCGATCCCATAACCTGAGGTACCACCTTCACCCTATCCCGATGGTGGCCTCCCAACTCTGGAATTTTGTCCACAAGTGAGTGCTGAAGGGACATACAGTTATATTTGCATTTTGTCAAAGTGTTTGCACGTGCCACAAAAGTTTTGTTATGTGGTGTTTTGTATTCTTTTTTCTTTTCACATCTCTGATGGTTTTTCTTTTTGTTTAGTTTGGGAGGGATGTTATGTCAACACTGGTGGTTCATCCCACCATTCAATGCACCCAAGGGTTATTGGTAATGATCCCTGCCCGTAGCCCCCTTTAGGTCCTGACCATGACGTCAGGGCAGAGTAAATAAATATGTTGAACTTCCCGCCAGGAAGTTAGATTACCAAAGTAACTGGTGTTTGGTGTCTGTTTCTTGCATGGCAGCAGCTCCAGCATTCACACATAAGCTCACCTCAGGCCTCTATGAGACCGTCATTGATCACTTGTACTCAAAGCCCACTTTGAACTTCCTGTATAAACGATGGAAGCTCCATCTTCAAGACTCTTTGAATTAAAGTGACTGGATAGACATTCTTTATTCACACACACAAAAGGCTGTGGAAAGCAGATAGGCTGCAATTTAGCTATTTTAAGATTCTCCTTGACTGGCACTGGTCTCCCCACTGCTGGCAATGCATTCACGTCAGGGGGGAATACAATTCATTTACTTTGGGGACGCCCAACAGTCCAACCCCACTGGGAGACAGAATGTTCTCCACATCAACACCAATCTGCCTCTAAAACCATCACTTGATTTGTCACTCCTGCACACAACAGATAACATTGATGGTATCCCCGCTCATCAGAACCACTAGCTTGACACCTCCCTGGCAGTAGTCACAAATTGTATCCTGAGACACTGGAAGTCACTACACCACTGACTGTGGAGGAATGACTACAGCCATGGTGGATATGGCATCCAGTGAGAGAGCAATACATAAACTATATGATCAGATAGATATTTTTGATGATAATTGGGGCGTCTTTTTGACTTTAGTTATCCCATTACCTTCGACTCCTTGTGGTGGGACCTTACAATCTTGACACCTATTTTGAGTATCCAGTTTAAACCCCGTTCACGGGTTGTGCCAGAGAAACACTAATACATCTGATCACGCCCAAAATAGGTAGTTTTGCTGCTGGGGTACCCTTTTCATCTTGACTGTCTATGTGTTTGTTATTCAGTTATATGGATCCTGTTTTTCTCTGTTCTTTAGAAACTGATTGGATATTGTTTGTTCTCTTTAGTAGTTTCAGATAGCCAGGAGATACCCTGCCTTTGCATGATGTGTAGCCATAAGTGGATTAGGTTTTGTCCTGAGTGGGATATCTGTATTGTGATGGACAGCTTCTTGAATACTCTTGCTTACATCATGATTCTTTGCGGTTAAAGTATATAAACATGATTGTAGCATTGTAACTTACTATTGTTTGCACCACAATTCCATAAATATGATCATAAAAAAGAGGAACATCCCTTCCGAGGTTCTTTCGAGTTTGTGCCCAAAAACAGGATAATTTGTGTCTGCCTGGGAATTGCTGAACCCTAATGCCTTTTTTATATACTTTGATACACTTGAAATGTATCTGTTTTGACATTTGCCTTCAGACCTGGTAGGGGTGGTGCCATCTTGGCTGTTTTTGTGGAAATGAGTGATGGTGCTAAAAGTCTTTTAATGAAACCAGCCAATCTGTGAAAACACCTTTCCCCGAGATGGTATGCTCTCAGGAGATGGATGATTTGCCTTTCCAAAATTCCATTGAGCGCAAACACCAGCAGCAGTATTGAAGCGCTGGTCACATTGTTCACATTGTTACCTCATCAGGGTAATTTCTTTTGGCTCTCCCCTTTGCCCTCCATAGCTTTCCCCAAAAAAATTAGATTTGATAAATGCTTTACTAAAATACATAGAAATTCACAAAAGGCAGCACAGTGGGAGAGCTGGTAATACAGTATTCACTGCACCAGGGAAAACTCGACCCATAATGCTTTGCAAGCATTCTTTTTTCACAACATTGTTGCTCATAACTCGACCTCCCGTGGTGTTAGGACAAGAGGATCACCACCAAAACATTCAGCATGAAACACACTTTCTGTTTATGTCATGTCTGGGTCTCCACACTAGGTTAGTGGGGACCCCAAAATAATATCCCCTCCCACCATTCAGTCTCTTTCTAAGCTCTCTTATGGTTAAAACTTTTGTTTTATAGATTAGAGTAGTTTCTGTTCTAAGGGGCTTAGTTTTGTAGTACACCTGCTAACCCTGCAAATATGTGATGCACTGTGCCCATTAGGAACTAAATATATGGTTGTAGTGTATTATTTTCTGCCATTCTGTTTTCATGTGGTTATGCTTTCTAGGGCCTTACTGCATGGTTACATGACCATGTTCCTTACAATGATATTTTTATTGTGGTGTCCTCGAGGGGCTGTTCTGAACATTACAATCAACATACTACAATATCAGATGCACTCGCCCGTCCCATAATGCTTTGCAGGGCATTCTTTTACAAAACATTTTGCACAAAACTCAGCCTGTGGTGGTCCTATGACAATGGGACCACCTTCAAAAGGCTCACGACAACCTGCTCTTACTGTCTAGATCCCTGGGTCCCCACAAAAGGTTAGTGGGGATCCCAAAATAATAAACTCTCCCATCATTGAGTGTCTTTTAAACCTCTCTCATGATTGGAACTTTTGTTTTACAGCTGAGAGTAATTTAGATTTTAAGGGTCTTGTTTGTAATGTCATTGCAGTAGGCATGCTAGCCCTGAAAATGTGTAATGCACTATGCCTTCCAGGGGCAAACTATATGGTTACACTGCATTATGTTTGGTAATTTTCTTTTCATGTGATTATGTCCATTAGGGGCTAATTATATGGTTACATGACCATGTTTCTTACCAATGCTGTTTTAATTATCGTGTCCTTGAGGGGCCGTTGTGGGCGTTGCAGTTTATTTCCGATAAAGGTTTTTATTGGGTTTATATAATTGTATATTTTTTATTAATTTCTTCTTATTGCAGTTATGACCATGATTCAGGCCAATTTAACATCCTTATTACACTATGACTGTTGAACACTCTTGATATATTTGGCTGACCCTTCTAATTTATTTCTCTTGTTACTCCTCATGGCTGTCTTGTGTGGGTTTTTTATGGGGAATTGTGTTAGCCAGCCAGCAACTCTGATGGTGGGCTGGTAAAAGTGGGATTCTATTGGAATTAGCATGGCAGATTTAAATTAACATGCTAAATGGCAACATTTTCATTTTGGCTGCAGATAGAGGAAGAAGTTAAAAGGAAGTGCTTTAGTTATATGCAGGGCCACTGGAATTATGTGTCAGGAAAGGACCAAATTATGAGGCAAGGTTGACCAATTTATGTGGTGAGAAAAAAACAGTTATGAATTTACAATGCCATTAGTTCTATCTCAAGCAAATACGAGACCAATTGCATTGCAAATGCTTGTTAATACATACGAGTCACAGCTAAGGTTGGCCCTCAATGCTCATAGGGCAGGGTGCATTGTATTTAAAAAGTATTATAAGTGTTCTTAAGTTTTTCATGTCCTGGTAGGGAAACTTTCCTAAAGTCATTTTTCACTATTGTAAGGCCTATCTTACGCATTTACTAACATTGGGTTACCTTATTACCTTTGTGCTAACGTTGGATTGGTAGCAGGTAGAGATGTCATGTTTAGACTCAAATTAATTCACATTTAAAATCCTCATTAATGATAAAGTCAAATTTTAACTCACAATTCTAAAAATGTCACTTTAAAAAAGTTGGTAGGTTCCTGCCCTAGACATTTGTACCTTCTGCCAGTGTTCTGAGTCACATGACTGTTAATGGCTCTGCTGTTGGACTTTGTGTATTCCTCCCAGACAGTGACACAAAAGGGAACTAGGTGTTGGCAGGTTGGGCCATCCTCCCAGGATGGCTGTGGGAGGAGCTGTTCCCTGCCCCACGTATACTTCACAGAGCTGGTTTCCAGCACAGTCAAAGGAACCTGACACTAGCCTTTTGTCAGTGAGACTTCTTGGAACCTTGGTAGGGGAAAGGAAGAACTCTGCAGAACTTTCCAGAACCAAATGTAGGGGTAGTATAGGTAATCCCCCTACTTTAAAGACTGGCACCAGGTATAAATAATGGACCCTCAGAACACCTCTTCAGTGCACTCCTGGCCCACCAGAGATCTGTCCTGCTGATTGAAGGAGACCTGGACCCTCGGTGAACCCAGGACGACCAGAGATGACTCCAAGGGTTAGTTGGCTGTCCTCCTGTGTGAACTACAGCGACATAACAAGCTCCTGAGGCATTGAACCCCGAACCTGGCCTCTGCTGGTGTGAATCCTGACCCCGCAAGTAGTTCCTGGACCCTTGGAAGTAGGGCTAGTGGTACTGCTTCTGCCTAACCCTAAAACATAGGACTTAGAATTTACTGGAGAAGTAACTGACAGAAGACCAGGACCTACCTGCCAGCCGATCTGCCTAAGATGCATTGCCAGTCAGCCTGACTTTGCGGTAGCTCCTACTACCTTCTTCTCCACAGCAGCAAACACCTTTCAGCAGGAACTCTCAGCAACGGTATCAAGCCTTGTGGAGCCCTGTTTGGCTATAGACTGTGGCTTTATAATGCTGGAGGTTTTTGACTTCCAAAAATGTATCTAATTCTGCAGGTAAAAATCTTCACCTGGCTCAACGCTGACTGGCTCCCTATTGATGACTTCCTTGGCCTGGAAATCTAGCTTTTCCTGCTCAGAGCTTTTTCCCGCCGTCGTCAATGGCTTCACTAAGACTTTGTCCAGCAGCTCTCCGATGATGACGCCTCCTTGGACACAGCCTGCTGCCTTGCCCCACTGATCTCTACCTTTTCCCAGACTTTTATTCAAGTTTTTCCAAGTTGAAGGTAAGAAGAGACTGGGCCCAATCAACCTCTTGTATCTGAACCATGCTCCTCCCAGTCCATGAGACCAGATGTATACAGTTGCCACTTTGATTTTTTATGTACTAGATTACACTAAAACCATTAACAATTCATAACTACGGTTCTACTGGTTGCATTTACATTGTTCTCTTTGGTGCCATTACCTTTATTAAAATTTTTACTTTTTTGGTAAATTGATTTGGGATTTTTTCTTATGGTGTGTTTTCAATTTATTACTGTTTAAATGCTGCATAAATACTTAACACATCACCTCTAGTGTAAGCCTGACTGCTTTTGTGCCAATCTACCAGAGTGATTTAGTGGCTTTTGTAGTTCACCCTGACAAGGATTGTGGTTAATGGTCTTTGGCGCAGTGGACCTGCCAAATGACGGCGACTTGTTGCACCCAGGGGCAGAAGACCATTACCCTCAGCCCCTATCAAAAAGCATCTTCGTGAAATGCCTGTAATAGCAAGAAACACCAAAACATGGGCATCCATAATTGGAGTTAAATGAATGGTTTTAGCTCTCTTTTTGTTCTATTTTAATGTACTGCATTTTTAGCCTGTTTACTTCGATTTAGAAACTGTGCAAGTAGTAAAATGTGCAAACGTAAAGTGCGGATCCATTGGATGAGTTGGTGGGCGGAGTTTCTGCTGGCATTTTTCCAGTATGGTTGATATCCGAATATGGAGGGTGTATTCTGAAGATTGGCAAAGTGTAGACTACATGGTGGGAAAACTGTGCTGCCTAGGGGTGCCAGCATGCAGAGGTTGCATTACTTGAAGCTCTGTCACACCTGGTGCACTTCTGGACCTGTGGATACTCTGCCAGGAAGAAAGACTGCTTTGCTGCTGAAAGGGCTGTCACTTTGCTTGACTCCTTCTCTGCTGTGCTGGCCTGTTGCCTGCTGCCTTCCTTTCCTGGTAGTGAGACCTGGACCTAAATCTCTTCAACCCAGAACCAGAGTGACTCTAAGGGCTTGCTGGTTTGACTTATGATGACTCATGCAGGGGGAAGTATTCTCCACTATATGAGGGCTCTTGGCCATGAAAGCAGCTCCAATGAGTTGGAATTTTAGACCTAATGGCCAATTGCATGCCTAGGAGAAGGAAATACTTACCAGGGCTGATCCGAGCAGAGACTGACCTCGTCTCAAAGAATTGCTGAAGAGGGCTTGGCTATGCTAGACCTAAAAAGGAAACAGTTGCTTGGCAGCTCAGTGCTGCTTTTAAATGCATGTCATAGATTTCTTATCAGAGGCAAAGTGACCATTTGTGCAGCAATTATGGGGCACCATAGCCCATTGCCCACTAAATCCTGACAATACTGTATTTGCCTACCTCAACAGGATTCAAAGGGGCTGTGTGTCTTGCTTGCACCAAGGCCTATGGCATCCTTGCCAAGCTACTGGCTCTCATGGCAACAAAATCATATGATTATCATGATAGATATCGTGCCATTTGACTCCTTGATAACATCACAGATAGTGCCATCATATGATCTTTGGCCCCAGTGTCAATGCAACAAGACAAGAGAAATCACAATGCTTTTGGCCCAGGTGGAACTATGTAGTGCCAATATAAAAAAGATCCAAGTGCACAATTAATAAATAACTTCAAAATGTGGCTGATGCAGCCAAGTGAAGGCCAAGAAATAGTAAGGTATCCAAACCTGTTGACCTCTGATAGGGTCCATCCCATCAATTACTGAACCATAGAATGCAGGTTTTACATTCTTATTAATAAGTATAAGGTTAGGAATCAAGCAAGACTTTGATATGAAAAATGATGCGTTCTTGTTTACTTGCTGTGTGCATAGATGCATGGAACTAGGTGAACTTTAGGATCTTGGGAGGACTTTGGTATTTTGCGTCGGAAGAGCAAGAGAATCCACAATACATCATCAGGATTTCTGCACTTCATTTTGAGGCCGAGAATGTCTTGTTATCTGACAGATGGACTTCATCTGGTCCCGCCAACCCACACTCTTTCTCAAAGGCACATCTGCCCCTGTGCTGCAGGCAGCGGGCAGGGCTGGGCTGCCCGCCTTACTTGGAAAAGTGGAGTTTCTTTTGACCGCCACCTCAGTAAAAGATGCAGCAGTTGTGAACTGAGTAATAACAATGGCTATTGTGAGCTAGGAGAAAATCACTGGTTCAGAGATATTAGTTTTGTTACACAGAAACCCTCAGATAATGTTTCCCTCTAGTGTGGCAATTTTTAGGTTGCTGCCTACCACAAAGCAATGCTGTCTGGTTTTCTAAAGACATCTTGGGGACTTTCATCAAGTTGACCTAGGAATGCATTCCACTCGTTGATTTTCATTGGCTTTGCGGTTTGTAACTCACACTTTCTGGCTTTCCATTTGCTGGCTTTTTTTTGCTTTAGGCACTCCAGGTTCACTTCATCCCTCCTGTTACCTAAACCATGTTTTCTGTATCCACAAACTCCCTTTTTGTTAACAGGCCTTTAAATCTTGTTTGATTCTGGTCACATTTGCTGTGCATTCAAAGACTGAGGTCAAATGTCAGGTACTGTCTTCCATGGGCACTTCTTTACTTTCTTTCTCTGACTTCAAAGTGAGAGGGTTTATGTGATAATTCTGCTGAATACTGGGGGTAGGAAATAGTTTTTTTCTAGCACACAACATTTAAATTAATTGTGCAAGTGTTTCAGAATATATCAGAATTATGAATGCACAAATGAAGCACATTTGTTGTTATTTCACAAGTGTTGTGGAAACAAATCCTTTAATATGGTCAAAATTAAATATTAAAGTAGGTGCTGCAATTTCCACACATTTTCCCCTGTGCACTGTACAGTTTTATTAGTAAAGCCATATGTCTATGCAAATGTAAAGGTCATTTCATTTGAAAATGGATTGTCAGTAATGACAGTGTGCTACCACACCATGAGTACTCCACTCTTCCCCACTCCACTCTGCACCACTGTACGCTATTGCACTCTACTCTACACCACTCCACTTTACACCACTACACACAATTGTACTCTTCACCTCTCCAATCTACGCCACTGCACTCTATACCACTTTATGCTACATCTCTCTACTCTACCCTGTACTACTTCACTCTAGGCTAATGCACTCTTCGCCACTCTACTCTACACCACTGCACTCTTTGCGACTGCACTGTACACCACTCCAATCTAGGCCACACCAATCTACTCTGCACAGCTCCACTGTACGCCACTGTACTGTACACCACCCTACAACACTTCACTCTATTCCACTGCACTCTATGCCAGTACACTCTACTTCAATGCATTTTACTCTGTAACACTCAACCCTGTGCCCCTGCACTCCACGCAGTCCACTGTATGCCACTCTAACCTACCCTGCACCACTGCACTCTATGCCGCTGCACAGTACACTATACTGTTACACTCTGTACCACTCTAGGCAACTATACTCTACTCTGCACGACTCTACTCTATGCCACTTCACTCTACTCTGAAACAATCTACTCTCGGTCACTACACTCTAAGCCATTCTATTCCACTTTGCACCACTCTACTCTGTGCCATTGCACCCTAAGGGAGCACTACTCTTAACCACTGCACTCTATGCCAATACATTCTACACAACTGCACTCTGTCACTACACTGTATGCCACTGAACTCTACTCTGCATCACTGTACTCTATGCCACTTTTCTCTACCCCATCCTACTCTACTGTACACCACTGCACTCTGACACTCTACTCTGCAACATTGCACTCTCCACCACTGAACTCTACGTCACTCTACTCTGCACTACTCCACTCTACGCCATTGCACTCTATGCCACTGCACTCTATGGAAGTATACCCTGCTCCAACACTATGCCACTGCACTCTATGGCAGTTGACTCTACTCTGCACTGTACACCACTGCACTCTATGCCAATCGACCCTGTTCTGCACCACTACCCTCTGCATCACTCAACTCTGCGCCACTCCAACCTGGACCTCTGCACTCTACTATGCACCACTCCAATCTACGCCACTGCATTCTATGATGCTGCATTGTATGCTCCTGAATTCAATGCAACTGCACTCAGTGCCACTGTACTCTACGTCACTATACTCTGCACTGTACACCTGTCCACTCTGCTCTGTGCCACTTCAGTGCCACTCTGCACTACTACTCATTATGCCACTCCAATACAAGACAGTCTCTGCCACTCCACTGTACTCCATGCTTTGCCATTCCACTCTACGACACTCCACGCCGTTCTCCTCTATGCCACTAACATTTAGCCTTACTGAACAGCACCAATGCTGGTGAACAACATGGCTAAAACACATTGGCAAAGTCAATAGTTCTTGCATAGGCGAGACCTATTGGCGTTGCTATAGCTTGTTGATTCTTTTATAAAGTGTGTTAATGCCTGAAAGGTAACGCTATATAAAACTGCAAAAAAACGTAGTAAAACAGCACTCCCGTGACCACATTTCACTGCTACGACTACTTATTCAAGGTAAGAAAGCATTTTTAACAGCACACGGCGATTCTAATCTCAAATCAAGCAGTTATCTTTGGGATACAATTAAGGGCAGACAACCCAAATGTTGTATGCCGACGCTGGCGCTCAAGTACTTTCCGAGGCATAAAACATTATTATAATGGCGATGCCTGAGAGGTAGAAACGCTGACAGCTGTGTCCGGAAGAGCAGATTGATGCGGTGCTTTTGAAGGAAAGTGTTCCCTCTCCTTTCATGAGCATTTTTTCCTTCTTGTTAATTTTAGTTAGCCTTAAACTTTGTGGAAGGAACATGGTTTGAGGCGCTTGCGCATCGGTTGCCTAGCAACGCATCAAAAGGGGCAAATGAGTTCCTTTGGTCTGGTCAGGAAGGATGAGAATCATTTTTTTTCTTTTAAATACTAGCGCCAGTCTAACCGTTGGGTTTGTCAAACGAAGATCACATTAACTATCTATGTTAAATAAGAAAAAATGCAATACTTTTTGTTAAGGAGATCACACATTCGAATATTTTGGGACGATCATCAAAAAATGATGGAATGCACTTGATTGTAATACTTAACACCTTATGTACCCGGAGAAGCCTACCTAATGTAGGCAGCTCTGTTGAAAGTAGAACTATGAGGACGACTTAATGGCTCCTATTAACAAAGGGGTTTTGAATGATTCAAAGGAATACTCTTATAGTACTCGTTTACGTACTTTTACATATATTGGTGATTTGGCCAAAAGCATGTAAAATTGGAATAGAATGGTAATATTCAGGAAATATTCTTAGAGAATTAATACTAATAGAAAATACTGATGTCTTTAATTTTGTTGTAAAAGGGTGTTGGATTTTCCAGGCTGGTTCACAAAGGCGTGTCAGAGTATCTAAGAGCACTCCTGTAGTACAAGTTATCATCCTGATTTATGCTTTTGTGAATCAGCCCCCTTTTTTTAGAGCGTGCAATACTTTCAAAATTGCTACTTTCGGTAATTTGTATGACTCGAGTTTGTAGGAACTTTTCTGCAAAACTAAACATTTGAAAATATTTGTTTTATTTTGGGGTCGATTTATCAGAAAAGTGTACCTAATTTAGTTTAATTAAAAACATCATCTCCACAAAGCACAGGTCTTTGGCAGTTGTGGGGCCTTATTACTTCAGTTGGTGCAGTTTTGCCCCAACATAGCTACATTTTAAACGTCTTTGTTTAGAGAATGGTATAGCACTTAAAACGTTGTTTTTTTTGCCCTCTTCGGAAAGTCAGCAATTTAAACTCGAATATAAATAGTACTGAATCACAATTTGCTATTGCTCCCACACACCACCAACATTGATCTAGTGGGAAAAGAGGGCGTTAAACCAATAATATATACATTTGATGGGCACAAAATGGGTGTGGAAAATCAGATGCAATCAGTCTGAAAAATACCTTGAATTTCTCTAGAAAGTCATATCAATATTTGCACCTAATGGGACAGTCATAAACAACATTTACAACCACAACATACAGATTAGTGGAAAAGAAACACCAGCACCGATGTTTGTTGATTCAAAATTGCTCTAGCGTTATTTCATTCGATCCCTGGAATGTGCTTTACCACTGGATATATACATTTACTATTTTGTTTCAATTCCTTGAAGCAACAGTTTCATTTGCAGTACATCAGATCATAGTTATGAGTATGTGTTTTAACAACACAAATGGCATTAGCAATATATGTAAACCACTCAGGGCCTTAGAGGGGAAGAGCTCTATGGTGAATAAGGATATAAATCAATATGATAGCTAAGTGCACTTTGGTCGAAGCAGAGTCGTCTACCTCTAAGTCAACACTTTCTCCAGGTGGACTCAGGGTGTCTTCCATTAAAAATCAACAAAATTAGCACCACTCAGTTGTCCATGCTAAACGGGAAAATAAAATAATGTAGAGAAAATTCAGATGGTTCGATGTAAGTAGTCATTTTTTATTTTATTGGTTCTGCCTGTGTGCCTGAAGTGGGGCCCAATAAAAATCCAGCATTTCTCGATAGGGTGGCTTCTCCCTTCTTCCTAGGCAATACACAAAGAAAGCTTACAGCTGCTCACCCTTTAGGAGATATCTCGCACAGAATGATACTTTGCAGTGTGACCGTCTCCAGCACAGGTGCAAGAAACTCATTATTTGTCTTTCAGTGAAAACTCACAATGATAACAGTTCTCAGAGAAATTAAACAATTAAACTACTGTTGCTTGACTCCCTAAAAGGAGGAATCAAGGTGGAAGAGCACCGCACCCAAAAATATATTTCAGTATTAGTGTGTGTCGTTTAACTGAGGCCTGCGTTGACCGTGGCTAACTTAACGTGAACATACTCTAACTGTGGCTAGCAACCATGTAGAAATCAAACTACGGTCAAACTAAACAAGAAAATCACACTTTAGATTTAAGTGTATTATGTGCATTAGTACGTGTGCTAGGCAAAAAGTAAAATAGTTACAGAGCAGCACCTCGGCCCCCAATGATGATGGTGAATTTTACAGCATAAGCTTTACATATATGGACTAAAGGTCTGGAAGCTCTGAGGGGCAATCATTTTCGGGTTTGCCAGGGATCATCACTTTCCTCAGGAATTATGTGACTCCCCATGAAGTCATTCAGAAGTGGTTGCAAAAGAATGGAATTTCAACACAAGTTCCCTAAAACACTGCTAAAGAGCTGTATATATCTCCCGTTGTTCAAAAGTATGATTATGCAATTTCAACATTCCATATCATTTATCAAAATATATCTAGCATTAATTTTTACTTTATTTTCCATCTTTCCACAGTGCCATGCTCAAGTATAGAGGTCAGGTATATAAATAGTGTTGCACATGCCGTTCAACTGCAGAGCCTATACTGTGCATGGTCTGCAGACCCCTGCCCCCCAAGTTTCAGCCCACTGAGCCCAGTTAGAATTTTCCAAACAATGCCGCCATGCCTGTTATGAGAACCACCAATGCTGATCATGGGATCAATGTTAACAATAACATGTTGCTCGCCTGGAGTCTCAAGTCTTAGTGTTTGACATCAGGATTATGAAGCATGTCAGTGGGTGCTACAGCGCATTCCTGGGCAGGCAGGGCAGAAAGGACTTGACATCCTGGGTAGGTTTTACTTTATAATCAGGATTGCCTCTTGTAAATGAATCCCAGTACCAAATGTCGGCAAGTATGTACCAGCACTAACCATAGGTACAAATAAAGCACTGTCCCACACAGACTGTACACACTATATATTTTTTAGTTACATAGAGGAGCAACATTTGTAGCTCCATTATTTGGTTTTTACACATTTACTTCCTAAGCTGCAGTCCCAAAGTCAGATTCCTTGGAGCCCATTCACAGATTCACAAACACATCTGAGTACCTATGTCTGACTTACTCACTCAGATGGCTTGTTTTACAATTATAACATTTCAGTTTCTTTTCCCGACCGATCAAACTATGAATTTAACATGTGGAAAGCACATTACTGATGCATAATGTGGGGGCAGAGATATATTATATTGTTTGAACAATTTTGCCCATATGCATAGGAAGTGACTATTTCAGGCATTGGAAAGTAGGAGTAAACCCTCACGCTTTATACACATTTGCATGACACATTCCGACCCTATATACACTCAGATGTATTTTTGGCTTTAAATTTCTAACAACATTTTCATTAACAACCATGCTTCCCATTTTTAAATTACAGGCAAAATGCCACTTTATAGTCTTTTGGTGGGGCTAGAAGAAGCATACCAGTTAACACAGCAGCATACGGCCCCAGCCTTTCTGCATGATTGTAGGGACATTTGAGCTGTGGGGAACGCAGGTATATCGTGGGAGGAAGGTTATGCATGTTAGTGCAATGCGTCTAAGATCCATTCACACCCAGCGTGTAAAAGTGATCATGAAAGCCTACAAATCTCTGATTTGCTGCTTTCTTGACAAGGTTGATATATATATTTTGTAATTCAAAATGGATAAAATAATAATATTTGAATGTACACAGTGCAGCGATGTAAACCCATATTTCACTAGCAATAATAAAATATGGAAAGTATTTTAGGTTTCCCTCTGAAATATGGATTCTGTAAGGATTTGGGTGCCTTATATGGTATGGCTGCGCACCTTACCATGGAATACATTCACAAAACCTGTCTTGAGCCCAGTCAGGCTCATCTGTACAAACTTTAGTTCAACCCTGGTAGCTGTGACTTCGAGCAACAATGGTTAACAAAGTCATGCAACCTTAAAGAAATAGGACACTAATTTATAATAATAGATTATATTTTAATGAAGTTTTAGAGACCTTGATGAGCAAAATCATCTGGAGGGTTCCAGAGATGAAGATTTTTAAAAATATTATCACTTTTTTATAACCAACCACAAACAAGAATTGGCCAACAACAAGTTTGGAAAGTTTTCAAAAGTTTGTAAAAGTTAATTTGGCTACTCTGGCATGACTTGGATGAACATATCCAACAGAGTGCAGGTTTGGGAGGTAATTGGAGCGGATTTGGACAGTTATGTGGCCAGTAGAGCATTTTCGTGCACAGTACCAAACTTTACAGCACGACTGCAATGTGACTATGATGGAGTAGTCCTGATGCTGGGGATACAGAATGGAAAGAAGCTCAAGGATGCTCCGGGTCCTCTGTAGTCAACCGAGGTGCCTTTGTGGTGATACCTCGGTCCACGGGTAAGGTGGAGCGAATTTAGCCACAGAGTTAGGGGTCTCACAACGCCCTCTTGGATGTAGTAGCAGGCCAGCTTGCTGGGCCATTCTCCTTCTACAGCAGTCAGGCTAAAATCCTTTAGCAGGGCTTGTGTCCCTCAGAGGTCATTTACACTCCTCACCAGGTGGGCAGAAAACTGTCTGTTGACCAGTGCCCGTGTGAGGCCACTGGACCTGCTATGTTACAGAGTGGCAACTTTCCAAAAGTTGCATTACTTTAACTGTGATAGTAAATTCGACATGGGCATCAGGTCAGGTTTATTGCCACAGTTAATTTGATACCTTACAGTATCCAGTTAGAGAGTCCTATTCAGGAGTTAGCCAGGCTGGGATTATTGCCTATAACCCTGTGTTGGCCAATTGGGCTATTAAATGACAGTCACTCCCCATTTTTAGCTGCACTTTAAACAAACTTACTTTTCAAGTTAGGTGATCTAAAACAAATGTATGTTATAAAAAATACATAATGAGGAGCATGTTAACATAGTTCTATATTACCATTTTGGGGTTCTGGGAATATTTGCAAACCACTCTGCCTTAAGCGTGGAGGTCTATGTTGTCACCAGAATCTATAGATGTGATATTGAACAGTTAGTTATTACGTAACTCATTTTTTGACTGTTTTTCACTGGATTTCATTGTGTTTTCTATGATTTTCTTACGTTTAAACCATGACGATAGGGTGTGGGGCCTGCCAACCTTCTGTGGCCACCCAACACATGTTATGCACTGCCAAACTCTGTGCACAGCAAAGGTTGGACACAGGGTGTGGCCTGCGACCAGTCCCTCAGCCCTACCTCACCATGGTCATATAACCCAGGCTGCACATGGTCTTTGACTGTGTGGTATACTGGTTGGCTGCTGAGCCTGGTGCAATTGAGGAGTGTTAAGTCTCCGTCCCACGCTGCACAAGGTGTTGGTCTTACACAGCAAGGATTGACTGAAGGGCCCGGCCTGTGCCCATCCACTAGCACTCTCTAAGCAACACCATGCCATGGCACCCGCTGTGCACAACAGGGATTACCCGCAAGATCTGACCACAGGGCCTAGTTTTGCTGTTGTTGCTCAGCCCCCACTGCACATGGCCAAAGAGGTTGGCTGCATGGCCTGGCCTGTGACCAGGTCCTGTGCTCCTCCATTCAAGGTTGTTCATAGCCTTTGGCTGTTTGCAGCAGGGGTTGCCTGCCAAACCTCCATTGTGCATGAGGTTGTTGGCTGCAGACTGCTCACCGGGTTTGGCCACAGGGCCTGACCTGTGGTCAGGTCCTCCGTCCTTCCAACTGCCTTCCAAGCAAAGGATATCATATATTTTAGTGTTTGACTTCTCTTTTTTTCAGTTCTTGAAACTCACGAGTTGTAAGGAAGTCATCAGTCACGCAGAAAATGGCCATTGTATCCAGCACCTAAAATGGGCATTCACAAGCTCATGAGTGAGTGGTGGCTCATGCGTCTCACCTGAAAGTGGGACTTTTTCTCCATAATATCTGCAGAATTTTCACGTCTACATCACTGTGATGTAAATTAGAACTGTAAATGGAAATGAATAGGACACTCTTCACCCAACTGGTATATACTCAACCTGAAGCCCCATTGACATAGTATTGATGCCTAGAATTCATCAGTGGGTACCCTTTCTATCCTTCATATAAGGGAAAGCTCTAACCTTTTATAAAGATTTAGAGGCCAGTCTGAGCTATACATCTTTTGTTATGAATAATAAAATGAATCTGTTTTGAAAATGGAGTCACCGCCATGAAGCAACCAAAGGGTGGCACTGCTGGTTACTCATATATCTGGTTGTGTGCTGAGGGATGAGACCAAGATAATAAATCAACAACTGGACCATAGCCTTAAGCTCAACAGTCAGGATCACAAGCAGAAATGGCTCGATTTACAACTGCTAGGCATTCTTGTTTTATGTCACCTGTTTTTATTAGCATTTTGTTTGCAACCATATATAGAGATCATGGAATATGATACCATTACAAACCAGCAGGAGTTCTCACACTGAACAGGGTTTGGCTGGAAATGCATAGTGGCAAAAGGGAGGCAACAGAAAACCTCTTCTCCAGGAAGAAGGGGTATCACCAGGATACACCCCAGAAGCGAGGGTCGAACCATCAACCCGGCCACCAGTCCAGACCCACCCGACCAATCATCCAGTGTCTGTATATTTTTGTGGGGACAATTGTGAACTGTCAAGTCCCATACCGTAAAATGCCTTTCTCCTGCCTCACACCTTCTTCAATTTCCTAGGGCACCCTCTGGCTGTGTACCCCACCCTCTCTTCCCATACATATATCCTTTCTGGTGAGCCATCTTATTAGGCATAGTCAGTGCACTCCATGCCTGGGTAGTATCCCTGTTTACAGACTCTAGACCCAGTGGGCAAAACTCAAGTTTCCTATGAAGCATGTCAATGTCCCCCGGAAATCCCATAAGAACACATTTGGGGTTGTGTGGGATTTTCTGCTCCAGTACATCCCCCAGTTCACTCAGTATACTCTCCCAGTATTTCTGGATCTCCGGACATTCTCACAGCGTGTAAAAGAATGACCTATTGGTGTTGTACTTTGACTCTTGCTCTAGGCAAGACTGCTGGTTTAGGTATGACAGCATTTTTGTTTGTAGGTGACCAGGCCAATCCTACAGCAAGTCACAACTGTCGTCCCAACCCTCCCGGCTCACAAGCAGTACCTCATCAAAAACTCAAACAGTAAAAGGTGATTTGTGGCAACCTTTACACCTGGACTCAAGAGTGCGACATCTCAGGGAGGTCGTAGTTAAGCGGAGATTACCCCTTGAACAACATGTCTCAGTCACACACAGGCAATGAAGGAGATGCAGTAAAGTTTTCAATAGGTTTTATAACAAGTCTGCAATCTACTGTAAAATGCCTGGGCTGCAATGATTAGGATAATCAGCAATGCAAGAAACAGAATGGTAAATACGAGAGTCTTGAATACAAAGACCGCCACCATCTTGCAATAACTTGAAATATGTAATAGAGGTGAAATAGGTCCTAATGCCCTAGCATGATGAACCTAATCTCTAACCTAAAGAGAGCTAGGTGTGTTAAACCTAATCTGCCACTAACATGTCCATGAGAAGAGCCCACCCAAACCTTGTTACCTTGGAATAAGGTCTCTAAATCAGACTCCGATGTGTAGCATGCATAGTGTTGATGGCATCTGGTAGGAATCCCTCAGATTATCTTGTCTGTGTGAGAAGTATTTATACAGATCTTGTAGGACTCCTGACACAGGTATGTTCCCAAACAATAGATAAGAAGCCATGCTTGGGGCAGCAATTATATAAACACTTCCCTGAAAAGGTACATAATGTTACTGTCACACGAAAGTGGGAAAGTACATGATGTGAATACCTACGTATTCCATTTATCTTTGATGCTGATAGTGATGCCTTCTAAAGACATAAACATGGCTGCCATCTTGGATGAAATAATTACATAAATGTGCTAAAACTGAGCAAGCTAAGTAGGTTAAATGTCACTAGGTGATGGGGGCACAGGCCTGCAAGCCAAAGGCTAAGCTAAACACCTGATTTCCATTAAAATTAAATAGGATCCACTACATTGGGGTCTCGGCATCTCAGGCAGTCAGTCCTGTGGTTTTTCCTCATCTTGTAGTGTCCGTCCCTTGCAATATACACCCTATGTATGAACTACAGTTGGATTAGCTGGAATCATGCCCTAATATTGACATTGCAGGGGTGCATCAAGCCCACTTCTTAGTCCACGTTTTCCATGTTTCGCAAGTCTTGTTCCAGCTGCCGTCGAAGGTTACAGAGACCACCTGGAATATGACGGATGATTAATGTATATATGGTGGAGGCTACTCCTTTCCCTTGCAGACCTCCCAGTAGATGGCATTCAAGAGGGGATGCATCAGGTAGTTCAGACCATTCAAGAGCATCAGCGTGTAAAGCATTTCTAAGCTGGGTGTATTTGTAGAGTTGCGTATGTGAGAGCTAATTTTCTTCTTCCAATCTTTAAAAAGATTTGATCCTCCACTATGTCCCCCAGACTGGAACTACCAATCAGATCCCAGCGGGCAAAGCCCTGCAGTTTGCCAACCTCTCGTAGTACAGTGTCAACCGATAGCGACATGCCCTTCGTGGCTTTCCTATTCCATCCATCCAAAGTTCTTGCTCTATCCCAGGTAGCAAAGACTGCTTGTGCCAGAGCCAATAGGCCCGTCCAGCCCTTCCAATCATGGACATAGTGAATCCAGATGGGCTCAGTCATGGAGCACTTATCCAAGCAGACATCCCAGCCCCCCCTCGGCCATGCACCCAGTTGTAGCTCACTTGGGAGGCCCAGTAGTGTGCCCTCAGGTGTGAGAGAGCAATCCTGCCATTATATGCCGTTATATACCAATTGGTACAGAGTTCTCAGAGCTATCCCCAGGGTCACACCGTCCCAGAGAAACAGGTGCACTCCTTTGTCAAGTCAGGTGAAAAATGATTCCAAGATCGGAAAGGGCGTATTCTGCTTGACGTACAGGAGTTTCGGGAGGGTGATTATTTCACGAACGACTGCTCTCTGCCATCTAGCTATGTCACCCTGCAGGTTCATTAGCTGGGACTCTAGATTCTCCTCTCGGAAAAACTGTGTGCTCAGTTTGACATAGATATCTAGGTTTTTCAAACCGTATGTTGCAAGTCTGTAACCACTTTCCAATCTGCAAGAGCTTTGCCCACTTCACATGTAGCCAGTGCAGTCCTTGAAAGTCTCAAGCTTTTCCAGAAGGGACTCTGCCACTGTGCCATGTCACTCCCAGCACTCATAAACCTTGGTCAAGTGGTTCAGGGGTTCTGTGCACAGAATAAACAGGAGGTGGGAAAGTGGGCATCCTTGCCTGGTCCCCTGTCCCAGTGGGAAGGGTTGTTAAAATTACCCCATCTTCACTGATTGCCACCTTGTGGACATTGTACAGGTGGGCCACTCAACTAGCAAAAATGTGGTTTGAAGCCAAAGCCTCTCAGCACCGCTAAAAGGTAGGGCTAGTGTATTTAGCTGAATGCCTTCTCGGTATCAATGGAGGCAATCGCTGGAGGTCGGGAGATATCTTTCATTGCATCCAGATAGTTATGCAGGTGCCTGGGATTTCTGTCAGGTGCATCTACACTTCATAAAAGCTGTCTGGTTCTGATGTATCAACCCAGCTATCACCTCATTGAGTCTATAGGATAGGATGGTTGCCAGTAGTATGATCTCTGCATTAAGTAGAGACATTAGGGCAGATTTAAGAGCCCCTTGCGTCACTTAGCACCGCCTTAGCATCATTTTTTTTACGGTAAGGTGGCCTTTTTCCCACGTCATATGTGCAAAGTGGCGTAATGCATGCATTGCACCACTTTGTAACCCCTTGCGCCACATTATGACTGCGACAAGCATAATGTATGCAAGGGGGCATTCCCCCGTTAGGAGACCCCAAAAAATAATGCAGTGAAATTTAAAAGATTTCACTGCACCATTGTTTCTGTAATTTTTTTACGCCTGCTCGGAGCAGACCTTAAAATAAATCACCCATTTTTATCAATGAGCCTCCTTGCACTTTGTTACGCTAGTGTCAAAATGTTTGACGCTAGTGTAGCAAAGCGCCATAATAGCGTAAAAACTGTTGATGCTATTGTTCTAAATACCGCCATTGAGTGTCGTATTTTAAATATGGCGCACACATGGTGGCATTAGGGGGGGCGCAAGAAAAGTGGCACTGCATCCAATGCCGGTTCTTAAATTTGTCCCCTTGATTAGTATGAGACATTGGCCCTCATAGGTGGAAACTGGCATTTGGCCGCCATGCGGCCAAAATACCGCTTCCCGCATTCCGACATTCCTGCTGGGCCGGCGGGCGCTAGCCAAGTTAGCGCCGGCCGGCCCAGCGGGAATGGGGGCCGCAACACAGGTGCCGGCTCCGAATGGAGCCGGCGGTGTTGCGGCGGTGCGACGGGTGCAGTTGCACCCGTCGCGCTTTTCACTGTCTGCTAGGCAGACAGTGAAAAGCTTCATGGGGCCCTGTTAGGGGGCCCCTGCACTGCCCATGCCAGTGACATGGGCAGTGCAGGGGCCCCCAGGGGCCCCAGGACACCCCTTACCGCCAGCCTCTTACTGGCGGTGAAAACCGCCAGAAACAGGCTGGCGGTAAGGGGGTCAGAATCCCCAGGGCAGCGCTGCTTGCAGCGCTGCCCTGGCGGATTCGCCCAGCTGGGGCAAAAACGGCGGGAAACCGCCGGCCCCGGTTTTCTGACCACGGCTTTACCGCTGCGGTCAGAATGGGCTTGGAAGCACCGCCAGCCTGTTGGCGGTGCTTCCGTCATTCGTGGCCCTGGCGGTCTTGGACCGCCAGGGTCAGAATGACCCCCATAGTGTGACCTCGGTTTTCCTTCTTTATTTGTCACTGTAATCAGGGCATCCTGCAGATCCATAGGGAGCCTCCCCCTTGTGCGGGCAACCTCGTACATCCCTAGCAAGTGGGGAAACACCACAGCCCCCAGTCTTTTAAAAAGCTCCTCTGTGAACCCATTAGGACTTAGGGGGTTATTACAACTTTGGAGGAGGTGTTAATCCGTCCCAAAAGTGACGGTAAAGTGACGGATATACCACCAGCTGTATTACGAGTCCATTATATCTTATGGAACTCGTAATACGGCTGGTGGTACATCCGTCACTTTACCGTCACTTTTGGGACGGATTAACACCTCCTCCAAAGTTGTAATAACCCCCTTAGTGTTTTCATACTATGCAAGGACATAAGTTCCTCCAATAGCTCCTCAAGTGGGAGATAATTTTCAAGCTTTACAACCACATCTCTGTCAAATTGGGGAACAGCAAGAGGGTTCAGGAACTTCTCTGCTTCCTTGTCCCTCTGTGGCCTCTCTTTATAGAAGGCAAAGTAGTACTAGGCACATTCCTTGAGTATCTCCCCTGCCTGTGTTATCTTGTCTGCAGTCTGGGTGACAATATTTCCCACCCATCAAGTCTCTTCCTTGCAGCGTATCCACACCAGCAAGCTCCATGCCTTATCCCCTACACAGTGATACTCAAAGTATGGGCCAGGGGGCCGCATGTGGCCCTCCTTACCTTTACATGTGGGCCCCTAGGCAACAGCAGCACTGGACTCGACTCAGTAGGAACATTAAAAAGATGTTAAAAAAACAGACAAACATTTCTTTAAAGGTTAATTTAAGTTAAAGAAAATGCGTAACTCGGGTGTTCGGCCTAGCTCCCATTTAGAAATACCTTTGTTTTTAAAGAAATCTTGCAGCAAAAGAATAAAAAATATGATAAAGTCTGTAAGAGGCAAGTCAGTTGTTATGTGCACTATTGGGTAGCCTGTGTTTATATTATACATGAATAACGTTATGGTTTATTAAATCAAACATAGGAGAAGGTTTTGTACTGCACCCATCATGAAGTCATGTATTTTGAGATCCTGGTATATAATAATGAAAAAGGAGGGGAGGTAAAATAAAATAATTACCTAGGTTCACACAATTTAGTTAAGTGGAGAAACTGGGATTTATCCCAAGTTTTTGCTTTCACATTGTGCAATTCAGACACTAGATATATATGCTACACTCCTCCTACACCTATCGTATCACCCCATCCCCTAACCCTCACCCTGCTGGCATCAATGCGCCCCTCCGTCACATCACTGACCAAACTTTGGGGGCCCTCGGAAAATGTTTGCAAGTACCCATGCCCTACATCAAAGACTCTCCATTGTACTGAGAGATATTGGTGATGAGCTGCTTCCTCTGCTGCATCTTGGTATTCCTTTCTAGGAGTTTCCCAGTGCCTGAGGATGTCTGTCTCTGGCTGGAATAACACTTGCCGCTCTAGGAGTTGGACCTGGTGTTCCAGGGTTAGAATTTGTTCTGCCCTGGTCCATTTCTTGTGCGCTGTTAGTATTTGTATTTTATCGCATAGAATGGCTTTCTGTGCTTCTCATACCACCATTGTAGATTCAACCAAGTAAGTACACAATCAGGTCTGCCCAGATCTGTGTCACCATTCTTGAATCATCTAGTTCCTACATGTTAAGTCACACCGGCGGCTTGCCTGAGCCCCAGAGAAAAAGAAGTAAGCCCTGTCAATCGGATGCCTCCGTCGCTAAAGATCTCTAAAGATCAGTTAGCCCCAGTGCCCTGACACATTGCGACAGTTGTGTTTAGTGAGGGTCCTTATTCGTTGCTGGCCTTGATCTGTATATTTCCAGCTTCACAATGACATTCCATTCCCCTCCCACCAGTAGTGTGGTGATCCCTGCTTCAAGTAGTATTAAACTCACTTTCTCCATCACCACCTTCTGTAGGCGTGGGGGAGCGTAAAAGTTGATAACTGCAAAACCCTGTGATCCTCGATCTATGCTGTTTCCCCAGAACCACGCCATCAGGGTCCCACCATTCCCTAGTTATCTTGAAGAGAGGGCTCCTTTTAGCCAGCATCTCCACACACCCCTGAATCCTCGGGAGACTCTAGCGTGTTCAAGGGGCCTGTAGTGGCCAATGCCCAGTAACTTACACTTTTTCCCCAACAAGTGTGTCTTCTGTAAGAAGACCCCGTCCAGGGACATCCATTTGATAATGTGCTACCACTCTTGATCTTGTTACCCTGCCCGTTCACATTCCATGTGAGGATTTTAAGATCTCCAATCCCATACCCCACTGCCTTCATTTTGAGTTACCAGGGCTGCCCGCAGGATTCTCCAGCCATCACAACCCCTTGCATAAAGCTCTGCGTCAGCCCTGTTATTCATGTGTCTGCTCAATAACCTAGTGAGACCCAACTCCCCACCCAAACTCCCACCTCACATTTCCTACATATAAACCAGAACATGCTTACCCCAAACTGAGCAAAGATATGTTGCCCACCTGTCCCAGAAACCTAAAACAGTAAAGAAACAACAAAGTAGTAGGGACTGCCAGGTATGGTGAAACAAGATTTTGTCCAAGGTAAGATTAGATCTGAATCAAGGTTAACTGCAGAAGGAGTCTTTTTTGTCACCACTCCTCTCCCCAGCCTGCATAAACGTGAACAAGATGGGCAAACTCTCCATCACACACTTGAAACCTGAGGTCTCCAAAGCCATCAAATCTCCACAATGTCCCTGCTCTCCGGACCGTTCTCATGATATCTTCCGCTGTCATTGGGTTCACCACCGGTCCTGGACCAAAGGGGTCCACCGTGGATTTCACCTCTGAATCAGATATGACCCGTGAGGTCCATAGGTTGTCCATTGTTGTTGAGTCTTGGGAATTTCAGGTGGTTGCCACCTTTTCCGCCATCTTGACTCTCTCAGTTCTCGCCTAAGGTATTGAGGGGTGGCTGGCGAAGGTAGAGGTGCCCTCCTGTCTGCCACGGTCATTGCCAGAGGTCTGCCAGGTGTTTTACCACCTTTCCAGCAACGCACCTCCTGCTTCAACCACTGCCAGACATCTCCCAGTGTTGTGAAGAAGTGTGCACAGTTATCTTTAATCACCTGCAGTTTAGCCGTAAACAAAAGCACAGATTGCAGGCCTAGATATCTCAATGTTGCCTTTATCTCCAGAAAAGACCTCCTCTGCCTTTGGACCAGTAGCTTGAAATCAAGGAAGTGATGAACCATATTACTGTCTGTTATCTAAAGGACATGGGCCCTGGCAACCTGCAGGATCTGGTCCCAGTCCTTGAAATTCGGTAGTCTTGTGACCATAGGCCTGGGCTGGGACTCCAGGGCTGGAGGGAGCACCTGGACTCTGAGCATCCTCCCCATGGAGAACAGGGCAGAAGGCAGCCATCGTAGATATCTGTGATGAGTAACTGCTTCAGATAGAGCTCTGGGGACTGTTCCTCAATTTTTTCTGGAGAGCTGCTATCCTGATTTTATTGTTGCATGAGTGGCCCTAAGCTTGCTCCACTGGGAGCTTCTTTACCATAGATGATAAGTCCCTGAGCTGGGCCGTCATGGCTTCCAGATAAGTGGTTACCGGACCCAGCATGCCTTTCCCCTCTGTGACCCTGGAGGCAAATTTCGTATGGCCCAGCTTGAAGCATGTGATGGCCCCCAGAATCTTTCCCAACTGGTCTGCTTGGAGAACCAAGGCAGTCCCAAGTCCCCATAGTCCGGAGTGTAGGTTCATACTGGTCATCCCATCCAGACTGGGGTGGTGTTGGGGCCCCTTCATGGCTAGGGTCCGGCCTGCGTTCGATTTATCCATGACTGGTTCACAGTACAAGGGCTGGTCTCTTGCGCACAAATACCACAGCAACGGTAGGGGGCAGTACTGCACACCACAGGCACACACTTCCTCTTTGATATCAGGCAGAAGCAAAACCCAGTGAAGAGAGCCGCTCCAGGTATTGCAAGTTCCAGTAGGGGCATCCGTCTTCCTCGGTCCAGGCAGAGGGTCTTGATTCAGTCTTTGGGCTCCGCTGTCTCTACCAGTGGGTGCCCACCAGCTCCTGGGAGCTCAGCACTACCCATGCCAGTTTCTTTCTGCAGGTCGGCCAATGTGCCACAGGAGTTGGCCTGCTCGGACGGTGCCCCAGCCTCCTCCAAGATCCGCTGCATGACTCTAGTCATCCCACCCTGCTTTATCAATCGGCACTCACCATCCTGCTCTCAGATTGTATGGGGTAAGGGGGCCATGCTCACCTCTGGCGGGGGAGGCACACCCTATAGTAGTCACCAGGTATTACTACTACCTCCAAGGCTCTACTGGGCCGCGGCCTGATGTTTCCTTGGTGCCACGACCCAGCAGACAGTCCGCCATCTGCAGTGCCTTTGCCCTCCCCAATGCTCTAGGAAGCACTTCCAGGCAGGAGGGCGTCTCAAGGGGAGGGGTCATTGGCTCACAGGATTGCTGCCAGGGTTTGGCTGAAAAACTCAGAGGTGTGCATCCTACAAGCAATTCGCACACCAAAGGTAATATGTGGGAGGTTCTAAGTATGGGTTGCCTTTTGAGCTTGGGAACACAAACTAGTCAGTGTACTAGCATTTACAAATCAAACCCCAAGCCTTTCCTTCGAAATCTGGTGGCAGTGTATGGGAAGGCTTTTTAAATGGTGAAAAATGTTTTGACTTTTAGAAAAAAAAGAAAATCCGTGCACAATTCCGCAGTGAGGAGAAGTAGTGGCAAAAATTGTCACATGACAGTCCCCGTTGTTAGTTCAGAAAGATTGAACTGTCGGAATGCTTCCCTACAGTGCTTAATTTGTAAATAAAGAGGTGCCGGTGCCCAAAGCTCTGCTCAAACCCACGGCTGCTGCAATTAAATGTGTGAATACGGAATACTCAGGCAGCCTAATCCTGAACCAATCTGGGGCCTCTTCAATCCATATAAAGCCACTCCCTGCCCCTTTAGCTCACTCTTGCAGCTTTCTATTTTCTCTCTTTGTGGCGCTTTTTCGTTTTTCCCTTATGTGTCTTTTGCTCGCAGCAAATGCTTGAGGCAGAAGAATAAGCCCCGGCCCTCAAATATAAGTGCCGGTGCTCAGCAGCGGAAACAGCAAGCACAAATTAAGCACTGCTTCCCTACGTGTACGGGGTTGATTTAATCTAAAAAATATGCCAAACAGATGCCTGAATGCTGTGGAGTGTAGCATGTACCAAGCTTCCCATTATTAAACTCCGAACAATAAAATACCATCATAGTGACTGCACTAATTAGAATTCGGTAAAATTCAGTAAAAAAGCACTTTTTTAAAATTAAAAAAAATCACAGGTTCTTCCAGTTTCGTTCCAAACAAATTGAAGCAGTTTTCATGAACATGTACACCTTTCATGTTTGTAAAATGAGTCAAATTATATGGGGGATGGTTGAGCTGGGTCCGATTCAGAGAGCTGAAAACTTTTACTAGACGCGTGCTGGCGGTGCCACAGGGTGCTCCACGTTTTTGTGTCATGAGGAGGTGGGCATCCCTTATATTGAGGATGGCATTAAATTAGCTCTGTGATTATTGTGGCAGGCTATCTGGGCAAAATACACTGTTTCTTTGAATTGTTCGATTATAAATGATTGTTTGGACTTGGATGGGGCCCTTAATATCTTGTGGCTTGCTTATATTAAATTAATGTTGGAGCAGATTGGACGTTTAGACCTCCACCTAAAACCTGTAGCTCCTTTTCTAAAAAGAGTTTGAAAGAGAAGTTTGTGGCTTGGAGGTGGACGGTGCGAGCTGCGGCTGATCTGCACAAATTATCGGTTCAAATGTATTGGCAAATTCCCTATCAGTAAGAGAGTCAACCCTGTTTGTGTGAGATACAGAATAGGCAGCACCGCTTTATCCTCACAAGGTTTCCCTTTCATTTCATTCCCCTGATCAGTGCTTAATTTGTGCTTGTTGTTTCCGGTGCTGAGCACCAGCACTTATTTTTTAGGGCCGGCGCTCAGTCTTCTGCCTCACGCATTTACTGCGAGCAAAATACACATATGGGAGAGACAGAAGCTAAAAACGAAAAAGCGTCACAAAGGTAGAAAGCAGAAAGCTGCAAAGGTGAGCTGAAGGGGCAGGGAGTGGCTTTAAATTGATTTAGGAGGCCCGAGATGGCTTCAGGATTACACTACTTCTGTATTCCGTGCTCGGACATTTAAATGCATCAGCCACCTGTTTATGGGGAGGGCTTTGGGCACTGGCACGTTTTTATTTACAAATTAAGCACTGCCCCTGATGGTGGGTTTTCCTCCCAAGTGTAATTCGCATACCGATTTAGCTTCTTGCCCTTGTGAAGGTAGCTCGTGCAGTCAACTTTACATATTATTTTTTTATGTCCTTTGTATTGCACTCCTAGAAAAAAAGCTCTTGAGCCCACTGCTCAGGGCTATGAATCTTCGGCACTGCAAGCCAGCACTGTCGTTTCTACAGCAGCTGCAGTCACCTTTGGTGTGCCACACTGTTACAAATTGTTTTGGGCAGGTGGTGTTTTTAAGATGAAGTTTGCCCAGTTGACTTCTGCCAATGATGTTTTCTTTTTTAGTTGATGGTTTATAATGTAAGGAATGTGTTTACTCTCTTTAGTTGTTTTTACATATTTTTATGTACTATTTATTATTAATGGTTTTTATTTGTCATGTGCTTTTCTGCTGCGGAAGTGCAGCACATAAAGTTTGATTGATTGATTGAATCAAATTATATTTATGTCCGTATGCACAATGCAACACGTTTCTCCATTTTTCAGTGTTTACGTTCATCTGCATTTGTCAAGTGAGCATCTTAAGAAAGATACAAATGTTTTAATATTTATCTTAAATTGTGTTCCCATATACAGGGCCACTGGCAATATGCAACTGTGCAGCCGCTGCCTTTTTCGCAAAACTATGAATTTGACGCCTTTGCCGCATAATCCTTCATCTGCGGCACAATCTGTTGATTTTAACCAAAGAAATTTGTTACTAGCTCAAACGTCCAAAAGTTACTTTAAAACACACTGACGTGTTCCCGCCCAGTGGAAGGTCCTTTGCAAAAATTGACTGGTTACCATTCGGTTGCTTTTTGCTGTGTTTAGATATTATATTGGTACTAATAAGATGCAGCCAATGCAGCGACAAGTGTAAAAATTACAAAATAATGAAGTAATATTATTACAAAATGTGCTGCATTATGATGCATAATTAGCTTTCCCTTGACATAATTTACTCAACTCTGCCACATAATTTGGCCCTTTCCTGCCGGTTAATACCAATAGCCCTAACTGTTATTATTTTTCTATTCCCCAAATTTCTGAATATATTCTCCCTTCTATATATTTTGTCTGTGGTCCTGTAGTTGCAAACTGCCCAAAAGTAGCACATCAAAACCGGTGTGTGTTTGGTAATTTGTCAAATGAGTTTTCTGGATGCATAAGACGAAATGTATTCAGTCTTCCTAACTATTTTTTTATTTTTTCTGATTGCTTCAGATAGACAAACCAAAGGTAAGGCAAATAGTGTAAGAAAAATGTAATTAAAGTTGTTTAATATATCATTGAAATGTATGTGTGCAATGTGGCATTATGTGTATTGTGCTGTCTTTATTTGCTATACTTTCATCACAATAAAGTGTTAAATAAACCTAGTTCTCATTACTCTACTGAAACGCCCTGTAGTTGAACTTACAGCACCTTGAGAGGAAATGGGCCCTAATGCAAGCGGCTAAAATGAGCCCCTCGCCCACTCTTGGTTGCATAGTAAAGAGCAGCCAAAATTGGGTTGCATTGGGCCTCTCACAGTCATGTTCCCAGTACAACCACACCTGCTGCACCACTGATAGTTTCTCACCATGTAGGCTCAATATTTGATCACTTAAATTTTCTTTTCAGTTTTACTCCCCATAATTTCTTTTATTCATATCAGCAGAGACTGCCTTTCTTTAATTGTTCACCTTGAGGACAGCAGTTGGCACTAACTTACGTGCTAAGCACGGCTTCCTGCAACTTTCCTGAATAATATGTTGTTCTTCCTTTCTTTTCTCTCCTATCAAAAAAGCTATGTTATATAATGTCCTTGTCATGGCACACTGTTATAAGGCTCTTCTTTTTCCATGTGTTAGAAGGCTGTTGTCACTGAGGGACAGATTTCTCGACATCAATTTAATCGCTTAAATCCATTTGTCCATAATAACTATTGGGAAGGTTATGTTCCCTTCTTAAATTCAGCATTGCCTTCACACTGTAAACCTGATAGCTGCACGTTTTGCCCATGTCATTAAAATTATGCCTGGTCTACTTGTAAAATGTTAGTCAATGAAACAAAGTACAGGTTTAGGGCCTTATTTAGAGATTGACGGATGAAACATCTGTCACAAATGTGGTAGATGTCCCGTCGGCCTTCTTACAAGTGCATTTAGGCCAATGGCACTTATACTACTGGTAACAGGGTATGTATCATGTTCTGATGGAGTATCACAGCTACCGAACTCCAAAATAAGAAACTAAGGGCCTGATTTAGAGTTTGGCAGACAGGTTAGTCCGTCACAAACGTGACAGATATCCCATTAAAATTACAATTTCCATAGGATATAATGGAATCGTAATGTGGCAGACAGGAAACCTGTCACGTTTGTCATGGAGTAACCCATCCTCCAAACTCTAAATCAGGCCCTTAGTTTTCTAAAATGATGGCCAAATTGCAAGTCCCATTTAAAATACCATCATGGAAATCCTACTCATCAATATGGTGTTTAGTAATGTTTTCGTGTCCTTGCATTTTGGAAAGCTGTCACCTAGATTTTCTTTCACATTTTCTATGTATTGCCGTAAACATGTAAAAAGGCAGCTCGTCCAGATGACCTTGGTCCTGCTAAAAACTGGAGGCATTTGTTCCAGGAATAAGAACCAGAGTTATGGTTTCACAGAAGCAACATTTTCCAAATATAAATTGGCCATTCCATAGCGGCCTATAGGTGATTAACATGTAATCGCCAGGTAATGTTGCAACCTGCTATTACCAATATCCCTGGTATGGTGGAGACTGTAGTCATTTTTTGTCGTGTCAGATGCAGTTATGTGATTTGGTAATGTGCTGATTCACCTCATTTATAGTAGAGAGTTTTCAGAAAATATGCATCTAATTTGGTGTTTTATGGCTTACTTCATTATGTGATGTCTGCCAGTGATCTTTGTACAAACCTTTATGTTCAGTACCTAGCTGCTATCCACTGACAATAATGTTCACAATAATTGCTATCTTCCCAAGTATTGTGATGCGTGTTAGTGTGCGTGTACTACATCTGATCAGTCAAGAGTTTGCACAAGAGAGTCACAGAAAATCTGTGACATCCAGCTAATCATAGAAGTACAAAATAGGATGTTGCTGAGGACCAGCAATGAGAGGCATTGCAATAGTAGATTTATTTGTTTCCTCCTATTAGGGTGGTGGTATCACAACAGTATTGAACATAAAGGGAATTACTGATGGAGTGATCTGGAACGCAGAAATAACTCTTGTCCTATATATCAGCACTGTCCATGTCAGACTAGTATCTCCAAAACAACCCAAGCAAAGCTTTTTAATCACTACTTTCGACACTGTGCAATTCATTTCAATGTTATCTTGGAGCAGCACGTTGATACCAAATAGGCCCAATGAATAATTGACGTTCCTACAGGTTCCTGAATCCCAAATTCTAATTCTTGTAATATTGAAGAGCACTTTGCTGGATCTATGTGCAAACAAGGATCCAGTTTAGGAACAATAGGCCTATTTATGATTAGTTTCCATCAAGGAAACTGCATCAACTAACCATTTGCTATGTATCACCAAGAGGATTTGCGTAGCATCAGCAATTTATATGCCTGACAATTAATGACTACCTTACGTGTATCCATTATGGAATATGAAATCTCGTTCAGAATCGCCAACCAACTCAATTATGTGATACTTCTGTGACTTCAGTCAAATGATTGGATGGTTCAACATTTGAGTCTTCTCTAGGAACCTCGGTGAAGACACTCAAAATGACTGAGCTAATTAAAAAGCTATTCTGATTAACTGAGGGTAAGTTGGCTCATTCCAGTTTCTAGAGGAATTGTGACTGCACGGCAACTCAATAAAAAGTGCCCAGTAGTGGTTTAGTACTTAGTACTATCCTACCAAGCATATTTATTATTTATTAGTTACACATACTGTTAACTTAATCTTGATTTTGTGGCCATCCTGCTTTAAAAGAGCCAAAACAGGCTTATGAGGGTTCTAAAGCTCTAAAACTGTTTAGTCATCTGTATTACACAGATCAGAGACTGAATAAGAGGAAGACCAGATCATTTGTAGGTTTTAGAATATTGTGCACAAACCTTTTAGGAAACCTCAGAATTAACACAATCATCAAGGGAATACAGCTTAAAAATTAGACACATGTTAAATTATCTTTATTCAAAGCTAGTATGAAGTAAGGCTAGATGAACTGGAAGATGACCGAAAGATATTAGGATGATTAGCGCAACTTATAGGGCGCAGCAAGAAATCAAAGGTCGTCTGCATTGTGCGCTCACACAGTCATTATTTCTGTTTAGTGTTTGGCAGATATGGGATGTCGGCAAAAATTGTCAGATTTCTTTCGAGTCAGTTTTGGTTTCAGTGTGTAAATATAGAGGAAGGTACATCTGCCAATTTTTGACTGATGTCCTGAATCAGTCACACTCCACCTATCGCCCATACTCTACAACTGCCCAGTTAAAACAAAGGAGCAGATGAGCAGATTAAATTTGGTCAAGAAGGTGAGATTCTAAAAAATACTTCCTCAACATTTTTCAGAATAAAAGCAGCTTTAATTGTGAGGTATACACAAAACCTATTAGCACACACGTTGAGTAATGTGTCTGTTGGGAAGAAAAATATGAAAAGTGTTATGAGAAGGTCACATAGAGAAAATATAAGTGGTGTGTAAGCTTGGTTCACCAAATCCTCCAAGGTGACTAAAAATGGCACATTGCTGGTAAAAGAGCTGGCAAATGGAATTACAGGTCTGATTTAGTCTTTGTCGGAAGAGAAACTCCGTTACAAACGTGACGGATATCCTTTCCCCTGTATTGCAAGTGCATTATATACTATGGCACTTGTAATATGGCTGACGAGATATCTGTCACATTTGTGATGGAGGATCCCATCTGTAGAACTCTAAATCAGGCCCTAAGTGTTTAGAAAACAATGTTTGTATCATGCACACTTTGATACATATAGTTGTGTACTGCACTTATCTTTACTCTTTTATTGCAGACTGCTATACAGTGGGCTATAGTCAATCAAGCCTGATCCATTTGGTGGGGCCATCAGATTGCACATTGCATGGCTTTGTACATGGTGGTAAGTAACTGACATATTATAGTATTATAGTTATGGTTTCGCTATTAACTCTTTTCAGTTTGTAATAGATGTTGACTTCGGTCTAAATCCAAATGCAACTCTTAAGAAAATTCTGGTTTATTTAGATGAATTCTCGCTGTAGATTTGTGATAACACAGACACATTTCCACACTTTAGATTCATGTAAAACCTGCAAGGTGCAGAATAATTAAAATTTCAATGTGCTATCAGCAGTGTGAAACTTGTAATGTCTTGATGCTTGAACATCTGTTGCAAAATAATAGGTTTCACTTAGAGGTTCTATCTAAGAGCTGAAATTATGGTGCGATAGAAATCTGATTACACCTAAAATTATCCAAAAATGTATATTAAATGTGCCATGTCAATGATAATGAATGTGGACAAGTAACACACTATTTGGAGCAAGAGTACTGACAAAAACACTTTCAGTTCTTTATTGCTACAGTGCAATGATCAAACACATGAATACCTAATCAAAACAGTTCTTAATATCTAAAATTTCATTTTAAAATGAGTTAACAGAAGAAAAGAAATTGAACTACACTCACAAAATGTCGTTATTGTAATTCTGTCTCACTGCATGAATTTGAACCTGTGTGCTCTGGATATAGTTAAATACCTTAGGTCTTCATGTATTCACGTCAACATAGCGATTTTCAAAATAGTGATAGAAAATGGCTGAAGAGAATTACACCAAATTTAACTGAAAAAAAGATCTTTACTCAGAAAGGTACTTTATGTAATTTGATATAAACCTGTTCAACCGATTTAGAGAAATTACAGTTTAAAAAAACAGAGCTAGCTAGTGTCATTGGACTCCCAAGGGAGTCCTGAGGGAGTCAAGTAGGACAAAATGGCAAATGAAGTACTGAGGGTTGTGACTGATTGGCAGCAATCTGAAGAGGAATATTGTGACCACCATTGCATAAATTAGGGACTTGGTCCCAGGGTCCTGAGTGTTCAGTAACACCCCAAAACCATAACTCTTGGCTCTTGGGGGTGGGGAGTTGTTCCCAGATCCTTTCTGGCCACAAATAGCTAAAAAAAACATTTTGGGTCATCCTAATCCTTAGGGACCCTCTCGAGGGAGGATTTTTTTAAAAGTAATTTGTGGGGTGTTGGCCACCAGTGGGGGAAATTGATTGCCCTAGGAGGCGGGCATCAGGGCCTGGCCACAGGCTATGCACAGTGGTGGGGTTATAACTGATATTTTCATTTAACTATGACTTCATTTGAACCTTTAGATTTTGTTCATATATATATATATATATATATATATATATATATATTTTTTTTTTTTTATATATATATATATATATTTATATATATATATATATATATATATATATATATTATATAGATATATTGGTTCACACAACATGCACACACACACACACAGATATATTTATATTTATTTTAGCATACATTTAGATACATTAAGTGTTATCAGAAAGACAAATACAAATGTAACCTTAATGTTTGGGTTTTTGATTATATCCCACACCTAAGAGTTATTTCCCCCCTACCTTCTTTGCATGGCCAATCTCCACACCACATGCCATGGGTGCAGGCCTTGCACCTGCACCCATTCAACCACAGGTGTACAACCCCTACTGCACACAGCCTTCCACCATGTGCAGTAGAGGCTGGCCTCAGGGCCGAACCTTCTTTATGCAACATCCATAGGCGGCCAGCTCCTTCTGTGCAAAGCTTTAGCACTTAAGGTATGCAAAAAAGGGATGGATGGAATGCTTGAATTAATCTCAGTCACTGGTGTTTAATCAGGGCCTTATCCCAGTCCATTGTTATTTTGCACACCATGCCACATCAGTTTAGGCCCAGTCATATACAAATCAGTCGTGAACCCGTTCCAGTGGAAACAGTCTATCCCAAACTGTGGGGTAATCACTTCCCTGAACCAGAACACAACCATTTCAGGATATGTTTCACCCTAGTTAGGTCTCATCAGCCAGTTATAGCTTGGTTCCAGTGACACAGCCTGCACAGGACTCACATCTGGGCATACCCATCCCACTTAGGCCGGCACACTAAAGTATGCAAAAAGTCAATGGATGGAATGCGTGAATTAACTTCAGCCACTGGTAATTACTCAGGATCTCATCCGAGTCCATTGTTATTTTGCATACCATGCCAACTTAGTTTGGACCCAGACTTATGCAAATCATTCTTGACCCTTTTCCAATGGGAACAGTCCAACCTGAACTGTGAGGCCAGGTCCCTCTGAACCAGAACTCAAGCAACCCAGGACCGGTTCGCCATAGGTAGGGCGCCCGCACCATGAACTGCTTATGACATCACATATTATAACTCTGATGACAAATTCGATGCCATCATTGATAACATGACTGAAATATCTGAAATTGCATAATTCATGCCAACACTGCGCATGGCAAGGGCGAGAGTTAAAGTTCATTTAGGGCACAGGTTCTAGTTACTTGGGATAATTACAACTGGTGAAACACATTGGTTTTGGTTATTTATAACAGTATGTTTTAACTGTCATTTTTCACCAAATTGAATGCCCCTTTAACCTTTTTTTTTCCTTCAGTGAATACGTAAGTGTTTGTGTTCAGGGTTAATGTACGTTTGCTTGTGTGCACCAAACCACTCTGCTAGTGCGTGGCTTAAAAGTTCCCGCTGCGTGTATGCTGAGTAATTCCTCCTCCTCCAAATTCCAAGGACGAGCCAGCGCCCTAAAAACTGATTTACAAGTGCTTTATTTCACAGCCTTGTGCAGAGGGATTTACACCGTTCTCCTAATAGGATGTCTCTTCAATGTGATTTCACCATACTGCACAAATGTAATCACCCGGAATGTCCTCTCAAATGACCAGCATTTCTGCAATATCCATTTAAGGCAAAACAAATAGAATGTACCAAGGCCTCAGCGTTCATTATATTTACTTTCCAAGCTTCGTACAGTAACTGACATAATTTTAGTCAGTCTATATAATTCAAGTGGTTTCCCTGTGGCTAACCCTCGAAAATCTCTTTTCTGGGTTGAAATATGCAGTACTTCACAGTTTGCTTTGTTTTGAGAACCAGAAACGCTTCTGATCCTGGCTTGACCTCTTTTTCAGCAAACTACTGTTTTAGTATTTTCAATTTCCCATATTTGCCAATAAATGTCAGCTCTTGGAAGAGGGCTATACGACGTTTACACCTATATCAAAAACTGATCATCCTCAATTGTATTCCTAACGACAAAACACTACTAAGTATACCGAGTGATCGTCTTAGTCATGCTGTTCGTTTTAAAACAATATTCCAGGATGTAAAGTGTACAAATATTTTTTAAATCGTGAAAAGCATTTTGCTATCTAGGGATTGTCTCTTGGAAGTGATTTGAAGAGTAGAGCTCTCCAAACAGATGGGTAAAAAAAATGCCATGAATGGCTCTTGAGACACCGCACTGCCAACATCCTGTTATGGTTTCCAAATCCCCTTAGGATTGTTCCCAGCCAACTGTTGAGAAAACACAAATCAGCACTGCATCAGCTTCTTTTTTTTCTCTTTATAAATCATTTTTGTGACACCCTGTAACATTTTAAGAGAAATAAATAGCGCTGCCTTTTGAACAAGTGAGTTATTATATCTCATTACAGTGTGAAATACAAGTTGTACAATCATGCAATAACTGTCCTAAAAGGGGGTGTAGGAAGTTCAATGCAAGCATGTTTATCTTGGGCACACCCTCCTTGTTCTCTGACCCGTCTTATAATGGCAATAGAGAACAGCTGCCTGTTATCTTCTATTGGTACATTGAACATGCTGACCAGTTGCGAGTTGGGTGAGGTGAAAGGTCAGAGGCTGAAAGCTGGGACTTCTGGAGACTCCAACCTTCAATTTCTAGCGTCAGTGCCTAAGGTGGGAGGGGGTGGTATGCTTGCCTGAGAGTCTGTCCAGCAGCGAAGCATTTTTACCACATTGCTGAATCTGACTAAATAAGAACTAAGGCTAAGATTTTAGGTCTGGAAGAAGGAGGCTAAACTGCCACTTCAACCACCCCTTTATTGAGGCAGGGACAGAAGTGAAGATCACTCCACTTTCATAGCAAATTCCTTGACTTGCCCCTGAGATGAAGGGATGCTGCGAGATCAAAGGGTGGCGAGGACAGTCCTGAGATGGCAAAAGCATTCCATTTCATGCCTACGGCAGTCCTAGAAAATGGCCCTTTTCTGCCATGAAAGGTCAGGAATGAAATAACCAGTATCCTGGCAAGTAAGAGGAATGTGAAATCGTTTTGGGAAATGGTTTGTCTTTTGAAATACTTTGCCCATGCTGAACAACCATATCAAATATGGAAGTATTTCTATTGCCCTCCCTTGCAGAGGGGCTTCATAGAGAGGGTAATCCACAGGATTACTTACATGCTCAGTATCTGGGGATTTACTACTGGCGGGAGTACCATGAAGTGCAAGGGCAGGCCATCAGGCACAAGGGATTACTACTGCCATTTTGATTTTTGCTGCTCCTCCACAATAGCCCAGTTGCCTTTTAATTTTAAATCAGCCAGCTGCATGGCCACATAGAAGAGACATATATGGAGGGTTATATAAACAAGTTAAATTCCATAAACAACCGTTCCAGCTGGGTATGTAAACAGCTAGAGCGTTGTAATGTCTTCCGAACTGTGGACCAGTGCTTACTGTAGTGTAAGAGCCATTAAGGGATGTTGGTTTTCTGTTAGACTTGGGCGATTTTTTTAACGTAAACCTAACGTTGCAAAAATCCTGATGATTGGGTTTGCCTATTGTTTGTAATCTCTCTTTTTCTGGTACGCTTGTCATGTAATTATTACTCATAGGAGTGTTGGATTGAGCAAAATAAGTCGCACTGCAGTGGTGAAAGTGTGGCCCAGATTCTCAAAGCTTTAGAGTTGGGTTAGCATCACTTTTTTAACGCTAAACTGATGCTAAACTTTTTTTGCCATTCACAAACCAATGTAAATGGGTATTTGCGTTGGTTTGTGTGGCAAGATAACACAAAGCAGTGCTAAACGCTTCCTTACGTTACTTTGCTTCAAGGGGGCGTTACATGGGTGGTCCATTGGTGTAGCCGTGCTACCACCCATGCTTTTTGATGATAAACCCTATTCTGAAAGATCAGAAGAAAGAGCCTAGCTTACAAAATGTATGCCTTTTAAAAGCAGATGCAAAAGAAAGAAATGTTTTTATTTTTCTCTGCTTTTCCGACTTTGCATGTGGGGTGCACTGTACCGCACACATACAAAGTGGGGAAAGCATTTGCATTTGTCTAAGCATAGTATTTTGAACAGGAAGGATACCCTTCCTGTACAAAACCTATGCTAGACTCACGCACACAACCTAGCACTATGGAGCTAAGGTGTGTGCGTAGAGCACGGCAGCTGAAAACAGCACCGGCGCTAGGGAAAGAGGAGTACAGTGACATTTCTATCAGAATATGGCGCTCTCCTGCTCTATCTGTGTTACGCAATGCAGCGCTGCAACTTTGGATGCTGCACTGCTTTTCCTATCACCTACCAGAATATGGGCCTGAAAGTGTAAAGCTCTCATTGCTCACCTCCAGACCTTGACAACTGTATTGACAATGCAGTGAGCAGTATCTCACCTGGCGTACGTATCCAGTGGTACACCTCGCATGCAACGTTTAAGCAGGTGAACACCTCATAGGCAGAACATGTGAAAAGTGTGTAAGATATTCACATGTTTTTTTAAAAGAAAATGCAACTTCCCCAAGACTGGTTTCAGTATCTCGTTGAGGTGATAACAGTTGCAAAGTTATAGTTATGACACCAAGACTGTATTCTATCAGCTTCCTAGATAGAAGAAAAAAGCAGTTTTTTAGGTTATTGTGTGTTCCTATGAAATCTCTGGGAGGAGGACAAATCCGCTCATACTTCATATGTGAGTTAGTTGTTACAGATTTCTTTTACTTTGGACAATGAAAGAAGAATGTGATCCAAACCCTCTGTGAATTTGGTTCTCCCAAATGTGCTTTAGAACTTTTTAGTGAGACTCATTCATTTGCATGTTCACTTTTGCTGGACAAATGATTTTGGCCTCTATTCTGTGGGATAAATAAATGTGCTGATGCAGGATTATGAAGAAAATCATCGTCTTTGTGGCCCACCTCCTGTGTGTTCTGGGAGTAGCAGTTGGAGATCCTGATAAAAGAGGTATTACACATCATTGGTACCTATAACATTCTCTTAATCTGTACTTTAAACCACTGTTCATTTGTTTGAAGTTCCTGGCAGATGTGGCTCCGCCTCTCCAAAACCTTTACAGTAAAAACATAATAAACTATGTTTATTATGTTTTCACTGCAAAAGAGGTGGGGCCAAGGGCATGACAGAGGGAGAGCGCACAGCACTCAACCTCAGTGCACCTGGATGTTTGGCTGGCCATCTCAGGCCGGCCAAACATACACGAGCGCTAGGCTCTCTACCAACCCGGCTACGCAGTGCCAGATTGGAGAGAGCAGGCAGAGGCTCCCACTCTGCCTCAGAGCGCCCTGGTCTTTGCTCTGACCTTCACTCTCGATCTGACAGATACTGAAGACCCACCATTGGATAACTCAGATATATAAATCTCCAATGGAACCAGACTTAGGTAGGGTTCTATAATGATTGACGATCTTAGTACCTCACTAACATAAGAGGTAAGACCTGCCTGGCTAACCTTGGAGCAGGATAAATACAGAAACACCAGCGTAATCTTGTGTCAGTGCATTGAAGCCTATAATGTATTGATCTAGCAACTGAAGCCATGGATGACACTTTAGACTTCTTTTTATTAACAAACCGTATGACAAATGTGCAGCATAATTGATGATAAAGGAAAAAAAATGAAAAAGCCAGGTTACAGTCTCCACACAGTGGTGTGACCCCGAACCCATTAAACTTTGAAGAAATGTTAGAAATTGGGCCTTAAGTTGGAAGAGGTATTCACCCTGTCCAAGAAGGGACAACAGTCCTAGTCAGGGTAAGTCAGATACACAACCTAAATTAACCCGTGCTCACCTTCTGGTTGCTTGGCACAGAGAAGTCAGGCTTAAATTAAGAGGCAATGTGTAAAGTGGCAAGCCGGCTACAGGACTCACGGAGAGCCTGCTGAACAGTATCTTGGGTGGAGGGATGTGTTGATGCGCTGGCGATGCATCAGTTTTGACCCGCACAATCTGTTGAATGTGTCATTGTTGGGCTGCACAGACACATCTGCGATGAAGGCGATCCGTGATCTTCGAGCCAGCTGGATGTAGGCGATGCATCCATTTCGAGCCATGCAATCCGAGTAGCGTCCTCAGTGGTCTCTCAGCAAGAGAGACAATGTGTTGTCTTTGAGCCATGCACACCCTTTGCGATGAAGGCAAGGCGTCGTCATCGAGCTATGCAGAAACGCTAGCAATGAAGGTGATGCATTGTCATTGAGCCACTAGATGTAGGTGATGCGTCAGTTCCAACCGGTGCAATGGGTCAATTTTTGCAGAAAACAGCTGCTTTCCTCAAGGCCCAGGACTGGATTGGCAGTTCCTGGCATGATAGGACTTCATAGAGGCAGAGTCCAGCAGCTGTAGCAAAGGGAAGTCTTTGATGGCCCTGAGACTTCCAGAACAGGAGGCAAACCAGGAAGCCTTCAGAGTAACTTGGTTCTGTAGAGGATGTAGAGAGCAAAGTCCAGTCCTTCCCACTTCCAGGAAGAGGCAGTAGGCAGCAGGCCAACACAGCAACGCAGTTGAGCAGAGTGGCAATCTCTCCTGCAAGCATAGCAGTCCTTCTCCTGCCAGAATGTATTTCTTATCCAGAAGTGTATTGATTTGGTGGGGTTTGGGATCCAGTACATACACCCAGTTGAGCCTTTAAAGTGGGGGGAACTTCAAAGAGAGGGCTATGAAGTGCACTAGTCCCCGCTCTTCCTTCCATGGTTCCAGAAACTCTACAGAGTGATATGCAGCCCTTTGTGTGAGGGGAGGTACAGCCCTATTCAGATGTAAATGCCAAGTCATCCCTCCTATCTAACCCAGGAAGACCCATCAGTTTGGTGATGGCCCATCAGGATGCAGGTGTCACACCCCACCTCCTTTTGTGTTTGACTGTTTAGAGGGAATGCACAAAGCCGAGCTGTCATCCACCCCAGACATGTATTTAGGCATAGGCACAAAATGGTTCAGACTTATAATGTAAAATCCAACTTCACCATGAGTTGTGATTTTAAATAGTGAGTCTGGAGACACCGAACTCCAAATTTCTATCTAGTCTCAATAGGAAGTTACACTTAAAGGCTATTCCCAGGTAACCTATGGGAGAGAGGGTTTGCAGTAGTGAAAAACAAATTTAAGAGTTTTTCAGTACCAGCACATGTTAAACTTAAAAGTTAATTTACAGGCCCTGGGCACATATAATGCACTTTACTAGGGACTTACAAATTTAATATGCTAATTGTGGTTAACCCAATGTCAACATTTTTTAGAGTACAGAGCAGCTGCACTTTAACACTGGTTAGCAGTGGTAAAGTGCACAGAATCCTAAACCCAGCAAAAATTAATTCAGAAAAACAAGAGGTCAGGAGGCAAAAAGTTAGGGGAAACCACATTAAGGATGCCAGGTCTAACACGTGTCCCCCCAACCTGAAAGTGGGGAGCCCCACCCAACCCCTTGTGAATTTTCATCACTAAGGCAGAAGAACCTGGAGAGATCATCATCATTGGCATGGTCTGTTCCAGGACGGTGCTCCACCGTAAAGTCCATTCCCTGTAGGGAGTGACCAACTCAATAGTTAGGGATTTTCACCTCTCATCTGCATTAACCATCTGAAGGGCCTGTGGTCTGTCTAAACCCGGAAGTGAGTGCCAAACAGATAATACCTTAACTTCTTCATTGCCTAGACCAAAGCAAAGGCTTCCCTTTGAATTGCGCTCCACCTCTGTTCCTTGGGGAGTAACCTTCTACTAATAAATGCCAAAGGTTGATCAGGGGCCTCTTCACTTAGCTGTGAGAGCACGGCCCTTATGAGCGCAGGCGCCGCCCACATGGCATCCTACAGGATCTCAAAAATGGCCTGGCATACCTATGGCCAGATCATTTGGCATGGCTGCTTTTTGGAAGTCAGCTCTGTCAGATAGGCAACGATGGTGCCATATTCCTTGACGAATCTCCTGTAATAACTAGTGAGGCCTAAAGACGATCTCACCTCTATCTTGGTCCCGGGTTGATCCCAAGCCAGAATGGTTTAAATTTTGGCCTGGAGGGGCTGCACCTTGCCACTGCCCACTTGGTGACCCAAGTACACCACAGAACCCGGCCCTATGTGGTACTTACTGGGCTTGATAGTCAGGCCTGCCCTCTGCAGAGCCTGAAGCACTTCCTTCAGGTGGCACAGGTTGTCCTCCCAGCTACAACTGAAGACTGCAATGTTGTCGAGGTAGGCAGACTGAAGTTCTCCAGTCCAGCGAGGACCTGATTTACCAACCTGTGAAAGGTGGCAGGGGTGTTCTTTAACCCGAAGAACATGACCCGGAACTGAAAGTACCCTTCCGGTGTAGATAATGCAGCCCTCATCTTTGCCCCGTCAAGCAAGGCAATCTGTCAGTACCCAGAAGTTAGGTCAGACGTGCTGAGGAACTTAGCAGCTCCAAGCTGATCTATGAGCTCATGAGCTCTGGCAATGTAGTGTGCATCAGCCCTATTGACTGGATTAAGCCTAGGGTAGTCCACCACAGAACTGAAGTTCAGGTGTGACACCTGGTGGGGCAGCCTTGGAGACCAGCACAACTGGGCAGGACCAAGGGTTGTTGGAGGGCTCAATAACCCCAAGTGCCAACATTTTGGAGACCTCCTCCTTAATGTTTGCCCTCACTTTGTCAGACAACCTGTACATTTTATTTTTCACAGGTGGGCTTGCCCCAGTGTCAATATCAGGCGTGTACTGTAGTGAATCCTAGTTTGTTTTAACGGGATAGCAGGAGTTAGCTTAGCCGTAGGCTTGTAAACTCGTGCCCCCGTCACCTTGTGACTTTTAACCTACTTAGCTTGCTCTGTCTTAGCCCATTTAATTATTTATTTCCTCTAAGATGGCTGCCTTGTTTATAGTTAGGCCACTTGTTATGAGTTTTATTATCAGTGTCACTGCGCCAAGGCGTCAAGATCAAGCACAAAAGACAAACAAACAGTAGGTGTTCACACTTAGGGATTTTCCCTCTCTATACTTTCGAGGGATTGTTGATATTAATTGCCGTCCCAAGCATGCCTGTTATCTATTGTTTTGGAATACACCTACGTCAGGGGACCTTGTAGATCTGTATAAATACATCACACTTTAGACAGATAATCAGAGGGATTCCGACCAGAGGGCATCGCCACCATCGCTGATACCGATGCTGCAGTCGTATTGACGCTGACCCAGTCTTCGTGTCCCTACGGAGTCTGAGATAGAGACCTCATTCCAAGGTAACGAGGGTTGGGGGCTCCTCTCATGGACACGGCTTTGGCAGATTAGGTTTAGCAAACCCAGCTCTTCTTTAGGCAGGAGGTTAGGCCTATTCTCATTAGGGTATTAGGGCATATTCCATCTTATTTATACATATATATTTCATTCATATATTGCAAAATGGTGGGGGTCTTCATAACAATGACTCTCTTCTTCACAATACTGTTGCTTGGTATATTAATTGTCCTAATCATTGCAGTTCATGCAACTTATCGCAAATTGCAGTTATGTTAAATAAAAACTATTATAACGTCACTGCATCTGTGTTATTGCCTTTGTTTGTATGAGACATAATATATCTGTGAGAAAAGGGTAATCTCCGTGTAACCACGACATTCCCTGAGATATCTTATTTTTGAGTCCATGCGTAAACGACTGCCATAAATCACCTTTTACGATAGTGTTTCTGGTGAGGTACTGTTAGTGAGCCGGTAAGGTTTGGACAACAGTTGCAACTAGTTGTAGGAAAAGACTTAGTCACCTACAAACGAAAGTACTGTCATCCTGAGACCAGCAGTCTTGCTCAGAGCAAGAGTCCAAACTACGACATGGCGCCACCAACGATGGTGTTTAGGCACTAATTTACGGATACCCTGACTATCACTGTCTCACAGACAACAGGTACCCTAAGTACCATTATACGGAGACTTTGGGAGAATCCTCCTCAGCTGAACAGGTAACACCTAATTAAGCTGTAGGTTGTTCGAGCTCGAACTCATAAAAAGAAAAAACTTCCCCTATTTGGTGTTCCGTTTCTCTAAACAACTATGGCTAATACCATAGGCATTCCTGCAAATGCTAGACATGCACTTACACAACATTTATTAGCGCATGGGCTTACAGAAGAGGGCGGGGATGCTACGCTGATAATAGAGGCAACTGAAGCATACCAAACAGAAACATTTTACTGTTGGGTCACCTTTTGTGAGTGAACAGGGCTGATTACAGAGGCCCCCTAACTTTTTGCCCCCATTTTCCACTTTTTGCTGGTGTTTTCCTGACTCTGATGGTGCCCTGGGTACTGCTAACCAGTCCCAGGGCCTGTGCTCTGTGTAAAATCAATATGCAAATTAGGCTAATTATAATTGGCTAAGTTAACCTACCTATAAGTCCCTAGTATATGGTAGGGCATGTAGGTTTAGGGACCACAGCATAGGTAGTGCACCCATAGGTGCACTGCTGAGGTGCCCAGTGTCATTTTAAATGCAGGCCTGCCTTGCTGGCTGCTTTTAAATTAAAGTTATATGCAAATTCGACTTTGGAATTAAAAGTAGTTCCAAAGTCTTAAACTACCTTATTTTTACATATAAGTCACCCCTAAGGTGTGCCCTATGTGCCCCTAGGGCTGGGTGCCATGTAACTATAAGCAGGGACTTTATAAAAATAGTTTTATAAGCCCTGGTGAGGTAAAAACAGCCAAATTCGTTTTTCCCTCATTGTAGTAAATGGCCTTCATAGGCTAGAATGGGGAGACTTTGTTTTACATTTTAAAGTCTCCTTAAAAGATGCATACCAAGAATTTGGTATCAAATTAATTGTTGTAATAAATCCCACAACTTCCAGTTGTTGGATTTAGTATAACTTGTTCAGGTAAAGAGTTTCAGACTTTACCTAAAAAGTTGCCAATTTCAGCCCTGCATTGTTTTTGCTGCTGTGCTCTGATTGGCCAGCCTGTAGCAGCTTAGCCAAGCTGCCTTGATGAGGTGTGAAGTGGCCTGGCTTCACACAAAGGAATGTACCTGTGGGAGGGAATCACCCCTCAGCAGATGGTGAGGCAGGAAAGGGGAGGGCTGCCAAACTGGTCTTCAAAGGCAGAGAAGGACATTTGGAGCAACCAGCAACACCCCCACATCCTGCAACCCCAGACAACTAGGTGCCCCCTTGATTAGATTAGGAGAGGGCAGGAGAGGGGTGTGTTTATGATTTTTAGCCACACCAGTGGGTGGGCTCAGCCAGATGTAACCTCCAAAAATCAGATTCAGCCATGTTGGATTTTTAGAGAATGTTGCCCTCTGGGATGGATTTTTGCCACACTTCCCAGGATGTGGTCATCACAGGGGGAAGGACCCTGCCCCTGATTGGAGAACCAGGACCCCCCTGCTTTTCACCCAGGAGCAAGGATAAAACTGGCAGACCTGCACCCACACCTCAGATCCCCATCAGATTCCAACAAGGAAGAACTAAAGGAGAAGAAGGACTGCCCTGCTGGACCCCTGGCCTGCACCTGGAACCTGCACTCAGAAGGACTGCACCAGCTGCACACTTGGGCTTCACCACAAGAAGGACTTTGCCTGGCTTCAAGAGGTTCAAGGAGGGACTCCCTGATTGCTACAGGTGAAAAATTGCTAACCAGAGTCCCCTGCACCAACTCCTGAAGAAAGCGACCAGCTGACCACTGCCCAGTGGCCAAAAAGGAGTTTGCGCCAGGTGCATTCTGGGAGTTGTAGTCCGCACCCCCCAAGGACCATCTCAGAACTTCTGGACCCTTGGGGTGAGCTGTGGACCCCAAAAGAACCTTAAAAGGACATCTGGGTGAAGCCCCAGAAGTTTGGAGAATTTTTGTAAAAAAGCTCCATAGAGGGACCGACCCGCCGCGGCAACTCTAGCCGGCTTGCCTCAACCGCGACCCGGCCTGATTTGCTGGTTCGTCCCGGTAAAGAAAAATCTCAGAAAAAGAGACTAAGTCCGAAGGTAAAAAGTTGACCGGGACCTCCCAGCCATCGTATCCGAGAGGGGCTCCATGGACGTCGGATCAAGATCCAGGTTTACCCCGGTTGAAGGATTTTCACGTCGAAAAAACGACTAAGTCCGAAGGTAAAAATCTCCACCGAGGATTCCAGCATCGCGTATCCGGAGAAGGGCTCCAGGAGGTCGGACAGGACTGGCAGGTTCGTCCCGCTGAAGAAAATCTTCAAAATAAAGACTAAGGGCCTCATTCTGACCCTGGCCGGTGGCGGTAGCCGCCGGCCTGGCGGGGCCCGCCAGAATACCGCTGCGCGGTCAAAAGACCGCCGCGGGTATTCTGGGTTTCCCGCGGGGCTGGCGGGCGACCGCCAGAAGGCCGCCCGCCAGCCCAGCGGGAAACACCCTTCCATGAGGATGCCGGCTCCGAATGGAGCCGGCGGAGTGGAAGGGGTGCGACGGGTGCAGTTGCACCCGTCACGATTTTCAGTGTCTGCATGGCAGACACTGAAAATCTTTGTGGGGCCCTGTTACGGGGGCCCCTGCAGTGCCCATGCCATTGGCATGGGCACTCCAGGGGCCCCCAGGGGCCCCACAACACCCCATACCGCAATTCTCTTCCTGGCGGCCAAAACCGCCAGGAACAGGATGGCGGTATGGGGCTCGGAATCCCCATGGCGGCGCAGCAAGCTGCGCCACCATGGAGGATTCCCCAGGGCAGCGGGAAACCGGCGGTACACCGCCGGTTTTCCGTTTCTGACCGCGGCTGTACCGCCGCGGTCAGAATGCCCATGGGAGCACCGCCAGCCTGTTGGCGGTGCTCCCGCGGTCGTTGGCCCTGGCGGTTTTTACCGCCAGGGTCAGAATGACCCCCTAAGTGTGAAGGTAAACTTTTAACCGAGGTCTCCCGCGACCTGTAGCCGAGCAGGGCTCCATTGCGGTCGGCCTGAAACTTTGACTTTGCCCCGGTCGAGGTGCAACCAGATGACCCGATTGACGCTTTTTGTTACTAAGCGCTAGAAAAATAATAATTTTTTAAAATTCATATCTCCGGTTCCCTTTATCCGATTTTATTCGTTTTTGGGTCATTTTAAAGATAAAAATATAAACCATTTTTATAAATTGGTTTTGGATTTTTAAACTGTTTCCTGTGTTTTATTTAATTACTGTTTTGTGATATTTGAATGCTTTACACACTGTCTCCTAAGTTAAGCCTTGACGCTCGTTGCCAAGCTACCAAGGGTTGAGCTGGGGTTAATTTACTGAGACCTAACTGGACCTAAGTGGAGGTTAGTGGCTTGTTGCTATGTGTAGGTACCTACCTGCCCTTACCAATAACCCATTTTCCAACATTTTTGGTGGCAGCGGTGGGATCCTGTACTTGTGTTCAGTATCACGTTACAGTTTTAAGTAAAACAAATTAAAAATCCTTTAAATTGTCTTAGTGCAAAAATAGTTTTTTATTTTATTTATTTTTTTAAATTTTTTAATTTGGATTAATTTCTATTATTGAATTTTTGTAATTTTTCTAAATGGTTGTTTCCAATTTTTGCAAAAAGTTTTTGTTGACACAAAACTAGGGAACCATGGAGCTTGATCTGGCTAGCCTACCCACACTGACAGTAGTCCAGCTTAGGGGGTTCTGTACTGAAAGAGGGTTGCCTGCAACCACTGACCTCAGGAAGCAAGTCCTGATCAAATCCCTGGCAGCATGGGCTGAGGCCCAAGAGGTAGACCCAGGGGAAGCTCCAGAGGAGGGAGAAACAGGGGAGGATGCTAGCTCTAACCACTAAGGGGAGGGAGGGCATCTGAGCCTAAGTGAGGATGAGGAAGACCGGTCCTCAGTACATACAGTCACTAGGGGCAGACCCAAAGCTAGTGGTGGGAAGGGGGTCCCTTCAGGAGGAGAGAACCCATCCATCAGAGAAAGAGAGCTGGAGGCCCAGCTAGCATACATAGCTTTGGAAGCAGACAAGCTGGCCCTAGAAAAAAAAAAGTGGGCAAAGAAAGAGAAAAGAGATGGTGGCAGCGACAGAGAAGTTGAGGTGTCCATTGGTGGGGGAGTTTGCCCCAGATTTCCCAAGGGGGTGGTTCCTGCTTATGTAGAGGGGGATGATATAGACAAGTGGTTGGAGGCCTTTGAGAGGGCACTCCAAATGAGAAGGGTTAGGCCTCAATACGGGGGTTCCCTTTTGTGGGAGTTGGTCCCCAACTCAGGGAGGGATAGGCTTCTGACCTTAAGGGGGGAGGAGGCAGATTCGTACCCTAGTATGAAGAGGTGCTTAACCAAGAAGTTTGGTCTGACCCCAGAGCAGTATAGAATGAAGTTCAGGGACACCCAGAAGGTCAGTACCCAGTCTTGGGTTGACTTTGTAGACACCTCACTAAAGGCACTAGAGGGCTGGATTATTGGTAACAAAGTAAATACTTATGAGGGGTTATACAATCTGATCATGAGAGAGCACATCTTGACCAATTGTACCCAAGAAAGGTTACGCCAGCATCTAGTGGACTCTAAGCAGACCAACCCTAGAGAGCTAGGGGAGGCAGCTGATGAGTGGTTGAGAACCAGGGTGGTTGTCAAGTCCCAGGTGGGAGACTCCAAGAAGGGGGGGTCAGGTCCCCAAAAACCTAAGGAGGGAGGTGGTAAGCCCACCACAGAGACTCCCTCTGTACCCCAGAACCCTAAGAAGGAGGAGAGTAAATCCCACTCCCACTCTGACAAGCAGAGACAGGGAGACCCAGGGTTAAAAAAGCTCTTGGACAGTAGGGCTTGCTTTGACTGTCAGCAGACAGGTCACTTCAGAGGGGATGCAGCCTGTCCAAAGAAGGTGGTTAGCACTGGGCTGTCCAGTGTAGCCATGGAGGAGGACTCCTCAGATGATGAAGTCCTCCTAGCATTGAGCTGGGAGACAGGACCAGATGGTAAGCTGGTGATCCCTGAGTGTGGAAGTAGGCACTTCCACCCCATTCAGGTGAATGGGATCCCTACCACTGGCCTGAGAGACACCTGTGCCAGTCACACTATAGTGAGTGACCGGTTAGTGACCCCAGACATGTATGTCCCAGGAGAGACAAGGAAAGTCAGGATAGCCACAGGGGAGGTCACCACCAAACCTGTAGCCATAGTGCCCCTAGAGAGGGAGGGTATCCTTGACTGGTTTAGGGTGGTAGTCAGTGCTGACCTCCCCCTAGATTGTATCCTGGGCAATGACCTCCCAGAGGTGGGTCTGGTCCCAGATGGGGCGGTCGCCCAGGGCGCCCCCCCAACCAAAAGTCCTGGGGAGTCAGTCCCTACAGTTAGGAGACAGGGGTCCCCAAGAAAAGGAAAGAAGAAAAGGAAGGGTAGGCCACTCTTAAAGAGAGTTCCAGGGAGCCAAAGGCCTTCTGCCCCAGTAGGGGGGGAGCCCAGAGTTGGCACTGGTGAGGCCTCCCCTGACCCCAAGGAAGTCCTGAGTAGTCAGGCAGCTGTCCAGATGCAAGGTGTTGCCCCTGCACTGACAGAAGGGAGAGTGGAAGGAGGGTGTCTGCCACAGGAGGTGGTAGCCCTCCACTCTAGACAGCAAGAGGGGTGCCAGGACCCCAAAGTTGCCCCTAAAGCAGCTCAGCCACCTGTCAGTGGAGAGCTTAGGGTGTGGTTCTGGGTACTGACAGCTGTCAGTAGCCTCTGCTGGGTGCTAGCCTTCCTGGCAGCACTGTACTTGGCCTGGGAGGCAGACCCCAGGGCCAATAGCAAAGTAGGCCCCCTGACCCTGTTGGTCATGGTGGGGTTGCTCAAGTGTTGGGTGACCTCTTTGGGTAAGCTAGGTGTTGCCCTAGCAAAGTTAGGAGTAGGGGAGGTGGGCACCTCACTACCCAAGTTGGCAGAGAGAGAGGAGGAAGACCCCCCTAGAGGGAAGTTTCAGTTTGAGATGGGTCCTTTCACTGTTGAGATGGCTTCACTACCCAGAGGGAGTGACCATGACAGGAGGATGTAAGGCAGAGTAGGCCCTGGAAAGGGACAGCCAGTTTTCTTCACTGTCTTCCTCGCCTAACAAGCCAGGAAGACTCTCCCAGGGTTGGGCTGAGTCTCCTGGGCGTGTGGGCTGGGGGGGGCTTGTGTGAGAAAACAGGGCTGATTGCAGAGGCCCCCTAACTTTTTGCCCCCATTTTCCACTTTTTGCTGGTGTTTTCCTGACTCTGATGGTGCCCTGGGTACTGCTAACCAGTCCCAGGGCCTGTGCTCTGTGTAAAATCAATATGCAAATTAGGCTAATTATAATTGGCTAAGTTAACCTACCTATAAGTCCCTAGTATATGGTAGGGCATGTAGGTTTAGGGACCACAGCATAGGTAGTGCACCCATAGGTGCACTGCTGAGGTGCCCAGTGTCATTTTAAAGGCAGGCCTGCCTTGCTGGCTGCTTTTAAATTAAAGTTATATGCAAATTCGACTTTGCAATTAAAAGTAGTTCCAAAGTCTTTAACTACCTTATTTTTACATATAAGTCACCCCTAAGGTGTGCCCTATGTGCCCCTAGGGCTGGGTGCCATGTAACTATAAGCAGGGACTTTATAAAAATAGTTTTATAAGCCCTGGTGAGGTAAAAACAGCCAAATTCGTTTTTCCCTCATTGTAGTAAATGGCCTTCATAGGCTAGAATGGGGAGACTTTGTTTTAAATTTTAAAGTCTCCTTAAAAGATGCATACCAAGAATTTGGTATCAAATTAATTGTTGTAATAAATCCCACAACTTCCAGTTGTTGGATTTAGTATAACTTGTTCAGGTAAAGAGTTTTAGACTTTACCTAAAAAGTTGCCAATTTCAGCCCTGCATTGTTTTTGCTGCTGTGCTCTGATTGGCCAGCCTGTAGCAGCTTAGCCAAGCTGCCTTGATGAGGTGTGAAGTGGCCTGGCTTCACACAAAGGAATGTGCCTGTGGGAGGGAATCTCCCCTCGGCAGATGGTGAGGCAGGAAGGGGGAGGGCTGCCAATCTGGTCTTCAAAGGCAGAGAAGGACATTTGGAGCAACCAGCAACACCCCCACATCCTGCAACCCCAGACAACTAGGTGCCCCCTTGATTAGATTAGGAGAGGGCAGGAGAGGGGTGTGTTTATGATTTTTAGCCACACCAGTGGGTGGGCTCAGCCAGATGTAACCTCCAAAAATCAGATTCAGCCATGTTGGATTTTTAGAGAATGTTGCCCTCTGGGATGGATTTTTGCCACACTTCCCAGGATGTGGTCATCGCAGGGGGAAGGACCCTGCACCTGATTGGAGAACCAGGACCCCCCTGCTTTTCACCCAGGAGCAAGGATAAAACTGGCAGACCTGCACCCACACCTCAGATCCCCATCAGATTCCAACAAGGAAGAACTAAAGGAGAAGAAGGACTGCCCTGCTGGACCCCTGGCCTGCACCTGGAACCTGCACTCAGAAGGACTGCACCAGCTGCACACTTGGGCTTCACCACAAGAAGGACTTTGCCTGGCTTCAAGTGGTTCAAGGAGGGACTCCCTGTTTGCTACAGGTGAAAAATTGCTATCCAGAGTCCCCTGCACCAACTCCTGAAGAAAGCGACTAGCTGACCACTGCCCAGTGGCCAAAAAGGAGTTTGCGCCAGGTGCATTCTGGGAGTTGTAGTCCGCACCCCCCAAGGACCATCTCAGAACTTCTGGACCTTTGGGGTGAGCTGTGGACCCCAAAAGAACCTTAAAAGGACATCTGGGTGAAGCCCCAGAAGTTTGGAGAATTTTTGTAAAAAAGCTCCATAGAGGGACCGACCCGCCGCGGCAACTCTAGCCGGCTTGCCTCAACCGCGACCCGGCCTGATTTGCTGGTTCGTCCCGGTAAAGAAAAATCTCCGAAAAAGAGACTAAGTCCGAAGGTAAAAAGTTGACCGGGACCTCCCAGCCATCGTATCCGAGAAGGGCTCCATGGATGTCGGATCAAGATCCAGGTTTACTCCGGTCGAAGGATTTTCACCTCGAAAAAACGACTAAGTCCGAAGGTAAAAATCTCCACCGAGGATTCCAGCATCGCGTATCCGGAGAAGGGCTCCAGGAGGTCGGACAGGACTGCAGGTTCGTCCCGCTGAAGAAAATCTTCAAAATAAAGACTAAGGGCCTCATTCTGACCCTGGCCGGCGGCGGTAGCCGCCGGCCTGGCGGGGCCTGCCAGAATACCGCTGCGCGGTCAAAAGACCGCCGCGGGTATTCTGGGTTTCCCGCTGGGCTGGCGGGCGACCGCCAGAAGGCCGCCCGCCAGCCCAGCGGGAAACACCCTTCCATGAGGATGCCGGCTCCGAATGGAGCCGGCGGAGTGGAAGGGGTGCGACGGGTGCAGTTGCACCCGTCACGATTTTCAGTGTCTGCATGGCAGACACTGAAAATCTTTGTGGGGCCCTGTTACGGGGGCCCCACGACACCCCATACCGCAATTCTCTTCCTGGCGGCCAAAACCGCCAGGAACAGGATGGCGGTATGGGGCTCGGAATCCCCATGGCGGCGCAGCAAGCTGCGCCACCATGGAGGATTCCCCAGGGCAGCGGGAAACCGGCGGTACACCGCCGGTTTTCCGTTTCTGACCGCGGCTGTACCGCCGCTGTCAGAATGCCCATGGGAGCACCGCCAGCCTGTTGGCGGTGCTCCCGCGGTCGTTGGCCCTGGCGGTTTTTACCGCCAGGGTCAGAATGACCCCCTAAGTGTGAAGGTAAACTTTTAACCGAGGTCTCCCGCGACCTGTAGCCGAGCAGGGCTCCATCGCGGTCGGCCTGAAACTTTGACTTTGCCCCGGTCGAGGTGCAACCAGATGACCCGATTGGCGCTTTTTGTTACTAAGCGCTAGAAAAATAATAATTTTAAAAAATTCATATCTCCGGTTCCCTTTATCCGATTTTATTCGTTTTTGTGTCATTTTAAAGATAAAAATATAAACTATTTTTATAAATTGGTTTTGGATTTTTAAACTGTTTCCTGTGTTTTATTTAATTACTGTTTTGTGATATTTGAATGCTTTACACACTGTCTCCTAAGTTAAGCCTTGACGCTCGTTGCCAAGCTACCAAGGGTTGAGCTGGGGTTAATTTACCGAGACCTAACTGGACCTAAGTGGAGGTTAGTGGCTTGTTGCTAGGTGTAGGTACCTACCTGCCCTTACCAATAACCCATTTTCCAAAATTTTTGGTGGCAGCGGTGGGATCCTGTACTTGTGTTCAGTATCACGTTACAGTTTTAAGTAAAACAAATTAAAAATCCTTTAAATTGTCTTAGTGCAAAAATTGTTTTTTATTTTATTTATTTTTTAATTTTTTTTAATTTGGATTAATTTCTATTATTGAATTTTTGTAATTTTTCTAAATTGTTGTTTCCAATTTTTGCAAAAAGTTTTTGTTGACACAAAACTAGGGAACCATGGAGCTTGATCTGGCTAGCCTACCCACACTGACAGTAGTCCAGCTTAGGGGGTTCTGTACTGAAAGAGGGTTGCCTGCAACCACTGACCTCAGGAAGCAAGTCCTGATCAAATCCCTGACAGCATGGGCTGAGGCCCAAGAGGTAGACCCAGGGGAAGCTCCAGAGGAGGGAGAAACAGGAGAGGATGCTAGCTCTAACCACTCAGGGGAGGGAGGGAATCTGAGCCTAAGTGAGGATGAGGAAGACCGGTCCTCAGTACATACAGTCACTAGGGGCAGACCCAAAGCTAGTGGTGGGAAGGGGGTCCCTTCAGGAGGAGAGAACCCATCCATCAGAGAAAGAGAGCTGGAGGCCCAGCTAGCATACATAGCTTTGGAAGCAGACAAGCTGGCCCTAGAAAAGAAAAAGTGGGCAAAGAAAGAGAAAAGAGATGGTGGCAGCGACAGAGAAGTTGAGGTGTCCATGGGTGGGGGAGTTTGCCCCAGATTACCCAAGGGGGTGGTTCCTGCTTATGTAGAGGGGGATGATATAGACAAGTGGTTGGAGGCCTTTGAGAGGGCACTCCAAATGAGAAGGGTTAGGCCTCAATACTGGGGTTCCCTTTTGTGGGAGTTGGTCCCCAACTCAGGGAGGGATAGGCTTCTGACCTTAAGGGGGGAGGAGGCAGATTCGTACCCTAGTATGAAGAGGTGCTTAACCAAGAAGTTTGGTCTCACCCCAGAGCAGTATAGAATGAAGTTCAGGGACACCCAGAAGGTCAGTACCCAGTCTTGGGTTGACTTTGTAGACACCTCACTAAAGGCACTAGAGGGCTGGATTATTGGTAACAAAGTAAATACTTATGAGGGGTTATACAATCTGATCATGAGAGAGCACATCTTGACCAATTGTACCCAAGAAAGGTTACGCCAGCATCTAGTGGACTCTAGGCAGACCAACCCTAGAGAGCTAGGGGAGGCAGCTGATGAGTGGTTGAGAACCAGGGTGGTTGTCAAGTCCCAGGTGGGAGACTCCAAGAAGGGGGGGTCAGGTCCCCAAAAACCTAAGGAGGGAGGTGGTAAGCCCACCACAGAGACTCCCTCTGTACCCCAGAACCCTAAGAAGGAGGAGAGTAAATCCCACTCCCACTCTGACAAGCAGAGACAGGGAGACCCAGGGTTAAAAAAGCTCTTGGACAGTAGGGCTTGCTTTGACTGTCAGCAGACAGGTCACTTCAGAGGGGATGCAGCCTGTCCAAAGAAGGTGGTTAGCACTGGGCTGTCCAGTGTAGCCATGGAGGAGGACTCCTCAGACGATGAAGTCCTCCTAGCATTGAGCTGGGAGACAGGACCAGATGGTAAGCTGGTGATCCCTGAGTGTGGAAGTAGGCACTTCCACCCCATTCAGGTGAATGGGATCCCTACCACTGGCCTGAGAGACACCTGTGCCAGTCACACTATAGTGAGTGACCGGTTAGTGACCCCAGACATGTATGTCCCAGGAGAGACAAGGAAAGTCAGGATAGCCACAGGGGAGGTCACCACCAAACCTGTAGCCATAGTGCCCCTAGAGAGGGAGGGTATCCTTGACTGGTTTAGGGTGGTAGTCAGTGCTGACCTCCCCCTAGATTGTATCCTGGGCAATGACCTCCCAGTGGTGGGTCTGGTCCCAGATGGGGCGGTCGCCCAGGGCGCCCCCCCAACCAAAAGTCCTGGGGAGTCAGTCCCTACAGTTAGGAGACAGGGGTCCCCAAGAAAAGGAAAGAAGAAAAGGAAGGGTAGGCCACTCTTAAAGAGAGTTCCAGGGAGCCAAAGGCATTCTGCCCCAGTAGGGGGGGGAGCCCAGAGTTGGCACTGGTGAGGCCTCCCCTGACCCCAAGGAAGTCCTGAATAGTCAGGCAGCTGTCCAGATGCAGGATGTTGCCCCTGCACTGACAGAAGGGAGAGTGGAAGGAGGGTGTCTGCCACAGGAGGTGGTAGCCCCCCACTCTAGACAGCAAGAGGGGTGCCAGGACCCCAAAGTTGCCCCTAAAGCAGCTCAGCCACCTGTCAGTGGAGAGCTTAGGGTGTGGTTCTGGGTACTGACAGCTGTCAGTAGCCTCTGCTGGGTGCTAGCCTTCCTGGCAGCACTGTACTTGGCCTGGGAGGCAGACCCCAGGGCCAATAGCAAAGTAGGCCCCCTGACCCTGTTGGTCATGGTGGGGTTGCTTAAGTGTTGGGTGACCTCTTTGGGTAAGCTAGGTGTTGCCCTAGCAAAGTTAGGAGTAGGAGAGGTGGGCACCTCACTACCCAAGTTGGCAGAGAGAGACGAGGAAGACCTCCCTAGAGGGAAGTTTCAGTTTGAGATGGGTCCTTTCACTTTTGAGATGGCTTCACTACCCAGAGGGAGTGACCATGACAGGAGGATGTAAGGCAGAGTAGGCCCTGCAAAGGGACAGCCAGTTTTCTTCACTGTCTTCCTCGCCTAACAAACCAGGAAGACTCTCCCAGGGTTGGGCTGAGTCTCCTGGGCGTGTGGGCTGGGGGGGGCTTGTGTGAGAAAACAGGGCTGATTGCAGAGGCCCCCTAACTTTTTGCCCCCATTTTCCACTTTTTGCTGGTGTTTTCCTGACTCTGATGGTGCCCTGGGTACTGCTAACCAGTCCCAGGGCCTGTGCTCTGTGTAAAATCAATATGCAAATTAGGCTAATTATAATTGGCTAAGTTAACCTACCTATAAGTCCCTAGTATATGGTAGGGCATGTAGGTTTAGGGACCACAGCATAGGTAGTGCACCCATAGGTGCACTGCTGAGGTGCCCAGTGTCATTTTAACGGCAGGCCTGCCTTGCTGGCTGCTTTTAAATTAAAGTTATATGCAAATTCGACTTTGCAATTAAAAGTAGTTCCAAAGTCTTAAACTACCTTATTTTTACATATAAGTTACCCCTAAGGTGTGCCCTATGTGCCCCTAGGGCTGGGTGCCATGTAACTATAAGCAGGGACTTTATAAAAATAGTTTTATAAGCCCTGGTGAGGTAAAAACAGCCAAATTTGTTTTTCCCTCATTGTAGTAAATGGCCTTCATAGGCTAGAATGGGGAGACTTTGTTTTAAATTTTAAAGTCTCCTTAAAAGATGCATACCAAGAATTTGGTATCAAATTAATTGTTGTAATAAATCCCACAACTTCCAGTTGTTGGATTTAGTATAACTTGTTCAGGTAAAGAGTTTTAGACTTTACCTAAAAAGTTGCCAATTTCAGACCTGCATTGTTTTTGCTGCTGTGCTCTGATTGGCCAGCCTGTAGCAGCTTAGCCAAGCTGCCTTGATGAGGTGTGAAGTGGCCTGGCTTCACACAAAGGAATGTGCCTGTGGGAGGGAATCTCCCCTCGGCAGATGGTGAGGCAGGAAGGGGGAGGGCTGCCAATCTGGTCTTCAAAGGCAGAGAAGGACATTTGGAGCAACCAGCAACACCCCCACATCCTGCAACCCCAGACAACTAGGTGCCCCCTTGATTAGATTAGGAGAGGGCAGGAGAGGGGTGTGTTTATGATTTTTAGCCACACCAGTGGGTGGGCTCAGCCAGATGTAACCTCCAAAAATCAGATTCAGCCATGTTGGATTTTTAGAGAATGTTGCCCTCTGGGATGGATTTTTGCCACACTTCCCAGGATGTGGTCATCGCAGGGGGAAGGACCCTGCACCTGATTGGAGAACCAGGACCCCCCTGCTTTTCACCCAGGAGCAAGGATAAAACTGGTAGACCTGCACCCACACCTCAGATCCCCATCAGATTCCAACAAGGAAGAACTAAAGGAGAAGAAGGACTGCCCTGCTGGACCCCTGGCCTGCACCTGGAACCTGCACTCAGAAGGACTGCACCAGCTGCACACTTGGGCTTCACCACAAGAAGGACTTTGCCTGGCTTCAAGTGGTTCAAGGAGGGACTCCCTGTTTGCTACAGGTGAAAAATTGCTAACCAGAGTCCCCTGCACTAACTCCTGAAGAAAGCGACTAGCTGACCACTGCCCAGTGGCCAAAAAGGAGTTTGCGCCAGGTGCATTCTGGGAGTTGTAGTCCGCACCCCCCAAGGACCATCTCAGAACTTCTGGACCCTTGGGGTGAGCTGTGGACCCCAAAAGAACCTTAAAAGGACATCTGGGTGAAGCCCCAGAAGTTTGGAGAATTTTTGTAAAAAAGCTCCATAGAGGGACCGACCCGCCGCGGCAACTCTAGCCGGCTTGCCTCAACCGCGACCCGGCCTGATTTGCTGGTTCGTCCCGGTAAAGAAAAATCTCCGAAAAAGAGACTAAGGGCCTGATTCTAACTTTGGAGGACGGTGTTAAACCGTCTCAAAAGTGGCGGATATACCACCTACCGTATTACGAGTCCATTATATCCTATGGAACTCGTAATACGGTAGGTGGTATATCTGCCACTTTTGGGACGGTTTAACACCGTCCTCCAAAGTTAGAATCAGGCCCTAAGTCCGAAGGTAAAAAGTTGACCGGGACCTCCCAGCCATCGTATCCGAGAAGGGCTCCATGGATGTCGGATCAAGATCCAGGTTTACCCCGGTCGAAGGATTTTCACCTCGAAAAAACGACTAAGTCCGAAGGTAAAAATCTCCACCGAGGATTCCAGCATCGCGTATCTGGAGAAGGGCTCCAGGAGGTCGGACAGGACTGGAAGGTTCGTCCCGCTGAAGAAAATCTTCAAAATAAAGACTAAGTGTGAAGGTAAACTTTTAACCGAGGCCTCCCACGACATGTAGCCGAGCAGGGCTCCATCGCGGTCGGCCTGAAATTTTGACTTTGCCCCGGTCGAGGTGCAACCAGATAACCCGATCAGCGCTTTTTGTTACTAAGCGCTAGAAAAATAATAATTCTTTACAAATTCATATCTCCTGTTCCCTTTATCCGATTTTATTCGTTTTTGTGTCATTTTAAAGATAAGAATATAAACTATTTTTATAAATTGGTTTTGGATTTTTAAACTGTTTCCTGTGTTTTATTTTAATTACTGTTTTGTGATATTTGAATGCTTTACACACTGTCGCCTAAGTTAAGCCTTGACGCTCGTTGCCAAGCTACCAAGGGTTGAGCTGGGGTTAATTTACTGAGACCTAACTGGACCTAAGTGGAGGTTAGTGGCTTGTTGCTAGGTTTAGGTACCTACCTGCCCTTACCAATAACCCATTTTCCAACACCTTTCCTGAGGCTGACAGAGAACACACACATTTCACACATATGAAATTGCGAACGTACCTGTACGGTACGAAGCATACCAGTATCATGAAATATCACTCACATATCAAGAGCATCAGAACTGGTTTGAAGGCGCCCTACCACATGTACTACGAAGAGTGAGGCTAGGTCCTTTAAGTAATGAGGGACCTACATGGCCTATGTTTGCCACATATACACCTCACCCAGGCATACAGGATATGCCGATTGCAGATTTACGAGCATTATATAATGAATTAGTGGCATTATATAGACGATTGGTTCAGTTCGTAATGCGAACGTTGAACACTACACCAGCGCGTCCTGCACCGCCAGTAGCTGGTGGTTATCAATTGGCCACTGGGATTAATCCACAAACAGTGCATACTATTATGGGTAAAGTGCCCACGGAATGGGAAAAAATACCGTTCTGGATTGCCCAGAAAACTAATCAGCTGGAAGCTGTGTTTCCCCATACGGGACCACAGGAAAAACATAGACTTCTCACTATGTGCTTGCCGTTTGGGATGGTTCCCTCAGTGGATGACTGTGCCACATGGGGTACAGTCTTCGCTGCCGTTTATACTACCACACATGGTACCCCGACACTTCCTAATTTACCTGAAGTGTTAAAACAAATACAAAATGAACATGGGGCTGCACCGGCCCTGGATCTGGGGATGAAATTGATGCGTAACTTTGACGCCGTCTCCTCGATAATACTAAGTAATATTAAAGGGGAAGCAGTGGCTCTGCAAATACGCCAGCGTCTCCGGGAAACTCCAAATATGGAACAAGAGAGACAGCTACCGAAAATAATTTCCGATACCTATACTAGTATAGGACGGGATAGTTTGGGAGCCAAACCTAAAAAATTGGAATTACCAAGTACCACCCATAAGGAAGGTACAAAGCAGGCACAAGAGGGCTCTAAAAAGCTCTGGGTCAAACAAAAAGATTTTAAAGAAAGGAGAAATAAGAGAGCTGATTCTCCACATCCGGAGTACTCCGAAAGGAGGTATAATCTCAGAAATAGGGAGAACATTAGAACTCCAGACAGATATACTGATTCACGTCCCTCTCGTTCCTTTCAGGACGCACCGGATAAACGTAGCGAGAGAGGGGGCTGTCAAGATCGACGTCCAGAATACGTGAAAGAAAAAAAAGACTCACCACAGTCTGCCATTAAAAAAGAAGAAAAGACTCCTCAGCAAAAGCCGCAGTTTAAAAAGAAGAAAGTGGCAGCTCTGACAGTTAAAAATGCCAGTAGTATTGAGAACACTGTTGAGGAACAAGAAGTGGGCCGTGACTCTGTTGACAGTGCGGCACAGGTCATGATATGTCGCCAGAGTCTGAAAGATCATCTGGATGCGACAGCAACTAGCGATTACATCGCGGTTGAGACAGCGGATGGCCGCGTTCTCCCACCCGATCGGGTTTATGATTTAACAATTCAGATAGAGGGAGACGTGGAACGAATTATTAGTGTAATATTTTGGGATGAACTTACTAGTGATATCCTGTTGGCTGAGAGAGACTGGCCACCTGAACACGTCCGCAAACTCCTGCATGGGGAAGATGTCATTTTGCCTTCTTTCTCCTATCTTGTTCCAGAAGCAGCCAAAAAGACTATGCTGCTGAATGGGCTTTAGCGCAGGCACCTGCACTATACCGTAATAATGTAGGTTGGGACAAGGACTCTCCTTGTCATGTTATTCCCATTAGGTCTACACCCCAACCACAGCCACAATACCCTGTTAAACATGAGGTGAAAGCTCCGGTGACGGAGATACTGTCACAACTTGAGTACCAGGGAGTGATTGAGCCCTGTACATCGGCAATAAATAATCCATTATTTCCCGTTGCAAAGCCAGATCATTCATATAGAATACTGGTTGATTATAGACACTTAAATAGTCATACACGCACATATGCTATACAAAATTCACACAGCACAGCACGGATAAACAATATAGTGCGTAAGAAATATAAAACTACATTGGATTTATCTAATGGGTTTTTCTGCCAGAATTTAGCACATGAAAGTAGGGACCTAAGTGCATTTTCATTTGGCTCTCAGAAACGCTTTTGCCGTTTACCTCAAGGCTATAAAAATAGCCCAGGACTGTTTTCAGCCCGTGTGACATCAATTTTGCACGAGCTTGATTCCGATGCATTGTCCTATGTGGATGATATCTATCTCACTGACGACGCCCTCGACATTCATCTTGCGAGGGTCGATCGGATCATTTTGGGATTTGCAGACCTCGGTTATAAATTTAATTTTAAGAAAAGCAAGATAGCCTTTCTTAGTGTATTGTTCCTGGGATATGAGCTATCAAACGAGGGGAAGAGCCTGGCCCCGCACTTCCTAGAAAAGTGTGCTCAACTACAGCCTCCGAACACACTTAAGAAATTACAGTCATTACTGGGTTTCTTCAATTTTGGCAGAACATACATTCCAGATTATGCAGAACGCATCAAGCCACTTTATGACTTAATTCAGCCCAATTTTTCTAGCAGACGATGGACGATTGAACACACACACATCCTTAGGGACATGCAACGGGACATGCTGGAAGCTAAACACTTACACACACGTGACAATAAAACTAATTTGGTCATCAGAATAATTGCTGGTGCCCTTGGATTTACTTATGCCACCTTCAATGAGGATGACACAGTGCCGATAGCATATGAATCACATTTATATTCAAATGCTGAAAAACGTTTTGCACCTACAGAAAAGATTCTGACAGCAGTTCAGATGGCCGTCATAAAGGAGAGGCCACTTGCCCAGGGGAAACGCATTATTGTTGTCTCCCCGGTGCCAGCCTTAGAGGCTGTCACTAAAGCGAGCGTTCCAAACGCTAAGGCATTACATCCACGCTGGATTCAATGGGCAGCGTCTCTGACCGCCACTGATGTTGAATATGTATTTGACCCAAGACTTCAGACACAAGAATTTCTCCAGTATGAACAGGAGTACCCCTCTCCTCTACATATCTTGCTGCTGGACAGTTATACTAGTATCATTTATACTGACTGATCAGCACAACCGGCTGTAGGTACAAGACATCAATACTCGGCAGCTTGAGCAGCTGTGTGCGGAGTGATGGAAAATGGAGTTTTCCACCCTCGCAATACCTACACGCAGACCTTAGGAGACTGCACAGCCCAGTTGGCTGAGCTTAAGGCTCTTCTTCTAGCGCTCGAACATACTGAGGCAGGAAGCCAGACTTTGATAGTCTGTGATTCATATTACTGCGTCCAGTCATACAATGAATATCTCAATCATTGGAAACTGAACGGATTTAGGGATTCTAAAGGGAACACCATTAAACACAAAATGTTGTGGGGAAGGGTGGCTGATCTTAAGGATAAACTACCATGTGTCCATGTAGTTCATACATTAGGACACCAACGTGTAGGAATACACGTTGCTGGCAATACATTGGCTGATGAAGCGGCCAAAGCTTCAGTAGCTACGGCTTCTGTGGCTGCAGTGACTCGTTCTCGGATGAGATTGGATAATGAAATAGTGATTGCCGTTAAAGCTTCGGCTGCAGGCAAGACCCTTCCGAAAGGATACCCTACAAACTATACTTACCATATCAGTGCACAGAATGTTGCTTATGCAACAATTCCTGGGGCTGGAGATCGAGTGATCCCTAATGAAGACCAGAGATTAGAGCTGATTACAGCCGCACATGCAGCTGGGTTGGACATTACAGACACTGAAAAGTGGCCACATTCCATGGAGGTACATTAATGGGAGTAAACTATTCACTGCTTTTAATTTTTCCAGGGAACAAGAGACAATGGCTAAAAGGGAGGCTAGTTTCACCCTGCTTCAAGTAGAGAAATTAGATAAGTTGCCCTTCACGGTAGCAGAGAGTCCTTCAACTATCTGGCTCTTGCACGGCATTATTAATTTACCGATTTCAACGTTCCGTTTCTCGAGCTGCCTGAAACATCTTGCAGTGGGACGATATGAGCAACTGGGAGATAGCTTTATTAAGGAAGAGTGGGAGTTGCCCTTTGACTATAGATGTCTGAATGGTGACCAGGAGGTCTTTCTTAGCGGAAGTGAATGTGAGACTGCTGTTTGTCATTCTATGATATGCAAACAGGTGTCTCTTGACGGTCTTTGCAATGTGGGGGTCGCGAATTTGGCCTGTTTTCTGAAGGGTACTCCCGTCCCCTTGATTCGTCCAGTATTTCATGTCCTTTCCAATGGCAGTTATGTGGTACTGAACGATCAAAGCTGTCGCGGCTTGCGACCTGGAATTGCCTACGCAATCTCAGTCACGAAGCTCGTTGCGTGTTGTGGACATGTTTTGTTTCCCCCCACACGAGAGATAAAAGTGTCTGACATGTGGCCCCACATAGATACTATTAATGTGAACTATGACAAGTTGAGTAGACTAAAGGCGCTATTGTTTCAAAAACAGGTCGCCTTGACATCCGCAAAAGAGACGTATGCTCTCCAGATTGCCAGATCACCAGCCGAGATACAATCCCTTTTAAATACTGATTTCCCCAAACACTTTGGAGAGCTGGTATCCAGAATATTCAATGCTTCAAGCACCACTGGGATTGTTCATTTCTTTAAGGCTGTCGGGTCTGGTTTCGTGTCCATCGTCCAGACTGTCTTTGGAGTCATCCCATCAGCCATCCATTCTCTCTTTTCAAGTGTGTTTGGTGGCTTTCCAATTATTTTGGCTTTAATTGGCGGACTACTACTGCTATTTCTTCCGATTCGCGGTGGTTGTTTCTTTCCAGCAACACAGAGCAAAGGAGCCGCTCCCGCCAACTCCACTGTGCCGTGGGCGCATGGTTCGGATCTTCGGTACACCTTTGCTGGTGGAACTAGAGCTTGACTGGTCGTTGTCATTCCGGCCACTTCTCTGGTGTGTACAACCGGTCTTCCGCTGCATATGGTGTCTCTTTGAACATCTGCCTATGGTCTGTCTTGCTGTTGCACCGACATCTCCTGTGGACCACGAACTGCTGATGTCCCCGATGAGGGTTCATACACGGTCATGCCCCTTGAGACTGAGGTTGCTCCGCGAGGCCACCTATGAGCCTTCCGTTATAAGATCTAACATGGATGAGGACACTGCAGCAAGTATCGATGCACCAGTGAATATGGCTCACTTCTGCTCTGTGGATCCGTTTGTCCGCCCAGCACTAGACTACACTTCGGACGATGTTGACTCATTTTTGAGGTCCTTGACTGGTGACTTCGATGACATTCTTCAAGATCCCGCGTATAACACATAATTTGATGAATTTGCTTACCATTCCTGATTCCAAATTATGCAATTATAATAGATGTTTGCTGTACTTGTCATAGTTGATATTAACATCTCTGTATGTGTTTTTAGACAGTTTTGTTTTAACGTGTTTTCACACACAGCGATTTTTTGTTATTAGCTTCTTTTATTAGCTTGTTTTTTGCCTTTGGCTTTTAGTTCAGAAGCAGCTTTTTTAGCGTTTGGGTTCCTGTACCTTCATCATACCTGTTACGGCAATGGGGAGGGTGTAGTGAATCCTAGTTTGTTTTAACGGGATAGCAGGAGTTAGCTTAGCCGTAGGCTTGTAAACTCGTGCCCCCGTCACCTAGTGACTTTTGACCTACTTAGCTTGCTCTGTCTTATCCCGTTTAATTATTTATTTCCTCTAAGATGGCTGCCTTGTTTACAGTTAGGCCACTTGTTATGAGTTTTATTATCAGTGTCACTGCGCCAAGGCGTCAAGATCAAGCACGAAAGACAAACAAACAGTAGGTGTTCACACTTAGGGATTTTCCCTCTCTATACTTTCGAGGGATTTGTTGATATTAATTGCCGTCCCAAGCATGCCTGTTATCTATTGTTTTGGAATACACCTACGTCAGGGGACCTTGTAGATCTGTATAAATACATCACACTTTAGACAGATAATCAGAGGGATTCCGACCAGAGGGCATCGCCACCATCGCTGATACCGATGCTGCAGTGGTCTTGACGGTGACCCAGTCTTCGTGTCCCTACGGAGTCTGAGATAGAGACCTCATTCCAAGGTAACGACGGTTGGGGTCTCCTCTCATGGACACGGCTTTGGCAGATTAGGTTTAGCAAACCCAGCTCTCCTTTACGCAGGAGGTTAGGCCGATTCTCAATAGGGTATTAGGGCATATTCCATCTTATATATACATATATATTTCTTTTCATATATTGCAAAATGGTGGGGTCTTCATAACAATGACTCTCTTCTTCACAATACTGTTGCTTGGTATATTCATTATCCTAATCATTGCAGTTCATGCAAATTATCGCAAATTGCAGTTATGTTAAATAAAAACTATTATAACTTCACTGCATCTGTGTTATTGCCTTTGTTTGTATGAGACATAATATATCTGTGAGAAAAGGGTAATCTCCGTTTAACCACGACATTCCATGAGATATCTTATTTTTGAGTCCATGCGTAAACGACTGCCATAAATCACCTTTTACGATAGTGTTTCTGGTGAGGTACTGCTAGTGAGCCGGTAAGGTTTGGACAACAGTTTCAACTAGTTGTAGGAAAAGACTTAGGTGGTCATTACGACCGCCAGGGGTAATGTAGCGTCCGTACCGCCAACAGGTTTCCCGCCATTTTAGCCCCGGCAGTGATAATCCGCCAGGGCAGCGCTGCAAGCAGCGCTGCAAGCAGCGCTGCCCTGGGGATTATGACATCCCTACCGCCAGCCTGTTTCCGGCGGTTTGCACCGCCAGGAAGAGGCTGGCGGTAAGGGGTGTCCTGGGGCCCCTGGGGGCCCCTGCACTGCCCATGCCACTGGCATGGGCAGTGCAGGGGCCCCCTAACAGGGCCCCGGCCAGCTTTTCACTGTCTGCATAGCAGACAGTGAAAAGTGCGACGGGTGCAACTGCACCCGTCGCACGGCTGCAACACTGCCGGCTCCATTAGGAGCCGGCTCCTATGTTGCGGCCTTATCCCCGCCGGCCCAGCGGGAAGTCATAATGGGGGCCGCGCGAGTGCGGCCGCATTGGCGGCCGCACGGCGGTTACCGTCTGGCCCGCCCGCCAAGGTCGTAATGACCCCCTTAGTCACCTACAAACGAAAGTACTGTCATCCTGAGACCAGCTGTCTTGCTCAGAGCAAGAGTCCAAACTACGACAGTACCACTTAGTGAGCCCTGGGGTACTTGAGAGGAGAGTGGCAAACTGCCCCAGCAACTTGCACAGTCTCTCTGTTGATCTAGGGTCAGTGTGGGGCAGAGGCTGACACCCTACACTGGCCCACCCTGCTCTTAGGAATATAGGAGGTCAGAGAGAGGTTTACTCTCCTCTTCCACCCTATCAGGAGTTACCAGGAGCATGGTAATCTCAAACCTCTCAAGTGGATCTTGAGGCTATTCACATGCAGGACCCTCAAGGGATTGCTTGGAGTTATGAGGTCCACCAAATAGGTGACATCACGTTTCTACTCCTTTATCTCATACGACTTAGTGCTTTGCACACGCCAGGATGCCGATCGTATTCATGACTCAGCTCATCTAATTCCGGCCGCCGACATACAAGCCAATAGATTTAGGAGCTATACCTTCACCACTGTGACTGCGTGCCATTGTTGACATTGACAGCCCAAATTGGGGCCCAGGTCCTTTGTATAAAGACCCTAACAAATGAGATGATGCGTGCTATTTTCTAAAAAAAAAAGCAAGCAACCGCTTCGCTCACTCTAAACAATTAACACATGGTAGTACACTATATTTTGGAGAGCAATCTATATTCAGATCACTGTCTAATCAGACAAGACGTTTGGGTGACATTTGTTTCATAAAGTCCTGAAGCGACCATAAAACACAAGGCCCAAATGCATTGAATAGACCAACAATACTGTTACAGTTTGACACAATTCAGTCGTGTATTTTGTATCAGCAGGTCTATTGTTAATAGGTTTTTAACCTGGAGATGGTTGTTATTTAGTTATCTTCATCAAAGGTTTAATGTATGTCATTGCCATCACATTGTCTTCCTTAACATTTTTGTTTTTAACATGATTTTCTAACAATAGTTAGAATTTTTTTGGAATGTTTCAATAAATGTATGCATTAAGTGCTATTTTGTTACTGTGTAAATGACATTTACAAAAGTAAATTTCATTTGTAAACAGTTCATGGGTGCCACTTTCTCTATTTCAGTGTAACAATGCCTCTTTTGTGAATTTTGTACAGTGTGCTGTAATAATTTGTTATAAAATTCCTTAGGGTGCCTTTTTTCACCATTGAGGCTACAAATAATAAGTTGTCCTCTTTTTTGATGTGATTCATTTATCCTGCTAAGAGCCTCGTTTTTTGATGTTCCTTTACCTCATAGGTCCCGAACCGGCAGTTTTGCAGAGCATGGTACTCTGCAGGCTCCATGAGCCAAACTTTTTGGCTAGGCTAAAACTCCAGCAAAGTGCCATTTTCGTCATACTAGCGTTTCATGTCCTTCTGGCTGTCATCTAGGTTAACTTGGGCGAGCTTTTTGAAGCGCACTGTCTAGTAGCAGAGATCCAACATGTTTCTGACCACATCCTGGTGGGGCTCTCCCAGGAGCTTGCTCCCAACCCTCTTTCACCAGAGTGAGAGGCCCTTTCACAGGGTGCCTATTCAGAAGTTCAAAGAGGCTGTAGCCAACCTCCTCTGCGTAGCCTTCCTGAAGGCGAACAACAGATATTGCAGGAGGACATCCCATTAACGCCTCCTGGTTTGAAGTAGACCGGTAATCATGCCCTTGAGGGTTCAATTGAATCTCTCAACCAACTCATTGGTTTGGGGGTGGCAAGGAGTGGAGAACTTGTATGTCACACACACTCCTTCGTCATGGCCTTAATTAAATTAGACATGAAGTTGGTACCCCTGTCAGATAAGACCTCCTTGGGGAAACCCACATGGGTAAAGATCCCCATTAGTGCCCTGGCCAAGGCAGGCACAGTCACTGTCCTGAGAGGGATAGCTTAAGTGTACCGGTTGGCATGATCCATCAAGACCAGAACACATCTATTGCCCATGGCTGCCTTGAGGTCTAGAGACCTCATAATGTTGATGCCAACTCGCTCAAAAAGAGTGCCAATGACAGGGAAAGGTTGCACTTCCTCCCTGACTTGCCACTTGTCTGGAAGGTAATACGGGACCTACAGGCAGCTGAGGCCTTCCTCATTAGGGCCAATAAAAGTGGATGATATGCCTGTCATCGGTCTTGTCTTGCCCCAAATGACCTGCTAATGGTATATCATGAGCCAGAACCAGTAGGAAGATCCTGTAGCTCTGGGGGACCACCAACACACATGTTGCACCAGATTCAGGATCCTTAGGCTCACTATACAGGAGATCATTCTCTCAGTAAATTGGGTGCTTGCCAGAGGCGTTTCCAGCTGCCTGGGCCTCAGCCTGCTGCTGAAGACCCACAAGAGTAGGGCACTCTTTCTGCGCCTTGCAGAACTCCTCCTTGGTGGGACCTCCTTCCTGGTGCCATTTGGACAGCTCAGGGAGGCTCCCCAGTTAGGCCACCTCCTCCCCTGTAGGCTCTGGGGTCTCCCTCTCAGGTTCAGCCTCCTCCTGGACAGTGAGAATTTCAGAAGCGGGTTTTCCGCATCCTTTGCCCTTGCTCTTCTTGGCAGGACCTTTGGCCATTTTTCCAGACTCTAGGTTCTTCTGATCTCCCTCTCGGGGTGCTGTGGACCGTGTCATCAGGCACACCCACTCAGGCAACCCCAACATTCCCTAGTGTGACCTGTGCTCCACCTGCTTCCGGGTGGTAGGACCCAGGTCATTGCCCAGTAGACAATCCACCTGCATGGACGTACTCACAGCTACCTTCAGCAGACCTGAACTCCCCCACTCAAAGGGAACCAGAGCCATTGGGTAGTGGCTCTCACAGTTGTCAGGAGCAACAACTTGGTGAAACAGGTTAAGGTGGACATGCTCTGAAGGCACCAGTTGACACCTGACAGTTATCATGCTGGCTTCTGTGTCTCTCAGAGCCTCCACACTCTGCCTATTGATGGTGACCCACTGACTGTACTTCCTAATATTGTCAGTGACGAAGTCACAGGTGCTGCGTCAATCCCGTGAGCGATGCTGCGGAGTTTCTGTCACACGGCAGGCGCTGCGTAGATTCCTCCCGCCGGAAGTCGGGCTGCGTCATTCTGGCGATGCCTCGATCCAGTGGGCTGTGTGTCAAGGTTCCAGTCCCAACACTGGCGCTGTGTCAATCTCCACTTGGGGAGCCGGTCTGCTTCGTTCTGGTTTGGTGATGTGGCGATTCTATCACCGGTAGGCAGACTGTGCGTCGATTCCGGCAGACTGTGTCGATTTTCACCTAGCAAGGAGTTCCTTTGCAGAGATGAAGTCTTTTTGGCACTGAGACTTCAGGAAACAGGAGGCAAGCTCAATCCAAGCCCTTGGAGAGCACTTCTCAGCAGAGCCAGAGGCCAGCAAGGCAGGAAGGCAGCAGGACAACAGCAAGGCAGCACTCCTTCACAGCAAAGCAGTCCAGGGAGTCCTGTGGGCAGCCAGGCAGCTGCTCTTGGCAGGTTGTAGGGTCTGGTTCATAGTATCTGTCCCAGGATGTGTCTAAGTTGGTAGGGTCAGGGACCCAGTTTATGTACCTAAAAGTGCCTTTGAAGTGGGGGAGACTTCAAAGAGTGGTTTTGAAGTGCACAAGGTCCTCTTTCAGCAGAACCCTGTCTGCCAGGGTCCCAGTACGGAGTTTGGCAGTCCATTGTGTGAGAGCAGGCCACTGTCCTTTGAAATGTAAGTGTCAGGCCCTGCGCCCTTTCAGCCCAGGAAGACCCATTCGTTATGCAGACGTGTGCTGGTGTGACTGAGCATCCTGTGTTTGTGGTTGTCTGGGTGAAATGCACAAGGGAGCTCTTAACCACCCCAGCCCAGATGTGGGTTGGAGACAGGCTGTAAGGCACAGAAGGATTTTAAGTGCAGAGAAATGCTCACTTTCTAAAAGTGGCATTTCTTAAATAGTAATATAAAATCCAACCTCACCAGTCAGCAGGATTTTGTATTACCATTCTGGCCATACTAAATATTACCTTTATGATCAGAACCTACCACTCAAACAGTATATGAGGGTAGCTCTAATGGTAGCCTATGAAAGGAGCAGGCCTCACAGCAGTGGAAAATGAATTTAGGAGTTGTCCACTACCAGGACATATAAAACACACAGGTATTGCCTTTTAACTACACAGCACCCTGCCCTGTGGGTTATCCAGGGGCCTACCTTAGGGGAGACTTATGTGTAGAAAAAGGGGAGTTTCAGACTTGGCAAGTACTTTTAAATGCCAAGTCGAAGTGGCAGTGAAACTGCACACACAGGCCTTGCAATGGCAGGCCTGAAACATGGTTAAGGGGCTACTTATGTGTGTGGCACAATCAGTGCTGCAGGCCTACTAGTAGCATTTAATTTACAGGCCCTGGGCACATGCAGTGCACTTTACTAGGGACTTAAAAGTAAATTAAATATGCCAATTGGGTATGAGCCAATGCTACCATGTTTTAAGGGAGAGAGCATATGCATTTTAGCACTGGTTATCAGTGGTAAAGTGGGCAGAGCCCTTAAACCAGCAAAAAACAGTGTCAAAAAGTGGAGGGATGCAGGCAAAAAGTTGGGGGGGACCACCTAGCCAATGCGTTTGGTCCACACAGACGTCTTCAGTATACAAACATGCAAATACAACTATAAATACACATGCATACACATAAATATATATAAATAACTTTACATTCTATTTAGAAAAGACACACATTGTTCATATATTTACACAAAATACCACCTTATTACGAAAAATTATTACATTTACACCAGTGTTTGTTATAAACAAAATGTTCACAAATGGTCTACTTGTTATTGACCTCGGAGTCACATATATTTATGTGACTCATTCACTGTTCCAAACCATTTTGAAGTTATAAACTGTAACATGTCTATTCGACAGGCAAACTCTTCATTTCCTTAATATCTTTCTATACATCTATTCTGGGACAAAAAAGCACATCAGACCATCCATCACTTTCATTTATACAATCATAAAATGTTTTTGATCTGAGTTTTTAAATAGCACGTTACCACCTGTTGTCTTCCTTCATAATTTCTGGCCGGGTTGTTTGGTCAGAAAGAGCAGTTCAATTCCATAACTTCCCAAGAAATATGGTGCCTCCTTGAACAATGGATTACAATACATCAATGAGCAGACTTACAGAAGGATAGTGTGTATGAACTCCAAAATCACAATAGCTTCAGTTGTTGACCATATCTTTTCGATGTTCTCTCATTAAATTGTTTCTAGACTTCTCTGGTTTAGTTTACTGCTTTCCTGGAAACCAGTGGCTTCTTTTCCCATCCTAACGTTCCTCTCACATCCGTCTACCTTAAGACTGCTTCTTGATTTAAGATTTAAGATTCTTCATCTCATGGAAGTCCTTTTGGAGGATAGCAGCATGTCTGATTGCAGCATGTGCAGCTCTTTCACACAAATGTGCATATCAAATTTAGCACTGAATTGCTGTCACTTTGAACATGCTGTGGTGCCAAATCTTAGTTTTAGGTCCAACAGCACACTTTAAGACAGCTGACTTGTGCCCATTCACTGGGCATGCATGGAACAGTGCACACAAAGCATTGCACGCCTTTAACTACCCCACACCATAGCTTATTTCTTTACTAGTTGTGACGTTTGCCTCATATCTCTAACATATATTCACCGTTCTTGTGCACTCAAAAAAACTAGGGGAGGCAGATGCCTACCTCAAGATGAATCCTAGGCAGACACTGTTCTAGAAGTAGGTTCAGGACATTAAGAACGTTTGATGACAACACTGCTCTGGGTGGTGCAATATGCATTAACTGAGTAGGAGTTTTAGCCGCTTCTCTATTCTGTATCCCCCTGTGCACCAGTATCCTCACCTACATTGTGACATATATGTTCTGTGCAATTCAATAAAGTCAAATTCTTTCAAGTAATAGGAATAGTAACACATTGTCTTATTTTCAAAACAACCTTACCCCATAATCTCATAATTCTGTCTCCCAAATAATGACAACATATGCCATCCAACAAAGCCTCAGTAATGGCATTTGAACACCTCAGCACTAGGGTCTGATAGCCTTATTCACACTCCTATGGCTAAGCAAGTTATCCTGAAATCCTTATTTTAAAACATCTAAATGTTACAAACCCCAGTTTTTTTTGTTTTTTTTTGCCCCATTGGATTGTCTGTTTTTTAGCCCACGCAGCACCTTCTGCTTTTCTATTACAGATTGCAGCTGTGGATTCATCATATTCTGATGCCATTTCTCACGTTTTCCATCTCAGACCAAGTTCCCCTTACTACAATGCCCTTATGTGCTCTGTTAATCTCATTTAAGTATCAGGTTTAAATTACTTATGTTCTGGCATAAGGAATTTGTAAGGTTTCGGGGAATCCGCTGAGTGTGAAGACAGTGAAGCAACGAATGTACCTCTTTTGAAACAGGACCAATTGAGATGGAATTTGGGAAGGCTTCTTGGAAGAGGGGGTTCATTGAGGCTTTGCGGGATCTTAAATGGCTTTTCTGTTTCTAGGGAATCGCAGTGAGAGTGTGTTGGTAAGTGGATTATTGGGAAGGGCAGATGATTACCTACACCTAGCAATAGCCCACTAACCCCACTTGGACCCAGTTAGGTCTCAATAATTTAAACCCAGCTGAACCCCTGGTAGCTTGGCAATAAGCGTCAAGGCTTAACTTAGGAGACAGGTGTGTAAAGCATTCAAAAATCACAAAACAGTAAATAAGTAAACATAAAATGCAAAAAAAATCCAACACCACTTTATAAAAATGGAGTACATTTATATCTTTAAAATGACACCATAATGACAAAAATTCAATGTAGGGAACCAGATATTTGAATTTTTAAAGATTGAAAGTATATCTAGCGCTTAGACGCAACTAGTACTCAAAGGGTTTAAAAAGGCCACACTGGAGAGGGACAAAGTCCAGAGTTCAGGCTACCCATGAGGTAACCCTATTACACTTACTTTCAGAAGTGTTTCTTGATTCAGGAAAGTGGTCCACAGCACCAGCCAAGGTTCAGAGGCTCTGGTTTGCCTCTTGGGGTTTGGGACTACAACTCCGAAAATGCACCTCTTCAGCTTATGGAGCTGTTTACAACAGTTGCACCAAATGTCTCCAAACTTCTAGATCTTCTTCCAGAGTTCCCTTTTGGGTCCTTGAAGTTTTCACAACTTGATCCAAGGTTCCAGAAGCTCTGAGTTGCTCCTAGGGAGTTGAGACTACAATTCCCAGAATGCACCTGGTCAGAATCCTCAAATGGCCACTGGACGCTGGTCAGCTGGGCTCTTCTTGCAGGACTTGATGCAGGGGACTCTAGGCAGCTCCTTTGTACCTGTAGCGTACAGGGAGTCCCTTCTTGAAGCAGGTGAAGACAGGCAAAGTCCTTTTAGTGGTGAAGCCCAAGTGTGCAGCTGGTGCAGTCCTTCAGAGTGCAGGTCAGGGGTCGAGCAGGGCAGTCCTTCTTCTTCGTCTTGTTCCTTGTAGGGATCTGAGGTGTGGGTGCAGCTCTGCCAAATCTTCCCTTGTTCCTTGGGTAAAAAGCAGGGGAGACACAACTGTCCAATCACAGGCAGGTCACTCCCTCTTGGATGACCACTTCCCGGGAAGTGTGGCAAAAATCAATCCCAGGGAGCAGCATTCCTTAAAAGTCCAAAATGGCAGAAACTGAATTTTGGAGGCTATTTCTGGCTGAGCCCACCTACTGGTGTGGCTAAAAATCCTTAACACACCTTTCTCCTCCCCTCTTCTAATCCTATCAGGAGGGAACCTGGTTGTCTGGGTTTGCAGGAAATGGGGGCGGTCCTTAGCTGCTCCAAATGTCCTTCCCTCCTTTGAAGACCAGTTTGGCTGCTCGCCCCCCATCCTGTTTCACCATCTGTGGAGGCACATCTCCTCCTGCAGGCACTTCTTTTGTGTTCAGCCCAGGCCACTTCACACCTCATCAAGGCAGCCTGGCCAAGCTGCCAGAGGCTGGCCAATCAGAGAAGAGCACTACAGAGATGAAACTGGTAACTTTTAGGAAGAGTTCTAAAACACTTGCCCTGAACTATTGTATTAAATTCAACAATGACAAGTTGTTGCATTTATTTTAGCGATCAGTTTGAGACCAAACTTGCCATATCTAGCCCCTTTGGAGACTTTAATCATTAAAATAAAGTCTTCCTGTTTTAGCCTATAGAGCCTATTCACTACAATGAGGGGACAAGGAAGTTGGCTATTTTTTCTCACCAGGGCTTATAAAACATCATATAAGGTCCCTACTTATCGTTACACCGCACCCAACCGTGGGGGCACTTAAGGCACACCTTAGGGGTGACTTATATGTGAAAATAAGGTAGTTTAAGACTTTGGAAGTACTGTTACTTCCAAAGTCGAATTTGCATATAACTTAAATTTAAAAGCAGCCAGGAAGACAGGGCTGCCTTTAAAATTACACTGGGGACCTCAGCAGGGCACCTATGGGTGCACTACCCATGCTGGGGTCCCTAAACCTACATCCCCTACCATATACTAGGGACTTATAGGTAGGTTGACATAGCCAATTATAATTCACCTAATTTGCATACTCATTTTACACAGAGCACAGGCCCTGGGACTGGTTGGCAGTACCTAGGGCACTATCAGAGTCAGGAAAACACCAACAAAAAGTGAACAATGAGGTCAAAAAGGTACGGGGCTTCTGCAATCATCCCAGTTTTCTCACAGAGTGTTTCACCCTTTTCAAGTGGCATAGTGAAAATCTCATATCGTACCTCTGTGTTTATCAGTTCCGTAATTTACTTACAATTTTTCTCTTGGTTTCTCATCTAGGAACTTACCTTTGTGTTTTTTGTTCCAGTATATTCTTTGTCGATTTTTTTTACTTTTTCCTTTGAATCAGAGTCATCTTTTCTGTATTGGCATGTCACTCTTAGCACTGTCTGTGGTGTTATTTATTTTTCCTTCGCCTTCCTCCTTCTACTCCAAGTTGTTGTTTGTTGCCTATTGAAAAAAACATCGTCTTCTTACTGTCCAGGGTCAGACTTTCTTTTGCTGCCTATGAAAGCTTTTTTTCTTGAGGTTCCTTAAATCTCTTTCGTTCTGGTGTCCAGGATCATTTAAGTAGTGAATACATGGTGTCTCTTCTTTTCTTTCTTTGAGACTTCAGGGCTCCACACTGGGCTTATGGAGCTGCTTTAATCACCATCCAACAGATGTTTATGGCTGTGCAGACTGTGGGTGTCTCACCCCTGTTGTTTCAATCTGTAACCAACACCTGTTGGTTTATGCAGTAATTTTCGTGCTCACTGTCTGATTTCTCTGGCTGCTGCTTAGGTGTGCACTTGAATTCAGGAGAAAAGTTCACTTGGGACCTAGTCAAACTTGTCAGTTTTGCATCTCCTTGTAAAAGACCACAAGTAACCTTGCACTCAACAATAACAACAAAACATAAATAGTCTCTGAAACGATTTTCAAAACATTTGCAGTCATGACCCAACGTTTATGTGCCTTGAAGCAGCTGATTCTAACCTAATGAACATATTGCAAATGGAAAAACAATAATTGAATGGACACATCAAAACTACAGTTAATGGGCAAATCTGGATAATTAGTAAGCAATTGTTAGCATGTCCTCCTGAGCTCCAACAGCATCTGAACTTCCACTGTGCAAGCATTCTTTGAATTGTCTTAGTGAGCTCCAACAGTGTGTTATCTTTCACCCTACACTAATGATTTCTAGTGGATTATCTTCTTTAGGATTATTGCGTTTTTTCTGAGCTCCATCAAGGGGTTATATTCCCCAGTACAGTAATTCTTTAAAATACATGTATTCTGTAACCCCTGTATAAACACCAGTCGTCACACCAAGTCGCCCAATTTTAAAGGAAAAAAGTCAGAACTCTACTATAGTGAATTATTATAGTCGAATTCTTATGGCACAATGCCTGCTGCTAGAGACAGCAGCCAAGGTGAAAGGCAGGTCAGGTCATGGAGCATAATCTGAAGTTGCTTTTCTTTCTTATGTACTTTTTTCCTAGCTTACAATGACAAGCAGTGAGAACATGTTTATGTTTTGCACTCTTAGCTAGAGAAAAGCTGGAATCATCTTGCTGCATGTTCTTACACATTCCAAACTACTGCAGCTTTTTATTTTAAAAACTGACTTGTTTGAGCTGCTTCTCATATCTATTTGCAACAAATATCAACAGGTTTTTGATGTTTCATTTTGCACTAGAGGTTTTATTTTTATTCTCTGTTTGCGAACATGCTCACTTTTTCATATGAAAGAGCTACATACCAAGGTTTTAAGTGTTTGTGGGAAAGATGATGGTGTGACCATATTGCATATGGGATAAATTACAACCTGGATTTCCAGAACTTCAGAGTTTCATAACCTTGTAAAGAAACTCGGCCTTTGGCCTCGTTCCTCCATATGGTTGTGAAATTCCTTGTTGGCCTGCAATATCCTTATAATAGACTGCAAGGGGTACTTCATACCTTATATACTCTCTTTGTGAGCTCCATCAAATGGTTATATATCACAGTTTGGTAGATGTGACAGCCTTAGGGTGGTCTTCCCCGAACATTTTGCCTCACTCCTTCTTTTTTTGCTGAATTTGTTTTTGTTGGCTTTTGGGACTCCATGCACATTACCACTGCTATCCAGTGCTGAAGTGCTTGTGCTCTCGCCTTTAAACCTGGTGAAACTGACCTACACCCAATTACCACATTTAATTTACTTGTAGATCCCTAGTAAATAGGTACTATATGTACCCAGGTCTTGTAAATTAAATGCAGATTTAAACTACCAATTTAAAATAAACCTTTTACCAGGCCTAAACCTTTGTTTTATTACTTATAAGTTACCCTTAGGGAAGGCCCTAAAAACCCAAAGATTAGGCTACAGTGTATTTAAAATGTTGGACATGTACTTGTAACTTTTACTTGTCCTGGTAGTGAAAAACTCTTAAATTAGTTTTTCACTACTGTAAGTCCTACCTCTCCCGTATGATTACCTGGGATTACCTTATTACATTTATTGAGTGATAACTTTCAGTTGGGGGCAAGTGGGAATGTCAAGTTTGTTGTCTAAATAATTGCAATTTTAAACCCTCTTTAATGGTTATGTTGGATTTAACGTCACAATTCTGAAAACATCACTTTTAGAACGTTTACATCTTCTTGACCCAACCATTTGGTGCTTGCACCTGTATCCTGGGTCACATGAGTAGGTGTAGCTGGCATTTGGTCTTTGTGTATTGCTCCCAGACAGTGAGACAAACAGAAAATAGGTGCTGGCAGGATGAGCCATCGCTGATTTGATAGGGGAGCGCAGCAGTCACCTATCACACTGCTCATCACAAAGCCTTTGCCTCAGCTCACTCACAAAGTATTTCACACTAGTCTATTGTGCCCCAGTCAGCTGGGCCTAGGGCAGGGAAGAAAGAAATTCCAAACACCTCTGGGGGTAGAACCATCTAGATACATCTCCTGCTACAAAGCTGGCACTAATTATAAATATTGGACCCTCATACCCAACTCTTCATTACACTTCTGGACCTGTGGAGGACTGCTGTGCAGCTCTCCTACAAGAAGGACTTCTACTGTACTGCCCTGCTGCCTGAGTGAGAAAGACTGGCATCCTTGCGTCTTGAATCCAGGACCACAAAAGTAACTACAAGAGCTAGTTGGCTGGCCTCTTAATCAGAGCCTCTGGGACAGAAAAGGCTCCAACTACCTTGAAACCTGAACTTGTATTTTGCCTGCTGTGAGTTCTGCCCTTCAATGGTCCCACCCACACCCGGGATGCTTGAAGAGGGCTTGAAGGTACTAGCCCAGCTGTGGACTTAAGCAGAACCAACACAGCACTATTCATCCTCCTGCTGATTCCCATTAGAACTGCTGCTGTGCAACATATCCCCAATGTAGGGCCCCACAGCACTTGGGAACTGCCACTGCGTGGTTCATTTTCGACACAGGACTTCGCATTGCAGTCCTGCAGCTTCTCAGAACCACCTCTGCACAATGCATACTCAAAGTAGAACTCCACATCACACCCCACGGCTCCTTGGAACCACTGCTGCACGACACATCTTCGAAGCAGGATCTTACAATTTTCCGCAACCAGGATTTAAGGTACTTTGTTCAGCAGGCCTAACTGCTATTTTCCTGAATTTCTGAAAGTGAACACCTATGAACAATCTGGAGTAGCAAGTATGGTGGAATATGGATTTACACATTGTATTTGTAATAGTCTTGGGCGTAATTTTAATTATGTCTCAGTAATGTTTGGTAAGTCCACGTTACTCTTTGACAGGGATTTATCAATAATTAAGCAAGTAAATTTGCTCACTCAATTAGGAGTAATTTGGGGGGAAATTAGCAAAGGGCCAAAGAATTGAGCAAGCACGGGCGGTTGCTCACACTGCTGTTCATGTTGTTTTGCATTTAGCCCTATGTTTGTGCTCAAAATGCATCATTGGGTCCCTTTTAAATGCACTGGTGGATTTTGTGTTAAGAAACTAGTGCAACATGCCGCAAGTAGGTTGGGAGACAATCCTACCCCAAGAGCACATTTAGGGGAGTGAGCGGCTTCTCGTGCTGCCATTAGTGATATTTCGTTGTGCAAAAAGCATCCTTGCATCCATTGTGAACGCAAGAGGGTGCTTTTGCACTAAGAAAATAGTGCTAAAGGAGGAATTCGTATTCTCGTGTAATTCCAGATAATCTCACAAAATGCCCACCCATAATTTGTACCCTTTTTCTACATTGTATTACTTATGTAGCAAAGCGTTCTCTTCCACTCTACAAAATAGGTTATTGGGATACCTTTCCCCCCTATTTTCATTCTAATGACAACCATTTAAGTTCAGAGGGAAGGCTATTACAAGGCTGGGTGGTAGAGGAGGGTCCTCTACCTCAACTGCAGCCATCTTGCAGAACTTTGACTTTTCCACCCAAGATGTGGCAGTTTCTCACCAAATAGAAAAAAACAGTGACAGCGGGTTCTCCATGGCATGGGGGCATGACAAACTTCTTGCAACTTCTATTATTTCTGAAGCCAAACCAGCAGGTGCAGCTTTATTGTTTCAAATTAAATAATCTCCACACCTGAAGCTTTCGCCAAATACGTGGGTGTTTATTTTTCTGGATCCAGCCATGTTTTAAGTGAGGATCCGGGACAGGGCAAAAGCCCAAATACATGGTTTTAGAGCGGACAACCTCAAAAAGTTGGCTCCTCTAACAGCATTCCTGCTAGTATCAGGAATGCAATGGTTTTCCTGATGGTGAAGCCTGTGATAACCCTACTGCCAAAATTGGAATTCCTCCATATTTTGAAAGATATCCCATTGCAGCCCATCATAAGGAGGTCTTTCATACAAACATTTATAGAACTAATTTTAAGTCTGAAAATGTGGCTACAAAGTTATGACATTTCTCCCCACAGCATTTGCAATCCTTGTTCCCACAGAAGGTTCGAATTCCCTCCCCCTTTGTTAAGCTAACTATACAAATTTTCAACAGTAGGGGCAATAGGTACTTAAGGTTTGTTTAAGGTACAATTCTTTACTTCATAACTTATACATAGAAATACAAAAAGATAGGTGAATTGGGGTTCTAGATTATCTGTAAAAATGGGCTGTTAGAGAAAGAAATATCCTACATTATCGTTGATGGCAGAATAAGGGGTTGGTACTGTAGCTCCAACCCCTCAGTTACCTCATTTTAATCTTACTAAACCCAGCATTACATACATAGTGTATGGGTTGGGTAAGGACAATTGCTTACATCAGTAAAATACATTTAATCCCATCCCACAAATTTTGGTAATGCTGGGTATAAATAGAATGTTATACTCTTCTGGATTCTCAGTATGTAATGTCTGTTTTCAGAACCTCCAAACTGTAATACTTATTGTAAGAAACTGGGTTATTATGTGAGAGGAATGGGAGCCCCTCTCACATAATAAACACAGTCTTTCTCAAGGTGAACCACAAAAGTCTCTAAATAAACTGTGCATAACTTGCTAGGAGCTTGGCACAAAAAGCAGTCAGTCTTAACTTCGAGGCAATGTGTAGAATATTTCTGCTGCACTTAAATAGTAAAAAGGTGAAAAAACAAAACAAGTAAAATTCCTAACCAATTTAGAAAAATAGAGTAAATTTTAGTAAATGCAGTGACACTAAAATGACAAAATCAGTACAATCGTAGCCATAGGTTTTAAAAGTTTTAGATTAAAATAGCACCAAAAAGCACAAAGCGCTTCTCACGGTTATCTTGTCGCCCTGGATCGCAGGAAAGTCGTAAGTTCCAGCTGACCATGACGGAGCACGGTCAGACAAAGGGACCAGGTTCGTCCCACTGTAAAGTTATCTTCTCAAATCATTGTAAGGAGCTGCTGTTCGCATTGGCAGGTAAGCTGGAAGGTTGTTATCAGCGCAAGGAGCAGGTCGGGCATTGCGTATGGTTGCTGTTTTGGTGCAAAGAGCTGATCATTGCTGGAGCTTCTCGTTGGCAATTGACGCAGGCTGTCGCTGTCAGCATGAAGTGCAGGTTTCTCTGGAGCCTTGCGTTGGCGGTCATCTTGGGCAGTCATTGTCTGGGCGAAGGCCATGTCCCACTGGAGCTTTGCATTGGTTGTTGTTTCAGATTGATTCTTGATACGAAGAGGTCACTTTTGCATTTAAGAGGAGCCCAAAACATCTTTATCTTCACCTTTTCTTCCATTGGAGTAAACTCTGATGTCAGCCAAGGTTCCAGGTTCTGAGGGGCATCTCTTGGGAATCAGGACTCACTCCAACAGAGGTGAGCAGCAGGGCTCAGGCAGGTCTAGTTGGTGCTGGGCAGCTGGGCAGTTGCAAGGAGGCCTCTGAAGGCTTGTTGTGTCACTGTAGCTCAAACAAGAGCTCAGTCAAATGACCATTGGGAGTCACTTGTGGGGAACCTTAGTTTAAGCCAAGCAGTTCTAATCTTTCTTCTTTGAACAGCAGGGCAGTCTTTATTCTGAATCTTCTAGTGGTTTTGGAGTGTTCTAATGAGTGGTTCTGAAGATGCCTCTTTTATACCCAAATTAATTCTGTTCAGTTCTTCCCTTTTACCTGGGTTTGGCTGCAAACTCTCTAGGGTGTCAAAGAAAGGGCAGGTATGGTATCAGGTTCCTTTATATGTGCAAAAGGCAGTGTCCTTTGAAGAGTAATGACAGCAGAGCACAACTACTTCCTATTCCTCCTGTCAGGAAGACACTGTCTCCCATGTCTGGAAAGAATACCCAACCCACAAGATGATAGCCATTCACAGTCATGTGACCCAGGACACTGGCTGAAAGGCACATTTCTTCGAGGCAGAAAAATACCAACTTTCTTAAAGTGGCATTTTCAGAATAATCACTTAAGATCGGACTTTATCATTAAAGAGGATTGTAAATTACAATTAATTTGAGTGGAAGAAGCAATTTTCTCTGTTTCCATACTGAAGATATCAATAATTAAGTGTAATAAGATAACCCAGTGTTAGTGTATAGGAGAGATAACCTTATAACAGTGGAGAAAATCTTTAGAGGTTTTACATTGTCTGGACTTAAAAAACTTAAGTACGCATGGAGTACTTTTTAAATACCATGCACCCTGCCCTATAAGCCTTTAGGGGCTTTCTTAGGGGTGAATTATAAGTATTAAAAGGAAGGTTTAGGACTAGCAAATGGTTTATTTTGCTAGGCTGAAAATGTCAGTTTAAAACTACATTACAGGCTGCAGTGGCAGGCCTGAGACATGTTTTACAGTGCTACCTTAACATGTGGCACAATGAGTTCTGCAGCCCACTAGTAGCATTTAATATTCAGGTACTAGGTGCATGTAGTACCATATACTAGGGCTGTATAAGCAAATGAAATGTACCAATCAGGTGTAGTCAAATGTTACAATGTTTTGAACAGGAGAGCACAAGCTCTTTATTGGTGTTTAGCAGGGAAAAAGTTTTAAAAGCCAACCAAAACGGGTTCAGCAAGGGAAAGCAAAGGAATGTAAAAATGTGGTGTGGCTCTGCAGAAAGGGCCAGGTCCAATGCTTATAGAATCTGTTTAAGGAATACTTTAATATATGAGTATTTTCAGGTGTCCTATGATTGTGTATTCAAAGAATCCACTGCTTATACTCATGCAATTTAAATGGCTTTCTACTTATATAAGGAACATATATTAGATCATATTCATAAATATGAGTTGTTCTCAAATAATTTCTTAAAATATTGTGCCCCAGATTTTCATTAATATGCACATGTGGGTCACACAGTCTATGCCTATTGAAAGAGCAATTCATGCGTAATTGAAGCAGTTTTGCTGGGGAAGGGGGCTCTTATGTAATATGAATCGAACTACAGATAGCATCTTCTGAAGAGGAGAAATTCTGTCAAGCTCAGTTTCTCTTCTTCTCATTAAAGATGGGAGTAGTTGTAAAGACTGGGTTTGGTCTTTGGGACAGCCAAGCCAGGTGCTCGTTAGTGGTGGCAAGACAGTATATGGTGCTTACATTTATTTCAATCAAAATGCCTTTCAATTTTTTTCGCTGGCTTTTTATTTCTGTAGTAACTTGCATTAATATCCTATTTTCTTACGTCTTCCATTGTTAAAGATTGTAATTTTTCGATAGATTTAAGGAAGTAGACTTGCAGGATTTCCCCCACACTTTTTGCCTCCCATTTCGACTACTAGCTGCTGGTTTTCGATTATGAGAGTGCAATGGGTCCTGTTAACCAGACCTCAGTGCCAGTGTTTTAACCCCATACAAATTGCATGTTGAATTGGATAGAACCAATTGGCAAGGCCTGAGTTACTTTTACGTCTCTAGTATATGGTACCCAGGGTACTCAGGGCATGTAAAGCAGAGTGCCCACTCAGGGATGCAGCACTATTTGTGCCACCTTTCTCGTGTCAAGATGCAAAATGACCCCCAGCCTGCCACTGCAGACTGGAAGGGCAGTGGTTGCACTGTCAATCAGTCGATTCAATCGGTAATTTCTAAAGCGCAGGTAATCATCCATAGGGTGTGAAGGTGCTGTTTGCGGGCGTGCTGCTCAATCGAGGAGCCTGGTCTTGAGGTCCTTCCTGAACTGCTTCAGTTATGTGGTCAGTCTGAGTTTGAGGTAGCCTGTTCCATATCCAGGCTGCGAGGTAGGAGAAGGATCTTCCTCCTGCTGTGCTTTTTCAGATCTTGGGAACGTCTGCGAGGGCAAGCTGGGAAGGGCAGAGTTGTCTGTTGGGTACATAGAAGGCAAGGTAGTGGTTGCGGAATGCCGGTTCTGTGTTGTGTTGTGCCTTGTTGGTGTGGATCAGGAGTTTGTTTGTAATGCGCTTGTTGACTGGGAGCCAGTGTAGGTCTCTGAGGTGGGAGGAGATGTGGCTGCGTCACGGGATGTCCATGATGAGTCTGGCTGCTGCATTCTGGATTCTTTGTAATATTGATTGCAGTTTCTTGGTGATGTCAGCATAGAATGCGGTGCCATAGTCCAGTTTGCTAGTGACGAGTGTGTGGGTGACTGTCTTCCTCATGTTGGAGGGGATCCATTTGAGGATCCTATGAATTAGTTGGAGGGTGTGGAACCATGAAGACGAGACGACGTTGACTTAGCATGTCATGGATAGAGAGGAGTCCAGGATGATGCCCAGATTATGTGCATAGTCTGTGGGAGCAGGGGCGTTTCACAATGCAGTAGGCTACTAAGAGTCGTTCCAAGCAGAAGAGGTGCAGCTGATTACGAGGATCTCTGTCTTGTCCGAGATGAGTTTGAGGCAGCTGGCTTATATCCAGGCTGCAACTTCTCTCATCCCTCTGTGGAAATTTCTCTTGGCCTTTACAGGGTCGTCCGACAGGGAGAGGATAAGATGGGTATCATCCGCGTCAGCATGACTCTGCCATTTAAACCTATGGCAAAGCCACCCTATCCTTTAACATTTTATATTTGTCTCCACTAAGGAAGGCCAATAGAGTCCTATGGCTGGGAGCTGTATTTTGCTAAATAAGACATATGTTTTGAGATGGGAAACATCCCGAACCACATCTCCTGAAGAACGAAGTCGTGAACAACGCAAGTGGAACAATGCTTTTGTTAACCACGACTTTGTTCTTCTGTGCCTTAACCATGTGTGTGCTGGACAATGCCCATGCGTGGTTAAGGCACAGAAGAAGGGAGTCGGCTTCTGAGGAAGACGCAATCAGGTAAGTGGGGCTGGGGCCATTTTAGGGGTGGGGGTATTTTTAGCTTTTAGGGGCAGGGTGGGGGTAGTTTAGGTTTTTGGAGGGTAGGGGGTTTTGGTAGTTTTAGGGGTTTGGTATTTTTTGTTTTTCAGGGAGGGGTGGGGGTAGTTTAGGTTTTAGGGGGTGGGAGGGCGTGGTAGTTTTAGGGGCGGGGTGGAGGGTTGGGGTAATTTAGTTTTTAGGGCTTGGTGAGTCGGTGTAGTTTTAGAGGTGGGGGTGAGGGGGTTGGGCTATTTTTAGTTTTAATGGCGGGTGGGGGTCAGGATAGTTTAGGATTTTTGAGGGGGCTAAGGGGTCGGGGTAGTTTTAGGGGTGGGGGTGGGGGTGTCAGGGGATTTTTCGTTTTTAGGGTGGTGGAGGGTCACAGTAGTTTTAGGGGTGGGGTCGGGATAGTGGGGTAGGGGTAGAATTGTTTTTAGGGGTGGGGTGGGGGGTTGGGGTACGATTTTTTTAGGGGTGGGGGTCAGGGTGTGGGGGGTCGAGTGCTGGATCCACGCATGCCGTTCCACCCATTCCTTTACCAGGAATGCCTTTACAACAAAAAATTGTTGTTAAGGCATTCGTGGTAAAGACATTTGTGGTAACAACGCAGTCGTTGTTCCGAACGCATTGTTTGGGCATGCGTGGTTCCAGCATTCATGGTTCCGACTTATATTCTTTTGCGATATGTCTTAACAGCAACATTTCAAAATTGTCGTTTTACTGAGGGTAAAGTTGGTAGCCCCATTGGCTAATACAGAGTTACCGGTTAACATCCCAACCCACTAACTTTTGAGTGGGACTACCAAAGTGGGTCATGTAAGGTATCAAATTAATCATTGCATTAAATTTGACTTGATGGCCATGTCAAAATAAATGTCACTTTCAAAAGGTAAGCAATGTTTACGAAGTTGCCACTCTGTGCCCCAGCTAGTCCAGTGACTTCACAAAGGCACTAGAGCACAGACAGCTTTCTGCCTGGCTTAGGACATGTTGGAACAACTCCCAGGGCAGGCAGAAAGGCTGTTGCCACACTGGAGAGTGTGATCTCCTCCCACAGGATGGCTTCCCGGGGAGTTAGCCCAAAAGGCGAGCTTCAAAGGTGAAGACAGCCAAGGAAGGGCTCAGCCATTTGATTGTGGCAGGAATGTTGCACTCTGGAATAGCAAGATGCCACTCATGACTCATGACTGGAACTGTGTCACCAGAGAGGAGGGAACCAATTAGCCTATTGGCTAGTGACCGTGTTGTCCCCTCGGGCATTTTAATGTGATATAATGGGTACCCCTGCCACATGAGACTTCAGTACTTGCTGGACTTGGAAAGAGGATGAGATAAAGACTACTTTGCACCCACTGGAAACATACAGAGGCTGCAATGCCAGAGTGACTGCCCCTGATGCACTTTGGGTTAGTGGAGTTTGGACCCTGTTCTGTGTGCCTGGCTCAGGGAAAAGCTGATTCCTGTCCCCTGTCCGAAGCAGAGACTAAGGGTCAGTTGGCTGCCCCCCCCACCCCACAATGACTATGGGGACATCAAAGTCAAAAAAGCACAAGAGGCACCTCTGGTAGCCACAGCAAAGTGATTTAGCGCTAACGGACACCGGTCAGCCCCAAGGGCCATTCGGAGATAGCCAGAAAATGCACCCTTGTCTGCTGGACACGTGACTGTTGTTTGTGACTGGATTCATCACCCAAGAAGGACACCAGCCTCCACAAAGGATTTGTACCCTGACTTCTGTGTCACAAAAGTGCAAGATCTGCATCTACAGCCTTTGGAACCCTGCAAAGAGGACTTAGTGGAACCCCAGAAATAAGTGGACAGAGTTGACCCACCTGTGGATGGAGGACTTGACCGGGATTCACCCCTGTGGACCTCACAGTATCAGGAACATCCTTGACCATCTTTGAGCCTACATCTCTCAGCGTCTATGGTGGCCATCATGTAAAGTTTGGATCTTGCTCTAAAAATGCTCTGGTGGCCAGAGACCTGCCTAACATATTATCTGTGCCCACTGGACCTCTGTCCTGCCGGACTTGGTCTCCCAACTCGGGCTGGAGTTGACAAACTAACTTTTCCAAACTTTTCAGCAATTTTTGTTGACCAGTGCTTGTTTGTCTTTGCTGCTAAAGTTATTTATTTCTTGAAAAATTGATATCTGTGGAACCCTCCAGTGGATTTTGATGGTTAAAGCATTGAAAGATTAAACCATACTGCTCGCAGCCACAGCTACCCAGTGTTGAGCTTAAGGTTGAGTAAATGTACCTGACTGGACCCAAGACAGTATTTGTGAGTGTACTGTACAGTAGGCCTACCCAGCCATACAACATGGTACACCCCAAATCCTCTCAGTAGCTAATATGAAATGGAAACGTGCCATTGCATCATTTTGAGTTTGGCAGAAGGGGGCTTCTACCTCCTCGTGTTACACTCTCCCTCCCTTCCCTCTGCCCACTTTGTAGGTAACCATATAAGTAAAGATCCCGCAACTGTGTGCTTGAACACCCGCCCTAGCTCATGGTTATTAGGTGCATTCTAATTTAAGAATCAGCACATTATGGTACATTGGAAGCCAGGCAGGGATGATGGCCTTAGGGTGGCTGTGGGTTTTGCCAACTTGGTGGTAGCTGTCATGCCATTGTATCCTGGTATCTGGATTTTATGAAGTTTCCCCATGCAGCCTACACGAGAAGGCCAGATGAAAATCGGTGGGAATCTCGGTCCAGGCAAGGGCTTCCACCTGGAGGTGGGTAATACACATAGTTAAACTATGTGTCTTTTGCATGGGGGAGCCTGGGAAATCTCCCAACCACTGCCATGCATGCTCAACAGTGGAGGACTTGGAGGGAGTGAATCGTAGGGCGTGAATCGCGGAAATTCTGCAGGATTGGCGTGCTCATATTTCTTTGGAGGTGGGCACGATTCCAAGCACTTTCAGATGGAATGATAGGATTACTGGCAAACTGATGAAAATCATATCCATCGTCCACCTAAATTAGGAACATTTCTAATAACTGTGGTGGGGTGGAGACCAGTTGAAAACTTGGGCGTGAGGTGCCTCCACCCACGTTTTGATAATGGGCTTTCTGCGCAGTTATTAGTTCTTTCAATTATATATTCACATGTAGAGAATGGTCATGGGTACCGCCTTGCACTTGTAAAACGCCCCTATGCAAAAATGTTGCTAAAGCACAACTTAAATTCTATTTACATGCTTAGTCCATGATACCCTTTATAGCGGAAAACACAGCTAAACTGAGAGCAAAATGGCCACAGCTGAAACGAAAAAGGATTTACGTTTGCTGGGACAGATATAAATGTTGCCATCTGCTGTCATCTCATAACTACATACCATATTTAATTAAGTTTGTCTGGTTGACCTGAGCAGATAACATCTCCATAGTCTGGAACTTTCAGCCTATCGCTTGTATAAAAGCCTAATTAAATTGGTAATGAAACTGCAGACTTGTGCAATTAAATGAGAAACAGTTGATTGAAGCGGATTAATAAACAATTACAACCGATGCCCTAACTGTGAAATAGATAGGTAAATTGATTTGTCAAAACATAAGCAAAATACAAAATAATCTTTCTTTAGCTCGTGACAGAATTTTCTTTCTCAGAAACACCTACGAGTCGCATCCTTTTGTGGCGCTAATAAAAAAAATGGTTACTATAGTAACCCTTCATTACCAGGCAGTAACCTGACTTTAATTACACCGTTCCAGACAGCAATTTTTAAAAAGGGGACGCTTTTAAAAACAGAATATATTTGCAAGTTTAAATATAGAACGTGTTCATAATCATGAACACGAAGCCCACACGAAAAGGGGAAAGAGCAACATCGTTTGAGCCGTCCCTGTAGTGTCTGTGACAGCGATCCCAGTGTTTCCATAAAATTAAAATACGCGCATTGCTATCTGACAAGAAAACTAAAATGTTAAGCAGGTGAAGGTTGGCCAGGTATGCTTTTGTAGATTCTGCGGGATTAGATGAAGAAAATGCTGGGTTTCCTACTCTGAATGGCCCATATAAATCATGACTTCCGTAACAACGCTTTCCCCACTGTTAAACTCAGTTGGCTTTGGACATTTGCCCTGCTTCTTTTTTTAACCTAATAGATACTGGTGAGTATAATACCGGAATATACACTCACTTAAGAATGTGCATACCCTCTAAACCTGGCTTTGTCTGTTTTATCAGTAACAAAAATTCACCTTGAACTGTTAAATAAAAATATGTCAAAGATGCATATATATGTTGAAAGAATTAGAACAGTAAGTATAAGAATAAGAGAAACTGCTAAAATCAGTCAGTTCTCGTGGGTCGATTTAGTAAAGATGATAAAACTAGACAGTTATGGGAATATATTTTTTCGTCATACTGATGGGCAGTGAATTGCAAAGAGCACACAACCGTGCAGCTGCACACGTTATGAGATCATGACCTCGTACAGCCACGCAGCTTTGTGTTTTTGGGTCAAACTTCGCAGCGTACAACCGCTGCTCTTGGACCTGTTGTAATCTACTCTATGGGCTTTAACCACACCCATCTCAGACCCATCACTTTCATTAGTTCCCGGGCCTGCCTTTCAAAATTCCCTTTATTTCCCAGCTAAATGTTTTATCTTTGCCCCGCCTTGACGCTGTTTTGTCATGCCTTGCAGACTGACCTTGTTACATGGATTATTGCAAGATCGTCCGGATACCTTAGTGTGCTGCACAATTTTTTTCTTTTGCCTCGCTGCTTCGTGATGCATGGCCGTATGTTATTTCTTCCTCTTCTGTTTTTTTTGGCATGCTGCTCTTTCATTGTGGTGTCTGCGCACAAAGGCTGCAAGCTGGAGGTGAGGTTCTTTTTAATTTATTTAATACTTTTTCTAAAGGTTTTTATAGTGCACACTCGATCGGAGGAGGGATGACATTTCATATAGCACGAACTCGATCGGAGGAGAGCTTTACATGACTATGTGGAGTTTCATATAGCGCAACGTCGATCAGAAGAGCTCTGTACATGAGGACCACTTTACAAGTTTAGCAGTTGAAAAATTTACAAACTGGAGCATTTACAAAAGCAACAAATACAGAAATCCCCAAAGGGGCTCTCCCGGCACAGAGGGAGAGCTGATACTACAATATTCACTGCACTTGTGAAACACCCCATAATGCTTTGCGGGGCATTTCTTTTTCAAAACATTTTTGCCACTTAACTGAGCCTGTGGTGGTCCTACAACAAAAGGACCACCACCAAACCGTTTAGCACGATACACCCTTTCTATCTAGGTCATCTCTGAGTCCCCATCCTAGGCTGGGGGGGGCAAAATAGTAACCTCTCCCACCATTCAGTGTATTTTTAAGTTCTCTCATGGCTGGAACTTTTGTTTTATAGCTGAGAGTAATTTGTGTTTTAAGGGCCTTATTTGTAATACTATTGCTGTAGGTCTGCAAGGCCTGAAAATGTGTACGGCACTATGCCCTCTAGGGGCTACATATACGGTTACACTGCATTAGTTTCTGCCATCCTGTTTTCATGTCGTTATGCTCTCTTGGGGCTGACTGTATGGATACATGAGCATGTTTCTTACAAATGTAAAATTTATAGTGGTACATTCTAGCAGCTATTCTGAGCATTGCAGTCAGGATACTACAATATCCACAGCACTCGGTTTGCGGGGCATTCCTTTTACTAAACATTTTTGCCCATAACTCACCGCACAACCTGCTCTTTCTGTCTAGGTCATATCTGAGTCCCCAGACTAGGTTGGTGGGGACCCCAAAATAATAAAATACAAAAATATAATAAATAAAAGCAATATTTCAATTTTTTGCTGCATACAGAAGAAGAAGGTAAATGGAAGTGCTTTAGTTATATGCAGGGCTACTGGAATTATGTGGCAGAGAGGACCAAATTATGCGGCAGAGTTGACCAATTTAGTGGCAAGAAAAGTCCAGTTATGCATTTACAATGCCAATAGCTCTAAGTCAAGCAAGTGCGAGACCTATTGCATTGCAAATGTGTGTTTTAATATGAGACCCCTAAGTCAGTTTCCACTTGGAGAAGTCAACGTTCAAACCCGAGTAGCTGTATATCCTTGGATCATCATAAAGAGAACAAACATTCCTTCTGGGCATTTGAAATTAATTTGTTGAAGGAAAAAGTATGTTGTAAACCTACAAAGTGGTCTGTCACAACAAAGTCAAGCTGAAGTACACATCTGCAGAAAGGCCACATAAGTACCAAGTACTAAACAGGTAAAATATTTCCTTCCTCACAGTCTGAAGAATGTATCAGTTTAAGAAAAAGAATGTGGTGTACCACAAAGACCTTAGTTGGCATAATGACATGAAAACAGAATGGCAGAAAGTAATGCAGTGTAACCATATATGTAGCCTCTAGAGGGCATAGTGGCTTACAAACCTTCAGGCATAGCAGCTCTACTGCAATACTATTACGAACAAGGCCCTTAAAACACAAACTACTCCCAGCTATAACCTATAACTCGTGCCCTTTGGTAACAATAACTCGCGCCCTTGCAATGCACAGTTTTCTTATCAATAATATTATTGCAAACGTTGCATAGATATCAAAGATGTCATACAAGATCTCATCAATGACATAATATGTGGAGTAATTAGCTGTGCATGGTGAAAGCCTATGTTATAGTTACTTTAGGGCATGAGTTATAGTTACTTGAAAGAACTCTAACTTTACCTGCTGAATTTCTATGGGTATGTACAAGTAAATTCAGAACCTAACTATAACGTCCCTGTAACCGTTGTTATTTTCAGTGAATTTCAATGTTTATTCAACATAAAGTAATTTTAATTACTAAACATTATTCCATTCGGCCGTGCGGGGCGAGGGTTGGTCGGATAGCCTGGCCTTGCAGCAAATCCCTTAAAAGCACCCAACCCCATGCCACACATGGGCTTTGGCCGTGCGCAGTGCAGGTTGGCCACAGAGCCTGTCTCTGGCAGTGGATATGTGAGTGGGTGTGTGAGTGCCTGAGTGGGTCTGAAAGTGGGTGTGTAAGTCTATGAGTGGGTCTGAGTGGGTGCATGAGTGTCTGAATTGGCCTGTAAGTGGGCACCTGAGCTCCCAGTGCATGTCTGAGTAAATAAATGAGTGTATGAATGAGTCTGTGGTTTTCAAATTTTTCCATAATCGCAAATGTTTTGTGAATAAATAGCAGAAATTCGCAGAAATTTGTGAATTTTACAAATACCACACGCTGTGACGCAAAATTATATTGAACCTATACTATGCCCCTAAAACACAACTATATAACACCCCTGGGGTCAGGGTACCTTCAAGATCCCTTATGCCACTTTCAATTTGAATTTTCACCCCTGGGGACTGTGCCCTGTCAAATAAAATGGCGGTTGCCATTGACAAAAATTTGTGAATTTAACGAAATATTTTCGTCCAGAGATATACAAATTTGCCCTTAAATATCTCCTTAACTACAGAACGGATTTACACCAAATAACAAAAAGCACAATCTGCGTACCAGCAACTATCTTTCTGCCAAATTTGGTTTATTTTCTTCCAGTTAACATGAGAAACACAACGTATTACGAATTACAGTTACCTTAGGGTGCAAATTATAGTTACTTGAAATAACTCTAACTATGACTGCTAAATTTGTAAGATTTTGTACGAGTAAATTCGGAACCTATCCATAACCTCCCTGTAACCTTTGTTTTGTTAAGTGAATTTCTATGTTTTTTTAAATTCTGTTTCCTGAGTATAACGTTCCAGTAACTTTGTTTTTTCAGTGAATTTCTATGTTTTTTTTAACGTAAAGTCATTTTGATTATTATACAGTAATCCAACCACCACCGCACGTGGCCTTTGGCTGTGTGTCACGGAGTTGCAACAGGGTCTGCGGGCAACCCCCTAAAACCACATGGCCTCCACCATGCACGGCAGATGCGTCTGACTCTCTGGGTGTTAGAATAGGTGTGAGAGGGTGTCTCTGGGTGTGATAATGCTTGTCTGGGTGTGAGTGGGTGTGTGAGGGTCCGAGTAGTTCTGTGAGTGGATGTGTGATGGTCTGAGTGGGTCTGTAAGTGGGTGCATCAGTGTCTGAGTGGGTGTGTGAGTGGGTGCATGAGGGTCTCAGTGGGTTTGTGAGTGGGTGTGTGAGTGAGTCTATCTGTAAGCGGGTGCATGAGTGACTGAGTGGGTCTGTGAGTGGGTGCTTGAGGGTCTGAGTGGGTCTGTGAGTGGGTGCGTCAGAGTTTGAGTGGGTCTGTGAGTGGATGTGTCAGTGTTTGAGTAGGTCTGTGAGTGGGTGCTTAAGGGTCAGAATGGGTGTGTGAGTGGGTTTGTGAGTGGCTGCGTGAGTGGCTGTGTGGGTCTATTAGTAGGTGTGTGAGTGCCAGAGTGGCTCTGTCAGTAGCTGCATGAGTGTCTGAGTGCTACGAAGAGTGAATGAATTAGTGTATGAATGAGTCCATGAATGTTTTTCTGACATTTTTTCAGTGATATTCACAAATTTGTCGCAACTTTACACCGGGGGGTGCGCAGAGCATCACAGTGTATTTGCAAATATTGGTTATGGTAAAAAAAAAAAACTTTAAAGGACATAATTTCACCCTCAAAGACCCCTATATCGCAGCCCTGAGGTCAGGGTACCTCCACCCTGACACCTTATACCACTTTTCAATGTATTTGTCAGCCCTGGACCATGTCCTGTTACCTAAAATGTTTGCCATAACTTTCTGGTCAGGATGTGGCCAGCCAATTGCAACATTCCTGTTGGGGCACCCATTCGTGAATTTTCTGCGATAATAGCAAAAAAATGGTTATATAAAGGGGGCCCAAATGGCGGCCCGCAGGTTGATAAAGGCAGTCACGCCGAAACGCGTTCCTGTTTTGTTCAAATAAACCTACTGGTTTAAACTATCGTGGAGTGCTGGAAGCCTTAATGATCTTTAAGGAACTGTGTTTGATATTTATATATATGTGAAGGCTTGTACAGTAAACGTTCTTCGCCAAAGTTCAGGAGTCCTTTCACTCTGTTCACTTTTATACTCACAAATCAACAAATCACTATTACCAATAAGAGGCATTCTGGGATTTGTAGTACATTTCATTAATCCAAAACCTAATTTTTCAAAAAAAGAGAAATATGAAAATAATATTTTTGAATTAAATTATTTTGTTCCCTCAAAAAAAATATATAAACAAACCCAATTCATTGTGAAATAAAAGAAAATATTTTTAGTGAATTTAAAATTTTAGATTTAACAAAAATTCTCAAGAATGGTTTATTTACTCTTAATTGTTACCAACATCAATTCAAGATCTATTATAAACATATTCAGCTATTTATTTATCATGGCCATTCTGTAAGGGCCTAATTTAACATGTTCACAAAATTTCAATTAAACATAAATTATTTAAGATCCAATTAAATGATTCAGTAGTTATTCCCCAATATCGGTATGGTACCCTTGATATCCATGAATCTGAATGGATCTTGAATTTATTTTGTGAGACAAATTCCATCTAGGCTATATTGCATTTCAATTTAGAATCTCAGAATATTTATGAATGTACAAAAAGCTGCTCATCATTCACATTCCAGAATATGAAAGAGGTGGAGGCAGGACCAGGAAATTGAGACAAATATATTATCCATTAAATCATATGATGTACAAGCCTTCACGAAGTGCGCTGCAGTCTCTTTTTTTGTTAGATTATTAAATGGAGGGATTGGTCTACCCTCGTGCATCGCACCAGCTGTTGAGCGCGTCATTACATTGACCGCATTGTTTTGGATATATATATATATATCAAAACAAAACCCTTTCAGGGTCAGAGTGACATAAATTATGCAAAAAAGAAGCGACAACTCTGGGTAGTTCTCAAGTTTAGGTGGTGAACATCTCCAGTAAGGAGCACCGTTCCAAACCAGTGACTCTAGATTTGCTCATCTCAAATGTCTGTTTTTCTAGCAACATTTTTTTAAGCAAAGGATCAGCACAGTGCTATCCATGCTGAGCTAGAAAGGGCTAAAGTCTGTTGCCATTTGTACAGCAAAATCTTTAAACATAGGATTAGCACAGTGCCATCCTTGCCAAGCTGTAAAATTACAAAAGCCTTCTACCACTCCAGGCACAGTATTACAGCTTTGGACTGGTAAAATACCATCCAAGCCAAACTGGAATGTGTAAAGCAACCCCTGACACGTGTTTTGCTATCATTATAGCTCTTCAGAGAGGTTTCGGTTTGTTCCGACACAAGGGAGCACCCAGTATAAGTCAAAATAAAAGCCATTCAGGGTTAAAGTGATGCATAATTTATGCAAAAAATAAGAGAGAACTCTGGGAAGTTCCCAAGTTTAGGTGGAGAGCCGCTCCAGTAAAGAACAACCAGCAACACCAGCAACACTCTTGATTTGCTCACTTCAAATGTCTGTTTTTCTACCAACGTTTTTAAGCATAGGATCAGCTAGAAAGGGATAACGTTTTTTGCCATTTGGACAGCATAATTTTTGCTATACCTAAAAACTGCCCAGAGTTCTCTCTTCTTTCCTGCACACACATATATATATTTATATACTAGCAATCACCAGTTGGTAACTATAGTTAGGACCTAGTTTCCATAGGAAAAATGTATAATGTTTTTCTAATAACTTTAGCGCCATTTGACAAAACTTCATGACATTTTCAGAACTAGCGTACTGGTCAATTCAGCTGCTGTCTGTAAAGTTTCAGGGTGATTTGCAGGGGCCAAGAAAAAGGGGGGGGTCCCAAAACACAATTTTAGGCACAACTCCAGCCCAAACCACAAGGCAGAATTACACCAAATTGGCCAGAGAGCTAGATCTTGGTCCAGAAAGATCTCTTTTCGTAATTTGGTGTTAATCTTTTTAGTAGTTTAGGAGTTATTGAAGAAAAAAGATTTATGTATATCTAGAGATGCAAATCCACTATGGTGGATCCGTGGATCCATATGCCAACAGCAGTTGCTTAATTGACTGGGGGAATAAAATTAAACATGATACAAGGGTTCTGGATAGAGGTATCGTGACCCCCTAGGACTGATGGAGGGGCCTGTGAGGGACCCAACAGGGCAAGAAGTTGCCCAAAAATATTTTTTGGGGGTGCACAAAGATCCATGGATCCTCCTTGTCCTTCAGCGCATCCCTGTGTGAATCTGTAATGGATCTGCAGATCCAGACCCCAATAAAAAAACATACAAACACTCACAGACCCACTCACACACCCATTCACATGCTTACACACACACAGACCCAGGACACCACTACCACATCCAGTCACAGACCCACACAGCCACTCACTCATCCACTCCCACTTAAACACCCACATAAATACTCACAAACCCACTCACACCCATGGAGCCACTCATAAGCCCGATCACAGACACACACAAACACTCACACCTACTCACAAACCCACTTATAGACAAAACCACTACCAAACCATCACACTCACTTATACAACCACTCACACACTCATGCAGCCCCTCACACTCACTAAAACACTAACACACCCACTCACAGACCCAGTCTAGTCACTCATACACCCACTCACACATGCACTGACACAGTCACACACCCACTCACAGATCCACAAAGCCATTACCACAACCAGTCACAGACCCACACAGCCACTCACACACCCTCCCACACATCCATTCACACACCCACAAAATCACTTACACACCCACTCACCCACAAAATCACTTGGATACCTACATAGCCACTCATACACCCACTCACACACCCACATAAACTCATAATACAACTCACCCACTCACACACCCATATAGCCACTCCCACACCAACTCACAGACCCGCAAAACCACTCACCCACTCACAGACCCACACAGCCACTCACACACCCACTCATACATTCACACACCCACTAACACAACCACACACCCATACAGCCACTCACACCCACAGTTACACAGCCTGCAGCTGGCTGCATGCAGAGGGGTTGGATGCAAGGCCTGGCAACAGGCTAGTCCCTGTGGCCAACTCCCAGTGCTATGCACAGCCGAATGTCGTGCACAGAGTGGGTTCGGCTGCAGGCAGTTTGAAGGCCGTGTGCAGCGAGGGTTGGATTAACCAGTGCTTGGTTTAATGTATGGTAAGTAAATATTTATGTTAAAAAAATCCTTGAACTTCACTGAAAAAGCTATGTTTACCGGGATGTTATGGATAGGAAATAGAATTACTAAAACCTTGGAAATTCACTAAAAAAAACAAGGTTATGGAGATGTTATGTTAGGTTCACACACAAAACCATTGAAATTCAGCATTTATAGTTATACTTATCTCAAGGAACTATAACTCATGCTCTGAGGTAAGAATAACTCACACCTTTATTGTGCACTGTTAATTACCCCACATATTAATTACATCAGTCACAACATCTTCTGTGACATCATTGCTAATATCACTACAGTATTTGCATTAAAATTATTGATGAAAAACTGTGCATAGTGGCAGCATGAATTATAGTTACCTTAGGGCAACAGTTATAGTTTCTTGAGATAAGTATAACTATAACTACTGAATTTCTATGGTTTTGTGTGTGTAAAATCTGATCTGAACCTAACTATAATGTTCCTGTAACCTTTGATGTTTTAGTTGCTATATATATATATATATATATATATATCACCGGTATACGCTTTGGGAAAGAACCTGTGTGACGATCCGGCATCTTACAGGAAGGGGTCGGTTGAGAAGCATAAGATGAAGAGCAAGCGACGGTGGATGCTGTCAGCATTGCACACACACACACACACACACACACACACACACACCAGTCCTCCCTCTTGGCTTCAGTGTTATTGATTGAGAAACTCTGGTTTTCATATATATATATATATATATATATATATATACACATATTGCTCAGGTTAAGACACTTAAATGTGGAATAGTAATTTAAATGTATTGTGAGTTAAATTTAAATAAACTTAAATAATATTGCTTCAGTATTAAGTCATTAGTTAGGAAGTGATAAATAAGGTATAATTTTTAAATTAGATTCAAATAATTAAATTTGGTCTATTTTCAAGTAAAATTGATTTAATTTTAAGTTGCTTTTGCAACTACTTTTTAAATAAATGTAATTATACAAAATATGGGTTTATGATTGAATTTTTTTTTTATGAAACTGTTTTTATTGACATTTATCATTTAAGAAACAATGAAAGTGACAATTCAGACCACAGAGATACTCCGGCAAGAGGCCAAATGCATAAGTCCCCCCCCCTCGCTATAATGGTCAGCATATCAATATTCAAACAAAGGCTAAGTTACCAATTAAACATAGCTCTAAAAATTGCCCCCTGGAGTATACACCATCTTGTTAACTTCTAAACATTCACTTCATAGAAAAAGGAGAACAAGAAGAAAATTAAACAATAGAAGAAGGAAAAAATAAACAAAAAAACAATAATACTAACCACAAAAACTCTATGTCCCATTTCCTACAGTGTATTCTGTACAATCGGAGGCTGGAGCTGAAGAAGACAAGGGGCGCAGCTGACATTGAAACAGGAAACTCCGTGTAGTCTTCATGATCTGGAGGGGGTAGTCATCCGCCTCCACCCCGACAGACCCCTGACAGAAGCACATATAGAGTCTGGTGTAAAGACTTCCTTCATTGCCCTTGGAGGAATGATCAGAGAGCGGTCTCAAAAGCGTTCAGGCCACCAGCAGTTCGCCAGGCTGTCCAGAGCCGCCACACTCTCCCCCGGGAAGAGGAACCCAACATAGCCATTCTCAAAAAGCCTCCATCTCCGCCCCCCAGGGTTTTTTCAGCAGGCAGTAGACAAGTTCACAAACTACTCCTTGAGGGCCTTCCTCCCCCTCCACTGCAATCTCCAACGATCGCCAAAGGGAGACACGACGGACTCCTCCTGATGTCGGGATGCACCCTGTCCAGCAAGACCATTGTCCACACTTGTCTCCGGAAGGCCCAGCGCAGCCGCCGCCTCTCCACACTCCACAAAGTGATACAGCTTATTATTAAGTTCAAAAGCAATGCCAAATGGAAATGTCCATCATTACCGAATATTTCGCGCTTTCAACTCATCCGTAATCAGACGGAATCGCTGCTGCCGGAGTAGCTTAGCTGGGGCAATGTCTTGAAACAGCGCACATTGAGCACCTTGAAAAGACACCACATCTTGTTGCCTCACCTTCTGAAAAATGCGCTCATTAACCTTAAATGAGCTAAATTTCACCAAGATATCGGGTGGTCTCTTATTCCCAGTGGTGGGACTGCTCCCCACCCTATATACCCTTTCAATCTGTACTTCTGGATGATCCTCACTCGCCGTGGTGCTCTTCTTTTCCGCAGTAAGTGCCGCTCCTGCTGCTAGCCCCCTCTGCTGTTCACTGGGACATGACTCCCACCGTTAAAATGCTGGTGGACACACAAAAAGAAACCAGATCCCTATGTAGGGACAGGAGAAGCAATCCTCCTACAATTTCTCTCTGTTTAGCTGCTTCAGGAAAGTTCCACGAGGCCTGGCCCCGGGCCATCTTAGGGTCAGGCATCCAGGTCAGACAGGCCCCAAAAAAAGGGGGGGTGCCCAGCGAGCCAAAAAGCCCTACTCCGCGGTCCCTGGCCTACGTTCCTCACCGGGGCCGCCCGATGCACTCAGAATTACCGATGCGGCCGCGCCTCTCTGTTTGCGCGGCTACCTGAAAATGGCAAGGGGCCCCTCCCGCCCCCTCCACCGATCGCCAATGCCACCTCTTTGGTCCCAAACCCAGGGGGGCCCCCCTCACCTCACTCAGGGGCTCCCCTGATGTACAGTTCCCAGGCCTTCCGCCCACGTCCGGCGAAATATGCCGCCGATGGCGAGGTCGACAACCGCCTCCAAGCCACTCCAGTGCACTCCACCGGCTCCTCCAGACTCACAGCATTGTCTTGGGAACCACAGCAGCCAACGGCTCCCCCCCGACACCTGGAAAGGGTGTCTGCAGGCGCGGGTGGTCGCGGAGCCTCCGGGCTTCATGACCGGTCAGCCATGTTGGCTGGCCCCGCCTCGGATTTACATTTTTTGATTATATAAAATTAATAAATCATGTGTGGTCTGTAAGCTCTGGGGAGAAGTGTAATTGTGCACTGTAAAGTTATATAGTGCACCATTTACAAATCACTAAAGTTTTGGGTGGAAGAAGTACTCCATGTCAAACATGGCACAGGCTGAGCGCATCTCATATGGGTTGCAGAGGTATGTTTTAAAGTAAGTTGTGGCTTAACACCAAGACTTGTTCTAAAAATATCTGTAAGAATGTCCAAAGTTGCTACTGACAGTACATTATCAATCAAAATAGTTGTACTACAGTGGTATAGACTAATTCTGTGAGCAGTGCATGTTTATTTCCAGAACTGTAAAGATTTTGACACATTGGAGATTATCGGAAAATGTTGAATGTAGGGATGTCCCACTTATAGTTGGTTTATCTCATACTGGTGTTGTAAGCATGGCTGTAAGGTTGTATGCCATTATGCCCATCTCAGAAATATGTGTAGTGTATTTTTCAAAACTACAAAATCAATCTTGAGTTGCTTCAGAGGAGGTCCTGAACTGGCAGTTCAGACTGGACTGTTCTTATAGGAGCAGGGTCAAGGCTGATTTGGCTAGGTCCAAACTGAGGTGGCATGGTTGGCAAAAAAAGTTTCGGTTGGACTACTGCCTTGAGGGGTTGCAAGTGGTTAGACTTATTGCAAGCATTCCTCCCACCACCTTTTGTGTGTTTAATAGTTGTAAATGTCATGAATGAAATAATCAATGATACCATATGTGCGATCATAAGCAGAGCATGGTAGTGAAGCAAGTTACAGTTAGATCCGTAAATTATAACTGGTGGATCTCAGAAGTCTTATTTCTTTTATATATATTAGTTTTTACCTTATTTAGCCACCTCACTGTAACATAACTTCAACCATATATATTGTTGTTTTGGTTTGTTGGTACAGCAGAGATTCTGATTCTCATTCTTTTGTGAGAGTGACAATTTTACAGTCTTCCAAAAGATGACACAAGTACTTTTATTCTTGTACATTTTGGTAAATTTCATACTTTTGGCTTCACCATTACCGAAAGTGCAGACTTTCATGTCTCCACACCAGGAAACAGGGACATAGTCAAATTTATGTGTAGAAAATCACTAAACCGTAAAGGACTAGAAACAGAAGTAACTGTACTCCATTTCAGGGTAAGACCAGCATCACATATTGTCAAAAACTGGTACTGCAAAACCCTCACATAGAAAATAATGAAGGCAGGGTTGTAAATTAGTATCCAAATGCAAATAATGTTAAGGTAAAATAATTTATTTTAGCTGTTCAAAAATATCTATAATAAAATTTGTAAAATATTTTTGTGAAATGCCAATTAAAAATTAATTTTAAATATTTATTTTAAATGTAGATCAAAATGTAAACCAAGTATAAAGGCGATAATGCTAGTAGCTTGAAATAAATGTGTAGCTAAATATGTAATTAATGTATATATATGAAATGATGTTAAAGCTATGTTGTGTAAAGATTTATTTAAACAATCCCACATGAAGAAACTCTGATTATATAGGTTTATGTATTAAAAATTAATTTTGATTTGCTTTCTTTGGATTTATGGAGCGTTCAAATGCTCTGAGGCATCAAGGCACTATCTGTCATACTGAGAAAGATTCTCTCCTACTTGATGAATAGCCAAATTTTAAGAGATTTCCTTAAAGATAGAATATTAGGGCTGTTCTTCAGACTCATTGGTAGCGTATTCCATAACTTAGCAGTTCCCTGAATGAAACTTCTTCCTCCCCAAGAAGCCTGTTTGTTCTTAGGATCACCAAAAGTTTGAAGGTGGAAGATCTAAAATTTCTTGACAGAAAATAAAACAAACAACTGTCCCTCAATTATCTTGATCCGACGTTATTGAAAGCCTTATAGGCAGGACACAGTACCTTAAATTTTGATATTTTCTCCATAGGCAGCCAGTGAAATTTGACCAGTGCCTATGAGGCAGATTGATAAATAGGGATATCAAGAAGAAGCCGTGCTGCTGCATGTTTCAGCATATGCTGTTTATGGAAAAGTCTCTTTTGGATATTCAGAAATAGAGCATTTCCATAATCCAATTTTGATAAGACCAATTCCTTTAATATGTGTTAACGCGTCCGTCTATGTCAATTTATACACATCAGGACTCGTTTTAGGCCAATGAATCTTTGGGCCCAGTGGTGAGACACCGTAGGACGAAATAACTGATCAAAATATCAATCAATATGTTAATAACATTGTCAATGTTTAACACCAAAATATCTCTTACTTTAGACATTAATAAACATTCGGCGCAACCATGACCTTTCAGTCATGAATAACCACACCTTAATGAAGTTTTTGAGTTTTATTCCCTATTGATTACAATCTAGTAGCAAAGGCATTAATCTCAAAGTCAATAAGCATATAAGCACGATTACAAAATGACAACCACAATAAGCTTTCGATAATGCAAAGATCAGTAGCATACACAATCAGATAGATATAAACAGATTATAACACATCGTATCTTCTAAGATACTAGTTCAGCATAGCACCATGTCCGTCACGTCAGTTTGTCAGTCAGAATGAATACCTCATCTAACCTCTAATTAGCATTAGCATGTTGGGCGTCATGCAAAACAATTTTGAACACCAATTTGGAAAACATCTAACTAAGGTCTCTAATAAAACATACAGCAGTTGGTACCTAGAAAGAAAGGCAAAATGAATTTTCATTAGCAATTTTATAATTACCCTCCTCTGATTAAGTCAGCATTCAGGATCAGTCTTCGTCTTCAGGACATCAGTTAGATCGCCGTCAGTCTATCTAAGTTAAAGGCAAGACACTCTCCTCATAAGGAGAAGAGTGTAAGGGGCAGTAATATGGGCAAGGATGGTTTGTCTAGGTCTCAAGTCACCAAATAGTGTGACAGAGTTTCGGGATGCAATCGATATCATTCCCTACCTAAATGGCATTGTTTGTTCCTTGTCATGGGTTTTTATCCCTTTCTCGTGATTCATTCCCCCAAAATTCTATTGGTTAGTCAATACACCCCATCATTGTCAACCTATCAAATTATACATTAAGTAATGCATTTGTAATTTCTCGATATTATTTTGTCTTCTGATTGGTCTTCATAACCGGCCTTTCGTAGGTGGCATATCCGGGGTTACTTCATCATCTTGGCACACGTCTCAGGTTAAAAGTTCTCTTTCCCTCGTCTCATTGTCCTTGGAAGTATCTACAAATGTTTCGAAGCACATCATTTTATACTAAAAGATGCTAGCATGCGGATGGGAAAATGTCCCCATGTTTCAAACTAATACAGAAAGAACAATAGCTGGGTCATGGTCGTTTGCAAGTCCACACACTGAAGAGACAGAAAAATACGCTTTTAATATGAGAGCTACACAACTTCTGCTTGGCTCATGCTAACTTAAGATATACGAGTTCTAATGAATGCAGTTTTATACGTTTTAATGTGCTCAGTTAGGCAAACTATAAACGATTATTTCTTACAGTTGACATTAGTTTATACATATGAACGATTCTCCATATTTATGAATACGCTTTAATGAATGTTTTATTAATACAGCATTGTTAGACATAAGCATTTCACGTCCATAATATGTAATATCAAATACGCTCTCTCAGTCCCTCCTCTGATGACGCTCGTCATCACAAATCTTCCAGGTCTTAATTTTTCACCTTACGCATAATGCGCATTTCAACATCTTTTCCTTTATGTGAGCTTTCCCATATTTCATTAAACATTTTCTCTCTTTCACTTTCTTCGTTCCTTTTTGTTCTGTTAGCCAAATTTTTCTTCACTTTATTATTAATTTTGCATGCTCCCCAAAATCCCAGTAAACAAATAGGAACAATTAATAATCCCATCATAATTTTTGCAAGTACCCCATTCCAAATGTTGGTAAACCAGCTTCCCACTCGGGCAATTCCCTTTCCAAATTTCTCCCAAACACCAAGTTCTTTTAGATCCTTCAAATCTGTACTATCTCTAGTCAGGTTAGTAAGCATGCTTCTAATTTTCTTATTATTGTCAGGTATATATGAGCAACAATGACGTTCATTAAGCATTTTGCACACACCTCCACTCTTTGCTAAAAGAATGTCTAAAGCAAGCCTGTTTTGAAGAGTCATAGCTCTTTCTGCAGCAAGTTCAGTATCCATCAGGAGTATAGCTCCTGTAAAGTTTGTCAGCATGTTATCCACAATAGTAGACAACTTTTGAATTTTCATAGAATTTAGGATAACCCCCACTGAAGGGATTATAGCTCCAAATATGTCACCAATGACAGCCGCCACTGATTCCGGTTTTTGTCTGGTATGTTGTAATTCAGACGTTTTAGGTAGTTGTTTTAAGTCATCAATCTGGTAAATCTTTGGGAATATTATTCCCAAATAACATGTCCCATACCATCCCTTAGGGAGACGGTAATATGCATTTAACCCACAGATGTAATAGATTCCAGGAATCGCTGGGTCTTGTCCATTTAACATAAAGGTCCATTTGCTCTGAAACAAAAACACATGCCTACATTCCCTCGTTCCCACAAACAAATTATCTTGATCAGATTTTTGTCTATATATGCAGAGTCTACCTACGTGTAATGCATCTATAGCTAACTTGCCTTGTGTTTTAATTTCAGTATAAGCATAATCATTTGCATAAGTGTGTTTTTCTAAGCCTTTTTCTAATCTTTCCTTTAATGCTTTTCGTCTATCATCTGTGTGATCTAAAAAGCTTTTCTCTACAGGAGACGGTAAGCATGTTAAGTTATTGCGAAGTGCATAAGCAGTTCCAAATGTTAGTGTTGGCTCAAAGAATCCTCTAACTAATTTTATATCATGCTCTTTAGCTAACTTATTTAAGAATTCAATAACAGGCACAAAAGAAAACACAACGTCTAAATTTGAATAAAAATATTGCACATGCTCTTGATCATAAAATCTTGTTAGTAGCAAGCTACAACTGATCCCATACGTAAGAGGGAGGCTATGATAAGTAACTCCCTCCTGCACAGATGAAGGAATTTTAGTGCATACATAACAGTCTTTCGCATTCATAGTTTCCACATACTCATTTAGTAGGCAATAGAAAACATTAGTAGAAAGCTCCCCTTTTGCATTAGTTCCCACATGCAGATGTCTTGTGTCTTGCTCAAATTTCTCCCATGGTGATATTTTATTAGTTGTAGTAGTAGTCTCAGGTTTTGAAGTTGCAATATTATTTTCACTCTCTCTCCATGGCATTCCCACAATCACTCCCACAATCATTATTGCGCATACGACACCTATCATAAGTCCTAACCAGCCACACACTTTACTTCCTTTGTTACTATAAGCCATGTTTGTATAGAATCAAATAGCAGATCAACAATCAACTCTCAGTAGCAAACTCTTTCTGCGTAATTTACAACGTCTTCACTCACTCCAGGACCCTTTTCGTCAATTCAGGTTAGAAGCTTGTCGTAATCAGGTTTCTATAAGTCAAATCCAGGTTTAATGTCACTTTCCGGTAGTTTTATTTCTTCTCTAAAATTCTTGTTTATTATTTTTCAGCTTTCACAATTTCGATCTTTTTATCTTCAGTTTTTTTGTTGTATATTCTTCAGGTACCGTAGTACTGGCCTGGTATTTCTCGATCAAAACAGAATGCTAAGAATTCTTGTTGCCATTCAGAGGTTGTAGCGTATGCCCATTCAGGACCGGTATATCTTCTGTTTGCTATTCTTTTTCTTTTTATTTTTCGTTCACCTTGCTGTTCTCCTTCACTCAGATCGTCTGCTCGTGAGGTATCGCTTTCCTCTATTATTGTTTCGTTTGCTATTTCTCTTATTCTAAAGTGTGATTTTTCTGGCCAATTGTCACCTCTGTTCGTCTTACTTCGGCGTTTTCCTTCAGTACCTTGGACAGCACCCTCCTCTGATAATATGGTGTTTTCTCCTGATAGGCTTGGAACTCGTTCGGCAGATCTTGATTCGTTCTGATTTAAATTTGCCACTTCTTCGTCTCTCTCTCCTTGTTCGACACTGTATTCAGATTCTGAATTGTATTCGTCTGCTTCTGGGAGAACCTCTCCTTGACTTTGTTCTCCTGCTGCCTCCACTGAGATTGGCACTTCGTCACCTCTCTCGAACTCACTGATAGTTTGAGGGACACGGCTGTTCTCAGCGGGCTCTCCTGTAGTCTCAGATCTTTCTTGACTGATCTCTGACTCTGAGACTTCTCCGGCACACTTCACAGCAGTAGTGGTCGTCAATATCACTTGATATGGCCCTTTCCAACGCGGCTCAAGACACGATTTTCTTACGTGCTTCTTGACAACCACCCAATCTCCAGCTTGCAGAGAGTGTCCTGGTTCGCCAATTGGTGGTAACGTGTTAGCTTCCACCTGGTGAGAGAAAGAGCGAATCACGTCAGCCAAACTTTTGCAGTAATCCAACACCATATCATCTGTAATATTCACTAGTGCATTTGCAGGTACCGCCGGTAACCTCATTGCTCTGCCCATGAGGATTTCATGTGGGGACAATCCCGTTTTCTTATCTGGCTTGTTTCTCATAGACATCAGCACTAGAGGTAATGCATCTGGCCACTTCATGTTTGTTGCTGCACACATTTTTGCTATTCTTGATTTCAAAGTACCATTCATCTGCTCGACTAGTCCTGGGGCTTCAGGGCGATAGCTACAATGCAGCTTTTGTTCAATGTTGAGTGCGGCACACAGAAGTTTAATCACCTCATTGTCGAAGTGTCTTCCCCTATCTGATTCTATAGAAACCGGAAACCCAAACCTGGGTATTAATTCTCTGAGTAGTAGTTTTGCAACTGTAAGACTGTCATTCCTACATGTGGGATATGCCTCAATCCAATGGCTAAAAACACACACAATCACCAGCACGTATCTCAGACCTCCGCAAACAGGCATTTCAATGAAATCCATTTGTATCTTATTAAATGGACCACCAGCTCTCCCAATGTGGCTCAAAGTTACCACAGTTCCTTTTCCAGCGTTCATCTGTTGACAAATGACGCACCTGTGACAAGTAATATCTGCGGCATGTCTGAATTTTGGATTGAACCAATCAATCTTAAACGATCTGATCATGGCATCTCTTCCCAAATGTGCCTGCCCATGATACAATCGGGCAAATTGTGACAGAAGACTGTTTGGCAAAACTAGTTTTCCCTCTCCTGATACCCAAATATCGTCTGCTCTCTGCACACACTGCATTTTCTGCCAGGAACGTTTTTCTTCCTTACCAACGTGGCTTTGTAATGTCTTTAATTCGCCTAAAGTATCAACCACTCGTAATGCTAGACTTAAGGTTGTATCAATCTCAGGTTGTGGTAACAGTTCCCACTGCTCCTTAAAAGATATACAGTTCAATGCACAAAATCTGGCAACTTGGTCTGCATAACCATTCCCCATTGACACAAAATCTTGTGATCTGGTGTGAGCACTGCACTTCACCACAGCAATTTCGAGAGGCAACTGAATCGCATGTAACAAATCTCTTATCTGTTCTCCATTTTTCACTGGTGAACCAGAGGATGTCATGAACCCTCTTTGTGACCAGAGTTGACCAAAATCATGTACAATTCCAAATCCGTATCTGCTGTCTGTATAGATTGTGACTTTCAGATTTACAGCAGCATGGCAGGCTTTTGTGAGAGCTATCAATTCTGCCACTTGTGCACGAAACACTTTCTCGAGCCAGGAGGCCTCGACTATACCGGATATGGTACATACTGCATAACCAGCTCTCAAGGTTCCTGATGAATCTCTTAGACAGGACCCATCAACGAACATAATGTAATCGTTTTCCTTTAACTGGGTATCTTTTATATCTGAGCGAGGTTTGGTACTGAGCTCAGTTATCTCCAGACAATCATGCTCAAACTCTTCCCCATCCTTTATTTCTGTATTCTCAATGGGAAGTAGAGTTGCCGGGTTCAGTACAGTGCACCTTTTCAATGTGACATTAGGTGACCCCAGAATAATTGTCTCATATTTGGTAAGTCGTGCATTTGTCATGTGTTGTGTCTTAGTTCGTGTCAGCAGAATTTCAACAGAATGTGGAACCAATACTGTCAAGGGGTATCCCATGACTATGCCCTCACATTGTGAAAGGCTTTGACCAACTGCTGCAACTGCTCGCAAACAACCCGGTAAGGCTGCTGCGACAGGGTCCAAAGTAGCTGAAAAATATGCTACAGGGCGATTTGCATCTCCATGGACCTGTGTTAAAACAGACAAAGAACAAGCATCACGTTCATGACAGAACAACAAAAATGGTTTCTCATAATCAGGCATTCCTAATGCTGGAGCCCTGCACATGCATTCTTTCAGCTCTAGAAATGACTCAAGCTCTTCTTTTGTCAATGTGATTGTGTATGGTTCATCCTTAACTTCCTTTCCTGTCAGTTTTGTTAATGGTTTTGAAATGATCGAGAAGTTGGGTATCCACTGGCGACAGTAGCCCACCATTCCCAAGAACATTCTGACATCTCTCTTTGTTGTTGGGGGATTCATTTGTAAAACAACTGTTATTCTCTCTTTTGATATTCTTCGAGACCCTTTTTCAATCAGATGCCCCAAATATTTTACTTCTTTTTGGCAGTACTGCAGCTTTTTAGGTGATACCTTATGTCCGTTTTTTCCTAAATGATTCAATAAGGCAATGGTATCATATTTGCAGCTGTCTTTGGTTTTGGGTGCAATCAACAAATCATCAATGTACTGCACAAGAGTCGAATTGTAAGGTAGCACAAGAGGTTCCAAATCCTTCTTCAATATCTGATTGAAGATGGATGGTGACTCAGAAAACCCCTGAGGAATTCTGCACCAACTGTATACCTTATCCAGGAATTTGAAACTGAACAAAAACTGGCTGTCTTCGTGAAGTGGTATCGAGAAAAACGCTTGTGATAGGTCTACTACGGTAAACCACTCAGCATCACAAGGAAACTGGTACATTATTACTGCTGGGTTGGGAACCACAGGGCAGCATTTTACCACAATTTCGTTTATTTTTCTCAAATCCTGCACAATTCGAACTTTCCCACAGGGCTTTCTCAAACCCATAATTGGAGAGTTACACGGACTACTCAGGACCTCTTTCAAAACTCCCTGTCTGAGAAAATCTGCAATTATCTGTGTCACTTCAATAAGGACATCCTGAGTCATGTGATATTGTGACACTTGTGGGAACACTGCGTTCGGCTTTATCTGCACCTTGACTGGTCTCACTCCCTTTATTAATCCAACCTCCTTTCCAGTCAAATCCCACACCTTCTCTATCACCGATCCTTGCAAATCAGCAGGTAGATCGATCAAGGTGAACACTGGGAAAAGGGTAATTAGAGGGTAATCTTCATTCATCTCTCCTCCTTCTTCCATGAGTTGACCCTCATCTGCCTCATCATCACTGTTTGTCTGAACCTCTATTCCACCATTGGAACAGGTAATTGAACATTTGGTTTTGCACAATAAGTCTCTTCCTAACAAGGATACTGGACTTGAATCGCATACAACAAATCTATGCAGGCCCTGGAAATTTCCGATTTCAACCTGCACTGGGTCAGTGATTGGATTAGTCAGGTACTGATTAGCCACACCAACCACTCGTATGGTGCGCCCTGAGAGAGGTAATCTTGGTACCTCTGCACTGCGAACAGTAGAACGTGTAGCTCCTGTATCGACTAAAAATGAGACTTTGTAGCCCATTACTTTTCCCTCCACATATGGGCCTCTCTGGTCTACCTCTAAGGATGCGGCGAGTCTGCACTCTTCACTGTCTGAGCTATCATCTGACCAATCCTCATTCATCTCATTTTCACCTCGTAATAGGAATTGTTGTACAGTGTTGTTTTGATGTGTTACTTGACCTGTGACCTGTTGAGGAAGCGTCACCTGTTGCTGTCCCATCGGAGCTAGGGGTAACTGCATTTGCTGTCTAGGCACCATAGGGATCTGCTGTAGCATTGGTTGTACTGACACTGTTTGGAAACGCGGCATTTGCATTTGCTGCATAGGTTGCACCCCTGACATTTGCACCAAATTATTTTGATAGTTCTGATTCGGGTGTCTCATTCTTGAACCTCGTGAATTTTGCAATGTACCGGCATTGATACTCTGCTGAACTGTACCATCCTGCATTATATTTGGACAATCCCGTTTCCAATGTCCCACGCCCCCGCACGCATGGCATGGTGAAATCTTTTTCACTCCTTGACCATCACCTTGAACAACAACATTATTCATGTCCGAACCACGGTTCAGAAATCCTCGACCTCTACCTCTTGGCTGTGCCTGAAACACACCATTCAATTGCGGTTGTTGCTGTATCATTTGCTGAACACCATTTCCCTGTATTCCAGCCTGTGCAGCCCTTATCTGCATCACCATCACCTTCTCCTTCAACTTTTTCTGCTTTAACTCAATTTCGTCACTACAGTATTTCGCTTACTGTAATACTTCATCAATCGGTTTAGCTTGCCAACAAATCAAATGATTTTTAATCATTTGGCTGACCTCCGGTCTCAGCCCTTCGACAAATCTGAACACAAGATGATTCATGTCCTTCGGTTCAATTGTTTCAGTACCACTGTAATGTTTGAATGCCTTCAACAACCTTTCATAATATGCATGTATTGACTCTTTAACCTCTTGAGAGGTCCGGTCAATTTTCTGCCAATCAGTCACCTTCGGCGACACCTTTTGTTTCAAAAACTCAATTATTTTATGATAATATTTCATCACCTCTTCAGAAGGCGCTCCAGTCACTTTATCCCTTGCCGGTTCCTTTGTGGGCCAATCTACCCCTCTCTTGCATTCAAGCCACAAGTCTGGCGGAACAATAATCTCAAACAAGGTATTTAAGTCTTCCCAGAGACATTTCGCAAGGTTCACGAATCTATCTGTCTGTTGGTACCACTCGATCGGTTTTTCTCTTAACCTAGGATAATCATTCGTAAAGGACAAAATGTCTCCCCTGGACCAAGGCACATGCACCAAAACACCACCAGCTGTTTCTCTCATAGGTAGGATTTTCACTGTCTCTAAGTTTGGTGTGACTGTTGTTTCATTAGATACTGGACTATCTTTTTTTCCCTTACCTCTTTTCCTCATCCATCGGCCTTCCCATTTCTCTAGTGCTCCCCAAATTTGTGCGCTTTGCAGCAGCTCTTTCAAATGTGTCTTCATGCCTGCAGATCTCATGTGCTCAAAATCTTTTGAGTCAAAATCTAATCTGTAACTCCGTTTCAAATGTTTCGTGTTTCCAATGTCGATATTGTATTTGTCCGCCAAATTCGTTAATTTCTGGTGTACTTTGCCTACCTCTTTGGTGATTTTAGGGCATAAGTACCTTAATTCTGCCTCAGTGTAAGACTCCAACCTATTTACTCTCATTGTTCCATCCACCAATTCAGCAGCTTCTGCTCCTAGTCGTACTAGATTTAGGTATTCATTGTGTTTCTCTTTCTCAGGTTCGATTGCAGTTGCTGTAGCCTTTTGTGATGTGCAAGTTTTCTCTAACCACTCATTTAACTGTTGTACTGTAAAACCCTGCAGTGAAATGTTCCCTGCATGTATCATTGGAGTGTATGAGGTATTTGTACTCATAGTTTGGGGAGTCAGGACTCCCAATCCTGCTTGTCGCATTGCCTCAAGAGGTGCCCCTATTGGACTAAGGTCCATTAAGGGTCTTGATTGTTCACAAGCCTGTCCTCTCTGTGCCATTATTTGTGGAGTTATAATAGGCCCTTCTCTTATCGTTTCATGAGTTATTGCTCCCTGTTCACACATCCTTGTTTTCTCCTGTGCATATAACGGCACCGGGGGACCAACTGTAATGGGTAGTGATATAGCGGCAGGTGTCTGGCCTGCTCCCAAGCTTCTTGGAGCTTCAACACCATAGGTCTGATCTAATAATCCTGGTGCAGGTTCTTTTAAAGGACCCGCTACTGGGTTATACCCAGGTATCAGTCTTGGCGGTTGTGACACTAACTGCGGAGTTGACTCAATCTGCATTAACCTTGGCTTTGTATATATCGGGTCTGGCTGCACCACCAAGTTCGTAGTAGTCTCAAGTACTGGAACATCGGGATAAATTCTTTTTATCTGTGGTGGGGGCTGTAACTGTATCAGCGAGTCTGGTGCAGTGGGTACACTGACACCATTCTGTATCAAAGCTGTATCGCTAGTCTGCACTGTATCAGTAACACCCTTCTCTTTCGTCTGGTTCCCAGGATCCAAGCTAGTACTTGGAGCACTGTCGTTCACCGCGTATGGTGGCGGACGATCATGTAACAGTCCATCCATAAACGCCTCATCATCTGAATCGTCCTCTTCTTCCCAAGATCTTTTATTCTCTTTGTGTTTGCCTGGTTCTTTGTCAGTTTTGCAAGAAGCTTTCTTTCCCTGTATTTCCTCTCCCTGGGTTATTGCCGGAAACAGCTTCAACCCATCCACTATTCCTCGTCTCCACATTTTGTTCTCATTGTCCCATCTAGCCTCTGCATAGGATTTTTCTGCCCTTGTCAATCTTCTGTGAAATCTTTCTTGTCTATGTTTAAGAGCCATCAGGTCCCAAATTGCCAAAGCCTCATATTGTGCTGGTCGAGGAGGTGGTTTCTGCGTACTCAACATCCACCTCAGATTTTCTAACACCTTTTGATTAAACGTTCCATGTTCGGGAAACGCTAGACACCCTTCTTTCTCTGTTAGTTTGCGCCATTGTTTTATCCATAAACACGGTGCAACACCCTTTTCCTCCATAACCGTGTAAGCTGGTGTACCCTCAGGTGGTGTAGGTTCCCTATCAGTTGCAACGATATACACATCTCCTTTCAAAGCGCTTTTGAATGCCTTAACAAAATTCATTTTTTTAAATATTTACTCAGAAAACGGCTTAGTTCCCAGGACACTCTTCACCTACCCTTTGCTCAACCTATTGCCTCTCACGGACGGCAGCCAATCCGTGTGCGACCCCTCTCGACATCTGACCTATCCCAGCGCGGCACCACTGACGTCACACTCACACACACTGCGGCTGACAAAGTCTTGCGGCTTGTCCACACCTCACTAACTCCTTACAACTCATACAAACTAATGCAAATTATTGCTAGCACTTAAATGACAACACAAATCTGCTGGTTTACTACAGGAAGGGTAACACATTCGCTTCAGAACTTTACAGAGATTTCACTTGAAGCCTCGGCCGCTACTTTCTCCTTCTCAGTTCCCTCATACGCAAGCAGAATTCGACCTGCAAATCCTACTCTCGACTTGTCAATGACTCCTTCTAGTGCACTTTAGAACTTGTCAAATCTCCATCGAAGGTTACACGCATGCATCATAACTCGAAACTCGACCTGTCAACCACGCCCGATTGACCTATTAAACCGCACAGATTACAACATAAACCATTTTAACATCATACTCCGGAGTCTTAGACCTCAATAGGCCCGTATACAACAACCAACCACGTGGATAATTTTAAGCAACAAGTGCTGCATTCACATGAAGTACGCCGACTTCCCTACTCTCATGCTGTGGAGTACGCCCACTCCTTCTAAACAACACTTAATTTAGCCTAATCACACTCAAATATTCACAATCACCTGCAAAGTGCATAAGATTTAATAAGCGCAAAAGACCCTAACCACACATACTATGGCGCCGAGAACATTCCCAACTCATGTAGGCAGGCTCAGAGATCCCGGGAAAGCCCATGGCAGATCTAGCAACTCATCATCTTTCCAATTTGCATTATCACAAGAAAACAATTGAACAGTGAATACTCCGTCCTAGGGCCCCCAAGGGCCAAACCGTACTCTGCTACCAGAACTGTTAACGCGTCCGTCTATGTCAATTTATACACATCAGGACTCGTTTTAGGCCAATGAATCTTTGGGCCCAGTGGTGAGACACCGTAGGACGTGATAACTGATCAAAATATCAATCAATATGTTAATAACATTGTCAATGTTTAACACCAAAATATCTCTTACTTTAGACATTAATAAACATTCGGTGCAACCATGACCTTTCAGTCATGAATAACCACACCTTAATGAAGTTTATGAGTTTTATTCCCTATAGACTACAATCTAGTAGCAAAGGCATTAATCTCAAAGTCAATAAGCATATAAGCACGATTACAAAATGACAACCACAATAAGCTTTCGATAATGCAAAGATCAGTAGCATAGACAATCAGATAGATATAAACAGATTATAACACATCGTATCTTCTAAGATACTAGTTCAGCATAGCACCATGTCCGTCACGTCAGTTTGTCAGTCAGAATGAATACCTCATCTAACCTCTAATTAGCATTAGCATGTTGGGCGTCATGCAAAACAATTTTGAACACCAATTTGGAAAACATCTAACTAAGGTCTCTAATAAAACATACAGCAGTTGGTACCTAGAAAGAAAGGCAAAATGAATTTTCATTAGCAATTTTATAATTACCCTCCTCTGATTAAGTCAGCATTCAGGATCAGTCTTCGTCTTCAGGACATCAGTTAGATCGCCGTCAGTCTATCTAAGTTAAAGGCAAGACACTCTCCTCATAAGGAGAAGAGTGTAAGGGGCAGTAATATGGGCAAGGATGGTTTGTCTAGGTCTCAAGTCACCAAATAGTGTGACAGAGTTTCGGGATGCAATCGATATCATTCCCTACCTAATTGGTATTGTTTGTTCCTTGTCATGGGTTTTTATCCCTTTCTCGTGATTCATTCCCCCAAAATTCTATTGGTTAGTCAATACACCCCATCATTGTCAACCTATCAAATTATACATTAAGTAATGCATTTGTCATTTCTCGATATTATTTTGTCTTCTGATTGGTCTTCATAACCGGCCTTTCGTAGGTGGCATATCCGGGGTTACTTCATCATCTTGGCACACGTCTCAGGTTAAAAGTTCTCTTTACCTCGTCTCATTGTCCTTGGAAGTATCTACAAATGTTTCGAAGCACATCATTTTATACTAAAAGATGCTAGCATGCGGATGGGAAAATGTCCCCATGTTTCAAACTAATACAGAAAGAACAATAGCTGGGTCATGGTCGTTTGCAAGTCCACACACTGAAGAGACAGAAAAATACGCTTTTAATATGAGAGCTACACAGCTTCTGCTTGGCTCATGCTAACTTAAGATATACGAGTTCTAATGAATGCAGTTTTATACGTTTTAATGTGCTCAGTTAGGCAAACTATAAACGATTATTTCTTACAGTTGACATTAGTTTATACATATGAACGATTCTCCATATTTATGAATACGCTTTAATGAATGTTTTATTAATACAGCATTGTTAGACATAAGCATTTCACGTCTATAATATGTAATATCAAATACGCTCTCTCATATGTTTTTCCGAAGTTCTGTTGGGATGAAAGGGCATATGTTCCTGATAATTGTCCAAGTGAAAAAAACAGATGAATCTAGGGCGTTAACTTGATCTTCAAATGTCAGTTTATTATCAAAAACAATTCCCAAGTTCCTCACTTTCCTCGTGGGCATGGGCAATGAGCCCAGTTCCTGGGGCCACCAGCCTTGTTACCAGATGGAGGTATCATTGACCAGGAGGAGGACCTCTGTTTTCCCAGGGTTAAGCCTTAAACATTTGACTTTCATCCAGTTTTCAATCTGTCTCATACAGTTATAGAATCTGACCGCTGTTTCCTCCAGATTACGAGATACCAGGACCAATATTTGCATGTCATCGGTGTTTGAGACAACAGAAAAGCCAAAAGACTTGATGAGCTTTGCCAGTGGGGTGACATACAGACTGAATAGGGTAGGGCTAAAAAAAAAACCTGCGGCACCCCTCAAGGCAAACAGAAGGTATCACACTTGAATTCCCGCATTGCTCCATGTTGTTCCTTTTCCGATAGGAAGGATTCCAGTAGACTGAGAGCAGAGCCTCTTATGTCAAGATCAAAAAGTCGGTCAATCAAGATGTCATGGTTGACCATGCTGAATGCCACAGAGAGGTCCAATAGGCTCAAGCAGCCTTGCCGTCTCCATCCAATATGGACCTGAGTTCTTCCGATTACACAATTAGAGCTGACTCAGTGTTGTGTGCCCCTCTAAAACCAAATTGTGTCAGGTCCAAAAGCTTATTTGGATCAACAAATCAGGCCAATTCTGAGTTTAAAGCTTTTTCCAGGATTTTGGATTGAAATGAAGCCAGGATATGAGCCTATAGCTGCTAGGCTCCTGGGGATTAAAATTAGGTTTCTTTAAAAGTGGAAGTATTGAGGCTATCTTCCATTCTGGAGGAAAGTAACCTCTATTAATTATTTCATTAAAAGTTTTGGTTAAGTTGGCACTAGCAATTTTTGGGGCAAGGTGTACAATTTTAGGTGGAAATGGGAACAGGGGAGAGCCAGACTTAGAAGACTTGAGTAGGCTAATGACCTGTTCTATCTTAAGTGGAGAGACGGGATTTAAAATCTCTTTTTCTCTAACCAACTGCCGATCTGGCCCATTCTGCTTACTGATAGCAAGGGTATGACATTTTTTTATGGATAAACTTAATGTAAAATAATTTAAAAATTAAAACAAACTGGACATTTATTAATGAATTAAAAAAATGTTATTGAATTATATTATTTACCGTAAAATATTTGTATTCATATTTATTCTTATTGCATTTTTAGCATTGGTTCAATCAAACAGGCAGCAAGCCTTAATTTAACCTCCTATGTTTACAATATTTTGTAAGAGAAAGAATAATATACATCATTTTTGTGTGTGGTATCTAACCCTCTACCACACTTCTCAGGACATTGGTTAGGATCGGTCCCCACAGAGGGACATCTGATTTGAAGAGGTCCACTGGCACCCCAGAGATTCAATGCCCTAACTACCTCATCCACTGCAACTGGCAATAATAGAGGCATTGCAGGGACGTCTAAAAGCAAAGGCCCAAAATGGTCGAACCAGGGGTGCTGATCTACCCCACTCTGCTGGAAAGTGCCTGAGAAATGAGTGGCCTTAGGGATCAGGGCTTCCACCTTGGGAGTCTCAGGCTCTGAGAAGAAAGGGTGATTTATGACCGCCCAAAGTTTGCACTGTTCCTTGAGGCAGCTATGATTGAAAAATCTTCACAGACTTTTCTCCTTACCTACCTTTTTCATGCCTCCACTATAGCCTTATTTTCCCGTCTTACTTTACTTACTGCAGCAGACAGAGTGGCACAGATTTTAGTGCAAGCTTTAAATGGTTATGTGCTGCTGAACATGCAGCATTAAACCAGAAATGTAAAGAGGCACTCTGTCATGATGTATGGGCCGACAGGCCTTTTCTGATTCTGATTATTTTTATTAAACACATGATTGCATCCAATATCAGAGCAGTTGATCTTGGTGTTCAAATCAAGGGTGATGCAAACAGGGTTATGGTCACTAAGGCAATTTGAAATAGTTTTATGCTCTAGGACCAAAGGTACAGCAGTTGCTGAGATAATCATAAAATCTATAGTGTATCCAAGGGCCCCTCCCGAGAACATAAGGATATATTTGCAAGGGTCGCCCCTTGTTTCATGTAAAATTTGTAGATCTAGTTTAAAAATGCGTGTGTTCAATGCTTCACCCAGTAAGTTATGCTTAAAATGGACTCTATTCAAGCCCTCATCATCCTTATGCATTCCACATAGCTGGCTATCACTTCGGGAACACAGCCTGGTGTTAAAACTATAATGCAATAACTTTCTTATTCATGTTAAAAAAGAAAGTGTCTAATTATCCTTCGAGATCCTTCATTGATTTGGGCGCCTGAGAATTGAAAATGTTATTATAAAAATGAATAAACAAATGTCCCATTCGGCCCTTAAATATATTTGGACCTACCAGCCGCCTTCAACACGGTCCCACACCTCACCCTCTGCTCCAGGCTCCACGCAGCCAGCATCCACGGGAATGCCCTACAGTGGATACGTTCCTTCCTGTCTAGCTGAACACAGAGAGTCAGACTCCCACCTTGCCTGTCAGAACCTACGGAGATCAGCTGCGAAGATCCACAGGGCTTCTTCTTGAGCCACACACTCTTCAACGTCTACATAGTCCCTCTCGCATCCATCGCCAGGGACCACAGACTGAACATAATCTCCTATAGCGACTGTACCCAGCTAATCATTTTACTGACCGAAACCCCACTACTGCCAAGAAGAATTTCCACAACAAGATGGAGGCTGTCGCCGCCTGGATGAAGGACAGCTGCCTCAAGCTCAACTCTAACAAGACAGAGATCTCATCCTGGGACTCCTGGTGGCATCGACCCTCAGAACCCCCGCACCTCAACAGATCATGCACACAACCTCTGCGTCATCCTGGACTCATCCCTGACCTTCACCCGCCAGGTGAACTCAGTCGCATCCTCCTGCTTTCACACACTCCGACTTCTCTGGAAGATCTACAAATGGATCTCAAAGGACTGCTGCAAAAAAGTAACTCATGCCCTGTTTACCAGCAGACTCAACTATGTCAATGCCCTCTATGCCGGTACCACCCAGAAGAACCTCAAGAAGTTACAGCACATCCAAAATTCCTATGCCAGACTCATCCTGGACATTCCCTGCCACAAACATATCTCCAATCACCTACGAGACCTCCACTGGCTCGCTATCAAGAAGAGAATTAACTTTGAACTCCTCATCCATGCTTAAAAAAGCCCTCCACGCCCTAGGACTTGCCTACCTCAACCACTGCATCACTTTCTACTCCCCCACCAGACCTCTCCACCCGGCTCAACAAGCATTAGCCATCGTACCCCACATACAGAAGACCTCGACTGGTGGTAGATTCTTTGCCTACCTTGCGGCAAATAGCTGGAACACTCTGCTCCTGCTACTCAGGCAGTCACCATCGGTATCCCAATTCAGGAAGGACCCTAAAATCTGGCTCTTCAACTGAAGCTCAGAGGACAAACCCTCTTAACCCTGAGACCCTTACGGGTGAGTAGTTGCGCTTTATAAACCCTGATTTGATTTTAGCCTGGGTTTGGTGTTCACTCTTTGGTAGATTTCACATCAGTTTCTTAAGTCAAGTGTAGCAAATATTCTGAGAATGATAATGTTGTGGGTCAAATTTTTTAGCAAGACTTCTGGCCCAATGTGTATTGCTAGCCACTTGTTTAAGAAGTTTTTAATTTTTAATCACTAAATTCATTGTTGTGTCTGCTTTGAACTGGCTCAGGATTTCCCTTATTTATGGCACACGTTGGTTGAAAATGTTTGAAAGAGAGGTAGTGAGTAATGAATGCTCCTATTCATTCATATAATTGATTTGTAATTTACTGGCTTGTGACAGGTAGTCACTTTTTATGTGGTGTCATGGTGATTTTAATTCACACCAATTCCTTCTAGAGGCTTCAATCACCTACTAATAGAATTTTCCAAGCAGCATTCTACAGGTGTAAGGCTAGGTCAAGCATTTCTTCCAAGAAGATAAAATCATTTCTTGTGGCTCTATGTGGCAAAGGAGCTGTTGTAATTTAGTGTGCAGTGTAGTGCCACGTGGTCAAATAATGAATAGCACATGTCTGTTATAGCAATGCAACTAAACTCTGAGGCATAAATTAATGCTACTCTGAGTGAGGACTTACAAGCAGCTCAAACGTCCCAGCTAACATTAGAAATGGCATACTTTTAAGTCTTTACTCATAGCGGTCAACGTAAAATGGCAAGACTCAGCATCCTTAATGCTGTTGGCTGACAGTCCCAGGACTGGCTGAATGTAGCTCTTGTGAAAGGGTGTTATCTGACAGCTAAAAGCAGCGAGGTGCGGGATCGGTGCTGTTATGAACATCCACAAGCTCAAAGTTTTCAGCAGAAATTAGACAGCACGGTATTTTTCCCACGGTGAGTAATTACATCTCCTTGACAAAATTAAGCTGTTCGTGTGTTCTTATGTTCTAAACACTGCATTTACCACTGCTAATTTCATAGTTACAGTCCTGTAATAATCAAAATTGTCTGGTGACACTTATGGGTTATAGAGCTGTTTTTTTTCAATAAGCACGTAATGGTTTCACTGTACGTTACAAGTTATTCAATGAATATGCATGCGAGTTCAGGTATGTCCTAGATAACCATTTCTGTCTCTGTGGCTCTGCACGCTATTAGTTCTACAACTGTCTATTTTTCTCAATCTGTTTTAAAATGTCCACTTACCCACGATCTAACGAAATCCTATTCATGTCATTAATCATAAAGCTGATTCTATACAAGTAATGGAATTTAGTTTTATATCCAGTCTATTTGTAGTCCTGCTCAGTACCGGATTTCCCCTTTGCTCTCATAATCCAGCTATGTGAGGAAGCCTCCGGGTAAGTGTTTTTCTAGTTTAATTAATTCTCAAGTTCACTTTTCACTATAATTGAGTCCACTGGGTGGAATGAGCTAGAGAATAAGCCTTAAAACGGGCCTACGATCATATATTGTCACACAGTAAGATATCAATTTTTGTGAAGATAAAATAATTTCTCACCATGCACAGAAGTGCATTTCAATAACTCTAGATGTTCTGATATGAATTATTTAAGGAAAATGTTCTCCTGAAACCATAGCAAGAATATTGGGACCTCAGAATTTCCACTGACACCTGATCTGATTACTGATCAGTCACTAGCCATACCCGTTGAAGTTTATCAAGAAGACCAGTAAAGGGCAGCTCCATGATTAGAACAAGACCACTACAGATACAAAAATTACAAAAATCAAGCTTGATTACATCATTTCACAAATCTCCAAAACATAGGCAGCAACCTCAGATTCTTGAGCAACATTGCATAAAAGTCAAATACTACTTGGCACCATCTAACCTTACTCCACTGGTCAAAGCCATTTGTACTACAAGTGTTCTTCAGAATGGCCACCCAGACATTAGCACTATCTCATGTTTAAGGAGGTAAGAGTCTGCAGTCCTGCCACCATGAGACCCTCCTGACACCATACGCAGCCACTACTCTTTTTAAACATAATTTGAATTATGACATAATCGATAACAGTGGCACTCAGAGAACTCCTCTGGCTCCCTCTACCCACATTATATTTACTTTTATTTATGATCTGCTGTGTAGTCGAGAAAGCAGTGACATTTAACACCCAAGCGTCCATGGAACCTAACTTCAAGACCTCAGTGGAACACCAAAGACATGTGGCAGGATCATGGCCAGCTGAAGCCTGCCGAAATATGTTTTGGAAAATGCGTGGTAATCACTGGCACATGTGATGTTTGATACAGTAAGCAACAAAATGTGCGCGTTGTACCACATTATTGAGGAAAACACACTTGCTGTGTTATTTATTGTACTTAATGAATACTGATCCCTGCTGTGTCCGAATTCATTTGTTGCGATAAAAAAGCGATTCAAACACCATGTTACTAATAATGAAGGCATAAGGGCATTGTTTAGAGTCTAGCAGAGGAGGATTGCTCCCATAAATTGGCAATAGTCCAACCTTGCCAAATTTACAATGCCCCACTCTATTTAGAGTTGAGGAAGCAATGTTTTACACTGTTAGAACCTATCCTAGCTCTGCCAGTGTCAAACTGTGACAGTGCAGCCTGTCAATTGAAAAGCCAACAGATCTCCCCGCCCTTTTGATGACATGGCGAATGACACTTATTCCCTGCCAGTATCCACCATCTGAGAGATGCCGGACACAGACAGGAAAATATAGACCGGCCTCTGTGATAGGAAGGAAAGTGCCTGGGATTCAGGACTATTTTATTCTGCTAAGAAAACAAACTCCCATTATATCCCCTCTCTTCTCTCAGCCATGGAACATTCCCCTCATTGCAAAGCCCTTCCAATCGATCCCTCCTATGACACTTGTAACCCCTCTCTGACGTGTGTCCTAAGGTTGTACTTACCCCTTTCAAGACTTCCCTCCAAATTCCTCACTTAAGGAATTCTTAGTTTCTTTGTAACAATGATTGCATTTTACAAATCTAGTACACACATCTTTACATACATACATGCAATTTGCACTGATTTGCAAGTTTGCAGAAGTCTTGAACTCACATTTATACAGTAAGTCAATTGATCTTCATTCAGCAAATATGCCATAAAATAAAAATCAGTAAATACATCCATAAAATCAACAGTTCTTAATAACCATCATAAAGCAGCATATTATACAGACAGTGGTTTCCTACTAATTTTACAATCGCTATTTTTTAAATAGATTGGTAACCATGTTCTCATACCATGTATATTAGAAATCTCCATAGTGATTTGTAATGCTAATAGTCACTCTAATAAAGTTAATCATATTGTGACAGATAAGTGGGGAACATCAAAGCTGCAAATGAGCCATTGTCAGTGTTCTATAGATATTTTAGCCATATTTTATAGGCGTTATTTTAGCTAACTAGGCCTGCCGCTGTGCACTTTAATCCAGATACATTTTATTCAGCATCACTTTATTTTTCCAGTAATAGCCACATTTTTATTTTCTCTATCTCATTGTCCTTTCGCCTAGGGAAGCATTACGTTCTTAGTTGGACATGTATTTCACTCTGCTCTTTCTCCAAGGTATTGTGGTATGCTGTGTCTCCAACATTCACAGAAAAGCACACACTCATACGTGGGGACCATTTCTTAGAATGTGAGCTGTTTTATTATAAAAACACCCCTTTGCCCTAAACATGTGAGAGGAATTCCAGCCAAATTCCATCCAGACGACTACAACTGTATGCTGATTGCTTCCCTGCAGCTGCTTGCTTAGATGGCTGAAACCCCTGATCCATATAGGGACTGTGTCTCTCTCTAAACTACAGGCTTCTTTCTCCAGGTATGAGGGATGATGTTGTCCCAAGGAGAAAACTGAATGGGGGATTAGACTTATTAAGCTTTGCTCAAACATAGCATAGGCAGGAGGACTATAGATCACTCCTATTTGACAGTATTGTAGGAATGTTTTTGATTTTCACTCTTTTAGTCACATGCTTGCTTTTATCGTGATTTATCATCCTAGTTATTGAAATACATGCCATTCTATCTAAGATGCAGTTACTTCAATACATTCTTAATGAACCCTATTCTGCCTCTGTGGTCTTTGCCTATGTGAGACTTTTGTAACTGAGAAAAAGGGATGAGATCTGATCGACCACAATTCCCCTGAGGAGTCCTTCTTGTCATGCGCCCGGTTGCCACAATCATCTCGGTCAGAGATGAGGCCCTGCTAGTTAGCCGGAGAACCCGGATTAGGCCGACAGGTGTCATATGGTGTGGAATCGTACACAGTACCCACAATCCATGTGATTCTGCCGCCCAAACCCAGTAGCCTCATTAGCATACTGAGAACCTACACAACACCACATGATGTGCCCTAAAATTTAGGGTGTGTAATAAGGGGACTAAAAAAGGGTCCTATTCCAAACTCACAGAAAGAAGCAATAGAAGTCCCCATCTTTAAAAAAGGTAATAGGTCCCAACCCCTCTTGTTACTGCTTCATCTCTCTTTTGGACTCAGTCACTAAGATCCTTGGGCGTGTGTTATTATCCCACCTGAAATGGTGGGCAGAAGAACACAATATCATACAAGAAGTCAAGAAACCCAGAATTACTTCCAATTTGCCAGCATCCTCATTTTGCCAAGGTTCTCCCAATTAGTAATTGGAGTTGATGGCCAGCTGCTAAAAGTAATAAAGTCACTTCCAGTCAAAGTTATCAGTAATTGAACCTACCAGAGATTAACCTCTGGTAGCTAAGGCACATAGCAGACATGCTTAACTTCGAGAAAATATGTAATGCATTTAGAAATACTAAAACTGTTAAAAAGTTTTCAAAAAATACAACACAATAAAATCCCACCCCAGGTTATAAAAGCAGGCAATGATTTTATAAGCAAAATACGGTAACATAAAAAATGACAAGAGTATAGTAAGAGAAATATGAGTTATGTATTTTTAAAGATTTAAGTGAAAAAGCACTACAAAATAATAAAGGGCCAGTCAGTAATCACTGTTTGCGGGTGATTATGATCTACCCACGATTTCAGACTGACCACATTGGAGCAGGTGCATCCTGATGAAATATTTTAATTTAGGACTTAAAGTCTCTCAAATGGAAGTCAAAATCCTGAGGCAGGGCAGGGTTGTCGACTGTATCCAAGAAAGTGCTCTTAAAGCTGGATAGCTGTTAGATGAATTTTCACTGAAGCTGTTGGATTTGGCAGAAAAAGCCATGAGTGGAAAAAGATATAATTTCGCATCCAGTGTGGTCTGCTCATCAGATCGTTTAGGCCTCATCATCCAATCAAGATTTCTTTGTTTGGATTTAGTCCCTTTTTTGAAGCTCAGAATCCTCCAGCATGCAAGGCTGCAGACGGTATCTAGGAAGATCACACTAAATTCAGATAGGGTTGCAGAAAGGGTCTGCTGAACATGTTTTTTGGACAGCAAAACACTCCAAGCAGGACCAACTTTGTTTTCTTGTCCATCAAGCTCGAATTTTAGACTTGACTGGTGTGTCCCGGTCCTCCAAAGGTATGGAAGTCCAACTTTTTTCTTGTTGGCAAAGTCCAGATAGACACAGACAAGGGTCCTAGGACCTCAGTGACAGTATTTAAGGATTAGAACTCACTCCTGCAGAGGCCATCAGCAGCTCCAGAAACGATCCAGTGATCAGGTGGATCTTCAGGGAAAGCCTCCTGCAGCTTATTGTGTCTAAATAGTCACACAGAAGGTTAGCGAAGTGACACTTGGAGTCCACTTGTTTGTCTTGGATACAAGTGGGAGCAGGTTTGTAGGTTTCACTAGCCAGTAGGTGGGAGTGACTACTGGATACTCCCTAACCAATAGGAAAAGATTTCCCCGGGACATCCCATCCCACTTTTACAACACATGCCATACTGCAAACTATCCCAGAGTGCACAATTGTTAAGGAAATCCAAGATGACACACACCTTTTGCTATTAGAGAGACCTTGTGTGACAGTCAGAAGTGTGTTTAGATAAATGAGCAGCTACACCAAACTGGTCCTGGCACCAGCTCACCCTTTCAATGGGCTGGTGCTCAACTGGCTAGTTAGGGCCAAAATAACAAAATCTATTCCTTCCTTAAGTCCCTCATTACACCAAACCATGAATGTGCAGGCTTCACTTTCATTTTTTTAAAGTTATTGGGGTTTCTGGAACGTCCTCAGCTACATTTCCTGAGCTGATATGTATCACAATCTCTACCCCAGCCCATCTTGTCACCAGGCCTAAGCCATTAGGTCTGCTCGGAGAGAAGTTTCCACACCTTCATGCATTAGCAGAGCAGCTGCTGTCAGGTCAATGCAAATTAGCCTGCAAGAGCTCCGCCTGCAAGAGCTCCAGGAAGGGAAAAGGTAACCTTTCTAAAAGTTACTCTTGCTAAATATTTATTAAGAATCCAACTTCACCATTAGATTGAATTTTCCGTAAATATTAAAAAATGTGGTTGCATCCTTTCTCTGCCTTATCCTGAACCAGAGATAGCAGAATTAATATGTTGATATGTGCTCTAGTTTTCCTCATAGGACAGCCAGAGCCTTCCACAGTGAAAATAGTGATTACGGGCATGGCAGCATTTAATTACTACATCTCCCATTGTTAAATGCCATGCACCGCTTCCTCTGGGCTGGAGGAGCGAATTATGGGTGACATTAATATTTAAAAAGAAGATTCTCCCTTGTCAACACAGTTAATTTTACAGGCTGGTTACAGCTTTAAACTTCAGTAATGAGGCTCCAACTGTAGGCCAGAAGCTATGCTTTCCCTTGTCACCTTCATGAATGGCGAAATAAATGTTGCAGTCCACAGAGGATTTTTAACTTTCCATGCCATGGGTGAATTCTGTAACATATACTGTGGCCTTGTAGTAAAGTTAAATATGCCATGTATGAGTTGGCCATCTTTTTCCGATTTTAGCGGTGAGAGCACATACACCTAATTGTCTTTGTGTACCGAGTCAAAAATTCAGCAGCATCAGTCCAAAAAAAAAGGAGGCAATAAAGTCAAAAAGGGAACTTTCTCATACCAGGTGTGCATGTGTAGCAGCTTTTTGGATATATGCTACCTCTCCTATGGTCCTTCCTATTTCATTTGGATGTGCATTCTTAGAGACCTTGGGTGTAAGGATAACTAAATGAGTTGGGATGCTTGGGTAATCAAGTCTTGCTAAGGAATACCATATTCTTACATATGATGTCTGCTTTGGTGTGTTGCACTGAAGATGATTGATTGGCAGTTTATACGACCAAATTTGAGGTTACATTATGCTTATACCTCTAAATTCGGATGGTGTGTTGTGGTGGTTTGCGTGATATTCTTGTGGCATGTGGAACAAAATCTGTTTTTAGAGGCTTAATGCTCAGTCTGGTACTTTCTAGGTCTACATATTAAGAGGATGTTTTTAAGGCATTGCTGTACCCAGGACAAAGACTTGTTGGAGGCTGCTTTTTACTTGCTTAGTTGTTATGGGTTTGTTGCACTTCTATTATGAGTTTGTGATGAGCATTTTTGTTTAGCTGAAGTTGCCTCATTAAACAACTTAACTTTGCTAATTTCTGTTGTCACTGTGAAAACTTTTAATAAACTGCAGTGAATACCAAATGGCTTGTTGCTTGTTTAAAACATGCTTTCATAGATATCGGATAGTGATGAAATTAATATAATAGTAGAAATGTTTAAGCTACTTCTGTGCTAGAGACCTATATGTACCTTTGAGGACATATGTTTAAATCACGGTGGGACTGACTCAAAATGTCCTAGTTTTAAGGTTTATCAAAAAAATCTGCAAGTCTGTTCAGTAATAATTATTCTGTGAGGAGCACTGTAGAGCAATGGTTCTTAACCTGTGGTGAGGTGATTCCCCAGGGGCAGCAATGCCTACTCAGGGAGTCCGCGCTTGCTTAGAACATTAAATAATATTAACAGACTATTAAAGTGTATATGAATGTAGAAGCAGAGTTTTACCATTTAATCTTTTAAAACCCCTAATGTGAAAGAATTTGAAATTGGAGCCTATAAATTAAGTTGGTGTCCTCAGATTCATTTGTGGGAACAGTTAGTCCAGGCACATACTAGGCACATTGGGTAGCATCAGGGGAATTTGGAAAACTTCCAGCCCTTCCCTTAAAGTTAAAATGTTGTTGTTTTTTCTTGTATTTGTTTGTAAATTAAACACAGTATTTACTTGTAGTTGTACGTGTTCTATGATTTCTTGTATTTGCGTGTATCGTTTTTCTATTCATTATCGACATTTTTATGTCGGGATCGCCGGCTTCCAGTAATTACTCAGTGGGGGGTCCCCAGGTTCCAATAATGATTCAGAGGCTGGTCTTTGGATTTCTGTAAAGATTACATGGAGGGTCAACAAACGTCAAAAGTTGAAAGCCACTGCTGTAGAGGTCTTGAAGCTTCAAAGTAACAATTTTGCATTGTTATTAGTATCCAGGAAAATAATCATAAAGTACACTTTAGTCAGTTCTTAAAAGATGTAAAGTTTTCCTTCGCTGTAAGTGGCCGTCATTTAATGACGTCCCCCTCCCCCAGTGACAGAGTAGCAGGAGCAATCTTTAGAAATCTCCCCTTTTTTCTGAGCCTGGTTCTAATATGGTGGAAAGCATTGTGAAAGCCCTGTGGGCTCCGGTATCAGCTTGCTCCAAAAATGTCACAGTAAGATTTTCAAGATAATACTCTGTCTAGCAGGTTTTGTCCAGCGCTTTTATACTGCTGCATCAACACGACACATTCTTTGCGATCTCTTTGTGCAATCGCACTTAGAGAGAAACTGATAAATGCGCGAGGAAATATTCTTTTATAGACTTGATTCTATTCACGGGTATTTGTTTAGGAAACGTCCCTGCTTTTGTAAAATGTGTTTTGTTTAGATGAATTTCTTATATTATTTGTGTTCTTGTTTCTTTTGCCTCCTTGCTTGACCTTCAGAATTGATTTTATGGATTGCATCAAGTCGCTGCCTGCTCTGTGTTGGTTTAGCCCATGAAATGGGCGTTCTGGTACCCTACTACACAATTATTTTATAGACTGAAGTATTCTAAGCAGTATATTTATTAGGGCTGTTCCTTAGAGAGTTTTAAATGTAGTCTCTATCTTGGAAGGAATGGAAGCATAGCAGAGCATCTGGTTATTGCTGTATGATGCACAGTTATTCCAGTTTTTAAGATAATTTCACCTAGATCCTTAACTGTTGAGACCAATAAAATAATTTGAAAAACAGAAGTAATAATAGTCCTTGGATTTCTCTCCTGTTGAACGGCCAAAAAGTTAAGCCTGAGCAAAATTTGAATTACGCTGGTGTAATTGGAATAACTTAAGTAATTTCATGTTACTTTTTTGATGCAAAATTACTGAAAATGACATGATTACTGTTTGCATATTTAGGAGAAATTTGGCACAAAATCCTACCACAGGACCACACAGACAACAAACAGTGAGTGCAAGTGGCTGCTGCTGTTGGTGTTTTGCTGCAGTTAGCACTACTTTCTTAATGCAAAATCCGTCCTCGAGTCAATTTTGTAGACCAGGATGAAAATTCTTGAATCAATATGTACCACTAGCAAATTACTCAGGGCTAGCTTATTTGACCTTATAGGCAACCATGTACTAAACAATGGTTGTTTACATGCCATAAAGTAACATAGCATTGTATAACATAACAACACGTTGCATCCTTGCATGCAGTGTTCTCAAAGATAGTTATTTTCACAAACAGAGATAAGACAAAAGGAAATCAATAGTTCCAGCCTTTTTTTCATCCACACCAGGGTGTAACAGGCCTTGCCTCCTCAGATTGTGCATACTCTTTCTAAATACCAGCAAAGCCTGACACCAGATGGATGTGCAACGGTGACTTTACAAGTGTCACCTCTGTGTCCCCAAGAAATGGTCAATGATAAAAAGTATCCAAGCCTCCAACCTCTGTGTGCTTGAGCCAAGAGACACAGGGGCCAAGAAAACTAAGTCCCTGATTAAAACTAATGTCAGACCCCACCACTGGTCCATCTAAATTAATTGATTCCTTGGAATAGATGATTCCAGAATGCAATAGTACCAGCATATTACAAGTGAGTACCTTTAAAATGGCTGACTGGGCATCCATTTTTATTTGACAGGCATCCTGCATGTACCAACCTCTTAACCAATACCTATGTCTAGTACATAGGCCTCTCACCTAAGTAAATGTAAAAATCAAGTTTCAAAAAAGAAACAATGCAAGAGTCACAGTCAGACCAAGAGACATCTTGACACTGGTTCATGCTACAGCAAAACAGAAACATCTAAATCCATTTGCTCCCAGAGATATACGTACACATTAAATATTGCTCTTATAATGAGGAATGAATAGTTTCCTGACAGCAAATGAGTGAGTTTTTAGTGAGGTTCAAGAGCGTCCCCCACAAAGATAAGATTTTTTATGTACTCATGTTCAGTATGGAGCTCTTAAATGCAGAGGAAACCTCTGCCTGTGTAAATTCCATGGGCATAGAACTGCATTTCTCCATTTTCATGTGATCGCTGAAAAAGTATGCTTGCTGACTAGCATACAATCTAGAATCCTCATTCCCATATTTAAGGGAGGATTTCTACAAACCCCATTCTCAAAATAATCCACCACCATATGCTAGATCTAGATGAAGATTTAATACATTTTCTGATACCTCGTCAGATTCCATCTCTGATTCGAATGAAAACACCCCCTTAAATTCCTTAAACCAGCTAGAACAACAACCTTTTTTTAGTAAGAAACAACAGAAGGGCCAGGGACAATCCCAGACAAGTGAGAGGGAGGGGAAGAGCCTCCTTCTGGGGGGAAATTCAAATATGCAGGAAGACATACAGGTGATAGAAAAATATGTGATAGAACAACTAGGTCCTAAACAACTACTTGCCTAAACCACAACTTCTAAACAACTAAAAAATATCTACAATGAAGTACTGAACAACTATTGTGTAAACAATGATTTTGCCTGAATAACGATTGCCTGAACAACGAATTGTAATGTAATTTCTTTTCTCTCTAGCATACCATACTGTTAGACCTGGCAGCTTTTGGTGTGGTTTCCCCTGTGGTTTTGCTTCTGACCTCCTGTTTTTGATCCTGTGCTGAATTTAGTTTTTGCTGGTTTTAGGACTCTGGGCAATCTACCATTGCTGACCAGTACTAAAGTGCAAGCGCCCCGTCTAAATTGTATTAGTGATTGGTTTATCCATGATTGGCATATTTGCTTTACTGGTAAGTCCCTAATGTATTGCACCAGGTGTGCCCAGGACCTGTAAATAAAATGTTACTAGAGGGCCTACAGCACTGATTATGCCACCTACATGAGTAGCCCTGCAAACATGTCTCAGGCCTGCCATTGCAATGTATGTGTGTGCAGTTTTAAACTGCCATATTGACTGGGCAAGTGCACCCACTTGCCAGGCCCAAAACTTCTCTTTTATTACCTGTAGGTCTCCCATAAGTTAGAACCAAGGCAGCCCCATAGCCATGGTGCAGTGTATTTAAAATGTAGAACATGTACTGATTTGTTTTACATGTCCTGATAGTTAAATACTGCTAATTTCATTTTTTGCCATTGCAAGACCTAGCTCTCCTGTTGGGTAACATGGGGATTGCATTGAAATATCTTTTAAGTGTAATTTCCTGATGGGAACAGATAGAGATCTGGAGTTTGGGGTCCCTGAACTCACAATTAAAAAATGCATCTTTTGGTGAAGTTGCTTTTTGATTTGTAAATGCCACTTTTAACCATACTGTGCCTCTGTCTGTCTGCTGAATACACGTCTGGGTCAGGATGACAATTGGGCTGTTTGTGAATTCACTTTAGGCAGTTACACAAAGGGAGCTGAGGTATGCCCTGCATATTCTGATGGCCCATCATCAGGCGGATGGGTCTTCCTGAGCTAGAGTGGTGGGAGAATTTGACACTTGCACCTGAATAGGGTTGTGCCTGTCTCCACAGAAAGCAGTATCCATCCCCCTGGAGTGGGTCTGAGGCCAGGGAAAAGGGCAGGGAATGGCAGGGTCTTATGCACCACAAGTACTTCCCTTTGAAGTTTGCCTACTTCAAAGACAGGAATGTGTGTAATAAGTAATGGACCTGTGACAACACATATTTAGAATCCTTCTGGACTGAGGGAATTCTGGCAGGAAGAAGAGCTGGATGCTGTAAGAGGGACATCCACTCTGCCTGTTGCTTGCTCCTGTTGGCCTCCTGCTTGCTGCTTCAGTCCTGGGAGTGAAAAGACTGGACTTGACTTTCTACATCCTGCTCCCAAAGGTTTTCCAAGGGCTTAGACTGAGCTTGCCTCCTGTTAAGAAGTCTTAGGGACATCAAAGACTTACTCTGCCAGTGCCTTGGCTCTTCTGCTGAAAGTCCCAACTTGCTAATTGGTGCCAACTCCATTCCTTGGGTCCTTGGAAGTGAAAGCTGGTAATCTGAAGGAGAAAATCCACCCATCACTGTGCTGCGCCAGAAGAACTGATGCAGTTCCTGTCTCACAGCTGAAAAATTGATGCAGCTCCTGTCTCACCGCCGCAGAATCAACACAGCGCATGTTTCACAGCGGTCCCATCAACACATCGCATCTAGATTTTCCAAGCATGGTCCCTGGGCTCCAATCTTTCATTGAGCCTGCACCGCAGTATGGAATCGAGGCTGCATGTCTGGAGATCAACACATCGCCTTTCCTGTGAGGAAAGGATCAACTGATCCCCTCCCCTGCCAGTAAAGAACTGATGCATTGTCTCACCTGTGAGGAAAGAATCGATGCATCATCTCCCCTGCGCAATAAGGAACCAATGCATCGCTTTGCTTTTCCGGCGCCTCACCTCCCCTGTGGCATGCATTGTCTTTCTTTTTTGCGCATCCCAGCTACTTTGTGCTAAAGAGATATATCCTTTGATTTTTATGGATCAAAAGTTACTTAAACTTTTAAAAAGAGATATTTTGACTTGTGTGGGTTGGACTTTTGTTGTTTTGGTCTTGTTTTACACAGATACATATTGGATATGTTTCTAAACTGGTATGGAGTTATCTTTACTGTTTTCACTGTGTTAGGGTATGTGTGTACAAATGCTTTATACATTACCTCTGAGATAAGCTGGACTCCTTTTGCCAAGCTACCAAGGGAGTGAACAGGGGTTATCTTAGCTCTTTGACTCACTTATCCCAACTAGATTGAGGGTCCCTGCTTGGACAAGGGGAAAACCACTGCCAACTAGAGACCTCATTTCTGACACATACTATCAATATGAAATGACGCTAACTTCTACAAGAGTCTCCACTCCATGGTTCTAGGTCACTGCGCTAAAACATTTCATGATATCCAGGCTTGAATGACTCACTATCACCTAAAACCTTATTCACTTAAAACCAGATGCCTACTAATGTCTGTCCCATCTTAAGACATCCCTGTACAAACATGGCTGAACTAATTAATATTGTTACTTTGCAAAATTAACATTATCAAATGCATAAAATCCCTTGGTTCCATATTAGACAAACACCTTAAGCTTGTCTATAGGAATACTAGTCTCTGTGGATCCCTACTATACTCCTAGCTTTTCTGAAAGCACATCTACAAGCCACTGCATGTCTCCTCTAAGGAAGCTTAACATATGAGAACATTACATCCATGTTCACATCTATAGAACTGCTTCCTATTACCAAATGCAGTAACAGAAACTCCTGTTCAACTAGTATAATCCACCCCAAAGAGTGGTCTAACTTGCTGCATTAATACTCTCATGGACTTACTGTGTATGGTAAAAGTTAGAAAGCATACTAATGAAGAAATTGCAATAGTTAGCATGAGTCAAATTGTATATAATTCACAGCATTTTACTTTTATTATATTATGAGAAGTATTTAACAATATTGGACAAAACGTAAAAATATACAGACAAATAAAACAACACAATAATGAAACAAGATAGAACTGTATAATCACATGATTCCTAGACAGAGTCAAATAGAGCTCCATAAAATCACATGTAAGTGTATTTTAAATGCAACCATCTACAGATGACCATTTTGGCCTCATCAAGGCAAGTAGTCCATGAAGTCATCATCAGGACAGAATGTGTGCACTCTCATTCATATACTCGTCTTCTCTACAGTATACATATATTCAACAATTGTAACAACCAAATGTAATGAATATAATCACCAAAACCACTCCTATTACAACATTTCAAATTACTGATTCTTTCATCATCAGGCCATTTTTATGATATTTAGTTTCGTATTCAATAAACATGTCTCAGTGTATCAATCCTCGTTAAACATAAACGCAACGCCCCAGTGATACCAAAGGGACACAAATATTCATAATATAGTAAATTTCTTTGAAAAAAAAATAGTAAACACGAGATTATTATATGACAGCACTTCCAGTGGAAGCAGCCAGAACCTCGTAAGCATAACACTGAATCACCCCAAGATCTGCTGTCTCGGAGATCACTCTCAGGCACTATTACTGCGCAGGAGTCACTATCCTATGATTCACTGAAGTTTGCAAACGTGCCTGTCACCTCCGCCCAGGTTGCCAGATCTTCAGCCACTTGATCATCCTTCACGGATAATTTCATATGCATTTCCATGCATATTGCCCGCTCCAGTACATCTTTTATACACAATGCAGGACTGGGGTTCCATGTGGCCATCCACCATATTGCAATCTGTCACCGCAACCATCCCTTGACCCAGTTGAAAACATTTTTCTTACATTTATCGATTCTTTAATTTGGGAATTATGCCCAGGAGGCACTGCTGTGGAATAAGCTACAGGTGTATGTCTGTAACCGCCAATAACTTAACAACTATCTTCAGCCAAAATGCAGCAATCAGAGGGCATAACCATGACAAGTGTAACAAAGAGAATCTGCATGCGTCATACCTGCGCTTGAAGCCAGTGTTCACGGGTAAGGTTTGCTCAAGAGAATTGGTGTTGGGTAAGTACAATATAGAGATTATAACTTTTTTTTTTTTGCTGGATGTGAAATTACATTAAAATAAATCAAAGTTTGATCACGACTTGTCCTAACATACAATTTCTCTAAAACAATTCAATGTGCCTCAGGTACATACATGCCCATAATACTCAGGCCACTATACCTACGAGAGGGGCCTTGTGTCTCAACCTCTTCTTCCCCATTCCTGAGCTGTCCCCTCCCTGACTTACATCTTCCTCCCCATATACTCTGGTATCTCCACAAGTCTCCAACCTTACAATATTTCCTTTGCTCGTGTTGCCCCCATCTTTGCTTCCCTTGCTTCATATGTGGGGGCATTGATAATTTCCAAGCCTGGAGAATTAATGATTTAGCTATCAAGGTAGCCACAAATATAAATTCTTTGGATGAAATAGACAGATCTGCGCATTGCGAGATACCCCATAATGCCACTAGTGGACTAGGGGCTAACACCTATGAAATCATAACGCTAATCCTTTGAAAGATCTTCTCCCAGTACCCTGCCAGATGTATGCATGAGAAGCACATGTGGAGCCAATCCCCCTGGGTCGTTAGGCAGCACAGGCATGACCCTGATGCCTCTAGGTGCATTTCCTTTATTTGAACGGGGGTATAGTAAAGCAGACATTTTACTTAAATTCGCCCCCCTAAGTGCTTTTTGTGACACCTCATTGTACTTTCTCCACTGTTGTATCCCCATTTTATACCCAGTAAGTGTTTCTACTTTGGCAAACAGTTGGGAAGTTGCCTTGGGTGAATACCCTCCCAGGAGCGTTCTATAGCACTTGCCAATGCCCAATTGGTTATTATAGAAAGCCTGGAAAATAGCTTGATTGGAACCTTCTAAGACTTTTTCTGTTGTTTGTAAAAAGTGTTGAATTTGACAATATGAGAATTTAAGGCTTTCTGAAATATCCTTTTTTTCTACAACACACTGTGCTCATGTTTTGATATCATCACCTATTAAAAAATCCTCTTGGGTCTCAATCCCTGCTGCTTCCCACTGCTGGACATATCTCTGGCTAAGATCTTGTCCCACCATCCATACATCCCGAAGTCTAATTGACTTATGTGTTACGACTCTGTCGTCCCATTTCTAGGGGGCGCTGTAATGGGACTGTTGGAAGCCTGGGAATCACCTTGAACATTTATCTAGAGTCTCTTACTGACTCCTGTTTGTTTCTCTTTTCGCCATGGTATGCATTTGCTTCCTGGGACTGCAAATCCCATAATGCACAGCCTGGTAGTCAGGAAAGTTTGGATTCTGTTTTACATTGTTTTCTATGGGATAAATCCAGTTGCTCCTTTTCACCGGATCCTCTCCTCCAGGACTTGCGAGTGTCTGAAACTACACACACCTGAGACTTCTCCTGTGCAGCCCAGTCATGTGATTCCACCTGGGGTTTTCTGCAGCTTGGAACTGCTTATAGGGAGCCCTTTCCTGAAGATACTCATCGTGCATTGGAGTTAGATTCCTTTGTGTTACAGACCCCTTATCGGATGGTGTTCCAGTCTTGTTCCTGTTCTGTTCCAGTTTGAACCTGTTTCCTGTTTCTCTGCCCTGTTCCTGATTGTTCCAGCCAGAGTCTTCTCCCTATCTCTTAGCCTTGTACCAGTTTGTTTCTTCCAGAGCCTGCTCCCTGTTTCTCTGTCCTGTTCCTGCCTTGTTTCAGCCTGAACCTGCTCTTTGTTTCCAAGTCCAGTTTACTGCTTATTCCTATTCCCTGTATTCCAGCCCTGCCCTTGCTTGTTCCAGCCAGAGACTGCTCTCTGTTTCCCGTTCCTGTATCTGTTTGTTCCATCCAGAAGTTTATGCCCTGTTTTCCAGTCCTAGTCCTGCCTTTGCTTCTGCCTGCGCCTGTTCCCAGTTCCTGCCTCTGCCTCTCAGTTTGTTCCTTCCTTTTCTATTTCCTCTCGGTATTTGTGTCTGGTAAGTGTTCTATCAGTCTTCACCAGTGTATAATTGTCCTCTTTTGTACTGGGGTTGGCTCCTGGTTTCCAGGAGGCCATTCCAGCCTCCATCCTTGTCCAGTGTTATACGTTGTCTTTTGTGCTTAACAGTGACAGTGTGCTATTGCTGTTTTTCCAGGAATCGCCCTGTGTTTCCAGCTGGACCCACAAGAGCTTGTCTTGTGTATGTAAGTACTATGCTTGTATGTGCTCTAGGGTCCAGAGACAGAATCACGTCTGCTGCCTCCTTTCTATGGGGCTGGCAGGGTGACTATCTGTAAGAACAAACTGCACAGAGGCATTGACATTCCCTGTCACTTTGGGAGGTTCTGCGCTCTACTCTGTGTACAATCCCAGTGTGGCTGTCCTGTTTGTTGACACAAGGGTTGCTCTGCTTTTACTTTCCTGTTCCCTGTGCCCATCTATAGCTGTCCTTTCCGTGTATGCCTTTAGCTGCTCTTCTGCCCCTACCTATTTAGGATATTCCGTGACTGCATGGGGTGTCCCAACCAGAGTCCTGATCAGACCCGCCTGAGACCGTGACAGAATGGAACTTGTAAATTTGTTATTTGGCTTGTATCAGCAATATACTAGTCTGGATCATTGCTGGTAGCTTGTATCTTACCCGTTACGGGAGCGGGGGTATTTAAAAAATCGCGAGAGCTGCGTGTTCGTTTCTGCCATTATCTGGTTAAGATAGAAGGTAGCATTTGGTATTGAATCAGCTCTTGAAGCCCAATCCAGTACCGAAGCTTCATAATACATTTGAAGATTGGGGAGTACCAGCCTCCCATCAACCACTGTAAGTGTTAGTTTCTCTATCTGTAGACGAGGCTTCTTACTATTCCATATGAATTGTCTAATCAATTAGTCCAGTTCTTGAAATAATTGTTTTAGGGACTCTCAAAACTATACTTTAAAAAACAAATAACAAGGGGAGTATCATCATTTTGACCAATGCGGTCCTACCTATAATCGTCATATTGGATTCCTGCCATTTCAAAAGTAGTCCTCAAATCTTTTTTAAACCCCTTATATGATTCAGCTGAAACAAATACTAACTTTTTGGTCCGGGCAATGGATTATCTATCTCATAATCATCATCAGGTGGCAATCATAATGCTCAACGCCGAGAAGGCATTCGATCTAGTTCTGTGGGAATCGTTGTTTATGGTTTCAGGTAAATTCGGCTTCCCAGGTAAGTTCACTCAGACACTACAAAGGTTATATGTAGAGGCCCAAGCCAGGATCTTAATAAATGCACAAATAGCAGGGCAGGTACATATATCGTGAGGTACGCAGCAGACCTGGCCTCTATCCCCCGTCCTGTTTGCACTTTTTATCGAGCCACTGGCAGCAGCGATTCGTCAAGACAAGTATATACCTGCTTCGCTTCCTTTAGCACCCAAGGTGAAACTATACGATGATGATATGATCCTGTATCTTCAGGTGGATCTACATAATATTGATCAAGCTTTTGCAAAGATCAAAGCTTTCTCGGACTTGGGTGGGTATAAAATCAATCGGTCCAAATCTGAGGCTCTCTTTTATAATGCAGAAATATCAGTTTTACCAAAGGATATTCAGGTGCTATCAGCATCTTCTAGCCCTATTAGATACCTAGGCATTTATGTGTCCAATAATGTGGCAGATTTGTTTCAGCTGAATCATAGAGATTTGAACTTAAGGATTTTAAACCTCATATTCCCTGAAACCTTCTTCACCTGAGCACAGCCCACACCCAAACACCATTGCCTATCTGTTCTCCAGCTTGCACTTCCCCAGGCGCCTCACACTTTAGCTGCTGACCTGAGTGAATCCAATTCGTAGCCCTACACATCTGTGTCACTATATGTTGACCAGAATGCAGCTACAAAACTGCCTCCATGGTCTTTGTGGGAAAGGGGTAGCTTAAAGACTAATCCTGCTCTTCGTCACCTTCCCAGCCAGCTTAGTATACTTATACTGCAAGAACTGGCCAGGGCCCACACAAAATGCCTCTTGAGCATCCTGAAAGGTGAGAAAAACCTGATCCAGATATAAATCTCCCAAAGTACTACAGCCCCTATCACCATCTGGACATCATCATGGTCTCTTCGATACGTTTGAATCATTACAGTGACCAGATGTCCAATTCCTTTGCAAAGTGCAGATGAATTTGTACATACAATTACAATAATATTCGCTTAGTGATTGTTAGACTGGCATCCTTTTGCTGAATTCTTTTTTGTTGGTTTTAGGACTCTGCACACTATACCACTGCTAACCAGTACTAAAGCGCCAGACTCTTTGGTACAAACATGCTAAAATTTGTTTACACCTAATTGCCACATTCAATTTCCTTGAAAGTCCCTAGTGAATGTACTATATGTACACATGGGCTGTAAATCAAATGCTACTAGTGTGCTGACAGCAATCATTGTGTCACCCACTAAAGTAGCCTTTTAAATCATGTCTTGGCCTGCCACTGTAGTTTTAAACTGCCGTTTCGACATGGCAAAGTAAACCCTTTGTTGGGCCATAAGGCTCATACGACAGGATGCACTGTACTTAAATAGAAGGGCATGTGAGGTTAGTTTTACATGTCATAGCAGTGAGTAGGGCATGTGAGGTTAGTTTTACATGTCATAGCAGTGAAAAGCTCCTACAGTCATTTTTCACTTCTTTAAGGCCTATCTCTCCCGTTGATTTACACATTGTATTGAATAAGTGATAACTTTGGATTGGTAGCAGATAGATCTATGCTGTTTATACTCAAATTAATTGTAATTTAAAATCATTTTAATGGTAAAGTCAGATTTTAAGTCAAATCCTGAAAATGCAACTTTCAGAAAGTTGGCTTTTTCGGGCCCTAACCATTTGGCCTTCTGCCAGTATCCAGTCACATGACTGTGAATAACTCTGTTGTTGGGGTTTGTGTATTCCATCCACAGTAATACAAAAGAGGATTAGGTGTGGACAGGATGGGCCATCCTTCCAGGATGGCTGTGAACAGGGCTTCCCTGCCACACTTACACTTCAAAGGGCTTCCCTCCAGCACACACAGAGAAACCTCACACTAGTCTTTTGTCACCCCAGACTTCTTGCAGCCTTGCCAGGGGAAAGAAGGACAAACATTCTAGAACTAAATGTAGGGGTAGTAGAGAGAATCAAAGACTGTAACTAGCTATAAATATTGGACCTCCAGAGCCACTCTTCAGTACTTTTCAGGACCTGTTCACATTACAAAGAAGGCCTGCCTTGTTCCCCGGAGGATTGCTGCTACCAGAGGACTGCCCTGCTGACTGAGGACTGCATTGTCTCCTGAAGGCCTACCCTGTCTCTTGAGGCCTGCCGGGCTCTCTGAGAAGGAAGGCTAGACCTGCTCCCTTCTTCCCAGGCTACATGAGTGACTCCAAGAATGAGTTGGCTGACCTTCTGTCTGAACTAAAGGGACCTAACAAGCTCCAAAGGCCTCCCTGTAAATGACCAGCTGACCTTCTCACTTGCATGGACCTGAAGCTGAACTAGTGTGAGCCCTTCTGGCCTCTGTTGGTGTGAGTTATTTATCTCATAGTTGCCTCCCTCAGTCGTGGTCCCATGTCTGGCATAGTTTGAGCTCCTCAGGCGAAAGAAGGTGACTCCTGAAGATTAGGGCTCTTGGCAACAGTGTGCCAGCCCGTTTGCACAGAGACACAGTCACCCGTGATGACCAGCAAGGAGAAGCTTGGGTGACCAGCGACAACCAGTTGCACGAGGTCTGCGCTACAGCAACGACTGCCAACACGAAGCTCCAGCAACGACCATCTATGATGACCACCCGGATCTTAGTGCTACAGCGACGACCATCCGTGATACCAAACCTGCTGTTTGCACTATAATGATGACCCACCATGACTATGTCCCTGCTCCTTGGGGCCTTCTCCATCATGAATGGAACTCTTTGCACATGAGTGGTGCTTTGAGATGCTATATCTACTTAAAAATATGAAATTGCATATCTCGGGTTCTACTGATTGGAGAGATTTGTCATTTTTGTAGCATATTAAATATTTAAGTTTACTCTACTTTCGTACATTGGTTTGGTATTTTTCTTATGCTGTGTTTCCACTTTATTACTGTTTGTGTGCTGCATAAATACATTACACTTTGTGTTGAAATCCTCCATTCATTTGATCAGAATGTCAGTATATATATAGCTAAAAGGGCATACAATTTATAGTAGAACAGTTTGTCATCACTGTTGATAGCCTAGGCATTGAAAATGCTTAGCTCTCTCCCATCTACCATATGACACAGGAGGAGATACCACCCATCCATGTCTGCTTTGGAGTAACTCAATTTAAATGGCACTTGACTGGCACCCAGGTTGATATCCAACGTGCATAATCAGAAAAGCTAGGTGTATAAATCTGTCCTCGTCACTTCTTTTTAACTTTTATTTCCTCAGTATCAATGAGGTCGGTCTCTTGTAGACAGGGAAAATCTACTTTGCGCTGTCAAAGAAAAGACAGACCTCTGTATCATTTGTTGTATGCATCAGTATGCAAATTTTGAACATAAGTATCTTTTATTGTGCAACCATGTATGCAAGTTCACTGTTTGTGCCGTTGAGTGATATGAAGAGCCTCCAGCCTAATTCTGGGCATTGCAGCAGTAAATCCCTCAAGGCTAGGTGACATCATCATGGTGTTAACTAGTGAGAATGTGACCTAATTCTGTTGGAAAATACACATATAAACATAAACCCACTAACCATAAACGTATTCCGCCCTCTACCCAGGTAAGCATTTTTAAACATAATACTGCCTGCCCAGTAAACATGTTATGATTGAGCACAGATCAATCACCAGGTGTCCATGCACCAGAATCCTCCTTGCCCCAATAGACTATGAGCATGCACGGTCTATATTTCTATTGTGATACTAAGCAGGAGAGAAGATGGTCCCCTTCCACCTTCAACACCAAAAGATCAGAGAACAACACTCTCCACAGCTGCCCTATCCAAATAACTAGCTGCTATGATTGCTTAGCCAGTCACACCCCTGGGGCGGTTTTCAACTTGAACAGGGCATTGTGACACTTGCCTAAACCTGATATACTCCTCAATAAAAGAAACAGCTGGGCCATCTAAAAGATCTCAATTTGTATCAAGTTGAATTTCTTAACCTCAAATGTGAAGAGATTATGAATGGTCTACCGTTGGTACACTAGACATACGTTATAACTTAAATAATTAGGTTGTCCCCGCAGCAATCAGAGTAGTCAAGTCTCTTACATCACTTTCTAGGAAGAAGATATACTTTTCTGTTTGTAAACTGAAATCTGTAGAAAATTCCTGAAATTAGAAACAACACAAATGATGTAAACTGATAGCAGAACATGTCATTGATGCCTCTGTAGGCCTTGTTCCTGTGCACTTAAAAATGAGGGCCCCAGGTTGGATATTTTAATAGATGATTGTCCTAAGCCAGCCCCCAACAAAAAACTTCTCTTTCTCTTCTGTCTGTAGTGGGGAGTATCTTTGATTGGTCCGCATCCTAGAATACATCCTTATTGCTTTGCTGGGTTACCCTTAGCTTGGTTGAATACATCAGTCCTGCCTCAACCCCCTTTTCGAATAAACACTTTTTGACGGAATTTAACTTGGTCCTAAACTTTAGAGTTTCAGGAGCCATCTTTGGGAAGATATGCATTTTGCAGTTGTCCTAGCTTAAATACCTTTCTACTCAATTGATCTTCCTCTTCTTAACTTTCAACAGAAAAGTGGCACCCCTCTTCTTGATTCCCAGACCTTGGGAAATTCTTGATTGCCAAACTAAAGCATCTTCCTTCTTCCACTTACCAGGATTATAGCCTTTCATCTATGAATTTAGCTATGGATAGCATATTCTAGACACCTCAGTTTTTCTTCATTTAGCCTTTTATTGATATAATCTTGTCTGTCTGCAATAAGCTCCTACTTATGACTCTTGATTAGTAATTCCTTTAGTATACTAGATCTATTTCTTTAGCATACTAGAACCATTCTTTCAAACCCCATACCATATTACTTGCTTACTCCTTGATATCTGATCTGTTTTGTTGCAATTCTCACAGAGCTATGAGGATTTGTGATTCACCTGTGGATGTTCCAGCTTCACTCTAAGCAGTCAAGTCAGTTGTCAAGTCGGTCTCTCTTATCACAAGGGCTTCCTGGGAAAGAAAAAAAAACAAATGTGCCTTTCTTACTGTCATTTGTATTCCCTTTGGGAGGCATATTCCAAAAAGTGCATTTCCACATGCCTCTTTAAATGCCTGCCTTGCCAGTAGCACCAAGACCTAGCTTTCTGGGCCATTTCTCCCCAAGTCCTCACACTGCCTCAGCTGTTGAATGTTGTGTATAGAGGAATTTTCAGTAGGGAACTCAGGATACAAGACATTGCATCATTACATAGGATTTGTGTACTGGCAGGGTCGACCTTGGGCTTAGTTTGTATAGAATTTTTATAAGGCGGTCTGGCATCCATGCACCTTGAGGCATACTAAATAGACCTACATCGTAGACAATTGTTGGGGTTGAAGTACCCATCACTTCTAGTAATGCTGTTTTCAAGTCAAGTTACTTTTCATGCAAATAATTATTTGTCTCCTCTGTTATCTGTGAAGTTTTTACACTGTTCCATCCACTAGTGAACCCTTCACCTTAGATTAGAAATGCTATTTATTTACACTTATAGTACGAAGCGTTGGAATATTTTTGTAACTTTGGTTTCATAAAGTTCTCATAATTGAGGCTGGTGATCCTAAGTCTTTCACTTAACTTCATCACATTTCAATTCTTCTGTGTAATGATAACAGTAAGACTAATTACTGTAAACTCATCACAATTCACAGTTTATCGCCGTCTAAGCAACTGTGACTAGCATGGATATTTATACTTTATCACATTTTTTTGGATGCTCATACAAAATTAATATGCTCCTCTTTTTTACTAGAATGTTGTCAAGGCTGTGATGTGCCTGTCTTTAGAAGACCCTCCCACAGTCTCATCTCACAGATGGTGGAAGGAACTCGTATATATCACTCTCCTCCACTCTCACTATGCTGATTTGTTGTAGTTGGGGTTTGACAAGACACATATTTGGAGACCTCTTAATATTAACACAACACAAACAGGGCCGTAGGCATGGGGGGGCATTTGATGGGCCAGGCCAGCTGGCGTGGCTTCTCTGCTATAGCAGAGGAGCATCGTCCCCCCACCTGCAGAGGCAGCTGCCAAACTTTTACAATAAAACAATAATAAACTATGTGTATTATTGTTTTATTGCAAAAGTAGTGGGGCCATGGGCTGTGATGAAGCACACTTGTGCCATGGTGCAGGGGTGCTGCGTTGCAGGCAGTGTTGCTTTTGTGCAGAAAGGGGCACTTTCCTGCACAAAATCAATCCTCTAATGGATTTTCCTCTAATTATGAGAGAAAGTTGAAAAAAACAAGGAGAAATAAAGATATCTGTCCTCGTTACGTGTCATCTGGGGAGGCATAGCATTTTGGCGCATTCCCCGGACTACCAGTAATGGTTCATCTAGGAATGCGCTAAAATCCATGGGTGGACGCATGGGTGAAACTCTCCGGGCTACAGCAAACTTGGGGTCAGAGGCTGGCCCATCAGACATGGACAGTGGCCTACACATGCTCTCCTCTGATGAAGAGTATGACTGTTCACTTGTCTCTATGCAAAATAACCACTACCCCATTGGTAACCCCCCAATTGGCTGAAACTATAATCTGACTGCTCTCCTTGTCCTTCTATCATTCTGCCCCCCCCGCCCCCCCCAGTCCTTCTGTATATCCTCAATCACCCCATGAGTCCAGGTGCCTCTGGCCCAAACATCCCAGTCCTACTTGCATTATGCGCATGTTGTCGGGCCTTCAATACTTGTCTCAATATAAATAGGGTGTACTCCATTTGCCCCCTCCCTCAGCCCTGCTATGACCACCTCCCGCCTTTTATGATTGGTTCTTGTTTATACCCAGTTTGGGCATTCCGCCTATTGCGGTAGGCTCCGCAAGTTCTTTCTTTCACACTTACCCCTAATTACCACCTCTTCCCAATCCCCGACCACGGAGGCTGATGGACGGTTACTACTCCATCTGGTACAAAGCAATAGATGCAGTCACAAGGCAGAGACCATTTCTCTCTCATTTGCTCTACTGCCATTAGTCTCTTACCACAATCCATATGGCACCAAAAATCACTACCAAGACCCTTACCCTCAATGTTGGGGGTATGCACACTGCGTGTAAACAATATTCTATACACTCCTATCTCAAGTGGCGCCATACCCATAAAGCCCTTATTGAAGGAACACACACTACTTCTAACAAACTGCCCTGCCACCAAAAACACTGGCGGGGATCTATATATGCTATCACATACTCCACATATGCTGAGGTGTCATGATCTGGGTCAGACCGGTTATTCCTTTCCTGGCCTCAGACTTTTTGGTTGACAAGGACGGTAGATATGTTCTATCTACGGGGCACCTTAACGGTCTGCCCATTTTACTAGTGAGTATATATGCTCCTTACACTGACCAAGACACATTTTGGGTGACACTTTCAGCAGTGCTGGCCCCAGTGACTCATATTCCATGAATCCTGGGGGGAGGATTATAACTGGCTTCTGGATTTTCAGCTCGACCGCTCACACCAACACCTGTCACACTCATGCCCTTGTTCAGACAGACCACTTTGTGAACTGTGTAACACAAATTGGCAGATGTTTGTAGAGATCTCCTTCCTACCTCCTGAGTCTATTCTTTTCACTTAGTGCCTCACAAGTTGTATGTGCACTTTGACTGCATAATGTGCTCCCATTCCCTGATGCACTACTTCCTAGCTGCAGGGAATGTGCAAACTACCTTGGCCCCAGTGTCTGACCGTGATGCCCATACTGTTGATTTGCAGTTGCTGGGCCCACACCCTCCAACCTGCCACATGGTACCTGCCCCACAATTGCCTCAAAGACCCTCCATTTCAGGACACACATGAAACACATATTTGCAACTACTTTGCTGAATACGAGGATACAGTCAATAATGCTGTCCATCAATCAGATGCCTTTAAGGTGATTACCCGAGGTATATGTCTTAAGGAAATAGTGGGAGTCCGTTGCACCCTTGACAAAAAACGTACAGAGATAGAGTGAGCTTAGCATAGTTAGAAATCACTGCTGAGCAGCAGGCACAATAGCAGCCCGCGTTGACCAGGCTATCCGTCAACATACCTCCCTACTGGAGCGCTCACGCTGTTTTAACTTCACAGCCTATGCAGCCAAAACCCATACAGAGGGTCACCTTTTGGCATGGTTAATACACCAGGAACAAAGGGAAACTCCCATCCTTTGTTGATCACCCCCTCAGGCATGGTCCTCTCTACACAACATTCTCTCAGAGATTTATAGATATTACTCCCACATTTATAGGACACCTCGGACAATTATGCAGGAAGCTGCCGATTCTTTTCTTGCACCCCTCACTCTGTCACACATCACTGCACCTCAATGTGATGCCTTAGATGACATCATAACACTAGCGGATGTTAAACAGGCAATTCAGGACCTAGCCAGGAACAACACTCCTGGTCTGGATGGCCTCTCTATTGAATACTACAGCGCATATGGTAATTTTCTGGCACCTCACTTAGCAACCATTTATAACAAAGCCTTTTGTTTAGGGGAGCTGCCAGCTTCCCTCAGGGAATCTCTCCTAGTTTCCACCACAAGCCTCACCGCGATCCTACTAATGCTGCTTCCTATCTCACAATCACCATCTTGGGAGAGGACTGCAAAACACTAGGTAAAATCTTATCCGCCAGATATGCTCAGCTGCTACTGGAACTCATACATCTTGACCAGAATGGGTTTGTTTTCGGCTACAGCACTTCCCATAACCTTAGCCAACTGTTCCACGTTCAGGACCAGGTCCAGGGACAGTTCCTCTGTGCGGTAAGCCTCATCGTGGACTTGGAAAAAGCATTGGACTTGCAGGAGTAGAACTATCTTTTCCGAATCCACAAGAGGATAGGAATAGGCAAGGACCTTCTAGCCTACACTCGACTTCTATATACAAACCCACTTTTGCATTTTCTGATAGGTCAGTATATCTCCAACGCCTTCTTGGCTGTGGTGGCATGCGGCAGGGATGTCCTTTTTCACCCTTGCTCTTTGCTAGCTATGGAGCTCCTTGCCATTCGCCATCAAAGTGAGCACACATGCTGGGGTACCCTTTGCAGATAGGACACATGCAGTGTCACTCTACGCAGACGATCCTTTACTATTCCTCTGAGACGCACAAGCAGGCCTTGCCCTCATCCAGACAACTCTGCAATCAGTCACTGAAGCATCTAGTTTTACAGTCAATTGAAATAAATCCTATGTATATCCACTGCATTTTGACCTGCCACTGCAAGAGATCATCCTGGGAGGCACCCCTTCTGTGCATGGCACCACTGTGCAGTTCTATACGTGGGCATTAGCCTGTATCATAACCGGCTTATCTGTTTCATAGCAACATGCGACCTCATCATACCTTCTCTAAAATCCCAGGTTTCTTTCTGGCGGCAACTGTGAGGATTGCACTTTTGAAGATGGTGATCCTTTCTTGACTTCTATATTGTTCGGTCAACCTTCCAGTGATCCCCCCCACAGCTATTTCCGGGAACCGGACTCCCTCCTCATTTAACTTATATGGGGAAGTGGCTGTCGTAGAATCACCCTGAAAAACTTCCAGTTGCACACCAGAGGGGGTGAACTGGGTGCTCTTTCCTTTGAGGCCTCATTCTTGGCAGCCAAATGCAGCGGGTTTCCAGTTGGATAGCCAACCGTAACTTGAGGAGACTTACTATCACTCCCCACCACTCTTTCTCACATCCATTAGAGCACTTTTACTTTCAAAGGCGCAGCTGTTATCTCCTTTATGCTCATTGGAGGTAAGAGCAACATACATATGTTTGATTAAAGCCCACCTCCTAACACAACACATTCTCTCGTACACCACAGGATTCCCTCTTCAAGGCCTCCCCTGTTACCCAGACACCTACATGGCCTCGGACCTGTGTTGCTAGAGGGAAAGCTCTATGACCACAATCGGCAACCTGTTTTCTGATGGATATCTACTTTCTTTTTGAGCAGCTCCAAACAGACTTTAATCTCCCAGTGGGGCACTTTCTCACCTGCCGTCAACTCCACAACACATGCCACACATTTTGGCAAACCAGGGATGACAAACCCCTTCCCATGCACTGCTCAGGCGCTCCTTATCACGGGGGAGGGCAATCACTTGATTACTTGGCTCTATAGGGCACTTCGCAGTCACATAGGCACCTCCTTATGACTCATTTGTGCTAAATGGGAAGAATATATTTATCAGGTGTAGAATGATGCAGAATGGACACAAGTGCTAGCATTCCTCCATATGGTTTCTAGAAACACCAGGTTTAAAAACATTCAGTTCCATATCCTCCATCGCACCTACTTGACACCTACCCAACTTAATTGATACTTTCCCACTGCTTATCTCCACTGTCACCACTGTCACTCAGACAATGCAGCTTTCCAGTACATGCTGTGGTCCTGTCCCATCCTGGCCAACTAATGGTGAGATGTCCATGCTGCGCTTGCAAAGTTACTAAGCCCCCCGACATGTATACTTGGGAAGCATGTGCCCTCTGCATGTTTAAACGTAGGAGGCAACAACATTGTTCATACTCATTTCGCAGCCCTGGCCCTGTTAGTAGCCAAAAGGACACTCATGATGCATAGGAAAGCCGCTCTGCTCCACCACTTTCTCCATGGTGCAGTGCGCAAATTGGGTACGGTGGAAGTTACCACCCTTTGCTATGAAGAGGTAATCCATATTCACAGTCATCCCATATCCCTGGAATGGGACCTACTACTGACATAGTTCCTACACATCATATCCCCGGATGATCTCCCTCCTTGACGTTATAACCTGACCCCTTTGGAACTGCGGGCTTGCTGCTCATACCCTACTCCCATCCCTATACACAAGATCCCTTTCCCCTCGTGGGCATCACCTTTTCATTCCCCCTCCAGCTGAGATTTGCTCCATAGATACACAGTGGGCCTGCCTCCCGACTTATTCTACCAGCTCTCCTGTATCAAAACCAATTTACCATCTGCCTTATAGACTGGCAGTTCCAGCTTCCCTACCCATATAGCCTCCGTACCCTTCCCCCTTCCCAGTTCTAGTTCCTTGGTTCATATATTGTCACTCTTCTCACCCCGTTCCCCCCATTTTATGTATATTCTGACATTGTTGTGGGTTATATTATTGATGGCATTGACTGAACAATGCGCTAAGACTTGTTATTTCCTATGGTACCGTTTTATTTGCAAATGTCTGTTTATTGCTCTCCTCGATAAGCTTTGTTACAATATGCAAAATCTAAATAAAACAATTAAAAAAAAATACAGGCTGACTGGATATACCTGTAATTCCACTTTACTAGGGACTTATAAGTAAAGTAATGTGCCAACTGGGTGTAAGTCAATTTCACCATGTTTAAAGAACAGCGAATACACACTATAGCACTGGTTAGCAGTGGTGAAGCTAACAAAAATGAAATCATCAAAACAGAAGAGGTGAAGGCAAAACGTTTGGGGGTGATCCTGCAGAGAAGGCCAGGTCCATCAATAAGGATGTGTGTATAAGTGTGTGCAGTATTCCCTGTCCTGGTAAGTGCATGGCACACTCAATTCAAATCTACTCTTTCACACACAGGGACAAAGCGCTCCTTTGATAATCCTGCCCAAAGTGACAACGTTGTATTGTGTTATCAGTATAATATCGCTTGCCTTTAAGGGTCATCACATATTTCTGGTCCATCCACAACATGCACATTGACAATGAAGCAAAAGGAAGAAATAAAACATTTTCATGTCACAACAGGAACAAAAGCATTCACAAAGCCAGTAGCTTGGTCAATGCTTTTGTTATGTCATACATGGCTGTCTTGAACACATATCAATCCTCACCAGGCACGTTTGCACAGAATTTGTAAAAATAAAAAAAATGTATTCAAAGATGGCCAATGCAGATGTGCCCACATCCAAGACAGCCATCTTTATAAGCAATTTGTTTTTACAAATCACATTAAGATTGTCTGTATGGATGAACATGTATCTGTGGCAGCCATCTTTGAATGCATTTTTTTTTTTTTCTATAAGTGACCATTTTGGAATGGCATTTGTAAAAATAAAACAAAGTGATTCAAAGATGTCTGCCGGCATGTGGGTTCATGCCCACACATGGGTGTCTACTTTGAAATGGCCATAAACATTTTAGGGTGGCCCACGCCAATAGCATTAGGGCTGTGAAAAATGTACGAAGAGGCTTGGGGTGGAAGAGGATATTGGGTTGAGGTGGGAATGGAGAAGGGAATAAAAATTGGGGAATGGAGTCTCGGAGACAGGTGGAATGGGGAATCATATGACAGAGTAAGAGGACGAAAGAGGGAGAAAGAGATTTTAAAAAAAGCCCTCACATGCACTGCAAAGCAAGGTCCGGGATCAGCAATTGAATACATCAACCAATCAAAATACTGTGAGACAAAAACACTTCTAGGCAGGAACAGCACATGCGTGAAGAATGAAACAATTGATTCGGAGCAGGAAAGTGAGATAGAGAGCAAAGCCAGCCAATCATGAACAATAGGCCGATTCTAAGTCCACTCTACGTACGCGTAAACACAATGATGCCAACAGACAGCTACAGCAGTTTATAGTCAACATCTAAATATGAATGCCTGCAACACAATAAAATGCAAAATGTAATTGCTGTTGTTCCAGAACTGTAGTTTATAACTGGTTCAAGGAAGTAGGCATTTTACTGTGAAATAAGGTTTGAAATATTATCCGGTACCTATATTATTATCACCTTATCATGTGCAGTAATTAAGATCTGCATAAAAATGACAAATGTGTGGCTAAGCAGTGTGCGAGGAAATTGTTTGATATGCTATCATCTGCTGTGTGCAGGCATTATAATTGTAAGAAATTGGAAAAAAGTGCTGTGTGCCTTGATGAACAAATGTTGCGAGAAAAGTTTAGAAAATGTCAAGCAGGCTAATTTAAAAGATGAAAATATAGCTAGTACAAACTTTTAAAGGGCTTGATGAATTCTTAAAGATATGAAAGAGATTGTTCCTGAAAATCTAAAATGGCAAAACAGTGGCATCTCGATATTATTAAAATAAAAAAATACACCATTAAATCACACAATGGCTTGGATGCGCTGTGATGATTTTTCTTATGGGTTGGGCTTTTTTTTTTTAAACAGGATTGCTAATATTGAAAAAGTCAGTGTTGAAGTGTACAATGACATATTCACATACAACAATGAAATGGCATCTCTATTAGCGAATTCACCCGTCATGACTCTCCATCATCCCTGACTCCAAAGTACATGGTCAGGCAGGCTCTGAGACCTAAGCCTGAGGTTACTGACTGACAGGTCATAGGTGGGGCTGCATGTAGCAAGCTCAAACTCAAGTCCTGCCACACAGAGAGGTTCAGCAACACCACAATGGTCCTAGGATATTGTCCCCAATAAAGCACACATGGCCAGAAGGGTGTGCGCATTCCCAAAGATCATAATGTCAAATGCCACATGTAGTTAGGAACACTCAGCCAATCAGAACACAGCACGCACAGTAACACACCACGATCACATGCCCCTCAGGCTGGACATCTCAACACTTTATCCACTGGCACACATTGTGTCCACACAAGCTTGAGACCCACTTGCATTTGTTATCAGGACCTTATTTAAGACTTCAAGACAACTGTTCATATTCTTTACCCTAAAAGAATTGTTGTAATTGTTTTTTGGTACTCAGAGAAATGTATAAAACACAGCTTAGACCAACCGTACCTTTAGACAGTCCTCAGACACCAGTTCTGTAACTCTTCTCCTAGCCGTTATGTTTAATTAAACAAACTGTTCCTGCTTTGCCAAACACCTCTTCAAGATAGTTCCACATTCAAGCAACATTCTGCCAAACCAGATAGGAGCTGATTGGTTCCTCTGCCACAACTGTGACCAAAGGAAGGGGCACCACCTGAACGGATTCACATTTTCACAACAAGGAAACGTGAGCAGACACCGCAATTGATTGGAAGTTCTGCTGAATCCGTGAGGTGGAGGTCTGTCCTGGAGCCGCCGTCAGGAAGGTAAGAGACTACATTAGAGTCTTGTACACAACAGTGGTCCCAGGAGGTTGGCCCCAATAAAGCACACATGCCGAGAGGGGTGCACGCCTGAAGTGAGATGCCACATGTGTCTGGTTGCAAGTGTGGGCTGGATCCAGTCGGGGGGGAGGGGGAACCAACATAGGGTTCCAGTGGTTAAAGTTTGGGCACGTGGTGTCACCTTCAGTCCCCTTCTCCAAAGGCCAGGGGCAACCATTGTAGAGAGGCGTCGGGTTTTCTCCACAAGAGCACTGTCGGTTGAGGGTGAGTCCACAATGTACAAGTCCAAGGTGGGCTTTGTCTCTGGAGGAATGGGGGGCCACGTTGGCACCGTTGGCCCACTTCAACTCGGGCTAGGCGATGCGGTGCATTATTGCTTTCCAGTGTCGGGTTTTCTGTGGTTTGGAGTCCTCACAGTTGTCTTGGGGTGCCCGCCAAATGCAGGGAAGCAGTGCAGCTGCTCCCCTGGAGTTTCAGGGTCTTTGTTGAAGGTAGACAGGCCTCCCAGATTTTTGGAAGCACAGCAGCTTGAAGGACGAGTCAACATTGATGAAAAATGGCTGGAACAGCAGACAGGTCAGCAGGGCTGGGGCCAAGTCAAGTGCTTCTTTCTTAGTCTTTTGGTTTTGTGGCTTTTGGGTGTCCTTCTTCGTAAGTCAGCAGGAATCTGCTTTCCTGGTGACAGGGGCTCCCCTAAATACTGCATTTAGGGGTATTTCAGGGAGTGTAGTGTAGAAACCAATGGGCTACTTACCCCTGGAGTCACTACCCTCACTACGCACTACACCCCCTATTTGACCACTTTCTGTGGGAAGTGGGCGTAACCCTGTCCCAGATTTGCTAAATCTGCCAACACCAAGATGGCAGATTTCTAAAAGTTTAGTCCACGTCAGGCAGCTCACCTTAGTGGTGGGACTGACCTGAGGGGTGGACACACCTCCCTGAATACTAAATTTGCCACCTGTCCAGGTGTCAAACAGGCCCTGGGGCAGAGGGGTTGGCATCTCTCCTGTGAGTTAAGCCAGATCTGCATACCAAGGAAGGTGGGCTTCTTTGAAGCCCCTTGCCTTGGATTGTAGGTTTGCAGGTCATCTTGTTGGGTGGGTTGTGTAAACACCTCTCCCAGAACAGGCTTTGTTGCTGACTGCCCGAGAGCAAAGGCTCTCACCCTGTCGCATAGGCTCTCATTATCCTAATGAGACTACTGGATTTTGAGCTGCAAGATCGTTCACAGTGTGGGGGACTAAGTCTGACCCACGGTGGAGGACCCTTGTCACTCTAAATCCGGGTTTTGCTCTGGCTAACTAGCAGTGCCTCATCTCTCCCAAATGCATGACATCTTAGCACTTCCCAGGGAAGTCATGGTCACTCAGGTCACAACCAGTTCTCTCATACACAGTACGGTCTCATATATAAATGACAAAGGCAGTTTAAGTTTTAAAGATTGGTTTAATAAAACGACTGCATTTTAAATAGCAAAGCGTGAACTGCAATAACCAGAACTACACAACACAGTAGGATTAAAATAGTAACGATGAGAGTGAAGCACAAGAATAAGGTTATCATAGTTCTGGAAGATTACTTTCTCTCTAAGTTATATTTCGAGCACAGCATGTGAAGCTCTAAGCCTGCCTTTCAGGCTCCCCCGGGAGGACATCAACCCTCATTCCTGAGCAAAGGCCTGTAATCTGCATCAGCATCTGCAATGGGGCATTCAGCTTCTAGTTGTGGGTTCCTGGCCGGAATCTCCCTCTTGACATGTACTAGGACTAGGAAGTGTTTTTATAACTAACACGCAGATGTTCTAAGAAAATGTCCCTACGTAAGGATGTGTATTTTCTACGAATACTGGAGACTAAACTTCTACCACGTTTACCGGCAATGTACCAGACTGTAGCCTTGACTGAAGCACAGGGCGATCAAGAATGCATTATTTGAGAACACAGTGCTGAACTAAGCTAAACAGTGTGATAGAAGAAATTAAAACAAGACCGTAAAACTGGTTATTGTAATATAACACTGCAAAGTTGAATAAAATATATCTAACGCAAAGTGCACAGCGGCCTAGTATGCTAAACTAATGTGCATGAAGCTATATTAAAAATGGCTACACTACACCCTCCCCTTGTCGGTAGAAAGTGGTTTAAGCCTAAGCTAAAATGCCCTAAGCTAAAATATATATAAAACCCTACTCAATTTTAACAAGTTAAGAGGACACACAAGCATACTATTTGGCAATTTTAAAATGAGCATGCGGCCAAAAGCCGAATTCAAAGGAAAACGTCAATTTACGACAGTTCCAAATCAAGCATCAGTCATGGAAAGCTGGAGATTCTCCACCTCGGCAGATGACAAAACCGGTAAATCCACGCCAAAAACTACCAAGGAGCAGGTGTGTTCCAGAGCCCCAGCATCAACCAAGGCGGCATCCCGTGCAGTGCCTATGAACGAGTTAATGGTAAATTCCTCCAGGAAGGGTAGCTCGTAATCAGCTTCTCTTAGCAAACGCAGCCGCAGCGCGCATGTCTGGGAATGAACCCTTAACGAGAACATCAAAGGATCAGCATCAATCACTGAGGGGCATTGCTGTGAGAGACAAACTTCCAGTGCATGTTCAAAAGAGCACCAACGGCACCGAAACTCGGGCTGCACACAATCCAAAACCGGTCTGAATGACAGAGACCAGTTACACCCCAAATGTTCCAGGAGTGTTGCTCCAAAGTGCTGCATCATGCGTTCACGACACAGCTACGCTGATGGGAGCACCCCCATTTGTCCTTGTTGCAGCGGGACAGCCATTGCGGAAAAACAACAGCAACAGCAAAATGCCGGCTAATAAAGCCAAAGTTATCGGAAATCCCCCCAAAATGCTTCAGAAAATTGAATGAATAGCTGAAGGTATTAAACCGAATATGGAGGAAAAGGAGTGAACAAAACCAATACCAACAGCTTTGAAAAAATTTGCTAATCCAGCCGTGCTGGATACATTAAATATACGTCCCACGAGTTCACCAAAGTGTCTCGGAATGTTTGTATTTAACAGGGACTGTATTTCCGCTGATGACCTTGCCACCTGAAGTGCGTAGGTCTCGCGTGCAGATGTAAGGGCCACATGCTTCTGAAACAATAAAGCCTTCAGTCTACTTAACTTGTCAAAATTCACCTTGGAAGTAGCAATGTGAGGCCAATTATCTGCTACCTCCCTAATTTTAGTGGGGGGAAACAACACCTTCCCGCAGCATGTAACGACCTTAGTGACTGAAACAACGTAAACTATTCCAGCCCGCATGCTACAACAGTCTTCACTATTGAGGAGGACGTAGCTGCCATTTGAAAGCACCTGGAACATGCGTTTAATCAAGGGGACCGGAACTCCCTTCAGATAGCAAGCCAAGTTCGCAACCGAGGCATTACACGCCCCATGCAAGGACAGCTGCTTACAAATCATCGAATGGCTGACTGAAGTCTCACATTCACTGCTGCTAAGAAAGACTTCTTTCATGTCATTAAGGCATTTGTACGAGAAGGGAAGCTCCCACACCTCATGGATGTACCTATCTCCCAACTTTTCATATCTGCCTACCGGAACATGTTTCAAACAAGAAGTGAACTGTAATGTAGAAATAGGCAGATTAATAACCCCGTGTATCAACCACTCTGCTGAGGGAATCTCGGCCACGGTAAAAGGCAATCTTTCTATCTTTTCAATATTGAGCATGACGTAAGTTGCCTCCTTTTTTAGCCATTAGTTGTTGTTGTCGCGTTAAATTAAAGGAAAAAAATATTTCCCTGGCACTGATGTGCTGCCACGGAACGCGACCCTCCTTCAATGTCTGAAGCGTCCAACCCAACTGCATAATGGACCTGGTCTGGCTCTGTCCATGATATAAAGAAGACATATTAGATCGTATAATGTCTATAGCACAAGAAACAATGTTGTTAATTGTATATATCCGGTCGTACAAGGTGTGAATCCCATTATCCACAACAGCTAATGGCTTTTTCAGATTTTCCTGATCTATCTGCCTTAACCGGGCTGCAGCCTCTTGTTGGGAAAGTTTCCATATTTCATTCTATACCTCATACAAGAAACGCTTCCTACGTGGTATCTTTGGGCCTGACAAAAAATCTTGTAAGTCAGTGTTGTTAGACAGGAGACTGAGGTGTGTCTTAACCGCATCTAGTGAGGATGATATTAGCCACTGTTGGCACAATTTTCCTACACTATGGGGGTGATTCTAACTTTGGCGGGCGGCAGAGGCCGCCCGCCAAAGTTCCCCCAACAGAATACCACTACGCGGTCAGAAGACCGCCGCGGTTATTCTGTGTTTCCCGCAGGGCTGGCGGGCGACACAACACCCCTCACCGCCATCCTGTTCCTGGCGGTCAAAACCGCCAGGAACAGGATGGCGGTGAGGGGGTCGGAATCCCCATGGCGGCGCAGCAAGCTGTGCCGCCATGGAGGATTCCTCAGGCCAGCGGAAAACCGGCGGGAGACCGCCGGTTTTCCGTTTCTGACCGCGGCCATACCGCCGCGGTCATAATGCCCTTGGGAGCACCGCCAGCCTGTTGGCGGTGCTCCCGCGGTCGTTGACCCTGGCGGTCAATGACCGCCAGGGTCAGAATGACCCCCTATATGTTGTAATTATTTCAGCATGTTCTGGTGATATATAGCAAGGGTCTGACCTACTCGTTTGGAAACCCCCAGAGAAGGTGACAAAACGTTGATGACACCCATTGCCATCTATTGGCCACAATAACCACCCACCTGGACGTGTCAGTGAAGCATTAAATGTACCATTCTAGACCCACTCATTAAGCTCACTAAAAGTTGCATTCATGTTTTTTTGCCAGTTATTAAATTTTGCAGGGGCAGGTATACTGGGCATGTTTAATTCTCTAATTGTAGCTAAGCCTAAGCAACTGGTCTGTTGTACTATTTCATTTTAAAACATCATTCGTTCTAAAATCTAAACAATGTTTCTCTACCCTTGGTTTGCTAATTTTTTGTTCCTCAAACACTTTTCATATCAACATTTTTTGACCAATATTCATAACCTTCAATTGATAACCGGGAAACAAAGGAGTCCAAATATATAAATTTTATGTTGGTCAACAACATTTGTTTATCCCTAGTCGGAGTTATCTTAAAATAATATGACTCAGCATTTTTTTGATGATGCCCAGAAAAATACGCACATTTTTCAAAATAAGTTTTTGAACTCCCTTGCGGGGGAGTTGGGCAATGTTCCCATTGTGTTTAATCAAATATTGTTTTTGGACTGCTCGCTTTATGTATGAAGTGGTGCCCATAATAATTATAGCAAAACATGTCACCATAATTGTCTTTAAACTGGTAAACATCTTCATTTTCATAGACAGTATAATATTGCAATTCTGTCATCATTGAATCAGCCGTTTTCACATCCCAATCATCAGATACAATGCCTGGTATAACTAGATTGTTCATGGATAACTTTAACACATACGGTATTTGAATTATTTCAGTGGGACCATATATATCAAACATTACTTTATCCCACACAATCCCATCTGGAATTGGCACTGCAGAAATGTTCACAAAGGACAAGTCTCTTCGAACATTATGTGATGAAAACCTGTTTAACCGCTGATTTCTCTGGAAGAAAATTACCATGTATTAACAGAAAAAAAGGTAATGACAAACCCAATCCAAAGAAAAAAGGCTAGGACAGTCAAGGAAAGCCACACATAGTTCCATGGAAAAATGAAATATGTATCTTTAAGCCAATGTATCAGCTTACGTGCACCTGACAGGTCAGCAGTCGAAGAGGCAAACGAGTCCGATAGACCGTCGTCATAGTCGGCAAAATAACCAGAGGCATTTCGTGCAAAAGGCGTTGCCGTAGTCATTGGAGGAGTTGGTGTATCCTGTGGTGGTACACAGTAGACAGCACCATCCGTCTCATTTGTAGTCATAGTGACTTGATCAAATGTTTCTAAGTTGCTTGTTGTTAGTGGAACCAATGCAAGATCATCATCATCCACCCTCCCCAAGCTTGGAGAGGCTCAGTGTTGGTATAGACAACTTGAAGCGGAACTTCTTCTCCAGTAGTGAGAGGGATTCAGGAACTACTGGACGTTCCTCTTGGTCGGCTGTGTAGAATTGGCCACATGTTGTAACTTGACATTGTCAATAGAAACAAAGCGGTTTTCTTTGGCACCTGGCAACAGTGGTAAAATAACAGTTCTCATACCGTGTATCCCCAACACAGGGACTGCTGCTCGATAAGAAGGGCCAAATTATTTTTTCTCTGCAACCTTTTCACGCACAAGATCCCTCACTCTGGGGATCCAGCCGGTAGGTGTTACTGGCACATTTCTTAATTCCTGTGGAAGCAGCACTTTTAGAAGAGTTATCTTCATGGAACTGCTGTAATTCCTGATCATTTATGTCAAAAGGTGTTTCTGCCGCCTCCACACCAGGACCATTAAGTTCCGGAACAAACATCCGTGTTCTGAGCAGGCACTCATATGAAGTACGACCCCCCAGGGACCTTCTAGGCAGGTTATTTAGTGCTCTCTGAACTCCATACAGGTGGGTTAGCCAACTACGACCCGTACCTAAGACTCTGGCCGTTAAGGATTGCTTTAAATCGCGGTTTAATCGCTCCACAACAGAATTTCCCTTGGTATGAAATGGAGACGAGTACTGGAGCTGGACCCCCAACGAAGCCATGGTGTCCCTGAATGCCCTTGAGGCAAAAGCAGGGCCCTGGTCCGAATGGAATGCTGCAACTGCATATGTACCGACAAAGACTTGCAAATCTTTAATAACAGTCCGAGCGTCAGCCGAACGTTGTGGCCACACCCACACGAATCTGGAGCAAGAATCAACAGCGACTAGTATATATTTGTATGCACTATCAGGTGGTAATGGACCGCAATGATCCAAGTACATACATTGTAATGGTCTATTTGAGATTAAGAGGGGTGTCTGCGGCGGGCGCTTAGCAGTGGAAACTTAAATTTGTTGACAGATGTCACAACAAAGGGCATACTGCTTAGTCTCTTTATAGAGACCAGGCCACCAATAACGGGCCTGCAAGAGTGAAATTGTAGCAGCCACGCCAGCATGTGCAGATGCCACCCCCTCATGCACTGCTTTCATCAATTTTGATCTTACATCTTTATTGGGGATGTTGCGTACGCCTACGCCTGGAATTTTAACTTCAGCGTTCAGCATACTTCCCATCAAGTATTGATATTTATTAGGAAATCCTTTAGGATAAGGCGTACCATCAACCATAGCTTTTATGGCAGCCATAATGTCTGTGTCTGGTTTGGAACTCGAACAAGTCACTGCAGCTACAGTGGCAACTGCCACTGCCGACTTTGCGGCTTCATCAGCCAAAGTATTTCCAGCAACGTGTATCCCAACGTGCTGGTGTCCAAGTGTTTGCACAACATGGACTTTGAGTAGCGTCTCTTTCAGGTCTTCTACCTCCCCCACAGTAGTCTGTGTTTTATGGTGTTGCCTTTCGAATCTCTGAACCCATTCAAGCGCCAGTAATGCAGGTATTCATTAAAAGACTGGACGCAATAATATGAATCACAAACAAGCAGTGTGAACTGTGTCGCAATTGTATGTTCTAGTGCTATTTGTACAGCCTGGGGATTTGCCATTATAAAAGCACTAAGGGTTCAGAGAAGGCACACCAAGACAGGGTTTTTTTTCCTTTCAAGGTTCAAGCTTGAACAACCACCCGCTGTAAAACAGGGTTACCTATACGGCGGTGGTGGAAATCCTTACTACCATGGACGTCTCAGTATACGGAACTGAGGGGTCATTATATAAAAATGAGACTGAGATATGCCGGTGGACCAGAAAATTAGAGCCTGACCAAACGTTGGCGGCGCCATGTCGCGTAGGCTCTCATTATCCTAATGAGACTACTGGATTTTGAGCGGCAAGATCGTTCACAGTGTGGGGGACTAAGTCTGACCCAGGGTGGAGGACCCTTGTCACTCTAAATCCAGGTTTTGCTCCGGCTAACTAGCAGTGCCTCCTCTCTCCCAAATGGGAGAGACAATTGTGAAGCCAAGCGCATGACATCTTAGCACTTCCCAGGGAAGTCGTGCTCATTCAGGTCACAACCGGTTCTCTCATACACAGTACGGTCTCATATATAAATGACAAAGGCAGTTTAAGTTTTAAAGATTGGTTTAATAAAACAAATTCATTTTAGATGGGAAGGTGTGAGCTGCAATAACCAGAACTACACAACACAGTAGGACTAAAATAGTAACGATGAGAGTGAAGCACAAGAATAAGGCTATCATAGTGCCGCTAGATTACTTCCTCTCTAAGTTATTTTTCGAGCACAGCATGTGAAGCTCTAAACCTGCCTTTCAGGCTCCCCCGGGAGGACATCAACCCTCATACCTGAGCAAAGGCCTGTAATCTGCATCAGAATCTGCAACGGGCATTCGGCATCTAGTTGTAGGTTCCTGGCCGGAATCTTCCTCTTGACGTGTACTAGGACTAGGAAGTGTTTTTATAACTAACACGCAGGTGTTCTAAGAAAATGTCCCTACGTAAGGATGTGTATTTTCTACGAATACTGGAGACTAAACTTCGACCACGTTTACCGGCAATGTACCAGACTGTAGCCTTGACTGAAGCACATGGCGATCAAGAATGCATTATTTGAGAACACAGTGCTGAACTAAGCTAAACAGTGTGATAGAAGAAATTAAAACAAGACCGTAAAACTGGTTATTGTAAAATAACAGTGCGAAGTTGAATAAAATATATCTAGGGCAAAGTGCACAGCGGCCTAGTATGCTAAACTAACGTGCATGAAGGTATATTAAAAATGGCTACACTACAACCCTTGGAGGTCAGACTTGTGTCTGGTGGTGGCAGGCTGGCTAAAAGTAGTCAGTCCATACACGAGTAGTTAGTAGGTTTTCAGGGGGTACCTCTAAGGTGCCCTCTAGGTGCATGTATTAATAACTTCATAACTGACATCAGTGAGGGTTTATTAATACAAGATGTTTGATACCAAACATCCCTATATTCAGTGAAGCCATCATGTAGCTGGGGAACTCGTATTGACCAGTGTCCAGCATGTGTACTTGAAATGGCTTCCCTGCTCACTCACTATGTTTAAGAATCGACAAAGACATAGCAGGGGCATATCTGCTTGTGCATATATATCTTAACATTCAATATACTGCACCCTGTCTTAAGGGTGGAAGGTCTGCTGTAGGGGTGACTTAAGTCTATTGCACACCGTGTTAGGGGACATGGCACACAGGAGGTGTACCATGTCATGTTTTCACTTTTAGCTGCACCAAGACCCGCAGCCTGCAATGGCAGTGTGTGTGTGCTAGGTGAGGGGTTCCTGAGGGTGGCATAATACATGCTGCAGACCTTGGGGACCCTCCTTTGGTACCCATGCCCTAAGCACCAGGGGTACCATTTACTAGGGTTTCATAGGGGGACCATAAGTATTGCCATTTGGGAAATAATTGCACAGTTTCAGGTAAAGAGACCTGGCACTGGGGACCTGGTTAGCAGGAACCCACTGCACTTTCAGTCGAAATTGGATTGAATACCAGGCAAAAAGTGGGGGTGGCCATTTCAAAAAGCGGCACCTTCCTACAGAGATATTTCACACTAAAACCATGTTCAACATGAATTCCTACATGTCATGCTTTCAAAAATCATGTCCCCTGCCGCTATAGACAATAAGGCTAACTTGGGGTGACTTATTAAAATTTAAAATGAAGGTTTAGGCATATCAAAACAGGTTATGTTATTTTTGACAGGTTGAATTTACAATGTAAAACGCCAACAAGCAGGTTACCTCTATGTAAATACCAGGCTGTGAATGACTGTAGTCTCTCATGCACAGCCAGAACACGTGTTAACGTGTAACCAGCCCAGTGCCCCTTACACTAGCTGCGTCGCAGCAGCCTAATTTTAAAAGTCAACACTGGGACACTGGTGGTACCAATGCACAGCCCAATTTACCATGAAGTTACCATGAGTTAGACTCTGGTAAAGGTACAAAAAAAGGGTTCTTCAAATGCAACCAGTTTTGGCATACAGAATGGGCAGAACCCATTTGCAGAAGTGTGTTTCTTATTTATTCATAAACGAGGCTATTTTTGGTACGATTCCACAAGACTACAGGCTATATTGGCATATTCCTTCCACCTGCTTTCTTACATCCTTTGTAAAGTTTTCAAAACATTCCGCTGCGCATAGACCTTTTTTCAAAAATAGTACTAATCGGAAGAATGTAATGAATTGCTCCATGAGTGACCTTCAGTGATTTAACTGGATGGAGCTTCTGTGGCAAGTTTTAGATTTATCCAGATTTTACACATCCAGGATTCACTTTGATTATGTGACTCTGGACCTTTGTCCTTCCATAACCAGAGAGATTGTGCGAAGAATATTTTTAAATGCCAAGTTTAATATTTGAAGTCTGATCTTCTTTGCTGTAGTTCAAGATATAGGATATCAAACCTTATACAACCGAGCCCTGTCCTCTCCAAGTTTCCATCTTCATGACACATCTTATATATTTTAAATGGTGGTGTACGGTAAACATATCATTTGCAGAGATATTTTCAGTGTTTCGCCATATTATTCATTTTGGGGTTTTGTGACAACTTCTTTTCAGCGTTATGACTAATTCAGTCATATTACCATCCCCAGAAAAATGATCATGAAAGCTGAGCAAGCATATATACAAACCAAGAAAATTGACTCAATGTGACGTGGTCGCGTCATGGGCAGTGGTAAGGACAATAAAACGCTACCTCTATACAGTAGGGACGAGTCTGCTTCATATCAATCTCACACCCTCTTTTCTGGCGCATACGCCTCACTGCAGTAAGCCGATCGACGTATTATGCAGTATCTACATATAACCATTTTGGTCTATGACCTTCCTGCTTTAAATGGTAAATGGGGTGAGGACCAATTAGTGCTCCTTGGTCTGGTGATTATTTATAATCAAGTCCTCTGAGAAATTAAGTGGAATCCATCATTGGTTTCACAAAGGTCACCAAAGAACTGTGGATGAGTAATGCTGGATGAAAATTTCCATGGCAGGTTTTGCGTCTGTGACACACGGTAGGTGTGTATGAGCCAGGCAACTCATTTGCACATTCACTCAGTGAGTCACAGTGGGACATCTAACACAATTTCATTTTATATAGTTTCTTTTTTTTTTAAAGCAGGTCCATATGGATGCTACACATTCGAAGTGATGTTTGCATGCTCAGAAAAAAATATTTAGGTAGGGAGTAAAATAAAAAGGCAACGATTGAAAAATGATATAGGCAATATTTACTAAAGTCACAATCGAGTGGAAAGGAAATTATATTGCATGCGTTCCGCAAGAGGCCCTTTTGTCTGTAAAGGGATATCCTCCGTGTATCCGGGTAATTCGCAGTTGTGGTGGGAAAGAAAAACATTAGTTTGACTTCATTATTTTGCATGCTGAAAATACGTTTAGCCACTCACTGTCCAGTAGCAAGAGAAAATGCCCTTCATAAATGCTGGTCAACGAATACTGCCTACTTACTGTAGCAGAACACAAGAGGGTCTTACCTAACGAGGGCACATTGCCCTGCATTGATTGACTATGGCAGTAATCAATGACAAAGTTGTTTTTTTGTAGAAAGGTAAGCATGACTGACACATAAAGGCAGGTATAGAATAGTGCCTCAGAGTTGTACGTTTTCCTCCACACACAAACGGGGTGGCATGTGCATCAGCAGTGCAAGCTTTTTTCCCCTCACAGAACTGGAGTGCAATCGGCAGTAGCAGGAGTCCCACCCATACCTATCATCTTACGGATTTTGGGAGCACAGGGAAAAACATTTCAGGGGCCCATGTACAGAATAAATTTTATGTGTTACCCATTGCCTTCCTAACGCTAGCTTGCATGATGTCAAACAATCCTAAATTATATGTTAAACTTTAACCGCTAAGCTGCTGGGCCTCCACCACCCCTCCATGCTGAGCCCTTTTTTGGCTATTTGGGGTAGTTCACGCTTAGGCCTTCATAACATTTTGTCCACATAAGCTATCCACCCCAAATTTGCGTCCTTTTTTCCAACATCCTAGGGATTCTAAAGGTATCCAGAGTTTGTGGGTTCCCCTGGAGGAGACCAAGAAATTAGTCAAACTACAGCTCAAAATTTTTTTTTTTTCAGAAAAATTGGAAAAACGGCCTGCAGAAGAAAGCATGTGTTATTTTCCCTTAAAATGACATCACCAAAGAGTTTGCGGTGTTAAAATCACCATCTTCCCAGCTTTCAGGAACAAGCAGACTTGAATTAGAAAACCACATTTAAAAAAATAAATTGGCATTTTACTGGGACATACCCCATTTTTACTATTTTGTGTGCTTTCAGCCTCCTTCCAATTAGTGACAGAAATGGGTGTGAAACCAATGCTAGATCCTGGACAGCTAAACATTACTGAAAAAGCAGACTAAATTCTAAATTCAGCAAGGGGTCATTTGTGTAGATCCTACAAGGTTTTCCTACAGAAAGTAACAGCTAAAATAAAAAAATATTGAAATTGAGGTGAAAAAAAAGAGTAATTTTCTGTCCAGGTTTTCTTCAATAACTTTTTCCAGCTATGGCAGATCTTTGAAAGTGTATATATCGTTACATCTGCTGGACTCTTCTGGTTGGGGGGATATATAGTGCTTGTACGTTCTTCAAAAACCCTAGGTACCCAGAGCCAATAAATGAGCTGCACTTTGCAATGGGTTTTCATTGTATACCGGGTATACAGCAATTCATTTGGTGAAATATAAAGAGTCAAAAATTGGTATCAAGGAAACCTTTGTATTTCTGAAATGGGTATTAGAAAAGGTGTTGAGAAGCAGTGGTTATTTGCATATCTCTGAATTCCGGGGTTCCCATACTAGCATGTGAATTACAGGGCATTTCTCACATAGACTTCTTTTTTACACATTGTCTTACATTTGGAAGGAAAACATGTAGAGAAAGGCAAGGGGCAATAACACTTGTTCTTTTATTTTGTGTTTCCCCAAGCCTCCAAATAAAAATGGTACCTTGCTTGTGTGGGTAGGCCTACTGCCCACAACAGGAAACGGAACATGGACACATCACATTTTTACATTAACAATCTGATGTGTTTTTTGGAAAGTACCTAGCTGTGGATTTTGGCCTCTAGCTCAGCCGGAACATAGGAAAGCCTACCAAACCTGTGCATTTCTGAAAACTAGACACCCAGGGGAATCCATGATGGGGTGACTTGTGGGGCTCTCACCAGGTTCTGGTCCCCAGAATCCTTTGCAAACCTCAAAATTCGGTTAAAAAAACACTTTTCCCTTGGATTTCGGTGCTGCAAAGTTCTGGAATCTAAGAGGAGCCACACACTTCCTTCCACCTAGCATTCCCCCAAGTTTCCCGATAGAAATGGTACCTCACTTGTGTGGGTAGGCCTACTGCCCACAACAGGAAATGGCCCAAAACACAACGTGGGCACATCTCATTTTCCCAAAGAAAACTGACGTGTTTTTTTGCAAAATGCCTAGCTGTGGATTTTGGCCTCTAGCTCAACCGGCACATACGGAAACATAGCAAACCTATATATTTTTAGAAACTAGACACCTAGGGGAATTCAGGATGTGGTGACTTGTGGGGCTCTCACCAGGTTCTGTTACTCAGAATCCTTTGCAAACTTCAAAACTTGGCAAAAGAAACACTTTTCCCTCAGATTTCGGTGCTGCAAAGTTCTGGAATCTGAGAGGAGCCATCAATTTCCTTCCATCCAGCATTCCCCAAGTCTCCTGATAAAAATGGTACCTCACTTGTGTGGGTAGGCCTAGTGCCCGTGTCAGGAATGGATCACACAATGGTCCATGTTAGTCCTTACATGAGGGCAACTGTTGACCCTGGGGTGATTCATTCCTGACGCAGGCACTAGGTACAGCACTCAAGTGGGGTAGCCTTTTTATCTGGACAGGTGGGGAAACACAGGGTAGTAGGAATTTTGTGGATACCAGCATATTCCTGTAGTTTGTGTGACAGAAATTCTAGAAAATATAGAATTTTTATTCAACATTTTACCTTTGCATGGTATTCTGGGTAAGACAACTTTGGGGAATCCACACACGTCACATCTCAGTGGACTCCCCCAGGTGTCTAGTTTCCAGAAATGTCTGGGTTTGGTAGGTTTCCCTACATGGCCGCTGACCCCGGGACCAAAAACACAGGTGCCTGCCTTACAAAACCAGGTGGTCTTGTGATAGATAATTTTTATGTCTCTACAATACAAGTTGGGCGGTGGAATTTGGAGCTGAACTAAATTGGAGAGCTCCCAAGAGAGCACTGTGTCTGTGCTTGCTGCCACATGCACCTGCTCTCTGGGTTGGGCTAACCCGCTATTGTCCTGCTGCACAGCCTGTGCTTGCGAAGGGACAGCAGTACTGTCCTCATCACCTCCTTGAGAATCACTGGAAGAGGAGTTGTCGGAAAAATCACTCCCAGAGTCTGCGCCATTGTCCTATCCCTCAGATGCTGTCTCAGTATCTGCTGTCTCTGATCCTACATCAGAGCTGTCTTCTATAACCCAAGTTAGGGCTTGAGCAGCATAAATCCAATGAGACTCCATCTCTGCTACTGGCTAAACTCTCGCTCTAAATTACTAGCTAACGTAGACAGTCACAAAATTGCTGGTGGGTGTGTGTGTGATGCGTGCAACAGTAAAGGTCAGTCACCTTACCTTCGCTCCTTCCCTCAATCACCACGTTCTCTTAAGACGCTCAAAAACACAAAAAAGACACACTATTTCACCTTGTCACGTACCAATTGTCACAGTCTTTAGCACCTCTGGCGCCCAGTCCAACAATGATTATTGGTGCTCCCACTCCCATGACCTCCTCCTCGGATTCCCTCACTACCACACAGCAAAAGTGCCCTTCATCTCTCCATAGCCCCCCTCGTACATACATTTAATTTGTATTATAGCACATGTAATGGCTGGCTTTACTAATCCACTCAGCTATTTACATAAAATACAGATTTGAAATTTGCAGTAGGCATATAAACCTTCTGCACTACTTTATGGCATCATAACGGCCACTAGACAAAAGTCAGATCCTTTTGAAGTAGAAACATATTCACAAGAGTTACTTGACTTTTTTTTTTGCTACCTAAAAGCTACAGTTAAAACGCGTCAGTTGAAGCCGATCACAGCCCATAGGGAAAGCACAGATGCATTGACAAAAGTGATCTCTCTCTCTCAATCTCTCTCTCTCTCTCTCTCTCTATATATATATATATATATATATATATATATATGATTCTTCAACAGATGGACTGATAGCCATCTGACGGCTGCACCGATCCCGTCGAGTGTCTCCCAATCGTCAAAACCAATTAATTCCAATACGCTCGTATTCAGTTCATAGATTTATTTCCTTACACAGGTAACACATAGTCCTGAATGTAATGTCTGTCAACGCGTTTCGGCAAAACGCCTTCTACTGGACAGTTTGGCTACAGAGCCAACATCATTTACAAACAAATTCAGAGTCCTTAATTTCTTTCCATAACACCCTAGTGTGATATAAAGCGGCGGCCATTTTAAAACATGCAATGATCATTATTTAAATACAACACTTGATAAAAGAAGCACCTACATTCATAAGAATACTTTTGGAGAAATTGGAATTAGGAAGTCATAAATAACAAATATTTGGTCTCATAAAGAAATTACTCGAATACAAACAGACCTACAATACCTTATTTTAAATATTTAAGTTATCGTTTTTTATATATATATAGCCAGTTGGTATCATGTATCAAAATTCTATTTGATCATATTATAATACCTGAGTATGTTTCTAATGCCTATACAGTCCAAATTAATTCATCTCTGTCCTTATCTGTGTAGTAGGTGGCTCTATAGACACACGTTAATAAATTATATTTAAACAGGGCCTCAGCCTAAAGTGCATAGTGCTAAAAATCTATAATAATAATATGTGCAAAAGAGCATATAAAGTGCATCAAAGTGTTACAAAACCCTAATTAAAAAATGTTTTATATTGATTTCTTTGTCTCATATCCTATTCTATATATATATATATATATATATATATATATATATATATATATATATATATTGATTCCATATTCTGCATTTACCAAATTACAAGGAAGTGTAATTAAAAAATCATCATCAATAGCACAGTAAAAACCTACATAGTCATTCATAAGACCTTGTTTCATATAAATTTCATCAGACTACAGTATGGGGTCAAAAAGGATGTGAATTTCTAAGTCATGACCCCTTTAAAAATTCTTTCATGACATATTTTTGTGTGCTAATTATAATCTTCTCATCTATCCTCAAAAACATGATGCTGGTAAAATGATACTAAATTGGCAATACTTTTTAAAGAGTTGAAAGGCATTAAGCGTCTCTTTCTAAAATCAGAATAGATACAATTGATGGTATGCCGTCATCTAAGATGGACATAAAGCTCTGCATCAAGATTATGCCCCCAGGGGGATTCAGAGCCTAATAATAGAATCATTTTGGATTCCATTTGTCTAAGCTCTAGCGTTCTGTTTCCAGCTCTGGGATTGTTTTTAATGTGTTTGATACCATAAAAGGATAATGTACTACATTCTCCTTTGTGTACCTCCCAGAAATGTTTAGCCAAAGGATAAGTTCTATCTTGATTTTTTATGGCTCTGAAATGTTGTAGGAATCTGACTTTTAACTTATGAATAGTGCTTCCAATATATTTTTTATGACATCCACACTCAATGACATAGATCACAAATTCAGTGTCGTATGTAATTCGATCTTTGATCTCGCACTGACGACCATCAAATATTTGGTACTTATGCGTATTTTGAGCATATTTGCAGGCCTTACAATGGCCACATTTCCAAAACCCCAGACTTTTTTGGCTCAGCCAGGATGTATTGGCTTTTAAAGAAAAATAGCTTTTAGTCAGATAATCTCCCAGTGAGCGCGCTTTGCGAAAGGTTATGGACGGGTGTGTATCTATATGATCATTAGTGATAGAATCATTCTGTAAAACATGCCAATTTTTTTGAAGTATAGTTCTTAGTGAGTCATGTTGTTGATTGTACTGAAAAAATATTCTAGGTGATGATTGCTTAGAATCACTGCTGGTCACTGTGTTATTAAAGAGTAACTCATCTCTACTTTTGTTCTTTACCCTGTGTAGTGCATCCCTCAAAATGTTAGGAGGATAACCTCTACTTAAAAATCTGTCCACCATTGCCTTGGATTCCAAGTCATATTTGTTCTCATCAGAACATATTCTGCGAGCCCGCAGTAACTGACTATAAGGTATACTCCATTTTAGTGCCTGGGGATGCCCACTATTGGCATGTAGTATGGAGTTGCTGGCCGTGGGCTTACGATATATAGTTGTCTCTAGATGATTGTTTTCTACTTTTAGTAGAACATCTAAGAAGGAGATAGTGTCTCTGCTGAAAATGGCATCCAAATAGATGTTAAATTGGTTGTTATTTAGTACACTTATGTATTCCAACAGCAATTGTTCTGTACCATCCCAAATGATAAACAAATCATCGATATATCGCACTCACAATATCACTCTATCCATATAGATGTTGTTACTTTCTGACCATGCCACCTCCTTCTCCCACCAGCCCATATATAAATTGGCATAGGTGGGAGCAAAGGATGCCCCCATAGCTGTCCCTTGTTTTTGTAAAAAGCTTTCATTATCAAAAAGGAACAGATTGTGTGTTAGGCAAAATTGTAGCATAGATAAGAGCATATTAGTGTGCTCAAGGAATTCGATGGATCGTGTTTGTAGAAAGTACCTACAGGCCTGTAACCCATACTGATGTTTGATGGATGTATATAGGGATGCTACATCCATAGTGACCAGCAAGTAGTCTTTATGCCATGGGATGTCAAGTATCTTGGCCAAAAAATCATTTGTGTCACGGAGGTATGAAGGTAGTTCTGTAACAAAAGTACATAGAAACAGGTCCAAATATCGTGAAGTGTTCTCAAGTAATGATTGATTCATACTGACTATTGGTCTACCTGGAGGATGTGTTTTGTTCTTATGAATTTTAGGTAGGAAATAAATACATGGAATTTTAGGATGATCTATTTTCAAATACATAAACTCATCATAGTCCATCAATTGCTTGGTATGCCATTCATTTAACATATCATGATATATCACTTTATATTGAGTTAAAGGGTTGATCATCAGTTTGTCATAGTGCTCTCTGTTCATCAATTGCCGATGTGCTTCTTTGGTGTAATCAGTTGTATCCATAACGACAATATTGCCACCCTTGTCTGAGGTTTTGATGACAATAGAAGAATTGGATCTCAATGTGTTTAGATCTTGCCAATCTTGTTGCGTAAAATTGGATCTTGTCTTTCTCGATGTCTTCAATGGGCCTTTGCTACGAAATTTGTCGACGTCATTGATCACTAGTTCGTGAAATATGTCTATCAAATTGCCACTAGGTAGTGGATGATTAAATCTACTCGACAATTTTAGATGGCTATTATCATGAAAATTAGTTACAAATCCCATCTGATTAAGCGTATCCGTACTGTTGTTCGTATCATCATCTATAGAGCATCTGGCTTCATTACTGTTGCTATCTAAGTCATTAATGGCTATCAATTGTGAACTATCAGCAATATTGAATCCAGAGAGTCCAGCCCTCTGATTGACGTTGTCTGCCATTTGATTTATATCTTTATTGGAGAAATGTTTAATGAGACGTAATTTGCGAACACATTTATACAGTTCAGTACGAGTGTTTACATAGTCCCATTGGATATTAGGGCAGAAGCTTAATCCTAAATCAAGTATACATAACTGATTATCTGTCAAGGTGCTATGAGAAATATTCACGACAGTACTCAAATGATTCAATTTATTGACTGATCTAGGATTAAGTTCTAATTTGATTGTTGACTGCTTCTTCTTCTTGCCCCGCCTCGTCTTCCGCTTCCTCGGCCACGCCTGCGATTTTGCCCAGGAGGTGGCGTGACCATTTGCATGAGGCGCATTTCCCCCTGAAAATCCAGCTTATTTCGTGGTATCTCGTCAGCAGAGGACTCTATTTCTGAACTGTCATCTGCAGATATATGTTGTACAACACAATCAGCCCCACTCTTGGACATATCTTTGATTCTTGCAGTGTCGTATTTTCGAGCAAATGTGTAGATTCTTCCATGCTCATAATCCATCTTGTCTCTATTAAACTTGTGTGCTTTACGTGATTTAATTTCTTCTTCCTTGTATTTAATCCGTTCTTCCATTTTCGCTAACTGATTAGAAATTTCTTGTTGATTGGGCATGTTTTCTAACTCTTTTGTAAGTTGTTCAATTTTGATGATTTGTTCCTCCATACGTCTCTTGGCTTGAGTGATTAGGGTTCCCATAAGTTTGGTTGAGCAGTCTGCTGTTTGCATTCTCCATTCCTCCAGTAAATCTGAGTCCATATCTCCTAAGGTGGGTAAAACTAAGATGCGTAGACCTCTAGGTATTCTGCCACTTTCGATGTATTTAGTTAATGAGGTCATTTCCCACCATTTTTTAAGTTCAGGAATACGTGCTTTTTCTAATTGGTTTATAATACTGGAAGTAGTTTGTATCTGAGCCCCCATGGGTCCACTGCTAATTTTAGAATTGTCAAACAGCTCGGCTGCAGCTTGTTCCCACAATTTTCTCCATTCAGCCATATTGTATAGAGCAGGAAGTGTTCTCAGTATCTAGTCACTTTCGAATGTTCAGATTATAGCTCCTAACAGGAGAAACGAAAAATACACAATAAAAGGATATGGACAAAAATCTATAAAGCAGGACGCTGTGTGAGTATAGACCAATCAGCAGCTGAATACTGTGTAGCTTATAGATTATTTCTGATGGCAGATTAATCAGCTTCTGTAGGACAGCAAAGCCGAATATCAAACGGCAAAGTTAATTCTTTTCTGCCGTTAGTTTTCCGTTTGTTTTCCGGGCCGTGTATATATACATACATATCTACAGATATAGATATACATATATAATATATCTATATATTTTTACTAATAGCTGTATGGTTTCCCTGGGGGCCATAGTTCTGCTCACAGGTGACCCCTGTCAATTTCATTAAAAAAAAATATATATATAATATATATATATATATATATATATATATATATATATATATATATATATACATACATACATATATATTTTAACTCCTGGGGGGGCGCAAACATACTTAAAAAAAAAATATGCTCCTGTTTTCAGAGGGGGCAGACCCCCACTCATGTGAAATCCCTGGTGTCTAGTGGGGTATCCTTCCATGGATCGCAGATGTGCTGCGATCCAGGGCCAGGAAACCCTTTCAGGAAGGCCTTGTTTGAAAGGGGAGAATCTCCCCTTTCAAACGAGGCCTTCCCGAATGGTGAGGAGGCCCATTTGGGCCCGTTTTCCCCACCGGAGCAGGAAGCAGCCTTACCTCCGCTTCCTGCTCCGGTGGGGAAAACAGATTGTGATGTCAGCGCACCTCATGGCGCTCTGACGTCACAAAGGGGCGGATGGAGACACTGAAAAGCTTTCGTGTATCCCAGTGGGGAATTAAAGAAAAAAAAATCAACATCCTCTCTGGTGTCGACCACTGGTCGTGACCCGCACCAGGGAGGTAGTGTGGGCGTCGGCCAGTGGCCGACACCAGCACTTATGAGGTTAAGAGAGTCACAAGAAAAGTGTTGAAATATGTCTTGCCCGAGGCACCAAAATACCATAAGATTACAATGGGTAGAGAGACAAAGTCTGAGGTAGACGTAGGCAGAGAGGGAGAGAGGTTTAAACAGGGAAATGGATAGAGGTGAAATAGAGAGACCATTCACTTTCCCTAGAGGCCCTTTAGAAAGTGGAAAGTGGGGGCCCTGGGCAATTGCCTACTTTGCCCATGCCTGCAAAAGTCTCTGTATACCAGTAAGGCAAAGTGCTAACAGTATCCGGGCAAGCTACTTATGCATAAAGAAAAGTGGCCGCGGAAGCAGCAGGCCAACAGTTGCTCATGCATAAAACAAGTACATCACAAAAGCAGTAGTGCAAGTTTCTTTTAGAAACAGAACACGTACACTACATTAGTAAGGAAGTAGGATCATTCTGTGCATATTTTCTATAGAGTCACAATATCACATCCATGTTGACCTAACCAAGACATAACAGGGTTTAGTTAACTAGAAGTAAGGTTAAGAAAACTAAATATTTACTTACCTTATGTAGTGGTTCTGTGGATATAGTGGATTCCATAGTTTTATGTCGATATTGTTTGCCTTGATATAGGCACATGCAAACTGAAGCATTAGTGCAAGCTTATCTTTCACTCACTTAAGAGATACAGTACAAGCAGAACAGAAAGGGTATACAAAAACACAAAGTGTAAATGTACAACAGGCAACGTGAGTGCAGGCTTCACATATTGTGAACGTTTTAAAATTAAAAACATGACTAATTTTGTGTTCAGGCAATAGTGATAAGTATCTTTTTAGGGGGGGCATGGCCTTCAGCGATGACCAAATATTAAAGCTGTGCACTGTAGACACATTCTTTCTAAATACTGGTGTATGAATACATATCAACCCTCAGAATATTGCTGTACAAGAATATCCAGGACAGGATTTCTAAACGTAAGTGCATATGGGGAAGTATAGATTTACTATTCTTGACTTCACATCTGCATACTTTGAAGAAATGTATTGCTTAGGTACATATATGTGGAGTAAGCTACTGAAAAACTATACTTACTTACCTGTCCATATTTTGGATTCGCTATTCTGTCCTCAGTATTGTGTGCCATCGATATTCTGGTTTTGATATGCAGGTGCACACCTTATGATTCTATGTGAAGGAATGCATGTTTTTTTCAGGTACATATTAAAGCACACTCAATCAGCTTTTCATAATCCAACTTTAACTCCTTTCGATTAGATGTGAGTTAAAGTAGAAGGGTATAAAGTTGAAAAGTAGGCTGACTCACAACTTTGTGTATTTTCTAAACTGTTCAAGCTTTCTACAATGCAAAGCTTACCAAGTTGTTTATTCTTTTTAAATAAGCTGGCCTCAGCTAAAAGCCCTCCCTACCTCAGATGGTGGAAGTTCAGCCTCAATTTCTTTTGCTGGAAGATGTCCTACCTTGGATGTTCTACATCAGGAAAATCATCACACCTTAAAGGCCTAAAAGGGTAAATCTCACCTCAAGTAGATCTTGGAAATGTCATCTGCTTCATCAAGTGTGGAGTTTACTAGTTCCGACCAGCATTGTAAGTGAGGTTTTATTTTAATTTGCCACTAATTTAACATAACTTTACAGAGAGGTTAGAGCATATCTATCACGAACAATTTGTGAAAATAGTGGCAAACTGTGTTTTAAATGTTTTAGTGCTACAACAATGTTGGAAACTTAACAGAATTTAGATGTCATTTTACAGGGGAAGTTGGGAAGGTCCCACATAGAATTTCACTACAAGGTTGCGACAAAAGATGGATAGTTCAAATACATTTTGTCAGTACCACCAGTCAAAACTGCATGGACTTGAAGCAGGCTCCAACATAGCCATACACCCTTCATGGTTACAGGCAAGTTGTGTAAAAGGTGTTGTACAAAATGAGACCTTTGTTACACATCAACCAACAACACAGGTAGCCTTTGTAAGGGAATAGGTGAGTGTGAGACCCCAGTATGGGTCCATTTGTGGCCTGTGGCCTGGCTGAACAAACTAGTTCCATTTCCAATTACTGGAGCAGTAGTTGATCAGGCTTTAGCACTGCATCTAAGGCTCTGAATGGTGGTTTCATGGTTTACATCTAGGATCCTACTCTGCAATAACATCTCTTTGATGCTGCTTGAATGCTACCTCCCATAAGGATGCTACAAATTTGTCCACTTCTAGAATTATTGGCATTCTCTACTCTTTCACATGTAGTACATTTCGTACATAAAATCAATATGGCACCCTCTATGCAGCTAATATTGTTTGTACGATCATGCACTTTTCTGGGTGGTGAATGTAGAAAGCATGGAGGCCTGTCATGTGTACCAGAAATGAGAAATATTTACTTGCAGATGTATTGTTCTGCATTACTACAGGGCCAGATAAAAGTCATGCTTCATGTTATGAAACAGTTAGGAAACTGACATATTTAAATTTACACAAGACAGCCAAATCACCTACTTAGTAGAACCTGGACATCTTAGCAAGTAGGTTGTGCTTCCCATCAACTATGCCAGCAAATGTAGGCACTGGTTGATATGCATTAAATGAGAAGGCATCAGCGATTCTCACCAAGAGGATTTAGTAACAAATAACAAGGAGAACCAATAAGAAGCAATGTTGATTAAGTCACAGTTAGACCGTACAAGGATTTTAAAGAGCACTATGAAAGGTGATTTTGGATCTTACACTAAGATCCCTTTCAGAAAATAGAATATAGAATTGTGCTTTGAATCACATATGGCCAGGTGTACTGGCCAAAATACGATAAGCTATAAATTTCACTTAACATCTCTAATTACCAATTCTCTATGTGTATCTAGCTCTCATTTTGCTCCTTTAGGCTCCCTCTTACTTTCTCTATTCTCTCCCAATATCCAAAACTCTGCCCCATTGCCTCGTTCATCTTTTTCCCCACTATCCCTTTCTGTTTGTTGCTGCAGCTATCTCCCCATTCCTGTCTCTCCTTGTCTTTCTTTTTCTTTTTTCTAATAACTCTCAATCTTCTCTCTTTTTCTATAACCTCTTCTTTCAACTCTTCTATCTTCTTTGTACTGCTTCATATTTATTATTCTCACATAACCTTCTTCTCCATAGACCATGCATGGCAAATTAAACCTTCTCTTGACCATGCATAACCATTAGCAGCACCTGCCACCTTTCCTCGACCGCTGTGCATTTTGCTGTTCCCCAGTCCCAGAAGCCTAATATTGTGGGCGACTCATGGAACTGGAAAAGTCCCCTACGATCATGGAACAAAGAAGTTAGTGCAACATGGCCATCATATCCCTGCAGCTTGTTGTTGGTTCTTGTTAGATATGTGTTTGCATTAATCTGGTATATTTTGTACTGCTTTGGGGCAGCCACTAATGCACTGACATCCACCACATTACCTTCACAGTGCGGGGGATTTGAGTGGGTCATCCACAGTATTGGAAAAGAAAATGTTTCTGGTTAAAACACAAGAAACATTTTGTTTTCCAAAATCAAAGTCGGGATACAAGGGAAATGCTTCCCACAAGTCCCAAGTTTGATTTTCTGTTTTGCTGTTCTGCAGAGTATGCTGTACATACTAACATTTCACAAGAAAACAAAAGTGAAAGCAGACTACGCTAACTGGATCTGCAGGGATCCACATATGCTCTACCACACAGCATTCCTACTGTTCTCCAGATAACAGTAGTACCCTGTTATGATCTAATGTCCCGAGGCTCCGTGTATTTAGAATCATATATTATGTTCTGTTACCTTGGTGATGGTTGGAAAGTATGTTCTCTGTCAGTGACAGTAGCGGCTGGCTGGTGAGGGAAGCATCACGTTGAACAGAGCGATCCTACATTAAAATCATTTGAAGCATTACAAGCTCAGCGTTGTAACTACATACCCCACTTCTGGGACTGAGCTCCCCGCAATCAAAGTAAAGGCTTCCTAAGACGCAAGGAAACATCAAGATTTTACCTTGCATATTGACTAGGTCTGGCAATGTGGGTAGCTGTGGTATTTAGGTCAGGGCGCGGTTGGCACCCAGGGAAACCTACCAGGCCAGACACTTCTGAAAACAAGGTACCTAGGTTAAGGTATTTAGGCCAGGGCTCGAATGGCATCCAGGAAAATCTGCCAGGCCCAGACATTTCTGCAAACAAGGTACCTAGGGTGGTGTGATGTGGCTTGCCTGGATCCCAATACCTTTCCTTACACAGAATGCCATGCCAAACTTTGGCTAAATCACAGATTTTCCTCATATTTCTGTGAAGGAAAATTCCATAATCTGTGAGGATCCATAAAATTGCTATCACCCAGAGTTCACACACCTCTCCCAACAAAACCGCTATCCCAAATGTTCAGATATTATGCATTTACTACATTAATGAGATAGAGCCTCAAAATAGCAATTTATTTGCTCTGACCATAAATTAGATAAAGGTTAAAGGGAATTTCAAAGGAGTCAATACATTTCAAAAAGCAGATCCATACTACACAGATCTTTAATTACAATATACAAAATTAGAAAATGTTAACCGATTTTCTGTGGAGATGTGTAGAGAGTTCAAATTAAAATACAAATGCTCTCAGACTCATATTTCCTGATTATGGTTTCCACAACATTTGGCTCAAAGAATTGAATCCTCAGCATGTTTGCCTGGCAGGATTATCTAGATATTTAACCATTTTTGAAAGATATTTTTTACCACAGCTGTTTGTGACATGGCAGGCTATATTGGGACATTTCAGATTCACACTGCTTTAGTTAGGGGATTTGCTGCCCTCTGAAGCAGGCGTATTAACCTAACAAACTATCTGGCTCTTGCAAACAAAATAGCTATATCTAGGACAGATACATTATATCATCATGCTATATTTCATAACAGGCCTGTGTAAACTTGAGCAATGTCAGTCAAATGTAAGTCATGCCTGACTTTTGACAACACTGCCTGCGCACAATAAGCTAATCAAAGTACCATGCCATACTGGAATCTGGAGTTTCCTGATTGGGCATTGGTTCTGAATGAGTGGTAGGTTTAGTTCGTGACAACCACTTATGTATCAGAAATAGGAAATGTCAAGAAAGTTGCTGGCTTAAGAACAACATGACTGGACAGTTATACAGCAAATTCTTGTTTAGCATACCATGTGTGAAAGGTGAGAAGGGAGTCCAGCTGATGCCCATTGAATTCTTGGCCACTCAGCGGTGACAGTGAACTAGTGTTGGTGCCACCTTTTATATCAGCTCCCCACACACAGCTCTGTGACATCCCACAGGTGTCCATCATACCCACTCTGTTTGCCAACATCCACCTAACCCCCTTAACAAACCTAATTAAGTCTTTCACCCTCACCTATTACAACTATGTAGAAGACCCCCAAATCATTTTTAAAAATAGATGGTCTGGAAGACCTCTACAACTTGATGACTGCCTTTAGGCTATGAATATATGGATGATGAATAACTATCTAAAGCTAAGTACCACAAAGACAGAGCTTATGACCTGCTGAGAGTGACAGAAATGCCAGCATATCGCCATATGACTTAAGGAGCATGAGTCCCCTCCAACAATATCAAGAGAAGTCTGTAATATAGGCATAACCACAGAGTGCCTTCTATGCAATAAAAACACTATGATGCATCCTTCCATACCTTGGATACCAATAGAAACTGCAAGCCAACCTCACAATTGTAATCTCCAAGCTTGACTATGTCTAAAGCTTACACCTTGCTGTACCTGCATTTAGCCTATGCAAAATACAACTCATCTAAAATGCTGCTGCAAGGCTTTTTCTCTGCCTTCACCCAAGTGAACACATCACTCAACTGCTACCTATAGCAAGAAGGGCAATGTTCAAGGCACTTTGCATTGTTCACAGAGCCTCCAGGTAAAAGGATTCCTTTACCTAGAAGCTAAATTCAAGCAACACAAACAAATCAGGACATTGCACTCCATGATGGCACCACCATACCACCTTACCATAAAAGATCTGTAGGAGCCACTGCTTTCTCAGTACTAGCCACCAAACCCTGAAACTCCACTACAGCCAGCATTCAAAGCAACCAGGAACAAATGCCATACAAAAGGCAGTAGAAAACATGACTATTTCCAAGACAACTACACCACCCATATCCTGGCCACAGAGTCTGGAAAGACAGTCGCATCCTCAAGCTCAATGTTTAACTTACATTCTACAGGCTGGAAATAATCCAATCAGCAAACTACTTTCAGTAAGCAGGTAAGTTAAGGATGGTTTAACGATGCTTCACTGTGGTATTATATAGTTATGTGAGTTCGTATAATATATTTCTAGCCCACAGCAGTCAGCAGCCAACTATAGCGTACACATTTTACATTCAAGTAAGGCATATTAAGGCATACTTGTTACAAGGGTTGTCAATCACCAGTACTGTGCAGCCAATAAACCAGCCATTACTAAATATACAGGCATGGAATAACTGGAAAGATCTGTGACACAATCGAGGTCTTCAATCTAGTCCATGACTACTGGTCCGACATACTTGTACACTATGGCTGCTTCTTTCATCTCACAATTCCTTTCAGATATGAGATAATAGTAAAAATGCACATCTCAGCAGATCTCTCACTTCTCTCTCCCTCCAACAATGCCAGCTTTGGCCCTGAAAAATACAGTTGGGGGCAGATTTACATATATTTTGCATCAGGGTTATGTCACTTTTGTGGCGCGGCACCAAAGCAAAATCATTTCTGGAATTTACTAAGCTATCACAGCCACTTTGCATGATTTAGTAAGTACAAAGTAATGCAAGGCAGCGCTTAGCACTGCCTTGCATTAAGTCGCATTTGGAAGGCTTTCCATGGGAGGAGCATGGGCGTTACCATGCATTAACCCATGGATTTTGTCGCATTCCCAGATTTACTAAAGCTAGTAAACCTGGCAACGCATCAAAATGTAACACAATGAGGAGAATATCTTTATTTTTCCTTGGTATTTCCTCTTTCTATGTCTGCAGCACACATAGAAAGAGTAAAATGCCTCTAAGGATTATTTTTGTGCAGGAAGGTGTTCTGTCCAGCATAAAATAGTTTTGCCCATAACGCAGGCACTATGGTGCAAGGGTGCCTGCATTGGTGCTAGACAACACACAGTGCACCAGCTAGGAGGCAGCAGAAATGTGCAATGTCTTTGTAAATACGGCAAATTTCAGCAGTCTCACTTTCGAGCGACACAGTGCAGCAAATTGCCTTGCCGTGTTGCATGAAATGTAAGTAAATCTGCCCCAAATGTTCTGATTGGACTACCCAGTGAAGTAACCAGCTAAGCGGACTCTAATCATAAGAATTACCATAAAGGATCTTCAGAGCTGTCAACGCTGCCAGTGTACTGAAAAACCTTAACGCTCACGTCTCTGTCTCTCACACCTCATCATTCACCACACTGCTATGAGCTGCGTCCTATAACACGCTAACTAGAACTTGTTGGTCATTACGAATGACACGGACTCACTTCCCACATTTCCCACATAGGATCATAATACAAAGACAACTCCATTTCAACCACACACCACCCTATATGACGTAGTTTGCTGCCCACGTAGGTAATTGCTTCAGAGTGCCACATGTAAGGATAGTACATGTTTTACAAATGTGCAATACAGTACAATCAGTACTATGCAATATTTATTATTTGTGCATCAACAATATTTGTTTTGAGTCTAGTAAAATATTTCTTTCCATCATACTTCAGAGAAATAAAACAAAGTGCTTCATTTGTGCTTTCATAACTGCTGTTGAAATCTTTCTACAGTTCATTTACAGGTATTTACATTTATTGTAAATAAGAAACAATTTGACACCCTACAGTACTTCTTTTAGCACTTGCTGCACGAAAGACCATTACAATTATGTGATTCTGTGGCATTTTCCACATACTTTTGACTTTGGTGTTTTTTTCCACATAATTCTACACCTGCTCCATAATCTGCATATTTTAACAGAAAAGACATTTGGTTCTAGCTGAAACAGATCAAGAGTTACTAAAAATGCTGCAACGTGCTGCTGAGCATTGGAAGGTCCTTCACAAAAGTTGACTAGTCACTTTCAGTTACTTATAGGTATAATTGGTTGTGGAGCTGGTACTAGTTAAGTGAACCCTTTGCCCAGGCAGTGATAACATTTCTTAAAAATGACAAAATAATAAAGTGGTATATCACACAATGTGCCAAGGTAAACTGCTTAGTTTGTGTTTTCTTGCCACATAATTTAGCCATCATTGCAGCATAATTCCAGAGGCCCTATCTTTACTCTAGCCAGATTGTCATATATTCCACTTTACAAAATACTCTCAATTTGCAAAGAAGGAAAATTGAACAATATTACAACTTAAAAGAATAAGCAACAATTTGTCGGAAAATAACCTGACATTAAGGGGCATTTTTATTTAGTAGCTTTGTCACCCTTGTGCCACACAAAGGGGCGCAAGGACGACGCAACTACTAACTTAGATTTATTATGCCATGCAAGTCACCTTGCGTGGCCTTGAGTGACTTGATAAATCTAGAGTAATGCAACCCAGAGCAAATCACTGTGTTGCCATACTCTGCCCTAATGAGGTGTTCAATGGGTGTTTACGGTCTTCAAATATTTTTTCCAGTGCTGGGGCTTTTCGAGAGGGTGACTGTAGGGATGATGAATGGGGATCCCTTATAGAATGTCCCTGGCGCTTCTGGTGTGATGCGGATGGTTTGGTCATTTTGTTGTTACTCTGTTGCAAGGAGGTGTCTAATGCTATCCTGTATCACGCATCCTTGGGCTCAGTAAAGAAGTGGGCGTCTCCTTGATGAAGGACTTTAAGAAGTCTGGTGGGGAACAGCAGGAAGTACTGGACCCCCATCTGTCTTAGACATATCTTGACCTCTAGGAAAGAAGTGCATTGATGCTGGACCTTCTGGGTATAATCTGGAAAGAGCATTATGTACTTGTGCTCCAAACGCAAGAGACCATGTAGGCTGGCTGCGCCAGGATGACATTGTGGTCAAAATAATGTCGGAGTTAGGCCAACATTGGTCGAGATGGCGCTCCCGGTGGTGGCCGGCATGCTGGGATGCGGTGGGCCCTTTCCAGGAAGAAGAAGGTGATAAGGTCAGAGGTGGGGGACGAAGGAGCGGAACCAAGTATCCAGGAATTGTAGGAGGTCATTCCCTTCCATCCCCTCGGGTAGACCCAAGATCCGGACATTACTTCAATGGAATTGGCCCGCTGTGTCATCTGCTCATTCCTCCAGTAAGTGAACTCATGCTTTAAGTCCCGGAGAGCCTGTTGGTTGTCTACTAATTGGTGCTGCAGTTTTGCCAATGTCTTCTTGCCTTTGGTACCTCTATCAGCAAGCTACAAATGATCATCTCTGAGAAAGCTCAGTTTGGCGTCTAAAGATCCTTGGGCATTCTCCATTGACTTTCGAGAACTTTCAATGGCTGCCAGGACTTGATCTAGGTTATCCGGTGTTGGCTCTAGGAGTTCTCCAGCTAAGTCCTGCAGAGGAGTATCAGGTACAGTAGAGGGTGGATCTGGTTGTGCGGTTTCATTGTGGTCATAGTAGCTTTCACTCGACCCATGGTGCATCACGTCTGGTAGTATATTGCAAATAATTAGTTGCTGGAGAGTCCTAGGATCAATAACTGGGGTGGGGGGGGACACAGGGTAGTGGAATTATGCCCCTTGTGTCCATGCACTGAAGGGTTTGTTATACCGCAGGCTGTCCTGTCACTAGACCAAGCAATCAGAGGGGTCAGCAATAAGTGAGGAGGTTGGCAACAGGAGGGAGGCCCAAAAAATCTGGTGCAATGGGGAAGCTGTGCAGGCCACAGGACCACTCGCCCACTGTGTATACTTCTTTACCTGTGTGTCATGAATGTGATTAGGTCCCAGAGGCAGGTGTTCCAGTCGGCATAGGTATCAGCCTGGTGTCAAAAGTGGGGTGGGGAGCGGGCACAAAACACTATCAGCACTTTCAGGGGTACCCTGCACCCCCAGTCCAACCACTGGAGTCCAGGGAGCGAGCTGCCGAAGTGCCGCAACTCCTCGCAGAGTCAATGGTGGCAGAGAAGGTGATGTACCATTGAAGGAAGGCTGCAACAGCCTCTCAGCTCCTCCTACACCCAGGGAGCAAGTAGTGCTGAATGGGATGGCCACAGAGAGTCGCCTGGAGGTCTCCCATGGAGTGGCAGGGCATCTCAGCGAGTCCTTTCCAGGGGCAGGGCAGCACAGCAGCAGTGCATGGCTCACCATGGGCCTATCTGCACCTGGGCCGCCGCGCGCTGAAACAGGAGGGGGAGTGGAGACCATGTCCCGATCCAAACACCAAAGATCCTGCAGCTAGCCACTCTCCACACAATCAGCCGGTAGTTAACAGATGCCTGAAAACAGGATGTCAAGGTGATTGGGGGGGCCAAGGGCATCGGATCGAGCGATCTCCAGTGCTTCCCCTGGAGCCCTGTCGCCAGTTCCTGGGTGGGGGAGGCCCCTTACCCTGAGGGCACAATTGTCCGGCGCTAATAAGTGGCGTAGCATGGGGCTGTTAACAAGCAGGCTGTCACTTGGCCCTGAGCCGAGACAGCACACAGAGCAGTGACCGTGTCCCAATATGGACACCCAGGGCCCCACTTAAGGCAATTCACTTCCCCTCTAATCCCTGGTGGCAAGAACGATCCGGGAAACCATTGAGGTGGATGCAGCTCCCATTGGGGTGCCCTAGCGAGCTGTGTCATCCGCTGTGAGATGGGCTTGGAGAGGCGGTGCAGGGATTTTCTGAAGGCTGGGAGGGGAGCTGGTCCGACCTTCCTCAGGAAAGCTAGCTGCCAGTTCGTCACTGGTGCTTTAGGTAAAAATGTGCATAAATACCAGGCCCTGCACATAGATTTAGCCCAGATTCAGGGTAGATGGCACAGAGCGCTTCTAGAGCATGTCTGTCACCTGTGTGTTTATGCAGTTTTAAAATGCCATTCCGACAATAGCAAAATAAACCATTTGCCAGGCCTATTCCTTCTTTTTTGGTACATTTTGGTTGCTGCTAGGGTTGGACCTCAACAGCCCATAGGGCAGTGTGCATTGCATTTATGAATTTTTAAGTTTTACATGTCCATGTAGTATAAAAGTCACAGATTTGATTACCTTATTACATTTAATAAGTGATAACTTTTGTTTGGGAGCAAGTTGGAAGATCATGTTTGGTGTCTAAGGAATTGTAATTTATAACGCTGTTTAATGGTAAAGTCAGGTTTTAAGTCACAATTTTGAAAATGCCCCATTTAGAAAGTTGCCATTTCTTTCCCTAACCATTTGGTGCCAGCATCCTGTTTCTGGGTCACATGACTAGAAGTAGTTGACAGTTGGTCTCTGTGTATTCCTCACAAAGAGCCACACAATACAGGATCAAGGAGTTGACAGGATGGGCCATCCTTACTTAGAGAGTTCAACTGTCATGCTTGCACTTAAGACACTGCCTCAGCTCACACACACAAAAGACTTTACACTAGCCTATTGTGCATGCTGACAGACTGGAACCAGGACAGGGAGGCAAGAAATTCCAGACACCTGTGTAGGGGGAAGACTCCAGAACTTTCTTCCATTTCAAAGTGGGCTCCATGTAAAAAAAGGGGAGCCTCAGAGCCACTCTTCGGTACACTCCTAAGCCTGTGGATACTAAAGAAGGTCTGCTCTGCTGCCAGAGAGCTACCCTGCTGCTTGAGGCCTGCCCTGCTGTCTGAGAAGGAGAATGGACCTGCACCCTTCATCCCATGCTGAAGTGACTACAAGGGTCAGCTGACTAACCTCCTGTTCTGAGCTTCAGCAACATAAGCTCCAGAGATCTCCCTGCAACTGCCCATCTGGCCTGCTGCACTCGATCTGCAACTGGGCCTATCTAAGCCCTTCTGGCCTCTGCTGGAGGGAGTTCCTGATCCCTAAGAAGCACCCCTCAGGTTCTGAACCATAGTTGTGCAATCAGTTGAGAGCCTTCAAAACAAAATGGAGAGATCCTGAAAAGCAAAGGGGAAATCTTGAATTTCTGGCCTATTCACAACCACAAACATGCTCTTTGCATCAAGATCTTGCCACCCACACAGACCAACAATGCAACGCTCTAGTAAACTCGACTGTTCGCACAACAGCCACCTTCATTGGCACCTGGCTATGCAAGATCTGTACTTTGTTTCTACAGCAACCACAGCCTCGGTGACCGCCAACGTAAAGCTCCAGCAACAACCTTTCCTTGAAGCCCAAAATGATCTTCATGTTACATTTACTACTGTCCAGGATGCCCGGTGTGCTCCTCTTGGCCTCCTCCACCGTGAACAGAACTCATGACGCTGGACTTTAATGTAACTGGTAATGTTTTCAGCGTGACTAACCTGGTCTCTGTATTCATCCCACCCTTCATTGCAATCAGTCTAAACTTGTGACTTTCACCTGACCATGCACAACCAGATAGCCACAAGTGGTGCATTGTACTTTTAGGCACTATGCTAACTTTTAATCTTTGAAATTGTATGTTTCCAGTTCTACTGATTGGATTTTTGTTGTTTTTCTTGCTGAATAATTTATTACATTTTACTCTGTTTTTCTAAATTAGTGTAGGATTTTTCTTGCCTTGTGTTTTCATTTTATTAATGTTAGTTTGCTGCATAAATACTTTACACAGTCTCCAAGTTAAGCCTGACTGATTTTATGCCAAGCTACTAGAGGGTTAAGCACAGCTTAACTTTGTGACTGTGATTCACCCTGACTAGAACTTCAGCTGTTGCTTGAGAATCACTGACGCCGCATTCAACCAACACCTGAATTTCTCACACTCATTCACTCACACAATCCCTGTCCCCACGCTAGTGTTAATTTTAACAACTTTTCAATGGAGTTATTGCAGTACTCCACATACTACTTATTGCCAGGCTCTGTCCTAACGGGAGTGATGGGAGTTTTGGCTTGACACTAGACTTTCCCTAGCTGAAAAGACAGAGAGTTGCTGGTTGTATGCTTTTGCCTCAGAAGCACATGTGAAACCGAGCACCAGCACCAAGGCAGGTAGGTTCATGTAGGCATGGCACAGATTACAGGCTGTGTGGAGCAGTCTTGTTCACAGGAGTGTAAAGACCCATCATTGTGTGAGCCTTTATGAGACTCAGCAAATTAAACAAATGATGCTACAGGGTTGTGTTACATGTGAAATGAGCTGAACTCCTTGTGAAATGGACTGAACTCCTTTCATTAATCAGTGCAAGACATTCCCTCAACCTGAGTACTGAAAACAACACTCACATTTTGCACTGAATCTGTGCCATCACCTATCCCCCATTGACACTGAAACTGTACGTTAGGGCCTAATTGAAGGCTTGTATTTAACTGCTCTGCAAGACACGAAGTAGAGTTGTGAAATCTGCTGCCCTGCGTTTTCTCCGTCCTTCCTACATCATTAGGGTGTTACCCTAATCGTCTCGCCAGAGATCTATTACTTGGGTAATCATTTATCTTCCTTCCATCAGAAGAACAGCATAAAATCAGACTGTTAGGATACATCATCGACCCATTAGTCCCCTTACCCCTTACAAGACAACAGACATATTTCTGTTCTTAGTTGTATTCCTTGTGTAACACCACCGAGGTCACTTTAAATGTAGATACTCACCTACAAGCACAAGGGTTAATATTTTTTGCATACCCACCTGTGAAATTTGTACTTGTCATGTTGTTTCTTCGGTTATGGCTTCTTACAATTATGTTATGGAAATTTTGCTGGCGATCACCTTCACTAGAGTAATTTTCGAACTTGAATTTCTATAATACCTTACTCCCCCTCTTATAAGAAATGAAGTTTCATTCATCTCATGTTATACAGTGTTCGTATTATTGACATCTATTTCTTTTGTTCCAGACTGTTGTTGTGGTCCTCTCACACCGAAAAGAATAATGATGTATGACTCAGGGGTTATTTCCCTTCTGTGTCTAATGATTGATGTGAGGTTTTAGTGCGTAGGTTCTGTGGGTAGATGACCATGAAACACGAATTAACTAAGCTATAATTTTAATATGTAAATATTTGAGGATCCTGAAACACATCCGGTCCAACACATATATTTATAATAATAAGAAACAAACACAATCTAAAAACCTACAAATGGGACCAGGTCAAGGCGTAATGTATTTATCAGCGTTATAAATGTACAGATAAATAATTGGGGTGCTGTGATATTGTTTCCAGTAAGAGCAGAGGGCGCGTTGCTTACTGCAGGATGGGGAGTACGATTTATACTCAGAGGTCTAACTAGAACAACAGTTTAACTGCTCTCCATGGTTGACAACTTTAAGTATTGCAGATGATTTACTAATTCATGTTAATACCAAAGTCTACAAAATAATTAATCCTCTGTGCAGAAGGACTGTCTCTGTTTTAACTTTCTATTGTATCTTTGTATGGTCGTTAAGGGCAAAAACTCAGCTAACGCTTATTTTGAGCAATACTACATTCCCAACAGAAAAACCTTTAGGTCTGTGAGGATGTTATTGAATGCAATTGTGAAGCCTGCAATGCAGGCATGACTGGGTGCAATACAGCCATTTTATATAGAAATGACTTAGGCCCCAATTATAATTTTGGATGTCTGACCGCCGGACTGCTAATACTGTCGTTGGGAGGACGCCGCTCCACTAAGCCGATTATGATTTCCCCGTGAGGCAGGATGGCAGAGACAGTGCGGCAGCACAGTTGGAATGCACACTGTTGCCATTACAGACAGTGCCCATTCCGACTGTGCTGAAAAGGGGGCCTCTGCACTGCCCATGACATGGCCCGGTGTGGTGCTGGGGGTCCCCTGTGGTCCTGTCTTCTCCTTTCTGCCGCCCTTTTCATGGCAGTGTCCTGCCACAAGAAGGCCTGTGGAATGGCAAGTCGTGATCGGCACCACCGTGCTTGACCATGGCTTTCCCCACCAACAATGTGTTGAGATCCAAGATCCTGGCCGTGGCAGCGATCTTGTGGCGGTCCGACTGCCAGCATCATAATCTAGTGTTTGAACCTCCAAGGATGCAGTAGTCGGACCCATAAGTATGGCGGTCTTAGGACCACAGTACTCGTAATCAGGTTCTTAGTGCATTTGCCAAAATTTGCAGTCAGTTTCCTTAGAGTACCTGACCTTCTGCACAAAAGGTACTCTGCTTGAATAATCCACATCAAACAGCAAAAAATACACCAGATATTTCTACTACCATAAGTGTTTTTAGACAAGGGAAATATATAACAGAGCTGCTTGCCTACTTTGCCCACTCTTGACATGCAGATCTCTAATTCTGGAAGTAAAGCCACTGGCAAATTGAAATTCTGCTGCATGGGTTTAGCTCCAGACTTCGCTCTGTGGTAGAAAAAAAAATCTAGGTGTAACTGCAAGTTTATATTTTTGAATGAGTACCTTTATTGATGATGACTGATGTCAGACCCCCTGATATGGGTCGTCTGACTGCTTGACATGGGTTAATGCATTGCCTCCCCTCTAAAGAAAGGTATGACTTACGAGATTACGCTAATTCCTAGAGTTTCTGCAAGGACAAAAGGACACCATCCTGTGGTGCCATCTACTTCCGCAGACGTTTCTGATGGATCGTGTGGAGAGGGAACAATTTCACTTAAGACATGACTGTAGAATACATGCTCATCTTCTGGAATTGAGAGTCACACTCTCTGCTGTTGATTTTGACCATTCCTGCAGTGACACAATATCTGAATCGTTTATCTGTTCAAACCCAAATAAACCTGATCTGTTTAAGTCCTGTTATAAAGTGATCTTTTATAAATTGGTTTCCATTAGTAGAGGAGTGGTGTATGTTCCCGGTTGTCCCAAATTATTGGACCTGTCTACTGCTGTTGTACCTCTTTCCCTTTTATGAGTCACATTCTCCAGCAAGCAGCTGGTTTTCCCTTCCAGCTGCTATGAAAGCACTCACTGATCCTGTTTGTGTATCCCATTCTGGTTTAACCCTGTCCAGGAACAAGTAAAGTGTAAATGTGCTAGCCACCCTACGAACTAGCCTTATCAGAAGATGTGTTGTTTTACTCAAGATTAAGAATATCTTTTCCTATTGCCTTTCTACATATTAATGATGCTTGTATTTTGTTAAAGAGTTGCCAGCACACTCATGAATGAGGTGATCTTTCCTTACCCATAAATCAGTAGATCTGTGTCTATAGTTGGTGGTTGCTTAGAGAAACAGCCTTTACCATGCAGTCTTTACAACACAATACCTTTACCATGCATGCCTTTACCAAGCAAGATATATATAAATATATCTATCTATCTATCCATCTATATATATAAATATAAATATATACATGAAAATAACTGGTGGTGGCCAGTAGGTACTTATAGTTACTCACTTCAGCTGCTGCCTTGCACGTTTCGCGGGTGATTCAAAAAGCAGGGGCTGAGAAAAAGTTGGGGGTGATTTGTGAAGCAGGGGCAGAGAAAAAGGGGGAATCGCAAAATGCGTTTTCCCCACACAATTTCTCATAGGGATTTTAGACATGACTGCAGCCTGAACTGCTGATCGGAATTACACGAAATTTGTCATAAAACTAGATCTTGGTCCAGAAAGATCTCTCTTTGTTATTTGGTGCCATTCTGTTCATTAGTATTTGTGTAATTAAAGAAAAAAGATGTCTAGGGACGCGGAGGGTCTGCAGTCCACAGGAGGCATTTAACTTACAGGCCCTGCGTGCATGTTCTACACCAAAGTAGGGACTTATACGCAAGTTAAATGTATTAATCAGGGGTAAGCCAAATAAACCATATTTAAAGACAGAGCACAGACACTTTGGGGCATATTTATACTCCGTTTGCGACGAATTTGCGTTGTTTTTTTCGACGCAAATTCGACGCAAAACTAACTCCATATTTATACTTTGGCGTTAGACGCGTCTAGCGCCAAAGTTCATGGAGTTAGCGTCATTTTTTTGCGTGAACACCTTCCTTGCGTTAATGATATGCAAGGTAGGCGTTCCCGTCTAAAAAAATGACTGCGATGCTATTGCGTCGGATTTATACTCCCGGGCAAAAATGACGCCCGGGAGTGGGCGGGACTAAAAAACCCGCATTTGCGCCGGATTTTAGCGCCTGGGTCAGGGCAGGCGTTAAGGGACCTGTGGGCTCAGAATGAGCCCAGAGGTGCCCTCCCCTGCCCCCAGGGACACCCCCTGCCACCCTTGCCCACCCCAGGAGGACACCCAAGGATGGAGGGACCCACCCCAGGGACATTAAGGTAAGTCCAGGTAAGTATTTTTTTTTGTTTTTTTTGGTGGCATAGGGGGGCCTGATTTGTGCCCCCCTACATGCCACTATGCCCAATGACCATGCCCAGGGGACAGAGGTCCCCTGGGCATGGCCATTGGGCAAGGGGGCATGGCTCCTGTCTTTGCTAAGACAGGAGTCATTTCAATGGGGGATGGGCGTCGGTAAAAAATGGCGCAAATCGGGTTAAGACGATTTTTTTGCCTCAGCCTGACTTGCCCCATTTTTGGACGCCCAAACGCCATTTTTCCCTACGCCGGCACTGCCTGGTGTACGTGGGTTTTTTTTTACGCACACCAGGCAGCGCCGGTCGGCTAACGCCGGCTAACGCCATTGAATAAATACGGCGCCCGCATGGCGCTTCAGAATGGCGTTAGCCGGCGCTAATTTTTTTGGCACAAAACTGCGTTAGCGCAGTTTTGCGTCAAAAAGTATAAATATGGGCCTTTATTCCTGTTAAGCGGGCATAAAGTTTACAGAGTTCTAATACCAGCAAAAATAGTTGCTAGAAAAAGGTGATAAGTCGTTGGTGGGCATGCAGAAAAGGACGATTTGCTATAATGTTGATCTACTGATTCCTCTTACACTTGATGTATACATATTTCTGCATCCAGTTGTCCTGTCTTCCCTTTCCAAAATGCAATCAAGATAAATACACAGACAGTATGGTATTAGATCAACTAAATGGCAGTGAAGTCTCTAGAATCCCCAATTTACCTAATCATCTCTGATCATCTTTTCTTCTCTGTGTGTCTGGAACTAGAAAAGGCAGAGCTCAAGGCAAAATTCCAAAGGTTTGCTGCCATATATTGTCAGTAGCCACCTGACTATCCCATTCCCAAGTACATCCTAATGAGAGGAGAAGCGGAATACTGAGACCCCAGACAAAAAAAACCTGATTCACATGCTTTGTCGCAATACTTACGTTTGTGCTATTTGCACTTCATGATCCATCCATCATAATGAGCCAATAAGTGTTACTTCGGCAATTTTCTGAGCAATTCCTTTGCTTTTGTACCTTTTAGACTCTTTTAATATCATAGTGTGACCACCTAAAGCTGGATGGTTACCTAATTACTTAAACATAATGAATGGTCAGTGAGATGTGGAAAGTGTCTGAAGGGGTGTGTTACGCCACTGAGAAGGCCATAGAAGACATCTCCTTACCCAGAGCAAAGCTATGATATTCTCTGGATCCGTGCCTTCTCTTAACACACAACGCAGTCACAGACGTGTAACATATTTTCTCAACTACCTTGAATTTGCTATTTTTACAGGAATATATCACACCTACTCGAACAGAAGTGAGAACAGCATAACACCCGATCTTACTTTCCCAAAGATTCACTTTCCTTAAAATAAGCATAAATGAAAAGCTACCTTATTAAAGTAATTACATCGTGTGAACAATATATTTTATGAGTGTATGCGTCCTTTACCGGCATTGATTTTCTAGCTCCTATAATGTTTCAATGCACATGTATTATTTAGGGAGATTGGAGAGATTTGTACCTAGTCATTGCCTTCATAAGAAGCAGGACCCTTTGTTTCTATTAATTTTAACAAGAAATCCATTTCACAAGATTAAATTCAAGGCTGCAGGATCACATAGCTTATTCATGGAAATATTCTTCATTTACCATCTGCTGCCTCCTTGATTCGGTTTTAACGACTCTTCATGGTGGTGTTTGCCTAAAGAGATTCGTGTAGTTTGTGGCTGTAACTGTGCCTCTCCCCGAGAGCCTTACCTTGCAGCATGGCCAAGTCTGTGTAATACCTGTTCGCTATAATCACGCAGATTATCCCTCCTGGAACACTTTAAATATTAAAGAATGTCCCGTGAAGGCACCGCCTGAGCTATGGCGTGACATGCACACATGATAATCTCTTTCTTATCCTGAAATGCATTGCATGTTATTGCCCAGCAGTCAATGCGTCCAAAGTATATTGAGCACCATGAGTTTTCGACTCTGTCCCATTTTAGAGTGAATGTTCTTAGCACAGGATGTACACCCAGAATGTGCATGCCGTTTGATATGGGAAGAGTGGTCACTTAGTGCTTGTTGTGTAGGCATATAAGAGTGCTTGTGCATTCATATATATGTTTGGTGGGTGTTTATATGGCGGGTGTTTTGTAATTTGATCATTTGTGAGTTACGATTGACTTAGTATTTTGGGGCTGGGACTCGAGGTGAAGGTAGCACATGAACTTTGGAATTTCTGTACATTTTGTTTATATTTAAGGCACCATCACCGTATCCTGGCTCCCTTGCAGTGTTATTTCTTTAGAGAACTTCTTTTGTTTTGAACTATATTTAATATGAATATCTATTTACATATGTTTCACATTTTTCCGAAGGTTCTCAATGTTTTAAGCTCTTACTTACATTAGCCCGTATATAATAAAATGAACTATAATGTGGGCGTTTATATTTAATGTTGTGGTTCCTGTTTTATTAATCAAGTTACACTATGTATGTTATTTTTATAGTCGTTTTTTATGTTTACAAACCTTGAACAAGGAAATTGATTAGTTTTTCGATAAAACGTGATGTAGATTTTTTATTGTTTGCAAACTTTTAAATGGGGACACACAACACCCAATTGAATCTTACAAACTGAAAATGTTTTCTTAAGAAATAAAGAACATCCTATTTAATTAACTATGTTTAGGTAGTGGCATTGTTTTCAGCAATCAGTGATGAATGCATCTGCTTCTGGGTATTTAATATGGATGGGTGTAACTTGCTTCTTTTTGTGTAGCGTAAGTATGTGAAATCACCGCAAATTTACACAAAATTAATCATAAGCATCCGAAATGCATCTCACACTCAAACAAATTACAGGAACACACCATAATTTTCAGTTGATTTCCGGTTGCTGGTGTTCAAAATACTGCAGCTCACATTCATATTTGTTGCCGTGCGCTCAAAAATTACCTGCACGGTCCACTAGGGTACAAAATCTACCCAAAAGTTTGTTCTCCCCACTGTGTTAAAGGAACTGCGGATCCATTCAAAATACTGCCATTTGCGTTTGGATTTGAATTGTTGCACTCATAAAGCAGCCGAATGTTCGCCTCTGGTAAAAAAAAATCCACCTGAAATGCCACTTGCATTACAAAAATAATGGTACGTCTCTTGAGCCCATACCCTCAATCTCTTGTTCCATCATTCAGGCAGGACTCAGTTCAGATCAAACTTGCAATTGGCCTTGTTTGACCACATGGCTGTATTCCTTTCTGTTTTGTCCCTAACTACTATTTCCCTGGATACAAAAACTCCAAATGCTCAGACTAAAAGTCCTTGGTCCACGATAAATGGCCAAAAAGATATCTTCCCTTGTCTGCTCCTGGTCTCCATAATTTTGACGAATAGGCTACTTCCTTTAACAATTGGACTTTACCTGGCTCTTTGCCATATTCCCCATGAAACCTATTAAATCTTCTGGGCAGATGCCCTCTATGACTTTACAGAGGAACTTGCCGCAGCTAAAAGGGGATGCAAAGGATATGAAAGCTGCTGATGAGCCATTCATTTGACACGAGAAAGCCGGTGACTCAAATATATAGAACATTTCTTCAACACGCAAACGCCTGTTTTTCTGAAATTCAAACTGAAAATACTGCCAATTACACAACGTGTTTTTTCTGTGTTAAATGCTACCCTAATGCTCCCAGCTGTTCGAAACTCGGATGGTGTGCATACGCAACAGCTTTCAAGCTGTCATTCGGTCACTATTTATTTCTTTTTTAAAGAGACCCTCTGCAGGGTCCTAAAGGGCTCAGCAATGAGCCCCACCCTGGTCAACATCAAAGACCTTCCCTTTGCTGCCCTCTTTCAGTCTTCCAGTTTATTCTTTTATGCATACACATAAGATACAGAGTTCGTTTTATGACTAGCCAGAGATAAATGTCTTTTACAGTTCCAGTTAATGGGCTGTATGTTCACGGAGGTGGAGTGGATGGTTGACAATTCAATTATTTTGACTGTTCACAAAACAGAGCTGCTCATTTTTGGAAACCCCCTGCTTGGTCTCACGATCGATGACCGTAAGACCTGGGCACTTTTCATACCCTGCTACATGCGTTCAAAATGTAAGAAATATCTTTGACACACTGTTAGCGTCCACCACTCACATTAAAATTACTTTCGACATGCTTTTTTATGATGCAAGTCATTAAGAAGGGTGTCAGTCTTTCTGTCTTTGCTTCGTTCAGACTGCAAAACATTTAGAATTCGAGGATGTGTCTCATTCTGGCACGGAATAGACGTTCACAGATTTCCAACTTTAGTCTTTACACGGGATAATATCAAAAATGTTGTATCTCCAAAGCCTTGTGTCTCTTCCACAACTGGATCCATGCTTCAACAACCAATGACATGATCTCTTATTTCACTCAGTATGCATCGAGAAAGGCACTTCACTTTAGTTCTGGTGATCTTGTTGGGGGTTCTTGGTTTCGCAATGCACTCATGGGAAGTTGTACCTTTTCTGTTCAATCTACCGAAGCCTAGAATGCCTTCCCTCCTCGTCTTCATTGATTTATTATTATCCTGATCAGTTCTCCTTCTGCTTCATGCTTCAGTGCCTGGACACCTTTTTTGAGCATTTGCACACTTTAAAACCACAGTAAAAGATGACGGAAGATACAATTGTAGATAGTTGCCAGTAGTAACTTGCAAGACAGCGAAGTCCTTAAGAGACCAGTTAGAGAGTAGTAATTGGAAAATGTAGGTAAGTGGGAATCAAGGTTTGTATTGGATGAAAAATTGCAAAGGGTGCACAAATAGGGAGGATTGTGCAGTGTATTATCTACCATAAAGGAAAAAGAAGAAGGAAAATGGATCTCGTATAAAATATGATCCATAATTTGCTATTAATTATATTTATATTGGCAGTACGATATGTCTTGTTTAAAAAAAGTGAATTATGGAACATGGAAATGTGATGACCAACCAAAATGATATTTAGCCTGCAGTGCATGTTTTGCAGAACACCACGACAGTGACAGATAACTGCTCTAATGCTTTGGTATAGACAGGGTAGAAAAAAATGCGAAGAGTGGTGACTGTGAAAAAACAAATGAGGTTGAACTCGTACTATACTATGTCACTGGGATGTTGGCACAATACTGGTTTAACTTTGAAGAGGAAATAATGTATGGGCACTTTTGATAACTATACATGCAATCACTTGTAAGGGTGATGCCACCTCTCTGTAGGATACTACAGTCACCATGAGCTAAAATACCCACAGTCAGCTCGAGTACTCAGCAATAACCTAGCGGAGTATTTTTCATTTACAATGTCTAGCATTTCTTGTTAGCTTTTGAAACAAAGGCCTAAAAAAACCTGTGACTACTGTCACGACAAATATTTGGAGGAGCTCTACTTAGGTAATAGATGAGGCCCTTCCTTTTATGCCTCTTTCTGAAGGCACAATTTTTCAGCACCTTCCAGTATTAAGCCCAGCTGATTTAAAAGATACCTTGATGTCTTTGAAATCTGACTCTCCTGATGATCTGCGCCTTATCAAGGTCTTTAATGAACTATTTTCTGTGATGGAAAATCATCCCCCTTAGGCTAACCATGCATCTTTAATGGCAGGGGTGGCACCACAAGAATTTAACATGAGTAGTGGAACCCCTCCTAAAAAAAAAACAAGGCCTCGGTGTAAAGGAGCTAAAAATCTTTAGGCCTATTACTCTATTCTAGTCAATGTCTAAATTAGTAGATAGGCAGCTGGTCTCCTGGCTTACTAATTTTTGCGAGGTAAAATAATTCTAGATAAGCATCAGGCAGGATTTCGGCCTATATATTCGATGAAACACTTCTACTTACTGCTATGGATCAACTATATGTGCGGCGGATTCTGTTATTAGGTTTTTTCCACAGCCTTTGATGAAGTCATTCATGATCTTCTAATCTGCTGGTTTCACTAATTCGCTCTTTCCTGGTTGTGTTTCTTTTTGAAAAATAGGTCTCAGTCGGTAGAGATGTCTATTTTTCTCTCACAATATCCAGGTGTATTCCTTAAGGCTCAGCCTTACCTCTCTCTCTGTTTAATTTACGTGTGCAACTCTTTTGGAATCTAAAGATCCCATGGCTTAATCACTTTTTTCATATACTGACCATACTCCGCTTTTGCTGAAAAATAACCAGTGGGTCTACTAGAGTCTAGAGGATTGCCTTTTGGGTATCCAGGATTTGATACCTGGTAACTTCTTAAAACTAAATGTGGACAAAACAGAAGGGCTAATTGTTGGTAGGAATGTCAGTCATTGGACTCCCGGACATTTGGTCACAACAACTGGGAGATGCCACCTTGCCCCTGGCCTCGGTACAGAATCTGTCAGCTATGATTGATCATTTATGCTAATGCAGAGAAAATAATTGTGGCCCAGTAACAGTCTACTTAGAGCAACCGTGCTAATGGCATAATCGCAACCTCCGATCTGCCGACTTCGCCCTAGCCACAGTCCCCCGCATCCTGCACACCACCACAGGAGGCAGGTCTTTTTCCTACCTCGCCCCCAAAACCTGAAACTCCCTCCCCACCGACCTTCGCAAAACCAAAGACCTACTAGTCTTCAGAAAGAACCTCAAGACTTGGCTGTTCGACCAGTGACCTTCCCTTGCCTGCCCCACCACTTCCCCCCCCCCAGCCCCTTGAGACCCTCACGGGTGAGTAGCGTGCTCTACAAATTTCTTTGATTGATTGATTGAATGCATGCAGATGCACAGAGTATAGTATGCCATTGTTTACCATTGTTGGTGAGGACCAACTCTAGTCTTCATCCCCAGTGAGTCATGGCTCCTCCACACACTCAACAGTGTCCTTTTCCCCACTCATCAATAGCAGCCCGTGTCTCCTATAAAACTGCATTTTCTAGGGTTCAACCTGGGGTTTGTTGTTTATCACATCAAATGGTTCTGAGAATGCACTGTGTGTACCTTTCCCAGACCCCACCTGCCCTGTTAGGGGATTCCGCACAATGAAGAGGCCTAAGAGGCATTTGTGAATTCATAAAACAGTTGTGTAGCTCCTCATCGAATGCCATCCACTCAGATTGCTGTATCTCAGCTTTATTTCAGCTCTATTTACTGCATGGCGTTAAACGTGTAAACACCGGTCATGTGCTTGCTGTGGCTTGCTCGGAGTATTTTTAGCATCCGTAAGAGATCCTGTCTGTAGGAGTTTATAACATTCCTTTGTCAACAGGCCGAGCTGCATCCCCGTGGAATAAAACGAGATATTGGTGTATTTAATGTCAGTTTCTTCCGTCTCTTCCTACTGAATCACGAGCTATTTTTAGCCAGGCGCTGTGTAATGGTCAATAGAGGTGCGCGCTGAAGCACAGTAGAGTTAATGTTTTAAGAGGTCAGTTTACTCAGGCGGCACAGTCTAATCCAGGGAATGGCTTGGAACATTTTCCTTTTTCGGTAATTTTATAAACCATAAGAAGAGCAATTTCCATCCAAGCTCAAATAGAAAATTGGTTCAATATGCCGTTAATACTACAGACGCAGTTATGCTAGGGAAATGTGTTTGAACGCAAATAGAGTATCACCGGGTGCAGGTCATTTTTTCATAGTTCTGAATGTATGGGTTTAGCACCCACCCACCCCAATTACTTGTAAGTATGTATAGCAAGAGTACTCAACTTTTTTTATTCACGTGTGATGGGGACATTGGCCATTACCATTTAATAGGATCTGGATTCTTTAACAGTCATGCAGTGAATGAGATTAATATTTTATTTTAACCTAATGCACAATACCGTATGTATACTGAACCCGGTTTCGACTGTTGCCATCCTGCAGTAATAACCCATTGATTTACGTTCCTCATGAGATCATGAGATTATATTCAGCTCCACTGGGAGCAAACGAGGGGTAGAGGGCTTTTAATGGCTAATATTGGCCTCTGCCTCAGCCTCAGCCTCTGCTTCAAGTTTCATTCCATTGTGCACCGGTGTTCGTTTCTGCTGTAATGATAAGGTTTTATGCTTTATTTATGTTTTTATTTATTTATTTGTTAGTATGGCACACACTCAAAACTAAATAGATTGTAAGTGCCTGCGGACATATAAATGCTAGTAGCACCCTGGGTGAACGTTTGGGAGTTAGGAAGCCAATCAGGATCATCCCTTTGTGGGCTGGAGCTACTGTGTTGCGACAGGGCTGCAAATGGAGCATCGTGTGCAGCCAACTCCCCGTTCTCCAGGGTGTTTCAGGGTTCACCCTGTCCCCGGCCTATGGGCAAGCGCTAGTGAAAATAGGGAGCACTGCAGCAGCAGGAGCTACAGCCCACCTGAAAGACGGGGTGAAGATAGGGCCCAACTCTCCTGCTGCACTCTCTAAGTCCCTTCCGAAGAAGCTGGTTCAGAGGCGCTTGTCTGGCCTCCTTCCCTTGCTTGTGCTGGGAACGAAGCGAAATTAGCCATAGGAAAGTGAAGAAAAACACGATTTCTCTGTTTTCTTTGACTGATTGGGCTTCCTCTCAGCAAAAGCAAGGAGTGCACCTGTGTCTGAACCGACTGCTTCAGGAGAGGCGGTACCAGCGCTTCAGGAGAAGGAAGCCAGTCTTCTCTTTACCCCACCGTCCAGGTGTGATACCGCATCTCCTGTCTGTTATGAGTAGGGGAGGGGCAACGCTAATACTCCTACTGCCCCTGTGGCAGGCAAAAAATTGCTGTCCCCCGTTGTCACGCGGATATCAAACTGTATTTAACATGATGAGACTGAAAACTGATCCATTGTAAGAGTCGAGAAGTATGCGTGTTTAAAATATATTTTTACAGCTTTTCTAATGGTATTTACCCCGGAATGTTCATAGTGGTGAATTCCAGAGTCTTGTGCCTGGTTATTCTTCCACCACAATCAAGCTTGAGGAACTGACCTTTGTCCCAAATTGTGTGTTCTTAGTGAGCAGACAAGAAAGTAGCTGTTTTTTCCTGCAGGTTGGCTGGGGCCTTTCTATTTGTTCATTTAATACCAGTCACAGGGACTTAGGGACAGGAGTCAGTGTAGTTTTTCAAGTCCTGAAGTAATACCGTTTGCTAGAAGCAGCAGTGGAAAATATGTTCATGCCTGCCTTCTAGAGTACTGACGGAATATTGCAAGTGAAACCGACTGTTTCCAAGAGGATCTTGGGGGGCAAACTACATAATTTTTGCAATAAATGTGTGTTCGCTCCTGGCAGTTTGACAGGTATGTAGCTGACAAACCTTCCATCCATCAACCCTAAAAGCGGCCTCCTGAACCTCAGTCTGCTGGGGTATTTCCTGTGTCCCATGTGGAAAGTAGAGCCCTGCTTCCTGATTTTCAAGAGTGAGATGGTGGCTGCATTCAGCAGCTGCAGTCGACAAATAATCTGTAATTTAGAGAGGTCCAACATCAAAGTTTAAGATTAGTTTTGTTATAATAGAATAAATATATGTCGAATTGTGTAACACCATGATAACCCTCCTACCAAACACTCCACCATCCCTGCCAGAGCATATATAAAAAAAGCCCACAATGGGCTTGCAATAAAAGGTATGCAAACCACTACTCCCTAAGTGTTGTACTGGGCAGAACAAGAATAGAAGGGGTGACGGGGTTGCTGTTGCACCTCCATAATAACCATGCTGGAGTTCACAATTTGGATGAGCATTAAAGATGCCTTAAAGTTTGTTTTTATCTTGTTACATTTGTTTTGTGTTCATAGACAGAGGCCACTTGTCGGGCTATCTATTCTGACACATTGCTGCTGATTATTTTAACATGGAAACTGCTGTTTACTTTTCTTTCTCTGACTGCAAAGTGAGATGATTTTGCAAAGTGAACTATGTGATAGTCTTTCTGGTTTATAAGAAAAGGTTGTAGGATGTCATTTTTTCCTAACACACAAAAATGTATATACCTGTAAATGAACTTCACAAATATTTCAAAATTATATTTCAAGATATGTAAGCAGTCACAACACAAATAAAGCACGTTATTATTATCAAGACTCTTTGCTTGATAATGTGCAAGTGTTACATATTTGCTGAATTTTGAATCCCGCATATTGTTTATGCGCTACTGGTAGCGTAAGTGCTATATTGATTTTATTTATGGGGAATATTGTTTTGGACTCTGATTGGGGGCATCTGATTTTTAAGTACAGGATATTTGTATTTTATTTTAGCGGCAGAAGCCGGTCTTTACTCTCAGAAAGTAGGGGGCCTGTTAGAGCCCTCCCCTCCATATTTACTCCTATTATTTACTAACTGAAGGTCAGCAGTCTAGCTGCTGCCAGTAACGTGAGCCCGTGCGTCTTTGAGCCTGTGCTCTTATTCAGTCCCGATGCGGAGGGCCTAAGGCAAACCCGTCTGCATCCGTCCGCGCCCGACCGGGGGCCAGTGATTATGCCCCCGCCCCAGGCGTTTTTAGGGCCGTCTTTCCTATTCTTCTCAAACCCTCCATTTTTTAGCAGGAAGCCTTCTATGCAAGTGTTTGCACAAGATTGCCCCAGATAACTTGAAGGAGTGGAGCTGCAAACACTGCAATTGGTCACCCCGGATTCCATGCGATACTAGGGCACCCGGCAAGTCTTCATTTAAGGGATGCAAGAAGTTAAAAAAGGGAATGGCCCAAACTATGAACCCTTTAATCTGCGCCTTAATTAATGCGCGCTCTTTAATTAAACATAAAATGGAAATCGAACATTTAATTGGTAATCACAATCTAGACTTCCTTTTTATTACTGAAACTTGGGCAAAAGCTGACTCTAATCCAGATTTTATAGCTGTTACTCCTCCTCCTACATACTATAGACTGGATAGAATCACTGGCAGAGGCAGGAGATTAGCAATTATCTGCATGTCCTTTATCTCTTGCCAGTGGAACGGGGTCAATCCCACATCAGAGACTTGTGAGGGAATGTATTTTAAAATACGTCAAAAAAATTCCATATTATTTTAAGGACTTTTGGTCTATCGCCAGCCTGGCCCCTACTCCAACTTTCTGCAGTATTGGCCAAATTTAATTTAACCTCTAACCATGTCAACTAAGGGCATTATTTTAGGGGATTTCAATATTCATTTTGATGACAGCCAGAACCCACATATTGAGGAATTTTTAAGTTTTATGGCAGTCTTGGATTGGGAACTGAAAGTCAAAACAGCTACTCATATAGCAGGCCATTTGTTAGACCGGATATTTGCCCGTCCTGAGGATCAGGTGATGTTGACAAATACCCCGCTTGATTGGACAGACCATCATCTTCAAACCCTTCAGGTGTATGAAGGTTTATTCTTCCCAGCACATTAGTTCTAATGGGAAATCTGTTAGACACTGGAACCACATTAATAAGCAACAGTTAGGCCCGGATCTAGTTGCAGGTTGGGCAGCCGCCAAAAGCCTCTCTCTGTCAGCTACAAACAGTTTTAATTATGGAATAAATATTGCAATCAATCAACTTACCCCACTTAAGACCTCTGTCTCTTCAGAAATAAAAAAATACAGATGCCCTTGGTTTACTAAGGACCTCAAGCAACTACAAAGAAAATATCACCAACAAGAACGGAGATGGAAATTAGATACTAACTCGGCTGAGAAAAATAAGCTAAGAGTTCTCCTGAGAGCTTACAAAGTTGCGAGTACTAAAGCTAAATCTGATTACTTCACCCAAAAGATTAAGGAGGCATTAAATGCCCCCAGAGAACGTTTTAAGGTGGTACGCTCCTTGACAGCTCCTCCTTCTCCCCCGGAGTTGGAAAACTCACAAGAATTCTGTAATTGGTGGCAACTTTCTTTGAAAATAAAGTTTTACAAATTCACTCGCGCCTTAGCCATTTTGAAGGGACATGCTGCTCTCTTGATGTCGCTAATAGCACTTTAGATACATATCGTCCTCTGTTAACCAATTTTCAGTCATTACTTCCTGAAAGGATTAAAGAGATTATGTTAGGAATTAAGTCAGGTTCCCCTAGTGATCCTTGCCACCCACATATTCTACAGCAGGTTCCTGATCTAGTCTCGGCAGCTCCTTGCACGTTTTTTTGGAAGTTCTAACCACAGGAGTTTTTCCTCCTTCGTGGAGGGAAGCGAAGGTGGTTCCCCTGAAAAATAAACCTGATGGAGCAGGACATGATTTAAGCAATCTATTGCCTATTTCTCTACTCCCTGTTCAGGCTAAGAGTTTTGAGAAGCACATCAATAATGAATTATTCACCTTTCTTCATAATTCGGGAGGCTTAGATCCCTCTCAACATGGTTTTAAGAAGGTCCATAGTACTGAATCTGCACTTGTTACCACTTCTGACACTATTCGTACATTGGTGGATGAGGGGCAAAGAGCCATATTAGTCCTATTGGACCTATCTGCTGCTTTTGACACCATCTCGCCTCAGATTATGGTATCTCGCCTCTATAAAGTAGGGATTAGAGATAAGGCATTGGAGATTTTGGACTCTTTTCTGAGCAATAGACCTAATATGGTGAGTTGCGGAGATTTTAGGGCACCAGCATATTATTTGCCATGCGGTGTTCCACAAGGCTCCTCACTTAGCCCCACCTTATTTAATTTGTATGTCGCTCCTATAGCCAGACTAATTCGTTCATTTGGCTTTATGCCCACTTCCTCAGCAGATGATACTCAACAGATCATTCCAGTTTCAAAAAATTTGGAGGAAGTGGCAGACCGCTCCAATAATTGTATGCGAGAAGTCAACAGGTGGATGGGCCTAAATTGGCTGAAGCTGAATGGTGACAAAACCGAAATTTTGTGTTTCGACTCCGGCAAGGAGTTGTGGAACTCAAGCTAGTGGCCTTAGGAGTGTGGCGAGCCTCCTTCCCCTATTACCGCCACCAGAAACTTGGACGTTATTTTTCACAATTGTCTTTTTTTAAAGTCCCAAGTGAACCCCATTACTAAATCTAGTTTTTGGATTTTGAAACTGCTGAAAAAGATTTTTCCCTACTTACAGATGGAGTGGAGAGTTACAGTAATTTTGGCACTGGTAATCTCCAAATTAGATTACTGCAATGCCTTGTTGCTCAATCTGGACAATTCTTCACTTAAGTAGCTCCAGTTGATTCAAAACACTGCTGCTCGCTTCATATTAGATTTCCCTTGCTCGGCTTCTGCTAGCAATAGCCTGAAACAATTGCATTGGCTACCAGTCGCAAAGCGCATTATGTTTAAAACTCTATGTCTGACCTGTAAGTCTGTGCATGGAGGTGGATGTGAATGTTTGTCCTCGAGGCTACATTGGTATAGACCGAGTCGGCAACTTAGGTCAACAGGAGCCTACATGATCCATGTCCCCCATACTCATAGGGCTAGATGGGGAGATAAGTCCTTTACGTTAGTTGCTGCCAAATATTGGAATTTACTTCCTGTTAGACTTTTCATCCTTGGCGTGGTCTCCCTTAACTTTTGTCCTCTGTTCCCCAGGGTGTTGATGTGTGCTGGACTCTGATTTTACAGTTTTTGTTACTCTGGGCACTTTACCACTGCTAACCAGTGCTAAAGTGCAAGTGCTCCTTTACAAAATGTGTATGTAATTGGCTTATCCATGATTGGCATATTTGATTTATTAGTATGTCCCTAGTACAGTGCACTAGAGGTGCCCAGGGCCTATAAATCAAATGCTACTAGTGGGCCTGCAGCACTGGTTGTGCCTCCCACATAAGTAGCTCTGTAATCATGTCTCAGACCTGCCACTGCAGTGTCTGTGTGTGCAGTTTTAACTGTAAATTCGACTTGGCAAGTGTACCCACTTGCCAGGCCTAAACCTTCCCTTTTCTTACATGTCAGACACCCCTAAGGTAGGCCCTAGGTAGCCCCAAGGGCAGGGTGCAGTGTATGGTTAAGGTAGGGCATATAGTAATGTGGTTTATATGCCCTGACAGTGATATATTGCTAAATTCGTTTTTCACTGTTGCAAGGCCTGTCCCTCTCATAGGTTAACATGGGGGCTACCTTTAAATCTGATTAAAGTGTAGATTCCCTTTGGGAGCGGATGGACATGTGGAGTTTGGGGTCCCTGGGCTCACAATTTAAAAATACATCTTTTAGTAAAGTTGATTTTAAGATTGTGTGAATTGAAAATGCCACGTTTAGAAAGTAGGCATTTTCTTGCTTATACCATTTCTATGACTCGGCCTGTTTGTGGATTCCCTTTCTGGGTCAGTTTGACAGTTGGGCTGGTTGCACCTCACACAAGACAGTGACACAAAGGGAGCTGGGGTGTAGCATGCATATCCTGATGAGCCATCTGTGCTAGAAGGGAGGGGAGGAGTGGTCACTCACACCTGAAAGGGCTGTGCCTGCCCTCACACAATGCAGTCTCCAGCCCCCTGGTGAGTGTCTGGGGCCTGGCCTGGGCAAGGCAGGACTTCACATTCAAAAGAGACTTTACTTTGAAGTAGGCCTACTTCAAAGGAGAAATTGGGTATAAGAAGGGCACCCAAAACCACAGACTTTAGATCACTTCTGGACATCAAGAGGAACCTCTGCCTGGAGAAGAGCTGAAAAGCTGAGGAGAAGTTCTGCCCTGCCTGTGACTGTGTTTTGTGGAGCTATCCTGCAGTTGCTGCTTCTGCCAGAGTAAGAGGGCAAAGACTAGACTTTGTGTGCCTTCCATCTTGTGAAGTAATCTCCAAGGGCTTGATTTAGAGCTTGCCCCCTGTTGTTTGAAGTCTCAGGGACAGCAAAGACTTCTCTCTGCCAGCACCTGAAGTCACAGGAGAGACTCCTACTCTGCCCTGTGGTGCCCATCCAGTTTCCTAGGACCCTGAAAGGAGAAGCTGGTAGCACAAGGAAATCCACGCACAGAGCGCCGCGCGGGGAAAAGATTGACGCAACTCTGATCTGCGGCTGAAGAAACGATGCGCTGCCGGCTCCGCAGCTGAGAAACAACGCTCGCAGGAAAAGCGACCGAAGAATCGACGCACGGAGCAGGAGAAACTACGCGCAGCATAGCTCATTTGCTGCACTGGTTCTTTCTGTGACCCTTCAATTTTTCACAATCCTTAAGATTTCAGTGAAGGAACACTAAGTCAGCGCCCTCACTCTGAAAATTGTTCCAGTACCAGTAGGTGATAAATTGGAATAAAAAGTGAAGGTTCTCTGGTTTTAAATTATCAAAGTCAATCTGAATTTGGGATGAAGGGATCTAGATTCATTGTAGTCCTTAAAAGGTCAGTTGTTACTTTTTTTAGCCAAAGAAAGGCAAGACATTATAGATGTTCTGTTTTTTCCATTTAGTCCGCTCTGAACTTTTTTCTTGCACAATTTTTTAAAATGCAAACTATTGCATTCCAAGTTCCCAAAACCTGACACACGACATTGAGACACGCAACTGCTCGGCAAAGTTTATTTACAGACAAACAAAAAACATGACTTCATAAGATACTAATGGCTCTCAGTTTCCTAGCTTGTCACCGAACTCTGCTTCACCAGCACTGACATTGATAAAATTGTACATCTAGAAACTGGGCATCCAAAGTAAAATCCTTACTATCTTACTAGCTTTCTTATTATAAGTCAGGAACAGTATATTTATGATAATTACTCTAAAATACTCTAAAATACTCAAACATATTTCAGTGTTCTTGCCAGTGGCGGCCTATAAGTACAAATGAGAGGGGGTGGGAGTGGGGAGTCACACACACACATGCACACTCACATCCATGCATTCACATGAAGACCCGTGTGCACAACACGCACTCACAAATACACATACATTCATACATACATGCATGCACGCACCAAACAGTGAGTAAAAAACAACACTTAACCGGCACTGCAGCCCAGTAAGAGAAGCCTCGGTAGTGCCAGAAGCTTGGGACAGCTGCCTGCCGTCATTGACTTAGCCAATGAAGGGAGGCTGCAGTCCTTACCTTGTCACAGAGTAGGATGGAATCCGAAAGACCGCTGACCCCACCCACTCTGTGACGAGGTGTCAGGGATAGACACTCGGCCCTGGGCACTTCAGGACTTAAACCTGAAGCACTGGGTTATCACTGACACTCTCCCTCATCAGGAGTGGGACGGCCTCGAGGACATCTGCTGAGCTGAGGAGGTCACGGCCACATTGAGCTATGACCTCCTCAGCCCAGCAAAGGTCAGCTCAGGCAGCCAGGAGCCTTGGCATTTAGCGCATGTCTCGGTCCAGACTGCCAGACCTGAAAATAAAGGGTGTCTGTTAGGCTGACCTTTGCTCAGCCTGATGGATACTCTTTATGCCCAAAAGGTGCATGGGTGTTGCCCCTCTGCACTTAAGGAGGGCCTGCTTCTGGTCCTTGCATTTCCGAGCGCTATTCTTACAGAATTAATACCAACCTTGTAGAACAGGAAAGGCCTTGGAATTCATGCATGATTACCATATTATCCATGACGGAATGGGCAAAAGAATTACAAAACCAGCTCCCCACTTAACATGCCCAGAAAATTCAGGTGTTTTCAGGTCCCTGCAAAAGGTTCATCCTCCCTTTCAAGCTTTAGTCATGGCATTTACATTCTCAGAATACTGTCAGCCCAGGTTCCTTTGTGGCACCCTAAAGCTATTCCTCTTTCAGACGTGTACCTTAATGCATAAAAACACTTTGTTTCAGCAAGAAAGGGACCAGAAGGGCAGATACGCCTTTAAGATACAAATCAAATGTATTTTTTGACTACTCAGCAAACGATCCACTCATCACACCCTCGCTTTTGTCGAAACCCTTTTGTAAGTCTCCATAGGGCCAAGATTGTGAAGCACCTACACATTGAAATCTCCCAAAACCAACATTGAACAAATCCTCTTTCTGTCCTTCCAAAGTGTCACATTTTCTGTTGGGCATGCTTTCCCCTAGAAACCATTGTTCAATCTGCACTCATCTACTAAACGACTTAAGAAGTCTCCTCTGCTCCTTTCTTTGCCACTTATTTGTCTGCTCCCCAACTCCTGTTCAACATGTTTCTTAAACCTGTGCCTCAGTCTCAATTGCTGATTGCTTCTCCTTCTAAATTCGTAAGTTGTATGTTTTCTTCCAGCAATATGTGATGTACTCTAATCAGTGCTTAATTTGTAAATAAAAACGGGCATGTGCTCAAAGCCCTCCTTTTAAACACCGGCTTCTGCAATTAAATGTGTGAACACGGAATACTGAGGCTGTGTAATCCTGAAGCCATCTCGTGCCTCTTCAATCTATATAAAGCCACTCCCTGCCCCTTCAGCTCACTCTAGCGGCTTACTGTTTTCTCCCTTTGTGACACTTTTCCGTTTTTCTCTTCCTCCATCTTTCCCATATGTGTCTTTTGCTCGCAGCAAATGCTTGAAGCAGAAGAATAAGCCCCGGCCCTAAAAAATAAATGACGGTGCTCAGCACTGGATACAACAACCACAAATTAAGCACTGACCCTAATCTTCCTTGCGTCTCAGGTGAATTTTTAGGTCTGGCATCAGCCAAGACCTTTTGCTTTGCCCTTTTTATAGAGGCTTTCAGTCACCTCTCTTTATCGATTGGTCTGCTGAGGTGGCTCACACTTTGCTTCAGCCCTCCGCAGCATGCAGCTTTTGGCCCACTTCAGCAATTGGTTTACCTAATTATTCCATTCTTGTGCAATATGTACCTCGGTATAAGGAGCCCCATTTACAGCCAGGGACTACTTCCGCAATATATATTTTTTGATTTTTAGACAGTGCTCGTTTTCTTCTTAGGTGTTCCTTCACACAAAACCATTTACAAGCAAAATATTCACTGGCAATGCTGAAAAGTCAGCAGCCTAAAGCTAATCAACTGGATTTGCTATTGCTTGGTTTGTAACCTGCTCTGATGTTCATTGAAGGCTGAGTGCACTTTTTAAAAAACACGCATAATGAAGTACATTTAGGACATAAGATAATTCACCTTGATGCTAATTTCTGGATGTATGCAAATGGTTCTCATATTGATGGGCATGGAATCTAAGGCAGGACGGAATATAGCTATTCAGATTCAAAAGATAAACGTCAGACACAGTATTTTGTCTGGGCAAGTCAAAGATCAAGATTCTATTGGTGCAAAATCCAGGTTTCTGGATGTCAAGTGGGAGTATTGCCACTAGGTTAGCAGAGAAAGTGAGCAATCTCGGGTGCCCTTGACAGGTTAATGTTCCTTGGGGATTGGAACGAAAATATAAAATAGCCACTTTTACATTTTGCAGACAATACCAGATTTAATTCTTCCATCATTTCTTCACTACAAGTTCTATCCTGTTTGTACTTTTCAATGCACTTTTTCAAAGAGATTCCATTAGATTGTCTGAGAAAACGCAAACTGGGAAAGATGTAGGGCCGAATTTAGAGTTGGAAGATGTGTGCTCCATCAAAACATGACAAATATCCTGTTCCCCCTATTACAAGTGCAATAGGCTAAATTGCACGTTGAGCCCCAAAAATCATAAAAATGTTACTAGACCTGTAGGTCAAATAGCTTGAAAAATCTACTGGACCTGAACCTGTCTTCAATTGTGTGATCCTAGGTAACTATTTTATTTCACAGAGTTAAATTTTTCCTACATTCTCACATACCAGCGCACCTTCAGATGTGCGAGTTCAGCATTTCTGCTGTACAAATAAAACTCTTTTGTTTGCTTAAATAGACTAAACATTTGCTCCATGTTTAATAAGAATCTAGCCCAGATATAGGCCACACATGATCCATGACTTGTCTCTTAATTTACTGACATGATTGCAATCACACAGAAGTATAAAAAATGGGCTTGCACAACTACTGACATATATTTTGAAATTTTTGAATCATAGACTAAGGGCCAGATGTATCGGTTGCAAACAGCGCATCAGGCAGTTTGCGCCCAGGTAATGCATTTTGCCATGTACAAAAGGCAAAATGTGACCCGGTAACTTGTTACCGAATCACACTTTGCATTTTGCTTTTGTGATTCGGTATTAGGAAGGGGCATGTTTATGGCTTCCTTCTTAATACCAAATAGCACTGGCTTGTATGAATGTTTTGCTACTGGAATGTGGTTGCAAAACATTCATATTTTACCGCCTCCATAGAGGAGGCAGTAACCCATTCCCACGGGACCCCTTCCTCTTTGTGAATGTAGATGAAAACACTTTTAAGAGCAGCAGTGGTCCCATGGATCATTGCCTACTCTTAAAAACAAAACAAAAAGAAACTGCTCTATTTTAAAATCAATAACAGACATGGTGGTTTGCTGACACCAGCAGGACACCATCCCTGTGGTTGCAGACCATTCCCAATGAGTCGCTAATTGCGACCTGCCTCATGCCTATTGATGCGGTAGGTCCCTTGCGACTAATTTGATTATCGCAAACAGTGTTAAACACAGTGTAGTACATCACAGTTTACGATTTCCTAATTGCGAATCACAAAGATTCTCAATTAGGAAATCGCAAAAAGGATTTTTCATACATCTGACCCTTAGTTATCTAAATGTTTTGTGTGAGGAAAAACCTGACACCCTACAGCCTTTAATTTCACACTTTTTACAGCAGGTCACATATGATTAATCTGCGTATTGAAATTAGAAATTTACCTCTAGTCACGGCTTATAGACCGGACGACTGGCTGATTTTTTAGATCAACAGCTGATAACTCTGCTGTTTAGTTGTGTCTTTGGTGAGATGCAAGGAGGTTTGGCCAACATGAAGTTATGTGTATTATGTGTGCTTGGTTGTAGTGGAGAGTTTCTTGGTTGTTGTTATACTTTGTTTTGCTGCTGAAAATAACAGAATACTTAACTGCTGCTGCACAGATAATTTCTCACCTGCTTGACAGAAGCCAGTGAAGATAACTCAGTCTTCAATTTCCTCCTATATGAAACGTTCTCTAGGATTAGTAATAGTAGTGTCCTGCTGCCTTCCTGAGCCAGGGTGGTCCAGTTACTGTAGATGAAACCTGCGTGAATGCAGTGACTGGGGGACGCTAAAAGAAGCAGAGGATCCTATTGCATGCCTGATAGAAACCCAGTGGACCATACACAGCTGGAGAGTTCTACAGTTTTTGTCCTATGCAGCTGTGGCTGAAGAGTTCAGAATCTGTTCCTGTGGCAGAGCAAGCTGGAAACCCTTAGGATTTCAGCTGGAATTATAAAGAGATTGCTTTAATGAAGTGTACTCAAGGGCTTCCTGTAGACCAGTCACACCTAGTCGTCTACATGATAATTTCATCTTGACTAATGCACAACCATCTCACATGATATTTTTGACCCCTGAGGTCCAATGAATAATGACTGTTTAACAATTGAAGTGTACATATGCCATGCACAATTTACAAATGGATTTCATGTCTAGTAAGTGATATCAATTAGGAAATACATTAAAATCCCTTTTAGAAACCTGCATGACTTTATCCATGGAAGCCACCAAAGGATCTGTGTGTAATTGCTCCCAGATGTTAGTGGTATAGCAGCATGGTCACACCGTTAATTTCCACAATGTTTTTCTAGTTGTGGGTTTTAAGTTTTGTGGGTGGGCTGAAGAATTGTCTCCTCCAAAACGAGAGCTGAAAATTAATTTTACACCTTTTGGGATACCACTTTGTGTTCCTTAGACATGTTCTATTTTAAATTACCCTCATGCTAACTGAATTTGTTTGTTCTTTTCACCACATCTCTATGCTAACATTGAATTTGACAAAATATTTTGTGGGGGATGGTGGTACCGGAGACCCTCATAATTTCTACATATCCTTTCATGGTTAGTTGTCTTTTACATTGACCTTAGCTTTTACTTGGGTCACAAATTAGATGTTTTCCCACAACACTTTTAAGCTAAACTATAACATAGTAGTCTTTGTAAAATGATCTTTTCTTCATCCAGAACCACTGACATTTTATCATGGGAAAAAGAGCTGTTACTGTGTAAAAGATCTTTTATCAGCCAATACCTAAAAAAAGAACTTCTATTTTTAAAGCATCTGCCAGCAGCCCTTCCTGTAAGTATTGAATTCTGTATATTGAGTGGAAAAAGACTTTCACATTTCTTTTGCTCAGTCCTTTCAATGGATTAGCATGTTAGTTCCGTGCACACTGAAACTTTTCTGTGGCTCTATTTAGTGACACACATATATATATATATATATATATATATATGTATATATATATATATATATATATATATTACAGAGTAGCGTAGCGGTAGACACTCTTTATAGTTTAGTTAGGGCTACCAGAGAAAAAGGACTTGTTGGATTTTTTTCCCTTAATAACTTTGCACCTGTGTGATGAATCTCAGCAAAACGTTGCAGACTGGTTGCTCCCGTTACATTGTTGAATGATTGAAAGTTTCATGGTCTTTGATCAAGGGGGTACAAAGATAATAGAAGGGGTTCCCAAAACACACTTCAAATCCAGTGCATTTTACATAGACCTTTGTACTTCACATAGCAGGAAAGCGGCTGAACAGATTGTGATGAAGTTTCACAGCAATGTACATTAGACTATGTAGATGATTCTTTCTGTTATTGCAAGTTTCAGATTTATTACATGAACAACTGAAAGACCCATTTATGGTCACCTGCTAGTGGAAACCTATAAACAAATACTTAGCAAATGGAAGACATCTTAATCTACATAGGTTTTCTTTGCATGCTCTCTGGCTCACAAAAAAGAGGGCCCAACAAGCTCAACAGAAACCTTTCTTATGCACCCCAGTGCAACAAAATGAAAAATCGTCCTAGCAATGAGCCATAGAAACTACTATTTGGAGGACATGATAATTGGCAGCGAGGAAAAAAATAATAATCTCAGTTTTTATAACAATAAAAGTGATTGCCCTTCATTTACTTTGTCCTTAATATGTAGCACAAAAAAGTACTAATAAATGTAGCAAGAAGCCGAAAAAATAAACTATACTGCATATGTGAACTTTCAGGAATAACTAAAAGACAAATTTATGGTCACATGATTATGTAAATCAATAAACAAATAAATAACAAGTACAGTAGATAAAAATAAATAAAATACATTAAACCTGGTTGCCACTCTGTAGTTATAGTTGTTATTCCCAAAGACGGGAATTCCTCAGATATTAGCTCCCGAAGAACTTTCCATCCGTTTGATGGATCGCCATAAAACATTCCAGGCCTAAAGCATTTTCTACATTTCTGCATCTACATCCACATCTACATAATCAGTGATGTCATAAATGATGTCATAGAACATGTCATAAGTAATATAGTAAGTGAGATCATAAGCAATGCATGGCGGGGTCACAAGGTACAGTTAGCTCTGTTAATTAAAACTGGGGAATTTCATTTTTTTAAATTTAGTTCAAAAGGTTAATGTTGTCATTGATATATTCACCTAACTATAATGTTACATTATCCTTTGGAGTTTTCAGTAAATATCTACGTTTAAAAAACAAACCATAACCAGATCTTTTTATTGCACCTAACTATAACGTTACTTTAATATATATATTTTTTTTTCAGCGAATTCCTGGTGTTTTTTAATATTAACTAATATTTTATCACCACACGAAAAGCCAACCCCGCCATGCACATTGTTTGGCCAGGCCATGCTGCAAACACCTTCAGGGAAGCCAATCCCATGTTGTACATGAACTTTGGCCATTCACAGCAGAGGTTTGGCAGCAGAGCCTGGCCATCCCACCAGGAAGCAGCTCACCCTCCCACAGGTGGCCAACTTCATGCCACTCACGGCCTTCTGTCACATGCGACGTGGGATTGGCCTCACAGCCAGGCTTGCAGCAAGGCTCTGCGTCCAACTCCCCGCAGGCAGCCACCCAGAGACAACTATCTTCCTGGCGTGCACAGCCTCTGCTTGTGCTTGGCATGGGGTTAGCTGCATGGCCTGTGTTGCAACCAGACCCTGCCTCTAACTCCTCTCAGGCAACCAACCCCACACTGCACACAGCCTTTGGACTTGCACAGCAGGGGTTGATCACAGGACTTGGCCTATCTGCAGGCCCTTTGGCGAAACCACCAGCAGGCTGCCAACCCCCCACCATGCACAGCTTTTGTTATGCAAAGGATAGGGTTGGCCTTCAGGCCTCTGAAACTCCATCCTCAAGGGCCACATATATTAAAAAAGGAGAAGAGAACCACGCAGCCCTTTCTGTGAGCCTTCTTAGACACCTGGACTCTACCAGTAAAGAAGGGGAGAGACCATGTGGCCCCCTCCCCATGGCCTCATTAGGCCCTGGGGACCCCACCCTCCCTGGGCCTTATGCACTGTAAAGTGAAGTGGGGGTTTCTGTCCCCCACCCCGAGACACAGGCCCTGGGGACCTCATGCTCTGGGGCTTTGAGTATTTTAAAGGTGAGGAAGGCCACGTGGCCCCCTCCTCGGGCATCTTCAGGCCCTGGAGATCCCATACCCTGAGGTCTTTTTTGTTTTAAATGGGAGAGGGCCATGTGGCCCCTCATCACAAGCCTCATTAGACCCAGGAGACCCCATCACTCAGGGCCTTATGTATTTTAAAGAGGAGAGGGGCCAAGTGGGCCCCCCCATGAGCCTCATTAGACCCAGGGGACCCCCATCACCCAGGGCCTTTTTGTTTTAAAGGAGTGGGGATGCAAATGCCCCACATCCCTAAATCATTTTGGGTTCTGGGGACCCAATCCCCCAGGGCTTTATGTTTTTTAAAGGAGAGGTGGGCCACATGTTCCCTTCCCGACCCTATTTAGGCCCTGGTACCCCATGAGCAGAGCCATTTTATTAGGGAGCCACGTGGCCCCTCGAGCCTATTCTGGCACCGGGGAACCATCCCCTGTGACTGTGTTTAATGTAGGTGGGTGTCCTGGTGCTCACCCGGGGTACCCACCATACACAACACTGGGGGCTCCGTAGGAGACCCAGGGCCCCCATAGCACCAGACAGCTCCCTGCATGCTGCGGGAGTCAGCATTGCTCCCACCAAAAGGGAGCAGCTATTTATGCTCCACATGGGTGCAATATCTTGATCTGTGTCCCTGCCTGAATCAGTGCGTGCACGCTAACTGACCTCAAGACTGCTTCCAGTTGGCAGGAGCATTTTCAAACGCTCCTGTTCGCTGGGAGCAGACCTTGCAGTTGCTCCTGGGCAGGGAAACTGCTGTGTCCTAGGGATGAGCTCCCCAGGACACAACAAGTGAGTTGTCCCCGCTGATGAGGTCCAAAGGCTTGGTAGGGCCATTCGGCCCTCCTCCTTTTAAAAAAAATAAATGACCCTGAGGATGGGGTGCTTGGGGCCTTTGAATGCTTGGAGAAGGGGCCATGAAGCCCCATCCCCTTAATTATGAAATTAGCATTGGGGGATGGGATCTCCAGGGCCTTTGGAGGCTTGTGGAGGGAGTTCATATGTCCCCTCCCCCCCTTTTGTGCACTTTACAGGACTGGTGGGCTTCCCAGGGCCTGTAATGGCTCGGGGAGGAGGCTGTGCAACCCCTTCCTCTTCAGGGTTACAGTCCCAGGGTGGGTTGCCTGGGGCCTATAATGGCTCAGGTAGGGGTTCGTGCAGGCCCTTCCCTTTAATTAAAACATGCAGCACTGGGCACCCACACCTTCCACCGTCCACTCAACGACTGACCGAAGACCATCTCCCCATTTTGCTAGAGGAAGTGCTAGGCCTTTTGGCCAAAGGGGCAGTTGAGAGGGTGCCTGAATCAAAAGTTGGGCACAGTTGTTATTCTTGCTACTTTCTGGCGCCCAAAAAGGATGGAGGTCTTTGGCCTATTTGATCTGCACCCTCTCAACGCATTCGTCTGGGAGGAGAATCTCAAAATGCTCACCCTCGTCCAGTTCTTGTCTGCCTTTGCCCTTGGAGACTGGATAGTGGCGTTGGACCTGCAGAATGCCTATTTCCACATACCATCCTGCCAGCCCACTGGGGCTACCTGTGGTGGGACAGGAGCACTCTTAGTCAGCTCTGCTCCCCTTCGGTCTCACCAGAACCTGATGAGCATTCACAAAAGTGATGGTGATGGTGGCAGCACACTTTCAGAGGGCAGGGGTGCCAGCGTTCACCTACCTCAACAACTGGCTGTTGAAGGCAGGCTCCACCTAGGCAGCCGTCAACCACCTCAAGACCATGGCTTACCTCCTGTCATTTTTGGAGTTCTCTATCAAAGTGATGAAGTCCCATTTGACTCCTCAGATGCTTCCCTTCATCGGAGCCTTTTTAGAACTGCTCTGGTTTCATGCCTTTCTCCCGGGAAAGAGAATCCAGGAAATTCAGGCTATGATCCTGATCTTTCAGCCTCGGGTCTGATTCCAGTGAGGTTGACTCTGAGACTGCTGGGACTGAAGGCCTCATGCATCCTGCTGGTCGAGCACATTAGGTGACATAGGTGGGCTCTGCAGTTAGATCTGAAGTCCAAGTGGGCTAAACACCAAGCAGACCTCTCTTCCTTAACCCCCTCAGAGCTGACAGTGGTAACCAATGCGTCACTTCTAGGCTGAGGCTACCACCTGGAAGAAGTGAAGGTCAGAGGCCCCTGGTCTCTGATGGATTCCCGGCTCCATATGAGCTTCCGGACCTGAGGGCCATCCGTTTGACACTGAAAGCCTTCCTGCCATCCAACAAAGGGAGGCTGGTGCAGGTGCCTCCGGACAACACCACCCCCATGTTGTAGTATAGCAAACAGGGTGGGATGGAATCATGGACCATGTCCCTGGAGGCCTTACACCTCTGTACATGCCAGAACCGTCAAGGGATCTTTCTGGTGGTAAACCATCTGGCAGGCTCATCGAATGCCAGCGTGAAATAACACAGCTGTCAGACCCTAGTGTGTCATGAGTGTCCATTACACCTGGTGGTGCCCCAAGGTTTGTTCTGCGAATAGGGAGACTGTTAGCTCAGTATATTCGCCACCACCGAGAACACGCAATGTTAGCACTTCTGCATGTTGGAGTTTCTAAGGTGTCTTCCACTTAAAGATGGGTTCCACCTCGGTGGAACTCAGGACTTCTCTTCACCTTTCCGCTAGTACCACTCTTGCCCAACTTCTCAGAAGATTAGAACAGACTGGGTGCAAGTCATCTAAGTAGTGCTGGACTGGGCACGCAGATTGTGGTATTCAGAACTCTTTTTCTTGAGCATCTGCCCTCTACTTAGGCTGGGAGGATCTGCAATTGCATCAGAAAGCCTGAGTCCTCTACCCTTTCATTCACAATCTCCACCTTCATGCATTGAGATTGAGCAGCACCAGCTGAATTCCTTTGATCTCCTTCCGGAGGTAATTTATGTCATCTTGGCAGCCAGGTGTCCCACCACTGGGACAATTTTGTGGTTTGGTGTTGCGTAAGCCAAATTGACCCCCAATTGTCTGATGTTCTCTTGTTTGTTCTGTCCCTTTCCAAGCAAGACCTTTCTTTGGACATGATAAAGGTAATATTCCGTCCCTTTTAGCCTTCTTGTGATTGCCAGATGAACTTTTGTAGTTTATATCACTGGTTGAGATAGGTCTTTTGAAAGGCTGTAGCATCTGTTTCCCATTTCTCCTTTTGTGATGCCCCAATTGGACTCCAATCCCGTCCTTTCTCAACAAGCTGGTTCTGTGAACTAAGGCACCCTTTCTCCTGAAAGTTGTGATGCCATTCCACTTGTGATGCTGTTCCACGTCGGTCAGACGTTCACCCTGCCAGCATTTCATGCTTCACCTCACCCCTCTAAGGAGGAGGAGAGATTCCATAGCTTGGTCCCCAAAAGAGCATTTAGTTTCTACATTGAATGCACCAAAGACCACCAGGTGGACGATCAATTTTTTGTAAGGTTTGTGGAGTGAAAAAAGGCAAGGCTGTACAGAAGTGTACCACATCACAATGGATCGTGCTGTGCACAATCGAAACATGAGGTGTGAAGCCACCCTATTATTATTTATTATAAATACAGTGAGGTCATAATCATTGCATTTGATGTGTGAGCTCTAGTTTGAATGACTGATACGCAAGAAGTTTAGGGGGTTTTCAATAATGTTCATAACAATAACTGTATTTTTTTTGTGGAAATACATTTTGGAGTTATGGCCAAAGCTAACTACAACTTGATATTACCTCATTTCTTTGCAGATGGAAAGGTGATTGTGTTTTACTGGTGGTTGTGTGGATATATGCGGTAGCGGTGTGGTGGTGAATGACAATGCCTCTGTATCATATTGCAGGCAAGCCCCTGTTTAACATGCCCTTCAGCTTTGTACAGGGGTGGTTGACTGTAGGGTCTGTCCATAGGTTAGGAACTGCACAAACCCATCTTATGACTAACCCCGCTATACCTAGCCTTCACTCAAGTGCAGTCGACCAACCTCCCATACAGTGAACAACCTCGTGTACAGTTAGCAAGTTACATCCAATTCTGGTATCTCAACCTTAATGCTGATCTGTCAGATGGTGAGACGTTAAACAGCTCCGCTTCACTGACACATCGGACACATCTTATAGGGGCTGTGGTTTTAATCAAGAAACACTCATGTTTATGCCCCTTTAAATCCACGTAGACATTATTATCTCCTTCCACTTTTCAGACAATTGAGTAGCAGGGCCTTCAACACCACTGTAGCTGAATGTCTGGAAAGTGACTCAGGGCAATTGACCACAGCATTCCTTAAGTTAATGGCAATTGCCTCAGCATTGCTTAAAATGTTACACCTTGAAAGTAAAGTTTAAAAATGCCATGTTTACTTCATAAAGCACTAGTATGGCAACCTTTCCTCATTTAAAGTCTGGCTAGCCCTATGGTTAATTGGTTTTGGTTCCTCTTGCACTTTAGCTAGGGAGAGGGTCTTTCCTTGTCGGCTCTTAAATGACTTGCACTTTTATATGTACTTATTTTAGCTCACCTGTGACCTTTCGCTGCAGCTGGTATGAATGAGCATTATTTGCTCCTATTTTTTAAAAATATTGTTTAACCTTGTGATAATGTTTATTCTTCCTTGGTCGTGGGATTCTAATTGACTGGTATGGTACAGTCTTTTTAGAATCTTATGTTTTCTATTTTGTAATCTTTGCTATGATTTTAATTAATCATGCAATCAGAATAAACTTTGCAACTTTGTCAATGGTGTCAAGGTTATTAGCAAGTCAAAGTTTTTTTTGTCCTTTAACTCCCCATCCCCTTTATCGTTTGTGCATGAAAGCTGGAATCCCTATACTGACACCTTCCTATACCAACAGAGCACTGTGCACACAAATTCCTGATGGACTGTGTGTGTATTTTTCAAACGGTGCAATAATTATTAGCAAAGGAACACTTTTTGCCCCCTTATCATGTTCCTCTGGAGAGATCTGGAAACTCAGTACATCAGAAGTAATTTTAATGTGTCAAGTCTCTACCAGATTTTTTATAGGTCTATGAAATGGTACCACAATTATTGGACAATCAAGATCAAATTACCCTCCCAGTTTACCTTTGCCCCCCCCATCAGATCCTAATGAAATCAGAAATCCCTGCATTGATCTTAACATTCTTAAACCCTGCAAATTTTCATATAGATTCATTAAGATGTGTCAGATTTCGCAGCAAATTAATACTATTAGACTTCCCTCCTCCCTAATTTTTATGATCTAAAATTATCAAAACTCGTCCAGACATGCTAAGTCACTGCCAAGTGGAGATCTGTGAAACTGTGATAAATATATTAGAACTTATTTTTAACTCCACCTAGACTGAGGATGTCAAATTTCATGCAGATTCATTAAAAAGCACCAAAGTTATGAGCACATGAAAATGTTTATGGGAGCTTTCCTTAAACATAAACCTCCGTGGTAGATCTGAAAGAACCTTGTCATGTCCACAGAATCCTAAACATACTAAACGTCTGCCAAATGTCATGCATATTTGTGAAAAGATGCCACAGTTATTATCAAATGAATAGTCTTTGAGCCCCTTCTAACTATGCTCCCAAAATTCATAAATAACAAGAATTAGCTAAACATGTAAATAGTCTATGAGATTTCGAGCAGATCATTCAAATAGCGCTTAAGTTATAGACACATGAAAAAAAAAGAATTTCAGCTATCAAGATATCTCTAGAACTTATCCCTTTGAAGCCCACCAGAAACTATTTTCAAAACCTAATATCTCATTGTGTGTGGGGGACAAACCTGAAATTCATTCTCACGCTGCTGAACTGCCAATTGTATACCTTTCTCAGCAGGTCACCTTAAAGTGCTGGAGCTCTAGCAAATGTTTTTAAAAAGTTTGCCAACTTCTTTTAGTGTCCAAACAACCCCAGGGGTACACTTCTAAGGTCCCCCGGGTACCCCTCTGGGTACTTTGAGACACTCAGGGTCTCAGGTAGAGTCCACCAGCACAACACATTACAGTCCAAGTTGCAGTTGCCTTTCCAGAAAAAAAACTTTTGCAATTTGTTAGGTCCCTGTAGCCACACAGGAGGGCAGCCAAATGACATTTGAAGTTCTCTCCTTTGTCATGGGTATGGAGGGAGCTCAGGGCTTGTATCAGGTGACAGACAGCAAGTCTAGTCCTCTTCTGTTTCTCTGCAGGTCTGCAAAGTCTTCTGCAAGGGTGCTTTGGGGTGCCACATTTAAGGCTGGCAACACATAGTGAAAGAGTGTAGCTCATGGTCACTCCTTAACCAATGGTGTACAAGTTCCTGGGGGAACCCTCCAATTATTTTGAGTAGTTTCTGTTTATTTTACCATAAACAGTCCCAACATGTCATGTGCCAGAGCAATTCCAAGATGCCTGGAGTATTAACCCACACTAAACTTGGGCACTGTAGGCTGAGGTGTAGAGGAGCAGAATCCACCAGGATCCACCCAGGACTAACACTAAAATGCAGTTTTAAGTGGCCCCTGTACCCACAACAAGCCAGGAGACAAAGGTCTAGTAAAACAAAAGCAGGGTGCATCAGCCTAAAACAGGCAATACCCAGGAAATGTCCTGGCATCCTGTTTGCCTCTTTCAAGTGTGCCAGAATATTACATGCGACTCAAAAAAACCTGTTAGGTAGGATTTAACATTGTGGCGCTAACAGGATGGCAGGCCCACCCTTCTGCTGAGCTCAAAGGCTCCAACCCTGCCCATTCAGGTTGACCTGTCAATCACAATGCCCTATTGTAAAGCTCCTGGGGAGAATTTCACACCCTATCCACACCACATTCAGGCCTAGTATAGTCTAGGAGTTGCTGGAGTGTAATGTGAAGAAGCCACCAGAAACTGTAGACAGGGAAAAGATAACTTTTTAAAAGGCAACTTTCCTTAATATTTATTAAAACTTTGACTTCACCATTAAATAGGATTTTTTTGTAACTTAAAAATAGTTGTTTAATTATTTTTCTTGTTCGTCTCAGTCCCAGTATACAATATTAGAATTTTAATCTGTATTCTGATTTTCTGCATAGGACAACTTGATGTGATATAGTGAGAATAGCTTTCATGGCCTTGTCATGTTAGGGGCATGGTACATGTCCCGTTTTTAAATACCATGCACCCTACTTTGTGGGCAACAAGGTCCAAATTGCGGTGACTTACCAATATTTTAAATGGAGATTTTTGTACCTGTCAAAAAGAGTCATTTTCACAGGTCACACTGCAGGTTTAAGGTTTGAATACATTTTTATTAACCTTTTGACATTGTGTTCAAACATCTGTAAAGCATAAGAAGTAGACTTAGCTGTCACAAGCATGAACAATAAAAAAATCCCTAATAACACCCCACGCCATACCCAGGAGCCATGTGCTCTACCTCCCCCCACCCCCTGCACAAAACACCATTTCAATTGTGTAGTAGTCCTCTTAGAGGTCGGTGGCAGTCAAACTGGTCATGGTGATTTTGACAGACTACAGTGTAATAGTCCTCAAACTTGGAGGAGTCAAAGAGTCCCAGTTCCCGGAGGTTCTTCGGGCACTACAGCTCCCTGAAATCCTTACTGAAATAGTTTAAGAGGCGTCCCCATTGTCTAGTGAAGGTTTTCTTCTCTATACTAAGAATCTATCACAGACGCACAATTTACTTATGCTCAGACGGTTGGGCTGGCTGACCCCAAAGGGTTCAAATTTCTTTTTTTTTAACAACAGGAGGAGGTCAGATATTAATTTATGCAGGGAACCCAACAATGGATAGGCCTCCGGTGCTAAATAACCCAACGAAATCGCCTCCGTGTACCGAAGGAGATCAGAGCCCTTCATACGTTCTACAGTAGAGAGGACCAAAGTCCAGAACAGTTGGTTCTTGGGGCAAGACCGGAGGGTGTGTGTTAAAGTACCCTCCTCCCCACATTCTCTCTAGCAGAGAGAACAATGACCTCTCTTCATTTTAGCTAGACGAATCGGAGTATAATGCCACTGATATAGCATCTTATGAATGGTTTCCTGCTCACCTTAATGTGAGGCATAGTTGGTTGCCTACGTTAGGATTTCTGCCCACTACCTTTGGTCCTGTGTAATACCCAAATACCTCTTCCGGGCTTGCCGATAAGGATGCTTAGGAGGGCGTGGACCAGGATTGAGCACGACATATATAATAGAAATGGTATGCTTATCATCTGGTCAATGGAGGAGATACTTTTAAAAAGAGATGAGGGCTCTCATTCCTGCTTTTTTGATGCTAGGGTTTAACAGTCATTAGTGTAACTGTAGGTAACAGTATCTCTCAGACTCTTGGAGGTGGAATTCTTCCTTCAACTGTTCAAACGACCTGAGGGAACAGTGTGAGTATATTTCCCGTAGTATCTTATACCCTCCTTCCAACCACTTGTTGCATCAGGTTCTAGTCAGACCCAGAGTAAAGTTGTGGTTGCCCCAAAGAGGCCTAAAGAGGGAAGGAAAGGTTGTAAGACCTCACCTGATCCCCACCCTGTCCCAGATCTCCAAAGTCACCCTTGTGATGGGGAAGACATAGAGTGATTCGTCTCTCAGACCCAGGGAATTTCCAATAAGGGTCCCTCTGCCATAGTGTGGTTGATCATACACCAACCCTTTTCCTTTTCTCAGTGGGTCCAGTGAATAAGATTACAAAAATGGCCGCCACATAATAGTAGGTCAAATTTGAAACCCCCATGCCCCACACCCATGGGCATAATGAACTCTGTCATTGACTGATCCTCTCTGCCCTGCCTCCCCATATAAAAGTGCCACTCATCAATTGTAGATCAGCAATGTATTCCTTTGGTATTAGAAGAGGCAATGTCTAAAAAGGATGGAGCACTTTTTTAAAGATCATCATTTTGTATGTATCAATTTTCCCCAGAAGCGAGAGGGATCTATGTTCCCAACTATTAATTTTGCAGCGAACAATACGTTTAATACACTGGAGGTTTAAAGCTTTAGTATTAGTCAGTGCGTGAGCCACAGCCAGGCCCAAGTACTTAATGTGGATTGTTGCCTATCAAAGAAAAGTGAGGGCCTGTGACTGCTACACTACTTACTGTGGGAAAAATATATTAAACATTTCTGACTTGGTGATGTTAATCTTGAATCCTGAAACGTCTTGGTTGCACTGTAGTTCCTGCAGCGCTACAGGAACAGTTAAGTACAGGAGGATATCATCAGAAAGCATAGTAATTTTAAGCTCCTGTTGCCAGAAACTGATTCTCTTAATTTGGGGATTACTCCAGATATTCTGCTCCATGGGTTTCATTGTGAGGACAAAAAGGGGAAGGGAGAGTGGGCACCCCTGTTGCCTGCCTGTTTGTATATGCATCCATTTGGAAAAGAAACATTTGACACAGATTCCAGCTCGTGGGGCCTTGTTGCCGGCTACGAGCCAGGACATGAATGTGGGACCCACCCCACCACATTAAACAAATCAGCCATAAACGCCCAGTCCATGCAGTAAAATGCTTTCTCAGCATTTAATGTGACCATGTCCAAATTTTTAGTGGCTGTGGTGCCAATATGAAGGAGTTGAAGAGCATTTTTAGTATTATTGCTTGACTGGCGTGAGGAACGAAACCCGACTGATCCGGGTGTATTACATTTTTCACAATAGGTTGCAATCTTAAGGATGCAGTCTTACAGCCTGATTTACATCTTGGCAGAGGGGAATACTCCATCACAAACGGTACAGATATCCCACCTGCTGTATTACAATCTCATAATATCCTATGGAGATCATAATACTGCGTCCAGGATATCCGTCACATTTGTGATGGAGTAATCCATCCGCCAAGATCCAATTCAGGCCCTTAGTGAGGATTTTGATATCAGTGATAAGAAGGGAGATAGGTCGATACGACCTGCATTCTGTGGGGTTTTTATTGGGTTTAAGAATCAGGGCAGTAATAGAGTCATTCATAGGGGCATGACCTGACTGCACTCAAGTATCCTTTTAAATACTTTAATAAGGATTGGCAACAAATTGGGGCCAAAGCATTTATAGAAGGCTTCTGTGAAGCTATCAGAGTCAGGCATCCTGGAGGGTTGCAACTTAGATAGCTGTTAAAGTTTCCTCTTTTTCAAGCAGCCGCCCAGGGTCATCCACTTTGAAGGGCTTAATATGGGTAACAGCTTCCACCAGGTATCTCAATCGCTCCTGCTCGTCGTTACTTTGCTTCATGTAGTGCTGGGTATAATAATTAGGAAAGCAGGCTGCCTTTTTCCAGTCACCAGTGCATGTACTGGACCTCTGTAATGGTAGTTCTGGCTCAAGGAGCCCGCAGAAGATTGGCCAGCATCCTGCCCGATTTTTTGCCATAGTCATAGTATTTATTACCAAGCTCTGCAAGGAGATACAGAGATTTGTCGGCCTTGAGGGTCCTAAGTTGGCCCCTAACTGCCAAATGTTTCTCCGTACTTTAGGGCAGTGGCTTTGCTTATGTTCCTTTGCATGTGTCTCTTAGGTCTGCACCCAGTTTAAGATGAAGTGCCTCCTGGAGTTTACAGAGGCATGAGGCCTCAACTATGAGCAGACCGTGGAGGACCTCCTTCAAGGCATCCCAGAGGGTTGATGCATTAACTTCCCCAGTACCATTATGAAGGGGGTAAGTCTTTGATACCCTCAGAAAGTCGTCTCAGTTCCTCCAGGTTCTGACAGGTCTGGGTCCCATAGTGCCTATATCCGTCAACTTGCATGAGACTCGGCTGTGATCAGTGTGATAGGGTGCAGGATGGAGTTTGTCAGGGCTGAGTGAAGGCGTTTATCTACAAGTATATAATCAAGTGTAGAGTACATCTTGTTAGCGCCTGAATAAAATGAATAATTTCACGTGAGAGGATTATGGTTTCTTCATGCACCTACCAACACCAGGTCCTATAATTGTGTCTTGCCCACCACTGACAATGCAGCCAAGCCTCCTCTCTGCATGTGGTCAGCATCAAGGGTAGGGTTCATAAATAAATGTATGTCACCATCAATGATTAGAGGCATGCTAGACCAGTGCAAAAGGATGTGTATGGTCTCTGTGAGAAAGGGTTCTTGTCTCTGTGGCTATGAACTGAGGCTGTCGCAAGTGGCTGGCCACGAAGCGTGCCTCAACTTGCCACCCACTGACCCTCATTATCTAGAAGTGGCTCCTCCACTACCATAGGACAATGGCGGTGGATTGAAATACCCACCCTGCTAATTCCTTACGACCTGAGGAAAGGTATTGTCCCACATTTAGGGCAGGAGTGATCTAGCTTTAATAGGTGGGTTTCCTGCAATAGCACTCAATATGCTTGGAGACTGAAGAGTTCACAAGATGGAGCACCGCTTGATAGCTTTGGCCTGTTGCAAGATTATTTTAGTATCATTTTATGGGAATGTTATTTTAGCCATAGGCCTGCAGCTTGTGCCCTTTACCATAGAAAATAATTTATTATTTGATCAGACGCTTCACCTTCTCATGATGTTTTAGTTCTTTTATCTGTTGTTCACTCTGCTTAGGAATTGTTTTCATTTCTTAGCATGACATCTTCATTCTGTGCTTGCTCATGCCCTACACAATAATGTTGTTTGTACAAAGTAGAACATCATATTTCCCGTCATTTAATGGAAACATATATGTTTTTTTATTAGGGCAGTTTTCTTAGGACAAACAATGTTTTTTATAAAACACCTCTTTCTGCCTTATACATTATAGGAAAATTCCAGCTAATTGCAGCTGTCTGCTGAGACTAAACATCTTTTCTACCTACATGGTAGAAGACTCTTGGTAGACAACCACTCTCTTCGCTACAACCATATTCAGGTATGGGGGATGGTGTCTTCCCTGGGGTCCTGAAGGGCAGATTAGGGCTAACACTGCTATGCTCTAGTATAAAACCTTAGTGGTGTAGGTAGGAATTCGGACACTTAGCATTGTGGCACTATGATTGAACATTTCTTATGTTTCACCTTCTTTGTCACTTCTCTCTATTATCATGTTTCATTATCCTTATTATTACAATACAAACTTTTTAAAATCTAGAATGCAATTGATTCAATAAAATTCATTGAACCAATTCCTGCTTCTTTTTGTCTTTTTGTGTGTGTGACAAATGTAACTGAGAGAAAAGGGTGAGATCTGTTTCACCACAATCCCCCTGAGAAATCAGAATGTCATGCAGACAGCTGCCACAAATCACCACTGCTCTTGGGTACTAGTGAGGTACTGATAGCTGGCCGGAAGGGTTAGGCCAACAGTTGTCACACTGTGTGGGATTGGACTCAGTTCCACACAATCCAGTGGTTCTGCCTCCTGAATTCAGCAGTCTCATTGTTATAATGACAGTCAACAGGACATGGCACAGCCAACGTTTGGTCAAGCACTGAATTACGGATCTCCTTTGTCTCACTACATGCTAAGGGCACCCTAATATTATATACACAGAGACGTCTGTGGTATTGAGGATTTCCTCCTCAGCTGGAGAGTTAGCACCTATGACTGTAGGTTGTTCAAGCTTGAGCCTTAAAAGGATTAATGCCCAGTCGGTGTCCTTATCTCTGAACAAGTGCATTCAACATGGTGGATCCACAACGGGTGGTAATTGCAATAACTATGAAGTTCCCCCTCAGTAATCATTTATTAAATAATGGCCTCACAGCCCGGGGGGATGCTGTTACATTTGTGGTTGAGGCACATCCAGCTTATATTCTTGGGTTAATTTTCCAGCAGTTGATGGGAACAGCAATACATTATATCATAATACACATGCTAATGCACCTGCACAATACAGAATATACGCATACATAGAAATACCTTTATTATTTCAAGACCACCAAAACTGGCATGATGGCACCCTCTCACCTACAACACTTCATGTTAGGTTAGGTCCTTTGAGCAATGAAGATCCTACCTAGTCACAATTGCCCACATACACACCACATCCTGATATAGGCACCTTGGTGGAAGCTGCGGTTCACCGCTTATACATAGAGCTCCTAGTACAATTTGTAATCCACATATTAAATACTAACCCAGCACAGGCTGCTACAGCACAACCGCATGCAGTCACACCAGGTATTAACCCTGCAATGGTGAATTTCATTATGTGTAAGGTACCCGCAAAATGTGAAGAAATTCTCTTTGGTTAGCTCAAAAAATAAACGAGATGGAAGCAGTGTTTCCCTGTATGGGACCCCAAGATAAACACAGAATTCTCACTATGTGCTTGCCCTTTGGAATGGTTCTCTCGGTGGATAACTGCACCATCTGGGGCATGGTATTTGCCGCATTCTACACTGCCACACACGGTACACCAACACTTGCCAATCTTCTGAAAGTGTTCAAACAAATTCAAGATGAATACGGGGCTGCCCCGGCCCTGGATTTGAGGATGAAATTAATGGGAAATTTTGCTTCAGTGTCCTCAATAATATTAAATAACCTCAAAGGGAAAGCAGTAGCCCTGGCAGTGCCCATGCGGCTCAAGGATGTTTCTTCACAGGATCAAGAATGTGAGCTGCCTAAAATATTACCAAAACCTATTCAAATATAGGTGGAGATAGTTTGGGAGCCAGACCTAAGGAACCACAAGTACAAGGTAAATCCAATAAGGAAAAATGCTGGGATCAACAAAAACAAACATCTTAAAAAGAAGATGGAGAATCTCCACATTCGAAGACCCCTGAGAAATGCTGTAACTGAAGAAGTAGGGATAATATAAAAACTCCTGATAGATATCAATATATTGACACATGCCAAATTTGTTCCTTTCAGGACTCACCGGATAAACATAGTGAGAGAGGTGAGTGATTAGAATAAGGAACAGAGTATGTGAAACAGAAAATAGATTCACAAGGCTCATCAGAAGTTTCAATTAAAACAGAAGAGAAAATCCCAACCCCAATTCAAAAAGAAAAAGGTGGCAGCTATTTCTGCAAGAAATACCACACAACATGAGAGTTTTATTGAAGAACAGGAACTGGGCATTGGCTCTGCTAGACAGTGCAGCAGAGGTCACAATAATTTGCCTGAATCTTCAAGAGCATCTGGAGGTGAAAGCAACTGACGACTTTTTAGAAGTCGAAACTGCGGTCATGCGCAGCTCCCCTTCCAATAGGGCGTATAAAATAAAAATACAATTAGAGGGAGACATTGAGCGCTTGATTGATATTATATTCTGGCATTTACTAAATTTTATTGGCTGCCAGAATTTGTCTGTGATGTCCCACCGGGGAAAAGCATTCTTTCTCATCCCTGTTTTCTGTAGAGTTAAAAGAGGCTTACGCATTTGATTGGGCATTGGCACAAGCCCCCACGCTGTATTGCATTCATGTGGGTTGGGATAAAGATTCTCCCTACCACTTAATACTAATTAGGTCCCAACCACAGCCTTAACATCCCGTTAAGCATGAGGCTTAAGCACCTATCTAAGACGGGTGGCCCGCATTTTTCTGGGATTTGTCAAATTTCCCTACAAATTCAATTTTAAGAAAACAAAAATTGCCTTAAACATTGTAAGTAAGGAGGTGGAGCATATTAGATGACATTGGTAAGTTACTGGGGCACAACTAGTGCCGTGGGTGATTTGGATGGCCAGCAGAGTAGTGGTCGGAGGCAGAAGGACAAATCCTAGTTTCCCCATAACAAATCTAAACAAGAATACAAAACAAAACAAGAACATCAGTCTAGTTAGAGCAGGTAGTGCTAAAACGGAAACACTCTCAATTTGGTTCCTGAACGACATATGTAGTCCAATATGCAAGAAAGGATTGAACCTAGAGGGGAAGAAAGCCTTTGTCAACACCAGTACAGGACATCACCCATCCGCCCCAGCAATGCCTGCTTTCACTGCTCAACATATCGTAGTCTGCTAGGAGCCCCGAGGCACCCCACCTCATAGCTTGAATATCGTGAGGGTCTGAAGCCAGGATCAATTAGAAGCCAACTCAGGATCTGCAATAGAAGTCAGTGAGGATTATGGGCTTGGCATGGATATACCGCTACCTTTGTGCACATGTTCAAGGGATGACTGCCTTTATACAAGAATTTCCTCTCTTTTGGGGTGCCCTCCTTGTCCCCTTCCACGCACTTGTCAATTCAGGACTCCTCTGTTAGAGTGGTTCCCCCGGAGCATCTGTGTCAGGCTCTGGACAGGGGATATTCAGGGGATATTCAATATTGAGCATGCTTCTCCCAGGGACTTGAGGGAGCCTTGAGCCTATGAACCTTGTTGATATGCAGGAACTTGGTGACTTGGTTAAATGATACTCTCTTCATCAGTGTGATAGGAGACAGGTCCTGAAATATTTGGAGATTGTCACTATTGTACCTTTTTGGGTCACCACGCCTTGCAGCCTCCAGGAACGAATCTTTATCTTCGAAGCAGTGAAAGCACCCTAAGATATCTAGAGATCATTTTGAGTGTGCGCTCTGAGGTCTGCACCCGTGCGCCCTGTCGATGTTTTGGAGGACTAGCCCATGATCATTGGGGAGAGAGTCTGCCAGATCGTGGATAAACACTTTCATGTCTGTGCCCTCCTTGCCCAGGGACATCCCTGAATTTGAAGGTTGTATTGAGGAGACCGTTTTTTAATGTTTTAATGCTTCTCTTTAGTATAATCAATTGGTCAGTCATTGTGATCAAACGGGAGCGATATTCCTCAAGGCCCAAGGAAGGTCTTGGATGGTTTCTAGTTGTTCAACTCTGGTCCGCAGGTCCTGTAGGTCTTTCCAATTCTTCTGTGCCAAATTTAGCCTTGAGCTTCTCTAAGAAACGGGTTATGAAAACATTTGGTGGGAGCCTCAGAGTTATCCCTGGTTGCCCCCTTCTCACAACCCTGGACCTCTGCAGACGGCATGGGGCCATGGCCCGGATGCCTCCCTTCTTGGAGAAAGGTGCTTGGAATAAGTCCTTGATGGCACAGTCTTGTTTATGCCTAGTAGTAGCCAAGTGGCTGGTTTCACTTGTTACAGGGAGCTTCTAGTCATATGCCAGCCAGGGAATGTTGTCGGCGATGCAGGCGGTCCGATTCCAAGTTAAGCAATTGGCACCTTCTTGGGCTTGACCACGCCCCCAAACACTGTAGGTTTTACACTGCAGCAGTCAAGCTACAATGATAGGCTTGAAGCCATGTTTTCCTGGTCATACTAGTGAAAGGCACAGTAACTGCTGCAGTCCACAGATGACATTTCAACTTTTTATGACATAGGTGACTTTTCTATACCATGTAAAATGGCCGTATAGCATTCAGTACCATCTCTACAAGTTTTAGGTGTTAGAGCACATACACTGGACACACGTGCCCTAGTATGCAGAGTCTACAAACCTGCAATAAATGGGTGTGACCATGCAAAAAGGGGCATTATCTCATAGTTAGGTGAAAGCTATCCATTGAAAAGGCATTGTTTGCTTTAATAATAACTTTGGTGACATTTGCTAAAGCATCACCATTCTAATTAAACAAATCACACATTATTGATTATTCATGCCACGTTTCATGAGGATTGGTCAAGTTGGGGTTAAAAATAGGGTGGATCCCAAAAGTGGCATTGTCAATTTCAACTTTGCTCCTAATTACAGAAAAAATGGTTGAACTGAAATACATTAACAATGGTATGAAATTCAAACTCTCATCAAGGAAGCTCCTTTGCTTGATTTGGTGAATATCAATTCAGTAGTTTGGGAGAAAATAGCACTTAGAAAATGATACAGCCTGGACATGAAGAGGTTCAATTTTAGAGGAACCTGGCCGTTTAAGATTGAAACGTTCTGCTGATTTGGTGGTCCATCGAGGATTTAGCTAGCAAAGTGCAGCAGAAAATATTATTTCTATATGAATCTTCATATTAAAATGTGTTAATATGTCTCATGCAATTATTAGTGGCTTTATTATTGTTATTTAAACTCATTATGCAGGAGAACTTAAGGTTTTTGTCTCTCATGTTGAGTATGTAAGTGTGAAAGAACGATCAGTATGAGATTTATGTTTAGCCTTTTTTCCTGCTGTCCCTCTTCTTGAGTTTGTCATCAATACGTATGCTAGTTGTTTTCAATGTGCAACGTTTATGTATTTTTTGATAATTAAAAAAGAAAAGGAAAACTTGCAAAGTTGCCGATGATACAAGTTTAACAAGGTAAACTACTTCCACATGAAATATTTATGGTTGTAACACAACTGCCTAACTTCTTAACAGTCGTCTTGCTTTCCTCACAGCTTTGTCATACTACTAGGTAGTTTGCAATAATACACTGAAGGTCACTTTGCTGTTCTTTTCCTTTAAATACCTTCTCGTCCCTCCTGTACTGCTTGTCAGTAGCATATGTACAATCAATCCATGAATGCATCATGAGTTACAAGCTTTTCCTTTTAAATGTACTGATAAAAAAAATATTCCAATAAAAACTGAATTACAGTTCCAAACATGCAATAAGGCATTTAGTTGCTGAACAGCAAATGCATGAAAAAGGGTCTGTGGTTTAGTGAACCTTACTCCCTCGAAATGGGAGGCAGGGGGAGGAATGTAAATGAAAAGAGTAAGGTATACAACAATGCATAACTTATACTAGGTGAATAATGTGTAACTCTCTTATCTTGCAGGTGTTACTATGAAGCTAATGGATGAAGTGGCAGGCATTGTAGCTGTACGTCATTGCAAGACTAATATTGTTACTGCTTCTGTAGATGCTATCAACTTTCATCGCAAGATCAAGAAAGGTATGGCACTTGTAGAATTTAGAACAGGGTGTCCAGTGTAGGTCCAGGAAGGACTCTGCAATGTCAGATTATCCACATTTTCAATGGAAATAATTGTCTTCATCAGTGGTTATTCTGTAAATGTAGCTTGTAACTTTCCCTCCTGGAATTACGTTCGACACTTTGGATTTAAAAAGAAGTAAAATATGTCAAGACGTGTAATTTTTAGATCCACGTTGTTCATTCTCAGCTCACAGTTGTTTCCTTTATGTGCACCTTTAATAGAATATTCTACTGTGAATTATCATAACCAAAATCAGTGTGACACTAATGCCTATACACTGTGAACCGGTAATGTAAGAAAACTACAGCAGGTTTCTTGTACGCTTTTAATTTTCAGATTAATCATTAAGGGAAATGTATCTTTTCAAATGGCCTTCTCAGATGTTTTTTGTGTTTGCTTATGTGGGTCTGGATTTACTACCATATTTTGATCCTGGGTACTGAGAAATTGTCAAACAGCTTCTGGTGCATTTGTTCGGACCCCTAAAACATTGTGACATGGTTAATTCCAATTGACAGGTATGACCATTAAATGGGGGCCGCTGTAATACAGAATAGAAAGTGCACCAGTGGCACAAACGTCGAATATCACATATGGGCTGAACCTTACTTTACACCACCCACATGAATTAATTTGAAAGCATGATTTTGAGACTGCAATTGCAGCCCTGAATGGCAGTACCCGCAAACCACACCCAACACATGCCAACGAAATCCATTTTGGACATGTGGAACAGCCTGCCTTTTATTTTAACTTAGTCACCAACACAAAGAGCCTTTGCCCCCCTCCCTTATCTAAGCGGATATTGTATAAAATCACTGAAATTGCCCATATTGGCATTGGCATGCCCCTCTAGTGGCACAATTAACATTGTTACTTCTCTGCAATGAAAAATGTAATTTACTCTTGAACCTGCATTTTTCATAATTGTGGGTAAGTATGATTTTAATGATTTTAAAAATGCTGTCCCTCTGAGGCGGAAGCCTTGGCTGTCATTAAACCAGTTATACTAAGCTCCAATTGCTCCAGCGAGCTATTAACTCCCCCAGCCCTACTGACCACGTCCAAAATGCCTCTGTAGGAAGAGCAAAAGACCTTAGCTTGCCAGCGGATCTATGGCAGGAGTGCTGAGGAAAGTTAATTTTAGAGTTTCCACCCTTTGCTATCTTGAAATGTGATTGGAGAAGAGTGGACAGGGACAGCAAATGGTACCACCGAGGGTTGCAGAAATTCTTAAAGTGGCATGTTCATAGTAGCCTGGGATCTAGTATGTGGCTTGCCTTTGATGGTGGCCTGCTCACAGCTAAGTTGTCTCCTGTCATCGTATGAGATGGCTTGGGCCCAAATTGAGGTCTGGCTTGGAAGTTTCTTCTTTTCGCTGGGACAGGCATGGGTGGGAAAAAGAGGTCTAAACATTGACCCTGGGATCCTGCTATTTTGTAAGACACCCAGAATAAGCTTTAATGGGACTCTTTGCAGTAACATTTTAGAAGTCCTAGAAAAGAAGGCTGGTTTATGTCTTGAGACCTTCTTGTAATAGAACGAGGACACATCACTCAGCACAGGCTAGTTACTACTATTATAAAGCGTATATCTGCCAGAATAATAGTGTACAGCTAGACTTGGAGAAATCAGTGGATGAACCCACTTTCTGCATCTGCCAGAGACAGATGACTGAGGTCTGGTGTGTTTCATCTTTTACCCAAGAACAGGAAGTGCTTTGCAAGGGTCAGACCAAGAAGCCTCCCTGGTTTTCACATTTATAAGATAAAAAAGTACAGCTTTACAGTCGAAACAGCAGAGTAATAGGACCTTAGACCTGTGCTACAGCCTAGGCCGAAGATCATAAAGAGTAAGGGCGTCTTTACAGAAAAACGAACAGAAGTGTAGGGACTGTGACCAGTGCTTGAGCCATAGCTGAAGAGTGGTGTTGGGACTGCCTGCTGCTTCTATCTGTGCCCATTCACTACTATACACACCCTAAATCTGTGAAACTACCCGTCTCACTGTGGGCACTTCAGAGAGACCAGGAGAAAGATATAAATTAAACAGATACGTTTGGGTGCATTTAAGTGTACCAGCCCAGAGGATATCTGATTCTGCCCCTTTCTTCCCAACCTGTGTAATTCAGCTGATTTTGTGGTAATTGTTTGTTGTTGTTGGCACAGTGGTCTCCTGTGGATGCCTTTGGTAATGGACATAGACTATCACTGACTTTTATATCTTCATTGTTTCTAGGAACTATCTTTTTTCATTGTGTTTGAAAACTCATACTTCATCTTTTCCTTACCGTTGTGCTCAAATTAACATTTGTATTCACGATCCAAAAGTAGTTGGGTTACTAGTTTTTCTGCCTTTCATCAAGAGATTGGACACCTGTGCATTTTTGTAGGGGCACTCGCTGTTCGTTTTTAGTATATGCATGTTCTGATAGATGAAGGTCCTTAATGAATGTCTGCACAGTCTTCCTACCTTCTTCCAATGACCTGTGACTCGCCACCCCTGCTGATCTCATTGTTTCACGTCTGATTCATGCCTGCCACCTATGCAAAAGTAGTGTGCCGATCTACCTAGGGAACCTTTTTAATTTCTGTGGTAACTTTTGTAATTATATGCAAGATCTACAAGCCTTCATATACTGGCTGATTCCTTTAACCCAACTCAACGTGCAAAGGGTAGTGGCTATTTCCATTCAATGGGTACCTCCCTTTTATCAATTGCAATAACCTTCTTTGTGCATTGACCAGAATATGTTTATGCATGAGTGTATCAGGTTTAAGTGTCAGCTATAAACCTTCCTTTTTAGGCTTTCTGCTTTTTAGAAATTCTAAATGTGTAGACTTTTATCTTGTTATTGCTTCAAAGTTTTCCTCTAACCTTGTATGTTTTGCTCCGGAACATTTGTGCTAAGCTTGCCTGTTCTCCAAAAATGTAAATGAGCCTGGCTATCCGCCAGTGGGGTGTTAATGTCTCCTTGACTGTTCCCAAGTAGCTACCTGAAGAACATGTTAATTCAGCACGACGCGTTTGTAGGGTACCTTGGAAAATAAAGACCCACTCTGAATTACTGGACTCACACAGATCGTGTTGTGATGCTGATGTTACTGTGAATTTAGGGATGCTTTCCTTGCAACATAAACATTTTGCATCATTTTGCTCAGGTGCATACAGAGCTTTGTAATCCCAGTAGTGGCTCGCCACTTTACGCAAAGCAGGTTAGTGTTAGTTTAACGTCTGATACCTCATTGATTTTCTTCACAGGTGGTTGTTATGATGTTTATATTTGAAAGCCAGCACTTTCTTGGATGGTTATTAATTCACACTTTTGAAGCATTGTGTGTCTTTTAGATACAGGCATGTGGGGCTGTGGCCCACTATGTGGTCCCCAGGGATGAACAGCTTCCCCTCGGGGTTTCTTGGTCCAGCTGCCAGGCCAGAGCGACAATGCAATTATCAGAGAAGATGTGGGAGGTGTAATGTGTAAGAACACAGCGAAACAAAAATACTGTTAGGGAAGAAATTAACTCAAAAGTGCTCAGACGTTTTCAGTACAGCAAGATAATGAAATTATCTGGCATGAGGAGTAAAGAAGAATTTTAAAATGATTCAGAATGACATTGGAAATTGTAAAACTGTCTCCCAAAGCAAATGCGGCAAATGTAGCCCAAAGTTTTAGACAATGAAAGCCACAAAACTCATCAGGAATAGTTCAGTCCTTGAGCATAAGTCCTTAATGGTGGAAGAGTGGCAGTTTCAACCTCTGCCTTGTAGTGTACTCCAGTTCAGATGTTAAAGGGCAGTGCAGTTTAAAGTAAATGAAAGATACAAGTTTTGTATGAATTACTCTGCTTCATCGTTTTCGTGAATAATCTCTTTGCTACAAGGTAGATAGAATCCTATGCTAGTGCTGCTGACATGTAAGAGTTAATCAAACCCCACACTCCCAGAGTGTATAGACCGGAGGTCTTCAAACTGGGGGGCCACAGGTGGTCGCAAGGGGGCGCCAGACTGTACTCTAGACACACCTCTGCAAGGCACATACCTTGTACAAATATTCCAGGGCCACGCCCCTTGACATTTGTGGCTTAAGGCTGCGATGTTTATGTATGTTTATGTATGCCATTTCCTAGGCACACCTTTTTATGACATTTGTAGCATTTGTAGGGTAGTAAAGTGATTAATATTGTGACAAGTTCTAGTGAGTGCCGGGACAGACTTACAGCAGTAGTAGCTGTGCGGATTTTCTAAGCATACCAATGTTTTTACAAAACACAAGTCAAAAATTAATAGGTTAAATCTGCAAAATAGATTTTGACATTTTCTTTTTTGTGTTTCTTTAAAAAAAAAAAATACACGTTGTAGTTGACTTTTGGAATACTGACACAATTCTCGATGTCTTCGTCCCTGTGCCTCTTATTCTATGTGTTCATGTGTTAGGCATCTCCAAACTGCAATTTAGGAACAGTCCATAGACTGTTCCAAAAGCCTGTCTGTTCTTCTGTATCCAGCATGTGACAGTAAGGAACTTATATGCAATTCAAAGAATTGCCCTGCCTTTTAAAGTTAGGTTTTGTGTGAGACCCTGCATCCTGCCTGGATACCCTCACTGGTGGTAAGTTGTGCTCTACAAGTCGACTGATTCATTGATTGATCAGTACCATTTCTATAACAGGTAGGTGATTAAAGGTCTGTTGTCATAGCCAAAACTACCCCAAACAAGCTTTTAGTGTTCAGCAAGAAGTGTCTTCTACATTGCTACTTTTCAGCCAACACCAACAAAATGCCACTAGACCCAAAGGTTATGTAACCTAATACATTTACTAGATCTACAAGATATTCACTCTACCTTGTTTTCCTAATATAAACGTTCAACGTATATTTTAGGTAAAGTTCTTTTTAATTTGTCGAAACTATAGCATACATGATTTCTATCATGTCGCACAGTAGCGCTGAGGTGGAGTTGTAGAAAGGTGATTGGGTCATGACAGTGTGGGTGTGGGGTACCCCGAAATTTTATACCCCACAAAATGTACCTCAGTCAAAATGCTCACATTTCACTGGCTCACAAATAGGGTCAAATCTCAGTTTCACAAGGAAATATGTCCCTGTATTAAAGCTCCTGCCAGAGCACCAAAATTAGAAATACAGTTCAGCACATGGGCCTACTTAATAACATAGTTCTGGGTCAAACAAAGTTTTAAAGGGTTTTATCACAAATTAAAAAATAGTTGATACAAAGTTAATGCCATGAAGGCTCTCAATATAAAGTCATACAGAGAAATGCGAGATCGAAAATTATTTTAAGTCCGAAATGGGCAGGAAAATCGAAAGTGTAATGGACTGCATCCCTAGTAAAACAGTAAAGTCTTCTGACTCACACCCAAGATCGGGATTTTTTTTATGCATTATTTCCGCGTACGAAATTACAAGATTTGCAGACTCACTGTTATGTGAGCAAATGTATAATTTCATCCACAAATCAGCGCACATGAAAAATGAATACCATATTGCCTTAGCATCTAAGCATAATCCCACTTCATGAATAATTATTCAGCACCCTGTTCACTAATGTTGTCCGGAATGCTAGAACAAAACTAGATACATTAACTATAGCGTGTTATGGGACTGAATGGGCACAGTGAACCAAAAAAAGAACCTTGGAAATGTTGCGGGTTATGTCTAAAGCTGGGGAAGTTCAATAAAAGCTGAATAACAGTAACAATGGAAATAAACCAGTACATTTTAGCTTGATGTGTGCTGCAGAGATTGGGTGGAGAGAAGTGGGCGTTGGCGAAGAAAATATGAGTGTCAGAGAAAAGTTTAGAAAAGATGGCATCCGAACCTAAATTGTGCACTAATTATCATAAAGCAGGACCCTGCATTTCTACACATCATACAACTTGTTTAAAAAGCAATGGTATCGTACAAGTGTTTACTTGGGTAATCCAGTATGAAAATGCATTCGGCACATTGTTAAAAATGCACAAAAATAAAAAACCACACAAATATTCTACAACAGACTCTTACCCATCTCTGCCACTCCTTCATACTCATGACTAACACAGAACCGCTTTTTCTCCAGCCTCGCCAGCATTTCAAGGGTGATCCTGACCAGTTCATAACAAATCTGAAATACCCCACCCGCAAAGCACATGGCAGGGGCCCCTTCTCCAGACTCACTCAGGCCAGATGCTGTGCTGAGGGGACCCTAGAGTTCGGGGGGCCCCTGCACAGCAGGGGCTGCGGGGGCCTTTGTTACGCCACTGCTCTTGACATGTGACTGTGTTTCCAGCACTAATATTGTTTCAGAGTCACTGGTGTGATGTGTGAATGATCGATGGTGACTAACTCCTACCTTTCACAGGTGATATTGGCAAGCCACTGTCTTTTCATTATTCCTGCTAACCTTGCAGTGTGGTTCATGCTGGTGTTTGACTCTGTCCATGTATATTTGACCTTCAGAGACAGCACTCCTATATGACAGCATTGATGCCAAGATTCCCCATGGCATGCGTAACACATTCAGTCAGCCTGTGCTTTATGGTCCTGTTCGAGTTGTAATTTTCCTTTATTCAGCTGTAAGTGTGGGCTCCTATATCTTGCTGGCTGAAACATAAACGACTGGCTGTGGTTACCACATGGGACCACTTAGCAGATATTCGACTGACCACTCCGTGTCACTACCAACCTTTTGGGCAGGTTAAGGAGAGTCAGTCATACATGCAATAAAATATACATTGCGTTCAGCAAGACAAGTAACCATTACCGATGTAAACACACAGATTACTGAAATTCCAACACTGAGTATTGGATTTCATGCTTTTTCATCCATGGATGAATTCAAATCTTAACAGTGCATTAGTACCTGGGAAGTGAAATAGGACCACTTTACACCAGAAAATTAGAAAAAATATTATTCTATAGTACTTTAATGTAAATTCATGGCCTAATATTAAAAAGTTACACAGTACTGAACAGCGTGGAATTATGTTTCCTTAACGTTTGCCCTCACCATTTTTTCTTAACCTAGTTATGCTTCAGGTCTCTGTAGAAGTTTAAATGGCTATGTTTACTTTGTAAGACACAATCATTCCACTCAAGTATTGTGTGCACTGTATTTTAATGTTTCTCTCTAATCAAATATATTATACTGCTGACTTGCGCGCATCTGTAGCATCCGATAAAAACACCATCAATAAAAACAATCCATGCTAACTATATTTAGTTAAACTGTATAATCGTTTGCATCACTCAGATACTTCGGGCGTTGTGCAGAAATTCTTAACCTCAGTAGCTAGTAATCGAAACAGCTTTTTCTAAGGACAATGATATTAATGCTTTTGCTACCTAATGTGGTGCTGGCAGAGAGTTTCAGATTGCCATAATACTTTCTAAGGACTCATTTAGGTGTTTTTATGTATTAAACATGAGGATTAACATTATTTTGTATTGTTTTGTTAAGTGTATATAACATTAACTGTAAGCACGCAGTAAGTACAGCAGAGATCCTGCACAACACAATCAAGTCTAACATTATAGCTTAGATAGTAAGTATTACAGCATCTTACATCAGTTCCCTGCAGCGATGGCAGTTGTTATTTGGGAACAGTAACCGTTACGTGGCCATAAGCAAGTCACGGTTAAACCCTGACAACAAGATATCCTCCCTCCATGCACCCCAGAAACAACCCAATTACCAGTTGGGTTCCAGATAAGATACAGGACGTGACAATGGGGCGAAATATACGTCATGTTTTTCCTTACCTGTCAGGAGCACGGAGGAAGCACTATGGCAGGCAGATAGAGGGTGAAAATAATGTTGTGAACTGGCCTGCATGAGCAGTTTACTGGCAGTTCATAATCCGAGTCACACAAGACTAGTCCCTGTTGGCAGAATCCCACAAAGAAATTGGGTTTTTGCATCAAGATTCAGGAGGTGGGAGGTTAGCCTTGAAATAGGTAGTCTTCCACCTGAATTGGGGGTTGGCATGTATCCAGGAGGCATATTTAAGGTTCAGGTTGATTGGTTGGGATATTATTTCTTCTAATCCCTTAGTTATAATATCTGAAAAATCCACGATCGAAGGCTTCACCACGCAAGAGGTAGGAATTCAGCGTTTGCCACCCCGTAACAAAAGTGATTCCCAGAATCACTGAACCTGCAGCCCAAGAAGGGAGTATTAGAGTCCATGAAGAAATTTAAATTGTAGGATGTGTAGTCTGCTGTTAGACGGTAGATTATAATTTTCGACGTATCACTGCAGCTAGTGCTCTAAGAACCCAGTTTTTCGCCAGATGGTTTAGGTACCCCAACTAACCACTTTAAACATTGGTAATCCAAAATGTAATTAGAACATATACAAGAAATGCAGATTCTTCTGAGAATTGAGGTGATGGGATCAAATGTGCCTTTCTTTTTCTTGTATTTAGATTACAGAATACAGTACAGGTATGTAGAATGTCCGAAACAGTATTGCAGGCGTTAAATAATTTTTAGACCAATCAAAACCAGAAAAGAGAATATCCTAAAGCAGCCTGTATTTATTGTATGTGCAATAAAAACGCGTAAAGTAATTTTAAAGTACATTTCTTTAAGGAAAAAGGGAACCTTTTATGCCAAAAGGAGAAAAGTGACATGTACATGAAACTATTGTGAAAACGCCATAGATTTGTTTCCTGACTTTAGAAAATTGCAAACATTTCAGGATTTGTTTCTGAGCACCAACAACCTGGGGTAAATCTGTAAATCTGTAAATATGTGTAGCCATCTGACAGCCTACATATAAGCACATGCATGGACTATCGGGTTACGAGTAATCTCAAAATCTCCAAATAAGACAAAGAGACTTCGGATTCTTAGCACACATTTCCATGTTGCAAATGAGTGTTGGACCTTTGTTTGAGAATATCAGTTGTTACTATGCAAACATTTACTATGCATATCTGTACAGCTTATAACATGTTGATCACCCAAACCCTCTTTTTCATTTTGTCTACACCTCTTCACAACCCTAAAACAATTCCCTTCATCAATTACACCTTTACCTTTCACTTATCCAGCCCTTAACCCTAAAAGCCCCAACGTTCCTGAACTCGTACCTATCCCTAAACTTTAAGAATCCCTTACCAACCCTTACTACACCCTTATGTTACCTATTTCTGAACCATAAAAACCCTTACAACTCCTTTACACACCAGCTAGCCTAACCCCAACAGTGAACACCAAAAACCCTTAATTACGTGCACCCTTACTCATCACTGAGCCCTAAAAACCTTGTATTACCCTTTACTACCCCCTACCTTGCCCATCTCGGAACATTAATAAACCATTCTTCCCTTACTTACCCCCTCCTTACCCAAACCAGAAACTCTTAAAACCCCTTACAGCCCTATGTTAGGATTTGGGTGTACTACTTGATGTGGCTGGGTAGCCCTACCATGCAGTACACTTTTAAATACTGTCTTGGGTCCAGTAATTTACATTTACCTAACCTTAAGCTCAACCCTGGGTAGCTGTGGCTGTGATCAGTAAGGCTTAGCAAAGGAACAATGTGTAAAGCATTTAACAGTACCAAGCAACAAAATAAAGTCACATTACACAAAAGAAACAGGACACCGATTTATAAAACAAATGCTTCTTTTTATGAATCTTTAGAGAACTTAGGTCCTCATTACAAGTGTGGTGGTCTTTAGACCGCCATACTCGCGGTGGCAAAGACTGCCATGCTACGAGTTCGGCGGTTTGGCTTTAGCCAAGCCGCCACAGCGCCGCCAGGCCTGCCGATGCAGTCGGACTGGCGTGGCTGGTGGTGAGCTCCTCCAGGCCTGCGGCATGCCTAAGACCGCCAGCCGTATTATGAGGCAGCAAACCGCCAGGTGTTTGGCGGCAGTCGTCCCGCCACGAAAACCCTGGTGGTAATGCACCCGGCAACAGGAATCCCCATCCCTGTTGCCGGCACATGCATCTCCACCCGGCCACACACTCGCAGACACACACCCCTACTCGCCCAGACACTTCATGACACACACCCCACTCACCAACACACTTCTTGACACACACACCCACTTGCCCACACACTTCCTGACGCACACCCCCACCCGACTGCACGCATACACACAGACACCCCCCAACCGCATGCATACATCCAGACAACCCCACCCAACTGCATACATACATCCAAACACACCCATTCAACCGCATGCATACATCCATACACCCCCACCCAACCACACACATACATCCAAATACCCCACCCAACCGAACACAAAAATACATGCACCTCCACCCAACCGAACACAAACATACACGCACTTCCACTTGCTCACACGCATACACACACACTCCTCTGCAATCATACACACCCCCACCCCCTCTGCATTCATACATGCCCCCATACCCCCTCCTCATTCATATACACACACACCAACTCTGCATTTATACACACACATACCCACCCGCCGCATACATTCACACACACCCCTTCCACATTCATGCACACACACACCCCTACCCTCCGCATACATTCACACATACACACCCCCTCTGCATTCATGCACACATACACACCCACCCTACGTATACAGTCACACCCCCCCCACCACCATGCACGCATACAGTCACACGCACGCACACCCATTCTGACACACACACACACACACATGCTCGCGCACACATGCACCTACCTCTCACACCCCCCCCCTTCCGGTCGATCCACCTACCTGTTGGGGCCGCACAGCAGCCCACGTTGAGGTGGTCGTATGGGAGGGGGTAGATGTCGGCAGTTCCACCGCCAATGCCGCACCACCGTGCAAGGACCTTCGTGCCATATTACTGCTCATAATTTGGTGGGTGGAGTCCTTCCGGTGTGGCAGTGCCGGCTTTGGAACCGCCTCTCACCCGCCATCTGTCAGGCCAACGGTGTTCAGATTTCTGCCTGTTTATGGGCGGAAATCAGTTGGTGCTGCTTAATACGGCAGTCTTCGGACCGACAACATTGATGGTCTTTTGATGCCTGCTTCGACGGCAGTCTTAGTGAAAGATCGCCAAAGTCGAAATGAGGTCTTTAGTCATTAAAATCCACCAGAGGGTTTTGGAGATACAGATTTTTGAAGCAATAAATAACTTTTAAATCAACCCCAAAGAAGCATTTGCCAACAAACAGTTTGGAAACTTTCAAAAAGTTTGAGACAGTTAGTTAGACATCTCTGGCCTGAGTTGAGTGACCAGGTCCACCAGGACAGAGGTCTAGGTGTCCAGAGTGGATACTTTGAACAGTTACCTGGCCACCAGAGTATTTTTAAAGCAAGATACAAACTTTACAGGACCACTATAGACAACAAAGGAGTGGTCCTGATGCTGAGAGAGTAAGGCTTGAAGATGCTCAAGGATTCTCCTGATGCTGCTGTCCATGGGGTTAAAGGTTGATCAAGTGCTAGGTCCACAGATGAGTGGAGGTGACTCCACTCACTGTCAATGGATCTAGAGGTCCCACAGACTCCTCTTTGCAGGATTCCCAGGGCTGCAGATGCAGACCTTGCGCTTTTGCAACACAGAGCAGCCACTGTGCAAATATTTGGTGGAGGTTGGAGTCCACCTTGTGTGATGAATCCAGTCATAACCAACACTCACAAGTCTAGCAGACACTGGTTCACCTTTTGGCTATCTCCGAATCATCCTTTGTGGTGCCCAGCATCCGGTAGTGGCAAAATGTCTGCAGTGGCTACCAAAAATGCGACTTAGGATTCCAGCTTTAATTCCTCAGTACTGTTCTGGATGGCCAGCCGACTGGCCTTTGGAGTCTCTGCTTACGACTGGAGCTGGGAATCAACTTTTCCCCAAACCAGGCACGCAGGACAGGGTCCAAACTCCGCTAGCCCAAAGGGCAGCAGATGCAGTCGCTCCAGCGTCACAGCCTCTCTTTTTGTGCTTCCAGTGGGTGCAAAGTTGTCTTCTTCTTGTCCTTTTTCCAAGTCTGGCAAGAACTGAGTGTTAACGTGCCATAGGTGCCATATTTATCCCAGGAAAGTGCCCTGACGGGACCACACGGTCCCTAACCAATGAGCTACCAGGTCCCCTTCTACCTAGTGATGAGGTTCCTGTGATGTGTGGCATCTGGTTGTCCAAGAATGGCACATTTTTGTCCCTTTAAAGATGGTACGACCCTTCCTTGGTCGTGAGAAGCATGGTAGCTCACCCCAGAGGTGTAGCTACCTGAGGGAAACAAGCACACAGTAATACTGGTTTTGGAGTGAGTTTCACCTCTCTGGCCCTGTCTGCATGCTGTCTACAGGAATAAAAGGCATCCTGCTCTGGGATGTCAGGCCAGGCAGCCCACCAAAGGCAGCTTTCCCTTTGAAGCTTGCCTCTGGGCTAACCCCTTGATGCCATCCGGACAGGGGAGGTGACACCTCACTGCTGCAGCACTGCCTTTTGTTCCCGAGCCTGGGAGTTGTTCACACATCTCCCCAGGCGGGCAGAAACCTGAGTGTGTATGCCTTTGTGAGGATGATGGACAAGCAGAGCACAGAGGGGCAACTTTCTAAAAGATGCCTACCATTAATAGTGACGTTAATTTCGACCTGGGCATAAGGTAACCTATAAATGCTGCAATTAATTTGATACCTCTCATTATCCAGTTTGGTAGTCCCAGACAGAAGTTAGCCGGGTGGGAATGCCATGGTGTAACCCTATCCTAGCCAATGGGGCTAACTTTACCCACAGCAAAACAACAATTTGCCATAGGTATAAATGCCAAAGTCGAACTGGCAGTGCAAGTGCTGTCCCTCCAGTCTACAGTGTCAGGCTGAGATCCATTTTGTATGTTGTCACACAGGGCCCTATTTAGATCTGGGAGGAGAGAATATTCTGTCACAAACGAGACGGATATCCCGTCAGCTGTATTACGGTCCCCATAAGATATAAAATGGCATGTGTGGTACTTACTTGTCTCTTACTGCACACTAAGTGAACTGAGTGGTGAAGCTAGCAATGTAATCACTGCATAACCTTGGTTGGTTCACTGCATAACTTTAGTTGGTAGGCATTTTAATTGTACACAACCACATCTGTGAAACTGCATAATGTCCTCATAGTATTGCTCAAGTTGAGCATGTTTCTGTATGTCAGGATTAGACAGTTCTTTCAATGGATATTGCTGAGAGGAAACATCAGTGCTTAGCTAGAAAAAGAATGAGTGCCAGTTCCCGAAGCTTTGCTCAGAAGCCTGTGACTGGTGTAATTAAATATCAGCGTGCTGAATACCAAGGCTGCAAAGTGTTATATCCATCTTTGTCCTCCTTAAGTGACTACCAGACACTCCCTGCCGCTTAATCTATCTCTTGCCAGTCAGTGCTTACTCCCTTTGTGCCGGTGTTTCCATCTTTCTCCACCTTTCAACTTTGTATGTTTTTCCCTCTCTTGCTCTCGGGAAATATCTGGTTTGGAAAAATAAGTGCAGAACCCCAAAAATAAGTGCAGCTGGCCCCTCACCGGCTACTACTGGCTCAAATTAAGAACTGGAGAAGCTCAATCAGCCTGAAAAGTTTAAACATGTAAACAAACTTTTTCTACTCTCTTTGGGTTTTTGGGCTGATTTTTGAAAAACATCAAAGCGAGAAGCTCAGACAGCCATGTTTAATGAGGCTGCTTCTGAAGAGGCTGAGAACACCAAAAGAGAATTGATCTGTTTTTTATTCCAGCCTCTTCAGATAAGGGGCAGCTCCTGCAGTGCTTCCAGTGTTGAAGGGAACATCTAATAGACCTATTGCTCCTAAGTGCAGGGCAATAACAGCTGTTAATTCATCTTCACTCATTCTGGGTCTTTGCTTGCAGTTTGGGCCTATAATTGTGCAGGAAGGTAATTAAAAGTCATTATTGTCTACAGGTGCAGACAATAACTCTTAACTAAGACCACTAGTCAGAGGCAACAGCTTCAAGAACAAAGTCCACGTTTGATTATAAAAATATTATGATGGAAACTTTCAATGTGATGTCATCCAGCTCATTATCAGTTAAACTGTGGGGTGCACTTAAAAATGAGGAACTGTCGGGGGGAATCAGTCAGATTCCTCTAATAATTCCTTATGTTTACCAGACACATACAGCTATTTCATCGGTTTTTAGTGGCAACATTTTCTGTGTGAAAGTAAAAAAGAAAAAGTTTTAGTTCTAATGGTGCTGGTAATTTCAGTTATTAATCCTACAAGATTAAGAGGTCACTGGTAATGTGTGCATTCATGACTTTAGACCGTATGCATACAGGCTTACAGAGACAGCTAGATATCCTTAGTCAGTACTGTAGCCTTATTAGGTTGAATGTAAATATATATCTTTTTTTTTTTTAATGAAAAAAATCCATGTTTGTGTGGCAGAGGAAAATATTACAGTGCAGAGAGAGGCATTTTATAATGATATTTGATTTATTTTAAAATATATATTTTTTAAATTTTATGAACAGGTTTTAGCTAGGGGCTTCACAACTGTTTGTGGGCTTAGCCATTTTAGTCTAGATTATGGTGGACATGAAGTGGCCACACAGTGATATACCATACGGAATTCAGGTGGTAAGTTAAGTTCCTCTTTATTTTAGATATGTAGTACAGGAAACAGGTCCATCATCAATCAACCGAGGCTCAACCGACACAGGTAGGTTCAACACGTTGCAGATGTAATAGAACCCACCAGTGTCATAATGCCTCAACACCCTATTAAAACACGAGCACACACAACACATCCCCCTTTATCTTATAAAAACAAAGTACATTAATAAGAAACAACACACAACACATGTGCAAACCAACCACCATCTAAGTACCCTGGGTACTTGCTATATATCCCAATACAAAATTCTTCAACCAACAAGGAGGTATCACCTTCCTCTTTCCCTCACGCAACTCGCTGCTCGAAGGTCCTCTCTCAGAATCTGATACTTGCCCCTTACCTCCTGTACAGCCTTCACACTCATTAACACCATCCTCACGACCATCCACAACATTCGCCCGATCAAGATTAGAAGAACAATCCGACACACCACGTCCACCCACCTCATCCTCTAACCAATCAAAAGTTTCCCTCTCATCCATCATTCCATCCATACCTCCATCACTACCTATAAGGTTCTGTCCATTACTATGCAGAGCAACACGTTTGAGATTCCAAACTCTACCGTCACTCAATCTAACAGCATTATGCAGCACCTCCATCACCTGCTGTAGCCCAAAATATTGACTCTCACCCTTCCTGACCTTATATGGTTTTTTCACGTGAACGCAATCACCCACATTTATCTTGAAAGGCATTACATTATGAAGCTTATCATAATAAGATTTTGTTTTTTCTTGCGATCTGTCCAAACAATCCTTCACCAAATCCGGGGACCAATGTCTTATTCCAGTATCTACCAACCAAGCAGGATTATCTTTACTTCTTGGATTCCTTCCTCTCATAATCACAAAGGGACTCAATTCTGTAGCACCATTCTCAGTGATCCTATATGCCCAAACGGCCTCGAAAACAGCAGTATGCCAATCAACACATTTTTCCACAGCTCACTGAATAACACCCTTAGTAACTCTATTAAACCTTTCCACAGTGCCATTACCACTGGGATTATACAGAGATATAGTTTTATGCTTGATACCTACTCTCTCGAAATACTCCCTTGCTGCATCAGAAACGAACTGGACACCATTGTCGCTCAACAAACTTGCCGGAATACCTTCTGACAAAAACGTTTTATCAAGGAATTCCAAAACTGTAGTATTGTTAGCTTTTCCCACTATATCAATTTCTGGCCATTTAGAATACAAAACCATTAGCACAATCACATACTCCTGTGCTTCGCCAACTGGACCAAACAAATTCACAGCAACACACTCCCATGGTTGTTTAGGTAAAAGCATTTGCTCCATAGATGGTCTCAAGGTTCGCAAACTCTTATCAGCTGTAGAACACACCCCACAAGATCTGACAAATCTTTCCACAGCCTTGTCCACGCCCGGCCACCAGAATAATTCCTTAACAATGGATTTAGTCCTGACAATACCAAAATGGCCTTCATGACACAGTTCCAAAATCGCCTCTTTCACACAACATGGAGGAACAATTTTATCTCCCCTCAACATAACATCCTTATCCACCGAAAGCTCCGATCTAACTTCCCAAAAGTACTTACAAGATTCTATCAGCTGATCCTTCCTAAGCCACCCTTCCAAAACATACTTCAAAACAGACTGCAACACAGCATCCTCTTCCATTTCTTTCCCCCAAAATTATTTTTAGAGCAGGTTTACCAGAGTCATGTACTAGGGCAATACTGAAATCATTCCACGGATCATCCACACACTTTTCTAATGGACTAGGCAACCTAGACAAACAATCAGCCACCAGATTATTCTTGCCAGGTACATACACCATGAGATACATAAAATCATTCATGAGCATGGACAACCTTGCAATTCTCGCCGAAGCCAACACACTACCTTCACATGTGAGTAAATTGATTAAGGGTTTATGATCGCATTGGAATGTCACATTCTTACCCCACACAAACGCATGGAAATGTTCAAATACCCAAGCACAAGCCAAAGCCTCTTTTTCAAGGACTGGATACTTCTCCTCTGATGGTGACAAAGATCTGGAAGCAAACATAATAATCCTTTCCTTCCCATTCCTTTCTTTTTGAGATAAAACTGCACCAAGTCCTTTGTTACCAGCATCCGTAGTTACAAAAGTATCTAGTTCCTGGGTCAAAGCCAGGAATTAGCCATTTTGCTTAACTCATTTTTGACCCTGACAAACTCTTGTTCACAAAGTTCATCCAACACAAACCGAGTATTTCTCTTAAGCAAAAGCCTGATGTTATAAACCTTCTCTGCAAAATTCTAGACAAATTTTGCACAAAACTCTGCCATCCCCAGAATGATCTTACATCATCCTTGCTTGCAGGAGTCAGTGCATTGACAATAGCATCAACCAACGACGATTTAGGTTTCACTCCCTCTCCACTGATCTCATGTCCTAAATGCTCCACACTCTTCTCAGCAAACTTGCACTTACACAACCCCACTGTCAAACCCTTGCTTTCCAACACCTCCAACACGTGCCGCAACCTTCCATCATGCACATTCCTATCCTCCCCAAACACCAAAATGTCACCCTGAAAACACATCACCCCCTTGAAGTTTCCAAATAACTTATACATCAAACGTTGAAAAACAGCAGCATCTGATGCCAGTCCAAATGGCATTCTCTTATACTGGAAACATCCAAAAGGTGTAATGAAAGCCGTATGTTTCCTTGACTTGGCAGAAAGTGGAATCTGATGATAGGCCGCAGACAAGTCTAACGTTGAAAACCAACGAGCTCCCTAAAGACTGGAAACCATTTTAGTAATCTTCGGTAACGGGAAACAATCAATAATAATGTTGTTATACAAATATCGTAAGTCAATGCACAAATGAATTTTCCGGTTGCTGCGTCGTACTATTACCACAGGTGAAATCCACTCAGAACTTTCCATTGGTTCGATGACATCCATTTGCATTATTTTGTCCAACTCCTTGGCATTATCATTATTGGCACAGATCTCACCTTGTGGACCTTCGGTGCAGCACTTTTTTTCAATACAATATCATGTTCAAAATCTATTACCTTTCCCAGTTGTTTACCACAAACTTTAAGAAAATGTTTTTCCATTTCCACGGCCAATGAATGTTCTTCATCCACCACCATCACCTTCTCCTTGCCATTCGGATCCAAAACCATTTGTAATTGTCCTTGATCTTTCCACCCAAGCACAGATGGCCCTCCTTTTGCTACAGACAACTTCCCTCTGGCACACCTGTTTTTGAATGAAAATAGCAGCCATCTGAGTCCTAATAAATAAATTTTTCCACCAGGATAACTTTCAGGTTGTATATCCGGCTGCAATAAATTTGTGCTGATCTTGTCCACAAATGTTTTGTTCCATACCTCCTCATTAATTATGGTGAACCAGAGTCCGCATACATTACAATAGGAATCCCACCTATTTCCATTTCACACACTGGTTTTCCTTTTGTATTCTCATCAGTTATGTTCAAAACAAAATTTCCTTCTTCCACAATACCTCTGGATTCAACATTTCTTTCCTCCATATCACTTCCCGTCTGGTCACCGCCTTCATGTATGCATTTGATTATCTTCTTTTTACTCTTACATACTCGTGCAAAGTGGCCCACAATGCCACACTTGCTACACTTTAGCTTTAAAGCTGGACATGTTTTAACGTACGCCAGAGGCTCCTTGCTATCACATTTGCGATTCGTCACTTTGTAAACACAGTCAGCACCAGCACCTTTCTCTGATGACTTTAATTCAGAAGCACACCCTTCAGAAATTTCCAGCTCCCACACTATAGCCAAAACATCCTCAAGTGGGGAATTGCCATTGATCCACAATCTTCCTTGGATGGATTGATTGTTACAATGCATAACTAGTTGGTCCCTTATTAGGTCATCAGGGATCGCACCAAATCTGCTGTCAATTGCCAATTTCTTAAAATCTGCAACATAGTCATCCACGCACTCCCCTTTCTCTTGTTTCCGTTGAAAAAATGTATATCTAACAATACAAATGCAAACTTTAGGTGCAAAGTATCTATCCAGATCCTGCATTGCTGCACCAAAAACACATATATCCCCACTCGCAGAACATTTTGGCATTTTGTTGTATGTCTTTAATCCAATTGGACCCAGCGAGTGTAACAAAATAATTTTCTTTTGTTCTGAAGTCATTTTATTTTCTTCATCAATTGCACCAAGATAATTAAGAAAATAGTCCTTCCATTCCACCCATTTGATGTTTGGCCCACTTCCTGCAGACCAAAAGGCGTGTGGCAGAATAATAGTAAAATTTGGTTGTGCCATACTTTACCGCCCCAGTGATCAGTTCCATAGGAAACGTCTCACTTCTGTTCCAGGTGAACAGTACTTATTTTATTCAGCTCCTCTTTATACTTTGTATATTTTATATTTTAGATGATGCTCGACCTGTTTCCAATTCAATATAGATACTGTGTGCCAGAAAAAATGAAGAAAAAAAACAACGCAATTGCTACTTGTTACACAGAACACAATAGCGGTGTTGGTTGCCAGGAACAGCACTGAAGAAAGCGTCCATGTTGCTAAGGTGACGCTTGACGCGTCGTCAACGCAACCAACACGCCGGTGCATGTGAAAAAACTTCAACACAGGACGGTTTCTGCTCGCGCGTCCTTAATTTCACTGCGCGCGGATAAACCGCTACCAAAAGAAAACAAAATAAAAACAAAGCTGGCAGTATTTCTCACCGGCGTCAGTAGTCCAGAAACGTGCCAATCGCCACAATCAATGGCAAGCGTTGCGCCCAACGGCACAGGTCATCGGCCTCACCAACGATCCAGTCCTTACATGAAGTAGATAAACGCCGCCTCCACCACCAACCACCTCGTCGCCAAACTGAAGTGGCCACGCAGTGATATACCATACGGAATTCAGGTGGTAAGTTAAGTTCTTCTTTATTTTAGATATGTAGTACAGGGAACAGGTCCATCAGCAATCACACCGAGGTTCAACTGACACAGGTAGGTTCCACGCATCTCAGACGTAATAGAACCCACCAGTGTCATAATGCCTCAACACTCTACTAAAGCACGAGCACACACAACAGGACATCTAGCTATGTACCGCTAGATGTGAAGTCCAAGGTCTCTAGATGAAGAATCTTTAATTCTTGATGCTTTTGAAGGGAAAGCACAAACAAAGGTTTTTACCATCTCACAAGCCGTTGGGGCTGAAGTGTTGAGACTGGAATTGGGGATTTATTTATTGAACTTCCAGGTTGAATTATTAGGTATTACATTGTTAAAATCACTAAATCTAATTTTTGTTTGTGGCACCTGAATGTCAAAAATATTTATTAATTCAATTAAAAATAATTTAGCTTCTAGTGAATGGCAGCATCGTGTACAGCTGTGTTCTAAATCTGATTGGAATTGGAATTTCCAGTCAGTTTACTGAGCTCATCATTTTTTTGTAAATAAGCTTAAGAGAGTACATGATGGAACTATGGCCCTCATGACAAATTTGGCAGTCTTTTCCAAGGGCCACCAAAGCCACAGGTGCTGAAATACCGCCAGTGCTGGAAGTCTTAAGACCACCCTAATACAACTGATCTCTGACTTCCGCCCAAAATCGGGTGAAATTCCAAAACCAGTCATGCCAGTGGTCGGCGGTGCAAAGGTGGCACCGCCACTGCCACCGGTACTGTCACACCAAAAAGAGACGCACACCGTATTACAACTTGTAGTACGGTGTGGCGGTGTCTAGATGGTGAGGCGCTTCCGGAGGTGGAAGCGCCCGGACCCGTCCCCTCCCAGACGGCCTCCTCGACAAATGAGGTAAGTGGATCATCCAACAGGGGAGGGGTGTGTGTGTGTGAGTGCGTGTGTGAATGTTGTGAATGCGGGGGAGGAGTCGTGTTTGTGGGTGCGTGTCTGCGTGTGTGAGTGATTGTGTGTGGGCGGGGAGGGGGGTGAGTGTGTGAATGTGTGTATGCACATGGTGGAGTGAATGTGTGCATGAGTGTGGTGTTTGTGTATGTTTGTCAGTGTGAATGCGTGTGTATTACGCATTTGCATGGGTGCGTGGTGGTGTTTTGTTTGTGTGTAGCAGTGTGTGAGTGCATGTGTGCGGGTATGTGGACGTGTGTGCGAGTGTATCCTAGTGACAGGAATGCTTATTCCTGTCACCAGGGTTGAAGACCGATGCGACCGCCAGAAAGCTACTGGTGTTCTCCCACCTTGTGATACCACTAGGGGTATCACGCCATCCGCTGTGCTGGAGGAGCTCACCTCTAGCCCGACAGAACACAGTAATGTGGTGGGACGGGTGAAGGCTTGGCGTTTTGGCTTCGGCCAAACCGCCAAACTCCTAATTTGGCGGTATTCACCGCCGGCCCATCAGTGGTGACACTGCCACAGCGGCCCTAGCGGTCTTCAGGCTCGCGATGAGGGTGATTTGAACATAGAACCAAGTTCATAAAGGTAAATTTGATCATAGTGGTATGTTTATGACCAACTTTATCTGTTTTATGCCTCCCAAGAATACACAAAGTGATTTTCGACAGGTGTAAATTAATTTATGAGTGCAGAGGTCTCCACCATAAGTACACAGTTTGCTGCACCTGTAAATCCCATTCAAGGGGTTGGAAGATGGGTGCTCCACAGCATGGTTAGCCTTAAATGTTTGTGAACACCCACGTATGTCAGTTTTTGCATTGACAGTCTCCTGTTCTTTCCTCTTTGTTATTTCTAGAACGTTTAAAAAATATGTGCATGCGAATGCCAAGATCTCCATCAGTACTTTTGCCTACTCTATTTGAGAAACAGGCTCACTACCGTCTGCTGGGAAAAGGTTTAAATAGCTGATTATCTGCTGAGAGCGCCGATCCCCAGTGTGACATCATTTGCTTCAATTTTGCTTTTGAATGTTACTTCCACTTGATAGTCTAAAACGTACCTTGATTCCTGTAGATTGCCATTGCAGTAGGCAGGTCCCATAGAGTTTAGTACAATTTATGCTTCTTTATCCTTCAGTTTTAAATGAAAGGAAAAAGCATCAAATGCTATTACTCAGGAAAGCTGGTGTCCAGACAATACATTTGGCCTTTAATTATTTGCAATTTTATGTGATGTACGATGACACCTTAGCATAGTCATCTGGGTGATAATGCCTAAATTAACATTTTACATAAGTGAACTAAAATACCTGAACTCCCCTTTTCAAAGCCTATTTTCAGTACTCTCTCCAATAAAAAAGAAATCTACAAAAACCTCACAGTCAACAATGGAGCTTGCAAACTTGATTTGCAACCAAGGCAACAGTTGAAAACATGGAGAATTGATATAGAGACGCCCAGAAGGCAGCCCTATGAACTAGCTTCCTCTTCAACCTGGTCGACACATGACTCTTAACAAACAAAACTCAAGACCCAAAAAAAATTATGCATTTAATTTGGGTTTATGGCGGGGGGTACAGACATGAATTTCTGTTGCAATTTTGGGAAATTGCAAGTTATATTTTTATGTGATTCATTCAGCCTTAATGCGCAGGAGGCGTTGTGAAAGTGAAAACAATACTATAGCAGCATTATAAATGACTCTTTCTGCCACCTTAAAACCAGAACCTAAGAACTGGAAGCTAAGATGACAAGAAGAAGAAAACTGCTTTTAGAGGAATTCTAGCTTCCTGTGAAAGGACTGAGGACTTTACTAATGTCTCAAGTACCTAAGATTCTGAAGGTGACTCTGAGGACCAAATAAGCTGATCTTTTTGTAACACCTCAAAGGGGAACGGGGATCATGACTTATCCAGGGTGCTAATTGCCATGAGCCAGGAGTGGAAAGAAGGAAGAGTCCAAAGGAAAGAGTTTGCTGCACTGCACTAAGACTTTGGAAGAGAGCGTAAGCTGTGATCCTGAAGGAAAGGAGGGAACAGCCTATATCTCACTCATAGAAAGAGAACATTTCCTGTGTTTGAAGACAATTGAAGTAGGAGGAAGGAAGTTAGTCAACTTTTGGTTTGGGTCTCAAAAGCTTAGTGCAGCACTGGGACATGTCTACACAGGAAAAATGCAATCAAGGCAATTTCCGATTTCAATTTGTCACTCTCAGAGCATTTGAAGGTAAAGATAACATCACATGTTTAAATTATATAAAACATCCACAACCGGCTTCTCGAAACATTTATTTAGTATAAATAAGGCACACCAAAAATAAACAAAATGACCATATTCACTGAAATAGCCCAGCAAATTACTGGAGAAGGTCTAAGCCTGTGCTTGAGCGTACATTTACATTTGTTGCTGTTCACTAACATTCCCAGAAGTACACTTTGAAAGCTGTGCTAGGCACTGGTTTCCAGGTGTGTTAGACCTGAAAACCTGAGGGTGGTCTTCCCCCAACTTCTTGCCTGCCTCTCTCCATTTTGCTGATGTCATTTTTGCTGGTTTTAGGACTCTACAGACTTTACCACTGCTGACCAGTGCTAAAGTGATTGTTCTCTCTCCTCTAAACATGGTAATAGTGGCTCCTACCCAATTGTAAAATTTTATTTACCTTTAAGTCTCTAGTAAAGTGAACTACATGTGCCTAGGACCTGTATATTAAATGCTACTAGTGGGCCTGCAGCACTGACCCTGCCACCCGCATAAGTAGCCTGTTAACCATGTCTCAGGCCTGCCATTGCAAGGCCTGTGTGTGCAGTTTCACTGCCACTTCGACTTGGCATTTAAAACTACTTGCCAAACCTTAAACTACCCTTTCATTACATATGTCACCACTAAGGTAGGCCCTAGGTAGTCCATAGGGCAGTGTCAGAAGATTACCCATTAAATCAAACTTCCACAGGAGCAGATGCCTTTTACTCAACTCCCTCCAACAGATGCGTGCTCAGACTTTAACTGATTATCTGAACCCTGCATCCTCTAGGGGGGAAGGGGAATGGGAATAGAAAAAGAGAGCCCACCTCCAGATCCAGTTCCAACCTGTATTTCCCACTTGAAGATAGGATATTCAGTGTGTGTCTCTGAAAACCTGTACCTTTCTTTTTATAGGGATTTCTTTAAAGGAAGGACCTGCAGTCAGGTGAAAAGAGCAAAGATAAGTACATTCCTACTGCGCCTTCAACTGTTCAGCCATTCACATTCACCCAATTCTATTGTTCTCCTAACTTGAATATTTTGAGAGACTAGCCTCTCTCTAATGTTAACTTAATATCTTCTTTTCTCCAGGAGTCAGAGGTTTCCAAGATTCTCTGGAGAACAGTTAAAAAGTTCTCAAATATACAAACTACTAATGTATTTTACAGGAAATGAAAACTCCTTCTCAAAGTTCAGTTTTCTCAATCACAGTATCTAGGAGTTAGTCTGAGCACTGAGGTTTGTCTCTAAGGCTGACAAGTCTGCAAAGCAAAGAGTTCTTGAATATATATGTACATATATATATTGGCAAGTCTGAAAATCATACAAAAGGATTCCTTACTGCGGTTGCTTGAATTTCTGTTAAGCCAAAACAAATTCTCCTCAGAAAGCCAATAGCCAGTTGTTGGAAGAAGGAAAAAATTCTGCTTCTTCAAAAGGGAAAAAGTAGCTGGTGTGCACACCGTAACAAGAAACATAATTAATTACTCAAAACTGGAGGAATTCTCTATGAAACGAAGCGCCTCAGGCACATTGCTCATTCTCCCCAGAATGACAGTTGAAGTGCAGGGCTCCCAGAGGGAAACAGCTAGAGGGAATCTTCAGCACGAGACTAAGGTAGAAACACTAGAGCGCTGACTTCACAAGGATTTGCGGCTACCATCTTGAGAGGCAGTTAAACCTGAAGAAGCTAGTTCTAAGTACAGCCTCTGCAAGAGCCACCGGGAGTGAGGACGCCGCTGCAACCAACGTGGGTAAAAGGGAAAGGAGAATAGTTTTTGCTGAGCGAAGAACTTACCAACACTGGCAATAGTTTTCCTAACAGGCAGGGTGCTATGTAAGTAAAAGGCAGGACATATACTTGTAAGTTTTACATGTCCTGGAAGTGAAAAACGCCCAAAGTCATTTTTCACTATTGTGAAGCCTGCTCCTCTCATAGGCCAGCATTGGAAATTCCCTTATATACTTTTACATGGTAATTTCTGATCTGAAAGGAGTGGCATTGTCATGTTTGGTATGGTTGGAATGGTAGTGAGAAATCCTGCTTACTGGTGAAGTAAGATTTAGCATTACTATTTGAGAAATACCACTTTTAGAAAGTAGGCATTTCTCTGCACGTACTGCCCTCTGTACCTTCCATCCTGTATCCAATTCACGTTTGGTCTGTGCTTGTTGACAGCTCCCATTGTGCATTCCACCCATACAGCCATAAATACACAGGACACTCAGCTGCATCTGTATTCATCTGCATACTGATGGGTCACCCTGGGAAGGAAGGGTGGAGGGGCTCTCACTTACACTTCAAAGGCTAGTGGCCTGACCCCACACAAAGGACTGATAACCCCCCACAGATATCCTGGCAGACAGGACTGGGTTGAAAGGGGAACTGGTGCACTTCAAAACCACTCTTTGAAGTGTCTCCCACTTCAGAGGCACATTTGGGTATATATACTGGGTCTATGATCTCCTAAAATCAGACAATTCTGGGCCACAACTAGACTCTGTCAGAAAGACTGCAGTGCTTCCCAAAGGACTAATCTGGACTGCTTTTCTGGAAAGACTGCTCTCCTGCTTGTTGCCCTGCTGCCTGCTGCTCCTTGACCCTGCTGAAAGGACTTTGCCTTACACCCACAAGTGATCTCCAGGGGCTTTTCAGGTAGCCTTCTGTTACAAAATCTCAGGGCCATCAAAGACTTCACATAAGAGAGGAAATACACTGTGCCATAAAAATCAATGCAACACCTGCAGAATCAACGCAGTGCCTGTCTCGTGGCTGAAAAACGGACACAGCGCCTGCAGAATCGATGCAGCACCTGATTCATCATCACAGCATGTTTGGACTTTCCACGCCTCATGGGCGTCAGTTTGTGATCAAATCCTGCACCGCAATAAGGAACCAAGGCTGTCCACCTGGAAATCGAGGCATCACCTTGCCTGAGAGATAAGAATCGGAACATCACCTACGCCGCACCAGAAAAATCGATGCATCACTTTACTTTCCAGCACCTCATTTCCTCTGGGGCCCTCAGTGTCTTTATTTTTGACACATCCCAAGTACTTTGTGCTAAAGAGATACATCCTTTGATTCCTGTGGATTAAGTTTTACTTAAACCTCTAAAAAGTGATATCTTGACTTGTGTACATAAGATTTTTGGCATTTTGGTCTTTTTTATTCAGTTAAATAATATCTATTTTTCCAAACTGGTTAGAAGTACTTTTGTGGTGTTTCACTGTGTTACTGTATAAGTTATTGGACAAATACTTTACACATTGCCTTTTAAGTTAAGCCTGCCTGCTCTGTGCCAAGCTACCAGAGGGTGAGCACAGGACAATTTAGGTTGTGTTGTGACTTACCCTGACTAGGATTGTGGTCCCTACTTGGATGGGAGGCATACCTCTGCCAGCTAGAGACCCAGTTTCTAACAAGGTATAATTCTCTGAATGTCATATGAGGTTTTTAAAGGCATTATATTCCCTCTTTGCAAAGTCTTCCATAGCAAAGCAGTCTGCACAGGGGGAATGGAATTATCTGTGGATAAAGTACTTCTGCTACACCCCAACCAAATGTTGGGTTGATCTGTTCTCTTTCCCACTCTGGAAGCAAAGTTACCCAGCCCAGTGCTAGAGTAAATCTCAGACCAACTTCAGGTTGGAAGGGGGCAGAGAGGGTGTATGAGGGTTTTCCCAGACTTCAGAGGGAAACAACACATTACAACACCATTTTACCAGTGTCTGAGTGGGATATACATGTGCAGATTTCTCTGCAATTGTAAAACCATTTACTCCTGCCAGGAATATGTTGGTGACTTGCTAGAAGGCACACAAGAGGTACATTTGCTCATGAAATTACTGTTATGACCAGGGGTGGCCCCTCCATGGGAGTGGAGGAGGGTCGCCCGCTAAAAAAATGACCCCAGAGCTGAAAAATAAAATAGTAATAAACTTAATTTATTACCATTTTATTTTTTACCACCCCATCCTGAAACGAGTGTCAGGACGGGGCAGGGCAATTGCGACTGAGTGGCAGCAGGGAGCTGAGCACTATGTTTAATGTGCGCATGTCCCTTTGGCCGTCTGGCTTGCAACAGCCAGCCTGACATGCGCACTTTAAACTTCTCTAACCCAGCTGTCTTAAGACAGCTGGGTTAGAGGAAGCACAGGCCTCCAGGGGTCTTGTGAGCGCTGAGAGAGGCTGCTCCCTCCAGCCCTGATGCTTCTTTCATGCTAGTTACCAACATGAAAGCAGCGTCAGGATTGGTTAGTGCAGTTTCCTGGGTCACGCGTTGGAGCTTCAAGGAGAGTCGGTGAGAGGAAAAGAGGATGCCATAGGGTAAGTGCCTTTTGTATGGGCGAGCACAAAGTGCTCTGTCTATTCTGAAATCTCTCTTTGGGCTTGAAAACACGCCCATGCCACGTCAGTCACTTACATTGGTTGGTGGGCTTGCTTTTTAAAATCCGCTTGCTTTCATTTGTGAAAAGCATGCATACGTCATGCCTTTTCCGATGTTTAGCTCACCTACACAGCACCGGTAAAGTACCAAAAACATACCAGGTTCAATGTTTTCAGCCTGGAGTCCGGACTACTTTATCTGTTTATTTTCCACGCAGCGCGATCGTCCTGCATTTTACATAGGGCGATCGCGCTGTGTTTTTTTGTGCTTTACAACGCTAATAGCTCTAACTCGAACAAATGGAGACCCGTTGCATTGAAAATGCTTGTTTTATTTATTATTCCCCCTGCCTTCCCCCCCCGAACACCCTCTTCCAATTGTAAATACACCTCAGCCACCACTGGTTATGACTGAAGTTATCGTTGTGAATCTGCCACAGAGGGTTTTACAGAATCAGGACTGGTGGAACTTTATGTTGGAAAATTGTCCTGATAAATGTGAACATTCCACCAGTACAGCCATCCAGCCAGTCTGGTGTAATCGCTACATTCACCTGTTTAGGGATTTTGTGTGTTTCAGAGTGTGACACCCATAGAAGTTTGTGAACAGCCACAAATACTTTATAAATCGGTCCCTAATAGGATGTGAGAAATTAATGGCATTTGGGCAGACAGAGATTAAAGGGGAATTCATGTGGGTTGTTCAGTGTTCAGTGAATCAGAAACAATGTTCAGTGCTTAGCAGATACATACATTCAAGGATTTGTAAATTTATCAGTCTATGCAATACGTTCTGTGGCCCATTAATATGCTTTTCTGCTGAAATATCTGAGAGCGATTTCACTGTAATGAAAAAAAATGATTGACGTGTTGACACATCAAAATGAAGCATGCACAGTCCTGATTATTTTAGCATTTATACTATACAAATCTACAGGAACAGATGATGAGAATGAATGGCGTACAGGCATGGAACGTAGTTTATTGGCAATCGCATTTAATATTAGTCCTTGCTGGTAAAAACCTGCAATTATATTTTATCTGTCACATGAGGTCACAGAAGGTTTGCCAATATGAGCTACCAGAAGCAATACTGACATTGTGAATGCAACCTACATCTCTGCCACTTGTGGTGATGGAGTTGAACGTTGCAGGTTGACAAAGAAGATAACTTAAAGAAGAGACATTGCAAATTGAAGTTAATTCCATTACCAAGCTGCATGTGGAAGGAATGAGTAAAAGAGGGTAGGTCACTTTAATTTGAATATAGCTTTCAGAGTGAGGAAATGAGCTAAACGGAATGAACGGGAATCAAGAGTTTTTTTGAGGACCGAAAACCCTGTGCGGCCAACTCTCAAAGCATTTATCTTTACAGGAAGAAAAGCTACCTTAGTACTCTTTTACATACTTTTACATGCCTTTTTGAATCGGTCCAAAAAGTCAAACTCCATTTTAGTAAAAATGCAAGGAAGGATGTCTTGGGGCCAATTCACAAAGGCTTGCAAGAGTAGTAAGAGTACTACAGAAGTAGGACTGTACATACTCCAAAATGCTTTTATCACTGGGCCGCACGATATTTAGGGGGTCATTCTGACCCTGGCGGTCATGGACCGCCAGGGCCAACGACCGCGGGAGCACCGCCAACAGGCTGGCGGTGCTCCCATGGGCATTCTGACCGCGGCGGTATAGCCGCGGTCAGAAACGGGAAACCGGCGGTGTCCCGCCGGTTTCCCGCTGCCCAAGGGAATCCTCCATGGCGGCGCTGCAAGCAGCGCCGCCATGGGGATTCCGACCCCCTTACCGCCAGCCTGGTTCTGGTGGTTTTGACCGCCAGAACCTGGCTGGCGGTAACGGGTGTCGTGGGGCCCCCTAACAGGGCCCCACCAAGATTTTCAGTGTCTGCCAAGCAGACACTGAAAATCGCGACGGGTGCAACTGCACCCGTCGCACCCCTTCCACTCCGCCGGCTCCATTCGGAGCCGGCATCCTCATGGAAGGGGGTTTCCCGCTGGGCTGGCGGGCGGCCTTCTGGCGGTCGCCCGCCAGCCCAGCGGGAAACTCAGAATTACCGCGGCGGTCTTTTGACCGCGCAGCGGTATTCTGACGGCGGGACTTTGGCGGGCAGCCTCCGCCGCCCGCCAAAGTCAGAATGACCCCCCTAGTCTTGCAGGTACAAGATTTGGGCCATTATTTAAAAAAGAAACATTAGAGTATGAATGGATCTGATGTTCACATTTGTTTGAAATACAAAAAAAGGCTACAAGGGTGAGCCAGAGAAAAGGGAAGAAATAGACCGATAGGTGAACAGTGTAGGCTTGAAGGTGGAATCAATATGCTGAAAATCGCCAGCAGGTTTGCTAGACAGTGGATAGGCATGTAATCCCAATTTTATGCCACGACCGGAGGCTCCTATTATGCTTTCTTTTCCTGCTTTATTTTAACAGCAGCCAAGAAAAACACCAATCCCAAAGGTTTGCGTAACAGGCAACCAATGGGAGAACAAGAATAATAAACTAACCAATCATGACACTATACACGATAAGATATACCAATCCTGACTGCAGGCAGCCCTCTTTTCTTGCTGCTTGCAGTCAAGATAAGTATATCTTTTGGTGCTCTGTATAATTCATGGTATTTGTTTATCATTTACTGTGTGTTTAACTATAGCTTTTAATGTTTAACTGTGTGTAACGTAGCGCGCGTTTGCGCTTTCATTTTCGAAAGTTGAAGATTTCTTAATACTATCTTATTCGCGCGCGCGAAGCGAAGCGTTTTCCCAAACATTTCCCTTTGCTCGCGTAGCGCCGTTAACGTTCTATTGTGAGCGTCGGCTGACGCGAGTTGAGTTATACCCGAAGTCTTTCTCTCGCTCCGCTTCAGAGCGCAGCTCCTTTGAAGCACTCTTCTGCCGGTTCAAATCTCGTCTTTCTTCCGCATCCGACAGTGATTCAAAGCCTCATTTCGGTCTCCTTCTGTTCAGACTGTTTTCACCCGCTGACTCAGCCACTTCCTTGTGAGGCGTGGCTTTAGCGTTTCTGCCTCTCGGTTGGCAGATATTTGGTGAGTCACAGTTTCTTTTTCTCAAGCCCTTCCCCTCAGATTTTTAACCCCTTATTTACCAGTTTTGCTCTCTTCCCTACAGTAAAATGGATTTGTCAGATTTCTTCTCAACAAATGATGACTCTGAAGAGGTTTTTTCTACCAACTTAAATAATTTTATCCAGTCTTCAGTCAAAAAAGCAGTTTCTGCTTCTATGGTTAAAATTTCTAAGCAAATTCAGAATACTTTGTCTTCCTGTCTCTCCCAATCACATTTGGCCCATTCTGCGGGGGAAAGCAGAAAGCGCAAAGCCGCGGAGGCTTCTATATCTAATCAAGCAAATGCCTCTTCTGCGCTGACGGACTGTGAGTCAAACTCACTCAGGATAGAGGGCGAAGCTCCTCACAGGCCTCCTATTACGGAGGGGAATAAATCCATGGGTACGAAAAGTAAAGCTAAAACAAAAAACCTATATCTAAGACCCATAAGATGGTGATTGAGGATATTAGAGACCCAGATGACGATGGGGATGACATTGATTCCAATACAGACAATGAGGATACTAACACCTCTGATTTTTGGATTGGGCCTCCTCCCAAAAAGACAAAAGCGGTCATTCTGACCGCGGCGGGCGGCGGTAGCCGCCCGCCATGCGGTCACCGCCATCTGGCCGCACCGCGGTCAAAAGACCGCGGCGGCCATTCTGGCTTTCCCGCTGGGCCGGCAGGCGCCCGCCAAAGGAGCGCCCGCCGGCCCAGCGGGAAAGGCCCTGCAACACAGGAGCCGGCTCTGAATGGAGCCGGCGGTGTTGCAGGGGTGCGACGGGTGCAGTTGCACCCGTCGCGATTTTCACTGTCTGCTACGCAGACAGTGAAAATCATGCTGGGGCCCTGTTAGGGGGCCCCTGCACTGCCCATGCCAGTGGCATGGGCAGTGCAGGGGCCCCCAGGGGCCCCACGACACCCGTTCCCGCCATCCTGTTCCTGGTGGTAAAAACCGTCCGAAACAGGATGGCGGGAAGGGGGTCAGAATCTCCATGGCGGCGCTGCAAGCAGCGCCGCCATGGAGATTCAGCCCAGCCAGGGGTAATCCGGCGGGAAACCGCCGGATCCCCTTTTCTGACCGCGGCTTTACCGCCACGGTCAGAATGGGCACTGAAGCACCGCCAGCCTGTTGGCGGTGCTTCCGTTGCCCGTGGCCCTGGCGGTTTAGGACCGCCAGGGTCAGAATGAGGCCCAAAATCAGCATCAGCTGATCAAGCACACTCCGCCCTGCTGGATTCCGATGGCAATCCCATGTTTGATCCTGGTTTAATTCATCACCCCAATTCTACTGAATGGCTACCTTCTGAGCACGTTTCTAATTATATTTTAGCCAAATTACGTCTTCCCCTAGATAAGCAAGTACGGGCCAAATTACGTTCTGAGTGTCCCAGGCCCTCCATTCCCCTACACATTACTGCCACTCCCTATATAGATCCGTCAATAATAACCCTTTTCTCTAAATTCGGGAAAGATCCCCGCAAAGGGGTAGACAGAGCCTGGGCCCTCTGCCAGGATAAGGTTCTTGATATGGTCGGTCCCTTAGTCCGCATTTTTGATTTAGCGGAATCTGCAAGAATCAATGACTATCCTATAGATCCTGAGGAATTGTCCCTCTGGATTCAGAGAGCTTTCTGTTTGCTTGGCAATGCAAACTCGGCTATGACGCATGAACGTCGCAAAGGACTTTTACTTAAGTTAGATCCTAAGCTAGCGAATCTGGCAGCTATAGATCCACGATCAAAAGCTGATGGCTTGCTCTTTGGGGACTCTTTTATCAAAGAGTTGAGTAAATATGTTACCACCTTTGCCTCACTAGACAAAGCGCAGCAGTCCCTTAAAAAAGTTTTCAACATACGGGTTTTTGCCAGGGCCGGTAGAGGAAGAGGCCGGTCCACCGGCCGGTCCTTCAGAAATCAAGGCTTCAGAGTCTCTTACAACTACCAACAACAAGAATTTTGGCTGCACTTCAACCGCCAGCGTTCCAGAGGGTTCAGAGGCAGAAACCAACTCAAGCCCTACAACAACTCAGGTAAGCCAATTTTCTGGCCATCTTTCTGTAGGGGGTCGTCTAAAGGTTTTTCTTCACAAATGGAAAGAGATTACCTCAGATCCCTGGGTTCTCAACACCGTCAAAGGCTATTTAATAGAGTTTTACGATACACCCTACCAAACATCTCCCCTTCCACCTCTCATCTTTGCAGAGGAGATGTCAAATCTCATCTCTGCCGAGATTCAAGATCCCCTTCGAAAACGAGCTATTCAACCAGCTCGTCCTCTTCCATCCAGCTTTATAAGCCCCCTGTTTTTAATAATCAGGAAAAACAAAAAAAATCAGACCAGTCATCAACCTCAGACAATTCAATCAATTCGTCGCTTATCGACATTTCAAGATGGAAACAATTCTTCATCTAAGGGACTCGCTTCTTCTGAACGACTGGATGGTCCGACTGGACCTTCAGGATGCCTACTTAACAGTACCCATTCATTACTCTCACAGAAAGTTTCTGCAGTTTCAATGGCAACATCAAACCTACCAATTCACTTGCCTGCCCTTTGGGCTTTCATCGGCCCCTTGGTGTTTCACCAAGTTAATGAAACCTATTGTAGCTCTTCTCCGATCTCAAGGTTTCAGAATGATAATCTATCTAGACAATATCCTCCTCATGCATCAAGACATCGCTATTCTTCGGTCTCAACTGTCCTACACTATATCCCTCCTTTCAGATCTAGGTTTCATAATCAACAACGAGAAATCAATATTAGCTCCGTCACCGTCCTAGGTTTTCTAGTCAACTCCTCTCAAGGCCTTCTACAACTCCCAGATTCAAAAATAAAAGGCATCAAATCAGAGATAACCCTATCTTTACAGCAGACTTTTCTCTCCCTAAGGTCTCTTGCAAGGATTGTAGGGCTTCTTTCTTCCTCGATTCAGGCAATCTTTCCAGGTCCTCTCCACTATCGGGCTCTTCAGAGATTAAAGATTCGTCATCTGCGCAAAGGTCTTGCTTATTCAGGTTTCATCCCCCTCGATCTCGAATCCCGTACAGAACTTCAATGGTGGCTAGACCATCTAAAAGCCTGGAATGGCACGACCATCTTTGCCTCAGCCCCAGATCTTGTCTTAGAGTCCGATGCAAGCCTAACAGGTTGGGGCGCAAGGTGTGATCAAATATCGACTGGAGGCACATGGTCTCTTCAGGAGTCTTCATTGCACATCAACTGTCTAGAGATGCTTGCAGGCTCCTTTGCAATCAGAAGCTTCACCAAAAACAAAGTCCACTCTTCAGTACTGATGCGTATGGACAACCTCACGGCAGTCAAATACATCAATCATCTCGGCGGCACCAAATCCAAACCTCTAGCCGAACTAGCCAAAAATTTCTGGGAATTCTACCACCACCGAAAAATGTCATTTCGAGCAGAATACTTGCCAGGTTCGCTCAATTCAGTGACAGATTGGTATTCCCGTCATCTTTCCGGCTCCAGCGACTGGAAACTTCACTCTTTGGTCTTCAACTCTCTTCATTGCAAATGGGGTCCTTTTCATATAGACCTCTTCGCATCCCGTCTAAATACTCAACTTTTAATTTCCTTCAGGAAACCTTATAAACCGGTATCTTCTCCTACCCTGGCACGTTGGGTTAAATGGGTAATGCCACTAGCTGGCATCGATACATCAAAATTTGGAGCCCATTCTGCTAGAGGAGCTATGGCGTCAAAAGCCTTTTGGGCTGGATCACGTTTGGAAGATATCCTAAGATCGGCAGATTGGTCAAATGATTTTATTTTTCGCACATTTTATTGTAAACCCGTTAATACAGCAACTTCTGTAGTAATTAACATGCTTTAAACAAGCATAATAGGAGCCTCCGGTCTTGTCATAAAATGTACATTTTCCAAGTAATTTATGATGGAAAGTCTTAATTTTATTAAAGACACGTAGGCAAGTATTATCCCACCGCTTACTGTACTAATGTTGTTCTATTTTCCCACCCTTTTAGTTGCTACCAACGCTCCAGTGTCTACTTCAAGCTAAATCATCGGATGCCGTTTCTACTCAAAGTATTCCTTCATTCCAATCATCACTGAATCTGGATTCCTCTGTTAACCATCCTGTCAAGTGTTACTCCTCGCCTACTCTGGACAGAATTCAAGACTTGCTTGCATTTATTCTAGCAATATGTTTAACTTGTTGTATTTTACCTTTGTTTAAATCATTCTCTTGACTGTCTCTCGGTTGAAAAGAGGGCTGCCTGCAGTCAGGATTGGTATAGCTTATTGTGTATAGTGTCGTGATTGGTTAGTTTATTATTCTTGTTCTCCCATTGGTTGCCTGTTACGCAAACCTTTGGGATTGGTGTTTTTCTTGGCTGCTGTTAAAATAAAGCAGGAAAAGAAAGCATAATACTCGCCTCCGTGTCTTTAATAAAATTAAGACTTTCCATCATAAATTACTTGGAAAATCTACATTCCATTCTACCCTGGCAGAGGCCTTAGCAGGCAGGGAGGGCCACGCTACCTAAGTCAGGATGGGAATTCTTAATTAAAGGCTTGGGGCTGTATTACATAAAGTGAGAACAGAAAATGTTAACTTAAAACAGGTCTCTAAACTATTTTGAGAAGCCTGGTGTCTTAAATATTTGAAAATCTAGAGCAGTGGTAGTGTACCCAGTGCTTAATTTGAACCAGTGGTTTCTGGTGCTGGGCACCGGCACTTTATTATCTACACTGGCTCTAATGACAGTCCTCCATATGGTGGCGCTTTCTGTAAAATTTTGAGAAGAGCAGAAAACCAGTATTTAATAATTCAATGTACATTCAAAATACCTGGCACCATTGCCATTTTTATAGTTTCTGGGGGCCTGTAGTAATCAGAATTGCGACACTTGTACAAGTGAAATGATTACTAGTTATGTTGCCACTGTTATTGGCAGCGCTGTAGAGGCAGTGGGTGAAGCAAGCTGCAAAGGCCCTCCTTTTTCTTTTTTTTTTTTACTTTTTAAAAATTAAGCACTGACTGTACCAACCTAGACAATGGTAAATGGTTGCTTGTCATAGGAAATTTAAACACGTGCTGCTTTTGGTTGGAAATGTAGCAGCATTTGTTGCTATCTCTGACACTTTAACATAAATACCAGAACAAAAGACAATAACATAAAATGCAATTTAACACCACCGTTAAAATATAACAGGGCAACACAACAAAACGACCAAAACATTTCTCAACACAACCACAGTACAATAAAACATCACATTGCAATAATGCAACACAAAAGCACAACAGTGCAAAAACATATTACCACAACAACAAAATGCAGTCCAACAAGTAGGAACACATTCCTTTGACATCATCATGTCCTGAAAACTGCTTTCATAATACGGTGGTAATAGGTGTTTCTACAAGCCACTGCCTTACTTACCACAAAGGAACAAAATAGTGAAGTCAAAATTGTTTTGTGATCTGACACGTGGTTTACACCACCTTGTACACTGTCTCTTATCAACTGGAAGGGATAATTATATATTTTTGCTTAAAGTGTAATTAAATGTGCTGCCTTTCACTGGAAATTAGCACACATTTTGAAGTCTGCAAATTAATTACCTACCACAGTAGAAGGGAATTTCAAAACCCCATGCCCAATTTCATTTTACTGTTGTGTGTTAATTTGTTTTTATGTTTTTACATATGTTTCTGTGTTGGTATGCTGCTTTGTTGTTGCTGTGGGTTGTGTTCTTGCGGGGAAATGCTTTGTGATTTGTATGTCGCTCTGTTGTGTTGGTGTGTTCTATTATTTGGGTGGGTGAAGTTGGGAATAATCAATCTATACTTTAAAAAAAAAAATTATTGAAATTTCATGCAACCCACTGAAAAGGAAGCATTAGAGGCATAGCAGAAACGCATATAAGAAGACCTGCCAGTGAGGTGGCTTCAAGGATCCATTCATCCGTTGGCTAGCTCAGGGAGATCAACAACATTAAATCTGAAATATTCTCAATGTAGTACTAGGTGACCAGTGACATATTACATATGAATACATGCTACTGCATACCATTTTACAGGCATCTAAGTTGCACAAAGTCTTAGTAAATAAGCTTGCCCAGGATTGGCCGATCATTATGTAATATGGAGTAACACTGTCTGCACAGTCGACATTGAATTGGCAATCCTGTCATATATTTTCACTTGACTTGTGTTCTCTCCACGCATAGGGCCAAGCAGATAGTAAATGGTCTCCAGACGTCCTAAAGTCAAGATCTATCAGGGCCCAGTATACACCTAGTTGTTCCTGACAATGCACAGTGTCCTTATAGCAGCATTTCACTTGGGAAAAAGGTCCACACCCCATTGTATTAATACCCTGCGCTTTACCAATAGGAGCATCAGGGCTGTGAGCCGTAACATCCCAACCGGGGCATCTTTAACATAAACCTGTGAAATGAGTTGAATGGGAGTAGCTGTGACCTCATCAACTATATCACATTCTACCGAAGGACACCCTTGTGCACAGCAATATCAAATGCTTAACATCAGAAAAGTCAGGCTACACTTGAATATAGGTACGTACCTTGATGGTATAGGGTCAGATGCACTAATTCATTTTGCAGTTGCAAACCATGCAATTTCCCAAAATCACAGAACTTGTGGCCACAAAATGTTTATTGGTATGTACTAAGCTAATTGTATTGATTTGGTAATGGGTTTACGCATTGCAAAATGTGTTTACAAGTGGACACCAAATCACAGTTTGGAAGGGGCCCAATTTGGAAATTTACTGATTCCTCAACTGAGATGATAACCCATTTGCAAAGGGGCACAATTTGGAAAGTTGCCAACTCCTCAGAGGAGATGGTAATCCATTCGCAATAGGGATGAAGTAACCTTTTGTAAATGTTGGAAAAAGCTTGTCTGGGAGTAGTCAGTGGTCCTCTGGACTACTGCCAACGCTGAAACAAACTTTGAAAAAATGCAAACTTTTTTTTAATACATCCCCATTTCCATTAAGGAAAAGAGGCTGTTTTTTAATTAAAACAATCTTGCTTTATTTAAAAGAAATCACTGACATGGTGATGTGCTGAGCATAGCAGGCCACCATCACTGTGGCAACTCCAGATTTGAGTGAGCTGCTGTAAGGATGAGGCTTTTTTCAGGTTTTCCCCCACCACTTTTTGCCCCCAGTTGGTCTATTAGCTACTGGCTTTTCGACTTTAAGAGCGCACTGAGGCCGGCTAACCAGACCTCAGCGCTAGAGTTCTGACCCTATGCAACGTATATGTTGAATTGGATACACCCAATTAGCAAGTCCTGACTTACTTATAAGTCCCTAGTATACTGAACTCAGAGCATGTAAGCAGAGTGTCCACTCAGGGCTGCAGCACTGTTTGTATCATCCCTCATGTGACAAGATAAAAAAGGGCTCTCAGCTTGCCACTGCAGACTGGAAGGAAAATGCAAAAGCAGCTCTTTGAACTAGTGGAGTTTGGACACTGATCTGCATGCCCACCTCGGGGAAACGCTGATCCCCGACCCCAGTATGAAGCAGAGACTCCAAGGGTCAGTTAGCTATCCCCCAGAACAGCACTGGGGACATTAGAGCTGAAGGAGCCCAAGACGCACCTCTGGTAGCCATCGAAGAACTCTTGCCAATACCAGATACCAGGCACACCCAAGGTCAATTCAGAGATAGCCCTTGGTGGTGCAACTGTGTTTGCTGGACTTGTGAGTGTTGGTTGTGACCAGAGTTGTCAACCAAGAAGGACACCAGCCTCCATAAAAGTGTTGCAAAAGTGCAAGGCCTGCCTCAGCAGCTCCTTGAATCCTTAAAATGACTTCATGGGACCCTGAAATCTGTGGACCGAGGACTCAACCGGAATTCACTTCCATGGACCGCACAGCATATGGAGCATTCTTGAGCATTCTTGAGCATCTTTGAGGCTGCATTCCTCAGCATCAGAACCACACCATTATTTTCTATGGCAGTCATCCTGTACAGTTTGGATCTTGCTCTCAAAAATAATTTGGTGGCCAGGTAATTGCCCAACGTATCCTCTCTGCACCCCAGGACCTCTCTCCTGCCAGACTTGGTTGCCCAATTTTGGCTAGAGTTGCCAAACTAACTTTCCAAACTTTTAAAAAGTTTGAAAGTTTTTGTTGACCAATACTTGTTTACGGTTGATGCTAAAGTTATTTATTCCTTTAAAATTCTATATCTCTGGAACCCTCTTGTGGATTTTGATGATCAAGGTCTCTAAAGATTCATAAAAATCGATTCTATTTTTCTAACTTTGTGTTTTGTTTCTTTCCAGTTGTGTGACTTTCCTATTCTGTTGTTTGGTGTTGCTAAATGTTTCACACATAGTATCTGTGCTAAGCCTTACTGCTCAGAGCCACAGCTACCCAGGGTTGAGCTGACCAATAGGTAAACATACCGAAACACCGAACCTGTAGATGATGCACTGCCCCACACCATAGGCAAAACTGGAGTCCACTGCTGGCATGGCTTCTACTTGCGGCTGCTTGTCAAACTTGCAGGAATCACTGCGGGTGTGTGGTGTCTCAAATACCATATATGCAGCCCCACAGTCCTGCAGCCCCTGCAGTCTTTCTTGGGGATCTGGCCCTTGTGATGTGAGCATGGGAGCCTTAGTTCCGCAGGGGATGGTGGCAGTGGGTGGCGGTCAGGGAAGTCTACTCACTCTTTGGCTGCCCCACACAGTGCTGTGTCTCTGGGAGCATTCCTGAAAGCTGCTATTGTGTGCCAGCCTTGGGTAAGGAAGTCCGCCACAATTACCAGGAAGCTCCTTCCTGCAGTCTGCAACCTATTGTTGCAGCTCCTCATGGAAGTAGCATGCTTCAGAGCAAGCTCAAGTCTAAGCCTAAGCCTAAGGTCAGGAGGTGAAGGAACGTGAAAGTGAGTGAAGGTGGGGTTATAGGTCTGAAGTTGGTTGCTGGCTGTGTGTTAGGGGAAAGCAGTGAAATGGTGTGAACACAAGCACCAGGTGTTGCTCCCACGATAAGTGGAAGCAGCCGAAGTTAGGCCGGTGTGGCTTGCTCATCTGAGGGCCTCTTCTTACACCACCCCACACTGCCCCTCGTACGCCCGCAAGGAGTAAGCAAAAAACCATACATACCTTCCCTGGCCTAAACCCAGCTCTCATGCACATCACGGCGGTCCCATCTTCTTGAGTATCCAATAGCCTGATCACAACATACCTCACTGTACAGCAAGCCCCACTCAAGGACGTTTCTTGCCTGTATATGTAGTGTTGCAACATTTGAAATACCTTCAGGACTGACAGCCCTGAGGGACTATTAGGGTACTTGGCATGCTTGTGCCCCTTCCCTCTCCACTCTGTGGCACCCTGCCATTATGGAAGATGAGGCGGCGCTTATTCTAGCAGCTGGCCCAAAGGTTCCCAAAGTCCTCATCCAGGAACCTGATGGCAAATTGCATACCATCCACACCCCAGTGAGCCTCACCTCTCCCCCAGTCATTCTGTGCTTGCGAGTCCTAGTTTGGCTAACCAGAGGACTTTTACATCAAAAGCTCTAGTGCACCTTTCTGCCCCCTGTGTCGCTCTCCCTTAAAATTTCAGCAGAGCTGATGTTGATCATGAAAGCACAGTGCAGCTATCCGGGGAAAGAGGTAATCCTGTGGATTGGGCAATTTCTGGAAGTAACCTTATCTCACGGCACTACAGCAGCGGCACAGGCCATGGGGAGGTCAGTGATACACCTCCAGTTTTGGTGGATGTAGCCGACAATGAGCAAGACGATTTGCTCTTGCTACAAGAGATGGAGTTGATCCTCCTCAGCCCCTTTTGACCATCTGAATCAAGCCTGAGCAGGGCCCCTAAGAGTGTGGCTTTGAGTGACAATATCCACTTACTTTCTCCAATTAATGTATCCCTCGCCAAATCACAACCATTACTTGAGCGAAAATCTCAAGTCCAGCCAGAATCGGTCCTCTCGACTCCACTCAAAGGTGATTCCTGAGACTCGTCTTCTGTTTCACATGGGCGAATGCAATGCCAGGAAGATAGTGTTAGTGTGGAAACTGAAAACATTCCCCAAAGGACATTACATGCTGCACCGTGGGTAGCTAGCCTAAGGGATGGACAAAGTGACAGTGCAGCCCACCCTGTCTTGCAGCCCCACTCTTGGACTCTGTTCTTCAGAGCCTGGATGTAATTTCCTCAGCCCTTAAATTTCACTCTGACAAATTCGAGCTTCAGGTGGAACTACTTAACATCCTGTCCGTTCATGTTATGGGCATTGGCAATAAATTAAAAGCCTTTAAAGAAATGGTCCTCAGAGTGCAGGCTGACCCCGTGACACGATTTTCTCACCTCTGACCGTACTCTCCGCCATCCTGGAGAAAGTTAAAGACTCCAGTTTGTGGCAAGAAATCATTTCACTAGGACATGCCACCCAGAAGAGTCTACTCCAGTCTACATCAGCAGTGCTGATTCCAAAATGGACCCACATGACCTTCTCTTTGAATGGCAAAGGTGCTGGGCCCATGAATGAGCCTGCCCATCCCAGCAACGCTCTATTTAGCCCTGGGCCTACAGTCAGTAATACACAGTCCTCAAGGCCGTCGAACCAGGTGCATCCTGCACTGCCTGAATCTCGCATGGCACTTTCAAAGAGTGAGAGGAAACGGTTGAGGATAGCAAGAATGAACCAGGTCATTCAGTGCAAACGTATTAGCCTTCTTGGGGCTAGCACAAATTGTTCCGTTCGGCCAACTTTCAGCCTTACAGTTCAACCTGAGATACAAGCCATCTGAGCATCTACTTCAGCTGTGAGTATGCCATCAGAGGCACACCCACTGCAGCCTGAGATACAAGCCATCTCAGCATCCCCTCCAGCAGTGAGTATGCCATCAATGGGGAAGCAGACCTATCCCATTTTTCAGCCAACTGTGGCCTTAGGGGCACCCCAACCTGAAGCCTGAGCAAACATCCTTAAACAAGACTTAACCTCTAATTTACAGGCTTTCTTCCAGTCTCACCCAGTCTCGGGCATTCTTCTCAGGCAAAGTAAGCAGCCCCTTCTTGGCTCCCAGCAACACCTTGTGTTATTCCCAATACTTCTGTAGAGGGGGCAGGGTCAAACACTCAGTTAGCCATCCATAACCATCTTTATACGGAGGGAGCAGCCTTAAATACCTTCTAATTGGATCAGCCTCAAGTTAATTGCCCCAAGGGCTTGTCAGTCGGTCCCCCACTGCCGCAGGAGACTGGTACTCGGGTGCCCTCTTGTTTGCCTCAGGAGCTTCAGAATAAGTTGATGAACTTAGTTCCATTTACCCACCTGGAGCCTGAGACATTCCCAGAAGCTAGGGAGTTGAATTTAGGTGGGGCATTTCCATCCGAATCAGAGCCTCATAGCCTCTCTTGACTGCATACAAACAAATAAGGGCTGATTCCCCGTTATATCTCTAAAGGTAATCACAGCATACTTAATAGAAGTACTGTACTTAAACTGATAGGAACCCTAGAGTGCCTGGAACATATAACATAAAAAGATCTCAAATTTGTGGAGTTCAAGCCCCACCCAACGAAGCGAGGCAACAATATATCTGTGATTTCCTGGTCTACTCAGGAAATCGCCTCTCAGGTTTGGGAGCACAGGGACAAGTATTTTGACTTGGGTACTGAGGTAGTTTTACAGACTCCACCGCACTATCCAACCCCACTACAGTTGAGTTCTACATATCCTGCCTTCTCCCACAGTGGCGTTCTTAGAGGTGCGGCTTAGCAGAGCGTCTGCAAGTCACCAACGTGTATGTTAATGGATGATCCCGTCAAACTGTTAATCAACCCCTCCCCCCTCGCCAGGCCGGGGTCCCGCTGTTTACAGGAACCCTGTAATGCAGGAAATACTCACTCGTCCTTTATTTCGGGGTCATTTTGTGCTGATCCTAGCCTAATGATAGGGGAAATGAGCATCGATCACCTTATGTTGACTGCAGACAGCACTCTATTCAAACCCAGTATCCTGCCTACCTATCAGGTTCTATCTGAAGAGACCAGCAGGAGCAGTGTGGAATTGCCCCGAGGGACATCTAATCGTTTATGAGCGCCCTTCTACGGTGTACCCGCAGTCTTTCTGATGCAGTTCTTTCATTCTAATGCCCACTGAATCCTTCTAACAGCTGATAGAGCGTTCCGACCTAATAAATTACCTGTATCTGGACGCTCTTGGGTCGATGAATCTTTTGACCAAGTGGGGCTCTCTTCACCCGAGATTAGTCAATTTAATCAAATCAATAATCAATAACGAACATAAGCAATGCCCTGATCAACATAACACTTCACAATTAATCCAGAAAACATTTCGGCGAACCATGACCTTCCGGCCATGAATAACCACACCAGTTTATTCAAAGTTAATGAATTTATTTCCCTATATTAACAAAGCTAGCACGATATAATTGTGTCTCAACACCAAATGATATATGTAAATGAACATTAATAGCTGTCCATAACGGCGAAAAAGATGCAATCTATGCAGCATTTGAATAACAATGCATTCGATGATAGCAACGCAAACCACTAAAACTATAATCTGTAATGAGCTAATTGCATACATTAGTCAGCATAACAAGGTCTCAAATTGCATCGTGCAACAAATGAATCCTCATCTAACCTCAAATTAGCATCTGCATGTGGGATCTCATGCAAAAAAAAATTAGCAACATTGATTTGGAAAACTCCTAACTAGGGCTCTTATCAAAAATCAGCAGTTGGTTACCTAAAAAGAAACACAATGCAATTGTACATTTTCCTTTCATATTTACCAAATTCAATCAGCATTCAAGGAAGTCTTCGTCTCACAGGTACCGGTTTCGATCAGCATGGGACGGGGCAAAGGGGCAGGGTGGACGGGGCAATTGCCTCACAGCGGCAAGATAAAGGGACAAAACTACTACTTTATGCAAAGGGGAAAATCGAAGTTAAAGTCTCTAGGGCGAGAATTTCTTGAAGTCTCTTTCTCTCGATTAGAGAAAGCATCAAAGTCTCATTCAAGATAGCGTTGAACATCAATTGGCATCGTGGAAGATGGCAAAATGACGAGGTCGGCAAGAAAGGCCATAATGGCTGCAATGTAATGGCTAATGGCTGCTGGCGGATAATGGCCTCAATGGGTGCAATGGGTAATGGCTGCTTTCTTCTTGTGCACCAGGTTTAAATAAACAACAGTTCAAATCCAGTAGGGTCTTCCATTGGAGGGTTCATAGGTTGGCTTCAAATTGTCCAATCAAAAACAACAATTCACAAGCTTCTACCTAGGCATACATTATCCTTGGAGTCGGGAACGTAAGTTGCAACATATTTTACCAATTAACTCACTTTCAGAGCTTCCATTGTCTGCACCTGCAGATTGACCTTGGAGCAAAGAAGAAGATGCCAGGCTGGCACGAAACCTTAAAGATAAGCATGTGAACCGATCTCACTGGAAAAGTACAGCTTCAAGCAAGAATACACGTTTTATTAGCACATTAGAAAAACACGAGCATCTAAACCGTGAGACAAGGCAACTAGGCCGAAGCCTCCACTAAAGTTATTCTAAGTTAAAACATTTCAAACAAGCAAATCATGGCACACGTTTACGGTTATGTCAGATTAGTACAATTCTAATACATCACGTTATATAAAGCACGCTTATAAATTTTGGCGAACTACTCTGAGGGCACATTTGTCCCCGTACAATCTTTATTAGTTCGGTTAAAGTCACACTTGATTATTGCGGCACTACTTTTTATGCGCTAATAAATGTAAAACCTTCATTTCTGCGTCATCAATCCCTCCTCTGATGACTACTTGTCATCACACAAAACCATTCCCACAAATTTTATTCCATTAAAATTCTGTCAGTTCTCTTTGCCTTTTAATTCCCCTTGTTCTTGCCTTGTATTCTTCTGCCATTCTTCTCATCATTTTCTCTTCCTTCCTTCTTTTAATTCTTGCCATGATCATTAGTATTCCCCTCTTTATTCCCCAAATCCCAAAGATGCAAATTAGTACTATTAGTATTCCCTGTATTATTTTTAGTAATATTCCATTCCAAATGCCACCAAGCCAATTTCCCACTGAAGCAATTCCCTTTCCAACCTTCTCCCAAACTCCTGGTTCTTTCAATTCCTTCAAGTCTGCACTCTCTTTTGTTAGATTTGCAAGCATTGTTTTAATTTTCACACTGTTGTGTGGTATATACGTGCAACAGTGACGCGCACCAAGCATTTTGCAAACGCCGCCATCCTTTGCTAAAAGAATGTCTAGGGCAAGCCTGTTTTGAAGAGTCATAGCTCTTTCTGCTGCAAGTTCAGCATCCATCAGGATTATAGCACCTGAAAACTTTGTCAACATGTTATCCACTATAGTAGACAACTTTCTTATTTTGATGGAATTCAACACAACTCCCAATGAAGGAATCATGGCTCCAAATATATCTCCTACCACAGCAGCTGTGGTCTCTCTTTTCTGGATACGATGAGATCCAGGCGTCTTTGGAATCACCGATAGGTCATCCAGTTGATAAACCTTTGGGAACACTATACCCAAATAACATCTCCCCCACCATCCCTTTGGAAGACGATAATAGGCATTATGCCCACAAATGTAATATACACCAGGTATGACAGGGTCAAGTCCGTTCAGCATGAATGTCCATTTGGCCTTAAAGATAAACGTATGCTTACATTCACTCGCTCCAACGAAAATGTTATCATAATAAGATTCACCACGATATATACAAAATTTCCCTACATGCCAAGCGTCTAAAGCTATTTTCCCTTGTGTTTTTATTGCGGCAAAAGCATAATTATCTACTGAAGTCCTCTTACTTAGCTCTTTTTCTAGTTTCACATTCATTTGTGCCCTTCTATCATCTGTGCGATCTAAAAAGCTTATTTCTACTGCAGAGAGCGAGCAGGTAAGGTTTTCCCTATGAGCGTGAGCTGTTTCAAAACGTTGCATTGGCTCGAAAAATTCCCTCATTATTTTAGCATCCCAATCTTTAGCAATCTGGCTTAGTTGCGTTATTATAGGAACATATGCAAGGGTAACATCATAATTTGAGTAAAAATACTGTATGTTAGTTTGACCATAAAATCTAGAAGTTACTAAACTACATGTAATCCCATATGTAAGAGGCATGTGGTGATAAGTCACCCCTTCCGTTACCGATGTCGGTATCTGTGTACACACATAACAATCTTTCGCATCCATAGTCTCAACATATTCTGTTAGCAGGCGATAGAAAACATTATACGAAAGTTCCTTCTTATCATGCAAGTGTCTCTCATCTAATTCTAGTCTTTTCAATGCGGTTAGTTCAGTGACAGTAACAGGAGCAGAAGTAGAAGCATCAATTTTCTCATTCTCACCCTTACCACGCGTTGCAAGCACTATTGCCATTATTATTAGTACACATGCAGTTATCAAGCCTATACACGCATATTTACAATATTTCACTCTACTGTTTTGTGTCATGATCTGTATAGAATCAGAGAGCTAGAAGCACCTATAAAGAAACGATTTAGCAATGAGTTACAAAGCTGAACGAGCGCAATGTTCGCACAGTCTTCTTCAGGAGGCCAGCCACTTATCGGTTAGCAGCATTTGTCTCAATTCGGCAATAACTCAGTCTTTTATCAGTTAGCAACGTTGTCTCAAATCGGGTTTAAGAGTCAATCAGGTTATCAAAGTCTTATCAAGTTAGCAAATGTCTCATCCGGTTTAGCAATGTCTCAGCTGGTTGTATCCCGTTAGATTATAGCAAGCAATGTCATTTATCAGTCTTTCAGTCAATAGTGTCCATAAAACTTTTCTTTTCTATTGGTATCTCTTCTTCTTCGTTCTCGAGGCTAAGAGATACAAATTCGTCGATCCAATCGTCATTGACTACATATGCCCATTCTGGACCGGAATATCTCCTGTTTGGTATCCTTTTCCTTTTCAATTTTGCATCTCTCTTTGATTCTGCCTCACTGGTACTTTCCTCTTTGGCCAAGTCTTTTTCTTCACTTGATGTTGGTATCACGACAGACACTTCCTTTCTTTTCTCTTTCACTCTTGGCCCTTCACCGTCGTTCAACGTTTCTCTAGTTCTTAGTTTTACTGGTGATATACTTGGTCTTCTCTTTGCACTGTGTCCACTTGATGGACCTGCGATCTCTTCTGAAGAAGTTTGGACAGTTTCGTTCTGTTCTGCCTTGTCCCCTCCTTCTGGGGAGTCAATCAGGTTTTCCTTTTCTTTTTCTGTACCGTCTGCTTCTGGGAAAGCCCTCCTCTGATCAGGCTCTCCTGCTTCTTCACCTCTTTCGAGCCCTTTGTCACCGTTACTTTCTTTAGGCTCTTTGTCACTTTCAGCTGCTTCGTCGCTGTCTGAGGTTTCTCCTTGGTGTTCCCCAAGTGAATCGGTTGTTTCGTCCTCAGAGAATATTTCTCTCTCCTCTATTTCTGCCTGTTCGCTTCTAGTTCTGTTTTGCTCTGTCTCAGCGCTCGGCACTTTGTTATCAGGTACTGGCAGTTTCAGCGCTTCAACTTCCTCATCTGTGGGACACAACACTTTCTTTGTATGACTGGCATGGATCCAGTTGGGAACTCCCGCACACTTCACAGCGGTAGTGGTCGTCAGGATCACTTGGAAAGGGCCTTTCCAACGGGGTTCCAGACACGACTTCCTCACGTGCTTCTTTATCACGACCCAGTCACCTGCTTTCAGTGTGTGTCCTGGACCTTGGATCGGTGACAAGGTGGTTGCTTCCACCTGGTGAGAGAAAGAGCGAACCACGTCAGCCAGACCTTTGCAGTAGTCTAACACCATATCATCTGTAATATTCAAAAGCGCGTTTGCGGGAACTGCAGGAAGTCTCATGGCCCTGCCCATGAGAATTTCGTGCGGGGACAATCCAGTCTTTCTGTCAGGGGTGGTTCTCATTGACATTAACACCAAAGGCAATGCGTCAGGCCATTTCAAATTTGTCGATGCACATATTTTCGCCATTCTTGATTTCAGTGTACCATTCATTTGTTCCACCAGTCCTGAGGCTTCAGGGCGATAGCTACAATGCAGTTTTTGCTCAATGTTCAGCGCTGCGCAAAGTAACTTTATCACCTCGTTATTGAAGTGACTTCCTCTATCTGATTCTAAAGAGATCGGGAATCCGAAACGTGGTATCAACTCCCTCAACAATAGTTTTGCAACTGTAAGGCTGTCATTTCTACGTGTGGGGTATGCTTCAATCCAGTGACTAAAAATGCACACAATCACCAACACATACTTCAGACCTCCATGCACAGGCATCTCAATAAAGTCCATCTGCATTCTGCTGAACGGGCCACCCGCCCTGCCAATGTGGCTCACGTTCACAACCGTTCCCTTTCCTGGGTTCATCTGTTGACAAATGACACAACGATGGCAAACTGCTTCTGCAACTTGACGGAATCTGGGGTTAAACCAATTAGTTTTGAACAATCTTATCATGGCATCTCTCCCTAAGTGAGCCTGCCCATGATAGAACCGCGCTAGCTGCGATAAGAGACTATTTGGTAAGACAAATTTTCCCTCATTTGAAACCCATATCTCATCTGGTCTCCTTGTACATTGTGACTTAATCCAGGAAACTCTTTCATCCTCCCTGACGCTATTCTGTAATGCTTTTAGTTCATCCATTGTATCCACGACCTTCAAGGCAAATGCTTCAGCTGGTTCGAGCTCTGGCTCACTTATCAAATTCCATTCATCCCTGAGCAATATACAGTTCAAGGCACAAAATCTTGCGACCTGATCCGCATATGCATTTCCCAGGGAAACATAGTCCTGTCCTTTTGTATGAGCACTACACTTTACCACTGCAATTTCGGCTGGCATCTGAATGGCGTGTAACAATTCCCTTATTCTCTCCCCGTTTTTCACTGGGGACCCTGAAGAGGTCAGGAAACCTCTCTGTGACCATAGTTGCCCAAAGTCGTGCACAATTCCAAACCCGTACTGACTATCAGTGTAAATGGTAACCTTCATCAATGTAGACAGTTGGCATGCTCTTGTAAGGGCTACAAGCTCTGCTACTTGTGCGGAATAGACTCCTTGAAGCCAGGACGCTTCCAAGACACCTGTTACAGTACATACAGCATATCCTGCTTTCAATATTCCCAATGCATCTCTTAAACATGACCCATCAACAAAAACAATTTGGTCATTTTCATCAAGCTTAGTATCCTTAATGTCAGGTCGGGGTTTTGTGCATAATTCAGTCACCTGAAGGCAGTCGTGCTCGACGTCTTCAGCGTTCTCAATTTCAGCATTTTCACCGGGAAGCAAGGTTGCTGGATTCAACGTAGTGCACCTTTTCAGCTGCACATTCGGTGAGCCCAGAATTATTGTTTCATACCTTGTGAGTCTTGCTCCAGTCATGTCTTGCGTTCGGGAGCGGGTCAAAAGTATCTCAACTGAGTGAGGGACCATGACTGTTAATGGGTGTCCCATCACTATTCCTTCACTCTGAGTGAGGCTGATACCAACTGCTGCTACGGCGCGCAAACACCCTGGCAGTGCTGCTGCGACCGGATCCAAAGTAGCTGAAAAATACGCTACTGGTCTGTTTATGCCACCATGGGCTTGGGTCAAGACAGACAAAGAACATGCATCACGTTCATGACAAAACAATGTGAAAGGCTTTGTGTAATCAGGCATACCTAAAGCTGGAGCCCTGCACATGCATTCTTTCAATTCAATAAAAGCATCCATCTCATCTCCTTTCAGCTCAATTTCATCCAAGGCATCCTTCTGGGTCAGTTTCAGTAAAGGCTTTGCTAGAGTTGAGAAGGTGGGAATCCACTGGCGACAGTAGCTCACCATTCCCAAAAACTTCCTCACCTCCCTCCTCGTCTTTGGTGGACTCATTTGAAGTACACTTGTTATTCTTTCCTTCATTATTCTCCGTGACCCCTTCTCTATTTGATGACCCAAGTATTTCACTTTCTTCTGACAGAACTGCAACTTTGAAGGAGACACCTTGTGTCCATTCCTTCCCAAATGGTTCAGCAGAGCAATGGTGTCGGCTGTGCAGCCACTTTCTGTCTTAGATGCAATCAGTAAGTCATCAATGTACTGTACTAGGGTTGACTCGAATGGCAATTCTAACGCTTCCAAGTCTTTCTTTAGAATCTGATTGAAAATTGACGGTGACTCAGAAAACCCTTGAGGAATTCGACACCAACTGTAAACTCTGTCTAAGAACTTGAAACAAAAGAGAAATTGGCTGTCCTCATGAAGAGGCACCGAAAAGAATGCTTGTGACAAGTCGATGACTGAGAACCACTCGGCATCGCAAGGGACTTGAAACATTATCACAGCTGGATTCGGTACTACAGGGCAGCATTTAATTATGATGTCATTTATTTTCCTCAAGTCCTGAACGATTCGGACCTTTCCACTCGGCTTTATTAGTCCCATGATTGGTGAATTACATGGACTGCTTAACACTTCTTTCAATACTCCCTGTTTTACAAACTCGTCAATGAGTTGGGCAACTTTCATGAGGGTGTCTTGTGCCATGTGGTATTGTGGGGTCTGGGGAAAGGTTACATTGGGTTTTACGGTCACTTTCACTGGTTCCACTCCTTTCACCAATCCCACCTCTTTTCCTGTCATATCCCACACTTTCTTTCCGACTGTTTCCCGTAATTCAGCTGGAATATCTGCTTCAGTTATCATCGGAAAAAGGTTAATCAGAGGATATTCTTCATCGACAGTTTCCATCTCCTCCCCTTCTACACTGTCCTCTTCTTCCCCATCACTGCTCGTCTGAATTCTAATTCCATCGTTCGAACACATAATCGAACATCCCAATTTGCACAATAGGTCTCTCCCTAACAGTGCTATCGGGCTTGAGTCACATACCACAAAATTATGCAACCCTTGATAGTTACCAATTCTGACTTGTACTGGATCTGTGATTGGGTTCGTCAGGTGCCTGTTTGCTACTCCCACTACTTGAACTGTTCTCCCTGAGAGTGGCAAATTTGGTACTTCAATGCTCCTAACAGTTGAACGTGTGGCTCCTGTGTCAACCAAAAATGAAACACAATGACCCATAACTCTTCCCTCCACATATGGACCCTTTTGATCAACTTCCAAGGATGCTGCAAGCACACAATTTCCCTCCTCATCTGAACTTTCACTCTCCCATACATTGTTTATTCCATTCTCACTGTGTAGTGGGAACTGTTGTACTGTGTCATTTGTACTCATCACCTGACCCGAGACCTGTGGAGGAACCATCACTTGCTGCTGACTCACTGGTGCCAAGGGTATTTGCATTTGCTGATTAGGTACCATGGGAAACTGCTGTTGCATTGGCTGCATTTGCGTCATCTGCATACGGGGCATCTGCATCTGCTGCGGCTGCATGGGCTGTAATCCCTGCAGCTGATTTATGGTCTGAAAATTTGGGTTTGGACCTCTCATTTTCGGTCCCCTCATTGTCTGAAATGCATTGACATCATTGTTTTGCTGACCAACACCTGCACCTTCCTGCACCACCATCGGGCACTCGCGTTTCCAATGTCCGACGATTCCGCACACGTGACACGGCATCACCCTTTTCATTGCCTGCACACCATTCGGAATCGCAACAGTGTTCAAATCCGGACCATTACTCCCAAAGCCTCCTCTGCCTCTGCCTCTCGCCTGTGGCTGAAACACCATATTTCCCTGCGGCTGCAGCTGCGGTATCTGCTGTTGGAACCCTTGCAACCCTTGCAAACCTGTCTGAGCTGCTTTAAGTTGCATCACCATCACTTTCTCTTTCAACCTTTTCTGTTTCACTTCAATTTCGTCGCTACAGTATTTCGCATAATTCAACACCTCATCAATAGGTTTCGACTGCCAACAAATCAAATGCGTCTTTATCATCTGACTTATCTCTGGTCTCAGCCCTTCCACAAATCTAAACACAAAATGAAGCATGTCCCTCGCCTCTATTGTTTCCGTGCCACTGTAGTTCTTGAACGCCTTCAACAACCTCTCATAGTAACCATGAATCGACTCTTTAGCCTCTTGGGCAGTTCGATCAATCTTCTGCCAATCCACATTTTTCGCGGCAACCTTCGTCTTCAAATGCTCAATCACCTTATAGTACAAGCTCATTACCATAGGTGATGGTGCACCCGTATCCCTGTCTCTCTCTGGTTCACTTGTCGGCCAACCTACAGCCCTTTTGCAGTCTTCCCACAAATCTGCCGGAACCACAATCTCAAAGAGGGTGTTCAGGTCTTCCGAAAGACATTTTGCAAGCTTCACAAACCTATCAGTCTGTTGATACCATTCAATCGGTTTCTCTCTCAGTTTGGGAAAATCATCCGTAAAGGACTGAATGTCGCTTCTGTGCCACGGTACATGTATTAATTTTCCCCCTGCTGTCTCCCTCATTGGTAACATGGTTATTGCATCACTACTCTGTGGTCTTTTCTCGTTGTGCTCTGGGACACTGTCTTTCCTCTTTTCCTTTTTCTTTGCCCATCTGCTTTCCCATTTGTCTAAGCACCTCCACACTTGTGCACTCTGCAGCAATTCTCTAAGGTGCGTTTTCATGCCTGCTGACCTCATGTGTTCAAAGTCTGTGGTCCCAAAATCCAATCTATAGCTCCTGCTCAAGTGTTTTGTCTTGTCTATCTCAACCCCGTTTTTGTCAGCTATTTCTTGCAACCTTCTATGTACCTTGTTCACTTCTCTCGTAATCCTGGGACATAGATACCTCAGCTCTTCTTCCGAGTAGGACTCTAACCTATTCACACCCATACTCCCTTCCACCAATTCTTCTGCTTCCATGTTCAACCTTACCCTATTCAGATAGTCTTCTCCCTTCCCACTGGCTGAGCTTTGTGTGGAATTCAGACTGTTGAACCACTGTGTTAGCTGTTGCGCATTCAACCCCATCAGTGTAGCATTCACATCGACTGCCATTGATGGTTGCGGCAACTTTTCAGTGTTCGATGATAGCGGTATCATCAGTGGGGGACTCGACCTCACCACTGTTGACTGAGCACATATGGGACTAAACTCCATCAAGGACCCAGATCCAGTTGGCTGAGCCGCTATCGGAGTTGTCTCTGGAGTGTTTTCTATGCACCTCCTTTCCGTCCCATTCTGCACCACTGATCCTTGACCGCTCATACCTGAGTTAGGCTGAATGTACAAAGGTACCGGTGGACCTACAGTAATGGGTAGGGATATCGCATCTGGGTTCTATCCATTCCCCAGGTTCTGAGGCATGTTCATTCCCACACTATGGGTCATCATTGCCGGCATGCCCGTCTGACTCCCCGTCATCTGAGCATGTGCGGTTTCCCCCTGCATCTGCTTTTGAGGCATCAAAAACTGGGTTGATTCAGCTTGTGCCAATTTTGGATTGCGACCATTCTGTACTCCCATTACGGTTGGATCTAGAATCATTCCCGTACTGTTGTCACTGCTGTAGTACCTTGGGACCTGCGGCTTATAATTTTCTGCTGTTTTCAATATAGGCACATCTGGATATATTCTCCTGACCTGCGGTATCTGCGGGGTGAACAGTAAACTCGGGTCCTTAGATCCCAATGGCGTTTCTGAATTCGGAGTTTCATTATTCTGTACCGGTGCCGGAGGGGCAGAACTGGTACTTGGACCTTGTTCACTCTCTACATAAGGTGGTGGACGGTCGTTCAGCAATTGCATGATGAACTCCTCATCCTCTGACTCGTCTTCCTCTCTATCTTTGGAACACCTCCTGTTTGTCTTACAGGTAGCTTTCTTGCCTGTCGCCTCTTCTTCCTTAGCAATTGCGGGAAACAATTTTATCCCCTGCAATATATCTGACCTCCACACCTTCTGTGCATTATCCCACCTAGCGTCCGCTAGTGTCTTTTCTGCCTTTCTTATCCTGGTCTCGAACTTCTTTTGCTGTTGCTGTCTGGCCATTAGTTCCCAAATCGCTAGAGCCTCAAACTGTGCTGGCCTTGGAGGTACCTTCATGTCGTACATCGCGAATCTCAAATTCTCTAGGATCCTTATATTGAATGTCCCATGGATTGGGAACGCTACGCTCCCATGTTTCTCTGTCAGCTTGTGCCATTGCTTTAGCCAAAGGCACGGAGCTACCCCCCTTTCCTCCATTACAATGTAAGCTGGTGTACCTTCGGGTGGCGTCTCCTCTCCTACGCTCGCTTTAATGTAAGACTCCCCCTTCATCGCACTCTTTAATGCTTTAAAAAATTTCATTTTCTCGTCTTTTATTTCACAAAATTTGTAATCAATAAGTGACTTTAGTTCCCGGAATACTCTTCGCTTGCCTTTCCCCTTCCTATCGAGCCCCACGGACTGCGTCCAATCCGTGCGCGACCCTTCTCTGCAACCAACCTATCCCAGCGCGGCTCCTAGTGACGTCGCACTCACACACTCTGCGGCTGACAAAGCCTCGCGGCTAGTCCTCCTTCACTCAGCTCCTCTCGTAACAACTTCTGGCATGTATCGCGAGCAACCAAATAATAATAAAACAGATCTGTCGGTTTACTACAGGAAGGGTAACACAATCGCTTCAGGACCTTAGGGATTTTTCACTAGCCTCTGCAGTTATTCCATCTTTCTCGGTCCCCACTTTCGCAAGCAAATCTGACCCGCAGATTCTGCTCTCAACTTGTCAGTGATCTATTCTAGTGCACTTAGAATTTGTCAAAGCCCGAAGTCGAAGTTTTCTTTCACTCCCTTAACACACGTACCGATTCGTTGACCACGCCCGGTCAACCTATTAAACCGACCAGACCACAACATAAAACAAGTGTCTCATACACTTTTCAACATACTCCGGAGTCTCTTGACCTCGCAGGGCCCGTCTCAACAACAACAACCACGTGGACCTTTTTCTGCACAAAGCGCCACATGCACATGAAGTTCGACGACTTCCCTACTCTCACACTCGGAGTCGCACCTCCGCTATTCTCTAAAATCCTCGCAACCTTTTCAAACAATCTGCGGCAATAAGCTGTGCAAGCGCAAAATCCTAACTTCACTCATACCGTCACTAGTACCGCCAACGCCGATTCCACACCTCCATTCTCGCCATTCGCAAGCTCCGAGATCCCGGGAAAGTCGCGGGGGACTTAGGGCATCATCATTCTCTCAATCTGTTTTACCCAAGAAAAATCTAATTCAACACCATATACCTCTCGAGTGGGGTCTCAAAGAGCGAAACCGTCAATTCAACACCATATACCTCTCGAGTGGGGTCCCAAAGGGCGAAACCGTTACCTCTCGAGTGGGGTCCCAAAGGGCGAAACCGTTACCTCTCGAGTGGGGTCCCAAAGGGCGAAACCGTCCTCTGCTACCATCTACTGATAGAGCGTTCCGACCTAATAAATTACCTGTATCTGGACGCTCTTGGGTCGATGAATCTTTTGACCAAGTGGGGCTCTCTTCACCCGAGATTAGTCAATTTAATCAAATCAATAATCAATAACGAACATAAGCAATGCCCTGATCAACATAACACTTCACAATTAATCCAGAAAACATTTTGGCGAACCATGACCTTCCGGCCATGAATAACCACACCAGTTTATTCAAAGTTAATGAATTTATTTCCCTATATTAACAAAGCTAGCACGATATAAATGTGTCTCAACACCAAATGATATATGTAAATGAACATTAATAGCTGTCCATAACGGCGAAAAAGATGCAATCTATGCAGCATTTGAATAACAATGCATTCGATGATAGCAACGCAAACCACTAAAACTATAATCTGTAATGAGCTAATTGCATACATTAGTCAGCATAACAAGGTCTCAAATTGCATCGTGCAACAAATGAATCCTCATCTAACCTCAAATTAGCATCTGCATGTGGGATTTCATGCAAAAAAAATTTAGCAACATTGATTTGGAAAACTCCTAACTAGGGCTCTTATCAAAAATCAGCAGTTGGTTACCTAAAAAGAAACACAATGCAATTGTACATTTTCCTTTCATATTTACCAAATTCAATCAGCATTCAAGGAAGTCTTCGTCTCACAGGTACCGGTTTCGATCAGCATGGGACGGGGCAAAGGGGCAGGGTGGACGGGGCAATTGCCTCACAGCGGCAAGATAAAGGGACAAAACTACTACTTTATGCAAAGGGGCAAATCGAAGTTAAAGTCTCTAGGGCGAGAATTTCTTAAAGTCTCTTTCTCTCGATTAGAGAAAGCATCAAAGTCTCATTCAAGATAGCGTTGAACATCAATTGGCATCGTGGAAGATGGCAAAATGACGAGGTCGGCAAGATGGGCCATAATGGCTGCAATGTAATGGCTAATGGCTGCTGGCGGATAATGGCCTCAATGGGTGCAATGGGTAATGGCTGCTTTCTTCTTGTGCACCAGGTTTAAATAAACAACAGTTCAAATCCAGTAGGGTCTTCCATTGGAGGGTTCATAGGTTGGCTTCAAATTGTCCAATCAAAAACAACAATTCACAAGCTTCTACCTAGGCATACATTATCCTTGGAGTCGGGAACGTAAGTTGCAACATATTTTACCAATTAACTCACTTTCAGAGCTTCCATTGTCTGCACCTGCAGATTGACCTTGGAGCAAAGAAGAAGATGCCAGGCTGGCACGAAACCTTAAAGATAAGCATGTGAACCGATCTCACTGGAAAAGTACAGCTTCAAGCAAGAATACACGTTTTATTAGCACATTAGAAAAACACGAGCATCTAAACCGTGAGACAAGGCAACTAGGCCGAAGCCTCCTCTAAAGTTATGCTAAGTTAAAACATTTCAAACAAGCAAATCATGGCACACGTTTACGGTTATGTCAGATTAGTACAATTCTAATACATCACGTTATATAAAGCACGCTTATAAATGTTGGCGAACTACTCTGAGGGCACATTTGTCCCCGTACAATCTTTATTAGTTCGGTTAAAGTCACACTTGATTATTGCGGCACTACGTTTTATGCGCTAATAAATGTAAAACCTTCATTTCTGCGTCATCACAGCATGGCTGCAAAAAACTGACACTCCTCTTCTGGAACACAGCCAGTCTCAGGATGAAATGAAACAACACCTTGTGGGTCAATGTCATGGGTTCATGCGGAATTGCCTGCCTGCAAGAAAGCTGGGTCATAAAGCCTTTACACTTAAATGGTTTGAAGAGTTTTCACCTCTTGCAGCTTCTCTATCCCCTTCTGGCAGACCCATGGAATGTTTGGTACTTTACCCCCCAGACATGGTTCACTGCAGAACACTTTTGAACGGAGCAGACACACCTTTTCTAACTATTGCTTGGCCATGAATTCAAAGATGGCACCAGGCTGGGCATTTTATAAGTTTTATAATAACTTGCCTTCTGTTGATAGAGCTAGTGCCTTGTCCGTATTAGATATGGACCCGGACACTGACTATTAGAAGAGGCAGGAATCTGGATAAGGGTTTGGGTGGGTTTTTAACGCTCACCTATACCCTCAGCCACTCCGAGATGCTGTGGGGTTTTATACACAGACGGGCTTCCACGTTCGCATTTTACGCATGATGTCCTTGGTAATAGCCTTGTGTCATAATGACCAGGTATAATTTGGGCTTTGCTACCGAATCTAACAGAAATAATGTGCCTTTCCTGAACACTTTTGTGGGGAGGGCGAAGGTTGTCTCATTGATTATATCTTCTTTTCGCCCAATCTAGACTGCAGTAGTTTCACTGCCCACTTAAGCTTTTTCAGCAATCACCTGCTGCAGAGTATACCGATGAACATCTCCTCTTGGCAGGCCATTTACAGCTTATACAAGGGTGAAGTGTACTTCTCTGCCTAAGGCAAGAGGGGTTTGTGGATTTAGTGGGAAACCGTGAACACTGAGGTATTCTTGTCTAAGCTGGTTGAGGACAATCGCTCTCTCTTAAACATTTGTTTAGATGGTACGGTGAACCCGACCTGGATCACCAATTCTCTTTCAGCTCTTCCTGAGGCTATTAAAGCTGGACTTGAAAGGACTTCCAATCTGAACCCAGGTAAGTGGAAGTTCTGGTTCAACAAAGAATGCACGAGAACTCATAAGGCACTTAATTTTGATCTACAAAAAGCTATTAGGATACGCCAAGAAGTGGTCCAGTGCAGAAAAGCATATCGACACGTCAAGGCCAGGAAAAATGTTTTGAGAATGAAAGCCTGGGAGAATCTTAAGAAAGGCAGCTGCACAAAAGACCTTAGGGCTTTTTGGGGGCATTGTGAACCAGCCCTTCTTAAGTGATGCAGATAAACCCGCTTTAGAATCTGCCATGTCTGAGCTGGAGTGGGCGTCTTTTTTTGGTGGGCTCTACTCTGAGAGTGTAGGGGAAGAAGAGGCAAGCAGATCAGAGTTTACTCACTGTGTAGACCTAAGGGATAATTTCCAGCCCAAATATCTTTCAACTTATGACGAAGTCTTGGAGACAAATAGAACAAGCCCCAGTTATATAAAGCCCCTGGCCCCAATGGGATCCATTTGGACCTGTTTAAGAGCCACCTGGAACTTTGGGCCCCACTGGTCACAAATATTCCTCATGCAGGTAGCCACTCCTGTGATTACTAACTTGTTCACAATCAGTTATCTTCCCCATTATTGAAAAGGGGGACCGATGGGATGTGAGCTGCTACCGCCCATTCTCATAGACTCAACGGTGAAGATCCTGGGTTGTGTTCTCATATCACATTTTGAGTCCTGAACCGAGGTCACCGGAACACCCTCCGGAGTTCAGCTGAGGTTCAGGAGGGGGTGCAGGATGGAGAGCTAATGCCTTAACCTTTCATTCTTCTTGCGAAGTATACCATCGCCAAGGAAGGTTCTTTATTTCTGTGGTTTATGGACCTGTCCAGTGCCTTTGAGTGCATTTTGTACAGCAAACTGGAACATAATGGAAAATCTTTTTGTGGACAGGTCCATAATTAACCCCTCTAGAGAGATATACCGGGTCTCTAGTGCCTTAGTGAGGTTGGGCTTAAGAGGGGAATGGCCGGAGTCCTTTCATGTTCGCAGGGGGGTAAGGCAAGGCTGCAACCTTGCTCCTTTCCTCTTCACACTGTACATCAACAACCTAGAGAAGGATGTGGTTTAGTCATGCAGGGACTTACCCCAGGTTGGACAGTGTCTTATTCCAGCTCTGCTGTTTGCAGATGACGCTGTCCTTATGGTGTGCACCCCCAAAGCATTGCACAGCCTTATCAACTGTTTCTCAGGCTTCAGGGAAGAGCTGGATCTCAAAGTTAACTTCAGCAAAACCTTTGTTATGTCCTGCAGCCCTAAACCTGTGGCAAAACCAAGATTTGTTTGCATTCTAAATGCATCCATACTATGAAACATTTCAGCTTTTTGGGTCTGGTCTTCAACAACTCTGGGTCTTGGCTCCAGCAGCTGGAATCCAGAAACAATGAGTTTGCACAGGGTATTAATGCCCTGTTTTGCTTTTCCACCAATTTAGGAAGGATACTAATTCACCATATGTTAGCAATGAATCTGGCAAAACGTCTTAGTGCTGCTACCTATGGGGCTGGGGTCTGGGGCTTTAGCAAAGTTGCTGGGCTTCAGACAACTGAAAGTATGTTTGCTTGTCGCCTTCTCTTTTATTTATTTGTCTTAATGATCTAGGGTTAATCTCATTGGAGGATAAAACACGGACCCACTCTCTTATGTTGTGGCAGCGAGTTTGGACCAACAAGGCTCTGGCATTAAACAGAGAGTTCATTGAAGATTGCATGGCATTGGATGATGTCCCTTGGCTGAGGGAGATCAGGGGCTTGAGTCTAGCTCTCTCTAGACCAGAGCTGTACTAAAATCATTTAGCCCTCTTCTCCCTCAGCAAAAGGTCATTGAGGGACTTGTGCTATGCAAAGTTTGGGGCAGCAAGGTGGTAAAAAGTCAGAAACATGCATATCATACATATCATGCATATCATGCATATCACACTGCCCCCATCTGAGGATACGCAGTCATACTTGCTACTTAATGCCAAGCAACACCAGAACGTTCTCTTGTCGAGGTTTGAACTGAGGGCCTGATTTAGAGTTTAGCAGATGGATTACTCTGTCACAATCGTGACAGATATCCTGTCTGCTGTATTACCATTAGCTATTATGGGACCCTAACATGGCGGACGGGATACCCGTCACGTTTTTGGCGGAGTGACCCCCTCCTCCAAACTCAAAGTCAGGCCCTTGACTTATTCTATCGGCTCATGGTCTTCCCTCATTGTAATATGTGGGACTGTAATTTTGTTCCGTGCCCTTGTGACTTGATTTCACCTTATAGCACTTTACACGTTATGTTTTACTGCAGATTCTATTCCAAACCCAGATCATGGACTATTAAAGCTCTTCTTAAATATTCTATGTAAGACATTGTACACAGGCTCTTATTTTTCCTCCGTTTAGCTTTGGATGAAATGATAATGACTGTTTTTACTTACCTTAATTTCTAATAAAGATTAGGAGGTCCCATGGGTTTAATGGGGAAGTTACTCTAGGGTCGCTTATTGGTCCATGTTATGAAGCTGCAGGTACATATTGGCACACTCCATGGATTTTCCTTCTTTTTTATGTTTATTACATCTTGCCTCTGGGATGGGTTTTTACATTGGGCAGGGTTGAATCCTGACCATGTGCTTTTAACATTATTTACCTCCCAGATTTCAGTTTTGACAAGAGATAATTACTTTTTAAGATTTATTTATTCACTGCCTTGCACTACCAGCGCCTTAGTCAGTCGACTGTTCTTAGCCCCTCTTGCATCATGGGGCTGAGGCCTTTGCCATTCGTTATCTCGTCCTGTTGTGTAGATTACGGTTTTGGACTCCAATGTTGTGGTCCTCTCTTGGTGCCGTTAATGCAGATTATTACTCGGGTCCAGCTGAATACTTACACTTTGTGGAGTTAACATCCGTGGCAAGCCGCCTCCGTGGCGTTCTTCTCACCATTTTTTGGATATTTGGAACAACAACTAGGTAGGCAGTAGCTCATAGTGGAGCCCTAGTTGAGGTTTTTGCCTCATTCCCTTTTTCTTGATTTGAATATGTAGTATTGTTATCTGGACACCATGGAGTAAGAGTGGCAAGACACAATAGTGCTTGTTTGTTGATTGTTTTATAATGTGTTGTAATGACGTTCATGGAAACAAATTGAATTTTTTATGCATTGGTTTTTTTAATTGTACTTTTAGGGTCTATTTATTTAGATCCAATAAAGTTCATTCTGAAGTAAACGTACCTGACTGGACCCAAGACAGTATTTGTGAGTATACTGCACAGTAGGGCCATCACCCATACCATAAAGTAAACCCCAAATCCACACAGCTGCAATTTGCCACCTTCCTCATGCATATTAATGAGGTAAATTGTGATACTCTCCAAATCCTTACTTTATGAACTGACCTATTAGTACATAGATCCTTCTTACAATCTGATTTCATTCACAAAATATTGGTAACAAATTTACAACCACTTTTTGCAAATGAAGTTTTCATACATATGTCCCACATAGCTAGTTGATCTTCCGATGTTAATATCCTTCTAGGACGATTTTAGAAGCTTTGTATTTGTAGAACACATTGGTTAACTCCTTATTTTTACAAATTGGTGAGATAAACTGTAAAGGGAGAAGTTTATGGAACAATAGAACAGATAGCTGCTAGGAAAACATGAGTGTCCTGATGAAGGAACACCTGCTGTCTCGCTCACTCCCAGGATTAGGACTCACATGGATGCCATGTTTGTAGCAGTTCACTCTTAAGAGGAGCAGAATTGGATTGAGGAACCATCAGTATATCCTTCCACATCTACAACCATATACAGCACATGGGTTGTGTAGTATGGAATGTAATTCTTCAAGCATGCACTTCCAGCTCAACGGGAACTGCATGAAGGCTGGCATTAATGTGAGCTGGCCAATCACATGATATACATCTATATATCTACTTACAGACAGATGGATAGATGGATAGATAGATAGATAGATAGATAGATAGATAGATAGATAGATAGATAGATAGATAGATAGATAGATAGATAGATAGATAGATGTGTGTTCTAGAAATTGTGTCTCTAGTTGGCAGAGGTATGCACCCTGTCCAAGTAGGGACCACAATCCTAGTCAGGGTAAGTCAAATACACACCCCACTGATAGCTTGGCACACAGCAGACAGGCGTAACTTTAGAGGCAAAGTGTAAAGTAGTTATGTAACACTTCATTACAGGAACACAGTGAAAGACACCACAAAAGCACCTCATGCCAGTTTGGAAAAATTGATGATATTTATGTGAATAAAACAAGACCAAAACAACAAAATTTAAATCAGTAGCAGTCAAGATATTAATTTTGGAAGATTAAATGTGACAACAGTGCTTAGAAGTCACTAGCGGTCAAAAGGTTACTTGAGGTCGAGAGAGACCAGTGCAATGTCAAAATCCAGGCTGACTGCGATGGGGGGGAGGTCTGCTATAGAGCCCACTTAGGATCTTCTGAAACAGTGCCTTTGGAGGAGCAAAGCGTCATAGATGAAGGCACGATGTGTCCGTTCTCCTGTCGCACTTGGGGCCATATGTCGTCGGCGGGGTCGATGAAAGGTGAAAGCAGTGCATTGATTTCTGTGGTGCAATCGCAGTGATGCGTCGGCAGTGGCCTTCCAGCGCATCATCGTCAAGCCACACAGCCCTTGAATCTGCTGTCATAGGGCAGCCGCAGCATCGCTGGCGATGCTGCAATGCATCAATTTTGCTGCGGCACTCAGGGCGATGCGTCGATTTTGAAGGTTTAAGCTTCATAACCCACTTCTGAGGCCCAGAACTGTTAAGACTCACAGGGATAGAGTCCAGCAACACCAGAGAGTTGCAAGCAGTTTTTGATGTCCCTGAGGCTGTAGAGAACAGGGGCAAGCCCTTGTTGATTTTTGTTTGCAAGGATATAGAGAGCAAGTCCAGTCCTTTTCACTGCGGGACAGAAGCAGCAGGCGGCAAACACAGCATAGCAAACAGCAAAGTGGCAGTGCCTCCTATAGCACAGCACACAGCATCAGTAGGCCAACACAGCAGTGCAGTTGCAGAGAGGCAGTCCCTCCTGGCAGCACAGCAGTCCTTTTTCTTGGCAGAATGTCCTTAGTGTGAGAAGGTAGCCTCTTTCTAGCCTTGTTACCCCCACTTTTGGCCTGTTTGTGAGTGTATGTCAGGGTGTTTGTCACTGTTTTCACTGTCTCACTGGGATCCTGATAGCCAGGCCTCAGTGCTCATAGTGAAAACACTATGTTTTCAGTATGTTTGTTATGGGTCACTGGGATCCTGCTGGTCAGGACCCCAGTGCTCATAGGTTTGTGGCCTATATGTATGTGTCACTGGGACCCTGTCACACAGGGCCCCAGTGCTCATAGGTGTGCATGTATATGTTCCCTGTGTGGTGCCTAACTGTCTCACTGAGGCTCTGCTAACCAGAACCTCAGTGGTTATGCTCTCTCATTACTTGCAAATTGTCACTAACAGGCTAGTGACCATTTTTACCAATTTACATTGGCTTACTGGAACACCCTTATAATTCCCTAGTCTATGGTACTGAGGTACCCAGGGTATTGGGGTTCCAGGAGATCCCTATGGGCTGCAGCATTTCTTTTGCCACCCATAGGGAGCTCTGACAATTCTTACACAGGCCTGCCACTGCAGCCTGAGTGAAATAACGTCCACGTTATTTCACAGCCATTTTACACTGCACTTAAGTAACTTATAAGTCACCTATATGTCTAACCTTTACTTGGTAAAGGTTAGGTGCAAAGTTACTTAGTGTGAGGGCACCCTGGCACTAGCCAAGGTGCCCCCACATTGTTCAGACCCAATTCCCTGAACTTTGTGAGTGCGGGGACACCATTACACGCGTGCACTACATATAGGTCACTACCTATATGTAGCTTCACCATGGTAACTCCGAATATGGCCATGTAACATGTCTATGATCATGGAATTGCCCCCTCTATGCCATCCTGGCATTGTTGGTACAATTCCATGATCCCAGTGGTCTGTAGCACAGACCCTGGTACTGCCAGACTGCCCTTCCTGGGGTTTCACTGCAGCTGCTGCTGCTGCCAACCCCTCAGACAGGCAGCTGCCCTCCTGGGGTCCAGCCAGGCCTGGCCCAGGATGGCAGAACAAAGAACTTCCTCTGAGAGAGGGTGTGACACCCTCTCCCTTTGGAAAATGGTGTGAAGGCAGGGGAGGAGTAGCCTCCCCCAGCCTCTGGAAATGCTTTGTTGGGCACAGATGTGCCCAATTCTGCATAAGCCAGTCTACACCGGTTCAGGGACCCCTTAGCCCCTGCTCTGGCGCGAAACTGGACAAAGGAAAGGGGAGTGACCACTCCCCTGACCTGCACCTCCCCTGGGAGGTGTCCAGAGCTCCTCCAGTGTGCTCCAGACCTCTGCCATCTTGGAAACAGAGGTGCTGCTGGCACACTGGACTGCTCTGAGTGGCCAGTGCCACCAGGTGACGTCAGAGACTCCTGCTGATAGGCTCCTTCAGGTGTTAGTAGCCTTTCCTCTCTCCTAGGTAGCCAAACCCTCTTTTCTGGCTATTTAGGGTCTCTGTCTCTGGGGAAACTTTAGATAACGAATGCATGAGCTCAGCCGAGTTCCTCTGCATCTCCCTCTTCACCTTCTGATAAGGAATCGACCGCTGACCGCGCTGGAAGCCTGCAAACCTGCAACATAGTAGCAAAGACGACTACTGCAACTCTGTAACGCTGATCCTGCCGCCTTCTCGACTGTTTTCCTGCTTGTGCATGCTGTGGGGGTAGTCTGCCTCCTCTCTGCACCAGAAGCTCCGAAGAAATCTCCCGTGGGTCGACGGAATCTTCCCCCTGCAACCGCAGGCACCAAACAGCTGCATTACCGGTCCCTTGGGTCTCCTCTCAGCACGACGAGCGAGGTCCCTCGAATCCAGCGACGCTGTCCAAGTGACCCCCACAGTCCAGTGACTCTTCAGCCCAAGTTTGGTGGAGGTAAGTCCTTGCCTCACCTCGCTGGGCTGCATTGCGGGGAACCGCGACTTTGCAGCTACTCCGGCCCCTGTGCACTTCCGGCGGAAATCCTTTGTGCACAGCCAAGCCTGGGTCCACGGCACTCTAACCTGCATTGCACGACTTTCTAAGTTGGTCTCCGGCGACGTGGGACTCCTTTGTGCAACTTCGGCGAGCACCGTTTCACGCATCCTCGTAGTGCCTGTTTCTGGCACTTCTCCGGGTGCTACCTGCTTCAGTGAGGGCTCTTTGTCTTGCTCGACGTCCCCTCTCTCTGCAGGTCCAATTTGCGACCTCCTGGTCCCTCCTGGGCCCCAGCAGCGTCCAAAAACGCCAAACGCACGATTTGCGTGTAGCAAGGCTTGTTGGCGTCCTTCCGGCGGGAAAACACTTCTGCACGACTCTCCAAGGCGAGAGGGATCCGTCCACCACAGGGGAAGTCTCTAGCCCTTTTCGTTCCTGCAGAAACCTCAGCTTCTTCTGTCCAGTCGAAGCTTCTTTGCACCCGCAGCTGGCATTTCCTGGGCATCTGCCCATCTCCGACTTGCTTGTGACTTTTGGACTTGGTCCCCTTGTTCCACAGGTACCCTAGATTGGAAATCCACAGTTGTTGCATTGCTGGTTTGTGTCTTTCCTGCATTATTCCTCTAACACAACTCTTTTGTCCTTAGGGGAACTTTAGTGCACTTTGCACTCACTTTTCAGGGTCTTGGGGAGGGTTATTTTTCTAACTCTCACTATTTTCTAATAGTCCCAGCGACCCTCTACAAGGTCACATAGGTTTGGGGTCCATTCGTGGTTCGCATTCCACTTTTGGAGTATATGGTTTGTGTTGCCCCTATCCCTATGTTTACCCATTGCATCCTATTGTAACTATACATTGTTTGCACTGTTTTCTAAGACTATACTGCATATTTTTGCTATTGTGTATCTATATCTTGTGTATATTTCCTATCCTCTCACTGAGGGTACACTCTAAGATACTTTGGCATATTGTCATAAAAATAAAGTACCTTTATTTTTAGTATAACTGTGTATTGTGTTTTCTTATGATATTGTGCATATGACACTAAGTGGTACTGTAGTAGCTTCACACGTCTCCTAGTTCAGCCTAAGCTGCTCTGCTAAGCTACCATTATCTATCAGCCTAAGCTGCTAGACACCCTATACACTAATAAGGGATAACTGGGCCTGGTGCAAGGTGCAAGTACCCCTTGGTACTCACTACAAGCCAGTCCAGCCTCCTACATTACACTTAGTTCCAGTGGAGATCTGTTTTTCTAGTGTTTGGGATGAAGTACTTATACCGAAAAAGGCCTTTGATGTGAAGGGGACTTCAAAGGAGTTCTCTGAAGTGCACCAGGCCCCCTTTCATCCTAGCCCTTTCTGCCAGCCTACCTGTAGGGGTAGTCAGTCCTTCGTGTGGAGATAGGACACCACCTATTAAAGTGTAAGTGTTAAGCCCTTCCCTCTGCCCAAGAAGACCCATCAGTATGCAGATGGATGTAGATGCAGCTGACTGTCATGTGTTTGTGGCTGTCTAGAGGGAATTCACAAAGTGTAGCTGCCACCCGGCCCAACCCAGACATATATTCAGAGACAGGCTAAGGCATAGAATGGTTTAAGGTAAGAAAATGCCAGCTTTCTAAAAGTACCATTTTCAGACTTATAATTTAAAATCTGACTTCACCATAAGTTGTGGTTTTAGATTGTGAGTCCAGAAACACCAAATTCCATATCTCTATCTCTTTCCAATTGGAAATTGGACTTAAAAGATGTTTTAAGATAATCCCACTGCTATTTTATGATAGAAAAGACCTTCAGTGATGTCAAAGAAGATGTTACGTGTGATGTAATATGTGGGGTAATTAGCAGTGCAAGGCGAGGGCACGAGTTATAGTTACCTTAGGGCACAAGCCATAGTTACTTGAGATAACTCTAACTGCCAAATGTCAATGGCTTTGTGTGTGTAAAATTTGAATTTAGCTATAATGTCCCTGTAGCCTTTAGTTTTTTAGTGAATTTCAAAGTTTTTTCTAATTCTACTTTCTAACTATAATAGCCCTGTAACCCTTGATTTTTCAGTGAATTTCTAAGGTTTCTTTAACCTTAAGTAATATTTATGTACCTTACTTAAATTCAAACCCCACATGCAGCCAAGCCCTGTGGCCAACCCCCCGCAGGCATCCAAACCTGCACCATGCATGGCCTTCGGCTGAGTCTGAGTCCCAAGATGGCTGCCAGCACTTGGGGGTTGAAGTGTGGGCAGCCAATCAGATCTCACCATGAGATCTGTTTGATCTAGGCAGGCATCTGTGTCTCTAGATATATATAAATCTTCTTCCTTTAATAACTCCAGAACTACTAAACGGATTTACACCAAATCACAAAAAAGAGATTTTTCTGGACCGAGATCTAGATTTCTGCCTAATTTGCCACAACTCCATTTAGGGATCCAGGACGAGCCGTGTTCAAAGTCCCTATGGGAAATTATATGGGAAAATGTGTTTTGGGACTCCCCCTCTTTTTCTCAGCTCCCGCTTGACGAATCACCCCGAAACATTCAAGACAGCAGCTGAAGTGAGTGGCAAACTAGTTTTGACAATTTATTGAAGATTCTTCAAACGGTGTCAAAGTTATCAAAACAAAAAAACGCTTTGCCTAAGAAAACTAGGTCTTGACTTTGAATTTATAGAGCACAACTGTCACTCAAAAAAGCATCCTGACGCTGTGCTGAAAACTACTACAGGTTCCTAAGACAATAAGCTAGTAGAGTAACATTATCAAACTACAAAGTGAATCAGAGGCTCATAGAAGCCAATTTTTTAATTCTCTTTTAAAAGCTGCTTCTGGATCAACGGAGCGTATACTGCGAGGAAGCAGGTTCCATGCTTTGGAACCTCATACTGAGAATGACTTTCCACCTTGGGATTTCAATCGGAAAGAGGGTAGTTTCAGAAAGATCTCAGAGGATGATCTGAAAGAACGTTGGGGCAAATAATGACAGAAGTGCTCAAAGAGGTACTTGGGTCCTGTACTTTTGAAAGCTCTATAAATGACAAAAGTATTTTAAACAGGATTCGTTTATGAATTGGAAGCCAGTGTAATGGATTAAGTGCAGCTGATGCGGAACTGTAGCACCAGTCTGGCAGCTGCATTCAGTACTATCTGGAGTTTATGAATGAGGCATTTAGTGCAGCCAGCATAAAGACAATTACAGTAGTCCAATCACAAGGAAATAAGTGCAAAGGCTACAGTTTTCCTGACAGCCAAAGGGAAAAGGATGCTTTCAAAGATTTTATCAGGTTAACTATAACTACCTACTGGCAACCATAGGGGGGCATAGTGGATGGGGGAGGGAGAGAGAGAGAGAGTAAGAGAGAGAGAGTGTTGTTGGTTGCAGGATTGTGGATATATCACTATCTGTTTTATGCATCTATTTAAAACCGAAGTTGACAGTGAAAGAGCTTTCTGCTATGTTCTGTCTTGGCGAATATCTTTCAACATATCATTACACCTTACAGACCGAACCACACCCTCCATTTGTACCGTGCAAATATATGCAATGTACGTCCACATTTGTTAGTGTCTAAAAGGCATGGCTGCGGCAAGTGTCGTTACTGCCTGCCAGTGAACACGACTACGGCAGCCGGAAACGCGGCCAGTACTGATCAACTATATTTAAGAATAATATTAAAAATTAACGCGAACGAGCCATTAAGAAAAGTTCAGCTTCTGCGTATCCGTATTCTTAATTAATGATTTTGGCAGAGCTAGGATTAAATGGAAACTTTTCGGCCTGACTTTGCTGCTTGTGTGAAGAGCTGCAGAGCCATGAATTATTAATGCGCTGGTATTTTCAGAGGAAGTCTTTAACAACATGAACTCCAGAGCTCTCAAGGACCATCTCCAGGGACCAATTTAACAATCAAGATCAGAGGACCTCAAACGGGGCATTGAGACGAATTTAAGTTTGTCGGCCAAGAATGTTTTTGACTATGAAGCAAAAGAGTAGGTACTAATATATTTTGTGAAATTTTACTACATTAGGGATGAAATCTTTGTATACCAAATTGCCAAAACCCGGTACAAAATGTGGGTGTGACTCAATTGGAAATGTAGTATTTCTAGAAAAAGATTATTTTGAGCTAAATCCAATGTGCACATGATGTGCTGTTTTCTTTGCTTTTCTAATTGTATGTATTTAGTTTTTAACATAACACCATACACTCACCCAATAATACTACAAGTCTACACTTATATCCCCTCAACTGATCATCACTTGTCTCTCCTGTTGGATACAAATTAGTAGTTTTTGGCTCTTCTCCCATCCTGTAACTTTTTTTTTTAGTTTCCTCGTCTCCATAGCACCCGTCATCTGTCAGGCCTCGGTCGGCCAGTGGAAAGTTTTTGTTCAGTTGAGGTGTTACTTAGCGATGCCCTTCCATTCCATGTGAGATAGTAATTTGTCCACCAGGTAACCCTCTTCTTAGATTTCCTTGTTCTTTATTCTTTGCGTCTTACTAGAGATTGTTTTAGCATTTTAGCAGAACTAATACATTCCTTACAAAGAGCCTGGCATTGGTTGTTGGTTTTTGGTGTTACTATAAGTTCAGCCCTTCTTCTTCAACCATTAGTTGGTTTCTTTTCATAGATTGCTCCTACCATGTTCACCAATCTTTTGTTAGTTGTTACTGTCAATCAAGTCCTAAAGGTTAAAAATGGCTGTTTGGGACTGCTAAAAAGCACTCTGGCATGTGCAAAGCCCTATTTGCGATTTAGTAACCTATCTCAGAAACCCAAATAGGGTCTGCGATTCGGTCAGGAAGGGGTGTGTTAAGGGGGACCCTCCTAATAGCAACTCGAAGTGGTATGTAAGAATGTTTCGAGACTGAAGTGCGGTTTCAAAACATTCACAGTTTATATCCAGCTTCAAGTTGGTGATAACCCATTTGTAAATGGGAAGGGGTCCCTGGGGAGGGCAGTGGCCCCTTGGGGGCGATGAGGGGACCCCTTCCCCGTTGTGACTGGGGGTGCAAATATTTTTTCGAGAGTAGGCAGTGGTCCCACAGTCCACTGCCTACTCTTAAAAAATGAAAAGAAAAATGTTCAGTTTTGTTTTTGAAACACATCCCATTTTCCTTTAATGAAAACGGACTGTATTAAAACAAATGCTGTTTAAAAAGCAATCACAGGCATGGCGGTCTGCTGACCTCGGTAGGCCACCATCCCACTCCTAATGGGTTGCAAATTGCGACCTACTTCATGAATATTGATGAGATAGGTCCATTTGCGACCCACTGGGAACCGCTAAATATGTCTGAGACACACTAGTACATCTCTGTTTGCGAGTTCCTAATTGCGAATCTCAAAAATTTGCCAATTAGGAAATCACAGATACAATCCTTCATACATCTGGCCCTTAGTTCTTTTGTGCAAGCCTTGCTGCTTGAAAGCCATGGCTACCCAGACTTGAGCTTACAGTTGTTCAAACAAGCCTGACTGGACCCAAGACAGTTTTTGCAAGTGTATTCAATGGTAGGGCTTCACAGCAATACCATATACTACACCCAAACCCTCAGACTATAAATCCAAAATCACTGAGATTGGTCTTCATCTCAGATTCAAGACAAGAATCTGCTTTCACCCTGGAACTTGCTTTGGTTTCCTTTGACAGTTAAGTCCTATGATGCCAAGGATTATTGGAGAAAAATAACTTTACAAAAGATTCATTGTAGAGGATGTACTGGGCAACCACACCATTAAAGGAGCTGCCACTTTAGGTCACATCTCTTGTTTCAATTAATTAGTATTATACATCCTCACCAACTTAATAAACAAAATATGGTTAGGTCAGAATATTGCTCTAAGCTGATCTCTGCTGCCTAGTAGCTTTAGCACAAGCAGCAGGCAGTTCCACAGAGAAATCTATGTTATGTTCAAGCACTGCAAATTAACATTAGAGAGCAAAATGAAATAAAACAAGCAACCCAATTTGGAAGAATTAAGCAAAATTTAACAACCAAAACTGCACAAAATGGATTAGAATCTGAGTAGGGTACAAGAGGTATGGATTTTATTGTCTTGAGGCAAAATAGAGAGAACATTCTATTGTAATCAAAGGAGATGTAAAAGTCACTTTCAGTCTGTGTGCATCATTAAAAAAAGCCATCAGAGTCCACCCTTGCAACATTATTAAAAAGGAGAAAAAGTTAAAAGCAAATTGTTCTGTCACGCAGAGGCTGGGAGGTCTGGCGCGGAGTCATTATCTTGCACATTTCTGTCCTCCAATCCATTCAATCTTCATGTTACTCTTCTAGGGGATTCTAGTCAGCTCTGGGGGGATTCAGGAATATCTGCCCCTACTTTCTGCTACAACCACATGTTCACCTGCCAGTGCTCTTTCCATCTCACCTCACAACTGGTTAGCTGCATTGTCTCAGATCAAGGGTACTTTTATCCTCAGCGGCCATGCAGTAGAAATAAAAGACCAACCACTTGTATATGAGTTCCCTGTCCCAGGATGCCAGTAGAATTAATGAGCCCTTAAGTCTTCTTTCCCCTGCTCTTTGGTAGAGCTTTCTTTCTTTTGGATGTTTCTTCCAAGGTCCAGGGACGTTCTGAGGAGCTGTTTGTGAGGTGCTAGTCTCATTCTGTGCACTATCCAGTGATTTGAAAATTAGAAATCCCTAACTCAAACCTGGATTATTTCCTGTTGAAAACCAACCTTCAGTTTCAAGTCCTTTTTCCGGACTTACTGCAGACATTCATGGAGTACCTCATTCAATATAACCTTAGTTGTTTTTCCCTACAAGCTCCATTGCCTCCTTCTAGCTGCTCCAGTATGGTGATAAAGTATCCTCCCTTCTCCCAGCCCTGGAACTGATCCTCCAATCTGCTGGCATGACAGAAAGGAATTCTAGGCTGTCTGCGCATAAATGGTTTCAGCTCTTGAGACTCCATTTGGCATCATCACTCGCTACTGTCAAAGGTTTAGAGTCTAAGTCTAGCCTTTCTTTTGTCCTGAAAGGCCTTTAGAAAGCCATTTATTAACATCCAGCCTGGGATGTGTATTCCAGGCTGTAAAGCAGAGCTTTTAAACAAACTGGTCTGGAACCAGTTTGCGCTGAGGCAGCAATCAAAACTGTTTCTAATGAATATCAGAACTCTGCACCATTACATTACATTTTTAATAAAGAAAGGTGCAAATTACTTTGAGTAATGTTTCTAGAATTATCAGAGGTGATGTCAGACAAAATCAGCTTTTATTTACAGCTGGGTCTGCTTATTGAAAATCTGTAGTCTTTAAAGAGCAGAAAGGTGCTCTGGGGAGCCATACACATGAGCCATATATGTGTGTGGGCGATAACAACACTCAACAGATATTGTACTAATAGGCCATTTAACTTCAATGTCATTGATGCTTTTTCCTATAGGAAGCTTAAATATACCAAGTGAGAGCAGCCAATTTAAGAGTACTGTTAGGGATAGCGCATTGACACTGTGGCACCGAATGGGAAAATCACAGTGCAGTCATAAGACCATCAAAAATAACGTCAATAAGAGGTGAAAAACCAGGGCAGACCACAGAGAAAAATATTATTTTCTGCACATGGGCTAAGCAAAAATGTTCTGCTGAAGCTCATCGACCATTGCATGAAAATCATAAAATGTGTACGAAAATTAGGCGTGATTCACTGAGAAAATGCTGATGCAGGAATAATGGTGTCTCCTAGCAGGAGAGCTAGCCCTTGGTGTCCGCTGACCCTTCCAGAGGCCCAGATTTGTCCATCAGAACTCATTTAGGGAGGGCCTTTTTATTTCTGTACTACTTTAGCAAAGGTAGCCTTTATAAAGACTAGTCAATTTCTTGGATTTCTTCAGTACCAATCTGTAGTTCACTGTGTAGACTGTTTTTCTGAGGACTGCTGGAATCTTTTAGCTCTCTAAGAACTATTCACAGGCCCTAACCAGAAACGTAGGCATCTGTAATCATGGAATAAGCACCTTTATACAAATAGGTGTCCAAGAACACGAAATACACCACCCAAACGGAATTTCCTTTTTAACTGACCATAACAGCATTGGCTAGAGGAAATGGTGATATGGTTACAGTAAGTTTGCAGGACTAGGGCTTTGGACTCCAGACATTCTTAAAACCAAACAAAAGAGTATGTGAAGAACATAGAGATTATTTCAGCCCAGGAATTATTTCTCACAAGCACAGCAAAGTCTGAGAAGCGGAGCAGAACATGGAGACCTTGTGCCCAAGTAAATTTCTGCCTTGCAACATTCATTTCCAGCACACAAGCATGAGCTTAGACACAAACATAAAGGGGACCAGTTCATTGAACAAATAGCCATTGGTGAAATTCAAAAGACCAATCAACTGAGTTAAGAATGAATTAAGTAGGGAGTATCCTGAGATAGAACTGAGTGGTAACAGAAAAATCGTGTGATATGTACAGAAAGTGCTAAAACTATAAAATAATATACTGGTGGAATTTCTAAAATTATTCTGTTCCTATAGTCGAAGAAATTCCACTGGTGCATTCTCCTCCAACTTTAATATTTCCTAGGGTCTAGGATTGTCAAAATTCGAAATTCAAAATTCGAAATTACATACAAATGCAAATCATGCAGTATTAGTTATGACTAACTGCTGAATGCCCATAATAACCGTCACACTTACTCAGAAAAATATTTGCAACTCAAGCCCTCTAATAAAAACTGTTTTAACTTCCTAAAACATTTGAATAATTGAATGAGTTAAATCTGGCTTCAATTAAAAAAGGGAAAATGGAGGTTATAGTAGTTCGGATGAAGGAACAATAAACCATAAGTCTGCCATTGATATTACTTTTTTTAACCTGGATCAAAGTTGGAAGAGATAGTTGATCAGAAAAATGGTGAAAGGCATGCCCGCCAATATGACTGCCTATGCGAGGCAGAATAAAGGTAAGTAAAGAAGTGAGAAAAAGCTGCGCTGATCTCCAAGGTAGTAGAACCGTACTTCACAATTTGACCCTTAACCTCGAAATTTGGTGAAATATACTCTGAGGCTTGAGGAACAAGGAATGAACTGGACTTTTCCCTAGGCTGGACTCAAATATACCTGGGAAATTGAGGCATTTGGCGTGTAGCTTTCGCATAAAAGTGTTTTACTTAGGTATCAGATAAGGGCGAAATCACACCAGATACAATGATGTTGTGAGTGGTTATATTGTATTTTTATAATGTGTGTTTTTCAGCCACTTCCAGTTTATTCGGCAGTGATAATTCAACCTTTAGTACTAATTTGTATTGTTGGCCAGTATCTTACATGGTAAAGCTGTGAATACGTTCTGAATGACTAGTAATGTCTAAACAATTGCTTTACAAAATATTTCTTAGTAATATATATATAATTTCGCAGTAAAGGAGGATAAAAAGTCAATTTAGTTGGTTCTCTTATTCTGCCCATCAAACTCAATTCCAAATAGAGTTCTGAAGAGAATCCTCTGTTACTGTTTGACTAATTACAAAAAAGTCTATCCTTGAATATAGACTAGAAATGGGGAATAACAACTATATATCCTGTCATCGAAATGCCTCCAGCAGCACGAACTATGTCTAATGAGTCAATTAATGCAAAAGTTGCTTGTCGTACCCCCAACATCTGCAAATGCCAGTACGTATTGGTATTATCTTTATTTCAACACATAATTCAGTTAAAATCTTCAGCCACAATGAAACTACCGGAGCAGGATTGTAATTTACTACGAACCTCTAGGGCTGGCTCAAGGGGGCTGTGACCAGTGCCACCGAACCGGGTGCTTACTTTGGGTGGGGGCACCCTGTTTGCAAGTGTATTATGGTTACTCTGTCTGCTGCAAAGAACCTGCATTATGCAGATCACAAAGTGCATATAATGTAAAAAGGTTAGAGTGCCATTGCTTTTGTCAGAGAGATCCTTTTCTTACTTGCAGTTCATAAGTTAAAATCCTAATTTAGAACAGTGAGCAATTAACTATCATCAAAGAGCCGCATGCAAACACCAAGATATTTATTAGAGCATAAGGATTTTTCCTCAGTCTTTCATTATCCTAATGCTGATGCAAATAGGGTTCTTTGGATAGCAATCAATTCTTATTATTAAAGAGAACTCCCAACCATGGTGTTACAATTTAAATTATGAAGTTGTGCTTCTCTAGCCAAAGCACTCTTAAACTATACTGCCTCCCAGTATGGATGACGTGACTCCTACGCCTTGTAGTCCTCTGTCTTATGTAACATATCCTATACACTAATTTACACACATAGGATTGATTGTGTTAGTGCTCTGACACCCTTCCCTACACTGGTATGAGTGATGCTATAAAACTAATTAAATGCTTCTGAGAGAGTGTTTATGGAGGCTTCAATGGCTCTGTTAAAGGGTGGTAGTGAGGGAATCCATGGAGGTGGTGGTTATTGGGGGGCAACTGCAATCATTGTCGCACTGGGCGCCACTAGCGCTAAAGCCGGCCCTGTGAACCTGAGTGTATAGAGAACCACGATCCCTATTAGGATCATACAGAAAGCAAATATGCCATTCCTGTATGGCTATTTTAACTCCTACTTCTACCCATCAGCCTCGGCGCACTGATAAACTATAGGAGAATCTAAGAGATGAATCAGATATCAAAATGTCTGCTCCCTTGTCTGATACTGCTTGAAATGTGGCACGGACTGATTTGCCACCTAAGTATGAAAAAAGTGCACCATCTTTATAAACAAGTCTACTCTTGAGGACAGGTGAGACTGTGTTTTAAGTATACAAGCGGCTGCTTGATTCTTTCTGTCTCCATGTATTTGTTTCAATACACCTTCCCCAAGAGAAAGTGCTCTGTTGATGAACGAGGATTCTCTGTATTCAGTATGCATGCATTAATATGCACCCGAGGAAGATGGAGACGGCATCCAAAATAGAACTCAAAATCCCTGTTCAATTAATCTTTTTTCTTTCCCTGCCTTTCTCTTCCTCTCTTTCCTTTTTCCCTTTTCATTCCCTGCTTCCATTTTCACCCTTTTTCTGTTCATCTTCCCTTTCTTCCCCTTCCCTTTTCCATAAAACTTTATGCACTGATATTTCCGTGCAATAATTAGAAGATTCTTAATTGCTTGAGTTCAGAAAATACTTGAAAGGAGCCATGCCACACTCACTAAGGAGCCACCCATAATCAGTGCAGGGTTAGGGAGGGCTCTTAGTTTCGAAGTCATGGCTCTCCTTTCTCCCTGAATGGTGGCAGTTTCAAAGGCAAGGCCAGGATAAACAGAAAATGAACAGACATTTTCAGTACTAATGTCTCTTTTCTCTAGACAGCATCAGAAGGTGTTCTTTAACAAGGCAATCTTGGAAAAAGGCAATGATAGTGCATGACTTGGTTCCTGTTTTCAAGGGGTGGATGGTATCCAATGTGCTAGGGTGATAGAAAGAGTAGCTAAAAGGCTCAAAATACTGGAATTAATTTAGGTCATGTGCTCCAAAAAAGGGTCTACACATGATGAACCAATCCACTTCTTCAACACGGTCAAGCGGGCACTATAATTTGTACTAACTATCTTGCTGTTCTTTTCATTGTAAACACTGAATTCACTCAGGCTTTCTATAAAGTGAATTCATTGCCGTTTGTCCACCAAAAGTGCTATAATAGTTATTGTGACAACATAGATTATCTCAAATGGATCAGAAACTTCAGTTTGTGGTCCATTAACAACTGTTCTTCCAGAGTTCAGTTACAGAATAAAGTTCAGAATGAGCAACATCAAGAAACAAACCGTAACACATTCGAATTGAAACCCAAAATCCCATTCATCGAATGGAAAACCCAGAACCCCAGAGTTATCCTATTGATCTTTTGTTTTCTCCCTAGATCTCTGGAACCACTCAACTATGTATCCATCCACCTTTCCATCCATCCATACACCCACCTACTCATCCATCCTTCATCCACCCACTCATCCGTCCATTTATGTATTGCATTAAAATGCATAACTACAATTTAGCATACTTTGTGGTCAAACTTTGCATGTACTCCATTGTCAAAGCCTGTTCAAATGCATTCATTGAACTTAGCCATAGTATACTTTTGACTTTGTTGTGATTAGTACATCCATCCGTGTGCATAGACTCTGCTAGGCAAAGTTTCTCAAACTGCATGTCACAATATACAAAAGGGAATCACAATAGCTATTTTGTGTGTACTTCACCATAGCGTTTTAATTGTACAATCACCATAAAGTTTTAATTGGTTACGTCCTTCCTGGAGCAGGTGGTAACTGTTCACAGAGTGAAGGCTGTCAATTGTGGCCAGCTATCAGTTTGGTCACAGCAGCCGGGCACTTCATGCTCTCCTAATGGCAGCGGTTGTATGCGCTGATATTAATTGCAATGTGTTCAACGTGACGTAGGTGAATTAGTAAATGTGCATACAGAAATGGAGGAAAGAAGTCCCTTGCAGACATCATTCACTACTTGCGCTATACGGTCTAGTGAGGTGTATATATGAACTCAACCTCATTATTCATAAAGTGAGCTGAATATGCCTCTTTAGGATTAGGTTATTTGCTGTATGTTGGATAATGCATCTGGTGCAAGGCAAAAACTATCTTAGTCGCACAGCTTCAGTGTACTAACACAGCTGTGGTGTTCGCCAGATAACGTACTACACACAAATAGAGCTAGTACTAGTTCAGTAATACTGACCATTACCTACATGTCTCTTACATGCTGGTGCTGGAAATACACATCAATCCTTCCCACCAAACAGAAGGAGATGGTGAGCATTTATTTTAGAGGAAATGGATATATCATTGGATGGCATGAAACTTTGGCCCTCATTACAACCCTGGCGGTCGGTGGTAAAGCGGCGGTGAAACCGCCAACAGGCCGGTGGTAAAAAAAAAATGGAATCATGACCATGGCGGAAACCGCCAACATAGATAGCCACTTTAACACTTCGACCGCCACGGTGGTACAAACAAACAGCATGGCGGTCGCGGCCAATAGACAGGCGGAAGACAATGTACCACCCACACTATTATGACAGGCCAATTAGCCACCTTTTCCGGGGCGGATTCAACGTGAAAAAAAACACGGCGGAAACAGGACTTGGAAGGGGAAACACTCACCTCTACACAACCCACGGGGAACCAGGACGCCATGGAGCCTGAACTCCAAATCCTGCCTGCGATTGTCTTCATGCTCCTCTACCAGGAGCACAAACGACGGCGGCGACAACCACAGTGAGTACTGCACCTACAACACAGGGGAGGGGGAGGGAAAAGAGAGTGACACACACACGCAACACCCCCACCCACAACAACATACACACCAATACATGCTGCAACATTACATTTACACCCCCTAGCCCCCCCAGAACAACGCAAGGACAAAAGGAAATTATTGTAACCATTGCAATCAAGATTTATCCATTAGTCATAAATATATATATATATATATATATACACTATAAACAATTATGTACACCAAGAATTCAAGTCCAGGTACTGCACCTATATAGTCCGTGGACCACTGGGCCCAAAATGCATGGGCGAGGCCCACACTTCATACCCGATCGAAACGGAGAGAACACTGCAGGGCATCAGATCGAAATAAAACAGGCACCTCAGGGGGAAGGGAAGGGGGGCACCTCAGCCGATAAGCGCACAACGCCAGCTCCACGAGGGGGCTCCATGCCCATTGATGTATCATGGGGAGTGCAAAGCCACAGTCTCTCAAGTCTCTCCAGTGAGTGGTTTGCCCACTGCTGCGTCCTGGGGAGTGCAAAGCCACAGTCTCTCAAGTCTCTACAGTGGGTGGTTTGCCCACTGCTGCATCCTGGGGAGTGCAAAGCCACAGTCTCTCAAGCCTCTCCAGTGGGTGGTTTGCCCACGAGTGCAAAGCCACAGTCTCTCAAGTCTCTCCAGTGGGTGGGTTGCCCACTGCTTTATCCTGGGGAGTACAAAGCCACAGTCTCTCAAGTCTCACACATGGGTGGTTTGCCCACTGCTTTATCCTGGGGAGTACAAAGCCACAGTCTCTCAAGTCTCTCCAGTGGGTGGGTTGCCCACTGCTTTATCCTGGGGAGTGCAAAGCCAAAGTCTCTCAAGTCTCTCCAGTGGGTGGGTTGCCCACTGCTTTATCCTAGGGAGTGCAAAGCCAAAGTCTCTCAAGTCTCTCCAGTGGGTGGGTTGCCCAGTGCTTTACTTGGGGAGGGCAAAGCCACAGTCTCTCAAGTGGATAACAGTCTCCACTGGTTCTGGAGGGGGCTTTGTGCCCAGAGTGCTTCATCATGCCAAGGACTGAGGTAGTGGATGTGAATCTCCAGTGGTTCTGGAGGGGGCTTTGTGCCCAGAGTGCTTCATCTTGCCAAGGACTGAGGTAGTGGATGTGAATCTCCACTGGTTCTGGAGGGGGTTTTGTGCCCAGAGTGCTTCATCCTGCCAAGGACTGAGGTAGTGGATGTGAATCTCCACTGGTTCTGGAGGGGGCTTTGGCCCAGAGTGCTTCATCCTGCCAAGGACTGAGGTAGTGGATGTGATACTCCACTGGTTCTGGAGGGGGTTTTGTGCCCAGAGTGCTGCATCCTGCCAATGACTGAGGTAGTGGATGTATCTCTCCACTGGTTCTGGAGGGGGCTTTTTGCCCAGAGTGCTTCATCCTGCCAAGGACTGAGGTAGTGGATGTCTTTCTCCACTGGTTCTGGAGGGGGCTTTGTGCCCAGAGTGCTTCATCCTGCCAAGGACTGAAGTAGTAGATGTATCTCTCCACTGGTTCTGGAGAGGGCTTTGTGCCCAGAGTGCTTCTTTCTGCCAAGGACTGAAGTAGTGGATGTATCTCTCCACTGGTTCTGGAGAGGGATTTGTGCCCAGAGTGCTTCATCCTGCCAAGGACTGAGGTACTGGATGTCTTTCTCCACTGGTTCTGGATGGGGCTTGGTGCCCAGAGTGCTTCATCTTGCCAAGGAATGAGGTAGTGGATGTGATACTCCACTGGTTCTGGAGGGGGCTTTGTGCCCAGAGTGCTTCATCCTGCCAAGGACTGAGGTAGTGGATGTGAATCTCCACCGACGGTGGTGCAACATACAAGCTACCCAGGCCCCTGGAACTGACCACCAGCCTCGTACGAATGACCACTGGGGATGTCAGCCATGTCTGTGGTGGTGGCACTGTCTCAGGATGTTGCGTAGCCGCTGGCGGTGCTTGCGACGGTCATTGTTGCGGCGGTGCTTGCGGTGGTAATTGTTGCGGCGGTGCTGGTGCCGGTCATTGTTGCCGCGGTGCTGGTGGCGGCCGCACTGACTGCCGTGCTGGTGGCTGGCTCACTGACTGCCGTGCTGGTGGCTGGCTCACTGACTGCCATGCTGGTGGGAGGTTCACTGACTGCAGTGCTGGCGGCGGTGTCAGTAGCAGCGGTGCTGGTGGCGGGCCCACTGACTGCAGTGCTACTGAAGGGCACAGTGTCTGCGGTGCTGGTGAAGGGCTCAGTATCTGGGGTGCTGGCGGCGGTGTCTGTGGCGGCGGTTTATGGGGCGGTGCCGGTGGCAGTCTTGTCCACCGTGAAGGTTGGCGGCGACGTTGACTTGCCTTTCATTTTTAGGCCCTTCCCCACTTTGGATGGTGGCACAGCTGTCTTGCCACTTCCAACAATTGTCTTGCCTGAGCCCTTGGTGGCAGGTGTTTTGGCCTTCTCCCTCCGGGATGTGGGCAACTTTTTCTGTTTAGGAGGTGGGGGGATGTCCTTGGCCTCGCTCCTTGGGACACTGGCAGACCTGTTGTTTGGACCACTGTGCCCGGTGATGTGGTGGCTGAGGTGCTGGGTTGGGACCAGGAAAGGCAGGCCCTAGGGGACGGACGGGGTGGGGGAGGTGAAGGGAAGAGGTCAAGGTTTGACAGGAAAAGTTTTTTAGACACACTGGGATGGGTAGATGGAGGGGGTTTGGGAGTGGAGGAAGAGGTAGTGGTTGTAGGAGGTGTTCGCTTGCTGACTTTGGGTGAAGGTGCATGGGCTGGAGGCTGTCATGAGGTGGATGGCTGGTGGGTGGGTGTGTGCCTGCGTTTGTGTACTTTGGGAGGAGGGCTCACAGTCACACTGGGAGAGGACACAGGGGATGTGTGAAGGGTAGTGGGGATGGTGAGTGCACGTGAGCGGTGAGTGGTGATGGGCGTGCTGGTGATGGAGGTAGTGGCTGAAGATGTAGTGCATGCAGGTGTGAGTGTAGAAGTGACAGGGAGGGAGGAGGGAGAGGCGGAGGAGAGGGACACAGTGGAGGCAGTGGATGTTGGTATGTCTGCATGGGTATGATGCTTTTGTGAGTGCCTGTGGGATGTGTGGTGCTTATGTTTGCCAGAGGCACCCTTGTGTGTTGAGGTGTGTGCATGCTGGTCTGATGGTGTGCTTGGGATAGGCTGAGGTACAGGGGATTCTGTCTGGGTGGAGGAAGTTGGAGGGGGGAGGCTGGACCCAGGGACAATGGCTACCATCAGTGCTGAGGCCAGAGCCTGAAATGCTCTCATTTGTCTGTTGCAACTGCCTCTCTACACCCTGGATGGCATTCAGAATGGTAGACTGCCCAACATTGAGGGATCGCAGGAGGTCAATGGCCTCCTCACTGAGGGCAGCAGGGCTGAGTGGGTCAGGGCCTGAGGTGCCTGGGGCGAAGGAGATGCCCACCCTCCTGGGTGAGCGGCCATGGGACACATGCTGATGGGCTGCTGGGAGGGCGGTGCTGGTAGGTGGGGTGGCGGCTGTACCTGTAGCTGGAGTGGGCACAGAGGGGTCCGACACTGCAAGGGAGCTCCCATTAGAGGAGGAGTCGGTGTCGCTGGTCTCTGCTCCTGTCCCCGCCGTGGAGCTCACCTCGCCCTCCGTCCCACTGGTGACTTCTGACTCCGTTGTCTCGCCCTCCAGGGCCATGTGGGGTGCAGCTCACTCCTTCTCCGGTGGCACTGCTCCTCTGCCTGATGATGCTAATGCACACAAGAACAGGGAGACCACAAAAAGGGGGGAGGAGAAAGAAGAAAGACATGTTCAGTGCATGCAATACCGCTACCGTTGGCGGACACTACAGACACAGCAGCCCTCTGCACTACGCCATGCACTTAGAGTTCCCTAATTCATCACAGGGACATAGGGTACAAGGCCTATGCCCAATTGCTGCACACATGGATCACTGGAGCCTGACTAGGTGTAGTTGGCTCTTACCACTGGTGGGGTTGGCCTGCCTCTCAAAGGGTCCTTGTCTACAAAGCTCGCCCTAGCCTAGGGGAACCCTCTGCCCACCTCCCCCACCCAGACACCTCCAATGCGCACAGAGTCAGATGGATGTGACGGTACTCACCGTCTTGTGGCTGCTGTGATGCCCTCAAGCGCCCATCCAACTCCAGATACACCACCGCCAGGATCCGGAACATCAGGGGGGTCATGGTGCGACAGGCACCCCTCCCACGTTGGGAGGCCATCCCCAGCTGGGCCTCTGCCGTCTTCTTGCTCCAGCGGCGAATGTCCTCCCATCTTTTACGGCAGTGGGTGCTCCGTCTATGGTGGACCCCCAGGTTCTGGACGTCCTTGGCGATGGCACGCCAAATAACCTTCTTCTGGTGGGCGCTGACCTACAGGAATAGTACAGGGGAAAAGGAAAATCTTTAACCGTCCGGGCCGTCACAGTCATTGTCCATTGTTCCCACCCTTGCCCTGACGCACATACACACACCGTCCGATCATGCAGGCCTCATCCCCCCGTATCTTCCATCCACACCCCTCCAAACAGGCATTGCCCATACAGCATGCTCACAGTGTACTCACCTGTTTGTCTGGAGGACCATAGAGTAGCGTGTACTGGGGGAGGACGCCATCCACTAGTTTATCCAACTCCTCCGATGTGAAGGCAGGGGCCCTTTCCCCAGACACATGAGCCATCGTCGCTTCCAGACTGAGGTCACAGCAGCACTTGCAGTGTAGGTCCTCTCCTGTCGAAGATCAGGTATCAAGTGAGTGAACAGACAGAAAATGGCGGTCACGTCCGCGGCGGTGCGTACCGTCACCGCCGGCGTACATCGCCATTGGCTCCTGGGACCCATAGGGTCCAATGTTAACCAATGCAGGATTGCGCCGCTGTCTTCAACCGCCTACCGCGACGGTGTGCAACGCCAGCGCAGTTACCTCATATCCCCTTGTCCCACATTACAGGTCAGGCAGCTGCCATTTCGGGGGGCCACATGGCATAATTTTTAAATGCGTCACACATATCTAGGCCTTGCATACACAAAGACAGGCACATTGCGTATTGACAAATGTGTGCAATTAAATTCTTTTTTTTACTAGTTCAGTGTTGGCTGACTCTGTGCCCACTGTTCTCATCCATAGGGCACGTCTGCTGGGGCAGGTGAGGAGATGGCAGCATCCTCCGGTGTACAGACCGCTGGTGGACCTGTCGACAATGGAAGAGAGACATGTTATAGTTACCTACAGACTTGATCGTGCCATAATCCAAGAACTATGTGCCCAGTTGGAGCCAGACCTGATGTCAGCTATCCGCCATCCCACAGGAATCCCCTCTCTAGTGTAGGTCCTGTCAGTACTCCTTTTCCTGGCAAGTGGGTCTTTTTAAACAACAGTGGACATAGCATCAGGGATGTCCCAGCCTATGTTCTCAAACGTGTTGTCCAGAGTGTTGTCTGCCCTGCTGAAACACATGTGCAGCTACATTGTGTTCCCTCAGGTGGAGGAATTGCCTACAGCGAAAGGTGCCTTCTATGCCCTGGGACATATCCCGAACATCATAGGTGCCATTGATGGGACACATGTTGCCTTGGTCTCCCCCCTTGCAGGAGTGAACAGGTGTACAGAAACCGGAAGAGCTATCATTCAATGAATGTGCAGATGGTGTGTTTGGCCGACCAGTACATCTCCCATGTGAACGCCAAGTTTCCTGGATCAGTGCATGACTCTTACATTCTGAGGAATAGCAGCATCCTTTATGTGATGAGGCAACTCCAGAGGCACTGTGTGTGGCTAATAGGTGAGGACAAGGACCCTATACCGTGTGAATAGTTGTCAGGGGTTGTCCCTAAGGGTTAGTGTGTGTCTAACAGTTGTCCCTCGACATTTGCAGGTGACTCTGGGTACCCCAACCTGTCATGGCTACTGACCCCAGTGAGAAATCCCAGGACAAGGGCAGAGGAATGCTACAACGAGGCACATGGGCGAACTAGGAGAGTGATAGAAAGCACCTTCGGCCTCCTGAAGGCCAGGTTCCGGTGCCTCCATATGACAGGTGGTTCTCTGTACTACTCACCAAAGAAGATGTGCCAGATCATCGTGGCCTGCTGTATGCTGCACAACTTGGCTTTGTGACAACAGGTGTCTTTTCTGCAGGAGGATGGTCCAGAAGGAGGTCTTGTGGCAGCTGTGGAGCCTGTGGACAGTGAAGAAGAGGAGGAGGCAGAAGAAGAGGATATCGACAACAGAAACAACGTGATCCAGCAATACTTCCAGTGAGACACAGGTAAGAAGACATCACTGCCTCCTACATATGATAAAATTGTTAGACCTATCATATGTCTGTCACTTTCACCCAGTGTATGGACCCTGGCCTGTCACTTTGCCTTTCCATTTCACAGATGTGGGTCCCACTGTGTGACCTCTGCTATGTTACCTCATGGACTAGAGCTGTGTGACATAGGTATGTTGACAATACAAAGGACATTGCTATTTTCCTGAGTTATTGCAAATACACATTAGTGAAAGCACAGACTGACTCCAGCTTGTTTTGTGATTCAAGGGTGTTTATTTAAGTGCAAAATAGTGGAGGGGGTTGTAAAATGGTCAGGGGTGATGGTGGAGGAATGTCCATGGCAGACTCCAGTATATTAGTCTCACAGGTGCATTGTCCAAAGGGGCATAGGAAGTGGAGCTAGGGCAGTTTAAGGATGGACAGGGTGACAAAGTGGGACAGAAGGATGACATTCAGGGTGTTCTCATTTCTTGGCGGGGGTCTTGGCATTGCTCTCTGTCTTTGTCCTGGATCTCAGGGAGCGTTTGTGGGGTGGTTCTCCATCTGCAGGGGGTGGGGTGCTGGTGTCGTGGTCCTGTGGCGGTGCCTCCTGTCCACTAGCGCCGGCAGAGGTGGTGGGCAGTTCATCGTCCAGGCTAGTGTCAGGGGCCCCATGTTGTGCCACAGCGTCCCTCCTGGTGTTCACAAGGTCCTTCAGCACCCCTACAATGGTGACCAGGGTGGTGTTGATGGACTTGAGTTCCTCCCTGATCCCCAAATACTGTTCCTTCTGCAGCCGCTGGGTCTCCTGAAACTTGGCCAGTACCATTGCCATCATCTCCTGGGAATGATGGTATGCTCCCATGATGTTGGAGAGGGCCTCGTAGAGAGTGGGTTCCCTGGGCCTGTCCTCCCCTGTCGCACAGCAGACCTCCCAGTTCCCCGGTTTTCCTGTGCCTCTTCCCCTGAACTGTGTGCCCACTGCCCCTAGGTCCCTGCTGTTGTTGGGGTGGTGGGTTTGCCTGGGTTCCCTGTAGTGGTAGACGCACTGCTGCTTGACGTGTCCTGGGGACAGAGGTATGGGCCCGCTGGGTGGGTGCTGTGCTGGTGTTTCCTGAGTGGGGAGGCTCTGTGGTGGCTTGTACCAGTGTTAGGGGAACCGACTGTCCCGAGGTCCCAGATGGGATGGGCTGGTCATCTAGATCCAGTTAGACAGAGCTGCTGTCATCACTGTTGGCCTCTTCTGTGGGGGGGGTGGACATGTCTGGAACCTCCTGTCCGGTGACGTTGGGTAGGCGTCCTGCAGGGGAGTAAAGGCATGATTATTGCATCTGTGTGTGCCATTGTGTGCAATGGGTGGGTGACCCTGTACCCCAGTCTTACATTCTTGTGTAGGACCTTGTGTGATAATTGTTTTGGGGTCTGTGTGGGTATCTGTAGTGGACATGCTTTGGTGATGGGTGTCCATGCTTTATTGTTGTATGCAGGGCTTGGTGTTGGGATTGGTTGTTTGTGATAGTGGGACAAATGTGAGGTGTGTCAACATCAGGGCAGTACGCGCTCTACGGGCAACTAGAATGCAAAAACCTAACAGTTTCAAGGCAACATAATTTATGCATTGTGCAGATATGATGCAGCTTAACCTTTTGCATTGCAGAGTTTAATCTTGAAGACTTATGTTCAGCATACATATAAATACTGTTCACATGTGATGTACTGCTGCAGGCTTTCAGACTGTGTTAGGGTGTGGTCCCCTTCCAGGGCCTTCTGGAAGCTTTCCTTGCAGCATGCCTGGGTGTGGTTTGTGGTCTGGGCCAAGACTCTATATAAGGGAGCCAGCCCAGCTCCACGTGCTCACTATTCAGAGGTCCCTGTGCATACCAGCAGCAACTTCCTGAGCTCCTGTTCCGGCGGCCTACTTTCATTCTCCAGGCCTGCCCTTTTTTCACTTCATTTGGTGATCCTAGATCGGGGGGTAAGATTGGGGTCGGGCTTGTCCCCCGACTCCGTTATCAAAGACGCTCGAGTTCTTGGGCCTAATCTTTCCATGATAAGCGATTTGACTCTTGTGCGTGTGAATGTGCGCTTGGTCGTTTCATGGCATTTACATGTGGATACTCGAATCGGCAAGAAGCGCGATTCTTTTCTCGTGCTTAATTCATGTTATTCATTGCGCGCTACCATTCCTTGGCAGTTACATGGTGGCATTCGAATCGGCAAGACGCGCGATTCTTTTCTTGTGCTTAATTCATGTTATTCATTGTGCGCTACCATTCCTTGGCAGTTACATGGTGGCCTTCGAATCGGCAAGACGAGCAATTCATTTTCTTGTGCTTTAACCCTTGATATTCATTGTGCGCTACCATTCCATGGCAGTTACATGGTGGCTTTCGTATCGGCAAGACGCGCAATTCGTTTTCTTGTGCTTTAACCTTTGATATTCATTATGCGCTACCATTCCTAAGCATTTATATGGTGGTACTCGAATCGGCAAGACGCGCAATTCTTTCCCTGTGTGTAATTCATGTTATTCATTGTACGCTACCATTTCCTGACATTCGTTTGGTGACCTTCGAATCGGCAAGCAGCGCGATTCCTTTTCTGTGTTAAAAAATCATGGTGTTCATTATGCGCTACCATTCTAAGGCATTTACTTGGTGGTTTTCGAGTTAGCAAGTCGCGTGATTTATTTCCCGAGTTTTAATTTGTGTTATTCATGGTGCACAAATCATTCAATGGTATTTTCTACCTATGTGAAAATCTGTAATGTGCGCAATTCATGTTCCGGCAATTTGAGGGAACAAAAAGTCAGAGTTCAAGATGTAATGTTGTGTGTTCCTACCATGTTTTCTCAAAACCTGATTCATATGATGGTTTAGAAATCATTCAGTTTGTTTCCTGATCCTCAGGCAAAGGATGGTACTTGAAGTTGAAAGTTGCATTTAACCTTTCTTGATTCCCTCACAGGTACCCAGTCATCTTGAAGCCTAGTCATTTTAAGTCTATGCTTAGGTTGGCCATGTTTTCAGAATGACAATGTTGAGAGTCATAGTCTAGTATTGATTCATATGATAAAATCGTGATATTGTGTGTTTTAACATTTTTGCTTCCTACAGGTCTCCTTCCCAGCTGTTCCCTTCCTAATCCCTTTTTCCCCACTTGGACTCTCTTAGAGTCTGTGACAATTCTATCAGAGTATTGGAGCTGTATTGTGGTGGAAGTGTTGGAAACGTGCACAGACCCCGAGGATCTGGTGACTCTGACAGGTGTTGGAGTGATGAGGGTGAGGGTGAGGGTGGGGGTATGTGATAGCATGCAGGTAGGGTGGGGGATATGGTATTTAAGAATTGACTTACCAGACTCCATTCCTCCAGCTACTCCTGCGAGGCCCTCAGGATGCAGTATAGCCAAGACCTGCTCCTCCCATGTTGTTAGTTGTGGGGGAGGAGGTGGGGGTCTGCCGCCAGTCCTCTGAACTGCAATCTGGTGTCTTGAGACCACGGAACGCACCTTCCCCCGTAGGTCGTTTTACCTCTCCCTGATGTCATCCCATGTTCTTGGATGCTGTCCCCCTGCGTTGACCCTGTCCACGATTCTGCGCCATAGCTCCATCTTCCTAGCTATGGAGGTGTGCTGCACCTGTGATCCGAATAGCTGTGGCTCTACCCGGCTGATTTCCTCCACCATGACCCTGAGCTCCTCCTCCGAAAACCTGGGGTGTCTTTGCGGTGCCATGGGGTGGTGTGGGTGATGTGTGAGGTGGTGTGTGTTGTGATGTGTGAGGGGATGTGTTTGTGTGTGTTGTGTGAGGTATGTGGATGTTGTGTGAGTGATGGTATTGATTGCCTGTGGATGCTAGTTTCTTGATGGTGGTGTCTCTCTCTGGCCTTCTGTCGCTATTCTGGTCATAAGGGTTGTGGGTGATGTGAGTGTGTGTTTTATATTGTATTGGGTGTGTGGGAGTGGTGTGTGTATGTGTATCAGGTGTGTGTATTTGGAATTGTCCAATGTGGTTGTGTTTTGTAAATGTGTGTGTATTTTGAGCATGGCGGTGTGTACCGCCAATGGAATACCGCGGTTGAAAGACCGCCACGTGGATTCGTGGGTCGTGATAGTGTGGGAGTATTCCTGTTGGCGTGACGGTGGAGGTTTTGTTATCGCCAGTTTATTACTGACCTTTGGTGTGGCGGACTTGTGTGGGTGTCTAGATTTTGGCAGATTCCGAGCTGTGGGTCGTAATAGATGTAGCGGTATTCCGCCGCCGCAGCGGTGTGTTGACTGTCTTCTGCACGGCGGTAAGCGGGATTTACCGCCAATGTTGTAATGAGGGCCTTTGTTTTTTATCAGTTTTTAGCTCTGCCATCCAACTGCTTTGTTTTTTCAAGATGCAGCACTAACTTTAATAGGTACCCCGATTAGCATAGAAGTGAATGGGCAGAAGAGAAAGGGAAGGGCCGTACTGTACTCCATTTTTGGTCCTGAGTGAGTGCAGGCCACAATCCATAACTTCCACAACAGCCATGCACATAATTCATCACACACCAGCTTTCCCAGAGTAAGATTGCTATAATTCTCCTTTTCTTTCTTTCTTTAGCGGGCAGCAAAAATTCTTATGGGAACTGCTCCTTTTTTTAAACACATTTTTGCATTAACACCTATCCTCGATAAATTTGCATGAACTCAAAATATCACAAGTAAGCTAAAGGTGTCTGCCATGTTTTGCAGATCTGTAAATCTGAAATAAGTTTATTAGCAAATCAAAGATTTTTTGACTGCTTGCATTTACCTTTGGTTCATTCTTCTCAGATCTCCAAGAAACCTGAGATTTCCGCACTTGGCTTAACTTCCTAAGAGCCTGACAAATTTCGTGTGAATTCATTACAGAGCGCCAAAGTTATTAGCACTTAAATTGCTTTTGTGCCCCTTTCATATTTGCCTCCCCTCCCCCTTGATCCATCCACATTAAACTTGCTGTATCCACAAAAGATTAAACATGCTAAATACCAATTTTCATTTGGAGTCACCAAATTATGGCATAGTTATTAGCAAATTAGCATACTTTCGACCCCCACTTTTAAAAGTGCCCTCCTTGATGAAATTGCAAAAAATTAAAAATACAAAGAATCAACTAAACATGATGACTCTGCTAAATTATGTGGTAATCCACCAAATCCATATTCTGGGCACAGGAAAAATACAGCTTTCCAAATGTTTAGACAGCTCTAATTTTTAACCGCTTCATGCCCAACCTGAGGTCCTCTTTAAAAGCCAATTTCATGTAAACTGTTGAATGGATTTACAGAAAACCCAAAAAAGCACAATCTCTGAGTGTTATATATACGTGTAATAATTATTAGAAGTATTTTAAGCTTTAATGTAATTGAAGATCATGACTAGGGTGGCCCTTTTGACAACCTATATTGGGTAGGTTGGTACAAAACCTCTTTATCCATAAATCATTTGTCTAAACCGCTTAGAAACCGGTTGTCCCTTTGAATTATTTGATTAGAACTTTGCATTTATCCTTGCAGCTGTGTAGCAGCTTAGGTTCAGAGAATTAGAACAGAAAACAGCTTGATTAATGTTCTAAAGCAGATCCCAGCCCCTTACTGAAACCCTGGGTTGTAGTTGTGAATGTCCTGCACTATATTATGTTGTCAAAACAGTAAAATATTATGGAAAAGGTGCCTGGGAAAAAAATCAAAATTTAATTGGATTTCCTTTAAATTGCGACGATTAATATAACATGGACCTGGCACTGAGAGGAAGTGATGTCATGTCCCCTCTCACGAGCTTGCCAGAGCATGGAGTAATCGGTTACAGCACGGTGTGATATTTTTATAGATACAGTGGCGACGATTTACAAAGTTCTCCCTTAGTTGTCAGACTCACACATGCATATGGTCTTATTTACCAGCGAAAATTCACTTTTCTAGTTCCAAAAACATGGGTTTGAGACTCGTAAATGGATTTACTTTCATAAAGATTTCCATATGAGTAAATCAGCGAGCAGGAGTGCGGTATCAGCCGGTGAGCTTTAAAGGGCAGGAATGTCCTATGTGTTTCTGAATACTCGAAAACGTAATTGTGGCTGTTCACTAAATCCCCTTCTACACTCCCTTCAGGGGCTGGTATAAATCTTCTCACAAAATGGGTGGAGGGGGTGAGGGTTGGGAAAAGCTCAAATATTGGTGAGGATTTAGGGGACGCTGTTTCTCCGTGGTTACAGATTATTAGCTGTGGAAAATGCAAAGTAAAAATGCAATTGCACCTAATGCATTTGCCAACTTCCCTCTGCATTGTTACTGTTGCAATTTCACCGATGTTTTCTAACAGTTCACTTGGAAACTTGCGCTGGTCATAGGTTTATGTAATACGGGGATTTATTTCAATGTAGGCCCAGCAACATTTTCTATAAAATAGGCCTGGGTTTGAATAAAATATGTATGTTTATATAGCCGCTAGGGGGAAAATGCTAGTCCTTCAAAGCTATTTCCTACTTCATTTTCAAAATCTGATATAATACTGGTTTTCAATAACGTGACAGGAAAAGTAACTTCGTGAAAATATACTTTCGACTATTTGAGCCCGAACTAGATCAAAACCAGTTCTGCCACTTGTCACATTTCCAGTAGTTGAATCCACATCTGTAGTTGTGAGGGCCTGGCTCAGAAGCCAATGCCTTGCTTCTTGATATAGGAAGGACAGAGAGGTGTTACCTGCTGACCAGAGATTAGCTAAAAGGGAGTGGACAGGAACAGGTGATATAACAAAGGAAAGCCTTAGCACTACCTCTTTTGACGTTGAAATGTCCAGCGGGCTTCTGTTCATGTGTGGGTCCTCTATTCATTCACGGGTCCCTCCTGACTGCCAGACCTCAGTTACAATGGTGGAAGGAACCAGTTTTGACCCTCTCAGATGGGAGACTAGCTCATCGAAGTATGGAAACGGTTCAGAATCTGAATACCGGCCTGCCTGATTGCAGAAGTAGTCTGCTATATGGAAAAAATGACTCTTGGTTAATGTTATAGAAGGCAAAGAGAAAGTGTGAAAAGGGTATGGGTACTGTGAGACAGTAGTTGGGATTGGGTAGAGGAATTTTCTCTAGCCACTGGCTAGTTCAAAGGAAAACTCTGGAAACTGAGTCACCCCCTCATCAGAACTTTTTCTGGAACTGAGAATGCTGGAACTGAGATCTTGTTGGACTCCTGAGTCCTGGAAAAAGAAGACTTGCTCAAGGACTTCTTGCTCCTGCTGGCACTCAGGCACCACGACTGCTCTCCGAGGGTCTATTCGTAGCATCTTTTATTTCTGCTGAAGAGAGACTTGGTGCCTAGATGCCTGACATGGGGAGTTAAAGCTACAGACTGGACAGAAGGAACTTTCCCAGCACTTTAAGAAAATTGGGACTTAGTCATTTTTTTAACTTCAGAGGGGTGTGACAAGGTTCTGGGGCTTGCCCAGTAATGTCCCACCATATATGGACAAGAAAACCAGGTTTGTCCCACTCAAAGCTTTTGGCTATCACTGAAAAAAGAATGACCTAGTGGTATAGGTATCCAGTCTCATGGAGCCCTGCCAGGCTAAAACAAACATGCTTGTCCTGCTGAAGGACTTTGACTTACAAAAAGGTGACTTATTATGAAGGAAAAACCTTGGACTGGAGAAAGATGGCAAATCTAGACGACCAATGAATCATGCTTAGCAACCACAAAATTTGGTTTTGTCCTGTTCAGAGCTTTTGATGCTAAAACCAACAGCTTCAGTAGAAGCTCAACGATGAAGTCTTCAGCTTCCAGTGATCCTCACCTGCCACAGCCTTGGATCTTGCCCACTACAGCAGTTGACTTCCATTACAGAAACTAAATCTGAAGGTGAAAACGTTGATTGGGATGACCCTTTTGATGTATCCGACATCCATTCCTTTGCAGTTATTCTGAAATTGTACCTAGGTCTTGGTCAACTGCATACTGTTGTTTTCTTTATAGGCACATTTTGCCTTAAAACTTTAAACTTTAAACTTTAAACTTTCATATATCCTGTTCCCCTTTTCCTATTGTAATGATTTGATGTCTTTTTCCTCACTGATTTATTTTCTATCTTTCTGAAATGGTTTGGGAATTTTATTGTGTTTGGTACTTTACTTTAAAATTATTTCAATTGCCTGCACTTCTCCGTGGTTAGTTTACAGCCTGTGCCACAGCTACCAGGGATTAAGCAGAAATTCCCTCAGAAGTGTGTTTTGACCTTACCAGACAGCGTTTTATTAATTGACAGGAGCCATGCTCTTCCAAATTGAAATAGCCCAAGTTGTGAAAACATTTATTATTGGGGAAAGGAATGATTGTTTTTATAATCACATAATGGTAAAGTGAAAATGAATCTATTAACATCAATGAAAAATAGCCACTTTCTAGGAAATGGTAAGGATGAAAATCCACAACACACTCTGCAGCACACAATACTCATTTGTACCCTAGTACTCCTCTTTTTTATTATTTTTGTAGCAGTTGGTAGGACCTACAATCCAGAAGGACCCCTCAAACTGAAAATTGGTGTTCATCTCCTTGCGCACAAGCCCTGGCTGATCACAACTTATTATTGTTTTTAATTGAGTAGTGGTACCCTGGAAATTATTAGGTTCTGAAGCCTGAGACAGATGATCGCTGTTCATATGTGTTTTTTCCAGTCAGTATGTTGTTCACAAACATTATGCACTGCTATCACCGCCATAACAGTTTGTGAACACTAGACAATTGGATCATAGTAAACGTCCCCTTAGCACTACAAGTGCACCCCTTACAAGGATTACCCAAAGTTGATCATAAATATTTTGTATATGTTAAAAATTAATAGCAAGATGAAGGATTAGCAATGGTAATACTGGATAACCCTATAACCCACTTTCTCTGGTATTGTGTGATTGACAACCAGAACACCTCACATGAAGGTGTACCTGGACTTTATACATAGGCAGTAGCCCCTGCAAAGCATGCCAGAATGTGAACAATCCTAGTCTCCTTTTTGATGAGGAAAACTTTGTCTCAGCCTGGTAGACTGGGATTTTGTACAATAGGGATGTGCTGGACATAGAATTGGCATCTGCCTAGCTGATTGGCCTTCTGACTATAAACTGAAATTGTACTGTAGCTTGATGAACATATCTTGGGCATGTAGTTTCATGGATTTTATGTTGTTGGTCTATCCAGAGCATGGTCCTGTAGGAAGTCCACTTCCTTGGTGCCAAGCCTAAAACATCCCGCTGAAGCTTTGTTGGACATCTTTGCTGCTACTGCTGCTTCATTGCACTTGCAAATGCCCAGACAACACTATATCAGTGATGCTGATAAGAGCCTTCAAAGGCTACTATTCTCCTAAACAGAGACCATAAAAGAACTTCTATACGAAATACCTCAATGCGATATTTAGTTAAGATTGGGTGTTGCCTGGTTAAGAGTGAGCGGTTCTTATTTTTTCTTCTCTCACTCTGCCCTGTGCAGTGGTCCAGCACCCGGTGACCTACGGAAATAGCCAGATCAAAATTCCCTTGTGGTCTGTTGTGAGCCATGTGCCCTTAGGCTTATATCCTACTTTTGATCATTCCCTAGAGTAGGAGAATTGCATACCTCACTGGTTTTTGTAAACACACACATGAACTCCAAGACACTGTCCTTTCATTGCAAGTACCTGGCGTACAGTAACTTAAATCTTTATTGCTCTGTATATTTGTTTGTACTTCATATATATTTGCAAACCTATAGGGTGGTTACTTTTGAACATTACTAACTTACTACAGAGTAATTATTTCAATGGGAGAGTGTGATATTCATCTCTATCCTATTTTGCTATCAAACACGGTTTGATAATGGTAGACATTGTGAGCCTGTTATAATCAAACTACTGAGTCCATATTTCATTGTATGTTTCCTTTCCGGGTAAATTTCCAGCATCCTACATATTACAACTTTAATTTCTATATTGTTTTATCACTGTATTAACTGAGTATTGTTTTGTGCATTGTTTATTGTGTGATTTCTGCTCTTGTAACCTACCATTAACACAGTATATATAAGTATATATGTTACAGTATTATTAAATTGTGTTTTTACACCTCTGTGGCTTGATATCTTAGAGATGCAACCAATGAACACGTAAGTCACTGATCACATCAGGAAACAAGACCAGAACACGGTCTCTGAAAAAGGTAACTTTAGAGAGAAGGTGGTGTCATGATTGCTAGTTTCCCAATTAAATCAGCAACTTATGCAATAATTGATTGCTACTTTAGAGTTAGACTTTTTCTCCAAGTACTCTTTGGTAATGCATCAGCTGCCTGGCTGATTTTTTACTAGCTCTTTTATCACAAGTGAAAAAAGTTGCTTCTATGACTGTCTGTGAGTGTTCTTCTGATGAAGAACTCGCCTTGTATGTAAAAAGGGATTGAAAGGCTCACAGAAGTTTTGGAGTGGCTAATGTTTCCACTGCCTGACTAGAAAGAATGCAATTGGATTGCCTTCCAGTTATGTTTTTGTGGCAAAACGTAGCTGATTTGCCCTCTGTTTCACATGTGACACTAGCTTGTTAACATCTGACATACAACGCAAATGAGCGTCGATGGAGCTTCTATGTTTGGACTTTGTCATGGAGAATTTCTCCTTTTGCAGCTATCAAGGAGTTTTAGTCTACTACCCGCAAAGCAGAGACTTAGATGACATTCCTGGATAATAAACTGCTGGCCATGATGCAGATTTTTTGTTTGTGTTTAGATTTCAGGATTGCAATTGCCTGTAAAGTTCTCTACAAGTGTTGGCATGGTCGAATTTTTTTAATTCCCATCAAAAGGCCCAGAAAAGAGGCTGGAAGGTGAGGGCTTACTATTGGATGAACTTTGGAACCTCTGGAGAAGTCTGTGTGATAGAAGATAGTGATTAAAAAGCAACATATTTCTTTTCTTTTGTGGAAAGTAGAGTTCTCGTGTTCTTGTATATTGGATGTGGCATGCATCAGAAGAAGAAAGCCCTCCAGCAGGTCAGATATGACTTTGTAGTAGTGAAGCAGTTGTCTAGGCCTCTGTCAGACAAAGGGTAATACGAGGAAAGAAAGCCAACATGTTTTTGGATTTGATTAGAATAAGGAAGTTTTATCTCTGTCTATTGGGGTGGCAGAGGACATTATTTCCACCATCTTGATGAAGAGATGATCACCATTTGTAGAGATCATAGTTAGTCCAGCAGTGATCTCTTTGTGTTCACTGGAGCTGCCACCAGGGCGGCTCAGATGAAGCCATAAAAAAAATGGTGCATGGCCCTTATCTTTTAGGAGACCTTGCACTAAACATTTTTGTTCTTCACAAACTCCCAATATAGGATTGTTTTAATGGAGAACAAGAAATGAATGGCCCCACACCCTGGGAGTTATCATCCATGATGTGGGGGTCATTATTTTTTTCTGGTTGGTACAGATTGTCTGTTATAAACAGGGTGGTCAGTTTGATACCCTTACCCACAGTGGCTCATACACCGTCGGTGAAGCCATGTGGGGGTACTGTCATCTGTCAAATAGGGGTCCTCCTACTCATAATTGAACAAGCCAAGGGTTTGTCAGACAGGGTACACTTTTACATTTGAGAAGGAGTACCCTGCTTGCCAAACTCTATAACTGATCATTGGTCTTCTTTGATTAAATAGATAGGTTCACTGATCTCTATACTGGCTTATGTATACCTTTACATTAGAGGGCACATCCCATGATTGTGCTTGCATGGAAGTAGTCTGATGATTTGATGAGCAAAGGTTTTTCGTGGTGTTTGTTGTCCTCAAAGTGCATTTCTCATTCAGTGGTGAGATTTACATAATTTGAAGCAGCCAGCATGCGGCCCTCCTTATCTACGCTCTTCTGTTGGTCCCATGTCACTGCTTCATCTCTGGGCCATTGGCGGTAAGTTTACCATGACTTGCTATAGGTATTTCCTATGAAACATGGAGTATTCACTTCCTTTGAACTATGATATGTTTTGGTTGCCTGTAAAGGAGTTATTGGGACTCCAGTTGTGTTTTTCTATTCTTTTCACCAACAAAGTGAACAATGGAAAAAATCTAGTGTCTATCCACTGCATTCCAGCTATACCAATACTTCACTAAACTATTTTTACATGTGGCAATTCTTTTCTAATATGGCTACCGAAAATATGCAAGTGTTAGAAGCTCTTTCCTATACATATGCACACTTCATCATTTTTACGTTTAACGTTGTATGCAAAATTAAGGTGGTAAAAGAAACTGGAAACTTTTAAAAACTAACACAAATATTTTTTTTCAGGTGGTCACAGCATTTCCAATGGCTATACTGCCAGTATGTATACCCCAACCGTGAGCCTATGAAACAAGAAACATAATTTGCAGACACAGATGTCACTTTTTGTGCCATTTAATTTCACTCACATGCACAAAAAATTCTTCTTTAAACCGGGCCCTTGGTGTTTTAAAGAGTGCCACAGAAACTTGGTGGAGACAATTGTTCGTCATGCATTTTTTAAAAATGTAAATCAGTTTGCTCCAAAACAAGAAGACAAAGAACGACCATCATGGAGGGCAACAGTGGAAATAAATTTTGGGTGCAATTCTCTTCTAAGTGTTATACACACATTTTGAACAGCTGTAAGATAACAACCATTTTCCCTAAAAACATGTGGACCAAAATATTTACATTTTAAGGCATCTGTCAATAACATTATAAAGAGACAACATCACAACATACTCCTAGTATGGCTGTTGTATTGGTTTGAGACAGTTATAGCAATGCCCTTCCAATAAAAATTAAAGCAGCTTACTAGTTGAAATGCTCCTGATAGAAGTACAACTCACAAGTCTATTGTTTCCCAAACTGTGAGTCTCAACCCATTGGTGGGACATAAGCCAATTCTTGGTGGGTCGTGAAAGTAACACACAACAAAAATGTAAACACCTTTAAATCAGTTGTTCACATTCAGTCATTAGGTAAGCAAAAATGAAGCACTTTTTTTGTAATTTTGAACTGTGATGCACACAAAGATTTTATTAGAACCAAAACAAATCAAAGACAGTTTACTTGGTAATATGCAAATGCTAAATATTCAGTAAGGGCCATATGTACAAAAGCATTTTCCCATAGACACAGAATGGGTAAAACCCTTTGATACATCTGGCCCCAAATCACGATTTCCACACCATACACTTGTGTGTGATATAGTTTTTTCGTTAAAACTGTGTGTCTGTGCAAACTAGGTCGCCATTTCAATGCAAAATGTGTTGTCTGTAAATTACAGTGCGCTATCACAGAATGCTTTAGTCAAATTTAAAAATTGCCCGCCTCATGTCCATTAAAGTTAGGTGGGTCGCCAAATGTTTGCTGGTCTAAAAATTGTGCCATGGTTCTAAAAGGTTTGGCAAGCACTACACTGGTCTCTATTGATGGAACACACATGAAAGTGAACAACTGTTGTGGAAACAGTATTTCCAACGAAGTGTAGGCTCCTTTCTATCTTTGTTATAGGAGCTTCAAACTTAAAAAAATAAAGAAACTATGCCCCTGCCCTTTAAAAACATGTTCTACAGCAATTAATTTGAAAGGTAATCAGGGATTAAACAGCCTTAAGAAGCTAAAAGCTGCTTTCGCTTTCAGATGATTAGATTTGTCAGTATCTCTTACAAACAAATGTAATGAGTTTGTAATATCCGATTTATTACTATTAGGAATGTTAGGCCTGCAACTAAAATCACTGAAGCAGCAGCAGGCTGTAAACACCGGCGTAGGTCATTGCCATTATTATTTCAATTTCCTAAACAGTAGTATCTATTTTGTCCTTATTTTGCCTTGCCTGAAGATTCGTGGAGTTTATTGGGCAGAGTTGTTGGCTCGGGGAAGGCAGAGGAGGTTTTTCCATGTTGATTTCTATGACTTTTACTGGCGTCCTCGTACAAAAACAGGATGATTTAATGAGTAGAGGAGGAGGAAGCTTTTGGAATCCCTGTCTCCCTCCTAGCCATCCAAATTGAAAAGCTTAAAAAGTTTGACTGGGGACAGCAAAAGGCAAGGGATGTGGGTGTTTTATCCTCTCTCCTTCCTTTGGTCCTGCTGTCACTGAACACTCAAATTATGTACCAGTACTCTTCATAACTTAGAGTCGTTCTCCCTTCTCCTACTCTTCTCAAAAGTGATTTGCAGTCACCCACAGAGTGGATAAGAAATATTAGCATTTTATCAATATCCTTCCTGTAAACTTTTCTGCCTTTGACAGAAAGTGACCATAAACGTGGCTTCCGCCAAAACAAATCGTGTATTCCTCATCACTAGCGGGACAGGGAGCAAAGTGACCTCAGGGTTTAGGTGATTGAATATAAGGAAATGATTTAGGAATGGTGACAACCGGTAGTGAAAAATTACTATTGCAATTAAATCAATACCTCCTAATCTGTTTTCTCACCACAGTCTTCAGGACATACCAAAACAAAATGCCTTGGACTCAGTTCTGAAAAAAAAAAACAAGAGAACAACATTTCAAGTTTACTATATACAAAACACATCCTTTACTTTGATAAATCTTTCTGCCACATGTGTAATGTTGCACGTGGCCAAAAACATTTTCAGATGTACATCATTTTACAAAAAGCAAGTGTGAATTTGCATGACATTGCCTCTACACTTCTTCACTTTTTACTGTTAATGAACTTTGCTGGTTGTGTGATGTTAACTGAAAGGAATAGTAAAGAAGATAGTTGGTGGTTTCTCTTACCTTATACAAGATTGGACAGTTCTGAAAGGGCAATCTGAAACCTATTTACAGTACCATACAACGAGGATTTCAAAGCTAGAATCAGGCATTTTGGGTGTAATGAAAATAGAGGAAAATACTGGACAGACCAAAAACAGCCATTGTGTCGGTTTTATGAATATTTCTCAAATTACCTTAAACGTGCATTGTAGATTGGGGGGCACTTGTTTTTGCCCTTGCAATACCTGTACTGCACAAAGGAGTAGGTTTATGAGGGTTTTAATGAATAGGTTCCTTCCTGAGTAGACGTTAGTAGGAATATAGGCTGAAACACGTCGTCACTATAGAGTGGGGGGTCAAAGCCAACTATAATGAATCTAATGGGCACACTTAACAATGTAGAAGAACTTGCCTGTGCCCCCAAAGACTGTTTTTTCTTAACCACCTGGAAAGTGAAAAGATTATTGGAACAATTAGAAATACATCATGTGATCTTCTTCCAAAACTATTCATACTTTTTTTAGACTGGCAGTCCATAATTCAAATTATGATTTACAACAGTTTTTTTTATAAATATGAGGAACATAGTGGAGTTCTGCCCCACTGCAATCCAAAACAGTTTGCCCCATTTCCAAAACAATTTGCCCCATTTCAGTCCAGAAAAGCATGCCACATCCCAACTCAAAACAATCTGCCCTACTCAAATCCAAAACAATCTGCCCCACTCCAATCCAAAACAATCTGCCCCACTCCTCCAATCAAAACGCAGTCTACCCCACTCTAATTAAAAAAAACTGCCCTACTCCAATCCAAAACAACGTGCCCTACTCCAACCTGTCCCACATCAATCTACAACAATCTGCCCACTTTAATCTGCCTCACTTCAATCACAAACAATCTGCTCCAATCCAAAACAACCTGCCCTTCTCCAGTCTGCCCCGTTCCAGACTGCCCAACTTCAATCCAGTCCAGCTCACCCCAATCCAATCCACCCCACTCCATCCCAATTCATCCCACTCCATCCCAATTCAGCCCTCTCCAATCCACAAGAATCCACCCCACACCAATCCAATCCACACCAATCCAGACCAATCCCATCCACCCCAATCCAATATACCCCACTCCTATCCAAACCAATCTAACCCACTCCAATCTACCATAATCCAACACACTACAGTCCAACCCACCCACTACAGTTCAACCCACCCTACTTCAGTTCAACCCACCCCACTCCCGTCCAACCCACCCCACTCCAAACCACTATATCCCAATCCAAAACACCACACTCCAATCCGACCCATTCCAATCCAACTCACCCCCTCCAGTCCTATCCACCCCAATCCAATCCAACCCAGTCCACCACACTTCAGTCCACCTGCCTCACCCCAGTCCATCCCACTCCAATCTAGTCCTCTTAATCCACCCCACTTTAGTCCAATCCCCCTACTCCACACCCATCCAATCCACTACACTCCACACCAGCCTAATCCACCCCACTCTAATCCAATTGATCGCACACAAGTCCAATCCACCCCATTCCAGTCCAATCCACCCCACTCCAACCCAGTTCACCCCACCCCAATCCAATCCACCACACCCCATTCCTCCTCACCTGACCCTACTTCAATCCACCCCACTCCAATCCAACTCACACCACTCCAATCCAAGCGTCATCACCTCAGTGCATTCCATCCCACTTCTATGCACCCTACCACACACCAATCCAACCCAACCCAACCCACACCAACCCACCCCAATCCACACCAACCCACCCCAATCCAATCCACTCGACTCCAATCCAATCCGTCTACCCCACTCCACCCCATCCAGTCAACCCCACCACATTTCAATCCCCCCACTCAAATCCAATCCACCCTATCCACTCCACCCCACTCCAATGTACCTCACCCCACCCCACTCTACTCCAATCCACCCCACTCTAACCCAATCCTATCCACTTGGCTTCAATCCAGCCCACTCTACACCAAATCCACCCCACTCCACTCCAGTTCATCCACTCCACTCTACCCCAGTCCACCACAGTTTAATCCACAGCACCCCGGTTCAGTCCACCCCACTCCAATCCACTCCAGTACATAACACCCCAATCCAATTCATCTTAACCCACCCCAGTCCAGTTCAATACAGCCCACCCTAATCCACTCCACTCCTGTCTAATTCACCCTACTCTGAACCACCTTGATCCAACCCACCCCAAACCACACAATCCAATCCACCCCACACCAACCCAATCCACCCGCCCCAATCAAATCCACCCCTTTTCAATCTACCCCAATTAATCCAACCAACCCACTCCATTTCAATCCACCCGCTCCAACCCTCCATTACAATCCAATCCAACCCACTCCAGTCCGCCACACCACAAGCCACCCTACTCCAATCCACTTGACCCAGATCCAGTCCACCCCACTCCAAAAAAATTCCACTCCAGTCCACCACACCACACCCCACTCCAATCCACCCCACCCCAATCCAATCCACCCTACCCCATCCAATCACCTCATTCCAGTCCACCCCACTTAATCTAATACACCCCACTCAGTACCACCCCATTCCAGTCCAATTCACCCCACTCTAATTCACCCCACCTCAGTGTAATCCACCCCACCCAAATCCAACCCTCCCACCCAAATCCAATCCACCCCACTCCAGTCCACACCACCCCATCCCAATTCAGTCCAGTCAACCCCACTCCAGTCCACCCCACTCCATTCTAATCCACCCACTCCTCTCTAGTCCAATTCACCCCACTCTACCCCATCCCAATCCACGTCACCCCAGTTCAATCCACCCCACTCCAATCCATCCAGCCCACCCCACTCCACTCCAATATGTCCATTCCACTCTAGTCCACTCCACCCCATCCCACTTCAGCTCAATCCACCCACTCCGGTCCAATGAATCCATTCAACCCCACTCCAGTTCAGTCTAATCCACCTCATCCCAGTTCACTCCACTCAAACCACCCCAATCCTATCCACCCCACCACAGTCCACCCCACCTTAGTCCTTTTACTTCAGTCCAGGACACCCACCCCAATTCAGTCTAATCACCCGACTCCAATCTGCCCCACTCCAATCCACCTCACCCCATTTCAATCCACCCCACTCTACTCCAGTCCAATCCTCACCACTGTGCTCCAATCCACCCCACTACCTCAATCCACTCCAACCCACCCAACCCCACTCCACAGCACTCTCTGCCACTGAACCACTGAACTCTACTCCACTCAGCTCTAGGACACTCTACTCCCCCACTGCACCCTACAACACTCTACACCCCCACTCCACTGTATGACACTCCTCACCACTAACTTGTAACCATGCTGAACTGCAGTCACACTGATGTACAGCATGGCAAAAACGCATTGCCAAAGCCAATAGCTCTGGGATAGGCAAGCCCGATTAGCTTTGCCACTGCTTTGTTTTCTGCACTTGCAGAATATGAATTATTTTAATCCGATATTTTTCTGCTTTAGTGCTTTATTTTTAGACAGTACTTCTCAAAAACAAAAAGCACGGTTTGCCTCTTTATGTTTCTGTGCTATCTGAAAACAAAGCATTATCGGAGAGAAGTACTGATTCAAAGATATTCACTTTTACACGCGCGAGGATCTAAGTGAGCAAAGTGCCCCATGATATAGCTCTTGGGTCCCTATCATGATGCCATTGTTTGCGGGCGGAAGCGTAGAAGGGTCTTCGCACTTCTTTTTCGGTGTCAAGTGCATAAATTAGCTACAAATATCTCGGAGTTTATGCATGTTGTGCTGCCAGCAGAGCAACATGCCCCAGAGATATTTCACGTTAATGTAGGTGTATACGACTCCAAAAAGAAGCATGAAGGCCTCTTCGACGCCGGTGCTGCGCAGAAGACGGTCTCTGGTCTCTGCTGGGGTTTCAGCTGCGGTGCAAATGGGCGAAAGGAACTTTGAATCTATTTTGAATCAATGTTGACACTAATATGGACCTGTTAACTGATGCGCTCAACAATACATAAATACAAGTTATATACACTTGGTGCTTGTCTACTCCTTGTTATTTTAAATAATAATTTCACAGTTACATCAAAACCCAAGTTTAGTTTTACTTTGAAGGACCTGTTAACTTATGCGCTCAACAGTACATAAATACAAGTTATATACATTTGGGGCTTGTCTACTTCTTGTTATTTTAAATAATCATTTCACAGTTACAGCAAAACCCAAGTTTACTTTTACTGTTAAATAAGTTAAAAAGTTCTATACCCGCCCGTAGACTTTCAAATGTATTCCAGTGATTAATGAGCGGTGTCTTGTAAATAAATTGAGGCAAGTGTTATATTTCAGAAACATTAAAATTCATTACTTAGGACATTGTAAGCTTGTGTTTTTGAGCTACGTCCAGCAAACTATCAAAGAGGACAGAGCAATGTGTCATCGGTAGAAACAAAATATATAGTACATAATTCAGAAAAACCATTAAAAACTTCACTGAAAATGTAAAATTGTTGGAAGCCAAAGTAGAGAAATTGATTTTTAAATATGTTTCCCTTCTAAGTGTAATTGAAAATGTGTTAAATTAAAGATCATTGTGATTCTTCTACATTTTTCTCATAATAGTCATATTTATTTTGCATTGTTAACATTTTGGAGTGTTCATATACAGTGTGTAATTCATGAATGTTAGTTCTATCACTAGATTGACTAAAGCTCTGGTTTGTTTTTGTTACGCTGAGATTCACATTTATTTGTCACAATGATAACCGTATCAGGATCTCATGGTAGCCCTTTCAGTGTAAAAACAACATTTTGGCATCTACTTTCGACCTGAAGTTATAACACATCACCACCTAAGCAGTATCCAAACTATTGCAACACAGAGCACATTTGAGGGAGTGAAGGCACAATGAAGAGCAGGATTTAGAGTGCTCAATACTACTGATAAGTATCTTGATATTACCAGCCCAAATCACTTTTCTTCCTTACTACAGACATATAATTTAAATTGTTTGATCTATATCCCTCGACATATAAAGGGATTTCTGCTCCAACCATGACTTCTGATTGAACACAAGTCCCGAATCACCTCTTAGGAAATAAACAGCTGTTAAAACAGTCATTCGGGTACTGCCACAAAAATGCGATTGAAAGCCAGTACATTGGGCTCAATGCACCATCCATCCACAAAGGAACACCTTCACCATATAGGTTAAAGTAGCCCAATTTCCTAAAAATACCAAATAGGCAGCGGTGCAGATGCAAAGTGCAGCAACATGCATAAAGTCATCCGAATGGCAATGACAGTAACAGCCAAAGTTGCAACTGCAAAACGCAGTGGAAATGATAAAAAAGATGCATTAAAATAAAATCCACCAGGATGCTACTGTTGAACCTCTGACATGACATCAGATCTCCTTGAGAGTAGCAAATAGGGGGGAGAGGTAGAAAACATTGTATACCACATTACACCCCCCATAAAACCAGACGAGCCAATCATATCCGTATGTCATAAGGATAATTAATCTCTCAGGTGAACTTAGTAGTCAAACCTCCATTATGCACTCAGAAAAATGACAGGAAATGCATCAAAGTAGTTTACGAATAGACAAGAATACACCCTCATTACAGTAGAAAAGATAAACTAAAACTGTCCCAATTGACAAAGTAATGATAACCATAAGGGCCAGACATGGACTTCTTACCAAGACATGAAAACCCAGTTTCATGAACTATGCATGTCAGACACAACTAGTAAACAGTCAGTCATTGAATGTTTAACAGCCACTGAGCATCCCTGGTACTAACCCACTGTGGAGTGCCATGAAACAGCCCATCACCAAAATCTATGCAAGCAGACTCTGAGTCTTCCACAGAACATGGCTCTGAGGAAGAGTCACAGCTGAGAGCAAACAATGGTGTACATGAAGGAATATCGTAGATCCACCCACAAAAAGCATATCTTAAAGAACAAATCCTTTGAATATGCCGGCACACCTCCAGCGAGACCAAGGTAGGAAAGGCAACACAGGATCATGAAAAGGAAGACAGGATACTGTATCCAAAATAATACTACACTGGGACACACGTAAAAAAAAGAATTACATTTATTTTGGACATGAGCATATGCATACATGACACAGCAGTGCCCATGTCCAACATATCCATTGCTATGTGGCTTCAAGCGAAGTACAGCTGTGCTTCTGAAATCCTAAAAACAACCAGCCTCCGAATAAAACTGAGAAAATCGCATCACTACTTAACTCAATCACTAACATAAGAGATGGTGACCTGCAACACAGCAGTATCATTATACATGCTAGAAAATGCACCTTATATTCTTCTTTTAGGTCATGATTTCTTTGCCCGATTCTTAGAGGTAGACACTTGAATAACAATCAGGAGCGCCTGGTTTTATTTCAGTGCCTGGACTCTCGACTGATTTGTTATTTAGTCCTGAATTTCATTACCCAAGAATTGAAACTTAGAAGGAAATATGCTGTGTACCCTGAACAATATTAGTGGTCTAACACTGAATGTATTTTTGTGAAGGGTCAATTTTAAAACTGAAATTGTATTTTTGGGTCTATATTATACTTATGTATTTTTATAGGGAGATACAGCAATCATCCTATTCATAGCCTGATTGTACTATGGTTTTGTATTGCAACATGAAGTTTTAATCCTGCTTTTATTGTACTTTTTTGGTCGATTGACTAAATAAAGTTACTGAACTGAAACTGACTAATCTTCCAATATCCGGAAAAGATTCTGCTACATCCCAGAAGGCAAATCAAGACTGTGACAACAGTCAGAAACATGACTTCATACTGCTGCTGAATTCTAGAAAAGGATTGCAGTAACTAGACTGCAGGAATATTATACTTTGAATCTTTAATTTATAAGAATTCAGTTCAGTTGAAAAATATGTTTATTTAGACAATTAGGCCCTCATTACGAGTGTGGCGGTCACTCGCCGTGGTGGTCGGACTGCACCATGGTCGGACCGCTGACACCACCACTTTTAAGCCGGCCAACAGCCTGCCGGTGCTGACTGTCTTAATCCGCAAGGGCAGCACTGCTAGCAGCACTGCCCTGGGGATTACGCCCCCCATGTCTGCCAGCTTTTGCATGGCAGTTCCACCGCCATGCAAAGGCTGGCGGAGACGGGGTGCTGGGGGCCCCATGGGGGCCTCTGCACTGCCCATGCACTTGGCATTGGCAGTGCATGGGCCCCCATGGACAGCCCCGTCAAGCTTTTCACTGCCTGAATTGCAGGCAGTGAAAAGCACGACAGGTGCTGTAGCTTCCAACACACTGCAACATTGCCGTTGGCTCGATTATGGGCTGGCGTCAATGTTATGGTGAGTTTCCCACTGGGCCCGCGTCGGAAACGTTGTTTATGGCCGCTGGTCTAGCAGGAAACTCATAATAGGGCTAGCAGGTGGAAAAACAGAGTGGCGGTTTTCCAGCCCAAAGATTAACTCATAATGAGGCCCTGAGTCTGTAAAACATTTTATAAATACAAACACTTAAAGTTAACATTTAAAACCTTAACATATTTTTATGGCTAGAGTCTGTAAAACATTTGTAAATACAAACACTTAAAGTTAACATTTAAAACCTTAACATATTTTTATGGCTAGTAATTTCAAGCCAAAAGCCTGAATTGCACTAGGCATTTCCATTATTAAAATAATTGCTATCGAACAAGACTGAGACAAATTATGATGTTGGTTGAAGGGGAGTGTGAGTCCTTTAGAAGCAATAATTACAATCCCTGCAGGTTGAACCACTAGCAGTCACTAAATGAACCTGCGCTTTGCCCTATAGTAGCTTGGTACAAGAGCAGCCAGCCTTAAATTGGAGGCAATGTGTAAAGTATTTATGCAGCAAATGGTAATAAAGTGAAAACACAACCCAAGACAAATCCCACAACAAGTTAGAAAACTAGAGTAAAATTTTATAAATGATTTGACACCAAAACAACAATAATTCAATCAGTAGAATCAGAGATATGAAACTCTAAAGATTTGAAGTGCACAGAGCACTAAAAGCACAAAGCAGTACTCAGGTTGATCTGGTCGTGCGAGGCTGGGCGAAAATCACAAATTCAGGCCGGCCGCAATGGAACCCAGGCTAGATTCAGGGACCAGGTTAGTCCCAATGAATGAGTTACCTTTGAAAGTCTAGAACAAACAATCCAGTTTGCAGTGGAAGAGGCAGCAAGGAGCAGGAAGGGTGTGTCAAATGGTCATTGCTGTAGCAGATGGTAATTGCTAGAAATTTGCTTTGGCAGGCACTGTGATGCTGTAGTCCGAAGTGAAAATCTTGCGTTGGCGGTGTTGCACAAAGAATCAGGTACACCGGAACTTCGTGCTTGCAGGCAACAAGATCTTGGCGCGAACTGACCCGTTCGTAGTAACAAATAGCCAAAAAACTTAAGGTTTTCTCCTTTTCTTCAAGGAGGAGTATAACTGATGCTATACCAAGGGTCCAGGTTCTGAAGGGCACCTCTTGTGGATCAGGAACTCACTCCAGCAGAAGCCATCAGGGTTCATCCATGTCCATTTGAAGATCCTAGGAGGTCCGGTGCAGCAGGGTGGCTGGGCAATTGCAGGGAGTTCTCCGGAGCTTGGTATGCCCCTGGATTTCAGAGAAGAGGTCAGTCAGCTGACCACTGGAGTTAAGCCTTGGATGAAGGGTGCAGGTCCAGCCTTCCTTCTGAGCAAGCACAGCAGACATCAAGCAACAGGGCCGTAGGGTGTCCTTCTGTAGTATTCACAGGTCCAGGAGTGTACTGAAGAGTGGGTCTAAGAGATCTCTTTTTATACCTGGTGCCTACTTTGAAGTCAGCTAAGTTTCTCGAGCTTCCTCCTACAGAGATGTTTGGAATTTCTCTTGCTCACTTGTTCTGCTTGGTTGAGTTAGGCTTGTCTTTCTGTTCCAAGTTCTTGATATCCGAGGTTAACCTAACGTCCGCTAGCCGGGCCTCCCTGCCCTGTGCAATGGCCACTGAGGATATTATTCCACTTATATGGGATTTAAACCCATCCCAGAGTGTGTGTAGGGAGACATCTTGGTCATTTTTATGGGTGAAATGGTCAGTGATCCCTTTGCATGTTTCCTCTATGTTGACGGGGTCTCAAAGTAGCCGCCACAGTATGTGTCATTTGAGTCCATTTGAGCTTGACATGGGCATGAGCCGAGCGGCAGAGTCTAGGGTGTGCAGGAGGGCATGGGTGACAAGAATGTAATAAGTGAGGAAATATGTGCAGTGTACCTGGGAGTAAAAGCACTAGTACCCAAAGTCAGGTTGTACGTAGCACCATGCATCAATCAAACCTAATTCTGTGATCTCCCTCTTTATATGTGTGGACATAGCTCCGCTCCCTGATAAGTAGTGTAGCGGACCAGATTGAAGACCCCTCTGACTATTATGTCCCGTTCAGGTGCCTGGAGTTGTTCCCTTAAGGTGCGCCAGATATAGGCATCCAGTGCTGTATTTAGGGCGTATAATTTAAACAAAGTGAGTCTAGTCTTTCCCTGAAGCAGATGTAATGTGAGGAACTACCTCCTTTGTCCCTCAAAAGGGTGTCCCCACTGGTATTTAATGTCCATGCTCCTGAGCTTATCTGTACACAGTTTTGAAGTCTCTCATGTGGCTTAGCATTGTGGGGGATAAGTCCTGATACAAGTGCAGCATGAGTCCTTGGAAGATCAGATCGGATTTCAGCCGTGCTGTTAAGAGGATAGCTTATTTTTCGGTAAAGTGGTGGACACAACCCAGAATGTCAGAGGCTGCGTTAGGAAGGCCTGAAGCACTGGCTACATTGTCTGCACAGTCCATGGTCGGCGGGGGAGCATCCAGATTTCCCTTTATTGATTGGAGGAGAGCCAACTGTGAACTCCATGATATCAGAACCTTTGGCTCCTCATGGCACTCCTCGGATGCGAATATTGTTGCATCGGACCCTATTTTCAAGGTCCTCCTGTTTAGCTTGGAGCTCGATATGTTGTTCCTCCAGAGTTGCAATTTGCTGCCATAGCATCTCTTGATCTTATGATCTTGCACCGAATATGCGTTCTAAGTCATCAACCCGTTCACCTATCTCTGTAACATCCCTCCTGATACCTTTGATGGAAGTTATTAGATCTGTTTTGAGGGAGCCGATCTCAGTGTGGATTTCCTGAAGAAATTGCACCATGAAGTCTTGTGTGATCAAAATAGAGAATGGTACGCATCAGGTTCATCCCTAGGGTAGGGGTGGGGGTGGGGACTCTTCCTGTCCTTCTCCACCATAGCAGTTTTATTCCAGAGAGACAACAGCTGAACCTCATTAGTCAGCTTGTTGCAGGGCATAGCTAAGAAAGCGAGGATGGCACACCCCAGTGCAGGAGTCAGCGACCAGGGAGGTCAGCACCGGATAGAGAGGAGTGTGAGTGGTTCCCCGCTGTCAAGGAGTGACTCTAAGCCCCTATAAAGGGGAGGTATGTGTGCCAGTGCTGTGCCACCTCCACTAGGTGACCAGCGGCAGGATCTTGAGAGCATTGTGTCTTCAGAGTTCTTTCCCTCAGGACTGCACAGCAGACCCCTCGACAACTATCCCGCTGCAATCATGACTGCGACAAAGCGAGCAGCCCAGGTCTAGTGCCTAAAAGAAATCAGGCCAAAAGGTGCAATCTCTGCCCCAGAGAAGGTTATGCTGGCATATGCTCCCAGATAGGGAAGGCCAGGGGGATCGTGCAAGATGGGCAGTCAAGCAGTGCTGTGAGAGGTATTGCTGAGGAGCAGGGGGCAGATGTCCGTTGAAATATGCTGTTGAAGCTGCCGAATGGGCCAGCACTCACCTCCCCCTACTGGGCTCCAGGTCGCTCAAGCAGGTGCAGGCGATGCAATCTTCCTAGCAGTGGGTTTCAACCGTGCCCCTCTCTGCCTACCGAGAGGTCTCCGCAAGGGGGGCAGGCAGAATAAAGGCAGAGTGTCTGAGCCTGCCCGCTCGAGTGTTTGGTGGTGGCGTAATCCCCAGAGCCCTTACTACAGTGCCCCTGGGTTCTCAGTCAATGTGGGACGCACCGGGAGGGTGAAAGGGCATGCTCTAGTCCAAGGCCTCAACGTCTGAGCAGGGAGAGAAGAGCAGGCCGAGCCAAAGGCAACAGAGAACAGTGGGTGCGTCCAGGCCCTTGAAGCACTGACGGGCACTGCACTACCTTCTAGAGGAGTCTGCATCTGGTTCCCCAAATATGGCGCCTTGTCAGCAGTGGGATGCTGACATTGCCCTTGCACAGTGTTCCAGGAAGCTCAGTAGACAGGAGATGCAAAGCTTTGTGAGTGCATTTCTCAGGGGTGCAGCCTAGCCTGATGAAGGCGCCAAGGCCCACAGTGGGCAGCATGTGCGGACAGCAGCAGCTCTGTAGCGCTCACCTTAGGTTCCTGCAGTGTTAGTCCGCGTGGTCTCTACCCAGTCCAGGCCCCACTGTGGGAGCATCAGGGCCTCAGGGCCCTGCCCAGGCCAGGGCCAATCAGGCAGGCTCACCTGGGTGTCAAAGCCCCGCCAACGTTCGATCAACCTTCTCCTGCAAGGCCCACCCGAGTCCAAGCGTCATCCTGAGCGTTTCTCCCTTGTTAGGCCAGTACCCCCTAGAGTTTGTTCTTTCTATGCATTCTGCGACTTTAGTCAACCATTTATAAATGGAAACTCGCCTGGATGGGCTCTTATGACCCTACTGTTTTTCAAGGAATCTTGTGTAACGGTGACTGTCAGTTACGGAACCTTTTAGACGTTGTTCAAGCCGATGTTTGTGGCGCAAATTATAGAAATCACAGTATATGATTGTCAGTGTTATTTTTTTAGTTTAATTGATTTAAAAATGTATTTAACGTTTAGCTGTATGTAGCGTATTTAAGGGATGACAAAGTTAATAAAAGTTAATAAAAACTGTTTATTTGTGCGAAAAACAGAACTGATTTTGAATTAACTGCTATTTTAAATTGTGTGTGTTCCTAATGATGTATCTAGGGCAGCTTTAACTGATCCCTTTTACGACGGATTGGGGCATTTAATCTGCTCTCATTTAATAAAGATAAGATCTTTTGTGCCTTTCTCAGCATCTGCTGCTGCTTGAAGAATTTACATAATCTCTCCCTTTGTAGGTTTGCTCCCAAACACGTGGAAGTGAAAAGTTGAGTAACTATCTGAAAATAGCCTGGAGGTCATTCACAGAACAGTTTATGTCACATCTTTGTCAGAAATTATGGCAGAAATAATTTGGCACAAGAACCTGCAAAAGCAATTATATTTAATAATGCTGTCAGAAGACTATCAATGCAGATTTATTCGACAAGTCATCATTAACCTTAGATGAAAGGAATTCTTATTTTTGAATCAAAATCATTAAGGGACAGATCGCCGATAGTTGTGAGAACGCGGATACCATAACATGCATCATTCATTAATTTAAAAAGATATTCTTAACCAACGTCATTAACTATTGATTGTAGATCAGTTCATATTACTTGCTGGTTGGGAAACCTTCCATGCTACAAATGCAATGTAAGCCTGACCTGTCATAGTGAAAAAGGTGCAAGTGCATATCTAGTCTACCCCATGCACAATGTACCTTCATTTTCAGGTGTTGGTCGCCACTTTACAGAAAACCTGGGTCACTGTAGGATTCCCAAGGAGTTTATGGTCTAAATGTATTAAAGATGCTATGGAGAATACATGTTCTGTACTCTTGTTTATATCTGTGATTCATTGGAATAAGATTGCCAGAATCTCCAATAGAGAACCTCGATGAGGTAAAATACAGGTCAGAAAAGGTGGTTGCAAATTATGCACCAATAGTTTGGAACATGACCCAGATTTTGAATGTGACCTGTGTACTAATAGAGCACATCACTAAACCTCCAGTTGCAGTGAGTCGCAGAACAACCTGATTTGTGAATACTGACTAGACAAGTCACTTTTTGCAACTCCCAGCAGTTAGCTACAAATACAGGGATGGTGGCCCGCAAGGAGCAGCTAACCGCCTCCTCTGTATTTTCATTACCAAAAGGAAAACTTGTTTTTCAAACGGGAACTGGTGTTGCTATTACAAAAAATGTTTCCCATTTTCGAGTGCATTAAGTGCAGGCTAGGGGACCACTGTATTTGCTGCTGGAGGTCACCCAACAGCATTCATAAACGGTAAGATGTTCCAGGGTAGTGTGACAAGTGCCCCAGATTTGCTGGCACAGCCAGGCTTTTTCATCATCTGTCCCAGGAAATTTCAGTAGATTTAGCACATTGTGGTTTTCAGAGAAAATCAACTAAACGCAGAGGGAGGAATGTTTGTATGTGTATCAGAGCAGAGCTAGTTAGCAGCCCCTATCAGAAAGCAGTTGAATTAACAAAGATATTTATGTAAACGCTGCATTTAATTACTCTTAGTGCTCAAGTTAATCTGTGTGCTTCCGTAGATGGCCGATTGCAGTCCTAGTTCTTTTTTTTTGGTATATAACCCAGTTTTTGGTTTTCAAAAGCTGGTTACTGTGGGACACCTTCCCTTTTACAAAATGGTTACCATCTCCTTTGAGGTGTCAGTAACTGATCAATGATTTGCGATTGCTATTAAGAGGGGACACCTCTATCACGACCCCTTCTAATTGCCATTTAGATTGGATCACAAGTCAAGATTTTCGAGTCAAAAAATGATTTTTTGACTCACAAAATGGGTTTAACAAATAGAAAAAAAATATACAGCCACAAAACCTGTGATTTTGTGAATTCCAGGGTTTGTCATTGCAAAGTGGATATTGGACCCCAGAAGCAGTGAGTCAGAACGATTTGTGCAGTAGACTATATTCAGATCAAGCATGGGCAATGTAAACGCCATCTAGGTAATCATTAATACAGAAAAATGATAAGCAGTCAAAATGGCTGCTCGTACAGTTCTCTAATCAAGTATGTACCCTTTTGAAAGCCACAGCCTAAGTGGTTCTGCAATATTGTCTATTTCTAGACATTTCCAGAAATCACTGACATAAGTGGCAAAGATCAGGTACAATAAATATAACACAAACTTGTTTGCATGGTGTAGATAAACGGAAGGTGGCGGTCTCATAAACACAGCAATAGCATATTCTATGAGATGTCAGCATGAATATGTAGAACACTTTATATATAGGTTGCAGACTACAGCTTCATAAAGTCTTGCTTGAAGCTTATCAAAATGCAGTAGGTGACTAACGCACTGCAGGATGTGGCAATCTTTTGGAATGAATGCTCTTCCTCGTCCAAGTACTAACCTATAAGCAAAGAAAGTATACACACTTCACAGGTAAGAAAAATGCCTGATGCTCACTAACTATTTCCTAAAGCGTAGTGACCAGTCTGAGGGCAGACACAAGTGAAGTGGTTAATAGTGTTGGAGGTTGTCTCTCGCTATAGTATACGAAAAAGACGTGCACTGTGTAGAGAGTCCAAGCACTTTGGTATCCAGAGGTAAAAGCATACCACCTAATGCTATCTTTTTGTGGTAGTGTGGGTTAGCAGTTAGGCTTATCTTGGAGATGTGTTAAGCATTTGTTATACTCACAGTATCAATAAATGTGGACATACACTCAGAAAAATAACTCAAAACCAATTTACAAAAATACTTCAGATTTGTATAAAATGTTTCAGAACAAGATCATCAAAATTAGGTAAGTACTTTTTAAGTAATGATTTTTCAAAGTTTAGCAAAAATAGTATTTTTGTGCGTGATTACGCACCTCAGGCCTTAATGGGAGAAACTTTAAAATGCAAATAAAATCAGGTAATGCTCTCACAAGTGTCACCTTCTGTTTTTAGGTCGAGGTCATCAAGATGTCCTGTGGGCCAGCCGGATAAGTTCAGGCAGTTCCCACTTCAAGCGGGAGCAGCTGCTAAAAGTCTTGGAGCTGGTGCAGAATGGAGAAGGAAACCACATAGAAACACACTGCATAGGTGGACTTAAAGGTAAGTCTTGTAGGTATGCCCAGACGTGGGTCCCTTGCTCACTGTGCCATTGGATTCACGCTAGCCTGGCTGATGAAGGGTAATACGCTGAAACCGGTCCCAGGATGCTTGTTTCCGGTCCAGGGAGGACCTGGCTTGGCAATTCGGGCTGGACTGTTCAAAAGAATTGATGGATTAAACCAAGATCTGTCACTGGGGGTGACCTGAAACAAGCATCCTGGGACCGGTTTCAGGGTATTACCCTTCATCATCCAGGCTAGCTTGAATCCAATGGCACAGTGAGCAAGGGACCCACGTCTGGGCATACACTTATTGTGCCACCCGATTAAGTAGCCCCTTAAAACTTGTCCTAGGCCTGCCGTTGCAGCCTGAAGGCATTGTCCCACTGCCATGTTGACTTGGCATTTAAAACCTCTTGCCAAGCTTCAAACTCTCCTTTTATTATTACATTGAAGTCATGCCTTAGATAGCTCATAGGGCAGGGTACTGTGTAATTAAAAGGAAGGACATGCACTTTTTTTTTCCATGCCCTAATAGTGACGAAATTCTCAAATTTGTTTTCTCGCTACTGAGAGGCCTACCCCTACGACAGAGTAACATTGGGGATTCCCTATTAAAATTAATAAGCTGTAATTCCTAAACCAGATATGGCATGTTTGGCACCTATGAACTTTTGATGATAAACCCTCTTTAATGGTAAAGTCAGATTTATCATTACAAGTTTAAAAATGCCAGTCTTAAAAAGTTGGCATTTTCCTGCCCTTAGCCCTCTGTGCCTATGACCTGCCTTAGGTCACATGACTGGGAGTAACTGACAGTTGGGACTTTGTGAATTGACCCCAGACAGTCACACAATAGGGGGATTAGCAAAGCCTGAATTGGCCCTTAACTGATTTGACTGGGGGGGCGCAGCTAAGCACAGCCCCACTTGCAACTGAATAGGCTGAGCTCTGCCACCACACAATAGGCTTAACGATCCTGCATTGTCAGTGAAGCCAACCAGGAGTCAGGGCAGGGAAGGCGGGGAATTCCTGGAACTTAGAGGACTCTTCTGGAAATGTCTCCCAATTTCTAGGGGCTTGGGCACCAGGGTATTACATTGGGACTCTCAGAACTGCTCCTCAGTTCACTACTGAACTTGTGGAAGGACTTTCAGAGGACTGCCTGCTGCTTTGACCTGCTGTGCACTCTGCCAGACTGCTGCTGTACCTGGGAGGACTGCTTTGCTGCCTGGAGCCTGCTTTGGACCTTCAGATACCAGCCCTGCTGCAGAACCCTACATCACCACCTACTCCCAGGACTCCAGAAGTGACTCCAAGGGTTAGTTCAGCTGGTCTTCGTTTTGAGCCAGAGGGACATAACAGGTTCCCACCATTGTAAACCTGCACATGGACCCAGCCTGAGTGAGTCTTGCACCCCCAAGAGATGTCCACCCATTCCTGGACCATTGGTTGTGGTGTGAAAGGTGCCCAGGTTGCTATTTTATAAAACTGAGGACTTGCCATTTTAAACCTTAAGCTCTGAAAATTCATACCTCTGCATTTACTAATTGGATTTTGATGGTTTTGGTGTCAAATCATTTATTAACCTTTTTCTATATTTTTCTAAATTGGGTTGGGATTTTTTTGTGTTGTGGTTTCACTGTGTTGCTGTTTGAGTACTGCATAAATACTTAACACATTGCCTCTACGTTTAGCCTGGCTGCGTTTTGTGCCAGGTGCGGGTCACTTGGAGGGTGGATTGCAGGTCAGCAGGACTACTCTGGGTGTGGTTCTTGGGTGTCCTGAAGTCCCTCGACTGGTGCTTGCTTCTGTTCCTGGGAGAGGCCATAGTAAAATTTCCTTCTGGGTGTCTGACTTTTGGTGTCCAGTACAACTCGCCGTGGCATGTCTCAGTCAATGTAGGTCGTAGTGACACCAGTCTAGGCACACTGGCAAGGTTTGTCCACTGGGTCCGTTGGGTGGAATTTTGTTGGGCTGCTATATCTGGTTCGTTGGTGAGTGGCCAGTGAACTGGACTTCACTGGCTTCTTGCCTGCAGGGTGCAGGGAGTGATGCCTTCACTCAGAGTTAGGTTCTTGATGATATTCAGAAAGCCGGAGGTCCTCTAGAATTTCCGAGTGTGTTCCTTGTCCAGTCAATCCCTCAGCTGCAAATGCCAAGTCCTGGGTGCAGCAGGCAGGGTTTGGCACCTTTTTCCCCTTGCAGCAGGACTTCTGTTCTCGTGCCTCGGGTCTTCTTTGTCACTGGTCTTCTTGTGTCCATCAAATTTTATCTCCATATCTAGAGATGCCAACTAAATACTGCATTTAGTGGATGTTAAGGGGAGTGCCTGGTAGCAGCCAATGGGCCACTTACTTTAGGGTGGTTATACCCACTATGTGACACTTCCGGTGGGAAGAGGTCACATACCTAATCCCTAATCACCTTGCCTGCCACACCTGAGGGGTGGTGCAGGCTGAGGGGGGGCTACTCCTCCTACTCTGACTAGGTTTTTCCACTGGTTTTCCCTCTCAAAGTGGGGGAAAACCTATTAGGAGGTCATCTGCTGCTAGCAACAGAGTCAGAGGTCAGATCTAAAAGGCGGTAAAGCCTTTGATGCTGACTGCTGGGGCAGGGTGCCTGTCTGGGGGAGGAGGTGTTACACCTCCACCCAGGGAATACTTTGTGTTCTGGCTCCTGAGAGCAGAGACTTTCACCCTAGGAGTCCAGATTTCTGACTTTTCTTGGCAGGCTGGTAAAAACCAGTCAGCAAGCATGTCAGGGCTGTTAGGTTTTGTAAGGGGTACCTATAAGGTGCCCTCTGGCTACATGTTATACAAAATCCAAAACTGGCATCGGTGTGGTTTAATTATTCTGAGTTGTTTGATACCACACAACCTAGTATTCAGAGAGGCCAGCATGTAGGTTTGGAACTCGTAATGACCAGTGTCCAGCACATGTACTTGCTATGGCTTCCCTGCACACTTACTATGTCTTAAGGTTTTGTAAAGACACAGTAGGGGCATATTTGCTCAGGCAAACATAAGCCCTCACATGCATTATAGTGTACCCTGCCTTAGGGCTGTAAGGCCTGCCAGAGGGGTGACTTACCAATAGTGCATTGAGTGTTAGTGGACATGGCACTCTTGCTGAGTGCCATGTCACGTTCACAACTTTTAAGTACATCTTGTCATGCACTTGTGATGGCAGTGTGCATGAGGCTGATCTAGGGCCTTTCTGAGTGGCACTATTGGTGCTGCAGCTCAGGGGGGCCCACTTAAGTACTCATTCCCTAGGTGCCAGGAGTACCATTTCCTAGAGATTTACAAGTGTGGCTGAACTGCCAAAACTTAGTGCAGTTTTGGGGGAAGATATCTGGTTCTGGAAACCTGTTTAGCAGGGTCCTAGATGACTTAGAGTTTAAAACCACATCATTTGCCAGGCACGTTACATTATATGATTATTAGCAAAAAAATTCTATTTTTGACATATATTACTAAAGTCAGATTGTCAAAATAGTCATAACTAGCTCACATCACCTTGTATACCTGCTCTTGTTGGTTCAAAGGCACTCTCATTAGCACCTAACCTATTCATGCAGAATGTGAGCATTTCCACAGGAAAGGTTTACTGTTCATAAAAATAAGTGACTGATACCAACCAGTAATTCTGTGTTAGCCTCTTTGCAAGCACACTCACTTTACTAACTACACCAGCTCACCTACCAGAGACACAGAAGAGGTGCCATTTTGCCTAAATGAATGCATACACTCTCAGTTATTCGGGTTCCGCTTTCGCGAGCGTTTGGTTAGTAGCCAAAGTTGTTCCAAACAGGGACCTACAAATATTTCTTGATGGCACTACTTCTATGACTCTCCCCTTTTCACGCTTATGTCCCTCAGTACTCTGGCATCTTATTCTTATCAACTTTCTACTAACAAGTATGTTACAGAATACTTGCATAAGTTTCCTTTGTATATTAACATTTTTCGAGTGTCCCAAATTAAATATTTCAGGCTTTAGGAAATTGTGCATACATTACGTTACCGTCTTTTCTGGATGCAATACCCACATGTGAAAAGTTTTGTAGATAGGGTCTTTGGAGAGTATTAGCTGGTAAAAGACATTTGGCCTCATTTTCCTACCTCCATTGCATAATCTTTACTGCTGAGCTACACATAGAAAAGTGGTAGAGGCAGAAATGGGGCCAATTATTATTTAAAATCACTCAATAAGTTTTGAAAGTGAGTGATTGTAATTAAATATAACGGTGGCTAAACAACAGTTTACTCAGATATTACAGGAGATATACTAATTACATGATATTCATGAAAAAAATCATCAAAATAAATGGCTCCAACAAGATTTGTATCTGAATGGTTTGGATTTAATTTAGGACAACCCACTAAAACAAACGTCATAGAACAACAGATGATCAATCATCCAGACAGTCCTTAAAGCATTGCACTTATTAGAGGGTAACCCACCAGAATTAGACTCAGATACCTTCTTCAAAACATGTCAGTTAAATAAACATCTGATAGAGACATCTAGCTGCTCATTCCCTACTTCAGCATCTTCCCCAGGGGTGAGCCTTTATCCAGAAACGTTTTTCCCTTAGCTGGTCTGCACTTTGGAAGAGGGCATTGTGCAACTCTGTATCAACGTCATCCATCGGATGTGACATCACCTACCTCTGGAGCGCCTGTGGGTCCCAAGGAGGTACAGAGTGCCTTGACTGTGTCCTCGCCGGCGAGTTCACCCTTGGCTTCAGTTAGGCCTTCGGCTTCAGTTGTCAAAGTTGTTACATCGCTGGTGCACAGTCCATTGGGGTTTCGACCTTTGGTGTACGCATTTGATCAGCCAACTCCGGCGACTCCGCTGGCGGTGCCAATCAAAATCTAATCCCTCTCTCCATCTGAAGTCAAAATTTGTGTCAAGGAATCACCTTCTCGATGCCAGTCAACATCAGGTATGGCGCCAGACATGCCGGTTATCCCTGACATCTCTCCACATTCTGGAGAGTCCCCTCATGCTTATCCATCTGAGGGACATGGCGGGGAGGCAGTAGAGGAGTTGGATATTCATCAGCCTTATAGAGAGGACAGTTGGCTAGCTGACCAAGCTGCGGCTAGTGGCTTAGATTCTTCCCTAGCTTCCGGCCTACTTACCCCCACTGGACTTGCTACGGAGGCAAGCTCTTCTCTTGCTGAAATGCTGAGAAAGGTTGCTGCAGTTTTGTAACTAACACTTCCTTCAGTGGAATTAACTTTGGATCCTCTTATTGATGTCCTTCATCAAGTTCAAGCAGGGATTGAACAAGGGCTTCCTTACAGCGAAGCTCTACATGACGTTTTGTTTGGGACTTGGGCTAAGCCTGATACGGGGGCCCCTGTTGATTGGGCTATATCACATGGGCACCAACCTGCCCCGGGTGATCAGGCTTGCCTAGTTAGAAATCCTACTCATCATAGTTTGGTGGTACAGGCTATTTTAGCCTCCCATGATATTGAGTCTCTCCCACATGTTCCACCTGACAGAGATTCCTGGAGTCTGGATATTTGTGGCAGGTATATCATTTTCCCTCTACAAGTACTGCTTTACGCTTTATTAATACGTCTTGCATTCTTAGAGGTATCTCACGTTCATTAGGGACTTATTTGCAAGCATCTTGCGTACGCTTCGGGATGATATCAGGAGTACTCTTGCCCCTGTGATTCAAGACGGCCAGCAAGCAGTTAAACTAATCATTCACTGTGGTCTGGATTGTTCTGACTCTGTGTGTCGGGCAATGGCCTCTTCAGTTGCACTACATCGCCATGCGTTGTTACGTGCCTCTGGGTTTTTGGAGGCCGTTCAAGCCACAATAATTGATATGCGTTTTGATGGTGCCGATTTATTTGGGGCACTGGCTGACTCCGCTTTAATGCATTTTCGTGACAGTAGTGGTGGAACAGCGAATCAGATTGGTTCCTCTCTACCCTTTTGCCTAGTTAATACTGGATTGTAGGGGGTAATTTGTCATTACTTGTCCACAGTTGAGCCATTCTTTGGCAGTGAGGCTTTTTCAGTTTTATATCTGTGGGTGTTCCTGCTTTTGGAAGGTGTTATTTTTCCTTAAATTGTCAAGGTAGAGTATTGGGGTGTATATTACCCTGGAACCCTATAGCGGTTATATGCCTGATGCTTCAAGGCTACTTTTATTGTTGTTATCATTAGTGGTGTGAAAGGGTTCTCCACTTCAAGTTTGTCAATGACAGTTTCTTAGCTGTTTCCCTCTTTACCTTCATGGTATGTACCTTACTCTTAGTTGAGTATTGTTTTGTATGCCTGGTGAGCATTAATATACATATGGGGGAACAGAGCTCCCTCTGCGGAAAGATATTCTTCTAACTTGTGAGAAAGGGTCTAGTATCCTTCATAAAGAACTTGTAATATTAGCAACTCCATAAAAGTGTCAGTAGATTATTTAATGTCTGTCACATACTTTTTAAAGATTATCCTTTTATTATTCAGTATGTCTTTATAAGGATTATACAGCACTAAATGTGTCTGTTTACTTAGTCCTTCTGGTAGTATCAAACAAGGTAGCTGTTGATCTACACATTTTGTTATGTACATTCCACTTTTATCTAATATATGGTAGTTTCAGTTTTCTATTTTTGGTAGATTTGATAAATTAGAAACCAGAAAGTATCTTCTTGGGGACTTTAACACTTTATTTGTTTTAGTCTTAAAGGTTTTATATCAGATAGTCTTCACAGTTTGATGGATTTTCTGCACTTTGGTGTAGATAATTGTATAGTCATGTTCTTTTAACATTATTCTCTCTTTTTACACATGTATGTCAGGTTATCATAGGTCTTCATTCTGTGGGGGGGGTGAGATATGTTTGTATATATAAGTATCTAAGTCTGTATGTGTATATATATATATATATATATATATATATATATACTCAATTCACTTAATTTTTAGGCTTTTTTACGTAAATTAATATTTTATTACCATACATAATTCCAAGCCTGCATCCAGGCCTTGCATCCAACCTTCCACAGGCAGTTAACCCCCCCCCCCCTCGCGGCTGGGCTCTGCATCCAATTTCCGTGGTTAGCCCACCCCTTTGCTTTTTTATGTGAAATGTACCTATATCAGATGACAGGAGGAGGTGGCAATTTTCATTTTAGTCGGTGCCCCACGTTGACATTGTTGAGGGCCACCTAGGGAGCCCGGCTGCCCCTGCTGGCTCACCAGCCAGCACCCATACCGGGTGCCGGCAAGAACAATCATTTTTTTCTTTAAAGTGGGTGCCTGGGTGCTTACCTGGAACACCCACAACACAACTTGTTGTTGGGGGCCCTAGGGGGAGCCGTTGTGTCCCCAGCCGGCGGCCCACACAACACCTTTGTGCTGCTGATGGAAGAGTTATTCTTTCCTTTGATCATGCCTGGATGGGAGCATCTTCTTTGTGTGCAAAGTTGTGTTTCCTCCCTCAGGGATTGTGACAGGGCATAAAGTTTATATTCTCTACCTGTACTTTACCGGGCAGAGAACACAGCAGATCTTAAGATCGGTCGATTCCGCAGCGTGAAATATTCATACATCTTGAACCTTAATTTCTCAAAAACTACTGAATGCCCTTTCTGGATCCACATCTAGCGTTCTGCTAAATTTGATGTAATTCCGTTCAGCCGTATGTGCGGTATTGCTTGTCAATTTTCCTAAGAAAATTCTATAGTGAAAACAATGTTTTAGGAACCCATTTTTCCTGGCCTCTGCTTGACAGATTACTTCAAACGTTTCCAGGAAGGAGCTGAAGAGTAGATGAGAATTTGTTTTGGAGAAATGTTTTGTGATGAGTCATCAAATGGCAAACCCCCAAAAAAAAAATTCCTGTGGAAACATGATCCTGAATATATATATAAATATATGTATATATTTATATATATATAAATAATAATGTTAAAGCTCAGTTGTAGTTAGGAAAACATATAATGAAAAACATGAAGTGAAGGTTAAAGCTTAGTTTTAGAGTTATAGTTAGGGAAACATTATTTATTTTTAGCAGAAACAAAACATTTAAACTACACAAACATTTCAAATTTTACAGTTAAAGTTATTCCACACATTTATAACTTGTGCAACCCCTTTCCATAGTTGTAAATATTACATATCTGTTAAAACCCAACGCCCAGTTTTCAGCTTGCTAAACATTCGCTTACTTTGAGACATGTGTTGATGAAGATTTGTCAAGGTCCTGCGGAACTGTTGATCGGCATGTTGGTTTACTAGTTCTTTCACTGACAGCAAATATAATGGTAAATTGGCAACAGCATTGCTGTAGCAATTAATGGCAGTCTGATTTTTTAACTGATGTCCTGTAATTTCCATTAGATTTGGAATTTTCTTTTTAGGTTGTTTCAGATCTTCTCACAAGTGAAGTCTGTTGTAGTTTTTCTTATAAAATGTAGTTTAAGTCTTGTAAAAATGGGATATTCACCATGATGATGAGCGCACGTCTTTTGCAAACAATTATATTCCTTCACACAGGTACTGGAAGGATCAGTTCTCGTGTCATTGAACTCAATAATATAATCAGTACTTTTTAAGACAAGATAGAGCTACGCATGCTGTTCCCTCTTTGAATCTTGTAGAGGCAATGTTAATTAGTGCATAAGCCAAACTTAGTCCTCATGATTGGTGGACTGTTACTGCATAAGACAAATAAAGAGGAAACTGTTCTTGTCTAATATACAGTTCTTTAATTAGTAAGAATATTACAGTACACCAACAGTTATTTTTGTCAAATGTTGTCAAATATGAGAATAATAAATTGAGTCTTTTCATTGTTTACAGTTGCCAGAAAGTCCACTACATTGTTCCATTTACAAGTCCTTCTCCCACATGTAAATTGCATCGTAAAAGTTTTTACACAAATGTAAATCTTTTTCCAATGCGACAGTATGTGACACAGAGTTTTCTATATTTTGTAATTTGTTATCTGAACTTTTGCTTACAGGGATGTTCAAAACACGACTCTCTACTTTATCTTCACATGGGAGATGTACAATTCTTATTTTTCAAGATGTAGCATTTCATTATTTGTTTGAGGACTTTTTATAGCATTGGCAATACGCGAACAATGGGTTGTGATTTGGAAAAAAGTAAATGCACTACTTCAGCAGGAGACTAAAGATTAGGAACAATATAGGTATCTTTGTTTGTTTAGGATTTTCTTTGCTTCTTTTGTAAGAATGCCAAGACTAATGCCTTGTAATATTTTGCATATTGTTCATCCTTAGCTTGCCTAGCTTGCCTTATTAGTTCTTTGGCTAATTCAACCAAATGTTGCCATTCCCAATACTTCCCAATGAATTCCACATTTGCTTCTGCAATCGTTTTTTGAATATGCGATCACTTTTTACAAGTGTAAGTTGTTATAAGTTCCCAAAAACATTGACATGTTTCCCTCCAAACAGGAGGTCATAAAATGTCTTACATCCACACATGAACAAATGCCAACATTACATTGGAAACAATGATTTTCGATTTAAAAAAATGTATAACTCTCCCATGTTCTTGACACATATTAGTATTTAGTTTCAAGTATTCCAATGTTATTATGTTCCACAGGCAGACAATCTTTTGTAATTCCTTTAATGTTATATGCTGCTAAGCTCATTGGAGCAGTAACTACACATGATAAATTTGAATTTGTAACTTTATGCAAAGTAATTACTTTGATAAGAAAGCTTTTTCCAGTTCCAGCTTGTCTGCCGAGATATTGATAGGTTCAAAAGTACTGCATTCACATGATCGATTTTCATTTTGAAATCCATGATCTTACTGCTCAGTTTCTATATATTTGTAGTTGTTCCGAATTTAATTGTGATAATAAGTAATCCAAATTCTCCATGTCATTTTTAACTTCATCCATTCCATGTTCAGCCTCGTCCATGCCAACCATAGCTTCATTATCAATTATTGATAGTCGAAGTGTGCCAGCAGTCCTCGAAGTGGAACTGTTAGTAGTTGTTGCAGTATTGCACTGTATTTCCACATTAATTTTATTCTCCTTTGCTATTTCCTGCCCTAACACTTCTAAATATGTCTGAAATTGAGGGGCTGCAGTGTCATTCTTGTATACATTACATGCATTTTTCATGGGATTCAAAGAGTCCTATAAACTCTTCTTCTTTGTGCCACAGTTTAAATAGCTGTAGAAGTGTTAAATAGTAGAATTCATTTTTTTCTCCTCTCTCACAACTGAGTTTGTGATAGTTAGTGAGAGTAGGCTTTGAATTACATATTACACAGCCATAGGTTCCTTGTACTTGACATTTTCCAGGGTTGATATATTTTGCTACATTGCATCAATATGTGTCAATCCGAGCAACTTCATAGAGCGATAGGTTTTCTAGCAAAGAGCTTCTGTTTAGGTTTTATGTATCTAACATATTGGTTTGCAAAATGTTTTTGTTAATGGGATTAAAATGTGCAAAGTATTCAATGTCAAATAGACTTTTGAGAACTCTTTGGCGTACATATAACAGTCCATGCGAGTTGCACAGATTACTAAGATACTAGAACACCAGTCTTTATTAAGTGGGAACCAAGGGCCAGATGTAGCAAAGGGTTTTTCCCATTCTGTGTCAATGGGAAAATGTGTTCGTACATATGGCCCTAAGTTACCCTATTAACCACAAAGTTGGAAAAGATAAAAAGTCTAAAACTGCTTAAAAAAGAACATCAGAACACAGCTGCATGCCTGGGTTTTGTTTGAACATTTAAAGAATAATACAATACCTCTTGGCCTACAGGCTAAGATTGTGCCAGTGATCTTTATTTTCAATAAAGAGTATTTGTACCAATTTAGTGGGGTGGGCCCTAAGTGCTCTCGAAGCTGACTAGCACTCTTGGTGGAAAAAGCTATAAGGATAAGTGAAACTGAGCTGAAAGAAATCGAAGCACTGGAAAGAGATATTTCCAATGGCCTAACAATTAAGGAAGCGAAACAGCTATTGGAACAGATAGAAAAAAAATGTAGCAAAATTCAAGTTTTTTACAGTAAACAAAAAGCCACTAAAGTCAGGAGGAATATCAAGAATTTTAGGATTGAAAATGTGTACCCTGCTGTTGTACATGCCAGTTCACCAGAAAAAATGAAACACCTCTCATTGAATGGAAAGGTCCATCATCAGACATGTTTTTCGACTTGTAATACAACAAATGTAATCTGCTGTATACAATGTTTGTGTGAGTTAGTCTATATAGGACAAACCACACAACTGTTAAAAGTACAGGTCTTCAGCACAGATTAAGAATAAAATGTGAAGTGATAGGTGTCCCCCCAGTAGACCATTGTAAATCTTTACATCACTCAATAGATGAGATGTTCTGGTCGCTACTCTTTGTGGCATAAAGACTCTAAAGAGGCGGGTCATTACACACATTTCTGAACAGGACAGAGGCTAGGCTGGTAGAATGGTTTGGCACAGCATCAAAAGGGTTGAATGAACTGTACAAGGTATGCTAAGTACTTTAAAGAGATTAACATATGTGTATACTGTGACATACTGAATCGGTAATGATTCTCACTGATAGATACCAATGTAATTATTCTTTAGTAATGGGATTAATGTTTTTGTAATGTATGGTGGGTGATATCTGTGAATCTAATGCACAGTGTGTGATGTTTGTGTTTGTACTGTGATACTAGGGCAGTTTGGCTGACTGACAATATTGTTTATATATTTTTGTGTTAAATGTTTTTAAATATAAATGTTAGAAATTTATTTTGAGGTATGTTTAAAAACTGAATCTAATGTGTAATTAGATGTGAAAAGAAGAAGGGATGATCCTGAAAAGGTTGAGACCATTAATGCTAATGATGGTTTGATGTAATGTAGCTTTTCAGCACACCACAGATGATTGTAAGTAGACATGCACTCCATGTTTGATGATGTACTGTGACACCCAGAGTATAGCCATTATTAGTTTTCAAACAGCATAGGCCCCCAGATGCCCTCTCTGTGGAATGCATTTGTATGGCCTGGCTGAAGTTTTTCATATACTTCTATATGTTGACCTCAGCCTTATTTGGCAGGAGAGTGACAGTATCAACCTCAGTGTTGCACCCTTCATTTTAGAATAAGAACCCGTTTCAGTATCTCTCAATACCGGTAATGGATACATGTGATTCCTTTAAAAAAGTGAGTGCTCCTTTTAAAGATAGCTGCCAATTTTGCCCCTCTCCATACGGGGCAAACAGAGCTTTGTTAGTTTCTTTTCAAGGTCTGACTCCACACGTTATTGCAGGCATTTTTCTATTCAAAGGCAATAGTGCTGAACAGAGACGCTCATGCTGCTGTGATAGGGTCTGGTGCTGGTAGGCAAATGAAAGACACCTCCCTCTTAATCAGTGGGAATACAAGAGTCCGCCCCTAGAGTGCTTATGCCACTCGCTTCTGCAGGCGTTACTAAGGAAGAATCCAATGGTGTTATCGGGATGTAAGACACCCTCCTTTTTCCACGTGTAATAGGTAAGGAGGTGCACTGGGTGCATTTCTGCACCAGATATTTTCCAGTGAATTTGATCTTAATTTGGAGTTGATGACCCTTTTGTCTGTCCCTTGCCTTGATTGGACTTTTATCACAAGTGAGCTAGCCAAATCTTGGCCTCTTGTTAATGGTCTCCGTGAGTCCTTTTCAACTTTCTTCGGTTAGAACATGGTCCCTACCTTTCCTTGCTTAGGTATGTGTTAGTGGAGGGCAGGTGTGCCACAAAAATCTGTTTCCAATACAAGAGTAAAGGTGACTGTGACTTACTGCTGCATGGGAGATGATGTTGTTTGATCTCTTGTGACTCTTTTTAATTATGGCAGACACGGGTTGATGGGACACTGTGAAAGACACTGCATACGCGGTGATCCTTTGAGATATTGTTTTGTACCCGGTCTGGTTGTTTTTGGAGTCTGGTTTTTGAGGCACAGATGGCATAGGGGCACCCACACCTTATTTGGCTATGCACTAGGAATAACCAAAACACCTGGGTGTATATATAATATATATATATATAATACTAAACATGTTGATTTTAAAGTTATTTAATTGTTAGGTCTTTTTCACCTTTCCCAAAGTCCTGGAGAGGCCCAGAAACAATTATGGCCGAAACACATCAACAATACATGTTTGGAGGATTCAGCTAAGTTATAATCTCATGGTTGATTGCATGGCCACATTACTCATGTCATCAAAAGGTTCATCGTTCTCTGCACCTACTGGAGCCTGCTCCCAGTTGCTCACACTATTCCACTACAAAGAGATCAAACAGTGAAAGGCCCCCACAGTGTCAGAGAGCCAACAGTGCTACCACAACTTGGCAGCACTCAATATGCGTCGGTGTTGGAGCACTTCCCTGAGGGAACATGGGGGCTGTAGTTCCAGACAGCCGAACCAGCATGCCTGTGCCTTGCACCGTGTCCGGGTCAAGACGTGTATAACCAGTGCTCCACTAAAAAGACACCAAAGAGCTTATTGGTATGGCGACCAATAGACCTAGTTAATGGCAAACTACTGCATTATAACTGTGTTCACTGCTCTATAGGCATGTAGGACCATAAGTCATGCCCGAATAAAGGTGGGGGGCTCAGCTACATAAAAGTAAATACAACCCGATGTATGAACTTGTTACCTGCCAAAAAACAGTTAGCTACTCAGTATAATTACAATTGTTGTGAAAGCGGAATTGGATTGTTTGTATTGGAAATTGAGAGTCAAATTTGTTATGCAACAACAATTCCAGTGACCAACTGGAACCTAAAAAAACAAGCTTCCTGACTGGCCTGTGACTTTATGGAACAAAAGGGAGCCAAACTCATCATGCTATGAAGAGAGCAGCTGGTAATACGTGTTCTTCAGAACTTAAGTCATGGGGACATCATCTATATATCTCAGCCATGGCAATCTGGTGTATACCCTTCAGAACTTAAAAAGAGGGGGCAGCATCTGTTTATCGTATCCCAAGGAGCCTCATCATTAAGACTGTGATGGTCAGTACAGAGTCTCCATATCCACCTCTGTTCAAACCATAGTAATGGTTTTCTCATATCTTGCTGCCTCTGTGTCAATTTTTAAATAAAACACCATTCAGTCTTATTTGTACTATGGTTTTTGAAGTGATCAGTAAGCCTGGTGGAGTCCCGTTTGCACCTGATTGTGCTTCTGTGTTCAGAAATACATGTCCCTACACATCTTATGGTCCTTCCAGTGTACTTCAAGTTACAGGGTCATTTGATCATGTATATCACGTTCTTACTGTTTTAATTGGACAGAGTTCTCCATCTCCACAGGGTCTTCTGTCCAAGGTCTAGGATTATTGTCTTTCTTGTGAACGGGCAAACACTGCATTTACCGCATGGTGAATGGCCCACTGGTAGTGGAAATTCCATAGTGTTTGTTGCCTGTTCATTTACGCCGCTTTTTTTTAGATGTGTGTGCACAAGCATATCTTTGATACTTTTTGCTTTTTTGAAAGAGCGCATGGGTTTTTCAAATGGAAGACCACCAGACACTTGGGTTTTCCATTTATTTTTGATGATTTTCTGCAGGTGCTTAGGAAGGGGACTGAAGTTGGTCACAAAAATCAGTTTGTCCATTGCAGGCTTTCCAAAGGTCTCTAGTAACTGTTCCCTGTTGTTATTGAGAGCTCTCTTGTTAGCTCTCTGTACCAGAAGGAGGAGATAGTTATTTTCTGCTATGTTTAAAGAGAGTTTCTTGGCATATATGGTATAGTCTTTGACATTGGAGCAGTTCCATCCAAGACGAAGGAATTGACCTACCAGTAAGTTTTCCAATAGATCTTGAGGACGGAAGCTCTCAAATCGTAGCAGGTTGTTTCTGACAAAAGGTTTGTAATACACTTGTGTTTCTAGGTGGCCATGTTTAGCTTCAATCAAAAGATCAAGAAAGGGTAATTCATTGCCACCAATTGTGATGGTGAACCTTAAGAAGGAGTTCAAAGCATTCAACCAGTTGGCACATTTCAATGCCTTATCCTTTGTGCTTTCCATATTAATAGAACATCATCAATATAATGTTTACATAGCCTGAACTTCTCTTGCAAAGGATTGGCAGAGTTTAAAACAAATTCTGTTTAAAAGCAATCAATATACAAGTATGCCAGGCTGGGAGCAAAAGTGCTCCCCTTAGATGTCCCAGGTACCTGGAGGAAGAACTTGCCTTCAAATTCAAAACAATGCTGGGTAAGAGCCAAATGTGCTAGATCCAGTACAATATCAAGGTGTGTTATGGACTTCCACTCAGTTTGGTTCAGGATCATTTCAGTGACTTCTAGAGTGGCCTCCTAAGGGATACTCATGTATAGCGCTTCAACGTCTAAGCTGATCAACAAGTCTTTCTCATTATCAAAGGTCATATTTTGCAGGGGTTTTAAAACATCTTTGGTATCCTGAAGAAAGGTAGGCATCTTCTTATCCAACGGCCGGAAGAACGTGTCATAAAATAGGGATAGTGGTTGTAAGGCTGAGCCAGCTCCTGACACGATCAGTCTCCCTGGAAGAGGGAACTTTCCTTTATGGACTTTAGGGAGGATGTAGAAGTATGTCATTTTGGATGTCTTCTGAATCAGAAATTCTGCCTCATGCTTGGTGAGCCATCCATTGATCTGGCCTTTGGATACAATCAAATTGATCTCTTGAATAATTTCAGAAGTGGGGTCTCTTGCCAAGCGTTTATAATTGAGAGTGTCGTTCAGTAGTTTCAGGCACTCTTCCCCGTACATTTGTGTTGGCATTATTACTATAGCACCCCCCTTGTCTGTGGGCTTGATCACAACATTTTTGTCATTTGACAATCTGTTCAGTGATCCAGTTTCTGCCTTTGTGATGTTGCTAAATACATCATGATGTACCTCTTTTAGATTGTCAATTTCACGGTTAACAGCTTTCTCGATGGCTAATACCTGTGGGGCATCCCACTAGTGGTTGTTGCAAATGTGTATCTTGGATGAAGGCCTGTGCGTCTCTGCTCATCACTTGTGGTAGTAAGATGTTCAAGAAAAGACCTTTAAACGGATTTTTCACAAAAAGTCTGCTACTTCCTCCTTCAGTTGAATGGAACCTCTTTTAGAGGTGGGGACAAAACCTAGACCCTTATTAAACACCAATGTTTCTGTTTCATAAAGTTCCTGTGTGCTAAGATTAATTACAATATCCCGGGGGCTTTCTAAGCCTGTTCATGTTGGATCTCTCGCTTCTGCCAAGTGACAAACGTTCTGTTTCCCTCCCCTCCATCCACGGCTCCTGTCTAAAATAGGCGGACTATTCAGTTGGAACCTTGGTGATGTTTGTGGAGGGAAGAAGGAAGCTGGTCCAAACTGAGGGTGTATACCATAATGTGGTGTCCAGCCCCATGTCTGCTCATTATGGGGAAAGGGGCCTCCTGTCGGTGGAGGTTCACATGCTCTGTTTGATTGCCCCTCCTCCCTCTTCTGTGGCATGGTCCTGGATGAGGGTCATTGCCCGAATAAGAGGCTGTACTGCTTCCAGATGAAGTATCGTAGGAGAGATTGGGTTTCAGACATAGCCATCTTTAGAGTACAGGTACACCCCTTAATGTGAAACTTTTTTTTGATGTTTTTGAAATTTGGTTATCTTTTGGTGTGTCAAATATTCCTTAAAGTAAGCTATGAACTTATTTGATTCCTCCAATTTCTTCTTAAAAGCCGTTGTGGACAATCTTGACTTTATGTTGTTTTCGCTCATCTTTATCTGTACAACAAGAGCTTCTGATAATATCTTCTCTGTCTTTGTAATGAGGACTAGTCAGTTCCGAGAGTATCTCCACGTGATGAGGGACCAGTCCTTCCTAAACCTCTTATCCTCGAGGACAATGCATGGTTCATTAGTTACAATGAGGCAATTAATTAGGAGCTGCGTTTCCCTACAGGTATCAGTCATTACTGCCCAATGGAGACCGGTTTTGACCTGACCTCTTTTCAGTTCCACTAAAGTGTTCCAATCACCAAGTTGTGGCATGGTCTGGGCTAGTGTGGTGTCACCTAGCAGCTAACGTGCAGATAAAATTGCTGACTCTTCCTCATCATCAAATGATAAGCCGTCTGCCATGGTGGTGCGAACAAATGGTTAGTAATCATAATAAATGGGCAGTTTAAGTACTGATGATTTGCAAAATGTCATTAGAAATGTCTTTAGTTTCTAAATGGATGTATCTCAAATGTTGTGAATAGAAATGCTGTTTCATTCAGATGCAGGTTGTTGTGGTTTATCCCCATGCAAATCCATACTAGATAACAGTTTGTTTTGGGGTTTTTTCTGTGCCTACTACTTTCTCATGTAGAACTTGATATCACCGGCCTTCATTTGCCACTGAAAGGACACAATTATTCTGTTGATGGTAACTCTCCTTTGAATGAGGGAGGTCTCCAAGTGTCTTGGAAAATGTTATGGAAGTTGAGTCTATTTAGTTTTGGTTTCCAAAATTTGTATTTTATACATTGAAACTAAACAGCCCAGGCTTTTGATGCAAAGCATTATGAAAATAAACAGATTTCTTTTCACAACAATACTCTGTCCTCAGTATGTTGAACATATAGTTTGTGTGCCAGTTTTTCAGTTTTTTTAACCTTATGAATGGTAGTATTTGAAGGAGATTGTTGAGGACATTCATTTTATAATGCTACACAGTTATATTCCTAATCTTGTCTTGTCTATTAAAAACTATTTATTTTTTGGGGCGTGGCCAAGATGGCGTCGGGTGCAGACGCCTAAAAGAAAGCTCAGTTCACGATCTGCTCTTATCCTGAACATCTTCCGCACCGGGGCCCCTAAACACTGGTCAAGTTGCAGCTATCACCCGGATGATTCCGTGAGCTTGTGAGCCGCGGCTCCGGTTGCGGACATGGCACGAGCGGCGTGGCTGGGACGAGGCGCAGGCGGAGTGCGGAGAGGGTGTGCTGAAATAACGCTGCTCTTGCAACAGAGGAGGCCGAGACCTGGCCCCGGAGTGAGCCGGAGTTGAAGACGATGCAACATAGGGCCTATCGGACGGTGTGAGGGTGACTCCAGCGGAACACGCCAGCTCACTGCGGCCCCTTCGAGGAGAGCGGGGCTGGGCCGCTGGGCCCAGTGAAGACATGAGGGCGTGCCCCGGACTGGGCCGAGGCGCAAGCAGAGAGTGGACCGGACGCGGTGTCCCGACGCTGCTCTCGCAGCAGAGGAGGCCGGAACCCGGCCCCGGAGTGATTCGGAGCAGAGAGCAGCGCAATCTTGGGCCTGGCGGACAGCACGGGGGCGATTCTGCAAAAGCGCGCCGGTCCTCTGCAGTCCCGCTAGAGGAGAGCAGAACCGGACCACCAGTGAAGGTACGTGGGTAGGCCCCGGATGCGGCGCGGTGCCACAAGTAAGGTCCCCACAGGGACTGGACGGGGGGAAGTGCGGGGAGACCACTGCGGTCCGGGCCCACCCCAAGTGCGTTCCGAGGGAACCCACCGGGCCTTGAATTACGCATGGAAGCGCATAGCGGGCATCAACAAACGGGGTGATCCTGCATAGCGCCCGAAAAAACTAGGACCCTCTCCCTCTCCCTGAAGCCAGAGACCTCTGAGTAACGATGGTCCTGACTGACCAGGGGACACCTGCAGTTAGCGGTCCGCACTTCAAACTCCCCCATCTCGCCACTGTGTGACAGGCCCGACTGGGGCCACACCCGGTCTCCCGGGGGGAACTAAGAAGGCAAGCATAAATAACTGAGCCACGCAACACTCTGTTCAACACCCCCCCCCCCCGAATGGCAGAATCTGGTCTACTGCTCTTCAGGACCCAACTATCAATCACCTCCGCAGGTGCTCGGCGGTGATCGCTCCCCCTCGAGCGCCACGCCAAACGCCCTCGGACTACAGACACTACGCGTAATCCCAGCTAGAAGGCACATTACCACACTCAAACCATTGTCGACCAAGAAGAACAGAAGGTGATTAGTGTTCACTAATAGATCTCTTAAAAAACGCACTGCACACAGTGAATTTACTCCTCAGCCCATAATCAACCGACGCAAATACGCACAAACATGGTTAAACCGAAACCCCCACGGAGTCACCAGGAAATTGGGACCGAGATGCCATCCTCGGAGGTGGCCATAGACACTCTGGCCAATCATACCGCGCAGTTCGATAAACTAATGCACGCAGTACTAGAAACCATGACATCTCTAGAAGGAATAATAGACTCCTTCGCTGCGAGGTCAATATTCTCCGCGTTGAACATCGTAAACTAGTGGAAAGAGTAACAACTACCGAAACAGCACTCAAATCAGTCCATCCCGACATAGCAGACATGAAAACAAAACTCCGACACCTGGAAGCAGAGGTCACGCAGTTGCAAAGACGGGCTGAAGACGCGGAAGGCTGTTCACGCCACAATAATGTAAGATTCCTGGGGATACCGGAACACACAGAACTTCCTAATGCAGAAACCTTTCTACAACAATGGCTGAAGGGCACCGTGCTGACACAGGGAGCATCTCCATCACTGACAATAGAACGAGCACACCGGATCCCGGGTGGCCCCCCTCGCCCAGGTGCTCCTCCTTGACCCTTGATAGCGAGATTCCTGAACTACCGTGACAGAGACCTGGTCCTGCAGGGTTTTCGGACGCTGGGCTGTGTGAAACTGGACAATGCAAAGATCACGGCGTAGCCAGACTACACAATGGAGTTACAGCGCAGACGAGCCATATTTGCCAAAGCGAAACAGGTCCTACGGGACAAAAACATTGCTTATTCCCTCATGTTCCCAGCCAGGTTGCGCGTGGTGGATGGGCATAGGACTCTCATTTTCCCTACATCGGAGGACACGTGGACGTGGCTACAGGCAAAAGGACTGGCAGACCCACTTGAGGAAGACGCTGAACAGAAGGAATGGCTTGCCCAGCGCTCACGGCGAAGGAGGAGAGCAGGTGCCGGGACAACGACGCGACCGACGAGGACACAGGCGACAGATGAGCAGGCGCAAGCCCTGAAGAAGGTCAATATGTTCTGGACTATGGAAACACCGAACCGATCCGACACCAGAACCACAGATTCAGACTCACTGGGAAGCCGGCGCAGTTCCCCCTCATCGCTTCTAACACTCGGCCCAGAAATCACTCCGCACTCGGCCGATGACCTATGACGAAATACATGCGACTTGCGATCCCCTAGAACTCCTCATCCTCACAAGACAATACTACTACCATAGACACTGCCGGCGTGTCCAGATCCTCCTCTATCGGAATATACACAGCGCCTTCAATATGCCCACTCTCACTGTTAAAATGTGCGCCCAGACCCAGTAGTCATGCAAAATGGCCCATCACTGCAAGCAGTTGACAAAATCGACATGCCTGAGCCCACAAGGGAAACTAGAACATTTGTCCAGATCGAAGAATGAGAAAACCCTCAAATAGCAACCCTGCCGCTCCCTAGACCCTCACGTGTGGGTCACCGAATGGAACTGGTTCAAACTGTTGTTTACAGGTGCACCGGTTGTGCCTTATTGTTTAATGGGAAATTAACCATTGCAAGTTGTACTACCCTTCCCCATTCACCTTCATTGTGCTAACTCTCTTACACCTGCGGAGCGGACGGACAGGATGCACGGAACAGGGGTGTCCGGCTCAGTGAGTACATAGCGATGCACCAGCACAACATAACAGCATGGCGACTTATAATATCTTAACATGGAATGTACGGGGGCTGGCTAATGCTACAAAAAATCGCAGAGTGCACGCCTACCTTAAACGACATAATATACACATAGCCATACTCCAAGAGACACACACCAGTGCTCATGAACTGGGCAACATTGGTAAGAGATGGCCGGGAGTGATTGACGGTACTACGACCTCAACATATGCTAAGGGGGTATTGATCTGGATAGCCCCGGGAGTCCCATACACAGTTAAACTAACACAAATAGATAAGGACGGCAGATATGTACACCTGACGGGGGAGTTAGATGGTAAGCAACTAATCATAACAGGTCTGTACGCACCCAGTGCAGGACGGGGAATTCTTAGGATCAACCACTGCACAATTGTCACATGACCCGACCGCATCCACCATTTGGGGAGGCGACTTTAACTGTGTGCCAGATATAACCCTAGATAGATCTTACCCCCCCAATGGAGGGAGCCCACAGCAGAAGAACATCCCGTGCGCTGCAGTCCTGGATGTCGGAGAGGAGATTATGTGATGCCTGGAGGGACTTATATCTCACAGACAGGGAATATTACTTTTACTCCCCAGTGCATCAACTCCACACCGAATAGACTTATTACTGTGCTCAGAGGAGATTATGCACCTACTGCACAAGACCTCATACATGGCCAAGACCCTGTCGGATCACTCTCTTCTGGTCACTACATTGAAGTGGGGTAGGCAGCGTTTCCGTATGCCCACATGGCGCTTACAACCAGCCCTGCTACGCAACCCCCCTCTCCGCGCTGAACTAGCAGATAATATAGACTCCTACTTTAAAATTAACAACCGGTCGGCGTCAACACGGTCGATCGAGTGGGGTGGACACAAAGTGGTAATAAGGGGTATCTGCATGGCGGCATCAGGGGGGATCAGACGTACACTCAATCACGAGTTACGCCACATCGAGGTGGCACTACGGGATGTGGAACGAGGGGAGGCGACAAACAAAACTGACCGGATGGAAGTGACGAAACTCAAAAAGCAGTGGAGCGAGGCTGACGAGAGGTGAAGGAAATTTGACTATCGTCACTATGCAGCGCGAGTCAATGCAGAGGGCGATCGCTCAAGCAGGTTACTGGCATGGCTGGTGAAGGGAGAACAACGACATACCCCCATAAATGCTATTAGCCTAGAATCAGGAACAATAGTTAACACACAATTAGAAATTAATGAAGCCTTCAGACAGTATTATGACACGTTATATAAAGCTTTTATCACTACTAAACTCGGACTGCAAATTGTTGGGAAAAGTGCTGGCGAATTGCCTTCTCCCATTGATGCCCACTCTGATCCACCCAGATCAATCCGGATTCATACCCGGATGCAACACTTTCATCAACATCAGGCACCTTCTGCGACTAATGGGCGAGACCCCGATGACGGACCACACACGCGTTGCGGTCTCCTTGGACGTTGAAAAAGCGTTCATCAGTTGGGCTGGCCATTTCTGATGGCCACATTAAAACACATGGGATTCGGTGCCAGGTTCATGCGATGGATATCAATACTATACACCAATTCAAAAGCACGCATCAAGGCTGGCATGGTGATATCCCAAAAATTTGTGATAGGGAGGGGCACCCACCAGGGTTGCCCTCTATCGCCATTAGCAATAGAACCTCTTGCAGCCAGATTGTGCTGCGATCACTCTCCCTCGGCTGTTATACTTTTTCTCTGCGTTACACCTGGTGCTTCCTAAAAGCTTCTTTGCACCGCTGTCCAGCTTATTGACGGACCTGATATGGGGTGGGGGACGATGCCGAGTGGCCTTGGCCAAGACGCATCTCCCTCTGGAGAAGGGCGGGATGGGAGTACCCCAATTAGAGCTGTACTACGCTGCAGCACAAATACACTGGATCATGAACTGGATCGAAGATCCCCGCAGCTCGGAGAGCCGTATAATAAACGCAGACCTGGAATACTCCGACATGCAGAGACGGCTAATGGGCCTTGAGACCCTCCCGCAACGCAGTAATATATTATTAAAAACGGCAGACCGCATTTGGCGACGATATGTGATAACGGGCGAACGGCCACCCCCGTACTCACCCAAGATCCCACTGGCGGCTGTACCAGGAGCAGACAAAATAAGTGGACGACTGGTACTGGCGAACTGGGTGGGGAAAGGCATTCAAACTGTTGGCAAACTCTTTGAGGGGGGACGATTCTTAACATACGAGGAACTGGCAGATACACACACTCTAGGAAAGGGCGAATTCATCACGTGAAATGTGGGGTTCTTAGTAAAGTGTGCATAGTTGTTTGTTTGCAAGTTGTTTCCCATAACTTTACTACAGGTAAGAGATTTTTTTTTTTTACAAAGAGTAGATATTTGTGCATTACTCTTACCAGTAGTATTGTTATTCATTATGCATAATTTTTTTCTGTTTTACATATTTTTATATTTTTTCCTCGTGTTGTACAATGTCGATTTTTTTTTTCTTCAGGTATTGTTTTGTAGGCATTGTCTTCAATGCGAAGAAATCTGTCACACGCAATATATAAAAAATATTACTTATGGTTATGGTTATGATACATTAGCTAAATATTTGTATTTTATTTTCCCAATTTTATGTAGAAACAATATTTAATCAATCAATATATCTGTTTTATGTAGAAATACATTGATGGAATTGATCAAATATTTAATCCAAATTGTGTGTAATATCTGTCTAGAAGAAGTGCAGTTGTATTGTTTTACAACTGTCACCAGAGTGACAATGGTTATTGCTGGTATTTGTAATTGTATTTATGTAGTGCTTACTACCCCTGACAAGGCATTGAAGTGCTTTTCGGTGAGTAGCATGCTACTTCAGAATCCCAAAAGGATTAGTGATGGATTAGTATAGGTAAATATAAGTATAGTATTAGTTTAGTCAGTAAGTTAGTAGTTAGGTTTGAGATGAGTCAATGGAGAGATACATGAGGGAAGATTTAGCAGGGTTGTTTGGGAGATCATAGTAGTAAACTGAGGTTTGGGGTGAGCAAGGAGAGACAGGGGAGGGAAGAGTCTAGAAGGGTTATTTTGAAGATCATTGTAGTAGAATGAGGTTTGGGATGAGTCAGAGAGTAGAGATAGAGGATAGATTGAGAGACTTTTACGTGGAACAGAGTAGTGCATTCAAGAGTAGGGCTAAAGTAATAAATATATAATAAGTATATAGATACATGATTACATAGACCGGGAAAATATGTACAAGGAATATAATACATTGAGATTCAAAGTTGTATTGTTTAAATAAGCTTTCAAGTATTGCAATATTTAACATTAATTTATTTGTGTACTGTTGATAACATTATTTTTTAGCTTTTCCTCAATATTTTAATAGTGAAATTCTTGTAGATGAATAGACTCATAAGCATCTAATCAACAACTTATATGGAAACTATGCAATGGCCTATGAACATATTAAGCATCAGATTATATATATATGTAGTCATTCAGGATACCACCAAATATGTGACAGAGGGAATGAAACAGCTAAGTAACACTTTGTGTTATGAAGAAGTGAGTTGGGGAGATGTTAAATCAATGAATGAGCAATATATTGATATGCTCATTGATTGGAGAGATCAAGGGATGATAGAATGGGACGAATTCCTGTTTCTTAAGTGTGATCATCTGAAGATTCCAGTTCTATAGCTTCTCCCCAAAATTCACAAGGATGCAGTTAATCCACCAGGGAGGCCTATAGTTTCGGCTATGGAGTCGCTCTTGGAGAATACATCGAAATATATTGATTTTTTCTTACGTCCTTTTGTTGAGTCAATACCCTCCTATGTTAAAGATACCACACATTTTTTTTAAATCATTGAGGGTATCCAATGGGAAGATGACTTCTTACTGTTAGCCTTAGATGTGACTAGCCTTTATACAAGCATAGATCATGGCTTGGGGGTGAGAGCTATTAGACACTTTCTCAGAGCAAGGTCATTATCTCTCTTCTTCCATTCGGAAATGCTGTGCACTATGATTGAGTTTTGTCTTAAGAACAATGTGTTCATCTTTGATGGTCATCTGTACAAGCAGTTGCAAGGGACAGCTATGGGCACCTGTTTTGCCCCCAGCTATGCAAATTTGTTTATGGGCTGGTGGGAGGAACAGGTGACAGAAGAGATCACCCAATTTGATACCAATGTGGTCATGTGGTGTCGTTTCATTGACGATATCTTTGTAATTTGGAGGGGTGATGAAGAGGCAGCTATGCAATTTGTGCGAGATTTGAACACAAACAAATGTAACCTAAGATTTACTGAACATCTGGATTTGAGGTGCATTGAATTCCTCGATGTAGAAATTTCTGTGAGGGGTAGTAGATTAGTGTCCAAACTGTATAGGAAGGCAACGGCTGGTAATAGTCTGTTAAGTGCTCACAGTGCGCATCCGGGGACTCTAATACGTAGTATTCCATTTGGAGAATTGTTGAGAGCCCGGAGGAACTGCAGTGAGGAAGCCGATTTTCACCAAGAGTGTAAAGTAATGTGTGAGAGGTTTAGAAATAGAGGCTATGGGGCTAAAGTGATCGATCAAGCCAAACGGAAAGTGGTGACGTTGAATAGAGATGATGTCTTGTATGGAACTAACAAGAGGCGAGAGAAGGAAAGTGAGTCCATTAGATTCATTACAACTTACAGTAATCAGTCGTACAAAATACGTTCATTACTTAGGAAGAGCTGGCATATCTTGCAGACTGACCCTGTTCTGGTCAACTGGATCAGTGATAATCCCCAAATAACTTTTAGAAGGAACAGATCTCTCAAGGATAATTTGTGTCGTAATGATGTAACATCGAAAGGACATATGCAGAATACGAGAATGGAAGGTTTCTTCTGTTGTATGAAATGTAAAGCCTGCAAAACCAGCAACAGTTGTAGGACATTAAAGGTTCCAGGAAGGTTAGACAGCTTTGTAATTAGAGGTAATTACAATTGCAATACGTCTTATTGTGTGTATTGTCTGATATGCCCGTGTGAGAAGTTGTACGTGGGCAGTACAATACACAATGCGAAGAAAAGAATTTTGGAACATAGACGAGCCATTAAGAATCAGGATAAAAACTACCCAGTAGCTAGGCATTTTTTCAGCCAACATTTTGGCAATGAGAATCTGCTGAAGTTTGTAGTTATTGACCAAGTGAGGATTAGTAGAAGGGGAGGCGACAGAGAGAGGTTGTTACATATTTTAGAGTCTAAATATATAATAGACTTCGAAACATTGGAACCTGTAGGGCTGAACTCGAGTGAGGAGCTGAGCATCCATCTAGGCTAATTGATATTTTCTCAAGTAGGCGGCCGTTTAGAAGAACACTTTGAGTAGGGGTGATCCTTTTGATATTTATTTATTTAAGGGAATAGTTGTTGGGATCTATGAGGTTTTTACAGTAGAAGAATTTGTACGTCTACCCACTTGGGTTGACAGGCTCCATTATATGGGAAAGGTCGTGATTATCACTATAATAGCATGAAATCTTCTAAAGAAAGTCTTTTGCAAATGTACTTGTCTATTTGGATGTTATGGGACTAAATGTGAGTAATTCAAACATAGGTATTAATATTCAAGATTTATAAGTGATATATTGAATTTTAAATTTTGAAAATATTTATATTTATTATACCTTCATATTGCAATGAATTATTCTATATATATTTTTGTATTTTTGCAATTAGATTTTATTCTATTTTATTTCCAGGAGAGTGATATCATGTTAAATTTAAAGATTTTGATGGATTGGAACAAAAATTAGAGCTAAATTTTAAAAGATTATGGTACAAACTACTGTGTAATTTACTTATAGATGCACTTTAAGATGGCCGCCACAGTATGTGTCTCTTGGTGGGGGAAATGAGATTTGTCTGTTTTTTATGTTTATTATTATCTGGGTTTTTAGCTGGGAGCACTGTAACAATGATGTATCCATGAGTAAGGCTGTTGCCGAAACGCGTTGGATGTTAATGCTGAAATAAATTGAATTGCACTTTGGAGGTGTCCTGGGTCTCCTGTTATTTGAAGGAGTGTTGGAAGCTTTATTAGGGCTTCTCGGAGCCCATCCAGGACCGCTGTGTAGAGTTCCTGCATTCCGAGACTTTTTTGTGAGATATATATATATATATATCCTGGTGGCTGTCGCCAGTAGGTAGTTATAGTTAGAACCATGTTTATATACAAAAAGCGTTTTTTGATTTGCCTATATCTTTGGCACAATTTGACAAATCTTCACAAAATTTTCCCACAAAATGTGCCCTGGTGATTCTTGTTGCACATGGAAAGGTTTGGGGTGAGCCGTAAAGTGGGGACGAGAAAAAAGAGGGGGGTCCTAAAAAGTTGCATTTCCCATGTTAATTCTCATAGGACCTTTGAACACGACATTTGAACACGACTACATCTTGAACCGCTGGATGGAATTACACCAAATTTGGCAGAAAGCTAGCTTTTGGTAGGCAGATTGTGCTTTCACTTCTTTGGTGGTAATCCATTTAGTATTTTTTAAGAAATTAAAGGGATAATAAATTTCGATATCTCCGGTCGCGCATTTGTTGCGACATTTTCGCAATGATTACAACATATTTGGGAATGTGCACGCCAACAGGAATGCTTTGATTGGCTGACCGCAACCTGACTAGAAAGTTGCAGTGGCTATTTTAGGGAATGGGACACGGTCCCTGGGGCTGATAACTGACATGACAAGTGGCATAAGGGATCAGGGTGGAGGTACCCTGACCCCAAGGCTCTCATATAGGAGTCTTTGTAGGTCAAATAATGACCTTACAATGATTTTTTTCATGGCTCGCAATATTCGTGAATACATTGCGGTGCTCATCTCGACCCCCGTGTAACGTCACAATGTAGTTGCGAATATCGGCGACAAGAAAAAAAACATTGATAGAGTTAGTTATACAGTTATTCATTCAGTTATAGTAGCACTGAGAAACTCATGCACCCAGTCACAGACCCACTCAGAAACTGATGCAGTCACTTACAGACCCACTCACACTCTCACACACCCATTCGCAGACCTACTCACATCCTCAGGCAGACCCAGTCACCCCCTCATGCACCCATTCAGAGATACACTCACACTCTCACAAACCCATTTGCCTTTCAAGTCACACCCTCATGCATCCATTCACAGGTCCACTCACACCCTGATGCACCCATTCACAGACCCAGTCAGACCCTGACACACCCATTCATAGATCCAGTCACACCCTGATGAAACCATTCATAGATCACCTCACACCCTGATGCACCCAATTGTTTGCGATTCGGTGTTAGGACGAGGCGTGTTTTTGGCGTTTCTTCCTAATGCCAAATCGTAGTGGTATGTGTGAATGTTTTGCATCTGAAATGCAGTCGCAAAACATTCACATTTTACCACCAACTTCAAGATGGTGGTAACCAATTCGCAAATAGGAAGGAGTCCCCAAGGGACCACTGGCTACTCTTAAAAAATGAAAAGAAAATTTAATTTTTCTTTTTGAAACACATCCCATTTTTCTGTAAATAAAATGGGCTGCATTAAAAAAAACATTGCTTCATTGAAAAGCAATACCAGGTATGGTGGTCTGCTGACCCCAGAAGGCCACTATCCCTGTGATTTTTGCCAGTCCCAATGAGTTGCAAATCGAGACCTACCTCATGAATATTAATGAGTTAGGTCTATTTGCGACCCACTGGAAATCCCAAAAGGTGTTCTACACACTTTAGTACATTTGTGTTTGTGATTACCAAATAGTGAATCACAAAAATTTCCTATTTGTTAATCGCAAACCATTCACTACGAACATCTGGCCATGATGAAAAAGGTGTGTAAGTGGTTGGGACCAGTGCAAACACCCTTAGGAATTCATGAAAAGCGAGATCAATTGAAGTGTTGCAAAGTACCACCACCTAGTTTTGTATTGTATCCTTACGTCAATAGAAAATAGCCGCAAACAATGAACAAAAAGAAATGCATATTTTAGAATGTAGTGTGTGCAGTGTTCACAAGAATGCAGTTGCGCGCAGTTTACAGGGAGTGCAGAATTATTAGGCAAGTTGTATTTTTGAGGATTAATTTTATTATTGAACAACAACCATGTTCTCAATGAACCCAAAAAACTCATTAATATCAAAACATATATTTTTGGAAGTAGTTTTTAGTTTGTTTTTAGTTTTAGCTATGTTAGGGGGATATCTGTGTGTGCAGGTGACTATCACTGTGCATAATTATTAGGCAACTTAACAAAAAAAAATATATACCCATTTCAATTATTTATCATTACCATTGAAACCAATATAACATCTCAACATTCACAAATATACATTTCTGACATTCAAAAACAAAACAAAAACAAATCAGTGACCAATATAGCCACCTATCTTTGCAAGGACACTCAAAAGCCTGCCATCCATGGATTCTGTCAGTGTTTTGATCTGTTTACCATCAACATTGCGTGCAGCAGCAACCACAGCCTCCCAGACACTGTTCAGAGAGGTGTACTGTTTTCCCTCCTTGTAAATCTCACATTTGATGATGGACCACAGGTTCTCAATGGGGTTCAGATCAGGTGAACAAGGAGGCCATGTCATTAGATTTCCTTCTTTTATACCCTTTCTTGCCAGCCACGCTGTGGAGTACTTGGACGCGTGTGATGGAGCATTGTCCTGCATGAAAATCATGTTTTTCTTGAAGGATGCAGACTTCTTCCTGTACCACTGCTTGAAGAAGGTGTCTTCCAGGAACTGGCAGTAGGACTGGGAGTTGAGCTTGACTCCATCCTCAACCCGAAAAGGCCCCACAAGCTCATCTTTGATGATACCAGCCCAAACCAGTACTCCACCTCCACCTTGCTGGCGTCTGAGTCGGACTGGAGCTCTCTGCCCTTTACCAATCCAGCCACGGGCCCATCCATCTGACCCATCAAGACTCACTCTCATTTCATCAGTCCATAAAACCTTAGAAAAATCAGTCTTGAGATATTTCTTGGCCCAGTCTTGACGTTTCAGCTTGTGTGTCTTGTTCAGTGGTGGTCGTCTTTCAGCCTTTCTTACCTTGGCCATGTCTCTGAGTATTGCACACCTTGTGCTTTTGGGCACTCCAGTGATGTTGCAGCTCTGAAATATGGCCAAACTGGTGGCAAGTGGCATCGTGGCAGCTGCATGCTTGACTTTTCTCAGTTCATGGGCAGTTATTTTGCGCCTTGGTTTTTCCACACGCTTCTTGCGACCCTGTTGACTATTTTGAATGAAACGCTTGATTGTTCGATGATCACGCTTCAGAAGCTTTGCAATTTTAAGAGTGCTGCATCCCTCTGCAAGATATCTCACTATTTTTGACTTTTCTGAGCCTGTCAAGTCCTTCTTTTGACCCATTTTGCCAAAGGAAAGGAAGTTGCCTAATAATTATGCACACCTGATATAGGGTGTTGATGTCATTAGACCACACCCCTTCTCATTACAGAGATGCACATCACCTAATATGCTTAATTGGTAGTAGGCTTTCGAGCCTATACAGCTTGGAGTAAGACAACATGCATAAAGAGGATGATGTGGTCAAAATACTCATTTGCCTAATAATTCTGCACTCCCTGTATACTCATGGGTGTGGCAGGGAACTACTCGTTCACATCTACATTGTGACTCAACACTAAATTGTGTTTAGCATCACGCAAACAACAAATGTAGCATGTTATTGGCCTAAGATGTCATCGAACTGTGACACATTCTGAATTCAGTCCTTTAATACATTGTGTAGATTTTAGTGCTGCATTGCATTGTGTGATTGTTAGTAAATCTAAGTCGAAACTCATCAGTCATAACTCACTGTGATACTTTAGTATGAGGACAAATGCTTCCAGATAACTCTAAATTTTGAGCAGCAAAGTTAGAATGATAGTGAACTGCAAAACCCCACATCAAGTGATGCATGCATTTGTAAATTTACAAGTCAGTGCTGTTCCTTGCCATTGTGCGATACCAAACAGCTTTGCAATGCACAAGGTACATATTTGCTTATAAAACAAATCTGAAAAATACAACTTATACATTCAGAAGCTGTTGTGTAAAGAGAATACTGCAAATGTTATTAAAAGAGAAAAGTGAATTTCAGTGTCATAAATATTCACCTATTAGTATTGGAAAACGTGTCAAACTTAAGTTGGTTGAGTTATTGAATAGGGACTTCAGTATGGTGTAATATTTTAAAAGTAATTTAGGTGTGACTCGAATCCTCCGTGTATCTTATTGAAGTGAAAAACAATTAGCATTGACATCCTGCCATTATTTTATATATTGGAGGAGACAGAGATTTAATGTGTTTAAAACTCACTGTAAATTGCAGTGACATGCATTTATCTCCACGAAAACATGATATGTTCTTCTGATCTCTTGGGGGACCTTTACATTCATTTGCATATTGGATTTGTCATTTTTCTTAAGAGGAAGTCAGCGTAAAAAATGACTTGAACAGCTCTTCATCACATTTTCTTTTTTGGAGTTCTATATAGGCAGAGACACAGTGATGAATTACACTGGATCGCCAGATTAATGGTGTTTAATATCAATACGAACTGCTTTACAAGGCTTCACTCAGAAGCTTTCATCAGCAAATAAGAGACACCAAGAAAAAAGCACTAGTGGCCACACCTAAGGAAGCTCCAAAAGCTGCAATGAGATCTTCTTGATCTTCAAGGATGTTACCTCTCTCTCAGCCACTGTCAACATCTCTGCCTCCCAACAACTCTATGACAACCTTGCCAATTCTTCTACAGAAAATTCACAAACATACAGCAACTTCACACACTACCCCAAACCCAGAGAACTCATAGCTAACCTACCCACCACCAAGCAAGACAGCCGTTTGATCGAATGGACAACCCCCACCAGAAACAACACAGCTGCAATTATGTGAACCATCCTCTCAGGGGTCCCAACAGACCCATTCCACACCACAACTGCAACTTGGGGACATCATCAATCAGCACCACCCTGACCCACATCATCAACTTCTCTGTCATGTCTGCCACTTTCCCGAATGTATGAGAAGTTGCAGAAATCAATGTCTGCCACTTTCCCGGATGAATGGGAACTTGAAAAAATCATTGCCCTCCTCAAGGAGCACAAAGTCAACCTGAATCAATTGAGCAGCTTCCGACCCATCTCTCCGCTCCTCTTTCCAGCCAAAGTGATTGAGAAGGTCATCAACAAGCAACTAGAACTTCATTATCTTCTAGATGACAATCAGGATTCAGAAAGAACCAAAGCACCAAAATAACCCTCATTACATCTGGCATTCAAATCATCCTTGACCAAAGAGAAAGTGTGGCCTTCCTTCATCCTGATTGACCTCCCCACAGCCTTCAATACTGTCACCAACAACACCCTCTTCAAAAGACTCAATGAGATCCGCTCTGAAATGCAATTGTTCCTTCTTAATGAGAAGATCCCAAAGGGTCAGGCTGCCACCCTTCACACCAGAGACCAAGAAACTAATATGCAAAGTGCCGCAGAAATCATCCTTCAGCCTCACCCTTTTCACCAAAAACATAACACCATTTGCCTACATTATCTAATAATGAAACATCACTGTCATGTACACCAATGACACTCAACTCATCCTCTGCCTGACAGTCAAGACAATCACCACCAGAACCAACTTCACCAACTCCATTAACATGGTGACAGACTGGATGGGAACCAACTGCCTGAAGCTCAACTCCGACAAGACTAAAGTACAGTTTTTCTGCAATAACAGCTCCCCATGAGACTCCACCTGGTGCCCGTTGGAGTCGGAGTTAGGGCCAACACTGACACCCACAGACAATGCAAGAAATCTAGGAATCATTCTAGGCGACATGCTTAATGTGACAGGTCAAGTCAAGCAGTGTGCAATTCCTGCTTCACATCCTATGCATGCTGAAAAAAATCTTCAAATACTTGCCTCAGATCACCTAGCGGGCTGTCACACAAGCACTCGTCACTAGCAGGCTGGCCTATGGCAAAACTTTCTACAAGAAAATGTCCAAGCAACTCCTACAGAGACTCCAGACCATCCAGAACACCCCTCCCATGCTACACCCACATCACATCGCACCTGAGGAAGCTTCACTGGCTTCCTAGTCACAGGTATCCCCAGACCAAAATACTTAACCTTTTTGGTGCGGGCGTCGGCCACTGGCCGACGCCCACACACCCTCCCTGGTGCGGGTCACGACCAGTGGCCGACACCAGGAAGGGTATTAATAAATCCTCGGGTGCGTCGCACCCGAGGATTTTTTTTTTTTTTTACCTTTCCCCTTTCTTACGAGGCCTTCTGAAAGTGTTTCCTGGCCCCCGATCGCAGCTGTGCTGCGATCGGGGGCCAGGAAACACCACTAGACGCCAGGGATTTCACTTGGGGGGGTTGTCCCCCTCAGAAAATGGGCCGCCCCCCAGGGCGTTTCCGTAATCAAGTTTGCACCTGATGAGTGCATGAGTGACAGTTTTTCTGGTCTCTGTGGGGATCCATTTGAATGTTTTTTTCAGTATACGGAGTGTGTTGAACCATGAGGAGGTGAGAGCGTTGATTAGTTGGTCATCGAGAGGGAGGAGTCTAGGATGTGCTGAGGTTGCGTGCGTGGTTGGCGGGGGTGGGTGCAGGGCCTAGCGTGGTGGGCCACCATGAGGGGTACCAGGTGTTTTTGTGTGGGCCAAAGAGGATTATTTCGGTTTTGCTTGAGTTGAGTTTCAGGTGGTTGGCTGTCACCTATATATCACTTTTGTCAATATGTGTGTGGTTTCCCTGGGGGGAAAAGGGTCAGACTTGTCTAGTGGCAGTTTTAGTGCCATAAAGAAGCGCAGAAGGTTTATATGCCTACTGCAAAGAGCAAATCTGTATTTTATGTAAATAGCTGAGTAAATTAGTAAAGTCAGCCATTACCTGCGCTAAAATACCAATGAAATGTATGTGCAGGGTGGAGGGCGGCTATGGAGAGATGAAGGGCACTTTTGCTGGGTGGTAATAAGGGAATCCTAGGAGGAGGGAGTGGGAGCACCAATAATGATTGTTGGACTGGGCGCAGGAGGTGCTAAAGACTGTGACGAATGGTATGTGACAAGGTGTTTTTTGAGTGTCTTGAAAGAACGTGCTGATTGAGGGAAGAAGCGCAGGTAAGGTGGCCTCTACTGTTGCACGTATCTCACACACACCACCGATTTTGTGACTATCTACGTAGGCTAGTGTTTTAGAGCAACAGTTTAGCCAATAGCAGAGATGGCATCTTGATGGATGACTGCTGCCTGCACTCGGGTTATAGAGGACCGCTCTGACATAGGATCAGAGACTGAGATATCAGATACTGAGACAGCATCTGAGGGATAGGACAATGGCGCAGACTCTGGGAGTGATTTTTCAGTCGGAGGAGTCCTATTCGATAACTCCTCTTCCAGTACATTATGAGGAAGGTGATGAGGACAGTCCTGCTGTCCCTTCGCAAGCTGTTTGTGCAACTGGGTAATAGTGGGTTAGCCCAACCCAGAGAGCAGGTGAATGCGGTGGCAAGCAGAGAGAGAGAGAGAGTGCTCTCTTGGGAGCTCCCCAATTTAGTTCAGCCCCAAATTCCACCGCCCAAATCGTATTGTGGAGACATCAAAATTATCTATCGCAAAACAAACTGGTTTTGTAAGGCAGGCACCTGTGTTTTTGGACCTGGATTCGGCGGCCATATAGAGAAACACACTAAACCCAAACATTTCTGGAAACTAGACATTCGGGGGAGTCCACAGAGGTGTGACTTGTGTGGATTCCCCAAAGTTTTCTTACCCAGAATACCCTGCAAAGCTGAAATGTTGAAAAAAAACTCAATTTTTCTCGCATTTCTGTCACACAAACTACAGGAATATGCTGGGATCCACAACATTCCTACCACCCAGTGACTCCTCACCTGTCCTGATAAAAATACTACCCCACTTGAGTGCCTACACCTAGTGCCTGTGTCAGGAATGGATCAGCCCAGGGTCAACAGCTGCCTCACGTAAGGACCAACATTGACCGTTGTGTGATCTGTTCCTGTTGCGGGCGCTAGGCCTACCCACACAAGTGAGGTATCATTTGTATCGGGAGACTTGGGGGAACGCTGGGTGGAAGGAAATTTGTGGCTCCTCTCTGATTCCAGAACTTTCTGCCACAGAAATGTGAGGAGCATGTGTTTTTTTAGCCAAATTTTGAGGTTTGCAAAGGATTCTGGGTAACAGAACCTGGTCAGAGCCCCACGAGTCACCCTATCTTTGATTCCCCTAGATCTCTAGTTTTAAAAAATGCACAGGTTTGGTAGGTTTCCCTATGTGCCGGCTGAGCTAGAGGCCAAAATCTACAGGTAGGCACTTTGCAAAAAACAGCTCTGTATTTTGTCAAAAAATGGGATGTGTCCACGTTGTGTTTTGGGGCATTTCCTGTCGCGGGCGCTAGGCCTACCCACACAAGTGAGGTATCATTTTTATCGGGAGACTTGGGGGAACCCTGGGTGGAAGGACATTTGTGGCTCCTCTCAGATTCCAGAACTTTCTGTCACCGAAATGTGAGGAAAACTTGTTTTTTTAGCCACTTTTTGAGGTTTGCAAAGGATTCTGGGTAACAGAACCTGGTCAGAGCCCCACGAGTCACCCCATCTTAGATTCCCCTAGGTCTCTAGTTTTATAAAATGCACAGGTTTGGTAGGTTTCACTATGTGCCGGCTGAGCTAGAGGCCAAAATCTACAGGTAGGCACTTTTTGGAAAAAACAGCTGTGTTTTCTATCAAAAAATGGGATGTGTCCATGTTGTGTTTTGGGGCATTTCCTGTCGCGGCACTAGGCCTACCCACACAAGTGAGGTATAATTTTTATCGGGAGACTTGGGGGAACATAGAATAGCAAAACAAGTGTTATTGCCCCTTATCTTTCTCTACATTTTTTCCTTCCAAATATAAGAGAGTGTGTAAATAAGACGTCTATTTGAGAAATGCCCTGCAATTCACATGCTAGTATGGGCACCTCGGAATTCAGAGATGTGCAAATAACCACTGCTCCTCAAAACCTTATCTTGATCCCATTTTGGAAATGCAAAGGTTTTCTTGATACCTCTTTTTCACTCTTCATATTTCAGCAAATGAATTGCTGTATACCCAGTATAGAATGAAAACCAACTGCAGGGTGCAGCTCATTTATTGGCTCTGGGTACCTAGGGTTCTTGATGAACCTACAAGCCCTTTATATCCCCGCAACCAGAAGAGTCCAGCAGACAAAACGGTATATTGCTTTCAGAAATCTGACATCGCAGGAAAAAGTTACAAAGTAAAACATAAAGAAAAATGGCTGTTGTTTTCAGATCAATTTCAATATTTTTTTATTTCAGCTGTTATTTTCTGTAGGAAAACCTTGTAGGATCTACACAAATGACCCCTTGCTGAATTCAGAATTTTGTCTAGTTTTCAGAAATGTTTAGCTTTCCAGGATCCAGCATTGGTTTCACACCCATTCCTGTCACTAACTGGAAGGAGGTTGAAAGCACCTAAAATAGTAACAATGGGGTATGTCCCAGTAAAATGCCAAATTTGTGTTGGAAAATGTGGTTTTCTGATTCAAGTCTGCCCGTTCCTGAAAGGTGGGAAGATAGTGATTTCAGCACCAGAAACCCTTTGTTGATGGCATTTTCAGGGAAAAAACCACAAGCCTTCTTCGGCAGCCCTTTTTTCCCATTTTTTGGGAAAAAACGAAATTTTCACTGTATTTTGGCAATTTTCTTGGTCTCCTCCAGGGGAAACCACAAACTCTGGGTACCATTAGAATCCCTAGGATGTTGGAAAAAAAGGACGCAAATTTGGCGTGGATAGCTTATGTGGACAAAAAGTTATGAAGGCCTAAGCGCGAACTACCCCAAAATAGCCAAAAAAGGGCTCAGCACTGGGGGGGAAACGGCCCAGCAGCTAAGGGGTTAAACAGCCACATACACTTTCACCAATTTACCAGACACCTACGCTGTGCCTTACTCTCACTTGCATGCATTCCCCGCAACCCTAAAAACAAAACTGGAGGTTGATTATTCACCTACATTGCACCATACTAAAATTACCATAACACTATCAGTAGTTCTCGGAAGTGAGAATACCACATTGGTATTACCATAACTCTAAGAATGAGAATCAAAAATGGAGAGTGTGGTAGTTAACTTACTAATGACCATTGTTAGACCTGACAGCCTTAGGGTGGTCACCCTTAACTTTTTGCCTGACCCCCTCCACTTTTTAGTTATTGTTTTTGTTGGTTTTTAGTCTCTGCACACTTTACCACTGCTAACCAGTGCTAAAGTGCATATGCTCTCTCCCTTTAAAAATGGTAACATTGGATCATACCCAATTGGACTTTATAATTTACTTATAAGTCCCTAGTAGAGTGCACTATGTGTACCCAGGGCCTGTAGATTAAATGATACTAGTGGGCCTGCAGCACTGATTGTGCTACCCACTTAAGTAGCACCTTAACCTTGTCTCAGGCCTGCCATTGCAAGGCCTGTGTGTGCAGTTCCACTGCCAATTCGACTTGGCATTTAAAAGTACTTGCCAAGCCTAAAACTCCCCTTTTTTACATATAAGACACCCCTAAGGTATGCCCTAGGTAACCCATAGGGCAGGGTGCTGTGTAGGCAAAAGGCAGGACATGTACTTGGGTAGTTTACATGTCCTGGTAGTGTAAAACTCCCAAATTCATTTTTACACTGCTGTGAGGCCTGCTCCCTTCATAGGCTAACATTGGGGCTGCCCTCATACATTGTTTGAGTGGTAGCTGCTGATCTGAAAGGAGTAGGAAGGTCATATTTAGTATGGCCAGAATGGTGATATAAAATTCTGCTGACTGGTGAAGTTGGATTTAGTATTAATATTTTAGAAATGCCACTTTTAGAATATGAGTATTTCTCTGCACTTAAATCTTTTTGTGCCTTACAATCCACGTCTGGCTGGGTATAGTTGACAGCTCCTTGTGCATTCACTTAGACACACCCCAAACACAGGATACTCAGCCTCACGTGCATACATTTGCATTTTGAATGGTTCTTCCTGGGCTGGGAGGGTGGAGGTCTTGCTCTCACACAAAGGACTGCTACACCCCCTACTGGGACCCTGGCAGACAGGATTGAACTGAAAGGGGTCCTGGTGCACTTCTAAGCCACTCTTTGAAGTCTCCCCCATTTCAAAGGCATATTTGGGTATATAAACAGGGCCTCTGCCCCTACCAACTCAGTCACTTCCTGGAGAAGAAATTTGTAACCAGATCCTGCATCCTGCCAAGAAGAACTGCCTGACTGCCCAAAGGACTCACCTGAATGCTTTCTGTGAGAGACTGCTGCCTTGCTGCTCTCTGGCTGAGGTGAAGAAGTGCTCTCCAAGGGCTTGGATAGAGCTTGCCTCCTGTTCCCTGAAGTCTCAGGACCAAAAAGACTTCATCTCTTCAAGGAGGACTCCTTGTGTGGAGAAATACGACGCACAGCCTGCCAGAAACGACGCACAACCTGCACTGCGGTGAAAATTTCACCACACGACAAACCAGAATTACGCAGCCCAACTTCGTAACAAGAAGATCAATGCAGCGCCAGCGTAGCGACTGGAAATTCGACGCACGGCCCACTGGAATGACGCATAGCCGAGCCAGAACGATGCAGCCCGACTTCCAGAGAGGAATCGACACAGCGCCTGCTGTGCGGTAGAAAATTTGAAGCAATGCCCACCAAATCGAGGCAGCTTCTGTGACCTCAGCCTGCCAGCACTGGAAATCTACGCACCATCCCCGGGGCGTCTGAAAACCCCACGACCCGAAGAGGATCCACTACCAAGCGCCAGATATTGACGCACAGCCATCCCTGCGTGAAAACTAAATGACGCATCACTGTGTGCAGCCCGAGAAATCGACGCACACCCCTTTGTTTCCGCACTTCTCCTCCTCTGTGGTTCTTTGCAGAGATTTTTCACGTGAATCAGGTACTTTGTGCTTGAAAGAGACTTTGTTTGCTTTAAAAAGACTTAAGACACTTTGGGGGTGATTCTGACTATGGCGGACGGCGGAGGCCGTCCGCCATAGTACCGCCGCCAAATGACCGCACCGCGGTCAAAAGACCGCGGCGGCCATTCAGACATTTCCTCTGGGCCGGCGGGCGCTCTCCAAGAGAGCGCCCGCCGGCCCAGAGGAAAAGCCCCTGCAACGAGGACACCGGCTCAGAATTGAGCCGGCGTAGTTGCAGGGGTGCGACGGGTGCAGTTGCACCCGTCGCGTATTTCAGTGTCTGCAAGGCAGACACTGAAATACTTAGCGGGGCCCTCTTACGGGGGCCCCTGCCGTGCCCATGCCGTTGGCATGGGCACGGCAGGGGCCCCCAAGGGCCCCGCGGCACCCCCTACCGCCATCCTGTTCATGGCGGGTTTCCCGCCATGAACAGGATGGCGGTAGGGGCTGTCAGAATCCTCATGGCGGCGGAGCGCGCTCCGCCGCCATGAAGGATTCCCCCGAGCAGCGGTAAGTCGGCGGGAGCCCGCCGACTTGCTGCTTCTGCCCGCGGCTGAACCGCCGCGGTCAGAATGCTCGTGGGAGCACCGCCAGCCTGTTGGCGGTGCTCCCGTGGTCAGTAGCCAGGGTCAGAATGACCCCCTTTATATCACTTTTCAGTGATATTTTAACATATACTTATTGCAGTTTAATCGTTTTGACCTGCATTTAACTAGATAAATATTAAATGATTTTCTAAACAATGTGTGGTGTATTTTTGTGCTGCTATATTATGTTATTGTATGGTTTATTGTACAAATACTTTACACATTGCCTCCTAAGTTAAGCCTGACTGCTCAGTGCCAAGCTACCAGAGGGTGGGCACAGGATAATTTGGATTGTGTGTGACTTACCCTGACTAGAGTGAGGGTCCTTGCTTGGTTGGGGGTAACCTGACTGCCAACCAAAGACGCCATTTCTAATATTGGTGATCAGCGGTGAGGATAGGACTTCTATTTGAGCAGTGACATACAGTAGCTAAGTATTTCACTACCTACCCACAGTTGAAGGTCAACTTGATTTGTATCTCTTTTTTTTCAATTTCGTTTTTCCTGTCAATTTTTTGGCCAAAATCCTCACTCGACGTGTCTCAGGATGGGTCTCAAGCAGGAGATTTTGACCTGGCCCTGTTGGAGACATATACTGTCAAACAGCTGAAAGGGTTCTGAGGGATATGGGAGTACCCACCCAAGGTGCCTCCAGAAAGGAGGAATTTCAAATGGCGCTGAGGGCCTGGGCATTCAGAGGAGGATGCTGAGGAGGAGGAGCCAGAAGATGGCTCCCCAGAGGATTTTTTGCCATCAGTGGATAATGTTACCACTGCAATTGTGCCCCCTGTTTCTGATCAAGGTCTAACCACAGAGGAAAGGAGAGAGGAGAGAGAGTTTTAGTTGCAGATGGCAAGGCTAAAAATTGAAGCTCAACAGGAGGAAAGGAAAGCAGAGAGAGAAGCCAAGGAAGCTGAGGCTAAAAGAGCAACCAAACAGATTGAAGCTAAGAGAGCTGAAGCTGCAGCTGAGAGAGCCTTGGCTGAAAAAAAACTTTTGTTGGCTCATAAATTGAGTTTCAAGGAGCTGGAGATCAAGGCGAGACAGTCTGAGTCCAGCAGTGATGGTGGCAGCATACATGCAGGACCTGTTGGGGAGAAAAAGGTTTGTATACCCAAGAATGTGGTGCCAAGTTATGTGGTGGGAGATGACATTGACAAGTGGTTGGCTGCCTATGAAGTTGCACTATGGGCCCATGGGACCTCTTAGGAGCAATTGGGGGGCGGCCTTGTGTTTTTATGTACCAGCAGTGGGGAGGGACACACTTCTTACATTAACTCCATGTGATCAGAATGTCTATGCACTCATGAAACCTCTTTACTGGACAAGTTTGGGCTGACCCCTGAGAAATACCGTCAGAGGTTTAGGGACAACACCAAACTTTTCACACAAACTTAGGTAGATTGTTATGATTTCTCCAATAAGGCACTGAATGGATGGGTGCGGGGCAGCAAAGTAGATGATTACAAAGGGTTATATGACTTGATTCTGAGAGAGCATATGCTCAGTATTTTTTTACAGAGTTGCATCAGCACCTAGTAGATAGCAAGCTGACTGATCCCAGGAAGCTTGCTGTGGAGGCGGACCTCTGAGTTAGCACCAGAGTGTCCAAGAAGGTATCTGGGGGGGACCCACAAAGGTGGTCAGGGCTCCCAACATAAGAAAGAGGGGGGAGAAAAACTTAAAGATAAGGAGTTCTCAAAAGTCCCCCAAAAGAATCCCAAGGGCAGGATGGTAACTATTCCTCTTCTAGATTTGGGAAGAAGCCAGGGTACTTTGATAGAACATAAGGAAATGTATCCCCAAATGCTTAGAGTGCTACCAGCATGGACACTCTAAGGACGACTCCCAGTGTTGTAGGAGGGCACAGTCTACCACTGGACAGACACCTGGGTTGGCTAGTGTAGCGCTCGGGGGGAGACAGTCCAGTTAGCTTTGGGGGGCAGACAGAGGTTTCCCTAGTGTCCCTGGGAGAAAGAGAGATGGTGCCTAAAGCCCACATGCCAGAAAATACTTCCAAGTATAGGCAGTAGGTCACCATTGATGGGCAAAGGGTGGAGGCTCTGCGTGACACAGGAGCCAGTATGACTGCGGTCAAGAGTCAGCTGGTGTTAGCAGAGCAGATAGTCCCTAATACATTCCTTCAAGTCGTAGTCGCTGACAATCATGAGAGTCACCTACCAGTGGCTCTGGTTCCCTTTGAGTGGGGGGGGTCCTCTGGTACTCTGAAAGTAGCTGTGAGTCCTGCCATGCCTGTAGATTGTCTGTTAGGCAATGATCTTGAGCATACTGCCTGGAAGGAGGTAGAGCTCAGATCCCACCTGGAGATGTTAGGTTTGCCTGAGTGGGTCTGCATGACCACAAGGTCCATGGCTGCCCGGGAAGGGAGACAAGGGTGTCTGTAGCCTGGAACAATGGCCCAGACAGCTGCAAAGAGGAAGGTCAAGAGGTGCCGGAAACCCACCTCAGATGTTCCTACTGTGGTGGACGGGGCCCCTGAGGAGGAGGAGGCCCCTGAGCCAACTGGGGAGGACATAGCTGACCTGGGAAACCTACCTCAATGTGCTGGCTGGCAAGTAGAGGGTGGGCCAACCAGGGTAGAATTCTGCAAGGCGCAGAAGGAATGCCCCACCCTTAAGGGTCTGAGGCAACAGGCCGCAGCCCAAGCAGCAGGGGACGTCTCTGGCACTCACCATATTTACTGGGAGATTGATCTCCTTTACAGTGAGCCTAAGGTTACCAAGCCTTCCTACCGGGCCTGGCTCATGACATTCCCCTTCCAGGTCATCTGGGCCAAGACAAGACCTTTAACAGGCCTGTCACCCACTTCCATTGGCCCAGAATGAGGGTAGCCTCAGAAAATTTCTGCAGAGCTTGCCCCACCTGCCAGGCTAGTGGGAAGACAGGGAAAAAGCTTAAGGCTCCCCTGATCCCACTCCCCGTCGATGGCACCCCCTTTGAAAGGGTGGTCATCGACATTGTTGGTCCCTTGGACACCAAAACTGCCTTGGGCAACAGGTTTATCTTGGTTTTGGTGGACCATGCCACCCGCTATTCAGAGGCAATCCCTCTGAGAACAGTGACTGCACTGGTGGTGACCAGAGCCCTGTTGGGCATTTTTACCCATGTGGGATTACCTAAGGAAGTTGTGTCTGACAGGGGCACAAACTTCATGTCTGCGTACATGAAATCCATGTGGGATGAGTGTGGGGTGACCTACCGGTTTACCGCCCCTTATCATCCTCAATCCAATGGTCCTGTTGAGAGATTCAACAAGACCCTTAAAGCCATGATCAGTGGCCTGACTGAAGCCATGAGGCGTAAGTTGGACGTCCTCTTACAATGCCTGCTGTTTGCTTACAGGGAAGTGCCCCAGAAAGGGGTGGGGTTCAGCCCCTTTGAACTTCTCTATGTTCACCCTGTCATGGGACCACTGAGCATAGTTAAAGAGGGCTGGGAGAAAGCTCCCAATACACCTCCCCAGGATGTGGTCAGCTACATGCTGGCCCTCCTCAACCAAACCCAACACTTCTGGAAGCAGGCCAAGAGTAACCTTGAGGCCAGTCAAGAGGTGATGAAGGAGTGGTACGAACGGAAGACCACTCTGGTTGAGTTCTCACCTGGAGACACAGTTTTGGTGATGGAGCCAGTAGAGCCTAGGGCTCTCCAGGACCACTGGACTGGCCCATTTGAGATTAAGGAACGTAAGGGAGAGACCTTAAGACCCCTAGGCACCCCTTAAGGGTCCTCCATCACAACAGACTCCCCTCACTTTGAGAGGTCTGAGGTCAGGATGCTCCTAGTCACAGATGAGGGCATGGAAGAGGAGAGTGAACCTCTCCCTGACCTCCTCTCTGCTAAAGAAGGTGATGGGTCAGTGGAGGGTGTCATTCTCTCTGACTCCCTGACTCTTGACCAGAGAGGAGACTGCTATGAGCTGTTAGAGCAGTTATCGTCCCTGTTTTCCCTTACTCCAGGACTTACCCATCTATGTGTCAATGACATTGACACGGCAGATAGTCCCCCTGTGAAGAACAAAATTTACAGGTTATCGGATAAGGTGAAGGCCAGCATCAAGGAGGAAGTCTCCAAGATGTTGACCTTAGGGGTTATTGAGAAATCCAGTAATCCCTGGGCCAGCCCTGTGGTGCTGGTTCCTAAGGCTGCTGCCCCCGGTGCAAAGCCAGAACTCCGGTTCTGTGTGGACTACCGGGGTCTCAACTCAGTCACACGGACTGACGCTCACCCCATCCCCCGAGCTGATGAGCTCGTTGACAGGCTAGGCGCTGCCAAGTTCCTGAGTACGCTTGATCTTACATCAGGGTACTGGCAGATTGCCCTGACTGAGGGGGCTAAAGAGAGATCTGCATTTTCCACACTTGATGGCCATTACCAGTTCCGGGTGATGCCCTTTGGGTTGAAAAATACCCCGCTACCTTCCAACTGTTGGTTAACGGCGTCCTAGCTGGCAAGGATGCCTACTGCGCAGCCTACCTAGATGACATAGCTGTCTATAGTTCCAGCTGGGAGGAACACCTGTTCCACCTCAAGGAGGTGCTTCAGGCTCTGCAACAGGCAGGCCTGACCATCAAGGCTAGTAAGTGCCAGATTGGGGAGGGTTCCGTGGTGTACTTGGGACACCTAGTAGGTGGTGGCAAGGTGCAGCCACTCCAGGCCAAGATTGACACTATCAAGGCCTGGCACCCACCTAACACAGACTGAAGTGAGAGCCTTTTTAGGCCTCACTGGATACTACCACAGATTTGTCAAAGGTTATGGTACCGTTGTGTCACCCTTGACAGAACTTACCTTTGATTTGCTGAAGGAAGCAATGTGTACTGCCCCCGTGCTCAAGGCCCCTGACTACTCCCAGGAATTTATTGTGCAGACAGACTGTAAGGAAATGCCTCCTTAGCATGGTTACCCCCTAACTTTTTGCCTTTGCTGGTGCTAAGGTATGATTTGAAAGTGTGCTGCGACCCTGCTAACCAGGCCCCAGCACCAGTGTTCCTTCCTTAAACTGTACCTTTTTCTCCACAATTGGCACAACCCTGGCACTCAGGTAAGTCCCTTGTAACTGGTACCCCTGGTACCAAGGGCCCTAATGCCAGGGAAGGTCTCCAAGGGTTGCAGCATGTCTTATGCCACCCTAGGGACCCCTCACTCAGCACATGCACACTGCCTCACAGCTTGTGTGTGCTGGTGGGGAGAAAATGACTAAGTCGACATGGCACTCTCCTCAGAGTGCCATGCCAAACTCACACTGCATGTGGCATAGGTAAGTCACCCCTCTAGCAGGCCTTGCAGCCCTAAGGCAGGGTGCACTATACCACAGGTGAGGGCATATGTGCATGAGCACTATGCCCCTACACTGTCTAAGCAAAACCTTAGACATTGTAAGTGCAGGGTAGCCATAAGAGTATATGGTCTGGGAGTTTGTCAAACACGAACTCCACAGTTCCATAATGGCTACACTGAAAACTGGGAAGTTTGGTATCAAACTTCTTAGCACAATAAATGCACACTGATGCCAGTGTGCAATGTATTGTAAAATACACCCTGAATACCTAGCCGACTTCTAGTGTAGGCTGACCAGTTCCTGCCAGCCTGCCACACACCAGACATGTTGCTGGCCACATGGGGAGAGTGCCTTTGTCACTCTGTGGCCAGGAACAAAGCCTGTACTGGGTGGAGGTACTTCTCACCTCCCCCTGCAGGAACTGTAACACCTGGCGGTGGCCTCAAAGGCTTACCTCTTTTGTTACAGCGCCCAAGGGCATCCCAGCTAGTGGAGATGGCTGCCCCTCCGGCCACTGCCCCCACTTTTGGCGGCAAGGCTGGAGGAGATAATGAGAAAAACGAGGAGGAGTCACCCGCCAGTCAGGACAGCCCCTAAGGAGTCCTGAGGTGAGGTGACCCGACCTTGAGAAATCCTCCATCTTGAGTTTGGAGGATTCCCCCATTAGGATTAGGGATGTGCCCCCCCTCACCACAGGGAGGAGGCACAAAGAGGGTGTAGCCATCCTCAAGGACAGTAGCCATTGGCTACTGCCCTCCCAGACCTAAACACAACCCTAAATTCAGTATTTAGGGGCTCCCCAGATCCCAGGAAATCAGATTCCTGCAACCTGAAGAAAGAAGAAGGACTGCTGACCTACAAGCCTGCAGAGAAGGAGGAAGACGACAACTGATTTGGCCCCAGCCCTACCGGCCTGTCTCCAACTTCGAAAACCTGCTCCAGTGACGCATCTGACAGAGACCAGCAACCTCTGAAGCCTCAGAGGACTGCCCTGGACTACAGAACCAAGAAACTTCCATGAACAGTGGCCCTGTTCAAAACCAGCTACTTCTTTGCAACAAAGAAGCAACTTCCAAGGACTTCACATTTCCTGCCGGAAGCGTGAGACTTTACACTCTGCACCCGACGCCCCTGGATCGATCTGCAGAAAACCAACACCTCAGGGAGGACTCCCCGGCGACTGCGAGCCCGTGAGTAACCAGAGACGACCCCCCTGAGCCCCCACAGCGACGCCTGCAGAGAGAATCCAGAGGCTCCCCCTGACCGCGACTGCCTTACCAAGGGACCCGACGCCTGGAACCAACACTGCACCCGCAGCCCCCAGGACCTGAAGGAACCGAACTTTAACGCAGAAGTGACCCCCAGACGACCCTCTGCCTTGCCCAGGTGGTGGCTGTCCCGAGAATCCCCCCCTGTGCCTGCCTGCACCGCTAGAGTGACCCCCGGGTCCCTCCATTGAAACCTATACAAAACCCGACGCCTGCTTTGCACACTGCACCCGGCCGCCCTTGTGCCGCTGAGGGTGTGTTTTGTGTGCCTACTTGTGTCCCCCCCCAGTGCTCTACAAACCCCCCCTGGTCTGCCCCTGAGGACGCAGGTACTTACCTGCTGGCAGACTGGAACTGGAGCACCCCTGTTCTCCATAGGCGCCTATGTGTTTTGGGCACCTCTTTGACCTCTGCATCTGACCGGCCCTGAGCTGCTGGTGTGGTAACTTTGGGGTTGTCTTGAACCCCCAACGGTGGGCTGCCTATGCCCCAGAACTGATACTTGTAAGTGTTTTACTTACCTCCTAATCTAACCTTTACTTACCTCCTCCAGTTTTTGCACTGTGTCCACTTTGAAAATAGCTTATTGCCATTTTCTACAAAGACTGTATGTGATATTGCTTTCATTCAAAGTTCCTAAAGTATCTAAGTGGAGTACCTTACATTTAAAGTCTTAACTGTAAATCTTGAACCTGTGGTTCTGAAAATAAACTAAGAAAATATATTTTTCAATATAAAAACCTATTGGCCTGGAGTAAGTCTTTTAGTGTGTGTTCCTCATTTATTGCCTGTGTGTGTACAACAAATGCTTAACACTAACCTCTGATGAGCCTACTGCTCGACCACACTACCACAAAATAGAGCATTGGAATTATCTACTTTTGCCACTATCTTACCTCTAAGGGGAACCCTTGGACTCTGTGCACACTATTTCTTACTTTGAAATAGTATATACAGAGCCAACTTCCTACACAGACACTTCAGAGCATGGCATAGGGGCTGCTCTAGCACAGCTAAATGAGGAGGGCTCAGACCAACCAGTAGTCTTTATTAGCAGAACACTGTTACCATGGGAACAGAGGTGGAGTGCTATTGAGAGAGAAGCATTTGCTGTGGTCTGGGCACTGAAGAAGCTGAGACCATACCTGTTTGGGACTCACTTCCAGGTTCAGACATACCACAGGCCCCCAGATGGCTCATCCAGATGAGGGGTGAGAATCCTAAACTCTTGAGGTGGTCCATTTCTCTACAGGGGATGGACTTTACAGTGGAGCATCGACCCGGGATTGACCACGCCAGCGCTGATGGTCTCTCCAGATACTTCGGCCTTAGCGATGAGAGCTCCCAGGAGATTGGGTAGCTCTCCCCACTTTCAGCTGGTGGGGACACATATTGGACCTGACAGCCTTAGGGTGGTCACCCCTAACTTTTTGCCTGACTCCCGACACTTTTTAGATACTGTTTTTGCTGGTTTTTAGACTCTGCGCACTTCAGCACTGCTAACCAGTGCTGAAGTGCATATGGTTTCTCCCTTTAAACATGGTAACATTGGATCATACCCAATTGGACTATTTAATGTACTTATAAGTCACCAGTAGAGTGCACTATGTGTGCCCAGGGCCTGTAGATTAAATGCTACTACTGGGCCTGTAGTACTGATTGTGCCACCCACTTAAGTAGCCCCTTAACCTTGTCTCAGGCCTGCCATTGCAAGGCCTGTGTGTGTAATTCCACTGCCAATCCGACTTGGCATTTAAAAGTACTTGCCAAGCCTAAAACACCCCTTTTTCTACATATAAGACACCAATACGTTATGCCCTAGGTAACCCATAGAGCAGGGTGCTGTGTAGCCAAAAGGCAGGACATGTACCTGGGTAGTTTACATGTCCTGGTGGTGTAAAACTCCCAAATTTGTTTTTACACTGCTGTGAGGCCTGCTCTCTTCGTAGGCTAACATTGGGGCTGCCCTCATACATTGTTTGAGCTGTAGCTGCTGATCTGAAAGAAGTAGGAAGGTCATATTTAGTATGGCCAGAATGGTGATATAAAATCCTACTGACTGGTGAAGTTGGATTTAGTATTACTAATTTAGAAATGCCACTTTTAGAAAGTGATCATTTCTCTGCACTTAAATCTTTCTGTGCCTTACAATCCACATCTGGCTGGGTTTAGTTGACAGGTCCTTGTGCATTCACTCAGACACACCCCAAACACAGGATACTCAGCCTCACTTGCATACATCTGCTTTTGAATGGGTCTTCCTGGGCTGGGAGGGTGGACGTCCTGCTCTCACACAAAGGACTGCAACACCCCCTACTGGGGCCCTGACAGACAGGATTGAACTGAAAGGGGACCTGGTGCACTTCTAAGCCACTCTTTGAAGTCTCCCCCACTTAAAAGGCAAATTTGCGTATATAAACAGGGCCTCTGCCCCTTCCAACTCGGACACTTCCTGGAGAAGAAACTTGTAACCAGAACCTGCATCCTGACAAGAATAACTGCCTGGCTGCCCAAAGGACTCTCCTGACTGCTTTCTGTGAAGACCTCTGCCTTTCTGTTGCCCTGCTGCCTTGCTGCATTCTGGCTGAGGTGAAGAAGTGCTCTTGAAGGGCTTGGATAGAGCTTGCCTCCTGTCCCCTGAAATCTCTGGACCAAAAAGACTTCATCTCTTGAAGAAGGACTCCCTGTGCGACCAAATTCGACGCATAGTCTGCCAGAAACGACGCACAGCCTACACCGAGGTGACAATTTCACCACATGCCGCCCAACTTCGTAATGAGAAGATCGATGCAGCGCCAGCGTAGCGACCGGAAATTCGACGCACGGCCCACTGGATGGACGAATAGCCGAGCCAGAACGATGCAGCCCGAATTCCAGAGAGGAATCCACACAGTGCCTGACATGCGGTAGAAAATTCACCCACCGGATCGATGCAGCTCCTGTGACTTCAGCCTGCCAGTGCAGGAAATCCATGCACTGTCCCCGGGGCGTCTGAAAACCCTGCAACCCGAAGAGGATCCATGACCGATAGCTGTAAATCGACGCACAGCCGTCCCTGCGTGAAAACGAAACAACGCATTGCTGTGTGTGGCCCAAGAAATCGACGCACACCCCTTTGTTTCCACGCTTCTCCTCCTCTGCGCTTCTTTGCAGAGATTTTTCATGGGAACCAGGTACTTTGTGCTTGAAAGAGACTTTGTTTGCTTTAAAAAGACTTAAGACACTATGGGCTTCATTATGACCCTGGCGGCTGGCGGTAAGCTGGCAGTAACAAAGCCAACAGACTGGCGGTGTTCCGCCAGCTATTATGACTGTGGTGCTATAGCCATGGCCATACCGCCAGCCCCTCCAATATACCGCAGCAGGGCAGCGGTGCAAGCACCGCTGCCCTGGGGATTATGAGTCCCCGACCGCCAGCCTGGCCACGGCGGTAAGCACCGCCATGGAAAGGCTGGCGGTAAGGGGGCTTGGGGTGCCCCTGGTGGCCCCTGCAATGCCCATGCACTTGCCATGGCAGTACAGGGGCCCCCAGGCATAGCTCCGTCGCACATTTCACTGCCCGATGTGCGACGGGTGCTACTGCACCCGCTGCACATCAGCATTGCCGCCGGCCCTATTACGAGCCGGCAGCAATGTTGATGTGACTTTTCCTTTGGGCCAGCAGACGGTAACACTGTTACTGTCCACTGGCCCAGTGGAAAAGTCGTTATAGGGAGCCAGAAATACCGCCAGCACTGGCGGTATTCTGGCTCCCGCAGCCTCTGCGTTTTTTTTAAAAGACCGCTGATGTTGTATTGAGGGCCTATATAACGTTTCAGTGATATTTCAACAAATACTTATTGCATTTGAATTGTTTTGACCTGCATTTAACTAGATAAATATTATATATTTTTCTAAACACTGTGTGGTGTATTTTTGTGGTTCTATATTGTGTTATTGTATGATGTATTGCACAAATACTTTAACATTGCCTTCCAAGTTAAGCCTGACTGCTCAGTGCAAAGCTACCAGAGGGTGGGCACAGGATAATTTGGATTGTGTGTGACTTACCCTGACTAGAGTGAGGGTCCTTGCTTGGACAGGGGGTACCTGACTGCCAACCAAAGACCCCATTTCTAACAACCATATAGCTGTTTAAGGACAAAATGGTTCAGTAAGGAAAATGTATCCATCAGTGCTTCCAGCTCAGGCTAAATCATGCATGTCTGCCGAAAGTTGATGCTTGTTTATCATACAGTCCCAGATCTAGCGGCTAGGAAAACTGACTAGGCACTGTGTGACATTTTAATTCAGGTATTTAACACAGAAGAAGGCGAACGCAAGTAAAACATTTTCAAATATTATTTAGTACAGCAATGACTATTTAGAACTCTAGATATCTTTGATTTTGCTACAAGAGAACGGGATTGTCCTTACTCGAACATCACTGCTGCTACACTCTGAACTTTCGAGAAGAATTTCTGTTTGATTTCTGTGTACAACTAACTATCAAGAAATAAAGAGGCAATCTATCAACTGTAGCTAAGTTTGGCGTGGGTTGTAAGCGGCTTTGTTATAGTGGAGCCCTAATGCGACGATACTTTTTTTTTTTAATTGTACGTGCCTATTAAAAAGCAAGACTGTAACCATGTTCACATTCTGTGATAAATGATGTGATACTGCTGTAGATTAATCATATTCCTTCTTTGGGACCCCTTATTTCCGCCCTCGTTTGTGGCTGACTGGTCAGGCTAATCCTGTTTCTCTTCTCCTGCAAAGCTAAGTACTTTCTGATGGTTATTAAATAAAACAAGAAAAAAGACCATATTCACCCATGATAATATATGGGCTCTTGGAGTGGAATGGACTATGAAATATATTTTAAGTTCTAAGATGTTTACACTGGGCTTGGCTGCTAACAATCAGTAAAAGCAGCATTAAGTCGAACTATTGCTGAATTAAAGTATAAAAGTATTTTCCACCTACTTTGAATGCATGGTACCGGCTGAGCGCCTCACTTCTATAAATCAGCGGGCGGGTCAAGATGGCGGGTTTCTGAATTGCAGGCTGCACAGAATAGCAACAGAGACCTTGAGAGGGTTATCTTCTGACATCATGATTTTCAGACAGAGAGGACATCTCTTTAGCTAATTGCATATTTTTCTTGCTTCAGTATTTCAGCTGTACTTACAAAGATGATTTTCTCTCTCCTTTTCTTCTTGATTGCACAGAGATTAATAAAAATAAGAAATGGCGTTAGTCGGGGAGGTCTTTGGTGTCCCTCTTCCGACTCGTGGGCTTCCTGGAACTAAGAAAGGCCCGGCAATGAACCGAAATAGTTTTAGCTACAGTGATTTCCTGCTGTCCTTTCACATTGCGTTATCCCAGTGTTTGTTGGCTGATTTTGATATTGTGTCCAGCATATGCAGTTTAAGCGTCTGGATTGTCACCAGGTGTCGAGCACCAGTTTGCGTCAGTACACATCGCGGAAGGTGTAACAGGCACACACCAAGGCACACGGGTCTGGTCAGGAAAGGAGAAGGATCCCTGCATATAATGTGGAAAAATTAGTAAGGCTATCTTCCACGTGTCCACGGAGTGCTGTCTATCTACAGAGCGTGTGCTAGATTAATGAGTTAACGTGCACAGATGCGAAGTGAACGCTGACTCATCATTCCGTACTTCTGTGCAGGAGACTCAAGTCTATGTGAGAGGGGCAGTGGAGACCCCCGTGAAGCTAGGCGCAGTCAAACTCTTCACCCACCTTCTTTGAGGATCTCAGTGGCCTCCTCAGTTGCTGTGTTGCAGGGATTCATACAGCGACGCTCATAATGCAGCCTGTGCTGGCGTCATTGTCTCAGTAGGGCCAGGCCTAAAATGTATTTTGAAAGTGGCCAAGCATATCAGAATGGTGGGTTCATTTGTTGACAGCACGCAAAGGGGTCCTTCTAAAACGTTTACAAGGGGGCCGGTGGAGGCAATAACGGTGGACTACCTCTGGAACGCATCCTCATGCACCAGCATCCACAACACAGTGAATGAGTAAAGGTATGCGTCATTAGCTTAATGCCAGTCCCCAATTCAAATTAGGGGAACAACTAACTATGCAACCAGGCAAAGTGAATGCCAGAAAGGTCATATACATTTTTGAGGACCCTTCTGTAGTGCCAGTGGGGCCCCTGAATAGTAAAGTGAGTGCTCACCTATGGTGCGTTTCCGGAGCACCTTTTAAAATACATCCCAGGGACTTTCTGAACTTTGCTTCAATTCTGCTGTACTTTTTTTACACATCCAAACTCTCACACACTTGAGTTACAACACGGATTAAAATCATATTCAGAATGCCCTCACCTTCATTTCATTCTAAGCCAAAAGGCGGAATCTGTCCCTTACATGGCAGTAGCCAATTGAATACATCTAGGAATGTCCAAGCACTTACTCTGAAAATGCACACAGACATATTAATCTGAATAGAAGATGGATCATTCACTTGTTTGTTATCACTGAAGACTTCATTGAAGTGAGAGAGAATGAATTTATGTAAACAAAATACAGTGCCTTTCAAGTAGAATTGTGAAATTCCTTTACTTTAAAAAAAGTTATTGTTTTATGACATTTTAAAAATGAACGAATGGTAGCCAATGTGAATCCATTTTCATAGGTTCTTAAATCGTGATTTGAATTTTTGGTAGGTTTACGAATTAATTCAGCAAATATTAGTCAATATGTTGAGCTTACCTTTTTTCTGAAATTATGGCTCTGATGTTATGCATCATCGATCATTTGCATCAGTTTACGGTATCTATTTAGAAATATGATGCATGTTCTACAGAAAGGATGGGACGGTAAGCGGAATGTACAAAGACCTTTTGCAGTTGGAGTCCTGGCTATTCACAAAATCACAGCGTTTGTGAATGTAACATGTTTTTTTACTGGTTACTAAACTACTTTCGAGAGCTGGAAATGCCTTTCCGACTTTCAAAAAGGACTTTGAGAGACTTAACAAATCCCAGTTAGGAGTGAGTGTGCAAATCGCAGTTACTTGATTCAATTAAAACCATTTATCAGCTACTATCTCATAAGTTAGTTGGGGTGGTATCTGATTTTCAAAGGGAAGCTGTCCCCATGGGGTAGCTTCTTCTTTGAGAATTATGTTGGGGTGCATTGAGGGAAGAAGACAGGGATTCAAAAGCCCCTGCAAGCTTTGCCCCTCAGTGATTTCACAAAAGGGGAATGTTTTTTTGAAAAGCAGCATCTAACGTTTCAAGGAAAAACACGGACTGCTTTAAAAAATGCTGACCACTGGTAAATACAAATGCATTGATTAAGTTCTGTTGTTCCTTGCAGACCACCGTCCATGCATGTACAGTCAGCTAAAGGGCTCGCAAATAGCAACATGGCTAATTATTTCAAAATATTTTGTGTCTCTCTGTGAATGATCGTTTTGTGAGGTGAACCATTAATACATAGGTCTCAATAGAAAATGACAGACAAGTCACAAAACGTTAGTGCACTATTTGCAGCCACTATTTGCACCCTGTTATACTTGCAACAGGACCATAAAGCCGCAGGGTTTAGATGATAATAAAAAAATAACTTCAAAAGTAGTAACTACAGAACAGCTGAATAATAACTCAGTGCACAGAAATCAGAACACTGCGGTAATGGGACTCTGGTAGCAGATGTGACCCACGTATGTACGCCCCCCACCTCCGAGGCATTATTCCTCATTCTAACGTGCTTAAGGCCATGGCACAGGCCACTTAATTCCATTGGTTTCTGAGATTTGTTTATTGTCCTAGTGCCAGCCTGTGGGTGGGATGCAAACCCTTTGCCTACCTCCTAAACTGGATTTGGTCATTTCTTCTCTCTTCCCTGGGTTAGAATGCAGCCTGACTAGTGAAACAAAAGTCAGGGGCAGGCTGGGCAGGGCCTGCTCCTCCATTAGAGCGGAGGAGCTTCGCCACCCCACCAGAAGCATAAGCTGCAAAACTTTCACCACGAGGTGAACATAGTTTATTATCCCCTTGTTGTGAAAGCGGTGGGGCATCTGGGATGAGGAACAGTGAGGTGCATGTATGTTTGGCCGGCCGTCTAGGGGCGGTCAAACACACGTTCGCAGTAGGCTCTCTCCAGCCCGGCAACAAAGTTGCCAGGCTGGAGAGAGCCTGCACTGTCTCCCAGTCTGCCTGGGAGCACCCAGTTAGGGCGCTCCCACCCAATCCTTGAGTAGCGCCAGGATTGGCCCCAGGGCAGGATCGGAGCCTGTGCCTGCGTGCAGCCAGCAGGGAAGAGGAGCGTAGTGAGGTATGGCTTGGAAAATTTAATTTTATTACATTTTGGATCCTTCCCCCGTGCGCCGCCTCTGCCCTGCTCCTTTTGAGTAAAGTGAGCCGTGATTGAGGCTGGGTGTCATGTTTCTTTGTGTGTGCTGGGGTAGATACTTGAAAAAGTTAAGTTCAATTCCTCCTTTTTAAATACCAGGTACCCTGTCCTCTGAGCTGTGGGGGCTTACCTTGGCAATGGTTATTCATTTTTTTAAATTTGCAAAAAAAAAACACCTTTTTAAAGTGAAGGGATTTCAATATATTACTCAAGATGCACTGCTTTTTGTTAACATAAATAATATGTCTGTGAGCATTTTCAAAGTTAGTGCTTGGACATATGTAGATGTTTCTAATTGTCTACCGTCATGTAAGAGACATGTTCCACCTTTTGGCTTAGAATGAGCTGGAGGTGAGGGCTCAGCTCAAGACAAATGAGTGTAACAGGCATAATGAGAGGGATAGGAAGATTAGAGCTCTACTACAGGCCTGGTGTGTTATATGTTTCACATATTACTTCTGTTATATACTGACTGCAATTTAACAGGTAGGTAAGCCCTTTGGGTAGCCTGTATACAATGGGTACTCCGACCCTCTGTTTAATTAATAATTGCCTTCCTGAAAGTCAAAAATCCATGTAGACAAAATGGAGAACTTTGAAAAAGAGGTGCTTTAACTAGTACATTTAACATTTAAGGCCTAATTATGAGTGGCCAGGAGCAGTATACCCTGGGGTCTATCAGTCTGGACCATTCCAACTTGCCCCCGTGTCTCTGGGCCCCAAATTATTTGTCCACAAACTCAACTCCAGACCTGGTAACTCCATGCCTAGAAACACCAAATCCAGACCAATTTGTTATTCTGCATTCAGATGTTGTGCCCAACCCCTGCCCACACTGGTCCTGCAAAACTTGGGAAGCTGCTGATTCTCCACCAGCTCTCCCCTCACCTGCTCTGCCTGCCCCCGGTACTCTCAACCTGCATCGCAGGCCGCAACAATGCCTCCACACCCACTTGCCAGCTGCTCCCAGCAGGTGGGAAATGGATGTGGATTTGGGTGGTGAGGAAGCAATATAGGTAGATTTACGTCAGGTATTTTTAGGTCCCTGCGTCATTCCTCATTCCTGGAGAAAAAATCAGAATCCTCCGATTTAGGCATGGAATATGGCTTTGAAGATGACCTCTGAGTGTGTCTCTACCTACATCCTTGGACCTCGTAATGAGGACCTTTATTGCAATAACAACTCGATGAAAGAAGAGTTTTAACTCTTTCACTTTGGTATTGTTGTCACTGTATATGTTGTTCATAGATGAGGGCCATATTATGCGTCAAGTTTGATTAAACTATAAATCAAGAAAAAGCTAATTATGTTTCATAATGCTGCACATTTTATGATAGTATTATTTAATTATTTTGTGAATTTTGCACCTGTTAACTATGCCTGGGCAAGGATTGCACCTTATTAATACCAGTACAACACCCAAATATAGCAATAAACAACAAAAAAGACCAGTCAACTTAAATGGCTGTCTACTGCGACACATGTTGCTGTGTTTTTAGTAACATTTGAATTGTTTAAGCTAAAAAACAACCTTTTTTTTATTAAAATCTGCGGATTTTGCTGCATATAATAAATTATATGCAGTTCATGCAGTGGATCCTATTTAGTTGTATTGGAAATCAGGCGTTTGCTTAACCTTCTAGCTTGCTGACCTGTGCCCCCGCCACCTTGTGACTTTTAACCTACATAGCCTGTTTTAGCACATTTATTTAATTATTTCTTCAAAGATGGCTGCTATGTTTATAGTTAGGAAGATGTTTTGATTTCAAGTTATCAGTGCCAGTCTGCAAAGGTACCACTATTAGCACCAAAGACAAGTGATATATACGTAGGTATTCACATCATGTTCCTTTCCCACTTACGTGTCACAGGAACATAATGTACTGTTGAGGGAATTGTTTATATAATTGCCGCCCCAAGCATGCCTTCTTATCTATTGTTTGTGAACATACCGGTGTCAGGAGTCCAACAAGATCTGTATAAATACATCTCATGCATACAAGTTTATCAAATTAAGCACTGAATATGTGGCAAAAGTGCCAAACCGGTAATTATGCAAAGGACTCAGCTGGCACACAAGCACATAACTCCAGTGGCCCTGCCTTTAAGTCCAAATTGAGACTAGAACTTTCAAAATGTAACTGTGGCATGACTTGTGGACACCACCATGATTTTTATTTTAATTTTCAGCTTTTTGTTATGCTAATGTTTATTATTTCTGTAATTAAAACATAGAGAAATTGTCATATATAATATGCTGCTGTTTGATCAATTGTTACACGGCAAGATACATTTGGGATATTAGTCTACAGTGTTATTAGAATGGCGTGTTTATTTTTAAGTGTTCACAATGAACTGAGCTGAAACTGAAAACATATGTGTGCAGGAAAGAATAGGCACATTCCAAATGTACTATATTCGTTTGCCATGGTGGAACTATCTAGACAGCATAAAAGTGATGGACTGAAAACGATTAAATTAGTCTTAACTACTGGAAATTTCTCTGGCTGACATTTCATTGTACACTTTTTAAGTTGATTATGATTTCAGAGAAGTGGCCCTCCATATGCAAATCATTCTTGGCCCCACTCCAATAGACGTTCAGGTAGAACACGTATCCTACGTGGAAAATGGAAACCCATAGGGCACAATTCACGAAGTCATTTACAGTAGTAGGCCTACTTTATCTGCTGCAGATGAGGCCATTCGCACCTGACAGCTATCCATTAAAGTATATTTATTAGGAACCAATGGTTTTAATACTATGTATTCTCTTCCACAAGTGCATAGAATTATGTATTAGCAAACTCTACAGAAGCAGTTTCGAGTGGGAGGGTAAAGGTGTAATTTTCCTTGTCAGTTTGTGAATTCACACAAACCCGTCAGTAATCTGGACGTGGTCCTAGTTTCACTTCAGCAAAAGGCTGGAACCATTCCCTTTCCATGTTGAACTTGAAAATTCAAATAGACCTCTCCAAACTTTGTGGCTATTTAGGGGAACAGGTTTCTCCAAGGGAAAAATGTTTTGTCTGTGAAGGGAAAAAAGAAAAAACGAATTTTCCCATCACGCTGCCATTGAGCAGTACGTACAGTTATACTTTGGGGAAATAGCAGCAAACTCATGCAGTTGTTCGTCTTGAGAGCTGTAACAGAGTGTAGATATGCAGGCTGTGGAAGACTGAGTTTTCTAGATGAGGGAAATTGTAAATCTACATCTGTGAGGAACGTGTACTTCTGTGAGTGCAGATGTACGATTCCCTTAGTGATTAAGCACAAAGAGCCTGATTCTTAAAAAAAAATAATTCGGGAATATGCACCTGTAGGTTAAAATATACAAATCTCAGTATTTCACAAAGCTTCCCAAGAGATGTCTTGGAAACCTGTTGCAAATGAAGTTTTCTATGAGTACTGAAAAAGATGAGTGAACTTCTTTCCGCATGTGTACATTGTGAGTTGCACAAATTGAATGTCTTCTTATAAGTTGCTATTGATCTTTTATTTTTTTCTGTACTTTTCTGCTTTTTATTCACTTGTATAAAGCCTTTCATCACTTTACCTTTTTAGGCGTATTCCCTTCTCAATTTAACCCTTGAAATAGAATTGTTACCGCTCTTTCTGGGAGTCTGGTGTGTCGATGTGTTTTGCCTATTCTGTGTCTAAGGTAAATGTGTTGAAACATAAGGGCCTAAATCCTCATTTTTTCCTGGGTGCGGCTGTGTTGGAAAAATCATGGTCTGGATAAACCACTTCCCACCTCTGGGAATAGATTTACTTATTCAAAAACCTTCATGTGAGTAAAAAAAATGTCAAGTATAAAATAATATTTGGTGAATATTAAAAGTGCCTTTGCACTCAAAAATAAAGGCTATTTGTACCTGTTGGCTAAAATTACATGTACAAATAGCTTTGTGAATTTGGCCCACAGCTTTTTTTTAAAAAGGACCCTACAATTTATAAAAGGAAATGAATGGTAAGTCAAAGGATGTTAAAAAAAGGTCTGGACAGAGCAACTGGTAGAGCGATCTTAAGAAATTGCATTGGCATATTTTATTATGTTATTTCTTGTGACCAGAACTTACAGGAAGGACAGATAAGGACCTAGGACATGGATCCATGAAAGGGAGATAAAGATAGGTTAAACGGGAAGCAGAGATACGGTTATGTATTTGTGGATGTTTGGTGTGAAAAGGTGCTCCTGGATTTTTTTGCTTTCTTAATCACCTGGTTTTTGACCTTTTACTCTGGGGAAGCCTCTTAGCCTGTGACTCACCCAGAGTAAACTCATGGTAACATGGACTGTGCTTGTTTATTGCCAGTGTCTGCCTTTTAAGGCAAGGCCGCTGCGACGCAGCAAGGGTAAAAGGCACATGGCTGGTTACACGTAGACATGTGTGCACAGTCCAAGAATTGTGCACAGGTAGCCTGGCGCAGAAGGGACTATGCAGACTGAATGGTGACCTCAAATAGGCCCTATAATATGGGTGTACCCATGTAGGGAAGTCAGTGTGCTTTTCTGTCTTGACTGTAGTGATACTCCATTATACTCCTATGGGAAAGGCTGCCCTAGGCACAACTCCAGTTCCCTAGGGTCCACAGACTCGAGTCACACAAATGTACACTGTAATCTGTAGGAAAAGATCACTGCTGTGAAGTCCAAAAGCATATCTGTACAGCTTATGAGTCATCCAGGCATGCCATATTTCTCTGACTTAGCTCATGATCAGAGCCTAGGCCTCATCCATCAAAGGAAGCAATTAACCGTGCTTAAGTCTGCACTGAAGGAGGAAGGAATTGGGTGAATTGCTCTGCATCAATCGGCCAGCTGTGCCAGGAAAAGGGCCTGCTCCAAGCCACTCAACAAAAAAGGGAGTCCAGACTCTGGTGCCAAACCAGAGGGCAAGCTCCTTTGAAGATTTGCTGGGGGAAGGCCCTGGCAGTGATGCCAGCGAGGGGTGGAGCTTAGTTCTCTGGAGCACATGTGGCTCCTGGGTGACGTCATCTTGAGCTATCCCAGAAGGCTGTGCAGGGAGGTTGGGACAGGGACAGACAGGTGATGTGGCATCTAAAGATGGGGCAGAGGCGCAGCCGTGCTGGACACTCAAGCTCCCTCTTGAAAGGCACTGCGCAGGGGAGAGGGCTCTTTCTTGGGTCTGCTTTTCGGTGGAACACTGGGACTGGAGGCTGCCACCATGGATAGTTGGAAGGACGAACCCTCTGACTGCCCACTGAATCAAGGGCTCTGATTCTGATTGACTCCAGGACCAGTCTGAGAAAAGACTGGGCACTGTGCAAAGAGGAGAGCCAGATGAATGCAAGGTGAAAGGCTGGCACAAGGAGCCAGTAAAGCCTGTTTCTTCGAAGTTTGGCACCTCTGAGGCCAGGAGGTCTGGAGAAACTGCTCATCACCAGGAGCAAAACGACCCAAATATCATTAAAATCAGCCTATCGGGGCCTGAGTTATGGCAGTCGTAAGTTTGGCAACCTTTTGTCGAGCATGCAACAAATCGAATGGGCTCTGCCGCCGGCTTTCAACATGCCTCTGGGGTGTGCCATGCCCCAGAGGCTGCCCCCAGAGGAAGAAGAATGATGGGGAAGCACCCCTGCGCTTTCCCCATGGAAGAAATTGTTGAAGGTGGAGCAACGCAGTCACGCTACTCCTCCATACTATGAAGGAGTGGGCAGACCAGAGCGAAGTGCTGGCTCCCATGGAAGCACTCAAGTGTGCTGGCCATGAGGGGAGTCCGCAAGAGTGGCCAGGGGTGGGTTCACCAAGCCGCTCTCCAACAAAGGAAGTCAGCAGGCAGGATGGAACGAAACAAAAGGAAATCCTGGAACTTTTGTTTTCAGCCTGGAGTGATGCCACCTCTAGGAGAAAAAAGTAGAGGGAAGAAGTATGATTACAATGCTTGCATTTTTAAGCATGCATAATGTGAGATGTTTATAGTAACAGAAACCCTGTAAGGGTGAATGGAGGTAAGTGCACGTTGGTGTTTTGATGATGGTGTCCTTTGGGGCGATGTTAATAGTGATTATGCTGCAAACACCCCCTAGGGGTGAGAGCATGAAATGGCATGTAGTTGTAATTATAAAGGTGATGCCCATCATGGGCTTTCTTCAGATGGCTGTTATTTCTGTAGAAATATGTTTGAAAACATAGGGTTGACCAATAAATGTAACACATATGATTTTTCTTCTTTGTTTTGTAATTGGATCCAGAATTAAAAATAGGCAATCTTACTTCATTTGCACATTTCAGAGCACCTAGCAATGAAACAATGCCAAGGGAGTCGGGTACCTTCTGAATTTGAGTTCGGCACAAAGGTGCATTCCTTGATTCTGTCAGCCTAAACACCAGGCCTATTGTCATTAAACCAATCTCATGCTATACAGTGCTGTAACAAAGCCCCCCTCAGCCCCTGTGGAGTATGGGGGGGGGGGGCGAACTCCACGGTGCTATCTCAGCACAGCACTGCGGCGTGATAGCTTCTTAGTGACTTTGGAGGGGGCCCTCCATGTTCTTTGCAAGGGGAGCCCTCAGGTTTTGTTGCACCTCTGTAGCTATAACTTTTCTAGAGTAGTGGAAATGGCCAAGAGATATGCTGGAAGTAGGTGAACGGCAGTCAAATTAGTAGGATTATTATTCCAAGTGGACAGGTGTTACATGGAATCCCTGTGCCTGATCAGGGCCTTGACAATGAAGGGTGAGGATTCCTGATGCATGACAGAGAAACATGCCCTTTTTTTGCTTTTTTGTTTTATAATGTGTTTCTTCTTCCTAGATACGGGCCTATTTACTATAAAGACGTGAGAAAATCAGGCTCATGCAGACAAGCATTGACCTATTTAAACTTGTTAATCAATTTTAGGTATGCACCTGCTTTCTTTTTTTTCAAAATGAGAAGTCTTATAGTTTGTTTGGAACGATATCCCTCCAGAGATAGAGATTAAAACATCAAATGAAAGCTTTAAAAAAGCTTTGAAAACGCCCGCTATTCCATCACCATTTCAAGATATCAGATACCACTTATTAGTTTAATTCTCTGAAGTATTATTAAAATAGGTCAGTTATATATAGTTTTCTCTCTTTTTCTAACAGATAACAATATTTTGTCCTTGCTTTCCATTACTTGGTGAGTTTATACAATTTCTTAATATTTTATTGGTCCGTCCCTCTTTCACAATTGTTGTTTTCTGGATAACAAGTGATGTTCCCACTATGCCTGTATTGTATTCCTTTTATAAGGCATCTCCACCACCCAGAGGGGATAGTTTGTATGATAAAAAAAAAAAAATCACCTTGTTGTTTTTTTTTTTTATTAAAATGCAACATAACGGGAACATCATCATTGACTGATGTGACCAAAGTATGAGGGAAGAGATGGGAAAAGGTGTGGGTAGGAAGTCAAGAGAAAATGCATGTTGGAAGAAACTAGGGTGGCAAGCCCATACATGACAAAAAGGAGAAGGTGGAGGATGAAGAGAAGAAATTGGCAAAAGGGTGGAAACAAACCAAGGTCTGTTAAATGGGTCCAATGAACTAGGCCACACACTGATTTATAGGTGGCTATGGAGTCCCCCTCAAGATATATTGGTAGCCATGGGGCATAAATGATCCTCTTGGCAACGGACCTTTCACCATGACATACATAATACTTTCATCTTGAATATGGAAGCTCGGTTGCTCCAAATGGAACATCATTTTCATGAGTTGTCCCTTACCAACAACTTATCAGCAGGCATAAATACTAAACACGTAAAATATTGTCCTTTGTGCCAATTTGTCATTATGATGTATCTGCATCATCGTCAAATACTCAGCCTGTCAATCACTTTCCAATGATTTTCGCCATTCCAATAATTTTCGCCACTATTACTTCAGCAATAGCCGAAATTTGGCAAGAAAGTCCACAATGAGTCACGGATGTCACCACTGTGGTTCAACTAAGGTCCACAATTATATTGAGCAAACACACACAATAATGCAAGGATTGGATATTTTTATGTCAAGAATAGTCCGACTGAGCTACTGGCCTCAATGGTATTAAGAGTGCTCACAGCTGTTTGCCAACGATGAGGCACCATGAATAGGCGATGGCCCTAATGCAACCAGGAACGCTAACAATATGTTGCGGATGGGCCACTATTATACGAGGGATAGCCAGTATGTCATAAAGAATGTCACATTATGTCAGTTATGGGCAACCCCCTAATAACCAGGGATATCAACCAGGTTCAGCAAGAATCTCCACAGTATGAAAAATGTGGACCATGTTCTTTATACCTACATGATATAAGGGATGTTGCTCTTTCTTGACCAGTTGTTATTGAATTGTGGAGCATTCTTTGTTGTTGAATTTTCCAGTACTACCAAGATCCATAGATCGGTGTCTCGTAGTTCGAGATAGTGACTTGTCAGACATGTGCTGTTATGCTGGCACCTGATGTTACTCCTATTCCCCACAATTCTGAAGTATGCTTTTCTCGTTGTCATGCTGGCATAGCAAAAATTTCAGGAGCAACTGTACATGCGCACTAAGTTTTATGTGTTATGTATATGACCCACGCTGCCAAGTGTTTTCCTTCCTCGGATCCACTGCCTTCATGTTGCATGTATAAGGGCAGATCTTAAACCTAACACAAAGAAAATGGTCAATGACTGGACTTCAGCCCTAAAATGTGTCCCCTGTGGAGGGCTTTTGCACTGTGCCATTCTTCAATGGACTAGCATATAGTTTAAGCTCCAGACTCTATTAAAAGAGAATAACTGTGTCTGCTAGAATGGTGCCCAGATTGGTCACTGTATGAGAGACAGCATGTCATCATGATTGCACACAATAGCTTATAATTGGGGCAGTAATTTGTCAGCAGAAGCCACAGATGCCCCAAGATGAGAGGTAATGACATCATTAGGCCAGGGGTAGCCCTCCACTCTAACTGAACACACAGCCACGACAATAGGATCACCCACCCACTCAAACCCCCGACTCATAGTCAGTCACATGCGCCTATGCTATCACATGTACAAGTTACCTCCTTAGACCTGGAAGTGTAGTTAATGATCCTATTACATCTCTTCTGAGGCTTGGTAACAGCATGGCAAGGCAGAAGCTATTGTATTTCACAGCTTTTCATTTCTTCCACCCAGATCCCAACTTCTGTGACAATCAGCAGAGTAGTGGGGCTGGTGCTTCTTCAGACCTTTCATTCTGGTGAAGCTGTGTGCTGGTTTTTCATGCATACTGCATGTAGTAGGGCTGTTTCTCCACCAGGCTTCCTCTCATGCAGTGCACTCAGACAAAGAAGTCACTATCTAATCTGATTGTCTGAATTCATTCCATGAATTGTGGCTAGAAAAAGGTTGGCCTCCACCCACCATGGCCTAATGCTACAACTTCGACTGGCAGTTACCTTCTTATTCCTGCCAAGTAAAAACACTCGCTCCTGCTTTTATGAGAGCAAATGTCAGTGTTTTTCCAAAGTGGAAAACTACCTTCAAGGGTTACATGATTACCACGGTTTTCCATGTTTATCTACATTGGCAGATAGATCCACCTAGAAATGCCCGCAATCTCACCCTGTTGGAAATGGCCCTTTTTGCAGGGTTATCCTCAAATTTTTTTGTCTTCTTCCTCCTACTTTTTCTGATCTGTTTTTGCTGGTTTATTGTTTCTGCACACCTTACCACTGCAGCTCAGTGCTAAAGTGCAAGTGCTCCTTGTGAAAATTGTATTGGTGATTGGTTTAGACCTGATTGACATATTTGATTTACTAGTAAGACCCTAGTAAAGTGCACTAGAGGTGCCCAGGGCCTGTAAATCAAATGCTACTAGTGGGCCTGCAGCACCTATTGGGCCATCCACATGAGTAGCCCTGTAAACATGTCTCAGACCTGCCACTGCAGTGTCTGTGTGTGTAGTGTTGCACTGCCACTTTGACCTGGCAAGTGTACCCACTTGCCAAGCCCAAATATTCCCTTTTACTACATGTAAGTCACCCCTGAGGTAGGCCCTAGGTAGCCCCATGGGCAGGGTACAGTGTATTTAAAAAGTAAAACATGTACTGTTGTGTTTTACATGTCCTGATAGTGAAATACTGCCAAATCAATTTTTCACTATTGCAAGGCCTATATCTCCCATAGGTTAACATAGGGACATAGGGACTTTCCTTCCTTACCAGCAGAACTCAGAGAGTCCGCCTCCCTCTATTCTGCTCTGAAACCACAAAAATCATCTGCGGCGTACTCCAGGGATCATCCTTCAGCCCGACCCTCTTTAATGTTTACATAACTCCGCTCGATCTCACAACCTCAACATCGTCTCATACGCCGATGACACCCAGCTGATCATCTCCCTCACCAAGGACCCCACCACCACCAAGACCAACGTCCACGAGGGAATGAAGGCCATCGCCGAATGGATGAAGAACAGCTGCCTGAAACTGAATTCTGACAAGACTGAGGTCCTCATCTTTGGCTCCACCCCCGCATGGGACAACTCCTGGTGGCCTGCCGCACTGGTAACCGCACCAACACCCACCGACCATGCACGCAACCTGGGATTCATCCTGGACTTATCACTATCAATGACCCAGCAAGTCAACGCCATCTCCTCCTCCTGCATCAACACCCTCTGCATGCTTCAGAAGATCTACAAATGGATCCCCACTGAAACGAGAAGGACGGTCACCCAAGCCCTCGTAGGCAGCAAACTGGACTCCGCCAATGCCCTTTACGCAGGAACCACAGCCAAGCTCCAGAAAAGACTACAACGCATACTGAACGCCTCCACACACCTCATCCTGGAAATCCCCAGCCACTGCCACATTACAGCCCACCTGAGAGACCTACACTGGCTCCCCATCAACAAGACAATCATGTTCAAACTCCTCACCCACGCTCACAAGGCACTGCACAACACTGGACCAGAATACCTCAACAGACGGCTCTCCTTCTACACCCTGACCCGACAGCTTCGCTCTGCTAACCTTGCCCGTGACACAGTCCCATGCATATACAGAACAACTGCTGGTGGAAGAACTTTCTCCCACCTCGCCGCCAAGACATGGAACACTCTTCCCACCCACCTGCGACAAACACAGGACCTACTTACCTTCAGCAAACATCTCAAGACATGGCTGTTCGAGCAATAGCATCCCCCGTCCCCTCATCGCCTTGAGACCCTCATGGGTGAGCAGTGCGCTTAACAAATACTCTGATTGATTGATTGAAATATCTTTTAGGTGCAGTTTCGCATTGGGGGCAGATTTAGATATGGACTATAGGGTCTCTGAACTCACAATTTAAAAATGCATCTTTTGCTAGACTTGGTTTTTAGATTGTCTGTTTGAAAATGCCACTTTTAGAAAGTGGCCATTTTCTTGCTTAACCATTTTGTGCCTCTGACAGCCTGGGAATCCACGTCTGGGTCAGGCTGACAGTTTGGCTGTTTGTGAATTCCCCCTAGACAATGACCCAAAGGAGGCTTAGGTGTGTCCTGCATATCCTGATGACTCTTCCTGAACTAGCATGGAGAGGGAGAAGCTGACACCTGCACCTGAAAGGGCTGTGCCTGTCCTCACACGATGCAGTCTCTAACCCCCTGGAGTGTGTCTGGGGCCAGGCCTAGGCAAGGCAGGATCTTGTGGACAACACAGACTTTCCTTTGAAGTTTGCCTACTTCAAAGGCCGAAATGAGCATAAGTAGTGGACCCAAAACCCCAGACTTTTAGAACACTTCTGGATCAAGCGGAACCCCTGCCAAGGAGAGCTGAGGAGCTAGAGGAGGAGTACTGCCCCTTTGCTATGTGTGCTGGGTTGGCCTGCAGTTGCTGCTTGTGCCTTAAAGAGGACAAAGACTGGACTTTGCTGTGTATCCTGCTTGCGGAGTTTCTTCAAGGGCTTGAAGTAGAGCTTGCCTAATGTTGGAAGTCTCAGGGATATCAAAGTCTTCAGGTTCATCTGCCTACAGCACTGGAAACTGTGTTTTGTTGTGCAACAGATGAAAAATCAGCATGACGCCGTCAACAAAGTAGCTGCCTGCACAGTGACCCAATGACGACGCAGGGAGCTGTGCCCTGCTTCGCAACCCTGGCCTCACCGATGCCACCACCTGACGCTGTCACCAAGCTCCGTGACCTGTGAGCCCCACACTCTGCATCGACTTGCTTACACCGCGGCCTTGGTATCTCCAATGATGACGCTCTGCGCTGACACTGACTCGCTGCCTGCACCATGGCTTGAAGATATTGCTTGTGAGGTACAAGGAGCACCATCCTAACCCGCACCACAGCCCCAGTCTACCAACGCCTACGCCATCGACTCCAACCTCGTCAGCAGACACCCCTGCCAGCACCACAACCGGTGGGCACCGCACGGAGCCCACCCACGTTGTACTGCCACCTTGGGCCTACCAATGACTGCACTTCAGCAACGATGACGACGCTGCCTGCGACTCGAGCAGGAGTCACAGCACACGTCGTACTGCCCCACTTCACACCTCAGCCCTGGTTTCACTGACACCGAAGGATGGCGTCACTGAGCCTCTACCTGCATCGTGACCTGTGGGCACCACACGTCGCATCGTCCCGCCTCACGCTGCAGCCCCGATGCCATCAATGCTAGCCCTCTTGACTTCATCATGAGCCAGGAGCTCGATCTGCTACGTGTGTGACTTCAAGGGCCCGACCTCTGGAACCGACGCCTGCCGACGCCAGCCACACCGCACTCTGGATATCATTGCCAGGATCACAACGCCCTACATTTCCAAGGTACTGTTTGCGGGTCTTCCCGACATCGTAGCTGGCCTTCAACCCCACAGTCAGCCTTAACTGTTGGATTTGTTGTTCACGATGCCGTGATAGTCCCAGATGGAGCTATCAACTTCAAAGAACTGTATTTTTAAGTACTTCTTGCAAAATTCCTATCTTTCATTTTGTATATTGGATATTTATCGTTTTGGTCTTGTTTTACACAGATAAATATTGGCTACTTTTCTAAAACTGGCATAGTGTCCTTTTTAGTGTTTTCACTGTATTACTTTTTGTTATGTGCAAATGCTTTACACATTGCTTCTGAGATAAGCCTGACTGCTCGTGCCAGGCTACCAATGCGGTGAGCAGGGGTTATCTGAGCTGGGTATCTCCCTTACCCTGACTAGGGTGAGGGTCCCTACTTGGACAGGGTGTAAACTGACTGCCAACTAGAGACCCCATTTCGAAAACATCCCAATCCTATAATAATGATTGTGTCAGTGCATCAATTCCACATTTGTAAGTGCACTTTCTGAACTTACATTTCACAAGTGATGATTCTGTAAATCATCACTGGAAATTGATGCTTGTAAAATATTTATGCGCTTGCCAAAGCTATCCTGATTTGCACAGAATGCTTTTTTCATCAAGCTAATAGTGTGCATCATTTCCTTTCTATTAAGAAATAGTTCCAAACTATAACCAATGCACTATTTCACATCTGATAGCAATGGCAGATTCCCATCCCTTAGGTATGAATGAAATCTGTCTGTCATCTTTCTTTGCTATTTTCCAGCACCAATAAGTAAAGCAGTGGCTATCTTCAGTAACAGTTGCTCTTAAAAATCCCATGACTGTTTATTAATTAATGACACTATGTAAGTAACCGTTTCTTTCAAGAAAGCTCTCAAATACAATCCATAGTATATGACAGAGCCCTATTAGAAGACAACGCTCATTTCCTAATACAGATGCTTTTTTAGAAGAACCTACATCAGATCAATGCAAATGTACTCTTTGTTACAATGTCAAAAAGTAGGTTTACTTTCGGTTCTATTATTTGGCTTTGATTGCTTAATTTGTCCTATTAATACTTGTTATCTTGATAAGATATTATGTAACACTTGGAGGTTTCTATTTTCACTTGTGTTTACATATAAAGAATTGTACTCTTCCATAATCCGGTCTAATTTTTCTAATTTTATAGTTTCAGACAGGGTCATTATTATTTGCTGAATTTTGCAACATGTCTTCTAACAGGGGTAACTATACAGTCAGTTAGCAGGCACGTGCTTCTCCGGAAGACACAGATTCCAATGTCTACCAGCATCACTACATTGAAGAAAGTTTGGCTCTAATTAATGTGTTTCTTACCCCTTCACCTCCATATTGATGTACGTTAGTCATAAAAACCTGGGCCCAGGATGTCCTTATGTAGTATAAATACATCACAGTTGTGGAGCACAAATATTAGCAGAGGTGCAGTTGCCAGGCTTGTACAAATTCAGTGCAAACTTTTGAAAAGGTGTTTTACACAGAAATGCACCAAAAACAGATCAGTGAGGGATTTATGCCTCTATCTGCACTAACTGAGACTCTTCTCAAAGCAAGCCATCCTGAGATTAACAAAGAAGACTGGGAAAAGTAATCTCTACTTCAAATAATGTTGCCTATCTGATCTCTTGACAGAGTAATTGGTCTACTGGGTTTACATCTTGAGCAATATGGTGTGTTGTGCTTCCTTCCTCCTCATTAGCCAACTTCAGTTGTCATCTAATTCAAACATAAGTGTAACTTCTAAAATTGTCGTAGCTTTAGCACCTTCCAACTGAAAGCATAGTGAAGGTACCGTAGGGACCCATTTACTGATCCTCTTGGGAGAACAAAGGCAGACCAATTTAGAATTTTAACTAATCATTCGTACTAAGGGTCATATTTATGGCCAAGTGATACAACACATCAAGTTACATTGCTGGGCTGCATCACAGGGAAAGGCTAGGAATGAGTTGCATTTATCCCAATACTGCAAATTCTTGTCCTTTCCCCGCTTTTGGCACACAATCGACTGGCCGGTGCCAGCGCTAGCAGACTGTAGCACACATAGAAAGAGGAGGCGTAGGTTTCTGGTGCATTCCCAGGTCTACCACTTCTGGTAACTCTGGGAATGCATCAAAATCCATGGATCTTGCTTGGGAACCCCCATGCAAACACCTCCCTGGCTTAGAGTAATGCAACACCACAATTTGTGCAGTGTTGCATTACTCAAGGTTTATAAAGCCACTCAGAGCTTCATAAATCTCATATTTTAGTTGTGTCGCTCTTGCACCACCTTACATGATGCAAGAGCGGAATTCCCTGGCACTGATAGTGCCTACCGCCATGGTGGTAGGTGGGGTCATAATCCCGAGGGTGGGATTGTGATGGCCACCTGGTGGGAGACCCAAGTCTCCAGCCCAGCGGCCATTGCCACCCTGGTGGACGGAGTGGTACATTGGCGGTTTGGCTTGAGCCAAACCGCCAATGTCATAATTTAGGAAAAGGTACCGCCAGCCTGTTGGCAGTACCTTTCTCCAAATTACCGCCAACCGCCAGGGTGGCAATGAGGGCCATAGTCTGAGCTGTCTCTAGAAAAGTGATTAATTTCATCCAGGATAGTTCTGTGCAGGAGCAAGACATAAAGCATATTGTGTGAGGTTACTCTGCTGTGATGCAGTTATATGAATTGTTTTGTAATCGAAAGTCTTTAGGAAGTAGATCATCACTATGCACCTGGTTGGGCCAGTCAGCAGCTGTCAACTGACAATAGTATGTTGAGGTAGAATCAAACAGTGGATCCCACTAGAGGAAGGGGGGTCATAGATAAACCAAGGACACAGGGACAAGGAAAGGGGGACATGGAAGAGACAGCAAAAGGACCTTGCATAACAAATATACATGCAAAGCAATGAAAAAGACATTAAAGGGGTTAAAAACTGTTTTGTGGTGTATCTAGACTCACCCTACACCATCTGTCTTGGGCTATACCATGACTGCTTGCTACATCTACAGATAGAATCCACAGGCAAACAGGGCAGATGGTGAGCCTTATTTAAGCCATCTTTTCGTCACACACTATGTACCCAGGGCCTTGATTAATAGGGGGCCCTACTGCTCTCAGTTTTATAATGCTTGTTGGCACCAACATCTGTATGCAATCCTTGCTGTAACCCTACAGTTGAGTGAAATGAGCATTATCTGAGGCAAAATCCTTATCCTTATCTCGTTTGTCACAAACTACACAATCTCCTGCATCCAAGGCGAAAGGCATTTTGCACTCTACCGCATAGACTGTTACAACGTGGTATTAATCTGATAGATCACATTTCCCTCTTCAGGATAACCTTGAAACACTTTGTCCTTAAACATATAATTTTATGTCTAAGGACAAAATCTAGTTATCATTATTCATGAATTAATTTGTCTTGAACCTAAAGCTATGAAAACCTTTAATTCATCTTACAATATTATCAATGGAAAGCAATTATTAGGAAATTACATGCTAAAGGTATGGAAAAGATATGCCATTGTTGGCCGGTTTAGGTCAGCAATAATTTCTTTGCAGTGAAACAGGTGGGAGCTGTGTTTATGAACGCGGAATGGCGTACTTAAAAGGCCGCAATAGGCACCTTTTTTGCTACTTTCGTGAACTTTTTTTTAAGCATGGTTATAACAAAAACAGGCTATATGTGTTCATCCGCAAATTATTTCCGCTTCTAGGATGATATGAAATTGCACATTTCTCATACATTTTCTTCCCAAGTGATCATTTCTGAAATAATTGATGAAATAATTAGAAACTGACAGTAGGTTATTACGCCCTGGTCCAGTAAATGTCACATTGGGATCTGTTGTTCCATTTTAGTTCTCCGTAACAATGCATGCCCATTGTGCCTTTTCTGCGGCAGTGTGACAGTGTGTCACGCCTTAAGCTCCACAGCGGCAGAGGGCACTGAATAATGTATGGTATTGTGTTCTGCTGTCACTGGAAGACTGCACACATTAACACACCTCTTCTCCGCAGGTTGTATCATTACTATTTCGGGACGCATGACCTTTACAAGCAACAAATCAATGGAGATTGAGGTTTTCGTCGATGCTGATCCCTTGATCGAGGACTTCCAAGAACGCTATCGAGCTGTCAGTGCATTCTTCACATACGTATCGCTCAGTAAAGAAGGGAAACCCCTGCCTGTGCCACAAGTGGTGGTTAGTATCCTTCCCAGTAAATCTGCCATTGTTGACCATGAATGTATTTTTTTTGGCTTGAGGTCATAAAACTGTATCCAATTTACAGTGTTAAACTTGTTTTCTAAAGTAGAGAGAAGCACATTTTTTGTATGGAGTTTGGCATTCTAAATTTATAAATTACCGAAAATGGAACTCTACTTGTGCACGGTTCCTGTGAATCAGACAGCAGTATTACAAGTTGGAAATGTGAAACCAATTAACTGCTCAACTTGTCTTCATTTATTCCTGTTATTGTGTTGCTCAGGAGGTTTTTTTAGAATCTAACTCTGTTTTATAGTTGGACATCTTAAAGTGTGGGTGAAGTTTTCGAGTAGCACTTCACTATCTGGACTATCACCTCTTGTCAGTTTATCAATAATGACAACGGACGTAAGAACAGTTAGTTCAAGTTTATTTATTTATTATGTTACGGAAGTCCAGTGGAGGTCCACATAAAATAATAAATATTTGTAAAAAAACATAATGAACATAAAAAGGATTAAACTTTAGTAAACAAGTTGATTAAACTAGAACAATGGTAAGAAAGACTTAAAACATTAAAAAACTCTAGCACAAAACATTTAATTAGACGGGATGAGGAGGGCTTGTAATAAATTGGAAGTAGTACTAAAAGAAAAAGTAAAACAAATAGAGCGCAACCACCTGCGGCGATGAAGGAATAAGCAAGAACAGTTAGTTGTATGACACTGCATGAAGTATACGAAGGTCGTTAATATCGTAGGATTGATCTAAAATAATATTACATCTACTAAATTGACTTACCAGTACATTGTAAGATAAGCATATGTTTACTGTTCTTAAATCCGCACATCGGATTTAAGAATAAGTGGATATTGGAATAGTAAGTAAACACTTACCATACAACATAGTTGGGGGTCAATGTAGTGGATGCAATATTATTTCTGTGTGATACAACACAAGTGATGTATCACATGGGATATAGGGATACCCACTTAACAATCTAAACTTCTTGTCTGAAGTGAAGAAATGCTTGAAAGCAAATCACTGTAGGTGTCCTACTAACCTATTTTCAATGATTGTCCCATGTATGCATGAATCACGAGGTGTGAAGGTGTGTTTCTTCCTTATTATGGTAAATAACCAATCCTATTTACTATTTTGATCAACTCTCACCCACTCTAGTACGGCATCCTTTTCCGGTCGCATCCTAGTCTCTAAAACCACAATGGGCTCAACCGTATCTGAGGGAGGTCTTTCAAGACTGTCTTATTAGGGTGTGGTATAGTCGATATACATGAGTTTGTGTTTTACAAAGACTATCCGTTTCTTGTACTAACAGGCTTTTCTCTCTCACCAAGATTCATAAGCAAATGATTAGCATATTTTATTGCCACAAGCACCTAAATGGGAATATTCATATCCCTTTTTAAAAACCGAAATGTACTCATATGTACATTCTGAAATGAAGAAGCTTGAGTAGTTGGTGAAATTTTAGGATTTTTAAAAAAGCACATTACAATTTTGCGATGACCAGCTTTCAAACCAACAAGCACAGAACTGTAATTCAGATTACTGTAAATCATGACAACATTCTGGGACACCAATGTAGAGTTTGTAGTTATAATCACTGTAACGTTCATTAAGGCCTGAATTGATGGCAACATGAGTATAAGCATAAGTGGGGAGGAGGCACAATTCCTAGTGAGCTAAGTGACTATGGCTCGCATATACAAAAAGGCAGGTCGCAAATGATGGTTGCAAACTGCGCACCAACTCTTAGTGACATACCTTTCATTTTATAATGTGGCACATGTAGCAATAGGACACGTTCCATATGTCCAGTCACAGGTGGTGCAGAACGGGCTTTCTAATGAGGTGGGTCACTATTTGCAACCCCCTGTGATTGGCCATGAACACATGAATGGAGGATTAAAAAGAAACATCAGACTTCCCCAAATGGGAAACATGTTTTTTTGAAGTAGCACATGTTTCTTAAAGGAAGAGGTCCAGCTTTAAAAATAATGTCTGCTGTTTGGGAAGACATGAGGGAGAGAATGCAGTAGTCCCCGAAAGCCAGCCAATACAATTCCCAAAGGAGAAACTGTTCAACAAGGCCAGCCCCCTTTGTGAATAAATGAAAACCTCCCTTTTTTATTATTATTTTTGGGTTTTCAAAACCTAATGTATGCTTACATACTCTTAAGGGCTCAGATGTCCTTGTTGTGCCTCCCAAATCCCCACAGGGTTTGCAAACCCTCAACCTAGGTACCGGACCTAGAGAAGGGAACTAGAAGCGTCCCTAGAGCACACACTTGAGGTCCTCAGAGAGAAGCAAAGAGTTTCCAGACCTCAGAGTGTCACTCAGAGGTTCACAGGTCTTGGCCTGGGGTCTACAAACCATGCATACATATCTGCCAGGATTTGTAAAGTTGTTTTTCTTTAACAAATTTGGGTCTCACGCTCACATGAGCGAGTGGTTCAGGGGGGCTTTCCATTTCTCCTTTTGGCTCTTCTCATTGTATTTCGTGAAAGACACAGGGGCAGGCCCTGCATCTTAAAATGGTGATTACAGCTAAAAATTTCAGCTGAGGTCAGCCATTCAAAGTCTTTGTTTCTCTGGACCCAGCTTGGTGACCATGGAGCCAAAGCAGACAACAGGAGCAAAGAACTCTCCAGTCCAATGAGTGCCTTTTATTTTTTAGATTTAAGTCTACAAACAGTTTACCTGTTGGGGTCGAGAAATATCTTTGGACTTACAGGATATCTGGTTATCTGTCAGCCTTAACCCTTCTGAGCCTATCCGAGACATTTTTAACACTAATGTCTTGTACTGAATGGAATTACACCAAACCTGAGTAAAGTTATAGGTGCATGCGAGGTTTGTTTTATTTCTATTTAGTGTTATATACTGTATTGGGAGCAACAATTCCTAAGGGATTTAAAATCACAAATATTGCTACTTAACTCCCCATGCATTCAAACATTCCTACCTTAACAGATTTGCATGAAATATGAAGAGTAAACAACACATGTTAAGAGTCTGCCAAGTGTTGTTCATATCTGTAAAACTGTACCAAGAACAAAAGCAAATCAAAGATTTTGCCCACCCTTGTTAGATATGCCTGAAGCCTGTAATTCTTTCCTTGAGATTAACTTGCTAACATATTGGCAGATTCATCAAAAAGCATCATAGTTATTAGCCCATGAAAATCTATCTGTCCCACTCCCCATGCTTCAGCATAAAATCTAGTACATACACAGAAGACTGAACTTGTTGCATGTCTTTTGAATTTTCTATGGATTTGGATGTATCTGACAGAGACTTCTAGCTGCAGAATACTTACGTTAGAATTTCCCCAGACATCTGACTGGATCCGGAGACTTTTCTTTGAGTAGTACCCTTGCACACCGTCAGGTGACGTCGGTTGACTATGCATCCATCGTTAGCGTTGTGGTCGCCATGATGACGTTAGGGTCGTATATAGGCATCGCCTCGGCATAGTGAAGTCAGTTTGTTTCTTTCCACGCCCCGCGCTGATCTGGAGAAGAGCTACCCTGGTCATGTTTTGACCGAATTTCACCCTTTTGTCGAGTTTTTGTGGTGACCCTTGGTGTGCCTAAGATGTCCCAGAAAACCGGGTTCAAGCCTTGCGAGGCCTGTCACTGTATGATGTCGTTGACGGATCCGCATCGTGTCTGTTTGCGATGGCTGGAGCCTGACCACGATGAACTGAAGTTATGCCTGAGTGCTGGGACATGCACTCAAAGGTTTTGAGGGAGTGGGCACTAAAACTTGTGGCGGCCTGGCGCTCAACTCCACATAATTCACGGTTTCACTCAAGAGGGAGGTCTTGAGACAGTTTGCGGAGTCACCATCACTCCTTATCATCGAAATTTTCAGGTCATATAGATAAGAAAAAGAAGAAGTCAAAGAAATCCAGGTATTGTTCGGCTTCACTGCGTAGCTTGGCCAATGTGACGCGGGAGGAGCGTCAACACACCAGGCCTCCGTCTGCGAAGCCTACTTCTGGGTCTGCTCCGCACCTCCCGGAGTTTCTGGGAGCCGGGGCAACCTCTGCCCAACTCAAGAAGTTTTATGAGGCCATGCACCTCACATTTGGGCAGTCTGACCCCTCTGTGGTGCTTTCAGGGCCTGGGGGTTCATCCAAGCATCCTCACCATCTGGCACATTTCCTTCTGCTTTCCTGGATAGGGAATCAAAGAGACTGGACCAACATGGGAAGAAGATGTTTTCTTGCTCCAGTCTGGCGTTGCCGTCGATGAACACTGCATGCCTTTTGGGCCGCTATACCCACTCTTTCTGGGATACGGTTGCGCAAGTTCTGCTGCAGATCCCGGAGGAGACCCGTGCTATCATCTCTCAAGCCTTTGCTGATGGGAGAGATGCGGCTAAGTTCACCATTTGATGTGTACTGGACATGAACACCTCTTTAGGTAGATCCATTGAGTCAAAGGTGGCCTTGAGGAGCCACCCATGGTTGAGGACATCTGTTTTTTCAGGGGATGTCCAACAGACCCTAATGGACATGCCTTTTGAAGGCACCCATCTCTTTGGAGACAAGGCGGACTTGTGGCTCGTGGCCACGGAAGGGGCTCCCTGTCGCATCCATTCTCCATCTACCGTGCCACCCACACTACTCAACTCCTGCGTGGCCAGGGATGTGGAATCCCACAGGGTCGTGAGACAGGGAAACAGAGGGCTGCCCAGTCCATCCCTGCCCCTGCTCCAGCCTCCAAACCTTTGTAGTCCGTCCTCCCCTCATATACCAGTTGGTGGCATGATTCGCCATCACCTGCCCCACTGGGAGACCATCACGACAGACAGGTGAGTTTTGCAGATCGTCCGAAGGAACTACTCCCTCCCCTTCGAGACTATCCCACTGGCCACGCCTCCATCTTATCCCCCCTTACCGGTGAATCATCTGGCACTTCTCCGCAAGGAAGTCATGGCTCTCTTGGCCAGAAGTAGGTTGTGGTTGTAATGCCCGCTGCTTTCTGGTGCCCAAAAAAGCCAAGGGCTTACGTCCTATTCTAGACCATCAGGCCCTCAATCTCTTCCTCAAGAAGGAGAAGTTCAAAATGCTCATTCTGACTCAGGTCTTGTCTGCCTTGGACCCAGGAGACTGGATGGCAGTGTTGGACTTGCAGGACCATATTCACGTCCTGTCTGCCCACAGGCACTACCTACGATTTGTGGTAGGTCACAAGCACTTTCAATTTACCGTGCTCCCTTTCGGCCTTACCCGCTCCCCTTGGGTGTTCACGAAAGTGATGGAACTGGTTGCAGCGTATCTGCGCAGGTTAGGGGTTTCAGTCTTCCCCTACCTCGACAACTGGCTGTTGAAGGCGGACACACCTCAGAAAGTCATCTCTCACATTCAGACTACGGCAAACCTCCTACACACGCTGGGGTTCTCTATAAACATGCCAAAGTCACACTTGACTCCCTCTCAGATGCTCCCTTTTATCAGGGCTGTTCTTGACACACTGCAGTTTCTGGTCTATCCTCTCAAAAAGCCAGTCCAGGATATTCAGGCTATGATTCCAATGTTTCAGCCTCTATCCTGGATTTCAGTGGGAACGAATCTGAGGCTGCTGGGCCTCATGGCCTCCTGCATCCTGCTAGTGACACATGCCAGATAGCATATGCTGGCTCTGCAGTGGGACTTGAAGTTCCAGAGGACTCAGCATCAGGGAATCTCTCCGACATGGTCCAGATCTCAGAGGGGACTGCAATAGACCTGCATTGGTGGCTTTAGAATCAGGATTGGGTCAACGGCAGATCCCTCTCTCTTCCCCGACGAGATCTGACAGTAGTGACAGATGCGTCACTCCTGGGATGGGGCGGCCACATGGGAGAGGCAGAGATCAGAGGCCTCTAGTCTCTGGCAGAGTCTGGGCTCCACATCAACCTTCTGGAGCTCTGGGCAATCAGGTTTGCATTGAACACATTCCTTCTCTCTCTCAAAGGGAAAGTAGTGCAGGTGTTCACGAACAACACTACCACCATGTGGTACTGCAACAAACAGGACGGACTGGGGTCCTGGACCCTTTTTCAAGAGGCTCTGCGCCTCTGGACATGACTGGCACTTCAGGGCACCATCCTTGGTGGTTCAACATCTGGCAGGATCTCTGAACGCCAGAGCAGACAACTTCAGCCGTCGATGCATAGTCGATCACAAATGGCGTCTCCATCTGGAGGTGGCGCAATGTCTCTTTCAGAAATGGGAGATTCTTGGTTAGATCTCTTCACCTTCGTAGAGAACGTGCAATGTCAGCTGTATTGCACATTGGAGTTTCCAAAGCGGCACTCGCTCTGTGGCGCTTTCGACTTGAGTGGAACTCAGGCCTCCTTTAAGCCCTCCCGCCAATACCATTTCTGTCCAGAATTCTGAAGAAGATCAAGAACTTATTGTGGCTCTGGACTGGGCACGGAGAGTATGGTATCCAGAGCTATTGAGCATGGCCACTGATCCTCCAGTCAGACTGCCTCTTCGGGAGGATCTTCTGTTGCAGCAACAGGGGAGGTTCTCCATCCGAACTGGTCCAATATTCGTCTTCATTCTTTGAGATTGAGTGGAGGCAGGTGATGGCTTTGACCTTCCACCTGAAGTCTGTGAGGTTATCTTGACAGCCAGGCATCCCTACACCAAAATGGTATACGCCTGTTGTTGGCATAAATTTGTGGCGTGGTGTACACACCAGTCTCTGGATCAATCTATCCGGGGTCATCATCAGGACTGTTAGTTTGCTATAGGTATCACCAGTCAGTAATCATATTCTGTTTTAGGGTGATTGTTTAATCATCTTATCCTCCATTGACTTTAGATCCTAGTAGTCTGTCCACTCCCTGTCCCTCGATATGGTCTAGGATAGTGCTGTGCTCAGGTAAAGCTGATGATAACCCCAAATAGATTGATCTACATAAATGGGGTTGAAATGTCAACATTTTGATAGCATGGATTTTTCTTGAGAGACTAAAAAGTGACTTCTGGACCTCTATAGTAATATGAGTCCGCTTATAGAAGATAGCAGTGAACTTATGTTTAACCCACGTCTTGTATATATTGTTCAGAGAACATTTGCACAAACGTTTTTCACTACATTCACTTTCAATGCGCCATCACTATAGGAGCATTGTAAGGATTGAATTCAAAATCAAGAATGACTGTGTTTTTTTGTAAAGATATAATAAAATATGAATTTTTGACAAAATTTGCACGTTTGAAGAGTGTTTACATATTATTTACCAGGAAGAGAAGGGGTTTTACTTCCCCATGTAGGACCATTGTTTAATTACCTATTTAACTACCCAGGTTCTAGGGTTACGGGGTATGCCTCATTTTCTCTACATTATTATCAAAAGAAACACGGATGATGGATACCCTTGTGGTGAATGAATGTATTGCTTTCTCATACCCTTAGAGCAAACCATGTAAAGGTTGGCAGTCATGTGCCTTGGTAACTATGTATAAATAAAGCTTGATATTTGACTACTTTCAAATAACTGTAAAGTGTCGACAGATATTGAGGTTCCAATAGGGAAAAAAGCTAATAGGATCAGTGACTATTCACTTGTAAGGCCATTTACAGCTGAGGCTCCACATCCCCACCCCATATTCGGGGTGGGGCGCACTTTGTGCTCAAGCATTCATTACTTTCTTTCCACAAAAGGTATCAAGTGCAAATTTGCCCAAAATTTTGGGGTATTCTAAAATTACCAAGGATGTGAGCATTCCTCTGAAGGGAACCAAGAAAATAGCAATAGTATAACTCCATTTAGTTTATTTTTTAAATGGGTTTTGTGCAAGAAAGTATGCTTTGGTTCTAAAAGGTGCATTAACCGTAGGTTATAAGTGCTAAGATCACTCTCTTCCCAGATTTCAGGAACACAGTGAATTTTACCACAGTTTTTGAATTTTGCAAGTGGTAGTCAATTGTTACTATCTTAAGAGATGTCTACCAGCTTGCAGGTTGCTGTGGAAATCATTGTAAAACCCATGGGGAACCCAGAAAATGAGACATTCCTGAAAAGTAAAAAACATTTGTAATTCAGCAAGATGTCATTTTTGTAGACTGCACGTGGTTTTCCAAAGAAACGAAGGCCCTCATTATGATATTGGCGGTAAAAAACACCTACCGCCGCTGCAACGGCTGCCAAAAGACCGTAACCGCGGCTACCAGCCGTTTGCCATATCATGACGACAGCCGAATTTCCGCCACAAGAATGGCAGAAATCCAGCTGTGGCCGGCGGATGGCGGTAAGGTGGCACTGATGCCACCAGCAGTGCCACGCCAGTAGACCTCTGCCAGCCATATTATGACCCATAATATGGCCTGGCGGTGTTCTGGTGGTGGACACTGCCGGTGGCAGCCCTGCCCTGTCCCTTCTCCTGCCGGAGGACCCCCTGAACACAGGTAAATGGGTGCTACGACAGGGGATTGGGTGGGGGGTGTTGTGTGTGTGTGTGTGAATGTTTGTGCGTGCAGGTATGAAACTGATGGATGCTAAGTCACTGCTCATATCAAGACTGTGTCCTGTCTACTCTATAACCTAGTGCTCCAACCTCAATGTTATAAAGGGTCATTGTGAAAATAGCGCATTGATCAAGTCTTCATAGACATATGTTGGCAATATATGTACTGAGAGATACCATGACGCCATGAGCACAAGATCATTTGTTTCCATTGGGCCATTCATTTTACTGGCATGTAGCGGTTGAACAGGTCCAGATTGCCAGAGTTATGAAACTTCAATATTTACAGCAGAAGAATTTGAGCACAGGGGCTTTTAGGCGTATTGTGTGCAGTAGACTGCATAATGTGCCATGAAAACGGTTGCTTGTTAGTAGGCATTCATCTACCCCCGGAAACCATGGATACAGCCTTGTAAAATCCAGGTAATGAAGAGTTAATTTCCAGAAGTACACTCACAAAAACAGGATGACAACCATCCGAGTCAAATGTCGTCATTGTTATATTTACACAGTTATAGTTACGAGAAATCCTCCTCTTTTAATAGGGTGATTTTCTTTCTTTATATTTCACGTTACATATTATTGTCTTAGTGAAAAAGTAAACCATTTGAAGCTCTGTTAATCAAACTCCCGGTTCTGTAAATTTATGTTAAAAGAATCGCCTTATTCCCTGTTGTCATCTTTACAATGTCTATTTTTAGCCTCCTCTTAGGCATGGCACTGCTGACACAGAAAAGCAGCTCTGCGGCTCGTGAATGGCCTCTTGATTAATATTTTATAGCTGATGGATGCTCGCTATACTGATATTCAATAGCCCCAAGCAGTGTGCAGGCTAATTGTAAACGAATTTGAAATGGAATTAACAGATTTTCCTTTGCATGTCCCCATGGTGAGGAATATTATATATTTTCATAGCATGAACATTTCATAGAATTCATTACTTTATTGTCAATCATGCCTGGGACAAGGGTGGGGAACATCTTTTTTTTTAGTTTTTATGTTTTTCTACATTTTACAACTGCGAGATTAAAAAACTAGTTTGTACTCCTAATTTACATTTAGGTGAACAAAAATGTCAATTGCGTCCACAAATTAAAGATCCTGAGTTACCAAGTCAGAGTCTATGAATATTTATTCTTGGCTGCGCTGGCATTTGCTCCTGCAAGAAAATATGCCATATAAATGAATTTTCCTCCCCTGTAAGTGTGTGTCGGGGGGGTTTAGGGGGTAAGGACAATGGGTGTTCCCTTGGAAGTTCAACAGTAAAGAGGAAAAATAAAGATTACAGTTGCACTCCAAGGTTGCAGGATAATACAATTTTTTTTTTTCCCTTACGTATTCCAAAACAGATTCCTCATTTATTAATGTCTACTTAGCGATGTAGATACTATTATGTATTTGAGTGAAGAATCTTCGAAACGTAGTGTTCACAGGGAGTACAATAACAGCATAATATGAAAAATAATGAACAAAAGGCTGAGAATAGAGAGAAAGACGAGAAAGATGAGGTTGTGATCAGGGATAGCGCGCGCGGGGGGCAGGAAGGAGAGGGGAGGTGGGCGAAGCCGGCATCCCCGGTTAACAAAGCCCCCGATGGAGACTGGATCATTACGGTATATGCTCGCATTAAGGCAACGAGCCAGGACGAGCATGGGGGCCCGGCATTCGCCCATGCCCGGCGGTGGGGCAAAGGCGGGACAGTCGGCAAGGCGGGGTGAGCCCACGACAGTAGATCCGTCCGGGGTGATCAGTGTGCCCATGTGCATTCCCTCCTTTAATTTAGTGTATAGCCAGAAAGCATCTATTACTAATTATGTTCTGTAAGTCGTCTCATTCCAGTTACGATTGTTTCAATTATTACTTACTGGTTTACAACTTTGTTGTATATACTGGGATAGCCAATTGTGACAATATTTCAATTACAACCTGTAAATGCTATATGTTGCCTGTCACTGCTGTTTATTCAGGGAGGTCGGGTATCATCTTTGCTTTCCATAATTATCACGAAGGAGTTCCAGGTGTCCACGCCTTTGACCTGGATCCCCTTTTCCTGGAGTGACCGTAGTGTCTGTGCCTCCGCCTTAGCCCAACGCAACAGCTCGGCTTGCCATTGATTAATACTTGGCGCGCTTGGTGCTTTCCACTGCATGGCTATAAGACGTCTATACATCACTATTGCTAGTGCAATGCATCTGTGTGTTTGTTTCCGTCTGTTAGATCTCACCCCTATTCCCAGTAGGCATAGTTCAGGTGTGGGAGACAATGGGGTATCAGTCCATTCAGTTACTAAGGTTATTATGTCATTCTGTGTGTGTAGATTTGGGGGGCAGTCCCATGTCATATGGAAAAGGTTGCACCAGTGGTACCGCACCTGGGGCACCTCTGTGATATTTGGGGGAACATGCGTGCTAAGCGACGAGGTGATAAATATGCTTGGTGCACATAATTGAACTGGGTATAGCGGAAGCGAGGGTTACGTGATACTTCATAAATCATTTTCATAGCGCGATTCCATGAATCTTGTGGGAGTGGTTCTGATAGCACCTGATCCCATCTATCTTTTGCTTGGTCCTGCCCGTGTTCAATATGTGTGGTCAGAATTCTGTATGTTCTCGATACATTTATAGAGGCAGCTATGTTGTCTAACAGATCGTGTAGTGTAGGGGCCACTTTTGGGTCCCTATTTCCACAATTCCAAATTGATCGTATTGTCGTACTGCGCCAAAAGCTATGAAACTTCCTTGTCCCAAGGTGTATGTGTAAGCCAGTGCCTCATATGTTAGGAGCTGCCCTTCACTGTAAATATCGCCCACAGTTTGTATGCCCTTCTCGGGCCATGTGTTCAGGCCTACCTTAGCTGCTATCTTAGCTATTTTCGGGATGGCCAATAGCGGGATCTTGGGGGAGTACTGCGTTTTTTTTATCTCCAATTAGTGCAAAACGACCCCAGGCCCAATGAGCTATATTCAATAAGATGTTCCTTGAGTGTTTTGGACAATCACGATTCATAAGGTGGTGTAATATGTCAGTGTGGCCTAGCTCCGAGAGTATCGTCTGTGTTTCTACACCCGTGGGGTTGCCAAGCCATTTAAATATCCATTGCAGCTGGGCGGATGCATAGCATAATTCAAATCTTGGTGCCCCTAGCCCCCCTAGTGTAAGTGGTTGAAATATTTTAGATAGCGCCACACGCCGCCGGCCATTGCCCCATATTAAGTCTGTTAATATGCTATTCAGTGGTCTAAAAAAAGAGGAGGGGAGTGCCAAAAGGGAGGGCCATAAAGAAGTACAATAGACGTGATAGTATTATCATCTTAGCTATGGCCACTCTACCCATGGGCGAAAGTGGGAGCGAACACCAAAAGAGCAAGGAGCCTCTAACGGATCTAATCACTTGTCCAAGGTTGTCGTCTTTGAGGTCCTGGGAATCATTTTACACATTTATACCTAAATATTTAAAAGTGGCGTAACACCATTTCAGGTCCCCCGGATTGGAGGTTAAGTGGTGTATTTCCGGGACCGGACGCATAGGGAATAGGCATGATTTTGACCAGTTCACTTTTAATCCGGATACCACGCCAAATTGATGCAGCAGTCTCAGTAAGTCAGGCATAGATTCTGTGTGATTTAGCAGGAATATTAATGTGTCATCCGCGTACAGTGATACTATACGGTGTGTGTGTCCGTCCAGGATGCCCCACGTCAGGGCTAATGTGCGAAGTCGAGCAGCCAAAGGTTCAACGGCTAGGGCAAACAACAGTGGGGATAGTGGACATCCCTGTTCTATGTCGAACTTCTCGGATATCATGTCACCTGTCTTGACCCTCGCTGTTGGGTTAGAATATAATACCCTTACCCCGTCAATATATGTCTTTCCAAAGCCCATGCGATTGAGAGTTTCTATCAGGAAGGGCCATCCCAGTGTATCGAACGCTTTTTCAATATCTAGTGACACTGCTACTTGGTTGTATTTGCCCACTGGGGAGTTTGCCATGAGGCATAATAAATTCTGTATGTTAATGAAAGTGTTGCGGCCCGGTATGAAACCGGACTGGTCTTGATAAACCAGTTCCGGCAACCATGGGAGCAAGCGATTTGCTAAAATTTTACAGAAGCAATTTGCAGTCTGTGTTCAGCAACGATAGTGGCCTGTATGAGCGAACATCTAATGGGTCACGGCCTATTTTAGGCAGTACTGCTATCAGCGCCTCGCCTAAGGTGTCAGGTAATTGACTGCGCTTTAAGGCTTCCGATACCATTGCTAGGTATGGGGTAATGTTTGAGCCGGGAATGTGCTATAGTACTCTATGGGTATGCCATCACTACCTGGTGCTTTGCCATGTGTTAATTGTTGTAGAGCCTGTTGTATCTCTGCAAGATCAATCGGTTTCTCCAGGTCCACCATCTGAATGGCAGACAGGCAGTTTAGTCTAATTCCTTTGAAGAACTCATTTAGCTGTTCTATTGAGGGAGGAGGTGGGGCCTTGCATAATGCACTATGATACTCACTGAAGGCACTATTTATTTCTGCTTGAGTATTTACTGTTATCCCTGTGTCAAGGCGGATGGCCCCTATGGGGCAATTCCGACGTTCGTACCTTATTAGCCATGCTAGGAGTTTTCCTGATCTATCCCCTTCCGCGTGTGTACAGGCCATGTAATGGCGATAATCGTAGTGTCTTAGGTGCCTATCCGCTTCGTTCCATTGTGTTCGTAGACTAGTGAGCTCTGCATGTGTGCCTGTGTCCTCTATCTGTTTGCATTCTGCAGTGCAAACGTCCTGTTCTAATTTGCAGAGCTCTTGCATCAGTGTTTTTCGTACTCCCACTGTCATTGATATACATGTGCCCCTTATAACTAGCTTGTGTGTATCCCATTTGTTTGCTCTGGAGCTCATTGTTCCGTCATTTAGGGTAAAATAGGAGGAAATGTGCTTAGCGGTGATCTTGTAATAATTGGTGTTGGAGACGCCAGGTTGGGATTCAAGCACGAGGCCTACCCCATCTGATATGAGCAATGAGGGGGCAGTGGTCCGAGATTACCTTTGCGGTGTATTCTGCGCCTGTAATTCTATGTGACAAATCCTGCAAGGTGAGAATTAGATCTATACAGGTATGTAGTAAGTGCACAGGGGAGTGGTAGGAGTATTCCCTTTCTTGAGGGTGTAAGTGTCTCCAAACATCTATCAGGTGGCGGTCTGTTATCCATGTTTGTAACATCTGTGAGTTTTTCGTTGCTGGGGCAGCTACCATTGGGGGTGTGTGATCTGTCCATATCCATTTGCGGGACACAATTCATGTCCCCTCCGCAAATGCTAGGTATGGTTAAGTCATTTGATAGGTGTGAGATTGTTTTTCGTAGGAATTCGCCCTTTTAACATTCGGGACATATACCCCATTAATCACTAGCGTTTCACCATCCAGCAAGCCTACTAATTGTATGAACCTGCCTTCTTTGTCCTTTGTACTGCGTTTCACTGTGTCTGGGACCCCTGGGGCTATCCAAATCAGTACTCCTCTGGCGAAAGTCGATGTCCCAGAGCCATATACTTGCCCCGCCCATCTCCTCTCCATCTGTGTAATATCGTCTGACGTAACATGTGTTTCTTGTAGTATGGCAATGTGGATGTGATGGCGTTTTAGGTGCGCATATATACTATTACGTTTGGACATTCCCGCCATACCCTTCACATTCCAAGTTAGTATATTATATATAGGCTCCTTGTGCATTGTGTTGTGTGGTATTATTTAAATCCGTAAGACACAACCAACGGGCCGAAACTCCAATCTCGACTCCGCCGTCCGCCCACCCATCGCATGCGCGCCCCAGCAATTTCACCCCCACGCCCTGAGCCCCCGCGCAGGACAACACCGACCCTGGGGAAGGGGGATAGGCCCCGGAATAGAAATATTTTTATCAGTTAACACACATTTAATACGATGAGTTAAGGTGCTGTGAAAAAATATGACCTTGTTATTTCCAGGTTAATAATATATATTTTGATTTTTGTTTACATTGATATTATAATAACATATTTTTAAAAAGTTTTCAATTATTAAAGTATATTAAATTTTCCTATACTTTCGCACAGGGAGATCTCCACCTAGGTTGCGGAGAACTCCACCAACAGATGAAAAGTAAATAGTAATAACTTTACACATGTACATTCTGTGGTCTGGTCTCCACCCCCTCATTTAAGGAGGTGGATACATCTAATTGTCACATAGATGTAAATCTCCATTCGGAATTGATGAATGGCAAATAGTTGAGAATTACACTTATGTGTTGGAGCAAATGTACATATGTGTAAATATACACGTGTACATTTACTGTTGTTAATCAGGCCTCTTATCTTTCCATTGTCATATTCATTAAAAACTCACTGCTACCATTTTTCCTGAGAAAATATAAAAACATGAAATATGTTAATATTACCTGATATTCCTATCCACACTTGTGCTGGCCACTCTTTAAAAAGAAATCCCTAGACCGTGCCAGATGGAGATACCCAAATCATGTATGACTGAATAACTAACCTACTGCTTTTGACATCATACATTCGAGGTAATTTTCGATTTTAGGAGTGATTGTAATATCAACTGCATTGCACATTTCTGGAAGTAAACCTTTACAAGAATATTCTAAAACAGACTCTGTGGTGTGATTTCAGACTCATTCCAATCACTTTTTCCTCCTTACACTGAGGCACACCCAAAGTTCCACAGGGTCCAGTGCCATGATTACAATCTGAATATAACTCAGCCATAGGGTTGCTCTAAACTTCATTTGGCAAGTTGGCTCGCCATGAAAAGTCTGTGTGATCTGTTCGTCATAAAATTTAATTACTTAAAGGCCACCACAGAATTTCATCCATCTTATGTCAATAAACTGTCTACCATTAAATCTTATTTGCAATGTGTACTAATGTGATAAATGCTGAATAAAGTACAAATTAGTGTTATATATTGAGCTTTATACTGGTAACGGTTGTGAAACTTCAGTTTTTATCCAATGTACAACAGGCCTGTGGACACTTACCAGTTACTGATGTCACCACTACATCTACCTTTGGACCTTCTTATCACTATCCCAAGTCGGATTCAATTGGAACCTCTAATAAATCGTTTTAGAAGGAGTTTACATCTTTCTTTCAAGCAGCTTAATAAAAAGCTCTCGGGCAGAAGCAGGATATATTGCAGGGCTCAAAGCAAGCTATTGTGATGCACCCATCTACACCCTTACCTTGCAGTCCTTCCTTCACTTGTCCTTTAGAATGTTATGGATGAGTCTCATTGCTGTACTGGAGGATTGTGATTCAGGCACTGCAATAATACCACAGGGCAGGCAACGATACCACAGTGTGTGTTGCACTATTCTATGTAAACTATTTGTAATCCAAGAGCAAGAAGTGTCTTCAATTTGGCAACAAGCAGTCTGCCACTTGAAGTGATACGCCAAAGCATGTTGGAAGTCTCACAAAACTGTCCAGACAGAAACCTCTCTTCCTGAGTTACTAGGGATTGAAGTTCACACATGTTTGGTCATCAGCCCATGGTCAGATGAGGGAGGTAATGGTTTGGGTTATTTCACTGTCTGATGTTTTGCCTGTTTCATCTTCTGGAGCCAGTGTTTGATCCCAACAGTCCCTACCTGTTTGCGTTTGGAGCACAATATTTTTTCTTTATAGTGTAGCACAAGTATCCAGGTGTGTAGTACCTTCACAGTCTGTATATTGTGTTCTGTACAGTCAGCCCTGTTAGATGTAGAGGCAGAGTATGGCCATCTGCCATTCTACGGTGTCTAGCTCATGAAAGAATTAGTGCAAAAAATACAACTGTCTTTGTTTTTTGCATTTATTAAACTCCTCCATCCTTTTATTGACTCTGTGGTTTTATTTGGCAAAGGCATTGGTAATGCTGGGTCGAAGTGACCCTGTAATTAATTCCGGAAATTAGGTTACTTTTGAAAGTTCCCAAAATGTGCATATTACATAAATGACGGTGAAGAAAATAAGTGCTTTTCCCAGAATCACAATATTTGATCAAGTGGAAAATCTTGCAGGTACACCGACTTCCAACAATGTAACTACTGGACCAAACAGCCTTCAATAACACATCTTGTAACCAGCCATACATTATTTGAATAGAACGTCCTTCGTGCCTTTGTTAGCTTTAGTGGAACTTTTAAAAATGAATATAGATGGAGCCCAGAGGGACAGAAAATCTGCAGCACGGTACAATGAGTAGTGAAGTATATTCCAGAAATATAAAACAGGTTTTGTTGTGTCTGGCATAAACAGAATTGGAAAGGGATGAGGGAATGTGTTACATAATACATTAAAGTTATCACAGATGTTGAGATTGTGGCAAAATCTCCATCTTCAGTTTATGGAGGATGAGAAAAATTAAACAAAAAAAGCTGGTCTCCCTGCCATCCCTCTATTACCGACACAATTGCTCGTTATTACATTCAGAAATCAGAAACGAGAAGAAATGCTGTCCACAATTTCGAAAGAAAAAAAATACATCGTTGCTATCAAAATGACATTGTTAGACAAGAAGTGCTGTAATTCGAAATGGAAAAAAAGAAAATTAAAGGTTTCCATGCAAAACTAAAAGCCACATTCAATAGATTGTTCTAGAAGACAAACAGCAAATGAATTAAAAAGGATAAGGATTGGAAAAGGAAAGAAAGATCAGTATGGGTTTCTTGCCTTGTTTTAAAAAATAGAGTGAAACCCCAAAAACACATTTTCAACATGAAGTGATAAAACACTAGTGACAAATAATTGGTATTTTTGCATACATCACTGCTGGTAATCAGCATTAAGCCAAATAACCTACCCCTATTCTATATACACGAAGACCTTGAGAATCAGATACTGTGTATCAATTGGCTTTTAGGGTTTAGTGCTCCCATTTAAAGCTGACCTTTAAAATGTGTAGCCATTTATGTATGCCTTGTAAACAGTATTGTAAGTATTGTACAGCATCTTTATGAGATAACTGTCACTTTAATAACTGGTAGTCCACATGCAGTTCTGTTTAGTACATACAACGTGTGAGACTTGGATAGTACATTAGCATAATATTTGGTGTACATTGGTGTAATGCAAACTAAACAATAAACACATTATAACTTCGGCATCCTCTAAAACAATATGTAAACTCATGTGATGCTGTAACCACAAGCATTGGTGGTGGCTACTGCTCTCCGGCAAATGATAAGTGATTTTTATTATTAATAAATGTGGATGTTCATGTGCCACGTGTGCGTGGTATTTTTATGGTCTTGCTTGACAGCTGTGCTGTTTCCAGACAATTATGTGGGCAGAAGTTATGTGGTTCCATGAAAGTGTTTGCCCTCCACACACCTGCAATAGCTTTGTTTATTTATCTAGCTGTCTGAGCTCAAAATTTCAGGGGCACCCATATGGCATTGGAAAGCTGTTGAAATGTCTGAGATAAATAGATAATTTCTGTTGTTTTTCTCTATCAGTAGCACAGATAGGAGCGGGCACTCTTTAACCTATATGGATTTTTAGGTCTTGCTTGACAGTGCAGCTGTCACCTGACCTTCAACCTACACCAATAGTATTCTACAGTTCATTGCTTCCACCCAAATACACATTTATTCTCATTAGCTTATGGCATTCATTTAAAGCCAGACCTATCGACATTGCCAATGCTTGTTCCAATAATGATCCCCAACTTTTAAATGAACATGGTATAAAAACTATTTGATTTGCCTGTCACTGGTGACATTAAACAATCACATGCATCAGATTTGTTTAAACTGATGATGTCAATATAGAATGTGGTTGTTGCCCAGAGAGAAATAAGAAGAACAGACACATTCCTACTGCTCCTCCCTCTCTCTGCTTCCTTTGTCTACTAGTCCTGTTTGAGGGGAATAGTGAAGAGTTCCTGCTAGATCAAGCCAAAAAATAACATACATGACTAGTTTAATTTTGCTCACTGGGCAAGATCAGCCTTTCCCAGGAGCCCCATGCCAAAGGAAATTCAACAGAAACCTGTTTGGAGGAAAATCAAACTTTTTAGAATGCTCTGGTACTGATTGGTAGGTACTGCTGCTCAGGGCTGGGAAAATAAGCTGGAGGTCCTGGTATTGTATTAAAGACCTCATGGATACAAACCTGAATGAACCCTGTTGCAGAGCTTCCTCCACATAGAGCTGCGTGCTGGCCATTTACTGAAAGCTGGCACTAGGTCTCTTGTTCTGTTTAAGTTTCTCCCCTGCTTTGCTGCCGCTGAACATGCCTGCTTGTGGTAGAACCAGACAGTCTAAGGAGTAAAGGGATGTGGACACAGAACAACCAAGAGCATTTTCTACCCTCCACCTGACAAAAGAGGATAGGCTTGCTGAAGTAACCATCTAAAAGTGTGGCTAAGAGGAGCCTCTGCTTTCTGAGCACATTGCCTCACTGTAACACCATTTGCTTCTTTAATTCATTGTGGAACTGCTCATAACTTTCTCTTTCCCAGTTCCCAGCAACCTTAAGGGGGAATAGTGTTATGAGCACAGACCCATAAAGAGCCTAAAAGGGACTGCATACCAAAATAATTATCTCTGGGCCCTTTGTGGCCCCATGCCTTACAATGTGGAGGTGCAGCACCCTTTAAGCCTGCATGCTATCTAGATTCAGCTACATAGAAAATGCATTTGTGGTCCTATTGTGTGATTTGTAGCTTGTGAGATAGACAATGAGAGCCATGCACTCCCATCAAAATTGAGATCTTCCCTCTGATCGGGAAGGTCTTGATTCCGTGGAACACCTGGCTCGTGAGATAGAAACTTTTCCAGGACCTTTGTTGGGAGAAAACTGGCATAGAGAGATTCAAGACTTCTCTGGCAAGGCAAAGGTAGGATTAATCACAATGGACAGAGACCAGTCATATCTGTAGAGCTGAAAAGCTGATCTTAAATGACTGCTTGCAAGCAGCTGTTTATATAGTCATAGAAATGCTGACTTCATACATATTATCTTAAAAATCAGTTACAAGTCACAGAAACAAATCTTCGTAATATACTTTCACATAAACACCACATCGTCCATAAACTTGTGACTTCTTCTCTAGGTTCCCCTTATGGTAATCCTAACAGATCTTTGATAAAACGTGAACCTCCCTTCTCCGAGTGTATAAGTGTTTATTGCTCTTTTCCCAAGACTTCTTATCTGACTTTGTGTACTCTAGACTAAAGTTAATTTTGACCAATATTAGTCACGTTTTTATTGAGAATGAGAATGAAAAACTTACTTGTGCGCTATGATCATAAACTCTTGGTAAACATGTTTTCCCATTTAACTGAAACTTGCTGAGTATATGTTCTGCTTTTGGGTGGACTCTTACCTACTTTGTGCCCTTGCAAATGGGACCTGTACTGCTCTTTAACTAGGTACAGTTCTACAATGCTCTTTATTGATGTCTCTGGTGGTGATATTTCTTCGCATTTCATTCTTTCCTTAACACCGTGCAGACCCTAACACACAACCATAGTTAAACTTATCTCTTTTGTTCCATAGCTCTTGACTTTAAACAGTGAAGCAATCAGTTCCCCTGTTTTCAAATCTTGTTGTCTTCCCTTACATGTGGCACCTTTTGTATTCCAAGGTTTGGGACGTTTTACTGTCTTTTTGGCTTGAGGGTTGTAATTTTTTTTCTCTTCCCATTAAGAGCATTGCAGCATTTTTAATCAGTGATTGTAATAAGTAACAATTTAGCCCCATTTACAAATGTATTTTTGTCTGCAATTGTATGTTTATGGCTGAAAATAGCTTTCTACTTGTGCCAGGAATTCAGAAAAAGGTTTACTGGTAGTGATGAATAGATGTACTACTGTGGATTTCTCTCCTGAGACTGTGGACTAGGAGAAGTGCTGTTTCCCTGATGGGAAAAATATGTTCCCTGCAGAGAAAAAATGTGTATTGGTACAGAGAGTTTAATTCTGCCTGTGCTTAAATCTATGCTATGTAATTGTCCACGTGGGGGAATAGAAACCCATGGGAGCTGTCACATTACATTCATAGTAGTATGCCTAGAAACCTGTGTATGGCAAACTTACTTCTGGGAATGTTTGCGAATTTAAAACATGTGAAGGTATGTTCAAGCAGAGATGTATACTTTCAAAGGTTTTGTAAATCAGGCCCCCTGTGTGTAGATAGGTGTCTTATATTGCAACATTAGTGCTTTGTTTTATTTTTAGTATGGTGCCCAAATATGTATGTATATTTTGAGATACTCAAAACATCCGTTTACATATATATCAACGACTCTAGTTACACATTTCCATCTCTATTACAGCTGTGATATTTGTATTACATGTTTACTCAACATATGCAGTCCTGGGTTTCTTGTGTTCCAGTTCAGGAAAGACCTGGCCTGGTAGTTCGGGCTCGACTGCTCCCTTTGGAATAGGGTCAAGACTGAATTGCATATGGCTGAGTCCAAACTGAGGTGGGATGGTGTGCAAAATAGTGATCAGTTGGGATGTGGCCCGAGTATTTACCAGTGGCTGAAATTAATTCAAGCATTCCATCCATCATTTTTTTGTATACTCAGCATTTATGCCATCTTCTTTGTCTTCAGAATTCAGTGGTTGGCCAAGCTCCCTGGTTGGCCAAGAAGCCGTGAGACTCTATAAGTTGCAGTATCTTGGAGAGTGTAAGGGTCCTGCCCTTGGGCTTTACGTACTGTTAGTCCTCAGTCTTCTTCCGTGACAACTGGCTAAGAACACCTGTTTGAAGGGACATGTTTCAAAGATATCTTTACTAGCTTAGTAACAATATTGAAAAAAGAACCGTGACATTTGCAGATTGGGGAGGCATGGTCAGAGAACTAACACTTCTCTTTTTGGAAAGTACACTTGCCACTCCTTGGGACAATAATCGAGTTGAGCAGCTATGCCATGTTGCACAACTCAACTTTATCAATTTTATCAAGGAAATTAGAGACAGAATGTTAGCTTGATAGAATTCCAATGATGTGTTTTTTTAGCAGTTCTTGCTTGTTCTGGATTTGGCATATTTTGCACTTTCACTCTCTCATCATCAAATACTTCAGGACTGGTGAACCCTTCCCATGCATCTTTATTGGCACAGGATTGCAGGGCTAGATCCTTATCAATGAGATTTAAAAACTAAAAGAAACTCTAGTCAAAAAGCTTCCTGAGATTATCAGCTGCATTATTTTGTGCTTGTCTGTTGATATTGTACCAGACATGAAGTGTTTGGGAATGTTAATGTTAGCCTCATAAATGGCACCGAATATGTCCGTGATGTATTCACTGTTAAAATGGCCAATTTTCCTGTGATCCTTTAAAGAAGGAAGTTTGCATGTTAACATTACAAGTTTAATAAAAATATGTCTTAAGGAGGGCTCTGTAAATATACAACTGATCTACAGAAAAGGTCCCATAGGCACTGGTGTGAGGCTGTGACAGATGTAAGTTATTCCCCAGATATAGCATATCATCGCAAGTTCTACTGTTTAGATAGTCTGTTGATTATGACAGACTGTAACAGACAGGAAACACTGATAATGTTTTAATTATGTGTTGTCGTCTGCTGCTGAGACTTAAATGTTCTTCCCTTAATCATGTACCAGAGAAATGAGGTTGAAAGACGATATAATAAAGCCTTACTGCCAACTTTTGAGGGCGAAACCGGTTATTAATTGCCCTCTACCCAAGGTAAAGGCCCGAGGGATCAAAAGAAAGAAAAACATTGGAAGTTTGGAACAGAAGGCTTATGCCAGCCAATATCGTCCCTAAGCCAATTCATTTTCTTCAGTGGAGCTCTCAACATTGCAGTGTACTAATTGACATTCAAGTTCAGCAGTGTGGGCAATACATAGAATTATAGATGGGTAACACTGAATTACGGGGATGTTTTTTCACTGAGGGGTTCTGAGCGACATCAAATGGACAATGAGAGCGAAGCTTGAGCTGTCTACGATGTCACTCAGAACCCGAGGTGAAAAATATCCAGAAATTACTTTTTAATCATCTATAGTTTTATGTTATATATGGCTCCCCCAAAATTATCTGCCCCTGCTTTGAGCAGTCAGGCCGTGGCAGAGGAGTAATGGGAGAACCACATATAGCATGGCATCTGTTATGTATCACTGTCACAGAGGTAAAAAAGAAAGAGCCTGCCATCCTTGAAAACCCTTGCCACTTTACCTGCCTTCTTTTCCCCTCCTGCTGCCGTGTTTTCTACTTTCATTCGAAGCAGTCAAGCAGCACAGTGCTGACAGGCTCTCAGAGAACCATGTCAGCCTTGGCTAGAAGGACTGTATGATGCAGCAACAATAGTTAGCAAGTTTTGTTATCAACTGTTGCTACGTCATAGCCATAATTTATGAGGTTTAGAAATTGAAATAAACGATAGATGTTCTCTACTGTAGCCATACATTACAAAGCAGTTTGCACCAATGCTTTTAGTCTCACCTCACAATTATCCACACTCGCCCACTGCTGTATATCCCTACTATGCATTTTATGTAAGATACATACAATCCATAGGAGTTCATGACTACATTAAACATTGTACCTATAGCATTATAAGGGTCTTTTTTTAAAGAGATCAGTAACTTGTCACCTACCAAAAACAGAGATTAAGCAAGTGAGAGAAGATATATGGTCAGCTGGTGGTGTTCTGAGAGTTGAGGAGTTCCATTATGACAAGGGGGCATTCCATGGGCATAACTCGGGCATTCCAATGATACCACACATTTGTTTTATATAAAGCCAGATCTACAATATTGTTCAATAATAACGCTTCATTGAGGTTTTAATTTCTCTTAATTTCATTCATTACCAGTGTCGTTTACCTTGCAGGACACAAGCAGTGTATGCAATGTTTAAAAAAATCCAACCATAGGATTTGTACTGGAAAGGTGCTATTCCAGTACAAAACCTCTGGGAGACCTCACCAAACACCTCTGCACAAAGCTGTGTGTCTGACACTAGGCAGTCTGTTTGTGCATCAGCACAGGGAATAGAGCAGTAACAGGCCAAATTTAGTAAATAATACTCTGCGCTGCAGTGTCAGATGGGGACAAAATTAAGGCCTGAGCACCAAAATAAAAAAGGCCCCCCCATTAGTAAATTAGATAGCTAAAATGTGGTTCATATATCTGCCAATTGGGCCAGTTTTTAACTTGTAAACACAGAGGGCCCCATTCACAAAGTGCCACCACAGTCGTGGCGTAGGCTCTGCAGTCGTGGCGGAGTCTCCACACTTATGGCAGAATTTCCACACTGCAGTACTGATTCCACCACAAGTGCGGAGCCGTGGCCGCGACTGCAGAGACTCCTGAATTGGACCCACGCGATATAGGTGGTTTGCAAGGTATGGAAGACAGCATGGCGTTGAGATTGCCGCAGGCAATATTTGTTTTAATATTAGGGAAATCAGCAGTAAAAACCGGCCCAGCAGACCTTAAATCAAACCCACAAAAAGCCAAAAAACCTGCCCACACACTAACCTGTTAGAGCAGCTCCATGGGCACTGCCTAATTGCCCCATAAGCCAGTCCAACCTTGCAGCAGTCTCTCCCGCAGCGCAAGGCAGCCCTGCAAATTTTGGTTGCTGCGTTGCACATATTGTTTTAAGAAATCTGCCTCCAAATGTGCAAGAAAATACTTAAATATCCGAGCCCTTGACAAAACTAATGTCGAAATGGGTGCTTTTCAACAGTACTGCATATTAGCACTGCTAAAGAAAAAGTAGATTATGAGTGCTGGACAGAATCAGAAGCCAGATGGCACAGATTGATCGAATCTGTTTTGCCTTGGGTGCATTTTGTTTCCCTCGCTTCATTAGTACTGCATTACAGCCAGATTTAGGTCCAAAAAATCGCAAAACAGAATGTTATTGTTTCAGCATAGCAAACACATCTGATTTCATTTTCCCTCTTTAATTTATTTTCTCTTGGCATGAAGTACTTTTTATTGACAATAAAGCAATTCCTTAAAATACACAGACATCACATGCTTTTTCAAACGAGACCACACTAACTCCAGAAAAATATGATTTAAGAGAACAATGAGGCGTATGCTTTCCAAGTTAACCCTGGCAAGGTTTGTCACAAATGACCTATTTCTGAAATAAAGTTTTATTTTGGTCCTGGCCGCAGTTTAGGAGAGGGTATTAAACCATGTACTTCGGAAAGTCGAAATTCTCATTGCTCTTTCGAATCTACATGGCTGCTGCCCTGACAGTACATCACGACCTGCCACTGTGTTCTCTATGGCAAACTAAAATCACCACCATGTCATAAGTTAGGAAACAAAATTCTGCTAACCATATTTACTGAATTCCCTTGTAACAGTAACATATCGGCTCGAAATGATGTGCAAAGAAGAAAGCTTTACTCCGAAAGTAGTCAAAAACACTGGGTCGAACTAAAATTAGGATGAGTATTCGCTAAGGAGTGTGTTTACTTCTACGTAACTGGAAGGCAACTTGACTATAACTGGAATTGTCTGTTCCACATATTTCACTTCATGCTATCATATGCTAATGCATGCTATGGTATGATATGTATGGATTGGTAAGGTATGTATGAGATGGTACGGTAAGAAATGGTAAGGTATGGTATAGGATGGTTGGTATGACATGGTATTGCCCATGGCATAATATGGTCTGCTATGATATATAGCCTGTCATTGTATGGCATGGCAAGGAATGATATGGTATGTTATGCTGTAGTAAAGTATGATGTGGGATTGTATGTCAGGTCTGGTCTGATATAGTGTAGTATTGCATGACATGTTATAGCACGTTGTGCTGTGGTATGTATGATGTGCTCCGGACTGGTTTGGTATGGGTTGTATGGATGTGATATGGTGGCTAAAACACTGCCAAAGATCAACTGAATCACGACCAAGACAATCGCCAAACCCAACTGACTACATTATTATAAGCAACTGTACAGTTTTGAGGAGTACAATAATACCAGTCCTCTTTGACTCCCCATGATATCCGAAGAGCAGCTTTGTAAAAATTTTGGACTACTGTTTCAACTATGTAATGTTCTGCAGCCCGCCAACTTTACATTTCCCCTATGTGCAATCTATTGCAGTGAATAAACCTCCAGCAATAGCTTTCTTTTTTTTTTAAACAATTCTGTTTCCACTACTTTTTTATGTTGTTTAGATTCTGGCTAAAATCTTCCTGTTCAGCCACATGTGTCTACAAGATTTTTCCCACTCCCTAGTCCTGGGACTTTAGTGCCTTGAGATCAATTCTTTATGGTAGTGACAAGGTTTTCACAGCAGACCATCTCTTGAAGGAGGTGTGCATTTGCCATAATCCATCTCTCTTGACTGATAACTAGGAGAGGAAGAGTCTGTGCTATTACCCCTTAGTCAGAAAAAAACGAAAAGTGGTCGATGTCCTATCCACACTCTTTAGATTGTGTAGGGCCTCTGCATAGCATAAATGAGTCAGAGGAAACATCCTTGTCAGAAAAATACTAAGTAAGGCCTCATTTTCCTGAAGTCTCTAGTCATGCCTCTTTAACCGAAGTTTAAGTGGATGAACTAGTGAATCTACAGGAAGACCTCATAGTAGGAAATATTCCAATAGAAAACACTATGGGGGTCATTCCGACCCCGCCGGGCGGAGACCGCCAAAAGACCGCACCGCGGACAAATGACTGCGGCGGTCATTCTGACTTTCCCGCTGGGCCGGTGGGCGACCGCCAAAAGGCCGCCCGCCGGCCCAGCGGGAAAGACCCAGCAACGATGAAGCCGGCTCCGAATGGAGATGGCGGAGTTGCTGGGGTGCGACGGGTGCAGTGCAAAGCAAAGCAGACACTGAAAATCATTATGGGGCCCTGTTAGGGGGCCCCACGACACCCGTTCCCGCCATCCTGTTCCTGGCAGTAACAACCGCCAGGAACAGGGTGGCGGGAAGGGGGTCGGAATCCCCATGGCGGCGCTGCAAGCAGCGCCGCCATGGAGGATTCCCTGGGCCAGGGGAAAACCGGCGGGAAACCGCCGATTCCCCTTTTCTGACCGCGGCTTTACCGCCGCGGTCAGAATGGCCCAGAAAGCACCGCCAGCCTGTTGGCGGTGCTTCCGCGGTCATTGGCCCTGGCGGTCGGTGACCGCCAGGGTCAGAATGACCCCCTATATATTTTCCAATGTTTGTCATTTACTTCCTAGCATGACAAAGAGCAGGCAGATAAAGTTAAATATACTTGTCAGTTCTCTTGTGAAGTCCCCAGCGTGTTTTTGAACAATTTTCAACTACTGTATATCAGTGTGCCTAGGTTTCCCTGTATCAAAATCTTTTATTCTGGAATGTACACCCCGCTCTTTTCAAAGTAGTTTAGTATTTCTTTTGTTGTAAGTAATTCAAGTAATCTTAACACCACTTCTACCAACCTATTTACCTTGCAGTTACTAGTCTTTGGTGTGCTTTCACTTTTGAGGAGTGAGACTAAATCATCCATTCTCCACTGCCATAAAAATTGCTTGCTATTCAGTGATGGTGCAGCATCATCGGTAAATACCTTATTTTCCTAAGATATATCCCATCTGTTCCTAGTACCTTCTGAAATTAGGCTTCAAAACCTGGCACCAGACAGTGTAAACCTTGATGAGTTTTTCTCACAGGTATGGCTTACAACATTTTTGTTCACCAAGTGATATTGAATTATTGCTATATAGGCACCGTAGACAGCGCCTAATTTGTAATAAAAAAAAGTCAGTGCCAGGGCCCATCTCAACAGACCTCAGCAGCCTGCACCACCCATTGCCCCTGCCTGTGCTGCTAATACCAGTACCAGTACAACTACTAACCATCGCACTGCTGCAAGTGTGACAATTCAGACTATTCCAGGCCAACCAAAGCTATAAGACTGACGTGGAATCATCTGAATTGTCATTTTAAATGTATAAATTAATTGTTCAGCACTGTTGTGGTGCTCTTCTCAAAACTAAACAGACAGCGCCACTATGTCATGGAGTGTCACTAGTATCAGTGTTGAGGATTAAGTGCCGGTGACCAACATTAGAAACTTAATGCTTAAATTAAACATTGATTGTAGGTATGTTTGAAGGGACTCAACAGAAGGTCTAAGTTGCTGAAAGGTCTCTAATATAGCTTTATAGCTCCCAGATACTTCCCACCATCTATGCAAATAAAACATATGTTTTCCATTTACTCTATTCCATTTCCATTGGAATTGTTTGATACAAACCACGTCTGTAACGTTGTAGGTTTCAAAGCATATCAACCGCAAAACACAGTTATGAGAGGCCTGTATAATATGTGGGATTCTGGAATCCCTGTATAAAAGCTTGTATCTAATTACTTTATTATAAATAACTTGTGATGGACCCAGTCACCTATTATAAAGAAATGATTTGGGCGCGCAACTGTAACAAGTTATTACAGTTGAGTTCTGACATCACAATACCTGCTGCTAGTAGCCAAAGGGAAAAGTGGGTCCGGTCAGGAAGCATAGTTAAAATCGAATAAAACATTCCTTTTTTTTCTGCTCTGGTTTTCTAGCTGTGCAGTGACTAGCTGCAAGGAGATACTATTGGGAACATGTTCATTGTTTGCATTCCTCAGGTAATTTGAGAAAAGTTAGCATTTTTCTACACGTTTCTACACATTCCCAGATATTGAACATTTTTATTTTTTCTTTAAAAAAACTGACGTGTATTTTTTTCACAACAAAGATCTAACAGCATTATGATGTGTTTAATTTTGCACTAGAGATTCTATTTTTATTCCTTGTGTTTGCAAACATGCCCTCTATTTCATATGAAAAACCTATGTACCATTGATGTGGTTTGTGATAAAGGTGATGATGTATTATAAAGAATAATGTACTCCATGCTATACATAGTAATGATATTGCAAGTCACCTTGTGGTCATAGAACTCCTCCATGACTTACAATAGCCTTATGTATAGCAGAGGGTAATTTATCACATATACTTAACTCACAAGGTCATGTTTACTGTTTCATATTAGATTATAACATGATTTTCAGTCTTCACTTCCATTAATTGAAGCTAAAAACAGGATACCCTAAGTAACACATTTGAACCTCTACCTGTGACTTGATTCTTAGGCGTAAAACTACTCATAAGAGAATAGAAAAATGTAGGCAATCAGTACGATTTTTCTTCCCTGATTTTGTTTTTTTGTTTTTTATGTCAAAAGTGACACAAATGTACATATGCACAATTCTTTGTGTTTCCCCTTTTCATCCATATGAAAGTTACTGCAGAGCACTACTCTTACACCCCATGGATTAGAGGTGCTCTTTCCCTCTTCCCACTGTAGAACGTTCATTGATCCTTCATTATACAAGATTGCAAGGTTACTTTTATCCTTTCTTTGAAAATAAAAAGGTCCCTGAAATAATGTTTGTGAATATTCACACATTTATGTGTTGTGCATGGCCACCATCTTTTCTGCCCCTAACCCTACCATTACCATGCTACAATTAATCATGATATCAGATAGACTTCTTTCCTAAATCCCAATCAATTTGTAATACGTCGACCAATTCTTTGACTGAAGGAGTTTCTAGCCACAGTTTATTCTAGGTGCATGTATGTGGTGTTTTCTGTTCAAAACATTTTATGAATCAAGGCCTAAAATATTAAGGTCCTCATTCCTAGAGACATGTATTTCCTGATTATGAGGTCAGTACAGTTATCACATACTCTCCAAGCAACCAACATCTCTGGGGGAAACAGTGGGGCAGAAAGGGGATTTACCAGATTAATTGAACCCAAAACTCCCAATTGCCCTAGTAATTCCAAAACTCCCTGGTAACTACTCATCACACAGGGGATTGTCAGGGTTAAACCTGCAATCCCTGTTATTTCTGAACACAACAAGGAACCCTAATATTCCTAGCTTGGGCTGTGAAATTAACATTTCCGTATTTATGGACCTCTCAATGAGGGCATAAATGCTCATTACAATAAAAATGATTTTCGGTATAGAAAGAAGTACATTCTTCTCTATATTTAGTTTATTGATCTAAATATTAATTTGGGAGTGTTCATTGTTAATGCACATCTAAAATAGTAATTGTAATGTTTTTTTTATTTTCAGTTCATTCCAAATAATATGTTTTGGACTGAAAACACCCACTCCCAAACGCATCTCAAGAGACTGTATATGCTCCTCTCATTTCCTATTGAGCTGCAATAATACAGTGTGGCATACATTGCCTGGAGGCATAGAAACATGTTAGCTAATGAGTGGAGTTCTCTGATGACTCATTTCAGGCGTTTCTGTTCTGGGATTATGAGTTTTAACGTTGTTGAATAAGACTGATTTTGTATTCCATGGATGCAATTGATATAGTCTGATGTTAATACACAGTTCTCTGTTGTTATAGCCAAAGAAGTGTGTGTTAATGTATGTTAATTAGTCACATACTTACCATCCTTGCACACTTTTATAGAGGTGAGGACACATTTCAAAGTTAAAAATGAAAAATAAATTAATCAGCATCAATCTATTAGGCACGTGTTATTTAAAAACGTGTTACAACAAATATCCTATAAAAAGGGCTAATTTAAGAAAAACATTTCAATAATTGCAAATAATCATCAACTTAGGAGAATTCATACTTATGCATGATTTTAGTTTTGTTGCAGCGGACTGCTATTTTGTAAGATCTAAGTAATAGACAGACACTCACACCTCAGAAAAAATTGATTGGTTACAACTCCAGTAAGATATTTTTAACTAAGGAAAAAGCATACATTAAACAACTTATGGACAGATTTAGACCATGACGGATGGAGTGCCCTCAGTGAGCGTGGCAGAAGACTTAACTTCCACCACCCTGACAGACAGTAGTTTACCCTATTTAGAGATGAACATCAGCTTAGCAGTCATCCCTGTACTTTGAACTGAACCAGTGTCACATGGTGAAAGAATGTGTTACGTGCAGCACACAAACATAGGTCTTTCTTTTTCGTCTGTCATTAAATCTGTCTTTCTCTTTCAGTCTAAGTGTGGTGGCATCTTCTAGTCCTGGTATTTCATTGTCTCCTTCTGATCGCTTAACGCTGGATTTGGCTCTGTCTGCAGGGTAATCTCCAAAATAGTTGCTGTCACCCTTTTTACTGAATTCATTTTTTGTTGGCCTTAGGAATCTGGGCTAAGCAGTGCTAAAGTGCTTGAGCTCACTACCTAAAACATGGTGACATTGGCTTACATCTGATTGGCATATTTAATGTACTTATAAGTCCTTGGTAAAGTGATATACCATATGCCCAGGGCCTATAAATTAAATGCAACTTGCAGACCTGCAGCACTTTTTGTGCCACTCTTTTAAGTAGCCCCTTAAATCATGTCCAAGTCTGCCATTGTACCCTAAATGCAGGTTTAAACTGCCAGATCGACTTAGCATAATAACCTCCTTACCAAGCCTTAATCTCCCCTTTTATTGCGTTTGAATCACCCCTAAGGTAGGCCCTCGGTAGCCCATAGGGCAGGGTTCACTGTAATTAAAAGGTTGGACATGTACTTTGCAGCAGCAAATCCTCTTAAGTGGTCCTTCGCCGAAGGGTTATCCCGTATCGTGAAACCCTCATCAGCTAAAGTCACCAGCCTCATCGCACTGTAGATTTTCCAATTCATAGCTTTGGTTCTTCTAATTGGAATTTTTGTTGTTATGGTATCAAATAGTTTATTAAAATGTACTCTATTTTTCTTGTTTTTCTTGTGTTGTATTTTCACTTTATTTCTGTTTGTGTGCTGCATACATACTTTACACATTGCCTCTAAGTTAAGCCTGACTGTTTTGTGCCAAGTTATAGGAGGGTTAAGCACAGGTTGATTTAGTTACTTTTGTGGTTCACCCTGACGAGACTGTGCTGTTGATTGAACAGGGTTAACATCCTACTCAGCCAACAACCGAATTTCCCACACTTATCTGGACTGTTGACTCTTTCTTTTCCCTGTCTACTTCTCACTTTAATAGAGAGACACAGGGGAAGAAGCCTTTCTGTCAGCCTCTCCACAGAAGCACTAAACAAAAGATACAATTTGCAACATTGCCTCTTCTTTGTATTGGAGTACATCACCACACTTGCACTTGTCAAACAACAGGCTGTAGATAGAAAGCAGCTGTTGCTCACTGTTTTGGAACTCCTGGTCATTCTGGCCAGTGCACCCACAGAGTGGGGAAGCCTGCCACGCTGTAGAAGTATAGCGGGACTAGAAGACCAAGCAAGGAAAATAAATCTGAAGAGAAGATAAATGTAAAGTGGAAAGGGACCTGGGATGCAATAGAAAGAGGGCAAATCATAAACAGAGAGGACAAAGTGATAGACTGTGAGAATAAAGCAGAGAGTGAAAAGGATTAGGTAAGGTGGCAAGACAATAGATAGAGCAAGGTTAGAGAGAACAGATTGCAGGGCATGGATCGAGGCTAGAGATGGAGAAAGTGCAGTGGTAACAGTGGGCCACCACCATAACAGAAATAGGGCTAACACATATTTATTTTCTTTACAAATGAAGCACTGCCTACTATCATATTACTGATTTTCTCTCTTGTACAGTCAACAATGACCGTTCACATTGTTTAAGTTATAATTTAGTTGTTGGTTGTTTGCAAACACTCAGTAACAAAATATAGACAAATAATTTCCCGTGACCATTTGAACACCATTTACCACATTAACAGTTGCCTTCAACAAAGAAACGCCAAAGTTCAGTGGGGAATGCCTACTACTGATTAAATGTGAAGCATGATCTTGTTTGGGAGATTACACATTTATATCCCTTGTCCAAATCAGAGAACAGAATCATCCAATTATCTCACAACAGGGTATCTTTCCCAATGGGGATGTTCTCTCAGTTTCTACAACTCAATTTAAAGGTTTATTGTACATCAATGTACACTGTTGAAAGTGGTCATGAAAGAATCAACTGAGCCTCAATATACCTGAAATGTAACAGGGCTCATGCATTGCACAAGGCATACATTCCCATATTTGTATATGTGCTTGGTTGGTTTTATTGCACAAAATGCACTAGTATAAAACCCCATATTTCGCAGTGTCAGATGGTACAGCAGTTTCAATATTTCAGCAAAAGGACTTCAGAATAACAACACCAAACCACCCTGCAGAGCTTAACAATTTACCTCTGATTATTACGCATTGTCTTCATGCAAGTTAAACAAATCTTAAGCATTCCAATTCAAGTGCCCATTGTTAGCTATACATTGTAGAGAACAGCTTCAACCATCTCTGCCTTCTGCAGACAGATGGTTTTACCAAACAAATTCTACATTCTTCACTACATAATTATTTTTCTCTAATCTTTACTGTCATAAATAAGCTTTATTGCGTGATTACTTAAAATCATTACAATAACAAACATTTAAAAGGATGTAAATATTATAAATGACCAAAAGTACATTCCCACATCAAAGTCATCATGTCTAGCTTTATATAAAACACTATAAGAATAAAATCAGCAAAGCAGATGTAGAGAATATACAGAAAAGCAGATGTAGAGAATATACAGAGATACATTTTTTCGTCATAAATCACTTTTTACCTGTGTATAAGCAATCAAAAATATCCACTCTCGTTGTAATTAAAACAACCAGCTCCTTTAGGATGTATACCTCTTAGCAAACCCATCACCATGAGATGAAACAAGGTGCGTTATCCAGCACTATCATAAAAAAAAACTAAAATCAATAAAGAAGTAAAAGTGCCAGTGCATTCCTTTATTCAAATCGTCCATTTAGGATAGGCAAATTAAGTCCATAAGTAATGCATACTATCTTTCAAATCATTTTCCTAAAATAAGCAATAACCATAGACTCAGTCGGGTACTATCTTAGTGCCACATTGACATGAGAGTCTAAAATAGATGACAGGGTGCATAGATAGTACATGCCATCATTGAAATTCATCATCACAGAATAAACAAGTAAAATGCAGGAGTATTACATACTATCTTTCAATTCATCCTCTTGAAATAGGGAGGGGATGCAAGGGGTCTTAATATACCCTTAAAAACAGAAAAGGAAGAGTAATAAAGTTCAAAGCTCAGAGCCCCCACACATATACTCACTGCAGTAGTCTAAGATTGATGTAAATGTAAAAATGCCTACATAATATATGCCATCCTATGGGATCATCCTCCTGAGATATACAAACATAGTGCGTAGTTAATACATACCATCTTTCCAATCATCCTATAAGAAAGAATAATGGGGTAATATAAGAGGAACTCAAAATAATCTTACAAACAGAGATGGTAATTAATGGTAGTGTTTAAAGCGTATACTTAATACAGGTCATCTACTTGGTCAGTACTCATAAGTATTGCTTATATGCAAACATTAGTAATAGACAGTTCCATCCAAGACAGAATAAGCAATTAGCTTAGAGGGAACAGACATTTTAGTAATAAAGTTCCTTTACGGGCAGAGCTGCCCCTGTCAATTGCTCACTTTTACTGATCACGCGCATCCTGTAGGGCCCTAAAAGTCCCAAAACAGGCCAGCTCCATAGGGGCCAAAACTATAAACATGTACTTTAGACCTTCTTTGCATGTTCTCAGACCATGTTTAAAAAATAGAGACTTAAATAGTAAGCGTCTTTCAGTGGCCAGGCCCGGGCAGCAGCATATGAGATGGATTATTGTTTCAGTATAGTATTCACACAAAGTGCATTGTTGCTGATAGCCGTGTGGAAACTTCCAATGGCGTCTGTACTCCCAGGCCGGGAGAGTTAGGAGCCTCATCCGCAAAATACTCTGGAACGCATGAACACCCAATGCAGCTTTTAAGTATGGTTGGCATCTTATGGTCAAATATGACTCCACCAGACCATCGGCGCCACTGCTATTTCTGATACTAGCAATATCAATTTATGTTGAGGCTCAGCCCCCATGCTCCTTCAGAGTCCTTTTTAGAAGGGTCATTGTTATAAGAGCTTTTAGCGCATAGGAAGGAGCCATGTTCAAAAGTTCCTCTGCGCTCCTTAGATAAGTAGCCCAATTACTGGAATTATCTGTAAAAATTACGTTCAAGGACCCCCCTCAGGCTATCAGTGTTGGCCATGCAAACTTGATAAAACTTAATTACATCCATTTTGCATTCAATGTCCATCCTTATTAAGTCAAATTCCAGGCGAACCCCTGTGTGTCTAGACGATCTAGGAATCAGAAATGTTTTCTTGTAGGCTTTTACCTGACACTTTTCAAGCAATGCAGTAAGCCTGCCAGGGTATGCAAGATGCGCATAGGAGATTGTTGGTTATAACTTTGCCTTAATGACTCTCCTAACTGCCTCTGAAGTCAGGGATTCCAGCTGATGTTAAAGTTTGGATAGGGCATAGGTAATTCTCTCCACTTTCGCTGCCAATGCTGCTGCCTGATATGAGATTTTCCCTGACTTTGATATCCAAACTCCAAGGTAATGATATTTGGTTTCTGTCTCTATTTTTAGCGGGCCAAGGTTCCAATCTATTTGATAATTTTTGGTTTGGTGGCAAAAAATCAAAACTTTAGTTTTAGCCGCATTTGACCGTAATGCAATTTTTACATTGTAGCCATGCAGTACATCCACCTCCTTTTCAGCCCTATCCGAGTCTGGGCAAGCAGAACCAAGTCGTCAGCATATTGAATTATAGGGAGCACAGTCTTACCCAATTGTGGGGGGGATGTATTTCCTTTAAGCAATTCTGTGCCCGGGTCAGCCGTATAATGGTTAAAAAGAGTGGGGACAATAACACAGACTTGCTTTAAGCCTCTATTAGGATAAGTGTTCTTTGTTACATGTGTTTGGGTTATCTTAATTTACACCCATGTGTTGGAATATAGCACAGTTATAGATGCCAGCAACATTTTGGGTATCCCCCATGCAGCTAGTTTTTTCCAGAGAATGTGGGACTCAACGCCATCCAAAGCCTCCCTGTAACCTACAAAGCAAGCGAAGAGAGGCTGGGATGAGAACTTCTGTGCCTTTTGACCCAAATATGAGAGGGCAAGAACATTGTTTATTGTAGAAGAGCAAGATCTCGCTTCTTAATTTTAAGTAATCTTTACTAGAAACAGAAAGACTACATAGTTTCATATTTTACTTTCCGTTTTCAACAATCGTTTCCCTGTTTGAAAAGAAAAAGTGCCTGGTAAAAATGCATGTAATGTAAAAATGAAACTATATGGCCACGGGTGGCAGTCACACATGAAACATGAAATGTTTTCAGATATGTGGAAACTTTGAATGCCGGAGATAGGTTTTTCCAAAGAATGGTTTCGCTTTTTCTTTTTTCTATTAAGAGATGGAGAGGCAGAACAGAGAGAGCAGGAGGAACTGGGAGAAGCAAATTAAAACTCGGCTAAAGTGGCATTGTTATTAAAGAATACGGGAAGTCATCCAGATGTATTGTAATTGTACTCATTAGCGTTTAGTAAATCCCTGGGCCTAGTTAAGAATTTACCTGAGGGGGATCCCTAATGACTGCAAATAATAAGGTTGACAACCATCAAGATCTGAAGCTACAGCTTTCTTGTGCAACAATCTATTCAAAAATATTTACAAAGTAAGCTTGTATATTCCCCATTCTTCGAGATAAAAGTTAATTGATGTATCTGTACTAAATCCTAATTGTGATTTTTGGCACCTCAAGCCCCTCTTATTAGCACTATGAATTAGATTGAAAAAAAAAACAAATCTACTCTTTTAGATACGCACCTATGTTTCGCTCCAGATTGTCAAATTTATGAAATTCTGAAATAAATTCCTTAAGTACCCTTTGGAAGTATTCACAATCATAGGCAATTAAAGATGCATAATTGTATGTGGTGTAGTGTGCATGCGTAAATGATTCAGTAATGATTAGAATATTTTACTACTGTGGTCACAGTCTTATGTATGGAGTATAAATCCACAAATTTCTGTATCCTGACCATTTAAGGACAGGCCTCTTTAACAGCCCCTCACCAGGCTTACATCTGCCATCAAATATTTCAAATATGAAGCAAGAGAATGATATAAATCTTAGTACACAGGATTTGCACTGAAACCCATAATTTCATTTGTAACTCTTGAACAGTGCATTTGTTTGAACATTGCCTGTGACATGTTCCAACGTTTGTGAGATTAGTTCTAAAATGGCATTCTACTTCCCTAGACATTATTGGAGGCCTTTGATAAATAGTTATTATAAGCCCACATATGTAAACCCAAACACACACTTAATGTAATACTTTCTTGATTTTGCCTTCTTGTTTTCTCCCACTGTTCAGTAGGGTTTAGCTAGTAATGGTTAAGTATGCTTATATCTACCCTTATCTAAACTATGCAGGCTTTGTCTTTTGACTCCTTTGTGTTGTTTTTTGCAAGTTTAATTCTTGAATTTACATAGTTTATGTTAGACCTGACAGCCTTAGGGTGGTCACCCCTAACTTTTTGCCTGCCTCTCTCCACTTTTTAGATACTGTTTTTGCTGGTTTCAAGCCTCTGCAAACTTTACCACTGCTAACCAGTGCTAAAGTGCATATGCTCTCTCCCTTTAAACATGGTAACCTTGGATCATACACCATTGGATTATTTAATTTACTTACAAGTCCCTTGTAAAGTGCACTATGTGTGCCCAGGGTCTGTAGATTAAATGCTACTAGTGGGCCTGCAGCACTGATTGTGCCACCCACTTAAGTAGCTCCTTAACCTTGTCTCAGGCCTGCCATTGCAAGGCCTGTGTGTGCAGTTTCACTGCCAATTCGACTTGGCATTTGAAAGTACTTGCCACGCCTAAAACTCCCCTTTTTCTGCATATAAGTCACCCCTAAGGTGTGCACTAGGTAACCCCTAGGGCAGGGTGCTGTGTAGGCAAAAGGCAGGACATGTACCTATGTAGTTTACATGTCCTGGTAGTGTAAAACTCCTAAATTAATTTTTACACTGCTGTGAGGCCTACTCCCTTCATAGGCTAACATTGGGGCTGCCCTCATATATTGTTTGAGTGGTAGCTGCTGATCTGAAAGGAGTAGGACGGTCATATTTAGTATGGCCAGAATGGTGATACAAAATCCTGCTGACTGGTGAAGTTGGATTTAATATTACTATTTTCGAAATGCCACTTTTAGAAAGTGAGCATTTCTCTGCACTTAAATCCTTCTGTGCATTACAATCCACGTCTGGCTGGGTTTAGTTGACAGCATTCACTCAGACACACCCCAAGCACAGGATACTCAGCCTCACTTGCATACATCTGCATTTTGAATGGTTCTTCCTGGGCTGGGAGGGTTGAGGGCCTGACAGTTGCATGTCAAAGGATAGTAGCCTGCCCTCACACAGAGGACTGCCTCACCCCCTACTGGGACCCTGGCAGACAGGATTGAACTGAAAGAGGACCTTGTGCACTTCTAAGCCACTCTTTGAAGTCTCCCCCACTTCAAAGGCACATTTGGGTATTTAACAGGGCCTCTGTCCCTACCAACTCAGACACTTCCTGGAGAAGAGAACCTGAACCAGAACCTACATCCTGTCATGAAGACCTGCCTGGATCCCTAAAGGATACACCTGTCTGCTTTCTGTGAATGACTGCTGCCTTGCTGTTGCCCTGCTGCCTTGCTGCTCTCTGGCTTTGGTGAAAAAGTGCTCTCCAAGGGCTTGGATAGAGCTTGCCTCCTGTTCCCTGAAGTTTCATGACCAAAAAGATTTCATATCTACAAGAAGGACTCCTTATGCAGTGAAATTCGACACACAGCCTGCCAGAAACAACGCACAGCCTGCACCGCCGGTGAAAAATTCACCGCATGCCGAACCGGAAAGACTCAGCCCGACTTCGCATCGAGAAGATCGACGCAGCGCCAGTGTAGTGACCGGAAATTCTATGCACGGCCCACCGGATCGACGCATAGCCGAGCTGGAATGACACAGCCTAACTTCCAGAGATGAATCGATGCAGCGCCTGCAGTGCGGTAGAAAGTTAGACACAACGCCCATCGAATCGACGCAGCTCCTGTGACATCATCCTGCCAGCACAGGAAATCCATGCATCGTCCCTGGGGCGTCCGAAAACCCCGCAACCCGAAGAGGATCCACGACCGAGTGGCGGAAATTGACGCACAGCCGTCCCTGCGTGAAAACTAAATGATGCATCGCCATGTGCGGCCTAAGAAATCGATGCACACCCCTTTGTTTCCACGCATCTCCTCCTCTTCGGTTCTTTGCGGAGATTTTGCACGCGAACCAGGTACTTTGTGCTCGAAAGAGACATTTATTGCTTTTAAAAGACTTGAGAAACTTTATATCCCTTTTACCGTGATATCTCAACATATATTTATTGCATGTTAATCGTTTTGACCTGCAATATTATATATGTTTCTTAACACTGTGTGGTGTATTTTTGTGGTACTATACTGTGTTATTGCATGATTTATTGCACAAATACTTTACACATTGCCTTCTAAGTTAAGCCTGACTGCTCAGTGCCAAGCTACCAGAGGGTGGGCACAGGATAATTTGGATTGTGTGTGACTTACCCTGCTAGAGTGTGGGTCCTTGCTTGGACAGGGAGTAACAGTTTAATTAAAAGGGAAACCAAGGATTTTTTAGAGATCACTGGCACAATCTGTGTCAGATTATTTGTTAAGAAAACTCAGGTAGAGTACATTAAGGTTCCTTCTAGTTTGCACTCCTATTTTGGCACTGACATCCTCACTTTACTACTAAGTGTTATTAAACTGTACATGCCGAGGTAGTAATGAATATTTGACTTAGTGGTGTATCAAAGGCACCATGGGCCCTTATGCAAAAAAATAAAATTGCACTCTCTGCCACTTTGGTAGTAAAAGACATGTATAATTGGGGTGCAACAGCCGTGGCACATGTACGCACTTTGTTGCGTCCATGTGCCACTGCTGCTGCTGCTGCACCATTAATAGATACGCTTTTGAAGTGACAGACTGCACATTTCATTAGAGCACTGACAAAAATGTGTACCTTTATTTGAGCACGTTACATAAATATTTGGCCAGCATGTCATAAACGTGGATTGTGTTTGGTTATCACAACAGTTCAGGAAATATAAGAATGAAAAATAGACAAGAGCAGTCTTATAAGAGGATCCAGAAAGTAGCAACTATACCCAGGCGTTAGGAACAATTTAGCGTGTTTAAACTAGATCTCATTTAATATTTTCACTGACATATATTATACAGGCGTTGACAGGAAAAAACTGCATCAGAAAATGTATGGTAAATAAGGCAATGGCCAGTGGTCTTTAATAGTTTCCGAAGGAGTTGGCTGAGGCACCACCATTGGTAACTTTGTGGTTTCCCAACCAATACATTACATGTGTCTGCTTAGATCTGGGATGTTGGGCATACTACTGATTTTTGGCAGATCCCTTAATGATCCTACTTCTTAATGATTCCTTTAGGCCTAATGATTGGCTGTAGCACTACTCACTAGCCTCCTCTCCCACTGCTACTGTTTAATTTGGGGGAGGACTGGGATGGAGACCTTATCAGCAAAGCTGGTGGTTCTCTTTCGTTTCCCCTCCTTCACCCTGCTGCCCCTTATATGGGTGGTTGAACACAACATTTGATTTCATATTGCCTATGAAGAGTAGTTTGGTACATTACTCTCACTATGGGCCTGAAAGTGCCTCACTTTCAACTCACTCTGTGGGCCCTGATTACCCTAAGAAATTCCCCTCTCCTTACTAACCATGCAGTCATAGCTAGGCGGGGCAAACCTTGACGTTCTCTGTGATGTAGGCAGGTGGGAACATTCTCCCAGCCACAAGATTGTGACCCCACTTCCATTGTTCTTTTGGTGGAACTGGTCTGCTGCCTGGTGGTGGAATATCTTGGCCTGATAGCACAAGTTGTGGATCTGTAAATCAGGTTGGTTTTCTACTTTGTGGCCTGGCAAGCACACTTTGAACTGAGACCAATTGGGAGCGGTAAAGTTCTGAGTGATTAACAGAAGAGCTGCTTCCTTATAAAGTATAAATAGTGTTCTTCCTGATAGCCCATACGTGTTTGTTAAAACATACTTTTGTTTCCCTTCGACCTCCATCATTATCCGTAGCCACTATCCCATTTCAAGTTAACAATAGTGTATGACTCAAGGAAATCACTAAAAGTGACAGGTTTCAACTGAAGTTTATCACTGAAAAAAGGACTATAAGACCACGGTTCAAGGGCTGTTGACATTGTGCAAAATGGAAACTCATGACAAAATATTCTATTTCATCCCTAGACTGACTCAAAGCCATGCTAATCACTGAAGTTCAACAGAATCACACCTCTTCTTGATAACTTAGTTATCACTTGAATCTCACTCATCCTACAAAATTGTGTGCATCAACTACAAAGTACTACTTCTAATCTCTACTCAAATTGTCAAACGTTTCAGGTGGTAATAAATAAACCCACACTACATCTTGAGACCATGCAACTCAATAAAATGACCACCCTCAACATGACTTCTTGGGCTATGACCCAAGACTTTGGAATGCCCTCTCCACCCATGTAAGACTTGTTCCTTCTGTTTTTTTTTAAGGTAAATCAGGTTTATTAAAATCAAAATACATATGGATCTCATAATAACAATACAAGATGTCTCTCACAGCGATAATGATTTATACTTGAAAGGAATTATAAAAGCTGTTTAACATTTTAAAGTGTGAAATGGAGGAAAACAATAAAAAAAATTTACAAAACAGTGAAAATAAGAAAGATACTATGGGTATTGAAAAGCTAAAAAAACAGTGATATTCAGTAAAGCATAAAATTGAGCAAAAAATTAAATTCAATTAAGAACAGAGAAAACAAAGAATTCATGGTGGCTTAAAATTCTTAGATAATGTACAATTAGTGGAATTACTAGCAACAGCATTCAGATAGATCAGTCAAAGGTAACCAATACAGATCTCTATTTATGGGAGGGCAGCATAAAGTGGTAAAAGCAACATCTAGTCTATGGTAGTGGCAGACATTATACCACCAAGCCTTATAGGAAATGTTGGATGAATGTTTCCAATTAAGAATCATTTGCTGAAAGGCTAAAGCTAACATGAGATCCATCAACTTTATATTATCATCATCTGAAACAATGTCAGCAGAGAGGATACCTAGAAAAAGCACTGAGTGAGATAATTGGGATCGTAAATGAAAAATGTAGGTAAGCTGATGCCCAACGTTTCTCCAGAAGGAGACAGTGGGGGAACATTCAAAGAGGATATGCATAAGGTCTCCCTTTGGGCTATCCCAAGACCAACAATTTGAAGTTGAAGATACAGAAAATGTAACTATAGTAGAGGGGGTAAAATAAAGTCTGTGGTAAAGAAAGAAAAGTGACTGTGTGGTAGAAGCTGATCTTGATATTCTATAAGATCTATGCTATATCTTATTCCAGAAGGGAATAGTCCAGGAACAACCCAAATCCAATTCCCATTGAGATTCAATTTTAGATTTAGGCCGTGTCAAAACAGGAGATTGAAAAGTTTATAAATATTTGATGCCTTAGGAAATGAGGTAAGAAAGGAGGACGAAGAAAAGGGTAATTCCGAAGAAGAAGAAGGAAGGGAAGGCAATGAAAAAAGTACATCAAGAATAATATTAATAAGAAGAAGATATTTAGGCATAAATGAATTAGGACAATGAAATAGAAGTTGGAATTGTGAAAATGAAAGTGGAATATCGTTGGAAAAGAAATCTTTACCCACGCTATGTCTCTTTGTCTCCAGGATTTCCAAAATAACGTATTTTTTATTGATAGTGATGAGACGATTATGCCAAATAGGGGATTTCAGAAAAGAGGAATAAGTGACGGTTGGAGGTAAATAGTGAGAACGCAGAAGAGCACAAGTATGTTTAAGAAGCGGGGAGGAGATAAGCGAAATATTATAAGAAAAGGATACCACCTCACGAGTAGATTAAGGTAGAAGAAAAGAGCATTCAATATCCAACCATAAGGGAGTAAACACTGAGCTTGACAAAGAGATCTATCTAGAAGCTTGATGCAAACAAAAGGATTTATGATGTAGTCTGAAATCAGGAAAATTGGCTCCCCCCTCCTGTTTAGAATGGCGAAGGTGACAAGAGAAATTCTAGATTTCTTAAAAGTAACAGGCAAAGGAATCGGAATCATGGATAGGATATATAAAATGTTAGGAGAAATCATCATTTTGATAGTCAAGACAACCCCACCAAGATAAAAATAAGGGATCCCATAACAAAAGGGACCTATCAACTTTCTCTAAAGCGTCAGAGATATTTACTTCAATGGACTTTTTAATGGAAGAGGTGAACCAAATACCTAAATATTTAATCTTGGAAGTATTCCAATGAAAGCCAGTAATATCGAACGATGATCTAAAACAAAATTTTGTTAGAGGAAGGATTTCAGTTTTATCCGAATTTATCTTATAACCTGAAATCAAAGAAAAGTCTTCTATCTCCCGAAGTAGAGATGTAATCGAGAGTTCAAGGTTTAAAATCAATAAAAGTATATCATATGCATATGCCATTAATTTTAAGTGTTCTCACCATATTGGAAGCCCTCAATTTTAATGTTATTTCTAATACAGGATAGAAAAGGCTCCAGGGCTACGATAAATAGGAGTGGAGAAAGCGGACACCCTTGACCAACGCCTTGACGTAATACAAAGTATCTGGACAATTTCCAATTCACCAATATCCATGCCATTGGGGATTGATAAAGCACAGAGATAAATTAAATTAAATGAGGCCCTAAACCATGCCAGGCTAAAGTTTTTAATAGAAAAGATCACTCTAACTGATCAAACGCTTTCTCAGCATCTATGGAAATTGCTGCTAAAGAGTAGGAAAGAGCGGAAAGCTTTGCTGAGTACATTGAAGAATGTCCTAGAATTGAGACTTGTTCCTTCTTTAAAAATATTCATATCTGTGCAGAATGGCAGTTTACTAAATTTGAGCAAGTTTTACTATCGGTATGATAATCTCTCGCTATGACTTTATGAAATCACTGTGAATTTATTTGACTTTTCCGAGATATATTTAATGTCTGTCTCCTCATTCCTGTAACATTTACACACTTTAGCACAAAAGATTAGTATTGCTTAGATATAAGGCCTGCTAGTCACGCCAAATCCTTACACTCTAGTTTTCTGATCACTTTCCCAGGAGTGGCCTGCGGGGCTTTGTTGGGGCGGGGCAGCGCACGGGGGAGGAATGGAGGCAGACTGGGAGCCTGTGTCTGCCCTCTGCAGCCCAGCGACTGTGTTGCTGGGCTAGAGAGCCTGCTGCTCATGTATGTTTGGACGGCCCTCGCCGGCCGGCCAAACATACATGCATACTGAGGGGAGTGCACAGTGTACTCCTACTCCCCTCATCATCCCCAATGCCCTGTTCTTTAATGAACGAAACAATAATAAACATGTTTTATTATCGTTTCGTTTGTTAAAAGATTTGCAGCGGCTGCTGCTGCGGGCAGGGGGGCCAACACTCCTCCGCCCTAACGGAGGAGCCGCGCCTGCACTTTCCTAATCGTGACCACTCTCCAAGTTCGCTGATGACCTCCGTGAACACAAAGCTTTGTGTCTATTTTCTAGTCCCTATTGCTATATGTTACTTATCGGTATGCATATTATCTGATATTTTTCAGTTGATGTAAAAAAAATTTTTGGGTAAAGCAAACTGCCCCCATTTGGTGTTTAGAATTGCTATGCCATATGTGAATAAATAAAAAGAAAAGTGGGCCAATATTATTAGTACCAAATAAGAACATGCACATAGATGCAACATTTAGTTAAAATAGCACCGTATGTGTATGTCAACTAGGTTGTTGACACTGTCCAAAAGAATGCACAATTTACGTACGGTCCTTGAGCCAGAGACCAATACCTCATAGTAGGGATGTGCATGCATTTTAGCTCCCCTCACCTCAACTGTTCAAGAGACATTTGCACGTTTTACCATCTTGTGCTACGAGTTCAAACAAGTCCAGTAAATATGGTGGAAAGTGCTGACTTTGTCCTTCTGTTACCAGCAGCCCTTCTTGTATATTCAGATTCTGGTATATTCATTTGCCGGATGATAATCTAAGGTATATCTTTTGGAAAAATTGTTCCCGTTATTACTACACACCTCCCTTTGACACAAAGTAACATTTCAGGCAAATGTCACTAGGGCATGTGCAGCGTGCCTGTACATCCTGGTATTTTTGCTGCATCCGCTGGTATTCATCAGAGATGTTTGTAATTGTGCCAAAGGGAACAAGTATCTGCTAATGTTGTTACAGACATTTAATCTCCACAACGATCACCAGTTCAAAATGAAGGACTGATCTTCACATGTCAACATTTCCAGAAATTGAGAATATTGGGAAAAGGATAATGTTATAATTTTCTTGTCCTGCCAAAAACATATGGACATGCCTGTTTTATAAGGGGCACATTTTTTCACATATTGTAAACAATGCATGTAACATCTTGATGCCCACACTAGTTTTTTTCTGATCATTCAGCTTCTAAATTTTGATTTTGGTATAAGCTCATCTTTCTTTTCGTGTTTACTGTGATTCATGCCAGGATGAAAAAAAAGAATCAGTTTTTACTTTCACTGTTGAAGGTTATATGAGCAATAGCTTCACAGGTTTTGTGTCATAATAGAGTTTGAAGTCATTAATTCTGCATGAACTGCATGAACTTTGGAAAGAATATGATGTAATTTCCCTTCTATATGTTCCATTAAGCATGATATAGTGTTTGTTATAAAGCTGATGTATTCGACAGAGATGAGTAACTCCTTTAGTGCTCTCAAAAAGAGGACAGGGGCGGTGTTTAAAATGAATTACAGCTTAGCAAGAACACTAAGCGTCATTTGGAAGTGGAAACATTTTAACATTAGCTGTGTTTAAAATTATACTGTATGAAAGATAATGTCTTCCTCTTTTGATTAAGAAGGTAGGAGCAACGGCTTGTTAGCTAGACAGGCAGTAGGTTAAAAAAATGGAAAAAACAAACTGGCGATATTGCAGGGCTCATACGTTTACTCACATAACACAAGTTTTAGGCTACTAGCTACATAACTACATGCCTCTCGTGATCTATTCTAGGTTTATAACACAATTTAGGGCAGATTTACCAAACCATTGTGAATGTGCAAAGGGCATGTACACAGTTTAACACGATTGTAGCTGATCAGAGCAATGTACAGTGATATTTGTGATAGCTTTGAACAGATTGCAAACTACTTCACTGGTAAAATCAAGCAGATTTATGACTCTTTAGCAGGTACATCAGACTACCTTGTGATCATGAAATTCAGGGAAATAGATAGGAGGCCCGATATAATGCTATCATCTTTTCCAACAATGGATAAAGTTGATGTTTTAAAGGTAGCAAGAACAATAAAATCAGGATCCCCTCTGATCCTGCTCCATTGAATATTCTATTGCAAGGTGGAGAGGTCATAACTTATGCTTTAGTTGCTTTAAACAACTCCTCGCTGGAATCTGGCCTAGTGCCTGCCACCTTAAAACATATTATCATTCGGCCTTTCTTGATAAAAGTGTCTTCAGATCAAGCCAAGCTAGAAAACTATAGGCTCATCTCTCTACTGCTCATGATATGTAAAGTCCTGAAGAAGTTCTTGAATGGTTTTCTCTCTAACTTTCTGGAATCTAACAATCTGCTGCATCATACACAAAGTGGTGACCCCACAGGTTGTTGCACAGAGACACTTCTTCCACAGGTACAGAGGATATAAAAAGAACGTTGGACAATGGAGGGTCTGCTGCACTCATCCGTCTGGATTTGAGTGTGGCCTTTGACACAGTATCACATGCAGTCCTGAGAGATAGGATGAAAGCATTAGGAATCACAGGGGCAGCTCTAAAATGGTTAAAAACCTTTGTTATCAATAAAAACTTTCAAGTAAGTGAAGAGCCTTATCTGTCAAGTGTGCATAAGTTGGACTGTGGTGTGCCTCAGAGTCCATCTCTGAGCCCAACACTTTTTAATATATATGTGTGCCCACTCTCTGACATTATTTGTTCTAATGGATTGACAATGCCTTGGGTAATTAAGATTCCTTAGCAAAATGTTAAGATGGCTCGCTTTAAAATGTAGAAGGATGGTGGTTGAAGGCCTAATCCTATTACGTCTTGACTATGGGAATTTGATGTACCTGGGAAGCCCAGAATGTGTTATAAAAAGGCTCCAAGTGATCAAAACGAGGCAGCACGAGTATTGCTAAGGCTGCTGAGAAACAGTTCTGAGCGCTTGGCCTTAGCTGGTTTACATTGGCTACCGATTGAGAGAAAGAGTTACATTTAAAACCTTATGTATTGATCATAGACTGAAGTCCTCAAAAGACACTCATATTCTTCAGCATATCATCACTCCACATGTAGCCTCAAGAGCATTAAGGTCAAACATTCTCCCTCTTTTGGAGGTTCCTAGATTTAGGAGAGAAAGAGGAAGAGATCGATCATTTGCACACTGAGCATCCCAACTTTGGAACTCTCTCCCAGCTCCAGATGAGAGTGAATTGCAATCTTCTAAGTTTCAGGAAACAATTAAAGACACATCTTTTTGCATAATTCTGACAGCAGCTGTTTTCAATTGCTTTATCTGTCAGCGCTAGGAAACCCGTTGTTGGGTAGCTGTTCGCTCTTTGTAAGATGAAATAACATACCATAACATACAATAGTCATTTCTTTCATTGTGACATTGGTCATGATCCTGTGGAAGAAGATGAGAATGGCAACAGAGGAAGAGGTATTAAAACTCAAAAGGAGGACGCCTACAGACATTTATAGAAATAAAAAGATACATCTTTCTCTGAAACTCATAACAGTGAGTAGCACAAAATATATCACCATCAAAATTGTGGCCAAGTATCCAGAAAGTTGCTATGACTCCTACATCTTCAGGAGAAGCGACTTCTGGTATGAGCTACTACATGAACAACACAGCAATGTATGACTACTGAACAAGTCTCATAGAAGGCATGGGAAAACCAAACCAATATTGTCATATGTCCTATGACGGACACCTGTCCTGGCCATGTGCTGTGATTTCACTTTGCTCCAGGGTACTGAAGTCAGATTTTGATGTCTACACCAGTCAGTGATGCTTTCCACTATGACTTCTCAAAACTCTGCAAGTGTCTGTGCACTATCCTCAGCATGGCTAGAAGCTGAGTGCTGTATATTAACCTGGAGGAGGAGAAGGATAAAGACTCCATGTGTCAGGCTCTTGAGCTCATAATAAGGAGTGCAAATAATGAGTCAGTGCAGCAATGTCATGCACATAGAAAGTAATAAATAGACAAGTGTAAGAAATTGGGTTGTTGATTGAGTAGTGTGTTAGCCTTGCTCAAACAACAGCCACAATCCCTGTCAAAGTGAACCACAAAATTCACTAAATTAACCTGTGCTTAACCCACTTGTAGCTTGGCAGAAAAACAGCCATGCTTAACTTAGAGGTAATATGTAAAGTATGTTTGCAACATACAAAGAGTAATAAAGTGACAACACAATGTGAGAAAAATCCCACAGCAATTTAGAAAATGAGAGTCAATTTTAATAAGTAATTTGACTCCAAAATGACAAAAATGCCAATCATTACAACTGGACTTATGAATTTTTACATTTTAAAGTAAAAACTAGTGCCTAAAAGATCAAAGGCCCTACCCTGGACAGCTAGACGCACAAGGCCAGGTCAAAGTTGAAAAATATGGCTGACCGTGATAGAGCACAGGTCTGATACAAGTAGTGGATTGGGGCCAGTCAACGCTCACCTTTGTACTTGGAGGAATTTTCGTGAAATAGTGTCTGAGAAGGTAGAGATTTAGCGACACAAGACTGCAGGCTGTGTCCACGGAGGAGGCGCCTACATTTGGGAGCCGCTGGATGAAGAGTTTGCAGAGAAGGTTTCTACATTCAGCCTTTCCAGCAGGACAAGGCTAGAGGCTATTGCAGACGAGGGCTTGTGGCGACCATATTCCCATTCTGTAAAGGACTGCTAAACAGGATTTGCAATTGCAGGGATGAACGTAGCAGCAGCTGCTGTAAAGTTAGACCAACCTGTGATTTACCTTGGCCGATAGACAAGCAGGTTGGTACCTGTCTGCTCTCACTTTTCACAGCAGTTTTCAGCCAACAATGTTTTAAGACCCACATTTTGGATTTTAGCTGTTGAGTTACCTTTAGCACCACGTCTAAGGGTCCAGGACTGGGGAGGCATCACTTGGAGGGTCAGGACTCACTCAGGCTGGCTCCAGGTGCATGTTCAAGATGTTTGGAGCCTTTTCTGTTGCTGATGCTCTGGTTATTTCTTTGAAGCAGGAGAAGTGTCTGGAGATCTTTCTTTGAAGTGCTTGGAATTTCCTTCCTCCCCTTCTCTAGCTCCAGCCTGACTGAAAGCACAGTGAAGTGGTGCAAAGTCCTTGGTGTAAAGTGGTGTAAGTAGTATAAAGTCAGGGCACAGCCTATTGAATTCCTAGTGAGCCTGTGCCCTGCTCCACCTCCCCATTCTGCCATTGATGGCCCATCCAGGCAAACCTAATCCCTCTATTGTGTGTCTGTATGTGAGCTATAAACATAGTCCAACTGCAACTACACTGAGTCATGTGACCTAGGAACAGTCTATAGGCGCAAAATAGCTAGGGCAAGAAAGTGCCAACTTTTTAGCTCCATCGTCTGTTGTTTAAACTTTAAAAAAAAGGCATTTTCAAAAATGTTAACTTAAAATCCTTCTTTACCATTAAGCAGGATGTATAATTAAAATTTCTTAAACTTCAAGCATTAATTTCCTACCTGCTCCTAATCAAAAGTTAGTACTTATTAAATATAATAATAAGGTAACCCAATGTTACCATATGGAAGAGGTAGGCTTTGCAATAGTGAAAATCGAATTTAGGATTGTTTCACCACCAGGACATGTAAAACGTATAAGTATAGGTCCAACTGTCTATTTACAATATACACTGCCCTATGGGCTGCCTAAGGCTTACCTTAAGTTTGACATATATGTAATAAAAGGGCATCTAAGACTTGGCAATGGGGAATTTTGCCAAGTCGAATTGTCCGGTTATTCCTGCATTCAGGTGCAGTGACAGACCTGGGACATGTTTTTAAGGACAGCATAAGTGGGTGGCACAATAAGTGCTGCAGGCACACTAGTAGAAAAGGTAAATGACCAACAATCGAATAATCTGTGAAAAAAGACCTTATAAGTAATTTACCTGCACTATCTGTCCCAAACAGTGACAGCAGGGAATAAATTACACCTATGTCAAATGATATTCTAGAGAAATTAATTAAAAAGAAAAAGGCACACAGAACAAATTTATAATTATTCCTTGTATTAAGTCCATATGATTACGGGGGTACAACACAAGAGATTCCTTGAAAACATTAACTGTGTCAGGCCAGTTAAAATGTTAAATTGAGAGAGTCAAAGTCATGGTCGTGGTCTATCGTAGTTGGTTTGAAATTAGGTCTTAGGTCCCTGTGTCTCTGAACAGTGACTTTCATTGGTGCTTTGCTGTTTCTTAGCTCTTTTTTTACCTTGCTGGCTTAAAAATCCATATCTTTCCATTCCATGTCTTCCCTTTAAGAAAAAATGATGCTAATTATTAAACATTTTTTAGTTTCCTAAATTGGTTTGAAAGTGCTTTTTGTTGTGTTCTTAACTTTAACTTGGTACTGCTTGAACTTACCACACATTTCTCCTGGCGACTGCCTGCTTCTTGAGCCAAAGCTACCAAGAGTTAACCAGAGAGTCACTAAAAGCTACATTGTGACCTAACCAGATTATGGTTACTAAATTGGTAAGGGTACCCTAGTCCTAAATTTGATACCCGATTTCTTATCATAATACGTTTTTAGTATGGATTGTTAATATAAAAAATAAACAATAGAGTATTCCAACTCTCAATATTAAATCTCTACATGTGCAGATATAGGGCTTTATTAGGACCCTGGCGGTCCAATGACACAATACGACTGTGACAGTAGCACCACAGTCGGACCACCAGCACCACCACTTTTCATTGACACAACGGTGTGGTGGTGCTGGCGGTCCTAATCTGCCAGGACAGCACTGCAAGCAGCGCTGTCCTGGGGATTACGACTCCCTTCTCCGCCAGCGGTTTCATAGCGGTAGCACCTCCATAAAGCGGCTGGCAGAGACCGGGTGCAGGGCCCCCCTGGCCAGCCCTGTCTCAATGTTCACTATCGGCTTGCCCCCCTTATACACTACAGCATTGCTGCCGACTCTATTACGAGTTAAAGACAACGCTGTACGCCGTTTCCCACTGGGCCAGTGGGCTGAAACTCTGTTTCCTCCCGCTGACCCAGCGGGAAACTCGTATTGGTGCCACACTGGTGGCAACCTACCCATCGGGACTTTGGCAGACGGGCTTTTCCATCCACCGAAGTCATAATGACCCCCATAATTTTGTTACAGATTGTGATACCATTTCTTGTTCTAACATAATATAATACACACATGTTACAAGGTTTGTAGTATCCTGCTTTAACAACGTGGTCATCTGTTTAGCCTTCTTTCATAAGCATATTCCCACATTTCTTGTCTGTGCAATGATCTCCTTGTATCCTATTCTTAACCTTAGGGCAGGGGAGGCAACCAATATAATCAATATAATCTTTCTCTATCTTCAGTACTTGTACACAAGCATACAGACCAATTTGCTGTAATAAGAACTGATGCCATACATCTAGAATGGTCATGGTATCCACCAAACAAAGCTGTCCTTAAATTATCATTTGCCAGGAAGCCCAAGTCTTTTCCAGATTTAGCTTCTGCTCTTCTTTTTTTCTGTCAGACCTTCATTATTCCAGAAGATTCGCAAACAAATGCACCACTGTCTCAGAACTAAAGGAGAAGCTTCAACTTAGTGGTTGGCGATCGCGAAAGACAGTCCTGGCTGTCTATCAGCTGAGTAAGTGCAAGGTGCAGAAAGTGATTTTAAGAGGAAGAACATCTGAGGGAATTTGAGCATGATTAATGTATACCCATGGTTGCAGGTAATGGGTACCAGCCTTCATTTTTGGAGACCAGGACCTAATTTTCAGCATCCAACCTAGACCCAGGAAAAGAGACTTAAGGGCAGAAAAGTGAGAAAGGAAGTCGAAGCAAAAGATAGTCAAATAGGGATAAAAGGAGAATGAAAAGGAACCAGCAGCAGTGAGTTAAGGATAATGGAAGTGTAAATTTGTGGAAGAAAGAGAAATGTGATTGAATCAAAAAGAATCAGCCTTGGTATTTGCAGCACTGGCATTTGCCGGTGTTAGAAGATGGTTCTTGAGAACAAATTTGGCTCTTGCAGTTATTATTATGTTTTTACACAATAGGCACTGGTCTTCTCCATCCTTTGTCATAACAGAAAAACTAGCTGTACAGTCAAAGAGTCAAACTGACTTCTGTGACTAGTTCTGATTAAAAGGTGTGGACATCGGAGCCCCCTTTCCAATGTGCCAAATCCTTTGAAGAAGAAGGACTTATCTTTTAGTACTCCTGCATCAACCTAACAAGGAAAAACATGCACTGATAATGGAAATTGTTCTTGAGATTGGCCCATATCTGCCTTGCATAGAGAAGAAGAGGATTTGCCAGAGAAAGAGCTTGTACTACTTGTACTTGAAAAGTCATTTTATATCTGCTTGCCTAAACACACTTGCAATTATTTTTATATTTGCTTAAAGTACTACCAAACATCTATATTATTGCACATTATCTAACATTTTAAAAGTACAGCTATTTTTGTATTTCAGTTTTGTACACTGAACATCTAGCCTTGCTGTTCAACCAGTGCCGGGATATGCCTTTGGGGATGAGTGTGCGCTTTACAAATATTATAAATAAATAAACTAAATGTAGCCTCATTTTGAAGTTGTCATACCCAAGCGAGAACTGCAGATTTAGTGAACTCAGCTCTGCTGTAACCCAGTATATATTCCACCAAAGGTGTTGACTTGTTCTTCCCATGAGAAGACCCAATACCTACTTGTTAGTGTCCATCTTGAGGTTTGGTTTAAACATGTATTTTGTTTTCTGCATGCTGCATAAAATACATTTGTAAATGTGCTGAATTTAGCATGCTGTGCTCCGTAGGTTCATACAGGAAAATGCTGACTTTGTGGTTCAAACTTATTACATTTTCACTATTTGCTATATTTTGCAAATAAATTGTGTTAAGATACCTAAGAGCTTTCCTAGATATCTGTTTTCAGTCACACTAAGGCTGTGTCTTTCCTCCTAAGCACCGCACACAGTGCTGGGTTCTTCTGACTAATTTGTGGCCAATGTCAAATGAGTATTAAGTGTTCCATCTCTTCAGACAAATAACGTAATTTGTATAATCTACCAAGAACCCTTTAAGACAAGATAGATATTTTTCACACTACTGGTCAGCAGTATGCTATTGCCCAGCACACGTCTTCAAAATTAGCACAACAGGCAAAAATGGCCCCAGTGAAATCACAAGCAACGTAAAGCATTTAATCCAATAAACATGTACTCCCCAAAGCAGAAACAGAAGCATATTCTTCTCCTTTGCTAATGCACATATAATTGCTTGATTATTCTGCAAGTAATGTTCCTTATTCCTAAGAGAAGAAGGCAATGGGAAAAGCATGTAAATATGGTGATGTGTGGAGGGGCACTCTGCAGTCCCACTGAAAGTGAGCAGTTTATTGACATTGTCTTGCACTATTGATCTGTATGAAGCCGTGGTGTCCCAACTTTCATTGCCCTGTTATAAAAAGGTTGACTGTTTCAGTTGTCATTACCCTGTGAAAGAATGTGACGGCATACACATCACTTGGGAATCTCCTTTGCATCCATTCTCATAGACTAAGCAAGTTCTTTGTTCTTTGTGTAACCTTCCACCTGACCATATTTTGGCAAGATTATGGTAATACGTAGAAAATAAAGCCAGGGACATACTCATTACATTGTTCATGAGCCAAAGTAACAAACTTTTGGTTTCTATTCTGCTCATCTGATGTTGCAGAGGGGGGTGTATTTCATCTAATTGTAACGGGCAATTCTGACTAACCCTAGCAGTTGAAATCTCTTGGAGACGTCTTTAAAACTACAGACTTTCAGTCCCAATATCAATATGTCTTTTGGAGAAAACACCAAGAAGAAAAAGTAAATCTCCTAAAAAGAACTGACAAATCAGTGGAACATATAACAACATTTGAAACACGATGCAATTCAAGTCTGTGTGGAAGGCACTCACATGAACAAGAGCAAGCGTTTGGCAGCCTTCTACAGACTGAGAGCTGATGTCAGAATAATCTACAAGCCTTGCTTGTAACTTTAATCTATTCAGTGTCCACCATGAGTGTATTTTTTAAACTGCTATCCCGATAGGAGGTGATGGTTTATCGAAACAACGTAGTTAGAAAGGAAATGCTAGGGGCACAGTGAAGAAAGGGGAGAAGTTACCAATCTGATTTGGGAAGGAGTTAGCCATTAAAGCCAATGCGCGTTTTGGGGTGCCCAATGAAGGTCGTATTGCTGAGCAAACTGCTTCTTCTGCAATAGGACAGTTGCCCATTGCGTCATCAAATGTGTTGGAGGAAATGATAACCCCGTCAAGAAATTGAGATCAATATATAATGCATATTCTTACTAACATTATACTCTATATTTCTATTTAACCAAATGTGATTTTTTTCTCGAGATTATACTCCTAGCCTTAACATATTTCATTGAAGTAACTACGGTCTGTTGCATGAACAGTCGGAGTCATTCACGCATCTTCCTCTGATTTTAAGAAGATAGATACATAGTATGAGAGTAATTGTATTTGTGGTTGGGCTCCGAGTGTGATTACTCAGAAGCACACTAAAGTTAAAATGTATATACTATTAAATTAAAAAGATTACTTTCGAAAGGCTGAGAATAATAATAGCTTTGAGTGTTAATGTTGCAGTTGGTTGGTTTGTTGTTTGGTTGTCAAAGCTTTAAGAGTGTAGATATTGATAATATTATTGGTAGAGCCACTTACCCTGATCTCATATGGTGGTGGACACAGTCACTCACGGTGACAGTGGAACGCCGCACTCCAGGAAGTCCGACGGGCAAATTACAATCCTGACGAGCAGACCCACCAGGTGACCGCGGTCCCCACCAGGAACATGGTTTCCGGCGGCCTGGTGGCAGTCTGAGTTTTACTCAGCCACGGCAGTGCTGAACTCAGTCCCGCCCGGCTGATTACAACCCTGCTTTCCTCCAACCTTTCCATGGTGGGGATGTCACTATAGAAAGGCTGGCGGAAAGCCAGTGCGGGGGGGCCCCCTGCAGACCGTATACATTCCGATGGTGCTGGTGTGCTACAATATTGGCCTTAGCTCCCATAAAGGAGCCAAGACCAATATCATAGCACTGTTCCCACTGGTCAGCCCAGCTAGTACGTGCAATACAATGTTCCCTCCTGTCAGCCCGGTGGGGACATTGTAATACACTTGGGTGGATGCCACCAGTATGACAGTGGCGTCCTCCCCACAAGTTTGTCGATCACTTGTCCGACCACCAAACTCCTAATTAGGCTCCAAGTCTGCCTTCATACAGCACATTGCAAGGGTTTTATTCACGAATAATACTTTTTACAGGTGCACATTTTGTTTAATTTCTACTTCATAAAATATTTTTTCACAAAATGAGAAATAATTCACGAGTTATTTTGACACCTCCAACTCTGAAAAATATACCAGCAGGTAGCTATAAATAAAGATGATTTGGAGGGTCTTAATTGGATTCTACCAAAAAATGCACCGTAATGGGAGTTCTCTAAGGAAAACATTGAATTAAATAGTCTGTAAAAAAAAAATATGACAGAATCACAGTATGATTAAAAATAAATATTCATCCTTGCAAACATCATGTTGCTTGGAGGCTTACCGATCTTCTCGGCAAATCTGTGCATAATGTAAACAATTATATGGAAATGTTTAAGTGTAAATAAATTATAAATACTATGTATAGAAATCAGATTAGTGTTTGATACATACTACAAAATCATCAGTGGAATAAAATATCCTGTCAAAGCAGCAGTGATCAGCTTGCAACGATGCTCACTGCTCAGCATACTATTGTTAATATTCTCCTACATTCCATAATGTTATGCATTGTGACAAAAATGCCACGACAGAGATAAAGTGTGTGACCACCCAAGAAATTAGTGAATGAGGTTTTGGGAATGTGGGTACAATCAGGAATTTACCTTTTTGTAAGAAAAAGTGTTCATATTTTTAAAGCTGGAAATGAATACTGAGTTTTCATGTTACAGGGTCATATTTTGGGACCCACTACCCAATATCTCCATCTTTAGCTGAGCCTGCATTTCTTTAGTAGTGATCTATAGACGAACGTTTTCACTTAACTCCTAATACTCTTATCTCCCCAACTTTTCATACTCTGCACAATAATCAGCCCCAAAATGTTTCAATATTGTGGATGTAAATCAGTGCTAAGGGCACCAGATGGCTGGCAACTAAAGGGGGAGATACCACTCTTCAGTTCTAGGAAAGGGCCCTAGGTGTTCCTAAGCACTTCTTACAGTGGAACACACATTAGTTAATGGAGAGAGCACCATGAAGTATTTCTATAGTTTTTATTGTACTCCTTTCAGGGCACAAAATATATTGGAAATTCTGTTACATAATAAACGTATGTATGTGTACACATGCATGCCTGTGTGTGTGGCGTTTTGGCAAGTCAGTTGTACTGCACCGTGACACTTTGTCCAGACAATCAGATTAAACAGACCCTTACCTTTTTTGAGAGGGCATGTAGTCACAGTTGTAGCTGCTTGTGTTAAAATTTTTGTAAATTATGCGTATCAACATTGACAGACCAGCCTCCTCGACCATGTTGAAAATAAAGAGCAAGATTGGAAGAAAGGTCTAATTTGAAGCTGGTGATCGGTCAATGTTTGCAGCACATTTTCATTTAAGAGATTTTGTACATTGTTACATATAGGCCCTCATTATGAACACAGCGGGTAAGATCGCACCGCCAGCGGTGGCGGTAACTACCACCAACAGGCCGGCGGTCTGGCCCGCCAAATAATGAAGCACATGAAAAACAGGCAGCCTGAAAACCACTCACCGCCAGCAGAGAAGTGTCGATGGAAGAGGCCGCCCACAGGCAAACAGAAAGGCCCAATCCGCCCAACAAATAATGAAACACTAGCCTGCCGTCAGTTCCGGGGCGGGACCACTGCCACTCAAAGTCTGGCGGAAACTAACCAAATGAAGGGAAACACTCATCGGAGGCACACACAACACACCGAAGCAGACATGGAGAGAGAATTGGAAATCATGCCAGTGCTGCTCCTTGCCATATACCTCCGTGACTGTGTCCGCCGACGAAGACGACGACTGTAAGTCCCGCAACCTACTAAACAAGGGAAGAAAGGGCACAGTTACACACCTACCCACTCCACCCACCCCACAATGCACCCAAAACCCCTCACAACATCGCAAGCCATGCACACCTGAGGAAGAGGTACTTACCCAACACAAGACCAAGACAACCTGCCCAAACTACACACATGTGCCCAACACCTCCCTCCAATGAAATGATGAACCACGTATCCAGAGTGTGCCAACACCAACACAGGGCACAGAAACTTTATTGTAGCACCATGAACAACAAATTGTCAAAATGAGGCCATTGGCCAGTCCAAATCAAAAAGGCTGATGGGCCTGAATGGCCCAAACTTGACTCCCACATGTGCACATGGTACTCCACCATAAAGGGACATCAATGGGGCAGCTAGGCAACAGGGCAACAGGGGTAGGGGGTGGCGGGGTAGGGACTTACGTCTGGGAGGGGGTGGTTTGGGATTATGTTTGGGAGGTGGAGGGGGTTTGGGTTTAGACTTGGAAGGTGGGGGAGCGGGCTTGGACCGGGGGGTGGCAGATAGTCCAGGGCCAGCACGGGGCCTCTTGCTCACTGGTGAAAGGGCAGGGGAATGGGAAGGGCAGACAGGGGTGGACGTGGACATGGAAGGAGTGGACAGGGCAAGGAGGTGGGCATGTTTAGGGATGAGACGGGGTGGGCCAGTGGGTTCAAAAAGGTCTACATGGGATAGGAAAATTTTCTTAGGGGCAGTCGGGGTGGACCTGGAGGAAGGTGTGGGAGTGGAGGTAGAGGGAGTGGTTGTAACAGATGTAGGTGTGCGTGACGTGGATGCAGGTGCCTGTACAGTATGCTGAGGTGTGGTGGATGTGTGTTGGGTGGGTGTCTGGGAACATATGCGTGTAATGGGAGGAGAGGGGGTGGACACAGTGGGACAAGACAGACTGCCAGTGTAAATGGTTGTTTTATGTGTCTGCAAGTTTGGTGAGTGTGCTGCAAGTGTCACTCAGAGTAGTTGTGGTGAGTGCAGATGTAGTGTCGGGAGTGCATGACTGGATGTCTGATATTGTGGTGAGTGCAAGAATGGGGTCAGAAACAGTGAATGAGGTTGCAGTGCATGTGAGTGTGCATGTAGAGGTGACAGACAGGGAGGCGGAAGAGGTGGAAACACTGGGAGAAGTGAATGTTGTTGTGTGTGCCTTTGTATGTTGGCTGTGTGTATGCCTATGGTGGGAAGTGTGGAGCTTGTGTTTCTGTGTGTGCTTCTTGTGTGTTGAGGTGTGTGCATGACTGTCTGAACATGTGCTTGGGATGGGTGAAGGGAGTTGGGTGCTGGAAGGGGTAGAGGTGCTGGGAGGGGGGACGGAAAGACCATGGACACTGGCTGCCGTCAAAGAGGAGGCCAGAGCCTGAAAAGAAATCTGTAGGCCAGACATGGCACAGTGAATGCCTTCCAGGGATGCATTGCATTGCTGCATCTGGGATGCTTGCCACTGGATAACATTCATGATGGTTGTCTGCCCTACAGAGAAAGTCCTCAGGAGGTCAATAGCCTCCTCAGTGAGGGCAGCAGGACTGACTGAGGCTGGGGATGAGGTGCCTGGGCGAAGGAGACGCCCACCCTTCTGGGTGAGCGGGCACGGGCAACTGGGTGGGGTGCAACTGGGAGGGCGGTGATGGCATGGGCGGTGGTGGAAGATGACAAAGATTGGGTGGGCCCACCACCACCAGGGAGCTCCCATCGGAGGAGGTATCAGAGTCACTACCTCCAGTGGTAGTTGCCTCCCCCATGGCACTCCCCTCGCCAGCCAACCCACTGGTCCTCTTGGCGTCAGTAGTCTCTGCCTCCTTGGAACTGTGGGCCGCAGCATCCCCACTCGCCTGTGCCATTGCTCCTTCGCCAGATGATGCTGATGTACACAGACAACACAAGAGTACAGGGGTGGGGAGACAAAACAGGAGAGAGAATATTAACACCTGAATGGATGTACATATCTGGTTCACTCATATTCCCACCCAGCTTACACACACACACACATACAGCACCTACAGCTATAGTCATGCCTATGCCCCTGACTGGTGGCCACAAACCTAGTATACAACCATCTCTCACATTACCTGAGGAACAGCAGACTTGCCCCTTATCATCTACCTGCCCATGGGGGCCGTATTGCTATAAGACATCAGTTAGAGTCCCTGCCACTAGACACCATACTTACTACAGCACCCTCAGACATGCATCAAGGAGGCATACCATGGTCTCGGTACTCACCCACTTGTGTCTGCTGTGCAGCCTTCAAGCACCCATCCAAGTCAGGATATGCCACTGCCAGAATGCAGCGCATTGGGGGGGTCAGGGCCCGACGGGCACCCCTTCCTCGTTGGGGGGACTTCCCCAGCTGGACCTCACAGATCTTCCTGGCCCAGCGGCGTAGGTCCTCCCACTGCTTCCTGCAGTGGGTGCTCCGCCGGTTGTAGACCCCCAGGGTTCGCACCTCCCTGGCGATGGTCTGCCAGAGTCCCTTCTTCTGACGGGCGCCGACCTGTAGGAGATACACAGAATGGCCATTGGATCCAGCTGGCCATACGTCCCCTATGGGACAGACACTTAACAACAACATTCCACCACCTCACCCTGATTGTCATACATTCAATGAATGTGCGGTTACAGATTGTGCACACATGCATACAGGCATCTACCACCATCACACACATCCATGCACCCCATCTGCCTAGTCACCTGCACCTCTGGTCGCCCATATAACTTGGCATACAGGGGTAGGACATCGTCCACCAGTTTGTCCAGCTACTGCGTGGTGAAGGCCGGGGCCCTTTCCCCTGTGCGTAACCATTTGAGTAACCAGAGTCAGGACACAGCAGAACACTCAGTGGAGTACTTGCATGCATGGAATCCGGGAGACAAGTGAACCTGGGGTAATGAAATGGCGTACGCTCCGCGGCGGTGTGCACCATCACCGTCGGCGGCGATCATGATAGGCCCATATTCCTCATTGTCATCCATGTTAACCAATGAATGGGTGCACGTACGCCATTACAACAACCACTAGCGGGATGAGGTCACTTTCAGTGCTACAAATCAGGATGACAGGGGGCTGCCATTTTGCAATCACTGCGCAGATAGTTTTCGGTCATGGGCCCCATGCAGGCCCAATGCACCACAGCCCTCATTCGATAACACAAATGACAATTTACTCACCACAACACACTAGACGTATCAGTAAAGACGTCACTCCAGTTGTACATCCTACACTGCTCATCTGTAACCCACATGTTGGACACCAGTGTTTGATACACAACAGGTTGTGCTAATTAATTTTTGTCCCTCACAATTGTTCTCTACTCCTCCTAGGTACAGACCTCTGTGGCGAGGGAGGGCCCCACCTGTGTACAGACCTCTTGTTGATTCAGAGACCATGGTGGAACGTCACATCATTGTCACCTACAGACTCGCTTATTTTTACTATCCATGAACTTTGTGCATTACTGGATCCTGTACTGAGACCAGCAAATTGGAATCAGCATGCAATTCCTACTGAAGTTCAGGTGCTCTCTGTACTCCATTTCCTGGCCACAGGGTCATTTCAGGTGATAGTGGGCATGGGTGCAGGGATTTCACAGCTAATGTTCAGCCTCATCCTGTCCAGATTTCTGGATGCATTTGTAAAACACCTGCAGACATATGTGAAGTTTCCACAAAGTGATGACCTACCATGCCATTGCCAACATTCCCCATGTGATAGGTGCCATTGATGGCACCCACATTGCTCTCATCCCGCCAAGGGTAAGTGAACAGATGTACAGAAACAGGAGGAAAGTCCACTCCATGAATATATAATAATTGGAGTGTACTGCAGATCAGTACATTTCACATGTAAATGCCATGTTCCCTGGATCATGATTCTTTTGTGCTGAGGAACAGCAGTGTGCCACACATGATGGATCAACTACAAGGGGATAGAAGATGGATCATTGGTGAGTGTGTTTGACACTTTTACAGTACATAGCTGACAGTCAGGCTGTCTGCAAATGAGGGTAGTTAGTTACAGTCCTGTTTCACCCACTTTTGCAGGTGATTCTGGCTACCCCAACATACATTGGCTCCTGACACCAGTGAGGAATCCTAGAACAAATGGGGAGAGGAATTACATTGAGGCCCATGGGCGTACTAGGAGGGTGATTGAGCGCACTATGGGGCTCATTCTGACCTCGGCGGACGGCGGTCGCCGCCCGCCACGCGGTTCCCGCCGAAAGACCGCTCCGCGGTCAAAAGACTGCAGCGGTCATTCTGGCTTTCCCACTGGGCTGGCGGGCGACCGCCGAAAGTCCGCCCGCCAGCCCAGCGGGAAACACCCTTCCCACGAGGACGCCGGCTCAGAATTGAGCCGGCGGAGTGGGAAGGTGCGACGGGTGCAGTTGCACCCGTCGCGAATTTCAGTGTCTGCTAGGCAGACACTGAAATTCTTTTTTGGGCCCTCTTACGGGGGCCCCTGCAGTGCCCATGCCATTGGCATGGGCACTGCAGGGGCCCCCAGGGGCCCCGCGGCACCCCCTACCGCCATCCTGTTCCCGGCGGGAGAACCGCCAGGAACTGGATGGCGGTAGGGGGTGTCAGAATCCCCATGGCGGCGGAGCACGCTCCGCCGCCATGGAGGATTCTCAAGGGCAGCGGAAAGTCGGCGGGACACCGCCGACTTTCCGTTTCTGCCCGCGGCTGAACCGCCGCGGTCAGAATGCCCAGCGGTGCACCGCCAGCCTGTTGGCGGTGCTACCGCCGACCTCCGCCATGGCGGTAATTACCGCCAGGGTCAGAATGACCCCCTATATGTCTCCTGAAGGCTATATTCCGTTGCCTCCATCTCTCTGGGGTTCCCTGGCCTATGGCCCTGAGAAGGTGTGTAGAATAGTGGTGGCCTGCTGCATGCTACACAACGTGGCTGTGAGGAAATCTATCCCCCTACTGGAAGAGGAGAGTAGTGTATATCCAGACCAGCCTCCTCTAAGAGGGGATGAGAGTGATGGTGATGATGAAGAGGCGGAAGATGTCCACTCCAGGAACCAACTATACTTCCAGTGACTATGAGATACTGTTAACTGATGATGTTGTCTGCACTGCATTGTGTCAGTTAGACTTTTTCACTATGGGGGTGTGGTGTATGTAGCCATTGACAATTATACATGAATTTCAGGTGCCATGTGACATGATGACCAACATGGTGTACTTTTCTGTTTACTCCACACAATGTTGTGCGTGGGGTGCATAGGGTGCCATTCCTGCAATAAAGGTATGAATTCTAAATTTTCTGGCAAGTGCATTCACAACTACAATTTAATCGACATAATGACAGGGGACATTGAAATTGGTGTACATGTGTTTTATTAGTTGTCAAGGATGCACTGGTGCACTTTTCTGTGATAGGGAGTAGGCTGATGGTGAATGTCCATACTGGCTACATGGTCTCAACAATTGGTGGCAGTGGGTATTGGTCCATCTGTACCTTGCAATTTGTTGGTTTGCTATTGGCCTGCGAGGATAGTGGCACAGTGGCACACTTGGAAGACAGTTCATGTCAAAGTCATTTCTTGGTGGGGGCCTTGGTCTTGGCAGGTGTTCCAGTGCCATATCTGGGTTTGAGTGACCGTTTGAGTGTCTGTTGCTGGGCTGTACCGGTACGGTTGCTGGTCTCCTGTGTGTTCTCATAGAGTGCCACCAGTCCACTTGCTGCTGATGTTGATGGCTGGTCAGGGTGCTGGGCAGTGGTAATGGCTTCATGTTATTTGAGAGTCTCAGGCTGGGTTGGGTAGTGGTGCTGCAGCACCCCTACAATAGTAGCCATGGTGACAAGTTGTTTCCACTGCTCCATGGCCTCCTGGTGGTGTGCTACCTGCAGCCTTTGACTCTGCTCGAGGGTGGCCAGGATCTGGCCCATCCTGTCTTGGGTATGGTGGTATGCTCCCAGGACCTCGGGTATCACCTCCTGGGCTGCAGCATCCATCCTTTGGCCTCGCCCCTGGGCCACTGATGCCCTCCCACTGGGCCTAGCCATCTGTGCCTGTGTCCCCTGCACAGGCCTGGCGGGACCACTGTACTGGGCCCATCGTCATCCTGCCTGTTGGTGGGTGGGGACTGTGGCCTCTGTACCTGTGACCCACCAGTCTGTGGCCTGGATACACTGGTGTGGAGTCGACTGCCATGTGCAGATGTTGTTGCCTGGGTGGTAGGGGTGTCAGTGGTGTTCTGGGTGGCGTTGCTGGAGGGTGACAGTCCAGGACTGTGTGACGGACCCGGGTACTCCTCAGTGTCCACAGTTCTCTCTCCAGTGTCCTGTGTGGTGCCTCTGTCTCCATGTGGGGCGCTGGCACTCCTTGGCTTTTCCGTCAGGGTGGCATGGGTGGTGGTGCCTGTGGGGGGGAATGGACATATGTATTACATTTAATAAATTCGGATGAGAGTGCACAGATCTGGCCTATTTTGTGCAGTTTATTCCCCTGTTGGGCCATGCATGGACCTTTTTTGGGGTAGACATTTTTAATGGGATGTGGTGGTTCATTGTGGGTGGTGTAGTGCCATTGTGATACCTTGCAGGGGTGGATGGCTGTGCACAGGGGGAGGGATGTGGGCCTGTTGGTGGGTTTGTGGGCATGCAAGGTGACTGGATGTGGTGATTGAGGCCAGGGTGGGGTAAGATCCTGGTGGTAGTTGGAGGAGTGGGGTGGTGCATGCATTCCAGGTATGTTGGATATGGGGTAATTGTAGATGACTTACCTGAATCCATTCCTCCAGTGATTCCAGTGAGGCCCTCAGGGTGCAGGATGGCCAGTACCTTTTTCTCCCAGTCTGTGTATTCAGGGGGTGCAGGTGGGGGTCCTCCACCAGTCTTCTGGAAAGCAATGTGGTGCCTGGATGCCATGGACCTCACCTTCCCGCAAAGGTCGTTCCATCTCTTGCGAATGTCATCCCTTGTGCGTGGATGGTTTCCCACTGCATTGACCTTGTTGACTATTGTCTGCCATAACTCCATCTTCCTGGCGATGGGTGTGTGCTGTACCTGTGCCCCCAAGATTTGTGGCTAGACCTTGAGTATCTTGAGTATCTCATCCACCATTGTTCATAGCTCCCTTTCTGTGAAGCGTGGGTGATTTGAGGGTGCCATGGTGTGTGTTGTGGGTGGTGTGCTGTGTGGATATTGGTGAGGGTGTTGTTGTGTGGTTGGGTGTGTGAGTTGTGTGTTGTTGTGTTCAGTTTCTGCTGGTAGTGTTGTCAGTCTGGCTACTCCTATTGACGTTGCAAAAGATTGTGGGGTGTATTTTTGCGTGTTTTATAGTGTTATGGATGTGTGTTAGGTGTGTGGGTTTCAAACTTGCCAATGTGCGCATTTCTTGCTGTTGGGTCCCATTGCTGGCCGTGCAGTCTGTACCGCCGATGGTCGTTCGGCAACCACTAACCGCCACAGTGATTTGTGCATCATTATTTGGAGGGCGGGGATTTGGGTACTCGGCAGTGGTGGGGTGGGATGTGCAGACTCTCTGCCGTCAAGGCCCTGGCGGTGGCTGGTGGAAACAGAATTTTTGGCAGGTTCTGTTTTTGGCATCATTATATGGCGGGTTTCTGTTCACCGCCAATGGTGGTCTTCTGTTCACCGTCACCACAGCGGTCTACAGTGTTTACTGCCGTGTTCATAATGACCCCCATAATCTTATTGGCACCTAGACTAGATGGATTTTGAGCTATCGCAGTACTTAGTACCATAGATAGTTCCTCAGAAGTGCAACATGCTGCAGAGGTTTGTGTGGCCCCTTCTGTAATATGTATTTGTGTGGGCACTAAATGTGCTCCAGCACAGTCCTAAGGTGGTGTTTCTGTGCATCTTCATTTGCATGGTGGTGTGACCTCATACAAATGAGGGAACAACTTGCCTTTGTGTTTATGCCATATTAGAAATGCAGGCACAGAGACAATGTGCCCATCAGGAGTCACTCTGACTGTTCACTACATTGAGGTAATGCTTAGTCAATGCATCCATTTTGGCGTGGGGGAAGTGGGTCCCAGGCTCCTCCTGGTCACTACTCTGTAGGCAAGTGCCGTCACCCACTGCACCTGACAGTTGGGTGACCGTTGACCCCCTTTGAAAGTGAAGCTGGATCTTTGCCTGCAGTGAAAGCCGGACTGGAGGCTTCAAACAATTGGTCTGCCTTTCCCTTATGCTCGGTTTATAGCATAGGTGTGAGTGCACAGCTGCATTCTGAATAGCATTTTCACTGTAATAGGGTGCACTGTCTTGATCTGTGGCCAGCACACCCACTTACAGGTGTACCACAATGCAGAGTGGACAGTACACCCCACCTGGAATGTGTCCCTTGCAAGCATATAAAACAACTCTGTACATTCTTAAGAATGAAATGTACCTATTTCCAGAACATTGTTACCTCCCAGCATATTCCTGTTAGACAGCGTATAGTGACCTCTGTGAGGCTGTGCATTGCGGAAGGCAGTTTTTAAAAACACCAGCAAAGAGGAATGACAGCAGCTATAGGCCAATCTTAACAGATAATGCTGTGCACAGTGTTTTCCTCTTAATGCAATGCCACACAGCAGGTTTGGTTTCTGCGCTGTATTGCCTTAAAAATCTCTGAATCTGCCACACAATGTTATTTTTTCCCTGCAAGTCACGTAGGTGTGGTGCTAACAAAAGACAAAGGGCCTCATTACGACTTCTGTGGACGTTTTGTAAGACCGCCGAAGCCGCGGCAGCCAACAGACTGCCAGTGCTGGCGGTCTGCTGTCCGCCATATTAGGAGTCATTGGAGGATTCCCGCCCATTTATGGACGAAAGTCCGACTCCGAAGAGGCGGTTGCATCACCAGCACCTCCACGGCAGCAAGACTTAGGCTGCAGTATTACGAGCCATAATACAGCTTGGCGGAGTCTTGCTGGCATGGTGGTGCTGCTGATGCAAAACCGCCAGGACCCATCCCCTCCCGGATGACCAGCTCGCCAGAAAAGGTAAGTTGAACATCCAATAGGGGGGGAGGATGTCTGTGTGTGTGTGGGTGCGTGAGTGCGAGTATGCACAGGTGGGTGTAGTATGAGTGCGAGTATTGGGAGGGGGGTGGTGAATGCATGTGTTTATGTGATTGAATGTGAATGCATACATGCGTGAAGGGGTGGGTGTGTTTGTAAGTGTGTGGACAGGTGGGGTGCCTGCTTGTGTGTGGACATGGGGTGCGTGTGCCGGTGACAGGAATAGGGATTCCTGTCGCCGGGTGTGTACCACCGGGATTTTCGTGGCGAGGTGACTGCTACGGAAAGCCTGGAGGCCTTGTAATTTGGCCGGCAGGCTGAAGCCTGCAGCGGGGTTGGAGGTTCTCACTGCCAGCCACGTCGGTGCAACTGCACAGGCAGGCCAGGCGGCGTTGTGGAGGTTTGGCTTCTGCCAAACCCCACAACTTGTGATGTGGCGGTCTATACTGCCGGGTCTGTGGCAGTAAGACCACCACGGCGCAGACCGCCAGCCTCGTAATGAGGAAACAGCTTATGCAGGTTTTTGGGGCAACGTACAGGTCTTTGTGTTGAAGGGGAAAGGAGGAATTGTATTCCTTGTGCATAGAGTGATAAGTGTCAAATTACAGTAAACTATCCTCCAATAGTGTTGTAAAATAGGAAGATCTCTGTCAAAGGACAGTAAATAATCCTCCAGTAATGTTGTAATATAGGAAGATCTCTGGAGTAACAGTTGCTTTCTACATTTCAGGGCTGTATTCTACATTGTAAAACACTAAATTTGCCATTCGGTTTAGTGGATTGGCCAAAATTTGATCGCAGAAAGTGGTATGCAGTTTTTTTCTAGAGAAATCCAAAAGTATTTTCAGAAAGAGTGAATTAGGCACATAAAGCCACCTGTACATTACCCCAGGAATATGGGCATATGGAAAATGGAATGGAGTCCTTAAACAAGGGTTACATCTTGTCATATTCAATCAATTCAATATTTGTTTATTATTTGGGCTAACTCTAATAATGTACATACAGATAAAATGATTAATCAATTAATTAGTCAAGCTGACATCAGTTCTAAATAATATATTAATTTCAGCTGAATTTCATTCATCTCAAAGCCAAACAATCTAGGAGACGACTAGGAAGGTAATACTAGTTGATTCCCTCCAGTGGAATAAAACACTACCATGGTACAATGCCTCAGGTTATGCTTCTAGAATAAAGGACAGAGCAATTGTTTTCTTAACAATGTTTTTGTATATAGCAGTATAAAGGAATTCAACTTCTTTCATCCACTCAAATCACAAGTACAGAGCCAATGTGTATTCCTTATTTATATGCCGTTTTTTGTATAAGCATTTGCCATGATTGTGAGTGTTGTCTGACCTTGTGCAAACCCCGGTTTGCCTAGGTGTTGGTTTTCTGAGTTGGGTGGTATTTAACAACTCCAGTAAATTCTTCAACATTGGTTACATGTTTGCAGATGAAACATGGCTGACTTTAACAGAGGAATTGATTACAGTATTTACTGTCCAAAGCAGATTTTAGTGCACTAATTATCAAAATCCTTCTCAGAATAAGTGCTTTTTACCACACCCGATAAATAACGTACCCGGAGGTCATTATTTATCAGGTGCGATAAATGGCACATTTACTTGGAATTACGGCCTAAGACTGGTAAAAGTCCCAGGTTGTTTATTATGTAAAGGCTTTTCTTGAACTTTGGCTGGACAATGTCTAGTTTGTAGATTTTTTAAAATCTTTGTTTCCACGAAAAATTATGAAAAGATGCCTTCCCAGTGTTGCGTAGGCTTTCATTACTCTAATGAGACTACTGGATTTGGGCAGCAGAATCACGTGCGCTCTGGGGGACTGATTCGGAACCCACTACAAGTGACACCTGCTGGCCTAATCCGGGTTTTACTCCGGCTAACTAGCAGTGCCTAATCTCCACCCAAGAGCAGGGATGATTGTGCAGCCAAACGCATGACACAATTGATTCCTCAGAGAAATCGTGGTCACTCAGATCGCATCTGTTTCTGTCATCAGTTACATTAGTCTCACATATACAAGGACAATCAAAGGCAGTACATGTTTCAATAAGGTTTTAATGAAGCAACTACATCTTAGATAATAAAGCATGTACTGCAATAACCAGGACAATAAATCATGACAGGATTAAAAGTGTGACAAGGAGAGTGAAGCATAAAAATAACGCTACCATATTGTCACTAAAATCATTAAAATAATTCCTACCTAGGCCATGTTAGAGCACAGCATGTTAAGCTCTATTTCTGCCCTTCAGGTTCCCCTGTAGTCTACATAAGCAGCTGTAGCGAAGCGTTCAGCAATCAACATACAGTTGTTGTCATCTGGCTGGAATCTCCCTCTAACGTGTATGGGACAGAGAAGTGTTTTTATAATAAAACAGCTGATGTTCTGAGAAAATGTCCCTACATAAGGATGTGTATGTTTCTAAGAACACTAAAGACAAAGCGTTACCACGTTTACCGGCAACCTATCACACTGCAGCCTTGAGAAAATAACAGAATGAAAGAAATGTCTTGTTTAAGAACGCAGTGCTGACCTAGGCAAAGAACAGCTAGATAGAGAGAAATAAAACAAGACCGCAATGTGGCTATTGTTAAAATAATAAATGAAGATGAATAAAATATATCTAGGTTAAAATGCACAGCGGCAGGCGTAGTTTGCTAAAATACCGTGTATGAAGGTATAACTAAAATGGTTACACAACACCATCTTTTTTCGGATAGTAACAGTATATTTTCTAAAAAGCATGTTTCAATGATTGCAACACCAGCATTTGTTGAGTGTGCTTAGGCTATCCCATTAATTGTTTTTTAATGTTTACTCAATATGGTCCATCCATTTTATTTTTGTAGAACCATTACTTACCGTAATGTAATGGTGCAATTTTAAATTCACATTGACTGGATAACTTGCCCACATTCTAATCCAACATAGAACAGGTTTTAGGTAGATTGCTGACTCAATGCTGTGTAAACCAAGTCAAATCGTAAGGCCTCCATCGGGGTACTTTTATCTCATTGTGTCTTTTTGAAGCCCCCATTGATTGGAATCTAAACATATGTAAACAGCAGTTGGAAAGTATGTGTGAAAAAAATACCCTGAAAATATGATACACTCCACCACAGTGAGACCATTAACAGTCTGTATGAACTAATGAGGGGCAAGAAACCAGCCATCCTCCTTTCTCCTGGATGGGTGAAGAAGGAAATAATCAAGGAGTTGACCATATCCAAAGTGCGACAAATGTGTGGAAAAGAAGAAACAAATGTAAAGATAATTGGTAAAACAGGTTTTGTAACTGGAGACTGGGTTAGTGTAATTAAAATAACATTTGTAAAGAAAGAATTGTCAAGGATTTTCCAGTGATTGAAGGTTGCAAGTGTGAATACATTGAAGATCTAGAAAAGTGATAGAAATGTGTGGAATCAAAAGAAAGTGGTGAATTTACTTGGATGTTGAATCCCGCAAGAGATTATGATTGGGTTGAAGGGAAAATAGAGACATGAGAGTGAAGTGAATATGAGGATTTTGAGCTTGTGTGACAAATATAGATTTTTGATTATCATACCACAAGCTCCTACCTAAAATAATTAAAAAATATCCCTAGCACAGCAACAGTGAGAGTGTAAAAAATGCATTAGAAAACTATATTCATGTCCTACAGCAGACTAGATCCCAAACTGTAATGCACACCACAGTACAATTTAATCAGGGCAAAGAGTGGTTTACTGAGGTATACATTAAACTCAAAATTAGTTTTTGAGTTTATTTATCAATGTCCAGCATTAAAACAGCAACTGCTTACCTTTGGTTTGTTTACATTGTTCCCACACTCCCGCAATAAATTTCTGCCTGAAGGAAATATCACTTACCTAAGGTGGCATAATGCCATAGTCGTGGGCTAGAAGCATCACATCCTTATTGTGAAATGCTGGAAATTATGCAAGGTCCTGAAGGAAACTGCCACAGGTTTAATCTGAACCTGACATGCTGCATTCTAGACTGCAGTGGCCTATTTAGAGGGGCCATCCATTGAGTGATGTCATAGTTCATATCAAAACCCAAACAGATGTCAAACAAAGCAAGATCTTTAAACGGGTAATATTGGTGATTGTTTGCAATGCAGGACTGGATAAAGGACTGTATTAAGAGAACTGTTTTCTCTCTGCTTTGGAAGGCTTCTTTAAACATGCGAGAAGATTGAGCAGAGCACAGCCATGTACTGTGAAGAATAGCAGACCACTAACAGAAAGGTGTTACACTTTTGTAATGGTAACCCCCGGAACTGTGGCTACATGTGTATTGGGACTCACAACCAGATGTACTCAAAGCCCTCTTTCACATACAAACTTACACACACACACAGAAATACACTCACACTCCTCTTGCACTTGGTTATAATTGAGGGGTGCATGTCATGACACACTGCACAGATTTCCGATAGAGGGTCTGTAGGCAGCCTTTCTAATTTGAGGTGAAGGTAGAAAGGCATGCATGTCCTGACTACTGCTAAGCAGCCACAATTGCCGATCATGTTATGGCCTGGACATTGAGAACTGAAGGCACCCTTTTCAAAAGGAGTTCTGCTTTGGATCCCATTGCAGAGTTGAGTGTATGGAGCACTACAGCAGAAATCTTGCAAATTATCAGACAGGGTATTCATGACACAAGTCAGTTGTGCTGGAAAAAACACATTCTGTCGGAAATTATCAAAAGCATGTGTCCTGGTGCTATAAATGGTTTTAGGTCGTTCCCATGTAAAAATATCTCATTGCATTCAAGCCTGGCAGATCCATCTCTAAGATATATTTTTGGCATTTACCAGCATCCAGGTTGATGAATGAAACATGAGGAATTAACAATTTATCAGAGGGAAAATGACTGTGCCCATCCCGCCTGTTCTGCAAACATCCTTTTCTCCTTGCTTGTCACCGCCTCTTCCTCTGGTTACCATTGTCTTGTATTATAGAGGAGTAAAATCTCTTGCACCATTTCTTTTATGCCCTGTCCTCTGTTGCCACCTTCTTCTAATAGTTGTCACCCTCATTACAAATTAAGCTTTCACCTTTTTCCTCCTCATTCATTTTATATAAAGTTTCACAGACAAAACGAATATTTCATAGTCTTCTTTATCTCTTTGGCTCTCTCTTTCTCCTCCGTCTTCTCCTTAGTCGATATGTTCTTCAATTGTGTTCTCACATGAACCCTTTGCCCTTTCAACATTTCCGCATCTCCTCGTCCGGTTTTTCAGACAACTTTTCCAGTTTTCACCATTTTGGAATCTTCCACTTGGTGTACATGGTGAAACACTTCCTTCAGTATTAAGCATGGCACCTTACATTGGATGTTGGCCATTACTAGCAAGATGGGTGGGCTAACGCTGTCCCCACTCTTGATGTTGAAGGTCTGTTTACCTACAAACCTATTGGTAATTTCTGACTTTTTCTTTGTGATTGAAGGAGGTCTTGTGCAGAGTGTCTTTAAGGTGTCAACTCTTGAATGGATTAGATGTCTACTCAAAGATACTCTGAGGTGGGTAATAAATTATGAAGTCAGATTCTCGGCCTGGTCTTGCTGGTGGTTTTTAATCTTTGTATTACCAGTCTGAGAAAGAGTGTTTGGAGCCAATTCAAAAATTGTACCCCCAAGAGACATCAGAGCATATTAGTTGCAGATTTCTCATAGTTTTCTAAGAATCAAGGTCTTTGTTGTTTAGTGAAAATCCCATGCATTTTACATTTATAATAAATTAGAAATTACAGAATATAATCAAAGACATTCGAGGAAGGAAATGAGAGCCAGAACTGTAGACCCTCCCTAAATTGTGTGTTGCTGTTTAATGAACACATAATGTTCTATATTCACAAAATCTGTTTCCTCCCTTTTTTAATATAAATTGAACTTTGAAAACAATGGTAAATTAATATTTGTTACAACCATGGCATACACTTTTCACAAAAAAACATATTGAGACTTGCTTTTAAAAACCTAAATGATGGAAATTTTGCCCAAGTGCGTATATGTTGGTACTATTTAAAGGACCAACAAGGCGTTTATATTTCTGAAATGTTGGTAGGACAAATATTTAGCTAGATATTGGTCCAAGAGAAAATCACAAATCTTAGTTATTGGTGCACTTATTAGGTTATGGAAATGACAGTTGCAAAATATTTCAAGTTTGAAATAAAACATGCAAAAATGTAGGAGAAGTGTATTACCACTTGGATAAAACCCTTAGGACCTCATTACGAGTGTGACGGTCGGACAAGCCAACTGCCAGATCGGCGCGTGGAGACCGCCACGGAGCTGGCAGTCTTCCCACCATACCAATTATGAGGCTTCCACTGGGTTGAGTGGCAAAAACCTTGGTTTCCTCCAGTCAGCTCAGTGGAAACTGTGCAGCGGCATTGGTCTCAGCGCCACATGGAGCCGAGGCAAATGCCATCGCACAGGTCCCCCCTCCCCCCACCACCACCATCGGAAAGCGCACTGTCTGGGCATTCCGATGGTGCTGGGCAGCGGGGCCCCCAGCCAGGCTTTCTGTCAGCCTTTCAATGGCTGAAGCTGAGTTGTAATCAGCCAGACAGCACTGTGTGCAATGCCACCCTGGCTTAGTACAACTCCGACTGCCATCACCCCATTGGGAACCATGTTCCTAGCGAGGACGGCGGTCCCCTGCCAGGGATGTAATTTGACAGTCGGACTGCCACAGTAGCGGCAGTCTGACCGTCACTACAATGAGGACATTAGTTCTTAATGACTTACAATTTGTGGCAAAACGTGTTTCTAAACTCAAAGTAACATAAATGTTATACCTGCATTGAATATAAGTTCCGTCCTTTTTTGCAGTTCGTTCAATAATAAAACTTTGCAAAGCACGTTGTAAGTCTTCAGTAACAACCTTGACTCACTTAGCAACTGCAGATAGATATGTAACTAACAGTCAGAAACTGTGTCAGGGTGCCATGGAAGCAGGGAGCCGGAATGACGTATTTGGCGTGCCTCTTGATAGATGGCCGTCTGGAGCATCCAGTTCAATATTGTATGAAAATGAGTAGGTATTTTTTCTAGAAACAAGCAGCAATAAAGACGTGCTGTTATTTATTATTATGAAATTAGCTGATAAATACATAATTTTACAGTAAAATCAAAGTGTTGTTCCTTAATAAAATGCACTTTTAAAAGAAACTATGAGGTTGACTTCTAGAACATTCTGCAAGCTGCTATTTCTGAATTTATTGTATTATTAACTGCATAGATGATGCCTGTTTTGACGTATGATGTTTTATGAGGATTGGGTGGCAGGTGTGGTCTTGCAAAACATGACAGGTGGGCGTTTTTCTTGAGTCAGTTTTTTAGGGGACAAAGGACTGCATTTGTGGGAAGGCTGCAGAGGAGGGTGACATCCAGGCAGTTGCCATTGGCACCTGGCTTGGGAAATGGCATCATTGTTATTCAGGTTTGCTATGAGGGGCCGAAGTTGCTGTTTTGAATGGAAATATTCAGATTAATTTGACTTTGTTTTTAAAAGCGTAGTTCAGAACAGGGTGGCCTCTTTACCAATGCTTTTTGAAGTACTTGTAGTCCTGCTTCACACTCTCACAGTTCATTACGGTAAGGTAGGGTTGGAGAGCCCTATCAATTCCTGTCCTGTACCTTATGCACCGAGCCCTCTGCTATGAGGGTGAAGAACTCTGCGTGTGCACGTCAAAATATGTTTTAGAGTAAATAAGTGAGTAGCAAGGGGGAGTGGCTGAAAATGAATTTCTATTAGAAAATGGGAACAGTTTCATTGCAGAGCCTATGTAGAGGCAGGGCGATGTTATGGAGCTTGCTGTAAGAACATGCAAACTATGGCAATTGCGTTCATTCAGTTCTTCTTTGTCCATGTGATTTATTTTATGACATATTTACATCGCTCCATGCTGATCACAGTATCTGATATGAACATTGAAACTGCGTTGGATTAACTGATCAAAAGGGGGTAGGGAAGGGGAGATTTAGGCTCAATTACTATTTAATAAAATGTGCTTTGCATTATTAATATTTTGGGACTAATTAAATATTAATTTATGTATCAATTAATCACTAAACAGTTTTTTTATGACTTTTTAAACTTAGGTTCCTAGTAAAGGATGATAATGTTAGTCTTATGATGTCCATCCACACTGTAGGTATGGATCTGGTGCACTTTCTATATTAGGTGTGCACTTAACTTTGACACAAATTGATGAATCTGCATCAAATGTGGCGCTTGTTTTGTGCATCTGGCTAAGTTTCTGAACACACATTTTATGCAGATCTGTGCAGAGCAGGAAAAGTAAAGAAGCATTTACCAATTTAGCTCCTGTAGGAATTTTTGCTGAACAGATTTCCATCAAACTTGGCTTGGGCGTGCCAAGTTTCATGAGAATCCTCACCGCTGTCCCAGCACTCAGTTCACAATTATAACCATAGTGCTGGGAAGGCTATAAACAGTTCACAGCTCTACAGGCACACACTTCACAGTTGTATTCTTTATACTGGAAGTCTGCTCCAGCTCTGCAAGTGAAAGAGGAGCTGAGCGACTAGTGGCTACCCTGTGCTCTTTTTTTACCCACCAACCAAACCTTTGTGTAAGAAAAGGGAGAAGAGGGATAATAATGCTCCCTATCACCCCGGGGAAGATAAGGGGAAAAGTGCACAAAGTGTTGCTGCACTTTGGTGAGACGGATAGCTCTCCTACCCTTGAGCAAGGGAAGGGGGATAAAATATTGTTGACCCCCAAGTCAGTGTGGAAGTGGTTTGTGAGCCTCTCCCACCCTTGAGCCCAATGGAGGGAGGGGAAAACCCACACACACTTAAAAAGTTCCATCCTGTCCTTGGGCAAGGTGGGAAGATATGGGTGTATATTACCACACACCTTAGACAAAGTTGAGAAGGTAAAACATTAACACTCACAGCATTGAGCATGACAGGGTTTCTTTGTGTGTGGATAAACGATTGTGGTTGTTTGGGTGTGAAGGGCATTTTATGTTGCCATTCCGATCTGTCAGGCAGGTAATGGAGAGATATACATATATAGCAGTGCCAATCTACCCAAATATACATAATACATTACCAGCTTTTCAACTGTGCTACTCCTTTTCATTATTTATTATGCTCCCCTCCTTCCTTATATTTGCAGACTCAGAGAAGGAGGGGAAAGGAGTATTCACTGTGTATATATCAGTCCTTTTTCATGTTAGTCATTCACAATTGTTTAATATTTTTCATCTGGAGTGTGTGAGGCACAGCAATATGTGCAGTGTACTCTTAAAAGTGAGGTTTATACTTATGTTTGGCATTTTAGATCAGGAACGACTAAATGAAAAATCACCAAAAAAGAAAATATACTAAATGAAAGCAAAGCAACCATGCTATGATTATTCGGTGAACTTTTATCTAACTATGTTTTGTTTTTGCACACACACATCTACCAGGGAAAAATGTGTGGATTTTGAAAAGTCACACGTTTTATTACCTCCTTTAAAAGTATGGAACGGTTTGAATAATCTGCAGCTTGTTTGGTATGTTTAAGGCCAACTTTCTGTCATGAGTGACATCATATGTTAGGTCATAAGCAGTGCATGGTGGGGTTTAATTTACTGGCACATGTATGTGGTATTTGGGTTTTGTTTTTGTTAGGAAATCCAGTTATTAGATGTGAGGATGTGAAGCCTGCGCAGTTGGTCCACTGGCCGAAACCGATAATGTCATATGCACACTCCTCGGAGGGAGCACGTCATGATGCCCTCCAGGACTTCCATTGCCTAAAGGTTGCTTACTGGTGTTCCCAGGAAGGCAGGGGCAATGTCACTCCAGGTATTGCAGCAGCCCCCAAAAGGAATATAAAAAGTGCCTCTAAGTTTTTAGGGTTAAGGAGTTTATTACCTCTAGGCTTCTCGGCATTAATTTCAAAGGATTCCCAATGCTGAAACATTTGCTTTACTGCCTGGGAAGGCATGGACCTCAAGCGGTTGGTCCTGTTACTGCTTGCTTTGTGACCTAAAGTGGTTTGTGAAAGACAGACACATGGTATGTTGTTCTAAACATGCTTTATTCAAACATTTATTGTTGACAGTGATTCCTCATTAACATTGCAGTGCTTTATTGACAATAATGAGTGCATGTAAAACATGGCTGCTGACCTGAATGATAAAATGGTAGTATATAATGTGGTGATTGATCTTTTAATATGGTGACTCCCCTGACAAAGCTAATGGGCCTGCTTTATCTAAAGTGACACCTTTGTATATTGTAAAATATTATCTGATATAGGTGTGTGGGGGGGGGGGGGGGTAACTGTGATTTTTGGGAGTCATGACCCATTATGGGTCAAATGTGATGTCATAATGTCACTCTGAGGTATTTCCACCTACCTTATGTATATATTTGTAAACTACTGTGTAGTATTTAGTAGTGTGTGTGTGTGTGTGTGTGTGTGTTTGTGTGTGTGTGCAATGTATTTTTCCTTTTCCAAAGAAAATGCACAGGCTGAACAATTATGTATCTAATGTTGTTGTTGCATGCCAGGGAGCAGTGATTACCAGCCAAGAGCACTTCCCATGAGTAGGCCTTGGACTGCTCTTCTTCGCTACCCTGAGACAAGTGCTACAATGGAGTCCTTGGTTCCCAGTGATCAGATAATTGTGAACCCATTACTTGCACAGCCCTCCTATCCTGCACAACGATTAGCCTGAGTTCCTTACAGGACCCCATACACATACCCATATCTTCATTTTAGCTCAGTTTGTGCAGTGAATTCCTGAGGTTTTTGAAAGCTACGGTAAGAGGTTAAAACCAAGCTTAACATAATTTCACTTTTATGTTTGTTTTGTTCAGTTCATTTTTGGATTGTTTTGGTTTTATAGCACATTCAACAGTTCCTTGTGCCTAACCTGAAGTGAGGGTTGGTCTTCAGCCAGGTCCCTATTCCAATTGGAGAGGGTGCCCAACCTACTGCACTTATGCAGCCATACAGGTTTGCTACTTGTTATCAGTTATTACCTGTCCTAAGTTTCTCCTAGTTCTTTTTTGGGTGTTTTCAATTTGGTAAATCACATTTTATTGTGGTTGAGCACAAGCTGGAATTGTTTTTGTTTTAGCAGCAATAACATTGACTGTTCACAAGTAAAGAATGACAGTACAACTGCCTATGAAAGGTGGTTGTACAACTGCCTATGAAAAGGTGGTTGTGATGTTGAAAACATAGTATATGTTTCTTGTTATAGAAATATGGTTCAGTGCTATCTATTGTGTTGTATAGCTAATTGATTATTAGAAGGCCACCAAATATTTGTAAACTTAGGAAAAGGGTGATATTAGAATAGGGTTCCACATTTCTAGGTTTCTGGAAGCAAGGAAATCAGTCTGTGCAGATAGCTGGCAGGAAAAGGCGATTTTGAATGCTGTGGTGTGATTCAATTCCAAACTAATGGTGATATTTATATTTCTTCTCTAATGGTTTCCACTGGCAACCAATGACTAAGAAAGTTTTTGGAAATATGATAAATCTGTTTTCCTACTATAATAATTTATGTTCCTTTTATTAAGTGGTGTATGAATGCACTGAAAACAGAATAACTTATTTATGTAATAAAAAAACAATTGGGCCCATTCACAAACTTCATTTTGAAAAATGTGAAGTGATACTACAGCCGTACTACTCACATACTACAAAATGCTATGAACAAACCTACAGATGAAGACATCTGCCTCTCCTATCTTTTCTCTGTGAAGAGATCCTTCATGTTGGTGTCAATCTCTCACATTTCCACTCACAGGTACTTCAACACACTCCAGTTGAAAACAGCAGAGACAGGGAAATAAAATAAAACCCCATAAGAGATAAAGTTACAATAATTTAACAAGTTTGAACATTATATATAATGTTAAAATCTATATATATAATTAGTAATAACTAGTAGTAACTTTACTCCTATAAATTTGGAGGTCTGATGTACTTCCCTCTCATTTAATTCAGTGCATACAACTAAGTATAAACCTAGGTGTAAATCAACTCTCGGAAATGGTGAACAGGAAAATGTATCCCTTTATGGATTCCTCCTGTATTGAAAAAGCAGTCATTGCTGTTAACAACTACATTTTCATACTGAGACACAATTATTGCACCTGGACTGGAATTTCAAAATAATCAACATATAAGAAAATTACAACTTTGAACAGGTTGAATCTCTCTTTGGCTTACAAAACACATGTATTTTCCTTTTCTATCATGTTAAAAATGTCCATAAATTGTGCCAATATATACACCTAATAAGTAAGTAAGTAACCATAACTTGTCCCTTCAATAAGTACTGCTTCTACCCTCTGCTGTTATATCACTCAGGACATGTTCATTGACTGCACTGAAAACATTCCTATGCATGGTGGGAGTGCGAGTTATAGTTAATTTTGGACACAAGTCAAAGTTATTTGAGATATTGGTGAATTTCAGTTGTTTTGTTCATTAAAACCATGTGTATGTGCATGTTTTACTGATATTTTATATATATTGCCCAGTGGTGGTTGCCACTTTGATGCCTTTTGACAAATCTACACAAAACTTTCCCCCCAAAAAACCCTGGTGCTCCCCTGCAGCCCTAACAAAAAATAGTTCAGGCTGCAATGTTAATCAGGAGTCCTCTTTCCTCTAGCCTTTTTATTGTGGGTTCCCGAGTCTGGCCGGTCAACCCGGTGGAAACATCGTAATATGACTGGGGAGAGGCTGCGGTATGTCTGCAGCCTCCTCCCTGCAGTTTTGGCAGTCAGATAATTCTGACCACTAAAAGTCATAATGACGCCCTGAGACATGTTGATTTTTTTAAATAAGTAAAACGTTAATCATTTTTATATGACAATCATTTTTATTACATTTTATATTTTATTATTTGTATACGGTATGGTTAAGACAGGAAATTAACAGTTCAAAATAAACAAAATAGAACGTCTGAACACTGTGCATGGTGTGGTGCTGGGTGCACATTGGGGTTGGTTGCAGGGCCTGGCCATAGACCAACCCCTGCTGCATAAAAAAACATAGAAAAACCATAGAAATTATCTGAAATAAACCAAGGTTACAGGGATGTAATAGCTAGGAATTAGCGCCCCCACCGTGCACAGTTTTCTCATCAAAAATTGTATTCTAAAAACTGTAGTGATAATATCAACAATGATGCCATAGAAAATGTCATGAATTATGTAATGTGTTGGGTAATTAGCTGTGCATGGTGAAGGTGTGAGTTATAGATAACTTAAGGCATGAGTTATAGTTTCTTGACATACAAATAGCTAAAACTGTTAAATTTCTAAGGTTTTGTATGTGTACATTCTGAACCACACTAAAACATCGCTGTAACCTCTGTTTTTTCCAGTGAATTTCCAAGGCTTTCAAAATGCTAATTCCTCACTATAACGTCACTGTAACCTGTTTTTTGAGAGACTATATATATATATATTAATTCACTGAAAAAATCAATGGTTACAGGGCCATTATAGTTAGGTTCTGAATTTACATGCACAAAACCATAGCAATTTAGCTGTTATAGTTAGAGATATTTGAAGTAACAATAACTTGAGCCCTAAGGTACTTATAAGTCGTGCCCCCACTGTAGGAGGCTGGACTGGCTTGTAGTGAGTACCAAGGGGTACTTGCACCTTGCACCAGGCCCAGTTATCCCTTATTAGTGTATAGGGTGTCTAGCAGCTTAGGCTGATAGATAATGGTAGCTTAGCAAAGCAGCTCAGGCTGAACTAGGAGACGTGTGAAGCTACTACAGTACCACTTAGTGTCATATGCACAATATCATAAGAAAACACAATACACAGTTATACTAAAAATAAAGGTACTTTATTTTTATGACAATATGCCAAAGTATCTTAGAGTGTACCCTCAGTGAGAGGATAGGAAATATACACAAGATATATATACACAATAGCGAAAATATGCAGTATAGTCTTAGAAAACAGTGCAAACAATGTATAGTTACATTAGGATGCAATGGGGAAACATAGGGATAGGGGCAACACAAACCATATACTCTAGAAGTGGAATGCGAACCACGAATGGACCCCAAACCTATGTGACCTTGTAGAGAGTCGCTGGGACTATTAGAAAATAGTGAGAGTTAGAAAAATAACCCTCCCCAAGACCCTGAAAAGTGAGTGCAAAGTGCACCAAAGTTCCCCTAAGGACAAAATAGTCGTGTTAGAGGGAAAATGCAAGGAAAACACAAATCAGAAATGCAACAACGATGGATTCCTGACTGAGGGTACCTGTGGAACAAGGGGACCAAGTCCAAAAGTCACAAGCAGCTCGGAGATGGGCAGATGCCCAAGAAATGCCAGCGGTTGGTGCAAAGAAGCTCTTACTAGGCTGAAGAACTGTGAATACTGCAGGAACGACAAGGGCTAGAGACTTCCCCTTTGGAGGATGGATCCCCCACGCCTTGGAGAGTCGTGCAGAAGTGTTTTCCCGCCGGAAGGACGCCAACAAGCCTTGCTACACGCAAATCGTGCGTTTGGCGTTTTTGGACGCTGCTGGGGCCCAGGAGGGACCAGAAGGTCGCAAATTGGACCTGCAGAGAGAGGGGACGTCGAGCAAGACAAAGAGCCCTCACTGAAGCAGGTAGCACCCGGAGAAGTGCCAGAAACAGGCACTACGAGGATGCGTGAAACGGTGCTCGCCGAAGTTGCACAAAGGAGTCCCACGTCGCCGGAGACCAACTTAGAAAGTCGTGCGATGCAGGTTAGAGTGCCGTGGACCCAGGCTTGGCTGTGCACGAAGGATTTCCGCCGGAAGTGCACAGGGGCCGGAGAAGCTTGCAAAGTCGCGGTTCCCAGCAATGCAGCCCAGCGAGGTGAGGCAAGGACTTACCTCCACCAAACTTGGGCTGAAGAGTCACTGGACTGTGGGGGTCACTTGGACGGTGTCGCTGGATTCGAGGGACCTCGCTCGTCGTGCTGAGAAGAGACCCAAGGGACCGGTAATGCAGCTTTTTGGTGCCTGCGGTTGCAGGGGGAAGATTCCGTCGACCCACGGGAGATTTCTTCGGAGCTTCTGGTGCAGAGAGGAGGCAGACTACCCCCACAGCATGCACAAGCAGGAAAACAGTCGAGAAGGCGGCAGGATCAGCGTTACAGAGTTGCAGTAGTCGTCTTTGCTACTATGTTGCAGGTTTGCAGGCTTCCAGCGCGGTCAGCGGTCGATTCCTTATCAGAAGGTGAAGAGGGAGATGCAGAGGAACTCGGCTGAGCTCATGCATTCGTTATCTAAAGTTTCCCCAGAGACAGAGACCCTAAATAGCCAGAAAAGAGGGTTTGGCTACCTAGGAGAGAGGAAAGGCTACTAACACCTGAAGGAGCCTATCAGCAGGAGTCTCTGACGTCACCTGGTGGCACTGGCCACTCAGAGCAGTCCGGTGTGCCAGCAGCACCTCTGTTTCCAAGATGGCAGAGGTCTGGAGCACACTGGAGGAGCTCTGGACACCTCCCAGGGGAGGTGCAGGTCAGGGGAGTGGTCACTCCCCTTTCCTTTGTCCAGTTTCGCGCCAGAGCAGGGGCTAAGGGGTCCCTGAACCGGTGTAGACTGGCTTATGCAGAATTGGGCACATCTGTGCCCAACAAAGCATTTCCAGAGGCTGGGGGAGGCTACTCCTCCCCTGCCTTCACACCATTTTCCAAAGGGAGAGGGTGTCACACCCTCTCTCAGAGGAAGTTCTTTGTTCTGCCATCCTGGGCCAGGCCTGGCTGGACCCCAGGAGGGCAGCTGCCTGTCTGAGGGGTTGGCAGCAGCAGCAGCTGCAGAGAAACCCCAGGAAGGGCAGTCTGGCAGTACCAGGGTCTGTGCTACAGACCACTGGGATCATGGAATTGTACCAACAATGCCAGGATGGCATAGAGGGGGCAATTCCATGATCATAGACATGTTACATGGCCATATTCGGAGTTACCATGGTGAAGCTACATATAGGTAGTGACCTATATGTAGTGCACGCGTGTAATGGTGTCCCCGCACTCACAAAGTTCAGTGAATTGGCTCTGAACAATGTGGGGGCACCTTGGCTAGTGCCAGGGTGCCCTCACACTAAGTAACTTTGCACCTAACCTTTACCAGGTAAAGGTTAGACATATACGTGACTTATAAGTTACTTAAGTGCAGTGTAAAATGGCTGTGAAATAACGTGGACGTTATTTCACTCAGGCTGCAGTGGCAGGCCTGTGTAAGAATTGTCAGAGCTCCCTATGGGTGGCAAAAGAAATGCTGCAGCCCATAGGGATCTCCTGGAACCCCAATACCCTGGGTACCTCAGTACCATATACTAGGGAATTATAAGGGTGTTCCAGTAAGCCAATGTAAATTGGTAAAAATGGTCACTAGCCTGTCAGTGACAATTTGGAAAGAAATGAGAGAGCATAACCACTGAGGTTCTGATTAGCAGAGCCTCAGTGAGACAGTTAGTCACTACACAGGTAACACATTCAGGCACACTTATGAGCACTGGGGCCCTGGGTTACCAGTGTCCCAGTGACACATACAACTAAAACAACATATATACAGTGAAAAATGGGGGTAACATGCCAGGCAAGATGGTACTTTCCTACACAACCCCCCCCCAAACGAAGGACAATAAGACTAGCCATTACCTGATGAGTCTTCATTGTCTAAGTGGAAATATCTGGAGAGTCCATCTGCATTGGAGTGGCTACTCCCAGGTCTATGTTCCACTGTATAATCCATTCCCTGTAGGGATATGGACCACCTCAACAATTTAGGATTTTCACCTTTCATTTGTTTTAGCCAAAGTAGAGGTTTGTGGTCTGTCTGAACAATGAAGTGAGTGCCAAACAGGTATGGCCTCAACTTCTTCAGAGCCCAGACCACAGCAAAGGCCTCCCTCTCAATGGCAGACCAACGCTTTTCTCTAGGGGTCAACCTTCTACTAATAAAAGCAACAGGTTGATCCTGGCCCTCAGAATTAAGTTGTGATAGGACTGCCCCTACTCCTAATTCAGATGCATCAGTTTGGACATAGAATTTTTTAGAGTAACAAGGGCTTTTCAGGACAGGTGCAGAGCACATGGCCTGCTTCAGCTCCTCAAAAGCTTTCTGACAGTTTGCTGTCCATAATACCTTTTTAGGCATTTTCTTGGATGTGAGGTCATTAAGAGGGGCTGCAATGGAGCCATAGTTCTTAATGAACCTCCTGTAATACCCAGTGAGGCCTAGGAAGGCTCTCACCTGAGTCTGAGTGGTAGGGGGAACCCAATCAATAATAGTTTGGATTTTCCCCTGAAGTGGTGCAATCTGTTCCCCACCAACAAGGTGTCCCAGATAAACCACCTTACCCTGCCCTATCTGGCACTTTGATGCCTTGATAGTGAGGCCTGCCTTTTGCAGGGCCTCCAAAACTTTCCAAAGGTGGACCAGGTGATCATCCCAGCTGGAGCTAAAGACAGCTATATCATCCAAATATGCTGCACTGAAAGCTTCCAGCCCTTGCAGGACTGTGTTCACCAACCTCTGAAAAGTGGCAGGTGCATTTTTCAACCCAAAAGGCATTACAGTAAACTGGTAATGTCCTCCAATGGTAGAAAATGCAGTCTTAGATTTAGCATCTTCTGACAATTTGATCTGCCAATACCCTGCAGTCAAATCAAAAGTGCTTAGATACTTGGCAGATGCCAGTGTATCTATTAGCTCATCTGCCCTGGGTATAGGGTGAGCATCAGTTTTGGTTACCAAGTTGAGACCTCTATAGTCTACACAAAACCTCATTTCCTTCTTTCCATCTTTAGAATTGGGTTTTGGTACCAGTACCACAGGAGAAGCCCATGGACTGTCAGAGTGCTCAACCACTCCTAGTTCCAACATCTTCTGAACTTCTTGCTTTATGCAGTCCCTGACATGGTCAGGCTGCCTATAGATCTTACTTTTGACAGGTAAACTGTCTCCAGTATCTATAGTGTGCTCACACCAAGAAGTGGTGCCTGGCACAATGGAGAAGAGTTCTGAAAATTGTCCTAGGAGATTTATGCAATTATCTTTCTGCTCAGCAGTAAGACAATCAGCCAAAACTACACCTTCCACAAGAGCATCTTGTTCTGTGGAAGAGAAGAGATCAGGTAGAGGATCACTGTCTTCTTCCTGTCCCTCATCTGTTGCCATGAGCAGGGTGAGATCAGCCCTGTCATAGTAGGGTTTCAGGCGGTTGACATGGAGCACCCTAAGGGGACTCCTGGCAGTGCCTAAGTCAACCAAGTAGGTGACTTCACCCTTCTTTTCAACAATTGTGTGGGGTCCACTCCATTTATCTTGGAGTGCTCTTGGGGCCACAGGCTCCAAGACCCACACTTTCTGCCCTGGTTGGTACTGAACCAAAACAGCCTTCTGATCATGCCATTGCTTCTGGAGCTCTTGGCTGGCCTGAAGGTTTTTACTGGCCTTTTTCATGTACTCCGCCATCCTTGATCTGAGGCCAAGTACATAGTCCACAATATCCTGCTTAGGAGCTTTTAAAGGTTGTTCCCAACCCTCCTTTACAAGTGTGAGTGGACCCCTAACAGGGTGTCCAAAAAGAAGTTCAAAGGGGCTGAAGCCCACTCCTTTCTGGGGTACCTCCCTGTAGGCAAAAAGGAGGCATGGTAGAAGGATATCCCATCTCCTGCGGAGTTTTTCAGGGAGTCCCATAATCATGCCTTTGAGAGTTTTATTAAATCTCTCCACCAGTCCATTTGTTTGTGGATGATAGGGTGTTGTGAACTTGTAAGTTACACCACACTCCTTCCACATGGCCTTTAAGTATGCAGACATGAAATTGCTTCCTCTGTCTGATACTACTTCCTTTGGGAAGCCCACCCTGGAAAATATTCCCAGGAGGGCCTTTGCCACTGCAGGAGCTGTAGTGGTCCTTAAAGGAATAGCTTCAGGATATCTTGTGGCATGGTCCACTACCACCAAGATAAACCTATTGCCTGAAGCAGTAGGAGGGTCAAGGGGGCCAACTATGTCAACCCCTACCCTTTCAAAGGGAACCCCAACCACAGGCAGTGGGATAAGGGGTGCCTTTGGAGTGCCACCTGTCTTGCCACTGGCTTGACAGGTTTCACAGGACTTGCAAAATTCTTTTGTGTCCTCAGACATCCTAGGCCAATGAAACAGTGGTACCAATCTGTCCCAAGTTTTCATTTGACCCAGGTGCCCAGCTAAGGGAATGTCATGTGCCAGTGTTAGGAGGAACTTTCTGTACTCCTGAGGAATCACTAATCTCCTGGCAGCTCCAGGTTTAGGATCCCTATGCTCAGTGTACAAGAGGTTGTCCTCCCAGTAAACTCTGTGTGAGTCACTGACATCCCCATTAGCCTGTTTGACAGCTTGCTGTCTGAGACCCTCTAATGTGGGACAGGTTTGCTGTGCCACACTCAGCTCCTCTCTGGCAGGCCCCCCTTCACCCAAAAGCTCAGCAGTGTCTGCTTCCAGCTCCTCTGGTGTAGGTTCTGCACAGGGAGGGAATTCTTCTTCCTCAGAAGTAGAATCCACTGTAGAGGGAGGGATAGTAGGAAGGGGTTTGCTTCTACTAGCCCTAGCTTTAGGGAGCACTTGGTCCATTGTTCCAGGATCCAAGCTTCCCTGTCCTTTTTGCTTTTTGGCCTGAGCCCTTGTCAAAGCAAAAATATGCCCTGGGATGCCCAGCATTGCTGCATGGGCCTCCAACTCCACATCTGACCAAGCTGATGTCTCCAAATCGTTCCCTAATAGACAGTCTACAGGTAAATCTGAAGCTACCACAACTTTCTTTGGACCAGATACCCCCCCCCAGTTGAGATTTACAACAGCCATGGGGTGGCTTTGTGTTATGTTGTGAGCATCGGTTACTTGGTACTGGTGTCCAAGTATGTGTTGTTCAGGGTGCACCAGTTTCTCAATCACCATTGTGACACTGGCACCTGTGTCCCTGTAGGCCTGGACCTCAACACCATTTATTAGGGTTAGTTGCTTGTACTTCTCCAAGTTATGGGGGCAAGCAACCAAAGTGGCTAAGTCAATAGCCCCTTCAGAGACTAAAGTAGCCTCTGTGGTCTCCCTAATTAGACCAACCCCAACTAAATTACCAAAAGTGAGCCCAGCTACTCCCTTGGATTGGCTATTAGTAGGTTTGCTCCCACCACCACTGCTATTAGTAGGGACACTAGGTGTAGCAGTAGGGGTTGTAGTGGTAGGAGCTGTGGTGCTTTTCTTTGGACAACTGGGATCTGTTGTCCAATGGCCTTTTATTTTACATAAATAGCACCATGGTTTCTTTTCCTTGTTCTTATTAAAGGAGGATTTGGGCCCACCACCCCCACCAGAGTGTTTTTGTGGGCCTGATGAAGACTCATTTTTAGATTTGTCCCCACCCTTGTCAGAAGACTTACCATCCTTCTTTTTGTTGCCATCTTTGTCACCCCCTGTATGAACTTTTCTGTTCACTCTTGTTCTGACCCATTTGTCTGCCTTCTTTCCCAATTCTTGGGGAGAGGTCAGATCAGAGTCCACCAAGTACTGGTGCAACAAATCAGACACACAATTATTAAGAATATGCTCTCTCAGGATCAAGTTATACAGGCTGTCATAATCAGTAACTTTACTGCCATGTAACCACCCCTCCAAGGCCTTCACTGCCTGGTCAATGAAATCAACCCAGTCTTGTGAAGACTCCTTTTTGGTATCTCTGAACTTTATCCTGTACTGTTCAGTGGTTAAGCCATAACCATCCAGGAGTGCATTCTTAAGAACTTGGAAATTGTTAGCATCATTTTCTTTTACAGTAAGGAGCCTATCCCTACCTTTTCCAGTAAATGATAGCCATAGGATAGCAGCCCACTGCTTTTGAGGGACATCCTGTACAGCACAGGCCCTCTCAAGTGCAGCAAACCACTTGTTAATGTCATCCCCCTCCTTGTAAGGGGGAACTATCTTGTGCAGATTCCTGGAATCATGCTCTTTTGCAGGATGACTATGGGGAATACTGCTGCTGCCACCATGGGTATCTAAACCCATTTTCTGTCTTTCCCTCTCTATTTCTAAAGACTGTCTATCCAAATCCAGCTGTTGCTTCTTGAGCTTCAGTCTGGTTTGCTCCACTCTCAATCTATTGAGCTCCCTTTCTAACAATCTGTCATCAGGGTGGGTGGGAGGGACATTTCTAGATACAGAGGTGTGATGGGAATGAACAGAAGGAGACCTGTCCCTTACCAAGGGCACCCTAACAGCTTGGCTACCAGCATAATGTGAGAGCACATCATCAGTATGATGTGATTCAACCTCTGTACCAACTATGCTAGACTGTCTAGTAATGGGCAGGCTGAGAAATTTCTTTCCTGAACCTTTTCCTGGGGGAGTCCCTGGATCAGATTGAGAACCATTAGCTACTTTTTCTACAGATTGGGCACTTATGGCCTTATCCTGTACTCTAAGCATATTAATTAACAGTTCTAAGGAAGGATTCTTCCCTACACTCAAACCTCTCTCTATGCAGAGACTCCTTGCTCCTTTCCAGCTAAGGTGATCATATGCAAGTTTGGACAGTTCAACTTTTTGGCCTGTGCCAGACATTTTTAGAGAGAGTTAAAAGTGATAGACAAAGAGAAAAAAGTTTTCAGAACTTTTTGGAAAGACAGAAAAAACTTTTTAAACTTTTAAGAACTTTTTGAAAGTTTAGAAGTACTTTTCAGCACTTAGAAAAGAGTGAAAAGAGGAAATGCAAAACTTTTTGGCTATGTGTATATACACTGACCTTGTTTTGTATATTTTTCTCTTATGAAAAGTACAATGACAAGAGTGGTAAGTAGTCTCAAAGCACTTATCCCACTGCTGCACAACCAATGTAGGAGGCTGGACTGGCTTGTAGTGAGTACCAAGGGGTACTTGCACCTTGCACCAGGCCCAGTTATCCCTTATTAGTGTATAGGGTGTCTAGCAGCTTAGGCTGATAGATAATGGTAGCTTAGCAAAGCAGCTCAGGCTGAACTAGGAGACGTGTGAAGCTACTACAGTACCACTTAGTGTCATATGCACAATATCATAAGAAAACACAATACACAGTTATACTAAAAATAAAGGTACTTTATTTTTATGACAATATGCCAAAGTATCTTAGAGTGTACCCTCAGTGAGAGGATAGGAAATATACACAAGATATATATACACAATAGCGAAAATATGCAGTATAGTCTTAGAAAACAGTGCAAACAATGTATAGTTACAATAGGATGCAATGGGGAAACATAGGGATAGGGGCAACACAAACCATATACTCTAGAAGTGGAATGCGAACCACGAATGGACCCCAAACCTATGTGACCTTGTAGAGGGTCGCTGGGACTATTAGAAAATAGTGAGAGTTAGAAAAATAACCCTCCCCAAGACCCTGAAAAGTGAGTGCAAAGTGCACCAAAGTTCCCCTAAGGACAAAATAGTCGTGTTAGAGGGAAAATGCAAGGAAAACACAAATCAGCAATGCAACAACGATGGATTCCTGACTGAGGGTACCTGTGGAACAAGGGGACCAAGTCCAAAAGTCACAAGCAGCTCGGAGATGGGCAGATGCCCAAGAAATGCCAGCGGTTGGTGCAAAGAAGCTCTTACTAGGCTGAAGAACTGTGAATACTGCAGGAACGACAAGGGCTAGAGACTTCCCCTTTGGAGGATGGATCCCCCACGCCTTGGAGAGTCGTGCAGAAGTGTTTTCCCGCCGGAAGGACGCCAACAAGCCTTGCTACACGCAAATCGTGCGTTTGGCGTTTTTGGACGCTGCTGGGGCCCAGGAGGGACCAGAAGGTCGCAAATTGGACCTGCAGAGAGAGGGGACGTCGAGCAAGACAAAGAGCCCTCACTGAAGCAGGTAGCACCCGGAGAAGTGCCAGAAACAGGCACTACGAGGATGCGTGAAACGGTGCTCGCCGAAGTTGCACAAAGGAGTCCCACGTCGCCGGAGACCAACTTAGAAAGTCGTGCGATGCAGGTTAGAGTGCCGTGGACCCAGGCTTGGCTGTGCATGAAGGATTTCCGCCGGAAGTGCACAGGGGCCGGAGAAGCTTGCAAAGTCGCGGTTCCCAGCAATGCAGCCCAGCGAGGTGAGGCAAGGACTTACCTCCACCAAACTTGGGCTGAAGAGTCACTGGACTGTGGGGGTCACTTGGACGGTGTCGCTGGATTCGAGGGACCTCGCTCGTCGTGCTGAGAGGAGACCCAAGGGACCGGTAATGCAGCTTTTTGGTGCCTGCGGTTGCAGGGGGAAGATTCCGTCGACCCACTGGAGATTTCTTCGGAGCTTCTGGTGCAGAGAGGAGGCAGACTACCCCCACAGCATGCACAAGCAGGAAAACAGTCGAGAAGGCGGCAGGATCAGCGTTACAGAGTTGCAGTAGTCGTCTTTGCTACTATGTTGCAGGTTTGCAGGCTTCCAGCGCGGTCAGCGGTCGATTCCTTATCAGAAGGTGAAGAGGGAGATGCAGAGGAACTCGGCTGAGCTCATGCATTCGTTATCTAAAGTTTCCCCAGAGACAGAGACCCTAAATAGCCAGAAAAGAGGGTTTGGCTACCTAGGAGAGAGGAAAGGCTACTAACACCTGAAGGAGCCTATCAGCAGGAGTCTCTGACGTCACCTGGTGACACTGGCCACTCAGAGCAGTCCAGTGTGCCAGCAGCACCTCTGTTTCCAAGATGGCAGAGGTCTGGAGCACACTGGAGGAGCTCTGGACACCTCCCAGGGGAGGTGCAGGTCAGGGGAGTGGTCACTCCCCTTTCCTTTGTCCAGTTTCGCGCCAGAGCAGGGGCTAAGGGGTCCCTGAACCGGTGTAGACTGGCTTATGCAGAATTGGGCACATCTGTGCCCAACAAAGCATTTCCAGAGGCTGGGGGAGGCTACTCCTCCCCTGCCTTCACACCATTTTCCAAAGGGAGAGGGTGTCACACCCTCTCTCAGAGGAAGTTCTTTGTTCTGCCATCCTGGGCCAGGCCTGGCTGGACCCCAGGAGGGCAGCTGCCTGTCTGAGGGGTTGGCAGCAGCAGCAGCTGCAGAGAAACCCCAGGAAGGGCAGTCTGGCAGTACCAGGGTCTGTGCTACAGACCACTGGGATCATGGAATTGTACCAACAATGCCAGGATGGCATAGAGGGGGCAATTCCATGATCATAGACATGTTACATGGCCATATTCGGAGTTACCATGGTGAAGCTACATATAGGTAGTGACCTATATGTAGTGCACGCGTGTAATGGTGTCCCCGCACTCACAAAGTTCAGTGAATTGGCTCTGAACAATGTGGGGGCACCTTGGCTAGTGCCAGGGTGCCCTCACACTAAGTAACTTTGCACCTAACCTTTACCAGTATAGGTGACTTATAAGTTACTTAAGTGCAGTGTAAAATGGCTGTGAAATAACGTGGACGTTATTTCACTCAGGCTGCAGTGGCAGGCCTGTGTAAGAATTGTCAGAGCTCCCTATGGGTGGCAAAAGAAATGCTGCAGCCCATAGGGATCTCCTGGAACCCCAATACCCTGGGTACCTCAGTACCATATACTAGGGAATTATAAGGGTGTTCCAGTAAGCCAATGTAAATTGGTAAAAATGGTCACTAGCCTGTCAGTGACAATTTGGAAAGAAATGAGAGAGCATAACCACTGAGGTTCTGATTAGCAGAGCCTCAGTGAGACAGTTAGTCACTACACAGGTAACACATTCAGGCACACTTATGAGCACTGGGGCCCTGGGTTACCAGGGTCCCAGTGACACATACAACTAAAACAACATATATACAGTGAAAAATGGGGGTAACATGCCAGGCAAGATGGTACTTTCCTACACCCACCATGCCCAGTTTTCTCATCAATAAGTTTATTGCATATGTTGCAGTGATAATATCAATGATGCCTCAGAATATGTCATGTCTTATGTAGTATATGGGATAATTAGCTTTACATGATGAGTTATAGTTACCTTAGCGCACAAGTTATAGTTACTTGAAATAAGTCTAACTGTAACAGCTGATTTTCTATGGTTTTGTGCGTGTAAATTCAGAACCTAACTATAATGACTCTGTAAACTTTTTTTTTTTCAGTGAATTTTATACGTTTTTTTTAAAATGGTAAATGCTAACTGTAACGTCCCTGTAACCTTATATATATATACATACACACACATCTTTGTATATAAACTGACCTTTTGCTCTGTATGGTGGGCCAGAGTCATTGAAAGCCAAGTTCCGCTGCTGGAGCCTGTCATTTTCCTCAGCCTCCCAAAATTAATTGCAACATGCACAGGGGTCTTCAGTAGAGAGAGAGAGAGAGACAGGGGAGGAGGAGAAAGAAAGAAGGCATAGAAAGAGAGAGAAATATAATGAGGAGTGGAATGGAAAGGGCTGGTTTGATCGTTCTGTCATGGCTGCTTTTAGATCCCCAGTCCACCCTGTATGCATGTACACAAACATACATATTTATATATATATATATATATATACACACACACACACACACACACACAAAAAAAAAGTTATTTTATTTTTGTACAAATTAACATTTGCACACTTTTTGCCAACCTTAATATCTAATTTTTTTAACAGATAGAAAATGATGAAGAGAAAAAGCGTTTTGAAGAGGGTAAAGGACGCTACCTGCAGAACAAAGCTAAAAGACAAGCAGAGGTGAAATCTCTCGTCCAGCAATAGTGCTTCAGCAAAACCTCAAAAGATAATAGTAAATGGATTTGAGATCCGTGTCCAGTTATGAAAAAATGGCAAAATGTCACACTGTCAGAAGTAGTATTGTTCAACGTTAATGTTACCAGTGTTAACCTAAGTCCTGAACCTGTAAACCAAAGCTTATGTACCTTATTTGAACCAAAAGTGATTATACTACACAGTATTTTAGTGTCTGATAATATTTGTCTGTGTCTTCTCTCTCCCTCTCTCTTGCTCTCTCTCTATTTATATATATATGTATATCTATATTTATATATATATATATATATATGTATAGATCGATAGATTAATAGAGTATATATATAAATATGGATAAAAATGTATTGTGCATTGGCATCTCTTAGAGCACCCTACACAATAAACATTGGCCAGTTGTCTTAAGCACACTTGTTTGCATTATTGTTATTTTTTCTGTAGAGCTGCATCCATGGTCCTGTTTTGTGGTTGGGGCGAAATTGAGGTTTACAAATAATATTTTTCTTATCTCTGTATGGACATCATCCTTTCACACACAAAATGGTACTGCATTGACTGCCAGCACCATGGGACGAATTGTGAATTACCATCCAGGAAGGTTGCACTTGAACCTCCAAGAAAAGGAGGCTGATGACCACAAGTTAGGTTTTGATGTTGAAGAAGCATTGTTGGATGTTATTTACGTTCAGACAGATCTGCTCTTAATGATGCTATCTAGAATGCTATCTAGATTGGTGGCCATAGGGCCAGATTAAGACCTTTAGAGGCCCTAAGCATTTACAACTTTTGGTGCTCCCACATGTATCTAATTCAAAATATAAACAATAATAAATCATAAAATGAAATGTTATTTTTCGAACTGAAACAAAACTTACAGTAAAATATACTTCTACTTTATTTATATTTGAAAAGTATGCTCCTACTTTTTCTAATTGCAAAGTGTTTGATCAGACCCTCAAAACTATTCTAACACATCTGCTTCTATACTGAGTAGAGATAAGGTACGAGCCTGCATTGTTGCATTGTTGTTCTGTTGGGATTTTTAATATACTTCAACTGAGAAAATGACCGTCCAGCTAAGCAGTTTGTGGCCATTAATGTTAAAAGCAAATGTCTACATTTGGAAAGGTACACTCAATATTTTCTTCTACAATTATTGTATAAAGTTCAGCATGACTGAATCTTGCTTTTACTTTTGTTGTTGCACTGAACTTCTGATGCAAATACTGTATGAGTGAAACTGCTGAAGCTTAACTGGAAGAATTAGTGTTCAAGTCCTCTGGGTAAGCATCAATCAACTTTTGACAACACTGAGAATACCTTTCAATTTCAGTAGATGATTAAGTGACATTATGTGGCACATCACTTAGAAAAGAAAATCTCTCTGCTATTTCTTTGTATATCTCCCTTCTTCTCATCTCAGTTTCAAGTTTGTCAACAATTGTGTAAAAGGTGGTGATATGAAATGTATCTCTGGCATTCAGCTAAACTCCAGGTACAGCATCTCTGTCAATGGGTAGCTTCTTTCTGATACATTTGTGAGTTTGAGCTGCCTTGCTATCAACATCTGGTAGCCTTTCCTTTGTAGCTGCTTCATATCTTTCAAATTCATCTTGTGAAGTTGGTCAGCTAATGATCCATACAGATGTTATTACTCTTGTGTGTGTGTGTGTATATATATATATATATATATATATATACGTAATACATAATGTATGTATTTTCTTCATTTATTGTGGAAACCCCTTTTTGTGGATCCTGGTTCAGCTGCAGTATTTGCTGTTTTACACCATATGGGCCATGGTAAATCTGGCAGTGGAAAATGTTGTGTTGCCCCGTTCCTTGATGCTCTAAGGAAGTGCCTGTTATGCTTAATGGTTATTTTAGTCTTGGGTGGCCAGATACACAAAGAAGTCATCAATTCTTGGATTCATGGCACATAGCTATTTACCTGATTCACTAAACCTCCAGGTCCACTAACTGATTAAGTTTGTGTGCATTTTTATTTGCCTTTTTCCCTCACTCATTACGTGAAATTCCAACGTCGAACAGATTTAGGGCCAGAGGTAGGAAGGCATTAGCGCCTCGCAAACGGCAAAAAACGCCGTTTGCGAGGCGCAAATGCCCTCACGCGATGCAGAAACACATATTGCGAGTCGGTACCGACTCGCAAAATGTGTTTCAGACTCACAAATAGGAAGGGGTGTTCCCTTCCTATTTGCGAGTCGCACCGCGATGTAGAGTTGATTTGTGACCGCGAAAGCGGTCGCAAATCAACTCGCAGTTACCATCCACTTGAAGTGGATGGTAACTCATTCGCAAACGGGAAGGGGTCCCCATGGGACCCCTTCCCCTTTGTGAATGCTCACAATAATATTTTTTCAGAGCAGGCAGTGGTCCTATGGACCACTGCCTACTCTGAAAAAAAACGAAACTAAAAGGTTTCGGTATTTTTTCTATTTGCAGCTCGTTTTCCTTAAGAGAAAAAAAAAACTGCTTTATTGAAAAGCAGTCACGGACACGGTGTTCTGCTGTCTCCAGCAGGCCACCATCCCCGTGAGTGCCTAGACTCGCTATGGGGTCGCAAACTGCGACCCACCTCATAAATATTTATGAGGTGGGTATCGCAATTTGCACCTCGCAAAAGGAAACCTACCTACATCTGGCCCTAAGTGTATGTAGAGCTATGAATTCCATTGAATTTTAAATATATATTTTAATTTACTTTTTTTGTATTTAGGAAGCATATTTTCCAAGAAATGCTTTTATTACTACATTCCCCTAAAAAATGGGCAATATTGGAACACAATGAAAAGGCTATATTTTATTAATAAACGGTCACAAAATGTTGACTGTTTGACGCATCACCTCATTTGCATTGCAATTCCTTAACTACTAATTTAACGCCTTTGGAAATACCTTCTTGCATACAAGTAAGCAGATCTGACAAATGCAGAAGTAATCCATAAGTCCAGCACAAATTGATGATACCTGTGCATCAGCAACTTAGATATTTCTGAATAAGTTAAGTATCATTGTTGTGTGTGTGTGCACATGTGTATTTGTGTGTCCCCACTGGGTGAACTTTCAGAATTGTGTCACAGGTCCCTGAACATCAGCCATAGTAGCAAGCATGGAAATCACTAGCTCTTAAATAAAACAACTGTAAAAGAAATCTTCAAAATTTAAAGGTGCCTTCTAACATATGGATAGAGGTTGTTTCTGGGCTCCCTGAAGCAGACATTTATGCTATCCACTAATCTGGAAGTGGCTTGGCCTTGAAGGCAGTGAGACTTTGGTAGTTCCACAATTGCAGGCAAACAATATTTACATTTTATAACTTGCAAAAATAAATAGGATGCTTGCACATTTTTACAGATACTGGTAAGAGTAAGGCCAATTCTAATAAAATCTTTTTTATTAGGGACTACTTTTTGAAGATTTAACAAACTATGGTTACTTCAGAATAAATGGCAGGTGGTTGAACAAATAGGTAGAATGACATGATGGGTGGGTGGGTGTCTAGACAGAGATTTTGCAGACTTCACCCCTGTTTTGTGTTGAAGTCAGTGGAATGCAAGTTTGAAAAGCTTCTTACTCATAGAAGTGGAGGTTTTATATTATATTGCAATATTACTTGATAAAGTGGTAGGACATACTCCGGAACTGGGATGGGAGTGTTAACATGTGTAGGTGGGTCGATGAGCCTAAAGTAATAGCTGAAAGGGTTAATGCTTATGAAGTGCAGAGTAAGAAAACACTTGTGTTCTACATGAATTAGACCTGGCTAAATATACATTATGAAAGTAGGCAAACACATTTCAAATAAATGTAATTAAAGATATCACATGCTGTTTGACAAATCTTCATGAAACAGTTCAAAAAAAGTAACTCACCTCAGCTTCTTCCTGTAAAATGTTGGGGTAATCTGTCAAGTGGAGGCCAAGAGAAAGAAGGCGTCCCAAAACAAGTTTTACCCATTAATTTTTTCATTGGAACAGCAATACCAGAAAAAGCTCTGAGTGGATTTACTCCCAAATTTGGCAGAAAGCTGGATCTTATTCCAAAAAAGCGTGCTTTTTTGCTATTTGTTTTTAAATCCGTTCAGTAGTTTTTGAGAAATGAAGGCTCAAAAACGTTGTTTATTTCATGCCATGAAGGATATGTGGGGCAGACAGATCTCCAGAGGAGATCTGATTGACTGCCATCACATCAACAACAATGTGGCGGGAACCATCTTGAGATTCTGGACTCAGTCCTGAGTCCTGTAAAAAAAAAAATATGAAAAAAAGATATAAGGCAGCAGGGTAGGCTCCACTAGGCCTGCATGCCCCTCCCCAATAATTATTTTTAAAAAGGGTAACCTAGGTTTGCACCAGGACACCAAAATGAATAATAAAAGAGTGGCAGGAGCCACTCATTTATTAATCACTGTTTCTTGAAGGAGCACTCCATATGCCCTGCGAGGGCTTTTTTGTTTCTATCTTTTGAGCTTGCTGTTGCCCTTAGAATAGGGAGTAGCACCACCAGGCTTTTTCTTAGGGGCGAGCACAAAGCGCTCCATCCCTCTTCTAATCTCTCTCTAGAAGGATTTTAACCACGCATATGTCACGTCAGTCATGTTCATTTGCTCGTGGGCTTGCCTTTTAAAATCTGCTTGTTTTCATTCGTGAAAGCCATGTGTACCTCATACCTTTTCTGGTGTTTAGCTCTCCTCGAGAGCACTGGTAAACTACTGGAAACATACGAGGCTCCATGTTTTCCGTATGGTTTCCGGACTACTTTTTCTCTTTATTTTGCAGCGCGGTGCGCTCGCTTTTTTTTTTCATTTAATGTGACAAGAAAAGTCTGGTTAGGAGTTTACAACACTAATAGCTCTAATTCGACGTTGCAATGCTGATGCTTGGTTTTAATGTTGTGCGGGCTGCAGGGAGAGCAGCAGCCCCCTAGCAACATTAAGCAGCCCCCTAGTAACATTAAAAAACAAAGTAAGTCTCCTGCATCATGAAATCCAAGACCTCTGGAGAATTTAGTCCAATTGGCTTAGTTTTTAAATTTTATTGTGACTCTTTGACAAAGCCAGCATATCTGCCTAAGTGCGGCCAGGACGTGCGAAACGAAAGACATCCTGCACATGCCACAATGCTGTGCGTGGCATTTGCTTGGCTGCTCGCAAAGGACTGGATGCACAGCCTGGCCCCAGGCCAAGGCCTGCAGCCAACCCAAGGCTATGCACGGCGACATGCCATGCATGGTACAGGGTTGCTTGCCTGTGAGGGGTTGTATGCAGGGCATGGCCAGAGGTGTGACGTTATGGTTAGGAATTATAACTATACCTTACTTTAAATTACAATACCTTAAAAATTCACTGAAAAAACTAAAGGTTAAAGTAATGTTATAGTTATTTGAAAATGTCACTTAAAACATACAGTTTTAAATGAACAAAGCCACTCAAATTCACCAATTACAGTTATCTCAAGTAACTATAACTTGTGCCTTAACGTTACTATTACTCATGCACTTGCTATGCACTGCTTATGACCTTATATATTACATAAGTCATTCCATGTTCTTTGACATTATTGATAATATCACTGCAATGTTTGAAATGACATCATTGATGACAAACTGTGCATGGAGGGGGCACAAGTTATAGTTACTTTAAAAAGATTGTCATAATGCCTTCAAGACACACAAGTCTTCTGACCTTTCTGCAGTATTCTACACATTTACTCCAGCCCTGTATTTCAGTATGGGCTGGAATAAGTTCTCAGACTCAACAGCGATATTATTTTCGCAATCTTTGTGCACATTGGAAACTAGAAGATGTTTTTCATGGTGCTGTCAGATGAAAGGACATACTTTAGACTCCGTATATTGACAAAAGGTTTCTGTTTTTCTTATTGGAAGAACTAACTCCCAGCATAATTTCTTATAGATTTGTCCAAAAAAGGACCCATTCAATTTATGTTTATAAAACATGGAAGGATCAACTCTTGAAAATCTGGTTAAACATCATCAATAAATAGACTACACACCTGGAGAGCTAAGAAAGGGGGGATATTAATAATAATAACTGAGATGAAAGAAGCCTGAAAAGTATGGAATCTCATACTTTAAAACAGAGATAACTAAAAGCTCAAATTGGCACAATTAATGAAGATTATAAAGTGTGTACCTGGAAAGCTAAGTTGACTGTTATTGATAAACAACAGGTGGAGATGCTTGTCACTTGAAAAGTTAAGGATCCAAAACATTGTGATAGCTTGTGAATGATTTAAAAAAAATGACTTCTATGAGGAATGCTAATGATAAATCATTATCAAGCTGGGAGTTGAAATTAACTCTTTGTGTGAGGGAAAGTCAGTCGCTCCGTCTGCTGCCACTTGCTCTCCATTATTTATCATCATCATTAGTACAAGCCATTAGATCCCATTTATTTGGCACTAAAGCTTCAAAGGTTGCAACCCCAACAGGCTCCCTATAAAGTTATTTAACCTAGATGACTATTTGTATTTTTTTCATTCCTGTTATTCAATAGAGATTCCTTACCTTTGAATTTTCCCTGGGCGTCAGACTGGATCAAGAAATGTTATGTTAAGCAGTACCCCTATGTGCCGGAAGATGACGTTGTTGGGTTCCACTCCGAAAGGGACATGTGCAGTGCCTATATAGGTGCCAACCCAGTGCTCTGACATCAGTTCTTTCCTTTCTACGTCTATCAGTGCAGATCCAGAGAGAGCTACCCCATGTCATTTTTTGACTAACCTTTTTTTTTTTGTGAAAGCACTTTATAAGAAGTTTTCCCCTGGTGTGGCAAGAATGTCATCCAGGAAGGCTAACTTCAAGCCCTGTAGCACCTGTCACTGACCTATTTCAGTGACAGACCAGCACTTACTTTGCCTCTGCTGCCTCAAGCATGACTACGATATGAAGACCTGCATTGACTGCTGTGTAAGGAATCCGAAGGCCTTAAGGGAGTGGTCCATTAAACTCCTGCCGGCTCGACGTGTAACGCTGCGGCGGTCTTGCCCCCGGTCGAGGTCGAGAAGAAGGTCCCGGGATTGGTTGTGGAGTCCAAGATCTTTGTTGCACTCAAGGACATCGGGCAAGTCGAATAAGTCCCACCACAAGAAGAAGAGTAAGCAGTCAGAGAGGTCTTCGAATTCTTCCCATCCATCGCCTCTAGGTAAGGGAGCATCGCCGTTCAAGGCCTGGCTCCTCGGATGAGCCAGCGCCTGGGCTGGCTCTGCGCCTTCCTGAGTTTCCGGGAGCTGGAGCAACCCTCTCCCAGTCCCATGAGTTTTATGAGGTTTTACACCTCATATGTGAGCAGCCTTCCCTCCGGCTTGCCTTTTGGCCCTGCTGGTTTGGGAGTGGCCCATATTGGTGCCTCTCAGTCCCCTTGGATCCAATGATGGATCCGGAATGGGGGTCGGTCGTACCTTTCCGACCTTCCCCAGCACCGGTATCAATGCTGGTGTCACTCCCCCCACCCCTACAGTGCCGTCCCATTTCTCATACCTGACATGGATCCAAATGCATTAGACGACACAGACTCTGGCACTGACTGAAGCCACGTCTCCCAGGTCAGATCCTGATCTCTTCTCTTATGGGCTGGGACTCGAGCAGGAGTGGGAGGGATCACTTTACCCTGAAGAATACCAGTCCTTAGATCTCAACATGGACTGGTGTGAGGATCTGGCAGATGTCAGCAGACTAGATTCTTCTCCAGATACTGGCATGGTCTCTCGTCCTACACTGGCTATAGAGGAGGGAGCCTTATTGGTAAGAAGAGCCTCTATGGTCCTTGAACTTAAGTTGCCTTCAGTGGTAGTCAACACAACATGTTGAAAGAAGTGCTTCAGCTGCAAGTGTCCCCCTCACAACCGCTTCTTCCCTTCAATGAAACCATCATGGATGTCCTGCAAGGGCTTTGGTCCAAACGCTGCAAAGGGACTCCTGTGAACAGGACGATTGCCCACTGCCCCGCCACTGGGGATCCCAGTTTTCTCATCCAATGTCCTGCCTCACAGAGCTTGGTGGTCCAACTTCCCGTAAAAATCTTGGTACACTGGACAAGGAATGCAAGAGGCTGGACACCTTGGGAAAGAAAATGTTTTCTTCCACCAGTGTGGCACCGTAGTCTGTGGACACCGCATGCCTATTGGCCAGTTATTCCCATGCTTCCAATGGTCCTGGAGGAGGCCCAGGCCATACTCTTCCAAGCTGTCGCTGATGGGAAAGATGCAGCCAAATTCATGACCCAATGTGGACTGGACACCACTGACTCGTTGGACAGTGTGGTCTCATCATCGGTGACCTTCCGCCACCATGCCTGGCTGAAGATGACTGGCTTTTTAGGGAATGTCCAACCTGCCGTTTGCTCCTTTCATGGCCATGGAAGGGGCTTCCACCCATGCCTAGACACCCAGCAACCATGGCGCACAGGCTTTCCAACCTCTGCGTGGCCGAGGATGTGGTATCCACAGACCCCATAGGTCGGGCAGCCAGAGATCTGGCCAGTCCATCACTCAACCCTTTTGGTTTGCCCTTAAACCATCATGTGCACCCAGTGGGAGGCAAGATATGGCATGCTACACTGCTGGTCTGTTACATCAGACCAGAGGGTTCAAATTGCCTGAAGGGGCTACACCCTTCCGTTTGTGACTTTTCCCCCACCAACGCCACCCACAGGAAGTAAAAGCTCTCTTGGCCAAAGGAGCCATATAGAGGGTGCAGACGCCAGAAGTAGGTCATGGTTGCTGGTGCCCAAGAAGGACAGAGGCCTTTGTCCTGTCTTAGATCTGTGCCCTCTCAACTTCTTCCTCAAGATGGAGAAATTCAAAATGCTCACACCCCCCTCAAGTCCTGTCTGCCCTGGACCTGGGAGACTAGATGGTAGCGCCGAACTTGTAGGATGCTTACTTCCACATTCCTGTCCTACCTGCCCACAAACATTACCTGTGGTTTACGGTAGGCCACGTGCACTTTCAGTTCACTGTGCTTCCCTTTAGCCTTACCAGCGCCCTTTGGGTGTTCACCAAGGTAATGGAGGTTGTTGCAGCTCATCTGCAGAGATCAAGGGTGCCAGTCTTACCCTATCTCGACGACTGGCTGTTGAAGGCGGACTCACCACAGGCTGTCATCTCCCACGTCCAGGGTACAGTGGGCATCCTGCATTAGCTTGGGTTCACTATAAATGTGCTGAAGTCAAACCTGACTCTCTCTCAGATGCTTTCTTTCATTGGAGCTATTCTGGACACAGTGCAGTTTTAGTCTTGTCTTCCCGAACAGCAAGCCCACGATATTCAGGCTATGATACCGATGTTTCAGCCACTATCCTGAGTTTCGATGAGACTGACTCTGAGGCTGCTGGGCCTCATGGCCTCCTGCATCCTGCTTGTGACACATGCCCAATGGCATATGTGGCCCTGCAGTGGAACCTGAAGGTCTAGTGGGCACAGCATCAGGGGAATCACTCTGACAATGGTCCAGATCTCTGAGGGAATTGCAAAGGATCTGCATTAGTGGTTAACAAACTGAAGTTGGGTCAGCAGCAGACCCCTCTCTCTTCCCCAACCAACTCTGACAGGGGTGACAGATGGCATTGAAAGCCTTTCTACCCTCTGTCAAAGGAAGACTAGTGCAGGTACTCTTGGACAACACCACCACCACCATATGGTACTACAACAAACAGGGTGGAGTGGGGTTGTGGACCCTTTGTCAAGAGGCTCTGCATCTCTGGGCTTGGATGGAATGTCAGGGCATATCCTTGGAGGCAGTCTCTCTGAATACCAGAGCAGACGAACTCAGCTAAAGATGCCTAGTGGATCACAACGGGTGCCTCCATCCAGAGGTGGCACAAGGTCTCTTCCACCAGTGGGGAGAGCCTTGGTCAAATCTATTCACCACCGCCGAGACGGCACAATATCCACAGTTCTGCATGCCGGATTTACTAAGGCTGTTCTTGGTCAGAGATGCTTTTAGTCTCAAGTGGAGCTCAGGCCTCATTTACTTCTTTCCGCCCATACCCCTCCTGCCCAGAGTTCTCAAGAAGATCAGGAACAACCAGGCCCAAGTCATCTTTGTCCCTCAGAACTGGGCTTGGAGAGTTTGGTATCCCAAGCCCTGGACGATCAGGCTGTCCCTATAGGAGGCTTTTTTGTTGCAGCAGCGTGATAGGGTTCTCCAACCAAACTTGTCAACATTCTGCCTTCAGGTATGAAGATTGAGCAGAAACAGTTGACAGTTTTCGACCTTCCACCCAAACTCTGCAATGTTATCTTGGCAGCCAGGCTTCACTCTACCAAGACTGTATACGCCTGCTGTTGGAATAAATTTGTGCATGGTGCACAGAGAAACAGATTGACCCCCTCTCTGCTCCCCTCTCTCAAGTCCTTCTCTTTATTCCTTCTCTTGCCCAGCAGGGCTCTGCTCTGGGCAATCTCAAGGGCTATCTATCTGCACATGCCTATTTAGCCATCTTTCTTCAGATCGAATCCCCCGTTAACAGATTCTTAAAAGGGTTACAACACATGGTTCCACCTCCAACCTTCGTCATGCCTCAGGGGGACTTTAATCTTCTGCTAACTTTTCTCATGTGCACTCCCTTTGAGCCTCTACACATTTGCCCTTAGGCTTCTTACCATCAAGACGGACTTCTCTCGTGACAATAGCATCAGCCTAGAGGGTCAGTGAGCTTCAGGCCTTATAATCAAAGACTCCATATGTGAGAATATATCCAGACAAGCTGGTTCTACTTACCAGGGCCTCTTTTCCACCAAAAGTTGTAACCCCTTTTCTTGTAGGGCAATCCATCACCTTGCCTACCTTTTACATTCCACCACATCCCTCCAAGAAAGAGGAGGGACTCCACACTATAGACCCAAAAAGAGTGTTGTCAATCTACTGTGAATGCACAAAGGAGTTCCGGGTGAATGACCCACTCTTTGTGGGGCAAAGAAGCTAAAGACCATGCAGAAACTAACCATCTTCCATTGGATAATGCTCTGCATTAAGATCTGCTATGCACTGGCCAAAAAGCAACCCCCTGAGAGTTTGCATGCTCATTTCACCAGATCTAAAGCTGCGATCATTGTGTTAGCATGTGGGATTCCAGTCATGGACATCTGCCAGGCATCAACATGGGCATCTCTACACACGTTTACCAAACACTACTGCCTGAACAGTCAGGTCTGTAGGGATGGGCATTTTGCCCTTATGAACTTTTTGTTCCAAAATATGTCTCACATACCCACCTCCAGGGAGGTATTGCTTGGATATCTATTCAAAAGTAAGGAATCTGTGGCTAGAAGTCTTTGTCAGATGAAAAAGTTCCTTACCTTCTGTAAGGCATAATCTGGTAGAGCCTCTATCTAGCCACAGATTCCTTACTGATTCATCCATCCTCCTTGCTCTGATAGCAGATTCTAGGGTCAGGACAGTTCCCTTTCCAGAGCCCTAGTTTTCCACACCAGTGGTCAGTGTTCTTTGTGGCTCTGTGCTTCTGGTGTGGAAAGTTGCAAAAAGAAACTGATGTCAGCATGCTGGGGTGGTGCCTATATAGGAAACGCTCATGTTACTTTCAGCACAGACAATGCCTATGACGCCACATAGAGCTGAACAACACCACCTACCAGCATGCTGGAGTACTGCTCAAGAAAAATTTCCAGATCCAGTCTGTCGCCTGAGGAAAATTCAAAGCTAAGGAATCTACGGCTAGAGTCTCTACCAGATAAGGCATTGATGAAAAGAGATGTGGTATTGCCGTCTTGTTACATATAGTTGCATTGTTGGATGTTGGATACAACATTTTCCTGTATATTATTGAAATGGATTGATGAGACAGAATGGTTTACAAGACTCCAGACTAGTTTTTATCTAGGTCTCTTTTTAAATCTGTTAATGTCAATGTAGAATCCTGGTGAGAAAGTTAAGGACCACACAACAGGTGTCATGTAGTATCCAAAACTATTTTCTTTATTTTCATTTATTTCTTCTCGCCAACACATGTTTTGTAAGGCTCCTTTTGCTACTGACTTCAGGGTTCCATATATGTGCTTTCAACCCAGTATGTAATACCACCGAAGAGTCCCAATATAATGATAATGCTCTTTACTAATCCCACGTCTCCAAAGTTTGATACTGTTCGATACAATTATGTCAGACAATGGAGTACCGTTATGTGTCTGTGTCCATGTGCTCTCCTACAAGACACTAGTACACATTGGGCAATGCCTACATTTTAGGGGTATTGGTGGCTTTCTTCCCCATTGGAGCACAAAAAGATATTTTATATAACGATTATTGGTGAATTTTGTATGAAGAGGTTTTTGTGCCCACATATGAGCTCTGGCCACCTTCTAGGTATATGATGAATCTGTTAATGTTTACATGGTGCAGCTGTATGCTTGTTTTATGTATTGTTCTTTGTCATACCACTGAGTTGACTTTTGTGTTGGGATTTATGAAACTTTTCATCTGTTCCTGTAAATGGAGGGAGGGAAAGTCTGAGGCACCTGTCACATGTGAGCTGAATGGTATTAGCCATGATGTATCAGGGAGAGAAATAAAGAGGAACGGAGGCGATGACTACATAGTCAGTTTACTCACCCCCTAAAGCTGTGTCAGCTCAGTTCTTCCAGTGCCTGCTGCGTACGTGACCCTGTTCCGGGCCGCCTGCAAACAATGCAACAAACTGGACACGAGTGGGAAGTTAGTCCCCACCCATGCTCCTGTGCAACGCTGCACCTACATCTTACGATGCCTCCCGCTGGTGCTGGCAGCGCAACATACTTCATCTGTGCTGGCGGCCTTGCTGCACCCTATGGTCTGTAGCTACTCGTGCCGATTGAGGGGACCTGCATTGTCCATTTTTGTTTAGCCCATGAGGGGAGGGCCTTTCTCCTGTTCCTGGCTGGCCCCACTCGCAGCACTCTCTGTGCCTTCAGCTGGCTCCCTGTCCAGGAGCGTATGCCTGCTGCCCATTGATCCCTGCACAGGGCGTTCAGGCGAGTGAGCCCAGCTGTGATCTGCTTGTGTGTGGCCCTGCTTGAGGCTCTTTTATGTGGCTGCATCCTGGCCTAAATTAGTCCATATCCCTATTGCTGTCTGAATATTCAAGAGGGTGAGTGCCTGCCTGACCTCTACAGTGCTGCTGCCATCCTTTTAAACCTCAGTAAAGTTGTGACTCCTGGCGGTGGTGTCTCAGGGGCCCCAACTCTTTTTTCTTCTCCACCGTATGACCTTCCCCTGGTGGTACTTTTCCCATCACAAGTGGCCTAGTGCATAGATTTTGCTGTAGTTTCATTATACATAGCATTTGTCTCCTTAATGTGCCCTGGGATTGCGTTGTTACCCACCCTTGAGCCTTTTGTCATAGAAGTCCCCCCATCAGCCCAAGCAGCACGATGGACAGACTGGGAGGAGAGATGGAAAACTATTTTGCTGCAATAGCTCTAGAAAATGACTGCCTCCGCCCCATGCTTGTGCACCTTGGGGTAGCAACATTCACAAGCTAAGAAAGTCAGTAGTGGAAGAAGGCCTGCCGTTTACGTATGCTACACTGAAACAAGCGTTTACTGTGCACTTTTTAGCCACTTGTGAATCCTGACTATGAACAATTCCTCCTATGCCAAGCCAGACAGCTTCCTGAGGAATCGGTGGACACTTTTTACGCCCAAATAAAAAAACTTACTAGCACCTGCACACTGCCCAAAGAGGAGGATGAGATTTGTGCAAAGTTCATACAGGGTTGCTCATCTGCCAAGCTAATGGAAAATATTCTACAGGGCCCAGGGATGTCAATGGCCAACATACTCACGATAGGGAGGTCAATGGGACTCTTTAAATTGCCTGCTGCACACATGGATGTGGCTCTCCAAAGACATGTGAAGACTGAACCGGTCAACACAGTGACAGCTCTGGGAGCTCAGAAGTAGAACCAGCCCAAGCCTTCTACAAGCACGTGCAGAGGACCATACCCTCATCAGGGGTCGTGCCCTGCCCAGGCAAGAGATTTACCGCCTGCAATAAACAGAATCATTTTGCCAAGGTATGTTGCCCCTCTGCTCCCTCAAAAGACACGTAAATCTAAACCCATCAATGTCCTGCAGATCCCTGAAGCCCCAGATGACTAAGAGGATATGGATGATAGTGACGTGGGGGGGGGGGGGGGGCAGTTCATATTACACATGCCATGCAACCAGGAGAGTACCCTCGACGACGCATTCCCAAGTGCACCATCCTTCTATCAGGCCACTAGGTCCCAGCCCTGATTTACACAGGGGCTTCAATAAAAAAATTGCACAGTCTACAATGAAAACTCTACCTATACAACCTGTCTCGTGGCCCACCGTCACCCGAGTGTTTGCCTGTGGGTCTTCAAAGCCACTCCTGCTGGCAGGAGCCTTTGCCACAGACATTTCACACGAGTCACGTTTCACATGTGCCAAGGTATACATCACCAAGAGTGTCTCTGGAATGTTGCTGTTCACAGCCGAACAACTTCACTTAGTCACATTTGCTCTCAGCATACACCTTGGAAGTGTAGAGAATCTGCTGATTGAGTTTTCCCAGCTGTTCCAAGGCTTTGGGTGTCAAATACCTCCACATAGACGAGTTGATCCAGCCAGTATCACTGAAACATCTCCAGGTTGGCTCTCCATCTCCGACAAAAGGTAGGGAGCGAACTGGGAAAACTGGAACAGGCAGACATCATTGAGTAAGTAGAGGATCCTACGCCCTTGGTTTCCCCAATCTTAGTAGCCCACAAGCCCAAACAATCTGGTGAGGTCAGGATTTGAATCGACATACGAATACCCAATATGGCCATCCAGTGTGAATGCCACCTGACGCCCACTGTCAATGATATTGTGACTAAAGCAAGAGGTTCGAGATGGTTCTGAAAGATGGATCTAAGAGCAGGATACCATCAACTGCTGCTGGCTCCGGAATCAAGAGCCATCACCTCCTTCTCCCCCCCTGTGGACCTCAGAAGATACAAATGCCTCAGCTTCGGAGTGTCAAGTGCAGCTGAAGTTTTCCGAGATATCATCAGGGGTGTGTTGGCTGGTCTTGAGGGGGTCATCAATGGCAGTGAGGACATCCTGGTGCACGCCCCTACCATCGAACAACATCTTGACTGGCTGAGGGCAACATTCAAACACTTGCAGGACAGTGGTCTCACTCTACACCCAGAGAAGTGTGCATTTCTCCAAAAAGAGATAGCGTTCTTTGGATATTGTTTTTCCGAAAATAGGGTCATGCCAGATGCTGCAAAGGTTTAAGACATCCAGTCATCCCCGGCACCAGCTAGTGTTACAGGAGTCTGCAGCCTCTTGGGGATGGTTATGTATTGTTGTTGATTTATTCCAAATTTGACCACCCTCACAGTTCACCTTAGAGAACTAACTAAAGCAAATGCAGTTTGGGAATGAGGGCCTTCCCAAGCCGCAGCATTTCAGGTGACCAAACAAGCGCATTCAGCACAAACCACCGTGGATTACTTTGGCCCTCGTCATGAATCAGAACTGTCCGTGGATGCCAGCCTCACCTGCCTGGGAGCTGTACTCTCTCAGAAACAGAATGATGGTGAATGGGTGCGGTGGTGTACACTAGTCTGGCCCTAAGAGATACAGAGCAGAGTTATTCCCATATCCAAAAGGAAGCCATTGCGGTCCAAGGTGGGTATCATCATTTTCATTCGTATTTTTCATGTTATCCGTTTACAGTTCACACAGACCACAAGCCACTAATACCTCTATTCACAAGGTCTGCATCAGAACCACCTCCCTGGATTGAGCAATGGATTCTGCAACTACAAGAATATTGTTTCACCGTGATGTATCATCCAGGGTCTCAAAACCCAGCTGACTATCTCTCCAGGCATGTGAGACCAGCCACCGCCAGTGATGAATCAGATGCAGAAGATGTGGAGGAGTGTGCGCGGTTTGTGGTAGAATAATGAAGACTTCTGCCTATATCTCTGTATGACATTATAGCTGCCACCCAAACCAATGACTGCCTTCATTTAGCCATATCTGCAGTGGCTTCTGGAAATTGGGAAACCCTCACTCATAACTGAACTCATTGAATGGATGACGGCAGATTGACATTGTTGTCACAACATAACATCCTGCATGAACTGTCGGTTTCTACCTAAGGGTGTTTATTGAGGGGTCCTCGATTGGTAATTCAGGTGTCCCTGCAAAAACAGGTGGTTGATCTAGCCCATTCCGCACATCAGGGCGTGGTGAAAACGAAGTCCAGGCTCCAATGCAAGGTCTGGTTCCCTGGTTTAGACCGGGTGGAACACACCATAAGGCAATGTTCCATGTGCCAAGCCGCTGGCCCAGCAGCTCTGCCAGAACCCCTCCTCACTAAATCCATTTCCCTCATTCCTTGGCATCGAGTGAGTGCTGATTTTGGCAGTCTGCCTGATGGCCAACACATGTTGGTAGTAACAGATGACTTCTCGCTTTACCAGGAAGTTGAAATTCTAGAGTCAATGAAGGCCAGCCAGACAATACCCCAGATGGAAAAGATCATGGCAACTCATGGTCTGTTGAATGAACTCCGAACTGACAATGACCCTCCTTTTCCAGTATGGAGTTTGCTGAGTACCTTGCCTCATGAGGCGTTCATCACAGGAAGATCACTCCCCGCTGGCCGCAAGGGAACGGCAAGGCAGAACTTTGTATGTGAACCTTAAATAAAATCCTGAGGATAGCATTGGCTAATGGTCAGAACATGGAGTGCGTCACTGTATGCCTTCCTTAGAGAGTACCTTCTCACTCCACATGCCACCACTGGAGTATCCCGAGCACGTTGTGTTTGAATCGGATGGTGGTTGACACCCTTCCCCATGTTGGAGAGACTTCTGAGGTCATCAAGAAAGCTGCAGACGCTCTGAAGCAACAACATGTCCAAAACAACAGCACATCAAAGAGACGTCCGGCCAAGCTGCAGCATTTTCAAATATGTGATTTGGCACAAGTCAAGAATTGCTGTGTCGGAAGCAAATTTCTATTGCCATTTAAGATTGAGCCATGGAGACTCAGTGCTGTGAAGGGAACAATGATATTTCTCAGAAGAGGAGAGAATAACGAGAAATTTATATTTTTGTAAATTGTACCAACAGCCTGAACCTGAATTGGGGAGCCCCAGTGGGACATCTCCTGTGACTGACCATGCCGATGACCATAACAACAATAGAGATCTGCAAAATGACATTTTCTCCTCCCCTCTGCCCCTGCGAAGAGGTTTTAATATTCAGTGACAGTGAAGCGACCCCTCAGAATCTCTTGGGGCTTATAAGAGAGACGCAAGTGATGCAAGTTCAACTGCTGAGGTCCCTCATTCCTTGAATGTGTGGGAACAGAGGGATCCTGGACCCAGTCGGCAAGGAATGGGGAGATATGATCTGCATCCCTGAACAGTAACCTCACAGAAGTTGAGGGATTTTGTGTTGATTTGAAAATGTTTATCTATGATCCAGTGTACCACTGTGCCGAGTTGGTGTCTGTGTTATTAAAATAATTATACCGACGTCACCAAGACCCAAGTATTTACACATGATGTTTACAAATCTGTAATAGATGTACCAGCTACAGTATTTCTTTTTGAGTTTTATTTTTCTTCCTTTGTTTTGTTTGGGTGAAGGAGGAATGTAGTGTTGGGACTTATGGTACATCCCATTTGGTCCTGTAATTGGAGGGGGAAAAGACTGATGTACCTGTCACACGTGAGCCTAATGGTATTGGCCATGACATGACGGGGAAAGAAATAAAGAGGACCAGAGGCAATGACTGCATGTTCAGTTTACTCATCCACTAAGATGTGTCGGCTCAGTTCTTTCAGCTCTTGCTGCCTACGTGACCACGTGCAAACAACTCATCAGTTGAGCAATCTACCTCATGTCAGAACCTGGTATCCTTGGGAATTAGGCTTGGTCCTTTGTCAATCATCTTACATCTTCATTGTAAGATCTGGGTAATAGTTTGGATAAGAAACACTAACAAGCGGTCCCCTAACATTGAAATTTCACAGGGTTAGAAGCGAGCATGTGTTCCAGCATGTGTTCTGGTACCCCTATTATTCAGCTTTGACACTTCTGAATTAGGGGATGCTTTAAGGAGGTGTAGGATTAGGTGGACAAGGAGGCATAACTATCTCCTAATTTATGTATGCCGACAACAGAGATGTTTTCATCTGCAGTGGCTTCTCAATTCCCTTCAGTTTTATGACAAGCGTAATCACATATTCATTAAGAGAGATAAAACTAAAATCCCCATGCTTCTGAAAATGTTTGTGTACATTTAAATGCGTGTAGGTGCCATATTGAAAAAAAATCATTGAATTCTAATTATGTGGGTATTTGGATTGCCACCGTAGTTACATGCACTGAGCAATTAGTTAAAATTTAAAGCGAATTTGATTCCGTATGCACTTCAGCACTAGGGCACCCTGCAAATTTACAGATCAATCCGTCACTTATTCTATGGGTATCTGAACATAAGCTTTAAACTGACAATAATGTGCCTCTCTGCTATTTTCTACCTAGGCAACAGCACTTCCAAGACCCAGTTTAGGTGTAAATTTGGCTGCAACAACTTTCTTTGACTTCTAATGCTTCTTTTTAGAAGATTTTATTTTTGGTGTCCTGACCGGGGCTAAAATTCAGTCAGAAAAATACTAATGGGAAAAATATTTAATGATAAAATGTTCCTTACAGAGCCCAGATCAACTAACGGCAAATGTGAGCATCAGTCTGTCAACTCATTAGATTGTGTTTAAGGGAGCAGTGGAAATCCAGTCATATGGTGATGATTGCTTGGTCATGGATTAAAGAATGTTTAGAAAGAAGTTTCTTTCATCTTTGATTACGCTCAAGTGCAGCTGTGATTAACTGATTTTCACGTTCTGTAGTTAGCTGTGAAATTCTGTTATTTGGACGTTATTTTTGTTATTATTAACATTATCATTACTTCCCATAGTAGTAGTGGCGCTAATAGCAGCAGTAGTGGTGTAATAATTGATTCCATAGACTTTAATATGGTGATTTTGCCAATCTTTTCTGAATAGAAATCTAAGAAAATGACATTACTGACATTCCAGCAGCAAAAAAGAAATATTAAAACGTATTATATTGTAAGGGGGATAACATACCAGTAAACCGGGTGTACCTCAGGGAATTGACAACACTACAACTCCCAGCAGTCCCTGTGCTACCATCATCAATACCAGAATACAGTACCCTCTGAAAAAATTCCCATCTTTAACAACTCTACATTGGAGTGCACCAACCTGAGGAGCATTTAAATGGATACTGAGTGGGTAGGACAGGCCATCCCTCTACTCAACTACTGACTTGTACTCACCTGAGGGGATTCCATCGATATACTGTGTGTGAAGGACAGGCCATGAGAGCAATTCTAAGGCCAGAAGGCACTGGGACTGTCACTCCACTCAGCCATTACTGTCTACTCACCTACCTCAAGGATAGGGTGTGTGTTGTGTGATGGGTATGTGTATGTAGATTGAATGATGGAGTAATGGCACTTGGTTGGGTTTGTAGTGTTATGTGTTTCTTTTTGTGTTGTGTGATGTTGGCATGTATGGTGTATGATTTGTCCCCCTGATATGGGTATTGTGTACATGTGGTGTGTGTGTTCTTGATTTTTGTCAGTGCAGTCCTGGACTGTGCAGAGTTGTGGTAGTTTGCTTTGCATATCAGTGTGCATGTGTCCATTTAGGTGTGTGTTTTTGGCAGCTGGTTGGTGTACCGGTATGTCCCATGGAATTTGAGTTGTATGTGCCTTGTTGTTTTTACCTTCCCCCATTGTATGACTGTAATTGGTAATTGTTATTAGTTGTCCCTGAGATCTAATTGTGGCCATTTCTTGCGCGCATGTTGTTAGGGGCCTTGCTCAACATGACATGCGTTGCAATACAGTCTCCTTCCATATATGGTCCAGCTGGTCCCATTGCAGCTGTACAGGTGTTGTTCTGGTAGTTCGCTTTGTGTTTTTTATGAATTTGTCTCCTAGTGCATTGTGCATGGCATTGTTGTGTGTGTGATTTGTGTATTGATTGCAGCGCTGCTTAATGTTGGTGTTGTGTGTGTGTATGTGCCATGGCAGATGAATGTATATGTGTGTTGTATGTGTGTCCAGTCCCTGGCCAGTGTTGTGTGTGAGTATGTGGAATGTATTTGCATATGTGCATTAGTTGTGTTGTTGTTGCTATTGTTGCGTGGGCTCTCATTATCCTAAATGAGACTACTGGATTTCTAGGCAGCAGGATCGTTCACGGTGTGGGGGACTGAGTCGGACCCACTTGGAAGGACCTCTGTCACCCTAAACCTGGTTTTGCTCCGGCTAACTAGCAGTGCCTCATTTCTCCAAAAGGGAAGAGATGATTGGGCAGCCGAGCGCATGACATCTTTGGAACTTCTCAGGGAAGTCGTGGTCACTCAGATCCAAACCAACTCTCTCATTTACAGTATGATCTCATATACAAATGACAAAGGCAGTGTAAGTTTTATATAATGTTTTAATAAAACGACTGCATTTTAGATATTAAGGCGTGAGCCGCAATAACCAGAACCATACAACACAGTAGGATTGAAATAGTCACGAGGAGAGTGAAACATAAGAACAACGCTATCATGGTGTTTAACAATTTCTACTCTCCCTCAGCTAGTTCTATTTCGAGCACAGCATGTTAAGCTTCTAACTTGCCTTTCTGAATTCCTGGGGAGACATCAGCCCTCATACCTGAGCAAAGGCCTGTGATCTGGTTCAGCATCTGCAACGAGGCAGTCAGCGTCTAGTTGTGGTTCCCTGTTTGGAATCTGCCTCTTGCGTGTATTGGGACAAGGAAGTGTTTTTATAACTAACATGTCAGCCTGATCACAAAATGTCCCTACGCAGGAATGCCAAAGACCAAACTCCTACCACGTCTATTGGCAATGTACCTGACTGTATCCTTGACTGAAGCACAGAGTGAACAGGAATGTGTTATGGAGAACTCCAGTGCTGAAGTAGGCTAAACAGTGTGATATAAAAAATAAAACAAGACCGTAGAACTGGCTATTTGAAAAATAACAGTACGAAGCCGAATAAAAGCATTTAGAGCAAAGTGCACAGAGGCTCTAAGCTGCGAGCAAAGGAATAAAATACATCTAGGGCAAAATGCACAAAGGCCTAAAGCCTGAAGCTAATGCACAAAGGATACGTAAAACTGACCACACTACACCCTCCCCTTTTCGGTAGCAAGTGGTTCCAATAATATAAAAGTATGCCCCAGATTTAAACAATACATCAAAATATATATTTCGACAAGGTCAGAGGACAACAAAGTCATAAATTTGGGAAGCATGTGACGATAAAGCCAAATTCAACATAATGCCAATTTGTATTTCATCAACTCCACTTCGATATATGTAAATATCGGAAGATCCACGCCAAAATGTATCATGGAGCAGGTGTGTTCCAAAGCCCCAAAACCATCTAGGGCGGCACCCCGTGCAGGGCCTATAAATGAGACAATACCATCTTCCTCCAGGAAGGGAATCTCATAAACTGCCTCACGAAGCAAACGCAACCGTAATGCACAAGTCTGGGAATGAGCCCTAATCGGGAACATCAACAGATCAGTATCGACCACTGGGGGGCGCTGCAGTGAGAGACAGAGAGACAGTGCATGTTCAAACGAGCAGCAAAGGCACGGGAACACGGGTTGCACACAATCCAAAACCGGCCAGAATGTTAGAGACCAGTCACACTCCAGTTGTCCCAGGAGTGTCGCTCCAAAATGCTGCATCATGCGTTCACGACACAGCTGCGCTGACGGGAGCGCCAATATGGGATCTCGTCGCGGCGGGACAGCCATTGCGGAAGAACAGCAGCAACAGCAAAACCCCAGCCAATTAATCCAAAGTAATCGGGAAACCCCCAAAAATGCTTCCGAAAATAGAGTGAATAGCCGAAAGTATTAAACCGAATATAGAAGAGAAGGTGTGAGCAAAACCAACGCCAATGGCTTTAAAAAAATGTGCAATTCCAGCAGTGCTGGACGCATTAAATATACGTCCCACGAGTTCACCAAAGTGACTCGGAAAGTTAGTATTCAAAAGGGACTGTATTTCCGCCGATGACCTTGCCACCTGAAGTGCGTAGGTCTCGCTAGCAGATGTAAGGGCCACATGTTTTTGAAACAATAGAGCCTTTAGTCGACTCAACTTGTCGAAATTTACCTTGGAAGTAGCAATATGAGGCCAGATGTCCGCTACCTCCCTAATTTGAGTGGGGGGAAACAACACATTCCCGCAGCACGTAACGGCCTTGGTGACAACGACTACGTAAACTATTCCGGCACGCATGCCACAACAGGGTTCACTGTTAAGAAGGACGTAACTGCCATTTGAAAGCACCTGGAAAGTGTTTTTAATTACTGGGACTGGAACTCCCTTCAGATAACAAGCTAAGTTAGCAATCGAGGCATTATATGCCCCGTGCAAGGAAAGCTGTTTACAAACCATGGAATGGCTGACAGAAGTTTCACATTCGCTACCGCTAAGCAAAACCTCCCTCAAACCATGAATACATCTGTATAGAAAGGGAAGCACCCACACCTCGTGTATGTAACTGTCTCTCAACCGTTCCTATCTACCCACCGGAATGTGCTTTAAACAAGAAGTAAATTGCAGAGTAGCGATAGGCAGATTAATAACCCCATGAATCAACCACTCAGCTGACGGAATCTCAGCAACCGTAAAAGGAAGTTTCTCCAATTTTTCAATATTTAACATAACATATGTCGCTTCCTTTTTAGCCATCAGCTGTTGTTGACGAGTCAAATTAAAGGAAATAAATATCTCCCTGGCACAAATGTGCTGCCACGGAACGCGACCTGCCTTAAAGGTCTGTAGAGTCCAACCCAGCTGCATGATGGACCGCGTCTGACTCTGCCCATGATATAAAGAAGACATATCCAATTTAATAATGTCTATAGCAGAGGAAACGATGTTGTCAATTGTGTAAATACGGTCTGAAAGGGTATGCATCCCATTATCCACAACAGACAAAGCCTGTATCAAATTTTCCTGATCAATTTGTCTCAACCGGGCCGCTGCCTCTTGTTGTGAAAGCTTCCAAATCTCATTATATACTTCATACAGAAAACGTTTCTTCCGCTGCATTCTTGGTCCTGACAAAAAATCTTGTAAGTCAGTATCATTAGACAGTAACGTGAGATGTGACTTAACTGCATCCAGCGTGGATGACTTCAACCATTGCTGACAAAGCTTCCCCACGCTGTATGTAGTAATGATATCAGCATGTTCTGGTGATATGTAGCGAGGGTCTGCCCTACTAGTCCTGAACCCCCCTGAAGAGGTGACAAAATGCTGATGACACCCATTAGTGTCTATGGGCCATAATAACCACCCGCCCGGATGTATCAATGAAGTGTTAAGCGTACCATTCTGGACCCAGTGTGTAAGCTCACTAAACGTGGCATTAACATATCGCTGCCAATTGTTCAATTTGGAAGGGACAGATATACCAGGCAAATTCAAATTTCCAATCGTTGCTAAGCCCAAACAGCTAGTCTGTTGCACAGTGTCATTGAAGAAAATCATTTGGACAGGAATAATACACGCCCTAAATAAAGTGTCCCGGCCTCGCATTTGCCAATTTTTCGTTCCCCAGACACTTTTCAAGTCAACAGTCTTGGACCAATATTCATACCCCTCAACCGAAAGTTTAGATACAAACAAATTTGAATACAGTAATTTAGTATTCTTCAATAACATTTGCTTATTAGTATGCGGAGTAATTTTAAAATAGTAAGACTTAGCATTCTGTTGATTATGCCCAGAAAAATGCAAATTTATCATAATACGTTTTAGAACTCCCCTGTGGAGGAGTCGGGCAATGTTCCCATTGCACATATTCAAATATCGACTTAGGGCTACTCGCTTTATAAATAAAGTGGTGTCCATAATGATTGTAGCAAAACATGTCACCATGATTATCTCTAAATAGGTAAGCATCTTCATCGTCATAGACAGTATAATATTGCAATTCTGTCAGCATAGAATCTACTGTCTTCACATCCCAATCATCAGAAACAATGCTTGGTATAACGATATCATTCATTGATAACTTGAGAACATACGGTATTTGAATCAATTCAGTGGGACCATATATATCAAACATCACCTTATCCCACACAATCCCATCCGGAATCGGTACTGCAGAAATGTTCACATAGGACAAGTCTCTTCGAGCCATATGAGACTAAAAATGTGGTTTCAACACCGTCTCCATGTGCTCAATGTCAGATTGTTCAGGAAGAAAATGACCATGTATTACCAAAAAAAAGGTAACCACAAATCCCAACCACAAGAAAAGAGTCAGTACAGTCATAAAAAGCCACAAATAGCTCCATGGAAAAACAAAATATGTGTGTTTAAGCCAACACAGCAGCTTACGTGGACCCCGGGCTGAAGATAGAGAGGACGTGGAGCCTGACACGGTATCATCAGTGTCGTTGAAGCAGCCAGAGGCAGTTCGTGCAAAACGTGCAACCGTGAACAAAGAAGCAGATGGTGGCTCTCGCCTTGGCACGCTATAAACCACATGTTCAGAAATATCATTAGAACGTACAGCAACTTGATCAAAAGATTCCAAATTAATCGTCGTCTGTGGAACAATCGCAAGATCAGCTTCCACCCTCCCCAAGCTCGGAGAGGAAACAGCATCGGTGCAAATCACCTGCAGCGGGACTTCTTCCCCAGTAGTGAGAGGGATTCCGGAACTACTGGGTGTCCCTCTTGGTCTGCTGTGCAGAATCGGCCACATGTTGTAACTTGACATTATCAATGGAAACAAAGCGATTTCCTTTGGCCCCGTGCAGCGGCGGTAAAATTACAGTTCTCGTGCCGCTAATCCCTAACACAGGGACAGGCACCCGATAAGAAGGACCAAATTCTTTCTTTACTGCGACCTTTTCACGCACAAGATCCCCAATCCTGGGTATCCAACCAGTAGGCGTTACTGGCTCATCCTTAATTCCTGTGGAGGCAGCACTTGCAGAAGAGTTATCTTCACGGAATTGTTGTAAATCCTGCAAAACAGTGACACGATCATTTATGTCAAAGGGCGTATCTGCCGTCTCCACACCAGGACCATCTAGATCAGGAACATACATTTGTGTTCCAAACAGGCACTCATATGAAGTACGACCCCCCAGGGACCTTCTAGGCAAGTTATTAAGTGCTCTCTGTACTCCATACAGGTGGGCTAGCCAACTACGACCCGTACCTATAACTCTGGCCGTTAAGGATTGCTTTAAATCACGATTCAAACGCTTCTCAACAGAATTTCCCTCGGGATGAAATGGAGACGAGAACTGGAGTTGGACCCCCAACGAAGCCATGGTGTCCCTGAATGCCTTAGAGGCAAAAGCAGGGCCTTGGTCCGAATGAAAAGCCGCAGCTGCAAATGTATCGATAAAGATGTGCAAATCTTTAATAACAGTCCGAGCGTCAGCCGAGCGCTGTGGCCAGACCCACACAAATCTGAAGCACGAATCTCCAGCAACCAATATATATTTGTATGCACTATCTGGTGTCAGCGGACCACAATGATCCAAGTACACACACTGTAAAGGTTTATTTGAAATCAGAAGGGGCGTCTGCTGCGGGCGTCTAGCCGTCGAAGCTTTAATTTGTTGACAGACGTCACAACAAAGGACATACTGCTTTGTCTCTTTATAGAGACCAGGCCACCAGTAACGAGCCTGTAAAAGTGAAATCGTGGCCGCCCCACCAGCATGTGCAGATGCCGCCCCCTCATGTGCTGCAGATATTAATCGAGGTCTCTCAACTTTATTGGGCATTTCACGTACACCAACGCCTGGAATTTTAACAACAGCGTTTAGCATACTACCCAGGCAGTAACTATATTTAGAAGGGAATCCTTTAGGAAATGGCGTGCCATCAGCCGTAGCTTTTATGGCAGCCGAAATCTATGTGTCTGGTTTGGAACTCAAACGAGTCACTGCGGCCACAGTGGCAACTGCCACTGCCGATTTTGCGGCTTCATCAGCCAAAGTATTTCCATCAACATATATTCCGACGCGCTGGTGTCCAAGTGCCGTACAATCTCCCAAGGTCTGTGTATAAGTATGTCAGGGGCAGAACACTTCCCCCTCCATAGTGCCGCTCACTACCGCACATGCAGCAGAATACTGTTGTTTAGTCCCAACCGCTGGCTGCGCAGAGCCATCTGTATACATGATCACCTGATATTGGTAAATAAGCAACGTGCCAGCGGGAACTGGGTATTCCATTTCATATTGAAGAAATTCTTGAGTCTGCAGTTTAGGGTCAAATATGTAATCTACATCAGTGGCTGTCAAAGACGTAGCCCATTGTATCCATCGCGGATGTAAAGCTTTCGAATTAGGAACACTTGCTTTAGTAACAGCCTCTAAGGCTGGAATCGGGGAAACAACAATGATGCGTTGGCCCTGGGCAAGAGGTCTTTCTTTAATCACAGCCATCTGTACAGCAGTGAGTATTTTCTCAGTTTGTGCAAATCGTTGTTCTGCAGCAGAATACAAGTGCGACTTGTATGCTATCGGGACTGTCTCACCCTCATTAAAGGTGACATATGTAAACCCAACGGCACCAGGTATTACCCTGATGACCAGATGCGTTTTATTGTCCCAAGTGTGTAAATGTTTAACTGCTAAGAGATCAGTTTGTAGATCTCGAAGAATATGTGTACGCCCAATCGTCCAAAATCTACTCGAAAAATTTGGGCGAATCAACTCGTATAAGGGTTTTATACGTGTAGCATAATCAGGAATGTAAGTTCTGCCAAAATTCAGAAACCCCAATAATGACTGGAGCTTCCGAACCGTATTAGGAGGCTGCAATTGAGCACATTTCTCCAAAAAATGTGGCACTAAGCTCTTGCCCTCATTCGACAACTCATATCCCAGGAAAATGACGCTGAGGAAGGCAATCTTCGATTTCTTAAAATTAAACTTATAGCCAATTTCAGCAAACCCCACAACAATGCGTGTTACACGCCTTAGATGCTGCAGTATCTCATCGTCCGTCAAATATATGTCATCAACATATGATAAAGCTTCAGGGTCCAACTCGTGCAGAATTTCAGTTACACAAGCCGAAAATAGTCCTGGGCTATTCTTATACCCCTGAGGCAGACGGCAAAACTTTTTTTGAGAGCCAAACGCACTGAAACTGGTATAGTCCCGACTTTCGGGCACTATATTTTGGCAGAAAAATCCATTTGAGATATCTAATGTTGTTTTGTATTTTTTGCGCACAATATTATTCATAAGCGCTGCGCTGTGTGAATTCTGTATTGCATATGTGCGTGTATGTCCATTTAAATGTCTGTAATCCACCACTATCCTATATGAATGGTCCGGTTTAGCAACTGGAAATAAGGGATTATTCATCGGCGAGACACAGGGTTCAATTACTCCCTGGTACTCCAATTGTGTAAGAATTTTCCTAACCGATGCCCTTGCCTCAAATTTTATAGGATACTGCGGCTGCGGCTGAGGTTCGTCTTTTATCGGAATTACATGATAAGGTGATTGTCTATCCCATCCCACATGATTTCTATATAGGGCAGGGGCCTGTGCCAGAGCCCATGATTTACTATAGGACTCCGCTAGTTCTCTCGGAACAAGTGGTGAGAATGAAGGTGTAATAACCTCATCCCCAACTGGACAGTCGCGAACAAAGTCAGGTGGCCAATCTTGTTCTGCCAGCAGAACGTCATACGATTTTACCACATGGTCCCAAAAGATGGCGTGTACAATGCGGTCAATGTCCCCTTCTTATTGCAAAGTTACTTTATATACTCTATTGGGATCAGAGACACGCATATCTGCTGTTTCGACTTGTATGAAGTCATCAATTGCTTTCACCTCCAGATGCTCTAGAAGACTCCGGTGAACTATTGTGACCTCTGCCGCGCTGTCTAACAGTGCTAACGCCCATGTCTTGTTCTTCAAGAGAACTCTCTTCTTGAGCGGCATGTCAAACTGAGACTGCCGCCACTTTCTTCTTTTTAAATTGTTGCTTTTGTTGGTGCATTTTCTCTTCCTGTTTAACAGAAACCTCAGTTGAGCGTTGTGATTTCTGTCTCGGTTTCACGTACTCAGTTCTCGGCTCTGACCGCCCACCTCTCTCACTTCTCTTGTCCGAGGAGTCCTGAAAGGAACGAGATTGGCGTGTATCAGTATATTGATATCTATCAGGCGTTTTCAAATTATCCCTATTCCTGAGATTATACCTATTCTGCGGGGTCTCCAGTTGCGGAGACTGTCCCCCATCTTTCTTAGGTGTCTGTTGTTGTTTCTCCCAGCGCTTCTTAGTACTCTCAGGCTGCTGTTGTTTAGCATTATCTTTACTATTTTTACCCTGTAATTGGGGTTTTTGTGGTCTAGCCCCTAGGCTATCCCGACCGATACTGGAACATGTTTCTGCTATTATTCTCGGGAGTTCCCGCTCCTGATTAAGTTGCGGAACGTCTCGAAGATGCATACGCACGGCTAGCGCCACTGCCTCTCCCTTGAGATTACTCAAAATAATAGAAGAAACTGCGCAAAATTGCCCATCAGCTGCATGCCTAAATCTAAGGCTGGGGCAGCCCCATATTCATCTTGAATTTGTTTAAGCACTTCTGGTAGATTAGCCAATGTTGGTGTACCGTGTGCTGTAGTGTAGAGCGCAGCAAACACCGTGCCACAGGTATTACAATGGTCCACAGTGGGAACCGTTCCATATGGCAAACACATCGTCAATATTCTATGTTTATCCTGAGGTCCCGTATGGGGAAATACTGCTTCCAGCGTATTAATTTTTTGCGCCAGCCAAAATGGAGTTTCCTCACGTTTAGCCGGTACCTTACCCATAACTGAGTGTACAGTGGCCGGATTGATACCCGGAACCACAGCCTGTGGGTGCGCCGGAGCAGCACGCGCTGCATTAGTATTTAAGGTCTGCATTACAAACTGAAACAGTCTTCTGTATGTAGTTGCTAAGTCTATATATAAACGACGAACGTCAGCCACTGCCAAGTTAGCAACCGCAGGATATGGTGTATATGTAGCCAATAAAGGCCAGGTCGGACCATCATTACTCAGTGGACCTAACCTAACTTGTGCTACTGTGTGTGGGAGGGTGCCATCAAGCCAATTATGGTGTTCTTGATAAGATAAAGGTATCTCTAAGTATGCATAAGCCCTGTACTGTCCAGGGACATTAGCAACAGTGTAGTCGTCAAAAGTGTTTGTACCCCCATCAACTGCTGGAAATACGACCCAAGAATAAAAAAGTTCTATTCTAAGGCTGCATGTGCGTCCACCACAAAAGTGACCGGACCCCCCTGGTTCGTCAAACCATGTGCTATCAGATGTCCCGTGAGCGGTTGGCGCATATTAAGCGCTATGTTCACTACTTGAGGATTTGCCATTAGGAAAAAATAGCACAAGGGCAGAGAAGGCACACCAATAACAGGGTTTTCCCTTCAAAGTTCAAGCTTGAACAACCGACCACTAAGTAATAGGATGCACCTATCCAGTGTCGGCGGAAATCCTCAGCCCCACGGACGTCTCCGCTTACGGAACCGAGGAGTCAATATATATATGAGACCGAGAGAGTCAGCCGGACCCAAAAATTAGAGCCAGACCAATCGTTGGCGGCGCCATGTCGCGTGGGCTCTCATTATCCTAAATGAGACTACTGGATTTCTAGGCAGCAGGATCGTTCACGGTGTGGGGGACTGAGTCGGACCCACTTGGAAGGACCTCTGTCACCCTAAACCCGGTTTTGCTCCGGCTAACTAGCAGTGCCTCATTTCTCCAAAAGGGAAGAGATGATTGGGCAGCCGAGCGCATGACATCTTTGGAACTTCTCAGGGAAGTCGTGGTCACTCAGATCCAAACCAACTCTCTCATTTACAGTATGATCTCATATACAAATGACAAAGGCAGTGTAAGTTTTATATAATGTCCCCGCCATGGGGATTCTGGGGATTCTGACACCCCATACCGCATTCTGCCTCTGCCGCCGGGAACAGGATGGCGGTATGGGGTGTCGTGGGGCCCCTGGGGGCCCCTGGAGTGCCCATGCCAATGGCATGGGCACTGCAGGGGCCCCCGTAAGAGGGCCCCACTTTGTATTTCAGTGTCTGCTTTGCAGACACTGAAATACGCGACGGGTGCAACAGCACCCGTCGCACCTTCCCACTCCGCCGGCTCCATTCAGAGCCGGCGTCCTCGTGGGAAGGTTGATTTCCACTGGGCTGGCGGGCGGCCTTTTGGCGTTCGCCCGCCAGCCCAGTGGAAATCCCAGAATCACCGCAGCGGTCTGACGACCGCGGTGCAGTGTTCTGGCGGGGGTACTTTGCCAAGGTAAGAATCAGGGCCTATGTGTGTGTATGTTGTGTGGCATTCAGTGTCCCTGATCAAGAGTTGTTTAGCCGTGCGTATATGTGTGTTATTGCTGTGCGGTGTGTGTGTGTGCTGGCTGAAGTGTGCGTGTTGTGAATGTGTGGGTGACCGTGTTGCAGTATGTGAGTGTGTGTGTCATGAATGATAGGTGTAGGTGCTGGCCTTGGCATCCACTCCGGAGGATGTGTTTGCTGGAGATCCAAGTTTAATAAAAATGAAACAAAATACATGTAGTTGTGTGTACTTACAGTTTTTGTTGTCCACGTCAGTGCTGATTTTGTTGTCTTTTGGCAAGTAGGAGCAGCAGCATGATTTTGAGGTACGGCTCCATGGCGGCTCCGACGTGTATTGCAGTGTGAAGGTCAGTGTCTCCCTTTAAACTGCCCGTTTCTGCCTGGTGCTCCGTGGTGGTTGGACTGCAAGGGTCACAATAGCGGTGTGCAACCGCGTAATAGGTCTGTTGGAAACATGGTCTCCGCCGGTCTGTTTGTTGCCCCAGAAGACTGCAGCAGTCTGTGCTGCCTGGTGGTGGTGGCGGACCTCTGGTGTTCTCCTATTTCCTATGCGCCAATCTCATAATATGTCGGTCTGGTCCGACAGACTGTTGGCAGTCGGATCGCCACCGCCAATATGGCGGTCACAGGACCTCCAAACTCGTAATCAGCCACATAATAAAGTTCTCCTCCACCTCTACCTCAACCTCATGCTTGAAACAACAAGAGAAGAAGGGAACAAGACTAGTGTGTCAGTCTAGCAAGGTCAGAAGAGCCCTGCAACCCAGTGCCCTGTTTAGGTTTTCCTATCATAACTACTTTAAAGTAGAAGAGAAAAAATATTGTATTATTATTAATAGTCCTACAGCTTACAATGCTGGCTTTGTTTATTCCTGCCTAACAGTGCTGTACTTGCTATTTGGCCTGCCTTGTTTATTGATTCAAAAAGAGGGCTAGCAGTGTTTTCTGACTCTGAGCGGGCTCAATGTGTCCATTGTCTCCCCATTCTCCCTCTACCTCAAGGGGTCAGGTGCTCCAAAACATAAAAGAGTCAGTTTACCACTTATAATTCTCTGTGGACTCAGCTACGTCTTTGACGCCTGCAAGGTGTCTCTGCCTCACAGACACCCTGTCTACTCCTTCTGTCACTTAGATTGTTAATGATCTGGATGCCAGCTCCATCAAACCTTGCAAAGGTGTTTGCAAATGTCAGCACCTTCAAGTGCTGTTTCCCACTGTAAAGAATGTGCCTTACTTCATTGAGGTCCTTCACCAATAGGCCTGGTGCAGTTTCTCTAAAGATGTCAGAGGCTACCTTCTGTGGCCTATATTGGGGAGGATGATGATCAAATAAGAAACACTCCTCATCCCAAACTCCACATATCAGTGATGCTGTTGGTGGAAATCCCTTTCCTGACTTTCTTAGTCTTGGCCAGATTCTCTCTTTTTTACGCAAGTCAGTCTCAAACTAAAATATACTTTTTGGACCTTGGGGATAAGTGTATGTGTCAGACCCCATTAAGGGCAGCCACAGTGCAGACAGGGGCTACTGGGCCACAACTGTGGTAATTGAGGTGATTTACCACTGGTGTCCTGGGTTCTGTCCTATTTTAGTTCTGTAAACTGGACCAAGTGCAACCCATTCTTCACCTGATTCACCTGGTAGCGATGGTGGACAATCTATGGCTTCTCAAGGGGTAGTGTGAATGGGCAAGAGCTCAGAACTCAACAGTCAACCAACAGACAAAACAATTATGTTGCCCAGCCCACTGCTTGTTTTTGGAAAAATAAAGTGCTTTATTACTATTGCAAAAAGTAGTACACCACAATTCATTGAGGTTCATATGCAAGATTATATATGCATCTAGGATGCCTAGTAAAATGACCCACCTGCTAATGATCCCTCTCCCTTTTCTGAGAGTTGGTATAGTGTCTATAGCACTTCAAATCTAGTCAAAGACACAGATCAGGAACAGAAGCAGATAGGTAGGGTCTCCACTCATTAAGAGCAGTTGGTAGTTCTGTTCAAGAGTCCATCCCCAAATAACAGGGAGTGTTAGGCAGTAATCACTGTGTGTCTGCTTAATACTCTAGTGCTAGTCCTCATTACCTTACAGGCTCACGCTGTCTCAGTTGGCCATTGCTTGCCAGCGCTCTTTGTACTGGTGCTCTCAGAGGTGCCTCTTCTGCCAAAGGGCCATAGCAGCTCTTCTTCTTGGGACTGGAGCCATTGTAAAGGAGCAGCAGGTCAGGACTCCTAGGCTTGGAGGCACTATCTAGGCAGATGCGGCCTCCAGGCCATGATCCAATGGGTGTTTATGGTACAATTATGGCCAACTAGCCAGCTTCAACTGAGGGTTGTTTGGCTTTAGGCAGTTACAGCATAGCCAGCTGAGATCTGATTCTGCTTTGGCAATGATGTCAGTGCCTCATAGGAATTCCCGGGGGGAATTCCCGGGGGGGAAGCAGTTGCACCAAGTGTTTGGGTGACACAGGGTTGCCAGACAGCATGGGATGAATACTTGGCTTATTCTTAGCCTGGAGACCCCCTCGCAACAGACGTCAGCTCAGTTGTTGCTCCCAAGGGCAGTCAGCACCTTTTGGCTGCTTCTCACATCAGGAACATAACTGTCTTCTCCTCCTGGCCTTAAAGTACTAGGCAGAGGTTCTGCTTCTGCAGCAGGTTTGCAAATTTTAGTTGTCCCCTCACCTCTGAAATGCTGACTGTCATGCAAACACTAGCCCTAGTCCCACACCTGTCCTTCCAATACTCTGCTGAGCACTGCCTTCTTGGACATGGAGAGCTTGTGTTATAGTTGACTTCCTTGGTAGGGTGTTCCCCCAAGCCTTTTGCCTTCTCCACTCCTGTTTTCTGAAATTAATTTGTGTTGGCATTGGGATTCTGTGCACTTTACCAGTGTTAACTGGTGCTAAAGTGTTTATGGCCCTCATTATGAACCTGGCGGCAATCACCGCCGACCGCCGTGCTGATGGTGAACAAAAGACCGCCAGTGAACTGCATACTGCCGTATAATGATGCCAAAAAGACAAACCTCCAAATCTTTCAACCTCCACCCACCGCCAAGGCCAATGATGGTGGAAAGGCAGTACACCTGACCCCACCCCCGCCATGCAGACAAATCCCCCGACCACCAAATAATGATGCACAAATCAGCTCGGCGGACAGTGAATGTCAAACGACCATTGGCGGTACGGACCGCCACTGCCAGCAATGGGACCCGCCAACAACAAATGCACACATTGGTGCCTGGCTGCCCCATAGATGCCCCTTCTCAGTGGAGTTTCATTTGCCATCATAGGAGTCAAGTGTAGCCTATATTTTCCCTTCCGGGACTTGAATATGGACTGGCCTATGGCCTTGTTTGGTCATTTTTTATTATTTCTTATTATTAAATTTGAGTGCCCAGCAGACATGTTGGTGCTATTTTGAGCCTTGTGCAGCGTTTCACTGTGGGGGTGTGGTGTGCACAGGTGTGTGCATTGGTGCAGGTATTTGTTGGCTTGTGTCTGGTATGTACATCTTGTTATGATATGTATTGCTTGAGATGGTGGGAGGGGTTGGGAGTGCATTGCGGTGTGTGTAGGGTGGGTGGGTGTGTAACTGTGCCCTTTCCTACCATGTGTACTAGGCTGCAGTACTTACCGTCGTCGTCTTCGGCGTCGGTCATGGTCCTGGAGAAATATGGCAAGGAGAAGCACTGGGATTATTTCCAACTCTCGCTCCATGTCTGCGTCAGTGTGTTCTGTGTGCCTCCGGTAAGTGTTTCCCTTTAAATGGGTTGTTTCCACCACGCTTGGCGTAGCGGTGGTTCCCGCCCTGGAGCTGATGGCGGTGTGGTGTTTTATAATTTGGTGGGTGGGTAGGGCCTTTCCGCCAGGCTGAGGGTGACCCCACGTCGTTGGCGGGACTACCAAAATAGCAGTGGGTGGATGGCCCGCTGCCTGATTCTCATGTGCTTCATTATTTGGCGGTCCGGACCGCCAGCCTGTTGGAGGTAGTTACCGCCACTGCCTGTGGTGCAGTGTTTACTGCCATGTTCATAATGACCACCTATATTCTCTCCCTAAAACATGGTAAAATTGGCTTACACCGTGTTAGACCTGGCATCCTTGGTGTGATTCCTCTGACGTATTGCCCTCTGACGACCTGTTTTGCTGCCTTCATGTTTGCTGGCTTTAGAACTCTGGGCATTTTACAACTGCTGACCAATGCTAAAGTGCTTGGGCTCTCTCCCTAAAACATGATAACTGTTAGAAATGGGGTCTTTGGTTGACAGTCAGGTTACCCCTTGTTCAAGCAAGGACCCTCACTCTAGTCACAGTAAAAGAGAATCACCCTCAGCTAACCCCTGCTTACCCCCTTGGTCGCTTGGCAGAGCAGTAGGCTTAACTTCAGTGTGCTAGGTGTAAAGTATTTGTACCAACACACACAGTAACTCAATGGAAACACTACACAATGACACAACACAGGTTTAGAAAAAAATAGGAAATATGTATCTAAACAAAACAAGACCGAAACAACAAAAATCCGACATACATAAGTCAAGTTATGAATTTGTAAAGATTAAATTAAAAAATAGTGCTTAGAAACAAAAATGCTTCGATGAGGTGTTAACACGGCGTCATGACGGAGTCGTTCCCAACAAGCCGACACCAGTGGCGCCGGACACGGAGTCGCGTAGACCCCCAAGTACAGTACTTTTGGTGAAGAGTGAAAACAAGTTGATGCGGAAGTCGGGGATCGTGGCGTCGGTGCGAAACGTTGAATCCACGCACTTCGAGCGGCGTCGGTCACAATGTGCTGCAGCGACTTCCATGGAGTCGTGGACTTCAGCGGGGCTGCAGCGGCATCGGGCCTGCGAAGAGCATCGCGTTCCAACGAACATCACACGTCGGGTGCAGGCGGCGTCACCAGATTCAGCAGCGGCGTCGGGCCAAAGTCGTCCGAAGTCGATTTCCTTGGATTTCCACCAGCTTTCCTTTCAAGGGCCTAGGGACTGGATAGGGCACCACTTTTCAGCAGGAGTCTCTCCAGAGGCTCCAGGTGCTGGCAGAGAGAAGTCTTTGCTGTCCATGAGACTTCAAACAACAGGAGGCAAGCTCTGAATCAAGCCCTTGGAGATTTCTTCACAGGATGGAAAACACACAAAGTCCAGTCTTTGCCCTCTTACTCTGGCAGAAGCAGCAACTGCAGGATAGCTCCACAAAGCACAGTCACAGGCAGGGCAGCACTTCTCCTCAGCTCTTCAGCTCCTCTCCAGGCAGAGGTTCCTCTTGTTTCCAGAAGTGTTCTAAAGTCTGTGGTTCTGGGTGCCCTTCTTATACCCAGTTTCTCCTTTGAAGTAGGCCTACTTCAAAGTAAAGTCACTTTGGAATTTGAAATCCTGCCTTGCCCAGGCCAGGCCCCTGACACTCACCAGGGGGACGGAGACTGCATTGTGTGAGGACAGGCACAGCTCTTTCAGGTTTAAGTGACCACTCCTCCCCTCCTTCCTAGCACAGATGGCTCATCAGGAAATGCAGACTACACCCCAGCTCCTTTTGTGTCAGGGTCTAGTGTGAGGTGCAACCATCCTAACTGTCAAACTGACCCAGATAGAGAATCCACAAACAGGCAGAGTCACAGAAATGGTATAAGCAAGAAAATGCTCACTTTCTAAAAGTGGCATTTTCAAACACACAATCTTAAAATAAACTTTACTAAAAGATGTCTTTTTAAATTGTGAGCTCAGAGACCTGAAACTCCACATGTCCATCCGCTCCCAAAGGGAATCTACACTTTAATCAGATTTAAAGGTAGCCCCCAAGTTAACCTATGAGAGGGACAAGCCTTGCAACAGTGAAAAACTAATTTAGCAATATTTCACTGTCAGGACACATAAGACACATTACTATATGTCCTACCTTAACCATACCCTACACCCTACCCTTGGGGCTACCTAGGGCCTACCTTAGGGGTGCCTTACATGTAAGAAAAGGGAAGGTTTAGGCCTAGCAAGTGGGTACACTTGCCAAGTCGAATTTACAGTTAACACTGCACACACAGACACTGCAGTGGCAGGTCTGAGACATGATTACTGAGCTACTTATGTGGGTGACACAACCAGTGCTGCAGGCCCACTAGTAGCATTTGATTTACAGGCCCTGGCACATCTAGTGCACTAGGGATGTACTAGTAAATCAAATATGCCAATCATGGATAAACCAATTACATACAATTTTACACAGAGAGCATATGCACTTTAGCACTGGTTAGCAGTGGTAAAGTGCTCAGAGTTCAAAAGCCAGCAGCAACAGGTCAGACAAAAATAGGAGGCAAAAGGATTAGGGATGATCCTGCATAAGCAAAAAAGTCCAACACGACCCTCTACCAGCCTAAAGCCAGGGGAGAACAATCAATACCTTGATGTACTTCCCTGATTGGGGCGATAGAACAGGGACCCAGGCCCAGAACAGCAGGGGCATGTTCCAGTGCTACGCCTTCCTGACTCCAATTGGATCCCTCTGTCCATACTCTCAGGGCCCACAAAGCTAACCCATGGGGAACCCTTCTCCACATCTGCAGATACCATCTGTGCAGCACCTAACTTTACTTTGCTCACAGAGGTATCCCAGGGAGTAGATAGCACCACCAGGGCCAACATAGTGATGTTGCCCACTCCACCCCCGAGGTGTGACTCTCGTGCCCCCCCACGGACGTCTCTATCCACCAGGACAGCAAGCCACAGTGACCCCTGACGACTGTCAGGGGTGAGAGCCTGACCTCAGGCCTCTCCGACCACTGTGACTGTAGAGAGTGGGGGGCGGTAGCCCCAGGTGCCCGGCACCCTTTGACCACTCTCTCTTCCACCAGGTCAGGGATGACAACCTGACCTTGGTCCTCCCCTCTGGGACTCTGTACCCTCCCTGCAGGAGCGGCACTCCCAGAGTCTAAAATTGTCAGGGTGCTTGTAGAAGCAGTCCTGCACAATTCTTCCACCAGTGCAGGGATGTTAACCTGCAACTGGTCCTCCAACCTGGGGTCTGTACCTTCAGTTTGGACTACGGCCAGGGGTGAGGCTTCCTTCCCCCTGCCCTCCCTTCTGGGGTCCTGCACCCCCCAACTAGGAGTAGCCCCCTTAGAAGACAACATTGGATGGGCACTGTGAGCAGTAGCCCCTTCCTTCAGGTCAGGGGGGACACCCTGAACCTGATCCTCCAGTCCAGGGTCTGTACCCACAGACTGGACCACCGCCTGGCAATCCAGGACTTTCTGGGGGGCATACCTACCCCCCACCGGGTCAGAGTTTACCCTCTGAACCTGGTCATCCAACCCAGAGTCACCACCCTGCAGTTGAACCACTGCCTGGCGCACCAGGACTTCCTTGGGAACACACCTACCCCCCATCAGGTCAGAGTTTACCCCCTGAACCTGATAGTTCAACCCAGAGTCACCACCCTGCGGTTGAACCATTGTCTGGCACATCAGGACTTCCAGGGGGGCACACTTACCCCCATCAAGGGACACACCGTCCCCAAGGGCCACACAAGAGTCTGGCTGGCGCAGGTCTCCTGACCTCTGCCCATCTGACAGAGTCTGATTCCCCCAACCCAGAAATGGTCTTACCAAGGTCATTCCTGGGGGGCTCTGCTCTCAGAGCTGACCCCTGACCCTCCAGGTTCTCCACTGGGGTCCGCAACCCCCTCTCAACCCTCTGTCTGGACTTTTGCACCCCCTCACTAGGAGTGGCACTGCCAGACACCAGAACTGGTGGGACGCTGGCTACAGCCGCCACCCCCAAGTTCTCCTGACACTGTGGGGTCTCCCTCAATAGATGGCCCTACGGTACAGGCTAGGCTCCCCTCCTGGTGTTCCCTCATGGAAACCTCCAGGACCTGGGACCGGATCTTGGGCACCTTGGGCCTCAGCCCACCCCCATTCCCTCTCCTCTGAGACTGGACATGGGGTCCCTCACCCATCCCACTACACTGGGACCTACCTGGGACACTGCAATCCTTCCCTACCTCACCTGGTTGGGAAATACCTAGACCACTCCCCTCAGGAGCACCCCCAAATGCCTCTTCAGACTCTCTGGTACTCACCCAAAGGTCTGCCTCCAGTGTAAGTTCCCTGGGGTCAGAGAACTCACACTCCACCTGGTGTTGGCGTAGCTCTGGAAAATAAGGACTAGACATATGCTCTCCAGCAATTACATCACTCAGCCCCTCACATGAATTAACCAAAGTACCCTTCACCCAACCATCCAGTGACTCCGCTTTGAATAAGCACCCCACATCACCCTCCTGAGACTGGTGAGACAGTACCTGACTGTCCCTGACACTCAACTCACACTCTTCTGGGATGTCTTCACACTCCATAACCAGGACTTCTACCTGGGGGGAACCCCTCTCCCTGTCACGCTCACCCAGAGTCAGTAGAGTGTCCCTCCCACCAGTAGGAATATGACTCCCCATGCCAGTTCCCCAATCCACCAAAGGGACCCTGTGCATCACTGGAGCTACCTCATACCCCTGAACCTCCTGGTGTGTGTTAACTCCCTCCTTCAAGTAGGGCACCACATCTCTGGGCATGTGCACTTCTTCAGCAGCACTGGATATAAAATTGTTGCTGCCACCATTCCAGCTGGACTCAGCCCTCATGATTTCCAGCTCCTTCATTTTGAGCTCATAAGCCCAAATCCTCTTTTTGATCTCTAAGTCCCTCCTCCTTTCTTCCAACTCCGTCTCCCTTTGTATCCTCAACTCCTTGAACTTCAACCGGCGAGCCCTTTCTGCCTGTCTGTCCTTTAACTCTACAGGAGTCAGACCCTTGGATGACACCCTGCTACCCCTGCTGGGGACCCTCCCCCCAGGCGTAACAGGTACCTCCACTACACCACTGTGTATCCTCTGCACTTCCCCACCCACATTCATCTCCTCTGTGTGCCCTCCAGCCTTCTTGACTGTCACCCGGGCCCTCTGTGCCTTTTGCAGCTCCCACTCCCTGGTGGAGCTCTCAGTTGGACAGTCAAGATCTTTAAGGAACTGTTTCAATTGAGCAACTGAGTACTCCTTCAGTTTCTCTATTTCAAACACAGCTCCAGCTGTTGCATCTCCAGATTGAGACATGATGGTCACAAGTGCAAAGTTCCAAAGGCAGAAAATAAGTTCCCAATGAAGTAAAAAGAATCAGTCAAGGGATCGGCAAAATCATGGAAGTAGAACAAAAAGGAGTCCTTAAGTGAAAAAGCAAAAGATCACCAAACAAGTAGTATGTGGTCTCGTAGTGGTCTGCACTCAAAATATTAGTGTACACTTAATCACTGAATGTCAAGTACAAATACAAGTCCAAATCCCACTGCTGCCACCAATGTTAGAAATGGGGTCTTTGGTTGACAGTCAGGTTACCCCCTGTTCAAGCAAGGACCCTCACTCTAGTCAGGGGGAAAGAGAATCACCCTCAGCTAACCCTGCTTACCCCCTTGGCAGCTTGGCAGAGCAGTAGGCTTAACTTCAGAGTGCTAGGTGTAAAGTATTTGAACCAACACACACAGTAACTCAATGAAAACACTACAAAATGACACAACACAGGTTTAGAACAAAATAGGAAATATTTATCTAAACAAAACAAGACCAAAACGATAAAAATCCGACATACATAAGTCATGTTATGAATTTTTAAAGGTTAAATTAAAAAATAGCGCTTAGAAACAAAAATGCTTCGATGAGATGGTAACACAGCGTCGTGACGGAGTTGTTCCCAAAAAGCTGACACCAGCGGCGTCGGACACAGAGTCCCGTAGACCCCCAAGTACAGTACCTTTGGTGAAGAGTGAAAACAAGTCGATGCATGAAGTCGGGGATTGCGGCGTCGGTGCGAAACATTGAATCCGCGCACTTCGAGCGGCGTCGGTCACGACGTGGTGCGGCGACTTCCATGGAGTCGTGGACTTCAGCGGGGCTACAGTGGCGTCAGGCCTGTGAGGAGCGTCACGTTCCAGCAAAGGTCACCCGTCGGGTGCAGGCGGCGTCACCAGATTCAGCAGCGGCGTCGGTCCGAAGTCGATTTCCTTGGATTTCCACCAGCTTTCCTTTCAAGGGCCCAGGGACTGGATAGGGCACCACTTGTCAGCAGGAGTCTCTCCAGAGACTCCAAGTGCTGGCAGAGAGAAATCTTTGCTATCCCTGAGACTTCAAAAAACAGGAGGCAAGCTCTGAATCAAGCCCTTGGAGATTTCTTCACAAGATGGAAAGCACACAAAGTCCAGTCTTTGCCCTCTTACTCTGGCAGAAGCAGAAACTGCAGGATAGCTCCACAAAGCACAGTCACAGGCAGGGCAGCACTTCTTCTCAGCTCTTCAGCTCTTCTCCAGGAAGAGGTTCCTCTTGTTTCCAGAAGTGTTCTAAAGTCTGTAGTTTTGGGTGCCCTTCTTTTACCCAGTTTCTCCTTTGAAGTAGGCCTACTTCAAAGTAAAGTCTCTTTGGAATTTGAAATCCTGCCTTGCCCAGGCCAGGCCCCAGACACTCACCAGGGGGTCGGAGACTGCATTGTGTGAGGACAGGCACAGCCCTTTCAGGTGTAAGTGACCACTCCTCCCCTCCTTCCTAACACAGATGGCTCATCAGGAAATGCAGACTACACCCCAGCTCCTTTTGTTTCACTGTCTAGTGTGAGGTGCAACCAGCCCAACTGTCAAACTGACCCAGACAGGGAATCAACAAACAGGCAGAGTCACAAAAATGGTATAAGCAAGAAAATGCTCACTTCCTAAAAGTGGCATTTTCAAACACACAATCTTAAAATCAACTTTACTAAAAGATGTATTTTTAAATTGTGAGCTCAGAGACTCCAAACTCCACATGTCCATCCACTCCCAAAGGGAATCTACACTTTAATCAGATTTAAAGGTAGCCCCCATGTTAACCTATGAGAGGGACAGGCCTTGCAACAGTGAAAAACAAATTTAGCAATATTTCACTGTCAGGACATATAAAACGCATTACTATATGTCCTACCTTAACCATACACTGCACCCTACCCTTGGGGCTACCTAGGGGTGCCTTACATGTAAGAAAAGGGAAGGTTTAGGCTTAGCAAGTGGGTACACTTGCCAAGTCGAATTTACAGTTAACACTGCACACACAGACACTGCAGTGGCAGGTCTGACATCATTACAGAGCTACTTATGTGGGTGGCACAACCAGTGCTGCAGGCCCACTAGTAGCATTTGTTTTACCAGCCCTGGCACATCTAGTGCACATTACTACGGACGTACTAGTAAATCAAATATGCCAATCATAGATAAACCAATTACGTACAATTTTACACAGAGAGCATATGCACTTTAGCACTGGTTAGCAGTGGTAAAGTGCTCAGAGTTCAAAGGCCAACAGCAACAGGTCAGACAAAAATAGGAGACAGGAGGCAAAAGGATTAGGGATGACCCTGCATAAGCAAAAAAGTCCAACAATAACATTTAGCTTATCCACAATTGGCATATTTAATTTATTTATAAGTCTCTAGTAAAGTACACTACATATGACCAGGACCAACACTGATTATGCCACCCACTTTCGTAACCCTTCAAACATGTCTCAGGCCTGCCGATTACAGAGCTTCTGTGTGCAGTTTTAATCTGCTGTATCATCCTGGCAAGTTAGCGCTCTTGCCAGGCCCAAACCTCTCTTTTTAATACATATATGTAACCCCTAAGGTGGGCCCTAGACAGCCCCAAGGGCAGGGTGCAGTGTATTTAAAAAGTAGGACATATATGTTTAAGTTTTACATGTCCTCGTAGTGAATAACTATTACATTCATTTTTCATTATTGCAAGGCCTTTCTCTCCCATAGGTTAACATTGGGATTACCGTATTACATTTTATAAGTGTAATTTCCAATTGGGAAAAGATAGATATTTTAAGTTTGGTGTCTCTGGGCTCACAATTTAAAATCACAGTGTATGGCAAAGTTGGATTTTAAGTTGCAAGTCTGAAATTACACTTTTAGAAAGGTGCCATTTTCTTATTCCAACCATTTTGTGCCTCTGCCTCTCTCTGAATACACGTCCGTGGTGGGTGACAGCTGGGCTTTGTGCATTCCCTCTAGGGAGCTCAGGTGTACCTGATGGGCCATCCAAATCCTGATGGGCCATTAACATCCGGATGGGTCATCCTGGGCAAGATGGGAGAAAGTAGCAGACACTTGCACTTGAATGGGCTGTGCCTGTCCCCATACAATGAGATGCATACCCCCCTTGTAGTGAGACTGAAGTCAGGACAGGAAGGAAAGGGACTTTTTTGCACTTCAAAGGCTCTCTTTGAAGTCTCGGCCACTTCAAAGGCACAACTGGGTTTACGTTCTGGACCCCTGACACCACCAACTTAGTACACTTCTGGACTTGATGGCTTTCTGCTAGGAAGAAGGACTGCTGTGCTGCTGAAGGGACTGTCACACTGCTGGACTTTGCTGGACACCTGTTCTGCTGTGCCTGCTCTGCTGCATGCTGCCCTCCTTGCCTGGGAGTGAGAAGGACTGGACCTGCATCTCTATATCTCCTGAACCAAAGAGACTCCAAGAGCTTGCTGGCTTGCCTCCTGTTCTGAAGTCTCAGGGAAAGACTTCATCCCATCCTGCAGTAGCACCTGGACTTTGCTTGCTGCAAATCTTGCCCTGCCAAGTAGAACCAATCCAGTCTTGGGCCCTTGGAAGTGGGTATAAATTGTTGCAACTGTAAAATCCAAGCATCGCGGAAGCGACACATTTCCCAGCAAAGCATCATCTCTGCCACTGAGGACAAAGACATTGCATCTCCTGCTGCGCAGCTCGATGACAACATAAGACCTACATCACTAAGGAACTGCTGATTTAGCATCTTGGATTGCGCAGCTTGGAACCGACGCATCACCTACATCCAACGTGATTGACGCAGGAGTATTGCCTTCTCTGCTCCACGCACCGGGCCCCATCGATGCACAACTAGGTACTTTTTCAGCAGAACATGGTTGGTTCCTGTAATCTACCTGCGCTCCATCACAGTCCGCCTGGAAGATTTCCACAAGTCTAGTGCAACCAGATAGCCTTGGTTAGTGCTTTAGGCTTTTAAGCACTATATTTGCAGATATTTGTTTAAAATGTATATCTCAACTTCTACTAATTGTATTTTTTTCAGTTTAGGACTTGTTTTGTTCATCAAATTGATATCTATTTTTATAGTCAGATGTGGTATCTTTTTGTGTTGTGTTTTCACTGTGTTACTGTTTGAAGCATTGCAAAAATACTTTACATATTGCCTCTTAAATTAAGCCTGAGTGCTCTGTGCCAAGCTACTAGGGGGTATGCACAGGTTACTTTAGGGTGTGTTTGTGTTTTACCCTGACTAGGATTGTGGTTCCTCTTTGAACAGCCAAACCAGAAACCCAATATCTAAAACAGCTGTTTGTCACATTTAATTTAGTTTACTTATAAGTCCCTGGTATATAGTATTACATTGCCTGTGTCCCATGGATATAAATTAAATGCTAATGGTGGGCCTGCAGCACTCACTGTGCCACCCACTACAGTAGCCCTTTAAAATATGTCTTATGTCTCAGGCCTGCTATCACAGTCTGTAGTTCAGGTTTTAAAACTCATGCCAGGCCTAAACCTCTTTTTGTAATACATAGACCCCAAAGAATGACCTACCCAGCTCAGAGGGCAGGGTGTATTGTTTCTAAAAAGTAGGACATGTTTTTAAGTTTAACATGTACTGACAATGAAAAGCTCCTAAATTTGTTTGACACTGTTTGAGGCCAAGTGCTAACTTTTGATTGTGATCAGAAAGGGATATCACATTTGGACTTAAATGTTTTGTAATTTAAAATGGTTAAGTCGGATTCTAAGTCATAGTTCTGAAAATGCCACTTTTAGAAAGTTGGCATTTTCCCGTCGTAACCATTTGTACCTGCTGCCAGTGTTCTGGGCCTCATGACCACATTGTGTCTTCCTTCCAGACAGTGAGATAAAAGGGGTCTATGTGTTGGCAGGATCAGTTTTCTTGCCAGGATGACGGGCAGAGCTGTCCCCTGCCCCACTTACACTGCAAATGGCTGCCTCCAGCACATACACAAAAGAAACTGACACTAGTATTTTGTCTCCCTAGACTTGTTTGGTCCTGGCAGGGAAAGGGAATAACATTCTAGAAACAGATGTGGAGAGGACTGCCCTGCTGCTACTAGGAAACTGCCCTGCTGCTTGAGGCTTACCTCACCCTCCAAAGGCCTGCCTTGCTGCTTGATTCAAGGACTACCAGAGTGACTCCAAGGCTAGTTGGCTGGCCTTCTGTGTGAGCTACAGGGACATAACAAGCTCTCCGGAGACCTTGAACCCTGCACCTAGCCTCTGCTGAAGTGAGCCTTAACCCTCCAGTTGGTGTCCTCCAAGTTGTGGATCCTTGTAAGTGGATGTTAAAGGTGCTGCTCCTATCTAACCCTACAAATTGAGACTTTGAAAAATATTCAGCAAAAAGTGGCCTGAGAACCGACAGAGGACCAGGCCCTACCTGCCTGCCAATCCACTGAGTTGCATCGTTGGTCAGTGCGACTCTGTGATACTCCCACTACTTTCTTCACAGCAGAAATCCTGTTCAGCTGTACCTCTCAGCGAAGGCATCTGACCTCATCGAGCCCTTGTCATCTACAGCCCACAGCCACGCTGGCAATTTTCGCCTTCCAAAAAAGTGATAAGGTCTGAAAGTAGAAATCTTCACTGCGACTCCATCCAGCACCTGCCCGATGATTATGCCTCCTTCTTAGAGCAAAGGGTAATTTACTGACTTATGTAAAGATTGTGGCTGTTGCTTGAGCGGGGCTTTCACTCCCCTCAACCAAAAACCCAATTTCTTACAACTTGCAACTAGAATAAAATGGGTAGTTAGGGTAAACAGGGCATATGGATCCACGATTTCAAGCTTCAGAACCGATGTGGCCTGGTTCTCTTTTGAATGTCATTTCTAAACTGCTCTTCAGATCCAGTGTAAATTGAAGTCTCTTACAACAGGTAGCAGTGGGGCTGGCTGCAAGAAAGAGCACCCAAAACATGGGCACAGTCAATGATCAAGTTTGACATGATCAAGTTTGACATGAAATAAGCAAACTCCTTTCTACATTTCCAGTGGTGAGTTGTGGCAGTTACACTGTCATTCCTTTGGCCTCTCCTCCTACCCTTGTGCTTCACCAAGGTTCTTCACAGGTACTGGCTCACCTGAAGTTGTAATCAAATCATCATTTTGTTTATTGAGAACATTTATTTCTGATGATTCACAGGTGCTTTAATTGGTTCTGACATTTTCCCCATTTCATGCCCTGGGCTTCCTCACCATTTTCGATAATTCCTCCTGCAAATCCTCCTAAGTGACATCATTTCTAGGGTTTACTGGTGATCCCTCCTCGTGCACCAATACACTTTCTCAGAAAAAGATCTCTGGGGTCAGTCGTAAGCTGAAGTTGATCTTCTTGATCCACACTCTTCCACTGAAGAGCCTTGCACATCTAATCTGTTGTGTCTGTTAATGATATAAATGACTGTTATTTATATTGTTGCTGTTGTTAGGACTATTATAGTTAACATTATTAGTAGTAGTAATAGTAATATTAATCTTTTCCATCCCAGAAGTCTCTGTATCAAGGTTCAGTCAACATATTTTCAATCCCCATGTACCAAGACTGTCCCTCAGCTGTGTATGTTGCTTTAATATACTTTAACCAATTATTAACAAGTACGTTAAATTGAGTTTGTGACTTTGAATCGTTTTATATTTTTGAGGGAGTGTTTGGTTTAGTTCTCAGTGGGAACATTTACATATTTCCCAAGTTTTGTGCATTATTTCCATAGAATAAAAATGATGATGGACTGGGAGAAGTGGGTTCAACTTAGTGGGGAATCTAAACTTTGACTTTCTGTCCATAAATATTTGACATTGCAAGAAACTGAAAAAACAGTGGTACAGCATAGATATTTAGGTAATGTACAAATCATTGGAAAAATCATTTTTAGGCATTACATAAAGTTGACAGTTAGCTTAGGGGAAATTACCTGCCATGAATGCATTAGTTCTTTTTCTTACATTTTCATATAGTATTTCATAATTAATAATCTCTTCCACTACCCTGAGGGCTCACTATTTTCTGCCCACCCAACTCTGTTGCACTCCTGTCAGGACAGTGACATTTGAAAGGGACTACATCTCAGTTTTAATGTTTTAGAATTACAGAAGAGAGGTCATGTGAGCAAATAGTTTCAAAATGCACATTCTTATTTAATTAGTGGTTGGGTATGTATATGTATTTTAATTTTTTTTTGCATTAAATCAGCACCACATACAACATAAGAACTCCCACCTGCAGTACCTCTTCGTGCCATATATGATTACAGCCTGTTATACACACCCTACACGTTATAGAATTTTTCCATTTTGCATACTGAACACACTTGCAAACAGTTCTATCCTTTTACCCGTCTTCAGATTTCATCATCATACAACATCATAGGTGCCCAATAGTCTTTTGGACGGGCTGCCTAAGGAAGCTCCGCCGCATATGTTTCCAGTCGATCCTTGCAGTAGGCAACATCCTTATATCATTGCATTGTGGTCGGGTGACCTCTCCCCCCAGCATATTGCTACTCTACGCTTAACCAGCAGCAAAACCACCGCCACTAGTTGACGGTTCGAGGGCTTCAGCAATTTACCATATACCAAAAGGCATACATGGGGATCACAAACAACAGGTTCATTTATAACAGTCATAAGTGTTTGCGTAACAACAACCCAGTAATTATATATTTTAGGGCAGCCTCAAGCATGGTGTAAAAAGCATGCACCCGGCGCCCTGCATCTATGAGAGTGATCATTTTGCCATAGCCCATAACGTACCAGTTGCACAAGTGTATAATACATTTGTTGTAAAAATGTAAAATGATTGATCCCCAAGTTTCACTTAGCTGTGAGTCGACTAGTTAATTCACAGCAAAATCTCCAATCCGAGTCTGTCAGCTGAGGGTCAAAAACAGCACTCGATTTTCTTAAGGGCACTAAAGTAATGCGCCTTGTCTTCCTCTTCACTTCGCTATACAGCGCAGTAATCAAACCCCTGTCTGAGATTCTTTTGGCAACGTTACTTGTAGTGCGCTTAAGGCAAGGGGGGCTTGTGGGAAGGTTGAATAGTGCGCCCTCAAAGCTGCTCGCAGCCTCAGATAAACAGAGCGCATCAGTGGAGTCTCCCAAGTCCACTGCGGTAGATCTGAAAATTTCACAGAACTACCTCCAGGAAATAAATCCCGAATGTTTGCAACCCCACATCCTTGAACATGACGCTCACCCCTGCCTCTTGGGTCACCAATAGTTTTGGATGCCTCATAAGCGGCATTGTCGGGGCATGTAGCAGGGCGATGGCCCGTCCGGTGCCCTATGGCCTGCCCCGCTCGCAAGGCACAATCTAGCGTACTAATGACACCTCGCGCCACCTCTACCTGATTATGGAGCAGCAAGGCGAGTAAAGATATCTAGTCCGCAGCCTCCCACTCTATGGCAAGGTGTGGAGTATTCCGCTCAGGATGCAAACAATGGTACTCGTGCTGTGTCTGAGCACTCACATGATAAAAATAAAAATCCGGAGCGTTAAACCCACTCAATTCAAATAGGAGTATGAACCTTGTCCATGCCATCCTCGGGTGCTTACCTCCCAAAACTAATGTCAATGGCAATGTCTGCAGGGTTTTTAAAAAGTGCAGAGTTAAATGGATCAGAATGTTTAAGAACAGGTATAAGAATTGTGGTAATACAACCATTTTCACATTCGCTAGGCAGTCTGCTAAGGATAATGGGAGTCATGACCAGCACTGCACTTGATCTCCTAGTTTAGTAATAGCTTTACCATACTTGCTTCGTATAACTAGCTCCGGACCTCTATGCACCCAGACACCTAGGCCCATATTTATACTTTTTGACGCAAAACTGCGCCGGCCCAGTTTTGCGTCAAAAAAATTACCGCCGGCTAACGCCATTTCGTTGCGCCGTGCGGGCGTCATATTTATACTTTGATGCACGGCGGCACAAACAACAGGTGGGAGTCATTATTTTTGACGCACACCGCGGCGTCAAGTCGTAAAGGAAAACGACGTTAACGCGGTGGAAATGACTGTGGGTCGATTTACGACTTCGCAATCCGGATAGGTGCCGTTTTTTGACACAATAGCGTTAAAAAAAAACGCAAACACTGCCAGTTCACCAGAGGAGAGCCAAAATGGATCCCAGATGCCACTACAGACCCCAGGAAGATGACAGCAGACCAGGAACCAGCCAGGAGGATCCATACAAGAACCAGGACATTTATAGAAAGAAAAGAAAGTGTCGCTTCAGGGCAGAGGAGCAGAAAATCCTGGTTAAAGAGGTGACAGAACACCAGCAGCAACTGTTTGTCACCTCCAAGTTGCCAATCAGTAGCAGAGAGGCTATAAGGCAACAAATTGTTGACAAGATTAACAGTGTGACAGAAGTACGCAGAACAGTCACCGAGTGCAAGAAACACTGGCATGACTGCAAACGCAGGACCAAGGAAAAGATGGCCAGGAACAGGAAGGCAGCACTGCAGACTGGAGGGGGGAGTCCAGCACACCAGGAGGCCCTGGACCACATGGAGGAGATGGTCGCAGCCGTCATCCCTGAGGAGATCGTCACAGGGATTCAAGGACAGGACAGCGCAGACTACCACGAGACAACGCACATGCAGGGTAAGTCGCATGGGGAATTATAATGCAAGAATGTCAACTGTGAGCGGGGGGGAAATACCTACTACACATTGCATGTAAGTCATCATATACATGGAGTGGCATGGGTAAAGGGGCACGGCAGGGGGGCATGGCCTGCACAAACATAAGCTGGGGCACACCATTACACTACACCAACAACAGTCCCATGGGGGCATGCTGTCATGCCAACGATGGAGCAAAGGGAAAGCCACGACAGGAGGGAAGGCCATAACGTCAAACTGACATCCTGGCACTCGTCAGCCAACATATCTCCTACATTAACTAGGGCCCTATTAGCACTCCTCTAACCAAACCGACAACTGCAATGTAACTGCAACAACAGTTGCCACTACCACCTCTGATCTGTGTGCAGCTCAAGTAGCCAATGGCAGTAACTTCCCCATGGAACATACATACCTAAATTAGGGGGTGAGGATGACAACTGCAACAATCTCCAGAAACAAGACAAAGACCCCAGTACACTCAAATGTCAATGCCCATAGTTGTCACAAACATCAGCCAATGTAAACAACAATAGGAGTGACACAGCACTAAGGACACACCCATGCTGCATATGTCAGGGTCCATCCTGTGCCTGGCTAACAAGGCAACATCACAAATGTCATACTGCTCAGACAACAGCATTGAGGAGGAGACACATGTAACTGGTCACTGAAATACACCTGCACAGTCAGAGGACGAAATAAGAAACTGATACGACTATCAGGGCAATCCAGTGTAACACACATTACCCAACAGCAGCAGGACACATCAACAATGTCAACATCCATATCACATCATAACATTGCCATGCATAGGATATGCTACATGTCAATTACAATTAAGTCGATGTGAAAGATCAGGGATTTGGGCAGGTCCTGATAGTTAAGTGTGCTGCCAGGGCCATCAGAACACCCACAGCCAGTGAAAGGCCTCACCATGAGAATGGATATACACGGAGGGTCGAGTAGGACAAAAAGGTGGCTATTCTCTGTTTGGCATAAAGCAACACCTAGAGGCAATGAGGCTGACAAGTCTGATAACTCAATAACATACATGTAACACACAGGTGGGCCATAGGCCTGAAACAATGCCCATCTGAAGGACTGCAGATATTAATACAAAACAAGATCACAAAGTGAATTCATCAAAAGGCAGGCACGTCATGTCAAAATTGTCACAACACAGACACACTAATTGTACCCTGTTTCATTGCAGAGGAAGCTGGATCTCCTGCCGATATGCCTGTCCCAAATTTCCCTGATGACATGGATGACGAGCCCATAAACATTCCCCAGGAGACCATCCAAAAGGTCCTTGAAACCCTCCAGACCCCACCTTCAGTCACAAGGAGGAGCACAGAACAAGCAGCCATCTCAGAGGATCCACCCACCACCCCAATTGTAAGACATGCCAGCTCCAATACAGCTGAGGACTCAGACGACACTGGCACCAGCTTTGAGAGAACTGTAGTTGGAGTACAGCGGGAGCTGGCCAAGGAGGTGCGGGTGGGGATGCAAACTATGGCAGCCAGCCTTGAGGGGGTGCGTTCGTGCATGATGTCATCTGCAGATCAGGCAGCAGCTATGCAAGCCCTAACATCCATACTGCAAGGACTACAAGAAACTGTCAAGGAATTCACCACTGCAGTAAGGGAGTTGCCACAACACCTCGCACCCCAAACCTTCCATTGCATGCACGAATGCAATCATGACTCCCTCAGGGCCGACCTGGCTGCCTACCATCGTGATGTGGCTGCTATTCTCAAGAACCAGCAGATCCTCCTTGCTGCAGTACTGCCCTTAATACCTTCACAGGGAGCAGCGACCGGGATGTCTGACTCCACGTCTTCTAACACTGAGGTGTGTGTTGCCCCTTCACAACCAACAACAACAAGGACAAAGCAGGCAACACACACATCAGAAGAAGAAGACATGGAACAGATCACATTCACACCGAAGAGTACCCGGAAGCACTAGTTCCTGCACCATGGCCTACTTTACCAAGGTCCTACGTTTTGTCAAATGCCAGTCTTACAACAACTCTACTCAATGACTGTTCTGCTAACCACTGTATATCTTGTCAGCATGCCCAGTTAATGTCTCTCTCCTACTAATCGGCAAATCCTGTCCCTCTGCACTGTCTGTAACATCACCCCAGCATTTCAGTAGCATTACCTACACCCCTTCTGTAGGATCACAATGTAAGATTTCACTAGAACGGACTCATCAAACATGGACAATGTACATATTGCACTACAGCACTTTTCAATAAATAGCACTTGCACAACAAATATGTCTCTGTGTAATTTGACACATCAACTGTGCAGTAGATAACACAAATGTGCCTGTGTTCCAATCATGTAGCTTGTCAATACAACTGTCCTGACATCATGTAGTCAGATACATCTGCACAGTGCCCAGGATTGCATCATAGCCTGCCCATCCTGAGGAGAATTACTGATGAAGTGAGAAATCACACACCATCATGCTGTATTGGACAGAATAATGCTTCCTCAAGGGATATCAAAGTCAACTAATAGTGGCTGATAAATGTTGTCACCATGCAATACTAACACATAGAACTGTGCAGTCTAATACAAAACACAGCATGAATCAATCTTTCTGAGTTAACATCCAAATAGGTAATCATGCTGAATATTGACACAAATGATCTATGTCAGTTATGAAGACAAGAAGACAAGAGTGTTTACAAGAACTCATCTTAGAAGGGGTCCCTGAACATCACACTGCAGTCAGACCTAAAACTGTCCCCCCAATACCAAGTCTGGAAGCACACTTTGTGACGTAGAACAGTGTTCCCCAACCCCTGGGCCGCGGACCGGTGCCGGTCCGTGGATCAATCGGCACCGGGGCGCCCCACTGTGGCGGTTGGTAAATGTTTGATAATTTTTCCGTGGCCCGCTTGTCACACAATGGGACAAGCGGGCCACGGAAAAATTATCAAACATTTACCAGTCCGCAGCGATAAAAAGGTTGGACAACACTGACGTAGAAAACATACTCATCAACAAAAATCCTTTGTGATCCATGTCAACTCCGATTGGTGGTTCAAACAAATGGTGGATTCATACCAAGGTAGCTCTGGGGTAGCTGCCATTTTACACCTCAGTTTGTATTTGTTTGTAGCATAGGACACAAACGTCATAGAACAACAATCATCTACACTGATGCCAAGGCCATGATCAAGTAGCAGTTAACACATAATGTAAAGGGTTATCTATATATTTATTCAAAACTAATCACACAAGAGGAAACTAAGGGAAAAGTCATACCTACCCTAATCTAACCTGACTACTCATTACCCACAACTGTCCCTAACTAACCTAAGCTAAACTTACTCATCACATATAACGAATCGTTCTAAACATCAACCCCCGAACCCCCATTATGAGACAGGACACATGGAGGACAACACATACTAACCTACACACATACTATACTATCCTAAACAATCATATATTTTTTTGTATTTTTGTTTTTTTCATATTTGTTATTATTATTATTTATTTTTTATTGAAACACACAGGAACCCCAACATTGCCCCCCACCCACCCACACACTTAATAAGTAAAAGTAGAAAGAATCAGGACCCCCCACCCCCTCCCTAACACTAACTAAACTAACAAGCTATACTAACCTAATACTAATCCCCCAAGCCCACTAATTATGAGAACAAGGAAAGAGGAGGGAGGGGAGGGAATCATGTCCATTGCAAAAAGATATTTCTAGAGGTTGGCCCTCCGGAGGGTCCGCCTGATCGATTTGACCTGCTTCTTTATGTAGCTGACATCCTGGCTAAGATTGTTCACCCTCTTCAAAACTCGTCCATCTTATCTTCCAAAGCCAGGAGTGCCGCTGGGTCAACTGTTGGTGCTGGTGCCGTTTGTGTCCCGGCCGAGGTGCTCTGTGGCCGTGTGGAGCCTAGCCCACTGGACTGTCCTGCAGCTGTCACACTGCTGGGGCCTGGGTGTGCTGCAGATGTAGGGACAACTGTCCCCACTGTGGGCGGGGCCACCTGGGGAGAACCAGTGGTTGTGGTGGTGGTGGCTGTAGTGGGCAACGTTGGGCCACCCTGTGGTGAAGCCCACCATGATCCGGAGGCCCGATCTGACTGGTATGTACGGCCCATCCTTCAGAACCCCGACTGCACCTGCAGGATGTGTCTGTACCTCATGGCCCGCCTCTCAAATTCATGCTTCTGGGCGGGTGTCATGTTTGCAGCTGTGAAGACAAAGGGCAACTATTTACCATAGGAACTGCATTGTGTGAAATAGCACAAGTGGTCAATCTGACAATACATCTACTGTACTTGTAACAGCTCATATCACCATACAGATCATTGAAAGTCTCAGAGGAAGTACATGGGAAGCCTGCCTACAAAGGTCATCTCACACATAGCACATCCAAAACCTACATGATGCGTAACAACTGGCAATAACTTGTCATCAAAGTACTGACAGTTGTCAGCTAACAATCATGCTGCACATCCTCCGCCTATTGCCCGGACTACATATGTCAGTGTATGTGATGATAATCACAAACCACAAGGTCTGCTATTTGTAATAGGATTTGCTAGTACAGTACTCATATGCCATACCTGAGTGTGTACACTAGGTTCAAAACAAACTTTCAAATAGTCACAAGTATGTGTAACATACTGGTTGCTTGAATCCTAGGTACCCTATTCACAAACCCATGCCTGTGTTTGAGGGGGGGGAAGAACAAGAAACAATTCCAAACTACATGCACACCCAGGAGTGTATAGAAAGCTCAACATGTGTTTGGCTCTATTTCAACAGACACAGAGTAGCAAGAACACCCATGATCATGAATAGCATGCACACCTAGGCCTTTGCACTCTAGTTCCACACACTTGTAGTACAACATGTGGAAGTACATGCTCCCAGAAGGTTCAACCTACAGTGTACTCAGTACATCGGTGAATAGGGAAGCAGCAGTCTTCAGAAAAGCCATTTGCAGAAGCTATCTGGGAGAATGTGAGTCTGACATGCAGACTCAGTCTGAGACGAGTCCCAGTGCAACTCTTATTGTAACTAGTGTATTCCACATGACTCACCCCAGTTCTCATAGCGGGCCCTACAGGAATGGCCTACAAGCCCTAGATCAGACAAATGGATAAGCATTGGTCAACCCAAAATTTTCTAAGAACTGAAATCCCACTAATGGAACAAGACTAATGATTGGGCAGCGCATCACACCTTGCAATGTGTTCAACACACAGGAGTCCATCACACATCATCAGCAAACACAAAACATAACACACATGTCAACACTCACTGTAGGTGTCGGGGTCCTCAAAACGAGCCACCTCTCCCACTGTGTATGGTGCAGGTCCACCTGTAAAGCATGGAAGGAAGAATTTGCTCAGAATCAGTGCACTGACAAAAATTTCAATTACAAAAACAATGTGTAAGCTGACATAAGTAATGAAACCCTTTCAGACATGCTCATACTGCATGGAATATTTCACGGCCAACATTTACATAGGATGGGTCTCCTGCTACAGTTACACACACTTCTACACACATGCAGTGGCCCTGACTGTCATGTGGTGGCAACCACGCACCTCCATTAGTGAGCAGCAACAATATTGGTGTGTATTCGTCTCATCATGTGCATCCAAGACAGACATCCAAAGGCTGGTTACTTGAGGACTGCATGACCTGTCAAACAGCCTATGTGGTCATGACACATTTGTGACAGATAGGTACATTGTACAGAGGGGCAGGGACTTTGGCAATACCTCATGTTGTTACAGTTTCATAAATTGATGTGTCCCAACAATGGTGATTGGCACCAAACATAGATATTTGTACCCTAGTCCATACCTTTGGACTGCCATCCCTAATCGGATTTAGGCACAAGAAACAAAAATTACCTGTCTAAGATGTTAGCTGAGGGCACCTGACTCCTTTCCAAAAATGGTTCATGTTCAGATCTGGCATGTATCAATAAAATATGAAGGAGCACATTAATCCCTAACAGGCATAGCACTTCCGTGAACACTTTCCTTACACACTCACCAGACACACATGAGACATATGTCTGGGCCACATTGCTATCATCAATTGACGTGAAGGCAGCACTCATTTTCAGCATCATGTAGGGTTTCCAATGTCAGTCTAGCTATAGCGTCAACATGTGTGGGTATGATATTAGTACATCCATACTTCACTGGCAATTGTGACCTGTAGAGTCATGATTGCCTCATTAATGTTTAGCTTGTCTGACACAAAGGCGGCACTAAATTACATTAAGCAACAAGCAACCTGTATGTTTTCAGAGCATGAGCTGCCTGACTGCTAGCATTTGTCATCCTTCACATAGTGCATCTATTACCCTGTATGTTTCCTCAGCATTACACACAGTCAGCAACTTATCTGGCAGATTGTGTACCAATCATCTCATGTCACTACCCAGCTTTAATTGTGCACATTTACATGATCTGTACTCACCAACAGGGCCACCAAACATGATTCCCAGGTGGTCCAGCAGATCTTTCTCCCTGGAGATCAGGTCTGCCCAGCGGTGCTTCAGCTGGTGGTCATTGCGTTGGCTCCCACACAGACGCACCAAGTGATGGCGCACCTTCCCCCACCGGACTATTCGGGCCTCAGTGTGATACCCCTGTATCACCCTACCCCCAGCCTCGAGCATCAGTGGGAGGAAATGGCACACCAGCCATATGAACCCCCCCAATTCCTCCTCACCCATCCTGGAAAGACGTGGCCTACCCGACATTTATGCACAGAAAAGGGGAAAATGTAGTGGAAAAAAGAAGAAAGGCGAAAATGGGGAGAGTAGTAAGGAAATACAAAGTAAACTTAACAATTAGAAGAGCCCAACTATCCCCTATATAACAGTACCCACAACAGACTCCCACAGAGAATAAATACAACACTGGACTGGACAAATGTAAACAACACACACTCAGACAGTATTCTACAACAATATTTAAATGACAAAACAACAAGTAAGATAGCACTCAGGACACAAAAGCACAAAATCACAGGACAACACTCTGCACACAGCCACACAGTGTAGAATAATCACAGACTGCAAAGTGAAAGTACACCCACTGTACAGAATCTGTAAACAGGATGTCCTATTACATCACATCCTGCATAACATGGCTGCCGTTTTTTCCCATTATGCGTCATATTTTCACGCATACAGCTTGTGCGTCATATTTTTTGACGCACAGGAGTGAAATTAATGCTGCCTCAATATATTATAAATAAATGGTAAATATATTTTGGATGCAGCATAATTTTCACTTCCAGAGGTGAAAAATATGCTGCATCCAAATATTATTTATCAATTATTAATAATATTTGGATGCAGCATTATTTTCACTCCTGTGCGTCAAAAAATATGACGCACAAGCTGTATGCGTGTAAATATGACGCATAATGCAAATTATGTATTTTTTATGTCCAAATGAGTCATGCAAATTTGCTTTACCTAACGGTGCTAAATGCTAAATACTGGGCTTAGCGAAAGCAAATGTGCCTTACAGGATGTATGGAAGGCATTCACAGTGCAATAGTAAGGATTGGCCAAAATGGAGATTACTCATAATTGCGCACACATGTAGATAATTGCTAATTGCGACTCTCCAAATATGAAAGAGCTAACAGGATGTCTTTATTAGCTAATTTGTGAGCACATGTATCAAGCTTTTCCAAATTGCAAAATGGCCATTTAGTTAATGCAATTGACGCCTAAACAATTTTTGGTGGTAACCATGTGCTAATTACCAGTTAATTTAGCAAAAAAATGTTTTACTATAGACATGTAGCGCACACATGCCCCTTAAGCATGTGTGTGCTTCACGTGTCCGTAAAAAGTGTTTAATTGGGCTGCAGCAGAGGGGGACTTAGGTCCCCAGCTCCCTGGGATTTGCTGTTCCTGACTTGCGAATTAATAAACGGTTTTCCCAATTTCTGTAATGCTAAACCATTGGCAGCAGGCCCATAGATGCAAATTGAGTATGATTCTCTTTTTGCAAATCAGTAATACCATTTGCCCATTTGAAGTTTGCCCTATTACTTCTTTAGAAAAATCAGACATACCATTTAGCATTGATTTAATAGCAAATTCTTAAAGTTCCATATGTTATAATAGCAAATAGGTTTTTGATGCATGTGGCCCTTAATACATTACCTGGTTTAGTGGCATGTTTCAATCTTCATGCTGGGTTACAATTGGGACACTACTGTGATAGGCTGCTTGCAACCACTTTGGTGATTGGTGGTACATGTACATGTGTGTGGTCCAATGTTGATCCTGTATCAACTGTTAAGGTGTATGTTGTCACTGTTACGTCCAGGTCTCATCATGAGTTAGTGGCAGCTAATCGTGTATCTAATGAGTATCCTTTGGAGATAAATGTGAGTAAAGTCATTGAGGACATGGTAACCTACACGTGGATGGTCCCACCCTGTCACTGAAGACGTGTAATGAGACTTTCAACTGGGCAACCTTGGTGTGCTGAGTGGGAGAATGTCTCAGGTGTCAGGATCCGGCATGTGTCATTGCAACATTTGTACTCAAGTTGGCCTCTGTGGATGCAAATGCATCTGGGAACATCATAGCCTCTGTGCAGAATAATATGGCTGGTATTCACCACACACGGGCCATCTCTATTATTTGGACAATGTTACTCAGCGTGTGAACTGTCAGGGTCCTAAAATGTGTAGACTTTTCATGGACATTATCTGAGGTTGCTGGTTCTGCTGGAGGCCACGTACACCATCCCAGGCTATGGCCCAGGTACACTGTCACACTTTGTAGTTTAGGCATTAATGAGGCCCAGACAACGGATGGGGCATGATTTAGCTATTCAAGGGCACTGTCACAAATATGATACAAATAAAAGTCACATGATGCAATACAATGTATTTGAGTATACATTGATGAGGCAAATGACAAATTAGCCTCTGAGGAAAGAGAGGTTTTGAACAGCAAGTGTGGTCCATATGTGGCCACCGGGAATCTTTAGGGTGACCCACGGACAGGTGCCACTCAGGCTGACAGGATGCAGGGTCAATCAGGATCCAGCTCTTTCACAATTGACATGATCAGTGGTCTGACTAAGACTGGTCGGAGGGAGCAGTAGACAGTTGACATGTCAAACTGTGTATGTCCTGTGTTGTTTTGAAGGTGACACATGAACCCAGATACAGTGTTACACAGCTACATTAGTAGCAATGCTTAACGGTGTATATGCCAAAATGACAACATCTATGCTGTAGGAGGCATCAGCAGGGACGGTGCATGTAAATTTGGGTGGTGTGCATGGAGGTGATCACTGGTGTGGCCTCCATCAGTGTCTCACAAGTCCTGTCGGATGAGATTTGCTTTCAAATGGCCTACAGTAACTTTCACACGGGAAGCAATCTACAGGTGATCCCAGGCCTTATAAACTCCAAGCCAGTGTATTATTTGAGCTGACGTCCATGCAGTCAGATAGTACTATGACAATGGTATACCATAGGAAAGGGTGTGGCACACTGGATGACTCTTGTTAGTGTGTGTGTGTAGATGAGGGAATACCAGGGTATACATATTTGTATTCCAGGGACCTCTTCAGACAGGTGGGGTGTGACCAGGCGCATGGGTGTGTCAGGATTTTAGAAAAGGGCTGACATGTAGATGGGATGTAATGTGCTGGATGCTTGTCATATGTGTGGCACTTGTGCTGTGTATGTTCTGCTTATGTGTAACTCTAGTGACAGATAGTCTTTGCAAAGATTTTATGTAGTTGGACTTACTGCTGTCAAGGGTCTGGTAATCCATTCCTGTTCCTGAAGCAAAAGCATGTCAACTGCCTGATGTATGAGGCCTGTTTTCCCCTAGTTGAGTGATGGTGTTTTAGTTGTGTGCCATATGCTGCGATGAACCATGTTTCCAACATGTATGTGTGTAATAGGTGTGGTCCTCTGCTATTGCCCTTCAAAGGTGAACTGTACAGGATGTCAGTCATTTACATTGTGTGTGTATGTGACCGTTGTCTGATAGGCATCACATTTGTAGTGGGATTTTCTGTGTCCTGATTGTTATATCATCAATGCTCCATGAGACGACACTCTTCTTCTGATAGTTAGAGCTAAAGGTGTGCAGAAATGATTAGCCAGACCATGATGTGGTGTTTCTTATCAGTGTTTATTTACAATAGTTCATTAAGTGGTGATGGTGATTATATTTAAAAGAAATTGTTCACAATGTGTTGGCGACTACGCACTCCAGCAGCCGTGTTTGGTTGTTCCCCTCATGTTGCAGGGCAGCATCCTCCTCTTCCTCGTCTTCAGGCATGTATGGGTCTGGTTCCAGGAGGGGAAAGTTCCTTCTTATGCAAATGTTGTGCAGGATGGAACATGTTAGTATGATCTTACAGACCATCTCAGGGGAATATAGTAGGCTACCACCAGTGATGTCGAGGCAGCGGAACCTTGCCTTGAGGATGCCGAAGGTCCGCTCGACAATGCTGCGTGTCCTCCTATGGGTCTTGTTGTATGCATGCTCTGCAGCTGTACTCGGGTTTGCCAAATGGTGTCATAATCCATGGCTGGATGCCATACCCCTGATCAGCTGCAAGAGAAAAAGAATGGGATCATGTTGATGTAGCTGGCACTATTGAAAAGACCTTTAATGGCAGTAGTTGTCTTGTGTTGTCTGTGACTCTTTTGTGTACTAATGTGACATCCTATACTTGTAGGTAATACCATCTGCATTGTGTTGTTTCCTTGGCTCAGCAAGTGTTTGTCTGCTAACTGTTTGTCAGCAGTATGTTTTGGGATTTTCAGTACAGTGTGCCCTCCCTAGCATTTTGACTTGTGATACAGGTGTCCGTGTGTCTTCACTGGGGGTGAGATGATAGTTCCATGCAGAGTTAAAATTGAAAGTGTTGTTAACACGTTCATATCAAAGTACCCTGGACATCCCATACCTTTAGACTTATGCAATGTATTAATGTAAAAGTCATTGGGACACTTACAATTTGCAAGGTGACATTTCGGCAACCACACTCATTAATGTCTTAACATTAGGCGGTACAGTAATTTCCGATGTGTGACAGGTTCAATGGTGACTTAAGAAACATGGCTAGTGATGTCAGGACCTCAGTGTGTTCCTGTTGACATGTTGCTGTTGTGGTGTATGTGTTGTGTGTCCTAGAGGGTTGCTGTGCAGTGTATATATATATGTAGGTTTTTGTACTTACCAACATGTAGTCCATTGCCGTACCGTCCATCCTGGAAGTGTTGATTGATGGTGCAGTGACGGAAGATGAATGAGTCATGTACACTCCCAGGATATTTAGCCACGATGTTGGTGAACATTCTTTGGTGATCGACAATGGCCTGCACGTTGATTGAATGTGTGTGCTTCCTGTTGCGGTAGAGGTGTTCAGTTGCAGCAGGTGGCACAAGGCGTACATGTGTGCAGTCGATTGCACCAAGGACGTGTGGGAAGCCACTGATTGCTTAGAATCCCTATTTAGTTTCCTGCTGCTTCTGCAGTGTGTTAGGGAAGCAGATGTGGCGGGGTGTCAGTCGAATGATGGCGTCCAGTACTTTGGGCAAAAATACGGAGAATGATGGTTGTGATATTCCGCCTACCAGGGCACCAGTTGTTTGAAAAGAGCCACTTGCCAGCATATGAAGTACGGCAAGCAGCTTTGTTTCTGTTAGGATGGTGTGGGGTGTCACCAAAGTGGGGGCCAACTGCTGTTCAATGTTTCGCAGCAGCTGCTGAATGGCCTGCCAGTTCAACCGGTACCTCTGTATGATGTCGTGTTCCCTGAGGCCCTGAAGGGTTGTTCTCGGACGGAATATCCTCTGCTGCCTTCTGCACTGCCTTTGGGGTCCCTGCTGGTGTTGTGGTAGCTGCTGTTGTTGCTGCTGGGCACTGCGTCTGCGTGCACGCTGGATTAGAATCACCTCCATGGCTCCCTGTTGCTGCTCTGCTGTTTGTTCTGTGTGTTCTGATTAAATACAGGTGTGTTTGCCCCATTTTAACGCCTGCCCTGACCCAGGCGTTAATTTTTGACGCAAATCGGGCTGTGTGTCATTTTCTGGCTCCGCCTCCCGGCCGTGCGTAATTTCTGCCCGAAAGCATTAAATATGACGCACGGCCATTTAAGCCATTTTTTGGACAGGAACGCCTACCTTGCATATCATTAACGCAAGGGGGGTTGCCGCATCCAAAAAATGACGCCCACGGCGGAATTTTGTCGTCCGCGGGCTCGGGCGTCAAAGTTTAAATACGGGGCAACGTTTGCGCTGATAGTGCGTCAACATTTTTGACGCACAATCGGCGCAGACGGAGTATAAATATGACCCCTAGATACTTAACTAGGTCTGTGCACCACTGTAGTAAGAATTAAGTATGCAGCACTTCTGTGCTTTCTTTGAGTGGAAGCTCATAAGATTTCTCCCAGTTAATACTTAAGCCAGAGTACCATTCAAACCTAATATTCCTGTACAAGAGTGTCTAAGTAGGTCACTGGTTCTCTAACATACAAAACCATGTCATCAGCATAGAGAGATATGGCTAGGGGGTTGCAGTTTGAATTGGAGGGATGCTGCTGCATGTCTCTGTCGAACAATGCATGCAAGGGCTTCTATAGCTAAGGCAAATAAAAGCGGTGATCGGGGACAGCCCTGCCAGGTGCCCCTATACAATGGAAATGGGTCCGATGTTACTCTATTGACTCTAATTCTACCGACTGGGTCGGTACACAACAGCCGCATCCAGGCAAGGAAGCCTGCAGGAAAACCCATCCTCAGTAGGATAGTAACTAGATACAACCAAGATATGGAATTGAAGGCCATAGTGGCATCCAATAGCAGTGCTACTGCCTGTAGTGGAGGATCTAAGTGGTGCAGTAAGGCAAAAATGGTCTGTAAATTATGCATAGTGCTACAAGATGGTATAAACTCAGCCTAGTTCAGTAAGACCAAGTTAGGCATCAGATGCAGCAAGCGCATAGTTATCAGTTTAGCCAACATTTTAGTGTCCAAATTAATATGGGCTAGTGGGCGATATGAGTCACACCTCTCTGGGGATGTGTCAGGCTTGAGCAGCGTGATCACAAGAGCCTCCCTCAATGAGGGAGGGAGCCTCCCCTCTGTATAAGCCTCTGTCAGCATATCAAGTAGATGCAGAGCAAGGAGATCAGCATATTCCTTATAAAAGTCCACTGGTATACCATCCACGCCAGGAGCTTTTCCATTAGAAAGCTTTTGAATAGCATCTTTAACCTCTTCTATGGTAAACGGCTGGCTTAAAAACTCCCTCTGTCCTGCCGATAATCACACCAGTGCAATATCAGACAAATATTGAGAGATATCAAGTTCTGACGCCGTCTCCCTCCACCTATACAGCGCAGCACAGAAGGAGACAAATTGGTAAAGTATAGAATCAGTGTCACAGCATAATTCTCCTTCCGAATCTACTATATTCACTACATGGGCTGCGGCTTGAGGAGATCTGAGTTCATTGGCCAAGTATCGACCAGGCAGTCCCCCTCTGCATACAGTATGCTCAAGCTACATGGCACTTTTAAGTGCAGTGTATCCTGCTCCACAGTCTCATTGTACTCAGTCACATGTTCTTTAATTCACATTAATATTGTTGCAGAAGGAGCAGCAGCACACACTCAAGATCCATCAAGGAGGCCTTCAACGCTCTCATCCTGGTCCTAAGAGCTTTCAGAATATCAGCTTGTGCACCTATGCACATCCTCATATAGTGGCCTTGAAGGCATCCCACAGAACCCTGGCACTCGTGACTGATCCCTTATTTAAAAGGAAGAATTCCTCCATAGCCTCCCGCACAGTACTCCTAAACCCCTGATCCAAAAAGGCATAATGCAAAAGACGCCAATTAAAAGGTGGCGAGACGTGTGGGGGTATGCACTGTCATAATCAACGGCGCATGGTCTGAGAGAGTCTATGGTAAATGTCTTATATCTGCCATCCATCCACCCACTTCATCAGTAACATAGCATACATAGAGTAGGAGAAGGCCAGTCAAAATTCCGCCCATCTCATCCCTAATGTGTCCGCTGCACGCTTAGATAGATGAGTTTCCTGCAAATGCACAACATGTACCTGATGACACTCAAGTTAGGTACGCTAAGACCTGTCTAATCTTTTTAGGGCTATTCAACCCCCCTACATTCAAAGTTATAAATTGTAGAGGGGTCGCTTTGGGCTGTCTGTCAAGGCTCATGTCTATCAGGCCTCTGCATGCTCATATTTTGTGGCATAGGATTCTTCCCAGGTGACTTCATGCACATTACATTCTGCTGGGAAAAACAATTCCCTCAACTAATCCCTCACTGCCACCCACTTTAGCCTACCCAACCTGTTAAAGACATATAGGGGGTCATTCTGACCCTGGCGGTCACCGACCACGGGAGCACCGCCAACAGGCTGGCGGTGCTCCGTCGAGCATTCTGACCGCGGCGGTTCAGCCGCGGTCAGAAACGGAAAGTCGGCGGTCTCCCGACGACTTTCCGCTGCTCGGGAGAATCCTCCATGGCGGCGGAGCGCGCTCCGCCGCCATGGGGATTCTGACACCCCCTACCGCCATCCTAACAGGATGGCGGTAGGGGGTGCCGCGGGGCCCCCGTAAGAGGGCCCCACTGTGTATTTCAGTGTCTGCAATGCAGACACTGAAATACGCGACGGGTGCAAACTGCACCCGTCGCACATACCCACTCCGCCGGCTCCATTCGGAGCCGGCTTCCTCGTAGGGAGGGGTTTCCCGCTGGGCTGGCGGGCGGCCTCCTGGCGGTCGCCCGCCAGCCCAGCGGGAAAGCCTGAATGGCCTCCGCGGTCTTTCGACCGCGGAGCGGCCATATGGCGGTTCCCGCGAGGCGGGCGGCTACCGCCGCCCTCCTCTATCGGAATCACCCCCATAGTCCCATCTCCCTGAAAGCAAACAGAACATGATTCACAACACATCATACAACCCCCCTGCAGATGTCTCTAAGTTCCTTGGGACTCTCCTGCTAGGGGGACAGCCAGAAAGGGAACCGACCCGTTAAACGGGACACCACAGCCTTTTAATCCTGCAGTTCACCCGGTGGACTAACGGATATACAACAACAACATTAACATTACAGACAAACCATTTAGATGGAGCATCCATCACTTCCGCAATCAATCGCCAACCTATTAGCTGTGCATCCCATACTCTCTTGGCTGATCAAGGATCCTCAGTCCAGCAAGGCCCCACGGCCCAGCCCTAGATTCTTGACATGTTCTATTGTAGTCTGAGGGACTGTGAACACCTTTGGCCCGCCAGACAGATAAACCGTCAGCCTCGCTGGATATGACATTACATACTTCAGACCTGCCTGCTGCAGTTTCTTTTCTACTGAGGTAAACTCATGCTGCACCATTTGAACTGCCACCATAAATCCCAGAAAGAATTCCAGGTCCATGTCCTGATATTGTATCATCTTCTTTTCCCCACACAAGTTGTAGCACCGCATCCCAATCATGATAGTTGAGCAGGCGTGCAATGACTGGTCACACTGGTGCCCTGGGGGAGGCCTCGCCCCTAATGAACGTTGGGTGCATTCCACTACCAGTAGGCTAGAGAAATATTCAGCACCAAAGATATCTCAGAATAATTGCTTAACATGCAACTCCATCTTGCCAGTGTTAGTGGCTTCTGGTATGCCTAAAATTCTTATTTTGTTTCTACAGGACCTCGCTTCAAGGTCTTTGTTCTTGGCTTGAAAGAAAGCGAGGACCTTTTCCATATTCAAACAGGTTTCCTTTGTAGTCTGTAGCGTAACTTCCATTGTTGAGATATGTTGCTCAGATTCTGATAGGCAAGTGCCATGCTGCTCTGATGTAGCCGCCATGTGGTCTATGTGAACGTTCAGGGAATCTATTTTGTTATGAATGGACTGTAGACTTTGTTACATTGCAATGGGAGTGGTTTCCAGGGTGCCACATGCTGCTGCTGAGCTAGAACTTTCAGTCTGTGAGGAAACCTCACGAGACGGTGCACAGAGCCTCAAACATCAGGCGTGCCTGCTGCTTATCTGTTTTCCCCATATTGGCTCTCTATTTAGTAGGTTGCAGCCAAGGCACCAAGCTGCCTCACAAAAAGTATACATAATAATTGGGTCCCAGTGTTGTTGCAGTGGGCAGGCCAGCCTTTAAATGGATACATAATGATACCTCTACCTCCGTGCCTGTACTGCCCCCTCCCAGCAGCGCTGTACTCACTCTTCCCACTCTCTGGAAACATCTTGTGCACAGCAAGGCAGTTCAGGGTGCCCCACTTGGCTCTGATCTATCTACCTCTCTGTTCTTCTCTCAGTCCAAGCATATACTGATGTGATAGGATCTGAAATGCACCCGATCTAAGCACTCCCAGCACTCTCCCGATAGGCCTCGTGGTTGTGATTATGCTTCGGGTACTCAGCTAGGCACTGCCACACGGGCACAGCACGGAGAATCCACCAAGAAGGGGGGAGGCAAGTGTCCACACAAGGCCCACACTCTCCCCAGCCCCTAGACCGCAAAGTGATCTGTCCTCCTCCGCAGCGGCCACTACTTGGGATCAATCTGGGTCCTCCAGGCCCCCAGTGCTGTCACTCCTCTACACCACAGCGGACCGCCCCACGCTCGCCAGGGCCTTCTGGGCGCACAGCACCCAGCTCACCTCTTCTCCTGCCAAGGCCCACCAGGCAAGCCCCAGGGAATGAAGCAGGCTGCATCGCTCCACTGTACTCCTGTGTCCTTTTTTTTTGCCGCAGTAGGCCCGAACCCGGCCTACCACAGCCTGCCGGCCATGCGGCGGCCAGTCCCAGTCGCCACGATCTCTACACCTCCTCCTTCACTGGGGCCCCCCAGCCAAGCCTTGGGGGGCCAAACAGGCCACTCCACTTTGCCGTGCACTGGAGCTCCTCACAAGCCGTAGCAGGCCTGCTCCAGGTTCACCTGGGCCCGCCGGTCACACAGTGCCCTGCTCCTATAGTTGCAACTGTCTTGTCTCCCCTTCTGTCGAGGTCCAGCAGCTAGGCCCTGGGAATCTACCCAGGCCATTTTTGTTCCACTGCTCTCCTGGTCACAATGCACGCAAAATGTATCAGTGCACCAGTTTATTATTCAAGGACATATTTTACACTTAAAAAATTGAACAACAAAAGTGCTCCAAACAGTAGCCACTCGCAGTCTGTTGTTCTAATGCCTTCACCACACATTTTTCCCACAAATTGTGCATTGGTTGTAAAATGTTCCTGCGAAAGGCGTGTATTTACACAAAGTGGTTTAAAGGCATCATTTGGGGAATTTCTTGTAACAAGTGTAACTTGAAATTACACAAACTGCCCATGGTACAATAACGGAATTTCAGTAGATACAAAATGCAAAAAAAGAACATTTATGTGTGCCAAATAAGGTAGTGAGGTAAATTTGTTGCCAATATGCAATGTGGTAGAAATGCATTAAAGGCTGAGAGGACAAATAAAATAAATGATATGAAGAATTTTCGTATTTCGTATAAGGAAGAAATAGAGTAACCTTTCCAGATGAAAGAAATAATTACTCCCATATTTTAGTTGGTTATGAAAGATGATCCCAAAATAGGTTTATTTTCATCCTCTATTCAAAGTACTGTTGATGGTTATGAATTACATTTTTGTACTATCTCAATTACATTGTATTCATAAGCCTAAAAACATAATTCATTGGAAATGGAATTAAATTGATGTACAAAATTCATAAAAACAATTATGAGACAAAATGGTGAGGCTTACCAGGCTTAACAGTGTAATTTCTTGTAAATTAGTTTTATTTGTTGAATGAGAAAAGCAGTGACGTCACAGCCAACGGTCATGAAACTAAGCTTCACGTGAAAAAGACCGCATTGGTGATAAACTCATCTCCCACAATTTTGTGTATTTAGCAGTTCAAATCAAATTCTGATCCCTGCAAATTGTGATGTGGAAAGCACTGCGTTCCGCATATATTCAACAGGAAATCTCAGGATTAGGGCTATTTACTGCATCTGGAAAATACTGCACCTCATAATAGTGATATTTACCGAGGGTTAAATGCCTCACCCCCATCTGGCACACCTGTAACTTCAGCCATGCTAAGGAAGTATAAGGAACCCTTTGTCAGGAACTGGGAGGAAGTGTAAGGCAAAAAAAAGGGGGCACCAAAAATCCCACATGTCCTCCCATTCTGAATGAAACAAGAAATAAAAAACATCCTCAAGAAATGGTAAATTCGGTGTTCAGAAAACAAGTGATTGGAAATGGAATGTCAAGGTAAGTACAGCAGGGATGAGGAGGGCAACCGAGAAGGAAATCTCGAAAAAAAGTGCAGGGACGAAACCTGATGGCGAACTGAGCAGCAGGAACAGAGTAGCTGAAAAACATAGGATGTTGCCAGATACATGAGTTAATTCTGACCGAGGTTGTATACTCCCCCATCTACTCTTGCCTGGGAAGTGCTGCCCTAGAACCTGGAAATGTTTCCCTCTGACTCCAACTCGGCATTATAAGCTAACCTCTAAAACTTTACGTCCATAACCTCTTTCCCCGACCTCTCCTGAATGTAAAGAACGCAGCCAGACATTAATAAATTAGGAATGTAAGGAATGTGCCTCTGTTGCCTTCTCACATTAACCCTGAGTACCTGAAAAATGTGAATTTTTATCACCTTTGTAGTTTCGTTTAGGTATAAACACCTCATAGTTCGTATCAAATGTCAATGTAATTTTACCTTACACATTTGAAAATATTTCTACGAGCAGTTAAATGCATGGTAATGTACACCACTTCCTTTTTCAGATTTTCAATTTATCGTCTTAAAATCTTCTCCATACCAGCAGAGAATGATGTTCTTCAAGCACATGAGAGCTCTGTACCTAAATGAAAGTAAATAAATCCTCATAAAAAAAACTAAATACAAAGTGGCTTCTTAGCCCGGGATTCACATATACATTAAGCTAAGTAACATTTAACCATGAGATCCCTGCTTGCCACATTGCTTATGCGAGTTTTCTCATTGCCCTCTTCCTGAGATTTTCTCAGCATGAGTTTTGCTGATACAGTAATCAACCTTTGCCTTGGGAACTTTACTAAGGCGGCGTTAAAGATTTTTCTTTTTACAATTCGCAGATATAATATCAATATATTTATTAACCCAGGAGGCTAAATATTTTTTGGGGAGAAAAAGTGAATCTAGTCAATATTGCGTTTTTGTCCATAGACCCAAAATAAGTCCTTTGCTTACAAGAATAAATTATGAAACGTGCAGCCTCGTTTTGATGTTAAAGACTGCCTGTGCTAGGCAGGATGCTCAACCCACACACAGCACACATCCTTGGCATTTATACGGAGCTACTTTATACCACTTATACTATTCGTGGTTGTTTGTGCATTCTTGTGAACGTTTACACTCTGATATTGTGGGTCATTTCTCAGCAGCCCCTCAGTTTCATTTCTAAATATTTGCGGGCTGGGTATGAAATGCAGTCTTTTCAGAGACGGTTACATGGCTTCACATTCACAGTCTGCATCTTATAGTTCAGGGATTTCCAATCTCCCACATAAATAATAAGAGTTTGTGTTTAGACAAAGCCTAATAGTGCGGTATTGAAGGTGTAATCCTTGTAGTAACCAGCATCAGTGTTACCCTAATGCTAATCTGAGAGAAATGCTTGAGTTGACCATGTCTGAACTGAAGCTCGTGTCCCAGGTGTCACACATGTTGGCAGGCACTTTGAGCCACAGTGACAGGACATTCATAGTGCATTTGTTGGATGCAGAGAAAGATCCATATGGTCAAATTAGATTCTCACATAATAAATGGAAAGTGAGTGTAGCGGGAGTCCACGCAGATACGACTGTGGTCTGACTTTGCGTAAAATATGACTACTAAATAAAAACAATGGGCAAAAGAAGATTGTGTTGTAATTCCCTGTTTACAATGTGTAATCTTCATGAAAATTTCCCATGTTAGATAATTGTGTGTGTCACAAATAGGATCGCAAGCAACACACTTTGCTCTTTCCTATACACCATGGTGCAATGCAAAATCATGTTGTGCTTCATGCACACATAGCATTTGCATGGCTGATGACCTCATACCCTCACAAAGGGGTCGATTTATTACAAAGTTGTATAACGCAGCTCAGCAACAGAGTTGTGGTTCTGCATTGCACAAGAGTGAAAACACAATGAAGAGTCCTATGGACAAAGGTATGGCGCGGCTGCTGTCATTCCCTGTTCTGCCGCTCACACAGGCTGCCTGTACCATGCACATACCTTTTTCTGATTCGGTGGAAAGGTGTATGTGTGAAGTCTACCTTTAATTTTGTACTGGAAGGGCACTTTTCCAGTACGAAATGCTATGCATAGACTAACTTCAAAACTTTTTCCACATTCTATATGTGCTGTATAGTGCAACACACATGCAATATGATAACATTTGGGCAACTTATTTCTCCAGCTTAATCCTTGCCTCAAATATGCAGCGATTCTTAACACAAAGCCTTACCTACCATTGTTATTAGGGTTTTACTTAAAAAACAATGGGTGGTAGAGTGAGGACCCACCCATAGGACACCCACTTAACACAAAGTAGCACAAATCGTTATTTGCAATCCCTAAAGAACTATATTTTCATAGTTTTTAACAACGTGGCAGATTTTCATTCAGTGTTTCTTGCACTCTCCTAAGTAAATTTGCCCAGAGAGTTCACCAGATGGGGGGGGTCTTGCTCTGCTACCAAGGAAAAATAGTTTTTAGACAAATGCGATTAGTAATGTTACATTGATATAGAGTGGTTGGGTTGATTAAACCACTCACTTCCTTCTTCAGTAATAGGCAGTTATATCCCAAAGTGCAAGCAGCTGTTCTGCAGGATCAATTAACTGAAGTCATAGCATTAGGAGGATGATAATATAGAATTATATATATGGGTATCAGTGAATTACGTTGATGTTCTTTTATCAAGACATCAAGTAGACAACAAGAGCAAAGCTTGAGTTCTCAGAACCCTGAGGTGAAAAACATCCCCTTAATTCACTTTTTACCCATATATAATTTCAGGAGCGGCTCGTGTGGCTGGGGCTTGGTGGGGCGGGGTAAAAGGGGAAGTGCAGGAGGTGGAGGAGGACACAGGAAAAAAGTAACTGAAAAGTAATTTGAAAAAAAACGTACCTGCTTTGCTCCCGCGCCGCCCTCCTCTCCCGTCGCTGCTGCAGGCACAGGCTCCCAGCCTGCCCTGCGCCAATCCTGGCGCTCCTCAGAGCAGCGTCAGAATTGGCTGGGAGTGCCCAGTCAGGGCACTCCCAGGCAGACTGGGAGCCTGTGCAGGCTACCCGTGTTGCTGGGCGGCAGAGAGCTCTGTGTGCATGTGTGTTTGGCTGGCCAAAACACACATGCGCTCTGAGGGGAATGCACAGTGCACTCCCCTCAGCTCGTCACCCCCAATGCCCCGCCCCTTTTACATGGAAAGGATAATAAACACAGTTTATTATCCTTTCCATGTTAAAGGAGTTGCAGTGGTTGCTGCTGGCGAGGGTGGGGCGTATGGCCCTTAAAATCATCTGCCTCTGCTTTCAAAGACTACACAAGGGCAGATTTGTACCAGGGGAGCCATGCATAAAAAAAATTCTCCTTCCTGACCCAAATGTAAAAAAATTCCTTACCTTCCATCCTTAACCAGCTCACACTACCTTCCTTGCCTTATTTCCCCTTTCTGCAGCTGTGCTTTCTACTTTCAGTCAAAGCAGACAGGCAGTGCTGCACTACCTGGAATAGAAGGCCTTTATGATGCAGCAACAGTGGTTAACAACTTTTGTATCAACTGTTGCTACATCATAGCAGTGAATTCCCAGATTTAGAATCTGGTGTAAACGATTGAGGTTTACTACAGAAGCCATGCACAACAAAGCCATTTACCAAAATCCATTACAAATAATGTACAGTTAAGAAGAAGCACAAATATATCTTATTAGAGACTGAAAATAACTGCATTGGGATAGAAGTAAGGAAATGCAATGCCATTTCAGTAGGAAGACATTTGCCTCATTTTAGAAGACATTTCCTTTCTGATGTTTCAACTCCACGTAGAATACTACTCTAGTAGATATCTTATCACCACAGGGAATAAATGCCATTTGTGCTAATAACTGCCATCTGTGAAAATACAGCAAACACATTATTGCACACTACCAAAAGCTGTCCAGCAGGAATAAAAATACATCTGAATGTGATAATTTACCACAGGACAGAAATGATCTGTACACTGCATGGACAATGAGTTGGTACAGGGAGCAAGAATCACTTGACCAACATCATCATTTTTTGAATATTTGATGACTACACCTATGACAGGTTTGAACACCAGGGTAAACTTTAAATGATTCAGCAATCATGATTGGGAAAATACTGATAGTACAGGTTTTGCTATTTCGAAGTTGCATAATTAATTACCAATTCAGAGTAAGACCCTTGTTGTCCCCTGGATGATGGAGAACTACTATGATTGTACCACACCGATTTCAGGAGTGTAAGCCACTGTTGTTTGTGTTCTCACCCAGAGATATCACCAGCTTTTTACTGCCAAGATGTCCAAGAAGGGTGTCAGAACCCTTTTAGATGTCCATGGCGCATGCAAGAGCTACTATGCCCAACTGTGGTGGTAGTTGTGGCACTTTATTTTTGATGTCCCAGGAACCTACATAGTATGGACCCTGAGCAACTGGGCCAAGTACTACCCTTTCAACACATGTATCTTAGTAGTAGTGTGGGTCCAGCAGTCTATGGCTGTAGGGCTAGAGGGGCAGGGGAGGTAAGTGCAAAGCACGCTCAGCAGTTTATATTCAAACATAAAGTGAGATAGTATTACACACAGTCTACTAAAGGCCAACACTCTAGTGTTGTCTGGGTAAGACCCTGAATCCCACTCCCCTATCTATGGATGGTGGGTATTCCCCATTTGTGTGAGGCAATATTTAGGATAGGCCCGCTAGTCAGTACAAGTCATAAGACCCACACAATGGCTTCTTTAAAGTCAAAGTGGTCTTGGGTGCTTCAGGGTTTGGATGGTTGAATTGATGCTCTGCTTCCAAGGGTTGCAGCAGCTACTCTTTACTGTTGCCCACACTCCAGTTAGTGTCATAGGGCCTAAGATTTATGTTGGTGATAATGGGACACAGTCTCTTTGAAGGCAGTCCCTGCCAGTGCTTTGGAAATGATTGCCAGTTTGGTGATAATTTCTAAATTAGGTGGGCGGCATCTCCATCAGGGTGATGGAGAAATTTACTTTGTCACCCTGATGGAGAAATGGGCCACCCGCCAGAATCTAAATCTGTCCCTTAGTCTTTGAAGTTTGTGGGATGTCCTATATGAAGTGCCTACTCCTCTGTCTTGTCCTTTATAGAGGAAGCAGTCTGTCACAGCAGGAGTGATTCCACTCTTGATAGCCCTACAACACAGACCATGGGAGTGAGTAGAGGATCACACCTGGATGTCAGCCTCACTGATATATGCCTATCAAAAGGTTACAAAGGACCTCAGCCCAAATTTGTGTGATTCCCTTATCAGCCCCATCTCCTGCCTGAAAATTATCCAGGCCTTACTAACCAGTGACCGCTTCTGAATCAAAGAACATTTTGAAGTGCACTAGAGAGACTGACTCTCCCCTTCCTTCGGAGAGAGCGAGAGTGTGTGTGTATGTATATATATCTATCAATCTATATATATATATAGATATATATATATGTCTATATATATCTATATATATATATATATATATATATTTATATATATATATAAATCCCACACTATGAGGATCGGACAGACGGAACTCGTCATGTTTCTTTGTGAGGACTGGTGCATTATGAGGACTCTTCCCCATACTGTGTTTAGATACTGAGTGAGTGTATAAAAAAAAGAAAAGCCTACGTGCATGTGTGTGGGTCCTACTTAGCTCTCAGGAATCGAGGCAATCCACAAGTCAGTCAGGATGGCTCATCCACCTCCACATGATTTCCTAAAGACTCTGGGCTGCACAGTGCTACATAGTAATACCTTGTAGGCTTGTAGGCCAAGGTGGTGTTAAGCACCCAGTAGCAGAACATTACATGAGTGGGCCGATATACCACACCCAGGTGACACACTGCTGAGCTTGTTTACTGAAACATGCTTGCTGCCACCAGCATGCTCATGCCTCTCTAGCACTGAAAGTACTTTGTGTGTTGATGTGTTCTGTGTGAAAATGAATTATGCCTTAACTCGTAGTGATGCCAACCAGTGGCTAAAGTGGTCTAATACACTGCCCCTTAATGCATGCAGGGCTGGGTGGAAGAGAGATCTGAAGAACACCAACCACAGATATGTTATACAATTCATTTTACTAAAATCAAAAAGGCTTGTCTAACATATACCTAAAAAAGTCCATTTGTCTGGCTTTGGCTGCAATAAAGAAAGAATTAGGGCAAAAAAAGAAAGAAGGCAAGAAAGACATACGACAAGAAAGAAGGCAAGACACAAAGAAGGACAGGGAAGGAAAGAGAAGAAAAGAGAATGAAAGAAAGAAAGAAAGAAAGAAAGAAAGAAAGAAAGAAAGAAAGAAAGAAAGAAAGAACAGTTTCAAATGGACACAATCCAGTCTGGCATTCTGTGAAATAGCAACAATCACAAAAGCAAAACAACCCCCCAAAAATGCACAATACCATTGGCAGGTGATGTTATTTCACAAAGATGCAATCTGCATCACCCGCGTCCTGCTATCACATCGGACTCTAAACACAAAGACAACGCTAAGGTAATAATTATAAAGTTTAAAAAACACTGGCACTGAAGGGAACTTCCTTGTGTTCAGATGTGTTCTTTGGGAGAGAACATGCTATATGCTGTAGTGTACTGACTATAGTGTGAATGACACAAAAACAGACCAATGGATGGAAGCGCAGGTGAAGAAAATAGTCAATCTTCACGGGTTAACCGAACTAAGCACTTTGAGCATCAATAAAGATTAGGTATGGGGTTGAATCTTAAAGAAATTCGATGTAAGTGGCTTTTGGTTTGTGTACCACTAAGAAAAAGTCCACTCAAAATGACAGTGCCCCACAAATCATCATTCACCTTGAAAGTGAGGGCGGGCAGAAATGGCCTTATTTACACTGTTGATGACAGACTTTCAGTCTCCATATGTGCTTATTTTTTATCTGCGCCAAGGCAGCAGTGAAGATCAGCTATATTTAGAGTTTCCACCACCATGATAAAGGTTCTTTACATAGGAGAGGAGCCAAACTGGGATGAAATCATCTGTCTGAAAATAAAAACAATAAATACCCATCATTGCCAGTCAAAATGTTGCCTATGGAAGTATAAGTGTATTATTTGTGCCCATAAATCTAGCCTACCTAAAAAGTTGTAAAACCATAATAAATAGACCACTATTTTATTTTACATTATAATCATTGTGCTTATTTTATCTATAACAAAAAGGAGTGACCAGGTGCGCTTTATATTATTGTTTTTTTATAGATTTGGATAGTTGTTATATGTTAGATTTATGTGTTTTCTCTGTTAAATTGTGCTTCAAGAAGCTCCTAAAAATAAAATGTCGGACTCGCTTTTAACCAAGTCACACAGTTGTAGGCAGTTATAGAGGTGAATCGAGGAAAGCGCTCTCATATATTTCAATTTGATCGGAACAGTGCTCTGGAGTAGGTGTGAGGTAACATACAGCACTTGCTAAAATATCTGATTAAATGTACAAAGGTATTATACATTTCATTAAGTTTAATCAAGTGCTGTCATACTGCTGAGAATTCATTTATGCCTAAAATAATCGGGCCATCTAATAGTTAGCTTACAAACATCGAGTGTTTCTGGACGTGATTCTAAAAACACGTGCATATAAGAGCAGTTAACCCAAATTGTCCTTAAGGCATAGGCCACGTAAAAAAAAAGAGGAAATATGCCAATGGGTTGTTCACTATGTCTGATCCAAAAACTGGGCAGATGTGTTTTTTGTAATGTTGTTTACATACATAACCAACAATTGTAGGATACCTGCATACCTCTGGATAGTCCGACGCTCCAATATTTCGATACATCTAATTGAAAAGAATGATTGTTAGTAGGAGTTGTAACTCATTTTATGCCATTTGGGAAGAAGTGTGTTTTAACTTTTATTGTCTTTTTGTAATATGTACATTTATGGGATGGGATTTAAGGAATATTTTTAGAATGAACTTGGAATTTGTTGTATTGAAACAATAGTTATTACTGTATAAACCTGATATTTTTAGAATGAACTTAGAATTTGTTGTATTGAAACAATACATATTATTATATAAAGTTTATATAAAGTTACAGAAAAAATTATCTTTTTCAAGGGTCTTTTTAAGTCGCAGGGGAACACATTTTTGTTGAGTTTTATTGTGATTGTGTCAGAGAGAGAATGCAAGAGTGAGTCAGGGCTGCATGAATGGATGCATGAGTGCACGGATGAGTGCATGGTTCATTGAATGTTTAAAGCGAACAGTGACTGAAGAGGCAATTTCGTTTATACCTCATACCTATTTGCAATGCAGTACTTCTTATGTTTGGCTTGAAAGCACATCTGCACAGTTACACTGTTACCAATTCTTCACTATATACGTAGAATGGAAGAGTATTGTTCTCTCACTGTTTGCTGTTTGCCACATCATCCTGCCTACTAAAGAGTGCTTGCATTCCAGTGCAAGAGGTACATACCATTTTACATATGAAAAATAACTCAGTTGCCACATGTTGAATTATGTCTCGCATAACTGCACGCTGTGAAAAAAGCAGATTTTTAAAATGTATTATGGCAGTAACCTTTTTATGCATTTATTTTTTGGGGTGTAAAAATACAAGCCATTTCCACTGCCACCATTCCCACCATTTCTACCAGCACCACCAGTGCAACTACTACCACCACCTCCATTATCACCACCACCACTACCACCTCCACCATTATCCCCACTACTACCACCACAACATATATATAGCATGATATCCAGATGTATTGGGTTTGCAAATGGTTGTTTCTTCCACTAGCCAACAGCAGTTTTCACGGACTTATAGATGTCACATCTTTCATTCACACCAGTATTGGGCACTTCGTGCTGACTCTAATGGGAAATGGGACAGTCAATCAATACTGTGATCTTATTTCCTTTAGTTCGTTTAAACATGCATATAACAGACAGGGATATAAGATTAAACCTCTCAGCGCTTCAACAAACTATCTGACTTCTGCGTTGGGAAGGTAATGACATTTCATCTAATCTGTGTACAGCCTCCTAACTGCAAGACCAATATAATTACACTTTTTAAACTAAGGTTCCCATTAGTGCATCAATGAATTAAATCGACCAAAGGTTTCTTGGATCAATTTTACCCTTTTGCACATGAGGATTTTCTCAGCTCTTCTCCAAGAATTCAATACTTGAACTCCTTCCAACATTTCCTTCATACACTTGGTTCCCAGAGGGACACAGAAATCATAACATGATTTATTTTTGCAGTTTTATACAGCGCAAGACTGGCCCAAGCCTGTAAGAGCATGATAATACGTTGCACACTTGTATTTTTTTTAGGCACAGGAAGATTAAGGGTCTCATAATGAGGCTGGCGATCATGAGACCGCCAGCCTCACAGTGGCGGTCGGAACGCCGCAGTTCAGGTGGTCTGACTGCCACATTACAACTCTAGTCAGACCAGCTAGGGACTGCCGTCCCCACCAGGAACATGTTTCCTGACGGGCTGATGGTGGTCGGACTCGTGGTCTTAAACTCTGCCAGCCTTTTCATGATGGTCTAACTGCTATGGAAGGGCTGGAAAGGAAGTGCTGGGGCCACAGTGGAGCCCCTGCACTGCCCACGATGATGTGGTGGGCAGTGCAGGGGCCCCCTCCCCAGCTCCCTCGAAATGCAGACTGTCTGTTTTGCAGAGAGTGCGCATTCCGAGAGTGCTGTTGTGCTATGGTATTGGCCCGGGCTCCCTTAGGAGAGCTGACACCAATACCATATGACTGTTCCCGCCAGGCTAACTGGCAGGAACCTCAGAATACGATGTTCCTGCCGGTCAGCCCAGTGGAACAACGTAATACGACTAGGGGTGAGGCCGCTGGATTGACAGTGGCCTCATCCCTGTGAGTTTGGCAGTCGGCTTGTCCAACCGCCAAAGTCTAAGTGAGGGCCTTAGTGAGTTGAACAGAATCACAGGATGTTTGAGCCATTTCAGGGGTTCAATGTGGTTCCCTAGATCCGAACATGGTAGCTCGAACCGCAAGGCCACATCTTCCTTGTTGAATCTTCTCTCCTATTGAATACATATCTAGATAGTTTATAACTAGAGGAGGATTATTCTTTATTTTGAGTTATTCTAAGTGTAATCACTTGTCGGAGAGTAAATGGTTGGTAAGATGTTACATAGGTGGTAGCAGTATAGTAAAAACAACATATTTTCTTTCTTGTGTCTTATCAACCACTGGAAAATGATGTGGAGAGGATTTGTTTGACCCCTGCTTACCTGTTCACATGTGATTCTGCAGCAGCGCAACAATGTTGTAATTGAACATAACCACCTGCACAACAGTTTTATATAGTGGGAACTTGGCTCAAGGGCATTAGAGGACCAGACATAAGGTCAGATTCACTATTTCCCCTCTGTGATTTAGGCAGGGGTAGATTAATTGCTTGGCTGTGATCACCAGATGTTGAGCCAACGCAGACAATCAAACCTAGTTCCACCATTTCAGTATCAGCAGCTCTGGCCAATATACCACATCTCCTCCCCTTCCAAGCACTTTCAAGTAATTCATCCAATAGGATTTACTTCCTCATGATTGCTCTGTCTTACCGTCTGAAAGATTTGTAGGAACAGATACCACACATCCTCAGAAGCAAAAACAGGACCTTGCTCTTTTTCCTACATCAGTGACAAAACATTCCCCATCACATTAGGACCACCCCATCTCTACCCGAGTTCCACAAGACACGGAAGACCTGGCTGTTCAACTAGGAGTGCTGATCTGATGTCACATCTGCTCTAGCATCTAGATACCCGCTCAGATGATAATTGAGCCATACAAATCCTCATAACATAACATATGACTGACATGACATAACATAGCAGTTCTATCCACTAAGCAGTTGACAGCCTGTATCATAACAGATGACCTGGTGATTTTTTTCTGATTCTTCCATTTGTTAGTGCAGTCAATACTTCCATCTGATCTTACGATGAAAAACACCAATTACAGAAGAGAAGAGAGCTCGACTGAGAGTGCAATTGTTGCACAGCTTATTCTTACTAGCTGTCCTTGGGTACTATAGCAGCATGCACTCCCTCCCACTTTAGTATCCATTTGCTCCTATGATCCTTATATGGGAGAAACAGAGGCCCATATTTATACTTTTTGACGCTAAACTGCGCTAACGCAGTTTAGCGTCAAAAAGTTTTGCGCCGGCTAACGCCATTCTGAAGCGCCATGCGGGCGCCGTATTTATTGAATGCCGTTAGCCGGCGCAAGCAGACCGGCGCTGCCTGGTGTGCGCGAGAAAAACCACGTACACCAGGCAGCGCCGGCGTAGGGGGAAAATGGCGCATGGGCGTCTTAAAATGGGGCAAGTCAGGTTACGTCGAAAAAATCGTCGTAACCCGACTTGCGCCATTTTTTTTCGACGCCCATCCCCCATCAACATGACTCCTATCATTGTAAAGATAGGAGTCATGCCCCCTTGCCCAATGGCCATGCCCAGGGGACTTCGGTCCCCTGGGCATGGTCATTGGGCATAGTGGCATGTAGGGGGGCACAAATAAGGCCCCCCTATGCCACAAAAAAAAAAAAAAAAAATACTTACCTGAACTTACCTTAATGTCCATGGGATGGGTCCCTCCGTCCTTGGGTGTCCTCCTGGGGTGGGCAAGGGTGGCAGGGGGGGTCCCTGGGGGCAGGGGAGGGCACTCTGGGCTCATTTTGAGCCCACTTGTCCCTTAACGCCATGCCTGACCCAGGCGTTAAAAAGCGGCGCAAATGCGCCGTTTTTAGCCACGCCCACTCCCGGGCGTCTCTTTTGCCCGGGAGTATAAATACCACGTAAAGGCCTGGGAGTCATTTTTTAGACGGGAACGCCTCCCTTGCATATCATTAACGCAAGGAAGGGGTTCACGCTAAAAAATGACGCACATTCCGGGAACTTTGGCGCTATACGCCTCTAACGCCATAGTATAAATATGGCGTTAGTTGGCGTTAGTTTAGCGTCGAATTTGCGTCGAAAAAAACGACGCAAATTCGGCGCAAACGGAGTATAAATACGGCCCAGAGTACTTCTAACTTAGCTACTCATGGTCTTCTGCTCACATGTAAAGAGAACGCTTTTCTGTGGATCGGCATTAGAATCTCTCCATATAAATGTTTGTAACTCATAACAAACTCTAATTTTCAGAAATGAATGAAATCCTACACACCTATGAAATGAAACATAGTCACTTCCATAGTAGGCCAAGTATACCTAACTAACATATTTACTTATTCTTCCTGGAAATCCTGTTAGTCAATGCTTTGGCAGCATATGTCCATTATTCTGCTCGAATTGATTCGTGCTGGTTAGATATTAATGCCAAATGTTTACTGCCAGCACTAATGGATTTTCCATTTACTACTTACAGTACCCTTGTTTTTTGTCAAATGGGTTATTGTGCAAGAAGAAATCAGACATTTAGGAGCTTTCTTTGGCTAGAAAGTATTTCTTTCTGGTAATAGCAACACATGTTTTCACTTCGAATGGATAGAACCATTTTGCAGTGCTTATGAGGTGAATATACTTTGCTTGGAATGACTTTTGCACTGATGCTGGAGCACAGTACAGTGCTTTCAGTCATTCAGTCCCAACAAGACTTAATGCCGTATTTGTATTGTTAAATGTGTGTGCATTTTTCAGAGGTGTGCCAACTGCAACTATAACCTCCTGTGATGTTATAACTGGAATATTGGAGTTGGTACTAAGCTGAAGGAGAATGCTTCTCAGTTGTGAGTGTGAGATCGGCCTGACAGTAGTCAGTGGTTAGGACTTCAGGAGAGACGGGTTTGAGGCCACAAAGTGGTTTGTTCGTATCAATCAAGCTGATGATACCTTTTCACACGTAGCTCCTAGGGCAGCACGGTTATTTAAAATGCTACACAGGGCCTCACTCAGATTAATCCTGAGATAGGTCTCAGCTTCCTGACACCATAAACAGTGCTTCAGTGACTCACCCACCCTTTCTCATCTGAGGTGCTGCTCCAAGTGAGAAAGGTAACTAGTGCCCCGGTGAACTATCAGGAGTCCATAATTTTGTCAACACTGAGGTAAAGAGTTTTTCACTTGATGTTCCTGGGGGCCAGACAATAGCCACGTAGACCTGATAGAGAGTAGAATGATTGAACTGTGTGGGAACATTTTTCAGGTATACCACAGTCCATCGAGTACCTAACTGTGATGCTAGGAAAGGTGCTGAAGATCCAGACGAAATGTATGACCTTACCAGTGTCCTTAAGAATTAATCACTGCATTCAGACAAGAGAGACATTTAGGCAGAGGGCTTGGGGGATTATCATCACAAAATTAAAAATAGAGTATCCCAGTTATGAATAGGGAGTTGCAGTGCACTGCTAAGGCATTCAATTCCAACGAGCAGTTTTTGATTTTTCTGTTGTTCTGATGAATTTCCACGTTTCTTGACAACGAGATTGAAGAGTGTTAGACTTTTCATCCTTGGCGTGGTCTCCCTTAACTTTTTGCCTCTGTTTTCCAGGTTGTTGATGTGTGCTGGACTCCGATTTTGCTGTTTTTGTTACTTTGGGCATTTTACCACTGCTAACAAGTGCTAAAGTGCAAATTCGACTTGGCAGGTGTACACACTTGCCAGGCCTAAACCTTCCCTTTTCTTACGTGTAAGGCACCCCTAAGGTAGGCCCTAGGTAGCACCAAGGGCAGGGAGCAGTGTATGGTTAAGGTAGGACATATAGTAATGTGATTTATATGTCAATCCTGTTTTTTGAAGTCTCAGGGACAGCAAAGACTTCTCTCTGCCAGCACCTTGAGCCTCTGCTGAGACTCCTACTCTACCACGTGTTGCCCATCCAGTTCCTGGGACCCTGGAATGAGAAGCTGGCAGGTCAAGAGTGAGAAATCAACTCACTAACCGCCGTGCAGGGGAAAGATAGACGCAACTCCGATCTGTGGTTGAAAAATGGACGCTTCGCGGCTGAAAATCGTTGCTCGTCTGCAACGAGACCGGAAGATCGATGCCCGCGGCTGGAGAAACCACGCGCAGCATCGCTGATGGAGGCTGGTGAGATCGGAACCCTCGCTGCGTGGTTTTCGACTCATCGTGCAGCAGGATTTCTGATGCAAACATCGCTGGGCATGCAAAAACGACGCAAGGCCTGCCTGGACTTGAGAGTGCGTTTCGAATCAACGCATTGCTCTCCTGAGGAGAGAAGAAACGACGCATGCCGACTCGACTGAAGGAGAAACGACGTAACGTCTTGCTGGTGAGTGATATCGTCACAACGCAAGCCCTTTTTGAGGCACACTCACCCGTGTGGGGTTATTTTTGATGCACCCAGGTACATTTTCACGCTAACAGCGTTAGTGTTGTGTTTAAAATTACATGAAGGCTCTTTTTTGTTTTTTAATTGATAACTTGACTTGTATAGTGTGGATTTATGTTGTTTTGGTCTTGCTTTGTTTAAATAAATATCTTCTAGTTTTCTAAACCTGTGTTGTGTCATTTTGTAGTGTTTTCATTAAATTACTGTTTGGGGTGGTACAAATACTTGACACCTAGCCCTCTGAAGTTAAGCCTACTGCTCGTGCCAAGCTACCAAGGGGGTGAGCGGTGGTTAGCTGAGGGTAATTCTCTTTTACCCTGACTAGAGTGAGGGTCCTTGCTTGGACAGGGGGTAACCTGACTGCCAACCAAGGACCCCATTTCTAACAAAGACTATATTGTGTTAGTTATTATTATTATTTTAGTATTATTTTTAGCACTAGCAAGAGTAAAAAGGGTTGGGTCATGCAGTCTTCACCCTGTGTTCTGTTGTTTCTGCCCACTATAAGATGTAATAAATAATACAATTCTTTATACCCACTCCAAGTGTGGGCATACCATTTTTTTATTGTCAGCGTGAAACCTTATATGTTTTAATTTGCAATTATGTGTATTTCCTTGCAGCCTCTGTAAAGGGTGTTAGATATAGTAAATGTAAAAGCACTACATAAATGGGAAGAGATTAACCACTGGATCACAACCTCGAGAGTCACTGCGACAATTAATCCTATTATATCGCAGCAGTCATTCCATGACATGTAAGGTAATATTTCAATAGTGTTCATATATATGCATACATAAAATCCATACACACATACATAATGCTGTCCTCTCACAACTAGAAAAAGAGGCATCGGCACTCAAGAGAGTTTGCTGCGTCTGCTTTTTGATCAGTGAAAGGATTTAAAGTTATTTGCTAATTTTATTTGATGGAGAAACAGGTCCTGACACACCAACCCCCCGTCCTATTTGATGCACACCAACAGCCACCTTAAGGAATTGGTTTGTTTATGTGTATGTACATATAGTCACGGACACATACACACCCACCCACCCGCACACACCCACCCACACACTCTCTCTCCCTCACACACACACACACACACTCACACAGTGGCACTTGCCCCTTGGTAGTTATAGTAAAGATCATGTTTTTTTGTGTTGCTGATAACTTTAGGGCCAAATCTCCATGAAACTTTCCAAAAAAGTGCTCTTTTTTACCTAGTTTGCGCATGGAACGTTTTGCAGTGATCTATCAAGTGTGGGCTGAGAAAAATGAGGCGTGGGGGCCAAAACACGTTTTCCTAATTAATTTCCCCATAGGAAAATTAGAGACAGTTACAGCCTAAACCCCTGAACGGATTTGCACCAAATTCTGCAGAAAGCTAGATTTAGATCCAGAAAGAGTCATGAAAAATAACTTTGTATGTATAGAGACTGCGGATTCTGTCAGATCTCAAACTGAGATCTGATTGTCTGCCACCACCTCAACCAGGAGGTGTTGGCAGCAATCTTAAGACTTGGTACTCGGTCCTGAGTCCTAAAAGACATAAACAAAAAGACACAAGGGGGCAGGGTAGGAATACCCTGACCCCTTAAGCATGGTGATGGGGCCAAAGTGTTTTGTTTTTGTTTGTAAATGTTGCTGTGAATTTGAGGAGGATTTGTAAATCCAGGGCAAAATGTAAAAAAGAATGACAAGCATGGTTGTTTTTTTTAACTCCCCTGGGTGGGCCAGGTCTTGGGGAAGAAATTTTTATTCATACTTTGGGGAGTGGAGCAGTACGACCTGGGGACTCCAACACCCCCAGAGCCTGACCATATCTGCATAGCAAAGGGGGTGTGTGGCACCTCTCCTTGAGTCATTAATGGCTCATATGCTGTGTCCCAGGGTGCCTACCTGCAGGACGTAGGGTTTTCCCTAAGAGCACTGGCACAGGAAGGGAAACCTGTGTTTTTGCATACTTGTTCGGAGCAATTTCAAATCTCCCTCCAAGCAAGAGCAAACACAATTTCACTCCTAGTGCGTGGGAGCATGAAAAATGCTAGTTTATAGGTTAGAGCTTGAGCTATAGGATGTAGCAAGGTTTAGAGGTGCCAGAGTATACCTTGGGGCCGAAATTCTACGGTATAGACAAGTCTTAATGTTCTTGGGTAAAGATAGAGGGTCTAGCAAAAATAAATCAGGTTTAATGGCTCAAGGGTTTAGGTCGAGTTAGGGGTCCTAGGTTAAAAGCAAGGATATACCTACTATGCTACCCTCAGAAGGGGTGGGTATCCTATGGCATAACTGCATACTTAGCTCCAGTTTAGGTGCACAAAACCATATAGGGCTCAATGTTTATAGATGTGCCCTAATCTCTATATAATAATCTTAATAGGCATAGTAGCATTTTCTTGATTTGTTGCGGGGTTGGGCTGGCCTATTGGACAATCAGGCAGTGTCTGATGGGCTGGTCTGAAAGTCAGTCTGTTGGCTGTTTTTTTTGGCTCTTCGTGTGCCTTTTTTATCATCTGTGAGGATGCTTTTTACTGTTAATTTTAATTAAATTAAGAAACCGTGCCTGTAGCAAGTTTAAATCCATGCAGGCTTCCATACCGTGTAAAAGACTGACACATCGTGTCTTTAGGCAGGCAAAACTGCCAACATTTGCCAACATTTGCACAGATGGGCAACTGTTTTATCTGTCTAAGTCACAAATGAGGTCCATTTTTATTTTGGTGCCTGGTCGTATTTTCTGTCCCAGTCAGACCTTGGTTTGATGCCATATCACATGCATCTGTAGCTCATAATCAATACTTACAATAATTTGCAATCAATGGCTTTATGTCAGACCAGTTCTTGACTAGGGACCTCATATTTGGTAGGCATTTGGACCTAAAATAGTTCGTAGAAAATATTGGAAATCCAAATACATACCCACTTAAGAGAAGATATTCTCTTCCAAAATAAGTGAGACATTAAAAATATGGATGTTTTCAGCTTGATAATCTATTCCCTAAGCATGTGCTGGGCTAATTGGGTGCACTTTCTTAATGTTTATGCATTGATCAAAAGTTAAAAGATGGTATCATCTACATAATTATCGTCCTGATCAAAGCATTTTACGACTTTTCTATGCAAACATATGCAAGGCATTTGGCATTCAGATATGTTCAAGGTTTCATCCCAAATGTTTGCAATTTAACTCAATGAAAATGTGTTCTTTTACAAAGGTAACTGATGTTCTTAAGTCGGAGAAAGTGTTTCTTCTTACAGCTCTGCTTATAATCATGTGTCATTATTTCTGGAAAGCTTCGTCCCAATCTACGTCAACTAACATTATTTTTGCAGTACTACAGATTTTGGGATTAGAGTGAAATTTTAAAAACATCATCATTTTACTACTTTAGTTTACAGCCCATTTTTATGGTGCATCGGCATCTACACTTATCACTGCCGAAGTGGCTGAGAGATTTTGACAGATACCTCTAACCCTTGAGCTACACAATGATCTGTATTTGTTGCTCTTTTAGATAAAATGAGTAACGAGAAATGCCTTTTGGCAGAAAAAGAGCAGAGCCGTGTTCTGAAGATCGGTTAGGAAAAATGTAAAAGAATTTCCTTCATTGCGACACCGATACGGGTCGCTTGCTAATTCAATTAATAGGGTGAGCAAAATTGCACATATTTTCCTTGTGCAAAATGCAGAATTGTCAATGGTTCATTTAGCTGGGTTCTGTGAAAATTGTATGCAATGACAAACATTGGTCCAGATTTATAAAATTCAGATTGGAAATTACAAACAAACGCAAATAGTGAAGTGTTGGTTTGTAACAAAAAGTAGCAACACACCTCACTGCTCTGCCTTATGTTACTTGCATCAAGGAGGAACTCCATGTGTGGCTTATGGGCGTTTCTGTGCATCCACCCATGGATTTTGACAGAAATTCATATCTATAAAGACTTGTAGACATGGGTTTGCACCAAAATCTTCCACAACCACCTGGGTAGCATAACAATTAGGAATATTTTTATTTCTCCTTGTTTTTATATACTTGCATGTGGGCTGCATTCTGCACACACATACAAAGAGGAAATTGCCTTTCAGCATAGTTTTTGTGCAGAAAGGGGCCCCTTTATGCTGACCACAATGAATCACTGGTGTACTATGCATGGGTGCCTGCATTTGTGTATTGCTGCAGTAAGTGTGCCAGCGTAGGGAGAGGGCAGAACTAAATCACATCTCTCTAGCTGATGCAACACAATCGTTGTAAATCTAAGCCCATGTGTACAATAATCACAGAAGATACTGGTGAGAGCAGAACAAATCTTGCATCCATAGCACATCTCATTTCCAGAGTTTCTTCAATACATTTTCTACTGGAAGCCTGAAACAAATCTCCAGTGGGGGGTAAATAAGACAAAAAAACATAACTTGGAGCCAATCAGTAATTACACAAAATCTCACCTGCCTAAAAATATCACCTGGATTTTATTGGCAGGGATGTAACTTCCCTAGAGGCAGTGGCACCAGGGCCCAGATACCTGAGGGGCCCACTGAATTCTGATTATAATTCAAACAACAGTTAGGAAGCCCATTTCCTTCCTTGCACTAGGGCTGTGACACTCTGGCTGCCCTACTGCTTATTGGTACTCACAAGTCTGGTTTTGGTGACCTGAGGCACAGTGACCTTTCTATTTTGCTATCACTGAACAATAAACAAAATGGCAGTGGAGCATAATACATTTAAGCCCAGATTGATGAACCTTTTACGTAGTAGCTGCAGCACTTTTTGGGTTTAACCACTACACAAAATACTAGTTGGAATTGACTAAGCAATGAAAGGGCTGACTTTAGTGCCTTGCATGACCTAGTAAATAAAATGTAAAGCAACGCAGCCCCTTGTGCTAACTTGTGTTACACTACATCTTGAGGGCATTCAATGCGTGGAGCATGGGGCTTCCCATGCCTCCACCCAGTGATTTTGGCCCATTCCCAGATTTACTAAAGTTAGTTATCCTACGACTGTATCAATATGTTGCACATTCCTCAGTGAGGCTAACAAGGAGAAACATTTTTTATTTCTTCTAATTACACCCTCTTTCTATATGTGATTCATTCTGCATCACACTTGGAAAAGGGAAAATGCATCTAAGAGTTGTTTTAGGACACAAACAATCCTGCCTGTAACACAGGAACTCTGGCTGCATGGCACAAAGGTGCTTGTATTGGTGCTAGGCAGCACAGAGTGCACCAGCGCAAGGAGTTAGCTGAACAGCACCATATCTTAGTAAATAAGGCCATGTTCAGCTCTCTCCATTTGACACAATATGAGAAGAGTCAACACCTGTCATGATGGTTGTGTTTCTGCCTCCATTTTCCATTTCACCTCCTTCTCCTGCCCCTTCCACACTGGGTGGCTGTTAGAAATGGGGTTTCTGGTTGGCTAGGGCATGCACCTCAGCCCGGCAGAACCTACCCACTCTAGTCAGGGCTTGGGAGTTACAGGTCCAAGATAACCCCTGCTTACTCCCTTGGTAGCTTGGCACAAGCAGTCAGGCTTAACCTGGAGGCAATGTGTAAAGCGTTTGCACAACACACAACACACGTGACGCAAAATACACACCACAAAGTAAACACAACTCTGAGCTATGTAAAAATAATCTGTATTGCACAAAACATAATTAGACCAACATTACACATAAGTAATACCCTGCTACCTTAGCAGTTGTCAGAGGGTTACACAAGTTACAAATACTCTGCACGAATATGCAGTTGTCACATTAGAACACATAAGTACTCAGGATTCTGCAACATAAGCAGTAGTCAGGAAGTATAGGAAAAAGGTATATGCACTTGTCATGAACAATTCATAAATACCCATGAAAGGAACATTAGAGAATATACCACAAGTCATAAGCATACATATCAGCTAGACATGCCAGAAAAGGAACATTAGCACATATATGTATCACCAGTAAACAGGTATGCAATAGCAAACATCTGTACATCTATAGTAGGCTCCTAGAGCCTAGAGTCTCTAGAGAGTACCTGTTGGCTGGTGGGAAAAGGCACTCCCAGTGCCTGGAGATGACCACGGGGGCCCCCGGCGCTCCTGTGCGCAACACGGGGGCCACACGGTGTCTGTGGGGGAGAGGGGCGAACAGCACCCTCTCTCTTGCGTGTTAGTATGGGCCCCTCCGGGGACCCGGGATCTTTGGGGGTCCTCTCTGAGGGGAGGGGGGCCCAAAAGCCAAAGTTTCAGGGTAGTCGGGGCGATCGTGCCCCTGGCACAGTGACCGGGGGGAAAGGGAACTCCCTTTCTCCCCCCCACGTCCTGCTGGTTTATGGCGGCAGCCACCCTTGTCCGTGGTGCGGCTGCCCAAAGGGGGTAGAGGGAGCAGGGGCCTCCGTAGAGGCTCCTGGTCTGCTCCCTCTTGCGGCCACACCCGATCGGGTGCGCGAGCTGCACTGCTCTCAACCCTCGTCCTCGAGGGAGGCAGCTCGGAGGGTTGGGGCTGTTGTGTGCCCCGGGGGTGCTCCGTAACGCGCACGTCACCTGGGGGCACAATAGGAGCGGCCCAGCTCCTTTCTTTTGATTCAGGAAGTGCTCCGGGGGCACTGGAGGCAGCGCGATCCTCACGCCTCCGTCCCAAATGTGGTGCCCGGACTGCGGTGGTGATTTTCCCAGGCAGAGGCACCGGGGGGAGCGCTAGGGCTCAAAATAAAGCGCTTCACACAGCGCTAGCTTGAATCAGCAGCCTGGGCTGCAGCGGTGAATTTTCTTTGGAAATAAAAAAAAGGAGCAACTTTGGAAAAAACACTGTGGGCAAAGTTGTAGAGAGGATTTACCGGGGTGAGGGGCCACAGCACCCTGCCCTTGGGAGCAAATCCAAAACAAGAAGGTGCACAGGGCTGGTGGGCCCAACTACAGGCCATCACAAGGGGTGCAGATGGTGGCAGTTCCTCCTAGTGACCAGGCAGGTCACAGGTCAGCACAACAGCAGCAGCCCAAGGTGGTTTCCTGGTGAGTCCATTCATCAGCGTTCTGTGTAGCTTCAAGTTCCAAGGATGTTCAAATTGTGGGGAAAATACCCCTGTACTTATAGTCAGTTCTTACAGTGTTTTTCCATGGTAGGGAGAGGAGGTTCCAGCCAGTTACAACTGGTTCTGGGAGTGCCTCCTCTCTCCTTTCAGCACAGGCTCCAAACATCAGTGAAGGGTTAACGACCCTATTGTGTGAGGCCAGGGCACAGTCTTTACAAATGCAGGTGTGCCCCGCCTCTCCCTTCTCGCAGCCCAGGAAGGCTTTACAACATGTAGATGCACCTCTGTATCACCTCCACCCTCCCTGTGTTCAGGCTGTCTGAGAAGTATGCACAAAGCCCCAACTGTCAGTCTGCCCAGACGTTGATTGGAGACAAGCTGCAAAACACCAAAGTCATAAGCACAGATAAATGTGCACTTTCTAGAAGTGGCATTTCTGTGATAGTAATAAAAAATACACCTACACCAGTAAGCAGCATTTCTTACCACTGTCACAACCATACCAAACATGCCTACGCTACCCCTCATAAATCAGACAATACCTCTTACACCTAAGGCAGGGCATTTCCAATGCAATCCTATGAGAGGGCAGCACTCAAAGCAGTGAGACACCAAGTTAGGCTGTTTGTCACTACCAGGACAGGCCACGCAACATGGCACATGTCCTGCCTTCTACATACATGGCACCCTGCCCAAAGGGCTAGCTAGGGCGTACCTTAGGGGTGACTTACATTTAGTAAAAGGGGAGTTCTGGGCCTGGCAAGTAAATTTAGATGCCAGGTCCCTGTGGCAGGAAACTGAGCACATAGGCTCTGCGCTAGCAGGCCTTAGATAGGTTTGACAGGCTGCTTCAGTGGGTGGCGCAAACAGCGCTGCAGGCCCACTAGTAGCATTTAATTTACAGGCCCTGGGTATAGGGATACCACTTTACAAGGGACTTATAGGTAAATTAAATATGCCAATTAGGTATAATCCAATCATACCAAATTTGTTAGAGAGAGCACATGCACTTTAACACTGGTTAGCAGTGAAAAAGTGCTCAGAGTCAAAACGTCAGCCTACAAAGGTCAGAAAAATAAGGAGGCAAAAGCAAAAAGTCTGGGGAATGACCCTGTAAAAGGGCCTGGTCCAACAGTGGCGTAATTAGCTTCCTCATTCAAAAGAGGGCAGATAGGACGATTAGTGAGAGAAGACAAGTAATCTCATAAGAGACGTGGTTGACTATTCAGTGATTGCCCCCCCATCCAGTTGCGCACATGTATGGATGGGAAGAAATATCTGATGTTCCACACCAGGGGAGCAGTATTTCCCACCAGATATGAGACCATAGTTCGTTCCTTTTTGCACCACCAGACAGACCTGCTGTGCAATCTAATCGTGCACCTACATGATTGGGGAAAGTGTTTCTGCCAGTCAGACTTTCTAGGGAGGTGCTCAAATCGTGGAAAAATAGAGGAGCTTCAAATACATGGCCAGATTAAGGATTTAGTAAGAGGAGAATCCTACCAATGTCTCCCAGATTTGCATCACCTGTCTCTTACTACCCAAGTTAGATTTCAGTGGTGATGAGCAGAGGCATGGATGAATGCTACCAAATTTTAGGTGGATTTAGTATTACCACCTTTACCTGTGATTTGCCAAGCAGGTGCCTACAGTAGTCATACGGGAGTCACTGTGGCAGAGGCCTGTGCATCTCAGAATGGCTAGACACAACTCCCTATCCTATAGTCTCAATGCTTTGGGGGCTCCTGGTAGTTTCCTTGCAGCATTCTATTAATGCATGGCAGACTACACAGAAAACTGCAAAAGCTCTGAGTCCCAAGTAAGAAAAGGTTTCCACTCTCATCTCTATTAAATGTTCAGTGAAAATCCTATGTATTATCTTCTTGTGGATCTGCATCCACACCTAACCACGGGGGACACCCAGAATTTCCCAGGGTGTAAAAAAGGCATGAATTGTCCTTATGTGAAAATGCCTTGCCACCCTCAGGGACTCGGAACAGTGTCTGTACTTGTTGGACCTGGCCCTTTTTGCAGGGTCACACCAAATTGTTTCCTGTTTTTGATTATGCCGTTTTTGTTGGCTTTTAGGACTCTGTGCACTTTTTCCATGGTAAAATGCACGTGCTCTCTCCTTTAAACACTGTCAAATTGGCCTACACCTAATTGGCACATTTAATTTACTTATAAGGCCCAAATAAATGGTACTACATGTACCCAGGGCCTGTTAATTAAATGCCTCTAGTAGACTGCAGCACTTTGTGCCACTCACAAATGTATTAGTGTAAAACATATCTCAGGCCTGCCACTGCTGCCTGTAGTGCACACTACCATTTTCTCCTGGCAAAATAGATCTTTGGTCAGGTTTAAACCTTCCTTTCTAATACTTATACATTGGCGCTAACCTCCCTAAGGTCACGATACGTGGCATTTAAAAAGTGGGACGTGTGGGAATAGGCTTTCCATGTCCTGGCAGTGAAAAAAACACTCCTAAAGTCATTTTTCACTGCTGTAAGGATATCCCCCTTATAGACTAAAACCGGGTTACCTTATCACATTAATAAGTGATAACTTCAGTTTTGCACCAGATAGAAAAATGCTATATACACTCAAATGAATTGTAATTTAAAATCCTCTTTAAGGTAAAGTAGCATTTCAAGTTACTATTCTAAAAATCCCATTTTTAAAAAGTTGGCATTTTCCGACTTAAACCAGATGTGCCGTTTTGCCAGATTCAAGGGTCATATGACAGTAAATGGCTCTCAATGTGAAGGAAGTGGGTCTTCCTGATGGGATGGCTCAGGTGGATCTCTACCCTGCCCTGAATGCACTTTAAATGAACTGCCCAGAAGCCTGTTATAGGGATTGGCCAGGGAATTCCCCCTCACATAGGCTGGCATCAGGTATAAAAGTGGGACATTCAGAATCTCTCATAAGAACACTCCTAGGCCTATGGAAGATTCAGACGTAGGACTGCCCTTCTGTCTGAAGAAGGAAGACTGGACCGGCTTGCCTTGAAGCATGGCTCCCTATAAGTGACTCCTATGGTAAGTTGCCTGACTTCCAATTTGAGCTATAGGGGTAGAACAAGCTTACAGAGACCTCACTGAAACTGTCCAGCTGACCAGCACCTACTGGACCTGGCTGAACCTGCTTGAGCGTGGCTTCTGGCCACTGCTGAAGTGAACCTTAATCTCCAAGAGGTGTCCCCAAGTCCTGGACCCTTGATTGGCATTAGAGTGTACTCCTTCTGAATTCAAGGTGAAGATAGAGACTTTTTGGGCTCCTTGCAACTGCAAAGTAACCTCTTTGTGCCAAGGAGTAACTGCCCTCAACAACCACCACTGTGCAGCTCAGCAGAACTGCACTTTGCACCAACAGCAAAACTCACGTCGACTGCCAACACGAAGCTCCAGCGGCAACTGGCTTTTCAAGCTAAAACAGCAATTGTCCAGGATGCCCTACCTGCTCCTCACACTGACAATGACCTTCTCTGAGCCCCCACCAATGTGAACAACAGCTCCTTCAGCAGACTTGATAAGGTAACTCTTCAGCAGGATAAACCTGGTCCTTGTATCCAACCCACACTCCATGGCAGTTGACCTTAAATTGTGGCTTTACCCCTTTCCAACATGACCAGATCACCACGAGTGGCGCTTTGTGCTTTTTTGCTCTATTTTTACCTAAAACTTTAAAATGCTTGTCTCCTGTTCTTCTGATTGTTTTTCATCATTCTAATGCATTTTATTAATTAAGATTTACTCTATTTTTCTAAATTGGTTTGGGATTTTTATGGTGTTGTGTTTTCACTTTATTGCTGTATGAGTGCTGCATAAATAATTTAAACACTATCTCTAAGTTAAGACTAACTGTTTTTGTGCCAAGCTGCCAGAGATTAGGCACAGGTTTATTTAGTAACTTTTGTGGTTCACACTGACAAGGATTGCACTTACCATTTGACTGGGACTTCCAACCCTCTCAACCAATTACCAATTTCTCACAGTACTTGAAACAATGTAATACCTACATTACATGGAACTCATTGTGTGAGGTGCAGGAATTTGAGAAAGTTTACAGAACCAGGTGTTCATCTGACCCATTGCGGTGGACTGCCATCCTGATGTCCCACAGGTATTTCCTGCCTGGCATCCTTGTGAAATAAGACTTCATCAAATGTCTGCATAGGATGTGACATCTCTGCATTTCTCAGCACACATAGTTGAAGGAAGTGATATCACTGGACTTGCACCAAAATAATCTTTAAAAGAAGAAACCGGACAAGCAGGTCCCATTTTCCAGTATCCATTCCAATGGAAGGTGACATCACTCCATTACACTTACACAGCATCCATTTACACAGCAAGTGACATAACTGTATTTGCCAGCATTCAGCTGGATAGGAATTTACATCACTGGTCTCAATCTGAAACTTTTTGCCTACTCCCATCCTTAATTAACTCTCCATGCCATTACCAGTGAATGGCAGAGACAGACATAGCCATCTCCTGTTTGTGCCCCAAATCGCCCTGAGTCAGATTTCCAACTACATTGCAGCCTCAGTACACACTTCCAAAGTAAGATCTGATTATGTGTGTTTTCCAGCTTCTCTCATTAGCTATCCCATCAGTGCACATCAACCCACCCTCAGACACTTTCCATTAACCACCACATAGCCTCGAGCTATTAAAACACACAATATAACACATGTTCAGTAAAGCTCGCTCTGCAGTACTTCTTGCTTGAAACGTAGCAGACCTCATCATCTTTCACAACTTTAGACACAGTCTTCATCACAGAAAAATGTCTCACCCCAAATCTCACACGCCCTAGACTACTCTGTTCCCAGAAGTAATAAAATCCAGCATGTGCACCGTACACATAAGAAGGGAAGAAGTCTTGTCATCATTCATAGGTTCTCCTAGCCTCAGCACCCTCAGCAATTAGCAATGAAGTCCATGTAGCTTTTAATTATGCACTTGCCACAACTTAGCCCACCAGCTGCCACCTGATCTGCAAGTCATTACGATAGAAGAAGGCTTTCACAGATGAGTTCTTGGACTTCCTTGCTATCTCATCCTTCTGACATGCCAGCAGTATGTTACAGTATGTCATTCAACAGGCATGCTCCAAATTCTCATTTATATATTCTAAATATCACCAACGATCCATTGCAAAACTTCCACACCCCATGCTTATACTTACCATCACACCCCTTGCTTGTCCTTACCATCTTACCAGCCTCATCACCCTGCTCAGCATACAACTAATACACCAAGATCATCCTAAAGGAGAACACACATGCTCAGATCCATCAAATACCTGTTCATTGACAATCTAAAGGTCAAATTCATCTCTCACCCTGCCAACTCCACATCCAACACCCTTCTAAACAAAGTCAGCATATTCAAGTAAAACAATGTGAACATCCTTGCTCCTAATACAATACGCAAGGGAATACTGAACCCTTCAACACCGGAGTACTCCAAAAACCTCACTAAAAGCAAATTCTCCATCTGCTGACAGGAAAGAAAATGAAGGAAAAATATAACTCCAGGAATAATGCAGGCTTTCAGCACAACATGCTGACAGTTAATCACATCAGCCAAAGTAAATGATGCTGGCAGAGATGAGATGATCTTCAAGACAATGCAGCACTGAATAAACCCTGATGCCTATCCCTCTATGTGCAATGCTGTCAATCTTTTTTTCAGTAAGCACAATTCACAACACTTCAACAACACCAAGCCTGCTTCTCCTCTGACACCCGCCCATCTATGCTGCATCTCACAATGCTCATCATCCCAACCCCTATCTTTTGCATACTTTGCTGAAATCCTCAACCCCCTTAAAGCCACCTTTACGTAGGGGATGCTGTATCCTTTATCTTCATTAAGGGCCAGATGTATGAAATATTTTTGCACTCGCAAACGGTGCGAATCGGTAAATTCGGCCGTTTGCGAGTGCAAAAACGTGGTCTGCGATGCATGAAAGGCATTCGCAGACCAAAAATAAGAAATCGCAAAATTTGCGATTTTTTGCGGTGCGACCTGGTTTTGCGAGTCGCATTTTGCGATTCGGTATTTCCAGTAGGAAATTGCGAGGTGCAAAATGCGAATCGCAAAATCCAAATCGCAAATAGATGCATCAAAAAATCGCAAATAGCGATTTTTCACAGAATGGCATTTTGCACATGCAAAATACCACTAAGTGAAAGCAGGTGGTAACCAGGTGCAACCTATATAAAGAGGCCCAGAATGCCTCAGACTCTGTTCCACAATGGCTGCACTCTACGTCATGGCGAGGAGGATGAGGATCCTGGCAGGTTTGAGGAGAGGGAGGAGGAGACAGGAGCGCGTTTTCAGAGTGCGCATTACACTTTTTGACCTGACAGAGGAGAAAATATTTGAGAGGTATAGGTTGAACTCAGCCATGATACTTGATCTGATAGCTGAGCTACAACCTCTACTGCAGCGCAGAACACTAAGGACACATAGGCCCATATTTATACTTTTTGACGCAAAACTGCGCCAACGCTGGGCATGTGCTCCCCTGGGCATGGTCATTGGGCATAGTGGCATGTAGGGGGCACATATCAGGCCCCCCTATGCCAAAAAAAAAATTAAAAAAAAACACTTACCTGAACTTACCTTAATGTCCCTGGGATGGGTCCCTCCAGCCTTGGGTGTCCTCCTGGGGTGGGCAAGGGTGACAGGGGGTGTCCCTGGGGGAATGGGAGGGCACCTCTGGGCTCCTTCAGAGCCCACAGGTCCCTTAACGCCTGCCTTTTGCAGGCGCTAAAAAACGGCACAAAAGCAGCCGTATGTCATTTTTTTTGACCCGCCCACTCCCGGGCGTGATTTTTGCCCGGGAGTATAAATCCGACGCACATGTCTCGGAGTCGATTTTTTAGACGGGAACGCCTACCTTGCATATCATTAATGCAAAGTAGGTGTCCACACTAAAAAATGACGCTAACTCCATGGACTTTGGCGCTAGACGCGTCTAACGCCAAAGTATAAATATGGAGTTAGTTTTGCGTCGAAATTGCGTCAAAAAAAACGACGCAATTCCGGCGCAAACGGAGTATAAATATGCCCCATAGTATCTCCATCCATGTGCAGGTATTATGCTCCTTACACTTACTCGCCTCAGGGAGCTATCAAGGGGTCATAGCAGTGGCTGGGGGTGTGTCACAGAGCACCCTCTCCAGATTTTTCAATGCATTTATCAACGCCATGCTAGGCAAACTCCAACAGTACATCAGATTTCCCCACACCCCACAGGAAATACAGCAGACAAAAATTGAGTTTTATCAGACAGCACAGTTCCCCCACGTCCTAGGTGCCATAGATGGCACACATGTGGCAATATGTCCACCATCAGTCACAGAGTATGTGTACCGCAACCGTAAACACCAACATTCCATGAATATACAGGTGATATGCAATGCCTCCTATATCATAACTGATCTCGTGGCCAGGTACCCAGGGAGCACACATGATTCATACATCTTTCGTCACAGCGGCATTCACACAAGACTGCTAGCTGGGGAGTTTGGTGAAGGATATCTACTAGGTACTGTCACTCTTTACACTGGTGCATAGATAACAAACCCATGTCAGATGGCTGAGTTACTCATCACACATTCTGTCCCTTCCAGAAGACAGTGCCTACGCAGTGCGCACCTACATGATGACGCCCTACCTCAATCCCACAACACCAGCAGAACGGAGATACAATGCAGCACACAGGGCAACCCGCAACGTGGTGGAGCGCACATTTGGCCTCCTGAAGAGTCGCTTCCGTTGCCTCCACAAGAGTGGAGGGGCACTACAGTACAGTCCAGAAACCACATGTAGAATAGTGGCTACTTGTGCAATCTTGCACAATATAGCTACAACCAGGGGCATACCTATAGAAATCAGTGACACTGAATCAGATGAGGATGACGATCCCATACCACCTCTACAGCGAGCAGACAGGACCAGTGCAGCAGAGGGAAGGCAAAGGCGTGCTGACATCACACACAACCATTTCAGACGAGAGTATGAATGACAAAACTCCACTGACAACTGTACCTGAAGTGATAGAAATGTATTACCTTATGTCAGGTAATGAATGGTGAAAAATAAAGTAAACAGGTGATGGCAAAAACTAAAATAAACAAATGAACTGAGTCCCGCACTATTACATCATAGTGGGAACACCAGTGTCAATGCGGCAAGAGTCACTTCCTCCTCCCACGCACACCACTCGGGTGCCCAGTTGACTCACTGGCACCCTGAATGTCACCCTCAGTGGCAGTGCTGCACCTGGCGCTGCGCCGTCTGGTGTCTGATGCAGGTACTGCCACACTACTAAGGCTCGAACTGTCCTCAGTGTCCCCCAAGGCTACCTCACTGGGAGTGGCAGATCTCTGTCCCATGACTAGTTCAATCACATTAGTGATTTGTACAAGGCCCTGGACCACATCCCTGCTGGTGTGTGCAGCCTCCACTTGGGCCGCCACAGCGCGACGGGCGATGAGTGCTGTGGAGTTTGCCATCCTGTTTGAGGACCTGCAGTAGTTTGCAAACATTGTCCTGAAGCGGTGTTCATGTCTGCGTCGGCTCACCCTTTCGTGGCGCAGCTCCTCACAGAGGTCACGCACTGCACTAGTAAGCTCCCTAGTGTCCTCAGAGGCCTGCACCTGTCCCTCACGCAGATGGGTGATGTTGCTGTTCAGTGTGTCAAGTTGCCGATGCAGGCCCATTATATGTCTATTGTGGACTCTCAGGTACCAGTCCAAACTCAATATTCTCCTGTTTTGCAGGCGCTGTTGTTGCAACATAGCAGCCTCAAGTCCCCCGAACAAGGATGGACCCTCACCTGCCTCATGCGGTAGCTGGTGGGACACTGTGGCACTCCTGCATTGTGCTGCATGAACCCTGTCCTCCGGTATCTGGCTGCGTCTGTCTGGTGCAGACGGTGTGCTTGGCCCCTCCTGCTGCACATTGGAGTCGCCACTGGGGTCTGGCAGTGGTAGTGGCCTGGGCCTGCGGCGCCCAGTGGAGATGTTGAGGGACCCACTGGTGTTGGTGTCAGAGGGCTGCTGGGTGTCCATCTCCCCTACACAAGGACTGTGTGTGGCTGCTGGGCCAGGCCCACCTGCAACAACAATATGCAGCATGTCAGTTCTGTATGTTACATTATCTGTCTGAAAATGACAATAAAGGTACAGGTACTGCTCTACATGGTGTTGTGTGTGTTGTGTTACCTTGGGTGTCACTATGCTTCCTTACATTGTCATGCTACTGTCTGTACTAGTTTGTGGACCGCAACTCCCATAATGCATTGTCGTGCTGCTTCTCAGATGTGGACTGGACTACTTCACACACTACTTCACATTACATGCTAATTCCTAAGGGGCTTTTATGCATGCACATATTGGGTTCACACAACAACATTGCACTTACCTTGGCTGGTACTAGGTTGAGCGGAGGTGTCGATATCTGTGACCCCTGTCACTGCTTCAGGGAGGAGTGTGGATTCCACCAGGTCCTCCAGTGGTGTGGCAGGTGGTTCAGTTGGTGGTCCGCCAACTGTGCCCCTGGCCTCTGCAAGTCTCCTTGCCACCCTCTCCTTTACCCAGGACCGCAGGTCGTACCATCTTTTCTTAATCACCTCAATGGAGCGCTGTGCCACTCCAATGGCGCAGATTTTACCCTGGATGTCAAGCCATAGTCTTCTTTTCTCGCTCTCAGGAACCTGGAGTGATGATTTACCAAACAGGTGGTCATGGCTCCTCACAACCTCTTCTGTCAGTACCTCCAGCTCCTGTTCACTGAACTTGAGTTTGTGCTTCCTCTCCTGCTTCTCCTGTGATGTACCTTGGGGCTCCATTCTGGCTCAGGTGTTGCTGCTCCTTCAGAGTGCTGCTCTATGTGGCTGGGCTGCTCTCACTCAGGATGCTGGTTCGGGTGTGGCACCTGAAACTGCCTGGGATGACTCATTTCCTGCTGGTGATGTCATCAGGCTCCTCCAGGTGTGCATTCTCGAACTTTCTCGCATTTTGCGATTTTTTCCCGAATCGCAAAAAATTTGCAAATTGCGAGAATGCAAATTGCGATTCGGTAAATGGGCCTCGCAAAGCACAAATTGCGATTTTAAAGAAATCGCTTATTCCAAATCGCAATTTTGTTACATAGCCAATTGCGACTCGGAAATAGCGATTTCTTAATAATCGCTTTTTGCGATTCGCAGACCCCAGTTTTCATACATATGGCCCTAAATCCCTCTTTGGAAAAGCATTCTTAGCACTGCATACTATTGACAACACCTCCCTCACTTAAGGCTTCTTCTTAGAAGCTCTGAAGAAAGGAGAGCTCCTTACACTGCTGAAAATTCCACAATAAACGTTGATCCCTTTGACAACCAATGGCCCACCACTGAGCTACACTCCATCAAGAATATTTTTTAAAAAGCAGGCTTTGCCAAAGTTCAGTATCACACCTCCACTAAACATTGTCTAAATGTCTACCAGTCCAGATTCATATCATGCTACAGTACAAATCATAGACAATGCTCCCCTGAAGACAGATAAAGATGATATGCTGGATTTTATGGCAAGATCGGAGGCTCATATTATGCATTTTCTTTTCTTGTTTAATAAATAGCAGCAACCAAGAACAAACAACTTTTCCCAGAAGGCCAAAGGAAAACGGGCCAATGGGAGACAAACAGTAGTTCAAGTAGTCGACCAATCACAGGTCATCAAACCCCTAAATACGTATCTTGACTGTGAACAGCCCTATTTTCTTGCTGCTCGCAGTCAAGATAAGTATTTTACATTTACACTCCATTCTATTGTTGATTACGTTTTGCACTGTAAATGTGTTCTTTCTTTATATTTCAGGGCTTTTACCGTGTTACACAGCTTTCGTTGCCTGTTTTCCTTTGAGTCGCTGTGTAGCCGCATTTTTTCAGTTTAACGCGGCTCCCTGCGCCCGCGTGCTGTTTTCTGGTGCCGGCATTCCAAACCCCCGTTTCTGGGTAGCGTGACTTCATTCTCTGTCAGCGCGGCTCGGAAACGTCAGTTTGACGCTCTGTCATTGGTTTTCTGGCAATTTTCTGGCAACTTTCTTACCTGCGCACTGCTCCGGCTTCGTTCTCCTCACAGGTTTTTCCCTCTGTGCATTTTTCTCCCCCCATAGGCGGAGCTTAGTTGGCTCCCTTTCTATAATTAAAGGGAAATTAACCATTTCAGTTCTTTTTCTAGTTCTTTGTTGTTTATTTTTATTTAGTCCATTTTTTTAAAGGAAATGGTGGGCTCTTTTACCAAAAATAGCTTGGAGGAGGATGAACAAATTAATGAACAGCTTAGTGGGCTTATTCAGAGTTCTGTAGAGCAAGCTGTATCAACCTCTATAAATAAATTGTCTAAACTTGTTTTCCAAGACGGTTTTGGCCCATTCTGCGGGGGAAAGCAGAAAACGCCCTATTTCTAAAAATATTTCAAAAAAGGTATTGATTAGTGAGGTTTCCTCACGAAAGGCAGAGGATGAGGTTCCTCATAAGGCTCCTACGAAGGAGGGTTGTAAGGTTTTCCTCTCTAAACCGTCTCTCAAGTGTACAAAAAAATCCAAAAACATTACTGCGCCTATTGTGATTTACAGTATTTTAGATACTGACAATGATGGTACAGATTCCTTCTCTGACACAAATATTTCAGATGACGATGATTCTGTTTTTTCTCCTCCTCCAAAGAAAACAAAAATTATGGCGCATGAGGCTAACCAGCCTCTAGTAATTGCGGATGCAGAAGGGGTTCCTATGTTCAGCCCAATAGATATTCATCACCCTAATTCAACGGAGAGGTTCCCCATGGATCATGTGGCATCTAGACTGCGCACTTCATTATATAAACAAACTAGAGCCAAACTCCGTTTGGAATGCCCTCGTCCGTCTTTAGCATCCAAGATTACAACCACTCCAGCTATTGATCCTTCCCTCATCTCCTTTTTTACAAAGTTCGGTAAGGATCCACGCAAAGGCGTGGACAAAGCGTGGTCCACTTGCCAGGATAAACTGCTGGACGTAGTGGGTCCTCTCACCCGTGTTTTTGATTTGGCCAAATCTGCCCGTCTGGACAACTGTCCCATTGATCCAGTGGATTTATCCCTTTGGGTACAGAGATGCTTTTGTCTTTTAGGCAATGCCAATGAGGAATTACTCACGAGCGCAGGAAAGGCCTCGTCCTCAAATTGGATCGAAAGTTGGTCTGTCTGGCTGGGTCAGACCCAGGTATCAAGGCAGAAGGACTACTTTTTGGGGATTCTTTTATTAAGGAACTGAGCAAATATGTTTCCACTTTTGCTTCATTGGACAAGGCTCAGCAATCGCTCAGAAAGATGTTTCACAATCGGGTTTTTGCCAGGGCAGGCTGAGGCAGGAACTGCTTTGCCGGCCACTCATACAGTCAACAAGGTTCCCGTGGGGCCTTCAATGCCACCTGCCAGGAGTACAGACCACAGTTCTATCCCCGAAGAGGACGCGGTTTCCGCAACAGAGGCAGCTGAGCTTCCAGACTTGCAGCCCAAACCGGTAAGTCTTTGTTCTGGCCCTCCTATTGTAGGTGGCTGTCTTTTGTTGTTCCTTCCAAAGTGGCAGTTGTTAACGTCAGATCCATGGGTTATAAACACTGTTCAAGGCTACAACACAGAGCTCTATGCGGAACCTTTTGAGACTCTTTTTCCTCAGCCTCTCAAGTTTTCCCAAGAAATGTCTTTGGCGATTTCAGTGGAAATCCAGGCTTTACTTCCGAAACACACCATCCTTCCCTGCCACCCAGACCTCTCAGGCTTCTTCAGTTCTATTTTTCCCGTCCAGAAAAAGAACAAAAAGATGCGCCCAGTCATCAATCTAAAACATTTCAACCAATTTGTGGTTTATCGTCACTTCAAAATGGAGACTATTCTGTATCTCAGGGATTCTCTTCTTCAGGGCGATTGGATGATTCGTTTGGATCTCCAGGACGCCTACCTGTCAGTTCCTATGCACCCAGATTCCAGAAAATACCTACAATTCGAATGGGTGAATCAATTCTATAATTTGACTTCCCTTCCTTTCAACCTTTCTTCAGATCCCTGGTGTTTCACGAAGCTCATGAGGCCGGTCGTGGCTTTCCTCCGAGCACAGGGTATCCGACTGATCATTTATCTAGACGATATACTCATTATGAACCAGGAGCGTACTGTCCTTCAATCTCATCTTCACTTAACCTCCTCTCTTCTCACCGATCTGGGTTTACTAATTAACAATGAAACGTCTTCTCTTGTTCCAGTCCAATGCATAGAGTTTCTGGGATTCCTCATAGATTCAGTGTCATCTACTCTTCTTCTTCCCTCCGCAAAGGTAAAGTCTATAAAGTCTGAAATTATCCACATCCTACGCAAATCCTTTATAACCCTCAGATCTTTGGCAAGGTTTGTAGGCCTTCTCTCCTCTTCCATCCAGGCTATCTTTCCAGGTCCTCTTCACTACAGAGCCCTTCAAAGGCTCAAAATACTATCTTCAAAGGGGTCTCGCTTAGTCAGACAACGTCATTTTAGATCGCGATTCACGTGCAGAACTCCAATGGTGGATAGACCATTTAGATGCCTGGAATGGCAGGACCATCTTTGCGTCAGCCCCAGATCTTGTATTAGAATCCGATGCAAGCCTCTCCGGATAGGGAGCCCGATGTGGTACAGTCTTGACTGGGGGTACATGGTCTCTTCAGGAGTCACAGTTGCACATCAACTGTTTAGAGATGCTTGCCGGCTCCTTTGCGGTCAAAAGTCTGGCAAGAGATCGAGTATGTTGTTCAGTTCTTCTCAGAATGGACAACATTTCAGCGGTCAGGTATATAAACCATCTGGGAGGCACAAGATCCAAACCTTTAGCAGAATTAGCGAAAGGATTTTGGGAGTTTTGTCTTCAAAGAAAAATCTCAGTCCAGGCGGAATACATCCCAGGCAATCTCAATACAGTAGCAGACTTGCATTCTCGTTTCCTTTAAGACTCCAGTGATTGGAAGCTTCATCCCAAAATTTTCCAGGCTATTTCTCGCAAATGGGGTCCATTCCAAATAGACCTTTTTTCCATCAAGTCTCAACACTCAGTTGCCCAAATTCTACAGTTGGCGACCAGATCCGTTCGCTCTAGCCTTCGATGCCTTTTCCCAGGATTGGTCAGCATCCCTGAACTACGCTTTCCCCCCTTTTATTGTGATAAACAGGCTCATAGCGCACATCAGACACCAACAAGCTGTGGTAGTTCCTGTAGCTCCTTTCTGGCAATCCCAAGTATGGTTTCCTTCTCTTCTGGAATTGGCAGTAGAACCTCCCTTTCTCCTTCCCTCCTTTCCGGAACTTCTTACCAACCCCTTCTGTCTGTCTCACAGCTTGATTCTAGACAATCTTCTTTCCCTTTCGGCGTGGAAATTGTCGGGGATTCCCATCCAGTCCCTTTGATTTCGGCAGAGCTTCAAGCCTCTTTGAACATTCCTGGGCATCAGGCAAAAAAAGGCCTACAGCTTAGCTTTATGCTTATGGCGTAGCTGGTGCATGGGAAAAAATACCAATTCCCTTTCAGCAGATGTAACTTTCATAGTTAATTTCCTTGCAGCTAAAGCTAGTAAAGGTAAGTCATACTGTACGATTAATTTGTACAGATCGGCAATGTCCTCCTCTCACCCTTACATCAACGGTAAGCCTGCGGGGGAACACCCTCTAGTTTGTCGACTGTTGAAGGGAGTAAAGTTTTCTAACCCTCCTTTACCCAAATACAGTTCTTTATGGGATGTCAATGTTGTGTTTAACCTGTTTTTATCTTGGCCGGACAACGATATGCTTCCATTTAAAAAATTGTCTGTAAAATTGACCATGTTACTATGTTTGGTTTCTTTTAAACGCCTTTCAGATGTTAGAGCTTTAGATATTACTGCTCGTTATTTGACCCCTTCTGGGGTTTTGTTTAATATTCATAGACGTACTAAAACTAATTTGTCATCATTGTTTTATCTTTATTTTCTAGACCACCCTAAACTCTGTGTGGGTCGATGTTTACAAATATTTGAACAACAAACAGCCGATTTAAGATCTTCTTCTACTTCCCAACTCCTTATTTCCTTCAAAAAATCCTTTAAACCAGTTTCTTCTCTGATTTTAGCCCTTCGGGTTAAATGGATTATGTCCTTAGCTGGCATTGACACTTCTCCTTTTGGCGCCCATTCCGCAAGAGGGGCTATGGCTTCCAAAGCTTCTTGGGCTGGTTCCCGTTTAGAAGGTATTCTCAAATCGGCTGATTGGTCTAACAACAATGTGTTTAAGGTGTTTTATTGCAAACCAGTACATCATGTTGCCTTAGATGTTATTAGTATGCTTTAAACTTGCATAATATGAGCCTCCGGTCTTGCCATAAAATGTAGATTTTCCTAGTAATTTATGACGTAAAGTCTTAATTTTATTAAAGACACGGAGGCGAGTATTATCCCACCTCAACAATTAATACTATGATTTGTTTGTTCCCTCTCTTCCAGCATCAACTACTGCTTCACAACCTTCATAGTTATCATCATCCTTCAGAGGATCATCAGTGCCCATCTTCATTGGCTTCACTTCTTCATCTACATCGTCTGTATTCTGATGTCATCCTTTCCTCTTCCGAGATCCAGTTACTGAACTTTTGCCAAGACTTTCTGGCTTTGGTCATGGCCTTTTGCATCATTTGTTCTATTGTACCATTGTTTTATACAGTTTGACTCTCGCTCAAGAAAAGAGGGCTGTTCACAGTCAAGATACGTATTTAGGGGTTTGATGACCTGTGATTGGTGGACTGCTTGAACTACTGTTTGTCTCCCATTGGCCTGTTTTCCTTTGGCCTTCTGGGAGTTGTTGTTTGTTCTTGACTGCTGCTATTTATCAAACAAGAAAAGAAAATGCATAATACCTGCCTCCGTGTCTTTAATAAAATTAAGACTTTCCGTCATAAATTGCTAGGAAAATCTACATTTTCTTTGTCACATTCATGACTGCTGATCATCTCACAGTCATGCAATGAAGCCTTACATAGAATTCACGGGCAACTTCCTTCACAGATTCTCCCATTACCTTTCTGTTAGAAACTGGATCTTTAGTTGACAGAGGTATACACCCTTGTCCGAGTAGAGATCACAATTCTAAGCAGGGTAAGTGACTACACAACCCAAATTGTCCTGTGCTTACCTGCTGGTAGTTTAGCACAGAGCAGGGAGGATTAACTTAGAAGGCAATGTGTAAAGTATGTGTGCATTAACACATACAGTAACACAGTGAAAACACCACAATAAGTACTCCACACCCATTTAGGAAAATAGATAATATTTATCTGAATCAAATGAGAACAAAACAACAAAAATCCAATATGCACAAGTCAAGATATTATTTTTTAAATGTTTAAATGAGTCTCAATCGTAAATAATCAGTGGTTGTATCCTTGTTACACACAGTACCTGGGATGCCTAAAAAATAATGATGCTCTGGGCCTCAGAGGAGGAGATGCGTTGAAAAATAAGACGCTGAATTGGATTTTCTGGCATGGCACAGACGATGTATCATTTCTTTCCATGCTACAAGCTGATGCATCAATTTCCAGGAGTGCAGTCTTTGTTCCTCACTGCAATGCAGGTATATTTTTTTATGTCCAGGTGTTGAAAATCCTGGATGCGCTGGTAAGAATGAGCAAGTGCTGCGACGATTTGGTAGGCTATGCAGTGATTTTCAATTGCAATGGGTAAAGTATTTCAGCAACACATCAACCAGTAAAAAGGTGAAAACTACACACAAAAGGATACCACATCTGGTTAGAAAAATATAACTTGACTTAACAAACAAAACAAGAATGAAACAGCAAACATCCCATGGGTGGAACTTGAGATATTAATTTTGAAAGAATAAACTTCAAAAAGTGCTTAGAAGCAAAAAGAGCAAACCAGGGCAATCTGTTCGCGCTGGACGAGGACAAAGTCAAAGGTTCAGTCCAACCGCGATGGAGCGTGGGCTGGCTAGAGGGACCTAGTGAGGTCAGCTGACCGAAAGTACCTTAATCCTGGAAACATAGATGCCGAAGAAGCGGGGAGCAGGCTGAAGCAATGCATTGGTGTCAATCGCTACAGTGGAGGCGATACTTAGATTTTTTCCACACAGTAGCGAAGATGTGTTGAAGTTTTGCATGCAACAGTGGGAATACGTCGGGTCTGAAATGCCGTGATTCTGAAAGCAATGCACTGAAGTCGATCTGTGCAGGTGAGGCGATGGTTTGACTCCGATCCTCTCAATAGGGCTATTGCGCTAGTTATAAGTCATGCAACAGGGGAAATGTGCTGGTTACAATCTGCTCAGTGGCAGTGATGCCTCATTTCAGCTGCAGCAAACACCTTAAATCCATTTCGAAGGGTCCAGGACTGGGGTGGCACCACTTTGCAGGGCCTCCTCACAGATAGCGGGGTCTAGATGTCGATGTAGATGAGTTGGAAGCCTTTTATGTCCCAGAGACTTCAAAAAATAGAATACCAGTCAGCTGGCCTTTGGAGGCACTCTGGGTTCTGGATTTAAGTGATGTGGGTCCAGTCCTTCTCACCCAGGCATGAAGGGTAGCAGGAAGCAGGTCAGCATAGCAAGAAAGCGGTTCTTCCAGAGCAGCAGTCCAGCAGAGGGGCAGTCCTTCAGCAGTACAGCAGCCCTTCTTCATCGCAGGGTATCCACAGGTCCAGACGTGTACTGAAGTGGTAGGGTCTGAGGTCCAGTCATTATACCCTGTGATGCCTTTAAATTGGGGTCGACTTCAAAGGAGTCTTTGAAGTGCATAGGTGTCCTCCCTTCCTGCCCTGACTCCAGAATCATTCAAAGGGGGTATGCAGCCCTTTATGTGGGGACAGGACACAGCCTATTCAGGTGTAAGTGTGAGGCTGTGGCCAGCTTCTCCTTCCCATCCTGTCCCTACGGCTCATCAGGGACCTTCAAGATACACCTAAGCTCTCATTCTGTATGGCTGTGTAGAAGAACTACACAAAGCCTAGCTGTCACCCACCCCAGACAAGTGATCAGAGAGAGACTGGCTGCATGCACACAGGGCTAAGAGCAGGAAAATGCCTACTTTCTAAAAGTGTCATATTCAGAATGGTAACAATAAATCTGACTTTACTATTAAAGAGGGGTCATCATTACAATTCCTGTGGTACTAAATATGACATACCTACCTCCTCCTAATCAGGAATTTCAACTTATTAAATATAAGGATTGCTATGAAAGGGGTAGGTCCCACAGTAGTGAAAAACGCATTTGTTTTTTTTTCACAACCAGTGCATGTAAACTTTAAAAGTATATGTCCTAACTTTTAATTATACAGCATCCTGCCCTATGGGCTACCTACATCCTACCATAAGGGTGACTTATATGTAGTAAAAGAGGAGTTTAATGCTTGGCAAGGGGTTAAAAGTCGACATGGCAGTGTGACACTATGGCAGGCCTGGGGCATGCTTTAAAGGCTACTTAAGTGGGTGGCACAGTGGTAGCATTTAATATACACACTCTGGGCATATGTAGTACACTTTACTAGGGGCTTATAAGTAAATGAAATTTGTCAATTAGGTATATACCAATGGAATCATGTTTAAGGGCTTGAGCACTTCGTCACTGGTTGGTAGTGGTAAAGTGCCCAGACCCCTAATGCCACCAAAAATCAATTCAGCAAAATTGAAGGCAAGTGGGCAAAAAGTTTGGGGGAAGACCACCCTAATGTTGACAGGTCCATCATTAGATGAAAGTCAAAGGAGGCTTGGCTTGACCACCAAAGATGGCGGGCACTCTTTAACGGCACTACAGTACCATCCAATGGGGTACCTCCAGCAAGCAACCGCCTGTGGCACTCGGGGACCGCAGTTACAGTGAAATGAGCCTCGGGCTCCTGCTCACCTCGATCTGGTGAGGCAGCAAGGACAACCACCCTCTGCTGCAGTGAAGCAGACCATGTGAGTCCCTTGGCCTGAGAAGACAACATTCGGCACCAGCGGACTGCTTCTCCCGACCAGTGTGCGACTCCACTGCACCCTGACGCAGCGGAATATGCATGCCGGTCTCGCCAAAGCCCAGCACAGTGTGATCCCCGTTAGACACTCATGACGCAAGAAGATCACCCACTATGAGCGCCTGATAGCGGAGGAGGCCGCAATCATACGGACTACCATCAGTACACAGCACTCACTGCATAACCTAATCTGATCGAGGCCCCCACCTAACACTGCTGGAGTATCACCCAGACAACAGACAACCCTTGGTGACTGCTGCCTCACAGTGTGACTGCTGCAACATACGGACCACTGACAGAAGATCGCAGTTGGCGCCTGACGGCTGCAGGGCTCAGAGCCCTCCACTCTGTGAGTACCTCAGCACATTGTACCTCCGTATCCCTACTCCAGCAGAACTTGGTCTTCTCTTTCCCCCATAGAGAGCTGTGCAGACAATCGGCTTGTGATCGGCACATATGCCGCCACCGGAGGCCCCTGGGCCTGTCATAAAATCATTCTCAACTCGCCCAGAGTGCCAGGGGCTCCAGAGGTGACCCCTGAAAGTCTGCTCTCTCATAGACCCACAGAGCGGCCACAAAGTCAGGGCTACCACCCCAAGGACCATCATATCCAGTGGATGTTGCACCGAACGAGACCACAGTCAACACCCAAGACCTCTACCAATAGGGAAGTCGCTTCACTCCCTGGAAAACTAACTGAGCCTTGTTAGACCTGACAGCCTTGGGGCGGTCATCCCTCAACTTTTTGCCTGCCTTTCCTCCACTTCTCTGACACTGTTTTTACTGGTTTTAGGACTCTGTGCACTTTACCACTGCTAACAAGTGGTAAAGTACATGTGCTCTATCCCTTATACATGGTAATATTGGTTAATTCTCAATTTGCTTGTTAGTCCCTAGTAAAGTGCACTACATGTGCCCATGGCCTGTAAATTGAATGCTATTAGAGGGCCTGTAGCACTGGTTGTGCCACCTACATAAGTAGCCCCTTAACCATGTCTCAGGTCTGCCATTGCAAGGGCTGTGTGTGTAGATTCACTGCCACTCCGACTTGGCAAGCCTTAAAAGCCCTTTTTTCTACATATAAGTCACCCCTAGGGTAGGCCGTAGGTAACCTACGGGGCAGGGTGCTATGTACGTAAAAGGCAGGACATGTACATGTGTGTTTTATATGCCCTGGTAGTGGAAAACTCCTAAATTCGTTTTCCACTACTGTGAGGCCTGCTCCTTTCATAGGACAACATTAGGGCTACCCTCTAATACTGATTGAGAGGTAAATACTGATCAGAAAGGGGTAACCAGGTCATACTTAGTATGGCTAGAATGGTAATATGAAATCCTGCTTATTGGTGAGATTGTGTTTTATATTATTATTTTAGAAAGGCCACTTTTAGAAAGTGAGCATTTCTCTAAACTTGAAATCCATCTGTGCCTTACAGCCTGTCTCCAGTCAACGATGTGGTTGGGTGACGGCTTCCTTGTACTTTTTACCCAGACAACCACAAACACAGTATACTCAGTCACACTTGCACTCATCTGCATACTGAATGGGTCTTCCTGGACTGGAAGAGTGGAGGGCCTGACACTTACATTTCAAAGACTGCCTGCCCTCACACAATGTATTGCCAAACCTCCTAGCGGGACCATGGCAGCTAGACCTGTACTGAAAGGGGACCTTGTGCACTTCAAAACCACTCTGTGAAGTCTCCCCTACTTCAAAGTCATTTTTGGGTATATAAACTGGGTCCTTGACCCCACCAACTCAGACACTTTTGGACCTGAACCTGCCACCTGTCAAAAGGGAACTGCCTGGCTGCCCAAAAGACTCATCTGGACTGCTTTTCCGAGAAGGACTGCTGCCCTGCTGTTGCCCTGCTGCCTTGCTGCACTCTGACTTTGCTGAGAAGTGCTCACCAAGGGCTTGGATTTAGCTTGCCTCCTGTTTTCTGAAGACTTAGGGCCAAAAAGACTTAGGGGGTTATTACAACTTTGGAGGACGTGTTAATCCGTCCCAAAAGTGACGGTAAAGTGACGGATATACCACCAGCCGTATTACGAGTTCCATAGGATATAATGGACTCGTAATACAGCTGGTGGTATATCCGTCACTTTACCGTCACTTTTGGGACTGATTAACACCTCTTCCAAAGTTGTAATAACCCCCTTAATCAGGAAACTCCTTGTGCACCAAAAATTGACGCACAGCCTGCCGGAAATGATGCACAGCCTGCCTTACAATGAAAAAATCGCCACACAGCTGAACCAGATCGACGTAGCCCAACCTCCTGAGTGAACATTCGATGCAGCGTCTTCCTTGCAAGTGGAAATTCAATGCACAGCCCTACCGGATCAATGCGCAGCCGAACCGGAACGACGCAGCCGGCTTCCTGAGTGAAGAATCAACGCAGTGCCTGCTGTGCAACAGAAAATTTGATGCATCGCCTATCGGATTGACGCAACGCCTGTGACTTCTTCCCACATGCCCAGAATATTTCCCTCATCGTCCCTGGGCATCATAAAGATCCCTGCATCACAGTGAGGAACCAAGACTGTGCGCTGGAAATCAACACAAAGCCCCTTGTTGTGTGGAAAGAAACAATGCATCGTCTGTGCCGCACCGGAAATTTCAACGCACATCCTATTTTTCCATGCATCTCCTCCTCTGCCGTCTCCGTGGGTGTTATTTATGACGCAAACCAGGCACCTTGTGCAAACAAGAAACAACTGTTGATTTCTAAAATGTAAGACTTGTTTTAATCTTGCAGAATTGATATCTCAACTTGCGCTTATTGAATCTTTATCGTTTTGACCTTAAATTGACCAGATAAATATCCTATATGTTTCTAAACCTGTGTGGTGTATTTTTGTGGTGTTTTCACTGTGTTACTGTACGATTTATTTCACAAATACTTTACAGCTTGCCTTCTAAGTTAAGCATGACTGCTCAGTGCCAAGCTACCAGAGGGTGGGCACAGGATAATTTGGATTGTGTGTGACCTACCCTGACTAGGATTGTGGTCCCTATTTGCATAAGGGTGTATACCTCTGTCAACTGGAGACCCCATTTCTAACAAGCCTGCACTAAGAGGTTACCATGATGGACTTTTGGTATCTTGGAGTGGCAAGCAGCACTTCATGCTGGTTCCCTGTGAGGGGGAGTATCCTCTCGACTGACTGTGCAGGCAAGATCTACCGCACTTCTACTGCTAGGGAGCCATCTACAAAATCTTGATTTCTGCATGCAATATGAAAATATCCATGCCCACATGCACAGCTCCAGAACTGAACTCCTATGAGTAGGGGAGCCCCCCTTCTTCCTCCTCAAGTTCCTCACAACATTGGCTTCAGCAGAGGGTGCTAGTGCACGCAGGACCTCTTTGGCCTTGCCTTAGCCCATCTCATACCATGGGGGGCGACATGCCTCCCCCTGAGCAAGCTCACCGTGGCACCCCAGTGGACAGAATCGAAAGACAGAAAATGGTGAGGGCCAACCCACACCCGCCCTCACTGACACCACCCTCACCTTCCGTCAGGAAGATGGGGGCCCACAAACAGGACTCACAAACACTCCCACCTCCAGACTCAGCATCCAAACTAGACGCTTTTCTCCAGGCCATCAAATCTTCCTGCCCCTCGATCGAAGCACTTATAGCAGATATACGAATAGAATTTAGACGCCTCCATGAGGACCATTCGAAAGCTTGCCTCCAGGGTCACTGAGCTTGAGCGCACTATCACAGAATTGAAGTCCCAACATACAACTCAAGATCGGGCAACACGAGACCTGCTAACCGAGTGCAGCACTTGGAACGCAGAGCTGAGGAAGCAAAGAGTAGGGCCCGTGCAATAACATCTACATAGTGGGACTGCTGGAGAGAGTTGAATGATCCGACTCCATGACTGACTTTCTAAAAGAGTTGGGCCCATATTTATACCTTTTTAGCGCCGCATTTGTGTCATTTTGTTATGCAAATGCGGCGCAAATTTACAAAATACAATTGTATTTTGTAAGCTTCCGTCGCTTTTGCGTTAAAAAGCGGTGCAAATGTGGTGCTAAAAACATATAAATATGGGCCTAGGTGTGCTCTCACACCAGCTCAGTGCCTCTAACCTCACTTCACCATGAGACGGGTGCACCGAGTGCCTGCCCGCAGACCTCCCTCAGAGGTCCCCCTCCCCCAGCTTTACCAAGCTCCTACACTACAAAGACAGAGACACTATCCTGCTTGCCATACGGCAGGCTGCCCCCCTGGTGCATGAAAACTGTTGTCTCAGCATTCCCAGACTGCACTATGCAAACCCAAGGGCAATATTCTTCTTACTTATCTTAAACGGCGGCTACAAGTCCTGAATGTCCAGTACTCCCTACTCTTCTCTGCCAAAATGAAGGTTCTACAACCTACTTTTTTTTGACCCAACAGCTGCCTGGGAGTGGGTGGAATCCCACTTTGAAGGAATTCACGACCGGTGCCTTTGTGCAGCAGCACACAGCGCCCCAGGGGGCACAGGAACCAGCAGAGTAGTCTACGTAATCAATCTACAGGAGAAAAGGCAGCCCCTTTCCAGTATGAACTTCGACAAATCTAGAAGTTTGCTCTAGAGGCTGCATTTGCCCTCTGCTAATCCACCCAGCCGCTGCACTCAGACATTTGTGTCTCTGGAAGTAAAAGTGAAACAGTCACAAGCGACCTAGATCAGGGGGTCTCCTGTCCGGCCTACAAGTCACGCCACAGATGGCAGAGGACTTGATCTAAGCCAAGCCGTACCACACCATGGGGAACTATTCACGAGTGACCCCCTTGAGAGGGCTGCTCTTTCCCCCATCCCTTCAGGATTGTAGGCCACAGCCCCCGTTACTCTCCATGCCCTAAAACACAGTACTGTTTCTGCCAGCAATTCCATTCTACGTATTGGCTCTCAGAGCAACTATTTGGGTGCGCCCTGCTGCAGGCTCTGGTTCTTGTTAATGTATTGTTGTATTTGCAGTTCTCCCCTTTTCTACATGAGTGGAGCATCTTTTCTACACCAGCAGGCAGACATGAGCACAATGGTCAATACCTGGTCCCCAACCCCAGCCCTCCCACATGACCCCACTTGACCCAGAATCATGGCTATCAGACACAACATGCATTTCCTCACCCTAAACGTACAAGGGATACACACAGCCCGACAGGGCTATGCTGTCCTCTCATACATTAAGCAACAAAGAGCACAAATTTGCTTCCTCCGTGAAACGCACTTCATTCACTGCATGCTCCAGATCCTTAGCAAGCGCTGGCATGCCATGGTCTAGGGCACAACTTATTCTGCCTTTGTTAGTGGAGCGCTACTCTTGATACGTACAGGTACCCCATTTCACACTCTTAACACAGTGATAGACAAAGATGGCAGATATGTCTTCATAGAAGGGTGCTTGGACAGAGACCCTGTGCTCTTAGGATGCATTTACGCCCCAAATACTGATCAACCACTCTTCTGAGCTGCCCTATCCCAATTACTCACTCGCTGGTTGAACATTCCATGGATCCTGGGGGAAGATTACAATAACGTCCTAGATTTATCCTTAGACCGATCCCAAACACCACCACCGAAAAGCCGCTGTGCATCAGCATACACAACAACTTACTAAATGGTGTCAACATTCATCTCTACAGTATACCTGGAGGTCACACAACCCTACCACATGCATTATCTCTCATTACTCTGCCCCACGCAACTTGAACATCCGACTGGACCGTTTGCTATACTCCCTTAATTTACTTAATGAACACACTCTGACTATCTAGGCATGCCCTCTCGGATCACGCTGCTGATACAGCAGATTTTGAATGTGGTACCCCACATCCTCAGGTTCCCACTGGCATCTTTCCAAAGACACCTTAGATGACCCATTCTTTTGAGACACCTAACTTACCCATATTACTCCATGCTTCAAGGTGAACCACAACACTGCTACCACAGAAGCTATTGAATAGGATGCTTTCAAAATTGTTACTAAAGGTTTTTACATGCACTATATTGCTGGAGTGCGCAGGAAATCAGCAGAGGCCCTTTGCAATGCCGACGAAGTCGTCACCTCACAAGACAGTTGCCCGCTCTTTGACGACACAGTGCGCCAGGCCCTCGCAGATGCTAAGAAGTGCCAAGCAGAAGTTGTGGAACGACTCTGGTGCTACATCTTTGCCACATACACAGCCTGCATTCATGCAACTGGTGACAAACCAGGTTGTCTCCTTGCATGGCTGGTTTCCCAGGAAACACATGGTCCTTCAATTACAGATATCCAGACCACCACAGGTCAAGTGGCACATTTCCAATGAAGCATTATCTAAGCTTTTAGCTCCTATTTTGCAGAATTATGTAAGGCACCGGCCGCCTCCTCTCTGGAGGAGATCCATAGCTTCTTACTCCCCCTTGCTTGCCCTCCATAAGTGCACTTGAACAAGAGGATGTGGACAGGTTAACCACACCAGCTGAAGTTAAACAGGCTATCTATGATTTAGCCCGCAGCAAACCACCTGGCCTAGACAGCATTCCCATTGAGTACTACGACCGGTTCTCAACCCACTTGGTGCCCTACCTGGTAGAGATATTTTAATAAAGCCCTGACCACTGCTGCCCTCCTGTCCTCTGCAAGAGTCAGTCCTGATCTCCCTGCTAAAACCAGTTTAAATACGGCGCACACATGGTGGCTGTAGGGGGTGCTAAGGAGTGCAGGAAAAGTGGCGCTGCACTCAGTGGAGCGCCACTTTCCATAAATCTGGCGCGTAGTGTTGCTATAACCAGGCGGCATGCTGCTATATGTCAATGACACAGTTATCAACATGAAACCTATAGCAATGACTTTTCAGGACTTTGCCACCGCTTCTGGTCTGCACTTTAATTGCCAGAAATCATGCGATTTCCCATTGCGAACCCCCAGACAATATACATGGGAGACACTCCCTTGACCTGGAACGCGTTCATTATTTGGGAATCTGCCTCCACCACAATCAGGAGGACCAATTCAAGGGAAACCTACAGCGTGCTCACAGCACTAAAATCGCAGATGCAGTTCTGGCACAAATTACTGTTGGATTTTATGGGTAGCTCCCTATCCTCATCCTCCCCTGACTCCTCTACTATTTTGCAAATGTCCCAGTATTCCCTTGCCAGGATTTCTTTTGATCAGTTAGTAGGAGACCACCTGTGGGATGGAGGGTGGCAGCAGGTAGGCCTTCGTATACTCCAGCTGCTGGTGGGAAAGGGAGGACTGGGGGCTTCTTCCTTTGAAAACTATTATCTGGCGGCACAGCTCCAGTGGAACTCCTGGTGGCTGGCGGGGGAGAAACGAAACATGTATGGATGATGATCCCCTATCCCCCATGTATTATGCCAATTCCTTCATCCTACCATTTGGCTACACCAGTCATGGTCCCTCCATAAATGGGTGGCTCAGAAATGCCTAGCCACGGTCTTGCAACTGTCATAGCAGTTCATCCCATATTCTTTTGTGGTGCCCTTCAAGGACCTACTCGGACCCTTAAGGCCTTTCACAACTGTTCAGCTTATGGAATGGCACTCCTGCTCCCCAGCCACAGTGGGAGACCTCTTCCAGAACTCAGAGCTGGTTTCATTTGATCAGCTCCACAAGGACTGTGCCATCCCACCAGGCCAATTCTTGATTCATGGGCACTTACTCGCTGCTCTCCATACTCTTTGGAAAATAACAGATGAGGAACCACCAACGCACGAGGTGATCCATACCTTACACACCATGGGAGAGGGGTGACACCTCATCACGTGGTTTTACACAGCAATCATGAACCACACCGGGGACTCCTTGACACCCCTGTGCCAGCTACGGGAAGAAGACCTAGGAAGGCTTCTACATGACACTGAATGGTCAAGGGCCCTTGGGTATTCACACACAGTATCTAGGAATGCCTGCTTTAAAAATATTCAATACATGGTCCTGCTTAGGGCCTATCTCATACCATCCTGCTCGAATCACGTTCCCTGAAGCACTCCTGACCAGCCAAAGTGACCATACCCCTCTGCCGACCTCCCACATATGCTCTGGTCCTGTACAAATATAGCTAACTTTTGGGAAACAGTACACTCTACCTTGTCCACTGTCATCGAGCTTCCAGCGCTTAACTCCTGGGAATCCATGGCTCTCCACATCTTACCAAGACAGACAAACCATAAGGTGAGAGCCCGCTTTGCCAACCTTGCCTTTCTATTAGCCAAGCGCCTCCTCACTATGCATTGGGGGCCCCCTCACCTTTAGTGGTGAATGGCACTCATCTATTTGAGCACAACAGAAAGCACTGCACTACACTGGGAAGAGGCGAAGCGAATGTGCAAACGTCCTACAGCACCTGAATGGGATACTATGCTGCAACAACATAATGACCTTGCAGCAGATAAACCCCCCCACCCCTCTTCCCGTTACTAATGGCCAGAAATAAATCCAGTTGTCTCAAATACCTACCTTACCCGGACACACCACACTACGTCTGTCTAGTCATTCAATGCCCCTACTGCTCATATTTCACCCCAGTTACACTTTTCCCCCCGATCTTGCTTTAATACTCTATAGTAGGCCCCCCTTTGCTGTTTCCCTCTTTTTACCCCATTTCCTACCGGGACCCATCTCCATTTCACTGGGGACCCAGTTCACAAGGATACCATACCTGTCCTCATTATCACAAGCCACCCCATCTGAACATGCATCATACACTGGACTGCAGCAGCCCGCCACACTGGCTAGGGAGCTACTAATACATGTTCATCTGCGGCCGCCATTGAGTCAACCGACTCTCTCACCAGCCCAAACCGCTACCTGGGCCATTAGATCTTCTCATCCCACCCTCCACTTTGCACCATGCTCCCCTTATACTTGCTTTGCTCCTTACGACATCCCACAAACCTTCTGCCTGTGATTGTTGCTATTACTATATTGATGTTGTGTTGTAACTACTGCTATGACTGATCTTATTGTCCTTGTTGAAGACATCGGTATGATTATCTTTATGTTTAAACTCAAAAACTAATTTGCAAAAAAATGAGTGTAATGCAATTCCTTTATTTCGCACTACATATTAGTGCAAAATGTGTCCTTGCATTAATGTTTGACACAAGAACACATTTTGTCCTAGGTAATAGTGCAAAAAAGCAAAAGAACTGCAAATAGCACCTCCCCACATACTGTTGTTTTCTTCCATTTTAGCTAAATGTTTATCACAAAAGGCGCATTCACAGTACATTTTAATCAGTTTGGTATGCAATTATGCAAAGAGTAATAATTGTGTAATTTTGGGAATTGTGAGTAACAAGTGTAATTGAAAGTCGCAATATTGCGTGAATCATGCTGGCATAATTTAGATTTTGCCTAAGCCTAGTTACCAGCTCTCTCAACTAAAAAAGTAAAACCATAACTCTCAGGTAGCAACTTTAGAATTGCCCTCCTACTTTTGTGTCTGGAATCTGATGATGGCCTCCCCCACTCCACACTGGTCCACCTTAACTGCATCATATATGCTGCAGCATTACTTTCCACTAGCTGAATCTGAGGAACTCTGATTGTATTACCTTCAACCTATTGGAACTCCATTGAATGACTGGCGGACAGCTTTCATAGTGGGGTTCAGTTCGAATTTAAATTCAGGTAGTTGTGAATTCCTTTTTCTGCAATGGTGGTGCAAAAAATAGGTTATCTATCCTTCATATGGACATGCAACAGGTCTCTTTTATTTTTTCTTCACTGCACAGCCCGGTTCCACTGATATGATAAAGAACAGGAGCCGATGGGATGCCAGCTATCAAATGGAAGACAGAAAGCAGGCTATATTATACCATTTCGCCCATGACCCAAACATGGTTTGGTTTGTGTTAGATGTCAGCAGGAGCCTGAAGAGGAAAGGGCATCATGGAGCTTCAGATATTGGTTTGAAGATATGCATGAGGTTGCCTAGATCTTTGAAATTGTTTGCTGACGAATGCCTTCCCTGTAGTTGAATTACAAAGGTAATCAATGTTCTCCTGACTATCCCTAGAAAAGAGCTAATAAAAAGTAACTAAAAAGATAAATCACCCTTCTGGATCAAGAGAATTCCACTCTTTTCTCACCATGGCATAATAAGAAGAGTGATTGAAGCAGACACTATAAGGATATAATCACGTATATAACTACACACACTTCAGCCCCTAAGAAGAAAGAACTTAGGCCCAGATTTATACTTTGTTTTGCGCCGCATTTGCATCATTTTTTGATGCAAAAGCAGCGCAAACGTACAAAATACAATTATATTTTGTAAGTTTGCATAGCTTTTGCGTCAAAAAATGATGCGAATGCGGCACAAAACAAAGCATATATCTGGGCCTTATTGTATTAGAGTAGAAACAACCTACACTGCATAAGTGATTTCTACCTCATTTTATCAACTTTCTAGGCATGCATCATAGTTCAAAATTTGGTGACTGCATCATGTTAATAGTCAGGGATTTCAATACCCCTCTCATTCTGTCTGACAAAGGGAGGTTTGAGCTCCTAATTAATAGCCTTTCTGTCCTTAATTTCACTCAAATCGATATCACAATGTGCTCTTAGGGACATAAATTGGACTTCTTGTTTGTGAGGATAGTCTCTCACTATACAGATAATAGAAAGGTCTGATAGTCATGCCATTCTTTTGTAATAATCTTTTCCAGACAAAATTTCAGGCTCCAAAAAATAGGCAGATTTTATCTTTCACTAAATGAACTGGGCTGTACACGGTATTGGTGAAAATGGGTGATGTCACCTAGGTGGTGGACTTTTTTATCCCAGAGAGCAATCCCTATCAACCAGCTGAAGCCCCACTTTACAGGGGACAGGGTGAGCATGACCATGCTCATGGTCACTGATGGAGGGGAGGAGGAAGAGAGTGACCCACTCCCCGACCTCCTCTCCCACAATGCAAAGGATGGTTCACTGGAGACAGTAGTTTACTCCCCTTCGCTGAAAGAGCAGTTGCAGAATCTGTCACCACTTGTTGGAGTAATTTGCAAGATAGAGTACCCTCGTCTCACTGACAACTGGACTGACCCAGTAGTTCATGACATTGATACTGGGGACAACTTACCTGTCAAGAACAAAATATACAGGCTGTCAGACAAAGTATATTTGATTTAACTTCCGGATAATGGCAGATTGCCGTGACTGAGGAAGAAGACATCAGCATTTCCCACACCTGAGGGCCACTTCCGTTTCAAGGTAATGACCTTTGTATTGAAGAATGCTCCTGCAACCTTCCAGAGGCTGGTGACTAGGGTCCTGGCTGGGCAGGAGACCTTTTATGCAGCATATTGTGATGGCATTGCTGTCTTCAGCTCCACCTGGCAGGAACACCTTATCCATCTCTGGGAAGTGCTGAGGCCCTGCAACAGGTGGGCCTGACTATCATGGCCAGGCACTGGGCCACCAAGATGGCGGAGGACATGTGCAGCCTCTCCAGCTCAAGATGCATACAATCATGCCATGGGAGCCTTCCAAAAGCCAGACTCAGGTCAAAGATTTTCTGGTTCTTACTGGCTACTAAAAGAAGTTTCTCCAGGGGTATTGAACCATTGTAGCCTCTCTGACAGAACCAACAAACAGCCAAAGAAACTCATATGGATTGAGGAGTATCAGAAGGCCTTTGACAGACTGAAGGATGCACTGTGCATTACACCTGTACTCTAGGCATCTGATTTCAGCAAGGAGTTTGTGGTCCAAACATATAGCTCAGGACACATGATTGGGAAGTGTTATTACAACTAAATGATGGGAATCAATTATTTTTCTTTATTAGCAGGCGACTACTCCTCTGAGAGCACCAATGGAGTGCCATTGAGTGAGAAGAGTTTGATGTGTTTTGGTCAATGAGGAAGTTGAGATCCTACCTGTTTGGGGCTCACTTCAGGGTTCAAACTGACCAAAGGCCTCTCAGATTGCTCATGCACATTAAAAGGAAAAATTCCAAACTACTAACTTAGTCCATCTCCCTTCAGGGTACGACCTTTATTGTGGAGACCAGACCTGGAACTGACCATGCCAGTGCAGATGTCCTTCCCACATTTATCCACTTAGATGATGAGAACTGCAAATCCAATGGCTGAGCTGCTCCTCGCCTCTTATCTGGGAGGGGGGCAAGTAAGAAAATGACTCTTTTTGGCATAATCACCACCAAAACATGTCAAAATTGAACATTATCCCAACTGGCAATGCCATGCAAAACATGTCAGCAAGCCTGCCACCTGTGACCTTTTTGTGCAGGTTTAAACTGCAAAATCGACCTAGAGTTAAACCTTAAATGTCTACAAGGTGGGATGCAGAATATTTAAAAGGTTTAAAAGAAAGAAATCAAATGTTTAATGTTAAAAGTCCTTACAGTGAAAAGGCCTACAAAGCCATTTTCATTGTAGCATGGGTTAACTATTCTATAATGAAGCATTGGTATGCTTTAGTAAAGTTAATATCTGCCTAGGAACTAGATAACAAGTTAATTCCTGGAATGCTTAAGATATTTACTACAGTTTCAAATCATTAGTAAGGCCAGCTTTGTAACAACTATTTTATAAAAGGTACTTTTAAAAAGTTACCTTTAGCCTGCTTAAAGCCTCAAGAATCCCATTTGTCTTAGATTCCATCTGTCATTCAGGAGCCAAGTAGTTCTTTGTGAGAATTTGGATTGTTGGTTGAAACTCTACTCAAACAGCAGCCACAATACTTGTCAGGTTGAATCACAAAGAGTCACATAATTAACCCCTGCTTAAGTCTCTGGTAGTTTAGCAAAAAAGCAGTCAGACTTATCTTAGAGGCAATGTGTAAAGTATTTATGCAGCAACTTAAAGAATAATAAAGTAAAAACACACCACAACAAAAATCCCACAGTATCTCAGAAAAAAAGAGTACATTTTAATACACTATTTGACACCAATGTGACAAAAATCCAATTACTAGAGACAAAGTTACTAATTTTTAAAGTTTTAAGTGAAAAGCAGTGCCTAGAAGATGAAAGCACCAACCTCAACATCTAGATGCATGAGACCAGGGAAAGGTCGTAAGTTACAGCCAACTGCGATTGACGATTTTTCGGATATACAAAGGAGATTGGGCTCAGTCTCTGCTTACCTTCGAACTTAGAAAAATTTTTGAAGGACAAATGTCTGAGAAGGGAAAGTTCAGCGGGACAGGGCAGCTGGCGGAGTCTGAGGAGAATGCATTGTCATCGTGTAGCTGCTCGGCGAAGTCGCCGTGAAGATTTCTACATTTGTGCTAGAATTAAACATTCCATATATCTACATATACCAGTATGGTCCACTAAAATAATCCTTGCAGGAAATTCTTTCACGGTCGGTAAGTGTTGTGATATGTTTTTATAGCGTAGCAATAGTACTTTCAGTTCAATAATCAGAAAGTCTCTGTGTACTGAATGGACAGTTGAATAATTGACACCAATGCAGAAGAGTGGCATTTGTAATGGGTCCTTAAGCAGAATTTGTTTCCATGGCTTCATGTAATGACAGCTTAAAGGCTTACAAGACATTGCATATGTAGTAATATGACTAGCGGGTATGTACATACATGTAATGTTATGTAATGGTTTGGCTCTTCTGCGCCAGATAAAGCATAACTGTATGTAATATATTTTTAAAGCCTATATGAGGATTCATTAGATGTAGTTCTATATATATATGTTTGTTTTAAGGTAATTTTCATGTGTCCACAGTAAGTCGTTGTGATATGACCGGAAGCAGCCCCAACGAATGGGACGAAACGCATTGACCAATTTGGAATGAGACGTTCCCTATTCATTAAATTATTATATTTGGAGATTTGGGACTAAGGATCGGTATTATAGTCACCCCCCTTCTTCTGCCCAGCCCTTTTGGAATTAGAAAACGACCCTAGGGAGGACTTTAAATGTTGATAAGGAGACACCCAGATTGTGATATTCGTTCACAGGATAGAAAAGGAACTAGTCGTAATGAAAAGTGGAATGAAGGGCAATCAATTCATGTGAATTAAATATGTCATTAATGTATATTGGCTTTTCCTATGTCTTCGTATTCATCTTTTGGTATGCGTGAAGCTGTGATTCCTGTTACAAAACATGCACAAATGAAGATGTTTCGAATTACAGGTGTCTCCAATAACTTGCCATGCCGTTATTGTTGATCCTAGATTTAGGTGTTATTAAGATGATTCCTCTACGGAACCCTTTTTCTCTCCTATGATTTGGGAACCCAGGTTCGCATAAGGTAATCAAGCCCCCTTTTAGTAACCTCTGCTTTATGTGTATGCATTTACCATTCACATTTACATGTGTTAGAAATGTGAGACTCCTTGTAGTTCATGACCACTGTGTGCATCTGCTTTCCATTTCCTCGTGAAGTGAAGAGATGGACGAGGAGTAGGGGCAAATGGGTGAGAGTAAACTCCAAGCAGCCACTTCCTCTGAACATGCAGGAGCTGATAAACGTCCACGTCAGCAGTCCCTGGGGGAATGCAGATCCGTGGTTAAGTGTCCACGTCGAACACTCACACGGATTAAGAGGGGCTTCACTATAATTATTCGCCAGTAATGATTGTGTACTCGTTTGGGAAGAATTCATTCACGCACTTTTATTTTTTCTCTTCAAAATGTATATGTTTGTCCTTCTAGTTTTCTCATAACTTTGTCTTTTTATTTGTTTTGTAATATTTAGTCATGTCCAAGTTACGGTATAATGAAGCAAACAGTGGTTGTTAATAACTGGTATACAGGCCTAGATTTTGGTTTTGCTGTATTTTCTGTGCTTTGGGTGGTGCAGTAGTTATTCATGGCGATCTTTTGGCTGTGGTGAAAGAGAAGAGAAGGATGTGTGCCTTGAACAGAATGAATGGTAAATGACCCCTCAGAATATGATTTTATGAAAGCGACATAAATATTCTTTGAGCTGCATGTTCACCTTAAGCCTGCACAACCTTCAAAGCCTTCTCCTCGTTTCAAAGAGAAGGTAGTAAAAGTGCTAATTAGATTTCACAGTTCTCCTTGGAGAAGATCCCTTTCTTTCTTAAAATGATCCACAAACGTCGTATTTTCTTATTTTGCAGTACAACAATACGCACAGTTCTGTAGGTGCAGGCACAAGCCCAGGCATGCACACAGCCATTTAAGGTCTGCATGCTATATTTAACTCAATGTTCTCCTCTTCTCAACCTCGTACATTGCTATTATCCTCCTTTCCTCTATTCAAATTATTTTCTGAATACCAAATTACAGACATGAAAGAATAGACCCTCCTTCATTAAATGTGTAATTCAATTGATGCAAAACAAATTAGATTCATACCAACATTTTGAAAACACGAATTGGTATGTCTTCATGCATTTTAATGACAGGCATTTGCAAAAACGGATTAAACAAATGTTAGAAAATGTAATTTTCTTACTTGGAAGCAATTAAAGGGGGCTTTTTGAATCTCCAGTATACTGGATGAAACTAATTTCCAGATTCTTAACCCTTTTTAATGCGGGTTCATAATTTCAAACGTTATTTTCTTCTTTCCGTTTTGGAAAAATGTACGTTTTATGCAAGCCTTTACACACTTCCATTATAGAAACTTCAGTCCCAAACTTCCCTAAGGCATTCTACTTCAAAGACATGTAAAAGTATTTTTTGTGACCACTGGTAGAGCACTATACCTTTCTACCTACAACGTCTCTAGAAGTTGATTTGTGATCATTGCTTAAAGGGAAACAAGCGGGGCCTGATTTAGAGGTCGGTAGACAAGGAACTTAGGTGCATAGTCATAAGCCCCTTGTACCTCCACTTGACACATTAGGTATTAGTTTTTGTTAATGTGGCATTAGGTAGGCATTTCCGAAATGCCATATTTGCAAAGTGGCACAATTCATGCATTGCACTACTTTGTAACCCCTTACGCCAGGCATAATGTATGCAAGGGTGGCATGGAAGCTCTAGGAGGCCCGAAAACATGGCGCAGTGAAATTTACAAGATTTCACTGCGCCATTTTTTGCGTCATTTTTAATGCCTGCTCAGAGCAGGCATTAAAATGACGCATCCTTTATGTTCAAGAGGTCTCCCTGTGCTTTGCTGCACCAGTGTCAAAATATTTGACGCTAGTGTAGCAAAGCACCACAATAGCGTCAAATAATTTGATGCTATTGTGCTAACGACCTCCATGGTGCACCGTATTGTAAATACGGCGCAACCATGGTGTTGTTAGGTGCCGGTAGGGGGGTGCACGAAAAGTGGTGCATCATGTATGATGCACCACTTTCTTGTAAATGTGCCCCTTACTCACAAATATTTACCATGTCCACCAAACCTTTGGTCCGCCCACTCAAGTGTCGTAGAGATAATGTTCTGACGGCGGTGCCCCCACTGGCTCTGTCTGTTGGAGTAAGGGCATCCGAGCTCATACCATCTTAAGAGTAGTTGGTCAAGTATCCTTTTTTCTGCCCTTTACTGCCAGGTAAAACCTAGTAGTCATGACCAGAAAAAAGAATGAACCCCACACCCTTGGGGAAGCTTCCCACGGCGTGGGGGCTATTGGTTATTTAATGTCAGAAACAAACTCCTACTCTGGGAGTTTTGTTTCTGAAAAACAAACAAAAAAGTTTGGGGAAAAGCCATCCAAATCATATAGGACGCATTTTATATGTACAGCTTTCACTATAGCTAGGTTGTGTATTGCTCAGGAATGGATCACTACTACACACTCAATATAGATAAATTATGGAGCCATATACAGCACCATTATCAGTTCGAAAGAGCAATTCATCAAGTAAGCGAGGAGAAGGGTAAAAAGGGCGTTTTGAGAACTTGGTGACATTTAGCTGAAGATTGAATTGAAAAGATGATAGATAAGAGAGGCTGTGCCGAGATATGAGCTACTGATGTCCAAACCCTTTGAATTTACCTGCTCTATAAATATCTATTTAATGGTAAACTTAACATCTATATGCCTGTGTCGTTAAATAAAATTATAAAATCAAGAATCATGATGTACACATAATGCCAGTTGCGATCTCGAGATATAGTTGGCAGGATCCTGGCCCGGGTGACAGGGGTTTAGAGCTCGGTCACCCTCCAATAAAGTTTGTGTTATGGATGGAAGCCGCCTGCAACAGCTTAGTCCTAAAGAATCATCTGCATCCATTTTGTTCATGCGCCCTAGGGCAGCTAAAATGGAAACCATCTATTTTGTCAAACTCACATTACAGAAAAAAACAGAACACCAGCCCGTTTGCCACTGACAGAATTCTCAGCGCCCTCATTTTGGATTCGACTTCATTAGAGAAAGAGAAAGTCGGGAATACAAGGTGCCAATATTCATGGTGCAAAGCGTAATTCCCTACGACTACAGGCCACAAAGTCACCTAGGGCCTAGAGGTTGTGGGAATAAGAGAAGGCTTTAGACTAAAAACACTTCAGATCTATACATTTAAAGAGACTGCAGTGCAAACAAAACACAAAACACTTGTGGTTTATAACATGAAGCAATGAACCCTGAAACTCGTAGCCCCTGCATTCAGGAGGAGCTGGGGAAAGAGTGGACGCTCTAGATGCAGTACTTCATTACTTAAGATTTCAAATTCTAGAATTCCACAAATTACTGATGTTCTAGGATTAAAGAGCCACAAAATAGTGCAACGTGTGTGTGCTGCTTGAGAAGAGTCCATGCCATTGGTAGGTCAGACTTTGGGCAGTCAAATGTCAGAAAATTCAAGAGAGCAGACCATATTGTCTATTTTTTATATGGAAGATGCCATTATAGTTTGTAGGACAGAAAGCCTTTACCCTTCAATAAGCTCAGGTACATAAATATTCCAAACATATAGCAAAGGAGGATACTGTTTGCTACAAAGGACTTGAATCTTTCTTGTTGTTGATTTACTCAACCACCTCTTCATCTTCCAAATTTCCTCCTCTCCAGTCTTCTTCATTGCCTGGCTTTTACTTTTTATAGGACCCTCCTGTTTCTCTGTATTCCTTTGAGGAGGTTAACACTTTGAACAAGAAAATGGGGTTGAATTAATTTGTAATTGTACCTATTGTGTGACATGTCAAAGAAGAAAGTACAATTAAGAATCTCCCACTGGATCAGAAAGCTGCCACTGTGAGCAAGCAATGATAAGACATTTTTGTACCCATGTTGGGCTGGTCAATAATAACAGTTATTTATGGACACAATATCTGTGATAGGTGATGCGAGTAAGATGACTTCATGGTGTTTGTACTTTTAAGGCTAGTTCAACTTTTCAGACCCTGAAGTATTACCTTCTATGTGCTAGTCAGATAGAAAGTGCCTTTATGGAGTTTCTCATCACCCTCATTCCTAATCTTAGGGTATTATCCACATCTTTGAAAGAGAAATACAGCTACTGCCCCAATAGTTTTCTCAAATTTGTAATTTCAGGCCCTTGACCGATACATCCCTCTCCTGACTTTTGTCTTTGAAGAGTCACAAAGACCTTTCTTCCTCCTGATTTTATGTCTGTAGCTGATTTCCTGTAGAAGTCTTAATCCACAGATGATACGTAGTTCAGCTGGGTGTCGAACTTGCAACAAAGTGGAGAAGCATCTGTTTCCCGTCTTCACCGTTACCTTCATCAATCATTGTCATCAGTCTATCTGTATAGGGCTACCTGATACTTAACCAAAGGCCATAAAGACACTTTGGGGCATATTTACAAGAAACTATTGCATCAGTGCTTATGCGCCAGTTTTCTTGTGCTACCCCCACCCCACCTAACAACACCATGGGTGTCACCACGGCGGTCGTTAGGACAATAGCATTAGAATTTGTTACGCTATTGTGGCGTTTTGCTGCACTAGCACAAAAAATGTTGATGCTGGTGTTGCAAAGTGCAAGGAGGCCTATTGGTTTCTATGGGTGCATCATTTTAATGCCTGCTTCCAGTAGGCATTACAAATTATGCAAAAAATGACGCAGGGAAATCTTGTAGATTTCACTGCTCCATTTTTGCGGGTCTCCTAGCTCCGGAATGCCCCCTTACACACATCATGTCTGGTGCAGGCATAACGTGGCGCAAGGGAGTGCATGTCAAAAAGGCCTTCCCAATGCCACAGTAGTGTAAAAATGACTAATGGACTATAATGTGATGCAGGAAGACACTAGGGGCTTATAAATATGCCCCTTTGTACAGTAGAATGACAGAGGAGGATTTAAATTTCAACAATTTTATTTTATTCCTAAACTAACAGAGGTAGTTGATATCCTATCCCAATGTGGAAAGGTCATTCTATAAAATGACATAAATGAGTTTTCGAAGCGTGCCCTCTTGCAAATTAATTTTTACTGGTGGAAACATCAGTAGAATGAACAAAACACTAACAGGAAGATACAGATTAGGATGTTATAAATGTAGTTTTAGAACCTCCTATAGGTGATCTGTCTTGGATGCTAGTGTTAGATTTTTGAAATTTAGCCTGGACTGGAAACCAATGTAGGCTTCTGAGGTAGGCCATTAGATGTTCACTGCGAGCATATTAGGCACAGTACATACTGCTGCAGCACTTTGGACCACTTGAAGTTTTTTTCTTTAATGTGCCACCCTAGAAGAACATCACTGTATTCAAGTTTAGAACCTTTACTAACCCAGCAGAAATAGCTCAAAAGAACTCTTGTATGAACCTATGCCATTAATTTTACATTGAAATGGGAAGAAAGAAAGGAATTCATGTGGACACTATATAAGTTGAGGTAAAAATTACATACATAGGGCCTTATTACGGCATCAGCGGTCTTTAAAGCAGACTGCCAAAGCTGCTGCAGTCAACAGACCGCCAGTGCTGGCGGTCTGCTGAACGCCATATTAGGAGTCCTGTTTGGACTTTGACCCATTTATGTGCGGAAGTCCGACTGCGTTGGTCTGGCCGACGGAGTTGAAGAGGCAGTTGCACCACGAGCACCGCCATGCCAGCAAGACTCCACCTGCCATATTACGATATGCCAGGACCCACCCCTCCCGGACAACCAGCTTGCCGGAAAGGGTAAGTTGATCGAAGAGGGAGTGGGGTGTGGGGTGTTGGATGCATGTGTGTAGTAGGTGCGTGTATGTGTGCCTGGATGGGTGTGCATAAGTGTGTGTATGTATGTTTGCTTGGAGTGCGTGTGTGTGTGCATGTGTGTGGATTGAGTCAGGGGGTGTGCAGATGAAGGGGGGGTGGATAAGTGTGGATGAAAGCGGGTGGAGGAGTGTGCATGTGTGTGGATGATGGGGGTGTGCATGAATGTGAATTTGGAGGGGTGTGTGTGCATGAGTGCGATGAGTGGGGGGGTGCATGGGGTTGTGGGGACATGTGTGCATGTGTGTGCCGGCGACATGAATGGGGATTCCTGTCTCCAGGTGCCTGACTGCCAAGGTTTTCATGGCCGGATGACCACCACGGAAAGCCTGGCGGTATGCTTACCTGTAACCCGGCCGGTAGGCAGAGGCCTGCCACTGGCCCAGAGGAGCTCACCACCAGCCACGTTGGTGCAACTGCACCGGCGGGCCAGGAGTCTTGTGGCAGTTTGGCTTCGGACAAACCCCACAACTTGTAATGCAGCGGTCTTTACCGCTACGTCCGTTGCGTGAAAACCTCCTTAGCGAGGCTGGCGGTCTGATGACCCCCAGCCCTGTAATGAGGGCCATAGTCTTCATCATCTCTATTTATGCGCTGCTAGTATTCCTCACCATGCTATTTTGATATAGATATTCAATATTGGTTTGTATGGCTTTTGTAGTAATTAATATAAATTAGATCTTCCTCTCACTAGGACAAAGGGGTCATTAAATGTGTAATAGAGCAATACCCCAATGTAAATCAGTGTGGTTCCCGCTCCATCAAATACAAAGTTCCACCATGCCTCTAAGAGATAGGTGAACTTCTTGTTGACTGTTGATGGAGCCTTTCCAAGCACCACTTCAGTCATTGGCAGCAGCCCATCCACCACAAGGCTGTGGCCTTTTTAGCATTGGGAAACCTGCCCTATTTGGGGTGAGCGGATGTTGGGACTCCACCTACCCTGCAACCTAGACCGACCCCCTTAGACAACATGCATTTATGCATGCCTGCAATGCCTGAAATCCTTGCTGGATTAGAAGGAAGTCTTGCTGAGGACAATTGGTAACTTCGAACATTATCTAAGTGTTATTTGAATAATTTGACAACATACATCTCAGACCTTGTAACAACTGATGAACTAGATAACTATACATATTAAACACGAAAGGACCCAACAATGAGGCATGGGAAGCCCTACAGTGTCCTAAAGGAAGAAATGAACTGTGCTTCATAAGAATCCTTGACAGTTTGGCACTCAGGAAGGAGCTAAGACAGCTGCAGTCTAGAATGGATAGTCTGCACCTTTCAAGGCGTCGATAATAAGAGAGGATGGTCACCTGTGGTAAATCAGGCTAATAGATTGATAATCACCAGTAATACTCCAACCCCAATCCACACAGCGTGGATGATTAGACATCTTAGACATCTAATAGTGTGGCATTATCATGCCATCGGGGTGGGCAATAACTAATAATCCCCAAAATGTTGTATAACTCAAGAAACTACTGCAAAAATTGCTGACAGATTTCAGCAAAGTTTTTCTTTTACAATAGAGGAATATTAAGAATGGGATGCAGTTCTGGAAAACATGGGGGGTATATTTAATACTGGGGTAACCAAAGTGTGTTTTAAGTAGTCATCAGTGTAGCTCTTCATAGAGGCTATGAATTTGGTAACAAATCCTCCCGGCATTCACACATTTGACTAAAATGGACAAAGGTCACCTGCAGAGTAAGTTAGACTATAGTTCAAAACCAGCGATCGAAACTGTTGTGGGGAACCTGCAATGAGTGGTCAGAGGGACTCGGCTCCAAAGTGCACTTTGGATTTTATGGTTGCTGGAGAAATTAGTTCCATATCTGAGTAGAAAACAGTCCTTGGATCGTGGGTCATGCTTGAATATCGAGAGCAACATATATACAGCAATTAAGAAGAATCATCTGCCTCCTTGATGTTCTCCGGGTTGTAAACTTAATTTTTGCATTGAAGAGGTCTTCATTTCCAGTTCTTCTTTGTTAATATGCAAGGATTTTTTGAAAGGGCCTTGACTGTTCATCTGCATCGTTTTGGTCAATTTTAATTCGGCAGTTTGGATTTATTTCGATATTTGTAGATTTAGCCTTGGGCAGACCTATAGGTGCAATCCTCGAAAACAAAATAGGCTAAATAGAGTTTTTCAAAACGCAGCAATTTTTGTCAGCTCGTTTATCTAAATCAGTGAATATCATAACAATTTGTGGAACAAGTAATGCATTTGAATACATAAAGAAACGCTGTGGTCTGTTGACGTTAAGGATTGTGACTGGTTCTCATTTTGGTAATGGACATTTCAAAATTATTTGGGAACTATTAGACAAGACAAGTATTGGTTAAAGCATACTGCTAATAAAGATATTGAGGGTTAGTCACAACCTAGATTTTATAGTACTTTTACAGTTGAGGTAACATACTAAAAATTATTATTACAAAGCTACCTATTTTTCCTACGTGGAGACCGCCCCAACTGCGGGTATCTCCACACATGCAAGTCAACATCTTAGCAGTAAATGTTGGAGGAACGGGTAAGTGCCTGTAAATTGTTTCATGGGAAAATGGGGCATGCTGCTCCTGAATGGGCGAGGTTTAGGGAAGTTTGATAAGGGGTTTAGGGAGGACTACAGAGGAACAGACACCCATCCACAGAAAAGTAAGCCAATTGCTTTCACAAACTATGGCCCATATTGATAGGAAAATGATGGAGCCCGATACTGCGCCAAAATTTGTAGCGACACCCTCCGTCATTTTCACAATGCAAAAATTCAAGATTGTCCGTTTCGGACCCCCACAGCCCCAGAGACCGCCACCTCCCTTGGGCTAAATTTGCAGTTGGAGGGAAGTCCCAAGGCCCCTCTCGAGGAGCCATTGATGGTTCGGGGGACTACAACGCACCAAGACCAGCTCCTGCTTTATTCTGGGGTGCCCACCCTCGTCTTTGTTCCAGGGTGCCCAGTCCCCACCAAACAAAGGCAAACAAAGTCAACTTTCCACAAGAGAGAGATGTCAAACAGCTCTCCATTGTAGAAAGCAGGGTTTTCATCTGTTTCCCTGGATGCAAATATTTGTGCGGGGACGATAGATGAAAACATTGCTCCCACAAGCAGGAAGCTGCTATTACAAGCACCTCCCTGCTTAAGGGAGCATTGCCGACTCTCGCAGGATGCGGGGAGCCGGCTAGCACCACAGGGGCCTTCAGGTCCCTCCTCCCACTCTTGTCACTCTCTCTCTTTCTCTTCCATCCTATAATGGGATGGAATGGAAGAGAGAGAGAGAGAGAGAGAGAGAGAGAGAGAGAGATAGAGATTGGCATTGCAATGGTCTCTCCATACAATGACTTCAAAGAGTAAGACTTGCAAGATGTTTGGTACAAATGCTATAGTCACTTTCGGATGCAGAGTGGAACAGAGTCACTTCTGGCCTAATGGTCATGGTCTTGTGCTGTCACTAATTAGGCTGAAGATTCAAATCCTAGTATCGCTTGGCAGTATGTTTGTTTATTTGCTGGTGTTTTGACTGGTTAACCTTCCTAGTGATGAAGCATTCTCATTTCTTTCTAATCACTTGCGTGGTTTTGACTGTCATAGGTATATCTGGAAGCATCACAGTAAAGTGTCACCTATGGCCCAAAGGTTACAGTCACAGACCCTCACACTGAAAATTGAGGGTTCTACTCCAGGTGTACCTGTAGTCATTTTCCTTCTTTAATTTTTTTCAAACTTCAAAAGTTTAAGGTTCATACTGAAAGGTGATCTTGCTGTTTTTAATTGATGAATGGGGGGGTTGAGTTGTTATAGGGGTTGGGTGCAGGGCCTGGCCACAGGCAGTGGTTGGGTTGACATATAGTAATGAAAATTACTTTACGTTAAAAAAAAAAATAGCAATTCACTGAAAAAACAAAGCTTACAGGGAAGTTATAGTTAGAAAAAAAACATAGAAATTAACTAGGGTTAGGTGGTTAGGAGAGTTGGCCGCCGGATCTGACCCCAGGCCTGACCTTGTAGCCAACCCCTGCCACGCATTGCCGAAGGCATCTCTCAGTGCAAGGTTGGGTGCTTATAGGGATTTGGCCTTAGGACCTGGCCACAGGCTAGGCCCTGCTGCAAACCGCCGCCACACACGGCTGAAGACGTATAATGTATAGTATTGAAAATGACTATGCATTTAAAAAAAACATGGAAATTCAATTGTCTTGGCAGTGTGTTTGTTTATTTACTAGTGTTTTGACTGTTAAACCTTCCTAGGGATGGAACATTTACGTTTGTTTCTAATCACATACCTGGGTTGACTGTCATATGTATGTCTGGAAGCATCACAGTAAGGAATTACCTATGGCCTAAAGGGTAAGGTTGCAGACTCTCACAATGAAAGTTGAGGGTTCTACTTCAGGATTGTCCCTGGTCATTTTCCATCTTTAATTAAAAAAAGTTTAAGGTTCATATTGATAGGTGATCTCACTCTTTTTAATTGACAAATAAATGTTCTTTTACATTTTTCCTGAATTATCTCATTCTAAGCATATCATCCATCAGAGCCTAAAAAAACTCTCTATCTCTCTCCCTCTACCTTTTGCCCTCTTTCTCTCTCTCACTTTTTCTTATTCAATCTTTTTCTCCCACTAGCACACCCACTTAGACCCTTACGCACCCACTCACAGACTCACTGAGACACTCATGCACCCACTCACTGACCCACTCAGACCTTCATGCACCCACTCACAGACCCACACACTCACTCACCCACTCCCAGACTCACTCAGACTCTCACACACCCACTAACAGACCCACAGATACCCTCATGCACCCACTCACAGACCACACAAATACTGATGCACCCACTAAGACACTGATGCACCCACTCTCACATCCAGACAGACACTCTTACAGTCACACCATGGTCAACTCCCATTGCACACAGCCAAAGAGCTGTGCACAGTGTGTGGTTTGGTAGTTAGGAGAGTTGGTCGAATCCAACCCCCACTGCGCATGGCTGAAAGTTGTGCACGGCGCAAGGTTGAATGCTTATAGGGGCTGGTCTCAGGGCCTGGCAACAGGCAAGGCCTTGCAACCAACCGCCACCGCACAAGGCAGAAGGTCGTGCGCGGCGGTGGTTGGGTTAAAGTTTAGTAATGAAAATTACTATATGTTAAAAAAAATAGAAATTCACTGAAAAAACAAAGGTTACAGGCATATTATAGTTAGGAAATATAATTCATATAAAACATACAAATTCACTTAAAGAACCAAAGGTTACAGGGACATTATGGTTAGGAACAAATTTTAAATTTACCAAACTATAGAAATTCACCTATTAGAGTTATCTCAAGTAACTATAACGCGTGCCCTCGCCATGCACTGCTATTTACCCCACATAATACATTACCCATGACATCTTTGACAACATCATTGATAATATAAATGTAACATTTGCATTAAAACAATTTATCCAAACACTGTGCATGGTGGGGACGCGTGTTATAGTTACCTCAGGGCATGAGTTATAGTTACTTGGAAATAAGTTTAAAATGTGAGCCGAACTTTAAAAGTCGCTATAACCTTTGTTTTTTGTTTAAAATAAATCTTTAAGTAAATACCTATATATTATTGAAATACATTTTAATTAATTAAGGTTTAATACACTTTTAATATAATAGTATTGTAACTTTTTTTATTTGTATAACAATTATTTTACAATTATATTACATTAATATTTAATGTGAAAACATTTCCACAAAAATCTCTTAAAGTTTAATAAAGATGTTTTACTTTGTACCTTATCGCAGGAAGGTCTCCAACCCAGAGACAGAAATTTCTGCCTAAATATCAAAGTTACTCATAGTATTTGGCTTCACCCCTTTGTTTAAGGTGGTGGGCACAAGTAAGTCTAAACTTTGGGTGCTTTACACTCCCAAATGGCGAAAAACCAACACTGGTGAAGTTACTGCAAAGTGTAATAGTAAATTTACACATATACACATCTACATCTACATGTGCAAATTTAACTATTGTGAATAGGCTCTTAATGTCCCGGCTTAATTCTAACATGTGTCATTTTACCATCGGGGGATGTGACTGATGGAAATCAACTCATTCCCCTTATTCCTTACCTTATCTTTTTTGAGATATGCCACATACAGTTCTAAATTTGAGCTAGTGGTTTCTGGTGCTCGGCACCGGCACTTAATTGTCAACACCAGTGGTTGAGACAGTCTGCTAAAAGGGGGTGCTATCTGTCAAATTTAGAGATGACCACAATAACAGGTAATGATTACTTCAATGTACATTAAAAATGACTATTCCCTGCCACCAAAGCCATTCTTGTAGCTTTGGGGGGCTGAAATAGTTAGATTGGTCACAATTGTATGAGTGTGCTGGTTTGTAGTTGTGTTGTTACTGTCATGCCAGGGGAAATGTGTGGTACAAGCTGCAGTGGCCTCCTGACGAGAACCCCCTCACTTATTTTATCTAATAAATTAAGCACTGATTGCCAAAATAGTGATTTAAATTGTCAGTCAATATGTTTTGTCTATGCTTAGTCCTAAGAGAAAGCAATAGTTTTGAGACATTAACAACAAAGGGATCTTAACTAGATTGGTCTGATGGCTCAAGGGACTAATGTATCCACTGCAATGATCTGTGTTGCAACCCACGTGTGCAGATTTGAATCTAGACAAGTCCATTAGCCTTTCACCCTTCTGAAGTAGATCTAATGAGTACCATTGAAGTGGGTACAGACCCCCATGTAGTGAAAGTGTGCTTCACACAGATGACAACCTCAGTAGGAGACACCTGCGTGTTCAATATCATAAGGACCACTCGAGTAGTTCAGGTTAACACTAAAAGTATCACAATGGGTAGGCAGCCAGGCCCATGTCTGTTGGGAATCTGCTCTCTTGTTACAACATATATTCAATGAACCAGAATACGTGACTTGTTTCATCTTAATGCAGATACCACAACACCACTTCTACCCAAGGGAGGCTACTCAAAAAGTTTGGCCCATCCCACCAAAGCTTCTGACATGCTAATTAATACCCATGACGTGTGATTTGATACCTAAATGTGCTCTGGTACCTCCGTACCAAGAAGAAGCTCAGCCCTAGCTACAGTAAAAGTTTTAGTTTGATGACTGTCCAACATTTTAAATACATCACAAAATGATACTTTGATTCTCTTTAATTACTTTTAGAATTAATCTATTATGATACCACAGTTTAGATGCATAAATCAAAATGCAATAAGATACCAGCACACGATTGACAAAATGGCAAACCAATGGCTGAAAGAAGCTGGTACAAAAAAGCAGTCAATGTATATTGCAAACAATTGGTTGTGTTGTTAGCTGTGGCATGAAAACCTAGACCTAAAAAGCAATCACACGCTGGTAAACAATTACGTTATAAATAATATTTTTTTAAAATACAATAATTATTTCACAAATGAATATGTTCTGAAGACATATTTGCGTATTAATTGTTTAAATTAAGCTAACGCTGCTCCTGTGGTAGCAGGTTACAAGCAACTAACACTTACCACTCTCACATAAGTAGTAGGCCGACATAGAGACAACAGAAGGAGCAAGAATGGCTGTGCTCATAGTCAAGGGAGTAACATGTAGGCCCAACCATATGCCTCACCGGGGCATGTGATTAGAGATAGGAAAATATGTTACTTTTCTGCGTGCCAGCAGGGATGAATCAAAGAAAACGCATACAGCATACAGGGGAGCTGAGGAGCACTGTATGATAGCTGTGGGGTTCATGTCATTGAAAACCTTGGGGTTCTTAGGTCAGGTGGAAGCACAGCTGCGTCATTGATTGTTGTTGCAAGCACTGTTTTAAAAGTAAGTTTCCTGATGTATTTTACCATGTGGTGGCATCTAAGCTCTGTGGAGCACACAAAAACAGACAGAAACCTAGTGGGTGAAACACAGAGCAGACTTTCTATTTCACTCTAAGAATTTTGTACACAGCATAAACACAGGAGGCTTTAATAAATAACTGTTTCATTTACTGTTAAGACAATAGGCAGTGATTAATAGAAAGTTGGCCTATGCTAGTGCAAGAAATAGAAACACATTGGCCAGCAAATAAAAAAGTATATTCTACATCTATTGACAAATTAGCAATAGAAGCAGAGTAAGAGGATTAGAACGTGAATTAGAATCCTAGGCCAGAGGGAAAATGTTGCAACATCTCTTATGAGAGAATGGAACAGCATGTTGCCCATGTGAGTGAGTTAAACCCTCTGCTTCCTTGCTGAATACAAATTAGGGATATTTTCTGTTTAATGGTTATGGTTGGTCACTTCCAGAATTCCAGTGCATCAGTCCTTCAAAGTAATAGGGGCCAGGGAATTCAAAGTTCCAAGGGAGGATGTCTTGCCATACTTCGTATCAAGAATGTACTCAGTCAAGATATTTACAAGCTAGTATAATGTTTCACTAAATGATTGGTAGAGAATGACAATATTATGGCTTTAGGACAGAAAGGTGAATTCTACAGGACCTTCACTACCATACTTATATTGTGAGCTCAAGCCTGTGTCCAGAATCACTGAAGTGGTAGCATCCTGTGAATATATAAAAGCAAGATAAGATCTGGAAAAGGAAATATAAATATAGTTCATAATGGGATTTCAGTTCCAGGTTTAAAGATCTCCTCCTTCGGGGACCTTATGTGATGACCATAAATTGGCATCTGAGCTTCTTTATGCATTTCAATTGCCATGTTCTTGACAATGGTGGTTAAATTCATGAATGAAAGCAAAGAGAAGAAATCTTCCCAGTAGGGCCATTGTTCCAAAGCAATTAGGAATTATCAAAGTCAGATCCTTGGATCAATGTCTCTCATTTGATCTACATTTAGTACCCTTGCATCTTCAACACCTTCAGCTCCTTGGCCTCTCTCAGTTGAGCTTAAGTAGACATTCACTCATGGTCTACGGATTACACAGATGACTTTATAGAAGGTAGAATTGTCAAGACACACAGCAAGGACAATTCATCTGTTTAAGTGACCATCAAATTGGCAGACATGCAAGAATTGGTGGGTTGCACTTAGTGGTGTACTGTTGGTGTGTTTTATCCGTTACATTGTAATTCTTCAAGAATTATGCATTTTGTACTAGAAATGTCTCAAAATTATTTGAAGATTCCACAATCAAGTAGCACTGGCATGCTACATAGAGCTTCCCCAGCCTTAGGGTAATAAAGGGGCATTATATCCAGTAACAAAACATCTCCCAAAGAGTTTTATGCCATTGAATCTTTTTCTTGTGATAATTTTTCCCTCATGGGTTCTTCTTCCTTTAGGTCATTTCACAAATGGTTCTACACATCTGTTATCTGTAGGTGCACAAAAACAGCTATGTACGAGGAAACATTGTACGCTCAAAACTGATTTACAGAATTTGCAATAGCGTAGTCTTATTCTTGCAAAGTGTATCTAAGAATGAGGATTCTACAGGATTGTGGAATTGGTGTGTTAGCACATTTAGGCCCATATTTATACTTTTTTAGCGCCACATTTGCGTTGTTTTTTGACGCAAAATCAGTGCAAACTTACAAAATACAATGGTATTTTGTAAATTTGCACTGATTTTGCGTCAAAAAACGACGCAAATGCGGCGCTAAAAAAAGTATAAATATGGGCCTTAGTTGTAGTGGTGGAACTCTGGGTATTCCAGGTATGTGGCCACATAAAGTGCAGTGCACACTCCCAAATTAATAAGTTGCAGAGTATTCATGCACGTTTTCTAGCTAGTTTCCCCACAATAGAAAAACACACAACTATACTATTTTTCAGGAAAGGAAAGGGAAATGGTAAATGAGGATTGAAGGGGAAGCATGTGGAAGCATGTGGAAGCAAAACCATACCCAATATTTTAGGGGACCCCAGAATTTAGAAACCCCAATATTTTACATTATACCCTTCTCCCACTGGAAATAAATGATTAATAGAGCACTCCACCAAACATCAGTTATCGGAGTATCAAACTAATTGACTGGGACCAGTCAATAACTGAGTTCTAGATCAGAGAAAAACATTAAATAGTTTTTATTACAGGAATCTCAAAATGAAGTGATATAGAATAAATGCCATGAAGGCTCAAAGTGTAAAATTATTTGAGTAAAGTCAAAAAACTGAAATTGTTCTAAGTTTCTGTTAGCTATGTCATCCTACATGTGTTCTAGATCAGAGTAAAGTCAACAGAAATTGTTCTAAGTTTCTGTTAGCTATGTCATCCTAGATGAGTTCTAGATCAGAGAAAAACGTTAAATAGTTTTTATTACAGGAATCTCAAAATGAAGTGATATAAAATAAATGCCATGAAGGCTCAAAGTGCAAAATTATTTGAGTAAAGTCAAAAAACAGAAATCGTTCTAAGTTTCTGTTAGCTATGTCATCCTACATGTGGTCTAGATCAGAGTAAAGTCAAAAAACAGAAATCGTTCTAAGTTTCTGTTAGCTATGTCATCCTAGATGAGTTCTAGATCAGAGAAAAACGTTAAATAGTTTTTATTACAGGAATCTCAAAATGAAGTGATGTAGAATAAATGCCATGAAGGCTCAAAGTGCAAAATTATTTGAGTAAAGTCAAAAAACAGAAATCGTTCTAAGTTTCTGTTAGCTATGTCATCCTTCATGTGGTCTTCCCCAATACATTTTGCCTTCTCCCCTCCAGTTTTCTGAAATTTGTTTTTGTTGGCATTAAGACTCTGTGCACTTTACCACTGCAAACCAGTGCTAAGGTACTTGTTCTCTCTCCCTAAAATATGGTAAAAGTGGAGTACACCTGATTGGGGCATTTCGTTCACTTATAAGCCCCTATTATGTGGTACTACATATACCCAGGGGCTGTAAATTAACTGCTGATAGGGGGCCTACGGGACTCATTTTGACACCCATTACAGTCACTCATAAAAACAAATCTCAGGACTGCCATTGCAGCCTGTGGTATAGTTTCAAAACTGCTATTTCGACCTGGCAGAATAAACATTTTGCTAGGCGTAAACCTCCCTTTTCATACACAAAAGCCACCCTAATGTAGGCCCTAAACAGCCCACAGGGCAGGGTGCACTGTTTTTAAAAGGCAGGGCACGCTATTTTGTGTTTTACATGTCCTGGTAGTGCTAAAACCCTAAATCTGTTTTTCACTATTGTGGGGCCTACCTCTCCCACAGGATAAAAATGGGTTACCTTATTACACTTAATAAGTGCTTACTTGTTATTGGGAACAGGTAGGAATGCCATTGCTGGTCTCAAAGAGATTGCAATTTATAATCCTCTTTAATGGCAAAGTCAGATTTTAGTCGCAGCTCATTAAATGTCACTTTTCCTTGTCCCAATCATTTGGGCTCATATTTAACAGAAAATGATGGAGCACGACGCTGCGCCGAAATTGGCAGCACCATGCTACATCATATTCACAATGCAGGGATGCGCTATATTTATTGGAATACAGCGCACCCATGTGTTGTCCCCTGCACTGGTGCTAAATTTGCAGCCTAGCACCAATGCAGCCACCCTTGCGCCATGGTGCAAGTATAGCTACGTTGAGGGAGATATAGTTTTTGTCCAGGAAGGGACACCTTCCTACAAAAAACAGTCTTAAATGGTGATTTACTCTTCCTATGTATAGACATCTACACATAGAAAGAGCAAAAAAGTAGAAAGAGCAAAAAAGTAGGAGAAATGAAAGTATTCCTCCTCGATGCGCCCTGCTAACACCACTCCTGGGGTGGCATTACCTTTTGGCGCTGCCTCAGGTTTACGAAAACTCGTAAATCTGAGGCAGCATCAAAATGCAATGGGTGTTGCAGGGCCCTTCCCACCAGCAGCAGCAGCTGCAAACCTTTTATTAAAAAACGATAGTAAACTATGTTCATTATAATTTTTTATTAAAAGGGGTGGGACCACTGGCTGTGACAAGCATTGTGGGTGAGTGCACAGCATCCCCCCTCACTGCGCATGTATGTTTGGCTGGCTGTCTTGGGCCGACCATACACACATGCGCAGTAGGCTTTCTCCAGCCCAGCATTCTGTCTTGGTGCACCCTGGCTGAGTGCTCCCAGCCAAACTTAATGCTGCTCTGAGCAAGCAGCGTCAAGATTGGCCGCAGGGCTGGCTGGGAGCCTGAGCCTGCAGCCTACCTGCAGGGGAGGATCAGCGCAGTAGTGATGGCAGTGGTGGCAACGATGCAAGTACGTTTTTTCTTTAATTAATTCCTCCCGCCCACGTGCGCGCCACCCCACCCCTATTGCCACTGTGAGCTTCTCCTGGACTTGGGTCACATAACTGTGAATAGCTATCAGTTGGACTTTGGGTATTTCTCCCAGACAGTGAGACAAAGGAGGTGGAAGTGTTGGCAGGATGGCTCAGCTGTTCCCTGCCCCGCTTACATTTCAAAGGAATGCCTCAAGAACACTCACAAAGGTGCATGACACCTGCCTATTGTCACCCCAGACTACTTGGAGGCTTGGTCGAGGAAGGGAAGAACTTTCCACAACCAGATGTGAAGGTAACCAGGATGCCAACCCCACTTCAAAGGCTGGCACCAGATATCAATATTGGACCTCCTGAACCATCTCTTCATTACACACCTGGATCTGTGGAGTACAGAAAAATGACTACATTGCTTCCTGGAAACTGCCCTGCTGCTTGAGGCCTGCTTTGTTCTACAGAGGACTGTCCTGCTGCTTGAGACCTGTCTTGTTGTCTGTAGAGGAATATGAGACCTGTTCCTTACATCCCAGGCTAACCTGACTAAGTCCAGGAGTCAGTTGGCTGACCTCCTGTCCTGGGCTACAGGGACACAACAAGCTCCAGAGGTCTCTCTGCAAACAACCTCCAGAGGTCTCCCTGCAACTGCACAGCTGAACAGCTGCACCTGGAGCCACCTAGACCTGAAACTGGACCTGCCTGAGCCCTGATGGCCTCTGCTAGAGTGAGTCCATGATCCTCAAAAGGTACCTCACCAGGTTGTAGACCCTTGGCTGGCATCAGAGTGCACTCTTCGGTGAAGGAAGATCACATTCTGAAATTTTGGGATGTTCGTGACCATGGATGGGCCTGTTCACACTGAGACTCTGCCGACCACAATGACCATCAAGGCAAAGCTCCAGTGAACCCAACTCTTTTTGCAACGGTGACCGCTGCAACAACTGGCAATACAAGATCGGCACTTTGTGCTACATCAACAATAGCTGTAAATGGGAAGCTCCAGATGCCTGTGATGCCTGTGATCCGTGATGCAGGAATGGATCTTTGTGCTTCAGTGACGAACACTTCTGATGCCAGGCCAGCTCTTCACACTACATCCATCATGCTTTCCCTGCTCCTTGCAGCCTCCTTCACTCTGAACTGGACTCTTCACACCAGACTTTGAGAAGGTAACTTTTTCAGTGGACTCACCTATTGCCTGTGTCCAGCCCACACTCCATCGTGGACAGCTTGAACGTGTGACATTTCCCTGGTGTAACATGACCAGAAGACCACGAGTGACACTTTGCACTTTTAGGTACTATACTTACCTCAAATCTTGAAATTGAATGTCTCCAGTTCTACTGATTGGAAGTTTGTCGTTTTGGTATCATTTTATTTCTTAAAATGTACTCTATTTTGCTTAATTGGTTTGGAATTGTTCTTGTGTTGTGTCATCAGTGTATGACTGTTTGAGTGCTACATAGATACTTTACACAGTGCCTCTAAATTAAGCCTGACTGCATTTGCACCAAGTTACCAGAGGGGTAAGCACAGGTTAATTTTGTGACTTATGTGGTTCATCTTGGTAGGGATGAGGCTGTTGCTTAAAGAGGGTGCTACACACCCCTCAGTCAAAATACCAGTTATCTACAGTCCCAAATGTGTAGCACAAATCAACAAAGGTTCTGACAACATCCCTATTAGCATCCAGGAAAGCTCAGACACCACCAAAATCAAGTGGTTCTTATACATAATTCTTGCATAGAACATTATCTAAAAACACAGCTTCATCATGGCATCATGCAATGTAACAATTATTTGGCAAATCAGGATAATTTGCACTAACAACATTATGGGGGTCATTCTAACTTCGGCGGGCGGCGGAGGCCGCCCGCCAAAGTTCCCCCGCCAGAATACCGCAGCGCGGTCAAATGACCGCCGCAGTAATTCTGACTTTCCCGCTGGGCTGGCGGGCGACTGCCAAAAGGCCGCCCGCCTGCCCAGCGGGAAAGCACCAGCAACGAGGAAGCCGGCTCCGAATGGAGCCGGCGGAGTTGCTGGTGTGCGACGGGTGCAGTTGCACCCGTCGCGATTTTCAGTGTCTGCTAAGCAGACACTGAAAATCAATGTGGGGCCCTGTTAGGGGGCCCCTGCAGTGCCCATGCCAGTGGCATGGGCACTGCAGGGGCCCCCAGGGGCCCCACGACACCCGTTCCCGCCAGCCAGGTTCTGGCGGTGAAAACCGCCAGAACCAGGCTGGCGGGAAGGGGGTCGGAATCCCCATGGCGGCGCTGCTTGCAGCGCCGCCATGGAGGATTCACAGGGGCAGCGAGAAGCCGGCGGGAAACCGCCGGCTTCCCTTTTCTGACCGCGGCTTTACCGCCGCGGTCAGAATAGCCCCAGAAGCACCGCCAGCCTGTTGGCGGTGCTTCCTCCGTCCCCTACCCTGGCGGTCTCGGACCACCAGGGTAGGAATGACCCCCTATATGTTTTCTCTGTCCCATTTCTAAGAAAGCATCCTGATTTTTCACATCACTGTCATTCTGAGATGGTTTTAAGAAAATATGCAAAATTTAACAAAGACGATTCAAGAATGTGCAAGACTGAACCGAGCTAAGAGAACACAGCGGAAGGGATATTGAAAGTTGGAAGCTATCTAGAACGCTAATGGTTTCATTAATAAGCCTTTGTATTCATAACATTACATTAGCTGTCTGCGCTCTTGCACAGCCAGTGGCATGAGAAAATGCACGGGGACCTGCTGGGAAGCAGTGAATGCAGGAGTGGAAAACAGAGAGCAACAGCATCCATTTTATCCAACATGGAGTTTTCACCAAAATGTGGGATAGCTAATCAACTGCATACATTCCAATTCGCCAAAATGTGGAATAACGTATCAACTGCATACATTCTAATTCTTCATTTGCATATTGGATACAGCATCAAGATCAATAATATTCAATGTTATTTGTTACGCAAAAATATGAACTTTAAGAACACTTTAACAGAGTTTCTCTACTCAGAAAATAGCTCCTTGTAGAGCAAGTAAGTTAAAAGTGCAAATGCACATTTCAGAACTAATTTGTGTTGCTGTTTACACCTGATTGGAAACCTGCAAGCATAAGTATTGCTCTTTTATTGCCCCCTGAAATCAATCAACTTTAAAGATTATCTGGAGTAAAACTGAAATCTAGATTTTTCTAGTCTCATGACGGAAAGTCTTAATTTTATCAAAGACACGGAGGCGAGTATTATACGTTTCTTTTCTTACTTTAATGAATAGCAGCAGTCAAGAAACATACTACGATTCCCAGAAGGCAAAGGAACAACAGCCAATGGGAATAGAAATGTAGTCCAAACAGTGTACACCAATCACAAGTATGCAGAGGCATTGTGACATCACTTGACTGCGAACAGCCCTCTTTTCTTGCGAGAGAGTGAATGAAAGTTAAACAATGGAACGATAGAAAACAGAATAAGAATTGCCATAATAAAAGACAACACATCGGAACAAAAGTTCAAAATCCAAGGTAGTCAGGACAGGTTCCGGTAGGTAGTTCCAGCGGAAAGAGCAGCTTGAAGAGTAGACAACCAAGCTGAGGTCCGAGACTTAAGTGGAAGCTTGAGTGATGGCCAGCGGTGCTGAAAGAAGGGAGGGAAAGATAAAAAACGAAGTTACTAGAACAGGAGAGAAAATACTCGCCTACGTGTCTTTAATAAAATTAAGACTTTCCGTCATGAGACTAGGAAAATCTAGATTTTATGACAAGACCGGAGGCTCCTATTATGCGAGTTTAAAGCATATTAATTACATCCAGAGACACATTATTAATAGGTTTACAGTAAAATACTCTAAATACATTGTCATTAGACCAGTCTGGAGATTTAAGAATATCTTCTAATCGGGAGCCCGCCCAGAATGCCTTAGAAGCCATAGCTCCTCTGGAAGAATGGGCTCCCAACATAGAAGTATCTATGCCCGCCAGCGACATTAACCATTTGACCCACCTGGCTAGGGTAGCAGCCGAAACAGGAGAGTGGGGTTTTCTGAATGAAATCAATAATTGGGAATGAGAAGAGGATCTTAAATCTGCAGTCTTTAGTTCATACGCTTTTAGACATTGTCCAACACATAATTTAGGATGATCAGGAAAATATGGATAAAAAACAGAAGATAAATTGGTCTTGGTTCGGCGAAACACCTTAAACAACACCCCTGTAGGTGTAAATTGTCTATTAGAAATATCCAATGCTTTAATATCTGAGATACGTTTTATAGACACTAGGCACAGTAACATGGTCAGTTTTGCAGGTAACATTTTTAACGAGAGCATGGAATTATCAGGCCATGACAGAATAAATTTCAAAACAATGTTAACATCCCATAAATGACTGTATTTAGGTAAAGGAGGATTGGAAAATGTTACTCCCTTTAATAAGCGGCAAACCAATGGATGTTCTCCCGCCGGTTTTCCATTGACCGGTACATGGTTGGCAGAAATAGCTGATCGATATAGGTTGATTGTGCGGAAAGCTTTGCCTTTAATGGCCTAGGCCGCTAAAAAGTTGATGATATAAATCAAATCCGCTGAAAAGGGATCAATGTGTTTTCCCAGACACCAGCTGTGCCAAATAGCCCAGGCTGATGTATAAGCCTTTTTTGTGCCTGGGGCTCAGGACCGGGAAATGTATTGTGAAGCCTCTGTCGAAATGCTCTGGAAAGATTGAGATTGCCCGAAATTTTCCATGCTGACAGGGTTAATAAATTGTCCATTATGAGAGGATGCGATCGGCCTAGAGGATCTAGAAGTAGATCCGGGATGGAAGGAATCAAAATCGGGAAATCTATTGAAAGTTCTAGAAGAGCTGGGAACCAGGTTTGAGATTGCCAAAAGGGGGCTATGAGAATTAAAGAGGCTTGTTGACGTCTGACATGAGCTAGGACTCTGCTGATCATGAGGAAAGGGGGAAAAGCGTAATTGAGAGAGAGGGACCAGTCCTGTAAAAAGGCATCTGATGCCAAGGCCAATGGATCTGGACGCCAACTGTAAAATTGAGGAAGGTGGGCATTGAGGCGAGAGGCAAAAAGGTCGATTTGTAAAGGGCCCCATTTGTTGTGAACGATGTGGAATTGGAGAGTGCAGTCTCCAGTCGCTTGAGTCGCGAAGGTAACGGGAATGCCAATCTGCCACTAAATTCTGAGAGCCCGGAAGGTATTCTGCATGAACCGAAATGTGGTTTGAAAGGCAAAATTCCCAAAACCCCTTGGCTAATTCCACCAGAGGTTTGGATCTTGTGCCCCCAAGATGATTTATATATCGTACTGCAGAGATGTTGTCCATTCTGAGGAGAACGGCACAACAAACTCGTTTTTTTACAAGGCTTCTGATCGCAAAGGAGCCTGCAAGCATCTCTAAACAGTTGATATGCATTTTGGACTCCTCTAACGACCATGTGCCTCCAGTCGTGATTGGTCCACACCGGGCCCCCCAGCCGGAACGGCTTGCATCTGATTCAAATACTAGATCTGGGGCTGATGCAAAGATAGTCCTTCCGTTCCAGGCCTCTAAATGGTCTATCCACCACTGAACTTCTGTGCGCAAATCGACGTCTAATGGAATGATATCTGCGTAAGAGAGGCCTTTTCTCAAGTGATGAATTTTCAGCCTTTGAACGGCTCTGTAGTGGAGAGGGCCAGGGAAAATGGCTTGAATGGAGGAGGAAAGGAGACCCACAATTCGCGCTAGCGTTCTGAGAGATATCTGAGAGCTGCGCAGGACTTGAAGTATTTCTGATTTTATTGTCTTGATCTTTGCAGATGGAAGCAAAAGGGAGGCGGAGATTACGTTTATTTGGAAACCTAAGAATTCTATAATTTGAGAGGGGGTCAGAATAGATTTTTCTCTGTTTATGATAAAACCCAAGTCTGAAAGGAGTGAGCATGTGAGGGATAGGTGAGACAGAAGGGATTGAGGCGACTGGCTCATTATTAGGATATCGTCGAGGTAGATAATGAGACGGACACCTTGGGCTCTGAGAAAGGCTACCACCGGTTTCATGAGTTTGGTGAAACACCATGGGGCGGAAGAGAGACCGAAGGGTAGAGAGGTAAAATGAAAGTACTGGTCTGACCATTGGAATTGAAGAAATTTCCTTAAATGGCGGCTGATTGGAACCACTAGATACGCGTCTTGGAGGTCCAATCGCACCATCCAATCCAGTTGAAGAGGAGTATCTCTGAGATGGAGGATAGTTTCCATCTTGAAATGGTGATAAACTACAAACTGATTGAAACTCTTTAGGTTTATCACAGGCCGCATTTTTTTGTTTTTCTTGAGAACTAGGAAAATTGAACTTGTGAAGCCTGTTGGATCGGGAAGGGTAAGAGCGATGGCTTGTTTTTGCAATAGAGATTGTACTTCTGAAGTAATGAGGGAAGCCATCTCTGCGGAAAAACAAGGAAGAGGGGGTAACTGGGTCTGAATAGGAGTTGCATAAAGTTCTATGGCGTAACCTTGAACAGTGTGTAGAATCCAAGGATCTGCCGTGATTTCCAACCACTTTGGTAGGAAAAAAAGGAGACGTCCTCCTACAGGTATAGAAGAAGGAATAAGACTTACTAGGTTGAGGAGAGGCTCTCGAGTTTCTGAAGCGTCTGGAACGGAAACCTCTTGATCGTTGAGGGTAAAATTGCGGCCTATACTCTTGGTAGGGCGCGTTGTGGTATCCTCTGGAACCTTGGTAGTAGTACGAACGGCCGGCAAAGCGGTTCCTGCCTCTGCCAGCCCTTGCAAAAACCCGCTGGGCAAACATCTTCTTTAGAGATTGCTGGGCTTTATCCAGCGACGTGAAGGTTGAGACATACTTACTCAAGTCTTTGATAAAAGACTCCCCAAATAGAGCACCGTCTGTGCGAGTTTTAGGTTGGATGGTTGCCAGATTGACCAGTTTAGGGTCGAGTTTTAGTAGTAGACCCTTACGTCTCTCATGTGTAAGAGCAGAATTTGCATTTCCTAGCAGGCAAAAGGAACGTTGAACCCACAGGGTAAGCTCTTTGGGATCGATGAAAGAGCCAACGATTCTAGCTGCTTCAGCAATATCAAAAATTTGAATTAGTGGACCCATAATGTCAAGTAGTTTGTCCTGGCAAGAGGCCCACGCCTTGTCCACTCCTTTGCGTGGATCTTTGCCTAATTTTGTGAAGAAGGTCAAAAGGGGTTGATCAATAGAGGGAGTAAGGGAGAGATTACCGGAGAGGGAGGGGCGAGGACACTCAGGGGCATATTTATACTCCGTTTGCGCCGGAATTGCGTCGTTTTTTTTTACGCAATTCCGACGCAAAACTAACTCCATATTTATACTTTGGCGTTAGACGCATCTAGCGCCAAAGTCCATGGAGTTAGCGTCATTTTTTTGCGTGGACACCTACTTTGCGTTAATTATATGCAAGGTAGGCGTTCCCGTCTAAAAAATAGACTCCGAGGCATGTGCGTCGGATTTATACTCCCGGGCAAAATTCACGCCCGGGAGTGGGCGGGTCAAAAAAAATGACGTGCGGCCGCTTTTGCGCCGTTTTTTAGCGCCTGCAAAAGGCAGTCGTTAAGGGACCTGTGGGCTCTGAAGGAGCCCAGAGGTGCCCTCCCATGCCCCCAGGGACACCCCCTGTCACCCTTGCCCACCCCAGGAGGACACCCAAGGCTGGAGGGACCCATCCCAGGGACATTAAGGTAAGTTCAGGTAAGTTGAAAAAAAAAAAATGTTTGTGGCATAGGGGGGCCTGATTTGTGCCCCCCTACATGCCACTATGCCCAATGACCATGCCCAGGGGACAGAAGTCCCCTGGGCATTGGCCATTGGGCAAGGGGGCATGACTCCTGTCTTTGCTAAGACAGGAGTCATTTCTATGGGGGTTGGGAGTGAAAAAAAAATGGCGCAAATCGGGTTGAGGCGAAAAAATTGCCTCCACCTGACTTGCCCCATTTCTTGACGCCCAAGCCCCATATCCCCCTACGCCGGCGCTGCCTGGTGTACGTCGTTTTTTTTAACGCACACCAGACGGCGACGGCGGCTAACGCCGGCTAACGTCATTCAATAAATACGGCGCCCGCATGGCGCTTCAGAATGGCGTTAGCCGGCGCAAATTTTTTTGACGCAAAACTGCGTTCTAAACATTCTAAACCAAGCGCCTGGTCCTTAGTAAGTAAACTTACAATGGGACGCTTATAGGTCGATGAACCTTTTGATTCACATGGAGTATCCTAGCTAGGCTAATGGTAGTCACACTAATACTTAACACTCAATTCAATAACACTAGTTATCAACATTATTGAAACAGAAACATAAATGAATAACCACAACTCACTATACGTTTTAGTAGTTTTATTCCCCATTAGTTGCAATACTAATTCATGAAAATTAGTTCAACTTTATTTTGTCATCAAATCCATATTAATTCATTAGAAGGCGCAAAAACATAATTGAATCAAAACCTGCATCAGAGTACATTCTAAAGCAGTAGCATAAATCAATAATTGAATCAGGGATGAATAAGTCAACATGAGTAGCAGAGTTCAGCAAATCAGCCCGTCGAACATTTGTCACTGTATATGTCAATGTCTTAGAATAGGAACCTAATTTACTCAGATTAGCATTAGCATGTGGGACTTCATGCGAAAACAGTTTAGAACATGAATTTGGAAAACATCTAACTAACAGAAAACTATTTACAAAAAACATGCACACAGCGCAGTTGGTACCTAGAAAGAAAAGGCACAAAAGTTAATTCAGTCACATTGTCATATCTACCTATCCACGATATGGATCAGCAACAAAGTCAGTCTTCGTCTTCAGGTCATCAATCGATCAGCATCTCATTAGGCTCTCAAGACCATGTGCCCAATGACAGAATCTCGAATCTCTTCGATCTCGTAGTCTCTCTCTCACTCACTGGACATCCGCCTAACATCTGAACTCTCCCCTTCTGTCATGTCATTATATCAAAGTCGCCCAGACTATCCTCCAATTCCTAATTGGTCAATTAATCACACAATCTTGCATTATCCAATAGTCCTTGTATTCCCAATCTATGAATTCTAACATTACACAGTTCCCATGTAGTTGAATGGTTCACTTTATGACGTCCTCATCATCCGGCTCGTGAGGTATCAAAAAAGTGCATCTTCTTCTCCAGTCGTGTCTCCATTGTTCAAATCCTGGGAAAGTACACGCTGAATGCTTAACATAGTCCTTGATATAAGTTCTGATTCTCTCATCTCCTGTCCTTCGATTCACGTATAGGATTTTAGCTGAGCAGATTTTATTAAACAACGAGCCGTTCATGGTCATTTCAGCACATCAGCATTTCTACATTGAGCGTTAATATTTGGCTTATGTATGAGGCCTAGCAAATCTAGGGCACCAGGCCACTACTTCGGCTAAGTATAAGGCAAAACATACGTAATATATTTCATATGACATATTTACCACATTTTTTTCAATACGTTTTTCTATATTTCATACATATTCTTCATTTCATTAGTACATTTGTGAATCTTGATGATCACTCTTCGAGAGCACATTTTCAAACGTGCACATTATTTTTCTACATTCATTGATTTCTACAATTTTTCTTTTGTTTAAAAAGGTATTAATACCTTTTAATTCATATATTTGCTCTAGCAATCCCTCCTCTGATGACTAAATATGTCATCACATTACTTTACCATCAATAATTTTCACAGCTCAGTTTCTTCAGCATTTCGCCTTCTCCTCAAATCTTCCCTATAAATTATTTCTCTGTTTCATTCTTCCCTCCTCTGATTATTTTTAGACCTTTTCAATGTACTCTTTTGACACAACTTACATGAACCCCATAATCCTAATATGCAAACAATCACAATGAAGATTCCCTACATGATTTTTAATAATATCCCATTTCAAATGTTACTAGGCCAATTTCCCACTGAAACAAATCCTTTTCCAACCTTTTCCCAAACACCTGGTCCCTTCAATTCCTTCAAATCCTTACTTTATTTAGTCAGGTTAGTAAGTAAGGGCCAGATGTATCGGGCTGTTTTCAACTTGAAAAATGCTATTTGGTATGTACAGACCGATTTTGGCAATTCTGTAATTTATTTACCGAATTGCAAAAAGGGTTTTAGATTTGCAATCAGGAAGGGGTGTTCCCTTCCTAATTGCAAGTCGCAGTCCCATGTACAATAGTTTTGTGACTGTGAATGCGGTCAGAAAATAATCGCAGTTAGCACTAGTTTCAAACTGGTGCTAACCCATTCGCAAACTGGAAGGGGTCCCCACGGGACCCCTTCCCCTTTGTGAATGGCAGCGAAAATATTTTTTGAGAGCAGGCATTGGTCCTATGGACCACTGCCTGTTTTGAAAAAATGAAAAGAAAACTTTTCATGTTTTGTTTTTGAAATGCATCCCGTTTTCCTTTAAGGAAAACCGGCTGCATTTAAAAAAAAAAAAACGATTTTATTTAAAGGCTGCCACAGACATCCATCCCTTTGAGGGCGGCCATTCCCAATGGGGTCGCAAATTGCGACCTACCTCATGAAAATTCATGAGGTAGGTCATTTGCGACCCCATTGGGAATCGCAAACAGTGTCATTGACACTGTTGTACATCAGGTTTTGCGAGTCGCTATGACTCGCAATTTGCGAGTCGCAAAACCTGAATTTCGTACATATGGCCCTAAGTCTCTTATCTCCTTACTATTGTTAGGTATATAAGAACAACAATGCCTAGAGTTAATCATTTTACAGACTCTGCCGTCCTTCGCTAGAAGGATGTCTAAAGCAAGATGATTTTGAAGAGTCATAGCTCTATCTGCAGCCAATTCAGTATCTATCAGGAGTATTGACTCTGTAAAATTTGTCAACATGTTATCCACAATAGTAGACAACTTTCGTATTTTGATTGAATTCAAAATAACTCCCAATGAAGGAATCACCGCATTAAATATATCTCCCGCAACTGCAGAAGAGGATTCCTTCCTCTCTCGTTTAAAATGTAATTCAGTCAATTTCAGAAACTTTTTCAAGTCATCTATCTGATAAATCTTTGGTAAAACTATTCCCAAATAACATGTTCCATACCACCCTCTTGAAAGACAGTAATAAGCATTAAGTCCACAAATATAATAGATTGCTGGAATCGCAGGGTCCTGACCACTCAACATAAAGGTCCATTTACTCTGAAACAAAAATACATGCCTACAAATAAAGTGTCAGTGCGTGATTTTGGCCTATATATACAAAGCTTCCCTACATGTAATGAATCTAAAGCTAATTTCCCTCGAGTTTTAATTGCAGTGTAAGCATAATCATTCTTGTAAGTCCTTTTCTCTAAGCCTTTTTCTAATTTCTCCTTTAATACCTTTCTGCTATCGTCAGTATGCCCTTAAAAGCTTTTCTCTAAAGGTGTAAGCAAGCATGTGAGATTATTCTTGTGTGTATATGCCGTTCCAAACGTTAGTGTAGGCTCAAAGAATCCCGTAACCAATACTACATCATGATCCTTAGCTACTCTACTTAAATACCTAATAATAGGAACAAACAAAAACACTACATTGTAGTTAGAGTAATAATGCTGTACATACTCTTGATCATAGAACCTTGTTAGTAGCAGACTACAGCTTATTCCGTATGTTAGTGGAAGACTGTGGTACATATCTCCCTCCTCAACCGATGAAGGAATTTGCGTACACACAGGACAATCGCTTGCATCCATCGTCTCAACATATTCACCCAACAAACGATAGAAGACATTAGAAGAAAGCTCTCACAGAGCATTAGTATAGTCATGCAATTATTTCTCATCTAACTTAAACTTCTCTAATGCTGTTAGTGTATTAGTTTCAAAAGCAGTAGTATGGATGGCTCCTCTTGCATCAAAAACAGACATACCTACAATCAATACAAGAAACAAAATCCCACACATAATCGTCAATCCAATGCGCATATATTTACAGCGCCTGGCATCCCTAACTTGATTATTCAACTCAGCCATGATCTGTATGGAATCAGAAAGCAGAAGTAGTTCTTATAATGTGCAGCAAAATTAAAAAAATAAAATAAAATGTGTTTCTCGCGGTTCAGTCTCACATCCAGGAACCCTCTTTACTTTGTCAAAATCGATTAGCAGCTTGTCACCTCCGATTTTAATGTCAAATCAGGTACTCAATGTCTCTTCCAGTTTATTTTCAACAGTCTTTTTAAGTTATTTCAGACTGGTTCAACAATTCAGCTCCTTGTTCACCTTCAGGTTACATCAAAATACTGACTCGGCACCTCTCTATCAAAACAAAAGGACATAAACTTGTGTTGCCTTAGTAGTTGCATATGCCCATTCAGGATCTGTGTATCGTCGACTTTCTATTCTCTTTCTTTTCAACTTCTTATCACCACTTAGTTCTCCTTCACTCAATTCTTCTTTCCTTGTAGTGTCTTCTTCTTCCTCTTATGTTTCATTTATGACCACTTCCTTTCTTTTCTCTACTTGCGATTCAGGCAAATTATCTCCTTTTCTCAATATTCTTTTCAGAATTGGACTCTTCTCCTTCTCTTTCTCTATAGTGTTTTCTCTTGATGGACCTGCAACAAGCTCAGGAGGAGTCAGATCACTTTGATCCGTCTCAACTCTTTCCCCTTCTTGGTCTGTCACTTGCTCTGTCTTTTTCTCAGCAGAGTCTGCATCTTGGAGAACTCCTGCTGTATCCATTGAGATTGATTCTTCCGCACCCTCCTGTAATTCTTCTCTTTCGTCTATTACAGGGATAATAGAACCATCTTCCACAACCTCTTGTTCAATTTCAGGCTCTCCTAGTTCTTTTTCTGGTTCAGATGCCGCAACCTGTTTCACCGTTGTTGGTGCTCTCAACAACGCTTCTTCATGATCTAGTGGACATGCCACTTTCTTTGTATGACTCACAGGAATCCAGTTCGGGAGTCCTGCACACTTCACAGCTGTCATAGTTGTTAGGACCACCTGGTAAAGCCCTCTCCAGCATGGCTCTAAACACGTCTTGTCAACATGTTTTCAGACAACGACCCAGTCGCCGGCTCTCAGATTGTGCCCTGGATCGTGGATGGGTGGCAGGGTAGTGGCTTCCACCTGCTGAGAGAAAGAGCGAACCACATCAGCCAGACCTTTGCAGTAGTCCAACACCATATCATCTGTAATATTTACAAGTGCATTGGCTGGAACTGTGGTAGTCTCATTGCTCTGCCAATAAGGATCTCGTGAGGCAATAGCCCTGTCTTCCTGTCAGGTATATTTCTCATCAACACCAAAGGCAATGCATCTGGCCATTTCAGATTTGTAGCTGCACAAATCTTAGCAGTCCTTGATTTCAGGGTACCATTCATCTGTTCCACTAGTCCTGAGGCTTCAGGGTGATAGCTAAAATGCAACTTCTGCTCAATGTTTAGTGCTGCACACAAAAGCTTAATCACTTTGTTATTGAACATTCCCCTATCTGATTCTAAAGAGATAGGAAATCTGAACTGTGATATCAACTCTCTAAGCAACAGCGTTGCTACTATGAGGCTATCGTTCCTTCTTCTGGGGTATGCTTCAATCCAGTGACTAAAAATGCACATAATCACCAACACGTTCTTCAGGCCTCCACACGCAGGCATCTCAATAAAATCCAGTTGCATTCTGCTGAATGGACCCTCTGCTCTTCCAATGTGGCTCAAATTCACCACTGTCCCTTTTCATACATTCAGTTGTTGACAGATTATACAGCGATGACATTCTGCTTCTGCTGCCTGCCTAAACATAGGATTGAACCAGTCAATTTTGAACAAATGTACCATGGCATCCCTCCCAATGTGTGCCAGACCATGATAATACCTTGCCATTTGTGACAATAAGCTATTTGGCAGGACCATTTGACCTTCTTCGGAAACCCGTATCTCATCAGGCCTTTGAACACATTTTAATTTGGACCAAAGTAATTTCTCTTCTTTCTCAGCATTATTTTGTAGTGTTTTCAACTTTTCGAAAGTATCAATCACCCTTAATGCAAAACCCATACATGTATTATCTTCTTCTGACATCAGTTCCCACTTCTCTTTGAATGATATACAGTTCAATACGTAAAACCTTGCGACATGATCCGCATATCCACGCAATCCTGTGTTTTTAGATGTGCACTGCATTTCACCACAGCGATTTCTTCAGTCAACTTTATAGCATACAGCAACTTCTTTATCCTTTTGCCATTTCTCTGGTGAACCAGTAGAGGTCAGGATACCTCTTTGTGACCACAATTGACCAAAATCATGAACAGTTCCACATTGGCTATCTGTGTCGATGGTGTCTCTCAATCTTGCAGACACATGGCATGCTCTACTAAGAGCAACCAGTTCTGCTACTTGTGCAGAGTATACACCTCAAATCCAGGAGGCTTCTAAAGTACCTGTAATTGAGCACACAGCGTAGCCTGCTCTCGTGTCCCTGTAGCATCTCTGAGACATGTACCATCAACAAAAACAATTTGATCATTTTCCTCTAGTCGTGTATCTCTGATATCATGTCTTGGTTTTGTGCACAACTCAGTTACCTCAAGACAATCATGCTCAATGTCTTCTTCCTTTTCAATTTCAACAGTATCACTTGGAAGTAATGTTGCCGGGTTCAGCACTGTACACCTTTTTAATGTTACATTTGGAGCACCTAGAATGCTCGTTTCATACCTTGGCAGTCTGGCACCAGTCAAATACTGTGTTTTTGTCCTTGTCAGTAAAACCTCAACCGAGTGAGGTACCATTACCGTCAGAGGGTATCCCATCACTACTCCCTCGCATTGTGAAAGGCTTTGACTAACTGTGGCAACTGCACGCAAGCAACCCGGTAAGGCTGCTGCAACTGGGTCCAAGGTAGCTGAAGAATAGGCTACTGGGCTATAAGCACCTTCATGGACCTGTGTCAAGACAGACAAAGACAAGCATCACGTTCATGATAAAACAATATGAATGGCTTTGTGTAATCAGGCATTCCCAATGCTGGAGCCCTGCACAAGCTCTCTCTCAACTCAGTAAATGCTTTCACGTGATTCTAGTCTAGTGTAATGGGATCTGTAACATCCTTATGTGTCAGCTGCTGCAACAGTTTGACAATCTCAGCAAAATTTGGAATCCATTGACGACAATAACCTACCATTCCCAGAAACATCCTGACATCTCTCTGTGAAGTCGGAGGACTTCTCTGCAGTATCATTGTAATCCTTTCTCTGGAAATTCTCCTTGACCCTTTCTCAATTTGGTGTCCCAAATATTTCACTGACTTCTGACAGTACTGTAATTTACATGGTGACACTTTATGTCCACATTTCCCCAAATTATTCAATAGAGCAATTGAGTCATACTTACACTCGTCCCTCGTTTAGAAAGAAATGAGTAAGTCATTAATGTATTGCACCAGAGTCGATTGGTATGGCAATTCCAATGACTCCAAATTATTTTTCAAAATCTGATTGAACAAGGATGGTGACTCCGTGTACCCTTGAGGAAGCGTGCACCAGCTGCAGACTCTGTCTAGGAATTTGAAACTAAAATGAAACTGACTATCCTCATGAAGAGGCACAGAAAAGAAAGCTTGTGACAAATCAACCACTGTGAACCATTCTGCATCACACGGAATCTGAAACAATATTACTGCTGGGTTTGGCAACTCAGGACAACACTTTATCACCATGTCATTCACCTTTCGCAAGTCTTGCACAATTCACACTTTCCCCCAAGGTTTCTTCAAGCTCATTATCTGTGAACTACATGGACAACTCAAAACCTATTTCAATACCCCTTGTTTCAGAAAATCTCCAATTATCGGTGCTACTTTCATCAGAACATCTTGTGCCATGTTATACTGTGGAAGCTGTGGGAACACTACATTTGACTTCAAAGTGAGCTTAATCGGCTCCACTCCCTTGATCAAACCCACTTCCTTACCCGTCAGGTCCCACATGTTTTCTTGCACGGTTCCCTGCAAATCTGCATGCAAATCTATCACAGTAAACATCGGGAAAAACTCAATCAACGGGTACTCTTCATTAGTGTTTCATTCTCAGTTTCAGGAGTTTGTTCTTATTCATCATCACTATTTGTCTGGACCTCTATTCCAGCAGTTGAAAAATGTATCAAACATTGGGTCTTGCACAATAAGTCCCTTCCCAATAGGGATACTGGACTTGAATCACATACTACAAACGTATGCAGTCCCTGGCAATTGCCAATCTCAACCTGTACTGGCTCTGTGATCAGATTTATCAACTGTCTATTCATTACCCCTACAACCTGAACTGTTCAACCTGAAAGAGGTAAGTTTGGAACATCTGCATTTTTAACTGTAGACGGTGTAGCTCCCATGTCCACTAGAAATGAGACCCTATAATCCATCATCTTTCCTCTCACAAAGGGTCCTCGATGATCTACTTCTAATAAAGCTGCAAGCACACGTGGCTCCTCATCCGAACTATCACACATCCATTTGTCGTTTATTTCATTCTCGCTATGTAATGGGAATTGGTGCACTGTATCACTATTTCTGTCTTGTCTCTGACCTGTGACCTGCTGAGTAAGCATCATCTGTTGTTGTTCCATCGGGGCTTGAGGTATCTGCATTTGCTGTCTAGGTACCATAGGAACCTGCTGCTGCATTGGTTGCAACTGTCATTTGTGCACGAGGCATTTGCACCTGCTGCATGGGTTGAAAATTCTGCACCTGATTCATGCTATTCTGAAAATTCATATTAAATACTCTCATTCTAGGGACTTTTTCAGTTTTAAATGTAGTGACATCACCACTTTGCTGAACCACACCATCCTGCACCATCATTGGACACTCCCGTTTCTAATGTCCTATGTTTCTGCAAAGATGACATGGTAACATCTTTTTCATCCCCTGCACGTCATTCTAAACCACTACAGTACTCAAATCCGCTTAGCGATTCATATTGATTCCACGTCCTCTACCTCTTACCTGAGGTTGGAACATAACAATTCCCTGCTGCTGTGGTATCTGCTGCACAAAAACTTGCTGCACTCCTGTTTGCTGCCTTAATCTGCATCACCATTGCTTTCGCCTTCAACTTCTTCTGCTTCAATTCCATCTCGCCACTACAGTACAAACTGCAACACCTCGTCAATTGGTTTTGCTTGCCAACAAATTAAATGACTCTTAATCATCTTACCTATTTTAGGTCTCAGTCCTTCTACAAACCTGAACACAAAGTGGAACATCTCCTTTACTTCCTGTACTGTCCTGTCAATTCTCTGCCAGTCAATATTTTTAGGCGAGATTCTCGTCTTTAAGAACTCAATCACCTTATAATAATGTTTGATCACTTCAGGTGATGGTGCACCTGTAACTCTATCTCTTTCTGGTTCACTCGTCGGTGAATCTACTGCTCTCTTGCATTCAACCCACAAATCAGCTGGAACCACTATCTCCAACAGATTATGAAAAGTCTTCCCACAGACATTTTGAAAGTTTCACAAATCTATCTGTCTGCTGGTACCACTCAACCGGTTTCTCCCTCAGCTTTGGATAATCATTTGTGAATGACAGACTATCACTCCTGTGCCAGGCAACATGAACAAACTGCCCTCCTGGAATTTCCCTCATTGGTAAAAATTTTACTGGATCCTTTTCTTTCTAAACACTCTCAGACCCCTCTTGTGAATCTCGTTTCCATTTATCCTTTTTCTTTGCCCATCTGCCTTCCCATTTTTCCAATGCTCCCCAGATCTGAGCACTCTGTAATAGTTATTTAAGATGTGCTTTCATCCCAGCCAATCTCATGTGTTCAAAATCTTTTGCTTCAAAATCTAACCTGTAACTCCTTTTCAAGCGCTTCATTTTCTCAATTTCTATGTCATGCTTCTCTGCCAAATCTGCCAATTTCTGATGTATCTTGCCCACTTCTCTCGTAATTCTTGGACACAAGTATCTCAGCTCTTCTTCAGTATAGGATTCTAACCTATTCATTTCCATTGATCCCTCAACTAGTTCAGTTATTTCTGTAGCCAGCTTCACAGGATCAATCTGCTCTTCACCCTTAGATGTGTTTCGTGGAGTATTCAAACTGTCTAACCACTCATTTAACTGCTGTGCTGTCAATCCCTGTAATGAAACATTACTTGTATTCGGCAATGGCACCTTTTGTAGCACTGCACCTGGAGTTTGCGAGGGTCAAAAGCTGCAGGCTCTGATTTACACTCAGGTCATTTATGGTATCTATGGCAAGTGGACTAAGGTCCATTAATGATCTAGATCCCTCAAAGATCTGACCCATGGACGAAACCACCTGCACATGTTCTCTCTCACCCCCATCCTCGCGAGGCTTTGTGACATTTCATCCTGTTCTCCTGTAATTGGCTTTTTCTGCGCAAATAATGGTACAGCTGGACCAACAGTAATTGGCAACAATATTGCATCTGGCGCCGCTCTGACACCCGCATTTTGTGGAAGTGCTACTCCCATGCTCTGATTCATCACTGGTGTTACATCTGACTGTGTCCCTGTCATTCGTGTGAACTTCGGCAAACCCTGTTGCTGTGCCTGAGGCATGAACATTGGAGTCGGCTCAGTCTGAACTAACATCAGCCTAGGAACCACTTGCTCCGTAGGCACCACTAAGTTTGAAGTTGCCTCAAGAATTGGTATCTCTGGATGAATTCTCTGTACCGGTGGTGGGTGCATCTGCGCCTGGACTACCGAAGTAGACACTGCATTAGGAGTACTCCGCACTACCCATTGTACCTATCCATTATCTGTTTGCACTGGTCCCGCTGTCCCCGACACTTGAGCTGGGGCAGTTGGAGCAGAACTAGTACTTGGGCCCCCCTCATGCACCGCATATGGTGAAGGTCTGTCCCTCAGCATCTGAGTAATAAGATCCTCAACATCTGAGTCTTCTTCTACTGTGTAAGACTTTTTCTTCTTTTTACTCCCTGCCCCACTCTTGTCACTTTTGCTTGTCTCTTCTTTCCCTTCTGACTCATCATCTTCCGTGATAGCAGGAAACAGCTTAACATCCTGCAATGTCGCTGTTCTCCACCTCTTCTGTTCCCAACCCCATCTCGCCTCTGCTAGGGACTTCTCTACCTTCCTTATTCTCATCTGGAATTAGATTTCTTGTTGCTATCTCGCTATGACCTCCCAAACTGCTAATGCCTCAAACTGTGCTGGTCTCGGGAGAGGTTTTTTTCTCATACAGCGTCATCTGCAACTGATCCAAAATTCTCAAATTAAAAGTTCCATACTCTGGAAATGCTAAAGCTCCCTGTTTCTCTGTCAATTTGCACCACTGCATTAACCAAAGACATGGTGCGACACCTCGTTCCTCCATTACAATATAAGCTGGAGAATTTTCCGGTGGAGTAGGCTCTCCCACTGTTGCCTTAATGTATGTATCACCCTTCATGGCACTCTTAAACACTTTGAAAACGTAATCTTTCTCTGTTGTATTTATTTGATTAAAAAAGGAAATGACTTTTATTCCCAGGATTCCCTTCACCCGCCTTCTCAACCAATTGTCTCTCGCGGACAGCTGCCAATCCGCTTGCGACTCTTCTTACTAATCAACCTATCCCAGCGCGGCTCTCTCTGATGTCACACTCACACACTGTGGCTGACAAAGTCTTGCGGCTCGTCTTCCTAATCTCTAACTCACCCAAAACGAATGCAAATTATTGCGGTCACTAACCAAAAACCAATAACCAAAAACAAACCTGCTGGTTTAATACAGCAAGGTACACAATTGCTTCAGAGACCTTACAGATTTTCACTGATGGCCCTTCCGCTCAGGCAGATATTCCTCTTTCTCAGTCTCCCACATTCGCAAGCAAAATTCGACCCGCAAATTTCACTCTCAAATAATCAATGGGTCTGTCCTGGTGCACATAGGACTTGCCAAATCTCAGTTGAAATTTTCTCTTACTGTCTTGTCACACGCACCAACTTGTTGACCATGCCTGATCAACCTACTAAACCATACAGATTACAACATATAACCAAGTGTCTCCTACACTTGTCAATATACTCTGGAGTCTTAGACCATGCAGGGTCCGTATATCACCAACAACCAAGTGGACACATTTTTTAGCACAAAGCGCCACTCACATGTGAAGTTCTACGACTTCCCTACTCTCATACTGCGGAATACTCAAACTCCTACTAAAGTTCAACTGGAATACGCAGACTCCCTACTTCCCTCACATACGTCACAATTCACCTGCGATTTGCATAAGCCTTTGCAAGCGCAATCTATCAGTTTCACACTATCACTAAAACATCGAGAACATACCCAACTCTACTTGCAGGATCAAGGATCTGGGAAAGTCATTTCTGGGCTTAAGGGAACATCATCTTTGCTGCAATTGCCATTTCAGAAAACAAAATCCAAATTTCAAAATGAATAATTAACCAACTGTAAACTACTACCATAACCACCTAACTAGTTCTCCAAGCAAACTAAACCATCAAGTTGCTACCAAAAACTGTTAGCGCGCCTGGTCCTTAGTAAGTAAACTTACAAGGGGACGAGTATAGGTCGATGAACCTTTTGATTTGCATGGAGTATCCTAGCTCAACTAATGGTATTCACACTAATCATTAACACTCAATTCAATAACACTAGTTATCAACATTAATGAAACAGAAACATAACACCCCATGACCCTCCGGACATGAATAACCACAACTCTCTATACTTTTTAGTAGTTTTATTCCCTATTAATTACAATACTAAGTCATGAAAATTAGTTCAACTTTATTTCATCAGCAAATCCGTATTAATTCTTTGGAAGGCACCAAAAACATAATCTAATCAAAACCTGCATCAGAGTACATTCTAAAGCAGTAGCATAAATCAACAAAGTGAATCAGGGATGAATAAGTCAACATGAGTAGCAGAGTTCAGCAAATCAGTCCGTCAAACATTTGTCACTGTATATGTCAATATCCTAGAATAGGAACCTCATCTAACCCAGATTAGCATTAGCATGTGGGACTTCATGCAAAAACAGTTTAGAACATGAATTTGGAAAACATCTAGCTAAAAGAAAACTATATAAAAAAAACACACAAGGACGTTGGTACCTAGAAAGAAAAGGCACAAAAGTTAATTCTGTCATATTGTCATATCTAACTTTCCACAATATGGATCAGCAACAAAGTCAGTCTTCGTCTTCAGGTCATCAGTCGATAAGCATCTCATTAGGCTCTCAAGACCATGACCCAATGACAGAATCTTGAATCTCTTTAATCTTGTAGTCTCTCTCTCTGTCTCTGGACATCCGCCTAACATCTGAACTCTCCCCTTCTGTCATGTCATTATATCAAAGTCACCCAGACTATCCCCCATTTCCTAATTGGTCAATTAATCACATGATCTTGAATTCTAACATTACAGAGTTCCCATGCAGTTGACTGGTTCACTTTATGATGCCCTCATCATCCGGCTCGTAAGGTATCAAAAATGTTGCATCTTCTTCTCCAGTCAGCGTCTCCATTGTTCAAGTCCTGGGAAAGTACACTCTGAATGCTTTACACAGTTCTTGATACAAATTTTGATTCTCTCATCTTCTGTCCGTTGATTCATGCATAGGATTTTAGCAGAGCAGATTTTATTAAACAACAAGCGGTTCATGGTCAGTTCATCACATCAGCATTTCTACATTGAGCGTCAATATTTGGCTTCTGCACGAGGCATAGCAAAATTAGGCCACTACCTCGGTTAAGTTAAGCTCTACAATATAATGCAAAACATACATTATATATTTCAATATGACATATTACCATATTTTTTCAATAAGTTTTTCTATATTTTACATATGTTATTAACTTTATTAGTGCACTTGTGAATCTTGGTGATCACTCTCCGAGGGCACATTTTCAAACGTGCAATTTATTTTTCTACATTAATCGATTTCTACAATTTTTCTTTATTCAAAAGATATATACATTCATTATTACCTTTTAATTAATATATTTGCTCTAGCACTTTCATACATTCTATTCTAGAGATTACGTCACACACTGATATGGAGTCTTAGGGGCGTTAGAAAGGTTCCATTTTAAACCATGCAATACACTAGTACTATAGTATCTCAAAGCAGCATCTTGAAACTGCACCTTATGCCTTTTAAAATAATAAAAAAAAATAAACAAAAAGTAAAAAAACAACATATGAAACCACTGAACCAAATGGTAATATCCCTCAATATTGACATTTACATCTTAAAAAAGAGCTTTAGCTGTAGAGAACTGACCTGAAATAAATAGAAGAATTATTGGGCAAATCAAAGTGCATTACATTCACTTGTTACAAGCACTCGAGTAAGCAACATATGCCTTCTAAAAGGGCACCTGTATAGCATGTTACATCAGGTCAGAAAGCATGCTCAAATCAACATGAAACATAAAATACACACTTGATGGACCATATTTTATGCTCTGTATCTACTTTAGTATTTTAAACTGGGCGCTCTCAATAGCACCAGTCAAAGAAGAAGAAATAGTAAATGGTGTGTTCTCATTTGTTAAACTCCTACTCTATTGAATTGTATTAATTTTGCATTTATATACCACGTATTACCTTGCTGAAGCATTGAAGAGCTTTGCAGTGAGAAGCATGCTACCCTGGAGCCCAAAGTCAGTGGTCAGACCATTGTTAATTGAGATTAGTCTTTTGCTGTCAGAGAAGCCATTTCATGCGTTGACTCCAGTTTGTTTATGGTACTTAAAGCACTTAGATTTAATCATTAGAGGGCACTACGTGACTAGCAAATGGATGCTCGAATTAATAACAGTTGTTAACTAGCAGGGCTATTGTTTCAAAGAAAGAGAGATGAAACTAGATAGGCATGTGATTTAAATAAGGTTTGTATATTCAAAATACATATAGGAGGAAACAATTGAAAGTTTTAGTCAAGATGAATTTTTCATGCAGGGTTTCAACTATAGCAGGCTGAGGTGTTTTGCGACAGCATTGTAAACCTGCAGAAAAACATAGGGGCATATTTATACTCCGTTTGCGCCGGAATTGCGTCGTTTTTTTTTACGCAATTTCGACGCAAAACTAACTCCATATTTATACTTTGGCGTTAGACGCGTCTAGCGCCAAAGTCCATGGAGTTTGTGTCATTTTTTTGCGTGGACACCTACTTTGCGTTAATTATATGCAAGGTAGGCGTTCCCGTCTAAAAAATCGACTCCGAGGCATGTGCGTCGGATTTATACGGCCGGGAGTGGGCGGGTCAAAAAAAATGACGTACGGCCGCTTTTGCGCCGTTTTTTAGCGCCTGCAAAAGGCTGGCGTTAAGGGACCTGTGGGCTCTGAAGGAGCCCAGAGGTGCCCTCCCATGCCCCCAGGGACCCCCCCTGTCACCCTTGCCCACCCCAGGAGGACACCCAAGGCTGGAGGGACCCATCCCAGGGACATTAAGGTAAGTTCAGGTAAGTTTTTTAAAAACAAAAATGTTGTGGCATAGGGGGGCCTGATTTGTGCCTCCCTACATGCCACTATGCCCAATGACCATGCCCAGGGGACAGAAGTCCCCTGGGCATGGCCATTGGGCAAGGTGGCATGATTCCTGTCTTTGCTAAGACAGGAGTCATTTCTATGGGGGTTGGGAGTGAAAAAAAAATGGCGCAAATCGGGTTGAGGCGAAAAAATTGCCTCAACCTGACTTGCCCCATTTCTTGATGCCCAAGCCCCATATCCCCCTACGCCGGCGCTGTCTGGTGTACGTCGTTTTTTTTTAACGCACACCAGACGGCGCCGCCGGCTAACGCCGGCTAACGTCATTCAATAAATACGGCGCCCGCATGGCGCTTCAGAATGGCGTTAGCCGGCGCTAATTTTTTTGACGCAAAACTGCGTTAGCGCAGTTTTGCATCAAAAAGTATAAATATGGGCCATAGTTTTAAATTCTGCTTTAGAGGGTTTGACTTTCAAAAGTTTTTCTATAGACACTTTAACTTTGAAAGTCAGGTACTTACCTTGCGGCAAAAAACAACCCCAGTGATTCTGAAGTCCTCTTTATGAGAAGCTGTCAAGCAATGTGACCTTTATGTACATCTCTGTACCTGTAATTTCCATTTGACAACAATATTGAGAAAGCTCTTGTACACATCACCCACTTTAGATGCAATAAATAATTGCAAACTCAGAAATAACCTGTGTGTACCTACTAAAGCAGTACATTCACTACTTTCAATTATTGTTACAATTTATGCATACTTGCAAACTCAGAAAGAACCTGCGTGTACTACTACAGCAGTACATTCACTACTCTAAATTATTGTTACAGTTTATGCATGCAATTTATGTTATACTATGTTATACTATGTATAACTTGCACATATGTTATATAAACCCCTGTCAACTAAGGGGCATATTTATGAGAGTGTTTAACCACTGTTGCATTACTTTTAGTGACTCAATGGTGGCACAAACCTTTCAACCATATCTATGAGGCCACGCAAATCCACTTTGCGTGGCTTTGAATTCCCTCATAGATATGGAGTAAGGCAAGGCAGCACAAATCGCTGCTTTGTCTTACTCTACATAAGGGAGGTGTTCCATGGGTGTTGCGGTGGGTGTTCCCACACAATACCCAAGGATTTTGACGCATCCCCATATTTACAAGACCATGTAAACCTGGAGATGTGCCAAAACCTTGTGCCTCTGCAAGGGAGGCTCAACATGGAGAAATATATTTATTTGCAATCTGCAGCACAAATAGAAAGAGGAAAATGCCTCCCAGGCTTGTTTTGTGCAGGAAAGTGCCCCTTACTCCACAAAAACAATCCTGCCTACAACGCAGACCACCTTGCACCATGATGGAAGGGTGCCTGCGTTGGCACTATTCAGCTCATTGTGCGCCAACACAGAGGGAATGGACAGGAATGCTCTGTATGCTATAGATACGACACATTCCTGCCCTTTTACTTTGACGCAGGACAGTGCAGCAAGGTGACTTGCTGCCCTGTGCCAAATCCCTGTAAATATGCACCTTAATATATAACATGTTGCAGCAGTCATTATTACTAAATCCAGGGTATGTTTATCGGACCAATTCATTACATGGTTCTGAAGATGCTGTCCCCAGCCCTTTGCCTGAAGAGCAACGGGTCCCACAGAACAAACACCAATGGGCAGATTTATGAAAAGTTTTCTTGCTCCCCTTAGCACCCCCTATTTAATATTTAATTTAATTTAATTTAATATTTAATATTTAATACCACCATGGTGGTAGTTGGGGAACTAGCATCAGAATTTTTTACGCTAGTTCAGAGCTTTGCAGGATTAGCGTAAAAGGTTTTGACACTAATCCTGCAAAGCCCATTGAGATCCATTGTAAACAATGGTGTGGATCCTTTTAATGCCTGCTCTGAACATGCCTGCTCTGAGCAGGCATTAAAAGTGCCGAAAAAAATGATGCAAAGAAATCTCTTTTGTCCCATTTTTTCCATCCACCTAATGGGGGAAGACCCCCTTTGCATACATTATGCCTGGTGCAAGCATAATGTAGCACAAAGGGTTACAAAGTGACGCAATGCATGTGTTGCACCACTTTGTAAATTTCGTGTGGTGATTTTGGCCTCGTTGGGCCACATTAGCATAAAAAATATGAAGCTAATGTAGCGCAAAGAGGTGCTAAGGGCTCTTAAATCTGCCCCCAAGATCTGCAGAATGGATGCGTCTGAGACCATCATGACCCTCCATTATCCACCCTGCCTCATAAGGAGCACTACTTTCTCTAAACATATGTCTATATGCATCGTTTTTAAACAGCTCTGTTTTGGCAAGTAATTAAAACATGGGAAGCATGGATGTAATTTAATAAATTATTCTCAAGTGGGAGATGGTAAATGAAGGATTGACATGTCAGCGAATAAAAGGGTTCAGCAATTCTAAATGAGAAGGAGACGTCAAAGAAAGGGGCTGCTGTCAAATTTCTATTGCCCTTGAGCCTCTCCTTTCTAGAAGGCTGACCTCTGATGAAAATCTGCCACATACAGCTTAGCATTAGTAGTAATGAAATTCCTATTTATTTCCTCATTATAGTTGTAAAGCACAAAACCATGCAAGCACCTGAGTGCTGCATACAACAGATGAAAAAGAGATAGCCTGTAACAACTGAGTTGCAACAGCTTACCTGAGCAGTATTCACTCACTAATAGGATGGATTATTTCATGTAGTAAGCTTCAAAAACGAGTTGCACACAAGCCATTTTGCCAAGAGTGAGTTCAATGGATACAATGCAACGGTAAGAATATTTTTAGCAAAGAGCCAAAGAGTTTTTATTGGTGTTTACACTTTCCAACGGAATTTAAGTTATTCAGACAAAACTCTAAACTGCATTGTAGATAAAGAATCAACGCCAGGAATTCCACTCTATCAATAATAGGAAATCAAAGAAATCCGGTCAAGTTCTGCAGTAACCTAAGTCTCTACATGTGCTTTTTATTGGCACCTAACAGCCGAATATTCAAGTAGTTCAAAGTAGGGCCAATTATGACTCAAAGAATAGTGGGTCTATGCTTTTTGCCATGTGTGTGCTGATTCTACAAAGCAATGTGAAATAACTAGAGTTGCACTAACATGACTTTCCATTGATGGACGTGAGTCATTGATTACTTCTAGTCTCTTTATTTTAGAGTGAGGTTAGGATAATAGAGTTGCCAACTTAGGCATGATTGTATTTTGTACTGACCACCTTCATTTTGTTTTTGCTCAGCCTAACCATAACAGTTCAGTTTGTGGGTCACTCAAAGTCCCCCAGTTCAGACTAACCAATGCTGAAAGACTGAAAAGGCCCATTGCATAAAGAACAATTATCTTGTGAAGATTTTGATACCTCAACGTTATCAAAAAAAGGAAAAGAGATTCTTCGTCAGAGTGTAGTTCTAAGGATTAGGGTCAGCTGCTGCAGTGAATTTGTGGGGTCCTCTTGTTACACCCACCTGTAATCTTTAGTTTAGAAAGTGACACCTTTCCGCCTGCATAGGTTATAGCTGCTAAACAGAGTGACACATATGAAGTGGCACAACAAATGGTGTGTTAGATAATATGGGCCTGGTTCACAAAGGTAAAGTTACTTTTGTGTCCGTTTATGATTGTTTGCTATTTGCATATTTAAGAGTACTATCTTTACAACTACGAGAGAGCATAACTTGGCTATGCCATTATGCCTTCTAGAATGTGAAATAAAAGAGTAATCAGCTTTCTACGTAACATGTGTATATGGCTTTCATATAAACGTAGTGCACTGAAATGCATACTAGTAAAGTGCACGTCTCAGTAAAATCCTGTGAACGTTTCATGTATACCGTATTTATCAATCATTTTGCAAGTATTTTTATGCTATAGTATTTTAGAAATGTTATTTCCATACCCAATTTACATTCATTGTGTTTAAAAGAAACGTGGGAGAGTCATTCAAATCAAACGTGCATTTATGTTTAGGTTGGCTTGGCCAGAGTGAAGTCCTGACTTTCTTTCTGTGTTTTTAACCTACAATGTGAAGTTTGTTTTACTGCATATTTTCCTAAGCTGCAGATGTGATGGTACCAATGAAAAGGTCTATTGTTGCCATTAAATAAGAGGACATTAGAAGACTTGTTATCAAGGAAGGAAGGAGTATCGTGGAGCCGGTAGTTCAACTAACTCCCGTCCACATTCAAGAGCATGGGAGTGACCCAAGGTCATACTGATTCAGCTTGAAAGTATTCAACTGTCAATTAGATGTGTGATTTATAACAATGTTGTGTCAAAGGAGAGTTTTGGCTGTGATGTAAGCCCTTGGAAGATTCAAGATTTAAGTGTTTATTCAGTGGCAGATTCAGATTCCCTTGTTCAGAGTGGACCTCTGAGAGTTACAGACCTCTCTTCCCTTACTTGACCAATTGGCTTTATGCTGCTCATCTCTCTTGACAGAAACCTCTGCAGAGGTTTCTGTAGTGCTGACATTTTTCTCTGAAATTCCTATAGGATTAGAATAGTTAGGAACTTAGATAAATGTTTAGGCAGGAGAATGTAAGCCTGAATTCAAAGCATCACAAGCTTGTCTTTATTTTCTATTTTGTTGCTATTGAAATATTGGTCTTTTGTATGCTGATAAAGTGTATTGTTGTGCGCCACTTTAATTTTCTTTTCTCTTTGGTGATTCTTTACGTTTGCGGCATGTTTTTGAGACCCATTTATGTACGTTTGATTTTGAGTCTGTAATAAAGCCTTTTTAAGCTTCGAGTTGGTCTTCAGGATTGAATGTGTGGCCAAATGGGTTACACTGTAAATAAAGTTGATTAATTTGATGGATGTATCCTCACCCCTCGGAACTTGGAAAAGATTAATTGTTGCCCAAAAATGTAGAAATCGTGTCAACTGCGGAGTCTCTCCACATAAAAAAAATAGGACTTTCCTTTGTTTTTAAGTGCAGAGTGTATGAGGCTGGCTCACTATATAGTGTATGAAAATGACGTGCACTGTGGAGAGCGTCCAAGCAACCCCACTTTGGTATCCAGAGGTAAAAAGCAGACCACCAAATGCTCTGTTTTTGTGGTAGTGTGGGCGAGCAGTTCGGTTTATCCTGGAGGTGTGCAGAGCATTTGTTGTACTCATAGTATCAATACATGTGGACACACACTCAGAAGAATAACTTGATGTCAATTCACAAAAATACTTCAGATTTTTATAAAATGTCTAAAATGAAGATCATCCATATATGGTAAGTACATCTTTTGTTATGATTTTTCAAAGTTTAGAAAATATATGCTTGTTGTGCGTAATTATGCACCAGAGGAATGAACGGGAAAATCTTTAAAACTGGATATAAAATCAGGCAATGGTCTCACAATTGTCACCTTCTATTTTTAGGTCGAAGTCGTCGAGATATCCTGGGGGCTAGTTGGAGAAGTTTGGGTGATTCCCGGTTCAAGCTGGAGCAGCGGCTGAAAGTCTCAGAGCAGGTGCTCAAAGGAGAGGGGGACCAGTTGGAAACACACTGCATAGATGGACCTAAAGGTCTGCCCGAAGAGTCTCCTTAGAGGCTAGAGCACACCTGGTTTGATGATACAGGGGCCAGGGAGGCTGGGTGCAGTGCAACTAGGTCAGCCAGGAGTCTTGCGTCTTGGAGTCCTTGGAGCCAGCAGCATGTCACTTGGGGGGCGTAGGTTGCAGATCAGCAGGGCCACTCTGGGGGGATGGTTCTTGGGCATCCTGAAGTCCCTCGACTGGTGGTTGCTTCTGGGTTTTGGAGAGTCCAGAGTGGGCTTTGCTGCTGGGTGACCGACATTGGGGGTCCAATACCCCGGGCAAATGTACCCTGAAAGGCCCAATGCCACCAAATTTGGCACACTGATAGGATCTGTCCATTGGTTCTGCTGTGTGGATTTTGGTCAGACTTCTTGGTCTGGTTCGTTGGTCAGCAGGCGGTCAGTCAATTGGACTTCACTGGTTCCCTCCTTGCAGGTTGCAGGAGAGTGTTACCTTCACTCTGAAGGAAGTTCTTGCCCATTCTTAGAAGGCTGGAGGTGCTCTGGGGTTTTGTAGAGTCTTTCAGGTTCCCAGCTGACACCTCAGCGGCGATGTCGAGTCCTAGGAGCAGCAGGCAGGGTTTAGTGCATTTTTCTTTGTGCAGCTGTTCTTATGCCTCGGGTCTTCTTTGTCCCTGGTCTTCTTGTGTCTGTCAGATCTGATCTGTTAGCCCAGGGATGCCCACTAAATACTGCATTTAGTGGGTATTACGGGGAGTATCTGGTAGTGGCCAATGGGCCACCTACCTTAGGGTGGCTGCACCTACTAAGTCACCACTTCCTGTGGGAAGGGTCACATCCCTAACCCTGATTGGCAATTTTCGTACCATCTAAGATGGAGGAACATTAAATGGAGTGGTCAACTCACCTGCCACACCTGAGGGGAGGTGCAGGCTGGGGAAGGCCACTCCTCCTACTCTGGCTACGTTTTCCCACCAGTTTACATGCTCAAAGTGGGGGGAAAAACTGCTGGGTGGCCATCTGCTGCTAGCAGCAAAGGCTGGGTCAGTTTTCAAAGGCGGGAAAGCCTTTGAAGCTGACCCCTGGTGCAGTGTGCCTGCCTGGGGGAGGAGATGTAACAACTCCACCCATGAAAGGCTTTGTGTTCTGGTTCCTGAGAGCAAAAGGCTCTCACCCCAGGAGTCCAGAATTGTGTCTGGTCGTGGCAGGCTGGTTACGACCAATCAGCAACCATGCCGGGGCTGTTAGCTTTTGCAGGGGACACCTCTAAGGTGCCCTCTGGGTACATTTTATAATAAATCCAACACTGGCATCAGTGTAGGTTTATTATCCTGAGTTGTTTGAAACCAAACAACCCAGTATTCAGAGAGGCCATCATGTAGGTGGGGAACTCGTAATGACCAGTGTCCAACATATGTATTTGCGATGACTTCCTTGCACACTTACTATGTCTTAAGGTTTTGCAAAGACACAGTAGGGGCATATTTGCTCATGCACACAACTACCCCTATGTGCATTATAGTGCACCCTGCCTTAGGGCTGTAAGGCCTGCCAGACTTATAGGTGACTTACCTATATTGCATGAGGTGTTAGTGGACATGGCACTCTTGGTGAGTGCCACGTTGAGTTTGCAACATCTGAATACACCTTGTCATGCACTTGCAATGGCATTCTGCATGAGGCTGGTGTGGGACCTAACAGAGAGAGTGGAAAAAGTAGTGCTGCAGCTCTGGGGGGCCCTCTTGAGTATGATGCCCTAAGCACCAGGTGTACCATTTACTAGGGAGTTAGAAGAGTGCCAGAAGTTCCAAACATAGTACAGTTTTGGAGAAAAAGATCTGGCCCTGGGAACCTGTTTAGCAGGGGCCCAAGACACTTACAGTTTGAAACCACATCATTTTCCAGGCAAAAAGTAGGTGTCTACAATGTCAAAAGAGACTCTTGCTCACACAGGGATTCTGCAGTCGTAAATAACTACTTGTAAAATACCTTAGTGAATAACAAACAATTGTAAACTTACACAAAAGTGTAAGTTTCCCTTTGTGCATCACGCTCTCTGTTTATAACTATATTTTTATAAGATTAAAATTATGAGCATTTTGGAGCATGTTTGGTACCTTTTTAGTAATAATATATATTTTTCTATTCTGTGCACGTATATGTTGTAAGATATAAAGCGGGTGTTGTGAGCTTTGTTCAGTTACAATTTATACATTTGGGGTTCTTTGTGACCAATAAATCACTTGTGTATTGAAGGGGCGCTTCAGTTTGATCAGTAATTCCATCAAAGAAATGCTATGACTTTTTTTGTTCAGTAGATTATTTGTGGTCCATTTTGCAATGCCCCAGTGTTAAAGTTACACCTATGTTTGATTATATATAGTGAGAGGGAGAAGTCCGAAGTTTTAATTTTCATTTAGTGATTAGAAGGAGTTGAAAGTATTTACTCTGGTGGCTACTTATTCTCATTATCCTCTCTTTGAGATGCATCGTAGTAAATCAGCAACAGACATGGTGAAGTTGTAGAAGGACTTCGGAAAATATATGGCACAGGCTACCATCTACTCTTGGAACCTGGTGCTGTCACACAAAAAATGGTCTCTGTAGTTCCATCACAAACACATAGCACAGAAGCAATCTGGCCTCTCCCTATCTTCACCGACCCATCATCACAAATATCCTTAAAAAATATATATTCTTCCTCAGGTCAGTAAGAGATGTTTTTATTGCTTATGAAACAAAGGTCATAACGATGGGGACCCGAGGAAAAAGGATTCAATTGGGGCAACAGAGTAAATCAAATTTCCCACCTTCTGGATTTTATAAGGAGAAGCAAAAACAATTTTCTCAACACAGAACCAGTCCAAACTAGGAGGTACCAATTCAACAAGTATAAGTAGCTTCAACTTTTTTATTTAAAAGTTACCTAGTTGGATGAACTATTTTTTTACTGAACCTTGCTATAGGAAAGTCATCCTTTTTTCCCTGATCACTCCCATTTTGTGACTGAAGCTGGTGGTTACTGACTCTAAAAGTGCCATGGGCTCTGCTAATCAGGCCCAGGGTCAGTGCTCTGTCCTCTAAGGGTATATGGGAATTGGTATACAACTTACCTGTATATCCCTAGTATATGGTGGGGCATGTAGGTTTAAAGACTTCATTGGTCATAATGCATTTGCACGCTGGTTTTAAAATAAAACTATGTCCTAATTCAACATTGGAATTAAAAGTACTTTCAAAGTCCATACACTACTGTGTTATAACCTAGAGGTCATCTCTAAAGTCTGCCCTAGGTGCCCCAAAGGTAGGGTGCATTGTTATGAAAAGCAGTGACAATCTAAAATATGTATTTTATGCCTTGGTAGGGAAAACTGCCAAAGTAGTTTTCCCTATTGTCGTGCTGCTAGCCTTGCAGGCTAACATGGGAAGGCTTTATTAAACTTAGCAAAATCTAAAATCTGACTGGAACTAGTTAGCAATACATTCAAAGTATCAAAACAATATTTGCAATAAATTCGAAAACTTGCCAAGGATGGAAAGCATCTTCTGACTCATCAGTCTTTTACAGCGTGAGCCAAACTGCTACCTGAGTAGGTGTGAAGATGCCAGGGGCTGAAACAATACAACCATTTGGTGGGAGTAGATTTGTTTTCTGAAGAAGCAAGGGAGCGAAACCGGGGTGTGGAGATAAGTTGGACTTCTAAGGCAGCAGAACAAATGTGACAGGACCCAGGCCAGTCCCCAATGCGGTGATCCCCACGTAAATTAGGAGCGGGACTAGAAGAGTAGAGTCAGATGTTAGCCACACCTCTGGGTGGAGTTACACACACACCAGGGAGAGAATTTCTATTTTGATTTTTGACAAAACAGGGCATACTGGGTCAAAAATATCCCATACTTCAAAGGATGTGGTCATAGCAGAGGGAGGTAACTTTACCCTATTGGTTGTGGTACCCCCCCCCCGCCAGCCCAGAATGGAAAATAAATATGGGAGAGCTTCAGAAGCTCCTCAGATCACTGTTTGTAACATCAGAAGAAGGACTGCCCTGCTAGACCCTTGGATTGCACCACAGAAAGCTTGTACCCAGAAGGACTGCATCTGCTGCACTGACAAGGCTCTAGAAAGAAAGGATTGTGCCTGAGTCAAATGAAAAGGAATGGTCTCCTTGATCGGCAACAGGTACAACAGAGTTGGAAGAAGTCACCAGCCCAGCCAAAAAGAGGATGATCCCAGCTGACCAGCTGAAACTGGATTTATCCTGGACTGTGCAGGTGCATTGTGGGAGATTGAATTGTAGCCACCAAGAGGCTATCCAAAGTCCCTGAACCCTTGGCTGGGGCTACTGGAAACCTATCTCCCCAAAGGAACCACAAGGCACAACACCTGAAAGCTGAATTATTTTTCTACTAAATTCAGGAGGAGGCCAGCTTGATGTTTACAGTAAAGCCACTGTTGTCAATTCATGAATCGGTCTAACTGCCCTGGTTTGTCCCGCTGGGTGTTCCAGACGTCCTCGCTGTCAACGTCGATGACAAAGACTTCCAGAGGCTCACCAAGGAATTGCGCGGCAGCAGGCTTCCATCATCGAAGCAAACCACAGATTGGAGGAACCAGAGGACTCAGCATCAAAAGAAAAGCTCCAGGGAAAGACTAAGGGGCACACACCACACACACAAAGTGGTACATGTGCAACGCAATCCTTAATTTGGATTTAAAGCCACGGAAGGCTACTTTGCGTGTCCCTGATTTGCTCCATAAATCTGGAGTAAAGCATTGCAAATCACTGCATTGTTTAACTCTGCCCTTAGAAGGCATTCCATGGGTTTAGCAAGGGTGCGCCAATGCAACTCCAATGGATTTTGACTCATTCCCAGATTTACCAGAACTGGTAAACCTGGGAATGTGGCAAAATGCTAGGGCTCCCCTGGGAAGGCATAAGGAGGAGAAATACATTTATTTCTCTTTTTTACTCCCTCTTGCTGCATGTGATGCATTCTGCAGCACACATAGATGGAAATTTATAACTCTGGGGAATGTTTTTGTGCAGAAAGATGACCCTTCCTGCAAAAAAAAAATCCTGCATGCAACGCAGGCACCCTTGCACCATGGTGCATGGGTGTCTGCATTGGTGCTAGGCTGCCAAAAGGCACCAGAGCAGAGGAAAAGGCAAGGAATGCACTGTATTGACTTAAATACAGTGCATTCCTATCCTTTCCCTGTCACACAGTGCAGAGCAGCAAGGTGACTTTCTGGCCTGCATTGTGTGACAAACTCGTAAATATGCCCCTAAGTGCGAAGGTAAATTTTGGACCAGGATCTAGCACTCAACCTATCTGACCTGTTCTCCATCTCAGTCAGCCTAAAACTTTGACTTTGTTGCAGTCCAGCTTGACCAGATAATTGAGAGTGGTGCTTTAAACTTTTTGGTTTTTAGAATGGACATTTTTTAATTTAACCTTTAAAAATATCCCTAAGTTGGATGTTTGCTGTTTTGATGTCATTTTAAAGATAAAAGTATTCTCTATCTTTATAAATTGGTGGTTGATTTTTATTGTGTTGTGTCTTTCACTTATTTACTATTTTGTTGATATTAAGTGGGTTACACATATCTGTCTCCTGCGTTAAGCCAAACTCCTTGTTTGCTAAGCTACCAGGGGTTGAGCAAAGATTAATTTATGGAGATTTGACTGGAACCATTAGTGATTGTGGCATTATTACTAGCTGAAGGAGCATACCCCACCTACTAATATCCGGCATTCCTAGACTTATCATTCCTTATATATCAATTCCTCATCTCAGCCGGAAAACGGCTTTATGTTCTACTTCTCCCAGCCTCCCGGGTATACCAAAACTTCAACTTGATAGAGCACAGCTCCAAATATCCCCCATTTCAATTATATTCACTCAGGAAAATCAACTCCTATATTCCACCAATGGATTTAAAGTCAGTAGTGCAAACTCTAGTACTGCTTCATCCCCACCAAGTCAAAGCAGCCTTGAAGGATCTTCCTAAACAGACTATGAGCACTCTGATGTGCATGCTTCAAGCATCTGCCCCACTGGTCAGAGGCAACACCACCAACACCAGAGTGAACAAAATGAACACCATAAGCAATTACACTGACTTCTCGAAATACATTTCCAAAAGAAATAAAAACAAGACTTTAATATATGCCTTCTGCATTGCCCTTAAATGGTGGACTCTGATCTCTGCAAAATCACATTGAATCTAGATTTTTAGTTTAGCATCCAGAAAACACTAAACTACACTTTTCTCCTGACTACACCTCCTAGACTAATCAGTTCTTTTCGTCCTGCATATTGTGATGATTTGAAATCCAATGATGTCCTTTCCTGTGCAGATAGATGATGGAATTGAGTTCCCTTACCTGGCTTCTTTTTTTTAATACATGTTTTGAGAGGAAACCAGTGATCTCACTTTCTGTGCAGATGGAGGATGGGAAATCTGGTGATATTATTCCTTGTACAGATGGATGATGGAAATGAGAAGTGACATTACTGGATTTCCCATCATCTATCTGCACAGTAAGTGACCTTATTCCTCTGGCCTACTTAATTGCTGCAATACCATAGACACACAGCGGATGCACATAGCAGGCATGCCGCTGTTGTGCTAAGGCAAACCCATCTGCCCTATCCAAGCCTGGACTGGCTTAGGAACCCTAGTCTTTCTCAGCTGCCAGTGCCACCATGCTGCAATCCTACACACCCTCAACCCCAGCTTGACAGGCTGCTGCGTTGCTGCACCACACAATACCAAGGGAGCATTCTCCTGAACTTCATGCACTCACCCACACCCAACACTAATTGCACTGGCAGAACCTAAAAGACCCCACACTCTCACACTCACACGGTTCTGCAACCACTCACATAACACTCCATACTCACATGCATGCTCCTCAACACATGTTCACTCACCTAACATGCCACAGTGATCTGGGACTTGCTGCATGACAATGCCCCTGACCTGCTTTTCCTCATGGAAACCTGGCTGAATCCTGCATCGGCACCTGACATCACCACAGCCACTCCCTCTGTCTAGAAGATTGCCAGGCAAGACAAACTTCACAAGCCCAGAGGCAGAATCACCATCATGCACAAGAACATCATCAGCTACACCACATCTATGGACATGTCATCCTACAACCTGGAACTCCTGTCTTTCAAGATTCAGGTCACAGCCAATTTCACCCTGAGTGGCATCCTCATCTACAGAACACCCAGGAAGGGTCGCTAACTTCACAGACACCATCACCGACTTTCTCGCACTACTCATCCTCAATGTTAACAATTACATCCTTCTAGGAGACCTGAGAATCCACATGGAAGACCATGCTGAAGTCAAGAGCACTAATTAAAGTCTGGGTCTCATCCAATGAGAAAAGGGACCTATGCATGTCGCTGAACACTTTCTTCACCCTTTTGTCACCAACATCATCAACATCTGAGTCGACAAGCCCACCCCAGTGCCCTGGACAGACCATACCCTCATTAAGTTCAGCATCCCCATCCTGGTCCAATGCATACACACCACTGCCAGACCAGCCGACTGAAACTGGAACTGCATCACTTACAAGGACTGGCATACCACTCTCAACACAGACTGACCTGAAGAGAGCAACAGCCTTCCCTAAGCCATCCAGAATTTCAACAATTGGATCATCTCCTGCGTAGTCATCCTGGCCCCTTCAAACACAGAAGTTCAACATGATCCAGACCCCAGGCCAGTTGGTACACGGAGGAAATCAGAATGATTAAACACTATTGACAACAAGTGGAGAGCAAATGGAGAATGAGCCAGGACAATGCAGACAGTAGCACATTAAAATCAGCCCTTAGACACTACCATCAAATGATCCATATCACCAAATGCACCACTTTGGGAGACTGTATCAATGCCAGCACCAACAAAAGCAAATACATCTTTGTAATTGTGACCTCACAGTTGGCTGCTTCCAACTCAATCCCCCCCTCGCAGGACCTCTGCAACAGTCTCGATCAATTCTTCAGGAACAAATTCACTACCATTTAAAGCAACTTCAACCAGCAAACAAACCCAACAGATCTTGCCAAATGCCACCTGATCTTATCCAAAGAACCAGTGCTAACCACATGGCCTGTCATCACCCAGAAGAAGCCACTTCCATGAAGTCCATCTCAGATGCCCTGTATGACCCCTGCCCACACTACAACTTCTCCAGAGGACTGCAACCAATCAACCCCATTTTGAATGCCTCCAACTCTTCCGCAACCTTCCCAGATGCTTGGGAAAACACAACAGCCCTCCCATTGCTAGAGAAACCCTCTGTGGACCCTTCAATGCTGGCTCACCACAGAACAATCTCCATACTACCATTCCTAGCCAAGGTCTTAGAGAATATCATCAACTGACACCTCACCGATTTCCTCAATGACAACTAACTTCTCAGCACACCTCAGTCTGGTTTGAAGCCCAACCCCAGCTCAGAAATTGACCTAATTGCCTCCACAGATGACATCTACATGACTCTGAAAAGAGAAGACACCTTCATCCTCCTGGACCTCTCTGCAGCTGTTGACACAGTCTCCCACCTCATCCTCATCCAAAGTCAGCATGACATCAGAATCCAAAGACACACACTCAGATGGATCTGAATCGACTTGGAACTGACCCTCTTGAATGCATAAATGATCCCTCTAGCCAGCATCATCTGCTCTCATAACATCAACGTCCTCTCTTATGCTGATGACACACACTTCATTCTCTCCTTCACGGACAAGATGCTCAGTCCCAGATCAATTTTAATGCCAGCATGACTGAAATCAACCATTGTCTAAACCAAGTGTCTAAAGGTGAACACTGACACAACCCAAATCATGGAGCATATTTAAGAGCACCTAGCGCCTTTCCAATGACACATTAGCGTCATTTTTTTATGCTAATGTGGCGTTAGAAGGCAAAAAATGCTGTGCCATATTTACAAAGTGGCGCAAAGCATGGATTGCGCCCCTTTGTAACCATTTGTGTTACATTATGCCTTTGCCAGTCATAATGTATGCAAATGGGGCGTTCACCCATTAGGGGGGCCAAAACAATGGCGCAAGGAAATCTCTTCGATTCTTTTCACCACTTTAAAGGAGGCTTCCATTGTTTACAATGGACCTTTGAGTGCTTTGCAGGATTAGCAGCAACATTTTTTACGCTAATCCTGCAAAGCGCCGGAATCGCATCAAACATTTTGACGCTAGTCCCCTAACTACTGCCATGGCGTTCCGTATTTTAAATACAGCACACACATGATGCTAAAAGGGGGCCGGTAAAGGGCGCAAGAAAAGTGTGCAGCACCACTTTTTTTAACTATGCCCCCATGTTCTTTGGAAACAGCATATCACCGTGGGATTCCACCTGCTGACCAACGGAGCTAGGACCAACACCCACCACCAACACCCACGCGAGAACCTCGGAATCATCAACACCACCAAACTCAACATGATGCTCAAGTCAATGCTGTCAACAGCTTATGATTGAATACCCTGATGATGCTGAGATAGATTTTCAAATGGCTCTCAATCAGCACCCAGAAAAACTGTCACACACTCTCTGGTCACAAGCAAGCTGGACTACAGGTACACCCATTTTACCGGATCAACAAAAAATAAATCAAAAGGCTGCAGGCCATTTAGAACTCAGCAAGAGGAATCATCCGCAACTGCCCATACCGCACACACATCACACCATACCTGAATGATCTCTACTGACTCTCCATTTACAAACAAACACAATTCAAACTCCTCACACACACTTTCAAGGCAGTACACAGCACAGTCCCAGCATACCTCAAAATTTGCCTCTGCTTTCACAATTTATCCAGACACCTTTACTCATCCAGACTCCTATGTTCACAAATCCCACGCATTTGGAAAACAGATCTGGTCATCGAGCCTTCTCTTACATGTCTCCTTAAGCGTGGAAAGACCTGTTGCTACACAGAAGAGCCTCCTCATGACTTCTTGAATTCTGCAAGAAACTGAAGACCTTGCTTTTTGAGTAGTTACACTAAGCCCTAGATGTATCTTGACACAACTCCTAGGCACCAGTATACCTTCCTAGAGGATAGAGAGTTCTACAAATCTCTCTAACATAACATTACATAACATAACACACTATAACATGACATAACAAAAAATAACATTATGCTATGGATGGATGTTTATTACTAAAACTCCTTGCTGACAAATATGTAAACCTAAAAGGATTCTCTTTTTACATTGCCTATTTTGAATTCTCTACTGTACATGACCCTGTTTACAGGAATATTCTATGGTAGAAGAAGTTGACTAATAATCAGTTTACACAAAGACCTAAGTACCAGAATTCAACTTGAAGAAAATGGTGCTGTTCCCAAAAAATTATGACCCTGAACGGACTCAAAGTTCTATATTTGTTCCACTTCTGTTTTGCATATACATAGCAGATGCACCAGAAGACCTCACACAAGCTTTATGTTTTCTATTGAAAATTGAATATTCACAGCCTATTTCATGTTGAAGACACCGTTTTCTTTGAGTTAATTCCCATTGGATTGCTAAATTCCCTAGATCAATGTGCTGAGTACTGTGTGAATACCTATTTCAAAATGAACACAACAATTATGAAGAAGAGGTAGTAATCTAAACTTCAGCTTGAAGTTTAGCCATCAACCACTTGAAGCTATACCTTATTTTGATCTTAACTTATGAATGATCTTCTCTAAGACCTTGACGTTCCACAAACATATTGTTTCAGTAATAGGATGAGTAAATACAGAAACGTGCTTTAGGTAAATTAGATGTAAAAATGCCCCAAAGATCAAGGGTACATGTTTTTAATGGGTTTGCATCACCCTTGCGCCATGCAAGGGGGCGCATGGGTGACATAAAACCTTGAATTATATTTACCAATCCATGCAAGGCCATCTTGTGTTCCCACGCATCCACCCATGTATTCTGGGGCATTCCTATATTAACCATTAGTGGTATACCTAGGATTGTGTCAAAATCATATGCCTCCCCCTTCGAGGCATAACAAGGAAAGATATGTTTATTCCCCCTTGTTTCTTCTGCAGCACACATAGAAAGATGTAATTGCCTCTGAAGATTATTTTTGTGAAGGAAAGTGGCCCTTCCTGCACAAAAACAATCCTGCCTACAACTCAGGCACCCTTGCACCATAGTGCAAGGCTGCCTGATTTGGTGCTAGGCAGCCAAAAGTGTGGCAGCACTAGGAAAGGACAGGAATGCACCATTAAATGTTAAATATTGTGCATTCCGCTTCTTTCCCTTTCATGCAGCTCAGTACAGCAAAGTGGCTTGCTGTGTTGCTTTGCATGAATGTTGGAGAAATATAGCCTAAGGTATTTAAAGAGACCAAAGAGTTGAAAAGTGTTATCATTTTATAGTATGGCTGCTAGTGCCTCACAAGGTTTTAGATAGAATGTAATCAATGTTTATTTCAAGCTGGAAAAGCTAGCTGAGCATGGCTAATGGCTCTCCAGGTTTTCTCTTTGCTTGTGGTTGGGATTAACCAGTGTTTGACTGGTCATCCTTGGTGTGATATTTCCCCAAACTTTTTGCCTTCTCACCATTCTGTTTTCTGAATTTTTTTTTGTTGGCATTCGGTCTCTGTGCATTTTACTACTGATAACCAGTGCTAAATTACTTGTTCCCTCTCCTTAAAGATGGTAAAATTGGGTTACACCGATTGGCTTATTTAATTTACTTATCTGTCCCTAGTAAATGGTACTAAATATACCCTGAGAAATAAATGCTATTAGGGGGCCTCTAGCACTCATTGTGCCACCCACTTAAATAGCACATCTCAGACTTGCCATTGTAGCCTGTCGTGGCATTTTAAAACTGCCAATTAGACCTGGCAAAATAAACATTTTCTAGGCCTAAATCTTCCATTTGAAAGTCATCACCAAGTTAGGCCCTAAACAGTGATAAGGCAGGATGCACTGTATTTACAAAGTAGAAACTATGTTTTTACATTTTACACATCCTGGTAGTCAAAAACCTCAAAATTAGTTTTTTAACTATTGTAAGGCCTATCTCTCCTATTGAAAATCATTGGTTTATCCTATTACATTTAATAGGTGCTAAATGTTGATGCAGGAACAGATAGGAAGGTCAAGGTTGGACTCAAATGAATTGTAATTTGAAAGCTTCTTGAATGGTAAAACAAGATTTTACGTTGCAATTCTAAAAATGACCCCTTTCGAAAAATTGGCATTTTCTTGTCTTAATCATTTGGTGCAGGGGAAGGGAAGAACGTTTCAGAACCAAATGTGGGGTTAGCCAGGATGTCACTCTCACTGCAAAGGCTGGCACTGGGTATAAATATGGGACCTCCTGAACCACCTCTTCGGTACACTCCTGGACCTGTGGACTACAGAAGAAGGTCTGCCTTGTTCCCTAGAGGACTGCCCTGGTGCTTGAGGCTTGCCTTGTTCTTGTTGTGAACATGGCAAAAAGCAAACTAAGGAATTGTTTTTACTGAAGGAAAAAAGAGTGATAAACGTATTGAGATGCACACCATACAGCACCATGGAGATAAATTATGGCGTATGTTCTGAGGATAAAGTATATGTCTAAAAAAGACACTAGAGAGTAGGAAGAGACAAAGGCCCATATTTATACTTTTTTGTTCGCCGCATTTGCGTCATTTTTTTTACGCAAAAGCGGCGCAAACTTGCAAAATACAATTGTATTTTGCAAGTTTGAGCTGTTTTTGCGTTAAAAAGTGGCGCAATTGCAGCGCTAAAAAAGTATAAATATGGGGCAAAATGTTAATGAAAGCAGAGGGAAGGGAGGGTCTCCTTACAGATGAGAATAGGAAATGAGGGAAAAATGTATTATATTCAGGCAGATTTAATTTAGACAGTGTTGAAATGTGTAAGACATGTCCTATAAAGCTTTAAGAAATTAAGGGGGTCATTACGACAGCCGCCCTCCAGGTGGTAACCGCCGGGCGGCCGCCAATGCGGCGCACTCACGCGGCCCCCATTATGACATTCCCGCTGGGCCGGCGGGCGCAAACGCCGGCCCAGCGGTTTGCGCCCGCCGGCCCAGCGGGGATGAGGCCGCAACATAGGAGCCAGCTCCTAATGGAGCCGGTGGTGTTGCGGCCGTGCGATGGGTGCAGTTGCACCCGTCGCGCTTTTCACTGTCTGCTGCGCAGACAGTGAAAAGCTGGCCGGGGCCCTGTTAGGGGGCCCCTGCACTGCCCATGCCAGTGGCATGGGCAGTGCAGGGGCCCACAGGGGTCCCAGGACACCCCTTACCGCCAGCCTCTTCCTGGCGGTGCAAACCGCCAGAAACAGGCTGGCGGTAGGGATGTCATAATCCCCAGGGCAGTGCTGCTTGCAGCGCTGCCCTGGCGGATTATCACTACCGTGGCTAAAATGGCGGGAAACCGCCGGCCCCGGCGGTGCGACCGCGGCGCTACCGCCGCGGTCGCAATGAGGGCCTCCGTACCGCCAGCCTGTTGGCGGTACGGACGCTACATTACAATGACCACCTAAGTTTGTAATCAAAAGGCTTTTAGCAAGAAAAATGATTTGTCATTCTATTTGCCTTGCACACCAGGTAGATTCAACAAGGAGGAAGATTGAGAAACCCAAGCCCAAGGCTTGCTGTATGTTTCTTTCAAAACTTTGTGTACAAAGTCTGTGGAAATGGCAGTGCCAAACAACTTTTAGATGCAAAAATGTGCCAACAGTTGACACAAGAGCAGAACTAACACCACTTTGCGCTGTGGAGTGCCATGCTCCCTATTACATATACCTGTATTCCCTAAAACAGGTTACATGTGGCTTTCTGTGAAAACCTAACACCGATTTGAAATAATCCATGAGCAAAGGACAAGGGGACTATTCCATACCAGCCGCATGTGCTAAATTATGCATTTTGAGTGCCTTTCTATTGAACAGTTGTTCTCACCTTGAAGTGTGTAATGGATGTATACCTTGAGTACTAATCTCATGCAAGAAAGTGCTGCCTCACCTTTGTACCATGGCGTTATGCTTAGCATCACACTGAAATACATTTTTACCACAAGCCAATGACATATTCAGTGTGAGATTCATAATAACTCTGGTACTGTGCATTTTTTAACCATTTTTGCAATACAGCGCTGTAAATGGTCACCAGTGCTGTTCTTAGTGATGTGTAGTAAATCTGGGCCCAATTTACAAAGCCATTTGAATACTTAAGATCAGCTTGACTATTGACAAAATGTAAAAGCACTCATGTAAATCAGTTTACTCACACTTGAATCGCTCTAGTATAGTGCATATTACTTGGAATAACGTTTCCTCCTGTGAGCGTGGAGCAGATGCCCCAAGGTAAGACTGCCATGAAAAGTTTGTGCAAGTCCATAAACTAACGTGTTTGTGTGTACTCACATAAACTCAGAATTGGTTGGATTTTAACAGACGGGTTACTCAATGGCAAAATATATTCCCCTTTGAGAAAAAAGAGGATAAAAAGAGCAAGTGTCCCAGGGTGAAGTTCTTTCACATGCTCAGTTGTACACTATGTGCAGTTATGCATGCGAAAAGGGCTTAATATGAATATCAATAAGAATTAAACAAGAGTGTATAAAAGTTTCCAGAATTAGTGCTGGGAGTCACAACTTTGCAGGAGTATGCTTCTCTTTCAGCTGATGTTACATTAAAAATATAGATTGTATAGTCCATTAAAAACAACCACAAAGGTTTTCAAACTATGCAAAATTCTTCCGGTTTTGTTGGCTTTTCCTGAGTATTACACTCTGAACATTTTTATAAAAAGGTTTGCAGCTGAGAACATTTTTCCTTAAAGAAGATTGAAAAGAAGAGACTCTAAGCAGAAGAGATTAATAATAATAAGGACGTTTCCATCAATAGACTCAGGATTTGGAACAACATGCCTTATACCATCAGGAGTGACCCAACACATCCTCAATTTAGAAAAGAATTGTTGAAGGTGCACCTTATTAAAGAACACTACATCCCAATGCAATCACCGTTCACAACACAGCTTCCTCTCCTATCAGTCATTGACTTTATGCTTGTTTCTGACCATGTACAGGGCTCCACTGCATTTGGCTAGACTGCACTACAGAAATACTATACATATGTACATACATGCATACATATATACATACATAAATACATACATACATACATACATACATACATACATACATACAGGGATAGATAAACGAATCTGGGCATTTGGCTCCCGTTTTCTATGTATGTTTTACAATCTGGGCAGATATGTCACTGATTTTTAAACTTGAAAAAGATCCAGAAATGGCTTGGACCAGCATCCTAAGTCTTTTCCGAAAATTGGTACAAAGTTGAGTGTTGACCAACAAAGTAAAAAATATATTTGGCAACATCTAGATGAAAGATCAAAAGTAATAAGTCCCTGCAAGAAAGTTGGTGACACACAACGAATGCTGTAGAAATTGTCAAAATTAGTAATGATATTGCCCTCCCCTTGCAATCATCAGATTTGATATGGAGGACTCTTTGGGCAGTAGCAGAGTTTTGACTCAACGAGTATAAACTGAAATCCGATGTATGAAAACAGAACCATATTAATAGTAAACGGTCCCTCTCACAACTGTTTCTGGTGAAGCAAGAGACATGGCAAAGTTTCCTGATAATTCCCACTAACTTGAATTACATAATGAATCACTGGCTAATTTAAATTTGAGATCGGGAGCCCTCTCTGCCCTCTTTGTGTTTGGATGTTTGTTTTAAACGTTTATTTAATCCCATTTTATGGAATATCTGGGGAGAGTAGCTTTAGGTTTCAAACAACTTTTGTCCTTAAAGATTTATTTATATCTCGTCTTGTATTACTCTGTAGTAGGGCATAGCTATAACTACAGTGCCAGACAACCCTCTGTTTTGTATGATAGTTAAGGAAAATTAACATGTTAAAAAATATGATGCTGTAATTCACTTTTTTTTCAGGCACTCTTATTTTATTTTTCAGTTATTTTTACGAAATGCTCGATCATACTCACTACATTTGGTTGAACATCCAAGAAGTGCAGGTAAACTACAAGAAACTTGAAAGGTCTCTGATTAAAGGAGACTTAGCAGTTCCTGAACGCACTATTCATAGGCGTACAGTAAGACAGAAGCCTCATGGGGACTCCTTTAACCAGAGAGGTCAGAAAGACATGCAGAGAGATATCTCCTGAACGAATGGTGAAGTATTGTTGCACAGTTAAGAAGTATAGATAAGACCGCATAATATGCTCCTTCCTTACTCCGTATTTAAGACAGAAGGTCAGTGAGACAGAGTTGCATAGGGTTGTTCTTATGGCTTTGTTTCTTTGGATGTCCATATCAATATCAAATGATGAGATCATAAATTATGCATGTGGATAAAAAACATGACACGTCTCTAGATGTTAAAGAAAGGGCGTCAGAGATTGATTTTAGAATACTATGATAGTCTAGACCTGGAAGTACTGCATACAGCATGAATGCAATTTACCTTGCATGAAATTCCTGCTTACTTCTTTCCCAACTCACAGAAACATATTCCCAAACAAAGACAATTAAGAATATCGAATACAGCAAAAAGATCATTAGGTTCTTTTTTCGTATCCTGGGTCCACTGAGGCGCAACTAAAGCATGGATCTCGAGAGATTGTCCGAAGAGTTTCTGAGTATACAATTAGCTCCCGAAACGATTAGATAGAGGAGATTGGCTAGGGAGAGACTCTGGATCATAGGACATGTTATGATAAATCATGCTTGCTGGTTAATTAATACATGAGTGCCACATGAGGCTGATAACCTGATGTCAGAAAGTAAGCTGAGTTGATATGTTTTAGCTTGCTGTGGCTTTACGATCTTCAGCAAATATACCAGGCAATTATACAAGTAAGACACTTTTAGAAATTCAAAATAGCACATTTGCGAAAAACATTGCTCAAGAAAGCATAATTTTATCATCAGTGCCAATTTAAATGCCCCCTGAACCAAGAGAAGAATAATGTGTGTGTTGTCGATAACGTTTTTATGACTCCCTTTGCCCTTGGCTAATTTTCAACAGTGTTTACTGTGTAGATTGTTCTCAGTAGAACTGTGTCGGTAGTCAAGCTGCAGGCTGTGTTGCAGAGCGAATAGTTATGATGCGAGCCGCAACTGAGTTTCAACCCTGCCTAAAAAGAAGGAACCACAAATGTAAACATATTAAAGGAAGCTTGGCTCACCCTTGGTATCTTGCCCTTATCAGCAAGTGAAATTCACAGAGAAAATGTTTTGGTAAATAATGTCACTATCGAAACCAAATTTAATTAAAAGATAAAAAACATATTAAGAACAATGTCTCACAAATACGAGAAAAATCAGGTCAAATTTAAAACAGTGAAGGGCAAGGAAAATAATCCAGTCTGAAATTTCGGGAAAAGGGTTTTCATTCTTTATGGCAGATCGAAGAGAAGTCAAAAGACGGTCGTACCTACATCCGGGACTTAAGTAGGATAACTGTGTGTCAGCCATTTACTCTGAACTGAGCTCCAGTGCCTGAATGTGCTCCGTCACCAAGTGGCACAACTTGCTACAATTTAGTCCAGTTTCGTCAACTGCTGTTTTGTATTTGTAGATTTTTTAAACACACTTTCTGATCAATTTATAGTGGTCCATCATCTGCTCATTAGTATTCGCTCTGCTTTTTACCGACCTACCAGAAATTCTCGACTCAGTTAATTCAAGATAATGGCAAGCTGTACAGACAGAGCATGCGTTTCTCTAAATAAACTCTAGATAATTTAAACCATTACAAAGTACCTTTGAGTGCTTAAAGTGAAAGTCTGTGAATAATCCAGGGTCGCTAAAATCAAAGCAGAAGTTTTCCCTAGTGCTAGGTGGTACCCAGTGTACACTCTAAAACCTGCTGCTGATGGCAGAGATATGTTAATGCATGGGCAAAGGGGGCAATTGCCCAGGGCCTCAATCTTGCAAGAGCCCGCTGGGAAAGTAAACTTTCTGTCTAACTTACTCCTGTGTATTTCTGTATCTTAACCTTCCAGATATATTTCAATATTGTTAGGCAACATAGGGAAATGCTACTAGCTGGTGCTTGTTTTATCTCGATTGAGTAAACTGTGTGTCCATATTTGCCCAAGAATGTAATTATTCTTCTCTGAGCGATCGTGTCCTTCTGACATATATTTCAGCAACCATTATTCAGTCCTTTCTAAGTACCTTATTGTCAGTTTATGCATAAGATTGCCAGAGCCAACTGTTTGTTAACTTACAAATACGTGAAAACATAGAGCAATAGTGCTTGAAATAACCACTGCCACCGAGGCAGTATTATTATTACCACTCTGTTGTCTAGCCTGTCAATCCTAAAGAATATTGGGCCTGTGCTTGAAGAATAAATTACCCTTTACTAGCAATTTGGCATTTTTTTAGTTAAAGAACGCCCTGAAATGTACACCCAGTGCTTAATTTGCGAAAGTATAAGTGCCTGGTTCCAGTACAGTTTACAGCACCGCCCGTAGTGCCTGCCGCTGCTGCAAAATGCCACTGCCAGCATCATACTAGCCATCAACACTTACACAAATGTGACATTTCAGACTATTCAAGGTCACCCAAGGCTGTAGGAATGATCTGGGAATGGTACTTGTAGTTGTATCATCTTCTTTTTAGTATGCTGAATTGTTAAACATTCCACTAATGTCCACTGCTCAAAAACAAGCAGAGAGTGCTGCCATGTGGTGTATGCCCACAAATGCTGTTGTTTAGAAAAGTGCAGGTACAGAGCACCTGCTAAGACTTCCACAAAATAAGCACCTGTTGGCCCTCAAGTGGTCAAACATTGAGTGAACTCTGTTGAATTTTTGATAATGCATAATGCAAAACATATTGTATGTCTTGTCAACATTTCACTGATAGCATTGTTTTGGTATACTTTATTTATCACTTTAAGTGGACCAGCCATGTAAATGGCAACATGATCTGCAGAACATTATATAAAACCCTCAGTACCTTCACATGCAAAATAAAGGCCCTGATTTAAGAGGGCCTAGTGCCACTTTAGCACTGCCTTAGCATTATTTTTTGGATGATAAGGTGCCCTTTTCCCCTCGACAGATATACAAAGTGGAGCAATGCTTGCATTGCACCACTTTGTAACCCTTTGTGCTACATTATGCCTGCACCAGGCATAATGTGTGCAACGGGGGCGTTCCCCTGTTGGGGGGGGCTGAAAAAATGGCGCAAATAAATCATAATTTTTTTTGGCACTTTTAACGCCTGCTCAGAGCAGTTGTTAAAAGGGGGCACACCATTGATTACAATAGGCCCCTATGTACTGTTCAGGGTTAGCCCCCAAAATGTTGGTGCTAACCCTGAACAATACATCAGTAGTATCAAAGATTCTGCTGCTATTGCCCCCTACCCTGCAGCGTGGTGCGCTGTATCTTAGATACAGCGCACACATGGTGGAGGGAGGGAGGTTTCTAAAGGGTGCAAGGACAGTGCCGCTGCACTGGGTGCAGTGCCACTTTCCTTAAATCTGCCCCAAAGTTCACCAATGATGTTTCGCGTCTGACATGAATGATCCAAATATAGGGTGAAAAGCAAAGGTTACATGAAATGGCTCTGCACTGTATAGTTTTCCACAAACAAGACAGCAAAGTGAAAGTTATAAATACGTTTGCTATTGGGTTAGGCTGTTAACCTAGCCTAGAAAGGCAACTCTAATCCAAATCTGCTAAAAAGAGCACATAAACTCCCATTCAACACTGTAGAACCAGTACTAAATTTGTGGAGGTGGTTGTTTTTGGACACTACTTGCACGTCTTACTGGGGGCCGGGATTCTTGCCTTTTGGTCCCATGTGGGCAGGTCACGAATTTCAGTAAATACAGTGTACTGGACCCGACACTCCTCATCTGTTTTTTCATTAGAGTACTGCACAACCCAGGCATTCATGTGTCGGTGTGTTGCTTTTGCAACATTTCATGCGATTACAGTGACACCCTTTGCAGAGTTTGGTGCATTTAGTAGTGTACTGACCACTATCTGTGAACCTGCAGTGGCCCTTTACTGTGCTCAGCCTTTCTTGGCTCGACTATACCATGCCATGTAATGTTGCACCTGCTGCCTTTTCACATAGACTGCATGTGCACTTTCATACTGCCCATTTGATCACCGCCCAGCAACTGTTCCACTGTCCCCATGTCCTGTGGCCCCTGGCTCTTAAACAGAGCAGGGTTTCCCAAACCGTGGATTGCAACCCACTGGTGGTTCCTGCGCCAAACACCTGGTGGGTTGGGAAAGTCTGAGAAATAAATGAAGATGCCTTCAAATTCTATGTTTATCTTGTCTCATTTGCAGTGCTTTAAATCAGTGTGTACTTTTCTTTCTCTGACTGCAAAATGAAAAGATTGTTTAAAAATGACATATGTGACAATCTTAGTTTGTCACTTTTTTTGCAAATCACAGAATGTAAATATCAGTAAATGAAATGTGTGCTTTCAGCAGTTAGGAAGGAAAAAATGAAGTACATTTCTTTAATTTTAAAGTGTGCTGGAAACAGAGATTTCAATAAGATGAAAAAAATTAAAACACTTTAATTGGTGATGCAGAAATGATCAATATTCACAGAAACCCCATTCCCACATTATCATTTGAGTGCTTGTGCTATATAGTTTAATCAGTAAAACTATTTGCCTGTGGAAAATGTGCTTTCTGTAGGTGACAATGCTGTGTTGCATGATGCTTTAGTTACGTAATAAAATTGCCCTGCCTTATGTCTTTTAAAGATAGGTCGTTCACAAAAGTTTGTTGTTCTAAAAAGTGGGTTGTGGTTCTAAAAAGATTAGGAATCATTGCCATAGATAGATTAGCGGTGCTACCTGTTCTCCTTGACCATCACTATGGTGCTGCTGACAGTCAATATCTCCAGAACAGTACTCTCACCTCAGGCATTGTCTACAAAACCCAGCCATTGTTAGTTTATGAACTGGAAGAAGTAGCTCTGGTAGTGACTGCCACTGGGTCGACTGAACTGTGTATGAGTACACTGCATTGGGAGGCTGAGTGACGAACTGCCTAGTTGAACTTTTCAATGTGAATCTTTGCAGAATCCTGCTTCTTTACCTTGAGCGGGATAGTACCTGCACTTCTCAGTACTGCTGCAATACATTTGATGGGAGAGTACCAGCACTTCTCAGGAGGAAAAAAGTTATCTAAATAGTGAGTACCTGCACTATTTTTCATTTCAAGCATTTTGCCAGGCTGGTGCACACCTTTCGGGTATGTAAAGAACAGGTTTTCACATGGCAGAACCAACTGCACGCCACATTTTTTAATATGCCCCACATTGACAGAAGAGGTGGCTCAAAATGATTCTTTATATGGGCTGCATTGGAACCGAGATCACTGCTGCCCACCTACAGTAGATAAAACGAGCGGATCCAAAGAGAGGTTCACGAATAATCCTCAGCCTGTTGCTTCTTTAAAGGCATATGGGGTCTTGAACATGGTTCCAGAGTCAGGGGAATGAACTGGTGATTGTGGTACAGAATGCCTGAAACGTATGGAAATTTTATGCATCATACCTCAAACATGTATGGGAACCTTTCCAATCCAAGATATCCTTTTCCTTATGAGACGTTCAATTTGCACTCACACAGACTTCTGCTAGTGCACCTTGGCATTGATCTGCAGCACCAACAATGTAAAAGCGTATTAGAACACAGATGGGGGGGTATGGTTTCTGCACCTACAAGATGGCAGTGCTGCGCTGAGCTCTGGGTCGGGTCAGGGCATTAACCTCGGAGACTCTGTCAATAATGCACCTCTGTCAACTCACTCACCTCATTTTGCAATACGCTTCCCAAGGTACCTTCCAAGAAGCTATTATATGTTTGATTTCAAAGGATAATAAGGATCTTAAACATTGTAAAAATAATCATTCCTTTTCTTTGGTCAACACAGATTACAAGATTTTGCTAAACTTTTAGCCCTGCGGATTGATCCCATTCTTCCAGCTCTCATCGGACATGAACAATCCAGCTTCATTAAAGGTAGATTTCTTTCTGGCAACTCTCATGTTCTTTTTACCATACTTGGCCATGATCCTTTAATGGATCATTCATTAGCCCCTATCACACTGGATGCTGAAAAAGCATTTGATAGCATTGGGTGGAATTTCATGTTCACCGCATTGAAATGGATTGGTTTTACCCCAAAACTTTGCAACCTTATCTATATGTATTTACTATATACTGTTCCCAAAACTGCCATCTTTGTCAATGGAATTTTATCTGATTACTTCTCTGTGTCTAGAGGGGTGCAGAAAGGGTGCCCTTTATCTCATCTTCTATTCATTATTGCATTGGAACTCTTCGTAACTAAAATCCAACTTCACCCCAATATTCCAGATTTTCGATTGGGTACACCACATAAAAACATTTCCATATATGCAGATGATATTCTTTTTTATTGCTCCAATACATCCTCATCTCTTCCCTCTTTTATGAAACAGGTCTCACTTTTCTCTCGTTTATCAGGATATAAATTAAACATAGACAAGTGTGACATCACTAACAAAGAATAAATATGTCTTTAGGGATTTTATGGAACAGTATAAGCCAGATATTATTTTCATCACAGAAACTGGGGCGGATGCTTCATTAGATCCTGATTTCAAAATTGCTTTACCTGATGGCTGTAATATTGCAAGAGCAGATCACCAGGCTAAAAGAGATGGAGGCATCACAACCAAGCATCACAATAATTTTAAGGCCCCACTTGAACCTATCTCACTGCACAATAGCAAAGCACTGATGTTTATGTTTAAGCTTAACAACAGCAAGTGGTTTAATGGTATTTTACTGTATCGGCCACCAGGTCCTAGGGACAATTTCATCCAAACACACGAAGAGGCCGTGGAATACTGAATGGAACTGGATAACGTTAGTATAATTGGTGATTTTAACTTGCACCTTGAACTAATTGGTAACAGGGATATGGAACTCCTTATAGCCTTAGTGCAGGTGACGTTAGACAAAGTGTGAATGTATCCATGCACGATGCAAATCATAAGTTAGATGGGGTTTTTACAAATAACCCTCTGAAAGTTCTGCCCCTAGCTTGGACAGAACATAGGGCTATCTTCCTTTCTCTAAATACTCTCAGCAATAACTCCTCAGAAATTGCCAGACCAGTCACCAACAAAGGTAGACTCTGGAAAAACATCAACCCCCCCAAAAAATAGATGCTAATCTGGATAATAACAAACCCTCCTTGTCAGATAGCATCAATGCAGCAACGATCGATTTTGCAAAATGGATAGAAGCTGTAATTACAGTACTGGTCTCATGAAAAAACTCAGACTAGATGCATGGATAAGCCCTCTGCTCTAAAGTGCTAATCACAGGAATGGAAATGGATGAAGAGGTATTGACAAGTAGAAAAAGCCATATATAAACCTCTCTTCTCTGTATATAAAAATCTAATCATCTCTACCAAATGTAAATACTTTAGCAAGAAAATCAGGACCACACACAAAAACTATAGAGAGCTGTCCAAAACTGTATTTACCTTGCTAATTTGAGTAATACCAGTGCCTTCTGCCCTTATCAATTCTTTTGCAATGAATTGGCTATCTTTTTTCAGTCTAAAGTGGAACAGATTTTTCAAGTTTTCAGCATGGGCCAGAAAATACCTCCTTTGTGTTCCCCTAGACAAGATAACTCTCTCACAAGGCAAGAAGTTAATATGGATGAGGACCTTAAGACCTTGAAAGCTTTTCTTTGCTCTTGGGATTGAAAGTTGCCAATCTCGTCTGATCCACTAAATCAGACGCCCCTTCGGATCCCTGTCCCCTTCATATTTTGCATCCAGTCTCTGATACAGTAGCAGTACCCCTCACAGACATACTGAAGAAGATCTAGTTAAAAGGAACGTTCCCTGCCGCCTGGAAAAAGGCTTTGATTCTCCCTTCAATCAAAAAATACTATCATGGACCCTCAAAATGTTCGAAGCTATCGTCCTATCGCACATCTTCCTTTTCCAGCTAAGATCCTTGAAAAAGCAATGAACTAGGAAATACTGTCTTTTATCGACTCTAACCACATTTTGGACTCTTCTCAACATGGCTGTAGGTCCAATCAAGACACTGAGTCTGCTCTATTGGCAGCCTTGGAAGAAATGAGAATGGTGGTTGATCACGGTGGGAAGTCTGCACTGATTCTTTTGGACCTATCAGCCACCTTTGATACGGTCAACCACTTACTTCTTATCAGCCGTCTTGAGACCATTGGCTTCAGAAATTCTGCACTTTCGCTTCTTACTTCATTCGTACAGGATAGAGAGCAAGTGGTGGCCCTTGGGGGTTTCATCTCCGCCCCTTTCATCCCAACCCTGTTTAATGCCTATGTTACCCCATTAGCCACTTTTGTTCAAAGCTTTGGCTTCACTGTAATCTCTTATGCAGATGTCACACAAATTGTGCTATCTATATCTTCCAATGAGGAGGAAAAGAGCTTTAGGAACTGTATGCAACAGGTCGTATGCTGGATGGAGACAAATTATCTTAAATTGAACTCAGACAAAACTGAAGTAGTACTCTTTGGGAACAATATCTCCTTCTGGGATACTACATGGTGGCCACAAAATTTAGGCCCACTCCTGACTCTAGTAAACAAGGTCAAAATCTGGGAGTTATCTTCAATCGGAATCTATCCTTCTCAGAGCAAGTTAATCAAATTACTTCAGTCTGTTTCTTCCTTTTCAGAACCTTAAGAAAGATTTTTCCTTTCTTCCTTTCAGATCTTCAGAAGACAGCGATTATAGCTCTGATTACCTTGGAATAGATTATTGCAACACCTTACTCTTAGGCTCTCAACAGCCACTACTACCCTAATTAAAGACTCCGGCAAACAAGGCCACAAGACTGCTAAAGATTCCAAAATTTGAATCAATTTCAGTCAATTCGGAGTCTTCACTGGCTCCCGGTTCAAGAAGGCCCTCTGTGTGGTTCACAAAAGCCCTCCACCAGGCAGATCCCAAATATTTTCAAAAGATTTTCAAATGGTACCTACCTGGACATACTCTAAGGTCCGGTACAGCCAAATTAACTGCTGTCTCTAGAATAAGAAGAGCAAGGTGGGGCGGCACAAGCTTTTCTTTCGGCTCTTCCAAATTATGGAACTCTCTGCGTTGTTTTTTAACATCCCAATCCAACTTGAGTGCTTTTAGGAAAGGTTTGAGGGCTTGGTTCTTTTCACATGCTTTCAACTAACCTGTCACCAGTTTAATGTTCTGTTAGGGAATACTAGCGCCAAGACACCATAGGGCATTCAAGCGCTCTAAAAAAAGGACCATACTTACTGAAGGGCAATGGACCAAACACAAACTTATGATGATACGATGTTTGATTGATTGACAGGTGGTCTCTGGACTGAAATAGTTTGGTGTGCAGTGCTTCACAAAATATTTAAATACGGTAATACTTGCATGCAGTACTTATACAAACATGATTTTGTTCTAGAAGCATTTGAAATATTCTAGAATGGTGGAGACAGACGGGAGGAAGAGTGAGATAAACAGGCAGAAAGAGAAAGGAAAAAGTAGGGGTGGGAGGAAGTGGCTGAGTTTCAGTCAGCAGAATTCTGCAGAAAAAAATGTAAATTCTGCAGAATTCCGCTAAGGGGCAGAGTGGGTACCACAATGTGCAGTAACTACCCCTCGGTGCCCTTGCATAAGGATGTAAGAAGACCGAGGGGCATCCACTCCAGTGCATAACCCTCGGTGCCCTTGCATACTTATGCACCAGGAAGTATGCAGTGCATTGTCGATTTAATGCAAAAAGGGCCACTGGTGTGGAATGTAATGAGCTTAACCTCAGAGGCACTGTAATAAGCTAACAAAATGTTTGAGGTACTTCCAGGCAGGGTTAGGGGATGGCATTGGTAAGCAGTTTCGAAAGCATTCACTAGTGGTCAATTAGAAACTGCCAAGGGTGGGCATTGTGAAAAGCAAACACTGGCAGTCAACCCCTAGAAGCTGTCAATGGGGGCACTGTGAAAAGGCACCACTACTGAGCAGTATGAAAAAACTGAAATTGGAGAGATATCTGTGAAATTGACACTGCACATCAGAAAAAATATTGAAATATTTATTAGTGCCCTGTCAGAACCTGTGAACATTTACCCCATTTTTATGGAACATGTGTTGTAAAATTCACAATTTTGTGATATTTTTTCAAGGATTTACTGGGATGAGAACCCCGCGAATCCTCCTATAACCTCAAACTTGCTTGTTTCTCTCACTTCCATACTCTTAGATAGGCTTTTACATCCCATCACTTTAAAACTTACGCACTAATTGCTGCCTGGAGTCAGGACTAGTTCTAGCACAAAAAACAGTCAGTGGTGTCCGCAGTGCAGCTGACCACTCCAATAGTTAAAGAAAATGGAGCCACCCTAAGAAAAAAAGATGGGCCTGGCAAGCTATTATTATTATTTTGCAAATCAAGCACTGTTGAAAGCTTTTAATAACACCATCCCACTGGTATATCATACACCTGTGTGTAGCAAATCAAAGTCACGGCCAGATTACACTCTTTTGACACGGAATGGCCAGGCAAGAACTCATACTGGTTGGGTGCTGCAAATGAGAGCTCACCCCCTGCCACATAGTTGTCAGCAGATCTTCCCATGAGACTTAAGCACTGTAATGAGTTGATATGACATACAAAGATTCCTAATTTAGTTTTTTTGTTTTTTGCAAACAGGAATACAAGCAGGCCCGATTCTGAGCAGGTCACATTTGTTAAATGCAGTATTGCACCTTGATCCTGCCACGCTAGCCTTTACACACTAAAGAACACCGAGCACATTGATGGTCAGTTCAAAACAGCTGGAAGAGCGCCATGCTCAGCAAGATGGCCACAGCCGTGGGCAAACGGAATGCAAGAAAATGCTGGTAAGATCAGTGAGGACCCGGTCACTGTGAGCTTGTGTGGGATAGTCTATGTGACTGGGCTCTACATTGGTCAATTGGCAGAGGAAGCATATAGGGTTTAAATATCATGGAAGAGCCCACAAAAAATCACATTGTCATTGAGAAAAAGAAGAACAGGCTGTAGGAGAGGAGGAGCCCTACTGGGCATCTCGTTAAAAGGCAGTGGATCACTGAAAAAGTTCAAGAGCTATCATGAGGGTCTGCAGCCTTGTACAACTGCAAATGGAAAGAGCCCCTCTTCCAGCGGAGACACTGGGCAGAGCTGGAGAAACAAACTCTGATATGAGGCAGACTAGGCCTTGGTAGACGTACTTCAGCCTTAAACCGGCTTCTCCAACCAGCAGCAGATCTTCATGACAGGGCTTGAATCTAGCTGGGCCCTTGAGAGTTTTGAGATGCATTTAGGAACGATCTAAGCTGTGGCAACCTGCCTTATTGTGCGTCCATGCAGCTGCAACTGATGGTGCATGAACGGACTGTTATTTGTAGGCACTAGCATGCCGCTTTTTAGGAGGTGCCTGGATCCTTATCACTGGTTAGGCACCATTTGTAAAGGTTTCTGGTGCCTTTTTAAATTGCTTTTAAGTGTTTATCTTTCACCCGTTTGGCTATTTAGATTTATGTTACCAGTACTGAGCAACCACAGGGGAGCCTGTTGTTTGCAGAAAGGGGTTGCTGGACCCCAGTTACTGATTTTCTTTTATCCTCTCGGTTTTTTATTACTGCACTGTATAGTGCTCACCCACCGCACCCCCTGACAAGCCCACTGCCTGGATTGCAGACAATTTAAATTGCCTTATTGCACTTCCAAAGGTGAGCCAAAGGCAAGCCCATCTACGCCCGGACAGCGCCCAGTGCCACCCATGCTTCCCTACCCGGTCGGTTCCAATGCCAATTTGCTAGCACAGTGAGTTAGTCAAAAACATGCTTGGAAGTTAATTCCTAGTGAATGCAGCTTGCTTTTTAAAATTCAAACCTCAAAATAATACATCTTCTCTCAGCTGCCTGGTTAGTAATTTCTCAGTAAGGCAAGACCCAATGTAAACTGATAGTCCAGATGGCTTATTTGGTGGTCACAGAGCTATGGGGCTCGGCAATAATACCCTTAATGAGTAATCAGTACATTTTTTCGTGCAGCTTGATCAACGCGAGGTCACTAGTAAAAAATAAAATTGAATTTGTGGACTTTTTAACATCCCATAAACTAGATATTATGGGGGTCATTCTGACCCTGGCGGCCGGTGACCGCCAGGGTCACCGACCACGGGAGCACCGCCAACAGGCTGGCGGTGCTCCCAAGGGCATTCTGACCGCGGCGAGCGCGCTCCGCCGCCATGGGGATTCAGACACCCCCTACCGCCATCCTGTTCATGGCGGGAAACCCGCCATGAACAGGATGGCGGTAGGGGGTGCCGCAGGGCCCCTGGGGGCCCCTGCAGTGCCCATGCCAGTGGCATGGGCACTGCAGGGGCCCCCGTAAGAGGGCCCCACAAAGTATTTCAGTGTCTGCTTTGCAGACACTGAAATACGCGACGGGTGCAACTGCACCCGTCGCACCCCTGCAACTACGCCGGCTCAATTCTGAGCCGGCGTCCACGTTGCAGGGGCATTTCCGCTGGGCCGGCGGGCGCTCTTTTGGAGAGCGCCCGCCGGCCCAGCGGAAATGTTTGAATGGCCGCCGCGGTCTTTTGACCGCGGTGCGGTCATTTGTCGGCGGTACCTTGGCGGACGGCCTCTGCCGTCCGCCAAGGTCTGAATGACCCCCTATGTTTGTTACTGAGACCTGGATGGACCCTGCATCCCGCCCAGACCTGGTTCTGGCAATTCTATTCGATTACGCCATTTTTAGACAGGATAGATCTAGAAAGAGGTGTGGCAGTCTGGCCCTTGCCTATCATGAAAAATAAGTTGCTGCCTTTTCCGCTGCTCTTCACGAAGCTGAATGTGAGGCACTGCTCTTTCAAATAGAATTAACCAATCACTATGCTTTCAAGGGACTGCTACTTTACCGACCGCCAGGACCTAAACCTAGTTTTATCCAAACCATCAGTCTTTGCTTGGATATAGCATTAGATCTACCAACTGCACTGTCATGGTCGGCTTTCATCTCCATCTCGAGAACCCCTTGCTCAGTGATATTGAGACAGTGTTAGATGTCATTGCCAGTGTGGGTCTTTTAGAACAGGTTAATGCCCCAACGTTTTTGGCAGACCATACTCTAGCTGGGATTTTCACTGATAATCCCTTTGTATCTTTTATTACCTCATTACCACTAACTTGGTCAGATCATTATGCTGTCCTGTTTGTACTAAATATTGCAGCAAGCTCCTCAAGAGCTAATTTCATCAGCTCTGCTGTAAAAGGCAGAGATTGACATAAGCTGGAGTCATTCTCTCTAAGGCCGGCCCTTGCCAGCTTGAAGCCCTTGTTAGATAAAGATCTGGATGTGGCAATTTCTAACTACGCTGCGTGGTCTGGTACGGTGTGAGATTAACTAGCACCGGTCAAAACTTGCAAGGGGTGTAGAAATATGCCATCTGAACCAGCTATGAAGCGGCTATGTCACAAACAAGAGCATAAATGGTTAGAAAATTATGAGCCGGCTGAGAGAACTATAAAGAAATAATCAGGGAGTACAAAGCCATGATTTGTTAAGAGAAAACTGCTTACTTTACTAACAGGATTGAAGTCTCCACAAACTACAGCAAAGAGCTATTCTCGACAATTAAGAAACTTGTTGATCTTCCAGCAAAAAATAATATGAATCACACTTAAGCCTTCTATGAAACTGCAGTCCGCTTCTCCCAGGCCAAAGTCTAAGATGTATATAACTTGTTTGATGAAAATAACATCGTAGCCTCAAAGGTTTAAGATGAGACTTTCCATCCCAACTACACAGATTTTTTGCACTTCTTCTTCCCATTCTCAACTCAACAGATTCTAGATCTGGCTCATTCTATCAAATTGGGCTTCCCTTTGGATCTCTGCCCCCTAAAATATTGTGACCATCCTAAGGACATCTTCAATACCATGTTTAGCTTGGCATATTTTCTGAAAGATTGGGAAAAAGCATGTATTCTCCCACTACTCAAGCAGCCCTCAAGACCCTAGAAGATATCACCCTATATGTCACCTTCCTTAGCCAGCCAAAACAGCGAAAAAAGCAATCAACATTAAACAGATGGCCTACCTTAATAATTACAACCTTCTTGATGCTGCTCAATATGGCTTCAGAAGCGAACACAGCACCGAGTCGTCCTTGATAGTTGCCATGGAAGAGATCAGAGGTACTCTAGATGTAGGTGGAAAGTCAGCTCTCATCCTTCTGGACCTCTCGGCAGTGTTCAATACTGTCAATCATGAATAAATGATCAAATGTCTCCAGGGAATAGGAATAAGAGGAGCAACACTGACGCTTCTTAAATCATTTCTTGCTGAATGTGAACAGTCTGTTGCCTGGAATGGGTTTGTCTCTGATTCTTTTTCCCCTGTCATGTGGTGTCTCCTTAGGCTCATCCCACAACCTTAACCTTTTTAACTTATACATCACTGCCCTGATTATCCTTTGTTTTTACTGTAATATCATATGCGGATGACACGCAAATCGTTGTTACCATATGTAGTAATCCAGAAGATTGTCAGATGTCACAGCTGCATACAACAAATCAGTAACTGGATGATTAAAAATTTCTTGAGGTTAAATTCAGGCAAAATAGAAGTTCTGCAATTTGGTAGATACGCCTCTTTCTGGACCCCAAGTTGGTGGCCACAAGAACTTGGAACCCTACCCTGTCCAGTCAGCAAAGCAAAAAACCTTGGAATCTACTTCGACATTAAACTGTCTTTTCAGAATAGAATAAAAACAGTCACCTCATCCATCTTTTTCACCTTAAAGTGCATCAGGAAAGTGGTCCCATACATTCCTTATGAATTTCAAAAAAAGGTGGTTACAGCCCACATCCTCTTCTAGATGGACTACTGCAATGCTTTATACCTGAATGTGCAAAAAAAGTCATAACAAACTTCAAATTTTTCAAAACGTGGCAGCACATTTGCAGCTGGAAAATTCCCAAATTCCAATTTACAGCACATTCTCTAATCAAACTGCGCTGGTTACCCATAAAAAAAATTATAAGGCTTAAAGCATTGTGCATGGCTTTTAAGGCTCTTTGTGGCTCTGGGCCAGCTTATTTCAAGCATAAATTCACTTGGTACTTCCCAGCCAGGATGCTGAGCTCCTCTGCTTCCATGAATGTTGTGGTAACCAAAGCTAGACGAGCTTTGTGGGGACGGGAAAACATTTGTTCTGTGCACGGCAAAATTTTGGAACTTCCTCCCATTATATATCAAGGCTAGTCCGAATCTGATCGCTTTTAGCAAAGCACAAAAAAACAGGCTATTTTACTAAAAACATTTTTGTCCCAATGGTAGTCTCTTTCAGTAGCAGCAGCACCAAGACACCTCCAGGCATTCAGCGCTTTAGAAAAACATTTTTCATTTCATTTATTTCAATCTGCCTCCTACTCAGTTCACAGAAAGAACAGGCTTCGTTTGAGTCCTAGAGCATATCCCAAGCGCTACAGGTGGGTCCTATTCCTGGTTCAATCTATCCTCTACCTGTGTTATTAGCTTAGCTGAAGTTTATAGTCTAAGTGCCAGGCCAGCTAGCTGCTCTATTATTTAGCTACTTTTGCAAATTTGGAGTGTGGCAACCAAATTCTAATGCATCCTTTATCCTGGCTATTCCAATCCCATAGTCAGAAAGTGTCCCAAGATACATCTGGTGACTAAGAATCCACCGTGTTGATTGAAAAATATACCTCAATTTTGATATTCAATAACTCAATAAAGAGAGACAATCACCAGCAGGGTCTACATTCGTCTTTTATATTAGCTCACAGTTCTCAAACTTCAACTACACATAATGACTTATAGTTAGGGGAACCTCATGCATCCACATGCACACAACACATTCATAAAATATATTCACATGTTGGGAGAACTGATGTTTCAAGTTCATGATAGGAAATGGATTTTATCTGAGAGGGCCAGCAGCATGGATGTGATGATGCTGGGGTCCATATTCTTACTTCTCTTCTTCCGACAGACCTTTTAGGAGTCTCAAGGGACAAAAGGGGAGTTAAAATCAACACTTCTAAACAATTAACAGTGCAACCTATTTGGTCACACATTAAATCCTGAAACTGGAGAGTAGAGTTCAAACGTTTATTACAAATTAAGGGCCAAGCTTATGTAAATGGAGCTCAAATACATGCTATATGAGTACAGAATCACCAAAGGTAAAGTAAAGAGTTGAATGAGAATACATTGTAGAAGCAAAAGGCATACAAGAACTTCAGCTGCAGCAATTCTAAAGATGAGAAACAAGATTTGATGACCAGTATATAAATGTTGATCCTCTTGGTTAATCATTGGAGAAACTAAATTAATCTAAGTACCCTAAACTGAGTTAAAGGATATCCTAATTATCTCTCAAGAACTATAAGAGAGTGTCAGCATAGCAGAACCCTCAGTAGAAGTTCTGATAGGGAGGTATTGCATAGCATAAAGCTGCACAAAATGGTGAAGAAAGGTCTGTACCCCTCTAAGTATTCAGGGAAATCTGCTCTCGTCAGAGGCTAAACAGAATCTGCCTTCTTCTAACCAGGTGAATGCCAATGAAACCTACAGAACCTTTGAGAGATCCACGTAATCAACGCCAGTAGTTATCTGTCTTCCTTGCATAGTTGAAATTGACAACTCCCACCAAGGTCTCATCCCACAAATCCAACATCAGGACAACCTTGATGGTCTCTTGAATCCCGGTACACAAACAGGAGTCTTTTCTTCTCAGTACATTAATGCTCCTTTGTCTTTGCTAATATATCCTCCTGTACTCTACTATCTCAGATACACAATATGCATTTCCTTACCTGTAAACTTCAGACAGACGCACCTGCCTATAAAGAATATTACAACGTGAGTAAAACTCAACATTGAAGGTTAGACACACAAAATAAACATTTCAGGCCTTTGGTTACCCTGACTTAATATGAAATTCCAATGCACATTCGAAATCCATAATTATACGTGCATCTTCAATTATATTTGCAACACAATTATGAATGAAACATGATTTCTTCTTGAATATAAATGTGCATAGGTATTACAAACCAACATGTTAAAATCAACAGAACAGACACACACACACACACACATACACATATATATATATATATATATATATATATATAAACATATAGATGAAGTATTCATTTTCTACTGTGAATGGACCTTCAAAAATATGATTTAGATATGCCACTTTAAATTAGTAACGTTAAGACACACAACATATGTATTTTTGATTACATTATCATGCCACTCCTGTGACGCATCATAGCACAATCAAAGTTATGCTTTCTCAATCACCCCTCCAATGATGAATTAAGTCATCACAATAATGATAAAACCCTCTAATGAGACCGGCTAAAACTTCGATGCTTTCATCAATTTCCATGTAGACTCCAGATGCTTCATGTCATCATAAAATGTGTACTGATTCTCTTCCAGCTCAACATTCACTCTCCTTCTCTTACTTGCCTGTTCAACTTTTATCCTCTGATAGATTTTGAAACCCACAACCAAAACTACTGCACATATGCCAATAAGTAACAATAGTTTCAGAGCAAAACCTACAGCTCCACTTCCTAAGTTTCCAAAACCATCTGCTTACAGCAGCAAATCCTTCTCCAATAGCCTCCCATGCACCTGTTGCTTCCAACTCTTTCAAATCCTTCATCAAGCCAGAAATGTTCTGAATATACTTCTTCAGGTCCTTACTTTTGTCTGGGATGTAAGTACAGTGTTGATGAACTTCAAGCATCTGGCAGACTCTGCCCTCTTTGTGAGTAGAAGGTCTAACACAAGTCTGTTCTGCAAAACCATAGATCAGTGGTTCCCAACCTTTTGATTTCTGTGGACCCCCACATTAACATTTATGGAACCCAGGGACCCCCACTGAATCATCATGGGAATCCGGGGATCCCCGCCTGAGTCATTACCGGAAGCTGGGGACCTAATTTGTCAATATTTGAAATATTTTCTAGACTCTCGCGGACCCCCAGGGGTCCCCGGACCACAGGTTGGGAACCACTGCCATAGATATTATCTTATCGGTACCATCTCTGTATTCATTAGCAATAAGGAATTTGCTATGCTAGTTGCCAATTTATCCACCAGTGTAGACAACTTTCTCATTTTCAAATCATTCCAAATTACCCCTGTGGATGGGATCTATTCACCAAAAATGCCTCCCAACACTTCTCCAGCACTAACACCTCTTCTAGCTTCCATTTCTCATACAGGATCATTAAAATGTTCCACATGGTAAATCTTTGGCGACGAATATGCTGAAATGACATGTACCATGCCATCCCTTGGGCAATTTGAAATAGGCATACTGTCCATGAATAAAGTATGCTCCAGGAATCACAGGATCCTTTCTATCTAAAAAGAATGAATTATTTCCTCTAATGTCAAAGGTGTGGTTGCATCCACTCTTGCCTATAGATAATGAATCCAATTAACTCTGGTCAATGTGTATGGACAACTTTTTCTTATGCTGCCAATCAGATTTAGACTATAAATCTCACCTCCTGTCTTCCATTAGATTCAAAACATTTCTCTACATCTGTCATTGAACAAGTCAAGTTATGTGTGTCTGCATATGCAGTGTCTAGTGGCGTGAGAGATACAAAATATTTGCCTGCAATTTCTGCATCTTTAAAATATGGATTTGTATTCAAATGTTTCAATATAGTAACTTCTGAAAGAACTAAATCATAATTTGAACATTAATATTGAAAACTACCCTGTCCATAAAATATGTTCAACAAAGACTACAGGAGACTCCATAAGTCAAAGGAATGTGGTGATAAGAGATGCCTTCTGAAATGGAAGCAGGTAATTGCATACAAACGGGGCAATCCCTTGCATCCATAGTGTCAATGCACTCATAAAGCAGTCTAAAATATACATTTCCAGAATAATCTCCTCTAGAATCATCTAAGTGCAAAACCTTTTCATCTAATCTATATCAGCTACCTTCACTAGGACTTATTGTTTGCAGGGGAATATTGGACTGTAACTCATTTACTACAGAAGGTGTACAGGGAAATGCTCCTATCACTACAACAATTAATACTACGTGGAAAACAAGCAACACTGCACCTAATATGTATTTGCATCTATGGGTTTTGTTAGTTTCCATGACTCTCCTAAAGTCAGATTTTTAGGGTGGAATGGAACAGCAGCAGAGTATCCTCTGTTGAGTTCCACCTGTGCAAAGCGCCAAAACAAAGTCCAAGTGATAAATGGAACAGATTTATTTATATGGTCTTCATGAGTCTTCCTTAGCCATACTCTGTGTTCTTCTAAAGGACAAACCTCTCTTCTTCTGCAGACTCTGGTCTCTGTACTCTTATTTCCCTCACAAAGTCAATGGAAGATCTCTAAAATATGCACAGTTCAAATTCACTAATAATAACATCCAGAATGAAATGTCTCAGTGTAGCCAACAGCACAGGAAACTCAAAATAGACTTGAAGCACAAAGTTCAGGTCGAGAAGGCTCAGTTAGATCTGCAGCGTCATACCAAAATTCCAAAAACCTTCTCTTTCCGTCATCTGCAGCAAAGTTTGTCCATTTAGGTGAAGAGAACCTCTGAAAGGGCACTATAGTTCTTTTAGATCTCCTAAGTGACAATCCTTTGTTCTCACATTCACTTAGATCAGAGTTCTCAGTGTCTTCTGGAATTTTCTGAGGCACACTCTCTTTAGGTAGGTTCAGTTTTCCTCTTTCTTGCCTCCTGAGCCAACGGTCCCCAGGTTCCACTCTTTTCTCACAACACTAGATTCTTTGTCAGGGTCTGAAACTGAATTTGACTCATTCACCACTACAGAACAAGCCTCTTCCATCTCAGCTTCAGCTGCGGAACTCTCCAGCCAAACCCTCCTCAGACCTACCAAGTGCTGCTTCAGGCTCTGTTTGATCCCCAACATCTGACCAATCTGCTCCCATTGTCTCTCCGTTTTCACTGAGAAGATGCATACAATAAACCAGGACATATCTCAGTCCATTACACACAGGCATCTTAACAAAGTCCAAGTGCCTCCTGCTAATGGGACCTCCAGAGTTTTCTATGTGACTTAGCCTTACTGCAGTTCTCTTTCCAACATGGTTCTGTGACACAATGCTTCAGCCATCAATCTGAATTTAGGATTAAACCACATTTGCCTAAACAATCACACCATTGCATCTCTACCAACATGAGCCAGACCAGGGAAATGCCTAGTCATTGGCGGCAACAAGGTACTTGGAAACACTGGTCTTCCATCCACTGAAACCCAAGGCGCAGATTTGCAAAATCGTTATCCAGCGCAGTGCAGCAGCAAAATATGCTGTGCCTCACTGTGTGAGAAGGAAAGAGCAGGAGAATGTCATATTTATAGAAACATGACACTCCCCTCCCCTCTCCTAGGAGCCACTGCAGAAATCTGCTGCATGTGCCATGCACATACCTTTGCAGCATAGTGCAAGGGTGTCTGTGTGAGTCTAGCATAGGTTTTGTACCAGAAGGATTTCCTTCCAATATAAAATACTATGCTTAGATACGCTTTGAAGCTTTTCCCACTTTGTATGTGTGCTGTAAAGTGCAGCACACATGCAAGTTCAGGAAAGAATGGAAAAATAATTGTATTTCTCCGTGATAGCACCTAGTCGGAATGGGCACTATGTTTTATGCAAAACCCTGTTTCTTTTTAAGAAAATAAGGATTTTCATCAAAAATCTTGGGTAGTTGCATGGAAAAGCCCATGCACCACCCACGGAATGCCCCTTGGTGATCAGTAATGCAAAGCAGCATTATGTATATCTTTGCGTTACTTTTAAGTGATTTTTCAGTGCGAAACAAATTTTGCACTAGAAAGTAAATAGGTACAAAAAGATTTTACATTGATTTGTGGCGCTTTTGTGATGCAAACATAGCTCAAAATTGTAGTAAATATACCCGCAAATGTCATCGTCCTCTCTCGTGATGCAACTTGCTCTGCCGTTCTTCCTCTGACACTTCTTACTGAAGCCTCTTTACTCTTCCCGTGTGTCTGCAGTTGTTAACAAAAGGCAGTAGTTGGTCTCACTCCTCTCTCTTGACACAACCTGCTCTGACCCAATTCTGCTGTTCTTCCTCTGACACTTCTTCCTGAAGCCTCTTCACCTCTTCCCACATGTCTGCAGTTGTTAACAAAAGGTTGTAGTTGGTCTCATCCATTCCCTCATTGTATACTCTCCATTAAAGTTACAGACATTGTGAGCACAGTACTTTGCAACCTCATCAGCATATTTATTGTGCAATGTTACATAATCATTTTCACAATGGTGTGCAGGGTACTTGACCACTGCAACCTGTTCAGGCAACTGTAACGCTTCATGAAGGTTTCTCACTTGTTCGCCATTTTGGAGAACGTCATAAACCCCGTCTGTGACCATAACTGTCCGAAGTCATGCACAACACCAAAGCTGTACTGACTATCGCTAAAAATCTGCACTTTCAGCTGCTCTGAAAAACAGCATGATCTACTAAGAGCAATCAATACAGCCACTTGAGCGGAAAATATTCCTTGAAGGCAGGAAGCTTGAACAACTCCTGAAATTGTGCAGACTACATAGGCAGCTCACAGACTTAGGCCCATATTTATACTTTTTTAGCGCAGCATTTGCACCACTTTTTGACGCAAAAGCGGCGCAAAGTTACAAAATACAATTGTATTTTGTAAGTTTGCGCCGCTTTTGTGTCAAAAAATTATGCAAATGCAGCGCTTAAAAAGTATAAATATGGGCCCGAGTTCAGTGACATTGAGACAGTCATGCTCGATCTCACAATCATCATTTTCATCACTTGGTACAGGTAAAAAAGTAGCAGAATTTAGAACAGCGCAGTGCTTGACAGTCACATTCTCTGCCGCAAGTATGGTTTGTTCATACTTAGTAAGGCAGCTACTTGCCAAATGCTGGGCTCTAGTTCCTGTTAACAGTAACTCTACCGAATGGGGAACATAAACCCCTCTCTATGCTGACACTGATGCCTGCTACCGCTTTAAGGCAACTTGGCAGCGCATAAGCAATGGGCTCCAGAGCAGCAGAGAAATAGGCCACAGACCTTCTGGTGTTTGCAAGTAACTGTGTAAGCACTGAGAGAATGCAGTCCTCCCTCTCACTGCAGAAAAGTGCACATTACTTATTGTAATCAGGCATTTCCAGTGCTGGGGCACACCAGAGACTTTCTCTCAGCTCTAGGAAGGAAATCATGCAATTGTTATCCCAGGGTAATGGATCAGACATCCTTGTGTATCATCCTCTGCAAAGGCTTGGCATCTAGGGAAAAGTTGGGTATCCACCGGGTGACAATAGCCCACCATCCCCAAGAACATCCTGACTTCTCTCTGGGTGGTGGGATTAAATTTCACCATTGTGGAAATCATCTCTTGTAACACTTGCCTTACTCGTTTCTCAATGTGATTTACGAGATACTGAACCTCTTTCTGACAATATTCCGACTTGCCAGGGGACCCTTTATGTCCATTCTTAGCCAGGTGGTTGAACAACTGAATGGTATCCGCCTTTCAGGCTTCTTGAGTGTTTGATGCCATCAGTAGGCCCTCGATATGTTTGACTAGGACTGCACTGCAAGGCATGGCCAGGGTCACCAAATTCCTCTTCTGGATCTGGATGAAGATGAAGGGACTCTTAGTATACCCTTGTAGGAATCTGCACCATTCCAAAACACGATTGCTGAACCGAACTGCAAAGAGGAACTGCCTGTCCATGTGCAAGGGCTTAGAAAAGAAAGCCTGGCAAAAATCAATGACCGTGAACTGCTCTGCCTTAAATAGAATCTGAAACAAAATTACAGCTGGATTTGGTACCAGGGGACAACAGGGAACAACAATGTTGTAACTTTTTGCAAGTCCTGAACAATGTGATATTTCTCACTTGGCTTCAGTAAGCCCATAATGGGTGAATTGGATGGGCTCCCCATAACCTCTTTCAAGATCCCTTGTTGGATCATAGACTAAATTACTGGAGTGATCCCAGCAATTGTTTCAGGTGTCGAATTATATTGGGGTGTTCTCATATATTCAGCATTTGGCTTCACCATGATTTGAATGGGTTTAACACTTTTGTTCAATCCGATGTCCTTTCCTGAAATATCCCAAACCTCAGAGGTGACTGCATCTTTAAGGTCTGGCAGGTAAACATCAATGTCAGAATGGTAAACAAAGCAGTGTAAGGATCATCATCTACCAATTTAAAGGCAACATCTTCATCATGAGTTTGCATCTTTATGCCGTTCACCGTACAATAGATGACACAGTTCAACTTACAAAGTAAGTTTTTTCCCATTAGACCTGTCATCCTTAGGGTGGTCTAACCCCAGACTTTTTGGCTTTCACCTCCTGTTTTTCCACTGTATCTTTTTGTAGGCCTTAGGATCCTGGGCACTTTACCACTGCTAACCAGTGCTAAAGTACATGTGATTTTCCTCTAAACCTGGTAACACTGGTGTATCCAAAATTGATATATTTAATTTACTTGTAAATCCCTTGTAAAGAGGTATAACATATGCCTGTAAATTAAATGCTACTAGTGTGCCTCCAGCACTGATTGTGCCTCCCACTCAAGTAGCTTTGCAAAACATGTCCCAGGCCATCGCGCAACCTGTGTGTGCAGTTTTACCGCCACTTCGACTTTGCATTTAAAACCTCTTGCCAAGCTTTAAACTTCTCTTTAGTTAACTATGTCACCCCTAAGGTGGGCCCCAGGTAGCCCACAGGGGAAGGCTCTATGTAAGTAAAAGGTAGGACATGTACTTTTAAGTTTTACATGTCCTGGTAATGAAAAACTCCCAAAGTCATTTTTCATAACTGTGAGGTCTACTCCTCTTGTAGGCCAGCATTGGGAATTCCTTAATACACGTTTAGGCTGCAATGTCTGATCACAAAAGAGTAGCTACATCATGTTTCATATCATTGGAATGGTAATGATACATCCTCTTTACTAGGGAAGTCAGATTTATTGTTACTATTTTAGAAATGCCACTTTTAGAAAGTAAGCATTACTCTGCCCTCATTGCTCTGTGTGCCTGGCAGCCTTGCTCTAATACATGTCTGGGCTAGCCTGAGTGACAGCTAAATTTGTGCATTCCACCCAGACACAGGACATTCAACTACATCTGCATTCATCTGCATGATGATGGGTCTTCCTGGAGAGGGAGGATGGTAATGGCTCACACTTACACTCAGTGGCCTGAGCCCAAACAAAGGGCTGATTACCCCCAACTGGTAGCCTAGAGCCAGGACTGGGGTGAGAGACCTGTGCACTTCAGAGAGATCCTTTGAACTCACCCCCACGTCAAAGGCACTTTTTGATATAAGTACTGGGTCTGTGGCCCCCTAAAAACAGGCTACTACTGGACCTGGAAAGAACTCTCCTGGATTAAGGACTGCTGTGCTGAAATGATAGCCACTCTGCTGTGACTGACTGTTCTGAGGATCTGCTTCTCTGCTTTGTTGAGCCTCCCTGATACTTTTAGATCTCTGCTCTGCTGAGGGTAGGAGCTATCCCTGGATCCCAGAATGACCCCTGCTGTTAGAAATCTCAGAGGTCTCAAAGACCTCGTTCTACTTCTGCAAACCCCTAACTTCTGCACTTTGTGATCAGCAGTGGTTGGGAACAGTGCCGCATTCTGCCTGAGCCGTCGCAGCACTGTGCCTGCAGACTGCGCACTGATGATTTCCCTCCAGCTATGGAGGCGTGACAATCAGCGCTTTGGAGCTGTGTGCCAATCGGAGGCACCATTTCCCTACTTTTGTACATCACCGCTGCACTAAGGGAAATCCCTTCATAGCAGCCCCTCTAGCAGTGTGATTGACAGGAATACACCAGGGAGATCCAGTGATGAGGCCTGGACTGCGAAGACACAGCTGCCTTCACAAGGAGCAAGAGTGAGCCGCCTGTGCCACAGAGTCCCAGTTGACAAAGCCTACATCTCTGAACCAATGGTATTGAGTGTTGTGGGGTCTGCAGAGGGATTGCTACCTACCCATACTCCCTCATTTGATGACTGTGTGGAAAACTATCATTTAAAAGAACGCTGTTAGCAACTTTGGGACATATTTATACTCCGTTTGCGCCGGATTTGCGTCGTTTTTATTGACGCAAATTCGACGCAAAACAAACTCCATATTTATACTCTGGCGTTAGACGCGTCTAGCGCCAAAGTTCATGGAGTTTGCGTCATTTTTTAGCGTGGACACCTACTTTGCGTTAATGATATGCAAGGTAGACGTTCCCGTCTAAAAAATGACTCCGAGGCATGTGCGCCGTATTTACACTCCCGGGCAAAAATGACGCCCGGGAGTGGGCGGGTAAAAAAAAATGACGTCCACCCGTTTTAGCGTCATTTTTTAACGCCTGGTCAGGGCAGGCGTTAAGGGACCTGTGGGCTCGGAAGGAGCCCAGAGGTGCCCTCCCATGCCCCCAGGGACACCCCCTGTCACCCTTGCCCACCCCAGGAGGACACCCAAGGATGGAGGGACCCATCCCAGGGAACTTAAGGTAAGTTCAGGTAAGTATTTAAAAAAAAAAAAATTGTGGCATAGGGGGGCCTGATTTGTGCCCCCCTACATGCCACTATGCCCAATGACCATGCCCAGGGGACATAAGTCCCCTGGGCATGGCCATTGGGCAAGGGGGCATGACTCCTGTCTTTGCTAAGACAGGAGTCATTTTAATGGGGGTTGGGAGTCAAATAAAAAAGGGCACAAATCGGGTTGAGGCGAAAATTTGGCCTCAGCCTGACTTGCCCCATTTTTTGGCGCCCAAGCTCCATATTCCCCTACGCCGGCGCTGCCTGGTGTACGTCATTTTTTTTGACGCACACCAGGCAGCTCCGCCGGCTAACGCCGGCTAACGCCGGCTAACGTCATTGAATAAATACGGCGCCCGCATGGGGCTTCAGAATGGCGTTAGCCGGCGTTAGATTTTTTGACACACAACTGCGTTGGCGCAGTTGTACGTCGAAAAGTATAAATATGGCCCTTTGTGTTTTCTGGAGTAACAACAATAATCTAAACACAATCATTAGTGACCTTCAGAGCACTGTGGTGACATGTTAATATATGTATATTTTGTAAAAATCCTATCTCATGAACTACTTATTGGATTATTGATGGAATGGTCTTGTTTACTCAGATAAATATCCTCTTTGTTTCTACACTGGTGTAGAGTCACTTTTGTGATGTTTTCATTCACTTACTGTCTTAAACAAAGGAAACTGTTGGAAGGGATTATTGTCTTCAAATGCATTTGAATTCATGTTTTGAACTTGATCGGAAATCAATCTTGGGCCATTCGTATTTTGCTATGGCATCAGGGGTTGTGGAATCCGCATCACTGGAGCTTGTGGCACATTGAAATTCTTCCCTCTCTGTCTCCGCACATTCTGCAAAAATTACAAAGGGTTGTCTTCTTCAGACTACCCAGATCCATTACTGCGCTAGGATCATAGCACCAACATTCCCTATAAATAGCTGGATGTGACTACTTCTCTGAGGAGCCTTCATCTGGGCAACCATTAACTTTTCCTTCAGCTTCAGCTTCTCCTTCAGCTTCTGTTTCATCTCTATTTCATCACGGCAGTACTTCTCATACCTCCAGATCTCATAAGCTGATTTATTCTGCCAATAAATCAAATGCTAATGAATCATCAAGCTAATTTCAGGTCTTAGTCCTGTCACAGACCTCAACACAAAATGTCCCACATCCTTAAGGTAAAGCAGCTCTTTTCCACTATACTGCTAGAACACCACAACAGTCTCTCAAAATAGGCATGAATTGACGCGTTTAGTACCGGAGTTGTTCTATCATTTGTAATCCAATCAATATCTTTGGGTGACACCTTCGACTTTAAGAATGTCATCACCTGCTGATACTTTTTCGTCACCAGAGGTGAAGGGCTTTTCGCCACTAGCCTCCTTGGCGGTTTTGACTCAAGCCATTCAGCAGCTATCTTACATTCTGCCCACAAGTCACTCGGAAACACAATGTCCAACAGTGTTCAAATCGAGCCACAACACTTGTGAAATTTTTACAAGTTGCTCAACTTGCTTGTAACACTCCACTGGTTTTCCATCAGCTTTGGAAATTCAATAGTGAATGATGTAAAATCACTTCTGCTCCAAGGCACATGAACGTAACCTCCACTAGACCCTTCTCTCAATGGGAAATTTAACGCACTCACCTCTCCAGCAACAAGGAGACTTTAATTCCCTCCCTGTTTCTTTGGTTCTTTCTTTCTCGCTCACTGACTTTCTCACTTATCTAGCTCATTCCATTTCTGAATAGTCTGAAATAGATCCTAGATTTGTAATTTCATCTCTGAAGATCTCATACAGGCTTTGTCTTCTTTATTAAAGCATGCCCAATACATATTCTAAAAGGCTTTGGTCTCGTTCAAGTCTATCTCATATCTTTGAGCAAACTCAGATAGTTTGTCGTAAACCTATCTTGCATGTCTGGTAACATCCTTACACATTAACACAAGCTTATTTTCATGATAAGAGTCTAAATGAGTCATTTCAAGTTCCCGCTAATCCTCCCATCCAGTTCTAACTTCTGTTTGGCAAAACCACCAATTTCTCTCTCACAGGTGACTGGATCATTTCCTAACTCAAATCAGAACTCCCCCTTACACGCAAAAGGTGTATCAGCATTACAAGCTTTTACCCACTCGTCTATTTCCTGAGCCCTAAGACTGTGACACTATAGGGGCTTTAGACATATTCCCACCTCCATAGGCCAAGTCATTGCAATTCAAAGGTGACTTCCATACATGTACAACATAAGCTGGCTTTCTCTGGTATTTATCTATGGAAATGCACCCTAAAAGATTCAAGGTCGAATCAGCACTAGCCACACATGGAGAACTTGTGTGTGTCAGGACTAGACAAACAAATCCTAACATATCGGGACTTGCTGCAGCATCACCTGAAGCACCTGCTACACCCGGGACAGCCCAATTATAAGTTATATTTTTTGGGAAGTCTAGCTTATACATGGGGACCACAAGTCCTTTAGTAAGTGGGACAGTAAGAGCATCAGTAGTTTTTTGAACAATTGATTTTCCACAAGCATTAGTGTTACCTTCGCCCCCCACTTGTGTCTCATTATTCGGAGGTGGACATTCAGACAATGATATATCTAGAAACCTTCCGCCAGGATTACTCTCACTGATCTCACTCATATCATCTGCCTCTTTTTGCTTTCCACCCTTTGCTTTCTTGTTCTTTGCCTTTTTCTCCTCTCTCTTGAATGCTTTGCTCGTTAAGGCTGGTTATAATCATTCATGTCTGTCCTCTATTTCTTTTGTTCAGCATCCCATCTAGCATTGGCATTTGTGCCCACTGCTTTTCAAGCTCTTCCCTGTACTTTCCTTTCTCTCGAGCATGAGCAGCATGTTCTGAAGTGTGAAGCACCTCATACTGTGGAGGTCTAGGAGGTGATTCCAACTCATCTAACACCCTCCTCAAGTTTTCAATAATTCACAAATTAAAGGTGCCATAACGTGGAAAACTCAACACAACTTCTTTTTCTGTGATCTTGTGCCATTGTCTAAGCCAAATACATAGATCCATCCCTAAATGTTTTGCCATATAATGACCTCAGGTATCTTCGGGAAGTGCCTCTTCTCCCTCAATGCTAGGTCCAAGCACATCTCCTCTAAACAGATCTCGTATTACCTTGAAATAATTCATTTTTCAACCTAAAACTAATAATCACAGATAGACTTTTGTTCAGGAGCTGGAAATAACTATTTAGCCACAATTCCTTGTTCAGCAACAACAACCAATCATAGCACTGCCCTTTGTGACATAGACAACTAATACCAGTGCAGCATTGCACCAACTGACTAATATCAGCACTGGATACTGTGATGTTAATCTCGCTTCTTGCAGTGTCTCACCCTTCTTTGCAATCTGCATGCAAACACTCTCCTCAGCATTAACCACACATAGCAAAATACAATACAATAACCTTTGTCTGCTCCACTAAAGCATTGACAGTATTCAGTCACACAAGAGTCAAATTAATCAAGCACTTCGAGCAAAACTTTGACCTGCAGGGTATCTTTCAGATTATTATAGATTCACCCTGCACATTAGGATTCACCATACCAACCGCCTTACATTCACACAAAGATAAAAGAGCCTATCTCAATTGTGCTGTGGATAACATCTCAGGACAAGCACTACCAAACTTAGCAGACATTTAGAATGTAGTGTCTTTTACACTTTTAATACTGTTCCGGGATCAAGGTCATATCCGACCCGATAACATCTTCAACTTCTTTTACTAAACACCACACACTGTTGCGCCGCTGCGCGCTGCACGAGCCGAACATTTGGCTCGGACCGCAGCACGCAGTCTAAAGACGCGTCGCGTCCCCAGCCTACTCTGCACCTTACGAGGCCCCAAATTGAGCATGGGGCCTCGTTCTTTTTTAGCGCACCGCGCTCCCAGGCAGTTCTGACCTCCCCCACTCACCTGTTATTCTTTTCCTCCTCTTCTTTTTCTTGTTGTCTTGTTGTGCCTTCCTTTATGTTTTTCTCCCTTTCCCATATTACCCCTCTCTTCCCAGCATTCCTTGTTCCCTACTCTCTATGGCTCCTAGTCCATTCTGGTCTATGTGTCTTTCCCTATCTAAGATGGTGTCCTTTTACTTCCTGTTGGTCACTTCGTGTTTGTTGGTATTTCAGGGCTGTGATTCTTTCTCTCCTTGCGCTGCAACACTTTCTGTTTGGATGGTGTCTTCGCTCCTGCTTTCTTGTATCCTGTGCTGGTTCTCGTCTGTTCCAGTGTTTTTTCCTGCATTTTGCTCCTGCTGTTACCTATTCATTTTGTTCCTGTTGCAGGAACCTATCTTTTTGGAGTTTTTTTCCCCTTTCAGGGATTTTTTCCCTCTGGCACTACTTCTGAGGGACACGGCCTGCTCTTGGCGTACCCATTGCCTGCAGCACTGTGGCTACCAGAAAGAGTCGCTCCTACCTGGGCCAAGGCCGAACATTCAAGAACAAGATCCTCGTTCACTCATTCTGCAGACTCCAGGTTAAAGCGGCACATAAGTCGTGACACACACCACATTCAAAACATCTCCGCAAAACACCAGTCATCCTCCATAAAGAGCCACAAGCTAAACATGAACCACTGCAATTTATGACCCTTTCTCCACCGCTGATACAGCTTCCTCCTGAATCTCTGGAACTCCACTGACCCTCCAAATTCTGGACATGGGCACTAAGGACTGGGGTCTAGGATTTAACTAATATAGAATAAAGGGTTCTAGCATCCCTTACTTCGGGATACTAATCATCCTCACTCTGCTACCAACTGACGATGCTCAGGGCCCATATCCTTACTGTCTTCTTCCGACAGACCTTTTTAGGAGTCTCGAGGGGAGTTAAATCGACACTTCAAATCGATTAACAGTGCTACCTATTTGGTTACACATTAAATCCTGGAGGCAGAGTGTGAAGATGCCTTACAAATTAAGGGCAAGCTTATGTAAATGTATCCTAAAAACATGCTCTATAAGTACAGACTCACCAAAGGTGAATTAAAGAGTTGAATGAGATTAAATCTTAGAAACATAAGGCATACAAGAATTTCAGTTGCTGCAATACAATAGATGAGAAGCTAAATGTAATGATTAGTATAAGAATTTTGATCCTCTTGGTTAATCCTTGGAGAAATTAATTAAAAATATAGAGGATATTTATACTTGTTTTGTGCTGAATTTGCGTCATTTTTTTTACGCAAATTCAGTGCAAAACTAACTCCATATTTATACTTTGGCGCTAGATCCGTCTAGCGCAAATATTTTGGAGTTAAAGTCATTTTTTGGACGTGGAAACCTACTTTGCGTCAATGAGAGGCAAAGTAGGCGATCCCGTGAAAAAAATGACTCTATGGCCTTAGCGCCATATTTATCTCCCTGTGCTAAAATCACTCACAGGGGAGGAGGGGTCAAATAATGGTGCAAAGCTTGCTTTGCACCATTATTTAATGCCTGGGTCAGGGCAGGCGTTAGGGGACCTGTGGGCCTATTTCCATGGTAGAACACCATAGAATAAGCCAACAGGTGCCCTCCCAAAGCCCCAGGGACACCCCCACCCACACCAGAGGGACAGTGGAGGATGGGGGACCCCATCCATGGAAAGTATAAGTAAGTACAAGTTTTTGTTTTTTTAAAGTGCCGTTGGGGGTCCTGAAGTGGGTCACCCTGCATGGCACTGGTTGCAGTGGCCATGCCCAGGGGACTCTGGTCCCCTGTGCTGGCCATTGGGGTGGTGGGCACAACTCTTGTCTTTTCTAAGACAGGAGTCATGTGGTATGGATAGTTTCGCGTTAGAAAAGGATGCTAGGCTGGTTAGAGTCATTGTTTTTACTCTAACCTGCCTAACGTCATTTTTTGGTGCAAAACTCCCTTCTTCTATACCGCCAGCCCCACCCGGCTAATGTCATTTTGTTTTACTCTAGCCTACCTTTGCACCGGCTTGCACCATTCCATAAATATGGTGCCCGGCTCGTGCTCATAAACGGTGCAAGCTGGTGCTAAACGTTTTGGTCCAAAACTGCGTTGGTGCAGTTTTGCACCAAAAAGTATAAATCAGGGCCTATGCACCCTAAAGTAAGCTAAAGGATTTCCCAAGTTTCTCTCAGGAAATAGAGGAAAGTGTAAGCGTAGCAGAAACCTCAGTAGAAATTCTGATAGAGAGGTGTTGATTAGCATAAAGCTGCACACAGGGATGAAGAGTAGAGAGGTCTGTACTCCTCCAAGTCTTCAGGGAAATCTGCTCTCGCCAGTGGCTAAAGAGAATCTGCCTTCGTCTAACCAGGCGAGTACCAATGAAACCTACAGAACCTTTGTGAGAGCCACGTCATCAACACCGGGAGTTTTCCATCTCCCTTGCACAGTTGAAATTGGCAACTGCCATCAAGTTCTCATGCTACGAATCGAACATCAGGGCGACCTTGTGAGTCTCTTGGATCCTGGTACACAAAAAGTAGTCTTTTCTTCTCAGTTCATTAGTTCTTCTATGCCCTTGCCAAAATATCATCCCTTTCACCACTATCTCAGATTCACAATATGCCTTTCATTGACTTTGTCCAGATGTACCTGCAAATAAAGAATATTACAACGCGAGCAAAACTCCACGATGAAGGTTAGATAAAAATAATCAACATTTTAGGCCTTTGGTTATGCTAACTTAATGTGGCGCATTCGAAATACATAATGATGTGCATCTTCAATTATAATTGCAACATGGATTACTCATTTTCTATTGTGAATGCACCTTCAATAATATGTTTTAGATGCTCCACTTTATATAAGTAGCATTAAAACACACAATATATGGATTGTTGATTACATTATTATTATTACTTAATGGCACAGCCAAAGTTTTGCATTCTCAGATGTAGGTTAGAATATCATTAGCAAAAAAACAGAAATGTGAGCCCTAAACATGGTTTACAAACAATTGTGCCATTGGCTGTAGATATGTTATTATTATTTCCCTATAAAGGATATTTAAAACACAATATTTCCGTCAGACAATATCTCTGCAAAATATTTTGCACTGTATGAAACCATTATGGCAGGAACTCTCTCTCTCTAAATCATGTAATGCAGAGAGGCACCCAGTTTGTGTTTGGACCTGTGGTATTTTCAAGCGTTTGGTGCACCCGTAGTCCAGCTTGCTTCTTGTAAAAGCTTCTCTTTGCCCCCTTGTTTGACGGTGCTCTGTATTTGGCTCTAAGTTTTGCAGAAGCAGATGGAGTAGCTCCCAGATGTCTCAATTTCTCCATGCGGGGAATGAGATCTGATGTTTATAAGAAGGACGAATTGGCGGATACATGCAGCTTCGTTTGCTAAACATTGGTTTTTTTCTGTGCGGTGTTTGCAGGGGGCTCTGCATTAAAAGGCGCTCCGTTATGACCCTTCAGGTGTGCTTCATTGAGTGATTACACAGGGCGCCTGCTGGGGAGGAACAAAGCAGCAGATGTCTCTTTAAATGTGGAACAGCCAAAGGCCTCACCGCTTTTACTCCTGTCAGTACTGCTTCTCATCTGTTTAATTAGACCTATAATGGGAATTCTCTAATTAAGAAAAATGACTTTTAGCCAAGAATACTAAAGCAAGAGAAAAAAAGAAAACCTTGCAACTTTCCCTGAACATTTTCTTTACTTATTTCCAGAAACGTTTGTTCCACAAAACGATAACTTGGGATACAGAACAAAGATGGGCAAAAGACAAATCTCACCAGTCAGAAGCGTATCTTCTCTGCGTATAGTTAACATTTTGTCCGTATTTTTTATAAGAAAACTCAATAATATTTATTTTCAGATTTAAAAAAAAGAAAGTATAACGCGGAAAAAAGTCACCTTCCATCGCTGCGTCCCGTAAATATGCACACTACATATGAAATGTGGACCAGATTTATCAAGTGGTTGTGTTGCCCTTGCCTCACGCAAAACCTAAAAAAGAGTCCAGTGCCCAAAGTTTTACTGAAGTGTCTGATACGGGGTTGGTGGAATACAAAAGCTCCCTAGTCTTGATTCTACTTCTTGTCTTGTTTTTCAATGACCTTCATATACTTTCTGTTTATCTCATTCTTGTGGGTTCTTTTCATCAATGTTTTCTCCCTTTGTCACTCTTGTTCTTTCTACCTATTTCTTCTTTCTCCATTTTCTGCCTCTCTCTCTCTTGTTCTGGGTTGAAGTCTTGATCCCCAAAAGTGAGTGGTGATGCCCAACACCTGCAGACACTGGAACAAATTAAGCACTAATAAGCATCCAGGAACTGATGTCCCCTGTTTACTTCCCAGGATAGACACTTTGGGGCAGATTTATACTTTTCGAAGCAAACCTGCATTATCGCAGGTTTGCGGCAAAAAGTATAGCTCCGGCTAGCACCATACCATGACGCCGGCCGGGTGCTATATTTATGGAATGGCACTAGCCGGCGCTAAGGCCCAGGGCCGGGGAAGTGTAGGGGGAACCGGGGCTTGTGCGCCAAATTATGATGCTACACTGTTTAGAAGCAAAGAAATTGCCTCTAAGCAGTGTAGCGCCATTTTCTGGTGCACAACCCCCATGGACATGACTCCTATCTTGGTAAAGACAGGAGCCATGCCCACCACCCCAATAGCCATGCCCAGGGGACAAATGTCCCCTGGGCACAGGGGACAAAGGTCCCCTGGGCATGGCCATTGGGGCCAGCGCTGTGCAGGGGGCCCAAGTCAGGGCCCCCAAGCAGTGTTTGGAAAAGAAACCAAAAAACTCACCTGGACTTACCTGGGATGGGTCCTCCATCCGTAAGTGACCTCCTGGTGTGGGTGGGGGTGTACCTCGGGCCCGGGAAGGGCACCTGTGGGCAATTTCCATGGTCTCCGACCATGGAATTCTGCCTACAGGTCCCCTTAGGCCTGCCCAGACCCAGATATTTAATAGTGGCGCTAAGCAAGCGTAGCATCATTATTTAAGGCCCCCATCCACCTGTGCTGGATTTTAGCATGGGGGGATAAATATGGCGCAAAGGCCATATCATCCTTTTCTGGACGGGAACGCCTACCTTGCATCTCATTGAGGCAAGGTAGGTTTTCCCCTCCAGCAAATGACATAAACTCCATAACTATGGCGCTAGATGTGTCTAGCACCAAAGTATAAATATGGAGTTAGGTTTGCGCTGAATTAGCGTAAAAAATGACGCTGATTCAGCACAAACCAAGTATAAATATGGGCCTTTGATTCATCAGACACTCTATCCATGACTGGAATGTTGGGCCTTTGCCTAGGATTGCAGGGGACTGTGATTCAACTGCACAGGTGCTGCAAGGGTTTCAGAAGTAATACTGCTCATGCATCATTGCACACTGCTGGTGTCAGGCTTGTCAGAGGTCTTTGCAAAGCCTGGGGCAAACCCTCAATGCATGGCTATCTCAATGCGTCTTCCATATTGAGCAGGTGCCATAAGAACCAGTTGGTAAACATTAAGAAGAAAATATACTCCAGGGAAAATAATGTTACTGTAAGTGGACCTGAGTAAAAGTACCCCCAACAACAACGCATTCATCCTGTTTGCACATCAGTGGTTTGTGATTAAATAATAGACTTTGAGGCTCCATATTAGAACCCATTACTCCACCAGCTATGGGCTTTCAAAAGGATGGGGCATAGGTGGCATAATGCCCCAGGCCCATCTGTCTCCAAGGCCTCATATGCATCTGTACAAAATGCAGTTATAGATGTTTTTGTATGGAAAGCATGCCTCCTGCCTTCATTAATAAAGAGGATGCCTACATGGACATCCACCTAGATCATCCCAGATGCCATTTTTCTCTTTTCAGAATAAATAGATGCATGAGCAGCAATGGACTCCCATTTCTGCTTGGAGTGTATTGCAAATGTGGTCCTGTTTTCTAAAGTGGGCCTGTATCTCAGAGAGATCACCAGCAGAGCCTAAATTGTGAATGTGCTTGTAGGTGTGGGCATCAGCACTCATTTTTGGGTCAGTGCCAAACTTGTCCTCATCAGGCTTTGCCAAGAGCAAGAGAGATAAAGGAAGAAATTGAAAAAGAGGAAGAGAATGATATGCAAACAGTAACAGCCGGAGAGAGAGAAACAAATTCCCGCAACAATTTTACTATTATAAAGGTATGGTGTATATGGATGGCCAAGGCAGATATGCCTATTGTATACTGCCTTTAGTTGTAAAATTATGTGTTAGAATGCCACCAATGTAAGATTTATTTACACAGTGGACTATATCCTTTACTGTTGCTAGGAAAGCCAATCCTCAGTAAGCCAGTACATCAAAAGTCAAACCTGTACATGTAATCAAAGCATCATTACCAAGGGGTGTTGAAAGGCACCAAGGATGGCAAGGGAAAAATTCAAAGTTTCAAATCATCTCCAATGTCTTCTACATCATGAAGCATTAAACCTAGCTCTGGCTTTATTTCTGTAAACAATAATGTGGTTCAATGCAACTGAACAAAAACCCTAGCAAAGATAATTTCCAATCTTCTACTAGCCAAAATAGAAACACCACCTATGCCAACCTATTTCTTAAATTTGAGGAATTAATCAAATAGTGGGGCATAGTCACACGCAGAGCCCTGTTATTTTGGCATAGATTATGAATAGCACCGGAGCTGAAGCCATATAGATCTCCTCTTAGAGAAGTTTTAAGCACAGCCAGACATCTAAAGCTCCCATGATTGCTCTATGTCAAGAAAATGTTTTAACTTCTCGCCCTTGATAGTCTCTGGGGCAATCCAGATGATTCTCATCTGATAACAAGATAGTTGATTAAGATCCAGTGCAGGGACTATCTTTGGGCCAAAACAATTAAGAACTGTATACCTGGGAGCCTATCAGATTCTTTTTTAGATCATACGATTGCCACAGCTTTGGAACATGTACTAAATGTTATTCAGGGCTCTCTTCCTAGGCAGTTATATCTGAAGTTCAGGTATGAGACCTTTCCACCACTATTGTTTATATAAGGATGGGGGAAAATAGAACAGCCAGTGCTATCTGTTGATCTTGTGGCTGCGCTTCCAAAACAGTTGTACATTTTGTATATTTTTGTGTGGCACATAGGCTTCCAAGGAAGAAGTGGAACACTCCAATCAATTTTAGAATAAAAGATTCCTGAGGAAGGCCAATATTCTACCCACCACTGTTATAATCTGTATTTATCAAGGAGAGAGGTCTGTATTTTTTACATTTGTTAGAGTCATGATCTTCTTTAGGGATTAAACATATAAGGGCATCTTGAAAAGTACCCTGTGAGGACGTAGAGTTTGAAAAATTAGTAAACAGTTGAAAATGTTTGGATAGTAAGAAATTAGAGAAATGTATATCAAATTCACTCCTAAACCTATCAGGTCCTTGGGCCTTACCCTTGTAAATTAAATGAATAGGTTAATAATTTCACACAAGCACATATCTTTTTCTATAGAAGTAAAGTAAAAATCAGTCTGAAATAATCTGTTGTGAGGGGAGAAAAACCTCAAAATGTGATCTTTGTGTGGGTAGGTTTTCTGGAGTGTAAAGTGACAACTGATTGAGAAATTTCCTAATCATTACAAGTTAATGTATTCTTAATTGTGTATATAATATCTACATTTGTACCTTTTTTAAGTTTGAGGTAATTGGCTAATAATTTTCCTCTCTTATTGTAACCTCCATAACATCTAGCACTGGACTTGAGAAGATAGTAAGACACATTATCGGTAGAGTATTTATTAACTTGAAATACAGATTTGACTAAATCATTTAGGCATTGTGGGCATTTAGAGGTGTAATAAATGTACCCAAGACATTTAATAGAAGTAAGAATATTGTTTAATTTTGTTGCTACATTATTTCTTTTGTTGGAAAAAATCTGATAATGAAATCTCTAGCTGCAACTTTAAGTAAGTCCCATAATATATGAAGAACCATTCAAAATAAAAAATAAATCTTCAGTAATGGCTGAAACTGTTTGTGTAGAAGTGTGAACAGAGAAAGTGTATTATTAAATCTCCATTGTCAAGGGCTGCTTTGAAGAAGGACAAACTTCAGGTCAACTATGGCTAGAGCATAGCCAGATATCAAAATAGGTCCAATATCAGCATGAAATAGTTGTCGCGGAAATGACTTACTTAGGAAAATATAATCAATTCTACAATGAGAAGAATGAACTGGGGAATGGAAAGAATATTCCCTTTTATCTGTCGTTGACTTTCCTTTATGCATTAACAAGAAAACATTGAGTGATAGCTTTGATAATTGGTTTTGCATAGATTTTGGGATATTGGGATATACCTAATCTTAAAGTGTGTATCTTAAAATAGGTCAAATATCTGATTGCAGACACCACCAAGAATCACATTAATATCTGCATTTTCCTTTAATTTGGTTGAAATCCAACAATTATTATCAGCCTGAATGGGCACATATATAATAACTAATGTAAATGGAATCAGTCGTCTATTTCACAATTAGCCATCTTCCTTCACTACCATTTTCCTGAGAAGATATCACAGTATTTAACAACTTAGAACAAAGAATCATAACACAAATTTACTTTTTCTGAACAAGTGAACTGAAAATATTACCAATGCAATTTGATTGAGTTTCTTGGTTTCATTTCAGTTTGAACAGGTGTTTTGCCCATCAGCAACATCAAATTTGAGTTTAGATAATTAGTCTTAATTGCTGAGCCAAGTCACTTGATATTCCAAGAGACTATTGTAAGTGCAATGCAATCATAACTTCAAACCTGTACAGAGATTGTAAATCTCAGACATGTCATATTGAGAAAAATCGAGAATGAGGTTACATGCAGAAATTGAAATGGAATGAAAAAAGGTTAAGGAGAATACTATCAGAAAAAAAAGACAAAAATGGAAAATATAAATTGAACAAACACCTACAAGGGACACAAACAATCATAGGTGGAAGAGCCATAAAATGAAGATGATGCGTCCTAACTCCAGGGAGTCCGTGGAAGTATAACAAGCTGCACAGAAGAGCATGAAACACAGAGAAAAAACAACAAGTATGGAACACAGAGAAAAAAACCTGTGAGAAAAAGTTATAAATTAGGAAATTATAAGGTAATTGAAGAGGCTGTGTTCCGAGAAAGAAGATATGTATAAATGATGAAAGCATAAACCGGGCTCATTGGCCATTGTTTTTGTTGTTATGTGTGGCTTTAAATTGGCATAGATCAAATCATCCAAAACTTGCATTAAGAGATTGGAGAGTAGGTTGCATATCGAAAAATAGCTTACAATGGTCGGAAGTACTTTTGGCAACATGTTGTGAAAAGAAAAGTTAATTACCAGACCAAATATAGGTTTTTATTTGGTTTTAGCTGAGAAGATGACCTTACGAAAGTCGGTGTATTTTGGGAGAAGACGGATGACTCCTCTCGGTTAAGAATGCAATGCAGAGGATTGTGATCTCTGTCCTAATCTATGTACCCTTTGGATAGTTAGAAATGTTGACTCAGGCATATCCAAAAGTTTTGGAATGAAAGAATGAAAAAATGCAACTGGATCTCTCTTATCAACATCCTCCAGCAAACCATGTGTTCAGAGATTATTTTCCTGTCCATATTTTCTAAGTCTTCAGTCTGTTTCTTTGTGAAAACATATCTTTCATTGCATGAAATGAATCCTCTCTGTTGAATCTTGGATGTCTCTCACTCATTGTTAAACTTCAGACACTCTTTGGTCCATTTGAAACCAATTATCATCAAGGATAGGATCTGTAACCTTTTGTTAGTCTCCTCTATACACGATCCTAAAGCTATGATTACCTCTAATAACAGACACATAGACATGAATGGCATAGTTTTAATGGTATCTTTCTTTGGTCTCTCAGAAGACTAATTAGTAGAGCTTATGACAACCTGGCTAGAGGAAGGCAGTCTAGAAATACCAGAGAATGTAGCATCTTGTTTAGAGTAAATACAACCACTCATATCATCTTGTTCAGTATTACAATGCATCATTGTTGATTTGTAGTATAAAAAAGCAAGAAAGTAAGGAGGAGTCAGTGAGCTTTACCTTCCTCATTTTACCCATTTTGAGTAACAGGGCCAAAACATTAAATAAGTGATTAATGAAGTGTCAACTCCACTCGCCCCTGATACTGCTCTGCAGCTCACACTCCCTTGCAACTCCCATGGTATTTCACGCCTTTGTGAAAATAAAAGTACAACCCTTGCTCTCACAGAGCTCTTGTAAATATGTTTGTTCGGATATGTGGCATGATTCACTCTTTTATCTTGCCACTATGCTCACTGATTTTATTATCAAGGGGTACATTCCTCGTTCATAATGCTGCATGTATCCTTTATATTCTGTGTGCATTGTTTGTTACTTGTTTTACCCTTCACCATGCCAGGGGTATGTAACATGGGCAGTGATGGCATCCGTGTGCAGCATTGCTGAAACAAGCCGCATGTGGGATGACTTAGAAGACTGTGACAGCCCTGTGCCAAACCTCCAGCCATGATTACCGCATGCAGGAGAACATGGGAAGATCTCATGCACAGCTTTCGCGCGCCTGCTATTACTTCAAGGGTTAGCGCTTCTAAAGACCATGGGAACTCTATTACAAAGCTGTACCAGGTATATCATAGACAGATTCAGCTGTGTCCTGAATGAGAGTCACTCTTGTTTGATAATGCTAATGTAGCAATGACTTATATGATGTTTTTGTTCCCTGAACACTAGATCAGAAACCCTTGTAATGGTGGCAAATCCCTACCAGACCCTTATGCCATCAACTGATTCTCTGGTGCATCACTACTATTGGGAAGTCACAGCAACCTTCCTTGTGCAAGCATATACAAGTTGGCTTGCAGGTATTCAGCGTTTACCAGGGGGAAGGCTTGGTTGGATGAAAGAAGAGCTAGTGTAGCAACAGGAGGAGCCACAGAGCTTACGGCCATTTCATTTCTTGTGTCACTCGCACTTCAACTACTTGACAGTCGATCAATGCATCAACCTTCAAAGTCGTCTCCCTCTTTTGATCCGGCCACTAATTTTACATTTCTAGCCTCACTAGTTGGTACGGTTAGGAGGAGGATTTTGTTCCATACCGTATTCTCAAGGTCTCACATCTCTCAAGGTAAAAGGCAGCAACCAGACTTGACACGAAGAATCAAAATGTTTGACGTGGCTGCTTTTAATAATATGCCTGTGGAGCAAAAACACTATGAGGAAGTCATACGTGTACATTCAATATAATGTGCCATGTGGTGTGGCAGCAGCATGAACAATGCATAACAGAGCACGACAAGAGAAAAAATATATTGCCATGGAAAAAATTATGTGAATAAATTAATCTGCAATACTCTGAGATAAAGGTTTTCCATAGATCATTAACAAATACATCAGCCAACATCATTCAACAATACAACTTGGTTAATATTTTGCAAGTTAAGTTTAAGAGAAAGAGAGCACATTTTGAGTCAAAAGGAATTCCCTAAAATGGAGTAATTAAGATTTAAGAAATGTGGTGCTGCACCCTGTGCAGCACCACTTCTCTTGCGCCCCATTGAGCCCCCCCCTAACGCCACTACGTGTGCACCGTATTTAAAATACAGCGCACCATGGCGATAATTAGGGAACTAGCGTCAGGATTTTTTACGCTAGTTTGGAGCTTTGCTGGATTAGTGTAAAAAAAAATTAAGCTAACCCTGCAAAGCCCATTGAGGTCCATTGTAAACAATGGTTTGCCTCTTTTTAATGCCTGGTCTGAGCCAGCGCTAAAATTGCCAAAAACAATGCCCCAAAGACATTTCTTTGCACCATTTGTTCAGCTACCGCTAACGGGGGAACACCCCCTTTGCATACATTATGCCTGGCAGAGGCATAAAGTAGTGCAAAGGGTTACAAGGTGGCGCAATGCATGCATTGCACCACTTTGTAAATTTGGGGGCATATTTATACCCCATTTGCGCCATATTGGCGTCATTTTTTTGATGCAATTCGGTTCAAAACTAACTCCATATTTATATTTTGATGTTAGGTCCATTTAACATCAAAATATTGGAGTTTGCATCATTTTTTAGATGCATGAACCTAACTTACGTCAATGAGATGCAAAGTAAGCATTCCTATCTAAAAAATGGTGCTATCCCCATAGCCCCACATTTATCCCCTGTGCTAAATGATGCACGGTGGGAGGAGAGGATTGCTTTGCACCATTATTTAACGCCTTGGTCAGACCAGGTATTAGGGGACCTGTGGACCAATTTCCATGGTCAAAAACCATGGAATGGGTCCACAGGTGCCCTCACCAAGCCCCAGGAACACCCCCACCTCCAACAGAGGGACACTAGAGACACATTAGTGTCATTTTTTTTAATGTAATTTGACCCAACAAGGACAAAATTGCTGCACCAAGGTGCATATTTATACTTTTTGATGTCAAACTGACTAACGCAGTCTTGCACCAAAACATTTAGCAACGGCTTGTGCCATTTCTGAGCACCAGCTGGGTGCCATATTTATGGAATGGCGCAAGCCGGTGCAAAGAGTGGGTAAAAAAAAATAATAACTTTAGCCGGGTGGGGCTGGTGGTATGGGAGAAGGATGTTTGGCACCAAAAAATGATGTTAGGCTGGTTAGAGGCAAAAAAATGCCTCTAATCAGCCTAGCGCCAATTTTCTGATGCAGAACCATCCATACTAGATGACTCCTGTCTTAGAAAAGCAAATGTGTATGTTGCCTTACTCTGCATAAGGGAGACATTCCATGGGTGTTGCAGTGGGTGTTCCCATGCAACCCCATTGGGATTTTGATGAATTCCCAGATTTACAAGAGTTTTGCAAGTGCCAAAACTTTACACCTTCCCAGGGGAGACTCAATGAAGAGAAATATCTTTATTTCTCCTCGTTCTTTCCTCTTTCTATATGTGGTGCATTATGCAGCACACAAGCAAAGAGGAAAGAGCCTCCCAGGATTGTTTTTGTGCAGGAATGTGTACCTTCCTGCACAAAACCAGTCCTGCCTACAACATACACACCCTTGTACCATGATGCAACGGTGCCTGCATTGGCACTAGTGAGCCAAAGCAATGCCAGTGCAGTGGGAAAGGACTGGAAAGTGCCGTATTGCATAGATACTTTGCATTGCTGCCCTTTCCCTTAGGCGCAGGGCAGGGCAACAAGATACTTGCTATGCTACCTTGTGTCAAAACCCATAAATATGGGCCTACATCATTTTCTTGACTGGCGACCAATGCAGGTCAGTGATGTGAAATATGATCACATCAAGGAATTTTTTAACAACAAGCGTGCAGCTGCATTGTGGATCATCTGTAGCTAGTTGATGAGACATGCTAACAAGCCCAAATATAAAACATTTGCATAGTCCAGCCTCAAAGTAATTGGACTATGAACCACAATGTTCTTGGAAACAAGTGGTAGGTAAATTTCTTTAAGGACCTTAGCAGCACAAAACAGAAACCCACCACAGGAGCTACCAGAGGTTGAAATGAGAGCTGTTAATCTAGCTTAACTCCCTAGCCACTGAGGCAGAAGGCAGTGGCATAGAAAGTGACCAACAATTCTCCCACCTCAGGGATGGGGGGGGCCCAAACAGCATAATGTCTGTCTTGTCAGAGTGATATTGTATTTTACGATGAAAATGGTGTTATCCATATAGCGTGACCTCTGTTTCCTAAAATAAAAGTGATTCCACTTCAGTGCCTGCTCTCCCACTACACTATCCCTCAATCGTAAGAGACAGTGCCAAATGCCACAGATAGATCTAATAACATCAAAGAGGCATTTTTGCCAGGACCTAGCATTAGCTTGATGAATTCAACTATTTCCTGGAGAGCTGATTCCATGCTGTGCAGGGGGTGGAAGGTGGTCTGAGAAGGGGGCAGTAGCCTATATTGCTCAAAATACTTCAAAAGTTGAACAATAATGAACTGTTCAGGAGCGAGATGGGACAAAAATGTGCCAACCAAGCCCAATATGCTGTGTTTTTTTTTTTTTTCATCAGTGGGACCACTTTCGCATCCTTCAATTCATAGATGATATATTATGACTACATTCACCAAACACACACCCTAACAATTTCAAGTTACATTCTAACTACACACATGTAGGATTATATTTACGCATCTCTATATAGAGGAGGTGGTAAAGTCTGTAGTTGTGGTGAAGTTCTCTGCTAAAAACAGGATACCTATTACCAGAACCTGAAGTAGGTCATCTTGGAACCAATCATGGGCCACCACACAATCATTTTCAATCCTGCTGTTCCATCTTCCTGTTCCTTTGTTTTCAGAAATCCCCAAAAGGTTGAGGCCTGTGAGAGGTCCCCCACATTCTCCTGTGATGAAAAGAAGATCATTGCAAAGGGGCCCTCCAGAAATACCTTAGTCTGTATTGAGGACACGAAACCCAGCTGATCAATGCAGCACAGATTGATATATGGCAGGAATTTACTCATTCTGCAGTACACTAGATGTTTACATCAGAAGAAACAAAAGTTCTGGAAGGACCTCAGTTGCTGGTGAAGAATGAAGACACAGGATGCTATGTGATAGTGTCTCAGCACTACATATGGGCCCGTATTTATACTTTTTTTAGCGCCGCATTTGCGCCGCTTTTTTACGCAAAACGGCGCAAACCTACAAAATACAATGGTATTTTGCAAGTTTGCGCCGTTTTTGCGTCAAAAAACGACGCAAATGCGGCGCAAAAAAAGTATAAATACGGGCCATGGTACTCCAGAATTTGTCCAACTTAGAGGAGGGTCCAGAAAACAGGATGGCTGTACTGCCATGCTTAGCATGGGGCCCATGAACATATGTGGTTTTGAAAGTTTTCTAATGTCATGTCTCAAGTTTAATTTGCCTTTGACCATTTTTGTATTTTATTTTGTTGATTAAATGAAAATGTAACTTTGATTGCTACCAATATACATACGTGTATTTATAGTGTTTATTTTTGTTTTAATCAAGGTTTATATGTATAATATATTATTTTGGCACATGGGATCTTTTTCATTTTAAGTGCTTTTCTATTTTTCTAAAAAAATGTATCCCTCCGCTGAAATTGGCTCTGATTTTTTTGTCATCACAAGTGGATACTGGGGTGACAGTGTCTTGAGGCCTCATTACAAGTTTGGCCGTCTAACTTCCAGACCACCATGTTGGCAGTCCTGAAAACATCGCTATATTAATGGTCTTTCAGGCCACCCCATTAAAGGTTATACAGACAGGACCGCTGACCGCCATAAAAAAAAGGGAGGCTGGCCGCGACGCAGAGGCCTGGAAACAGGCGGTCCTTCCTCCAGCACCAATAGCACTGCCACTGACCATATTACAAGCACACAGTCGCCATGGTGGATACCCATGGCGGTCAGCAAATGGCGGTCCAAACCACAGCAGTCCACAGTCACCAAAGTAATATACAATTGCATATTGCATGAATTTGAAAACAACTCAGCTCACACACATTGGAAAAGACACTTAAAACACACCCCTTCACAGACCACACACCTTTGCATTATCAATGCCAAACACTGAAGCCAGAGCACATTATTTCCAAAACACTGCATAGATAGGGCACTCCTTTGTTTTTCACCATCCCATATAGCACCCTGCACACACTTCTGTCCAGTCACACCCTTTTCCTGTTCTTCTCGTTAGAAACTCACTGTCATATGTATTTATTTCCCACCATGTCAGGTTAAAAAATCCCTGTTTTTCTGAGGATAAGTTAAGAGTCATGGTTGATGAAATCATAAGAGGAGAGCCACAATTTTTTGAGCACAAGTCCAGCAAACTGCTCTCAGTAGGAAAATGGAAATGTGGGACAGGAACGGCGACAGAGTGAATGCTGTAGGCACCACCCTGCACAGCAGCACATTAGGAAGAGGTGGAACAACCTCATGGGCAAGGTCCGTTCCTTAGTCTCCAGATACCAGCTGCACTCCTAGAAGACTGGTGGTGGCCCTCCCAGTTCCCCATTACATCTTTTTCCACGGGAGGAAAAGGTGTTGGTCACCCTGCATCCTGAGGGCCTGACAGGACTGACTGGGGGAGTGGAGTCTGGTAAGTCACAACACTAAAAATGCCACCAAAATGCTATCTCATGCATGCCCACAGCTCACCTTTTCCCACTGTTACTGGACTCTGTCCACCAGTCCAAAGACCTCTATTTTCCAATTCACAATTGAAGTGTACTCACTTGGGGAGATGACATTTGTATAGTGTGTGTAGCACAGGGACTGACATGGCTACAACTCCAAGCAGGCACTTTCTACAAATCCAAACACCAGACCAGTGGTCACTTGTCCACATACCCCTGTTTGAACTTCACTCACCTAGGAGGATGGCATTTGTGAAGTGTTGACAGTAGAGAGAGTGACAGGACTGCAACCACCACAATGCACTATTGCTGTGACTACAAATACTAGCACAATGATCATATGCTTCAATGCATCTCTTAGTGAACTCTCAATTGAAGTGGACTCACCCGAGGGTGGGACATTGGTCAAGTGTGTGTAGTAGAGAGAGCAACCTGACTACAACTCACAGAAGGCACTGTTTCAGCAATTCCAAACACCACAACAGTTGTCACTTGCCCAAAGACCACTGTCTGCCAACTCACAATTTAAGTTTACTCAGCTGGGAGGATACCATTTGTCAAATGTGGGAAGTAGAGAGAGTGACTTGACTACTAAAGCAGGAAGACCCTGTGTCTATAAAACCAACCAACAGCCCAATGTTCTCTTGTCCAAATACCATTGTTTGTGAACTTTAAATTGAGGTGGAATCACCTGGGAGGATAACATTTGTATAGTGTGTATAGTACAGGGAGTTACATGACTGCAACTCACAGCAGGTCCTGTATCTGTAACTCAAAACACCAGCAACGTGTTCTCTTATCCAAGGACCCTTGTGTCTTAACTATGAATTTAAGTGTACTCATCTGTGAGAATGATATTTGTATAGTGTGCGTAGTACAGGGAGTTACATTAAATTACATTACTGCAATTCCCAGGAGGCCCTGTTTCTGTATCTCCAAACACCAGTACAGTGTTCACTTGTCCAAAGACCCCTGCTTGGCAACTCACTCTCAAATGAAGTTTACTCACTTGGGGGATACCTTTTGTCAAGTGTGTGTACTAGAGAGAAAGACCTGACTCCAACTCCCAGGAGGCCCTTTTTCTCAAACTCCAACCATGTGATCAGTGTTTTCTTCTCCAAATTCCCCTGTGTCTTAACTCTCAATTGAAGAGTACTCACCTGGGAGAATGATGTTTGTATATTGCGTGTAGTACATGAAGTTACATGACCCCAATTCCCAGTAGGCCCTGTAGCTGTAACTCCAAACACCAGCACAGTGTTCACTTGTCCAAGGACCCTTGTGTCTTAATTCTCAGTTGAAGTGTACTCACCTTGGAGGATGATATTTGTATGGTGTGTGTAGTACAGGAAGTTACATTACTGCACTCTCAGTAGGCCCTGTTTCAGTAACTCCAACCACAAGCCCGGTGTTCTCTTGTCCAAAGACCACCGTTTGTCAACTCCCAAATGAAGTTCACTCACCTGGGGGATAACATTTGTCAAGTATTGGGGAATAGGGAGAGTAACCTAACTGCAATTCCCAGGAGACAATATTCCTGCAATTACAGATACCAGCACAGTGTCCTCTTGTCCAAAAACCCCTGTTTGTCAATACCCAAATGAGGTTTAATCACCTGTAGGGATAGCATTTGTCATGTACTGGGGAGTAGTGAGAGTGACCTGACTGCAACTCCCAGAAGGCCCTGTTTCTCTTACTCTACCCACCAGCATAGTGGTCACATGCCCCAATACATCTGTTGTGAATTCTCAAATGATGTTTACTCACCTTGAGGGTTACCATTTGTCAAGTGTGTGTACTAGAGAAAGTGACCTGAATTCAACTCCCAGGAGGCACTATTTCTCTCCACCCACCAGACTAGTATTCTCTTCTCCAAATACCCCTGTGTCTCAACTATCAATTGAAGTGTACTCACCTGGGAGGATGATAGTTGTATATTGTGTATAGAACATGGAGTTACATGATTGCAACTCCCAGCAAGCCCTGTGTCTGGGACTCCAAAACCAGCACAGTGTCCTCTTATCCAAGGACCCCTGTGTCTTAACGCTTAATTTAAGTGTATTCACCTGGGAGGAAAACATTTGTATAGTGTGTGTAGTGCAGGACGTTACATTACTGCGGCTCCTAGAATGCTCTCATACTGTCACTCCAACCACCAGTCCAGTGTCCTCCTTTCCAAAGACTCATGTTTGGGAAATCACACATGAAGCGTACTTACCTGGGGAGATGACATTTATCAAGTGTATGAAGTAGAGGGAGTGACATGACTGCCAAGGCTAGAAGACTCTGGGGGTTATTCTAACTTTGGAGGAGTGTTAATCCGTCCCAAAAGTGACGGTAAAGTGACGGATATACCACCAGCCGTATTACGAGTTCCATAGGATATAATGGACTTGTAATACGGCTGGTGGTAAATCCGTCACTTTTCCGTCACTTTTGGGACAGATTAACACCTCCTCCAAAGTTAGAATAACCACCTCTGTCTCTCCAACTACAAACACAAGCCTGTGTTCTCATGCCAAAATACCCCTGTCTCTTAACTCTCAAATGAAGTTTACTCACCTGGGAGGGGCCAAGATCTAGATCTTACTCAACTCTGAGATATGTCTGGCCACCTAGCTTCATCCCAACTGAAGATGAAACTATTGAGGACAGGAAGCACAGCTTACCCAATGTGAAAAAACAATGATCCCAAAGGCCACAAGATGCATCACCAGAATGGTATTGGCAGCAGACACATTCAAAATGCACTGACCAAATGATGATTCCAGGCACATATACAACAAAACCCTGGGTCTGCCTGCATAACAATCACCTAGGCCTCAAAATGGCCAAAGACATATCTTGCCTACCCACTGGTTTGCCTGCACTGGGGGTAAGATGACATTCTCAGGCCATCCTCCCAAGGGCTAATGATCTGCTCATCTCAGCAGCTACTTCAGTCAAAAAAATCTGGCATACTCCACAAATGTCATGGCTACTTACCACAATATGATTAAATGTGTACAAGTTCTATACTTAATTTAACACTAAATTGTTGGAGGTAAATATCACAATACAAGCAGTAACATTGTATCTTTTCTTTTAAATCAACAGGTCGAGCTGCCACTGGACACACAGTGACCACAGAAGAGACTGCCACTACCCCCTTGGATGAAGCCCTCAGTGAAGAAGATACTCCTTGATGTCTGGACGCGGAGGACAGTTCTGGCCCATCTGGGCAACCTGGAAAGACACCAACAGTGAGTCTCACTGTGGCCACATCAAAACCTCCAAGCCCGGTTGCCTCTACATCACAGGCAACCATTCTCCCTCCAACCTGTGTTCCGAGCACACTGTCTACCATCTCGTGCTTCCCAGTCCTGAATCCTGAGTTGCAATGCAACACTTCCAACAATGAGGGTCCAGGAACCTTGGGAGAGGGCACCCTTTGGCAGGAGGAGAGGGCCATGGGGGTAGGGTACATGAGAGGGATGTAGTGGGCCAGCAGGGTGAGGCCACTGGGGCTGTTCCTGTCCAGGAAACCATAAGCCACATCTTGGGGGTCTATCAGGAGTCCCAAGGCGTGATGGGCCAGGTCTTGACTGAACTCCAGGAAATAAAGCAGCTACAGCGAGACATCTATAGGGATATGCGTGAACAACAGCAGGCTCACAATACCAACATGGCCTCCTTAATATGGGTAATGAGGGACATTAACACCACCCTAAGCATGGCTCTATAACACCACTCTACCCCTTCCTTTGGAGCATTCACATCAGATACCTCACCATCAGTGCCAGCCCCTGGACGGGGGCCTTGCCACAGAAACAAGACCCAGACACTCCTGCCTCTGTAACAGCAGTTCCCCCACCACGCAAGCAGGGACGTCTAGCGAAGAATCCAGGAAGTGCAGATGGCAAGACACCCACCACTACCAGCAAGTGATCTCTTCCTATAGGAACTCCTTTGAGGGACACACATTCACTCTGTTGAGTGATCCTGAACTATCCATCAGTTCCAATGGAAGGAGTACTCTGGACTTTGGACTTCAAATAGGGTGGCATCTACTCCAGTGATTCCATTCACCATGACTGAACACTTCACTTTATTATTTTTCTTTTTTACTGTCAAAATTTAATTTACTGCATCTGCTCTGTAATAAATTCACAAACTCATTGTCTGCTTGCTTAATTTCAGCATTTTGCTATGTAGAGATGTAAGACCATGTGAACCATATGATAAAGACATCACTTACTTGTGCAAGGATGGACATGTCATAGGTACACACTGTCCTGCTCAGGATTACAACCATTAAACTCAAACACATCAGTACAAGTGTCTGGTCAAAACAAACATTTTATACCACTGTGCAGCACATAGGCTGTCCATATGTTTGGACATTTGTGACATAAAATTGTGTGACTCATACTGAGTCAAAGTACATATTCCAGGGTACAGTCCCCCAGCCCGCAGAAGTAAGGGGTTTGTCAGACATCGTCCTGTAGAATAGGTAAACATTAAAGTGGATGATGTCAGCAGCTTGAGCCTTATTACATATCACACCAAAGTAATCCACCATCACATAATCCAAGATACAGACAGATGGCAGTACAACAGTCCCTGATCACACGCCCATCATTATCCATTGGCCATGCCTCTGGTGGTATGACACATATGTCAGTGTTGTGGCGCAAGCACTGTGACCTGCAGTGATTAAACATATCTACAGCTACATACAGGTCATACAATAAGAGTGTTTCGCCAATGTGAAGGGTGAATGCCCTGCTCTCAATTGATGACTACATATTTCATGCCCACATGATGACACAAATGAAGCTATCTGCCCAACACAGCACACAAAAGAAGTTAAATGTGCACTTCTGACCTTCCACCCAAACATTGTTCAAGATGCCTTGGCACAGGCCTCATACACCCCAAATTTGTGACCTATATTACCTGCAAGAATCCATGTCCACTTTGTATGTCAGAACAGCATCAGATACCTGCCAATGTCACAACTCTGAAATGCCCACGAGGATGTCATGGTGCAGGTACCTATACAAAGACAAAAAAGGAATATAGGCTTGAAAACATACATATTACACAAATCACATAGCAAGCATCTGGAAATAAAATTACATTGCAATGAGACTGACACAAACAAAGCAGCATCATAAAGGTGGGGTGGGGATATGTTAAAAGCTAACTCTTCAAGCACCCTTTGGCTGAATATTGCAGAGTACCAGCTCCCTAGTTCTTGCTAAAACACTCAACACATTCTCACAACTACAGTTTGTTGTACAGTCACAGTCATTACATCACATGACAAGACATGCTTACACACATGAAAAGTAGCTCTTGATAAGATCTTCCCGCAAGTCAGTGCCTTCCTCTTCACCAATGTCATCCTCATTTAACATTTCAGGGGGCTCACCCGGTGACACTGCAGGCTCCCTCTCCTCCGGGATGTATAGGATATTCCTCCGCAGGACAATGTTGTGTAGCATGCAGCATGCCACAGTGATCTTACACGCTTTTCCGGATGAGTAGAGGAGGGTTCCACCAGTCCATCCAAGACACCTAAGTCTGGCCTTCAGGAGCCCACAAACTCACTCCACTATTTGCCTTGTTCTTCCATGGGCCTCATTGAAGCAGACTGTCATAGTTGGATTCCTTATTGGCGTCAACAACCAAGGACGGTTTGGATATGTGGAGTTTCCTATTAAGCAATGGGACAAATGTGCAACAATGAGTCACTCACTTCATGATTTTAGCACCAGACATTGCACACACACAAACAGAACAGTTGTGACTTACCAACCAGCCAGGCCCTCTCTGGATACAGTTGTGACATCAGTTGGGGTATGGTGCTGTTCTGCATTATGAAGGAATCATGGGCTGAACCAGGATAACGGGCGCATCCTGTACTGTACTGTGAAATGTAGAGATCCGCTAAACAGACAACTTGCACATTGATGGAATGGAAGTTCTTTCTGTTATGGTATACTTGTTCATTGGCCTACGGTTGGACCAAACCAACATGTGTGCCATCAATAGCCCTCACCACATGTGGGAGGTGTGTAAAACCATAAAGTCAGCCTTCACACGGGCTAAATCTTCATGTCGGGGAAACTGGATCTAGATGTCCATGTGTTTCAGCGCTGCTGAGAGGACATCCTTCAACACCAGGCTGAACATAGGTTGGGACATACCAGCAGCTACGGCCACTGTATGTTGGAATGACCCTGTGGTCAAAAAGTGCAATACTGATGTTACTTGTACAATGGGTGGTATGCAAGTTGGATAACTGATGGTTGGCATCTGATCTAGCTCCAACTGATGACATAACTCCACTGTTGTTTGCCTATTCAGAAGGTACAGCAGTATGATGTGTTGTTCTTCCATGGTCTGAAGGTCTGGCAGTGGACGGTAGATAGGAGCTTGTCGCATCCTCCATCTCCCTGTGTACCTATGTATAACAAGACATTACTTGTAACATTAGTCATTGTATCCACAGCAACATATATGATGAATGTCAGTGATAGCATGTGACAAGACATTTCTGAATGGCTAGACATGGCAACCAGTACACATCACAGCTGCAAAGAACACAAGAGTCACATGTGGCCACCATGGTTTTCCACACATGTGGTCACAACATGTATATGGACCAAACTCAAAAGATGTACAACACACTTGCCCCGCGAAATGTGACTGGATAGTCCTATCACCAAAATGACTGTAGGCGGTGGTGGAATGTACCCCTATGTTAAAAGCCACCTGTGCCCTGCAACACACTACAATGTGTTTGAGTAGTAGGATCTACATGACAAGAGAGGATAAACATGTTTGTGAGGTCAAAAATAATTTTCACAGGTGTGATGCAGTTTTTATAGCCCAATACAGCATTTCAGCCCTCCAAAATATCGGCTGCCAGACCTACTCCACTGGACATTAGGAACCGCCCGTGACCACCGATGGAAGTCATCATGGCGGTAGGCTGTTGCAACTGCGGTGGACACAGCCACAGGCTAACGTTGTTCCAAGTGGCAGTCGTGGGCCAATGGCTGTGTCTGCCAGTGGTGATGACTAAGTATGTGGTGGGCATGACCGCCATGTTCTTCAGATTCACTTGACTCCTGACACTGCTGCCGGCAACACCTTCACAACCTGAGATGCTGTGTGCTGCCTCTGGGAGCAATCATGTCACGTCCAACAGGTAATAGGATCCCTGCATTCTCTCCAGAGGAGCTGGAGAGGCTTGTTATCGAGTCCTACCCCTGTATGAACAGCTCTATGGCTCACCAGAGGAGCAGGTAAGTCCCTCAAATGCACAAATGTACATCACCATCCTTTCCTTCCTCACTGGCTAAAATGTGCCCAAGTGTGCCAGTTTGACTACTCGTGTGCCTGTTGTAGCAGTCTATGTGGCATAAATAGGATGAACAATAGGTATTGGTTGCCAGTGCCATATGTTAAGTTCAGTGACATTGTGTTCTGTGTGACTTTTGGGGTCCTAGATCACCCTTGTGTTGGATGTACATAACTAGGTAAGGAGACCTAGCGCCATCTATTGACATCTCTTTCCTCATGATTGTTGGAACTGTCAGACTACATCTATGTGCATGACAGCATGAGCTGTATGTGCATGTTGTATGAGTCAGTTGAGAGTCATGTGCGCAATATGTATAGTGCCACAGATCTTTCAAACCAGATCTGCCCTTGCTAAACTGTTGTGTGGAAGGCATAACATGAGTCACTCTGCCCTTCAGGTTGCCTCACACTACATGCCAGATTGCTGTTGGTTGCATGATGTACTGTCATGGGTGGAAGTGATAGGAATGGAGTGTCATGTAGGTTCTGTCAGCTCAGCCTGCAGAGACCCGGCCCTGTCACGTGTATCTCCCAGTATGGGACCTAGTCAAGGCTGTGGGAGGGTCACTGTGGCTATACAACTATGGCACTGTGCCCACTCCCTGTCCACCAGCAGATCCTGTCATGTGACAAATATGAGGCTCTGGTGGCAAAACCTGCCCTGGTTGCCTCAGTCCTTTGACTAGATTAAGAATGGGTACAGAGGTAAATCATTAACTTAGTCCATATGTGCACTGGTGTGTGTCTGGCACTCATGACAGGTCTCTTACTCCCACAGCTCTGTTGCCACCTTCCCACAGGTCATATTTGTCCTGTACAGACATATTGCATGACTGACAGTCCCACAGTGCTGGCAGTGTGTTGATTCCTGGGAGGCCATGATATGTGAGTCAGTAGCTTGGTCACATAGCAGAAATTGCACAATGCATGCCTTTGTTTGTTGGATGCCATCTCTGTGGGATGCACACATATATCCAAAGGAGTGCTATATGGTAAAGGTACGTAGCAAATAACCCCACCTCCTGTAATGGCACAATTCTGCATTTGTTAGTCCACATGTCAACACATTGACAGGGAAGACACTTTGGGGCATATTTATACTCCGTCTGCGCCGAATGTGCGTCAAACATTTTGACGCACATTCGGCATAAACCTTGCCCCATATTTAAACTTTGACGCCTGAGCCCGCGGACGTAAAAATCCCGCTGTGTGCGTCATTTTCTGAATGTGGGAAACCGCCTTGCGTCAATCATATGCAAGGCAGGCGTTCCCGTCCAAAAAATGACTTAAACGCCCGTGCATCGTATTTATGCTTCCTGGCAAAAATCCCACACAGCAAAGGAGGCGAAGTAGCAAACTGACGCACAGCCCAATGTGCGTCAAAAATTAACGCCTGGGTGAGGGCAGGCATTAAAATGGGGCAAACACACCTGTATTTAATCAGAACCCACATAAGCAACAGCAGAGCAGCAAAAGGGAGACATGGAGGTGCTTCTCATCCAGCGTGCACGCAGACGCAGAGCACAGCAACAACAGCAGCAACCACAACACCAGCAGGGACCCCAAAGGCAACGCAGAAGGCAGGAGAGGATATTCCGCACCAGGACAACCCTTCATGGCCTCAGGGAACATAACATCATCCAGAGGTACAGGTTGAATTGACAAGCCATTCAGCAGCTGCTGGGCAACATTGAGCCACAGTTGGCACCCAGCTTGCTGACACCCCGCACCATCCCAACAGAGACCAAGCTGCTAGCTGTACTTCACATGTTAGCAAGTGGCTCCTTTCAATCCACTGGCGCCTTGGTTGCCGGGATATCACAGCCATCATTCTCTGCCTTCTTGCCCAAAGTACTGGATGCCATCATTGGACTCACACCCCGCCACATCTGCTTCCCAAACACACAGCAGTAGCAGCAGCAGACAAAACAGGGGTTTTACCTCATAAATGGATTCCCACACGTCCTTGGTGCCATTGACTGCACACATGTACGCCTTGTGCCACCTGCTGCCCCTGAACACCTCTACCGCAACAGGAAGCACACACACTCCATCAATGTGCAGGCCATTGTGGATCACCAAGGATTGATCACCAACATCATAGCAAAGTATCCTGGGAGTATCCATGACTCATTCATCTTCCGTCACTCTACCATCAATCAACACTTCCAGGATGGACGATATGGCAATGGACTACTTGTTGGTAAGTACAGAAACCTACATATACACACTGCACAGCAACCCTCTAGGACACACAACACATACACCACAACAGCAACATGTGGACAAGAACACACTGAGGTTGTGACACCACTAGCCATGTTTGATAGGTCTGCAATAAACGTGTCACACATCTGAAATTAGTGTACAGTCTAATGTCAATACGTCAATGATCACAACGTATGGAGAGGTTTGGTTAATTGTTACCTTGCAAAATGTAAGCGTCTCACTGATGTTTAAATTAATCCATTGCATATGTCTGAAGGTATGGGAGGTCCAGGGTACATAGATGCTAACGTGTTACCACCACTGTCAAATTGAATCTGGGTATGGAACTATCATCTCACCCCCAGTGAAGACACAGGGACACCTGTATCACAAGTCACAATGCTAGGGAGTGCACACTGTACTGCAAATCCCTAAACATACTGCTGACACCCGGTCAGCAGGTAAACACCCATTCAGCCAAGGAAACAACCCAATGCAGATGTCACATCCTAGAAGCCTAGGAATCAACATAATAACACAAAAGAGCCACAGACAACACAAGACAACTACTGCCATGCAAGGTGATATGAATGGGGCAAGATACGTCAACATGATCCCAATCATTTTGTCTTTCAGCTGATCAGGGGTATGGGATCCAGCCATGGATTATGACACCATTTGGCAACCCAAGCACTGCAGCACAGCGTGCCTACAATGAGGCACATAGGAGGACACGCAACATAGTGGAGAGGACCTTTGGTATCCTCAAGTCAAGATTCAGGTGCCTCAACATCACTGGTGGCAGCCTCCTATTTTCACCAGAAATGGTCTGTAAGATCATTTTAACATGTGCCAAAATGCACAATATTTGTATATGAAGGAACATTCCCCTGTTAGAACCAGAGCCACAAATGCCTGAAGAGGAGGAAGAGGAGGATTCTGGCCTGCAACATGAGGGGGAACAACAAAGCACAGCCGCTGGATTGTGTAGGTGCCAACATATTGTGAACAATGTCTTTTGAAACAACTCACCATCACCACTGTATCAACATATGTAAATAAACACCTATAATAATCACCATATCATGGTCTGGGTAATCAGTTTTGCTCACCTTAATCTCTAACTATCAGAATAAGAGTGTAGCCTCGTGGAGCATTGCTGACATACCGATCAGGACACAGACCATTCCAAAGCAATTGTGATGTGTATTACACAACAGTCACATACACACACACTGTAAATGACATATTTCCAGTACATTTCACCTTTGAAGGGCAATAGCAGAGGACCACACCTATTTCACACATACATGTTGGCAACATGGTTCATCACAGCATATGGCCCACAAGTAAGACACCATCAGTCTATAAGGGAAAAAAATGCCTCATATCTGAAGCAGTGGAAGTGCTATTGCATTGGTAACAGGAATGTATGACCAGACCCTTGACAGCAGTAAGTCGTACAGCACCTATCTTTGCAACGACTATCTGTGACTAGAGTTCCATGTAAGCATAACATAGACACCACAAGTACCACACCTATGACAAGCATTGCGCACATGACATTCCATGTACCTTTCAGCCCATGTCCTAACTCCTGACACCCATGCTCCTGGTCTCACCACACCTGTCTCAAAAGGTCCTTGAAATGGTAATATGTGTATCCAGATAATACCTCCTCTACACACACAGACTAACAATAGTAATCCAGTGTGCTTCACCCTTTTGTATGGTATGCTATTGTCATAGTACATCAGACTGCATGGACGTCAGGTCAATTAATACACTGGCTTTTACTTTCTAAGCCCTGTTATCACCTGTAGATTGCTTCCCATGTGAAAGGTACTGTTGACCATTTGAACTCAAATCTCACCTACATGACTTGTGAGAAACTGATGCAGCACACACCTGTGAGCACCTCCTTGCAGACCACCCATTTGAACATGCACTGCCCTTGCAGATGCTTGGAACCACATAGAAGCTGCCATTTTGTCGATTACACTGTTATGCATTGCTAGAAAAATAAGCCGTGTAACACAGCCCTTGGGTTTAAGTGTCACCTTCCAAAACACAGGACAAACACAGTCTTCCATGTCAACTGTCTTGTTCGTCCTCCGACCAGTCTTAGTCAGACCACTGAGTATGCACCTTGTGAAATTGCTGGATCCTGATTGAGCCTGCATCCTGTCAGCCTGACTGGCACCTGTCTGTGCGTTACCCTAAAGGTTCCTTGTGTCTACATATGTACCACACTTGCTTTCCCAAACCTCACATTCCTCAGGGGGTATTTTGTCAGGTGCTTCCTCAATGTATACTCAAATACATTGTATAGCATAATCTGCTTTTTTATTGTACCATACTTGTAAACTTGTCTCCAAACACCAAAATCATGGCCTATACCTTGTCTGGGTCTCATGTATGCATGAACGACAAAGTGTGACAGTGTACCAGGGCCGTATGCAGGGATTGGGTATGGTGCCTCCAGCAGAACCAGCAACCTCTGATAATGTGCATGAAAATTCCATACATGTTAGGACCCTGACAGTTCACACGCTGAATCAGATTGCTCACAACATATTGATGGCCTGTGCGTGCTGAATAGCTGCAAGATTAATCAACACAGAGGCTTTGATGTTCCCAGATGCAGTGGGAACTTTACAGGCCAACCTGTGTACAAATGTTGTAATGACACCTGATGGAACATGGCTCCTGAGATATGATCTCACTCAGCACACCAAGGTTGCACTGTTGACAGTCTCATAACACGTCTACAGTGACAGGGTGGGACCATCCCCATGTAGGTTCTCATGTCCTCATTGTCTTTACTTCCATTGATCTCCGAAGAATACTCAGTAGATACAGGAATAGCCGCCACTGACTCATGATGAGACCTGGACGTAACTGTGACAACATAGACCCCTAAAAATATACAGGATCAACATTGGACCACACACATGAACCAGACACCTCTGTACAATTGATCACTGGAAATATGTGGCCACGTGCTGCCTCGTCTGCTGGTCCACCACTGCCACAGGAGAGTTGTGGCTCAGTCATATGACCACAACTGTGGGGTGATATTACAGTTGTGGGTCACCTGTGGCTTTCCGTGTCAATAACATGGTACCCAATTAGTCTGTACATGTGCCTGACTCACGGTGGGTTCACCAACAAGTGCCTAGGAAGCAGTATCCAAATTTCCTGGGCATGTGATGGGCAACTTTTGGACCATTGACATGAACAAGCGTCTGCCATCTATCCGGTGCATGGTTTGTCATTTGTGGTGTCTACGTTACCCAAAATCTTGGAAGTGCACACAACAGATGTTGCTACATGTATGACTAACACATGTCCTCTCTCATTTCTACACTGACTTGCATCTAAGGTTTGGACACATTGACTTCACATTCATACAAGCATATTTGCAATAATGCATCTTGTGAATCACACACAATGGGTCAACAACTACATTAGTGGCCAATGCACACATATTGAGCCATAGGCATTGAGGTATTGTACTTATGTGCATCACATTGCTATCCTCTCCTGATGCCACACATGCCCAATTTGTGCAACACATATATGTAGGCCACACATATGACCATCTAGTGTGTCAGCGAAGAGTGAAAATCCTATTAATGAAGTAGTGGATCATGCTCCGCAGCAGTATGATGTCTCACATGTGACCATACACTGTCAAGACCAAAGTGGGTGCAATCAGCCTATCTCAGTTGTGTCACAAATGTTACATAACATTAAAATGGTAAAATGACCCAAACCCAGTTAATGCCCTGACATTTTGACGCATACACGTCAAAAAATGCCGCACAAGCGTAAAAAAATGCCGCTTATGCCTGGAAAATGACGCATAATGCCCTGAAAACACCATTGACTCTTCCACACTGTACCTCAGAAAATTGTTTAAGTATTAGACTATTTCCAAATATATGGATGCGGGCTAATTGTTACTCCTGTGCGTCTAAAAAAATTACGCCCAGACTGTATGCGTCAAAAAATGTTGACGCCTAATGATAAAAACTGCTGCCATTTTAGGCAGGAAGTGATGTAATAGGATATCCTGTTTACAGATTGTGTACAGTGACTGTACTTTCACTTTCACTTTGCCGTCTGTGATTCTTCTAGACTGTGTGGCTGTGTTGAGAGTTTTGTCTGGTTAAATTGTGCTTTTGTCTCCTGTGTGGTCCATTACTTGTCATTTTGTGAATAAAATATAGTTGTTGTATCCTGTCTGAGTGTTTATTGTGTACAATTGTCTAGTATTGTATTGTCTTTGTTGTTTTTGGGAGTCTGTTGTGGGTAGTGATAGTTTGGGGATAGTTGGGCTGTTTTCGTTGTTTAGTTTACGTTTTTCATATTTCGCTTTCCCCCCTAGTCTCCTTTGTTTCCCTTTATCCCCTATTTCCCTTTTTTCTGCTAAGATGTTGGGTAGGCCTCGTCTTGGCAAGAAGGGTGAGGAGGAGTTTGCGGGTTTAATATGTCTGGTGTTCCATTTCCTCCCCCTTATGATTGAGGCAGGTGGGCGGGTGATACAGGGCTATCACACGAGGCATCTGTTGTGAACTCTCAAATGATGTTTACTCACCTTGAGGGTTACCATTTGTCAAGTGTGTGTACTAGATAAAGTGACCTGAATTCAACTCCCAGGAGGCACTATTTCTCTCCACCCACCAGACTAGTATTCTCTTCTCCAAATACCCCTGTGTCCCAACTCTCAATTGAAGTGTACTCACCTGGGAGGATGATAGTTGTATATTGTGTTTAGAACCTGGAGTTACATGATTGCAACTCCCAGCAAGCCCTGTGTCTGGGACTCCAAAACCAGCACAGTGTCCTCTTATCCAAGGACCCCTGTGTCTTAACGCTCAATTTAAGTGTACTCACCTGGGAGGAAACCATTTGTATAGTGTGTGTAGTGCAGGACGTTACATTACTGCGGCTCCTAGAATGCTCTCATACTGTCACTCCAACCACCAGTCCAGTGTCCTCCTTTCCAAAGACTCATGTTCGGGAAATCACACATGAAGCGTACTTACCTGGGGAGATGACATTTATCAAGTGTATGAAGTAGAGGGAGTGACATGACTGCCAAGGCTAGAAGGCTCTGTCTCTCCAACTACAAACACAAGCCTGTGTTCTCATGCCAAAATACCCCTGTCTCTTAACTCTCAAATGAAGTTTACTCACCTGGGAGGGGCCAAGATCTAGATCTTACTCAACTCTGAGATATGTCTGGCCACCTAGCTTCATCCCAACTGAAGATGAAACTATTGAGGACAGGAAGCACAGCTTACCCAATGTGAAAAAACAATGATCCCAAAGGCCACAAGATGCATCACCAGAATGATATTGGCAGCAGACACATTCAAAATGCACTGACCAAATGACGATTCCAGGCACATATACAACAAAACCCTGGGTCTGCCTGCATAACAATCACCTAGGCCTCAAAATGGCCAAAGACATATCTTGCCTACCTACTGGTTTGCCTGCACTGGGGGTAAGATGACATTCTCAGGCCATCCTCCCAAGGGCTAATGATCTGCTCATCTCAGCAGCTACTTCAGTCAAAATAATCTGGCATGCTCCACAAATGTCATGGCTACTTACCACAATATGATTACATGTGTACAAGTTCTATACTTAATTTAACACTAAATTGTTGGAGGTAAATATCACAATACAATCAGTAACATTGTATCTTTTCTTTTAAATCAACAGGTTGAGCTGCCACTGGACACACAGTGACCACAGAAGAGACTGCCACTAACCCCTTGGATGAAGCCCTCAGTGAAGAACATAATCCTTGATGTCTGGACGCGGAGGACAGTTCTGGCCCATCTGGGCAACCTGGAAAGACACCAACAGTGAGTCTCACTGTGGCCACATCAAAACCTCCAAGCCCGGTTGCCTCTACATCACAGGCAACCATTCGCCCTCCAACCTGTGTTCCGAGCACACTGTCTACCATCTCGTGCCTCCCAGTCCTGAATCCTGAGTTACAATGCAACACTTCCAACAATGAGGGTCCAGGAACCTTGGGAGAGGGCACTCTTTGGCAGGAGGAGAGGGCCATGGGGGGAGGGTACGTGAGAGGGATGTAGTGGGCCAGCAGGGTGAGGCCACTGGGGCTGTTCCTGTCCAGGAAACCATAAGCCACATCTTGGGGGTCTATCAGGAGTCCCAAGGCGTGATGGGCCAGGTCTTGACTGAACTCCAGGAAATAAAGCAGCTACAGCGAGACATCTACAGGGATATGCGTGAACAACAGCAGGCTCACAATACCAACATGGCCTCCTTAACATGGGTAATGAGGGACATTAACACCACCCTAAGCATGGCTCTACAACACCACACTACCCCTTCCTTTGGCGCATTCACATCAGATACCTCACCATCAGTGCCAGCCCCTGGACGGGGGCCTTGCCACAGAAACAAGACCCAGACACTCCTGCCTCTGTAACAGCAGTTCCCCTACCACGCAAGCAGGGACGTCTAGCGAAGAATCCAGGAAGTGCAGACGGCAAGACACCCACCACTGCCAGCAAGTGATCTCTTCCTATAGGAACTCCTTTGAGGGACACAGATTCACTCTGTTGAGTGATCCTGAACTATCCATCAGTTCCAATGGAAGGAGTACTCTGGACTTTGGACTTCATTGCTGACATACCGATCAGGACACAGACCATTCCAAAGCAATTGTGATGTGTATTACACAACAGTCACATACACACACACTGTAAATGACATATTTCCTGTACATTTCACCTTTGAAGGGCAATAGCAGAGGACCACACATATTTCACACATAAATGTTGGCAACATGGTTCATCACAGCATATGGCCCACAAGTAAGACACCATCAGTCTATAAGGGAAAAAAATGCCTCATATCTGAAGCAGTGGAAGTGCTATTGCATTGGTAACAGGAATGTATGACCAGACCCTTGACAGCAGTAAGTCGTACAGCACCTATCTTTGCAAGGACTATCTGTGACTAGAGTTCCATGTAAGCATAACATAGACAGCACCACACCTATGACAAGCATTGCGCACATGACATTCCATGTACCTTTCAGCCCATGTCCTAACTCCTGACACCCATGCTCCTGGTCTCACCCCACCTGTCTCAAAAGGTCCTTGAAATGGTAATATGTGTATCCAGATAATACCTCCTCTACACACACAGACTAACAATAGTAATCCAGTGTGCTTCACCCTTTTGTATGGTATGCTATTGTCATAGTACATCAGACTGTATGGACGTCAGGTCAATTAATACACTGGCTTTTACTTTCTAAGCCCTGTTATCACCTGTAGATTGCTTCCCATGTGAAAGGTACTGTTGACCATTTGAACTCAAATCTCACCTACATGACTTGTGAGAAACTGATGCAGCACACACCTGTGAGCACCTCCAAGCAGACCACCCATTTGAACATGCACTGCCCTTGCAGATGCTTGGAACCACATAGAAGCTGCCATTTTGTCGATTACACTGTTATGCATTGCTACAAAAATAAGCCGTGTAACACAGCCCTTGGGTTTATGTGTCACCTTCCAAAACACAGGACAAACACAGTCTTCCATGTCAACTGTCTTGTTCGTCCTCCGACCAGTCTTAGTCAGACCACTGAGTATGCACCTTGTGAAATTGCTGGATCCTGATTGAGCCTGCATCCTGTCAGCCTGACTGGCACCTGTCTGTGCGTTACCCTAAAGGTTCCTTGTGTCTACATATATACCACACTTGCTTTCCCAAACCTCACATTCCTCAGGGGGTATTTTGTCAGGTGCTTCCTCAATGCATACTCAAATACATTGTATAGCATAATCTGCTTTTTTATTGTACCATGCTTGTAAACTTGTCTCCAAACACCAAAATCATGGCCTATACCTTGTCTGGGTCTCATGTATGCATGAACGACAAAGTGTGACAGTGTACCAGGGCCGTATGCAGGGATTGGGTATGGTGCCTCCAGCAGAACCAGCAACCTCTGATAATGTGCATGAAAATTCCACACATGTTAGGACCCTGACAGTTCACACGCTGAATCAGATTGCTCACAACATATTGATGGCCTGTGCATGCTGAATAGCTGCAAGATTAATCAACACAGAGGCTTTGATGTTCCCAGATGCAGTGGGAACTTTACAGGCCAACCTGTGTACAAATGTTGTAATGACACCTGATGGAACATGGCTCCTGAGATATGATCTCACTCAGCACACCAAGGTTGCACTGTTGACAGTCTCATAACACGTCTACAGTGACAGGGTGGGACCATCCCCATGTAGGTTCTCATGTCCTCATCGTCTTTACTTCCATTGATCTCCGAAGGATACTCAGTAGATACAGGAATAGCCGCCACTGACTCATGATGAGACCTGGACGTAACTGTGACAACATAGACCCCTAAAAATATACAGGATCAACATTGGACCACACACATGAACCAGACACCTCTGTGCAATTGATCACTGGAAATATGTGGCCACGTGCTGCCTCGTCTGCTGGTCCACCACTGCCACAGGAGAGTTGTGGCTCAGTCATATGACCACAACTGTGGGGTGATATTACAGTTGTGGGTCACCTTTGGCTTTCCGTGTCAATAACATGGTACCCACTTAGTCTGTACATGTGCCTGACTCACGGTGGGTTCACCAACAAGTGCCTAGGAAGCAGTATCCAAATTTCCTGGACATGTGATGGGCAACTTTTGGACCATTGACATGAACAAGCGTCTGCCATCTATCCGGTGCATGGTTTGTCATTTGTGGTGTCTACGTTACCCAAAATCTTGGAAGTGCACACAACAGATGTTGCTACATGTATGACTAACACATGTCCTCTCTCATTTCTACACTGACTTGCATCTAAGGTTTGGACACATTGACTTCACATTCATACAAGCATATTTGCAATAATGCATCTTGTGAATCACACACAATGGGTCAACAACTACATTAGTGGCCAATGCACACATATTGAGCCATAGGCATTGAGGTATTGTACTTATGTGCATCACATTGCTATCCTCTCCTGATACCACACATGCCCAATTTGTGCAACACATATATGTAGGCCACACATATGACCATCTAGTGTGTCAGCGAAGAGTGAAAATCCTATTAATGAAGTAGTGGATCATGCTCCGCAGCAGTATGATGTCTCACATGTGACCATACACTGTCAAGACCAAGGTGGGTGCAATCAGCCTATCTCAGTTGTGTCACAAATGTTACATAACATTAAAATGGTAAAATGACCCAAACCCAGTTAATGCCCTGACATTTTGACGCATACACGTCAAAAAATGCCGCACAAGCGTAAAAAAATGCCGCTTATGCCTGGAAAATGACGCATAATGCCCTAAAAACACCATTGACTCTTCCACACTGTACCTCAGAAAATTGTTTAAGTGTTAGACTATTTCCAAATATATGGATGCGGGCTAATTGTTACTCCTGTGCGTCTAAATAAATTACGCCCAGACTGTATGCGTCAAAAAATGTTGACGCATAATGATAAAAACTGCTGCCATTTTAGGCAGGAAGTGATGTAATAGGATATCCTGTTTACAGATTGTGTACAGTGACTGTACTTTCACTTTCACTTTGCCGTCTGTGATTCTTCTAGACTGTGTGGCTGTGTTGAGAGTTTTGTCTGGATAAATTGTGCTTTTGTCTCCTGTGTGGTCCATTACTTGTCATTTTGTGAATAAAATATAGTTGTTGTATCCTGTCTGAGTGTTTATTGTGTACAATTGTCTAGTATTGTATTGTCTTTGTTGTTTTTGGGAGTCTGTTGTGGGTAGTGATAGTTTGGGGATAGTTGGGCTGTTTTAGTTGTTTAGTTTACGTTTTTCATATTTCGCTTTCCCCCCTAGTCTCCTTTGTTTCCCTTTATCCCCTATTTCCCTTTTTTCTGCTAAGATGTTGGGTAGGCCTCGTCTTGGCAAGAAGGGTGAGGAGGAGTTTGCGGGTTTCATATGTCTGGTGTTCCATTTCCTCCCCCTTATGATTGAGGCAGGTGGGCGGGTGATACAGGGCTATCACACGAGGCATCTGTTGTGAACTCTCAAATGATGTTTACTCACCTTGAGGGTTACCATTTGTCAAGTGTGTGTACTAGATAAAGTGACCTGAATTCAACTCCCAGGAGGCACTATTTCTCTCCACCCACCAGACTAGTATTCTCTTCTCCAAATACCCCTGTGTCTCAACTCTCAATTGAAGTGTACTCACCTGGGAGGATGATAGTTGTGTATTGTGTTTAGAACATGGAGTTACATGATTGCAACTCCCAGCAAGCCCTGTGTCTGGGACTCCAAAACCAGCACAGTGTCCTCTTATCCATGGACCTCTGTGTCTTAACGCTCAATTTAAGTGTACTCACCTGGGAGGAAACCATTTGTATAGTGTGTGTAGTGCAGGACGTTACATTACTGCGGCTCCTAGAATGCTCTCATACTGTCACTCCAACCACCAGTCCAGTGTCCTCCTTTCCAAAGACTCATGTTCGGGAAATCACACATGAAGCGTACTTACCTGGGAAGATGACATTTATCAAGTGTATGAAGTAGAGGGAGTGACATGACTGCCAAGGCTAGAAGGCTCTGTCTCTCCAACTACAAACACAAGCCTGTGTTCTCATGCCAAAATACCCCTGTCTCTTAACTCTCAAATGAAGTTTACTCACCTGGGAGGGGCCAAGATCTAGATCTTACTCAACTCTGAGATATGTCTGGCCACCTAGCTTCATCCCAACTGAAGATGAAACTATTGAGGACAGGAAGCACAGCTTACCCAATGTGAAAAAACAATGATCCCAAAGGCCACAAGATGCATCACCAGAATGATATTGGCAGCAGACACATTCAAAATGCACTGACCAAATGACGATTCCTGGCACATATTCAACAAAACCCTGGGTCTGCCTGCATAACAATCACCTAGGCCTCAAAATGGCCAAAGACATATCTTGCCTACCTACTGGTTTGCCTGCACTGGGGGTAAGATGACATTCTCAGGCCATCCTCCCAAGGGCTAATGATCTGTTCATCTCAGCAGCTACTTCAGTCAAAAAAATCTGGCATGCTCCACAAATGTCATGGCTACTTACCACAATATGATTAAATGTGTACAAGTTCTAAACTTAATTTAACACTAAATTGTTGGAGGTAAATATCACAATACAAGCAGTAACATTGTATCTTTTCTTTTAAATCAACAGGTCGAGCTGCCACTGGACACACAGTGACCACAGAAGAGACTGCCACTACCCCCTTGGATGAAGCCCTCAGTGAAGAAGATTATCCTTGATGTCTGGACGCGGAGGACAGTTCTGGCCCATCTGGGCAACCTGGAAAGACACCAACAGTGAGTCTCACTGTGGCCACATCAAAACCTCCAAGCCCGGTTGCCTCTACATCACAGGCAACCATTCGCCCTCCAACCTGTGTTCTGAGCACACTGTCTACCATCTCGTGCCTCCCAGTCCTGAATCCTGAGTTGCAATGCAACACTTCCAACAATGAGGGTCCAGGAACCTTGGGAGAGGGCACTCTTTGGCAGGAGGAGAGGGCCATGGGGGTAGGGTACTTGAGAGGGATGTAGTGTTCCAGCAGGGTGAGGCCACTGGGGCTGTTCCTGTCCAGGAAACCATAAGCCACATCTTGGGGGTCTATCAGGAGTCCCAAGGCGTGATGGGCCAGGTCTTGACTGAACTCCAGGAAATAAAGCAGCTACAGCGAGACAGCTACAGGGATATGCGTGAACAACAGCAGGCTCACAATACCAACATGGCCTCCTTAATATGGGTAATGAGGGACATTAACACCACCCTAAGCATGGCTCTACAACACCACACTACCCCTTCCTTTGGCGCATTCACATCAGATACCTCACCATCAGTGCCAGCCCCTGGACGGGGGCATTGCCACAGAAACAAGACCCAGACACTCCTGCCTCTGTAACAGCAGTTCCCCCACCACGCAAGCAGGGACGTCTAGCGAAGAATCCAGGAAGTGCAGATGGCAAGACACCCACCACTGCCAGTAAGTGATCTCTTCCTATGGGAACTCCTTTGAGGGACACAGATTCACTCTGTTGAGTGATCCTGAACTATCCATCAGTTCCAATGGAAGGAGTACTCTGGACTTTGGACTTCAAATAGGGTGGCATCTACTCCAGTGATTCCATTCACCATGAATGAACACTTCACTTTATTATTTTTCTTTTTTACTGTCCAAATTTAATTTACTGCATCTGCTCTGTAATAAATTCACAAACTCATTGTCTGCTTGCTTAATTTCAGCATTTTGCTATGTAGAGATGTAAGACCATGTGAACCATATGATAAAGACATCACTTACTTGTGCAAGGATGGATATGTCACAGGTACACACTGTCCTGCTCAGGATTACAACCATTAAACTCAAACACATCAGTACAAGTGTCTGGTCAAAACAAACATTTTATACCACTGCGCAGCACACAGGCTGTCCATATGTTTGGACATTTGTGACATAAAATTGTGTGACTCATACTGAGTCAAAGTACATATTCCAGGGTACAGTCCCCCAGCCCGCAGAAGTAAGGGTTTTGTCAGACATCGTCCTGTAGAATAGGTAATCATTAAAGTGGATGATGTCAGCAGCTTGAGCCTTATCACATATCACACCAAAGTAATCCACCATCACATAATCCAAGATACAGACAGATGGCAGTACAACAGTCCCTGATCACACGCCCATCATTATCCATTGACCATACCTCTGGTGGTATGACACATATGTCAGTGTTGTGGCACAAGCACTGTGACCTGCAGTGATTAAACATATCTACAGCTACATACAGGTCATACAATAAGAGTGTTTCGCCAATGTGAAGGGTGAATGCCCTGCTCTCAATTGATGACTACATATTTCATGCCCACATGATGACACAAATGAAGCAATCTGCCCAACACAGCACACAAAAGAAGTTGAATGTGCACTTCTGACCTTCCACCCAAACATTGTTCAAGACGCCTTGGCAGAGACCTCATACACCCCAAATGTGTGTCCTATATCACCTGCAAGAATCCATGTCCACTTTGTATGTCAGAACAGCATCAGATACCAGCCAATGTCACAACTCTAAAATGCGCATGAGGATGTCATGGTGCAGGTACCTATACAAAGACAAAAAAGGAATATAGGCTTGAAAACATACATATTACACAAATCACATAGCAAGCATCTGGAAATGAAATTACATTGCAATGAGACTGACACAAACAAAGCAGCATCATAAAGGTGGGGTGGGGATATGTTATAAACTAACTCTTCAAGCACCCTTTGGCTGAATATTGCAGAGTACCAGCTCCCTAGTTGTTGCTAAAACACTCAACACATTCTCACAACTACAGTTGATTGTACAGTCACAGTCATTACATCACATGACATGACATGCTTACACACATGAAAAGTATCTCTTGATAAGATCTTCCCGCAAGTCAGTGCCTTCCTCTTCACCAATGTCATCCTCATTTAACATTTCAGGGGGCTCAACCGGTGACACTGCAGGCTCCCTCTCCTCCGGGATGTATAGGATATTCCTCCGCAGGACAATGTTGTGTAGCATGCAGCATGCCACAGTGATCTGACACGCTTTTCCGGATGAGTAGAGGAGGGTTCCACCAGTCCAGTCAAGACACCTAAGTCTGGCCTTCAGGAGCCCACAAACTCACTCCACTATTTGCCTTGTTCTTCCATGGGCCTCATTGAAGCAGACTGTCATAGTCGGATTCCTTATTGGCGTCTACAACCAAGGACGGTTTGGATATGTGGAGTTTCCTATTAAGCAATGGGACAAATGTGCAACAATGAGTCACTCACTTCATGATTTTAGCACCAGACATTGCACACACAAACAGAACAGATGTGACTTACCAACCAGCCAGGCCCTCTCTGGATACAGTTGTGACATCAGCTGGGGTATGGTGCTGTTCTGCATTATGAAGGAATCATGGGCTGAACCAGGATAACGGGCGCATCCTGTACTGTACTGTGAAATGTAGAGATCCGCTAAACAGACAACTTGCACATTGATGGAATAGAAGTTCTTTCTGTTATGGTGTACTTGTTCATTGGCCTACGGTTGGACCAAACCAACATGTGTGCCATCAATAGCCCTCACCACATGTGGGAGGTGTGTAAAACCATAAAGTCAGCCTTCTCCCGGGCTAAATCCTCATGTTGGGGAAACTGGATCTAGATGTCCAGGTGTTTCAGCGCTGCTGAGAGGACATCCTTCAACACCAGACTGAACATAGGTTGGGACATACCAGCAGCTACGGCCACTGTATGTTGGAATGACCCTGTGGTCAAAAAGTGCAATACTGATGTTACTTGTACAATGGGTGGTATGCAAGTTGGATAACTGATGGTTGGCATCTGATCTAGCTCCAACTGATGACATAACTCCACTGTTGTTTGCCTATTCAGAAGGTACAGCAGTATGATGTGTTGTTCTTCCATGGTCTGAAGGTCTGGCAGTGGACGGTAGATAGGAGGTTGTTGCATCCTCCATCTCCCTGTGTACCTATGTATAACAAGACATTACTTGTAACATTAGTCATTGTATCCACAGCAACATATATGATGAATGTCAGTGACAGCATGTACAAGACATTTCTGAATGGCTAGATATGGCAACCAGTACACATCACAGCTGCAAAGAACACAAGAGTCACATTTTGCCACCTTGGTTTTCCACACATGTGGTCACAACATGTATATGGACCAAACTCAAAAGATGTACAACACACTTGCCCCGCGAAATGTGACTGGATAGTCCTATCACCAAAATGACTGTAGGCGGTGGTGGAATGTACCCCTATGTTAAAAGCCACCTGTGCCCTGCAACACACTATAATGTGTTTGAGTAGTAGGATCTACATGACAAGAGAGGATAAACATGTTTGGGAGGTCAAAAATAATTTTCGCAGGTGTGATGCAGTTTTTATAGCCCAATACAGCATTTCAGCCCTCCAAAATATCGGCTGCCAGACCTACTCCACTGGACATTAGGAACCGCCCGTGACCACCGATGGTAGTCATCATGGCGGTAGGCTGTTGCAACTGCGGTGGACACAGCCACAGGCTAACGTTGTTCCAAGTGGCAGTCGTGGGCCAATGGCTGTGTCTGCCAGTGGTGATGACTAAGTATGTGGTGGGCATGACCGCCATGTTCTGCAGATTCACTTGACTCCTGACACTGCTGCCGGCAACACCTTCACAACCTGAGATGCTGTGTGCTGCCTCTGGGAGCAATCATGTCACGTTCAACAGGTAATAGGGTCCCTGCATTCTCTCCAGAGGAGCTGGAGAGGCTTGTTACCGAGTCCTACCCCTGTTTGAACAGCTCTATGGCTCACCAGAGGAGCAGGTAAGTCCCTCAAATGCACAAATGTACATCACCATCCTTTCCTTCCTCACTGGCTAAAATGTGCCCAAGTGTGCCAGTTTGACTACTCATGTGCCTGTTGTAGCAGTCTATGTGGCATCAATAGGATGGACAATGGGTATTGGTTGCCAGTGTCATATGTTAAGTTCAGTGACATTGTGTTCTGTGTGACTTTTGGGGTCCTAGATCACCCTTGTGTTGGATGCACATAACTAGGTAAGGAGACCTAGCGCCATCTATTGACATCTCTTTCCTCATGATTGTTGGAACTGTCGGACTACATCTATGTGCATGACAGCATGAGCTGTATGTGCATGTTGTATGAGTCAGTTGAGAGTCATGTGCGCAATATGTATAGTGCCACAGATCTTTCAAACCAGATCTGCCCTTGCTAAACTGTTGTGTGGAAGGCATAACATGAGTCACTCTGCCCTTCAGGTTGCCTCACCCTACATGCCAGATTGCTGTTGGTTGCATGATGTACTGTCATGGGTGGAAGTGATAGGAATGGAGTGTCATGTAGGTTCTTTCAGCTGAGCCTGCAGATACCCGGCCCTGTCACGTGTATCTGCCAGTATGGGACCAAGTCAAGGCTGTGGGAGGGTCACTGTGGCTATACAACTATGGCACTGTGCCCACTCCATGTCCACCAGCAGATCCTGTCATGTGACAAATATGAGGCTCTGGTGGCAAAACCTGCCCTGGTTGCCTCAGTCCTTTTACTAGATTAAAAATGGGTACAGAGGTAAATCATTAACTTGGTCCATATGTGCACTTAGCATCATTGTCAGTGTGTGTCTGGCACTCATGACAGGTCTCTTACTCCCACAGCTCTGTTGCCACCTTCCCACAGGTCATATTTGTCCTGTACAGACATATTGCATGACTGACAGTCCCACAGTGCTGGCAGTGTGTTGATTCCTGGGAGGCCATAATATGTGAGTCAGTAGCTTGGTCACATAGCAGAAATTGCACAATGCATGCCTTTGTTTGTTGGATGCCATCTCTGTGGGATGCACACATATATCCAAAGGAGTGCTATATGGTAAAGGTACGTAGCAAATAACCCCACCTCCTGTAATGGCACAATTCTGCATTTGTTAGTCCACATGTCAACACATGGACAGGGAAGACACTTTGGGGCATATTTATACTTCGTCTGCGCCGAATGTTCGTCAAAAATCTTGACGCACATTCGGCACAAACCTTGCCCCATATTTAAACTTTGAAGCCTGAGTCCGCGGACGTAAAAATCCCGCAGTGTGCGTCATTTTCTGCGTGTGGGAAACCGCCTTGTGTCAATCATATGCAAGGCAGGCGTTCCCGTCAAAAAACATGACTTAAAAGCCCGTGCGTCGTATTTATGCTTCCGGGCAAAAATCCTGCACAGCCAGGAGGCGAAGTCGCAAACTCACGCACAGCCCAATGTGCGTCAAAAATTAACGCCTGGGTCAGGGCAGGCATTAAAATGGGGCAAGCACACCTGTATTTAATCAGAACACACATAAGCAACAGCAGAGCAGCAAAAGGGAGACATGGAGGTGCTTCTCATCCAGCGTGCACGCAGACGCAGAGCACAGCAACAACAACAGCAGCTACCACAACACCAGCAGGGACCCCAAAGGCAACACAGAAGGCAGGAGAGGATATTCCACACCAAGACAACCCTTCATGGCCTCAGGGAACATAACATCATCCAGAGGTACAGGTTGAACTGACAAGCCATTCAGCAGCTGCTGCGCAACATTGAGCCACAGTTGGCACCCAGCTTGCTGACACCCCGCACCATCCCAACAGAGACGAAGCTGCTAGCTGTACTTCACATGTTGGCAAGTGGCTCCTTTCAATCCACTGGCGCCTTGGTTGCCGGGATATCACAGCCATCATTCTCTGACTTCTTGCCCAAAGTACTTGATGCCATCATTGGACTCACACCCCGCCACATCTGCTTCCCAAACACACAGCAGTAGCAGCAGGAGACAAAACAGGGGTTTTACCTCATAAATGGATTCCCACACGTCCTTGGTGCCATTGACTGCACACATGTACGCCTTGTGCCACCTGCTGCCCCTGAACACCTATACCGCAACAGGAAGCACACACACTCCATCAATGTGCAGGCCATTGTGGATCACCAAGGATTGATCACCAACATCATAGCAAAGTATCCTGGGAGTGTCCGTGACTCATTCATCTTCCGTCACTCTACCATCAATCAACACTTCCAGGATGGACGATATGGCAATGGACTACCTGTTGGTAAGTACAGAAACCTACATATACACACTGCACAGCAACCCTCTAGGACACACAACACATACACCACAACAGCAACATGTGGACAGGAACACACTGAGGTTGTGACACCGCTAGCCATGTTTGATAGGTCTGCAATAAACGTGTCACACATCTGAAATTAGTGTACAGTCTAATGTCAATATGTCAATGATCACAACGTATGGAGAGGTTTGGTTAATTGTTACCTTGCAAAATGTAAGCGTCTCACTGATGTTTAAATTAATCCATTGCATATGTCTGAAGGTATGGGATGTCCAGGGTACATAGATGCTAACGTGTTACCACCACTGTCAAATTGAATCTGTGTATGGAACTATCATCTCACCCCCAGTGAAGACACAGGGACACCTGTATCACAAGTCACAATGCTAGGGAGTGCACACTGTACTGCAAATCCCTAAACACACTGCTGACACCCGGTCAGCAGGTAAACACCCATTCAGCCAAGGAAACAACCCAATGCAGATGTCACATCCTAGAAGCCTAGGAATCAACATAATAACACAAAAGAGCCACAGACAACCCAAGACAACTACTGCCATGCAAGGTGATATGAATGGGGCAAGATACGTCAACATGATCCCAATCATTTTCTCTTTCAGCTGATCAGGGGTATGGGATCCAGCCATGGATTATGACACCATTTGGCAACCCAAGCACTGCAGCACAGCGTGCCTACAATGAGGCACATAGGAGGACACGCACCATAGTGGAGAGGACCTTTGGCATCCTCAAGTCAAGATTCAGGTGCCTCGACATTACTGGTGGCAGCCTCCTATTTTCACCAGAAATGGTCTGTAAGATCATTTTAACATGTGCCATCCTGCACAACATTTGTATACGAAGGAACATTCCCCTGTTAGAACCAGAGCCACAAATGCATGAAGAGGAGGAAGAGGAGGATTCTGGCCTGCAACATGAAGGGGAACAACAAAGCACAGCCGCTGGATTGTGTAGGTGCCAACATATTGTGAACAATGTCTTTTGAAACAACTCACCATCACCACTGTATCAACATATGTAAATAAACACCTATAATAATCACCATATCATGGTCTGGGTAATCATTTTTGCTCACCTTAATCTCTAACTATCAGAATAAGAGTGTAGCTCGTGGAGCATTGCTGACATACCGATCAGGACACAGACCATTCCAAAGCAATTGTGATGTGTATTACACAACAGTCACATACACACACACTGTAAATGACATATTTCCTGTACATTTCACCTTTGAAGGGCAATAGCAGAGGACCACACCTATTTCACACATACATGTTGGCAACATGGTTAATCGCAGCATTTGGCCCACAAGTAAGACACCATCAGTCTATAAGGGAAATAAAAGCCTCATACATGAAGCAGTGGAAGTTCTATTGCATTGGTAACAGGAATGTATGACCAGACCCTTGACAGCAGTAAGTCGTACAGCACCTATCTTTGCAAGGACTATCTGTGACTAGAGTTCCATATAAGCATAACATAGACAGCACAAATACCACACCTATGACAAGCATTGCGCACATGACATTCCATGTACCTTTCAGCCCATGTCCTAACTCCTGACACACCCATGCTCCTGGTCTCACCCCACCTGTCTCAAAAGGTCCTTGAAATGGTAATATGTGTATCCAGATAATACCTCCTCTACACACACAGACTAACAATAGTAATCCAGTGTGCTTCACCCTTTTGTATGGTATGCTATTGTCATAGTACATCAGACTGCATGGATGTCAGGTCAATTAATACACTGGCTTTTACTTTCTAAGCCCTGTTATCACCTGTAGATTGCTTCCCATGTGAAAGGTACTGTTGGCCATTTGAACTCAAATCTCACCTACATGACTTGTGAGAAACTGATGCAGCACACACCTGTAAGCACCTCCTTGCAGACCACCCATTTGAACATGCACTGCCCTTGCAGATGCTTGGAACCACATAGAAGCTGCCATTTTGTCGATTACACTGTTATGCATTGCTAGAAAAATAAGCCGTGTAACACAGCCCTTGGGTTTATGTGTCACCTTCCAAAACACAGGACAAACACAGTCTTCCATGTCAACTGTCTTGTTCGTCCTCCGACCAGTCTTAGTCAGACCACTGAGTATGCACCTTGTGAAATTGCTGGATCCTGATTGAGCCTGCATCCTGTCAGCCTGACTGGCACCTGTCTGTGCGTTACCCTAAAGGTTCCTTATGTCTACATATGTACCACACTTGCTTTCCCGAACCTCACATTCCTCAGGGGGTATTTTGTCAGGTGCTTCCTCAATGCATACTCAAATACATTGTATAGCATAATCTGCTTTTTTATTGTACCATACTTGTAAACTTGTCTCCAAACACCAAAATCATGGCCTATCCCTTGTCTGGGTCTCATGTATGCATGAACGACAAAGTGTGACAGTGTACCAGGGCCGTATGCAGGGATTGGGTATGGTGCCTCCAGCAGAACCAGCAACCTCTGATAATGTGCATGAAAATTCCACACATGTTAGGACCCTGACAGTTCACACGCTGAATCAGATTGCTCACAACATATTGATGGCCTGTGCGTGCTGAATAGCTGCAAGATTAATCAACACAGAGGCTTTGATGTTCCCAGATGCAGTGGGAACTTTACAGGCCAACCTGTGTACAAATGTTGTAATGACACCTGACGGAACATGGCTCCTGAGATATGATCTCACTCAGCACACCAAGGTTGCCCTGATGCCAGTCTCATAACATGTCTGCAGTGACAGGGTGGGACCATCCCCATGTAGGTTCTCATGTCCTCATCGTCTTTACTTCCATTGATCTCCGAAGGATACTCAGTAGATACAGGAATAGCCGCCACTGACTCATGATGAGACCTGGACGTAACTGTGACAACATAGACCCCTAAAAATATACAGGATCAACATTGGACCACACACATGAACCAGACACCTCTGTGCAATTGATCACTGGAAATATGTGGCCACGTGCTGCCTCGTCTGCTGGTCCACCACTGCCACAGGAGAGTTGTGGCTCAGTCATATGACCACAACTGTGGGGTGATATTACAGTTGTGGGTCACCTTTGGCTTTCCGTGTCAATAACATGGTACCCACTTAGTCTGTACATGTGCCTGACTCACGGTGGGTTCACCAACAAGTGCCTAGGAAGCAGTATCCAAATTTCCTGGACATGTGATGGGCAACTTTTGGACCATTGACATGAACAAGCGTCTGCCATCTATCCGGTGCATGGTTTGTCATTTGTGGTGTCTACGTTACCCAAAATCTTGGAAGTGCACACAACAGATGTTGCTACATGTATGACTAACACATGTCCTTTCTCATTTCCACACTGACTTGCATCTAAGGTTTGGACACATTGACTTCACATTCAGACAAGCATATTTGCAATAATGCATCTTGTGATTCACACACACTGGGTCAACAACTACATTAGTAGCCAATGCACACACATTGAGCCATAGGCATTGAGGTATTGTACTTATGTGCATCACATTGCTATCCTCTCCTGATGCCACACATGCCCAATTTGTGCAACACATATATGTAGGCCACACATATGACCATCTAGTGTGTCAGCGAAGAGTGAAAATCCTATTAATGAAGTAGTGGATCATGCTCCGCAGCAGTATGATGTCTCACATGTGACCATACACTGTCAAGACCAAAGTGGGTGCAATCAGCCTATCTCAGTTGTGTCACAAATATTACATAACATTAAAATGGTAAAATGACCCAAACCCAGTTAATGCCCTGCAATTTTGGCGCATACACATCAAAAAATGCCGCACAAGCGTAAAAAAATGCCGCTTATGCCTGGAAAATGACGCATAATGCCCTGAAAACACCATTGACTCTTCCACACTGTACCTCAGAAAATTGTTTAAGTGTTAGACTATTTCCAAATATATGGATGCAGGCTAATTGTTACTCCTGTGCGTCTAAAAAAATTACGCCCAGACTGTATGCGTCAAAAAATGTTGATGCATAATGATAAAAACTGCTGCCATTTTAGGCAGGAAGTGATGTAATAGGATATCCTGTTTACAGATTGTGTACAGTGGCTGTACTTTCACTTTGCCGTCTGTGATTCTTCTAGACTGTGTGGCTGTGTTGAGAGTTTTGTCTGGTTAAATTGTGCTTTTGTCTCCTGTGTGGTCCATTACTTGTTATTTTGTGAATAAAATATAGTTGTTGTATCCTGTCTGAGTGTTTATTGTGTACAATTGTCTAGTATTGTATTGTCTTTGTTGTTTTTGGGAGTCTGTTGTGGGTAGTGATAGTTTGGGGATAGTTGGGCTGTTTTAGTTGTTTAGTTTACGTTTTTCATATTTTGCTTTCCCCCCTATTCTCCTTTGTTTCCCTTTATCCCCTATTTCCCTTTTTTCTGCTAAGATGTTGGGTAGGCCTCGTCTTGGCAAGAAGGGTGAGGAGGAGCTTGGGGGTTTCATATGTCTGGTGTGCCATTTCCTCCCCCTTATGATTGAGGCAGGTGGGCGGGTGATACAGGGCTATCACACCGAGGTACGGAGGCTCCGGTGGGGAAAGGTATTGCATCACCTGCAACGCGTCTATCGGACCCCAAGGAATGATCACCAGCTGAAGCACCGCTGGGCTGACCTCATCTCCAGGGAGCAAGATCCGCTGGACCACCTGGGAATTGTGATTGGTGGCCCTGTTGGTGAGTACAAATCATGTAAATGTGCACGATTAAATGCTCTGTAGTGACATCAGATGATTTGTACAATATCTGCCGGCAATGTTGTTGGGTGTGTGGAATGCTTTGGAAACATACAGGGCTATTTATGGACTATGTTAAGGACCACAATTGCTAGCTGTTAGGAAGCAAGTGCTCTGCAAACTTACTGAATACTTTTGCTTAATGTAAGTTGGTGCCGCCTTTGTGTCAAACAGCAACACAAATCAGGAGACAATTATGAATAGATATAGGTCACATTTGCCTGTGAGGTATAGATTTTCAAAATCATTACCAACATTTGTTGACACGACAGCTAGAGTGACTTTTGAAACACTACTTGAATCTGAAAATGAGTGCAGGCTTCACGTCAATTGATGATAGCAATGTGGCCCAAACATATGTCTCGTGTGTCTGGTGAGTGTGTAAGGAAAGCAATTACGGAAATCCAAAAATCTTAGGGCTTATTGTGGCCCTTCGTCATTTCGGATACATGTCAGATCTGGATTTGGAGACATAGGGAATAAGTTCAAGGTGCCCTCAGCTAACATCTTGGGCTGGTATTTGGTGTTTGTTGTTCCATCTTTCGTTTACGGATGGCTTGCCAAAGGTATGCACATGGGTTCATATCTCCATGGTTGGTGCAACTCATCATAGCTGGGCCACATCAAATGAAGAAAATGTAACAACATGAGGGCTTACAACTGTCCCTGCCCCTCTGTACATTGTACCTGTGTGTCATAAATTTCTCATGGCCACAATGGCTGGTTGAATGGTAATGCACTCCTCAAGGAAAGTGGCTTTGGATGTCTCTCTTGGATACACATGATGAGACGAGTACACTCCATTATTATGTCTGCTCACTAATGAAGGAGCATGTTTGCCACCACATGATAGTTAGGGCCACTGCATGTGTGCAGATATGTGTGTAAAATTCACAGGAGACCCATGGTATGTACATGTTAGCCGTGCTACATCGGATGCAGTATCATCATGTCTGAGTGGCTTTACTTACTTATGTAATCTTACACATAGTATTTGTCTTTGGAATTGTTGGACAGTGCACAGATTTTGAGCACATTTCTCCCTTCCATGCCTTACAGGTGTACCCGCACCCTACACTGTGGGCGAGGTGGCTTCATTCGAGGACCCAGACAACTCCAGTAAGTGTTGATATGTCTGTTATGTGTTGTGTTTGCTGGTGATGTGTGATGGACTCCTGTGTGTTGAACACATAGCAAGGTGTGATGCGCTGGCCCATCATTTGTCTTGTTCCATGAGTGGGATTTCATTTTATCACCATTTTAGAGTTGGCCAATGCTTAACCTATTGTCTTATTTAAGGATTCTAGGTCAGTCCTGTAGGCCTGCAAAGTGAATGGGGATGAGTCATGTGGATAACACTTGTATCAGCAAGAGTCGCACTGGACCTAATCTGTGATTTAGTCAGCCTGTCAGACCCACATTCTACCAGAATGGGGCTGCTAAATGCTTACCCACAGACTTCGACTTCCCTATTCACTAATGTACTTATTAAACTGTAGGTTGAACTTCCGAGCAGCATGTGGCTCCACATGTAGTGCTACGAGTATGTGGCACTTGAGTGCAATGGCTTAGGTGTGCATGCAAATCATGTCCAGGGGTGTTCTTGCATCTGTGTGTTAGTTGTAAGTCATGGCTTACTGGAACTATATGATGTGGACAAAGGTCTGCATTTCCAGACATTTGTGGTGCTCGGATTGGTCAAGGGTTTGCTGTCTCCCATTTGTAGGTACACCTTACCTGTGGTGTGTGTGTCGAGGCAAACACATGTCCAGCTTTCATAAGCTTCCTGGGTGTCCATGTTGTTTGAAATTGTTAGTTGTTACTCCACCCCCCCACCCTCAAACACAGGCATGGGTTTGTGAATAGTGTACCTAGGACTGATGATGCAAGTTGGGTACACAGACATGAAAATCAGTGAATCTTTTGTCTGAAACTAGTATACACACTAATTTTTCCCACATGAGTACTATACTAGCAAGTCTATTTACAACTTGCAGATCATGTGGCCCTAGATTTCCATCCCGCACAATGACATTTGTAGCCCTGACATTGGTGGAGGATGTGCTGCATGATTGTTAGCTGACAACTGGCAGAACTAGGATGCCAAAAAAGGCTGACTTGCGACAGGATGTCAGTTTGACGTTGTGCTCTTCCCTCCTGGTGTGGCTTTACCTTTGCTACATCGTTGGCATGGCAGCATACCCCCATGGAACTGTTGTTGGTGTTGTGGTGTGCCCCAGGTTTTCTCTGTACAGGCCATGCCGCCCTGCCTTACCCCTTTACCCATGCCACTCCATGTATATGATGACTTCCATGCATTTTGTAGTCGGTATCCCCCCCTCTGGTTGTAGTTGACATTAGTGCATTTTAATTCCCCATGCGACTTAACCTGCATGTGCGTTGTCTCCTGGTAGTCTGCGCTGTCCTGTCCTTGAATCCCTGTGACGATCTCCTCAGGGATGACGGCTGCGACCATCTCCTCCATGTGGTCCAGGGGCTCCTGGTGTGCTGGACTCCCACCTCCAGTCTGCAGTGCTGCCTTCCTGTTCCTGGCCATCTTTTCCTTGGTCCTGCGCTTGCAGTCATACCAGCGTTTCTTGCACTCAATGACTCTTCTGCGTGCTTCTGCCACACTGTTAATCTTGTCAACAATTTGTTGCCATATTGCCTCTCTCCTACTGATTGGCAGCTTTGAGGTGACAAACAGTTGGTCCTGGTGTTCCGTCACCTTTTTTACCAGGATTTCATGCTCCTCTACACTGAAGTGACACTTTATTTTCTTCTTCTCCCTGTCCTGGTTCTTGTGTGGGTCCTCCTGGCTGGTTCCTGGTCTGTTGTCATCTTCCTGGGGTCTGTACAGGCATCTGGAATCCATTTTGGCTCTCCTCTGCTGAAATGGCTGTTTGCGGGGAATTTTGATGCTATTGCGTCAAAAACCAGATCCAGCTGGGGATGTTCTTCCAATGTGGGCGGGCGCCCATCAGACCATGACCACCTCTAATGGCCTGCATTCTTATGGTGGCCTACCCAGTGCCTGATGGGCATTTGAGGACAGCACAGCAGCCACAAGGGGGTGAGTACAGGGCATATTCCTGCCTGTCACATTGCCAAATGAAAATGTTAGGATCTCAGAGCTCCCCGTGTTAATTAGGAATATGCCATGTGCCGCACATTAGAGTGATTGTTGTATACTGATGTGCCTTGCCTATTGGACATATGATGTGGCTGACAGCGTGACAATCTGTTGTTAAGGTTAATGACATAGGCAGGTGTGTGTACTTACAGTCGGTTGCACCCACGTCTGTTTGGATTATGTGCTCCATCAATGATCAGCAGCAGCGGCAGGACATGTGTGATGGGCACCATGGCAGCAATGGAAATGTCAGGCTGCCTGCAGGTGAGTGTCTTCCTTTATATTCCCCGTTTCTGCCTGCTGAGACATGGTGGTTGGACCGCCACAGTCACATTGGTGATGTGAATCCTCATAATGTGTGCGGTGGAAACACTGTCTCTGCCATCCTGTTTGTGCAGCCTCGTGATCGCAGAGGTCTGTGCTGCCTGACAGTGCCGGCAGAACTGCAGTGGTCTTTGCTCCATAGGCCAGCATGACTCATAATACGGTGGTCTGACCGTCAACCCAATGGCGGTTGGACAGCCAGTGCCACCATGGCCATCAATGGACCACCAAACTCGTAATGAGGCCCTAAGTGTGTCTAGGTATCACATATTCTTTGTGACCTTTCTGTTTCTATATTACACCTACAATTGTAATAAACAGTGTGAAAAAATGTGCTTGCTCTGAAGATTTTGTAATCATAGTCACCCACTGTTAAAACTGATATCTTGATTTCATATGCTTGCATGGCAAAGATGAGTCGTTGATTTAACACTGTCATTCATTGACAGTTCTAATTTAATATTGAAAGATTTTTTTTTATTTACATGAAGAAGTAGACATACACTGTCATGATTATTTCCCCTTTAGGCAGCCAAGGACAAAACAGGGAACAGTGACACCAGTAGAAGGATGATCTCAGACCCTAGGTGTTAGAAATGGGGTCTCTGGTTGGAAGGGGTTTGCACCTAGTCCAAACAGAGACCAGCCCTCTAGTCAGGGTACGTAAGATACACACTTAGAGATTATCTGTGCTCACCCTCGGTAGCTTGGCACAGAGCGTCAGGCTAATCTAAAGAGGCAATGTGTAAAGTATTTTTTAAACACAACACACAGTAATATAATGAAAGCACCACAAAAAGGCTCCAAACCAGGTTACAAAAATAGATTATGATTTTATAAATAATTTAAGACCAGAACACTAAAAATCCAATGATTAGAAGTCGAGTTATGAATTTTAGGAGAATAAAAGAGTTCTAGCCCTTAAAAGCAAATAGGGCTTTAGGGATTTCTTGAGGTCATGCTGGACCGGAGCAAAGTCAACAGTTCAATACGACCACAATGGAGCGTGGGTCGGGTAGAGGAGCCACACAGGTCCTGGGAACACATTACCTTCACTGTGGTTCCAAGCAAGAGATGTATTGTTAAATGCGTCAACGTCACTCCTGCAATCAAGGGTTGTGTTGACTTTTTCCACACATTGATAGCAATGCGTTGGGTACTGAAGACGAGCATCAAAGCCATAATGTGTTGATCTTGAAGCTGATGCGCCGGGTTGCCCCACGCTGTTGAAGGGATGAATCAATCATATTTCAGGGATGGGGGTAATGCTGTGATTTCAGTGCTGCATCGATGCCAATGTGCAGGGTGCTGCCACCAGCAGGCAGGGGATGCCTTGGTCAATGTGGTGGTTCCAGAAGTGCTGCTAGGGTCCCAAGTGCATGGACCAGTTTTACTCCTGCAGCAGGGTCGAGGCAATGGTTGCTACTTCCAGCAGACAGGAAATGCTTAAATTTTACTGGTGCAAGCATCTGGGTCCACTTCCAGTAAACCAGGCACAGGAGCAGGGGTAGAGACTTTGATATCCCTGAGTCTCTAGCAACAGGAGGCAAGCCAACAAGCCCCTGTAGATCACTTTGGGGTACAAGCCAGAGTCCAGCTGTCCCTCAGCAACGTCAGAGAGTAGCAGGCAGCAGGGCTGTTCAGCAGAAGCAGTTCTTCCAAGTTAGCAGTCCAGCAGAGTGACAGTTTCTGATGCACCACTACAGTTCTTCTGACAGAGTCCAGTTTTAAGTCCTGAAGTGTCTGATTCAGTGGGGTCAGAGACCCATTACACATTTCAAAATGTATCTTTCAAGTGGGGGTGACTTCAAAGAAGAGTCTTTGAAGTGCACAAGTATCCTTTTTTCCTCAGCCCTGTCTTCCAACCTTCAGTATGGGGTAATCAACCCTTTATGTGGAGACAGGCACTGTCTATTCAGGTGAAAGTGTCACCACCCCGTGCTCTTCCTGTTCTGGAAGAGCCATCAGAATGCAGATGAATGCAAATGAGCACTCAGACACACCTAACCTTCCTGTGTTTGTGGCTGTCTTGAGGGAATGCACAATGTGTAGCTGTCACACACCCCAGACATGTACACAGAGCTGTAAGGGCAGAGAAATTTCCACTTTCTAAAAGCGCAAAAACAACAAGGTGATGGATGAAATGCTTGAATTAATCTCAGCACGGCTGGCAATTGCTCGGTTTGCATCCCATTCCATGTTTTTTTTGCCCATCGTGCCACCCCAGTTTGGACCCAGCCATATGCAAATCAGTCCTGACCCTGCCCACTGTGCCACTGGATTCCAGCTAGCCTGTCTGATGGGGGGTGACACCTCTAAAACCAGTCCCAGGATGCTTGTTTCTGGTCCAGTGAGGACCTGGTCTGGCAATTCGGGCTGGACTGTTCCCATGGCTGATTTATAAATAGCTGGGTTCAAACTGAGGTGGCATGGTGGTCATAAAAACAATGGATTTAGGCCCAGATCTCTGACTTGGGGTGAATGTTTGACATTGTTCAGCATCCTGTCCAATATCTGTTCTTTTTGCAGTTTCTAAAAGTGGCATTTCTAAAATAGTAATGTTAAATCCAACCCTTGGGTCCTTCAAGAGGTGGCAGTGGAGAAAAGGTCACATGCACAAGTGCACACTGACCAGGTTAGAGAGTTCTGATGCTTCTTGTCCTCCTGGACTACAGCAGTTTCCACACATTCTGTCTCACAACTGTTCCCTGCTAGTGTTTCTGTGTTTACAAGTAGGTTTTCTTCCTCAATGCCTAACCCAACCTTATTGTGTACAAATCCTTTGGTGGTCATCTGGTCTCTGAAGATGAAAAGGAAGATGAACTGAGTTTCTCCCTTAAATATATTTTGGACTTTGGGCTTTTACTTTTCAACTGGAAATTCATTTAGGTCTTTTGAACTTTTTTGGGACAGACTATCTGTGAAACAATTTTAATTTGTTTGTCAAATATTTTCCCAAGTTGTCATTGACATAAACCGATCCCCTGACATTAGTGACCTGTAAATTTAAGTTGCTCACCCACCTTTCAAGTTTACTCCACCTCCATCTTTTGCTCTATTTCTGTTGCCAAGAACAGTGGACTTTTGAACAAAGCAGATGCAAGTCTTTTATTTTATTTTTATGTCTGTCATATTTAAAAATGTTTTCACACACACACACACACATATATATATATTAGCTTTTTATATATTATACATCATCAAGCTATATCTAAATATTTATTTAAATACATAAATCTAAGCAATATATCTACACATATATATATATATATATATATATATAAGCAATCAATCAATAAATGCAGCGCGCCCTTACTGTTGGTGCAGACAACGGAGATTGACCACTGCGTAACATTATGAAAGCAAACAAAACCCTGCACGCTTGGAAGTCTCTTCCACAACCCTTTAATCATGGGATTCGCCACACTTAATCCACTGACACATTTTAACATTCTGTCTTAGTCATGGTGTTTGGTAATAATAGTCCTTCTTTTGTGCCCAATTTTATAGATTTTTATCTCCTTTACCATATATATATATATATATATATATATATTTGAGCTTCATATATCATCAAGCTTTTTATATATCATATAAAAAAATAATTTAAGCTATTTATGTATAAGCTATAAGCTATTTCTAAGCCACATATATTATTGGCAAGGCACACAATAGTTGACACACATGTGAAAGCAATGGGATTGTTTTTTTATTATATCAAATGTTGTTGTGTTCTGTGAGGATGGATGATTGGCTGGTAGTTAAGTAGTTCATGAGGATGGTAGTTGTCATCCATGCTAGGGGAGGTTTACAGTCATTTATGGCAGAACAGCACCCACTGGAGGTTTACGTTGTAGTGGGGAGCAGGTGGGGTTGTGGGCTGTGCAGTTCATTTGTTGGAGAAGTTTGTGAGAGGATTGAGCCTAGCCGGTTGCTGTTGTTCCACTGTTGACTGTGCCATATGTATTGGCTGCGCAGATTCACAGTGGCACCTATGTGATATGGCCTTAATCACCTGCATGGTCAAGTATGTCACCTTGCATTCTCCTTCCTCAACACAAGGATATATTCCTAATGCAACTTCACCATGTCCAGGAGAAATTTTGAAATGTATTCCAAGGAAGTCTCTCAATCAACTTTAGGGCATCTTCCTGCTTGGATTCAGCCCTGCAGAGGGTCTCCCCATCTGACAAACATCCCTCCACAAAGTAGATAATTGCTGGAAACACTGATCCTCTCAGAGGACAGGTTTTGCCCAAGACATCACCCTTGCTTGGACAACTAACCATGCCAGCAGGTTGCTCATGATACAGAGAGGCTATTTTGAGATAGTTGAACGGGGAGGACCCTTCCACATCAGGGATTTTTTTCTCCTTCAGAAACCTAAAAGAGTATTGAAGTTGTAGTTGAACTAGAGGTTTGGGCAGGGGAGTCAAATGGTGTACCTGTGTAGGCTGTAGGCTGAGCGGTGGAGTGACAAGAGTGCTGCAAAATCAGTATGGGCATCTATTGCTTTGAAGTTGTTTCTTGGCTGGCCTTGCCTTGCAGTCTTTTTGAAAGGTTTGCTTGGGTGGGAACAATAATCTCCTTCTCTTCGTCTTCAGCAGTCACTGCCACAAACATGTCTGCTAGGAGAGGTTTAGGCTTTTCTCTAGTGATTGTAGGCCATCATCTACTTGAGGATGGTAAGGCATCAACGTCATGCCCTCGGTCCCCAGGAACTGAAAGAAAAGGGTAATATAATTGATATGTTTGACCTTACAGACTGTATATATTCCCTAAACAGAGGTGTTGTACAATAGGTGAAAACAGCACATGCTACTTTAGCACAAATGAATCATACATTTGAATATTATAAACTATTAGCTCTTGGTAAATATATGACCAACAAAATAATACATAATAAAGTCTTACCCTCTCTTGCAATGAATGTTTGCTTTGTGGAGTCACTCCTCATTGTCAGCTGGTGAACCTCTGTAATGGAAGAATGTGGTTGAACTCCCTAGAACAAGGGGCTAGTGTGAAAAATAAAGGAAAAATCAGTTTTGTGACCGAATGAGTGTGTACCCCACAAGGTAGTGCATAGTATTTAAATGTAGGACATGTGGAAAATTAATATTACCATGTCCCTACAGTGGCAAGACCCAGAAATCTATTTTCAATGTGGCAAGCCTAGCTGTCCTGTGTAGAAAACCGGAGTATATACTAAAATACAAATACTGTATCTCAGGAATGGGACCATTTAGAAAAATAATGAAAGCACTATTTTTTAATAACTATTTATTAATAATCATTCCATTTAATGATCAATAATGATTAAAATCCAATGTGATGTTGAATTTTTAATAAATATAAAGGAAACGTGACTTTTAGAAAGTTATCCTTTACCTGTGTGAACTGTCAGAAAGCTAATTAGCGTAAGTCTCTGATAGGTCTCAGGATGTGCTCGGATCTGAAAAGATATATAAAAGGTGTAAAATTACTTCAAGGAGCAAACAATAGGCAAACAATAGGCTGCCAAGAGAGGGCAGAGATAATTCCACAAAAGTTTCAGAGTAGGAGTCATGGGTATCCTGTGACACCACACTGTCAAATTGTACTTGAAAGGGTCTTTTGAGAAACACATAATACTTGGGGCACACTTGAAAGGGAGCAAACAGGATGCTAAGAGAATTCTTGTGTATCAATTGTCTGGATGCTGAAAGACTCTGTGTTTGTCCTACCAGCCTCCTCTTTCTAGATGTGGTGTGGGTACAGTGCATGCTTCAAACTGGATGTTAGTGTTAGACATTGGAGGACACTAGAATTACCATAGTACGCACTCCAAACACACTTCCAGCCCTCTCAACCCAAGTTTAATGTGGCTGAAGACTTAAATATTCCTGCCACATGGCATTGTTGACCTTTTTTCAGTAAGACAAACAATAACTACTGAAAATGTGTGCAAGGTTGGCCCTGGAGACTTTTACCCAGGGCCATCACTACTTTACTGGTGCCACGCTGAAGGCACTCTGCCCCCTAAATTTAGAGATTTCCACCAGCCCAGAAGACATCACTTGCATTGACAGGAACCACTGTCATGACAACAACTTGATGGTGCTGTCATGACAAACTTTCAACTTTTTATTACTTTCAAAAGCAAAATCCTAACGCAGAATTTTGTTTTTTGAAAATCAAAGAAAATAACTTCCTCCACTGTCCCTTACAGCAAGGTTTTACCTGGTGGGGACCGACAGTGAAAACTGGCCATTTGACAGTTTACTCTAAATCAAGCAGGTGATCAAATGGCCAAACCTCTAACTGCCCATACTCTGTTGGGCCATCATATGTCATCGGCGGTGACGGGGTAGTCTCTGCCGCTAACACATACTTCAGTTCTCCCTGACTCTAAATGCAGTGCCTTTGCATCAGAGAACCCTCTCCACCGTCCTGTAAATAAAGCCCTAAGCCAGAAGGTAAAATTTTTGACTGGGGCAAACCTGATTGGGGTGTCTGACCTGCGCTCCATCTCAGTCATCTTGAAATTGCACCTAGGCCCCTTTCTACTACAACCATAGTCTGTCATTAGTGCATTGCACCTTTTGAGCTATTTCTACCTAAAAAACTCAAAATTAATTTCTTTGGTTGTCCTCATTAGGATTTTTGTCATTTTGTTTACAAAATGTTGCTCCATTTTTGTAATTCGGGTTGGGATCTTTATTGTTTGCAATTACCCCGCAGCATTTTTTGGTGATACAAGATAAGAAAAAGGGTGGATTAGTCCAAATATGTTAGGCAATGCTTGCCACTCTGACCTGGTCACCATCAAGGACATAATTCAGTAGCCCAATTTAATGGAAGGGATAATAATACCAGATACAAAGCCAGTGTCTTCTCAATACAATCCTTAATTATTAATCAACTGGCACATACATGTAAAAAGACTTGCTTGCCTGTGCAGCAAGAAAATCTAAGCAAAAATCAGCTAGCTTGAGGCCACCTCTCTCATATGAAGTGATTATTTCATCCTGCTTGACTTCTAAATTGTGCTCCTGCCCAAAATAAATCCTGGTCAAAGACTATGAAGTCCACCAAAACACTGTTCAGTAAGGACAAAGTGTACTTACAAAATAGAGTTTGATATGGGAGACATAATCAGTTTCATCCCTAACATCCTACTAGTCAACTGTAACTCTTATCTTTACAGTTACATCCAATAATTAGCAGTCATCATGTATGGCAGCTGCATAAATATTAAAAAGCATGCAAAGGAATTTAACCTCATCTTGATATTAGCTAAATTCTAGTTCTGACCCTGTTGGATATGAAGCCTTTGTATGTGGAAAAACCTTAGGGGCATGTTTAAGAGCCCCCAGCGCCATTGCTACACCACATTAGGGTCATTTTTTGCCTCTAATGTGGCGTTAGAAGGCTAAAATGATGCACTATATTTGCAAAGTCGCGCAATGAATGCATTGCGCCACTTTGTAACTCTTTGTGCTATATTATGTCTGTGCCAGGCATAATGTATGCAAAGGGAGCGTTCCCCCGTTAGGAGGGCCCAAAAATGGCACAAGGAAATATAAGAGATTTTCTTGCGCCACTGTTTTCCAGCACTTTTAAGGCCTGCTCAGATCAGGAGTTAAAAGAAGGCTTCCATTGCTTACAATGGGCCTCTGGGGGCTTTGCAGGATTAGCGTCAGATTTTTTTACTCTAACCCTGCAAAGCACCAGATTAGAATCAAAAATTCAGACGATAGTCCCCTAACTACCACCATGGTGCACCTTGTGATAAAGACGGTGCACACATGGTGGCATTAGGGGGGCGCTAAGCGGGACAAGAAAATTGGCGCTGCACTGTGTGCAGCACCACTTTTCTTAAATATGCCCTTAGATTTTGGGTAATTAATCATCAGTCCAGGATCCCTTCTAAAGTAGACAATTTCCTCCATGAATGGCTGAGAATTGATTTCAGGATGTCGGATATATAATTTAATACCGCTTAAGTCTGCTAAAACACTCTTACAAGAAGAGACATTATTTTCTTTCTCTATATGTTTTTCAGGCATAGTGCTTAATAAACACCATAGTTGTGTTCATGGTAAGGGTGATCCCACCAAAATATGCCCCTTAGATTTTGGGTCATTAATCATCCGTCCAGGAAACCTTCTAGTGAATAAGAAACTGCAATGCGACCACTCTGTTTTTCCCCTTAACTCATTAGATCTATTGGGTGTCAGACTTATATTTCACCCTGGTTTCACAGTGACCTTGGTCAACGTGTATGCGAGGTTCGTCCCCCCCCAATATGGAATCAAGGTTACTTGCCCAGTTAGTTGAGCTTATGGAATATTTGCATCCTTCTAACCATCTGGTGATAGGGGGCGATATAAATTGTTCTTTTGTACTCAAGAACCTCGTAGGTAATTTAACATCTGAAGAAGACGACTCTTGGGGTATTCCCCAAGTGAAGGATGATTCTTTTAGTATTGGTTCTTGTGCCGCTACACAGATGGCTTCCCTTTGCCTATGCTATGGACTCAGGGAATGTAACGGTCGGACTAGATCTGATCTTAATCGTGCCCCCACTTTTAAGCGGGGGTGTTCGTCCAGCACTATTGATTATTTTTTTGTTGACATCAGGCTTTGGTCACATATTCTGGACATGAAGGTTGAACTCCGTCATGACAGCGATCACTACCCTCCATGTCTTACTCTATTCAACAAATTATTCGGGAGAACTCAACATCTAGAGATCACTGATGTTCCGCTCCCTTCCCTAAACTCCAGGCAAACTCGTGTTAGCTGGCCAAAGGTTATATCTAACCCACTTCTGGTTAAACAAATGTATTCTTTATTTCTACAGCTGTTCTCCGGTCTTGAAAAGAAAGTGGTCGATAGTCTTCCAATCATGAAAATTCATGTTGAATTGATAAATTTTCTACAGAATGTTTTTTATAAAGAAACCACTGTGAGACATACTCTAGATGTAATTCAATCTAGGAAATGGTTCAACAATGACTGCGACCTTGTTAGGCTCAATCTTAAATTGGCCCTTCGCAAGCACTCACAGGAGGAGATCAGGACCGCTAGAGTTAGCTATACTAAGGCCCTGAATCTAGCGATGAAAAACTGGGAATTTGAGATCTGGCAGAAGCTGCTGGAGGCAGTCGAAAATCGAGACGAGGGTTCTTTCTGGAGGTTGTTGACTCACAGGCAAAGAGAGGGTACTGCTATTTCTAATTTTCACATCAAGCCCGAAAGATGGGTGGCTCATTTTTCCGAGATTTATGCCTCATCTGTGCAACAGCATCACGAGGCCTATACGGGTGGCAAATGTAGACCTCTCAGTGAGGGTCCCATGGAGGACATTGTTTTTACAATTGTTGAAACCACGGCAGCTATTAATTCTTTGAAACCCGCGAAGGCCCCTGGTCCCGATAGGATACCAGGGGACCTGTTCAAGTCTGAACCCATTATTTGGGCGTGGTACATTAATACTTTATCAAATGCCATCGCAGCAGGTAGCCCCATTCCGGACTCGTGGCTTGGAGACGAAATTATCCCTATTTTCAAAAAAGGAGATGTGGGACTGCCAGCTAATTACCGCCCAATTAGCCTCATTGATAATCTTCATAAGATTTTTTCTAAGCAAATCCTAGACAGGCTAATGGACTGGGTCCAAGCTAACCAGGTTCTATCTCCCCTTCAGGCTGGGTTCCGTTCTAAAATTAGCACTATGGACCAAGTTTTTAGATTTGTTTTGTTATTTTGGAAATCCGCTACCTTGGCCAAACAAAACTTGTATGTTGCTTTTGTTGACCTTAAGTCCGCGTTTGATCTTGTTCCAAGGCAGAAATTGTGGGAAGTCTTAAAGAAAATTGGCGTCCCAATGAACTTGGTGCATCTAATTCAAAGATTACACAAGAACACCTATGCTCGAGTTAGATGGGGCAGCCAGGGGGAACTTACTGATCGTATTAATATCAGGCGGGGAGTACGCCAGGGCTGTGTCCTGGCACCTTCTCGTTGTTTATTAATGAAGTAGTGCAAGTTGTAACTGATTGTCAAAACGATGCCCCTTCCTTGAATAATTCAAAAGTTCCAATTCTTTTATTTGCTGACGACTCCCTCTTGATCTCCAAAACACCTATGGGCCTACAGGCCCTCCTGGATAGGTTTAGTGTGTTTTGTGCAGATCATGGATTGGAACTTAACTCTAGTAAAACAAAACTTATGATCTTCGGTCCTCGTAGCTCAAAACGATGTAACATTCTGTATAATGAGGTTCCCTTGAGCAAGGTATGCTCTATTGATTATTTAGGGGTGAGAATCAGCAATGATATGAACTGGCAGGCCCAGGTAGGGAAAAGCTCAGCCCTCCTAGCACATAGGTCAGGGGCAATTTTGCGTTTTCAAATGTCTAATATTGAGAAAGCTGTTTCCTCAGCTATTAAAATTTATATAGCCAAGGCTCAGAGCGCCGCAGTTTATGGCGCTGAGGTCTGGGGTTGCTCTAAATCTAGCAAGTTATCTGTGGGGGAAAATAATTTTGCAAGATCACTCTTGGCATGTTCTCGTAGTACGCCCCTGGTTCCAGTGTTTTTGGATCTAGGGTTCCCTCGCATTTCTGATGTAATAGCCTTAAGGCCTTTAATTTTTTGGGTTCGTATTTGGACTATCCCTGAACTAGCCACATACAAGGAATCTTTGCAAGACTAATTGTATAGACCAAACGTACTTTCCATCCCCTGGTTCAAGCACATTTCAGATTGGTTTCATACCTTCGGACTCAGTCACTTTTGGAGCCAGCCCAATAATTTAAGGAGGGCTCACAAGGACCACCTGAAATCTGCTTATTGGTCCCATGTTAGGAAAAAATATCTGCTCTGTACGTCACATGGTAGGCTGACGTCTCTTTTCCTTGATTATAAGTGGTTTCCCCACTTCGAACCCTTTCTGGACTTAATTACCGATCAACTAAGTAAGAGTTTGTATGCTCGATTTAGGTATGGATGCCTCCCTCTGAAGTCCTTTTCTAGTTCATGGAGCTCCACCCTGTTATCCGATAAATGCCCCTGCTGTAATGGTTCTGTGGAAACTGTAGTGCACTTTATGTTTATTTGTCCTGCTTATGGCACTGCCCGGCGGAAATGGCTTCGTCCCGTTTGTAGAAACTTGGGGTTGAGAACGTGTAGAGATGCCCTCAGGCTGATGTTGAGAGATTGGTCCTCTCTTTTAAATTGTGCGGTCAACAAGTTCCTTGCGTCCGCTTGGCATATACGCACATATTTTTTTTTAAAAGGACTGTAGTGATTTGATATTAATTGATCTCTGATTTTACCTTACTCTACCCAATTGTTTAATTCATTGAATTTCTCATAAATTATCGATGAGGAAGTTAAACATAGCCAACAATAGGATCTTTGACACTTCCCCCTTACTTATAGGACGGGATATATATGTGAAGATTTATTCAATTTTTTTTTTTTTCCCTTTTTGTATACTCGCAGATTCCTCATTTTACAGTATTTTTATCTTATTCTTATTACCTACTTTTTAAATTTGTTGTTATATATTTATTATGTATAGATCATGATTTTATTGTTGTAAGTTATTGCTTTGATGGTTATTCAGACTGAATAAAGCTTGCTTGAAATTGAATTAAATTGAAACCTTCTAAAATGGACGACTTCCTCCATGAATGGCTGAAAATTGTTTTCAGGATGTCGGATATATAATTTAATACCGCTTAAGTACATGCTAAAACACTCTTACAAGAAGAGACATTATTTTCTTTCTCTAGATGTTTTTCATGCATTCTGCATAATAAACACAATAGTCGTGTTCATCATAAGGGTGATACCACCAAAAGTGGTACCGCTTGTGCTGTTGGGCAGGTGTAAAAAGGAAATAAGTGAGATCACATGTCCACTTAGGTCATGTGGTTAATAGTCTGGAAAAGGTATACCCACTCCATAGTCAAATACCTTTTCGTGACAAGTGGTAATGTGGCTGTAGAGTGTTCATGATCACTCTGGTGAAGTACAGTGATTAGTATATGGACTATACGTAGAGAAAATGCCACAAATGAAATTGGCTTGTTTTGATGGAATGGACATAAGTGTCAGTGGCAGTAGTCTGTTAGTGATTTCTTTTCTCATTACGAAGGTTAGTGAGACATAATGGACCATGTTATAAAGCAGCTTACCTGGTCTCATTATGAGCATTATTGGTGTGCAACATGTTAACAGAGAATCTTCCTCTTGAGACAACTTCAAAGTATTTGAAGTGTTCTGGAAGGAAAGCAGGATGTCCGCCAAGATCTAATAAATCTTAGCTGTAAATTCAGAGTGAACCTGAAATTACAGCCTTGATCTCTTGAATAAAAATAAGAGTGTTTAGGATAGAACCCCTTCTATGCAGGTCAAAGCACCCTGGTGTAGGGACCAACGCCATATTACATGTTAAAGGCATAATTAATGCTCTAATTTGCAACTAGCATGTCACCATCAATATTTGTGTCACTGAATGTAGAATCTGGACTCTTTTCTGACCTCAGAACCTATCACAGTATATTAGCATGTGTCGTCCATTACGATATATCATAACAGCTAAACTATCTTCCCGGGATTTGAGATTAGTGCTTTCCTGATTTCAAATAGAACCCTTGTGTCCAATTAATGTACAAAATGTTCTATTTCCTCACTGAGTGCCTTGAAGTCTACTGCCTGCTGAGAAATACAAATGCTGCAAATAAAGACTCTAAAAGCTTCCCACACTGTGCATGTGCTTTCAATGGTCCGTCATTTCATTGAAAAATTATGATGTCCTTCCACAAGGTAGTTGCTAAAACATGGTCTATCAATACATCCCTATTAAAGCACCAGCCCAGAGCTATAGATCTATACATCTTGCAACAGTGAGACACACATTTGAACAACTGGTAAATGAGCACACAGTGTTCTTGTATAATTGTCCATTGCTTCAAGCCAATGAACAAAGTATGCCCGCTATCTGATCTACATATAAAGATGCCACCAGGCATCCACCACACTATTAAAAGTCAGGAGCTGTTAAACAGAAACAGTGCATTTAGAGTTTGGTAACTGCTGGGACTATCTTGGAAGACTTGCAGGAATTTGTTACAATCTCCAGCTCATAACAAGATAGTAACAATGAATACAGCATACATGTTTAACGGATTCCGTGCTAAGGATGGAATGGTTCCATCCTTGGCACACAGCCCTGAAATCTCTCTGCTGTCTACACCAGAGGGATTTCCTTTTTCATTTCTGAGCCTCGAGAGCAGGGGTAGAGTTTCCTTTGCCGCCCAAGGCATTGTTTTTCTTCCAATGTAATGACGATCAGCGAGCTGGCGTCATTACACCGAAAGTGAAAGTGAATTGAGTCAATCGGCTCATTTCACTTTCAGTGCTTAGGTGCTCAGGGGGCTTTCCCAACCCGAGCACTGAAGCATGCTGGAGAGATATAGTTAAAAAGTGGAGAATCTCCCCTTTCCAATGGTACCTTTCCCAAGTGGATCCCTGCTTGGAGATTGCCCAAGGAGGGTGATCCCTAAGCAGGGATCCACCCCACTAGACTTCTGGGATTAATTTTTCTAGAAGGGAGCAGTCCCTAAGGCAAGGGCTGCTCCCTATAGTGGGGGATTTACCTTGGGCATTTTTCGCCCCCTGGGGGCGGGCTTACCTTCATTTTAGGCAGAAAACCACTATACCCCAGGGATTACTTTTTTAATTTGTAGGGTGGAGGCTGCCCAGTGTGGCCAAGGCCATGTCCCTACCTCCCCCAAAAGGAAAAGTCTTTCTGCACCCATCGGGGGTAGATGGAGGCAATTATCCCCTTCTACACCTCCCCCCGGGGAGCAGAAAGCACACTAGACACCAGGAAGTATTTTCCTTTTATTTGTATCACTGGGGGCTGCCCAGCATGGGCATGGCCTTGACCCCACTCACCCAAAAAAGGCAAACTGTCTTCCTACTCCCCCAGGGTGGAAGATGGGGGCAATTACCCCATCTGCCCATTCTGGGGGGCAGAAAGCTCACTAGACACCAGGGACTGTGTTTATTTTATTTGTATCAGTGGTGGCTGCCCAGCATGGGCATGGCCATGCCCCAACTCCCACCCCAAAAAAGGTAAACAGTCTTTCTGTCCCTCAGGGGTGCACATGGGAGCAAGTACCCCATCTGTCCCCCGGGGGAGGGGGGGCAGGAAGCCCACTAAACACAAGTCTTTTTTTTTGGTAGGGGTGGGGCTGCTCAGCATGGACATGACCATGCCCCACCCCCTCAAAAATGGGGAAATAGTATATCTGCTCGCCTGTGGACTAAAGCATTTCATTTCAATGAAAGCAAGAGGATAATAGAATTTTCTGGGTGTTGTGTTTACAAATTAGGCAAGGGGAGTTTGGCTAACTCCCAGTATCATCCCACTTGCAACAGCTACACTTTTTGAACTTGGGTAGGCTGCCACCTGGAAAACCCTAACAAATCTAGACAGTTCTGAAAACTAGACATCTGGGGGAATCCAGGGTGGTGTGCTTTGCATACATCCCACACCATTTTCTTATGCAGAATGTCATGCACATCTCAAAGGCTGACCAAAAGCACACATTTTTCATCACATTTCAGTGATGGAAACTTTCAGAATCTGCTGGAATCCACAAACTTCCTACCACCCAGCATTGCTGCATTTCTGCTGATAAAAATGCTGTGTGCCTAGTGCCAGCGACAGGAATAGATTCCACTGATGTCAATAGGAGTCCCCCTGCAAGGACTCCCATTGTCCTTGGTTTGATAAGATCTTGTCACTGGCACAAGGCCCAGCTACACAAGTGGTGCAGCATTTTTATCGCCACAAGTGGAGTAGTGCTGGGTGGTAGGAATTTTGAAGATTCCTGTGGATTCTGGAAAATTCCACCACAGGACTGTAAGGAAACAGTGTGATTTTCTTACAAAAATTGAGGTTTGCAGGGCATTGTGGGTAAAAGTCCTCATGGTAACCAAACAATTCACCCCTCCCTGAACTTCCCTGGGTGTCTGGTTTCCAAAAATGTAAAGGTTTGCTAGGTTTCTTAAGGTGCAGGCTTAATTAGGGCCCAAAAAACACAGCTAACAATTTGCAAAAAAATGGGTCTGTTTTGCATGGAAAAAATGGATGTAACCATGTTGCGTTTTAGGACGTTTCCTGTCGCGGGCACTAGACCTACCCACACAAGTGAGGTACCATTTTTATCAGAGGACTTAGGAGAATGCTGAGTATAAGGAAGTTTGTGGCTCTGTGCAGATTCTAGAACTTTCCATCACAGAAATGTGAAGAAAATTTGTTTTTTAGTCAAAGTTTAAGGTTTGCCAGGGATTTGGGGTGAAACAACCTATTGAGAGCCACACAAGTCACCCCATCCTGGATTTCCTTAGGTGTCTAGTTTAAAAAAATGCACAGGCTTGCTAGGTTCAGGGGTGGCTTGTGAGGCACGGAAGGGGCGGGGTGGCGCGTGAGGGGGTGGGGAAGTTAAATAAAAAATAAATTAAAAAAATGACACTTACCTCCCTTGCCGCACCGTTCTGCACCGCTCCATCTGCTTCTTCTCTGCTGACTGCAGGCACAGGCTCCCAGACTGCCCTGCTGCCAATCCTCACAGCAGCGCCAGGATTAGCTTGGAGCCCCAAGGCAGGGTGCTCCCAGGCAGAGTGGGAGACTGGGCGGGCTCTCTCCAGCCCGGAAACTGTGTTCCTGGGCTGGAGAAAGCCTACTGCACATGGGTGTTTGGCCGGCCTGAGATGGCCGGCCAAACTTACATATGCTCTTAGGGGAGTGCTCTGTTCACTGCCCTCAAGTGCTCGTCACCACTTGGCCCCACCTCTTTTCAAGAAAACGATAATGAGCACAGTGGCAGGGGTGCGACGCTCCTCCGCCCTAAAGGAGGAGCTGCCCCGGGCTAGGTTTCCATTGGTGCTGACTGAGGTAGGGCCCAAAAACCAAAGTTACCCACTTTTCAAAAAACTTATCAGTTTTCCATGGAAACAATCCATGTATCCATGTTGTGTTTTGGGCTGTTTCCTGTTCTGGGCACTAAGCTCGCCCACACAAGTGAGGTGCCATTTTCATCAGACTTAGGAGAATGCTAAGTGGAAGGACGTTTGTGGCGTCTCTTTGCAGATTCCAGAACTTTCCATCACAGAAATGAGAGGGAAATGTGTTTTTTAGTCAAAGTTTGAGCTTTGCATGGGATTTTTGGTAAAATAACCTGGCGAGAGTGACACAAGTCCCCCACTGGATTTCCGTAGGTGTCTAGTTTTCAGAAATGTACAGGTTTGCTAGATTTTCATAGGGTGGAAGCTGACGTAGAGCTCAAAACCCACAGCAATCCACTTGGTAAAAAACAGGCCAATTTTGCGTGGAAAAATGTTATGTATGCATGTTGCCCTTTGGGCCATTTCCTCGCGTGGGCACTAGGCCTACCTAGGAGTAACACACATATAAAGACAATTTTACAGCTCCTAGGCTATACAACACCACTCCAAATTAGGCTAGAGGTTGGGTTCTTAAAACAGTCCCTTGAGAGGCTAGCAGCATTCACTCTTTTTTGCCACAAGCTCAAAATCGCTACAGTACACTGAACTAAATAAGGCCATTTTGACCGACTGCATGGAGTCTATATACGCAACAAGGGTGCCTTGGCTAAAATACATTATGACCTTTTTTTCAAACATGGGCAATAAAGCTTATTACACAAATCCAGCTCTCCTGGAAACAATCTCTAGGAAGGACCTGAGTGCTCTGGCATTAAAATATTTAGAAGATTTACAATGGGAGGTTGAATCAAAAAAGTCCACCGTCATTCACAATCAAATAATCTTGTCAACGGAGGCTATCCAGCCTTACCTGATGAACGTGATAAATCCCCGCCATCGTTTTGTGCTCACCAGACTGAGGCTGGATACATTCCACCGTTTAGTGACCTTCCCAACCATGAATGATTGGAGCACCACCTTGAAGGTCTGCCCATGTGACGCAAAGGCACTACAAACCACAATCCATGTGGTTTTATTTTGCAAACTGTACGCCAAGCAAAGAAAGCGCCTAGTAGTCCCTCTCTTAAGGCTAATCAATCTCCCTCAGTGTCGTACTGCGTACGCCAGCCTCCAGGTAGTATCATCCATTGAGATGTGCGGAACCTTGGCCAATTTTTTATGCTCCGTATTAACCACAAGAAAGCGCATGGGGGTAGCAACATAACTTGAACTATTTTAGATCTTTTATTATTGTAAATCATTAAGATTTTAGCCTATTTATTGTATTTATTGTATATTAAAATTTAAAATATTGTTACTTTTATGACTTGCTGAAAGTCGAATAAAGTCTTTGTACTACTACTACAGTACACTCATTAAATGATTGCATATGGGAAGAGATCATGAAAAGGCCATGCTCAACCACAAGGGTTTATCTTGAAAAAGCAATAACTTGGTTTGGGCTAGCAGAAATATGGCATGCTGCCGCAAGTCATGAAGTTTTCAAAGAAACTGTCATAAAAATAATGAAAATAATCTCCTCACTGGAGGATAGATCTACCTTAGAGCACTGCACACATTGCTGGATCATACTAAACAGCTACAACTTTTTAAGACTGCAGGAATATCTTGGAACAGTGCTAAATTTCAGGGGTCACGGGGAGATACCGCACTTATCGTCTAGGGATCCTGCCATCCCTCTTATACAGCAGGGCCTGGCACAGGACAGCAGGGGCAAATACATGCTGACTACGCAGCTCTGCAACTGAAGATCTGCTGCACATTATCTGCCTCTGCAGCTCCACTTTGGATATACAATAAAAATGGCCACATCCCATCTGGAACCAGCTTGGGACACGCTCCTGAAGGCAGGCCATTCTGGCTTGCCTCGACTCAGCTGACCGAAGAACAATTGCTCAAACTGTGAAATACTTTCAGGGAATGGAGAGGTCCTTAACACAAGTAAAATCACTTGGACTATCAGAAGGGCACGATTTATGACAGTCCCTCCCCAGTGGTGGTAGCTGGCCAATGAATACCTGCCTGCAACCCCGTTCATAAGGCCCACGGGGAGCTGGTATTAGTCTACTGCACCGCCTATGTTTAGTACCTACACCAGATGCAATGTCCTCTGGCAGGATTTGACTTTTGATCAGTGTCATAAACTTGATGCTTTATAGTGCCAACTGCTTCTTCTAGCACCAATGTTGTGCTCTTTTTTTGAGCATGCAAAAGGGCAGCCATAGAGCGGTATGCTGCTTTAAATTACATATTCTGGTGCGATGGTTTCCTGTAGGTGCAGATCTTTAACCAGTTTTGCAATCTTGGGGCCATATTTATACTTTTTGACGCAAAACTGCGCTGACGCAGTTTTGCGTCAAAACATTTACCGCTGGCTAGCGCCATTTCTTTTCGCCACTCGGGTGTCAAATTTATACTTTGACGCATGGCGGCGCAAAACACAGGTCTGGGTCATTTTTTTTTACTCAAACCAATGTGTCACGTCATAAAGAAAAACAACGTTGATGCGGCGAAAATGACTGTGAGACGGTTTACGACGTTGTAACCCGGATACGCGCCTTTTTTTGATGCAATAGTGTCAATAGCGGCGCAAACACTGCACAATGTGCTAAGGAGAGCCAAAATGGATCCCAGATGCTTGCACAGACCCCAGGAAGATGACAACAGACCAGGAACCAGCCAAGAGGACCCACACAAGACCCAGGAGAGGGAGAAGAAGAAAAGAAAGTGTCGGTTCAGTGCAGAGGAGCAGGAAATTCTGGTGAAAGAGGTGATGGAACACCAGCACCAACTTTTTGTCACCTCAAATTTGCCAATTAGTAGGAGAGAGGCAATATGGCAACAAATTGTTGACAAGATAAACAGTGTGGCAGAAGTACGTAGAACAGTCATCGAGTGCAAGAAACGCTGGCATGACTGCAAGCGCAGGTCCCAGGAAAAGATGGCCAGGAACAGGAAGGCAGCACTGCAGACTGGAGGTGGGAGTCCAGCACCGCAGGAGGCCCTGGACCACATGGAGGAGATGGTGTCATCCTTGAGGAGATTGTCACAGGGATTCAAGGACAGGACAGCGCAGACTACCAGGAGACAACACAGATGCAGGGTAAGTCGCATGGGGAATTAAAATGCACAAATGTTAACTGTAAGCTAGGGGGGTTGACATACCTACTACACAATACATGGAAGTCATGATATTCAGGGAGTGGCATGGGTAAAGGGGCACAGCACGGGGGCATGGCCTGTTCAGAGGAAACCTGGGGCACAGTACTACACTACACCAACAACCTTTGCATGGGGATATGCTGCCATGCCAAGGATGTTGGAAAGGTAAAGCCAGTCCAGGAGGGTAGGGTACAACGTAAAACTGGCCTGCTGTCACACGACAGCTGGTATTCTCCATACATGAACTAGGTCTCAATTAGCAGTCGCCACTACCACCTCTGCTGTGTGTGCAGGTCAAGTAGCTAATGGCAGTAACGTGCCCATGGATCAAACACACCCAAATTAGAGGGTTCAGGATGACAACGGTATCAATCCCCTGAAATCAATACAAATGTTCTAATCCTGTCAAATGTGAATGTCCATAGTTGCTACAAACATCAGCCATTGTCATAAACATTATGAGGTACATTGCACTAATGTCATACCCATGCTGCATATGTCAAGATCCACCCTGTGCATGGGTCACAATAGCTCCAATGACACCACGCAACATACCAAATGTTATACTGCTCAGAAAACAGCATTGAGGGGGAGGACATATGTCACTGGCTAGTGAAATACACCCTCACACTCAGAAGAGGAAATGGAACACTGCTAGGACCATCAGTGCAATCCAATGTAGCAAATATTCCCCAACATCAACATTTCACACTACCAATGCTGACAAATGTAGTGTGCCATGCCAATGCTATACATAGTTATGCTAGGTCTCAGCAACATGTAGCTGGATGTGAAATATCAGAGACTGGCTCCGTTCCAGATTGTTAAATGTGGTGCAAGTGTCATCAGAACATCCACAGCTAGTGTAAGGCCTCACCATGAGAATGGAAGTAGGCGGAGGGTTGAGTAGGACAAGAAGGTGGCAATATACAATTTGGGCAGAACCTACACCTAGAGGATGTGATGCTGACAAGTCCCCAAACGGACCACACTACATGTGACATGCAGGTGCGGCATAGGCCTTGGATAATGCTAATATTATAGACAGGAACAATGAACAGGAACCTATATAACAATGTGCAACTAATAGGAAGGCAGGCACGTCACGTTACAAATGCCACAACACAGACACACTAATTGTACAATATCTCATTGCAGAGGACGATGGCTCTCCTGGGGATATGCCTGTCCTGGACTTCCCTGATGACATGGATGATGAGCTGACAAACATCAGCCAGCAGACCCTCCAAGATGTCCTTGGAACCCTCCATTCCCCACCTTCAGTTGCAAGGAGGAGCACAGATGCAGCAGCCATCACAGAGGAACCACCCACCACCCCAAATGTACGATATGCCAGCTCCAACCCAGCTGAGCACTCTGACGACACTGGCACCAGCTTTGAGAGAACTGTAGTTGGAGTACAACGGGAGCTGGCCAAGGAGGTGCGGGTGGGGATGGAAAATATGGCAGCCAGCCTAGAGGGGGTGCGTTTGTGCATGATGTCAACTGCAGAACAGGCAGCAGCCATGCAAGGGCGAACATCAATCTTGCAAGAACTTGAAAAAAGTGTGAAGAATATCAGCACAGCTGTAAGAGAGTTGACACAACACCTCCAACAACAAACCTTACAACGCATGCACGAATGCAATATTGACCCCTCAGGGCTGACCTGGCTGCCTACCACAGTGATGTGGCTGCTATTCTTAAGAACCAGCAGCTCCTCCTTGCTGCAGTACTGCCCTTAATAGCACCACAGTTGGCAGCTACCGGGATGTCTGACTCCACGTCTTCAAACACTGAGGAGTGTGTTGCTCCTTCACACCCACCATCACCAAGGACAGAGGAGACAACACACCCATCAGAAGATGAAGACGTGGAACAGATCATCTTCACCCGTAAGAGTACCCGGTAGCACTAGTCCCTGCCACCTGGCCACTTATAACCAAGGTCCTGTGCTTTGTAACAGGCCAGTCTTGAAACAGCTGCTCTAAGGCACTGTTCTCTAGCCCACTGTTTACCTTGTCATAATGCCCTGTGATTGTCTCTTACTAACACATTGGTAAATCATGTCGCTCTGCACTGTATGACGCTTCACCCCAGCATGTCCAATGACATGTCCTTTTGCACTTGTGTAGGATCACAATGGAAGGTGTCACATTAATGGACTCACAATCATGGACAATGTAAATATGGCACCTCAGCACTTTAAAATAAATAGCACTTCAACAACCACTTTGTCTCTGTGTAATGTGACACATCAACCGTGAGGGAGATTAGTGATGTTTGCCTCATGTCAATGACCATAGAATGTCAATATAACTGCCCTGAAAGAATGTGGGCTGATAACTATGCACTGTGGTCTGGATTATACCATCATCTACCCTTCATGAAAGTCAATTCTGAAGTAACTCAAAACTATACAGTAAAATGCTGTGTTGGACAGAATAAGTCTTCTCCAAGGGATGTCTAAGCCGAAAAATATTGCCTTCAAATTATTGTACTAGACAATCTTTCCGTATGTGACATTTGTCACACTTTTCTCAACACACACCATACAGCAGGAATGGTTGTGTATGAGTGTACATACAAATAAGTAACCTGGCTGTACAATGTAACAAATGATAGGTGTGAGTCATGTATACTATACTACTTGAGAATATACCATCACTCACCTTATAAGGCTTCATTTGAACATCAATGCTGCCGACAGACATAACACAGTGTCCTCAATACCAAATCTGGTCCCAAAGTATATGAGATTGAAAACATACATAAAGAATTAACAACACATTGGTATCCATAGTAACCTTGAGTGGCGGGTGCAATTGATGGCGGATTCTTAGCAAAGTAGCTCTGGTGTAGCTGCCAATGTGACAGCTCAATTGGGATTTGGTTGCAGGATGGGACACAAATGTAGATACTAAAGAGACACTGTTCACCCATGCCAAGGTCCTGATCCCCAGGCATATGAAACATACTGTAAAGGAGTACCTAAATATTTATTTAACAGTAAAAAAAGGATAATAAAACTAGGGGAAACACCTTAACTAATCTAACCTATCCTAACTACACATTACCCACAACTGGCCCTAACTAACCTAAGCTAAACTTACTTATCACATTTAACTAAACACTCTAAACATCAACCCCCCAACCCCCTTATAAGACGAGACACTTGGAGGACAACATACTAACCTAAACACATAGGGGGTCATTACAACCCTGGAGGACGGTGTTAAAGCGGCAGTAAGACCGCAAACAGGCCGGCGGAAAAAAAAGGGAATTATGACCGTGGCGGAAACCGCCAACATAGACAGCCACTTTAACACTCCGACCGCCACGGTGGTACAGACAAACAGCGTGGCGGTCACCGCCAAAAGACGGGCGGAACACAAAGTACCGCCCACAGTATTACAACAGGCCAATCCGCCACCTTTTCCGGGGCGGATTCACGTGGATAAAAATACGGCGGAAACAGACATTTCAATGGGAAAACGCTCACCTCAACACACTCCATGAGGAAGGAGGACACCATGGACCCGGAACTCCAAATACTCCCTGCGATAGTGTTCCTACTCCTCTACGAACATCAGCAACGGCGGCGCAGAAGACAACGGTGAGTACTGCACCTACGACATAGGGGAGGGGGAGGCAAAAGTCAGGGACACACACACGGAACACCCCCACCCCGACCCTCGCACACTACAACACACACACCAATGCATTTCCAAACATCACAGTAACAACCCCCAGCCCCCCCGGAAGAATGCAAAGACAAAAGGAAATGACTACAACCATTGTAATGTATCAAAATACAGTGAGCTAATATATACAGAAATATTTACAAATGCCACAATATATACATCATGATCAGTAGTGCAGGTATGCACCATCCAATGTCGGTGGACCACTGGGCCCAAAATGCATGGGCGAGGCCCACACTAGATACCTGTCCAGAAACGGAGAGAACACTGCAGGGGCATCAGATAGAAATACAACAGGCACCTCAGGGGGAAGGGAAGGGGGGGCACCTCAGCCAGATGACAGCACCACGCCAGATCCACGACGGGGCTCCATGCCCATTAATGTATCCTGGGGAGTTCAAAGCCACAGTCTCACAAGTCTTTGCAGTGGGTGGGTTGCCCACTGGACCATCCTGGGGAGTGCAAAGCCACAGTCTCTCAAGTCTCTACAGTGGGTGGTTTGCCCACTGGACCATCCTGGGGTGTGCAAAGCCACAGTCTCTCAAGTCTCTACAGTGGGTGGCTTGCCCACTGGACCATCCTGGGGAGTGCAAAGCCACAGTCTCACAAGTCTTTGCAGTGGGTGGGTTGCCCACTGGACCATCCTGGGGAGTGCAAAGCCACAGTCTCTCAAGTCTCACAAGTGGGTGGCTTGCCCACTGGACCATCCTGCGGAGTGCAAAGCCACAGTCTCTCAAGTCTCACAAGTGGGTGGCTTGCCCACTGGACCATCCTGGGGAGTGCAAAGCCACAGTCTCTCAAGTCTCACAAGTGGGTGGGTTGCCCACTGGACCATCCTGGGGAGTGCAAAGCCACAGTCTCTCAAGTCTCTACAGTGGGTGGCTTGCCCACTGGACCATCCTGGGGAGTGCAAAGCCACAGTCTCACAAGTCTTTGCAGTGGGTGGGTTGCCCACTGGACCATCCTGGGGAGTGCAAAGCCACAGTCTCTCAAGTCTCACAAGTGGGTGGCTTGCCCACTGGACCATCCTGGGGAGTGCAAAGCCACAGACTCTCAAGTCGATAACAGTCTCCACTGGTTCTGGAGGGGGACTGGTGCCCAGAGTGCTTCATCCTGTGAAGGACAGAGGTAGTGGATGCATGTCTCCACTGGTTCTGGAGGGGCACTGGTGCCCAGAGTGCTTCATCCTGTGAAGGACAGAGGTAGTGGATGCATGTCTCCACTGGTTCTGGAGCGGGACTGGTGCCCAGAGTGCATCACTCACCCCGTGACGGTCCCAGTTGCGTCACTGCCCCTGCCGCCCATGGGCTAGTGGGGCTTGAGTTGGCGGTCTTTGCGGTGCTTTCCCTGTTCAGCTGTGCTTCCCCTGTTCAGCGGTGCTTGCCATGGCGGTCTTTACCCTGTTCAGCGGTGCTTGCCCTGTTCAGCGGTGCTTGCCATGGCGGTCTTTGCCCTGTTCAGCGGTGCTTGCCCTGTTCAGCGGTGCTTGCCATGGCGGTTTCTGCCCTGTTCAGCAGTGCTTCACTTTGCTGTCTCTGACCTGTGCAGCGGTGTGTGACATGCCGGTCCCTCATTGCCCAGCGGGGCTGTGGCTGCTGGGGCCCTCCAGGGCATTGACTCTGGTGGTGGTCTCCTGACCAGTGACAATAGTGCTGCCCTCTATGGCACTGACTCTGGCGGTGGTCTCCTGACCAGTGACGATTGTGCTGGCGGTGGCGTCCTGGGCAGCTGGGATGATGGCGGCCTTCTCCGCCGTGCTGCTCTTCCCAGACTTTGGCACTTTCTTCTGCCCCTTCCCCACCTTGGGAGGAGTCACAGCTGACTCGACACTCCCCCCGGGACCCTTGTGAGTGGCTTTGCCGGCAGGAGTCTTCACCCTCTCCCGTCGGGCACTGTCCAACTTCTGGTGCTTCACGGGGGGGGACTGGCTGTACTTTGGCTCCGTGTCACAATGGCTGCCCTGGTGGCCGGTGCACTCCACATAACTCTAACAGGCACCACTGGTACCGGACTTTTTTGGGCTGAGGTGCTACTACGGGACCTATGAATTGGAGGGGGGGGTGGTGGGAAAGAGGTCTACGTTGCTCAGGAAAAGTTTCTGACGAACACTGGGACGGGTAGCTGGAGGGGATCTGGGAGTGGAGGAAGAGGAGGTGGTGTAGGAGGTGTAACTTTAGGTGATTTGGGTGCCAGTGCATGTTCTGGAGGCTGTCGTGAGGTGGATGGATGTTGGGTGTGTGTGTGCCCGCGTTTGTGTACTTTGGGAGGGGGCGTCACAGACACACTGGGAGAGGACACAGGGGATGTGTAAATGGTAGTGGGGGTGGTGAGTGCAGGTGAGCGGGTGTGGTGATGGGTGTTCTGGTGCGAATCCTAGTGGCTGTAGTGGTAGTGCATGCAGGTGATAGTGTAGACGTCACTGGGAGGGAGGAGGGAGACGACGAGGAGAGGGACACAGTGGAGGAAGTGGATGTTGCTGTGTCTGTATGTGGGTGATGCTTGTGTGAGTGCCTGTGGGACGTGTGGTGCCTATGTTTGCCTGAGCTGCCCTTGTGTGTTGAGGTGTGTGCAGGCTGGTCTGATGGTGTGCTTGGGATAGGCAGAGGTACAGGGGATTGGGTCTGGGTGGAGGAAGTTGGAGGGGGGAGGCTAGACACAGGGACAATGGCTGCCATCAGTGCTGAGGCCAGAGATTGCAGGGTTCGATGATGGGCAGCCTGACCAGAATGAATGCCCTCCAGGAATGCTTTAGTGTGTTGCAACTCCCTTTCTACACCCTGGATGGCATTCACAATGGTAGACTGCCCAACAATGAGTGACCTGAGGAGGTCAATGGCCTCCTCACTGAGGGAAGCAGGGGTGACAGGGGCAGGTGCTGAGGTGCCTGGGGCGAAGGTGATGCCCACCCTCCTGGGTGAGCGGGCACAGGCCGAAGGCTGAGGGGCTGCTGGGAGGGCGATGCTGGTAGGGGGGGTGGCGGCTGTACCTGTTGAAGTGGGGGGCACAGATGGTGCCGCCACCACAAGGGAACTCCCATCGAAGGACGAGTCCGTGTCACTGTTTGCTGATCCGGTGACCGCCGTGAAGCTCCCCTCGCCCACCGTCCCACTGGTGTACTCAGAGTCCGTGGTGTGGCCCTCCATGGCCATGTGGATTGCAGCCCCCTCGTGCTCCGGTGCCACTGTACCTCCGCCTGATGATGCTGATGCACACAAGAACAGGGAGAACACAAAAAGTGGGGGGGGGACAACAGAAGAAAGACAGGTTGAGTGCATGGCTTACCGCTACCGTTGGCGGACAATACAAACACAGCAGCCCCCTGCACTACGCCGCGCTTTTGGGCTCTACAGATGCAGTTCCTGGGATATGGCCTACATGGCTATGGCCGACATCTGCACACATAGATGACACAGGGGCATGAATACATGTACCTGGCACTCTACAGAGGTGGGGTGGGGTGCCACATGGCCTGCATTACGGAGGGGCCTAGCCTACGGAACTCGTCCTGGCCTAGGGAAACCCACAGCCCTCCTGCCCCACCCAGACCCCTCCACTGCGCGCAAAGTCAGCAGAATGAGAGTGTACTCACCCCCTTGTGTCTGCTGTGATGCCCTGATGCGCTCATCCAACTCAGGGTAGGCCACCGCCAGGATCCGGAACATCAGGGGGGTCATGGTGCGACGGGCACCCCTCCCACGTTGGGAGGCCATCCCCAGCTGAGCCGCCGCCGTCTTCTTGCTCCAGCGGCGAATGTCCTCCCATCTTTTACGGCAGTGGGTGCTCCGTCTCTGGTGGACCCCCAGGGTCCGGACGTCCTTGGCGATGGCACGCCAAATATCCTTCTTCTGGTGGGCGCTGACCTACATGACATGTATAGGGGAAGAAGAGAAGTCATTAACAACTGCACCGTCGAAGTGAGTGGCCCACAAACCTGCCCTTGCCATGTGGCACATGCATTCACACTCATTCATGCTCGCTGAACTGTGCCCCCTTCCTTCTTACATCCAGCCCTCTCCACCCAGGCATAGCCCATACAACTTGCACCCTATGTACTCACCTGTTGGTCTGGAGGACCGTAGAGTAGCTTGTACTGGGGGAGGACCCCGTCCACGAGCTTCTCCAACTCCAGTGCAGTGAAGGCAGGGGCCCTTTCCCCAGACGCACGTGCCATTGTCTCTTCCAGACCGAGGTCACAGCAGCACTTGCAGTATAGGTCCTCTCCTGTCGAATATCAGGTATCGAGTGATTGAACAGATAGAAAATGGCACTCACGTCCGCGGCGGTGACGTCCACGGCGGTGCGTATCATCACCGCCTGCGCACTTTGTCATTGGCTCCTGGGACCCATAGGGTCCAATGTTAACCAATGCTGCACTGAGCCGCGGTCTACGACCGCCTACCGAAACGGTGTATAACGCCAGCGCAGTTACCTCACATCCCATTGTCCCACTTTGGAGGTCAGGCATCCGCCATTTCAGGGGCCCACATGGCTTCATTTTCTACTGCGTCACACATACCGAGGCCTGGACTACACACACATACAGACAACTTTTTGGGAATTTGTTTCGTGTTCTGTGTAGCTGTGGGTACAGACCTCTGTGGTCGCTGTTGTCCTTCCTAGGCACCGTCAGCTGGGACATGTGAGAAGATGATGGAATCCTCCGGTGTACCGACCGGTGGTGGACCTGTTGACAATAGAGGAGCGACATTTAATCATCACCTACAGGTTTGACCGTGCCACAATCCAGGAACTATGTACCCAGTTGGAGCCAGACCTGATGTCACCAATCCGCCATCCCACAGGAATCCCCCCTCAAGTGCAGGTGGTATCAGTGCTCCATTTCCTAGCAAGTGGGTCATTTCAAACCACTGTGGCCATGGCATCAGGGATGTCCCAGCCTATGTTTTCCAACGTGTTGTCCAGAGTGTTGTCTGCCCTGCTGAAACACATGAGGAGCTACATCATTTTCCCTCAGGTGGAGGATTTGGTTACTGTGAAAGGTGACTTCTATGCCCTGGGACATATCCCTAACATCATAGGTGCCATTGATGGGACCCATGTAGCTCTGGTCCCCCCCCACAGGAGTGAACAGGTGTACAGGAACCGGAAGAGTTATCATTCCATGAATGTACAGATGGTATGTTTGGCAGACCAGTACATCTCCCAGGTAAATGCTATGTTCCCTGGCTCAGTGCATGACGCCTACATCCTGCGGAATAGCAGCATCCCTTATGTGATGGGTCAACTCCAGAGGCACCGGGTGTGGCTATTAGGGTCTCTGGTCACCCCAACCTGTCATGGCTACTGACCCCAGTGAGGAATCCCAGGGCAGAGGAACGCTACAATGAGGCCCATGGGGGGACTAGGAGGATGATCAAACGCACCTTCGGCCTCCTGAAGGCCAGGTTCAGGTGCCTCCATATGACAGGTGGTTCCCTATTCTACTCACCAAGGAAGGTGTGCCAGATCATCAGTGCCTGCTCCATGCTTTACAATCTGGCTTTACGACGCCAGGTGCCTTTTCTGCAGGAGGATGGTCCAGATGACGGTGTTGTGGCAGCTGTGGAGCCTGTGGACAGTGATGAGGAGGAAGCAGAGGAAGAAGACATTGACAACAGGGACTCTGTCATACAGCAATATTTCCAGTGACTCACAGGTGAGAACACTTTCTTTACTAATACTTTTACTTTCACACTTCTACCTCTATCCTGTCTGCATATTTCAAGCAGTATTTGGTAACTTAGTTGTACATTTCCATTACGGTTTCACAGGTGTGGTTACCAACGTGTGTCATCTGGTTGCATCCTTCATGGACTTGTGATATGTGACATAGGTATGTTGACATTACTATTGAGAACTGATTTTGTCATTTTTATAGCTAATACACATTTTCAATATCACAGACTGACTCCAGATTGTTTTGTGGTTCAAAGGTGTTTATTGCAGTGCTAAATATTGGAGGGGGGTGGTAAAATGGTGATGGGTGATGTTGGAGGAATGTCCATGGCAGAGTCCAGTCTATTAGTCTCACAGGTGCACTGCCCATATGGGCATAGGAAGTGGAGCTGGGGCAGTTCCAATATGGACAGGGTGACAAAGTGGGACAGTGGGATGACAATCAGGGTGGTCTTATTTCTTGGTGGGGGTCTTGCCATCGTGCTCTGTCCTGTTCCTGGATCTCAGGGACCGCTTACGGGGTGGTTGTCCGTCTGCAGGGGGTGGGGTGCTGGTGTGGTGGTCCTGTGGCGGGGCGTCCTGTCCACTAGCGCCGGCGGAGTTGGTGGGCAGTTCATTGTCCATGCTAGCGTCAGGGGCCCCTTGGAGTGCCACAGTGTCCCTCATGGTGTTCTGTATGTCCTTCAGCACCCCTACGATGGTGCCCAGGGCGGAGCTGATGGTTCTGAGTTCCTCCCTGAAGCCCAAATACTGTTCCTCCTGCAGGCGCTGGGTCTCCTGAAACTTGGCCAGGACCGTTCCCATTGTCTCCTGGGACTGTCGCACAGCAGCCCTCCCAGTTCCCCTGTGTTCCTGTGCCTCCGTCCCCTGGACCGTGTGCCCACTACCACTGCCCCCAGGTTCCTGTTGTTGTTGGGGTGGTGGGTTATCCTGGGGTCCCTGTACTGGTGGACACACAGCTGATTGACGTGTCCTGGGTACGGAGGTATGGGCCCGCTGGGTGGGTGCTGTACTGGTGTTTCCAGAGGGTGGAAGGTCAGTGTTGTACTGTGCCTGTGCGAGGGGAACCGACTGTCCCGAGGCCCACTATGGTCCGGGCTGGTCATCTGGATCCAGTTGGCCAGAGCTGCTGTCATCACTGTGGGCCTCTTCTGTGGGTGGGGTAGAGATGTCTGGACCCTCCTGTCTGGTGACGTTAGGTAGTGGTCCTGCTGGGGTATGAAAGCATGATTATTGCATCTGTGTGTGTCATGGTGTGCAATGGGTGGGTGAGCGTGTACCCCAGTGCTAGCATTCCTGTGTGGGGGCTTGTGTGATGATGGTTAGGGGTTGTTATGGGTATGTGCAGTGGGCATGCTTGAGTGATGGGTGTCCATGCTTTGTTGTCCCATGCAGGGCTTGGTGTTGGGATGTGTGGTTTGTGTTATTAGTACATTAGTGAGGAGTTGGAGTGATAGGGGATGAGGCGAGGGTGGGGGTGTGTGATAGCATGCAGGTAGGGTGGGGGATATGATTTTTTTTTTTTTAATATATTTTTATTGATTTTTCAAAACAAAAGCCATACATTTCTTGCATATACAGACATTAATAACGATTTGTCATTGGTTACAGTTTGCCGTCTGGCTTTCCCGTATTAAGAACGATATATATAACAAAACTCCTAAGAACTTGTGTGCACTACCCGGTATGTTTATTCTGCCCAACACTTCCGAAGTTGCCACCGCATAGGACGAGGCGTTCAATTGCAATGTGGTTCTATTGCCACTGGTGACAGGGGCCCGCATCGCCACGCGGGCGAGGGCGGGGGGTCAGAAGAGCGTAGGGAGGGGGGAGGGGGGGCAAGGGGGAGGGGAATGGCACAGTGGAGCGTAGCGCTGGTGACTTTTGGTTGAGTGTGCAGGCTTCTTAGTGCTGTGGCATGCATGCATTGGGGGGGGGGGCTGCTGTGTTATCCAAGTTGGCGAGGCATTAATGATGGATATATATGCTTCCCCAGATGTGGTGATGACTTTCTGCCGGGGGGTGGGCCCACAGCCTTCCAGGTGGGTGCAGCCGTCTGCGATTCAGGGGGGTCTTTCATCGTTTTTGGCTTCTAGCCTGGACACTAAGACGCCCCAGGTCTCGCAGCCCGCCTGTCGCAGTCCCCTACGAGCTAAATTTGTTAATACCTGATGCTCAGCGCGAGCCCAGCGTAACGTGAGGGCGAGCCAGACTTTTAAGTCAGGTGTGTTGCGAGCCTTCCAGTTCATTGCTATCAGTCTTTTGTACATTACATACGCTAGATCCACAAATCTGTGCAAGTGTTTATTTCTTTTCGTCCTTGTCCTTAGTCCGAGTAGACAGGATTTGGGATTCGTGTCCAGGTTGAGCCCCGTGATTTCCGCTAAGGCTGTGACCACTCCCCCCCACCCCCCCCCCCAACCGCGGGCACCCACAGACCATGTGATAGAACTGTGCTGCAGGTATTTTGCATCTGGGACAGGCTGGGTCCGATCCGGGGAACATACGCTTAATCCTGGCCGGCGCCAGATATGTCTGATGTAGATAATTGAACTGTGTGTATCTGAATCTGGGGTTTCTTGAGACCTCGCGTGTGTGGCACAGAGCTTTTGGCCATTCTGTCTCTGAGATCGGAGTGGGCAATACGGTATTCCACCTCTCCCTAGCTTTCTGCAGGTTGTCTTCTGGGGGTCTGTTCAGAAGTTTATAAAGGTTTGAGACTGCTTTTCCTTGGGGATCCCAGTTCAGCATGTGGTGCAGGGTGACTGAGATATCAGGCTCTGCGTCGCCAGATGCCCACGTTTTCCTGATTGCATGGCATATCGCGTGGTATGCCAGGAATTGCCCCGGATTGATCTCTGTGAGGGCCTGTATAGCTTCGAAAGTCATTAATTTCCCTTCCTCGAAACAGTCTCCTACTGTGCTTATACCCGCGTCTGCCCAAGTTGTAGGTGAATATGAGCCGGCTTCCACCCACCCGGGGAGCCGATCCAATGGGAGGAGTGGTGAGTAGGGTAGCCTTTTAATTCCCTTTTGGATATACTTCTTCCAATATGTGTGTGCCACTATCATCAATGGATTTGTGCATGTGCTTTTAGTCTGCTTGTCCAGCAACCACACTAGTACGGGAGCGCCCTGGAGTCGGGATTGCAGCCATATGGTTTCTGCCGAGCTGGGTCTATGGAGCCAATTTAAGATCCACTGCAGCTGTGCGGCCGCAGAATAGAGCTCAAAGTTTGGGGCGCCCAGTCCACCCATTGCTACCGGATGATGCAGCGTGGTAAGTGCAATCCGCCTTCTGCCCTCACCCCACACCAACTGTAGTAGGATAGAGTTCAAGCCAACGAAAAAGCTTTTGGGGATATTGATTGGCAGGGCCGCGAAATAATACAACAGTCTAGGTAATATCAGCATGTTTGCTATAGCTACTTTACCCAGTGGTGAGAGTGGTAGTTTATTCCAGAAGCGTATTGAGCTCTTAACAGAGGACACCGCTTTCCCCAGATTTCCATCCCTTAGATCTTCCGCCTTGTGGTAGACGTTGATCCCTAGGTATTTAAATGTGTCGAAGCACCATTTTAGGTGGCCTGATGGGGCGCTCTCTTGCCTCGCAGGGGGCCAGCTGGTTAGTGGGAATATACAGGATTTCCCCCAGTTAACTATTAGACCAGATACCCTTCCGAACTCGGATAGTAGCGACATCACTGGGGCCAGCGAATCCTCCACTCTGCGTATGTATATCAAGGCATCATCTGCGTATAATGATATGGAGTGGAGAGTACCGTTCCTTGACACCCCCCATTCTTCTTTTTTGGCCCGGACGCGTACAGCTAGTGGTTCCATCGCTAAAGCAAACAGGAGGGGGGAGAGGGGGCAGCCCTGTCTTGTTCCCCTGCTAATCGGAAAGGTTTCTGATATTACTCCTCCCGTCTTCACCCTAGCCTGTGGGGCAGTGTACAGAATACGTACCCAGTTTATGAATTTTGGACCAATACCCAATAACTGCATGGTGGCGAACAGGAAGACCCATTCTAATGTATCAAACGCTTTTTCTATGTCCAGCGATATCACCACTTCCTCGAGTGCGGTCGGGGAGGTATCTCCCATCACACTGAGCAGCCTCCGGATATTTAGGAAGGTGTTACGTTTCGGGATGAATCCATTCTGGTCATCATGTACCAGGATATGCATGTAGGGAGCTAGTCTATTAGCCAGGATTTGGCCAAGTATCTTACAGTCTAGGTTCAATAGTGAGAGAGGTCTGTAAGACCTGACGTCAGTGGGGTCGCACCCCTGCTTTGGAAGGACCACTATCATTGCCTCTCTCATTGAGGGGGGCAGGATACCGTTGATCCCTGCTTCTTCGAACGTTTTTAGGAGATGTGTGTTAAGGTGTGTCGCAAAAGTGGAGTAGTATTCTGATGGCAGGCCGTCTGTACCTGAGGCTTTATTCCTAGGTAGTTGTTCAAGGGCCTTATTAAGTTCCCCTAATGTGATGGGGGCTTCTAGTGTCTCTCTGTCAACGTTCATTAGTTGGGGCAGAGGAGAGTCTGCTAGAAAGGACACAAGCTGGTGCTTGATGTGCTTTTGGTGTAATTGTGTATAATATTCCCTAAACGCATCATTTATATTGACCTGCGTAGTAGCTATTGCGCCTGCGCCTGTTCCTATTGCCCCTATTGGAGGGCACCGCCGGTCCTCCCGCAGCAGCCACGCGAGCAGCCTACCAGATCTGTCGCCTTCCGACTGTAGCCTAGCCACGTGGTGTTTGTTTTCGTGGAGGCGTAATGTGGCATCAGCCTTTGCATGTTCCGCGCGCGTTTCCTTCAGAGCCGTGTATGGCGTTTCATTGCGAGCAACCGCGTTTTCTAGTACTCTTAGTTTCTTCTCCAGCTTGCTAACCTCTGCGTGAAGTGTGCGCCTCACCCCCCATGTAGTGGAAATACAATGTCCACGAATCACCACTTTGTGTGCGTCCCACTCCATTGCTCTTGATTTTGTGGTGCCGGTGTTTAGTTCCCAGTACTGTTTTAGCGCTGTTCTCAGTGAGTCTGTGAATGCAGGGTCATGTAATGCTTCCGCTTGTAGCCTCCATGTTGGAATAGCCTGGCGCTTCCTACCCCAGTCCAAGGCTATATTAAGCGGTGAGTGATCTGATAGTGTCTTGGCTAGATATTCTGTTCCGCTGATCCCTGTGCAGATCTCCTGAGTGCCCCACATCAAGTCTATCCTAGTGTGTACCTTATGTGGTGCTGAGTAAAATGAATACTCCCTGTGTCGTGGGTGTTTCATGCGCCATATGTCATGAAGGCTCATGTTACTAGCCCATGTCGATAATGGGCGGCTGAGGTGTCTAATGACTATTGAATGTGTGGGGGAATTTGACCTGTCCAATGCTGGATCTGGCGTGCAATTAAAGTCTCCTCCCCATATGGCGGGTGGTTCGGGGTTCGTTAATAACGCTGGAGTGAGTGTGCTCAGGAACTCAGGCAGTGCGCTGTTGGGAGCGTATACCCCTATAATTGACAATTGTTTGCCGTCCAGCTTACCCTCCACCACCACATACCTGCCCTCATGATCTATCTTGTGCGATGTTTGAGTGAAGGGGACACTTCCTGCTATCCATATGAGTACCCCCCTCGCGAAGGATGAATAGGATGTGCCCACAATCTGACCTCCCCATTTACTACGTAGATCCTGCAGGTCTGGGTCCCGCAAGTGAGTCTCTTGTAGGATTGCAATATGTGTGCCATGGCGTTTGAGTCGTGTGTGCACCATGGCCCTCTTGCCCGGAGTCCCCAGTCCCCTGACGTTCCAGGTGATTATGTCATATTTGTATGTGCTATGGGTTGTGGATTGGGCCATATTCAATTTGTGAATGTATGTCTTGCTCCCCGGGAAGCTCCATTGGGTCCCCACCGCCCCCGTCGCCCCCGCGGGCAGGCCCCACACCGCCGGGCATTTGTCCAGTGTTGTGAGCAGACCGGTAGTGCACGAACTAATAGTTACCCTCTTACCCTCCCCAACTGGATCCCAACCCCAACTGTGAACTTGCAACAGGCCACACACCCGTAGTGGGTGCGGGCTAAGGTGTATCCGTATGGATATCTGCGGGGGAGCAATAATACTATCCAGATGCGGCTCATTTTAGGGGCTCGCATCCTTCTGCAGACATGGTCCGCAATTAGCTTGGGGCGCTCCCAGGGCAAGGCCCTCCGCCCACCCCCCCCGCTCTGCGCCACCAGCTGCGCACAATATGAATAAAGGAGTTATCTCCAGGAGCAAACATGTAAGGATACAGAAGTACAGGTGATATGATCACCTATTTCAGGAGGAAGTAGCAAAGTTCAGTTCTGTGCTCCGGCTGGACCCGTTCAGTGGTTTTTGTTCAGAGTGCGTCTGCGGACCTGGGGGTGAGCTCCGGGCCTCTCAATGCCTCCGTTAATGTAGAGTCCGAGCTGATCGAGTCCGAGTCCGAGCCCTCCACTGGATGGGACCTAAGCGTCTCAAAGGAGTTCCGAGTTAGTAGGGGAGTTTCTTTAAGGGCCCTGGCTCTCTCCTCTGCAGCCTGTTCCTCCGTGGGTTGACCCCTGGCGTGCCTCTTAGATCGTTTCCTAGGTTTCGTCGTTGACCAGTTCTCGTCAGCACCGGCTGCCTCGCGTGGTTGGGCGAAGCCTTTGGCATGCATCCACGTCCAGGCATCTTCCGGAGAGGTGAACACATGGGTGCGTTCATCTGTTATTACGCGAAGTTTAGCGGGGAACATTAATGCATATTTTATGTCATACTCCCGGAGGCGTTGTTTGACTTGGGTGAAGGAATTGCGTTGCCTTTGCACATCCTGAGTGAAGTCTGGATAAGCATGAACAGTCGAATCCTCATACCTGTATGGGCCTTTGCTGCGGAACTGTTGGAGTATGGTGTCCCGGTCCCTGAAGTTTAGGAACCTAGCTATCAGTGGTCTCGGAGGTTGGCCCGGTGCCGGGGGGCGTCCGGGGATTCTGTATGCTCTTTCCACTGAGAAGAATTTGGATGGAGTTCCATTCAAGACCTCTTTAATTAACCAGTGTTCCAACAGGAGCTCTGAGCTTTGATCCAGAGATTTTTCAGGAAAACCGAGAAACCGTATGTTGTTGCGGCGGGATCTGCCCTCCGCCTCCTCTGCTCTTCTCAGCAGTGACTTAACTTCTGCATCTAGGCGGAGAATTTGTTTTTGGTTATCCGCTACCGTGGGGGCCAGTTCACTTAGCGCCGCCTCCGTTGTCTTCATTTTATCAGATAGTTTGCCATGGTCTACTCTGAGGATGTTCAGATCTTGCGATACTGTGTCTATCCTGGTTTCCAGTGAGGTTTTAGTGTCCATGATTGCTTGCAGAACTTTCTCGAATTGTGAGGAATGGGACATGAGCGTGGACTCCAATGACTGCAGAGAGGGCGTATGCTGCTGATCTCCGGGTGCCTGGCCTTGCGTGCTCCGATCCTGGTTTTTAGCTGATTTGGGCCTTCCGGCCATTTTGACTTATCTGTTGCGGTCTGATTCCTCCTAAAATCACGCGCACACCTGCGTTCTCTGGGCCCTGCAAGCGAGGAGGGCATACAATTCCCCGCGGGGCCGCGCCAGTGCAGACTTCAGTGTTTGAGGCTTCGGCCCTGCTGATGGTCCTCTAAGCGAGATCTTATTCAGGCGAACCAGTACCTCCCGTCGCTAGTTCCACACGCGTGTCACAAGCCCCCGGTCGGCAGCCAGCTCCAGGCTCTAGGTCCTCTTTCGGTGTGGAGTAGGGGAGTGGCGTTCCCGAGCTTAGTGTATTACGGGCCCGCACAGTTCTTTAAGTACTATTCCACCCTGTGGTGCAGGTCAGCACCATTTAACAGAGGATATGGCTTAGCTTGATCCCGACTGACCCTGCGCGGTCCACGTCTGCGGTGGCCTCGATATCCAGCTGCAGGCTCAGAGACGACTCCCGGGGCGGGCGCAACGCGCCATCAGACATGAGATAAAGGAGGCACCCCCAGTGGCCCACGTAAGGATTCGTCACCCGTCCTTCATCCCCCCTTGTGGGCGGGAGGGGGTAGTCGGCACAGGGCAAAGGCAATGACCCCCGGTTCCCCTCTCACCGTCAGGACCTCCAATCTGGTGCAAAACCCCACCTCAGGGGAAGACACCGCCAGCAGCCTCCTGGAGAAAGCGCGACCGCTGTGGCCGAGCACACAGCCGCCCGGCAGGCTCCACAGCCTTGTGAAGCACCCGGGGGGGTCCAGGGAGCGGGTCCCGCAAGGCCTTTTGCGGGGGGGAAGTGCGTCTCCTCGCTCGTTCCCAGTCGCGGCTCGCTGCTGTGCCTCGGAACTCCCCACGCCCAGCGGAGGGGGGGGGAGAGCCCCGATGTCCAATATCCTGGCGAAGAGGGGGAGGCCGCCCAGGGCAGGACCGAGACAGAATATGGGCTTAACGCCCTCGCGAGGTGGGTCGCTCCCGGCTCTGCGCACCCACCTCTCCTCCAGATTCCGGGGCCGCGACCAGCCCGGCGCGGCCGACAAGATGGCGGCCGCAGCTTTCTGCTCCGGTCCGCTCCGCGGCAGCAGCTCCGCCCGGCCGCCTGAACGCACCTGGAGCCGCCAGCAAGTGGAGAGCGGCCGCAGAAGCGGATCCCGCCGCAGGTATGTGGCAGCGGCGCCCCAGGAGCGCCCCGCAAATTTTTCCGTGGCGAGCCCGAGAGGAGCGCTTAATCAAGCGTCCTTCCCGGTCGCCATCTTGGCTCCTCTCTGGTGGGGGATATGATAGTTAAGATTAGACTTACCAGTGTCCATTCCTCCACCGACTCCTCTGAGGCCCTCAGGATGCATGATGGTCAAGACCTGCTCCTCCCATGTTGTTAGTTGTGGGGGAGGAGGTGAGGGGTCTGCCGCCAGTCCACTGAACCGCGATGTTGTGCCTGGAGACCACGGAATGCACCTTCCCCCGTAGGTCGTTCCACCTTTTTCTGATGTCCTCCCGATTTCTTGGGTGTTGTCCCACTGTGTTGACCCTGTCGACTATTCTTCGTCATAGCTCCATCTTCCTAGCTATGGATTTTTGCTGCACCTGTGATCCAAATAGCTGTGGCTCTACCCGTACGATTTCCTCCACCATGACCCTGAGCTCCTCCTCCAAAAACCTGAGGTGTCTTTGGCGGGCCTTTGGGTGGTGTAGGTGATGTGTGTGGGGTGGTGTATGTGGTGATGAGTGTGGTGATGTGTAGTGGTGTGTGGTGTTTTGTGCGTGGATGTTGTGTGGGTGATGGTGTCGTGTGCCTCTGTGTGGTAGGGTTGTCTATTGCTGTGCTGACTCTCGGGCCTTCGTCTACAATTTTTGGTCGTAGGGGTTTGTGGGTGATGTGGGTGTGTGCTTTATATTGTGTTGGGTGTGTGGGAGTGGTGTTTGTATGTGTATCAGGTGTGTGTAAATCCAATTGTCCAATGTGGCAGTGTTTTGTAGATGTGTGTGTATTTTGAGCGCGGCGGTGTGTACCGCCAATGGAATACCGCGGTTGAAAGACCGCTGCGTGGATTCGTGGGTCGTAATATCATGGGCGTGTTTCTGTTGGCGTGACGGTGGAGGATTTGTTTTCGCCAGTTTATCACTAACCTTTGGTGTGGCGGACTTGTGTGGGTGTCTGAATTTCGGTGGTTTCCGAGATGTGGGTCATAATAGCTGTGGCGGGATTCCACGGCCGCAGCAGTAAGTTGGAGGTCTTCTGCATGGCGGTCAGCGGCTTTTACCACCAATGTTGTAATGACCCCCATACTATCTTATACTAAGCAAATATATATATTTTTTTATTTTTATATTTGTTTTATTATTTTTATTTTTTTTAAACACCAAAACCCCAACATCATCCCCCCCACCCACACACATAATAAAATAACATTTCAAAATATCATAACACCACCCCCGAACCCGCTACTACTAACTAAACGAACAGCCTATTCTAACCTAACACTAAGCCCCCTAAACCCACTAATTAAAAGAACCAGGAAAGAGGTGGGAGGGGAGGGAATCATGGCAGAGGGTATAACTGTCACAAGTTCGCCCTCCGCAGGGTCTTCTTGATGGCATGCACCCTCTTATTAATTTGTGACACCTCCTGCTGCAGCCTGTTCAGTCTCCGCAACATATGTTGCATGTCACGTTGCATCACTCTGAAATCTGCAGGGTCAATGACTGCAGCTGGGGTGGTCTGAGTCCCAGTTGTAGATGTGTGTCCGGTTGGTGGTGCCATGCTTGTAGGGGGAGGTGCAGGTGTTGCTGTCAGTGGTCCTGGAGCATTGGAAGTCGATGGTCCTGCAGTGGTGCCTGATATCCTTGGTGCCACCTGGGTGGTAGTGGTGGTGCTGGTGGTGGCAGCTGTTGTGGACAACGAAGGGCCCCCTTGGGCAAATGCCCTCCACACCCCTGAGGCTCTTTCATGGCAATAACACCTTGCCAGGTGGCGGAACCCAGACTCCACATCCAGAATGTGGCGGTAATGCATCGCCCGGCGCTGAAACTCACGAATCTGGATGGCATCCATATTGGCTGCTGTTAAAAAAGATAAAGCCAAACATTAGGTACTTCATTGTGTGCTATAGCTACCAATGAGAATCAGACAATACATCTTAAGTAGCTGAAATAGGCCATTTCACCATACAGATCACAGATTCTCCCTGAGGAAGTACATGCCAACGCAGCCTACACATGTCCTATCTAACAGCACAGCAATGCTATAAAAGATGTGTAACAACTTAAATGACCTATGCATCATTGTTCAGCTATTAGTCACATAAAAAACGCTGCAAGTCCTCCACATGTGACAGGCCAAATTATGACTATCTTCTGGATGACAATCAAGGGCCACAAGATCTGTGATTTGTAAATGAAATTGCCAGGATGGAATGCAGTTGCTAATCATGTGTGGGTATCCTAGGTTTGGACAAGTGATTTACAGAATTACATGTCTGTGTACTAAACTTGGATCATCACACTTATGTACACATTTCATAACCCTAACCCTGTGCCTCAGGGGAGATGGACAAGCACCACATACTTTCAAACATCAAGGACACCCAGGAAGCTTTGGACAGCTGTACCTGGGTTTGGGCAGTCCACCGCAGGTAAGGAGGATGTCCAACTAGGATAGACCCAAACCTTGGACAATCCCATCCACATTTATGTTTGTAAATACAGACAATTGTCTACATCATTTAATACCACTAATACCTGTCTTACAACAAGCAGATAGATGCAAGCACACATCTAGCCATGAGCTGCATGCACACCTATGACATTGTACTCAAGTGCCACATACACGTAGCACAACATGTGGAGCTAGATGCTGCTAGGAAGTCAAACATACAGTCGAACATGTTAATTAGTGAACAGGGAGGCTCAAGTCTGTGGGTAAGACTTTGGCATCCCTATTCTGGGAGATTCAGGGTCTGACTTGCCGACTAAATCATGAATATGGGCCTCTGCAAATTTTTCTTTACAAAAATTTCAAAAACAAATGTCACCCTCTTCACATGGCCATGCCTACAGGGCTGCACTACAATCCCAAAATATGACTATACGCTACTGATTGTCCAACTCAAAGATGGAAAAAAAGTGAAACTCAACTCAAGTAACATATCCGATCATTTACCAGCACAACATACCTTGCTATGTGTCCAACACACAGGAGTCAATCACACAACAGCTGCAAACGCAACACAGTACTGAATTATCAACACTTACTGGACATGTCTGGGTCTGCAAATCGAGCCACTTCTCCGATTGTGTAGGGGGCAGGTCCACCTGTAAAGCATGGAAGGGAGAAATGTGCTCAATGTCTGTGCACTGTACAACACCTTCAAATAAAATTACTGTGTGTAACATTAAATCTGAAAGTCCAGCCTCTCAGGCATGATGATACGTCAACAGACATACCACTCCAAACGTGTACAGACTCGGTCACTCCAGCGAGTAATACACACATATTTGCACACATGCAGTGGCTCTAATTACCATGTGGTGACAAACATGCTCCATCAATTGGTTGCAGACTCATTTATGGAGTGTACTCCTCTCATCATTTGTAATAATGAGAGACATTCAAAGCCACTTTCCTGGAGCACTGCAATACGAGTCACTCAGGTATTGTGGCTTGTGCATCAAGGGACAATCATTTACTGTATGACGCACCTGTGGGTTGATTTAAGGTCATGATTTATCATGTTTTCTATGGTCCCTTACATGTAGGGCCTGTGTTGTAAGTAGGTTACATATGCTACATTAACAGTGTACCCTGAGCCACATATGCCCCCTGTGACACCATAATGGCAGGGATCCTGTGCATTAATTGGTGACAGTTTGAGGCTAGCCATGGATTGACCAGTTTTAATATTTTGATACAACAAGGAGATATATGATTACAGTGTATATTGTAGTCATCCATGGCAGACTGCATGGGCACAGGTGTAGTCATTGCACCTGAAATGTGTCACTCCTTGCCCTGTGTACCCATTATGGGTTTTGGAAATCACAGTGAGCCACATTCATCATCTTACATTTGCCAAGTTGGTAGATCAGCGGCTATACAGCAAACAGACACTGTCATATTATTAACACATGGTTTAGCAAATGTACCACTGTGTCAATCATGATGATGTAGGCTTCAATTTGAAATAGCAGCAGTCACAGGAATGCTGGTCGAAAGATTTTAGCATACACCCATGTCTGTGATAGCCTCCATACTGGGAAGTTAGTTATTAAACATATGCTGCACTAGATCAGCAGGGGTGTACCAAACAAAACTACCAAAGTATTAGGGAACTTTATATGTATGATGGAATTGGTCAGGGGTCACTTGCACAACATCATGCACGTAATACATTGTGACCATGCATTCCCCAACTTCAGGTATCCCATGATGATCCCATAACTTATGAGAAGTTCATGGCTATAGAGTAACACAGATGGCAAATGCATTAGCTCTGTTCCAGCTATTGTGCCCAAGGCCAATTTAAAACACACAGGTACAATGAACAGAGGGCCATGGATAGTTGTTATCCCTCAATGTGTATCATGTGCTTCATTTTATGTGCTACAGCTATGGAAAGTAGCATCAAACATTTAGATATGAACCTGTGTGCATTACTTTGGCATCCATCCCTAATTTAATTGCGGCACAACCAAGTCAAACTATCAGCCTAAGATATTACCTGAGGTTAGAAAGAACTTGGTACGTGGGGGCCTGAATACAGTTCATACATGTATTGGAAATAGTTGGGGGACACATTAATTCTTGAAAATATCTGGTGAAAAACATGTCTTTCCTGGTACATTCACAGACCATGCCTAAAACATATGTGAGAGCCACATTTGCATCATCTATTGACATGAAGGCAGCACTAATTTACAGGCTCCAGTTGTGTTTTGTAACTCAGTGCAGCTGTTGTGTCAACAAATGATGGTGATGTGTAGCAATTATTGTATAACTCAGGGGCACTGTATGTTTAACTTGCATTCCACATGTCCAAATACATTGCCTACAGCATATCAACAAATCTGCTACTGTCACTACAGAGCATTTAAATGTGCACATTACTCTGAATTGTACTCACCAACAGGGCCACCAATCACAATCCCCAGGTGGTCCAGCAGGTCTTGCTCCCTGGCAACAAGGTCAGCCCAGTGGTGCTTTAGTTGGTGGTCGTTGCGCAGTGTGTTGTACACGCATTGCAGATGGTACAGGACCTTTGACCACCGGAACCTCCTTGCCTCTGTGTGATACCCATGTATCACCCTGCCACCTGCGTCAATCATCAATGGGAGGAAGTGACACACCAGCCAAATGAATCCCCCCCAGCTCCTCCTCACCCATTCTACCCAGATGTGGCCCACCCAACATGACTGAAATAATAAAGGAATTAAGGGGTAAAGAGGATAATGAAGGGAAAGGAGGAGAGGGAAATTAAAAGTAAATAACCCTAAAACAGCCCATCTATCCCCAAACTAAAACTGCCCACAACAGACTCCCAACAGTACAAAGACAACATTAGACACCAGAAATGACAAATATACACTTACACAGGATACCACAGACAGTTAGAAAACACCAAAAGACAATATGAAGCACACACAGGAGACAAATTCACAATATTCACAGAGAGAAAAGTCCAAACACAGCCACACAGTCAAGAAAAATCACAGACTGCAAAGTGAAAGTGAAAGTACACCCACTGTACCAATTCTGTAAACAGGATATCCTATTACATCACTTCCTGCCTCAAATGCGGTGCGTTTTTATTATGATGCATCAAAATATTATAACGCTTACAGTCTGTGCGTCATTTTTTTTTGTGGCAGATCACACTACTGCGGGCCATGATCCTCTAGTTGTTGTACCAGATTAGCACTCTTCACTGACGCAATAGATCCCCAAACTTTTAGAATACAAATTGGTATTACCCAGTTTGAGCAAGTTGTGCGTCAATAGAGGATAGCAAGGCTGCGCAACTTAATACAGTAACTCATTGCCTGTGTGTCAATGTGTGTGAATTGGCTATTTCAATTTTAGTTGTCACACTGTGTGAACATCACAAGATGTGTTTTCATAAATGTGCTTGTATGCATGTGTTGTCAATGTGGATAACCATCAGATGCTATTCAGTGTGGAAATGAGTAAGGAAATGTGCTTGTCATACACGTAGCAACAAATGCTGTGTGAATTTCTCAGAATTTTGGGACAAAAACATCTCCCATGAAAAAACATGCACAGGATTAATAGAGGACGGTTGATCATGGCAATGTTCCAAGACTAAGCCATCACATGTCCTGGAATGTTGGATACCACTTCCTGGTCACTTGTTTTGATACTACCCATGAGTCAGGCATTTGAAAATGCTATGTGGGTACGGTGTTTGTGACACAGAGTCCCAAAACCAATCCACAAATGTAATGTCACTCCACAGTTTGAGTCATATAAATGACCTATGTTTCTCTTGTGGCAGTGGAGGACCAGCAGACCAAGCAGCACGTGTTCACATATTTCCAGTGGTTAATTGCACAAAGGTGTCCAGTTCAAGTGTGTGGGGCCCTGTGTACCCTGTGTTATTATTGGGTTCCATGTTGTCACAGTTAAGTGCAGGTCTAGTCATGAGTCTGTGGAGCCATTCCCTGCATTTACAAAGTATCCTTCACAGCTGAATTGAACGAAAGCCAAAGAGGAATTGAGAACACAGATGGGGATAGTCCAGCTATGGTACTGCAGAAGTTTTATGAGACTGACAACAGGGCAATCTTGGTGTTCTCACAAAGTTAATGGATCAGTAATTTAAAACCGGCAGGTTTACTCACAACATTTGTACACAGGGTGGCCTCTAAAATTCCCACTGCAGCTGGGAACATCAGTGCCTCTGTGCTGATTAATCTCACAGCTACTCACCACGTGAGCGCCATCAATAGGTTGGGGCCAATGTGAATCAGTGTGTGGACCGTCATGGTACAAACATGTGTTAACATTTCATGCACATTATCAAATGTTGTTTGTTGTGCTGGAGGCACCATACCCAATCCATGCATACAGCCATGGTACACTGTCACTATTTGTCACTCATGCATACATGAAACCCAGACAAGGGATGGGCCGTGATTAGGCTATTTGAAGACATGTCCCACCCCACAATACAAAAGTAAACTGATTACGCTATACAATGTATTTGAGTATTCATTGTAGACCTACCAGACACAATACCCCATGAGGAAAGTGAGGGCATGGAAAGCAACTATGAGACAAATGTAGCCACAGGGAACCTTTATGGTAACACAAAGACAGGAACCAGTTAGGCTAACAAGATGCAGGGTCAGTCAGGAACAAAAATGAACAAGGCAAATACACAGTGAGCAGACTAAGATTGGTCAAAGCTGGAAATACACTGTGGAAAATGAAAACTGTATTTGTCCTGTGTGCTGCAACGTTACACAGTAAACCACGGCCTGTGTTACACAAGTGAATTATACGGCAATGTATAACAGGGATATACATATAATGGCAGCTTCTATGCCGTTCCAGGCAGCAGCAAGGGCAGTGCATGTTCAAATGGGTGGCCTGCATGGAAGTGCTCACAGGTGTGTGCAGCTTCAGTCTCTCACAAGACCTAGATGAGAATCAAGTTCAAAGGGCCAACAGTGCCTTTCACAAGGCAAGCAATGGACAGGTGATTACAGGTCCTACCGACTACCAGGCAGTGCATTATCTGACCAGAAGTCCATGCAGACAGATGAACTATGACTATGGCATGCCATACTGAAGAGGGAAGCACACTGGTGTCAGAATGTGAGTCTGTGTGTGTGTAGATGAAGGATTATCAGGGTACAAATAGTCCATTTCCAGGTCCCCCTAGAGAAGGGTGGGTAGAGACAGAAAACATGGCAGTGGCAGGACTTATGACCTGGGATGGCATGTGCTGGGGATGTCTTGTGAGCAATGCTAGTCATACCTGGGACACTTGTGCTATCCATTTGCAGCTTACATGGACTTCTTGTCACACATACTCCTTGCAAAGATAGCTGATGTCACACTTACTGCTGTCAAGGGTCTGGTCATACATTCCTGTTACCAATGCAATAACACATCCTCTGCTTCACGTATGAGGTCTTTTTTTCCTTATTGAATGATGGTGTCTTTTGTTGTGTGCCATATGCTGCAATGAACCATGTTGCCAACATGTATGTGTGAAATAGCTGTGGTTCTCTGATATTGCCCTTCAAATGTGAAATGGACAGGATATATGTCATTTACAGTGTGTGTGAAGTTGGGTGTACATTCATACCCATTAAATGTGATGTGGATTGTTTGGGATCCTAATCTCTATATCTGCAATGCTCCATGAGGCTACACTCTGATTATGAATCTTAGGGATAATGTAATGCATAAATGATTACCCAGACCATGATATAGTAATTAGAATAGGTGTTTAATGACATATGGTAAGATAGTGGTGATGGTGACTATAGTTAAAAGAATTTATGGACAATGTGTTGTCTCTGACGCAATCCTGCTGCAGTGTTTGGATGGCCCCCCTCATGTTGATGGACAACATCCTCCTCTTCCTCCTCTTCAGGCATTTGTGGGTCTGGTACATAGAGGGGAATGTTCCTCCTTACACAAATGTTGTGCAGGATGGCACAGGTCAAAATGATCTTGCAGACCATTTCTGGTGAGTATAGGAGGCTGCCTCCGGTGATGTCAAGGCACCTAAATCTTGACTTCAAGATGCCAAAGGTCCTCTCAACTATGGTGCGTGTCCTCCGATGTGCCTCATTATAGGCACGCTCTGATGCTGTGCTTTGGTTTGCAAATGGGGTCATGATCCATGGCTGGATCCCATACCCCTAATCAGCTGAAAGAGAAAATGAGTGAGATAATTTTGATGTTGCTGGCACCATGATTATCACTTTGCATGGCAGTTGTTCTCTTGTGTTGTCTGCGACTCATCTGTGTTTGTGTTATTGTGTGGAATCCTAGGCTTCTAGGATGTACCATCGGCACTGGGATGTTTCATTATCTGAACTGGTGTTTGGCTGATTGACCGGATGTCAGCGGTATTTTTGTAGACTTGCAGTACATTGTGTACTCCCGTGCATTATGTCATGTTAAAGAGGTGTCCATGTGTATTAACTGGGGGTGACATGATGCTTCCATACACAGAATCAATTCCACAGTGGTGGTAACACAGTTGCATCTATATGGCCTGGACATCCCATCCAATTTAACATCTGCAATATAATTTGTTAAACATCAGTGAGGCCCTTTGATTTGGCTAGGTGACATTGTACAACACATCTCCATAAGTTTGCAGCACTGACGGGTTGACAATTGACAATGCACAAATATCCCATGTGTGGCAAGTTCTATGCAGACCTATTTATCTGCCCTTACCGAGTTGACTCATGTCCAAATGTGTATCTATACTACTGAACCTGGTCCACTTCAGTTGGCTAACTTGGTTGTGAGGTTGACGGTTTGAGTGTCAGAAGGTCCATATGCCTGTACATCTGTTGTGTGTATGTGTAATTGTCTTAAACCGTATGTGTAGGAATGTGCACTTTCAATATTGTCACAGTAATATGTGTTCTTAGCACAGTCCACTTGCTTATTGGTAGTGGGCAATGTCAGAGCAGGAGTGATGTGAGATATTGGTACAGCCTCAATGATTCAATGTCACCTTCATTAGAGTCATCATCATCATGCTATGTGTCTCATGGTGTTTGACCTGCAGCAAAACACATTACACACCCCTTACACAGTACTTATTGCTTGGAAGGGTGTGTGATTGAGTGTTATTGATGTGATATTGAAAGATTCATCTTCCAAGTTGTACTACCAGTTAAGGCCATGTAATTGTCATTGTGTTGTTTTAAATTGGTCCCTTGTGTCTGTGGAGTGGCATCTGTTGTTATTTGCATCTGTCATTTGTCCATAGATGTGTATCCCAATGGATGAGGATATCACACATGACTAGCAGTGTCACAACCTCAGTGTCTTCCTGGCCACGTGTAAATGTAGTGGTGTAGTGTTGTGTGTCCTACAGGGTTGCTATGCTGTGTGTATATAAGTAGGTTTCTGTACTTACCAACAAGTAGGCCATTCCCATACCGTCCATCCTGGAAGTGTTGATTGATGGTGAAGTGGCGGAAGATGAAAGAATCATGTACACTCCCATGATACTTTGCCACGAAGTTGGTGATCAGTCCCCGTGATCGACAATGGCCTGCACATTGATTGAGTGTGTGTGTTTCCTGTTGCGGTATAGATGTTCGGTTGCAGCAGGTGGCACAATGCGTACATGGGTGCAGTCAATGGCACCGAGCACGTGTGGGAAGCCGTTGATTTGGTAGAAGCCCTGTTTGGTCTCCTGCTGCTTCAGCTGCATGTTGGGGAAGCTGATGTGGCGGGGTGTGAGGGAGATGATGGCATACAATACCTTGGGTAGGAAGGCAGAGAATGAGGGCTGTGAGATCCCGGCAACCAGGGCACCAGTAGTTTGAAACGAGCCACTTGCCAACAAGTGGAGGACAGCTAGCAGCTTGGTCCCTGGTGGAATGATGTGGTGTGTCAGCAAGCTGGGTGCCAACTGTGGCTCAATGTTGCACAGCAGCTGTTGAATGGCTTGCCATTTGAGTCTGTACCTCTGAATGATGTCTTGTTGCCGGAGTCCCTGAAGGGTTGTCCTGGTCCTGAATATCCTCTCCTGCCTTCTGTGTTGCCTTTGGGGTCCCTGCTGGTGTTGTGGAAGCTGCTGGTGTTGGTCCTGTGCTCTGCATCTTCGTGCATGCTGGATGAATAGCACCTCCATGTATTCCTTGTGGAGCTCTGCTGTTGCTTCTGTGTGTTTTCCTTAAGTACTGGTGTGTTTGCCCCATTTTAACGCCTGCCCTGACCCAGGCGTAATTGTTTTACGGAAATCGGGCTGTGCGTCATTTTCCGACTCTGCCACCCAGCCGTGCGGGATTTTTGAGCGGTAGCATAAATATGGCGTACGGGCGTTTCAGTCATTTTTTAGACGGGAACGCCTACCTTACATGTCATTAAGGCAAGGCGGTTTCCCGCATCCAGAAAATTATGCACACGGAAGAATTTTGACGTTCGCAGTGTCGGGAGTCATAGTATAAATATGGTGCACAGTTTGCGCCAAATGTGCGTCAAAATTTTTTGATGCACATTCGGCGCAGACAGAGTATAAATATGCCCCTAGATATTTTACAGCTCCTAATACTTTATAATTTAACAACTAAACAGCTTCTTATATGGCGCACTTGCCCTCTGCAAAAGGGACAGGTTTTAATCATCCTGCTGCCTTAAAAAGACAAAAATTTTGAATGATTACTATCTGTTTGCTTTGAACTTTCTCAAGAGTGATGTTTTTAATTAATGTTGTGTTTCTGTTCAAATGTATTATCCCATGAAATCTTTTAACTTTTTGAAATTGTTTGTTGATATCTGTTTGTTTTTACCACATCCTGAGCTCTAGCACCGCCTAACATTTGTGCTTTGTCTTTTCACTGCAAATTTTGTAATGGTTTTAATTAACTGCATACACAAATAAACTTATACTGCACCTACCCACACAAGAAAGGTTCCATTTGTATTGGAGACTTAGAGGAACACAGAATAGTCAAACACATGTTATTACCAATTGTATTCCTCTTATTTGCACATTCCAAATGTAAGACAAGGTGTAAGAAAGAAGTAATTTTGAGAAACACCCTCTAATTCACATGCTAGTATGGGTACCCATAAATTAAGAGATGTGTAAATAAACCCACCTTCTAAACTCTATGGCCCTCATTATGACATTGGCAGTAAATCACACTTACCGCCATGCTGACTGCCGCCAACATACCGCCACCACGGCAGATATCCGTTCACCATATTATGACACACATACACCAATCCGTCACTATTCAGCCACAGACACAAGTCCGCCACACCAAAGGTCACTGATAAACTAGCGGTATCAAAACCCACACCGTTACACCAACAGAACTATGCCCACAACATTATGACCCATGAATCACCACGTCGGACATTCAAGGGCGGTAAGCCATTGGTGGTACATTCCACCTCGCTCAAAATACACACACACATACAAAACAACACCACATTGGACAATTCAAACTACACACACCAGACACCCATACGCACACCACACCCACACCACTATAAAACACACACCCACATTACCCACAACCCTTTACGACTACAAACCATTGCCAACAGAGAGAGACAGCAAGAGCACTCACACAACCAGAGCCACATACCACCATCACCTATACACCACCCACGTACCTTACATCACACACCCCAACATATCACCCTACACACGCTCACCCACACCACTCACACTACACCCATGGCACCACAACAACACCCCAGATTCTTTGAGGAGGAGCTAAGGGTCATGGTGGAGGATATCATCTGGTTGAGCGACAGCTAATTGGAGCACAGGTGCAACAGATATCCATTGCTAAGAAGATGGAGCTATGGCGGAGGATCATGGACAGGGTCAACGCCATGGGACAGCAGCCCAGAACAAGAGATGACATCAGGAAGAGGTGGAACGTCCTATTGGGGAAGGTGCGTTCCATTGCAGCAAGACACCAGCTTGCAGTACAGAGGACTGGCGGTGTAACCCCACCTCCTCCTCCACAACTAACACCATGGGAGGAGCAAGTCTTGGCAATCATGCATCCTGAGGGCCTGGCCGGAGTAGCAGGCGGACTGGACTCTGGTAAGTTAACTCTCTATTACTATCACCCCCCTACCTGCATGCCATCACATACCCCGACCCCACCCTCACTCCCATCACTCCACCACCTCCCGCACACCCCACCATCACAACCCACTCATTCCAATGTCAAGCCCAGCATGCACCACCAATGCATGGACACCACTCACAGACCTGCATGGACACCTATCACTAAAGCATGCACACTAGAGAATCACCTAGCCCACCACATAACAACTCACACAAGGAAAAGCTGCCAGGGCAATAACAACCATAGAGGGCAACCCACACATGCACAATATGTCACACACAGAAATAATAACACTGCATATACATCCCCACAGGTATCCCAGCTAATGTCACTGGAGAAGAAGTGCCAGCAACATCCAGTCCCCCCACAGAAGAGGTCCACAGTGATGACAGTGACTCGGCTCACCTGGCTCTGGATGACCAACATGGCCCATCAGGGACCTCCGGACAGTTCGTTACCCAGGCACAGTCCCAAACCACCACAGAGCCTCCCCCCTCAGGAAACACCACCGCAGCACCCACTCAGCGTGCCCACATCTCTGTCCCCAGGACACCTCAATCAGCAGTGTGTCCACCACTACAGGGACCCCAGGGCACACCACAAACCCAAGACAATCAGGGACTTGGTGTCAGTGGCAGTGGGCACACAGTTCAGGGGACAGAGGCACAGGACAACAGGGAAGCTGGGAGGACTGCTGTGCACCAGGGGGAGGACAGGAACAGGGAACTGACTCTCCAGGAGGCACTCACTGCGATCCTAGGAGCATAACAACATTCCCAGGTTACCCTGGTCCAGATCCTGGACAACGTGCAGGAGAACAGGCAGCTGCAGGAGGGACAGTACCAGGGGATCAGGGAGGACTTGAAGGCCATTAACACCACCCTGGTCTCCATTGCAGGGGTGCTGGCAGACATGACCAGCATTATGAGGGAGGCAGTGTCACACCAAAGGGCCCGTGCCACTACCTAGACTACTGAACAGCCCTCCACCTCTTCTGCCGCTAGTGGACAGGAGGCCCCGCCACAGGACCAACAGGCCACCAGCACCCCTCCCCCTGCAGAAGGAGAGCCACCCCACAAATGTTCCCTGCGATCCAGGCAAAAGCCAGAGACTATTGTCAAGACCTCCGCCAGGAAATAAGACTCTCCTGATTGTCACCCTTGTGTCCCACTCTGTCACCCTGTCTACCTTGAACCGCCATTACTCCCCTTCCTATGCCCCCTTGGACAATGCACCTGTGCTACCAATAGACTGGACTCTACCCTGGACTTTCCTCCATCATCAACCCAGCCTTTTGCACTTCCCAGTTTTCTTCAGAGCACTGCAATAAACACACTTTGAAAAAATACAAGTATGGAGTATGTCAAATGAGTTAAGTATGTATTGGTTGCACCAGTTGGCAGCCGTTCGAACCTGCAGGGGATGGGCAGGTGCTTCACCCACCACCACCAGCAGCAGCAGCATCACCACCACCACCAGTGGGCAGCCATCTGAGGCTGCGGGGGATGGACAGGTGCTTCCCCCCACAACCACCACCTGCAGCAGCCGCACCAGTGGGCTGCTGTCCGAGGCTGCAGGGTATGGGCTGGCACTTCCCCCCACCACCAGCACCAGCAGCAGCACCAGCAGTGGGAAGCCATCTGAGGCTGCAGGGGATGGGCATGTGCTTCCCCCCACCACCACCAGCAGCAGCAGCAGCAACGCCACCACCACCAGTGGGCAGCCATCTGAGGATGCAGGGGATGGGCAGGAGCTTCCCCCCACTACCACCACCAGCAGCACCAGTGAGTAGCCGTCCGAGGCTGCATGGAATGGGCAGGTGCTTCCCCCCACCAGCAGCAGCAGGAGCACCACCACCACCAGTGGGCAGCCGTCCGAGGCTGCAGGAGATGGGCATGTGCTTCCCCCCTACAACCACCACCAGAAGCAGCATCAGCACCACCACCACCACCACCAGTGGGCAGCCGTCCGAGGCTGCAGGAGATGGGCAGGTACTTCCCTGCACCACCACCACCAGCAGCAGCAGCACCACCACCATTGGGCAGCCATCCGAGGCTGCAGGGTATGGGCTGGAGATTCCCACAACCACCAGCAGCAGCACCACTACCAGTGGGCAGCTATCGGAGGCTGCAGGGGATGGGACGGTGCTTCCCCACACAACCACCACCAGCAGCAGCAGCACTGGTGGGCAGCCGTCCGAGGCTGCAGGGGATGGACAGGTGCTTCCCCCCACCACTACCAGCAGCAGCATCACCACCACCAGTGGGCAGCCGTCCGAGGCTGCAGGAGATGGGCAGGTACTTCCCGCCACCACCACCACCAGCAGCACCACCACCATTGGGAAGCCGTCCGAGGCTACAGGGGATGGGCTGGAGCTTACCACAACCACCAGCAGCAGCACCACCACCAGTGGGCAGCTGTCTGAGGCTGCTGGGGATGGGCAGGTGCTTCCCCCCAAAACCACTACCAGCAGCAGCAGCACCATCAGTGGGCAGCCGTCCGAGGCTGCAGGGGATGAGCAGTTGCTTTCCCCCACAACCACCACCAGCAGCAGCACCACTGGGCAGCCATTGGAGGCTGCAGGGGATGGGCAGGTTCTTCCCCTCACCACCACCACAAGCAGCAGCAGCACCAGTGAACAGCAGTCCGAGGCTGCAGGGAATGGGCAGTTGCTTCCCCCCCACCACCACCAGCAGCAGCACCTCCACCACCAGTGGGCAGCTGTCTGAGGCTGCAGGGTATGGGCAGGAGCTTCCCCCCCACAACCACCACCAGCAGCAGCAGCACCAGTGGGTAGCCGCTGAGGCTGCAGGGGATGCACAGGTGCTTCTCCCCACCACCAGAAGCAGCAGCACCACCACCACCAGCGGGCTGTCGTCCGAGGCTGCAGGGGATGGGCAGGTGCTTCCCCCTACAATCACCACCAGCAGCAGCAGCACCAGTGGGCCGCTGTCCGAGGCTGCAGGGGATGGGCAGGTGCTTCCCCCCACCACCACCACCAGCAGCAGCACCACCACCATCACCAGTGCCCAGCCGTCCGAGGCTGCAGGGGATGGGCAGGTGCTTCACCCCACCACCACCAGCAGCAGCACCACCACCATTGGGCAGCAGTCCGAGGCTGCAGGGGATGGGCTGGAGCTTCCCACCACCACCAGCAGCAGCAGCACCACCAGTGGGCAGCCGTCTGAGGCTGCAGTGGATGGGCAGGGGCTTCCCCCCACAACCACCAGCAGCAGCAGCACCAGTGTGCAGCCGTCCAAGGCTGCAGAGGATGGGAAGGTGCTTCCCCCCACCAGCACCAGTGGGCAGCCATCCGAGGCTGCAGGGGATGGGCAGGTGCTTCCCCCCACCACCAGAAACAGCAGAACCTCCACTGAGCAGCCATCACCACCGGTGGACAGTTTGTAGTCCTACATCCATGGCCTGTTGTGCAGCCTGCACCCTGCAAATCCTGTGTATATGACACCCACCTGAGAAACTGTGACCTTGCACTCCTCAAGATCTGCATCACGTGGCTCGATGCCCCCTCCAGAACCAGAGGTATGGGCACCCACTCACCCCATCCTCCCCAGGATGAAGATCACAGGGCACGATGCCCCTCCAGAACCAGTAGAGAAGCCATCCACTCACCCCATCCTCCCCAGGATGAGTATCACAGGGCACGATGCCCCCTCCAGAACCAGTGGAGAAGCCATCCACTCACCCCATCTTCCCCAGGATGAAGATCACAGGGCACGATGCCCCCTCCAGATCCAGTGGAGAAGCCATCCACGGAGAGACTGTGGCTTTGCACTCCCCAGGACAGCTCAAAGGGCATGTTGCCCCCTCCAGAGACAGTGGGCAAGTCACCCACTGGACCAAGCACAGGGCATGTTGCCCCCTCCAGAGCCAGTGGGCAAGTCACACACTAGAGAGACTGTGTCCTTGCACTCCCTAGGACCAAGCACAGGGCATGTTGCCCCCTCCTGAGCCAGTGGGCTAGTCACCCACTCAAGAGACTGTGGCCTTGCACTCCCTAGGACCAACCACAGGGCATGTTGCCCCCTTCAGAGAATTTGGGCAAGTCACCCACTCAAGAGACTGTGGCCTTGGACCAAGCACAAGGCATGTTGCCCTCTCCAGAGCATGTGGGCAAGTAACCCACTCGAGAGACTGTGGCCTTGCACTCCCCAGGACAGCGCACAGGGCATGTTGCCCCCTCCAGGACCAGTGGTGTTGTTCGATCTGCTTGCTGAGGTGCCCCACGTTCCCCATCCCCCTGAGGTTCCTGCCTATTTTCCAACTGATGCCCCTGCAGTGTTCTCTCCGTGTTGTTGCAGGAGTCAAGTGGGGCCTTGGACCTTGTGATGTGGCCCTGTGGCCCACAAACATTGAGGACTGGGCAGTGTCCCTTGATTTGTAAATATGTATATACTTTTAGACTGGGTGCACGTATTACTACTTTATTTATCTTATTACAATCACTTTAATCTAATCGTGTTGTCCTTGCATTTTACCTGAGGGGTACGAGGTGTATACGTTTTATTACTGCATCTGCTTGTGTGTATGGTGTGTGTGTGGGGTGTTGAGTGTTGTGTGTGTGTGTCACACTCTTTTTCCTCCCCAGTCCCCTGTGTGCTTGGGGGCTGTACTCACCGAGGTTGTTTTCGCCGTCGTTGGTGTTCGTGGTGGAACAGGACGTAGAAGAAGAATTGGGAATATCTGCAGTTCAGGCTCCATGGCAGCGTGGTTCTTCCCAAAGTCTCCACAGGTGAGTTATTTCGCTTCTGTGCAGTGTTTCCACCAGGCTTTTGATGCCGTTGGTACCGTCTCGGAAAAGGTGGCAGATTGATGTGTCATCATATGGTGGGCAGAACATTGGCTTCCGTCTGGCTAAAGGTGGCTACCGCTGTGGTGTCTGTTGTTTCCGCCCTGGCAGTCGGTGTGGTAAAGTGACTGCCTGAACTCTTTCCGCCACGGTCATAATTTGGTGATGTATACCGCCAGCCTGTTGGTGGTATTACCGCCACTTTATCACAAACTTCCAGGGTTGTAATGAGGGCCTATATCTTGTGCCAATTTTGGAAATACATAGGTTTCCTTGATACCTCCTTTTCGCTATTTATATTTTAGCAACTAAATTGCTCTGAACCCGGTACACAATGAAAAAACATTGCAAGGTGCAGGTCAGTTATTGGCTCTGGGTATCCTGAGTTCTTGGAAAACCCATGAACCATATATATGCGCACAACCAAAAGGGAAGAGCAGATGTAATGGTGTATAGCTTTTGTGAATCAGCCATTTTGATGAGAAGTTACAAATGAAAATGTTATCACAAATGCCAGTTTATTCCTACCAATGTTCAATATTTCTTTTTATTTCAACAGTTGGTTTCATTGGGAAAACCTTAAAGGATCTTCACAAATGACCCTTTGTTGAATTCTGAATTTTGTCTAGTTTTCAGAAATGTATAGCGTATAGTGGGATTCATTGTGAGTTTTCCACCTGTTTCCACCACAAACTGGAAGGAGTTTGAAAGTACAAAAAATAGGGAAAATTGGCTATCTCCCAGTAAAATGCCAAAACTGTGATCGAAAATTTGGTTTTCTGAATCAAGTCTGCCTGTTCCTGAAAGCTGGGAAGATTGTTATTTTAGAACTGCAAACCTTTCGTTGGTGCCATTTGCAGGAAATAAAACAGGCACTTCCTTATGCAGCACTTTTTTCACATTCCCCCCACCCCCCCCAAAAAGTAAAATCTACCTATATTTTGGCTAATTTATCGGTTCCCTGCAGGGGAATCCAGGAACCCTGGGGACCTTTAGAATCTCTACGATGTTTGAGAAAAATAATGCAAATTTGTGATGAATAGCAAATGCTGACAAAAGGTTATGGAGGCATAAGCGCAAACTCCCTCAAACAGCCAAAAAAAGGGTTAGCATGGGGGGCTAGCTGGGAAGGGATTAACCTCCCTTAATTAAACTTTCGGGGGGCCATATTCCGACCATATGTATTTATCAGGCCAATAGCACATTGTCAGATTTATTGCTCCCGATATTTGCAGTTGGAAGGATAACCAGGTACTATCAAAGGTCTGTGGATACTCACTCTGCAATTACAAGTTTTGTTCTAAAGCCCCTTCGCCCCTGCAGGCTCTTCATGTGGCCTCAGAAGGCCTAGCTCAAATAAGGTTCTGTAGGGTTGAGGCATGACAAATAACAACACAATTGTGACAGTTGCAAAAAGATGCGTGTACAAAGCTAGGGGTTTTTAAGGCATGACAATTTAAAACAAAGAAAGCATACAAATATATATTTTAAAGCTACGTCAAGGGCCTTCCCTGATAGAAAATATGAATAGTCAGACATAGAATGGTCCTGGAGACAAATGAACTTTGCAGGAATATATGTGAAATTTGCTGTTTTGTTATTCTATGTTGGTTTCATCGATCCCCCATATGGAAAGTGGAATTCTTATTGTTTGCAACCAGTTAGTAATTATTACTGCTGATTGCTACTGCTACCAATTGCTACTAATTATAACTAGTAATTACTAATTCTTACTGTATGCAGTCAGTTAAGGGTAACCCTGATGAAGGGTCTACTGCTACTGATTTCCTTTCTGAGCATAAACATTTTGATGCTTATGATCCTTATTGTAAAACCACTATATATAATAATCAAACACATTTCCGATAATGCAAATCGGGTCACTCGATATAATTTGGAAGGGATGAGATGGCATCATTCCAGAGAACAGCTATTGTAGTGCGGCTACTGCACAACAAAACCAATAATGCTGCCGCAAACCAGGGGCAAACGTTAAGGGGGCTGCCCCCTGAAAACAACTGCGAAGGTTAGCCAATTTAAGATTTTACTAATCTTCGGGCACGCAAAGCGGCTCCATGAGGAGCACCACATTTTAATCTGAGAACTCTGCAGGACCACAGTGTCAGTAAACGCCTGCCAAAAAATAAAATATTGAGTGATCTTAAAGGGACCAAGGAAAGAACTATTGGCAAAGCCCATGGCGTTCTGACTTATGTACCAATTCATGCAAACTTACGCATACACAAATGTGCACTGCTATATGTTCAACCTACTTCTTTTTGTGACTTCTGTGTCTCTAGGACACTATTTTGGAATAAACAGTGGCATACAAACAAGACCTCTAACAAGAGGCAAGTCACAGAATCAGGTCAAAAATCATCTGTATGCAATTGTGCATAACTATATTTATGTGCATTAGCAGTGGAAAGCCACACTTTCTTGGGGGAAAAGCACTCTTCCATTTGCTTTTCTGCTCAGGTCACATATTTCCTCGCCAAAACAATTAACAGGAGAAAAACACACATTAATCTATCTCAACTTCGCAAATGGCAACTGCTTCTCTCTTTCAGTGTGTCAAGAACTCAGTGGCAACAAAGGACCGAGCTCCAGGGGGCCCCCTCAACACAGTACACTGACTGGATCAAGGTGAAAGGGGGCTCCCTCGAGGTACTCTGCAGGGGAGCTCCCTGAAGTTTCGTTACGCCATTGGGATGCCGAGAAGGTCCATCCTCCACAGGATAACACAAGTGATCGGTGGCAAAGATCTCCTTACGGGGTGGCCACCAGGATGAAAAACCGACTAAGGGGACAAAACAACTTTAGGCAATCTGTAATTCTTGATTGAAGGTGAAGGTAATGTTGGTGACAACATCAGAATTTCAAACTCCTCCAGACAACATCAAGAAGGAGAAATGAGCCATGCAGATACAAAAAAGAGCCAAGGAGAACCCAAGGAGTAAGTTAACCCACAAATAAATTATATAACCTGTCCGAGCAGAAAATCAGGGGAAACAAAATAGCAACAGTTAGTGAAAGTGACGAAAAATCATGGAACAAAATGCATTGCAGCACTTCCTGCCTTTATAAACACTGCCATACACAATCTCAAAACAAGAACTGACATCACAAGTAGAAATCTTGCAGCATCTTGACATCTTGGGCATTCCAATACACTTCCAGAGGACTGACCACCATTTAAAAAAAGGCCAGGTTCCACATACAGCATGACATGCTGCTTTCTGAAACCCCACTGCTGCCACTCCATGGTTGCTGCCGGTCAAGACAAACCACTCCAGGTCCCTTCCAGGGTAGAAGTGATGGTGATGAGTAGACCTGGATAAAATGTAAATTACACTGGTGTAATTCACATAATTTATGACATTTTTTGGAACTGTCCTCTGTACAAATATGATACGTGCAGACTGTGGCCTCCCTCAAGGCCCTGTTTCTGCCAAGCCCAGAGCCAAGGTGACAGACTAGAATGGTATGTGCCGTAGTAAGACTCCCCAGTGTCCATACAGATCGGCAAGGAATGTTACATGAACTGCTGGCCTTTTTATATTGATGCATGCTTCACAATTAAACCATCAGTGGTACTTCGTACAGGTCTCAGTTTGCAGCAGGCAACATGTACATTAACTGACAATGCTGTAGCACAGCTTGGTCGAACTAAATAGAGCCAAGTGTGAGCCCACATCATGCTAGTCGAACTCTTATCCAGACATTCTGCCATCGGGACTATGCAGGAAATGCATACTCAGAAGGAGAGGAATAGGTTTTCCGACTTAGCCATGTCAATGACGAACACTCTAATTAATGCACAGCTTCTCCCAAAGACCCAGGAGGATTAATTTGTCACTTTAAACTCACACATTTTTTGATGCATCCATTGCAGATGCAGATGTAAACAGCCAAACTGTCATGACATACACTGAAGAACCAAATACCAAATGGATGTCCGATGGACTGATGCAAATTGGAAATCATATTGACAACAAAACGAATGATTGCAGTAGGCATGGCATCTCATTCTGTGATAGATGTAGTGGGATTCCTAACTGGAATGTGACTACATCAGAGATGTGCAGAGATGTGCGTGTATTGAAGTTGGGAGAGCTGAAGCCAAGAATTGCCATGCTGCTTTAAGCTTTTGACAAATGGAGCATTTCCTGTAAATGAACCTAGTTTTATTAATCATTTTTGTAAAGGGGAAGATGTGTGGCATCTTCTGCTCATGGCATCAGGGAATAGGAAAAGATGTGCCAAAGATTTTATTGAAAGGCTGTATTTTAAACATGCACTTTCCTTTCTGAACTTTGCATGACCCGTATTTGCTTGACTCACTAATGTTTAGACATTCCTACAAGCTTTAATTCAGCAGAAATGTTTCCTATGTAACCTTTGAATGGCCTTTGCATGATGCAAGCCTCCTATGCTTACAAAGAAAGCTATAATATATATATTGTTTTAACGCTTGACCTGCATTGGGATCCTAAAACTTGCTAAACTAATCTGAAACTGGCTTCTTTATGAATAGGCTTTAGTGTGGGGATGTATGAGAATGGACATGACCTAAGTTTTTCGTGCACAACATTTGCATGCGTTTCTTTTTCTTCTTAAGAGACCAAGATGAGTTATTAAATGTAACTTGCAGCAGTACTGTTAGAAGTTACCATCTCTACAGAAGCTGACCTCGTCATATGATTTTCATTGCTTCTGATTGAATGTCTAATATCTGAGATGAAACTTTGTACCAAAATCTTTTCCATTATTTTTGTACTATAAAAAGTGAGCCAGGAAAAGAACAAATAGTGATACCAAATGTGCACACATGCACTCAGAATCCTGACTCAGACAGATTTGCTCTCTGCCTAGACTATTCTTTATTAGCTTCTGTTGCAATATTCTTTATAAGTACTGATAGCTTCACTGACTAGACTGCCTCGTACAATTGTTACTTTTTGCGACTTCTGACTGAAATTATTTACTTCTACTGACTTAAAATACTAGAATAGAGATAGATTGCGGGACACTCAATGCAAGTTCTGTAAACTTTGGCTAATAAAGAAAAAGATTTTAAAATCTCATGACAAATACAACTTTAAGCTCTACCTAAAACTCTCATTATTGACTCCTGAAAAAATATTTGATGTATTTATTATGGTAAATTGCAGATTTTTATTTGTAGCCAACACCCACGATCTCCTCCTGGGTGTCTAAGAGTTTGTGGAGTATTTTATAAATTTAGGATTCTCCGCGCTCCCAAAAAGTTGGTAGCAGAGGTGAGGTTCATATGGCAAGTGGAGTAATCTGCAATAATTAAAAACCCACAATTAGATCAAAGCCCAAGTGCCCAGAACCTGACTGTGAGGACTGAGAAGGTAAATTTCTCAAGTGGTTGCAGACTGTGGTTGAAGAATTGGTGAAATCAATGGGTGTGAGTGTAATAGGATGATGTGTCAACATTGTGCACATTGTGATTTGAACTGAAAATGCTTTCATGATGTTTTAATTTACAATTGCTATGGTCCATGTTTAATGTACTTTTTCATAGAGATAAAGAGGTTATCGAACTAAGAAGTAGTCTATGATCCGGGGAAAGAGATAAAGATGCATAGAGTAAAAAAAAGGGTTTTTCTTGTCTGCTAATTAGAAGTGTACTTTTGAGACATCACCGACTATACACACAGATAAGGACATAATAATCTATTGTGGTTGTACTAATTTTAATTGGCGCTTGTAAAACCTGATGCACAAAGGTAACACAACCACAACACTAATTAGGTGATTTCCCACAGGTCAAGAACTCATCATTGTGATTAGAGCATTTTTGTCTGATTGAGAAGGTGTAAAAAGTACTTCTAATTGTTGATTTGTAATATTGGTTTTCTTAGGAGAAGCAGACACAGATCATTTTATGTTGCTTAGGGCCAGATGTAGCAAAGGGTTTTTCCCATTCTGTGCCAATGGGAAAATGTGTTCGTACATATGGCCCTTAGTTATTACATGTTTCTTGTTTGTTGGAGAAGAAAATTGTGAAGGAAGGTGAGCCGCTGTAAGGAGTGAATTGTTGCGTCATATTGTGCAACACTGTTAATGATTGGTTGGTGTAAAGCCCCGCTGTGACTTGTTAAATCTCGACAAAATTTGCGCAGTCATTGTTTAATTGAATTACTAAGCTGCATTGTTATTCGACAAGAGGGGTTCTGTGTTCTGACAGATATGGAACAATTTCAAAACAATTGAGATATTGTAATTCCGATTGTTGGATTTGTTTAATGAAATTTGAAATATTATATTTTTCAAAGCTCTAAGGCGTCTTATGAGAGGTAATGTAGTGGTTCCAGTTATCGAGGATAAGGAAGCACCGCCTGAGGATATGCCAGCATATCATATGATGATTATAGAAGGGTTGCATAAATGTGTTTGGTTTTTGTCCGTGATGCAAAATCACTGAAAAAGAAGGAACATTGAGTTTTCCTTTGTAGGGAATATTTAATTTAGGAATTATTTTTAGAATACAAAAAGTGTTTCGTGAAATAAAGCCACCTCATAGACCTACACAATTTGAAGAACTTAGGGGCATATTTATACTTGTTTTGCACCAAGTTTGCATCATTTTTTTGATGCAAATCCAGTGCCAAACTAACTCCATATTTATACTTTGGCGCTAGACCCATCTAGCGCCAAATTTATGGAGTTAAAGTCATTTTTGGGACATGGAAACCTACTTTGCATAAATGGGATGCAAAGTAGGTGTTCCCGTGCAAAAAAGACTCTATGCCCTTAGCACCATATTCATCCCTCATGCTAAAATCATGCACGGGGGAGTTTGCACAATTATTTAACGCCTGTGTCAGGGCAGGCTTTAGGGGACCTGTGGGCCTATTTCCATGGTGGAACACCATGGAATAAGCCCAAAGGTGCCGTCCCCAGGCCCCAGAGACACCCCCACCCAGACCGGAGGGACAGTGGAGGATGGGGGACCCCATCCCAGGTAAGTATAGGTAAGTACAGGTAAGTATTTGGGCCCATATTTCTACCTTTTTTTGCAAAACTGCACCGGCGCAGTTTTGCGTCAAAAAAATTACCGCCGGCTAACGCCATTTTGGTGCGCCGTGCTGGCGTCATATATATACTTTGACGCACTGCAGCGCAAACAACAGGTGGGAGTAATTATTTTTGACGCACACCGCGGCGTCAAGTCGTAAAGGAAAACGACGTTAACGCGGCGGAAATGACTGTGGGTTGATTTACGACACCGCAAACCGGATACGCGCCGTTTTTTGATGCAATAGTGTCAAAAAGAAACGCGAACACTGCCAGTGCACTAGAGGAGAGCCAAAATGGATCCCAGATGCCACTACAGACCCCAGGAAGATGACAGCAGACCAGGAACCAGCCAGGAGGATCCACACAAGAACCAGGACACTTTTAAGAAGAAAAGAAAGTGTCGCTTCAGTGCAGAGGAGCAGGAAATCCTGGTTAAAGAGGTGACCGAACACCAGCACCAACTGTTTGTCACCTCAAAGTTGCCAATCAGTAGGAGAGAGGCTATATGGAAACAAATTGTTGACAAGATTAACAGTGTGGCAGAAGCACGCAGAGCAGTCATTGAGTGCAAGAAACGCTGGCATGACTGCAAACGCAGGACCAAGGAAAAGATGGCCAGGAACAGGAAGGCAGCACTGCAGACTGGAGGGGGGGAGTCCAGCACACCAGGAGGCCCAGGACCACATGGAGGAGATGGTTGCAGCCGTCATCCATGAGGAGATCGTCACAGGGATTCAAGGACAGGACAGCGCAGACTACCACGAGACAATGCACATGCAGGGTAAGTCGCATGGGGAATTATAATGCAATAATGTCAACTGCAACCGGGGGGGGAATACCTACTACACATTGCATGTAAGTCATCATATACATGGAGTGGCATGGGTAAAGGGGCACGGCAGGGGGCATGGCCTGCACAAACATAAGCTGGGGCACACCATTACACTACACCAACAACAGTCCCATGGGGGCATGCTGTCATGCCAATGATGGAGCAAAGGGAAAGCCACGACAGGAGGGAAGGCCACTACGTCAAACTGACATCCTGGCACTCATCAGCCAACATACCTCCTACATTAACTAGGGCCCTATTAGCAATCCTCTAGCCAAACCGACAACTGCAATGTAACTGCAACAACAGTTGCCACTACCACCTCTGATCTGTGTGCAGCTCAAGTAGCCAATGACAGTAACCTTCCCATGGAACATACATACCTAAATTAGGCGGTGACGATGACAACTGCAACAATCTCCAGAAACAAGACAAAGGCCCCAGTACACTCAAATGTCAATGCCCATAGTTGCCGCAAACATCAGCCAATGTAAACAACAATAGGAGCGACACAGCACTAAGGACACACCCATGCTGCATATGTCAGGGTCTATCCTGTGCCTGGGTAACAAGGCAACATCACAAATGTCATACTGCTCAGACAACAGCATTGAGGAGGAGACACATGTAACTGGTCACTGAAATACACCTGCACAGTCAGAGGGGGAAATAGGACACTGATACGATTATCAGGGCAATCCAATGTACCACACATTACCCAACATCAGCAGGACACATTAACAATGTCAACATCCATATCACATCACAACATTGCCATGCATAGGATATGCTACATGTCAATTACAATTAAGTCGATGTGAAAGATCAGGGATTGGGGCAGGTCCTAATAGTTAAGTGTGCTGCCAGGGCCATCAGAACACCCACAGCCAGTGAAAGGTCTCACCATGAGAATGGATATACACGGAGGGTCGAGTAGGACAAAAAGGTGGCAATTCTCTATTTGGCATAAAGCAACACCTAGAGGCAATGAGGCTGACAAGTCTGATAACTCAATAACATACATGTAACACACAGGTTGGCCTTAGGCCTGGAAGAATGCCCATCTGAAGGACTGCAGATATTAATACAAAACAAGATCACAAAGTGAATTCATCAAAAGGCAGGCACGTCATGTCAAAATTGTCACAACACAGACACACTAATTGTACCCTGTTTCATTACAGAGCAAGATGGATCTCCTGCCAATATGCCTGTCCCAGATTTCCCTGATGACATGGATGACGAGCCGATAAACATTCCCCAGGAGACCACCCAAAAGGTCCTTGAAACCCTCCAGACCCCACCTTCTGTCACAAGGAGGAGCACAGAACAAGCAGCCATCGCAGAGGATCCACCCACCACCCCAATTGTAAGACCTGCCAGCTCCAATACAGCTGAGGACTCAGGCGACACTGGCACCAGCTTTGAGAGAACTGTAGTTGAAGTACAGCGAGAGCTGGCCAAGGAGGTGCGGGTGGGGATGCAAAATATGGCAGCCAGACTTGAGGGGGTGCGTTTGTGTATGATGTAATCTGCAGATCAGGCAGCAGCTAAGCAAGCCCTAACATCCATACTGCAAGGACTACAAGCAACTGTCAAGGAATTCACCACTGCAGTAAGGGAGTTGCCACAACACCTCACACCCCAAACCTTCCACTGCATGCACGAATGCAATCATGACTCCCTCAGGGCCGACTTGGCTCCTACCATCGTGATGTGGTTGCTATTCTCAAGAACCAGCAGATCCTCCTTGCTGCAGTACTGCCCTTAAGACCTTCACAAGGAGCAGCGACCGGGATGTCTGACTCCACGTCTTCTAACACTGAGGTGTGTGTTGCCCCTTCACAACCAACAACAACAAGGACAAAGCAGGCAACACACACATCAGAAGAAGAAGACATGAAACAGATCACATTCACAAGGAAAAGTACCCGGAAGCACTAGTCCCTGCCACATGGCAGACATTTACCAAGGTCCTGCGCTTTGTAACTTGCCAGTCTTGCAACATTTGTACTCAAGCACTGTTCTGCAAACCACTGTATATCTTGTCACCCAGCCCAGTGATTGTCTCTCTCCTACTCATTGCCAAATCCTGTCCTCTGCACTGTCTGAAACAGCAACCCCAGCATGACAAAAGCATTTTGGTAAACCCTTGTGTTGGATCCCAATTTAAAATGTCACTATAATGGACTCACAGAAATGGACAATGTACATATAGCACTACAGCAGTTTTCAATAAATAGCACTTACACCACAAATCTGTCTCTGGGTAATGTGACATATCAACTGCGCAGTAGATAATTGGAATGTCCCTACTGTCAAATAACGTAGCTTGTCAATACAACTGTCCAGATATTATGTAGTTAGAGAAATCTGCCCAGTGACCATGATTGCATCATACTCTGCCCATCCTGAGGGAATAATCTGATGAAGTGAGAAACCATAGACCACCATGCTGTGTTGGACCTTGCTTTCAACATGTATGTGTGAAATAGTTGTGGTCCTCTGCTATAGGCCTTCAAAGGAGATATGTACATGATATATGTCATCAAGAGTGTGTGTGTATGTGACCATTGTATGTTAGGCATCTCATAAGCTCTGGGATGTTCCTTGTCCTACTCAGTATCTCAGCAATGCTCCATGAGGCAACACTCTTATTCTGATAAGTAGAGATGAAGCTGTGTAAAAAAGGAATAGCCAGACCATGATATGGTGATTATAATAGGTTTTTATTTAAAATAGTTAACTAAAGTGGTGAAGGTGATCATATTCAGAAGAAATTATTTACAATCTGTTGCCGCCTGCGTATACCAGCAGCTGTGTTCTGTAGTTCCCCCTCCTGTTGCAGGCCATCATCCTCCTCTTCCTCCTCTTCAGGCAGGCCATCATCCTCCTCTTCCTCCTCTTCAGGCATGTGTGGCTCTGGTTCCAGGAGGGGAATGTTTCTTCTGACACAAATGTTGTGCAATATTGCACATGTGAGGATGATCCTACAGACCATCTTGGGGGAATATAGGAGGCTACCACCAGTGATGTCGAGGCAGCGGAACCTTGACTTGAGGATGCCGAAGGTCCGCTCGACAATGCTGGGAGTCCTCCTATGGGCCTCATTGTATGCACGCTCTGCAGCTGTACTCGGGTTGCCAAATGGTGTCATAATCCACGGCTGGATGTCATACCCCTGATCAGCTGCAATAGAAAATGAATGGGATCATGTTGATGTAGCTGGCACTATTGAAAAGACCTTTAATGGCAGTAGTTGTCTTGTGTTGTCTGTGTCTCTTTTGTGTACTAATGTGACATCCTATGCTTGTAGGCTATACCATCTGCATTGTGTGGTTTCCTTGGCTGAACAAGTGTTTGTCTGCTAACCGTTTGTCAGCAATATGTTTGGGGATTTTCAGTACAGTGTGCCCTCCCTAGCATTGTGACTTGTGATACAGGTGTCCGTGTGTCTTCACTGGGGGTGAGATGATAGTTCCATGCAGAGTTAAAATAAAAAGTGTTGTTAACACGTTCATATGAAAGTACCCTGGACATCCCATACCTTTAGACTTAGGCAATGTATTAATGTAGAGGTCATTGGGACACTTACAATTTGCAAGGTGACATTTAGGCAACCACACTCATTGACGTCTTCACATTAGGCTGTACAGTAATTTCCGATGTGTGACAGGTTCAATGGTGATTTCAGAAACATGGCTAGTGATGTCACGACCTCAGTGTGTTCCTGTTGACATGTTGCTGTTGTGGTGTATGTGTTGTGTGTCCTAGTGGGTTGCTGTGCAGTGTATATATAAGTAGGTTTTTGTACTTACCAACAAGTAGTCCATTGCCATACCGTCCATCCTGGAAGTGTTGATTGATGGTGCAGTGACGGAAGATGAATGAGTCATGGACACTCCCAGGATATTTAGCCACGATGTTGGTGATCAATCCCTGGTGATCGACAATGGCCTGCACGTTGATGGAATGTGTGTGCTTCCTGTTGCAGTAGAGGTGTTCAGTTGAAGCAGGTGGTACAAGGCGTACATGTGTGCAGTCGATTGCACCAAGGACGTGTGGGAAGCCACTGATTGCGTAGAACCCCTGTACAGTTTCCTGCTGCTTCTGCAGTGTATTAGGGAAGCAGATGTGGCGGGTGTCAGTCGAATGATGGTATCCAGTACTTTGGGCAAGAAGGCTGTGATATTCCGCCTACCAGGGCACCAGTTGTTTGAAAAGAGCCACTTGCCAGCATATGAAGTACGGCAAGCAGCTTGGTTTCTGTTGGGATGGTGTGGGGTGTCACCAAAGTGGGGGCCAACTGCAGTTCAATGTTTCGCAGCAGCTGCTGAATGGCCTCCCAGTTAACCAGTACCTCTGTATGATGTTGTGTTCCCTGAGGCCCTGAAGGGTTGTTCTTGGGCGGAATATCCTCTCCTGCCTTCTGCGCTGCCTTTGGGGTCCCTGCTGGTGTTGTTGTAGCTGCTGTTGTTGTTGCTAGGCTCTGCGTCTGCGTGCATGCTGGATTAGAATTACCTCCATGGCTCCCTGTTGCTGCTCTGCTGCTCTGCTGCTCTGCTGTTTGTTCTGTGTGTTCTGATTAAATACAGGTGTGTTTGCCCCATTTTAACTCCTGCCTTGACCCAGGCATTAATTTTTGATGCAAATCATTTTCTGGCTCCACCTCCTGGCCGTGCGTCATTTTTGCCCGAAAGCATAAATACGACGCACGGCCCTTTAAGCCATTTTTTGGACGGGAACGCCTACCTTGCATATAATTAACGCAAGGCGGGTTGCCGCACTCAAAAAATGACGCACACGGCGGAAATTTTTCATCCGCGTGCTCGGGCGTCAAAGTTTAAATACGGGGCAACGTTTGCCCTGATTGTGCGTCAAAATTTTTGATGCACAATCGGCGCAGACGGAGTATAAATATGCCCCTTTATTTTTTATTTGAAGTGCCATTGGGTGCCCTGAATTGGGCCCCCTACATGGCACTGGGTGCAATGGCCATGCCCAGGGGACCCTGGTCTCCTGTGCTAGCCATTGGGGTGGTGGGCATGACTCCTGTCTTCTCTAAAACAGGAGTCATGTGATACGGATGGTTTTGCATCAGAAAATGACACTAGGCAGGTTAGAGACATTTGTTTTTACTTTGACCTGCCTAAAGTCATTTTTTAGTGCAAAAGCCTCTTCTTCCATACCGCCAGCCCCATCCGGCTAATGTCACTTTTTTTTTACGCTAGCCTACACTTTGTGCCGGCTTCCACAATTTCATAAATAAGATGCCCGGCTGGTGCTCAGAAATGGTGCAGGCCGGTGCTAAACTTCTTGGTGCAAAACTGTGTTAGCGCAGTTTTGCACCAAAAACTATAAATCAGGGCCCTAGTGCATGGGAGAAGATTACATAAATTAAAGACAGAGAAAGATTCCAAAAATGAACTAAAAGAGCAATGAGAAATTATCCAGATACAGTTTGAGAAGAATAAGCACAAGTATGGAGGAAAGGTGTAGTGGAAGGTACAAAATTATATCCCATACTTACTAAAGAGGAGAGCACAAATACTAAAGAATCTGAAAAGCGTGTATGGAAAAAGACTAAAGGAGACCAATATGTGAAAACTGAAACACAATTTGATTCAGATACTGATTTGGTGATTATATATTGGATGAACTTTTGACTGCACGTCCGCCACCATATGTGAATCCTATGCCATATGATGGAACTCAATTAATAATTAATGGAACCATAGTGCTGGTCCAATAGATCCAGGTGTTTCACAATTTACTAGCCCGATGCAAACAGTACAGCCTGCAAATGTGCAACATGCAAACAGCTGCGAGTGTTCCAGTGCCAATGAGTACAGCTCAAATGGTGACAGGAACAGATGCTATAGTTATTGTTGTTACTACTCCAGCAAAGGTTATAGGATTTACTGCACCAAAAACAGCACCTGCACAGATTGTTCATATGCCAGCTACAGTGGTGAGATATACCAGTAAATTGGTTTATCCCAACATCACAGAATTTGCCGATCGTAGTATGGACTCTACCCCAGACCATTCAAGTAGTAGGAGAAGGAAGGCAAGTTGTTTTCACAACACAAACCGTTTCAGATGAATGTAATTAAAAAGGTGGTTTATTTCCTCCTTGATTTGAAGAAGCTGTCAGAAATTGTGTGAAAGTTGAGAATGCAGAAATGCTGACTACAAGTTCAAATTCAGATAGCAGCCCAGCTCCTAAAAATGAGAGACCTTTAAATGGCCGAAGTTGAAAGTTAAATTAGAAGATGTAAAGAAATTAGGAAATTAGGAGAAAAAACTACAACCGTTCATGACAGATTAACTGAATTGGCAAACACATATGAGGTTGATATTTCTAAAAGCAAACCATCCCAGAGACGTTTCAGGGTGCAATTAGATGATGAATCAATTGAAAACCTGTTCAAGAATGCAAATTCATCTCACTGAGTTAATAAAATGCATATGCACATACAGTGAATTTGACGAATTTGAAAACAAATGGTCACAACACATGAAAATAAAGGAAAACAATTAGAAGAAGCTGAGGAGAAAATAAAACAAACAGTATGATCAGAAAAAAAGAGACATCTACAGCATACCCTTTAAGGGTGATACCGTTGGAGGTTATGTAGGGGAGACCAAGCCTCATCTACAAGTAATTTTCTAAAATTGAGGTAAAGCCCAATGCTGTGGTACACACAAGTAGAGAGTTCAAATTTCAAAGGTGTTGTGGCTTGATTTAGATATGTTCTTTGATATTGTGGTTTCGAGTGATTTGTGGGCAGAATGTTGTTCAGTGGTCAGATGCAGAACCAGCAAGAGATCCTGTTACAAATGTGCCTTTGCGTGTGGTGATGACTAAGTATAACGAGACAATAGCATTTTTGAAAGGCAGAATTCTACATAAGGATTTGAGTTATTTGAAATTGAATGAACTGCAGTAAGAAGTTAAGGAAACTATGCATGAATTTTATGAAAGGTTGATTAAAACATTTCAGAAGCATACAGGACAGATGCAACAAATATGGGGTGTTTCATTACACAGCTTGTAGACCTGAGATTTGTTAGAACATACAACAGAATGTGATTTGTTGGCAAATGAAGTCTTTGGATGAAATTTTGAAATATGCACAGTAGTGCAGAGATGAGCAGGAGATGAAACAGCATAAGATTAAAGAGAAGTAAATATCGGCTCAGATTAAATTTTCACAATGAGATTTTCAGAATCAGCCGTTTGTTGGAAATGGTGGTTCAGACTAGGATATGAACAGAATGCAAACATGCAGTTTCCAAGCAGGTGTGTAAGGTGTGCAAAGAGGAATGATGGTGTTTCAGGGAACAGGAAGAGGTGCTCTGATTGATCCAAGTACTGGTGTTGATGCTGCGACAGTGAAGAAGATGACACCTTGTCACCTGTATAAAAGGGTGTGGCATTGGAAGCACGAGTGTAGGCTCAATCCAGACAGAACTATCAATAATCCATTGCATGGAGCAAACCAAAATGCAGATGCCAAATGCTCCTTTACAACAAATGGAAGTGCCAACGTAAAATGAAGCTCAAATGGTACCCGTACCACAAGCACCAGTGGACCAGTCTAATATAAACAGTGCAAGATGAAATCAGAATCAGTTACTGAAAATAATCGAAATGTGACGCAGGTTCCAAATATTAGAATACAGCCCAGCAGTTTCCCATGTTTGATAACACTGAGGTGTTAGACTCAAGCATGTCACAATGATGGTGCCTGAGAGGGGAGGTAGATTGTATGCTTTGCTCAGTCTTAGATGTAGGCCAAATTGGACAATTTGTGGAAGGTGAGATGAATGGCCAGCAAGGGTCATTTCTAATTGACACAGGAGCTTCCCGTTCCACTGTGAGAATAGTGGAAGTATCAGACCTTCCCCTCTCAGGAAAAGAGATCCAAGTTGTAGGAGTTACAAACAAACAAATTACTAATCCGATTTCAAAAGAAGGACCTGTAAGAATAGGCTAATTTAGATAAAATCATAAGTTTATGGTGTGCGATTCAAGTCCTGTTAACCTGCTAGCAAGAGATTTATTGTGCAAGTTAAATTGCATCATCTATTGTACACCACAAGGAGTAGAATTCCAGACTCATGATCAGGACAATTGTTTTAAAATTGTTCAAGAAGAGACAGTAATATTTATCCAATGTAGACAACAAAAGATTTTTATTTTTTTTAATTATTTTTTTATTCAATTTTTAAAACACATAGACCAAAAAATATACATTAATACAAACATATCCTCAACGAGGAAAATCAGAAAAGGATAAGGCACATTTCAAACCATATAGCTTCAACGGGTCCTGTGACACAAGAAGTTCTCTGCAAAGTCTTCCCCGCATACATTCAATATCAAGGGGACCATTCTCAAATACCTTCCCCACCGGGGCAGCGAAGGGGTCCAAAGCCCCGGTACAGGAGAGAAACTTACACGCCAATGGTCATAACCTAGCATCAACAAACAAGTAGAACTACAAAAAAAAAAAAAAGAGAGGAAAGAAAAAAAACAATTTGCTAAAACCACTAAGAAGGCAGGTGGAGCAAGCAGCCACAGCGCGCAGGTTTATCTTACAGCGTGGTAACACACATGATCCAAAGGGAGGATGAACCTCACAGGTGGGAGCCACCAATCATGCAGCACACTCCATCCGGGCAGCCAAATATTCATTCGGGGGGACCAGATATCCTTGGGGCGGGACCCCTCTGGCATAAGTCCCCAAAATACCGACAGCTGATCATGACAGAAAGCCGCATCTCGCAGCCAGTCAGACCTACGAGGAGCTCTCCCTCGACCCCAGCACATGGCAACCCTGCGCTTAGCCAGCAACATGAGGAGACCTACTAGGCGTCTGTGGGGGCCCTGAATCTCATCCATATATCCCAGCAGCGCAATCTTAGGGGAGGGAGTCAGCTCCAAATCTATCATTTCAGCAATCGACTACCATACCTCCATCCAAAAATTATGCACTTCCGCACAGTCCCACGCCAAATGAAAAAATCCCGCATCTTGAGTCCCACAGCGAGCGCAGCGTGCTTCCGCCAGCAACCCCATGGAATGTAGTCTCTTGGGCGTATAATATAGTCGGTGCAAGAACTTAAAGTGCAGCAGGCGCAGCCTATAATTCGGGGACAATGCTTTCATGTGAGCGCAACATCTGCGCCACATTGCCTCCGGGATAGGATCCCCCACATCTCTCTCCCATGCAGTCCTAGAGGACTCCCCAAGGCCACCCCTCTGCTCCTGTACAGAATTGTACAGCTTTGTTATCAGCTTAGAAGGGGATCTCACACCGTAAAATACCTCCAGAGCACAAAACTCCAGGGGAGCACCAGGCGTACCAAAGAGTCGATCCAGCAGCAGAGCACGAACCCGGAGAGCATACAAATGCTGCAACGCAGTACCGTCGCAGCCCGAAAGCGCCTCGGAAATATCCAGCAGTCGTCCGTCAACTACCCAGTCTCCCAGCACCATCAGGCCAGCATCTCTAAGGAACCTACGCACCCCCCCATCCAAAAACATCTGAGCATCAGCAATTGCCATAACAGGCAGCGAAGGGGCGAATAGTATAGAAACCCCGGAACGCTGCATCAGCGCCCACCATGCTCTCACCGTGCAGGCCACCATGTCAATTCTCCTCGGACGGGCAGGTACCCGCCTACCGAGCACACGCACCAAGCCGTCCGGCCACACAGAGTCACTCTCAGGCGCCAAATGTGGCATATACCGGGTCGGATTTAGCCAATAGTACGCAAAATGCGCCTGTGCGCAGTGATAATATAATTCCAGGTCTGGGGCGGCCAGCCCGCCCTGTTCAAATGGCAGCGTCATCTTCTCCCAAGCAATACGTGGCTGTCGCCCCGCCAACGCCAATCGAATGAGCGCAGTTCTGAGGCGTCGGAAATAACCTCCAGCAAGCGGAAGTGGAAGATTCACAAACAAATACAGGAATTTAGGGAGTACCACCATCTTGGCAATAGCAATGCGACTGATCAGAGAAAGTGGCAAAGTGCTCCAGACCTCCACCTTATCCTCCAGCCATGTCAGCGCTGCCCCGTAGTTAGCAAGACGTAGTGCATCCTCGTCACAACACAGGTGTATGCCCAAATAAGGCACCGGGCCCTCCGCCCAAACCAAAGGATATCAAGAAACAAATCTCTCCACGCTAGAAGTCATAGGTAAGATCATCGACTTCGACCAGTTTATAGTGACCCCGGAAAAGTTCCCAAAGCGCACAATTTCATCTAATAGCATATCTAGATTCTTTCCTGGGTTCCGCACGTATAACGCGATATCATCCGCATATAAAGATATCAAGACAGGGCGTTGCCGAAACTGTAAGCCCTTGCTACTATATTTCTGTCGCAATCCCGCCGCCAACGGCTCCATCGCAGCCGCGAAGAGAAGCGGAGACAGCGGGCACACCTGGCGCATACCAGGAGAAACCGGGAATGGAGCCGACACACTTCCATTGAGGCGCAACCTGGCAGTGGGCAGAGTATACAGCAACCTAATCCAGTTCACAAATCGCGCACTGAGTCCCACTCGGCCCAGAAGCGCAAACATATACTCCCAAGCCAGGGAATCAAAAGCTTTGGTCGCATCAAGAAACACCGCAGCTACATCAGACAACAAAAGATTTACTTGCAGATTTATTTGGGAAAGTTAATCTGGAAATATGGAATTTAACAAGAAAGGATATTGGATGAATAAAAGGAGTTGAAAAAGTTAAAATAAACATAAAGCCAAATTAAGTTTTTTCTGGAACACCACTTTATGATTTGACACCTGAAGTGATGGAGGGAATAACACCCCTGATCAAAAATATGTTGTAAAAGAATATTTTAAGGGAGATAATTGGGAGTCTATGCAACTCACCAATTATGGGATTGCAAAAACACAACAGTAAGTTTCAGATAGTGCAGGGTTTAAGAAACGTGAATGACATTGTAATCCCATGTTGTCCTGTGGCACCAAATCCAGCCACCATACTTTATCAAATTAAATTCACAGCTGAGTGGTTTGCTTTGATTGCTAAGCTTTCTTCTCAGTTCCATTGCACAAAGACAGTCAGTACTTGTCCTCCTTTGAGTTCTGAGAGAAAGTGTTAGGATAGTGTTGTGCCCCACGAAGGTACAATGAAAGTCCAGCAAATTTTAACCAGATCTTGAAAAAGAATCTTGAAGCATTGAGTCTGCCCGAAGTTCCATCTTGGTGCATCCAGATGATTTACTCACCACATCAAGAACAAAAGAATCTTGCAAAGTTTACACCATTGCATTATTGAATCATTTGGCAGAAAATGGACATAAAGTGTCACCAAACAAACTGTAGTATTGTCAAAAAGAAGTCCAATATTTGGGACACATCATTGAAAGAGGAACAAGAAAAGTGTCAAGAGAAAGAGTCAAAACTATTCTGAAAAAGTTTCCTTCTAAAATGCACAGAGGATTCAGGTTGTTTTTGGGAATGGTTGGCTACTGTAAACAGTGGGTACCCAATTTCTCCTAGGTGGCAAAACATTTACTGAGGTTGGCACACAAAGGTGTACCATGTCCGATTTCATAGGACAAGGAATGTATGGAAACATTTCTTGAGATCAGAGAAAGTCTCTGTCACGCCCCTATACTGGGAAGTCCAATATTTGGGACACATGATTGGAAAAGGAATGAGAAAAGTGTTCAGAGAAAGAGTCAAAACTGTTCTGAAAAAGGGTTCATATAATACACACAGAGAAGCCAGGACTCATTTTTGTTTCTAAGGTTGACACACAAAGATGTACCAGATCCGACTCTATGGGACAACAAATGCAAAAAAGCATTCCTTGAGCTAAGAGAAAGTCCCTGTTGTACCCCGGCACTGGTAATGCCTGATTATACTGTTTTGCAATAAGAGGGAGGGCTGAGCTCTGTCTCAGTGCTAACCCAAATTCCTGGAGATGCCAAAAATCCTGTGGCTCTTTTTTCTGTAACTCCTAATCCTGTAACTGCTGCTTTGCCTGGTTGCCTTAAAGTGGTAGCTGCAGTCAGTGTAAGCCTCCAGAAGTATGAAAACATTGTGATGGGGCATCCTGTAATAGTCATGGTCCCTCACTCAGTTGAGGTATTATTTAACAGAACTAAAACACAGCATTTTACTAATTTAAGACTAACCTGTTATAAACAACAGATTCTTGTTGGAAGCAATGTTGTGCTGAGAAGATGTGAAGTACTGAATCCCAGCACATTGTTACCTATCCCCGAGGGAGAAGAATCTGATTATTTTCAACATGTCTGCCTTGATGTTACAGACCTATGCACCAATCTGAGACCTGACATAAAAGATGAGCCTTTAATAAGTCCAGATTATGTCATATTTGTGGATGGCTCATGCTTGAGAACAAATGAAGACTCCATGAGAGCAGCATATGCAGTCTGCACAATTCAAGAAGTAATAGAAGTTCATGGCTTCAAGGAATTTCTTCAGCGTATGTTGCAGAATCAATTACCCCTACCAGAGCTTGCAGCTTGACAGCACAAATGAGTGTGAAAATATTCACAGTCAGTAAGTATGGATTTGGTGTTGTTCACTGTTTTTGGCAATTGTGGTCCCAGCGAGGTTTTATGACCTCATCCGGTTCGTCCATTGGAACTGGAGAACACATTAAAAAATTTATTGGAAGCTCTACAACTCCCTACTGAAATTGCTGTTGTAAAGTGTGCAGCCCACATGAGTGGCAATAGCTACATTACATTCTGCAACAAGTATGCTGATGAAGTGGCATGTGATTGTGCAATTGTGGCTGCACATTTAACGGCCCATTTACAAATGAAGAGAGAATGGCTTTTCCCTGATGCTAAAGGTGCATGATAAATGGGATGAATTGAGATGAATGCAAGAAAATGCACCAGAGACAGAGAAACAGTGTTGGATCAGTGCAGAATGTGGGATAGACAAGTACAATGTCTGGGTTTCAGTGGATGGAAGACCAGTTTTGCCAGACACTCTGCTATCTTCAGTGACAAGACATTTCCATGGCCCAACTCACCTAGGTAGGGATGCCATGATTTGTACTTTTAAGCAGTTCTGATTTAATTCCAGATTTAGAGCCCAAACAGAAGAATTGTGTCATCAATGTGGAACATGTCAGCAAATTAATGCATGCAAATGAACACACTTTACATTAAGTTATGTAGGCAGATCAGGAATTCCTTGTAGGAGGATGCAAATTGACATCATAGAAATGCCTATTGTCTGCATCTTCTCGGATGGGTAGAAGCTTATCCAACCAGAAGAAAATATAGGCCCTCATTACAACATTGGCGGTAAGTGCTGCTTACCGCCATGCTGACTTCCGCCAACATACCGTGACCGCGGCGGTATACCGCTACAGGTATTATGACCCACACACAGAAATCTACCACTATACAGACACCCACACAAGTCCACCAGCCCAAAGGTCAGTGATTTCCTCGTCAACATTGACCTATTCCCTACACCTCCCCCCATCCTTCACCCTGGGCCAGGGTGGGCAGAACCCAGCCCAGCACCTCAGCCACCCAGTTCACGGCCACTGTGGTCTCTGCAGCTATTGCAGGTGTGAGAGGCTCCAAGGAGGCACCCGTCAGCACGGCCAGTGTGCCAGCACCACCTGCCAAGGCCAAGAAGGGTCCCCCACCTAGCAAGGGCAAGAAGGGTACACCAGCCAGCAAGGGGAAGGAGGCCAACCAGCCAGCAGGGGCAAGACAAAGACACCAGCTGGCATAAGCAAGGAGGCACCACCATCTGCCAAGGGCAGGAAGGGGCACACAACACCAGCCATGGCACTCAGCCGTCCGAGGCTGCAGGTGAAGGCCTGGAGGCTACCACCACCACTGCCAGCTCCGCCACCTGCACCATGGCCAGCACCGCCACCTGCACCACCGCCAGCAGCACCACTGCCAGAAGCAGCAGCCCCAGTGGGCAGCCGTCCGAGGCTGCAGGTGAAGGCATTGAGGCTACCACCACCACTGCCACCTCCATCACCGGCACCGTGGCCAGCACCGCCACCTGCACCGCAGCCAGCACTGCCACCTGCATCACCACCAGCAGCACCACTGCCAGCAGCAGCAGCCCCAGTGGGCAGCCGTCCGAGACTGCAGGTGAAGGCCTGGAGGCTACCACCACCACTGCAAACACCGCCACCTGCAGCACAACTGGCATCCACTGAGCAGGCATCACCACCGGCATTGCAGTGTATAGTGGTGACTACATGGGCTGCAGTGCAGCCTGGCCCCTGCAACACCTGTCGGTGTGACACACAGGTGAGAGACTGTGACTTTGTCCCATCCAGGATGAAGCACACTGGGCACAAGGCCGCCTCCAGAACCAGTGGAAGAAGCCATCCACTCACCCCTTCCATGCCAGGATGAAGCACAGTGGGCACAAGGCCCCCTCCAAAACCAGTGGAAGAAGGCATCCACTCACCCCCTCCTTGCCAGGATGAAGTACACTGGGCACAAGGCCCCCTCCAGAAATAGTGGAAGAAGGTATCCACTCACCCCCTCCTTGCCAGAATGAAACACACTGGAGCACACTGGGCACAAGCCCCCTCCAGAACCAGTGGAAGAAGGCATCCACTCGCCCCCTCCTTGCCAGAATGAAGCACACTGGGTACAAGGCCCCCTCCAGAGCCTGTGAAAGAAGGCATCCACGTAAGAGACTGTGGCCATGCACTCCCCAGGACCAAGCAGTGGGCACACCACCCACTCGAGAGACTGTGTCCTTGCACTCCCCAGGACCAAGCAGTGGGCAAACCACCCACTCGAGAGACTGTGGCTTTGCACTCCCAGGACCAAGCAGGGGGCAAACCACCCACTTGAGAGACTGTGGCTTTGCACTCCCCAGGACCAAACAGTGGGCACACCACCCACTCAAGAGACTGTGGCTTTGCACTTCACAGGACCAAGCAGTGGGCACACCACCTACTCGAGAGACTGTGGCCTTGCACTCTCCAAGTCCAAGCAATGGGCAAAACACCCACTTAAGAGACTGTGGCCTTGCACTCCCCAGCACCAAGCAGTGGGCAAAACACCCACTCAAGAGACTGTGGCTTTGCACTCCCCAGGACTAAGCAGTGGGCACACCACCCACTTGAGCGACTGTGGCTTTGCACTCCCCAGGACCAAGCAGTGGGCAAACCACCAACTTGAGAGACTGTGGCCTTGCACACCCCAGGACCACACAGTGGTCAAACCACCCACTTGAGGGACTGTGGCCTTGCACTCCCCAGGACCAAGCAGTGGGCATGGAGCCCCCTCCAGGCCAGTGGTGTTGTACTGTCTTCCGGCTGAGGTGCGCCCCCATTCCCCGCCCCCCGAGGTGCCTGTGTGTTTTCGACCTGATGCCCCTGCAGTGTTCTCTCCGTATTGAGGCAGGAGTTAAGTGTGGCCTTGGCCTGTGAGTTTTGGCCCAGTGGGCCACGGACATTTTGAGTGGGCATTGTCCCTCCTTTTGTATATATTGTACATACTGTTTTTTGCTTTAAGAACGTATTTCTCAGAATTTCTAATATTACATTCATTTTACTCCATTCCTTTTGTCCTTGTGTTATTCCTGAGGGTTACGGGGTGTATATGTAATGTTGTTGCATGTGTTTGTGTGTATGGTGTTGGGGGTGTTGCGTGTGTGTGTCACTCTCTTTTTCCTGCCCCCTCCCTTGTGTGACAGGTGTAGTACTCACCGTGGTCGTCTTCGCCGGCGTTCGTGTTCCTGGTGTATGAGAAGGTACACTAGTATTGGGAAGAAGTGCAGCTTGGGCTCCATGGCATTGTGGTTCTTCCTTGAGTGTCAAGAGGTGAGTCATTTCCCTTCAGAGTAGTGTTTCCGCCGTGATTTTGAGGGCATTGGTACCGCCTCGGAAAAGCTGGCGGATAGGCATGTTGTAATGCAGTTGGCGGTACATTGTCTTCCGCCTGGCTGTTGGCGGTTACCGCTGCGGTGTTTGTTGCTACCGCCGTGGCGGTCGATGTGTTAAAGTGGCTGTTTGTGTTGGCGGTTTCCGCCGTGGTCATGATTCCAATTTTTTTACCGCCGGCCTGTTGGCAGTATTACCCCGCTTTATCACTGACCGCCAGGGTTGTAATGAGGGTCATAGTCTCACTGTGGCAAACTTACTCTTGAGGCAGTTAGAGCCCAGGTATGGCATGTCTGTCTCTCTAGAGTCAGATTGAGGTACTCACTTTAACAGGGAGATTATAAAAATGTTGCGTGTGCAGCATCTCAAATTGAACAAAATCTCCATTGAAGTTGCCGTCCAGAAGCTTCAGGCAAAGATTGGCAAAGGTTTGTGCTTTCACTTCTCTGAAATGGCCTGATGCTTTGCCTCTTGTTTCGATGAGTCTACAAAGTACACCTGACAGACAAAATGGTTTATCTCCCTATGACATGCTTTTGGGAAGAACCATGAGATTACCTGCCAATCACCAAATGTACTTGTTAATATAACAGATGATATAGTACTTGATTGCTGTAAGGGATTGGCTGATGTGGTACGTTCCGTCTCTCGGCAGGTTGAAGCTGTTACCGCAAATCCAAACCATGAACAGTGTCACAACCTTAATCCTGGTGACTGTATCTTAGTCAAAAAGCATGTGTGAAAGTCCTGTCTAGAGCCACGTTGGGAAGGCCTCTATCAAGTAGTCTTGATTACAAACACAGCAGTTAAATATTCTGGAATCTCAAACTGGGTACACGCTTCACATGCCCAGAGTACAAGAGATACTTATGAAGAAATAGGGGGTCATTACAACATTGGCGGTAAAAGCCACTTACCGATGTGCAGAAGACCGCCAATACACCCCCACGGCTGCGGAATTCCGCCACAGCTATTTTGACACACATCTCGGAATCCGCCGAAATCCAGACACCCACACAAGTCCGCCACACCAAAGGTCAGTGTTAAACTGGCGAAAACAAAACGTCCACCTCCATGCCAACAGAAACACGCCCATGCTATTACGACCCACGAATCCACGTGGCGGTCTTTCAACCGCGGTATTCCATTGGCGGTACACACCGCCGCGCTCAAAATACACACACATCTCCAAAACACCGCCACATTGGACAATTTCAAATACACACACCTGATACACTTACAAACACCACTCCCACACACCCAACACAATATAAAACACAAACCCACATCACCCACAAACACCTACGACCAAAAATTAGTCACGAAGTCCAGAGAGACAGCACAGAATAGAAAATCCCACCACACAGAGGCATACAACACCATCACCCACACAACATCCACGCACAAAACACCACACACCACTACACATCACCACACACATCAACACTGACACCGCCCCACACATCACACACACCACCCCATGTCACGCCAAAGACACCCCCGCTTTTCCGAGGAGGAGCTCCGGGTCATGGTGGAGGAAATCCTAGGGTAGAGCCACAGCTATTTGGCTCACAGGTGCAGCACACATCCCTAGCCAGGAAGATGGAGCTATGGCGCAGAATCGTGGACAGGGTCAACGCTGTGGGACAGCATCCAAGAAATCCGGAGGACATCAGGAAGAGGTGGAACGACCTACGGGGGAAGGTGCATTCAGCGGTCTCCAGGTACAACATCACGGTTCAGCGGACTGGCGGCGGACCCCCACCTCCTCCCCCACAACTAACAACATGGGAGGAGCAAGTCTTGACCATCATGCATCCAGAGGGCCTCGGAGGAGTCGGTGGAGAAATGGACACTGGTAAGTCAAATCTTAACTATCAGATCCCCCACCCTACCTGCATGCTATCACACACTCCCACCCTCACCCCCTCCCCTATCACCCAAACTCCTCACTAATGTACTAAGAACACCAACCACACATCCCAACACCAAGGCCTGCATGACCCAACTAAGCATGGACACCCATCCCTAAAGCATGCTCACTGCACATACCCATAACAACCCCTAACCATCATCACACAAGCCCCCACACAGGAATGCTTGCACTGGGGTACACGCACACCCACCCATTGCACACCATGACACACACACATGCAATAATCATGCTTGGTTCCCCTTGCACAGGCACAGCCCAACACTGACCTTCCACCCTCTGGTAAGACCAGCACAGCACCCACCCAGCGGGCCCAAACCTCCGTACCCAGGACAGGTCAATCAGCTGTGTGTCCACCGCTACAGGGAACCCAGGATAACCCACCACCCCAACAACAACAGGGACCTGGGGGCAGTGGTAGTGGGCACACGGTCCAGGGGACGGAGGCCCAGGAACACAGGGGAACTGGGAGGGCTGCTGTGTGACAAGGGGCGGACAGGCCAAGGGAACCCACTCTCCACGAGGCCCTCTCCTCCATCATGGGAGCATACCACCATTCCCAGGAGACGATGGCGACGGTCCTGGTCAAGTTTCAGGAGACCCAGCGCCTACAGGAGGACCAGTATTTGGGGTTTAGGGAGGAGCTCAGGACCATCAGCTCCGCCTTGGGCAGCATTGTAGGGGTGCTCAAGGACATACAGCAGACCTTGAGGGACACAGTGGCACTCCAAGGGGCCCCTGACACTAGCATGGATGATGAACTGCCCACCACCTCCGCCGGTGCTAGTGGACAGGACGCCCCGCCACAGGACCACCACACCAGCACCCCACCCCCTGCAGACCGACAACCACCACGCAAGCTGAGATCCAGGAACAGGACAGAGCAAGATGGCAAGACCCCCGAAATGAGACCACCCTGATTGTCCTCCCACTGTACCACTTTGTTACCCTGTCCATACTTAAACTGCCCCAGCTCCACTTCCTATGCCCATATGGGCAGTGCACCTGTGAGACTTATAGACTGGACTCTGCCATGGACATTCCTCCACCATCACCCCTCACCATTTTACAACCCCCCTCCATTTTTGAGCACTTAAATAAACACCCTTGAACCACAAAACAATGTTGAGTCAGTCTATGATTTGGTCAAATGTATTATCAATGACAGTGTCAAAAGGTGTTTCTAGTTGTAAAGGCAACATACCTATGTCGCACATCACAAGTCCTTGAAGGATGCATGCAGATGACACACGTTGGTAAGCACACCTGTGAAACCGTACTGGAAAGGAACAACTCAGTTACCAAATAATCCTATGAAATTACACACAGGATAGAGGAAGACGTGTTGCAGTGAATGTAATGGTAAAAATTAACATTTTCTCACCTGTGTGTCACTGGAAATATTGCTGTATGACTGACTCCCTGTTGTCGTTGTCTTCTTCCTCAGCTTCCTCCTCATCACTGTCCACTGGCTCCACAGGCTCCACAGCTGCCACAACACCGTCATCTGGACCATCCTCCTGCAGAAAAGACACCTGGCAGCGCAATGCACGATTGTGAAGCATAGAGCAGGCTATGATGATCTAGCACACCTTCTTTGGTGAGTAGAATAGGGAACCACCTGTCATATGGAGGCACCTGAACCTGGCCTTCAGGAGGCCGAAGGTGCGTTCGATCACCCTCCTAGTCCGCCCAAGGGCCTCATTGTACCGTTCCTCTGCCCTGGTCCTGGGATTCCTCACTGGGGTCAATAGCCAGGACAGGTTGGGGTAACCAGAGTCTCCTAATAGCCACACACGGTGCCTCTGGAGTTGACCCATCATATTAGGGATGCTGCTATTCCGCAGGATGTAGGCGTCATGCACTGAGCCAGGAAACATAGCATTTACCTGAGAGATGTACTGGTCTGCCAAACATACCATCTGTACATTCATGGAATGATAACTCTTCCGGTTCCTGTACACCTGTTCACTCCTGTGGGGGGGGACCAGAGCTACATGGGTGCCATCAATAGCACCTATGATGTTGGGGATATGTCCAAGGGCATAGAAGTCACCTTTCACTGTAGCCAAATCTTCCACCTCAGGGAAAATTATGTATCTCCTTAAGTGTTTCAGCAGGGCAGACAACACTCTGGACAGCACGTTGGAAAACATAGGCTGGGACATCCCTGATGCCATGGCCACTGTTGTCTGAAAAGAGCCACTTGCAAGGAAATGGAGCACTGACAGCACCTGCACATCAGGGGGGATTCCAGTGGGATGGCGGATTGGTGACATCAGGTCTGGCTCCAACTGGGTACATAGTTCCTGGATAGTGGCACGGTCAAACCTGTAGGTGAAGATTAAATGTCGCTCCTCCATTGTCAACAGGTCCACCAGCGGTCGGTACACCGGAGGATTCCGCCATCTTCTCAATTGTCCCAAATGACGGTGCCTAGGAAGGACAACAGCAACCACAGAGTCAACTTTTTTCCAGGTATGTACCCACAGTTACACAGAACATGACACCAAACACAAAACCCTTCCTGTATGTGTGTGGAGTGTAGGCCTAGCTATGTGTGACGCAGAAGTAAATGAAGCCATGTGGGCCCCTGAAATGGTGGCAGCCTGACCTCTAAACTGGGACAATGGGATTGTGGGGTAACTGCGTTGCCGTTGCACACCGTCGCGTTAGGCGGTCATAGACCGCGGCCCAATGCTGCATTGGTTAACATTGGACCCTATGGGTCCCAGAAGCCAATGAACAAGTGCGCCGCCAGTGATGATACGCACTGCCGCGGACGTCACCGCCGCGGACGTCACTGCCATTTTCTATCTGTTCAATCACTAGATACCTGATCTTCGACAGGAGAGGACCTACACTGCAAGTGCTGCTGTGACCTCGGTCTGCAAGCGACGATGGCTGCTGCGTCTGGGGAAAGGGCCCCTGCCTTCACTGCTCAGGAGTTGGAGAAACTAGTAGAAGGGGTCCTCCCCCAGTACATGCTACTCTACCGTCCTCCAGACCAACAGGTTAGTACACAGGTAGCACGTTGTATGGGCTAGGCCTGGGTGGAGAGGGCTGGTTGTAAGAGGGAAGGGGGAAGAGTTCAGGGAACATTAATGCATGTGAATGAATGTGCCACATGGCTAGGGTAGGGAGGGGGGACACTCACATCGACGGTGCAGTTGGTAATGACTTCTCTTCTTCCCTTTTGCATGTCATGTAGGTCAGCGCCCACCAGAAGAAGGACATCTGGCGTGCCATCGCCAAGGACGTCCGGACCCTGGGGGTCCACCAGAGACGGGGCACCCACTGCCGGATAAGATGGGAGGACATTCACCGCTGCAGCAAGAAGACGGTGGAGGCTCAGCTGGGGATGGCCTCCAAACGTGGGAGGTGTGCCCGTCGCACCATGACCCCCCTGATGTTCCGGATCCTGGCGGTGGCCTACCCGGAGTTGGATGGGCGCTTGAGGGCATCACAGCAGACACAAGGGGGTGAGTACAACCTCATTCTGGGTACTTGGCGCGCAGTGGAGGGGCTGGCTGAAGGAGGAGGGCTGTGGGTATACCTAGGCCAGGCAGAAATACGTAGCCTAGGCCCCTCCGTAATGCAGGCCATGTGGCACTCTACCCCACCGCAGTAGAGTGCCAAGTACAGGTATACATGCCCCTGTGGCATCCGTGTGTGCAGATGTCCACCATAGCCATGTAGGCCAGATCCCAGAAATTGCATCTGTAGAGGCCAGGAGCACAGCGTAGTGAAGGGGGCTGCTGTGTCTGTATTGTCCGCCAACAGTAGCGATATGCCAAGCACTCAACCTGTCTTTCTTCTGTCCCCCCCCCCCTTTTGTGCTCTCCCTGTTCTTTTGTGCATCAGCATCATCAGGCGGAGGTACAGTGGCACCGGAGCACGAGGCAGCTGCATCCCACATGGCCATGGAGGGCCACACCACGGACTCAGAATGCACCAGTGGGACGGAGGGCAAGGGGAGCTTCACGTCGGCCATCGGATCACCAACCAGCGACACGGACTCGTCCGCCGATGGGAGCTCCCTTGTGGTGGCGGCACCATCTGTGCGCCCCACTTCTACAGGTACAGCTGCCACCTCCCCTACCAGCACCGCCCTCCCAGCAGCCCCTCAGCGTTCACCCCATGCCCGCTCACCCAGGAGGCTGGGCATCACCTTCGCCCCAGGCACCTCAGGCCCTGCCCCAGTCACCTCTGCTGCCCTCAGTGAGGAGGCCATTGACCTCCTCAGGTCACTCACTGTTGGGCAGTCTACCATTGTGAATGCCATCCAGGGTGTAGAAAGGGAGTTGCAACACGGTAATGCATTCCTGGAGGGAATTCATTCTGGTCAGGCTGTCCTTCAGCGAACCCTGCAATCTCTGGCCTCAGCACTGATGGCAGCCATTGTCCCTGTGTCTAGCCTCCCCCCTCCAACCTCCTCCACCCAGACCCAATCCCCTGTACCCCAGCCCATCCCAAGCACACCATCAGACCAGCATGCACACACCTCAACACACAAAAGTAGCTCAGGCTAACATAGACACCACACATCCCACAGGCACTCACACAAGCATCGCACACATACAGACACAGCAACATCCACTGCCTCCACTGTGTCCCCCTCCTCATCGTCTCCCTCCTCCCTCCCAGTGTCATCCACACTCTCACCTGCATGCACTACATCTACAGGCACCAGGACTCGCACCAGAACACCCAGCACCACACCCCGCTCACCTGCAATCACCACCTCCACTCCCATTTACACGTTCCCTGTGTCCTCTCCCAGTGTGTCTGTGACACCCCCTCCCAAGGTACACAAACACGGGCACCCACACACCCAACATCCAACCTCACGACAGCCTCCAGTACCTGCACCTGCACCCAAAACACCTAAAGTGACACCTCCTACAACCCCCTCCTCTTCCTCCCAGACCCCCTCCAGCTACCCATCCCAGTGTTCGTCAGAAACTGTCCCTTTGCAAAGTTGACCTTTTTGTCCCCACCCCCACCCCTCCAATTCATCAGTCCCGTTGTAGCGCCTCAGCCAAAAAGCCTCCAGTACTAGTGGTGCGTGTTCAAGGTGTGTGGAGTGCACCGGCCAGCAGGGCAGGCAGTGTGACACGGAGCCAAGGCACTGCCAGTCCACCCCCTGTAAAGGCTCTGAAGTTGGAAAGTGGCCGACGGGACCGTGCGAAGACTCCTGGAGGCAAAACAACTCACAGGGGTCCCAGGGGGATTGCAGAGTCAGCTGTGACTCCTCCAAAGGTGGGGAAGGGCCAGAAGAAGTCAGCACAGCCTGGTGTGAGCATCCCGGCGGAGAAGGGCGGCATCCTTCCCGGCGGCCGGGACACCACCGCCAGCACCGTCGTCACTGGTCAGGAGACCACCGCCGGAGTCAGTGCCCAGGAGGGCCCAAGTATCGTCACTGGTCAGGAGACCACCGCAGGAGTCAGTGCCAAGGAGGCCCAAGTATCGTCACTGGTCAGGAGACCACCGCCGGAGTCAGTGCCCAGGAGGGCCCAAGTATCGTCACTGGTCAGGAGACCACCACCACCGCCGGAGTCAGTGCCCAGGAGGGTCCAAGTATAGTCACTGGTCAGGAGACCACCGCCAGAGTCATTGCCCAGAAGGGCCCCGGCAGCCACAGCCCCGCTGGGCAATGAGGGACCGTCATGCCACACACCAATGCCCAGTCCAGAGAACGTTATGCCACACACCAATGCCCAGTCCAGAGACCGCCATGGCAAAGCACAGCTGAACAGTCCAGAACCGCCATGGCAAAGCACCGCTGAACAGTCCAGAGACCGCCATGGCAAAGCACCGCTGAACAGTCCAGAGACCGCCATGGCAAAGCACCGCTGAACAGTCCACAGACCGCCATGGCAAAGCACTGCTGAACAGTCCAGAACCGCCATGGCAAAGCACCGCTGAACAGTCCAGAGACCGCCATGGCAAAGCACCGCTGAACAGTCCAGAACCGCCATGGCAAAGCACTGCTGAACAGTCCAGAACCGCCATGGCAAAGCACCGCTGAACAGTCCAGAACCGCCATGGCAAATCACTGCTGAACAGTTCAGAGACCGCCATGGCAAAGCACGGCTGAACAGGGCATGCACCGCTGAACAGGGGAAGCACCGCTGAACAGGGCATGCACCGCTGAAGAAGGAAAAGACTGCCACATCAAGCATCGTTATCCCATGTGCAGCTGGGACAGTGACGGGACAGGAACTGTCACGGGGAGACTAATCCAGTCTGGGCACCAGTCCCCTTCCAGAACCAGTGCAGAGATCCATCCACTCTGTCTGACCTTCACAGGATGAAGCACTCTGGGCACCAGTCCCCCTCCAGAACCAGTGGAGGCTGTTATCTACTTGAGAGACTGTGGCTTTGCACTCCCAGGATGGTCCAGTGGGCAAACCACCCACTGTAGAGACTTGAGAGACTGTGGCTTTGCACTTCCCAGGATGGTTCAGTGGGCAAACCACCCACTGTAGAGACTTGAGAGACTGTGGCTTTGCACTCCCCAGGATGGTCCAGTGGGCAAACCACCCACTGTAGAGACTTGAGAGACTGTGGCTTTGTACTCCCCAGGATGGTCCAGTGGGCAAACCACCCACTGTAGAGACTTGGGAGACTGTGGCTTTGCACTCCCCAGGATGGTCCAGTGGGTAACCCACCCACTGTATAGACTTGAGACTGTGGCTTTGCACTCCCCAGGATGGTCCAGTGGGCAACTCACCCACTGTAGAGACTTGAGAGACTGTGGCTTTGCACTCCCCAGGATGGTCCAGTGGGCAACCCACCCACTGTAGAGACTTGAGAGACTGTGGCTTTGCACTCCCCAGGATGGTCCAGTGGACAACCCACCCACTCTAGAGACTTGAGAGACTGTGGCTTTGCACTCCCCAGGATGGTCCAGTGGGCAAACCACCCGCTGTAGAGACTTGAGAGACTAGACTGTGTCTTTGCACTCCCCAGGATACATCAATGGGCATGGAGCCCCGTTGTGGATCTGGCTTTGCACTCATCCGGCTGAGGTGCCCCCTCTTCCCTTCCCCCTGAGGTGCCTGTTGTATTTCTCTCTGATGCCCCGGCAGTGTTCTCTCCGTTTGTGGACAGGTATCTTGTGTGGGCCTGGCCCATGCATTTTTGGACTAGTGGTGCACGGACATTGATATGTGCATATCTGCACTACTTCTCGTAATGTATATACTTTTGAAAGATTTTATAATATATCTGTATATATTTGAGACATGTACATTGATACATTACAATGTTTGAACTGGTTTCGTTTTGTCTTTGCATTCTTCCGGGGGGGTTGTGGGTTGTTACTGTGATGTTTCTAAATGCATTGGTGTGTGTGTTGTAATATGTGAGGGTGGGGGTGGGGGTGTTGCGTGTGTGTCCCCCTGACTTATGCCTCCTCCCTTCCCTATGTCGTAGGTGCAGTACTCACTGTTGTCTTCGCCGGCGCTGGTCTTCGTAGATGAGTAGGAGTACAAGGGCCGGTAGGATTTGTAATTCCGGCTACATGGTGTCCTCCTTCCTCGTGGGATGTGTTCAGGTGAGCGTTTTCCCATTGCAGAAACTGTTTCCGACGTGTTTTTATCCACGGTGAATCCACCGCGGAAAAGGTGGCGGATTGGCGGGTTGTGATACTATGGGCGGTACATTGTCTTCCGCCTGTCTGTTGGCGGTGACCGCCGCGCTGCTTGTCTGTACCGCCGTGTCGGGCGGTGTGTTAAAGTGGCTGTCTTTGTTGGCAGTTTCCACCAGGGTCATGATTCCCTTTTTTTCTCCGCCGGCCTGTTTGCGGTATTACCGCACCTTTAACACCGTCCGCCAGGGTTGTAATGACCCCCAGAGTGTTCTATGAAGCAGAACCAAGAGCCCTGGTGAATGTACCACTGCATGTTGTATGAGAACAGACTCAAGAAAGAAAAGTCTATAATCAGAGGTAGCAAGAAGAAGTAAGGGGTGAAGAACCTCTGACAGGTGAAGAAGTCTAACGGCTGGACCACTCTTAGAGTGTCATTGAGATGAACTGGTAACATGATCTGATGAAGTGAATTCTAAAATTGTTCTGGAACTAGCAGAGAATCTTGATGATCCAGGAGAAGGAACAAGTTCTAGAATAGAAACCAGAAGTGATCCACATAACGAAAGAAGGCCAAAGGCTTACAGAAGAAAGGAATCAAGATTGAGGTGGTCATTATGAGTTTGGCGGTCCTAGGACCGCCATGGTGGCGATGGCTGTTGCACCGCTGGTGGCCCGGCGGAGAAGAACACCTTATCATGAGCATGGTGGTGTTCCTAACAGAACGCAGCCAAATCACCACCAGTACCGCCAGTGCGGACAGACCGTTACGGCCGGGGGCCGGCGTCTTCAGGCCGGCGGAGACCATGTTTCTGACGACCATATTACAAGGTTGCACACCGCCAGAATTTCTTGGGCGGTCTCACTGCCCCAAAAAGCCTGGTAGAAACCAACAACGTAAAGGGAGACACACCTTCAGGAACTCAGACACGTCCGCAGCCACCATGAAACCAGAACTTGAAGTCTTACCACTGCTCCTTCTGGCCATACAACTCCAGAACCAGTGACGAAGACAACCCCCTTAAGTACACCCACCTAGCACACACTGGAGGGAAGGCGATCAGTACACACTCACACACAACACACTACCCTGGCACGGCTAGCCACGGTCACACACACACAAACATACACCCGTACCAATACACACCAAACCAACATACATGTGCGATTCACACATCACATTGCACACACACACCACCGGCACTGTCAAACACATCTACACACAACACCACCGAGTCACACAATGACAACACCATCGTAACCACACAAATGGATTAGCAAAGAGGCACACCGCACACTTTCACAGGACACGTGAAGGCAGCGACACGTAACAACAGCGCACACCCAATACAAACAATAACACTGCCAAACGACGTGTCTGAATACACGCCACATCCACCCAACGCACGAAGTACATCACAGATGCATCACAACACACACACCACTACCACACAATGCCATACAACACCAACACAACATATCACAAGTCCACAGCACAACTCACCCACACAACTCATGCTGACACACAAACACATCACATACACTGAAGACACACACTAAATCACACATATATAACACATACATGTGGAAGGAAAGGCAGGACAAGTTTGTAACCATTGACACAAATAGTTAAGTGGTGCAGATATAATAAATATATATAAAATTATGCTAAAAAATCCAATATACAAAATGCGGCTACTGACCAGTCCAATTGTTGACAGTGCCCCAGGCACACTGGGCAATGTCTCTGGGCCCAACTGGACTCCTGACTGCATAGTGGCCTCCACATGGCAGGGGCATCAATGGGACAGTACCAGGGTGGTCATGGAGGACTGGGAGGTGGAAGGAATTGTTTTGGGAAAGGTAGCAGGGTGCTTGGGGGAAACATGACTGGGTCAGTGGGAGGGAATAGAGCAAACTCATAGAAGAATCTTTTTTAGGGACACAAGGGCAGTCATGGGAAAAACATTTGGGAGTGGAGGGAGAGGGAGTGCTTGAGAGATGTGTATGTGTATGTGACTTGGGTGCTGGTGCATAGGTGGATGCTATGTGTGTATTGGGTGTCTGGTGGGTGGGTGAGTGTGGGTGTTTAGGTGTATTAGGAGGAGGGAGAGGAGATGCAGGAAGATGCCAGGGTGGATATGTGAGTGTCTGTTGGGGTGGTGTCTGCAGGTAAGGCGGATGTTCTGCAGGTAAGGCGGATGTTCTGCATGTGGGGGTATTGGTACTCATGGTGAGTGTGCATGTGGTGTATGGGGTAGATGTATTGGGGTCTGCTATTGTGGAGATGGTGGGCATGAGGAGACTGGTGGCTGGATCCGGGCGTGTTGATGTGGTGAAAGCAGATTTGAGTCTTGTAGTGTCTATGAGGGAGGAGGTGGTGGGTAGTCTGTGTAGGGAGTGGATCGTGTTGTGTCTGCATGTGTGTTTTGTCTGTGTGCATGACGGTGGTGTGACTTGTGGTGCCTGTGTTTTTCCATGCAAACTGTCTGTTGAGGTGGATGAATGGCGGTCTGACTGTGTGCTCTGGATGGGTGTGGGGAGAGGTGTGTGGGATTGGGCATAGGTAGTAAGAGGGGGTGGAAGATGAAGGGACACTGGCTGTCATCAACAAGGAGGCCAAAGCCTGAAACGATCTCTGCAGGCCAGTCAGGGCACCCTGAATGCCTTCCAGGTAGGGATTCGTCTGTTGAATCTGGATGGCATTCACTATGGTTGTCTGTCCAGCAGAGATGGACCTCAGGAGGGCAATAGCCTCCTCATTGAGAGCAGCAGGGCCAACTTGGGCAGAGGTGCCTGCGGTGAAGGAGACGCCACACTCCTGGGTGAGCGGGCACAGGCAACTGGGTGGGGAGATAAAAGGAGGGCGGTACTGATTAAGAGGGTGGCAGACACAGATGTTGTTGGGCTGGTTTCAGATGTGTCAGCCACCACCATGGAGTGTCCATTGGAGGAGGAATCGGAAGAGGATATTGTTGATCTGGTATCCCCTGTGGCACTCCCCTCGCCCTCCGTCCCACTGGTCCCCTCGGCTCCTGGGTCCCAAGGGCTGCAGCTTCCCCACTCACCGGTGCCCTTTGCCTGAAGATGCTGATGCACACAAAGATAGAGGAGGAGAGAGAGGGAGTGTAGGAGGTTGGCACTCAATGTAGTGTGCAAAACTAGGCACACTGAGTAGGGGGTTCAGGCAACCACATGTTGGATTCCAGAGGCAAAAATCAGACCACCTTACGCTCCAATTTTTGAGTTAGCTTGGTCGAGCCGTTAGGCCAATCTAAGAGGAGTACTAAGCTTTTGTTGTACTCACAGCATCGATCATGCACCACACATAATCAAGGAATAACTCAAGACCAATTTGATAAAAATGCTTCAGATTTGTACATAATTTTTGAGACCAAGATAAAGATACGTTAAGTACTTTTTGAGTTTTGATTTTTCAAAGTTTTAATAACGTTAGTCTTTCTGTGGGTAATTACGCACAAAAGGAATCAATAGGCAGGCACTTTTAAAAAAATGCATTACAAATCATACAGTTGGGTTACCAGTTTCTTCTTTTGCAGGATGTCGAAGCAGTAGGTGGGCACGCTGTGCAAGCTAGAGAGCCTCAGGAAGCTCCCGGTTACGGCGAGAACAGAGATGAAAAGTCGCTTGGCACAGGCACAGGGCCGCTTGGAGGGGCAACCTGGAAAAGGAGATGGTTTGCAGATTTAAAGGTGGTGTCTTGGGGTCCCCTTGGGCTGTCGAGGTCGCAAGGGGTTAGGGACCCATAGAACACAGCTGGTTCCCCGTTGCAAGGTGTACGGCAGGCAAATGCAGGGCGAGTTGGTGATCCAGGAGCTGTGCGCAATGGAGCCCTTTGGAGCTTGAGGTAAGGTTGTTTGAGGGAGGCTCACAGGACAATGGTGGCACTCTGGTGGGAAGCCCAGGGTGTTCCTGAAGTCCCTCAACTGGGGTTTCCTCCTGGTCCAGTTGCAGCTGAGGGGAGCTACTTTACTTGGGTTTCAATGTCCACTGAGCAGGGTCTTGGATCCCCTTCTGATGCAGCAGGTCCTCAGTTCTCTTGCTGTGGTCTTCCTTGGGCCTGTCTTCTTCTTTATCTTTTTTAATCTAAAATCTTGGTCTAGGGATGCCCACTAAATACTGAATTTAGTAGAAGTTTTAGGGGGAACCTGGTAGTGTTCAATGGGACATTTACCTTTGGGTGGCTACACCCACCATAGTGATCACCTCCTGTGGAAAGGGTCACTGCCCTAAACCTAATTGGCTATTTTCCTCTATTCCAAGATGGAGGAAACTGAATTTGAGGGTCCACCTCGCAGGCAACACCTTAGGTGTGGTGTATGCCAGGTGAGATCACTCCTCCTACCCTTTGTTAGGTTTCCCACCTTTGCTCCCACCAAAAGTGGGGATTTGCAAAGCGGGATGCCAGCTGTTGCTAGTAGCCGTGTTGGGGGGCGCGTCTCAAGTGCGGTAAGTCCTTTGAAGCTCACTGCCAGGACAGTGTACATTCCTGAGGGAGAGGGTGCTACCTCCTTCACCAAGAAATGGCATTGTCTTACAAACCAGAGAGGCTGGCCCCTCCCCCAATGTTAGTATATTGGCAGTCTGGAGGTGGCAACTTGATAAGACCAGTCAGCAACCATGCCAGGTTAGTTTAGCTTTTGCAGGGGGCACCTCTAAGGTGACCTCTGGGTACCTTTAGGGATAAATCCAATCCTGGCCCCAATTTTGATTTATCATTCTGAGTTGTTTGATACCAAACAATCCAGGGTTCAGAGTGGCCATCATGTAACTCGTGTTGACCAGTGTCCAGCACATGTATCAAAATGACTGCTCTGTTCACTCACTATCTCCTAGGTTTGGCACAGACACAGTGGGGACATATTGGTCATGCATCTATGCCCTCACATATAGTATGGATCACCCTGCCTTAGGGCTGTAAGGCCTGTGAGAGGGGTTCATTGTCCTTAGTAAATGCAGTGTAGAGTGGATAGGGTACACAGGCAGTGCGCCACGTTGAGTTTGTATTTTAGGTTTGCACCAGGACATTCAGCCTGCAATGGCAGAGCGGGGGGCATCTCAATGCAAGGCTCTAGAGGGTGGCACGATCAGTGATGCTGCCCCCAGGGGCCTACCCATAGTACCCCTGCCCTGGGTACATAGGTACCCACTTACTAGGGACTTATAGTGGTAGTTAAGGGTGTATCTAATTGTACCGATGTATCATAACAGATTTAGGGAAAGAGCTCTGGCCCAGGGAACCTGGTTAGCAGGGGCCCTGGGTACTACAATTGTAGAACACATCAACATCATGCAAAAAGTGGGGGGATAACCATGTAAAAAAGAGTCCCTCTCTCACAGGGAGGGTTGGAGAGAAAGAAAGGGTGCAATGGGTCAATATTTACCCATCATTCACACAGAGTGACAACTTACAAATCTGCTGGTATACCATGGCATTTCATCCCTCTACATTGACATGCACATCTGGGTGAAATCATAGAGGAAACAGAAGCTATGCACTGAAAACCTACTATTGTGGAAACACTGGCACTCTGACTTGATGAAGGGTCATACAATGCACAATAGCACAGTACCTGCCACACTACCATGGTCGATTACATAGACATACCCTCTACTCCTTACTCAAATGATTCCTGCATGACAAGGTAGCATGACCAACAAATCCATAAACAATGTGGCTAGCAATGTATTGCCCCCCTGCAGCCATCTTCACCTACGGTATGAGGCAGCTGATTGAGAACTTACCCATTTCCTCTGTCATAGTGGCAGGCTATTACTGATGGCAATGCCCTGACACCTCAGGTATACTGATGCTAAGAGAAGGAGCTGGTCACTCAAAAGATGTGTAATGTGTCCAGACAAACTCAAACATGAGAGTAAGTCCCCTCATGAGTCACTGACTGCATGGTATTGGCACACATAATCAAGACAAATCCTGCCAGGGTGGCTCATACCCATAGCCAATGTGCAACTACCAATTATCTACACTACATCTTACCACTAGTAGGCTACCCAAACTCATACATGCCTACAATTAGCATGTTGTGAGTGTGTACTTACCCCTTTGTGGATGCTGAGCTGCCCTCAAGCGCCCATCCACATCAGGGTAGGCCCCTGCCAAAATGTGGGCCATTAGGTGGTTCAGGGTCTGATGGGCTCCCTTCCCTCATTGGGAGGATGTCCCTAGCTGGGCCTCAGCGATCTTATTGGCCCAGCATTTCAGGTCCTCCCACCGATTTCTGCAGTGGGTGCTCCACTGGACATGGACCCCCAGGGTCCACACTTGCTTGGTGATGGCACGTCAAATCCCCTTCTGATGGACGCTGACCTGCATGGGTGAGGCAGGCAGAAGGAGAAAGTCTTGTAGAGTGGCATCACAGCAACAGCAGTGGACTTCACACATCAGACACATCTCATGAACACACAAATGTGCATGTGCGTCACTAACGCACCAACTCTTTTGCCATCTGCATACATTCACTATGTGTGCGTCATCCCTATGCCTTTCAAACCCACACACATCACTATCAGACAGGACAGGAACACTTGACTCACCTGCTGCTCTGGTGCCCCATACAACAGTCCATACAGGGGTAGGACCCTGTCGACTATCTTCACCAGCTCCTCCTGTGTGAAGGCAGGGGCCCTATCTCCTGCAGGATGTGACATAATGGTTTCCAGAGACAAAACACAGCAGCTCACGCAGTGGAAGTCTTGCTTGCATGAGTGTCCGGAGTCAAGTGAGCTATGCAATAAAATAAGGCGGTCACGTCCACCGCATACATTACCTTACTGATGGCGGTGATCATTATTGGCCCGGGTCTCCCATAGGCAACAATGTTAGCCAAAGAAGAGTTCTACAGCGGTTGAGACTACCTACCGCGATGAGTACTAATGCTGGCAGAATTAGGTCACTTCCATCTTTCCTGTGCTTGCAGGACAGGCGGCTGCCATTTTACATGTATGTAGTGAATTGTAGGTAAATAATAAGTGTGTCATGTATGTTTTTAGTGACGTGCATAGATTAACTATGTTCACACATCAAAACATGGTTCACAAATGTGACATTCATGGATAGTGTAGTTGGATGTACAGATAACTATAACATAACATGTGCAGTCACTTGCTGGATCATGGACGGGGTAACAATATCTATATGTTCAAATTTCACATACACCTTATTACTTGTGAGAATAGGGTGTTGTTACATGGAAGTGTCATATGTGTTGTGTGTGCCAAGCTGTCTGTCTGGGGCTGCTGTCTGTCTGGGGCTGCAACTGTCATCAACAATGACATACACGGTCAGTCTACATGTCTAAATGGATTCAGTGTACTTCAGTGTTATGTCCCCAGTACTCTTGTGTGCTACATGTCTAGTGTTCGGTGGCTTGTGAACTGTCAACATCAACTTGTGGCTACTCCTCTCTCCTATTTCTAGATTCGGTGCAATGGTGAGAATGAGACATGCACCTGTGTACCGGACCCTAGTCGATCTTGCTATCCTGGAAGAAAGACACATCAGACAGACCTATCATCTGAACCGTCAGACCATCATGGAACTGAACTGTGTACCCAGTTGGAGCCAGATCTCTTGGCTGCCATACGTAATCCCTATGCCATCCCTCCAACAGTACAGGTGTTGTCTGTGCTACATTTCCTTGCCTCAGGCTCATTCCAGATTACAGTGGGCTTGGCAGAAGGGATGTCACCACCCATGTTCAGTCATGTGTTAAGGATGTACCGTGTGCTTTACTCAAACATCTGGACAGCTACATCAGGTTCCCCCCAACGTGCATATTTGCCCACTGTTAAAGCTGACTTTTATGACATGGCACATATCCCTCATGTGATGGGGCCATAGATGGCACCCACATTGCTTCGGTTCCTCCCAGAGGCAATGAACAATTGTACAGGAACAGGGAAATCTTTTACTCCACAAATGTCCAGGTGGTGTGTCTCGCTGACCAGTATATCTCCCAGGTGATTGCCAAGTTTCCTGGTTCTGTGCGTGACTCCTACATTCTGAGGGATCGCAATGTCCCACACATGATGGCACAACTACAGAGAGAGGGCCTGGCTCATTGGTATGTATCCAATTGTATGTATGCATCTGTTATCTCACCTCTCTTCACATTCTGCCCTCTGTCTCTACCGGTATTGTGATGGGTCCAACCTTCGTGCACACAGGTGACTCTGGTTATCCTAACCTATCCTGGCTGCTGACACCAGTGAGATACCCGACCACAGTTTCAATGAGGCCCATGGCAGGACAAGGCGTGTCATCGAGAGGACCTCTGTGTCTACACGTCTCAGGAGGTGCACTGCTTTACAGACCACTAAGCGTCTGCCAGATCGCTGTTGCCTGCTGCATGCTACACAATCTAGCCCTGAGACATCACATCACATTACTGGATGTTGAGTAGGTGGCAGCTGGACCAGTGGCTGATGATGATGACATAGACAGTGATGAGGAGGCAGAGGATGAGGATGCAGCTGACACTAGAACAGAGTTGATCCAACAATACTTCCAATTAAATATAGGTATGTGTTCATTATGTTGTATGTGAACTGTATTGCTGTCTGCCTTGTGACATTGCTCCTCCTGATGTGTGCCACCAGTGGAGGTATCAAGTGCAGCTATCCCACTGTGTAGGTTTGGGAGAAACATGTTGGCCATCAGGGGAGGTGTTACTGTTCTGATATCAGAGCTATTTTTACTATGCTGTAGTTAAGCGTCGCATCTGGAATGACTTTGGCATGTGTTGTATGTTCCCTGTACTGTTATGTCATCTGCAATTGGACTGCCACACAAATTGTTGTTATCAGTATTGCTACCTATCCTCATTGTACACAATGGACGATAATGGAACATACCTTGTACTGACAGTGGAACTTGCCTTTAGTAGAGTAACGTCAGCTGTGAGGGATGGACCATTGGGAATGCATGTCAGGTAAATGTGGGTCTGCCATGGTAATATGTGTTAACATTCCGCTTGCCTACTCGCACTAGGGAGCTTGACCATGTACTGCATGTGTCTTGAGTGTGCAACATTGACTTCTATCATGAGGGTTGTCCCTGTCTTGGTCTATTTTTATGTCTGTTGGGTGGTGCTACTCTGGTTCCTGGCTTGACTGGTGGCTACCTTGACACAATATTTCAGAATATGTCTGCTCTACTGTCATACACCTTGCACATTGCTCCCCCTTCTGTCCATCTTAAAACTTCTAATGGTCAATGTGTTAACTGTAATTACATATTGTACAACAGTAAATCTTACTTGTTTCAATAAAGACAGGTAGCCAGTAGCTCTGCTCAATGGTGTTTATTGTGATTCACAAGTGCAATGGGTGACAAGTGGGGTCATGGTGGATGACATCGTCAGAGATGTGGGACCAGCTGTAGGTAGTCCAGGTCCAGTATCCAAGGGGCCATGGGAAAATGGAAAAATGACAGTGGACAGTCAACAGGGTGTCTCATTGGCATTCAAGGGAGAATGTTCAGAAGAGGCTCACTTCCTGGCAGTGGTTTTGGTCTTGGCATCAAGTCCTGCAGGATGTCTGGATGAAGGACCCAGTTTGCGTGGGGGTCCCTCAGCTATAGAGGGAGGAGTGACGGTGGTCTGCAGGTCGTCTGACAGAGCTCCATTCCACTAACTTTGGCAGAAGTGGATGGCTCAGTTGGTATGTGGATAGTAGAAAGGGTCTGCTGGTGGGTGAAGGACGCACACAGGATGGTAGTAAGTTCCTTGAGCACCCCTGCTATAGAGGCCGTGGTGCCATTGTGAGCCTGCCACTGCTGCATGACCTCCTGGTGGTATTCCGTCTGCTGGCTCTGATTCTCCTGCAAGGTTGAGAGAATCTGTCACATTTTGTCCTGGGAGTGCTGGTATGCTTCCAGGACTTTAGAGATGGCCTCCTGGCCAGTCGTTTCCCTTGGGGGGGGCATCATTTGGCCTACAGGTGCACTTCCACTGCCCCTGCCCCCGGGGCCTGTGCCCCTGGCTCAGTGTGCCCACTCCCAGTTGCACCAGAACTTTCATTGTCTTGGGTGTGAGGGGTTGACTCTGGTCCCTGTACTGTGGGGTACACTGTTGATTGTACAGTCCTTGGAACACAGTTTTGGGATGAGGGATTGGCTGTCCTGTTGTTGCCACTTTGGTGAGATGTGGGCAGGGTGGGGCGGGTGGCGGTGGACTGACCAGTTGTCCCAGATGGGCCAGGTAAGTTGTCATAAACCAGACATCCACTGGGGCATTCATCCTGTGGAGGGCTGGCTGTCTCTGGCATCCTCTGTAGGGTGGCAGTGGTACCTGTGAATGGAGAGGGAGAGAGTTACATTGTGGTGGTGTACTTGTTAGTTTCATAGTCTGATGCATACACTGGCTTGACTTGCTTCCCAGTGATGGCAATGGCAGGTGCAGCACTGCAGACACTGTTTGTGGGAAATGGATTGTGACATTTTTACATGTTCCATTGAGGGTAGTGGATACCATTCCTGTCATTGCCATGTAGTAGTACGCAGTTGAAACATTCAGTATGAGTAGCATGTGCGATGGTTTGACATGCAGGTGTTCTACTGTGAGGTGGGAATGGCATCTTTTCATGTGTAGGGAGTTATGCATTGTGGGAGCTGTGGTGCTTACCTTTGTGAGTGCCATCCGTGCACTAGGGAGGGACTGTGTGGGGATAGTGGGAGTTGGGTGGTGTGGCATGCAGGGGAGAAGCATCAGGTGATTGGGGGTGAGGGGCAGAAGTGTGAGTTCGGGTGCATTCTGGAGTGATTAGGTGGTGGGGACACATGCTGTGCTGGAGTCGTTGGTGCCCAGGGAAGTGTTGTTGACTTACCAGAGCCCAGTCCTCCAGTTATTCCAGTCAGGCACTCTGGATGCATGATGTCAAAGACCTTCTCCTCCCACAATGTGAACTCTGGGGGAAGAGGTGGGGGGGGGGCACCACAAGTCTTGTTGATGGCAATCTGGTGTCATGAAGCCATGGAACGCACCTTCCCCCAAAATGTCGTTCCACCTCTTTCTGATGTCCTCCTTTGTGCGTGGATGGGTGCCCACTGAGTTGACCCTGTCAACTATCCTCTGCCATAACTCAATTTTCCTGGCTATAGATGTTTGCTGCACATGTGGTCCCAACAGTTGTGGCTTTACCCTGATGATTTCATCCACCATGACCCTCAACTCTTTGTCTGTGAATCATGGGTGCTTTTTTGAGGGGGGACATGGTGGTAATGATGTGGTTTGCGGGGGATGTTGTGTGCAAGGGTGGGGTGTTTGGGGCTTGATGGGGTGTGGGTGGTGCTTAGTTTGGTGTGCTCGTGTGTTGTGGTGTTTGTGTGCAGTTGTGATGTGTATATAGTGTTGATGGTGCAGTTGTATGCTGTGTGCTGCGTGTGAAGTATATAAGTGGTAGGTGATTGGTGTGTGGGTCCTCGCTGTCAGTCTGTGGTTGTAGTTGCAATGTATTGTGGGTATGTGCCTCAGGTGTGGGGTATTTATACTGTCCAATATGGTGTTGGGTTCTGGTGGAGTTGATCATTTGAGCGTGGCTGCTCGCACCACCAATGGTTTTCCGCCATGTAATGACCGCTGTGCTGAATTTTGGATTGTGGTATGGAGGGCAGGATGTTGTCGTCGTGGTAGGGCTGGTGGTGGGACCTCCTCTCTTCCTCATTCGGGCAGCCTGGCGTGTCGGATTTGTGGCTTATTTTTGGCGGTCTACAGTATGTGACTCGTAATACTGCGGTCAGGATACCACCATCACATCAGGTATTTTGGCAGCTGCCAGCACAGAGGTCTTCCAAAAAGACCGTGAAACTCGTAATGAGGGTCTGAGTGTTTCAGTTGAATCAATACTACTGACCATCAGAAAAGAAGCAGAGTCAAGTAGTATAAGTGACACAGAAGAAGAATCAAACACACTCAGAAGATCAAAAAGATCTAGAGTACCTTGTTGAAGATATTAGTCACCAGAATGGACATATTATTTGAGTCATGTTTTGAAATTTCCAATTTCCCAACTGCTTGATTGTAGGAAGGAACTGCCAGAGCCACCTTGAAAGTCCTTCACTACTAAAGAACTATTGATCTGAAAATGAAAAAAATGAGAAATAAAAGACTGAGATGTTATTTAAACCGTTTATGAAATAAAAAGACTAATAAAATTGACTGAAAAAGAAGATAAGAAGAGAGCCGAGGTCCGAAGGAGCAGCTGAAGAGTAGGGATAACATTTTAGAAGAACACAGAGTAAGGTTAAGGGTTGTTTATACGAGCACATTAACATTAACAAGGCTATAATAATTCAAGCAAAAGAAAAGAAAAGAAATCAGTCAAAATAAGAAAAGATTAGTTCAAGAAGAAAACTAACCTGAAGAAGAGTGTACAAATATATTTGAACTTCAACAAGAGATAATTTGCTGTCACAAACAACTTATTGGTATTAGATTTGATTTTAGAGACAACATGTGTAATGCTAATAGAACTGGGTGCAGTATATTTTTATGGGCTTTACTTACACATAGTTTTAGTAGGAATATCAATAGTATTTGTTATACACTTCACATCTGACAAAGAAAAGGCTGTAGTAGAATATATGAATGCAACTTTTAAAGAAAGTATAAATGAAGATGTCATTTGTAGATTGCATGAATGAAGATTGCTCAATAGATGTTTACTGTAGATCAATTCACTAAATTGATGTCAAGGATTGCTATGTTTGTGCACACATGCCATCCTCTGCAGAGGCTCAGGTTTCCTGCCATCATATTCCACTTCCCTACGGTATTTCCTGTAGTATATTTCTTAGATTAGTATGTAGGGAACAACATTTTAAATACTAATATTGAAACTTTGATGTGATACTTTCTAAAGTTCCACTAATGAAAATATTATTCTACCCCCCACAATCTAATGAAATGGAGACTGCATGGCATTACTTTAGACTGTTTCTTACTGTAACCACTGATAAAGCACATGGGAGAAAAATAACATGCTTGATGAACTCACAAGAAAAAGCTTTTATCTTAATGTTAGAAGAGAGAAATGATCAATTGGCAAGATGTACGTCTAAGAAAGAGGAAGATCAGAAGAATGTATGGAGAAAAGAAAAAAGTGAATTAAGAAGCAAAATGTCTGTACCTAAGATTAAATTAGATAAAAGACACAAAGAGAAAATATGTATGTTTAATAGGAGAATTAGTGGGAGAGTGACACCTGTGGAAAATAGTTATTGTGAGCATGTGTTTCAATTGATTGGAGAAACATGCCAACTTTTGGAAGAAGATGATCCTACAATATTTATAGTGTATTTTATATGTGGAGAGAATGCATATTTTAAATTGCTTATTTATTGGGAAGGTATTTGCTATTCAGGCTTACTTTTTTCCGAAAATGTATCACATACAGAGGTTAAACGCATTAACAATGACAGCAGCACACAAAAGATATACATGCAATGTGAATAAGGGAACCCAGTTAGTGGAAGACCTATTTGGAGCGATCATACCTAATGTAGAAGTAGTCTTAAATGATGAGAAAATCAGATAACTCTCAACACCAGTTAATAGATGAGCAACTAGTACCACCAGAGCTTTATAAGTAGAAAACACAGAACTTGTAGCAGTTAGATTTATAGTTTTGCAGAACCACTATGCATTGGATATGTTACTAGATGAGAAAGGTGGGATTCTGCATGATGCTGAAAATTGAGTATTGTTGCACATACACACCTGACGAGAGTAGAAGGATTGTAGAGTATGCCAAAAATATTTATGATCTAAAGCTTGATCTTGAAACTCTAGAAACAACTAGTGTAGTTCAAAGCTTTGCAAAAGAGTTCACCACAGTAGCAAGTTGGCGTAAGGAAATAGGAGGAGCAATTCTGAAAACAATATTAGTTCCTATATTAACAGTATTACCTTGGTTCCTTTCTACACTAGCATACATAGGGCAATTATAAAGATTTTAGATGCAAAACTAGAGACATGAATAAAAGAATGAAAAGAGATTTAGAATTGAGTGACTGAGTGAATTATGAAGCTCTAACTAAAACTTTCATAATTGATTCCTGAAAGAATATTTGATGCATGTTATTATTATAAATTGCAGGTTTTTGTTTGTAGCCCACACCCAAGATCTCCTCCTGGGTGTCTAAGAGTAGCAGAGTATTTTATAAATTTAGGATTTAGGTCAGATGTTAGCAGACTTGGCAACTAAATAAAAAAACATACTATGTGAGAAGTGGGCAGGGCCTTGGAAGGGGTAGGGCCTCACTCTGAGAAACACCTAAAGGGCACTTGTGCCCCCACCCCACCTCCAAATGCTCCTAAAAACTATATATATATAAGCTTGCTGAGGCTGTTACTGATGCCCTGGGGTGTTTTCACACTCGTTAATAGATGTTGTCAGTTCAAAACCTCTGAAAACAAATGACAACTGCTGTTTACAGTAGTTTTCAGCTAATTTTCCCCATCCCATGTGATACTGGCTCCTCACTGGGTGACGGTGTAAAGGGAGTCAAAATTGTGTGTTGCACTGTGCTATCATGTGAGTTGGCAGGTCTGTGTTCAATGCAGGTATAATAAAGCCTGTTAGGGCTACCGAATAAGTAGCCCCAGTGGTCATAAAGTAAAAAACATGTTCTGAGGCCCAGATTTTCACTGGCCTTTGAGAGCTCAACAAAAAAATGGGATTGTACATAGATATCTGTTGGAAAGTACTCTTTCTGTGTGGTCACAGCTACACATTTTTCCCCAGTGCTGTTTTTTATGACTCTGAAAGTGCACTGAAGCTTGCTAACCAGGCCCCTGTGCCAGTGCTCTCTACCTAAATATGATGACTGTGAATTGGTATCCCCAATTCGCAAGGACTATGAACCTCTTATAAGTTCCTAGTATCTGGTTCCAGTGGAAGCCACGGCATGGGTGTTAAAGGAATCTGCAGGGCCTGAAGCACTGATTGTGCCACCCTGAGTGACCCAGCTAAACCGATGACAGCGGGCCTGCCATTGCAGACTTCAGGAACTGAGCAAACTGTTCCAATTCAACTATTACCTCACCATGTGTGGTAAGGTCAAAGCACTGTTTTTAATATATGCTAGTCCTTCTGAGCCCAGGAGGCAGGGTGCCTTTTATTAAAAGCATGGACATATAAGTGCAAGCTTATGTGCCCCTGTAGTGGTCCTTTCCACTAAAGGCTGCTATAAGTGTTCAGCAGGCCATAGGATAACATGGGCTGGCACCTGGGCATCCAGCGGTTGCTAACTCTGTTTTGGCCCCGCTGAAGTACATCATGTTTGTTATCAAACAACTTGTCTCATTAAACCTAACTCAAATCCAAAATCAGATTTAATGTGACATACACCCAGAGGCTGACCATCTGGTTGGCCAAGCATTTCCTGTGCCCCGGCTGACAGCCTGGAGCCTCTGCCACCAACAGAGGATTCTGACCCATGCAAGAAAGTATGAACACTCCCAGGAGTCGGAAACAAAGGCCTGCCTTGACCGAAGGTGTCACTTCCCTTCCTGGCAAGATGGCTGATGATGAGGCACATTAAAGGGGTGAGCTTAAAAGGGTATATTTCCCCTGATATGCAAGTAGGCTGTCCCCAAGAGGAGGACAAAGCCACCCCCATGCCCCAATGCACATTTCATTTGCACCCGGGCAAGTGGGAAAATGCGGGAGTCAAGAGGTGTACTCCCCCAGAAGGCTAGCCACCCCTCTATGGTGGGCTACCTGGTCTATACAGCTATTTTGAAAAGTGGCAAAGTAGAAGATTCTAGATAGAAAAGGTGCCACCCCCTGGATGTGTTCACCTAAAAGGCAATCAGCCGCTTGGGCTAGTAGCCCATTTGTTACTTGCACCCACACCCCTAAGGCCCCTACATCTAGGATTTAAGGGTCACCCATCACACCAGAACCTCAGACCTGATTGAACTTATACCCAAGGACAAATAAGAGACGAGAGTCTGTGACTTGAGGACCTACACAAAGAAAAGGCACACAACTCTGCACCTGGGGCAGCCACCCTCCAACTGCAGAACTGTGACATGTCCTGAACCAGAAACTGGTTCCAAAGTCAATAGGAGCTTCTCTGACCACCAAAGGCAACTCCAGAACTCCCTAAGACTAGAGATACTAATCCTCTGCATCCCACAGGAATGGGCATGCTCCCAGAACCAAAGAATCTCTGGCCATTGGGCAAGCTGAGGGATCACCAAAAAGTAAATGGTCTAGTGCATTGCGGGAAACATAGTCCTGACCTGCAGCAAATTTGAGTCTGCTATTTTTTTCCCCTGTACTCCAGGACATCAAAGTAACCGCATGCTGTTTTTACCATAGCCAAGGCTTGTTGGTGGCTTGCAAGGCTATCACCACCATAGCTCAATGCTGCACCTCGAGGGTGCCCTGCAACACCTTAAACTGCCCACCACTTTGGCTCCATTGTTGAGCTTTTGCATCCGATTCTTCTCCAGCTTCTAGGTGGTAAATCCAACACCGCAGCTCCCACGTTCAGCACCAAGGACACCCGTATGAGCCTGGTAAAGTTATACTGTACTGATTTATTTTTCCTTGTAAAAGCCATATCTCTGGTTATACTGCTATGATTGTGTTAATTTTAATGTCCAAATTCATAGAAAACCTGCTCTATTCTTAGAAATTGGCGTTGGATTTATTTCAAGTCGTGTCCTTTACTTATCATCCATGTTGGTACGCTGAAATGCGTACAACATGTACCTCTAGGAAAGCCTGACTGCTCTGTGCCACACTATCAGGACTGAGCTAGGGATTTATTAGTGTGCATCCAAAGGACCCAGTTTGGGGGACTGTGAGAGTACTGCTTAGTGAGACCTAACCATCCTCACTGCATAATACTCACTTTTCTACAGTATCCTTTACCACGTATTACTGAGATGGTGTCACAAGTGGGTGGTGCCCAATGGATCACCTCTTTAGACTTCATGTCTGCCTAATATCAAGTGTGATTATGTGAATGTTTGAGGATTTATCTGAATTCATTACTCCATTTGCACATATAGATATCTGATGATGCTGTTAGGATTGATATAAAAATATCCTGTCTTTCAAAGTGCAATGGGAGTGGTCTTGAATGACATAGAAGGAGAGAAGGTGTTTTGGTTGTGGGTATATCTGTAAAGCAACATGGTTGTTTTATGAATGATGTTTTGTATAGGTTGAGTGACAATGAGCTCATGGTAAAGCTGCCCAAGTATTGTTTCAGTATGAAGGAAACAGTTTTTTTAGGGAACAAGTTGTCTTTAGCTTGGCTTGGCTTGTCCTGTGAAAACAAGCTAAGGACGAGCCAAGAAGGAAGTCGTAAAGACTTTGGGCATGGTCAAACACAAAAACTATTTTTTCCAGGCCTTGCTGATAAGTCAGGAAGATGAGGGGATTTTTAAAGAAAGGCATAGAGTTTGTATGTGATGAGGAGTGTAATTATGAGTTTGAGGATGCCAGTGAAATCTTGCAATTGGCATCTTGTTTACAGAGCTTTGAGCTGGTTTAAAGTTGATCATTGTAGCTGTTGCCAGCACCATATGTTTGGGTGCAGTCCTGAGGGAGGTTGAGTGTAGCTATGATTGAACCATCATGCCAATTAGCAGATGCTTGAGGGGAGATGAACTTAACTACTCAGTCATATAGCATGAAGCATTTGTGATACATTGGGATGTGAATAAATTGAGGATTTTTTTGAAGGGTGGCAATTTTTTACTTTATATCTCATACACCTTGTAGGAAGTATTTGAAAGGAGGATATTGACATGATTTTACAGGATAGGTAGATGAGTGGTTGCACTCCAAGAATATGATTTTGAAGTGTTGTTAATTCCTGGAACTAGGAATTGTGTGGTGGATTGTGTAGCTTCTTTATCAGGAGCAATATTGGATGACTTGGAGGAGGAACATGTGGAATTTACTGGTGAAGGTAGAAGGCCCAATGTTTGTAATGTGTTAATTGAGTGCATGGGTGAGGAGGAATGGAAATAATAAGATGAGTAAAGATGTCACGAAGTTTGGAAACGAAAAAGGAGTGTCAGACATTTTGGAATTTTAGGGGTGAGTTGTCGGAGAAGGATGGCCTAGTGTTCAGGGGTCTTGGACTTGTACTCCTGGAGGGTCTTAGAGATGTGTTAAGCAAGAAAGCTTGTGATCGGCACAGGGATATCTGTAAAAAAGGAGAGTGTGTGTTTTTCTTATTGGTGGCTGGGTTTGGACACTCAAGTGGAAAGTGATGTGAGGAATTATACTGACTGTCTGCAAGTGGATAAGGGGTATAACTTATAGGATTATATAATTATGATAGTAAGTTATGGGGATGTTTTTCTTTGTGCGATTCGGAATGACATCAAATAGACAATGAGAGTGAAGTTCGAGTTGTCTGATGTCATTTAGAACCCTGAGATAAAAATCATCCACATAATTCACTTTTTACCCATTTGTAATTTTATGTTACGTATTTCCCCCAAAATCTTCTGCACCTGTTTTCAGCTGCTACACAGTAGAAAAGAAATGGGGGGCATACATAAGATGGCCTCTTCTATGTATCCCTGTCGAAAAGGTTAAAAAAACAATTATCTGCCATCCTTGATGAATTCCCACCACATTCCCTGCCTTCCTTCTCTCTCCTGAAGCTGTGCATTCTGCTTTCAGTTAAAGAAGACAAGCAGAGTTGTGCTGACCGGCTCTCAGGGAGGCCTGTCAGTGAGCAGTAGGAGGCCTTTATGACATCACCAGTTTTGTTATCAACTGTTGTGGTGTCATAGTGTTGGGATATGAGATCAAAATCTGAAATAAAAAAGAGTTTCTCTATGAGTCATTCATAAAATTATTATTATTATTGTTATTATTTTTACTAGTAGTATTAGTAGAAATAGTAGTGGTAGTAGAAGTAAGAAGAAGTCTGACAGACATCTGAATTCGGCTTTACACTACACGTATAAGTAGTAGGGGACTTTTGCCTTTACTCACATCATTAATAGTGTCATTTATAATACCATGTCTCCCTTTTGTAAGGGCCTTTTGTAACCTTGAGCAAACTGAGGCAAATGTATTTCCTCAAACAACACAACTGGATTTTGTGTGTCTACCAAGATACTTCAATGTTTTCCTCAGCTTTACACCTGATTAAAGCTCCTGGTGCTCTATCTTTATAAATGTTATGGAGTCCCATGCTTTACAGACACACATACATATATAACAGGACATGATAGTTTCCAATGTCCCTTCTATTAACAGCCAAAAGTGCTTTCCTAGTTTCAGAAAACTAGGGAGGGCTTAACTCCCGGAGTTCGAAAAAATTCCACGAGATTCAGCAGAATTCCGCAAGCTGCAGAATTTGGCACATCTAGCTACTCACGCTGATTTTTAGTGCCGGGAGCTTGTTCAGCGCTGTAAAATCAATGCGAACAGCACCACACAGTGCACCTGAGAATGTGCTTCTTCATACTTCTCTAGATCAGATTTTCTATTTGATTAGCAGTTTTCTCAACACAAATGGTAGTGACCTGTTGTGAATGCCCACATTGAGAAATCCCACTGGGAAGCGATCTAGTGCTCGATCTTTTCACTCACGCTCAGCAACTTAACGTTGGTGAGTGTGCAAGAGAAAAACTCCACTAGACATCGGTCCGCAGAATTTTTCTGGAATTCCATGCTCCAAGCAGAGCGCGGACTGGGCAAAACTCTGAACACCGCCGATGGAGTGGAATATTTCATCCACCCGTGCAGAAAACAATGCTGTACAATTACACAAAAGTAACATAAAAACTAAAACCAATAACTTCAGTCTGTTAGTTCCCATATAACAATTTAGCACAACGTATATATAACTAATATCTCACTTAAAGGTTTAGTCAAAGACTCTCCCATAACAGTTGAGCCATCTACCACCAAGGGGCTGGTAGGTTGGCCTACCATTTTTTGTTCATCCAACATCCTCACTGCTTCTTCGGTGCACCAGCATTTTAGTCCTGCTCCTTCCATCCATTGATGTCAGCCAATGTGCTTTTGGTAATGGATCCTACCTCTAGACTACAAATGAATTCTGAAACAACAGCAGGAGTTTAAAAACAGGTTTTATCATCTAGAATAATACAAATATTTGACAAAAATAACATTGTGTGCAGAGCTTTCTTAGCACATGCAAAAACCTTTTGTCAGTGGTGATAGCAAGGGATATTGACACTTGACCCCATTTGTAATGACATTCAACATTTTCCCTGGCTTTCCAAAGAGCCATCTCACAACCCCAATAATTAAGGGCCTGATTTAGAACTTGGTGGATGGGTTACTCCATCACAATGGTGAAGGATGTCCCATCCATCAAAATCTAAATCCCATTGTATCCAATTAGATTTAGATTTTGGCAGATGGGACACAAGTCACCATTGTAGCGTAGTAACCTGTCCACCAAGTTCTAAATCAGGCCCTAAGTCTCCTGTCAATGACTTGGTGCACAGGTGACATCAAGAGAGGTACAGGGGATGGTGATTAGTGGCCACACCCATTCTGGAAGCGCAAGGTGAGCTTCAAGGATTTTGATCACTGTTTTTTTTCAACAAAGGTCCGTTTTCTTTATGTAGCTTCTGACATCCCAGTAATGCAGGCCTGTATGCCTTGATTCCACATCCCATTTTTAGCGTTGGGTGGACTTGTCATTGACATCTAATTTGTGAATAACTGTGGATAGTTGTTGCATGGTGCCCACTACCTAACAAATGTGCTAATCCGCTTCATTCAAACATTCACACTGCTTCGTCTGAGCATCCGTTATTTCCAACTAAGCAACCCTCTTTTAAAGTTTTTTCACTGTTGCAAACGTGCCGACATTTGCCTGCTGCATTTCTTTACCTATTGTCTGCAATTCTAAACATTTGATGACACACACAGGAGAAGTAATTAGTGAAGGGACATTATTTTGAAAAAGACATTGGCCCTCATTATGAGTGTGGCTGTCCAAAGACCGTCACACATGTAGTGGTGGTCTTACAGCTACCAGGCCAGCGGTGAAGTCCTCTGTATTATGACACAACGCCACCGATACTGCCAGGGCGATCGGACAACCGAGCCAGAGGTGAGCACCTCCGGCCCGGTGACAGGCGTAAGACTGCTGCCGATATTAAGAGTCAGTAGACTGTCAGGCTTTTCCAGGCTTTTCGTGGTGGTTGCACCTCCATGAAAACCCTGTTGGTAATCCCTCCGGCGACAGGAATCCCCATTCCTGTCACGGGCACACGCACCCCTACCCGTCCACACAATTGCAAACACCTCCCCACCCATCCACATACTTGCAAACACTCCCCATTCAAACACTTGCAGACACTCCCCGCCTGACTGCACATTTGCAAAGACCCCCACCCGTCCACACACTTGCAGACACACACCCCCACTAACCACACGCATACATACAAACACCCCCTCTCACTCATACACTGACATACAAACACCCCCACTCATCAGCACACCTTCAGAACTGCACGCCAACTCATTTGCACACCTTCATACATGCACCCCAACTCCTCAACACACCCCCACTCACTTGCACGCACACATACAAACACCACTACTCACATGCATCCCAATACACACACTGACTCACTTGCACCCCGACACACCCCTCTCTCCTCCTCTTCCATTCAGACACACACATCCTCCACGCACACGTACATACACACACGCATGCACGCACACCCATTCCACTACACATACACATATATGCTCCCCCCCTTTGGATGGTCCACCTACCTGTCAGGGCAAGGTGGTCATCAGGGAAGGGATGAGTGTCAGCGTTTCCACCGCCAGCGCCGCACCGCTATGCAGGGACCGCCGTGCCATATCACATCTGGTAATAGGGCGGGCAGAGTACTTTTGGTGTGGCAGTGTGGCGGTGCTGGTGGTGGAACCGCCTCTCACCTGCCATCATTCAAGCCGACAGTGCCTTTAAATGGGTTGAAATCCTTGGGTGAGTCCAAGACCGCCGACACTGGCGGTCTTTGAGTGCCAGCGTCGACGTCGGTCTCTCCAAAAGACCGCTGAAGTCATAATGAGGGCCATTGTGTTAAAGGCAATTAAGCTAAATACCTTAGTGATGGTATCTTTGAATCCAAGATTAGGAAAGGGTGAAAGACAAAATTTAATGAGTAAGTAGTACATTCTTCTAATCTCATGCATACCTATAAACAGAACTCCTTCCTTTACACACATCAGTAAAGTCCCTAAATGACCAAAGGGCACATTTACTATTATTTTGTGCAACAAGGCGTAACAAGGGAACTTGCTGCCCTGAGTTGTGTGACAGGGAAAGAGCAGATATGCTCCATATTTTCAAAGATAAGGAGGATTTCTGTTCTATCCTTGTGCTGGTGCACTGGGAGCTTGAGCTGCATAGCGACAACCCAGGCTTTAGAGGCAGGATTATTTTTGTGGAGGCAGGGATGCCTTAGTGTTCCAGTCTGCTTTCTTTGTGTGCTGCAGTACCCTGGAACCTAAATCACCATAAAGGGCATACAATTACTTTAAGTACGCTAAGGATTCCCCCATAGCACTCAGTATGGTCGTGTTCATTCAGCTAACCACTGAAAATTAGTCAACTGAGACATATGGGTAAAAGCACACCTTGAACTCTCTGACTAAAGGGCATAACTGGATAACTATGGTGATACAACATTTTCAGCTTTTGCATGATTGTCCGGGGTTTGCCCAATAAGGACTTTTTTTGTGATTGTAACAGCAAAGGACCTCATGTAAGTATTGAGTAGAAGTGGTAACCATGGACACTCCAGGGAGATGTCAGTGATGTGTTGATGACAAGTTGGTATCAATTTTGATCAGCTGAATTCAGATAATTAGGGAGGATCAACATCCAGATTAAACTGTGGTTTTCAAGCCAATTCATTTTTTGAAAGAATTTCATAACAGGCCATTTTGCGATCCTTCCACACAACGGCCAATCTCCTTCTGGCAGTACGGCCATACACAGGCTGATCCAATTCTCAATAACACAGCCATGCAGTGACTGATCCTCTGGCTCAGAAGACCATACATAGGCTGATCTGGGCAACACTGACATACATAGGTTGATCTTACCCTGGGCAGTAGGGCCATGCACAGGCCAATCTACTGGACAACACAGCCATGCACAAACTGATTTGGTCTCAGATCACATCCCGACTGGGCAAGTCACAATGTTTTACATCTGGAAGCATTTTCTACCAAGTGCAGCTTCCAGAAAGACTGTGGGCCTGCAGGCACCTATCTTCTTGAAGTACCACTAGTATAGGACACACACTACACCTGACTCCTCCTGGACAGTCATTCCATTTTCAGGACTGGCTGACTCATTCCCTCTCTTAGCAGCCATGCTGGCTTCTATTGCTTCTGAACAGGTATACAGCAGTTCCATCAAGGGGTTACACTCAGGTAATGTCCCCTCACATCTGAGAAGTTGGCTATCAGTGAGGCACCAGCTGGGGTTGCACAGCAGTACTCTGAGTAATCTGCATGGCACTGCCTTCTTTGGTCCTAGAGTACCTGGAACTAGAAAAACAAGAGGAGCACCACTTTTACCAAGAAAAAGCAGCCAGATGATTCCCCACCATGTGCACTTTAGAGTGGTACTCTTTTCAAATCTCCTTTTCAAGCTTTTCAGACAGTTTTTTTTGGAAAGTGATGCTTCTAACAGCAGATTTGCCTCCAGCTTGGAGCACCCAAAACAGAGGCACAAAGATGTGTGATGTTTCTGCATCTGACGGGCGTCAGCCAATAAAAGGTGTAATCAGGAAAACATAAAATGCTGGGCCCTACCTGAAACTTACACAACGTATTCTGCGGTCCCACCCTTCACCCCTTCGGTCCACCAAATGGTATGTAGGAAGACTAAACAGTAAGGCCCATATTTATACTTTTTTAGCGCTGCATTTGTGCCAATTTTTGACTGCCAATTTTTGATGCAAAAACCGTGCAAATGTACAAAATACAATTGTATTTTGCAAGATTGTGCCGATTTTGCGTCCAAAAATGACGCAAATGCAGCGCTAAAAATATAGAAATATGGGCCTAAGTCCTTGCCCGGCAAAAGGAACCTTGTGTCCTCTTCCCTCACTTCATATTCTAGGTCTCCTCCCCTCAGTTGCAGGAATTTCAGAAATACACTTCCACTGTCTGGGAAAACAACTTCATTACCACCTTGTGAAAAAGGCTGGCTAGGAGTACTCAAATGAAGCGCATAGGTCTCCATTACTGGGGCTCACTCACACACACCATGCATATACCTCACAGGCTACATATCTAAAAGCCCACAAACACTTGGGATGTTGGTGCTAGGATTTAGGTGAGTGCATAGAAGTGGTAATTTATATGGGTTAGTAAGTCCCCCAGTCTAGTGACATAGAAAAAAGAGGTCTGAAAACAACTATTGATTCACAAAGCCAGCACCTTCTTTGTGCCAAACCCACAATAAGTACAGTAGTCCGCTCTCTGCCAATGAGAGCATGCTTGGTGAGCCCTTCCAGGTCACAGAAAAGGTCCATGCCACTACCCATGTAAATGGACAGGGCTAGGCCTCTGTGCAAATGCTATGTTAGCGTAACACTAATGCCAAAATCCAAAATCAGGATACAAGACACACACAGGGGCTCATTACGACCCTGGCGGTTGACGGAGAAGTGACGGTTTTACCGCCAACAGGCTGGCGGTAATAAATTTGGAATTATGACCGCCATGGTCATCCGCCACTTCTCTGATCAGACCGCCATGGCGGAGACGACCGCTGGGCTGGAGACTTGGGTCTCCAGTCCGGTGGCCGTCACAAGACCGCCGGCGGTATCATGACCCGGCTTACGCCATGGAGTTCATGGGGTTTGGAACCACCATGAAATCCATGGCGGTAAGCTTTATCAGTGCCAGGAAATCCTTCCCTGGCACTGATAGGGGTCTCCACCCCCCCCACCCCTCTCCCGAGTCCATCCCCAACACCCCCCACCCCTTTGCCACCCCCCAAAGGTGGCAGGACCCCCCCTCCCCACCCCTACCCCCGACAGCACAACAAAGACACACACCCGACACGCATGCAGACACCACCAACACACATTCCCACATACACACGAACAAACATGCAACAGACACACACACAGTCATACACGCACACCCTCATTCACATACACACACACATCCATACAGACATACATACAGACAGACACGCATACATTTCCATTCACACTACACCCCCGCATGCATACACGCACTCACACACCCCCTCTACATACTCACACGCACACCCCCATGCACCCACACATCACACAACACCCTCCACCCCCCTCCCCTAACGGACGATCAACTTACCTTGTCCGTTGACCTTCTGGGAGGGGACGGGATCCATGGGGGCCGCTCCGCCGCCACCACACCGTCAACAGAACACTGCGACGCCGAATCACAGAATGTGATTCGGTGGGCAGTGTTCTGTTGACGTGGCGGTGGAGGTGGAGCAACCTCCACTTCCCCGCCACCCGCCAGTGGCCGGAAAAGGACAGAGGGCTGCCAGCAGTCATAATACGCCGAGTGGAAAACCGCCACCACTGGCGGTCTTCAGCACGACGGTCTTGTGAAAAGACCGCAGAGGTCGAAATGACCCCCACAGTCTAGAACTCAGGGCAGGAGACCATGACTGTATATCATGCAGGGAACATTACCATCCCACCAATAATTTCTTCAGGTGCAGAGGCATCATGAGCACTTTGGAGCCCTGGGAATCCCATTTTGTAGGGGAGACACATAGGTTGTCATCATAGCGTTAGGGTTTGGAAGTGGTCTTTAGTGACGGATCAGGGGGATTTCCCTGGTTGGAGGTTGAACTCTTTGATTCCTTTTGTTATCTTGTAGCCTTGTGTGCACAGTAAAGGACAGATATTTTGATACTGGGTGTGAAGACAGCATAATAAGATGCTATCCCTTAGCATGATGCCCAATAGTAATGCCAATATGGTTTTACATAAGAAACCAGAATGTCAGGAATATGAAAGCACAAAAAGTGAATCTAAGACAACAAAACCTCTTTAATAGCCTAGAATTGCTAAACCCTGTCCCCTGGCTTCAGGCTAAACAGGAGTACATGGGTTTTAATAGTATATAGGAGTCTCGGGCCCATATTTATACTTTTTGACGCAAAACTGCGCAGACGCAGTTTTACGTAAAAAATACTACCGCCGGCTAACGCCATTTCTTTGCGCCGTGTGGGCATCAAATTTATACTGTGACGCATAACGGCACAAACCACAGGTGTGATTCATTTTTTTTTACTCAAACCACTGCGTCACGTCTTAAAGGAAAACTACGTTAACGCGGGAAAATGATTGTGAGCCGGTTTACGACATGGCAAACTGGATACGCATCCTTTTTTGACGCAATTGCGTCAAAACAAAAACAACAAGTGATGGACGGAATGCTGAACATTGTCAAACATTCACCCCCAGTACAGTGATCTGGGCCTAAATCCATCGTTTTTTTGCTGCCCATGCCATTCCAGTTTGGACCCAGCCATATGCAAATCAGTCTTGACCCTGTTCCCCAAGGGAACAGTCCAGCCCGAACTGCTAGGCCAAGTCTTTCCCTGGACTGGAAACAAGCATCCTGGGACCGGTTTCGGGGTTTCACTCCTCATCAGCCAGGCTAGCTTAAATCCAGTGGCATGGGAAGCACGGGACCCACGTCTGGGCATACCCTTCCCACTTAGGGCGACAAAGCAAAAACAACAAGTGATGGACGGAATGCTGAACATTGTCAAACATTCACCCCCAGTACAGTGATCTGGGCCTAAATCCATCGTTTTTTTGCTGCCCATGCCATTCCAGTTTGGACCCAGCCATATGCAAATCAGTCTTGACCCTGTTCCCCAAGGGAACAGTCCAGCCCGAACTGCTAGGCCAAGTCTTTCCCTGGACTGGAAACAAGCATCCTGGGACCGGTTTCGGGGTTTCACTCCTCATCAGCCAGGCTAGCTTAAATCCAGTGGCATGGGAAGCACAGGACCCACGTCTGGGCATACCCTTCCCACTTAGGGCGACAAAGCAAAAACAACAAGTGATGGACGGAATGCTGAACATTGTCAAACATTCACCCCCAGTACAGTGATCTGGGCCTAAATCCATCGTTTTTTTGCTGCCCATGCCATTCCAGTTTGGACCCAGCCATATGCAAATCAGTCTTGACCCTGTTCCCCAAGGGAACAGTCCAGCCCGAACTGCTAGGCCAAGTCTTTCCCTGGACTGGAAACAAGCATCCTGGGACCGGTTTCGGGGTTTCACTCCTCATCAGCCAGGCTAGCTTAAATCCAGTGGCATGGGAAGCACGGGACCCACGTCTGGGCATACCCTTCCCACTTAGGGCGACAAAGCAAAAACAACAAGTGATGGACGGAATGCTGAACATTGTCAAACATTCACCCCCAGTACAGTGATCTGGGCCTAAATCCATCGTTTTTTTGCTGCCCATGCCATTCCAGTTTGGACCCAGCCATATGCAAATCAGTCTTGACCCTGTTCCCCAAGGGAACAGTCCAGCCCGAACTGCTAGGCCAAGTCTTTCCCTGGACTGGAAACAAGCATCCTGGGACCGGTTTCGGGGTTTCACTCCTCATCAGCCAGGCTAGCTTAAATCCAGTGGCATGGGAAGCACGGGACCCACGTCTGGGCATACCCTTCCCACTTAGGGCGACAAAGCAAAAACAACAAGTGATGGACGGAATGCTGAACATTGTCAAACATTCACCCCCAGTACAGTGATCTGGGCCTAAATCCATCGTTTTTTTTGCTGCCCATGCCATTCCAGTTTGGACCCAGCCATATGCAAATCAGTCTTGACCCTGTTCCCCAAGGGAACAGTCCAGCCCGAACTGCTAGGCCAAGTCTTTCCCTGGACTGGAAACAAGCATCCTGGGACCGGTTTCGGGGTTTCACTCCTCATCAGCCAGGCTAGCTTAAATCCAGTGGCATGGGAAGCACGGGACCCACGTCTGGGCATACCCTTCCCACTTAGGGCGACAAAGCAAAAACAACAAGTGATGGACGGAATGCTGAACATTGTCAAACATTCACCCCCAGTACAGTGATCTGGGCCTAAATCCATCGTTTTTTTGCTGCCCATGCCATTCCAGTTTGGACCCAGCCATATGCAAATCAGTCTTGACCCTGTTCCCCAAGGGAACAGTCCAGCCCGAACTGCTAGGCCAAGTCTTTCCCTGGACTGGAAACAAGCATCCTGGGACCGGTTTCGGGGTTTCACTCCTCATCAGCCAGGCTAGCTTAAATCCAGTGGCATGGGAAGCACGGGACCCACGTCTGGGCATACCCTTCCCACTTAGGGCGACAAAGCAAAAACAACAAGTGATGGACGGAATGCTGAACATTGTCAAACATTCACCCCCAGTACAGTGATCTGGGCCTAAATCCATCGTTTTTTTGCTGCCCATGCCATTCCAGTTTGGACCCAGCCATATGCAAATCAGTCTTGACCCTGTTCCCCAAGGGAACAGTCCAGCCCGAACTGCTAGGCCAAGTCTTTCCCTGGACTGGAAACAAGCATCCTGGGACCGGTTTCGGGGTTTCACTCCTCATCAGCCAGGCTAGCTTAAATCCAGTGGCATGGGAAGCACGGGACCCACGTCTGGGCATACCCTTCCCACTTAGGGCGACAAAGCAAAAACAACAAGTGATGGACGGAATGCTGAACATTGTCAAACATTCACCCCCAGTACAGTGATCTGGGCCTAAATCCATTGTTTTTTTGCTGCCCATGCCATTCCAGTTTGGACCCAGCCATATGCAAATCAGTCTTGACCCTGTTCCCCAAGGGAACAGTCCAGCCCGAACTGCTAGGCCAAGTCTTTCCCTGGACTGGAAACAAGCATCCTGGGACCGGTTTCGGGGTTTCACTCCTCATCAGCCAGGCTAGCTTAAATCCAGTGGCATGGGAAGCACGGGACCCACGTCTGGGCATACCCTTCCCACTTAGGGCGACAAAGCAAAAACAACAAGTGATGGACGGAATGCTGAACATTGTCAAACATTCACCCCCAGTACAGTGATCTGGGCCTAAATCCATCGTTTTTTTTGCTGCCCATGCCATTCCAGTTTGGACCCAGCCATATGCAAATCAGTCTTGACCCTGTTCCCCAAGGGAACAGTCCAGCCCGAACTGCTAGGCCAAGTCTTTCCCTGGACTGGAAACAAGCATCCTGGGACCGGTTTCGGGGTTTCACTCCTCATCAGCCAGGCTAGCTTAAATCCAGTGGCATGGGAAGCACGGGACCCACGTCTGGGCATACCCTTCCCACTTAGGGCGACAAAGCAAAAACAACAAGTGATGGACGGAATGCTGAACATTGTCAAACATTCACCCCCAGTACAGTGATCTGGGCCTAAATCCATCGTTTTTTTGCTGCCCATGCCATTCCAGTTTGGACCCAGCCATATGCAAATCAGTCTTGACCCTGTTCCCCAAGGGAACAGTCCAGCCCGAACTGCTAGGCCAAGTCTTTCCCTGGACTGGAAACAAGCATCCTGGGACCGGTTTCGGGGTTTCACTCCTCATCAGCCAGGCTAGCTTAAATCCAGTGGCATGGGAAGCACGGGACCCACGTCTGGGCATACCCTTCCCACTTAGGGCGACAAAGCAAAAACAACAAGTGATGGACGGAATGCTGAACATTGTCAAACATTCACCCCCAGTACAGTGATCTGGGCCTAAATCCATCGTTTTTTTGCTGCCCATGCCATTCCAGTTTGGACCCAGCCATATGCAAATCAGTCTTGACCCTGTTCCCCAAGGGAACAGTCCAGCCCGAACTGCTAGGCCAAGTCTTTCCCTGGACTGGAAACAAGCATCCTGGGACCGGTTTCGGGGTTTCACTCCTCATCAGCCAGGCTAGCTTAAATCCAGTGGCATGGGAAGCACGGGACCCACGTCTGGGCATACCCTTCCCACTTAGGGCGACAAAGCAAAAACAACAAGTGATGGACGGAATGCTGAACATTGTCAAACATTCACCCCCAGTACAGTGATCTGGGCCTAAATCCATCGTTTTTTTGCTGCCCATGCCATTCCAGTTTGGACCCAGCCATATGCAAATCAGTCTTGACCCTGTTCCCCAAGGGAACAGTCCAGCCCGAACTGCTAGGCCAAGTCTTTCCCTGGACTGGAAACAAGCATCCTGGGACCGGTTTCGGGGTTTCACTCCTCATCAGCCAGGCTAGCTTAAATCCAGTGGCATGGGAAGCACGGGACCCACGTCTGGGCATACCCTTCCCACTTAGGGCGACAAAGCAAAAACAACAAGTGATGGACGGAATGCTGAACATTGTCAAACATTCACCCCCAGTACAGTGATCTGGGCCTAAATCCATCGTTTTTTTGCTGCCCATGCCATTCCAGTTTGGACCCAGCCATATGCAAATCAGTCTTGACCCTGTTCCCCAAGGGAACAGTCCAGCCCGAACTGCTAGGCCAAGTCTTTCCCTGGACTGGAAACAAGCATCCTGGGACCGGTTTCGGGGTTTCACTCCTCATCAGCCAGGCTAGCTTAAATCCAGTGGCATGGGAAGCACGGGACCCACGTCTGGGCATACCCTTCCCACTTAGGGCGACAAAGCAAAAACAACAAGTGATGGACGGAATGCTGAACATTGTCAAACATTCACCCCCAGTACAGTGATCTGGGCCTAAATCCATCGTTTTTTTGCTGCCCATGCCATTCCAGTTTGGACCCAGCCATATGCAAATCAGTCTTGACCCTGTTCCCCAAGGGAACAGTCCAGCCCGAACTGCTAGGCCAAGTCTTTCCCTGGACTGGAAACAAGCATCCTGGGACCGGTTTCGGGGTTTCACTCCTCATCAGCCAGGCTAGCTTAAATCCAGTGGCATGGGAAGCACGGGACCCACGTCTGGGCATACCCTTCCCACTTAGGGCGACAAAGCAAAAACAACAAGTGATGGACGGAATGCTGAACATTGTCAAACATTCACCCCCAGTACAGTGATCTGGGCCTAAATCCATCGTTTTTTTGCTGCCCATGCCATTCCAGTTTGGACCCAGCCATATGCAAATCAGTCTTGACCCTGTTCCCCAAGGGAACAGTCCAGCCCGAACTGCTAGGCCAAGTCTTTCCCTGGACTGGAAACAAGCATCCTGGGACCGGTTTCGGGGTTTCACTCCTCATCAGCCAGGCTAGCTTAAATCCAGTGGCATGGGAAGCACGGGACCCACGTCTGGGCATACCCTTCCCACTTAGGGCGACAAAGCAAAAACAACAAGTGATGGACGGAATGCTGAACATTGTCAAACATTCACCCCCAGTACAGTGATCTGGGCCTAAATCCATCGTTTTTTTGCTGCCCATGCCATTCCAGTTTGGACCCAGCCATATGCAAATCAGTCTTGACCCTGTTCCCCAAGGGAACAGTCCAGCCCGAACTGCTAGGCCAAGTCTTTCCCTGGACTAGAAACAAGCATCCTGGGACCGGTTTCGGGGTTTCACTCCTCATCAGCCAGGCTAGCTTAAATCCAGTGGCATGGGAAGCACGGGACCCACGTCTGGGCATACCCTTCCCACTTAGGGCGACAAAGCAAAAACAACAAGTGATGGACGGAATGCTGAACATTGTCAAACATTCACCCCCAGTACAGTGATCTGGGCCTAAATCCATCTTTTTTTTTCTGCCCATGCCATTCCAGTTTGGACCCAGCCATATGCAAATCAGTCTTGACCCTGTTCCCCAAGGGAACAGTCCAGCCCGAACTGCTAGGCCAAGTCTTTCCCTGGACTGGAAACAAGCATCCTGGGACCGGTTTCGGGGTTTCACTCCTCATCAGCCAGGCTAGCTTAAATCCAGTGGCATGGGAAGCACGGGACCCACGTCTGGGCATACCCTTCCCACTTAGGGCGACAAAGCAAAAACAACAAGTGATGGACGGAATGCTGAACATTGTCAAACATTCACCCCCAGTACAGTGATCTGGGCCTAAATCCATCGTTTTTTTGCTGCCCATGCCATTCCAGTTTGGACCCAGCCATATGCAAATCAGTCTTGACCCTGTTCCCCAAGGGAACAGTCCAGCCCGAACTGCTAGGCCAAGTCTTTCCCTGGACTGGAAACAAGCATCCTGGGACCGGTTTCGGGGTTTCACTCCTCATCAGCCAGGCTAGCTTAAATCCAGTGGCATGGGAAGCACGGGACCCACGTCTGGGCATACCCTTCCCACTTAGGGCGACAAAGCAAAAACAACAAGTGATGGACGGAATGCTGAACATTGTCAAACATTCACCCCCAGTACAGTGATCTGGGCCTAAATCCATCGTTTTTTTGCTGCCCATGCCATTCCAGTTTGGACCCAGCCATATGCAAATCAGTCTTGACCCTGTTCCCCAAGGGAACAGTCCAGCCCGAACTGCTAGGCCAAGTCTTTCCCTGGACTGGAAACAAGCATCCTGGGACCGGTTTCGGGGTTTCACTCCTCATCAGCCAGGCTAGCTTAAATCCAGTGGCATGGGAAGCACGGGACCCACGTCTGGGCATACCCTTCCCACTTAGGGCGACAAAGCAAAAACAACAAGTGATGGACGGAATGCTGAACATTGTCAAACATTCACCCCCAGTACAGTGATCTGGGCCTAAATCCATCGTTTTTTTGCTGCCCATGCCATTCCAGTTTGGACCCAGCCATATGCAAATCAGTCTTGACCCTGTTCCCCAAGGGAACAGTCCAGCCCGAACTGCTAGGCCAAGTCTTTCCCTGGACTGGAAACAAGCATCCTGGGACCGGTTTCGGGGTTTCACTCCTCATCAGCCAGGCTAGCTTAAATCCAGTGGCATGGGAAGCACGGGACCCACGTCTGGGCATACCCTTCCCACTTAGGGCGACAAAGCAAAAACAACAAGTGATGGACGGAATGCTGAACATTGTCAAACATTCACCCCCAGTACAGTGATCTGGGCCTAAATCCATCGTTTTTTTGCTGCCCATGCCATTCCAGTTTGGACCCAGCCATATGCAAATCAGTCTTGACCCTGTTCCCCAAGGGAACAGTCCAGCCCGAACTGCTAGGCCAAGTCTTTCCCTGGACTGGAAACAAGCATCCTGGGACCGGTTTCGGGGTTTCACTCCTCATCAGCCAGGCTAGCTTAAATCCAGTGGCATGGGAAGCACGGGACCCACGTCTGGGCATACCCTTCCCACTTAGGGCGACAAAGCAAAAACAACAAGTGATGGACGGAATGCTGAACATTGTCAAACATTCACCCCCAGTACAGTGATCTGGGCCTAAATCCATCGTTTTTTTGCTGCCCATGCCATTCCAGTTTGGACCCAGCCATATGCAAATCAGTCTTGACCCTGTTCCCCAAGGGAACAGTCCAGCCCGAACTGCTAGGCCAAGTCTTTCCCTGGACTGGAAACAAGCATCCTGGGACCGGTTTCGGGGTTTCACTCCTCATCAGCCAGGCTAGCTTAAATCCAGTGGCATGGGAAGCACGGGACCCACGTCTGGGCATACCCTTCCCACTTAGGGCGACAAAGCAAAAACAACAAGTGATGGACGGAATGCTGAACATTGTCAAACATTCACCCCCAGTACAGTGATCTGGGCCTAAATCCATCGTTTTTTTGCTGCCCATGCCATTCCAGTTTGGACCCAGCCATATGCAAATCAGTCTTGACCCTGTTCCCCAAGGGAACAGTCCAGCCCGAACTGCTAGGCCAAGTCTTTCCCTGGACTGGAAACAAGCATCCTGGGACCGGTTTCGGGGTTTCACTCCTCATCAGCCAGGCTAGATTAAATCCAGTGGCATGGGAAGCACGGGACCCACGTCTGGGCATACCCTTCCCACTTAGGGCGACAAAGCAAAAACAACAAGTGATGGACGGAATGCTGAACATTGTCAAACATTCACCCCCAGTACAGTGATCTGGGCCTAAATCCATCGTTTTTTTGCTGCCCATGCCATTCCAGTTTGGACCCAGCCATATGCAAATCAGTCTTGACCCTGTTCCCCAAGGGAACAGTCCAGCCCGAACTGCTAGGCCAAGTCTTTCCCTGGACTGGAAACAAGCATCCTGGGACCGGTTTCGGGGTTTCACTCCTCATCAGCCAGGCTAGCTTAAATCCAGTGGCATGGGAAGCACGGGACCCACGTCTGGGCATACCCTTCCCACTTAGGGCGACAAAGCAAAAACAACAAGTGATGGACGGAATGCTGAACATTGTCAAACATTCACCCCCAGTACAGTGATCTGGGCCTAAATCCATCGTTTTTTTGCTGCCCATGCCATTCCAGTTTGGACCCAGCCATATGCAAATCAGTCTTGACCCTGTTCCCCAAGGGAACAGTCCAGCCCGAACTGCTAGGCCAAGTCTTTCCCTGGACTGGAAACAAGCATCCTGGGACCGGTTTCGGGGTTTCACTCCTCATCAGCCAGGCTAGCTTAAATCCAGTGGCATGGGAAGCACGGGACCCACGTCTGGGCATACCCTTCCCACTTAGGGCGACAAAGCAAAAACAACAAGTGATGGACGGAATGCTGAACATTGTCAAACATTCACCCCCAGTACAGTGATCTGGGCCTAAATCCATCGTTTTTTTGCTGCCCATGCCATTCCAGTTTGGACCCAGCCATATGCAAATCAGTCTTGACCCTGTTCCCCAAGGGAACAGTCCAGCCCGAACTGCTAGGCCAAGTCTTTCCCTGGACTGGAAACAAGCATCCTGGGACCGGTTTCGGGGTTTCACTCCTCATCAGCCAGGCTAGCTTAAATCCAGTGGCATGGGAAGCACGGGACCCACGTCTGGGCATACCCTTCCCACTTAGGGCGACAAAGCAAAAACAACAAGTGATGGACGGAATGCTGAACATTGTCAAACATTCACCCCCAGTACAGTGATCTGGGCCTAAATCCATCGTTTTTTTGCTGCCCATGCCATTCCAGTTTGGACCCAGCCATATGCAAATCAGTCTTGACCCTGTTCCCCAAGGGAACAGTCCAGCCCGAACTGCTAGGCCAAGTCTTTCCCTGGACTGGAAACAAGCATCCTGGGACCGGTTTCGGGGTTTCACTCCTCATCAGCCAGGCTAGCTTAAATCCAGTGGCATGGGAAGCACGGGACCCACGTCTGGGCATACCCTTCCCACTTAGGGCGACAAAGCAAAAACAACAAGTGATGGACGGAATGCTGAACATTGTCAAACATTCACCCCCAGTACAGTGATCTGGGCCTAAATCCATCGTTTTTTTGCTGCCCATGCCATTCCAGTTTGGACCCAGCCATATGCAAATCAGTCTTGACCCTGTTCCCCAAGGGAACAGTCCAGCCCGAACTGCTAGGCCAAGTCTTTCCCTGGACTGGAAACAAGCATTCTGGGACCGGTTTCGGGGTTTCACTCCTCATCAGCCAGGCTAGCTTAAATCCAGTGGCATGGGAAGCACGGGACCCACGTCTGGGCATACCCTTCCCACTTAGGGCGACAAAGCAAAAACAACAAGTGATGGACGGAATGCTGAACATTGTCAAACATTCACCCCCAGTACAGTGATCTGGGCCTAAATCCATCGTTTTTTTGCTGCCCATGCCATTCCAGTTTGGACCCAGCCATATGCAAATCAGTCTTGACCCTGTTCCCCAAGGGAACAGTCCAGCCCGAACTGCTAGGCCAAGTCTTTCCCTGGACTGGAAACAAGCATCCTGGGACCGGTTTCGGGGTTTCACTCCTCATCAGCCAGGCTAGCTTAAATCCAGTGGCATGGGAAGCACGGGACCCACGTCTGGGCATACCCTTCCCACTTAGGGCGACAAAGCAAAAACAACAAGTGATGGACGGAATGCTGAACATTGTCAAAGCACTGCAAACACTGCTAAATGTGTATAGGAGAGCCAAAATGGATCCCAGATGCTTGCACAGACCCCAGGAAGATGACAACAGACCAGGAACCATCCAGGAGGACCCACACAAGACCCAGGACAGGGAGAAGAAGAAAAGAAAGTGTTGCTTCAGTGCAGAGGAGCAGGAAATTCTGGTGAAAGAGGTGATGGAACACCAGCACCAACTCTTTGTCACCTCAACGTTGCCAATCAGTAGGAGAGAGGCAATATGGCAACAAATTGTTGACAAGATCAACATTGTGGCAGAAGTACGCAGAACAGTCATCGAGTGCAAGAAACGCTGGCATGACTGCAAGCGCAGGACTAAGGAAATGATTGCCAGGAACAGGAAGGCAGCACTGCAGACTGGAGGTGGGAGTCCAGCACACCAGGAGGCCCTGGACCACATGGAGGAGATGGTCGTAGCCGTCATCCCTGAGGAGATCGTCACAGGGATTCAAGGACAAGACAGCGCAGACTACCAGGAGACAACGCACATGCAGGGTAAGTCGCATGGGGAATTCAAATGCACAAATGTTAACTATAAGCAGGGGGTGGACATACCTACTACACAATGCATGTAAGTCATGATATTCAGGGAGTGGAATGGGTAAAGGGGCACGGCACGGGGCATGGCCCGTTCAGAGGAAACCTGGGGCACACTACTACACAACACCAACGACCTTTGCATGGGGGTATGCTGCCATGCCAAGGATGTTGCAAAGGTAAAGCCAGGCCAGGAGGGTAGGGTACAACGTAAAACTGGCAGCCCATCACACGTCAGCCAGTATTCTCCCTACAGTAACTAGGGCCCAATTAACACCTCTGGCCATACCTGCAAGTGGAATGTAACATTGACAACAGTTGCCACTACCACCTCTGCTGTGTGTGCAGGTCAAGTAGCTAATGGCAGTAACATCCCCATGGATCAAACACACACAAATTAGGGGGTTCAGGATGACAACGTTATCAATCCCCTGAAATCAAGACAAATGTTCCAATCCAGTCAAATGTGATTGTCCAAAGTTGCTACAAACATCAGCCATTGTCATTAACATTAGGAGGTATACAGCACTAATGTCATACCCATGCTGCATATGTCAGGGTCTACCCTGTGCCTAGGTCACAATAGCTCCAATGACACCATGCAACATCCCAAATGTCATACTGCTCAGACAACAGCAGTGAGAGGGAGAACACATGTAACTGGTTACAGAAATACACCTGCACAGTCAGAGGCGGAAATAGAACACTGCTACGACTATCAGTGCAATCCAATGTACCACACATTCCCCAACATCAGCAGTACACATTACCAATGCTGACATCCATATTGTGCCATGACAAAGCTAGACATAGTATATGCTACATCTCAACTACATATAGGTGGGTGTGAAAGATCAGAGATTAGGGCAGGTTCAGATTGCTAAGTGTGGTGCTTGTGCAATCAGAGCACCCACAGCCAGTGAAAGGCCTCACCATGAGAATGGAAGTAGATGGAGGGTTGAGTAGGACAAGAAGGTGGCAATTCACAATTTGGCCTGAACCAACACCTAGAGGATGTGATGCTGACAAGTCCACAAACTGACCACAATACATGTGACATGCAGGTGGGGCATAGGCCTGGGTGAATGCTAATATAAAAGACAGGAACCAAGATCACAATGTTAAAATAATCGGAAGGCAGGCATATCACATTACAAAGCCCACAACACAGACACACTAATTGTACCGCATCTCATCGCAGAGGACGATCGCTCTCCTGCGGATATGCCTGTCCTGGACTTCACTGATGACATGGATGACGAGCTGACAAACATCAGCCAGCAGACCCTCCAAGATGTCCTTGGAACCCTCCAGACCCCACCTTCAGTCACAAGGAGGAGCACAGATACAGCAGCCATCACAGAGGACCCACCCACCACCCCAATTGTATGACCTGCCAGCTCCTACACAGCTGAGGACTCTGACGACCCTGGCACCAGCTTTGAGCAAACTATAGTTGGAGTACAGCGGGTGCTGGCCAAGGAGGTGCGGGTAGGGATGCAAACTATGGCGGCTAGCCTAGAGGGGGTGCTTTCGTGCATGATGTCAACTTAAGAACAGGCAGCAGTTATGCAAGGGCGAACTACAGTCTTGCAGGAAGTTGAACAAAAGGTTGAAGGAAATCAGCACAGCTGTAATAGAGTTGACCCAACACCTACAACAACAATCCTGTCAACGCATGCACGAATGCAATATTGAACCCCTCAGGGCTGATCTGGCTGCCTACCACCGTGATGTGGCTGCTATTCTTAAGAACCAGCAGCTCCTCCCTGCTACAGTACTGCCCTTAAGACCCCCACAGTTAGCAGCTAACAGGATGTCTGACTCCACATCTTCAAACACTGGGGTGTGTGTTGCCCCTTCACAACCACCACCACCAAGGGCAGAGGAGACTACACACACATCAGAAGATGAAGACATGGAGCAGATCACCTTTACCCGTAAGAGTACCCGGTAGCACTAGTCCCTGCCGCATGGCCACCTATTACCAAAGTCCTGTGCTTTGTAACATGCCAGTCTTGCAACAACTGTACTCAAGCACTGTTCTTCAACCCACTGTTTATCTTGTCAGCCTGCCCTGTGATTGTCTCTCACTAACTGATTGGCAAATCCTGTCCCTCTGCACTATCTGGCACTTCACCCCAGCATGTCCAATTACATGTCCTTTTGCACTTCTGTTGGATCACAATGGAAGATGTCACCTTAATGGACTCACAATCATGGACAATGTACATATAGCACTACAGCACTTTTAAATAAATAGCACTTACACAACAACTTTGTCTCTGTGTAATGTGACACATCAACCGTGATGGCCATCAGTGATGTAAACCTCAGGTCAAGGATCATTGATTGTCTATACACCTGACCTGAACGAATCTTGGCTGATAACTATGCACAGTGGCATTGATTGTACCATTGTCTGCACTCCCTGAGGGTTATTTCTGAGGAAAATATAAACTATATACCAAAATCCTGTGTTGTATAGAATAACGCCTCCTCAAGGGATGTCTAAGCCAGAATATAGTGCCTTCGATTGTTACTGAAAGTCAAAACTTACGTATGTGACATATTCGCCAATTTTTAACTAACACACACCAACCAGCATGAAGGAATGCGGATGAGTTTCCATACAAATAAGTAACCGTGCTGAACATTGTAAAACATTATATGTGTGAGTTATGTATACCATACTACATGAGAGCATGCTACCACTCACCTTATAAGGATTTGCTTGGACATCAGGCTGCAGGCAGACTCAACACAGTGTCCCCAATACCAAATCTGGTAGCAAAGTATGTGACATTGAAAACATACAGCACAAAATACCCACACTTTGGGATCCATAGTAACCGTGAGTGGTGGGTGCAATGGATGGCCAAATCTTAGCTAAGTAGCTTTGATGTAGCTGCCAATGTAACAGCTCAGTTGGGATATGGTTGCAGCATGGGACACAAAAGCTAATACAAAAGAGACACTGTTCACTCATGGCAAGGCCCTGATCTACAAGCATTTGACACATACTGTAAAGGGTTACCTAGATATTTATTAAACAGTAAAAACAGAAGCTAAAACCAGGGGAAACACCTAACCTAATCTACTCTAACTACACATTACCCACAACTGTCCCGTACTAATCTAAGCTAAACTTACTTATCACATTTAACGAAACGATCTAACATCAACCCCTCACCACCCTTATAAGACGGGACACATGGAGGACAACAGATACTAACCTAAACACATACTATCTAATACTAAGCAAATATGTATTTTTTTTTCGTAATTCTTTTTTATTTATTTATTTTTTCATTTTTTAAAACACCAAAACCCCAACATTGCCAACACACATAGTAAAAAACAGTTGAAAAAAGTATGAAACCCCCACCCACTACTACTAACTAAACCAACGCCTATACTAACTTAACATTAAGCCTCCTAAACCCACTAAGTTAAAGAACCAGGAAAGAGGAGGGAGGGGAGGGAATCATGTCTGGGTATAAGCCTACAAGTTGGCCCTCCTCTGGGTCTTTTTGATGGCCCTAACCCTCTGGTTAACTTGTGCCACCTCCTGCTGCAGTCTGGTCATTTTCCGTAGGACACGGTCCAAGTTCCTTTGCATCTGGGCAAAAGCTGCAGGGTCTATGGCTGCAGCAGGGGTGGTCTGGGTGTCAGTGGATGAAGTATGAGCCCTTGTCAGTGCCAGGTCCGTAGGCTGAGGCGCAGGTGGTGCTATGACTGGTCCTGGAGCTGTTGCTGTAGATGGTCCAGCAAAGGTCCCAGCTACTGTGGGTGCCACCTGGGTGGTAGTGGTGGTGCTGCTGGTGGTGGCTGTGGTGGACAAGGAAGGGCCCCCTTAGGCAAATGCCCTCCACACTCTGGAGGCTCTTTCATGGAGATATCGTCTTGCCATGTTGCGGTACCCAGACTCCACATCAAGAATGTGGCGGTAACGCATTGCCCTGCGCTGAAACTCTCGAAGCTGAATGGGAGTCATATTGGCAGCTGTTCAGACAAATAGAAAACCAAACATTAGGTACTGCATTGGGTGAAATGGCTCAAGAAGTAAATTAAACAATACATCTAATGTACCTGTAACAGCCCATATCATCAGACAGATCACTGATAGTCCCTGAGTAAGTACATGGCAAGCCAGCCTACACATGTCCTATCATCAAATAGCACATCCAAACCCTACAAGATGAGTAACAACTGGAATGACTTTGGCATCATTGTTCTGCCAGTTGTCAGGTAAAAATGATGATCCATATCCTCCACCACTGACAGGCCAACACATTTCTATGTTCTGGATGGTAATCTAGGGCCACAAGATCTGTGAGTTGTAAATGGAATTGCCAGTACAGAATGCATGTGCTAATCATGAGTGGGTATTATAGGTAATATAGATAATAGGTTTGGACAAGTGATTTATTGATTTATATGTCTGTGTACCAAACTTGGATCATCAGTCCTAGGTACACTATTCACAACCCTATGCCTGTGTCTGGGGGGGGGGAGCGTGGACAAGCAACTAATAATTTCTAACAACATGGACACCCAGGAAGCTTTGGAAAGCTGTACATGGGTTTGGCCAGCACACCACAGGTAAGGAGGAACTCCAGATAGGATACACCCAAACCTTGGACAATCCCATCAACACTTATCTTTGGAAATGCAGACCATTGTCTACATCATTTCCTACCAGTAAGCCATGACTTACAACAAACAGATAGATGCAAGCACAGCTCTGGTCATGAGCTGCATGCACCACTAGGCCATTGTACTCAAGTGCCTCATACTCGTACAACATGTGGAGCTACATGCTGCTAGGAAGTTAAACATACAGTCAAACATGTTCATTAGTGAATAGGGAAGCTGAAGTCTGTGGGTAAGACTTTGGCATCCCTATTCTAGGAGAATCAGGGTCTGACTGGCTGACTAATTAACTAATATGGTCCACTGCTACATTTTCTGGTTTGAAGATTTATCCACATAACTCATCCCTATTCACATTGCCGTGCCTACAGGACTGACCTAGAATCCCAAAATATGACAATACAATAAGGATTGGCCAACTCAAAGATGGTGATAAAATGATACTCCACTCAAGGAACAAAACAGATGATTGACCAGCACATCACACCTTGCTGTGTGTCCAACACACAGGAGTCAATCACTCATCATCAGCGAACACAACACAGAACAGAAATATCAACACTTACTGAAAATGTTTGGATCCACAAATCGAGCCACCTCTCCAATAGTGTAGGGTGCAGGTCCACCTGTAAGGCATGGAATGGAGAAATATGCTCAATGCATGTGCACTGTACAACACTTCAAAATACAAATACTATGTGTAATATTAACTCAGAAAGTAAAGCCTCTCAGACATGATGATACTGTATCCTACATACCACTGCAAACATGCACAGACCCGGGGACTCCAGTGAGCGATACACACATATCCACACACATGCAGTGGCCCTAGCCATCATGTGGTGGCAAAAATGCTCCTTCATTAGTGAGCAGACAAAATCATGGAGTGTATTCCTCTCATCATGTGTATCCATGAGAGACATCCAAAGCCACTTTCCGTGAGGACTGCAATACCAGTCACTCAGACATTCTGACTAAGACCAATTTTAGACACACAGGTACAATGTACAGAGGTCCAGGGATAGTTGTTAGCCCTCAATTTGTATCATTTTCTTCAATTGATGTGCCACAGCTATGGTGAGTTGCACGAACCATAGAGATATGAACCCGTGTGCATACCTTTTGCCAGCCATCCCTAATTTAAATGTGGCACTACAAACTCAAAATACCAGTCAAAGATATTACCTGAGGTAAGCTATAACTTGTTACGTATGTGTCAGAATCCAGTTTAGACATGTATCCAAAAACAATTGAGGTACACAGTATTTCTAGAAAAGTTCTGGATTTCCAAGATATGTTTCCTGATACACTCACCGACCACACATGAAATGTATGTTTGACCCACATTGCCATCATCAATTGACGTGAAGCCAGCACTAATTTTCAGGCTCCTGTTGTGTTTAGAAAGTTAGTCTAGCTGTTGCATCAACAAATGACGGTAATGTGTAGGAAATTTGTATCCCTCACAAGCAACTGTGGCCCATATCTATACATATTTTGCACCGCATTTGTGTTGCTGTTTGACACAAAGGCGGCGCAAACTGACAAAATACAATTGTATTTTGTCAGTTTGCGCCGCTCTTGCTTCAAAACAGGTCGAAATTGCGATGCTAACAAAGTAGAAATATGGCCCTGTATGTTTCACTTGCATTCCACGTGTTCAAAAACATTGCCGGCAGAATATGAAAAAAACAGTTACTGTCACTACAGAGCATTTAAACGTGCACATTACTCTGATTTGTACTCACCAACAGAGCCACCAATCACAACCCCCAGGTGGTTCAGCAGGTCTTGCTCCCTTGCAACAAGGTCAGCCAAGCGGTGCTTCAGCTGGTGGTCATTTTGCGGTGTTTTGTGTATTCTCTGCAGATGATACAACACCTTTGTCCACCGAAGCCTCCTTGCCTCTGTGTGATAGCCATGGATCACACGACCACCTGCCTCTATCATCAGGGGTAGGAAGTGGCACACTAGCCAAATAAACACACCCAGCTCCTCCTCTCCCATCCTGCCAAGACGAGGCATACCCAACATTATTGCACCAAAAATAAAGAAGGGATAAAGGGGTAGAAAGGAGACTAGAGGGAAAGTAGGACAGGGAAATGCAAAATAACTGCGAACACAGCCCAACTATACCCAAACTACCACTACCCACAACAGACTCCCAACACAACAAAGACAAATGTTGACAACACAAATGACCACAAAAACACTCAGACAGGATACCACAGACAGTTATTATACACAAAAAGACAAGTTAAAAGCCACACTGGAGACAAAATCACAAAATGCTCTAAGAGACAAGTCTATACAAGCCACACAGACAGGAAATATCACAGACTGCAAAGTGAAAGTGAAAGAACACCCACTTTACCAATTCTGTAAACAGGATATCCTATTACATCACTTCTTGCCTCAAATGCGGTGGGTTTTTCTTGTTATGCGTCAAAATATTATGACCCTTACAGTCTGTGCGTCATTTTTGTTTACGCACATCATAAGAAATAACCCTGCATCCATATTGCTAAATATGTTTCATACTTAACCAATTTCCAGGGGGAAAGTGTGGGAATTACTGCTCAGGGCCAATGGATATTTAAGGGCATTGTGCGTCATATTTCAACACACATGCGTCATATTTCGACACATATGCGTCATTTTTAGACACATGTGCATCTTTTTTTGACGCATATACTTCAAAAGTTCTGTCATTAAAAGGGTATGGGTCATTTCTCATTTTGAATCGGACATAACAGTTGTGACAATACAGAGATAGGCTGATTGCGCCCACATTGGGCATTACGGTGTATGGGCACATATGACAGATCATACTACTGCGGACCATGATCCTCTACTTGTTGTACCGGATTTCACTCTTCACTGACGCAATAGATGGCCAAACGTGTGGGATACAATTATGTATTACCCAGTTTGGGCATGTTTTGCGTCAAGAGAGGACAGCAAGGCGACGCAATTCACTACAATAACTCAATGCCTATGGGTCAATGTGTGTGATTTGGCTACTACTATTGTTGTTGTCCCACTGTGTGACCATCACAAGATGCATTTTTGCAAATCTGCTTGTCTGCATGTGGAGTCAATGTGTCCAACCCTCAGATGCAAGTCAGTGTGGAAATGAGAGAGGACATGTGTTAGTCATACACATAGCAACAACTGCTATGAGCACTTCCTAGGTTTTTTGGAACATAAACACCACCAATGACAAAGCATGCACTGGATAAATAGCAGACGGTTGTTCATGTCAGTGTTCCAAAACATAGCCATCACATGTCCTGGAATGTTGGATACTACTTCCTAGGCACTTGTTTGTTCACCCACCATGAGTCAGGCATGGAATCATGCTATGTGGGTACCATGTTTGTGACATGGAATCCCAAATATAATACACAAATGTGATGCTACGCCACAGTTGGAGTCATAAAACAGAGCCATGTCTCTCCTGTGGCAGTGGAGGACCGGCAGACCAAGCAGCACGTGTTCACATATTTCCAGTGGTAAAATGCACAGAGGTGTCTGGTTCATGTGTGTGGGCCAATGTTTAGCCTGTATAATTATTGGGGTCTATGTTGTCACAGTTACCTGCAGATCTAGTCATGAGTCTGTGGAACTATTTCCTGTATCTACAAAGTATCCTTCACAGATCAATAGACGGAAAGCCAATGAGGATTTGAGAACACACATGGGGATGGTCCAACCCTGTCACTGCAGACGTGTTATAAGACTGTCAACAGGGCAACCTTGGTGTGCTGACAAAGTTAATGTCTCAGGATTCTTATACCGGCAGGCTTCTTCACAACATGTGTACACAGGTTGGCCTCTAAAATTCCCACAGCATCTGGGAACATCAGTGCCTCTGTGGTGATTATTCTCACAGCTATTCACCACACAAGCCCCATCAATATGTTGGGAGCAATGTGAATCAGCGTGTGGACTGTCAGGGTCTTAACATGTGTAGACATTTCGGGGCATATTTATACTCCGTTTGCGCCGGAATTGCATTGTTTTTTTTTACGCAATTCCGATGCAAAACTAACTCCATATTTATACTTTGGCGTTAGACGCGTCTAGCGCCAAAGTCCATGGAGTTTGCGTCATTTTTTAGCGTGGACACCTACTTTGCGTTAATTATATGCAAGGTAGGCGTTCCCTCCGAGGCATGTGTGTCGGATTTATACTCCCGGGCAAAATTCACGCCCGGGAGTGGGCGGGACCAAAAAAATGACGTACGCCCGCTTTTGCGCCGTTTTTTAGCGCCTGCAAAAGGCAGGCGTCAAGGGACCTGTGGGCTCTGAAGGAGCCCAGAGGTGCCCTCCCATGCCCCCAGGGACACCCCCTGTCACCCTTGCCCACCCCAGGAGGACACCCAAGTCTGGAGGGACCCATCCCAGGGACATTAAGGTAAGTTCAGGTAAGTGTTTTTTTTTTTTTTTTTTGTGGCATAGGGGGGCCTGATTTGTGCCCCCCTACATGCCACTGTGCCCAATGACCATGCCCAGGGGACAGAAGTCCCCTGGGCATGGCCATTGGGCAAGGGGGCATGACTCCTGTCTTTGCTAAGACAGGAGTCATTTCTATGGGGGTTGGGAGTGAAAAAAAATGGCGCAAATCGGGTTGAGGCGAAAAAATTGCCTCAACCTGACTTGCCCCATTTCTTGACGCCCAAGCCCCATATCCCCCTACGCCGGCGCTGCCTGGTGTACGTTGTTTTTTTTAACGCACACCAGACGGCGCCGGCGGCTATCACCGGCTAACGTCATTCAATAAATACGGCGCCCGCATGGCGCTTCAGAATGGCGTTAGCCGGCGCTAATTTTTTTGACGCAAAACTGCTTTAGCGCAGTTTTGCGTCAAAAAGTATAAATATGGGCCTTCATGCACATTATTTGACGTTTGTTGTGCTGGATGCACTATACCCAATCCATGCATACAGCCATGGTACACTGTCACAATTTGTCACTCATGCATACATGAGACCCAGAGAAGGAATAGGCCATGATTTGGCTATTTGGAGACAAGTCCCCCCCCCCCACGGTACAATAAATAAACTGCTTATGCTATACAATGTATTTGAGTATGCATTGTAGACCCACCTGACACAATACCCCAGGAGGAATATGAGGGTTGGGAAAGCAACTATGATACAAATGTAGGCCCAAGGAACCTTTAGGGTAACACAAAGACAGGAGCCAGTCAGGCTAAAAGGATGCAGGGTCAATCAGGATCCAAACATTTCACAAGGTAAATACACAGTGGTCAGACTGAGAGTAGTCAAAGGAGGAACAAGACAGTGGAAACGGAAAAGTGTGTTTGTCCTGTGTGTTGGAACGTAACACATTAACCCAAGGGCTGTGTTACACAGCTGATTTATACGGCAAGGCATAACAGTGTTATAGATGAAATGGCTGCTTCTATGCTGTTCCAAGCAGCTGCAAGGGCAGTGCATGTTCAAATGGCTGGTCTCCATGGAGGTGCTCATAAGTGCGTGCAGCATCAGTCTCTTACAAGTCCTGTAGGTGAGATTCAAGTTCAAAGGGCCAACAGTACCTTTCACATGGGAAGCAATGTACAGGTGATAACAGGTCATAGCGACTACAAGCCAGTGCATTATTTAACCTGACGTCCATGCAGACAGAAGTACAATGACTATTGCATACCATACTAAAGAGGGAAACACACTGGATTTACATTGTGAGTCTGGGAGTGTGTAGAGGAGGGATTATCTGGGGACACATATTACCATTCCAGGGACCTCTGAAGAAGGGTGGGGTGAGACCGGGAACATAGGTGTGTCAGGACTTAGGACATGGGCTGCCATGTGCAGGGGATGTCATGTGAGCAATGCTAGTCATACCTGGGGCACTTGTGTTATGAATTTGCTGCTGATATGGAAATCTAGTCACATATAGTCCTTGCAAAGGTAGGTGATGTACGACTTACTGCTGTCAAGGGTCTGGTCATACATTCCTGTTACCAATGCAATAGCACATCCACTGCCTCATGTATGAGGCATTTTTTTTACCTTATTGACTGATGATGCCTTAGTTGTGTGCCATATGCTGCGATGAACCATGTTGCCAACATGTATGTGTGAAATAGGTGTGGTCCTCTGCTCTTGCCCTTCAAATGTGAAATGGACAGGATATATATAATTTGCTGTGTGAGTGAATGTGGCTGGACATTCATACGCATCAAACTAGTTTAGGAATGTTCTGTGTCCTAATCGGTATTTCAGCAATGCTCAATGAGGCTACACTCTGATTCTGATGGTTAGAGATATTGTTATGCAAAAAATGACTATCCAGACCTTGATATAGTGATTAGTATAGGTGTTTATTTACATATGTTAAGACAGTGGTGATGGGTGAGTAGAGTTAAAAGAAATTTTGGGCAATATGTTGTCTCCAACGCAATCCTGCAACTGTGTTTGGATGGTCCCCCTCATGTTGATGAACAGCATCCTCCTCTTCCTCCTCTTCAGGCATTTGTGGGTCGGGTTCACATACGGGAATATTCCTTCTTGCACATATGTTGTGCAGGATGGTACAGGTCAAAATTATTTTGCACACCATTTCAGGTGAGTATAGGAGGCTGCCTCCGGTGATGTCAAGGCACCTGAATCTTGACTTCAGGATGCCAAAGGTCCTCTCGACTATGGTGCGTGTCCTCCTATGTACCTCATTATAGGCACGCTCTGCTGCAGTGCTTGGGTTTGCAAATGGGATCATGATCCATGGCTGGATCCCATACCCCTGATCAGCTGAAAGAGAAAATGAGTGAGAACATGTTGATGTAGCTTGCACCATAAATATCACTTTGCATGGCAGTTGTTCTCTTGTGTTGTCTGTGACTCATTGGTGTTTGTGTTATTGTGTGGATTCCTAGGCTTCTAGCATGTACCATCAGCATTGGGTTGTTTCCTTATCTGAACGGGTGTTTGGCTGTTGACCGGATGTCAGCAGTATTTTTGTAGAGTTGCAGTACAGTGTGTACTCCCATACATTGTGACTTGTGAAATAGGTGTCCCTGTGTCTTAACTGGGGTGAGATGATACTTCCATACACAGAATCAATTTGACAGTGGTGGTAACACGGTTGCATCTATGTACCCTGGACATCCCATACAATTTGACATATGCAATAGATTTATTTAACCATCAGTGAGACCCTTAGATTTTGCAAGGTGACAATGTGCAAAACATCTCTGTACGTTGTGAGCACTGACGTGTTAACAGTTGACTTTGCACTAATTTCACATTTGTGACAAGTTCACTGCAGACCTATTTCTCTGCCCTTGCTAAGTCGACTCAGGTTGTAACGTGTACCTATACTACTGAACATGTTCTAGTTCAGATGGTTAACTTGGTTGTGAGGTTGTCATTTAGAGTTTCAGAAGGTCCGTATGCCAGTACATCTGTTGTGTGTGTGTTAATTTGTCGCAATGCGTATGTGTAGGAATGTGCACTTTCAATATTGTCCCATCAAGATGTGTTCTTCGCACAGTCCACTTGCTTCTTGGTAGTGGGCAATCTGAGAGCAGGGATGATGTGAGATATTGGTACAGCCTCAATGATTGCATGTGACCTTCCTTTTAGTCATCATCATGCTATGTGTGTCATGGTGTTTGACCTGCAGCAAAACACATTACACACCCCTTACACAGTGCGTATTGGTTTGAAGGGTGTTGGATTGAGTGTTATTGATGTGATATTGAAAGATTAATCTTCCCAAATGTACTGCCAGTTGGGGCCATGTGTTTGTCATTGTGTTGTTTTAAATTGTTCCCTTGTGTCTGTGGAGTGGCATCTGTTGTTATTTGGAACTGTCATTTTCCTAGGTGTGTCTCCCATTGGGTGAGGATATCAAACGTGCCTAGCGGTGTCTCAACCTCAGTGTGTTCCTGTCCACGTGTCGATGTCGTGGTGTATGTGTTGTGTGTCCTAGAGGGTTGCTGTGCAGTGTGTATATAAGTAGATTTCTGTACTTACCAACAAGTAGGCCATTTCCATATCGTCCATCCTGTAAGTGTTAATTGATGGTGCAGTGACGGAAGATGAATGAATCATGTACACTCCTAGGACACTTTGCCACGATGTTGGTGATAAAACCCCAGTGATCGACAATGTCCTGCACATTAATGGAGTGTGTGTGCTTCCTGTTGCGGTATAGATGTTTGGTTGCAGCAGGTGGCACAATGTGTACGTGTGCAGCCAAGGACGTGTGGGAAGCCATTAATTTGGTAAAACCCCTGTTTTGCCTCCTGCTGCTTCTGCTGTGTGTTGGGGAAGCAGATGTGGTGGGGTGTGAGTGAGATGATGGCATCCAATACCTTGGGTAGGAAGGCGGAGAATGATGGCTGTGAGATCCCAGCAACCAGGGTGCCAGTGGCTTGAAAGGATCCACTTGCCAACATGTGTAGTACAGCTAGCAGCTTGGCTTCTGGTGGAATGGTGCGAGGTGTCTGCAAGCTGGGTGCCAACTGTGGCTCAATGTTGAGTAGCAGCTGTTGAATGGCTTGCCAGTTAAGCCTGTACCTCTGAATGATGTCTTGTTGGCGGAGTCTCAGAAGGTTTGTCCTGGTGCGGAATATTCTCTCCTGCCTTCTGCGTTGCCTCTGGGGTCCCTGCTGGTGTTGTGGAAGCTGCTGTTGTTGGTCGTGTGCTCTGCGTCTGAGTGCATGCTGGATGAAAAGCACCTCCATGTCTTCCTTTTGGAGCTCTGTTGTTGCTTCTGTGTGTTTTCCTTAAGTAGTTGTGTGTTTGCTCGATTTTAACGCCTGCCCTGACCCAGGCGTTATTTTTTGACGCAAATTGGGTTGTGCGTCATTTTCCGACTCCACCTCCCGGCCGTGCGTCATTTTTGCGCGGTACCATAAATAAGGCGCAGAGGCGTTTAAGTCATTTTTTGGATGGGAACGCTTACCTTGCATGTCATTAACGCAAGGCAGTTTCCCGCATCCAGAAAATTATGCACAGGGTGGGATTTTGGCGTTCGCGGGCATCAAAGTTTAAATATGGTGCACGGTTTGCACCGATTGTGTGTCAAAATGTTTGACGCACATTTTGGCGCAAACAGAGTATAAATATGCTCCTCAGTGTGCTAGAATTCAGTTACCAATTGACAAACCATGTCTTTGGAAAGCTAGTGTGGCTTGTAAGTGGAGTTGCTTTCTTGTCTAATCTGACGAATATTATTGGATTTACAGGCAGTGCAGAAACCCATCTGAGGTTATATCAAAGTACAAAAGATTGCCAGCTAGAATTAAAAAATGTCATTATATATCACCAATGCCATGAAAATGAGTAAATCCTAATTTACTCAGTTGTCCAAATTTTCTTCACTTGTGCAAAAACACTAGCAGAGATGCTGTTTTACGATGTAGACACCTTGAGGTCTTAATATTCCTCTCTAGGGCCATGTACTGGCTGGGTGACTATAACAAATGATGTTGCAGGAGGATGCTACGTGCTGTGAAACAAGCTGTGTCTGAACATGTCTGACATTGTCTCATACTGTGATGTGAAAAGTCACCACCTGATAATTTTAACATTGATCAGTTCTAGTTGCGTTTAAAATTCCCACATTCCACAGTTGTCCTCTGCATGGCCACAAGCGGCAGAACGACCTTGAGGTCTGGAAGCTTTAATTGTTGCTCGTTTATAGATTGTATGCGACACAGAAAAAAATGAAACTCACAAAACAAGAAAATGACGAAGTCTGCCTGCAGTCACTTACACTTAAAATAGTCCCTTCGTTTCTTATGTGTTCGTTTTAGGCATGCAAGAGCAATATGTGTTTGCCAGATGCGAACGTGTTGTCCAGCCCTTTAAGTACTAGGCCATTTTTGGTAACTTCTCATGCATGTTTCAGATTTCAGTTGTGACAGTTTCTGTAACAAATGACATGCAAACACGTTTGAAATCATTACAGTGGTGAAGTAAAGTCTAACCTAAATGTTCTTGTTTCTCTTGGTTGATCTTCAAAAAAGCCATAGCTAAATACAGTTGTTCTTTCGTCAGCTAAGTTTGTTCAACATCTGAGTATTCTTCATTGTTAACACCCCTCACAGAATGTTACTTTCTTATGGTTAGTACTTTGTTATCTTTTGCAAACGTGTGGAGTTTTGCTGATATATTTTTTTTTCATAGCGAGTGGCCAATGTGTCTTTTTCTGTTTTGTGCGTCCATCTAGTGAAAATTTTACTGAATGAATTAGAACCCGATAGACATTATTTTAAATTCACAAACGATCCACTTGTGCACTTTTTACTAAAACAGCCATACATATACTTCACATTAAGTTGAAACAATAGCGACAATAAATCGTTCACATGTGAAACATCATAGATAGACAGATAGATAGATGTAAAAGGTGAGAAAATGCAGTTTTATAGCAAAGCTAACATTTGTCCATTACTTCAAAGAGTATTTATGAAGTTTAAATTTGAAAAGTTGTCAGTAGGTCACAATGACTGGCTTAAAGCAAACGGAATTAATACTCATCGAAATTGTCAATTCTGTGGTGCTGCTTATACAATATATGACTCATATGCTGTTTTTTTGCCATAGACTATTGAACTATCAGGTGAAAATGTAACCAATATGTCAAAGATATCAAGTAAAAACTTACGAGGAAGTACTTTATCTTTTCCTAAATCCACCCATGGTGAATATTTGTTATTGGCTGGTCAAAATGTTTAGCTCCTTTCATAAATCTTAGTAATATTGTTACACAATTCTATGTGAGTTTTAATCTTAAGTAATCAGAGTTTGTATTTCCCTTTTTATCTATGAATCAGTTGTTTGCCATCTTAAATTATATTCCAGTGGAAACATTATTACTGAAAGGAATATTAGATAGATAGATAGATAGATAGATAGATAGATAGATAGATAGATAGATAGATAGATAGATTAGATAGATAGATAGATAGGGTCAACCTTAGAAAATTGTGTGCTCATATGTCAAGGGAGAAATCATGGAGACATTCTTTTAGTGACTTTTCTCAGTCAATTTTCCTAGATCAGAATTGTTAGGTATAGAGAAAACAAGGAATATTGACATGAACGCAATGGACATTACACACTTTTGTTAGTTTGATGCAATTTTGTTCAGTGGCATTTGAAAACAAACGTAAGGATCAAAAATAGCTGTGATGTTCCTACACATTGGTTTCAAAACAAAAAATGATAATTTGGGTTTAGAACTTCATCAGCAGGCAGAAGTTGAAGATTGCGTTCTGGTAGTCATTATGAAGTGTGCACCCAAGTTTGTAAAGAAGAATCTGTCCCTTAAAATATATTTGCAGGGCCTGTGGGAGGAGGTGTGGGTGAGCCCCAGTGGATTCTGCTGAGCGAGGATAAGCACAGTGAGAAGATACTTAATTAAGTAATACAAAAGTCAGTTTTTGACAAAGGAAACAGGTTTGTCAAACTAAAGGAATGAGACTATGAATATTCCATAGGATATAATGGAACTTGTAATACGGTGGGCAGGATATCCGTCACGTTTGTGATCAGGTCCATAATGCCCTTTAAGGTCACATTTGAATGTAATTGAAAGCCTACACATTTTACAGGAAAAATTACACATGCATATAGAAAAACAGTTAAAGATTTAGAAAGATGGTAGCAAATGTTCCCCATTGGGATCAGTGGAGAGGAATGCCCCCAAGAAATGCTCAAAATAATTCTATCGGTTATTAAAGGAAAGTATGAAAAGGGGTAAAGGGCCAGATGTATCATTTTATCCAATAGCGATTACATAATTGAGATTTTTTGAGAATTGCAATTAAGTAATCGCTACTGGAATGTATGAAACTCCAGGAGTTTCATACTGCGATTTGCAATGGCTCGCAAATAGACCTACCTCATTTATATTCATGAGGTAGATCGCAATTTGCGAGCCATTGCAAATGGCTGCAATCACAGGGATGGTGGCCTGCTGGGCTCAACAGACCACCATGTCTGTGATTGCTTTTCAATAAAGCAATCTTTTTTTTTTTTAAATGCAGCCCATTTCCCTTAAAGGAAAATGGGATGCATTTAAAAATTAAAAATTCTAAGTTTTCTTTTCGTTTTTTAAGAGTAGGCAGTAGTCCATTGAACCACTGCCTACTCCTAAAAAATGTTTTTGTATGCATTTACAAAGGGGAAGGGTGTCTCTTGGGGACCCCTTCCACTTTGCGAATGGGTTACCACCAATTTGAAATTGGTGGTAACTGCGATTGTTTTGTGACCACATTCATGGTCACAAAACAATCATAAATAGCTTTTGCGATTCGATATTAGGAAGGGACGCCCTTGACACGTACCTTCCTAACACCGAATCGGTGTGTATCCGCAATTCCAATTTGCGATTCAGTAACAAGTTACCGAATGACAAATTGGATTTGTTACCTACCAAAATGCAGTTTTTGCAATCACAAAACACTTTGATACATCTGGCCCAAAGTACCTTTCTTGTTAGGTGTTTCAGAACCTGATGAGGTGGCCTGGCTACATTTTTTACATTCTGGCATAAAAATACTGAAACTGTTTTTGCTGGCTTTAGGACTCTGTGTATGTTACCACTTCTAACCAGTGCTAAAGCGTTTGTGCTCTCTCCCCTAAACATGGTATTATTGGCTTATCTCCAATTGGCATATTTAATTTACATATATATTCTTGGTAAAGTGCACCACATGTGTCCAAGACTTGTAAATTCAAAACTACTTGTGGGCCTGCAGCACTGATTATGCCACTGACTTAAGTAGCCCCTTCACCATGTCTCAGGCCTGCCATTGCAGAGCCTGAGATGTGCAGTTTTACACTGCCACATCAACCTGGCAAAGTAACTCTTTTGCCAAGGCCAAACCCTCCATTTTTATACATATATGTCACTCCAAGATAGGCCCTGGGCAACCCAGAGGGCAGGGTGCAATGACTTTCAAAGGCAGGACAGATACCTATAAGTTATACATGCCCTGGTAGTGAAAAGCTCCCAAAGTTGTTTTTCTCTGCAGCTCGACCTATCTCTCCCATAGAATAACATTGAGATTACATTATTGCATCTTTTAAGTGATGTTCGCAATCTGGAAGAGGTAATTTTTTCGAGTTTGGTGTCTCTGGAATCACAATTTAAAATCCCAACTTATGGTGAACACACATTTAAAATTGTAATTCTGAAAATGCCACTATTAGTAGGTTGGCATTTCCTTACTTTAGTCATTTGGTGCCTGGTCTGCCTCCGATCACTTGTCTGAGGTGGGGGACAGCTTGGCGTTGTGCACCCCTCCTACATAGCCACACAGAATGGGAGCTTAGATGTGACTTGATGGGCCTGGATTGGCCATCCTGGCACGACAGGAGGGAAGAGTAGGCCACAGCCTCACTTACACCTCAATAGGCAGTTTTCTGTCCCCACACAAAGGGTTGCCTAACATCTTTTAGTGAGTCTGGAGCCAGAGCAGGAAGGGCAAGACCTCTGTGCACTTCAGAGGCCCGTGTTTGAAGTCTCCCCCACTTTAAAGGCCCAACTGGGTGTAAGTATTCTGACACCACCAACACAGTACTCCTCTGGACCTGTAAGTACTCTGCCAGGAAGAACTGCTGTACTGCTGAAGGACTGCTGAAGGACTGCCTCTCTGCTGGACTGCTGTCTTGACTCCTGCATTGCTGTGCTGCCCTGCTGCCTGCTGTTCTCTGCCTGGGTGAGAAGCTCTGGACATGCCTTACTTAAACTCAAAGTGACTCAAGCCGACTGGTCTCCTGATCTGAAGCATCAGGGACATACACATCCAACCAACCTACTTCTGCACCTGGACTCTGCCATCTGTAAATGTGCCCTGCTAAGCGGTTCCACCTCAGTCCTAGACTCTTGGAAATGGGCCTCAGGTGATTGCTGCAGCCAAACCGATGCATCCTCCATCAACCCAATGCACCACTGTTGCTACGCCGATCGGAACCGGTGCATGACCCCCGCTGAGTGGACCAGAACCAGCACATCGCCTCTGTTGCGAGGGATCAACTCTGATGCATTGCCGCTGTTGCAAGAACAAAACTGGTGCATCACCTTTAGAGCCACCACACCTGACCCACCTGTTCTACCGCATGGGGAAAACCAATACATCTCCTCCGCTCCATGGATTGACACATGCGCCAAATCAACCTAGGATTAAGGTACTTTTGCTGAGCAGGCCTCACTGGTTCCTTGAATCCGGCCCACGCTCCATCGCAGTCGGCCTCATCTCTTGGTTTGGTCCCAGTCCATTGCAATCAGATATCCCCAGTTGGCGCTTCTTGCTTTTAAGAGCTATTTTAGTTTATTCTTTAATAATTTCTAATTCAATTTCTACTTATTGTATTTTTGTTATTTTTATCTTGTTTTATTTATTAAACTAAGTTCTATTTTACTAACCTGGTGTGGGATCTTTTGTGTGGTGTTTTCACTGTTTTAATGTTTGACGTGTTGCACAAATGCTTCACACATTGTTTCTAAGCAAGGATTGTGGTTCCTGCTTGATCAGGGTGCATACCTCTGTCAACCAGAAACCCAATTTCTAACATTGGTGATCAGTGGCGAGGATTAGACTTGTGTTTGTGCAGTGTCATACAATTTCCTGGTGTACTCCATCATTCCATATCCAAGACCAATTCAAATTTTAAATTCTCCCTGGTTGGCATTTTTGATTTTTTCCTAAATCATGACTTTGTCTGGATGTATACTGCACCTGCAAAAATAGAATGTGAGCTAGCTAATGTAGAATTTTACATTGTGGCTCAGCTCAAAGATTTCTGCTAAGGATTTGGACTTCCTGTCAAGAGCACCACCAGTAAGGAGGAAATGCAAAAAGCGCTGAGGGCCTGGGCAGAACCTCACTCCACACTGGGTGCAACTACTGAGTAATATGCAGTTCCTACTTTAGTAATAGGATTGCATGGTTGAGACGGCAGAATGGCAACGTGTGAGAAATCACATATGGGACACCTGATCTCATCCCACAGCAGTCTTGACCACTCAGCATTATGTAACTTCCATTCAAAAGTAACTGAAACACTGTCTAAATCAAGGAGATGGGATCCTTCTTCAAGTAGCATTCTAAATTAGCTGCCTATGCATTACAAATGCCATTCAGTGACACCTGTTTAAAAATCATTGTGTGGATTACGGAAGATTCACAATCACTATCACTGAGAAAGTCTTCCTTTTCCCTGCTCATTCATTTGTAATCGAAAGGCAGATCCCACAACTCATGAAGAAAACTCTTCCCTAAAGCTTCAAATCCACCTACCGAAAAATGTTTCAAACACAAATTGAATTGAAAAGTCAATAGTAGCAGGGAGAGTACTCCATGTATTAACCCCACTTATGACGGTGTTTCAGTCACTGTAAAAAGCTACTTTTCTAACTCTTCTATATTAAGCATTGTGTATGTTGCATCCTTCTTTGCCATTATCTGTTTTTTGAGTGTTAGGTCAAATGGTGAAAATAACTCCTTCAAGTTCATGTTCTTCCAGGGCATGCAGTTCGATTTCAGAGCCTGTTATATCCAACTTAGCCTCATGATGGACCTAAGGTAACTCTGTCCATGTTGTAAAAAATGACAAGTCACTTTGTATGTCTATTGCAGATGACACCATGTTGTTTAATGTGTAACTGCAGGTGGACAATGTATTCATACCATTATCGATAATGGTGAATGCTTTCTCAAAGTATGCCTAATCTATTTGCCTTAAATCAGCAGCGGGTTCAGTTTGAGGAGGCTTCTATATTTTATTGTATATTGCATAGAAGAAGCTGTTGGAATGTGGTGCTCTAGGACCTAACTAGAAATCCTGCCAATTCATGTCCTCAGAGAGGAGTGAGAGGTGTCAAAATGGAATGTTGTAACCATTATTGGCATAACTTGCTCATGCTATATGTAGTGATAATCCCTTGACATAACAAGGGTCTGGTCTGCTTGTTTTAAAACCATGTGTAGTGCTAATAAAAAGTGCATGACAACCATGTGTATCGGCTGGCCACAATTTACCACCTGTTGGGCCCTGAAAGTGTAGAATGAAATGTACCATTTCTGACCATACCTTTGAGCTGATCGTCCGTGGAATTAACTAATGTTCGCTTACTGTCAAACTTTGCAATTGGGGGGGATTCTTGACACATTCATATCTTTGACTTTTGCTAGACCTAGGCAAGTTGTCTGTTGAACACTGTCGGCAGCGTCATTCAGAAAAACCATCTGAAATGGAATGAGGCATGCTTTAAATAAGGCTTCCATGCCCTGTACTTGCCAATCTTTTGTTCCCCAAACTGATTTTAAATCAAATGTTTCTTTCCAATAATCAGAGCCCTTAAAAGCTAGTCGGTAAACAAACAAATTTGAATAAATTAATTTATTAACGTTCAGCGAATTTTTCCTTGCTTTTGTTACTGGTAATTTGAAATAATATGAAATAGAATCAGAAGTATCATGCCCAGAAAAATATGTACATTTATCTGAATATGTTTTAGAACTCCCCACTGGTAGAGTCAGGCAATGTTTCCATTGTGTGCAACTGAATATTGTATGTGGGATACTAGCTCTATGTAGGTAATGGGGCCCATAATAATGATAACATAACATTTCACCATAATCTGCAGAGTTCATATACATGTCTTCACTTTCAAATACAGTATAATATTTGAGTTACGAGAGTCCCAGTCATCAGACACAATGCCAGGTGTAATTATATAATTCATAGGAATTTGAAAAACATAGGGAATTTTAATATTCTCAGTAGAGCCAAATATATCATATGGAACTTTGTCCCAAACAGTCCCACCGGGAACTGAAACAGCAGAAATGTTCACCAGGGACAAGTCTCCTCGCACTTTGTGGGGAGACAAATGAGGCTTCAGTGCCTCATCTACCGATTCAACAGCAGAGCATTCAGAAAGCTACTGCACATTTATGAGCAAGAAGAAAACAATCACAAAGCCAATCCACAGAAAAGGGAGCAAGTAAAGTGATCATGGATGGATCAGATAAGGCTTTTTAAGCCAGTGAAGAAGGATAAGTATACAATGAAGTGATAGTGTTCTTGAACTTGAGGAGAAGTTGCCAATGGCGATAAAGTATCCAGAAGCAGTCTGTGTGAAGACAGGAGACACTGCTGTCTTGAGAAGTAATTGAAGACTGTAGACTTACATTAGGTGTGTTTCTGGTGCTTGAAGTGGTGATCTATATCAACAGAAGTTCATTCTCCACCCTCCCCTGCCTAAGGGAAAAAAAGTCAGTGTTGTTTAATGCTCGAAGATCATGGTATGGGAGTGAGAGGGGTTAGGGAACTATCCAGGAATCCTCTAGGTCTAATGTGCAGTATTGGCCACATGAGGCAATTTGACTTGATCAATGGAGACAAAGGGTTTGTTTTGACAACAAACAACCGATTGTAGAATCACAGTTTTGGTACCTTGGATTCCAATAACTGGCACCGGAGCATGGTATAATGGGCCAAATTCCTTCTTCTTCCAATCTTCTCTCAAACTAGATCCCCAACTTTTGGAATCTAGCCTGTAGATCCTGGTGAATCCCTCATTCTTAGGTGGTGGCATGTGCAGTAGAACATTCAACTCAGAAATGTTTTAATTCCTGCAAGAGACTAGGAGGTGTGTCAGCGGCGGGAAGTGTACCTTTAGTTTGCTGGGAAATGTTGCAGCTGGGGACATATTGCATTGTCTGCTTGTACAGACCATGCCACCGATAGTGTTTTTATAGTAACAAAATAGTCGTCCCCACACCAGCAGAAGCAATACCCTCATGCAATGCTTGAAAAGATTCTAGCCTACGATCTTGGTTGGGGATAATACGATCACCCATTGCTGGATGTTTGGTGCTTTTAAGTGGTAGGAATATCCATCATCCACCCTGCTGTGGGAACAAGTAATTACAGCTACAGTTGCAGTAACAACTGCAGATTTGGCTGCTTCATCAGCCAGTGAATTACCTACAATGTGTATTCCAACACATTCATGGCTCAATACAAGTACATGAGCGTGTAGTTGTTCGACTTTGAACTCTGCTACCTTCTACCAGAGCATTTTATGTCTGATGGTGTTTCCTTTAGAGTCTCTGACTCCATTAAGGCACCATTCATGCAGATTTACATTGAAAGAATGGACACAATAGTATGAATCACACCTAATAAGTGTTGAAATTCAGGATCCGTATGTTCCAGTGCCAAACTCAATGCTTTTAGTTCAGCCAGCTGTGCGGTGCAATCCCCTAGGGACTGTATGAAGGTCTGTTGAGGGTGGAATTCTTCACCCCTCATAACTCTATAAACAGTTGCACAAGCCTTTGGTACCCACAGCAGGTTGTACTGAACCATCAGTGTAAATAATATATTTATTCTGATCAAGATGCATGATATTAGTGGGCATCATGTACTCTAGTTCGTACTAGCGAAACTCTTGAGTTTGCAACTTTGGGTCAAAAACAGAGTATACATCAGTGGCAGTCAATGAGGTGGCCCATTGTATCCATCTGGGATGTGAGGCTTTTGCATTTGGAAAACTAGCCTTTGTGACTGCCTCTAAGGCAGGTACTGAGATTACAACACAGACACGCTTTCCCTGAGCCAGTGGTCTTTCTGTAATGACAGACATTTGGCCTGAAGTCAGTATTTTTTCAGTGGATGCAAAAGCATTAGAATATAAAAGCGATTTATAGGCAATTGGCACTGTGTCACCTTCGTTGAATGTGACATAGGTAAAGGCAATGGCACCTCAAATCGTCTGGATGACAAAGTTTGTTTTATGTTCACTGTTATGTAAGTGTTGTGCTTAAAACATGTGTGTCTGTAATGATCTCAGTATTTGTGTGTGTTCTAGCGTTTACTGGAAAAATCTGGACAAATTAAGATAGAAATGGGGTTTTATTCATTGTACATAATCAGGTATGTGTATTCTGCCACAATTGAAGAATCCTAACAAGGATTGTGAATATTTGATGGTATTTGGTGGTTGAAATTGTGCACACTTCTCAAGGAAGTGTGGCGCCTGACTCTTCCCCTCATTTGAAAGCTTGTATCTCAGGAACAGGACACATAGAAAAGCAATTTTTGTTTTCTTAAAATTTAATTTATAGCAATGTTCAGCAAAACTCAAATTCACAGCAATCTGATTTTGCTAAATGTGTGTTTATGTCATTCTCCATCAGATACATGTCATTGACATAGGATAATGTTTCAGGATCAATATCATGAAATATTGATGCTACTCAGGAGGAGAACAGCCCTGCATTGTTCTTATAACCTTGGGAGGTTGACAAAATCAGTGCTGAATGCTGAGTGTGGAAAACCTGGTTAGATCCCTGCTTTTAGTCTCTATATTTTAGCAGAAAAACATCTAAGGTTGTTTTGTATTTTTTTGCAGAAAATGTTGTTCATTAGTGCTCTACTGTGTGAATTTTATATTGAAAGGATGTATGTATGACTATTTGAATGTCTATAAGACTATTCTATATGAATGATCCGGTTTAGCTATGAGAAACAAAGAGTTGTTCATAGGAGATAGGCAGGGTTCACTTATTCCATGGTACGGGAGGGAATCTCCCTCACAGGTTCTTTTGCTTAATGTTTTATAGGGTATTGTGGTTGCACTGGTGGGCTGAACATTATGGGTATTCCATGATAGGGAGAATCCCTATCCCAGGCCACATGGTTGTGGTATAATGCTGGGGTTTGTTCAAGAGCCCAGTCTGCGGCATAAGGTTTCTTTATTTGGTCTGGAATAAGGACTGAGAAAAACAGAAATATCACATCTTCCCCTTGTGGGAGGGTTCTAACAAACTCCGGTGGCAATCTTTTTCTGCCTAGAGAATGTCATAGCTAAGTGTTAATAAAAAATTACTTTAATTGTGCGCATTATGTCCCCCTTACTTTGAATATTTAAAAAGGCGACCCGCCTGTCTGGTGTTTCGACTTCTATGCAGTCATCATTGCTCTCACATCAAGAAATTCTTGCAGGTTCTTGAGAACTACTGTGACCTCTACCACACTGTCCAACAGAGTCACTACCCAAGTCCGGTTCCCCAGTAACATTCTCAATATGTGTCACCTATTCTACTGAAATTCCTGCAACCTTCTTCTTTTTGAATTGTTTTTTTTTGTTAAGTTTCTCTTCCTTCCTATTATGACATCAGACGAGCATTGTGAGTCCTTTTTGGGTTTCACTTACTCTTCTTATCTGTGCTCTGACCACCCCCTATCTCTTGGACCATTTGTCTGATGAGTCCTGAAAAGAACAAGAAGGTTGTGTATCATTATAATAATTCCTGTCAAGCGGTTTCAAATTATCACTGCAACACAGATTGTACTGTTTTTTTAGAGCTCTCCAGCTGCAGAGATTCTCCCTGTGATTTTAGTTTATATTTTATACATTTTTGTTTGTCCCATTGTTTTTTAGATGACTCCTGTACTTGCTTGGTATTATCCTTTTAAGCTGCAGCTTGTTTGATCTGGCTCCCAAATGTACCTGACCTATACATGTAAAAGTGTCAGCAATTATTTTGGTTAGCTTGTGTCCCTGATCTACTAAAGGAGCTTGTCCAGGATGTTGGCATACTGCCAATGCTGCTGCTTCCCATTTTACATTTCCTAAAATTATTGAGGATACTGTGGTAAAATTACCAATAATTTTCATCCCCAAGTCCAGAGGAGTAAAACTGCAAGAGATAATGTACCATGCTTCATGGTATAAATTGCAGCAAAAACTGTGCCTCGAGTAGCACAATCATCCAATGAGGTTACAATTCCAAGTGGCAAGCACATTGTGAGAATTCTTTGTTTATCTTGGTGTCCTGTATGGGGAAACACAGCTTCCAGCTGATTAGTTTTATGAGCACTCCAAAATGGATGTTTTCCCTTTTTGTGGGTACCTTACCCATAATATCATTAATAGTCATTCGATAAATCCCAGTTGTGGCCAATTGTTGTAGAACAGCCAAAGCAGCTCTTACTAGGACTATATTTAATTTTTGCATTACAAACTGTGTTAAGAGTCTATATAGGCTTATGAAATTATTATATATTGGGTGCAGATCTGATGTCTGTAAATTGTGTGTATTGGATATGGGGTTTAGGCAGCCAAAACTGGCCATGAGGCCCCCATCATTGCTGAGGGGACCCAATCTAACATATGTGAAAAGGTGTGATAGGGTGCCTTAGAACAAATTTGGATGTTCCTGATATGTTAGAGGAATTTCTTGATAGTATAAGCGCTATACTCTGCCGTCTCTGTGTAAAGGTGAATAGGGAACATTAGGCATACAAGAGAAAACTACTCAGGAGATCTATTACATGAGTACCTGATCCTGATACAATGGTGGCGCCATGTTATGCGGTTCCTACTTTGGAAATAGGACTGTGTGGTTAGGGCGGCAGAGCGGCAAAGTGTGGGAGAATGAATCTATCCATGCAGTGAGTGACTGCCAGCCCAACTCCGGGTTAGCTCACAGTGCCTCACCCAACCCTCAAAATCTACTGGGGTAAAATGTGATTATGGCAACCTGAACATAACACTTCGACCCCCAGGGGAAGCCATGTGAACAGATCATATCCCTTTCATACTATTACTCATATATGGCAAGGAGAGACAAAAAGATTCCAAACAAGTTTTTAATACATTTATTGAAACAATCACAGTCTAGCATATAAAGAGTGAGCTGTGATAATTAGGCATGAAACAAAGATAATCAGCATTAGAAACATGTTAAAGAGATGAACAATCCAACCATGATACATATAGGCCCTCATTATGAACACGGCCGTGTTCATGCTGGCGGTCAAAACTGCAGAGTTTATGCTGGCGGTCAAACCACTGACCGCCAGCATCCCAGGATCCCCGCCGGCCGTATAAAGAACATTCCTGTCGGCCGGCGCACCCCTCAGCCAGCCTTTCCCTGGCGGGGAAACCCGCCAGGGAAAGGCTGGAGGCTTAGGGATCATTATCCGAGAGGCAGCACAGCTGCCCTGTCAGATAATGATTCCGACTGCCGCCAGGCTGTCTGACGGAGGCAGCCTGGCGGTGAGTGAGGGCTGCCTTTGGTGGCCCTCATAATGTTCATTATGTGGCAGTGTGGCCCTCCATGATCATAATGACCGCCATAGTTCTAGATGTACTAGAGGCTCCTACCTAACCCTATGTCTACTCGAGAGCATAGCAGTTGTAACCTTCTGCCTAACCCAATCTAGGGAATTTGCCCCAGCCCTATCCCTGGAAAGAGTGTCAGGAATCAGCCTGTGGTGTGATGGCAATCCTCTCAGAGAGCTGGTAGATCAGCACCCGCCAAGCTACCTGTCACACAGGAATTGTCCCAGCATAGTCGTGGCCGGAATGCTCTCTGCCCTTGGGTCAGTGCACCATTTATACAATAAACCATAACACATTGGAAAAACAGTTCTGATGCAATGCTGTGTCTAGGTGATAGAATCTGTCTCATGAACAGGCAACACAAGCTAGCATACTGTAAACCAGAATCCGTAGCCCTGGACAGAAAGTACTGATTATATGTTGAGCAAAGGCTGACTAAATGAGCAGCATGTTCCTTGCTCCCCTGAAATAAAACCAAACTGATAAGGTGTGTAAAAGCTATCACTAAAATGCAGCCTTACCAAAATGAATAAAAAATTAATTAAACATGAACTATAGAACTAAGTTAAAAGAGGGGTGACCAACCTGGGACCTAGAGGTCCTAACATCATGAGGATGAGGAGGAGAAGCCTGAGGATGGTCCAGCAGAAGAACCACCTGTAGCTTCCTGCCAGGACAGGGAGCAGTGTCTCTTTCCATGACTTCTCCCCAGAGGAACTGTCTGGGAGGAGGGTGGAGAGTGAATTCAAGTTGCAGATGGCTAAATTGAAAATGGACAAGGAGGAGAAGTAAAGAGCCTTTGAGATAAGGAAAATTCTACTGGTTCATGAACCGAGCCTGAAGGAACTGAAAATAAAGGCCAGGAAGGTGGAACCCAGCACTGATGGCAGCAGCATTCCTGCAGTACCTGAAGGGGAGAAAAGGGATCACATACCTGGGTGCCCAGTTTTATGGTGAGAGGCAACATAGACAGATGGTTTTCTGCTTATGATGATGCACTGAAGGTTCACAGGGTTCCTAAGGAGCATGGGGTATGGAGAGTAGCCTGTGGAAACAGGGCCTACTTTGGGAAGGGACACACATCTAACACTATACTGTGGGGTTATTTTAGAGCTTTGAATAGGCACATTTATTTTTGTTCTAGGCCTGTGGTCTGTGCCCCTTTACCCAGTCCATTTCATTTATTTCGCTTTATTATTTTAGCAAAAGCTTCATTTCAGCAGTGATGTTTTATTATTTTTATCAGTTGCCCTTCCATGCTGAATTTGTAATTAGTTCTTTTGCACAACATTTCATCTTGTGCTCAGTCCAAGGCTGTATGAGGCTGTACATGATTGTTTACCGCGTTTTTCTTGTCCAAACAGTACAATGTCTACTCTACACAGAATTGATGTTATATCACATCAGGGAAGTTCTCAGAACAACAACAAGCTGCCACAAACCAGGTTAGAGGCGAAAATTCCAGCCAGTCATCTTATGCTGTATTCTGTCATCGCAGCTCTGCTACACTTGGCCCGCCTTAGGTGGCCAGGGTTCCAATCAGAAGAAAGAGGGGGAAAAAAACTTAGAAAAATAAGGAGTTCTCAATAGGGTCCATGACAAATTCTCAAGGGAGTAGTGGAAACCAGTCCCAGGCTGATTCTAAAAAGAAGGAGTTCTTTGACCATAAGTCAGGGAGGTTTGTATCCCAGTGTATGGAGTGCCTCAAGAATGGCCACTTCAAGGGCAACTCCTAATGTCCCAAGAGAGCTCAGCCCCATGACAGTGGGCAGACACCTGCGTTGGTGAGTGTAGCGCTCGGAGAGGAGGTAGTCCCAGTTAGCTTAAGGGAGCGGACAGAGGTAAACTTGGTTTCCTTGGGGGGATAAGGAGATAGTGCTTAAAGCCCAAAAACCTGCAAATACTTTAAAGTATAGGCAGTGGTTCACCATCTATAGGTAACAGCTGGAGGCTCTGCGAGACCCAGGAGCCAGCATGATTATTATCAAGTATCAGCTGGTATCTGTAGAGCAGGTCCTACTGTACACATTCCACCAAGGCATAGTTGCCGACAAGCGTGACAGCCATCTGCCGGTGGATCTGGTTCCTTTTAAGTAGGGTGGGTCTCGGGTTCTCTCAAAGTAGCTGTGCGCTCTGCCATGCCTGTAGATTGTTGCTAGGCACCAAGCTGGAGCACACTGCCTGGAGGGAAGTAAAGCTCAGGTCTCACTTGGAAATGTTGGAATTGCCTGAGTGGATCTGTATGACCATATGGTTGTTGGCTGCAAGCGAAGGGATACAAGGGCATATGGTGCCTGGAACAATGGCACAGACAACTGCCAAGGAGAGGGGCAAGGGGATTGGGAAACCAGCCCCTAAACTTCCCACGGTGAATGTTGATGGGAACTCTAAGGAAGAGGCCCCGGAGCCAATCGGGAAGAACATTGACCCCCTTGGTGACCTACCTGAGTTTGCTGGCTGGCAAACCGAGGGTGGGCTCACCAGGGAAGAATTCTGAAAAGCACAGAAGGTTTGTCTCATTCTTGAGGGCCTGAGCTGGCAGAACTCAGCCCATGCAGCAGATGAAGCGTCTAGGATCCCCTAATCTTCTAATGATCTCCTATATAGTGAGCCTAAGGCTCCTGGTATTGGGGCAGCCCATGTGCTGATGGTCCCTCAGTGTTACAGGGCATTCCTACTGGGTTTCGCTCATGACATACCCCTAGCAGGACATTTGGGACAAGACAGGTCCTTTGCCAGATTTTCTGTCCCCTTCTATTGGCCCTGAATGAAGACAGCCTCAGATGCATTCTGCAGGTCCTGTCCCACCTGCCAGGCCAGTGATAAAACAGGCAAAAAGCTCCCCTGGTCCCATTACCAGTCGTTGGCACCCCCTTCGAAAGGGTAGGCATCGACTTCATTTAACACTAGGACCTCAAGACAACCTTAGGCAACAGGTTTGTCCTGGTCTTCATAGACCATACCACCCAGAGACAATCCCTCTGAGGTCGGTGACTGCACCTGTGGTGGTGACAGTTCTGATGGGGATCTTTACCAATATTGAGTTCTGAAAAAGCAGCTGGTGTCTAACAAAAGGCACTAAATTGATGTCTGCGTACATGAAGTCCCTGTAGGATGAGTGTGGTGTAATCTATAAGTGCGCCACACCCTATCACCCCCAAACCAATGGTCTTGTGAAGAGATTCAACAACCTTTGAAGGGTATGATTGTGGGTTTACATTAATCCATGAGGTGGATCATATTTCCATGCCTTCTCTTTGCCTACAGGGAGGTGCCACAGCAAGGAGTAGGGTTCAGCCCCTTTAAACTCCTCTATGGCCACCCTGTTAGAGACCTCGTGCCCCTGCCATGCACAGTTTTTTCATTGAAAATGTTACTGCAAATATTACATTTATATTAGCAATTATGTTATCAAAGGTGTCATGAGTGCTGTAATCTGTGGGGTAATTAGTAGTGCATGGCGAGGGCATGAGTTATCGTTACCTTGGGGCACAAGTTATAGTTACTTGAGGTAACTCTAACTATAACAGGTGAATGTCTATGGTTTTGTACATTTAGAATGTGAGCCTAACTATAATGTACCTTAAAACTAGGTTTTTAGATGAGTTTCAGTGTTTTTTAACTTTTATTTCCTATCTAGAACATCCCTGTAACCTTTGTTTTTTCAAGTGAATTTCTATGTTTTTTTAATGTATAGTAATTTTCATTGCTGTGAGTGTATCCAACCACCGCTGCACATGACCTTCAGCCGTGTGTGGGGGTGGTTGGCGACAGGGTCTGGCCGTGGGGGCAACCCCCTATAACCACCCAACCTTATGCTGCACATGGCCTCTGGCCATGCGCGATTGACCAACCCTGAGAGAGAGGGAGAGAGAGAGAAAGAGAGTGAGTGATTGATAGATAGAGCGATTTAGGCTTTCACGAATAATATACTTAATGTTTTTGTCAATTAAAAAGAGTGAGAGCACCTTTCAGTATGTAATTTAAATAATCATAGTTGAAAAGAAACTAAAGCAGAAAACGACCACAGACTCACCTATATTAGAACCCTTAACCTTTAGTGTATATGTCTAAGACGTTAACCAGTAGGCCAGAGGTGACTACTTACTGTGCAATGTCCAGACTTAGCTATGACATTCAACCCAGAGATTTTGAAGGGAAAAAGACTTCAATGTTCCTTCACTAGGAATGTAAACTTGACAATTAGGCCACAAGTAGCTCTGTTCTGCTCTGCATCAATTGTAACTCTAACTTTCTTACCAAACATCTTGCTAGTCCGACTCTTTGAAGTCGTTGTATGGCGAGACCTTTGCAATAACAATCTCGCTCTCTCTTGCATCTCTTTATTGGATGAAAGAGAGAAAGAGAGTGACAACCGTGGGGGGAGCCTAAAGGCCCTCCACAGTCCTAGCCAGGTCCTCACATCTTGCGGGAGTCTGTATTGCTCCCAGTAGGTGGTCACCCCAGGACATAGCAGGAGCCGGACCTGGAGAGTGGTGGTCCCCAAGGCCATCCTTGGCTCCACAAGGGGGTCCACCCTTCAATGTAAAGCAGCCTCGGGCAGGTGGTGGTGCCCGGGGCTGTGGGGAGCTGCGGCCCCCCACATTATATTAGATGTAAGTCCTGGGGAAGTGGTTGTCCCCAGGTTTGCAGGGGCTGCATGGCCCCCCTACAGCATATTTCATCAAAGCCCCTGGGAGGTGGTGGTCCCCAGGGCTGTCTGAGGAGTGGCAGTGCACCCTCTGCATTATATGTGATTGAAGACCCTGGGTGTTGGCGGTTCCCGGGGCTGCAGGGGGGCCACCCGCCCCACTGCATCATATTTGGTTGAAGACCCAGGGAGGTGGCGGTCCCCAGGACTGCCGGGGGGGCACGTGGCCCTCCTGCATTCATTATAAATAAGCCCCGGAGAGGTGGCTGTACCACCAATTGTCTTTTTCTTGTATGGTGTGGTTTTGAGGTGAGGTGCTAATCTTGAGCTGAGGTTCCTTTGTTGAACGTATTTGGTGATTTTATTCCTGATGAATAGCGGTCCTGTGCTATGTATTGCTTTGTGGTTTATACAAAAGCAGTTTGAGAGCAAACGGAACAATAGCTAGTTCTATCCATGCTGTAATAAAGGCATGTCGTTTTGTATGATATCTGTTTGAAATGGCCTTTTTTGCGGGGTTATCGCCAAACGTTTTGTTTCTGCCCTCCTGTTTTTGACTGTGTGCTGCATTTCATTTTTGCTCGCTTTAGGACTCTGGGCACTTTACCACTGCTGACCTGTGCTAAAATGCAAGTGCTCTCTGTCTAAATTTAATTGGTGATTTGTTTATCCATGACTGGCACATATGATTTGCTAGTAAGTCCCTAGTAAAATGTGCTATGTCTGCCCAGGGCCTGTAAATCACATGCTATGAGTGGGCCTGCAGCACTGATTGTGCCACCCACATGAGTAGCCCTGTAAACATGTCTCAAACCTGCCACTTCAGTGTCTGTGTGTCCAGTTTTAAACTGCCTTACCGACCTGGGAAGTGCATCCACTTGCAAAGCCCAAACCTTTACTTTTATTACCTGCAGGTCACCCCTAACCTAGGCCCAAGGCAGCCCATGGGCAGGGTGCAGTGTATTTAAAAGGTAGGACATGTACTGGTGTGTTTTACATGTCCTCATAGTGAAATACTCTCAAATTCATTTTTCACTATTGCAAGGACTATCTCTCCCATACAGTAACATGGGAAGTACCTTAAAATATCTTTTAAGTGTAGTTTCCCATTGGGAGCACATAGAGATATGGAATTTGGGGTCTCTGAACTCACAATTTAAAAATAAATCTTTTGGTGAAGTTGGTTTTTGAAATGTGACTTTGAAAATGTCACTTTTAGAAAGTGGGCAATTTCTTGCTTAACCATTTTGTGCTTCTGTCTGTCTGCTGAATACACATCTGGGTCAGGATGACAGTTGGGCTATTTGTGGGTTCACTCTAGACAGTTACATAAAGGGAGCGGAGGTATGTCCTGCATAGCCTGATGGCCCATCACCAGGCTGATGGGTCTTCCTGAGCTAGAGAGGTGAGAGAATCTGACACTTACACCTGAATAGGGCTGTACCTGTCCTCACACAAAGCAGCTCCCAAGCCCCTGGAGTGTATCTGGGGCCAGGGCAGTGAAAGGCAGGATTGTGTGCACTACAAAGACTTCTCTCTGAAGATTGCCTACTTCAAAGACAGAAATGGGCATAAGTACTGGACCTTTAACGCCACATAGTTAAAACACTTCTGGACTGAGGAGATTCTGCCAGGAAGAAGAGTTGGATGCTGTAGGGACTGCTACTCTGTTTGTTGCTTTTTTGTGCTGGTCTGCTGCTTGCTGCTTCTGTCCTGGGAGTGAAAGGACTAGACTTGGCTTTCTATATTCTGCTTTCAAAGGTTCTCCAAGGGCTTGGACTGAGCTTGCCTCCTGTTAAGAAGTCTCTGGGACTTTCAGACTTCACCTACCAGTGCCTGAGTTCTCTTGCTGAGAGCCTGACTTGCCAAGTGGTGCCAAATCCAGTTCAAGGACCCTTGGGAGTGAGTTCTGGTACATCTAGGAAGAAACAAGTGCATCGACTTTCAAAACAACTATGATTTTTGTCGTTTTGGTCTTGTTTCACTCAGATAAATATTGGCTATTTTTCAAAACTGGTGTGGAGTACTTTTGTGGTGTTTTCACTGTGTTACTATGTGTGGGTACAAATGCTTGACACATTGCCTTCGAGATAAGCTGGACTGCTCGTGCCAAGCTAACAAGGGGGTGAGCAGGGCTTATGTTAGCTGTGTTACTCTCCTACCCTGACTAGAGTGAGGGTTCCTACCTGGAGAGGTGTAAACCACTGCCAACTAGAGACCCCATTTCTAACAATATTGAAAGCGGGAGACACAATGGTGGTCATTACAACCCTGGCGGTCGGTGTTAAAGCGGTGGTAAAACCGCCAACAGGCCGGCGGAAAATAAAATGGAATTACGACCGTGGCGGAAACCGCCAACATAGACAACCACTTTAACACTCTGACCGCCACGGCGGTACAAACAAACACTGCGGCGGTAACAATGTACCACCCACATTATTACAAGCCACCAATCCGCCACCTTTTCCGGGGCGGATACACCGCGAACAAAAACACAGCGGAAACAGGACATGGAAGGGAAAACGCTCACCTCTACACATCCCACGAGGAACCAGGACGCCATGGAACCGGAACTTCAGATTCTTCCAGCCTTTATCTTCTTGCTCCTCTACCAGGAGTACGAACGCTGGCGGCGAAGACCACAGTGAGTACTGCACCTATGACACAGGGGAGGAGGGAGGGAAAAAACAGTGACACACACACGCAACACGCAACACTCCCACCCTCACCCTCACCCACGACAACACACACACTAATACATCATGATACATCACAGTTACACCCCCCAACCTCCCCTGGAAGAATGCAAGGACAAAAGGAAATGAGTCGAATGATTGTAATATATACGAATACAGTAATCAAAAATATATACATATATTAAGAGATTCACACTATAAACAAATATATATACCAAGAATCCAAGTCCAAGGTATTCCACTATCATAGTCCGTGGACCACTGGGCCCAAAAGGCATGGGCGAGGCCCACACTCAATACCCGAACAAGACGGAGAGAACACTGCTGGGGCATCAGATAGAAATAAAACAGACACCTCAAGGGGAAGGGGAGGCACCTCAGCCGGATGAGTGCACGACGCCAGATCCACGAGGGGGCTCCATGCCCACTGTTCAATCCTGGGGAGTGCAAAGCCACAGTCTCTCAAGTCTCTACAGTGGGTGGTTTGCCCACTGTTCAATCCTGGGAAGTGCAAAGCCACAGTCTCTCAGGTCTCTACAGTGGGTGGTTTGCCCACTGTTCAATCCTGGGGAGTGCAAAGCCACAGTCTCTCAAGTGGATAACATTCTCCACTGGTTTCTGGAGGGGCTTTGTGCCCAGAGTGCTTCATCCTCCCAAGGACTGTGTTAGTGGATGTGATACTCCACTGGTTCTGGAGGGGGCTTTGTGCCCAGAGTGCTTCATCCTGCCAAGGACTGAGGTAGTGGATGATGTTCTCCAGTGGTTCTGGAGGGGGCTTTGTGACCAGAGTGCTTCATCCTGCCAAGGACTGTGTTAGTGGATGTGATACTCCACTGGTTCTGGAGGGGGCTTTGTGCCTAGAGTGCTCCATCCTGCCCGTGGTGGCCCCAGTAGCATCGGGACCATTGGCGCTCACTGACCTGCGGTGCTGCTGGCGGCGGTGTCCTGGGCAGCGGGGCTGGTGGCGGCGGTGTCCTGGGCAGCGGTTCTGCTGGCGGCGGTGTCCTGGGCAGCGGGGCTGGTGGCGGTCTTGTCCGCCGTGCAGATCTTCCCAGACTGCCGGTTTTTCTGTGCCCCTTCCCCACCTTGGATGGTGGTGCAACTGTCTCCACACCCCCAACTGTACTGGGAGCGGCTTTGGTGACTGATTTCTTTCCCTTCTCCCGCCGGGCACTGACCAACCTTTTATGCTTTACAGGTGGGGGACTGTCCGTGCTCTGGCTCCTTGCCACACTGGCTGCCCTGCTGCCTGGCGCACTCCAGAAGCCGGTTACTACTGGCACCACTGGTCCCACAGATGTTGTGGGTGAGGTGCTGGATTGGGACCTGGAGAGTCAGGCCCTAGGAGACTGAAGGGGTGGGGGAGGTGAGGGAAAGTGGTCAAGGTTGGACAGGAAAAGTTTCTTAGGAACACTGGGACGGGTAGATGGAGGGGGTTTGGGAGTGGAAGAAGAGGTAGTGGTTGTAGGAGGTGTACGTTTGGTGACTTTGGGTGAAGGTGCATGGGCTGGAGGCTGTCGTGAGGTGGATGGCTGTTGGGTGGGTGAGTGGCTGCGTTTGTGTACCTTGGGAGGTGGCTTCCCAGACACACTGGGAGAGGACACAGGGGACGTGTGTATAGTAGTGGGGGTGGTGACTACACGTGAGTGGGGTGTGGTGGTGGGTGTGCTGGTCATGGACGTAGTGGCTGAGGATGTAGTGCATACAGGTGTGAGTGGAGACAAGACAGGGAGGGAGGAGGGAGATGAGGAGGAGGGGGACACAGTGGAGGCAGTGGATGTTGGTGTGTCTGCATGTGTCTGATGCTTGCGTGAGTGCCTGTGGGATGTGTGGTGCTTATGTTTGCCTGAGGTTTCCTTTTGTGTTGAGGTGTGTGCATGGTCTGATGGTGTGCTTGGGATAGGCTGAGGTACAGGGGTTTGGGTCTGGGTGGAGGAAGTTGGAGGGGGGAGGCTAGAGACAGGGACAATGGCTGCCATCAGTGCTGAGGCCAGAGTCTGAAAAGCTCGCTGATGGGCTGCCGACCAGAGTGAATGCCCTCCAGGTATGCATTGGTTTGTTGCAACTGCCTCTCTACACCCTGGATGGCATTCAAAATGGTAGACTGCCCAACAGTGAGGGACCTCAGGAGGTCAATGGCCTCCTTACTGAGGGCAGCAGGGATGACAGGGGCAGGGGCTGAGGTGCCTAGGGCGAAGGAGATGCCCACCCTCCTGGGTGACCGGGCACGAGACACACGCTGAGGGGCTGCTGGGAGGGCGGTGCTGGTGGGGGGGTGGCGCCTGTACCTGTAGATGCGGTGGGCACAGATGGGCCCACCACCGCAAGGGAGCTCCCATCAGAGGAGGAGTCTGTTTAGCTGGTGTCAGCTCCTGTCCCAGCCGTGGAGCTCCCCTCGCCCTCCGTCCCACTGGTAAATTCAGACTCCGTAGTGTCGCCCTCCAGGGTCATGTGAGATGCAGCTCCCTCCTGCTCCGGTGCCACTACTCCTCCGCCTGATGAAGCTAATGCACACAAGAACAGGGAGACCACAAAAAGGGGGGGAGACAGAAGAAAGACATGTTCAGTGCATGCAATACCGTTACCGTTGGCGGACACTACAGACACAGAAACCCCCTGCTCTACTCCGCGCACTTGGAGTTCCCTATTCAATCCCAGGGGCATGGGTTACAAGGCTATGCCCGATTGATGTACACATGGATGTCACAGGAGCCTGACTAGGTGTAGTTGGCACTGTACACAGGTGGGGTGGGGTGCCACAGGGCCAGTCTTAAGAAAGGTCCTTGCCTACTAAATTCGTCCTGGCCTAGGGGAACCCACAGCCCACCTCCCCCACCCAGACACCTACAATGTGCGCTGAATCAGCAGAATGAGAGTGTACTCACCCCCTTGTGGCTGCTGTGATGCCCTCAAGCGCCCATCCAACTCCAGGTACGCCACCGCCAGGATACTGAACATCAGGGGGGTCATGGTGCGACGGGCACCCCTCCCACGTTGGGAGGCCATCCCCAGCTGGGTCTCCGCCGTCTTCTTGCTCCAGTGGCGAATGTTCTCCCATCTTTTCCGGCAGTGGGTGCTCCATCTGTGGTAGACCCCCAGGGTCCGGACTTCCTTGGCGATGGCACGCCAAATATCCTTCTTCTGGTGTGCGCTGACCTACAGGAATCATACAGGGGAAAAAGAGAAGTTATTACAGTCCGCACCGTCACAGTCATTGGCCCGCATCCCTACCCTTGCCATGACGCACATGCACTCACCGGCGTTTTATGCACGCCTCATTCTCGCCCCCCCATCTACCATCCACACCACTCCACACAGGCATTGCCCATACAGCATTCTCACAGTGTACTTACCTGTTTGTCTGGAGGACCGTAGAGTAGCGTGTACTGGGGGAGGACCCCATCCACGAGTTTCTCCAACTCCTCTGTGCTGAAGGCAGGGGCCCTTTCGCCAGACACACAAGCCATTGTCTCTTCCAGACTGAGGTCACAGCAGCACTTGCAGTGTAGGTCCTCTCCTGTCGAAGTTCAGGTATCAAGTGAGTGAACAGAGAGAAAATGGTGGTCACGTCTGCGGCGGTGCGTACCGTCACCGCCGGCGTACATCGTCATTGGCTCCTATGACCCATAGGGTCCAATGTTAACCAATGCAAGATTGCGCTGCGGTCTTTGACAGCCTACTGCGACGGTGTACAACGCAAGCGTAGTTACCTCATATCCATTGTCCCAATTTACAGGTCAGGCAGCCGTCATTTCATAGGCACACATGGCATTTTTTTGGACTGCGTCACACATATCTGGGCCTTGCCTAAACACTCATAAAGGCATATGTCGATTTGCGAATATTTCAGAGTAAGCTGTGTTTACGTACCTCAGAGTTGGTTGACTCTCTGCTCGCTGTTCTCCTCCATAGGCACCGTCAGCTGGGGCATGTGAGGAGATGGCGGCATCCTCAGGTGTACAGACCGCTGGTGGACCTGTCGACAATGGAGGAGCGAAATGTGATCATCACCTACATACTTGATCATGCCACAATCCAGGAACTGTGTGCCCAGTTGGAGCCAGACCTGATGTCATCTATGCGCCATCCCACAGGAATCCCCCCTCAAGTGCAGGTGCTGTCAGTACTCCATTTCCTAGCAAGTGGGTCAGTTCAAACTTCAGTGGCCATTGCACCAGGAATGTCCCAGCCTATGTTTTCCAACGTGTTGTCCAGAGTGTTGTCTGCCCTGCTGAAACACATGCAGAGCTACATCGTTTTCCCTCAGGTGGAGGATTTGCCTACAGTGAAAGGTGACTTCTATGCCCTGGGACATATCCCCAACATCATAGGTGCCATTGATGGGACACATGTCACCTTGGTCCCCCCGCAGGAGTGAACAGGTGTACAGAAACCGGAAGAGTTACCATTCGATGAATGTGCAGATGGTGTGTTTGGCAGACCAGTACATCTCCCATGTGAATGCCAAATTCCCTGGCTCAGTGCATGACGATTACATTTTGAGAAATAGCAGCATCCCTTATGTAATGGGGCAACTCCAGAGGCACCGTGTGTGGCTATTAGGTGAGGACATGGACCCAATTCAGTGTGAATAGTTGTCTGGGGATGTCCCTGTGAGTTAGTGTGTGTCTGACAGTTGTCCCTCGCCATTTTCAGGTGACTCTGGTTACCCCAACCTGTCATGGCTACTGACCCCAGTGAGGAATCCCAGGACAAGGGCAGAGGAACACTACAATGAGGTCCATGGGCGAATTAGGAGGGTTATAGGGAAGACTTTCGGCCTCCTGATGGCCAGGTTCGGTGCCTCCGTATGTCAGGTGGTTCCCTATTCTACTCACCAAAGAAGGTGTGCCAGATCATCGTGGCGTGCTGTATGCTTCACAACTTGGCTCTGTGACGACAGGTGCCTTTTCTGTAGGAGGATGGTCCAGATGGAGGTGTTGTGGCAGCTGTGGAGCCTGAGGACAGTGAAGACGAGGAAGCAGAAGAGGACTTAGACAACAGGAACACGGTGATCCTGCAATACTTCCAGTGAGACACAGGTAAGAAGACAACACAGCCTGCTACATCTGATTTAATTCAACTACCTCTCATCTGTCTGTCATTTTCACCCAGTGTATGGTCACTGAGTTGTCACTTTCCCTTATGATTTCACAGATGTGGGTCCCACTGTGTGACATCTGCTTTGTTTCTGCATGGACTAGAGCTGTGTGACATAGGTATGTTGACATAACATTTGACATAGCATTTTGCCACTGTTATTGCAAATACACAATTGTGAAAGCACAGACTGACTCCAGATTGTTATTTGATTCAAGGGTGTTTATTTAAGTGCACAATAGTGGAGGGGGTTGCAAAAAGGTCAGGGGTGATGGTGGAGTAATGTCCATGGCAGAGTCCAGTCTATTAGTCTCACAGGTGCATTGTCCAAAGGGGCATAGGAAGTGGAGCTGGGGCAGTTGATGGATGGACAGGGTAACAAAGTGGGACAGAAGGATGACAATCAGGGTGGTCTCATTTCTTGGCAGAGGTCTTGGCATCGTTCTTTGTCATGGATCTCAGGGACTGTTTGTGGGGTGGTTCTCCATCTGCAGGGGGTGGGGTGCTGGTGTAGTGGTCCTGTGGTGGTGCCTCCTGTCCACTAGCGCCGGCGTAGGTGGTGTGCAGTTCATCGTCCAGGCTAGTGTGAGGGGCCCCTTGTTGTGCCACAGTGTCCCACCTGGTGTTCACGAGTTCCTTCAGCACCCCTGCAATGGTGCCCAGGGTGGAATTGATGGATTTGAGTTCCTCCCTGAAGCCCAAATACTGTTCCTCCTGCAACCGCTGGGTCTCCTGAAACTTGGCCAGTACCGTTGCCATCGTCTCCTGGGAATGGTGGTAGGCTCCCTTGATGTTAAAGAGGGCCTCGTGGAGAGTGGGTTCCCTGGGCCTGTCCTCCCCCTGTCGCACAGTAGCGCTCCCAGTTCCCCTGTGTTCCTGGGCCTCTGTCCCCTGAACCGTGTGCCCACTACCACTGCCCCCAGGTCCCTGGTATTGTTGGGGTGGTGGGTTAGCCTGGGTTCCCTGTAGTGGTGGACACACTGCTGCTTGACGTGTCCTGGGGACAGAGGTATGGGCCTGCTGGGTGGGTGCTGCGCTGGTGTTTCCAGAGGGGACAAGCTCTGTAGTGGCCTGTGCCAGTGTGAGGGGAACCGACTGTCCCGAGGTCCCAGATGGGCCGGGCTGGTCATCTAGATCCAGTTGGACAGAGCTGCTGTCATCACTGTGGGCCTCTTCTGTGGGTGGAGTGGACATATCTGGACCTTCCTGTCCGGTGACGTTGGGTAGGGGTCCTGCAGGGGTGTAAAGGCATGATTATTGCATCTGTGTGTGCCATGTTGTGCAATGGGTGGGTGACCCTGTACCCCAGTGCTTGCATTCCTGTGTAGGACATTGTGTGATAATGGTTTAGGGGGGTGTATGGGTATGTGTAGTGGCCATGCATAGGTGATGGGTGTCCATGCTTTGGTGTTACAGGCAGGGCTTGGGTTTGGGATGTGTGGTTTGTGATATTGGGACATACGTGAGGAGTTGGAGTGATGGGGATGAGGGCAAGGGTGGGGGTATGTGATAGAATGCAGGTAGGGTGGGGGATATAGTAGGAAAGATTTGACTTACCAGAGTCTATTCCTCCAGCTACTCCTGCGAGGCCCTCGGGATGCAGTATAGCCAAGACCTGCTCCTCCCATGTTGTTAGTTGTTGGGGAGGAGGTGGGGGTCCACCGCCAGTCCTCTGTACCGCGATGTGGTGTCTTGAGACCACGGAACGCACCTTCCCCCGTAGGTCGTTCCACCTCTTCCTGATGTCATCCCTAGTTCTTGGATGCTGTCCCACTGTGTTGACCCTGTCCACGATTCTTCGCCATAGCTCCATCTTCCTAGCTATGGTGGTGTGCTTCACCTGTGATCCGAATAGCTGTGCTTCTACCCGAATGATTTCCTCCACCATGATCCTGAGCTCCTCCTCAGAGAACCTGGGGTGTCTTTACAGTGCCATGGGGTGGTGTGGGTGCTGTGTGGGGTGGTGTGTGTTGTGATGTGTGGGGTGATATGTAGAGGTGTGTTGTGTGAGGTGCGTGGATGTTGTGAGAGTGATGGTGTGGAGTGCCTGTGAATGCTAGTTTGTAGATGGTGGTGTCTCTCTCTGGCCCTCAGTCGCACTTGTTGACGTAAGGGTTTGTGGGTGATGTGGGTTTGTGTTTTATATTGTATTGGGTGTGTGGGAGTGGTGTGTGTATGTGTATCAGGTGTGTGTATTTGGAATTGTCCAATGAGGTTGTGTTTTGTATATGTGTATGTATTTTGAGCGCAGCGGTGTGTACCGCCAATGGAATACTGCTGTTGAAAGACCGCGTGTGGATTCATGGGTCGTGATAGGGTGGGCGTATTCCTGTTGGCGTGACGGTGTCGGTTTTGTTATCGCTAGTTTATCACTGACCTTTGGTGTGTTGCGGATTTGTATAGGTGTCTGGATTTTGGCAGATTCCGAGCTGTGGGTCAGAATGACCATGGCGGAATTCCGCGGCCTCTGCGGTGTGTTGGGGGTCTTCTGCACCTCGGCAAGCGGCTTTTACCACCAATGTTGTAATGACCCCCAATATTTTCAAAGAATAAATTAGAGATTACAGCATAGTTATACCATTGTCCATAACAGCCAAAGCTTTTTCTAAAGTTTCCCTGTCAATCTCTCTTAATCGTTCACAGCATTTTGCTGGGAAATTTTCCAAATCTCATTTTATATGGCATATAGGAAGTACTTCTCATCTGGTGTTCAAGGACCTAAAAAGAAATCTTATAAATTAATGTAATCGAAAAGGAGAGATATGTGTTTTCTCATTGCAGTTAAAGCAGAATGTTGTAACCATTGTTGGCACAATTTCCCCACATTATAAGAGGTCACTACTCCTGAGTGTTGCGACTACAATTACTGGGTCTGGTCTTCTTCCTATAACACCAACAGTGGAATTAAAAAAAATATGCATGATAGCCATTATTGTCTGCTGGTTACACTAACCACCTTTAGGCACCTGAACTGAAGAATTACATGCACGATTCTGTGTCACGTTATTTATTTACTCTTCTGTGTAGTTTCCACTTCTCAAAATGTGCAATAGAAGGAATGTTAGGTGTAATCATATCTTTAATTTTAACCAGACCCATTGAAGTCTTTTGTTGCACTGTTTTATTCAGAAAAATCATTTGTCATGGTATCAGGCAAGCTCTAAATAAAGCATCTGTTCCATGTACTTGCTAATCGATTTTCAAATCAATGTTATTTTTCCAATGTCCATAACCCTGTATGGTTAGTTCACATATGAATGAATTAAAATAAATCAATTTAGTTTGTGTTAGCATATTTGTCTTTGCTGGGTAAGGAGTAAGTTCATAATAATAAAAAGTTTGGTCTAAGCCGAAAGTGTGTTGAAAAAATATGTACACTTTCTCATGTATGTTTAAGAACTATCTACTGATGCTGTTGGCCAATGTTCCCATTGTGTGTAATTAAAAAATGCATGGGGAGAACTAGCACTGTGTAAATAATGATTAGCATTATGATGGTAGCAAAACATAGCACCATTATTAGCAGAATTCAAATACAAATCTTCAGCTTCAAATAGCTTTCCAATTCAAAGAGCATGCTTCTCACTATCGTCACATCTCAGTCATCAGAGATAGTGTTAGGGACAATCGCATTGTCCATAATGATCTTAAAAACATATGGTATCTGTAAAGTTTCTGAAGGACCAAAAATATCAAACAGGAGCTTATCCCAAACAATTCCATTAGCGTTAGGAAATGCAGAAATGCTCACAAGGGGCAGGTCTCTTTGCACCCGATGCAAGGAAGAATAGACTTCAACACCTCGGCTACCAGTTCAGGAGCAGTGCGTATTGAAAGTTAATATCCCTTTAAAAAATCAAGATAAATACTATGACAAACCCAAAAGAGTAAAATGGAAATCTGATGGTAGGACAATAGAGGAATCAGGTGAGTCTTTCTTAGCAGGCAAGAAAGACACGTACTCCATGCAAAGAAGCATGTGAAGAATTTGAAGAAAAGTCATCAATGTCAATAAAATAATCCAAGTCAATTTGTGCAAAAACAGGGACCTAACATGGCAAAGAAGAGCTGGTAGTCTCTTCCAAAGATGGTTGGTAGTACACACTATTGTTGGAAACAACATTTGAAGACTATAAACCCACATCTGGAGCTTGGCCTGTATTTGCAGTAGTAACAGGAACCAGTGGAAATTCAACCTCTGTAGTCCCCAGCCAGGGGGCAGCATTACTTGTGTTACTTAATTCTTGTAGAGGAATCTAATGCAATGTAGTGAAAGGAGGCAGATAACTACTCAGGAGCCCCAAAGGGCTGCTGTGTAGGACTGGCCACATAGTGTAGCTTTATCAGTTCTATGGGGGGGGGCAAAATCACAGTACCTTGGATACCTAGGACTGGTACTGGTTCTCAGTACGATGGGCCGAACCTTTTCTTGTTGACAATTTTCTCACACACTAGATCTCCAACCTTAAGAATCCACCCGGGAGATGCTGGTTGCTCCTTCACTGAATCAGTAACAGTACATTTGGTAATTTTATTTGACTGCGTGTCACTGAAGTCCTGCATTTCATAAATGTTAATGTTAATTTATGTCAAAATGCAGGCCCCGCCACTGTGCCAGGATTATTAAGATCTGAAGTGTACATCTGGATGCTGAAAAGTATCTTGTATGGGGTCCGACCTTCCAAAAATCTTCTAGCCAGATTATTTAGAGCACTCTGGACTCCATACAAGTGATGGAGCCAACAACAACCTGAACCTAATTAAGGACTGCTTTATGTTACGTTTCTTCCTCTCCACTATCAAATTTCCCTCAGGATGATAAGGAGAGGAGTAATGCACAGCAACATCTAGGGTTCCCATGGTATCCTTGTAAGCCTTAGAAACTAACACAGGATCCTGATCAGATTGGAATATTACTATTGCGTATTTCCCCACAAAGACTTGAAAATCTTTAATAACAGCTTTAGTGTCAGCCGATTGCTGTGGCCATACCCATAGGAATCTAGAACATGAATCTATGGCTAGTAGAATGAATTAAAATGTGCCATAAGACTGTAAAGCTCCACAATGTTTAAAAATACACATTGGAGGTTTTTTTTCAAATCAAGAGGGTTGTCTGTGGTGGGCGTGCAGTGGTGAAACTTTTAATTTGATGACAAATGTCACAGCTAAGGACATTCTGGGCCTGTTTTAGATCTTGGCAGAGAGGAATACTCCATCACAAACGTGACCAATATTCTGTCTGGCGTATTACATTCCCATTATATCCTATGGAGATTGCAATATGATGGACGATCATCCGTCACGTTTGTAACGGAGTATTCCATCTGTGGAAATCTAAATCAGGCCCACACTGTTTAGTCTGCTTATACAGACCATGCCACCAAGAGCGTTTCTGAAGTAAAAAAACGGTTGCCACCACACCAGCATGTGCAGATACCAACCCCTTGTGTGCAGCTATGATTAGCGCTAGCCTGCAGTCCTAGTTGGGTATTAATCTATCACCCAAGCCGGGGATGTGGACAAAAGGAATATTCTGGGCACTCAACAGATAGGAATATTTTGCTGGACATATTTCATGGAAAGAAGTGCCACTGCGTAAAATCGTGACTGCAGCCATGATTTCATTGTCTACCCTTATGTGAGAACGAGTAGTCACGGCTTGTCTGAACCACTGCTTTTATGACTTCATCAGACAGTGACTCAATGTATGAATTACATGAACCGATGGCAAATATCTTTAAAATGTGCCACCTTTCCACAAAGCAGTTTACACTGGATAGTGTTACCTTCAGAATCTCTGAATCCATTCATGCACCAATAATGCAAGTATTGATTTTAAGATTGGACACAGTAACACAAATTGCACACTATGGCCCATATTTATACTTTTTTAGTGCCGCATTTGCACCGCTTTCTGATGCAAAAGCGACGCACACTTACAAAATACAATTGTATTTTGTAAGTTTGCGACGCTTTTGCGTAAAAAAATGACGCAAATGTGGCGCTAAAAAAGTATAAATATGGGCCTATCTGTGTGGTGATTTCAGGATCCATATTCTCTGGTGCCAGAATCAGTGCTTTTAATTCTGCCAGTTGGGCTGTACAATAAACTAGGGAGCTCATAAAGCTTTTTTCTTGGCTGGAATGTGTAATTATTTATGACACCACATACTGCTGCACAAGCAAGAGAGTATTGTTGTATGGTGCCCCTCGCAGGTTGCGCTGAACCATCAGTATATATTACAAAATCCTGTTGTTCTAGAGGCACGGCACAGGGTATTCTTGTTCGTATTAAAGGAATTCTTGAGTCTACAAAGTTTGGTTAAGCCATAATCTACTTCAGCAGCTGTCAAGGAAGTGGCCCACTGTATCCATATTGGATGTAAGGCTTTTGTGCTAGGAATGCTTACCTTGGTGACAGCCTCTCGCACGGGAACAGGGGTTACAATAATGTGTTTACCCTGAGCCAATGGCCTTTCTTGTGTGGCAGGTGTTTGAAATGCAGACAGTATTTTTCAGTGGATACAAAACACATTTCAGCATTAGAATATAAATGTGATTTATATGCAACAGGCACTGTTGAAGGTAACATGTGTAGCCAGTGCAACCTGTAATGATGAGTATCACTAGGTTGGTTGTGTTGACACAAGTGTGCTGGTGTCTAGATGCCAGCATATCATTCTTTAATGATCTAAGTATTTACGTATATTCAGATGTCCAATGTGCACTAGAAAATATGGGCAAATTAAATGATACAATGGTTTACTCTGTTGTGCATAATCTGGTATATATCTTCTACCAAAATTTAAGAAGCCTAACAGTGACTGTAGTTTCTTTACGTGTTTGGTGGCTGTAAAAAAACACACTTCTCTGAGAAGGTTTGTAAACATGTACTCAAGACTTCTGACCATTCCAAGGAATTCATCATACAGATGGAAGTTTCAAAGCATGGCGAGGGTGGTCTTAAGCACAGTTGAATTAAGAGGGCCTAGACCAACCGGTAGCGTTCATTAGCAGAAGGCTACTTCAGCTGTAACAGAGGTAGAGTGTGAGTGAAAGAGACGTTTTTGCTGTGGTCTTGGCACTGAATGAGCTGAGGCCCTACAGATTTGGGAGTCATTTCTGGGTTCAGACAGACCACAGGCTCTTCTGATGGGTCATGCAGATGAAGGGTGAGCATCCCAAACTGTTGATGTGGTCCATCTCTACAGGGAATGGACTTTGTGGTGGAGCACCATCCAGGGTCAGACCATGCAAATACTAATGGCCTGTCCAGGTTCTTCCATTTTAGAGAAGATAACTCCCAAGGGGTTGGGAAGCTCTCCTCACTTTCCACTGGTGGGGGATACATGTTAGACCTGTCTGCCTTTGTGTGGTCTTCCCCCAACGTTTTGCCTACCTCCACTTTTCTGACCTCGTTTTTGCTGGTTTTAGGACTCTGTGTACTTTACCACTGCTAACCAGTGCTAAAGTGCTATTGCTCTCTACCCTAAACTTGGTAACATTAGCTTATCCCCCATTGGCATATTTAATTTACTTATATGTCCCTAGTAAAGTGTACAACATGTGCCCAGGGTCTTTAAATTAGAAGTTACTTGTGGGCCTGCAGCACTGATTGTGCCATTCACTTAATTAGCCCTTTAACCGTGTCTCAGGCCTGTGATTGCAGAGCCTGTATGTGCAGTTCTACACTGCCACATTGACCTGTAAAAGTAATCGTTTTGTGAGGCCCAAACCTTCCCTTTTTATAGATATAAGTCACTCCAACGTAGGCCCCGCGACAACCCAGAGGGCTGGGTGCAATGTATTTACAAGGCAGGAAATGTACTTTTGAGTTTTACATGTCCTGGTAGTGAAAAACTCCCAAAGGCATTTTTCACGAACACAAGGCCTATCTCTCTCATAGGGTAACATTGGGATTACCGTATTTCATCTTGTAAGTGTAATTTTCAATCCGAAAGAGAGAAACCTTTTGAGTTTGGTGTCTCTGGAATCACAATTTCAAATCACATTTTATGGTGAAGTGGGATTTTATATAGTAATTCTGAAAATGTAACTTTTAGAAAGTTGGCATTTTCTTACTTTAGCCATTTGATGCCTGCTGCTCACTTGTCTGGGGTCGGTGACAGCTGGGCTTTGTGTATTCCCCCTTACAGACACACGGCATGAAAGGTTAAGTGTGACTTGATGGGCCTTAATGGGCCATCCTGGCAGGATGGGAGGGAGGAGCTGGCCACAGCCTCTTACTTAAGTAGATAGTGTCCGGTCCCCACACAAATGGCTACATAACCCCCTGTAGTGAGTTTGGAGCCAGGGCAGGAAGGGGAGGACCTCTTAAAATGCCTTTTTTTGAAATCTCCTGCACTTCAAAGGCCCAACTGGATATAGGTACTGGACTTCTGACATTACAAACTCAGCACGCTTCTGGACTTGTGACTACTTTGCCAGGAAGAAAAACTGTTGTGCTGCTAAAGGACTGCCACTCTCAGGAACTACTGCTTTGCTAGACTCCTGAATTGCTGTCCTGCCCTGCTGCCTGCTGTTCCCTGCCTGGGTGAGAAGGACCTGATTTGTATCACTTGAACCCAGAGTGACTCCAAAGGCCAGCACACTGGTCTCCTGATCTGAAGTCTCAGGGACATAAAAGACTTTCAACCAACCTCTTTTTGCACCTGGACTCTGTCATCTGTGAGTCTGCCCTGCTATGTTGTGTCACCCAAGTACTGGACCCTTGGAAGTAGGCCTACGGTGTTTGCTGCAGCAGAACAGACACATCATTGCTGTTGCAGGAACAGAACTGGTGCATGGCCTTCAGACCCACCGCATCTTGGAACTGATGTATCACTGCTGCATGTAGAAAATTGACAGATCTCTTCTACTGCATGGGGAAAATCGGCACATCTCCTCCACTCCAGGGATCGACACCAGCGCATCACAGCAACTGCATCCTTCATCTTTGTCATCAACACAATCAGGATTAAGGTACTTTTGTTCTGCGGGCCTCACTGGGTCCCAGTATCCGGCCCGCGCTCCATCGCTGTCTGCTTCATCTTTGGACTTTGTCCAGTTCAGAGATACCAGATATCCAGGGTTGGCACTTCGCGCTTCTAAAAGCTATTTTATAGTTTAATCTTTAAAAATTCATAACTCAAGTTCTACTTATTGGGTTTTTGTCATTTTGGTCTTGAATTTATTAAATTAAGTTCTATTTTGGTAACTTGGCATGGAATCTTTTGTGTGTTGTTTTCACTGTTTTACTGTTTGAAGCATTGCATGAATGCTTTACACATTGCCTTTAAGTTAAGCCTAACTGCTCTGTGCCAAGCTACCGGAGGGTGAGCACAGGTTAATTGAGTGTTTGCTGACACTTACCCTGACTAGGAGTGTTGTTCCTGCTTGATCAGGGTGCATACTTCCGTCAATCAGAAACCCAATTTCTAACAGAAGCTAGCAGCATAAAACTTAAGCCAGTTTCTGGGATGAGCTATAGAATCTCAAATAAGCCATGTGGCAGTGTTAAGTGAGCATGAGAAATCAGATGTTAGAAGTTCCTAGAGTGATGCTTTACACCAAGAGGCCTCACTCTTGCTGATGTCCCTCAGATGAGCCGCATTCCCACTTTCGAGCCAGTAAGTCTATTCATGGTCCTAGAAGGAAGCCAAAGTATCAGAGGGTTCTGTTGGTCCTTTGGAACTGTGTTTCCCCTCTCTGCAACGAAGTAATCAGGGCATCTTCAAGTAAAATCAAAAGCAAAATCTTTAACATAGAAAGGGAGGCTAGTGGGTTTAGTAGAGTTCACAGCTGTATTGAAGAAAGTAGCTGAAAGCCATTTCTGCTTCTCTATCTTACCAGATCACCAAAGAAACCCCTCCTTATATTTTCTAGTAATTACAAAATCACATTTTCAGATCAGTGACAATAACAAGTAATATAGTTAGCATTTGAAACCAGTAAATTACACATAGTGAGTTTAAAAATCAGTATGAGGTTTTCAGAAAAATATTGGGAACAAATTACTATTGTAAATTTAACAGTTGACCGCATTAAAAATTAGTAGTTTTTTTCATCTTCACTGATTTTTTTCATATAGTTTAAGTAACATGATAAATAATGATTTAGAACATTTTCTAAACTACAGAAGTATAACATTGTGATACATGAAATAGATTATCTGACAACAGAATTCTGTAAAAAAAAGAACGTTTTACACATTTGTAAAATATTGTATTTATTTACAAACACTTGAAAAAGTGTTTGTAACTAGTTTATGAGTATCTCTTATTGTGTACACCCTAGAAAACAGCAAAAAAAGTAAATCGATTCTTTTGAATCATATGTTCTACATTGATTGGAAAAAAATATTGTTAAGAGTGTGCAATTACACAATCAAAGAATGACCCTATTGACTGAACCAATAAAGTGAGTCCTTTTAGGGCATCCATTTACATATTTGAAAATGTATAACATAACACTGCAGGAGTATGCGCAGTGTTAATAGAGAACAATGCAGCTGGACAACTTGTCTCCACAGAAACACAAAAAAGTTTCCTAATTCTCTTATCGTCCACAGACATGTACCAAGAAATTAAAAATAATTGAAAAATGTTTGTTAACTACATAGACTATGAGGAAATATGAGGGACAGGGAGTATTAGGACAGGTCCAGTGTACAGTCTCCCTTGATAATTAATACAAATCAAAGCAAGTACACTGTTCCTAAGATGAACGCAAGGAACAAAGTGGCACTTCTAAATATAGAAGCTAGGACCCTCACACGTCCACTGGATGTCAAGCTTTATCCTTGGGTCTGCTCCTTGTAGGGCTGGCTCTGCAATGCCTGACGGCCCCACAAAGGGGCTTTATGCCTGCGATCTTTTTGAAATACGTGCCATGAAGATAGGTAGGAAAAAAATCAGCCCTACTATGAAGAACAGAGAGCTAGAAACATAAAAATTGGCTCGAGAACCACCATTCAACACATTTAATGAAAATGATGGGTCTCGGTGAAGATTAAAAACAGGGAGAGTATGAGACCTATTATCTGTCGTTACTGCCATCTTACAAACCCCCTCTATCTTAGGTAATAATGGGACGGGCCCCTCAGGGAGCCTCAAAGAAGACTGGGGTTAACTGTCTTCACTAAAAAGAGACCTCATATCAACAATACTACATGGTACCATCAAGACCGAATACTTACGTGCAAATATAGCCCCTAATGGCCTGATCGTGACTAATGTATCCAGAATTTTCCTCCTGGATTTAATCTTTAGAAAAGTCTGCACACAGATTGCTTGGAAACGCACCAGGGACTGGTTGGTTTTGATTATCAATACATCAAAATGATTAGCTGATTCCATTATGGTTGAGCTCAATCTATCTGAAAATATCTTAAAGACAAAATTGTGTCACGATTTGCTTTTGGCTTACTATCCAGGCCAGATGGGGATGGCGTGCGGCCTTGGTTCATGCAAGTCCAACTCTGGCCAAGGTAGGGGCGACCCCTTCCGGTAGCCACGGTGCTGCTGACAGTAGTACACCACCACAGTCCGTGCCCTCCAGAAGGAGTCCCAGAGGAAAAACCCTGTTTGGAAAAAACCTCCAGACAGGAACTCCCTGGAACAGATGGAGGACACAAGAAAATCAGAACTTCGATGCCAGGAATTTCACAGGAAGGACAGGGGAAAAACAGGAGCAAAAAACTATAGAGTCCAATAGAAGACCAGCCGGAGCGTGACCACCACAGGAGAAGTGTTGCAACGCAGAGAGAAGAAGAATCTATCCCCTAATATATCTCTTGACAGGAAGTGACATACAGGAAGAAGTAGGAATGCCATCTTGATTTGGGAAAGGGGCTATAGAACCAGATAGAAAAAGGCACCATTGTAGTAAGGGAAACAGATGCATGCAGGGAAGATGAAAGGAGAATGGTATGCTGGGAAAGAGAAATCATGGCTCCTCCGGGAAGAAGAAGGAAAATGAGAAGGCCCTAGAATGTGGCACCAGGTAAGTAGAAAGACTGGGGGGGCGTGGGCACCCCAGCGACAATGAGCGGTGAGGACCTCGCCCCGGTAAAGAGCACGGCTGGAACAAAGGGCCACAGCGGGCCCCGTGACCCAAAAAATGGACCATGGCCCCCACTGCGGCCCAAGCGGGAGATGCCACGGAAGCCTGCGGCATGACACATTGTCATTAACAGCATTTAAACATCGTTTGGCGGAAATTAATACAGAGCTCAATGAGTATAAAAAATACCTCACCCAGCAGAAGATCACTAAATTACAAAAAGATATTTCCAAAGTTAGTAAGGAAAAGGAATACCCGTACACTAAGGAAGACTATGAACTTGACGTACAATCATGATCTACTGATGACTCTGATTCTTCCTACAAGAAACCCCGCACCTACAGCAGCAGTTCATCATTGGATGGTTGGAGCACTGACAAAGCTACACCACAACCCTTCTACCATTTTCCTCATTACCCTATGCATCAACCTCCTACATGGCATCCCCCCTATCCGTTTTACCAACCACGACCCATGATGCCCTTTGTGCCTTTTTTAGGCAGAGGCCGGGCCAGAGGAAGAGGCAGGCGCAGAGGAAGAGGACGACATGTATACTGGGGCAAAGAGGAACCTCAAATGGTCATGAGGAGCCTGTAGGGACCAGGAGAAGAAAACTTAGTGGTCAATTTGTCTTCAAGAGATATCTCCATAGATGAGGAACGTGCCCTTAACAAAGGCTTGGGCTTTGTACCCACCCCATGGAAGTCTTTTTCCACTTAAATTGTGAACTGGCACAGTTCTTCTGGAAGTTTCATTTACAATTATTTTTTAAGGATAGACCTTTGGAACCTGCACTGGAGGACACTGGTATTAGGAATCCTTCTACTTTCATCCCCCCATCTGCATCAATGTCATGCGAATTGCTTGCATTTGAAAAAGCTGTCTCTCTTGCAATTAACAAGTTGCGTCCAAAACATGCTTTCATTAACATTTCAACTAAAGAGATAGAAGCTCTTAGGACATTATGGGCCTGATTCTAACTTTGGAGGACGGTGTTAAACCGTCCCAAAAGTGGCGGATATACCACCTACCGTATTACGAGTTCCATAGGATATAATTGACTCGTAATACGGTAGGTGGTATATCCGCCACTTTTGGGACGGTTTAACACCGTCCTCCAAAGTTAGAATCAGGCCCTATGTCTATATCCCAGTATCATCATCAAATGAGCTGATAAAGGGGGCGCTATTTTTATCTTGGATTCGCAAGAATATAGACAAGAATGTCTTCGCCTCCTAAGTGACTCGATCTACTATGAACCGCTCTCACAGGACCCCACTGATACACTACAGAACACTATACGATCTATGAAGCCGAGAACAATGCATGGATAATTTGTAAGAGGCTGGATTTTTGGACCCTCCTCATCAACGTATACCGTATTTCTATTGCCTCCCCACAATCCATAAATACACACATCCTCCGACTGGACGCCCTATTGTCTCAGGTATAGGTTCCATCTTGGAACCCCTTTCCATTTTTTGTGACCACTTCCTCCAACCTCTAGTTAGAGCTACTTTCACGTTCTTGAAAGACCCAAAGGATGTTCTGAATTTGATTGAGTCCATCAACACGACTGTCCATGTGAAAGCTCTAATATCTTTGGACGTGGAAGCATTGTATCCCAACATTCCCCAGGACGCCACTCTCCGTGTCGTTGAAGACACTTTAACAATTAGTACCTAGTCCTCTCTGATACCCATCCAGTTATCATGCAGTGTGCCTCCTTATCACTTACTGAGAATTATTTTCAGTTTGAAAACCAATTCTATCATCAGATATGAGGGACCTCTATGGGAAGTACCTTTGTGCCCAGTCTAGCATGCTTATACATGTTCTATTTTGAACAACATCATATTCTTACAAATTTGAATCCATTTGCCAACAATATTAAACTCTGGAGTTGATATATTGACAACATCTTGATTGTATGGCAAGGATAATTACAGTTGGTCGACATCTTTACTACCTAGGTCAACAGTCTAGACCCTTTTTTGAGGTTCTCTTCGACCATATCCACATGCCAGATCTCCTTCCTGGATTTATGGATTTCTATTAACCATGGTAAACTGGAGACTAGCACCTACCATAAGAAGGCGGTCCGCAACAGCTTGCTCCTATACGAGAGTCTCCACCCAAAATCACTGCGGGACATCTTACCCTTTGGCCAATTCCTGAGGCTCCACCGTAACTGCAGTAACAATTTGACCTTTGAGAGACAAGCAGATGATTTAGCACAGAAACTTCAACACAGACATTATCCACACCAGGTCATCAATATGGCTAAAAAACGAGCATGTAAAAATCATAAAGACGCTTTACTTTCTACTGAACCAAAGTCACGGATCCCAAATTGACCTGTGTGTTGACTTACACCCCATTGTCCAACACCATTAAAAAAATCATTAATAAACAATGGTCAATTTGTGAAAGCAGAGGTTGCAAGACACCTAATCCCCTATTTGCATTTAAACGTACTAGGAACATCAAGGACATAGTGGTTCATACTTGTCCTATGGCAGCCACTTCTGAGTCAAGACAGAGTACCTTATAGCATCTTCCTCCAGTAAAGGGACACTACCCGTGTGGTAACTGTTTGTTATGTCCTCTGACTAATCGGGCGAATTTGTTAGATCTGGAACATATTTGTATTTGGCACCTTACCAAACATACTAATTGCAACACCCGTAATTGTATTTATATGATTACATGCCCATGTAACCTGCGTCACATAGGGATGACGACGATGCCAGTCAGGGTTCGGATCAATGAACACCGCAGTAACATTAGGTGCGGACCCTCTTCTACAAAATTAGGCACACACTACATAGACGTTAAACATACGCCCACCGACCTAAGCTGCGTCGTTCTTGAGGCATTTGATGACCTGAAATTCAATCACCTCTGCCTACTAGAAAAGGAACACCATTGGGTTTTCAAGCTTAAAACTCATATTAGGGGTTTAAATGACGAGATAGAATGGATTAACTTTTGCTCTAGGGAGTAAGTGTCCAGACCAATAGTGAAAGGATGTTTTGCTATTTCAGGCCTTGAGGTGTCCCCTTTTTTCCAGACACCATACTGGAAGTTTTTTTAGTCAGCAATTTTTTTGCATCTATATGACACATTGCATTTACCTTTATCTACCCCTCTTTTTGTTAATTATGTACCCTTTTGGCTATGTTCCTGGACAGATCATTTATCTAAGAGGTGAATTCCTCCTCTTGGTGACTTTCGCCATGCATTCCTCATTGGTAATTAGGGCTCACAATGGTTGTCATTTTTTCGCTTCACGTTCTGTCTCAGTATAATTAGATACGCAACCATGTCCACCATTGTGATCATGGCTGCCTAGCTACCGAGGAGTCTGTCCTTCTTTGGTTTTTGAGCCCACATTTCCGAGCCGTTTTACGTCAGGGCGACTCCCTTTGTTCCGACCTCTTCTAATTGGCCTGTGGGGGGCACGTTCATATTTAACCTGGCTGTTTTTATGTTGCCACTACTTCCGGGTGTGCGGCCGTGGGTAGGAAAGTAGGAGTACGAATTTGTTTTTTTCGCTCTTCACAGCTTTTTCAATCTTTTGCTGGCACGTCATTGTGTGCCGTTTGGTAAGACGGGCTCTCTGTCGCTGAAATTACTAACTGCTAAATGTTTCTGCTGACTGTGCTCCTGAATATTTTCTGGGGTGTTATACTGTTCCGTTTAGCAAGGTGGGCTCCCGTATGCATATGGGTTTTGACATTTACCACAGGTGTACATTTCTGATGAATGGGCTCCAGGATTTTCAGGCTAGTTAGCCACCTCACCCCACGGCACTGATGCTCTGTTTCAATTGGGTTACATTCTTATTCCGAAGTTTTTTGACATACATTTGGATGATGTTTGATTTTGATCTCCCAGTCCTATGTAGTTTCATAGATCTACCATGATTGTTTTTATTCAAGATGATGACAGTCTCTCGGCCAGCACTTTACCCATGATGCCCTTTTCTTAAAATAGGATGGTAAGCTACAGTTAGAAGTGCCCCTTTGGCCCGTGCCTTCATCATAGGAACAGTGTACTTTCTTTGCTTTGTATTAACTACATAGAGTTGATACAAATTTTAAACCAGATAATGACAATGCATAATTACTTATCTAGTGCATACAGTTACTCACTCTGGGGTTCCCGGCATAAGTAAAAGGCCATACAGATGATAAGACATGAAAAAAAATGAAAGTATTGTCTCATTATGATAAGAATCTCTATGTTAGTTGTTATGCAGTCAACCTTCTGGGCTTCATTTTTTCTGGTATTAGGACTCTCTGCTGTGGCACTGCACCCAGTGCCACAGTGGGTGTGCTCAGCCGTTAAAAGGTACACTAAAGTTGGTGAAATTAACTCTCCAGTCATGCTATTTTAAGTTGTCAAATAGAAGTTATATCTGGGCTGCTTTATGTATTTACATTAAGCACATATCTGACAAAAATGTATTTTTCCTTATAGCCTGCAATTTCAAAGCAATAAGTGCCATTGTCATGTAGAAAAAAAATATTTTTACACTAGATAAATCATCTTAAATTTTGTCTTGTAAGCCCATGAGGCTAAGTCCTTGATAACATACACATGTTCCAGATTGCATATTAGTAATATGACTTCATATTGAACAATTGTGCAAATGTTTTTTTCAATATTTAGGTAAAGCTTCATCTTTCAGGAACAGAGTCAATTGGATTAAAATCCTTATTTCTTACGTTTGCTGGGGAAAATACAAGAGAAATTATTAAAGGTTATTTTTTACTAATATTCAAAAATGTAATTCTATAACAATGATTTTTTTCATAACCTTAACAGATAAGTAACTGTAAGAAAACTGGTTTTAAGACAATTTGCATCTTAGCCATCCTCCTAGAGAGCCAAAACCCATTCCTGGTTAGGAGTTAAACCCTGCTCCCTCAAGAAAATCACTTAGTTACTGGTCCCAAGAAGGGAGGAGTGTTGCAAACAGCTGAGTACCTAGCACAGGTTAGCCATCTAGGAGGGAGACCCTGTCACAACCCAAAAGACTGGTAAAGTATTGTAGAGGGGATACATGCACAAACAGTTTTTTTGGAAATAATGCACAGGCAGGCAAAAGGACTATAATCCTGGAATGAGCTATCCACTTGGGATTTGGCCTTCTGTGATATTTAGCAGTAACTCAAAGATGAAGTGTTGATTGAACAGGTGGGTATACAAAGAGATTGTAGGTAGAAATGGGTGTGGAAAATTCTCAAATCACAGGCTAGTGCACAAGATAAGACTGGCACCTCACAACCACCTCATCAGAACAGACCTGGACCTTGGAAGAAGACAATTTGAAAGGAGAAACTCTTCCTGAAAGCTGGAAGAAAGACTCCTGACTCTTGCTAGCACTCAAGAATGGAACTGCATTACCAGAATCAAGTTGCTGGCCTCCTGTTTGCTTGCTCCAGGGAAACAAAAAAACTGAAGAACTCCTGACTCCAGCATTGCCCAGCTTACCACTGAGGACTAGACGATGCAGGAGTGTCCATAATGATCTTCCCACCTGTTGGAGAAAAGTGAAGCTTAGTCCTTTTTGCCATCTCTGGAGTACTGGAATGAGCTGCTGAGGGTTTCTCAGGGAAGGCGTGTCCTAGGTGTCCAAGAAAAATAGGTTTAACTTGCTTGTAGGGTGTGTGAGCCGAAACAGGTTCATCAGGATCTCATGTTGAACATATCTGGTTTGTGGTGTTCTTCCCAGCTATAGCTTCCAGTCTTGGTCTGCTGGTGTATTTTGAGAGCCAAAAAGGTGACTGGGGCTAAAGGAAAAATATTGGACCAGGAAAAGTCAGGAAATCTGTACCAGCAGTGAATTGACCTCTATAGCTGGGAAATCTAGATTTGGCCCACTTGGATCTTTTGGGGCCAAAACCAATAGCGTCCGTAGGAGCTTAACAATGAAGTTTCTAACTTTGAGAGACCCTTGACTGCTTCTGCCTGGGACCTTGCCCGCTGGAAGACATTGAGAACCATAAAGTCCTAAGGTTAAAAATTTCAACCAGTATGACCACTGGGCTAATCCTATGTAAGAAATGTTCTTTTTGCGTGGTCTTCCCGCACCACTTTTGACTATATGGACTTTGAACTCTGGGGCACTGCCATCCAGTGCATGTCTTCTGACCCCTAAAATATGTGTGCATTTGGTTAATCTCTAATTGGCATATTAAACTTACCTACTAGTCCCTAGTATATGGTACCTTGGCCTGTAGGTTAAATGACACTAGTGGACTGCAGCACGAATTGTGCCACCACTAAAGTCACGATGCAAAATATGACTCTAGGCAAGCCACAGTAGCCTAAAATGTTAGTTTTAATGCTATTTTGACCCATTAAAATCATCCTTTTAACAGGCCTAAACTAGGTCTGGGCAAAATGTTTATTAGGCCAGAATAATCTGAGTAATTTCAGTAACTACGCATTACTCTTGTGATGTGAAACTACGCATTGACCCCAGCTTGAGTGATTAAGATCTCTACTGCAGTGACACAAGAACAACAAACTAAAAGAGAGTGAGCAGCTGCTCGCTACTGCTGTTTATGTCCTGTTGCATTTAATGCTATTTTCTTAGCACAAAATGCATCCTCTGGTCCATTTTTGGCATGAGGGTTCATCTTGCACTAAACAATTAGTGATTAATGCTGGATAACGCTTCTCAAGTTATTACACTTACTTACTAGTAATTTTGCAGTCATTTTATGTTATTACGCTAGAAATAATTACACTAGTTATGCTCACCCTACCCTAAACCTTCCTTTTTAATACTTACAAGTAACCACCAAGGCAGTCCCTAAATGCCCATTGGACAGGGTATATGGCATCTAAAAAGTAGAACATGTCTTCATAGGTTTTACATGTCCTGGCAGTGAAAATTCTCCAAAGTCATTTTCACTGCAGCCAGGCTGGCTGTCCCAGAGTAAAGCACTTGGTTACATCATGACACCTTATAATGCATACCTTCAGTTTGGGAATAGCTAGAACCATGGTTCAAGGATTCAAAGTGGCAGAAATTTAAAATCCAATTTGGTAAATAAAAAGAAAGTACATTTTGAAATTTCGGTCAGCCGGCAGAAACAGTGCCACAGCATTGGCCTCAGCTCCTTTAAGGGAGGTGAGGCCAATGCCGTCACACAACAGCACCCTTGGAAGGCAAACTGCAGAGCAGACACTGCGCATTCAAAGGGTGCTGGCAGGGGTGCCCCTGCACTGCCCATGCCCATGGACATGAGCAGTACAGGGACACCCTTGTGGCCCACAACAATATTCCACTTTCTCACATCTTACCTCTGCTCCTTTGCTTGGGACTTGAAACCATCCTAGGTTCTGGTCAAACTCAAACTGATATTTTACATTGGTACTTGATGTGTTCTACGGCTTTTCCTTATAACAATAAATATTCTTATCTCTGGCTCATCTCATCTGATGTTGATCCTTGTGGTGTCTTTTTAATTATCTCTATTTTTCTAAATTGGTTTTAACATGTTATTGTTTTTTGTTGGCACTGCTTCACTTAACCAGGGTGTGTTAGTTAAGATTGTGATGGCACCCCTTGCCCTGTACTACGTATGCTTTCTGGCACAGATGATTCCACTATGGTAGACATTCAATTAAATCACTTGAGATTAAATGTATTCCATATGTTCTCAATTAGTGAACAAGCATGTGAAGGAGATAAATATTTAAAAAGTACATGCCAACTGAAGTGTGCTATGGAAGATTAACGTAACATGGAAGGTATTGTGAGCAAAAGTTATTAAAACCTGTTTGAAACACCAAGATATGGCTTTTGCAAATGACATGATTTAGGGATAGTGTTAGGCTTTTTATCCATGGCGTGGTCTCCCTTAACCTTTTGCCTTTGTTTCCCAGGTTATTGATGTGTGCTGGACTCTTTTTGCTGTTTTTGTTACTCTGGGCACTTTACCACTACTAACCAGTGCTAAAGTGCAAGTGCTTCTATACAAAATGTGTATGTAATTGGTTCATCCATGATTGGCATATTTGATTTACTAGTAAGTCCCTAGTAAAATGCACTAGAGGTGCCCAGGGCCTATAAATCAAATGCTACTAGTTGGCCTGCAGCACTGGTTATGCCACCCACATAAGTAGCTCTGTAATCATGTCTCAGACCTGCCACTGCAGTGTCTGTGTGTGCAGTTTTTAACTGTAAATGCGACTTGGCAAGTGTAACCACTTGTCAAGCCTAAACCTTCCCTTTTCTTACACGTAAGGCACCCCTATGGTAGGCCCTAGGTAGCCCCAAGGGCAAGGTGCAGTATATGGTTATGGTAGGACATATAGTAATGTGTTTTATATATCCTGACAGTGAAATACTGCTAAATTCGTGTTTCACTGTTGCAAGGCCTGTCCCTCTCATAGGTTAACACGGGGGCTACCTTTAAATATGATTAAAGTGTAGAGTCCTTTTGGGAGAGGATGGACATGTGGAGTTTGGAGTCTCTGAGCTCACAATTTAAAAATACATCTTTTAGTAAAGTTGATTTTGAGATTGTGGCCCTCAACCGATGTGTTCATGCTGGCGGTCAAAACACTGACCGACAGCGGCCCTGGATCCCCGCCGGCTGTTTTAGGAACATTCCTGTGGGCCGGGTTTCCGGCCTTCAGGAAGGCCTGGCCGGGACATTGACGGCAGCTCCACATGGAGCAGACGCTAATGCCTCTGTGCGGCGGGTGCAGCTGCACCCATCGCGCAGATCGGCAGTGACCTGCGCGATGGGGCACTGTACCCAGGCCCCTGCACTGCCCATGCCAAGTGCATGGGCAGTGTAGGGGCCTCCAGGGGTGTCCCGGTACACCCCTTCCACCAGCCTTTCGGCTGGTGGCTGAGGAAACATTATCCAAGGGGCAGCACCACTGCCCTGACGGATAATGTTTCCGACCACCGCCAGGCTGCCTCATGGGGTACATTATGTGAGGGTGTGGCCCGCCATGCCAGCTGGCGGTTTTACCCGCCACCGCCGGCATGACGGGCCACACCACCATGTTCATAATGACCGCCTGTGTGTTTGAAAATGCCACTTTTAGAAAGTGAGCATTTCCTTGCTTATACCATTTCTGTGACTCTGCATGTTTGTGGATTCCCTGTCTGGGTCAGTTTGACAGTTGGGCTGGTTGTACCTCACACTAGACAGTGACACAAAGGGAGCTGGGGTGTAGTCTGCATTTCGTGACGTGCCACCTGTGATAGGAGGGGAGGAGTAGTCACTCACACCTTAAAGGGCTGTGCCTGCCCTCACACAATGCAGTCTCCAACCCCCTGGTGAGTGTCTGGGGCCTGGCCAGGGCAAAGCAGGATTTCACAGTCAAGAGAGGCTTTGCTTTGAAGTAGGCCTACTTCAAAGGAGAAAATGGGTATAAGAAGGGAACCCAAAACCACAGACTTTAGAACACTTCTGGAAACCAAGAGCAACCTCTGCCTGGAGAAGAGCTGAAGAGCTGAGGATGAAGAGCTGCCTGTGACTGTGCTTTGTGGAGCTATCCTGCAGCTGCTGCTTCTGCAGGGAGTAAGAGGGCAAAGACTGGACTTTGTGTGCCTTCCTTCTTGTGAAGATCTCCAAGGGCTTGATTTAGAGCTTGCCTCCTGTTGTTTGAAGTCTCAGGGACAGCAAAGACTTCTCTCTGCCAGCACCAGGAGTCTCTGGAGAGGCTCCTACTCTGCCAAGTGGTTCCCATCCAGTTCCTGGGGCCCTGAAAGGAGAAGGTGCAGCCTAAGACAAAGACATTCATGCACAGAACGCAGTGCAGGGAAAATCGACACTCGCATGCAACGCAACGGGAAGATCGACGCATGGAGCTGGGGAAACGACGCACAGTATCTCTGACGGAGGCTGGTGAGATCGCAACCCACACTGCATGGTTTTTGGATCATCGTGCGGCTGGATTTCCCACACAAACACTGCTGGGCGTGTAAAAACTACACAAGGCCTGCCCGGACCCGAGAGTGCTGACTGGATCGACACATTGCTCTCCTGCGGAGAGAAGGAACGTTCCCCGACCCGATGAAAGGAGAAACGACGCAAGGTCTCGCTCGTGAGTGAAATCGATGCATCGCAAGCCCTTTTTGATGCGCCCAAGGTACATTTTCATGTTAACAGTGTTAGTGTGTGTTTAAACTTACATGAATACTCTTTTTGTATTTTTATTGATAACTTGACTTCTGTATTGTGGATTTTTGTCGTTTTGGTCTTGTTTTGTTTAGATGAATATTTCCTATTTTTCTAAACCTGTGTTGTGTCATTTTGTAGTGTTTTCATTAAGTTACTGTGTGTGTTAGTACAAATACTTTACGCCTAGCACTCTGAAGTTAAGCCTACTGCTCGTGCCAAGCTACCAAGGGGGCAAGCAGGGGTTAGCTGAGGGTGATTCGCTTTTACCCTGACTAGAGTGAGGGTCCTTGCTTGGACAGGGGGTAACCTGACTGCCAACCAAAGACCCCATTTTGGCTTTTGCAAATGGCATGATTTAGGGATAGAAAGTGAACTACTGAAGAATTCCAATATGTTTTACCACATAGATAAATTATAATCTGAATTTATCAATCTAATAATACCCTATATCAACTACTGGAATAGTGGCCTGATTTACCATTTATTTTATTACATTGTAAAATAGCACCTTACAAATGCTAAGTACTATTTGAAACTGGGGGAAATAAATCTACAAATATATTTGGAAATCACAAGGAGGCAGATTAGCGTGTAAATGAATAATCCAAGGGCCTCTCCCTTTAGTTAAATCATGTATACTACAGATGTGGAACTTTTGCACATGCTCTGCCAGATTGCATCAGTAGACTCCAAAGGTTATGGTAAAAATATGGCTCTGCTCCATAAAAGTGAGGCTCTTTGGTGCCCTCTTGAGCATCCTCTGGGGTGGGGTGCTAAGTCATCTCCAAACATCCCTAAATACTGTACCCCCAGAATAAACCAGCACAGGCTAACACCACTAAAATATGGTCTATTCCAAATTGGTAGCATTCTCACTCTTACTGACACTGCATTCTAAAAAGCTCTGTAGGAAGAAGGAGGCAATAAATATTCCTAAAAGTTACCACTCAGTAGAGCATAGAATTTTTTGGTGGTCAACATAAACTGCTGACTTATGGTTACTTGCCACCAATTTTACTGACCTAAGGGTCCGGTTTAGAGTTTGGGGGACATGTAGTCCATCGCAAATGTAGTGAAGTACCCAGCCCACCAAGCCCTCAGTCCACTTGCATCATTCAGTGAATACAGACATTCTTTGAACATAGTACTCCCTCACTGAGGAAGGACATTACAGCACCAGCCTTATTCGGGGTGAGCAGCATAATGCCTTTTTTGTTGCTGTAGATCACCACCAGGAAAATGGTAGCAGTGAGAGATGAGAAAAACACAATAATACCCCCACACCCGAGAAGACAACTCCCAGGGAGTTTGGGGTCATTACTTAAAAATTTGGTCGGCAGCTGTCAAAACCAATGGCAGCCTCAATCAAACTTTCAGTGCATTGAAAGGAATTCCTGTGAACATGGTTCTTTTTTATTGTATAGGGAGGACTGCTAATCGAGCAGTCTTTGACAGGTGGAGTAATGTCAAGATGTTGCAATCCTATGTTTGTCAAACCCTTAATCAAGCCCTAAATATTTTTTCTCTCATCAGCAACATTCTTCAAAAAACCCTTTTTGAAATGTATTCAGCCTCTTATGTATAGTTGATGGAAACTTATAAAGAGAAAAGATGTCATGAGTCTACATTGCAAGTCACCAAAGTGGGATAATGAAGGACGTGTTAGAGGTATTCAAGCTAACAAACTAAAGATAGTGTGAATGGGAAACTTCAGTAAAATTAGTGACTTTTCTTAACTGTGGTAGATTGTTGAAAACTACAGAGCAATATCAAAAATTATCTCACACATCATTAAAGAATACTTTGAATTCTATCAATTCTTTGATTCTGGTGCTTGTAGTTATAAGGCTTTTTTGAGAGATATCGTACTAATGGATTTTAATTATATATCAAGTAAGATTACACAAGTGAAGTAATATTACAATTTTATAAATTATTCATAGGAAATTACACTGATTTCGCAAATTGTCTGAATGGGGAGAGGGTATCAGAGCATTCCAGTTTATGTCTCCTCTGCTTTGGGAGATTATGATTAGTTTGATGGATGCATTCCTTATTATTACTAAAGTAAATTAATATAGTTTGCGAAGGCTCCCAGAGGGGCATCCCTGATTATGGCAAGAAATCTGGGTTCCAAGATCATAATTTTGAAACTTGCTCAATAATGCTAGAAAGAAATACTGGACTGTGACTCACAGATCATCATTTTGAACTTAATCTACAGCTCTGCTTGATTATATTTGAGGAAGAAGAACTGTTAACATTTTCTTGAAATCAAAACAAAATTTGTGATACTCATTTCCGAACTGTGTTCCTTCATCTAAATGATTCTTATTTAAGAGGCAAGTTGAGAATGTTGTAGATAAGTTACTGTTTGGACATGCACTACTTTGAAAGACTATGGCCCTCATTCTGACCTTGGCGGTCTTTTCGCAAGACCGCTGAGTTACTGCCGCGGTGAAGACCGCCGACCGCGGCGGTGTGCCGCTGTGCGCATTCTGACCGCTGGGAGCGTTCCGCCGGAAAACCGCCAGCAGCCACACTGGCGGTCGGCGGGAAAGTGGAGACTGGTCAACCTCCACCGCCACGCCAGCAGAACACCGCCCACAGAATTACGACCCACATTTCTGTGTGGCGGTCTTCTGTTGGCGGTCTTCTGTTGGCGGTCACGTCCCTATGGCTCCCGTCGCCTCCCGGAGGACCAACGCACAAGGTAAGTTGATCGTCCGTGAGGGGAGGGGGTGGGGGGGTGTTGTGTGATGTGGGCGTGCATGGGGGTGTGCGTGTGAGTGTGTAGAGGGGGTGTGTGAGTGCGTGTATGCGGGCGGGGGGTGCTGCTGTGTCTATGGGTAATGTGTGCTGTTCGGCAGGTGCGCATGTCGGCATGTATGTGTGCGGGTATGTGTCCCCGTTGTGTATGTGTGTGTAGGGGGTGTGTATATGTGCATGTTGGGGGTGTGTGCATGTCGGGGTACATGTATGTGCATGTCGGGGTGGGGGTGGGGAGGGGGTTCGTACCACCTCTGGGGGGTGGCAGGGGGGTGGAGGGTGTGGGGGGAGGACTCGGGTGGGTAGTGGGGGGTGGGGGAGACCCCTATCAGTGCCAGGGAAGGAATTCCCTGGCCCCGATAGTGCTTACCGCCATGGTTCGCACGGCGGTTCCCGCCCGCAAGAAACCGCGGCGGTAGGCAGGGTCATAATACCCTTGGCGGTCTTGGGACGACCGCCGGGCCGGAGTGCGCAAACTCCAGCCCCGCGGTCATGACCGCCGTGGCGGTCGGAGTGGAGAAGTAGCGGTCGGTCGCGGCGGGGACCGCCGCGGTCAGAATGCCATTTTTAATACCGCCGGTCTGTTCGCGGTCAGACCGCCGTCTCTCCGCCGACCGCCAGGGTCAGAATGAGGGCCAATGTTTATTAAGGTCTAAAACTCACATTCAACATGATGTAATATTTATACGGCTTATGATTAAATATTAAATGATGCAATGCCACCACAATGATTTAGAATAGATACGTAAGATAGATAATTTGGCCCTTCATTTAATTGTTACATGTTTCATCTTTTATTTCCATTTTCATTACATTGTAATTAAGGCTCCTTTTTCATATAACAGTGGGGCTACCTTATATTGCTAATAAAATAAGTATATACATTTTCCTGCTCATATAGCTTATTGTATTTTGAACCAAACAGACACAGTACTTAAGCACAAATCTATCACATCTGTAATTCCAGTAATATGTTCTATTGGCAGCTTTCTTTCTTGTTACTTGGTCTGGATTTATCATTGCAAATGTTTTTCCAATGATGGTGCTGTGTATATGCTAAGAAAGGTGAATGAGGCTATAAAAATATTTTTATAAGCACAATTCTGTATGGCTTCAAATGATATGGATGCGTTGGAAAAATATATCCAGGTATTCATGAGATAACCATATTCCCTCTTGTACGTTGGTGTTTACTATTCTGCATAGATCAGAAAACATTCTAGAGAAATTCACATTTTAGTAGAATGGAACGGTTTTCAAACATAATGCATTGATTTTTCTTTAAAACACTCATGTTAAAGACATATTTATACTGTACCAATATTGTGGTATAACACTTGCTGTAAAATAATTAAGAAATATTTGCCTAGGAAGGAGGATATCCCATATAGATATTGACCAGGGTGGACTCAGAGGGTTCCTGAAGCATGGCCAAGGAATCTAATAGACCCCTGTCAGTACCTACCTGGGACTGACCTTCCACTTGGATAGAATTACATTTGCGAATCACACACTTAACTTTTAGGGTGAAATTAAATGGTGTGGTTTTCATCAATATTTAGTTGGAAGTTTACAAGAATAAGGACAGTTAGATTTTTTGATGATGAGGTTGTGCCATTTTTGTCCCTATGAAATGCATTATAGTGAAAGCCTGGTTTTGAAGCTTATAGAAGGATGAATATAGAAAGGGTGATAACAGAGTTCAGTCACATTATGATTGTTAGAGGTGACATACTAACTTTAAGAACTGTGGTGAGCTCTAAGTTCATGTTGTGTATTCGTATAGAGAACTATTCACCCAGAAGGGTATCCTGGTGCTGGAGGTTATTTCATCACGTGAAACAATGCTGACACTCTGCTGGGATTTGTTGACCCATGTTTGAGAGTGCTAGCATTCTGTACCTATGACAAGTGTGTGGCAAATCTGAACATCATGCTGCTGGAATATGAAGTATAGAATTTAAATCATTTCTATTAAAGGAGACTGCAGTAAGTGAGCATTTGATTTTATCACACAAATTAGTTAGTACTCTGGAATGCCAAAATGATGACACATTTTGTATTCATTCTAAAAAATCTCCTGCCTAATGTCAAAATTAAATCCGGCAGGCTGAGTTAAATGCACTTCAATAGCAGCAGCAGTTTGTACTTTGATTCCCCAGTAGCATTCTGTATCTTCACTACAGATTTCTAATGGATAAATAGAGTGTTTAACATTTTATATTCATTACAGAATAGATGCTATGCTGCTGAATAGAAGATGCTCAAATCAAAGCTCTTCCTACTGAGCAAGCTGAAGTGAAGGAGCAGCAAGAGGCTTGAAGTAGCCATAGAACCAGCTTTAACATTATTTTACAATATTTGAGTGAAGGTATAGTTTTTTGTCATTTATGTCATATTATATTTTAAAGGGCTAACATGTTTAATGAGAGAGATCCCCACATCTTCTTTCCAAATTGGTTTCTTCTCACTATCCATCCTCTCTCTTCTTTAATACCTCCTTAATTTTAAAATAGTATCATTTCATTAGATGTGTTTAAGAGTTTTTTAAAAATGTGCCACAATAGATTATTAGATGTTCAAGGAGCCATTTACAGAAAGATGTCTTATTTAAATTTAGTAGATTTATTTTCCTAATGAGTTGCTGTTTGTACATTTAGGGGTATATTTACAAAGAAATGGCATAGGGCAGCATAGCAAGTCTTTTTGCTTTGTTGCCCTATGTCAATTTAAAAGGGAAGGAATGCACTCTATTTACAAGGTACGGTGCATTCCTGTCCTTCAGCTCGCACCGGTGCACAATTTGGTGCCCAGCAGCAACACAGGCACCCATGCACCATGGTGCAATGATGTCTGCATTATTGACAAGATTGTTTTGTGCAGAGAGGGACATGTTCTTGCACAAAAACAATCAATGGAGGCTTTTTCCACTTTCTATGTGTGCTGCAGAATGCAGCACACATATAAAGAGGAAAAAAGGAGGAGAAATAAAGACATTTCTCCTCATTACACCTCCCCTGGGGAAGTGTACAGATCCTTGTAAATCTGGGAACGTGCCAAACTCATAGGTGTTGTGTCGGAAAACCCACTGCTACGCCCATGACATGCCCCCCAGCGCAGTTTGGGGCAAGGCAGTGACTTGCGCTGCATTGCCTTACCCCATATCTACAAGGCCATAAAAAGCAAGACAAATTCTTCACTCTGCGCCGCCAGAGTGTCAACAAAATATGCACCGGTGGTGCAATGGGATTGTAATAATGCCCCTTAATTTCTTTTGACTTTTTTACCACTTCAGTTTGTCAGTAGTTGCATCTCCCTGAGTTAGTGAACGACAGCTTCAAAATTATTTCGATTGTGAGTTGAATATGAAATAATGATAACAATATTTAAACCTACATGTATTGTCTATAAAAAAAGTTGCACTGAATACTTTAAAAATTAATACATTCAAAAGTAATCGAGGCATTTTAAAATAAGTAAAATTGTAAACTATGCTCTGTATTAAAGGTACATACTCATAACTGTCATAGAGTACAAAAGTCCTAGAAAACTGTAATGATGTAATATAAACAACATGAAAGAAATGTTTTAGGGGTTAATTTATTTCAGGAACTTCTAGTAGCCAAGAGTATGGCCATATTTGTCCAAATATTCATCCTTTACACATGAAAGTGATGAATTTTCAAGTTGTCTCCTCCAGCAGCTTGTCTTTCCATACAGGCACATTCTTTTAGCTAGGTGAGCGTTCTAGTTATTTATAGGAACTCTGTGATCTTCACAGGCAGCTGGTATGGGAAGAAGATGTAATGGTTTGTGCGCTGATACTGTAATGAAGCTTTCTTCGGGTAGCAGCTATGAATCTCTTAGGAAGATATTAATGGCTGGGAGTCAATCATAAAGCTGCATTTCTGGAAGTGTAGAGCAATTTAATTTACAATATAACATATACATCTAGAGGAGAAATGTATGGATTTCATTTGAGCTATTGAAAATGTTCAGTGATAAACATTCTAACCTACCAATTAAATTGGGATATTATTAATTTTACCAGAGTTTAACTAGTAGAACTAAAAACTAATTGAAAATTGTAGGCTTCCAGATTGCCTATATAAAGTATACTGTGTGGGAACCAGGCCACAGCTTCATATGTTATAGCCAGGAATATTTTCAGACTATTCTTTTTCAAAAGTGGCCAAAGTGAGTACTCCCTTGTAGTGCCTATCAAAGAATGATAACATCAAGTGCTTATGTTACACCTGACTTTGTAGTACACTCACATTTAAAAAGGAAAGTGTGATGAATTTAGAAAATGTCCTTTGTTGGCTTGATAGGTGATATTTGATCAACATGGCCTCTCTCTGTGGCACAAGCACCAATGTTCTATTTAAATGCATTTAGGACAATTGACACATCACTTCTTGGCTTGCAGTTTACCAAAGTGACTGCGCAGTGAATTGAAGATCAGTGGATATGCATATTTTTGCACGGACTGTTTTGTGACTCTCAATTGTGCTACAATCATAATTAAAGATAGAGGAACACATATTCATAACACCAAATGCAGTGACAGACTTTTAAATTGTTCGATTGAAACCTAGTTATCCCATTTTAGACTTCATTATGAGTGGTCCAGAAACCAGACTGGCATTTCCCCATTTCTGGAGTTACCCATGCCAGGAGTACAATAGCTTCCGGTTCATGAAAAATCCGATCTGTTTCAAGTTAGGCCCTAAACATCCACTAAGAAATGAGAAATCATGAGAAGATTTGGCAACTGGTCCCATGGGTATAGAATGGGCAATTGTAATGGCCCATCTAATGAGAGCCCATTTGTGACTGGCAGAAAACCATTGCACTTTTGTGAAGTATTTGAAAGCTCTGCTTTTTAGACCTGCCAGTCTACATGATCAGCGATACTGGACAAAGAATATGTGTTGCTCTATCTTCAAATATGATTGGATTGTTCAAAGACCTTTGAGTGCAGCGATGCATGGGCCAGTGCTGTGTACAAGCATATGATATGTAGATTTTTAAAGCTGTTGAAGCTGATACACAAGTACATGTTTTCATGTTCTTATGTCCGTCCCTATTTAAAACTGCTTCATTAATGCACTTATGGTACACTTTTTGGCTAAAATTGTAGTTTTAATCATACAAGAACAGTTACATTTTAATGGATTATGACAACATACCGTTTACATGTATAGCTCTTTAACAGTTTATCTTTGTTACTATCCATGAATTGTTTTTATTAACTGCTGTATGTTCACTGGGTGATAAGCAAAATAAATTAGAAAATATTAGCATTGAGTCACTATTACCAGTTAATTCAAAAGATAACAACTCACAAAATGAGGAGAAACTAACACCTTTGATAAATTATTCGGGACAACTGGATAAGAGGGCTTAGACAATAGGGATGTAGAAGACTTTGCAGTAAGTGTTTACTGTGCAGAACTACTACACCATTTATCAAGAAGAAGCAAAAGCAAATACATCTAAGAAGAGTTATACACCTAAAGTCAACCTTTAATAGACAGCTTTTTATAATTGTTTGAAAAGCACATTCATACCAAGAAATGAGGCAAAGGCAAGCAGTTTCATGGCATTCACACCAGAACATTTAAAAAATAAGGACAAAGATATTACTCCAGGAAATAAGTCTATTTGGAGAGTCTTTGGTGCAGATTGCCTTGATATAATTGTGATTTCTCTAGTATCCCATCAAAACCACAACTGTTTAACAATATGTTTACTTGACTTCAAATATTATTTTCCAGTGTCCCAAAAAAATAAAGAAAAATAGATAAACTTACTATATATAGGTGTGAAAACTGAATAATGGACAAATCATTAATGCAATTTATAAATAGTATTCCATCTGAAACCCAAACGGGAAAATATTTACCACTTCAATCCGCAAAAAAATAAATAGATAAAAGGTATGGAACCCAGGGGAAAACCAATTGTAAAAAATCCTGATTTCGAGCCCGACCCTGCAAAATATGTTTACTATAAAAAAAAACTAGAAGTTATAGAGTGAAATGTAATAAGATCCAAAAACGTCAACAGAACAAATAGTAAAAAATGGCTTCATAAGGGAGATACATGTCAAAACTCCCAAATATACATTTAAAACACATTTAAAAGTCATTTGAGATTAACCATTTCAGGACTAAAACTCCACTGCCGTTTCTCCATGTATATGAACAATGTGAATCCATCTCGTCAAAATCAAGAAAGGAAAAAGAGAATGAACTTTTCTGCAAAATTCAATTCTCAATTTCAGCAGCTGCAAGAGAATATTAATAATTAGAAGGAAGAAAGGGTTCCATAACTAACATTTTAAACACACTTTTAACAAATATATTTTCTAACAATTTGGTTCTTTGTCTTCAAAAATTGTTAGAATATGTTTGAAGGTTTTTTTTATTGTAAAAGTTTTCCATATTCCTAAAATGTTTACTCATTGTACATATATTTTGGCCATTATTTTTATTCCACTGAAATTCTGAAAAGTATTTTTCACTTTTCCATGTTTTTGCATAAGTTGTGTGACATATTACACAATAAAAAACGTTTGTGAATGAATGGGCTACTTTTTGAATGATTTCGAAAGCTATGTATTTATCTAAATTAAATGCTGACAGTGTTAACAAAAGAGGAATTTATCAATATACATATATATTTTTTTAATTCAAGTTGAATTCATATACAGTTGCCTCAAGGTGGTAACATCAATGTACTGAGAGGCTACCTTCGGAAGGTGCATCTCAACAGAAATCTAAGAAAAAATATTGGACGGTATGAAAAAGATAGATGAAATCAACTAACCAGAAGACGATACCCTGTGCATGTATATATGACACCAAACTAGTGAAATGCCTTCAATTAAAATCCCTGGTTTATGTGTAAAATGAGTGCAGAATATTTTACATGGCCCATCTGTTCATCCTCGTGTTCTGTTGTATTAAATGTGTTTTGTTAAGTGTTTTTACTCCCAAAGATTGCTTGTTATTTATATAATAAATACATGCAGGGGGGATGCCAACTGGGGCGTGCACAACAATGCTGCATTCCTTTCAAAGGCCAGCATTTTGTACTAATCATAGTCCAGGGGGATTGGGGATGGGAGGTGAGAGTGTGAGAGAGATAGAGAGAGAGCATGCGTGTGTTAGATATTTGTATGTGGTGCATTTCACCATGCACCAGCACAATCAACCCATATTACTAAAGGCATTATATGTGCTACTACTGTCTAAAGAAAGTATTATTTAGTGACCTAAGCTGAGGCTGTTGATATATTTATTATTTTCCTGAAAAAGTCATGAAATTAGAAAACTAAAAATTCGAATATATTAATTTATGTATGCAACATACGAATTTTATCTTGCTCGATTTTAAATATTCTCTCGATTTCAGAAAACAAATATGCAGATAAATTCTGTTAACGAATACATTATAATGTTTTATTGTTGTTTGTTTACCATATCAGGCAGCTCACAATCTTCGTCTGTGTTATTATTTTGTCCATATTGCACTGATTCTATGTTCTATTGTTCTGTACACAACACATGTGTCGCTTTTATCCAGATCCTCTAGGCGCCACACAAGAGGCAAACATATATTAATATTTGTGTCATGCAGTTTATATATAATTTTCATTACTCCACAAGATCATCTATAATGGTTTTTGCGTCAGTCAGGGTATATAATATTAATAAAAATCCACTATTTGCCCATGAACACAAGACCCATAGTAAGTATGTCTTGAGCTTCTCTAAATTATTTTTAACTATAGACAATGTAGTTGCCTTCGCATTATGTGACACTTAACACATTTTACTACATTTTCTGGACGCCAGCAATATTCACTGATTGAGGTGCATCGTGTTTTACCCTTGTATTGCTACAAGTTAAAGCGATCTATGCTAAGTCCCTGCGTGGTGGTTGTAGTATACTGTTTAGTGTTGAGCGTGCACAGGCTCTATTCAGAAGGGTTAGTGTGACATAAACGCGATATAAGTACAATATCTCATATGCTTCTCGAGGTCTCCGTTCCAAACATCCACTTGTAAACTATCAAACAAAATATAAATTAATCCTCTGATGATTTGAAATGGCATATATGTCTTTTACAGGGGAGCGAAATCAGAAAACTGACACACACTCAGCCAAATCACGTTTATTTTAACACACAGTCCTTCTGGAAACATCGCAGCAACATTTCAGGTGACCTGCTGGGACAGAAAGCACATACCTCATCACACTTTTGGATACCGATGCGTTGCAGATGCCAGGTGGAGCTGCAGTGAGTAAACTGTTGATTGCAGGCACAATTGAGGGGGCTGTGCCGGAAGAGAGCCAAGACCCTCCTCCTTGCCATGATCTCATGGTCATAGCCGAATTCATACATGTTATTCATAAGACAATTCCTATTCATCTTCACTAAAGGCGTAAGAGAACAACCCAACCATGTCCAGCCTGGTGCTTCCTGTTTGCAGTGTTATCCCTAGAATGCCAAGCGAGGCCTGCTTTTTTTTTTTGCAAGGCCTTTTATTTTGTATAATATTCCAGTATTTTTCATTTTCTAAAAATAAGTTCAGCTCATTATTTACTCTGTGTTAGACTTTCTCGCTCACTGTTTCACACCGAGATGGGTTGGTAATGGCAGAACAGCGTTTTCTCGCTGAATGCGAGGTAATACTTTTCACAGCCAGTGTGATACTTCGTGTTGCGGTATCTGGTTCAGCAGTAGGACTCTCAAGCAGAGAATGCATGCAGAGGGAACATTATGTTCAGAACACAAAAAATGATCTTCCCTTTGATGTGGTTTCAGATGGCTTTACTGTTTCTTCCAATTTAAAGAATTACTGGATATGGGAGGACAGCTCTCATATTTATTCATTATTTCCCTGTAGAGATATGGTTCAGCCACCTTATTTCACCAGCATGACGTTTGCCGCGTTCCACGTTTAGTGATAGTGTTGGCACAGTCCTTTTCTTTTGTTTTCCTAATCATTTTGTTAAACGTTGTCGGATTGAACAATTTAAAACTACGATAATTACACGTAATGAAAAATATAAAACGCTGACCGAAAGACATTTTTTCTAAGACAGTTTTCCAACGTTTCCTCCCCTACAGAACATGTACCAACTCACTAGTCAACACCCAAGTGTAGCAGTAGGTGATGGAGATTCGTGCAGATAGCCCGATGCTGTGTCCAAATACTGAGGTAAGGAGAGCAAACCATATACATGCCAGACTAAAGCATTCAATTTTACAAGGCAACATTCATTTTCACAGAGAAAGGACTTTTACAAACGTAATCATTACATTTTCCGAGGAAAGATTCATTTTCCAGACAAGAGACTTTTTACAAACTTAAGCATTCCATCTTCCACGAATGATTCTTTTTCACAGAGGAGTGTATTTTTGTAATAGTTGATTCAATTTTATAAGGCAAATAAGATGAGCAAGAGAGGGGTGGCGTGCGATTTCCTCTACACTGTGAGAAACTTTAACGAATGTTTTAATTCAAGTACAATTTTGCTAATGATAATTTATATAATCAATGACTCCCAGTGGAAAGCAAATAACCCCGAGAAGAGACCAAACAAAATTTCACTTTATGTGAGAGAAGGCTTCCCCAGTCTCAAAACAATACCTGTTAATTGAGTTTGCATCAAAATGAAATTACCATTGCATTTAAAAGCATTAAATGTTGTTGTAAAATGAAAGATCTGGTGTGAACACATTTCAATTGTATCATATTGATTCTGATGGCAACATTTTTGCAAATGTTTTAGAGTCTCCGTTGATTAAACTGGTTGGACAGGTAGAGGGCCAATGAAGTTGATCTTCATTGTTTTAATAATAAAATGCAATAGTAGTTTATTGCTAAGAATTAAGAGTGAAACCATGAACTAAATCGCTATTAAAAGTGGTGTTACAGAGATGGCTGAAGATATGCATCTGCCAGTTTTAAGACATCATGATCCAACGTTTTTCTATTAGAAACATGTTTGAGACAATTCTTCATCCCATGCTCTGAAATTGGAACTGTAAATTAATTTATGTAAACCGAGGTCAAACTTTGCAAGTAAACTTATTCTGAAATGTTCTGATTTCTAGCCTGACTTTTTGTTCTTCAGAAAAAAAGCTGTGATTAGAATTCATGGTGTAAGAAATTGGGTTCTGGGTTGCAGTGGATGTGAACGCTCTTCGAGTCAGCACCACAATCCTAGTCAGGGTGGACCACAATTGTTGTTAAATAAACCTAGTGCTTAACCCTCTGGTAACGTGGACACAAACAGCCAGGCCTAACTTAGAAGCAATGTGTAAAGTATTTATGCAACATGCAAACAATAATAAAGTGAAAACACAACACAAAAATGGTCCCAAACAGGTTTACAAATATAGAGTTTATTGTAATGAATAAAACAACACCAAAACGATAAACATCCAATCCATAGGTACTGAGATATGCAATTTTAAAGTATTAAAGAAAAATGGCGCTCAGAAATGGAAAGTGCTGAAGCACTTGGAGTCAGGCTAAAGCTGGCATCAAGTTCCAGGGTTGGCTCTGTGAAAGAATTACATCCGGCTGGGCACCGAAAATGCAAGAGTTCACGGAGTCAAGAGTGTCATTAGAATAACGGTGATTGAAGATCGGAGCAGCTTGATATCAGAGTTGAGAGGGACGCTGCATTAGAGCTGTACCGGGCGCTGGGCCACGGTCAGTGTCAGACGGGAGACGCAGGGCATCGAAGCCACTGGAGCAGTGGATTGGTGTCTGCTTTGGAACCAGGGAGCCATCGATGGCTGCTGCTGTCATCACAGCTGGGCAGGTGGCTGCTGGACTTCATAACTGCTTGTAGCCTTCAATCTGAGTCACGTATCAGGACCTTCTGAACCGCTTTGGAGCTGGGGTTGGAGATCTTGGTGCTGCTCGCATCACTTTGGGTTGATGAGCAGAAACTTGCAGGAATAGCAGGGACTGGAGAGAGTATGACCGTCTGACACCACCCAAGAATCTTGGACCTCTAGGACAGGCAGGGGTGATCAGGACTCATTCTTCAGAGGCAGAAAAGTAACATGCAAGGACCATACAAGGTTCTAGTCAGGGAGAAGCAAGTGAGGCCTCTGCAAATTATTGTAGTCCTGAAAGTTCAAATAGGGAACCAGCCAACTGGTTCTTGGAGTCACTCAAGAGTCTTGGAAGAGAGTGCAGGTCCAGTCACTCATGCAGAAAGCAAACAGCTGTGCAGGCTTGTCTTCTAGTTTCCTGTCCAAAGATGATTTGAGGCAGTCTCTGAGATCCTTTTTATCCAGGTGCAAGCCTTTAAAGTGAGGGGGAAGAGTGTTGACACCCAAGCCCGTCCTACTGGGTTCCTCTCTCATTCCCCCAAGTGTTCATTATTCAGCATACCTAGTCCCTAATGTTTGGTGTCTGGCTCCAATTCACAGCCCAGGGAGTCAGTCCTTAGCATGTCAGGCAGGGAGACTTAACCCAGGAAAGACCCCTGAGACTGGAGGCAGAAAAATATAAACTTTCTAAAAGTGGTATTTTTACTATTAGGAGCTAAAGTCCAACTTTACCATTAAAGAGGATTTTATTCTTCTATGGAAGAGCCAGGCTTTGCAACAGTAAAAGTCGTATTTGGGAGATTTTCAGCATTTGAACATGTAAAACTGAAATTACATATATCTTACTTTTTAATTAAACAGCGCCCTGCCATCTGAGCTGAAAGGGCCTACTCTGAGGGTGACTGACGTGTAATGCAAAGGAAGGCTTAAGGCTGGCAAGTGTTTATCCTGCCAAGTTGACATGGCAGTTTTAAAACTACACTGCAGGCTGCAGAAGTGCAGGTCTAAGACATAGGTTTGGAGCTACAGTAGTGGGTGGAACAATAAGTGCTGCAGCCAACTAGTAGCATTTAATTTACAGGCTCTGGGTGCCACAGCACCACTTACCAGGAACGTACTAGTAACTTAAATATTCCAAACAGGTATAGACCAATTGCAACATTGTTAGGGAAGAGAGCACAAGCACTTTAGCACTGGTTAGCAGTGAAAATGTGTGCAGAGTTCTAAAGCCAACAAAAATGAATCCGGTAACAAAAGGACCAAAAGGTAAAAAGTCTATGGAATGACCACTGAAATGATTTTCGGTACAACACATGGGAATGTCTATTTTTAACTTGATCCTGGACCAAATATGGCCTACAGAGTGTCTTTGATTTTAATGGGTGAATCTGACTCGTAATTATTGATTCATCCATGGTAATTCCCCAGTTCTCTGATGGCTTTACTCAGATTACTGTCTAACTCGAACCTTTGGATTTAACAGTACTCCTAGTAATGTTAACTGTCGGGGAACAAATTTAAATGGTGTGGTCCTGGGCACTCTTAATGATGCACATATTATTTTTCTAGACTGGCTGCAGCAGGGAATAATATCACATAAACCTTCAGTATTCTACATGAAATAAGCACTGTTAGCCCCACTGTTAGACTTGGCATCATTGTCATGGTGTCCCCTAACTTTTTGTCTCTACTTCCCAGGTTGTTTCTGTGTGCTGGACTTGGTGACTTGGTTTTTGCTGTTTTTGTTTGCTCTGGACACTTTACCACTGCTGACCAGTGCTAAAGTGTAAGTGCTCCCTGTATAATATATTTGTGTACATTGGCTTATCCATGATTGGCATATTTGATTTACTATTAAGTCCCTAGCAAAGTGCACTAGAGGTGCCCAGGGCCTGCAAATCAAATGCTACTAGTGGGCTTGCAGCACTGTTCGTGCCACCCACATTAGTAGCCCTGTAAACATGGCTCAGACCTGCCACTGCAGTGTCTGTGTTTTCAGTTTTAAACTGCCAATCCGACTTGGCAAGTGTACCCACATACCAGGCCTAAACCTTCCCTTTTCATACATGTAAGGCACCCCTAAGGTAGGCCCTAAGTAGCCCCATGGGCAGGGTGCAGTGTATGTTAAAAATGGGACATGCACTTATGTCTCTTAAATGTCCTAACAGTGAAATACTGTCAAATTAGTTTCTCTCATAGTTTAACATGGGGTCTGCCTTTAAATATGATTAAAGCATAGATTCCCTTTGGGAGCACATAGACATGTGGAGTTTGGGGTCTCTGGACTCACAATTAAAAAATACATCTTTTAGTGAAGTTGGTATTTAGATTGTGTGTTTGCTTAAACCATTCTGTGACTCTCCTTGTTTGTGGATTCCCTGCCTGGGTCAGTTTGGCAGTTTGGACTGTCTGCACCTCTCCTCTAGACAGTGACACAAAGGGAGCTGGGGTGTAGCCTGCATATCCTGATGGGCCATCTGGGTTGAGGGGGGGAGGAGTGGTCACTTACACCTCAAAGGGCTGTGCCTGCCCTCACACAATGCAGTCTCCAACACCCTGGTGTGTGTCTGGGGCCTAACCTGGGCAAGGCAGGATCTTGAAAACAACAGAGACTTCTCTTTGAAGTAGGTCTTATTCAAAGGCAGAAAGGGGTACAAGAAAAGCACCCAAAACCCCTGAAATTCAGATTACTCATGGAACCAAGAGGAACCTTTGCCTGGGAGAAGAGCTGGAAGCTGAAGGAGGACTACTGCCCCTTTGCCTGTGACTGTGCTTTGCTGGGTTGTCCTGCAGAAGCTGCTTCTGCCTGAGAGGGGACAAAGACTAACTTTTGTGTGACTTCCCACTGGTGAAGAATCTCCAAGGGCTTGAATTGAGCTTGCCTCCTGGTATTGAAGTCTCAGGGACATCAAAGACTTCTCTCTGCCAGCACCTGGGCTTTCTACTGAGAGTACTGCCTGCCAAGTGGTGCCCTAACCTGTCTCTGGGCCCTGGAAAGGTGAAGCTGGTGGAAAAGGACAGAAATCCATGCAAAGACCGCCGTGCGGGGAAACTTTCGACGCACCACCCGCCTCACGGCTGATAAACGACATGCCGCCGGCCTCTCAGCTAAAATCGACACTCCACCTGCATCGCTGCTGGGAGATCAATGCAACACAGCTGGAGAAACGACGCACAACACCACCACCAGCTGCCATTAACGACGCAAGCCCCCAAGCAGCACGGTTTCTTGACACCGCGCGCCTGGATTTCAACGCAACCTCGCTGAGCCTGCCTGGACCCGAGGTGCCAATCCGGATCGACACATCGCTCTCTTGCGGGAGAGAAGAAACGACACACGCTGACCCGACCGGAGGAGGAACGATGCATGGTCTCGCTTGCGAGTGAAAAATCAACGCATCGCTGGCCCTTTTCGATGCACACTCATCCGGGCAGCTTTATTTTGACGCTATTTAGGTACTTTTGTACGCTAACAACGTTCTCACTGTTTTCTGAAGGATTTAAGACTCTTTTGCTCTTTAACTTCATAACTTGACTTGTGTATGTTCGATTTTTGTCGTTTTGGTCATTTTGTTTAGATAAATATTACCTATTTTTTTTAACCTGTGTTGTGTAATTTTATAGTGCTTTCACTGATCTACTGTGTGTGTTGGTACAAATACTTTACACCTTGCTTCTGAAGTTAAGCCTGCCTGCTCGTGACAAGCTACCAACGGGGCGAGGTGGGGTTAGCGGAGGGAAATTACCCTTTACCCTGACTAGAGTGAGGGTCCTTGCTTGTACAGGGGTAAACTGACTGCCAACCAAAGACCCCATTTCTAACACCCACCTTTCATCAGAACCCTCATTGGAGACCTCAGCTTTAATCCAGGATTTCTTTATCCATAAAAATACTGCTTGTTTATTCATGAGATGATTATCTAAAAACAAAAACCTCATCGTTGTCCCCAGGATGAGAGTCCTACGGCAAGATTGGCAAGATTAAGAGCCATATTTAAGAGCCCCTAGAGTCACTGGCGCATCACTTTTAATGACGCTTCTGTGGTGCTTTGCACTGCACCGTATTTACAAAGGGGCGTTATGCCACATTTTGTGGCTTAACGCCACCTTGTAAATATGGCCCCTTCACACACAGTACTTTGAGTGGAAGGGGCATGCAATGTGTGTGGCTATCGGCGTACCACGGCAACACCCATTGCATTTTGACGCTGCCCAGATTTACGAGTTTCCCTTAATCTGAGGCAGCCCCAAAATCTAACACCAGCCCAAGGGTGAAATTAGCATTGCGCAATGAGGAGAAATGATTTCATTTCTCCTCGTTTTTTGCTCTTTCTATGTGTGCTGCATTCTAGTACAGTGTGCCGTATTATAGTAAATAAGGTGCATCCCTGCATTTTTAAAATGACAGTGTGCAATGCTGCCAAATGTGGAGCAGCGACACGCACTGCCATTTTCTCTTAAATCTGTCCCTGATTCCTTTCCTGAGGTAACTCCTTAAAGTCTGCAAGCAATCTTTCCAGAAGAAATTTAATAAATCATCAAGAAGATGAACTATGCAGAGTGTAAAGGAGATTCATTTAGTACAGTATGATAGACAAATAGGTTTTTCTGGGCGTGATCAAAACAGAACGGCAGCTGTAGGACCCAGAGAGTGCCTGTGGAAGACTGGTTTATCCTGTGACCAAGTATCTACACAGGAAGTGCTGGCAAAAAAAGTCAAATCACTGTGATTTGTGGTCAATTGTCTTCTAGATTTTGGGGGCAGGGAAATGTGTTAGTCGTCAGCTCCTGTAGTTACAGCGCACTTTTAGGGAAACACATCTTTTTGCTCGTGGTACAATTAAGAGCAACCATTGTCAGTACTGTTATTTGGTCCAACATTCATAACTGCAGCATCTTTTCTTAGGGTCTTAGCACGTAATGGGTAGGCTCCAGAAAATCCTAAGTGCTGCAACAAAAGCTGGTTTGGCTAATTCAAGCACACTTTTCCTTTCTCGGCTTATCAATTTCCTGTTATGACAGATGTTCAAATGCACAGTCTTATGGACAAGCATTTATATTCCTCCAATCTAGAGTATTGCTCAAATATGGCTGATGATTATGCAACCAGATCTCATCCAAGTTTAGAAAATGTAGAGCAAGCATGTTGTTTAAAATTTAAAGGAAAAACGATGGCTTCCACTTGTTCCATGTGATAGAATAATCTTCCTCCTCATCTGAAGCAAATTATATACGTAAAAACTTGTTAAATGCTCCTTGGTGTTTATGGTGTAGGCAGCATATGGATGAACTGGACCTGAAACTGGAGAATGCATTGCCACTGGTTGGCAGTGCTTTTCTGCACAACTTGTAAGAATTTACCACAGCAACGGTAGTCTCATTTCTGTAATTGTCAGATGTGCGTGGACCATGCTGTGCTGCTTCCCTTAAATGTGGACATGCATGCTACTGTTACTTCATAGCTAGAACTAAGCCTGACCTCTTGCTAAGGCTCTGCTGCTCTGCCCTCCTGCTAACTTTAACTGTAAAAGCACACAGGCAATCCAAGGAGACTCGACACATGAACACGAACTGCCAAGAAGTTCTCTCTGCAGTTCACCAGAGACTGGAGCAGAGCTGCTCAAGCAGTATCGATCTGTAGGCCTAGGTGGGCTATACCTGAGTGTCTGGCGAGAATACTCCTTTCTAGTGCAATCATTTGGTTGTTGTGTTGTGGGAACCCCCAATTTACTATTTACTACTCACTAGCCTGAACCCAGAATGATGCGACCACGAACCACCCTCAGCATAAGTGCCCTGGGTACAGGAAATAGTGATCCGAAGCTGCGTATGTAATTCCCCTGACTCTGCAATGTTGTGTATAAATTCAACATCCACTTAACCCGATGTCTTGAAAAGGTCAAGTGTGCTTTGATGTATTTTACTGTACCTGTGAGCTTATATCACAATTTACTGTGATGGTCAATTCCGTGTCTTCCTCCCTTCCCTAGTGATTTATGTTCCATACAAGGAGTTATTTATCCAATGTCGGTGGAACCCCACTTTTCGTAGATACACAGCAAACTGTAATCCTAATCTGGGAGGCAAAACATCGTTCTTGGTCCCATAACTAACTGTTAAATTGAACACTGAAACACTTTTACCCAATTATAATCTTGTTTTATTTCCATGTGGATTGCACCATTTACATTCTGTGCTTTTTAATCTTCCTAGTCATCAAGATCTGCTAGTGATTCCAAAAGTCACATTTTGGGAGAAAGATCCCGATCTTTAATGCGCTGCCGTTCGTTTTACAAACAGCTCATTATTTGCCATCATGTGGTGATCACAAGGTGTATATTGTGTGGTATTCGTATCTGGCATTGTAAATGCATTCGTATTATGTTACGGTGAAACTTTTTCTATTCGGGTGATTTACTATATATTTATTATGTTTAAGTATATTTATGAAGGTGTTATGAAAGCATTTTTTAAAGAACAAATAACACCTCATTGCAACTTGGCAACTGTCCTATGCTGCATGTACATTCAAGCTCCAACCCGCCTTTTTTGTCCTAAGCATGGACTTTTCAGTAAGGCTCGACCTAAGAAGACCTGTGAGGTCAGTTTTCCACTCACAGACTGGTTTCGAGAGAGCACATACATCTCATGTTAATTTCACTACATTACTCCGGTTAAAAGTCCTGATACACTTCTTAAGGAATTCTTGCCTTTCTACAACAAACTCAGGCCGTAAGAGTGGCTTTTGCTGCAGTAGTTCCTGTGAGTGTGCATGCTCATGTAAATCCTGCAAAACATCCAGATACCAAATGATAGAATGGATTGTACCAAAATGTCTTTTGGGAGTATGGGAGAAGACTCGAAAGAACTCATTCATTAAGGCTGTAGATGCGCTAAGAACTAGCCTGGTGTTTTACACTAATCAGGGACCCTCAGGTGTCCCCTGTGAGGTGGTCGTGATGTTTCCCTACCAGATTTCCAGAAAAAAACAATAAGTTATGGTAAAAGGGTGACTGTCTTGTGGAAGTCAGGAAAAAGCCTCACAAATGTAGATCAGGTGTAAAAATATTTTGGAGGGTTACTGTATTTAAAGTTCTACTGCCTTTGAGAGAATGTAGGTCAGAAAGAATTCAATCATCACACTCAGGCAAATAATAGGATTGACTTTATAAATAATGTAAGATTGACTTTGATTAGGGATCACTGTGATAGGTTGTAGGTTGCCTACTGGGTTGCAACATCTTCGTACTAGGCATTGCGCATGCTATCTTGGTTTGGTAACAGACATATTAATTGGAGAGTTCTGAAGGTGACAACCCAGAAACAAATGCACTTCCCACCTAAAGTTAGAAGCAGGTATGCCCTACCACCACTGGTCCTACCTGGCAGCCTGGGGAACTTCCAACCCACATGGGTCTAACTCTGCTGAGAAACTAGAGTTATTATATGATCTGACCTCTCCCTTGAAAGGCAAGAGAAGCTAAAGGAGGGAGTTTATCAGTGTATTGCGAGAGTGTCCTACTCTGGTGAATCGTCACACTCTAGCCTAGGCACAGTATAATGGAGAAGTCGCTGAGAATGTGGTTTTAGTTGGACTGTTACACAGTAAACCCTCTAATACTCAGTCTAGAATCAGTCATCTGCTGTCACAGAAGTTCCTGCTGGCACTTTAGTAGGGCATATTGGGAGTAAAATAGAAATAAAAGGCTTTTTCAGAAATTTCACTTGCCTACCAATGACATAAATGCTCAGAAATGCTACTGTACTTTCAAGACTTGTCTGAAATCTGTAAAGCCTGAAGACCACACAGAAGCTTCCCTGATAGTGATCTCTGTTGGTGTGGTTCTGTTTGACATAGTCATGACACTAAACACTCTGATAGGTTCAGTCAAAAAGCCCATTCCTGTTGAGGTGAATCTCACAAGACAGTGCTCCTCAGGATCAAAACTGACTGAGGATTAACCTATAATTTGTTGGGAATCTTTACGTGGGTTGGATTTCCTAAGAACATCCACTCCGACAGGGTAATGAGCTTTATGTCAAATTACATGACACTTACGTAGGTTGAACATGGAGATACTTGCAAGATCTTCACCTTCCACCTCAGTCCAAGGGTTTGTTGAGATATTTTACCAAGATGCTGTAGAACATGTGTGCCATTCTCAGACCCCATTGAGGTAGAAAGTAGAACATTTTCCTACCATGACTTCTTTTAACTTAAAAGGAGAGGAATTGAAAGAGAAACGAGTATAGTTCTGTGCTTTTAAGCTGTTCTTTGGCATCCCTGTCTGGGGCCCCTTCACTCTTGTCAAAGAAGGGAAAGAGATTCTTGGATCTCACACATGAGGCTGATTATGTACTTGGCTTTTGGAAAAAAGGGTCCAGCCTATGCACAAAGCAAAATACAATTTTTAAGCCATTCTAGAACTCATTGAACAGCTGTTGAGTAAAAGGCCTCTCCTGGGCTGATCAGGAGGTTCTGATAATAGAATCTGTAAAACTGCATGTGTTAGACGACTGTTGAATCAGTACTTATGTAGTTCTAAAGAAGCCGAGGGATGTCAGTTGGGCCCACAAACGAGCCATATAGAACATATCATGCAAATAATCTTAAACCTCACTAATGATGGGTGGAACTCAGGCAAGCATGGGAAGGAGAGATAGACTTTTCCTGCCATGCTAAGAGGGCTTCACAAAGATGGCTTGGTGTCAGGCGAGTAACCCTACTCAATGCTGATATTCTATAAGGCAGAAGAGTTAAAATGTTTGCTAATGCAGTTGTCTGAGTTACATTTCTTAATGCCTGAAGTGACGCTGTTGTGTAGCCACAATATTGACCAAGTACCATTGTAGCAGTGCTGGCCATGACTTGCTGAACAGCATGTCAGTCCCTGGAATGCCAGGTGGTAAAAGCCACTAAAATACCGGACCTAGAGACAAGGCTTGTGGCCATGGAATGTCACTCTATCCATTTTCCTGTGCCCGGACCTGAAGTTACTGTGAGTATTTTGGTGCCATTATTGCAGTGCCATAGCCCACATTCCATTATCAATGTCCCAGTGTCAGTGCCCAGTATCAATATACAAATCTTAAGATCCCTCTTAATGTCCATGAGTCAATGCACCATGTGTCATGATGTCAGTGCCCACAATCAGTGTGCCATTATCAGGGCTTCAGATTCAGTGTCCCCATTTTAATTTTAATGTCCTTCTGTCAGTATATGTGACTTTCTGTCAGTGCCCCCAGTGTACCCATTTCAGTGCTGGTGAGTTTGTGTCAATAGTGGTGTCCATGGGACAATGTTAGTAGTAGTGGCACAGGGTTAGTCACTCAGTGACAATATACCTGTGTTAGTATCCTTTTGGTAAATGTATCCTCTATGAATGTGGACCTTTTCCTTTTGACATTTGTGGTCCCACACTGAATTATTACTGGCATCTGGGGTTACCCACTGAGTCATTATTAGAAGCAGAGGACTCATTTTAATTTCGAGAATTTGAACCTCAAGACAATACACAAAAATACAAAAATAAGTATACAACGTACAAAACCTCAAATATTGAAATATTTTATCTAATTCACAATAAATTATAGAAAAAGTTTTCACATGTCTAATTGTTCTCTTTATTTTTATACCACTTATTAGTTTTAATTAATTAACGTTAATATGATGTAATTTTGTTAAACAGTAACAGACTATGCCCGCAGACCTCCTGGGGTCCTCTGACCACAGGTTAAAAGGGTTAGAAGCATTGCTCGATTTGAAGCACAGTTGTTTGCCATCATACCACTTGAATAAACATATTAGACTATAGTACTAATACCCTTGCAATTTATCCAGATGCAATTTGGGAAGTTAGTCCAGTCTCCTAAAGAGAACTGGCTGCACACATACGCTTTCAAAACTGTATAACTTTGTTGCCCTGAAGAAGTGACAGCAGCCTTGGGTTATGTGTTGACAAGAATTTGATTACATCACAAATCATTTGTGGGAATGTTCCCATTGGATCAGAGAATGAAGTTGATTAATTTCACTTTTCAATTACTTAAGTGCCTCCTGTTCCCTCGTCCTTTTGGTACTGTTCACATGACATGATAAAAGGACAGTCATCAGAGAGCTGGGGCATCGTGGGGAAGGCAGACTTTAAAACAGATGTACTGCAGCATTCTGAGTATGAGCCTCTGCAGAAACATGCATTCATCCCACCTACTGGTTTTCTGCTCCCTTGTGATAATGGATCTTACCTTTGTAAATCTGCATGAATGTTTTAATAAAACTCTTTGGTATATAACTCAATGGTGAAATCTCTGTTTGATTCACAGGTGTTACATTAAACTCTATCCTGGTCAATTTATATTTTCAAGCTTATAAAATGAATATCAGTGCAAGTTGAGAAATAATAGTTGTTTAGGAATATGTTTTATGTTAAATATTTTTGTTTAAAGTGCTTTGAGAGTACCCTTTTATTACTATTAAAAAAACGAATAATTCTTTCCACCCTGTCAATAATTTTCTATACTAAAGGCAAGGTACAGAGGGCACCTCTTTTAAACCTTGACATTAGGAATATGAACAATTTAAATGACTAGAATAAAACTGTCAGAGATCTCAGAAAAGCGTTAGCTAAGGAATGCTACAGCTATTAAGGGCCCTCTTAGCCACCTGATGAATGGAGAGTTAAGATATCAAAAGCTGTCCTATTTATTGAATTTTAGATCTATCCTTAGTTTGTTTTTTTAATCCAGTATGTTTCTTTTTTTAACTAACCCCATTACTATTTTACTTTTAGGTATTGTAAATGCATTTGTAAGAAATTGGGTTACTGGTTGAGAGAGGTGAAAATCTACTCAAGCAGTAACCACCATCCTTTTGAGAGTAAAGCACAGGAAAACCACAAATTAACCTGTGTTCAACCCTCTGGTAGCTTGACACAGAGAAGTCAGGCTTAACTAAAAGGCAATGTGTCAAGTATTTATACAGTACTTCAAACAGCAATAACGTGAAAAGACAACACAAGAAAAATCCCACATTAATTTAGAAAAACAGAGCAAAATGTAATAAATAAAACACAACCAATTTAATAAATAAAACACAACAAATTTAGATATGTAATTGTAGAGAAAAAGCCCCAAAAGCTCAAAGCACAACTCACGGCTATATAGTCGTGCAATACCAGGAGAAAATCACAAGTCCAGCGCAAAAAGTCACGTTCCTGGTGGAGGAAGCCACGAGCAGCTGGTAAGCGTCAAGGACGGCTATCAATGTAGCACGAAGAACAGGCCTGGCATCATGGACGGGAGTTGCTGTAGTGCGAAGATTCTGCTGTTGTCGTGAACGGTCGGGCCGGTGCTTCCCGATGGTGCTCCCAGTGAGCAGTCGATGCTGTAGCATGAAGGGTTGGGCTGACGAATCTTTGCATTGGTGGGCTACGCAAATGACAAAGTTTCAGCACCAACTGGCCTGTTCACAGTCGTGAAGACCCAATAATGTATGTGCTGAAACAGGTGGTTGGAAGCCTGTTATGTCCCGGTGGTTCTGAACAAGAGGCCAGCAGACAAGCCCTTGGAGTCACTACGGGAGTTGTGCGTTCAGGTACAGGTCCAAATCCCTCTGACTCAGGCAGGAGGGCAGCAGGCCAGCGGCCAGCATGCCATCAGGGTAGCAATCCAGCAAAGCAGCAGACCAGCAAGGCAGTTGTCCAACAGGGCAGCAGTCCAGTAGTTTGACAGTCAGTTCAGCAGCAAAGCTGTCCTTCTTCCTTGCAGAGTCTCCACAGATCCAGATGTGTACTAAAAGTTTGGTATCTGAGGTCCAATATTTATACCTGCTTCTTCCTTTGAAGTGGGAGACACTTCTAGAGGGTCCTTTTGAAGTGTACAGGTTTCCTGCTAAGCCTGCCCTGGCTTGAGTCTAACTACAGAGGGCATGCAGCACTTTGCGTGGAGGCAGGACACAGCACATTCAAGTGTAAGTAGGTGTCAGGAGTATCAAGTACTAGGCAGCTGGATTCCTCAGGAGCAGACGCTAGTCCCAATGCCCCTGCTCTAATATCCACACAGACCTTCTGACTATTACCAGTGTGAAATATCAGCAGGGGGAAAGGGGCAGTGGATAGAGAAATAAGAGTGACTGCCTTGCAAGGGAATCTTCGCTGCTATACTACATTTTTGCCTGATGTTATAAATGACAGCTACCTGCAAGGGAAGACAAACACAACATGCCATTCACATTTTAATTCATATTCTATTGTTACTATACTCTATTTCTGTTACATGTCCATCAATGTTCCATACACTATAGAACAAGACTTGAGCTCCTCTCTTTTAAATAAACTATGTCGCAAATAGGATAAGATTTTTGAATTCTCCTAAATTAGTGTATGATTTTAACACTGCAGCAGTATGCCAGTATAGCGGTTGTGGTATTTGACTGAGTGAGTGGATACAGTTCGATAGTAAAGAAATCTATTGTTTTTCATAGTTGTGCTCCAAATGACTTGTGAATAAATGCTTGCATTGGAGAATGAGCAAAGTTCATGTATTTTCGAATATTCACAAAATATATTAATTGAGTCAAGAGAATTCTCTGTGAAAAGTTTCTCATAATGTAGAAAGTCTCGGATTTTTCCTAAAACGTTATGCCTCTGGAAAAGGTATCTCTTATCTGACCTTTGCAAAGAAGTTAAATGCGAAGCTTGCAATCGAATACCCTTTGAACTCTGAGTACTGCAGAGAACTGAAATACTTGCTGTACGACAAGAAGACACACAACTCCAAGATACATGAGCTTCTTTCCACGATCAGGCCGAGTAGTGCCCCTTCTGATGAGAAATCTTCTGAGAGGTAAATATGCACGCCGAACAGATGGTACCAGCGCCTCAGGAGTCCAGTTGAAGTGTGCTTCCTTCCTTGACGAGCGCTTGCATGTTGAGCTGAGATTTCAGCTCACGCGTGGACATTAGACCGCTAACCTTCCAGGAATGTCTGCCATTTTGGAGATCTCGAAGTCAGTGCATGCAGCAAACACATGGTGGATGGCCTTCAACAATTTTTATGGATGGCTTCAAATGCCGTCAACATAGATATCACCTGGCTTTTGCCAATCTCTGGCGTTTTGGTCTTTTGCACAAGTAAGACTTTGTTCCTGCTACCGAATTCCTAAGAGTACCTACCTCCAAAGGGGGCCTCCTCAAATTTGAATTCTTGTGGTACATCTTATGGAAGGCTTTTATCAATCTGGGGGCATGCACACTTACATTGGGTTCCCAGGAGAGCTCCTCTGGACCAAAACCCTTACACTCAACCCAATAGTACAATTTTCCTTTCGCTATTTTTGAATCTAATATTCTGCTAACTTAACATTATTCTCCTGAACACACGGTTACAGAGGTTGAACACTTGGGTATTCTCATCCCCGGAGGGCTCTTTTTTAACAGAGATACATGAAACACAGGATGGATTTTTATCTGCACTGGGAGCTGAAGTTTTACAGTGACTGGATTTACCCTTTTTATTACTTTCAAGGGGCCTATGTATCTGGGCTGAAATTTCCTGTTACCCTTCAATTGCAAATGAGGAGCAGACAACCACACCTGATCTCCCATCTCAAAAACTGGTCCCACCCTTCTCTCTACATCTGCATATTTTTATAAGATATCTTAGCTTTCAACAGGCTTTTTTAGCAGACTGATGAGTCTTTTGTAAATTCTTGACCCTCTTTTCTACTTCAGGAACTGATTCATCTTCTTTTCCTAGCATAAAATTTGGATGTCTACCTGAGTTTCTTTAAAATAGGGTGTAACCAGTGGAACTATGCACAGAGGTATTGAATGCAAATTCTGCAGACCAAATCAAATCAGGCATTCCTGATCCAGAAGATAGAGGCGCAAATATTGCTTCAGCTCTTGGCTGACTCGTTCAGTTAGTCATTCAGTTTCTGGATAGCAACTGGTGGAGAACTGAGTGTCCATTACCAACCTGTATGCAAAATATTTCCAAAACCTGGCCACAAACTGCAACCCCGATCAGAAACCGACTACCTCCAGAAATCCAGAAACCCCATCTATGTGTTTTGTGAACAATTGAGCTAACTGTGGGCCTTTAGGGATGGACTGTAGTGGAATGAAATGACTCATTTTGGTAAAGAAATCACAAAAACCAAAATAGTATTAAACCCTTGACTGGAAGGAAGATCTACAATTAGATCCATAGATACTGTGTGCCAAGGGTGCGGTGCAAGCGGCAGAGGTTGTAACAATCCTTGTGGGGCATGTCTACTAGACTTCCCTTTCATGCACTTCTCACAACTTGACATGTGCTGTCTGATTTGAGCATCCATGCAGGCCACCAAAATTGCCTTTTAATTAAATCTGTAGTCTTCTTTATACCCTTGTGCCCAGCCATAGGATCATCATGACAGGCCTTCAACGCCAGTTCCTGTAGTTTTTTAGAGGGCAAATATAGAGCATCTCCTTTGAATGGGAGGCCATCTTTAATCTTTCTTGCTGGATCTGCTTTCACCCAATCAATCATTTCTTTTTCTGGTACTTCTTCTTGTATCTCTTGGGTAAATTTCACAAATTGAGTGGCACACACAAACTTGGTAAGTGGAATAATGAGTTCTGATTTTGGAACTGTAACGTCTTCTTCCACATTTCAATGAGATAAGGCATTGGCCTTACCATTAATGGCACCAGGCTTATAAGTGATCACAAAATTGAAATCTAAAACATAGACTATCTTAATTGACAGGGTGTAAGGGCCACATGTATGAACATTTGGAATTGCGATTTCCTAATTGCGATTCCGTACGAATTGCAATTAGGAAATCTCAATTCCAAATGTAAGAAACTCCACTGAGTTTCGTTTACGAATTCCGGTGGGTCGCAAATAGACCTACCTCATTAATATTAAAAGAGATAGGTCGCAATTTACGACCCACTGGGAATCGCAAAAATCACAGGGATGGTGGCCTGCTGGTCTCAGCATACCACCATGTCTGTGATTGCTTTGAAATAAAGCAATCTATTTATTTTAAAGGAAACAGGCTGCGTTTAAAAAGAGAAAAATGAAACGTTTTAGTTTAAAAAAAATAAGAATAGGTAGTGGGTTTTGGACCACACTGCCTGCTCTTAAAAAATGTTTTTGCATGAATTCACCAAGGGGACCCCTTCCCCTTTGTGAATGGGTTAGCACCAATTTGAAATTGGTGCTAACTGCGATTGTTTTGTGACCGCATTCACAGTCACAAAACAATCATACATACCATTTAGATTCAGCATTAGGAAGGGACGCCCGAACATGCCCTTTCCTAATTCTGAATCGCAAAACCTAAATTGCGATTTGGTAACAAGTTACCGAAGAGCAGTTTGGGCTTTGTACATCCCCAAAAACATTTTTCTAGTGGCAGACGAGTCAATTCTGCGAATAGATTTGGCCCTAAGAGTCTTAGCAGATTTCAAAAACTGAAGATTGCGATGGTCAATAAAAACTGTAACAACATGTTTGGATTCCAGCAAATAATGTCTCCAATTTCTCTAGATACCCCAAGGACCCCTCATAGGTTTATTCATGTTGACAGGCTCAAGTTACATCACAACAGTGCAGATCTTACAATGCTCATGGTGAATGATGGTAAAGGAAGAAAGTGAGCCTTTCCGAGACCTGAGGTCAACCATCCTTCCAGAGGCAAGACGAGGAAAGAAAATGCCAGATATGGCAAGGGTCTGTAGTGTACTTGGGCCGCCAGGTAAGTGGAGGCTATGAACAACCTCTCCAGCCCTACATCCAGACAATTATCACCTGAGAAGCTCCAAAGACAGACCCAAGTCAGAGTCTTTTTAGGCCTGAATGGGTAATACAGGAGATTTCTAAAAGGACATGATACCATAGAAGCACCTTTAATGGAGCAAACCTCCATGAAACAGCCAAGGAAAGTCATATGGACTGACTCATGTCAAAAGGCCTTTGATACCCCTAAGGAAGCTGTGTGCTGAGTACAGGTTCTAAAGGAGTTTGTTGTCTAAACTGATGCTTCAGAACATGGGATTGGGGTAGTACTGTGACAGCTAATTACCAGGGTCAGGTTCAACCAGTTGCCTTTATCAGCAGGTGACTCCTCCCCAGAGAGCAGAGTTGAAGTGCCATTGAGAGAAAAAGAAAGCTTTTGCTGTGGTTTGGTCTCTGAAGAAACTAAGGGCCAGATGTAGGAAATCCATGAATTGCGACTCGCAAATTGCGAATCAGTGAGAATCGCAATTTGCGAGTCGCAATTCAGGATGCAGAACGGTGTCTCACACACTGTCTGCGACTCGCTATGGGGTCGCAAAGACCCACCTCATCAATATTCATGAGGTGGGTCGCATTTTGCGACCCCATAGCGAGTCCCTGCACTCACAGGGATGGTGGCCTGCTGTAGTCAGCAGACCTCCATGTCTGTGACTGCTTTTTAAATAAAGCAGTTTTTTTTTTTCATTTTGCAGCCCGTTTTCCTTAAAGGAAAACGAGTTGCAAAATAAAAAAAAAAACGAAACCATTTGGTTTCGTTTTTTTCAGAGCAGGTAGTGGTCCATAGGACCACTGCCTGCTCTGAAAAAATATTTTTGGTGACATTCACAAAGGGGAAGGGGTCCCATGGGGACCCCTTCCCTTTTGCGAGTGAGTTACCATAGGTGTGACACTGGTGGTAACTGCGAGTTGGTTTGCGACCGCATTCGCGGTCAAAAAGCAACTCTGAATTGCGATGCGAGTCGCAAATAGGAAGGGAACACCCGTTCCTATTTGCGAGTCGCATTCCCAAATTGCGAGTCGGTACCGACTCGCAATTTGGGAATGAGCATCGCGTGAGGCCGTTTGCATGGCGCAAACTGCGTTTTTCGCAGTTTGCGCCATGCAAACGCTGTGCTACATCTGGCCCTATGACCCTACTTGTTTGGGACTCATTTCAAAAGTTCAAACTGACCACAGTCTGCTCAGATGGTTGATGCAGATGAGAGGAGAGACCCCAAACACTTGAAGTGGTCCATTTCCCTACATAGTATGGACATTACAGTGGAACAGAGACCTAGGACTGACCATGCAAAGCAGTTGACATTTCCATGTTTTCACTCTTAGCTGATGAGAATTACTAGGATAAGAGTTAGTTGCTCATCACCTTTCACCTGGGGGCAGGGGGCATGTACGAGAATGCATCTTTTTGCATGCTCGCTCACACATTATTGGACTGATGCTGCAGGTTTTTCAACTATGAGAGTTCACTGAGGCCTGCTTTCCACATCTAGGAGCCAATGTTCTAACCCTATATGTGTTTTGTGTCAAATTGGCTATGCCCAATTGGCAGGCACTGACTTCCTTGCAAGTATATGGCATCCAGGGCATGTAAGTCAGAGTGTCTATTCAGGACTGCAGTACTGTTTGTGCCACCCTGTGTGTGACAACGTGTCATTTAAACCAGTAGCAAAGCAACCCCTTCCCTTAACCCCCTTAGCTGCCAGGCCTTTTCCCCCTCAGGTACCAGGACTTTTTTTTGGCTATTTGGAGCAGTTTGTGCTTAGGCCCTCATAGCTTTTTCTCCACACAAGCTACCCACGCCAAATTTGTGTCCTTTTTTTCCAAAATCCTAGGGATTCTACAGGTACCCAGAGTTTGTGGGTTCCTCCAGAGGACACCAAGAAATTACCCCAAATACAGTGAAAATATCGTTTTTAAAAAAAAACAAATGGGAAAAAAGGGCTGCAGAATAAGGCTTGTGGTTTTTTCCCTGAAAACGGCATCACCAAAGGGTTTGCTGTGCTAAAATTACCATCTTCCAAGCTTTCAGGAACAGGTAGACTTGAATCAGAAAACCACATTTTTCAACAACATTTTGGCATTTTACTGGGACATACTTTATTTTTACTATTTTTTGTGCTTTTAGCCTCCTTCTAGTTAGTGACAGAAATGGGTGTGAAAACAATGCTGGATCCCCGACAGCTAAACATTTCTAAAAAATAGACAAAATTCGGAATTCTGCAAGAGGTCATTTGTGTAGATGCTATAAGGTTTTCCTACAGAAAATAACAGCTGAAATAAAAAAACATTGAAAGTGAGATGAAAAAAACAGCCATTTTTTTCTGCGTTTTACTCTGTAACATTTCCCTGCAATGTTAGTTTCTCAAAAGCAATATACCGTTACATCTGCTGGCCTCTTCAGGTTATGGGGATATATAGAGGTTGTAGGTTCATCAAGAACTCTAGGTACCCAGAGCCAATAAAGGAGCTGCACCTCACAATGGGTTTTCATTGTATACCGGGTATACAGCAATTAGTTTTCTGAAATATAAAGAGTGAAAAATAGGTATCAAGGAAACCTTTGTATTTCCAAAATGAGCACAAGATAAGAGGTTGAGAAGCAGTGGTTATTTGCACATCTTTGAATTCCGGGGTCCCCATACTAGCATGTGAATTACAGGGCATTTCTCAAATAGACATCTTTTTTACACACTGTCTTACATTTGGACAGAAAAAATGTAGAGAAAGGCAAGGGGCAATAACACTTGTTCAGCTATTTTGTGTTTCCTCAAGTCTGCCGATAAAAATGATACCTCACTTGTGAAGGTAGGCCTAATGCCCGCTACAGTAAAGGCAACATAGACACATCACATTTTTACATTGAAATCTGATGTGCTTTTTGGAAGTGCCTAGCTGTGGATTTTGGCCTCTAGATCAGCCGGCACCTAGTGAAACCTACCAAACCTGTGCATTTATGAAATCTAGACACCTAGGGGAATCCAAGATGGGGTGACTTGTTGGGCCCTCACCAGACTGTTACCCAGAATCCTTTGCAAACCTCAAAATTTGGCAAAAAACACTTTTTTCTCACATTTCGGTGACAGAAAGTTCTGGAATCTGAGAGGAGCCACACATTTTCTTCCACCCAGCATTCCCCAAGTCTCCCAATAAAAATAATACCTCACTTGTGTGGGTAGACCTAGTGCCCGCAACAGGATAAGCCCCAAAACACAACGTGGACACATCACATTTTCCCAAAGAAAACTGACCTTTTTTTTGCAAAGTGTCTAGCTGTGGATTTTGGCCTCCAGCTCATCCAGCATCTAGGAAAATCTAGCAAACCTGGTTATTTCTCAAAACTAGACACCTAGGGGAACCCAGGATGGGGTAACTTGTGGTGCTCTCACCAGGGTCTGTTACCCAGAATACTTAGCAAACCTCACGATTTGGCAAGACATTTTGGTGATAGAAAGTTGGAATCTGAGAGAAGCCACACAACTTCCACCCAGCATTCTCCAAAGTCTCCCGATAAAAATGGTACCTCACTTGCGTGGGTAGGCCTGGTGCCCATAACAGGAAATGCCCCCAAAACACTATGGGGGTCATTCTGACCCTGGCGGTCAGTGTTAAAGCGGCGGCCAACCCGCCAACAGGCTGGCGGTCCAAAAAATTGAATTCTGACCCGGGCGGGAACCGCCAACACAGGCCGCCACTTTAACACTCCGACCGCCACGGCGGCACAACCAAACAGCGCGGCGGTCACCGCCAACAGACAGGCGGCAGACAATGTACCGCCCACACTATCACAACTCACCAATCCGCCACCTTTTCCGGGGCGGGAGCCCTGCCGATAAAAACACGGCAGAAACAGACTACGAACGGGAAAACGCTCACCTATACACACTCCACGAGGACGGAGAACAGCATGGAACCCGAATTAAACATCCTACCAGCTCTTGTCTACCTGCTCATCTACCACGAGTACGAACGCCGGCGCAGACGACAACGGTGAGTACTGCACCTACGACACAGGGGAGGGGGGAGGACGAAAGCTTACGTGCACACACATATGCGCCCCTCCAACTATCTACACACCAATGCAGAGCACCAAGTTACAGTGACACCACCCAAACTCCCCGGAATAATCCAAACACATAATTAAAGTGAGAATCAAAATTTATGTATAAAAGAGGGTCATTGAAGTCATGGTACAATAGCAATATGAATTTAAAAAAATCAAGTAAGAACCTTGCGAAACAGATAAACATAGGCAAAAAGTCCTGCACAGTCACTTAAATTTCCACTGTCCGTGGGCCAAAGTGTATCAACACATGGGCAAAGCCCACACAGGAGACCTGAGTCCGTTGGAGAGAACACTGCTGGGGCATCAGATGACAAAACTACAGGCACCTCAGGGGGAAGGGAAGGGGGGGCATCTCAGCCACATGAGTCCACGACGCCAGATCCACGAAGGGCCCACCATGCCCACTGTGCCATCCTGGGGAGTGCAAAGCCACAGTCTCACAAGTCTCTACAGTGGGTGGTCTGCCCACTCAGCCATCCTGGGGAGTGCAGAGACACAGGCCATCAGGTGGATGACAGACTCCACAGGTAATGGAGGAGGCAGGGTGCCCCGAGTGCAGCGTGAACACTAGCTCGACACAGAACCGGCACTGTCAATGGGCCAGCGGTGCTTGACAGGAAGGGCCCAGCGGAGCGGTGCTTGAGACGGCGAGGCCCAGTGGAGTGGTGCTTGACAGGAAGGGCCCAGCGGAGCAGTGCTTGAGACGGCGAGGCCCAGCGGAGCGGTGCTTGAGACGGCGAGGCCTAGCGGAGCGGTGCTTGACAGGAAGGGCCCAGCGGAGCGGTGCTTGAGACGGCGAGGCCCAGCGGAGCGGTGCTTGAGACGGCGAGGCCCAGCGGAGCGGTGCTTGACAGGAAGGGCCCAGCGGAGCGGTGCTTGACAGGAAGGGCCCAGCGGAGCGGTGCTTGAGACGGCGAGGCCCAGCGGAGCGGTGCTTGACAGGAAGGGCCCAGCGAAGCGGTGCTTGAGACGGCGAGGCCCAGCGGAGCGGTGCTTGACAGGAAGGGCCCAGCGGAGCGGTGCTTGACAGGAAGGGCCCAGCGGAGCGGTGCTTGAGACGGCGAGGCCCAGCGGAGCGGTGCTTGCCAGGAAGGGCCCAGCGAAGCGGTGCTTGAGACGGCGAGGCCCAGCGGAGCGGTGCTTGACAGGAAGGGCCCAGCGGAGCGGTGCTTGACATGAAGGGCCCAGCGGAGCGGTGCTTGAGACGGCGAGGCCCAGCAGAGCGGTGCCTTTCTTCACGGCGGGGCCCTCTTCAGCGGTGCCTTTCTTCACGGCGGGGCCCTCTTCAGCGGTCCTTGTCCAGTCAATCAAGGGAGCCAGACCTGGCCAGGACTCCCTGCTTAGTCTCCCTCTGACCGTGCAGTTGCTGGACCCTTCGCTGACGGAGTGTGTCTTGGAAGAGGGGGTGACAGACACAGTGGGAGAGGACACAGGGGACGTGTAAATGGCAGTGGGGGTGGTGACTGCACGTGTGCGGACTGTACTGGAGGGTGTGCTGGTGATGGAAGTACTGGCTGATGGTGGTGTGCATGCAGGTGTGAGTGGAGACGTCACAGGGAGGGAGGAGGGAGACGAGGAGGAGGGGGACACAGGGGTGGTAGTGACTGTTGGCATGTCTGCATCTGGGTGTTGCTTGGGTGAATGCTTGTGTGATCTGTGGTGCTTATGTCTGGATGAGCTGCCCTTGGGTGTTGAGGTGTGTGCAGGCTGGTCTGATGGTGTGGATGGGATAGGCTGAGGAACAGGAGACAGAGACAGGGTGGAGGCAGTCAGAAGAGGGAGGCTGGAAACAGGGACAATGGCTGCCGTCAGTGCTGAGGCCAGAGCAGTGAACGATCGTTGATGGGCAGCCTGACCCGAATGAATGCCCTCCAGGTATGCATTGCTCCGATGCACCTCCCTCTCTACCCCCTGGATGGCATTCAAAAGGGTAGACTGCCCAACAATGATGGTCTGTAGGAGGTCAATGACCTCCTCACTGAGGGCAGCAGGGGTAACAGGGGCAGGGCCTGAGGTGCCTGGGGCGAAGGAGATGCCCGCCTTCTTGGGCGAGCGGGCACGGAGCGAAGGATGAGGGGCTGCTGGGAGGGCGGAGCTGGTGCGCTGGGTGGCGGCTGTACCTGTAGAGGCGGGGGCCCGGATGTTGCCGCCACCGCTAGGGAGCTCCCTTCCGAGGATGTGTCGGTGTCGCTGGTGTCACCACGGGTCCCCGTTGTGGTGCTCCCCTCGCCCTCCGTATCACTGGTGACCTCGGTGTCTGTACCATGGCCCACCGGGGCCTTGTGACTTGCAGCTCCCTCGTGCTCCGATGCCAATTCTCCTCCGCCTGATGATGCTAATGCACACATGCACAAGAAGATAAAGAAAAAGGGTGGGGGGAGAAATAAAAACAGGTTGAGTGCATGCATTGCCAACACCGTTGGCGGAGAGGACAGACACAGGAGCCTCATGCACTACGCCGCGCAATCGGGGTACACTACTCAGTACTTGTGACTAGGCCAACAGGTCTATGGACAACAAATGCGCCCATGGGTGATGCTGGACCATGGATTGCTGTACTTGGCACCCTACAGAGGTGGGGGGCCGGGGCACAGGGCCATGCCTAAAGGAGGGGACTACACTACAGAAATCACCCTGGCCTAATGTCACCCACAGCCCTCCTCCCCCACCCAGACGCCTCCACTGCGTGTAAAGATAGCAGAATGTGCAGGTACTCACCCCCTTGTGTCTGCTGTGATGTCCTCACGCGCCCATCCAAATCGGGGTAGGCCACCGCCAGGATCCTGGACATCAGGGGGGTCAAGGTACGACTGGCACCCCTCCTACGTTGGGAGGCCATCCCCAGCAGTGACTCGGCGGTCTTCCTGGTCCCGCGGCGGATGTCCTCCCACCTCTTTCGGCAGTGGGTGCCCCGTCTGTTGTGGACCCCCAGGTCCCGGACTTCCTTGGCGATGGCACGCCAAATGTCGACTTTCTGATGGGCGCTGACCTATTTGACATGTACAGGGTGGGAAAGAAAATTTCAACATTTTCTGCATGTTAGATTTGTTTGCCCCCCCCTCCCCAACCCTGCCATGTGGCACATGCTTTCATCTGTCGTGCCTTGCACTCCTCATTCGCTCCCCACCCCACCATCTTACATCCACCATACACAACCCAGGCATAGCCCATTCAACGTGCACCCAGTGTACTTACCTGTTGGTCTGGAGGACCGTAGAGTAGCGCATACTGGGGCAGGACCCCATCCACAAGTTTCTCCAACTCTTCTGAAGTGAAGGCAGGGGCCCTTTCCCCAGTCGCAGCAGCCATGGTATCTTCCAGACCGAGGTCACAGCAGCACTTGCAGTATAGGTCCTCTCCTGTGGATGATCAGGTCTCGAGTGATTAATCAGATAGTAAATGGCGGTACGGCAACCGCCGGCGCACATCGTCATTGGCTCCTGAGACCCATAGGGTTCAATGTTAACCAATGCTGCATTGCGCCGCGGTCTTCTACCGCCTACCGCCACGGTGTGCCACGCCAGCGCAGTGACCTCACATCCCACTGTCACACTTCACAGGTCAGGCAGCCGCCATTTCAAGGGCCCCCATATCTTAATTTCTACTGCATCACACAGGCCTAGTCCTTGCATTGCCACTCATACAAGCCTTTCAATGCATAGCGATTCGTGTACTGTGCAAGCTGTGTGAACGAACCTGTATGTTGCTTGACTCTGTGCTCCATGTTGTCCTTCCTAGGCACCGTCCGCTGGGACTTGCGAGGAGAAGGATGAATCCTCCCATGTACCGACCGCTGGTGGACCTGTCGACAATGGAAGAATGACATATTATACTTCGATACCGACTTGACCGAGCCACTATACATGAACTATGTGCCCAGCTGGAGCCAGACCTGATGTCCCCCATCCGCCAACCCACAGGGATTCCCCCTCTGGTTCAGGTTCTGTCAGTACTCCATTTTTTGGCAAGTGGGTCTTTTCAGACAACAGTGGCCATGTCATCAGGGATGTCTCAGCCTATGTTTTCTAAGGTTTTGTCCAGAGTGTTGTCTGCCCTGATGAAATACATGCGGAGATACATTGTTTTACCTGAGGAGGATGATTTGGCCACTGTGAAGGGTGATTTCTATGCCCTTGGACATATCCCCAACATCATTGGTGCCATTGATGGGACCCATGTGGCTTTAGTACCCCCAAAAGACGATGAGCAGGTGTACAGAAATAGAAAAAATTACCATTCGATGAATGTCCAGGTGGTCTGTTTGGCTGACCAGTACATCTCCCATCTAAATGCAAAGTTCCCGGGGTCAGTGCATGACGCGTATATCATGCGAAATAGCAGCATCCCTTATGTGATGGAACAGCTACAGAGACACCGTGTGTGGCTAATAGGTGACTCTGGTTACCCCAACCTGCCTTGGCTATTGACCCCAGTGAGGAATCCCCGGACCAGGGCAGAGGAATGCTACAATGAGGCACATGACCGAACTAGGAGGATTATAGAACGGACCTTCGGGGTCCTGAAGGCCAGGTTTAGGTGCCTCCATATGACTGGTGGATCCCTAATGTACTCACCAAAGAAGGTGTGCCAGATCATCGTGGCCTGCTGTATGCTTCACAACCTGGCTTTGCGACGCCAGGTGCCTTTCCTGCAGGAGGATGGTCCAGATGGTGGTGTTGGAGCAGCTGTGGAGCCTGTGGAGAGTGAAGAGGAGGAAGACGACGGGGACGACACGGACAACAGGGACACAGTTATACAACAGTATTTTCAGTAGCACACAGGTAAGAATCACCCACGCCATTTTACATTTACTTCTGGCCTCCTGCATCTCTACTTTCTGTGTTTCCCCCAAGTTCCTTTTCACTGATTTTTGACTTTCCCTTCCCTTTTCAGAGCTGTATGACCCACAGCGTGACCTCTGCTTTGTTTGCCCATGGACTAATGCTTATTGACACTGGTATGTTGTCATCACAATGTAAATGAACATTATTGCACCGTTATGTGTAATACATTTGTAAAGAATACAAGCAGACTCCTGACATTTGAAGTGCAATTGGTGATTTATTTAAAGTGCTGCGTATAGGTCCATGATAGTAAAACGGTGATGGGTGGGGGTGGAGTAATGTCCATGGCAGAGTCCAGTTCTCAGTCGCACAGGTGCATTGTCCATGTGCCTGTGGAAGGATGGAGCAGGGGCAGTTCAAGGTTGGACAGGGTGACAACGTGGGACAGTGGGATGACATCAGGGGGTATCTTATGCTGGTGGGGGTCTTGGCATCCTACTCTGTCTTCTTGTGTGATCTCAGGTTCCGCTTGCGGGGTGGTTGATCTTCAGCAGGAGGTGGGGTTCTGGTGGCCTGTCGTGGTGTGGGGGCCTCCTGTCCACTAGCGCCGGCGGAGGTGGTAGGCTGTTCGTCGTCCGGACTGGTGACAGGGGCCCTTTGGGGTGCCACATGGTCCCGCAATGTGGTGACTATCTGGTTGAGGGCCAGGACGATGGTCCCCATTGCGGTACCGATGGTCCTGAGTTCGTCTCTGAACCCCATGTACCGTTCCTCCTGCTGTGCCTGGATCTCCTGGAACCTGGCCAGTACCGTCGCCATCGTCTCCTGGGAGTGGTGGTATGCTCCCATGATGGTGGTGAGGGCCTCTTGGAGAGTGGGTTCCCTGGGCCGGTCCACCCCCTCTCGCACAGCAGCCCTCCCAGTTGCCCTGTTTTCCCGGGCCTCTGTCCCCTGGACAGTGTGCCCACTACCACTGCCCCCAGGTCCCTGTTGTTGTTGGGGTGGTGGGTCAGCCTGGGTGCCCTGTAGTGGCGGACACACCGCTGATTGACGCGTCCGTGAGACAGAGGCATGGGCCCGCTGGGTGGGAGCTGTGCTGGTATTCCCAGAGGGGGTTGGGTCTGCTGTGGCCAGTGTCTGTGTGTGGGGAACCGACTGTCCAGAGGTCCCCGATGGTCCGGGCTGGTCATCAGGTTCTAGGTCGACAGAGCTGCTGTCATCACTGGGGGCCTGTTCTGGGGGCGGGATGGACAAATCTGGACACTCCTGGCCGGTGTGTTGGCGTTCGGGCCCTGCAGGGGTAAAAGAGTATGGTTATTGCTTCTGTGTGTGCCATGGCGTGCGATTTGTGGGTGCCCTTGTCCCCCAGTGCTGGCATTCCCTTGTGGGAGGAGTTGTGAGGGTGGTTTGTGAGGGGGGATGGGTATGTGCAGTGGTCATGCTTAGGTGAGGGGTGTCGATGTTTTGTGGTGGCATTCAGGGATTGGGGTTGTGTTGGGTGGGTTGTGCTGGTGAGACATTGGCAGGGAGGATGTGTGCTGGGGGGTTGGGGGTGAGGGTGGGGGTGTGGGTTGGCATGCTGGTGTTTGGGGGGGGTAAGGTAGTTGAGATTAGACTTACCAGAGTCCATTCCTCCGCCTACTCCAGCGAGGCCCTCAGGATGCAGGATGTTCAAGACCTCTTGCTCCCATGCTGTGAATTCGGGTGGAGTGGGTGGGGGTCCGCCGCCAGTCTTCTGTACAGCGATGTTGTGTCTTGACACCATCGACCGCACCTTCCCCCGTAGGTCGTTCCAGCGCTTTCGGATGTCTTCCCGGTTTCTGGGATGCTGTCCCACAGCGTTGACCCTGTCGACGATCCTTTGCCATAGCTCCGCCTTCCTAGCTATTGTGGTGTGCTGCACCTGTGTGCCGAATAGCTGGGGCTCTACCCTTATTATTTCCTCCACCATGACCCTGAGTTCTTGGTCCGAGAACCTGGGGTGTCTTTGGGGTGCCATGGGGTGGTGTGGGGTGGTGTTTGTGGTGATGAGTGTGGTGTGTGTGGTGGTGTGTGGTGTTTTGTGCGTGGATGTAGTGTGGGTGATGATGTTGTGTTCCTGTGTGTGCTGGGTTTGTCGATAGCTGTGCTCTCTCTCTCTCGCCTTCTCTCCGAAATTCTAGTAGTGGGGGTTTGTGGGTGATGTGAGTGTGTGTTTTATAGTTGATTGGATGTGTGGGAGTGGTGTATGTATGTGTATCAGGTGTGTGTATTTGGAATTGTCCAATGTGGCTGTGTTTTGTAAAGGTGTGTGTATTTTGAGCGCGGCGGTGTACCGCCAATGGAATACCGCGGATGAAAGACCGCCGCGTGGATTCGTGGGTCGTAATGGCATGGGCGTGTTTGTGTTGGCGTGACAGTGGAGGTTTGGCCATCTCCAGTTTATCGCTGACCGCTGATGAGGCGGCCTTCCGTGGATGTCGGGTTTTTGGCGGTTTGGCAGTTGTGGGTCAGAATGCCCGTGGCGGTTTACCGCGGCGGTAGAATTGCGGACTTCTGACCGGCGGTAAGAGCCTTTTACCGCCGAGGTCAGAATGATCCCCTATGTGGACACATCAAAATTATCAACCTGTTTTTGTGGGGGACGGGCACCTGCATTTTTGGTCCTGAGCTCAGCAGCCATCTAGGGAAACCTACCAAACGCAGAAAATTCTGAAACCTAGACACCCGAGGGAGTCCAGGGAGGTGTGATTGGCGTGGATCCCCCAGTGTTTTCTTACCCAGAATCCTCAGCAAACCTCAAATGTAGCTAAAAAATCAAGTTTCCCACACCAGCACACATTTCCTACCACCCAATGTTCCCTTCAGCCTCCCGATAAAAATGATACCTCACTTGTGTAGGTGGGTCAAGTGCCTGTGACAGGGAAGAGCCAAAAACATGTCGAAAATGAGGGGGAACCAAAGCAGGTCCAAAACAGCAGTTTGGAAAAAAATGCTTTTAGGCCGACAAGTGGGGCAGAATTTTTATCGGTATAGATGCGAAAATGCTGGGTGGTAGGAATCTTGTGCATTCTTGCATATTCCAGAAGGTTCCATCACAAAAATGTAGGGAAAATGTGTGATTTCAAGCAAAGTTGGAGGTTTTGCAGGGCACTGTGGGTAGGAAAATGGTGCGGGGTGCGTGTGAAGCACACCACCCTGGACTCACCCAGATATTCAGTTTTCAGATGTGTCTAGGTCTTGTAGATTTTCCTACATGGCAGCGTCCCAAGGTGCAAAAGGTGCAGCACTCACCATTCCAAGTGGGTCAATTTTGATAGTAAGACAAGCTCTCATGGCCCAAATGTAAAATCAAAACCCAGAATAATCAAATATCCTCTTGCTTGCCGTTGGGATAAGATCTTTTTGTGTGTGGGGGGAAAGACTGTTACCCCCTTTAGTTGGGTGGGGGCATAACCATGTCCATACTGGTTGGTATCCACCACCCCACTATTTCTTTTTAATTTCCTGGTATCTAGTAGACTTTCTGCCCCCCTCCACCCCAGGGAATGGATCGGGGGTAATTGCCCCATCTGCCCACCGGTGGGCAGAACAACTTTATCCCCATTTATTGGCGGTGGTGATATGGCCATACCCCCACTCTCCTTTTTTGAAAAATATTCTTCCCTGATGAATGGTGGGCTTCCTGCCCCACCCGGGGGCAGATGAGCCTTACAAAAATAGGCCAATGTGCCCTCAAGGGGGCAGAAATGGCCTAATATAAATGTTCCCCCCTTAGGCAATGGTCGCTCCCCTTGTGTGAAATTGACGCAAACAAATCCCTGGTGTCTAGTGGTTTCTGCCCCCTTGGGAGCACATTGGCCTTATAAAAATGGGCCGATCTGCCCCCAAAGGTGGCAGAAATGGACTAAAAACAATTCTCCCCTCCCAGGGGCGCGACCCTTGCCTAAGGGGTCACTCCCCTTATCAATGTAAAAAAGAAAAAAAAAATCCCTAGTGTCTAGTGACTTCTGCCCCCACCCGGGGGCAGATCGGCCTAATTAATATAGACCAATCTGCCCCAAGGGGGGGCAGAAATGGCCTTAGAAAAATGTCCCCCCTTAGGGAGCGACCCTTGCCAAACGGGTCGCTCCACTTTTGACAAAAATAAATAAAAATCCCTGGTATTTAAGGGCAGAAAATATTAAAAATTGCCCCCTGGGGAGCGACCTTTGCCTAAGAGGTCAGTCCCCTCATAAATATAAACAAAAAAAACCATTCCTGGTGTCTAATGGCTTCTGCCCCCCCGGTTGCAGATCTGCCTAATTAATATAGGCCGATCTGCTCCCAGGGGGGGCAGAAAGGGCCTTAGAAAAAAAGCCCTGCCTTGGGGAACGACCCTTGCCAAAGGGATCGCTCCCCTTATGACAATATAAAAAAATAAAAAAAACATCCCTGGTGTCTAGTGGCATTCTTGCAGCACGATCGCTATGCAATCGTGCTGCGGGAATGCTCAGAGACACATGAAAAGGGAAGGAAAAGCCTGCCCCCGTACCAAGCATAAGCAAATCTGTTTCTTCTCAAATTACACTGGAAGCATGATTTCTCCACGATAGGGGGCGACCTCTAATGAGGTCAGCGCTCGATCACGCACTGATGTCAACAGACGTCACTGGGGGGGTCTGGCGGGGTCAGGGGTGGAAGGGGAAGCAATTCCCCTTCCAGCCCTGCCCTGGGGGGGTGGTGGGGAGGCCCTCGGCGAGAGCGCTAACGCTTTCCCTGAGGGCCTGGTGAAGGACATAACCGTTACAGTTACTCAGATACCCAATTGATTAACAATATATGTAAATCTCCCCTAAGGAAGATATAGAGCTCTGTGGTAGGGAGATGTGCATTGCTAAGTAGTGTATATATTTTTCATATGTTTTAACAGCAACACTTCCATATTGTCATTTTCCTGTGGATTAGTTAATATCCCCATTGGCAAATACAGGGTTACTCGTTGACATCCCTGCCTTTCTAACTTCTCAATGGGACTACCGACCTGGGTCATGTAAGGTATCAAATTAATCATGGCATTAAACCTGACCTAATGCCTAGGTCAAGTCTAATGTCATAACTAAAGTTTAGCAGCTATTAGAAAGTTGCCACTCTGTTTTCCAGCTAGCCTAGTGGCCTCACAAAGACCCTGGCAAACAGACAGAATGAGGGACTCATTCACTGTGAACAAGACTCCTTGTGGAGTTGAAACGCATTGGTGGTTGTTACTTTGGAATAAATATGCACTATTGAAACTTCATGGAGTGCAGTGAATACTTTTGGTGATATATATATATATATATATATATATATATATATATATATATATATATACATATATATATATATATATATTTATATATATATATATGTATATATGTTCACAAAAGAAACTAATGGTTCCAGGGATGTTATGGTTGGGTTTAGATTTTCCACACACAAAACCATAGAAATTCAGCAGTTATAGTTACAGTTATCAAGACCTTGTTGGTTGAAACGCGTTGGTGGTGTTTGGGTTACTCGTTTTCTGATGAAATAATTAAAATCAAACAAAAGGATTCCTGTGAGTGCTGTGTATGACTTTGTGTCATTTGGTAGAGATTTGAATACAGGGTTGGCCAGTCCCTGACACGAGCACTGACTTAATGGAGCACACCCAGACAGGGTCCATTTGGAGAAAAGATATATATATATATATTTATGTATGTTCACAAAAAAAAATAATGGTTACAGGGATGTTATAGCTGGGCTCAGATTTTCCACACACAAAACCATAGAAATTCAGCAGTTATGGTTAGAGTTATCTCAAGTAACTATAACTCGTCCCCTAAGGTAACTATAATTCATGCCCCCGCTATGCACAGTTTACTAATCAAAAATTGTATTGCACCAAGGCTATGGGGTTAGGGCATTCCTACCCTTTTCCCTTTTCTTTTTTTATGTTTTTTTGGGACTTGGCTGAAGCCGAGTCAAAAATGGCTGCCAATACTTCCTGGTTGAAGTGTTGGCAGCCAATCATATCTCAGCACAAGATCTCCGGAATCCAAGGTGCCTCTATGTTCCTAAATACCCAAATGTCTTTTTCCCTTAATATCTCTGAAACTATTGAACAGATTTGCACTAAATCACAAAAAGCACGCTTTCTCGACCTAAAGCTAGCTTTCTGCCAAATTTGGTGTAATTCAGTCAAGCGGTTCACACTGTAGTTGTGTTCAAAATCCCTATGGGGAAATGCATTTTGGGTGGGGGTGGGACTGGCCCAGATGGGACCCCCCCTTTTTTCTCAGCCCCGCTTGACAGATCACCCCGAAACTTTCAAGACGGCAGTTGAACCAACTGGTCTAGTAGTTATGAAAATTTGGTGAAGGTTTTTCGAATGGCGCCAAAGTTATTGGTAAAACAAAAAATACTTTTCCTCTGTAAACTAGGTCCTAACTATAATTACCTACTGACAACCGGTAGTGGCGAATTCCAAGAGATGGGATTTCCCAGCTTTTTTGCTAGGTTATAACTTTGCGCCCCATTGACAAATCCCCACAAAACTTTATAGGCCAACTCCTATTTTATGGTCTGGCTTGACAGCATAACTTTCACCAGCTAACTATGTGATCATCACTAGATAGAGCTTTAAGTCCGCCCACGTGTTTGGAGTCAAAAATATATGTTTTTTTGATTGGGCAGAAGTAGTATGCTTCCAGAAAAAAATGCTTGCACTCCACTCAGCAGTGATCATTTTGTTTACTTGTCCAGTTGCCTAAGTTTGAACTTTCAGGGACACACACATGATATTGGAATGCTAATATAATGTCTTAGATAACTAGATAATTTATGTTGTTTTTCTCTAGCAGCAGCAGAACAGATGGGAGGAGGGAGGTCATTACCCTCCATGGAGTTTTAGGTCTGGCTTGACAATGTAACTGTCACTTGATCTTTTAACTTACACCAATATTAATCTACAATTCTTTGCTTCCACACAACTACTTATTTATTCTCATGTTATTTATTTGTAATGCTTCACATTAGCATGTGTCAATCATTCAAAACCAGAACTATTGACTTTGCCAATGCTTGTCTACTTTGGCAAATGATGCAACGTTTCATGCTGAATAGTTAAGGGGTGCAAAGACAAAAGGTGGGGTCCCAAAACATGTTTTTTTTTCACCACTGCATTTTCCATAGACGTTTCACAAGGACATACTGGCAAAACTGCTGAACAGAGTTTCATGAAATTTAGCAGCTTAATACATTTTGGTGTGGAAAGGATACTATGGGGGTCATTCCAACCCTGGCGGTCGGTGTTAAAGCGGCAGTTAACCCGCCAACAGGCTGGCGGTTTAAAAAATGGAATTCTGACCCTGGCGGAAACCGCCAACAGAGACCGCCACTTTAACACTCCGACCGCCACGGCGGGACAAACAAACAGCGCGGCGGTCACCGCCAAAAGACAGGTGGGAGACAATGTACCGCCCACCCTATCACAACCCACCAATCCGCCACCTTTTCCGGGGCCGTAGCCCCGCCGATAAAAACACGGCGGAAACAGACATTTCAAATGGAAAACGCTCACCTCCATACACCCCACGAGGAATCTGGACAGCATGGAACCCGAATTACACATCCTACCAGCTATTCTATTCCTGCTCCTCTACGAAAATATTACGGGGACACACATACGCGACACCCCCACCCCCACCCCCACCCACTACAACACACACATCAATGCATAGCAATACATCACTGTTACAACCCCCAATCCCCCCCGAAAGAATGCAAAGACAAAAGGAATAGATCATAAACAGTCGAATATATTGTATTATTGCCTTATAAAAATATCACACATTTAAAACTAATATATACATAAATATTAAAAGTCCGATAATTCTAGCTGTCATTGTCCGTGGACCACTGGGCCCAAATCACATGGGCAAGGCCCACACAAGAAACCTGACACCAACGGAGAGAACACTGCAGGGGCATCAGATAGAAAAACTACAGGCACCTCAGGGGGAAGGGAAGGGGGGGCACTTCAGCCACATGAGTACACGACGCCAGATCCACGAGGGGCCTCCATGGCCACTGTCCCATCCTGGGGAGTGCAAAGCCACAGTCTCACAAGTCTCTACAGTGGGTGGGTTGCCCACTGTGCCATCCTGGGGAGTGCAAAGCCACAGTCTCTCAAGTCTCTACAGTGGGTGGCTTGCCCACTGCCATATCCTGGGGAGTGCAAAGCCACAGTCTCTCAAGTCTCTACAGTGGGTGGCTTGCCCACTGTGCCATCCTGGGGAGTGCAAAGCCACAGTCTCTCAAGTCTCTACAGTGGGTGGCTTGCCCAGTGTACCATCCTGGGGAGTGCAAAGCCACAGTCTCTCAAGTGGATGACAGTCTCCACTGGTACCTGAGGGGGAATAGTGCCCAGAGTGCCTCGTGCAGCCCTGCCCGACACAGATGCGGGCCTGCCCCTTCCGCCAATGGGCCAGCGGTGCTTGAGATGAAGGGCCCAGTTCAGCGGTGCTTGAGATGAAGGGCCCAGTTCAGCGGTTCTTGAGACGGCGGTGCCCAGCGGAGCGGTGCTTGAGATGAAGGGCCCAGCGGAGCGGTGCTTGAGATGAAGGGCCCAGTTCAGCGGTGCTTGAGATGAAAGGCCCAGCGGAGCGGTGCTTGAGACGGCGGTGCCCAGCGGAGCGGTTCTTGAGATGGCGGTGCCCAGTTCAGCGGTGCTTGTTTGAAAGGGCCCAGTTCAGCGGTGCTTGAGATGAAGGGCCCAGTTCAGCGGTTCTTGAGACGGCGGTGCCCAGCGGAGCGGTGCTTGAGATGAAGGGCCCAGCGGAGCGGTGCTTGAGATGAAGGGCCCAGCGGAGCGGTGCTTGAGATGGCGGTGCCCAGCGGAGCGGTTCTTGAGATGGCGGTGCCCAGTTCAGCGGTGCTTGTTTGAAAGGGCCCAGTTCAGCGGTGCTTGATTGAAAGGGCCCTGTTCAGCGGTGCTTGAGACGGCGGTGCCCTGTTCATGGGTTCTTGAGACGGCGGTGCCCAGCGGAGCGGTGCTTGAGATGAAGGGCCCAGCGGAGCGGTGCTTGAGATGAAGGGCCCAGTTCAGCGGTGCTTGAGACGGCGGTGCCCTGTTCAGCGGTTCTTGAGACGGCGGTGCCCAGCGGAGCGGTGCTTGAGATGAAGGGCCCAGCGGAGCGGTGCTTGAGATGAAGGGCCCAGTTCAGCGGTGCTTGAGACGGCGGTGCCCTGTTCAGCGGTTCTTGAGACGGCGGTGCCCAGCGGAGCGGTGCTTGAGATGAAGGGCCCAGCGGAGCGGTGCTTGAGATGAAGGGCCCAGTTCAGCGGTGCTTGAGAGGAAGGGCCCTGTTCAGCGGTGCTTGAGACGGCGGTGCCCAGCGGAGCGGTTCTTGAGATGGCGGTGCCCAGTTCAGCGGTGCTTGAGACGGCAGTGCCCAGTTCAGCGGTGCTTGAGACGGCGGTGCCCTGTTCAGCGGTGCTTGAGACAGCGGTGCCCAGTTCAGCGGTGCTTGTTTGAAAGGGCCCAGTTCAGCGGTGCTTGATTGAAAGGGCCCTGTTCAGCGGTGCTTGAGACGGCGGTGCCCTGTTCATCGGTTCTTGAGACGGCGGTGCCCAGCGGAGCGGTGCTTGAGATGAAGGGCCCAGCGGAGCGGTGCTTGAGATGAAGGGCACAGTTCAGCGGTGCTTGAGATGAAGGGCCCAGCGGAGCGGTGCTTGAGACACTGCAAAGGACACCGCCGCCACAGGCACTGTTGAACAGAGCACCGCTGCCACAAGCACCGCTGAACAGGGCACCGCCGCCACATGCACCGCTGGCATGCACGAGCAGGATGAGGCACTCTGGGCACCAAGCCCCCTCCAGAACCAGTGGAGAGATCCATCCACTACCTCAGTCCTTGGCAGGATGAAGCACTCTGGGCACTATGCCCCCTCCAGAACCAGTGGAGAGATCCATCCACTTGAGAAACTGTGGCTTTGCACTCCCCAGGATGCAGCAGTCGGCAACCCACCCACTGTAGAGACTTGAGAGACTGTGGCTTTGCACTCCCCAGGATTGAACAGTGGGCAACCCACCCACTGTAGAGACTTTAGAGACTGTGGCTTTGCACTCCCCAGAACTGAACAGTGGGCAAACCACCCACTGTAGAGACTTGAGAGACTGTGGCTTTGCACTCCCCAGGATGCAGCAGTGGGCAACCCACCCACTGTAGAGACTTGAGGGACTGTGGCTTTGCACTCCCCAGGATTGAACAGTGGGCATGTGGCCCCCTCGTGGATTTGGCATCGTGCACTCAACCGGCTGAGGTCCCCCCCCTTTCCCTCCCCCTGAGGTGCCTGTTTTATTGCTATCTGATGCCCCTGCAGTGTTCTCTCCATCATGGTCGGGGATCTTGTGTGGGCCTTGCCCATACCGTGTGGGCCCAGTGTTCCACGGACTTCAATGGAGCACTACCTAGACTACTATTCTTGGTGTACATTTTGTGTATAGTGTATATATATATATATTTTTGCGTACTTGATTTTAATATATTACAATGGTTACACTCATTTTCTTCGGTCTTTGCATTCTTTCGGGGGTGTTGGGGTTGTAACTATAATGTATCATGATGTATTAGTGTGTGAGTTGTCATGGGTGAGGGTGGGGATGGAGGTTTTGCGTGTGTGTGTCCCTGTTTTTTCCATCCCCCCTCCCCTGTGTCGTAGGTGCAGTACTCACCGTGGTCTTCGCCGCTGGCATTCGTGCTCCTGGTAGAGGAGCAAGAAGATAAGGACTGGCAGGATCTGCAGCTCTGGTTCCATGGCGTCCTGGTTCCTCGTGGGGTGTGTAGAGGTGAGCGTTTTCCCTTCGAAGTCCTGTTTTCGCCGTGTTTTTGTCCGCAGTGAATCTGCCCCGGAAAAGGTGGTGGATTGGTAGATTGTGATACTGTGGGCGGTACTTTGTCCTCCGTCTGTCTGTTGGCGGTGACCGCCAAGCTCTTTGTTTGTACCGCCGTGGCGGTTGGAGTGTTAAAGTGGCTGTCTTTGTTGGCGGTTTCCGCCACGGTCGTAATTCAATTTTTTTTACTGACGGCCTGTTGACGGTCTTACTGCCGCTTTAACACTGTCCGCCAGGGTTGTGATGACCACCAAAGTGTACTAGCAGTTGGAAGTATTGAAACACTTTAAGTAAGTCTTTACAGGTGAGGAAAAGTAGTTTTATTACTTCATATATTTTTAAAAAGTTCACAGAGTACTGTGGGCACTCTAGTCTAACATACTGTACAACACGGCACTCCGACACACCAATCTACTCTACTTCAATCTATAGCACTCCACTCTATGCCACTCTACTCTACACTACAAACATTTTACTTCACTCTATCTCCCTCCACTGCAAGCCAATCTACTCCACTCTATGACACTATACAACATGCCACTCTATGACAAACCACTCCACTCTACTCTACAACACACCACTCCACTCTATGCCACTGTACTCTTCAGCACTCTGCTCCACTATATGCCTCTACACTGTACACCACTCTACTTCACTCTATAACATTGTATGACAGGCCACTCCACTCCACTCCATAATATACCACTGTACTCCCTAAGATGCCACTCCTCTCTATGACATTACACTCCACTCTACAACACACCACTCCACTCCACTCTACAATACACCACCCCACTCTGCATCACTCCAACTCACTCCACTCTGCAACACACCACTCCACTCTAGTCCTGTCCACCTCAAAACACCACAGGACATGTCACTCTATAACATGCCACTTCTCTCAACTCTATGACACACCACCCCACACTATGCCACTCCACTTTTGTGTGTGCCATTCTTTTCCACTCTACTCCAGTTTATCCCATCCCCTCTACTCCACTCTATTCCACTCTTTGCCACTCTACAACACTGCACAACACTGTACAACACTCTACCCAACTCCTTCTATGCCAGTCCATGCCACTTTACTTCACTGTACTCCATCACCCTATGCAACTGTACTCCAACACTTACTACACTATATCACACTGTAGAACATGACACTCCATCATATTTCACAAGATGACAGTCTATTCTATACCACTCCACAACACACTACTCCCTTTCACTCTATGCCAATCTACTCCACTCCACAACACTGTATGCTATGGACATGCAACAACACTACTGTGCAACATGCCACTCATCTCTACACCACTGCATTCTACAACACTCTACTCCACTCTATGCCAGTGCACTCTAATCTGCTTTGCTCCACTGTACGACACTGTATAATACACCACTCGACTCCGCTCCACTCTACAACACAGCACTCTACTCTATGATATGCCATTCCACTCTATGACACACCACTTATCGTCCCTCAACAGTAAGATGCCATGCGACATGCCACTCTATAACATGAAACTCCAACCTACGACACACCACTCCACTTTTCACCACACTACTCTATGCCACTTGATTTTACAAGACACTATGCCACTCAACTCAACAACACTTTCCAGCACTCTACAACATGCCCCTCCACTGTACTGTTTGACACACCACTCCAGTTTATCACATTTTACTCTACTCTGTGCTACACCACTCCACTCTACTGCACTCCGTTCCACTTTACTTTACGACACACCATTCCACTGTTTGCCATGCTACTCTTTGCCACTGTATGGCACTCAGCTTTACGAAAATCTGTACCACTTAACTATTCTCCATTCTCCATCCTATGACACTCCACTCTATTCCAGTCCATGCCATTTTACTCTACAACACTTTACTCCACCTTATGCTGCTCCAGTATATAACACTCTACAACACCCTATGCCACTCTACAAGATTGTGCTCCGCTCAATGCACCTCCACTCTACACTACTCTATTACACTGTATGACAATCTATAATATGCTACGCCACTCCTCTTTACAAAATGCTGCTTCACTGTATGACACGCCACTCCACTCTGTGACACTCTCTTACACTGTACTCTATGACACTCCACTTAACGCCACTCCACTCTACAATACTCTAATCCAACTTACTCAACTCTATGCCACTCCATGACACTCTACTTGATGACATTCCACTCAATGACACTCAACTCAATGACACTTCACTGTATGACACTCCACTCAACAAAACTGTATTGTATGACAAGCCACTTCACTCTACGCCACTCCACTTTGCAAGACTTTACCCCACTGTATGCCCCTCCACTCTATGCTACTCTACTCTAGTCTATGATACACACTTAATTTAACTGTATGATGTTCCACTCTACTTCACAACATGCCACTTCACTGTATGCCACTCCACTCTAGAAGACTGTACTTGACGGCATGCCCCTCTACTTTATGTCACTCTATTCTACTTCACTCCACTCTATCACACTGTACCAGACTCCACTGTGCGACACACCACTCTACAATATTCCACTGCACTATACTACACTGTAGAACACTCTGCTCCACTCTACTCTATGACATTCCATTCTTTAACACTCCCCTGTACTCTACTCTACTCCTCTGTACTCCACTGTGACAACACTGTACTTGATGACACTCCTCTCAACAACACTCTGCACTATGATTCGAAACATATTCTGCGACATATTTTTATAGCATTTAAAAAAAATCAAATACCATATCAAAAAACAAAGATTAAAGCTTAGTTACGATTAGGAAAACATTATTTATTCTTTCTGTACAAATCAAACTTAACATTCACAAACATTAGAAATTCTAAGGTTATAGTTATGCCTTCAATTTTGATTTGCCCACCACCTTCAAATTATTATAAATGTATTTATTCGTATTATACAAACTAAACTTACACTGAACAGCCACTAGAAATTCTAAAGTTACAATTTAAATTGATAATTTACTCACCACCTTCAAATTACTATAATGTGCGCACCTCTGTACACTGTATTGTCAACTCACTAGCCTTACGACATTAACTATAACTTGCGCCTTACGATGTACAGTTTTTAACCTTCAATATTACATTACTTATTCCATGTGAAATAATAGCACTCATGACAACACTTATGACACCTCAACTGAGATCATTTGTGAGAACACCATCTGTGGTAGAGTGCTGAGCTATAATTAATGTAGTGTGGCTACCTCATCACCTTAAAGTGACAGATTATAATTAATGAAATGGGAGTGCACAGCCTCCCTACCTTAGCTTTCCACAGGCCCTAGGGAGCCCAGCCCCAGGGGACGCTACTTTATAATTAAGGAGAGGGGCATGCAGTTCCCCTTTGTGAGCACATACCCGGCCCCCTAAATGAAAGAAGGAGAGGAGGGTGTGGGGCCGCCCTCCCCATACCATAGATTGGCTTTGTGAGCCCCATCCCCCGAGGCCCAATCCAAGCAATGTTCCAAGATCCCATCTTTCAAGACACACTGTTTTCTTCCTATAAGAGTGCAGGCGTACCCTGCTGCCCTCTCCCAGGCAGACACAACTTTACTCTCACTCTTTGGGAGCAGTAAAAACAGCTGCTCCATCCAAAATTAATGCGTCACCTTCCACCAGTATGGTGCTGGCTGGGGATCCAGCTGAGGTTGTGGAGGCCCTGGGGATCACTTTCACCCCATGCAACTGGCAAGTAATTTAAAGAAAAAGATGTAAGGGGGGCAGGGTAGAAATACTCTGCTACCCTACCCTACAGGGCCAAAATTAAAAACAAAACACATCTTGCGATCAAGTGGTACTCCTGGGGGATCAAAGGAAAAAGCAAAACAAAATGGTGGTCTCCATTTCTTTTTCAATAAATAAGACCCATAGGGTGGGCCAGGGCCTGGGGCTCAATGCATTACATTTTCTGGGGAGGGGATGTGCATGGGGCCTACCTTCCTAAGATGATTACAGCTGGGGTACCCATCCATGGGGCCTGACATCTTTAAAAAAGGAGAGAGGGCTCTTGTCCCCCATCTGTGAGCCAATCACAGCTCCAGGGACCCCATCACCCGGGGCCCGGTATGCATAGTAAAGAAGAGGGGGGCACATGGCCACCTATCCTCAATGTCCCAATGCAAGAGCACAGGCAGGGAATACTTGTCTGCTCCTTCCCAGTGAGAGCTTTGAAAATGATCCTGCTGGGTGGGAGAGTATATTTGTTTCCCTGCCTGTGCTCCTGCAGGCTGGAAACTCTGATTGCTTCCACCTAGGAGCATCAAAAAACTGCTGCTCCAACTCGGCGGGTGCAATACTTGCTGCCCACAACATGATGTTTTGTGTGTGCCCCAGGTAGGCACAGGGGCACCCATCTAAAAGCCCTGGAGGATGGGGTTCCCGGGGCTACGAAGGTTCAAGGAGGGAAACAGCATGCCCCCTCCCCTTATTAAAAGCAAACGGCTCCAAGGGATTGTATCCCTCTGGCCTGTAAAGGCTTGGAGAGGAGACCACATGCCCCCCTTCTTAATAATTATTAAAAAGGTTGCCCTAGGTGTGCACCAGTACACAAAAATGAACAATAAATCAGACTCAGAAGCCATTCATTTATTTTTCAGTGCTCCCTGAAAGAGCAGCCGAGAATCCCCTGCTGAACCATTTTTGTTTACTTTCTTTGAGCTTGGTGGTACCCCTAGAAAAGGGAGGTACTCTACCAAGTCAAACCTTTTTAATGTTGTCTGGGTCTGTAGAGAGAGCAGTGGCCCTCCAAGTAACTTAAAAAAACATGGTAAGCATTCTGGGTCGTTAAATCCTTGATCAAAGGAGAGCTTACCACATTTTTTAAGGCACTCCTAACTAGAGGTCTGTGCTCTTCAGCTGGGGTACTAGGCCTTCTTGTTGTTCTTATGACTGCATTTTGTGAACTGAAACATGTTAAAAGAAAGACTTCGAGACATGTGGATTTGAAAAAAAAGTATGTCTCTGGGTCTTTCTTTTAACATTTCTCAGCCCACAAAATTCTATAATAAAAAGTTTAGTAAAAAAAAAAACTCATGTGGGGTCATTTTGAGTTTTGTGGACAGAAAAGCCTTCTGCCAAACTCCCGACAGGGTGGCTGCCTCCTTAGCGGCAACTTCCCATCCAGAGTCATTAAGTTTCCCACTAGGTCGGCGGATGGAAACCTAAGTTTCTGCCCGCCGGCCTAGCGGGAAACAGGCTACAGCATTGACTCTGGCTCATAATCAAGCCGGCAGCAATGGTGTAGCCAACAGAGTGCAACTGCATCCTTGCAATGTTCACTGTCTGCAAAGCAGACAGTGAACATTGTGACAGTGTTGGGCAGGGGGGCCCTGCACTGGCCATGCCAAGTGCATTGGCCCCCTTGTGGCCCCCTGCACTTGCTCTCCACCAGATTTTAATTGCGGTCTTACTCCCATGAAAAGGATGGCAATAAACGATGTCATAATCCTCAGGGACCGCCACACTTGTAATGAGTTCCATAGTCATTGGTTTTTATTGAATCTTTATTAAACATTTTTATAATAATCACTATTATTAAATATTGCATTGTGTGAATTAATGAAAAAATACATTAGATTAAAAATATTGGTGATTTTAGTGGAAATATGATAGATCAGCTTTATGTGATAATAATATGCTTAGCCCTGAGAAAACCAATAGGCTCATTTTTAAATTCTGATGTTGTGAGACTTTCATAAAGTCAGTAAGTCTGCCTGAGTGCTACCAAGAACTGTGAGACCAACCCAATGCAGTGTGTGTCTTCGACCTTGCACGGCGTGAGGTATTTTGGCTGCAAGGGATTGGATCCATGTTCTAGATAGGAAGTGTAATTATGTCTTATTTTACAGTAAACAAAATCTTGGAAATTAACTGGAAAAAAAACAATGTTAAAGTAAAGTTACAGTATGGTGAAAGTTTCAGTGAAAATGTAGTGTTTTAAATACAAAAAGCTACTAAAGTTCACCAGTTATTTTTATCTCAAGTAGCTAAGGTAACTTTAGCTCAGACCCTCGCTCTGCACTGCTAGTTAGCCCACACATACCATAATCCGAAGCATGATCTATGACATCATTGATAGCATGAGTGCAACATCTGAAATGACACCATTGATGACATGACAGTGCACGGCAAAGGGGCAAGTTATATTTACCTTAGAGAACAAGTTTAGTCACTTCTACTCTGAGCAGGTCCAGCAGGTCCTACTCCTGGTCGATGATGTCGGAGCAGAGGTGTGTTTGCTTGCTGCTGAGTCAGGGAGCCCCTGGTGTGGCTTTGCATGCTGTGCTACACTTTCCTCCTCTGCAGCTGTGGCTCTGCTAGGCTGGAACTCTTGTTGGGCCTACTGCCAGCATGAGGGGGAGATGGTGCCACCTCTGCTCACTGAGTGCTACAAGAGCAACAAAGACTCACCACATTCCACCAATTCTGCTGGTGGAATGAAACTTTACACCCACCTCTAATAACTACATGTACACTTTCAGCAATTTTGCTTGATTATGCAAGAGCAAATTCCACAAATTTCTCACATTCCTGACTAAAACCCTTTCTTTAATGAGGACTGTGATTACAGGACATATCCTTTCTTCTGACTTGGATTTTAGGGAAAACTTAGGGATTCATATCAGCTTCTTTGGTGGGTTGATTTTGATCCTTACAGGTTCCATCAAGGCATCTTTGTACCCTGAGAACCAAAGTGTGGAAGGTTCCTGGGAAAGCAAATTTGTTAAATCAGGAGTTAACTCTGTGTTATTCACAGCAGGTTCTCAATTGATATTTTGAAAGAGCAAGGCTAGCACCTCATTCTAGTGGTGCTGAGGTTTATTGAGATAGATTTTATTAGGGGTTCAGAACATCATGCAATTAAGATTGCGCAAATATTCACCCCCAGTAGATTTGCTAAAAAGGTGAGGTAGGACTGAGTAGGAAAGCATGTTATCGGTAGTAGGCCCAAGGGAGGTAGAGATGGGGTCAGAGATGTGATGGGGAATACATTGGTTGGATATAGCCACTGGATCTATGGACAAGCCTGAGAGAGACAGTGATGTTAAATAAGAGGTTTTCAGGATGCTAGAGCCAGTGTCATTAAGACAAGTGTTGTGTTTACCATTGATCAAGCAAACAACATGAGGACCTTTCTGATCAACTGGACTTATGGTACTCAGGGTACAGTTGGAACCTCTCTAGCTAGCCTTGAATTCATGATAAGAATTTTGTTCAACTTGATTAAATTCAGGCATATCCAGCACATGTCAAACAGCATTAGAGCAGTTCTTTTTCAAATGCCCCAGCTGACCAAACATGATCCTCCTAGACCCAGGGGTTTTCCTCTGACTCTTTCATTGTCCTCACCCTCAGTCGTATTACGATGTTTCCACTGGGCTGGGCAGTCATCCCGGTTGAAACAGTGCAGCGGTACACAACACCATCATAATGCGCACTCTCTGCGTAGCAAACAGTGCGCATTCAGAGGGTGTTAGCAGGGAGCCCCTGTACTGCCCATCTCATGGGCATGGGCAGTGCAGGGGCCCCCCTATGGCCCCTAGCACTGGCTTTCCACCAGCCTTTCCATGGCAGTGTAACCGCCATGGAAAGGCTCGCAGAAAATGGAGTCGTGCTCATCACAGCAGTACTGAACTCGGCACCACCGTGGCTGACCATGTGTCCGACTACCACCAACCCATTGGGATCCCTGATCCCAGTGGAAGTGGTGGTCTCCTGGCAGTCAGACCAACAGGATCGTAATCTGGTGGTCGGACCACTAGGTGCGTGGTGGTGTGACCACCACCACAGGATTGGCGGTCCTCGAACCACCAAACTCATAATGGAGCACTTTGTCTCTGGACTCCTCTCATTTCTACATATTAAACTCAGGGTCTGATTAAAAAAATTAATTTGTTGGTACATTTAGTATTACAGTACTACTTGCTTACTGCAAAATGTAATTCACAACCTGAATGTGAATCTCCACCTCCAGCTCTCTAGTCTTTTTTATGGAAAGATCCTCACATGTATACATTTACTAATTAGCAGTAAATGTGGGAGGGATCGAGGGAGTATCTGAAAAAGGGGGCATACACACTACTAAATAGGAGGGGTTTTAGGGAAGGCAAGGGACACGTTTAGGGAGGGGTGTGCATCCTTCCACAAAAGAGCAAGCCCAGTCCTATTCACAAATTTCACTTCAAAAGTTACTATGACCAAAAAGGACCCAAAACAGTTGTAAATAAACTGCAGCTCAAAGTGGGAGTAAGTCCAGCACCACACATGGCCAACCACTGGTACTGCAACAACCTTTTATTTGATAGAATGGAATTAGGCACTTAAAATAAAACCTCATAGAATATAATGTTTAAAGAATATGAATACATTTCATGTAATATTTAACAAATCTACACACAAAACATTTATAATTTTATTTTTAAAAAATGAATAAAGTTTCTGACTTTAAAAATTATTATTTTTTAATTTCCATTAAAATAAAGTTAGATTACTTTAAATTAATTCTATACATCACTTTTAATAATGAGTATGGTATACAAACATTTTTTAACTTTATGTGTTTTTTTATTAAACTTCAGAAAAATAATTGTCATTAACTTTATTGTATTCAAAATAATTTATGTTTACATTTATATTATGTTAATAGTGCTATTGCATGTTTTTCATTTGTTCTACATTTACAAAAAACGTACTAAATTATTTACATAAACATTTAGCATAAATTATTTTCACTACTATATTAAAGTTTAATAACCTCCTTTACTTTTGTGTGTATTTTACCAAAGGGAGTTCTCCACCACCCGGCTTCCAATCTCCCTTTGGTAAAGTATAATCAAAATGTAAAATGTGGATCAAGCTTTAAAAACTCAAAGATGTAATGTTGCTTTTTTGAATAGCCCCTTATGTCTATTACTTTCAAATGCACCATTGTATTACTGAAACCGGTCTACTGCCATTATCATAGGTGGACTCCAGCGAATCTCAAAATCAGTATACATACCCACGTAATAGTAATTAACATCACACTCATATTCACTATGATCTTTTGTCTACAAGCAAGATGAGTAAGGGTTATTACCAATATTATAAGTAACTCTGCAAATAAAATGATGAAAAAAGTGAAACACACTCTAAATATATTTAATGACAAATCCAATTAGTCAAATCCCCATCTAATTTAACAGTAGCTGAATATATTGTAGTTAGTATGTGAATATCTATGCCAAATCACGTACAGCCCTGCATACCTTTATGCCATAAGTCCTAGAGCTGGAAATGTATTTTTCAACATCTATGCAGCAACTGCTTCATCTGCCTTGACCCACCTGAATTACTGGTGTTCCTTCTCTATGCTGCTAACATGTGCTAGAGAAAAATACAAAAAATATGTGACAATTGAGCACACATATGGCCTTATGTACAAGTGCCCTGCGCCACTGGTTCATTACCTTTTTCAACTCACGGGTGGCGCAGGCTGCAAGGCCATATCTACAAGGCCACGCAAGGCCACCATGTGTGGCTTTTCATGGCCTTGTTAGTATGGCCCCTTTGACGCATTACGCTGCATGCAAGGGGAATTCCATGGGTGTTGCTGTGGGTGTTCCCACGCGACACCCATGGAATGTGACACATTTCCAGATTTACAAGGTTTCGTAAACTTGGGAATCAGTTTCCTATGTCCAACCCAGGGGTGGCGTAAAAGGGATGCAATGATTAATTAACTTTATTTCTCCTTGTTTTTACCTCTTTCTATGTGTTCTGCATTCTGTAGCACACATAGAAAGAGCAAAACACCAATTATGACTGTTTATTTACAGGAAGATGTCCTTTTCTGCACATAAACAATCATTCCTGCAATGCAGGCACCCTTGCACCATAGCCCAAGAGTGCCTACTTTGGCGCATTACAGCAAATTGTGCGTCAGCCCAGGGGACAAGGACAGGAATGTGCGTATTTTGTAGATATGGCACACTCCTGCCCTTTCATTTTGATGCAGGGTGGGACAGCAAGAAGGCCTGTGGCACTGCTGTGTACCAAAACTTTGTAAATGGGGCCCATGATTTTTAAAAGAGAGAGGCATGTGTTGTTCACGGTCCTTATTTAACAGGCCTATCTACCTGGTCCTAAACTTCTGTCATGAACTCTAATTCCCAAAATATATGCATGTTAACATATGGGCCTGTGGTAAATGTAACATCACATATATATTTAATTAAAAGCTTAAATGTTCCGCCACACATGTCAAAAAGAAATGTGCAACTTCACTGGGAGTCATTATGTCCCTTAGCAAAAAAGTGGCAGACGTCAGAATCAACTCAGTTGGTTTTATATTCCCAATAAGTTCAGGATTATTAAATATTAATTTAGGCATTCCTAAAATAAGTGAGATCTACAGGGCTGAAATAATAACAAATGCTGTAGGGTGGCTGCCATCACATATGACAAACAGAGCAGGAAGTTTTGGTTTTGATTCATAAAGGTAGACTTACACTTTTAAGTAAGTTTATGTCTTTATCTCTTTCACAAAGGCGTTTTTATGAGTAATATATTTATGACTGTTCTATCTTTTTATGTGCTGGGTCTCCGCCACCAGTGCAGAGACTCCGTAGTCATAAAGCTACGGCTCATAAAATGCCTTTGTGAATAGGAAAACATCATAAACTTTGTGAATCCGGCCATGTGTGCCTCAAAGACTTACTCTGCCCTCCTGTAATTGCACCTCCAGATAGAAGTGTGGGTCAGACTTGCCTCAACAGAATTACAAAAGGTAGATTGTAGTGAGCGTCTCACAGGATGCTCTTCCATCACAGTTAAGCTTCATGTTTTACTTACTTTTCTACCACACAGTATTATCTCTAAACTTTGAAAGTAACACCTCTAAAACAAGCAGATATGATTTTTTAATTCCTAATAAAATACTTGGGTGTTGTTGGAAATAGGTATGAGGTTAGGGGGTAGGATTTACAGATGTAGGATTTTGGCTGTATTGGTTATGGGTTTCGGGGATCGGGGTGTAAGGTACAGAGTTAAGTGTATTTCATTAGGGGATAAGGTTTAGTAGCATAGGGTAAAGATTAAGAGTATAGTTTTGACATTTGGAGTACCGAGTTAAGGAATAAAAGTTTGATACATAGGGGTTAAGAGTTAGGGGCTATGTTCCCTCTAATCTTTTTCCTCTGTGTGCAGCAATGAAGGAAGGGCCTCTGTGCACTGCAGCCAATGTCACATGCACTGAGGACTACTGAAAATTCATTAGGCAAGTGACATGTGCATGCTTCTAAAGTTAGTGGTATTCACTATGATGAAGATTTGTTTGAAATCAGTGCAACATGGTTCACTTTAGTTCAGTTTATCAACATGTGAAAGTCACTTTTGAGGCAAATTATTTAATGTAATTGCATAGCAAACTAAAATGGTCACATCAACATGTGAGTTGGCTCTCATTGCAGTGTCACCACTCAAACATTAAGCCTTCAACCCTCCTATTATTACTGAATTCATTTTTGTTGGTCGTAGAGCTCTGTGCACATTAAAAACTGCTATCCTGTGCTAAAGTGGTTGTGCTCCCTTGCCAAAAAATTTGAAACTTGGCTTACACCTGTTTGACATATTTAATGTACTTATAAGTTCTTAGTTCCTAGTAACGTGATATATCATATATCTAGGGTTGTAACAAATTTGCTTTTCACTACTGTGAGACTTACTTCTCACAGGATAACAGTGGGTTACATTATTACATTTAATAAGTGGTAACATTTGATTGGGAGCAGGGAGGAAATTCATGGTTGGTGTCTGAGTAATTGTCATTTAAAATCCTTTTAATGGTGAAGTCAGATTTTAAGTTACACTTTTGAAAATGCCACTTTTAGAAAGTTGGCATTTTCCTGCCTAAGTATTATGTGCCTGCAGCCTGTTCCTGGGTCACAAGACTGGGTATAGTTGGCAGTGGGACTTTGCTTATTCGTTCCAGACAGCCACACAGTAGAGGAATTAAAGGCACCTGGATGGGCTATCAGTGACAGGCTAGTTGGCAAAGCTATGCACAGACCCACTTCAAAATCAATAGGCTGTGCCCTGTCTTCCCACAAAGGATTTCACACTACCTCATTGTGCCTGTAGTCAGGCTGGAGCCAGAGAAGCCTAGAAATTCTAAGCACTTCAAAGGGAAATCTATAGAAACTTCTCCTGCTTCAAAGAAGGCACCTGGTATAAAAATAGAACCCACAGACCCACTCTTTTATATACTTTTGTATTTAGCAGAATATGAGAGAAAAAAAGAAAAAAAAGGAAAAAGACAGCCATTGACAATACAATTTCATCACACAATAATCAAGATTTTCTATCAAATGCAATTGCTGTTAACAGCAAATCGTTGATACTGCCTTCCTCATACCTACAAATTCATACAAGATTAGAAAGTGCTGTAGTGCTATGCCACTGAAAACATCATGAATATGCAGGATTAACAAAAATATCAACTACATTTTAACTATGAAATGTCTCCTCTTTCAAATAAGGAAGCAGGTACAAAAAATAGGTTGCTCTGCCCACTCTTCAGTTGACTTTCTGGACCTGCTGAAGGACTCTTAGAGGACTGCCTACTGCTGTGGCCTGCTCTGTACTTTAGAAGACTGTTTTGCTGCACCTGGAGGGACTACTCTACACCTTAAGCATGCCTTGAACCCTCAGATGTCTGCTGTTAGAAATTGGGTTCCTAGTTGGCAGATATAGGCACCCTAACCAAGTAGGGACCACAATCCTAGTCAAGGTGAGTCAGATACGCACCATAAATTAACCTGTGCTCACTTCTGGTTGTTTGGCGCAAAGCAGGCAGGCTTAACTCAAGAGGCAATGTGTAAAGTATTTGTGTAACAGATAAAACAGTAAAACAGAGAAAACACCAAACAAAAATAATCCACACCAGGTTAGGATAGAGCCTAACCTAATAAACAAAAAAAGACCAAAATGAAAAAAATTCAATAAGTAGAAGTCAAGATATGAATTTTTAAAGAATATCTGCAATCATAGTGCTTAGAAACTTAAAGTGCCAACTGGGGCTATCTGGTTTTGCTAGACCGCGGTAAATCTAAAGTTCAGGCTCACTGCGATGGAGCACTGCGGGCTACAGGGAACAACCTTGTCTGGCTGAAACAGTACTTTGTGTGGAGGTTTGCTTCGATGTCAAGGATCGGATGCGGGGAGCAGAGAAGACAATGCAGGGGCGATGCTTTGTTTCTGATCCATCCAGTTAGGAGATGCGTCATCGTCAGCTCGTGCAGTCATCGATCGTTGAACAGTGGTGAGGGGTGAAGCCCCTTTGCGATGAAGGCGATGTGTCATTATCGAGCTGCGCAGCCAGTGATGCAAAGACAATGATTCAGAGCTGAGGGTAATGCACCAGTTCTGAGCCATGCAGTGGGTGCTGCAATGTCTTTGTCCTCACCTGCAGTAGTGATGCATCAGTATCGAGAAGAGATGCAAATTTCCCATCGACACAGTGACGGCAATGCATGGATTTCTGTAGGAAACAGCTGCTGAACCCACTTGCAAGGGGCCAAGACTGGATTTTTCACCAATTGGCAGGCTAAGACTCAAAGTTGGCAGAGTCCATAAACTATAGCAGAGGTGAATGAAGTCTTTGATGTCCCTGAAACATCAGAAAAGGTGGCATTTTCAGACTTGCAACTTAAAATCCAACCTTACCATAAGTTGTGATTTTTAATTGTGAGTCCAGAAACACAAAACTCGAAATATCTATCTTGTCCTGATTGGAAATTACATTTATGAAATGTAATAAGTCAATCCTAATGTTACCCCATGGGAGAGATAGGCCTTGCAGTAGTGAAAAATTAATCGGATTTTTCACTACCTTGGCATGTAAAACTTAACAATACATGTCCAATTTTTAAATACACTGCACCCTCCCTTTGGGGCCTTTCGGGGCCTACCTTAGGGGTGACTCATATGTAAAAAAAGGAAGGTTTAAGTCTAGTTTAAAACTCCACACACAGGCTTTGCGATGGCAGGCCTGAGTCATGTTTGAAGGGCTTCCAAAGTGGATGGCACAATCGGTGCTGGAAGCCCACTAGTAGTATTTAATTTACAGCCCTGAGCACATTTAGTGCACTTTACTAGGGACGTATAAGTACATTAGATATGCCAAATTGTGGATAAGCCAATGTTAACATGTTTTAGGGAAAGAGCACATGCCCTTTAACACTGGTCAGCAGTGATAAAGTGCCCATAATCCTAAAGCCAGCGAAAACAAAGTCAGCAAAACAGGAGGTCAGAAGGCAAAAAAGTCAGGGGAAACCATGTTAAGGATACCAGTCTAACACCTGCCCTGCTGCTTGAACCCTGTTCTAATTCTTGAGCCCAGGATGACCAGAATGACTCCAAGGCTTAGTTGGCTGCCCTCCAGATAACAGCCTCAGGGACAGAAAAGGCTCCAACCATAATGAGCCCTGACCTTCCAAGTGGTGCCTCTCTAGTCCTTGACCCTGGGAAGTGGTGCTATATGTGCACACATAGCCAAAGTGGACTTAGAATGTTTTATGGGTAAAAAATGCACTGAGAGCCTCCAGGTAGACCTCAGAGGCTATGAGGAGGTCAAGCGGTTGCAGGCCACACTAGAGGAGGGCAACCCTGAAGAAGAGGGGATGAAGATGAGAAGGTGGGCCCAAACATGGGTATGAGCTGCAGGAAGAACACAACTCACCCCCAAGAGAGGAGCCCCATGAGGGTTGTCTGTCCAGAGTCTGTCCTCAGAGGAGCTGGAGAATATGAATGTTGAGAGGGAGTTCAAACCACAGCTTGCAAAAATGAAACTGGATGCAGAGGAGAGGAAGGCTGAGGCAGAGAGAGCCTTAGCAAGAGAAAAGGTGGAGCATAGGATAAAAGGGCTCTGGCATAGTGAGCTCTGGACAAAGAACAAGCTGAGGCTGAAGAGGCCTTGGCAGAGATGACCTGCTGCTCGAGCATGAGAAAAGCCTGAAGGAGGTGGATGTCAAAGCTAGGCAAACATAAGAATACAGCAGCAGTCCTGGCAGCATACCTTCAGTGTCCTCTGAAAAGGTGAGGGTCTGCCTATTACAAGACCTGGTGCCTAGTTATGTGTTGTGAGATGATATAGAAAAATTGTTTCTACCTATGAGGCAGCCATGAGAAAGCACAGGGTGCCAGAGGAGTATTGAGGGGCCAGCTTATGAAAACACATGCCCACATTAGGGAGAGAAACACTTTTTACCCATTGAGGTGGTTGACTAGACAAAGTCATCTCCATGAAAGCAATATTTGTCTCTAAATTTGGGTTGACCCCTGGAAAGTACTATCAAAGGTTCATGGATGGCCACAAACAGGACTTGGGTGGATTTCTTGGACTATTCCAGCAAGGCACTGAATGGCTGGGCGAGGGGCAGCAAAGTTGATACTTATATTGGGCTGTACAACTTGATCTTGCTCATTTCTTGTTTTACAGAGCTGAGTCAGCACCTACTGGATAGTAGCCTCACTGACCCCAGGGAGCTAGCTAAGGAGGCTGACCTCTTAATTAGTACCTTAGTGGCTAAGTTGGCACCTTGGGGTGACCCCCAAGAAGGGGGATTCAGGTCTCCCCCCAAAGCTGAGTGAGGGGGAGCAATGAAAAGACAGACAATTCCCAGATAAGATGGGCAAAAATGGTCCCCTCTTGAGAAACAGGAAGGAGGTTCTGGTGGGCGATGGCCCAGGGTACCCCATTTCCAACCCCACTGCTTTGAGTGTTCCCACGTAGGACACAAGAAGGGGGACTTGTTTGTCCTAAGAAACACCCACTGGTGGGGCCCCTATTTGGGTACCAAGGTGGCCTTAGGGGTAAGTAGTCCCTATGGACAGGTGATAGACCATGCCCTAATTTCCCCATATCAGTACCTTGGACAGATAGCTCTGGTATCCCTAGAGGACGGTGGGGAGGTGATCTGAATAGAGGCTCATAGTTAGGCCAGGATGCCCATTTAGTGTATTCAGGGAAATGAGTTGCCCCCAGTAACAGGAGAGCTGAAAGCATTGTCTGCTGAGGTCACCTTAAAAGCTCAGCTTTCTTGGGATTATCATTCCCCAGATGAGGGTAAAAAAGCCCAGATGGAGGGGCAAGGGGAGGAAAGGTTCACAACTGATTTCTGGAGAACCAGTCTCAGGCTAACACCCCTGGACTGGTGGAGAAGAGTGGAAATAGGGTGCCTGGGACATTTGTCCCCACATTCTAAGAGACCTCAGAGGTCGGAGGATCCTGGATAGCTTGGGGCCTGGCTTATGACACTGCCAGCTGCCATTGGCCTCTGTTGGTTGCTGTCCTCATAGGCATCATTTTCATTGGGTTGGGGAGAGAAATGTGATCCAAGGGGTGGAAGGGTCCACATCACTGTGTTGGCCATTGGTGGTGCTGTCTGATTACTGGGATGCGTTTGTGAGTAGGTTAAGGTTAGGTGCTTTTTAGATGAGGTCCATAGGTAAAGAGAATTGTTCCCCATCGGTCATTTCAGTGGATTGGGAGTGTGTAGACAGAAGGACCCACCTTAATTCGGAGTGGCATAGAACTGGCAAGTGCCTCTGCAGCAGAGGGCCATTGTCCATGTTCTATCGCCTAAGCAGGGAAGCCAGTCAAGATTTTGATTGGTCTTCCCTTAGCTTTTGGCTGGAGTATGGTCATGCTAGACTTGACCATCTCTGCAGCAGCCTCACTAAACTTTCTGTCTTCACCCTCCTCTTTTTTGCTGAATTAATTTTTATTGGCCTGAGCACTTTCTGCACTTTACCACAGCTAACTAGGAGTAAAGTGCTTGTGGTCACCTCATACAACATGGCAAAATTGGCTAAAACCTGATTGCCATATTTCATTTACTTAGAAGTCCCTAGTAAAGTGGTATACCATATACCCAAGGCTGGTAATAGATACTAGGGGCTTTTGGCATTTAGGGGGAGATATAAGGAAAGTGGCGCAGCACTCAGTGCAACGCCACTTTCCATACACCCCTTAGCGCCTCCAACCCCCACCATGTGGGCACCTTATTTAAAATATGGCACTCCATGGCGCAGGGTAGGGGGCAATAGCGTCATTTTTGTACGCTATTGATGTACTCTGTAGGAGTAGCACCAAAATGTTGGCGCTACTCCTGCAGAGTACATAAAGGCCCATTATAAATAATGGCATGCCCCCTTTTAAAGCCTGATCTTAGCAGGTGTTAAAAGTGCTGCAAAAAATGGTGCAAGGAAATCTTTTTTTAGATTTAGATTTCCTTGTGCCATTTTTTCTGTCCCTTTAACTGGGGAATGCTGCCGGAAGGCATAATGTGGCGCAAGGGTTTACAAAGTGGCGCAACGCATGCATTGTGCCACTTTGGAAATATGGTGTAGGGAAAATGCCTCTTTTGCGCAGCCTTAGCGTAAAAAAAATGAAGCTATGATGGCGCTAAGGTTGCGCTAGGGGCTCTTAAACATGCCCTTTTTTGTGCAATTGCCCGTCTCCATGCACTACCTATACCCTAGCATATTACAGATGTTAGAGAATGTGAAATCATTGCATTAATACCAACACTTATGACATCTGAAGTTATATAATTTGGTAAAACAGAGTGTTTGGTACAGTGGTGAGTTGAAGGTATTATAGTGTGGCGAGAGAGGTGAGAAGAATGTGTATGGAGGTGAGCAGGATATATGAATTTTTAAGGTGGTGCGAAGGTATGAATGTGTGTTATAAGTATGCCATTAATTTGAAGGTGGTGCATAAATTATAAATGTTAGAATTTCTAATGATTGTGTAGTTTGGTTGGGTTTGTAAAGTTTTCATAACTATAACTTATCCTTAACCTTTGTCGTTTTTTGTGTGAATTATTTTTCTAATGTTAGTACCCAATTTCAAATAGTTGTCCAGTTTTGTTTTTTGGGGTGGAGTATTATTAAGTGGAATGCAGTACAATATACTGGAGGATAGTGTTGCAAAGGCTACTATGGTTGGGTATATTGTGGTATAGTGGAGTGGAATAAAGTAGAATCAGGCATACTGGAGTGGCATATAGTGGAGTGACGTACAGTGAAAACAGAACCAAGGCATACATTTGAGCGGTATAGAGTGTAGTGACGTATACTGCAGTGGTATACAGTGGGTTTGCAAAGAGTGAAGTGTGGTAAAGTGGAGTTATGTTCTTTAAACATTGTAGAGTGTATTCACGTCCACTATACTGGTTTTAAAGTGGAGTGCTATAGACTAGAGTGTTGTATAGTGTAGGAGCCTATATTGGAATTTTGTAGAGTTAAATTGCATACAGATGAGTCACATACAGTGGAGTGGCATAAAGTAGAATAGCATGTACTGGAGTGGAGTACAGTGGAGTGCCATACAGTGGGGTGGTGTACAGTGTAGTAGTGTACAGTGGACTTACATAAAGCTGAGTATTGTACAGTGCAGTGTTGTAAACTAAAATTCCGTAAATTGGAGTGGCTTATACTGGAGTGGTGTATAGTGCAGTGATGCAGAATAGTGTACACTACTGTGGGGTACAGTGCAATAGGGTACGGTGCAATGGTGTATTCTTGAGTAGCATAAAGTGTGATGCCATAAAGTGGAGCATACAATTGAGTAGTCTTCAGTGTAATAAGATTCAATTCAGTGGTGTTAAACTTAAAACATACATTGGAGTGGCATGAACTGGAATACCGTACAGGAGAGTGTTGTACAATTGAATAGAGTTAACCCCTTGGTGTGTGGGATGGCTAGGAGCCGTCCCATGCTGCGGTGCTCATGTGCGTCAGACGGGCTCCAAGCTGTACCCGCACACAACACAGGAAATCCCTCTGGTGCCGGCACCAGAGAGATTTCCTGCTGCAAAGAAACTGCCTCAGGAGCTGGGGGAGACCTTCGGCAGCTACCAAGGCTGTTTCTTTGTTTTCAGTAAAATGACAATCAGCGTGCATGGTGTCCTGATGTTATTTCACTGAAAAAGAAAGTGAAATGAACCAGTTGGCTCATTTCACTTTCACTGCCTTGGTGCTCGCAGGGCCACTCAGCTCCCCAAGGACCAAGCCAGACCGGAGAGGTGTCATTGGGAAGGGTAGAATCTCCCTTTTCCTATCATACCCTACCCTAGTGGATCCCTGCTTAGGGATCACCGTAGGAATTACCACAGGAGGGCATCCCCCAAGCAGGGATCCATCACTATACACCAGGGTGGTGACAAAGGCCTTTGCTCCCACTTAGTTTTTTTGGCCGTATTCAGTCTTTCTAACCCCCATGGGGAAAAGGTCCATCAAACATATTTCTTGGAGATTGGTGGGAATTCCAGTCGCACATGTCACACACAGGAAAGTGACACATTCCACATCTCAACACAGCTCTTTACCACTTTCCTTGTGCCTTGAGTGTGGAGAGAATCTAAGAGTACCTTCATGCCTAGAACTATGTTTAGCATACGTTGGGCCTGATATACAAGTCCAGGTTGCATAGGGTGGCATAGCAAGTACCTTATCTACAAGATACGGCACATTCCTGTCCTATCCCCCTACGCTGGCACACAAATTGCTGCCTATTTCCAACACAAGCACCCTTGCATCATGGTGCAAGGATACGTGCTTTGTGGGGATGACTGACTTTTGTGCAGGAAGGTACACCTTCCTGCCCCAAAACAACCATGAGAGTCATTTTCCTCTAACTATGTGTGCTTCAGAATGCAGCACACATAGAAAGCAGAAATAACAGGGTAAAATAAATATATTTATCCCCGTTGCATCGCGTCTATGACATCTCTGAAGTGGCTTAGCAATCTGATGCATTTCCGGAGTTGTAAATCTAGGAATGGGTGAGATTCCTTAGCATTTCATGGGTACATATGTAGCTCTGTAATCATTTCTCAGACCTGCCACTGCAGTGTCTGTGTGTGCAGTTTTAACTGTAAATTCGACTTCGCAAGTTTACCCACTTGCCAGGCCTAAACCTTCCCTTTTCTTACATGTAAGGCACCCCTAAGGTAGGCCCTAGGTAGCCCCAAGGGCAGGATGCAGTGTATGGTTAAGGTAGGACATATAGGGGCATATTTATACTCCGTTTGCGCCGGATTTGCGTCGTTTTTTTTCACGCAAATTCGACGCAAAACTAACTCCATATTTATACTCTGGCGTTAGACGCGTCTACCGCCAAAGTCCATGGAGTTTGCGTCACTTTTTAGCGTGGACACCTACTTTGCGTTAATGATATGCAAGGTAGGCGTTCCCGTCTACAAAATTGACTCCGAGGCATGTGCGCCGTATTTACACTCCCGGGAGTGGGCGGGTAAAAAAAAATGACGTCCAGCCGCTTTTGCGTCGTTTTTTAGCGCCCGGTCAGGGCAGGCGTTAAGGGACCTGTGGGCTTGGAAGGAGCCCAGAGGTGCCCTCCCATGCCCCCAGGGACCCCCCCTGTCACCCTTGCCCACCCCAGGAGGACGCCTAAGGATGGAGGGACCCATCCCAGGGAACATAAGGTAAGTTCAGGTAAGTCATTTTTTTTTTTTTTGTGGCATGGGGGGCCTGATTTGTGCCCCCCTGCATGCCACTATGCCCAATGACCATGCCCAGGGGACAGAAGTCCCCTGGGCATGGCCATTGGGCAAGGGGGCATGACTCCTGTCTTTGCTAAGACAGGAGTCATTTCAATGGGGGTTGGGAGTTAAAAAAAATGGCGCAAATCGGGTTGAGGCGAAGATTTTGCCTCAGCCTGACTTGCCCCATTTTTTGGCGCCCAAGCTCCATATTCCCCTACGCCGGCGCTGCCTGGTGTACGTCATTTTTTTTCACGCACACCAGGCAGCTCCGCCGGCTAACGCCGGCTAACGTCATTGAATAAATACGGCGCCCGCAAGGCGCTTCAGAATGGCGTTAGATTTTTTGACGCACAACTGCGTTGGCGCAGTTGTGTGTCGAAAAGTATAAATATGGCCCATAGTAATGTGTTTATATGTCCTGACAGTGAAATACTGCTAAATTCGTTTTTCACTGTTGCAAGGCCTGTCCCTCTCATAGTTTAACATTGGGCTACCTTTAAATATGATTAAAGTGTAGATTCTCTTTGGGAGCAGATAGACATATGGAGTTAAGGGTCTCTGAGCTCACAATTTAAAAATACATCTTTAGTAAAGTTGATTTTAAGATTGTGTGTTTGAAAACACCACTTTTAGAAAGTGAGCATTTTCTTGCTTATACCATTTCTGTGACTCTGCCTGTTTGTGGATTCCCTGTCTGGGTCAGTTTGACAGTTGGGCTGGTTGCACCTCACACTAGACAGTGACACAAAGGAGGCTGGGGTGTAGTCTGCATTTCCTGATGAGCCATCTGTGCTAGGAGGGAGGGGATGAGTGGTCACTCACACCTGAAAGGGCTGTGCCTGCCCTCACACAATGCAGTCTCCAACCCCCCTGGTGAGTGTCTGGGGCCTGGCTTGGGCAAGGCAGGATTTCACAATCAAGAGATACTTTGCTTTGAAGTAGGCCTACTTCAAAAGAGAAAATGGGTATTAGAAGGGCACCCAAAATCACAGACTTTAGAACACTTCTGGAAACCAAGAGGAATCTCTGCCTGGAGAAGAGCTGAGAAAGAAAAGCTGCCCTGCTTATGCTTTGTGGAGCTATCCTGCAGTTGCTGCTTCTGCCACAGTAAGAGGGCAAAGACTGGACTTTGTGTGCCTTCCATCTTGTGAAGATCTTCAAGGGCTTGATGTACAGTTTGCCTCCTATTGTTTGAAGTCTCAGAGACGGCAAAGATTTCTCTCTGCCAGCACCTTGAGTCTCTGGAGAGACTCCTACTCTGCCAAGTGGTGCTCATCCAGTTCCTCCGACCCCGAAAGGAACAGCTTGCAGCCCAGGAGTAAGAACTCCATGCACAGAACGCTGTGCGGGAAAAATATCAACGTGACTCCAATCTGCGGCTGAAAAATCAACGTCCCGCTGGCTTCGAAGCTGAAAATCGACACTCGCCCTCAACGCGACCCACAGATCGACACACGGGCTGGAGAAACGATGCACAGCATCACTGACGGAGGCTGGTGAGATCGCAACCCGTGCTGCGTGGTTTTCAAATCATCCGTGTGGCTGGATTTCCGACGTAAACACTGCTGGGCATGTAAAAACGACGCAAGGCCTGCCCGGACCCAAGAGTTCTGACCAGATCGATGCATCGCTCTCCTGCGGAGAGAAGAGTTGATGCACACCAACCTGACTAAAGGAGAAATGACGCAATGTCTCGATCATGAGTGAAAGCGACGCATCGCAAGACCTTTTTGATGCACACTTGTCCGTGCTGGGTTATTTTTGACGCACTCAAGGTACATTTTCACACTAACAATGTTAGTGTGTGTTTAAAAAACATGAAGACTCTTTTTGCATTTTTATTGATAACTTGACTTGTGTATTGTGGATTTTCATTGTTTTGGTCTTGTTTTGTTTAGATAAATATTTTCTATTTTTTCCAAACCTGTGTTGTATCGTTTTTTAGTGTTTTCATTAAGTTACTGTGTGTGTTGGTACAAATACTTTACACCTTGCACTATGAAGTTAAGCCTACTGTGCCAATCTTCCAAGGGGGTAAGCAGGAGTTAGCTGAGGGTGATTCTCTTTTACCCTGACTGGAGTGAGGGTCCTTGCTTGGACAGGGGGTAACCTAACTGCCAACCAAAGACCCCATTTCTAACAACGTGTATATGTTGAGGCTACATTGTGTGATAGTATTGTACATGCAAACTAATTAAATTTGTGTAATGTGCTGACATTGTGTTGTTAAGAGATTACAACGCCCATATTATACCCTTAAATGAAATGTACTTGTCATGGAATTTGATTGTTACAGAAACTTATAGACAGCTCCACATGTCACATATTGGGTATAGTTTCATTAAGTGTAGAGTGTATGCTATTAAGCAAGGTTGTTTAGTGTGTGGGTATGTTAAATTTGGGCCACAGACATGTTTTGTGTTGTGATGGATGGAAAAGTACAAAAGGGATATTGATTACTGACATGAAAAACATTTGCAAGGCATTTTATCTTAGTGGATCTACATCTTCTGCAAACAACAGTTGTTTGTTCTGGTAGCAAAACGTTAACAACAATATTCCACTACATGATGGGTCAGTGAAGTCTTTTTCTGCAGTATAATTGCTCATATTGGTAAATTACATGTAGTCCAATTTTGAAACATCTCTCCTGTACCTAGATGTGCAAAGTATTTTAACCACACAACAGGTCCATTGCTGAATAATTGCATTTGTTCTTATGAAAGATAGTGATACAATGCAGGGGGCAACAAGGGAGGAGTAAAATTAGGTATTATAATATGTAAAGTTACCTGACACATACACTTTGACAGTGGCTTCAGGTATCATTTCACTAACTCACTTTTGACACACACTCTGTATGGCAGGGCTGTTGTCAGACAAGGACTGCAGGTTACACATCAATGCACACTGACGTGCAGTGACACTAAACCATTGCCCTCACTCCCCTGCCCTATTATCTACTAGGGAGTTACAGCTCATTTGCTTTCATGCATATCCCTTTTTCACCTTGGGCTTAGTGGTGGATTGGTGTTAGCCATGCCCATTATCTACTAAGGACTTACAGCTCTATTCTTGTCATCCATACTTGTCATATATTGGACTCTGTGGTGAAATGGTCGCAGTCATGCCCTATTATCTAGTAGGGACCTATGTGACACTGTGATATGTGGCTTACATGTATTCCATCTGTGCTGTTACACCTCATTAGTGTATTTTGGGACAGGGACATGTGTAGCAACTTGGGATTAAAGCGTTGTCAGTACCAACATGCCTAACTCATGCTTGTTAGTGCTGGCCTATCAAACTGGGGGACTTGATAACAGTGGGAGTATGATTTAAAGTACCATATACATTGTGTATGTTTGTGTGTGGACTGACATGGCTAGAGTGTTGTGTTGAATACTCATTATGAAATGTAGGGAAGCTTCCCAGCCATTGCAGCCACCCTTTGTGTGGTGTTGGTGTGTGTTGACACTTGGCTACCACAGTTTGCAGTATTTACATTTGTTCCTCATCTTCCTCATCCACACTATCCACATCCTTCATGCATGTTACAGTATAGGTCTTAACACCAAACTAGAATACACAAATATTTTCAGCTCAAGGACTACCTGTATTTACAGAAGCATTTCCAGTGTACCCACATAGTTACAGACTTTCGCCTCTAGACTTGAGTAATGTGTGTGTGGTCTACACAAAATGGTTGGGGCCATTGAGTATAGTGTTGTTGCATATGTGCCTCAATATTAGAGGTTTTCACATGTGTACTCACACACACATGCATCCAACATTCTTTGCCAGATGCATAATGATTTGGGATAGCATGTTGGAAAAGTTCAGACAGATATAGATGCAACATGCTTGTGGTTATATGTCTGAGTCCTGTGCTCTACTAGCATTTTATTTTGGATTAGACACATTACTTTGCATACTTTTACATACAAATGACTTTGGTGTGAAAGGCCTAGACATAGAGGTGCTGCGTCCTCTGTATTTCTTTCTGTATATGTTACACATGTGTCTGCCACTGAAAGGTGCGCTGGTAGTTGTAACTTGTGATGCTGTCTGTCAGACATAGATTTGTGCTGTATGTCACAGTGACCCACTGATGCAGGAACTGACTACTGCGGTACTACTTTGGGTAATCCATGGATACATTACTTCATTTGGATCCTAAAGTATTATGCTGTCATGCTGAATTCTGACAGACTTGTGCAATTTGAATGTAAATATGTGAAAACTATGGGCCAGATGTATTAAATGTTTTTGCATTCGTAAATGGTGCAACTTGCAAAATTCGGCCGTTTGTGAATGCAAAAATGCCTTTAACAATGTATGAAAGGCATTCGTAGTGCAATCTTAAGGAATCGCAAAAACAGCGATTCCTTAAAATTGCAATCCCTTTTCGAGAATCGCAAATTGCGATTCTCTAAATAGGAAATCTCAAATAGAGAATTCCTATTTGCGACTTCCAAAGCACATGTGTCATGCATTTCCTAAATGCGAATTGGGCATTTAGGGAATGCAATTACCACAAATTCAATTTGGTGGTAAGCATGTGCAAATTAAAAAAATGCATTATAAATGCATTTTTAAAACTGACATGTAGCACTGTGTGCTTCACATGTCCGCAAATATTATTTTGGGGTGCATCAGAGGGGGCATTAGGCCCCCAGCACCCTCAGGTGTGCATTACCTAATTTACGAATTCCTAACTGGAATTTGAAAATTGGGAAATGCAAAACCATTCCCACCTATGGGCCTACAGGTCCATAGGTTTGAATGGAGTTGCATTCTCTATTTGCGATTCAGTAATAGCGTTTGCGAATTTTAAGAAATCGCTATTACCGAATTGCAAAAATTCATACATCCCATTTTGCATTTCTTAAATAGCGATTTATTAAAATTCTCTATTTAAGAAATGCAAACCAGATCTTTGATACATCTGGCCCTATGTTCATATTGAGGTGTATACGTTTGACCAGCACGTCTTCCACTGTGTTGTTTGTGTGTATGTTGGGAGTCCTATTGTTTGTTAGTCCTTGTCAACAAACATTTGCAGGCTATTCGTGTTATGTGACTTGTGGATAGTTTACTGTTGCATACTTATGTCAATAATTACTCCAAGAGAATAGTGTTGATAAGCAAATTTATTTAAAGCAATGGTGCATACTGAGCATATGTTGTCCAAAGTTAAGAGAAAAAAATGTGAAGTAATGCTGCCCTTCTGCATGCCCCAGCAGCAGTGTTCAGTAGTAATCTTTCATGTTGTGGGGTATCATTGTCATTGTCCTTATCCTCCTCACTGGGGGCCTCCATCTGTTTCTCCAAGGGGACATTGGCCCTCACACATATATTGTTCAATATAGCACAGACAACTATGATTTTGCTCACACGTTGTGGTGAGTAAAGCAGTTTGCCTCCAGATAAATACAGGCACCTGAAGCGGCCCTTAAGCAAGCCAAATGTCCTCTCTACTACGTTCCTGGTCTTTTTGTATGCCTCATTATGCGCCTTCTCCAAGTTCATTTTTAGGATGGCAAATGGGGTCACCACCCACAGTCGGATGCCATATCCTTGGTCTGCTGCAATGGGAGAGGAGAGACAGTGTTAGACTTGCCCTTGTGTAGCATTTAGACTGGGCTGGGCTGGCACAGTTGTGAAACATGATTTAAATGTTGACAGAAACTTGACACAATTTATGGGTTCCTTTGTGCATCCATGATTAAATTGGTGTTCAGTGGCACTCTTTCCAGTTGTGTGTGTGGCCTTAGGGGCAAGGGGATTGTGTCATTTGAATGTCTTTATAGTTCACCCATGTAGTATGTGTATGATGTAGACGTCTGTAGATGCAGTAAATTCTTACAAGTGACCTACCACTGAGCCATGTAGTATGAGTTTGATACCTTTGTGTGTGTTCTGTTCCATGAGACAGGTGTTATGCCCTGTGTGTAGTGTGCAAACCATACCCCCGCCCCTTTGGCATTGTACTCTTCTCTTGTCCAAATGGCCTTTTTCCATATTTCCAGATTCACATGCATGGGTGAGTTTGGGCATCATGCAAAATGTGACATAGTAGCTTGAGATGGAGCATTGTTGTCCTCAACTACTGCTCTGACATTTGTTCAAATGCCAGTTTTCTATACAGACACCCTTGCACCTTGATACCATGATGCCTGCATTGCAGATGTGATTGTCTGTGTTCAATACTGTCACCTTTTCTGCATATGGCATACCAATGTTGTCAATTAGCTATTTCTATGTGTGGCGAACAAAGGTGTACACACCAGTAGTTGTTAATAAATTATAGTGTAAATTGATTGTCCTGTTTGCACACTAATAGTTGCACCTATATGGTGGGCTTAATCGGTGTAGCAGCCTCAGATGTACATATGGCAAAATATGTGTGCCAATGCAAATATGCAATCTATTACACGGTGGAACAACCACAGTATGGCCCAATGTGAAGTCCTTCCAGCTGCTTAAAGAGCCAAAGGAGTTGTTGTACACCACCTTGTGAATACAGAGCAGGCACTGCTATACAGGAGCATCACTGTAAATGCCACTCAAGCGTCACTAGGGGCTTGTACAGTGGTCCTTATGTGTTGGAGATGTGTTTTGTAAGTTTGCTGTGATGCATGTTGCATGTGTGATGCTGACTGTTGTTCCCTGTGTCCCAATTCATGTGTGGGGAGTGTTTGTGTATAGTTTGCACCATGTGTGTTGTAGGTGTTAAGTGACAGCTGTTTGCTTATCTACTAGCAGGTCATTGCCATATTGTCCATCTTGGAAGTGTTGGTTGATGGTGGAATGCTGGAAGATGTAGGCATCATGCACACTTCCAGCATACTTGCCTAGCACGTTTGTGAATGGTCCCTTGTGGTCCACAATGTCCTGCACGTTGATGGAATGTGTGTGCTTCCTGTTCCTGTACAGGTATTGGGTGTCACCAGGAGGGACAATTAGCACATGCATGCAGTCCATGGCACCCAGCACATGTGGGAAGCCTGCAACTGCATAAAATCCCTGGTTAGTCTCCTGCTGCAGTTGCTGGGTGTTGGGGAACAGGATATGGCGAGGATTGAGGCTAATTATGGCATCCAACACCTTTGGCAGTAGGGCTGAGAGGAAGGGCTGGGACAATCTATCCATTTATGCCAAAGTTGGAAGGTGCCAGAGGCCAGCATGTGCAGTACAGCCAGAAGCTTGGTGATGGATGGTATGTTGGCTGACCTATACATCCTGTGTGTGATATCTGGTACTACATCATGTAGCAGCTGCACAACATGACGTGGTGGACTCTGGCTTCAGCCTGTAGTACCTGATGACATTTTTCTATCTTTGGTCAAGGACGAATATCCGATAGATGTGCTCTCTCCTCCAGTTGTTGTAGTGGTGATAACAGTCCATGTTTCTGCCTAATGTGTGTATTCCATTTATACCTGTGCCTTTGCACCATTTTAACACCTGGTCTGACCAGGCATTATTTTCACGCCACTAATGGGTATTTGCCCGTTTTTTCCAATTTGCGTGCAATTTTTCACCATGCTTGTAAATATGTAGGTGGGTGGCATGTGCCATTTTTTAGTAGGGAACGCCTACCCTGCATATCATTTTGGTAAAACGATGCACGGTTTGGCGGCGCTACTGAAAAATGGCACAAGGCCCAGTAAAGTGGTGCTAAACAGGTCTAGCACCAGTTAGTAAATAAAATGCTACTTTTTTGGTGCAGTTGCACCAACAATTGTGGCACAAATGCGGCACTAACTCCTTGTAAATCTGGGTCATAGTGTATTTGCAATTGTTTGACTTTTAAACATTTTTTGGTGCCCCGATAGTACCACAGTACTTTGTATTTTTTTAAATATATATAAACTTATAAATATTTTCCCTACCTATTGCAATAGGTATGGGAAAAGTACCAGACCTAATACCAAGAATCAAAGGCGTAACGCAGACCACAGGGCAAATTGAGCTGAAAACAACATCTCTGCTATTAACTTTTGTAAAGCCAGCCACTAGTCAATCAGCTAACGACTTGTCATCGCTATACACCTCTGTAGTACCACAGTACTACCATGGCCATAAATGTATGTTAATTAAAAACACTTAAAGTGAAGAAAACACTTACCATACTTACTTGCAGTGCCCCCAAAAAATCATCTATGCACCATAATATATAATCCGTACAAATAAAATCTGACAGAAGGTCCTTGCGCTACACGAAATAGATAAGTCTACATGAAATGCATTGGATTTTACACCTGTTTTGGGACTCCCCTTTTTTCTTTGATCCCCTTGATAAAATGCCCTCAGACTTTTGAGACTCCAAGAATGAAACAGGGACAGTTGGTCTGCAATGTTTTGAGGACATTTGTTAAACTGGTGCAAAGTTATTAAAGAACAAAAATCAGTACTGGGACTGACATGACTGCAACTCCCTAGAGGCACTGTTTCTATAACTCCAAACATCAGACCAATATTCTCTTCTCCAAATATTTCTGTTTGCTATCTCCCAATTGAAGTGTACTCACCTGAGAGGATACCATATGAATAGTGTGTGTAGTACAGGGACTGGCCTGACTACAACTCCCAGGAGGCCCTGTTCCTGTAACTCCAAACACCAGCACAGTGGTCGCTTGCCCAAATACACCTGTTTGGTAACTCTGAAATGAAGTTCACTCACGTGGGGAGATATCATTTGTATAGTGTGTGTAATACAGGGAGTGACATGACTGCTAAGGCCAGGAGGCTCTGTTAATGTTACTCCACTCACCAGCCCTGTGTTCAATTCTCCAAATACCATTGTTTGGTAACCCACACATGACGTGTACTCACCTGGGGGTGGGGATTACATTTGTATAGTGTTTATAATACAGTGTCTGACATGACTGCTAAGTACAGGAGGTCTTGGATCTGTAACTTCACACACCAGACCAGAGTTCACTTGTCCAAATCTATTAGCGAACTCTCAAAGGGAGTTTTCTCACCTGGGAGGAAACCATTTGTATAGTTGTGGGAAGTAGAGGGAGTGACCTGAATGTAAAGTCCAATATGTCCTGTTTCTCTAACTCTAACCTCCATCACAGTGGCCACTTGCCCAAATCCATCTGTTAGTGACCTCTCAAATGAATTTTTCTCACCTGCGAGGATACCACTTGTCAACTGGTGGGAAGTAGGGAAGTGACCTGACTGCAACTCCCAGGAGGCCCTGTTTCAGTAACTTCAACCACCAGTCCAGTGTCCACTTGCATAAATACATCTGTTTGGTAACTTTCAAATGAAGTTTACTCCCCTGGGAGGATAACATTTGTCAAGTGTGTTTTGTATAGAGAGTGACATGACTGCGACTCCCAGGAGGCACTGTTTCTCCAACTCCAACCACCAGCCAGTACTCACTTGCCTAACTACACTTGTTTGGTAACTTTCAAATGAAGTTTACTCGTCTGATAGAATAACAGTTGTCAAGTGTGTGTAGTATAGAGGGTGACATGACTGCAACTCCCAGGGGGCATTGTTTCTCCGACTCCAACCACCTGCCCAATGTTCACTTACCTAAATACACCTGTTTGTCAACTCTCAAATGAAGTATACTCACCTGGGAGTGATCATCTGTTTGTTAACTCTCAATGGAATATACTCACCTGGGAGTGATCAAGCACAGATCATGCCCAAAACCAGACATATCTGTCAAAATAGATACATCTTGCTTTGCTTTGCTAACCCAATAAATATTTGAGGACAGAAATTACACCTTACCCAGTGTGCAGATCAATGATCCCTAAGGCCTGCAAAAGCAGAGTGGTATTGGCAGCAGGTACATTCACACTGCACTGACCACTGACCACATGATCACTCCAGTCACATATAAAACTAAGGGGGTTATTACAACTTTGGAGGAGGTGTTAATCCGTCCCAAAAGTGACGGTAAAGTGACGGATATACCACCAGCCGTATTAGGAGTCCATTATATCCTATGGAACTCGTAATACGGCTGGTGGTATATCCATCACTTTACCGTCACTTTTGGGACGGATTAACACCTCCTCCAAAGTTGTAATAACCCCCTAAGTCTTGAGTCTGCCTGCATCACAATCAACTAGGCCTCCAAATAGCCAAAAGCCATATCTTGCCACTGTTTTGCCTGTAGTTGTTGCAAGATGGCATTCTCAGGCCATCCTCCCAAGTGCTAATGACCTGAACATTTCAGCAGCTGCTTGACTTAAATGAGATTGGCATGCTTCACAAATGTCATGTCAGTACAACAAATACCATGGGTACTTGCCACAATAGGATTAACTGCAACTTACCTTTGTACAAGGTCCCTGCTTAGGTTAACATTAAACTGTTGGAGGTAGATGTCACAATACAACCAGTGACATTGTGTGTTTCACATCAACAGGTTGAGCTGACACTTGACACACATAGAGGACACAGAAGAGACTGACACTACCCCCCTGGATGAAGCCCTTAGTGAAGAAGACACTGCTGGGTGGCTGGACGTGGAGGATGGTTCTGGCCCATCTGGGCAACCTGGTCAGACAACAACAGTGAGTCTCACTATAGCCACATCAACACCTTCCAACCCAGGTACCTCAATATCACAAGCACCATTCTCCCCCCAACTTTTGTCCATGGCACAGTCTCTATCATCTCATGGCCCCCAGTCCTGGATCCTGAGTTGAAGTACAACACTTCTGACAGTGAGGTTCCAGGACCCAGTTGGAGAGGGCACCATGTGGCAAGGGCACAGGCCCATGGGGGTAGGGTGTTTGGGAGGGATGCTGTGGGCCAGCAGGTTGAGGCCACTGGGACTGCTCCTGGCCGGGACACCATCAGTCACATTTTGGGGGTCTATAAGACATCCCAGGGCATGATGGACCAGGTGTTGACCGAACTCCAAGAATTTAAGCAGCTACAGAGGGACATGCACAAAGAGATGTGAGAACAGATGGTGGCCCACAATACCAACATGGCCTCCCTAACAGGGGTGCTGAGGTACATTCACACCACCCTAAGCAGGGCTTTTCAACAACAGTCTACCCCTTCCTTAAGCCCATCAATACCAGGCACATCTACATCAGTGCCAGCCACAGGAAGGAAGACTCTGCCAGAGGACAAGCAGACCCAGACTCCCCTGTTTCTGTAGCAGCAGATGCCCCACTATGCAAGCGGGACATCCAGTGAAAAATCCAGGAGGTGTGGAAAGCAACACACCCAGCACTGCTATCAAATTACATCTTTCTAAAAGACCTCCTTTGTGTGCCACTTATTCACTCTGTTGACTGTTCCTCAACCACCTTCCAGTTCCAATGGAAGGAGTATTCTGGACTTTGGACTCCCAATGGTGTGGTTTCTACTCCAGTAATTTCATTTACCATCACAGACTCCTTCCCCTTACTTTTTTGTTTTTCATGTCCCAAATTTATTTTCTGCATTACCATTGTAATAAATTCACCCATCACAAACTCATTGTCTGCTTGCTTGATTTTCAACGTTTTGCTATGTTGAGATGTGAGACATTGTGAACCATATGATGAAGACACAAGCTACTTGTGCAAGGAGGGATAAGTTACTGTTGCACAGTGCCCAGCTCGGGAGTACAACCGTTATACACAAACACATCAGTACTACTGTCTGGTCAAACCAAAAATTTAATTTCATTGTACAGCACATAGGCTATCAATATGCTGGGACTTTTAGAAACAAGAATGTGTGACTCATACTGAGTTCAAGTACATATTTCAAGGTACGGATCCCCCAGACCATGAAAGAAAGGGATTTGTCAGACATTGTCCTGCAAAATAGGGAAACATTAAAGTGGTTGATGTCACTAGCTTGAGCCTTTTCACTTACCACACCAAAGAAATCCAACATCACATAATCCAAGAGACAGACAGATGGCAGTACTGCATTCCCTGTTTATATGTCTATCATAATCCAATGCTCTTGAATCTGGTGCTGACACAAACATGTGAAGAAATAGCTGAGAGGTTTAATACCTGTTTGAAGGCTATAGCTGGCTGAATAAGCTCAAACTGTCTAAAACAAAATTCAGATAAATCTGAAGTGCTTATTTTTGGTTAAGACCCCACTTTCTGGGGCCACTCTTGGTGGCTCCTAGATTTGGGATCACCTCCAACCTGACCTCTAAAGTAAGGAACCTTGGGATCTTCTTCAATACTGATTTATATTTCAAGGAGCAGGTTAACAAGCTCTCATCCCCTTGTTTCTTTTGAGTGAAGCCCATAAAGAAAGTGTTTCCTTACATTCCCTTTGAGCACTAAAAACCTGTAATGATGGCTGGGGTCATATCTAAGATTGATTACTGTAATGCTCTATACATGGGAGCACGGCAAACAGTATTTTAAAAACTACACATACTGCAAAATGCAGCTGCATGTCTTCTTAAGAAAGTGTCAAAGTTTATGTCAGCAGCAAATGCTCTGAAAGACCCCCACTGGTTCCCAATAAAAAAAGCAGGTGGGTTTTTAAGCACTGTGCGTGGCTCACAAAGTACTATACTGTGTACTGTGCTTAACCTGGTTACCTAGAAAAGAGAATCAAATGGTACAACACAGCTCAACATTTGAGATCTTCAACATCCTACCTGGTATCAGTTAGCAAGAGAAATAAAGTGTCATGGGGTGGCCGTGGTTTTGTCTACACGGCTAGTCAGCTATGGAAAATGGAATAACATGCCAATTCATCTTAGAAATCTATTGAATTATCAGATATTCTGCAAGCTTTTGAAAACCTGGTTATACACATACTCTTCTTATTAAATTGTTCTAGTAGGTCTTAATGTAAGGGTGATTTGTATACTCTTATACTGGTCCCCTTGTAAAATCTTTTTTTATGTGAGTTAAGATCATTCTTGAGGATGCTGTTACATTTGTGCAAGATCTTTTTTAGCACTAAGACATCCTTGGGTATTTGTGCCCTTTATAAGTTCTGCTTCATTCATTCATTCATTCATTCATTCATATATCAGTGTTGTGGCACAGGCACTGTGCCATGCAATAATGACACACATCTACATCTATACTAGTGTTTAATCAATGTGAAGATAGAATGACTTGGTCAAAAGCTAGGACTACATATCTTATAACAACATGATGACACAAATTATGCATCAGGCCTACCACAAGACACAAAACAAGTCCGATATGCACTATACCTCCACCCAAACACTGTGCAAACTCTCTTGGTACAGGTCTCATGCATCCAAACTCCGCAACCTACATTACCTGGAACAATCCATGACCACTTTGTATGTACAAACAGCATCAGATACCTGCCAATGTTACAACTCTGAAATGCCCACATGAAGATGACATGGTGAAGGTACATGTACAAAAAACAAAACAAGGAGTATAGACTGGAAACCATACCTATGGCACAAGTCACACAGCAAGCAGCTGGAAGACAAAGTACATTGCAAGGAAAATGACAAAAACAAAGCAACATCATGAAGGTGGGGATGTGTCAAAAGTTATCTTATCAAGCAGCCTTTGGCTGAATATTGCAGATTATCAGCTCCTTAGCTCTTTCCATAACAGTCAACTCCACACATTCTCACAACTACAGTTCATTATACAGTCATGACATCTCATGACATCTTCCCGCAAGTCAGCTCCTTCCTCTTCACCACTGTCATCCTCACTTGGCATTTCAGGAGTCTCATCCGGTGACAGTGCAGGCTCCCTTTCCTTTGGGATGTACGGGATATTCTTCCACAAGAGGATGTTGTCGAGCATGCAGCATGCCACAGTGATCTGACTCACTTTCCCGGGTGAGTAGAGGAGGGCTCCAATGGTCCGGTGAAGACAGCAAAATCTCGCCTTCAGGAGCCCAAATGCCTGCTCCACTGGCCTCCATATTCTTCCATGGGCCTCATTGAAGCAGACTTTCCATGACGTAGTTAGATTCCTCAGTGGCTTCAATAACCAAGGATGGTTTGGATGTGCTAAGTCTCACAGACGTGCAGCAGTGAGTCACTCACTTCATGATTGTAGCACCTGACATAGCTCACACACAATCAGAACAGACATGACATACCAACCAGCCACACCCTCTCTGGGTGCAGTTGTGACATCGGCTGGGGTATGGTGTTGTTACGCATAATGAAGGAATCATGGGATGAACCAGGATAACGGAAACAGATGTTTGAAATGTAGAGAACTGCCAGACAACTTGCACATTGATAGAATGGAAGTTCTTTCTGTTGTGATAGACTTGTTCAGTGGTCTGCAGTGGCACCAATCCAACATGTGTGCCATCAGTGACCCCCACCACATGTGGGAGGAAGCCAAAACCATAGAACTCAGCCTTTACAGTGGCTAAATCCTAAGATTGGGGAATCTGATATAGCTGTCAATGTGTTTCAACATTGCTGAGAGGAAATCCTTCAACACCAGACTGAACATAGGTTGGGACATACCAGCAGATAGGGCCACTATATGCTGGATGGACCCTATGGCTAAGAAGTGCAATACTGACATGACTCGTACAAGGGGTTGTATTCAGGTTGGATAACTAATAGATGGCATCAGATCTGGCTCCAACTAATGGCATAAATCCACTAACTTTTGCCTATCCAGGCAGTAGTACATGATGATATGGCATTATTCCATGGTCTGAAGGTCTGCCAGTGGATGGTTGTTAGAAATGGGGTCTTTGGTTGGCAGTCAGGTTACCCCCTGTCCAAGCAAGGACCCTCACTCTAGTTAGGGTAAAGGAGAATCACACTGAGTTAACCCCCACTCACCCTCTTGGTAGCTTGGCACGAGCAGGTAGGCTTAACTTCAGAGACCACGTGTAAAGTATTTGTACCAACACACACAGTAATATAGTAAAAACAACACACAATGACTCAACACAGGTTTCGAACAATAGCCAATATTTATCTAAACAACACAAGACCAAAACGTCAAAAATTCGACATACTCAAGTCAAGTTATGAATTTTTCAAGATTAAACTCAAAAATAGCGCTTAGAAACACAAAATGCTTTGATGAGGTGACAACACGGCATTGTGACGGAGTCGTTCCCAACAATCCAACACCAATGGCGCTAGGCAAGGAGTCACACAGATCACCAGGTACAGTACCTTAGTAAACTATGAGAACAAGTCGGTGTGAGAAGTCCGGGTTTGCGGCATCACTGGATCCGAGGTGGAATCGGTTCCGGTGCTGCTGGGTGAAGGAGCGGAGGTGTCATGAAGAGGTGTCGGGTCCCTGCTGTGGAGCGGTGGAAGTGAGGCGGCGTCGGTGTGAAGCATTGAATCCGCACACTTTGGGCGGAGTCAGTCACGGCATGGTGCGGCGACTTCAACTGAGTCACAGACTTTGGCGGGTCTGCAGTGATGTTGGGCCTGCAAGGGTCATCGCACTCCAGCGAGGACCACAGAGTCAGTTGCATGCGGTGTCACAGTATTTGGCAGCGGCGTCGGTCCAGAGTCGTCCGAAGTTGGTTTTCTTGGATTTTCATCAGCTTCTCCTTTCAAGGGCCCAGGGACTGGATAGGGCACCATGTCAGGGCAGGAGTCTCAGCAGAGAGTCCAGGGGCTGTTAGGGGAAGTCTTTGATGGCCCTGAGACTTCAGAACAGGGGGCAAGCTCAGTCCAGCCCTCAGAGATTCTTCTAAAGGCAGGAATATACCACAAAGTCCAGCCTTTGTCCCCTTCCACAGGCAGAAGCAGCAACTGCAGGATAGCTTCACAAATCACAGTCTCAGGCAGGGCAGCACTTCTCCTCAGCTCTTCAGCTCTTCTCCTTGGCCGAGGTTCCTCTTGATTCCAGAAGTGATCTAATTTTCAGGGGGCTTGGGGGCTCAACTTATACCCCTTTCTACCTTTGAAGTAGGCCTACTTCAAAGGAAAGTCTCTCTGGTTTGTGAGATCCTGCCTTGCCCAGGCCAGGCCCTAGAGACACACCATGGGGTTGGAGACTGCATTGTGTGAGGGCAGGTACAGCCCTTTCAGGTGTAAGTGACCACTCCTCCTGTTCCTCCTAGCACAGATGACCCATGAGGATGTGCAGGCTGCACCCCAGCTCCCTTTCTGCCACTGTCTAGAGAGAGGTGCAAAAAGCCCAACTGTCAAACTGACCCACACAGGGAATCCACAAACAGGCAGAGTCACAGAACGGTTTAAGCAAGAAAATGCCTACTTTCCAAAAATAGCATTTTCAAACACAGAATCTGAAAACCCACTTCACTAATATATGTGTTTATAAATTGTGAGTTCAAAGACCCCAAACTCCAAATATCTATCTGCTCCCAAAGGGAATCTGCGCTGTAATAATATTTAAAGGCAACCCCCATGTTAACCTATGAGAGGGATAGGCCTTTCAACAGTGAATACCGAATTTGGCAGTATTTCACGGTTAGGACATGTAAACCACATAAGTACATGTCTCACCTTTAACACACAGTGCACCCTGCCCATGGGGCTACCTAGGGCCTAACTTAGGGGTGCTTTACATGTATAAAATGTGAAGGTTTGGGCCTGGCAAGTGGGTAGACTTGCCAAGTAAAATTGGCAGTTTAAAACTGCATACACAGACACGCAGTGGCAGGTCTGAGCCATGTTTACAGGGCTACCCATGTGGGTGGCACAACCAGTGCTGCAGTGCTTAATTTGTAAATAAAAAGGTGCTGGTGCCCAAAGCTCTCCTCTTAAACATGCGGCTGCTGCAAATAAATGTGGGAACACGGAATTCTGAGGCAGGGTAATCCTGAAGTCATATCGGGCCTCTTCAATCCATTTAAAGCCACTCCCTGACACTTCAGCTCACCTTTGCAGCTTTCTGCTTTCTCCCTTTGTGACGCTTTTTCGTTTTTCTCATCCTCCGACTTTCCCATGTGAGTCTTTCGCTCACAGAAAATGCTTGAGGCAGAAGAATAAGCACCGGCCCTCAAAAACAAGTGCCGGTGCTCAGCACTGGAAACAACAAGCAAAAATTAAGCACTGCAGTACTGCAGGCCCATTATTAGTATTTGATTTACAGGCCCTGAGCACCTCTTGTGCACTGTACTAGGGACTTACTAGTAAATCAAATATGCCAATAATGGAAAGCCAATTACACATACATTTTACATAGGAGCACTTGCACTTTAGCACTGGACAGCAGTGGTAAAGTGTCCAGAGTATCAAAAACAGCAAAAACAGAGTCCAGCACACATCAACAACCTGAAAAACAGAGGCAAAAAGCTACGGGAGACCAAACCAAGGATGCCAAGTCTAACAATAGTAGACAGGCTGTTGTCACATCCTCCCTCTCCCAGGGTACCTATGTGTGTCAAGACATGAGTTGTGACCTTAATCAGAATGTCCACAGCAACATATATGATGCCAGTGATATCATGTAAGAAAGCATTTCTGACTGGATAGACATGACACCAAGTGCACGTCACAGCTGCCAGCTACACAAGGGTCACATGTGACCCCTATGATTTTCAACACGTGTCAAAAACATGGATTTGGACAAAACTCATAGATGTGCAACACAATTACCCCTCGAAATATGACTGTATATTTGGACCACCAAACTGACCTCTGGCAGTGGTGCACCGTGCACCGATGTAAATTGCCATCTGTGCCCTGCAACATACTACAATGGTGGTTGAGTAGAATTACCTACATGGAAAATGATGTTTTTGATGCAATAAATCAGGTATTCTAGGTGTGACAGCAGTTTAGAAAGCCCAATACAGCATTTCAGGCTGCCAACATGGCTTGACCTACACTACTTGACATTAGAAACTACATGCAAGCTCTGGCGGAAGTCGTCATGGAGGTAGGCAGTTGCGACGGGCACAGCCATAGGCTAACATTGTTGCCAGTGGCAGACATCGCCCAATGTCTATGTCCACAGCCGGTGATGATCACGTAGGTGACAGGCGTGATCTCCATGTTGTGTACATTCACTTACTTGACTCCTAACACTGCTGCAAGCAACCCCTCCATGACCTGAGCTGTTGTATGCTGCCTCGGGCAGTAATCATGCCACATACAGTAGATGATAGGGCCCCTACCTTCTCTCCAGAGGAGCTGGAGAGGCTTTGCAATGAGGCCATACCCCTGTATAGGGGTGCAGCTACAGATTAATACTTTCCCTTGGTAAGTAGGAAATGTCCATTGACATGATTTAGGCGCCCATCACTGTTGCCAACATTCCTTGTGCCTACATATCAGCATGTTTCCCTTTCTCTTTTGGAAAACATTTTTCAGTCTCTTTTTTTTGCATGGTCTACATGTGTTGATGGGATAATTTCTGTATTCCCTGTGAATAGGGCATTTCCAATGGGGCTGCATTTAATGTGGTGCCAAATACTGGAGTGTGTCACCATTGATTATTGGCTGACACGTACCCTCACCCATCATAGCATGAGGTTTCGCATGTACAACTGAAGTAGCAATAAGGGACACAACACATATCACTAGATATTGTAGCCAGAATGAGATAATAAAAAGTTGAAAACCCACTTTTATGTCCAAGTATGAGATTTTGAGCTTGCAACTTGTTATGATTTGTAATATGAAATTAGTACTCTGAGTCAAGATGATGAATCCAAGCATATTTATTGGTGCCCATTTGGCCGGAAGATCAAGGACATTTGTTGATGTCCTTTTTGGACAAAGATTTGTAGACTTTTGAACCGACAGCTGACCCGTGTTTTGCCCCCTAGGGTGGATTCACCTGGGGCTTTTTCAAGGCTGTAAAATATGTGTAATGGTGAAATCATTAATGAGAGTAATCTCTGAGCGAGTAAATTTAGTTGTGCATGTGCTGCAATGTGGTGTGGATAGAAAAGATACCTGAATGTACCCCGTGCGTTGAATATAGTTGTAAAATAGGAAGAAAAAGATAAATCGCTTAGCCTGTGGAAGAAAGTATCAAAAAGATCCAAGACAGATATTTGTGACCTGAATTTCAATTGATGTTGTCAATGATTCATCCATGTTACGGTAAGAATGCGATTAGTAATATTCTTTACTAAGATGTTAGTAGTTCATGTGCATATATGTTTGCAGCCTCGTTAGCAGAACTGATTAATTTCAGTGGACCAATGCTTTCCTGGAAGACATTCATAGTGCCATGTCTGGCCTACAGAGATCTTTTCAGGCTCTGGCCTCCTCACTGATGGCATCCAGTCAAGCCCCACCTTCCGTATCCATTTCACCTTCCTCTTCCCAATCCAAATCCCACACTCCTCTACCTATTCCAAGCACACAGACAGATGTGCACACACCCACCTCAACACACAAAAGCAGCATACATAAACACAAACACCACAAAACACACTGACACATAGGCACTCAACAGACACTGTCAGAGGCACCAGATCCTCGGGGTCTGCGCACGTTCCCAACACGTCCACCACTGAACAGCTCCAAGACTCTGATAGATAAATCACAGAGGCTAAGAGAGTTCAAGAGGGTAAGAGGGGATTAGGAAGGGAAACAGCTGGGAAGGAGACCTGTAGTAAGAAAAAGGTTAGAACACACAATATGAAAAGTATATCTCCTGAAATCAATACTATACTATGATTCTAAGCATAGTCATTCTGAAAACATGAACAATCTAAGAATTAAGTTTAAAATGACTAAGTTCCAAGATGGCCGGATACCTGTAAGGGAATCAAAATGGATTAAATGAAAACTTTCTTATTCAAGTACTTTCCTTTACATGAGAATCAGAAAAACATTCTGACTAAATTTTAAACCAGTCATATAAATCCTTTTTTGAGAATGCATACTAGAACCATACAATATTGCATCTAGAAACTCTGATCTTCTGTGTACTCTTAAAATGTTTCAACACAAATTGCGCATATTGTAGATTTATATATATATATATATATATATATATATATAGTAAACACCATAAAAGGAATGTGCACCATGAATAACACAATATGGATTCAGGAAAACAAATCACATAACTTGTCAACTCGAATATTACATGATAAATATCTTAGAAAAGTGGCATACAATAAACAACATGAATTAAACTCGAGGAGAGAATCGTGCGTCTTGCCGATTCGAGTGTCACCATGTAAAATGCCAAGAAATGATAGCACGCAATGAATATCAAAGTCAAATCATCATTAAACGAATCGCGCGTCTTGACGATTCGTAAACCACAATGTAAATGCCAAGAAATAACAGCTCACAATGAACAACAAGATCAAAGTACAATGAAACGAATCGCACGTCTTTTGCCGATTCTTAAACCACCATGTAAATGTCAAGAAATGGTAGCACGCAATGAACAACAAAGTTAAAACACCATAAAACAAATTGCGCGTCTTGCCGATTCTTAAACCACCATGCAAATGTCAAGAAATGGTAGGGTGCAATGAATAACAAGATTAAATTATCATGAAACGAATTGCGCGTCTTGCCGATTCGCAAGTCACCCTGCAAATGTCACAAACACTCAAGCGCATATTTCACACGCGCAAAGTACTCTGTCAAATCATAAAAGAATTAGGCCCAAAAACATGAGAGTTCTCGATAACGGCTTCGGGAGGCCAGCCAAACCACCGTCTTACCGCCCAGAACAAGGATCTCCAAATGAAGAATGAAAGTCAGATGTCTGGAAGATCAAATAGGCCACTGGGACATGAGCTCAGGAAGTAGCTGCTGCTCTGCACCGGGACCTCTGAATAGTGAGCACTTGGAGCTGGGCTGGCTCCTTTTTATAGAGTCTTGGCCCAGCCCACAACCACATCCAGGCATGTTGCAGGGAAAGTCTCTAGAAGGCCCTGGAAACACACTCTGAAAGCCTGCAGCAATACATTACAAATGAACAGCATTTGTAAGCACATTAAAAATAGGTCTTCAGGATGGAATTCTGCAATGCAAAAGGTTAAACAACATATCAGCACAATGCATAAATTACGTTGTTTTGAGAGTGCTGGCTTTTTGCATTTGCAGTCACCAATAGAGCACGCACTGCCCTGGTGTTGACAGACACTGACACACACATTAGCCACCACTTTCCCAGACACCCTCACCATGCCCACCGGCCCACACACCGCATCAAGCATACCCAGAGGCACCACCACAACAGTTAGTGACACACCCACCACACCCACCATGCCTGCAAGCACTGACCCAACAAACACACACATCCATCATACCTACAGACACCACCACAACAGGCACACAAACATATCCACCATATCTAACATACCCATAGACACTATCCCAACAGACACCCATGCATCTACCACTCCCACATCACCCAGCATCTCCCCTCCCAGCCCCAAGAATGGAGTCAAGAATGATCATCTTATTGGGAACAGAAGTCCCTTTAGGACATAACTCTGATGCAGAACTGCATGTACATCTATGCTTTCATGTGAGGGAGTTTGGTGAATATCTAAAGATTAAGTTGTGACAATGAATCTACTTGTTATAATTCCCAAAAAGAGGAGATGGTATTGGAGTATAGTGTGGTTTATATATATTTGTTTGAACAACTGGGTATTGAATGAGAGCTATCATATTGTTTTATCTTTACAGTACCTTAACTTTGGAATAGTGAACATAATCAGTCTACTAAAAAGATCATGTATTGATGTTGCACACAAGAATGTTTACAAAATGAGTGCATTGCACTTTATGTCACATAAAGCTTCCCACCATGAGTATTGCTGAACCTGAACAACAGGCAGATTGCCCACATTGCATTAATCACTATCTATAGGAGAAGATCAGTTATGGTCCTAGCACTTTAAAATGTATGTGACAATCTTTTATTGAAAAAAAGTTATTTACTTCTTTGAGGTAATCCAAGATCCTTATAGGAAACATATTACACCGAGAGGGTGTGGGATCCTAGAGAATCCTAGGTTGAAATAGTAGAATCTTGTTTCTCTACCTAGAAATGTCACAAAACATGTTGCACATATGATTGTCTACAATAGATGCTCCATGCACTTTACTTCAGATAAATCCCTAGGGTGTAACTATTTTGGAACTCGTTGATGAAGCAGTTGGTCCCATGAGCATTAGTACTTTACAGTGAATGTAATGATTTTAATGCAAGGATTCCATTTCCTCTCTGGGATGACTCTACCTCTCTCATAGGAGTAATTTTGCACTTTAATTTTGGACTAACTCCTACTTCCTGAGGCAACATTTGTCACCGTGGTATCTTTCAACAGTAGCCCTTTATGAGTTTAAGAAACACTTGGCATTTTATAACTTATAACTTTGTTTATAACTTTGTTATAACTCTAACTTTGCTTACACTTTCCATACATTAGAATAGTTGCACCATAATCATAGACTACTGTACATATATTCTATGAATATGAAAAAATTTTATTAGTATGTCAGAAGAACCAAATCCCTTCCCCTTTTCTTATCCTCATTCTATACAGAACTCTTTAAGCCGAGAGTACTGGATAAATGCATATGATGACGAATCACACTATACAACAAACCTTTAGCACTTTACTCATGAACATGATCTCCTTTCTGTAACAGAAGCGGGTGATTAATAAAATGGGATAGTGCAATGATCATAATAGAGCACACCGGACTTTAAAATCTTGGAGAATAGCCCCCTCTTATGAGTGGAATACACATTTGTGAACATTAAGTCAATTGACTTATTTGAAAAAACCATTGTAACACTCAAGACTCAAGGCACTCCCTCAATCAGTACAATTAGATTTTTAAATTAACATCATAAATGCCTGCCATAATGTTATACCTTTGTCAACTTCACTTGTAATAAGAATGTTCCTTTTTTTCAAGTCATGTACTTTACCATTATTCCTTAATAATTTCTGGGACTACATGAAACTTGGGAAAGGAACCAAGGACAATGATCCATTTGTTTCAAAATGGTGACTAAAATGTGACATGGCTGATATAGATTGATGCATGCTCTAGTTTTTTAAAGTAAAAGGCAATGATGGACTGTATTGGTTGGGGGAACTCTCTTGGCGATAGGACTCCATGGTGCAGTTGAAGGCAGTACGTTGAAATGCTTCAGCTGTTCTTTTCCTATGGCAGAAGGGATATCTGGCCTTGTGGAGCACTTGTCTGCTACAGCTTTCATCTTTGTTCCGCTGAGGATTTCCGACTTCCAAAAAACAGACTGGAGCCTGATCTAGAGTTTGGTGGATGGGGTTACTCTGTCACAAATGTGACGGATATGCCGTCTGCCATATTATGATTCCATTATATCCTAAGGACATCGTCATACAGCAGATGGGATATCTGTCATGTTTGTGATGAAGTAACCCGTCTGCCAAACTCTAAATAAGCCCCTAAGTCTGAATGTAGAATCTTCATTACAACTTCATCCAGCAGCTCCATGACAATGACGCCTGTTTCTCAGACACCCCCTGCAGCCTTTACCCATTGAACTTTGCCTTCTAAGACATTTTTCCATGAAATTTCTTCTAAACCCGGAGGCCCAATCCACTTCTTGTACGTGACCTGTTCTGAGAAAGAAGCCTCTTTCTAGTGTGGTTACCCCCATTTTTGGCCTGTTTGTCAGTGTTTCTCAGTGTTTTTTTTTACTGTCTCACTGGGATCCTGCTAGCCAGGACCCCAGTGCTCATAGTTTGTGGCCTATGTGTGTTGTAAGTATGCTTGGCTGTGTCACTGGAGCTCTGCTAACCAGAACTTCAGTGCTTATGCTCTCTCTCTGTTTACCAAATTTATCACTATAGTTTAGTGACTCCATATACCAATTCTAATTGGCACACTGGACCTCCCTTATAAGTCCCTAGTATATGGTACCTAGGAGCACAAGGCATTGGGGTTCTAGGAAATCCTTATGGGCTGCAGTATTTCTATTGCCACACATAAGGAGCTCACACAAACACTCCTTCAGGACTGCCACTGCAGCCTGAGTGAAATAGTGTGCACTCTATTTCACAGCCATTTTCACTGTACCAGGTAACTTATCAGTCACCTATATGTCTAACCTTCATTTACTATAGGCTAGGTGCAAAGTTATTGTGTGGGAGGGCATCCTTGCACTAGCAAAGGTGTCCCCACGTTGTCCAGGACCAATTTCCTGGATTTCGTGAGTGCGGGGACACCATTATAAGTGTGCACTGCATATATGTCAATACAGATATGTAGCTTCACAATGGTAACCCCGAATATGGCCATGTGAGGTGTCCTAGTTTGTGAAATTGACCTCCCAACACAAATCTGGTATTGGGGGGGCAATTCCATGCACCCTGGGGCTCCACCATGGATCCCCAGACCCCCAGTACTGCCAAACCAGCTCTCTGAGGTTTCCACTGCAGCCCCAGCTGCTGTCCCCTCACAGACAGGTTTCTGCCCTCCAGGGAACCGAGCAGCTCAATCCCAGGAAGGCAGAACAATGCATTTCCTTTAAGAGAGGGGTGTTACACCCTCTCCCATTGGAAATAGGTATTACAGGCATGGGAGGGGTATCCTACCAGAGCCTCTGGAAATGCTTTGAAGGGCACATACGGTGCCCTCCTTGCATAATCCATTCTACACCAGTTCAGGAACCCCCAGTCCCTGTTCTGGCATGAAACTGGACAAAGAAAAGGGGAGTAACAACTCCCCTGTCCATCACCACCCCAGTGGTGGTGCCCAGAGCTCCTCCAGAGTGTCCCTGGCATTAGCCATCTTGGATTCCAAGGTGTGTGGTTCCTCTGGGAGCCTCTGAGTGGCCAGTGCCAGCAGGTGACGTCAGAGACCCCTCCTGATAGGTGCATACCTGGGTAGGTAGCCAATCCCCCTCTCAGGGCTAGTTAGGGTCTCTCCTCTGGGTATTTCCTCAGATTCGGTTTGCAAGACTCCACCAGCACTTCTCTGCATCCTCTACTTCAGCTTCTGACCGTCGGATCAACTGCAGACTGCTCCAGGAACCTCTGTAACTGCAACAAAGTATCCAGGAAGGCTCCTGTGACCTGCAACTTCAGCTCTAGCCAGCAACTGCAACAGCTTCCAGGTTGTGCAGGCTCTGAGGACTGACTGTCTTCACCGTCCACCAGAGGAACTGAAGGAATCTCCCGTGGAGTGACAGAGTTACATCCCTGCTTCAGCAGGCACCTCTTTGCGATGATGACAGGTACTCTGGGACTCCTCTCCTTTCAATGAGCGTGATCCCTGGAACACAGGTTGTGGACTGAAGTGATCCTGACTGTCCAAAGGTCCAGCTGTCCAAATTTGGTTCCCATGGGTGACATTAACAGCCATTCTGAAAACAAATTTCAGAGGGTGAACAACACAAGTCAGTATGTAAAGATGGAAAGAACCCCACCATGAAAATACATCATCAATAAAAGTTATACAAAGGCTTACCTTGGATCACTTGAACTTGGCTTCTACACTGAAACACAGAATAAAATAAAAAATAAACCAAAGTCTATGCATATAGCTGAGCTAGCGATGCCTTAATAACTGTGATAGTAACAAAAACAGCAAGTCCTATTTCAGATACCCTTTTAAGAATGATTTCTTGCATTATCACTTTTCATTGTGTTTTGATTTTAGGAAATGTTTTCGTTCATTATTTTGTTTTGTTTCCTATCCATTGACATGTTCATCTTAGAATGTTTACACCATATCTGAGGATCTTTTCTACCCTGCAATGATTGTTTACATCCCAGTGTATGTGGCTGAGTTGCCAAAGATTCTGCACGGATCTGACCCAAAATGACAGCATCCAGACACTCTGAACACTGTGAACTACTGCCTATCCATTTATAAGCAAATGTTTGGTATCTAATGGATCCTTACTTCTTGTTTTATGATGTCACACTCAGGGGATTCTACAACTTCTATAACTCAAAGTGGCTGGTTTAGCAGTTGAGCTTCTACTGATGGATGAGATGGTAACAAAGAAGACTCCTTGCTCCACCTACCTGCTCCTGTCCTTGATGTGACATGATGAGGATGCAATATATATATAATATATATATATATATATATATATATATATATATATATATATATATATATATGTGTGTGTATATATATATAGACTACCTACATATATACATATATATATGTGTATATCTATATAAATACATACATATATGTATATATATATGTGTGTATGTGTATATATCTATCTATATATATATATATATATCTATACATATCTATATATATATATATACGTATATATATATATATATATATATATATATATATATATATACATATATATATATATATATATATATATATATATATATATATATATATATATATATATATATTACCTGTAGGTAGTTATAGTTAGGACCTGGTTTCCATCGAAAAAACACTTTTTGTTTTGCCAAGAACTTTGGCATTGTTTCATGAATCTTCTTGATATTTTCAAAATGATTGCAACAGTTGGTTCAGCTGCTGTCTTTAAAGTTTTGGAGTGATTCGTCAAGCAGGGTCCGAGAAAAAGGGGGGCCCAAAATGCATTTTCCCCATGCATTTTCCTATAGGGTCTTTAAACATGACTACAGCCCGAACCGTGAAACAGAATAACACCAATTTTGGCAAGAAGCTAAATCTTGGTACACAGATCATGCCTTCTGGTGTAAATCTGTTCTGTAGTTATATAAAAAGGAAAAAGAAATATAAATATACACGGGTGCAGTTCCTCCGCTGATCCAACAGTCCCCATGCTGCTATCTGATTGGCTGCAAACACTTCAACCAGGAAGTGTTGGCAGCTATTTTCGGACTCGAGTCCCCAAAACAAATGAAAATAAAAAGGAAAGGGGGCAGGGTAGTAATACCCTGAACCCTAGCCTTAATCCTGGAGTTCCCCTGGGTCCCTGCCAGGGCAAAAAAGTATTTTTTTAACATTTTCAGTGAAATTCACTGAGGCCCCCTTCCTAGGACAGTTAAAAGCCCCGGGACCACCACCTCCCCTGGTCAAAATAAAAATCACTGTGGGGGGGCCGTGCAGACTCCCTATGCCCCATGGACCAACACTTACCCGGAGCCAATTATATTTTATAAAAAGCGAGGGGGCTACGCAGCCCTCGTCCCGGACCATATACTGTCCTGGGGACCACCAGCTACCTAAGGCCAACCCGTGCCTATTAAAGGAGGGGGGCAGCCAAGCAAAAGCAAACACTAACCTTGCTTCCAGTAAGTGGGAGCCTGAAATTTGTCCCACTCGCTGGGAGCATAGTTTTCATCTGTTTCCCTGCCTGCTGTCATGCGGGCAGGAAAAATATTAAATATTGATCCCACACGCAGGGAGCTGCATATTTAGCAGCTCCTGGCATGCTGGAGCAATGCCGGCTTCAGCAGGAGGCTAGGAGCCAGCTGGGACCGCGGGGACCTTGAGGCTCCACCAACGGACTCCAAATTACATCTCCAGCAAAAAAAAGAAGCACTTACTTCTGTAAAGTACAAATCATCCTCATGTCTTACACAGGGCCTATGCAACGCAAGTGTGTTTTCCCTGAACTTCCACCTGATGAAGACGCTCGAGAAACAATCACAAAAGCAAAGTTACAGACACACAAGCTCACTGGAGACATTATCTGGGCATCCTTTACGCAGCTGTAGATTAGGAGATGTACTATATATTTACCCAACAAGGTAGCACAGACTAATTAGCCAGTGAAAAGTACTACAGTTGGGTAGACAATCTGCACAAAACAGTGGTTTCTTCTTCAATAAATACTCAGGGCAGGATTCATTTTGGCATGGTTCTCATTTCATAAAAATTAAACCTCAGCGAACTTACAGATCTAAACAAAGCAGGTGCCCAAGTTGAAGCTCCACTTTTGCAAAGTACTAATCATCCTAATTTCTTGAGCAAAGCCAGCACAAAGCAAGTGTGTTTTCTCTGCATGACCACCTTGAAAGGCTATCTGTAATCCTTGATGGAGGTGTTTGCATACTTGCCCTTTCAAGAGCAATATCTCATATAGTGACTGTGATGAGTGGTTTCTTTGTTGTCATCTGCTGCTGAGACCAGAGATCATGGTCTCCTTTTTATAAACTACAAGTATGTGAAAAGGCCTAGAAGCCCTGCCCATGTTGCCTCGTCCCATAGTGGTATGCTACGTCTTCCTGCCCCTTTCCCAGGATGATAGACAGCTTATTAAAAGCCCCCCCCGAGCGTGTCTCCCACCAATTTTGGAGATGCTTTCTTGATGCACAAGAATATAATCACATCTCTACCAAAGAAGCACTTTATGCAGGGCCTGGGGTTGGGTGATTATAAGTGGTAGGCTAAAGGGCCTGACAGCAGGCCAGGCCCTGTGGCCAACCCCTCAAGCCAACCCATGCCACGCATGGCCAAAGGTGTGAGGTTCAGTGCTTATAGGGGTTTGCCCCTGAGGCCCACCCCTGCCATGCACGGCCAAAGCCTGTGCGTGGCGCAGGGTTTGGTGCTTATAGGGGTTGGTCAGTGGGGCCTGGCTGCAGGCAAGGCCCTGCGGCCAAACCCCAGAGTGCACAACAGTGGTTGGTAATAGTGAAGTGATTAAAATAACTTAACATTGAAAAAAATAGAAATTCACTTCATAAAACAAAGGTCACAGGGACGTTATAGTTAGGCTCACATTTCAAATGTATTAAACCATAGAAATTCAGCAGTACTTATTCAAAGTAACTATAACTTGTGTCCTAAGGTAACTGTAACTCGCGCCCTTACCCTGCACTGCTAATTACCCCTATATTACATCAGTCATACAATATTCTATGGAATCATTGAAATTATCACTGCAACATTTACATTAAAATTATTGAAGAGGAAACTGTGCATGTCAGGGGCATAGGTTATAGTTACCTTAGGGCATGAGTTATAGTTACTTAAAATAACTCTAACTAAAGCTACTGAATTTCTATGGTATTGTACATTTGAAATGTGAGTCTGTTAGAAATTGGGTCTCTAGATGGCAGTGGTTTGCACCCTGTTTAAGTAGGGACCCTCACTTTAGTCAGGGTATGGGAGCCACAGAGCTAAGATATCTCTGCTCACCCACTTGTTAGCTTGGCACCAGCAGTCAGGCTCATCTCAGAGGCAATGTTTAAAGTATTTGTACACACACACACACACACACACAGTAACACACTGAAAACACCACAAACATGTTCCAGACTAGTTTATAAAATAGCAAATATTTATCTGAGTAAACCAAGACCAAAAAAACAAAAATTCAACATACACAAGTAAAGATATGAATTGTCAATCCCCCCAACAGGTGAACACCCTCTTTGCATATATTATGCCTAGCATAGGCATAATCTAGCGCAAAAGGTTGCAAAGAGGCGCAATGCATGCACACAAAAAAGCCAGACGGTATTGCACGAAACCCTTTGGCCTCAGCAGGGGTAATAAATAACGACTTCTAAAAGGTGCGTAAAAGACACAAAATAGTATAAAATGGGGCAAGGTCTGCAGGGACACCCCGTCACAACATGGCCTGATAGATTTTCCCACCATACTGACCTAACGGGAAACAGAGATTACTTCTAATGCTCCCCAAGCGAAAATGAGTAATTAGAGTACTATCTCTCAGATCATTTATTGCTAAAAGGTAGGGCTCAGGACCCGCCCCCATCTTTAACATAACAAAGTCCCTGACCAATTGTTTTTCTAGTTCCATCCCCTCTCTTTTAGTCCCCCAGATTTTTAAGAAATTCTCCTTGACCCAATATTTATCCCAGCTAGTCAGACCCTCAGGAGTGTTAAACAGGTCCGGCCGCCCCAATTCCTGAGCTACCTTTCTTATATACATCAGCCAGGGGATATATTTAACATTATCACAGGCCAAACAGTCCCTTAAGATCTCTCTATTAAAGGAGGCATATTCATTACTACAAATCGAAATCCATAACAAGAGGGGAGCCAGCTGAATAGTGTCTTGCACACACTCAAGATTCAGTTCTAAATGTAGGCAAAAACCAGAGGTACTTTGGCCAACACCCAATAATCTTCTACAAAAATGATTTTCTTCAACGAGGGGGGCTCGGGTATCCCTATCCCCCCAAAGTGCTGCACCGTACAAAAGGACAGGGAGGCATTTTCGCCTGTAGATTTCAAGCATGGGCTTAATTGGTTTACTTCCTACTCTGACAGCAAAATCAAACGTGGCACCAACTGAGGCATGGAAGAGTATAGTCCTCCTGGAAATACAGGGTTTCCATGAACCTTTATAATCAAAGATCACCCCTAAATATGGGAATTCATGTACCCTGCTAATAATTTGATAATTGACCTTTAGATCCCCCACCCTACTCAAAGGTCTACCACATACCATAAAATGCAATTTCTTATAGTTAATCTCTAGACCCAGGCCTGACATGTAAGAGGCATAAGCTCTAACTACTTTACGGAGGCCATTCATAGTGCTGGCCATAAGGACTGCATCATCCGCATACGTCAGCACAGGGACACTAGAGCCATTCACCTTTGGGACATCCCTACAATGTTCCACAAAAAAATCCGACAGTCCATTTGTGTATAAAAGGAACAGAGTAGGGGCCAACACACACCCCTGTCGAACACCCTTAGTGAGCTTAAAAGCATCTGAGCATTCCCCATTTATCCCCACCCTCACATTTGCAACCGATCCTGATTGGAGGTACCGGAGCAGCTCTACAATATTAGGATCCATCCCTAACTGACTTATCCTTTCCCACAATATGGACCAATTTACCTTGTCAAAAGCACAGCTGACGTCCATAAAGGCAAGATAAAGGGTGCCCTTCCTGGCTTGCGTATATTTCCCAATCATCATCAGAAGATTTAGGCACTGTTCACGCGTGCCAAGACCCTCCCTAAACTCGTACTGGTCCCGGCTCAAAATTTCCTTCTCTGCCATCCAAACCTCAATACGCCATAAAATAATCTGACCCAAAATCTTCACAGAAGAGTCAAGTAAGGAAATGGGGCGATAGGACTTAGGGTCATTCCGATCCCCCTTTTTATAGACTGGGATAATACAAGCCCTTCTCCAAGAAGCAGGAATTCCCACGGTAACTGCCGCATTGAGAACATTTAAAAGAACAGGTGGCCATAGCTAAGGACAAGATTTGTACAGATCCATAGTGATAGAGTCTGGGCCCGGGGCTTTATTATTCGCACACCCCTGGAGTGCATCAATGACTTCCTGAAGCGAAAACCTGATCGCTAAATTAGGGACCACAGCACACTCTTTATCCCAATTAGGTCTTAGGGGGATACCCTCAAAGATTCTACAGAAATGTTTGACCCAGGCCTCCGAGGCAATATTACAGCCCAGACCCTCAGATGTCTCTGTCGCAAAAGAACCTCTATTCACCACCTTCCAGAACAAACCAGGATCCTTCATGGCTGTAGCACGCTACAAGTCCTCCCAGGCTCTTTCTTTACATTTTTCCTTACTCTCCCTCAAGGCCCTTTTATACTTAAACCTTGCTGCTTTCACTGCGGACCTGTCTCTGGGGTATTCCTTAAGGGCCATTTTCATATTTGCCCTAGAATCGTAACAGGCCTTATCAAAACACCCACCTCTGTCCTTGGTGGGACGACTATCTATTGAGGATAGGCAGTCTCTAACTACTATATTTACTTCAGCTATTGCATCCATGACTTCCTTGGGGCTCGGAGTCTCTCCCAAAAGTATATCCATAAACAGGGACAGGTTATCCCCCACTACTTTCTCTATAACTCGTTGTGCATCTACCTTTTTCCAACCGATACGCCTACCCTGGTCTCTTATCTTCACTATTGTGGGTCCACCCCGTCCTGATTTATTTGGAGCCACTGAGAGTTTAAAACACACTGTAAGGGGGTTATGATCACTTATACATTCCCCAAGCACTTCTCCTCCCATTATCAAATCTTTCAGTGGAGGAGACAAAAAGATGCAGTCAATTGTGGTTCCCGACCCTCTACCCACAAACGTTGGGAGCTGTTGAAAATCTACTACTTCAGTGTCCCAGAAATTCAAAAGGCCCATCTTCCTAAGTTCCTTAATCAGAACCCTGCCTCTATCATCCTGAACATCCTCCAACGTGTTGTCCACACAGTCAATTTCGAAAGGATTAATCACTGTACTTCAGCCGACCCAGCTTGGCATTAAAATCTCCCGACACAATAGCACAGAATTCCATTCTACACTTCATCACCTGGAGGACGGAGAAGAGAGTCCCTATTTGGCACCCTCCACCCCATACAGCATTATAAAAATGAACCAACAAAACATTGAAATTGTTTGAAAAAATTACCCATACAGGCAATATATCCTGATGATTACAATTAATTTGAAAAGCTGCCACTATCTTACAGAAACGGACTAAGGTAACCAAACCCCCTTTAGAGCGACGTCCCAGGGACTGAACAGCTGGGATATCAAATCTATCAAACCCATGTCACACAGCCAGCCCATCTGACCAGGTTTCCTGTATCATAATGATGTCATAATCAGCTACACACCTAACCCAAGCCTGGTCAGATAACTTGGCATCATACCCCGCAATATTCCAAGAAATAAGATCACATTTCGAGCCCCCCTCCAACATAGTCAAAGTCTTAGTGCTTTGTCAATCCACCCCAGCCAAGTCAGAGGTTATATTATTTACTGTACCCCTGTAAAATGGCCGCAGGGCATTCTGGCCTAGGGGGGGAAACCTGCCCAAATCAGGAGAGGGAACAGTCCCCAGTCGCATGTGATTGTAGAAATATCCCAGGTGGGCCATACCAATTGTTTCTGCTCTTGGAACGGCAGCACTATAAGAGGAGAGAAGCCGTTGAGCCAGGCCCCGGTATCTAACATTTATAATAACACAATCCTCTTTCCCCTCTTTTTTTCTAGGCCCAATCCAGTCAATTCTTCTAACAAACAAAACATCCACCAAGTCTTTACATGAAAAATTGCAGTTATTGCTCAGCCAGTGGCCAGTTTTATTTTTTAATTGAGCCGTAGATTCAATTACCGCAGGGGCCAAAACACGGACATTCGTCAACACTACCACACAGGGGGCACATGCCTGAGGGAGATCCAAAACGGCCAACAAAGTATTTTTAATCAGCGGTTTCTGGTTAGACTTCCCATCCGGCTGTTGGCAAACCCCCCCAGCCACCACTGAATCATAGCCAGGTTGCCTGCCGAGACTGGAGTCATTCGGGCCCCCCTGCCCATTTGTGGGGCAATAGATTAAACCAGCACAGACTGAGCACCGACACCTTGGCCCCCTGAATTAGACGGATTATCCAGCATCTTCCACCAGTAGGTTCACATCCTTGCTTGGTTGAGACAGACAACACAGGGCCTCACGACCCCCCCCAAGAATGGCTCCCTTGGCTTCTTAAATCGCATAGCCGAGAAACTGCTTTTTCTATCTCCAATAGTTTTGCCATCACAGGAGCCAGCATACCCTCAATCATCTTCTTAAACTTTGACAATAAATTGGTTGCCTCACAACCCATTTGCTCGCTGGAATCAAGGCCGCCAGACAACTCCTTGGAATTAACCACAAGAGAGGGTTTCGTTTTATGGACTGATTTCTTCAAAGACTTTTTCTTCCTCGGCGGAGGACTACACTTATCCATAGGGCAGGTCTCAGGAGAGGACAGCAAGAGCCTTTTACTTCTTCTTGAAGGCCCTGAGTCACCAGAGTCCCCCAAAATCTCAACAGGGTCACACTCTGGCACATCGCGTAGATCTCTTCCAGGATGGGCCACCACCCCCTCCTCCTCCAAATCCACAGAGGGATCCCTAACTAATGAAACATGCCGCCAATCCGCCATCTCCATGGATAACCTCCTCTCCGCCAGATCAATTTCCATAGTCACAACCCCAACAGCTCTAGCGAGAAAGGAGTCCAATGTAGTGTTAACATTGTCCTGCCTGCAACCCCCTCCATTCATAGCTCCAGGTAGCAGGCCCTTTTTCCGCCCCATCTAAACAAGCAGTGGCACCCCAGTAAGTGGAGCAACAAGAGTCACAAAATTAGGCACAGTCTCTCAAGGCAAAAAGTCTCCCGTCGCTTATATTAAGGTACAAAAACACAAAAACTCACCATCCATAACAAGATGAAAGGGGGGTGGCCCAGCCCACCCTCTGACGGTCGATGACCGGCGCAAGACGGGCCCGCGTGAAGTCAAATTTAAAGGGGCTCGAAGGGTCCCGCCCCCACAAGCGCCAGCAGCCAAGGAAATCTTGCACGACCCACGAAGCGGGCACTCATTGTCAAAGAAAGGGGCTTGGCACGTCCTGCCCCCAAGCACCAGGCAACCAAAGAGATCCTGCGCGTCCCACGAAGTGGGCGCGCAAAGTCAAATTTAAAGGGGCTTGAAGGGTCCCGCCCCCACAAGCGCCAGCAGCCAAGGAAATCATGAGCGTCCCACGAAGCGGGCGCATGACGTCAAAGAAAGCAGCTTGGCACGTCCTGCCGCCAAGCACCAGGCAACCAGGCAACCAAAGAGATACTGCGCGTCCCACAAAGCGGGCGCGCAAAGTCAAATTTAAAGGGGCTCGAAGGGTCCCGTCCCCAGAAGCGCCAGCAGCAAAGGAAATCCTGCGCATCCTGCGAAGCGGGCGCGTGACATCAAAGAAAGGGGCTTGGCACATCCCACCCCCAAGCACCAGGCAACCAGGCAACCAAAGAGATCCTGCGCGTCCCGCGAAGTGGGCGCGCAAAGTCACATTTAAAGGGGCTCGAAGGGTCCCGCCCCCACAAGCGCCAGCAGCCAAGGAAATCCTGCGCAGGTTTATTTAAAGGGCAATTAGCTAGCCACTATGTTGGCTGAGGACTATCTGAAGCCTTACACCTAGATACAAGTACAATGGACAGTGGCGGCTCCTGCGTTATGATGGAGAAGCGTTGCCCCCTCCCCCCCCGAGCAGCAGCAGCAGCAAAACTTTAACAAAAACCAAAACAAAATTATACAAACCTTTTATATGAGCAGGCAGTGGTCTCATGGACAACTGCCTCCTCATAAAAAACATTTTTGGGAACATTCACAACAGGGAAGAGGACCTAGGGGGACCTCTTCCCTTTTGCAAATGTCTTACCATCTACTATGCAGAGGTGGTAAATATTAATGTTTTGCGACTGGGTTCTGATTGCTAAACATTAATACATGCCTTAAAGATTCATTATCTGAAAGGGACGCCCTTAACACTCCTCTTCCAAATACTGATATTGTTATTGATTCCCAAAGCCAATTAGTGAGTAAGATTCGGTAACATCTTACTGAATTGCTATATGGCTTTAGTAAGTTTAAAAATGCAATTTTACAGTTGAAAATGCTCTGATTTTACGAATCAGAGATTTATCGACCCTAAAATTGCTTTTTATAGGAAGGTCTTATACTAGTGGTAAATTATTGCTGTTTTTTTGACCGGACTTTAGTCACAAAACAGTAATATATACCATTCTGACTCAGTATTTGAAAATGATGGTCTAAACACGCCCTTTTCCAAATACTGAATTGCAAGTGCAACTTGTGATGCGGTATTTGCATGTTGCCTTCTGTACATTGGAAAAAGCATTTTTGAGGGTCGCAAAAGGCAAAAGTGCTTTGTACATCTGGCCCCATGTTCCCTTTCCTGCACTGAAACACATGAGAATAGTATGTTCCACGTTTGAATATTGTCACAAATACTATACTTAATCGATATGAGTTATTCAGTCGTCTACCCTGTACTGGAGTCCACAGTCCCCACCATTTTGAAGGTTTCAAAGGGGCATAGCTATCATTATTGTGGCAGGTGCATTAGTGCCGACACCAAAGGCAGTTAGGCACTCTCTTCACCTCAATTATAGCTGCTCTGGCTGGTATGATGGTGGTATCATAATCCATCATGCTCACTGGTCACGGCTTCCTACTGAGAGTCCGCGCACCTAAGTTACCATGAACATGGGCGTAGGAAGTGTGGGGGACTCGGAGGATGTATCCCCCCCCAGATTTTGACATGTGGGGGACGCGGGGGACGAGGGTGAGGGGGTATGTCCCCTCTCACTTCTATCTTGCAGGGCCATTTCGTCCCTATGTTTTTTGACATTTTCAGAAGCGCCAGCACAGACTTTCAGAAGCGCTTTCATTCCTTCTGGGCAGCATGAAAGAGGGCTTTCCGATTCTAAATTTCTGCTGGCCCAGGACAATGGTTAAAATTAAGGGGCCATCAGGCCTCCTTTTGTTTGATTATTCTAACTGGAAGCTACTTGGAGCCTCACACCAAGCTGCTATTTAGGAAACAAAAGCACACAGCTTGCTATTACTTCACAGGTATCCAAGAGAGACATGGTTTTGACTTTGTTCGGTCCCTGCATATAAGAGATAGGTATGCACTGTAAGAATGTCAGATGTGTTTGTTTGCCCCAGTATTTACACAAATAACAATTTAAATACCACTAATTTATTTTATTTATTTTATAGCGCTACTTAATCCAATGCAGGATGTCCAAGCGCTTTACATCATACACATTATTATTATTCCCTGAGATATACTGGGCACACAAAGATCTCTTCAGCAGATGCCTTAACCCCCACAAGATATTTTAAAATGCAGAGTTTGCACCAATCAAGCAGAACTGATTTACTGCCACGTTTCTCCCTTATGCCAATTTCTTGGTGGCAGAGTCTCTAAAAAATAAATGTGTAAATTGAGGCCCAGATTTTGTGTCAAGGTTGCCTAACATTTTTGGAACAACGCAAAGCAACATCTCATTTGTTAAATATAGCAAAGCGCGCTAATATACTCATGATGTGCCTGCTAAACATATGTCTTGAGGTGTTAAGATCTGATGGCACCTCCTTTGAGGTCATGGGTTGTGCGGCCAAGTGCAATTTCACATGCCATGATGCCATGAGTTGTGATGTCACTTGCATACTGCCTAACTTGGTTAGTCCCCCACACTTCTTTTTTTTTTTAGGACTTGAGTCCTGAGTATTTGTAGTTGCCTAGGATCACACCATTCACTGAAACAGAAGGTGAGATTTTATCTTTTCACACTATACAATTTAGCTACTAGGAGGGTATCTCTTTCTAACATTTACACGTCACGGAGGTTCGCCACTAAGTGCAGACGTGAAGATACTACTTGTAAATGCCCTTTGTGAATTCCCAAAAATCCTAAAATTAGACATTTGGTCTAAATTTAGACCAAGGGGGTCATTATGACCCCGGCGGTTATGGTAATGTGGCCGTAATACTGCCACATTATGAGATTGGCGGGTTGGCTGCAGCCAACCCGCCACTTCTCCACTCATGCTGCCATGGCGGTGCAAGCCGCCGAGCCGGAGATGTCTATATCCAGCCTGGCGGCCGGCATAGTACAACTGGCGGTATTTTCAGCCTGTCTACCACCGTGGTTTTCGTGGCATTAGCAACGCCACAAAAACCATGGTGGTAAGCCCTACCTGTGACAGGGAATGCCTTCCCTGTCACCGGTAGGCGGCTACCCCACCCCCCCAACACTCACCTGACACCCCCTCCATCCAAACTCCCCCCGCCTCCTCCGATCTTCACCCCCACACCCCCTCCGATCCTCACACACACACCCCCCCATCCCCATACATGCACACACCCGCAGACACGCGCCACGCTTACACCCAATCACTCACACTGGCATACACGCATTCATTCATGCATATTTCCAGACATGCTCACACACATTCTTACAACTATCACACTGACATACAGACACACACTCACTTCACCATTCTTACACGCTTTCACTCACATGCATACAATCATGCAAACAACACAACACACACAGACGCATTCACACACACACAACACCCCACACCCACCCACCCCCTCCTCTGTCGGAAGCCTGACTTACCGTGGTCGAGGAGGTCTTCCAGCAGGAAACAGGAAGGGGCACTGCTACCGCCAGCAGCGCCACTCCAGCAGAACACCGCCAGGCCGTATTACTGGACATAATATGCCTAGCGGCATTCTACTGCTGTGTCAGTGCTGGTGGTAGCAGCGCCAGCTTACCACCGTCCGCCAGTATGATCACTGCCGGATGTCCGCCCTTATTGTGTCGGAAGTCAGACAGTGCTCATAATATAGCGGACGGATGGTAGTTGCGGTGATGGTATGTTGGCAGCCGTCACCGCGGCAGTAGGCGGATTTTACTGCCAATGTCATATTGATGACCCAAATGTTTAAGTTTACCATTGTGAATTGGGCCAAATGTTTTTTATTTAAGTAATAAAGGGTTGGATTACAGCGTGGTTAAAAGGGAGAAGCCACTTTTCATTTTAGGCAGTTTGCCCAGCGTTATTAGTGATGTTGTTGTTATTGTCACATACTTAAGCATATTGAAGTATATTATCTTTTCTGTATTTAACATTCTCGTTTGACATGTATTATACATTTCTTTAATTAATTTTCAATTTTTGCGTAGAGACAGAAAAAATGGTAAATAAAGAATAACAGTTACATGAGGATACATTGGTGATAGGGCCACTAGAATTATTCAGCAGGGGAGGGCCAAATTATGTGGCAGGGTTGACTAAGTTATGCAGGCAGAAGTGGCAAATTATGCAACATAATATGACACATTTTGTGGTAGTATTTTATTATATTGTCATTGTTATACTTGTTAACACTCTCTGGGCTAAGGTTGTACCTCATTAGTAGCAGTTTAACACCTAAATATAGCAACAAGGAAAAGGAAGGTTAGCAGTCAACTTTTGCAAAGGGACCCTCCACTGTGCACCAAAACGGGTTGCTGTGCTTTTAGTAACTTTTGAACCGTTTTTGTTTAAATCTGCAGATTATGCAGCAGCTGTTAGATTTTGTGGCAAATCCATAACTATGTGAACAACACTGCAGCGCACAGTTGCATAATTCCAGTGGCCCTGGTGATAGCCAGCCCAGGCATCAGAAATATAGTGTTCGTGTCAATGCATTTGCATAAATCTGCACACATTTCATAATGTTACAGGACACTCTACTCTACATCACTGCCCTTTATGACACTCTACTCTGCAACAGTGCACACTTTGCCACTGAACTCTACACCACTGTACTCTGCACCACTGCACTCTACTCGCCACCGCTCAAATCTGTGCCACTCTACTGCGCTCTTCACCAATGCACTCTACGCCACTACACTCTACACCCCTCTATGCTGCATCACTGCACTCTACGCCACTATATCTTGCAGCACTCCACTCTACCATGCACCACATCACCCTATGACACTGCACTCTGCACCACTGCACTCTGTGCCACTGTAATCTATGCTGTACCACTACACTCTACTCTGCAACAGTGCCCACTTTGCCACTGAACTCTACACCACTGTACTCTGCACCACTGCACTCTACTCGCCACCGCTCAACTCTGTGCCGCTCTACTGCACTCTTCATCAATGCACTCTATGCCACTACTCTCTACACCCCTCTATGCTGCATCACTGCACTCTACGTCACTCCATCTTGCAGCACTCCACTCTACCATGCACCACATCACCCTACGACACTGCACTCTGCACCACTGCGCTCTGTGCCACTGTAATCTATGCTGTACCACTCCACTTTGCTGCTCTACTCTTCACCACGAAAGTTGTGCACTCTACTCTAAACCAGTGCACTCTACACCAATGCACTCTACACCACTTTACTAAAAACCAATGCACTCTATGCCAATCTACTCTACACCACTTCACTCTAGATCACTCTAGGACACTTCACTCTGCGACATTACACTTCATAATACTCCACTGCACTCTTCTTTATTCCTCTCTTCTCTACCCCACTGTTGAAAAATGGGTTATTAGTAAGGGCCGGTAAGTACCAACACTTAGCAATAGGCCACTAACCTCCACTTAAGGTCCAGTTTAGTCTCAATAAATTAAACCCAGCTCAACCCTTGGTAGCTTGGCAACGAGCGACAAGGCTTAACTTAGGAGACATATTTGTAAAACATTTAAAAATCACAAAACAGTAAATAAGTAAAACACAAAACACAATAAAAATCCAACACCAATTGATAACAATAGATTATATTTTTATCTTTAACATCACACCTAAACGAATAAAATCAGATAAGGGGAACCAGAGATATGAATTTTCAAAGAATTAGTGCTTTCTAGCACATAGAAACAAAAAGCGTCAATCGAATCATCTGGTAGCACCTCGATCGGGGCAAAGTCAAAGTTTAAGGCCGACCGCGATGGAGCCCGGCTCGGCTACAGCCCACAGGAGGCCTTGGTCAAAAGTTTACCTTGAGACTTAGTCGTTTTTCTGGAGATTTTCTTCAGTGGGACCAAGTCGCCAGTCCACTCCGACCTCCTGGAACTCTTCCTCGGATACGCGTCGCGGTAGCCCTCGGTGGAGATTTTTACCTTCGGACTTAGTCAGTTTTTCGAGGTGAAAATCCTTCGACCAGGGCAAACCTGAATCTTGATCCGACGTCCTTGGAGCCCTCTTCAGATACATTGTCTGGGAGGTCCTGGTCAACTTCCTACGTTCGGACTTAGTCACTTTTTCTGAGACTTTCTTCACCGGGACGAACATGCAAGTCAGGCCGGGTCGCGGTTGAGGCAAGCCGGCTAGAGTTGCCACAGCGGGTCAGTCCCTTAATGGAGCTTTTTTTCCAAACGTTCTCCAAACTTCTCCAAACTTCTGGATCTTCTTCCAGATATTCCTTTAAGGGTCTTTTGAGGTCCACAGCTCACCCCAAGGTTCCAGAAGCTCTGATATGCTCCTTGAGGGGTGCGGACTACAATTCCCAGAATGCACTGGCACAAACTCCTTTTTGGCCACTGGGCAGTGGTCAGCTGGTTCGTTTCTGCAGGAGTTGGTGCAGGGGACTCTGGTTAGCAAGTTTTCACCTGTAGCAAATAGGGAGTCCCTCCTTGAACCGGTTGAAGCCAGGCAAAGTCCTTCTTGTGGTGAAGCCCAAGTGTGCAGTTGGTGCAGTCCTTCAGAGTGCAGTGTCCAGGTGCAGGTCAGGGGTCCAGCAGGGCAGTCCTTCTTCTTCTGTAGATCCTCCTTGTTGGAATCTGATAGGGATCTGAGGTGTGGGTACAGGTCTGCCAGTTTTATCCTTGCTCCTGGGTGAAAAACAGGGGCGTCTGATTCTCCAATCAGGGGCAGGGTCCTTCCCCCTGGGAAGTGTGGCAAAAATCAATCCCAGGGAGCAACATTCCTCAAAAATCCATCATGGCTGAAAGTGATTTTTGGAAGTTACATCTGGCTGGGCCCACCCACTGGTGTGGCTAAAAATCCTAAACCCACCCCTTTCCTGCCCTCTCCTAATCTAATCAAGGGGGCACCTAATTGTCTGGGTTTGCAGGAAGTGAGGGTGTTGCTGGGTTCCTCCAAATGTCCTTCCCTGCCTTTGAAGACCAGTTTAGCAGCCCTCCCACCGTCCTGCTTCCCCATCAGCTGAGGGGAGATCTCCTCCCCCCAGTCACATCTCTTTGTGTTGAGCCAGGCCACTTCACACCTCATCCAGGCAGTCTGGCCAGGCTGCCAGAGGCTGGCCAATCAGATCAAAGCAGCAAAAACACTGCAGGGCTGAAGTTGGCAACTTTTCAGGAAAAGTTTAAAACTCCTTACCTGAAGAAGTTATATTAAATCCAACAACTGGAAGTTGTTGGGATTTATTATAACAATTAATTTGATACCAAACGTGTGGTATCTGTTACTTAAGGAGACTTTTAAAATCAAAATAAAATCTCCCCATTCTAGCCTATGAAGGTCATTCACTACAATGAAGGAAAAATAAATTTGACTGTTTTACCTCAACAGGGCTTATAAAACTATTTTTATAAGGTCCCTGCTCATAGTTCAATGGCACCCAGCTCTAGGGGCACACAGGGCACACCCTAGGGGTGACTTATATGTAAAAAATAAGGTTGTTTAAGACTTTGGAACTACTTTTAATTCCAAAGTCAAATTTGCATGTAACTTTAATTTAAAAGCAGCCAGCAAGGCAGGCCTGCCTTTAAAATGACACTGGGCACCTCAGCAGTGCACCTATGGGGGCACCACCTATGCTGGGGTCCCTAAACCTACATAGCCTACAATATACTAGGGACTTATAGGTAGGTTGACTTATCCAATTAAAATTAGCCTAATTTGCATACTGATGTTACACAGAGTACAGACCCTGGGACTGGTTAGTAGTACCCAGAGAACCATTAGAGTCATGAAAAACCAGCAAAAAGTGAAAATGGGGGCAAAAAGTCAGGGGGCCTCTGCAATCAGCTCTGTTTTCTCACACCCACTGTGACACTACTCCGCTCTAGAACACTCTACTCACTCCTCAACACTCTATGCCACACCAATCAACAACACTTTATGACATGTCATTCTCCTTTATTCCATTAACTTATAGCCATGCTGAACAGCAGCCATGCTAGTTTACAACATGGCTAAAACACACTAGCAAAGCCAATAGCTTTGCATAGATGAGGCCTATTGGCTTTGCCAATGCTTGTTTATAAAGTATGGAACTCAAAGATGACTTGCAGAATCCTTATCATCTGTGCCAAGGGGTACAATAGCCCATATAATACCACACCATCAACTTACCGACAAGCCACTTAAAACCTTGGTGCAGCAGTTTCCAACCTGTGGTCTGAGGTTCCCCTAAGGGTGCGTGACAAATTTCCAGGGAATCTGCAGACCTGGGCCAGCAGAAAGGCAATTCTTTAGTTGGGGAATCTAGAAACACATATGTTTTTATATTTATTACTTCCTTTGTGCAGCAGTTTTAAAAGCACTGCAAAGTTCCTTGTACATCCAGCAGCGGCTCCTCCGCTAAGGGTGAGAGCATTCCCCTACTGCTCTGAGCAGTGCATAAAAGGAAAGATAAAATGATAATAACACAATGTTATCATTTTATTTTTCAGTGCAGAGACAAGTTAGGGCGGGTAGGATGGGCTGTGTCACATGGAGGAGAAAAGGCATGTGCACCATAGGTGCGCATAACGGTTTAGCCGGCCGTCTTGGGCTGGCCAAACAGACATGCGCATTTAGTATTTCCCCTCGCGGCTGTATTGCACAGCCAGGTGGAGAACATGAAGAGGCTGCCACTCCCTGCCTGAGTACTACACCGGACTTCTCAGACCAATCACAGCGCTGCTGTCATGCTGGTGACAGCAGCATTTTGATTGGCTTAGGGGTCTCGGGGCCTGTGTGCCTCCGTGCTGCCGAGACTCAGGAAGAGAAGAGGACGGAGGAGAGATGGCAGCCATACACAGATTAAGTATTCTTTTATTTATTTTTCATCCCCCTGCTTATCCACCCCCGTTTCTTAGAAGTCACCAGAGGCTTTCAAGCAAAAATAAAAGCATCAAGATAACTCTGGTGATTAATGAACCTGTGGGAGAGAGGTAGGGGTTTGGTCTAGTGGCAGTGTTGACTCATCTAAGGTAGTGTAGGTGCTTGATGTGCCTGCTGTAAAGAATGTGTATTATGCAAAGAACTGTATTTTATGTGCTCCAACACCTTACACTGGTGTGAGAGGTGCTATTAAACAAACAAATTATACGTGACAGAGAGGCTATGTAGAGATGTGAGGCCCTTATGGTTTACTTTCTTTCCCCACTACTTATTTATGTGAAAAAGCCTTTTCAGATCTTACATACCTAAAAAATAAAAACAGAAATTGCTTGGGAAATATAGAATCTGACCTGAGAATTCATCATTCCTAAATAAGACCAAACATGGAAAATTAGTCACCTGAGCTGCAGCGCCAACCTTCCCATCAAAATTTTTTGATTCTTGTTTTTTTTTTCAATATAAAATAATTAGATCTTTAGTAATTCGAGTATTTGTTTGGTATGAACTTGATTGTGTATTTTTTGCAAATTACTGTTTTAATGTTTGGAATTTAAATTATACCATTTGCTTGGGGGTTCCCGGCTTCCAGTAGTGATTCAGTGGAGGTCCTCAGGAGTCAAAACATTGGGAATCACTGCCTTAGTGTAGCTTCTGTAATTTTAAGCTATTAAAATAGAGCAGAAGAAAGAAAAGCAAGAATCCATTTGTTGCTTTAAACAGCTGCTTTAATTATGTTCCATGTCCTGACCTGCCTTTCACCTTGGCTGCTGGCTCCAGCAGAAGGCAAGTCAAAACTGGACTGTAATAACCTTAGAATAGTTGAGTTCTGATGTCTCTTCTTTATAATAAGTGACTTGATGCATCAGAAATAGCCAATTATAGAAAATTAATGACCGCTGTTTATACAGGGATCACAGAATCCCATGTATTAAATAGTCTGTAACACCAAGAGATTTTTCAGAGTAAATGCTTCCAGTTTTGACTGATGTGGAGCTGACCTGCCCAAGATCGCACAGAGGAGCAGAAGTGTTATTAGAACCACAGTTTCAGAGCACTGTTTACAATTATTGTACCTGATCGCTTTTGATATCTCTAATGCGGTTTCAATGTGCTTGAGGTGAGAGGCATGATCGGTGTGGGGGCGGGCACAAAAGGTATGTTCTTCCTTTTCTCCCTCCTACCTTTATTTGCTTGCTGCATGAAGATGCAAGGTTAATCAACATGTTTTTTTCACATTTGGTCTAAATACTTTGTGAACGTAAATAGCAATAAAACAAACTTTCAAACTGACCACATGCCTTCTTTTCTCCCTATTTCACGTCCAAACTGTATATATAATTGTGTACATTTATCGGATCCCGCATTTCGCAAACAATGGGCGATTTGTATAGGGTCAATTGAAAAGTCCCGAAGGCTGTCGCTGTCCCTCCCAGAAATGCATTGTCTCATACGCCCCTGGCCATGAAACAAACCTAAAGTTCCTAGCGTTGGATGCTTCAGATGGTCCGGTCGTGCAGCAGCAAGACCCACTCCTGCCTCTCCAGCAACTCGCCATCCCTGTGCACAGCCCATCAGCTCTCCTGGAGGGGAGGAGGGGGTCGCCCAGCATCTATGTTGGGCTTGTCTAACACAAAGCGTGCGTTGTGACAGAGGACACGCAGTGCCAGCCTGGAAAGAGAGAGAGACATCTTGTAGTCCGGGAGCAGGCAGAGATGCTTGACTGAAGGGAGACACAACCTCGAGCCGACAAGGAATACATGCGTTGTAATCAGCGAGTGTATATCGGGAGCTCTGGAGCCCACCCTGCACGAGGGTACAACTACAAGGAGAAGGTGGCACGAGCCAGGACGTGTGGGGTCTACTGTGGCAGGAGCTGGCGGCGGTTACACTGTAACCAGCACGCAGACGGGAAGGCACACAAACGGATTAGAAATATATAGTGCCCGACAGGATTACACGAGACCAAGGTCTGTAACTAGGAGGGGAGGGGACCACGGTCCACTTGGATACGTGTGACCACCAACAGGAGAGCTTGTCTCAGGGGGATACACTATCGACTCCAGAAAACGGTCCAGTTTCCACGAGGACACACACTGAGCATCAGGAGAGCGCGCGTCTTCACTGAAACGGCCCCTGGCAGTCTCACGACGTATTATGTAGCCAACAAAGCCCAGGACGTAACATTTTTACAGGGAATACTGCAATATGAATTGTTTATATGCATTTGTTTCGAGTCCGGCTTTGTTTATTGTACTTTCCGCCTCAGGATGAGGAGCTTTGAACCCTCTTCAACCCTTCAGATGTAAACATTATTGCAATGGATGCATTAATCCACTGAGCTGCCTGACAGGTACTCGCCCAGAGGTTGCGCTCGGGAGTAAAGCGCGGCAGCACCACGGCTCTGTAACCATCACAATGCTGCTAGCCTCCCGGCCGTGCAGAGACGAGGGAAGTGGTCGACACACCAGGGCCGTGGCGCCGGTTCGTGGAGCAGCCTCGGGGCTGGAGTCGGAGACAGACTCGCGGATTTGCTTCAAGTTTGGGGGCCGAGATCTAGCAGCCCGCGGGTGCACGGAAATGATGAGTGCGCATCCTGACACCAGCACACACCCTTCACCCCAGGGGGTCTCAGGCATTACGAGAGGTAACCCCCTTCACCACTAATTCTTTCCTAAACCAATAAGTTGTTATTTTTACTTTTGTTTCTATACAAACATAGAACTGAAAGGGATAAATTTGTCAAAGAAATGTTGTTACATAATCGTATTCATAGTGGCCCAGAAACTAGCTATTGCTTTTGTATTTACTTTAAACGGTACACTGACGGGACTGGAACACTCTTTTGTAATCAATATATTGTGTTTCGGTGTGATGTATTGTCATGGCTTGTGGAACTATATATAGCATGCGAGAGAATACTTTTCATTTTTTTTTTTAGTAAGAGTGGAAAACTTATTACAACGATGACGTCAACATCTTGCCTAGCTAACAAAAGGCACTCCAAAAATATGTATACACGTGTTTAAATTATTTTTCTGTACATTAAAATGCCACTAGCTCCCTCTCCTCTTGACTATAAGTAAAAGATGGGTGAACAGCGGCAACTTGTAAACCTTCACTGCCTGAGCTTTTGTCCAAGCTAAACACGGAAGGCGCCTTCTCTGCAAGCAGCAGCTGACTGACGCGCGCCCCGGGGAGCCCCAGGGCAGCTACCGTTCCCGTCCCCTCCTGCACACACTGAAGGCAGCGGGGGCGGACAAACCGAAGCACAGCCGGCCTGTCTCTTGTCACGCACCTGGGCTGCCCGAGACCAACGTGACTGCACAGACATTTATTGCCCGGACTGTTTCACGCATAGCAGTATGCGTTCCGTTCCTTGATGCATGCATGCTTTTATTTGTACGTGCACTTGCCCTGAAGGAAGCGGACGGAGCACGACTGAAAACACCTGACATGCAGTCGCCTTTGTCCTGCATGACACGCATGCGGTCCTATTAGCCGTGAGACTTTTGTTTCAGCGGAGATCTGCAACATTTGCGACGCCTTTACGTTTGTATGCACCAACACAGTTGCAAAGTGGCACCAGCTGCGTGATGCATTAGCCATTGGCATTCTAAAGGAAAAGTATGCTTTGAATTTGCAGGAATTTTGAACACATACACTTGAAAATGGGCACCTACAATCCCCTGAATGCTAAGTACTGTTGTTAAATGCCAGAACTGAGTAAAAGTGGCACCCATGATAGGGGTCATCCTGACAGAATCGTGTACCAATAGACAACAGTCAACATTCATAAGAGCAAATATACATGTGTAGATTTACTCGCGCGTAAATTTAACACTTGCACTATTCACCAGTTAGATGAGTAGATTCACACCTCGGCCAAGACTCGCATGTCTCCACCCCTCCACATGTAGGCAGAGATTTCCACCACGGGACAGAGACCACCCTGTAGGAAAGTCTAGAGAAAAATAGTAAAATGTTATTCTTAGGAAATATAACAAATATTTAGTGTAACATAAAAATGTAAAATATTTTAAATATTTTTTATTAACTACATAAAATAAGATATTACAGCACATTAACATCATCACATTAAACGTTTATTAAATAATTAAATATATGTTTAACTTTTTATTTTTATGCATTGCATGTTTAATCACAATTAAACAAATGTTCTGGGCACATTTTAATACTTAATTAAGTTATTCTATTTCATTTACAAGTAATATGTTTTATTAATTTTTTATATGCAAGTATAATGCAATTAATTGAAAAAATAGGTAGATTATTATTCTTTTAACTATAAAATATTTAGTTTACTCTAACTTTTTAACATCAAAACTACTTGATATATATTTTTAATTTTAAAGCAAATTAATGTAATTAATTTACTATTATTTTCTATGTGGTGTTTTATACTATGGAATTAAGTTGCAGTACCTGTGAGTGGCCATGGATAATGCTAGACTGACTCCAAGGCTGAGCTGGAGTACATTTGCTACTGGTTTGGGACATTTTTGACTTCATAATTTTTGTTGGTGGGGTTTGTATTTGCATGTTCTGTTTATAATTCCTACATACTCCTTCCTACTAATGTAGGATTGAGTATCCTGCCTTTTCCAGCAGCCCCCTGGTCCCTCCAAGATTTACTACCAAAATGTATACCTACATGTGTGGAAATCTCCACTCATAATGGAGGTCACTGCACAGAAAATATAGGAATAGTGGAGGCAGATGTTTCTGCATGTAATTGATGAATAGCATTTTGTAGTACATGAGTAATATTGCTGTAGTAGTAATCCACATACTGCAAAATGCAGCTTGTGAATCAGGTCCATTATTTTTGGTGATAAATTGCAGGAGGGTGGCATGTTTGCCACCAAACCATGGTCTTATAGTGTTAAAACACGATAGATACATGGGTCTTCCTAAATATTTACTTGATGCAGAGTCTCTGTTATCACACATAACACTCAAGCACCAGTAATTCTTTAGGATTGTTTGTACCTCTACAGAAGAGACCCTTTTGCGTCCAAACACAGCTATAGCATGCTGGGCCGGTTTCTATTTGCTGGTGCTTGAAATTAGGCCCATTTGAAAAACGTAATTTTGCAGCCGCAGTGTTGTCTACCAAATATGAATTTGCTGCACTCAGCATATAATCCATCCTTGTTGTTTCCAGACAAAAGGTATCTGACAATATCAAAATTGCCACAATTGGGTGCAATACTCCTCTAGATTTGTAGGTAAGTGGCCACATTCATTTATTGATTGTTCTAGCTGCCACCTTTAAAAGTGACAATGTTACTGAGATAGTATAAAAATATGATTTGGTGGACTGTGGGAATGGCTTTTTTCTTTAGTGGGATACAGAAACCCTAAAATACTTAAATGTAGTTCTTGCAGTTCGGATAGAATGATTTATTTGACATTTTTTAAATTTCATTGTGAAAACAACTACACATTGATATCACTCTGTTCTCAAAGAATCAGTTATTTCAACAAGGAAGTCAGACTTCAGAATAATTACAAATGCTTTGCAAAGGTAACTTGTTTCGAATCCTGAAGTGTCTCCTACTAAGACACTTAAGTGATAAATATGAAATGTACAGTATTGTTCTTCAGAGCTTTATTTAAATGAAAAATTGTACCATTTAAATGCTTCCCATTTTGCCTTAGCTTGCTTCATAATTCAGTCAACCCTCCAACATAATTTGGTCCTTCACTGTTCCATAAACCCATTGACATCTGTCTGTATTCAATGCCATGTTTGGCCTTTTAGCGTATATCTGTTTTCTTTGAGACTTGTGTTTTTTTTCTTAGCATCATTCGGATATTTAAAAAAACACACACTATATACAATGGACAGTTGGCTTAAAAGTCAGGATTGGTTGAATATTTCAGACCTGACATGGTGCCACAGTTATGTTAATGTTTCCACGTATGCTATTGTTTGAGGGTATCGCCTTCTTAGAACATAAACAAGTAAAGTATTTTGTAACGAAGTACAGCAATGGGCCCTGGCCCTCTCTGCTGTTAATACCATGATGAATTGCATTGGGTTCACCTATACTTGCAAGTACCGATAATCAGAAAAGGGGTTATTTAGACATTGGCAGATGTGAGGCACTCACCAAAAATTGTCAAGTGTCAACCTGTGTATGCACTGAAAACCTGACATCCGCAATTCTTAGGTAAAATCCTGCATCTACCAAACTAAAAATATCACCAAAAGTGGTGCAATGCTCATGGCACTAAGAGTGATTGACTTTTGAATCTTTCCAGCCTCACATAACACATGGGGCCTACATCTGACCCCATGGTTCTGAAATGTGCGGCACATGTTGAATACACCTGTTTGAGCTGTGAGCCCATTTGACTGCACGCACCTGCAATTCACCCCCTCTGCACATATTTGAAAAGTGTAAACCAATTGGAGGTGTGGTACATTCAAACAATTCTGTCTTTTTAATCAACAGCACGATGCGCTTTAGGACCTGTAGTGTACCCTTTGCCATTAGAAGCATGGGCTAAACAATAACAGCATGCAAAGTTACACTGGGTAAAAGGCAATGACTGGATAAAAGTGTCATACCAAGCATGTTGCTTCTTGGCAGCAATGCCCATATTTCCACACACATGCAGAATGGGGCATCTCTTCCTGAGCACATGTAAGTGTCAAGTGTATGTTTATTGCAGAAGAGGAGGTGGTCCTTGACCCAGTTTTTGTTATTATCTCTCCTCTGTAGTTGTAGCCACAAATACTCCTTAGGGCCGCTGTGATATTGTTGTACTTGCAAAACAGTGCCCATGTACTATTTTGTATGCATGCGCAATACTCAGATTTTTGTCTCATTATTGCCATATGGAATTGTTGAGACACCTATCTGAGTGCATTCCTCTGTAATGTTATTGTGTGTCACATTCAGCCAGTTCTATGTATATTTTAGTCAACAGTAGACTGCAAGCTGACAAATGTTTTAACTCACAACATTAAAAAACACAGTCCTTGAATGGTCCCTTTACCGTACTTGGAGTTGTCCTGTTTTCAACGTTGTTTTGGACCCATCACACCGTGTGTGCCTCAGAACGCATACATGAGGTGTGTGTATCTTGGGAATTCAGCTGTGTTGGTGACACAGGTGATGTTTCTGGAGTTTACTGATTCAAGGGACTCTAACTATAGTGTGCTCATGCATTATTTTTTTCTGCATTTGGGGTAGCTGTGTGCCTCTCCTGCCTATCCCTTCAAGCACACTTAAGTGCCACTGGGTGTCATTTTAAGCTATATTGCCAACTATATTCCTTGTCATCAAGGGCACTGTTTCCAGTCCTGGGATTAGTGTGTACCCCAAGACCTGGGTGTTACAGGCTTAAGGCTTAATTATGACTTTGGAGGTCATGAGACCACAAAACACGCAGCAGCAGTCGGACCGCCACACTCCCGGTGATCTGACGCCAGTTTATGATCCTGACAGTCAGACTGCCAGGAGACCGCTGCCTCTGCTGGGATCAAGGATCCCGACCGGTAGGCGGTGGTCGAAGTTGTGGTCAGCCATGGTGGTGCTGAGTTCGGCATCACCGTACTGATCACAACTTCCCTTTCTGCCAGTCTTTTCATACCCTTGCATCTTTGGGAGCCACACTACTTGAACTCCCAAAGGGACGACTAATACTGAGAGGAGACATGAACAAGGTACTTGACCCCGAAGCAGACAGTATGGGCAGGGCATACACACTCGGCGTGGCCTTCGGGCCCAATGAGCAACTTTGTTGAGGCCATGGGGCTGATAGATATCTGGCAGGCATACAACTCAACAGCACAGCAATACACCCATGTTTCTGTATCACACGGAAGTCTGGCCAGACTGGACTACTTCTTCACTCAGGTATCCACACTAGGTGACTTCGGCGCTGCCATAATTAAGGCACGAGGGATATCAGTTCCCTCCCCAGTCGAGGTACAACTAATTGGCCAAGTGGAATTGGTGACTTAACCCCCAGACTGGACCCATGGCATTAGAGGGGCAGAGCCTATCGGGACAACTATGCAACCAAGTTGACCACCATTTCAGGGAAAATGTAGGCATGGTGGGATAGCATGCTGTATTATGGGAGGCTTTTAAGACAGTCCTCAGGGGACAAGCCTTAGCTGGCGGCATACAGAAGGAGAATCTCCTGAAGTGTGCAGCGCTAGAACATGAATGCATATCGCTGGAGGCCCGACTAGTAAATGGTAGGCCAGACGCTCCTCAGCTGCAACTTAAATTAGAAATGAAACAGCATAAACTCAGGGAATGGCTCGAAAATAAAGAATGTTTACTCTAGTTGGCATCCCAGCAATGCCTGTACGATATAGGTGAAAAGGCGTCTAAGCTCCTAGTGTGGCTTGACAGGTGGGGTGTGGGCCGGAACTGGGATATGGCGATTATGAACCAGAAGGGGACTCCACAAACCACCGACATGGCCATTGCTGACAGTTTTGCAACTTATTATGAGACCATCTACACCTCAACCTCTGCTAGGACAAGGGAGCATTGTGATGATCTCCTAAGAGACGCTGAGCTCCCAGCTCTCACTGAAGCAGATTGGTGGGCATTGCGGCAGGACCTCAATGTAGACGAACTAGTAGGGGCTCTTGGAGCCCTGCAATCAGGGAAAAGAGCTTGACCAAACTGTCTGCAGGTGGAGCTATTTAAATGTCTAGCTGATAAGATAGGTCCGCACCTGCTACAGATGCTACAGTTGGCCAGAGACAAAGGGATCCTGCTGGTGGACCAGCAGATGGCCACGATCATAGTGATCCCTAGAAAGGGGCAACCTGCCCAACAAATGTAGCTCATACAGGCCCATCTCCTTGCTTAATTGTGAAATACATTTTTTAGCCAAGGCCCTGGCAACCAGACTCCGAGAGGTCATAACGAAACTGGTCCGCCCTGACCAATCGGGCTTCATGCCACATGGAGGGATGCCCCTTAACTTCAGCCGGCTTTATGGGGTGCTCCATGTTACTAGGGAGGCGGATCATGAGCCATTGGCCGTAATGTTCCTCGATGCCAAAATGGCATTTGATAGTGTGGAGTGGCCCTACCTCTTTGCACTACCTTCCTGGATGGGCTTTTGCCCTAACTTTACTGTGCGGGTCGAACTCCTTTACACAAATCCCTTGACTAGAGAACCAGTTGATAATGCAATGTCGCAGTAGTTTCCCCTCATAGAGGGACTAGACAGGAGTGCCCCTCTTACCCATGATTTTTGCGCTGGCCCTTGAACCCTTTGCGACCAGGCTCCCCTTGTCTGGGTAATCCCGGTGGGACAGGAGTAGGATGAAAGAATATCCCTCTATGCCATCGATGTACTCCTGTTTATGATACGACCGGAAGCCACTATTGATCAAGTGCTACACATTTTCACATCTTTGGGGACTACTCAGGCTATCAGATTAATTTGGGGAAGTATTTGGTTTTCCTACTGGCAGAGACGTTACGACTGCCGAGGCAATGTGCGGCAGTCATGGAAACATGTGGGTTTAAGTATCTGGGGATACACGTCACTAGAGACACAATCGACCTCCTAGACAAAAACCTGTTTCTGCAGCTGGAAAGATTTTGTCGTGATACACCCCACTGGAGGGTGCTCCCGCTCATGTTGATGAGGCAAGCAGTCTTTTTTAAATGATTCTCCCTCATGTACTATACTTTCTTCAAAACACGCCATACAAAATCTCCTGGGCTTCCTTCAGAAACTAGAGCACAATTTACGCCACTTATTTAGAGTGGGGGTGCCCGGCAAACTGCAAAGGTGGGTTTGTGAAGGATGATTGGAGTTGCCAAATATGCTGCACTGCTATTGGGCTTCCCAGCTTGTGGTAGTGAATGCATGGATGCATAAGGCTAGAGAGGAGCCTGCCTACCAGGTTGACAGGTTGTTTATGGGACCAGCTGGCTGCCTACCTCTCCTTTATCAGGGGGCACAAGAACAAACATTGCCTTCCCACACTCAGGTGATGGTGCGAACATGGAGGGTGGCGACCAGATATTTAGGTTGGGAGGGTAAACTGACAGAGCTTACCCCATTATGGACTAGTGACATTCTTCAAGAGGTGGAATGGCTGCAGGGGTTTTCCAAATGGGCGCTAATTGGCATTGAGAAGCTGGGTGTCATTTGGGCTGGTCAGGCATACATTACATTCGAAGCCCTACAATCAGAATTCAAACTTAATGATACCAAGTGATATGAATATATGAATATCTACAGGTGGGACATGCCCTTTGATGTCACATAGTGGAGGGGGAGCACTTGCTTTCAGCGGCCCCACTGGAAGATCGGGTGTTGACGGACCCCCAAACTGACAGTGCAATCTTCCTTATATATCAAAAGTTGACAAACAATGCTCCAGACCAGGGGGGAACTGCAGACAGCTTGGGACCTAGACTTAGGAATGATGGATGATGACAACTGGACCTAGGCACTACAGAGCCCTAGGGAAATAACGATCAGAGCCCCTTTCTGTCTGATACAACTGAAAATCCTCCATAGGGTCTATGACTCCAGAACCATGCTCCACAAAATAGGAAGATCGAGCTCCCCACGGTGTCTTAGATTCTGTGGGTGTGAAGGGTCTTTTATTCATATCCTGAGGGAATGCCCCCAAATACAAGAACACTGGGGGAATTTAACAGATATAATGAGCCGGGCCACTGGCCTGGTGGTTCCGCTGGAGGCTAAATGGTGTCTATTAAACATTGTCGGTGAAGCACAGTGGGCCAGGTACCATAAAATTTGGTTAGCGCTCAGTACGATTGTTGGCAAAACAAAGTATCTCAGGACAGTGGGGATCTTCCTGGGTGCCTCTTGTGTCCAACTGGGAAACAGACCTGGCTTGGTATCAAAGAGCAAACACGCTATAAATTTCAGTAGAGGATGTCCACAGAAATTGGAGAAAGGATGGAGAGGGTGGGCTACTTACCGGGAAGGGTAAAGTTTATAGGTCAAGGCGTTTCAAGCAATTGCTTGTTTCCAGTTGCCAGACCCGGGGAATACACTGGAGGTCTTCAGGTGCAAGATGTGTTATTTACTATTGATCAATTTAATTTTAACTGCATCAATCTAAGTAATGAGGGAACTGATGTATCATGTGCTAACAGATGTACGATCATTATTGAGCAGTTTTTCACTAAAAAGAGTTAAAAAAAAAAGTATGTGACAAATAGCAGATGCATGCATTGCAGACGTTTCGAATTAGTGACTGTGTGCAATACAAAGGTGTATCCAAGAATCGGTAACCATGTATTATGTTGACTTAAAATCAGCCATGCCACACAGGATTGTAGGGTTGCTTGGCACCATTGATATACAAAGTGGCAAAGTCATCTGCTCCCAAATTTAATGTATAGCATTTCTGTTCTGCTCACCTCTTAAATAAAATGTCAATATCTATAATAAGCAATGGCATAGAGAAAAAAACACAGAGCCATGAAACCTAAATAGTGATAACATTCAGTTAAAATATTGAGCTTAAAAGTAAACACTTGTTATTTTTAGTGCCTTTAAATCCATGCCTCCTTAGTAACATTGACTTCACAGGGCAGTGCGTCACGAGGGTCACCATGGCCCGTATTTGATCATGGAAAGTGTGATACTATGGTTTCTAGAATGCAAGTGCTCTTGCCAAAAAGCCTGGGATTGCTGAAGATGACACTGATAACATGCAGGGCAGTCTAGAATCTTAACAGATTCTAAAAAGACATTTTAATTTTTTAATCCAGTTCTTTCCTCTACAGGTAAAAGCACTGTTTAGGGAAAATTAGCAGGTAGGCCCCTTGCTTATATAACCTAATCAGCAGTGGAGTAAGGAATGTAACAAAGAATAGACTGACAACAGGAGAGGAAATAAGCTCAGGCTGGAACAAGCAATTGCATTCACAGTGACAATGAACACACTCACTCTTGGACCAATGATAATTCTGATGCTTGTTCATAGGTAATGTCTTTTTTTGTCTTCTAATAAATATGGTGCAGTTTGATAAATCTTCATGAAAATTTCCAAAAAGTGCTCTTTTTTGTCTACCTTCTTCATGGAACATTTAAGGGAAAGGGAAAAGGGAGAGTCCCCGAAACACAAAATCCCCATGCAACGTCTATAGGGGCTTTTGAAAGGGGCTACAGCCAAAATAGCTGAGCCAAATGTGGCAAGAAGCTAGATCTTGCCACATAAAGCGTGATTTTTGCAATTTGGCTTGAATCAGTTCAATAGATTTTGAGAAAGTAAGGCCCTATATATTTGAAATTCAAGTCAGCTGGGTATGAGGGACTCACGAGAGTCCAGTGAGCTCAGTTTAAAAAATATAGGGGCATATTTACAAGAATTGGGGCACTGCCGCTGATGTGCCAAAATTGGCAGCGCTGCCCTGCATCACTTCTAAAAGACAGGGTTGCGCGGTATATTCTAGAATATGGTGCGTACTGTGTTTCCCCGTGCACCGGCGCTAAATTAGCTGCCGAGCGCCAACACAGCCACCCTTGCACCATGATGCAAGGATGGCTGTGTTCTGGGGGAGATTGTTTTTGTGCAGGAAAGGATACCTTCCTGCACAAAAGTATATGTTGTAGCATATGTATATAAGTGTTTTGTTATGGTGTGTACAATTAGATTTTTTTATGTTGTATGTATATGGGAGTGATACAAAAAGAAACATCCAAGTAAAAGAAAAAAAAAGGTTGAAATGAAGTAAAACTACACCCAATGACTAATTAATATTTTATTGTTGAGACTGTAAGGGCATTTATCCCCTCTGTGTTAACCTATTGATTGCATTATATATTGGCCCTGACACAGCGGGGTTATAAGGGCTTGCCTAGATGGAATGAATATGCGTGTCCGCTAGCAGCATTCTTCCCCAGTCAGAAGAACGTGGGCAGGTGATTCTCCCTCTTGGTACTGTCAAATATGCACTTAGCTTAACGTCTTGACCACTCTCTTTTTAAGTAGCATGCACCTCCAAATTACTGAGGCAGCTGAGGCAGCCATCTACAGACCTGCTTCCAGTCTGTCCTATTTTCATTTTCAATTTTCTCACTAGTACCATGCCCATGTTCTTAGGATCTAGTTATGATTTACAATTCGGTTTCTGTCCTGTTGATGACCCTACAAACAACCTTTAGGCTGAAAAACTGTAAACACTAGGGAGCATAAAGACTCTGTACTAAGAAATTGGCTCACCAGTAGCTAACAAGAGTATTGAAGCATTCTTTTTGTTTCTAAATTCAATCAATTATTGTATTAGCTCTGCAACTGGATCATTGTATTGTCTATTGCCCTTTTTATGATCACCTTTATGTTTTTTCCTATTACTGCACTCACATGCTGCGTGATCACTTCACTTCACGGAACACTATTTGGTTCATTGTAGATCCTTTTTATACAGTACATGAATCTGATTCCTTTGACATCTTTTGTATCTAAAGGACTTGTGTACAGGATACAGGTCACTCTTGAGATTAATTTGCTTGTGATTGCATTAATTGACAATCAAAGACCTTTACATTACCAAAGTTTTGCAATTAAACCTAGATGGAGATTTGTTGTTTTATGATTTTTTGGATTTCTAGTAGCAGGGAAATTGCCCATTGCTGTTTTGTTCCAAAAATGGTGAGTACCTGTTGAGTGGCAAGCTTATGGCCTAGTGTGGCAGAGGAAAAGTACTATAGGCAAGACACTTTTCTTGACCCATTTTAAAAAAAAGAAACTTTGCCGGTTTCACGGATCATGAAGTTGGTGACAGTTATCTATTGTTAAAAACAGATGTGCTTATTGTTTTGTTTACTCTCCATGTTTAAAAGTCGCTAGTGTTCTCGAAATTGCAATCAACAATAAGTCTTCATAGATAGCAACTGCCTTATCCCTCTGTGCTCTCACTTTAACCTCTAGGGGAGTGCTATGACCTTTGAATCTCTCTAGAATATCATATTTTTATTTAAAATTTAAAATAATTTTCGTTACTTCCATTTTTGTTAACAATCAACGTGAGACTCTGCATATCGTTCATGCACTTTAATTGAACACTTTAGGTCCATTTTAAAATTCTAGAAGAGGCTGAAGGTAGCCATTTGTAGCAACAAAAATATCAGCACGTTACTCGTGTGTTATGATCACATGAATGAATGATATACCTAGTGCAACTTTGCAAAATGTCGTGCCTCAACACTTCCTACCTAGGGGGAGTGGGTGCATGTACGATTCAGAAAAAAAGTTTTTACTCCTGAATTATAGGGAGGTGGTGCTTTGTGTGTGGATGGTCATAGAGAGTGCTGGATCTTTGAAAGAAAACTCTTCTTCTCGCAGATTGCAGCCTTTTTGTGGAAGCCAAGGTAGGGGTTTGGCAGATGAGTATGGCTGTGCTCAATGATATCATATGGCAGTTGTCATTAAGATATTTCATGAACACTCCGTGGATGCATTTTGGATGAAAAAGAAATGTTCACAGACATAGACATAGAGGCAGCGTAGTGATTTCATAGATAAATAGATGGCGTCTCAGAGCATCATGGAGTCTAAGAGCACCATGCCAGATATCACACATCCGACAACACGCTGGACCACTTAGAGACAATTGATGCTTTAGCATGTGGAGGGAGAGTGAGTTTGCCTAGTCCAGTATGACAATCAAGTTGGTTCCCTAATTCTGAAAGGCAGAGTTCAGGGAATGAAAGAGCGGATACATCAGAGTATGCTGAAGTGTTGCTGTGATGTGCTGAGCACAAGTCCAATCTGTCAATCAGGAGAAGCCTTCAAGATTATTGATTTTAGCATTGTTTTTGGGGTGTTTGACAAATAAGGATGAGAAGCACAAATTGATTAGAAGAAAGTGTGATGATGCATTTGACACTGAAGTGGTCTTGGTGCATAGGGATAAAAAGAGAAACTTTAAAAAATGTAACTAGTATATTTCTTAATCTTCCCATGTGAAGAAACAATGTAGAAAAACTAAAGCAAAGAAGGATGATGATGCACCTTGAAACAGTTATTTTTTCTTGTTCATTTATGTACAGGAATGTGCTAATTCATCAATCACCCATGTTCACAATGAAAAAAAAGTATTGTGGAAATTGACTTACTGAACACAAATGATGTGTGATGGATGCAAATGAGCGCATTAAAAGCAAATTTGCCTGATTAATTGTGAGCAAGGGAGTATGGACTTTAATACTCTGTTCAGTAGTAACATTTGAGGCAGAAGCGCACATTTTGAGATAGTAAACGTTTTATCTAAAGGAGAAATTTGGGATTAGTACAGAGACACTCAATGAGAAGCTGTTTGCCTGCGCATTAATGACATCATTGAACAGGGATGCTGTGCCGCCCTCCACAGTCATGACAATGCCCCTTCATTTCTGACACATATGTGGCATAACTCCACCCTCCTAGCAAAGCTGCATCACTAGATCCCTTCCCTAGCAGGGGTTCGCGCACATAGGGAATGATGCCAATGTTCCCCGTTTTCTACTGTCTGCTTGATACAGAGGCCCATATTTATACTCGGTTTGCGTTTAATTAGCGTAATTCTTTTTACAGAAATTCAGTGCAAACCTAACTCCATATTTATACTTTGGCGCTAGACACGTCTAGCGCCAAAGTTATGGAGTTAACGTCGTTTTCTGGATGTGAAAACCTACCTTGCATCAATGAGATGCAAGGGAGGTATTCCCGTCCAGAAAAGGACGATATGGCCTTAGCGCCATATTTATCCTGCTCCATTATTTAAAGCCTGGATATGGGCAGGAGTTAAGGGGACCTGTAGGCATATTTCCCTTGTCAGGGACCATGGAAAGAGCCCACGTGTGCCCTTCACTGGCCCCAGGGACACCCACACCAGAGGGACACCACAGGATGGAGGACCCATCCAAGGTAAATCCCAGTAAGTATTTTATTTTTTCACGCTTGGGGCCCTGACTTGGGGCCCCCTGCATGGCGCTGACCACAATGGCCATGCCCAGGGGACATTTGTCCCCTGGGCATGGCCTTTGGGGTGGTGGACATGGCTCCTGTCTTTACTAAGACAGGAGCCATGTCCATGGGGTTGTGCGCCAGAAAATGGCCCTACACTGCTTAGAGGCATTTTTTGCCTCTCAACGGTGTAGCGCCATAATTCGGCACACAAGCTTGGGTTTCCCCTACGTCTCCCCCACCCTGTTAGCATCCTTTACAAGGACGCTAACAGGGCATTAGCACCAGCTAGCGCCATTCCATATATATGGCACCCGGCTAGCATCTTGGAATGGCGCTAGCCGGCACTATATTTTTTCACTCAAATCTGAGCTAACGCAGTGTTAGAAATGGGGTTTTTGGTTGGCAGTCAGGTTACCCTCTGTCCAAGCAAGAACCCTCACTCTAGTCAGGGTAAGTCACACACAATCCAAAATTAGCCTGTGCCCACCCTCTGGTAGCTTGGCACAAGCAGTCAGGCTTAACGTAGAAGGCAATGTGTAAAGTATTTGTGCAATAAATCATACAATACCACCATATAGCACCACAAAAATACACCACACAGTGTTTAGAAAAATATATAATATTTATCAGGATAATTGTAGGTCAAAACGAATAAAGTTGCAATGTGAATTTGTAAAGATATCACTGAAAAGTGATATAAAGTGTCTTAAGTCTTTAAAAAGCAAACAAAGTCTCTTTCAAGCACAAAGTACCTGGTTTGGAGTGGAAAATCTCCGCAGAGGGCCGCAGAGGAAGAGATATTTGGAAAAATGGTGTGTGCGTCGATTTCTCCCCAGCACACAAGGACTTGCGTCGTTATTTTTCACGCAGAGAAGTCGTGCGTCGTTTTCTGGCTCGCGGACAGTCTCTTTCTGTGGATCGCGGGGATTAGCAGATGTCCCGGGTCTGTGCGTGGATTCTCCTGCTTGTTTTCCGGCTGCGCGTTGTTCTGCGGGGCTGTGCGTCGAAGTTTCGCTCTCACGGCAGGCGTCGCGTCGATTTCTCCTCTGGAGGTCAGGCAGCGTTGTCCTTGCGAGGCCGTGCATCGAAGTTCCGGTCATCCCGAAGGCGTTGCGTCGATCAGCGTCAGTGTGCGGCGTTTTTCTCGCCGCGGAACAAGCTGTGCGTCGAAAATGTTGGCGCACGAAGCGTCCAAGTGAAAAAGAGAAGTCTTTTTGGTCCTGAGACTTCAGGGAACAGGAGGCAAGCTCTATCCAAGCCCTTGGAGAGCACTTTCACAGCCAGACAAGAGTTCAGCAAGGCAGCAGGCCAACAGCAAGGCAGCAGTCCTTTGTAGAAAGCAGACAGGTGAGTCCTTTGAGCAGCCAGGCAGTTCTTCTTGGCAGGATGTAGTTTCTGGTTCAGGTTTCTTCTCCAGCAAGTGTCTGATGAGTTAGGGCAGAGGCCCTGTTTTATACCCAAATGTGCCTTTGAAGTGGGGGAGACTTCAAAGAGTGGCTAAGAAGTGCACCAGGTCCCCTTTCAGTTCAATCCTGTCTGCCAGGGTCCCAGTAGGGGGTGTGGCAGTCCTTTGTGTGAGAGCAGGCCCTCCACCCTCCCAGCCCAGGAAGACCCATTCAAAATGCAGATGTATGCAAGTGAGGCTGAGTACCCTGTGTTTGGGGTGTGTCTGAGTGAATGCACAAGGAGCTGTCAACCAAGCCCAGCCAGACGTGGATTGTAAGGCACAGAAAGATTTAAGTGCAAAGAAATGCTCACTTTCTAAAAGTGGCATTTCTAGAATGGTAATATTAAATCCGACTTCACCAGTCAGCAGGATTTTGTATTACCATTCTGGCCATACTAAATATGACCTTCCTGCTCCTTTCAGATGAGCAGCTGCCACTTTAACAATGTATGAGGGCAGCCCCAATGTTAGCCTACGAAGGGAGCAGGCCTCACAGTAGTGTAAAAACGAATTTATGAGTTTTACACTACCAGGACTTATAACTACACAGGTACATGTCCTGCCTTTTACCCACACAGCACCCTGCTCTAGGCGTTACCTAGGGCACACATTAGGGGTGACTTATATGTAGAAAAAGGGGAGTTCTAGGCTTGGCAAGTACTTTTAAATGCCAAGTCGAAGTGGCAGTGAAACTGCACACACAGGCCTTGCAATGGCAAGCCTGAGACAAGGTTAAGGGGGCTACTTAAGTGGGTGGCACAACCAGTGCTGCAGGCCCACTAGTAGCATTTAATCTACAGGCCCTAGGCACATATAGTGCACATTACTAGGGACTTATAAGTAAATTAAATAGTCCAATCAGGTATGATCCAAAGTTACCATATTTAAAAAGGGAGAGAGCATATGCACTTTAGCACTGGTTAGCAGTGGTAAAGTGCGCAGAGTCTAAAAGTCAGCAAAACAGGGTCCAAAAAGTGGAGGGAGGTAGGCTAAACGTTAGGGGTGACCACCCTAAGGCATGTCAGGTCTAACACGTAGTTTTGCGTGAAAAAGTATAAATATGGGCCAGAGTGTCTGTAGTGTAGTTCTGGTGTTTGTCAATCTGCTAACTGTCCGAATATGAAAGGTTAAACATAAATTTTGTCACACATGACACTTCTTTGCAGGTTGAAGCTAGTTTCCTGAAGTGGTGATCCTCTTATACTGCATAATAAAGTGGAGTCGTAATAGTTAACTCTCGCCACAGTTGCAGCGCATTAAACATCAAATGAATGAAAAGACACAGATTTCCAAATTCTGAAAAATGAATTGCATAGACCTTATAAACTGAAATCTTTCTGAAAGTCAGCAGGAAAAAGTACTTTATCCCTAAAAAAGTACACATTACACATCCCTTTCGCCAGGAATATAAACCCACAATCATTGTATCAGCTGAAGCTGTCACTGCCTATGTAATCACTGCAGCGACTGAAAGCGAATGTTTATATATAATCAATAACCAGCATTTCTTTTACTGTTGTTTTGTCTGCTGAAGCTTGCCAGAACTCTTAGGTTTCCAATAATACAAAATGAGTTGAGCTCTGTTTGTTGTGCATCTGTTTTAGTTGATGGTTTCCAAGAGGTGGGCGATGGGAGTGATGACTTGCATGTCCACAGGCTCTATGACTACACAGCTTCAGGTTTCTACTTTTGAATTCGGAGCTAATGGCGTAGCTGCACAGGGGGTGTTGCATGTATTTGTGAGAGAAGCAACGGCATTTGAATTGAATTTAAATGGCATTTATAAAGCCCTTCCTCCTTCTGACAAAGCATGGAAGTATTGTCCTACGAGCCCCTTACTTGAAACCAAATGAGTGGTTATTCCAGGGGGTATTGGTAATTGGGTTTAGTCTTGTGCTCTCCCGTAAACAATTCCACCCAATTTATCCTAGTTTTTTTGTCCTACATTGAAGAATTAGGTGGGATCAACAGTGGGGACTATGTGAGAAACAAATAGTTGAGGCAATGAATCGACCTATTGCTAGTTTGCAGGGATATGATTTTAAAGAATGAGACATTAAGGCGGAAAGGCATGCCATTTCAGAGTAATCTATATGATTAGGAAGCATACAGAAGCTAGAAGGGATTGAGAAAAAAAGAAATACAGGAAGGAATGTTAAAAGTTTAAGTCAAGGGCAATCTTTCATGCCCGGGCTTCGGAGTATTGTGGGTGGACTTTCTTGAGCATGTAATCTGTGAATGTGAACCTGTGGAAAGACACAACAAACCGTCTGCTGCAAGACCCTACAGTTTCAAATTATCTCCAAAAAAGGTGGCTTTAAACAGTCTTTCTGGAGACACTTTGGCCATATTTATACTTTTCGACGCAAATCAGCGCCAGGGCAGATTTGCGTCAAAAAGTTTACAGCTGGCTAACACCATTCCAACGCGCCAGCTGAGCACCTTATATATGGAATGACGTCAGCCTGCGCTGCGGCCTGGTTAGCGTCAAAATAAATGACGGTAACCGGGCAGTGGAGGCGAAGGGAAGACTAGGGGTTGTGCGCCAAAGAATGGTGCAAGTCAAGTTAGAGTCAAAAATATTGGCTCTAACCTGACTTGCGCCATTTTTTGACACACAACCCCCATGGAAATGACTCTTGTCTTAGCAAAGACATGAGTCATGCCCCCCTGCCCAATGGCCATGCCCAAGGGACTTCTGTCCCCTGGGCATGGCCATTGGGCACAGTGGCATGTAGGGGGGCCCAAGTTAAGCCCCCCATGCCACTTAAAAAAATATATATATATATACTTACCAGCACTTACCTACACTCACCATGGATGGGTCCCCCCATCCATGGGTGTCCTCCAGGGGTGGACTGGTGTGGCAGGGGGTGTCCCTGGGTGCAGGGAAGGGCACCCGTGGACTGCTTCCATGGTCTCCCACCATGGCAATGAGCCCACAGGTCCCTTAACTCCTGTCCTGACCCAGGCGTTAAAAAATGGTGCAAATCCAGATGGGCGCCATGTTTTAAGGCCTACCTCCTCCTGTGTGTCATTTTGACGCTGGGGGATAAATAAGGCGCACATTCCTCAGAGTAATTTTTTGCACTGGAACGCCTACCTTGCATGTCATTAGCGCAAGGTAGGTTTTCACATCCCAAAAATGACTCAAACTCCATAACTTTGGCGCTGGACGAGTCTAGCGCCAAATTATAAATATGGAGTTAAGTTTGCGCCCAATTTGCGTTAAAAAAAGACTCAAATTCGACACAAGCAGAGTATAAATATGGGCCTTTAACTTTAAGAGGTGACAGATACACGACTCACGCAAAAAACAACCTGAGTGATTACTGAGAGACCCTGTTACAAGTGACCAACAAGTAGTGACGTTTAAGCAGATCACATTATCTGTAATTACTATTTGACCACGCCATTGGGAAAGTTAAGGTCTAAAATTGTTCACTTAATGCCTAGCTCTTGTTAACATTGTCTCACTGTATGTATTGGAATCCATGCTTGAAAACCCCAAGAAAGATCCCTTTGTGTGTACAGATTATTCAATTCTGAAATATTGTTAGAATTTTTGTATGGTCTCAAAATATTTGTATAAACCACACATATGTTAAAAAAATAAATACCCCAATGTAAAAAAACAGGGTAGCTGATAAGTTGCAGAAATCATTAGTAAATTCAGTGCATCTTTGTCTGACCCATTCATTACCTGCTTCGGCCATGTGCTGCTCATTGCAGGAACTTACTGTGCTCAGTCCCCATCTGAAGAGCCCTGGGCTCTGAAAAATAGTATCTTAACTCTTCGTAGAACAGACATAGGCCCTCATTATGACATTGGCGGTAAATGCCGCTTACCGCTGTTCTGACGGCCACCAACTTACCGCCGCGCTGGCGAATATCCGTCACCATATTATGACACACACACACCAGTCTGACAGAATACAGCCACATACACAAATCCACAAACCCAAAGGTCAGTGCTAATGTGGGGGTCCCAAAACCTACACTGTTACGCCAACAGAACAACGCCCATCACATTATGACCCACAAATCACCATGGCGGTCTTTCAACGGCAGAAAACCATTACATACCACTGCGCTCACAATGGACACCCACATACAAAACAACACTACATTGGACAATTCAAACAACACACACCTGACACCCATACACACACCACACCCAGACACCCAAACCACTATAAAACACACAGCCACATTACCCACAAACACCTTACGAATACAAATCATTGCCACCAGACTGACACCAAGACCACTGCCACAACTAGACACACACACCACTCACACCCATACACCCCTCACGCTCTCCACATCACACACCCCAACACATTACCCAACACACCCTCACCAACACATATCACATAACACCCACAGCTCCACAAAGGCACCCCCGTTTCACTGTGGAGGAGTTAAGGATCATGGTGGAGGAAATCGTCAGGGTAGATCCACAGCTAATTGGAGCACAGGTGCAGCAGATATCAATAGCAAGGAAGATGGAGCTAGGGCAGAGAATCGTGGACAGGGTCAACGTGGTGAGACAGCACCCAGGAACAAGGGATGACATCAGGAAGAGCTGGAACGACCTACGGGGGAAGGTACGTTCCATAGCAGCAAGACACCAGCTCACTATCCAGAGGACTGGCAGTGGACCCCCCTCCTCCCCCACAACCCACAGCATGGGAGGAGCAGGTACTGGCAATACTGCATCCTGAGGGCCTGGCCGGAGTTGGAGGAGGACTGGACACTGGTAAGTCAACTTTTAACAATTATCACCCCCCATACCTGCATGTCATCACACACCCACACCCTCGCGCCCATCACTCCACTCCATCCCACACACTCCACCATCACATCACACTAATCCCAATGCCAAGCCCTGCATGGACACCATCAGTAAAGCATGCACAGCTTGGGGAAACTAACATAACCACCATACACCAACATACATGAGCAAAAGCTGGCAGGGGAACAACAACCATAGAGGGGAAGCTACAGAAGTACAAATGTCAGACACCTGAAGCATAATACATCATTTACATACCTACAGGTACCCCAGCCAATGTCACTGGAGAGGAGGTGCCACCACTATCCAGTCCCCCAACAGAAGAGGCCCACAGTGATGACAGTAACTCTGGCCTTCAGGATCTGAACGATCTACCTGGCCCATCAGGGACCCCTGGACAGTCGGGCACCCAAGCCCAGTCACAGACCACCACAGAGCCTTCCCCATTAGGAACCAACACCACAACACCCACACCTCTGTCCCCAGGACACGTCAATCAGCAGTGTGCCCATCTGTACAGGGACCTCAGGCCACACCTCGCCCCTAAGACAATCAGGGACCTGGGGTCAGTGTCAGTGGGCACACGGTTCAGGGAACAGAGGCACAGGCCAACAAGGATACTGGGAGGACTGCTGTGCGCCAGGGGGAGGACAGGACCAGGGAACCAACTCTCCAAGAGGCACTCTCTGAGATCCTGAGTGCCTACCAACATTCCCAGGACACGATGGGCCAGGTCCTAGACAATGTGCAGGAGAACAGGCGGCTGCAGGAGGGACAGTATCAGGGGATCAGGGAGGGCTTGCAGGCCATCAACAACACCCTGATCTCCATAGCAGGGGTGTTGGCAGACATGGCCAACATTATGAGGGAGACAGTGTCACACCAGCGGGCCCCTACCACTAGCCAGTCATCTGAACAGCCCTCCACTTCCGCTGCCGCTAGTGGCCAGGAGGCCCCGCCTTAGGACCAACAGGCCACCAGCACCCCTCCCCCGGCAGAAGGTGAACCACCCCGCAAAGGTTCCCCGTGAACCAGTAATAAGCCAGAGACACTTGCCAAGACCACCGCCAGGAAATGAGACTCTCCTGACTGTCCCCCTTGTGTCCCACTCAATCACCTTGTCCACCTTGAACTGCCATTGCTCCCCTTCCTATGTACCCATAGACAATGCACCTGTGCTACAAACAGACTGGAACAATACCCTGGACTTTCCTCAATCATCACCCCATCCCATTGCACTTTCCCCTCTAGATTTTAGCACTACAATAAACACCCTTAGATAAAAACTGACTACAAGTAATTTATGTATTGCAAATTTGTATTGATTGAAACAGCTACAACCATTGCAAATTAACTGTACATAGAATGAGCATATAAATGATGACCTGTAGCTGGCTGTTGTGATCACACCAGAAGAATGTGTCATATCACCAACATCTGCAAAATTAATATCCAGCGGTAACAGTAAGTAGTGCAAAGAAGTGGGCAATGCCATCATGGCAATGCCACACAGAATACACCAATAGTCATGGAAATGTAAAGTTGCACTGTCTCACCTGTGTGTCATTGGAAGTACTGATGTATCACTAATGTGATACATCACATACCACATACTCATCCTTTGCCTCTTCATCCTCACTGTCCTCAGGGTCCACTGCTGCCACAGGGGCATCTCCAGTCCCCCCCTTCTGCAGAAAAGGTACATGCCGTCTGAGTGCCTGGTTGTGCAACATGCAGCATGCCACTCCTATCTGGCAGACCTTCTTGGGTGAGTAGCACAGGGATTTCCTGTCAGATGGAGGCACCTGAACCTGGCCTTCAGGAGGCCAAAGGCCCTTTCAATGATACTTCTGGTTCACCCATGTGCCTCATTATAACGTTCTTCTTCCCTTGTTCTGGCATTCCTCACAGGGGTCAGCAGCCATGACAGGTTTGGGTAACCAGTGTCACCTGCAAATGTTGAGGGACAACATTTAGCCACACACTATCCCATATGGCCAACACCATAGGTATACACCAACATATACTGGGTGGGAACCAGGGCTCACCTATCAGCCACACCCTGAGACTCTGTAGTTGGGCCATCACATTTGAGGTGTTGCTATTCCTCAGGACAAAGGCATCATGCACCAACCCAGAATACTTAGCATTGACGTGGGAGGTGTACTGATTTGCCAAGCACACCATCTGCACATTCATTGAGTGGAAACTCTTACGATTCCTGAACACCTATTCATTCTGGCGGGGGGTACAAATGCAATATGTGTTCCATCAATCACACCAATTATGCTGGGGATATGTCCCATTGCATAGAATCTGGCCTTCACAGTGGTCAAATCCTCAACCTGGGGGAATGCAATGTAGCTGAACATGTGTTTTATCAGGGCAGACAACACTCTGGTTAGCACGTTTGAGAACATTGGCTGTGACATTCCTGCTTCTAAGCCCACTGTCACTTGGAAAGAACCAGTTACCAGGAAATGGAGAACTGATAGCACTTGCACAAAAGGGGGGATCCGAGTGGGGTGACGGATAGCAGGTATCAGGTCAAGCTCCAATTGGGCACACAGCTGTGTGATTGTGGCCCTGTCCAGTCTATATGTGAGTATTATGTGCCTGTCCTCCAGTGTAGCCAAGTCCACCAGGGGTCTGTACACGGGTGTATGTCTCCATCTGCTATTCATCCGCAGTGGTAGGTATCTAAGAGACACAATAGTGAGTAGGCTGTCACAAACTGAACAATGGACCCACAACAGCACTCCACAATGTGCAAACATGTAATGGGACAGTGTAATTAGTGAAGTATATGCCTATTGATCCTGTGACGCAGCAATAATCGATAGGCCTGAAATGGCAACCGCCTGTCCTGTGTGAAGGGACTGGTGGAAGTGAGGTAATGCCGCTGATGTTGTGCACCGTGACGGTAGACGGTCGGGAACCGCCGTGCAATTCCTCATTGGTTAATATTGGGCCCTATGGGGTACAGTGGCCAATGGTGAACTACACCGGCGGTGACTGTATGCACCACCACGGACGTGACCGCTATTTTCTATCAGATTCCTCACTTGTCTCCTGACCTTCCATAGGAGAGGACCTACACTGAATGTGCTGCTGTGACCTGTGTCTGGAACCTACCATGGCCCGTGTGACCGGGGAAAGGGCCCCAACCTTCACTTCTGAGGAATTGGAGTGACTGGTGGATGGGGTCCTACCCCAGTATGGAATGCTGTATGGGCCTCCAGACCAACAGGTGAGTACACCTTGTGTACGATGCATGTGGCATGAATGCTTGGAGTTTTGTATGAAGTCCTTGTGTAAGGTGGGTGGGTGGATGTCCTCTTGGCAGTGTACATGTTGTGGGCTGGGCTATGTGTGTGCCAATGGTGATGGAAACGGGTATGGTGGGTCATTTGTGTGACAGGCTGGACTGTTTGTCTAATGCTGTTCTCCTGTCTGTATTGCCTCTGCAGGTCAGTGCCCATCAAAAGAAGGGAATATGGCATGCCGTCGCCAAGGACGTGCGGACCCTGGGGTCTATGGTTGGAAACGGTGGGAAGACCTGAGACGCTGGGCACGAAAGACTGCGGAGGCCTAGATGGGGATGGCCTCCCAACGAGGAAGGGGTGCCCATCAGACCCTGACCCCCCTGATGGCCCTCATACTGGCGATGGCCTTCCCTGAGCTGGATGGTTGCTTGAGGGGATCGTAGCAGCCACAAGGGGGTGAGTACAGTGACTATCATTACAATTTATGCCTGGTGGGGTGGTATCCGGGTGGTGGTTGTGTGTCCTTGGGTGCATCTAGGCCAGGCCAGACATAGCAGCATAACTCCTCTGGTGGCTAATGGTTTGAATGGGAATTACTGCTGACCTAGCTTGTTAGAATTCACTCCTGGGCAGGGCTGCGTGGGTCCCAGGTGTGCTGCAGTTGGCGGTGAGTGCCTTTCCTCATACTTAGTGACTGCCCATTTCACTGGTAGTGCAATGCATAGTGCGTAGGCCTATTCCCTGTGTGTGAGGGTGCTGTGTACGCCAACGGTGGTGTTGGTGCAGTCATTGACCCTGTGTATTCTTTGTCTCTCTCTCCCCCCCTTTCTTGTTTTGTCATCCTGTCCTTATGTGCATTAGCATCATCTGGCGGAGGAGCAGAGGCACCGGCGACAGAGGGAGCTGCATCCCACAGGACCCTGGAGGCAGAGTCCACTGACTCTGAGGGCACCAGTGGGAGCACCATGGCGGAGACTGGAGGATTCAGATTCAGATACCTCCTCCGATGGGAGCTCCCTGGTTGTAGCGGACACCTCTGTGACCACCCCTGCTGCAGGTACAGCTACCACCCCCTGTACCAGCACCGCCCTCCCAGTAGCCTCTAAGCGAGTTGCCTGTGCTCGCTCACCCAGGAGGGTGGGCATCTCCTTTGCCCCAGGCACCTCAAGCCCTGCCCCAGTGAGTCCTGCTGCCCTGAGTGAAGAGGATATTGACCTCCTGAGATCTCTCTCTGTGGGGCAAACAATCACTGTGAATGCCATCCAGGGGCTGGCAGCCCAGATGCAGCAATCTAATGCATTCCTCAAGGGCATTCACGGTGGATTGGTGGCCCAACAGAGATAGATCCAGGCTCTGGCCTCCTCTCTGATGGCAGCCATTGTCCCTCTTTCAACCGTCCTCCCTCCAACCTCCACTTCCCAGTTCCATTCTCCTCAACGCCAACCCATCCCAAGCACACAGGCAGATGAGGATGCACACAAGACAACACCCAAGAGTGTCATAGGCAAACACAAGCACCACACTTTATCCCACAGGCACTCAAATAAACACCATTCATTTGCAGACACGACAACACCCATTATCTCCACTGTCTCCACCTCCTCCTCCCACCCAGTTGCGTCTACAGTCACACCTGCATGCACTAAATCAATATCCACTACCAACATCATCACCACACCAAGCAGAACACAGACCTCCCTGGCAGACACCTCCACAACATCCATGCACGCGTCCCATGTGTCCTCTCCCACCGTGTCTGCCCCCCCTTCCTAAACGCAAGCACTTAGACACCCAACAGCCATCCACCTCACAACAGCATACAGCCCATGCACCTGCACCCAAATCCAGCACACAAACACCTCCAACAACCATTCCCTCATCCTCCACTCCCATTACTCCTCCCTCTTACCGCCCCAACGTCCCTAAAAAGCTTTTCCTTGCCCAGCTTGACCTCTTCCCTACCCCTACCCCTGTCCTGCACATATGTGCAGGGTAGCAAGGACCCAGCCAAGCACCTCAGCCAAACAATCCATGCACCCAGTGGTTGCACCATCTACTCGTGGTGGAAAGGATTCCAGGCCAACAATACTGAAGGGGAAGGAGCCTGCATCAGCTGCCAAGAAGGGGAAGGAGCCTGCCCCAGCAGGCAGAGGGGGGAAGAGCCCATCCACTAGTGCCAGGAAGGGTAAGGGATCCCCAACCCACGAGCAGGAGGACAGGAGGCACTCTATGCCAGCGGAAGCTGCCAGCCAAACACTGCCACCACCACCAGCTGTCACAGGGCCCCCACCACCAGCCGTGGTTGTGCAGCCATCAGAGAGTGCAGAGGCTGAGCAGGAGACTCCCACAACCACCACCACAGTGCATCCTTCGGAGGGTGCAGGGGTTGAGCAGGAGCGTCCCACAACCACCACCACAGTACAGCCATCAGAGCATGCAGGGGCTGAGCAGGAGCCTCCCACAACAACTGCCACAGTGCAGCCGTCACAGCCGGCAGACGCCATATAATCCAGCCTCCTATGGCTGCTGTGCAGCCAGCCCACACCTGAACCAGTGGGTAAGACACCCACTTCAGAGACTGTGGCCTTGCATTCCCCAGGACAAAGCACAGGGCATGTTGCCCCCTCCAGAACCAGTGGGGAAGACACCCACTCGAGAGACTGTGGCCTTGCATTCCCCAGGACAAAGCACAGGGTATGTTGCCCCTTCCAGAAACAGTGGGTAAGGCACCTACTCGAGAGACTGTGGCCTTGCACTCCCCAGGACAAAGCACAGGGCATGCTGCCCCCTCCAGAACCAGTGGGTAAGACACCCAGTCGAGAGTCTGTGGCCTTGCACTCCCCAGGAAAAAGCACAGGGCATGTTGCCCCCTCCAGAACCAGTGGGGAAGACACCCACTCAAGAGACTGTGGCCTTACACTCCCCAGGACAAAGAGCAATGGGCAAGTTACCTCCTCCAGAACCAGTGGGCTTGATCCCGCATCCGGCTGAGGAGCCCCCCGAGGTGCCTGGCTATTTGACAACTGATGCCCCTGCAGTGTTCTATCTGTATTGGTGCAGGATTCGAGTGGGGCCTTGGACTGTACCCTGTGGCCATGTGGGCCCTTTGCACTGTGAACTGGGCAGTGTCTCTTTTTTATATACGTGTACAGATCTGTATCATGGCCAAATCGGAATTATTGTTTTATTGTTGGACTGATTACAATCATTTTTGTAAATTCCTGTTGTCCTTGCATTATTCTGCAGATTTTTGTGGTCAGATTGAGTTTGTAATGCAGCTGGTTGTGTGTATGACGTGTGTATGTTGGGTGTGTGTGGTGCGTGTGTGTGTGCCACTCTCTCCCCCGTGTGCTAGGCGCCTGTACTCACCCTTCGTCGTCTTTGCCAGCGTTGGTGTTCCAGGTGGAGCATAACGTAGAATATCATCAGGAAGACTTGCAGATCGGGTTCTATGGCACCGTGGTTCTTCCCTGTGTTTCCAATGGTGAGTCATCTCACTTCTCTGATGTGTTTCCGCCAGGCTTTTGATGGCGTTGGTACCACCCCGGAAAAGGTGGCGGATTGTAGTGTCATAATATGGTGAGTGGAACTTTGTCTTCCGCTTGGCTGTAGGCAGCTACCACCGTGGTGACTGTTGTTTCCACCCTGGCAATTGGTGTAGTACATTGGCTGTCTATCGGAGATAACACTGCCAGGGTCATAAATTGGCGGTAAATCCCAGCCTGTTGGTGGGATTACCACCACCTTATCACTGACCGCCAGGGGTCGTAACAAGGGCCTTAGTCCTAAACATACTTATGACCACTGAGGTTTATCCAGAGAAGTGGCAGCAGATATTAGAGAGTGCAAGTGATAAAGAAAATACATTAGGGACTAACAAGTGTGTTCCAACATATATCAGGGAGCATATCCTTGTTTCACATTTGTGTGCCATAAACCAAGCAAAACACTTTCTCGGTTGAAGGTGTTGGGGTAGAGAGGAGTACAAAGATACACCAAATCAAAAAGTAATGCAGTTAAAAGAAAGAAGTCTCTGTGGTCCATACCAAGGCTATAAACCTAGATCATTGTATTATTTACCTACAACTAAAAATAAAACAAAAATCATGTATGGAAAGTGGTAAAAAATATTGTTAAACATTTCAACAAATGTAAATGGCAGCAGTTATTAAAAATGATGTCTACAGAGTTACCAAAGTGACTATGCTTTGCTATAGATCTTTCTAGCAGGACCTGTGGCACAGTGAAATATGATCACATTTGCACAGTTTTATAGGGATTAGGACGCATCGAGTTCAGTAAGTAGAACCTTAGATCTAATTTTTGTATGCTGCTTAGAAGAGGGCATTACAGGATTGAATATGTGGCTAGGGCTACTGTACAAAAGATAACTTAATTGTTAAGAGCTCCTGGTGGGACAAAATGACTTTCTGTTGAAAATGCAGGAGGCTTGTTGTCTTTAGATTCTCCTTGCGGCTTCCCTCATTTGGTTCTTTTTTAAAGTTTCTGAAGGTTTCTCTTATTAGCTATTACTGACTACAGGCTCAGAGTGAACACTGCCCAATAGGTTCTCATGCTGACAACTGCATAGATGATAAACACTCTAATTGTGAGGGTGTTCTGACAGAGACTTGGCATGGTGTGCTTTCTACAAAGCGTAGAGCAGGAAGATTCTCTGCTGAAGAAAACATGCAATCTAGTTTGCTTAGTCCTATGTCTTTGCACAAGTAATATAACAGACCAAATTGTATAGGTTAGATATATTTGCAGTAATGCATATTTTGTACATCATGATTCACTGAAATAGCTCAGTGATTTGCTTATACATTGAATACCCCTATAGAGCAAGAAACCCTGAGATCCTCTTTCTGTTAAAGTGAGGGTTGGGAGCTTATGTTATACCTGTACCTGCTGCCAAAACATATACTGGAAAGACTTAAAACTGATGGTGACATCACTGGATAGCTAAAGTAGCAATGGAGAATCTGTTGGTAAGCCATACTTGGAATGGTGAATCTCTGGGATGCTGATGTAGTTCAACCTGGTTAATGGTTGATAAATGGGGGAAATAATACCCTACCTTTACAGTTTTTACCTTTGTAGTACCAGGTACAGGCGATGGCTGAGCACTGATTACTTCCTGATACTAAATGCAATGCCCTCTTCGGAAGCAGGACTACATTCAATGAAGTGCTCTGATCAATGTATGATTACAAAAGAGAGTGATTTGGGATTAGAAGGTGCTAAAACGTGAATCTTTCAATCCTATGTGGCAGTACAATTGATGCTTAATTGTCCAAACAGGTTAAAAAAATCATTCTAGGTGAACCATGGTGCAAGCATCTTCCCATCCTGTGGTATCCCAAAGAATAATAGTCAACATAAAAAATAACAGAAATGTAGAACGAATAAGTGATAGAATCAAGTAATTTGAGGGTAGCTGTGGAATTTTATAATAATAGTGACAACAGAGGATTAGAGCTTATTTTGAAGAATACTCATAACAAGCAACAAAAACAATTAGACTTTTAATTAAACGTAGAAGAAAATAAACTATTAGACTATCAGCGTAGCTCTCAAAAAGTAGACTAAACAAAAACTATATTGTAAAGATATCCTCCTTCAGCTGAGATGTGAAGGAATATATTACAGTCTATTACATTGTTAAAAGGAGACCATACAATTCAAATTAAAATGTAGGTCATGTGCCTCTATGGAGCTATCTTCAAGCAGGCGGAAGAGGATCAGACTAAATAAACAGACCAGCAATCTGCCAAAATGTGTTCATGACATAGAAAACCAACAATGAATCTGGATAAGAAACACTGTAGCTGTGTCTCCACGGTAAAAGTGGAGTTGTTATGGTCAACCCTGCAGGAAATGGCCTTTTCTTGCCAGTTTATAACATCAACACATCAGCTTTATTATAGCTTAGTCAGACTAATCATTATTTCTAGATTTGCTGAGATATTGTTAGAGGAATGGAACAGGAAATGTTGGCCTCACTTATTTGTACATTTGTTTGAGCCATTAACTAACTTAATCTCACACAAATGAAAAATAAGGGCCTGATTTAGATGTTGACCGTAACAGCCCTGCAGTCAGTTTTTTGACTGTTTTCCCGTCCGCCGGCCTGGCTGTTCGCTTGCACAATTTAGATGTTGTTGGGACCACAGCCAACAGAATGCTGCAGTCCCGCTGTCTCCACCAGGAATCTCAGCCCGCATCGACGACGCAATAGGAAACAGTGGCTAATGGCTGGAGTGCAGCCACTGTTACCACCATGCTGATTTAGAAGTGCCTTCCAGCCAGGCCGACTGTGACGGGAACACCTCCAACTCAAGGCTGGTGGATTGGGGGAAAAAGAGGGTGAAACCCATCTTCTCCTCCTTTTTCTCTTACCTTTTTGACTGTAACATGACTGGAGGACTCCTGCCATTACTGCTGACCCTTCACCCTCAAGGACACTGACCCAGTCGTCGCCGGACATGAAGGTGACTAATACATGGGACTTGTACATGAAGGGGTGAGCCTGTACCGTTGAACGCGACCCAATCATCAACACACATGTAAGTATGCATTTTTGTTTTTTGGCTTAGGTAGTCGCATACATTGTATTCAACACACCTATATAAACACATATATCCTAGGGGGCACTCCCCCTTCATCGCCAGCTCGCCGCTGTCACACTGCCGAAACAGAGGTAACATCTAAATCAGGTCATCGGAATACCACCAGGCAGAAGGCAACAGAGTCCAATCGACCAGCAATGGGAAACCACTGCAACTTGTTTCCCAACCGCCGCAACCTGTTTCCCACCCGCTGACATCTTAAAAGGACAAGCAGTACTCCATCAGCTTGACAGAGTACATGGTACCACACTGCACCAGCGGGGCAGCGGTAAGGCCACCATATCAAAATCAGTCCCTAAGTGTGCTATTCATATCTGTTTTCATGAGTAGGATAGATCATTGTTGTTAGACCCAGAATACTTGGCGTGGTTTCCACTAACATTTTGCCTTCTGACCTGTTTTGCTGACCTAGTTTTTGCTGGCTTTAAGACTTTGGGCACTTTACCACTGCTAACCAGTGCTAAAGGGCACATGCTCTCTACTTAAAATAAGGTATCACTGGCTTATCCACAAATGGCATATTTAATTTATTTATAAGTCTCAAGAAAAGTGCACTACATGTGCCCAGGCCTGCAAATTAAATGCTACTAGTGGGCCTACAGCACTTCGGTAATGCAAATCCAAGGATGTGGGGGGCATAAGGCCCCCTTTGATGCACCCCCTAGGGGCATGCGTGTGCTTCATGACAATTTAAAAAATGAATTTTTAACCCATTTTTTAAAAATTGCACATGGTTACCACCAACTTGGAGTTGGTGGTGATTGCATTACCTAAATGCCCTGTTCACATTTAGGAAATGCATGATACATGTGCAAAGGTAATCACAAATAGGTATTCCCTATTTGCGATTTCCTATTTAGGGAGTCGCAATTTTAGGGAATCGCCAAAAATTGAGATTCCTTAAAATTGCACTGCGATGCCTTTCATACAATGTGAAAGGCAATTTTGCATTCGCAAATGGTTGCATCTTTTGATTAGCACCGTTTGCGAATGCAAAATGTCTTGATACATCTGGCCCTTAGTGCTTTCTGCCCATCTCTGAATACACATCTAGGTGTGTGACAGCTGGGCTCTTGTGCATTTTCTCCAGACAGCCACACACAAAGGGAGCTTAGGTGTGACTGATAGACCATCAACATCCTGAAGGCCCATCCTGGGCAAGATGGGAGGAAGGAGCTGAAACTTACACCTGAATGGGCTGTGTCCTGATCTAACACAAAGGGCTGTATAACGTCCTGTAGTGAGTCTGGAGCCAGGGAAGGAAGGGTAGGGACTCTGTGCATATCAAAGGCCTCTTGCTGAAGTCTCCCCCACTTCAAAGACCACCACTAAGTATAAGAACTGGACTTCTGACCCCATCAAGTCAGCATACTTATGGTCCTGACAATATTCTACCATGAAGAAGGGCTGCTGTGCTGTTGAAGAGTCTGTCACTCTGCTGCACTTTGCTGGACGTCTGTTCTACTGTGCCTGCCCTGCTACCTGCCACCCTCCTTGCTTGGGAGTGGGAAGAACGGGCAAGTCTGAATGCTTGCTGGCTTGCATCCTGTAATGAAGTGTCAGGGACAACAAAGACTTCACTTCATCCAGCAACAGCACCTGGACTGTGCTTCCTGTGAGTCATGCCCTGGTGGCAATCCAATCCTGGGCCATTGGAAGTGGGTATAAAGCACTGCAACTTCAAAATCCATGCATCGCTGCAGATGAGACGGTCAGAACTAACACATCTCCCATCAACACTGATGCATTGCCACTGCCGACAAAGACAGAGCATTACCGGCTGCGCAGCTTAACACCGATACCACCTGCACTGCTAGGAAACCACCAATGACCCATCTCAGATTGCAAGTCTCGAAACCGATGCATCGCATACATCCAGCCGGACCCACGATGGCGCTTCGTCTACTTTCTCCATGATGGGCCTGTCGATGATACAACTAGGTACTTTTTCAGAGGGAGAAGGTTGGTCCTTGTATCTGACCCCTACTCCATCGCTGTTGGTCTGATTTTTCGGATCTACCTCAGTCAAGTGCAACCAGATAGCGCTGGTAAGTGTTTTATACTTTTAAGCACTATATTTGCAGATATTCTTTAAAAATGAATATCTCAACATCTACTTATTGTATTTTTGTCAGTTTGGTCTTGTTGTTTTGTCCATTAAATTAAACTTTATTTTTCTAACTAGGTGTGGTATCTTTTTGTGTGGTGTTTTCACTGTTTTACTGTTTTAAGTGTTGCACAAATACTTTACACATTTCTTCTTAAATTAAGCCTGCATGCTCCGTGCCCGCTACCAGGCGGAAAGCACAGGTTAATTTAAGATATGTATCTGACTTACCCTGACTAGGATTGTGGTTCCTGCTTGAACATAGTTTATAACTTTGCCAACCAGAAACTCAATTTCTAACTATTGTGTTTAGCTGAAAATCCAGTAAATGTTAGTCTGGTACTGTCATATTGAAATCTCCCCAGGGTCCCAGTAAAAACCTTATATACTTTCATTGCAAGCAGCAAGGAGGACAACCCATCAACGCTACTGAAAAAGAACCATGATGCTTAAAGAGACAGGTAGAGCATATTTATGAGAGCCTTGCGTCATGTGTGCACCATGCAAAGTAGTACATGCGTAACCCACAGCTCTAAGCCACATTTGTGAAACCACGCAAAGCCACTTTGTGTGGCTTTGAGTGGCCTCATAAATCCGGAGTGGTGCACGCAGTGCAAGATACTGCATTGCACTATTCTGCCCAGGGTAGGCATTCAATAGTGGTTGCTGTGGGTGTTTCCATGCAACTCCAATGGATTTTGACGCATGCCCAGATTTACATGAGCTTGTAAACCTGGGTGTTCTCCAAAACCTTAGGTGCTTCAAGGAGAAATATCACTATTTCTCTTTTTTTTCATCTTTCCACCTCATCCCATGTGTGCTGCATTCTGCAGTGCACATAGAAAGAGAAAAAGGCCTCCCAGGATTGTTTTTGTGTAGGAAGATATCCCTTCCTGTACAAGGACAATCCTGCATACATCGCAGTCACCCTTGCACCATGGTGCTAGACTGCCGAAACAGCACCTGCACAGGGGGAACGGACAGTAATGTGCCATATTGGATAGATACGCTGCATTCCTGCCCTTTCCCTTTGACGCAGGGCAGCACAGCAAGGTGACTTGCTGCACTGCCCTGCACCAAAAAGTTGTAAATATGCCCAATAGTGTTTATGGGCATCATTTAGGGCTGGGCAGGTAGCCAGCCAGCATGTCGGGCCAGCAGAAACCTAACCTCTGCCCCACCTACTGAGGACTACCTGCTGTATTTATCAAAACCTGCCTGCCTGGAGGGAGTTTCCTTGATGAAAGTGTATTTGCTGCTACCTCATATGCACAAAGGTGAAAGTGAAAGCTTACTGCAAGTCAGCTGCCATGTTGTTTCAGCCCATTTGCCATTTTATGTCTTTCAGAAACAATATAAAAAACAATGGACCTGATGCATAGTGAGTGTTCGCAGGTCAACAATGTCTCCCTTTTGCATGATATTTTAAATGTATTTGAAAAGGTACTTTTCCCTTGAAAATCCACACATCACAAAGCCATGTGGTGCCCTTTTTCTTTGATTTTCGCCGGAATTAGAGCATGAAAGATCCATTTTTTTATTTCAGAAAATTACAAGCATCCTGCCAAAAAATGCCATGTTGGAAAACACTGATTTCTATTTGACGGTCGTCACGTGGGGCATTATGTCAGACTTTTCTTCTTTTTTTTTTTAATAAACAATAAATATGAAAATAATTACTTTTTAGATTAATGAAATGCAAATTTATGTAATAAATATTACTTGTGAGAAGTGTGCATTTCTGACTAGATGGGACTTTTGAGCAGCCTATATATGCCCTAAAACAGTGTCACATTAAGCATGACCTCGTCAGCCGAAGACAGACGTCTCTCAAAGATGTTTATCAATCACTCATATTATGCACTGTTTGGAGACATTCAGTGTAAACTTTGCTCCTGTTTAAACTTTCCCCATCTCTTATGACCCTACCCTACTTTATTGACCACACGGTCGAGTTCAGCACTACCAATTCTATTCGGTTATGAAAAAACAGTACTACTTGACTCGGATATCTTTGGAGCTGTATTGCAACATTCCTTATCCTGATTCTGGATGTCCCTACCGTCTAGCAGTGTTGTTATCCTTTTCTAATAGTGATAAACAATTGATTTTGATTTCTTATAACTCTCCCATCTGCCAATGGAACTCTGAGCATTTGAGAACCTAAAGAACCGTTGTAGAGCATCCAGAGAGATACATAGTTCTTTTGGCCCACTTGTCCTTCTGGGTGATTTTAATTTACCATGTGAGTTCAATAATAATGCCCAAGGAACTTGGCGGGAAAAGTCATCTGGGGACATTATGTATATTGAGCACTGTACTGATGGAAAACGTTTGAATTGCATTTTAAATTAGTGTAATCTGGTATTTTCAATATACATAGATTACTCTAATTGATCACATAATAGGTGCCCAAGTATTAATGGGAGGGGATTAGCAATGACAATCTCCAATTAATCAAGGGTGAAGAATAATGTGGGCTAAAGTCACACCTGTTGAAATATAATACCTATATGCAAGGTGATCAAAATGTATTTTTTGGAAACTTCTTCTAATCTTGAGAATTTAGACATCTTTGAAGTAATTTGTAATACGATCATCCTTGGGCTGATCTCTTATGGACACTTAGGCCTGTCCCCATTTTCAATGGTTTGAAAACAATGGTCTAGAACACATAGGGATCTTGATAGTGAACTGAGTAAGTTGCCAAGAGCTAGGAAAGCAGCCAGGTCAGGGTTTATACCTGCCAGTTGAAGTATAAATCTACTGCTAGAAATAGAAAAAAACCTTTAATGAGAGGAGTCCTGCGAACAATTGTCTTAGGCCAGTACACTCGCTCAAATTATGCTATTTTGGGAAATAGTGCATTGTCCCTTCTTTACCCAGTCTGATCAAAGTTCTGTTTGCCCACATATTTCCCCAGTTAGCTGGGTGAAGCATTTTTAAGGGGTTTACATTCCCATTTTTTTCTCGGAATGAGTCTGTGATATGCTCCATGCAGGGTCTGTCTAATATTTCCTTTGATTTGGAAGAAGTACAGGATGCCCTGATGTTGATATTGGATTGATCAATAATGGTGTGCAGAATAACAAGACATGTTTATACACTAACAATAAATTTTTATACACAAACAAAGTTGCATCATCCCTGTTGCATTATCCTGTAATGAACTCTCCGCCAACCCCAACACCGAGGTACGTGGTCAGGCAGACTCTGAGACCCAGGCCTGAACATTAATGCCTGACGGGTCACAATTGGAGCAATACTTAGCCGGCAGCCAAACACACAGATGGGTGAACTTAGATAAGATCCCACAGATAGGCAGCAACACTACATCGGTCCACAGAGATTGGCCCAATAAAGCACATACAGCCAGAGGGATTCAAGCATTCCCAAAGCACCATAAAAATAGATGCCACATGCAATTAGGTACACTTAGCTAATCAGGACACAACACACAGCACATGCAGTGTCCACGCACCTCTCATGCCAGACATCTGGATACGTACTCACTGGCCCACATTAGGACCACGCCGGGTCGAGGCCCACCTGCATTCCCTATCTTGAATTGTATTTATGACTCAGTGACAGCTGTTCACATATTTATGGTCTTATTACACCCAGAGAAATGTATAAAACTTTAATGAAAACCAATGTGCACTGAGAGACAGTCATCAGACCGCATTTCTGTAACTGCTCTCCAGGCCATAATGTTTAAATAAACAAACCATTTCCTGCTTGTCTTTTGTTTTTTAAGGTAAATTCTCATTTGTGCAACACTGACCTCGCTGTCCTGATGGCATGCCTCCTGAGTTTTATAAAATGGTCCCAAATTATCGTCCTCCATAATAACCCAGCTTCTTAATGCTGTGGCTAGAGACGGTATTCCTCTCTCTTGCTCCTGATCTACTATCATTCCAGTTTTTAAAAAAAAGTTGATAAGAGTGACCCCTCTTCCACAGACCTATTATGTTAATATAATCTGCAGTAAAAATAGGGCAGAAGAAAATCAAGTTACTATAGATTTGCAATATGGTTTTAGGAACCACATAAGTAAGCTTGATCAGTGCTTGCACCTACATCTCCTGATTAATAAATATGTTGTGGAAAAGAATGGCAGTCTACACTTGCCTTTCATGGATCTTACCTCAGCAATTTAAAAGGTCAATTGAAACACGTGTTCATTAACGATCTCTTTGGGAGTGGATTATGGTGTAGAGGGCCAATGTACAGTGAATTTTAGTATCAAGAGGGGACAAGACAAGGATGTATTTTAGCCTCATTTTATATACAATATATGTTAACTATTTGAAGAAAGTTCTTCTTACTGGTGCTAAACATTTCCCTCTTGTAGGTGATAGACTAACACCCTATGGGAATGATGCTGTCTTGTTAGTCCTTACCCCGTTAGCCCTCAAGAGTCTACTGACTCATTTGTGTCTTTTATGAATTCCTCAGACCTCTCTATCAATTTTAAGAAATGTCATATAATTGTAGTTGGCCCAAAATCAACTATATCTAGACACATTTTTTAATTGAGGGAGGGCCAAGATGTTTTCTCACATGGGGTACAGTTCGATTGAAAAGGTGCTCCACCTATGGTTTTGAGAAAACATCTTTTCATGAGGTCCGTTTTTGCCATCTTCAACTGATGCTACGTAACAAGTCACTGACAACTATGTTGAAGATATACCAGGCCAAATGTGTTTTTTCCGTTTTATATGTCAGAAACATTTGGGGGGATGGAGATACTCCCATTTTACAATAAGTCCAGAATAATTTGTTAAGATGTTTTTTGTCCCTGGCCGCAGTACCGAGGCTTTTATAGCTCATGTGGAATTAGGCTTGGAATGCATCTCTAATATTCTTGCATTTTCTTCCGTAGTTAGGTGTCTTTTGGTCTGGCCCAAGTGGGAATTAGTTCTTAATAGAGCAATATTGAAGGAGTGTCTGCATCTCAGTGGTGTTCAAGGATTCCATTGATTAATCCATATGCCTGTTTTTTTATGCACTGGGTCACCCAAAACTGTTGATAACCCACATACTATCATTAAAGAAGATCTAAAATGGACTAATTCAAATTTCCTCGTGCATTGTAGGGATACGCAAGAATCCGTAGAGCTCTTGAAACCCTCTGTCAGGGCTCATGTTGTGTTGAACACTACATTTTATATGGAACCCTGCCTGTCTCAGGTGGCTAACCCAAATCATTGTTATTTGTAACAAGGTTCAGGTTAAATCTTGTGCACTGTCTTTTTGATGTTCCGGGGTCTGGTTAAAAATCTGGCCTCTTGTGGATGTGTTTTATTTAAACCCAAGACACATTGGACGGTGCCCCTTTTTTCAGCTTTTCTGTCTCCTTGCGAGGTAAATTTATTTTTCCATTGTTAAAGGGTATGAGTTTTAATCAAGCTAGACCAGCCCTGCTATATCTGCAAATGTTCTCCTTTCCTCATATCTGCTTCGTGAATGTTGCCTTTTTAAGAGGTGCTATTCCGAAGAGGCCTGCTATAATTTTACTTTTTTTAAATAATTGTAATACATACTTATGATGTGGTTTTTGGTCTCCTGAGGAGTTTTTAATGAATTAAAAAGTTGTCTATGTGTTTCTTATTTTGTATATAAATGAAATAGGCACTGCCGTTCATATTCAACAGAGACCTTGGTGAACTTGGAAATTGTTTTATGCATTTTATGGTTTTCTGCTGAAACTAAAATACATGAATTTTTATGACGATGATGAGTAGAAGATCTTTAAAATAATTTGAGGCATGTATTGGCACCAACACCAAATGCTTACTTTTCTGATGGACGCTCTCGTGATTAAAAACAGATGGATTTACATAAACATTTTAAAACTGTTATAAACGCACTGTTTGAAAATTCACACTGGGTATCCTTCTGTTTGAGTCCTTTTGTAATCCCAGTTTACCTCCCCTCTGCGAGCAGAGAGTATTTAAGGTTAATATTCCCCTAGTTAGAGGGGAACTATGGGCCAGATGTTGGAAAATTGCAAATTGCGACTTGCAATTTGCGAGTCGTTCCGACTCGCAAATTGCAAGTCGCAATTTGCAATGCAGAACGGTGTCTCAGACACCGTCTGCGAGTCGGTATGGGGTCGCAGAGACCCACCTCATTAATATTAATGAGGTGGGTCGCAAATTGCGGCCCCATACCGACTATAGGCACTCGCAAACATGGAGGCCTGCTGTAGTCAGCAGACCTCCATGTTCGTGACTGCTTTTAAATAAAGCAGTTTTTTTTTTTTTAAGTGTAGCCCGTTTTCCTTAAAGGAAAACGAGCTGCACTTAAAAAAAAATCCAAAACCTTTAGTTTCGGTTTTTGTTCAGGGTAGGTAGTGGTCCCTTGGACCACTACCTGCCCTGAAAAAATAATTTGGGGTCTATTCACAAAGAGGAAGGGGTCCCATGGGGACCCCTTCCAATTTGCGAGTGGGTTACCATCCACTTGAAGTGGATGGTAACTGCGACACCATTTGCGACCGCATATGCGGGCGCGAATGGTATTGCATACAACTAGGAATCGCAAATAGGAAGGGAACACCCCTTCCTATTTGCGATTCTGAAATGCATTTTGCGAGTCGGTCCCGACTCGCAGAATGCATTTCTGCATTGGAAACACGCATTTGCGAGTCACAAACGGCAGATTTTGCCGTTTGCGACTCGCAAAGTGTTTCCTGCATCTGGCCCTATGTTATGTAGGTTTGCTCCCACTCAGGCTGCCAAAGTGATTTGTATTTCTATTAAATGAAGTTAAGTGACTGCTTTGAGCTCTGCAATCTGAAACCTCATTTGAACTGTGTATTAATGACCTGTGTGCCCACATTAGATTTTTTTGCTGTGCAGGGAAGACAAATGACTGTGAATTCTTTCACTGAATCGCATTTTTGAGCATTCTCAAATTTACTCGCCGCAGAATAGAAGGAAAATCAATGATTGTATGACAAAATAACCGCGTTCATTTCGTCCTAGGCACGATTACACATGGTCCCGCTGGGTCCCTTCCTCTACTTTAACAGAGCGCATGCTAAGGAGTTCCAGAACTCTGACAGTGACAAATGTTTCTGGAAAATCTCCGTGACATCGACCTTGTCTGAGGCATCAGTGAGTGTGCAGCCTTTTGTTCAAGCACAGCTGAGAAGAAAATCTGAGCATCAGTCGCCAATATTGTACAGCATCCGTCGAAGGATAACGCAAGCGATCATTACGTTTGAGTATCATGCAACACTAACTGCCCCAACCACCAAAGAAATACATCCCTATTATCTTCGTTATTCTAAGCAATGCACTTTAAATCTATGTACCGCACAGTGACCCCCCAAAGAAACAGGCAGGGTTGGACATCGGTGCAACTACACATAATCCAAACGCCTGAATCCCCCGTGGCAGCTGAAGTGGACTTCTGTAATTTTAATGATGCATCTGATGACTGCAGCAAATGAGGGAGAGTGAAGGGAAAATCCTATAATAGATCTGTAAAGAATAATCAAAAAGCCTAAGGATGAGTAAAATGAGGACATAGCTAGTTCTAGGGCAAGGGAAGGCTAAGCAGCCACCTAGAGGTCCTCGATTGCCAATAAATGCTACAAAATGTGCCCTTGTGCAAGTGATTAATAGTAAAGCCCGTGGTTTTCTCAACATAGCTACCAAGTGGTCTGAGTGCACCCTTAACCTGTCTTGGTTTTAAACCATCAGCCCTTTGCACAGTGGGGTGGGGTGTATGATCTATATTTTTAAGGGGAAAACACAGTTAAACGTTGCACCATGCAGTCTTTATCACATACATTTATCACTGGGAAGGGAAACAACACACAAATACACACACATAGTCACACACATACAGTGCATTAGAACAAAGCAAATTTCATGACACTTTCTGTAGCGCCCCACCAATTTGTCCAAATTAACATGTCCCATGCACTACATTTTAAAAGCAGCAAACCCGTATTGTATTTCACCCCATTCAATATTTACACCACTGCACTTTACATTCATGCATTTATAAACCCAGATAGCGAAAAACAAAGAATAAAATATACAGCTGCCACAGATCCCTTCATACCGCATCCATCAGCAGAATGGAAATCACTCCCAAATACCTGAATCCCAACTACCTGAACAAACAAATAAAAAAGGCCATTGACCTCTAGCAGTGCAAATGACTACTATGCTGTCACCGCCAGAGCGTATAGTGCCCTTATACCTCCCTGTAATACACAACAAAACACTTGTATGTTGACAAGATTGCCATTCCTCCATCTAGCCAAAGGTCACTTATGTTGCAGTCACCACTGTCAGAAGTCTCGCTCATCCTGCCTGTCTTAAAGCACAACAGCAGTAACATAAACCGTATGATTCCAGGACCCTCAGCCATGTGAAAGGTCAATATTTTCACCTTTCAACCACCATTCAAACAGGGCCCTCCTACCCCTTTCTATCAACCAACACTCAACATTTCCCCTCAAGAGAGCTGTATGGTCACATCTCTACAGCTTGGTAGTCCATATGCCACCTCCACTCAAAACGATGTCAGTCACTCACCAATGGACTCAGCAATACAACCGAACCACCTCACAAAGAAAAGCTGTCAGAAACCATCTTGCACACTTACTACATACCTCAAGGCCAACGAGAGACCTAGTTTAATTCACTACTCAGTCCACTAGCACCTCACTGCACGATAGACATCAACAACATTTTTTTTTTGCTATTGATACTTGCACAATTATCACTATTGCCTCATGTTATGTAACGTTTGTTTTTGTAACAGGCTCACTTGTAATTCTTCTCCTCTTGTATCTTTACTTTGCCTATTGTGAAGCGCTCTGACACCTTCGGGTAAAGTCAGCGCTATATAAAAACGCATTAAATAAATAAAATAAATAAATAAACAACAGTGCTGCGATTAAACTTCGCTACCGCCTTTGTTAGAAAACGAATATGCATACAAACATTTAGGATAACACGTAGAAGTCTAATATGCGTTTATTGCAAAAGTAGCCAAAAGCATTCTAAATAAGCAAGGTATTACCTAATCAAAGGACGCGAGCGTCACCTTCGATCAGCTAGAACATGTAATGCTAAAGTCCATACATTTTGGTCTACGTTTATATAGTTTTTCGCGCTGGCACTAGCCACAACTTTTTTAATTTTACCAAAATATGTATAATATACTTACATATCGGGGCTTTCGGCCACCTCTCTTCATCGATTGGCCTGTTGTGTAATTTACGTGTTACTTCTGCCCACTACAGCATACAACAAGGGGCAATAGGCCAGCCTTCTTAAGCCACTAGTTAACTTCACTTTGAGTGGGAGCACATCTGCACACAAGCTAGTTCCCTTCGTAGACAATGTTTTTATTTTTACTTTATAACTAATATATTACTGACTTTGTGTTTAGAACCAGATGTGATAGCAGGAAACGTCTGATGAACATTCCATCTTTTTCAGATCCCATCTCCGGTCAGTGCTTTTTTGACTGCTGCTATTTCAAAACATATTAGAATGTTACCATTTCAAACTGTTCTGTATTTATCCTTGTTTTACTTGTTTCTTATGCTCCTTTCTTTCTTTCCTTATTTCAACAACATTCTTGTAGGGGTTTCAGACAAATTTCATCCATTAGTCTGTGGTTCGTGTCATTCACATTTCTTTCCCACCCACTCTTGCATGTTTTAAGGGCAATGTATTAGCCCACTTCAACCACGGGCTGAGTTTACTATGAGCCATGGCATGCCTCCTTTCACATGGAACACACATACACACAAACTAGTTTCCTCCATTGCCAGAAGTACTAGGGGAATGTGTGTGTTTTTACACCCAAAAAACGGTTCTGCCTGTAGTGAATGTTTTTTTAGATTGAGGAAGGCTTGGTATACTCCCAAACAATAAAGTTTTGCCAAAAACATGACAAGACAAAATAAGAATTACCTGAAGGTTGATGAACAATGCCAGACCTATTGGCTTTACCCATGGTTGTTCTCAATGCAAGTGCTTAAAAGCAAGAACATGTGATAAAATTGAAACTACTCATAGGAACTGATGAGCATTGGCTAGGATTTTCTCTTTGCCAGGAAGAGCCAACTCTACTACTTTCTGAAATCCTCATTTTGATTCTATTACTTTGTGTAATCCTCACTACAATGTGCCAACTTTAGAGTTAGGCGACTCTTACTAGAATGGTTTAGCTGAAATGTGTAGTGTCAAAAACAGAATCATACGATGGAGACTTATGTAAAGGCTGTAAGCATTCAATAATACTAAGGCTTTAGAGGTCTTCAAATAGGCACAGAACAGCATTTGAGTATAAAATGTAATAACATACATTAAGGCACATATGGACATTTGCATTTTCACAGATAAGCAAGTATTAAGGCAGATATACAACTGAATATATTTACCCACTAACATATGATAAATACATTCAGTAACTATGTTGCATGCAACTGTCACTACAATAAAATCATTCTAATTCACCTGGCACCTCTCTGTGTAGTAATACAATCAAGAGACGTAAAGGACAACAAATTGTCACCACTATAAACTCACAAATACTGTGCAGCCACAATGCGGAACATAACTGAAAATTAAGCCTAAGTGTCTTGCTTTTTTAACAATCTTAGTGGTAAAACCTAAGAAGAACCTTAAGAATGCTCCTGATATGCACTCCATGCTACATTTAAGAAATAATCACATATTAATTAACTAAAAAAAGAGCACTCTGCTTTCTTTTGTACACTTTTCCTTTTCCCACACCCTTACAGAATACTTGCTACTACAGGTAGCGCTCACTGTTTTCTGTGTTTCATTTCCTTTGACAGGGAGCAAGAGTACTTTTAGTATGACAGTAAGTGGGGCACGCTCCTCAAACATCATACTTTGCTTTCAAATGAAATTACCAAAATATCTTAATGCATTAAAGTTGAATTTGATAAGAACTGAAAATACAGATTTTCTGACATGGTAGATTTGACACCGCTGCCCATATATGTGAACTGCTCAGAAACAGGGAGCACATGGAGAAGAGTCTTCATAGAAGAATAGAAGTAAATTAAACAGAGGAGGGCTCAGATCTAGGGTCATCAGCAGAAGAGGGTACTACCTCAAAACTATTTTGTTTAGAAAATTAGGTTATTCCATCTGATCACACAACTGAGAGGAAGATGGGTATGCAGGAATACCAAGAGGTGACAGCGGAAAAGAACGGGTAAGAGAAGACAAGGGAGAAAATATAGTTACTGTGGTCAGATATACATCCATAAAGGAGCCCACGGGAAAATGAACATACATGAACACAATTAATAGCCCACACCAGATAAGATTTATAAACTAGCCAAATAATATTTTTTGATGTTACAAGAATGAAGAGAGGGCAGAATGTTGGATCAAAATGAAAATATGTGTCTTAAAAACAAGCACTGACAAAACCAGTTGTATATTTCTTATCAAATATTCATAATAGAGACATTACTGCACATGGGAGGCACATTGTCAGTTCCATAGGATTGTTGCTGGAGAATACCTCAAGACATTTAAGTTTATTTGTATTTGAGAAAGCCAACATTACCAATATTACCATCATATCTGATATTTGATTTCTTAATAAAAATTAACAGTAAGCCATGAAAGTCAACATACATTATGGTAAGTCATCATGTTGTATCCCTGTACACTTCACTACTGTACAACCAAGGCACATATGGGTGTAAGTATTTTCTTTGGACGTGTATAAATGATTTATATGTTGTAACTCAGCTTTCCAGCCATCACCCCATGCTGCCTCAATTTCCCAAAGTAAAGTCAACCTCAATTCTATCCATCACAGATCCAATTAATGATCTACCTTTTTGATTGTGCCTAATGTATGAAACCTGAAATACCTGAACTAGTTGTTACTTTGTAAAGAAGAGTTGTACACACAAAAATGAAGACTCATGGTTTGTAAGGACTAAACATGCATTAAGGAAGTAGGGCAGCAAAATATGTATTTGTTGGCTTGTTAATACAAATAGCAGATTAGGCAAAGCTTTAAAGCAATGGTTTTCTAAAAATGTGTTATGTTTCTGCTAATCTATCAATGAGGGACAAAGTTAAAGGTTGGGAGTCGAATAACATGTTCAGTTGTAGTAACTTTAGCACAGTTTGCTGGCATCAATAATGCCAGTAAGCTAGCTGATTACTGCCAGTTCAGGTATTTCAGGTTTCATGCAATTCTAAAGGAGTTGGAGGTACAGGAAAGTCTAAATATTTCAAATTTACTAATACCTTTCACACCATGGAACCCCTCTGTGACCAGACATTGACTGGGCACAGTAGGGATGTGAGTCTAAAATTAATAAAAAAATAAAAAAACAATAAAATTCAATTTCAAATGTGTAAAAGCACTGAAATTCGGCAGTTAAGTCTATGAAGACACAGAACACCACATTACAAACATTCATGGTTGACCACCATGCACAAATCATCAATTTGCCAACAGCATGACAGCATGTGTTTAAGGCGGAATTCTTATATATATATATATAGGTATTATATATATATATATATATATATATATATATATATATATATATATATTACCTAGTGCCAGTTACCACTAAGTAATTAAAGTTAGGTCTGACAGAGCCCTTTTTGGTTTGCTAATAACTTTGGCCCGTGACAGCTGGGCTTGTGAGAGTCCTGCGAGTCTCCCTTGAGAGTGTGAAATCAACAATGGAGCCCTGTGATTGGTTGAGAAACTCATTTTCCCTGGAGCAAAATGCTCCCGCATGTCCTTCAAGAGCAAGTACTCTGATTGACTGGCTGGTGAAATTAAAAAAAATTAGGTGTTGTGAAAATGAACTAAATAAGCTATATAAAAGGCCAGAAAGGTATGGTTGTCCCACTAGATTTGGAGAGGAAGTGTACCAGGGATATCTACTGTGAAGATAATAAATGTATATTGTTTTTAACAAATTTTTACGATCTCCTGGGTCTTTTGCGTGATCGTGAATAGTGAAAATGGTGGGATGAGTTCTCAATGCACTCTATTAACAGGAATGCAGATCGTGGTCCTTGTTTTTGCGAAGAAGTGTGTAAGAGATAAATACTGTGATGAGTAGATTATTAATTCTTATTTTAAAAAATGCTAAGATCTCGCAAGACCCTCGGAGGATTGTGAAAAGTATGAACAAATAGGTAATCTTTGGAAACACTCTGGTATGCACACTTGTTATTGCAGTAAGGAACCTTACTGGAGGTGCTAATTATCAGAGTCTACTATTTAAGTCCACTGGGCGCCTCGCAAGACCATAAAATGTAATTCCTTTATGTCTTTCATAGAACAATACATAATTAATTTTTCTACCTTAATCAGCATGTTTAATGTTTTATTTTGTTCAAATTTATAGTAAAACACTTTAATCAACTTAATTCTGTATGTTTGATCTTGCAAATGGTTGCAAGATCTGAACAGGAAGTACTGTCTCCTCAGAGTCCATGCAGGGGAGTGTGCATTGGGCGCCCACCTGTGTCTTGCCAGAGCCATCACTTTAAAAAAGAAAATCCAATCATCTTTTATTACCTTCTCTAATATAGATTACCATTAAATAGTGACTGAAAACATTATAAAGAACCATACACAATAGATTACAATGAACTTCAGAATTTTACTGTTAGAAATGAGGACTTCGGTTTTGCAGTCAGGTTGCCCCTGTCCAAGCAAGGACCCTCACTCTAGTCAGGGAAAAGGAGAAACACACGTAGTTAACCCCCATTCCCCCCTTGGTAACTTGGCATGAGCAGGAAAGCTTAATCCAGAAGCAATGTGTAAAGTATTTGTACCATTAATATTTATCTACATCAAACAAGACCAAAACAACAAAAAATCATACACAAGTCAAGATGTGAATTTTCAAAAGAATAGGAGTCTTACTTCATAGAAAACAATGGAAATGTTAACTGTACACAAAGTACCTGGTTTGCTTAAAAAATAAAGCCGCATGGGCGAGCGTGCATCAGAAAAGTCAGCGATGTGTCAATTCCTTACTCGCAAGTGAGGCAGTGCGTCATTTCTTCTCTAGTCCGGTCAGCGATGCTTCATTTTTCTCCCTTGCAAGAGAGTGATGTGCGGATTTCTGGACCGGGCACCTCTGACTCGTGCAGGGTTGGGATGACTTTGACACCCAGAGACGATGCGTGAGAAATCCAGTCACATGGTGTAATATCTTCAGCCGCAATCTGTCGATCTCCCAGCCTCAATGCAGGTGGAGCGTCAATTTCAGCCACGAAGCCAGTGGCGCATCGTTCATCAGCCTCCTTAAAGATGGTACATCAAAAAGTTCCCTGCATGACTTTCTCTGCGTGGATTTCAGCTCTTGTTCTGCCAACTTCACATTTCAAGGCCCCAGGGACTGGATAGGACACCACTTGGTAGGGCAGGAGTCTCAGCAGAGAGTCCAGGTGCTGACAGAGGAAGTCTTTGATGGCCCTGAGACTTCAAAACAGGAAGCAAGCTCAGTCCAAGCCCTTGGACATGCTTGTCAAGCAGGAATGCATAACAAAGTCTTTGTCCCCTTTCACAGGCAAAAGCAGCAACTGCAGGATAGCCCAACAAAGCACAGTCACAGACAGGAGCAACACTTCTCTTCAGCATGCCAGCTCTTCTCCTTGGCAGAGGTTCTTCTTGAATCCAAAAGTGATCTTGAAGAAATCTAAAGTCTGGAGTTTTGGGTCCACTACTTATACCCCTTTCTGCCTTTGAAGCTGGCAAACTTCAAAGGAAAGTCTCTGTTGTTCACAAGATCCTGCCTTGCCCCGGCCTGGCCACAGACACACACCGGGGGTGGAGACTGCATTGTGAGAGGGCAGGTACAGCCTATTCAGACACAAGTGACCACTCCTCCCTCCACTCTAGCACAGATGGCTCATCAGAATATGCAGGATACACCCCAGCACCCTTTGTCTCACTGTCTAGAGGGGATTCACAAACAGCCCAACTGTCAAACTGTCCCAGAAAGGAAATCCACAAACAGGCAGAGTCACAGAATGGTTTAAGAAAGAAAATGCCTACTTTCTAAAAGTGGCATTTTCAAACTGACAATTTAAAAACCAACTTTACCAAAATATGTATTTTTAAATTGTGATTTTCGAGACACCAAACTCCATGTTTCCATCTGCTCTCAAGGGGAACCTACACTTAAAAGATATTTAAAGGCAGGCCCCATGTTAACCTCTGAGAGAGATAGAACTTGTGAAAGTGAAAAACAAATGTAGCAGTATTTCACTGTCAGGACATGTAACACACATCAGTACATGTGCCACCTTCAACATACCCTGCCCATAGGGCTACTTAGGGCCTACCTTAGGGGTACCTTCCACTTTAGCACTTGCCAGCAGTGGTAAAGTGACCATAGTACCATAAACAGCAAAACAGAGTCCAGCACACAGTCAAATAATGGGAAGCAGAGGCAAAAAAGACTTGGGAGACCACACCAAGGATGCCAGGTCTATCATTCACGATCTCACAATTGTCCTGTGAGCATCTTGCAATACTCTTGCAAGAGTAATGACACCTCAAAAAAGATTTCTGGTAACATGTCTTAATGTCAGAGTTACAGTAACTGAGCAAATATTCAATTTCTATTAGAATATTAAATATTTATCTGGTTAAAACTCTCACATATTTGAGAAAGATTTAGCAAACTGTGAACCATATATTATGTTACAATGAAAACAGAACATTATTTGTACAAAATAATGTCTGAACATAACATGCATTATAAACTCATTCTACCATATATACACTCACAAAAACAATTTTCTTTAAAAAAAACAAAAAACGAGAAATTCACTGAAAAAAGCAAAGCTGAAAGTAATGTTCTAGTTAGGAGTAATAAAAATATCTGTTTTTATTTAAAAAAAAGCCTTAGAAATTCACTAAAAAAACAGGATAAATGATTAAAGTTATAGTTAATAATTTGAACTAAAAAAAACACAGAAAGTCAGCAGTTATAGATAGCAACACTAGCTATAACTTGCACTCCTGCCATGCACTGCTTATAACCTCACATATTACATCACTCGTGACATGTTCTATGACATGATTTATGACAACACTGGTGACATCTCAAATGACATCACTGATGACTCATTACTGTAACAACAGAATTTATGTCTTTTGTTTTATCTCAAAGCGTTAAAATTGTTACCGAGAAATTCACCTCAGTATAACGTTAGTTTAACCTTTGTTTTTTTCAGTGAATAGATAGCTTGATAGATAGATAGATAGATAGACAGATAGATAGATAGATAGATAGATAGATAGATAGATAGATAGATAGATAGATAGATAGATAGATAGATAGATAGATTTTCCCCATGCAATTTCCCACAGGGATTTTAGACACCACTACAGTCTGGACGAAATAATACCAAATTAGGCAGAAAGTTAGATCTTGTCCACAAAGATCTCTGTTTATAATTAGTTGTATATCTGTTCAGTAGTATTGAAGTTATTATAGGAAAAAGATTTATGTTCATCTAGAGACAAAGATCCACTGCAGTTCCACCGTGGCAAGTCTGTGGATCATACACCAACAGCAATGCCATGATTGGCAACTTGATAAAAAAGTTGTGGCTGCTATTTTTGTTCATTGGGACTGGGGTCCCAGCAGAGAAAAAATAAAATTAAAAAGTGATAAAAAGGGTCAGGTTAGAGGTACCATGACCCCATGGGACTGATGGAGGGATCTGTGAGTGACCTGTCACTGGCAAGAAATTGTCCAATGCTGTTATTTTTAGGGTGTGAGGATCCACAGATCCTCCTGGATCCTCTTGGATTCAGGGGTTGGAGAGGTCTGTGAGCGACTTGTTACTGGCAAGAAATGGTCTAATACTGTTATTTTTAGTGTGTGAGGATCCACAGATCCTCTTGGATCCTCATGGATTCAGGTGGATTCGGGGGGATCTGTGGATCTAGACCTCAAGTAAAACAAACACATACACCCACTGATAGACCCACAAACCTACTCATAGTCACCCCCTCACACACCCACTTACACTCCCACACAACCACTCACACATCCACTCACAAACTCACACAGCACTCACACACCCACTCACACACCCACTTACACACCAGCACCACCACTCACACACCCCCTCGGATACCCATACAGCCACTCACACACTCATTCATGGACTCATAAATCCATGCACTCACCCACACAGCCACTCACACACCTACTCACACACCCACAGAGCCAAGAGCCACTCCCACACCCATTCACAGACCCACACAGCCAGTTATACATGTACTCACACAGCCTTCACATACTCACACAACCATTTGCACAACCACACAACCACTCACACACCTAGTACACAGAGACATTATAGCTAAGAAATAACATTTTTTTAAAACCTTAGACATTCACCCCAAAAAACAAAGGTTACAGGAAGGTTATAGTTGGGTTCAGACTTTACAAACAAAACCATAGAAATTCAGTAGTTATATTTATAGGTATGTCAAGTAACTATATCTTGTGCCCTAAGGTAACTATATCTCGCACCCTCGCCATGCACTACTAATTACCTCACATATTACTTCACTCATGACGTTCTCTGTGACATCATTGATAACATTACTGCAACATTTGCAGTGAAATTAAAATTGATGAGAATACATGGCAGGGCAGCGAGTTATAGCTATAGTTACCCTGGGGCATGAGTTATTGTTACTTAGCATAACTATAACTGCTGAAACTGGTGATATTTCTTCAGATGGACACATTACCTTTTCCTTCAGCTGATTCTTATGCAGAGCTGTTTTTGCTATTAGCTGACTGAAGTTTACTTCACTGTCAGCCTTTCCTCGCCAAATCACTCTTGGCTTCCATTTCAGCAGTTCTTTGATAGTTTCCTTTCCTGCTCGCTCAGTTATCTCTGTTTAAGCTCCTGGGATTTGTGAAGACTATCATCAATTTTATAGATGTATGCTGTGTCTGATTTCCTTGCATCATTCTAGGCAAGGCAATTCCTGATTTATGATAAAAGCTCCTCCCTCTCTTCTCTGGAGTCCTCCAGGAGCATTGATGTGGCTTCTGGAAGTTTCTTGTGGACCTCAGAGGAGATCAGCCTGGTTTGCAGAGAGAATATCGGCCTCAGAATATAAATAAGAATCAATATTGAGGACAAAATCCACATCTATGCACTCAAGTCGTACATATATCTTTACAGTACATAGACGGGGAGTTAGGCATAATAAATCTATACTTCTCAATTGCACCTACTTTTTGATATTTTGTCCCTTGATGGACTTTCCTCAATTTTCTTGGACCATAATATTCTGGGGGTCGAATTTAGTAGTACAATGGATCAGCCCTTGTGTTCATCAAGGGCTGGTAGTTTCCAACAATTCTTCTTTGTGAACTACTAATCCTCCAACAGACCTTGGGACCCCTATAATTACCTACTATTTTAACACTCAGGGCCTCATTATGAAGTCTTTGGGTTAGAAGACTGCCACTCCAGTCTTCCGCCTGCTAGCCCTATTATGAGTTTCCTGCTGGGCCAGCGGGAAACTCACTGCAACAGTGACGCTGACTCATAGTCGTGTGCGACAGCATCTGTCACACTTTTCACTGCCTGTAAATCAGGCAGTGAAAAGCATCACGGGGGTTCCAAGGGGGCCCCTGCACTGCCCATGCCAAGTGCGCCAGCACCCTGTCTCCGCCAGCCTTGCATGGCTGTGGGGGCCCCTGCACTGCCCATGCCAAGTGCCCCGGCACCCTGTCTCCAGCCTTGCATGGTGGACACAGGAGTTGTAATCCCCACGGCAGCGCTGGCCTGGCGAATTAAGACCGCTGGCACCGCCAGGCTGTCAGCTGGTCTAAAAATGGCGGTGCCGGCTGTCTTAATTCCGCCACACTCGTAATGAGGGCCTTAATGTCTCCAGCAAAATTAATGCCTGGTTCTGCTTGTCATGCTTCCATGGGAAAGTCATTGGCCACAAAAGCCAATTTGTCCCAAATTACTTCCCTTCCAGTTTCCATATGAGGTCTCTTTTTTAAGTTTAAAGATACATTTTATTTAGCAATTCATGTAATGTAACAGAATAATATGAAATCATGTAAAACAATCTACTTAAAAGAGTAGTTGAATAAACGTGGAAACATTAGAGCAAGAAAAAGAAAAGAAAACTGAAAAGATAAAAAATGGATAAAATATAACTCATATTGAAAATTCTATAAATACAATATTATTGTTAAAACAAATGAATACATTTACATTAATAATAACATAGTAAGAGAAATGAAACATGTAACAATTGTGCATAAACATTAGTAAAGTGTCAAGGAGGTTTGGGCACCTCTTCAATCTGAAGATTATATAAATTGGGAAATTTTGCATTGGAGTCTAGAAACATGGTCGCAGGTAGCCAAAGAATGTCTCTTTTAATAGCAAGAACTATAGGGTTGTCGTATGCTCTTTCATGGATGTGATTATAGCAAACACTATACTACCAGAATTGGAAAGATATATAGGAAGAATACTTCTAGGTTTTAGTGATTTGCTCAAAGCCAATTGCAAGATATAAAGATTGACCATTAACTCTAGTTGAGTGAGAGGGCCAGTCATCTGAGACACTACCTAGAAATATAGTTTTTAAATTAAAAGTGATGTTTGTGTAAAAAATAGTAATTGTCTGCTTCCAAAAGTTAAACCAAAATCGATAAGTAAAGGGGCAATCAAATAGCATATCTTTTAGATTAGAGGGAGTGACACTGTATGACCAATAGGAGGAGGAAGTTACTGGATTTATCCTATGTAAAGTGGCTGGGTTAATCAAAAGTCTGTTCTACATGAAAATCTAATTTTGAGTAGTATTAGTTCCCCTAGAGAATTTCCATAACTTAAGCCAAATCTTGTTCCACTAACTAATTGAAAAAGAACTGTTTAAGTCACACTTCCAATGTAATTCCATATCTGTCTTTTCTCACTCGTATTATAAAATTGGTATGCCAATGGGAAGTATATTAGTAACACTGCCAATTGAGGGATAGAAGTAGCGAGTATCAGATTGTGTGGAAGCTGGTTATAGGTTGTGTAAATCACAGAGACTAATGACATTTATTCAGTAGAATAAGAGGGAGGGAAGGCAACACTCATTATCAAAGAGTTGATGTATCCATCTTAAGCCTTTCTCATTCCAGGATTTCCAAAAAATAGCTTCATTATTTATTTTAACATATTTATTATACCACACTGAGGAGTGTAGAAATTGTTCTCTGTCAGTATGATAGGAGATAAAAATGGGATGGAGAAGTTTACACATGCTTTTTAGAATAAGAAGGTACTTAGATTAAGGTTTCTGGTAAAGGATGAAAATTCTTGAAAAGAAAAAGGATGAATAAAAGAATTATCAGCATTTACCCAAAGGGGGATGTGATATTGTTCTCTACAGATAGTGAAAAAGAGGCTTGTTTGAGAAAGAATGCTGCATGATAAACACAAAAATCTGGAAAATTGGTGCCCTCACAAATGTTTAGAACTTTTGAGTTTTTGAAGGGACATGCGAGGTGTAGTTGCGCGAAAAGGCGGAAAGAATAATTTGAAAAAAAAGTAAAGATAAGGAATATATATAGGAATGTTGGAAAGATAAAAGAGAATTATAGAAACAAGTATCACGTAAAGACAAAAGTTATAGGGACCACTTTCATATTAATGGAATCTCTTTTATAAAAGCAGTAAACCAAAGACCCGGGTATTTGATTTTATCTTGATTCCAATGAAAATATAAAAAAAAGAAATCTGCATGAAAACAAAATGTATTTTGCGCAAGTATTTCACATTTATCCTCATTCAATTTGTATTCCAAAAGAGAAGCAAAACTGTTAACTTCTTTAAAGAAGGCTGTCAAAGTGGTTTGTGTATGTGACATGAAAAGAAGAGTATTGTCTGCTTATATCAAAATCCTTAACTGTTTGTCTCCATATTGGAATCCATAAATGTCTGAGTTTTTATGGATTTTAGAAGGTAAGGATCCTAGGAGAAGAACAAGTAATAAGGTAGAGAGAGGACAGCCTTGTAGAACACCTTGGTGGAGAGAGAATGGTGAGGAAATAAGACGATTGCCAATGATTGGGGCTTTGGGTGAAGAATATAATAGAGAAACTAGATTGTTAAATGTACGACCAAAACCGAACAAGGAAAGAGTAGAGAAAATAAATGGCCAGTTGGCACTGTCAAATGCCTTTTGAGCATGGAAAGAAATGGCCGCCAACAAATGCTTATAAGATTTGGACTTATTTAAAACATAAAAAAATTATCTAGTATTGTCAGAAATATGCAGTCTTTTAATGAAACCAGAGTGTTCCTCTCCTATTAATTTAGGGAGTAAATAATTGAGAAGAAGAGCAAGAATCGTAGCAAAAATGTTTTAATCCGAGTTAAAGAGGGATATTAGTCTTTAGTTCTTACTGGACTTTGGGTCTTTATTTTCTCTGGGGATAAAACATATTTATGAAAGGGACCTCCAGCGGAATTAAAGGATACAAGGTAAGTAAAGAGATGATGTACTTTAGAAGATAAAAACTTGGAAAACTGCAACTAGAATTCTATAGTGAATCAATCAAGACCTGAGACTTCCCCTTTTTGATGGCATAAAAATGAGAAAACCTTGAATAAGAATATCACCATCCAATGGAGACAAGTCTATATTGGTATTGGAAGCTAATTTGATGAAGAATATCATCCTGAAGTGTGGGAATCAGGGGTGTAGACAGTATGATAGTATTTAGTAAACTAGACCAATATGTCTTCATTTTTATGCACAGCGTGGTTATTAGCACGCAAAATAGATTCTACTTTGATGTGTTCTTTTTTAAATATAAGATAATTAGCAAGAACTTTCCCTGCTTATTTTGTCCTTCATAATAGTTAGTGCCTGATTTCTGGAGGAATGAAGCAGCATCTCTCATTGAAATTTTATTAAAGGCAAATTTGCTTTGTATCAATTCATTCAGACACACTTTAGATTTGTAAGTAATATATGTATGTTCTAAGTGTTTACTATTTCGTGGTCTGAAGCAGTTTCTTAGATGAAGTCCTTTTCTTGTGAGATACAAAAGATATAATTAAATCTCTAGAGACAGCTTTAAAAGTATCCAGGATAATACGAGGGGAGATGCCATTCATGCACTCAGAATTCATTCATAAAATATTCAAAGTGATGTGCAAAATCAGGATCTAGAAGAAGAAAATCATTAAATCTCCATCATTTGTTACTATGGATTTTAGGGAGAAAGTCTGATGGCCTCAATATGAGTTTGGTGGTCCCAACACGGGACCGCCAAATTCGCAGGGAGAACGTCCCTCCTCTCCCTATTACAACAGACCAGCAGGAACATTGTATTTTTTTTTTTTTAATTTGTTTTTATTGTTATCAACTACTTGCTGTTTTTACAAGTGTAATTCTTCTTACAGTAACATATTGTCGTGATTATACATTTCTGCTAATTATACAATTTCCGGGCTTTGCGGTCCATGCAGTACGGTACGCATTTGGTTAGCCTTTACCATGCATTTACTTAACTTATCAACAGTTATTTCTTCGCCCAATTGAAACTTTATAATGGCATTCACATTTTCATTATCCTACGTTACTGTTGTATTCTGTGACCTGTTAACAGACTGAACTCAACTTCAAACTGTATATGAACTTTTAGGCCTATGTGGGAGGAACTGTTTAATTGCTGAATTACTAAAAAGGGAGATAGCTTGCCCGGGTATTGCTTGTCGTGTTTTATTGCCCTGCGTTCCGTCATTACCCTCCCTTATCCTTTTTATTATACCATCCCGCTCTCCCCCTCACACTCATACCGCATCCGGATCAAACTGATTCTTAGTAGTCATTCAGTCTTAGTTACAGTGAACTTCCCCTATGTTGGGATCTTCTGACCGTGTCCATTAGCTCATCCCACTCCCTCAGGCTCCATCGGACTCTTTGTTAAGTCTTCCCAGTTAGACACTAGGTTTTCCCACTCCGCCGCGATTGGGGTCTGAAGGACCCCCCTCGCCTCCTCAGCCCTAAGGACCTGAAGCTCTGCCCTGGACCACCTTGTGACATCGTTCCTCCATTCTGTTAGTGATGGGTGGGTTGGGGACTTCCATCCCTTCGTGATCAGTCTTTTAAATAGAGCCAGAGACAGGTCAAGGAAACGATTCCCAACCTTGCCCCACCTAATCCCGGTTCGAAGACCCAGTAGGCACAAATCAGGGGTTGGCCGGAGCTCCAAGCCGAATAACTTCGTGAGGGTAGCCATCATCTCGAACCAACCCACCTGGATTCTCGGGCATACCCACATCATGTGGTCAAAGTCAGCTTCACCGCCCTCACATCTGGGGCATACCTTGGGAGCCCCCCCATATATGCGGTGCAACCGATGTGGGGTGAGGTAAGTTCTGTGTAAGTAATTGTATTGAATATATCTGAGCCTCGTGTTGCGTGAGATCGTTCTAGGATAAGCTAGAGCCCTGGCCCATTCCGACTCGGACAGGTCTCGCCCGCCTGTCTTCTCCCATTTTTCTCTTAGGGAGTGCAGGGGGTCCACAGCTGACTCTATTTGGGCACAGTATATTTTTGTGATCATGTGAGGTTCCTCTCCTGCCGTCAACAAGAGGTGCAGCACCCCATGGATTGTGGGTTCTGCATTAATTGTACTCCAGTGCTCTTTTAGGGTGTGCATCAGCTTCCTGAAGAATAGGAATTGACCTTGCGGTACCCCTCCTACTACTAAGTCATCGAAGCTCTTCAGCAACCCCTCCTTGAATAGTTCCCCCACTGCCCCCAGCCCCGCTCCCACCCATGGCCCCAAGCCTAGCCCCCCTCGCTCACGCCCCCGTAGTTCTAGGGCGACTACCTCCAGTGGTAAAGCGGGAGAGTATGGCGGCCCGACCCCGGTCCTTTTCACGCAACGCTTCCAGCATTTCAACGCCACGTTACACATTATGCTGTCACCTATGAGGGCGACGTTCCTACCCGCCATATTTGCCGCTATACGAGCTGTGTCTGTTGTTCCTTGCGCTGTTGCCAGGTCTAGCTGTCCCCTGCCCGCCATCCAGCCGGCCACCCATTGGAGCTGAGATGCCAAATAATACGCCTCGAAGTCAGGGGCACCCAGTCCCCCCAGACGCGCCGGTCTACAGACGGTTGTTAGCGCTGTTCTCCTGCGACCCACATCCCATATCAACTCTCTAAGCAGTGCATTTAACTCTCGGAACCATGTAGGAGGGACCTGCACTGGCAGGTTCGCAAAGTAATAGAGTAGGCGTGGCAGCATGACCATTTTGGAGAGCGCCACTCTGGCCATTATTGATAGTTTCAATGACCTCCAGAACTCCACCGAGGTGCGCAGGGATCTAAGTGTCCTGCCGAGATTGCCGTCCCTAAGATCGCTCAGTTCGTGAAATATTTGTATGCCCAAATATTTAAAAGTCCGCGGGGCCCAGTTTACGTCCGCAGGGCACGAGTCCGGACGAGCGCAGCCTGCCAGAACAGGGAATACAAATGTTTTTCTCCTGTTAAGTCTGAGTCCAGATAGACTCCCAAATTTCTCCAGAATCCCCAGCGCCCACCCGACACCTCCCGCCCCGTCCCTCAGGTAAAGGAGTATATCGTCGGCATATAGAGAAACGATATGCTCAGCCGGACCCCAGATAATTCCCTTGCCCACTCCTTCTCGCCGCAACTGTGCCGCCGGGGGCTCAATTGCCAGGGCAAACAACATCGGTGATAGGGGGCAGCCCTGCCTAGTTCCGCGGTATATTGGGTATGCACTGGAGATCGACTTTCCGGTCTTAACTCTAGCCAGGGGGGAAGCGTACAGTAGGTCCACCCACTTCACCCATTCCTCCCCTAGTCCCATTTTGAGCATCACCTTCCTTAAGTAATCCCACCTGATTGAGTCGAAGGCCTTCTCGAAGTCCACCACCAACAAAACCCCAGCTGGCGGTCTCAAAGCCCTGGGCATATGCAGCACCGAGAAAACCCGTCTTAAATTCAACGAGGTGCTTCGGGCAGGAATAAAGCCATTCTGATCAGTATGCACTAGCTTGGTCATATGGGGCAGCAATCGAGCAGCCATGATCTTGCTAAGAATTTTGAAATCACTGTTTAGCATTGATAAAGGCCTAAACTCCGTCACCCGTGCTTCCCTGTCTTTAGTTTTGGGGAGAGGGACCACCACAGCCTCCCGCAACGTTTGTGGCAGTTCACCCTGTCGCCGTGCCTCCGCGTACATCTCAGTCAGTTGGGGAGCCAGCAGTGACCTATATTTTTTGTAAAAGTCCATGGGGAGCCCGTCTGTTCCCGGAGTCTTCCCTGGCGCTAGCTGTGCTATGGCTTTGTTTACTTCCTCCACTGACACTGGGCCCCCCAGGGCCTCTTTATCCACTGCGTTCAGAGTTGGTAGCGGGATTTGCTGTAGGTACTCGTCGAAGGACTCTGTCCGCAGATCACTGGGTTTCCCGTACAACTGCATATAATATTCCCTGAATGCATTGTTTATTTGGGCCGGGCTGAGCTTGCGTGAACCCTCCCCATCTAGTACACATGTGATAGGCTCACCCTGCCCCCCGGAGCGGACCAACCACGCCAACATTCTCCCCGATCTACCCTTCTCCGCCTGCAGGGATGCTGTGTACTTTTGTCTATCATGGCATCTAAGCTGCTCTTCAATGCGGGAGTGTTCCCTGTGGGCTCGACTGTAATCCTCCTTCTCCTGCGCAGTTCTCCCCTGTCCCAACTCCCCTTCGTGTATGTCTTTCTCCAGAGCATTTAGCTCCCTTTCAAGTGTACGTCTAACCCCCGACGACTGCCCCAAGCAAAAGCCCCTCGTCACCACCTTAAGTGCCTCCCATTCCAGGGCCCTAGTGGGGGTGGACCCGTTGTTTGTCTTGATGTATTCTGTCAAATGACAGCGTAAGGCTTCTCTGTACGACTGGTCCTCAAGTGTTGAGGGGGACATCCTCCAAGACGGTATGGGGGGTCTGTCCTCCGGCACCCTCATCGTTATTAACAAGGGATTGTGGTCAGACAAGGTGCGGGCCAAGTATTCCGAGCGTGTCATGTTAATTAACAGGCCTGCAGTGCATACTACTCTATCGATTCTTGTATGTACCTGGTGAAGACCCGAGTAATAAGAATAATCTCTGTCAGTTGGGTGATGCACTCGCCAGACATCCGATAGCCCCCACCTGTCCAACCACTCCCCTACCCTTTTGGCTGTTTTTATTGCCTCAGCCCCCTGTATAGGAGGGGTAGACCTGTCCAGTTCAGTGTCTAGCACCGCATTAAAATCCCCACCTACTAATAGCTCTCCGGTGCATTGGCGTGTAAGGTGACTCGATAACCCTGACATGAAGGCTACCTGGTCTTGGTTAGGGGCATAGATGCAACTCAAGACTATCGGTACACCATGCAGCCTCCCCTCCAGTATCACAAATCTACCCTCCTTGTCAATATTGGAAGAGATCGTCGTGAAGGGGACCCCCGCCCTGATCCATACCAATACACCTCTAGCGTAGGCAGAGTGTTCCGTTGCGAATACCTGCCCCCTCCACCTACGTCTCAACTTCTCTCCCTCTCCAGGCGCCAGGTGAGTTTCCTGCAATAGAGCCACCTGTACACCCCTTCTCTTTAGATAGGAGAGTATCTTGTGCCTTTTAGCCGGAGTGCCCATCCCTCTAACATTCCAGGTCATGAGATTGTAATCTGCCATTGCCCATTTTCGGTTTGGTGGCTCTGTCCCGGCCCTCCCAAGCCTCGGAGCCTCCTCTCCCTTTATCTATAACTTTGTCACATTCCAATTCCAATTCCCACATTGCCTTATTAACTTTTAACTGTATGACCCAACTCCCAGCCCCCAGGGCGCCTCCGAACTTGTAGGTCGCCCAGCAAATTGTGCAACAGTGCAACTTGTTCAGTCTCTGATTAGCAGTACCCGCCATTATTGTCAAACGGCAGAGTACTGGTCTGGGGGGGTGGCCTTGCCCGGAGGGGCCGGTCGATCCCAATACGCGCCCTGTCTCCAGGGCCTTCCGTGCGTCCAGGCTAGCCAAGTTCGTCAGCTGTTTGCGGGGTTACTTTCGGGGCTCGGGTTGAATGATCCGCTTCACCTGCAGATGAAACCATCGTGTCGTCAGACTCGTTCCCGGATTCTTCCTGGGGTGACGCCTCTCCGCTCATGCGTGCCGCTGCCTCCAATGCCTCCTTCCTTCCTTTCTCTTTCTGTGTTTGGGTAGGTACCATACGTCTGCGGTTTCTGGGCTTCCATCCCTTCAGCGCTCGGCGCGCCCCGTTCCCAAGCGCAACCCTTCCTGTGGACCCTCCTGCCCGGGAGCTGTGTGACTCTAGCCATTCCCAGGCTTCCTCAGGTGACTGAAGGAACGATGTCTTCCCTTCCAGAATCACTCTCAATCTGGCTGGGTAGAGTACCGAATATTGGATTCCCTCCTCCCTTAGGGCTCTCTTGACTGCCAGAAATGAAGCTCGCTTGTTTTGTACCTCCAGAGTGTAATCCGGGAATAATGTCACCTCCCCGTTTCCGACTTTAAAAGGGCCCGATTCCCTGGCCCTCTGCAGGAGGGTGTCCCTGTCACTATAATGTAACAGTTTAGCTATCACGGCCCGGGGGGGCCTGCCCGGGGCCAGCGGCCTCGCCGGTACCCGATGCGCCCGCTCCAACGTGTAGAAGGGGGTCAGGCGCCCCGGAGCCACCGTCTCACCGAACCACTTCTCCAAAAATTCAACCATGTTCGTACCCTCGGTCCCCTCCGGGAGACCCACCACACGTACGTTATTCCTTCTGTTCCTCCCCTCTGCGTCTTCAACTCTCCTTTCGAGGCGCGTCACTCTGTCAACCAGGGAGGACACTTCAGCTGTCAGGTTTTCCTGCTTCGGTGCTATGTCCGCCAGTTTCTGTTTCTTTGACTCTATCTACCAATTTGTGGTGTTCCGCTCTCAGCAAGCTCACCTCAACCGCAACCTGGCTGATCTCTCGCTGCAGCGTTGTTTTGGTGTCCTCTATCGCTCCAAGAATTTTATCTAGCGTGTCCTAGACCTTGACCTGTGTGTGGTCCTGCGCGCCCGACTCTTCGCACTCGGCCTGAGACTTGGACTCCATATTTCTGGCCTTGGGGCGAGCCTTGGAGGGCATCAGCGCGGCCGCAGGCCCCGCCCCAGGGACCCCTGACAGCAGCCTCGGCGGTGTTTGTCTATCTTCTCCAAGACGTCACTCCCTCCCCTCCATGAGCCGCTGCCTTGCCCCAGGCTTTTCCTCAGCCGGGTCCCCGTACCCTTCAGGGTCCACTGTTTCTGAGTCTCTCCGTTGGGTGCTCCGCGCCTTTGCTCCCCTATTGCAGTCCAGACAAATGGGTCCCCCCGTCCCAGGGATCAGATCAGCCCCCCAGGGGCCCCACGTTGGTGCGGGTCCAGTTCGTTCTTTTTCAACTTTTGCCCCAAACAGCCTACCAGTCCCACGCAGGCTCGTCAATGTCCACAGCAGTCCTCAAGGGACCGATTTTACTGCACATTACGCCGCCATAGGGAATGTCAGGGCCCCGGGTTCCGTCTCCGTTCCAGTGACCTCTCCATGTGTTCCCTTATCACTCCGGCCTTTCGCTGCACTGGTCCCCTCTTACAGCCTCCCGATAACTCTTCGCCGCTAGGCGCTCTTCGGCTGCACCGTCGCGATGGAGGAGAACTCCTCCGTTGTCCCCTGGGGTCCAATGACCAGACGCTTGATCACAGCCCCGGCCTGCAGCCCTACTCGGGTCTCAATCACCGCCTCGAGCAGGTCTCCGAGTCCACCCGGGGCCGCTCGCCTCCCGGGGCGCTGCCCCGCCGCACCCGTTCCGGTGCGGGAGCTCATGGGCTCTCAGGCCCCTCCAGCACCTGTGCCGCTATGAGGAGGGGACTCCATACTATCCCCCCTCGCGCCTCGCATTGCCCGCTCCTACCGCGGGATGGTGCCGCCGTCTTCCGCTGGAGCCGCCCGCTTCTGGGCACGCCGGCCGGTCAGCTCCGCCACCCGACACCCTCAAGGGCCGCTGTAGGGGTCGCAGTCTCTCGCCCGGGTCGGCGCCCGTCTGCTCCCGGGGCCGCCCGCGTTCAGCCACTCCGTCCTGCAACGCCCCGACTGGGCGCGACTTCTCCCGCGGGCACGGCCGCCCCCTGCTCTCTCACCGTCTGATAAGGCCACGCCCAGGGCCCCGCACCTTCACGTCCCGTCGCCTCCTTCCCTCTCCGGCGGGCCCGGCCACAGCCCAGCGCGAGGCCGCGGATGCAGTCGTGCGCCCAGGCCTCTCTTCCCCCGAGCCGTCCAGGAGGCCGATTTCGGCACCGGGCTCACTTCGCCGTCACTAGAGGGGCACTCTCTCGCCTAGCCCCCTCCTGTGAGTCTACCCCTCAGTCCGGACTTCGGTCGGCCCGGCAGAGGCGCTTTTTCGCTCAATTATTCACCGGCCCCTCCGGAGCTCGGAATTTAGGCGTGCGCCATCTCCGAGACCTTGGCCACCACCAGCAGGAACATTGTAATAGAGCATTCCTGCCAGTCAGACTGGTGGGAACAGTGCTATGGGATAGCAGTCAGCTCCCTTAAAGGAGCTGAGTGCTATCACGTACCACAGAGGGGGCTGACAAGCACTCTCGGAATGCGCACTGTCTGCAAAGCAGACAGTGCACATTCCAACTATGCTGGGCAGGGTGGCCCCCAGCACTCCCTCACCACCACCTTTTCCATGCAGGTGAAACCACCATGGAAAGGCTGGCGGTGAGGGGAGTTGAAATTAGACAGGTGGGGCTTAGTTTACTTTTTGCTGGGTTGAATACCATAAATGTTGTCTCCTAGCCATAAGATCGAGCCCACGTTCGTTATAACAGGTATTGAAGTCATTCAGGAGCTGCTGTTGAAGTCATTCAGGATTTTAAAAAGAAGCAAAGTATTGCCTGCAAAAAGTAGAGCGTTTTATCTCCTACCTGCCACTTTAGATGAGTCACAACTTCCCCTATCCAGCTGGTTCAATATGTAATTTATATATAGTGAAACTAAGGTTGGGGCCTGGACACAACCCTGTATCACCCCACGCAATATTCTTATGAAATTGGTGAGTTGCCCCTGCTCTACCCACCTGACCCTTGCATAGTTTTCTTCATGTAGCCGGACATGGATTGCCAATAGGTTAGGAGGGATGTCCATCTTGTCTAGGGTTGTCCACAGCATTGCTCTTGGAACTAAATCCAAAGCAGCACACAAATCTACAAGGGCAACAAAAACGCGAGTCTTGTCGATTGCTTCTGCCTTCCAAAAGATGGTGTTGAAGCGGAAAATCTCATCAACCATGCTACACAGTTTCTGAACCCAACCTAAAACTCAGATATTACATTATGATCCTTAAACCAGTCCAGAAGGTGCACTAGCATTTGCCTGCAGGAAATCTTCTAGAGAGCATATAATAGGCTTATTAATTGGTAATTGCTTGGAACACTACGCTGACCCTTCTGGTATATTGGGATATTCTCTGCAGTAAGCCAAGTGGGAGAATCTTCAGACTCTTTAAGAAGGAATTTGGGAGATACTTCCAAGTGTGACAAAAAAGCTTGTTTTGGATCCTTGCTGGACCTGGTGCTTTTTATGGAATACCAGACCTAATTGCCTCTACCACCTCCCTAATCTCAAATCTCAAGGTGTTTTGGTTCTTAATCTTGGCTGCCAGTGAGGGATCAATATCCTCCCATGCAGGATCCTCGCTACAGGAGTACAGATTACTAAAGTGTGTTGCCCAATCCTGGGATGGTACAAAATATTCCACTGCCTTCCTCCCACCGTTACCTCTTAATGCCAGGGTATTTCATAACATTCTGTTGTCTTTGATGCTCATGGCAAGTGACAGCTCATCCCAGAGTGCATTTTCCTTATCCTTCTTGGCTTTTTCCTTTTGCCACATCTCTTTGCAAAACACAAGTTGAGGCTTGTTTTTGGCTGTGGCTGCTGTCAGAAGCCCAGTTTTGGCCACCCTTCAGGCTTTGGTATACCACGGAACTTCCTTCAGGGGTTTAGGAGCACACTTATTATTCTGCACCAAAATGTCGCTTAAATTAGTGAAGAACACTTCATGGCCCTTTTCCAGAACTGGACATCTCTCCTCTACGTGTAGGCTGTCAAACATCACTAGCTACTCTTTAACCTTGTTCACCACCTTTGCCAAAGTCTCCGGGTGTTTTTTCGATACAACCCCATCTAATAGCTTTCCCACTATTGGAGGAAGAAAGGAATGAGAAGCCCGTCAAAGCCTTGTGCATCTATGGTGTGAGTTTCAGAGACTGGGGTAAGTAATATGGGAGCTTTGGAGCAGTTCCAGAGGCAATGGTGTTGGGTTATAGGAGGCAAGGCTCCTCTGAAAAATCTCACAGAGTTTTGTGTAACTCTGCAGAATTCCGCAGAGTAAAACTCTTCAAGTTCCATTCACCCCCTAGTCATGATCCGCTTGACCCTCATATTATCACTCCTAATGATTGAATAGCACTGCTTTACATTCTGAAACCAATATATAGCTTTGTTGGCTAGGGAATCCTGGCCTTCTCTACATCTCTCAGTTCCTTTAGGAACCTTGGTTAGGAGGATCTGGGCCTGGTTTGTGAATGGTGGCCTTATGGGCTGGCTTCCCTGGGGCCTTAGCCCTCCCAGTGAATGGTGGAGAAGGAAGGGGTTTATCTGGGGCAATGTGATCCCTATTTACTGGACCTGCTCTCACCATATTGGAGGGAGGAGGGATTAGTCATGTCACAGGCCCCTGTATTAAGAGAGGGGAAAGAGATCTTAGGAGCATATGCATTTGTACTGAAGGGAGACATTGGGTCTTGGAGGCTTATCCATCCCATGGCCCTCCTCAATCTGTGATCTTCCAAGTTGACCCAGGTTAAATTATTTTCCCACTACCGTGGTCAACAGTATGTGGGATCTGACAATGTTTGTGGGGGCAGCAAAAGAGATCTTCCTCTTTTGAACATGTCCAGGACCTTCTTCTTTCATCTCTTCTTCTGTATTGGGCAAGGAGATGCCTTTGGTGAGGCAGATGGTTCAGGTGCAGTAAAAGGGTTTAGTATCTTCTCTACTTGATCCAAAAGGTAATCAATCATTTTCATAATGCAATTTCCTACTGCTGATTTGGGACCTTTATTTGCCATAGCCAAGAAAGAGGCAACATCGTCAGCATTTCTTTCACCTAATGGTAATTTAAGCAATGTAAACTCTGTTAGAAAAAAGTGTATGGACCCAGCAACGTACACTCTTCTGTATTACTAAGCACTGCCTCATATATCAACATAACTAGGTAAGGGAGAATTAAAACACAGTTGCTAAAAGTACCTTTTGGGCTAGATGTCAGAGGGGTGGCCCAGCCCAGCCTCCTCAGGGTTCCAACAGCTTTTGTTCTGCTAAGCGCTTGGACGGGTTGCAAGAAGGAAAGTTGGCACCTTCTGGTGCAAAGTCTGTTGGGTGATGAAGTTCCCAGAATCAGCCTGGTCCTCTCTTTGGTGTCCTGTGCAGCGGGAAGGTTTCACGCTGATAAGCACTTGGGCGTGAGGCAGTAAGGAGTGTTGGTGCCTCATGGCGCAAAGTCTGTTGGGGGATGAAGTCCCAAGATTCAGCCTGGTCCTCTTGTCATTCAATGCTGCAATGGCAAAAATTGTGAGGTGGTAGAGATGAATAATGACATGCTTCACTTGATAGTAAAAAACAAAATGACTGGCCTGACCTTCTCTGCAGCACGCCCGCCAGGTAATGAAGAAAATTGCCGCTAGAGCAGCAAGGAATGGTTCTTGATACAAACCTGCAGAATCAGAGGTGTTCTTCCATTATTGCCCGAGGAGATGGTTGGAAAACGTGTTTCTGGAAGAGCAGCGACCCTGTCTCCCACTGTGGCCACAGCCGAGCCGCTAAATGGTGGGCGTCCCAGATTGGTTCCAAGCCGTGGTCCCCTCCCCCCATCTTTCCCAGCCAATTAAGTGGTTTTGGCAGGTCTGCAACTTAATAATGCATCTGCAGAATCAAGCTTTTAATTTTCTTTTTGAATATATGATGCGTGGATTGCTATTGTAGTTCCTGTGACTGAGATGGGAAGGAGTAATTTCAGCTCTGAATTGCTCATGCAGAGCAGCTTGGTATTATTCTGTGTATTGTAGCCATATATTTCCCATCTCAAATTCAGACGTACAACTAGGCAAATTTACAGAAAAAAATGGGTGGCTGGGTTCCAGGTGTTGGACATGAACTAATTAACTACTTCTGCGGTGAAACACATAACCCTTGTAAAAAAATGTTTATTATAAAACATAAACATGTATTTTAATATAGATTTTTTTTTCTTTTAGTTTACAAAGCAAATTTATAATACGTGAAATCACCTTTCAAAAAGGTTTTCATGACAAAGATGTTATTTGTGTAAATAAGAATTCATGTACCATTAATAAGAGCTATTTATTCAATATTCATTTATAACAGGTCTTGGAAACAGACTTTGAAGCACATGAAAATATAAAAACTCAGTTTATTTTCAAAGTAAACACCGGTAAAATATTTTCATCATTATTTCGCCCTCTGGTAACTTAAACTCATACAGAACCACCCCATAAATATTTTCTTCCATGTCGAGTCAGCCCCTTAAATATTGGAAGGAGACGGACAGGGTGCATTACTTAGAGTTTTGGGGGATGGAATACTCGTTAAAACATTGCAATATCCTTTTGGACATATTACAAGTGCTATAGGCTACAAGACTCTTGCAATATAGTGACAGGGATATCTGCTATATTTTTGACATAGTATCCCGGCCACCAAATTCTAATTAAGGTCCATAGTTGAAAAATATGTTTGTGAAAATGAAAATAACACACTCCATAGTATATATGAGCTTGGTCGCTGAGAGGATTATTACCTACAAATGAGTTATATATTGCACTATTCTTTGTGAAGTCTATTTAGAGCCTTGTTGGCATGATGTCTCAGTGCTGTGCACAGAAACAAAGAAAAGATAAATCAATTGTTCTTGCTAACGTTGAGAGATCTAATGCTCTGTTCACTGGTATATGCTCTAAAAACATAATGTGAAGAGAATCTGGATATGTCAGTCTCTGCTGAGTGCTTTGAAATACAAAGCAAGTTGTATCCTCAGTTTGAAGTGTCTTAAGCTAACTCAAACAATTCTGATATAGCAAAGGAAGATACCTGAAATAGGAGTTTGCTGCAATTCTAGTTGAAATTCAGGTTGGAGTGTCCCTGAACTAGATCTTCAGTTCTAATGCCATGTGGCCCCCATTTTGTGGACCCTCAAACAGGGGACCAAGTAGTCATTTTAGCACTTGAGGGTAGTGAGGTTGAGCAGTCCAAGTCTTACTCATGGAATTGCAACTGGTTAGAAGCTAAACACAGCAAGAAACCAAAGAACACCCAATACATCCATGTCCATTCAGGGATTTTTCTTTTTCAAATGAAAGTACTTCATTTCATGCAAAGCCAAACCCTACAGCACAAACTTAGAAATATATATCTAAAATCACCAATTGGAACATCCTTTGAGGTAGGCCTGGGCTGAATGTTTATGCCTGCTGGCAGAATAAGAGGGATTTGGTAATTCTGTGTTACCCTTGTAATGTGGAATTACTAATAAATTCTGCGGCTCTGCTGGCAGAATTAATCTGTATTGGTTGGCTTCTAACAGGGCTGGAAGAGGGAACAGTCCCTCTGTGTTTAGAAACCATTGCAGATTGAAGTTCAATTTGCAGTGGTTTTAAAATGTAGAGGGACAGCTTTCTCTTCTGGCACTGTTTAGAAATCATTGCACTGCAGTGCAAATCCCTCAGCACCCTTCTATACTCTGCGGTGATTGCTGCAGAGTATATAAGGGCGCCAAGAGGTATTCACTGCAGTGATTTCTAAAATGGCCGGAAAGAGGGAGCAGTCCCTCTATGTTAAAAAACCACTGCAACCACTGCAAATTAAACTTTAATGTGCAATGGTTATTAAACATCGAGGCACTGGTCCGTCTTCCGGCCCTGTTTAGAAACCACTGAACTGCAGTGCATATCACTTGACACCTTTACATACTCTGCAGTGATTACCGAAGAGTACTCTAGAGTGATATGCAGTGGTTCCTCAAGTTTAGAAACCACTGCATACCATTCTGCAGCAGCGCCCTTACACACTCTAAAGTGATTAAAAGTTTTAATTACTTCAGAGTATGCAGGGTGCCGAGTAGTATTTGGCTGCATTCCTTTCTTAGCATAAAATGCATCCACACATCCATTTTGGATGCAAGGGTCCTATTTAGAAGGACCCTTTTGTGCTAAGAAAATAGCCCCAAGATCCCACTCCACCCTGAGGGAGAATTCAGCAGAATCTTGATGAATTTTAATGTAATTCCACAGAATTCGAAGACTCGCACTCCACCAGTTTCGACCACCCCTACTTTAAACGGCCTCACAAACTACCAGGGGTGTGCACTATAGGATGGCCACATACGTCAATTATCCCCCTAAATGCAGACCACACCAAGTAAGGTTGAGTTATCCTAAAAAGTCCATGTGCCAGACAACTGCATCCCCTAAAACCACAATACCCATTATAAAAGTCTTTAGCAAATTACACAGTATCTAATTATATAAAACCAGGACTACTAGCTTAGTTTAATTTTTCTGAAAAAGCAATTAACAATAAGAATATATAATTTTACTATATGTATACTTCTTAGTACTGTTTTACAAATGTGAGCATTTACTTTTCAACTACTGAAAAAATACCAAACAAATTGGATTATTTACAGCCCCACTGAAAAACCTTGCGCATCAGCAAAAACCTCAATCTAAAGCTATATTTCTGCTGCTGTACCCAACTGTGCATCTAGCTCCCAGACCTTATCACTTTCCATGTACTCTCAGGGTACACCAACAGTATAGCACCAGAAGTACTTGACGTACCCAAATCTCTCACAACATCTCTAATTCAATAGCACAAGATACATAGGGAAACTATTCTTATACAAAAATGTGGAGGGGCTCTTGTTGGATGCTGTGCTGCTCCTGCCAGTTGTTCAGAGTCAAGACACTTTTGGTGGTGCCCCTGTTTCTTCAAAGAGCATCACAACTAAGATGCCCATGCTATGAAGTCCCACCAATATGTAGATGAAGTGGTTTCATACTCAGGCACAGGGCTCCCAGATTGGATTGTTGGTGTGTCAATACTTCACTTCTAATATGGGGACAGATTTGAATATCATAATGGGTCTCTTTCTCTGCCCTCTGAGTGACTCAATGTTCACAGGATCTCTGGGAAGGAAATTAACTTATGTTTGTCACCTTTGGCTTACTGGTTGCACAAGTCCTTTAGGACACCCATGCAGAGGATTTCCTCCCCAATTTTAAGTAGCTGGCTCTCCTACACCAAACTCTAGAGTTGGTGTTGTTTTGCTCCTTCATGGCAGGCCACTGACCCGTTCATTTGTTTGTCAAAATTTCTTGATGGCTCTTTCATGGGCCCTTACACTGTTGCTCCCCTTTTCTTAGCAGAATTGAGCTGTAAGAGCCGGGTGCACCTTCCTGCCCTCCCCTTGACAGTATCCTTACTGGGGGTCATTCTGCAGTAGCATCCCAAAGATCTGAAGACAGATCATTCTCCCTATCTGTACTCCCCGTGCACACAAGGTATTCCGCCAACTGCATGGTGGCTATGTGCCCTATGGTAGCCCTGGATATCCACTGGTAGGGCACCCACGCACCCACACACACAGGACCAATCCACAGAAGTCCAAGAGGATGTATGTTTTGTTCTGAATACCCAGCAAATCCACACTCTACTGTCTTTGGGAGGAGGGAGGTAGCTAGTGCCACTACCTCTGAAGACATAGTTGAACAAAAGTCTCAGGTTGAGATGTGTTACCCACACTCTAGAACGGGGTGCCTGATTGACACAGGTTCATCCTCTTTCTTCTGATGCTTTTCTTCTTCTTGAATATTCTGTGTAGAGGGTTAACATGGAGGTGGAGAGTTCTAGCAAGTGAGATTCACAATCCAATCCAGAGATGCCACATCGCCTCCCCCCATCTCTGACTGCCACTTTCAAGAAACAACTCACTGTCTGTTCGCAACCTCCACATTATTCCTTGAAGAATCTAAAGAGCAGCTTGAAGGAAAACTGGGTTAGAGCCTTCGCTTGCAGCCAACGTCCTCAAACCCATGATTGGGTTTTACCCTTGTAGCTTTAAAGAATCACCCCAGTGGATACTTGTGCTAGAGATCAATCTGTTCACCCTTCATTCCATATGGATACATGCTGCCAGTGCTTGTCAGGGGGAGGCAGCTAATTGATTCATAGAGATTTCACCCTTCCTCCTTCTCCTGCAGAGAGAAGGCTAATCTTGAAGGATGGTTCTATTAAATGAGGAGCTCTGAACTGCCAGCAGAGTACTTCAAAACATGAATTCCATTAAGGCTGACAACAAAGAATATGCCCAGTTTTACATATGCATAAATAAACAAATATATAGATTAAAACACACTTTGGATATAGGTTTTAGACCCAGTAATAGGTAGAAACGCCACGGCAATGGCTTTTCTTTTCCAATGAAGCTCACAAAAGTGTAAAAACAGTTCCAATCCTACAAAGTCTGCAATTCATTAAAAATAAAGGAGAGGTTTATTCTTGGATTCACAACTTAATTTTAGGACCATAATATCCATAAATAGTTTATTCTCTGTCCATGTGTCACAGTGTTCCTGCACACAGATGCCTGGTTGGGTCAAACTAACAGTCTCTCTCCAAGCCTCTTCAAGTGTGCATGCACATGTTAATATCTGTTGCTCACAACCTTCTCAGAGCCCTTTACCAAAGATTCAACCATAAAGCTGGCCTTATTTTAAAAGGTAGACAAAAAAGTTGCAGATCAAAACAGCAGTGCATAGCAGAGGATACTTAATTCGGGAGACTCGGTCACTGCGGAGGTCCAAATGCCAGGGGTCTAAAAGCAAAACTGAATATTCGCATGGGTCAGAATAAACTTTCCTACAATTGTTAATGGAAGTATAAGTCCTAAAACCATAAAATATGACATGTTGTTATATATTGTTCAGATACAATTATTAGCCTTGATAAAGTGTGTCCCACAATGATCATCTCGGCTGGCCTTAAAGAGGTTGGTGTCAAAGAATACACAATGTACTAGTAATGTGAGATACAGTGTACCCAAATGAAACATCACAGTCAAAATGAACTTGGAAGTAAGATGCAGCATTGTGCTTATTCAAGTATTTGTGGACTCTTTTATGTTATATTTTTTGGAAAGGGGTTTTCCCCTAGGATCATATCATGAAAAGAATAGCTTCTGTGTATTTACCAGTGAAGCTGCAGTTTCGAAATAGAATTAAATGCTGCTATGTTAAAGCACCTCAGACAATTTTTAGAGATGGTTACAATTTAATCTACCAGGAAACTGACACAGTGTTAAGATACATTTTTGCAAAATGTATACATTTGTTTTGGCTATAGAAACTTGGCTTGTTTGTTTTTACAGATATTTGTAAGTCAGTAGTTAGTGGAAAAAGCAAAAGGCATGCCCTTGGAGAGCAATGTGAAGTATTGTGAAGCAAAATGGTACAGAAGAAAGTATGCCTACTCATCCGGAAGGTGGTCCCAGGAAGGTTCTGCTTAGTCTCTGATACTGAGTTAAGACTTCTTTGATTGAGAATTCTTATAAAAAGTAATTTATAGTTTTTTCTTAGGACTTTGCAAATCTGGAGATATTTGATAAGGCATCTACATATTAAAAAACATAGGGTGGAAACCTATGGAGGCATTATAGTGAACAGATCATACATAATTGATGATAACTGAGTATTGTATGTAAGTCCTTTATTTTGAGAAAATTGATTTTCTGGCCCTCCTCCATATAAACTTTAAGAATTTCTGGGCATGGATTAGTATTACATGAGTTGCTGCTGATTGATCTGTCCATACGGAAGGTATTAAGGCATTGAGGGATGCATTATTGCTAGATGGGTGGTCACAAAAACACATACAAACAAAATCTCAGTTGCTGAAGTAGGTGAATACTTGAAGCTAGAAATAGAATTTACTTCATAATAGCACCATGATAATGATAGTATATTAGATGACATTGCAGTTGTGGTTTGCCCTCTAAGTTTATTTTATCAGGTCTGTTACAACACAAACCTAAATCTGACTCCGGCTATTGTTGTAAAAGAAACTTCACCTGTTTGATGGTGGTGAAAGGTCTATTTAGCAAAGGCTCCACGGGTTCTAATGAACTCACTGCTGTACTGTGATCAAGATGAAGAACAAAATTTAACAAACCCCAGAAAGGAGCACCTTGATGGATGTTAATTTGTTTAGTGATATAGAATGTGCTTGTCCTAATGAATCATCATCAGACCACCTCCATTGTTATTGTCAGTTATTTACTGTAGTTATAGCCTGACGGTGTCATTTTTTTCCAAGATAAATATATCAATATTAATGGTCATAAGTTTGTAAGGATGCGAAAAACAAGTTCATGAACTCCAATGAAGTTGGGAGTGTTGAGTAGAGTGCATTGAGGTTTCCAGAAATCAGATCATTCCTTGTAATCTATAATCTCTGTTTCTTATGCAATCAGTGGTTAACCGGGGGGTCATGATCAGCAGATACATCTTCTACACAATGCAGTGAACATAATCGAGAAAAATGATTACATGTCTTAATATTCCATAGAGTACACTTCTGCAGAACTGCCTTCCAGTCCAGAAAGGCCCTCTCTGCAAACGTCCAACTTATATATGGATTGTGATCATGCTACAGCACATGAGAGTAGGATTTTTCAGAAGAAAATCAGTGGTGGTTAATTACCACTCTGACAAGATTGCCTTCTGCCAGTAAGTGACATCAGTGCAGCAGTAATACATAAAAACTCTGCTGGTTTTGCATAACTAAGGGGGCTAAATACCACTGGTGGAAGTGATAGATAGTGATATATTACCACCTTCAGTGCAAACAATTTCTTCCTCTCAAAAGCGGTGAAAGTGATATTGTTTTGTCATTGGGATAACATTTTGTATTGGTGGTGCCACTTACCACTGGCAAGTATTAAAATATAAAGCAGCATGCTAAGGGAAGACATTGCAAAATCAATTCCTCACTGAGGGCCTCATTTAGGGCCCGATATACTAAGCAGTTTGCATGTCGCAAACAGTGAATTTCACTGTTTGGGATGTGCAAAATGCACTTTGCAATGCACAGACCTCGTTTTGCGATTCGGAGACCTGGTTACCGAATCGCAAAACGGGTTTGCGATTCGCAATTAGGAAGGGGTGTTCCCTTCCTAATTGCGAGTCGCAGTGCAATGCAGGATTGCTTTGTGACCGCGAATGCGGTCGCAAACCAATTGCAGTTTGCACCCTTTTGTAATGGGTGGTAACCCATTCGTAAAAGGGATGGAGTCCCAAGGGGACCCCATCCCCATTGAGAATGGCACTGCAAACATTTTTTCAGAGCAGGCAGTGGTCCTATGGACCACTGCTTGCTCTGAAAAAAATGAAACGAAAACGTTTTATTTTTCGTTTTTGTAATGCATCTCGTTTTCCTTTAAGGAAAACGGGCTGCATTAACAAAACAAAAAAAACTGCTTTATTAAAAAGTAGTCACAGACATGGTGGTCTGCTGTCTGCAGCAGGCCACCATCCCTGTGACGGCCGCCATTCGCAAAGGGGTCACAAATTGCGACCCACCTCATGAATATTCATGAGGTGAGCCTTTGCGACCCCCCTGCGAATCGCTGATGGTGTCAGGGACACCATCCAACATTCTGAATTGCAACTCGCAAATTGCAATTTGCGGGTCGCAATTCAGAAGTTTGCTACATCTGGCCCTTAGAGTTTGACAGGTGGCAAGGCCATCCGCCAAACTCTTTAGGACGGAAGACTGCCAGTCCAATCTTCTGCCCGCTGGCCCGATTGAGTTTCTTGCTGGGCCAGCGGACTGAAACAGTCCCTTAGCACCCCTTGAAATGGCACCATGTGTGCACCGTATGTAAAATACAGCGTTCCATGGCACAGGGTAGGGGGCAATAGTGTCATTGTTTGCCAATCTCTACCTCTGTCTCTGAAATTTTCCACATTAGCCTTGAGGATGAAACATGTGCTGGCTGTACAGATAATTTGTTTTCTTCAGCTTGGTCTAAGCAATACAATTGTGTTTTAGTAAAGAAACTTTGAGAACTCAGGATCTCTCACTTATAATTTACTTTGAGTGCTCTGATGCAATATAGTGGTGTTTCATGTTAGCCAAGGTCAGATGGCTGAAAGCTTAGGTGACACCATGAGGTAGCAACATGTTCTGTCATCACTGCAGCACTGTTTCTCTTCATAGTGCATATACAGGATTGAAATTTACCCCTTATTGGCCCTGGTCCTCTCTGCAGGGTCACCCTCAAGCTTTTTGCCCTTAGCCTCCTATTTTCTGAACCAGTTTTTATTGGCTTTTAGGACTCTATGCACTTTACCACTGCTAACCAATGCTAAAGTGCTTCTGCTCACTCCCTAACAATGGTAAATTTGGCATACACCAAATTGGCACACTTAGGGGCATAGTTATAGGCTCCTAGTGCCACCTTGCGCCACATTAATGTCATTTATTTTGACGTTAATGTGGCCCTAAAGGCCAAAATCCCCGTGCCTTATTTACAGGGTGGCGCAAGGCAGGCATTGCGCCACTCTGTAACCCTTTGCGCTACATTATTAGGGGGGCCTAAAAAAATGGCGCAAGGAAATCTAACAGATTTCTTTGCGTAAATTGTGTCTGCACTTTTAATGCCTGCTCAGAGCAGGTGTTAAAAGGGGGCATGCCATTGAATACAATGGGCCCCTATGTACTCTGCAGGAGTAGCACCAAACTCTTGGTGCTACTCCTGTGAGTACATCAATTTGATATCAATAGTGTCAAAAAAAGGATCCTATTGCCCCCCCACCCTGCGCCATGGTGCGCCCTATTTTATTTGGTGGTGGCGTAGGGGGCCGTAGAAGGGTGCAAGAAAAGTGGTGCTTCACTGTGTTCAGAACCACTTTTCTTAAATATGCCCCTTGGACCATTGTTAGTCTCATCATCTGAGTCCATGGACACAGGAATCTGGATAGCAAATTTGAGAAAACCTATGATTCAATGTTAATCTTCCTTCATGAGTTTGCAGACCAAAAGTTTGGGTTTGCAAACTCTAAAAGGTCTCATGGGCCCTTGCTGCCCTCCCTGAGTCTGGCAGCATTTGCAAACTCAAATAAGAATCCACAAACTCACAAAAAGTAATTTAAAAAAACTACAATTGCAAAGCCTTGGGGTAAAGGAGGGAAGGGAGCAGGGGTTGGCATCTGTGGGGGTTGGGAATGGGCCTGGCTTTAAGCCAGACCCTGCAGCCAATCTCTGCTGCTCATGGCTGAATGTATTATGCAGTAAGGGTTGGTTATCTTTGGTGTGTTGCCAACATGATTAAAGATCATGCAAAGCCTGTATTTGACAGCTGTGGGGAGGGGATGTAGGTGCAGGGTCCGATTGAAGGCCAAGCCAAATCCTGCTTCCCGCTGATGATGGTCATGTGCAGGATTGTATAACTTCTTCAGGGGCTGGGCACAAGTACTGGTGAAAGACCTCCCTCTGTAGCCAACCCTCTACTTCACACAGGTGAAGGCAGTATGTAGTCACAGATGTGTTGACCATAGTAGGTAGGTCACATAGGCTTTGCCGAGTGCAAGATCTGCTGCCAACTCTTTTTGTGCACAGCGTTTGGCCATATGCAATGGTGGGTGGCTAATCACCTTATGTTGGGTCTATGGCCTAGACATAGGTCATGCTCTGTGGCCCACCCCTGCTGTGCACTGTCAAAAGCCTTTCATTTTGAGGGATAGCTGCTTAGTGGTTGTTTCAGGACCTGGCCTTCAGTCTGGGATGACCACCAGTGGCTGTCAAGGTGGTTTCAAAGTTTGAAGGAATATAGCATCAACACAAATTGCTGAAAAACACATTTAAGTTGAAATTATGGTTACTATTGGTTATGAAGCCTTAACCTGTTAGAAACACTTCAGAAGTTTACTTTAAAACATAAACCACAGTTGTAGATACTTATTAAAACAAAATCACCCTGAAATTAATTAGTTACGGTTAGCTCCACAAACCATAACTTGCACAATAGCCATTCAAACTGTACACCAAATGCAATACTTATGACTTCGCAAGAGTTAATACCAACAAGTAGTAATACCTAAAAGCACAAAAGCGTGAAAAAACAAAAAAATACTCAATTAATGATGCTATATTCATGGTTGTCTTATTGAAAGTGTTAAGGCTAATGTGGTACATAATACCTGTTACTTTGTTTATGTCATTTGTAATTGCATTTGTCACATCAAGGGTGAGGTCATGATCATGGTGTTTGGTGTATTTGTTAGAGTCTGAAAGGCTGTTGATCAACAAGGGTCCAAACTGGAGGTCCTTGGACCAATGAGCTAGGATTGTGATCCTAAGAGCCTTACTCAGGGTTTCTGAAGCCTGTCCAAGGATCCACAATAATTTACAATTGTCTCCTTCTCTAAACAACTTGACCCCCACCTCGACCACATGCTCATCCTTCCACTTTGTGGATCTTTAATTTTTTGTCTATGACATGGGGAGCAAGCACCGAAAAGGCAATGAGCAGCCAATCACAGCCTACCTGGGTCTAACTTTGAGTCCACCAACTCAAAATGTCAGACTGAAAGAAAAAGTTCCCTTGGTTAATGGGGACCTTTATTTTTTAAATTTAGGCCCACAAACAGTCCTTGAATGAAGACTGTTTGTTGACTAAACAATACAGATTTTATTCACTTGGAACCCTTTCCAGCTTGCCTGACACATTTGTCATTGCCAATTTCTTGAAAACTACTAAACAGATCTACACCAAAACAAGCAAAGGCACCCCCCTGAGTAAAGTTCTACTTTCATGCCTAATTTTCTGGTATTACATTCAGCACTCACTCTCTCTAGCAGAGAGCAAAGGGCCTTATTTTCTAAGCTATTTTGAGGTGCAAAGTCTTCCAGTCAGAAAATTGGAGCTTTTCAAACTGCAAAATAGGTTTTGGTATATTTAAAACCCAGATTGCGATTTGATAACTGTTACCAAGTGGCAAAACAGGTTTGCAACTACATACCAAATCGCAAATCTCAAAGCAGCATGTTTAGGGCGCCCCTTCAAATATGTGATTTTTAATGGTATGTACCAATGGTTCGCAACCACAATTGCAAATGCAAATCATTGATAGGTTGCCAACTTGCAAACGTGAAAAGGATTTCCTTAGTGGCCCCTTCCCCTTTGTCAATGTTGTAAAAAATATTTTTTAGAAGTAGGCATTGGTCCCTGGGGCAACTGGTTACTCATAAAAAGTTTTAGAATTTGTATTTTCTTTTTTTAAACCCATCCCTTTTTCTTTCAAGGAAAACAGGCTACAGTTTGAAAAAAAGATTGCTTTATTTGAAAACAATCATAGACATGGAAGTCTGCTGACCCAAGCAGGCCATCATTCCTGAGATGGCAGCCATCCGCAGTGGGTTGCCATTTACAAACTACCTCATGTATAGTAATGAACTAGGTCAAATTACAACCCCTTGTTTCCAGTGGTCATTAGTTCTTCATTTACCTACCTGTTAAAGGTTAAATAAAAGAGAGCTGAGTGCTATATTTTACTGAGGAGTCTTTGGTTATTCCTGGTAGCTATCTTGTCACTGAGAATCAATAATAGAATTATGCATCCAGGATGATCAGTCTCAGAATAACGTCTGGAGCAGATACTGAACATGGGGATAAGCGTTGGTTTTCATGCTTCATCTAGCACCTATTCTTGTTTCTTCTCTTGCTGGGCTGCTGCGGAATGACCATGAAACCTTGACTTTTGGAGAGTTGTTTTTAGCAATAGTCGCCATGTTGGTCCTAGTTGTTTCTTGATTCCTTGAACAACATTGTCTTGTATCTGTATTACATTTGCCATATGCATCTGCCACTGTTTTCCTTTATTAAATTGAATGAATGCCTACCTCCTGCACAATCTTATGATAGGCATGAGACTGTCTCTACTGCTCTCAACTTAAAACGCTTGAATCCATTATCACAGACCTCTCTATATAGGTGTGATGCAGACCAGGGAAACAGCTATGTTGACCGTACTCCCATCAAGAGAGGAAGCTACGATACTTATTAGATCACTTGTGATACTATTATGCTACATCCTTTCACGTAATCATAAGAAACTTAAAGCAATTTCCCCAACCTTATCAAGCCAAGCCCTAATACTGTCCAAACTTGGCAAGGCCATATTAGGGTATTGGTCACAGTCACCATGGTGTTGGGTGACATTAAACTGTTTATGTTGTCAAGATCAATGGAAGTGAGACTTGGGGCTGGCTTTTTACATGACACATTTCAATTTGACTAATAACCTATCCCTTTGCAAAGCCCTTCAAGTAAGTTTAAATTCAGATGAGACCCCTTGACTAAGCACATTTTTCAAACTTCAAGAAAGTAGATTAATATTAGGTGGAGGTTGTCACCTTCAGCTGGTAGAAATACCACAATTACTAACAGGTCTAGTCAAATTTTAATGAATTGGGGGCTAGGGCTCAAACTCCCACAACGCATTCGCACAGTCCAGGAAAAATCCAGTTACCACTGGTCAGCTGGGGTGATCCTCTCTTTGGGCTTACAAGAGACTTCTTCCAGTTCTGTTGTACATGTTGCTGATCAGGGGGTCCATTCCATTTCCTCTGAGTCAGGCACCATCCTTTCTTTGTGGAGTCTTGTGACTGCAGCAGGTGCAGTCCTTCTGAGTGCAAACCTTCTGTGGTGCAGTTGAAGGGTCCAGCAGACTAGTCCATCTTCTTTTGTGTCAGGATGTATTCCAGAGAGCTCTTGCAGCTCTCCCATATTTATCTTCCATTCTCTACTGCCAGGAGTGGGAGACACCCCAACCAATAGGGGCAAAGCTACCTCCCTCTGCTCTGCCCACTTCCTACGAAGGGTGGGATACTTTTGACCCAGAATTCACTGTTGCCCAGAAATCAAAATGGAGAAACTCTCTACTTTGTGTATTTCTGTGTAACCCAATCCAAATGCGTGACTAACAACTCATTACACTCCCCTTCCAACCCCTCTCCTAATCCAATTAGGGAGGCTCCCATCTGGCTGGCGATCAAGGAAATGGGGGCCGGGCTGGGTCCTCTGACATCTGTTATTCTGCCTTTGGGTCCAGCTTATCTCCTCCACCCCTTCCCCTCCATGACTTCTCCAGGAATCAAATCTCCTCCCCAGGCCTCTTCACACCTACTCTTGACTTAGGTTGTCAAAGGTTGACCAATCAGAAAAGGCTGCTACAGGGTTGCTTTAGGTAAGTGTATGATAGTAAACTCTAAAAATACTTTCCTGTAATAGTTACAATAAATCCAACCTTGGCAAGTTGTTGGATGTAAACGATATTTCCATACTTTGAATGATATTGCTAGCTAGTCCCAGAGTGAAGATACACTTTATTAAAGTTTAATAAAGCCTTCCCATGTTAGCATATGGGGCTAGCAGCACTACAATAAGGAAAACAACAACCATATGTTTTTTCCTTACTAGCATATATAAGACATTTTGGGGGTCATTCTAAGTCTGGCGGGCGGCGGAGGCCGCCCGCCAGACTTCCCCCACCAAAATACCGCTCCGCGGTCGAAAGACCGCTGAGGGTATTTTGGGATTTGCCCTGGGCTGGCGGGCGACCGCCAAAAGGCCGCCCGCCAGCCCAGGGCAAATCAACCTTCCCACGAGGACGCCGGCTCAGAATTGAGCCGGCGGAGTGGGAAGGTGCGACGGGTGCAGTTGCACCCGTCACGTATTTCAGTGTCTGCAAAGCAGACACTGAAATACAGTGTGGGGCCCTCTTACGGGGGCCCCTGCAGTGCCCATGCCATTGGCATGGGCACTGCAGGGGCCCCCAGGGGCCCCCCGGCACCCCCTACCGCCATCCTGTTCCTGGCGGGAGACCCGCCAGGAACATGATGGCGGTAGGGGGTGTCAGAATCCCCATGGCGGCGGAGCACGCTCCGCCGCCATGGAGGATTCTCAAGGGCATCGGAAAACCGTCGGGAGACCGCCGGTTTTCCAAATCTGACCGCGGCCTAAGCGCCGCGGTCAGAATGCCCTGCGGGGCACCGCCGGCCTGTCGGCGGTGCTCCCGCCGACCCTGGCCCCGGCGGTAGTGAACCGCCGGGGTCAGAATCACCCCCTTTGTTTTTTGCTTGCTTTGTATAACAGTGCACCCTTAGGGCACTTAGGGTAGACTTAAATGTGGTAAAAATGTCTCTTTAGAGTTTGGAAGAATGTTTAATTCCAAAGTCCAATTTGGATACAGTTTCATTTGAAAACCAGCCTGCAAGGCAGACCTGCCTTTCAAATGACACCAGACACCACAGCACATCACACTTACGTGCATTAAGTCTACTGAGGTCTCTAAACCTACATGCCCTACCACATACTAAGGACTTACAGGTAGGTTATCTTTGCTAATTAGAATTATACCAATTACCATGTACCTTTAGAGGGCAGAGCACTAGCCCTGGACCTGGTTTGAAAAGCCCAGTGTACTTTCAGAGTCAGTAACCACCATTATCAGTTAACAAATTGGGGAAATCAGAGCAAAAAAGGGTCACTTTCCTATACACACATTGTTTGCAGTACAGCTGGTGGTTGATATTAGAGACGTCTAGGAAGTTGAAAAAATATGCTTCTCAGCACAATTTCCACCCAAAGTACTGAGTCCAATGATTTGTACCAATGCCTGCAACAATGCTGCTATTTGATGGCAAAGTACTATGCCTCTCTTACAGAAGTGTCAGTAGTAATTATTTGCAGAAGTAGTTTAGATACCTACAATTCTTCCATACTAATTGATTGGTCCAGAATAGTTACTGACCTGAATGACTTGAACATGCACAAGTAATTTAGGCATTACTAGCACTCGTTAATAGAATTACAATCTGTTGTATAAACATCTAACCACATTTATTGCTAAAAATATTTTCCTTTGACATTTATTATTAGTGCAGAGAGTAATAGGAGGTGGCTCAGGATGTGAGCATGTGATTCCCATTTTTTGAGGTGTCTGGTTTAAAAGAAATAATATACTGAATGTTAGAGTTTTACTGCAACCATTGAGCTTCTCAGAAATGAATATAATTTCTTCAAATTCATAGAAAACATACTATTGTACATTACCACAGGAATATCTGATTGCCAATATAATTCCTTATACGAAGAAAGCCATTCCAAAAAAAGCCTTGTTTTCCTATTGTTACTTTTATTTTGGGTGGCAAGCCCTCAGACCTTCTGTGTCACCTAAATCCAATATACATGAGTACATCATGTTTGGTCTATCTCCCAAGTTATGGTATAGTTTTCATTGTATTTTTTGTACATAAAGTTTTCCTGGTAATGTGGTAGAGATGTTTATATAATTGTGCTTTATCAACTAAGACTCCAAAGACTGTAATCGTAGGTGTTACTAGTGTATAACATAGACATACATTATGAGTGGCTTTTTAATTCCCATGGGGCTGTTTAGAGAAGCTAATCCCTCATTGAAATTACAGATACATCGATGTGTTATGTTCCACCAAGAGTGTCCAATGGCTGAAAGCATGTGGGATCGACAGGTGAAATTTCAGATGGGAATGCAGAGTAACCAGGGGAATAGTGACCAGAATTACTGCTTTTCCTGTAATTTCTTCTTTCTCAGGGGCCCTCAGGGTCCCACTTGTAATATGTTGGTAATACCAACATATCCCACAGGTCCTAACAGTATCAGTAACTCCTGAGGAGAACTACCAGCCTTATTACAGGAGCGCTTACTGGCACTCATCTTATTTACTTCTGAAGAATGAAATGATGAGTCAGATAACTGGGATCCCAGACCTCATTAGTGTCATGTACACATAAAGACTGCAGTAGTTCACTAACATGTCTTAGTATAATGTGCTCACGACAGTACACAAACCACACTTCATGTTTGTCACCCTCAAAAAAGTCTCATTAAAAAAAAATAGTATTGTGTTAAAACTGATATTACGACAACAGCTACTGTATAATTTTGTATCTGAAGAGTAAAGTACCTGCAAGGTCCGAATGACTAATAAAGGTGGCAGTTTCATATTTTCTTCAAGTTCCTCGAAATGTTCCTCTTCAACTGTGGTGCGATTATAGGTATGTCTTGTATGGCCCTTCGTGTTATTGGTGAGAACTTAAAAGAAAAATGTTATGTGAACTCTACATACATTGATTATGTGAACATTACATTTTAATGACGCTAACTGCAGCTGATCCCATTAGAATGAGAAATATCTGTTTTTCATCGCTCTCAGCACACTATTACGATTGTTATGCGAAATTATTGAAATTGTACTTTACACCATGGTTATATAATTTCAAGCTTTTCAGGTAAAAATCCTATCACGGAAGCACAGGAACAATGTAAATGAACAAGACATGAAGAGCTGTTTTTGTGGCACCATTTGTTAGCAGGAAATGTGTCCCTGTGAACAAAATGGACACAAGGATGCATTTCAAGCTACAATACTGCTCTAAATGCAAGATTTACACTTCATGTAGTTTTGCATTATTTGTTTTAATTGTTCTGAACAATTACATATTTAGGGAAAAGGAAATTAATGACATTTCTATCACCCTTAATCTGTTGTAAAAAAGGCTTAAATAAGGTCTACCTTGACTATCGTCTATTTGGTCCCTTCTTTGCGTAGTCTTAAATCCATAAGCCAAAAAGGTGTGTAGTCGAAGACATTTTCAGTCTTAATATTTCATTTGTCACAGATATGGAGGGTATCTGGCCACATTACTGCTATTGCTCTAGTCCCAGGCTAGTTTTGCTCTTTTGTTGACTGACCCTTCTTATTCACTCTGGTGATATCTTCTTTCGAGTAGATACTCACTAAATCACTTTTTTTCCAGCACCAGTAGCAGAAAAGTGCTGATCTTTGCTTCTTAGAAGAAGGCTTCAACTGGGATAGGCAAGAGCGAGGCTTTTTTCAACTATACCCTTGGGAAAGTTGCATTTTTGTGATTTGTTTCAAAACAATTTTGGTGATTTTGTGAAATGGTCTTTTTTCCAACAGCTCTAGGGTACGGATACAAGCGAAATGGTTCTCATTTTACAGTACTAAGACATTATTCCGGTTCCCTTCTACGTGTGATTTCAGATTGGTATTTGAGTTCACCAATCTGGCATACTCTGCAGTAAGACACCATCATCAGTTTCGTCCATTAAGAACAGTGCAGCTGTGGTGGCATGATCCACAAACAGAGGCAGGGACGTAGGTGTGCAAGCAGACATAGGGGCTGATTTAGAGTCTGGTAGACAGCTCACTGCCAATCAGGAAGACAGCTCTGTAACACTGCCACCCTGGCCAGAATATCGCCCACGATCTTTAGAGATCTTCGTAGAACTGTGAAGATCTCTAAGCCTTCAGAGAAGCCACCATCACGGTAGCCCCTCTGAAGGCACTGAAAGGATGTGGTGCAGCCTTCTTGTTTCAAGTGGCCTCTCAGCAAACATTTTTGTTTCTGAGAAGCAATCTCCGAAAATTGGAGTTTGTTTTTGAAAAACAAAATGCCAATGTCCCTGACAGATTGCAAGTTTTTTTTCCAGGGTGTGAGGATCATTTTAAATTTCTGCTCCAAATACCATGGATGGTCTGGTGTACTTACACTGACAGCCCTAACTCCGTCACACTGTTGTGTAGGGTTTCCAGCGGCAGAGCCAGTGGAGCACCACCATCAGAAACATGAACATCACCCTGACTTTAAATACAGCTGTCAGTTTGTTGGACAGGGTACTCTGTCACATCTGTAGTCAAGTAGCCTATGCACTAAACTCTAAATCAGGCCCTTAGTTTATTACAGATGAAGTTCAAGGAGAGACACATAACCTCAGTGGTCCAGGGAGAACTAAAAACTCACTGGAGTGGAATAGTTAGGACGCTATGGGACTGGCAATGGGCCATGCAGCCAAAGCGAGAGGGAATAATCTATGATAGAATATGGAAGAAAATAGAATACATGGTGTAAGACTCATTAACAGAAATCACTCATGGGGTAGCACCTCTTAACAGGAACAATAGTGAAACAGTATTACAGTACCAGTTACTGCATCCTGTTTCCCCTTCAAACATCGAACGAAAGCGGGAAACTAAAGAAAGTATCACTTAAACAACACAACAGCAAATCTACAAAAAAGGAAAGAGTTGTTTCTAAATTGCATAAATGATGTAATAAAATTTCTGCAAAAAAGAAAGATCTTCAATATATCATACAATTTTCTTACCTAATAGGCACTCTGGAACTGTAGCTGACCCGTGTTTGGGTTGCTTTCAAACTGCAGATTCTCAAGACTTGGCAGTATTTTCATGAATAAATGTGTCTGCGCTCTGCTGAGCAGAAGTCTCGCCTGTGTCAATTTGCTGATGTGGTAGCCATATTATTCTGTTCCACTTCATATGCTCACGCAGACCAATCAAAACTCTCATCACCATCCTGACGCATAGAACTAATCATGATTTGAGCTCCAATGTCCCTAACACGTCACTTCTTCTGTACCACCATCGTTTCCCCTCCAAGAGCACAGCAGCTTTGGAGACTTTCATCACTTTGACAGGAGAGATAAACTTCGGTTCACCTTTATTTGCCCCTTTCGCGTTTTTAATAGTGAGCCAAACTCCCACATAACGTCCGCATCTGTGGTTTCAGTTTTAGAGTCAGTATTATTTAGCCGCTGCCTGTTTAGCACCAACTCTCGCCGTGAGGTTGTTCTGCAAATTAGGTGGCTAACTTTCTGCTTTTGAACTACACTTTAATAAGTCATGATTTAACCTTGTTTCTTCCCCTTAAAGCAAAAAAGGAGAAACCTCCATTGTAATGAATGGAGTAGTGATATAAACCCACACCTTTGCCCTTAAATACAACTTTTGGGCTAAGAATGTTGTTTGTACACCTTCTTTGAAAAATTGGTTAGCCATTTAAACAAGACTGTTGTATGCAGGGCTGTAAAGTGCCACTTTAAGACGTTTGACATCATGTAATTTCTCCTCACAGTATCTTCGAAAATTATATGAGTAGTACATTTGTCATTGACTAAAGCCTGAGGTGAACCTATCACCACAAACACTATTTGTAAGACTTTGATTACATTATCTCTGGTAGATGCTCTGATAAATGAAAAATACAACCACTTTGAGTTGTAATGTATAATGACTATCCAGTGCCTCATGCCTACAGAGAGCAAACTAAAATGCCCTTAGAGGTTCAGAGCAAGTTTTTCCCAGGGTCTGGAGACAAAGGAATTGGATGCAAGGCCTTCTCAACAGTTTTCCAATGCTTGCCAGAGAACAAGTACTCCATGAAGCCATGCACTAATCTCTCCACATGTGCCTCATGGGATGGCCATTAATAATACTGTCAGTCTCCTAATTGCAGTCAATATGCCCACATGTCCAAAATTAACAAATACTATCAGACCATTCCTCATCATCAATAGTGGTATAAAGAATTCCTGCATCAAAAGCAACTGAAAGCTCAGGTACGTATGCATACGTATGCAAATACGTATGCAAATTGGTACTCAAACGCCTAACTCCTGTCTGGGGTCCATCCTTGGAGTGCACAATTCCTACCTTGTGCTACAATGGATTTCTGAGCACATACTTCCATCCATTTTGCCTCAGAGAAAGTAATTTTATTTACCTGCACTGCATCTCATGAAGTTATAACACCACCTTGGTCATCCAAATTACTGTCACTTAGGGCCTCATTACAACCTTGACATTCAAACTGCCAGGGTACTGCCGCCACTGCCAGGAGCATGGTTCCCAGTGGGGTGGGAGCCATCGGAGTCGTGGTCAGCCACGGCGACGCTGAGTGCTGATCATGGGTAAAGTTTCCTTCAGTCTTTTCATTGTGGGGACCCCGCCATAATACGGCTGGTGGAAAGCCAGTGCTGAGGACAGGGAGGCGCCTGCACTGCCCATGACCATGTTGTGGGAAGTGCAGGGGCATCCCTGCCCAGCACCTCGGAATGCACACTGTCAGCTGGGAACACCCTCTGTGTGATGGCATTGCCCTTGGCTCCATGAGGAGCCGAGCCCAATACCTCTGTACTGTTTTAAATGGGCTGAAGTGCAGAAACCTCAGATTTCTGAGGCTTCCACTGGTCAGCTCAGTGAAAACCTTGTAATCAGTCTGGGAGGGAGACCACCAGCTCCACAGCAGTCTCCTCTCCACGGGGCTGGTGGGTTGACCTCATAATGAGGCCCTTAAACTTTCCTGAAACACAGGCATTATTGAGAGGCAATAACAAAGTTTATTTCCTGCAATTTAGATAAAAGTCTAATTCACTTGGTAGTTATCCTGCTCATACTATTACCACTGAACATGTAAATCAAATATGTGAATCAAATATTTGTGGTCTGTATACACAACAAATGTGAATCACACTAGTATATGAGTACCTCACATTCAGTGGGGCTGTAATGAGAGTGTGCTTACTTTAGCAACCTAAAGAGAGGGTAACAGTTTGATCTCTACTGCTAACATCTACTGTAATCACACATTTGTCATCAGACGCAAATGGTTTCAAAGCGAGTGTGTTAATTTTTAAACCCTTCATTCTGTTAACTGCTTCATTAACTGAGTAGGCCACTTCAAACTTACACCCTTTACAATGTCCTCAATGGTTGTATGACTATAGCATTCCCATGAAAAAAGTAAATGTAGTATTTGCTCAGACCTAGGAAGGAGTGTAGTGCATCCAACAGGCTCAGAGGCATCTTTGATGGCTTGTAGTATGCTACATTTTGATTTACTACCAGTGGACATAATAGAGTGCCCTAAGCAATCAACACCCTCATTAAAGAAGTTGCATTTCTCTCTGCTACGGTCAATGCTCCATCTTTCAAAATTGATAAAACAGAATTAAGCCTATTGTTAAGTACTTCTGGATTGGTGGTATAAATGAGGCTGTCATTTTGGAATGCCTGGATACCTTTGTTATGTAATGTTATGTTATTTACATTTATTAAGTGCTTAAATCACCCCTGAAGGGGTCTCTCGGAGTTATCTACAGTTTTGTAGATAGATGTGTCTCTAGGAGATTTAGGGGATCTCCACTTGCACTTTAGCTTTCTGCAAGCTGTCTTTTCCCTTTTAGAGATTCTGAATACCAAGGTGAAGCTAAATTATTTTTATTCCTACTACGTTTGAACAGCTAAATAGTATCTAGTGACTGGATAAAAGCTCCCTCAAAATCATTACAGGCTTTAAGGTTAAGTTGATATCTTCATAATCCCTCAGAATGGGGGGGGGGGGCAGGAAGCAGGGGTAAATAGAGAAAATACTACCTTCCTTCACTTTCTAGTCGATCTTATGGCTCTTGTCTTTGAGCCCTCCATTTTCACAGTATCAGAATAAAAACTAATGGTTGAATGGTCTGTCCTAACCTGTGAGACAGGAAAGTCTACCTTTAAGCTGTATGAATTTTAAATATGAGGTCTATGTCCTGCTATATGCGTAGGGCCTACCACTTTTTGATGAAGACCTAAAGAGTCCAGATCCAAGAGTGACGTTTTGTGTCTGCTCTGCATGGTGATTAAAACAGCGACTCAACATAACATTTTCTGATGCTAAAATATGAGTCACCAGTCATTCTGACAACTTGTTGCTAAATTCATTTCTTACGCCTGGCAGCCCATAAATTAATGTACCCTTCCAGGTGGACTTTGACAAAGTCACAAGTTTAAAAATGTCCATCTCTATCTAATCGGTGCAACAAGATTCTAATAATGCAGTTTTTACTGTAATGCAGAATGTAATTGCCACACCTCCCCTTGCTTTAGACTGTCTGTGAAGTCTGATTAAACTATAGTCAGCGTGGAATGCTATATGGATACAAAGAAGTGCCATGTTTCTGTAATAAAACATAGGTCTGATCTTTCTGTATCCAGAAGATCCCATAGTTCCAGCGCATGTTTAGGAATGGAACGGATGTTCAGGTAAAGACAGCGTACCCATGATGTGTGGGGAACCTCGGGTTTCTGACCGTAACACACTATTTTTTAGATAATAATCCTGGCCTACATTGTTAACATTTAGATGTTTGCACCTAACCTGGGGAATAGAAGGGAGACAAACAAAATTACAGTGTTTGATATTGGGACCATCCTGTTCGAAACGTAATTCCCCATATCAATGGGCTAGGAGTTTGTCTCCTTTTTTCCCTATGGTTAGCACTAGTTTGTTATATAAGGATCATGATCTTATCATTAATGTGCAAGAGGTCGGGTTCCTGTTAGCGGGCTGCGTTCAGGCGCAGACAGGCACAGACACGGTTGCCTTTGGTGTGCCGGCGGCATGCCAGATGCACGTCCACTTCAGGATTCAACTTAAATAGCCTTCACACCACTTACAGTGCAAGGGAGGATTTCAGAAGTCTAGATTGTCAACCACAAAAGACTGTGGACGCTAGTAATCTCCAAACCTGAAGTTCATTTGGTTATTCCCTCTGCAGAATCGGCACATGCCATGGCGGTCTAGGGTGCCAAACTTTGAATCATTTTTTGTTAAATTAAACTGTGCCGTTTATCTAAATTATATGTCCCCATATAATACAACTATCCTGCAGTGCAATCAGTCAATATCCCTTCAATCAGTCAACGAAGTTTAAAAACAATCTTATTTCAGCAATAAAACAGCAATATCAAACAAAAGTGACCTGTTCCCTGTGCAACCTTTGAGCTTCAAAACAAGAAATCCATCATTTTTTAAAATATGCTAGACGCAGATGTTAACCCGAGTGCCATAAATATTTACACAATCTAAAACGTGTCACAAAAATAGTTAAATCTTGGGACTCCTCAGGCAAAGATACCTCATGGTAGGATGAGAGTAAATCTATGATGAAAAAATGTTATGTTCCCTCCAGATTGACTAACATATCATTGTGTATAAACATGCCATTAGATCAAGTAAGAAAGACCTGAATGATAGCGATTTGGACCTTTTGGAGCACACATCTTTCTCCAAGAACAGAAGGAATTTTTGGGAAATGGTGAATAGGATCCAATCTATGGAAGCTCCATCAAACCCCCTCCTAAGCTGCAACATCTCCTGGCCGAATGGATTTCACATTTTAAAAGTGTATATCACCTAGTGGATGATGAGCATATTAAGGAGCTCTTAAGGGTTAAATTATTAGACTCCCTGTCTTTGTTAATTACTTTGCAGGAAGTAACCCTGGCCATCATACAAAGCTCCAGTGGTAAAGCTTCAAGATCAGATGTAGTCCCTATGGACCTAATTAAGTGTAATAATGATCTGTGGGCCGCCCTGTTAATGGACACTTTTAACAACATGCTCGGCAGGGAAATTCCCAAATGTTGGTCATTCTCTACTATTGTGCAGATTTTTAGGGAAAGGGGATCGCAGCTCACTTAAGTGCTACCACCCTATCTCTCTGACAGACAGTTTGGTTAAAAACATTGGACAGGTGATATTTAATTGGCTAAAGTGCTGGATGAATTCTTATAATATCTTCTGTCCCTATCAATTTGGGTTTCGTCAGGGCCTGGGTACAGTGGAACAGTGTCTAAACTTTAATTTGATTAATGGTAAATACACCATTGCTAAGCATCGTCTCCTGTACCCAGCTTTTATGGATTTTCCAGCCTCCTTCAGTTGCATCAACAGAACTAAACTCTAGTTGATGTTATTGAATTTAGGGGTGGAGGTGGAGGTAGTGAACTTTTTGCACTCTTTGCATGAGAACCTGGCAGCATAGGTTTGGTTTTGCAGGGCAGGTTAATTTGCTGAACCTTTTCCACTTGCAAGGGGGTTGCACCAAGGTTGAATCTTGGCCCCAGTTCTCTTTGTGGTTTCCACTAATAATCTGTGCTCCACTTTGGATACAGTCACCAGTAACATTCTGATGATGAAACATGCATCTATGCCGGCACTGCTTTAGACAGATGATGCAGTACTTATGACCCAGACACAAAGGGCCTTATGATTGTCAGTGGAATCCTTTGTTTCCTTTATGAGTAAGTTGAACTTGGTCACCAACTATAGCAACTCACACATCATGGCTTGTGGACACACAGATACCCTTCAGATTGAGGAAAACTGCATTTGTAGGTTTATTATGGCCCTGATTACGAGTTTGGCGGATAGGAACACCTGTCTGCCAAACTCCCAAAAGGGTGGCCGCCACTGTAGTGGTGACCTCCTCGCTGATCCCATTATGACTTTCCTGCTGGGCTGATGGGCAGAAACCAACATTTCCGCTGGTCAGCCCAGTGGGAAAGTGGCTGCAGCATTGTTGCTGGCTCGTAATCAATGCTGACGCCCACAAGGGGAACCAGCACCCTCATAATGCGCACTGTCTGCACAGCAGACAGTGCACATCACAAGGGTGCTGGGCAGGGGACCCCTGCACTGACCATACCATGGCATGAGGAGTGCTGGAGCCACCCTATGGCCCTCTTAGCCTTTTCATGGCAGTGGTACCACCATGAAAAGACTAGCGGAGAACCAAGATGCAATCAGCAGGGCTGAGCTCCATGCTCTGCCGCCCTGGCTGATTGCAATCTGCACCCGCTGTCAGCCCATCAGGATCACCAATCCCAGCGGAGACGGTGGTCCCCTGGAGGTCGGACTGCTAGGGTTGTAATATGGCAGTCTGACCACCACAACAGTGGCCGTCAGCTCGCCACTGCGGGTCTGATGGACCTAGGACTGAGAGACTCATAATTAGGCCATATGTATTTGCTACCTGCAAGCTCTCATTTCATCTTGCATTATAGCTAAGGCTCAGGTATATTGATGATTTGGTTGAGCTGGTGCCTCTTTTTTTAATGGGTAAGTGTGTGGTCTAATACAGAGGGAAATGTGAACAGAGGAATTATTATGGATTGCATGAGTTTAGACAGGGGCCTCTCCATCCTGTGGCTGGCCTATGTACGTAAAACATGTGAAACACTGAATGTACTAAATTTGTTTGATTCACCAATCACTATCAGGAAATCTGATAAGAAGAAGTAGGTAAAGTCATTATTTGGAGATTTCTGTTACTCTCAGAGACTAGAAAATGAAATGAATAAGAGGACTGTAGGACTGTATTGTAGTTTTCGTGAACTAGAGGACCAAATGTTGTATCTTACAATGCCACTGTCACGATGGGAGCGGTCTCTGTTTTTTTTCTCTAGGGCTGGCACTGTGGTCAGGCTTCTGAACTTCATGGGGACAAATGCTAAGGTGATGTCGTCAGAGGCAGTCTGACTCTGTAATTGTCATTCAGGGCAATGTGTGATATGCACTCTGTTATTTTGCACTTTCTTCAGATCATATTTTCAATCATTTATTAAACCAATTTTAAAATCTTTAGGATTTAGGAAGTGCAGAGATTCATTGTTTTACCTTCTTTTAGGTACCCATGAAGTGTGCTATGGAGTTCACACTTTCCTAATAGCAGCTGTGAGATCTAGGAGAACAGTAGAGGGTTAGTTGGTGTATTAGTTGTTGGGCACTGGTTGTTGGATTTCCTGACTATGGCAGATGTTGTCCTGGGTGGTTTTCAGGATTAGTAGTGGAGGTGGTTGCTGTTAGGATTGTTTATTGCACATATGTATTTTATGCATGTTTTTACCGTTTTTTTCCAAATTGTTGCTTGTCTGTTTTATATATCTTTTTATGGCTATTTAATTATCGAATAAAGCAAGTATTGAATTGAATTGACTAACATATCATGAATCTTTCAAGATGGGCAGTATACATTTTTGATCTTTTTAAGTGTACAGAGGTCAACACATAACCATATGTTCCCTGACTTCTTATGGTCTTATCACCACTACAGACACCAATTCTGATGAGTCAGTAGGTTGGATGACACCATCATTAAAAATGTGTTCAGAAGTTTCTCAAGCTTAAGCTCTTTATGCACAGTTAATGGAACAGAAAAAATGCGAATCACATCTGCATGACATTTCAGCATAATAAACTGTTTGGAAGCTTTCACAAAGCCACCTCTACTGTCAAATACTTCTAGGATGTCTTCCCATGACTTCTAAGATGCTCTTAAAATAGTCCATGATTTCAATTTTATATTCCTCCAAATGCTTTGCATTAATATCTGTGATCGTTAAATGTAAGTTGCAGGATATATCTAAGAAGGTGGCATCTAACAAAACTGTTGCTGCTGACCCTAAACCAACCATCACATTTAGGGAACAATTCAAAGATATACTCTTGCCAGTTTCAGCAGTGAGCATCATCCTATTTACTTTATCTTACATGCCAGGTTTGTCAGTTTCACCATGAATAACCCTGACATTGTTATTTAATCCCCTATAGACTATTTGAAAGTGCCCTGTTGTTTTATAGTTATTTCAACATTTACCAGTAGCTGGACAGCTAACACTCTTGCTGATGTGTGATTATGAACAACATCTATAAGAGAACATTTTACTATGTTGCTCTAGTACATTCTGACTTCCCTAAGCACACTGATACCGATTCCTAAACCCTGCTAATATCGAAGCCTCCCTATCCTTATCAGATGCTAGAGCCTTGAATAACAACATAGATCATTCTGTTTCTTTTCCCACATCCAAAATGTTCCTCAAATTATGATTTCTTCAAATCAGTAGTTGCTTCTGCATCTTCTTGGAGAAACAATTGAACACAAATTGGTTTCAATTAAATTTCAAAAGTATTCTTAAATTTGTAATTGGAAGCTAAAATGTGCAAAACTACGCTATATTCCTCTATTTCAGTGGTTCCCAACCTGTGGGCCGGAGACCCCTTGGGGTCCGCGACTGCTTAGAAAATTAAATAATATTAACAGATTAGGCCCACAGCTTTTAGTAATGACTCAGTGGGTGGGTCCCCAGATTCCAATAATGATTAATTGAGGGTCCCAATAATGAAGAAGTGGGGGTCCGCAAAAGTTAAAAGGTTGGGAACCACTGCTCTATAGTTTCATGACTACTGTGGTTTCTTTTGAAGCAATTTTATGCTGCTTGAGAATGATGCTTACCTCCTTGTTGTACTGTTTCTGTAACATATTCACAATATTCATACTATTGTTGAAATTGGCTTTGTGGGGGTTCAAACTCAGAGTGATTATCAAACACTTGTGGTCTGCATCCAGAAAGTGGTTGAATACAATGACTTTTCTCATTTCTGCATCATACTTTCTAGCATCACTTGCTACCAAATAATTTTCAAATTGTCTTACCCACTGCTATCATTTCACCAGCAGATTCCCTGGATTTTACAGGATAGGAGGAGGCTGCATTACTGTCTGGAAGTAGTGTTGATGTTGCTGGAAGCATTAGTTAATGTTACTCATTAAATTTTAAATCCACTTCAAATTCTTCTTTACATCATAAAATGAATCATAAATCCATTTCCTCTTTTTATTTCGCCTACATGTAAAAATTACAACTAGAGTCATTTTATTTATTAATGCTATCTTGTATTACTTGCAAATGTACTGCATGAATTGTGGAAGGTCTATTTATATTTCCTTTTACATACCTTTGTACTTGTGCAGCCTTAAAGGTTGCTGAGTGCAGCAGCTCCAAGCATCTTTGCTGTGTTAAGCCTTGTTGCTGTGGTGAAGCCTTTCAAACAAATCAAGATGACCAATTAAAGCGCTGACGTCTTACATGCTTGTGTGGCATGGCAAGGGGATGCTGATAAACTTGCCATGTTGCTGATGAAGTCTAATTTGAGCATGTAGCTGCATGTGTGTGTCACTTAGCAGCTGGGGGTGATGTTACATACCTCAATATTGGGCCTCAACTGCAATGCAATAGTTTCATGTAGATACCTGCTATGGGTTCCTGTTATTGGTACTAGAAGAGAACCTGAGGTGTGCACTGCCCTCAAACGACATCCAACATCCACAGGAACTAAATGGTAGTCACTGGGCTCCCCTTCACTGTTGTTCTGCAGTGCACTGAACGTCAATCTGTAGTGGGAGGAGCCACAACCAGAAGCAGTCCTGTAGGTGCACAAGGAGACCTAGTTTATTGCAGATGAAGCCCACAACGGGACACAGGACCTCAGCAACCAGTAACTGACTGGAACGTATCTGTCAGAATGCTCTGGCCCTGCTAATGCCCTGCACTGCAAGCATGAGAGGGAATGTTTCAGGTAAGAGCAGGAAGAAAACATATCACATGATGGAAGGTCCATTTACAGGAATGACTGTGCTTGTAAGGTTTGTAAACAGGAATGACTAATCAAATAATTGCATTGCCTGACTAAATAGAAATATCAGTGCTGTAGTAGCTCATTAATGTCAGCTTTTTTTGCTCTGGAGTCTTTAGCAGGAGCAATTATAAATGTGGAAGAAAATCCAGATGCACACAGTACGTGGCTATACCCTGCAGAGTTGTCTAGTGCCAATAATATCACCTTCACACTATTGAGCTAACCACTACCGAAATAGCAATAGTATTTATATATTTACTGTGATAAAAGTGGAAAGCAATGTGATGGTTGCTGTATTATTGTAGCTCAATATTGTTGACCAAGAAATTGTCATACAACAGTCTATGTGATAGATTCAGAGATCCTCTGACAACAACTCAATGATGAAGAATCGCAACCTCGTGTAGATGTTTAAAAATCTGGAAACGCTAGACTTGTCTCAAAGTAAACATTGTCACTTACAGCACTGATGTCAGCCAGGTAGTTTTAGATTTTCTACAGATAGCCTTACACACATTCATCACCCTCTGCCAATTCTTCTCAGGGTGCTACCCAAAGATTTGGAGTTCCCTTCCTCTGGATCTGCAAGTGGACCCTTTGTATAACGTGCCCAAACAGGATGCAGGAAAACAAAACTCTTGATCCATTACTATTCTCGCCCTCCTTCCCAAACCTTCACCTCCCACTTATGGCAAATTTTAGTGTGATGTCCTGTCAGCATGTTTTTTGTATCTGATTCATCTGACTAGAAATGTTCCTACCTATCCAAACTATCTAATTCTCTATCTATCTCTTGCCTATATCATGTACCAGTGAATACTACTATGTATGATCTGACTATAGGCTGACTGACTCACAGTGGTGGTCACACCACCACACTCCTGGAGGATCGACCGCCAGATTACGACCCTGGTGGTTGGACCACCATGGGACCACCCTTACCACCAGGAACATGGTCCCTGATAGGGTGATGGCGCTCAGTTCAGCACTGCCATGCTGATCAGGAGTCCCCTTTCCACTAGCCTTTTCATGGTGGGGTCCCCGCCATAAAAAGGCTGGTGAAAAGGTAGTGCTTATCATCGGCAGTGCAGAGGCCTCCCTGCCCAGCACCCTTGGAGTGTGCACTGTCTGCTATGGCACTCAGTGTGCCTTCTGAGGGCACCTGGGGGCCCCCTCTGTGCAATGGCATTGGCCTCCGCTCCCTTAGGAGCCAAGGCCAATACAGCCTCACTGTTTCCGCTGGGCTGACCGTGGCAGTCTCATCCCCACTTGGCTGGCGGATGGACCACCAATCTCATAATGAGGCCCATAGTCTTATGTCTATTACACTGCAAGTTTTTTTTATCTCCTAAGGTATAGTAATGGTATAATATATAAGGTATAGTATATTATTCTCACTCTGGCATTACCGTTATACTATGTATTTTTGTCAGTGTAATGCTGTCATGCCAAATACAGCTATTGTGCAATTTCTGAGCATCAATTGACCTTACCAGACCTGCATATTGGTACACTTAAACTTTTACAGATACCTGACAAATGTAGGGCCTGGTTCATGCCATAGAAAACTTAAAACAAATTGTTCATATGGCCTGTTTTTTTATATTTGATATCTGCATCACCAAGTAAGGAAAATAGCAGATGTTTGCTCGAATATAACTTTAACCCCAATTACTTACAAGACTCCAACTAGAGTTCTTTTATTGTTTTGTTCAACCTTAGAACAATAGGAGGCAAGAGAGTCTAGCTAGAAATCTCAAAATTAAATCCCAAAAATTAAATATAAAAATACATTACTATAAATCAAACTTCTAAAAGAAAACGTAAACTAAAGAAAACATAAAATAAAAACATAAAATGTGAATAAATTCTCAAACATTAATTTAATAACATAAACATATTTTAAACAATAAAAAAATACACTTTTGTTTTAAAAACAACAAACACTCAGCATCCAAATAAAATAAGAATACACATTTGGTAGCTGAAATAAACCCCTTAAAACATAAATGAAATACATATAATTTTTAAAAAGAAAATGGTACAATTCTACTCAAAGTTTATACACAATTTAAAAAAACGTATCATTATTTTCGAACATAAATCAAAGAGTGTACACTTTTCTTCTCAAAATCCAACCTAAGCAGTCATAAGGAAAGGATTTCACTTTGGAGTTGTCTGCTTTGCTATATATATATATATATTTACAATACTTCCCAACCTACTCCTATACAAATACAACAAACCACCAAATAAATTCAAAATTATATTAAAAAGTCTAAAACATTATTTTGTACAAAAAGACACACAAATAACACACTAATACAATAATTAATAGAAAGTATTACATTTATTACACTCGAAAGACAAAAATGCACATGTACACATTTATCAGTTATTAAAATAAATAATCAACTTAATCAATTAAAATTTAATAAAGATGAAATTGATATAATTATGTACAATTTATATTTTCCCCTGGCTGCTCCTCTAGAAACCCAGTAACTGACCAAAAAATAATAAATTATTCTTTATTAAAATCTAATTGCTCAAATTAATCACTAAATTAAAAAAATATCATTTAATAAATATATAATAATAAAAAACATAAAAATGATAAACTGTAATACTTAATCTTATAAAGCATTACAAAAACAATCAAAACAGATCTTATATACAATGCTATACAAAAAATATTAAATGCTTCAATATTTTTTAAGGAAGTGAAAAAATAATGCGACCTGTGTGTGTCTCACGATATTATTGTCATCACAACTGTTATTAATTATATTATAGTACCATACTTTTGCAACAATATTAAGGTGAAACACAGTGTCTGCAATCTCATTAAGTTGCACAAAGGGACTGATTATGTGTTTGGCGGTTGGGAAACCTGACCGCCAGACCCGTGTTGAGGAGACCGCCGCAAAGCTGGCAGTCTCCCCACTGGCCCCATTACGAGTTTTCCACTGGGCTGACTGGTGAAAACCAAGGTTTCTGCTTGTCAGCCCTGTGGAAAACATGTTGCAGCATTAGACCGAGTGGAAAACATGTGCAGCATTAGTGTGGCTGATGCTGATTGTTGTAATATTGTTGTAATGATGAATACCTATGTATTTTAACATATTAACCTATTAAATAAACACTGTTTTACGTAGTTAACTAACTTAATTCCTACATAGCTAAATCCTTACAAGTATGTTTATATTTCAGTAGTATAAGTGTAATGGTACGCTCCTAGGCTCTCCTGTAGAATGTTAGCTAATGGTACGACCAGGAGTGCACCTTAGAATGTTGGTGAGAAGAGTGTTGAGAGGAGAAAAGGAGCTGTCAAGTGAGGAGGTGTTTTGCAAGGAGTACGTACAATAAACTGGTCAACTACTTCTGTTGGTTGCGAGTTATTACAGAAGAACTTTTGGCGACGAGGATGGGATACTGCGCAGGGGCAGTGAAGACTCCTTGCCCCTGATATGTTCAACACCTCAACGAAAGACTGTATTCAGCTCGTGTATATCTAAGAAGGTACGGTCTGAGTTGCCCATCAGTGACGGTTCGTGGTGTGATAATAGGATAAGGTTAATCAGGCCAAACTGTGGTGTGGGCAGGAGTACCCATGGGAGCTGGGACATCGCAGTTGGAAGCGAAGTATTCTACCATATGAAGATTCTGTGTGGTGTGTGCGATAGGCACTAATAAGGCTGTAACGGTACGAGGAAGAACGGGTATTCTCCACACTGTGGGAAAGCGCAGAGTGGAAGGATTGAGGACGGTGCCCCCCCCCTTCTTGCCGTATTGACTGAGGGGGATGCGGTGTGAGCATAATTGAGCACGAGTTCGCCCGACTACCGAAGTGTGGGGAGAATCGCACGGAGGCAGTTGTTCGGCGTCTTAGTGGTGTCATTGCAGCGCTGTGGGAAGCGCGATCACCGGGAGGGATTTGCCCTACCAGTTTCGCCGCGCCGGAGCCGCGTGAGGAGAAACCGACTATTGAGGCTGTGTCAAGTGCGCGATTACCGGGAGGGATTTATCCTACCAGTTTCGCGGCTCAGAACCGCGTGAGGAGAAACCAACCTCTTAAGCTGTGCCGAGCCAGTTGAGTCGGCGCGATGTGCGCGCAGCATGGTGCATTAACGTGCCGGATTTCTTTCTGTGTGTTACGGAGTGGGCGAAGTTTTCAAGGAATTCCCTCTCATCGTGCTTATCGGAGCCTGTTGGGTATTTGAGCCCAACTTTGGAGGCGTGAGGAGCTTACCTTGTGAGAGTCCCGATCAAGCAGCATGAAGAAGCGTTGAGAGTTCATAGCAACGGGACTCCACGGTTGTAAAAACTGCTCTAGTAATTCCTTCAGCCAAAGAACACAGAAGACAGGAACTGAATTTCTGTCAAAATAAAAGTCCTATCTGTTGAAACATTGGATCGCTTTCATAATAAGAGTTTCTGTTTTTAAATGATCTTATTCCTGTATTAACAGTATGTTGGTATCAACCTGTGCACGAGGGTTGTAAATTTAGTGAGAGTACAGTTAGTAAGTTATTGTCTGAGATTGTATTGTTAGTGTTGATACAGCACATATTTAAGTAGGAAAATAATAAGAAAAAAATAGAGAAAAACGTATTCAGGCAAATCATTACATTATTGAGGAGACCAACTAAAAAGGGAATGGCATCAGCAGGAATGTCCCAACCTCCTCCGTTCCTTAATGAAATAGGTGAACCGATGTTACCCTGGAAAGAGTGGTCTAAACTGTTTGAATCATATCTGATTGCTATAGGGGGGGAAAAGTTCACGGCATTAAGGAAACAACATATACTGCTACATAATCTAGGAATACATGGAAGGAAGGTGTATGAAAGTTTGACTGATACGGAAGATGATAGTGAGGATGGTGGAGAAAATTTTGATGTGTTCCAACAAACACTTGCTAAATTGGAATGTCATTTTGGTCACAAAATCAATATTGTCCTGGAAAGGCATAGATTCTTTTGCAGAGTACAGGGCAAAGAAGAAAAAGTTGCCACTTATATTGCCGCCTTGCGGGGCTTAGCTCATACTTGTGAGTTTGAGAGCCTGGAGGATTCATTGATACGTGACCAATTGGTGAGGTGTACAAGTAGTTCAAGGGTACAGGAAAAACTCCTCACACTTAACCCATCTCTTAAAGAAGCTGTGGACATAGCTAAGAGTATTGAGCACACAATGGAGTGTATGAAGGAAATCAAATATTCGCCAGAGGTAGAAGGGGTGAAGGAAATCAAAAGTTGTAATAACTTAGATGAAAGTGTGGTCAACAAGGTTGAGGATTCAATATTATCAACCGCTCCAATGAAAAAAAAAATAAGTGAAGATATACAAAAAGGGAAGTGTTTCAGATGTGGGAATCCCAATCACCTAGCTAACAGTCCTCTTTGTCTGGCGCGCAACTGTTTATGCAGGAAATGTGGTGCCAAGGGGCACTATGCACGGGTGTGTAGAAATGATAAAGGCATGAAAAAAAAACTAATATGGTGGAAGAGGTCATTGATTTAGGTAGTAAATTCATACTGCAGGTCAAGGCAAGTCATGGGAGGGAACCCCTTAGCAACAATTATCCATTGTGCAGCATCAAACTTGGTGGTATTGAGGTGGAAGCGTACGCGGATTCATGCTCACCATACACATTCATGAATTACCAAACCTATGTTGATAATTTTCATGACCAGGGGTACAAATTGAACACGGCTAATATAAGACCAGGAGGATATAATAATGATCCTATACCACTTAAAGGGATGCTCGAAATGAACATTACATTCAGGGATAGGCACACCAAGGGAGCAGTGTATGTCACAGAAAAAGGATCAAACTTATTAGGGTGGAAACACCAAAAGGATCTTGGAATCAAACTGGATCCTAACAGCAAGGAACAAGTGTTGTTAGTAAACTTGCAAGAAATTAGTGAAGGCATTAGTGAAGGATTTCCCAAGCTGTTTGAAGATAGATTGGGTTTATTGAAAAATTTCCAGCCCAAAATTAAACTCAAGGAGGGTGCTACACCTGTTGACCAGTTTATTGTACGTACTCCTTGCAAAACACCTCCTCACTTGACAGCTCCTTTTCTCCTCTCAACACTCTTCTCACCAACATTCTAAGGTGCACTCCTGGTCGTACCATTAGCTAACATTCTACAGGAGAGCCTAGGAGCGTACCATTACACTTATACTAATGAAATATAAACATACTTGTAAGGATTTAGCTATGTAGGAATTAAGTTAGTTAACTACGTAAAACAGTGTTTATATAATAGGTTAATATGTTAAAATACATAGGTATTCATCATTACAACAATATTACAACACTTCCCCTTTCCCTCCAATACATAAGGGAGAATGGTTCATCATATTGTTTATTGTCGTAGGACATAGTCCTTGTGCCATGCTGGAGGAGTTCTTCTCCTGGGAAAATCAGTCTGGGTTCTCCAGGGAATGGTCTTGCTTCCCTCTCCAATTCTCTCCTGTTCCTTATCTGGTTGGTTGTCCTGGATAGCAGATATGCGATCCATGCTCCATACCCGACCATCGTCTAAAGTTACCACATTTTTATGTAATTTCACAATTCGTAACGGTTCCGAGAACTTGCTCGTTCCCTTCTGAATGGATTCTGGAAGTCTCACTCTGACCCACTGACCCACCTTCCATTGTTTTCTCCTAACACCATATTTGTTGTTATACCACTCCTGATACTTTCTCTGACTCTTCTCTACTCTCGCCAGCACTTCCTCACGCTGAACCAAAACAGGTTCCCCCCCCTTCAACCAATTGGGGTTTAATTTGGTTCCCGGTTGCCTACCCTTAAGAGAAACAAAAGGAGATACTCCTGTGACCAAATTGGGGGTGGTGTGGTATGACCATAACATTCGCTCAATCGCACTCTCTCCTGGCTCTCGCGACATGCTAGATAACTGCAAACACTCTTTGACCATCCTGTTAACCCTCTCCACAAGACCATTAGCCCTCGGGTTGTACAATGCTGACCTAAAGTGTTGTATCCCACTGTTTCTTAAAAACTCTGCCATGGCTCCAGAAGTGAACTGCACCCCATTGTCTGTCACAATAGTGCTTGGAATACCTTCTCTTGTAAAGGCTTCTTTCAGAAACGCTATTGCCTCTTGCGTCGTTACATTATGAACAGCTTTTGTCATCACCCAGTGTGTATGATAATCGACTAAAACGAACATGAACCTTGCTCTCGATCCCAAACATGTGAGGGGTCCCAGGATATCCAACCCTAACTTGTCCCAAGGTTTGGTGGGAACCTCGACGGGAGATAAAGGGGACCTGCGCGTAACCTTGGTTTTATCACTCATTGCACAAAGGACACACTCCCGAACAGTACTTTCCACCAACCTGTCCATGGTGGGAAACCAGTATGAAGCTCGAAGTTTATTTTTGGTTAAAGTTCTACCTAGGTGTCCCTCGTGTGCTAGAGCTATAAGTTTTTCCCACAACACTTTAGGAGGAACTATTCGTTCACCTCTCATAACTAAGTCATTGGCTATATGTAACTCATCACGCACCTCCCAGTACCCCTTGAGTTCCTCATCGATCGGTTGTGGTCTTTCAGGCCACCCACTCCTTATTTTACTTTTCAAGGCTTGTATAACCTGATCCTCATTAGTGGCTGTGACCCATTCTTCCTTGATAATGCCTGATAGCTCTACATAGAACACTGGTTGAAAGGTCTCTTCCATTTCGTTTTGCCTCTCCTCTCTGGGTAGCCTAGACAGACAATCAGCTATAATATTTTTTTTTCCTGGAACGTATTGCATATCGAAATTAAAGGCTTCTAGCCCCATGATCCATTTTGCAATACGTGGTGTGGCATGGTCTTTACCTTTAATGGTGAACAAAGAAATGAGGGGTTTGTGGTCCGTCCTAACCAAGAAAGGCAAACCCCACAAAAAAAACTTGAAGTGGTTAATGGCCCAAAAGCACGCCAGCGCTTCTCTTTCAATCGTAGAGTAGTTGAGTTCTGCCTCCCTTAATGACTTGGATGCAAACGCCACAATCCTTTCCTGCCCGTCAATACACTGAGATAAGGTGGCACCAAGACCTTTCCCACTAGCATCCGTGGTAAGCCATGTTCTCCTAGTGGGATCAAAGTTCCCTAACGTAGGGCAATGGACTATGGCATCCTTGACTTGTACGAATGCAACTTGACACTCATCACTCCACTCAAAAGGTGCATTCTTCTTTAATAATGCTTTCAAGGGGGCCGTGACCACTGCAAAATTGTGAACAAATTTAGACATAAACTCAGCTAACCCTAAGAACGATCTCAATTCCTCTTTATTAGTTGGGGCTGGGGCTTCCTTCACTGCCACAACAAGATCGCATTTAGGTTCTACCCCGTTTTTATTTATCTTATGCCCCAGATATTCCACTGACTCCACTCCTAGTTGGCACTTTTCCTTTCTAATTGTCATGCCCGCATCATCAAGGGCTTTGAATACTTCTCTTAAAATGGAATTGTGTTCACTCTCTGTACTTCCATACACTAATATGTCATCCTGGAAGCACATAATCTGCTTAATTCCTTGCAATATGGTTTGCATTATTCTTTGAAATACCGCTGCCGCTGAAGCAAGGCCAAAGGGCATCCGGCGATATCTAAATGCCCCAAACGGAGTGATAAATGATGTGAGTGAGCGTGAAGATGGATGTAATTCCACTTGGTGGTAAGCGGACGATAAATCAATTACACTAAAATATCTGGCTGCCCCTAACATGCTCACCATTTCGTCTATCTTGGGTAAGGGGAACCTGTCCACCCATATATTAGCGTTCAAATCCCTCAAATCTACACATAGACGAATGCCTCTGCCGTTAGGTTTCCTAGTGACCACTATGGGTGCCAGCCACAAGGAACACTCAATTGGTTCAATAACTCCCGTTTTAACTTGTTTCTCCAATTCTTCTTTTAGGGGTTCCCTCATTAAGTACGGCACAGTCCTGCACTTGTGTACTACAGGTGTAGCACCCTCCTTGAGTTTAATTTTGTGCTGGAAATTTTTCAATAAACCCAATCTATCTTCAAACAGCTTGGGAAATCCTTCACTAATGCCTTCACTAATTTCTTGCAAGTTTACTAACAACACTTGTTCCTTGCTGTTAGGATCCAGTTTGATTCCAAGATCCTTTTGGTGTTTCCACCCTAATAAGTTTGATCCTTTCTCTGTGACATACACTGCTCCCTTGGTGTGCCTATCCCTGAATGTAATGTTCATTTCGAGCATCCCTTTAAGTGGTATAGGATCATTATTATATCCTCCTGGTCTTATATTAGCCGTGTTCAATTTGTACCCCTGGTCATGAAAATTATCAACATAGGTTTGGTAATTCATGAATGTGTATGGTGAGCATGAATCCGCGTACGCTTCCACCTCAATACCATCAAGTTTGATGCTGCACAATGGATAATTGTTGCTAAGGGGTTCCCTCCCATGACTTGCCTTGACCTGCAGTATGAATTTACTACCTAAATCAATGACCTCTTCCACCATATTAGTTTTTTTTTTCATGCCTTTATCATTTCTACACACCCGTGCATAGTGCCCCTTGGCACCACATTTCCTGCATAAACAGTTGCGCGCCAGACAAAGAGGACTGTTAGCTAGGTGATTGGGATTCCCACATCTGAAACACTTCCCTTTTTGTATATCTTCACTTAATTTTTTTTTCATTGGAGCGGTTGATAATATTGAATCCTCAACCTTGTTGACCACACTTTCATCTAAGTTATTACAACTTTTGATTTCCTTCACCCCTTCTACCTCTGGCGAATATTTGATTTCCTTCATACACTCCATTGTGTGCTCAATACTCTTAGCTATGTCCACAGCTTCTTTAAGAGATGGGTTAAGTGTGAGGAGTTTTTCCTGTACCCTTGAACTACTTGTACACCTCACCAATTGGTCACGTATCAATGAATCCTCCAGGCTCTCAAACTAACAAGTATGAGCTAAGCCCCGCAAGGCGGCAATATAAGTGGCAACTTTTTCTTCTTTGCCCTGTACTCTGCAAAAGAATCTATGCCTTTCCAGGACAATATTGATTTTGTGACCAAAATGACATTCCAATTTAGCAAGTGTTTGTTGGAACACATCAAAATTTTCTCCACCATCCTCACTATCATCTTCCGTATCAGTCAAACTTTCATACACCTTCCTTCCATGTATTCCTAGATTATGTATCAGTATATGTTGTTTCCTTAATGCCGTGAACTTTTCCCCCCCTATAGCAATCAGATATGATTCAAACAGTTTAGACCACTCTTTCCAGGTAACATCGGTTCACCTATTTCATTAAGGAACGGAGGAGGTTGGGACATTCCTGCTGATGCCATTCCCTTTTTAGTTGGTCTCCTCAATAATGTAATGATTTGCCTGAATACGTTTTTCTCTATTTTTTTCTTATTATTTTCCTACTTAAATATGTGCTGTATCAACACTAACAATACAATCTCAGACAATAACTTACTAACTGTACTCTCACTAAATTTACAACCCTTGTGCACAGGTTGATACCAACATACTGTTAATACAGGAATAAGATCATTTAAAAACAGAAACTCTTATTATGAAAGCGATCCAATGTTTCAACAGATAGGACTTTTATTTTGACAGAAATTCAGTTCCTGTCTTCTGTGTTCTTTGGCTGAAGGAATTACTAGAGCAGTTTTTACAACCGTGGAGTCCCGTTGCTATGAACTCTCAACGCTTCTTCATGCTGCTTGATCGGGACTCTCACAAGGTAAGCTCCTCACGCCTCCAAAGTTGGGCTCAAATACCCAACAGGCTCCGATAAGCACGATGAGAGGGAATTCCTTGAAAACTTCGCCCACTCCGTAACACACAGAAAGAAATCCGGCACGTTAATGCACCATGCTGCGCGCACACCGCGCCGACTCAACTGGCTCGGCACAGCTTAAGAGGTTGTTTTCTCCTCACGCGGTTCTGAGCAGCGAAACTGGTAGGGTAAATCCCTCCCGGTAATCGCGCACTTGACACAGCCTCAATAGTCGGTTTCTCCTCACGCGGCTCCGGCGCGGCGAAACTGGTAGGGCAAATCCCTCCCGGTGATCGCGCTTCCCACTGCGCTGCAATGACACCACTAAGACGCCGAACAACTGCCTCCGTGCGATTCTCCCCACACTTCGGTAGTCGGGCGAACTCGTGCTCAATTATGCTCACACCGCATCCCCCTCAGTCAATACGGCAAGAAGGGGGGGGGCACCGTCCTCAATCCTTCCACTCTGCGCTTTCCCACAGTGTGGAGAATACCCGTTCTTCCTCGTACCGTTACAGCCTTATTAGTGCCTATCGCACACACCACACAGAATCTTCATATGGTAGAATACTTCGCTTCCAACTGCGATGTCCCAGCTCCCATGGGTACTCCTGCCCACACCACAGTTTGGCCTGATTAACCTTATCCTATTATCACACCACGAACCGTCACTGATGGGCAACTCAGACCGTACCTTCTTAGATATACACGAGCTGAATACAGTCTTTCGTTGAGGTGTTGAACATATCAGGGGCAAGGAGTCTTAAGTTAAAGAAGAATGCACCTTTTGAGTGGAGTGATGAGTGTCAAGTTGCATTCGTACAAGTCAAGGATGCCATAGTCCATTGCCCTACGTTAGGGAACTTTGATCCCACTAGGAGAACATGGCTTACCACGGATGCTAGTGGGAAAGGTCTTGGTGCCACCTTATCTCAGTGTATTGACGGGCAGGAAAGGATTGTGGCGTTTGCATCCAAGTCATTAAGGGAGGCAGAACTCAACTACTCTACGATTGAAAGAGAAGCGCTGGCGTGCTTTTGGGCCATTAACCACTTCAAGTTTTTTTTGTGGGGTTTGCCTTTCTTGGTTAGGACGGACCACAAACCCCTCATTTCTTTGTTCACCATTATAGGTAAAGACCATGCCACACCACGTATTGCAAAATGGATCATGGGGCTAGAAGCCTTTAATTTCGATATGCAATACGTTCCAGGAAAAAAAAATATTATAGCTGATTGTCTGTCTAGGCTACCCAGAGAGGAGAGGCAAAACGAAATGGAAGAGACCTTTGAACCAGTGTTCTATGTAGAGCTATCAGGCATTACCAAGGAAGAATGGGTCACAGCCACTAATGAGGATCAGGTTATACAAGCCTTGAAAAGTAAAATAAGGAGTGGGTGGCCTGAAAGACCACAACCGATCGATGAGGAACTCAAGGGGTACTGGGAGGTGCGTGATGAGTTACATATAGCCAATGACTTAGTTATGAGAGGTGAACGAATAGTTCCTCCTAAAGTGTTGTGGGAAAAACTTATAGCTCTAGCACACGAGGGACACCTAGGTAGAACTTTAACCAAAAATAAACTTCGAGCTTCATACTGGTTTCCCACCATGGACAGGTTGGTGGAAAGTACTGTTCGGGAGTGTGTCCTTTGTGCAATGAGTGATAAAACCAAGGTTACGCGCAGGTCCCCTTTATCTCCCGTCGAGGTTCCCACCAAACCTTGGGACAAGTTAGGGTTGGATATCCTGGGACCCCTCACATGTTTGGGATCGAGAGCAAGGTTCATGTTCGTTTTAGTCGATTATCATACACACTGGGTGATGACAAAAGCTGTTCATAATGTAACGACGCAAGAGGCAATAGCGTTTCTGAAAGAAGCCTTTACAAGAGAAGGTATTCCAAGCACTATTGTGACAGACAATGGGGTGCAGTTCACTTCTGGAGCCATGGCAGAGTTTTTAAGAAACAGTGGGATACAACACTTTAGGTCAGCATTGTACAACCCGAGGGCTAATGGTCTTGTGGAGAGGGTTAACAGGATGGTCAAAGAGTGTTTGCAGTTATCTAGCATGTCGCGAGAGCCAGGAGAGAGTGCGATTGAGCGAATGTTATGGTCATACCACACCACCCCCAATTTGGTCACAGGAGTATCTCCTTTTGTTTCTCTTAAGGGTAGGCAACCGGGAACCAAATTAAACCCCAATTGGTTGAAGGGGGGGGAACCTGTTTTGGTTCAGCGTGAGGAAGTGCTGGCGAGAGTAGAGAAGAGTCAGAGAAAGTATCAGGAGTGGTATAACAACAAATATGGTGTTAGGAGAAAACAATGGAAGGTGGGTCAGTGGGTCAGAGTGAGACTTCCAGAATCCATTCGGAAGGGAACGAGCAAGTTCTCGGAACCGTTACGAATTGTGAAATTACATAAAAATGTGGTAACTTTAGACGATGGTCGGGTATGGAGCATGGATCGCATATCTGCTATCCAGGACAACCAACCAGATAAGGAACAGGAGAGAATTGGAGAGGGAAGCAAGACCATTCCCTGGAGAACCCAGACTGATTTTCCCAGGAGAAGAACTCCTCCAGCATGGCACAAGGACTATGTCCTACGACAATAAACAATATGATGAACCATTTTCCCTTATGTATTGGAGGGAAAGGGGAAGTGTTGTAATATTGTTGTAATGATGAATACCTATGTATTTTAACATATTAACCTATTATATAAACACTGTTTTACGTAGTTAACTAACTTAATTCCTACATAGCTAAATCCTTACAAGTATGTTTATATTTCATTAGTATAAGTGTAATGGTACGCTCCTAGGCTCTCCTGTAGAATGTTAGCTAATGGTACGACCAGGAGTGCACCTTAGAATGTTGGTGAGAAGAGTGTTGAGAGGAGAAAAGGAGCTGTCAAGTGAGGAGGTGTTTTGCAAGGAGTACGTACAATAAACTGGTCAACTACTTCTGTTGGTTGCGAGTTATTACACTGATGAGACAGCATCAGCCTGTGCCCCCCTGCACGTGTTCTTCACCAGCCAGAGGCTGGCGGAGTACATGGTTGTAATCAGCATAGCGGCTCTGACTTCAGCATGCCGTAGCTGATTACAACCATGACTGCTGTCATCCCATCATGATCAGAGAACCCCAATCTTGCAATATGGCGGTCGGACCACCACAGTAGCGGCAGTCAGACCTCCACCACGAGTCAGGTGGACTTCTGACCACAGATTCGTAATCATGGTCGTATAGTTTTCTATACATTGGTGTGAAAGTCTGAAAGGTGTGAATTGAAGACATTGACACAGCACTGTGTGCTGAATATCCTATTTCTGGATTTTTTAAGCTTTCCTTCCTCTACGTACCATAGTCATTAGGGTTGGATGCAGAACAATCACTAATTTTATAAACTAACATAAGTTTCTCTTCCCTAATAAAGTTGTCCTTTGTTTTTCACATATCTGATTTTCCAAGGAAGATCCACTGTTGGACCATTTTCTTTAAATTTGGTGTATAGTAAGGACCAATCATCCAATAGAGTCCACTTAACTAGGTGTCTAAATAGGACCTCAAAACAAATTGGAATGAGGTATACTTATTAATCTTCATGATGTGAATAACCCACATGCAACACATAAAATAATCATATTCTTTTTCTGTTCAACGGTCCCAGAATATATGAAGGATTTATCAACAAACCAAGGAGGCAGTTGGAAGTTCAGTTCAGTTTTTTCATATTTTGGTAAATCCAAGCTAAGAGTTATTTACAATATCCAGCCAGCAAAGGAGGAAGAGATATGAGCTATAATCCTCCTAAGGAGCCTACATTTACATATTTATCAGCTGCGAAATTGGGAGCTCCCATGTTTCACTGGTGACCATGAGCTGGCATGATTACTTAAGCTAGTGGCCTCACAATCTGTTCTTTTGAATCTAACCATCAAATATTAGTGCCCCTACATTATTTTCTCTGGCTAACCAAAGCAGCATTTTCATATTATCTTCTTTTCTCTCTCTTCTGATCTTACCCTGCTGCCAAATATGTTGGTTTTCAATCTCGCTGCTTTTGCAGTTTTCATCTTTCTGCAAATACCCTGCGATACTGAGTGTAATCAGAACTGTTTTTGAGGTTACATCATCATCATCTGTGGGCATCTTTGCCTACGATGAAACAGCCTTCGGGGTATAGCAGTATGTATGCTATTCTGTACATTAGGTGTTTCTGCTACTGTACTGCAAAGACAGCAAAAAGCTTAAAAGGCCAGTGACTGAAAAAGCACTTTCTGTTACAAACCAGACATTTTGGCTTTGCCCATGCTTGTTTTCATCTGTTCTTATGTGCTAGTTTTAAACATCCGGAGTTTTGACCATAATGAATAGCTTAGCCATGCTGTGAGACTGGAACAATAGGAAGATAAATAGTTTTTTTGATGCAGCAAGGTTTTTGAGAGTTTCAATTTCTCATTTAGAATGATTCTTTTTCTAGTTAAATAGTATTAATTGTTCAAAAAGTGTTTGTTTTACTGTGGACTCTCTGTGTTTTCAGGCAGCCTGGCCTCTTTTAAAGTGGTGTTTGTTTCAAAATCGTTTTTGCTGTGACTGTGTGAATTCCCTTGCTAGTTTGTGGCTCCCCCCCCCCCCTTTTTTCCCCCCCTCTGCCCCCCTTTTTTCACCCCTATTCTTAGTAAAAAAGACTACCTAGATCTTTCAAGAGTGTGGTTTTAGGAGACTGTTTTTAATCTGTTTGTGTGATTTAAATTGTACTTTATAGCTGTCTGCCCCCCAGTATTTTTTGCCTTAAAAAAGCCCGATTTTAGAGTGTGCGCCCAGAACTATTGCAGTGTTTGTCTCTTAAACAATCTCCCCCTTACCTGAAAAGTAGACTCTGCTAGCTTGAAAGTGTGGATTCAGCCTGTCTGTATCCAAGGAGATACTGAATAGAACAACAATAGCCTCCCCCCAGGCCCCAGGGACTGGACGTAGCTGATTGGCTCCCTAAGTCTCTGCTGCACCTGAGACCCGCCCCCCCCCCCCCCCACCTGCTCTGGCTCCTTAAGTTTGTGGAGGGAAGGCCAAAGACAGGCACCTCCATTTTGTGTTCCTCTGTGCATCTTCTCCTGTGTCCTGATACAGCCCAGTGTTCAAGGATTGCAAAGAGACCTAGGTAAGGAGCCCAAAGATATTTTTCTAGTCAAATAGTATTAATTGTTCAAAAAGTGTTTGTTTTACTGTGGACTCTCTGTGTTTTCAGGCAGCCTGGCCTCTTTTAAAGTGGTGTTTGTTTCAAAATCGTTTTTGCTGTGACTGTGTGAATTCCCTTGCTAGTTTGTGGCTCCCCCCCCCTTTTTTCCCCCCCTCTGCCCCCCTTTTTTCACCCCTATTCTTAGTAAAAAGACTACCTAGATCTTTCAAGAGTGTGGTTTTAGGAGACTGTTTTTAATCTGTTTGTGTGATTTAAATTGTACTTAAAAGCTGTCTGCCCCCCTGCATTTTTTGCCTTAAAAAAGCCCGATTTTAGAGTGTGCGCCCAGAACTATTGCAGTGTTTGTCTCTTAAACAATCTCCCCCTTACCTGAAAAGTAGACTCTGCTAGCTTGAAAGTGTGGATTCAGCCTGTCTGTATCCAAGGAGATACTGAATAGAACAACAATAGCCTCCCCCCAGGCCCCAGGACTGGACGTAGCTGATTGGCTCCCTGAGTCTCTGCTGCACCTGAGACCCGCCCCCCCCCCCACCTGCTCTGGCTCCTTAAGTTTGTGGAGGGAAGGCCAAAGACAGGCACCTCCATGTTGTGTTCCTCTGTGCATCTTCTCCTGTGTCCTGATACAACCCAGTGTTCAAGGATTGCAAAGAGACCTAGGTAAGGAGCCCAAAGATATTTTTCTAGTCAAATAGTATTAATTGTTCAAAAAGTGTTTGTTTTACTGTGGACTCTCTGTGTTTTCAGGCAGCCTGGCCTCTTTTAAAGTGGTGTTTGTTTCAAAATCGTTTTTGCTGTGACTGTGTGAATTCCCTTGCTAGTTTGCGGCTCCCCCCCCCCCTTTTTTCCCCCCTCTGCCCCCCTTTTTTCACCCCTATTCTTAGTAAAAAGACTACCTAGATCTTTCAAGAGTGTGGTTTTAGGAGACTGTTTTTAATCTGTTTGTGTGATTTAAATTGTACTTAAAAGCTGTCTGCCCCCTGTATTTTTTGCCTTAAAAAAGCCCGATTTTAGAGTGTGAGCCCAGAACTATTGCAGTGTTTGTCTCTTAAACAATCTCCCCCTTACCTGAAAAGTAGACTCTGCTAGCTTGGATGTGTGGATTCAGCCTGTCTGTATCCAAGGAGATACTGAATAGAACAACAATAGCCTCCCCCCAGGCCCCAGGGACTGGACGTAGCTGATTGGCTCCCTGAGTCTCTGCTGCACCTGAGACCCACCCCCCCCACCTGCTCTGGCTCCTTAAGTTTGTGGAGGGAAGGCCAAAGACAGGCACCTCCATTTTGTGTTCCTCTGTGCATCTTCTCCTGTATCCTGATACAGCCCAGTGTTCAAGGATTGCAAAGAGACCTAGGTAAGGAGCCCAAAGATATTTTTCTAGTCAAATAGTATTAATTGTTCAAAAAGTGTTTGTTTTACTGTGGACTCTCTGTGTTTTCAGGCAGCCTGGCCTCTTTTAAAGTGGTGTTTGTTTCAAAATCGTTTTTGCTGTGACTGTGTGAATTCCCTTGCTAGTTTGTGGCTCCCCCCCCCACCTTTTTTCCCCCCTCTGCCCCCCTTTTTTCACCCCTATTCTTAGTAAAAAGACTACCTAGATCTTTCAAGAGTGTGGTTTTAGGAGACTGTTTTTAATCTGTTTGTGTGATTTAAATTGTACTTAAAAGCTGTCTGCCCCCCTGTATTTTTTGCCTTAAAAAAGCCCGATTTTAGAGTGTGCGCCCAGAACTATTGCAGTGTTTGTCTCTTAAACAATCTCCCCCTTACCTGAAAAGTAGACTCTGCTAGTTTGAAAGTGTGGATTCAGCCTGTCTGTATCCAAGGAGATACTGAATAGAACAACAATAGCCTCCCCCCAGGCCCCAGGGACTGGACGTAGCTGATTGGCTCCCTGAGTCTCTGCTGCACCTGAGACCCGCCCCCCACCACCTGCTCTGGCTCCTTAAGTTTGTGGAGGGAAGGCCAAAGACAGGCACCTCCATTTTGTGTTCCTCTGTGCATCTTCTCCTGTGTCCTGATACAGCCCAGTGTTCAAGGATTGCAAAGAGACCTAGGTAAGGAGCCCAAAGATATTTTTCTAGTCAAATAGTATTAATTGTTCAAAAAGTGTTTGTTTTACTGTGGACTCTCTGTGTTTTCAGGCAGCCTGGCCTCTTTTAAAGTGGTGTTTGTTTCAAAATCGTTTTTGCTGTGACTGTGTGAATTCCCTTGCTAGTTTGTGGCTCCCCCCCCCCCTTTTTCCCCCCCTCTGCCCCCCTTTTTTCACCCCTATTCTTAGTAAAAAGACTACCTAGATCTTTCAAGAGTGTGGTTTTAGGACACTGTTTTTAATCTGTTTGTGTGATTTAAATTGTACTTAAAAGCTGTCTGCCCCCCTGTATTTTTTGCCTTAAAAAAGCCCGATTTTAGAGTGTGCGCCCAGAACTATTGCAGTGTTTGTCTCTTAAACAATCTTCCCTTTACCTGAAAAGTAGACTCTGCTAGCTTGAAAGTGTGGATTCAGCCTGTCTGTATCCAAGGAGATACTGAATAGAACAACAATAGCCTCCCCCCAGGCCCCAGGGACTGGACATAGCTGATTGGCTCCCTGAGTCTCTGCTGCACCTGAGACCCGCCCCCCCCCCCCCCCACCTGCTCTGGCTCCTTAAGTTTGTGGAGGGAAGGCCAAAGACAGGCACCTCCATTTTGTGTTCCTCTGTGCATCTTCTCCTGTGTCCTGATACAGCCCAGTGTTCAAGGATTGCAAAGAGACCTAGGTAAGGAGCCCAAAGATATTTTTCTAGTCAAATAGTATTAATTGTTCAAAAAGTGTTTGTTTTACTGTGGACTCTCTGTGTTTTCAGGCAGCCTGGCCTCTTTTAAAGTGGTGTTTGTTTCAAAATCGTTTTTGCTGTGACTGTGTGAATTCCCTTGCTAGTTTGTGGCTCCCCCCCCCCTTTTTTCCCCCCCTCTGCCCCCCTTTTTTCACCCCTATTCTTAGTAAAAAGACTACCTAGATCTTTCAAGAGTGTGGTTTTAGGAGACTGTTTTTAATCTGTTTGTGTGATTTAAATTGTACTTAAAAGCTGTCTGCCCCCCTGTATTTTTTGCCTTAAAAAAGCCCGATTTTAGAGTGTGCGCCCAGAACTATTGCAGTGTTTGTCTCTTAAACAATCTCCCCCTTACCTGAAAAGTAGACTCTGCTAGCTTGAAAGTGTGGATTCAGCCTGTCTGTATCCAAGGAGATACTGAATAGAACAACAATAGCCTCCCCCCAGGCCCCAGGGACTGGACGTAGCTGATTGGCTCCCTGAGTCTCTGCTGCACCTGAGACCCGCCCCCCCCACCTGCTCTGGCTCTTTAAGTTTGTGGAGGGAAGGCCAAAGACAGGCACCTCCATTTTGTGTTCCTCTGTGCATCTTCTCCTGTGTCCTGATACAGCCCAGTGTTCAAGGATTGCAAAGAGACCTAGGTAAGGAGCCCAAAGATATTTTTCTAGTCAAATAGTATTAATTGTTCAAAAAGTGTTTGTTTTACTGTGGACTCTCTGTGTTTTCAGGCAGCCTGGCCTCTTTTAAAGTGGTGTTTGTTTCAAAATCGTTTTTGCTGTGACTGTGTGAATTCCCTTGCTAGTTTGTGGCTCCCCCCCCCCTTCCCCCCCCTCCCCCCTCTGCCCCCCTTTTTTCACCCCTATTCTTAGTAAAAAGACTACCTAGATCTTTCAAGAGTGTGGTTTTAGGAGACTGTTTTTAATCTGTTTGTGTGATTTAAATTGTACTTAAAAGCTGTCTGCCCCCCTGTATTTTTTGCCTTAAAAAAGCCCGATTTTAGAGTGTGCGCCCAGAACTATTGCAGTGTTTGTCTCTTAAACAATCTCCCCTTTACCTGAAAAGTAGACTCTGCTAGCTTGAAAGTGTGGATTCAGCCTGTCTGTATCCAAGGAGATACTGAATAGAACAACAATAGCCTCCCCCCAGGCCCCAGGGACTGGACGTAGCTGATTGGCTCCCTGAGTCTCTGCTGCACCTGAGACCCGCCCCCCCCCCACCTGCTCTGGCTCCTTAAGTTTGTGGAGGGAAGGCCAAAGACAGGCACCTCCATTTTGTGTTCCTCTGTGCATCTTCTCCTGTGTCCTGATACAGCCCAGTGTTCAAGGATTGCAAAGAGACCTAGGTAAGGAGCCCAAAGATATTTTTCTAGTCAAATAGTATTAATTGTTCAAAAAGTGTTTGTTTTACTGTGGACTCTCTGTGTTTTCAGGCAGCCTGGCCTCTTTTAAAGTGGTGTTTGTTTCAAAATCGTTTTTGCTGTGACTGTGTGAATTCCCTTGCTAGTTTGTGGCTCCCCCCCCCCTTTCCCCCCCTCCCCCCTCTGCCCCCCTTTTTTCACCCCTATTCTTAGTAAAAAGACTACCTAGATCTTTCAAGAGTGTGGTTTTAGGAGACTGTTTTTAATCTGTTTGTGTGATTTAAATTGTACTTAAAAGCTGTCTGCCCCCCTGTATTTTTTGCCTTAAAAAAGCCTGATTTTAGAGTGTGCGCCCAGAACTATTGCAGTGTTTGTCTCTTAAACAATCTCCCCTTTACCTGAAAAGTAGACTCTGCTAGCTTGAAAGTGTGGATTCAGCCTGTCTGTATCCAAGGAGATACTGAATAGAACAACAATAGCCTCCCCCCAGGCCCCAGGGACTGGACGTAGCTGATTGGCTCCCTGAGTCTCTGCTGCACCTGAGACCCGCCCCCCCCCCACCTGCTCTGGCTCCTTAAGTTTGTGGAGGGAAGGCCAAAGACAGGCACCTCCATTTTGTGTTCCTCTGTGCATCTTCTCCTGTGTCCTGATACAGCCCAGTGTTCAAGGATTGCAAAGAGACCTAGGTAAGGAGCCCAAAGATATTTTTCTAGTCAAATAGTATTAATTGTTCAAAAAGTGTTTGTTTTACTGTGGACTCTCTGTGTTTTCAGGCAGCCTGGCCTCTTTTAAAGTGGTGTTTGTTTCAAAATCGTTTTTGCTGTGACTGTGTGAATTCCCTTGCTAGTTTGTGGCTCCCCCCCCCCCTTTTTTCCCCCCCTCTGCCCCCCTTTTTTCACCCCTATTCTTAGTAAAAAGACTACCTAGATCTTTCAAGAGTGTGGTTTTAGGAGACTGTTTTTAATCTGTTTGTGTGATTTAAATTGTACTTAAAAGCTGTCTGCCCCCCTGTATTTTTTGCCTTAAAAAAGCCCGATTTTAGAGTGTGCGCCCAGAACTATTGCAGTGTTTGTCTCTTAAACAATCTCCCCTTTACCTGAAAAGTAGACTCTGCTAGCTTGAAAGTGTGGATTCAGCCTGTCTGTATCCAAGGAGATACTGAATAGAACAACAATAGCCTCCCCCCAGGCCCCAGGGACTGGACGTAGCTGATTGGCTCCCTGAGTCTCTGCTGCACCTGAGACCCGCCCCCCCCCCACCTGCTCTGGCTCCTTAAGTTTGTGGAGGGAAGGCCAAAGACAGGCACCTCCATTTTGTGTTCCTCTGTGCATCTTCTCCTGTGTCCTGATACAGCCCAGTGTTCAAGGATTGCAAAGAGACCTAGGTAAGGAGCCCAAAGATATTTTTCTAGTCAAATAGTATTAATTGTTCAAAAAGTGTTTGTTTTACTGTGGACTCTCTGTGTTTTCAGGCAGCCTGGCCTCTTTTAAAGTGGTGTTTGTTTCAAAATCATTTTTGCTGTGACTGTGTGAATTCCCTTGCTAGTTTGTGGCTCCCCCCCCCCTTTTTTCCCCCCCTCTGCCCCCCTTTTTTCACCCCTATTCTTAGTAAAAAGACTACCTAGATCTTTCAAGAGTGTGGTTTTAGGAGACTGTTTTTAATCTGTTTGTGTGATTTAAATTGTACTTAAAAGCTGTCTGCCCCCCTGTATTTTTTGCCTTAAAAAAGCCCGATTTTAGAGTGTGCGCCCAGAACTATTGCAGTGTTTGTCTCTTAAACAATCTCCCCTTTACCTGAAAAGTAGACTCTGCTAGCTTGAAAGTGTGGATTCAGCCTGTCTGTATCCAAGGAGATACTGAATAGAACAACAATAGCCTCCCCCCAGGCCCCAGGGACTGGACTTTAGTTAACTTGCTCCTTATATAGGTTCCTCATGGCTGTTGCATATGCTGTTGTGATTGTTTTTTGGGAGATGTTGTTTCATTGGTTGCTAGCGCCAGGGATGCATTTATGATTGGAGGATAGGGCTAGGATTCTGATTGGCTGTTGGTACTAGGGCTGTGATTGGTGGATAGGGCTAGGATTCTGATTGGCTGTTGGTTTTAGGGCTGGGGCTGTGATTGGGGGTCAGGAAATAGGGCTGTGACTGGTGATTAGGGCTGGGTCTCCCATTAATTAGCTAAATCAGGGTTTAAAATTGGATTGGCTAGGGTTAGGACCAGCTTCCTATTGGCAGTTAGGGCTATAAAAGGCCAGGATTCAGGGCGTCTCAGCCCGGGCGTTGAGTCAAAGGGCGGAGAGGACAAGGGCAGTTGTCTGTTTGGGCCTGTTCGGGACAGGTAGGGACTAGGGCCAGAAATGCTGCCCAATTCCCATTCCACCAGGAATGGTTTCTGCCCCAACACATCCCTCAACATGCAAACACATTATCTGCAAAGATATCCAACTCATGAATCACAAACTGACCATAGACATATTACATTGCCCCACCACCCAACACAATACCCTACATACAACACATATACACATACACCCCATAACTACTACAGTCAAACACCTTCATACTCACAGGAAACACTACTCTGTCCCCTCCCACTAACACTACCTGCCACCACCCACACAATACAAAACTACAACATACAATTCCCTCAGTTTCAGTCTCCCAGATACACACTCTCTACACATACTAACCAAAAACACTATCCGCTGTTCGCTTCACACAGACCGCCTGAACTCATAACAATGCCAAAAGCCTGCCTTCAAACACATCATCTACACACACTCTTCCCCTCTACTCACCAATTACACACTACCATACAATCCCCACATTTCACTCCACCACACATATTACCTCTTCCAGTCTTCTCAACTAATACTCATCTCCCTGACACACATCCATCACCTCATATACACCTCATACATTCATCTCCAAAACACATCAACACCCCATCTAACACTCAAATTCCACTTAACAGCACTAACTCACATACAAGTCCCTCACCAAAAACAACTACACCAATAGCCCCTCTCATTATTCCACAAAAACAATACCAACCACAAACATCAGCACATCAAAGCAACACAAACTTACATTACACTCATCATCATACCCACTCTCACCCCCAAGACTACACAAAGGATACACATTCCACCCTATCTCCACCCCTACCCCCCAACCTTCACAAACACCTACCACAAGCACCCCATCCCAGCAAACTTCTTTCAGTCGCCTCTCCTCCATTGCACAATTTAGAGCCTTACATCATGATCCACATGCTCCTCCACCACCCCTAACCCGTACTCCATCCACACTAAACAGACGCAAACAAAATAAAAAACATGCCACTCATAGCAACCTCGCATCCCCTTGTTTGTTTCATAATAAAACTACCCTACAAAAAACACTACACTCCTCATGGCTCTCTCAGCCACCAAGTTCACCACCCACACACACAGACCCAACAAAATGCCTCCTTAACCTGCTGGAAGAGGAACACTATGTTGAAAAGCAAGACTATTGTGAGCCTCAAACAGTTAACACAACTAGCAACACCCCTGCTTCAAGCTCACATTATACTACTTACCCTTCTACTAAACAAAACAACACCACCACTAACACACCCTATCTAAACTGCCAGCTCATAAATGCTCGATCACTCTCAAAAAACAAGCACCACATCTACGACCTTCTCACAGACACACAACCTGACTTACTATTCATTACAGAAACCTGGTTGGGAGATGACATGGCACCAGTATTGCATGAAGCCCTTCCTCCAGGCTATCAAACCATCACACAAAACCGTATAGGCAAGAAAGGAGGTGGACTAGCTATTATATTCAAACAGGCAATAAACCTCAGTAAAACAGACAACATCTCCATACAAGGTTGTGAAGCCCTCCTTACCAGATGCCACCCTACTCCAACTTCCACCTGTAACTTTCTCCTCCTTTACAGACCTCCACCTAACAACTCCACTTTCCCAGATGCCTTTCTTGACATAGTCTCAAACCTTATTACACTATACTCCAATCTATGCATTCTTGGAGATCTAAACATTTGGTTTAACAAACCCAATATGCCCCATCCAAAAGCTATCACCACTGGCCTACTCGCATTGAATCTACATCAGATTGTACACAATCCCACACACATCGCTGGTCACATCCTAGATGTAATTTTTGCAAAGCCTGAACTTGTTACTATTCATAGCATCACACCAACCACCTGGTCAGACCACCATCTGATAACTTTCCAACAGACAACTCCACAAATCAACACACCCCACAACCACTTACATACATACACCTATCGACCATGGAGAAAACTCAATTTGGATCACTTAGAAACACAACTAACAGCAAACACAGATCTAGATACAATCAATTCTGTACCTAAACTTTATGAGTGGCTACAGGAAGCTTTTGATGTCCTAATACCACTCAGAAAAACTAAACATGACAAAAGAAAACCAACACCTTGGAGAAACACAGAACTTAAAAAGATAAAGAAACAAATCAGAAAGCTGCAACGGACCTGGCTCAAAACAAACAACAGTCAAGACAAACTGCAGCTACACAAACTTAACAGGATATACAAATCATCAATCAAAAAAGCTAAAAAAAGATACTACTCAGACAGAATTCTAAATGCTCAATCTACAACCAAGGAATTTTTCAAAATTCTCAATGAATTTCGAAAACCCACATGCATGGAAGGAAGTCATCCCACCACTCAAGATTTCACAAACAAATTGGCAACTCACTACACAACCAAGGCAGACACATTGGACTCCTATTTAAAACAGAAGAAAACCATCAGCACCAACCCCTTTACTAAAATACCCTTTAAGAATAAACCATCCCAACCTCTACAGTCCTTCAAACAAATATCCCAGGATGAATTTATGGATTTGGTCAAAGCAAGCAGACCTTCTGGTTGCCCTTCTGACCCTTGCCCACCACAGATCTTCAAGAACATCCTGCTATCTACTTCCGCAACCAAACCTGTAAGAAGAATCATCAACAACTCATTAACTTCAGGAACTTTTCCTACAGACCTGAAAAATGCATACATACGACCATTATTAAAGAAAACAAATCTAGACCCGCAAGACCCCAACAACTACAGACCTATCACAAATGGACCTTTCCTGGGCAAATTGATAGAAAGAGCAGCATTCGCCCAGATGTCACAATTCATTGAAGACAATTTCTATACTTTCAGACTTCCAAACTGGATTCCGCCCAGGAAGAAGCACTGAATCGGCACTCATGGCAATCTGGGACGATCTTAAAAACACAGTTGACCGAAATGGAGTTGCTGCACTACTTCTCTTGGACCTCTCAGCTGCCTTTGATACGGTTGACTATGACACCCTAACTCAAAGACTCCACGAAGCCGGCATACAAGGGATTGCGCTCGACTGGATTACTTCCTATCTCCAAAAAAGAGCGAATATCATCCACTCACCCCCCTTCTCATCCGAACCCTACCCCACAAAAACAGGGGTCCCCCAAGGGTCAATCATCTCACCTTTGCTTTTTAACGTCTACATGATATCCTTACCAGAACTGATCAATGATTTCCATCTCACATGCTACAACTATGCAGATGACACACAAATACTACTTCAATTAGAAGACCCCCAAAACATTGAAAACTCTCAAATCTTCAGTTGCCTCAGAGCCGTTGATCAGTGGATGACCTGGAGCCATCTCAAACTAAATACCTCCAAAACTGAAATACTCATATGTGGTGACTGGAAACATTATGACCCTCTGTGCGTCTGGCCTGACGATCTCGGACCACCTCCTCAATCATCCAAGGAAGTGAAAAACCTAGGAATCACCATGGATTCCAAACTAACTATGAATGCCCAAGTAGACAAATTAGCACGCACAAGCTTCATCACCTTAAAGACTTTACGACGCATTTTCCCTCACCTCGGATTTCCACACAAGGTGCAAGCTACTATCTCACTTGTATTATCCAAACTGGATTATGCCAATAGCCTCTACCATGGATCATCTCTATCTGTTATGAAAAAACTACAACGTATCCAGAATTCCGCAGCCAGGCTACTACTACATATAAAGCCGCAAGCCCACATCTCCCCTGCCTTGAGAGCACTACACTGGTTACCCGTTGCCAGAAGATGCACTTTCAAGCTGCTTTGTATCACCCCCAAAGCTATACATGGAACAGGACTGCTTTTCATCAGAAAAAAAATTAACAAATACATCCAACAAAGAACCCTCCGCTCAAGACTGGCACCCCGCCTTAGAACACCACCATACAAGAAAAAGACTGTAGGTGGTACATCCTTCTCCGTCCAAGCAGCCAAACTATGGAATTCATTACCCCCAACTATAAGAGCCACAGATAACTTTCTTGTTTTCAGGAAACTACTCAAGAGTTGGCTCTTTCCTTCATAACCACCTTTTTCAAGCAACTACGAACTGCATATGCCTATGTGGATAATTATTTTTTTCAGATTATATGTATATTTCTATTCATTTATAGTTTCTTTGGAAACTAAAGCAAGGCTGTGTGCTCAGAGATCCCATAGCAGAAAAGATCTAGAATCCATCCTGGAGATGAACTGTTGATGTACTGGAGCGTAATCTGTATCTGACTGAGACGCGCGGGTTCTATCTTCCTCTGCTGGAGACACAGAGTAGAAGGTTCTCCCTTTATAAAGCACCTGTAAGCTCCGCCCACTGAGTCACGCCCCATCCACCCTCGAAGTAGGTAAAGGAATTCCCGCCTTTTTTACCAGGATGATGGACAGCTTTCCAAAACGACCCCAATGCGTTTACCGCCGATTCCGGTGGTGCGTTGTTGATGCTCAGAAGCACGAGGACATCTCCACAAAGACGCACTAGTAACAATCACATTGCCAAAGGCACACAAGGTTGCTGGAGACGTTTACCCCATGGCCCATCACGTACCCTTAATTGTACAATATAAACGGGGCGTATAAAACATGCTAGGTAACGCTTACTGACATACTCGTAGAAAATATTCCGGTTGGGTAGGCCACAATACTCTTTTTACAGACACTAAACCTCAACAGGAAGCACTTACAAATATAAACGTAGCAGGTGCCCCAGTTGAAGCTCAGCTTCTGGAAAGGACAAGCCACCCTAAGTCTTGGGCTTGGCAAAGATAAAGCAAGGCTGTGCGCTCAGAGATTCCAAAGCAGAAAACAATCTAGAATCCTTCCTGGAGGTGAACTGATGTACTGGAGCGTAATCTGTATCTGACTGTGACGCGCGGTTTCTATCTTCCTCTCCTGGAGACACAGAGTTGAAGGTTCTCCCTTTATAAAGCACCTGTAAGCTCCGCCCGCTGAGCCACGCCCCGTCTACACTCGTAGTAGGTAAAAGAATTCCCGCCTTTTACCAGGATGATGGACAGCTTTCCTAAACGACCCCACTGCGTTTACCGACGATTCCGGTGGTGCGTTGTTGATGCGCAGGAGCACATATCCACAAAGACGCACTAGTAACAATCACATTGCCAAAGGCACACACGGTTGCTGGAGACGTTTCTCCCTTGGTCCATCACGTAGCCTCAATATACAATATAAACAGGGCATATAAAACATGCTCGGTAACGCTTACTGACTTACTCGTAGAAAATACTCCGGTTGGGTAGGCCACGATGCTAATTTTCCAGACACTAAACCTCAACAGGAAGCACTTACAAATATAAACGTAGCAGGTGCCCCAGTTGAAGCCCAGCTGCTGGAAAGGACAAGCCACCCTAATTCTTGGGCTTGGCAAAGATAAAGCAAGGCTGTGCGCTCAGAGATTCCAAAGCAGAAAACAATCTAGAATCCTTCCTGGAGGTGAATTGATGATGTACTGGAGCGTAATCTGTATCTGACTGTTACGCGCGGTTTCTATCCTCCTCTCCTGGAGAAACAGAGTTGAAGGTTTCTCCCTTTATAAAACACCTGTAAGCTCCGCCCGCTGAGCCACGCCCCGTCTACACTCGTAGTAGGTAAAAGAATTCCCGCCTTTTACCAGGATGATGGACAGCTTTCCAAAACGACCCCATTGCGTTTTACCGACGATTCCGGTGGTGCGTTGTTGATGCGCAGGAGCACGAGGACATATCCACAAAGACGCACTAGTAACAATCACATTGCCAAAGGCACACAAGGTTGCTAGAGACTTTCTCCCTTGGTCCATCACGTAGCCTCAGTGTACAACATAAACGTGGCATATAAAACATGCTAGGTAACGCTTACTGAATTACTCGTAGAAAATAATCCGGTTGGGTAGGCCACGATGCTCATTTTACAGACACTAAACCTCAACAGGAAGCACTTACAAATATAAACGTAGCAGGTGCCCCAGTTGAAGCTCAGCTTCTGGAAAGGACAAGCCACCCTAACTCCTGGGCTTGGCAAAGATAAAGCAAGGCTGTGCGCTCAGAGATTCCAAAGCAGAAAACAATCTAGAATCCTTCCTGGAGGTGAACTGATGATGTACTGGAGCGTAATCTGTATCTGACTGTGACGCGCGGTTTCTATCTTCCTCTCCTGGAGAAACAGAGTTGAAGGTTCTCCCTTTATAAAGCACCTGTAAGCTCCGCCCGCTGAGCCACGCCCCGTCCACCCTCGAAGTAGGTAAAGGAATTCCCGCCTTTTACCTTTTTACCAGGATGATGGACAGCTTTCCAAAATGACCCCACTGCGTTTTTACCGCCGATTCAAGTGGTGCGTTGTTGATGCGCAGAAGCACGAGGACATCTCCACAAAGACGCACTAGTAACAATAACATTCCCAAAGGCACACAAGGTTGCTGGAGACGTTTACCCCGTGGCCCATCACGTACCCCTAGTGTACAATATAAACACAAAATCGTTTTTGTAGTAGGTTCTCCCTTTATAAAGCACCTGTAAGCTCCGCCCGCTGAGCCACGCCCCGTCCACCCTCGAAGTAGGTAAAGGAACTCCCGCCTTTTTACCAGGATGATGGACAGCTTTCCAAAACGACCCCAATGCGTTCACCGCCGATTCCGGTTGTGCGTTGTTGATGCTCAGAAGCACGAGGACATCTCCACAAAGACGCACTAGTAACAATCATATTGCCAAAGGAACACAAGGTTGCTGGAGACGTTTTACCCCGTGGCCCATCACGTACCCTTAGTGTACAATATAAACGGGGCGCATAAAACATGCTAGGTTACGCTTACTGACATACTCGTAGAAAATACTCCGGTTGGGTAGGCCACGATGCTCAATTTTACAGAAACTAAACCTCAAAAGAAGCACTTACAAATATAATCGTAGCAGGTGCCGCAGTTGAAGCTCAGCTTCTGGAAAGGACAAGCCACCCTAACTCTTGGGCTTGGCAAAGATAAAGCAAGGCTGTGCGCTCAGAGATCCCATAGCAGAAAAAGATCTAGAATCCATCCTGGCGGTGAACTGATGATGTACTAGAGCGTAATCTGTATCTGACTGTGACGCGCAGGTTCTATCTTCCTCTGCTGGAGACACAGAGTAGAAGGTTTCTCCCTTTATAAAGCACCTGTAAGCTCCGCCCGCTGAGCCACGCCCCGCCCACCCTCGAAGTAGGTAAAGGAATTCCCCGCCTTTTACCACGATGATGGACAGCTTTCCAAACGACCCCACTGCGTTTACCGCCGATTCCGGTGGTGCGTTGTTGATGCTCAGAAGCACGAGGACATATCCACAAAGACGCACTAGTAACAATCACATTGCCAATGGCACACAAGGTTTGCTGGAGACGTTTTTTTACCCCGTGGCCCATCACGTACTCTTACTGTACAATATAAACGGGGCGTATAAAACATGCTAGGTAACGCTTACTGACATACTCGTAGAAAATACTCCGGTTGGGTAGGCCACGATGCTCATTTTACAGAAACTAAACCAATAATCATAAAATACACACACACTCTTTTAAACCTGTCTGACTAAGTATTTTTTACCCATGATTCTAATTATGTATTGTATGTGCATATGTGTGTTTTATTCATGTGTGTGTGTGTATAAATATATATATATATGTGTATGCATGTGTATATGTTGTTTCTGTGCCTGGCATGTTTGTGGATCATTGCATTGCTCCTGATATCTATGAATTTCTGCTCTCTTTTTATCACACTTATCTACCCATCACTCTTATGTCATGTCTCTATCAAACTATCCTCCATTCTCACTCGGACTCATCCCAAATCCCTTCGACCACTTTCATCTCCTAAATATCTCTGCCTAAGCTCTTCCCCTCCACCTCCACATCTAACTCACCAAACCTCACTCTACCTCTGTGACCTCCCACACAACCCTACTAAATTCTCCTGCATTCTTCTCACCCTACTTCTATGCTCTCCCTAACCCATCCACATCCTCTTTCCCCTCCGCTCCCCTATTATTCATCTCAAGCCTTTGGATTGAGTAAATGAAGGATAAACTCCCAATTAACACTTCTGGATTTCTTTCCTCCTCCACCCCTCCATTACTCCAGTCAATCTAACTAACAAACTCTCATATCTGCAACTCAAATTAACTCATAATAATACTAAAACTGTACTCCTTATTAAATTATACTAATCCATCACTAATTCTTGTTGGGTACCGGAGTAGCGTGCTACTCATCGAAAAGCGCTTCGACGCCTCGTCAGAGGTAGTAAGCGCTATATAAATACGATTACAATTACAATTACAATTACAATTCTGTCTGATATTAAAGCAGGCACAGGTTCTCATATGGACTATCATTCTGGCAGTTTACATTAATAGGTTCTAGAAGTAAAAACAAAAAGATATCTTGTTTTCAGTCTTAAAGTTTAATATGATTAACAAACATTAGATCTATTAATACCCATACCTCAATATCACTGTTTTTGAGTAGGTCTCACATGTATTAATTCCAATAAAACATGACAAAATCTGGTAAGAATGTTCTCTTTCTCTTGTACCAATAAATAATCACTTTACTTTCTAGGTATGATCATACACATGAATGAAGATTGAGATACTTATTGGCAATTGCTACTGGAAATGAGTTTTCCTGTATTTCTAGTGTTTTATTTATTTAAGAAATGTATAAAGCACACTGTAACCATTCAGATATCCTGGTGCTGATATAAGCTCACCGGGACAGGGAGGGAGAGGGAAGGGGCAGAGGAAAAACTGCCACTGAGACAGGTCATGAAGGGTAACAACTGCAATATATGACATACCACAATGTAAGCCAACATTACTCTGGAAAGAGCCAGGTTTTCAGGGCTTTTCTGAAATGCAAAAGGTCCATCAAGGATCTGATGGAACCAGTGAGCCGATTCCGAATTGGACAGATCTCACTGTACAGGCACGCCCACCATGTCTAGATTTTCTGATATTTGGAATGCACACAGATTTGGTGGAGGCAGAATGAAGGAGCCTCCCAGAAGAGTATCTTTTTAGTTTATTTTGTAGCAACACAGCGCCTCTGCCCCGGAAAGCTTTATAAACAATACAGAGGGATTTCAAAATGATGTGCTGCTGCAGCAGAAGCTCGAGATTCTTATTGGAAATTGCTCCTGAACATGAGTTTTCCTGTAATTCTAGTAATTTATTTTTTTATTTTTTTATTTATTTAAGAAAAGTATAAAGCACACTGTAAGCATTCAGATATTCAGATATCCTGGTGCTGATATAAGCCCACCAGGACAGGGAGCGAGAAGGAAGGGGCAGAGATAAAACTGCCACTGAGACAGGTCGAAAGGGGTAAAAGCTGCAATATCTGAAATACTACAATGTAAGCCAACATTACTGTGGAAAGAGCCAGGTTTTCAGGGCTTTTCTGAAATGCAAAAGGTCCATCAAGGATCTGATGGAAACAGTGAGCTGATTCCAAATTTGGACAGCTCTCACTGTACAGGCACGCCCACCATGTCTAGATTTTCTGACATTTGGAATGCACACAAAGTTGGTGGAGGCAGAATGAAGGCGCCTCCCAGGAGAGTATCTTTTTTGTTTATTTCGTAGCAGCACAGTGCCACTGCCTCAGAGAGCTTTATAAACAATACAGAGGGATTTTAAAACTAAGCACTGCCGCAGAGGAAGCCAGTGCAGATCTTTCAGCACCACAGAGGCAGATGATCTCCTGGGTCTGTTTAGAGCCAGCTTGGCAGCCACAATCTGGACTCTGTACAGCCTGTTTAAGAAGTAATCTGGTGCACCTAACAAGGGGGCATTGGAATAGTCCATCCTGCTCAGTATAACACTGTGAACAATGAGTGTTTTAGCAGAGGTAGGAATCAGCAGGAGAATCTTCCAAAGACTTTGAAGTAATGAAAAACAGGTGCATTCTAGTTTATGTGTGTTTCTATCAATAGATTTTTGTCAAATATAACCCCCAAGTTACAAACAGATTCAGAAGGGGTTACCTTGGCATCAGAAGGCCAGAAATTCAACGGGATGACATGCTGCAGCACATATAGAAAGAGCAAAATGCCATGAAAGATTGTTTTTGTGCAGGAAGGTGTCCCTTTCTGCACATAGTCATTCAATAATGACGATTTGCTACTTCTATGTCTGCTGCTTTTGCAGCACACATAGAAATGCCAAATTGCCATTGTTGATTGTTTATGTGCAGGAAGTGACACCATTCTGCACATAAACAATCATTCCCTCCAATGCAGATACCCTTGTACTTTGGAGGAAGGATGCCTGCGCCAGAGCTGGCAGCTACTTTTAGCCCCAGCGCTAGGGGAAACACAGGGGTGCGCTGTATGTTTGTTAATAAGGCGCATCCCTGCATTTCAGAACTTGCGCAGCACTGCCAATTTTGGCGCAGGGCTGTGCTGCACCAGTTCCTTGTAATTCTGGCCCTATATATACTAAAATACATCAAATACCTTCTCTCTGACAAAATCCTTATCTTTAAATTACATGTAAATGTTACCGGATCTCTCTCTTGAACAAATGATCCAAATCAGGACATCACTTCAGTTCTGATGATAATGAGCAGAGTAGTCTATAAGTTGATAGCCAGGTTTCAGAAGGTCCCTCCCAATGTGCAATCCAAACAATCCCTGAGCATCCCCAGCTTAAAGTAACCTGTGGCCCTAAGAGTTAGACTTGAGTGAGACTTGCTGGACTCTGAGGCTCAAAATAATATGGTGCATACACCTTTCTGAACAAGGACCACAGATGTAGGCTATGCATTGTTTTCAGTTTTGTCATAGTCATCCACTTTGGACTTGGAAAGCAGAGGTTAATTTTTAAATTTCAGAAATTCAGTCAGAAGCCTGGCTGTGGAGTTCTGAAATTAATGAAGATGTTTATGGATTTTGGCAAATGCATTCATAGATATGTATTGGCAACAACCACAAGAAAAACAAGAAACTTGATGAAATAGACTTGCCAGATGAAAACATGGCACAAATTAAGAGTTTGTTAGTCGGACTGCCAAAGCATCGCCAACTCTGCCCGAACAATGTTCCTGATGGGTTGACGCGGTCCAGGTTGGGAATCAGCCAGGATGGCACTGAACTCAGCGCAGCTCTGATGATTACAACGTAGCTCTCTGCAAGCCTTTTCATGACGGTTTTACTGCCATGAAAAGCCTGGCGGAGAACAGATGCAGGGGGCAAAAGGGGGCCCCCTGCTCTGCCCATGCACTTTGGTTCCCCTGCCTAGCACCTTTGCAATGCTCACTATCTTCTGCACCCTGCAGGCAGGAGCATAGCTGCCGGCTCGATTACGAGCTGCCACAATGCTGCTGCCACTTTACACCCTTCAGTCCATCGGGAAAGTCATAATGGTCGGGGAGGTAGCCGGTAAGGCGGAACTCGTAATCAGGGCCCAAGTTTTCTCACTTTCTTAGCTGCGTGCCTGCTACTGATAGATTCTGGCCTTAGTCCAGGATCCTAGAAATGAAAGTTCAGAGTAGTCAGTTGTACTTCAACCTTCATCCGATTGATGTTTAAAAATGATGTGAACATGTGAACCTGTACCACTTGATCATGGAGGTCAAGGATTCCAAAGAGACTAACATTAGTGCCTAATGAAACTGTTATCTGTGTATCATTGCCATACCTTAGAAAAGTCAGCGTTTGTTATATTCTAGCTCTGCCGGGGTCGTATGCAATAGTTAAACAGTAACTGTGGCATTGTGAACCCTGAGATACCCTCATTTAATTTGTTGAGATGTGAAATAGAATCCAGACTCTCTGATAATTCTGTTGTAACTGAGTCTCGGGTGTATTTTTTCCCTTAGGAAATTGCATTTGCTGCTAAAAGAGAAAAGCCGTAGATATATTTTTAATGAAAGTGTGAAGTGCATTAAAATGGATGTACTTATTTATGTCAAAGGAGTCAGCTGAGAGGAATCTGTCCCCGAGATATGTTGTGGAAAAGTGGCTGATGCAACCAAGAGAATTTGTGTTCGTTACTGCAATTGTGGCTTCCATTTAAATCAATAACACCCTTTGAAATGATTGAAAATCACTAATACAAAAAGGAGAAAGGAATTATCTGCATGTCCAAGATTGTGTCATCAAATGCCCGATAATGTGATATGTCAATCTATAATATAGCATTTCAAAAGTAGGTCTCTAATTCAGTATGTAATGATTACGAAATCTACCCTCAATGCCGCAAGGGTGAACAGATTAGAAATCAGGCAAGTACCAGTTTTAAAATAGAATGAAAGCTAGTGGCGTATACATGTTCTTTTCTCTCCTCCTTCATATGTCTCAGATCCACCCTCTGTTTGTCTATCTACATATTTATCATCTTGTCTTTTCAACACCTCTATCGAGAGTGTTTTAACCAAAAGCAGTGGGAAAACACTTCAGGTAATGAAAAATAAACAAACAACGGAAACCATCAATCAAACGGAAGTAACTATAGCGAGGAAAGTAGACGGGTTTCAGTTTCGGTAGAAGCGAGAGACAGTTAGGGCCATATTTATACTTTTCGACGCACAACTGCGTCAACGCAGTTGTGCGTCAAAAAATCTAAAGCCGGCTAACGCCATTCTGAAGCACCATGCGGGCGCCGTATTTATTCAATGACGTTAGCCGGCGTTAGCCGGCGGAGCTGCCTGGTGTGCGTCAAAAAAAATTACGTACACCAGGCAGCGCCGGCGTAGGGGAATATGGAGCTTGGGCGTCAGAAAATGGGGCAAGTCAGGCTGAGGCAAAATTTTCGCCTCAACCCGATTTGCGCCATTATTTTTGACTCCCAACCCCCATTCAAATGACTCCTGTCTTAGCAAAGACGGGAGTCATGCCCCCTTGCCCAATGGCCATGCCCAGGGGACTTATGTCCCCTGGGCATGGTCATTGGACATAGTGGCATGTAGGGGAGCACAAATCAGGCCCCCCTATGCCACAAAAAAAAAAAAAAAAATACTTACCTGAACTTACCTTAAGTTCCCTGGGATGGGTCCCTCCATCCTTGGGTGTCCTCCTGGGGTGGGCAAGGGTGACAGGGGGTGTCCCTGGGGGCATGGGAGGGCACCTCTGGGCTACTTCCGAGCCCACAGGTCCCTTAACGCCTGCCCTGACCAGGCGCTAAAAAACGACGCAAAAGCGGCTGGATGTAATTTTTTTTGACCCGCCCACTCCCGGGCGTCATTTTTGCCCGGGAGTGTAAATACGGCGCACATGCCTCGGAGTAAATTTTTTAGACGGGAACGCCTACCTTGCATATCATTAACGCAAAGTAGGTGTCCACGCTAAAAAATGACGCAAACTCCATGGACTTTGGCGCTAGACGCATCTAACGCCAGAGTATAAATATGGAGTTCGTTTTGCGTCGAATTTGCGTTAAAAAAAACGACGCAAATCCAGCGCAAACGGAGTATAAATATGGCCCTTAGATCCAACAAGGCAGGCATTCCAGTGGAGAGGGTTGATGAGGGCTGCAGAAGGGGGTAAGTATGAGCAGGAGAAACAATAGGAGTAGGTAAGAAGAGAGAATGAGGGGTGCTGGTAAGAAAAGGGAAGGACATTGAGTATTCATTGGATGGTAAATGTCTGTGTAGATGGAATAATGACGCAGAGAACCTTAAAATGGATCCTTTGGGATCTGGGTTGTCTAGGAAGTTCGGAGTGAAGCACAAAGAAGTGACCCATATGTTGTACACTGTAAATGAAGTGGGAGTTAGAGCAGTTGAAGAAAGAAATACAATAAGCAAGAAGTTACAAAAACGTCAGTTCAAATGGTGATGTTTTAAATAATAAGTGTCTAAGAGAGTAGTTTGGCAGATGCAATGGTGGGAAAAGGGCGAATGAAGGCAAGATAGACTAGATAGGACCACAGTTGCATGGAAGCTATAAAATGAAGGACAAAACTAGAGGATTTTATTGACTACAACTCCAAGTCACTGAAGGGCAGATATAAAAGCCCCTAGTGCCACAAAAAGTGTCGCTCCCTGACGCTAACCACTGCTCCATATTTACATTTTTAGGCGTTATGCCTCTTTGTAAATATGGTCCTCTCCGACGCAGTTTTCTGCATCAGAGGGGCGTGCTATGGGTGTTGCAGTGGATGTTCCACCACAACACCCATTGCTTTTGACGCTGCCTGAGATTTACAAGAAATCAGAAATCTGTGGCAGCGCAAAAAATTAACAACACTCCAGGGGTGGCGTTAGCAGGGAAAATGAGAAGGAATGCTTTTGCAGCACACATGGAAAGTGCAAAATGCTATGGATTATTGTTTATGTGCAGGAAGGTGTCCCTTACTGCACACAATCATTCCAAAATGACGCTTTGGTACTTCTATGTGTGCTGCATTTAGCAGCACACATAGAAGTGCCAAATCGCCATTGTAGATTGTTTATGTGCAGGAAGGGACGTCTTCATGCACATAAACAATCTATACCCTCAACGCAGACACCCTTGCACTATCGTGCAAGGATGCCTACGTTGGCACAGGCAGCTTAATTCAGCACCAGCACAGGGGAAAACGCAGGACTGCGCCGTATTCCTGTAAATACGACACATCCCTGAGATTCAAAAGTGGTGCAGCACAGCGCTGCTTTTTTTGGCACAGCACCACACTGCGCCACTTTGGCATAAATCAGAGCCTGAGTGTTTGTGATCAGTATTTGAAATGAGAAAGAATACAGTATAGATAAATAACAGAACATGTATTCCCAAGCTTGCATGCAAACAAGTTCAGTAAAGGTTAGTCAGCTTACTAGTGCACCCGACCAGAAACAAGGAAAGTACTCCTAAAAGCCACTTGCAATTGAGCTCTTGCTCACATGCTCTGATCCTTTCAATATTTTCATTGTTCTCATACCTATAATGTTTCTTATCTGTATGTAAGCCAACGACTATGACTTGGCGTGTTTATTGATGGAACTAAAACCTTCTCATCACGGATTCCCATCTGACAGAGCTTCAGCTGGATAACCAGAGGGCCAAAGTAACTGTAAATTAACATTGTAGTTTTTACAATTAGGAACCTATATACAGTGCATTGATTTTATGTGAAACATTTCTTGAATTAGCCTGAAAATCATTTTAATCAAAATTTTATTTTTCAAATGGTTTGAAATTACCCATATCTTCTGATTTTGTTATCAATTTTAATCAATTGATCAATAGACATTTTCCCTGTAATTTCCCTCGTCCTCAGCATTAACCTGAACTCTACCTCTCACCCTAACATAAACGGAGACCCTAAAATCTAATTCTTATCCTAACCCAAATCCCTGCCCAAACATAACCTTAGCTCAAATTCGGCAATTTGAGCTGCTTTGCCTTTTTCCATATCTATAAATTAATTCAAAGATACACAAAGTGGCTTTACGTAGCCTCATAGATATGGTTTTCAAGGTTTGCGCTGCCGTTGCATCACAAAAAATGAATCACCAGTGGTGCAAGGGGCTCGTAAATATGCCCCCATATTGATGAGGCCACGCAAAGCCACATTGCATTGCTTTCAAAGGCCTCATAGAATGGAGTAAGGCACGCCAGTTTAAATCACTGTGTTGCCTTACTCTGCACAAGGGAGGCATTCCATGGGCATTGCTGTGTGTATTCCCACACAACACCCATGGATTGTGATGCATCCCCAGATTTACAAGACCTTGCCAAAGGTGCCAGCGCAGTGGGAAAGGACATTCCTGGCCTTTCCCTTTGATGCAGGGCAGAACAGAAAGGGGTCTTGCTGTGCTGCCCTGCTCCAAAAGATCATACATATGGTGTCCAGTGTTTATATATGTATCCTTGGAGTATAGAAATGTTGGCCTCATGATCCGGTTTATAAACCTGTCAGTGCACATTGCGCACTGACAGATGGGCAAACAGGGCTGCCTTTTGTGCTGTGTCTTGCACTAATCAGTCACATCCCAAAACTGACGTTTGCAAGTGACCAGAAAACCTATTGATTTATGAATGTTACTGAAGTAGGATGCAATTGGGACCCCTTGGAAATGCCTGAAAACGCAGAGATGGAGCCCTGAAAGGGATAGGAGACCTCTCTCCTTTCATTCACATTCATAAATGTAAATATATTTCTAAAAGCACTAAGTGTCACTAAAGGGATCACAGTGTGCTCCCCTGAGGTCAATCGTCACATTTACAAAGGTGAATTCCTCTTTAACAATTAGGGTCCATTCAACTTGGGTGCTTATAAACAATCAATAGTTTGTGACTAGAATTGCAGTCGCAAACTGCAGAGATACATTATATTGTGACTCACTGTTAAAGAGTTATGGCTCTTTCACACCCTTTCCAGTTTGAAATGAGTCATAAAATGTACTTTGTGAACCAGAAGTACTTTTTCAGTTGGCAAAGTACCATTGTACGTTGAGGTCAAGTTTTTGTGGTTGCAGTTCCTTTGATTGGTATATTGCAACCACTAAGAGTCCCTTTATTCCCCCTTAACATACATGTGGAAATACAGTTCTCTGCATTTCTATATGTGAGGTCTATGAGACCTGCACATGTTAGAGTGCTGTTATAGGTAATGTTAGAAATTAGGTCTCTAGTTGGCAGAAGTATGCACCCTGTCCAAATAAGGACCACAATCCTAGTCAGGGTAGGACACAACACAACCCAACTTATCCTGTGCTGACCCTCCGGTAGCTTGACGCAGAGCAGGCAGGCTTGACTTAGAAGGCAATATGTAAAGTATTTGTGAAATAACCCACACAGTAATACAGTGAAAACACAACAAAAAGTACTCCACTCCAGTTTAGAAAACTAGATAATATTTATCTGAATAAAATAAGACCAAGACAACAAGAATTCCATACGCACAAGTCAAGATATCACTGTTTAGAGGTTTAGGTAAATCTTAATCCATAGGAATCAATGGTTGTATCAAAGTACCAGGAATGCTTAAAAAATAATGATGCAGAGGGCTGCAGAGGAGGTGATCCTTCAGAAAGTAAAGCAATGCGATGATTTTTACTGCACAGCAGAAGTGATGCGTCGATTCTTTCCTCACAGGCAAGGTGATGTGTTGATTTCCGGGTGCACAGCCTTGGCTCCTTACTGCAGTGTGGGGATATTTTGATTCCCAGGGACGATGAGTTGAAAATCCAAAACGCAATGCAATGATGAAACAGGTGCTGTGTCAATTCGCTAGGCACTGCAGCAATTTTTCAGCCGTGCGTTGATTTTTGCAGGTGTTGCATCCGTTTTCTAGTGTAATGGATTTTCTCTTTGATGGCACTGAGACTTCTTAACAGGAGGCAAGCTCAGTCCAGGCTCTTAGAGATCACTTGTGGGGGAAGGCAAACTCCTTCCAGCAGAGCCTGGGAACAGCCGGCAGCAGGGCAACAAGCAGGAGAGCAGTCCTTCCAGAAAAGCGGTCCAGAGGAGTCCTTTGGGCAGCACTGCATTCCCTCTTACAGAGTCCAGTTGTAGGTCCAGGTGTGTCTGATTTGAGGGGGTTACAGACCCAGTATATATACCCAAATGTGCCTTTTTAGTGGGGGAAACTTCAAAGAGTGGTCTTGAAGTGCACCAGTTCCACTTTCAACCCAGTCCTGTCTGCCAGGAGATCTGTGGTGGGTTGCAGTCATTTGTGTGAGGTCAGATCACTAGCCTTTGAAGTGTAAGCGAGAGCCCCTCTACCCTTCCTGCCCAGGAAGACCCATCAGTATGCAGATGAAGGCAGATGAGGCTGAGTGTCCTGTGTTTATAGCAGTCTGGGTGGAAGGCACAAGGGGAGCTGTCAACCAGCACAGACGAGACGTGATTGGAGACAGGCTGTAAGCCACAGAGAGCAGTAAGTGAAGAGCAATGCCTACTTTCTAAAAGTTGCATTTCTAGAAGAGTAATGTTAAATCCAACTTCACCAGTAAATAGGATTTCTCACTACCATTCCAACCATATCAAACATGACAATGCTACTTCTTTCAGATCAGAAATGAATTTGGGAGTTTTTCACTATCAGGACATGTAAAACTTACAAGTACATCTCTTGCTTTTTACTTACATCGCACCCTGCCCTATGGCCTACCTATGGCCTACCTTAGGGGTGACCTATATGTATTAAATGGTGGACTTCAAAGCTTGGCAAGTAGTTTCAAATACCAAGTCGACGTGGAAGTGAAACTGCATACATAGGCCTTGCCATGGCAGGCCTGCATCATGGTTAAGGGGCTACTTATGTGGGTGGAACAATCAGTGCTGCAGGCCCACTAGTAGCATTTAATTTACAGGCCCGGGCACATTAAGGGCCAGATGTACCAAACGTTTGGCACGTCGCAAACAGTGAATTTTGCTGTTTGTGACGTGCAAAAAGCACATCGCGGTGCCCAATCCCCGTTTTGCAAGTCGGTAACCTGGTTACCGACTCGCAAAACGGGACTGCGAGTCGCAATTAGGAAGGGGTGTTCCACTTCCTAATTGCGAGTCGCAGCGTGATGCTGTATTGCTTTGTGACCGCGAACGCCGTCGCAATCAATCGCAGTTACCACCAGTGTCACACTGGTGGTAACCCATTCGCAAAAGGGAAGGGGTCCCCATGGGACCCCTTCCCCTTTGTGAATGGCATGGAAAACATTTTTTCAGAGCATGCAGTGGTCCTATGGACCACTGCCTGCTCTGCAAAAATGAAACAAAAAGGTTTAATTTTTTTGTTATGTAATGAATCTCGTTTTCCTTTAAGGAAAACGGGCTGCTTTACAAAAAAAAAAGTGCTTTATTTAAAAGCAGTCACAGACATGGTGGTCTGCTGTCTGCAGCAGGCTGCCATCCCTGTGAGTGCCGCCAATCGCAAGGGGGTCGCAAATTGCGACCCACCTCATTAATATTAATGAGGTGGGCCTTTGCGACCTCCTTGCGAGTCGCAGATGGTGTCAGGGACACCATCCTACATTCTGGATTGCGACTCGCAATTTGCAACCCACAATCTAGAAGTTTGCTACATCTGGCCCTTAGTGAACTTTACTAGGGACTTACAAGTAAATTGAAAATGCCAATTGGGTATGAGCCAATGTTACCATGTTTTAGGGAGAGCGCACATGCACTTCAGCACTGGTTAGCAGTGGTTAAGTGCCCAGAGTCATAAAGCCAATAAAAACGAGGTCGGAAAAAGAGGAGGATGAAGGTAAAAAGTTTGGGATGAACCTTCAGAGGGGGCGAAAGCGTGGGCATCTGCTGACATCAACAACTCCATGGCTCGTGGCGTCAACAAGTAACAGAGCAGAGAAGGTGCTATTACTTCTCTGTCATGCACAGAGAATCTGTGAGTGCCGCACCTATGCTTGGTGCCCTGCCCTAGCACCACCATCCGCTCCTGATGATAAATCAAGACCCAGGGGCTCTGAAAACTGTGGCACATCTTTCCCAAGATCATTTTGCTCTTCACAAGTAAGCACGCATAGTTGATAAATCAGCTCCTTGTTTGCATGCCCCATTCTCCACACCATACAAGAAATAGGCAGCAGCCTGTATATAGCTGGATGTTAAGTTTAACTGAGATGAAGATACCTAAATGCAGGAGTTAACAAACAAAGGAACTGATTTACAAAGATGCCACATAATGCAGGTGGCACAAATATACCACACAGTGCAGCTCAGCAAATAAATTCACTGCACTGCGTTGCATGAGGGGGAGAAAGCAGGAAAATGTCATATCTATTAATATCTAGCACTCTCCTGTGCTGAGACATAGTTAGGCTAGTACCCTAGTGCAAAGGTGTCTGTGTCATGTCTAGCATAGTTTTTGTATTGGAGAGGTACCATTCCTGTACACTATGCATAGACAAACTTTAAAACTATACCGCTCTGCAAAGCTCTGCAAAGCAAAGTCAGAAAAGTTTGGAGAAATAAAATAATTTTTCCAAAATAAGGCTTCATTCGGAGTGTGGCGGTCCGAGGACCACTACACTTGCACTGATGGTTGGATCACCCCACTCCAAGCAGTCTGACTGCCACATTACAACCCTGGCGGCCAAACCCACCAGGGGACCGCTGTCCCAGCCACCAACATGGTTTTCCGATGGGCTGATGGCAGTCTGAGTTGTACTGCTGGGGCCCCTGCACTGTTCATGCTTATGGCATGGCCAGTGCAGGGGCCCCTCTGCCCAGCACCGTCGGAATGCGCACTGTCTGCTTTGCAGACAGTGCACATTCCAAGGGTGCTGTGTGCTATGGTATAGGCTTCGGCTCCCTTAAGAGAGCCGAAACCAATATCGCAGCACTGTTCCCACAGGGCAGCCTGGCAGATACCGTGTACTACAATGTTCCTGCCAGTCAGCCGGGTGGGAACATTGTAATACGCGTGGAGGGGACGTCAAAGCCATGGCTGTGGCGTTCTCCCCGCGAGTTTGGCAGTCCTGTGCTGGGACTGCCAATCTCATATTGAGGCCCTGAATACCAATCACAAAGAAATGTTATTTTTTTTAGACAAACCCTGTCTACTATTGGTAGTAAATAGGTAGTAGATAGGGCTTAGCCTAAAAAATCCTGGGTAGTTGCACAGAAACACCCATATCATCCTTGGAATGTGCCACTGATGCAAATGGCTTCTTTATTTTACTTTCAGGCAAGGTTGCTCTGGACAGTAAATTCAAAATAAATATTTTGTGCTTGGAAGCAAACCAGTAAAATATGCTACTAAATCTAAAGTGTCTCTGACGTGGACTGAAAAAAATAAATCATTAATTATAAGGTGGTTTAAAACAGTCCTTTCTGTTTAATAATCAAGGTCTGGCAATAAGGCATAATGTTATGTGTCAATATTTTATTGAAACGTTGATGTATCGGATCATTCCATTTCATTATCCACTTGAGAGATACATTCAGATATGCTGGAGTTTTATTATTCCCTTGGGTTTTATTGCTGCTATGTATGGGTTTGTGGCTATTTATTCTATTAGTTGCTGAAACTGACGCATTTTGAGTTTGACTTGGGGATACTTTTTTGGGTTTAAATAGACTTTGTATTTTCTTTATTCTTGAAGTTGCGCAGTTTCTTTTACTACCCTAAATTCTCTCCTTTTTAACACGTCGTTGAATGAGCTGCATGATTCTGGATATGCTTAACGTTTACTCCTCTTTCTTTCTCTTTTTCGTTTGCACGTTCTCGTTTTGAAGGTCTTAATGGAAATACAAACCAGCCTTATAGTGGAACACACAGAGGCTCAGGTTTAGTGTGAGCAGTAAATAGAAGAATAACTCTATGGATGTTGACATTGAGTTGACTTCAGCGTAAACAGAAAGAGGAATTTCAAGTGCAGACACAAGCCATGAATCTTGAATAATGCCAGTGCTATTCGTGGTAGTGACATAAACACAAATAACACTGGCACAAGTTGACACCACGTATATTCTTCAGTTTAAATTGTTGCAACACCACACATAAGATACCTTGGAAAGGTAGTGACTGAGCAGCAAACTGTAAATCTTGCAAGACCTAGAGTCTAGACTGAATAAAGCAGAAGGTTCAGGGGTCATCAGCCCTCAGACATTTATCACAGAGATCTCACAAATGTTTGACTTAAAGACCTGCAAGGTGACAACAGAAGATTAAGAAAGCTTGCAGACCACCACTATTTAAGGGAAAGAAGACACAAAAAGTCGATTTTAAACTTATGACATGTATATACTTATATTACTTGTAAGCCTATGACTGAGGGCAGGGTCAGGTGTGGGGTAATCGTGGAATATAAATTTCGGGGCATGAATTAAAACCACATAACAAATATTTCCAGTGGAGATGCCAACATAGCAGAAGCAGAGTTAGACCACAAGATAAACAAGTGTTGAACCACATGCATTGATGCTAGATTTTTAGAGAGGTTTAGGGTAAAATATCACACAATAGCTTTGAAACTACATTAAATTAGTGTAGGTTTTCTTTCACCCACTTGACAAGGCTGTATTCACTATGCAAAAAGCACACCCATTCTGTAATCACCATAGCACAATCACCAAATTACAGCACTTGGTCTCATGCAGTCACCAAACATTTTTATGACATATGTAAGGGTATGTGAAGAGCCACGATAATACGATGCAGAGAAGGTTTAGGTTTATTTGTTGCCATAAGGATAATACCTTGATCAGTGAAGCTGAAAGTGAATTCCTTGCATTGTGTTGAGGAGCCATAGAATCTCATGTGGATCACCACCCGCTGATGCTGCAGGCATCTGGATGCGAGCAATGTGTTTGGTAAATAGTGGGTAAGGTTGTACCAGGGTGAGAACCAGGGTGCCAGTGAAAAACACCCAAAGAGGGAATAATTATTCAGTGGGGAACGTACACAAATCGATTTCTAGAGCAGTGTCAGGCTCAACCTGCAATTGCTTAATCCCTCAATGTGCCCCAAGTGTTGCAAATACATGTCTTTGTTAGGATTATGGGCCCAATTTAAATGTTCCCTTTTTGCCAATATTATGGTCCGTTCACCCGATTTTGATTCGGGCACACCATAGATTGACGATGGCAGAGACTACTCTGTCTCCACAGTGGCCAAATGCCCCCGACAGCTTGATGGAATAAGGGCTATTGGAGATTTGGCTATACGTCCTGCCACCTACTTTAGATGCTCATCACCATCAGGAAAAACTTGGGGGCATATTTATACTCCGTTTGCGCCAAATTTGCGTAGTTTTTTTCAACGCAAATTCGGCGCAAAACTAACGCCATATTTATACTTTGGCGTTAGACGCATCTAGCGCCAAAGTATGAGTAAAGAGCGTCATTTTTTTGCGTGAACGCCTTCCTTGCGTTAATGAGATGCAAGGTAGGCGTTCCCGTCCAAAAAAATTACTGCGCCGCAAATGCGTCGTATTTATACTCCCGGGCAAAAATCACGCCCGGGAGTGGGCGGGGCAAAAAACCCTGCATTTGCGCCTCTTTTTAACGCCTGGGTCAGGGCAGGCGTTAAGGGACCTGTGGGCTCAAAATGAGCCCACAGCTGCCCTCCCATGCCCCCAGGGACCCCCCCTGCCACCCTTGCCCACCCCAGGAGGACACCCAAGGATGGAGGGACCCACCCCAGGGACATTCAGGTAAGTTCAGCTAAGTATAAAAAAAAAAAAAATTATATTTTTTTTTGGCATAGGGGGGCCTTATTTGTGCCCCCCTACATGCCACAATGCCCAATGACCATGCCCAGGGGACATAAGTCCCCTGGGCATGGCCATTGGGCAAGGGGGCATGACTCCTGTCTTTACTAAGACAGGAGTCATGTAAATGGCGTCTGGGCGTCGTTAAAAATGGCGCAAATCGGGTGGAGACGATTTTTTTGCATCAACCTGACTTGCACCATTTTTAAGACGCCCTAACGCCATTTTTCCCTACGCTGGCGCTGCCTGGTGTACGTGGTTTTTTTCCACGCACACCAGGCAGCGCGGGTCTGCTTGCGCCGGCTAACACCATTCAATAAATACGGCGCCCGCATGGTGCTTCAGAATGGCGTTAGCCGGCGCAAAAATTTTTGCCGCTAAACTGCGTTAGCGCAGTTTAGCGTCAAAAAGTATAAATACGGGCCTTGGTGTTAGTGGGCACTGAAAAATGCTTAATGACCCCTTGCAATGGGAGAAAACTCGCATTGCAAGGTGGGGGGCATTGCTTTTTCATTTTCAAAGAGAAAATCCTGCTTTGGGATTTTCTTCTTAAAAATGAAAACAAATATTGCAACTTTGCCATGTGGCCCCATCATATTTGAGGGAGCTGTCCGCTAACATTACAAAGCCTTAGCAAGATCCACATTGGCGGCGGTTATTGTCAATGCTTGAAATGTTTCATGGGCTGACTGACATTTCCAAATTTGGAGGAAGATGCCGCTGTCAGGTAAAAAAGGGAAAATTAGTTATTTATTCCATTGCCCTGGCAGAGGATGAGCTATCTGTCAGGATCGAAATTGAACACTATAGGGCTCATTTACAAGCCCCTAGCACATCGGAGCATCACTTTTAGCGATGCTCCAGTGGCACTGTGCTCTTTTCCATATTTACAAGGTGGCACTAAGCAATTTTGCATGGCTTAATGCCACCTTGTAAATATGGGCCCAGTTTTCTGTGGCAGTGAGATGAACAATGGGTGTTGCTGTGGGTGTTTCCACGCAACACACATTGCTTTTAACACTGTCCCAGATTTATGAGAAATCGTAAACCTGAGGCAGCACCAAAAGCGAATGCCAGCTCACGGGTTAGTGTCAGAGTGGTGCAACAAGGAGAAATACTTTTATTTCTCCTCGATTTTGCTTTTTCTATGTGTGCTGCAGAATGCAACACACATAGAAAGAGCAAAACACCCTTAATGATTGTTTATGTGCATGAAGCTGTCCCTTCCTGCCCATAAACAATCATTAAATAATGGCGATTTGCAGAATGCAGCACACATAGAAGTAACAAATCGCCATTATTGATTGTTTATGTGCAGTAAGGGACACCTTCCTGCACATAATCAATCATTCCCTACAAAGCAGGTACCGTTGCAATATGGTGCAAGGGTGCCTGCATTGGTGCTAGGCAGCTAATTTTAGCTCCAGAGCTAAGGGAAACACAGGGGTGCGCCGTATTGCAGTAATTACGGCGCCTTCCTGCGTTTCTCAAATGACGCAGCGTGCACTGCAACTTCTTTGTAAATGAGGCCCTATGTCTGTTAAACAAAGATAGGTGCAGATATCCCAGGGACAATCTTTAAAAGTTTTGAGCTTTCCAAAAGTCATAAATCTGCACCTTTGAGAAGAAGTAAACCAATAGGTGCAGATGTATGCCTTTTTTCTGAGAACAGTACCCTTGTTTGCCCACCTTAGATCATTTAAGTAAATGTCAGTCTAACCAGGCTCACACTCACTTTTAGGGATTTTCGAACGATACACATGAACCATGAGATATCAAACTGAGCGACTAACTCAAATATATGTGGATTCAGAATTATGTCAATATATAACAAGAACAAAAACACTGAATACAAATACGTAACCAAAGTAAAAACTAACAAAGTGAGTGAATTTCTTTATCACCGGTTTTTGGTAAAAATCTAAAAATATATATAAGACCTGAAACCTTTCATAGGACAGCTGTGGTCATGGCCCCAGCAGTGGTCCTCTTGCTTCATGTGTGGTTCAGAGGGCACCCTATTTGGAAATGGACTAGCAGCTCCTTTTCAAGACTGTGTGGTTCTTTCCTCTTGTACATGATGCCAGAGTACCATGTTGCGCATTGATAAGTGAGTGAGAGTTTTCAGATGAGATTTTTTGGGGTTACCTCTGGTAATAGAAACTCCTGCAATCAGTTCTAGGTGCAAGTTCTGGTGGTACTCCTGCATGGTGGTTATGTGGGCTGAGGTCTAGACCCTTTTAGGTCCTAGCATTGGCCTGTGCACCGGAGCTGTGTGTGTGTCCTCAGAGTCTTAGCAGCAATTGATTGTTTTCTTCGTTTGCTGAACACTTAACAGGACCAAGGTGGGCTTATGATTGAAATGTGCATATCCTTTTGAACTTTTAAAATAAATAGTTTAAAACCTCTACAGTTCAAAAAGTTTTATTTATTTAAAAAAAAGCTAAAACCGCTACAGTTCAAAAAGTTTTATTTATTTTAACCAAAGCTCCTTTTATTTACGTTTTCATGTTTTATTTTTCAAATTCGAGAGACCCATCTTTCATCAATTCCAAATTACATGTTTTTACGCTGTGAGCCCATTACAGTCTACCTGATAAATGGAAGAGTAACCTTTGGTTCTGTTCCCAGAGTACCATTATAGAGACATTTCTGCTGCATCGAAATTTCACAAATTTAGATTTATAAGCAAAACAAATCTTTCTCTGCTTCATAAAATTGACTTGCCATTTTCAAAAGTTAACAACATCAGAGAAACCTCAGATCTGAATTCCTAAAATAATGGGCATGCAGAGCACCTTTTAGCAAACCAGTGTTATCAAAAGAGCTAACAAAGTCAATGTTATTACTGAAGCCAATATTTGAAAACGCACATTTGGAAATAAATCATAGGGTTTTGAAATAGGTAGTTGTGATTGTATTTTCCTTAGCACTCCAGCTGACCACTGGTACAGTATGAATTTGTTCGGTATGCAATACCCAACTCAGACTCAACCCTGACTTTATTGCGCTAATGGATTGAAACACAGGAATGCACAAAGGTCCACAGACTAATTATGACATATATCTGTGCAGCATGGGTCGAGGACAGAACATTTGCGGAATAAAACAGCAGCACCACACGCATGGAGACTAAAAACAATGCACAGACATAGGAGACGCAGATAGAGACAGATTGTACAGAGACCAAGCACATTTCGCTTGCTCGTATTTGTACATGGCTGTGTTTGCATGAGTTACCTCATTAAAGCCAGATGCTTTGTCTTTGCTAGTGATTGCTGTGATTGTGTGTGAGATCTTTAGATACTACGATTGCATCTCTTGCTTATCGTGGTCAGGGTAACTAAGGTCAACATTTTAAAAGGACTGTGGTGTAGTTATATTGTTCAAAGTGGAGGTTAAAATCTTTCTAGGAAATCAAAATAGAATAGTAGCTGGGTTAATTCATTGCTTTGGTAAAGGAAGTAACACATAAACACTTTTTTGCTGCGTATTGGGTAACTTAAGGTGTTCAGCTTTAATGTTTATAATTCCTGGTAGGGCACTGGAATCAAGAGGAACTTTTGGGCTAATCCGTTTGCATTTATTAGATTCCCTAAGGATAAGGACCAACCACCCAAAAACTTTGTTCTGCTCTGATGTGGCGGAGTATGCCATATCTTAGTGGTAGGATGAGATAAAATAGTATGGAAGATGAGCAGGTCTCTATAACTGTAATAGAATCGCAGCCCTGCAGAAGGGCAGATATGTATAGTGCATTAGAGACTATTGTTCTTCAATTCAGGACAACACTGTCGATATGATGTGTAGGAGATGGGTCAATGGGTTGACAGAAGTGATTCTTCTGAGTTTGCCAGGCTGATTGTTTTTGACTGTTTTTAAGACATCTAGCACTAGAGATTGTTGTACTAGAATGTGTAATGGGATCTGTGAAAATGGAGTATACATTTGTAGATGTAATGTAATATGAGTTAAGGAATGCTGGGAAACATTGGGGTTCAGGAATAGATGTTTTCAGGAATAGATGTCTTGAGTGAGGTGTAGCAGGGGATCAGGATTCTACTGAGGAAACTGCATAGGAGAGAGGGTGAGTGTGACTTACTAGCTTTGTGTCATTGATTGCAGGTGATCCTCCCTTGGTTTCGAATCAAGCAGTTCAATTTATGGAGTGGGTAAGAGAGCAGTGCTTTCTTTAGTCATAAGTGACTGTAATGCAGGAATAAAGTAGCAATTGCACATCTCGTGTGAATCATACCAGTGTGTGATTGAGGATTTGTCCAGAGAGGCCGTTTGCAAGGTGTTGTTTCTGTATCACTGGACTAGACCAGGAGTTTGTTTGACAGGGAGAGGTTGTATTGAGATGCATGGTTGGCTACTGGGACAGCTGTGGAGTTGGTCTTGACAGTATTTCATTCTGTGAGAGTGTTAGAGTAGCTTTGTTCCTGGTTAAGGTCCTGACTACATTTATATATGCTGGTAGTATGCTATCTGTTTGATTGTTTGAGTGGTCGTGGGTAATGATTTTTTAATTTAGGAGTGAATGAAGGTAAGCTAGTAGTATTATAGTCAGTGAAATTGCAGACATGGTATCTGTATTAACACTAATAGCCTACCTTTGGTAAAAAAATTAAGGCCTCGAGGTTTCAAGCAATGGGGTTAAAATTTGGAAGTTGATATCTGAGGACTGACTCATGACCTTCCAACTACTGTGAAGGTTGATGTGCAGATCCTTTTCCTTGTACTGGTAACCAGAGATATTAAGGTTTTTTTTTTCCCTGAAGGAATTTTATATGCTTTATTTGTGACTATGAAGAAAACCCATAGTGTATCAGTCCAGAGGGTAAGTCAGTAAAAAAAGCAGATCAGTTGTAATGGAGCCCAGTGCTAGTCTATGATCAAAGACATCAATTCATCAAAATGCCAAGGGTAGCTGAACCAAAATCACACACCCTTTGACCTTACTGGCATCAAAGAAAGTTACACCATATGACCTTTGACCCTGCATTTTCCCAGTAAGTGATATCACTTGACCCTAACCCGAATGATATCACGATAATTGACACCACTGAAGTTACATTATAACCTTGTCATTAATATAAAAACACAATACAAATGTCTCTTTTGGATACATCTATATTAGGGGGCTGATATAATCTTTGAACGTGGTGGGGGTGTAATACTGATGGGTGCACTGCCCACTTTACTAATTCCACCGTTACAGTTTGAGTTACCAATTTTTCATTTCCCCTGCTACCATTTACCCTTTGTCTGGACTCTTAAATGGATCTTTATCTGAGAGTGGCTGTAAAGAATTTAATAAGCTGCAATCAATAATTTCAAAATAAAATTTATTTAGCAAGTCAGTTTTCTAGAGTGAACACAGAGAGTTTTAGTACTTTTGAAGTATGCATTTAAATGAATTAATATAATTTTAATATCCAAATCAACAGGTTACAGACACATGCATGAAGTGTGTCCTGAATTTGTCCCTTCTCTGTCCGTCCCTGTAATAAGTCGAAAAAATACTGTCTCATACACTGGGAAAGTTACAAAAGAACATTTAGCCTGCTACATTACTTATAATTCCCACATTTATTTATCTCATTTGCTTTCGGCTATCACTCTCTTCTGAAACAATTTATCAACTCTCTCTCAGCGTCAGTACAATATCTGCAGCGGAATGAATATTATATGTTCTATTTATGAGTTCTGAAGTCGGATGGCTCTCATGAAGTTTTCTACACTCAAACCTGCTCTCTTTAGCTAGTGCAGTCTGCTTAGTGTTGTTACTCTAAAATATCATAGCTAAGTTGCTGTACAATGTTCTCTGGTCACCTGTGGCTCTCAGTTACGACAGAGGCAGCGGAAGAAGGAGTAGAGGGCCGAAAGCAGAAGCAACTGTGGTCGTTTCTCACACTCACAATCAAACTATCTCCTCTCCCTCCTATGCTCTTTCCCTAGGACACCTTTTATAATTATTTTGATTGTTACATTTATCAACAAAGATATACATTTCTTGAAATGTTGTAAAATTAAACAATGTTTCTCTTGATCAACAGCAGGGTCGGATAACCAAACTTTCTTTCACATGTGTTCCTTCACGTCTGCAAGAACAATTTTACATACATAACTGTAACACCATCTCAATTCCCATTATTTATATAATGTTAATGTTTCTATCACAAAAGCAGTTGTTATTTCTAAAAACATGTCAGCACATACCAAAACAGTTTAGTAGCTCTCTATATTAGTGTACAAAAACACTGTGCACTGTGCAGAGTCCAAGCAACCCCACCTTGGTTTACAGAGGTGTTTAGAGGACCACCTAATGCTTTATTTTTAGTGGTAGCTTGGTCGAGCAGTTAGGCTAATCTTGGGGATGTGCTAAGAATTTGTTCAACCCCTTGCATAAATAAATGTGGACACATACTCAACAGAATAACCCAAGGCCGATTTACAACAAGACTTCAGATTTTTATACATTTTTTAAGACCTAGATCATCAAAATCGGGTAAGTACTTTTTAAGTTACGATTTTTCAAAATGTAACAAAAATAGTCTTTTGTGCATAATTATGGACCACTGGAATCAATGGGAAAAACTTAAAAAATGCATATAAAATCAGGCACTGCTCTCACAATTGTCACCTTCTATTTTTAGGTCGAAGGCGTCGAGATGTCCTGTCAGCCAGCTGGAGAAGTTTGGGTGGTCCTGGGTTCAAGTGAGAGCAGTGGCTGAAAGTATTGGAGCTGGTGCAGAACGGAGAAGGGGACCACTTGGAAACACACTAAACAGGAGGACTTAAACGTAAGTCCAGTGGGTACCCTTGGAGTTTAGAGGTCGCAAGTGGTTAGGGACCCCTAGAGCACAGCTGGTTTTCTGGTGAAGGGGCCAGGGAGGCTGGGTGCAGTGCAGAAAGGTCAGCCAAGGGTTGTGCATCATGGGGTCCTTGGAGCCAGGTGCGGATCATTTGGAGGGTGGATTGTACGTCAGTAGGGCCACTCTGGGGCCTGTTTCTTGAGTGTCCTGAAGTCCCTTGACTGGAGCTTGCTTGTGGGCCACAGAGAGTCCAGAGTGGACTTTTCTTATGGGTGTCCGACATTGGGGGTCCAGTACCCGGGGCTATGGCACTTCTCAGACACTGGGAATTGTAGTGCCACCAAACTTTGCACACTGGCTGGGTTTGTCCTCCCCGTTCAAAGGGTGAAATTTGGTCTGGCTGCTGTGTCTGGTTCATTGGTCAGTGGCTGGTCAGTGAATGGGACTTCACTGGTTCTTGTCTGCTGGCAGCACGGAGTGATGCCTTCACTCTGGGGGAAGGTTCTTGGCAATTGTTAGAAGGTTGGAGGTCCTCTGTTTTTTTTTAGAGTCCATCTGATGTTCAGTCGACCCCTCACCAGTGATTACCGAGTCCTAGGTGCAGCAGGCAGGGTTTAGTGACCTTTTCTTCTTGCAGAAAGACTTCTGTTCTCGAGCCTTAGGTCTTCTTTGTCACTGCCAGTCTTGTGTCCATTGAATTTGATAAGCAGGACTAGTGATTTTCACTAAATATTGCATTTAGTTGGCATTATGGAGAGTACCTGGTAGTTGCCAATGGGCCACTTAACTTAACTATGTGGCCACTTCCTATGGGAAGAGGTCACATATCTAACACTGATAGGCTATTTTCCTTCCATCCAAGATAGAAGAAAATGAAATGGAGTGGTCACCTCGCCTGCCACACCTGGGGGGTGGTGCAGGCTGAGGGTGGTCACTTCCCCTATCCCTTGTTAGTTTTTCACCGTTCCTCCCACCAAAAGGGGTGACCATACCAAACAATCCAGGCCAAATGGCTGGAGTGGTGCTGAAAAGGTGGCATGCCCTTTGAAGCTTCCTGACAGAGCAGGGAACATTCCTGGGGGGAGGAGGTGTGACCCCTCCGCCCAGGAACTGCTTTGTCTTCTGGTTCCAACAAGCAGGAACTCTCACCCAAGGGACTCAGAATTGTGTATGGGGGTGGCAGGCTGGTTAGGACCAGCCAGCAACCATGCCAGGGCAGTGCAGGTTTTCCAGGGACACCTCTAAGGTGGCCCCTGGGTACAGTTTATAATAAATCCAACACTGGTACCAGTGAGGAGTTATTACTCTGAGCTGTTTGATACCAAATAACCCAGGGTTCAGAGTACCCATCATGTAGCTGGGGAACTTGTAATGACCAGTGTCCAGCACATGCAATTGCTATGGCTCCCCTGTACTCTTACTATGCCTTAACATTTTGTAAAGACACACTAGGGACATAGTTGTTCATGCAAACGTATGCTCTCCCATGCATTATAGTGCACCCTGCCTTAGGCCTATAAGGCCTGGCAGAGGGGTAACTTACCTATAGTGGATGCAGTGTTAGTGCACTCTTAGTGAGTGTCATGTTGAATTTGCAACTTTGGGTACACCTTGTCATGCACTTGTAATGGCAGTCTGCCTGAGGCTGGTGTGGGTCCTCTCAGAGTGGCACAATTGGTGCTGCAGCTATGGGGGCCCTCTTCAGTACCTATGTCCTAGGTACCAGGGGTACCATTTACAAGGGACTTTCAAGGGGCGCTGAAGTGCCAAGACATGGTGCAGATTTGGAGAGAGAGAGATCTGCTCCTGGGAACCTGTTTAGCAGGGGCCCAGGGCACTTACAAGTTCAAAAGCACATAATTTTCCAGGCAGAAAGTGGAGGGCTAACCATGTAAAAAGAGGCCCTTTCTTACACTACACCCCCTCCAAAAGGGATTAACCTACCCTTCCCCTGGGGAGTCTTCAGCCTCCAAGTGGAAGAACCTGGAAAGGCCATCGGCTTTCACCTTTCATCTGTTGGAGATACCTGAGAGGACTGTGGTCTGTCTAAACTATGAAGTGAGAGCCAAACAAGTAGGGCCTCAGCTTCTTCAAGACCCAGACCACAGCAAAGGTTTCCCTCACTATGGCACTCCATCATTGGTCCCTGGCAAGTAGTCTTATACTTATAAAAGCAACGGCTTGTTGTGTCCCTCATCATTGGTCTGGGCTGGGACTGCTGCTATTCCAAGTTCTGAGGCATCTGTTTGGACAGTAAACTGCCTGGAGCAGTCTGGAGCTTTCAGAACTGGGGCAAAGCACATTGAATCCTTCAGAGAGTCAAAAGCCTTTTGACAACTCACTGTCCAGTGGATCTGTTGGGCATTTTCTTAGATGTAAGCTCTGTGAGGGGGGACACTATGGTGCCATAATACTACACAAATCTCCTATAGTATCCAGTCAAGCCAAGGAATGGTCTGACTTGGGTCTGGGTAGTTGGAGATTCCAGGCCAGAATTGTCTGGATCTTGGGCTCTTGGCGTTGAACTTGGCCTCCACCTACCAGGTGGCCCAAGTACACAACCTTTCCCTGTCCTACCTGGCACTTACTGGCCTTGATAGTGAGGCCTGCCTTTTGCAGGGCCTCAATGACCTTTCCCAGGTGGCTCAGGTGACCCTGCCAGGTGGTTCTGTAGGTAGGAATATCATCTAAATATGCTGCACAAAAGGATTTCTGTCCAGCCAGGACTTGGCTCACCAACCTCTGGAAGGTGGCAGCGGCATTGTTTAATCCAAAGGGCATAGCAGTAAACTGATAGTGCCAATTTGGGGTGGAAAATGCTGATCTCTCTTTTGCTCCAGGGGTCAGTCCAATTTGCCAGTACCCAGTTGTAATATCAAAGGTACTCAGATATTTGGCTAACCCTAATCTGTCTATGAGCTCATCCGCTCTTGGGTACACACAAAACCTCATTTCCTTTTTCTCTCCTTTGGAGTTAGGTTTGGGGACTAAAACTAATGGGCTACCCCACAGACTCTAAAAGGGTTTAATGATACCCAAATCTAGCATCCTTTTCACTTTTACTTGGATGCTCTCTCTGACATGGTCTGACTGCATATAGATTTTGTTTTCAACAGGCAAGCTGTCACCATTGTCCACATCATGGATACACCAGTTAGTCCCACCAGGGTTCAGAGAGAATAACTCAGCATACTGGTTTAGGACTTGACTGTAATCCGCTAGCTTTTGGTCTGTGAGTGTGTTTGACAAGACCATCCAATCCACAGAACCATCTTGTGGGTTGCTGGAGAGGAGATCAGTCCTGTCCCTCATCTGTAACCATGAGCAAGGTTACATCACCTCTGTCAAAATAGGGCTTCAAGCAGTTGGCATGTATAATCCTTTTGGGGTTCTTGCAACTGCCAAGGTCAACCAGGTAGGTTACCTCCACTTTCCTCTCAAGTATGGGGTAGGTCTCAGACCACTTGTCTTGTGGATTCCTATGAGCCACAATCTCCAATACCCAAACTTTCTGTCCTGGTTGGAACTCTACCAGAGCAGCATTTTGGTCATGCCAGTGCTTTTGAAACCTCTGCCTGGCTTGAAGATTTTAACATGCTTTTTCCATGTACTCAGCCATCCTAGAACGTGGCCAAGCACATATCCACAATGTCCTGTTTACGCTCTTTGAGAGACCTCTCCTAGCCTTTCCTCACGAGACCCAAGCAGTCCAACAGGATGCCCAAACAAAAGTTCAAAAGGGGAAACCCTGCTCCCTTTTGTGGCACTTCCCCGTAGGCAAAGAGCAGACATGAAAGTTAGACATCCCATCTCCTTCAGAGTTTTTCAGGGAGTCCTCCAATCATGCTTTTCAATGCCAGATTAAATCTTTCAACCAGTTCATTGGTCTGTGGATGGTATGGGATAGTGACCCTATAAGTCACTCCACATTCATGCCACATGTGTTTTAAGTACGCAAACATGAAGTTTCAACCCCTGTCTGATTCTACCGCCTGAGGAAAGCCAACCCTGGTGAAAATACCCAGGCGGGCCTTGGCCACTGCAGGGAAAGTGATAATCCTAAGTGGAATGGCTTCTGGGTACCTAGTGGCATGATCCACTACCACTAAAATGTACCTGTTTCCTGAAGCTGTTGGAGGGTCATGGGGACCAACAATGTCAACCTCTACCCTTTCGAAAGGCACCCCAACCAAAGGTAGTGAGATTAAGGGGGCCTTCAGGTGGCTTTCTGCCTTGCTACTGACTTGGCAGGTGACACAGGGCTGGCAAAAGTTCTTCACCTTCTGGGGCATCCCAGGCCAGTAAAAATGACTAACTAGCCTTGTTTTGGCCCAGATACCCAGCTAGGGGAATGTCATGGGATTGAGAGAGAAGGAACTCTCTGTATTGCTGGGGCACTACCACCCTCCAGGTTGTACCAGGCTTGCGGTCTCTGGCCTCAGTAAAAATCCTCCCAATAGACCCTATGGGTACCACTGACACTACTCTTTTCTTCCTGTGCAGCTTGCTGGCTCCAACTTTCAAGAGTGGAACAGGCGTTTTGTCCCTGGCACAGATCCTCCCTATAGGGGCCCTCTGGGTCCAAGAGCTCTTCAGGATCGGTACCCTCTGGGGTTACCAAGTCCTCTTCCTCGGAAGAGAGGTTCTGACTTGTGGTCTGCTCAGAAGCTGGTCTCCTAGTCTTCCTGCCTTTTCTCTGGAAGGGTTGGCCCACTCTTTCAGGATCCAACACCTTTTTTTCACTCTGGAGTTTGCTCTGTGTCCTTGTTTTGACACAACCCCATTCTGGGAGCCCAAGCATTGCTGCATGGGTCCTCAGTTCTACTTCAGCCCAGGGGGAGCCCAGCTCCAAATCACTTCCAAGCAGACAGTATATAGGGATGGATGAGGACACAGCCACTTCTTTCTGTCCAACTACTCCCCCACAGTCAAAATATACCATAGCCATCAGGTGGATCTTTGTGACATTGTCAGCATTGGTGATAGGATAAGTTTTCCCTACCAGGTACTGGTCTGGGTGGACTAGGTGCTGGGCCACCATAGTAACACTAGCCCCAGTGTCCCTCAAGGCTTCAAACTTAGTCCCATTAATCAAGGGATGCCGCCTGTATTTTTGCATGTTATTAAGCAAGGCAGCACAGGATAAGTCTACCCCTCCCTCAGTGGCTAATGTTGCCTCAGTGGGTTTGCTGACATGGTCAGGCCACAACTGTGATCCCATCTGGAGAATAGCAACTCCATTTACTGCAGGTGGACTAGAGGCATTCTGTTTGTTCTTAGAGCTAGGGTCTCCTGTTAGGTGCCCTCTATCCATGCAGTCATGACACCAAGCCTTGTTGGGCTCAAAGTTCCTCCCTTTGTACCCATCCTTAGGCTGTGAGGAGTCTCTGGGCCCATCCTCCTGAACAGGTTTTTGGGGGCCTGATGAAGGCTCTTTACTTTTATTTTGGTTCCAATCTTTCCCTTGGGGAGCTTTTTGGCCTCTTTCTTTTAGTCTCCTCATCCAGTGTTTTTTTTGGTCACCCTTGTCTTGACCCAGTGGTCTGCCTTACTCCCCAATTATTGAGGGGAAAGTGGACCTAGGTCCACCAGGAACTGATGTAGTTTCTCACTGTACAATTACTCAATAGATGCTCGTTCATGAATATATTGTAAAGCCCATTATAATCTTATACCTTGTTACCTTCTAACCAGCCACCCAGCATTTTTACTGATTAGTCTACAAATTCTACTCAAGACTGACTCTGGGTTTTTCAAGCGTCCCTGAATTTGATACTATTCAGTTGTGAATCCAAAGCCCTCAATCAGGGTACCCTTCATGAGGTCAATACAATTTGGTTTCTGCCTAATTTAATGTAAGGAGCCTTTCCCTGCATTTATTTGAGAACAGTCCCCACATTGAAATGCCCCAATTTTCCCTTGCCACTCTCCTGTTGTCATGGGCTCTTTCAAAGGCAGAAAAACATTTAATGGTATTATCACCTTCAGTATGAGGGGGGACAACTCCTTTTATGAGTTTTAGGTTGAACAATCCCTCTTTCTTCATATTTATTTGTATGCTGCTACCAGAGATAGGTCCTAAGCCCATCTCTCTTCTTTTAACTTCTATTTATAAGAGTACTGCCTCAAAGGTCATCCTTTTAGATAGTCTGTCCAGGTGCAGGTGTTCCTCTGAGGTAGTACCTCTGCTGGAGGGAGGAGGGCTGCCTGCTTCCTCTCTCTCCTCAGTGTTAGCTCCTTGCTCAGAAGCTTCTTCTTCTTCATTTTCTCTGGGATGGTGTTGGACCTGGCTCTTTTTGTGGATTCATCCCCAGACTTTTTGCCTTCTTCCTCCTATTTTTTCTGATCTCTTGCCGTTGGCACTAGGACTCCAAGCACTTTGTCACTGCTGATCAGTGCTAAAGTGCAGGTGCTCTCCCTTCTAAAATTGGTATGATTGGCTTACACCTAATTGGCACATTTAATTTATCTCTAAGTCCCTTGTACAGTGGTATTCCTATACCCATGGCCTGTAAATTAAATGCTACTAGTGGGCCTGCAGCGCTGCTTGCGCCACCCACAGAAGTAGCCTTTCAAACTTGTCTCATGCCTGCTAGCACAGGGCCTACAAGCGCAGTTTTCTGCTACAGGGACCTGGCATCTACATTTACTTGCCAGGCCCAGAACTCCTTTTTTTCTACATGTAAGTCACCCCTAAGGTAGGCCCTAGCTAGCCCTATGGGCAGGGTGCTGCTTATGTAGAAGGCAGGACATGTGCCTTGTTGCCTGGTCCGTCCTGGTAGTGACAAACAGCTTATTTGGTTTCTCACTGCTGTGAGTGCTGCCTTCTCATAGGATTACATTGTAAATCCCTGCCTTATGTCTAGGGGGTATTGTCTGATTTATGAGGGGTAACATAGGCATGTTTGGAATGGTTGTAATGGTAGTGAGAAATGCTGCTTACTGGTGTATTACCATTATAGAAATGCCACTTCTAAAAAGTGAGCATTTCTCTGTGCTTATGACTCTGGTGTTTTGCAGCTTGACTCCAATCCACTTCTGGGCAGAGTGACAGTTGGGCTTTGTGCATACTTTTCAGACAGTCTGTACATAAGGAGGGTGGAGATGTCACAGAGTGCATCTACATATTGAATGGTCTTCCTGAGCTGAGAGAAGGGGAGACAAGGCCACACTTGCACCTGTAAAGGCTGTCCCTGGCCTCACACAAAGGGCTTGTTTACCACCAACTGATGTCTGGGACCTGTGCTGGAAGAGAGAGGGGACCCTCCTGGAACCAGTTGTAACTGGTTGGAACTTCCTCTCCCCCTCATTGTTAAACGTTTGCAAAACTGAGTATAAGTACAGGGATTTCCCCATGAAAAGAAGACACACTTGACACTTGTAACATACTAGGAACTGGACACAGAATGCTGCTTGAGGGACTCATTAGGGACCGCCTTGCACTGCTGCTGCTGTGCTGACCTGTGACCTGCTGGGTCACTTGTAGGAACTACCACTGTCTGCATCCCCTTTGTGCTGGCCAGTTGCTGGGCCCTGCCGCCCTGTGCTCCTTCTTTGTGTCCCCAGGGGCTGGGTGCTGTGGCCCCTGACCCCTGTAATTGCCTGCTTGAAGCGCATGAGGAGTGCTTCATTTTTATGACATAGCGCCTGGAAAAGCGCTTTCCTTTCTATGGATGCATTGCCCTGAGAGCGCCTTCCTTTTACAAAGATCGCGCCTTGAGAGCGCCAGTTGGTTTATTCTTTAAAGCACTTTGAATGCGCTTCTTCTTCCAGTGGTAGACCACCTAATGCTCTATTCTTAGTGGTAGCTTGGTTGAGTAGTTAGGCTAATCTTGGAGATGTGCTAAGCATTTGCTGAACCCCTTGTATCAATAAATGAGGACACACACTCAACAGAATAACTCAAGACCAATTTACACTACTTCAGATTTTTATAAAAAATTGTAAGCCCTAAATCCTCAAAATTGGGTAAGTACTTTTTAAGTTATGATTTTTCAAAATTTAGCAAAAATAGACTTTTGGGTTGTAATTACACACCATTGGAATCAATGGGAAAAACTTAAAAAATGCATACAAAATTAGGCAATGCTCTCACAAGTGTCACCTTCTATTTTTAGGTCGAAGTTGTCGACATGTCCTGTCAGCCAGCTGGAGAACGTTTGGGCGATCATATATTTCTAGGATTCTCAGGATATTGAATTATTTTTCAAACTTTTTCCCATTATGTTAAACATGCCTGGGCCCTGGGGTCTTGATATTAGCCTAGCCTTTTTAAAGCAATTAAAATCAGCCTTTTGACGGTTTCTACTCACATGTCAATTTTATAGATTTAAGAAATGAGGAACATAGAGACAAAATAATTTCCCCAAGAAGCCAAAATGTCAAGTGGAAAGGCTCGAATCAGGCACCCGAAATTCAGAATTAGTAACATTGTCACCAGAAATAATTTCCTCAATCATTAAAAAGTATGTGGTCATTTGTTTCATAAGTGATTCCATTACTGTGCATTAATTTGCCTTCCTTTGTCATTATTGTCTGTTACCATGATAGGAGTTAAGAGAGGTGAGTCAGTGCCAGCTTTACATTAGAGAAGTTATGACAAAAATGTAAGTTTTGGATATTTGTTCTTCTTTTAAAATGTACAGCAGACATTTAGGGGAAGGCTTACCATAGTGTTCCATTGTCCTTGCATCACGCGAGGTAACGCAGAGGCAAGGCAACACTAAAGTGAGATTTATCAAGGAATGGAAGGCCACCTTGCATGAACCTGCAGTGCTTGGTAAATCTTGGTGTAAAGCCAACAAAAATAGGGACAGAAAAATAGGAGGAGAAAGGCAAAATGTTTGGGGATAACCTTGCAGAAAGGGCCATTTCCAACACTCCCCCACCATCTCTAATGCTGCTCCAATCACCTTTTCCCCTCTCCTCCACTCCTCACCCCTCCTCTCCCACTGGATTGATAGAAGAGATCCTCCCAGACCTTCCCTATCGAATACACTCTTGGGCAATCACCTATGTAGAAGTGCTTACCTTGATCTCGTGCTTATTTTTCTGAAATCTGTCACCCGACATCATGTATACCCATTTTACTTATCCACATAACGTGCAGTCAGTAAACACCATCAAACGTAAAAGCATTTTGGATGTTAGTAGCCAACTAAAGTCAGGATCTTTTCATTTTTACATTTATGGGAAATTAATTTGTCATAGATATGCAATAGAACAAGAAGTACTGCTGTTGAATTAATCACAAACACCAATTTCACATTAAGACAGTTTACAACGTGTCAGGCATATGTCCATAATATAAACTGCAACCAGCTCCACAACTTGTCACATAGATACAAAGGTACTTTCATTTTTGCAACATACACAGAAAATTGCAATGGTGACGAAACCAAAATAGTGATAAAGTGCACCCCAAGTGAAAAAGCACCAAACTCAAGTATTGCATTTTTTTGTTTTTTATAATAGTTGGTGTATTGATAAATGAAGAAAGACAGCCACCATTTTTAATTATATAGATGTAACCACAGGCCAATGCCTCTTGTGGGATAGGAACTAGCAGGTTTCGTCTTTTTTTTATGCTTTTACAGCACCGATACTCTCCACTCTAGCCAGTGCCTTCACATTACATCTTAGTGGTTTCAACAGACTTATGAGCCAATACCCCTCTTGACTCTGCAACAAGACACTGACATTCCATTGTTATCTTTAGCTATAGGGTAAGGACTTTACCACGTCTTTTACAGTAGTAGATTTTCCTTTCATAACATTCACAGCCTAGACAGTTAAAAAATCTATGCCTGGGCTCCGGCAAGTTAAAACTCTACTATCAGCCTCATCATTCTGTCACAATTCAGCGCGAAACAGTACCACATTTTCTTCAAGAGTGCTTGCCCGCTCTATTTAAAAATCGCTGTTTCCTTTGCGGGGAAACTCTGTGCATAAAATGCATTTGCTAGATCACAAGAACAGCTGTTTGCCAAGCAAGATCCACTTTTTTTCCATGCAGTACCTTTTTTTTCCCCAAGCACATTTTAAAAGCTATGATTTGTGAAAAAACAAAAATATTCAAAGGCCATGACATGCAGGAAAATGTCTCCCCATGGATGGAGGCATTGTTTGTTTTCTCTTCCCAACTATGCCATGCCTCAGTAGGGAAATCAGTGGCCTGGAAATCGGTGATTATAAACCCACTCTATTTATGGCGGGGTTACCTCTACTGTAATTCGGAGGTCTTGTGACTGATCGAATATTGGGGCACTGGTTTCTGAGAGTGAAGCCAGCTGTCAGAAAAACTTGCAAATAAGAAGTAAATTGATGAGAATAATATTGGTTATTTTACCATGATACGATAAGGATGGAAAGACCTTGCATCCCCTTCATTACTTCCTGTAGCAGGTGAAGGTCAGTAAGAGGATCAATAAAGGTTTTAAAGCCACTAATTATGGTTTAAAAATAGTGAACATATTTATTAGTTGTACATGGTGTATCATACAGTAGACTTTAAATTGAGCCCTGGCTACTACCTGCAAAAGGACATATGGTCAAACCCTTTTGTTCAAGGAATTTGATGACTAACCTCACTTTGCATCATCAGGATCTTATTAAAAAATATATGCTATTAGACCCATATAGAGCAAATTAGAAGAATCTCTTATAGATTCAATAATTGATACCAGTGTGGTACAGTGGAAAGAGAGAACGTGGTTGCATTTCCAAATGATAAAAATATATAGAAGCTACATCATTAATCTGGCACCTAAGTGATATATTATGATTACTTATGAATTCCAGGTTTCTCGTGCCATGAACAGAAGTGAGAGACAATCCTGTAAGGTTTCTAGAGGACAGATTTCTTTCCAACATCCTTAGTCCATCATTGCTTTCGTTGCTTTGCTTGCACTGGACCACTTTAAGACCCCTTGCGCCACTTTATGCCTCCATCAGGCATAATGTATGCAAGGAGGTCGTACGGCACAAGGAGGCCAGAAACAATGGTGCAGTGAAAGTTATAAGACTTCACTGTGTTATTTTTTCCGTCATTTTTAACACCTGCTCAGAGAAGATGTTAAAATGATGCACTCATTATATTCAATGGGCCTCCCTGTGCTTTGCTGCAATAGCGTCAACAATTTTGATGCTAGTGTAGCAAAGCTCCACAATAGTGTTGATGCAATTGTGCTAATGACCGCCATGGTGCGCTGGTTTGTAAATATGGCACAAACATGGTGTTGTTAGGTGCCGGTAGGGAGGGGCTAAGGAAAAGTGGCGCATTATCTATGATGCACCACTTTCTTTTAAATATGCCCCTTAGTGTGAGCTAGTTGTTCCCCATTTTTTTGGAGGTTAGCTAACCTTTGTTGAAAACTGACTGTGCTGTACCCAAATTTCTAACCATGTGCCTTTAGTCACAATATTTCAAATCTGTAGTGGTACAGATGAGCTTTCCTTTCCATCCACCGCTCATTCTACCTCCCAACTTATATTTTTCTATTGAGAGCTTGATCATCTTGTATATAACAGGTTCAATCTTTACCTATCCTCTCACTGTCTGTTCAAACCTCTACAGTCTGGCTATTATGCTTAAAACTGAAAAACAGAGGTGCAGGTACTCACTATGCTATTGAGAAATGCTGCCATCCTGAAATCAAAAGTATTGCATCTCTCCTGTAAAAGGCACATACTCTCTCTTTAAAATTAAAGAAGTAAACGTTCTCAGGAGCTCACTGTACATGCATGCCCATTCAAAGAATCACTGCCCACAATCCTGACTGTCCTCTCCCACATTTCTACCTCAGCCTATCACAACCATCATTCAGAGGTACTTAACCTCCTTAACTTTTCATATCATTTCAACATTTTTGTGTGTTCCATTCTAAGTAACACTGTCCTCATGTAGCTGTACTCCTCCCTACGCAATCATTCCTTCTCTGTCTTATGATGCTCATGCAGCTCTTATCCTCCCATCTCCCAAAAGTGTCCTCAAAGGCTTGGACTGAGGCTCATTGCTCTTCTTATTCCACAACTCCGCAATGTAGGATATCTGCTCCTTCTCATATCCCTTTACACCAATGACACTCAACTGTTCTTCTCCTTCATCTCTTTTAGATTTAGACTTTGAACACAAATAGCCAACTGTCACACTACCTTCATGCACTGGCTGGGTGGCCCTGAGTACCATTAAGCTATTTCTCAGCTTTGTACAATATGTTTCCACTTAGCTCTAACTATCACATTTTCACCAGATCCTTTTGTTCATTCACCTGCAGTTAACATTTTAGGAGTACAGTGTTAACAAAAAAGAACTTACATTGTTTTGTCTTCTCTGTAGCGAGTGCTACCACATTCCAGCTGCTCGACATCATAAATATCTGCCTTTGCCTTCCATTCGACATTATACTTCATAAACAGATTTTAATGACCATATTGATCATAAAATAAGTGTTCTCTACCTTTGACAAAGTCATCAACTTTGCATCTTCCCAATCCCCGTGATGCAGGTTCACCTCGTTCCGCTGTCAGCCATAGGACTTTATGTAATTGTCCAGCCATATATTTCCTTATCTCCAATTTGGTTTGCTAGTAACAATACTTCTTTTAGAATATCATTGTTGTTCAATATAGTCAAGTTCAAATATATAAATACAACACAGTGTGGGAGAGGACAATCAATATGGAGGAACTGAGGACACTTCCAGCTCCTTCTACAGGTTTAAGAGGCTGGCTGTGCATTGTGAAGAAAGTGTAAACCAAAGCAATATATTCTAGTTGAAGATTAGAATGTGTGATCATTATGACAATTACACAGTTATGCACCAAACTTGGGTCCTCATTATGAATTAGGTTGTCCGTGGACAGCCACGGTAGTGGTGGCGGTCTGACCGGCACAACTTTGGCAGTCAGACTACCAGATTACAAGTTTGGCGGTCTGACCCCCAGAAGACCGCAAGCGAACCGCTGCCACCACCATAGTCAGTGTGGCGGGGACCGCTGAGGTCCTGACCACAGTGCCCAATGTTGGAGATCCCAACATTGGGATCATCGCAGCCACTGAGACCTGCAGGATGGCCAAGCTTTCAATGGCGATCTCACCACAAAGCTTGGTAGTCAGACAGGTAAGAGGTCCACAACTGGGAGCCCAACGGGGTATGCCCCATGGAGGTTGAGGTTGGGGCCAATGTGGGCCCCCAAAAAATTTGGGGTTCAGTGGCTTACTGTGTCCCATGCACGACATGGTGCATAGTCACAGTCAACCCGTCGTGCTGACAGGTAAGGATGCATTGCCAGCAGTAGCCCCACTATACTGCCCCATGCTCCCCCCTACCAGTCACACCAGCCCTGTGGGGAACTCGTAATCCGGCGGTCTTGGGACCATCGGCCTGGCATCATTCGAAAGAAAGCCATCATGGCTTCCAAATGCCAAACTCGTAAGGAGGCCCATCATTTTGTTGTGCATTTTCACACAAATCTGTTATTCAGAAACTATAACTTTTAAACTTAGGGCCATATATACTGAGCATTTTAATTTTTTTTAATACTCTTGTTTGGAGTTAAGGCTGCCAATAAAAAAAAAATTCTGAAGTACTAATCCATTTTTAGGAGTCAGAAAAGTTTTCTGACTCCTAAAGTGGGATTCCATATGGATAACAATTTGGTATCTGGAAGGGGCATGTTGTAGGTGTTCCTTCCAAATTCCAAATGGGTATCTAATATATAAAAATTACATCACTAAACATTGATATTTTACTGACATCTTGAACCAGGTGGTAACTCATTCGCAAAACAGAATAGGTCATTTTGAGACCCCGCTTCCTTTGCAAATGTAAAAGAAAAAGTTTGTTTAAGTGAAGGCAGTGGTCCGGTAGACTACTGCTTTCTCTTAAACAAACTTAAACAAAAACATAAACACAACTCTATTTCCTTTTTAAAAATGTCCTAAATTAAAAAAATGCTGCATTTAAGAGCAATCACAGAGTTGGTAGTATGCCGGTCCCTGCAGGCCATCATACATTTGATGGTCTCCATCTGCAGTGAGTCATAGTTTCTGACCAGCTTCATTAATATTCATGATGTCAGTTTGCGACCCACTATGATTCAGATTTTTAAGAAACAACCTATTAGTACATAGGTCGGTTCTTAAAATCTTTACTAGTCGCAAAAATTATCTTTACAATTTGTGACCAGTCTTTTGCAACCAGGTAATAATGACTCTTGACGCGCTTTCGGCAATCCGGTGGGAGGAGGCTGCATCACCTGAAAGGGCAGGAGCCCGTGGGAGGAGGCTGCATCACCTGAAAGGGCAGGAGCCCTTTAAACACAGCACTGCGCTCCCGCCTCGCGGGACGCGCTTTCGGCAACCTGGTGGGAAGAGGCTGCATCACCTGAAAGGGCAGGAGCCCTTTAAACACAGCACTGCGCTCCCGCCTTGCGGGACGCGCTTTCGGCAACCCGGTGGGAGGAGGCTGCATCACCTGAAAGGGCAGGAGCCCTTTAAACACAGCACTGCGCTCCCGCCTCGCGGGACGCGCTTTCGGCAACCCGACCTGAAAGGGCAGGAGCCCTTTAAACACAGCACTGCGCTCCTGCCTCGCGGGACGCGCTTTCGGCAACCCGGTGGGAGGAGGCTGCATCACCTGAAAGGGCAGGAGCCCTTTAAACACAGCACTGCGCTCCCGCCTCGCGGGACGCGCTTTCGGCAACCCGGTGGGAGGAGGCTGCATCACCTGAAAGGGCAGGAGCCCTTTAAACACAGCACTGCGCTCCCGCCTCGCGGGACGCGCTTTGGGACGCGCGCGGGCGGCGCGCGGGCAAAGCCCGGGTCAAGGGTGGGCCCATCCTTTGCCCGTCATCGACCGGAAGAGGCTGGGCTGGGCCCCCCTCTAACGTCTCTTCCTCCCGCCTTGCGGTAATTTCTTCCGGAAGCTGTGAAAGGTGCTGTGGGAGACCGTCATCTATAATGGGGAAGAGAAAGATCAATTTGAAAAAGGGGGAAGGTGGGCCCAGCTCTCTCCAGTCCTCCATTACTAGCTATTTATCCTCTGTGATGGGGGCCATTGAATCTGAACTAGAGCAAGTAGAAGAAAGGATTGGGGCTGTCCAAAGCACTGTTCAGCAGCTCCCTTTGGAACCTATTGTTCACATCAACACTATTCCAAGAACCGGACCCTTACTACCGATTCTGCCTTCGAGTATTATACAGTCGGGCCATGATATACTCCCTCCCACAGATTTGAACAAATCTTCTACCCTATTAGTTAATCCACCCCTGGAAAGCTCTTGTTCTCAGGCTGATTCTCCTCCTTTGAAGAAGAGGAGAGCCGGGAAAAAGCCTAAAAATATAAAAAAAGGCCTTGAGCCCAAAAAGAGAACATCCACACTCCCGGTTTTAAGTGATAAAGTCCCAGTTTCCCTGGTTTCCACCCCTGAATGTTTTCTGAGAAAGGATGCCCCTGAAGATTTTTCAAGTGTTATAGACTCTACACTCAAATCCTTTTGTTCAACCTTAGAGGCGAAACTTATCATACTGATTACTAGGAAGCTTGATTGCTTTTGTAATGATGTGACCAGTACTTTATCTCATTTTCTCAAGCCAGGATTAGTAAGTACGGGAATATCTCACAACCAAGAACCGGCTTATCAAACTAACCCTCCATCTACCTTGGTACCTCAAGGAGCAAGTAATCCCTCGCTTGAACTACAGGCCATTTCTGGCCAAGGAAATTTAGCTGACGATCCTGCACAGGGGTTGACCAGGGAAGTTTGTTCCTCTAGGTTGCATGATACGGGTCCAAATAAATTTACAATCCATGCAGATTCTTTACATCTACCCCCTGATTGCAATCCATATGTATTGGTTCTTTCAAATGTTCCCCCTTTGGAGTGTTTTAAATTAGAAGATACCCAATCCCTAATCAGGAAAGCTGGTCACTGGTTGAAATCCAATATTAAATCTAATTTTCATCATAATGATAAGATTGTTATGGCCCGCAGAGTGAGGAGGGTTGGCTATTCAAAGAAAATGGAGGAGGGAGATTATGTTGTTTTAAATTTTGCAAATTCTCGCTCAGTGGACTATTTTTTGACCAACTCGGGACAATGTAATAGGTCATGTAATAGGATCCAAATACATCCCCTGTGTCAATTTTATGACCTCGCTCTCCTACCACAACACTCTGTTACTAATTTAAGAACCCACAGACCTGACTCAGTAAGGTCCCAATTGCAGGTAAATGTACCCACTAGCAATCGGTTTTCGGCTCTCAATTATCTTGACGAGAACGATTGACTGACGGCTTTGGTCTACCCCTGCTCTTTTGACATGGAGAGATCAATAGCTGGGAATGTCTACAATGAATGCACTTGGGACACAGGAATGTCTGTATCGGACTTGTCAACTCCTATAAATACTAGAGTTTTAACATCATGTCCTGGGTCTAGACCACTAACCCTGCTTAGTTGGAATATAGCGGGGCTGCGGTCTAAAACTGACAACTCGGATTGGAGGAGCTTTATTTCTTCTTATGACATAATTTGTTTACAGGAGACCTGGTCTAAGGATACGTTCCTTCTGAACGGATTTACTTCTCTGTGTCAGCCGGCTATAACCTCCCCAATGGGGAGAGCATGTGGCGGCCTTTTTGTTCTTGTATCCTTACATCTCCCTCTATTAAACGTGTCCTTAATCTGGTATTCCCCTCATTTCATGGTTGTTTTAGTATCTATTAGCAGACAAAAAAATATCTTGATTTTACATTTTTATAATAATATCCCCCGGGGCCTCCTTATGGGACACTTGGAGGAGGTAGCAGACTTTATAGATTCATCAAATGTTTTACAGAATAGTGATCTAATTACCTTATGGGTGGGCGATTTTAACACTCCTCTGTGTAGCAAGGAACTCATGGAACTGTGTGCCTTCCCTGCTGAGGGCAGAGAGTCATCAATCCATTTCATTCACACTACTGAAGGAGATGCCCTAAACCATTTTATATGTAAGTTTGATTTGGTACACGTTACAGAGAAATTGCCTGCTGACGCCTATAATATACCAACCTTTACAGGGAATTTGAATGGGAGCATTATTGATTACATACTTATTGGCTCCTCTGATTATCATTTAATTCAAGAATTTAAGAGCACCCCTCACTGTGCCAGTGACCATAACCCCCTCAGCATTAATTTGGATCTAAAAATTAACCAGGTTCCTAAGAATAAAAGTCTGAGAGCTACTACTGTTTATAATCCAAACTGTGGTTTACGCTTAAAATGGGACAAAATAAATCCTAACATTTTTAATCACGAAATTGTAAGAAGTAGGTCTGACTCTATTCATATGTGTTTGTCTCAGCAGTTAGATCCTGAATGTATAGTTCATGAATTTGAATCTTTAAGTACTGATATCTCGTGAGCTTTGGTGGTGGACAGGCCCTTGAAGGGGCCAGTGGCCCACAGATGGTTTGATTCTGTGTGCTCTTCTGCCCATAAAAAACTTAATGATGCTCTTAAAGCAGTTCCCCTCTCCCGCCAACTAACTAGCTAGAGCTGATTACAAGGCTGCTCTTGAAAAACGGAAATCAGAAATTAGGCCTAAGGCCTGGGATGAACTTTTGGCTGCCTCTGAGCTGAAGGACACTTCTAAATTCTGGAAGGTGATAAATCATTCTTACTTTACAGATAATAATACTAAGGCCGATGACTGTCTTATTGCAGAGGACGTTTTTGTCCAGGAAATGATGAGAACCTGTATACAGAGGATAACCCTACTGCATATTCTATTTTAGACCCTAATATTAAGGCCTTAGATATTACCTTTGATCTCTACGAGGTCTTAAGCGCCATTAATCGTCTAAGGCAGGGAAAGGCTCCTGGCCCTGACGGGGTCCCCGCTGATCTTTTTAAATCTGAAATTGACATTTGGGATCCTTTAGTTACAAATGTGTTGAATAGTGCGGTAAATAGCAACGTACCCATTTCATGGAAATCGGCTATTATTGTTCCCATCTTCAAAAAAGGAAACAGACAAGATCCTTCCTGTTATATACCAATTTCTCTTATTGATTCAACAGCAAAGATTTTAGGAAGTGTGATCTTATCCCGGTTAGAAGATTGGGTGACCAAGGCCCAGATTCTATCCCCAATTCAATTTGGTTTTAGACCCGGTGTAGGCACAGTTGAGCAAGTTTTAAATCTGCATCTGATACTTAGTAAATACGTGACAGTCAAAAAAAGTCAATTCATATGGCATTTATTGATCTAACTAGTGCTTTTGATATGGTTAATAGGTCGAAGCTATGGCAAATTTTGGGAGCTTTAGGCTGTGATACGTCCCTTTTGGAGCTTATTAAACGCCTACACACAGATTTAATGGTTTCAGTTCAGACTGGTTTATATGGCCAGGGAACTTCTCCCATTCCGTCAACAAGGGGCGTAAGAGAGGGATGTATCTTAGCGCCCTTTCTTTTCTTGATATACATAAATGGGCTCTACGATTCACTGGTAAAACATGGAAAGGATGTACCAAAGATGGGCCAGAGAACGCTTCCAGTTTTATTATATGCTGATGATGCAGTTTTAATTGCTCGTATCGCAAACGGTTTACAGGGACTTTTGGACCTATTTTACAATTTTATGTTGAACCTTGATCTGAAAGTAAACTACCCCAAGACTTTTGTTATGACATGTAGCCCACGTAATACAAAGTCTAAACAATTTATTATGGGAGGACATATTTTAAACAAGGTGAATCATTTTTGTTATCTAGGTATGTATATGCGTTCCTCTCTGTCCTGGAAGACACACATTAACTTCAAGTTCCAACAGTTTGAATAGGAATAACAAAGCGATTTTTCGCTTTACTATTAAATTAGGTCACAGACCCCCTGCACAGATGAAAACACAATATAACCCCAAGTGTGTTGCAGCAGTCCTATACGGGGCAGGAGTTTGGGGATATAACAAAATACCCTCTCTCCAAAGTGCCGAAAATAAATTCCTGCGTAGATTACTGATGGTTCCAAAATGTATAGCAAGCATCATCAGCCATGAGGAAATCGGCCAATGTTTTTTGGAGGACAGGGTCTCCATTGCTCCTCTACTGCTCTGGATTAGATGCTGGCTGAGCCCTGCGGCAAAACGTGTTCAAGACTGCATTTCTGATTGCTTACAATTGGACAACTCATATAGGAATCCCTGGCTTGTGTTTCTGCGTAACTCCTTTGAGAAGCTAGAGCTTAGGTACATGTTTGACGAACCCCAATTGTTAACTACAAATTCTAGGTCTGTTTTGAAGTTAACTTATTTTGAGCATGTATCCGAGCTGAGATTTTATAGCTCCCTGAAACTGAAATCTTTCGATCCCTACATCCGGATTGTGACTGTTCCATGTCTTGAACCCGATTTGATCTGGTTTTCAAGTTCTAAAATAACCTCTCTTTTAACACTTTTCAGATTTAATCTGATTCATTTTAAGGTAGCCTTTCCCGAACCATGTTTTAGGAAAAAGGATCTACCACCCTGCCCCTGTGACTCCAAATCAAAGCAGAGTACCTCACATTTTCTTCTCTTTTGCCTTCTATATGCTGCTCACAGAAAGGCTTTTATTTTACCCATTTTATGTATTCTTAGACCTATCCACTACAAGGAAGCACTATTATATTTCCAGAGACTGCCAGATATCCAAACTAGTCATCACGTACTAGATTTTGTTACAGCTTCTTTAAGTATTAGGAAAAGGTCTACTCTATTTTAATCTCTATATGTTTGTGAAAGTTTACTATTTTGAGATAACATCTGTAAATTTTGTGTTTTTGTGATTTTTAATCATGTTTTAATATATTTATCTGCTACATGTCTAGGGGTTTTAGATTGGATGCTCACATGATGTTTTTAGAAATTGTTTTATAGTTTTTAATTGGGTTTTATACTATTTACAGACTTGTAATATGTGCCTTGGTATGCACTTTTATGGCAATTGCCAAATAAAGTTATTTAACTGACTGACTGACTCTTGACCATAGTTACAAATGCATCTCGCATATATTATACATTATGTAGCTCAAAAGTCTAATAATTGTAAATACAATTAAAATATTTAACAACTTATAAAATATAAGTAATATAAATGAGTGTAAAAAAATAACAATATTATACATATTTTTATCGATTAAATATAAAATTATAAAATTAATAACATTTATTGTCACATCATTTTGTACATTCAAAAATTAGTTAGAATTTGGTAATAATTATGTTCTATTTTTATATATGTTTTAACAATGCTTTCTATTCATTTACATGTTCATCTATTTTTATAATTTAATTTAATTAACATTATTTCTACGGATGGGGTTTATTTTAAGTGCCTACCGCCATTATTTACTATGAGATGAAGCTGCAGTAGCAGTGGTTGGCCATGTTAATACTGAACTTACTACAAATGTGTAAGTTATTACAAAATTGTAGTTTGTGATTACTGAAAAGTAGTCAACTTACTGAAAAGTATTCCAAAGTCTATGTTACCTTTGTGAATCAGGCCTTAAGACATATTTAATGATTCTGAAGGACTGGCATTATTTAAAATATTTTTCCTACAGATTACAGATAGTAGTCCAATGCTAACCACATTCCCTTTGTCAGGATAGCTAATGTGATCTGTAATTCGTTCTCTTTGATGTTCCTTCAGATGAAGTCATTCATTTATTTCTACTGCAAATTATCCACACACAGAAAATACTTATTAGCTTATATAAACAGTGTTGAACATGACAAAAGTGATACTGTAAACCAATTACAGAAAGTAGAAGTACTAGTGACAGGACTCCATGGCGATGACTGTAGGCAGTGGTTGCCATCACATTAGCACAGTTACTTTACAGAAAAATAAGTATATATAAGCAGTAATGGTACATCTGCCATATTTTTTATTGACTCATTTAGGCACTATAGGGATGGCATTCTTTTCAATTAGTTACCTACAGTTATTACCAAGCCCTTTGCACATTTCGTGGCAGTGACTCTACTTCTCAGGAGATCTGCATTTTTTCAAAAGCAGAGTGCTAGATTTTTACTGGATAGGGCCACCTTGTCTCATTGAAATATTATCTGAACTTGTCAGCTAGGCTGCTATAAATATATGCACTGAGCAGTGCCAACCATAGTGTAGAGAATGGATCATTCTCCATATTGGAAAAAAGATAATTTGAGAGAGTAGTTCTTTGTGATGGAAGCTCTTGGTGTTCAAATCTGCTTTTCTCTAATTCATGATCTGTCCACAGCAACAGTAACAGTGGACACCATGGGATAGCCTGAATGAGATCCAAATCCCTGTAAGATATGAAACAGTGTATCTCAACAGTACAATTGTGAGGGTATTGCAAGTCATTGAGGAATTCAATGCTGTTAGAAATTTGCCCTTCCTGCATGGTCACCCAGGATTTTTTGCCTTTTATTGAACCCTAGTTTTGTTGGCTGTGCACGTTGCCCCTACTAAACAATGACAAATGTCTCCTTCTTTAAACAAGGCAAAATTGGTATACCCATCACTGGCACATTTAATGTACTTATAAGTCCCTCGTATATGGTACTACACATATCTAGGGCCTTTAAATTAAATGCTGCCAGAGGGCTGTAGCACTCTGGGTGCCATCCACTGCAGTAGCCATATAAGGTATGTTTCCAGGACTGTCACTGCTGCCAGTTTTAAACTGCCATTTTGACTTGCCCAAAAAAACCTTTCATCAGGCATAAACCTTTCTTTTCACTACTAAGAAGTCACCCCTAAGGTAGGCCTTGAAAACGCACAGGGCAGCGTATATTGTTTTTAAAAGAGTAGAGCATGTATGTTAATGGTTACACGTTGTGGCAGTGAAAAACTTCCAAAGTTGTTTTTTTCATTGTGGCAAGGCTGGCTCTCGCATAGGTTAACACTGGTTTACACTGTTACCTTTAATAAGTACTAAATTCAATTTGGGAATAGGTAGAAAAATGGTTTAAGGACCTGTTTAAATAGTAATAAAACACAACTTATAGGTCAATTTGGATTTTGTATTACTATTTTGGAAATTATACTTTTAGAACGTTGTCATTTTCTTGCCTACAATGAAAAGGCTTTGCTGCCAGAGTGCAGCTGTCACCTAACTCCCTAATGGCTTCCCTCTGGTAAGATGTGTATTACCCCCCAGACAGTGGACAAAGGGTTCTGTGTGTGGGGAGGGGGGACTCCTTGACAAAATGATCTTGAGAGCTGTGCCAGCCCTTTCCTGAGCTTCAAAGAATGCCTACCTTGTCACTGGCAGATGAAGCTCACACCTAGGCCTCCGTCAGTTTTGTCTTGCTAGTCAGGCTGGCACCAAAACCGGAAGATTGGTGGAACAGACCAGAGCTAGTTTGAGGGGTGTGCAAAGGCTTGCTCTCTACCACAAGCTGGCAATGGGCTTAAACGTGGGCCCCACAGACCTCTCTTCAGAGCACTTCTGGACTTGTGAGAACACAGAAGTAGGACTGCCCTGCTGTCTGAAGAACCTGAAGGAAGGATGGAGCTTCTTGCTCCCCCATTAGTGACTCCAAGAGTCAGTTGGGTGATCTCCTGTTTGAACTACAGGTACACAACAAGCTTCCAGATGCCTTTCTGCACAACTGCTTCACTGACCAGTTCCAACTGGATCTGCCCTGGACCCTACTCCTGACCTCTGTTAAAGTAAGTCCCAACATCCAAGTAGTGCCATGCCCGTGCTGGACCCTTGGCTTGAGTTAGAGTGTACTCCTCCTGTCTCCAAACTGCAAGACGAGGGGAGAAGAAGCATTTTGCCAACTTTCTGCCACAAGGCCTTGCTAGGAATGGACTTTGGACTTTGCCCACTTGAAGCTTTCCCGCCTTCATTGAGCACTGCTTTGTGTCTGCACACTTCAGCAATTTGCCGTTGTCGAGCCTTGCTTACGATTCATTGACTACCACTTTTTCGCCATAAAGGTTTATAAGCAAAAATGTAACCCTTTGACTGGGACCATCCTACTCCTTGTATCCAGCCTACACTCCATCGTGGCTGTCCTCAAACCTTACCTTTGTCCTGGTCTAAAGCATACAGTTGCCCGCAGTTGGCACTTTGCTCTTTTTGGCAATGTTTTTATTTAAATCTTTAAAAAGTCACATCTCTGATTGCTCTTAATGACTTTTTGTCATTTTTGATCATTGATTGTGCTAAAGAGGCTTCCCTTTTCCCATTCTTCCATGGAATGGATTATTTAATAGAGCAGGGGTTGATGGAGTACATCAGATGCATTGTGCGAGACACAACTGTGCCACAATGTCATTATCCACCTGCAAAAACGTATTAGTAGTCATACATTATCTTCTTATTGTAGTCACTTTTTGATGTAAGAACATTCCTGTAATAAGAAAATAATTTACATGCCCACTATAGAAAGTGAAATCTCAATAATCTCTTAGATATTATATATAGGGCAGATAAGATCCAGCTATGAGCATGCCTTAAATCATTTCCACAATCATTCACTTCAGTGTTCTTATTTACATAAATAAATGTCTGAATGTATTTCTTTAGCATTACATAAGCACACCATTAATATTGTTATAAAACTTTTCACACCCTAAATTACCACTTTTGGTATGTGATAGTGCAGCATTTACTATTGCTTAAAGGAAGGCAGATCATATAAATGCACACGTTTTTGCACTGATCCTAGGACAATTTGCACCAGTCATAGGCTGACACTTGCTTGAACTGAACTGCACAAATTGTTTCTTAACTGGTAATCTCACGTCAATGCCATTTTTTTACAAATGCCCAGCATTGATTCAATGTCACCCTGAACCAATATAAAATTGTGCAGCATCCAAGCTGTTCATATGATCTGGCCCTTGATGTTTATGGGTTTGTTTTGTTTTACTTGTCCTTTGCAGTTGTTCTGTGGCTATCATTTTGTTGCTAAGTTTACTTACATGCACAGACCTGCCTCCAAAGGTCTTTTGGTCTGAATGCATTGCTAGAATGCTTCTCTGAGGCTTACATGCACTTCTGGTCCACTTCCTGTTCTGAATTCATTGTTTTATGATGGCAAAGGTAAATTATTTATAGTGTCAATTTGAATCTTTTAGAAAGCACCTTTGCCATTTGTAGCTCTGCAGAATCCGACTTTCTTATTCATCCATCTTAATTAATATAGAATTCACTGGAAGGCTCTCATCCAGTGATCCCAAGCTGTAAAGCCCAATCAGTCCTTTCATGTTCATGCTGTGGTTTTCATTTTTAAAATCTCTTTAAAGCATCAGGCTATCTGTCACAGACAATGGTACATACAACACTATACAGAATGAGCTTTGGGTCAGCCCCTTGCTCTTCATTTGATGTTTTTCTTCCCTATTCTTTTGTTTGTCTCCCCTCTTGGAGCATTTATTCTTTACCATCACTTTTGATTGGTAGTTGTACCTTCCACTGCTATTTTTGTTTTTATTGTTTTTTGTTCTTTTAGTTCTCATTTAGCACTGTGCAGGTGTGGATATCTTCTTCCCTGCTCCTCCTCAGTACAAAAAGCATGTTCACATTCTTTCCCTCAGTCCTCTGGCCTACCTACCCCATCCCTCTCCTACCACCTTCCCTCAGAGAGTGCGACACCAAGCACTCTGGTAGTTCTTGGGCCAGCCCAGTGGTGCTGGTACCCTTGGTCAAACAAAAAGTGGGGGGACAGAACTCAGATTCTGTGTGTACTACAGAGGACTGCATACCATCAATAAGAGTGATTCACACCTCATTTCTAGAGCTGATAAGCTCATTGACTGGGTAGGGACAGTCAATTATCTCAGCACATTTGTTTTAACTTCAGGTGGGTCTGTCTATCAAAGCCAGCAAGTGTCAGATAGAGCAACAGTCTGTAGTGTTGACTATTTCAGTGGTAGCAGTGATAAATTGAGTTGAACATCCTAAATGATTTATATGGTAGTGGAAAAGAAAATGTAGGCATGATGAAATTCGAAGAATAATTAGGTCTGCAACACGGTGCTCTGAAAAAAACTGACACATGCTGCTACCTAAGGTGTTATGTAGGGGTGCCACCAAAATAGGGGACCACTAATTTAAGACACAAAAAGGGTTGGAGCATGCCACACAATGAATTCCACAGTAATTGTAGACAGTTAGTAAGGAATTTGCCCCAGGCTTGAAGTAAAAGTCTACAACAAATGTATTATTCTTTGAGGATTGCTGCAAATACACAGTTGTTAAGTACAGCTGAGTACATGGAACAGCCAGGGCAACTGACATGTGTTTAGTCTTTTGGACTTTATCATGTCTGCAATGGTATACAATCAACAAATTTATCAAAATCTATAATGTGATATGATGCATGCACAACAAAGTGTGATAATAAGCATAAATTAAAATAAATAACGGTAGATGATTCAAGCTTTATCTGGATTTCAAATCAAATTTAAAAAAGGAAAAAGCAAGACAGGGAAAACAAGTTGCCACATTGAGACCAAACATGCCATAAGAAGGGAATTGTGTCACCAGTAGGTTAAAGAGTATGGACAAGTCGTTCAGTTGGGGAAAATCTCAACAGTGTAAAGTGAAGTCTAGAGCAGTGTTCCCAACCTTTTGACTTCTGTGGGCCTCCACTTTATCAGTACTGGGACCCGGGGAATTCCACTGAATCATTATTGGAATCTGGGGACCCCCGACTGAGTGATTACTGAAAGATGGGGACCTAATCTGTTAACAAAAATGTATATTCTCAGGAGTCACGGACCCCCTGAGGTGGCTTCGCAGACCCCCAGGGGTCCCCAGACCACAGGTTGGGCACCACTGTTCTAGAGAAAGGATAAAATGAAAATAAAATAAAGACTGTCACCAAGACATTTGTCATCGCCAAAATATTGTGTGGGATGTACTACGGAATTACTGCTCAAGGTGTATCAATGGATGGCTGCTAACATTAGTAGCAGTGGGTGAGTGGATACGGCAGTTGACAATTAATACCTGACAAACTTCGTAGGTTGAAGGGCAGGTAGTTTGAACATCCAAGAAATGGCTAGTTGTTCATTTTACATAACTTTAATTCTGTATCATCCTAGTTGATCCATATTAAAGAACCTGGAAGAGAAGAGGAGAAGAGAGGAACAAGAATAAAGTCACATTATATCTGTGGACAGGACGCAAAATGTAAAATAATAGAAATCATGCTTAAAAGTGTATATTTACAGGGCTGAATGTAGACGTAGTTGTTGTCATTGAAGTGAGCCTGCATCTGAAAAGTTCTTAGGAATGAGGCTTTAAAAAAGCATCTAGAATAGAGGAGCCAATAAAACGGCATAGATAAAGTATCCATACTGCTGACGGGAGAAAGTAAAAGGTGATTTTTTTTAAATAATATCACAATTTTAACAACAAGATATGGTTCATACTAGAAAATGTAAAGCACACATATCTGAGCCAGGTTAAAGCCTCATGCGTAGTTAAAAGAATCATACTAGGTCTTGTGAGACAGCACTGGATGTGATTACAATGTGGGAGTGCTCAATGCATTTAGTATCTTGGTAAGAGTGCAATATGATGAAAATCTGAATTGATAAAATGACATGCTGCTAGCCACAAATGTCATAGAGTGCTGACAGTCAATACAGTTTATGGATAGGCACAGAATCCTGTAGTGAATAGTGGATGTGATAAAAAAATAAGCAGTACTATATTAGTGAAACATAGTAAGTTTTTATTACAATAGAGAAGAAAGTCAAAATAAAGAGAGAGTGTTATTCTTGCCTGGGAATCAGAAATGCACTGCTTTGTGTGTGACTTGGCATTGTCGGTCTGTAATGTATCTAGGCACCAAGCTGACTGAGGCCATTTGCAGCTTTCCCTGCCCAACAGCCAGACAATTATGACTTGGGAGCCTCCCAAAACCCAAACTGAGGTTAGAGCTCTCTGGAGTTTGACAAGTTACTACTGAAGAGATGCTAAGTAGTATAGCAGCATTGTACCCCCATGACAGACCTGACTTCAAAGAATCAACCAAAGAAGGTGAAATAAACTGAGGAGTGTCAGAAGCCCTTTGACACCCTGAAGAAGGTACTGTGTACCGTACCCGTACTCAAGGCACCTGATTTCAGCAAGGAGTTTGTGTTCCAAATGGATGCTTCAGAACACTGGATTGGGGCAGTGTTATCACAGCTAAATGATGAGGGTCAGGATCAACCAGCTGCCTTTATCAGTAGCGACTACTCCATAGAGAGAGGCATTGGAGTGCCATAGGGGGGAAGATCTTTGTTGTGGTTTGGTCACTAAAGAAGCTGAGACATCCGCTTTTGTGGACTGACTTCAGAGTTCAAACTGACCACAGGTCTCTCATATGGCTTATGTAGATGAGAGGGAAAATCCCCAAACTGTTGAGGTGCTCCATCTCCATAAAGGATATGGACTTAACAGTGGTACACAGAGCTGGAACTGACCATGCCAATGCAAATTGCCTTACTAAGTTCTTCGGCTTAGATGATGGCAACTGACAAGGGACTGGCTGAGTTGCTTCTCACCATTCACATGGAAGGTAGCCTTGTAGGAAAATGCCTTTTTTTGCATGTTATTATTGGACTGATGATACTGGTGTTTTGACTCTGTGTTCCGGGACTCTGCCAACAAGGCTCCAGTGCTTGTGCTCTTACCCCTAAAACATGTTGAAATTGGCTATACTCTTAATTGGCATATTTAACTTACATTTAAGTCTCAAGTGTTTGGCACAAAGTGTACCCAGGTCATGTAAGTCAAACGCCACTAGTGGACTGCAACAGCTATTTTGTACTATGAGTAAAGTGACAATGCAAAACATGATTACAGGCCTACCACAATTATCTTAGTTGTGCATGTTTTAATTGCAAATTCAACTTTTCAAAATAAGCCCTTCTAACTGGCCTTTATCCTCCTTTTACATATCAGTAAGTCACCCCTAAGTAGGCCTTAAATTCTCAGAAGGCAGGGTGCATTATATTTAAAAGTAGGACATGGAAAGGTTTAATGTTAAACCTGTCCTTACACTGAGAATGCACTAACAGCTATTTTCACTCCATTAGTGTTAGCTGTTGGTTACTTAATAAAAGTTATTAAAGTTATATTTGTCTAGGTACCACATATAAGTTTAATTTTTGAACTTTTAGAAATTATTTATCACAAATCAAATTCTTTAGTAAAGTCAGATTTGTAACAAATAGTTCACAAAAACTACTTTTAAAAAGTTACCTTTAGCCTGCATAAAGCCTCTAGGAGTCTATTTGCCAGGGTTTCTAAATGTCACAAGGAGCTGAATAGCTCCTTGATTATGAGTGTGTTGGCTCCCACAGCTAAAACTAAGGGCTTGGGTGTGGGGAGCAGTTGACCTTCCCCTGATTACCCAGGGCAATGCATAGCTCTTGCATGCAGCAACTGTTGCTGAAGAGGGTAGGATAATCCATGGAAACATTTCCCTATTGGGTAGTGAGGAGCCAGAGATCATCCCCAACCACAGGATAGAGTCAGGCATAAATGTAGCAGCCTTGGGTACCCACTTCAGGACACTGCTGGACCTGTCGAAGACAGAATGAGGACTACACCTACTGTTGAGTTCTGTCCGGAGAATCACAAGGGCAGGACCTTCGCCTACTTGTACCCAGGACAAAGAGCAGAACCCCAGGCAGCACTATTGTAATAAAAACAGGCATTAGCAACTGTATTGAGTAGAAACTAAGCACCATTGGAAAGTAAACCACATTGAGCCAGAAGCAAAGATTTAATTTGCAATGTGCAAAAGTGCATTATGGTTCATAATGCACAATGTGAATAGCAAGACAGGTGTTGAGCATCATGATAACTAATAAGGGAAAAGAAACAGCCAAGGAGCGTTTTTCTTCCCTTGTGAATCGCAATGTAATGCACAAGTGATTTGCAACAGTTTTCGAAGCCACAAAGCATGGAATAGTTAGTTTATGTCTTGGGCAGGCAGTAATCATTTGCAAAGTACTTCTGCATGTAACAGACATTGGGAGGTGCAGAAAGTGGCCCCGTGGAAAACTTGACCCCATATCATATTCACAATCTTTAAATGTTTGTGCCATTGTACCCCTATCCCTTTAAGGGACCGGGTCACAATCTAGACACATTGCATATGATCGTTCTGGGTTGGAGGCCTACAGTTCCATGCAGACCCAATCAAAGTTAAATATAGTACAATAAAGTGAATATGGGTTTGATATATAGATTAATAGGCACACATGCACTGAATGGTGAGCAGAGTGTTTAGAAACCAGGGCCGGGCTGTCTTCAGATCAGTACGTTTATTTATTTGTTTTGTATAGTGCTGTCTTCATAGTGCTGCAGCATGGTTGGGAACTCCTAGTAGCTATTCAGGATTAATCTTTGTGATGGTTCTACAGTTGAGTACATGTGTGTGGGGAAACTTATGGTTCATGGTTTGATGGGATTGCTAAAGGCATGTTTTCAGTTTTTTTCTTGACCACTGGTAGACTTGAAAGACTCCTGAGGTCCGCATATATCCAGTTCCATAGCTGTGCCCTAATCACTCAGAACAGTCTTCCTCAGAGTTTACTGTAGTGAATCTGCCCATTTTCCATGTTAACTTCACTTTTAACTTGGAATGTAGGGTTTTAATACGGCATTTATGTACTTATGGTGAATGTCTGCCCATGCTTTAAAAAGGGAAAAGGGGAGCCATAATTTTATTTACTGTGAAAGCGGGAGTCAGTGTAGATCTTTGGGAACCACTGAGATGTGATAATTTTCTTTACATTGTAAGAGATTCTCGCTGCTTGGATTTGCAGACCTAGTTTTAGAATGTCTTTCTTAGGGGTTCCTGCATATGTAATGTTGCAAAGGTCAGATCTCAATGGCATGAAAGCCTTTGCCAATTCAATCAGATCTGGAGGAATAGAAGCGTTCTTCTCAGTAGTATGAGGAAGAAGTTCATGTTTTGCCCATTTCTGGGACTTGGTGACTAGAGGATGCATTGCCAACAAGCCTCATTCCTATTCTTCTATTCCTGTGTTGGTGGTATGGTGACTCCTAGTTATGAAGGTCAGGTGACTGGCATGCTGTTCTCTGAGAGACCTATTCTGGGGAATTTAATTCTGGAAACTTTCAGGCATATGTAGCATGGAGCACTCTCCTTCATCCACATGTATATTTGTTCCAAACAGAAAGTGATGCTCTCATTCTGTTCATGGTTACCCAGATGATGGTGAAGCTGGTTATCATCTATCTACATTTGAAACATATTGAAAGCAGATCGCGTGATCAAGGATATATAAGTACTTAATCACACCTAGATGAAGAAACAAACCTCAGATTATGGTGGAATTTTGCACATGAATTTCCCATATTCTGAAACAATTCCTTTACTGGGAAGAGATAAATTATATCACTATTAGTGGATCGCATAAAGCATACCTAATAACCATAGCCTGATTCCAGACCAGACCAGTCAGTAGGAGCCTGTCCTTTTGGTAGTCGTTTGATTCTCCTTTTTTATTTACTCTATTTCTCTAGATCCTGTCACCTTTGCAGTGTATACAGGACTATGCTATTAGCAGCCATGTTCATGCACACATAATTTTGATCTGAAAACCAAGTTTACAAAACAATGTCTATAGCAAAGAAATGTCTTCGACTACTGGCCGTTCTGTGAAAGTCTGTGGCCCTCACATGGGGGCAGATTTATTCTTTTTGACGCAACCCCGCCTTAGCGCAGGTTTGCGTCAAAAAGTATAGTGCCGGCTAGCTCCATTCCATGACGCCGGACAGGCGCCATATTCATGGAATGGCGCTAGGCGGCACTACGGCCCTGTTAGCGTCCTTGTAAAGGACGCTAACAGGGACTGGGAGGCATAGGGGGAACTGGGGTTGTGTGCCAAATAATGGCGCTACACTGTTCAGAGGCAAACATTTGCCTCTAAGCAGTGTAGCACCATTTTCTGGCATACAAGCCCAATGGACATGGCTCCTGTCTTACTAAAGACAGGAGCCATGCCCACCACCCCGAAGGCTATGCCCAGGGGACAAATGTCCCTTGGGCATGGCCACTGGGGCCAGCCTTGTGCAGGGGGCCCCAATCAGAGCCCCTGAGTGGTGTTGGAAAAAATTAAAATACTCACCTGGACTTACCTGGGATGGGTCCCCATCCCTAGGGGACCTCCTGGTGTGGGTGGGGGTGGGTGGGGTGTCCCTGGGGACATGGAAGGGCACCCGTGGGCAATTTCCATGGTCTCTGACCATGGAAATCTGCCTACAGGTCCCCTTACGCCTGCTCGACCCATTTCCACGTGCTGGATTTTAGCACGGGGGTAAATATGACCCAAAGGCCGTATTGTCCTTTTCTGGACAGGAACACTCTAAAGTATAAATATGGAGTTAGGTTTGCACTGAATTAGTGTAAAACAAAGACGCCAATTCAACGCAAACAAAGTATAAATATGGGCCTTAGAGTGATGCAGAGAGCAAATTAACATTAGCTGTGTTTCATGAAAAAACTACCTAAAGTGTTAAACATTGCACCAGATACTAAAGCAATATAGAGTCATTCTCAGGCCTGCACGGGGTGCTCCTAATAAAGACAAGAGCTGCATGGGTATGGGTAGCCCTGATTGACAAAGGGAAAAAATGCACGTAGTCTGAAGAATTGTCGATCTTAACTTCGACAGCCTGCTAGAGGCCATTATGCATTAGGCAAAGTTAAACTTTGACTCCAGTGAGGTCAGGAACATTTTCTTGGCTTCAGAAATAGGGAAACTGCGGTGTCCAAATAAGAAATGGACTTGTGTAGATTTAGAGGTTGATTTATTCCTCAGATAAAATGTGACAACACACAGACTTCTCCCAACCATCCTCCCTCAAAACTCTTGGACATTATCCTGCTGTCTGTGAGGCATAGGGCTCGCATTGACCATGAGACACAACACAACCTATATCTCTTCTCTTTACACAATGACCTCAGCCTACTTATACACTACTAGTATGTACACAGGCATAGCTAAATTTAAAAATAAACATGTTGATGTACAATATCAAAATTGCACCTAAAAAAATACATCTTACAAAAATTATACTTAACACTAAACCTACCTAGCTTGGGGATAGTGTATGACCAAAAGAAAAGATCAATAATGATAATGATATTCAATACTCTAGAGACAACCTTATGTGTCCAGACAGTACCTTCGTGGTAGTTTTCGTGCATCTGGAACTTCTGCGAACTACATGTTGCTGATTGACATTGGCATTCGGCATACTGTGATCTATGTTCATGCATTTCGTATCCTGAGCTTTTTGAAAAAACCTTTCGGGATCTACCTTGGCTATTTTATCCATATTCCACCAGTTGTGCCAATTTACCCAGACAGCACTCCCACAAATTTCATCAGTCTTTACAGGGTCAGACTATCTTATGTCTCCTTCTTTTACAAACAATTTTTTTTTTAGTTGTACAAAGTCACCTATTTCGAAATGTTCCTTTACTGCACATTTCTTCCTGTCATAACAGGTTTTTTTGTGTTTCCTGTGCATGTTCAACATTGCCCCTCACTATGTGGTCCAAGTCTCTTAAGGATGAACTTTGTTAAGCCATTTTGACATCCACGCTGGCTTAACACTGTAGACAGCTTCCTTCCCCTCATTAATTCAAATGTCGATACATGTGTTGTTGTTTGAGGTGTTGTCATGTAAAACCGTAGCATGATTTGTACAGCGACTGGTATTGCACACTTAGATTTAATAGACCATTGTACACACTCTCCGAACACTCTGTTGAAGTGCACAACTAAGCATTTGCTTTGAGGATGATAGAGAGAACTTTTTAACTGTTTAATTCCATTTTCCTGTAGAAACCTTTCTACTTCTTTAGAGACATATTTGACCCCGCTATCAGATATCAATTCTATGGGAAAACCCTCCCTTATAAAACTTCCTTCAAGAAATCCAGAAAGGTCTTCGAATCTCTTTCTTTTATGAACCTTAACCCGGGCCACTTAGAATAATTATTGACAATAACCAGTGCAAATTTTGACCGAATATTATCCCGTTGTGTTACATTCTTCCAACTTTCCTCTGAAAAGGAACAAGCGCTTTCTATTTCAATTGCTGCAATTATGCAATCATTCAAATCTTCCTCATCATGTTCTGTATTTTCTCTGCATCTTTGTTTTTTTCAGTTGCAGAAAAACAGGAAAATCTGTCAGCTCGAATATTCTTCCCTCCTGGAATGTGTTCAATGTTGCATTGAAATAGGAGTAACTTAGTGGACAACCTTGTCATGCGGGGGTGTTGTTCCTATTGTCCGCTTCACCTAATATATTTATATCATTAATTTATGATCTGTTTGGAGCGTAAATGCTCTTCCCCATAACTAACATCTGAATTTTTCAATTGCCCACCAGCATGCCAAAAGTTCTTTTTCAAAGACAGAATAATGTAATTCTGCATGTCCAAGGATTCTGGAAGCAAATCCAATGGTCTGTTCTTCATCACCACTTTTCTGGGTCAGTACCGCACCTAGACCATATTTACTTGCATCGACTGATTATTTGTTTTATTATTGAATGCGTTCGTGAATTCGCACATACCACAATCGTTGTGCCAGCAAGGCTTTGCCGAAATAGTATTGAGCTGTTAATATCATAAAAACTGATCGGACTTACAGTCACTGTTCATTAGTTTTGTTAAATATTTTGATCCATACTTTCCAACCTGCTCAAAGTTGTAGTTTCTTCGCATCTGTATTTCTGTATGTAGGTTAGTTGTGTTTTTCCGTATGCGCACTACCGGAACTTCCTGTTTTTGATTTGCCCATTAACAGAAGTTGGTTTTACTTTGCCTCACACTTGGAGTGCGTCTGGTCCGTCCCTGTGTTTGTAGTCTGAACCCTCCGTCTCCGTGATGCCAGAAATTGCCTTTAAGGTACGTTCTTCATAAAGCAGCATATTTGAGTGAATTTGTGTGGGCTGAACACTTGCTCGCCGCCACTGTTTATGTGGTGTCCAAATAAGACATGGACTCGTGTAGATTTAGAGGCTGATATATTCCTCAGGTAAAATGCGACAACCCAGAGACTTCACCGCCCGTTCCCTGTTCCAATTGTCTTTTCTCCCAACCGTGTTCCCTTGGAACCCTTGGCCGTTCTCGCGCTGTCCACGAAGCATAGGGCTCCCACTGACTGTGAGAACCAACACTACAGAAACTTTCACAAACGTCTGATTTTGCCCACTCCTATGTAGAAGCGCACATGTATTTTTCCCAAACGAGGGAAAACACTACGCAACAATGTCTTAGGCACTTAGGGCCAGATGTAGCAAAGGGTTTGCGCATCGCAAACAGCGAAAAACGCCGTGTGCGAGGCGCAAAAGCCTCTTTGCTATGCAGAAATGCATTTTGCGAGTCGGATCCGACTCGCAAAATGCATTTCCGACTCGCAAATAGGAAAGGCTGTTCCCTTCCTATTTGCGACTCGCAATGCGATTCAATTCCATTTCGCGGTCGCAAATGGAATCGCAGTTACCATCCACTTGAAGTGGATGGTAACCCAGTCGCAAACGGGAAGGGGGTCCCCATGGGACCCCTTCCCCTTTGTGAATGGACACAAAAATAATTTTTCAGAGCAGGCAGTGGTCCTATGGACCACTGCCTGCTCTGAAAAATACCGAAACAAAAGGTTTTTTTTTTTTTTCTAAGTGCAGCTCGTTTTCCTTTAAGGAAAACGGGCTGCAGATAGAAAAAAAAAACTGCTTTATTAAAAAGCAGTCACGGACATGGTGGTCTGCTGACTCCAGCAGGCCACCATCCCCGTGAGTGCCCATACTCGCAATGGGGTCGCAAAATGCGACCCACCTCATTAATATTAATGAGGTGGGTCTTTGCGACCCCATTGCGAGTTGCAGAAGGTGTCTGAGACACCTTTCTGCATACCAAATTGCGAGTTGCAATTTGCGAGTCGCACGGACTCGCAAATTGCAAGTCGCAATTTAGCTTTTTCCTACATCTGGCCCTTATTGCCAGTGATAACGCCAGGTGGAATTCCTCCATCTGCAATTTGATTGTTCAACGATACCGTACATTCTTTCCTGCTGAAGGGGCAAGGGCTGACAGGAGGGGCACAGGCAGGCACGGACTCGCAAATTGCAAGTCGCAATTTAGCTTTTTCCTACATCTGGCTCTTATTGCCAGTGATAACGCCAGGTGGAATTCCTCCATCTGCATTTCCGACTCGCAAATAGGAAGGGCTGTTCCCTTCCTATTTGCGACTCGCAATGCGATTCAATTCCATTTCGCGGTCGCAAATGGAATCGCAGTTACCATCCACTTGAAGTGGATGGTAACCCAGTCGCAAACGGGAAGGGGGTCCCCATGGGACCCCTTCCCCTTTGTGAATGGACACAAAAATAATTTTTCAGAGCAGGTAGTGGTCCTATGGACCACTGCCTGCTCTGAAAAATACCGAAACAAAAGGTTTTTTTTTTTTTTCTAAGTGCAGCTCGTTTTCCTTTAAGGAAAACGGGCTGCAGATAGAAAAAAAAAACTGCTTTATTAAAAAGCAGTCACGGACATGGTGGTCTGCTGACTCCAGCAGGCCACCATCCCCGTGAGTGCCCATACTCGCAATGGGGTCGCAAAATGCGACCCACCTCATTAATATTAATGAGGTGGGTCTTTGCGACCCCATTGCGAGTTGCAGAAGGTGTCTGAGACACCTTTCTGCATACCAAATTGCGAGTTGCAATTTGCGAGTCGCACGGACTCGCAAATTGCAAGTCGCAATTTAGCTTTTTCCTACATCTGGCCCTTATTGCCAGTGATAACGCCAGGTGGAATTCCTCCATCTGCAATTTGATTGTTCAACGATACCGTACATTCTTTCCTGCTGAAGGGGCAAGGGCTGACAGGAGGGGCACAGGCAGGCATCACTTCGCTCCTGCTGCATAACCAAGGGCGTCCCACTTTACTCCCTTTCCCACTACATCCCCCTGACTCAGCATCCCTCCTGTTGCACTTTGCATCTCCCCGGAGCAGGCAGAAAATGTCAGTGGTTTTGCCCTTGGAATCAGAGAAGAATACATGTAACAGGACCTGGCATTTCCTAAATTCAGTTATTCCCCATTCAGGGAGAAAATTGTAATCAACACAATATGGTGCGGGGGTATTGTATAGAATCAGAGATTCAAGTCCTCCGGTATCCCTCCAACAATTTCTGGCATACTTGTATTGAGTACCTTAGGAGTGAGTAATTTCCTGCCATATCAAATCGGCTCAGAAATGGGTGCCTTTATTGGCTGAATTATTTCAGATAATTATAATGCTACTCATCTCTAGATTTGTCATCTTAAGTTAGAAATTAGATTGAATGTTTTTTGTTTCTGTCTTTCAAAATCTGAATAAATAAGTTATTGGAAAAGGCACAGCTGCATGTTTGAGTAATATTATTAGCCACAAAGGGTCTGCACAGTGCCAAGGGTTGAGAATAGTTTTAACCACGACTGGAACACATCTTGCATGTAACATTCAATTGCAACAGCAGCAAGGTCCCACTAACTGTACATTGGCAGCAGTGTCATCTTAAGGATTTTTATGGTCCTTGGCAAGACATACTTTGGGGCCCCCGTTTGAAATAATTCATAACGTTACTATCCATTTTTGTGCTAGCATAATGCCCCAAATGTTTAAACTATGTTAAACTGTCATAAACGGAATCACACAAAGCAGCTGACATATGCCTTACTCTAGGCCCAAAAAATCCCGGAGAGTGGGAGGGGCTGAAAGGTGATATATAGCAAAATATCACCTTCTTTAGGAGGGGTCTCTTTAGAGCTGGGGACCCTGGGAGTTGCCCACTTTGCCAATGCCCTAAGACACCTCTGATTGACTGTTTCAGCATGTATATTCCGAAGGCGTAGCCAGCTAGATAGATATTTAGATTGCCACCTTTTGCCAAAAAATCCTCCTGTACTAGAAAAGTGAAATAGGAAATGAAAACAGCCAGGAATCAAGAATCACACTCATTCATTAAAATGTGTACCTAAAGACTGATTTGATTTAAACTTTTGGAGAAGCCAAAGTAAATAGATCATCACGCAATTGCAGTTCCCACCATAATTATGTTTAATTGCCATACGCACTCATAGCTATTAATCTTACACAATTACAGTGAAGGTGGGTCTCCGGTACAAAGTATGTACTAAGAGATTAAGGGGGTCATTCCGACCCTGGCGGTTCAAGACTGCCAGGGCCGGGGGACCACGGAAGTACCGCCAACAGGCTGGCGGTGCTTCCAGGGCCATTCTGACCGCGGCGGTAAAGCCGCGTCAGAAAAGGGGAACCAGCGGTTTCCCGCCGGTTTTCCCCTGGCCCAGGGAATCCTCAATGGCGGCGCTGCTTGCAGCTCCGCCATGGGGATTCCGACCCCCTTCCCGCCACCCTGTTTCTGGCGGTTCTTACCGCCAGGAACAGGATGCCGGGAATGGGCAGTGCAGGGGCACCCTAACAGGGCCCCATGAAGATTTTCACTGTCTGCTTTGCAGACAGTGAAAATCGCGACGGGTGCTACTGCACCCGCACACCCCTGCAACACCGCTGGCTCCATTCGGAGCCGGCTTCTATGTTGCAGGGGCTTTCCCGCTGGGCCGGCGGGCGCCCTTTTGGCGGTCGCCCGCTGGCCCAGCGGGAAAGCCAGAATGGCATCCGCGGTCTTCTGACCGCAGAGCGGCCATTTGGCGGTGACCGCATGGCGGGCAGCGACCGCCGCCCGCCGCGGTCAGAATGACCGCCTAAGTGTCTGCAAATAAATGATACTCTAAATTAAACACAAAATGTATTCCTTTTAGTAGAGAAGAGGAGAAATTGGTGTAGTTGTTGGCCATTGGAATTTGTATATCATGAAGAGCTGAACTGGCTCAGAGCACTTGCACTTGAAACTCTCAGTTCATGCGTGATTTTGAAATGGCAATAAATTGGAAAACAGAGGGAGGAAATCTCTGCTCAGTGTTTCGGGCTTGTGCTATATGCATTCCATGCATTAATTCGAAGCAATATATTTTCAGTGCTTACCTTCATGTTCCCATTTTCCTTTCCCATCAGTTTTTTTCTTCAGTTCTGTAAGTTGTGCAGTTGTATGGATATCTGTCCCCAGATGACTAGGGCAATTTTCCCACCCACAACATTTTGGGCCAGATGTAGCAAATTAAAAATTTGCGAGTTGCAAAGTGCGAGTCCATGCGACTCGCAATTTGCAACTCGCAAATTGGTATGCAGTACGGTGTCTCAGACACCGACTGCAACTCGCTATGGGGTCGCAATGACCCACCTCATCAATATTCATGAGGTGGGTCGCAAATTGCGGCCCCATAGCGAGTATAGGCACTCGCAAACATGGAGGCCTGCTGTAGTCAGCAGACCTCCATGTTCGTGACTGCTTTCAATAAAGCAGTTTTTTTTTTTTAAGTGTAGCCCGTTTTCCTTAAAGGAAAACGAGCTGCACTTTTAAAAAAAACCGAAACTTTTAGTTTCGTTTTTTTTTCAGGGCAGGGAGTGGTCCCTGGGACCACTCCCTGCCCTGAAAAAATATTTTTGGGTCCATTCACAAAGTGGAAGGGGTCCCATGGGGACCCCTTCCAATTTGCGAGTGGGTTACCATCCACTTGAAGTGGATGGTAACTGCGATACGATTTGCGACCGCGTACGCGGTCGCAAATGGTATTGCATACCACTCAGACTCGCAAATAGGAAGGGAACACCCCTTCCTATTTGCAAGTCGGAAATGCATTTTGCGAGTCGGTTCCGACTCGCAAAATGCATTTCTGCATAGGAAACTCCGGTTTGCGACTCGCAAACGGCAAATTTTGCCGTTTGCGAGTCGCAAACTGTTTCCTACATCTGGCCCTTTATCTTTTGTCTCCTAAGCTGCACAGCATGTTTTTCTTTTTCACTCAGTTTGAGAGGAACTACCCCAAGGCCCCCCTAAACTCCAAATTTACATCCTTTTTGTACCCTGACATACTCAATCGGTCCCTCTCCCCCTTAGTCTGAAGAGATTACATCTCGACCAATGCGCCGTAAATCTTGGCTTATGGCAGCAAAAGTTGAGGTGTTCTGGCTGCCTCAAAAAGTTATGTCTACTGTCCCCAGATGTAAATGATTGCCCAGTGAGCTGTAGTAAATGATCCACTTTGGTTATAATTTCTACATGAATCAAAAGGTTTGCAAACCCTTAATAACAGCAATCACACTAATGTTCATGAACTTTGGGATATGTGTGAGGGGAGAGGTGATCATCACAGTATGTCTGTCACTAGGATAAAGAATTCCTGATTGTTAATATTCTTTGGAAACTGAGACTATATGATGCATGATGTATGCTGGTAAAGAAATGAGAAGGACATCTTCCACTTTCCTTGGCACTCTCTGGCTCTGATATTCTGTTTCTGCAGTGCATCCGGGGATCAGAGCAATGCTTATCTACATAACATCCTTAGTGAGTAGTCACACCTGACCTCACTTAAATAATGGATAATCCCCCCTTGTATGATGCAATGTTTGTGATTGGCAGTGGGCTGCTACCTGAATAGCTCACACTTTGAATTTAAGCTGGAATACATTTTCTCTAATTCAAAGAGCTACAGAACAGACTTACACTGATCCTGCTGATGTGGTTCTTGAACATGGACATGATGCTTTGAATTGTCTCGAGGCTAGAACTAGCCTGACACCCTTCTTGTCTGCCGTTCTTTAGCAGTTTAATTTTTCTGCATGGATGTGCCTAGCTAAAGCAAGCATGCCAGTTGTCTTGACCCAGTGCACTAAGAAATACTTCTTACCATTCACTACATCTAAGCTGCAGAAGATCAGACTACCAGTGCAGGTTTGCTGAGTGACGACTTTGCCTGGTGAGAACATTCTCTCCACATGTGTTTGTTTCATCTTTGTGAGGTGCCCACTCTTTTCTATTTGTCATTACAAACTATACTCCATTTGGTGTGACGTTGTGCAATTCAGTGTGCATAGCCCCAGAAGAAATGTTGAAAGCCACATTTGACTGCATCCTGACACTGCCTTGCTTTGTAAAGGTCCAGCACGCAGCTCATTTACTCATTATCCAGACCCAGAGTGCATAGAAGGTCATACAATGCCCTTGTGTGCACCATTTGTGCTTGTGGTGTGCCAATTTCACTGTGGGTCAAACCCCTGTTTTTCTGCATTCAGTACCAATACTTATTCCTCCTGATTGCAATGAGCAATTGACCCGCCACAATTGTGTCATGTAATTCCCTTATTAGAGGCAGTGTGAACCCTTAACCCTAAACTGAGACTAGCCTGGTTTCAACTCATGAGCACAGGCATTGGGGAATTTGTTTTTACTGCATTTTTTGTTGGATTTTCACAGAAGTTATAGTAAAATGTTCCATGCTTTCTTAATTTTCATACCCCTTTTGAACAGTTCATTATCACTAAAATTGCTGCAGGAATAATGTGTTTTGGCAGAAGATTACATTACCAACTATTTTCAAATGCATATGTACAGAACAATAATCGTGATCATCTTGAACATTACGGATACTGAGGCCTATATTTATACTTCTTGACGCAAAACTGCACAAACGCAGTTTTGCGTAAAAAAGTAGAGGGCCGACTTGCTTCATTCCAGGGTGCCAGAGGGGCACCAAATTTATGGAATCCCGCAAGACAGTGCTAAGGGTGGGCTAGCGTCTGGGAAAATGACATTAGCCGAGTGGGGGTGGCAGTACGGGGGAAGGGGGTTTTGCCTCAAAAAATGACGCTAGGCTGGTTAGAGACAAAAAAATGCTGCTAACCAGCCTAGAGTTATTTCCTGACGCAAAACCATCCATACCACATTACTCCTGTCTTATAAAAGAGAGGAGTCATTCCCACCACTCCAATGGCCAGACGAGGGGACAAGGGTTACCTGGGCATGCCATCGCACCCAGTGCTATATGGGGGGGGGGGGCTTTCATGGCACCCAATGACACTTTAAAATATATTTTTTTAATACTTACCGCTACTCAGCCTACTTACCTGGGATGGGGTCCCCCCATCCTCTGGTGTCCCTCTGGTGTGGGTGGGGGTGTTCCTGGGGCTTGTGGTGGGCACCTGTGGGCTCTTTCCATGGTGTTTGATCATGGAAATGGGTCCATATGTCCCCTAACGCATGCTCTGGCCCAGTCGTTAAATAATGGAGTTAAGCAGGCTTAGCGCCATTATTTAGGCCTTCCTCCCCGTGCAGCATTTTTGTATGGGAGGATAAATAAGGCGCTAAGGGCTTTGAGTCATTTTTGGAGGGGAACGCCTACCTTGCATCTCATTGACACAAGGCGGTTTCATGCATCTAAAAAATTACATTAACACCAATATTTTGACGCTAGATGGGTCTAGCATCAAAATATAAATATGGAGTTAAGTTTGCACTGAATTTGCATTAAAAAAAATGACGCAAATTCAGCGCAAACAGAGTATAAATATGCCCCTGAGTATTTTAACTTTTAGCCATCGTTGAAAATGCATGTTTATTTTGTTTACAATATTTACTGGTTTTACTTTTTGATGTGTATATTTATGTGCAATTTTTGAAAGATATTTTATGTTCCAGTCCACAAAGTAAAGTACCTCATAAACACATTTGTAATTATAAAATTGTGCATTAACTGTGTTCTCTACCTCTGACAAAATCATCAGGTTTGCAACTCCTCAATACCCTTTGATGCCAGGCCACCTCCTTCCACTGATTACAAAATGGTAGTCTTTCTGCTTGTAGCTCAAGCTCCTTTCCATTGTCTTCAAGTTAGTCGCTGCAATCTCATCTTCAGGATTTTGGAGGCTCAGGACAGGGAATATTTCTGGGCCCAAGTTCAGAAAAACTTTTAATTTTATTACCCATTTTTATAATTCAAGCCCCATAATGGCAAACAATATTGACTTAAACATTAATTATTGAGATCGCGAAATCGAAGTGAGAATGATAAAAAGTTTGTTTTCACTCGGGATCCTTGGAAGTTGGAGATCTGGGCAAATGTCCACTTTGCTCATGCGTTAAAATGTCTCTGAGTCCATGGTCATTTCCCACTCTCAGGGACAGCTTTTGTTTTCTGCTTACCAAATCTACATTAAATCCACTTGGATTGCCTTAGTGTTCCGAAATCCATAGTGCATAGAGGCCAATAGTAATCATATTACTGGAAATGATTCCCTGTTATTGGACTTTATCTTCAAATCCAATGTAAGTGACAACAGGACCAGCACAATGGTATGGCATGATGGAGACATTACCAAAGATTATTTTTCTGACTAAGTATCTTGTGCCACTTTGGAGGGTGGGGCAGGCACAGTTATGTTGTACTTGTTTAGAAAAGGTGAACTGGCTGGGCATGGTGTGATGGAGGCGTTGCCTCTGACAAAGGTTGTACAATAAGGCATGGCCATCCTATAAATGAGATCCTTTAAATCTAGGTGAGCACTGAACCTTACAGACTTGCAAAGGTGTACCCAAGATATGGCTAGTAATAAGGTACTTTGCTCAGGAGATCAAAGAGGATTCAATTTGTGGTATGCAATCCATCAATAATTATTATTTTGGTAGAATTATTATAATGATTGTTGTTATTAAAATCAATATTATGATTATAATTTGGTTTGACAAACCTAGAGGGCATACAATTTTCACTCACAGTCGCTCTTGGCTCTAAAGTGGGTGCAGTACAGCCATGGACTTTTCAAAGTTCTCAATGGAGCATTACCTGAACTTCTCAGCAGGGCCTCAATAAATATAATGCAACAGAACTGGTATTTCTCTGAAGTCACAAATGTGTTAAATTGAAGAGTGTGCACGTATCAACAGGAATCAGCAAATTTGGCATGATTCAATGATTGTGTCCTCTTCTTAATCACTTGAATTGATCAAAGACATACAACCATTACAGATTACATTGCATATGCGAGCAGAAGACATTCTATTAGGCACTCTTAATATGTCTCTGATTAGGCAGAATCCAGACACTTAGGTTCCTTCTCCACTTGCAGTCTACCTTTGATGCTGGTTGGCACCCTCATGTTACACTGATATGCTAAATGAATAAACCAGATTTGTTGCTGCAAAAAGCACAATCCCTTTGAGTGCACCTGTGAAGTGATTCTTTCCTTAGTTACTGTGCTTTGCAGTGACACCTATAGCACAGGGAAGAACACATTTATCTCTCTCTGAATCAATGAGCACCCTTTGTTGAATATGCTGGAGAGCCTGACATTCCTTACTCCAGTAAGTGTCTCACCCAGCTCACAAGAAAACAGCAATTCACAAATCTGTCGGGGGATTCCTCTACTTCCTCCAGGTCCTCCACTCAGCACTGGGTCTCTCAAAAGGGAACCCAGAATATTCCATGTATTTCACTGTTCACAGGCACACATACACTAAACACATGCATACAACACACACGCACTGAACAGTACTGCATTCTAACGTGATGTACGCCAGGAATGAGTTAAGCACACAACAGTGGAAATTTACACGAGTGAGACTGAAGTTCTCCCTCCAGTGACACAGGAATAAAGGCCTGTCCACTGCGAATGATCACTACATTTATGTTGCCACTGCCAGGCTTGGCAGAAGACTTTCACCACTATGAGGTTAGCGCTTTGGATGTCCCTTCTGACCTGACAAGACCTCAATCCATGAGACAGGCTTATGTAACGGCACACACCCGTAATCTGTGTTCTCTCATGACAACATAAATCAGCACTAGGGGTCTAGACATCATTGTGGCTGAGGCACTCAGGGCAGGGGTACATTTCCATCACCAATCAATGTAAGTCTGAATTATACCTACTGTGCCAGCAGGAATCAGCATAGATTTTTGAGACTCACTGTGGTTGGATCATTTTTGTTACGTTGAGACAGAGTTTCATTGCTTGGTTTTACAATCCAGAAATTTTGAGAACTATTTTTTTAGGGTTCCTGCATAAGCAATATTGCAAATGTCAGATCTCAATGGCATCAAAGCCTTCTCCAGTTCAATTAGATCCATTACGTGGAGCAATGAGAGCATTCTTCTAAGTAGCATGAGGAAGAAATTCTTGTTTTTGACTACGTCAGAGATTTAGGGCCACATCTACGAACATTGGAAATTGCAATTTTCTAATTACAATTCCATGCAAATTGCAATTAGGAAATTTAATTTACAAATATATGAAACTCCATTGCATTTCTTTCATAATTCCCAGTGGGTAGCAAATAGACCTACCTCATTAACATTAATGAGGTAGGACACAATTTGTGACCCACTGGGAATCACAAAAATCAGAGGGATGGTGGCCTGCTTGGGACAGAAGATCACCATGTCTGTGATTGCTTTTGAATAAAGCAATCCTTTTTTTGTTAAACGCAACCTGTTTTCCTTCAAGGAAAATGGGATGCGTTTAAAACCAAGCAATGAAATGTTGCTGTTTCATTTTTTAAGAATAGGCAGTGGTCTGTGGTTCCACTGCCTGCTCTTAGAAAACGTTTTTGCATGCATTCACATAGGAGAAGGGGTCCCTTAGGGACCCATTCCCTTTTGAAAATGGGTTACCACCAATTTGAAATTGGTGGTAACTGCGATTGTTTTGTGACCACATTCACGGTCACAAAACAATCATACATACCACTGTGAGTGGCTATTAGGAAAGGACGCCCTTGGCACGCCTTTTCCTAATAGCGACTTGCAAACCCATTTTGCGATTCATTAAATAGATTACTGAATCACAAATTTGGGTTTGTACATTGGGAAATGCTTTTTCTTGGTCGCAAACAGCCGGATTCTGCAAATTGGGCCATTTGTGACCAAGAAATAGCTACGTACATCTGGCCCTATGTGACTAAAGGATAGCTCACCAATGAGCCATATTCCTAGACTCTTTACTACTTATGTCGGTGGGAGGTGCCTCCTATTTCTAAAGGCCAGGTGAATGGCATACTGCTGTCTAAGAGTTCCAGTTTGGGGAATGGTGCTACCCATATGGTCCCGCTCGTAATCTTCCACCTCTTACCCAACCCCTCTCTCTGATCACAGGTCCATGCAGCATGCTGCAGAAGTGAACGTGGACGTCAGTGCACTGACTCTCACACTAGAGTTTTACAAAGATTTCTTTGAGAATGCAGCCGTATTGTCTTGCTTATAATTAACTTATTGTTGTTCCTCCAATCTTGTGAACAAGACACCCGACACCCAAAGTCACAGTGGACACCTTCCACCTTTTTCAGAACAAGGTCATAGCGATCAAGTATGCTAATGTTGTTTTCTCTCTCCCCTGGTAGCTCACTAATTTTGATTAAAGGAATGTATATTCAGGATCTTGTTATCTTATTGTGTATCTAAAAGGGGGGAAAGTGGAAAAATAATTTTTTTGTACACTACAAAGTGACTGGACCCCTTCAACACCCACAGTAACAGAGTTATTTACATTCATACATTTGTGGATTGTTTTGAAGGATTTACTAGGATGACGTTCTTTATGTCAACTAGCTATAGAGCTCTAGCCAATAATACCTTCTAGGTTTTCTAGAACTGGAATTAAACACAGTCAGCTACTTCCAGTGGTAGAAAGGGTCATACACTGGCAATGCATCAAATAGACAGTGGGGCTCAACGCAAAGCTCTGCATGAAGTAAGAAGGTCAGTAAATTTGAAAGGCACACTAGAAAGTCTTGAAGGAGTGAAGCAATACTCACCCAGAGAATGAGTGGGTGGGGGGGTCAAATAATGCAAGCTATTCAAGATAAGCCAGATCATGATAGAAATGCATGGAAACCAGATTCCCTTCAGGGGTCTTTGCCAGAACCAAGGAATTTTTAAGAGAAAGGCTGGAGTGAACTGGGGATCTGAGCCCATTGGTTCTCAGAGTGAATAGATAGCTGGACAAACCTGTCACCGGGGACAATCTTAAGGCTAATACCTTGTGAATTAAGAGCACTGAGTAATGTACAGACTCTTTAATTTCCATAGCCTTTTGGCTATCAGAAAATCCCAAACCAGCAGACCTATTTCCTCTTTGTATATATAATAAACCCACAAGTATGTGTTCAACAGTTATAAAAGAGGTGGCGTCACCTGTGACAGATGTGGTTAAAAAACCAGGCAAACTCTTTAGCTCAACAATAGTAATGCACATCGATAGAATTCAGAGATCACCGGAGAAGGAAAAAAATTAGGGTGCTTCCAGCAAGGGAAATTGTACCTGCAGATTCTTTAGACGATGTAAGTCAGAAAGATGAATACCCAATGGCAATCAGGGAATTTTTTTGGAGAAGTATTAAGTGAGGTCCAAGAGATGAAGAGATGAACACCGGGTCTCGAGCTGTGAGGACAGACTAGCAGAGACTACTAGGGTGGTCGACAAGTGAGAGAGAAATATAAGACAGCCGTGAAGTAAGAAGAAGGATTTGGAAAACCATTCTAGGAGGGCGAATTTGCAGATAATAGGTATTCCTGAGCATTAAGAGGATGCACAGGTGCAAATGCATATGTTACCAATCTAATAAAGCAACATGTTCTCCCAGGTTGTCCAAAAGACTTAGCTATTGTCCGAGCACTTTGAGTTCCAGTACATGCTCCACCCAATCCTAAATATAAACAGATTTTGAAAGAAGAGATTCAGGAAGGATCAGTTGAAGCTAATAAGGAATCCTATATTAAGACCTTTTCAGATATGACAGTTAAGCCAGCTCATTGCAGGGATTTTAAAACAATGGGCAGGATTTAGAGTGTAACGGATGTGGTGACTCTGTCAGACATGACAGATAGCCCACCCTCTGTATTATTCCATAATAACCTATGGAAATTGCAGTACGGAGGACAGGATATCCGGCATGTTTGTGATGGAGTAACCCATCCACCAAACTCTAATTCAGGCCCTTTGTTAGCTCCCTTTCATTTGGCAGGAACCCAGGCGGCTATTGTACAATCTGCTAAATGGAGAGTCCTGTATACAGGGCATTTTACTCTCTTCCGATCAATGGAAGAAAGGCAAAAATTCCTGGAAGAAATATCACATGGCTCAGAAGGGCCCAAGAAATGACTTTTTGTTTTTTGGTGATAGTTACAGGGGTAGGGGAATCTGCGGTGAGGGATGTTTGAAGATTGGCACAGGAACATGGTACTGTAGTGTGGTTAGTTTTACGTATACTTTACGCATTAGCTTCAGGCTTTAGGCCTTTGTGCACTTTACCCTGAATGTATTTTATTCATTTGCTGACAGCTTAGAGCCTCTGTGCACTTTGCTCTACATGCTTTTTATTAGGCTTCGTACTGTTATTTTTCAAATAGCCAGTTCTACGGTGTTGTTTTTTATTCATATCACACTGTTTTGCCTACTTCAGCACTGGAGTTCTTCATAACATATTCACTCTGTTCTTCAGTCAAGGATACAGTCTGGTACATTGCCGATAGGCGTGGTAGGAGTTTAGATTTGGCATTCCTGCGTAGGGACATTTTGTGATCACGATGACATGTTAGTTATAAAATCACTTCCTTGTCCCAATACATGCAAGAGGGAGATTCCGACCAGAGACCCACAGCTAGACGCTGACTGCCTCGTTGCAGATGCTGAACCAGATCACAGGCCTTTGCTCAGGTATGAGGGCTTATGTCTCCCAGGTGATTCGGAAAGGCAAGCTAGAAGCTTAACATGCTGTGCTCTAAATAGATCAAGCAGAGGGAGAGTAGAAACTGTTAGGAAATATGATAGCTTTGTTCTTATGTTTTACTCTCCTGGTGACTATTTCAATCCTACTATGTTGTATTGTTCTGGTTATTGCAGCTCACGCCTTATTATCTAAAATACAGTCGTTTTATTAAAACATTATATAAAACCTATACTGTCTTTGTCATTTGTATATGAGACCATATTGTAAATGAGAGAGTTGGTTTGGATCTGAGTGACCACGATTTCCCTGAGAAGTTCCAAAGATGTCATGCGCTCGGCTGCCTAATCATTTCTTCCCCGTGGGAGAAATGAGGCACTGCTAGTTAGCCGGAGCAAAAACCGGATTTAGGGTGGCAGAGTTCCTTACACGTGGGTCAGACTCAGTCCCCCACACCGTTATCGATCCTGCTGCCTAGAAATCCAGTAATCTCATTTAGGATAATGAGAGCCCACGCGACATGGCGCCGCCAACGATTGCTCTGGCTCTAATGTTTAGGTCCGACTGACTCTCTCGGTCTCATATATATTTTGACTCCTCGGTTCCGTATGCGGAGACGTCCGTGGGGCTGAGAGTTTCCGCCACCACGGGATAGGTACGTCCTATTGCTTAGTGGTTGGTTGTTCAAGCTTGAACTTTGAAAGGAAAAACCCCGATATTGATGTGCCTTCTCTGACCTAGAGCTATTTTTTGCAAATGGCGAATCCTAATGTAGTGAATATAGCAATCAATATGCGTCACCCGCTTACAGGACATCTGATAGCACATGGACTAACAGTCCAGGGGGGTCCAGTCACTTTTGTGGTGGACGCCCATGCAGCCTATAGGACAGAACTTTTTTATTCTTGGGTCGCATTTCCAGCAGTTGATGGGGGTACAAATACTTTTCACGAATACACTGTTGCGAATGCCCCTGTACAATACAGGGCTTACGCTTATTTGGAGATACCTCTATCTTATCAAAAACACCATAATTGGCTTGATGGCGCCCTCCCACATACAGTAGCACAAGTGAGGTTAGGTCCGTTGAGTAATGATGGTCCGACCTGGCCTTTATTGGCTACTTACACACCATATCCTGCGGTTGCAAATTTGGCAGTGGCTGATGTGCGTCGTTTATATATAGACTTAGCTACAACATACAGAAGACTGGTTCAGTTTGTGATGCATACATTAAATACTAATGCAGCGCATGCTGCTCCGGCGCACCCACAAGCAGTGGTTCCGGGAATCAATCCGGCCACTGTACACTCAGTTATGGGCAAGGTACCGGCTAAACGGGAGGAGACTCCATTTTGGCTGGCGCAAACAATTAATACGCTGGAAGCAGTATTTCCCCATACGGGACCTCAGGATAAACATAGAATTTTGACGATGTGTTTGCCGTATGGGATGGTTCCTCCGGTGGACCTTTGTAATACCTGGGGCACGGTGTTTGCCGCGCTCTACACTACAGCACACGGTACACCGACTTTAGCTAATTTACCGGAAGTGCTTAAACAAATTCAAGATGAATATGGGGCTGCCCCTGCCTTAGATTTGGGCATGCAGTTAATGGGCAATTTTGCTGCGGTTTCTTCTATTATTTTGAGTAATCTCAAGGGAGAGGCAGTAGCACTAGCCGTGCGAATGCGTCTTCGGGATGTTCCGCAGATTAATCAAGAGCGGGAACTTCCGCGAATAATAGCTGAGACATATTCAAGTATTGGTCGCGATAGCCTAGGGGCTAGACCGCAGAAACCCCAATTGCAGGGTAAAAATAATAAAGATAATGCTAAGCAACAGCAACCTGAGGGTACAAAAAAGGGCTGGGAAAAGAAACAGCAAACACCTAAAAAAGATGGGGGACAGTCTCCCCAATCGGAGACCCCGCAGAATAGGTATAATCTCAGGAATAGGGATAATTTGAAGACGCCTGATAGATATCAATATACTGATACACGCCAATCTCGTTCCTTTCAGGACTCCTCAGAGAAGAGAAGTGAGAGAGGTGGGCGGTCAGAGCGGAGGACGGAGTACGTGAAACCGAGACAGGATTCACAACGCTCAGCGGAGGTTTCTGTTAAACAAGAAGAGAAACCGCTGCAACAAAAACAGCAATTTAAAAAGAAAAAAGTGGCAGCAGTCTCAGTTAGACATGCCGCTCAAGAAGAGAGTTCTCTTGACGAACAAGACATGGGCGTTAGCACTGTTAGACAGCGCGGCAGAGGTCACAATAGTTCGCCGGAGTCTTCTAAAGCATCTGGAGGTGAAAGCAACTGATGACTTCATACAAGTTGAAACGGCGGACATGCGAGTCTCTGATCCTGATAGAGTATATCAAGTGACTCTACGATTAGAAGGGGACATTGACGGCATTGTACACGCCATCTTTTGGGACCATGTGGTAAAATCATATGATGTTCTGTTGGCCGAACAGGATTGGCCACCTGACTTTGTTCGCGACTGTCCGGTTGGGGAGGATGTTATAGTACCTTCCTTCTCACCACTTGTTCCGAGAGAGCTGGCGGAGTCCTATGGTAAAACATGGGCTCTAGCACAGGCTCCCGCCCTATATAGAAATAATGTGGGGTGGGATAGACAATCACCTTATCATGTAATTCCAATAAAGGGCACACCTCAGCCACAGCCGCAGTATCCTATTAAATTTGAGGCAAGGGCATCGGTTCGGAAAATTCTTACACAATTGGAGTACCAGGGTGTAATTGAGCCCTGTGTCTCGCCGATGAATAATCCCTTATTTCCGGTTGCTAAACCGGACCATTCATATAGGATAGTGGTGGATTACAGACATTTGAATAGTCACACACGCACATATGCAATACAGAATTCACATAGCGCAGCGCTTATGAACAATATAGTGTGTAAGAAATACAAAACAACGTTGGATATCTCGAATGGATTTTTCTGCCAAAATATAGCGCCCGAAAGTCGGGACTATACAAGTTTCAGTGCGTTTGGCTCTCAGAAATTTTTTTGTCGTTTGCCTCAGGGGTATAAGAATAGCCCAGGACTGTTTTCGGCTCGTGTGACTGAAATGCTGCACAAGTTGGACCCTGAAGCGTTATCATATGTTGATGACATATATCTGACAGACAATGAGATTCTGCAACATCTAAGGCGCGTATCGCGCATTGTTGTGGGGTTTGCTGACATTGGCTATAAGTTTAATTTTAAGAAATCAAAGATTGCCTTCCTCAGCGTCATTTTCCTGGGATATGAGTTGTCGAGTGAGGGCAAGAGCCTAGCGCCACATTTTTTGGAGAAATGTGCTTTATTGCAGCCTCCTAATACGGTTCGGAAGCTCCAGTCATTGTTGGGGTTTCTGAATTTTGGCAGAACTTACATTCCTGATTGTGCTACGCGTATAAAACCCTTATACGAACTGATTCGCCCGAATTTTTCGAGTAGGTTTTGGACGATTGAGCATACACACATACTGCGAGAGTTACAGACTGATCTCTTAGCAGTTAAACACTTACATACACGGGACAATAAGACACATTTAGTCATCAGGGTGATACCTGGGGCTGTTTGGTTTACGTATGTCACCTTTAATGAGGGTGAGACAGTCCCGATTGCATACAAGTCCCACTTGTATTCTGCTGCAGAACAACGATTTGCACAGACTGAGAAAATACTCACTGCAATACAGATGGCTGTGATTAAAGAAAGACCGCTTGCCCAGGGCCAACGCATCATTGTCGTTTCCCCGATTCCGGCCTTAGAGGCTGTTACAAAAGCGAGTGTTCCTAATTCGAAAGCTTTACACCCGCGATGGATACAATGGGCTACGTCTTTGACAGCCACTGATGTAGATTACATATTTGACCCTAAACTGCAGACTCAAGAATTTCTTCAATATGAAATAGAGTACCCAGTTCCTGCTGGCACATTGCCTATTGACCAATATCAAGTGGTCATGTATACCGATGGCTCTGCGCAACCAGCGGTTGGGACTAAACAACAGTATTCTGCTGCATGTGCGGTGGTGAGCGGCACTATGGAGGGGGAAGTGTTCTGCCCCCGACATACTTATACTAAAACCTTGGGAGATTGCACGGCGCAGCTGGCTGAGCTCAAAGCTCTATTGTTAGCGTTGGAGCACGCGGATCCGGCGATTTTGACCTTGCTGGTCTGTGACTCCTACTACTGTGTTCAGTCTTTCAATTAATATCTGCACTATTGGAAGTTGAATGGGTTCAGAGATTCTAAAGGCAACACCATTAAACATAAATTGTTGTGGGGTAAGGTTGCGGATCTGAAAGAAACGCTTCCTAAGGTCCATGTTGTGCATACACTTGGACACCAGCGCATTGGAATACACGTTGCTGGGAATACTTTGGCTGATGAAGCCGCAAAGTCGGCAGTGGCTGTTGCCACTGTGGCCGCAGTGACTCGTTCGAGTTCCAAACCAGACACAGAGATTTCGGCTGCCATAAAAGCTACGGCTGATGGCACGCCGTTTCCTAAAGGATTTCCTTCTAAATATAGTTACTGCTTGAGTAGTGCGCTAAATGCTGTTGTTAATATTCCAGGCATTGGTGTACGTGAACTTCCCAATAAAATTGAGAGACCTCGATTAATTTCTGCAGCACATGAGGGGGTGGCATCTGCACATGCTGGTGTGGCTGCCACGATTTCACTTTTACAGGCTCGTTACTGGTGGCCTGGTCTCTATAAAGAGACGAAGCAGTATGTCCTTTGTTGTGACGTCTGTCAACAAATTAAAGCATCGTCGGCTAGACCCCCGCAGCAGACGCCCCTTCTGATTTCAAACAAACCGTTACAGTGTGTGTACTTGGATCATTGTGGTCCGCTGACACCAGATAGTGCATACAAATATATATTGGTTGCTGTAGATTCGTGCTCCAGATTTGTGTGGGTATGGCCTCAACGCTCGGCTGACGCTCGGACTGTTATTAAAGATTTGCGCATCTTTGTCGATACATTTGCAGTTGCGGCTTTTCATTCGGACCAGGGCCCTGCTTTCGCCTCTAAGGCATTCAGGGACACCATGGCTTTGTTGGGGGTCCAACTCCAATTCTCGTCTCCATTTCATCCTGAGGGAAATTCTGTCGTGGAGCGTTTAAATCGTGATTTAAAGCAATCCTTAACGGCCAGGGTTATAGGTACGGGTCGTAGTTGGCTAGCCCACCTATATGGAGTACAGAGAGCACTTAATAACTTGCCTAGACGGTCACTGGGGGGTCGTACTTCATATGAGTGCCTGTTTGGAACACAAATGTATGTTCCCGATCTAGATGGTCCTGGTGTGGAGGCGGCAGTTACGCCCTTTGACATAAATGATCGTGTCACTGTTTTGCAGGCTTTACAACAATTTCGTGAAGATAACTCTTCTGCAAGTGCTGCCTCCTCAGGAATTAAGGATGAGCCAGTAACACCTACTGGTTGGACACCCAGGATTGGGGATCTAGTGCGTGAAAAGGTCGCAGTAAAGAAAGAATTTGGTCCTTCTAATCGAGCACCTGTCCCTGTGTTAGGGGTGAGCGGCACGAGAACTGTGATTTTACTGCCGCTGCAAGGGGCCAAAGGAAATCGCTTTGTTTCTATTGATAATGTCAAGTTACAACATGTGGCCGATTCTGCACAGCAGGCCAAGAGGGACACCCAGTAGTTCCGGCATCCCTCTCACTACTGGGGAGGAAGTCCCGCTGCAGGTGATTTACACCGACGCTGTTTCCTCTCCGAGCTTGGGGAGGGTGGAAGATGATCTTGCGATTGTTCCACAGACAACGATTATTGTGGAATCTTTTCATCAAGTTGCTGTACGTTCTACTGATGTTTCTGAACATGTGGTTTATAGCGTGCCTAGGAGAGAGCCTCCATCTGCTTCTTTGTTCACAATTGCACCTTTTGCAAGAACTGCCTCTGGCTGCTTCAACGACGCTGATGAAGCAGTGTCCAGCTCCTCGTCCTCAATGTCTTCTGTCCGAGGTCCACGTAAGCTGCTGAGTTGGCTTAAACGTACATATTTTGTTTTTCCTTGGAACTATTTGTGGCTTTTTATGGCTGTAATGACTCTTTTTTTATGGTTGGGATTTGTGGTTACTTTTTTTCTAGTTACATGGTCATTTTCTTCCTGATCGATCTGACATTGAGCACGTGGAGACTGTGTTGAGACCACATTTTTCGTCTCATATGGTTCGAAGAGACTTGTCCAATGTGAACATTTCTGCGATACCGATTCCGGATGGGATTGTATGGGATAAAGTAATGTTTGATATATATGGTCCCACTGAATTGATTCAAATACCGTATGTCCTCAAGTTATCAATGAATGATATTGTTATACCAGGCATTGTTTCTGATGCTGGGATGTGAAGACAGTAGATTCTATGCTAACAGATTTGCAATATTATACTGTCTATGACGATGAAGATGCTTACTAATTTAGAGATAATCATGGTGACATGTTTTGCTACAACTATTATGGACACCACTTTATTCATAAAGCTAGTAGCCCTAAGTCCATATTTAATTATGTGCAATGGGAACATTGCTCGACTCCTCCACAAGGGAGTTCAAAAACGTATTATGATAAATTTGCATATTTTTCTGGGCATGATCAGCGGAATGCTAACTCTTACTATTTTAAAGTTGCACCGTATTCTAATAACCAAATTTTATTGACCGATACTAAATTACTATATTCAAATTTGTTTGTATCTAAACTTTCGGTCGAGGGATATGAATACTGGTTAAAGACTGTTGACTTGAAAAGTGTTTGGGGTACGAAAAATTGGCAGATGCAAGGCAGGGATACATTATTTAGAGCATGTCTTATCCCTGTGCAGATGATTTTCCTCAATGACATGGTACAACAGACTAGCTGTTTGGGCTTGGCGACGATTAGAGAGTTGACTTTGCCTAGTATACCTGTCCCTTCCAAATTAAACAACTGGCAGCACTATGTGAATGCTACTTTTAGTGAATTTACGCATTGGGTCCAGAATGGTACGCTTAACACTTCATCGTTACATACGGGCGGGTGGTTATTATGGCCTGTAGACACTAATCAGTATCATCAACGTTTTGTCACCTCTTCAGGGGGGTTCAGGACTAGTAGGGCAGACCCTTATTACATTTCACCAGAACATGCTGATATTATAACTACGTACAGCGTGGGGAAGCTTTGTCAACAATGGTTGAAGTCATCCACGCTGGATGCAGTTAAGTCACATCTCAAGTTACTGTCTAATGGTACTGATTTACAAGATTTTTTGTCAGGTCCCAAGGTACCACGGAAGAAAAGGTTTTTATATGAAGTTTATAATGAGATTTGGAAACTTTCACAACAGGAGGCTGCTGCCCGGTTGAGGCAGATTGATCAGGAAAATCTGCTGCAGACTTTGTCTGTTGTTGATAATGGCATGCATTCCCTTTCTGACCGTGTTTACACGATTGACAGCATTGTTTCCTCTGCTATTGACATTATTAAATCAGACATGTCTTCTTTATATCATGGGCAGAGTCAGACACGGTCCATCATGCAGCTGGGTTGGACTCTTCAGACCTTGAAGGCGGGTCGGGTTCCATGGCAGCACATTCGTGCCAGAGAGATCTTTATCTCCTTTAATTTGACTCGTCAACAACAGTTGATGGCTAAAAAGGAAGCGACATATGTTATGTTGAATATTGAGAAATTGGAGAAACTGCCTTTCATGGTGGCTGAGGTTCCGTCAGCTGAGTGGTTGATTCATGGGGTTATTAATTTACCTATCTCCACTCTGCAATTTACTTCTTGTTTGAAGCATATTCCGGTGGGTAGATATGAACTATTGTGAGACAGTTACATACATGAGGTGTGGGAGCTTCCCTTTCAATACAGATGTGTTAATGGTTTGAGGGAGGTTTTTCTTAGCAGTAGCGAATGCGAAGCTTCTGTCAGCCATTCCATGGTTTGTAAACAGCTGTCCTTGCACGGAGCGTGTAACGCTTCGATTGCTAACTTAGCTTGTTATTTCAAGGGTGTTCCAGTCCCAGTTATTAAAAACACTTTCCAGGTGCTTTCTAACGGCAGTTACGTTGTTCTTAACAGCGAACGCGGCTGTGGCATCCGTGCCGGAATAGTTTACGTTGGCGTTGTCAACAAGGCCGTTACGTGCTGCGGGAATGTGTTGTTTCCCCCCACTCAAATTAGGGAGGTAGCGGACATCTGGCCTCATATTGCTACTTCCAAGGTTGATTTCAACAAGTTGAGTGTGCTGAAAGCTTTATTGTTTCAAAAGCATGTGGCCCTTACATCTGCTAGCGAGACCTACGGACTTCAGGTGGCAAGGTCATCGGCGGAGATACAGTCCCTTTTGAATACTAACTTTCCAAGTCACTTCGGTGAACTTGTGGGACGTATATTTAATGCATCCAGCACTGCTGGTATTGCTCATTTTTTCAAAGCCGTTGGTGTTGGTTTCGCTCACACCTTCTCTTCCATATTCGGTTTGATACCTTCGGCTATACACTCTATTTTCGGAAGCATTTTTGGGGGTTTCCCGATTACTTTGGCTTTATTGGCTGGAGTCTTGCTATTGTTGCTCTTTTTTCGCAATGGCTGTCCCGCCACGACGAGATCCTATATTGCTGCTCCCGTCAGCGCAGCTGTGTCGTGAACGCATGATGCAGCATTTTGGAGCTACACTCCTGGGCCATTTGGAGTGTGACTGGTCTCTGTCATTCAGACCGGTTTTGGATTGTGTGCAACCCGTGTTTCGGTGCCTTTGGTGCTCATTTTAACATGCACTGGCTTTCTGTCTCTCACTTAGCCCCAGTGCTCGATCCTGATCTGTTGATGTTCCCGATTAGGGCTCATTCCCAGACTTGTGCACTGCGGTTGCGTTTGCTTCATGAGGCGGTTTATGAGATTCCCTTCCTGGAGGAGGATGGTATTGTCTCTTTCATTGGCCCTGCACGGGGTGCCGCCCTGAATGGTTTTGGGGCTTTGGAACACACCTGCTCCGTATTACTTTGTGGCATGGATCTTCCGATATTAACATATATCGAAGTGGAGGAGCTCCTACGTTCTATTGCTTCTGTCTGACAATTGGATTTTTTTTCCTTCGGCAAAATTGACACTATATTGAATTTGGCCTTATCGTCACATGTTTCCTAAATTTATGACTTTGTTGTCTTCTTACCTTGTCGAAATATATTGTTTATGTTTGGGGCATGTTTTTATGTTATTGGAACCACTTGCTACCGACAAGGGGAGGGTGTAGTGTGGTTAGTTTTACGTATACTTTACGCATTAGCTTCAGGCTTTAGGCCTTTGTGCACTTTGCCCTGAATGTATTTTATTCATTTGCTGACAGCTTAGAGCCTCTGTGCACTTTGCTCTACATGCTTTTTATTAGGCTTCGTACTGTTATTTTTCAAATAGCCAGTTCTACGGTGTTGTTTTTTATTCATATCACACTGTTTTGCCTACTTCAGCACTGGAGTTCTTCATAACATATTCACTCTGTTTTTCAGTCAATGATACAGTCTGGTACATTGCCGATAGACGTGGTAGGAGTTTAGATTTGGCATTCCTGCGTAGGGACATTTTGTGATCACGATGACATGTTATTTATAAAATCACTTCCTTGTCCCAATACTTGCAAGAGGGAGATTCCGACCAGAGACCCACAGCTAGACGCTGACTGCCTCGCTGCAGATGCTGAACCAGATCACAGGCCTTTGCTCAGGTATGAGGGCTTATGTCTCCCCGGTGATTCGGAAAGGCAAGCTAGAAGCTTAACATGCTGTGCTCTAAATAGATCAAGCAGAGGGATAGTAGAAACTGTTAGGAAATATGATAGCTTTGTTCTTATGTTTTACTCTCCTGGTGACTATTTCAATCCTACTATGTTGTATTGTTCTGGTTATTGCGGCTCACGCCTTATTATCTAAAATACAGTTGTTTTACTAAAACATTATATAAAACCTATACTGTCTTTGTCATTTGTATATGAGACCATATTGTAAATGAGAGAGTTGGTTTGGATCTGAGTGACCACGATTTCCCTGAGAAGTTCCAAAGATGTCATGCACTCGGCTGCCTAATCATTTCTTCCCCGTGGGAGAAATGAGGCACTGCTAGTTAGCCGGAGCAAAAACCAGATTTAGGGTGACAGAGTTCCTTACACGTGGGTCAGACTCAGTCCCCCACACCGTTATCGATCCTGCTGCCTAGAAATCCAGTAGTCTCATTTAGGATAATGAGAGTCCATGCGACAGTACTAGCAAAGAAAAAAATGAGCTCAAACTCAGGGTCACAGCGGAGTCGATCTCAGTGTGGGGAAGGTTTTCAGGTTGGGTTGGGTGAGGAAAAGGTTTGGGGTACGGCATTTAAAAAAATTTAAGATTTTACATTATTGTTAGAAGGTGATCAAATCATAGGATACTTTTCACCATTTCTTTGGTTATGTTCTACACAGTCCCTTGGTATAACATATGAACTCTAATTAATTAATTAATCCTTATTTTTGGAGAAATATATCCTGGTGGGGTGCACAGTTATAGTAAAGGTTGTCCCAGACCTAATTGAACTTGCCGGTTATGGCCACCACTTATGCACTTAGATTCACACTTTTGCACTCTTGCTCTTTTGCTCTTTCTTATATTAATGGGCATATGCCATTTGGCATGGTTTTCTAATTTAACTAGTGATAATTTGGCGTGTATTTTTGTGGCAGGGCAATACTGCAGCACTGTAGCACATACGCTCTTTCTTTGTAGGTCATACTTCACACATGGATCTCTAGCTATGGTACGCTTGTGTTTTGGAAGTTATGTTTTAGAGAATATTGGGTGTAGATATAGGAAATATGTCATGCAAGATACATGGGAAGTCTTAAACTGTAAAATGTTGTAATGAGTGATACAATTGAAATAACCTCTTAAAATGTATATAGTTTAATGTCAATGGGTTAAATAATTCTCTTAAAGCTAAAGCTATTGCGACCTGGGTTAAAAGTAATTCCGTGACTTAGGGCCCGATATAGAACTTGGCAGAGGGGAATACTCTGTCACAAACATGATGGATATGCTGTCCACTGTATTATGACCCCATTATGTCCTATGGGGATCGTAATACGGTGGACTGGATATCTGTCACATTTGTGATGGAGTATTCCATCCACCAAGTTCTAAATCAGGCCCTATGTCCTGCTTCAAGAAACTCATATAAAGCAAGATAAAAACAAGCCTTTGCCATGTTCCAGAATGGGGCAGATTTTATAAGCATGTTATGCGCCGAAGCGTCAAAAAGAGGCGTGGCAATTTTTGTCAATAAACAACTGAGAAGGAAAGTTTGCTTCTTTCGGACTGATGAAGAGGGGAGCTGGGCATAAGTTCATGGGCAGATAGACAGAGTTAGAGTGACATTCGCAATGATATACGCTCCCATGGAAGATAATTCTGGCCCATTGGCGGAATTATTTCAATCTATTATGCTCCTTTCGGGTAAACTGACTTTAGGTGGAGATTTCAATTTATTCCAAACCTCAGGTCTAGACTCATAAACAGTCACACGGAAACAAAAAAACTGCCAGATTATTTCAGGATTATCAGCCTAGCTTAAACTTAATTGATCCATGGAGGAACAGGTTCCCAACATGATGAAAATATACTTGCATGTCAAAAAACAATTCACATCTCCTTCAGCGGGGCGACCCAGCATGCTGAAGCCGGACGGTGATTCAACTTCAATGGTTGCTGCTTCAACAGCAGCCCCACTCTCTGACAGTTCTCCAGGCAGAAAGTTGGCAAACAGTTTTTTTTAAATCCCAGATCTTGCAGCTTGGGGACAGAAGGACTACACTCTAACACCATCCAAGGCTCCAGGACCTTGGGGGGCAGTACTTGGGTGTTAGGAGTCACTGCAGCCGAAGCTAGCAGCAATGTCCGTGGATGGGCCAGCCTGTACTGGTCAGCTGAGCAGTTGCAGGGAAGCTTGTTGTGTCCCTTACTCAAACTGGAGGTCAGCCAATTGACCCTTGGAGTCATTCCTGCAGCCCTGGGTTCAAGGCAAACAGGTCCAGTCTTGCTTCAGGTTGTAGACAGCAGGACAGTCCTTCTTCTTCTCAGGTCTATGAGGGCTCTGAGGAGAAGAGCCAGTCCCAGTCAGTGGGTGGAGGGCAAGCCTTTGTCCACCCATAAAACCAATATTAGTTACTTCCTCTACCCCACTGGGTTTGGTGCCCTAGGTGTGCCTTCTTCTGCCAGTGACAAGGTAAGAACTCTTTGAAGCCCAGGAAGGGGTTGGGACCAGCCCCCTGGACATCTTGTGAAGGTAGGAGGCCACCTCCCCACTCACAGGGCCCTTTGTCCACTGTATGGAGCAAAATACATTTCATCAGAGGTGGTCCATCAATGGTCAGGTGACCGCTGGACACTGGCAGCAAAGCCTTTTGATTTTAGGCAAAAAATGACAACTTTCTAAAAGTTTCATTTTCAAAATAATAATCTAAAATCTGAGTTGACCATTAAAGTGGATTTTAAATGACTGTTAGCATGCGTCCTTGATCCACTGTGTTTAGCTACTTTCAAATTGGATTTAATATACCTATTAAAGGTAATAGTGTAAGCTAGTGTTAACTATGGGAGAGCCATCCTTGCAACAAAGGTAAACTTTGCATGTGTTTCACTGCAGGACATGTAAAGCAATAAACATGCTTGTCCTCCTATTCAAATCCCAAGCACCCCACCCTATGGTCATTTAGGGCCTACCTTGGGCTTGGGGTGACTTATAAGTATTAAAAATGATGGTCTAGGCCTGGCAAACTGTCTATTTATCCAGACTAAAATGACAGTTCAAAACCGCACACCCAGATTGCAATGGCAGGCCTGAAGGCATGTTTCACACTGCTACTTTAGTGGGCGGCACAATGTGTGCTGCAGCAGACTATTAGCAATTAACTGACGGGGCATGAGTACATTGAGTACCATAATGTAGGGACTTATAAATAAATTTAATGTGCCAATTAGGGGTATGACAATGTTACAATTTTTAAGAGGGAGAGCACAAGCACTTGACCAGGTTAGCAGGAGTGTTGTGAACAGTCCAAGCACCAACAAAAACGGGATAGAAAGTTAGGCTACGTTTACCAACAAAATCCTACGGCTACAAAAGTGAAATAGGAGATGAAAATTGTGAGTAATCAGCGACCACCACGAATAAGAAAAAAACATCCCTTACCTGTAGGTTTGATTACAATCTGTACAAAATGTAAAGAAAATAGATTATGCTGCAATTGCAATTTCCACAGTAGTTATGTTTAGTTGCTATACACTTTCATAGCTATTAATCTTGCAGAATTCCACTGCAGATGTATTTCCAGGAGAAAGGGTTTTCTAACACAGTAAGTGCCTCCATTTCAGTGGTACTCAAACTGCAACACAAAAATGTGTTTTCTTTTCAGTATAATATAAATATATAGCGGTCAGTGGGTCTTATCCATTGATCTGTTATACTGTCATTCACATGTTTCTTCCTCCCACAGTACCATAGAGCATAGCGCAATGTGTCAGCCCACTTTTCCCATTGGTTGCCTTCACTTTGAGTGATTGCATCACTTTTTTCACATTGTTTACATCTGCCTGAAAATAGTTCCTTTCTCTTCCGTGACAGAAATAGTTTAAATGTGTGCATTGTCATCATAGGAATCTGCAGAACTTTTTTCGGGGGGGAGGGTGGTCATCGGTGTCCCGGACTGTTTTTTGGTAGGTTCTGTGGATGTACGTAGTGTTATGCTGCACTGTGAGCCTTCACACCAGGCTGCGCCACCCCTTCCTCCCCTTGCAGAAACCCATTGTTGTTATTTTATTGTGAAAGTAACTTTATAGTTCAAATGTTTACTTGCCTACAATTAGCGTGCCCCCTTATATGACAACTTATTTTTATATCTTCTTTAAAGTTGTTGAAACAAAGTTTGTAAGTGACATTGTAGAAATGCGGCTGCCTGATATTCGACTTCTTGATTAGGTGGTGATTTATTCAATACATAGCACAACTTAAAGGCTTGTTTTTTTTAAAAATAAATAATTAGTTGAACTGCTGCATGAGTTTACTTTTAAATGTTATACTCTTATTTTAACAATTTGGCAACCAGGAGCACATGCAGTTGCATGCTTCTCTTTGATGGCAGTTCATAGCTCACTGTGCTAGATTATGATTGTAAATTGTGAACTGCACAATAACAAAAAGATCTCTGTGACAAAAAATATCCCACTGAGCTATGCACATAAAATACTTTTCTGTAATCTTCATAGTACACGTCCTTTGTAGAAGGCAGATTAGCCCTCTGCTCTACCTCAGAGCAGTCAAAACTGCCACTAGACAAAACTCTGATCCCTCTGTAGCTGGTACATTAATCACCAGAATTATGTTGACACTTTTATTGTTGCCTGAAAACTGTTGGATATACAAGGAACTCTGAAGTGCTTTTAAAACTGCTCCACTGATACTAAATCGCCCCCCCCCACCACGGGTAACAAAAGAGGCCCCCACCCTCCCATCCTCCCAGGTAAACACCCGACGTTCGGTCCAGCCAGTCCATCCTTGACTATAAAGTGACACTATACTCAACCTGAGCATCAGGTTGGGTTTAATGACAAGATTAATTTTATACCTTACAGTATCCATTCAATGTAGTCCCATCCAGAAGTTAGCCAGGCTGGGGTGTCACCCAGTAAACCTGTACTAGTCAATCAGTCTACTAACTTTTTTGCAGCAAAATGACAATTTGGGGAGCGTTGCTGCTGAGACATACAAGAAATTTATGTTTAGCTAAAAAATATACAGCTCCCTGCCATTGGGCTCCATAGTTCTTCCTCAGAGGAGACTTACATATACTTTTAAGGTAAGGGTTGGCTTTGCCATTGGTTTCAATGGCAAAGTCAAACTGTCAGTGCAAACAGTGCCCTTCCAGTCTGAAGTGGCAGGCTGGGAGGCATTTTGTTCTTTGTCACACACAGAGTGACACAATCAGTGCTGCAGCCCTGGGTGGACACTGTGCCTCACATGCCCTTGGTACCTGGGTGCCATAAATTAGGGACTTATAATAAGCCAGTACTTGCCAATTTTATTTACACTTTGGGAGGGAGTAGAACACTTACATTAAGGTCTGGTTAGAAGGCCTCAATGTAGTCTCAGGGTCGAAAAACCAGCAGCACCAGTCCAAAAATGTGAGAGTGAACATATAAAAAGAGGCAGTTTCTTACATGGATATAACTAGATAACTAACTGCTACATCTGCTGCAGATTCATCAAACAGTGCCAGAGATATAAGCAAATAAATAGTAATAATCATCTCCGCAACCCAAGCATCCTTCCACCATGGTGCAAGGGTGCCTGCATTGGTGCTAGGCAGCAATTTGTGCACCAGCACAGCGGGAGAGGACAGAACTTTGATAGATACTTTGTAGATACAGCGCATTTCTGCTCTTTCCTGGTGCTGCACCGCCCTGTACCACAGGCCTCGTAAATGAGGCCCTAAGAGTCTGTCAGATTTAATGCGTGTTTGTAAAACAATGCTTAAGTTATAAACAAATCAACAAATGGGTTTTCAAATCCCAAGATATACAAAAGTGTTAACCCTTCGGTTACCATTCATCATATTTTCTAGTGCTAATATATAGAAAACCAATGAATTAATTTAGAATCAACAGCAAAATGTAAGCTTTCTGAATGAAGTTATACTGTCATGCTGTTTCCATGGGAGATAAAATGGGAAAACACATCTTTTGTGCCCCATACTTTAACTTTTCTTCCCAGCACAGAAGTGCATGAAAATTTGTATGATGAACCTTGGTAACATACGCTAAGCAAGTGGGAAATTTGGTTCAGATCTGTACTCATGAGGCAAAGATAAATCAAAAAGGCCTTTTCAGTGAAAAGTGCGGCTGAACCACACCTACACAGTGGCCACTCTGACTCATTAGCAAGGCAACAATAGCATCTCACTAGTTATGGCTGAGTTAGTGTTTTCCAATGAAAACACATTTTTTGTGTTCTTAATAGTTTAGTACCACTCAACGTATTTCCACAAAACTTATAAAAAATAAAAGTATGTTACATGCTCTATGGGATTTTATTACAAGTTGCATGTTGATCCATTAAGCGAGGGCCAAAAAAATAGGACTGAAGGTCAAAGGTGCCATTTCAATTTTTTTTTCCCATAGGATTTATTGGTCCAAAATACAGAAAAGGCAGATGAACGGAACAACACTAAATTTGTTGTGAAGGCAAGTTTTACTAAAGTAAGTGCCTTTTTATGGTTTGGTGTAAATTCATTCAGTATTTTTTGAGACATTACTGATTAAATGGTCATCGGATTGGATATGAAGAGGTTTATCTTTAGACTTATCTGGACTGTTAATTCACAGATCTCTGTGGATCCAAATACTAAAAACAATACTCAAATCTAATTGAATGAAGGAGCTTTATCTCCCATCAATCATTTTAGGTTCTTGGACCCAGAGTCGAAGCTGTGATACTGAGACAATCCATTTGGCTGGTTGGAGCACCAGGGAAAATGTTTGGGGCCACCAGTAAAGGATGTGGGGTTTTGATCCCTGAGTACTGAAAATAAAAAGTAAAATGGCATATGCAGGAGCAGGTAGAGCAATCTGGACCCTATGTCTCATGTGGGATGGCGCAGGTGGATCCTCTACCTGTTTAGATTGAAAACAAATGATTTTGCATGTGGGTTTGTGGTTTCAGTGGTTGGACTTGCAGTTCCCTACATAGGTTAAGAAATACCAAGGATTACTAATTTTGATTCCACATCAAGACTCTCTCTCTCTTCTTTTTAAACTCTTTATCTCATTATGTTACTCTTGCTTGTTCTTTTTAATCCCTGCCTTCTCCTTTTGTTACTGTCTTTTAATTTTTAATTCATCCCACCTTTTTCTCTTTTGTACTTCTCTCTCTCTCACTTACTCTAGGTCAGAGACTGATGATGAAAAATAAATCCCAGTCTAGAATACCTTGACCTGTCTGCACGAATTAAGCACTAGTGAGAGGAAATCCAGCTAGGAAGATAGTGGAAGGTCACCTTTCTGAATGACTGCCTGAGTTAAACCATAAACCAAAGAGTATAGGTTAGCCAGTCAAATGATCTACAGAGAAATGAAGAACACTAGCAAAGTCACAGTGAATCAACACACTCATAGAAAGTACCCCTCTTCGTTTTGTTCGTAATCTTTGGTGAGGAAATGGCACCTAAAGAACATAAAAGAGGTGTCCTAGAGGAATGTGGCAGAAAACAGAAATGAAGAATTTTGCATTGTGTTTCACAGAAATGCCTTATTCACACTTGCACCCCACAAAAAATCAAAATGGAACTTCATGTCTGCCAGGCTCTATCCCCTCCAACATACTTTATAGTATCAAGACAAGCAAATCAGTAATATTTGTATTGTTCTTTATTCTAGTTATTAGGGCAGGAGTCAAAAACTTTGAGGAATCCTTGGAGATTATGAAGAAAGAACGCTGACAAGGGAGCATAGGCTTGGCTTTACAGGAGATACACTTAATCATAAACAATGTACAAGAAACATAAAAACATTGAAATAATATGTTGTATATAAAGGCTTCTAATCAAGATCTATATACAAAATGCTACAGAAAATATCCAAATATATTAGGAACACATTTGATTTGGCAAAGTCCTTCGCCTGAGCGCATACCTCAAGAACTGAAGAACAGATAAATCTAAATCTGTTACTCTTTATATACAGCACATATATGCAAGTGCAGTCTCTTTTCATAACCAAAGTTGTATGCCCCTGTGGATATTATTGACCTGTGAGTCATATGGGCTTCTGGCAATATAGAGGTATGATCTACACTGAAAAGTAGCCTGATAGTGAGAATAAAATGTAGTTTTGCATGAACTGGCATGATTTATGCATGACCAACAGTATACGAGGAAAGCCTCTCCATATGAATAGGACCTATTCCCCAAGTAGGCACTGTACATCACAACACCACTCATATTGCCCAGCAGATCATTGGAGTACAAGATACCTGGACATGATCTTTTAATTCCTACAGAAGTGACAAACCTCAATCTTTGGACTTAAATGCCAAATAACAATCCTTACCAATAACATTTCAGACAGACAGAAGTAGCAGTAAGAGTGAAAACAAAATCCACCGCAGGAAGTGGCACTTCATGGTGGATCACTCTGAACAAATGTAAGTTGTTGCACATGTTCCTTAAACATGTGTTTCTTTCAAAGACAATCTAATAAACACCAGATTGGTCCTTAGCCATACTATCTACTTCCATGGCATGATTACAATTATCTGATTGTGATATTAAACCTGCTTTAATCTAGTAAATTGCGTATTCTGAGACAAAAAATCACCCACAAAATTGTTAAAACCAAAGGAAGTAAGGAAAAGTATCCGTAAATCGAAAAGTACTACTAGGGGCCAAGACTGGGGCAACAACCCACAGATCATTCCGGTGAATGGCTGCTAGGCAATGGCCAAGAGATGTCATAATCCCTATGGAAGATGTGCCTGATCTCACACGATGCCGAAAACTCTAGTTTCAGACCCTCCTTAACTCCACAAAACCCACAAACCAATTTCAATAGGGAAATCCTGGTTCACATTCATTATCTTGAACTGAGCAGCAACACAATTCTCCGAGAAATATGGCTGTGGAAAAAGCAATTGATTATACAGTTGAAATATGAAATGTCAGAAAAGCGGACTAATGGATAATAGACTAATAAGTTATCTTAGAAACAAATCCTCAGAAGGAAAAATTGGTGAAATAGTTCAATGCTAGCCAACGTGGAGGTCAGAGAACCCTTAAAATATCAAATTTCTCATTATGATGCCTATTGGCACACAAATGTGTTCATAGGTTTAATCTTTAGTTTTATCAAATGTTTTACCCCAGAAAGACACTCCTTCACCCTCACATCCGTATATGTTGTGGATGATCCTTTTTTAACAAGAAAACACATTTGCTTCTGTTCTGTCTTAGGGTATATCTGCATTCATTTTCAAGTTGGGAAACCACCTCTAAAATGTTGGTGAACCTCTCAGTTTGTTTTACAGGTGACCCCCACCAAAAAACACTCACACACATTTACATTTCCGATTCTTTTAATCAGAAGTGTGACTTTCCCATCACACTTTTTTAATTTGATTGACTCTGTATTTAAAAAAAAAAAAAACTATCAGATACAAACAAGCAACTTTTGTGTGCGAGTAGTTTTAAGAACCTATCCAGTTATGGGAGTAAACCACAGTTGGTTTTCTCATGAATATATAGTGTACCGTTATATTATATTACCTATTTAAACAATATTAAATAAGTACACAGTTCATTCAGAAGGACAAGCATCAAAGTTATCAAACATGTCTGCCTTACATTTATGGGTCTGAACATCTTGAGTCTTACACCATAAATTACGTTTTAAGACTATCTGTAACTAAGCTAAATGTGACAATATGCTTGCTGGCCCATCCGCTGGTACTAAAGGCCCGATGTAGCTAGGCTTTTGCGCCTCGCAAACGGCGAAAAACGCCATTTGCGAGGCGCAAAAGCCTCTACGCGATGCAGAAACGCATTTTGCGAGTCGGAACCGACTCGCAAAATGCGTTTCCGACTCGCAATTAGGAAGGGGCGTTCCCTTCCTATTTGTGACTCTCAACGCGATGCAAGTTGATTTGCGACCGCTAAAGCGGTCGCAAATGAACTCGCAGTTACCATCCACTTGAAGTGGATGGTAACTCATTCGCAAACAAGAAGGGGTCCCCAAGGGACCCCTTCCCCTTTGTGAATGATCACAAAAATAATTTTTCAGAGCAGGCAGTGGTCCTATGGACCACTGCCTGCTCTGAAAAAAAACGAAACAAAAGGTTTCGGTATTTTTTTCCAAGTGCAGCTGGTTTTCCTTTAAGGAAAACGGGCTGCAGATGGAAAAAAAAAACTGCTTTATTGAAAAGCAGTCACGGACATGGTGGTCTGCTGCCTCCACCAGGCCACCATCCCCGTGAGTGCCCAGACTCGCAATGGGGTCGCAAACTGCGACCCACCTCATTAATATTAAGGATGTGGGTCTTTGCGACCCCATTGCGAGTCGCAGAAGGTGTCCGAGACACCTTTCTGCATAGCAAATTGCGAGTTGCAATTTGCAAGTCGCTCGGACTCGCAAATTGCAAGTCGCAATTTGCAACGTATCTACATCTGGCCCTAAATGAGTAAAAGCAATTAGATATTATTTCCAGTCTTTTAAGTGCTTCTGTTTTAATCGGAACACGAGTGGTGTTTCTAATAAGCCCCTAGTTGGGGGCTGGGGATAATTAGAAAAACATCGTCTGGAAACAGACTAAGGAGGGAAGTTTGACAGTTGCAGGGCACCTACCAAAAAGTGCCATTGACATTGACACACTCGTAAGACGGCAGACAGGGCACATGCCAGTTTTGTGTCAATGTTGTTGGATGCATCTTGTAGCACGCATTTCCTCAAGAATGCATCATAGGATCTGTACTCAGGGATCCACTGGCACAGTAGTTCATCATCTCCAGGAAGGACATCATTCTGCCATTCATGCTTTGAATCATTTTTATCCTGTCAGGTGATAAGCAGCGTGTACCTTTGGATACCACATAACCAAGGTAAGTCACTTCTTTTTGGCAGCACTGAAATTTTGACAATGAGGCTTTGTGTCTTCTCTCCTGGAGGTGGTTCAGCAGAGCTAGCGTCTGTTTCACAAGCCTCAAGTGATGGAGATGCTACAAGGAGATCACCAGGGTACTGCAAGATTACACTGCTGCCCTCCGGGTGTAGGCTGTCCAGTTCTCTCTTTACTGCCTGTGCATAGACTCTCTGTGAAGCCTTGGGCCAGTCTTGTGAAAGTGCACTGGGTATCATTTACTGTGAAGGCAAAGAGGTACTCACTCTCTGGATGGACCGTAATACTGAAAAACACACTTGCAAGACTTAACTGAAACGTACTCTGCTTCTGCAAGTATAGAAGATAATAAAGTATTGGTGTCAGGCACAACAGGTGCTAAGGGAACCACGATGTAGTTTATCTGGCGTAAATCCTGTATGAATCTATATTGCCCAGTGTTGCCCTTGGGCAATGGAATTATTGGACTATTACAGGGGCTATTGTACTTTTTAATGATACCCTCTTGTAAGATAGACTCAATCACAGGTTTTATTCCCTCCTCTGCCTGAGGTGACAGTCTATACTGACGCACATAAGGTAGTTCTGCATTTTCCTTAAGCGTTACTTTGTGGGGAGGGTGTGTTTTTAATTATCCTGCCTCATTTTTGTGTTTGCCAAACCTCTGAGTTCAGTTGTTCTAGGACCTTGTTTTCAGTCAGCTGTAAAGTCATATTTCCTTCAAGCTTGTCAAAAACTACAGCCCTGTCGTTTCTGAGCATACACAACATTCAACACCATTCTTCTCCATCTCCCAACACAGTCACAACTCCCAAAGGAAATGTAAAATTCTTAGTTACCATGGGGCCCAAATTTGTAGGGTAGAATCATGGTGCTACAGCTATAGACATGTTGTTCTGAAGCTGGCCCTATAAGAATTTCTCTTCCTGTGATCCTAGGTCAATGCTCACTGCTGCAGTTTGCGCTGTGTTAATCAATTCTAACCTGCGCTCAGGTGCTTGCAAGTAAATCCCATTTCTTGAAAGCATATACTGTTGCAGAAATTGTGGCAGATGGGGTATACCCCCAGCTAATTGGTGGGGCACATCCATATTGAAATTAAGAAATCAACCATTTTATCTCCTACCTTAGTTGGAAACATTGTATTCTCTTCAGATGTGTCAGATACCTCCATCATAAAGCACCGGGTTCATCGGTTTTCCACTGCATGGGTCATGTCTCTCTCTGCGTCATCCTATGTTCCTACTTGTTTTCTCTGGAAAGCGTTCCCCAATAGTGCTTTTTCTTCTGTAAGTCTCTTGGCATGGGCAAGAATAACACTGATCCCTACTCTTGTCTCCTTGCTAGTATCCTTGCCCTCCATCTTATCTATACTGTGCCCCTTGATAATGTTATTCAATAATGTAAGTCCTACCTTGCATATCTCCTACAAAGGTACTATTCCTCAAGAAAACAGCAAAAACTCTGCCCTGTCCTTAATAGAATATGCAATTCTTCCTTTATCCAGTCTTGTTAGTTGCATAGTGACGGTCCCTCAAGGATGTTACAATCCAGTGAGACACCGGCTCCTTCTTTTAGTTACGTTTTATTGACACTGAAAAATGCATCATAAGGGAGTCAATCAGTTTCATTCTTGGACCTCGAATGGACCTATGGTGTTCAATTTAGTTTCAAGAGGGCTGAATCAAAGCCAGAAATGTATTGCTACCACTCTGCAAATTCTTCCATTTATTAAACGTATTTAAATTACTAATGATGATATTCTAAAACAGTTTACATGTATTCAGCATCAATTTGACCCTCTTTTTACTAAGCAGAAGGACTTTCTTTCATATATTAGCTCTTTTTTACCGAGTATGATCTGGTTTGTATATTACTCGAAGTGGGTTCTCTTACCATTGAATAGTTAGAAAATGTAGGAAATTCAGTTATTCTTAACCTACTCTTCAAAATTACAAGCATACATTATATATTTTTTTCTTTGGTCTGTACTACCTATTTAGAACAAGTTGCACTCCAGTGTGCCTTTTTTTGTTTGTAACTTTTATGAAATTGTGCTCATTCAGTGTGGTGAGGGCTAACATGACACTGCACTGTTTGCACGTGTGTGGAAGAGAGCCGTCTCAAATGAGGCCAAATGCTGCAAGCCTCCCTACACAAAGCATCTGTTGCAAACCATAAGAAATAGAAGCAAAACTGCTGAAAAGAAGTAGCCAGTCCTCCAAACTAGATCACCCTTTTCATTTTCTTTAATATCATTACAAGTGGTATATACTAAATGTACAAATTGCATTAGTACAATTAAAAATGTACATGTATATATAAATATGTATCTCATATTTAAAATATGGTGATGACCTGCAGTCATGCTTTCACAGTCTAATGTAGACCGTTCAGCAGTTTGCCAAGCTACGTGTGTGCATGTGTCCCTTTCAAATCATTTAGATAAAACCAGTTTAATCAGTGTACTGCTACAAATCTGGTGTAAAATAGGACTGCCACATTTGTCATTACTTATTTGCATAACTTTGAGGAAATAATCAAAGCTACCCTTGAGTTTTTTTTTTTGTTGTTTTCTTTTTTGGTAACAGCAGTGCAAATCAGGGCTAATTACAGAAGCTTAGCCTCTGACACTTGAACCTGCTGTCATAAATTCACATCCCCTGTCCCAGCACAGTTAACAACTGCTGTTTAGTGTTTTAGTGTTTGTCCTATGTGAGAGTCCCATCAGAGCTATGCAGGGCCAGAAGCATGACTGCTTAACATCCACATTTTCAGTCTTTGGAAAGGTAGGATTTAAACTATGCTGTTTTTGTATTTCTGTGCCATGCACACTCTACCACCAATTAACATCAGTAGGGAAAGGTAACCTTCCAAAGAACTGGCTAAAGAAAATTTAGAATGCCAGTATGCGCATAGAAATCCTGTGCAAAAAACAGGCCAGGAGCTGGGGTACTTGAGAAACAGTGCAGCCATGAGGCCACATTGAAACTAAAGCTCACATTTTAATTTTGTCTCTAAGATACAGAAATATTGGCATTGTTAGAGCTCACAATTATCCTATTTTGTACTCAAGATATTTACCTATTTAGACCCAGAAATCTGAGTGTATAATGTGAGAAAAATGACACAGAAAAGTAGCAGCACCTTAAAAGTGTGCTTGAAGCCGTAGAAATGCAAAACGTTAACTGCTTCTCAATAAGATGTTATAACAGAATACATATGAAAAAGACTATTTAAAATCATTATATGGACAGAATAATGCAATTCTAATGATGTGCCTTAGCCTTTCTGTTGCCTTGCATTGTAGTACACCATGAGAAGAAAGGGGTGCAAAAATGTATGGGAATTAGTTACATAGCTGATATTTAAAGTAGTGATATTAGACATCATAAACATTATAAAAATGCAAAAACGATTTTAGTAAAATTAATTTTGATAATAATTTACATGTGTGTATGTTGAGCAAACATTGTGGTAGTTGGCCATATTCAGCCTTGGTCATTACTGAATAATGTTTTAAGGTCTTCAAGCTTTAGCTTCACACTGTAATAAGTGTTTATTCAGAATTTACATTTTATGTTGATCTCTTTATTGCTGCGAACATGATCCCGTACTGAATCCTAGAAATGTTTATTTTATCCTTTAGAAATAAGTAATTATTTCCCATCCAAACACAAATATATTTGAAAGGTCTTTATTTTTTTTTAAGTTTACCAAGTGCCCAAGGCCAGTAAATTAAATGCTACTAGTGGGCGGTAGTACTGGTTGTACCACCCACAGATGTAGCCTTTCAAAACCTGTCTCAGGCCTGCCACTGCAGCCTGTGGGCGCAGTTTACTGCTACTTTGACCTAGCATTTAAAACTGTTTGACAATCCTTAAAAATCCCTTTTTGCTACATATAAGTCTCCCCTAAGGTAGGCGCTAGGTAGGTGGGGCATGTACTTTTAAGTTTACATGTCCTGGTGGTTTCACGCACAAATTCGTGTTTTTTTTTCTTTCACTACTGTGATGTTTACTCTTCTTAAATTGAGTGCGCTTTTACCGTTAAAGTTAGTTTTATCATCACTATGTTATAAATGTCACTCCTAAAATGTAGATATTTTTCTGCTGTTACAGTTTTGTGTGCATGCAGCCTGTCTTTAATACCCAGGCTTTGTTACAGCTACACTCTGCTTTCCCTCTCTCTGTCCACATTAGCACGCAAACTACTTTACATTTGTTAGACAGTCTGTGTCCTTCTTACCTTGCTCTATGGGGCTATCTGGTCAAAACATTTCTCTCCTGTCATCTTTTTAAACAATGTTTTAGTCTTTTTCAGCATTCTAGGGCTTACCACCATTACGTTTCCTTTAGACTTGCCGCTGCCCATTGTGCCCTTCCCTCACAATTTTATAATCTGAAAAAATAAACACAATGGTTGTATCCTGCAAAAAATTGTTAAACAGGGGAAAAATGTTATGCGGTGGTGGATAGAGAGAGAGATAGAGAAAACAAGAGCTGTTGACAATTTAGAGGCACAACATAAAACATTTTTTTCTTGTCTATTGCAGTGCTGCACTACTTTACAAATAATTCAAAATCATTGCAATGAAACATAGTGACGCATTTACACTTAATCAACACATAATTCAAATACAGCCATTGATCAATGACAGACTATTTGTTTGTGTGCATTTCAAAATCATTTCCTGTGTTCCGGTGCCAGCCGATCAAATGCTTCCCAAGCTACACTCCAGGAGGGTTTTAATGAATTAATTTATTTATTTTCTCTCTGGGATTCCCGTTAAACAAAAACAGAATTCTCTTCTTTCTGTTCAGGATCTCCTGCGTGGAATTACAATTCGCCGTACGAATTTGCCACTATCATTTAACGCAATGATATGGATAACTTTGTTACTCCCCAGTCACCTATTTAAGAAAAAAATTATCTTCAGTCTGGCCAGGTTCTCCTGCGTGGAATTACAATTCACCGCACAAATTTGCCACTATCATTTAATGTAATGATACGGGTAACTTAGTTACTCCTCAGTCACCTATTAAATAGCCAGCTATTTTTTTTTATTTATATCAATCCCCAGTTTAACTCTTAGCTAAGCGTTGAAAGGCCACAACAACAGGCATTCAATTAACTTACCCGTGGTGGCATTTCACACGTCCCACTTCTGACGCCATTTGTTAGGAAACTATTTTTCAACCCTCCCCAGAGTGGCACAAAGAAAACACAAACACCAGGCAAGGCTCCGGAACAGATGAAATGTGTCTTGAGGTACCAAGGTTTATTGGCATGCCAAGGCAGAAGGCAGACGAACATCCCAGTGTTACGTCTTACAAGCTGGCATCTTCTGCCCTGAAGCATATAAGTCAGACACTTATATATATGTTAATAAGTGCTGTCACAGCACAACCCCAAAAGGGGACACAGTCCAAACATGGGCATGCACATACAAAAGAAATGCTGCACATACAAAACTAGAACTCCATAGTGTAAAAATATACATAATGCAGTGTGAGCATGAACACGTGAACAGACAACAGGTGGTCCCTAAAGAAAAGGGGGCTGGGTTGCTGACTGGCTGAACCAAAAGTGCGAGACCGAGCTAAACTTAACAACGTGGATTGGGGAGGTTTGTTTGTACAACTGGCATAGGTGTCAGAGAGGTCAGTAGGGAAGTCTTACTGGGATTCAGATAATGGAGGAGAGAATTGGAACTAAAGTATCATATCTATAGGTACATACATGTGAATATATATTTTTCCCGACAAGCACCACATCTGTGCATCTCTAAATAGGCCCTTAAATCTTTAACCAATAAGATATTGCTCTATTAGAGACACGTGTATCATATATTTCCTAAGTCATTCTGTGTACCTGAAATCACCAGCTTGCCATTCTCAATTAGCCAATTCATTTTTCCCAAAAAATGCTTTTCGCACTTGTCAGTACTAATAACATTATTTGTTGTTTCAGCTCGATTGATGCGATTCAGCGATCCTTGCTAACCCGTGGACGTTTAAAATAATGGATGGATATTTAACATTGCAACTGGAATATTTTAAGGAATATGCAATTTGTTGTATTAAGTTAACCATTTCATCTACGTAGCTTTTCAGTGCTGCTTCCTCTAGTGTTCAATCCAATTTTAGCCCAAGTAGCATAAATTATAGTGCTAATAATCTTAACAAAAACGTATCTTGCCAAATGCTTGATTCATACTTGACTTCTTTTGGTCGAACAAACACTGGCCTAAAATCAGCATGGGGGATTTAAAATTAAGAATTTTCAGTATGCATAAAGAGGTTACTGCCATATTATTCCAGTCCAAGGTTCCAGGAATTATGTGTCACGATGTGGACTAATTCAAAAGGCTATCTAAAGTAGTTTGTCCTGTTTTAAAAACCTTACGAGTTGTATCTTGTAAAAACGAGTAATCCACTAACCTCTCAGCAGAGTCTACAAGACCACTTCAGAGGGAATTCACCTATAATATATAAATAGAAAGTACTTTGGGGCTGTATAATCAGTAGTATTTTAATATGGCAGGCTGTATCCCATTTATCAGTTGTCAAGCTAGGGTAAACACCCAAATTCCTGCTGATATGTTGGCATGTGGTCTGGTAACAACTCCTCAGGCTTTGGACATGCTGGGGTGTAATGGTTTGCCGCAATGTATGCTTGGATTTTGGGCACAAGGGAATCAGATAATTTGCTGTAAATGTACAGGCAGTGGAGAGTTACTAATACGAATTAAATTGTACAAACATGTGTCTAGTACATGAGGCAGCCAAGTGACACATTCGCTTTTGGCAATGCTTTTGAATCACGTAGTTTATGAAGAGTGTTTGACTTATATAGGAGAAACTGGAATATACAAATTGGAGGCCCTACACATTAAGCACATTGATTTTGTTGCCAAGAATTCACAACGAGTCCAACTGCTGGCCTTGTGTTTTGCCAAAGATTTATAATTGTAGGTGAAATGGTGTGTTTATCTTCCTGGTACATCCTCTATTATTTGTATGGCTTAAGAAAGACCTACAGCAGACATGTAAGTCTACAGCCGTCCACAATAGAAAAGAATATTTAAAAAAAAAAAAACAGAGATAACAAAGTGGTGTGATCATTGCTCCGTACGGCACAGTAAAAATGTTAGCGTTTACATATGTAAAATATAACCCTTCATGCAGTTATTCATTCAATTTATTATTTCAATTTAAAGAAAAAAATTCCTAGATTCTAAAACTTTGCTCTTACATCCTACAACGGCCTCTTCATTAGTTTCCCTCCTGGATGTTCTTTTCTTTCACTGCGGCCTTCCTACAATGTGGTACAATTAGGCATAATTTTCATTCACAACTTTTTTAATGTCTGTAGACATTTTGTACCTACTTATTAAGGTTTGTACTTTTTCATTTGATTAATTTTCTTACAACTTTATATCTGCTTTATTGCTGCAATACCAGTTTTTTGTTGGAACTATAACACCCATTCTTGTTTGTTTCAAAGACTTACAAGAAAACTGACAGATTTGAGAACACGAAATGTGTTTGATGATGTGTGTTTTTTTGCATTAATTGATTTAAATGTGACAGGATACACATTCCTGTTTGGCTGTTGCAGTTATCCAGGTACATATACATTTTCTCTTGAGTATTTAAACGAACAACGTTGTGTTCTTAAAACTGTGATGCTGAGCTATGACCTAACTACCAGGCCAAATTGAAATCAAAGTGCAGGCTCTTTGATCTGACTTTGATTTATGAGCTCATGAGTAAATAGGAGACTTTTGCATCACTCCCATCTGTAGAAGAGGTCTCCGGCTCCTTGAAGGGACTGCACTACAATCATTGCGTTATATGATTAGTTAGTCCCATAGATTGGTCCAATAAAATCTGTCAATTCCTTTCTTACTCGATCTGCAAATATGTGCAAGTCATACCAGCTAGTCACACCCCGCACATTCCTTCACCACGTATTTGAAGCTGGTCAGCACTGTAGGTATATGAAATACATGTTTGAACTGACTCACATATTATTTCTTGAGCTTACTTTTATTCTTGCATAATAAATGCAAAATTCATAATTTAACCATGTGCAAGTGATACGCAATCTACAAAGCCCAGAAATCTAAGTATGTCATTTAGAGTTCCTTGGACCAGGAGTTCCACCTTAAATTTGTTGAGCACATGCTTTGCCTAAGATGTAGTTTGCCCGCTTGAGCTAGAGGCTAGTTTCCTGATAGCAAAGCATGACGTGGCTATACCATCTAAAATGCTTTACCTGGTGGCCTATCTCCATGGGTACAGGTTCACAGTGACTGTGAGCACAGCCTTTTTAGGGGGGTGAATAACACTCATTATTTCTGCACAGCACCACCATGCATGACTGTGCCCTTAGGAAAGTAATAGCATGTGTGTGACATGCTTAGAGAAAACTTCCTGTGCATCAGGGGCATTGCTAGTTGGTTTTACAGAATTAAACCGCTGATTTTAGGGCAGATGAACATTATGCACACCGAAACAATAAGAAAGTAATACAAGCAGTCATTTGCACTCATTTGGACTTTGAGGAATTAAAAAAAAAATTGCAACGTTCTTCCACCCATTAAGACATCTAAGTTAGACTTAAATGGACTTAACGTAGATTGAAGAAACGGGGTAGCGAATTGCACCAATAATTACTAAAAACAAAATATGTTGATAGGAAGTGGGAGATACTAATGTAAAATATGTTTTCTAATACAAGCTAAGAGAAGCTGTTGTTCCCTATCAAAATCAAAGAATCCTTAAAGACTTAGAAATTACCAGACCACTGGTACTAGCAAATGATTACTAGCAAAAAACGAAATAATACTGACGTTTTCCAGTAATGTTTACGTAATTTCTAGTTGAGTTCTCAAACCACTGTCTATTACAAAATTAGACAAGCAGCGCAATGTGGCTGGCTGTCATAAGTCTCGGTGTTGAAGATTAAGTGCCATTGCTGAGCACCAGAAACCACCGGCTCAAATTAAGCACTGCTCTACCTATTAGCACCTTCCTCTCTTTTTGGAACTCCACAAGTTATCTCTTGTCACCCAATTGTGCATAAGAACTTTGTAAATGTGCATAGTGGTTCACTGTACCAATAATGAACATGGTGAAATGTCATAATTTAGACATTTTCATGAGGGTAAAAGGCTAGAAGACATGTTTAACCCCTCTTTCTGTACTTGTTTCCTCGTAGTTTGAGTGTAATAAAGTTAGCAGAATGTATCCTCAGCAAAAAAATTCTGGTTAAGTATAGAAGGGGGTTAGTGATAGAAAATGTCTCAGCAAATAAGATTTAAGTTTAAATTAAAATGTTGATTAGGATCACAATCACGAACACATACAGTACTAATTACCATTTTTTTTAAACTTCTCTCGAATAATTTTTAACAGATTTATGACAAATTAATCATGGAAACCAAGTTGGATTTAAGACTATAATTAGGGCTCCCGGTTTTAAGGTATTTATTTTTGCGATGTTTCTGTCTGTACTTATCCGTATTTATTTTTTACTAGTTTTATTTTAAAATTAGTTTCTTCTTTGAACTCTCTTACCTGTCAATCCGTGCAGCTATTGGCTTAGCAGTCTTGATTGACAGAATTTAGAGTCACTCAAAAACAACACGATTTCTGTTTAATTTGATTTTAAAAACAAATAGAGCTAGAAAAATAAATGTTTTTCTATCTGTATATATGTGTAAAAGCCAGTAAAAATAGAAAACAGGAAGCCTTAACTGTAATCTAAAGCAAGTTTAGTGTTGATCTGGCCAGCATTGTTGCTATGTCATTGTTCAAAAGAAAAATCCTATGAAGGTTTAAAAAGAAAATGCTACGTGTGCACCCTCTGTATAGCTTTTTCCACTGTATAAAATGAGTAGGCAGTTGATAGGAAAGACACCAAGTTAGGTATTTAAAAAATGGACAGAATTGGGGTGCAATGGGCCCCTCGCACCTCTTGGCCTCGTGGGCACTTCACCTGCTACCCTAGTGATAAATACGCCCATGTATAAGACCAGTCCTAGATCCACCTTAATTGAATGCATCAATTTTGAATAAAGATGTGTTGGACTTTTGGCCATACGCATGGTCATCCCTAGTCTTTTTGCCTCCTTCCTCCTGGTTTTTCTGACCTTTCGCTGTTGGCTCTAGGACTCTGAGCACTTCATCACTGCTGACCAGTGCTAAAGTGCAGGTGCTCTCCCATCTAAAGTTGGTATGATTGGCTTATACCTAATTGGCATATTTAATTTACCTATAAGTCCCTTGTACAGTGGTATCTCTATACCCAGGGCCTGTAAATTAAATACTACTAGTGGGCCTGCAGCGCTGCTTGCGCCACCCACTGAAGTAGACTTTTAAACCTGTCTCAGGCCTGCTAGCACAGGGCCTGTGTGGGCAGTTTTCTGCCACAGGGACCTGGCATCTAAACTTACTTGCCAGGCCCAGGACTCCCCTTTTACTACATGTAAGTCACCCCTAAGGTACGCCCTAGCTAGCCTTATGGGCAGGGTGCCATGTATGTAGAAAGGCAGGACATTTGCCATATTGCATGGCCTGTCCTGGTAGTGACAAACAGCCTAACTTGGTGTCTCACTGCTGTGAGTGCTGCCTTCTCATAGGATTGCATTAGAAATGCCCTGCCTTATGTGTAAGGGGTATTGTCTGATTTATGAGGGGTAGCGTAGCCGTGTTTGGTATGGATGTGATGGTGATAATAAATACTGCTTACTGGTGTGGGTGTATTTTTTATTACTATCACAGAAATGCCACTTCTAGAAAGTGCGCATTTATCTGTACTTATGACTCTGGTGTTTTGCAGCTTGACTCCAATCCACGTCTGGGCAGAGTGACAGTTGGGGCTTTGTGCATACTTTTCAGACAGCCTGTACACAGGGAGGGTGGAGGTGTCACAGAGGTGCATCTGCATACTGAATAGTCTTCCTGGGCTGAGAGAAGGGAGAGGCGGAGCACAACTGCATTTGTAAAGACTGTGCCCTGGCCTCACACAATAGGGTCGTTAACCCCCCACTGATGTTTGGAGCCTGTGCTGAAAGGAGAGAGGGGGCACTCACAGAACCAGTTGTAACTGGCTGGAACCTCCTCTCCCTACCATTGTAAAACACTGTAAGAACTGACTATAAGTACAGGGGAATTTTCCCCACAATTTGGACATTCTTGGAACTTGGAACTGGACACAGAACGCTGATGAATGGACTCACCAGGAAACCGCCATGGACTGCTGCTGCTGTGCTGACCTGTGACCTGCCTGGTCACTAGGAGGAACTGCCACCATCTGCACCCTTTGTGCTGGCCTGTAGCTGAGCCCACCAGCCCTGTGCTCCTTTTTGCTTAAGTTGTTCCCAGGGGCAGGGTGCTGTGGCCCCTGACCCCTGCACCGATCTCCTACAGCGTTGCTTTAGCGCTTAGGGAAAGCGCTCTTCCTTATAGCTGCTGCAGAGGATCACCGCCGCAACCGGGGCTGTTGAGGTGTCTTAGCGCTTTGAAAGCGCCTTTCTTGTGCCCAGGGAAATCACCGCCGCAGCCCAGGCTGCATGATTGTCTTAGCGCTGTGAAAAGCGCTTGATGGAAATCACCGCCGCAGCCCAGGCTGCCTAATTGTCCTAGCGCTATGAAAAGCGCTTGATGGAAGTTCACCGCCGCAGCCGGGTTCGTTGGTTGCCTCTGAGCGCGAGGAGCGCGCTCAGCTCTGTGCCCCCGGGGCACAGGAAGGATCACTTTGATTCGGAAATCGGAGCTGGCACGCTCCTAGCGTGCTCCCGGGGGACGCGCCCTTCTCAGGGCGCCCCCGGGGCACCAAGAGGCCCATCCCGGGCCGCAACGTCATCCGAGGGAGAGGCTGCGCCTCTCCCTCTCTAGCAGGAGTCCCGGAGGACTCGCCTGCTCTGCCAGGGCCGGGCGCAGCCTCACCGGAGGCTCGCCCTGGCCCCCTGGCTCTCTGGTTGGCCCCCTCGCGGGCCAGAAGTCCCTGATTTAGGGGTCTCCCTTCAGGAAAGGGCCACGGAGGCCCAGGGAGACCCCCGACGGTAGCGGGACCCCCGGAGGGGCCCGCCTTTTTACAAGGAGGGGGTGCGAGGCGCCCCCCTCCCCTCTTTGAGCTTTGGGTGACCTGGGCCCCCCACAGGAGGGCCGGTGGAGGCCCGGGGGGCCCCCGGTGATCACGGGTCCCAGAAGGGGCCCGATAAGGAGTCAGAGAGGGTGCGTGCCGCCCCTCTCTATCTGCAATGTTTTGGAGGCCCCCGTTTTTGCGCAAAGGAGCGCAGGGGGCCCCATTATTCGTTTTAGGCACTGGAGGTGCCTTTTCATCATTTACAGGTACTTTTTAAAATGGACCAATATGATTAAGAGTTAAAGTTCTTTCTACAGACTTTGCAATTCTGTTATATTGCCTACCTGTTCTTTGATGTGTTTACATATGTGTGCACATGTTCCTTTTATGGGCATGACTTGCTAATATGTTTGCTTAACTTGCCATAGGTTTTCTAATGTTCCTACTATGGGCGTTTTATGATATTCTTATGACAAGTGTGCTAATGTGATAACGTGTTTCCTGACTACTGCTTATGTTGCAGAATACTGAGTAACCTGTGTGTTATGTGTGACTACTGCTAGTTTGCAGAGTAACTAATGTGTAACGTTCTGACAACTGCTAAGGTAGCAGGATAGTACTGTTATGTGATGTTGGTCTAATAATTACGTTGTGTACAATACAGTGTATTTTTATATAATCTGGTGTTGTGTTTCCTTTGTGGTGGGGATATTGCGTCACATGTATGTGTGTGTTGTGCAAACGCTTTACGCATTGCCTCCGGGTTAAGCCTGACTGCTCGTGCCAAGCTACCAAGGGGGTGAGCAGGGGTTATCTTGGACGTGTAACTCCCTTGCCCTGACTAGAGTGGGTAAGTTCTGCCTGGCTGAGGTGCATACCCTAGCCAACCAGAAACCCCATTTCTAACAAGATGTATGCACATTTTTAAATGAGCTCAACGTTACTATAGGAATTAAAGCAGTTTTCTCTATTTAGTTATTTCTACAGTGTGGGTTATGTCCTTCCGTTACCGTTCTCGTTTTACCTGGAACGGTTTATTGGTGCTCCAAATTGAATCGTGAAAAACCATTGCCTTACACGTTTCCCCAAACTACATTTCAAGCTCTGGTTCAGATGGAAAATAAAAAGGAGATGTTGAGCCTTGACATCTTGCAATTGGCTCACAAATCATAACTATTCCAGCATAGGCAGAACATAATAATTTGCTTCGTTTCTTTGGGTTTCCAACAAACGTTGTGTCAAGGATGACTGATAAAGTCTGTACGGGTCAGTCTTTCTCCATCACTGAAAATTGGTGTCAGAATGTGTTCAGATTTAAGAATTATTGGCTGAATAGAACATGTCAGTGTAAGCTTTTCATTGCCAATTATAGGCTCGGGCAAATGGTGCACACAGCAAGAAAATGCAGTCTTGCAAAGAGGCTTAATGTTGCGAAGCCGGAGGAGGATTTTACTGAGTAATTGTTTTGACATATATTATAAACATTCTTCACACTGAGCTATAATTCTGTTCAGCGCAAAAGAAAAGACATGGGAACCAACTCTCTAAAGGCTTATTTTGTGAGAAAATGCACCCGGCTGATCTGTCGACATATTTGTACATTTTCCACTCTCTCCCTTTTCAGCATGATTCAGTTTCTTGCGCCCCTCCCGTCTCAGCATGAACCTTATTTATCTTGGCTACAGGATCTCCGTGTGAAGGACCCCATCTGTATAATCACGCATTCTCCTTGAGTTACTATAGTTGAGATGCAGCATTTGTGAAATGTGTTGCTTTTATGAGCTAGTGCTTTAAATGCAAGGGAGCAGTGGTCACTGAGCCCTGGATCGAATATGATATTTGCAGAGCTTTCAAATTCAACAGGTCTCCGTGTCAGCAGCTCATCCAGTCCAGGTTTTTTTTATTGCTTTATATTTTGGAATTTGTAATCTGCTTCATAATGGGATAAGCACATAGTTGAAGACAAACATATTGAAAGTATGCGTATCATGCATGATACCGTAACAATCTACAAACCAGCTACCTCTCAAATCATTGGATGGCTCTTGTCTTTGACCCTCTAAAGTGCTCCCCTGCTTTTTGCTAGGATTCTGATGTACAAATAAATTCCACATGCCTACTTACCACATACGCTCACAAACAGAACTGCAAGTTCCAGAGTGCACAGCTAAACATTTGGACCAAATGAGCTATCCACGCTTGGAACTGGAAAAATGGAGATCTCTGCATTCAAGGAGAACGTCATTCGTTCATTAATCTAGTGCAGTGGTTCCCAGCATGTGGTCTTGGGACCCCTGGGGTCCGTGGAGCGTGAGCAGGGGGTCCGTGACTGCTTAGAAAATCAACATATTAATGAAGTGTATATACATAAGGTGGCTAAATGCACTTTAAAACGTACTGTAAATGTCAACTAATTTGAAATTGGAGTCTAAAAATTAAATTAGTACCCTCAAATTGATTTGTGGGAGCAGTGCAGGTGCATCAAACAGAACACAGTATGGATGGTGTGTGGCTTCAAATGAATTTAGAAAACAAATCAACCTTTCTAATACATTTCTTTTTTTTAAATAATACTTTATTTGTTTGCAAATTAAATAAAATATGTTATCATTTGTCTATGTGTTTGATAGAATGCTTGTTTCTGTATTTTTTGTGTATTGTTTTGCGATTCAAATTATCCACAATGTAAAGGTCTGGTTACCAAGTTTCCAGTAATGACTCAGTGGGGGGTCTTTGGATTCCTGTAATGATTTGGCGGGAGCCCCCGGGATCCAGCAATAATAAAGAGAGGGTGCAGAGAACATGAAAGGTTAGAACCACTGATCTAGTGGATAAATGTAGCATACCCTTTCTCCTCAAGGCCTTTGCTTGTCCAGAACACAGGCACTTCATGCTTTTCCCCCTGATCCACCCTAGCTAGTGATGCAAAGGCTTGTTGGTGAGCTGGGAAGGATAGGTATTAGGTGGTGGGTGATCCATTATACAAAACTACTAACAAGCAGGTTAAACAATAATAAAATACTGGAACACCTCAGTGTCTGATTTTATCAGGGGTAATAACACATTCAAATCTGGCCACGCATACTCAGACCCAATGACTGTTCTACACAGAGGGGGATCCAAGTCACATAAATGATCGAAATGAACAAATGGATAAATGAAAGAATGAACTAAACAGACATTTTGATGCAGAATATTAGACAGACAGAGATACATGGAGTGCCAGAGCTCAGATGTTTGATACAAGAAGAGGCAGCTGTCTCCACTGACCTTTCTGAGTTTGACATTATCAATGATCCTACTGTTGTGACAGAAGTGAATGGGAAAGACAATACTTATTTAAACACGGGCAGAAATAAGAAAGGACAGAGACTGAATAGCTCGTAAGTCATGAAAGTGATACCCTGTCATGAAAGTGATTCTCGTGATAACTTAATTCCTATGTAGGAGGTCTAGCGATCAAATGGATTGAATGATCTGAATGGGTAGTAGATTTATGGAGACTTAGGTATAGAGACAGGAATAATGCCTAGATCACACATTTCTGACCAATAAAGGGCTTAAGGAGCCGATTTTTCTTCACCACTCTCAGCATGAACAAGCATGTGGATGCAGGCATAGAGAGTAAGTTGGACACCCAAGAGGAAACCCAGATGGGGCTTGCTTGGGTGGGAAGGTTCAAGAGACCTAAATGAAGAGTTCCAAGAAACACTAGAGCATCCTTGATGTTGAAGAGCCTTTATTTTATAGAACTTAAGCTGTTGTGTGTTTCTGGTCATTCACTGTGAAATGGCCAAGAAACACTGTCTGGAACATTCAGTGATGGCCTTAGGAACCCCATCCATCCTGTTGGGGATATGTGTTTGTGTGTACAGAAAATGGAACCTACAGTAGTAAGCGAGGTGGGTCAGAGGGGCCCTGTAGGCATAGAAAAGTGCTAGACTAAGGAAAAAGGACCACTGCTTGGCTTCAATAGAAATTACAGAAGTTACAGAGATGGAAGTGAAGAGAGAGAGCCTCCTGGTTACCAATGAAATGAGGTGAAAAAATGGATTACATGTATGATCCAAAGAGGGGGTTAACAATGTCACAGTTGGGCATTTGAGGGCATACATTGGATATAAAGGAGTTGCTGATCATGTGACTTGTTATAGAATAGGGATGTTTTCAAAATTTTTATAGATTTTTATTATAAATGTGATCAATAACCAAACCCAACCAACGGGCAGAAACGGAAGTACTAATCTCCTCTTCATAAAACTCATTAAATGATATTAGATCTAGGTAGGCAGCATCAGGAGGCACCAGCACCTTATGTTTGGTGATGTCGTCAACCCCCTTGAAGACAGGACTGCATCTATAAAACCAGCATGAATTCTGTTAGTTTTAGAGATGAAAAAATAAGAAGGGAATCAATGTGAGAATGAATAATAGTCTGAAAATTCATCAGTTTGGACAATTCTTTCTCAAGCCTCAATACTTCTTTAGTAGATGAAGTCGTAACCAAGGAATGATATTAAAGCATATATGATTTCCATTTTACAGACTTTCAGTTGTCACTGGCATGCCTTTGATGAAGTTACTTTGTGTCTTCTGTGGCAGGTATGTGCAATGAATGCAGGTGGACCTGTCTACACTGTGCTTTTGACAAGGTGCTGGCATGCCATCTGCACAGTTGCATACATTATACTTTGGGGGTGTGTGGAATTGGCTGTGGGGGTAACCAACGACTCATACAAATTGTCTAACATAAAATACAGACAGACATCTTAAACAGTAGGCTCTCTAGGTCCTCTCAAACTACAGGCATATATAGGGAATGCAAACGATAAGAGGGCAGGAATTAAAAATTTGAGAACTAAAAGCAAAATGAAATATTAAATGTCTACACTTAACTGAAATAGGGAGATGGGAAGCTAAAATCTCCAGGGCAGGTAGACAGCAGTGGTCAATGGGAGCAGTCACGGCGCTTATAAGAGAGCAGTGGGAGGATCCACTGGTCTGTCTGTCATGTGATGCAGACTACTGAACAAACAAATAGTGAGGAAGGACAACAGGAAAGGTACACAGCCAGGACACTATTGAGGCTACAGCAGACGTCATCTGCAGGCATGTGAGGTGCACTCGCCCACAAAGTGGCACGGGCTACATCAAAGGCTGTTTTTATATTCTTCCTTAGCCAGGCTGCACAACATCGGGATGCGGTTACCATCACTAAAAACCATTGGCAAAGTTAGTAGGTATCAAAGTCAAAACCTGTTGGTTTTGCCAATGCGTGTTATTGTTTATTCACCCTGTTCTGGAAGCACCATCTAATTGCTACAACCCATTTGTAATTCCATCCAGGCACGTAGGTTTATGAAGATTCTGGCATTCAGCTCACCTTTTTCAATCCACATGGTATACGTTTTTTCCGAAATAGCACTTAATGTCTGCTTTCCATAAAGCCTTCACAAAGTCGGCCCGAGCAATGGAAACCCTCCAGGACTGCTTTTGTAGCCTGACATATACAGAAATGCTGTAAATGAGCTGCTGTGTTCCTGCTGCTTAATCCTTGAATGAACAAGGGTCAGAGCAGAAAATGCGGAGGTATTAAATCATAATCATGTCTTCCCCCAGATGCTTAGATTCTGCAGTCAGGCCAGGCAGAGTTTACCTTTTAGACGTCTTATTTCAATCACTCATCTCTGTTCTGTACTCTCATTACATAAGCTTGCAGGTAGCAGCCACATTTTAAAACAGAGAAACGTCCACTGATTACAGACCTCCACAATATTTCAATGTTGGAAAACAGATAATAATAATAATAATAGCAACAATAACATGTTTAATAGCGAGCTCTTCATGCCACGCTTCTGCTGGTTGTTAAAGCTGCAAATAACAGATCTTAGTATTAGCAAATGTATGATGAGGGTGCAGAAGAAGGTTCAAAATGGTGTACATCCATGCACAACTTTCCCCTTTCGAGTGCAATTGCTTCCCCATATGGGTAGTAATTATCGATAATGAGGTAGGGGGAGTAAGGAGCAGATTTAAGAGGCCCTGGCTCCTCATTGCACCACATTAGCATATTTTTTTATGCTAATGTGGCCCAACGAGGCCAAAATCGCTGCCCCAATTTTACAAAGTGGTGCTATGCATGCAGTGCGCCACTTAATAACTGTTTGCACTACATTATGCCTGCTCCAGCCAAAATGTATGCAAAGAGGGCGTTACCCTGTTAGGGGTGCCAACAAAAATGATGCAAAGAAATCTAAGAGATTTCTTTGCACTTTTAACATATGCTCTGAGCAGGCGTTTAAAGGAGGCACACCATTGTTTACAATCTTCAATGGGCTTTGCAGAATTAGTGTCAACATTTTGGACACTAATCGTGCAAAGCTCGTAACTAGCGTCAAAAATTCTGACGCTAGTTCCCTAACTACAGCCATGTGTGTGCCGTATCCTAGATACGGCACACACATGGTGGCATTAGGAGGGCATTAAGGGGCATATTTATACTCCGTTTGCGCCGAAATTGCGTCGTTTTTTTTTACGCAATTTCGACGCAAAACTAACTCCATATTTATACTTTGTCGTTAGACGCGTCTAGCGCCAAAGTCCATGGAGTTAGCGTCATTTTTTAGTGTGGACACCTACTTTGCGTTAATTATATGCAAGGTAGGCGTTCCCGTCTAAAAAATCGACTCCGAGGCATGTGCGTCGGATTTATACTCCCGGGCAAAAATCACGCCCGGGAGTGGGTGGGTCAAAAAAAATGACGTACGGCCGCTTTTGCGCCGTTTTTTAGCGCCTGCAAAAGGCAGGCGTTAAGGGACCTGTGGGCTCTGAAGGAGCCCAGAGGTGCCCCCCATGCCCCCAGGGACACCCCTGTCACCCATGCCCACCCCAGGAGGACACCCAAGGCTGGAGGGACCCATCCCAGGGACATTAAGGTAAGTTCAGGGAAGTGTTTTTTTTAGTTTTTTTTTGTGGCATAGGGGGGCCTGATTTGTGCCCCCCTACATGCCACTATGCCCAATGACCATGCCCAGGGGACAGAAGTCCCCTGGGCATGGCCATTGGGCAAGGGGGCATGACTCCTGTCTTTGCTAAGACAGGAGTCATTTCTATGGGGGTTGGGAGTGAAAAAAAATGGCGCAAATCGGGTTGAGGCGAAAAAATTGCCTCAACCTGACTTGCCCCATTTCTTGACGCCCAAGCTCCATATCCCCCTACGCCGGCGCTGCCTGGTGTACGTCGTTTTTTTTAACGTACACCAGACGGCGCCGGCGGCTAACGTCATTCAATAAATACGGCGCCCGCATGGCGCTTCAGAATGGCGTTAGCCGGCGCTAATTTTTTTGACGCAAAACTGCGTTGGCGCAGTTTTGCATCAAAAAGTATAAATATGGGCCTAAGGGTCACAAGAAAAGTGGCGCTGCACTAGGATGCAGCGCCACTTTTCTTAAATTTGGTCCTAAGTTTGCGCTGAGTGAGGTGAAAGAACTGCACCATGAAGACGTTGAAATAATTCTGAACTATGCACTCTGTTGTGGTGTTGGTGGTTTGCCTGCTAATATTTTCCATAACAGTTTATTATGCCTTGTTATGGATTAATAGCTTCTGATTAAGGTCAAGATAATTTAGGTTACTAGATCTACAAGTCTAGCAATTTTTTTTAGGTTTTTCGAGGTTTGCCTTAAAATGAAAATGTGGTTTGTCAGTGGACAGTGGAATAAAGAAACTAAGCTGACATTCCAAATTGTACAACTGAACATATTACATGTTTTCACCATATACATACAAAACCTCTCATTTTGTCATCGCTTTATTTGGGAAGGACAGGTGAATCTTCAGCTACTCGAGTGAGACTTGGATCTACTAAAAGAATGTGACTTAAACATAGCTGCATTACTTTAATAACTGCACGCACACCTTCCATTGAAAAAAAAGACAACATGCATTTTCAGCTTGGAGCAAAACAAGGTCTGCCCTGCAAGATAGGGGGACATGGCATTGGTTTGAAATAACCATTACCGGAAATGTTTCTGTTTGTCCTTGAACAAATTATGACGGGAAAGGAAAATAAATCACTTTAGTCTCTGCTTCCCTTCCCTTCTTATGAGGAACGCTGAAACAGACGATGGCCTTGTTCATGCGGCACTTTCCACTAATTCTCATTCAGTAACACCGTAAACACACGCAGAGTGATCAAGTGCTGAAGTGCTGAAAATCCCATCAAGATTTAGATATAGATAAGTTTTAAAACTGCTTAATTCATTGGGAAGTTTATTTAGGCATTGAGACATTTTCCACAGAAGTACAGAAACAGTTGAAAAGCTAAGTAGTGAGCAAAACAGTATATGATTTTAAAATAAAAAAAAGTAGCAGTGTATTAAGTAGAAGTGACTAAATTCACAGACTGCTTAAGTGATTGTGTGGTACGTTCGGTAAAAAGATTGTAATATTGTTTTTTTTTTGTTTTTTTTTACAGATATCTGAGCTGTGCCAGCTTTGAGCGATGCATTTATGCGCTGGCAAAAGATGGTGGTGCCTTTTCGAGACCTACCCATGAGGAGTCTGTTCCCCTGTAGGATGCATTTAATTTTCCTCTTCTTCACCTTCAGTTCACAATTTGCCGCTTCTGATGGTGCCCCCTCGCTTCACCATGAATGATGAGCAGAGACTGCACAATAACGCTGTAGCCTGGCTCGTCTGTTCAGGGATATCTCTTCTCACTAACACCTGGGGGATTCTGAGCGTGAGCGCCAAGCAGAAGAAATGGAAGCCTCTTGAGTTCCTAATCTGCACTTTAGCCGGAACTCATATCCTCAGCCTGACCATTCCCATCACCATGTACTCCGTGATCCAGCTCCGCAGGCAGCACTCGGATTATGAGTGGAATGAAGGCCTCTGCAAGGTTTTTGTGTCTACATTTTATACCTTAAGCCTGGTCACTTGCTTCTCTGTCACCTCTTTGTCCTACCATCGGATGTGGATGGTTCGGTGGCCAGTTAACTACAGGTAACAGAAATACATTGTAAACTTCCGATTGATGATTTGCAGAATGTTTACCATAATTTGAATTGTCTCTGGACTGGTTAAATAATAAGTGTTGACTGATTTACTCATTTTAATAACCTTGGAAGGGCGATTGTGGTATGGAATATCAAAGGCAGAAAATCGAAGGTTCACAATATCACGATGACCAGGATGTCAAGGGATAAAATATGAAGAGGGTAGTTCACATAGGGATGGATGGATTTACTGTACTTAACTCCACAGATACATACCTTGAAGCATATATACAAACGTAGCTGTCGAGATGTTGTCCCTCGATATTCTAGCCACAATATTGTGATCCTTCTATTTTCTGTCTTCGATGCTCCCGACCCACATCCTGAAGGATGAAATGCTAAGTCTGTCTGCTGGGGTGTGAATGTGTGACCTACCTACTTGTTACAAGGATATATTTGTACAAGGTGATGAAATTGGTTCATGAGTTTATTTCTCCCGCAAGAATTACTTTTCAATTAAGAATGCAGAAACTTTATCTTTGAAAACATTACACTTGAGAAACATGACATGAAATTTGAATTGAATAAGGTACAGAAAATAGCTGTAAAGTAAAAACGGGTTTTTCAATGCAGGTATGAGTGATGTAATAACAATAACAAGTGGGGTTAATATATGTGTGAAAAGACGTGGCATGGTTTTAGTGGGAGGATTAACTCCTACTGACATCTAAAAGTCCCAAAAAAGCATCCACCTATGTAAATTAGTTATGAGTCAGTGCTGATTTTGTGGTGGTGTACAGGATCTAATTTTGGGATGGTGAGCAAGCAGTACTGAAAATTATTTTATAAAAGGAGCACCTCGAAAACTTCTTATTTGGGCTGAAACATTAATATAAACATATTTTCCACCATATTTATTACAGGAATTTCCATATTCCCGGTGTCTTCTCAGTTATTTCGCTTTTTTGGGTTCATAGGTTTTGACCTCTAAACAGGCCCCTGTCACTGTAGGTTTATTGTAAGAAGGTCTGTCATGGCTTGAAAGCAGAACACAACTATGTAAGTTCATAGTTATGTGAGATGGGGATGCCAGAAAAATGAAACATGCCTGGAACCACAAGTGTCAAAGAAAAACACTGTCACCATTCTCCCTCCTGTAAGAGAACAGTGTGCTTCGAATGGACTGCGTGCTAAGTGTAACACCATAAGAGCTTGGCCAGTGCTAGTGACAGTGGTTGCAGGCGGTAGGCACTGGCATTCATTTGTGACATAGTTTTCATCTCCAAACTTTGACCAGCAGCAAGAGAGAAAAACCTATAAAAGTAGGAAAGAGTGAAGAAGGGAAATATAGAGTAACATTGATAAGAGATAATGCAGGGGTAAAAAAGGATCTGCATGAGGGTTTGGCATGTAGTGGGCTGCTGGGACAAGGTCAGAGCCTCGCTTCCTCCCTCCTAGGCACCGTTATTAGCCCGCACTGACTCCCGCTTTGTGGGACTTTATCTGCTCCCTGCCACCAGACTACATTTCCCAGCGACGAGATCAGAGCCTTGCTTCCTCCTGCCCAGGCACCTTCGTTAACCCGACCTGCCTCCCAATTTGCAGGACTTTATCGGCTCCCTCCCACCAGACTACCGAGCCAAGCCTCTTTCCACCCTGGCACCCTCATTAGCCCTCATCACCTCCCACCTTGCGGGACTTTACATGTATCTTCCTGCCAGATTACAATTCCCTGCAGCCTCTGCTGTTGGGATGAGATACGAACCTAGTTTCCTGCCACCCAGGCACCCTCATTTGCCCGCAGCACCTTCTGCGTTGCGGGACTTCACCTGCTCCCTCCACCAGACTACTCTTCCCAGCAGCCTCCGCTGCTGAGACGAGATCAAAGCCTCACTTCACCCCACCCAGGCACCCTCATTAGCCCACATCACCTCCCACTTCATGTGAATTTACCTGCTCCCTCCCACCAGGCTACACTTCCCAGCAGTGTCCACTGCTGGGATGAGATCAGAACCCCGCTTCCTCCTGCCCAGGCACCCTCATTAGCCTGCACCACCTCCTGCTTCGTGATACACGCATGGGCAGCACCCGGGCCAAGGGAGGGCCTGTCCACGCCCATCAGAGCCTGGAGGAGGCTGGCCCACTCCTCTTTTGCTTGACCTCTGCATAAGATACAGTTTCTGCCCGTCCCTTCGCTTCCTGCTGTCCCTGTGCTACCTGTCATCCCTGCCCCTGTGCTGCCTGCTGCCCCTGTGCTCCCTGCTGTCCTTGCCCCTCTGCTTCCTGATGTCCCTGCACTGCCTGCCATCCCTACCCTGTGCTGCCTCCTGTTCCTGTGATGCCTGCTGTCCCTGCCCCTGTGCTGCTTGCTGTCCCTGTGCTGCCTTCCATCCTTGCCACTATGCTGTCTGCTGTCCCTGCGGTGCCTGCTGTCCCTGCCCTGTGCTGCCTGCTGTCCCTGTGCTGTCTCCTATCCTTCACCCTGTGCTGCCTCCTGTTCCTGCACTGCCTTCTGTCCCTTTTCCTGAGCTGCCTGCTGTCCCTACACTGCCTACTACCCCGTCCCTCCACTGCCTGCCTTCTCTGCCCTGTGCTGCCTGTTGTCCCTGCACTGCCTGCTGCCCGACTAATGGAGGCTGCAGCTCGGCCACGCAGTGGACACTTGCAGTGAGTGTGTCGCCAACACACCACCAGTTAGAATCTGCCCAGCACCAGAACTCCAAGCCCTACCACCACCCAACGGTACACCACCAAGGAACTCCTGGACCCAGGAATTCAAAACAACAGCTGCATCTTCCCCTCCCCACAATCCACCAAAGGACCTTTCACCTGTTGACACAGCCACTTCTCCTTCAACACAACCTACAAAAGATCCTGCACTGCTCCTGCTCACAAGACCAAAAACACTTTGCAACTGCTCCATTGCATCCTGCTCAACACCCATTCGCTCTGCAAACATGCCACCGAAATCTGCGACACCATCACCACCCTCTCCACTGACATTGCCTTTCTCACGGAAAACATGGCTCAACCCCTTCTCGTACCCTGACACTGTGTTAACAATTAAAGCAGAGACATCACTATCATCTTCAAGGAAACTATGAAATGCACCATCACCAACGATGACCCCGTGCCACTCAAGGAACACCTCAACTTCCTTCTGCAGACTGATGCAAAGACCATGATAGGAGGCACCCTTACCTACAGACCCCCAGGAGCCTGAGCTACATTTTGTGATGCCATCTCCAACCTTATCACCCCCCCAGCAATCGACGCTCAACACTAAGTCCTACTCAGCGATGTCAACTTCCACATTGACAACTCCAATGACACCAACACCAATGCCCTCCTGGAGAACCTCAACTGGTCACTGAACCCACGCACAAAGCCGGGCACACACTTAACCCTATTTTCACCTCCAGCGATAGAATCAAATTCAGCCACACAATAGAACTCACCTGGACTGACCACACCATAGTACACTTCACCATCACCGATGCACAGCATCACCAGGCATCAGATCTCCTCCCACTGCAGTTGGAGCAAGGTCACGGAAACCCAGTGGTCACAGACCCTCACCACCTCCCAACCTGTGGCCTCAACAGACCTCGACCAGGCCATCCAAAACTCCGACAGTACCAACAGAGTGGCCCCCTGAAACCTACAAAATGCAACAAACCTCCAAACATGCTGGCTGGTACACCCCAGCACTCAGGAACACCAACACAACTCCCACCAACCGGAGAATCAATGGTTTACCACCATGAACCCCGTTGACAGAGCATCTCACAAAAAAGCCCTCAACAACTATCACTGGCACAACAAAGAAGCCAAGAAAGCAGCCATCACCACATCCATCGACTCCGCGGCCAACCACACAAAGGAACTCTTCAAAATAGTCAAAGAATTCTTTAACCCTACTGCTGAAGAGAAAACCATCCACCCCTCCCAAGAACTGTGTAACACCCTCTCAAGCTACTTCCACAGTAAGATCACCAACATCTACAAGTTCAACCTCCAGCCTGCAAGCCTCAACCCCAACAACATCAACCAACCAGCAAACATCAGCCACCTGGTCTCCGCTCACCACCCTGGCCACCTTAGCCATCATGTTTTCCATCCACTCCAGAGCACCCTCCAGTCCCTGCCCCTACCATCTTAACAACCTTGCAGTTAACCCAATCAGCCCGCAACTCACCAGCATCATCCACACCTCCATCTTCACAGCAACCTTCCCTCACAGATGGAAACACGCTGACATCAAACCGCTTCTAAAGGAAAGCTTTGCTGACCCCAACGATCCCAAAAACTATTGTCCGATCTCTCTGCTCTTCTACTGAGCCAAAGTACTCGAAAAAGCCATCATCCTGCAGCTCACTGAATTGCTGGACAAAAAAACCTACTGGATGCCTCACAATCAGGATTCTATGCAAACCACTACACTGAGACTGGCTGATCAGCACCACAAATGACATCAGAACACTCCTCGACCATGAAGAAATTGTGGCCCTGATCCTCCTCGACCTCTCCACAGTGTTTGACACCATCTCCCATACCACCCTCATCAACAGACTCTACAATACAGGCAGACAGCACCCTCCAATGGATCGCATCCTCTCTTACAGTACACACTCAGAGCTTCCGACTGCCTTCCTTCACCCCGCAGCCAAAGACATCAGATGTGGTGTAATACAAGGGTCATCCCTCAGCCCCACCCTGTTCAACAGCCATGTGATCCACCTCACAGGCATTTTTAGATCCCATGGCCTCAACATAATCTCCTACGCAGATGACACTTCACTGATCCTCTCGCTCACCGAGGACCCCTCCAACTCCAAATCCAACTTCCACAACGCCATGACCAACATAGCCAAATGGATGAGAGACAACTGCCTCCAATTCAATTCTGACAAAAACGAAGTACCAATCTTTGGGAAGAACACCTCTGCATGGGACCACAGCTGGCGACCTGCAGAACTTGGACCTAACCCTACGCCTACTGACCATGCACGCAACCTCTGCATCATCCGTGACAGCTAACTGACCAAAAATGACAAGTCAACTCAGTCACCTTCTCCTACTCCCACACACTTTAAATGCTCCGCAGAATCTTCAGATAAATCCCAACTAACACCAAAAAAAACACCACTTGTGCCCTCATCACCGGCCGCCTAGACTATGGCAACTCATTCTACGCCAACATCTCTACCCAGTCATAAGACTCCAGACCATACATAATGCTGCTGCCAGACTTATCCTGAACCTCCCCAAACAAATCTGCATCACCCCCCCCGAGAGACCTCCACTGGATCCCTATCCAGAAGAGATGTCAGTTCAGGATCCTTACGCACGCCAAAAAGCCGTCCGAAATCTAGGACCTGCTTACATCAACTATCGACTGAACTTCCATCAACCTCAAGACACCTGCGCTCCTACTCACTCACATGGGCATCCATCTCAGCCACAGCAGTGGCCGCTCCTTCTCATACATTGCTGCCAAGACCTGGAACAAACTTCCCCTCCAGCTCCGCACAGCCACCTCGATGGCAGGCTACCATAAGAGGCTCAAGACCTGGGTGTTCCACAAAGACACAGCGCCCAGATACCCTTTGGGGTGACAGTGTTGCACTTTACAAATGCAGTTTGGTTGATTGATTGATTGAAAGAAGCATGATGTCAAACTAGGCAACCTCATTATTGGGCAACCCTAGCAAACAGCACTGTGAGATTTGTGGTGCATTATATAGTGTGGTTTTGGGACCTCACTGCGTAATACACAATCCAAACTAGCTTTGGTCCAGTCAGGCTGCTTTGTAAAAATTCCAGCTCAACCCTGCATTCGAAGCTGTGGCTTCGAGCAGTAAAGCTTACACAAAGGAACTAGTGTAAAATATTTATATGCACCAAACAATCGAATAAGATCAAGACCCACAAAAGAAATCCAACATTAATCTACAAAAATAGAGTATATTCATATTACTTTTTAGAGACCTAAATGAACAAATTCCACCAGACGGTTCAGGAGATATAGATTTTTAAGTAAAATGTAAATCTCAGCTTTTTACTCAAAATCGCAAACACTCATCGGTAACTGTAATGTTTGGAAACTTTCTAAAACTTTAAAAGAATTGAATTGTGTTTGACTACACTGGTCCAGACTGGGCGACCACTTTTGACAGGGAGAAGATCAGATGGGCTAATAAGGAGTGTTTAGAGAGTTACTTGGTCACCAAAGCAGTCTGTAGTCCAGTTCCACATTTAATGTAAAGGCAGCCATAGATTTCAATGGAGTGGTCCTGATGCTGTGGATATGGGATGCCGAGGAGCTGTAGGATGCTGTGAGTGCTGTGCAGTCAATCAGGGGGCTTCCCGAGGTTATTCCTCAGTCCTTGATGCAGGAGGGGTGGTTTTAGCCACAGGTGCCTGTTACCCTCTAAGTCCTCTTTGGTCCAGCAGACGTACAGTCACAAATGGGTTACTGATCTTTGCCCATGGCAGGTCTAGTGGTTTCATTTGGTGAGGGCTTGTGTCTGTCTGTGGTGACCAATCTACACTCAGGCAACTCTCCCGAGTCCGGCAGCCTCGGATGCAACTTTTGGCTGCCGAGGAGTGACCTTCTTGGCTGCATGTCAGCAGTCAGTGGTGATTCGGGGAATGTGGCTACTGACTAACCAGAGCGGGCTACTTCAGCTTTTATGGCTCTAGTGCTGGAACAGGGAGTCAGCTGACTTAGTGGAGTTCATCTTTTATGTCGGGGCTGTAGAGCAACTTTTACATGAGCCAGACACCAAAGGCACAGCCCTCTCCATGCTAGCCAATGGAGCAGCAGGTGCAGTCCAGTGGTTTGAGTGGCCTAGCTTGCCAGGTCCAGGGGTCAGCAAGGTAGTGGTTCTTTGGTCCTCTCTCCAAACCAGATGTGATCTGTCATCTGGGTGCCAGGGGTGCCTTATATGAGCTCAAAATGTGCACCTCAGGTAATAAAGAGGTCACTATCCAATGGGCTCCCAGGTTTCCTCTCGCCTTATAATGACATATGGTTATGTGTGGCATCTAACTATACCAGAGTGCACTGTTCTGCCCACTCCCAAGATGTCTGACCCCTTCTCTTGGTGTGTGGAACATGGTAACCCACCCTAGAGGTGTGGCTAACTGAGGACTACACACCCAGGGAAAACTGGTTTGGCAACTGTTTTCCCCTGACCAAAGGTGCAACACTTTCCAAGTGAGGTTGCAGTTTGCACATCAGAGGAGGGTTCTTCTTTGAAGCTCACCTTTTCAGCCAACACCCTGTGTGGCTTCCTGAAAGAGGGAGGTAACAGCTCCCCCTGCGGCAGGTCTTTATATTTCTTGTGATGGAGATCTGCGGCACAGCTGCTGTGAGTGGCCACCTGAGAAGATGGGCAACAGAGTGGCTACTTTCCAAAAAATGCTGTTACTTAAAAGGTACATTAAATTAATCTTGGGTATTGTCAGGCTTAATGTCATTATTAATTTGATAATTTTAAGCATCCATTTTTGTTGTCCCATTCCAAAGTTAACCGGACTGAGAGGTCAGTCTGTAACTATAGGTACTTGCCGATGGGACTATGTGCCTTTCCACGGTCCTGCTCAGTAATATAAAACTCCCTTCCCTAGAGCTTGATAGCTTTCCTTAGAGAAGACTGTCTTCTAGTTTGCAGTGGCAGATTGAGAGAGGAGACTGTCTTCCAGTTTGCAGTGGCAGATTGAGAGATATGTTTATACTCTGTCACACTCAGGGTGGCACAATCAGTGTTGCAGCCCTGGGTGGACACTTAAACTTACAGGCCCTTCATACCCTTGGTACCATAGACTAAGGACTTATAGGTAAATTAACTTAAGCCAATAAAACATATAATTTATAAATAAATAACACTGGCACTTTGGTTAGCAGGCCTTAGTGCACCCTCAGAGTTGAAAACCCAGCAGCATCAGTCCACAACATTGGGGTGATCATGCAAACAGAGGCATGTCCTTACAGGCACTGTGTGAGATGTGGTCCTAAGAAAACTTTGGGTTCATAAACTTTTTATTTTTAAATTAAGCTCTAAATTTGATGAAGGGTTATGAGGTTGTTTTTTGAGGTATTATTGTAATTTAATTTTACTTAACCAGGAAGGGAAACTCCTGAACATTCTCTCTTTTAATTAAGAATTACTTATTATGTTTGAATCAAGGGGTACCAGGAGGATTGACTTTATTTGCTTTTGAGTCTAGCAAGAAATCAAAATTTGACTCAGATTTTTATTTTTTATTTTTTTGTGCTACACAAAGTGGGTCTCTGCTCTTGCTTTCATTATTAGCAGCATGGCCTGTCCATAGAAATCTAATACTTTATAGATTATTGAATAGTAGTTAATTTGTATGATAACAGTACACTTGACACAAGTTAAAGTGTTACTTTAAACATATCCTTGATTGCCCTATAGGGGTTTCCAATAAAGATCCCCAGTATTAGGAGAATTCTACCGCACCTCATCCAGACCACTGATCGAAGGAAAAGCTTGATCGTTGCTTGCTATTAGTATTAGTATTGCCCCATTGTCTACAGCAGATTCAAAAAAGTGCAACAATATGTGCAGAGAATCATAAATGAGGCAGCCAAACCATGCTGTTACATGTAAGCGATCAGTCATATAAAACCGGCCATGATTCCTTTGTTCCTGGTAAAGGCGAAGGTTACGTTCAACATCTTCTGCCCCTAATGGGGTACATTGGTTCGTAACAGGACATATTACTCTGCAACATAGGGTGCTCAATTTGTGAAATAATAAGTGCTTGGGCCCAAAGATTTGTTCAGAAGCCTGCAGCTGGCCCTACTGAATGCAGGGGCGGCTCCTTCGGTAAGGCGGAGGAGCGTCGCCCCCTCCGCCAGCAGCAGCAGCAGCAGCAGCAGCAGCTGCAAACCTTTAAAAAAAAACAATAATAAACAATGTTTATTATTGTTTTATTTTAAAAGGGGCGGGCCATGGAGGGTGATGAACACTGAGGGGAGTGCACAGAGCACTACCCTCAGTGTGCATGTATGTTTGTCCGGCCGTCTCAGGTCGGCCAAACCCACATGCGCACAAGGGCTCTCTCCAACCTGGCACAGTGTTGCCAAGTTGGAGAGAGCAAGCCCAGGCTCCCAGTCTGCGTTAGAGCGCTCAGCCAGGGCGCTCCAGCCAACCATAAAGCTGCTCTGAGCAGCGTCATGATTGGCCATAGGGCAGGCTGGGAGTCTGTGCCTGCGGTGCAGGAGAGACCAGCGGCACGCTTAAGGTAAGTTTCTTTTATTTTTTTATCTTTGTTTTGTTCCCCATGCCCGCCACTTTGTTCAGGCGCCACCCACGACTGCTGAATGATGTCATACTGAATACCAAGGCTGCATAGTCTTGATTCGAACTCATGTCCCTTCAATTCACTGCCAGACACTCTGTGCCTTTTTATCTCTCTCTTGCAGGTTCTTATTCATCACTGTGCTCTCACTTTGTCATGGTTTTTCAGTTTTTATCTTCCTTCTTCCTTACTACTTGTGTATTTCTCTCTCTCTTGCTCTCGATGGGGACATATAACTGCTGGTACCCAGAAATTAGCACTGGCTCAAATTAAGCACATCATATTATTTACTGATCATTAAATGGATCAGCCACTGTGGTGGACTCCTGAGAGCCCAGGTTCCTGTACTATATAAAGTAAAGAGTGCAAACCTGAGGTCCGACAAAACATTATTAACATTTCATAAAAGATGTGAAATTCAAAATGTTGCAAATAACCTACAGGTAAACTTCAGGATGCTAGGATTTTCTTTTGAAGAACGGAGGAATGGAGCAGCCCCTCCTGTGACTGGTCTCTCACCTCTCCCTCATTACAATGTACTGCATCTGAAAGAGTGACAAGACTTTGACGAATTCAAAAGGGAATGCACAATGCTGTATGTTGGACCTGGCTTTTTGACAGGGTCATCCATGACAATAAATAATAAAATAGATATAATCATCTAAGCATACCTTGGACTTGAAAGGCACTGGCTACTTTTCTGGCTGGCGTAAAGATCCACTTTTTTGATTCCACAATTGATAAGTGTTGAAACTTTCCAATGTTGTATGTCTTTTATACTCAAACTACTATCCATCATCCACCGAGACCCTGAAGCCTGCTCTCCTTCATCATTATCTTGTCCTGAGCAGGCATCTTACATAGATGCACTGACCCCGTTGATACTCTCTGACCTCCTTCTTCTCCAAACCTTTATGACAATGTTATGGTTGAATCTTTTTGGAGCCTATGAAAAATCACAATTCACTGTGTATTCTGCAGGATAACTCTGCAATCACCACCTGTTAGTGTTTAAAACTAAAACACTAAGGCCCATAGTTATACTTTTTTAGCGCCGTAGTTGGTTATTTTTTGACGCAAAAAGCAGCGCAAATGCGGCGCTAAAAAAAGTATAAATATGGGCCTAAGGGGCATATTTATAATGCCCTAGCGCCACCTTGCGCCACATTAACGTAATTATTTTTAACATTAATGTGGCCCAACAAGGCCGAAATCCCCACACCTTATTTACATCTATGAGATTTCCTTGTGCCATTTTTTACGGGACTTTTATCGCCTGCTAGCAGGCAGCAGGCATTAAAAGGGGGCTTCCATTCTTTAGAATGGGGCTCTGTGTATTCTGCAGGAGTAGCACCAACAGTTTGGCGCTAATCCTGCAGAGTACATCAATAGCGGAAAAAATAATGACACTATTGCCCCCTACCCTGTGCCATAGTGTGCCATATTTTAAATACATGGTGGCGGTAGGGTGCGCTGAGGGGCGTAGGGAAGGTGGCGCTGCACTCAGTGCAGCGCCACTTTCCATAAATCTGCCCCAAACTCCACAGGTTATAGATAGCCCTGTTTTCGGCAGAGAGCCAGCTGACCTAATAAGATATGTAGAAGTAGGTGTGTGCTCTGTGAGGCTCAATAGTGCTTAGTGGCATTGAGAATCTTAAGTGGATGATTATGGTGTGCACCCTGAATATTGAATCCAGAATATCGAGACAAGCATATATCTAGGACAAAATATTGAATCCAAAACATCGCAAGAAAATTAAGCATAGATTTCATACATCTGTATATTTATTTTTTTCAAGGTACCTAGATGTTGAGTTAGGAATAGTAAATTTGTACTTCAAAATATGCACTTACATTTTAATAGTTTATCCTTCGATATACTATCCACAGTATTCTTGTATGCTGCAAATCTTTGGCTTGATATTCACGTGTACAACAGATGAAAGTATGTTGGGCCAGGTCCATTAGTACACTTAGGACCTGATTACATGTTTTGCGGGGAGGTAAGATATTGCTCCACCTAATTAGGGCAGTTCTCACACCCCGATCTGTGGGTCTGGAAATATAGTGCCCAGTTTTAATGGCTGAAAAATCTGGCTGGTAACATAATACGAATATTGCAGGTTAGCTTTACCTCAGCTCCTGCTTTTCCTGCCCTCTGAGGTTCTCCCCAACTTAACCTCCTGCTTCCCACCTTGCAGAGGTGCTCACACTCCTATTCACCATCTAGAATGAGAACTCTGTATGTGGAATTGGGCACAGCTATTTCCCATTCTGAGGAGAACAACTCAGAACAGCCAGCCTTAGGGAGCGGTATACTGGACAGAATCATTATTTGTGGCCACATTGTATACATTTATGTATACATATATGTTAGAAATGGGGTTTTTGGTTGGCAGTCAGGTTACCCTCTGTCCAAGCAAGAACCCTCACTCTAGTCAGGGTAAGTCACACACAATCCAAAATTAGCCTGTGTCCACCCTCTGATAGCTTGGCACGAGAAGTCAGGCTTAACTTAGAAGGCGATGTGTAAAGTATTTGTGCAATAAATCATACAATACCACAATATAGCACCACAAAAATACACCACACAGTGTTTAGAAAAATATATAATATTTATCAGGATAATTGTAGGTCAAAACGAATAAAGATGCAATGTGAAATTGTAGAGATATCACTGGATAGTGATATAAAGTGTCTTAAGTCTTTAAAAAGCAAACAAAGTCTCTTTCAAGCACAAAGTACCTGGTTTGGAGTGGAACATCTCCGCAAGGGGCCGCAGAAGAAGAGATACATGGAAAAATGGTGTGTGCGTTGATTTCTCCTCAGCACACACGGACTTGCGTTGTTATTTTTCACGCGGGGAAGTTGTGCGTCGTTTTCCGGCGTGCGGGCAGTCTCTTTCTGTAGGTCGCGGGGATTACCAGATGTCCCGGGGTCTGTGCGTGGATTCTCCTGCTTGTTTTCCGGCTGCGCGTCGTTCCGCGGGGCTGTGCGTCGAAGTTTCGCTCTCACGGCAGGGGTCGCGTCGATTTCCCCTCTGGAAGTCGGGCGGCGTTGTCCTTGCGAGGCCGTGCGTCGAAGTTCCTGTCACCCCAAAGGTGTCGCGTCGATCAGCGTCGGTGTGCGGCGTTTTTCTCGCCGCCGAACAAGCTGTGCGTCAAAATGTTTGCCGCACGAAGAGTCCAAATCAAAAAGATAAACCTTTTTGGTCCTGAGACATCAGGGAACAGGAGGCAAGCTCTATCCAAGCCCTTTGAGAGCACTTTTACAGCCAGACAAGAGTTCAGCAAGGCAGCAGGCCAACAGCAAGGCAGTAGGCCTTTGTAGAAAGCAGTCAGGTGAGTCCTTTGAGCAGCCAGGCAGTTCTTCTTGGCAGGATGCAGCTTCTGGTTCAGGTTTCTTCTCCAGCAAGTGTCTGATGAGGTAGGGCAGAGGCCCTGTTTTATACCCAAATATGCCTTTGAAGTGGGGGAGACTTCAAAGAGTGGCTAAGAAGTGCACCAGGTCCCCTTTCAGTTCAATCCTGTCTGCCAGGGTCCCAGTAGGGGGGGTGGCAATCCTTTGTGTGAGAGCAGGCCCTCCACCCTCCCAGCCCAGGAAGACCCATTCAAAATGCAGATGTATACAAGTGAGGCTGAGTACCCTGTGTTTGGGGTGTGTCTGAGTGAATGCACAAGGAGCTGTCAACTAAGCCCAGCCAGACGTGGATTGTAAGGCACAGAAAGATTTAAGTGCAAAGAAGTGCTCACTTTCTAAAAGTGGCATTTCTAGAATAATAATATCAAATCCAACTTCACCAGTCAGCAGGGTTTGGTATTACCATTCTGGCCATACTAAATATGACCTTCCTACTCCTTTCAGATCAGCAGCTACCACTTCAATACTGTATGAGGGCAGCCCCAATGTTAGCCTATGAAGGGAGCAGGCCTCACAGTAGTGCAACAACGAATTTAGGAGTTTTACACTACCAGGGCATGTAAACTACACAGGTACATGCCCTGTCTTTCACCCACACAGCACCCTGCTCTAGGGGTTACCTAGGGCACACATTAGAGGTGACTTACATGTGGAGAAAGGGGAGGTTTAGGCTTGGCAAGTACTTTTAAATGCCAAGTCGAGGTGACAGTGAAACTGCACACACAGGCCTTGCAATGGCAGGCCTGGGACAAGGTAAAGGGGCTACTTAAGTGGGTGGCACAACCAGTGCTGCAGGCCCACTGGTAGCATTTAATCTACAGGCCCAAGGCACATATAGTGCACATTACTAGGGACTTATAAGTAAATTAAATAGTCCAATCAGGTATGATCCAAGGTTACCATGTTTAAAAGGGAGAGGGCATATGCACTTTAGCACTGGTTAGCAGTGGTAAAGTGCGCAGAGTGTAAAAGCCAGCAAAACAGAGTCCAAAAAGTGGAGGGAGGCAGGTAAAAGTTAGGGGTGACCACCCTAAGGCATGTCAGGACCAACGATATACATATGTATAATTCGTGCTATAGAAACACCTTCTTCTTCTTCTTCTTCCAAGTAGGGCATCTATTTCATATTCAGTGGCTTTTTAAAAAATTGGCAAAACGTAACTAGGAATCAAAACCAAGATCATGTGCTCATTAGGTAACCCTGACATAAAACATTTCTTGGTACCACCAACATTTTATTTATTAAACATCAGGTTTATTAGGAGCCTTTATTCAATTGTAGCAAAACAGCAGTAAAAATATTTTCATTAACATGTATCCCTAAGGTTCGTTTTCAATCCACCATGTGAGAACAGTTCATATATTGTACGTAAAGCTGCTCCCTTAGGATATTAAATGCATGAGCTGTTTGAGTACCCTCTTTAACACTTGCTATAAAAGTCTTATTAATGTTTTGTTTCAATTGTTACAATTTTAAATTAATTATCCCACTGTCAATAAAGAGAACAATAGTACAACATTAGTAAAACCTTTGCTTTATAGACTTGAAGTAGTGGAATAAAATTAAGCACACAACATTTTAACATTAAAATATAATACAACTTTTTCATCTTTTCACCCAGGATCTGGGACAACATCCAAATAGCCATCAGGTCTGCCCCAACCCGCCTCCAATTTAGTAAGGAATTGAATGTACACCTCTTTAAAGAGTACTCCGTCACAGTGCATTAACAATCCACAAACCATGAACCACTCCTATTACTCTTTGACTCTAATCCTGTCTTTGACCCTGTACAGTGCTCTGCTGCCTTTTTGTCTAAGGTTGAATTATAGAATTTTCACATAAATGGATGCATACAAGTCAAGTAGTTTTAAACATCCTTATATGCAGCATGACTAAATGCATATAGCATGTTAGGTGCTCATCGAAGAACACCATTAGGTGAGTACACTTAACTACCACAGCCAATCTGTGAAGACCACTAATGCATTCAGGGCTATCACAACTCATATTGGAGGCCAGAAAAAAATGCAGTTTGTCTGTGTTGTTCAGTTGTTAGCGATAAATGCAAAACACATCCTGCATTGGTAAAAAAGAATCCACTCTACTAAGCGCTTCTGAAAAATCAGCAATACGGTTGTTAAAAAGCGGCATGGCAAGAATACTACTTCCCCCCATTTCATATAGAATTTGAATGAGTTTGGCTTCCAGATTGTCTAGCAGGTGCATTTCCTCACACAAATCCATGTATAGCATTAGACGAAGGAAAGCACCTGGGGCCAGATGCAGCAAAAAAGCAATTTGCGACTTGCAAATTGCGAGTCCCTGTGACTCGCAATTTGCAAGTCGCAAATTGCTATGCAGTACGGTGTCTCAGACACCGACTGCAACTCGCAATGGGGTCGCAATGACCCACCTCATGAATATTCATGAGGTGGGTCGCAAATTGCGGCCCCATTGCGAGTATAGGCACTCGCTAACATGGAGGCCTGCTGACGTCAGCAGACCTCCATGTTAGCGACCTGCTTTTAAATAAAGCAGTTTTTTTTTTTTTAAATGTAGCCCGTTTTCCCTAAGGGAAAACGAGCTGCATTTCAAAAAAATCCGAAACCTTTTGTCCCATGGGGACCCCTTCCAATTTGCGAGTGGGTTACCATCCACTTGAAGTGGATGGTAACTGCGACTCCATTTGCGACCGCGTACGCGGTCGCAAATGGAGTTGCATACCACTGCGACTCGCAAATAGGAAGGGAACACCCCTTCCTATTTGCGATTCGGAAATGCATTTTGCGAGTCGGTAACGACTCGCAAAATGCATTTCTGCATAGGAAACACGCATTTGCGAGTCGCAAACGGCAGATTTTGCCGTTTGCGACTCGCAAAGTGTTTCCTACATCTGGCCCTAAGTCTTTGCTCCATGACTGTAGTTTTAAACACAGAGCATGCAGTCTACTAAATCTAAAGATGTTTGGTATTCAATGAACATTCAATAAGAATTAAATTACCAGGCCTCACTATGCAATGTGCTAGAAAGAACAGGGCGCAACAATTAGCACGTGTCGCCATCATTGCGTTCCAGTTCAGAGAGAAACTGGCTTGGCAGTTCAGACTGCATTGTTCTAATCGGAGCAGGATCAAGCTTGACTTGCATTTGTCTGTGTCTAATTTGGCACACTGTGCAAAGAAAAACAAGGACTGTGATGCAACGCTCAGTAATTAACAGTGGCTGAGATTAATTCAAACATCCCACCCATCACTTTTTTGTTTACTTCAGTGGGGCACCTTAATTGCAACAGGTGTTCCCAGATGTAGTTCCTGTGCTTACTTCACAATTGGAACCAATCTGCACCTGATTGAAGAACCCCAACTAGGGTGAAGCCAGTCTTGGGTTGATTGTGTTCTGGTTCATAGACGACCTAGTTTGGCAAACAAGGCTGGGCTGTTCCTATTGGAGGAGGATCAAGGATGATTTACTTATGGCCAGGTCTAATCTGAGATGGCACTGTGGGCAAAAAAACAATTAACTGGGATGTGGTCTCAAGTAATTAGCAGTGGCTGATTTTAATTCAAACATTCCACCCATCACTTTTTTGCATAACTCATGAAAATATATATATATGACTTATCTTTGGGCCCTATTCAGAAAGGTAAACCTAGATGTTTGGTCTAAACTTAGACCAAACATCTAAGTTTACGACTTTGGGAATTCACAAAGGGCATTTACGAGCAATATCTTTAGGTCCGCACTCAGGGTAAAATTAACAGCTCTTTTTAAAGGGTTGGCAGTTCAAGGGAACACCCCTCAAATCCTCTTTTTGACTGCATGAGAAATAATCTTTGACTTTGGGTTCAGTAGGTATAGGATCGCAAAGTGAGGCTGTGAAAAAACTTTATATTACCCATCCCATCATGTCAGAACCCAACCTGGTAGTTTAGCACTAACCGGTGGGACTGTCAAACAATTACTTTGTGCAAACAGCCCCAATAAATCACAGTAGACATAGGGGGTCATTCTGACCCTGGCGGTCCAAGACCGCCAGGGCCACGGATGACTGAAATACCGCCAACAGGCTGGCGGTGCTTCATTGCCCATTCCGACAGCCGCGGTCGGAAAACCGGGTCCGGCGGTTTCCCGCCGGATTTCCCCCGGCTGGGCGAATCCTCCATGGCGGCGCTTCAAGCAGCGCCGCCATGGGGATTCTGATCCCCTTCCCGCCACCCTGTTTCTGGCGGTTTTTACCACCAGGAACAGGATGGCGGGAACGGGTGTCCTGGGGCCCCTGGGGGCCTCTGCACTGCCCATGCCGCTGGCATGGGCAGTGCAGGGGCCCCCTAACAGGGCCCCAGCCTGCTTTTCACTGTCTGCTATGCAGACAGTGAAAAGCGCGACGGGTGCAACTGCACCCGTCGCACACCTGCAACACCGCCGGCTCCATTCTGAAGGCCCCTTTCCCTCTGGGCCTTAGGTAGCGCCTTAGGTAGCGCCCGCCGGCCCAGCGGGAAAGTTAGAATGGCCCCAGCGGTCCTTTGACCGCGGGCGGCCAAATTGCGGTTCCCGCATGGCGGGCGGCAACCGCCGCCCGCCAATGTCAGAATGAGGGCCATAGTGCCTAATTTTTCGAGTACAATTCTACCAAGGATCCACAATGTTTTATAAGTGGACTTTCTTGCTCCAACAGTACTCGTTGGCTCTGAGTACATTGAATGAACAAAGGAGAGCAAATTAACATTCTTAACCAAATAAGAAAAAAGGTTATCATGGCCATTCTAATCTATGGAAAAAGACAAACTAAACTGAATTGACTCATAAAAGGATGCTAAACTATAGTGTAGAAAGGTTCAAATGCTGCAGAGCCAAACCTGTCATCTGTTAGGCTTCATGAGGAAAAAAAAGAGAAACAGCACCTCAATCATTTACAGGCTGAACAGAATAGAAGGAAGCTGCTTTCAAGAGAGTTCATGGTAGATGCTGCCAGAAACATCTTCACATTTGCAGTCCATCGCAGCATGCACATAAAACATAAGTATGTCTTCTGTCAAAGAAAACCAAAAATGGAATGCTACTTATTCGTTCTTATCACAGGTGAAACATGCTCAAACCTGGGACTGGCCAGCACTGCAACCAAACACAGTCAATGTATCGTAGGCACTGGCCAACTAAGTAGTCATTAAAAGGGCAGGGAGTGTCATACACATCTGCAAATGATCTGTACCCTTCAGCAGCAAATCCACAGACAGCATCAACATCTTATCCTTTACCTGTCTGAAGTTGGTGTAGGTGTCCAGAAACAACTATATAATGCATAAAGTACTTTACAAAGAATACCTTTCCATAATAGCTGTACTTCTTATTAGAAGTTGTCCCACCCTCTTCTCACAGGGAAAACAATGAAAAAATCTCAGTGCATGTGGATGGCATAAAACTTGTACTCACCAAAGGCAAAAATATATTGTCACATTCATCAAGTCATGATCCTAACCACTACCATGAATAGACTTCGCAGTCATTTATTCATTACATAGCCTTATGAGGCATGAACCAGGGCCATAAAAGGACAAGCAATCTGTGACGTGACAAATGACCAACCATACCGAGTTAAATTTGTGAAATACATTCATTAGATCATAAATATAGAGTATATGCTATGGTGATTACATTTGAATGATACAGTGCAGAAACGTTTGCCACTAAGTAGAAGGAAGGGAATGGAGGTATAGATACAATTAGGAGATTATACACTGGAAACTAGCTATCAAAGTGCACCAGATGCAGTGGGATGTTAAGGGTCCACCATATCCCAATTATGACTCTATTGTGCTATCCAGCCAGTGGATGGGCAAGTTTCCTTGCCTGCACCATGGCCCATGGCCACTTGCCATATCACTAATGATATGTTATATGCTAAAATTGCAATCTATATTGCCAACAAATTAACATACAGGGTGGCAAAGGAAGTTGAAATGGGTGGAAAAACAGTAGAGAAGGTGGGTACATAGTAGGAATAGTTGGCTTGAGGAACTTATGACAGAGACTGATAGATGATGCAGGGAAATGAATTGTTAGTAAGTGGAGGTATGCAACTTCAGTGAGTAACAATACCATCATCAGTAATAAAGTTCAGTCAAGTGTTAATAAATGAATCCTTGCTCAGTCCTGGATGGCTTAACAATGAGCGGTCAGGCTTGACTTAGCAGACAGGAAAGTGTAAATAGTTTAATATCACCAAAACTGTAAATAAGTAAAAGACACAACTCAGTAAAAAATTAACACCAATTTATACAAATAGAGAATAGTTTTTATCAATAAAATTACACCAAGACAACAAAAATACAATTAGAGTACCAGAGATGTGAATTTTCAAATTTTAAATAAACAAAATGTGCATTCTAGTGCCAATCTGCTATCTGGTCACGTTGGATCAGGACAAAGTAAAAGTTTTAGGCCAACCAAAATGTAGGGCATTTCAGATAGGGTGAAAGCTAGGTCCCAGTCAAGAATTTACGTTTGCACTTAGTCACTTTCTTGGACCTTTTCTCTTGACAACGAGGCTTTGTTTCCTCTGAAGAAGTTCTGGAAGTTTGTGAACCTTTTGCAACGTTGTGGGTAAAAGCTCCAGAAGATGACCGGCTCAATGTTGGAGTCTGAGTTGCTTCTGTATCTCTGCTATATTCATCTTTCATTCATGGCTGAAGGAAGGGGGGCACTTCAACTAATGGGGGTCATGTAACCTCCCTCTGCTATGACAACTTCGTGTGATGTGTGTCATATTTTTGATCCAGAATGCACTTTTCTCACAAAAATCAAAATGGAGAAATTCGCTCCTTGGATTGTGTGTCTGTGGAGCCAAGCCCTGAGGTGTGGCTAGTATCTGACTACACCCACCTCTAGCCCCTCTTCTAATCTAATTAGAGGGTCTCCCATCTGGCTGAGGATGAAGGAAGTGGGAGCTGGCATGGGGTCTATGACCTCTGCTCATCTGCCTGTAACTTCTAACTTATCTCCTCAGCCCCTTCCTCTCCTGGCTTCTCCAGGAAACTGATCTCCTCCCAATAAATGACTGTATTGTTTCATCCCCAGGCTCTTCACACCTCCTTTTGGCTCAGGCTGCTAAAAGCTGAACAATCAAAAGCGGCTGCAACAGGGCTTCTTTAGGTCAGTAAGTTCTACTTTCCTGAAATATTTATAATAAACCAGACCTTAGCAAGTTGTTGGATTTATTGTAACCATTATTTTGATTCTTTGAATGAGGTTGCTAGCTAGCTCCAATCAAAAGCTAGTTTTATTAAAGTTTAAGAAAGCCTTCTCATGTTAGTCTATGGGGCTAATAGCACGACAATGGATAAATGGCAGTTTTTTCCCTACCAGGGCATGTAAAACATATTTTATATTGTCCCTGCTTTTTATAACAAGACATTCTACCCAGGGGGCACTTAGGGCAGACCTTAGAAGTGATGTATAAGTTATATTATGGTAGTTTTGGACTTTGGAAGTACTTTTAATTCCAAAGTCAAATTTGGACACACTTTTATTTTAAAACCAGCCTACATGACAGGACTGGCTTTAAAATGACACGAGACACCACAGGAGTATGGACTAAAGTGCATTAAGTCCCCTAGGATCTCTAAACCTACATTCCCTACCATATACTATGAACTTACAAGTAGGTTCTCTAGACCAATTAGAATTAGACCAATTACCCTATTCCTTTAGAGGGCAGGGCACTGGGCCTGGGCCTGGTAAGCAGAGCCCAGGGCACTTTCAGAGTAAGTAAACATTATTATCAGTCAAAAAATGGGGGTGATCAGAGCAAAAGGGTGCATTTCCTACAGATGATGAGTGAATTTCCTCCTTTTTTAAAGTAACATGGGAAGTGATGACATGAATATATCTAAGACCATGTACATTGTTCTGCTGCTTTTTTGATAGATTTGCACTATAGGAATAACATACACATATATACATCCATCAAAGAGGAAGGAGATTAACTTTTGAGGAGCATATATTGAGATTGATTGGGTCCCACAGTACAATAAACTAACTCATGATTTAATGTTCTGTGTGGAACTCTACTTAAAGATTCTATCATGCAGAGAAACACTTCAATTATTTAAAGTAAAATAATTTGAAGGATATAACCTATCTCCCCACCGTAAATAAAACAAATTAAAAAAATCCATGAAAAATCACCCTGGATACTATAGTATCAAAAATATTGACAAAACAGAAGGAGCTGGTTATTCTACATAATCCCTTTACCACAATGGTCCGATTTTAATCTTTTGGGTTATGTTCTCTTTCTTCCTCTGTTTACTGGATCATCATCATTTCTTCCTTCTGCTCCAAGCAGTATTTTCCTACCACATGGAACTAACCTGTTGATGTTCCACTTCTCATTATCCTCCAACTTAACAGTATTACTAAATACTTTTGTTAGTTTCTTAGTATCAGGACATTTTGATTCCCTTTTACTCACTGAAGTACCCAATTTCACAAGTACATATCCTGCTTCTCTCAATTGATAAGGACATTTTCTAATTTTAATATTGTGTCTTATACTACATCTTTGTTTTTTTTCTTTATCCTACTTAAATCACAGCTTTCATTCTTTTCACTTCTCATCCATAAAGGACAAGCCACTGTTGTTGATTTCCTCCCTCCTAACAACAAAAAAGGAGATTCTCCTGTCACAGAGTGTGGAGTCTCATCTATAATTCCACAGCAGGCTTCCCAGTTCATCCCTCCATTTCAATCCATTCTTAACAGCCAGCTGAAAACATTCCCACAATACAAGACCATTCTCCCTAGGATGATATGGAGCCATTTATGATGTTGTATGTTAAGATATTTGAAAAACACATCAATTTTCCTTGAAACCAATTAAGGACCATTGCATCTGATTACCTCCTTGGGAATGCCCTCTCTTGAAAATACATCTCTGGAAAATCCAATCACCTCTTCTGACTTTACATCATTAACAATGCAAGCCTCATTTGGAGAAATAGTCTGCCATCACTATGTCAAGCTTGCATTTTAAACTGTACTGTCTAAAAGGACAACAGATATTCATCCCAATTTTCCTCCAAGCACCACCAGGATATTTAATAGGTACTGTAAGTGATCCCGAAACTACCCAAGACTTGTCACTGTTCAAACAGTTCTCACAATTTCTTACAACTCTCTCTATGTCCAATCCTGGCCACCAGAAATCCATTACATTTACTTTAAATAATTGTAGTGTTTCTTTGAATGGTAGAATGTTTAAGCAGAGTCCACATGGAATCTTGACAAAGACAGTTGGACTATCTCACTGTAGGATCCAGATGTACTGCTGTCTTATCTTCTTTATAATAAACCAAATCTACAAATACATGGGCTATATCAGCTTCTTAAATCAAAATTTAAAAAGACCACAGAGAGGCCCAAGGGAGTAATTATATTTTGAAAGAAGACAGAATATGACACCACGTTGAGGCAGTGGTGTTACAGTATAAAGGAAATAGGCATGTAACATGTGTCTTGCTTTCTCTACTTGCTGTATTAATTTATGAATGCATAAACCCAATCTTTTAAAGGTGTATACACAAAGCACATCTCTTGATGAAATGAGCCATTTAATGTATAATAAAATGTAGTTTTAAATATTGCTTAACCATTTTCCATTGGTTATTCACCCCTATTGATTTTGTAATAGGTTGCTGTTATGTTCCTTATACATGTGTATCTCTGGTGACATATCCTGCAGCCATACAAATTGTATTTGACTCATTCTGGGAAAACATTATTCTATGACCTCCAGGCCAATGGTAACTGCATGCAAAAATAGTGAGGTTTAACCTATGCATTGTAATGCAGTGCTCTTTAAAGAGGTGAGCCTTCAACTCTTTCAGAAATTGGAACACCGTTGAGGAGGTCCTGATGGAAAAGGAGAAGTTGTTCCAAATTCTGGTTGCATAGCTGGAAATGGCCTGCTCTTTTGTTTTTCCTTTTTAAACTTCTTAGTCTACAGTCACATCTAGATATTTGTTCCCCAGGTCATGAGAGTGAAGGGATGCAAGGTACATGTAGTTCCTCCCCACGGGCACATATCAGATGAAGGCTCATGTCTAAAAGGTTGATTTGATGCAGTGTCATATTGAGGTTGACATTTAAATTAAACATACTAATTCTCAAATTTTGTTCCCAATATTGAGTCTTTTCCTGGGTGTTAAACCTCCCTTCTTGTCGCACAATGTGATCATTTTGAAATTTTTGATGGAAACTCACTATTATCCTCTGGCTCCCTTAGGGTCTGAGGGCTCTCCTTAGGTAAAAAAAATCCTGTGTAGGTCTGGTAAGCAATTTCTGAATGAACTATCACCAAAACATTGATCTAATGGAAGATTATTTGGAGTGTGATGGCCATTTTGAAAATGTTGATGGAAAAGCACCACTATCACCATAAGCACCAACATGTTACTAGAGGCTCTTCATGTAGATTATTTGCTCCTCTTGAAGGTAATTATACAAGATTGATATGTATGGGTTTTTGAGGGATACCAAGAGGTACAAAAAAGTAGAACCAGCTACAACATCTCTATGAGTTTCACCAATCTGTTGGTGCAGGGTGCTTTTCTTTGGCGGTTGATATCACCCCAAGCAACAATGAGGAACACGTATACATTAATAAATACAGGGGTTCTTGTAGTTCATTTATGTTTGCTATGAGTTCCAGTGGTGTTTTTATAGTGTTTTAAATACTTACTAAAATAGTGGTTTCAGTGTTTGCTATTTTTTTCCACTATCAGCAACATGGGACCATGTTTTTCCATTGCTTACAGAGAATCGGAAAATGTGAAATGTATTAATATTTTCTTTTATTACATACACACACTCTTTATTACATACATGCATGTACGTATATTCACTAAGAAACAAAGGCTACAGGGATGTTATAGTTAGGTTCAGATTTTACATGCACAAAACCATAGAAATCCAGCTATGCACTGTTTTGTCATCAATAATTTTACTGCAAATATTACGGTGATATTATCAATGATGTCATAGAAGATGTCACAAGAGATGTAATATCTGGGGTAATTAGCAGTGCATGGCAAGGGCCCGAGTTATAGCTACCTTAGGGCACAAATCATAGCTAGTTGAAATAATTTTAACTATAACAGCTGAATTTCTATGGTTTTCTGAGTGTAGAATCTTAACCTAACTATAACGTCCTTGTAACCTTTGTTTTTTTCATTGAATTTCTAGGGTTTTTTAACGTCAAGTTAGATGGCCATCGCAATGCATGGTCCAAGGGGAAGGGAGTTGGACGCAGAGTCTGCCCTGCCATTGTGCTGCCCCATTCCCCACCCAAGCTTGCTGCTACTTCCCCCCCCTTGCCATTCATTGTCCAATTCTGCTTCCTCATTAGAGCCATGTGTGGCCGCTGTTCTGCCACTGCTCTGCCTGCCTTATACAGTTAACTTGCTGCCCCATTCACCTTCTCCTTACCCTTTGTTGTCTGAGTACATGCACCAGCCCCTCTCTCCTACCCTGCATGGTCTGATGTGCTGCCACTATCCTCCATTCAGCTTGATGTCCCTCCCCACTCCTCCAGCACTCCGTTGCCCAACTTTATGCCCCATCATTGCCTTCCTGGCTAGCCTCTGTGTTTAGATTGTGCCCCATCATTGCCCTTCTGCTTAACCTCTGTGTTTAGCTTTCCACCCCTACTCTCCTTTCCCCTGCCCTCTGATGACTGTGTGCATGCACCTGTTCTCTCCATTTTGCCTACCATGTTCCATAGACCTGCCGCTGCCCATCCTATCTACTGTGCATGTTCTTTTAGGCTGCCCCTCCACCTGCCTATAATGGTCAGGTGGCTGCTGCATGACCCTGCCATCTCCACTCTGCCTGTCTCAGTTCCATGCCCCTATGTCCACCCTCCTGTCCTTCATGATCTATTTTGCTGCCACTCCATTCTGGCCTCCATGCTCTGTTGTGCTGCATATGCTCCTCCTGCCTGCCCTGTGTGGTCTGTTGTGAAGTCAATTTCCCTGCCCTCTCTTGTCTGTATCCAGCTCCTACACTTCCCGTTTGTCCTACATGTTTCTCTGTTGCATGTCCCTGTCCCCTTCCTCTCTCCCCCATGGCTGTGGTGCTGTCCCTAACTCTTCCGCTTACCATGCAATGTTCTCTTGTGCAGTCACAGCTCTTTCACCTACCCTGTGTGGTTAGCTTGCTGTCCGTGATCCCCTCCCATTTACCATGCGTTATCTGTATGTAAGCCATTATAGTCTCACTGTTGTGTTGCTGTGTTGTGCTTCCAGTGCTCATCCTGGCTTCCCCTCCATGGTCAGCGTGCTGCTCCTTCCCTGTCCCTTTTGCCCCCGCCTTCTGTTCTCAATGTGCAGGCCCTATCCCCTCCCTCCTGCCTTGTCTGGTCTGTTGTAATGCCCCTGCCTTCATGATCTGTTTGCTGCCTCTTTCCCCTCTGCTATCTGATGTCCATGTGCATGGGCCTGTCCCCTCCCTATTGCTTTCCATGGTCCGTTGTGTTGCACTGCCATCCCACTTGCCCTGTGTGTTACATTGTGCTGCCACAACCTATAACGCATGCCCTGTAATATCATTTTGGTGCACCTGACCGTCTCCTTCCTACCCTCTATTTTCTGAGTCCATGCCCCTGCCCCATTCCTCCTGACATCTGTGATCCAATGTGCCATGGTTGCCAACATTTTGAACTTGGAAGAGGGAGATTTTGAAAAAGAAACCTGGGGAATTGATTTAGGTTGAAAAAGAGGCAACTTTAGGCAGGAAACAGATAAAGTAAACCCCTTTTGGGCTTAAAAACATCAGGAGTCTGCTGCCTGAATCAGGACTCTTGGCAAGTATGGTTCCACTGGCTCTTCATTCTGCCCTAAATGGTCATTTATATTGCCCCAGCCTCTCCTGCCTGTCCTGCATGGTTGGTTTGTTGCACCTGCCCCTTTCCCCTCCCCTCTGTGGTCTGTTGTGGTGCCACTGCCCCTCCCGCCTACTCATTTTGGTCAACTTGTTGCCTTTGCACCATCCTCCATGTCCTTAGTTATCCGAAACCATGCCCTTGACCTCTGTCTCCCCACAGTATTTTAACGGACAACTAGATTTCTAATATTCTATATTTATTATAAAAGTGTGGCATGCCTGACATCATCTTGATGTAATCAAAACTGTAATACCTAAAGTAGTTCCTTTAGAAATTATAAAAATGAGAGGGTCTTATTTCCATAAAAGTTATGGTTAGTGCTCTAAAAAACTAAAACAAGGACATATTGTCTGACTTTCCAAAAAGTGACAAAGCACTTTTAAAATATTTGCTATCTTTTTTTATGCAGTTGATCACTTGATTATCTGTGTTACTTAGGGGAGAGGATGTGGTGTTATGGCCAGAGCTACAGACTTTGAAACGAGGGAACCGGGTTAAAATTTTGGTGTCAGCTGAACATCCTGTGATTCTGGGCAAATCACTTAATATCCCCATGCCTAAAACCAAAATGAAAGCGTCCTTAATATAATATAACTGGTGCTCATGTAAAGCACTCCAATACCTTCAGGTCACTTCTTCGCTATATAAAACTACAAAAAAACAAAAAAACATTTAGGTGATGATTTCGACTATGGTGAAATGTGTATTGCCGCGGTGGAGGTGGAGGTCTCGCCATCGCGGTCCAGTCGTTAAAGACTGCCACATTATGAGTGTGGTGGCTTGGCCAAAGCCAAACTGCTGCAACAGTGACAGTCCCACCGGTGCAAGCAGACCGCTGCGGCCGGCGGTGAGCTCCTCCAGGCCAAAGGCACGCCTACGACTGCCAGACATATTACAATGCAGCAAACTGTCAGACTTTTCGCTGCAGTCGGCGCACCATGAAAACCCTGTCAGTAACGCACCCGGCGACATGAATCGTCATTCCTGTCTTCGGTACATGCACTCCCAATCCCCCACACACATAGAGATACACCCCCCACTCCTCCGCACACATACAGACACACACTCCCACTCCTCCGCACACTTAAAGACACACAACTCCACTCCTCTGCACACATACGGACACACCCCCCCTCTCCTCCGCACACATATGGACACACAAACATGCTCACACACCCACTCTGACACACACACACGCTCGCACAGCCATTCCAACACACTCACGTGCTTGCACACCCATTCCGGCACACTCACATGCTCGCACACATATACGCACACACCACACACATGCACTTATGACACACACCCTTCCCCCTTTCGGGGGGACCTCCTACCTGTCTGGGCCGCACAGCAGCCCACCTCAAGGTCGTCGTTCGGGAGGGGGTGAATGTTGGCAGTTTGAACCGCAAACAATGCACCGCCATGCAAGGACTGCCGTACCGTATTACTTCTCGTAATATGGCGGGGGGAGTCCTCACAGTGTGACAGTGCTGGTGGTGGGACTGCCTCTTCCTCGCTGCCTGTCAACCCAGCAGTGGCAGTTTTCTGCCTGATTTTTGGCATTCTCCTGTGTGTGCTCATAACACGGCGGTCAGGAGACTACCAGCACTGGCGTTTTTTTGGCAGCTGCCAGCATGGCGGTGTTTCTGAAATACAGCCAAAGTCGTAATCAGCACCTAAGTGTTTTGCACACTTCAGTCATTAGGGTGTACTTTGGCTAACATTGGGTGATATTTGCTCTACTTTTGCCTTCTTTCTTTTTTCTCTGGTGACCTTCTTGGGAGACATATTTGTTATGAAGCACCTTCATGCCCTCATTTACTGCAGTACCCTCAGTAGAAAATACTTTCAGTGTTCCAGTTCGATTCCATCAAGATAGCCTTAAGATGTATCATTCTTTTGGCATAAATTCAGAATGTTGCTCATTATAGCACTGTTGTAAGGTTGCAGGGAGTTAACTGGAAGTCTGCTGCTGATGTTGAAAGTGCATGTTTTAGTATGCATGTCAGAATTGCTTCCTGCAAAACTGGCTGTAATTCCATTCAGGAGTTCAGGCTGTAGTCGTGTCTAAAGACTCTGTGGGAAAATGCACAGGGAAACCTCCTTCTTTTTTCTGCCCCTGCTCTACAGATCATCCTGAAACTTTCAAAACAGCGGCTGAAGTGAGTGGTGTACTGATTTTGAAACTTTTGTGAAGATTCGGTAAACAGTGCCAAATTTATTGGCAAAACAAGTTCCTAACTATAACGACCGCCATATATATATATATATATATATATATATATATATATATATATATATATATTAATTATATATATATATATATATATATATATATATATATATATATATATATATATATATATATATATATATATAGAGAGAGAGATAGATATATAGTACTTAAAGTTAGGACCTAGTTTCTATAGAAAACGTTTTTTTTTACTTTCCTGTATCTTTGGCACCGTTTGACAAATCTTCATGAAATACTCCAAGAAAAGTGTCAAGGTGGGTCTTGTTGTGCATAGAAAGTTCTGCAGTGATCTGTCAAGCTGGAACTGAGGAAAAGGGGGATCAAACAAAGTGTGCTTCCCATGTAAATTTCCATAGAGTCTTCAGACATGCCTGCAGCCCGTACCGCTGGACAGAATTTCACCAAATTTGGCAGAAAGGTAGATTTTGGTCTGGTGATCATGCTTTTTGTTATTTGGTGTAAATCCATTCAATTGTTTTTGAGCTATTAAAAGAAAACCAAATTTGGATATCTAGGAGCTCGAAAACTTCGAAAATATTCCCAATCTCATGCCGCAATTTGATTTGCTGCCAACACGTCAACCAGGAAATGTTCAGGAGCGGCTTGCGGCAAGCAGAAGGGGTGGGGTGGCACACGAGGGAGAAATGAAAATAAAATTAAAAACAATTTTTAAAAAACTTACCTTAACCCTATGCCATATAAGGTCCCAGAGACCACCACCTCCCTATGTGCCAGCCCTTGCAGATACCAGAGGGGGCCACACGGACCCCCTCTTGGAGCCATTCATGGCCCTAGAGACTTCCACACCCCAGGGCTGGCTCCTGCTACCTCCCAAGGTGCCCAACCTTGAGAGGTAGCTGTTTGTTTTTGCTTGGCCGGAGCTGTGACAGCTCCCACCAAGCAAAAGCAAACACTCTGCTTTCAGCAAGCAGGAACGGTCAGACTGCTCCCGTTTTCTGGAAGCAGAGTATTCATCTCGTTCACTGCCCACAGACATGCAGACAGGGAAAAAGATGAAACGTTTGCTCCCACATGCAGGGAGCTGCATTTTCAGCAGCTACTTGCATGCGGGAGCAATGCCAGCTTCCACAGGAGGCGGAGAACTGGCTGGGGCCTTGCGGCTCACCTCGCAGTACCTGACTTCTGAAAAAAAAATGAATGATTGCTGCCTTGGGTCATTAACAAAGCAGGTGCCCAATTGGAATGTCACGTCTGTGAAGCACTAATCATCCTAATTTTATGGGCATGGTCAAGGCAAAGCAAGTGTGTTTTCTCTGTTTATCCACTGTGAAAAGTTATCTGTAATCTTTGATGGAGATGTTTGTAGCTTTTGTTTTTTTGCGCACAATATCTCATGTTGTACTGTGACAAGTGGGTTCTTTCTTGTGATGTGCTGCTGAGACCAGCGATCCTGTTATCCCATTGAAAAACTTCGAAGTATGCAAGATGGCTTAGAACCCACGTCCTTTTGACCTCACCCCATCTACATTAGTGATATGGATGTCTTCCCACCATTTTCCAAGGAAGATGAACAGTTTACTAAAGGGATCCCCTGAGTGCAATTCCCATTGATTTTGGAGACGCATTCTTGATACACAGGAATATGATCACATCTCCACCAAACAAAGAAGCACTTCATGAGTGACGTGGGTAGGCCCCCGGGCCTTCGGCTGTGTGTGTTACTTTAAATCGAGCATACCATACATTCTTTTGGTTTGTGTGCTAAGTGGAGGTGTATTTTGGGTTACACATTGCTACATTTATAGTTGTTGGTAGCTATGCTCTTTTTGTAATGTTTCTATAAATGTCTAGCGTGTAGATTAGGTTTTTCCTAGTGTGGATTAAAAGGCATTGTGCCATCCTTCCACTGTGTTGTTTGTTTTAGCTTCCTGTGCCAAGGTGTTGTCATAGACATTCCATCATGATATTTGGAATTTGGGTTTGGAACGGTGTTTGCAGCAATGCAGTTTGTCAACCCAGGTATCTTCAAAATAATCTGTTAGGGGGCTTAGTTTCTGTTCATTATGTTGGCAGAAGGAGATTTCAATTAGTTAATTGTAGTGGTCAGTTACCTCTGTGACAGGGATATAGGCTAGAGCTATCATTTTTTTTATTTCTAAAATAAAAAAAATATTTTTGACTATTGCATATTCTACACTTAGTGAAAACATTTGGAGTTGTCTCCATAAGCTTTGATTGAAATGGTAATAACCTTGTGTAGCTGTGTAGCAACAAATTTAAAAAATGGTTGGAATCATAGCTTGTTCAAAGCCTATGATTTTTTTTTTCTTAGTAGTAGTTATTTGTTTTATGTTTTATGTTTAATATGGTTTAAGACTTTATAATAAGTGCTACTTTGCTACTTTGTTTATTGGGTAGTAAAGCATATATGAAAGGAACAGTTGAGTGGTCATATTCACCATGTATAGTGTATATCTGAGTGAATAGTTGAAGGTCCTATCCCTCTGTGTACAATCTAGCCAAGTACACTGTTCTAAGAGTACTGAAGTCTCAAAACTCAGTCATTGAGAACATACTGGTCACCCAAAGCATTTCCTTTTTTGGAGCAAGTAGACTCACCCACCATTAGGTGGTATGCTTCATCATCAGACGTTGTTCCTTGTCGGGCTGGCGCTGCAATGCTCGACAGGCTCCGCCAGAAGGTGCTTTGAAGGCAACAGCCTGCTTCAATCCTAAACTATCAGCTTGGGTGTAAAAGGAGTGTGAAGGATTGGTAAGGTGAAATAAAAGTGGATATAGGTACCCGTGCTGGCACTTTACTATAAGCTGTAGGACCTATTCCAAGATTAACAGCAAATGGTGGACCAAGACCCGAACTAACGATCTGTGAATCCCCAATGATTATCTATTTGCAGAAATCCTACACTATCAGAGTAAGATCTACATGTTTCATGCATTTGTCAGTCCCTACGGATCTAATGGCTTTTCTTAAGGAACACAGAATGAAGAACCTAATTCTTACTGAAAGAGAGAGTAAGGTGGCTCTCGTGACAAGAGTGCCTACAAATGAATGTATCTTACATTGATGTGTGCATGGACTTCTTCTGTTGGTGCCCTGTAATAAAAGCAAGAAAACCACCTCATATTTTAAATATCATGAAACTGAGGTAACCAATTGTAAGTGAGCATGCCAAAGTGCCGGATGAGTAATATGAAAACATCAAACGGTCTGAAACTATCTTACCCCTCGACAGTCTAGTCAGCGCCGTTTGGGTTTCGTGGGCTCAACAGCTCCTACAAATCTAGTGATACATGAAATGCAAATACCCATGGTGTTATTATCTGAAATGAGGTGTTGTCAATGAGCCAGTAACTGAAAATACTGATAATCACATAAAACAAAATGGCAAAAGCATGAACACCGAAGATGTATACATATTTGTATACCCATATATTTGTCATTGGTTCAAAAGCACAACCTTCTTATAAGATATTGACATTGAACATTCAGCTCCTGGGTCATCAATAATTGCTGTGTCACAGTGCCATTAAACACTCATTATTTGATGGTGGAAAAGTGTCGTACCCTCCCCCCAAAGTACATCATTTGTATATGTACAAGGTTACTTAGGTCATGGTAAAGGTGATACTAGAAAGAGTGAGGTCCCAAGGCCTTTAAGCGATGTGCTGTATGTCGACCATAGCTGCGGGACTCAATGGTCATTCACCATTTGACATCGCGATCATGCTCATATACTGTGTGCCTTTGAGGAAGGAACGTGGTTCATCGCTCCTATTGTTTATGCATTTATAGCACAAAGATATGGAGCATTTTTGTTCTCTCATTGAGCTGGTGCTGCACTATATGCAGCCTTGCCCTAATGCAGGCACCCTCACACCATAGGCTGGATTTGATTTGAGCAGGAAGGAACAAAACAATCTTTAAAGGCATTTTACTATTTTTATGTATGCTGCGGAATGCAGCACATGTGGAAAGAGGAAAGAACAAAGAGAAATAAATATTTATCTCCATGTAAAGCTTTACTTGGGAAGGCGTAGCATTTTGATGCATTCCCAGGAATACATGACTTTGTAAATCAGGGAATGAGTCATAGTCCATAGGTGCATGCAAGAGAATGCCCATGCTTCAATCCTGGAACTTCTCCCAAGTTGAAATAAAACATAACACTGAACAAGCAGCTGTCTTGCATTACATTTCTTTACAAAGCCATGCAAGGCCAGTCAAACAGCTATTGCATGGCTTTGTAAACATTACTGAAGCGTATGCATTGTCAATGCAAGGACATCCTAAAGGCTTCATAAATATGGACCATAGTAATTTACTTTGTCAACTATAATTGTGCATGCATTTGTAGTTTTATGACTGTGTGCCTGATGGTTGTCTCATGGGAAAGCTTACACTCACTACTGCAAGCCAGAGTTCATTATAAATGCATGGCAACAGTAAAAGCTTTATGACTGATTGGTGCCCTGTTGGTACTTTCAAATAATGATAGATTATGTACAATACCACTCACTACAAGACAGATACCTGCTACTCTGTTTACTTTTTTTATTGCACGCATAGGCCCGCCATTTATAGGTGGCAACATGTTTTTGCTTTTCTACTTGTTTTTTTTATTTATCTTGCATAGGTTGTTGAGTTTGCATGTAGGGGTGTGCTTTGTTTCCTCGAAAGTGGCAGTTCTAAGATCTGTTGTCTCTTTACCAGAATTTACTTCATTCATCGAGGACCATGATATCTGTCTTTCCCAGGAAACATGGGCAGTCGATTCACTCTTCCGGTCTGGCTACTTGAACTTTTATATTCCTGCACTTCCTAGCAAAAGGGGCAGACCATCTGGTGGTTTACCTATATGGGTCAGAACATTATTAAACTGCTGGATATCTCAGTTATCTATTCATTCCCCTTTTATTATCTGGGGCAGATGTAGGAGCAATAGTTTTTCTTATCATTGTAAGAGGGGTGAGGGTGACCGACTTCCGGTACTCTCCGCATTTTGGAGATGTTCCTAAGTCAATGTCCTCAGCATTTCAAAAATATTGAGGCAGGTGATTTCCACGTCACGTTTGAGCCTCTTGACTGGGATGATCTTGGGTTTACTTATGAGTAGGATCGGGTATGGTCTATTCCTTCTCTGGACATTCCTCCCATTAAAAGGTGGTCGCAGGTAGCTATACAGCTAAAAGTCTTGATTATTGAATTTGGGCTTAGAGCACTCAATGGTAGGACTAAAGCAGACGCAAAGGGTTGTCAGACTTATAATAAGGTTAACCTTACAATCAGAATCGACTAGTGCTTAGTTGATTTAAGACTGTGGCCTTCAGTCATTGATATGATAGCTATTGAGAGAACAGAGAGAGATCATAATCCGCTCTCAGTCTAAATGTTTGCCGTGTGTAATTAAATGTCTATGACTAGCATCCCTACTATACCACTAATGGATATCACCATGATCAATGATCAATACCACCTGAAGAGGCATCAGGTAACAGCCCGGCCAGGTATTCTAAGTTCTGTGAACGCTGTTCTGAGGTCTTTACTGGGGCGCTTAGAGGCAGGTACATGCTTTATGTTTTGAGAGTATTGAGGCCCATTTTATGTTAGGTAGTGAAACTGGGGATGGAAGGCCTGAAGGAAAACCTCCCATGTTCAGTAATGAATGTCAGGTTTTAAATAAACTACTGATTAAGGCTGTTAAATTTAAGGATGTAGTTGCTATCCGTATAGCCAGGAAGTCTTATGAGGCCGCCATTTGTAAAACCAAAAGTGAGCAGGACGAAAAGTGGTGGGCTGCTCTAAATGATGCATCACGTGAGAAGAACTGTATATAATTCTGGTATTTGCCTGTGCGTGGCCCTGATAATGGCATATTGAATGTAACAACGTATACTGCTGCAATAGTATGGGTAGACTATTTTAGCCCATTGTACTCTGCTGACCATCTTGGTATGGTATGTTAGTCTGATAGGGTTTTCCCTACCATCATTGACCAAATTCCTAACCCTTCATCTTCACAATTGTTTACTCTCTCCGATGTTAGGCACACTTAAGTGTGGCAGGGCATCTGGTCAGAATGGTGTTCTGGTGAATTTGTTTTCAATTGATGTTGAAGTTGGTCGAGATATATTTTTATTATATCCAATGCAATAGCGGCTGGGGCACCAATGAATGGGTGCTGTTGTAGTACCTATCTATAAAAAGGGTGATAGATCTTTACCCTGCAAATACAGGCCTACTAGACCACTGGACTATGTACAGAAAGTCTTCTGCCACTGTCTTCTGTGGAAGATCCAGGACTGGATGTCTGATCATGATATACTTAGCTCATTGCGGTTTTCGCAGGAAAATTTATACTATTGACCAAGCTTTCAGGCTTTTGCTTTTATATTGGAAGACGGTCTTTATTAGCAAAAGGAACTTGTATGTTGCCTTTGTAGATTTCAAATCTGCATTTGATTTAGTGCCTCACAAAAAGTTGAGGAAAGTCTTCTCTGAGATGGCAATGCCCTCCCATATTCTTTCCTTACTAGTACGGCTCCATGAGGGCAACTATGCACGTATCAGGTGAGGCGACCAGGGTCAGCTTACCGACAAAATCTCCGTGTTAAGGGGAGTACGCCGAGGGTGTGTCCTTGCTCAAACTCTGTTTTTATTATATACTAATCACATCCAACTCTGTTTTCATTATATACTAATCACATTGTCTCCTTCTTAGCTAAGGCAGAGGATGACACTCTTTTGATATCTATGACCCAGATTGACTTATGAAAACTTTTAATGTGCTTTGAGGAGTTCTGTTCCTCTCGGGGCCTGGAAATCAATACTTTTAAAACTAAATTGATGTCATTCAATCCTCATAGATCCTTCAAAGGCAAGATTGCACTTGGAGGTATCCCACTTGAGAAGGTGAAATCTTTTAGCTACCTCGGCCTAAAGATATCGGAGAACATGTCTTGGAAATCACATATTGCCAGGTTGACACTGAAGCAGAAACAAGTTACAGGGGTTTTAATTAAGGATTTTGGTGTTTCCTATACTAAGTCAATTTGTCCAGCACTCCAGATCTATGAGGCCAAAGCTGTGAGCTCTGCACTTTATGGTGCAGAGCTGTGGGGCCATGTTAAAGCCCAAGAAGTATCTCTTGTTGAAAACACCTTTTTAAGGAAAGTTGTCTCTCTTCCATTGAGCACTCCATTGCTTCCTCTTGGGCATTAAGGATATAGGTTGCAAGCCTTGTTTATTTCCTCTTTTGTATTAGAGACAGCTTTGGATTACTCCAGAGCTTGCCTCTTACAATGCAGCCCTCTAGGCTGTAGTGGAAGCTGATCGCTCCCTTAACATTCCTTGGCTTGGATACATCTAGGAGTCATTATATTTGCTTAGTTTCCACAAGCTTTGAGATTCCCCAGCCACAGCTCCCTTCCCTTCGAAGTATGACTTAAAAAAGCATTATTGGAAGGTGGTAGATTCTGAGTATTTGTGTGTAGTGATCCGTTGCAAACTGTCACATGATTTTATCGATCTGAAAGATGTTTTTAGCTATGAGGTATTCTGGGATGCAATTACGGTTTCTAAAGATAGGAAGTTATATTTCCAGTTTTGTGTAGGAACTTTACCATTAAGATTGTTTACCAGCCACTGGTCATCAGAGGAGGTAACCAATTGCCCAGCTTGCAATGCCCCTAATGAAAACCTGCCTCATGTTTTATTTGCTTGTCCTGCTTACATAACCCCCTGCAGGAAATGGCTTGCCCCTGCTTGTAAGTGGCATAATGTTCATAGAAACTCTGTTGCTGTTCGTATTCTCAGATCAGACACCCACCTGGTTCTGGTTACCTATGTTGCCAACTTTCTTGGAGCAGTGTGGATTCTTAAAGCAAAAATGTTATCTCCACTTATGTGATGCATTTGTACCAATGGTTTATATGCACTGAAGGATGTTTTATGATGAGTATTAAGGCTTTTAGGCTCTAGTATAAAGATGTGCTCTAATTATTTTATATTTTATATTTATATTTATTTTTTATATTGACATGTGCTTTTATGGCCTTAGTAACCGAAATAAAGTTTTTGCATCGAGTTTGCAGGTGTTTTATTGTAGTTGTGTCAAAGAGTGAATGCAATGCAAGAATGAGCCGGTGGATGGATGAATAGATGTATGAATGGAAAGATGAGCGACAGACTGCACATATGATGACTTATTCGGTGCATAATCAGTAACATAAAAGGCAGTTTCATTCATAAGTCAGACTTATTGCCATTGCCAATGTTTTTTTTATTATGTTGTGACTGTACTATAATATAACTGGTGTTTGAGTTGGATTTGATCTTTTTCTAAAATATTGTCAAATGCAGCCACACAGCAACCAATGTTGAAATGATGAATGCCTTTACCACATCGGCCAGAAAGGGTTGTCTCTAATATATCCAGTGCGAAAATTATATAATTTAGGTTAAATTACGGGAAACAGAACAGTTAGAATTGTTTCGAACTCATAGGTCACGCTATAATGTCCTCAGACATTGATAACTCTGCCTTCCAGTTCAGGAGTCCCTCGCGATGTGCAACTATGGAATGAAAAATTCCCTCCAGAGGTTCAATGACTGTGGTCACACTATTTTCAATCCCATAATTGTATATTGTTTTAACGGAAAGGAACTGTAAAGTACAATTATGTTTGTCCTGTGCAAGTACCTAAGATTCAGGACAAATATAGTAAAAAATCGAAATATTTTCTTATAGGAGCAGTTCAATATGCTTAAATTGTCTCCACAATTTCTGGTGTAGTTAAGTTTGTGAAAGTCCAGAAAGGAAAGCGCAGTCGGCTTTCAGTAAAAGGTAACCGTGGGAAATTAACTATTTCAGTGCTGACAATATATTTCAGGTACCTTATAAGTGCTGATAGTTGGTGGAAGAAATTCCAATGTACACTACTTCCATTAGAGGGATTCGGCTGGGGTATTAACCACCAATTCTGCTCCTCCCATGGTCGAGAAAGCTAATTTACAGAAAAATCCTCCGCTGTTATGCCCCAGAGTTCAAAGGCTCTCATTCCAAGTCAGCCAGATGGTGAAGAGAAATAAACCGTAGCAACACAATGGGGTCAGGTTTTTACTGGGAGTGATAAATATCTCATATTTCAAGTTGTCACTCATACAATGGGGCATAACATACGAAATTCGGTGCATATTTCAAAATATTTCCCATATATCCTACTTACCTTACATGTTCTTGTGGTAGACTTTATCTGGTTTGACCTGCGGAAATTTACCTGGGAAAACAAGAAAATGACTGCATATCTCGGAATTCTGCTCCCTGTCTAAACGGGGATTAGCACAGGCATTAGAATTATATCATCCACTCAAAATGGGGGATCAAAATGTGGCAGAATTTCTCACACTGGTTGTAGGAGGCTGGACTGGCTTGTAGTGAGTACCTAGGGGTACTTGCACCTTGCACCAGGCCCAGTTATCCCTTATTAGTGTATAGGGTGTCTAGCAGCTTAGGCTGATAGATAATGGTAGCTTAGCAGAGCAGTTTAGGCTGAACTAGGAGACCAGTGAAGCTCCTACAGTACCACTAGTGTCATATGCACAATATCATAAGAAAACACAATACACAGATATACTAAAAATAAAGGTACTTTATTTTTATGACAATATGCCAAAAGTATCTCAGTGAGTACCCTCAGTATGAGGATAGCAAATATACACAAGATATATGTACACAATACCAAAATATGCAGTAATAGTATTAGAAAACAGTGCAAACAATGTATAGTTACAATAGGATGCAATGGGGACACATAGGGATAAGGGCAACACAAACCATATACTCCAAAAGTGGAATGTGAACCACGAATGGACCCCAAACCTATGTGACCTTGTAGAGGGTCGCTGGGACTATTAGAAAATAGTAAGGGTTAGAAAAATAGCCCACCCCAAGACCCTGAAAAGTGAGTGCAATGTGCACTAAAGTTTCCCAAAGGACATAGAAGTCGTGATAGGGGAATTCTGCAGGAAAGACACAAACCAGCAATGCAACAACGATGGATTTCCAGTCGAGGGTACCTGTGGAACAAGGGGACCAAGTTCAAAAGTCACAAGCAAGTCGGAGATGGGCAGATGCCCAGGAAATGCCAGCTGTGGGTGCAAAGAAGCTGCTACTGGTCAGTAGAAGCTGAGGATTCTGCAAGAACGACAAGGGCTAGAGACTTCCCCTTTTGAGGATGGATCCCCCACGCCATGGAGAGTCGTGCAGAAGTATTTTCCTGCCGAAAGACTGCCAACAAGCCTTGCTAGCTGCAAATTGTGCGGTTAAGGTTTTTGGATGCTGCTGTGGCCCAGGAGGGACCAGGATGTCGCCAATTGCGTCTGGGGACAGAGGGGGCGTCGAGCAAGACAAGGAGCCCTCTCAGAAGCAGGCAGCACCCGCAGAAGTGCCAGAACAGGCACTACGAAGATGCGTGAAACGGAGCTCACCCGAAGTCGCACAAAGGAGTCCCACGTCGCCGGAGGACAACTTAGGAAGTCGTGCAATGCAGATTAGAGTGCCGTGGACCCAGGCTTGGCTGTGCACAAAGGATTTCTGCCGGAAGTCCACAGAGGCCGGAGTAGCTGCAAAAGTCGCAGTTCCCAGCAATGCAGTCTGGCGTGGGGAGGCAAGGACTTACCTCCACCAAACTTGGACTGAAGAGTCACTGGACTGTGGGAGTCACTTGGACAGAGTTGCTGGATTCAAGGGACCTCGCTCGTCGTGCTGAGAGGAGACCCAGGGTACTGTTGATGCAGTTCTTTGGTGCCTGCGGTTGCAGGGGGACGATTCCGTCGACCCACGGGAGATTTCTTCGGAGCTTCTAGTGCAGAGAGGAGGCAGGCTACCCCCACAGCATGCACCACCAGGAAAACAGTCGAGAAGGCGGCAGGATCAGCGTTACAGAGTTGCAGTAGTCGTCTTCGCTACTTTGTTGCAGTTTTGCAGGCTTCCAGCGCGGTCAGCAGTCGAATCCTTGGCAGAAGGTGAAGAGAGAGATGCAGAGGAACTCGGATGAGCTCTTGCATTCGTTATCTAAGGAAATCCCCAAAGCAGAGACCCTAAATAGCCAGAAAAGAGGGTTTGGCTACTTAGGAGAGAAGATAGGCTAGCAACACCTGAAGGAGCCTATCAGAAGGAGTCTCTGACGTCACCTGCTGGCCCTGGCTACTCAGAGCAGTCCAGTGTGCCAGCAGCACCTCTGTTTCCAAGATGGCAGAGGTCTGGAGCACACTGGAGGAGCTCTGGGCACCTCCCAGGGGAGGTGCAGGTCAGGGGAGTGGTCACTCCCCTTCCCTTTGTCCAGTTTCGCGCCAGAGCAGGGCTGAGGGGTCCCTGAACCGGTGTAGACTGGCTTATGCAGAAATGGGCACCATGTGTGCCCATGAAAGCATTTCCAGAGGCTGGGGGAGGCTACTCCTCCCCTGCCTTCACACCATTTTCCAAAGGGAGAGGGTGTAACACCCTCTCTCAGAGGAAGTCCTTTGTTCTGCCATCCTGGGCCAGGCCTGGCTGGACCCCAGGAGGGCAGAAGCCTGTCTGAGGGGTTGGCAGCAGCTGCAGTGAAACCCCGGGAAAGGCAGTTTGGCAGTGCCAGGGTCTGTGCTAGAGACCCGTGGGATCATGGGATTGCACCAACAATGCCAGGATGGCATAGAGGGGGCAATTCCATGATCTTAGACATGTTACATGGCCATATTCGGAGTTACCATTGTGAAGCTACACATAGGTAGTGACCTATATGCAGTGCACGCGTGTAATGGTGTCCCCGCACTCACAAAGTCCGGGGAATTGGCCCTGAACAATGTGGGGGCACCTTGGCTAGTGCCAGGGTGCCCACACACTAAGTAACTTAGCACCCAACCTTTACCAGGTAAAGGTTAGACATATAGGTGACTTATAAGTTACTTAAGTGCAGTGTAAAATGGCTGTGAAATAACGTGGACGTTATTTCACTCAGGCTGCAGTGGCAGGCCTGTGTAAGAATTGTCAGAGCTCCCTATGGGTGGCAAAAGAAATGCTGCAGCCCATAGGGATCTCCTGGAACCCCAATACCCTGGGTACCTCAGTACCATATACTAGGGAATTATAACGGTGTTCCAGTATGCCAATGTAAATTGGTAAAATTGGTCACTAGCCTGTTAGTGACAATTTGAAAGAAATGAGAGAGCATAACCACTGAGGTTCTGATTAGCAGAGCCTCAGTGAGACAGTTAGTCATAACACAGGTAACACATTCAGGCACACTTATGAGCACTGGGGCCCTGGCTGGCAGGGTCCCAGTGACACATACAACTAAAACAACATATATACAGTGAAAAATGGGGGTAACATGCCAGGCAAGATGGTACTTTCCTACACTGGTGTGGTTAGGACATGGATCTATTTTCCTACTAGACTTGAATTCTGTCGAAACAACTGAAAAAAACTCAGACTAAGAAGTTCTCAGCATCTTCTCTGGTAAATTTGCATATTAAGGTTGCATTTGTTTTTCCTCAGGTTAAGCAATACGAAGAAGCAAGCTGTGCACACAGTAATGGGAATATGGATGGTATCTTTTATCCTCTCTACGCTTCCGGCCGTCGGTTGGCACGACACCACTGAACGATTCTATGCTCACGACTGCCGCTTTATAGTTACTGAAATCGGCCTGGGCTTTGGTGTTTGCTTCCTTCTTTTGATCAGTGGCAGCATCGTCATGGGAGTCATATGCATCGGGATTGCCTTGTACCAGACATTTTCCATCCGAACTGGGCACCACATAGATAACAACAAGTTCAATGTGCCAACCATTGTGGTAGAGGATGCCCACGGCAAAAGAAGATCATCCATTGATGGGTCTGAACCTTTGAAAACATCACTTCAGATTACATACCTTATAACTGGGATTGTGTTTCTTTACGACTTTTTAATGGGTTTACCAGTACTGGTAAGTACTTGTTTTGAGGTACTGCTCATATGCATATTGAATTTTGCATCTATGTTTGGCTATCTCTATTCTAAATACAGCAGGGTGTAAAAATTCTTAATGCACAGTTATGATTTCATGGATGTGAATTATGCATAATTGTTCAAGGGTGAGATGAAATTTTGTTGAAATAACGATTGTCAAATAATGAGAATCATATTCTGACATTTGGACACCTTTATCACAGGTCAGAAACATTTTCCTCACTTTCTGTCTCATACTGTATCACTCTGCCTCTGTTTCGCTCTTGCTCTCTTCCCCTTTGCCTTGCTCATTATTTATCTTTCCTGTTCCTCTTCCTGTCTCTCTGCCACTTTTTTCTTTCCGTCTTCTGCTGAGCAGAACCGTCTCCCTATGTTTTTGACAGAGGTTTCATCTGTTGACTATTGCGAGTCTAAGCGTGGGATTGCTCTCCACCAGAACTTCACAACGCTTTAATTGGTGGATTGGCAAGTTAACCATTTTTATTGGCAGGTTTTGAAATTTGCGTATACTGTGGTGTGGTTAAAGCTGGGCAGAGTTGTGTTCAAGTCTTTGAAGCTTGTGTTGTAACTCGGTGCAAATCGAGGTCTTTTGCACATTCACAGTGCTATATCAATCAGTACAGTGGTTTCTAATAATAAATGTTATTATACTGCAAATATTTTCACCAACTAAAGACATTGTCCTAATCCTATACTAGAACATTGGAATGTTGAGCTCTCCATTGAAGACAGTGAAGTGGCTCAAGGCTTATAACAACTGTATAGGCCTTCTGCTCCTACATTCCAAAGTTTGTCTGTGTTTCCTTTTTTATTTTGAACATTCTAACCTCAGTGGGTGAAATGTTATAATAGAATTGTAGCCCTTTTGCTTGAGCTATACCAGTTGTTAAAGGTCCTCTCTTCCATAATAGGCTATAACAGAGGTTCTGGGCCTTTAACAACCAGTATAACCCTCGGCGGCAGGCTATAAGGCTATAATACGCCATGACCCCCTTAACATTAAACAAAGGTAATAAATGAACTTATTACTAGATATATTGAACTATTATAGTTTATGACACAATACATTCACATGTGTAAATATCACAAACCAATGTTTTTAAGTAAAAGAGCACAGGGTTAAATTGGTATATGTTGATAAAACATCATTAAACATGTTTTTTTAGTAGGATCCCTTCTTTTTCTGAAAAGTGAGTGTAGCAAAAGGAATACAATTCATAAATGAATGAGAAATAAACACCAGAGGCAGCAAGAAGTGATTTGTGAGGTTGATTTGTAGTACAATGAAAAAAACATGCAATTTGACCTTGCACTCATAAATGTGTGAATGCTCGTTTTTAGCAGAAACGTTTTTATTAAAATGTATGTTTACTGGTGTGACATAACCATACACAGAACAGAAGTAATATAATTTGAAATTTGTGAAGTACTTTATATTTGCATTCTGAATTTTTCATGAGAATATTTCTTACTGTGTGACCTGGATTAGAAGTCTTAGTTGTGGCTGCTCTAAAATACTTAACAATCGTGTGTCATCAAGTGTTTTGCTCCTAGAAATGTGCACCAAACAACTTGTACTGGCCCTGTATGCGTGCTAGGTTTTTACCAACAGAAAAGAACAGATCGCAATTGTGATGATTTATTATCATGCTGGACTGTATCTTTGGGCTGAGTTGCCACAACTGTTCAGCCCACAGCTGGGGGTTAAGGTTGCACTTGTCCTAGTACCCGCTACCCCATATCCTCCAGCAATGAAGAGCCGCATAGCAGATTACACAGTTACTAACTGTTTTGCCCATAGGTGTCAGGAGAGTGAAAAAGTTGCATTTTCAAAAAGGTGTGTTTTTTTTCTTTTTTACATTTTACCTTTTTTTTCCAAAGTTGAGTTCTTAAAGTTTTAGTTGCAAGAAGAACCTTAGGTGGGTTTATGAGGGGCTGCAAATTTATCAGAAAGATTATTCTTAGGGCTGTCATTTTTTATGATATTTATTTTTATAACATTTCCGTTTGCATTTATCCATATTTATTTTTGGGCCATTTTATTGGTATTTATCAATATTTATTTTATGTTTTGAGAATAAAGGAATTCGTAAAATGGTATATTTCCACATTTCTTTACCTGATAAACATGCACTCATACTTTGATGGTTTTCACATTTTAGCAAATGAAGCAGCAAAATATAACAAAACACTATACTAACCGGTAAATATTAGCATTGTATACAAATATGTTGACAGATGCCTGTATGTAAGAACATCTCATCCTTTTTTTAAATCCCCATGGTATCCATCTGCTTAGCAGTTGGTCTGGAATGCATGAAGGACATCAAGGAGAGTCCTTTACAAGAAGCTTAATTTTCTGTATTTGTCTGCTTTTAAAAATAAATACAGGCATTAAATAAATAGTTTGCTGTTTGCATATATCTGTACAAATCAGTAAAAAAAGAAAACTGGAAACCTTACTTATTCTGCACTCCTTTTCCAGAACGTGTTTCCAGTCATTTCGTTGGTGACATATTTTGGTAAGGTGTGGCCATGATACTAAAACGGTATAAAAAGCCATTAGCTGGAATGCCAGCAGGGCACATACTGTGGTACCTCCTTCCATGGGAACAAATAGAATCACTGAGGAGTTTCATAGCAAGAACGACTAGAAGTGTTGGGACAGGCATATGTTCTGAAAACACAGCATTTTGGTAAGGTAGCCACTACTTGTGACTCAGAAATTCTATTTGGCTGCATATGCAGGGGCATAACAGAAAGTGTATTGGGCCCGGTCTCTGATTACTTTCAGACTTGGAACAAATTTTACAGAAAAAGCCTGAGAAGGTAAAAGTTAGTGTCTAAGGAGAAATCACCATCGCCAGAGAGCTGCTGGATGAAGTCACAGTGAAGATTTCTACACTTCAACTTTGACACTTTTGGAAGTCAAATATCTCTAATGGGGTGAAGCACCAGCCTGTGTCTGACAAGAGCTCCACGAGGCCAGATACCCCTTAGACAAGGAGTCGCTGAACAGGATTTGCTGCTGCAATAAGAACGTAGCAGAAGCTACTGAAAAGTCAGGCTGATTGGTGATGCACCTTAGGGAGATCAGCAAGCAGGTAGTTCCTGGTCTCCTGTTGGTTCTCAGAGCACTTTTTGTCTGACATTTTTGTAAGTGTAACTTTTGGGGTTTTAGTTGTTTGGACACCTTTAGCACCACTTCCAAGTGTCCAGGACTGGGTGAGCACACCTCCTGGAGGGTAGGTCACAGTTAACGCAGGGTCCAGGTGCATGGTTCAAGAAGGTGGAGCTTTTTGTGTCCCTGAAGCTCAGAACATGGGGCCAGACCACGAGTCCTTGGAATCACTCTGTTTGTCCTGGGTTTAAGCAGCAAGGCAGTCCTCAAGTAGTAGGAAAGTCATCTGAGGGTTGAAGGCAGGTTTCAAACATCAGGGCAGACCTCTGGGAGCAGCAGGGCAGTCCTCTAAAGTACAAAGCAAGCCTTCGGAGTGTCCCCCCACAGGTTCAAGAGCGAACTGACTGAAGAGTGGGTCTGATGGTCCTATTTTTATACCCGATACCATGTTGGAAGTGGAAGAAACCTCTATAGTTTCCCCCCACAGTTCTGGAATTTCCTTTCTCTGTGCACAGCACCAAAGAGGTCTAGAGTGACAAAAGGCTGGTGGGAAGTCCTTTGTGAGTGTGCTGAGGCAGCTCCTTTGAATTGTAAGTGGGCAGGAACAGCTCTGCCACTCCCAGCTGGGCAGAATGGACCATCCTGCAACATCTAGTCCTCCTTTGTCTCACTGCCTGGAAGGAATACATAAAGGTCTACTACCACTCTAACCACAGTCATGTGACCCAGAACACAGGATGTGGACATGGCGGTGGGCATTGCAGGCCCTGCCTCGGGCCCCCGGTGCTAGCTTTCTGACACCCTTTCCATGGCAGTGCAACCGACATGGAAAAGCTGATGGAAAGCGAAGTCATGATCAGCACGGCGGTGCTGCCTTGGGCACTGCTGTGGCTGACCACGACTTCCACTGTGCCGCTCCAGTGGGGATCAATGATCCTGGCGGTAGCAGCGGTCTCTTGGTGGTCCGACCACCAGGATCAAAATCTGGCAGTTGGACCACCAGGAGTGCAGTTCAACCGCCACAGTGAGTTTGGCAGTCTGAAGACCGCCAAACTTGTAATCAGGCCCTATGGCAGGAACAAAGAACGACTCATACTCCTAGCCTGGGTCCTCATGGGCAATGGTTCACTTGGTTTAATTCAAATGATTTGCTGAGATCCAAGGTCCAGTTTCTTCTTGAGGTTCTGCAGTTGGTGCAGAAACCTCTAGGTGTCCATTCCTTTTCCTTGAACGGACCTCCGTGCCTCTCTGCTGAAGTCACAAGTCAGATTTAGGTAATCATCTTGATATAGTTGCCTTTTTATGTTTTAAGACTTATGGGTGATTAAACATTTGTTTTTATTCTCCTTTGGGTGATCACTTGCACTTAATAAACTTTCATTATCTAACCTATCTGTGTATTGGGCACCCATCAGCTTGCCTTCTATTTCCACAGTATCACATTTTTTACTCAATCTCCATTCTCATGTGATTTGTATTAGTTAAAGATATCATTATGAGGCAGTTCTACATTCCGATATCTTCTTCTTAATGTTGTTAAATTTGTTGATCAAACTTTGATGTTTATTTTTGTTATTTCATGTTTTGTTTAAGAAAAATCATTGATTTGATCATTTTTGTTTTACAATTAAAAGGCCCAGCTTTATATTTTACCAAATTGCCAATAACAGTGCTCATTGACAGAAGAGGCATTTAAAAAAGGAATACAGCTGGGTAATGAATTATGAATAGCTGTATAAGTGCACACGTGATAGTACAACAACGATGAGATTTTCAGATACGTGAATTGTTTTATTGTATATGGCTACTTAGTAGAGGCTAACACTGCACAAATGAAGCCTGAACGTGCAATTATTCTATTAAACGTGGAAATAGAGGAGTTCAAACTCTGACCAAGGAATAAGTATGAATAAATAGCAATATGATAAGAAGAAAATGAATGTGGATAAACACGGCCGGAAATGCCAGAAAATAAATACAACTAGAAACCATACTTATAATCTATTGTTACATTTTCTGGAGAAGATGTTGTAGAAATCTGATTTAGTTTTCATTGCCGGATTTCATCTCCAATGGTAAGAACCTTTATTCCCGAAATATACACAGGCAAAGAAGAACAAGGAAATGTAGACAAGGGTTATCAGTAAAATCGCCCATAATGAGATAGACCAGCATGAGCTGTGTGGGAGACATGATGGTAGCACAAGCTGGGAAAAGCACACACATTTGTTGTGGAGAAGTAGAAGATACGTTTTAATGTCCCTAAAATATTGTTTATAAAAACATTGTAAGAAATAGATCCTAGCTGTTTTCAAAATATAGGGGACTGACTTGCAAAACTTTTGTACGCTTAGATTTTTCTTTGGTACACGAAGTGGAAAGTCTACAGGTACAAATGACAAATCCTGGTTGAGAGAATGAGAATCGGCAGACATTAATGCTCAAAGGTTGAATTTACAACTCCAGAACGTCTGTCAAGTATCCAAATTTGGAGCAGTCATGACTGTTAAGGAGAAGGTGGGGACATGGGCCTTCGCCGAGAAAGAGGGGGTTGGAGGTTCTTCCATGGGAGTGTGGGGATTCACAAACATTCCGAATTAATTTCAAAATCCAAAATTATAGTGAGCTGATTTTAAAGAAATGTTTGAATTAAATGTGCATTTTGCGTAAAACTGTAACCCAGATTACCCCTGTCCGCCATTTGCTGTGGATGAAGAAATGTTTTAATATGGAAATGGATTTCCATCTGGGAGTGAGAACGTGAGTCAAATAAAACTGTGAAAATGCATGTTTGATCTACCCCTTAACCTTCCGTTTTAATGTCTGTGGGCAATCCTGAGGTGTACCAGACGTGGAAACTTATTTAAACAGAAAGTCTATCCTTTCAAAGAATTCCCAAGTATAAACCTAAGGATTTAAATCATTCCTGGGAAATTCGATAATTTCAAAAACGACAATTATAACTGTGTGGCATGTAGAATTACTCATTTTGTAAGAATCAGACAGACAGTGTTCTTGTATCATTGTGTACCTGCATGCCCCAACGATGTATTCTCATTTGATCTCAAGTAGTGTACTTAAATAAATTTGACTATTGCATGATTTTCACAACGCAATTAACATAACCAAATATTTTTCTTTTCCTTGCTGTTCCTTTTTTATATGTCATTTATGTAATTGCCTTATTCTCCAGCTCGGAGTTATGAAATTGCGAGCTCCGAGGAACACTGTACTCAGTTTACGAAATCTAAATGATAAACTACTTGAGCTCAAGACTGAAACAGCTACAGCTTAGAATAACAAATGTTGCATTGAGCACATGTAAATACGGGCAGGTTTTAAATAGCAGCCTCTGTACAGTGCCAGCTTCCTGCTACTTGGCTCCTTGGCTTTCCGCTAGCCTGCTAGCAGTTGTAATAACATCTCGTGAATCATGATGATTAGGGGGCATCTTTGCCAGCATAGTGGAATCATGCCATCCTTCAAAGCAAAAAACATAATGTGTCATTTCTCTGTTCGTTATTCGTATTCTTTGCATCCCGCTTAATTATCTGCAGTCGAGCTGAGTGAAACAAGCGTTAGGAGCGTTGTGATTTCCTTTATTCTCGACCTCTGTGAGACCGATGACATTTATGAAATCAGTGACAACATCTGTTCTATGCTTTCTGGCCTCTCTAGAACAAAACATGTTGGCCCATATTTATACTTTTTTAGCGCCGCATTCGCGTCATTTTTTTGCTGCAAAAGAGACGCAAACTTACAAAGTACAATTGTATTTTGTACGTTTGCGCCACTTTTGTGGGAAAAAATGACGCAAACGTGGCGCTAAAAAAGTATAAATATGGGCCTGTATTTTTTAAGTTTGTGCCGCTTTTGCGTAAAAAAATGACGCTAATGCAGCGCTAAAAAAGTATAAATATGGGCCTTTGTACTTATTGAATTAATTTGCATGTTCATGAAAGGTAGACCTACCAGGAGTCCCACGAAGTGTGGTTGCATAAGGGTTCCTTATCAAGTGCTATTTCCTTTGTTCTTTTCCTTTTCATTGAGCTGGTGCTAGCCTCACAGAGGCTTGGGCACAGGACCTGGCTACACGTCATGCCCTGAAGGTAACCGACGCAGATGTGCACACCAAGGGGCATATTTATACTCTGTTTGCGCCGGAATTGCGTCGTTTTTTTTGACGCAATTCCGACGCAAAACTAACTCCATATTTATACTTTGGCGTTAGACGCGTCTAGCGCCAAAGTCCATGGAGTTTGCGTCATTTTTTAGCGTGGACACCTACTTTGCGTTAATGACATGCAAGGTAGGCGTTCCCGTCTAAAAAATTGACTCCGAGGCATGTGCGCCGTATTTACACTCCCGGGCAAAATTCAGGCCCGGGAGTGGGCGGGTCAAAAAAAATGACGTACGGCCGCTTTCGCGCCGTTTTTTAGCGCCTGGAAAAGGCAGGCGTTAAGGGACCTGTGGGCTCGGAAGGAGCCCAGAGGTGCCCTCCCATGCCCCCAGGGACACCCCCTGTCACCCTTGCCCACCCCAGGAGGACACCCAAGGCTGGAGGGACACATCCCAGGGACATTAAGGTAAGTTCCGGTAAGTATATATATATTTTTTTTTTGTGGCATAGGGGGGCCTGATTTGTGCCCCCCTACATGCCACTATGCCCAATGACCATGCCCAGGGGACATAAGTGCCCTGGGCATGGCCATTGGGCAAAGGGGCATGACTCCTGTCTTTGCTAAGACAGGAGTCATTTTTATGGGGGTTGGGAGTCGAAAAAAATGGCGCAAATCGGGTTGAGGTGAAAAATTTGCCTCAGCCTGACTTGCCCCATTTTTTGACGCCCAAGCTCCATATCCCCCTACGCCGGCGCTGCCTGGTGTACGTCGTTTTTTTTAACGCACACCAGGCAGTGCCGGCGGCTAACGCCGGCTAACGTCATTGATTAAATACGGCGCCCGCATGGCGCTTCAGAATGGCGTTAGCCGGCGCTAATTTTTTTGACGCAAAACTTCTTTAGCGCAGTTTTGCGTCAAAAAGTATAAATATGGCCCCAAGTGTTGTCCACGCAGACGGTTGGGAACAGTGGAATATAAAAAAACAATGGAGTTGGATGGTTCCTGCTGAAACCAGCAGCCTTTATACAAACTTTGTAGAATGCTTGATAATATGGAATTTTTATCTAGCAAAAGCCTCTGGCAAATTCAAAAGGCATTTATTATGTATTTAAAGAAGGCGATTTTATAGTGAGCATCATGAGATAATTCCACTAGGCTCTACAACCTCTGGACACAATCAAGTAATTCATAGGCCAAACCACGTCAAAAAAGAATAAAATAAAACATGGTTAAATGGAAATAAGCATTGAAAAGTAAGACAAGTGCAAATGGACTGACAGCCTTAATCACGCTGTATAAACTCTTTCAGCTGCCATTAATAATATGAAGCAAGGAAGAGGCTTGCCCAAGACTGTAGCCCTCCAGAGGCGTGCCCAAGACTGTAGACCTCCATTTGCCCCACAATGAAAGCCCGCTGAGACATTTCCAGAACTTGACATGTTCCTCAGAAACAAAGATGGGTTGTTTGATCCTCCACTTCACACACTACAGCGTTCAGAAGCTAGATCCTGCAGGAAGACGCTTCTCTGTGCATAGCTGCTTACTCTGGAATGTCTCTCTTACTCCTTCAGCTGTTTACTGTTTTTTTTGCAAAAATATTCGGCTTTCAGGACTTCCTACTAACAGGTGTTTTTTTAGGTCTGGCCTTTGAGACAGCTTTGGATGTTTCACCAGACTATTGTTTTCTAAATAAATAAACATAATATGCATACATTGAGGGGCTTTTGTGTGAGTAGGCTTCACCCACTTGTCTATTGAATTGTTATTCTAATTTTTCTTCTGCCCAGCACAGCATACTGCATGGGGCTATGGTTTACCACTTTAACCATTGGTTTCCTTCACTTTAGTTGACTGCAAAAAGCTTGTGCACATTGTTCAAAGCAACTCAAAAATAGTTACTTTCTCTTCAGTTACAAATCTCTTTTAAAGTTTATTTTAGTACATTAGCTATAAAACAGCTATCATGCCTGCACTTTTGATGTCCAGTTAAATAGTAATTTATTACCTTTCTCTTTTTTAAACTTGCTTTTATAGAGGATTTAAGTAACATTGTGAAATTATAGTTGACTACACTTAGAGCGCTTGGTTGGATCATGTTTTCTTCTTGTTACCTTTATAAAAAAAAATGGTACAATGGATGGCACAACTGAAAAACTTGTTTCTTTAAAAAAAATACTAGTAACACAGCCACACGAGTGAATGTTTCTTTAATTCTAACATCTTATGCAAGAGTATGGTGATCACATTTCAGTGGCTGTCTTTTTTCTTTTTAATTTGTAGCGTATACTTGCAAAAAATAAATAAATAACCATTGCACCAGCAAGCCAAGGCCAGACTTACAGGCTTTGCCAATGCTTGCCTGTCAGGGTTGTTTAATTACCAGTCCCAGCACCACTCAGTTGTTCAGTTTACTGATACTTATAAAGAAGCCTTCAGCTGCATGTAGCACATAATGAAAATAATTATAATAATAATAACAAAAATATAATAATAATAATAATAATACAGTAATAATAAATATAATAATAATAATAATAATAAGGATAATGGGTGTTCAATTGCTTGACTTTGGAATGTGCCACACAATATGGAAGCATTCAGCACATGGGAATAGGAATAGGCATAACATTGCCTTCTGCCCATATTGTGGAGTGCATAGAACGTGATAAGCAACAGCACTAAGAGCTGCAACAGAATTGTGAACTAAACTTGATGTCTCTGTGTTGCTCCATTTCCTACCACTTGAGTGGTGATTGATTTGTGTGGGGAAAATATTCTGAGTCCTGCACGTTCTCAATGAATAAAAATGGGATCAAGACTTCAAATAGTTGGGTATTAGCTCCTCTACAATTTAGGTCATATTTGGAGCATATCTTTCAACGTCCTTGGAATTCATAGATTATTCTAGAAGTATTGTTCTAGAATTAGTTGATAATTTCAGGGCACTATAAAACGAGAGAAGTATTTTCATGCCTATGTATATCAAGTCCACATTTTTGTACTTTTGCTGCACCTTATGTACACGCGCCAAGTTTACATATTTCTCCTCCTACAGAAATTCCCTTTGCTACAACTCCCATCGGCTTGAGGGTTTTTCCTTCCAAACTCCCACTTAGATTTTGGATTTGATCCGCTGTTCACAGGAGTAAATCTCCTACTACACCCATGGTAGGAATATGTATGGCAGATGTTTGTGAAAACCACAAACTGCATCATTAGGAGGCATCCCTCTCCTGAAATAGTTACGGTGTGCTTCTTTGAGTGAAGATGCTCACACTTAATAGTACACAATGAAGATATAATTTTATATGTAAGCAGATCTATTGAGCAATGAAATTCATGACTTATGAATCTAAGTGTACAGTTATGCTTAGAAATTGATGTATTTACATGCTGAAGCATACTTACAAATACCTTCATGAATTTGACCAAGTGCACAGTCATGTATCCTCTGATCTGTTCCTTTTCCACAGAAATAACTTATCGTTCAGCAAATTTCAAATGCTCAATTTGGTGATGAGCATAATTTTCAATTTTACTAATTCATTCAAAAACATACCCAAAGACTTAGCAAGTGTACTATTTGTTAACTTTCAAGCAGTAGCATAGCCAGTGTATCATGGGCCCTAGTGCTAAGAAGGAAAAGGGCCACCTGGCTGCTTTCTGAATTATGACATACATCAATAAACAGGGGTCAGTGGGGCCTCTCAGACCTGTAAGCCCCGTTGCCACTCCACCTGCTGCACCACTGAAAGATACGCCACTCCTTTCAATTCCTGCATGTCATAAATCTCAGCATTGAAACAAATTCTAGAGTATGCACGTGTAATCCAAGCCATATAAAAACCCTCATTGAGATTCCTTAATAAATCCTAGTCAATAGTCAAAAAACTATTTACAGCTAACGAAATCTTGGATTATACCTTGCATATTGGCAGACAAGGCTTTAAAAATGTGTCAGAAGAAAAGCATTCTTTGGACAATGTCACGCTAGAACTTAAACATTTTGGCTTCTGTGGGTTTTTGAGTCTTACATGAATCTATGCAAATGCATTTGAGTTCTTATTTTAGTTTTAATCCTTTATGGTACTTGATTCACACATACAGATAGTTTGGATAGTTTGATTCTCTGCCAATAACAGTCAGAGTTCAAAGTTTTTGGAGGGTGATGCCTCTTCAACAGACCCCATGTGGTGGGCCATTTGTGGAAGTGGCAAGCTAGTAGTCAGAATCTAGTGTCTTCAGTCGTGCAGAGTTTGGCAGGATTATAGATTATTTTGGTACACATGCCTGAGTGAACAGGAAAGGAAATTGGGTCGCACTCTTAGGTTGCACCTTAGAAGAGCCTTATTTTGGTCCAAAGGATCTGACTTTTGATTTGCTCCATTTGAATTGTGGAGGACCATCAAAGTATGATGAGATCAGAATTTCTGATGGTGATGAAATGAAAAGACACGTTCATGTAGGCACACTGGCCTGGGCCCTGGAGAGCTTTATGCAATATGCATATTATTATTCACCAACAATCAAAGGAGAAATATTCTGGTAAAACAGTCAGCATGCAGAAATATCAAGCAAATGTGCATTGGTAAGCTTAGTGTTTTTTTTCATTTCTTCACAGGGAATCATTTTTGTATGGAGAAACCTCTTCCTCTCTTGTGGTTTGTCATCTAACCATGAAAAGGCACCCCCCCCTCTCCCTCCCACCCCCACCTAAGGAGGGAATTTTGCAGGTATTTAGCTACTTTTGTAGATGGGCCCACAAAGAGTTTCGCACAAAATCCCAGCTCTAACCATCAATTTTCAAATGCTGAAATATCATAATTGTTTATTTGTTTTTAGCTTAAAGGCTCATTTTAGCAGAAAATATTGAACTGCTTCCAGGGATAAAAGAGCAAGAATGTTACTGCTTATATGCAATAATAATAATTACAACATTGATATCATGTAAAATAAAACAAAACAGAGGAAAATTTCACCAACATATCATTGCAACAAGAAACCAATACTAGAGCGAGCTGAAAAGTGGTGCAAACAATGAGGGATGGAAAGTGAGAAGGGAATGCACAATAAAAACCATTACTTCTGAATATATGTATCTAAAAAAGATGAATATTAGACCAAACAAACAATTGAACAAATATCATATTACATCCGTAAATTGTACAGGATATGTTAGAAATAAAGAGAGAGCATTACACTAATTGACGGAGACTTATAGTGACCTTTCAACCATGTATTCGTAGAATGAATAAAATTATCAATAACATCTGCAGTAGGCAAGAGGAATACCTTCTTAGATGTAAGTAACAATGGAGTCAGATTTAGCAGTACCTAACCCATGATTAATACAGATCTCATGCCACCATCCCTCAAAGGATACAATCTGAATGTTCTTCCAATTATTAGTTATCATTTGAACTGCAACAGCTAATATTAAGTCAATTATCTTAACACTGAATGAAGAAAAGGACCAAATATCTGATATCTGATAGACTATAAAAGAATATATCAACAATCCCAAAAGAAAACTTAACATGAAAAATCTCATAAATTTGGTTAGAAACCTAATTCCAACCATACATTTTCTAATCATACATTTTAAAATGCTGAAATCTCATAATTCTTTATTTGTTTCTAGTTTAAATGCTCTATTTAGCAGAATATGTTGAACAGCTTCAAGGGATAAAAGAACAACAATATAACTGATTAAATACAATAATATTCATTACAACATTGATACTATGTAAAATAAAAGAAAGATGAGGACTTTTCACCAACTGATGTTTAAATACCAACAATATTATTGCAACAAGAAACTAATTCTAGAGTGAGTTGAAAAGTTGTGTAAAAAAGGGGGATGGGAACTGAGAAGGGTAAGCAGAATAAGAATATCTAAAAAGCTGAATAATAGACCAAACAAACAACTGAACATATATCATATTGCATAAGTAAATTGTACAGGATATGTTAGAAATAAACAGAGAGCATTGCACTGATCAACAGGCGCTTATAGTGACCTTTCAACCACACATTTGTAGAAATAATAAAATTATCAATAACCTCTCCAATAGGCGACCAGAATATCTTATTAGATGTAAGTAACAATGGACCCAGATATGCAGCACCTAATCTATGATTATAACAGATCTCATTATACCGTGCCTTAAAGGATACATTCTGTATGTTCTTCTAATTAGTGGTTATAATTTAGACTTCCAACAGCGATTAATAAGTAAATTATCGTACCATTAAATGAAGAAGATGACCAAATATCCAATAGATTACAAAGAAATATATCAACAATCCTAAAAGAAAGCATAACATGAAAATTGTCATTAATTTAGTTTCAACCCTGATTTCAAAATGTCATAATATTTGGGTAGATAAATAACATGTGCATTAGATACAAATCATTAACATTGCAGGGCCAGCAGTTTGAATCATCAGATTTATAAATAGCTGAAATAGATACAGCTATGACAAGTATTGCACGTTTGAATAGTGTTTGCTGCCCTGGGCGATTTGTGCAATTTAAACAAATTTTTAATCAAATAGAAACAGGGCAGGACACCTTAAGATCTTGCTCTCAGGACAATTCATTAGTTAATTTGGGTCTAACAGGAGTACAGGTTACAAGGTATCTATAAATGGATAATGCTTTAGTCTTGGATATCAACAATGGGAAGAGATTTTGTATCAGAATGGTTGTGTCAGGTTGTGGTGTCCAGCAACAATGGGTTATTATTAGGTTCTGATTGGAGAGGTTCAAATGTATCTTTAAAGCTTTGGGGATACTTACATTTTGAAAAGAAATCGGTAAATGATATATCAGAATTATCAAACACATTGTGAACCAATACCACATTTTCATTCCTCCAATAGATTTCCTGTTGATTTTTAAAGTCCAACCTACCCCACCAGGGAAGGAATAACGGATTCCACTTATTTATGAGGGAATCTAGTCTCTGCAGAGTTCTGTAAAATATATATTAATAGTCTCTATAATAGTACTACTGAACCACACATCTATCTATTTTATTTTAGTAGGAGCCCAACAGAAATTTGTAGAACACATCTTTTGTGCAAAACTTATTCAAAGGTAAAACTTCTATTCTGTTTGATTTAGGAGCAGATTTAGAGTTTGGTGGTTGGGGTTACTCCATCACAAACGTGATAGATATCTCATTCTTGTATTACGATTCCGTCATGTCTTATGGAACTAGTAATGCAGTCAACAGGGTATCTGTTATGTTTGTGTCACAGTAACCCGTTGGCCAACCTCTAATTCAGGCCCTTAATTGTGCATCTAGGCCCCACTGAAAAGCTATGAACATCTAGAAAATGGGGTAAAGGGGTTTCAGGGACCGAAATAATAATATGTCATCAGCGTAGGCTGTCAATTTTAAGTGTTTAGAATCATATTTAAATGCATGATAAAAAGTGTTCTAAAGCCAAAATAAACAATCATAGGAATTGAGGGAATCCCCGACAAACTCCCATATTTAAAGAAACACAACTTGAGATTATACCATTAGTTTTAATGCATGCTGTTGCGAAACTACGAGGGGGAGGATAGGGAAGGGGGTGGGAAGTATAGGGATAGAAGCACAGAAACATAGCATTGCATGAGTAACAAAAGAGACCTACTGTTCCTCACTCGAGGAGCACACAATCCTCATGATAACATCAGAGTGAGCCTGCCCGCTATATTGCACTTTGCCAGATATGGGAAGCAATAATATCTTCATTTTGTGACAAGTGTGCACACATGAACCAACTGGTACTGCAGAAGTGTCAGAAGTACCGTCAACAAGCAGGTGAGGGGGTGTTGTTGGGAACCGGTTGTGGAGGGAGGCCAGGGGTGTCTATGGACCCCTGAGAGGAGGGACAGGAGCGCAACAACATCAGCTCCCAATAGTTTGATAGTTGTTCATGACAAAAAGTGACATCCTTCAGCCAGGCAGCCTCCTTTGGGGTGGGACATAGACCCCAGTGTAGGTCAACTCTATGCTTGGAGGAGTATTGCAGTTATGCGATGCTTGCTAGCCAGGACATCTTCATGTACCTGTAGGAAGTTGGCTCTGTATGCACTATTTCAAAGTAAGGTATAGTATGCACAGAGTCCAAGGGTTCCCCTTAGAGGTAAGATAGTGGCAAAACGAGATAATACTAATGCTCTATTTTGTGGTAGTGTGGTCAAGTAGTAGGCTTATCAAAGGAGTAGTGTTAAGCATTTGTTGTACATACACAAGCAATAAATGATGAACACACACTCAAAGACAATTTCAGGCCAATAGGTTTTTGTATAGAAAAATATCTTTTCTTAGTTTATTTTAAGAACCACAGGTTCAAGATTTACATGTAATACTTCAAATGAAAGGTATTGCAGGTAGGTACTTTAGGAACTTTGAATTAGCAAAATAGCATATACAGTTTTCACATAAATCACATATAGCTATTTTAAAACTAGACAGTGCAATTTTCAACAGTTCCTAGGGGGAGTAAGAGTTTGTTAGTTTTTGCAGGTAAGTAAACCACCTACGGGGTTCAAGTTTGGGTCCAAGGTAGCCCACCGTTGGGGGTTCAGAGCAACCCCAAAGTTACCACACCAGCAGCTCAGGGCCGGTCAGGTGCAGAGGTCAAAGTGGTGCCCAAAACGCATAGACTTCAATGGAGAAGGGGGTGCCCCGGTTCCAGTCTGCCAGCAGGTAAGTACCCACGTCTTCGGAGGGCAGACCAGGGGGGTTTTGTAGGGCACCGGGGGGGACACAAGTCCACACAGAAAGTACACCCTCAGCGGCACGGGGGCGGCCGGGTGCAGTGTGCAAACAAGCGTCGGGTTTGTAATCGGAAGCAATGGGAGACCAAGGGGTCTCTTCAGCAATGCAGGCAGGCAAGGGGGGGGCTCCTTGGGGTAGCCACCACCTGGGCAAGGGAGAGGGCCACCTGGGGGTCGCTCCTGCACTGGAGGCCGGATCCTTCAGGTCCTGGGGGCTGCGGGTGCAGTGGCCCTACCAGGCGTCGGGTTCTTGGAAGCAGGCAGTCGCGGTAAGGGGGAGCCTCTGGATTCCCTCTGCAGGCGTCGCTGTGGGGGCTCAGGGGGGGCAACTCTGGCTACTCGCGGTCTCGCAGTCGCCGGGGAGTCCTCCCTGAAGTGATTGTTCTCCAGAAGTCGAGCCGGGGGCGTCAGGTGCAGAGTGGCAAGTCTCACGCTTCCGGCGGGAAACACAAGTTGTTTTAAAGTTGCTCCTTTGTTACAAAGTTGCAGTCTTGGGTGAACAGAGCCGCTGTCTTTGGGAGTTCTTGGTCCTTCTAGATGCAGGGCAGTCCTCTGAGGATTCAGAGGTCGCTGGTCCCTGGGGAAAGCGTCGCTGGAGCAGTGTCTTTAGAAGTGGGGAGACAGGCGGTAGAGCTGGGGCCAAAGCAGTTGGTGTCTCCGTCTTCTCTGCAGGGTTTTTCAGCTTAGCAGTCCTCTTCTTCTTAGGTTGCAGGAATCTATCTTGCTGTGTTCTGGGAGCCCCTAAATACTCGATTTAGGGGTGTGTTTAGGTCTGGGGGGTTAGTAGCCAATGGCTACTAGCCATAAGGGTGGCTACACCCTCTTTGTGCCTCCTCCCTGAGGGGAGGGGGGCACATCCCTATCCCTATTGGGGGAACCCTCCATCTGCAAGATGGAGGATTTCTAAAAGTCAGAGTCACCTCAGCTCAGGACACCTTAGGGGCTGTCCTGACTGGCCAGTGACTCCTCCTTGTTTTTCTCTTTATTTCTCCTGGACTTGCCGCCAAAAGTGGGGGCTGTGTCCAGGGGGCGGGCATCTCCACTAGCTGGAGTGCCCTGGGGCATTGTAACACGAAGCCTGAGCCTTTGAGGCTCACTGCTAGGTGTTACAGTTCCTGCAGGGGGGGGGTGTGAAGCATCTCCACCCAGAGCAGGCTTTTGTTTCTGTCCCCAGAGAGCACAAAGGCCCTCACCACATGGGGTCAGAAACTTGTCTCTCATCAGCAGGCTGGCACAGACCAGTCAGTCCTGCACTGAACAATTGGGTAAAATACAGGTGGCATCTCTAAGATGCCCTCTGGGTGCATTTTTTAATAAATCCAACACTGGCATCAGTGCGGGTTTATTATTCTGAGAAGTTTGATACCAAACTTCCCAGTATTCAGTGTAGCCATTATGGAGCTGTGGAGTTCGTGTTTGGCAAACTCCCAGACCATATACTCTTATGGCTAACCTGCACTTACAATGTCTAAGGTTTTGCATAGACACTGTAGGGCCATAGTGCTCATGCACCTATGCCCTCACCTGTGGTGTAATGCACCCTGCCTTAGGGCTGTAAGGCCTGCTAGATGGGTGACTTACCTATGCCACAGGCAGTGTGAGGTTGGCATTGCACCCTGAGGGGAGTGCCATGTCGACTTAGTCATTTTCTCCCCACCAGCACACACAAGCTGGAAAGCAGTGTGTCTGTGCTGAGTGAGGGGTCCCTAGGGTGGCATAAGACATGCTGTAGCCCTTAGAGACCTTCCCTGGCATCAGGGCCCTTGGTACCAGGGGTACCAGTTACAAGAGACTTACCTGGGTGCCAGGGTTGTGCCAATTGTGGAAACAATGGTACATTTTAGGTGAAAGAACACTGTTGCTGGGGCCTGGTTAGCAGGGTCCCAGCACACTTCTCAGTCAAGTCAGCATCAGTATCAGGCAAAAAGTGGGGGGTAACTGCAACAGGGAGCCATTTCCTTACAGTACCCCAATAGGCCTACCAAGGAGTTACACAGTGAGTTGTGGCCGGTGAATTTGTGTATTTCCCAGAACTCCACCACTATGGGGCAATCACATGCTAGATGTATGAAGGTGGCCTGTGGGTAGGTGCATCTCAAACAGCAAGCATCCGCGTGAGGCCCATTTTTGCCAGCTCTGCGGGAGTGCGGTATAATCAGTGTAAGAACCTAACATGTACCAATCACAGGCAATAGTAGGGTGAAAGAGCTGTCATTTGGCGGCAACTATAAAACCACTGGGTATCTTTGAGAGGGGTGTCTAAATAAGTCGACCTGGTGATGTGGCCTCCAGGCACTGGTAACGGCGCAGTGTCCTGCATGGTAGAGTACAGTCTGGTAACTAATTTGCGCGGTGACAGTGTGGTCAGCATGTGTTCTACAGCTTGGAGCATGGGGGGGCAGAGGGAAGATATTGTGCATTGTATGACAATCAGCCCAGAGATGATGGCAAAGAAAGATTACTAGGACCGTGGGTTGTGGGGCAGTAGAATCCATGAATGATGGCATGAATTCATCATTTAGGTACAGGTCCGAGAAATTCATGAGAGTGCACCCATGAGCTTGCATTCTGGACCCCGCACCCATAGGATGGGTAGCTAGGGGTTGTTCCCAAGTAGTATGGATGTGGCTAGTTTGACTCACTTCCGCAAGCCCTCCAATGCCCCTCCCATCTCAATTTCGTATCTAGTTGCCTTGTAAGGTTAGTAGAAGGCCCTGGTGAGGGGCCATGGCACAACCTAATTGACCTCTATTGCCTCATGCAGCTGAAAGGGCATTGCATATAGGAAAAAATGTAGTAACTGGGCTTGTGCACATAGCGAGTATAGTGACATGTCCAGTGTACCAAGGCTTTCTTGAGAAAGTAAAGCAAAACAAACGCTGTGGGATAGCGTAACTGGATGGACGGAATGCGGAACCAATCAAACATTCACCCCCAGTCACAGATCTGGGTTTAATCCATCCATTATTTTGCTCACCATGCCACCCCAGTTTGAACCCAGCCATATGCAAATCAGTCTTGACCCTGTTCCTCATGGGAACAGTCCAGCCCGAACTGCCAGGCCAGGTTCTCCCTGGACCGGAAACAAGCATCCTGGGACCGGTTTCGGGGTTTCACCCCTCATCAGTCAGGCTAGCTTGAATCCAGTGGCACAGTGAGCCCGGGACCCACGTCTGGGCATACCCGGCGCACTTAGGGCGGCAAAAGCAAAGCAAAACAAACGCTGTGGGATAGCGTAACTGAATGGACGGAATGCGGAACCAATCAAACATTCACCCCCAGTCACAGATCTGGGTTTAATCCATCCATTATTTTGCTCACCATGCCACCCCAGATTGAACCCAGCCATATGCAAATCAGTCTTGACCCTGTTCCTCATGGGAACAGTCCAGCCCGAACTGCCAGGCCAGGTTCTCCCTGGACTGGAAACAATCATCCTGGGACCGGTTTCGGGGTTTCACCCCTCATCAGCCAGGCTAGCTTGAATCCAGTGGCACAGTGAGCCCGGGACCCACGTCTGGGCATACCCGGCGCACTTAGGGCGGCAAAAGCAAAGCAAAACAAACGCTGTGGGATAGCGTAACTGGATGGACGGAATGCGGAACCAATCAAACATTCACCCCCAGTCACAGATCTGGGTTTAATCCATCCATTATTTTGCTCACCATGCCACCCCAGTTTGAACCCAGCCATATGCAAATCAGTCTTGACCCTGTTCCTCATGGGAACAGTCCAGCCCGAACTGCCAGGCCAGGTTCTCCCTGGACTGGAAACAATCATCCTGGGACCGGTTTCGGGGTTTCACCCCTCATCAGCCAGGCTAGCTTGAATCCAGTGGCACAGTGAGCCCGGGACCCACGTCTGGGCATACCCGGCGCACTTAGGGCGGCAAAAGCAAAGCAAAACAAACGCTGTGGGATAGCGTAACTGGATGGACGGAATGCGGAACCAATCAAACATTCACCCCCAGTCACAGATCTGGGTTTAATCCATCCATTATTTTGCTCACCATGCCACCCCAGTTTGAACCCAGCCATATGCAAATCAGTCTTGACCCTGTTCCTCATGGGAACAGTCCAGCCCGAACTGCCAGGCCAGGTTCTCCCTGGACTGGAAACAATCATCCTGGGACCGGTTTCGGGGTTTCACCCCTCATCAGCCAGGCTAGCTTGAATCCAGTGGCACAGTGAGCCCGGGACCCACGTCTGGGCATACCCGGCGCACTTAGGGCGGCAAAAGCAAAGCAAAACAAACGCTGTGGGATAGCGTAACTGGATGGACGGAATGCGGAACCAATCAAACATTCACCCCCAGTCACAGATCTGGGTTTAATCCATCCATTATTTTGCTCACCATGCCACCCCAGTTTGAACCCAGCCATATGCAAATCAGTCTTGACCCTGTTCCTCATGGGAACAGTCCAGCCCGAACTGCCAGGCCAGGTTCTCCCTGGACCGGAAACAAGCATCCTGGGACCGGTTTCGGGGTTTCACCCCTCATCAGCCAGGCTAGCTTGAATCCAGTGGCACAGTGAGCCCGGGACCCACGTCGGGGCATACCCGGCGCACTTAGGGCGGCAAAAGCAAAGCAAAACAAACACTGTGGGATAGCGTAACTGGATGGACGGAATGCGGAACCAATCAAACATTCACCCCCAGTCACAGATCTGGGTTTAATCCATCCATTATTTTGCTCACCATGCCACCCCAGTTTGAACCCAGCCATATGCAAATCAGTCTTGACCCTGTTCCTCATGGGAACAGTCCAGCCCGAACTGCCAGGCCAGGTTCTCCCTGGACCGGAAACAAGCATCCTGGGACCGGTTTCGGGGTTTCACCCCTCATCAGCCAGGCTAGCTTGAATCCAGTGGCACAGTGAGCCCGGGACCCACGCCTGGGCATACCCGGCGCACTTAGGGCGGTAAAAGCAAAGCAAAACAAACGCTGTGGGATAGCGTAACTGGATGGACGGAATGCGGAACCAATCAAACATTCACCCCCAGTTCTTTTGTGTTACTAGTTTCTTGAGAAAGTAGCAAGGTTAAGATCTCCCATGAGAGTTGGGGATGCCTGCCTGCCCAGACCAAAGAGAGAGGTTGAGTGCAGCTGGTGAAGGAACTGAACAGTGAGGGTGGATAAGCAAGTTGAGGAAAAGATGTAAAAACTTGGGGAGGATGACCATTTTAGCGATTGTGATTCGCCCAGAAATCAACAATGGTAGACACGACCAGATCGGGATCCTGCCCTCAAGCCATGTAATAACATGGCCATAGTTAGCCTTTCAGAGTTTCTGCAAGTCCTAGCTAAGCTAGATCACTAGGTAGCGAATTGGCATTCCGTCTGGAAGGGATGGGTGCTTTCAGTAAGAATAAACAGCATGGATTTGGCCCAGTTGATCAAGATGACACTGAATCTGCCAAATTGGATACGTTCATGTGTTAAAGGGCCAAGGTTTTTCTGTGGGTCATGCACATAGATGGTGACGTCATCAGCCTAACAGTGAAACTATTAGCCCCGCGGTCATGAAGCCGACACCGTGGTTAGCATGTTGCTGTCTAAGTCAGGCTGCAAGGGGCTCCATGGCAATGCAAAGAGGATGGGTGACAGTGGACAACCTGGTCGAGTACCACAGGTGATCAGGAACAACTCTGATATCATGCCATTCAGTTGCACTCAAGCCATGGGTTAGTGGTGCAGGAACTGTCCCTGATGTATACGTTTGGTGCTCAGACCCAAGCCAACAGTGGGAAGAGATAAGGCCACTCAAGGGAGTCAAATGCCTTAGCAGCATCAAGTAAAGCTGCAACCGCAGGAATCTGGGAGTCAGGCGGGTGCATGACTGCGAACATGCTGCACAAGTTTTGTTATGTGGAGTGGCCAAGTATGAACCTGGACTGATATGGTCACACAATTTTAGGTAATAAAGGAAGCAGGCGGTTGGAAAGGATTTTGGCAAACATCTTGTTGTCTACATTAATTATAGAGAGAAGTCGATAGGAATTGCAGCGCTGTGGTGGTTTGTAGGGCTTGAGAAGCATTACAATGACCGCTTCTTGCAGAGACGGGTGTAGGGAGCCTCGCTCAAAAGATTCTTCAAACATTGCCTGCATATTGGGCACTAAATCAGGAGCAAATTCCTTGTAGAAGACAGTGGTTTGTCCATACAGGCCAGGTGCCCTATCCTCAGGGAGACTGCGGATGAACTGTGTTAGCTCCTCTAGCATTATTGGTGAGTCTAGATAGGCACGGTGAGCCCGTTCTAGTCTGAGAACGGGGGTTTCAGTATATAGCATTGCGCATAGAAGGAGGTCATGGTGTCTAATAATTCTATGCAGGCTGTAAAATTACATTCAACACTTCCACCACGTACAAAGAGGTGCACAGTCCACAGAGTAGACCTTCTAGAGTTTTGTCTGGTTGATCTCACTCGCCATATCTGGAGGCCAGCACTTCACAGTCAAGATAATTCATTTCTCAAAGGGCCTCTTTGGAGAAGTCTGTTAACTTCTCCCGAATCAAACCCAGTGTGGCCACGTCGCCCGTGAGAAAGTGTTCCTGTTCGAGGGTGTGGATGTTTTGCTCTAGTGCAGTAAGTCTCCCCCAAAATGGCCTGGAGGACTCCAGATTGTTTGGCTATACAAACTCACATATGACTGTCTTAAAAGCCTCCCAAAGCATGGCGGGTGGGGGTTACTGAGCCCTGTTTTTGTTAGAAGTATTCTAAAATTTCAGTGCTGAGTTCTTCCCAGAGTGTGGTGTCATAGAGGGCATTGGGTGGCAGACGCCAGTTGATTGAGCAAGTGAGATATTGTGAGCTCTAACAGACAATGGGCATGGTCAGATAGGGTGTGTGGAAGATGAGAGATGTTTGTGACCCAGGACTGTGCGTTCCAACAGATTAACCAGCAGTCAGTTCCGGACAGTGCATTGTGAGATGCAGAAACACAGGTGCACTTTGCATATGTTGCATGAGTATGGTGCCAAATGTCATGTAAGCTGTTATCATGTATGATGGTCTGGAGTGTTAATGCACCATGAGGGTGTGGATGCCTGGCCACTTCTGACTGGTCCAGTTGGTCATCCAAAGTGAAATTGAACTTCTCCCCCACAAAATGACCCCAGGCCCTAGGCTTGATATGAGTTTCCATAACTCAGAGAAAAAAGGGGGGGATTGCCATTGTTGGGACCGTATACTGTGACCAGAATCAAGGGCTGCCTATAGATGGCACCAGCTAACAGCACAAATTTTCCATTTTCGTCACAGAGTTTGTGTGTCTAGTTTGCCACTGGAGGTCCTTAAAAAATAAAATGACGACACCCTTGGCATAATTAGAGCCCACACTAATGTGTGAACAGCCCCGGTGCAGATAGTAGGGGGGTGGGGGTAAGGTGTAACACTTGGAGAAAGCATATGTCCACATGCAGTTTAGTAAGTTGAGCGTATACTAGGTAAGCTTTCCTGCAGTCATTGTGTCCTTGTATGTTGCAGGTAAGGCATTTGATTGAAGTCATGTCAACACAATGGAGAGGTAATGTGATAAGATGGTATAGTGACGTGTGATGTGGCGACTCGAAATTGGGGTAGGTGTCATGAGTGACTGTGCTAAGGTGTAGGGAGAAAGAGAACACAACAACAGAAAACAATGAAAATTCACAACTTAGAACCTCCTACCTCCCACTTGAACCCAGAAACTTGGTTGTATTAAACTAACCCACCCTAAGAACCTAAAGGCTTTTGGAGTATTTTCTTGGCTGGAAGGAACTCATGACGAGCCGCCTGCACAGACTTAGTGAAGTCAGGGTAAAAGGTGAGTTCACAACCCTGGTAGGCTATTGGTCTGTGGTCATGGGCTAGCCTCAGGATGGTGTTGTGGTCCCTGTAAGTTAAGAGCCTGGCGATGATAGGATGGTCTGGAACCCCAGGAGGGGGCCTTTGCCCCAGTGAGCGATGGACCCGTTTCACCAAAAAGACTGGAGAAAGGGCTTTTCTGGAGAGTTTGTAGAGAAGAGATCCATCAAAGCCCTCCATTTTATTGATGGCAGTGGATTCAGGAAGGTTATTTCTTTGTGACCGCACTTCCAAGTCTTCATTTTTGCCTTTTATGAGGTCTAGGACTTTATCCATATGCAGATGGTCTGGCCTGGTTCATGCTTATTAACACAGTATTTCATGTGGTCTAGACGTGGTTAGGATGTGCAGTTTCGTGTTGATGGCTTTGAGACTGGACTTCACCTCGACCAGAAGTTCCTTGATGTCAATTTATGTTTGGGCATCACCATCCAAGCAGCCTGGTTGGTCCTCCAACTGCAATTGTTGTTCCATTTGACTTGTTTGCCACGTAGTCTCAAAGAAGAGTTTCTGCTGGTGTGCACCTGGCTTCCCCATGGTCCCCACAATGTCAGGCCAGACTCTGGCATAATGCTGCAGTTGAGAAAAAGTCCAGAGGGGGTGTCTGCTGGAGTCCATGTCTGCTCAAGTTCAGAGACTGTAGAATAAGTCTGTGAGCAGGCAAGGGGCTGCAGGAAGTTGAAGATCCCTCACAAGCCCTGCCTCGCCCCAGGAAGCCACTACCCTGGGGGGCAAGAGCAGGCCTGAGATCAGGAAAGGAACCCGGAGCAGCAGAGCAACAAATGGGCCACAGGGGCCAGACAGAACCCAGGACAACAGCTGCTTAGTGACACAAATCCCAAAGCAGGGACTCTCCTGTTCCATGCAATATAAAGTTAGAGCCTGGTCACAAAATAGTAGTAATTACCTCCCTGTGTCATGTGCAATCGGTTGGGGTTGGCGGGGAGACCGGGACCCAGCGCATGCAGGTTCTTTCAAGGATGGGGCCAGAGGGACAGGAGCAACATTAGGCACTCACCAGGGTCCCAAAGTTTCAAGTTTAGCAATTTGCTGCCTGGCCAAGCAACAGTCTGGGTATCCATGCCTCCTGCAGTCCCAGAAAACAGGTGTTCACAGGGGGCTCATCCCATTTGGAGAGACTCTGCGGCCACATCAGCACTCTGCAGTCGTGTGGCTCTGTGAGGCCATGGCACGCTTGGCGGAGGTACAGGCTGAGGTGCAGGCTGCTCCAACGGGCCGTGTAGCAGTCAAACTCCAGGCCTCAGCCACAGGGGGCTAGTGGCTCCTGAGCGGGATCATAGGCTGGAGGGAGAATGGCCACAACTCCTCTGCTTCGCTGGCAGAAATAGTGCCAGCTGCCACAGGGCTTAGTCAGGCCGTCCCAGGCGCCCACCATGCCAGATCAGGAGTAGTGATGCAGCCGGCCGTGAACAGGTGGTCAGAATATCATGGCACGGCTCTACCACTCAGAATGGTGCCGCCAAGGCCACAGCCTCCTGGGGGGACGTCACACTCTTTGATGCCCCCCAGGCAATCCGGAGATGGGTGGATATTTGCAGTATGTTTATGTCTGCAGGTGGAGCCCTCTCAGCGAGCAGCCATCTTACAGCTCCACTTGGCCTTGTCTTCCCAGTAGTGTCTACCTTCAAGACTGCTTCTTACCAATTAATATAGGTAACAAGGGTTCGAGATGTAATGGTAAGATTTTTGCTAACATTTTATAATCTATATGTAGATATAGGTCTCTAGATTTTAGTGAAGGAGAGGATCTTGCCAACTTTATGAATAAGATAAATAATTGCCTCTTGAAAAACACTTCTAGCAGAATGACTAGAAATAAAATGGTGAAGGATTTGAGAAATAAAAAGCTAGCAAAATGGGAATAAAATTCAATAGAAAAGCCATCTGAACCAGGAGCCTTACCCATTTGTTTTAAAGAGAGAGTGATTTATTAATGTATTTCATGCAGATATTTTGCCCTAAAATGGAAAAATCTACTTGTAAAATGTTAGGTTTAGAAACTGACCACAAAAAATGTTTACCATCTCAGGGATGGAAGGGTTTTCAGAAGTATAAAGATGTGTATAGAATTTGGTGAATTCACAAACAATTTTGTTATCTTTGTAAATGTGAGAATCATTAATGTCTAATGTTGACGCCACATGCATACATTATTTTCTGCTTTCAAGATAAAAGGCCAGAAATATACCGACTTTGTTTTGACCATATGTCTAGCACTTGTTTTAAGAAGGAAGGTGGGAGCCTCATCCGTGCAATATATATTAAAAGCTAACTTAGCTTTGATCAAAATCTTCTAAGACCTGTCTGGAGTTAGATGTATACAATGTATGTTCTAAAATCTTTGTTTTCTCTACAGACAACTTAGGAACACAAGCTTTTTTTTTCCATTTAGAGACAAAATTGATAATAAAACCTCAAGGAGAAGCATAGAAGGTATCCCACACAACATTAATATGGGAATCAGACGATATATGAATAATAAAAAATGTGCTCATAAACTAGATACATAAAGATGTAGAAAAGGTGATCCATAAGAACGGAGCTATTAAACCTCCAGGTAATGTGGTTGATGTGGAATCAAATCAATATCCGTAATATCAGCAATTATAGGAGCATGATCTGAAAACTATATTAATCCAGTCTCAGAACCAATTAAATGTTGCAGTACAAAAGCTTTCTTTGAAAGATCTATTCATATCTGGAATGAAAACTAAGAGTGGGAGAAAAGAAAGAACATTTCCTTCACCCTTTTGCTGCTGGGCCTTTTATCCCCAGGTGCTGAGCCCTTTTTTGGCTGTTTGGGTTAGTTTGTGCTTAGGCCTCCATAACGTTTTGTGCACATAAGCTATTCACAGCAAACTTGTGTCCTTTTTCCAACATTCCTGGGGATTCTAAAGGTTCCCAGGGTTTGTGGATTCCCCAGGAGGAGACTGAGAAGATAGGCAAAATATAGTGAAATTTTGAGTTCGTTGAGATAAGTAGAGAAAAAGTGCTCCAGATAAAAATGTCATTTTTTCCCCTAAAAATGGAATCCACGAACAGTTTGCTGTACTAAAGTCACCACCTTCCAGCTTTCGGGAACATGCATCTCTGAATAAAAAAAAAACGAATTTTGTAGCACAGTTTTAGCATTAGGGGTAGCCTAATTTCCCTATGTTTTGTGCTTTCAACCTACTTCCAGTTTGTGGTGGGAAACAGTGTAAATCCCTTGAGTGATCCAGAAAATATATAAATGTTTAAAATGTAGATAGAATTCTGAATTCAACAAGGGGTCATATGTATAAATGCCTCAAGGTTTTCCTAAGGAAAATAACTGTTGAAAAAAGAAATATTGGAAATGACTAGGAACAAATGGCCATTTCTGACAACATTTTCATCACAATGGAAGATTGACAAAAGCAGTACACCATTACATCTGCTAGACCCTTCTAACTGTGGGGGTATATAGAGTGTGTTGGTTCTCCAAGAACCCAGGCCCATATTTATACTTTTTGACCAAAACTGCGCCAACGCAGTTTTGCATCAAAAAAATTAGCGCCGGCTAATGCCATTCTGAAGCGCCTTGCGGGCCCCGTATTTATTGAATGACGTTAGCCGGCGTTAGCCGCCGGCGCCGTCTGGTGTGCGTTAAAAAAAACGACGTACCCCAGGCAGCGCCGGCGTAGAGGGATATGGGGCTTGGGGGTCAAGAAATGGGGCAAGTCAGGTTGAGGCAATTTTTTCGCCTCAACCCGATTTGCGCCATTTTTTTTCACTCCCAACCCCCATAGAAATGACTTCTGTCCCCTGGGCATGGTCATTGAGCATAGTGGCATGTAGGGGGGCACAAATCAGGCCCCCCATGCCACAAAAAAAATATAAAAAAAATACTTACCTGAACTTACCTTAATGGCCCTGGGATGGGTCCCTCCAGCCTTGGGTGTCCTCCTGGGGTGGGCAAGGGTGACAGGGGGTGTCCCTGGGGGCATGGGAGGGCACCTCTGGGCTCCTTCAGAGCCCCCAGGTCCCTTAACGCCTGCCTTTTGCAGGCGCTAAAAAACGTCGCAAAAGCGGCAGTACGTTGTTTTTTTGGACCCGCCCACTCCCGGGCGTGATTTTTGCCCGGGAGTATAAATCCGACGCACATGCCTCGGAGTCGATTTTTTAGACGGGAACGCATACCTTGCACATAATTAACGCAAAGTAGGTGTCCACGCAAAAAAATGAAGCTAACTCCATGGACTTTGGCGCTAGACGCGTCTAACGCCAAAGTATAAATATGGAGTTAGTTTTGCGTCGAAATTGCGTCAAAAAAAACTACGCAATTCTGGCGCAAACGGAGTATAAAATGCCCCCCAGTGTCCCCAGAGGAAACAATTGAGCTGCACCCTACAATGGGTTTTCATTCAGTACCAGGTATAGACAAATTCTTATACCGAAATAGGCAGAGTGAAAAATAGGTATCAAGTTAACTTATGTATTAGTAAATGGGCACAAGATATAGAGTTTAGGATCAGTGGTTATTTCTACATCTCTAAATTTGTGGGTACCCATACTAGCATATCATTTGGAGGGTATTTTTTATAATGTGATATTTCTTATACACTGGTTCACATTTAAAGGGCACAAATGCAGCAAAATTCAGTTGGTAATAACAAATGTTCTATGATTCCATGCTCCTACAAGTCTCCTGATGAAAATGGTACCTTACTTGTGTGTGTGTGTGGATAGGTCTTGTACCCGCAGCAAGAAACGTCACAAAATGCAACAAGGACGCAGCACATTTTTCAACCGAAAACTGACCCTCTTCTTCCGATGTGGGTAGCTCTAGATTTTGGACCCTACCTCAGCCAGCACAAAGAGAACCCTAGTCAACCTGTACATTTTTTTTAACTAGACACTTTGGGGTATCCAGGATGGGCTGACTTGCATGGCTTTCACCAGTGTTCTTTACCCTGAATCCCCTGCAAACCGCAAACATGGACAAAAAAACACTGTTTTCTCACATTTCTGTGAGGGAAAGTTCTGGAATCTGTGGGGAGTAACAAACTTCCTCCCAGCCGCCATTTCCCCAAGTCTCCGGATAGAAATGGTACCTCAATTTTGTGGGTAGGCCTAGCGCCCGCGGCACAGACAGGCCCAATACAGAACATGGATGGCGCACATTTTTCCACCGAAAACTGACCCTCTTTTTCTGATGTGGCCAGCACTAGATTTGTAACCCTAGCCCAGCTGGCACCTAGAGAAACTGAGTCAAACTGTACACTTTTTAGAACTAGACATCTAAGGGTATCCAGGATGGGCTGACTTATGTGGCTCTCACAACAATTTTTTTACCCAGAATCCCCTGGAAACCTCCAACATTGATTAAAAAAAACATATTTTCCTCACATTTCTGTGATGAAAAGTTCTGGAATGTGTGTTGAGCTGCAACAGGAAACGGCCCAAAATGCAACATGGACTCAGCGTATTTTACCACCGAAAACTGACCATCTTTATGGAACCCAGGAGGTCATGATTTGTGTGGATCTGTAGGAGGCTAACCTGGTTTGAAGTGGGTACCTTTGGTACTTACACCTTATACCAGGTCCAGTTATCCCTTATTAGTGAAATGTAGGTAGTGTCTGGAAGCCAGGCTCTCTAGAGGTAGCTGTGGATGAGAAGCCAAGGCTTATCTAGGAGACATGCAAAGCCCATACAATACCACTGTAGTCACACAGTACTCACACATATGAAAGAAAACACTAATTCTTTAGGTAAAGTAAAGGTACTTTATTTTGGTGACACAAATACCAAAAATACCATAGAGACCATACTCCCTTAGGAGGTAAGTAATACACAAATTATATGCACTAGTAGGTAGAAATAGGCATAAAACAGTTAGAAAACAGTGCAATTAGTGAAAATCACAATAGTTAGAAATGGGCCTACGGGAACACAAACCATATACTAAGAAAGAGGAATGTGAATATTGGTTTCCTACCCAGGCATGTATAGTGTGTAGGCAAGTGTAGTGCGTAGAGGGGCACAGGGTGTACTAGAAAACCCCAAAGGTAAGTACTAGAACCCACCCCAGTGCTCAGGAAAGCAGGAGTAAAACACAGTAACTTTCCCAGAACACACACAGAAACAAAAAGGATTATGCAAGAACCAGAAGAGACTGCAAGACACCAACAGGGGATTCTTGGACCTGAGGACCTGTGGAAGAAGGGGACAAAGTCCAAGAAGCATAGAAGAGTCCCGGGAGAACAGGAGCCCTTGCTAATCCTGATGAAGGTACAAAAGGAGAACCACCGGTGAAGAACAGTCAGTACTGCACCCAAGAAGACAGAGTCAGGTTCCTGTTTGGTGCAAATGATGTCTCACGCTGGATAGAGGATTGCAGTCCAGTTTGTGCACCAGGAAGGACCAAGTGGACTCTACCTAGGAGGGGGAGTAAAACGGGGCTCCATAGAAGACCAGGCAGCGCACACAGGAGTCCCCAAGCACAGGGACAAGGATTGTGCAAAAGGAGGCTCATGCAGCACTACGACAAAGGCTCCCACACTACTGGAGAACCACTCAGGAAGATATGCATAGCAGAATAGTGTGCTGGGGCCAGAGCTGCAAAGTGCATAAAGAACTTTGTGGAAGAAAGCCAACAAGCCTTGGCAACTGCAAAAGACGCAGTACACGGGGGTTCTCTCTTGCGTAGGGAGGCAAGCTCTTACCTCCACCAAAGTTGGACAGTGGGATGTCAGGACTGTCAGGACCACTTCAGTCCACCACCTGTGATGCAGGAGCCATGCAGCTCAGAAGGAGAGGGGATCCACGCAGCCCGTTGTTGTTGCGGTAGATGCCTGCTGAAGCAGGGGAGTGACTCCTTCACCTTAAGGGAGATTCCTTCGCTCTTCTGGTGCAGGCTGAAGAAGGGCTGTCCTCCGAGGATGCATGACCGGGAAACAGTTGCAGATGCTGGCAGGAGCTGAAGATACAATGGTGCAGAATACGTCTTGCTTCTTTGTTGCAGTTTATAGAGTTCCTGGAGGGTCCAGGTACAGTATCTTCGGTGAGAAGTTGAAGTGGAGGATACAGAGGATTCCTGCTCAAGTCTTACAATCCGAATCTGAAGAACCACCCAAAGGAGAGACCCTAAATAGCCCTGAAAGAGGGATTGGTCACCTAACCAGGTAAGCACCTATCAAGGGAGGGCTCTGATGTCACCTGCTGGCACAGGCCACTCAGATGCTCCTAGAGTTCCCTTCCAACCTTGAATCCAAGATGGCAAAACCCAGGGACCCTCTGGAGGAGCTCTGAGCAAAAACCCTAGGGTGGTGAAGGACAGGGGAGTGGTCACTCCCCTTTCTTTTGTCCAGTTTTGCGCTAGAGCAAGGCCTGGGGGTCCCTGAACTGGTGTAGACTGGTTTATGCAAGGAGGGCCCCAAATGTGCCTTTCAAAGCATTTCCCGTGGCTTAGGGAGGCTACACCTCCCAAGGCTGTAACACCTATTTCCAAAGGGAGAGAGTGTAACACCCCTTTTCCAAAGGAAATCCTTTGTTGTGCCTTCTGGGTCCCGAGCAAGTCAAGCAACAGGAGGGCAAAAACCTGTCTGTAAGGTGGCAGCAGCTGGGGCAGCATGGAAAACCTCAGAAGGTTGAAATGGCAATACTGGGGGTCCTCTAAGGAGCCCAAAGAGTGCATGGAATAATACAGCCAATGCTTGCAAAAGCTTTGGGATATATTATTCCAACATGTTTGATACCAAACATGCCTATGGAGTTACTGTTATGTAAATGGACATAGGTAGTGACCTATGTCCAGTAGACGCATAAAGTGGCATCCCCACACTCACGAAGACCGGGAAAATGGTCCTGGAGGTCGTGGGGCACCTCTTCTAGTGCAGGGGTACCCTCACACACAGGTACTTTGCACCCTGCCCTCAGGGCTGGGCGGCCTGTTATAAGAGTGACCTACGAGTGACCTGGTGCAATGTAAAGGGCAGTGAAAGGGTGCAAGCACCTTTTCACACAGGCTGCAATGGCAGTCCTGCAGAAGCCTTTGCATGGGCTCCTTATGGGTGGCAACATATATGCTGCAGCCCATAGGGATTCCCTCAAACCCCAGTGCCCTTGGTACCTAGGTACCATATACTAGGGACTTATAAGGGGGCACCAGTATGCCAATTGTGGATGAAATACTATGTTAACAGTATCCAGCAACCATTTTGAATGGAGAGAGAATAACTACTAGGGTCCTGGTTAGCAGAATCCCAGTAGACACAGTCAAGCACACTGACATCAGGCAGAAAATGGGGGTAATCATGCCAGGAAAGAGGGTACTTTCCTACAGGATCTTATTAATTTTGTACCCACAATGCCCTGCAAACTTCAAACTTTGCCTTGAAATCATGCATTTTCCTTATATTTCCATGATGGCAACTTAAGGAATCTGCAGGAATCCACAGAATTCCTACCACCTTGCATTGTCCCACCTGTGCTGATAAAACTGCTGCCCCACTTGTGTGGCTGAGCCTAGTTCCGTGACAGGGATGGATCAAACCAAGGAGACTGGAAGCCCTTGCGTGAAGACTCCTATTGATCTGTTCCTGTCACTGGTCCATATATAAAATCAACACACAAAAGAGTCAAAATTCCTCTTCCTTGCCATTGGGATGAGATGCTTTATTCTGCAGGAGGAGTAAAAAAGACTATTGCCCCCTTCAGTTGGGGTAGGGGCAAAGACATGCTCATGGTGATGGGTGCCCCCACTCCTTTATTTGTTTTTCAGTTCCCGGACGTCAAGTGTCAGTCAGTCAGTCAAAATAACTTTATTCGGCGTGTTGCCATAAAAGTACACATACATACATGAAAATCATCATAAAATACAGTACTTATTGCATAATTCGAAGGCAAGTCTCTTTAATCTGCAAGTCTATAAAATCTAAGCTTACCACCTAAGCCTATTAAATCGATGTAAAATAATAAATACTTATAAAATCGTATACAACAGTAAAACAATATCTGATTTCCCTTAATAAATAGTCACGTTACTAATTCATATCAGTTCCTAATGGTGATAGCGGATTTAATAAAACTTAGAATAGAGCTGCATATTTGTTTGGATGAAAGGCTTTGAATGCCAATCAATCCTTCTTTATAAGAAAGAGTGTGCAAATTACGCAAAATAGGTAGTAAAAAAGTTTCCCTAGGAGCTGAGTAAAGTGTACAAAATAAAATAAAGTGACAAGTACTTTGTTTTGAAAAATTGTCGCAAGGGCATGGTGGTAATGTTTTTTCCCACACGCATTTTGTCGGAAACGCCACTCTAAAATGGATCATGTTAAATCTGAAAAGTACAAGTAAAGAATATAGAGAAGGGATCGGGAACCAAACAAAATAAGGTTCTAACGAATCTGATGATGGAATTTGTACATATGAATTAAAAGAACTCAATTTCTCTGCCACTTGATATCTAAGGTTCATAACATGCTCTTTGTGTTGGAGTTTAACAATTTCTTTCGCATTGGCGGGCAAAAGCTCTGGTTTGAAATACATAAACTCCAAGTGCAAGTTTCAAAAACCATTGTGAACAAAATTTAGCCATGGAATTTTGTTACAGTTTGCTAATGAAATACAGTCTTATACACAATCGTGTGTTAAAGTAGCCACCGGATTTGACCATACTTTTATCCATAACAGAAGGGGGCCAATATCTATCAAATCTGTAATGTAACAGATTCCCAGCTCCTCATGGCATATAGGGGGTCATTCCGACGGGGTCGGCGGGAGCACCGCCAACAGGCTGGCGGTGCCCCGCAGGGCATTCTGACCGCGGCGGTTTGGCCGCGGTCAGAACAGGAAAACCGGCGGTCTCCCGCCTGTTTTCCGCTGCCCTCTGGAATCCTCCATGGCGGCGCAGCTTGCTGCGCCGCCATGGGGATTCCGACACCCCATACCGCCATCCTGTTCCTGGCGGTTCGCCAGCCAGGAACAGGATGGCGGTATGGGGTGTCATGGGGCCCCTGGGGGCCCCTGCAGTGCCCATGCCAATGGCATGGGCACTGCAGGGGCCCCCGTAAGAGGGCCCCACAAAGAATTTCAGTGTCTGCTGAGCAGACACTGAAATTCGCGATGGGTGCAACTGCACCTGTCGCACCTTCCCACTCCGCTGGCTCCATTTGGAGCCGGCTTCCTCGTGGGAAGGGGTTTTCCGCTGGGCTGGCGGGCGGCCTCCTGGCGGTCGCCCGCCAGCCCAGCAGGAAACACAGAATCACTGCGGCGGTCTTCAGACCGTGGATCGGTGTTCTGTCGGGGGAACTCTGGCGGGCGGCCTCCGCCGCCCGCCAGAGTTAGAATGACCCCCATAATATTTGCTACGTTCTTAGGTACCATAAGTAGCCGATGGAGAAATGTATTCTCTGCCAGTTGTAATATGCTTGAACTGGTCTATCCCCAGAGGCCACTCCCATAAATCGCAGCCGAAACACATTTGGATTTATAGAGCGTGATGATCTGGTGGACCGGTCTATGCCCTGATCTACGGGCAAAGCGGAAGATTGCTTCAACATTTCTTTCCAATTATTGGAGCTTAAGATTCAAATGAAATTTCCATGACAGAGTGGAACTTAGCTACAGACCTAGATAACAGAAGTCTTTTACCTTTGTTAAGGTGTTCCCCCCCATTATAAAACATTTGGTGCATGTGTTTTTAGGGCTGCAAGTCATGACATGTGACTTTTTAAAATTGACTTTCAAATCAAGCTCTTGTGTGTGTGTTAAAAAAAGATCCAAAAGGGTCTGTAGACCATTGGCCGTGCCGGCAATTAAAACGGCGTCATCGGCATATAATAAAATTGGCAATTGTCTAAAACTCATCCTTGGGAAATCCTTACCATTTTGGGCTAAATAACTATACAGGCCATTTATGTACAACAGAAATAAAAAAGGTGCCAAAGTGCAGCCCTGTCTAACACCCCGATTGGATGCAAGGGGATGGGATCTTTCGCCGTGTTGTCCAAACTGAATTATAATAGTAAGGTCAGAGTATAAGCGTTTAATCAGATCCAACAAATCTTGCTCGATCCCCATTGTGTCCATTATTTCCCACAATTTTCTATTCACCATATCAAATGCACTGGACAGATCTGTGAAGGCTAAGTTGATAGATTCCCTTTTTCCAATAACATATTTGCTAAGAATAAAGTGTAAGTTTAGGGCCTGATCCACTGTGCCTAATCCAGGCCTAAACCCATATTGAATTGGCGATAGAATGTTTGTCCTTGCAACACACTCCTCAAGCCGGGTCAAAATGACGCTCCCCAGAGTCTTTGCCGTGGAGTCAATGAGAGAGATGGGTCTATAGCAAAAGGGGTCAAGCCTATTACCCTTTTTAAATATCGGGACGATTATTGCCGTTAGCCATGAAGAGGAGATAGCACTTTGAATAGCACTATTCAGAACATTTGTGATTAGTGGAACCCACAAATCAGGTAAAGATTTAAATAAGTCCACTGGAACCCCATCAGGGCCAGGGGCTTTCCTTAATTTAATTTCATTTATTGCTGCGCTGATCTCATATGCCTCAAGTAAAATACCACTCTTGATTGGAATAGGAGTAGCCAAACGTAGGAAGCCACGTGCCTCCACACCATAATTAGAATTATTTGCGGACTGAAATACAGATGAAAAATGTTCTACCCAGACCCCCTCTGGTATCAGACAGTCATCCTCCCTGTTTACCTGTCCTGAGAAATATGGGTGATTAACCACCTTCCAAAATTGAGAGGGATCCCGTAGTTCCGTGGCTGCCATGAGATCTTCCCATGCGCTAGTGCGTATTTCATTCTTTCTTTCCTCAAGGACTGACTTGTATCGGCCCCTAGCTTGTTTAACTAAATCATGACTGAATGGAATAGTTTTAATGGCTGTCTTTAAGTCTCTATGGGCAGTCGTACAGGCCGAATTAAACCACTGTTGAGGTTTAACGCTTTGGGATATTGGGCACACGTCAGTGCCTCAGAAATAGCACAGCTTAAAGACTCAAAAGCAGTTATAAGATGGACGCAAGTGGATTGCAGGGACAAACAAGTATTAATGTGGACCTTATTTTGAGTTATAAGGTCCTCATAAAAAGTGTTAGGGTTTACTCTCTCCCATCTCATGCGGGGGCCAGAATTTCTTTTAAAAACCTCTTTCCCTTTATGTACTATCCTAGGTAAAATTACCCTAGTTTTAAGAGCTAATTTTATACTCAAGGGATTATGGTCACTGGCACAGTGAGATTTAATTTTAAACTCCACCATTGAACGTGAAAGTGAAGAACAGATAAGGATAAAATCAATAATGCTACCATACGTACTCCCTGTATAGGTGGGTATTTCCCTTGTCCGAATATTTGCCATATCCCTTGCAAAGGCAAGATCAAATTTATAGATAAGGGTATTCAAGGCATTACCTAAATTAGAGTGGATAAAATGAGTAAGTGACTCTCTGCCTTCTGTGGCAGCACCACATAAATGAGGTAATTCATGCTTACACAACTGAACATTAAAGTCTCCAACCCAAATCATAACAAATTCCCTCTCCTGGAGTTTCCCAGCAGAGTCTAACAAATCTGTGAGCTCTTCGAGGCTTCCTGACAGGGCGGCACTTGGAATATTATTATAAAAATTTAGGATATCTTTCCGCCCAGTCATTGATAATAAAACTACCAAGAAAAAAGCAGAGGACCAGATCAAAGAAACCTCGATTTTTGGAAGTAATAATGACACAAGTACCAGGAGACCACTACTTGCTCTGCCCGCTCTAGATGGAATAGCTGGCTGGGACACAGAATAGTAACCATCTAAATAAAAGGGTGCTGTATGCCAAGTTTATTGAAGACAAATGATATCAAATGTAGATATAAACTCCAACCATTCTGAGTGTTCAGCTTTAGAACGAAGCCCAGCGATATTTCAACTAATTAATGATAAGAGTTCATTACTTTGCTGGGACGTTATCCCAGGCTCCTTAATTTTGGCCGTATATGTTATATTCTGTGAGAAGCTAACTGGCTCATCAGACCCTGTAGGTATATGCCCTCCCACCAACTCGATTTCCTGTGAACTATCATTTGGGAGCCCCAATCCCTCCATTTGTCAATCAATTGCATCAAGGGAGGACTGATTTTGGTTGCCCTCAAGGTCGAGGGTGGGGTTCCGTAAAAGTGCCTTTGGCAGAACAATATTTTGTCCGTGGGAAGCCTTCGTAAAAGGAAGTGATAGAGTGGACGGACCATAAAAAAAGCTGACGTAAAGTGAGTTGTCTGCGCCTTGGGAGTGGATTGGGGTAATTATACCATGTGCCTCCCAGAGGGGCAGAAATACTTTGTACCAATTTATTTAGGGTGGTGGCATGGCCATGCCCCCACCCCTCTTTTTTTTAAATACTTTCTTTCCTGGTGTCTAGAGGTCTTTCTATCCCCCGGGGGGGGAAGCAGGGAGTAATGATCACCATCTGCCCCCAAGGGGGGCAGAAAGAGTGTGCCCATTTTTTTGGGGGGGCATTGACATACTCACACTGGGCAGCCCCAACCCTACACTAAACAAAAGTAGTCCCTGGTGCCTAGTGGACTTTCTGCCCTCCTTGGAAGGCATATCAGGGACTATTTACCCCAGCTGCACCACAAAGGTGAGCAGAAAGAGTGTGCTCTTTTTTGAGGGGGTGGGACATTGAAATGCCCATACTGTGCAACCCCCACCTCTATTCTAAGACAACAGTATAGTTCCTGGTGCCAAGTGTGTTTTCTGCCCCCCTAGAGGGGGCAAATCAAGGGCCATTGAAAGACTGAATATTGCCAAAACATAAAAGGGCAGCAAAAGCTCTTGCCCAAGGGGCAGCTTCCCCTCTGGTGTCTAGTGGTGGATTACTGCTTAGTGATCACCCTCCTGCGGTGATCCCCAAGCAGGGATATCCTCTGCCTAGGCGCCAGGGGGCTGCGATAGCACTGCAAGAACTTAGGCAGTGAAAGTGAAATGAGGCAATTGCCTCATTTCAATTTTGTTTTCAGTGAAATGATGTCATCGCCCCATGCACGTTGATCGTCATTTCACTGAAAAGAAAGGAACAGCTTCGGGAGCTGGGGAAACTTTTCTTTCAGCAGGAAATTCCTCTGATGCCCGCACCAGAGCGATTTCCTGTGTTGTGTGCTGGCAAGGCCGGGAGACATCTGATGCACACAAGCATTGCAACGTAGGACGGCTCCCGGCTGTACCACACACTGAAGCGGTTAATTGATGATTACCAATTCTACAGAAATCCATTAAGGATATTCATTAAATGGTTGAAGTAAATTTATGTGGTTCATTTTATTTGAGATAAAACATACTTTTGAAAGTTTATCTGTGAAGGAATCCAGGCCTTGATCACATTCACCTTCCAATATAAAATGTTTATTGTTGAATTCCAAACTTTTTTTAGGTATGTCTGGCCAAAGTTGGTGGTCAATTTATTTTGGACTATATACATCAAAAACAGTTATTGGAATTTATTACAAACCAATTTAGCTGCTATCCATTGACTCACCTCATCAGTTTGTTTCGATTTAACATTTACATTCAAATGTTTATTACATAATAGAACTGAAACATTTTTTAATTGGAGTTCACAGAAACAAGTACTTTCCCAACCTAGTTTCTATGAAGGTTGTTGGCCTCCAAAATTGATTAGTGGGATTCTTGCAGTAAATCAAGATTTGGTTGATATTTGCCTAAGTGGGGAAGAACTCTGTTGTTTGATAGGATTATTTACACTTTTAATTTTCCAAAATATAACTCTGACGTAGGTCTGGTAATGATCAACATAAAAGAAGACAAAATGCAAATAAACTGTTCTGAAAAATTGAGGAAAAAAGAAGATGACAAAGAAAAAAGGTAGAGCAAAAAATAAAACAAGGAAGAAGAAAAATGTATAAGGAAGGAAGGGAAGATGATGGACACAATAGACAGACAATACATACCAAGAGAATGGAGGTTGTTGAACATATTTGTAGAGGAACAAGAGGATGGGGATGGAAACAGCACATAATGTAGATAACACACGACAGAGCAATAAGAGTGGCAACATAAGGATACAGTGATATACGACAACAGAGCAGGAGGCAGACACATTGACAAGATCTATAACAAGAAAAAAATTAAAAAGTCATCATAGTATAAACCTCTTATTTCATGAAACCAATATACATAGATCAACATCAATAAGAAGACAAGGGTTTCCAAGTATCAATTATTTCATATGTGTGATCAGAAATACATTTTTGAAATTTTACTGGGTCTTCATAAGTAGCTGCCTTGTCTTTGAAGGTCACTTTGAAGAAACAAGGATCAATTAAGCCATAGCGAGTGTTCATAGCTTGCAGAGTTGGACAGAGGTATAGGAATTCTTTCAGTATTCTCGTTGAGTGAGAAAAATACTATGACCAAGCCAAAACAACTGTTTCTTGGCTATTGCAGCACTGACAACTGTAATGAGATCAATATAGTCTAAGAAATTAAGGCCCAGATTTAAGAGGGCCTAGCGACATTCCAAAGCAGCATTTTTTTATGCTAATGTGGCGTTGGAAGGTAAAAAATGCTGTGCCATATTTACAAAGTGCTAGGGGAGCCAAAAAATGACGCAAAGAAATCTAAAAGATTTCTTTGCGTCATTTTTATCTGTATTTTTAACGCCTGCTAAGAGCAGGTGTTAAAGGGAGGCTCCCATTTTTTCAATTGGCCTCTTGGTGCTTTGCAGGCTTAGTGTCCAAAATTTGTGGATGCCGGACTAGCTTAAAACATTATGACACAAGTACCCCAGACTACCGCCAAGGTGCATCATATTTTAAATACGGCACACACATGGTGGCTATAGGGGGCACTAAGTGGCACAAAAAAGTGGTGCTACACTAGGTGCGTTGCCACTTTTCATAAATCTGCCCCTTAGCATAACTCCTCATGGTTTAGAAGAAAATGATGAGGGTATGTGTTTTGTACCCAATCTATGAGCTCTCTGGATACTGAGGCCAGTAGAATCCTGTAAGTCTAGCAATTTGGGAAGAAAAAAAGCAAAGAATGCAATTCAATAATTTTCCTCAGCGTCTTCCAGCAAACCATATATTCTCAAGTTATTCCAACTCTCCCACAGCCTTTTTTAACCTTAGATATTTCCTGGTGTAGAGAACAAATCTTCATGGTTACACCCGGAATGTCATGGACCATTTGCCATCCAAGATTAGACATTTTTTACTAGTCACTTCCATGTGAGGACAAACAGCAGGTATTTTGGCCAATAAAACGTTAATTGAGATTGTAGAAGACGATGTGCGGGAGAAAGAGAGTCATGTTTTAGGTGATTAGTAGCAGGAACTGGATTAGAAGATTTAACTGAGGGTACAAGTTTGGGGATAGAAGAGGGTACTATGTCTTGTTTATGAAATGAAGTAGCAACCATAATGATACTCAACTGAGGAGGTTCTATCTGTCAAGCTCACCAGATGTCAATAGAGTAGACCCAGCGTTCAATTTAATGTGTCTTGTCTTTGCATAAGGTTTTATATAGAGAGAGGTAAAGAAACAAAATCTGCAATATAACCAGTGAAACGTTTCAAATAAACAGGAAAACATGTGCTAGAGTCTGGCTGAATCCACCAATCCAAATATATAGAATTAAATTCTTTACTACAGAAAAAAGATCACCTGGGTTTAAAATTCAAAAATGTATCAATAGAGCATATAGAGCATACTAAAGAGCTGCTGTGACCACACTGAGAGGAGGAGCAATTGGTTTGGGTGATATTCTTTGAGAGACAGAAAAAAATTATTATTTTGAGGTGACCTCTGAGATATAAGCGTGGTCTTCTGGATCTAAAATGGCCACCGCAGTAAGAAACCTTGTGGACCAGAGCACCTTTTCAAAAAGAAGGAGAAATAGTACCTCAACAAGCCTGGCATTGGGCTCTACTTGGCCCTCACATTATAAGAATGCTTCAGCTCATCTGAAAAGTTTATAGGAGAGGACTCTATCTAGTCGCAAAAAGGCTTCATCTTAACACAACGGGAGAGAAGGAGAGAAAAATCCGTGACCCCATACTGCCTCCCCTGGACGCACAACAAATAACACAAAGAGTATGGGGTATCACGTGGGTACAAAATGGAATTAAGTTGTACTGGACCATATGTATCTCCCAGAATTCAGGACCTATATGTGTGCTGAAAGTGGTTGTCAGAAGGGGCTAAGGGAAATTTCTCCTTACGGACTAGGTGGTCTCACACACTATGTAGTGTCATGCTTCATCATTTGACCACCTTCCCCCATCTAATTAGGACAGTACCACCTGGACGGACTCAACCTCGTTCTTAAAAGAACTTGGAGGGAGTGCGGAGATATATCACCTAATCAATCACCTGTGTAATAGTACACCTTTATTTCCACAAATAAAGGTGTACTATTACACAGGTAATTGATTAGGTGATTTTAGACTTTCTATAGTACAACTGGACCCCGATCTTAACCAGATAAACATTCAGCACACATATAGGTTCCGAATTTCGGGAGATACATACGGTCCAGTACAATTAAATTCCACTTTGTACCCACATGATACCCCATACTCTTTGTGATATTTAGTCGAAAAAGGCTCCAATGCCCGTAACACCCTTGGAAGCTCTGGATGAGGTTTCCATTTTGTGCTGTGGCTTTGCCACGCCTCCCCATCATTGGTAATTTAAATGCAGAAGGTACACATTTTGCTTATAATTTTGACCAACATACACACAATGCCTTTTCATCATTTATACCCCTAATATGTTATGTGTATGTTTTAAGTAGTTTTTTTTTTTTTACATATTTCTGTAGTTATGTATACCATGAGAAGTGATCTGATAAGGCTCCACTAGGTGGGAGCTTATTTCGAAGCATGTTCATTTTTAAATCACTTCAGTCAACTATGGAATGTCGCAGTGGGATGTAGGACGATCTTAATCAAGAGGGTTTTCAGATTTTTTGATCAGGAATTCTCCCAAGCAGTGTAGTCATGTGAAGGGTTTGGCCAGCATTTCTGAAGTTTTTGCAATTACCAGTTAAGAAAATTTCATGTGGGGGCCACAGAGCCTTATCATCCGTTTTTAAAGTAAAAATATCCTTCTGAAAAAGAGAAAACAGCAGCTCCAACATCTGGCACCATCTAGCACAATGGTCAGATTAGCTGATTTACCATTATGAAATAGGGCAGATTTGTTTCAATTTCCATAAATAAATATTGCAACAAACTAATGGGGCCTTGAAGAATACAGGGTCCAAAAAAACGCTTCCTCTGTGCCTCCCTCTGCTGACCCCCTTCTGAAGGCCCTGATATGCGCTACTCCCCTCTGCGAATACACTACAGCTTTAACAGCTTAGAGGCAGAGGTATCCTTCTTTTCACATAGTAGTGAATCTCCTTCGCTTACTCTGCAATTTTGAATCATAAAGAATAAACTCACAGCAGGTGAAAAATATCAGCACGAATATACTGTGTTCTGTAATATGATTGTGCATTTCACTGACAGCTGGGGGTCTCTTCTTGGGTATCCCCGCCCCCCTCCATGGTTCCTTCCCTGAAACTGCAATTATTACTGTTGTTGTAATAGGAAACAATAAAAACTGATTTTGACAAGAGAAATGATTAAACTCACAACTTGTGACATTACTCAACTTTATAATGTGCCTTCTGCAGAGAACTCTGGGCCAGTATCAGAACAGAGTGCCATATCCAAGCAGGTGACGCAACCTTTTATTGAAGAGATTTTTCTATTATCGTATTTTTAAGACATTATTGGTTTAGTGCTTAATGGAACAGTTTTAATAATAATAACAACAATAATAATAATAATTGAATGGACTTATCATTATTATGTGTATTATCATTTCTGCCATTGCTTTTAATATTAAAATAATAATATTGTTGTTGCTGGTATTATTGCTCTTTTTGTAACTCTGAATGACACAATTGTGTCATATATTTTGGTTTTCAAAAAAACCTGGCCTCTAGCTCTTGCTGCTTTATTGTCTCTGCAGTGCTTTCCCCACACCATGCTTCATTCAAGTCTGCAAACGTGTGGGTGTGAAAACAATCAAGTTCCTAGGAAAAGCTGGTACATGCAGCATGTGTGATTACACTGGTCTCTGCCCCCGGCTATGACTTCAGGGAATGCGGGGGAGTGCTGCATTTCCATTCCTAATTTCTTTGTCCTCGGAGCTGCAGAGAGGTTATTAACGTTTTGTTGTTAGTGCCCAAAGAAAATTATACACGCTTAATATCTGTTTTTGCTGCGAATGTATGGATTGTTGTATTTTGCCACCGAGCAAAAATAAACGTTTTTTAGATTTAACATTTAAGGGAATCAGTAGTTTAAGCTAGCAATACAATGTACTAACTTATAGCACAAACCTTGCACATCAATATTTCCTTAAGTGTATTTTGCCCTATGTGCATTTAATCCTTGCTGTTGCACGCATGAGACTCTGTCTGAGATGTTTGGCCTTGCTATAGAGTTAAAACAATACAAAGTGGAATTAAACTGATACCAGGGCTCATTTAGTTTGGCATTTCTGCAAATGAGTGGTCGGCTCAGATAATTCTCAAAAAATTGAATAAGAGACTGGATTGCGTTAGCTTTTTTTCACTCCCTGAGATTTTGTGTTATGTTTTTTTCTGTAGTGAAAGTCTTGGTTGGTTACATATGTGTTGTACTTGACCATGCCATGTGATGATAGGCCACACTCCTTGGTCTCTCAAACAGTGCTTAATTTGAGCTGGTGGTTGTAGGAGGGGCCCACAGACACTCATTTTTGAGGACTCACTCTTATTTTTCCTTAACAGACTTTAATCAAATGCAAGGGAAAACGGGAAGGACAGAAACGAATGACAAAGGGGGAAAGGAAGGATGAAAATGAACTTTCAAGAGCGAGATAAAGAGCAGCAGCCGGCCTTTCCATGTCTGTCTTTCATCATCGTGAAAGACATTTCAGACTGGCAGTCTTTTATTTTTGTTCTGCCTTTTCTTGTAATCACAAAAAGGGATTGGCAGATGCCTGCATGCAGCATTGTTATCATAGGAAAATGGCAGAAGGTTCGAACTGGCCTATATATGGCAATCAGGCAGTGCTCAATGGGCTAGGCTGACAGAACACACCCATCACCTTCACTCGCTCATGGGCTTGCCTATCAAAAATCCTTTGTTATCGTTGTAAATGCTTTATGTTTGTGCCTCCTTTCGGAGGTTTTGTTACAGCCTTGCAGACTGACCCTTGGATAATTGCACGATTACCGATATGTTTGACTGTGAGCAAACTTATTTTTCCTTTGTGTCTCTCCTTTGTGCTCATGGCAGCAATGCCACTTTAAATTGGCTTGCTTATGCCAACTAATGTATTACTTTTCATTTTCAATTTATGTGGTAAGAAAAGTCCAGTTAGGAATTTACAACGTCAATAGCTCTAACTGCAGCAAATGCGAGACTCATTGCATTGCAAATGCTTGTTACTGGTGATTTCTCTGATGTTACCAACAAGCATTGCATGTAGCAAGTTCAAATCCATGCAGTATTCCATAACTCACAAAACACTTTCACAGCATGTTTGTAAAAGTTCAAAACGGACCTGACTTGCAAATGTAGGCCACTTTTGTAGCTATTTCGTTAGCTAATGAGGGTCACTTTTATTTTTGTGGTTCAAGTCTATTTTTTGTCCCAGGTCGTCCCTGAATGGCGCTGTATTTTCATAGACAGGAAATTGTTCAATGATGCAGTTTAGTGTTCACCTCATTGAGGTTTAATTATACGTTTCGAATACAGCAGTATATAATTGTTTTCATTTTTAATTCTCTCTATTTTTGGACCCCAACCTGCATACACTGTTCAATGACAAACACATTAGGCCTTCTAAAATTGGGGTTTAATCATAGGCATTGCACTCCTACTCTCAACCGTGTTTAAAAGGAATCCAGAACAGTGGTTATTCGTACATTGGCTTCCCCATTCAAAAACAAAATGTATATTTGAGACCCTCATCCATGTAGGGGCCTTAATAGACATTTAACGATAATTCTCTTTCCAAATTTCCGGTCTAACTCCCCACCACCACTTAATAAACCAAAAATCACAGGACTTTTGCTTGCCCGATGACTTGAGCAAGAATGCAGTGCTTAAAAATACTCACAGTCTGCCGGAAATCATCAATGACTGCAGGCATAAACGTGTAAGTCACTGGCTCTGGGTCAGTCACATTTTGGACGGTTCCCATGTATTTGCAGCTGAAACTTGGAAAGCTTTTTGGGTACCTAGTACAACATGTGAAATTATTATTCCTGAATTTAGGTTGCCAACAATTTTATAAAGTACTGTCAAAGATACTTGCCATGTATATTGAAAGTGGCCCAGACCTGCTTCAAAGAACACATTTTCTACTGCTACATCACTCAAGAAATTAGACTAGCTTGGCACTTACTGTAGAATAATATTGAGCAGTTCAAGTCCTCCATCAAATATAGTTACCCCTGGAGATTCCATACTCCATTGAATGAGGCTGACGATGAAGTAATGTGCACATATTAGAACTTGGCTAAGCCATTTAGTACGTCTCCTGAATGTTGCTCTAATGACCTAACCCTTTCCTAACCTAATCATCCAACACCACATCTCCCCAAAAGCTTATTTTGAATATACGAAGAAAGAGATTAACAATAGTGTTTTGAACATTCTAGGGTCTCGGGGAATTGTGTATTGGCTGCCCTGTTGTCCTGCTGTTTCTCATTGCATTATATTTTTTAGTGGCGGCCTATAAGACCTTCAAGCAAAACTTCGGAAATTACTTGTGGGTCACAAATGTGGTCAAAATCCCTTCCTTCGAATAGGAACAGTCATAATCTTAAAGAGAAGACACCTCTCAGATTGTTTGGCCAATATGGTAAGGGATCTGAAGTTCTTGAGCTGAAAAGTTGGAAACCTCATCCATGACAAGCTTTTCCCATTAAGTGCCCACACAAAGTTGTTCCACATTGATTGCATTTTAGCAATCAACTTACTGTCAGTCCTCATTGAGATGGTGTTGGACGAATAAATATTTTTGTAGGCTCACCATTTTCTACCAGTCAGAGTATAATTTTTCCAGTGAGTTTGCAGCCACTAATATTTTGAGTAAACCAAAAGCGGGTATTCCCCAACAAAAAAAGAGAGAACCAGTGTTTTAACAACTCTATAGAAATAATCTGATGTTAAAGCCCATGCAGTTGATAATTGTATCCTTCAGTGTAACAATGTGGTCTTTCAAGTTGTAGGTATGGTACAGCTCAGGCTTTCAGCTGTGAGAACCAGTTGTGGTCATGGTTTTCTGTCGAATTTCATGTGTCATGTTTTTGATAAAGCTTAACAGTCTACATGATATGTGAGGGAAATCTGGCTAGAAATATATCAGATATTTACATCAATCTAACAATAGAAATGAAAGGAAATAAATGTTTGTTTTAATCTATTGAAAATGGATTCCCCTGAATGTTTCCCAGCCCTCTGTGAATTTTGTTAACTATACCAAAGAGCAAAATGTGTATATAGAATCAACTACTGATGAATAGCAATTATGAATAACAAAAATACAAAGTTAGCAAATTTGGTGGCACTCACTACAGCATAAAGGTTTTTTCAGTGTATTTGTTTCAAAAGATGAAGGGAGACAGATCCCAAATAAAAATGAGCTGGTGGGATCTCTCCTATTCTTTTAACTTAACAAGAATGTAATGCAGCACTGTTCCAGAGGAAATGTAATCGTTTAGGTGATATTAGTGTATTATATTGAATACTTATATTCCACAGTCAATAAATTTAGTTGTCTCAAATAATGTTAATTTTAGGTCTTGGTACGCGCCTGCCCCTGCCGATGTTAGACTGAGTGGAATCCAAGTTAAATGCAAGTTATTGTTAAATCTAGTGCACCTGTTTCCAGACTCACGAGATAACTGTCCAGTAGACTTCATTTAGATATTTTTTAGTTAAAAATAAAATAAGTTAAAATATATAGGAAGGCTCCCCCCATTACGACAACCACAGGCCTACAGGTCGCAGTACCTTCTCTGCTTGTAAATGTAAATCTTTTTGCACAGCTTTCAAACTCTTTATTATGTTGTACTTTTATGATTTGGTTGCCCCTCTACGACTTCCATGTCGCAGATTGGCCTCATTTGAGGTATGCGTTTTGGTGCATCTTGTCTTCCTTCACTTGGCTTTCACATGTGCGATGTCGACACAGCTGAATACTGGCTCTCCATGGGGATTGTTGGGACTTTCCACTAGGTCTGTTGATATGTAATGCCCTGTAGGGCCTAGTAACATAGGGCAGAACCTTCTTTGAGGGCCTTTGGGCTTTTGTGTCTGAGAACACTGGTCCAAGGGATTCTGAGGGATTGAACGCACAGTTGTTCCCAGCATACCTTGGGACTTTTCTTACTGATTTACTTTATCTGAGGTGACTTAAAGGATTTAAGAACAGGGCTAACTGGAACTTTTTCAGCAGGCACTTTGAGCCTGCCAGGTGAATCAAAACAGCAGTTCTCACCTAGGTCTTTGGATCTCTTCAATGAGTAGTAGTGATTTGGGGTCTGCAAAGGGTACAGAGCTAGGCTTCTTTCTGAGCCATCAAAACTTTTCACCAGAGGCTGTTAACAGCAAAGTATGAGTGGAATCTGATATCCAGTATCCCCAAGATCAGTTACCAATAATTAGCTGGGGTCATACCTTTGAGAACCAAGTGCAGTTCCTGTTACCAGATCCTTTAACCTCTAGTGAGCACCTGTCTAACAAAGTAATTTACTGGTGAGGAGGAGACCATCACCTCTGCCTGCCTAGCAGAGATCAAACTTTCATAATTTGAAAGCATTCTGGAACTTGGAATGTAGTATGAGCCCTTTTGCTAAAACCCTAATGCTGGCTGGTTACCATACCATGGTCGCCAGAGAACATTTTATTCTTTTACCATTACAAAACTACAAATCAAGGGCATATTTCAGCAAAAGCAATGGGCCTGTCATGCAGGGAGTTATCCTTCATGAACATTAGGGGAATTGCTCCTTTGTAGGCCCAGGGGCACCATGTTACATGCAGCATAATTGTATGCTGGATGCTCAGCTAAATTGTGGCACTTTCTGGTATATTAAGCTGGTGGCTCTCAGTCAGATGGACTTTTGAGTCAGGTAGAGAAGCAACTAGGCAGAACCCACCTATAAATCAGGTGTGGGAATGGTGTCATTGGCTGTATAGGAGCCCTGATGATTTATGGTGGAGTTGCAGCTCTGTCAAACTCGAATGACCTCTCACTTGTTCAAGAGGACAAGCAAGCCTTTCCTCAAGATTTTGTAACCTGGCTATATGCGGAAGCTGGTGGGTAAGCTTGCCATGCTTCACCTAAGGTACTTTGGGGCAGATATTTGGAAAGTGGAGCTGCACTGAGTGCATGCCACTTTCCCTGTGCCCCTTAGCACCCCCTTACCACCACCGTGTGTGCGCCGTATTTAAAATACAGGGCACCATGGCACAGGATAGGGGTCAATAGCGTAATTTTCATGAAGCTATTGATTTACTCTGCAGGAGTAGCTCCAAAATATTGGCGCTACTCCTGCAGAGTACTTAGGGCCCCATTCTAAAGAATAAAAGGACCCTTTTAACGCCTGCTCTTGAGCAGGCATTAAAAGTGCCATAAAACATGGTGTAAGGAAGTCTAATAGATTTCCCTACGCCATTTTTCATACATTATGCCTAGCGCAGGCATAATGTAGCGCAAAGGGTTACAGACCTATAAATAACATGCGTGGATTTCGGCCTCATTGGGCCACATTAACGTCAAAAACAATGAAGTTAATGTGGTGCAATGTGGCCCTAGGGCATTAGAAATATGTCAGTTTATATACAGTTCCACTGGACTCCACTGAAGTATTTAAGAGGCCATAATTCAAAGTTTCAGAGTTTGAAGTCTGGCTTCTGTGTTGCCAGAACTGTATGTTTTGCTGCCCATCTTGAGCGGCTGTTGTCTTTGCATCCTATTGGGGCTGAAGGCTCCCTGGTATATGCTGCCTCCACTAATGGTAGACTTACACAGCACTAAGCTACAACCCATTGCGCGCTATTGGGGTATGTTCCCTGGTACTAATCTCTGGCTCTTCTGTAAGCAGTCTCTTCCTATGTTCTTCTGTTGTGTTAACGGTATTCTTTGAGTTAAAATCAAGTTAGTGGTTCCTTGTCTCACAGGTTGTTTTGGTAGCGGGAGAGTATCGTAATACTCTAATAATTTCACTTCAGATAGTACAAGTAGGTACCAGAACCACATTTAAAACTACCATAAGTAGGTCACACTTTTGACCATGGCCAAAATATATTGGAGTTGCAGTACTTCACTTGCGCTGATTTTATGAAAGCCTACGGAGAGTCCGTTTTTAAATATAGGAGGAAGTAGTCAAACTGAAATTTGACTTATTGCATACATTATTTAGCTGGAAGATATTTTTTTGTAAAAAAGCAGCACGTCATCAGAGATGCAACTGGAAAAAAGGAAAAATTTCACAGATTGAAATAGAGAAACATTGATTTTTGCTAAATTACTCTGGTGAAATTATAATTTTGACCCCCTTGCTCCTGCATCCCTTTCTCTCAGAGGCTTAGAAATGTTTCTCTCCACCCCCTCAGCGAGCAGAACTCAAGCTTTGCCATGGGAATGACAAAGTCCACTGTTTAAGCAGCTCTACATTCCATTCCTTATCATCTGTGCCATGTGCGGCATCCTTTGCCTTTTTGTCTTGGATCTAACAGTGGTAGTGTCATGTTTGCCTTCTCCTTCTTATATTTCACAGGGGTCACCGTTTTCTTTTATGACTAGTTCATTATGGATGGGAGCTTTGGGGCATCAACTTCTAAGTGATGCTTCCTTGAATTGTATTGGTACTTTGCTGCATCTTATATGTGGAAGGTATATGAGTCCAAGGTGGCTTTTATATTTGTTCAGTTTTGATATGATTCTAATAATATTTTCTTTTGAATGTGTTAAAAAGACATTGCAATTGCTCCTTCATTATTTTGATTAGATTGCTCATGTAATATTGCCTAAATAGCATCTTTAAGATACAGAGACCGGGGGTACATTATATCGGTTTGTGGATGTAGCCTGGAATCAATGTGCCCAGTTCACAAAGGTATAGTTAGCCTTGAAGTCTAAGTTTAGACCTGAAGTCTAACTTTAGACTTGAAGTCCAAGTTTAGAACTTAAATCTGACTTTATACCTGAAATCTAACTTAAGACCTTTAATCTAAGGTTACACTTCAGGTCTAAAGTTAGCCTTCAAGTTTAAAGTTAGGCTTCAGGTGTAACCTTAGACTTCAGGTCAAAGATCATGTTTATGAATATGACCCAGAGTTTAAACCCGAAGTGTAACGACCAAACTTATCAAGGAGTTGCACTGTTCCTTCACCAAGCAACTTAGTGCAACAGTGACACAACTTCTAAGGCAGGTTTATGAATCCAGGCAAGGCCACCTTGTGTGGACTTGCCTCCCTTGATAAATGTAGAGTAATACAATGCAGCACAAATAGCTGTGTTGTGTTACTCTTTCATGGGTGAAACATGGGTGTTCCCTTGCATCCACCCATATACATGCCAGCAGCTGGTCTGTTAGTGCTGCTTTGATGATGTGTGAAGTACTGATCTATGGAGCAGAGGCAAGCTTGGGCCTGGCTGATGGCTCAGGGGAGGAATGTGACACAACCTAACTCCAGAAGAGTAGTTAAGGAGGGTCCAGAAACTGAAATACCTTGAAAGAGATAAGGATAAGGTGTTTATGTTAATAATTAAGTGACAAGGGAAGTTTGGAGAGGAAGGGTCTTTTAATCCCAAAATACACTTTAGCCTCCTCGCTTTTGTGTCAACCGAGGAGGGTACTAACAACAGAACCAGTTTGGATAAGTTGAGTGGGAGGGACTTCTTCTTACTTCATATATACCCTATGAGCCTCATTTATAAAAAAGTGGTGCAGCGCGGCATTGATCCAAAACTGGCAGCGCCTCAGTGCATCACTTCAGAAACACAGGAATTTTCAAGGGTGCATGCATTGCAAGGAATGATGTTTTATGTGCAGGAAAGTGTCCATTCCTGCACATAAACAATATTTAATGGTGATTTGCTCTTTCTGCAGAATGCAGCACACATAGGAAAAGCAAAAACGAGGAGCGCCATGCTAACACCATCCCTATGGTGGCGTTCGTTTTTGGCGCTTCCTCAGGTTTACGAAGCCTCATAAATCTGGGGCAGCATTAAAATGCAATGGATGTTGCAGTGGAATGCTCACAGCAACGCCCGTTGCATGGCCCTCTGCAGCAGAAAACTGCATTGGGGGCCCGTATTTACAAGGCAGCGTTAAGCCACGCAGAGTCACTTAATATCGCCTTGTAAATATGGAAAATGGCACAGCACCACTGGAGCGTTGCTAAAAGTGACACCTCAGTGGCGCTATGGGCTTGTAAATGAGCCTCTAGGCTACTACTCACTATATCATTAACCCAATAAACAGCTATGTTGCAAGGAAAGATATATACACATCAGTGGGGAGCCATTATCATCTAGAAAATAATTAACCCATACACCTTCACTCTTGTACTTTCTTTTAAAATGTGATAAAAAAGTTATCACTGTAAAGAAACTTTGGATTAAATGTACTGGTATGACAAGTAAAAAGGTCTTTTGAAAGGGGATTTTGAAAGATTTGTTTTTTCCAATAAAATAAAAATTGAAAAGGGTGTAGGTGTAGCGAGTGACAGTGGCTCCCCACTGATCTGTATCTGTATGCCCTAGGTGTCCCACAAGCTGTCTCCAGGAGCAGAAAGATTCTGCTGTAATGCATTTCCGGAGAATTCTGCACTCTTGTATGGATGCAAAATAGATGTCCTTCAAAACTGGAAAGGTTTGCCCTTGGGAACATTTTGCCCTTTGGTTAGGTAGTGTTAAGGAGGCACCCCTCTCACTGGTTAGTGTATTGAATGAAAGTGGCACCCCATCCCTAGCTCCTCAAAACACTGTCTGGACCTGGAGCACAACAGAGAATGACTGGACTTGCTGTTTGTAACCTGTGTGGAGACCATAATGGCATGATCTGCTACCACTTGTACCCTTGACTGAAAAGTGGATTCTAAGTATCAGTTGGCTTGCCTCCTGTGTGGCTAAAAGGATACCTTCTGCTGTGGTGAGTCCTGCCCCTAAATGCTATCCTTTGGTCCTGTGCATGTTACGAGCAAATAAGAGAAGCTGCTCCAGAAAGTCTAAAAAGTTTGGATTTCGAAACGTTTAGAACTTCCAAGATTTAGTGGGGAATGGTGGCAATGGTGTTCAATTTTGAGGGGACATTGCAGGATACAGCTTAAGACTAGCCCAGCTAGATGATTTTGAACACCAAGAAAGAGACAAAGATAGAAGTCTTGACTGGGTGAAGGTGCAGGAAGTAGGCACTCAATAAGAGGACTTTGGTACCCAGAAATGTAACAATTCCAGCGAAAACCAGCAGCTTAAATGGGACTTCTTCTAGCAGCTATTCATCCTTCAACATTGCCCTTCTTGAGAATTTCTAATCAGAAGGTAAAAACTTTGACCGGGATGATCTGGTTGGTGTTTCCAATCTATGCTCCATCGCAATCAGCCTGACATTGCACCTAGTCCTGGTCAAGCGTGAACCATGATTTATGATTGGTGCTTTACTTTTTCTTGGCACCTTTTGCCTTTAAACTAATACCTTTGGTTCCCCTTATTTCTGAAATTGCTTGTGAGATTTTAATTGAGTTGTGTTATGACTTTCTGACTGTTTTACTGTTGTTAAACACTAAGCACATTTTCCTAAGCTAAGCCTGTCTCCTGGGTGCAATACCTTCCAGGAGTTGAATCCAGGTTTAAATTATTTGATCTGGCAGAATTTTGGGATGTACTTCTTTAGTAGGACTCAAATCCTTCTCAACTAGCAACCCATGTTCTTACACTTGTCGAAGGCATACTCAGGCAGCGCACTCATAAATTGCCCTAGCTTAACTCTAACTATCAGAAGGCAGACTTCTGATAGACAATGTTTGATATGTCCCAAAGGCCAACTCTCACACAGAGCTTTCTCCAGCCTGGTTAGCAAATGATGCTAAAAGGGGTCGACCATGGAAGATACTTTTGAAAACATGGTGTTCATACCGACATGCAGGCGCCTCCCTCCATCAGAAAAATGACTGCATGGAAGTTTATTTATTTTGCTCTTTAAAGGTCTGGAAGTAGTGAGCTTTGAATGGTACTGGGAATCAGAGGAGTGAGTATGTTAGAGTATCTTTAGAAGTTGTGAAATAGGGAAATTTGGAATAAAACTTTGAGATCCTAATTTATACCAGCTTGATCACACAATTGAGAAAGACAGGTGAACATTTCCCAGGAATTTATTCTGATTTGTGCAGGAATTCACCTGAATAGTAGTGGGTCAGTCTTATAAAATACTCCTCTCAGTACTCACAACTGAGTGAGGCTGGATTCACAGCAGAACACTATTGCTTTTGAAGAATTCCTACTTGCTTGGTGAATGCTTGAGGACTGTTTCTCCTGAACCTGTGAAGGCTACCCAGAACAGATTTCTACCTAGGTACATCTCCCCACCAGAGACGCAAAGAGGAGAAATAATGTTGTTTCATCTTCCTAAGTGTAACTTAAAAACGTGGTAAATGCCTCTGAGTATTGTTTTTTGTGCATGATAGTGCCCCTTCCTACACCAAACAATCCTGCCTACAACGCAGTCACCCTTGCTCCAAGGCAGCAGTTTGTGTGTCAGCGCAGGCAGAGAGCAGGAATGCACCATATAATGTTAAATACAGCGTATTCCTGCCCTCTCCCTTTCATACAGCCCAGCAAAGTGGTTTGCTGTTTTGCGTTGCATGAACTATTGATAATTATAGGCCCACATTTCCTACAACCAGACAGGCACCTTGGCTATCATCAACGCTTGACACCAGGTTTGCCAGTCCGTAAGTAAAGTCTTTTCAATGGCCCAAGGAGTATGTGACATGCAAAAAGGATACAGATACATGAACAATCCATTTTCTTCTCATTAGCTTTTAATAATTACATTTAGCCTACTTTGAAGCCTCCCATTTTTGGCAGATAACTCACGTATTTCATTTTTGATAAAGTGATTTGCCCAACATCACAAAATTAAGGGCACACAGCAATGATTAAAAATAGCCTCTCCTTTTTTTAGAGTGAATGTTAAAGCCAGCTGTCATATTTTCTTTTTGATTGATTTTAAGACGCAAAATCATTGGCATTCTGACTGAGAAGCCAGACAAAAAGATGAGCAGGTGGGAAAGGATCAAAGCCTGTCTGGCATGACCTGTGCAGCCCAGAGAGGAGTCAACGGTGTAGAACAGTGCATAGGCTGAAAACTCATAATAATTCCACTGTTTATATTTTAGATTGTTTTAATTTAGGGACAATATCCAGCTTTCATCTATGTATAAAGTATGCAAACTAATTAATGTCAGAGACATAAATGATTATCTGTGCTGGACTTCTGAGCCAGTTGGATTTCAGATGCTGCCTAGGGTGCTGCCTCTTTAGGTGGACTGCTACAAAAGTTTTATGTTAGATTATTTCATTCACAAATGGCATATGTTAACTTTCTCAGAAGTCCCCTGTGTATGGTATCAGTGGTACCCAGGACCTGTAAGTTAAACTGTCCCTTATGGACTGCAGCACTTATTGTGCCACGGGAGTGTGACAAAGCAAAGCACGACTCCCAGCCCACCATTACAGGCTGGCAAAGCAGTTTTTACACTGCAACCTCAACTTTGTCATTTAAAGTAATGACAAAGCCAAGGCTTCCTTTTTTAATATTTATGTCATCCCCATGTCTGGCCTACTGAGCCCTAAAGGCAGGGTGCATCATTTAACATGTGTGTTCCTATCTTTATTTGTCCTGGCAGTAAAAACCATACATCGTCATTTTTACTGCAGAAAGGCTAGTAGCAACTCAGCAGTGCTAACTTCTGCATGGTACTATTAAATTTGATCTTTCGGGTGATCAAATGAATTGTTCCACTAAATCAGACATGATGATCAAGTGAAATTTTATGTAACTTTGCACAAATGGTAACTTTAGAAAGCTGCCACTTTATTTTCGAGAGATTTCAAGTGACCTATCTGACCTCAAGACATCCTTCTGCCCTCCTGGGGTGAGTGAACAGCTTTCAGGAAGAAACATATGAGGACTGCCATGGGAAGCCACGTGACCTCCTGGAAGGATGACGAAGCAGGGAGTGAGCCTCAAAGTCCAGCTTGGAAGGGGAAGTCACTTTTGAAGGGCAAATGGTAATGACACCCCAGAGGGTCTGTTCTTTAGTTTTTGGAGATAGGTTGGCATAAGGGACTGAGATGGGGGTGTAATTGGCAAACCATTTTTTCTGTGGGCATGCAGCCCTCAGATAGCCACACATCTGGAATGGGCTAGGAAGCTCCACACGTCAAGCGAAAGGTCCTGCCATGTTGGGCGTGTGCAGAATGGTGCATTCTGGGCTACCTAAATGCCGCACATCACATTAAGTCTTCTCTAGTCGGGAGAGGATCTGGTACCCCAAATGTATTCACCAAGCCAAAACTGGGCATAACAGTGGCACCCCTAGCACCAAGACCTGAGATTATGTCAGAACTGGAACGAGGACTGAAGAAGTACTCTCTGCTATTCCCTAGCCCCAGCAAAGAGAGGCTGCACCAAAGACTGGACTGTATCTGCTACTCCTTGCCCTAGCTAATAGAGGCCTGTGCTTATGGTGGCCTGCTCAAAGAAAAGTTATTCCTGAGCCTCAGACAGAAGAAGAGACTGACTACTGGCCTCAGAAAGACACCCGTTACTGGCTCAGCATCATCCACATCCTTGAGCATCTTCAGCATCCTGCACCCCTGCATCAGGATCACCCCTTTAAAGTATATGGCAGTTAGCCCACAGAGCCTGACACTGGAATGGAAACTGCTTTGACTGCGAGGTAACTGTTCTACTCAGCCTTACTGGTCTGAGTCAGTGGCTCCCTGCCACCTGAGATGTTCATCACAAGAGCCTCAAGAAAGACTTGTTCAAGTGACTTGTCATGGCTAACCCTAAATGATGAGTCCTGGAAGATTACAAAGATTTGTTTGCATTAAGTGAAAATAAAGGGTGGGTGGAACTTTCAGAGTTTCATTCTGTGGAATTTCATTGAGTTACATAACAACTCAGCGAGATTCTGTGGAGTTCTGCGAGCGGGCGGAATTCAGGCAGGTCATGCTGCTTATGCAGATTTTTAATGCTGTTCCACGCTGTCAAATCACAGATAAGAGCACCACGCAGTGAGATAGAGGGTGCTCTTTCTTTTTGACCCTCAAAGATTTTCTACTCGAATGGCAGCTCTCTCAGCGCTAATGGTAGCGACCTTCTGCGACTGCAAGTGTTGACAAATCTCGCAGGGAGGCGTTATAGCACCTGAAAATCTTGCTGGGGGATGGAAATTCTCATTCGCCAACTTAACGTTGGAGAGCCTTGTGTGAGAAAAAACTCTGCTTAATTTGAATTTGGAGTGAGTAAAACTCCCCGAACTCTGCAGACGGAGAGGAGTTTTTTGCCAATACTTAGTGAAAATCTGTAATGTAGTATTTCTTTATAAATTCCTATCTTCAGAACCTTCTGATGGATTTTCATCATAATACTGCAAACTATTTTTACAAATTGGTGTCAGAATTTTATTATGTTGTATTTTCCTATCATTTAACAGTTTTTGGTACTTCTTAATTATTTACACTTGTTTCTTTGATATAGTTCGACTGCTCATAGACACAGCATCCCAGGATTAAGCTAAGGTTTTTTAAACAAAGTTCAATGTACCCAATATAGGCGTTTGGCTTTATTACCTGTGAGGTTGAACAACCAAACCAATTAATAGCCCACTTTCCTCAGTTTGCTTTTAGCCTTAGGTCAACATGTGTCATCATCAACATTTAAAACTGTAATAGGGCACAAACTGTGGTAGACTTAATTACAAATCTTGCAAGTTGTCTGATTTTAATGAGATTGTTCCTTGCTGCAGAAGCATCTGGGGTCTTGCTGTTCTTCTTCAGACTTTCACTTTCTAAATCCAAACCACTTATATGAAAAACCTTTGGCGTTCACCGTGTGCTAAATGGTTTGTCACATGGCATGTTCCATACCCTGTTCGACTTCATCAAACAAAATGACTCATCATTCCAAATTTAGAATGCTATTGTTAGTTATGAAAATAAAATAATCTGTTCTTGTTTAAGCACAATACTTGACTGGACAGTCTGTGCAAATCAATGGGATAATTTCACTAACAAACATGAAAAAAAAAACTAATTCTATTATATAAACACAGGAGGGATACTGCTGAAGAGAACCTTTAGTTCAATCAGCACCAAATAAAACGTAAACAACGCTGCTATCCTAAAACACCCAGGCAACACACTAGCTTTATCAAATAATCGGTATTAGTTCAATATTGGTAAAACAGAATTTCATTCCTCATTCCATGCAACTCAAAGCTTATTCCAGTGTCTGTAGGGCACTCTGTAAACCTTGTACTGCTAGATGGTCCAGCTTGAAAGGGCACTATTTAAGGCCATTTTATTTTGTCCCATGGGTTATTACAGAATTTAAAAAATGGCTCACACACTGACTCTTTCGAGCCAGCTTATCAGGCAGTGTCAGAGTGCCAGACGGGCAGTTCAAAACTGACTTCCTGTGGAGAAGCAAAAAAAGAACTCTCACCCAAACCATGTTGAACCTACTGGCAAGATCTGGTTGGGCCCCACCAAAAGAAGCATTGAATACTGGCAGGTTTACTAAAGAAAATGTGGCCTTTATGATCCTGCAGAAGCTATCAACAGGTGTTCACGTGCCCTTGATTTATCATTTTAAAAGACCTGTAGGGCATTGCAAGGCAGGATTCCCCCCTCAGATTAGTGAGACTATTTCATGACTTGAATATAGAAGGGACCCAAGGTCTCGATCAAACAATGAATGAATTGTAAAAAAAAAGCTCCAACAAGAATTCGAAAATATCAATGAAAGTATTGTCTGTCAGAATGTTGTTAGCAAAAATATTGTCTAAGGAAACTATTATGTACTATTTCTCACTCCATTAGATGTAGATTTTCTTTTACCTGTAGTAGTAATAATATTTGTTTATAAGCGTGCAATGGTGCTGAATGAAGTACAGCTTCTAGGTATGCCCATGGAGCAATATTTCTATAAGCATTATTTGAAACGCAATATTTCTGCCAGATGATATTTTCCATTCTATATTATGATGCCATAACAATAAAATACAAGTCTTTTGTGCACATCGATAAAGGGGTGGCTGAGCAGAGCAGTACTGTTTGTTGACACCGGCTTCTTAATAATTTAAGAACCTCTCTTGGGAAATCTGTCTTTTTCAGAGCAACAGGGGAAGTATGTTATCAATACAATAGAAAGTAGTATTTTATCTGTTAAGTCTATAGCAGATTCGGGTCTCTGGGCTGATTCTATAGTGTCTAGATGATCCTGAAAATCACTTTGTTATTAATGCTTTTGCTGCCATGCTAATGCTAATCATATGTGCATCATCTCATCCTCTCTGCATCGAATCCCAGAAAACATGGCTGGATGGTAGTGTGTGGGATCACAGCTATCCTAAGGTTCTGAATAAAAAGGAGTTCCTGGCCAAGAACTTTTTATTTATCAGCTACATAATTTTGGCCTGAAACAATCACTGACCAATGCCCTGTATTTAGCTGAGGGTATACCCTCTGTTAAATTTTTCCAAGCCTTATGAACTTCATAAAGTTCACAAAAATTATGAAGCTTAAAAACAATCTTTGCAAAAACAAAACTGTACGTTTGCAAACCCTTTAAGAATTAATTAAGGTAGGGAACGCTAAGGTTTTGGGAACCATGAATAATACTTGATTGAGCATATACAATTGGCGTGATTCACACAGGTAAACACGCACTTTTGTGTAAGTTTACCATTGTTTTATTCACAAAGGTATTTTACGAGTAGGATTGTTACGACTGCAAGGTTTCCGCACATAGAAAGATATAAAATGAATCCTATACTTCCTCGAGTCAGGCACAATAAGGAGAAATGTTTTAGTAGTTTTTAACACTTTGCATGTATGCTGCATTGTGCAGCGCGTGCACAAAGTGGAAAAAGCCTCAAAGCATAGGTTTTGTACTGGATGGTGATTTACAGTCCAAAAACGAAGGTACAGACAATGCAGACACTCTGGTACTATGGTGCTAGGGTGTCTGTGTTGGTGCATGGCTGCCTAAAATGCACCTGTGGGGGTAAAGAGCAGAACAGAGCAACATCTTAGTAGGTATGGTGCTGTTCTGCTCTCTTCTTTCATGCAATGCAGTGCAGCAACTTTACTTGCTGTGCTACATGCATGATTTCTTGATAAACCTGAGCCAAGGTTTCTCACGAAATCCACCCCTGTGATGTTGATGGATGCTTGTGCTTAGCAAGCACGTCTCTTCCCTGTAACACCTGTCATCTTTCCAGAAAGGGGAAAAGTTAGAAAATAAAACAGAAAGTTAGAAATTATCGCATAAGTCTCATGTCTACACAATAGTAATAATTTAGAAAAAAAATCAACATATGAATGATTCCTTGTAGACCTATTAGTACTGTGACAAATTACAAATAAATGAACAGTATGTCAATTGGCCAAAGCTAAAATGTCCGTGTACCAGATAATGAAAAATAAAAATCTTTTATCGACGATTGTCGACAAGAAGCTTATGGCTCAAACAATCAAATTGTCCTAAAAACGAATTGCACTTTAGTGAAAAATGTGCTGGGAATAATTATGTATCATACAAATACAAATGACAGGGAGGCACTTGTAGGATTTTCACCACGAATATCTAAAATAAAAAAGTAAACAAACATTTTTATAATGTGGAAATGAATTCTGGTTTCCTGGAAAATAATGGTTGTTGGATGGCCTGTTTTTGAACAGAGAGTGTTTGCTAGCGATTTGTGGTATGAGCTCTGCAATAGTTGCAGATAGCGATAATCATTCATTAAAAATGCCAATGTAGCTCCAAAATGACACTTTAGAGGACGATCGAAATGCAGAACAAAATCGCTGCATGAACCATTGAGTGTCTGGAGAGGAAACAAGAACCTGCATTTCATGGTAGGTTTGCTAAGGAAGCGCTTATGAGTAATACACATACATGTGTGCGCACTCACTGTTCAATGTTGGTAGACTTTCAAATGTAACAATTAAAGATGGAATTAATTATCACAGGTGATACCAAAGGACAATATATTTAGGGATTACGTGGCACCAGGGAGGAAAGAATAAAGCAGAATTGTTTCTGATCAACTTTTTAACTCAAGTTCGAAATTAACTGTTCCCAAAAGGTATAAAAAAAAGTAGTCTGCATGATAGAGCACAATGTCATCATACGGATTTTGGGGGCACCAGGCGAGACATGTTATAGGGGCCCTGGAACAGAAAAAAACGTTGTTATTTCCCATTTCCAGCTCATTTAGGCCTGCAGTATGCCAAACCATACTAAATTATGTGTCAAACTTTAACCAGGTCATACAAAAAAGGTACAAATATGTCTTCCCCGGAACCCCAAAATCATTAAGATGACACTAGGTAGAGAGACAGAAGTAAAGGTAAGTAGAGAGGCTTGAGATAGACAAATAGAATAGGCCAAGGCTGGCTTTAGCACTGGTGGACCCAGTGCGACAATCTTTGTTGACACTTCCCCTCAAATAAACGTAGGGCCTGATTTATACTTTTTTAGCGCTGCATTTACGTCATTTTGTGACGCAAAAGCGGCACAAACTTACAACATTAAATTGTGCCGCTTTTGCGTAAAAAAATGACGCAAATGTGGTGCCAAAAAAGTATAAACCAGGCCCCGAATTCTCTGCGAATTCCCTAACAACCACACTTCATCAGTGCCTCTTGTCTCGCCACAACCACTCTCTCACATGCCTTTCATTTGTTTTATAGCGCTATTCATTATAGTGTCGGGTGTCAGAGTACCTTACATCACACACACAATATACAAAGCCAATGAATCATATGTGTGTAAATGAGACTATTGGAAATGTGACATAGGACAATGACAATTACAAGGTGTAGGAGTCACATGTTAACAATACTGGTAGGCTGTTATTTTAAGAATATTTGATCTAGGGAAGCTCAAATTCAGGACTTAAGCTTTACCAGAGTGGTTGGCTTTACTAATAAGAATGTATTTCTGTACAAATTAACCATTTTAGAAACATTAGGATAATGAAAGACATGTAAAAAACATAAGTTCTAACCTATACCTGCTGTTTGCATTCAGCTCTTTGACTTACAATCCATAGCTCACTGTGCTATATTAGGGTTGCAATGTATGAGCTGCAAACAACAAAAGGATCTCTGACAAAAGCAGTAACCTACTGAGGGATTCACATAAAATACAGTTTGGTAACGTGCATGGTACACAGTCCTTGAAACAGGCATATTAACCCTTCCTGCTGATTTATCATGAGCAGAAACTGACACTAGACAAAAGATCTCTCTCCAGTAGGAACAATAATCATCAGAGAGTTATCTTGACAATTGCATTCTTGGCTGAGAACTGCTGGACATACAGGGAACTCTGCAGCACATTTAAACACTTTTGTTCTAAACACGGTGCCCCTTTGCCCCCCTCCCAGAGGTCAGCGCCAAGTGCAGTTTCACTGATCACTCCGCCCTACAGCCGGGCCTGGATTAGACAAAGGTTAATAGATAAAAAGTTCACTTTCCTAGTGGGTGCATTGGAAGGTGGGGGCCTTGGCAATTGGCCACTTTGCCCATGTCTTAAAACCTCTCTCATTAGAGCAATAAATACCAACGGTCATTTGATCATTGCATTTGGGCAAGAGATGGCCCTTAGGAGTTGACATTAAACTGCTCTTACTTTACAAAATTGTTTTCCTGGGGGAGGGAGTAAAAATAAATCATCCCTGTCTGTTGCAGCCGGCATCAGATAGTGACTGCAAAGCCTCAACTAGACATAAAGTTACCACACCACAAAAATTGCTCAGAAATCCGGTTGAAACACCTGAGCTGAAAAGGGTATAACATATATTACAATAAATTAATGCACCTAAATATTTATGCTAACCAACTATGTAGGATGGGAAAGTTACAAACAGGCAAAGTTCTGTTTTCGCTCAACGGTGAAAAAGGATAGCAAAAGCTGAATGGGTGTATAGCAAAGACTGTAATTTGCAGCGAAAAAAATCAAGAATAAGGAGCGGTAGGAAAATTCAGAAAGTCTATTTCCTCATAATAATTATAAATAATGTTACTGACCACCTTGCACTGAAGAAGTATATGCAATTCAGTACATTTTGAAGTGGTCATAGACGTCAAGAAAAGGTGATCATTGAACAATCTGAAAATGTAATTACTGGAAAGACAAAAATAATTGTCATGCACTATTTAAAGTAGCATAATTGGTTAAAGAAAATAGGTGTATTACATCATTACTACAGAGTTTTACACCTCCAGTTCATTTGATCCTGTGTCTCTAGAGCTTACTCACTCCATCCATTTACATTTGTGCTTCTTATGCAAGGCGGATAGTTTTAGAGACAGATATGAGATATTTTGATTACCAGCCATCTGATGACAACTTTAGCATGATTTCACTCCAAATTATGCAGAGCCAAAGTAGCATTTTAATTCTGCAAACAAATCTGTTTTTTTTATTTTCTGAGTTGGACTAGCAATACATTTGAAGTTGCATTGACACCAAAAACAGTGGATGACTGACCTGGGATTACAATTAGGGTACACTTTTAACGTGTAGGAATGTTATTTTGTCTGAATTTGTTTTGTATTGAGTGAAAATTGACAAAGAAAGCACCTTCTTCACTTAAAGTATCTAACAGTGGCTGGTGGCTCCCAGCAGCTAGTTTTGTAAGTCATGTCTGAGGCAGCATGCACTATGTGGTATTTGAGATTACTGGCATGTTTTATGCAGACATTGGTTTTCTTTCAAAATCAAATTGCCAGCTTTGAGTAGATGCTAGTTAGTAGGCTGATGTTTTCATAACTTTGTTTGGCGGAAGCCAAAGATGATTCAGAAATTAGTGTTTTATTTTCTTCTTTTAGGTATTGCTTATTAACAGATTTAGATATTTTTTGGCCAGATCTATTATTTTTTATATAGATACCATGGGCTTTGTATCAGTCCCTTGCTCACGAGGGATGCCTTTCATGTCTATTTGCAATCCTTGCTTTAGATTGATAGCTTTCCTCCCTATTCTAGACTTTGTCCCACCTAGGAGCATTTTGCAGATTGGATGAGTTGTACCTTTCCTTAAAGCCAGCAGTCTATTGAGGTGCATGTTTTCTTACTCTCTCTTGTGTGCAATTTCACCCTCACATTGCTACCTCCAAACTCATCTGTTGCTTCTCCCAATCCCTCCTCACCATCACTTGTTGTTTATTTTTTTATGTCCATACTAACCCCACCCAGATCCACCATTGTTCCCAATCTTGGTCTCATTGATTGGCAGCATTCACCTTCCCCCAACCTTCAGCCCATCCTACCACAGCTTCCACAGCAGCACCGAGACCGCACTCCTCGCCGCCACTGATGACATCAGACAACAAATGGACAACGGCGAAACCTCAGCCCTCATCCTCCTCGACCTATCAGCCGCTTTCGACACAGTCTGCCACCGCACCCTACTGACCCGCCTCCACGAAGCCGGCATCCAAGACAAAGCCCTCAACTGGATCTCATCCTTCCTCTCCGACAGAACCCAGAGAGTCCGGCTCTCCCCTTTCCGCTCCAAAGCCACCAACCTCATCTGCGGCGTCCCCCAAGGCTCCTCTCTCAGCCCAACGTTGTTCAACGTCTACATGGCCCCCCTCGCAAAAGTGGCCCGTCAACACAACCTCAGCATCATCTCCTACGCCGACGACACACTCGTCCTCTCCCTGACCAAAGACCCTCTCACCGCCAAAACCAACCTCCACGAGGGACTAAAAGCCATCGCCGAGTGGATGAACAACAGCCGATTGAAGCTCAACTCCGACAAGACGGAAGTCCTCATCCTCGGACGCACCCCCTCGGCCTGGAACGACTCCTGGTGGCCCACTGCCCTCGGACCACCACCCAACCCAGCCAACCACGCAAGAAACCTCGGATTCATCCTCGACTCCGCTCTCACCATGTCCAAACAGGTCAACGCCGTCTCCTCTTCCTGTTTCATCACCCTCCGAATGCTCCGTAGAATCTTCAAGTGGATTCCAACAGGAACCAGAAAGACGGTAACCCAAGCCCTCGTCAGTAGCAGACTTGACTACGGCAACGCACTCTACACAGGCATCCCAACAAAAGACATCAAACGACTCCAGCGCATCCAGAACGCATCTGCCCGCCTGATCCTCGACATACCCCGCCGATGCCACATCTCCCCGCACCTGAAGGACCTCCACTGGCTCCCCGTGGAAAAAAGGATCACCTTCAAACTCCTCACCCACGCTCACAGGGCTCCACACGACACCGGGCCCACCTACCTCAACAACAGACTCAGCTTCTACGTCCCCACACGTCAACTCCGCTCTGCCCACCTCGCCCTCGCCATCGTCCCCCGAATCCAGCGGAAGACCTCTGGCGGCAGATCCTTCTCCTTCCTCGCCGCCAAGACCTGGAACTCTCTCCCCACCTCGCTACGTCAGACCCAGGACCTCCTCACCTTCAGGAGACTCCTCAAGACTTGGCTCTACGAACGCTAGCAGCACCTCTCCTTTCACCCCCCCCCCCTCCCCCCCAGCGCCTCGAAACCCTGACGGGTACATAGTGCGCTATATAAATGTTATGATTGATTGATTGATTCCATGTCCCTCCCTGTTGGACTGTTGTTTTTTTATAAAGTAATTTTTGGAGGGCCCAGCTGCTGCAGTACCCTTGCAGGTCAGCCAAACTCTTTTCTGGTATGACTTTTTCCAAATATGTTGTCCTTTTTTAACTTATCATTCCAAGGTGGACATCCACCATCTAGAAACGTGAAAATGTAGAAAAAACATAAGCAGCAGCATGATGCATGAGCAGGCATCTGTCACAACAGATGCCTGCTTGCGACATGAGACACACATGTTCAGTTGCCATGAAACATTCATCACAATATGTGCACAATCAAATCATGATACACATGTGTGCATGTGTGATGAAACACTGTGGCTATTACCAGGTATTCATGTACTTGTTTCTTGACACATATATTTCCATGGCAGTGCAAACAAGCATCGGCAAAGCCTAGGAAACATTTATGACATTGGCAAAGTGAACAGTTGCACAGGGACTCCAATTTCCAGGGGGTCCCGTGGGAAATTGAATTCTCACTCTCTATCTCACCTCTAGATAACCTTTTTTCTGTTTGCCCAGTGTAATTTTAAGGATTTTTGGGGCCACTTTAAAGACATATTTAAACTATTTTGTTTGACACGATTTGTTTGGTATAATGCCAGCTTGAGGAAGCAGACAATGAGTAAAAAAAATCAAACATGTTCCAAACAGCCCCCCACCCCCCAAATGTGTGCTGCCCAGCGCCCTAAAATTCGTAAGCTGACATTAGTAAAGTCAACAACTCAGCCATTTGAAGTCGAAACCTATTGGATTTGCCTATGTTTGTTAGGTTTTGTAGGTGTGTAGCTGTTGATTCGGGCAGAACCAAGCATGCTTCATGGCTTGTTTAAAAAGTCTTTTAGGTTACCCACATTATCATAGCTTAGCAGTAAGAAGTTCTGTTTTAGTCATGCATATCCTTTTAGTTAGCAACTGCCATGTGTTCTAGGAAGTTATTCAATGGATACCCTTTTGCATTACGCCCAAGGGTGATGAATGTTGTACAGGAGGGGCATTTTTTCTGTGTTTTTTTTTTTTAACAATGTTGTACATAGCAAACCATGAAAGCATTTTTCTGCCAGTTCAATTTAATTGAAAGATTGTTAAAATTTGAGGTATTTCCTCTTGTTGTTAATCTATGTGACAAACTTATCCAGTTGGTCAGTACTTCCTATCAATGTAAGGCCCTGATTATACGTTAGGCAGCTATATGGGCAGACATTCTGGTTGGCTGTAATTTCACCTAATCACGTATTTTCGGACGTTAGGCTATTATAAGCTAAACCTCACAGAAAAGGGAATAACGGGCAGATCTGGATTTACCAGGTAGAAGTTCACAATGAATTCCCAAATCTTTGCGGTTTAATGCAAACCTTTACCATCAGCTCCGAGTGCATTAGAATTCTGCTCCTTTCAACTTGTAATCTAGGCCAAAGATGTTAAACGATGCATGCTTAAAGCAAAAAGACTTGTAAGGAGAAATCCACATATAAGAATGTGTAAACCCCAGTGGAAAGTATTATTGAGAAGATAGGGAATAGAATAGTGTTTTAGGCAGAACTGTTCAATGGCAACAGGAATAACCTGACATCTACCAGACAAAACTGACAGCAAATATAGTGCAGTTGGGGGTTCATCAAAGGATACTTTTTGAATTGCCCCTGGAGTGGTTTAGATCTTCTCTGCAAAGGTAAATGAGAGATATTTGCAGTGTGGCATAATTTAAAATGTCGATAAAATAAAACATGAATATACTTGATGCTGATATCCTCCGGAAACAGAAAAGACCATGGGCCGGATTTATACTTTTTTAGCGCCACATTTGCGCGTTTTTTTGATGCAAAAGCGGCACAAACTTACAAAATATAATCGAATTTTGTAAGTTTGCACCACTTTTGCATTAAAAAATTACGCAAACGTGGCGCTAAAAAAGTATAAATCGGGCCCTATGAGTGCAAATGTAATCTGTTTGCATTGAATTAATGCAATTTTTTTATAGAAATATCAAATGCAAAACTATACAACCTGTCTGCCTGAGAGCGGTCTTCCCACAAACATTTTTCCTTTCTCCTCGTTGCTGACCTCGTTTTTGTTGTCCTTGTGACTCTGTTCACTTTGCCACAACTAGCCAGTTGGAAGTGTGTGTGCTTTCTCCTTTAAATATGGTGAAACTGGCTGACATCCATTCGTCATATTTAATTTGCTTTAAGTCCCTACTAAAGTGATATTACATGTTCCCAGAACCTGTAAATTAGATGTAACTGTGGGCCTGCATGACTAAGGGCCTCATTTAAAAGGCCCTAGCGGCACATTGCACCAATGGAGCGTAATTTTTTTGATGCGCTGGTGGTGCAGTGTTCCAACTCATATTTACAAGGCCACGCAAAGCCACCTTGTTTGACATTTGTAAATATAGACTCCTTTCACATATAACACTGTGTGAAAGGGGCATTCCATGGGTGTTGCTTGGGATGTTCCCCTGCAACACCTCATGGGCCTTGAATAGCTGGTAGAGCAGGGTGTACTATATTTGAGACGTTGGACATGTAGGCCCATATTTATACTTTTTGACGCAAAACTGCGCTAACGCAGTTTTGCGCCAAAAAAATTAGCGCCGGCTAACGCCATTCTGAAGCGCCATGCGGGTGCCGTATTTATTGAATGACGTTAGCCGGCGTTAGCCGCCGGCGCTGTCTGGTGTGCGTTAAAAAAAACGACGTACACCAGGCAGCGCCGGCGTAGGGGGAAAATGGCGTATGGGCGTCCACAAATGGTGCAAGTCAGGCTGAGGCAAAAAAATCGCCTTAACCCGATTTGCGCCATTTTTTTACGACGCCCATCCCCCATTGAAATGACTCCTGTCTTAGCAAAGACAGGAGTCATGCCCCCTTGCCCAATGGCCATGCCCAGGGGACTTCCGTCCCCTGGGCATGGTCATTGGGCATAGTGGCATGTAGGGAGGCACAAATCAGGCCCCCCTATGCCACAATTTTTTTTGAAAAAAAATACTTACCTGAACTTACCTTAATGTCCCTGGGGTGGGTCCCTCCATCCTCGGGTGTCCTCCTGGGGTGGGCAAGGGTGGCAGGGGGTGTCCCTGAAAATTGCAGGGGGGCAGGGGAGGGCAACTCTGGGCTCATTCTGAGCCCACAGGTCCCTTAACGCCTGCCCTGACCTAGGCGCTAAAATCCGGCGCAAATGCGGGTTTTTTAGTCGGGCCCACTCCTGGGCGTCATTTTTGCCCGGGAGTATAAATACGACGCATATGCATCGCAGTCATTTTTTAAGACGGGAACGCCTACCTTGCATATCATTAACGCAAGGAAGGTGTTCACGCAAAAAAATGACGCTAACTCCATGAACTTTGGCGCTAGACGCGTCTAACGCCAAAGTATAAATATGGAGTTAGTTTTGCGTCGAATTTGCGTCGAAAAAAACGACGCAAATTCGGCGCAAACGGAGTATAAATATGCCCCGTAGTTTTAGCATTTACATGTTCTAGTAATGGAAACTTCTTAAATTATTTTTCCAATACTGCAAGACCTGCCTCTCCCATAGGATAACATTAGATTAACGTATTACATTTAATAAGTGAGTTTGCTGTCTAAAGAATTGTGATTTAAAACCCTCTTTAATGGTAAAATTGAATTTTAACTCAGAATTCTGAAAATGGCACTTTCGTAAAGTCAAGATTTTCTTGTCCTAACCATTTGGTGCCTACAGCCTGATTCCTAGTTCACATAACTTGGTGTAGCTGGGAGTTTGTCTTTGTATATTGCTCCCAGATAGTGAGAAAAAGGGCATAGGTGTGGCAAGATGGGCCATTTCTGACTTAATGGGGGGATGAACTGTCACCTACCACACTTACACATCACAAATGCTCTGCCTGAGCACACTCACAAAGGGGTTGACACTAGTCTACTGAGACCCAGAAAAGCTGGGGCCAGGAGAAGGAGGCATGGAATTCTAAACACACCTGGGGTTGGAATCCTCAACAACCTTCTCCTAATTCAAAGTGGGTAGCAGGTATAAATATGTCCTGCTCCTAAGCAAGAAAGGCTGCTACTACGCTGCCCTGCTGCCTGAGTAAAAGCACTGGATCAGCATATTAAACCCAGGACACCCTAATGTCTCCAAGGGCTAGTTGGCTGGCCCACTGATCGGACCATCAGGTGCAGAAAAGGCTCCAACCACCTTTAACCTATCACCTCGACCCAGTCTTCTGTGAGCCTTGCCCCCTAGGTGGTGCCACCCCAGGCCTGGATCCTTGGGCTGAGGGCTGAACCGATGCAGTACAATGCATCTCCGTGCAGGCACTTCTGAACCAGCACTGTGCAATGGATTCCTGATGCAGGACCTCGTATTGCAGCCTGCAACTTCCTCGGAATCACTGCTGTGCAATTCATCCTTGACGCAGCTTTCAAATTGCAAGCCCCTCGTCTACAGCATCCCAGACGAAGATGCAGGACTCCACATCACAGCCCAGCAGCTTCTTTGGAAGCACAGAAGTGCAATGCATCTTTGACACAGGACTCTGCATCGCAGCCACCTCATCAACGCCATCCTCAACAACAATGCAGTACTCAGAACCGCCACTGCGTGACACATCCTCAACGTGGGATCTTGCAGTGCTCTGCCAAACAGGATCTAAGTTATTTTTGTTCAGCGGGCCTAACTTGGGCTCTGTATCTGGCCCACACTCCATCGCGGTCGGCCTGAACTTGTGACGATGTCCTGGTACTGCCGGCCAGATACTCACAGTTGGTGCTTTGTGCTTTTAGGCACTATTTTTATTTAAAACTTTGAAATTGCACAACTCAGGTTCTACGGATTGGAATTTTGCCATTTTGTCTCAAATTATTTAATACATTTGAATCTATTTATCTGAATTGGTGTGGGTTTTTTGGGTTATGATTTCACTTTAGAACTGTTTGAAGTGCTGCATAAATCCTTTGCACATTGTCTCTATGTTTTGTGACAAGCTACCAGGGGATTAAGCACAGGTTAATTTGGGGTTTGCTTATGTTTCACCCTGACAGAGATTGTCATTGTTGCTCGAGTAGGGGTTCACCCCCCTCAACCAGTAACCCAATTACCAACAAAAACAATCAATGTGTTTCCTTCCTTTTGGTCTATTTTCATCAGGGATGAGTTATTGCTTTTCAAAATTGGGTTACACAGCAAGCTCATATGTGTACAGTTTACCATTTGAGAGAAGGAGAAACAAGCTGTAGAACAGCAGGTCAAAAAACAGCCAGTCTGAAAAAAATATTCTTTCCTTCTATTGCCATTTCTGCAACACATGTATGTATTAATAAAGCAGTGTGTGCCACTATGTGCCAGTCTATGCTGCTAATTGAAACATATGAGTTTAATACAGAACATAACAACTCTACCTTCATCAAAATGTGATTCTCCAAGAAAGATCGTAAAAGCTGAGCTCTCTGATCCTAGAAATCACCTAATTTTCATTAGTGCCAAGTGTGACATTAAGGTCTTTCCCGAACCCTATGTTGAGGTATTTTATTGTAAATTTTTAGCATTTCAGTCTCATTTCATGTGAGACTTCATGGGATCAGTAACTACTTAGGAAGAAAGCTTCAGTTCTTTCTTTGCCTGAGACTTCTGAGGAGTCTTTAATCACATCCACAATGCCAAAAAGAGCTCAATAATTAAAAAAAAAGAAGATGGGACAGTAGTAAGCTCTGCCTTGTGCCCTGGTTTAATTTTAAAGGTTAAGGTAGACAACTATTCATTCTAACTGAAGCTTCTGGTTTAGAGTAAAGGACTAAGGTAATTTTGATAAAATTGAAACCCGGTTCAAATTTATTCAGAATGCCTTTCAGGAAGAACTAGGAAACTTTATTGAAGCCTTTTGCGGGTCCAAGGCTATGGCAGGAGAGTTTAAAGTTTGGCTCCTTCTAAAACATGACCAAAGACTTCTTATATTGTTGGAGGCCAGTCTGCCTTTGAGAAATCTACATTGATTGAGATGAATTAATTGATGTAGGATTTTTCCCAATCTGGTTGCCAGGACTTTAGCGTATAGTTTGCAATCCAGGTTGGTGAGTGAAATTGGATGATCATTTTTAGTGTCTAGGTGGTCATTACCCTTCCTTGGTACTACAACAGAAGTTGCTTTAGCACCTGATCATATAGTAGTACTTGTTCTTGCAAAATGAAGGAAAGGATTATGTAAAGGAGAAACTGTGCGAAAGCTCTATAGAATCTTCTAGAAAGTCAGTGAAGCAAGACATTTCCCAATTTTTACCTTAAGTATGGCATTTAAGATTTCTGCTTGAGAGATGTGCTTATTCAATTATTTTTCTGTTCTACTTTTCCAATGTGAGAAGGAAAAATGTTCTGTGGCATGCCTCACAGTTATTGATGTTAATTTCTTTGTGCAAGTTATATAATCTTTTTATACAATTCCCCCTTCATAATATCTCACAATGGTCCCCAAAAACTATTACATGGTGGGATAGGTTGGAGCTTAACAAGATGATGCACACTCCTATAATTAACTTCCCTCTAAGTATGCTCCCACTATGAAACTCTGATTCTGTCTAAAAGAATAACTGACAAACTAATAAATGAATTCCTTTGGTCTAACAAAAAACAAGAATCTCCCTCAAAAAAACTTAGGCTGGAAAAAAACAAAGGTGCTGTCAAACTACCTGACTTTACAAGATACCAATCTGCCTTTCTGGCCAGACAATGGGCCTGGTGGTTCTCTTCAAATGTACAGAAATCGCCATTATGACAACCCATTGAATCGGAGCTCCTGCATCTTTTACTTCTATAAAAATATCTCAGAACTAAAGGGTTATCTCTTTTGAAAATTTTATTACAAGACCGGAGGCTCATATTATGCTTGACTTTTCTCACTTTATTAAATAGCAGCCAAGAACTACTTATCCCAGAAACCCTGGGAAAAAACTACAAAAATACATCACAATGGCGCTAACCAATCACATAACGAGCCCCCTGATAACCATCTTGACTGAGAGCACCAAGTCCTCTTTTCTTGCTGCTCGCAGTCAAGATAAGTACCCTGCTTGCCGTTTTATACATATTTTATTGTTATCATTTTAGTTATATATTATATATTTATATATTTGTGCTTATACTTGTATGTTTTTCACTCGCGCTCATTATCGTGCTTTCCTGCTTATATGCGCATTCGCGCGTCCTTTTCATGCACTCGTTGCGCGTGCAGCCGTTTAGAACATTTCTAAAAACGTTAGTTTTCGCTCCCCTGAGGTATTCCTACCTCACGTCATTTGTTCTGCGGATACTGCTGCGCAGCGGTTCGTCCTGCTCTTCTCCCAAGATTGACGAGAGAGTGTCCTACAGTCTTCTGCGGCCGGTGTGGGCTTTCCTCTGGAGTCCGTCCCTGGCAACGCCCTCTCCCCGCCCATACTACTCCCACGGCCAGCCCCTTCAGAAGCAGACACTCCCCTCTCTGCATCTGAGTAATTAACCCTTTTTATGCCGTTTTTTCCCCTCATTTCTCAGCTTCTCCTCTTTTTAGACATTTAGAAAAAAAATTCTCCTTAACCATTAGAATTTTTTCTCCTTTTCTTCCATCCTAATTCCCATTATGTCTGAGAATGAGCAAACTTAGTCCATAAAGGACAATTTAAAATCCTTTATTAAGGATTCAGTCCAGCGGCTGTTTCAGTGTCTATGATTAATATATCTAAAAATTTAGAAGCTTCTATATCAAAGATGCTTCAGAAATCTAAGGTTAACCCGCCTTTGAGAGGAAGGAAACGTGCAGCTCCCCCTCATGAGCCCTCCAAAGGCGTTTCCACTAAGTTTGGGCCTCCAACCCTAGAGGCGAATTCTTTGGGGCTCCCTTCCTCCCCTCTTAATATTTAACATTTACGGGACACGGACAGTGATGGGGACGATGTTTCACAAGATACTTTCAGTGATAACATATTCGATGGGCCTTCGGAGAAAAGGCGTAAAATTTCTCCTTATGAGAGTTCCCCTCCCTTAGTGCTGGAGGATCTTGTTGATCCTGATGGTGATCCTGTGTTTGACCCCACATCTATTCACCATCCTAATTCCTCAGAATGGTTTCCCTCCGACCATGTCTCTGACTATGTTTCTTTTTATCTCAGACATGCACTAGATAAGTCATCCAGAAGCAAACTAAAATCCGAATGCCCCAGGCCCTCCCTTCCCTTCAAGGTGGCTGATACCCCCGCCATCGACCCCAATATGCTACTATTTTTTACTAAATTTGGGAAAGATCCCAAAAAAAGGGTTGATCGTGCCTGGTCTAACTGCCAGGATAGACTTCTGGACTTGGTTGGACCTCTAACCAGGATCTTTGATCTGGCTCAGGAAGCAAAAATGGAAGGTTCGCAAGTTGATCCGGAGATCCTTTCTAACTGGGCTTAGCGAGCAATTTGTGTGCTGGGCAATGCCAATGCTTACATTTCGCAAGAACGACGAAAGAGTCTTCTTCTTAGAATCGATCCAAAACTCAGCTCTTTAGCCACCAAGGAGGAGGGTCCCAATGCTGATGGCCTCCTTTTTGCAACTCATTTATTAAGGAAATGAGCAAGTACGTGTCTACTTTCAACTCCTTGGACAAAGCCCATTCCTCTATGAAGAGGATTTTTTCCCATCGGGTTTTTGGAAGGGCCGGTAAAGGCAGGAGTCATTTTGCCGGTCACTTCTCAGCAAGAGGGCAATCCCTCAACAGAGGCTCCTACTCCCAAGCCAATCAGCTTGACGTCTACCAGGTGTACAAACCCCAGTTCTATCCCTGCAGGTTCTGCGGAAGCCGCAACAGGGGATACAGAGCAAAAGGAGAGCAACTTGCAGGTAAGAACTTCCAGTTCTGGCCTTCCTCCAGTAGGAGGCAGACTGGGCTTATGTTTGAACGCTTGGCTTTCTATAACCTCAGATCCTTGGGTAATTCAAACTGTTCAAGGTTATTGTATAGCGTTATACCAAACTCCTCGTCAGTCCTTTCTTCCTCGTCCTCTCCTTTTTTCTCGGGACAAGTTATGCCTTATTCACGACGAAGTACAATCCTTACTGTCAAAACAGGCTATTGAGGAAGTGATTTTCGACCCTTCTGGGTTTCTCAGCACCATCTTTCTTTTTCAGAAGAAAAACAAAAAACATCGTCCAGTTATAAATCTGAAAGAGTTCAACAATTTTGTGGTATACCATCATTTCAAGATGGAAACTATCCTCCATCTCAGAGATCTCCTCCTTCACAATGATTGGTTGGTTAGAATAGATCTTCAGGATGCCTATCTTTCAGTTCCTGTCCATCCCTCTTTCAGAAAGTTTCTCCAATTCCAGTGGGAAGATTCCTTCTTTCAGTTCAAAACTCTTCCCTTCGGTCTTTCATCGGCCCCTTGGTGTTTCACCAAAATCCTCAAACCAGTCGTAGCCTTCCTCAGAGCTCAAGGAATAAGGCTCATTGTCTACCTCGACGACTTCCTTATTATGGCTCACGACAAGTCTTCCCTTGTGACACAGCTAAATCTTTGTCGAGACCTCCTGTCTCATCTGGGCTTCCTCGTAAATCTTCAAAAGTCTATTCTAATCCCCTCCCAATGTCTCGAGTTCCTGGGGTTTCTCGTCAACACTACGGAGTCTCTTCTCCAGCTCCCCCAGCACAAGGCTTCCTTGATAAAGAAAGAGATTCGTCATGCCTTGTCGCTCCCTTGTTCTTCCCTCAGAGCGCTTGCTCGTCTTGTAGGCCTTCTTTCTTCCTCCATCCAAGCCATATTTCCGGGTCCCCTTCATTACAGGACCCTTCAGAGGTTGAAATTCCGTCACCTTCAGAAAGGTCTCGCCTATTCGGACCAGGTCATTCTAGTTTCGGAGTCCAGAGAAGAACTTACATGGTGGATGAGTCATTTAGATGCCTGGAACGGGAGAACAATTTTCTCTGTCGCCCCAGATCTTGTCTTAGAGTCAGATGCAAGTCTGATAGGTTGGGGTGCAAAATGTGGTCCACTATCGACTGGGGGTCCATGGTCCGTTCAGGAGTCGTCACTGCACATCAGCTGTTTAGAGATGCTTGCAGGTTCCTTTGCCATCCAGTCCTTTACAAAAGACAGAGTAAAGTGCTCCATTCTTCTCAGAATGGACAACCTATCGGCAGTAACTTACATAAATCGCCTGGGTGGAACAAGATCCAAACCCCTGGCTCTCTTGGCCAAGAGTCTCTGGGAGTTTTGCCTCCACAAGAACATTTCAGTCAAGGCAGAATTTCTTCCGGGCAATCTGAATGTAGTGGCCGATTGGTTATCAAGATAGTCCCAAGATTCAAGCGACTGGCATCTTCACCCTTCCATATTCAAACTACTTTCTTCTATCTTCGGAACAATGTCCTTAGACCTTTTTGCCTCAAGGCTCAACTCTCAACTTCCAACTTTCTTCAGTTGGAAACCAGATCCTTTAGCCTTGGCAATGCTTTCCTTCAAGTTTGGCTTCCTTCTCTCCTGTACGCCTCCCCCCCCCTCCTTTTTATCGCTCGAATCCTGGCGCACGCCCGCAGACAACGTTCTTCTCTAGTTCTCATCACTCCATTTTGGCAATCTTAGTCCTGATTCCTCCCTTCCCCGATCTTCTCTTGAACCCTTGAGGTCTTCCCCAAAATCTCATATTGCAAGGCTCCCTGTATCTCAGAGCTTGGAGAATTCCGGGGCTTCCTGGAGAACCCCAGGAATTTCAGAGGAGGCTGTCCAGTTCATCCAGCAATCACGGGCTCCGGGTACTTCAAGAGTCTACCACTCCGTTTGGTCAGTATGGTGTAGCTGGTGTATGGACAGGAACTCCAATCCTGTTTCAGCAGACGTTACCTTAGTGGTAAATTTCCTACCTTCCCTAGCTTCTCAAGGTAAGGCGTACCGTACTGTAAATACCTACAGATCTGCAATCCCTGCAGAACACATCAGGGTGGATGGTAGACCTGTAGGGGAACACCCCTTGGTTTGCCGTCTTTTAAAAGGAGTACGTTCTTCTAAACTTCCAACTCCCAAATACAATACCATGTGGGATGTAAACTCCGTCCTTCGTCTTCTTATCTCATGGCCCGACAATGCCGATCTATCCTTGAAACATTAGTCTGCTAAATTGACCATGCTCCTCTGTTTAGTATCTTTCAAACGTGTTTCGGATGTCAAGGCTCTGGATGTTTCCTTCTTTCATTTTTCCGCTTTAGGTGTGTATTTTAATGCCTTTAGACATACTAAGACCAATTTGTCTTCTGTCCTTTATCCCTTTTTTCCCTCTCAACCTAAACTGTGTGTGGGTAATTGCTTAAAAACGTATGTTTCATGACCTGCAGATCTCAGGGTTACTTCCTCATCTCAGTTAGGTATTTCTTTTCAGAAACCCCATTAACCTGTTTCAACCCCCACCTTGGCTCATTGGGGGAAATGGCTTATGTCTCTGGCTGGAGTTCCTACCACTTCTTATGGGGCCCATTCCGTTAGAGGAGCTACGGCTTTTCGTGCCTTTTGGGCTGGAGCTAGTTTAGGTGATATCCTCAGATCAACAGATTGGTCAAACGTTAGTACTTTTAGAACCTTCTATTGTAAACCTGTTGATCACCCTTTACAAACTGTTATTTCATTGCTTTAAACAAGCATAATATGAGCCTCCGGTCTTGTAATAAAATTTAGATTTTCCTAGCCTTGGTGTCAGAAAGGCTTGATTGTATTAAAGACACGGAGGCGAGTATTATCCCTCCTCATTTAATCCTCCCTGTTCTAATTTGCAGTGGCCTCTATTTCAACAATACCACAGCTTCCGGCTGATCGACTTTCAACTGTTCCTGTTCTGGGACCTCAATTTGGATCCTCCTGTTCTCCTGCAACTTCTTATCCATTCTTTGAGGATTTCTACAAGGACTTCCTCTCTTCCTTTTGACTCTTCATTGAATTTTATGGTTCTTTTCGGATAATTCTTTTGACTGACTTTCACAAGAAAAGAGGACTTGGTGCTCTCAGTCAAGATGGTTATCAGGGGGATCGTTATGTGATTGGTTAGCCCCATTGTGATGTATTTTTGTAGTTTTTTCCCAGGGTTTCTGGGACAAGTAGTTCTTGGCTGCTATTTAATAAAGTGAGAAAAGTAAAGCATAATACTCGACTCCGTGTCTTTAATAAAATCTAGCCTTTCTGACACCAAGGTTAGGAAAATCTCAATTAAGCACCCTTACACTATTATCAGTAATACATTGGAAGCCCTATGCAAACTAGACAGAATTCTTCATCTTCAAATGCCTACATCTATTCTTGCTTCCTTATAGCATAACAAACACATAAAGATTGGTGAGAACAGAATTTTGGGAGGAGAAAATTGGGTTATAAAGGCATAAACCAATTTAAAGACTTGGGATCCAAGGACCACCCAGCATCCTTTGCATCACTACAGCACTCCTACAAATTTCCAAAATGGATTTCTACAAATTTCAAAAAATTGAGGTGATGCTAAGGAAACTAGAGTCATTCCATATACCAACAATTGCTAGATATGCTTAAAACCTTGTGCCATGTCCCTTCAACAATATACTCACTTCTCTCACCCTCACCATCACACTTTACTCATAAAACCATGTCTATGTGGATGATTAAACATACTATTGCAGGCCTCATTGTCCTCAGTAAACACTGGGAGAAAATATGGTCTCTTCTTATATCAAACTTAAGATCCCATCGGCAGTCGCACAATGCAAGTATTAGATACTACACCACAATTGGACTCTAAATAAACTAAAGCAACACTACGTCTTATAGAGTCACAACTTTGTTGAAATTGTAAGACAGTCCTGGGAGACCCAATGCACATGTTATATAATTGCATGCATGTCCACCCTTTTTGGAACCACAATATCGTCAACATTCAATTAGACATCAGTGCTACAACAGACTCGCTCAATATTTTCACTTATGTAGATCTTCATTCATTACCCAAAGACGACCTCCTACTTATCCATCTCATGTTTTCCTTGGGGACAAAACTAATCATCTCTGAATAGAAAAGTGCTGCTAATATTTCCTTCCATAAGTGGTGGGCTTGGCTGTGCTTCACTAGAAGTGCAGACAATACAGGCTTTCCAAAATCTCACAAGCTCTTCTCTGTAAGGAAACTCAGGAACTCCCTGACCTGCAGGAACACAAACCACTATAATCCCTTCATAGCACAGTAACCTGAAGCATATACTCCTCATAGAGACTGCAATGATATTTCTCCCTTACCCATCATGACTATACACAATTTCCAGATCCCTCTTTCATAGCTCTATCTCTTCACTTCCCATATCTTTTTATCTTTTTATTCGCTGCCATGCTGTTACTTTTCTCTACTCTCTTCCTTTATAGCCATAAAGTGGTACTTCAGTTTGCTGCTTGGAAACAAATATGTGTCTGATACATGTGTCATTCTAACTTGCAGACCCATTTACATATAAATGCCCCATACGTTGTATCCAGACTCTTTATGACAGATCACAATACATAATTTTTATGTTTGCCTCCTATATCAATGCATACATGTTCCACTGTCATCCATGCTTTAAGTTTGGTGAAAACCTTTGAAATAAATAGTCTTAACAAGAAGAGTATTGCACAGTGTTCCACTCGATCATTGATGATGAAAAATAATTTTAAAAAATGAAAACCAAGGCACAGATTTAGTAACTTTTTGTGCAATACAGTGCAACATTCAAATTTGCTACGCTGCATTGCACAAGGGAGAAAACAGTGCCATATATACAACAACTGTCCTACTGTTGGTGTAATTCCCTGTGTTGGTGACCGAACAGTCTGCCTTGCGTGACCCACAGCCTTGCACCACGGTGCAGAGGTGAGTGACAATTCTCTAGAACAGTGTTTGTACTGAGTCCATACCATTTCAATACAAAATCATTCATGTAGAGAAAATATTAAGGTTCCCACACTTTGGATGTGGGCTGTGCATTGCAGCACACATGGGGGGCAGCATTTCTGTTTGCAGTGAACATATTTCTCCTTCTATGCATCTGCTTTAAGTGCCCCATTAACACCCCCGCAAAGCAGCACAAAACGGTGAAAAAAAGTTTTTGTGCTGTGAAAAGCTCACGTTCCTGTGCAAAACATTTTTGCTAAATAATAAATATGAGGTGCTACTTTGAGTTGCTTTTGTGAATATGGGCGCAAACGGATATAATCCACATGAATTCTATCAAATGTGTGTGACAAACATATTCAGAAAATAGATCACTTAGGCTTGTGTTTTGAGTGGCAGAGATGTGCCCTCGAAAAACTCCCAGTACTCTGAGGATAAGGAAAACCACAACCTAACGTGGGCAGGACTTTATAGAACTTTAGTTATTTATTAGAGAAGAACATAAACCAAGGAGAGACTGAAACAAAATAAAAACATATTGTTGATGTATGTACAAGAAAAAACGGGAGAAATTAAAGAATATCGCAAGATCAATATTTTGACTTCAACATCAGCAAAAACAAAGAGGGACAAAAATAGAAGCATAAGATCATGGAAAAAAGATATAAGTTGCAATAAGGCAAACCAGATCACCAGATTAGCAGGCATGTTGGTAAGCCCATCCCAGTAAGCTGTCCAGGCTGCCCATACTCGAAACAAGATCACGAATAGAAGAAACCAAAAGCAAAAGCAGAAAAGTATGAGAAATAACTGAGTAGGCTACTACCGCACTCCTTATGGTGTGCATAAATGGGAATGTTTGTAGATAGGTCAGTCAGAGGTCAAGCCTCAGAATGGCATTTACTAACAACACAGATCAAAAGCGGAAAAGGATTTGCTGCCAAAACAGACCAGGACAGGAACAGGATTTATACCCAACGGGGCACAGACATGAAGCAGTGTGTATTTCATACGCAGCACAGATTGAGTTAGGAGCATTTGTACTAGTTTTATGAAGAAGGAATGTTATAGAGGACGTTGAGAACAGAGACATCAAGGAAAGCCATTACAAGTAAAGATTACAATTATCTAGCAAGGACAAATGTAACAGCAAGGAATCAGCTTCAGAAAGAAAGACAGGTAGAAAAAGAACCAGCAAATTACAGCAAGTCAAAGGCAGGTTGACCTATTCATCTGACAATTGAAGAAGAAACAAAAGGATCAATTGAAGGAGAAACAGTGGAGTGTGCCAAGAACCACATAATTTGTGTAACACTGGCAGAATGGAGGATACGTGTTCAGAACATGTGATGGGATGGATACGTCATGGGGGGGCGTTGACAATGTATATTCAGCAAACATGCAAACGTGCCAACTTTCAGCGGAAAATACTCCACGAGAGCAGTGGTGCGTTCTGCTAACTGCACGGTAAAGAAATGTAATGAGCTGGCAGACTATTTACTGGGTTCCAAGGGAGCCCCCTACCCTAATAGTTTGGTTTTGTAGTGAAGATTACAGTCTGTAGCTCTGCTTTCCTATAATTCTGTGGGATTGGGAGATTCATAGAAAGGAGCTTGGGGCAAACTGAAGTTACTGCTAGTGGGTGCATATGGGGCTATGCATATGCTAGTAGTATTAAGCCTAGATATAATTCCCTTTTTTGTCTAAAATATGAGCAAACGAATTTGAATGTCCACATTTTAATTTACTTTTGGAATTGCAATCATAGGTAAGCACACACCATATAATGGAATCAGATTTAAGAAAATAGTTATTGCATTCAGGTATCAGAACCGGCAAAAAACACGAATATGTACCTGTAACATAAAACCAAAAGCAGAGGCATTCACTTGCAGAGGTGATTTATGACCTTAGTAATGTCTACACTTAAAGTGGAGAAAAGCAGGAAGTGCGTTGCTTGTAGTTTGACAATGTTATAATTTGTCATTGGTAACCCAAGTGCAGGTATTGCACTGATATTGAAAACTACACTTTTGATGACCAGGTCAGGGTAATAGGAGATCAGGGGTGAAACTTTCAGAAATTTCAAAGGGGGTCACAAATTCTGCTTTTCACTATCAACACCTGACTATGTTTCCTGTTGCAAAGACGTGGAGGAAAATAGTTTTTTGTATCCATTTCATGGAATAATAGGCAGAAATTATTGCAGTTTTAGCAGTATTCGAACTACACAGGGATCGCAGACTGAGAAACGTAACGTCTTGGGAAGTGGCATTTTGTGCTGTTCTGGGTGTTATGTCAGTTCTCAATTGCATTTTCTGTCTACCTTCATACAATATTTGCTTGGTTCTTGAGTGCTGAAAGGCATGGATTGTGGAGCCTTCCTTTTGAGTCTGGGGAACGAAATGCCTTCCGATTTTGGACTATTTGTATCCATCGCATCACCTTCTTTCAAGGGCTTTCATACATGCACAAATGCGCCTAATAATCAATGAGCTCTGTACCTGCTCTTTGATCCTATAGTATTCTACCATCTAAAACTTAATAGGCTATACCTGTTAATTATTGTTCTACTTCAAACGGCTATTAATTGGCTTCCTGTGACAAGATACACTCATCACCACCTGGCCCTGTGAAAACGGTAGAGACTCTGAATTGCCAAACATAAAGGGACCTATTCACTATAGCAAATTTAAGGACCCGAAGTGATACTCTAGTAGCATTTCTGCATTTATTCCTGTACTCACTTCTAGTATTCCAAACTTCCGGCTACATCGATATATATATATATATATATATATATATATATATATATATATATATGAACAAAATCCAGTAATCCAGTTGCACTCCGACAGTTGCCACTAGGTAGTTATAGTTAGGATCTAGTTGCTATAGAAAAATCATTTTTTACTTGTCTATATCTTTGGTGCTGGTTGACGAATCCTCATGAAATTTTCCGAAAGGGGAGGTTCCAAAACATTTTATCTGTGTGTTAATTCCCATAGGGAACCAACCTCGGCATCATCCTTGACCCCTCCCTCTCCATGACGCAGCAAATCAATGCTCTAACCACCTCCTGCTTTCACACACTCCGCACTCTAAAAAAATCCTTCAAATGGATTCCCCCAGAGACCAGGAAGACAGTCACCCATGCACTCATCAGCCGCAGACTAGACTACGGTAACGCCCTCTACGCCGGCACCACACTCAAACTCAAACACAAACTCCAGAGAATGCAGAACACAGCTGCATGCCTCGTCCTTGGCCTCCCCGCCACGAACGAATCTCCCCACACCTCAAATCCCTTCACTGGCTCCCCATAGACAAGAGAATCACATTCAAGATCCTCATCCACGCACACAAATCCCTCCACAACACCGGCCCGACCTACCTCAACGACAGAGTGAACTTCCACACTCCCACCCGTAACCTCCGATCAGCCGACCTCGCCCTAGCCACAGTCCCCCGCATCCAATGCACCACCACAAGAGCCAGGTCCTTCTCCTAGCTCACCCCCAAAACCCGGAACTACCTCCCCACCAACCTCCGCAAAACCAAAGACCTCCTGCTTTTCAGAAAAAACCTCAAGACATGGTTTGAACAGTGACCCTCTCTGCCCCCCCCCCCCCTTGGGCCACCCTAGCGCCTTGAGACCCTCACGGGTGAGTAGCGCACTCTATAAATTTTTTGATTGATTGATTGATAGGGATTTTGAACAGGAACGGCGCCCAAACCACTGGACGGAATTACACCCAATTTGGCAGAAAGGTAGTTGTTGGTGCAGAAAGCACCCTTTTTTTATTTGGTGTAAGTCCATTGAGTAGTTTTTGGGATATTAAGGAAAATTCTGAGTTGTATATATAGGGGCTTGAAGGGACCGCAAAACAACCCGATCTTGTGCTGAGATCTGATTGATTGCCAACACTTCAACAAAAAAGTTTTAGTAGCCATCTTGAGTCTCAACTTCAGCCAATTCCCAGAAAAAAATGGTAAGAAATAGGAAAAGGGGCCAGGGTAGAACACTCTTACCCCTTAGCTCTGGTGCTGGGGTCCAAGAGGGACCTCCCGGCCCCCCACCCATAAGGGCAAAAAAAATGTTTTTTAAAAGTTTTGCTGTGAATTCGTGATGAGGTCTCTGTGAATTCGTGCATGGGTTGCAAAATTTTACAAAAACAGGCACGGGTAGGCCAGGTCTCAGGGGCATGTTAAAATAAAGGAGGAGGGGCTCATGGGTCCCCCTTCCTGGGGCTTACTGTAGCCCCAGGGACCACCATCTCCCCGGGGGCAAATATTTAATTTCATTTGGGGGCTGCGTGGCCCTCACACAGTCCCGGTGACCACCACCTCCCTAGGGCAAACAGTCAATGAAATGCAGGGGGGACCTCACAGCACCCCACAGCCTCAGTGACCACCACCTCCACGAAGCTATCTTTGAATTAAACACAGGGGGGCCGGTGCCCCCTGCAGCCCTGGGTACTGCCACCTCACCGGGGCTATCTTTGAGTGAAATGCAGGGGGGCCGCATGGCCCCCCCATATCCTGGGAACCGCCACCTCCCTGAATAGAAAGTGCCCATTCTTACGCCCACTTTCACACCCACATAGGCCCTCTCACACTCACTCTTACATCCAGACAGACATTCTCACATCCATTGCCACACTCAGAGGCATCCTCTCACACCCATTCTCACACCCAGAGAACTCCCCCCACAACATGGCAAAATGCCATGCACAATGTGGAGTTGGGTGGTTGGGTGCAGGGACTGGGCGGAGGCTAGGCCCTGCGGACAACCCCCACCGTGCACGGCTGAAGGTTATTTTAGGTAACTATTACTCGCAACCAAAGTAACTATAACTCCCGCCCTCACCATGCACTGCTAATTACCCCAGCTATTACAGCACTCAAGATAACTTTTATAATGTCAATAAAAAAATTATAAGTTAAATTATTAAAGAAAAAACTGTGCATGGCGGAGGTGTGAGTTGTTACCTCAGGCCCCTAGTTACTTGAAATAACTGCAACTATAACAGCTGAATTTCTCTGGTTTTATGCAAGTAAATTCAGACCTTAACTATAACATCCCTGTAACCTTTGTTTTTTTAAGTGAGTATATATATATATATATATATATATATATATATATATATATATATATAAATATATGCTTGCTTTCCACACCTAAGGGATGAGTTTCTGTTTCTTGGTAGAAATGAGGTCGGACCCTCCACATGAGCTATTTTGTGCTTATTGTCAGACCTCTAATGCCATAGTAATTTATTACCACGCATGCAGGAAAACAAAGTTTGGATGATATCAGTAATGTCATTATTGGTGTTATTAATGATGTCAGAACATGTCATGAGTGATGTCATGTGAGGGCAAAAGCAATGAATGGCTGGGGCGCAAGTTATAGTTAGTGCTGCTAACTATAACTGGTGAATGTGTGTGTTTTCTTTTTTGTTTAAGACATCATCGTTGTCACTGAGAAATTCACCTAGCTATAATGGTAATTTAACCTTTGGTTTCTCAGTGAATTTCTAATATTTTTTTAAAATCAAAAACAGATATTATCATTACACCTAACTATAATGTTACTTTAACCCTTGTTTCTTTTTATAAAGTAAGTCTTTTTTGTGATCTCTGGAGGTTCCCACAAGACTGTTGCGAGAGGTCTGGGAGAGCAAACACACCCCAAGGAAAGACTGTGATTGTGATTGGATGTAAATAGTAGACTCTGATAAACATTATCTCCAGACAGACTCCTTACCACAGTAGCAAGGGTGAATACTACAGTGTATTCAGAGATCACCTACTCCTTTCTAGTTATCAAGATCCCGCAAGATACTTGCAAGATTGTAAATTTTGTAGAAAATAACAATTAACCATCTACTTTTCACAGTACTTATCTTTCACACACTTACTTTAAAAAAGAAGGATCACAATATGCATTCCTACTAAAGGAATCACTTAGAATTAATCTACTACTTTTTAGAATTCATGATCCCATGAGAGTCAAGAGCGGGTCTCCGCACGTCAAATTCTTGGTCTCTGATGTGAAGGGTGGCAGCCTGACCCTTTGGGTTCTTCCTTTGAGGAAGTAACAGATCCATTTGAGAGTGGTTTCTTGTATGCCTATCTTACGTAGTTTTCTGATGAGGGTGTTATGGGAGACAGTGTTGAAAGCCGCAGAGAGGTCAAGCAGGATGAGGGCCTCTGTTTCTCCTTGGTCCAGGATGATTCAAATGTGAACAGTGGCAGCAGTGAGTGCTGTTTCATTGCTCTGGTTCTTTCTGAATCCTGACTGAGTATTGTCTAGATGATGGTGAAGTTCGAGGTAGGTTGTGAGTTGTTGTTGATGGCCTTTTCAATCACTTTGGCTGGAGATGGAAGCAGGGAGATGGGTCACAATTAGGCCTGGGCAAAGTTGGCATAGCCAAGCAATGTGGAACTCCACATGTGGCAAAAAAACTCTGCCACGCTACGAATAACTCACTGGGTACAGTGGGCAGAGCCACGCTACGTGGAACTCCACAAGTGGCAAAAACACTCTGCCATGCTACCCGGAGTTCCGCAAGTGGACGGAGTTCTCCTTTGCGCCCATTTGCATTGCGTTTGATGTCAAACGCAACGCGAAGTATGTACTTGCTTTCAAAATTGCATGCGAGCGGCACCCACGGTTCGCATGGGTGCGGCCCTATTGTTTTTCACTCTGCTTATGGAGCTGGGAGTTCTACTTCAATCTGCTCTCAATCTTTGTAATCCTGCACCTCATACTTGATTTACCCTGGTTTTGTTTATTTATTGCACTAGTGTTTCTTTTTGTGTCACGTTATTTTTGCGGTGTTTTCATTTTTTTTGCATTTTTTGTGACTTTTTGAATTTTTGTTTATTTTTCCCTTATTTTCTTCCTTTTCCTCCTGTTTCTTTTCCTACCCTACCCACCAAGCACCATGGCAGAGCAGCGGGACAACAGCTTCTGCCTGCCTTGTGCGTGGCGCCACCATCAACTGGTGCAGCCTCGTCCGATCTTCAGCAAGGAGGAGGTGGCAGCACTGTTTTTTTTAAGTGCAGCTCCACCTTCCCTCCATGCTGGCAGCAGGCATGGAACCAGTTACTTCCTGTGAGAGCATCGGCAGTGCTGGACTACGGTGCGCCAGTTAATCAGGGCCGCCACCCAGGTCCAGGGCACCACCCAGCAGCTGACGCACAGCTGGACAGATATCATCAACCGCGAGCAGGACCTGCTCGACCTGCTAGGTGTAGAGGTCTCGGGGCTTGGTGATTATTATATTTTTATTCTATTTGTGTTCTACGTTGCTAACTTTTTTTCTGTAAAGCATGAGACTTCCATTCAGAGGTAACTTATGTTTAGTTTACATTAAGATTAATATTTATTATGTGATCCAGTTAGAGCTAGGCAGGTACTTACAGCTACGTCATTATACTCGTGGGTAGGCACTCACTTTGGTTGACTATCTAAGAAGCCATTACAACACAGACTCTTCTGTCCTTGAGTCTCCATAGCCAATTAGTAATATCAGTGAGTTAGCGTTTTCTGGGACTTTATGCGAGTATGCATGTATTGCAAAAAAGGGAGACTGAGTTGGTCCATCAAGGGGCTTGAAAAATGGGAATAGAATAAAAGATCATTCATTGCAATGCATTAGTTCTAAATGTCACTTTTTTAAAGGAAATTTTAAATAGAGATTTTAGGAGTATAGCCAACTCAACGATAGTTGATCATACTAGTATAGTACTATAGGCAATCTGATTTAATTTAAGTACAATGTTATTGCATTTGCCTGTTATATAATAATTTTGTGGAAGTTAACGGCACCACTAATGTATTTTTTTATCTTCTTTCTAATCTTACATCAGCACCCAAGGGCAAGAATAAGGGCACTGCACCAGCGGGTGCAGCATGAGCCGGGGAGACACTGACCACCAGCGCTGATGGCTCTGCTCTTGCCATTAAGTTCTAATATTTAATATTATTATAATTACTTTGCTAACGTTCATCTCTCCCCACTTTTATACTACTTATAATTTTGCCTTGTTTACTTTTTTAATATGGTCTCCCTTTTTATCCAACTCCCCTATCCAAGTTTGGTTCAATTTCTGTTATCCCTGTATTATCTTTTTTTCTGTCTTTTATTGACCATTTTGTATTCCACCCCTTCTTTGCTCTTCAATGATTCTGAGTCATTGTCAGTCCTGGGCTATAGCTCTGCCACTCTGTTACACAAAGCTTTTGGTTGGCTTGTCTACCTGGCTTTTCTAACATTCAAACAAAATGCTCAGAGTGATATTTTTGACAGAAGATACTGCAGTGCTAACTGAACTGTAATGATTAGCAGCTCTTTTTTTATTTTAAAAATTAAGAATGGGATCTGGCATCTAAAAACTGTATACTCCTTTTTGTTATAGCCATATCAACCACCAATGGAGGAGCTTGCTCAAGTTCGACCACTGCAGGAGCAGCTGGAGCAGGAGGAGGTGCAGAGGCAGGGACAGGAGCTGGTAAGCCACATTGCTTGCTTATTGACAATTACTCTCATTCACTAGCTACAGGATTCCTGAACTGTCTGCATTACAGCTTCATTAGTGTTTGGGTTACTTATAGCCTCTTTTATCTGCAACTCAGCAAAAGCACACATAATGTATGCTAAAAATTATGGCTTGATGGAAATGGGAAAGAACTGAAGGTTAAAAGAAAGGATTGGTGAAAAGAGTGAAAGGAAAGGATGTGTGGTTGGATGAAAAAGGATGCGTGGGTGAATATTGGAAGTGGGTAATAAATGAATAGATGGGTGAAAGGATGATTGAAAGAAAGGGTGGATATTGTGGGTACTGACTAGATGGATAAAGGATTGTGAATTTGGGTAGAAGACTGGATGAGAGAAAGTCAAGCTTAAATCATGGTGGCTATGGGTGTATATAGGGAAGAACTAAACTATGATTGAATAATTGCTTGTATGAATGAAGAAGGGAGCTCTTCTTCTGTAAATAGATCTCTGATGCCCCTCTCTTCTTCTATAGGGAATATACCTACCTGCCTAATCCATCTGCCTTACTCTGCAGTAGAGTAATTCAAGTTTCTTTACTTTCCTTACTGCCCAGCGAATCAGTTTGTTAGGGGAATTTGTGATGGGGAGTGAGACCAGTGAGTAAAATGGGACTAGAAAGTGCCTGATTTGATTTCAAGTTTGGCTTAGGGGATACTCTGTGACGAATGTGCCAAATGCAATCTATATAGCCCATTCCCTTCCCTGTTATGCAGTGCATCATTTCGACCCCGTCTACTTATGGTAGACAGGACAACATATATCCGCATATTATACATGACATGTGTGATGTATATTATATTTATTCATCTGAATCTTTGAAGTCAGGGTAGAAACTAAACTAAGTAAAAGCATGTGGGTAAAAGCAGGGCCATTGGAATTAAAGATAGATAATTGTCAGCTACAGCTGCCTGAGCTGCGGACAGTAGCAATGTACCTGAAGATCTGGCTAGCATGCCTCCAAAACGTTAGCACAACAACTTGTAGTGCCTAGTGCACAATGCCTTACTCATCATAATAAGAGGTAAAACATTTTTCCACTAAATATGTCTATTTAGTTACTAGAAGAGCCTTTAAAAGAAAAAAAATGAAATCACTAGCTTTTTTTAATCTGCTTTTAATCTGCCTTAATTTGTTTCTACCAGACAGTTAGTGCTTCTTTTGTGAGGCATGTATAGGTAAACAAATAAAATATTGACCAAGTAACTCCCCTAATCGTAAATAATAATCACATAAAAATCCATCACCCCTAGGGGGCCAGCAATGTAGTATTACTGTATCATCCACTATCATTTGAAGAAGTGTTTGTTCAGAACATTGTTTAAAAGTTGTCTTTTGTTATTCTTCTTTTTCTTGATATAGCTACTTCTGCCTGATGACCACCACCAACTAGGCATGAGATAGCGGCCCATCTGCGGCAGTAGAGGCTGGGAAACATTCAGGCCGAATACCAGTGCCTGGTGATCCTGGAGGAGGAAGAGGCTGAAACAGATGCCTCGGACCCAGGAGTCAGCAGAACAGCATGCCAGCCCACAGCGTCCTAGCCAGTATTTCGCCGGAGCAGCCACCAGCTGTCAGGGTCCCTGACTGCACCTGTAGCTGCACCCTCACACTCTACCAGGGCATTGCTCCAACGCATCCTGCAGCCGATGGACCGGGTGGAGGGCCCTTGCCAGCATGGAGCAAAGCATCAACTAGCTCTGGACTCATGTAGACCGTGTCTTTATTTAAGCTCTTCTTTAAAATGTTTTTGTTTTTGTGAAAAGGACTTGTGGGTGGAGAGGATGAGGAGGAGGGATTTGGGCAGGACTTCACTTTGGACTTTTTGTTGGACTTTTTGGGAAGGGGTTATATTTGTTCAGTAAGGGGGGTGGGACTGTTGTGGATAGAGAGGGAGGGTTTTATATTTGTAAATAATAAAGGGGATATTTTCTTACTTAATTTAAGTCCCAAATCTTAATTTTGGTGTTTTAGACTGATAGTTTGCACTGCTGACTTGTAGTGTAGCCTGCTATTTTTAATCTGCTTAAAAAAGTTTATGTCATTTACTTAGGCCCTTGCTCTATTGCCCTCTGCAACTAGTATTGACCACTAGGGGGGATGATTACCCTTTCCTATTTTGCCCAAAAAAACAATTACACACATACATCTTCAGTAGGAGTTAAATACTAACTAAACAAGTTCACTTCAATCCATAGTTCTTGTCCTACCCGAATAGATGAAGCGAGGAAGTCTTCTTACTGCGCGGTTTTCCCAAGACGCCTTTAAGGGCGTGGTAGGTAGGTAGTAGTAGTAGCAGGTTAGCATGCTAACAGGTAAGACAGAAGTTGACAGAAGGTGCCACTCCCATCTATGCAAACTCCAACTTCTGGATTAATCAAAGGGTTATCCATCACTGTCAACTCGATTGGAAGAAGCAGAGAGTTAGTGGGTCATCATCATATATCATAACTGTAGGAAGATTGAGACCAGACTACCACAATGACAGTATTGACACATAGCAAAGAAAACCTGATATGATAATAAAATATAATAATCTCAATTTCTTCTGAGCAATGATGGGGAGCTATAGTATAAAACTAAACTTATTACAAGGTCATAGAGTCAAAAGTGGGCTCAGAGTCAAGAGTGTTTGTACCAGGCTAAGCATTTACGGAACACAGACACAAGGCATGAATTAAGATGTTGATGGGGCCGGTGTGGAATATTACTCCGGTAATGGAAGGTAGAATTTCATGCAGTGAGTTGGTGTTGCTTTCACCACATCCACCCCAGCAAGTATGTGGTTTATTTTTGGTATAAAATTAGGTCACATGTCACTAAATCACATAGCCCGGGGGGAAGAGTGTTAGGGGCTGAATAAATGGATAGGAAAGGAGATTTGACAAAGGCAAACACTACACAAAAGAAACCACAACAATATTCATTTGGGCACTGAACAGCACACCATCAACAATCTGTTCTAAAAAGTAAGAAAGTATGGAAGTTCAGTAAATTCATTGGAAACAGTCCTTCCACCCCAGAGAGACCCCAGATAATATACCCTAAGTGTTATGTCTTCTAGTTTTAAAATATGGACCATCGAATGTAACCAACCCAGTTCTGAAAAGGAAGGTTTTTAGAAGGAAAATTGCACTGTATTGCCAAATTGGGTGATGCATCTCCATGCGTCTTGGAATGTCTGTCACTCTGGTGCCTGTCTGAATCTGTCTAGTAGGTAAGCTGGAGTCTTGAGCTTTCCAAGTTTTGTTTGTGCAGGAGAGGACTAGGAGAAGGCCTGTGTATTGAAACAAATAGTAGCTGTATTATAGAGTAAAGGAAAAGGACAAAAGAAAGCAAGGTAAGTTTCATGAGGAGTCCAGAGTGTACCATGAAGACTCAGAGGCAAAGCAAGAACACAGGAGGAGTTTCATGTTTGAGCTAGCAGTACAGCAACCACATACTCAGCAGCATTTTCAAATCGACAAACTTCTTTCCAGTTCACAAAGCAGAGTGAGTATTAGGCCTCAAAGTCTTTGCCATCATCATGGGTTCTCTTTAAAGTTGAAAACTTTCTCCTTTCTAGCTGTTGAGGTAGTCCGGCTCTAAGTCCTTCCATCTTCCTCTTCTAGATTCAGAGTAACTCCATCCCAGTCCCAAACTGAGCAAGGTAGACTTGTGAAGTGCACTACTGTTGAAGAACAAATAAAGAAACAGAACTGAAGTATTTTTGTGTAGATCTTTGTTTGGTAACTTAAGTGGCTGGTTCGTTACGAGGAGCCAGAAAACAGGAGTGGACCCTTCACTACTTTTGAAAGGCCATTCACTTTCAGGAAACAATGATCACTCATCAGCCCCCAAACATTGCAAATCATTGGAAACAACTTTACAATTTTGTTGAACTCCTTCCCTCACTGACAGCCATCACATACATCAGTCATCACTCACAAATTCACAATCACAATCAATCAATATACCATCACTCATTGGTGCAATAATTACTTAGTAACCTCTTCCAATCCAAGCACGGTGGTTGAACAAAATACCTCCTCTTTGATGGTATCCACACTTTGGAATTAGACTTGGCAGTAGCAGTTTTTTAATCAATCAATCTTCTAGGGCAGCCCTGCTAGGTGATATAAAATAGGATAGGCAATGGCATGTGAGGGAGACAGGCCGCATCTCCAATGTCCTGAAGGGTATATGGGGTTTGTTCCCTGCACACGAATCCAACTCCAATCCGGGCTTGTATGTACTATAAAATCAATGGCGGGTCAGCATAAATCTGACACAAACATAACGTTGCATTAGCATATATATTTGTTTTTTTTGCAAACGAAGAAAGAGAAAATGAAGCTGAACAAAAAATAATGAAAATGTTATGTGGTGGCACTGGCATACTCAATCCGGGAAGTAGAGTTCGTCCCCAGACTCTGGTTGGTTCACCCAGAAGTTGGTCAGCTAAGTCACTTGATCATTCTGTTCCTCCTCCTGTGGTGTTTCAAGAATGGTGTAATCAGATGGTATAAAATGCTGGTTCAATTTGATCATGGTCAATCTCTCCACATTTTGAGGAGAGAGACTGGTCCTTCTCAGTGTAGCAACTGCACCAGCTGCACTGAACACACGTTCAGCAGATACACTAGCTGCAGGACAAGCCAGAAACGTTATTGCCAGCCTGCTGAGCTCTGGCCTTTGGCATCTTAACATACCAATACACCAATGGGTTTTGATCCACATACACCTCTTTCAGGTCATCCAGATACTCCTGGGTTATCCTCTGAATGGTCAGTGGTGCTTCCACCTGCTAGACCTCTTTTCCCTTTGCCTCTGCATTGGACTGAGCACCCGCCACTTGAAACCAAGCCAATGCAGAGGTTGGGTCCGATTCTTCTGTTGTTGTTGGTTCTGGTTTTCTTGTTTGTGGGGTTTGTGGACGTGAGACAAGACTGCATTCTCTGGAATTTGAAGGCGGCACCCCAGAACTGTGGAGCGGGACTCTAAGTTCGAGCCATTCTTCTTCCAGTTCTCCTGCTTGCTCAACAATACACCTCTTTTTTAGAGAAACATCCCCTTCAGATAAAGGAATGATCGCGTAAAGAATGTTTTTGTAGCGTGGATCAAGTAGGCTGGCACAGATGTATTTTTTTGAAGAGATGATGACATTTTACAGCCCTGCATTATAATTCAAGCGATTGCTTAGGCTAGTAACCAAAGGCAAATGCTTCTGCATTTTTGTTCGCACCTCCGAATGTGAGCCTTTCAGATACCTTCTTTAGCTGCTCCTGTAGCAGGTGCAATAATGGTATAGCTTGGCCCATTGCTCTATCCTTCTTACTAACTTTCTGTGTGAAAACGTCAAAAGGGAGCAGCATCTGTGTGAGGCATTTGACTAGGCCACATTTATTGGCATTCTTGGTCATAGCTTTGCAAATTGCATCAGCTCCTCTTTGAATGACATAGTCATTGATCTGTCTTGGTCAAACAGATGTTGCCACATATAATAGGTTGGGTTCCAACATGTTGGCACCTCCTGTATCAGGGCTTTAACTGGTACCCTGTTATCATGCTGAATAATCTGCAAATGTTTATGGTCTTTAAAAGAATGGCTGAAATGAGTGTAGATGCATCTGCAGGTTTGCACAACCAGGTTGTTTCAGTGTGCCAAACACAGAACCATGAAATAGCCATCATATGCCATGGCCTTGAGTGTGTTACTGCCATTGTCCATGACAACAAATCCAACTTGAAGACCTCTCGGTCGCAGCCATACAGACACCTTGCTATTAAATTCTTCCAAGATGCTTGGAGCTGTGTATGACTTCTCCATGGCGACCATGGCTATTGTTGCATGCCACCGAATGCTCTTACAAATTTCTTCTGGACCAAGACTTGTAAATAGCTTTTAATTTACTCCCAGAAAAGAGATCCAGTGTGCATTGATGCATATGTAATCAGTCGTCTGACAAGTGGTCCACATGTCTGTTGTCAGGTGGATAGTGTGGTCAACACTTTGCTGCAATGCTTGTCCAACCATTTGCAACACGGTGTGATGTAGCGCTGGAACAACTCTGGCAAAATAAGCCTGGCTTGGAACCTTCCATTTCAGGCAGAAGGCTGCCACAAACTCTAAGAATCCCACTCCTTCCGCAAGGGAAAATGGGAGGAGGTCCAGCGCTAACATTAGTGCCAGCTTGCAATTGTACAAACGTGTCATTGGGTGGTTGCATTCTTTGGGCCCCTTCTGCCTAAACATGCCGGTAATTATCGCCTGGATTTTCTTCGTTTGTGGCGCCCCTGAGGCAGGTGACTTTTAAGATGTATGTGGTGGTAGACTCAATGCACGTAGTGGGTTTGCAGGCGCAGTATGCTGTGGTATCTACATCTGACTCTGAGTCTTCTCGTGCCATTGTGAGGTCGCTGAGGCAAGTGATTCTGGTGCACTGTTGGGGACATGGCTGCTTTGCATGAGGATGATGTCACCCTCTTCTTCCTCACCTTCCACCGTGATTTGACCAGGTGTAGCTGATGTTTCTTGGCTCTCCTCACATTCACCACCGTGGCCAGGTTGAGCTGTTTCGTTAAATATTGAATGATGTTTTTTCACATGGGTTGCCTGGCCTCCAGTACCATGATGTTAACCAGGCTTACCTTGACAAACACTTGCATGGCAAATGGAGCATATGACAATGTTCTTCTACTGTTTTCTCAAATTGGGGAGGAGTACTTTCTTATTGGGCCAATGCCTGAAGAACAACTGGATGTAGGTGGTTGTGGGTGTAATGATTGCCTCTTTGCAGTGCATACTTGTACTGAAGTAGGGGTTGGTGTAGTTCTCTGCTGGGGCCTTACATATATGGGAGCTGGCAGTGCTGTCCGTGCCACATCCCTCGGTGCAGGTTGGATAGCAATGTTGGACTCCTCTGTACGAGCCTCCATAATGACTGTGTTGTCATCATCATCCTCGTCATTATCCTCTTCCATGATTCTAAGGCTTTTTGGGACTTTTCTTTTCCCTTTCCTCTCCTGGCATCTCCTGGTCTCTATCAGGGTCCACTCCATGCCCCTATCATCATCATCAGAAGTGGTGCTTGGAGAAGATGGTGGAGTTGTGCCCTTCATTTTCTTGCTGGAGATCTGGGAGCCCTTGATTATAAAAGAGGAGGTTCTCGCTCGATAGAAAGCTTGAACTCCCATTCTTCTCCAACTTTAAGAAGATCTGCCTTCAGCTGCTGTTCACTTTGCTCTGTTTCCTGAAACGATTTGGTGCTACTTTGCAATAAGCGACAAATCCAATTCAACCTCACTGCTCGTCGGCTTCGCCATGATTGCAGTGGCTGCTTCACTGAGAGACAGGGTCTTGGGCTTGGGTTGAGGTGGGGTGGGATGGTGCTGTTGATGGGGGAGTGCTCTCAGGTTCCTACCTGGAGGATATGTGGCAGGCGCATGGCTCCCGAAAAAGGTTGCGGTTGGCCTGTCTTTGGCTGAAAGCTGCTTCTTCTCATTGGCCACTGCCTTGGAAGCAACTTTCCTTGGGGCCTTCTTAACTAGCTCTAGGTAGGCAGTGGCACTAAGATGCACAAGCGAAAGAGTTTGGTGCCTGTGGACTGAAGAAACTGTAAGGCCTTCTCTGTGGCAGTAGTGTGGGTGATGTGGGTGTCTTCTCTTCTACACCTAAAAACAACCAAGCAAGAAAAACATGTAGTTAGAGGAACGTGGCATTGTAGCAGTAGGTTGAATATAGTACAGAAAAATGCAATCTTAGTTCAGTTGGTTACGTATGTAATATACGTAGTATTTAATCAAACGTTGTAAAGGCAAACCACACCACCACACCATAAGAAAATTACATTTCAAATCAGAAAGCACAACAGGCAGATCTAGCTCTTTGTTTTATCTCCATCTGTTTTAAGAGACACCTGGGGTAGTCAGAGAGAGGTGCATGGGTAAATGGAATAATCCTTTAAATAAAACAACCTATGGCGGCAAGGTCATCCAGGGGAAATGAAATAATCACTAATAAAATTAATTATGCTGTCAATGAGTCTACTGTGCTCCATAGCCAAGGTGTCCTGGAGGAAATGGAATTACACTTAAGAAACTAAATGCTGTAGTGCAGCTGTGCGTCTTTGGTGGATGGATGGAGGAATGGAACGGGTCGGATGGGTGGATCAAAGCAAAATACAGAATTAAATAAAAATGTTTTTAAAAAACTATAAAATAAAATAAAAACATTTAAAAAAACATTTAAAATTAAAATCAAAAGTAAAATAAAAAATAAAAAATGAACTATAAAATATTAAAATTAGAAAAAAAAGAAATAAAAAAGTATAAAAAGTATTTAAAAATGAAACTAAAATATAAATATTAAAATGAAAAATAAATTTAAAATGAAATAAAAAATGGCATAACAATTAAAATAAAATTATAAATGTAAAAAATAAAATAGAAAAAATTAAAATAGAAACTTAAAATACAAAAGATCAATAATTAATGATGTTTGTATGTAAGCCTATGTCAAAGACAAAGTCACATTGGCTGCGCAGTGTACGCACAAAATTGCTGCCAGCTAGCCACCTGGTCAAACAACAATAACAAGGAGCAAGGAGGAAGCATAGAGAACAAAGAACACAAGCAAATGTATGGCAAAGGAACACTGGCTGCATGCACAAAATGGCTGCCAGCCACATGGTCAAACAAAAAACAAGGAGCAAGAAGGAAACATGGAGAACAAAGAACACATGCAAACCTATGGCAAGGGACACTGGCTGGATGGAAAAATTAGCTGCCAGCCAGCCACATGGTCAAACAACTATGACAAGGAGCAAGGAGGAAGCATGGAGAACAAAGAACACATTTAAGTCTATGGCAAGGGGCAATGCACACAAAATGGCTGCCAGCCAGCCGCAAGGTGAAACAACAACAACAATGAGCAAGGAGGCATGGCAAACAATGAACACATGCAAGCCTATGGCAAAGGGCACTGGCTGGATTGACAAAATGGCTGCCAGACAGCCACATGGTCAAACAACAATAATAAGGAGCAAGGAGGAAGCATGGCAAACAAGGAACACATACAAGCATATGGCAAGGGACACTGGGTAGATGGACAAAATGGCTGCCAGTCAACCACACAGTCAAACAACAACAGCAAGGAACAAGGACAACAAAGAATAACACATATAAGCCTATGGCAAAAGAAAACTGGCTGCATGCACAAAATGGCTGCCAGCCACATGGTCAAACAACATCCTCCTATACCATCAAATATTATTACCCCACAATATATACACTTTTTCAAAACAAATGAAATGCAAACAATAGCCAACATTTTAAATGTAATCCAATGCCATCCCTGCCCTAAATGAAGTTTGAAAAACCTATACCACTGAAACATTTATTTCATGCCCTGATGACTACTAGTACTGGCCTGGACCGACTGGCTTAAATGGCCCCTTTGGAAATCTAGGCCACATGCTAACATAATATTGCAAATGTTACAAACATGTGTAGAAAAGGTACTGAGCTGTGCAACAATTTTTGTTTTTTAAAAGGTGAAAAATCAATTAAATGCAAAATAAAGAATAATAACAATCAATAATAATTAGGCCCATATTTAGACTCCTTAAATGTTCCTTTACAAAAGGTGAAAAATCAATGAAATGCAAAATAAGTAATAACTAGGCCCATACTTAAACTCCAGGCCACTCACCACTATACATTTTTAAAATCAAATTAAAGTACAAAGAAATACTGATGAATGTGCCAGCAAACAAACAACAACATCGTTATTCAATATAGTTTTAGAACTTACTTGTGTGATTTGATAAAAGCAAAGTCCTTAAATCCAATGGTATATCTAAGAGACGAAGACAGTGATCCTTACACCTTGAAATCCAAATGAAAAGTGACCAGAGGGTGGACAGATCACTGGGAGGATCCTGCTGGACAGGAACAGGAAGTTGGAGTTTCTTACAAACTTCCTTCCTGTTTGAAAAAAAAGGCTTCTCATTCTAAAAAAACAAATTGCAGAGTCCATTGGAGAAGAAATTGTAGTCAAAAAAGCTCTTTTTGACTAGATTTAGTGGCTCTAGAGTAGAAAGTCTACTTCAGAAGTGAGTTTGCACTCACAAGCAGCCCGTTTTGGCTGCCAACGTGCCTGCAAGCAATGTGAGATAACGCAATGTCTCGCACATGCTCACTAGCAGCCCAGGTGAATCAAAACCCAATCTCATGAGTGTGAACAAACTCCACTCCAAACCACAGAGCGGAATTCGGGATCTCCATGTCACTCCGAATAGCCCAAATCCTGCAAACTCAACAGCCAGAGCAAAGTTCTATGCCTAGGCCTAGTCAGAAGTTGCTCAGATGATTTAAGTTGGTTGTGGGCTTCTTGAGGAGGGAACTGATTTCTGGAAGGTTCCATTCCTCTTGGGAAAGTGGTGGATATGATGGAGCTGTTAACGATGTGAGGCAGGGTGATGCTAATTGATGATGTTCCTAGGTTGTAGATGTGGTAGGGGCATTGGTCCCCTGATGTCCTTGAATGAATGGTCTGCATTGCTGCTGCTGTGTTGTTTCTGGTGAGGGTTGTCCATTTGTTCAAGTGGCTATCTTGGTTGATGGAGGGTATGTTAGAAACAAGCTCTCAGGGTTGGGTTGGTGTGCGAAGTTGCTGTAGACGTTTGTGATTTTGCTGTGGAAGAAGTTGGATAGGTTATTGCAAAGTTGCTGGAGGCGGCGATGTTGGTGACAGTGCCTGAGGACGAGGTGAAATCATAAACAATCAAGAACATCTCCTTGCAGCTGTTGAAGTTTCCTTCGATGTGGTCCACTAGTGCTTTTTTCTTGGTGTCTGTAATTTGCTGGTGATAGTGTCTGAGTGCAGCCTTGTAGGTAGTGCTATCACTGGTGTCATGCCTGGCTCTCCATGTCCTTTCCAGCGATTTTAGTGTTGTTTGGTGCCTCAGAGGTCTTCTATGTCCCAGCTGGCCTGCTTGTGTGATCTACTATGCTTGTTGGGTTTGAGGGATTTGAGGGAATCCATGCAGTTCTTGATCCAGTTGCTGAAGTTGTGATGTCCTTGTTGCGGTTGTCTGTGGGGTAAGGTTGATCCATGCTGAGGGGACAGAGCCAGTCTGCTTCTGTGATTTGTCTCCAGATGTGGCTTGGAATGCTGAACCTGGTAGGGTTGTTGACTTGAGGTGTGTTGCCTTGGAAGTGGATGATGGGGTGGCTGGTCCATATGAGAGGTGTGGCGGAGTTGTATTTGATTCTGTTGCTTGTGGTGAAAATGGAGTCCAGTGTGTGTCCTACGGTACGTGTTGGCTCTGGGACAAGCTGGGTAAGTCTGATATTATTCAAGCTTTTAAGGAGTTCTGTGGAGCAGGGGTCGCTTCAGTCTTCCGGGTGAATGTTGAGGTCAATGAGGAGAATGTCTGGAGTCACAGTGAGTGGAGTGAAAAAGTTGATGATGAGGTGTTAAAGGTAGTTTGTGGTCCACATGGTCAGTAGATGAGGGTTCCATTCAGGGTGAAGTTTTCTGAGGTTGCAGCTTGAACGGCAGGTGTTCCATGAATGTGGTGGTGTTCTGTGTGGCTGTGTGCTTTTGATGGATTTCTTGTAGATGATAGTGAGTCCTTCTTCTGGCATGTGAAAGTGGTCCTGTAAAGCGATCTTGTTGGGATTTCTGTGGGGATGTTGGGAGCCAATGAGGGGTTGAGACAGGTCTCTGCAATAAAGAAGATGTCATGTGCATTACTATTCATGAAGTCCCATATTTTGATTGTTTGCTGAGTGGTTGTGTGTTGGGAAGCATGCATGTGATTATGTATCGATGGGCAGGTTTGCAGTGGCATGTGGTGTAAGGTGGTGTGAAGGCATTGTTGGTGCTTGTATGGCGAGTGTGTTGGGAAGGGTGTTGAGGGCATTGTTAGTATTTGCATGGGGGGAGGTGTGGGTGTATGGCTGCAGGTGAAAGCTCCTTCCTTGGTGTGAGGCATGGCATGGCAACAGTTGGAGGAGCAGTGTTGGGATCTATCATCCTAAAGAGTGCTGCGAAGTATCGCTGTGCAGTGATTGACCAGCGTTCCTGGTCCTGGGCATGGTCCAGGAGCGGACGAGCACAGACAGGCCGCTTAGGCCCACCTTCAGCGCACCAGTGGCACACCTGCTGTGTATCTGTATTGTAACTGCCATCAAGTAGGTCCTGGAAAGGTGAGGAATGAAGGTTGTCATGATTTAATTCCTGTGCTGATGGGGAAGGGAAAATGTAGTCATCTTGCCTGGCTTCTTCTTTTCAAACTATTTTTGGTGGTAAAACCAGTAATATAACTTTCGGTCCAGTTGTATGATGTAAGGTAATTAGCCAGAGAACGCAGGCTAGAAAAAAAAATTGTGCTCCAACTTGGTGGGATCAGCTTTCTATTCTCATTGAGTAGGAGTGGGAATGCGATACCCTCAGGCAGGGAAAAGATAGTGTCCTGGGTGTTGGTGTCCCTGGGACACCATACTGAGCTAGCCTGATGGGATGGGGTCCCAAAGGCCTTATTGAGGCTTGGGGAGGGGTGGCCATGTGTCTCCTCCCCATTTTAAAATATTGGGGTTTGTGAAAGGGGGCTACATGCCCCCTCCACAGTTATAGAACACTGGTCCTGGAGTATGGGTTCCTTGGGGCATAATGAGGACTCAAAGAGGGGGGCTTGCCATCATATATATTTTTTATATGTTATATATGTTTTTATTTGGTTACAGAACAGGAGACTGAGGGTCTGATTTAGAGTTTGGTGGATGGGATTACTTATGATCCCATTATATCCTATGGGAGTCATAATACGGAGGACGGGATATCCCTCACATTTGGGACGGAGTAACCCATCTGCCAAACTCCAAATCAGTCCCTGAATCCCTGATTCCTAAGATGGCTGCTGCCACATGCTTGTTCATGTAGTGGCAGTCAATCGAATCTCATCTTGAGATTTCTGGGCTCAGCAAATCCTCTGCTGCATTAAATATACATTTTTGAACCTTAATTTCTCTAAAACTAGTGATGCTTTTATATTCCAAATCACAAAAAGCACACTTTCTGGACCAAGATCTTGTTATTTTCCGCACGTAGTGTAATTCCATTTAGCTGTTCTGGCTATAGCTGTGTCTAATTTTCCTTTAGAAAAATGCACTTTGGGGCCCCCTTTTTCTCAGTCTCCTGCTTGACGGTTCACCCCAAAATTTGCCAGAAAGGAGATTTGTTAAATGGCACCAAAGTTATTAAAAAAACAAAAAATTATTTTCCTATGGAAACATATCTGTAATTACTTGGGTAATTCAGTGCTCCTCAGGCAGGAAGAGATATATTTTTAGCAAAGCATTCATTTGAGGCACCTACTAGCCGACCTTGTATTTTCTTGGGCAAGCTCATGCCTCCATCCCTCAGGGTTTTGTTTTCCTTGATAACCAAATGGCTGCTTAGATAGAGGCCAGCGTTCTTTTTCCTGCGTTGTGCTCAGTGAGGTATTCAACAGGCATCAGACAATTTATCCAGGTCAAGTAATCTTCAGGTATCCTTGTGCGCAGTCCCTCCTGATGAGATGCCGCCAGGGGCCTGAGCAGCCTAGCCCATCATAGTATCAGTGACCAATAGCGGCTGGTAACTTTAACAGGGAGGAGAGCGAGCGGACATACATAAACACATATGCACTCAATCACTCACAACCATGCATTCATAAATGCACACACACACACCATTCACAAGACGCACTTACAATATATTCATACATGCATGCACACACCAAACACTCAAAAAACAAATTACTTACCTGGGCTGCAATTCCCAAAGTGGGAAGCCTAGAAGAACCCTTTGGGTTGGAACTGCTGCTTCTTCTCGTTGGATGACCTTAGATCAGCCAATGAGAAGAGGCAGCAGTCCTTCACTTGTCACAGAGCGGAATGGGGTCAGTGATACTGCTGACCCTCACCTCTTTGTGACGAGGTGCTTTGCTCAGCCTGACAAACTCTCTCCTTGTCTGGAAAAAGGTGAGGGGGCATGGCCCCTTCATCCATACGAATGGGCTGTGGCTGTCAGTGATGCTAGGACTTGTATTTTTAAGTTGCACACTATGGCCCTGATTTATACTTTTTGCCGCAAACCTGCGTTAGTATAGTGTCATCTAGCACCATTGCTAGATGCCTGCCGGGCGTCATATTTAAGGAATGACGCTAGCCGGCTCAAAGGGTGGGCTAGTGTAAAAAATGTTGATGCTAGCCGGGTGGGAGTGGCGGTATAAGAGATGGGGGTTTAGCACCCAAAAATTACGCTAGGCTGGTTAGAGTAAAAATAAATAACTCCAGCCAGATTAGCGTCATTTTATGGTGCTAAGCCTACCATACCACATGACTCCTGCCTTAGAAAAGGCAGGATTCATGCCCACCACCCCAATGGCCAGCACAGGAGACAAGGGTCAGGCCATTGCACCCTGTGCCATGTATGGGGGCCCATTTCAGGCCCCCTACGGCACTTTAAAAAATAAAATTAAATACCTACCTGTACTTATCTTAGTCCCTCTGGTGTGGGTTGGGTGTCCCTGGGGCCTGGGGAGGGCACCTGTGGGCTTATTCCATGGTGTTCCACCATGGAAATATGCCCAAAGGTCCCCTAACATCTACCCTGACGTAGACGTTAAAAAATGGGTCAAAGCAAGCTTTGCACTATTTTCTGACCCCTCCTCCCTCCCGTGCACCATTTTTGCACAGGAGTATAAATATGGCGTTAAGGCCATAGAGTCATTTTTTGCATGGGAACGCCGACCTTGCATCTCATTAAGGCAAAGTAAGTTTCCAAGTCCAAAAAATGACTTTAACTCCATTAATTTGGCGCTAGACGGGTCTAACGCCAAAATATAAATATGGAGTTAGTTTTGCACCAAATTAGAGTTAAAAAAATGACGCTAATTCGGTGTAAACAGAGTATAAATATGCCCCTATAAGTTTGAGCCTACACGTCCTAGCGTGTTCATTGCCCTTCGCTGAAAACACAGAACTGCATCACTGTCAACCACATGAAGACATTGCACCATTTCACATCTGAGGTTCAAAGCCACAGTCAGAACACAAATGCATACTGGGGCTGCTTAACTCTGCAATAGTGCACTCGATTTAGGAAAGAGGGTAAAAGATTGTGTGCAGCGCTTTATACTCACAAATTATTTCATAAATCTAATTGGGTATGATCAGAAGAAACGAAAGCATGTCGCTTTAAACAAACATGCTTCAAAAAAATGTTTGTTTAAACAATAGAAAAAAGGTGTTAAGAAATTGTCAGATGGCTGTGTTTTTCTACTTACTTTTTGTGCAGATGTGCTGTATTTCATTAACACCTGGAAGAGGGAGATATTTCACTGCAGTTTTTCACTAAATTTCCTTTCTCAAAGAATAATGTTAACTGCAGGGCTATTAATTAATTTCTGAAAATATATGTATGGCACTTGTCACTCACTATGATGTCTCTTTTCCCACAAAATGTAATTGAGTACTGGTGTTAAGTAGGACTGACAGTCGCAGCGGGGAAATATAGTGGTTCAGTATTCACCAATTTATATATGCATTTAAGATTACATGTGAGACTGAGAATATAAAGTGAATCTAGTGTTGGTCTGAGACTGTAATGTAAAACTTTTCAACAGACTTCTGATTTACCAGCCATGCTTCATTTTCCAAGGTGGTGTCCCGTGAAAGAGATGAACGATATATGTGCCAGGTGCAAAGATATTGATCTCAGCAGTGGTTGCAATTTGCAGCCAGTTTTTACTTTGCGAACTGACCTATGTACAGATAGGTCCGTTCACATGATTCCGAATCTGACTAGGTCTCAGTCCAACCTGCTTTATTAATAGTCATTAATAGGTCGAATATTGTGACACACTCCGATTAACAGTCTCAGGCTGCATGGCCTGCAAGAGTCAGCAAACTATCGTCCTTGTGACTGCTTTTAGAGACTTATGTTTCAGAAAAAAGTACAATTTCATTAAAAAAATACCAATCGCTTCTTTCAAAACATTTTAGTGAGAGTTGGCTATGTTCCCATGGACCATGGCCAACTCCCGCTGAAACCTTTTCACGATTCACCAAGGGGCCCAAACAGGATTCTTTCCCTTCAGGAATAGCAACTTTTCAATGTTTTTACAGGCATTTTTTTCACAAGCGAGTAATATGTCAGATACCAATATCACAATATTACAATTTTGGAAGGGACATCCAAAACACACTGCTTCCAGTTGCGATTCAATATCCATTTCTGAGCCCATTTTACAGGTTGGTAAAACTTTGCGAACTCTCAAAATGGGTTTAGGGCATACCCAAACGCGAAACCGCGTCTTTATGATTGTTAAAAAGTTTCGTACATTTCGCCCCAATTTAGGTAACATTTAAACTTTGACACATACGTATAGATGTAAGTAGATGTCGTTACAAAACATGACATCATGAAAAGTAACTTTAACTTCCTCAAATGCTTCTTTATTTTTCCTCAAATGCTTCTTTATTTTTGCCCTCACTGTTAGCCACACACTAACCAAGACGAGATCATACTTTTTTGTAAATTTAATTTTGTTATTATCTTTAAAGTACCTTCATGCCATTTTATAATTTGAAAATACAGTCCAAACTATCTAAAACGTGTAGGCTGCCTAACCACCTTTCTACTGCTTTGAGATTAGTTCACTTCACGTAGATCGGATCACTTTTACTAAGTGAGTGAGCTAAGATGGAGTTTCTCTTTTCATGACTTTGGAGGCATAAGACAGGTATTTGTTATATACTTTTAAGGCACTCCCCCTAAGAAGTACCTCAAAAGTCTAGGAATCTGGTTAAATCCCCATCTCACCCTAGAACATCATGCCAAGAAAATCTCCTGTTTTGGATCACTAAGACCATTAAGAAAGGTTTTCGGAATACTCCCTCCTCTCGTGAAAAGGCTTACTGTTCAGGCAATTATTATGTCAAAACTTGACTATGGCAATAGTTTGTTCCAGGGTTCCCCTAAATCTGTGATTAGGAAATTACAGGTAGTCCAGAATGCCGCAGCACACCACTTACTAGACATTCCAAGGCATACCTCAGCAAAACCGGCCTTGGCCTCTCTCCACTGACTTCCTGTGGAGCAACGTATAAAATGTAAAACTTTATGCTTCATTTATAGATCACTACATAATAGGGGTCCTCATTTGTTGAAAACCCAGACTACTTTTTATAAGCCCAATAGAGTCCTTTGATCCGCCACATCAGCCTTGGCTATACTACCTAAAATTAAAAAGCCAGATGGGGCAGCACTACAATGGGATACTTGGGGGCCAAACTGTGGAATTCCCTTCCCCTCAGCTTCCGACTAATTAGCCATGAACTTAATTTCCGAAAGGCAATCAAAACCTGGCTTTTTTAGGCATTATTGTCCCCGCCCATGGCTTGTGTTGTTGTCCTTCTAGCTCTGCAAAGCCTTCAGGTAGTTAGGCACTCTATAAGGTCAATTAACATAACATAACGATTAACATAACACTCATTTTATTGATAAAAAGTCTTATGTGTGTTCGCTTTTTGTTAGTATTCATACATCGTGCTTCCTGATTTTCAGGGGTCATATTAACTACGGTTGTGACTGAAAATTCTGTTCTACCTTTTATTGGAGCCAACCGACTGTATAAGAACTATTCCCTTAGCTGATCGGTTCTGGATCCCACTTTAGGTGTCCCTTTTGAAACTCTAATGAAAGAGTCTGGAATATGTTTGCACAAATCAAAAAGTGTCTGTATCAGGCAATTGTTTAACTTAATTTCTAATTTGGCAAATAAAATACAATTTAAAATGAAGCAAGCACTGCAAAGGCTAGTAGGTCTGTTTTTAGTGTGTAATTGTCCTGACATTTTGCATATTTATGCAAATTACATCAATTTCACACGTGTCTAATTACTTTGTGAAGACACATTAAAACCAGACTTCTTTGCTTTGTCATTTCTAGGTTTTGCTGGTGGTGGTATTTGAAGAACTGTTGGGGGCGGTACTGGTATCGCTGGATGTGTTTGTGATACTGGTGCTAGTGATGTTGGTGTTGATATTAGAGTGTGGTACGAGTGGTATTGGGAATGTTATTGGTGATGCTGTGGTATTAGTGATTGGTGAAGTGCTAGTAAGTGATATTTCAATTGGTGGAATTAATGGTGGTATTTATTGGCAGTGGTGGGATATGTGGCGGTGGTTTTAGTGGTATTCTGCTGATGATATTATTGATGGTGGTATTTGTAAACATGGTATCGGTGATGGTGTTGGTGAAGTTGATGGTGGTATTGATGGTTGTAATCGTAGTGGTGATACTGGTTTGGTGGAGTGTAGTTTTATTGGTTGCTTTGGTGGTGTTGTGGTGTTGGTTGGTACTGGTGGTGATATAGGGCATTGTGGAATTAGTATTGGTGTTAGTGGTATTAGTGGTTGTGACATTGGTGGTGGTGGTTGTAATAGTGGTATTAGTGGTTGTGTTGGTGAGGGTAATGTTGGTATTGGTGGCTGTGGTCTTAGTGGTGTTAGAGGCGTGGTACTGATGTTGTTGGTGGTGTGCGATTGGTTGTGATGTTGTATAAGAGGTGTTGTGCTGATGTGGTGGTGCGGTTTTGGTAGTATTGGTGCTACTGTTGGTGGTGGGGTGGCACTGCTGGTGGAGCAGTACTGATCAGTATGTTTAGAGTGACATTGGTAGTGGTGATGCTGATCATCATAGTGATGGTGGTGTTGGTGGTATTGGTGGTGTTAGTGGTGGTGGTATCTGTGGTATTTTGTGGCAGTGGTATCAGAGTATTGTGAAGGAGAGTCATACACATATCTTATTAGTAAGCAAGCATCCTTTTCACAGTAAATTCCTGTGAATAAGTAGTTTTATATTATATTTCATTGTGTAACATACTTATGCAACATGAACAGGCAAAATTTAATTATGCTGCATAATTCAAAGAATTTCAGGAATTTCACATTATACTTGTTAGATAAAATATCAGAAATTATGCCATTATACAGTGTTGTGTACTTATGCTGCTGGCACAGCAAAAGTATAGTGCAGGAGCATGGAAAACAGCAAACAAGCAGAGTATGAGCAACTGTTGTTTGGAGCAATTGTGTTTTTCATGCTATTTTTTCATGCAAAACGTGTGTTCGCCTCAAAAATTGACACTAGGATTCATTTCACACCAACATATATAGTGAAAACTGATGGATTTGCATTTTATGTATAACATGGCTTAATTTCTTGAAATTTGTATTATTACACAAAAATAAGGTATGCTCATTTTCCACACATCTGTATATTTTGCTGTGGATGTAGTGTTGGCACTGTCCTGGTGGGTACAGGAATGGTATTCCAGATTCTGGGTGCCTAGATGGAAAAGGCTCGCTGTCTTGTTTTTCTTTCTCTTTGTGAATGTGTTCCTCTCCAGTCTTATGGTGTTTCAGTTGTGGGTGTGCTGAGAATCACCAGAGATGGAGAGCTTCTCTGCTAAATAAATGGGGGTGATGGTCTTGATGGCTTTGTAAATGATGCCGTTGGTTTTAAAGAGAGTGTAGACTTGTAATGGGGAAGCAATGAAGTTCCATCAAGATGGGGGTGATGTGATCATATTTCTTCATTCCCTGGATGAGATGTGCTGGGGTGTGTAAGATTCCCTAAAGGGTTGCTTCTGTGGGGTGTGAGAGGTCAGGGAAGAGGGCATTTCTACAATTCAAATGCAAGAGCACTAGGACTTGAATGGCAGTTAGGAAGTCATTTTCTCTGAGAAATAGGTTGATTTTTTATTTTAGAAGAGAGAGAAGAGTGCTAGATGATTTTTGTTTTTTTGCCAGTGTACTCTTTAAGGATGAGGTTGGTGTCCAGGATGAATTCAAGGGACTTAGACTTTTGTGAAAGTTTAGGCTTGGATATATTAATGTTCATGTCATTGAGTCATGTTTGTTCTGTATCTTGTGTGGTATTCTGGCCAAATAAATATTCTGTCTTGGCTGGGTTGTGCTTCAGGTAGGCAATGGACAGTCAGGCCTGAATGATGTGCATGCAGTGGTTGAGACATTGGATGTCTAAAGCAGAGGAGACTTCCAAGTAGAGTTGTGTATCATAGGCATGTTGAAGAATCTTAGGGTCATATTTATACTCTGTTTGTGCTGGATTTGCATAATTTTTCCAGTCCAAACTTACCTCCATATTTATATTTTAACGCTAGACATGTCTAGCACCAAAATATTGGAGTTAAGGTCATTTTTTGCCTGCGGAAAACTACCTTGTGTCAATAAGATGCAAGTTAGGCGTTCCCGGGCAAAAAATGACTCAAAGGCCCTAGCGCCTTATTTATCCTCCTGTGCAAAAATCACACACAGGAGGAGGAGGGCCTTAAATAATGGCGCTAAGCCTGCTTAGCACCATTATTTAATGCCTGGCCCAGGGCAGGCGTTAGGGGACCTGTGGGCCTTTTTCTATGGTCAGAGACCATGGCAACAGCCCGCAGGTGCCCTTCCCTGAAAACAGGGACACCCGCACCCACCCGCACCCACACCTAGAGGACACCTAAGGTTGGGTGGACCCATCCTAGGTAAGTCCAGGTAAGTATTTTTATTTTTTCGCAAAGTGCCATAGGGGGCCTAACTTCGGCCCCCCCCTATATGGCACTGTGCCCAATGGCCATGCCCAGGGGAGGTAAGTCCCCTGGGTATGGCCATTGGGCTGAGGGGCATGGCTTCTGTCCTTACTTAGACAGGAGTCATGTCCATGGGGGTTGTGAGTGAAAATAATGACGCTAATCAGGTTAAGTTTATTTTTTTGACTCTAACCTGACTAGGGCCATTCTTTCACACACAACCTCCAGTTTCCCCTACGTCTCCTACACCCAGTCAGTGTCAATAATTTTGACGCTAACTGGGCCTTACTGCTGGCTAGCGTCATAGCTTATATATGACGCCCTGCTGGTGTCCAGGAATGACGCTAGCCGGTGGTATAATTTTTGACGCACACCTGTGCTAACGTAGGTTTGCGTCAGAAAGTATAAATCAGCGCCTTGATGCCTTTACCTGTTAGTACAGCACCAAGTGGCTCCATGCAAAGGTTGAAGATGACAGGAGGCAGTGTGGAACTCTGGGGGAGTCCATAGGTGATGCGATAAATTGTGGCCTGGAGGTGCCCATGGAAACAAACTGATGTTGGCTGTAAAGGTAGGAGAAGAACAAGAGAGGGACATTTGATTCTCCAGGGTAGGATGGGCAACTGTGGCAAATGCAGACAAGAGTTCCAGTAATATCTGGAAGCAGGGGACATCTTTATCTGTGGCCAATAGGGCAATATGTAAGGTAGCAGCCTCTGTCTCAAAATCACTGGTGGTTTTAGGCACACTCACAGCCAAGTCACCATCACATTGCAGAAAAAAACAGAACATCAGGCCTCCTTCATCAATGCACCAATGATCTGGAATAGCTTACCTGTATCCATCAGGAATGCCCCAATGCTTCTCCAATTTAGGAAAGAGTTGAAGACTCACCTCTAAAGAATACCACATAACAATGCACTAACCATTCACAATTCAGCTCCCTCTCTTATTTCTTGCTTTGGATGATTTACCGAGCTCCACCGCCTTTTCGCTAAGTTTGTCCTTTAGAAATACCACATACATACATATATGTTTACATACATATTGTGCATATTAATTATGTAAAATCCAGTGATGTCACTTCCTGTGCAGATGGATGATGAGGAATGCAGTGGTGTCACTTTCTGTAAAAATGGATGATGGGGAGACATTTGTAGGGGCATTATATGCTCTCGATTTCTGTGGTGTGCTACTTAGGTGTATTGAATCCCTGTCAGTGGGTGCCTTTTGCTAAAGCTCCATCTCTTCAATCTGCATGTTGAACCTGAACCTTATTGGTCTAATGTGGTGCCCATGGATGTGGTACTGTCCTACGATTTTTTGCTTGCTAATGACCCTTATGTTCTGGTCATCCTGGACTTGACTTTTCCACATGTATGCAGTGTCTTGTGGAAACTTGCTTGAGGTGTTCTGTTCTGAGTTGGTATTGTGTCAAAAGACCTGGAATCCAACCGCCATGGGAGTGTACACATCCTGACTTCTTTTTGCACCCCAACATCCACATCTTTTGGGCCCTAAATGCTGATATTTCTATGTCTGGGATCTGTTTCTCTGCTTCTGGTACATGATGTTTTCAGTCTGTGAGAATCCTAGGTTCTGAGCTCCTCAGGGCCTATAATTTGTGGTAGGGCAGACTCCTTAGTTGCCATCCCTTACAGCATGGAATCTGCACTGCCTTTATTGGGTATGTCAGTGGTGGGTCTGAGTCAGCTGCTGTGCCTAGTGGAATGGCGGTTTTAAGCCTGTTTGTTTGGGTGTGTTTTCCATAATCTTACAACTTTCCATTCTGCTGTTCTAATAGTGTAGATGTTTTTGATCCTTACTCTCTGTGTTAGCTCAGCATGTCTAGCTTTATTTGGATCTCCTGAGCAGGTGGTGTCTTATGTTGTCTCTATTGTGGTCCAGCTCAACTCTTGCTTGGGCCCTTTGTGTTTGGCTAACTTTTTGGACCTTTCTCCTGGCCCTTATACTCTGTTGTAAGCACCCATGTTCACCTTGGGTTGATAACTGTCTGGCAGATGGTGTTGGGTACTCTTGTGCTTTGTTGTTCCTTGCATTGTTGTAGAATCTAGTCAGGTAAGGAAGTGTTCATGGTGATTGTCCATGCTTCCTGTTGGAATGTATGGGGACATGATTCTCTTCTCTCTGGTAGTAATTGTTGTATTGTGTGTCTTCCTTGGCTTCTGGGATCTTGGGGCAGTTGTCTTTGGCTGGACTTGCACAGCACTCTGTTGCAGTCTTCCCAGTCTGGTAGCATGGCCTGGCTTCTTTATTAAGGGGCATACCATTGCTCTTCTAATTGTTGGCCACTTTCTGGCTTCTGGGCCTGGGATACCGATCCTGGCAATTGAGGATATTTTCTTTTGGCCTTTTACTTTAGTTAGTCAACTCTGCCAGGTTATGAAGGAGAAACACCGCTACAGAGAACCTGGGTGGTTGGCTCTGTGATGTTGCTCTTTGTATTGCTCCTTGATGTAACCAAAGTAGTATGGTATAATTCTAGTACCCAGAAACGAAAGATCTGTGAAATGTCTTTGCACCCTCTTAAACACTATCTGCAGCATTAAATCCTAAATCCTCTAATCAATCCTGTTTATATATCAAATGATTTCTACCAGATATAACTTTTCAACCATCCTTTCCATTTAAAGCATCATTTTTACAACGTTTGCAATCATTGGAATTTTTGCCTAAATTTATATCCTAAGTGCCAGCATTCTTCATATAAGCAACCAGTTTAGGGTCAGTTGTCCCACTCCAATCTGTTCAACTTCTTAGTTGTTAATCTTCACCTGAAGTCAGCAATATCGCAGTGCCACAGTTATAGTGTTTATAATCTATCTATCTATCTATCTATCTATCTATCTATCTATCTATCTATCTATCTATCTATCTATCTATCTATCTATCTATCTATCTATCAGTGTCATACCCCATTTAGAGGTAAGGGAACCACAGACTTTTGTTATGGTTAAGCCTTACTTGGATTGATGGTCCATCCAGCGCTGGGTCAGCAGATGATAACTGTGCTCAAGACTACTTTTTTAGGATAGGGACAAAGCTCATTCATTTTAATTGCAGGTGTATGCCAGATCCATCATCGTTGACTGGGGAGGGAAAACGTACAAGGAAAACCCCAGTGCATAGGAAGAAAGTTCATGGGGCCCAAGGGTCACATTGGGAGTTTGCGTACGTTAAACAGTAATGCCTAGCAAGTAGAAAAATGACACCCTCTTGCCTTTCTGATCTGCCTTCAATACTTTCACTGAAATAGCAGATGCACCGATGGCATAAAGATCTCCGCCAGTTGAGGGAGATCTCTAATAAAGGTCACGAGCCAAAACCTAAATGAAGCCTTGAATGAAAAAATAAGGTGTTAAGGACCAATCAAAGATGAATTTGAATGTAGAAGAAAAGACAGTGAATTACACGAAATAAGGAAAAGAAGAGTCAGAGGGAAAACGAAAGTGATGAGAGGTATGCTTGCAAACGTCTTGCTCTGTTTTGTATATCAAACCATCGTTTTTTTGTCCACTATTACATCCCATAGGGGAACCATCCCCATGGAGATCAGACCTGATCCTGCTTCAGTAGGAATAATCCATCCCAAACTATCAGGTCCCCTCTAGACGGCCAAACAAACAAGTACCAGCTTGTACAAGTATGATAAAATACACAATTTCTAGGTATTAGGTGAACAGGAAAAGGTGCGTGTTTGTATGCTTATCTTCAGGATGTAAGCATCAAAGACCAGTTTGAACTGTGCGCTCGGAGTTAGAGTGGATAATTTACTGCTTGTTAGCATTGCCGGATATCACCTTTAATTTACATCCCGAAATGTAAAATTCATATATTTCCATTCGACATTTTCCCTAGATTAGCAACGCTACTTTTTATTGTATTTACCTCTTTTTCCACTGGGAGACAGTAAATATGTCATTAATTGTTTTGTGGTAAATTTAGTTCCCTTTAATGCAAGACAGAAAGGTGAATATTTTTCCCTAGTCCATGTTGCATTTCTGAACGAAAACCATCTTACCTTGCCTTTCATCCACATATCTGAGAATGATTAAAAATAGTACTAAGTGCCCCAATGAAACTTAAAACGTCGCATCCGATCAGCTAGTGCCTGAAATAAACTTACAACTGGTCTCCAAACTAGAGATTCAAAGATACATGTCATAAGAAGGGGGCCCTTAGCGAGAAGAAGTCAGCAGCGAGAGAGGCACATTTCTGGGCATGTCTCCAATTAGCTTTTGCTCGACTGAAATAGGAACAATTGAAGTGAACAGATCAGTCAGGATCTTAAGGCTTCTAGCAGTCGGCCTATTTTTGGATGTACTTGGAACCTGGAGGCATGCGACAGACTTTTTCAGACTGAAAAGCTATGTTTGAAAACAGTCTTTTTTGATACTTTGGGATTTTTTTCACTCCAACTGAAGTTTCCACATCTCAGCAAAATCTTGTGGTCTTTTTTGTATTACTGAATTAAATGCATGTCACGGCTTTAAAAAATAGACTATAAAAAGCTACAAGAGTCATTTAAAATGATCTCCCTTTGGAGAAGATAGGCTTAGCTTAAAATTCCTTTTGATGAATATGCTACACTGCAATGAAGCAGGTCAGCGGTTCTCAACCTTCCCCAATGAATTACTACTGAGAGCCAGGGACCCACCCTTAATCAGTTTCTATGATTTCAACTGCAAACCATTACAAACACAGAATCAAGTATACATCAAACAATACACACATTCTGAAGTTTGTTATTTGAGTCACAACCAAAAACATGGGAATCTTAATTTAAATGAGGCGATTGATGCTTTTACAAAGTTGGTTTGTTTTTTGAAAGACAAAGCAGTTTGTTAAAGTCTAGCATATCATTTTGTCTTTTGTGTTCCTATTGGATGCTTTCTTTTTGTTGAGGCATACGCAGTGCCATTTCAATTGAGGCACCAATCACCCTTACTAGATTCAGTTTGCTGTGCTTGCGCTGCTTCCACAAATCAAGATAACGATACCAATTTACATTTTAGAATCCATTTTAAAATCCCTTCACATGTACAGAACAATTTAAACTTTCAATTTTGCTTTATGCATATGTACATTATTGATCTGCTAATTATATTTAATTTTCTAAAGCCTTCAAGACCCCCTGATTGGGATTCGTGGACCCCTAGGTGGTCCATCGAGCACAGATTAAGAACCACTGAAGCAGCGTATACTATGCTATGAAATGGACATAAGGCAACATGTCAGCATGTACTGCAATCGGGTACATTTATTTCTCTCAAGCCACGAAAGTGTAATGTTAAGTAGTGGATTGTTTGGTTATTCTGCAGTGGTTGATGAAGGCTGCTAATGGATTAGTGCTTTGTGGGGCAGTTGATGGCTCATGAAGAGGTAAGTTAATTTGCTGATGGATGAAAACAAAAGATTTTCAGTGGTTATTGTCTAAAGAGAGTCATTGGAAAGAGAATCTTGACTGACTGGAGGCTTCGTCTATAGTGTTTTGAGGCCTATAAGAAATGCCTTTTTGTTTTGCTAATAACTTTGGTGCTGTTTCATGAATGTACAGGACACCTTCCAAAAAGGTGCCTTTCTTATTGCCTAGATTGCGAATGGAAAGTTTCAGGGTGATCAGTCCAGCAGGGGCTGATAAAAAGGTGGGATTCCCCATAGCCAAAATCCCCAGGCATTCTCCATAGGCTTTTTTTAAGAAGCACTACTGCAAAACACTACTGAACAGATTTACAACAAGTTTGGCAAGAAGCTAAATCTTGGGCCAGAAAATGCACTTTTTGTGAGTTGCTGTAAGTCCGTCTAGTAGTCTTTAGGAAATTAAGCTAAATTTATAGATATCTGGATAGTTGGTGTCAAGATATGCTGTGACTGGCAAAGTTAAAGATTGGTTGGTGACAGCTTGAACAATATATATTGGCAGCTTTTACAAGACTGAACGATTTGGTGCCTGTGTCCTTTAAATGGATACAGAATATGCAAAGGGGCAGCGTGAGTACACGCAAACCCAAAAGGATATACGAGGGATCGCAAAGGGACTGCCCTACCATATTGGCTGGTCACAACATGGACAACATGCTGTGGCAGCAATTACAGGACTCTGGGACATGGTCCCCATTGAAATGCCTTGCAGTGAATGACAGTTTTTGAGGGTCATGAAAAGGATCACTATAAATGGTGAAACCAGATTTTACTTACAACATAAATCATTTGTTTGATGTACCATACTAATTTTAGGAATTGTGATGTGTCCTAAGGTGATTTTATCCTGTGAAAAATGCTGACCCTGTAGTAGGATTTCAGAAACCATGTTGACAGAAAACTGTTTTCTTTCATGATTTTTTTATACGTTATAGGAGGTGCTCCAGAAGCTAAAATGAGAGCATATTTTCTGTAAATTCACACTATCTTCCTCAGCTGTGTGAGAATAAAGTCTGAAATTCTGAGTAATACAGGTACTTCCAACAACAGCAGCAGCCTGTCAGTCAATTACCCCATTAGCTCACCCTTTGGCAGCCCTGGGGACCCCACCTCCCCCTGGCTTTAATCATACTGAATGTGGGGAGGCCGCACCCCGCTCCCCAGCAACCCAGGGGATTCCCACCTCCCCCGGCTTTAATCATAATGAATGCAGGGGGGGCATGCAGGCCCCCACAGTCATAGGACCAAGACCTCCCTGGAGCTTAACATGTTGATTATGGGGGGCCACAACTGATAACGCGTCCAGCCCTTATAAATTACCTGTATCTGGACACGTTGGAGGTCGGTGAACCTTTTAGCCGAGTTGGGCTCTCCTCATCCTCGAATAGTCGGGTCACTTAAATCAATGATCAATAACTGTTGTACGCGATAGCCAATACTCAATTAATAGATCGAAATAACACATTAGAATCAATAGCAGTTGGTATTTCGACGCACCATGACCTTTCAGTCATGAATAATCACACCAGTTTATTAAAAGTTAGTGAATTTATTTCCCTATATTAACAAAGCTAACACAATGTATATGATTCTCAAGACCAAATGATATATGTATACGAACATTACTAGCTGTCCATAACGGCGGAAGAAACGCAATCTACGCAAAATCTGGATTATGATACATTCAGTTATGGCAATGGAAATCACTAATATGAGTAACTGTATTTGACTAATCTCGTACATTGGTCAGCAAAACAAGATTTCAATTCAACATGGTGCATCAAGTTCATACCTCGACTAACCTCTAATTAGCATTGGCATGTGGGGTTCATGCAAAACGAATTTAGTCAACACAAATTTGAAAAACTTCTAACTTGGGGCCTATCAAAATAGCAGTTGGTACCTAAAAGGAAAAACACAATGCATAATACAATTATCCTTTCATATTTACCAAATACAATCAGCATTCAAGAAAAGTCTTCGTCCTTCAGGTACCGGTTCGATCAGCATGGGGGCAGAATTTTCAAAGGGGCAAAGTTAAGGGCAAGTTTCCTTGCAGCAGCAAGGAGAATGGGCAAAGTTACTGCATGGGCAAGACGGGACAATTTAAAGTTAAAGTCTCTAGGGTGAGAATTCTCAAAGTCTCTTTCTCTGAAATAGAGAAAAGGGCATCAAGATGTCGTCTAAGATGGTGTCTGGCATTTGGCTTCAAAGATGGCATCAAGGAAAAAATGGCTGACTTCTCTTTGTCCGGTAGGTTTAAGTAAGAAACATTCCAGATTCTGCAGGGTCTTCCATTGGAGGGTTCATAAGGTGGCTTCAAATTGACCAATGAAAAATGTCTTTCTACTAGTACTCATTTATGCATACATTGTCCTTGGAGCCTTGGAACACAAGTTGCAACATGGCTTGCCAATTATTTTGGTATCTGTACCTTCATTGTCCGCACCTGCAGAGACTGACCTTGCTTCAAAGGGGATGAAACTGGCCTAGTACGAGACCTTGGAGATAAGTGTATTAGTCATCTCTACTGGAAAATTACAACTTTAAGCAAGAATATATGGTACATTAGTTCAAGGAAAAGCCACGCAGTTAGAATTTGAGACCAGGCAACTAGGCCAAAGCCCCTACTAAATTTAAGCTAAGCACAAACAGTTTCAATAAGAAATCATGGCACACATTTGCAATTATGACGGATTACTACAATTTTTCAATTATTCATGATTAATAAAGCACGTTTATAACATTGGCGAACTACTCCGAGGGCAGAATTTCCCATGTACATTATTTTCTTTACTAAAATCACACTACATTATACGATTTTGGTTACACGATATATGAATATATGTAGGACCCTCTTTTTCTGCGTCATCACAACTCTGGGGCTTTATTCATAATGAATGCGGGAGGGATCGTGAGGTCAATGCCCAGGGGACTGTCACCTCTAAGGGGCTGAATTTCAAGAAGGAAGGGGGTCTGCCACTGACCCCAGGGACAACCACATCCTCAGGACTACTTCACATTGGAGCTGGGTTGCGATGCCCCACCCTTAAGGAGCCAATGATGGCCCTGAGCACTTCTACATCACATGGCCAACTTCTGCTATGTCCGGGGGTACCCACCCCCGGGACATACCTGTTTGCTTTTGCTTGGTGGGAGCTGACAGCTCCCACCAAGCAAAAGCAAACAAGCTCCATGTTGTGGAAGCGGGAGCTGTCAAACAGCTCCTGCTTACTGAAGGTGGAATTTTCTTCTGCTTCCCTGCACGCAAATATGTGTGCAGGGAAACAGAGGCAAACTTTACCCTCACAAACAGGGAGCTGCTATTTCAGGCAGTTCCCTGTTTGCAGGAGCAATTTTTGCTCCTGCAGGAGTCATGAGCTGGCTAGGACCGCTGGGGCATTCCTGCTGCTACCCCTGCGGTCCTGTAGCTTTAAAAAAAAAAAAAGAAAAGACGAAGTCTCTTCTGACCTACTGGTAAAGCTATTGGACTGTCACTCGGTAGATTGAAGGTTCAAATCCTGCTATCTCATGCAGTGTGCCTGTTTATTCACTAGTGTTTTGAATGTTAAACATTCTTAGTGATTACATTTTTAAGTCTTTTTCAGCAAAAATATTTGGATTGAATGTCAAAGTTATGTCTGGACGCTGCACACTAACAAGTCGTATATGGTCCAATGGTTAAGGTCTCTGATTGAGGGTTCTAGCCTTAGGGCCTAAGAATGAGTTTGGTGGTCCCACTGCTGGACCACCAAACTCACGAGGAGGACACAACAACCATGGCAGTGGTGTTCTCCCCCGAGCATATTACAATGTTCCCGTCGGGCTGACAGAGGGAACATTGTAGTATGTGGCCCTCTCTGGGCTGTCCAACTGGAACAGTGCTACAATATTGGTCTCCACTCCCTTAAGGGAGCCAAGGTCAATACCATTGGACACAGCACCCTCAGAATGCTCACTGTCTACAAAGGCCAACCCAAAAGGGTTGTAATATGGTGGTCGGACTGCCACAGTTGCAGCGGTCTGATCGCCAGCCTCGTAATTAGGCCCTAAGTGTGTCTCTGGTCGTTTGCCTAATTTAATTTCTTTTCAACCTCAAACCCTTTAAGGTATATACTGAAAAGAGATCTCACTCTTTTTACTTGACAATTAAATTTTTCTTTTTAATTTGTCCTAAAAATATATAATTGTAACTATATCATTAATTTAAGTATAAAAAACTCTCTGGGTGGTTAAAGGGAGTTGGCTGCAAGGCCTGGCCATGGGTCAGGCCTTGCGGACAACCCCTGCGGCGCTTGGCTGAAGGCATTGGGCTGCGCGGGTTGGGTGGTCATCGGGGTTGGCTGTTTTTAACCCCAGCTGCCATGGCCAAAGGCCGTGCACGGCACAGGGTTGGGTGGGGGTAGGTGTTGGCAGGCCAGGCACAGCTGTCAACCTCTACTGTGCATGGCCAGAGGCCGTGCACAGCGGTGGATGGATAAACATATAGTAATCAAAATTACTTATCTTTAAAAATACCATAGAAATTCACTGAAATAACCAAAGGGTACAGGGACATTATAGTTAGGAAATGGAACTAATAAAACCTTAGAAATTTGCTTAAAAAAACTAAAGTTGCAGAGATGTTATAGTTAGGTTCTCAATTTACTTTCACAAACCAGAGAATTCAGCAGTTATAGTTAGAGTTATTTCAAGTAACTATAAGTCACGTCCTAAAGTAACTGTTACTGTGCCGTCACCATGCACTGGTATTTACCCCACAAATTACAGCATTCATGACATCTTTGATAACATCACTGATAATGTAAAATCTGCATTAAACTAATTGATCAGATAACTGTGCCTGTTGGAGGCACGAGTTATAGTTACCTTGTGCCGGTGTTATAGTTACTTGCTATAAGTCAAATGTAATATCCTATCTCCATGTCAACCAACATTGTGGAAAATATATTTATGTAGTGGGATTAAATTTACTATTCTAACTCCAGTCCGAGAAACATCAGGGAACATACATATACTTAAGAGAACCCAATTTACTATTTTGACTTCAGTCCAAGAAACAACAAGGAAAATGCTTATCTTTACGGATGGGGTTGTAACTCCAGCCCAGTAAACATTGGTAAATGCTGATATTTTTGTGGTGTCAGACTTAATATTTTAACTTCAATCAAGAAAACATTGGATAAAGTGCATGTATTTTTTTGAAGGGTAGGGCTGTAGATTTACTACCCTAAAACCACCCCAACCAAACATTGTGGAAAGTGCACGAGAACTGCCTACAATAATTTAACATCTACTACACAATCAAAAATAATTAATAAATTTATGTTTTTAAGGCAGCTGTTATTAATTATTTCTAATATATATCTACCCCAAATAAAACACACTGCTCAAAATGAACAAACAATTAAATACATTTCTAATAATTACACATGTAAATAAGTATATACAACACTAAAAGTTAACATATTAATACATTAGCGTCAAATATTATAGACTCCTTCAATAAACCCAACAAAACAAAACAAAAAAGATTCATAATTTAACAGAAACATGTAAATAAATGTTTGCCATTTGTTTTAAGCAAATGCATAATTCATGATTATCAAATGCCTTAAATTGATATATATTTTAATTAACCTGCTACCCACTGAATCATCCAATTTATCTCACAACATGAAAAAAACAAAAATAAACATATAAACAAATACATAGAACTGTAACAAAGTTACATAATTAAGACCTTAATTGATTTACAATAATTATTATACACTTCCTAACCCCACTATGCCATGCATTCAATGAAATGAAAACAAATTAATTTAATAATGATTAAACAGGTAAAGAAATAGCTATGTAAAAAAATGAATAAATAACACATTGATCGATTAACATTAATTAATATATACCTATATAGTTTTGAGAAACTACCCACAAACTCCCTGAATACCCAACAACCCATAAAAACATTGACAGTTACTGTAAAATAAAAAATATATTACAGTAAAACATATTTTATTGTATTGTATATTGTAGCACACAACAAAACTAGACTTACTTTTGATACTTTTGCCCACAATATTTTTCAAGTCACAACATTTTGACCACATAATTGTGCTTAGATAATATTTTGGAGTCAACGTGTTTCGGCCAACAATGAGGTCCGTATCATTCAGAGGCCTTCCTTAGGACCATGGCACTTGACCTAGCTCATGAGCGGTATGCAAAGAGTAAGGGACAGTGAAACATGAACAATTAATTATTCTTCCTGTTACTTTACATGTAGCACTAAGGATGTGGGAATAAGAGACATTTATCCAATATCTTTTCTAATACAATTATCTGGGTGACTCACTAGGTGGTTTTAATAGCAAATACCGGATCTCACATAATGCTCTATGTAAATTATATAAGACCCCCAATTTTGGTTGAGCCCACTCAAGAAAAGATATACCTGGAATGTGAAGAGTTCCCTATGATTAAGCTTGTCACCAAAAGTAGGTGAGCGTTATTTTGTTATAATAATAGCTCCGTAGCAAGTCTCACCATAAGTTTTGTTTCTGGTTTGCAATACCTTTTGTTAATGATATGTCTGTGGGAGGATGTACGAGCGATCCTCTTTTCCTCACTCACCTCATTTTGTGGATGAGACTACTGAGCAGTGAATAGCTGTGGATGTATTAATTTTATTATCAAATATTAAAGGAAAAAAATAGATTCTTATTACCTGTACAATTTCTTGGTTTCTTGTGAAGCTGAAATTTGGGCCCATTTCCGAAACTGTTTAGCTATGTATTTTTATAAATATGGCAGAATAATTAAGAGCAACTAACAAAGACAAAATTATTTTGTCCATCTTAACTACTCCTTCTCTTCTGGGTGTGGGTTATGTTAATATCATACTAACGCTATCACAGTTTGAAGACTCAGCATCAGTAAAAGGAATCAAATTGACATTAACCTCCATAGGGCTATAGTGGAAAAATATCTAATTGTCAATGGAGCCCACAGAGGGCAGATTGTCACAAATGAACCCCATAATTTCTTAGACTATTTAGCTTTTTGCAAAGACTGGTCCTTCATATCAAGGAAATGCACAAAACAATTCTCATATAAACACTGTGAAATGACAATCTGATATGATGTAATTCAAAATACAAATGCATTTATTGCTGAGAGGTCATAGGGGGCCCTGGCTCCTTTCTCAACCCATCTGCAAATGTAGCACACTACTGGTTGGGGGATGAAGTTCTCTTGGATGATGAGGGTCAGTGGGGGACAATTAGCCCTCTTGTTACCACCAGTAAGTACCACACAGCTGGATTGCTGATTTGCTGAGAGCTCGTCAGAGGCTTCTCCTCCTTTCTCAACCAGTCTGCAAATGCACCACCTGGTGAACTACTGGTTGGGGAATAAAGTCCCCTTTGCTGCTGAGGGTTGTTCTGAGCCAGTAAGTTCCACACAGCGGTATTGCTGAAAGCTTGGCAGAGACCCACCCCCTTTCTCCACCGCTCTGCAAACACACCTACTGGTGCACTACTGGTTGGGAGGGGAAGTCCCCTTGGATGCTGAGGGTCAGTACGGGACAAGAACCCCTCCTGTTAACACCAGTAGGTCCCACACAGCTGGCCTGCTGAGATCTCTTCAAAGGCCCTGCTCCTTTTCTCAACCAGCCTGCAAACACGCCTTGTGGTGCACTGATGGTTGGGGTATGAGGTCCCCTTGGATACTGAGGGTCAGTGAAGGACAAGAACCCCTGTCTCATACAGTGGTATTGCTAAGAGCTCTTTTGAGGCCCTGCCCACTTTCTCCACCACTCTGCAAATGCATCTCCTGGCACACTACTCGTTAGGGGATGAAGTCCCCTTTGATACTGAGGGTTGGTGGGGGTCAAGAACCTTTCTTGTTAACACCAGTAAGACCCACACAGAGGTATTGCTGAGATCTCCTTGGAGGCACGCCCCCTTTTTTAACTACAATGCAAACGTGCCTCCTGGAGCACTACTAGATGGGGGATGGAGTCCTCTTGGATGCTGTGGATCGGTGGGGGACGGTGATCCCTCTTGTTACCACCAGTAAGTCCCAAACAGCTGGATTGCTGAGAGCTCCTCAGAGGCACCACCCCCTTTCTTAACTAGCCTGCAAATGCACCTCCTGACGCACCAATGCTTGTGGGATGAAGTCCCCTTGGATGCTGAAGGTCAGTGGGGGACAAGAACCCCTCCTGTTACCACCAGTAAGCCCCATTCAGCAGTATTGCTGAGAGCTCCTCGAAGGACCCGCCCCGTTCTCAACTACTCTGTAAACCTATCTCCTGGTGCACTGCTGGTTGGGGAATGAAGTCCCCTTGGATGCTGAGGGTCCATAGGAGACAAGAACCCCTCCTGTTAACACCAGTAGGTCCCACACAGCTGGATTGCTGAGAGATCCTCAGAGGTCCGCTCCCTTTCTCAACCAGTCTGCAAATGTGCCACCTGATGCACTACTGGTTGGGGGATGAAATTCCCTTGGCTGCTGAGGGTAGTTGGGGGCCAAGTACTCCTCCTGTTACCACCATTAAGCCCCACACAGTGGTACTGCACAGAGCTCGACAGAGAATCCACACCCTTTCTCCACCACTCTGCAAATGCACCTCCTGGCGCACCACTGGCTGGGGGATGAAGTCTCCTTTGATGCTGGGGGTTGTTGGGGGCCAAGAACCCCTCCTGTTACCACCAGTAAGTCGCACACAGCAGTTTTGCTGAAAACTCCTTTGAGACCCACTCCATTTCTCAACCACTCTGCAAACGCACCTCCTGGCACACTACTGCTTAGGTGATGATGTCCCCTTGGATGCTGAGGGTTGGTCAGGGACAAAACCCCCTCCTGTTACTACCAGTAAGTCCCAAATAGCTGGATTGCTGAGAGCTCCTTGGAGGTCCCTCCCCTATTCTCAGCCAGCCTTCAAATGCACCTCCTAGCACTCAACTGGTTGGGGGTGAAGTTCCCTTGGCTGCTGAGAGTCTCTGGGCTCAAGAACCCCCGCTGTTACCACCAGTAAGTCCCACACAGCGGTATTGCTGACAGCGCATCAAAGACCCAGCCCCTTTCTCTTCGACTCTGCAAAACGAACTTCTTGGCACACTACTCAATGGGGGATGAAGTCTAGGGGTAAACTCGGCTTCACTGCAGTTGGAGGAGTTTTTGCTGAACTCTGCTCTGATATCAGAGTGCGGAGTGGCAAAACTCCACAAACTCCACCAGCAGAGCAGAGTTTACCGTTCACCTCTAAGCCCCAAAATGGATGGGTAAGTGCCAGTTTGTCTGGACAAGTCCCTAAGAGGTATCACGGCACCCACCTGAAAGCAGTCACCCAGCATCACCGACCCAACCTGCATCCATGGGTCCAATTGTCCTGCTGTCCTGGGGGTCGCCATGGGGGAGGCCCACCAATGGCAGCTCAGGGCATAAGGTGTCACTGGGCTACTACGTCTTAGACTGCACTGCCAGCAAGACAGGGTTTTGCATAGTAGAAGTCCCAGGCAGGGGATCTGTATTGCGGGTTGCAGTAGTTTAACCAGGATTGGTCCTCAATTGGATTTAGTTCCCACCAGTCCAAGTTCTGCTAGGCCCGCTCCGCTCCATCTAGCCACTTTGTGATCCATTGAAGCTTGGTTGCTGAAAAATATAATTCATAATTTGGTACCCCTAGCCCACCCTCCAGTAAGTGGTGGCAGTGGGTAGACAATTAAGGAGCACACTGAGTTTCTGAAACCAGGCCACAGGAACCCTCACTGTGAGATTTACAAAGAAATAAAGAAGTAGTGGGAATATAATCATTTTATAACCAAGTGCTATGCCTGTAATCATATGTAGCTTGAGAGAGTCCAAAAGGAGACCCAGGACTTAAGAGACCTGAGGGCCTTTCCCAGGTTTTCCTCCCTGAGGTTCTCCAAGTCGTTAAAGATCTGGATGCCCATGTACTTGAAGGTGCGGGGAGCCCAGGGTATATCAGAGGGGCAAGAAGTGGGGCGAAACGTTTCGTCAACCACTGGGAACAAACATTTCTTGCTCTAGTGTACTCGGAGACCCGGCTGAAGGCTGAATTCTTCAAGAAGCTCCAGTACCTGGGGTATCTCTTTCACCATTCCAAAGATAAATAAGTAGATCTGCAGCGTACAATGAGATGGCATGAGCTAAACCATCCAGCTCGATGTCTCAGTCCATGCCCTCAGTCCAGAACCTCTCCCCCAGTGATTCAATGACTATGACGAACAACAAAGAGTGATGGGGACATCACTTCTTGATGCCCCTAAATATTTTGTAAGCCTCTGAGATTGCTCGTCCCATCCTGACCCTCACCTTCAGGAGGGTGTAGAGCAGTCGCGCCCATCTCGCCCAACTAACACCCAGTCCCATTCAAAGCTTGGTGGCCTTCAAGACGTCTCACAGCACCGCATCATAGGCCTTCTCAAGGTTCACCAACACAATCCCCGCTAGGTTTTGGTCAGCCATGGGCGTAGAGGATTGAGTGAAGTCTATGAAGTTTGAGCGAGGTATGGTGAGACAGTATAAACTCGTTTTGATTTACATTAATCAGGGCCTGCATGTGGGGTAAATACAGAGTGGCCCTCACTTTGTTAAATATCTTAAAGTCAGAATTCAGCATGGAAAGAGGTCGAAAGTCTGAGAGTGTTATGTCACATTAATTAATTAAGGATTTAGGCAGGGGGATGACCAAGGCTTCCCTTGTTGTGGCTGGGAGAATTCCCTTCTAGTAGGCCTCCGTATATATTTCTGCCAGCTTCGCCACTTGCGAATACCATGTAGAACGCTGAGGGGAATCCATACGCTTCTGGCATCTTACCTGACGTAATGGACGTAATGCCACTACAGACTTCCAGCTCCATCCTCGGGATGCACAATGACTTCTGCTCCTCCATGATGAGGCCCTGAAGGGGCAGGTAGTCTAAGAAGGCGTCAAACGTTGTAAGGAGTTCTGCCTCTGGTAAGAGGAAAAGGGAGACATAATCTTGGAACATCTCATTGATATCTTTTGGGGAAGAAAAGAGCAGCCCTATTCTATGCCATTAGATGGGTGACAGGGGTCCCCCTGCTCATAGGGCAGATTAACCGGGGGAGGAGTTTCCCCAGTTTCCATTCCTCCTCATGTGCCCGACTCATGTACATTTTATAATCATGGCATCTTAGATGCTCCAGGGCTACATTATATAGTTCTCATGACTCAAACATCTGTGGGAGTGTCCCTGGGGTCGCACCTTGCTCATTATCCTTTGCATGGAGTTCGTCCTCCAACTTCAGGCGGTCCCATTCCATCTCATGTCAAATACTTACCGACTTCCCCAAACAGTGTACTCTCACTACCACCTTAAAGACCTCCCATTCCAGGCCTCAACTAGGCGCCTCCCCTGGGTTAGAGGCAAAAAGTCTGCTACCCGGTCTGCTAGTGTGTCCCTAAAGCCTGCATCCTCAAGGGCTGCTTAATGCAGTCACCATGATGGTATGAGTGTACGTTTGTCTGTCGGTTGCAGTCTGAAGGATTGGGCTGTGGTCTTACAGGGTACAGCCCAGGCACTCTGGGTGCATTATACAGCTTCTAAGGCACTTAGGCCCAGATTTATAAATTTTACTGCAAAACTGTACAAACGCAGTTTTGCAGCAAAAAGTATAGCGCCGGCTTGCACCATTCCACAGCACCAGCCGGGCATCATATTAAAGGAATGGTGAAAGCCGGCACTAAACTTGGGCTAGCGTCTTAGACAAAGACGCTAGCTGAGTGGGGGAGGTGGTAGGGAAGGAGGGGGTTGGGCATCAAAAAATTACCCTAGCCTGGTTAGAGGCAAAAGAATGCCTCTAACTAGACTAGTGCCCTTTCCTGGCGCACAACCACTAAAAACATGACTCCTGTCTTAGGTAAGACAGGAGTCATGCCCACCACCCCAATGGCCAGCACAAGGGACAAGTGTCCCCTGGGAATGGCCATTGCACCCTGTGCCATGCAGGAGGCTCCAAGTTAGGGCCCCTGATGGCACTTTAAATTTGTTTTAAAAAATACTTACCTATACTTACCCTACTCACCTGGGACGGGGTCCCCTATCCTCAGGTGTCCCTCTGGTGTGGGTAGGGGTGTTCCTGGGGCTTGGGGAGGGCACCTGTGGACCTATTCCATGGTGTTTAACCATGGAAATTGATCCACAGGTCCCCTAACACCTGGTCTGCCCAGGCATTAAATATTGGTGCAAAGCAAGCTTTGCACCATTACTTAGCCCCTCCTCCCACCCTTGCGTCATTTTAGCATGGGGGATAAATATGGGGCTAGCACCATTTTTTAGATGGGAATGCCTACCTTGCTTCTCACTGATGCAAAGTAGGTGCATGCATTCAAAAAAATGATGTAATCTCCTATATTTTGACGCTATACATGTCTAACGTCAAAATTTAAATATGGAGTTTGGTTTGCTCCGAATTTGCGTAAAAAAATTATGCAAATTCGGCGCAATCGAAGTATAAATATGGGCTTTAGTGCACACAAAGCGGTCAATCCTAGTATAGACCTGTTATAAGCCTGAGTAAAAGGAGTAGTCGCTTTCTGTTGGGGGTTGGGAGCACCAGCGGTTCTCCATGTCCCAGTGTGTAACCCAGTTGGTCTGGCTGGCGGCTGCCTTACGGGTCGCAGCCTCCAGCAGTGAAGGAGTAGAGCAGTCCAAAGTTTTGTCAAGTACACAATTAAAGTTGTCTCCAGTAAGGTGCGGTCCCCCTGTTAGTTGATTCAGCCGTGATGACACGGTATGGAAGGACAAGGGCTGGTCCTAGTTTGGTGCAATCACACTACCCAATACTAGTGGTGTGCCACCCTTCCACCAAGACATAGCAGCCCTTCTTGTCTGTGTCAATTGTTAAGGCTTCGCAGAAGACCCCCGCCCACACCCAGAGTAACAGCCCCCTCACAAAGGCTGAATAAGTGGTGGCATGAAGTTGACCCACCATCGTTGTTGGAGGCAGTCAACCTCAGTGAGTGTGAGGTGTGACTCTTGAAGTAAAACAATATGCAACTCGCCTTTTAAGATATGTCAGACTTTTATGCTTCTTGGCTGCCAAACCAAAACCATGTGTGTTACATCTTGACAGTTTGTATGTGTAAGGTATGTTGGCCATGTAACATGTAGCATAGCAACCAAGCAAGATACATTTTCCCAGCCAGCTTCCTTGACCCAGCAGCCCGCCACATAGTACTTTCATTCCCAGGACAGCATTGGACAACATTAAAAAGCAAATGCCCAAACTCCCTAACCCCAGAGAAGTCCAGGCAAGAAATTGCACTCTATAACTATAAAACTGTATATATCTGTTGCCTATACTTCTCCTGAACAATATTCTTTATTGTTGTTTATTTTGTAGGCTTATCATGGTCACGTCTGCCTTCCTTTCTACTTACCCAATTTATACCTATGGGTAGTAAGAGTTGCATCAACAAGCCATATTGATGCACCAGAACTCTACTCTTTGACATGCTTGATATTTGGTATAGATTTTGCTTTGGTAGGTTTTTTACATATGGACTAACCCCTTTCTGTGTACTCTATAGGTTGGGCCGTTCTTGGGACTTTCTTCATCGGTCACTAATTCTGAAGCTTTCTCTATAGAGTACATTTCATATTTTCTGTATTTGGCTCACATATTTTTGTATGGAGTATTCACGGTATTTCACGCAATTACTATTACAAACACCGACCTTCCTACTCTTCTATTTTGGGTCTATTGTGGACATACACCATTTTTCCCCATCATCACTAGTTCTTTTCGTGGTTTCTTCTTCTTTTCTCTGGTCCTGTTTCATATTTTTCAATTTTTCTGTGTCTGCTTGTACACGGTTTTAACAGTAGCGTTTATATATTTGGAATGATGGAAAAATTCCTTGTTTTGTTTTTTCCTTTTCTGTATACATACGTTACAGCCTTGAAAAAGTCATGTTGGCGAAACACGTGTTGGCTTTTTTTTCTCTGGATATATGATGGACACTACCATGGCTATTGTTCCTTGTGACATATGATGGATATTGCTTTATGGAACACCTTTGGATGAACAATAAACGTGTCTCTACACCATTTTTTGCATTGGATTCATCAGTGGTATACATCATAACGTATTGGATACATTTGGTGTGCCCTGGTGTCTGTTTCTGAACTTTTGTTACCCTTAAGGTACGGGAGCGTATGTGGCCCAAGGGTAGGTCACTGTTAAATTTATTATAACTATCACAGAAAAGAAGTTATAAAACTTGAGTTTCTGTCAAGTCAAAATCCAGCCTTCCAGCAGCCCTTCTTTAATTGGTCAGCCTCTGTTATGCTGAGCCAAGATGTCTTAATGAGGTGTGAAGTGGCCTGCATAGAGACAAATGGTGGGTGGTGATCTGCAAGCTGTAGAGCAAAAGTCAGGAAGGGTGCTGGGTAGCCAAACTATTTTTCAAAAGTGGCAATGATAGTTAGGACAGGACATAGGCTCCCACCTACATCTTGCTATCCCAGCCATATGGGAGCCCCAGTAATTAGATTAGAGAGGGTCTGCAAGGGGAGTGTTAATGAAACTTTGCCACACCAGTGGGATACCAAGGCCAGAGCTTAACCTTCAGGAGAGAGTTTCTCCATTTTGGATTTTGAAAGATTATTACTTTCTGGGAGAAGAAGATGCCACACTTTGGAACGCATTGTCATACCTCTGGGTGTCACCCTGCACCTCATAGGTCAGGGGTGCCCCCTCGCTTGGCACCCAAGAATGCTATATAAAGTTGGGAGAGTTGCCCTCCTGACTCACAAGAAAAAGAAGAAGAAAGTCTACCCTGCTGGACCCTTGGAGTGCCAAAAAGAGGACAGCACTCTTAAGGATTGCACCGGCTGCGCACTTTGAGAGTCACATGTCACAACTCCTGCCACAAAAGCCCAGCTGTACATCATCCAGTGGACTTTCAAGGATTTGGTCAGGTGCATTGTGGTAATTATAGTCCCAAAGTCCCAAGGAGCAACTCAGAGATTCTGGAACCTTGGAGTGGTGTTGTGGACCCTCATAGACTCAAAATAAATGTAAGGAGAAGAAGGACCGCCCTGTTGGACCCTTGGACTGCATAAGAAAGGACTACACTCATAAGGACTGCACCTGCTGCACTCTCAAAACTTCACTACAAAAGGACTTTGCCTGTCTTAATGGATAAGGGGTGGTCTCCATGATCAGCAACAGGTAGAAAAGTGCTTGAAGGGCTAAATGCAACACCAACAACAAGAACAACTTCAGCTGACAAGCTTCAACTGTAGTTTACTTGGATAGACCAGGCAAATTGTGGGAGTTTGCAATCCCAGACCCCAACAGGCAAACCAGAGCATCTGAACCCTTGGCTGGTGCTGTAAACCACATTCCTGCATCAAGAAACACTTCTGGAAGTAAGTGTAAAAGTGTTACATTGTGGGCGGTCTGGACTCTTGACTTTGTCCCAGTCCAGTGTGTCCTTTTTCTTTTTTTTTTTTAGCCCTTTGAGTGCTATTGGCTTCTAAGCGCTAGTCTTACTTTAAATCTTTAAAAATCCATATCTCTGGTTCCCCACTAAGGATTTTGTTCGTTTTGGTGTCACTTTACTCATAAAAAGATTTGCTTTTTTAAATAAATTGTTGTTGAATTTTTATTGTATGTTGTGTCTTATTCATTTAATGTATTGGTGTTTTAAATGCTTTACACACCTATCTCCTAAGTTAAGCCTACCTGCTCGTTGCCAGCTACAAGGGTTGAGCAGGGGATTTTTTTTTTAGACCTTCACTGAACCTCATATTGTAATTGTGGCCTTATTACTAGTGGTGGGTAGCTACCAGCCTTTCCTGATAAAGCACTTTCCAACACCACCCAAACCATACTATTCAAGAAGGTAGCAACATAAGGCATCACCATTGGAATGGGGATACCGGGGGAGGCAGAAACAAGTTAACAATTACGCCTCCAGTGGCCGTGCCCCCCAGGCACTGCAGATGAATCCCATGTGATGGGCGATGTACGCTGGGAGGGGGAAGCGGTTTAAACAATGTCTTCTGCACTTCTGGAAGCCACTTTAAGGAGCTCATCGTCCTCAAGGTGCAGTGTGTCTGAGTCTGAGTCTGAGTCAGAGGCATCTTCCTGGTGCTCCAAACTGATGCTGTTCCCCAGGTCAGAGGCCACAGCCTCAGTGAGCAATACCATGGCCTGCAGTGCTGCTGCTCTATCCATTTCTGATTGTGTTAGGGTGGGCTTTGTCAGTGTTCCTGCTTGCGAACCTCCCTGTGACCTACATCGCATCCTGCAACACAGGCGTGCCTCTCCTGCATTGATTCGAGGTCCGTCTGTGCCAGACCAATATGTTTCTAGCCATGACCAAGCCTCATCTCGGTCCTGGCAAAAGTGTAATTCACCATACAACATAATCTTTAACTGGGCAGGAAAAATAAGTGTGTATTGAATCCCCCTTCCCGATGCATACATTTCACCTGTAAGAAGGAGGCCCCCTTGGCCTGCACCGCAGCTGTGAAGTTCAGAAACCGAGTGACCTGGCCATTCCCCACCCGGAATGGACCCACCCCTTCTGCAACAACAAGGCCCTATCCCTGTAGTGTAATAATTTGGCAACCACAGGTCCGGAAAGGTGCCCCAGGGCCAGCGGTCAAGTGGGGACTTGGTGTGCTCTCTAAAGAGAAAAGAAAGGCATGAGCTGGGATGGGGCCAGCAGTGTCCGCAGTCAAGGTCCCAGGTAGGGCACCCTGTCTGGCCCTTCAGTCCCCTCTTGGAGACCTGCTATGCCCACATTGTTGAGATGACTATGGTGCTCCCCATAGGCCATGTGGGAATTTCTCCCTTAATCCTATGAGGGAGGAAGGCAGCCTGTGACCCGACTGGGGATGGCATGGGCCTCACTGCTGCTGCGGCCACCAGAGCCAGCTGCTGGATGTGTATTGCTGACTTCCCTCACCAGGACTGAGGACAGGGGGCCTGGGCAATAGCAGCAATGACCAGGGGATGGCCTAGAGGTGAGGTGATTCCTCTCTGGACTCAGGAACCGGTACCCGTTGTATACCGAAGTGGGCATACACACGTGGCCTTGATCTCCGGAACTGAACAGGACTCCTCAGTGGCATTCTCCAAGGGTGAGTATCAGCCTTGTAGCTGACTGTGGAAGAAGTGTAGGGAAGACATTATGCATGCATCAGGGCCGCCCAGTCGAGGTAGGCTGCTCTGGAGGGCCTTCCTTGAGCCCTGAATCCCTGAAAATGCATGCTGCTCCATACACTGGGCCCTCCTCCTGGACTGAGACTCCTACATACTGGCCCCTAGCACTTTGGCACACTGAAGCCCTACATGCAGTGAAGTGGACTGGCCCACAAAGTTACCAGGAACTCTTGGCCTAAGGCATGACTCCTAAAGTGGTCCCTCCTCAGTGGGGTGCCCCATAATGAAAGGCCTTACCTGCTCAGGGGTAGCCAACATTGGTGGCAAGAGGCTACCTCCAGTGCCAAGCTTGCGGGGGTGGATGTCTCACAGAAGGGCTTGTTGACCACATAGGTGCCCACAATCATTCCTTCTTCCCTCTGGTATCACTTGGAAGTGAGAAGCCGGCACCCTTGGAGCTTGAGAGATGCACAAGGTAGCCCCCGTGCTGACTGAGAGTCATGGTGGGCAGCTGACAAGGAGTTGCTGGACCAGTGACTCTGACTGGGCAGGGGCCCTCACACCAAACTGCAGTGGCTGGCAAAGAATACTCTGTGCTCCACAGAGGAGTGGGGAGGACACACTAGCATACTGGCCATTCCTGTTGGTGCCACCTGCATTGTGACTAACATATTGGGGTCCCCCGGCCTGATGTGATGGGGCAGGCATGAAGAAGGGCAGCATGGAGTACCCTCTTGAAGACACTGCTCAGTGGGCCCTCCCTCCTTTGATTGCCTACCTCTCCTTCCCACCCTTCTTCTCACCTGATAGCCACATGTACATTTGAGGAAGGTTCTTCATCTACAATATTTCTATTGTGGAAGGGGGATGCGGAGCAACATTATCATGGGGCCCACTGAGGTTGCAAATATCCTCACAATGTGACCCAGACCCTGTGAAATCAACTAGCTACTGGGCACACTGGGAAAGGCGCCAAGAGCCTTCACATAGGTGAGGAGAGCCCCTAATGGCAGAAATCAGACATGCTACATGGAAAGGTGCATCGCTGTGGAGACTGGTGCTGAGTGCAGCCATGGATAAGCCAAAGGCTGAGCAACAAGAATTGAGCTTAGCACAATGTGCACGACCCACCAGTGAGTATGTCCGACTAGGAGGTGCCCCCGGATCCCGCACCCCAAGTTCTGCAAATCACCCTAGATAAGATATTGGGGGTTATTGAGGACTCCAAGACAACACTCCAGAGTGAAAAAGGGGAGGTATCTGTCGAGCTGGGCCTGCTTTGTGCAGACCACTAGAAATTTCACAGACAGGGTCAAAGACACTGAAACCTCCCTGGCCAACCTACTCCCCTCGCACCAAGTCATGAAGACCTAGCTCACCCACCCAAAGAGACAACCAATGTTCTTGAGGTCATATGAGTCCAAGACCTGTCCTTCTTATAAGCAATCTCTTCCGGTGTCAGCTATTGTCATCAGCATAGAGTGACCAGTGTTCTCTTGAAATTCATCAGTGGATGCCTCATTGAATGTACAAGCCACAATTGCACAATAATGTGCCACGTAATAAGCATATCTGTTGCCAACAGTGTCATAACCACTGTCACTCCTATGTGCAGCATACTTAACAATTGCAGTTTCAGTTGGAAGCTATAAAACTTCCATCAGTTGTCTCATTTGCTTGCTGTTTCTGATTGCAGAGTACATGGGTTCAAAATGTGGCATCTTTTCAATGTGACATTACTAATATTCTTTGTTCTTATTTAGTGACTCTGGGATTCATCATGTATTGGTTTTTGATAGGGGTGGGCAAAGAATTCTGCTCCACTGGTGGAGTTCACAGAGTGACAGCGTCCACAAAGTGATGCCGTGCAGAGTTTTTTCTCTTGTGCGGCCCGCCAACGTTAAGCTTAGCATGGCTGAGTTGTTTCAGCACTTCACAGAATTTCCACTTAGCGGAACTACGCGAGCTCCGCCCAGGACTAGTTTTGATTCTGGGAAGCAAAACCTCAACCGAGTGAGGGACTACAATGGTTAAAGGATGTCCTACCACTATGCTTTCACATCTTTCTAGGTTGTATTACCAGCTGCAACTGATTTAAGACAACCAGGCAATGCAGAGGCTACAGGATCAGGTGTGATTTAGAAATAAGCCACTGGCTTTTTGGCATCTCCTTGTTTTTGTGTAAGCATGGAGAGAGCGCAGTCCTCCTTCTCACTGCAAAACAGAGTAAATTCTTTTGAATAATCAGGCATTCCCAGAGCTGGGGCACAACAGAGATTTTCTCTCATTTGTAGGAAAGCTTTCATGAATTTGTTGTCTCATGGAAGCTGATCTGGTACATCTCTGTGAGCCAGCCTCAGCAAAGGCAAGTTGGGTACCCACTTTCTACAGTAGCCAACCATTCCCAACAACATTCTAAATTCTCTCTGTGTGTTTTGTCAAATACATTCGCAATATAGCTTCCACTCGATCTCTTTAAAGTTTTCTCATTCTCTGTTCAGTGATGTGTCCCAAATATTGGACTGTTCTTTGGCAATACTGCAACCTTTTAGCTACTAATAGGTCATCAATGTACTGGACAAGAACAAGAACTGAGTTGCAAGGCATGATCAATGTTTCCAGATTCTTCTTTAGAATCTGATTAAAAATAGAAGGGCTCTCAGTATGGCCTTGTGGGACACAACACCATGCCAATACTTTCTCTTGAAACACAAAGGAGAATAGAAACTGGCTATCCTCGTGTAATTGAATCAAGAAGAAAGGTTAAAAAAGATCAACAACTATAAACTATTCACCTGCGTACAGAATTTGATAAAGTATGGTCGCTGGATTGGGTACCATAGGACAATAAGGGATTATGATCTCATTAACATTTCTCAAGTTCTGTACTATCCTATGCTTTCCATTAGGTGTCCGTAATCGCATAATCGGTGAGTTGGATGGACTCACGACTTTTTCTCTTAAAATGCTCTTCTGAACATGTCCTCAATTATTGGTGTTATCCCTGCTATTGTCTCTGGAGTCATTTGATAAGGTGGTGCTCTTGGAAAAACTGCATTTGGTTTAAAAAAAATTTGGACTGGTTCTATACCTTTTATAAGTTTGATGTACCTTCCTGTAAAATTCCTAACTTCCAGATTTACAGTCTTTAATTCCAGATTTAAATCTGGAGGTAAATCTTCCAAGTTCATCATTGGGTAAAGCTTTACTGTTTCTTCTTGTGGTAATTTCCACTCAACATCTTCATCATGGATTTGAAATTCAACCCCTTTTACTGTACAATAAGTAGTACAATTTAGTTTACACAGTAGATCTCTTCCCAAAATGTTGACAGGGCTACAATCAACAACAAACTGATGATTTTCTTCAAATGTACCTATTTTCACAGGAACCTCTTTTAAAATTGAGTTTGAAACCTGTCAGTTGGTAACACCTACAACTTGGATCTTCTTTCTGAGAGAGGTAGGTCTGGGACTTCCGCTGTTCACAGGTAGCTCCTGTGTCAATGAGAAATTACACTTGGTGGCCATTAACTTTATTTGCTACAAGTGGCCCACTCTGATCCACGTCTAAGACTGCGCCAAACATGTAATCTACTTCCGCTCTCAGGCACCATCATTGTGATGTGCCTGAATGTGAATCCTCATTATTAAACATAGGAATTTGCTGAACTGAACTGGGATTTTTAATCTGCGCCTCATTTTCACTTACTTGGGGCAACTGATTTTGATTCAGTCTTCTATTTACATTCTGTTGAACCACAGGGGCTTGTGGAACTCAAGCCATTTGAATTTGATTCTGCATTCACACTTGTACCTGTTGTGTCAGCACATTTTGCATCTGTACTTGTCTTCCTCCCTGAAATTGATTATTATTCATTCTATCTGAATTTGAACCTACATTCACACTTACAATGACCCACTCTCTTACAAAAATGACAAGGAGTGATTTTCTTTAGCGTTGCCACATCCACACCTGTTTTCAGATCAATCTGCGCTCCACTACCTCTACCCTGTGAGAGAAATATTCTTCCTTGAACACCTTGTATTCCTGCTTGAAAGCAAACTCTTTGAATACCACCTGGAACACCAACACCTTGTACAGTAACACCATTCCCCACATGTGACTGATTCTGAGAACCTCTCTGTGCTAATTTTGTTTGTGCCAAAATATACTTTTCTTTTAGGGCCTGATGATGAGTTTGGTGATCACACCGCCATACCACCGCCGCAGTGGTCACAAGACAACCGCTGAGCCAGGGGCCTCCCGCCCGCCATATTACAATATCACTGCTGGCTCAGTGACAGTGTTTCTGATGGCAGTGAACGGGGTCAGCAATACAAAATATATTTTCCCATATGTGTCAATGCAGGTGTGTACATTTTGGCCAAATAATTCCAAAATGTATATATATGCATGACACATGTGTAAATATACTTTGTACCAGTACCATTGCATTGCTGGCATCTGGGCCATGTATGACCAGTCCAGTCAACGGCAGAAAATTTGACAGGGACTTACCTGGATTTTTCTGTCTTTTTTGGGGGTTGAGTTGCTGATGTGAAAGGGGAGCCTTAGACAAAGGTGTCCACATCAGAGACTGAAAGGAAAAGGAGGGAATGGGGGAGCTAGCACCCCATTTCCTTTGCTTTTGCTATTTCAAAGCATGTGGTCTCGCCACCATAGTCTTATCTACAGGAATGCACATTGTGATCTAGACGGTGGACCACTTGCCCGCACCGCTCTCTGACAGATGCTATTCCTAGCTGCTGTCACAGTGGTCGGCAAATGGGTGGCATGTTGATGGGACTCCGGCGGTCTCTAGTACAGCAAACCGCCAACATCATAATTCGCTGGTGGACAGCCTAATCTGCGGTCATGGTTCCAAAGCCATTGTGACAGCGGTGACACGACCACCAAGCTTGTTATCAGGCCCAAAGTTTCAACTGCTTCATCTCATGCTCATCACTGCAACATTTTGCATATTTCAGGATCTCATCTAAAGATCTTGCCTGCCAACAAATCATATTCTGCTGAATGTGCTGACTAATCTCATGTCTCAGACCAAGCGCAAACTGCGAAATGAAAAATCCCATATCTGTTGATTCAAGATGCGTTTGCAGCTGAAATGCTTTTACTAGTCTCTCATAACATTCATGCACCAACTCTTTCACTTCCTGCTAAATTTGATTCAATCTCAGATAATCCAAATACTTAGGAGGAACTCTACACTGCAAAAATGCAATTGCCTCATTATAATTTGTTATTACAAGAGGCGAGGGTGCATTTGTGCGAGGACTTCTTGTCGGCACTGCATTTGTCCACTAAACAGCAATCTTACTGTTAGACCTGACAGCCTTAGGGTGGTCACCCCTAACTTTTTGCCTGCCTCCCTCCACTTTTTGGACACTGTTTTTGCTGGCTTTTAGACTCTGCGCACTTTATCACTGCTAACCAGTGCTAAAGTGCATATGTTCTCCCCCTTTAAACATGGTAACCTTGGACCATACATAATTGGACTATTTAATTTACTTATAAGTCCCTAGTAATGTGCACTACATGTGCCTAGGGCCTGTAGATTAAATGCTACTAGTGGGCCTGCAGCACTGGTTGTGCCACCCACTCAAGTAGCCCCTTTACCTTGTCCCAGGCCTGCCATTGCAAGGCCTGTGTGTACAGTTTCACTGTCACCTCGACCTGGCATTTAAAAGTACTTGCCAAGCCTAAACCTCCCCTTTCTCCACATATAAGTCACCCCTAATGTGTGCCCTAGGTAACCCCTAGAGCAGGGTGCTGTGTGGGTGAAAGGCAGGACATGTACCTGTGTAGTTTACCTGTCCTGGTAGTGTAAAACTCCTAAATTCGTCACTACTGTGAGGCCTGCTCCCTTCATAGGCTAACATTGGGGCTGCCCTCATACTGTATTGAAGTGGTAGCTGATGATCTGAAAGGAGTAGGAAGGTCATATTTAGTATGGCCAGAATGGTAATACTAAATCCTGTGGACTGGTGAAGTTGGATTTAATATTACTATTCTAGAAATGCCACTTTTAGAAAGTGAGCATTTCTTTGCACTTAAATCTTTCTGTGCCTTACAATCCACGTCTGGCTGGGCTTAGTTGACAGCTCCTTGTGCATTCACTCAGACACACCCCAAACACAGGGTACTCAGCCTCACTTGCATACATCTGCATTTTGAATGGGTCTTCCTGGGCTGGGAGGGTGGAGGGCCTGCTCTCACACAAAGGACTGCCACACCCCCTACTGGGGCCCTGGCACACAGGATTGAACTGAAAGGGGACCTGGTGCACTTCTTAGCCACTCTTTGAAGTCTCCCCCACTTCAAAGGCACATTTGGGTATAAAACAGGGCCCCTGCCCTACCTCATCAGGCACTTGCTGGAGAAGAAACCGGAACCAGAACCTACATCCTGCCAAGGAGAACTGCCTGGCTGCTCAAAGGACTCATCTGTCTGCTTTCTACAAGGGACTGCTGCCTTGCTGTTGGCCTGCTGCCTTGCTGAACTCTAGTCTGTCTGTAAAAGTGCTCTCCAAGGGCTTGGATAGAGCTTGACTCCTGTTCCCTGAAGTCTCAGGACCAAAAAGACTTCTCTTTTTCATTTGGTCTCTTCGTGCGCTGACATTTTTTACGCACAGCTTGCTCCGTGGCGAGAAAAACGCTGCACACCGACGCTGAGCAACGCGACGGCTTCGGGGCGACCGGAACTTCGACGCACGGCCTCGCAAGGACCACACCGCCCAACTCCTAGAGGGGAAATCGCGCGACGCCTGCAGTGAGAGTGAAACTTCGACGCACAGCCCCGCGGAACGACGCGCAGCCGGAAAACAAGCCGGAGAATCGACGCACAGACCCGGGACATCTGGTAATCCCCGCGACCCACAGAAAGAGACTGTCCGTGCACCGGAAAACGACGCACGACTTCCCCGCGTGAAAAATAACGACGCAAGTCTGTGTGTGCTGGGGAGAAATCGACGCACACACTGTTTTTCCACGTATCTCTTCTTCTGCAGCCCTTTGCGGAGATTTTCCACTCCAAACCAGGTACTTTGTGCTTGAAAGAGACATTGCTTTTTAAAGACTTAAGACACTTTATATCACTTTCCAGTGATATCTCTATAATTTCACATTGCATCTTCATTCGTTTTTGACCTACAATTATCCTGATAAATATTATATATTTTTCTAAACACTGTGTGGTGTATTTTTGAGGTGCTATATGGTGTTCTTGTATGATTTATTGCACAAATACTTTACACATTGCCTTCTAAGTTAAGCCTGACTGCTCGTGCCAAGCTACCAGAGGGTGGGCACAGGATAATCTTGAATTGTGTGTGACTTACCCTGACTAGAGTGAGGGTTCTTACTTGGACAGAGGGTAACCTGACTGCCAACCAAAAACCCATTTCTAACACTTACATTCTGCCCATAAATCACTCACAACAACAATATCAAAGAAGGTATTCAAATCAGTCCATTACACTTTTGAAATCTTAACAAACTTTCACGACTTGTATGTGCCATTGCATAGGACTCTCCCTCAACTTTTGAAAATAGTTCATAACTGATGAAAGGTCTCCTCTACTCTAAGACCCATACCCCCATCTGAAATTTCTGTTAGAGGGTAAGTTCCCTCATCATCTGGGTGATGTGATGGTATTTTTCATTTAGTTCCATAGTATCTGATCCTTTCTGTTAAAAATGTTTTCTTGCGCTGGTGTTCTCTAATTAATCAAAATGGAAAACTTCACCTGCAGATTCATTTCACTAATTCAGTAATATGCAGTTGCACTCCTGAAGAACGCATCTTCTCAATTGACTCATCATCCAGATTTACCCTAAAACCTTTCTGTAATGATATGCTTTTTGAAACATTAACATAATATTTATTTGCCAATTCTGTCAAAGTATCAAGCACTGTTGCTGCTCTACTCGTAATCTCTTTGCAGAAGTAAAGAAATTCTTTCTTTTGATAATAATTTATATGATCAAGATCTAGGCATCCCTAATCATTTCTTGTAATTTGTTTTTTAATCTTGGGACATTTAATGGTCTTTCTTTTTCTGACCTTGTACTAGTATTTGAACTTGAACCAGTACTCAGCCTTTCTGTATCTTCAACTTTCATACAATTCTTGGCAGCCTCTTCAAATCACAGGAGATAAAGTCCATCTTCTAATTGATTCATTTCACCTGGTGCTGTTTGTGTGGAGGAAACAATTCTTCCTTTTCATAGTGCTTGAATAGTTTGTGGAGATGTGCAAACTACAATCTAAGCATTTTGTTATGCTGGGACGTATCCATTTACTGGAGTACCTTCAGCTGCTCCATCGCTCACTGTATTTGTAGCACAAGCTATTTGAGCAGGTTCTGTTTGCATTGTAATCATTCTAGTAATGTGTGCTAGTGTTGTTATTACAGGACAGTAGTCCCTGCAGGTCTTTCTGTATGAGCAGCTCTTACTTGTTTCTGTATATTACTTGTTAAGCAACAGGCTGTGTGATAACAGGTTGTGCCACAATTGATTGAGTCATAACTGGTTGTCTTATTGTTGTTTGTGTCAGCACTGGTTGTACAACATTGAATTGTATTGCTTGAGATTGTTCAGTAATCTGAGATGTGTTTGAGTCAACAGGAGTTGTAGCTATAGTTACATTATAATTATTATTATTATTATTATTATTATTATTATTATTATTATTATTATTATTGTTATATTATCCAGCTAGCAATTCTTCCAAAATTTCATCCCTTGAATCTGTTTCAGAATCAGTTTTTTATTCAGCCTTTATTTCTATAATCTTTTTCCTTTTGTGTTTTTCATTTTATTTTTCTGTCACTGTTCACTTTTCTCCTTTTAATGGCAGGTTATATAATGTAGTTTCTTCTATTATGTGTTTTTTCCACCTCTGTTTATGTTTGTCCCAAACTAATCTGCATAATTCAACTCTTTACTAGACAAGTATACCATAAATCACCATCTATGTATGTAAGTATCCATCCCGGGATCCTAGACTATTTCTTAGACTGATAACCTCTGTAAGTTCTTTGAAAAAACACATAAACATCAGCAATGCAAAACATCAATAAACAACATTTTCAAACAATATATAATTCACAATTTATCATCACAACATTTAACATATAACCATATTAATACTCACACCGAATCTGGAATTTCACCACTCTCCAACTGCTACTACTGGCTACTGCTACTACTGGTACCTGCTCCATGGACCGCACTCCTCCAATCTATGAACTTGGGCTTTGGGCAATTGGACATTTAACTAGCTTGGGCACTTTTTAACTCTTGCAACCTCTTTTATCTCATTACCTAACCTTGCCTCTGCTACCAAAATTGCTAGAGTGCAGAAATCACCTCATAAATAATAATATAATATAATATAATATAATATAATATAATATAATATAATATATTATCATTATTATTAATATAATATAATATAATATAATATAATATATTATTATTATTATTAATATAATATAATATAATATATTATTATTATTATTAATATAATATAATATAATATAATATAATATAATATAATATAATATAATATAATATAATATATTATTATTATTATTAATATAATATAATATAATATATTATTATTTATGAGGTGATTTCTGCACTCTAGCAATTTTGGTAGCAGAGGCAAGGTTAGGTAATGAGATAAAAGAGGTTGCAAGAGTTAAAAAGTGCCCAAGCTAGTTAAATGTCCAATTGCCCAAAGCCCAAGTTCATAGATTGGAGGAGTGCGGTCCATGGAGCAGGTACCAGTAGTAGCAGTAGCCAGTAGTAGCAGTTGGAGAGTGGTGAAATTCCAGATTTAGTGTGAGTATTAATATGGTTATATGTTAAATGTTGTGATGATAAATTGTGAATTATATATTGTTTGAAAATGTTGTTTATTGATGTTTTGCATTGCTGATGTTTATGTGTTTTTTCAAAGAACTTACAGAGGTTATCAGTCTAAGAAATAGTCTAGGATCCCGGGATCGATACTTACATACATAGATGTACTGACTGCGTCACTGGGAATGGGCAGAAATGCACTGTATTTAAAGCATACAGCACATTCCTGTCCTTTCCCCCTGTGCTTGGCTGCCTGGCACCGATGCAGGCACCCTTGCAGAATGGGTGCCCGAGTCATTGTACAAGGGTGCCCGAGTTTCATGCAGGACTGTTTTTGTGCAGGAAGAGACACTTTCCTGCACAACAACAATCCTGGGAGGAATATTCCTCTTTTTATGTGTGCTGTAGACTGTTGCTTTACTCCGAATTTTTGAAGCTATTCAAAGCCACGCAAAGTGGCTTTGCATGGCCTAAAAAAATCTGACTCAGAAGTTTGCATCACACATGTATCACACTGCGTTGTGCTAGCATGAAGCAAAGCTTTCATAATTATGGCCCTATGTGTCAAAAATAAAGCAGCTCAAAGTGAGTCTAAGTATTCCCAGACAGAGTCTGTGAGAGAACAGAGTATCAGAATAGAGGAGTGAATCACTGCTGAGTAAGCTTGAGCCACTAATGGCTAAAAGCTTCAGCTTCAGCTTCAGGCATAGAATTCAAAAAAGCTTCCCACACTAGACTAGGAACACACATTTTATAGTCACACAATTTTTGTAACTTGTAACTTCTTTCTTCTTCTCCATCACTCATTCACCATTTGAAAAAATATGTCTCCATGAGAAGAGGAAGGTTTTCGTTGACTAAACTCTCTAACAAAACAGTTAAGAAACATTTTTCATTCACTATGTTCTAACATTGCAACTAAACTGTCTACTGGATGTCAATCCCATCCGCTCAAGAAATAGGAAAGAAAAAGTTCATAGTCAATGCAATGCATTTTTTTAAAATCATCTTCTCTCTCATATCCTCCTTTTCATCCATTTTATTCATAAGGAAAATAGTTTTTGTGATATTGTTAATTTTATTCATTAGATGAACTTATAAATGTGTAAAGGTTCGAACAAATTATACATTTCATAGCATGGTTCATAGTTAATGTTGCTACACATATTCTTACAGTTATCCACAGTACATTTTTGACTTAGGTTAATAATAACAAATCAGGTAAAATATGTGCTTGATGGAGCATTCGTTAGTTAAAGACTACAATTATGCAGGAATAAATGCATTTCATTCTTGCTTTCAGGCCTACATACATTTCTATATGTTTAATTTTCTACATATCATTTTTGTTAAATAGAAAACGCTATTCCATTGTCCATAATAATATTAACTACATAGGATTTCTAATCAAACTCTTTCATTTTATTCTTGGTTCACAGTGCCATTTTTACTGTTATGTCTGGGGAGGATGTATTAGAGAGCCTGTTTTCCTCTCCTTCCTTTTGTGGATAAGAAGCTCTGGAGAACAGTTCAAAGGTTCACAAATATACAATCTACTAATGTCTTTTACAGGGAATGAAAACTCCTTCTCAAGGTTCAGTTTTCTCAATCAGTCTCTAGGAATTAGTCTGAGCACTGAGGTTTGTCTCTAAGACTGGCAAGTCTGCAAGGCAAAGAGTTTTTGAATATTTATGTACATATATATATATATATGTATATATATATATATAGTGGCAAGTCTGGAAATCATACAAAAGGATTCCTTACTGCAGTTGCTTAAAGTTCTGTTAAGCCAAAACAAATTCTTCTCAGAAAGCTGATAGCCAGTTGTTGGAAGAAGGAAGAAATTCAGCTTCTCCAGAAGGGAAAAAGTAGCTAGTGTGCACACCATAATAAGAAAACAAATTAATTACTCAAAACTGGAAGAATTCTTTATGAAATGAAGCGCCTCAAGAACATTGCTCATTCTCCTCAGGATGACAGTTGAAGTACACAGCTCAAAGAGAGAAACAGCTGGAGGGAAGCTTCAGCTTAAGACTAAGGTAGAAACACTAGAGCGCTGAACTCACAAAGATTTGTGGCCGCCATCTTGTGTGGCAGTTAAACCTGAAGAAGCTAGTTCTAAGAACAGTCTCCGCAAGAGCCACGGGAGTGAGACCGCTGCTGTAACCAACGTGAGTACAAGGAAAAGGGGAATCTTTTTTGCTGAGGGAAGAACTTAACAACACTGGCAATAGTTTTCCTGACAAATTCCATCCATGCATGTGTAGACAATCATATACAATCACAAACCTGACCAAAGACCCAAATGGTAACACATACACACTTCCTAAAATACACATACACAAACCTACAGAAACACAGGTGCCCACAAATACCCTAAGGTGCAAGCAGATACACATACAAAACACACAGTTATTCTGTCAATGCTTTCACCTTCTATGGATTCCATTTTATGGCAGTATGCTATCATCAAGAATTTGCAAAGCCAACAGGTTTCGCTTTATTATGAAATCACATGTAAGTAAAGACATTCAGATATGCTGTTCAAGTGAACTGCAAGCATACATGGTGTTAAGCACATTCCTATCCTATTGAAAACAGTGTCTAAGAATAAAATTAGGAGTGTAAATTTACTACTAGTAATTTTTCACATACAGGTGGAGATCTTCACTTCTGTGGCGTTCCTCTCCCTATACAAAAGTATAGGGGAAACTATTAAACTTTATCTTGTTTGTAAAATAATTATTAATAATATTTTACTATAAAATATATGTGCGAAATTGTTTAAATATTTATTAACATAGAACTAATAAAAGGAAATGTTAAAGCATATTAACATATGCAATTAAATGTCTATGACATCATTAATTAATTTAGATATGCTTAATTTAGAATTAATATTTCAAAGAATTATTACAAAAAAATCCCTTACCACAATAACATTTTCATTTTTTATTTTACATATATCTACTTTTTTTGCATTTGACGATGTTGATGAGAAATAGTCACGATTGCAAGTGTGTGTCTGAATGTATTTCAAAATAATAACAGTAATATTAAGAAATGTGGAAAGCTGCCCCTACACATGTATCTCGGAAAATAAGGTCTGGCTGTCAGTGTGGTAATTGTAGGTCATTTTATATCAATATCACAGTGACTTGAGATCGGGCCGTAAATCTGGTGATTGTGAAATGTTCCAAGCATTTTTCCACGTCATTCCTGCGTTCCTGGACATTTTTCTTTGACCTGACAATGTCGGCTCCCATAAACACATACAGAAATGTTGCATGCTTTAATACTACAGGCAAAATTAGTGCATTATTTGTAATACTGATTTGGGTGGAAAAAACTATTTTCACCAAATTGGTTCCAGGAGGCCACTCAAGTTAGGGGCTTTATACTTAGTAATCACTCTAAGCAGGAACACACTGCATTATAAAAGATGTTGAAAACGCTGAACATCTGAAACTGCCGAATCCACCTACGAATAATTAAGTATTTTAGCACCAAATGGCTCTGCTGCTAACTAGGAAGGGTAGATCAATTAGCCATATTATACTATATATCCAGGGGTGTAGCTTATTCAGTAAGACTTGGGGGAGTGAACTTCAGTTTTCCCACCAATAACGCTGGGATATAGTGTTAAAATACATTGTATGACAAGCAGGGCCAATGAGAGGGTTTTAGGAGGCAGTGGAAAGGGAGAGGTATGCTAATTGTTAGGAGTACTAAGTGAGAGAAACACAATATACTATAATGACATTTTTTTCGCACTTTCAAAACAGAGGAGAGAGAGTGTGTATTTGTCTGTGTGCATAAATGAAAGGTGACATCGGACAGATACCGCACCATAGCCGACTGAAAGCAACTGTTCTTCAGAAAATACATTTATTAGGGTGGCCTAACACCTCAAACACCCCACCTGAAGCGAGGCCCCTGTATATGTCAATTCTAATCGCCCAAGCTTACACCTGGGCGAAGAAAGGTCAGGGTCGGACTGGGACAAAAAATATACCCGGGCAGCAATTTGATTAAAAAAAAACTCTATAGTGATACATAGGTGTTATTTAAAAATAAGGTCAGATGTGGGTCACAGATAAGGAACACTGATAGCACAGGGGAATTCAGCCATCGTTTGTGGTGGCCAATACAATCTGATGGGGTAAACCAATAAACCTCAGGGTCTGGGTAACAAGTGATGCACACTGAGAAAGGCCCTGTAGGTGTCGAAAATAGTTTTGGAGAACCTATATTTCTTTAAGGGATCCAAATACATAACTCAATGCACATTGAAAGAAAAAAACATGAAGAAGAAAACCTCAATGCCAGGACGGAAGTTACCGTACACAGCATGTATTATGTCCAACTGGTAAACTTTACAAAAGTAGTGATCAGGAAACCCTTCCGTTAACTTAAAACTGAAATGGGCTACAACAGCCGCTCGCCACAAGGTTCTGATGTAGGTTCCCCGCAAGGTTGCCGTCCTAGGCCTTTTGTAAATTCCTCCTCGGAAGGCACTGTTTCATGCATTTCCTTCATTGCCATGTACATAGATTGTCTCATGTAGGTTGGACATATTACATGCTGTGTGCAGTTACTTCCGTCCTGGCACTGTGGTTTTCTTTGTCGTGTTTTTTCCTTTCAATGTGCTTTTGAGTTATGCCTTCAGGTCCCTTAAAGAAAAATAGGTCCTCCAAAACTGCTTTCAACATCATTGTTTGTGCAGGTGCACATTCTCACAATGGCTGTGCACCCTATTAACATAAAAAAATAACTGTCTGCAGCACTTGTGCTTACTGAGTGATTTAGTACACGTGCCTCACAAGCACAGCACAGAAACACTAAACAGAGGTGCATCTCTTGAACTGTGTTTTCCAGGTGGCCAAAATTGTATGGATGCTATGAAGCCACCCACAAACAAGGTCACAGTGTTTGATCTCTATGGGGGATGTAGTGGAGGGTACCTTCGCGGTGATTCTACCTGCGTTGCTCTTACTGTACTCTCAGATTCTTTGCACATAAAATGCCCGCTTTCATTTGCAGGTGGGTCCAGAGACACCGCTCAGAAGGGGTTCAGTGTATGATTGCAGGAGCTTTCAATGGGATTTTTGGAATTCCACCTGCCTTCTACCAAAAGACTTCCTGTGATGGGCACAGTTAGGGGCATATTTATACTTGTTTTGCACCCAATGTGCGTCATTTTTGTTTACACAAACTCGATGCAAAACTAACTCCATATTTATACTTTGGTGCTCAACCTGTCTAGCGCCAAATTTATGGAGTTAAAGTCATTTTTGGGACGTGGAAACCTACTTTGCGTCAATGAGATTTAAAGTAGGCGTTCCCGTGCAAAAAAGGATTCTAAGGCCCTAGCGCCTTATTTATCCTCCCATGCAAAGGGGGAAGGAGGGGTTTTACACCATTTTTTAATGCCTGGGTGAGGGCAGGTGTTAGGGAATCCGTGGGCCAATTTCCATGGTGGAACACCATGGAATAAGCCCACAGGTGCCCTCCCCAGGCCCCAGGGACACCCCCACCCACACCAGAGGGACAGCGGAGGATGGGGGACCCCATCCCAGGTAAGTATAGGTAAGTACAGGTAAGTATTTTTTTTAAGAGCCATTGGGGGCCCTGAAATAAGCCCCCCTACATGGCACTGGGTGTAAGGCCATGCCCAGGGGACCCTGGTCCCCTGTGCTGGCCAATGGGGTGGTGGGCATGACTCCTATCTTTTCTGAGACAGGAGTCATGTGGTATGGATGGTTTTGCATCAGAAAATTACTCTAGGCAGGTTAGAGTAATTTTTTACTGTAACCTGCCTAATGTCATTTTTGGGTGCAAAACCCCCTTCTTCCATACCGCCAGCCCCACCCGACTAACGTCATTTTTCTTTTACGCTAGCCTACCCTTTGCACCTGCTTGTACCATTCCATAAATATGGTGCCCGGCTGGTGCACAAAAATGGTGCAAGCCGGTGCTAAACTTTATGGTGCAAAACTGCGTTAGTGCAGTTTTCCACCAAAAAATATAAATCAGGGCCTTAGTGCTCCCATGGTGGCTTCTTCCCTTTGCACCAGCATCTGTAATATGGTAGAAGCAGGCCGGGCAACCGTGTTTCCACTTTTGCATGGCTCTGTGCCCCCTTGTAAAAGAGGAAAAACTTACTTTTCAGTGCTTGCCTGCTACCTTTGCGGCCATGCAACCTGTGCTGCAGAATTTTCCACACAGATGTATTTTGTCCCTTCTATAACACCAAAGTTCCCTGAAGCAATAAACACAGGCTCACACATCTTTTGCACTTATTGGCAGTTTCGTAAAGTAGCTCCATTGTAGTAAAATCCTACATACACTCCAATTGCTGTAGTTAAGAAAATTGTAGAAAGAGAAATTTAGACTCCTCATCATTAAACTGTATCAAGTTAGGTTCTCCACTTTGAATTTAGGCCAATTAATGACTAATGATGCTGATGAAGGTCTTTGAAAAGTGGAAGTCTTCAACCTTGCCAAAAAAAAAAAATATTAATCGTTGTAAAGCTTAACCTGGGGTAAAATGTTGTGCAAAAACGCCTGCAGCATGTTTGCCCTACACATTTGCTTTGGGGTAGGGACATTCTTTCACAAAACGTGTCTAGAGATGCAATTTAAAATGGCGACAATGTCATGTAAAAAACAGCAATACCTGCACGTCTGCGTGCATTAGAATTAACCAAGAAATCATTACCGGACACACTGCAATCACTCTAAACTAAAAAACTTATATTAGATATTGGGACCGGATTAAGACCGTTCAAGGCCCTGAGCATTTGAAAGATTTTGGTGCCTCCATATATAGCTGATTCAAAATATAAACAATAGTAAACCGTAAAATAAAAGGCAATTTTTCGAAATGAAACAAAACTTACAGTAAGATGGAAAATAATGTTTATTTTTGTATGCTTCACTTTATTTATATTTGAAAAGCTTTCCCATACTTTTTCTAATTGCAAATTATTTGATCAGATCTTCAAAACTAATCTTATGTAACACACCTGCGTCTATACTTAGTAGAGATAAGGCATCCAGCCTACCTTGTTGCATAGTTGTTCTTTTGAGATTTTTAATATACTTCAACTGAGAAAATGAACACCCAACTGAGCAATTTGTGACCATTAATGTTAAAAATATATTAAAGCAAATGTGCACATTTGCAAGGCACACTCAATATTGTCTTCTACAATTATTTTATAAAGTTCAGCATGACTGAATTGTGTTTCTATATTTTTTGTTGTACTGACCTTATGACTCACATATGAGTGAAACTCCTGAACCTTACCTTAGAAATTAGTTTTCAAATCCACTGGGTAAGCATCAATCAGCTTTTGACAACAGTGAGAATACCTTTCGATTTCAAGATGATAAAGTGATATTATGTGGCATATCAGCTAGAAAAGAAAAATCTCTCTGCTATTTCTGTGTATATCTCTCCTCTTCTCAAATCAGTTTCAAGTTTGTCAACAATTGTGTAAATGTTGATGATACAAAATGTATCTCTGGCTTTCAGAAATACTTCTGGTGTGGCATATCCATCATTGGATAGTTTCTTTCTTATACATTTGCGAGTTTGAACTGCCTTGTAATCAACATCTGGCAGCATTTTCTTTGTAGCTGCTTCATATCTTTCAAGTTCTTCTCACGAAATACACAGTTAGTCAGCTAATGATCCATAAAGATCTGCACTGGCTTTTAAGTTCACACCGTGTGGCAGTTACCAGATTCTAATTCTGTTGTATTCCAAAGATTAATGTACATCATTAACCTCTATTATTACTATGTTATTGTATCAATATGTTTGCACTGTTTTATTTATTGTGGGAGTCCCTTTTTGTGAAACTTGGTTAAACGGGGCCCTTTGCAGTTTTGCAGCATATGGTCCATGGTAAATCCAGTAATGGAAAATTTCTTTGGTGAACCCCTTTCCTTGATGCCCTAAGCATCTGCTTATTTTGCTTAATGATTAATCCAGCCTTGTTAGATATGGATTCCAAAGTAGTGAAAGCATGCCAACTGCAAAAAAAAACATATTTAGCACAATTAAAGAGCCATAAAGTGCATCTGCAAAATAAATTGAAAGGGTGATGCTGAAGATTACCAAAGCAGGCATGCCCTGGTTCTGGAATGAGGCAGATTTTCTTTTTCAGGGCATGTGTTCCAATAAACACCATGGGAGCTCTTTCCGTGGAAAGCAAGTCTCTTCCAGGGAAAGAAAGCTGGTGAATTTCACTTTGAGCTCCCTCATTTATTTAGGTATCTTTTCAAACAGAACTATAGCCCACTTTCCAAGGAAAACTGAGTCATGCGTTTATTATTGTTGGAAGGCCTATAAAAAAAATGCTTGCCAAAGTAAATATGGAAATTTGGAAAATCCTTCTGCCCCAGCTTGGATGTTACTATGAAAGAACACAAAATTTAAGGCCATAAATTTATTCACGTTGCTTTATTCGCTTCATTAATTTGTCAACAAAAAACTTGTGATTCTTTTCTCAGTTTTAATTCTCCCATTAGAGCCAAGGCATTAAGGCGTTTTGGAGGATAAGCATTAATAGTCTTGCGGTACTTTTTTATGTACTCTTACATGCTTGTGTTAATTAGCCCCAAAACGGCCAAAATGAGAATAAAAATTTGAATATTCTGCGAATACTCATACATATTTGATACGAACTGAAAGGACTGTACTCTCCGTGAACTAATAGGAATAGTGAGTTCAATGTTTCGGGCTGAATAACAAATGTACTTTAAATAGTACTACTGCAGTACTGCTTCTTTTGTGATTAGGACCCTAACTCTTTTTTTCTGGCTGTGGCCTTTAGGCCACCTGGTACTTAAATGTCCCATTTGATACAAATTTCTACTTATCCTAATTGCTCCTGTTTCTGCACCCTGATTTCAGTGCTTGTCTCACACTATGTTAGTAGCACAACTACGTCACTTCCTTGGGAAGAACCAAGATAAATTGTTGTATTTGTGATTATAACAGTGTTTTCTCTATCCAGAAGGAAAACTGATTAATTATTAAGTTTTACCTTGTATGCTAAATGCAATCCCCAGTCTTTAGTGGGTTTGGTTTAAATCTACAAGATAAAATATCAAACACCTGTTTCACATGCTTTCACCCAGGATAAACCGTTGGCAAGAATTGTCTTTATTCACAGTCTGTTGGTCTATTGTAAGCCCTTAATAAATTCCTATTCATCTCTCATTTTAAGACATAACACTGTATTCAAGTTTCATCTGACAAAGAAGTTCAATATCCCAACATCTGGATTCATCTGGCAGTATTACTGCTGCTTCCATTGTGATGTGAAAATTCCCAACCTATTCCAACTCTCCTCCCCCAGATCCCATTGTACAACTGGGTAGAATGCTCACCTTGCTATGATGTATCACCCAATGTATGGAACACAAAATGCCCCATGAGGCTTGATTTAGCCCATCTCATAATCCTCTAAAAGACTAGCACGCATGGTGACTGCAAAGATTTCGCTGTGACAAGAGCAGCAATCGAGCTGCAAATGCGCCACAGAAATATTAAATAACAGACCCTATTGTAAATCCATTCTTCTGTGTAAGGTGCTCTGCCTCACTTGCAGTGATGTGCAACATTCTTTACGTATTCTAATATATACAGAAATAAGCGGCATGCTCGGCATTTCTTCATGCTGCTTTGGAATACACTCCGGTGGCTCGGATACATTAAATTCCCTTAGAGAGAATCCTTTGCTTTTGTGATTTATTTCACGCATTCATGATTTAAGACCACAAATAGACAGCTTTAATTAACAACTGGCTGTGTGCAAGACAAGATGGTATTTCTATTACTCGTCTGTCTTACTATAATACTACTGACATTCTGAGCTGTGCCTGCAGTAGTCATTCCCAGCCACTCCCACTTTCCTATAAAATTTCGGATTACTTCTTTTTTTGAGCATATACTAGAAGTCATCTTTCGGCTGTGCCTTTCTTTCGACCTACATATCCCCTGTGTTGTCGGCTCCTGCCATGTCCAAGGTTCATTATTGGGAGAACCTGTCCATTTCTCTCGCTTTCCACGTCACTCACCCTCATGCCTCTGTTATAATTCTTACTGATAATGATCTATACAGTTCTTTTCTGCTACATTTGCTAACCTCTAGTTTGACTAAGACCCAGCCTATTAAAAATGCAGCTGAGGATATTTAACCATTAATATGCATTTCTCATTTGAGCCTGTAAATTATCAGGCATGCCCATCAATAATCTATCTATCTATCTATCTATCTATCTATCTATCTATCTATCTATCTATCTATCTATCTATCTATCTATCTATCTATCAATCTATCTGTCAGTCAGTTATTTGCTTCTGACATAAAAGCATGTAAATAGTTGCACATACAGACAAGCAAGTATGACCTTCTTAAAATATAGAAAAAGGACTAAATGGACTGTGAGCATTCCTCATGATCTAAGAACAATATCTACAAATTCATTCTAAAATCTGTTTGCCCAAAATCTAAATACATAGAATCATTAAAACATTCATAAGAGAGTAATTCATTCATATCACTTTCTGATGACTACTGCAAACCTAATAAAATTTAACACAGTGTGGCAAATTTCTATTGAAGGTAATTTTTGTAAATATTCCAGCGCTTTCAAGACTTTCCTAATATTTACATTACATAACACCCACATAAAAAATGTGGTTGTTGGGCCAGAGTATAATAGGAAAAAAGCAGAAAGTGACATGTGCTCAGTTTCAAGTAATTGCAGTGAAATGGAGGTAATTCCTGCTGCCAAACGCATGGCATTGGACAGGCAACCTTAAAGTGAATTAAGTTCAATCTGAAGAGCGTGAGGTCAGATCGATGAACTGGGTTTTCAATCCATAATAATTATGGTTCTATAGCTTTAAGGTTGAACTTTGTATATAAATCTCAACCGTCTTCATTTTCTGCAATCTCTCTAAACTACTGGAATAAGCCCACAGGTGCCCTCCCCAGGTCCCAGGGACACCCCCACCCATACCAGAGGGACAGCGGAGGATGGGGGACCCCATCCCAGGTAAGTATAGGTAAGTACAGGTAAGTAGTTTTTTTAAGTGCCATTGGAGGCCCTGAAATAGGCCCCCCTACATGGCACTGGGTGCAAGGCCATGCCCAGGGGACCCTGGTCCCCTGTGCTGGCCAATGGGGTGGTGGGCATGACTCCTATCTTTTCTGAGACAGGAGTCATGTGGTATGGATGGTTTTGCATCAGAAAATTACTCTAGGCAGGTTAGAGTCATTTTTTACTGTAACCTGCCTAATGTCATTTTTGGGTGCAAAACCCCCTTCTTCCATACCGCCAGCCCCACCCGACTAACGTCATTTTTCTTTTACGCTAGCCTACCCTTTGCACCTGCTTGTACCCTTCCATAAATATGGTGCCCGGCTGGTGCACAAAAATGGTGCAAGCCGGTGCTAAACTTTATGGTGCAAAACTGCGTTAGTGCAGTTTTCCACCAAAAAATATAAATCAGGGCCTCAGTGCTCCCATGGTGGCTTCTTCCCTTTGCACCAGCATCTGTAATATGGTAGAAGCAGGCCGGGCAACAGTGTTTCCACTTTTGCATGGCTCTGTGCCCCCTTGTAAAAGAGGAAGAACTTACTTTTCAGTGCTTGCCTGCTACCTTTGCGGCCATGCAACCTGTGCTGCAGAATTTTCCACACAGATGTATTTTGTCCCTTCTATAACACCAAAGTTCCCTGAAGCAATAAACACAGGCTCACACATCTTTTGCACTTATTGGCAGTTTCGTAAAGTAGCTCCATTGTAGTAAAATCCTACATACACTCCAATTTCTGTAGTTAAGAAAATTGTAGAAAGAGAAATTTAGACTCCTCATCATTAAACTGTATCAAGTTAGGTTCTCCACTTTGAATTTAGGCCAATTAATGACTAATGATGCTGATGAAGGTCTTTGAAAAGTGGAAGTCTTCAACCTTGCCAATAAAAAAAAATATTAATCGTTGTAAAGCTTAACCTGGGGTAAAATGTTGTGCAAAAACGCCTGCAGCATGTTTGCCCTACACATTTGCTTTGGGGTAGGGACATTCTTTCACAAAACGTGTCTAGAGATGCAATTTAAAATGGCGACAATGTCATGTAAAAAACAGCAATACCTGCACGTCTGCGTGCATTAGAATTAAGCAAGAAATCATTACCGGACACATTGCAATCACTCTAAACTAAAAAACTTATATTAGATATTGGGACCGGATTAAGACCGTTCAAGGCCCTGAGCATTTGAAAGATTTTGGTGCCTCCATATATAGCTGATTCAAAATATAAACAATAGTAAACCGTAAAATAAAAGGCAATTTTTCGAAATGAAACAAAACTTACAGTAAGATGGAAAATAATGTTTATTTTTGTATGCTTCACTTTATTTATATTTGAAAAGCTTCCCCATACTTTTTCTAATTGCAAATTATTTGATCAGATCTTCAAAACTAATCTTATGTAACACACCTGCGTCTATACTTAGTAGAGATAAGGCATCCAGCCTACCTTGTTGCATAGTTGTTCTTTTGAGATTTTTAATATACTTCAACTGAGAAAATGAACACCCAACTGAGCAATTTGTGACCATTAATGTTAAAAATATATGAAAGCAAATGTGCACATTTGCAAGGCACACTCAATATTGTCTTCTACAATTATTTTATAAAGTTCAGCATGACAGAATTGTGTTTCTATATTTTTTGTTGTACTGACCTTATGACTCACATATGAGTGAAACTCCTGAACCTTACCTTAGAAATTAGTTTTCAAATCCACTGGGTAAGCATCAATCAGCTTTTGACAACAATGAGAATACCTTTCGATTTCAAGATGATAAAGTGATATTATGTGGCATATCAGCTAGAAAAGAAAAATCTCTCTGCTATTTCTGTGTATATCTCTCCTCTTCTCATCTCAGTTTCAAGTTTGTCAACAATTGTGTAAATGTTGATGATACAAAATGTATCTCTGGCTTTCAGAAATACTTCTGGTGTGGCATATCCATCATTGGATAGTTTCTTTCTTATACATTTGCGAGTTTGAACTGCCTTGTAATCAACATCTGGCAGCATTTTCTTTGTAGCTGCTTCATATCTTTCAAGTTCTTCTCACGAAATACACAGTTAGTCAGCTAATGATCCATAAAGATCTGCACTGGCTTTTAAGTTCACACCGTGTGGCAGTTACCAGATTCTAATTCTGTTGTATTCCAAAGATTAATGTACATCATTAACCTCTATTATTACTATGTTATTGTATCAATATGTTTGCACTGTTTTATTTATTGTGGGAGTCCCTTTTTGTGAAACTTGGTTAAACGGGGCCCTTTGCAGTTTTGCAGCATATGGTCCATGGTAAATCCAGTAATGGAAAATGTCTTTGGTGAACCCCTTTCCTTGATGCCCTAAGCATGTGCTTATTTTGCTTAATGATTAATCCAGCCTTGTTAGATATGGATTCCAAAGTAGTGAAAGCATGCCAACTGGAAAAAAAAAACATATTTAGCACAATTAAAGAGCCATAAAGTGCATCTGCAAAATAAATTGAAAGGGTGATGCTGAAGATTACCAAAGCAGGCATGCCCTGGTTCTGGAATGAGGCAGATTTTCTTTTTCAGGGCATGTGTTCCAATAAACACCATGGGAGCTCTTTCCGTGGAAAGCAAGTCTCTTCCAGGGAAAGAAAGCTGGTGAATTTCACTTTGAGCTCCCTCATTTATTTAGGTATCTTTTCAAACAGAACTATAGCACACTTTCCAAGGAAAACGGAGTCAAGCGTTTATTATTGTTGGAAGGCCTATAAAAAAAATGCTTGCCAAAGTAAATATGGAAATTTGGAAAATCCTTCTGCCCCAGCTTGGATGTTACTATGAAAGAACGCAAAATTTAAGGCCATAGATTTATTCACGTTGCTTTATTCGCTTCATTAATTTGTCAACAAAAACCTTGTGATCCATTTCTCAGTTTTAATTCTCCCATTAGAGCCAAGGCACTAAGGCGTTTTGGAGGATAGGCATTAATAGTCTTGCGGTACTTTTTTATGTACTCTTACATGCTTGTGTTAATTAGCCCCAAAACGGCCAAAATGAGAATAAAAATTTGAATAATCTGCGAATACTCATACATATTTGATACAAACTGAAAGGACTGTACTCTCCGTGAACTAATAGGAATAGTGAGTTCAATGTTTCGGGCTGAATAACAAATGTACTTTAAATAGTACTACTGCAGTACTGCTTCTTTTGTGATTAGGACCCTAACTCTTTTTTTCTGGCTGTGGCCTTTAGACCACCTGGTACTTAAATGTCCCATTTGATACAAATTTCTACTTATCCTAATTGCTCCTGTTTCTGCACCCTGATTTCAGTGCTTGTCTCACACTATGTTAGTAGCACAACTACGTCACTTCCTTGGGAAGAAACAAGATAAATTGTTGTATTTATGATTATAACAGTGTTTTCTCTATCCAGAAGGAAAACTGATTCATTATTAAGTTTTACCTTGTATGCTAAATTCAATCCCCAGTCTTTAGTGGGTTTGGTTTAAATCTACAAGATAAAATATCAAACACGTGTTTCACATGCTTTCACCCAGGATAAACCGTCGGCAAGAATTGTCTTTATTCACAGCCTGTTGGTCTATTGTAAGCCCTTAATAAATTCCTATTCATCCCTCATTTTAAGACATAACACTGTATTCAAGTTTCATCTGATAAAGAAGTTCAATATCCCAACATCTGGATTCATCTGGCAGTATTACTGCTGCTTCCGTTGTGATATGAAAATTCCCAACCTATTCCAACTCTCCTCCCCCAGATCCCATTGTACAACTGGGTAGAATGCTCACCTTGCTATGATGTATCACCCAATGTATGGAACACAAAATGCCCCATGAGGCTTGATTTAGCCCATCTCATAATCCTCTAAAAGACTAGCACGCATGGTGACTGCAAAGATTTCGCTGTGACAAGAGCAGCAATCGAGCTGCAAATGCGCCACAGAAATATTAAATAACAGACCCTATTGTAAATCCATTCTTCTGTGTAAGGTGCTCTGCCTCACTTGCAGTGATGTGCAACATGCTTTACGTATTCTAATGTATAAGCGGCATGCTCGGCATTTCTTCATGCTGCTTTGGAATACACTCCGGTGGCTCGGATACATTAAATTCCCTTAGAGAGAATCCTTTGCTTTTGTGATTTATTTCACGCATTCATGATTGAAGACCACAAATAGACAGCTTTAATTAACAACTGGCTGTGTGCAAGACAAGATGGTATTTCTATTACTCGTCTGTCTTACTATAATACTGCTGACATTCTGAGCTGTGCCTGCAGTAGTCATTCCCAGCCACTCCCACTTTCATATAAAATTTCGGATTACTTCTTTTTTTTGAGCATATACTAGAAGTCATCCTTCGGCTGTGCCTTTCCTTTGACCTACATATCCCCTGTGTTGTCGGCTCCTGCCATGTCCAAGGTTCATTATTGGGAGAACCTGTCCATTCCTCTCGCTTTCCACGTCACTCACCCTCATGCCTCTGTTATAATTCTTACTGATAATGATCTATGCAGTTCTTTTCTGCTACATTTGGTAACCTCTAGTTTGACTAAGACCCAGCCTATTAAAAATGCAGCTGAGGATATTTAACCATTAATATGCATTTCTCATTTGAGCCTGTAAATTATCAGGCATGCCCATCAATAATCTATCTATCTATCTATCTATCTATCTATCTATCTATCTATCTATCTATCTATCTATCTATCTATCTATCTGTCAGTCAGTTATTTGCTTCTGACATAAAAGCATGTAAATAGTTGCACATACAGACAAGCAAGTATGACCTTCTTAAAATATAGAAAAAGGACTTAATGGACTGTGAGCATTCCTCATGATCTAAGAACAATATCTACAAATTCATTCTAAAATCTGTTTGCCCAAAACCTAATACATAGAATCATTAAAACATTCATAAGAGAGTAATTCATTCATATTGCTTTCTGATGACTACTGCAAACCTAATAAAATTTAACACAGTGTGGCAAATTTCTACTGAAGGTAATTTTTGTAAATATTCCAGCGCTTTCAAGACTTTCCTAATATTTACATTACATAACACCCACATAAAAAATGTGGTTGTTGGGCCAGAGTATAATAGGAAAAAAGCAGAAAGTGGCATGTGCTCAGTTTCAAGTAATTGCAGTGAAATGGAGGTAATTCCTGCTGCCAAACGCATGGCATTGGACAGGCAACCTTAAAGTGAATTAAGTTCAATCTGAAGAGCGTGAGGTCAGATCGATGAACTGGGTTTTCAATCCATAATAATTATGGTTCTATAGCTTTAAGGTTGAACTTTGTTTATAAATCTCAACCGTCTTCATTTTCTGCGATCTCTCTAATCTACTACTCAAACAAGCCTCCATATAGCAGATCTTCACAACCTCTTTGGAATTGAGGTAGACATTTTGTGGGTTAAAGAACATTTCACTCACTAATGGCCAGTTTTTGAAAGGATGACTTTAAGTATGGGAGCCAAGGGATTTTATTTAACATTTTGTAAAGTTAAGCAGTTGGACATACATACTCATAACCGACCTGCCTCTGGATTCTGCCAAAATGTAATTAAAAAAGTAAGGAGATAGCCCCAATCTGTTCATCTATAAATTGAAGGCTCAAATTCTCATGGCATACAATGTTGGCAATGTTTTTAGGCACAGCCAACAATCTACGTGTGAAGCCATTTTCCATGCAGTGAAGTGAGTCTGCTTTTTGGTGGCGAGATACATTTTGTTTTATAAAGGGTTATCAATTTGCGTACTGGTTTATGTCTTCATTTTCCCGCAAAATTAAAAATGGTTTAAATATTCCTGATGATTTGTTGTGTTTTCATTAAAAGATGAGATTCCCATGATAGGGAGGAGCTGCAGGTTATCCCCAAAAAGCAAAATGTCTTTATCTTTTTAATAGAGTTTACCCCCAATGTGAAATGCTTGGTTTTATTGCTCGGGGTTCACATGTCATTATATAGGAATTGGCGTAGTTCAATTTTAAATCCAAGCCATGCATACAATCTAAAAAGTTGTCTGGTAATCCCCATAACTAATTTGCTGTGTACGAAATCAATACTGCGTCATATTCATACAAGGGAATTGACAGCAAGTTTTCTCCCATTCTTGGCAGCTCCTTGCCATGCCTAATTAAATGTTTGGTTATTCCATTGATATAAATTAAAAAAAGAAAAGGGACTGGCATACTTCCCTGTTTTACCCCTTTTGGAAATCATTTATTTGTGTGTCCTTTTGCCCTGAGTGCTGTACCATACTGTAACTTTCATGTCAAAATGTCATTTTTTTATCAAATTGAAAAGTTTTAGATCGACACCCAGGTTCTGCATTATTCCCCATAGCTACTCCTAGTTGACTAAGTCAAAAGCACTCGATAAGTCAATGAAGGTCATATGAACAGCCTCTTTTTTTGCTAGCACATATTTACTTGTGATAAAGTGGAGATTTAGTGCTTCTTCCACTGTGCGTACATCTTGTCTAAAGCCAAACTTTGCTGTTGTCAAAATTTTAATCTTTTTCTGCCAAATTTCCATACAAGACAGAATGACTCGCCCCAGAAGTTATGTGGTTGAGTCGATAAGGAAGATTTGTCCATAGCAAGATGGTATATGCTTGTCACACTTTTTTTTTAAATGGGGACTATAATAGACAATCTCCAAGATTCAGGAATGGTACTCTCAAACACAGTCTGAAAAACGTTTATTAATACTGCCCCCAAAGCTGCACATTATATTTAAAAAGATCAACTGGATCCCCATCAGGGTGCTTGCCCTGCAGTAGACTGGTTAACGGCCAAGACTATCTCATTTAATTCTATGGGAGTAGCAATGCCACTTGGGCTGGTTCTAGATTAGAGGTCCTGGTTGGGTCAATATCGGGCTGCAAGCTCCTTTCATTTGGCTGAAAAAGTCCTGTGAAATGGCTTATTCTCTCACTTCCTGAAATCAAGCATTCCACCACTGGGGTATCATGGTCAGAAAAGAATGGGTGGTTTATTACCTCCCAAAACATGGTACTGTCCCTCAACAGGGCAGTGGCTGATAAATCCTCCCCAGAGTTATTTCTGATTTCATACCCCCTTTCCTGTAATATGGCCGTGTAGTGGTGCCTAGTCTTTTGTACATCTTCAGTGGAGCAGGGACTTTTTTAAGTGTGAACTTTAAATGTTTATATTAAGCAGTACAGTACCTCAGAATTCGGCCTATTTACAGTTAAGTCAGCTGCAATAGACCTACATAGGCGATCAAACTCTAGTATTATGAATGCATGTTTAGGATTCTTTGATAAGTAAATGAAAATAGGCTCAATTATCTTTGATTATTTTTTGGGTAAACTTCACAGAGTCGATTTTCTCCCATTTAACTCTCAGTCCTGTGTTTTTTGCATATACCAATTTATGACTTTTATCCTTAGGAATTGATTTTATATTATATTTTAAATGCTCACAAGATTGATATTGCTATTACAATTCGGAATGATTTTACAATCCTGAATAAAGTAGAAGGCATCTGTAGAAATCAATACAACATCAATGGTACTCCCAGGAGTGCTTCCTGTGAAAGTGGGAATAGTTTGGCTATCACTTAGCATAACCTCAGACAAAAATATTGGATCATACTTCAGCAAAGGGTATTCAAGACGTCCCCTAATGTTGTGTGTTTGTAATGTGACTTATTAGTACTATAATCTATAGGGAGACTACACAATTTTATGTCACCCTGGGGGCATAGTGGAATGTTAAATTCCTCTAACCATAACAAAACCACCTTCTCGATAAAATACAGATGAAAATTGTTAGAAATTGGGTCTTTGATTGGCAGTCAGGTTACCCCATGTCCAAGCAAGGACCCTTACTTTAGTCAGGGTAAAGGAGAATCACCCTCAGTTAACCCGCTCCCCCTCTAGGTAGCTTGGCACGAGCAGGCAGGCTTAACTTCAGAAGCAATGTCTAAAGGTTTTGTACCAACACACACAGTAACTCAGTGAAAACACTACAAAATGACAGAACACAGGCTTAGAAAAACAGGCAATATTTATCTAAACAAAACAAGACCAACACCACAAAAATCTGACATACACAACTCGAGTTATGAATTTTAAAAAGAATAAGAGTATTAATCCTTAGAAAACAGTGAGAACGCTGTTATTGCACAAACGTACATGGGTAGTGTCAAAATACAGCTGTGCACGGGCAAGTGTGCATCAAAAAAGGCCAACGATGAGTTGATTTCTCACCGCAAGCAAAAACGTGCGTCATTCCTCGTCCGGTCGGGTCAGCGTGCCTCATTTCTTCTCTCCAGCAAGATGGCGATGCGTCAATCCAGATGGGCAAACCGGGTCTGGGCAGGCTTTGCGTTGATTTTCCACGCCCAGCGAAGGTGCGTTGAAATCCGGTCGCGCGGTGTCAAGAAACCACGCTGCACGGGGGCTTGCGTCGTTAACAGCAGCTGCTACAGGTGTTGCGTGTCACTTCTCCAGCCATGTTGCATCAATCTCCCAGTCGCGATGAAGGTGGAGCATCGATTTTAGCCTCGAGGCCGGCGGCGTGTCGTTTATCAGCCGTGAGACAGGTGGTGCATCGAAAGCTTCCACGCATGGTGGTCTTTGCATGGATTCCTGTCCTTTTCCACCAGCTGCAACTTTCAAGGGTCCAGAGACAGGTTAGGACACCACTCGGCAGGCAGGACTCTCAGCAGAAAGCCCAAGTGCTGGCAGAGAGAAATCTTTGTTGTCCCTGAGACTTCAACAACAGGAGGCAAGCTCAGTTCAAGCCCTTGGAGATTCTTCACCAATGGGAAGTCACACAGAGGTCAGTCTTTGTCCTCTCTCAAGCAGAAGCATCTACTGCAGACCAACCCAGCAAAGCACAATCACAGCCAAAGGGGCAGTACTCCTCCTCCAGCTTCTGTAGCTCTTCTGCCGGGCGGAGTTTCCTCTTGGTTCCAGAAGTAATCTGATTTTAAGAGGTTTTGGGTGCTCGTCTTATACCCCATTCTGCCTTTGAAGTAGGCCTACATCAAAGAAAAGTCTCTGTTGTTTTCAAAATCCTGCCTTGCCCAGGCCAGGCCCCAGAAACACACCAGGGGATTGGAGACTGCAATGGGTGAGGGCAGGCACAACCCTTTCAGGTGTAAGTGACCACTCCTCCCCTCTCCTCAGCACAAATGGCCCATCAGGATATGCAAGCTACACCCCAGCTGCCTTTTTGTCACTGTTTAGGGAGAGGTGCAAACAGCCCAACTGTCAAATTGACCCAGACAGGGAATCCACAAACAAGCAGTGTCAAAGAATGGTTTAAGCAAGAAAATGCCTACTTTCTAAAAGTGGCATTTTCAAACACACAGTCTAAAAAACAACTTCACTAAAATATGTATTTTTAAATTGTGAGCTCTGAGGCCACAAACTCCACATGTCTATCTGCTCCCAAAGGAAATCTGCACTTTAATAATATTTAAAGGCAGCCCCCATGTTAACTCATGTGAGAGATAGTCCTTGGAACAGTGAAAAACAAATTTGGCAGTATTTCACTGTCAGGACATGTAAAAAATATACATATGTGTCCCACCTTTTACATACACTGCACCCTGCCCATGGGACTACCTAAGGCCTACCTTAGGGGGTCCCTTACATGTATAAAAAGGGAAGGTGTAGGCCTGGCAAGTGGGTACACTTTCCATGTCGAATTGGCAGTTCAAAACTGCATACACAGTCACTGCAGTGGCAGGGCTGAGCCATGTTTACAGGGCTGCTAATGTGGGTGGCACAACCAGTGCTGCAGGCCCACTAATAGCCTTTAATTTACAGGCCCTGAACACCTCTAGTGCACCTTACTAGGGACATACTAGTAAATCAAATATGCCAGTCATGGATAAGCCAATGTACACATACAATTTATACAGGGAACACTTACACTTTAGCACTGCTACGTAGTGGTAAAGCATCTAGAGCAAGCAAAAACAGAGACCAACACACAGAAGCAAGTTCGAAAGTAGAGGCAAAAAGTTAGGGGACACCATGCCAATGATGCCAAGTCTAATACCTGTCCCCCCAGCTGAAAGTGGGGAGCAACTACCCAACGTCATGGGAGATCTCATCACTAAGGCAGAAGAATCTGGACAGACCGTCAGCATTGGCGATGTCGGAGCCAGGGCAGTATTCCACTGTAAAGTCCATCCCCTTTATGGAGATGGACCACTTAAACAAATTGGGATTTTCACCCCGCATGTGCATTAACCATCTGAGGGGCCTGTGGTCTGTCTGAACTCGGAAGTGAGTCCCAAACAAGTACGGTCTTCGCTTCTTCGGTGCCCAGACCACAGCAAAAGCTTCACGCTCAATTGCACTCCACTTACGTTTCCTGGGAAGTAACCTTCTGCTAATGGGCTACAGCTTGATCTAGGCCCTCTTCATTAAGCTTTGATAGTACTGCTCCAATACAATGCTCTGAGGTGTCTGTTTGCTCAACAAATTCCTTGGAATAGTCAGGTGTCTTCAGCACAGGTGGTGTGCACATGGCAGCCTTCAGGCCATCCAAAGCCGACTGGCAAGACTCACATTTCTGGGCTGCTTTTGGAAGTTAACTCAGACAATGGAGCAACAATTGTGCCATACCCCTTGACAAACCTTCTATAGTATCCAGTGAGACCTAAAAAGGCTCTCACTTCAGTCTGGGTCTTGGGGGGCCCCAAAACTAGAATGGTTTCAATGTTTGGCTGTAGGGGGGCAACTTGGCCATTCCCCCACCTGGTGTCCCAAGTACACCACAGAACCCTGCCCTGTTTGGCACTTGGTTGCCTTGCCTTAATACTTACTAGTGAGGCCTGCCTTCTGAAGGGCCTCCAATACTTTACAGAGGTGTTGCAAGTGTTCCTTCCATGAGGAACTAAAGACAGCAATGTCATCCAGGTACGCAGCGCTGAAATCATCCAGTCCAGCCAGCACCTGGTTGACCATCCTCTGAAAAGTGGCAGGGGCATTCTTCATCCCAAAGCGCATCACCCTAAACTGATAGTGTCCATCTGGTGTGGAGAATGCAGACCTCTCCTTATCATCCTCAGTTAGGGCAATCTGCCAATACTCAGAGGTAAGGTCAAACATTCTTAGGTATTTGGCAGCTCCCAACCGGACAATGGGCTCATCATCTTGGGGAATGGGGTGTGCGTCAGTCTTGGTGACTGCATTGAGTCCCCGGTAATCCACACAGAACCTGAGTTCTGGAGTGGCACCAGGAGCAGCAGGCTATGCGACCAAAACCACTGGGATGGCCCAAGGGCTGCTGGAAAACTCAATAACCTCCAATGCTAACATTTTATAGACTTGGGGCCACATGTACGTAGCTTTTTGCACCTCGCAAACAGCAAATTTGGCTGTTTGCGACGTGCAAAAAGCACTTCCGATGCACAAACCCAGTTTTGCGATTCGGTAACATTGTTACCGAATCGCAAAACGGGTTTGCGACTCGCAATTAGGAAGGGGTGTTCCCTTCCTAATTGTGACTCGCAGTGCGATGTAGGATTGCTTTGTGACTGCGAACACGGTCGCAAAGCAATCGCAGTTACCACCAGTGTCACACTGGTGGTTGCACATTCTCAAACGGGAAGGGGTCCCCCTGGACCCCTTCCTATTTGTGAATGTCACAGAAAACATTTTTTCAGAGCGGGCAGTACAGACCACTGCCTGCTCTGAAAAAATGAAATGAAAAGTTTCGTTTTTTGTTTTTGTAATGCATCTTGTTTTCCTTTAAGGAAAACGGGCTGCATTAAAAAAAAACTGCTTTATTGAAAAGCAGTCACAGACATGGTGGTCTGCTGTCTCCAGTCCCTCTGCTGCCCTTGGGTCAGGGAGGGGGAGAGGTTCACTCCCTCCTCATACCCATCCTTCTCTCCAGCAGACAGGAGGTCAGGAAGAGGCTCACACTTTTCTTCCACCCCATCATCTGTTGCTAGGAGCATGGACAATTCAGTCTGCTCAAAGTGTGGCTTGGGCCGGGTCACATGGAGGACCCTCAAGGGGTTCCTGGGATTCTGCTAGTCCACCAGATAGGTGACTTCACTCTTGTGCTCCACCACCTCAAATGGCCCAATCCACTTGTCCTGGAGCACCCTAGGCTCTACTGGCACCATCACCCCCACTTTCTGACCAGGTTGAAACTCGATCAGAGTCATATCAGTGTTTCATGTCTTCCTGGATAGCTTTCAGGTTCTCCTGTGTGAGACTCCAGAAGTGGGCAATCTGGTTTCTCAGAGCCAGCATGTAACTGAATAAATCCTGGGGGGTGTTACTAGGGGCTTGCTCCAAAGCCTCCTTTACCAGACTCAAATGTCCCCTCACAGGGTGGCCATACAACGGCTCAAAAAGACTAAAGCCAAGCCCTTTTACAGGAACCTCCCTATAAGCGAACAGAAGGCATGGCAAGAGGAAGTCCCACTTCCGCCTCAAGGGCTCTGATAGGCCTATTATCATTCCCTTCAAGTTGCGGTTGAATCTCTCAACCAGACCATTGCTTTGAGGGTGGTTGGGTGTGCTAGAGTGTGGTGAACTTGTACGTTACCCCACACACCTTCCACAGATGTACGTTGAAATGAAGTTGGTACCCCTATCAGACACCACCTCCTTGAGGAAACCTATGCGGGTAAAACCCCCCATCAATGCACGGCCTACCACAGGGGCAGTGATTGATCTCAAAGGAGTGGCTTCCGGGTACTGGGTGGCATGGTCCACCAAGACCAGGATAAACCTGTTGCCCATGGCTGTCTTTGGACCCAGAGGCCCCACAATTTCAATACCAACCCTTTCAAAGGGGGCTTGCACATTAGGGCCCAGTAAAAGTGGGTGACAAGCAATTCAAATGTCTTGTCCTGCCCCAAATGTCCAGCTAAAGACACATCATGAGCGAGACCCAGTAGGAAGGCTCTGAAGCACTGGGGTACCCCCAGCACACGGGCTGACCCAGGCTCAGGAACCTTAGGCTCGCTATATAGGAGGCCATCCTCCCAGTAAATCAAATGTGATCCAGGATCTTTGCCAGATGCCTGGTCTGCAGACTGCCTCCGCAAACTCTCCAGAGTAGAGCATACTTTCTGTGCCTCACAGAATGCTTACCTGGTGCCCCCCTTCCTGCTGCCACTGTGACAGCTCAGGGTCCTCTCCCAGTTCAGCCACCTATTCCCCTGTAGGCTCCAGGGCCTCCCCCTCAGGTTCAGCCTCCTACTGGACCGTGGGAACTTATGGGGCTGGTTTCCCGTGCCCCTTTCTCTTCCTCCTTCTGGCAGACACCTGGGCCACTCTTTCAGGTTCCAGGGTCTCCTGATCACTATGACAGGCTCCAATCGCCTGGTTAACACACACACCCACTCAGACAGACCCAACATTTCCAAGTGTGACCGGCGTTCCACCTCCTGCCAAGGGGAATTCTCCAGGTCATTGCCAAGCAAACAATCTACAGGCATGTTTGGACTCACAGCTACCTTCAAGGAACCTGAGACCCCTCCATTCAAAGGGAACCTGCGCCACTCTGCGTAGGCGCTCTGAGTTGTCCACTCCATCTATTGCTGAAGTACACGGGGATCTGTCTGCTCTTCAGACACCAGGTGACTCCTCACTGTAGTCACACTGGCTCCTCTGTCTCTCAGAGCCTCCACCCTCTGCCCATTGATGATAACCTACCGCCTGTACTTCTTAGTGTTATCAGGCATGAGGGTCCTCTGGCCATCTCACTGTCCCCTAGTGAGACAAGGATAATCTCAGCTGGCTTCCACCCACCTGGAACCAACTCCTCCCCAAGTGCTACACTTGCCAAACCCTGTAACTGAGCACCAGTGGGTGCCGGTGTCCACTTGGGACATTTGGGGCCCCACCTCATGTGACCCTCCTGGTCACATGTAAAGCACTTGTGGGACCCCTTCTCTGCAGGTTCCCCTGTAAACTCATGGTTTCTTTTCTACTGGGGCAGGGATTCTTTCCCCTGGGAACTGGGGTGGGCGCTTTAGAGAGCTCCCGCTGTTTACATTTACCCCCCCACTTCTTCTTATGGGAACCCTGCCCACCCTTAGCATGGTCTGCCCCATACCTCTTTTGGACCCTGGTGCTCACCCAGTGGTCCGCTTCCTGCGTAAGCTTCCTGGGGTCAGTCAGTTTGTTGTCAATTAGGTGCTGGCGCAGCTCTGAAAAACATAAACTGTACAAGTGCTACCAAGCAATCAAATTGTAAAGTCCCTCTTATGCTGTTACCTTACTGCCCTTCGCCCAACCATACAGTGACTTGCAAAGAGAATCAACACATTCCAACCATGTTTGGGATTCCTTCTTCTTGTAGGACCTAAACTTGTCCTTATACCTTAGATCAGGGTTGAGACCATACCTTGTGATCAGGGCGAACTTCTTGATAGGGTAGTTTAACCCCTGGGGATCCCCTAAGGATGTCAGAGTATCCCTCCCCTCTACCTCGAAGTGCTTCCACAGACCTTCCCCCAATGAGCTTCAGGGACCAGATTCATATGTTGAGCAGACTCATACCCCTTGAACCAAAACAGTATGTCATACTCCCTTTTGTAATCTTTCACAATGTCCTTAGGAATGTGCACCCTCCTCTCAGACTGCACTGTGTTACTGCTACCACCATCCCTACTAGACTGGCTCCTCTGATCCAGCTCCCTCAAGCTCAGCTCACGAGCCAGCAATAACTTTTTCTCTTCTATGGCCATCATAATTTTCTCCAGCTCCAAATGGTGAGCCCTCTGCCTGTCTATCCTGCAACTCTTCAGGAGTCACACCTGCCCTCGAGACCCTCTCCCTGGACATAACAAGACCACCCATGACACCATTGTGTAGGGATTGCTCTTCCTCCTCCTCATCCTACTCCCCCACTGTGTGTCCCTCAGCTTCCTTGGCTGTTACCCAGACCCTCAGTGTCTTCTGCAGCTTCTCCTTCCTGATGGAGCCCTGAATGGGACACACAAGGTTTTTGAAGAACTGCCTCATATGGGCAACTGTATAGCTCTCCAGTTTCCCTAAATCAAAAGCAGATCCAGCTGATGCATCTCCAGATTGAAAGATGATGAAGAGTTAAAAGTGCAAAGTTCCAAAGGCAAAAAAATGAGTTCCCAATGAAGTTCAAAAGTCAATAAAGGATTACCACCAAATATGGAAGTAGGGAAAAATCCAAAAAGAGAAAAAAGCAAAAATCACAAAGACAAGTAGTATGTGGTCACGTAATGGTCTGCACTGTAAACTTAATCACTGTACGTCAAGTACAAATACAAGTTCAATCCCAACCTCTGATCACCAATGTTAGAAATGGGGTCTTTGGTTGGCATACCGTTTACCCCCTGTGCAAGCAAGGACCCTCCCTATAGTCAGGGGAAAGGAGAATCTCCAGCTTCTCCAGCTCTTCTCTCGGGCAGAGGTTCCTCTTGGCTCCAGAAGTAATCTGATTTTCAGGGGTTTTGGGTGCCCTTATACACCTTTCTGCCTTTGAAGGAGGCCTACTTCAAAGAGAAGTCTCTGTTGTTTTCAAAATCCTGCCTTGCCCAGGCCAGGCCCCAGACACAGAATGGCTTAAGAAAGAAAATGCCTACTTTCTAAAAGTGGCATTTTCAAACACACAGTCTAAAAACCAACTTCACTAAAGGATGTTTTTTAAAATTGTGAGTTCAGAGATCCCAAACCCCACATGTTTATCTGCTCCCAAAGGGAAACTGCACTTTAATAATATTTAAAGGCAGCCCCCATGTTAACCTATGAGAGAGATAGTCCTTACAACAGTGAACACCAAATTTGGCAGTATTTCACTGTCAGGACCTGTAAAACACATAAGTTCATGTTCCACCTTTAACATACACTGCACCCTGCCCATGGGGCTACCTAGGGCCTACCTTAGGAGTGCCTTGTATAAAAAGGCAAGGCGTAGGCCTGGCAAGTGGGCATACTTGCCAAGTCGAATTGGCAGTTTAAAACTGCACACACTGACACTGCAGAGGCATGTCTGAGCCATGTTTACAGAGCTACTAATGTGGGTGGCACAACCAGTGCTGCAGGCCCACTAGTAGCCTTTGATTTACAGGCTCTGAGCACCCCTAGTGCACCTTACTAGGGAGTTACCAGTAAATCAAATATGGCAGTCATGGATAAGCCAATGTACACATACAATTTATACCTGGAACACTTACACTTTAGCACTGGTCAGCAGTAGTAAAGTGTCCAGAGCAAACAAAAACAGCAAAAACAGAGTCCAGCACACAGAAGCAACCTGGAAAGTAGAGGCAGAAGTTAGGGGACACCATGCCAATGATGCCAAGTCTAACAAAAATTCTCCAAAAAATCAGCTACATCATTGATAACTTTGCATGCATGTTGATTGGGGCATTATAAAAATGAATCAGCAAATTCTCATACTCCTCTGCAAGAGATATCAGAGAAATCAAAAAGACCATTTAAGTGTAATGTTTGGAGAACGTATTTAAATATAGACAAAATTGGCAAGGCCACACTTAGCCTTCCCTGCTGATGAGGGGAGTGTTGGTTGGAACAAGGAAAGATATGGAATGGTTTGGTCATCCAGGTTTCCTGCACACAAGTGATGTCAAAAGAGGAAATAAAGCTTATCCAAAAAGGTTTTTTAAACTTTGTGCGAGCACCCACAATATTTTAGGTGGCCAGGGACAAGCCTTTTGAATGTTCCTTAGGTTCAGGAGCAATAGAAGTGGGAGGAGTAAGAGAAGTAGGTCCCGCTTCTGGATGCGTTGAAACTTCTTTCGGTTCCTAGATTTGTGGTAGGTATGGCTTTCGTATTGCTGTTCTGTATTTCTGACTTGATATCCACAAGGGTCAGTCAATCATAGCCAGGTCACTCAGTGGCGCAAAACGATTTGCTTTGGATACATTTGACTGATGTTGAGCATATGACGAGATGCTAAGGAGCTTTGAGCTAAGTTGGAGTTATACTGAGTAATCATTGATGGTTTATTGAAAAAGCCAAATGGTAGATCTTGAATTTCCCCATGGCTTCCTTCCAAATAGTTTAGGTGCACTAACAGTAATTGGACAAGTGCTGAAGCATTTGTCTACCCTTCCCAGTGACCAACAGAGCCATTAGGTGATATACTAGTTAATAGTCCTTAGGTGGATTTAGCAGTTTTACAAGTCCAGTGACCTCAACATCTTTTACAATGCAGTGTATAGCCACTTAGAGTGGTTGCTATGTATAAGGCCCTCATCTTGAGTGGCATCCTGGTACCAATTTGTGTGGGAATAAGTGTTTCCACCCAAAAGGTATTTTAAATAATGCACTAGTTTTGAATGTAGTTTTCCAGCACACAAAATTACTGTAAGTTTTTATGGGGTGAACTTGTCAGGTCAGACCTGAAAGAAGTAATCTCAGAAAAATGAAAAGGAATCCAGGAATGACATAAAAAAGAATCCTGAATCAATGCAAAATCACTGGTTTTATGGCCAAAATCTCAAAGCACTGTTAGATGGATATAAAATTACCTAAAATTACCACACTGACAGCCAATTCTTAATTTCTGACCTTCATTTAGGACCACCTTTCCACATGTCCTAGTATTACTGGAATGAATTTCAACCACATTCCAAAACACACTTGCAGTCCTGACTATTTCTCATCAACATTGTCAAATGCAAACTTTAGTAAATGTCTTTACTTAATTTTGAACAAGATAAAAATCATAAAAGATAAAATCTTACAACAACACACAAGCCTGATCAGTTCTATCTTGAATACAAATGACAGCCAGCCTGGAACCAGTGCTTAAACTGAGCCAGTGGGTGCAGATGGTGCTCATGTGAACTCTTTTTTGGAAACCGGCACTTAATTTTCCTCATCAGACTTTGACCCAGAGAAAGAGAGAAAAAAGCAGCCACAGTACATGGGGGACGGAAGGGAACTATTTTGTGTATGGATGTGTTCCTTGTGAAAGGGAAGCATACCGTAACTCATACTGAAATTAGTGTAGGTCTGAAGTGGGCTTAGATTGCCCCTTGGTGCATTCTGGAGTAGGTTAATAAAGAAGCAAAAAGGAGAAAGAAAAAAAGAAAGAAAGAAAGAAAGAAACAAAGAAAGAAACAAAGAAAAACACAAAGGAGAAGGAAAAATAATTAAATTAAAGAATACAAAAAATAAAGAAGGAAAAAGAAGTAAAAAAATGAAGAATTAATGAAAAAAGGCATACCGGAAGAAAGAAGGATGGAAGGAAAGAAAGAAAGAAGGCAAAAAGAAAGAAAGAGTTAAAGAAAGCAAAAAAGAAAGAAAGAAGGAAAGGTAATAAGGAAATAAGACAAGAAAGTAATAATGAAGGAAAGAAGGAAAAGGGTAAAGAACAGAAGAAATAAAGATGCAAAAACTAAAGAAAAAAGCAAACCAGGCAAAAAGAAGAGAAAGAAAGAATGAAAGGCAATAGAGAAAGTCAAAAGGAAAATGGAGGCAATAAGAAAGAAGAAAAGAAGAATCGATAGAGGAAAGGGGGATAGAAAATGGAAATAATTACAAGAAAAGGAAAGAAGGCAAAAAGAAAAAGAGAAGAATGAAAGTAGGAGCAAAGGCAAAAAAGTAAGGCAATAAGAAAAGAAAGAAAGGAATGAAGGAAAGAAAAAGGAAGAAGGCAAAAAGATTGAAATAGGGAGAGAAAAAAGGAAAGAAGGAAATAAGGAAAGGCAAAAAAGAAAGAACGAATGAACAAAAGAAGGAAAGAAGGCAAAAAAAGGAACAGAGAAGGCAAAAAAGAAAGATAAAAGGAAAGAAAGAAAATAGAATGAAGGAAGGAAAGTGCGTTCACTAAACTAAACTAAAATATTTAAACCTAAAACCCAAATTACACTCCACCAATGTTTAAATATAAGTCTTACAATTACACTGCAAATTAAACACTATAAAGTTAATTTTCTTCCTGGGCAAAGTTAATTAAACTACCATTAGCAAAACCGACTACAGGAACTCAATATGATGTACAATGAACTAGCAGCAGTCCACTGCAAAAGGAATTTGCAATAGATTTAGAGGGAGACAAGAACTGATAAAGCTAGAATGTGCCCTGTGCTCACTTCAGATATGTTGTACTATCACATCAGACATCACCTGCACAAAAGGGAACTATTTTGTGTGAGGCTTTCATGTTATGTAGAAGCAAAATGCAGTCACTCAAAGTTACTTTAATCAGAGGCTTAAGTAGGCTGACCAATTGCCCCATGCTGTATGCTGTAGTGGGTAGAAGTCAAATGGTAATGACACAACACACCAATGGATGAGGAGGGGTGGCTGAAAGCACCTTTATGTAAGTATATTAAACATGATATTTTTGTAAAATCAAAAGGTCTTGGCTAATGCCAGACTTAAAACGTATGGGAACTGTGATCCTAAATGAAATGGGGTCATAGTCAGTGAGTGTGGGGGTGGGATTAAAAGCCTGGCTTAAGAGAACAAAATATTCTGTAACTCTTTTGCTGATCTTTCCCTTTCCAGTAATTGCATTTAAACTGAAGCACACATCGTAAATGAAATGTGCTATCTTATGTTGTGAAACCTCTATCGGTTAACAGTGTCACTGCAGAGAGGGGCAGCTTTAGCGGTGGTGATGCACAATCATTATTGGTGAACCCATCCCCAAAAGACTGCCTTCTCCGTGAATTCTCTCACTATCAAGCTCCACCAGTGTACCTCATCTCTCCATAGCCCCTCTTTCACATGCATTACATTTATTTTATAACACTACTCATACCAGTATACAGTGTCAGAGCACTTTATATCACACACGTTATACAGAGCCAATGAATCGTGTGTGTGTGAATTAGCCTATAGGAAATGTTACATAAAACAATGAAGATTAGAAGATGTAGGAGTCATATGTCACCAATACTAGTAGACGGTATAGTTTAAGAGTGTTTGGTCTGGAGAAGCACAAACTTAGGTTTTAAAGTGTACCACAGTGGTTGGCTTTACTAATGAGAATGTATTTCTACCCACATTAATAATTTTTAGCAACATTAGGATAATGAAAGACTGGGGAAATAAGGTAACGTTCTAACCTATACCATGCAGTTTGCATGCAGATCTTTGATGACAGTTCTTAGCTTATGGTTCTATATTAGGGTTGTAATTTATGAACTGAAAGTAACAAAACGACCTCCATGACAAAAACAGTAACCCCACTGAGCAATCCACATCAAATACAGTTCAGTGATTTGTATGATACTCTTTGCAGCAGGCATATCAACCCTTTGCAATCCTTTAGTATGAGTGGAAACTGACATTAGACAAAAGATCTCTCTCTAGCAGGATCATTATTCTCCCGAGTTATGCTGACATTTTTATTTCTAAACAGGGCGCCCCCGAAGTCAGCTCACATGTGGCTGCACCAGTTGCATCACCCTTGAACTGGCCTTACATGCAGGCACCTGACTGGTGGAGTGGGGAATAGTGACTTACTTATTTCAGTCCCAGACTGCGACAGAAAGTATTGTGATTATATATTAATAATTATTACTTTAAACTTCCATTATGTGGTATAAATTAGGCTGCTGCAAAATGTTCAAAAAGATTTAGGCTGAAGATTTTAAAAAGAGCTTTAAAATATAGAGTTCAGTGATAGGCAATCAGACTATAGCAAATATGAAACTTTTTCTATAAGTGTCTATTAAAAGATGGCACTCAAGAGCTTACCTGCAGACAGCCTTACATTACCTCTCAAAAATAATACATCTTTGTCATCATGAAAGTTCAAGTGATTTCATCAAATTAAAGACAGTTCAGGCTTCACGGCAGCCTTTACATCTGCAAATGAATCAACTGAACACTTTTACATTTCTTTTCAGGGAACAGGCATCCTGATGAAAAGATGTGTTTCTTCTTTAGCTCTGTCCCTCAATTGCCTCCATAACACAGGAAACCCTTCTCCCTTTCCCATTCACCCAAGGCATTCCAGGTTTCGGAATGAGCTGTTTGTAGAGTTTAAAAAACAGAAGAGGAACTGCTTTTGTTGAATGACACCCACCTCGACCTCTGCCACTTTTAGTGAGTTTGGTGTCAGGGGGATCTCCCCAAAAGGTTTAGTTTACGAAACGATGTTTAATTAACTTGTTTAAAAATATAGAGTTTCCAAAATCGTTGGGGAGGCTGGGGGTTGGGGGTTACCTAGAGTGAAAGAAGGTGGCCTGGTTAGTGAGCAGTACAGGAAAGGGACCTGGAGAGATATTCTAAGAGAATAAGTGGAACGTAGGGTTGAGTCTTTTCTGAATGGTGAAATATGTTTGATGAAATGACAGAATCATTTCAGCGAGCACATCACCTAGTATATTGCATATTCATTTGAAATTCTAAGTAGCCACAGTATTTGATTGTCATGTTTTGTAGTGTATCTGTAGTCCATTATGGATTAATTTCCAGACAGTCTTGGTAGAGAAAGTGGAAGCTCTACCCTCTGATCATGGGTCCCTCACACAACAATGCCTCCCATGGTGTGGAAATTGGATGTAAGAAGCACATAAATTAGAAGGCGGTACTTGGGGGAGCTCAGTTTAGCTTTATGAGTCATGACCAGATGACCGCCTAACCAGAAACTCACAGCAGCATGCCATAGCACAATGGAGTTCCAGCAGCCCATTTGGAGCACAGTGTATTTCTTCTTAAGATAAAGGCCTTTTCATGGTGGAGGAGGTGTGATAGACACCTGAGTGTCAGATACCATAGTATAATATAAAGAAATAGAACCTGACGTAAGGCAATGCAGCATAGCATGACTGCACAAGATAGCAGAACACCATTCCATAGCGCAAAAGTAAAATATGATATATTCACACACAAACACATCAACCAACATATGCAGTTATGAGCCATTATACTAAATAACATAATGTAGTAGCACAATAGCGCAGGACAACAAAGAATCATAGTGTAGACGCATAGCACAGCAGTGGGGTATACAGTATATACTCAGAAATAAATGTATAACATACCTTAAAGTAGCAGTTATCATAGCATAAGATCACCAAACAGGAATGAACCTAACACTATAAAGCATAGCATATCAAGGCATCACCACATTCAAGCTCAAATTAGTGATGCCGCCTAACAGTAGAGCACAACATCCAAGCGCATGAGAATAGTCTACAGCAGTGATTCCCAAACTCTAGGTCGTGGCTCACAGATGGGTTGTGAGTTGATTTTTGGTAGGTCATGAAAGTCCAAGTAATAAATAAAGATGCCTTTAAATTTTGTTTTTATCATTTTCACATTTGCTGTGTTTCAAAGACAGGGGTCAGATGTCAGGCTGTGTCTTCTTACAGACATCTGCTTATATTTTTAACACGGGGATTGGTGTTTACAGACTCCTTTCACTTGGCAGTCAGAGAAAGAAAATTAAAGTAAAGTATGTGATAGTCTTACTGGACTATGGAGAATGTGAAAGGAAAGGCTGTTGGATCTCATTTTTGTACCACACAACAAAATGCAAATACCTGGAAGTGAACTGTGTGCATTCAGGAGTCAGGAAAGCAAAAGTGATGCACATTTTGTGTAATTCTGAAGTGTAATGAAAGAACAAATCTTAATAGGATCAAAGCAAATCAAGACATTTTACGTAGTGATGCACTAATGATGCATATTTTCTGAAACCGATTTCCACACATTATCATTTGTGTGCAATACAGCTTATTAGTAAAATTGTGAGTCAGATGTAACATTTTTCATGCAACGCAACAAAGCAGGACAACTTTTTGTGCTGCATGAAAGGGAGAATGCAGGAATGTGCCATATCTGAAAATAAGGTGCATTCCTATCCTCTGCCTTTACGGGGGAAATGTGCAGCCTAGCACCAATGCAGGCATCTTTGCCCCATGGAGCAAGGGTACCTGCATTACAGGCAGGATGATTTTTGTCCAGGAAGAGACACTGGTGGTCATTCTGACCCTGGCGGTCTTTGACCGCCAGGGCGGAGGACCGCGGGAGCACCGCCGACAGGCCGGCGGTGCTCCAATGGGGATTCCGACCGCGGCGGTAAAGCCGCGGTCGGACCGGCACCACTGGCGGGCTCCCGCCAGTGTACCGCCGCCCCATTGAATCCTCCACGGCGGCGCAGCTTGCTGCACCGCCGCGGGGATTCCGACCCCCCCTACCGCCATCCAGATCCCGGCGGTCCGACCGCTGGGATCCGGATGGCGGTAGGGGGGGTCGCGGGGCCCCTGGGGGCCCCTGCAGTGCCCATGCCACTGGCATGGGCATTGCAGGGGCCCCCGTAAGAGGGCCCCTACATGTATTTCACTGTCTGCTGCGCAGACAGTGAAATACGCGACGGGTGCAACTGCACCCGTCGCACAGCTTCCACTCCGCCGGCTCGATTCCGAGCCGGCTTCATCGTGGAAGCCTCTTTCCCGCTGGGCTGGCGGGCGGCCTGAAGGCGACCGCCCGCCAGCCCAGCGGGAAAGTCAGAATTACCGCCGCGGTCTTTCGACCGCGGAACGGTAATCTGACGGCGGGACTTTGGCGGGCGGCCTCCGCCGCCCGCCAAGGTCAGAATGAGGGCCACTGTCTTGTACAAAAATAATAAGTAGAGGCATTTTCCTGTTTGTATCTGTGCTGCAGAATGCAGCACACTTAGAAAGAAGAAACCACAAGGAGAATTGAAGATATTTCTCCTCGTTGTCCACTGGTAGGAAGGCGTACAATTCTGACTCAGTCCAAGTCTATCAGTCTTGGCAAATCTTGGAATGCTTCAGAATACATGAAGGGATGTTTGGGAACACCCACCACACTAACCTCTCAGGGTAACGCAAGGCAGTGACTAGCAATGCCTTATATTACTCCAAATTCCCCAAGCCACGCCTGGCTATGCAAGGTAGCCTTGGGTGGCTTGGTAATTCTTATTCTAGGTTTTGCTTTGTTGTGTATCCACTTTACAGAGCCAGGGCATCAAAAAAAACGTAATAAATTTGGACTTGTATGTGTGTGCAAATTTAGTGGCCATTCAATGGAAAATGTGCTGTCTGTAAAGTGAAAGTGTGCTGCCACACGATGCTTTAGGTACATTAAAAAATTGGCCACATCATGTTCATTAGAGCAAGCTGGGTGGGAAATATTTGTCATTCTGAAAAATGGGTTGTGGATTTAAAAAAGTTTAAGAAGCACTAGTGTACAGGATATGTGCACTTAGAGTCTTCCGCAGTCTTCCTCTAGGGAGGAGCTACAACTGCATAACAAGATAGTATAAGATTTGGTCAAACTGGGGCAATCTATTTAATAATGCCATTTGGAAGGCATTGGCTGCATATCCTCAATTCACTCACAGTAAATATCTGCAAATGGCACTGAAAATGTCTAAATACAATTGACCTATGGAGCCAGAACCTCCCATTTTCATTGTTTCATCAAATAATAAATAAAATTGCTAAAGTGCAATCTATCCCAGATGATAAAAATAGGCTGTCCAAATACTCCTATGCCTGGATGGTCTTGCAATCATATGACGCACTTGCAATCATATGACGCACTGAAACCGGATGCATATTTAAGCACAGCATTCTCATTACACTTGAAGAGGAAACTGATGTAACACAATTCTGTATTTTTCCATTCCTGGCTGACCAACACGCCTGGAAATACAAGAGCCCATTTACGTGTAGATTAGGCCGTGCTGCAAAAGAGCATTTTAACCATCTGGTTTGCATTTACCCGATGCAAAGTGCGCCCGTGTTTCAATATTGAAAAGCAATCTTATTACAAGGGGCAATCGAACGGGCATTATTAACCAGATTCCTTTGACTTAATTCAGGGACCCTGTGACACCTTTTAGGTGATATACACTGATGGTCTATTTCATTGCGGAGTGGATCTCCAGTGGTGATTTTAATGTTCCTGAAGGGATGGTTTCTAATGACGATTCTTGTCAATTTTAAATTGATTTAGTAATTTAATTTATTACCTGATCCTATTGTAATGTCGGTATGTCTTTTTCATCATGTTTTTTTAAATTTATTTGTAATGGTTTTTATTAAGCTAAACAATAAAGTATTTTTGTACCTTTATAACACTTAGAGTATTCCACAGCATAGCATAACGTATCCAGGAAAACAGGCCTGGTTTTTGGTTCTGACCATTCCTGTCTGTCGGTATTGCTGATAAGCATGTGTTTCCTACCCCACCAATAAGCTTAAGAACATTCTCTAAGCCTTTATCAACCGATCTCCACAATTTGAGCTTGCAGCTCTACTCCATTAAGAACTGCCACTGTTTCTGCATTGTTCTCACATACTTATATTGCCTCCTTCTGCTGCAGACTTGTTCTTGCTAAATAACATTTTGGCTCTGCTTTTGTATGCCAAGGGATTGGGGTCACACCTGGGATCTTTACAGTTTACGAGCTTGAATCATGTGAGTTTACCTAGCAGAACTGTTCCTTATCTGCTGCTCCAGGAGTAGTGCGAATTTGGCACTACACTTAAAGTGTCAGATGAGGAACCTTTTTCTATGAAAACGTTCATACTAGTTGATCAAAATAACATATTTGGCTCACATATCTATCGGCCAGATGCACACACACACACATACACACAAAGGTGTAGCATTACTTTGGGTGATCGCAGTAGAAGAGCCTCTTCAGGCACTCAAGTGTCCACTCTTCCAGGCTCTTAAGTTCAAGGACTTCATGTCCCATGACTCTAGAGTGCAGCGTAAAAGAAGAAATAAGCAGAATGTGTAATTGTTGACAACCTTTTCTTGTTACTGCAATGGTCTCTGAGCGTTGAGACAATCAGATGCACGGATAGGACTGGAGGTGAACCCTCTTTCGTTACTAGAGTTTTGTGATACGGCTTAAAAAAATATGGTTAACAAGCCCATTAGCTAATGTGCTGCACTGCCTGAGGCTAGCACAGCACATCCGATATGTATTATACATGTGCAAACATGAGCTGAACATTTATGGCCCTCACTTTTTACCATTACAAATCAAAACAGAGAAGCCTTCTGCTCTGCTCACACAATATTGCGGCTATTATAAGAAAAGATAGGTGAGATTGTTAGTTTATTTGTAAAATGTATGCTATCATGTGGAGCAGGTATTTGTATAAGGAAACAGAAGATGGGTGAAGTGCTGGTAGCTCACCACCCTAACGCCCTCGTGGACAAGGTGTACTTCCTCCCTGGTTGTCTCTCTTACTTTCTCTACCCTGTACTTTCATTCACTCTATGTTACTCATGTTATCTGTAAAGGTGTCTGCAGCCTTGTAGTTAAGTTTACGCTCCATTAATACCTCAAACAAATGAAATAAATAACTAAAACAATATTGAAAGAGTGACTGTAGGTTTGAGGGTTTTGAGAGTGATTGCCCTTGGGTAAGACTGTAGCAATGGACCCAAATCGAACCAACTGAATATATTTCAGGGATCTGGACAATGCAGGTGATCATCCATGAGTGAGGATATGATTACAATGTGTACAGTGTTTTGCATTTCTAGGTTTTATAGAACTCCTTAGGCCTGCAGTAGGGTTTATTGGCATATGTGTGTCAGTTCACACCCCACATCCATGACGTGTTTCTTTCCATGCAAAAACAACATTTTGTGCATTCACAAAGGGCTCATTTTCCTGAAAAAACAGCCTAATCATGTGTCCGTACCTGTTGGTTTCACTACACCCAGAAATACCAGGTGTTGCAAAACAGGGTCTGAGCCACAAACAGAAGAAAGACATGGCCAGAAAATGTCCAAGTAATTGGAAAATATGAGTAAACATGCATGTTAAATGCAAGGCTGCATGTTCTTCCCTATTACGGTTCACTATCCCGTAATGGTACAGTAATTGCAAGAAGGTACCAATAATTTCAGCTGTGCAGCTATCTCTCAGCTGTTACTGCACCACTCGTCATCATCCCCTATGTAGGGAAAGTGTAGACGTTTTTAACCATTTCCCACACTGGTTGCACTACTTACATCTCGTAATCAGGACTTCATAAATTCTGCCTACCAGGGTTATTTTCTATGATTGTAAGTGTCATCTGCATGGAGAAAATTCCACATATCCTACATCTCTGAATTAAGGCCAAAGATGCTCAAGTTACTTATGTCTTTCTTTCTAAAGAAAATGTCATTTTAAAAAAATCCATGTACTGAAGTCAGGAATCTTCTTCCTTACGTTACTAAACTGTGTTGGACAGATTTCCAATGTTTATGTGATTGAAATATAATCAAAGGAGGCTTTCTGAAAATGAACAATAGTAGAGTTCCAAGAGAACTCCCATCTGCAAAATATGTGTAGGCAGATTTCAACCAAGATTGAAATTCTTCAATTGTAATTCTGCACTAACATGTGCACTAACAAATGTAATTTTTTTTCCCTATTTAGAAAATGTTTGCCCCTGTAGAGAGACCCATTTCACATCATCTTTTTAATGTATGGGTTTTAAATACCTCTTCCTATTGTGAAAAAAAAAACACTTGTCCCTGCAACATAAGTAAATTAGCTTGTACAACCAGGTCTCCACAATGATTGGGAATGCCCACAAACGTACATACCTGTGTGTTCACCGCAATATAAAGGACCCTTTGCTCTGTAATTCCCATATTCCAATAAGTAACAAAAAAAGAGTGCTGGTCAGGGCTGTAGCCAGGTACAATATGTTTGGGGGCATGGCCCCCAGTGATGACAAGAAGAGAAGGTTAATTATTTCCTAAGAAATACTTAGTAATAGGTGTATGACAAATAATGTTTTAAACATGTGGTGTAAAAACCCAATAGAACTTTAAGGCTTGTTTTATAGAGTGAATGAGGATGTGTTTGAAAGACTTGGTGGGGATATCAGTGTGAATGTAAAAATCTTGATCCAAACAAAAGAGAGTGAGGGCAAAAGAAGACATTGTTCATAGGCCGAGGTGAAATTTTAATTCCACAGGAGTAGTCAGAAAAACTGCTTATTTTGTATTACTCGAGATGTGAAATTACTGAAAAACATGCTTTTATCTGTTAATGTTGTTTAGAGTTATGTAGAGCAAACGTACCTGCAGCAAGAGCGCAGGAATAGAGCACAAGTGGCTGCTCACTCCCTTGGTAGCTTGGCCCTGCAGGTAGGCTTAACTTCAGAGACAATGTGTAAAGTACTTGTTCTCACACACACAGTAATACAGTGAAAACACTACTAATTGACTCAAAACCAGGTTAGAACAATAGCCAATGTTTATCTGAACAAAACAAGACCAAAACAGCAAAGATCCAACATGCACAAGACAAGGTATACATTTTTAAAGATTAAACTAAAAAAAAGCGCTTAGAAACACAAAATGCTTCAATGAGGTGATAACACAGCATCCTGACAGAGTTGTTCCCAACAATCCGACACCAATGGTGCTGGTTACGGAGTCATGCCGACCCCCAGGTAAAAGTACCTTAGTAAAATATGGAAACAAGCTGGTGCACGGAGTCGGGGGTCGCGGCATTGCTGGATCTGAGGCTGCGTCTGTTCCGGTGTTGTGGGTGAAGGAGTGGAGGCGTCATGAAGAGGTGTTGGATCCTTGCTGCGGAGCGGTCAGGTGACATCGGTGCGAAGTGCTGGATCCACGCACTTCAGGCGGAGTCGATATCTGGCAGTCACGACATGGTGCAGCGACTTCCACCAAGTCGCAGACTTTGGCGGGGCTGAAGCCGTGTCGGGCCTGCGGGGTCGCTGCACTCCAGCGAGAACCATGGCTTCGGTTGAAGGCGGTGTCACGGGATTTAGTAGCGGCATTCGTCTGGAGTCATTCGAAGTCAGTTTTCTTGGATTTTCACCAGTTTCTCCTTTCAAGGTCCCAGGGACTGGATTGGCACCACGTGGCAGGGCAGGAGTCTCAGCAGAGAGTCCAGGTGCTGGCAGAGGAAGTCTTTGATGGCCCTGATACTTCAGAACAGGGGGCAAGTTCAGTCCAAGCCCTTGGAGATTCTTCTCAAGCAGAATATACCACAAAGTCCAGTCTTTGTCCCCTTTCACAAGCAGAAGCAGCAACTGCAGTATAGCCCAACAAAGCACAGTGACAGGCAGGGGCAACACTTCTCAGCCCTTCAGCTCTTCTCCTTTGTAGAGGTTCCTTTTGAATCCAGAAGTGATCTAATTTTCAGGGGTTGGGGTCCACTACTTATACCCCTTTCTGCCTTTGAAGTAGACAAACTTCAAAGGAAAGTCTTTCTTGTTTGTAAGATTTTACAAAGGCCCCAGGCACACACCAGGGGGTTGGAGACTGCATTGTGTGAGGGCAGGCACAGCCCTTTCGGGTGTGAGTGACCACTCCTCCCCTCCCTTCCAGCACATATGGCTCATCAGGATATGCAGGCTACAGCCCGACTCCCTTTGTGTCACTTTCTAGAGGAGAAGTACAAACAGCCCAAATGTCAAACTGACCCAGACAGGGAATCCACAAGCAGGCAGAGTCACAGAATGGTATAAGTAAGAAAATGCCTACTTTCTAAAAGTGGCATTTTCAAACACACAATCTAAAAAACAACTTCACTAAAATATGTATTTTAAAATTGTGAGCCCAGAGACCCTAAACTCCATATTTCTAACTGCTCCCAAAGGGAATCTGCACTTCAATAACATTTAAAGGCAGCCCCATGGAAATCTATGAGAGAGAAAGGCCTTGCAGCAATGAAAACCGAATTTGGCAGCATTTCACTGTTAGTACATGTCCAAAACATAAGTACATGTCCCACTTTTAATATGCACTGTGCCCTGCCCTTGGGGGTACCTAGGGCCTACCTTAGGGGTGCCTTACATGTATAAAAAGGGAAGGTTTAGGCCTGGCAAGTGGGTACACTTGCCAAGTCGAAATGAAAGTTTAAAACGGCACATGCAGACACTGTAGTGGCAGATCTGATCCATGTTTACAGGGCTACTAATGTGGGTGGCACAGCCGGTGCTGCAGGTCCACTAGTAGCATTTGGTTTACATGCCCTGGGCAACTCTAGTGCACTGTACTAGGGACTTACTAGTAAATCAAATATGCCAATCATGGAAAGCCAATTACACATACATTTTATGTAGGAGCACTTGCATTTTAGCACTGTATAGCAGTGGTAAAGTGCCCAGAGTTTCAAAACAGCAGAAACAGAGTCCAGCACATATAAACAATCTTGGTAACAGAGGCAAAATGTTAGGGGAGACCACGTCAAGGATGCCAAGTCTAACAGAGCAACAGAGTGCAATGAGCGCAAAAAACTGTATTTGCGACAGTCTCATGGAGTCTGATTAGAACCACATAGTTTTGGATAAAGAAACCTCACCCACTTTATTGTGGCATGATTAATCATAGGTAACCTTACTACATCCTTGAAAGATGGACTGATAGGCTGGAGGCAAAACAATGTACATGCAGTGACCGATAGGCAAGACATAATATATCAGGCCTTGCCTACTGGTCTCTACATACATCATTTTGTGTCACTGAACGAGAGGTCTTGGATGTGTGTTAACTTGAGGAACTACTTTTCTGTATTTCCACTGCAACAGCTACACCACAATGATGTCAGATGCTGCACTCCAATATGTGGCTTGTGACATGCAACAATGGAACTCAATGGAGACTCCAGTATGCCAACAATATAAAACGCTCAGTCCGTCGGACCATCAGGCACCATTGCAGCAGACGATAGGCAAGTGTCAGGAACAAAAAGTCCGCCATAACCTCTTGATGAAGTATGTGCCAGGTTGTATGAAAGATAGTTTTCTCGGGCATTTTTAGCCAGTTTTAGCAGTTTTACCAGCCCCTCTCACATCCACTCACTACTGGGGTTCTTTCTTAAAAGGATCTCTGGCAAAAGCCCTCTCAGGCATTGCAGTGCCGGCCTGATGAGGAGAATGGCCTGATGATGAAGCATGCCACCCAGTGGTGAGCAGGGGCTACTGTTCCTGTAGGAACTAATGCATGTGGTGACTAAAAAGACCCCCTACTATAATTGGTGGAATGGAGTCCTTTCTTTTGGAACAGGGCATCTTATTTCAGTTATAAGTTCATGAGGGGAGGTTGATGCACTGGACCACATAATTCTTCCTAGTTTTGTATCCCCAAATATTTTTGGGGGGTTTTACTCCTAGCAGCAGGCTAGTCCTCTGGCAGCAAGACAGTCCTTCTTCTGTAACTTCCAGAGGTCCAGAAGTGTTCTGATGACTGGCTCGGGTGATCTAATATTTATATCTGGTGTCAGCCTTTGTGTGGGGGTCTCCCAATCCTACCCCCACTTCTGGTTATGGAAAGTCCTACTCCTTCTCCTGTCAAGGCTTCAAACTGTCCTGGGTGACAGAAGCCAGGACAGGTCTGGTGACGGGGTCCTTTGTGTGCTCAAAGCCCTTTGAAATGTAAGTGGGATGAGTACCGCCCCTTTCTAGACATCCTACCAGGATGGGTAATCTTTTCCACACCTAAGCCCCCTTTGTGGTACTGTCTGGAAGCAATACTCAAATCACAACAGCAGTGAAATCCAAATGACCCAGGATACCATCAGAAGGCACAAATGGTTGGTTCAAAAAAAATGCCAACTTTCTAAAAGCAACATTTGCAGAATTGTGACTTAAAATCTGTCATTACCATTATACCATTAAAGAAGATTGTAAATTACAATTCATTTTGAGTGTAAACAGCATATGTCTATCTGCTCCCAATCCAGATTTAGCACCTATCAAATGTAATAATGTAACCCAGTGTTAGTCAGTGGGAGAGATAAGCCTTACAAAAATGAAAAACGACTTTCAAAGGTTTTCACTGCTAGGACATGTAAAGCAAATACATTTTGTACTGCTTTTCAATTACCGTGCACCCTGACCTATGAACCTGTCTGGCCTACCATAGGGTGTTGAGTCCTCCCCAGTCTGGTAGCAGGAGCAAGGACACACCACACATAGAGCTCATAATTAACATCTTTACTCATCAATGTAAAAAATGTACCTAACTCTCAATATCCCAATCACTGTTAAAGACTACACATCCTGACACCTCCCAGATGAATTATGTAATGTTCTTCATAAGGCCCCCCTTTGTTGTGGAGTCCTAAAGCTTACAGTTCTAAGACACTACATAGGGGTGACACAAAAGAATTAAAAAGGAAGGTTTAGTTCTGGCAAAAGGTTTATTTTGTCATGTCAACATTGCTGTTTAAAACTGTACCTCTGTCTGCAGGGGCAAATGTGAGACATGTTTAAAAGAATACTTTAGCGGATTGCACAAGGAGTGCTGCAGGCCCACTTGTAGCATTTTGTTTGCAGGCCCTGAGTACAGGTAGAAGCATTTATAGCTTACAAGTAAAATAAATGTGCCAATTAGGTGGAGTTCAATTTTCCCATGTTTGAAAGTGAGAGCACAAGCACTTTATCACTGGAGCAGTGGTAGTGTGCACTGAGTCCTACAACCAACAAACCTGATTTCAGCAAAACAGGAGGAGTGAAGACAAAAACCTTGGTGGGGATACCACTCTTGGATGTCAGTAACATATATATTTTATATCAGCCATTATAAAACATATGATATCCTAAGAGTATTTACAGAACCTTAATTTCTCATGCTGGAAAAGTGAAACTAGTGTGGTTCTATAATTAAGGCCTTTTTTCCCTACCCTATGGTTAGTATACATGTGTATATTTACTTACATGCATACTTACTGCTAAACCTAAGTTTAAATCTACACCTTCTTATGAGACACCATTTACGAATATACATCTACACTTAGGTGGAACTGTACAAGTCTCCACCTCCTCAAAACAAGGGGCGGAGTCTTCTACAAAAGAATTTAGGGTAAAGATACTTCAAATAATTTTGCACCTGTAAGTGGAAATCATCATCACTGTGGAAGAGGTGTCTCTGTGGTAAACAATAGGGTAAAGTATTGTAGTTTATGCATCTTTTAAAAAATATTTTAAATTATTGGATTTATAAAATAAATGTATTGAGTAACAATATTTATTATTTACCTAGAACTAATAGCTGTTTGCTATTCTTGTGCCATTTTGAAGTGCTGTAAATAACAGGTTACTGTTATCCATTATAAATGTACACACTTCACCAACCTTGGAAGGATGAGAGTCAGAGGCTCCTTAATTTCTTTCCAATTTGTTACTTTCAGGTTATTGTGGAGGTGAGCATTAATTTTGTGAGCATACTTATTCGCATCATGCCCATTGTCATTCTACAAAAGACCTACCGTTTCCCACTTTCTATATCAGGGAGCAGCCTCTAAAGCAAACTACTCCACTCTTATAACCAAATCGCAAATGGCAATAAGTGGGCCAGTGAGATGAGCGAGCCCAGAAATTGCTTCTTCTAAAGGAGCTATTAATTTCCCTTTCTTTCCTCCATTCTGCCTACAGTTTTTTCTGCCTTTCCTTCCTTATTTCTGTCATTTGTTCCTGTCATTCTTACAGCTGTCCATCATTTTTCTCATATCCTTTTTTCATTTCTTTCTTTCTTCATCCATTCATAAACACACTTCTGTTGTTCCTCATCATCCATCCAGATATCCCTCCATTCATCTTGCCTTCCTTCTTTCTTTCAACACACCTATCCTTTTCTTCATCCATTAGTCTATCCTACTCTGCATCCATGCACTCTTCCCCATTCCTTCTCTCGTTCCATCATCCATCCATCCTTCTCTCCATCCTTCATTACATCGCTCAATCCATCTATTCATCCATTCATCTATGCTTCTGTCATCCCTACTTATATTCCTACCTTGCATGCTCTATTGTTTGGTTTGTTCTTCCACCCCGCGGCTCTATCATACTACCCACTTACAGTGGTAGATATGAGCTTCTAGCTGGAGACCTTCAGTCTCCCATGAAAGGAAAAGGAGCAGTAAACAAAAAGTTAAATGTTTTATGATAGTGAGAACTGCCCTGTGAGAATGATGCCTGCTCATGCTGCTAAAGTGGGCCGTTCTTGGAACCCCAGCACATAATAGTGCTGACGTTTACCCACAATTGTTTCACAGGTGCAGCAGTAAATTCAGTGCAAACATATACTGTAATTTCCACATTCCATAAGGACTCATGACACAAACTCCAGACACATCAACATACAACCTCCTGCTTGCTCGAATACAGGTAGTCTGCCCCTCTTCCAAACATACACTGATAGGAAGATGAGGAGTTGGAGGAGTTGGTGCTGAAGCTGGCACTTGCTCTGCTGGCTTTTGGGGCTGGAAAGGCACTTGGGGCAGTGATGGAAACATGGGCATAAGTCCCACAGGTGCAGCAAGTGCTGCGTCCCTGGTGCCCATTGAACTCTGATAATTGCTGTAATCTTACCATTGGAACAGAAGTCAAAGGGGACAGCCATTTTCATTACTAGCTCATGGGGCCATGATATTAAAGCTACTTTTCTAGATGGGAACAACACAGGATGAATGCAGCAAACCTAAAAGGGCCCACTGGAGAAGAGGAGAGGCCATGGGCTTAGGTGTGAGTGCACTATAATGTCAGTCCTCTGTCCCAGAAGACTGGCCATGGATTCTTAATTGGAGTTCAACAGAAAGGGTGCAAACAGGGCCATCCTATGTTCTCTCAAATCTTAGGCCCGTATTTATACTTTTTTTTTTGCGCCACATTTTGACGCAAAAGTGGAGCAAACTTACAAAATACAATTGTATTTTGTAAGTTTGCGCTGCTTTCGCGTAAAAAAATAAAGCAAATGCAGCGCTAAAAAAGTATAAATATGGGCCTTAGTCTTTCATTTAAGCGTCCCTTTATGTGAAAATAAGGACTGGATGAGCTTCTCGAACTTAGCACAGAACAAGGTGAGATCTCAATATCTGGTATATTTAGATTTTGTATGACAGGTTTGGATATGCATTTGCTTTAAACAAGATTTGATGATTTCACATCAATGAGTATCACAGCCTAAAAAAAAAACACATGCTCAGACTGACATGGGACAACTGCAAAGATGACGACTACAGTTGCCCATTTGCCCCATTTCATATGAATAGATCATTTAATCGGGTTATTATTGCATTTTGGCACTTTTAGTTTTGGCATTGTCATCACACATACAGTCATGCATTAGCCATAGAAACATCATTTACAATCATAATGCTATAATAAAAATGCCACAAAAACTAGAAACTTTGGTAGGCAAAGACCCACAGTGGCGAAACTCACCTGCAGTGCTCCACCTGCCCAGGACACACTCGGTGTACTAGCACCAAGCCATACCCTGCACAGGAGCCACAATCTGTTCTTGGTGGTTGTCAGGCAGCCATAGCCCCGGTGACTGATGTTTCTCCTGTCATCAGGAGTGGGTAGTGACATCTGCCCCGCCTCCCTTAGACCTGGCCCAAACTCCATTTTCCACTGTCTCTCTCACTTCCTTCACAACTCCAGGAAAGAGGGCCTGGGTTTTGTGCCTCCCCTACTCCCCACGTGGGTCCTGACTGACTGGTGACCCTCACCCTGCAAACTACCCAACCTCTAACAGAGGCCTGCAGCAGAAAGGGACCCTAAAGCCTTGCTCCACAATAAAACGCAAGGAAAAACAATAGATTGTCAAACTGTAGGCCATTGCTTTAGGGCGGACTAACAAAAAAATGGGCTGGCCGTGCCCTCCCTCCTACCCCATTGTGGCTACGATCTTGGTGCCGGTGAACCCCATTGGCAATCCCAGCTAAAAGTGAGCTCTACAAGTGCAAGGCACAGAATGAGCTTGAGTGCTCATTTTTTAAGCAACCCCTCCCTTTAACTGTATGTTCTGACACTGCGAGTCTGAGCATAAGCTTCAGACATTACAGCTCATAAACAGGCATTGGCAAAGCCAACAGGTTGCACCTATGGAAAATCTATTGTCTTTGTCAATGTGTTTTACATGGTCATAGCTGCCTTTTTTCTGAAGTCCATGAGTGATGTGCCACTCCAGTCCATTTTTTTCTTAAAATTCTGCAACTTGTAGTCCTGTTTTATAATGTAATAAACATGCTACGAGCCCCAGAATTCAAATAAAAACCTGGACTGGAGCAACATATCATGCGTGGACCTAAGAAAATTTGCAGGGCTGCATTTTATTTAAAAAAAAGAACTACGATGTGGGAAATGGTGACCGAGTCATTGTGTTTTTTTTATACCTTGAAGACATGCTGCACAGCAGCTGCCAGTGCTGTGTGACATGCCTAAAAAAATATTATCAATATCAATAGATTTTCCATAGGCAAAACCTGTTGGCTTGGCATTTGTTGTTGATACATACAGGGCTGCAGTATGGTAATTCTGCTCAAGATCTGACAGCACAAACGTGGGTTTGTGCATCAATTGAAATCCTAGTGTATAGGCCACCAATAAATACTTAATCACGAAGCAAAGGCTTAGAAAGGATGTTTGTGTTTTTAAGTCGAATGTACCATGGTCTGGTGTCAAGGCATATTGGGTCAAATCCACAACTATTTCTTCAATGGCCAAAAGAATATATGTGTCCTAACAAGCCATTAGCGGTTTATAACTTCATATCCAGACAAAGAGGTGCAAATCTACCTAAACTGTAGGCACAAGTCTACACAGCGCATATCATTACCATAATGAGCTGGTCGCGGTGCAGGGTGCATTGCAAACAAGATCTGCAGCTGTTCAAAAGCAGGGTTTCCTCACTGCATTAGCCTTAACCTTGCATTCGGTGTGTGTAAACAGGACTATCCCCATCCTGGAAGTAAAGAAGCCCTTTGCGTTCTGACTGCGGGGTTATCGATCACTTCTGTAAGGCCTTGTCTTCACCGGTTGCCTTCAGCCCAAGCACTACACCTGAGGTGCCAGAGCAAGGTGAGCAGTTCCTGCCTGTCAAACACCACTGCATTTGAAGCCCTAATCCTTCCTCGGAGGGAGACAAGCCAGAGTAGTATCTCTTCAGCTCATTCTTTCCATCAGCCTGAATATTTTATCATATTTCATTTTTGTTAGAAATGAAGATGCATGCTGGTAAGATTGATGCAGCCCGAGAAATATTCAACATTGTTAAGTGACCTACAGGCATTTTGAAGATGTTGGCTGTGGGATTAGATAATAAACTGGAAATTCGGACCATGATGAAGCACCTAAAGCCTGCCAGTCATGAATCTATTCATTCACCTTGGCAGGGTGAATAAACAAAATCTTAGGCAGTGCTACAATAAAATATCTAGAACGCCCTTTACAAATATTGTAACAGACATGGTTTGCTTCCCTGCAGCTTTAGCTTCCGCTTGTGCATCCTCACATTGTAGGGCTGCGGGTGACTGACACTGTGGGTTATTGTCCAATTTACAGCTATGGCACATGGGCGCAGTCAACAAAGCAGCACTGCAAACTGAAACTGCATATAAATATCGATTTGGGCAGTAACACAAAGAGCACCTGCATCTCAACTAGTCCATGGTTTCACCTAGCTGTAAACTTCTGAGATCATCTAGCAGTTCCAGGGAGGTGTACAGTCGATACAGTGGGCCCCGGAGAGCCGTATGTAAATAGCACTGGCCTCTGCAACAAAAGGGAGCACTAGAGTGGTTGCTTGCTTTGGCCAAGGGGGACTGGTGAGTGTGCGTTGCCCCAGGGAGACTTGTGAGTGCTGTTGCAATCAGGGTTTAAGTCTCAGTGGGAGGCATAACATCCAGTTCCTGTGCAAATCACTTGGGGGGTCATTACGACCTTGGCGGGAAAAGGCGCTTACCGCCGTGCAGAAGACCGCCAATACAACGCCGCCGCGGCGGGAGACCGCCACAGCTATTATGAGACACATTACGAAATTCAGACACCCACAAAATACCGCCACACCAAAGGTCAGCGATAAACATGCGGAAACAAATCCTCCACCTCCATGCCAACAGAAACATGCCCATGCTATTACGACCCACGAATCCACGTGGCGGTCTTTCAACCGCGGTATTCCATTGGCGGTACACACCGCCGTGCTCAAAATACACACACAGCTCCAAAACACCATCACATTGGACAATACCAAATACACACACCTGATACACACACAAACAACACTCCCACACACCCAACACAATATAAAACACACACCCACATCACCCACAAACCCCTATGACCAAAAATTAGAGACGAAGGCCAGAGAGAGACAGCACAGAATAGAGAACCCCATCACACAGAGGCACACTACACCATCACCCACACAACATCCATGCACAAAACACCACATACCACTACACTCACCACACTCATCAACACATACACCGCCCCAAACATCACACACACCACCCCATGTCACACCAAAGACACCCCCGCTTCTCCGAGGAGGAGCTCAGGGTCATGGTGGAGGAAATCCTACGGGTAATGGCAAAGAATAGTCGACAGGGTCAACGCTGTGGGACAGCACCCAAGAAATAGGGAGGACATCAGTAAGAGGTGGAACGACCTACGGGGGAAGGTGCGTTCCACGGTATCCAGGCACCACATCGCGGTACAGCGGACTGGCGGCGGACCCCCACCTCCTCCCCCACAACTAACAACATGGGAGGAGCAAGTCTTGTCCATCTTGCATCCTGAGGGCCTCGCAGGAGTCGTTGGAGGGACGGACACTGGTAAGTCAAATCTCAACTATCATATCCCCCACCCTACCTGCATGCTATCACACACCCCCACCCTCACACCCTCCACTAACACCCTAACTCCTCACTAATGTACCCATAACACCAACCACCCATCCCAACCCCAAGACCTGCATGACACAACTAAGCATGGATACCCATCACTAAAGCATGCCCACTGCACAGACCCACAACACCCCCCAACCATCACCACACAAGCTCCCACACAGGAATGCTAGCACTGGGGTACACGCACACCCAACCATTGCACACCACAAAACACACACATGCAATAATCCTGTACTCATACCCCCGCAGGAACCCGAAGGAACGTCACCACACCAGAGGGTCCAGACAACACTCCACCCCCAGAAGAGGCCCACAGTGACGACAGCAGCTCTGCCCCACTGGATCTTGATGACCAGCTAGGACCATCGTGGGCCTCAGGACAGTCGGTTCCCCTTGCCCAGCCACAGCCCAACACCGAACTTCCACCCTCTGGTAACACCAGCACAGCACCCACCCAGTGGGCCCAAACCTCCCTACCCAGGACAGGTCAATCAGCTCTGTGTCCACCACTACAGGCACCCAGGCTAACCCAATACCCCAACAACAACAGGGACCTTGGGGCAGTGGTAGTGGGCACACGGTCCAGGGGACGGAGGCACAGGAACATAGGGGAACTGGGAGGGCTGCTGTGCGACAGAGGGAGGACAGGCCAAGGGAACCTACTCTCAACGAGGCCCTCTCCTCCATCATGGGAGCATACCACCACTCCCAGGAGACGATGGCAACGGTACTGGACAAGTTGCAGGAGACCCTGCGTCTGCAGGAGGAGCAGTATTTGGGGTTCAGGGAGGAGCTCAGGACCATAGGTTCCGCCCTGGGCACCATCGTAGGGGTGCTGACGGACATTCAAAAGACCTTGAGGGACACCGTGGCACTCCAAGGGGCCCCTGACACTAGCCAGGATGACGAACTGCCCACCACCTCCGCCGGCGCTAGTGGACAGGACGCCCCGCCACAGGACCAACACACCAGCACCCCACCCCCTGCAGATGGAGAACCACCACGAAAGCGGTCCCTGAGATCCAGGAACAGGACAGAGCAAGATGGCAAGACCCCCGCCAGGAAATAAGACTACCCTGATTGTGCCCCCACTGTCCCACTTTGTTACCCTGTCTACATTGGAACTGCCCCAGCTCCACTTTCAATGGCCAGATGTGCAATGTACCTGTGATACTAATAGACTGGACTCTGCCATGGACATTCTTCCACCATGACCTATCCCCATTTCACAACCCCCCTACATTTTTATGCACTTAAATAAACACCCTTGAAACCTTAATAATATTGGAGTCAGTCAATGATTGTGAACTTTGTATTGTCAATTACAGTGTTAAAAAAGGTTACCCATTGGAAGACCAACATACCAATGTCACACATCACAAGCCTTTCAAGGGTGCAAGCTGTTGACACGTAAGTTACCACATTACTGAAACTGAAATGGAAGGGGACAACTCAGTTAACAAATAGGGAGTGAAATGTAGGTACAGGATAGAGGTAGACGTGTGAAATGTAATATTATGTGAAACATGAAAATGTACTCACCTGTGTCTCACTGAAAATATTGCTGTATGACTTACTCCCTGTTGTCGTTTTCATCTTCATCAGCTTCATCCTCATCACTGTCCACAGGCTCCACAGGCTCATCCGCTGCAACAACACCGTCATCTGGATCATCCTCCTGCAGAAAAGGCACCTGGCGTCGCAATGCCAAGTTATGGAGCATGGAGCAGGCGATGATGATGTCGCACACCTTCTTCGGTGAGTAGAATAGGGACCCACCTGTCATATGGAGGCACCTGAACCTGGCCTTCAGGAGGCGAAGGTCCGCTCGATCACCCTCCTAGTCCGCCCATGGGCCTCATTGTATCGTTCCTCTGCCCTGGTCCTGGGATTCCTCACTGGGGTCAGTAGCCATGACAGGTTGGGGTAACCAAAGTCCCCCAATAGCCATACACGGTGCCTCTGGAGTTCACCCATCATATCAGGGATGCTGCTATTGCGCAGGATGTAGGCGTCATGCACTGAGCCAGGGAACATTGCATTTACCTGCGAGATGTACTGGTCTGCCAAACAGACCATCTGGACATTCATCGAATGATAACTCTTCCTGTTCCTGTACACCTGTTCATTTCCTGCGGGGGGACCAGAGCTACATGGGTCCCATCAATGGCACCTATGACGTTGGGGATATGTCCAAGGGCATAGAAGTCACCTTTCACTTTAGGCAAATCCGCCACCTCAGGGAAAATGATGTATCTCCTTACGTGTTTCAGCAGGGCAGACAACACTCTGGACAACACGTTGGAAAACACAGGCTGGGACATCCCTGATGCCATGGCCACTGTTGTCTGAAAAGACCCACTTGCAAGGAAATGGAGCACTGACAGCACCTGCACGTCAGGGGGGATTCCAGTCGGATGGCAGATTGGTGACATCAGGTCTGGCTCCAACTGGGTACATAGTTCCTGGATTGTGGCACGGTCAAACCGGTAGGTCACGATGACATGTCGCTCTTCCATTGTCAACAGGTCCACCAGCGGTCGGTACACCGGCGGATTCCGACATCTTCCAATATGTCCCAACTGACAGTGCCTAAGAAGGACAACAGCGAAGAAACTGTCAGCATTCCTCCAGGTATGTGCCCACAGTCACACACAAGACTACACCAGACAATTAACCCATCCGGGAAAGGTTTTGAGTGTAGGCCTCGGTATGTGTGACGCAGTAGGAATTGAAGCCATGTGGGCCCCTGAAATGGTGGCTGCCTGACCTCTAAACTGGGACAATGGAATTGTGGGGTAACTGCGCTGGCGTTGGACACCGTCGCGGTAGGCGGTCGTAGAGCGCGGCGCAATGCTGCATTGGTTAACATTGGACCCTATGGGTCCCAGGAGCCAATGAACAGGTGCGCTGGCGGTGATGATGCGCACCGCCGCGGACGTCACCGCCGCGGACGTCACCACCATTTTCTATCTCTTCAATCACTAGATACCTGACCTTCGACAGGAGAGGACCTACACTGCTAGTGCTGCTGTGACCTCGGCCTGGAAGCGACAATGGCTGCTGCGTCTGGGGAAAGGGCCCCTGCCTTCACTGCACAGGAGTTGGAGAAACTTGTGGATGGGGTCCTCCCCCAGTATATGCTACTCTACGGTCCTCCAGACCAACAGGTTAGTACACAGGGAGCACTAAAACTCTCTTTCTTCTGTCTCCCCCTTTTTCTGCTCTCCCTGTCCTTCTGTACATCAGCATCAACAGGCGGAGGTACAGTGGCACCAGAGCACGAGGGAGCTGCATCCCACATGGCCATGGAGGGCCACACCACAGACTCTGAATTCACCAGTGGGACGGAGGGCGAGGGGACCTTCACGTCGGCCACAGGATCACCAACCAGCGACACGGACTCGTCCGCCGATGGGAGCTCCACTTCTACAGGTACAGCCGCCACCTCCCCTACCAGCACCGCCCTCCCAGCAGCCCCTCAGCGTTCGCCCCGTGCCCACTCACCCAGGAGGGTGGGCATCACCTTCGCCGCAGGCACCTCAGCCCCTGCCCCAGTCACCCCTGCTGCCCTCAGTGAGGAGGCCATTGACCTCCTCAGGTCACTCACGGTTGGGCAGTCTACCATTATGAATGCCATCCATGGTGTAGAACGAGAGTTGAAACACAGTAATGCATTCCTGGAAGGCATTCATTCTGGTCAGGCTGTCCTTCAGCGAACCCTGCAATCTCTGGCCTCAGCACTGATGGCAGCCATTGTCCCTGTGTCCAGCCTCCCCCCTCCAACTTCCTCCACCCAGACCCAATCCCCTGTACACCAGCCCACCCCAAGCACACCTACAGACCAGCATGCACACAAGTCAACACACACAAGTAGCTCAAGCAAACATAGGCACCACACTCACCACAGGCACTCACACAAGCATCACACCCATATAGATACAGCAACATCCACTGTCTCCACTGTGTCCCCCTCCTCCTCTTCTCCCTCCTCCCTCCCAGTGTCGTCTACACACACACCTGCATGCACCACATCTACAGGCACTAGGACTCGCACCAGGACACCCAGCACCACAAGCCGCTCACCTGCACTCACCACCTCCACTGCCATATACACGTCCCCTGTGTCCTCTCCCAGTGTGTCTGTGACGCCCCCTCCCAAAGTACCCAAACGCCGGCAATCACTCACACAACATCCATCCACCTCACAACAGCCTCCAGTACCTGCACCTGCACCCAAAACAGCTACGGTGACACCTCCTACAACCACCTCCTCTTCCTCCACTCCCAGAGCCCCTCCAGCTACCCATCCCAGTGTACGTCAGAAACTGTCCCTATGTCAAATTGACCTTTTTGCCCCACCTCCCCCCTCCAATTCATCAGTCCTGTCGTAGCACCTCAGCCAAAAAGCCTCCAGTACCAGTGGTGCGTGTTCCAGGTTTTTGGAGTGCCACGTCCACCAGGGCAGGCAGTAGGACCCGGAGCCAAGGCACTGTCAGCCCACCCCCTGTAAAGGCTCTGAAATTGGAGAGTGGACGACAGGACCGTGTCAAGACTCCTGGTGGGACAAAAAGTGAAATGGGTTCCAAGGCGATTGGTGAGTCAGCTGTAACTCCAAAGAAGGTGGGGAAGGTCCAGAGGAAGTCTCCCCAACCTGTTGTGAGTGTCACGGCAGAGAAGTGCGCCATCATTTCCGGCGGTCCTGACACAACTGCCAGCACCGTCGTTACTGGTCCAGAGACCACCACCAGAGTCACAGCCCAGGAGGGCCCAAGTATCGTCACTGGTCAGGAGACCACCGCCGGACTCATTGCCCAGGAGGGCCCAAGTATCGTTACTGGTCAGGAGACCACCACCAGAGTCACAGCCCAGGAGGGCTCAAGTATCGTTACTGGTCCAGAGACCACCGCCAGAGTCACAGCCCAGGAGGGCTCAAGTATCGTTACTGGTTCAGAGACCACCACCAGAGTCACAGCCCAGGAGGGCTCAAGCATCGTTACTCGTCCAGAGACCACCGCCACCGCCGGAGTCACAGCCCAGGAGGATCCAGGATTCCACAGCCCCGCTGGGCAATGATGGAAAGTCAAGCCACACACCAACGTCCAGTGTGGAGTTCGTCATGCCACACACCAATGTCCAGTGTGGAGATCGTCATGCCACACACCAATGTCCAGTGTGGAGTTCGTCATGCCACACACCAATGTCCAGTGTGGAGTTCGTCATGCCACACACCAATGTCCAGTGTGGAGATCGTCATGCCACACACCAATGCCCAGTGTGGAGTTCGTCATGCCACACACCAATGTCCGTACCAGAACCGCCATGGCAAAGCACCGCTGAACAGGCCAAAGACTGCCATGGTGAAGACCGCTGAACAGAGCAAAGACCGCCATGGTGAAGACCGCTGAACAGAGCAAAGACCGCCATGGTGAAGACCGCTGAACAGAGCAAAGACCGCCATGGTGAAGACCGCTGAACAGGGCAAAGACCGCCATGGCAAAGCACCGCTGAACAGGCCAAAGACTGCCATGGTGAAGACCGCTGAACAGAGCAAAGACCGCCATGGTGAAGACCGCTGAACAGAGCAAAGACCGCCATGGTGAAGACCGCTGAACAGGGCAAAGACCGTGTTGGTATGAATAGTCCGGCACATCAGGCATCGTTCTCCCATGTGCAGCTGGGACAGTGACAGGACATGTACTTTCACGGGGAGACTCATCCAGTCTGGGCACCAGTCCCACCCAGTACTAGTAGAGAACTGCATCTACTTGCGAAGATGTGTCTTTGCACTCCCCAGGATGGCTCAGTGGGCAACCCACCCACTGCAGAGACTTGAGAGACTGTGGCTTTGCACTCCCCAGGATTGAACAGTGGGCAACCCACCCACTGTAGAGACTTGAGAGACTGTGGCTTTGCACTCCCCAGGATGGTACAGTGGGCAAGCCACCCTCTGTAGAGACTTGAGAGACTGTGGCTTTGCACTCCCCAGGATTGAACAGTGGGCAACCCACCCACTGTATAGACTTGAGAGACTGTGGCTTTGCACTCCCCAGGATGGTACAGTGGGCAACCCACCCACTGTATAGACTTGTGCGACTGTGGCTTTGCACTCCCCAGGATGGTACAGTGGGCAAGCCACCCACTGTAGAGACTTGAGAGACTGTGGCTTTGCACTCCCCAGGATTGAACAGTGGGCAACCCACCCACTGTATAGACTTGAGAGACTGTGGCTTTGCACTCCCCAGGATGGTACAGTGGGCAAGCCACCCACTGTAGAGACTTGAGAGACTGTGGCTTTGCACTCCCCAGGATGGCATACATGGGCATGTAGCCCCGTCGTGGATCTGGCTTCGCATTCATCTGGCTGAGGTGCCCCCCCTTCCCTTCCCCCTGAGGTGCCTGTATTGTTTCTATCTGATGCCCTGGCAGTGTTCTCTCGGATTTTGGTCAGGTATCTATTGTGGGCCTCGCCCATGCATTTTTGGACTGTTTGTGCACGGACATTGTTGTGTACATATCTGCACTACTTCTTGTATTGTATATTTAATTTTGACAGATTTTGTGATATATATCAGTATATTTTTGTATGAGTAGTATATTGGCACAATACAAAGTTTGACCGCAATTTGCTTTGTCTTTGCATTCTTCCGGGGGGGATTGTGGGTTGTTACTCTGATTTTTGTGACTGCATTGGTGTGTATGTTGTCTAATGTGCGATAAAAGGAGCCCCCTTGGTTGAACATTTTATGGAGTACAAGCACAAAGCAGAAGACATTCGTTGGACAGTACTGGCTGTGGTCCAACCCAAATCAGATGGATTACCAACAACAAATAAACTTTTGAAGTTGGAAGCCAGAATGATAGAAAAATACCAAACTGCACGGAATGGGCTGAATGACAGTGACGAAATTTGGACACTAATTGGTTGATGGCAAAACAATACCCTGGCAGGGTTTTCAAGTATCAGAATGGAAAAATACATTATAACATGAGTAAATATCTGGAAACAGGGGTCGATTTATAGACGGCCCCCATGTATTGTATTGTATTGATTATGTTGATGTAATCATCTATGCGTGTAAGAAGGGTTGACATATTTGAAAGTTGCTTGACTTACTAGGGAGATGTCTTGCATATGGCTAGATTATGCTATACTTTATTCTTATAACTGACACACATTTGCCACTAGGCCTTAATGTAGTACCATCAAAAAGATTTAATAATGCCATATATGACGAATGGCCTTGATAGTATAGATCCAAGTAATTGTACCTATGTTTGGCACACATGAGTAAGGTTACGTAATGTTTATTTAAAGATTCACTCTTCTCCTACTCAAGATGGCCGCCATTCAAGCTCATTCACTTACTGTGGCCCGTAGGTCTAGTTACCTGCAAGCTAGTAATAAACGCGAACGACCGCACGTATCAACATTGAGATGCGGCATGCTGGTGCAGCGCACACGCGGCAAGACACGGATTTAACCTAAATTGAATTTCAGCCACTCCGTCTGGGGAGATTCTCCCATTCTGAGGCAGTTCGGTAGATCCACAAGCCACATAACGAAGAAAGTAAGTGGCTAACCGCCGTAACCCCGATAGGTGTATGGTTTTATTCAACGTGATAACGAAGGTTGCCCTGATTGTTTTTCATTATGTATTTATTTTGCCAGCTAAACGCTGGGTAAACAGACCCGGTTTACTTAATCAGCTACAGAGCAGTTTTTATACCTCCAGTGGCATACACCAGTTTTTTGATTAAACGTGGTGGCTCTAGACATAGAACATGGATACTACCGTCAATAGGTATTTACCCAGAGCCTGTCTTGCGTAGGGGGTCGATAGCGTGCATGCTTCAGTCAGCATGTTGTGAGATTGGTTTATATTGTCACATTTAGATAATTGACACAATAGTGGTGCTATAGACACAAATGTGGAATAATTATGTGTGGCTCACTGATAGAAGGAGTTTGGAGCACAGTGTTGTTTAAATATATTTTTAGCAAGTCTCCATGTTTTTAATTTTTGTAGAGGTGACGTAGCCCCCCGATAGTCCTGATGAGGCCCTGATTGATGAGGCCGAAATGCGTTGACATACACATTGGCGAAATTGTGTTCTCTAATTGGAGTCAGTTTCATAAAAAAATCACTTAATATGCACTACAAGGTACCATTAAGAAACACATAGGTACTTGTTAGCTGCTTGTCCGTGAACTTTTCAATCATCACAATTAAGTGGATTACAACTATACATTTGCCATTGTGACCACGAGTATTCTACACAGAAAGGTTGATGGGCACAACCCTCTACTGACGATATGGTCAGCTTCAAGATTACTAAAAGCTAAAAGCTGTCCATTGTCGATTCTAGAAGAAAATGTGAATAGAATTAGATGTATGTATTGTCTTTTGTTGTAAATATTTTCTCTTGTAAATATTCTGTATTTTGTATAATGCATTATTGAGTCATCGTTTTGCCTTGCACTTAATTAGATGAATTAAAATTAGGAAAGTAAATAATCCATGAAGACAGTAATGAGCACTGTTTTTCAAAAATATGAATTTAATTATCCCTACCGCTCGACCGTTTTTTTTGCTTATTCATTTAAAAGTGTGAGCACGGAATACTGAGGCAGTGTAATCCTGAAGCCATCCCAGGCCTCTTCAATCCAGTAAAAGCCACTCCCTTCTTCTTCAGCTGACTTAGTTTGGCAGCTTTCTGTTTTCTACCTTAGGGACGCTTTTTCCTTTTTCTCTTCCTCCGTCTTTCCCTTTCCCGTATGTGTCTTTTGCTCCCAGTAAATGCTTGAGGCTGAAGAATAAGCCCCGGCCTTCAAAAATAAGTGCTGGTGCTCAGCACCGGAAACAATAAGCACAAATTAAGCACTGATGCGCTCGGCTCTGCGCCAGAAAAAAACATTACGAGACAGCCCCTTGATAACGAATGCACAGCTCCGTCCTGCACATACGTGCAGACACAAGCCATGTCCAGCAGGTACTCTGCTGCAAAACACACTATAGTATGTTCTACTTGCACTTAACTCCTAAAAGATGCAAGTGTAAAAGCGGTACAAATACATATCAGCCCAATTTCTCAATAACACAGAGGTGCAGCTTCTACTCATTCAGCAGGTGAAGTTGCACCAGGGCCTTGATTATTGTGTCATTTTATGATCCAAACAGCAGGCAGTGAGCCCATTTACTTCCCTGTACTAGGGCCAATAACACTTTGGCTGCGCCACTGCTCTGGCGTTTGGGTCTAGATGTCCCACATATCTTTGAATGGCTGTTTTTCAACTCCACGTTCTTTCCCTACTTGACTGGAATCAATTAGGGGATATAACTTGTTTTTTCAAATGAAAATAATAAAAGTGTATTGACAACTTTAAATGATACTGTTGACTGACAGCCATGAGGTTAATCAAGTTCCCATGGCTCCATTTTAAACGATGTATGGGAGTAGAGTCTAAAATGTCTCCGTTGCATCCCACACACAATTCATTCTGTTCAAACGCGTGTTAGAATTGTACAAGGCTGTCTACATCGCAGTTTATGCAGCTATGATTATATTTTGACAAAGCAGCAATTAACTCCAAACATGACATGCGTTTGGCTCAAGTCTTTTATTCTCTGCGCCACTGGAAAGCAAATCTGTAATCCTTTTAAAGCCTGCCATCTGCTGTCCAGAGCCATGTTATGCACTTAGAGCTAAATGAAAGTCAGTAAGAATGCCTAGTATTAATTTGTTAGGTAGTGGTAGCTTGCTCTTTTTTATACATGCTATTTTGGGTCTTCAATCAAAATGATTATTCACATTTGCATATACGCGAGGGCTTCGATTGAACTTGCATTTGTGATCAGTACCGTTTAAGGTCGAAATGGTGGATGTACACTGTCACCTCTGCCCTCTAGACCCTTGTCCTGAAGGTGACCTTAATCTGTCCTGGTTTGCTCAGTAGGGAGCTGGGACATAGGTCTCGATTATGCAGCAGGTGCAGTGGCACCGGGATCAAGACGTGTGGCGGCCCCACTTCACCCAAGTTACAGCTGTGTTTTACTACCAAATTAATTAAAACCCATGGCAACCTTGCTAGACGCCTCCCGCGCAACAGTAAGCATTATGTGATTTGAAGTTTAAGTTTCTTCAATACAGCCATGGGCCTACAAGCCTCACAGCCTTACTGTTTGCTAAAAAAAAAAAGGGAAAAAACAATCAATACTAGTTGAAAGACGCCGTCTTGACGGGAACCAAGCTAACTCTCTCAACTCTTCCTTTCAACTCTGGAGTGGAAAAAAACACAACGGATGGCTTAGGTGATTGAAAAAATGCTTAAATGTAATCATGCTCCTATCTTGTGGATATATTATATCCAATGTCATATTCTGTTCATCCTCAAACCCAGACAGTCAACGTAGCAATCTATTCATTCTTTCCTCTCGAACCCGCAGCTCGTATATAGTTGAGCTTGCGTTTATATATACACGAGGACTTTGAAAAAAGGAGATTTACATTCATACTCATTGAGAGTTTGTGATTGAAAACACTGAGTACAGGTATGCCATTCAAAACTACAAGTCTCTGATGCACAGTTTATCACGTTTAATGACAAAGACCATAACTAATAGAAGGGCTGTTTATATCCCTGATTCTCCCACCACCAACCCCAAACACATCAGTATATATTAAGAGTAAATATGCGAAGTTACCTCATGTTGACTCATTTACAGTAGCGTAGCGTGCCTGGCATGCTCCCTTGGCACGCAGATTCTTCCCAGGGCTATGTTAAGCCTACCACGGGAGCAGCTGGCACAGTGAACCCTTTCTAACACAGGCAAAGCGCAAACTGGTAGCCACAAGAGGCCCCTTTCTATGCTTTAAGAGGCCCACAGGAAGGCACTCATGCTGGCCTGATCACAGCAAACCCAAATTGTGCAGAAGTTCCCATGATGGGACCACATTTGTTTACAAACTGACTGGGAGTCAGGAGCCGGAAGACAAATGATAGCCCATTAAGGAATAAAACATGTATAGGTTTAGGAGTATAGGAATGTCTTCTTTTTGTTGTGCTTCATTTGATTTTATTGATATCTGGAATCTGGATATGTTTTATTTTGACATCCAGTTTGTCCTTTTGAACAGCTCCCAACAAAATACGCCCATTCCTAAGACTGAAAAACAATTTTACAATTAAATTGGCATATATGACATGTTGATACCTCAATAGTAATAATCCCACAAGACTACCTGAGGTGCAAGAAAGTCAAATTCCAGTATAAACCTGCAGCACAGGCTTAAGTACAGACAGGTGTCAGCAAAGGCTAGTCCTGTGACGTCCAAAAAAGCAATGTTATTTATAGTTTAATTGTTTTCCACTCTTTGAACTAAACTAAAAGCATGGTACAGTGCACAGTAAACATTCAAAAACCAAATAACATCAATGAAGGGCTCCCCTTCCAAAACATCCTATTGCATAACAAAATGGATAAATCTGTGTTCAAAACCTTAAACGTATTATCAATAGGAAGCGTCAAAATCTTTCTCACCTGGCAATGGCCCCAAACATACATAATGATCTGGATAGTAGAATGTCCATCGATCCATTTATGTATACAGAAATCTGAAATCATTCAGCAGAGTGTTACTTCACTACGAACACAAAATTGCATATCAATGTGCTTTTCGCATCAAAAGTATGTCATCATTTTCCATACATAAACCATATACCTCCAGTGAAAGTTCCATAACATAACAAATGATGATCAAAGGAAGAAGATGAGTGGTCAACAGGACATTCTTATAATAACATGCAAAGTTTTCAGAAGATATTATCAACAGGTGTTAGCCATAATCATATAGCTATATATAGCTATTTATGTACATGTAAATATATATATATATATATATATATATATATATATATATATATATATATTATATAACATTACCTCAGCTATAGTAGCCATTGCAAATCATCAAAAACAAACACTCCAAATGATCAACATGACCATCTATCTAGACCACATCTTCTTCCATATCTTTCCCAACTATAATTGAAAAACATGATTACTTGAGTTACAAGAGAACTATGACCACCATATGGTTCAACATTTGCCTTCAATGGTGGAACAAAGATCCAGCAATTAACTTCTCAATTGAGTACATGATCAATTAAAATAATCATAATTATCCATTATAAGCACTTAAGGTTAGATCACACCATCCTTATAGTTCAAATACAAATTCAGATAACATTGTGTATCTTCTCAAACTTAAAAACAAAGAACTACAACAAACAAAGAATACAAAAACATCATCCACAATACCACTCCAGTTGCTTGTGGTTACCTCCACAGATGTATGTAAAGGTCCTCATTCACAGTGCGAAGTTTAATAAAGAGATTGTCACACTATGTTTTCAATAAAGCATTTTTTAAATAAAACAATAAATATTCCTGAGTCTTATTTTTACATTTTACAGGCCATAAAGTACATCTATAGAACCAACCAGAAGGGGTCCGTCGACTCCTGTTGACAAGCATACATTGCCCGCAACTAGTGCTTTAAAAAATATATGGTTAGCTCTCTTGGGGGTAATGGATTCAATGACCTAGGACACTTACTGTGTTTTTTAATGTTGCTGGGGGACTGCTGAGCTCCTTGCAGCCCTCCAGAATGGAAAGAAATTCTTGGTGGCACCCTGCCCTGAAAAGCCTTCAAAGGGCCGTATGGGGCGCCCTATGCAGGAGCAATGAATAATGAACGAGTGGCCCCTACTGCTCATTTATTATTACTTTTTTGGGGGAGGCTCCCACATCTTTTTTTTTAAAGTTGTGGATCGTGGGGGGAGCCTCAAGGCACCACAGCCCCTGCCAGCCTCCTAGCCAGCATCCACCCCAGGTACCGATGGGGGCAGGCAATTATTTTTACAGTGGGTGTCCAGGTGTCCACCTGTGGCACTCACAGCAAACACATTATTGAGGGCCACAGGTGAATGGAGTCATCATTAGGCCCTCCACAGGCTTGGGAAGGTGGGCTGCATTCCCACTTCTGAAAAAACTAAGATTGTGCTCCTCCCTGCCCTTGGCCCAGCCTTGGGGACGCATTGTTGAAAAGGGCAGGAGCCCACCATGTTCTTTTTTTGAAGGCTGCAGATCTGTGGATAAAATAAATAGCTTTTTTGGTACCTGGTGGGGGAGGGTTCCACTAGGGCCCCAGTACCATGCCTGGGGGTCAGCGTATCTCTACTCTGCTCCCTAAATTTTTTTACGATTATTTTTCTAGAACAGGGGACTGAGGGCCTGATTTAGAACTTGGTGAATGGAATATTCCATCACAAATGTGACGGATATCGCATTTGCCAAATTAGGATCTCCATAGGCTATAATAGTATCATAATTTGGCGGATGGGATATCCATCACGTTTGTGGCGGAGTACTCCATTCGCCAAGTTCTAAATCAGGCCCTGAGTAATCAAGTCCTTAAAACAGCTGCTTTCACATCTTTGTTGATGTGGAGGCAGCCAATCAGATCCTATCTTTAGATCAGTCTGCTCTGCAGTTCATCCACAGGGTGAAATATACACGTTATGATATGCAGATTTGTAGAGCACACTGTCACCCAGGGAGTATCCTAGCCCTAAGCAGGTGAGAGTCTAGAAAAAATTATGACCTGCTAGGACTACTCAAAAAGCCAGGTCTTCAGCTTCTTGTGAAACTCAAGAAGTGAGGAGGAGGCTCCTATGTATAATGGCAAATCATTCCATGCTTTAAGAGCGATGTGGGAGAAGGCTTGACTACCAGATGTGGTTTTTCATATGCATCGGATGTTTGCATTTAGGAGTCCAGATGATCAGAGGTGTTCAGAAAGCTTGTGAAAGTAGATATCGTCATTGAGCTATGCTGAGCCAGTGTTATATAGTGATGTGAGTGTGGTGTATGAGGATGAGAGCGATTCTGGGCACAGAGTTCTGAATGGTTCTTGGCCTGAGTGGTGATGTGGGTGTCGGCCTTGCTCTTTTGACCACCAGGTGGAGACCCATGATGAACTACTCTTCCTGAAAATCATGATTTTGGTCTTGTTGGTTTTCAACTTTAGACAGTTGGCCCTTACCCAGTGGGCGTTATTAGTCATGCAGGCATTGAACATGATCCGATTGCTGCCAGTCATGATCGTGAGGGAGAGAATGCGTTGCTTGTTGTTGATAGAGGAGAAGACATTGGTGTCATGAGAATGGATGATGCTAGCTAGAGGGATCGTGCATGGGTTGAAGTGGGTCGGGCTCAGGGAGGATCCTTGTGGAACTCCACAGATGAGATCATGGGTGTCTGAAATGTACGATGTCAGACTACTGACTACATCCTTCGAGTCAGGAAGAAGTACATCCATTGGACTACACATCCTTGGATTCTGATGTTGTGTAGGCATTGGATAAGGATGGGGTGAGACACCATGTAAATTGCTTTGGAGAGGAATAGTAGTAGGGAGATTAATCTGTAGATGGTGAGATCTGAAGGATCAGCTGAGAATTTCATGTGCAATGGTAGAATAGTTGCGTGTATCCAAGCATCTAAAAGGTCCTGAAAGATGTGAAGGCATTCAAGATGAGTGTGAGTATGGCTCTGATGGGTTGCAGCCCTCTGGAGTATGCGTGATGGGGAACCTCAGTTTCTCAAAACTACTGAAGAGATTTACGCCAAATCACAAAAAATGCACCTTTTAAACCCAAATCTAGGTTTCTGCCAAAGTTGCTGTAATTCTGTTCAGCCGTTTTTTCCAAGGCCCCGCTTGATCACCCCTGAAACTTTCCATGCGGGAGCTGAGTTGTATGAATGTTTTTCCTATGGAAATATGGTCCTAATTATATATATGTGTGTGTGTAGGTGTATATATTTATATAGTCACTTACAAAAACAAAGGATACAGGGACATTATAGTAAGGCTCACATTGTAAACGTACAAAACCATTGAAATTCTCAGGCCCCCGCCATCCACAGTTTTCTCATCAATAATTTTACTGCAAATGTTACAGATATTATCAAAGATGTTATCAAATATGTCATGAGCTTTGCAATGTGTGGGTTAATTAGCAGTGCATGTCGAGGGCACAAGTAATAGTTACCTTAGATAATGAGTTATGGTTACTTGAAATAACTCTAGCTAGAACCGCTGAATTTCTGTGGTTTCGTGTGTCTAAAATGTGAGCCTATCTATAATGCCCCTGCCACCTTTGGTTTTTTTAAAGTAAATTTTGATGTTTTTTTTAAATGTAAAGTAATTTTAATTACTATATCTTATTTCAATCACTACTGCGTACTGCTTTGACCGTGCATGCCCGGGGTTAGCTGCAGGGCCTGCGGCCAACCACCTATATGCACCCAACCCTGTGCCATTCACGGCCTTAGGCCACGCACAGCAGGGGTTGGCCACAGGGCCTTGCTTGTGGCCAGGCCCTGCAGCCAACCCCCTATAACCACCCAACCCTGTGCCATGCATGGGCTTCTACTGTGCACATAGGGGACTGGCAGCAGGGCCTGGTCTGGGTTGGGTTGTTATAAGGGTTTGGCCTCAACCTAAAGATTTTGCTGGGAAAAATACTTTACTGTTCCATCACAAGGAATATTTGGCCTCAACCTAAAGATTTTGCTGGGAAAAAGACTTCACTGTTCCATCACAAGGAATATCTAACATTCAAAACACTAGTAAATAAACAGGCACACCACCATGAGGTAGGAGGAGTTGAATCCTCAACCTACTAAGTGTCAGTTCAAGAGCTTCATCAGTAGGCTACTAATGACTCTGCTGTACTGTGCATCAAAGCATAGCTAAAACATTTGAACCAAGCATCTTGCTAGTGTGACACTCTGAAGTCATTGTATATAGAGGCAATTCCAATACCAATCTCTCTCGCTTTGTCTACCATCCCAATATGGGATGGAAGAAAAAGAGAGAGAGAGAGAAAGTGAAAGATTGAGAAAGAGAGAGTTAGGGGAAGACTTTGACAGAGAGAAATTGAGAGAGAGGGAGAGAGAAATAAAGAGTTTTTCTAGACTTTGATGATGAATGATATACTCAGAATGATATTTTAGGACAATTGAAAATAAAAAAGTATTTCTCAAGTAAAAAGAGTGTGAAGACATTTCGGTATACACCTTAAATATTTGAATTTGAAAAGTAATTAAAGCAGGAATGTGACTACTGACACACCTAGACTGGAACACTCAACCTTCAGGGTGAGGGCCTGAAATCTTAACTTATAGGGAACAGGTAACACTTCACTATGCAATTTCTAGACACAGATATGACATTCAATCCAAGGATTTTGATGGCAAAAAGATGTAAAAGTTCCATCACTAGGAATGCTTAACAGTCAAAACACTAGTAAATAAACCGACACACTGCCATGAGATACTAGGATTTGAACCTTCAACCTACTGAGTGACAGTCCAAAGCTTTACCAGTAGGCCTGAGGTGAGTCTGTTTTGTTGTGCAGCATAACCTAACTATAACATTCAAGCCAAACATCATGTTTGTGTGCTGCTTTGGAGTAATTTTACGGAGAGGCTATTGCTATTGTCTCTCCATAGAATGACTTCAAAGCTGCACACAAGCAAGATGCTTGCTGGCAGGAGAGGACCGTGGGGGAAGCTTGAAGGCTCCTGCGGTCTTAGTCAGCTCCCTGCATCCTGCGGGAACCAACATTGCTCCCACAAACAGGGAGTTGCTTTAAATAACAGCTCCCTGCTTGTGGTAGCAATGTTTTCATCTCTTTCATGTTTGCATGAAGGGAAAGACATGAAAACTCCAATTTCAGCAAGCGGGAGCTGTTTGACAGCCCCCACTTGCTGAAAGTGGAGCTATGTTTGCTTTTGCTTGGTGGGAGCTATCAGCTTCCCCTGCAGTGTCAGGTAGCGCGTATGGGCATTTTACTATGATAAAAAAATAAATTAAAAAGAATATGTAGTGAATGTGGGGAACCCTTGAGGGCTCCTTCACAGTCCCAGAAAGCCCATAAAGGGCTTACCTTTGTTTTTTTGTTAAACCCAGTCCTCATAGCTCTTTGTAAAGGTCACAGACCTTCACACTGAGCTTTAGGGATTCGAGTCCAGCTGGACTAATTTTCTTTTTTCTTTTTAATAAAAAAAATATTTTATTCAACAAAATAAATACTTTTTTAAATTTAAAATTGAACACAAATATCTCATTCTAACTACATGAGATATTAAAGCCTTAAAAAAATCTATCTTTTTCCATCTCACTTTCTTTCTCTATTTCTCTCCTTCAATCAATTTCTCCCGCTCAGACACCTACGCAGCCACTCACACTCACTCAGATACTCATGCACCCACTCACACACTCATGCACCCACTCACAGACCCGCACACACACACTGACACACTAAAACACTGATGTACACACTCACACCCAGACAGACAATCTGACAGCTGCTCTCACCCCCAGATAACCCTCTCACATCTATTCTCACACCCAGGAAGTCCACAGCCAACTTCCGCCACGCAACCCAAAGGCCCGTGTACAGCATGGGGTTGAGTGGTTACGGGTAGTTGGCTGCAGGGTCTGGCTGAATGCCAAGTCTTGTGGGCAACCCCCGCTGCGCATTGGTAAAGGCCGTGCACAGTGCAAGTTTGGGTGCTTATAGGGGGTTAGACTCAGGGCCTTGCTCTGACCAACCACAGTCATAATACGGCGGTCTTCACCGCTGGCCCGGAGGAGGTAAGACTGCTGCGGTGAGTGTGGAGGTCTTCAGACCGCCACACTTGTAATGAGGGCCTATAACTCGTGCACTAAGGTAACTATAACTCGAGCCTCCACCATGCACAGTTTTTTTCCTAAAATCTTTTCCTGCCAAAATTACATTGATATTATCAAGGATGTTATCAAAGAAGTCATTGGTGTGGTAATTTGTGGGGTAATTAGCAGTGCATGGTGAGGGCACAAGTTATAGTTACCTTGGGGCACGTGTTATAGTTACTTGAGATAACTCTTACCATAACTGCTGAATTTCTATAGTGTTGTACGCTTGAAATGTGAGCCTAACTATAACTTCCCTCTAACCTTCGATTTTTTCCGTGCCTATATATAGATAGATAGATACCAATTTGGTACTGAACACCATTAAAATAACTGACATCTTTTATGTTTTTAATTTGTTGAACAGAAAATAAACGTACACAACAACTACTGTGGATAAAACCATCAAACAGTAATCATGTTGCCACACTATTTGTGCATTAACTGTGGCTACTGATTTATGCTATTGGCACTCATTGATCAGTTAAATATACTTCAAGCTCGTAATGGCTTTGACATTATTGATTACAACTGTCATTCTGATGATGCAGAAATAGATCATGTTCATACGAGCACATTTGTGAACCATCAAAACAATGGAGCAGTTTTTCTGCCCCAGCCCATTGTTTTCCAGTCTGTACAGTTTTCAGCAGCATAAAAAATGTTGCTTCCTGTAGCATTACAACTTATTGCCTCTTTAATAGTACTGTGGTAATGTAAAGTCCTTTGCCAGCTCAATGACCCCTACACCAATTCAGTTTATTCTTGGCCTGGAACCGTAAAGGCAGACGTGGCAGTCGACATCCAACTGTGTACACAATGTGCAGGGGAAATATTCCCAGGGCGTCTGGGACATTGACTTTTTTAGAAGAAAATACTGCTTTCCAGGAAAACACATAACATGCCCCTTCACCATGTTGTTATGACTTGCCAGGGGCTCCCAACATTTTTAGCTTTTTTGATGAAAAAACTTAAACGATCAAGTGGGGATCTGAAAATATAGCAGACAGGTCACGCTGGTCAGTGATATCTTAAGGATTTTGGCGCCCCGGCCAATAAATATTTTGGTGGCCCCCTATTCAGAGCAACTGAATTTTAATACCCATTTTCTGCTAATTAAAGTTCCACGTGCCAAATTATTGAATTCTCTGTAAAAGATCGAGACAAAGTAACAGGTAAAAGTGAACTACAGAGAAAATTCACTTTCACGGGGGCTCTTTGAAATAGGGCCTTGGGCTAGTGGCCATGTTGCCTATGCTTTAAAATACATCTGACCCAATTACAGCCCAAACGGCTATATCCACCCCAACTGCTTGATGGCACACCCAACAGGGCCTAATTGACCGCTTGGTTACTAGCTATGATTTGAAACGTCATATGGTATTCCAACACTATACAAAGGAAGCCTTGATCTTTTAAGACAGACCTGTAGGTAAGTTACTGCAATTACTCTCTTGCTTTACTTGAGTAGGAGCTATTGGCATTGTAAATGCATAACTGGACTTTTTTGCCACATTAATTGGTCAACCCTGCTACATATTTTTGCCCTTTCTGCCACATAATTCCAGTGGCCCTGCATATAACTAAAAGGTTAGTAGGCCTACTGGAATATTTTTTTAAACAAGGCCCTTAAAACACAAATTACTCCCATGTGCTAATCATATTTACTTGGCAGTTGGTACAGGCGACATTGCCCGTAGGGCAATAAATAAATAATTGTACTCCAAGAATGCGTGCTTACTGATTCATTGTCCCTTTACTGCAGTCTGATGAGTGTAACAAAATGCACATGATTTTTCACATGAGGAGAGCAACCTCACTTGAAATTAATGATCTTTATACAGTCTTGAACTGAAATGTTAGTTATTAAATATGGTCCATTGGACGGCATAATCAACTGTTAGTTTTCCTTGAGGTTAGTTTTATAAATACATGCACACACAGCTCAAGTTTCAGACTCAAACTTGTTTTGTTCGTCTCGTCAGGTTTCTGCTTTGTATTCGCAGTTTGTATCACGTTAGAAAAAGAAAACTACAAGTTCCAGAATGCAAAGCTGAAACATAAACTAAATGAGCAAATCAAACATCGAACTAGGGAGCTGGACAACTTTATGAATACTACTCCAAGGGCTGATTTCCAGCTTGTATCACTTTATAAAAATAAAACTACAAGTCCCAGAACGTGTACTAAGCAGATCAGAGTGCATATAGTCTAAAAATGTCAAAATAACTCTGGTGATTAATGTTCTTTGTGGAGAGAGAACGTACCTTTGTCTAGTGGAAGTTTGGACTCATTATAAGGTAGCGCAGAGGGTTATTGTGCCTGCTGCGAAGAAGTGTACTGGGCAAATCACAAATTGTATGTAATGTAGAAATGTCAAAATAACTCTGGCGAATCATGTTGATTTTGGAGAGAGAACTTACTTTTGTCTAGTGGTAGCTTGGAGTCATTATAAGCTAGCACACAGGGTTAATATGCCTGCTGCAAAGAACATGTGCTCAGCAGATCAGAGTGCATATAATGCAAAAATGATACTGCCGATCAAGAGAACGTACTTTTGTCTAGTGGAAGCTTAGAGTGATCATAAGAAAAAAGTAGTTAGGTCAAGTATATTGGCAATCGTGCAGTTGTCCATGTAACAGGGTTGGTGTCCAAGGTGGTAACCAAACCGCCCCAAGGCGTGAGGTGGGAGTGGTTAAACGTCCACAATGCTTACAACAGGTCAAAGCTCTTGCGTGCTTGACCTAAAAATACTCTTTTCTGAGCTAGGCATTTAAGAATGCATTATGTATGCTTTGCTTAGATCACTGTATGAGGACGCATAGTAGCACACAATAGAAATAAAGCAACATTGCCTAAGCCGGTAGGTCTTGGTTCTAAAATGCTGAGCAAATGGCTTTGTAAATGGTGTTATAAATGGCAGGAGTATGTGTCATGAGGCATGCGGATGCATTGCTCGCAATTCTATTGAAGAAAACCCATTTTAAGAAGCCAGCGATTCATACACATGTGCCATTCCACTTTCACATGCATGCATCATAAAGAATACGTCAATGTGCTTGTGATATACAAGTGCACTTGCATAATGATCCACGCGGCTATGTTTAATTTACTTTTATATCATGGTGAATATCCATTTGTGAACGGCATAGTAAAACAAAAGAACTGAAAAACAATGTGCGCAACAGTGGAAAAATGGAAGTGAGTGGCCTGGAAGCACTTTACTTTGCAGCTGCTGGCCCAGCACAATTACAAAAAAAATTAAAAACTGTTTACCATCAGGCGCAGGACAGGGAGCATTTGGGGGAAGTAAAAGAGCACATCGGGGCAGGAGGAAGTAAAATAAAAAATATAACATTTGAAACGGGCAGGACGGGAAGCATTGGGAGGAAAGTAAAAAGAGTGCCCAGGGAAACACATATAAAAGCGGTGGAATGCACAAGAAAATAATATATTATCCAAAAAATTCTAAATACAGCAACAGGCATCTAAAAAGCTGATAAAAGCATAAAAAACTTCATTTCTGCTAGGTTAGTGTGGTGAAGATGAGACCTATTTGCTTAGGTAGGAGTTGCAATTTTATAACCTTGCATATTGTTGGACACTACACTTTTTGCTGGGTCATCACCAAACTTTTTCCCTCCTTCCTCCTATTTTTCCTGACTTGTTTTGGTTGGCTTTAGGATTCTAGGCACTTTACCCCTGCTGACCAGTGCTAAAGTTCAAGTGCTCTCTGTCTAAATTAGGTCGGTGATTGGTTTTCTCCATGATTGGCATATTTGATTTACTAATAAGTACCTAGTAAAGTGTATAAGAGGTGCCAAGGGCCTGTAACTCAAATGATAGTGGGCCTGTAACACTGATTATGCCACCCACATGAGTAGCCCTGTAAAACACGTCTCAGACACACCACTGCAGTGTCTGTGTGTGCAGTTTAAAACTGCCAGTTCAACCTGGCAGGTGCACCCATTTGCTAGGTCTTTCCCTTTTACTACATGCAAGTCAACTCTAAGGTAGGCCAAGGGAGCCCTATGGGCAGGGTGTAGTTTATTTAAAAGGTAAGACATGTACTAGTGTGTTTTACATGTTCTGATGGTGAACTACTGCCAAATTTGTTTTTTCAGTATTGCAAGGCCTACATCTCCCATAGGTTAAAATGGGGATTGCCTTGACATATATTTTAAATGTAATTTCCCATTGGGAGAAGACAGAGATATTGAGTTTGGAATTTCTGAACTCACAATTTAAAAATACATCTTTTGGTAAAATGTGTTTTTAGATTGTAAGTTTGACAATGCCACTTTTAGAAAGTGGGCATTTGCTTGCTTAACCATTCTGTGCCTCTGCCTTACTGTGGAATACACGTTTGGGTCAGACTGACAGCTGGGCTGGTTGTGAATTTACCCTAGACTGTCACACAAAGGGAGCGGAAGTGTTTCCTGCATATCCTGATGGGTCTATCTGGGCTGGAGTGGAGGGTGGAGCTGACACTTGCACCTGAACAGGGCTGTGCCTGTCCTTACACAAATAAGTCTCCATCCCCATGGAGTGTGTCTGGGGCAGGACAGGGAGAGGCAGGGTCTTGTGCAGTACAAAGACTTTCCTTTGTAGTTTGCCCACTTCAAAGGCAGAAATGAGTGTAGGTAATGGACTGCTGACCCTAAAACGTCAGAACACTTCTGGACTGAGGACATTCTGTCAGGAAAAAGAGCTGGATGCTTGAGGAGGACTTGCCACTCTGCCTGCTGCTTTGCTGTGCTGGCCTGTTGCTGCTACTTCTGCCCTGGGAGTGAAAGGACTGGACTTTTCTTTCTATAATCCTGCTTTTCAAGGTTATCTAAGGGCTTGAACTGAGCTTCCCCCGTTAAGAAGTCTCAGTGGCATCAAAGACTTCATTTGCCAGTGCCTGGGCTCTTCTGCTAAGAGTCCTGACTTGTCAAGTGATGCCAAATCCAGTCCCTAGGCCCTTGGAAGTGGAAGCTGGTGAGCTAAAGGAAAATCCACGCACTGCGAGCGTTGGAGCACAAAAAATCAGCCCAGTGCCTGCACCACAGCTGAAGAAATGATGTAGCACTGGTGAAATCAACGCATCGCATACTTCAGCACGGATCCATTGTTGCTGTGTGCCTTGATTTTCCATGTATTGTCCCTGGGCGTCAAATCTTCAACATCAGCGCAAGGAACCAAGGCCTCGTGACTGGAATCCGACTCATCCTTGTCCTGCGGGTGAAGAATCGACTCATCTCCTACCCGGCATAGAAAGAATCGACGCACAGCCTCACTTGCAAGAAAGGAATTGACGCATCACTTGCTTTTCTAATGCATCATTTCTCCTGCGCCTTTATTTTTGACACATACCAGGTACTTTGTGCTAAAACAACACATCCATTGATTCCTATGGATTAAAACTCTCTCATCTTTAGAAATTGATATATTTTCTTTTGTATGTTGAATTTTTGTCGATTTTCTCATTTTTTATTCTGATAAATATTGGCTATTTTTCTAAACTGGTGTGGTGTCCATTTGTAGTATTTTCACTGTGTTACTGCTTGTGTGGGTACACATACTTTACACATTGCCTCTGAGATAAGCCTTCCTGCTGTGTCCAGGTGCAGAGCAGTACTTCTTCTCCTGTAGTTCTTCCTTGTTGCTAATTGGTAGGGATCTGAGGTGTGGATGCAGCTCTACCAGTTTTATCCTTGCTCCTGGGTGAAAAACAGGAGGGTCCTGGTTCTTCAATCATATGCAGGGTCCTTCCCCCTGTGATGATCACTTCCTGGGAAGTGTGGCAAAAATCATCCCCAGGGAGCATTAATCAAAAATCCATCATGGCTGAAAGTGATTTTGGAGGTTACATCTGGCTGAGCCCACCCACTGGCATGGCTAAAAATCTTAAACACACCCTTCTCCTGCCCTCTCCTAATCTTATCAGGAGGGCACCTAATTATCTGGGATTGCAGGATGTGAGGGAAGTGCTGGGATGCTCCAAATGTCCTTCCCTACATTTACAGACCAGTTTGGCAGCCCTACCCCCTTCCTGCTTCTCCATCTGCTGGGGGAAGTTCTCCTCCACCAGGCACATCTGTTTGTGTTCAGCCCAGGCTACTTCACACCTCATGAAGGCAGCCTGGCCAGCCTGCCAGAGGCTGGCCAATTAGAGCAGAGCACTACAGGGCTGAACTTGGCAACTTTTTAGGTAGAGTTTAAAACCCTTTACCTAAACAAGTTATATTAAATCCAATCTGACCCTTAAGGGTACTTTATACATAAAAATAAAGTCTCCCCATTCTAGGCTATGGAGACCATTCACTAAAATGAGGGAAAAACGAATTTGGCTGTTTTACCTCACCAGGGCTTATAAAACTATTTTATAAGGTCCCTACTTATACTTACATGGCACCCAGCCCTAGGGGCACATAGGGCACACCTTAGGGGTGACCTATATGTAAAAATAAGGTAGTTTAAGACTTTGGAAGTACTTTTAATTCCAAAGTCGAATTTGGATGTAGCTTTAATTTAAAAGCAGTCAGCAAGGCCGACCTGCCTTTAAAATGACCCTGGGCACCTCAGCAGTGTGCACTACCTATGTTGGGTTCCCTAAACCTACAAGCCCTACCATGTACTAGAGGCTTATTGGTAGGTTAACATAGCCAATTATAATTAGCCTATGTTGCATACTGATTTTACAAAGAACACAGGTCCTGGGACTGGTTAGCAGTGCCCAGGCCACCATCAAAGTCAGGAAAACACCAGCAAAAAGTGGAAAATGGGGGCAAAAACTCAGGGGGGCTCTCTAATCAGCCCTGTTTTCTCACAATTATGTTAGTGAATCATGATTTAGAGAAAGACCTATTGTGATAAGCAAAAACACAAAACATCTAATACAGTGTTTTGTCCATTGGTTGGAGTTTGTGCATCATAATTTTCTTCATTTTTGATCCTCAGCTGTCAGAAAAATGTACTCATTATACCAAGTCTTTTTGCAGGTACGAACCCTGCGATTTGCAAAATCACAGGGTTTATGACCTCAAAAGGACTTTTCTTAATGTATAAAAGTTCTTTTAGGAGTTAGTAAATTCTTTAGGACTCATAACAAGTCTTTTTGCAATGATTTCCGGGTCGCACATAGGAAGGTCATAAAAGTGGCTGTTACTGCAACCATGGTCACAAACCATTAGTAAGTTGGGGTAGTTACTGATTTACAGAAGGCGGGATGTTCTCTTGGGACATCTTAACCCTTTGTGAATCACGCTGGTGTTTTTAGGGGTAGCAGGCAGTAGTCTTGAGCTGATTTTAAAAAAAAGAGATATGCCTTTATGGGAAAGCAATGTCAATGACAGAGATCATTGTCGCTTGACGGCCTCTATTCTTGTATAGGCAGCCATTCACAGGGGATCGCAAACTAGGACCTGACAAATTAATATTCATTAGGCAAGCCATTTTGCAAACTAGGACCTGACAAATTAATATTCATTAGGCAGGTCATTTTGCTAGTCCCGGTGAACTAGTTTGCAATGCGACCTTTTACTACAAAGGACTCATAGCAAATTGGATTCAAGTTCATAAATCAATCAGTGTTCAGATTTCACACTCTATGTTAGGAAATGGGAATTATGCATCAGGTTATATGTGGCTTTCATGGCATTTAGCAAGAAGTCCTTTCTAGCCCTTGTCACGCTCACACTACTCTTATTTCTGGAATATCCTAAAACACAACTAGATATGGTTGTTTCCACTTATTTGGCGAACCCCGAATTACCATTCTATTTCATTTTCATGCCTACACAGCAAATACCCCTGCATACTTTCTCTGTTACAAACAAAAGTCCCAGCATTAAGCCGTTGTGTGTGTAAGCTCACACAATACCAGAAATGTAACTCTGCATCCTACCCTATAGCAGCTTGTGGCAGTCTTAATCGGGGGGGGGGGGGGGGGGGGGTGACGGTGTTGGCAGAGATAGGGTACCAGTGCATTGCACTTGTTCAACAGCCCATGGACCCTCATTCAAAACCTTTTCAAAGAGGTTTCTATGTCTGCGTTTGACAAATGACTTGTTAGACTAGTGCCAAGGCTGCTCCAAATGACCTAATAAGTGTCTGTTATTCCATAAGAAACTGTTCTCAATACAACAGAAACTAAGGAATCGATAGAAAGACAATCAGCTTCTAAGTGAGCACAATGATTTACAACTAAACTTCAGCAAACACATCACAGTTCTTTATGAAATCATCAATGTATCCATTTAAGTGGGTATTCTTACACAGAGTTCCTTTACAGACATCATCAGCAGGGCATCTAGTCCGTATTGCTGCATTATAGATTTATTTTCACTAGTGCAAGATTCAGGCATGATTGTTCACTGGTGTTAGGGAGCATAAAAGCACAGCCAGCACTGGCCAGTATGTGAGTTGGTGAAAGAGAACTAAGTGTGTGACAAACGTGTTGAAAACGAGTGTGAAATTTACATCAGGCTGTGCAGGAGATGAGGTAGCAACAGAGTGTGTAAGAGAAGTATAAGTAGGGAGAAGACTGGAAGATGTGTGTGAGCAGAGGATGCACATGTGGAAAATGTTAGTGAACCAGGTGTGTGTGTTAAAGAAGTCAGGATAGAGGGGGAGGTAGTGAGAGAAGGGTTTACAAAGGAAGTGATATCTAGAAGTTTGAAATGAAGATGGAGAGGAAACCACGAGAGAGGATGGAAAAAAGAGCAGGTGTGTAAAGCAAAACGACAGGTCTGCCTGCAGAATGGGATGAGGCCCCCCTGCGTTTACGATATATTAAAGTTATCCATTGGCATTCGGTTGAATAGGGGGACCCCCAAAGGATTGGGGCCCTTTGGAGTGTGGAGGGGTGGGGCTGCACCGGAGGTTCTGTGGGGACATACGTCAAGGCCCTGGGAAGGAAGATGAGGAAGAGTAAGCTGTGTGCGCTGAGAAAGAGCTTTAAAAAAAGTGACAGGGGAAAGGAAGGTAGGGCGTATATCAGAGGTTTGGGAGAGATTAGGGCAAAAGAAAAGGGTGCGAGAGAGGAGTGTAAGAAAGGATGGAGTGCATTATTGATGAAGTGGGATTCTGGAAGCATGTGTGTGATTGGATGACAGAATTAGAATGATGGAGAAAGATTGACGTGAAGGGGAGGACGTGAAAGAAGATGAACAGTGAGATTGCAAGAAAGAAAATACCAAGGTAGATTAGTACGTTTAAGGGGTGTAATATTGTACCTCCCCCTGGGTTGGCCAAATTGTTGCATATGGCCTCAGAGAAAGAGACAGAAATAGGAGACTGATTCGAGAGAAAAGTGTGAAAGATCTGTTTGAGCCACATTTAATTGTAAGTTAAATTCTCACAATTGCACACTAGATAATGGATTATGTGGCAAATTCATAACTATGTAGAAAGTGCCACAGCCGCATACTTACTAATGCTAGAAGTCTTTCTCCTGATACGTGCAAATGCAGCGATCGCCAGAAGTAACATTTGTGGCAGTGTTGGTGAAGGAAATTAAGCCTTCTAAAGTAATAATGTTTATCTCTACTGAATACAAACAATGTGAGATGCTGAAGCAGGATCAGATTCAGATACAGCAAGATAGCCATAGAAGAACTGTGGATGCACCTTTACACGTGGGAAAGCACTAGGCTGCCCATGAACTCGTGACACCCCTTGTGAGGCCAGGTTCCTGTATCCCCAACTGGGGGATGACTCGTGTGCAGCCTAGAAGAGTTCACAAAGCCTTCTCTCGAAAATAGGTCTAGTGGGATTTCCATCTTGTTCCTCATCAATGTGTGGAAGTCAGCACAACAGAAAATGTAATGAATGTAACAAATGCACTGAGGTGCTGCTGTGAAATCTCTCCATCTGTAACACTAAAATTGCGCATAGCTTAGGCAGAACTCACAAATAATGACAGCAGGAGCATTGTACAGGCATTGCCATAATGACTCTGTGACATCAGCTACGAGGAACTTGGGGTGATGGTGGGCGTGGTTGGGATACAGAAGCAGTAGCAGGGCATGGTGTACGTGTGAGGCATAGAAGCCTGCACCACTGCTTCCACCTGTCTGTACCAATTCCTTGTTTTGGGGAAGCATGTACTGTTCCCGTTCATGGTATACCCCTGTTTAGGTGTTGTGTTTGAAAGGCTCGGTAAAACTTCTTCAGAATTAAAAAAGCTAAAATAGTGGGCATTGTCAATATTTGGTTGTATACAGGATTTAAGTGAAAGAGTGAACTCCTAGGAAGCACGTAAACAAGGGTCCCAAATGGCTACATCCACATTTATATGTGCTACATAAAATTCCCAAGCATCCAACTGATCCTCCTTTTAGACCCATAGTTTCAGGCTGTGGTTCCCTGCATGAGCCATTAGGGAAGTACATAGATTCATTTTTCCAACTATTTGTACAAAGTTGAAAGTCCTATGTTCAAGACTCAACAGACTTTCTCGGACGATTGCAAGAGATTCCACCTAAAGGATCAACCACATGGTGGCTACACACCAACAGCGGTACAGCTTTGTATACATCAGTTCTTCTTCAAGAAGGGCTCGAAGCAGCTGAGTGGGCTCTTCTGCAGCAGATGCAGTTAAAGGTCAACAAAGTCTTCCTTTTGGAAGTCCTACACTTTTGTCATACCACATTTATTTTGTCTGGGATGAAAAAATCCACTTACAAAGGAATGTTACCTCAATGGGTTGTTCTGGAGCTCCTTGCTATGCAAATATCTTTATAGCAAAGTTTGAGCATGAATTAATTTTGTCTGTTTCATCTTGAAGTGATAACCTGGTGACCTATTGGCTTTACCTTGAAGACATCATTTTGATTTGGTGAGGCACATGATGGATCTAGAAGCTAATTGCAATGCACTAAACCACAAAAACACTTCAATATCAGCTTCAGTAGCATCAGTAGCATTGCAATCGTTTATGTATGGGTAGAATTTGACAAGCAAGGCCTGCACAACATGGGCTATAAATGTCATCCACCTTCTCTCATACAAAATCTGCTGTATTCTCAGTTTCGCTGAGTCAGGAGAATCACCTCAGAATCCACAGTGTACTTGGCAATCATGGAAGAGCAGAAATTACTATATTTAGCAAGAGGGTATCCCAAATAATTGTTGGATGACAGCCGCTAAGTTCATGACTTTTGATTAGAATAGTCTACTACAGAAACCAACCACTATTAAACCAGAGAGAAACATATTTGTATCCATATTTTCTACCAGATCAGCAACCATTAAGAGGAAAATCTGTAGACGGTGGGAATTACTTCAGTTGGAGCCAGACTTTAAAGGTCTTTTCCACAATAAACCTCTGTTTGTGCACACTCGAACCAAGATTCGTAAGAGATTTAAACAACATCCAAAGTGGGCACCAACAAACACTGTTCTGGTACCAAAAATGCCAAAATTGCACTAATTGCAACAATGTTGTCACTGGGAATACAGTCGCACATCCCACAATGGGAAAATCAATTAAACTCAGACATTCTGCGAACTGCAATACAACTGATGTCATTTACAGCATTAAGGGCCAGATGTAGGTAGGAAAAAAATAGCGACTCGCAAATTGCGAGCATGTGCGACAATTGCGAGTCGCTAACTGCAATTCAGGTAGAAAGTGCGAGGACAATTTGCAACTCGCACCCGGAGTCGCACCGCACATAGCGAGTCCGCTGTTTGCGAGGTCGCTTTTTGCGACCGCGCAAAAAACGGACTCACAATTTGCGAGTGGGTGTCGCAAATTGCGACTGTGCTGAAGATTGAAAGCAGGACACTCTAGAAATCACTTCAGAACACTCAGGAAATACTTCCTGGCACATGATGATGACATCACAGCCAGGAAGTTTAGAAATACACCTGGGAGGAGGGAGGACCACACCCTTTTTAACTGCAGCACAGCTAACAGAGCACCAACAACCATGGCTGACACTCCCAGGAAAAGAAAGCTCAAGTTTGCTGAGAAGGAGTTGGAGGTGCTAACAGATGAGTGCTGTCAACACCATGATGAGCTGTTTGGCAAGGCAGCCCTCACTGTGCCAGACACAGAAAAAAAACGAATTTAGCTGGATATCCAGGACAAGGTAAACTCCCTGGGGGTCAGCCACCGGAGTGTGGAAGAACTAAAGAAGAGGTGGTACGACCTCCTCTACCGGACCAAGGAGAGGGTGGCAGAACGGCTCCGGGAGATGAGAGGCACAGGATGGGGACCATCTGCCATACCACCACCCACACCCCTGGAGGAGAGGGTTGAGGAGACCCTTGAGCCGGAGGCTGTCACTGGAATTGGAGAACTGGACACCTCTGAGCCCGGACCATCAACCGGTGAGTACCATGTAATATGCTTGTACCCCCATCAATGCCATACCCCCACCCACCATGTACACAGGGGCATGCACAACCAAGATAGCTCCATTTCAGAGTAGCAAACACCAGAATGATGCATTATGGGCAATGTAGTCAAGTAGGCATTTCATAGGCAATTGTTTATTAGGAAGTTTTTAACTGATAATAGACACTGACAGTGTGTTCCCCATGTCCCACAGGTCTCCCACAAGACACCCCCACCAGCCCAAGCAACCATGGTGCCAATGGTCAGCCAGCACAGAGAGGAGACAACAGGACCAGCCACCACTCCCACCTGCACCACCAACACCATCCCCTCTCTGGAAACACCTGTTGCAACAGTGGTGTTGGAGGGGAAACGTCCTTTATGCCGAAGTTTTGATAACGAAGTCGTGGTTAACGAAAGCGGGAACAACGCTTTCTTTAACCACGACTCCGTTATTTTGTGCATTAACTACGCATGTTCTGAACAACGAACATGCGTGGTTAAGGTACAAAGAAAGGAGTCGGCTAAGGAGGACGATGCAGGTGACGAGGGGACGACTAAGGTAAGTGGGGGATTTTAGGTTTTGGGGAGGGGGTGGGGGTTCAGGGGGTTTTAGGTTTTGGGGCGGGGTTGGGGGGGTGGGGCGTTTTTTGGTTTTGGGGAGGGGGTGGGGTTCAGGGGGTTTTAGGTTTTGGGGTGGGGTTGGGGGTGGGGCGTTTTTGGTTTTGGGGAGGGGGTGGGGGTCGGGGTTTTTAGGTTTTGGGGTGGGGTTGGGGGGGGGGGGTGAGGGATGCTGGATCAATGGTGCCTATTACTAATGCCTTTACAACGAAATATCGTTGTTAAGGCATTCGTGGTAAAGGCGTTAGTAATAACAACGAGGTCGGTGTTCCGACCTCGTTGTTAAGGCACTAGTTGTTTCGGAAGTCGGTGTTCCGTCGTATAACCGTGTTGGAGCCTGCACCAGGTACAAGCCAAAGTGCCACATCAGACATTACAGGGCCTCCACCGCTGCGCAGGCGACGCAGGCGACGCAGGATGACAACAGCAGAGGAGCAGGCAGAGTCAGGGCTTCCCTCCACAACACCAACGGAGGCCCAACTGCTACAGGGTCAGCACCTGCAAAACCAACAGTTAAGGAGGATTAGTGGGGTATTGCAGCGCTTTGAGAGGAACCATGCCAACAGCATTCAGCAGGTGCATTCAGAACTGCAGGTCATTGGGAACAACACAGGTGACCTTGCACTGTCTATGCGCGAACTGATGGCTGGACTGCTAACGCAGAGTGACAGTGCACGGCGCAGGGACCGCCAGCTGCTGCAACGCCTGGACGGGATGGTCTCCTCTATCGTTAGGCTGGCAGTTAACACAACTGGGCTGTCTAGGAGAACAGTCGGCCTCCAGGTTGACATGGGCCACTTTGCGGGTGATGTGGCACGGGGACTGGGCCGGATCACCCATGCAATAGACCTAATGGAGGCACGGCAGGTGTCCAGGGCCACAGGTGACACCCCACAAGACAGTGAGGAGGGCTCCACTGTCAGCAGTGTCTCTGCCGGTGACACCAGGGTGCTACGTAGTGGGAGCACAAGGCAGAGCACTGCTGACCCACCTAGTACCAGCCAGGCTGGCCGAGCCCGCCGTAGGGTGTGAGCTAAACACTGTCCCTGGGGTTGGGGCACATGATGGCAATGTGTCCCATGCCAGGTGGACTATTGAAGGCACTGAACTGTTTTTTCTTGTATATAGTTTGGTTATTTGCACTTCTTAAATCATTTGTTCTTTCCACTTAACACATGGACTGTTTGTTCTATTGGTGAGTATGGTAGAAGTTGGCACGTACCTTCCAAAGTATTGGTTTGCAATGTGTTCCCGTCTCAGTCTGCCTTGATTTGCGATACTCCTATCCCCATGATGGCGATGTGGTTGCTCTTGCTCTTCATCCTCCGAATCTGGGTCTTCAGGGGTGAGAGGTAGCCCACGTCGGGTGGCAATGTTGTGCAGGATAGCGCATGCGACAACTATTTTCAATGCCGTTTTTGGGGTACACTGGAGGGCACCTCCACTCCGGTGGAGGCATCTGAACCTTGCTTTCAGCAGTCCGAAGGTTCTTTCGATGATGTTCCTGGTCCTCTTATGTGCACTGTTGTATCGCCTCTCGCATTCATTGCTGGGTGTTAAGTACGGAGTCAGTATCCATGGACGTAGTGCATATGCACTGTCACCTGTTGGGCACAAAACGTACACTGTTAGCAAGGCAAGGGTGGTTTGCACATTGATCTGTGTACATGTCTTCAAGGTGTATTCAGCTCTACCTAGGAGGTATCCGTCTCCAAACTCCCCACGTTCCAGGCGTTGGTGTATCCCACTGTGCCTAAAAATGTAGGAGTCATGAGTACTGCCTGGAAACTTAGCAACCATGTCAGTGATGACATAATGGGCGTCACACACCACCTGAATATTGAGTGAGTGGGTACACTTCCTATTGCAGAACAGATATTTCAGGTTTGCAGGAGGGCATATTTGAATATGTGTCCCGTCTACACACCCTATGACATGGGGGAAGTTTGCAATCCAGTAAAAGTCCAACTTGGTGCTGTTAATTTCTGCCTCATTGCTGGGTAGGTATATGTATCGGGACATGTGTGTGAGTATGGCATCTAGGAATGCCCTGAAGAACCTTGATAGTGCACTTTGGGATACCCCACCTGTCACAGCAATGACCCCCTGATAGCTACCCGAGGCCAAGAGGTGCAGTGAGCATAGCACTTGCACATGCGTAGGGATGGCGCAACCGCGCACAGTCTGGTGTTCTAGCTGTGGTTTGAGTAAATCTATTAAATCTAGTATAGCTGCGCTGCTAAGTCTATATTTGTCATATATTTCCTCCTCAGTTTGCTGGAAGAGTGTCTGCCTTGTTCTGTAAATCTTCTCCTGTCTCTGGCTCCTCCTCCTCCTCTGCTGGACTGCGTGGGCTCTCCTCCTCACTGCTATCAGGTATATCTCCGCCATCTTGAGTAACCCAGATGCCTTCTGGGTCTCCTTTTATACTTTGGTAATGGTTACCACCTGCTCTGAGTTAGTGGTAAATTGGAAGTGCAAAATCGGGCTTTTTGCGACTAGTCGCAATTTGCGAGTTGCTATTGCCTATGGTTTGCGACTCTCAAATTGCGACTTCCTATTTGCGGGTCGCAAAATGGGGTCGCAGATGTTGCGAGTCGGTACCGGCTCGCATCGCATTTTGCGAGTCGTAAATGGGATTTTTGCATCCCATTTCCGATTTTGCGGGGTCGCAAATTGCGAATCGGGCCATTTGCGACTCGCAAAAGTTTGCTACATCTGGTCCTTAGTGCCATGTGGCCTTCTGTATTTCAGAAAAATGGAATGGAAGATCAGACCAGAGTATGTTTGCACCTTCGGTTTCTTTTTAGGGTCGAGCGCCTGCATGCGCGCTGGACCATGTTGTAATCTCTTTATGGGCTTCTAACCATACCCATGTCACGCCCCTCACTTTCATTAGTTCGTGGGTTTGCCTTTTAAAAATGGATTGATTCCATTTGTGAAAGGCATGCATACATCATGCCTTTTCCGGTGTTTAGCCCTCCTCAAGTGCACTGGTAAACTACTGAAAACATACAAGGCTCTGTGTTCTCATCTGGTTTCTGGACTATTTTATCTTTTCATTTCCTGCGTAGCGCGATCTCGCTGCACAGAAGTCAAGTGCTTTGACATCGACCCTGTTACATGGATACTTGCACCCTTGCCAGTTACATGGATAATTGCACTTTTGCCGGTAACATGAATAATTGTCCTTTTGCTGATAAGTTTCAGTGCGAACGAACTTCTGTTTCCCTTTTCTGTGTCCCCTTTACACTCATGGCGACCATTGACTTAAATATGTGAAACTGTTTTACTTTTCATTATTAGTTTAAGTGGCATGAAAAGTCCAGTTAGGAGATTATAATGCTAATAGCTCTAACGCAAGCAAAAGCGAAACCCGTTGCATTGCAAATGCTTGTTTGAAAATGTCATTGTTATCTCTGGGCACATCGAGTTTAGCTTACTCACTGGAACAGTCAGGTTTCGTTACCCAGTTCTTGTCTGGGAAGAGCAGTTTACCACGGCTACATACCCCTGCGGGGTCTCTCCCACCGAGTAAATATCGGTAAGCTACTTCTGCATGATTTGATTCATTCTCTTGCACTTGGCCACTTCACCGCATACTCGAGGGCATTTCAATTTGTATTTTTTTGTGTTTAGTACTTATAGCGCAGCATAAAGTCTGACAGATAAGTAGGCTCTGGTTTTTGGCTTTTGAACGCTGGCATACATTCCTGCCATTCGTTTGTAAGTAATCCTTAGCTTTTTAAATGTTACTTAACAGGAAAGGGGTCTGTTGGACCTGGCCCTTGTAGCAGGTTCATCCCCTGACTTTTTGCCTCCTTTCCCCTATTTTTTCTGACCTCTTGCTGTTGGCTGTAGGACTCTGAGTACTTTATCACTGCTGATCAGTGCTAAAGTGCAGGTGCTCTCCCTTCTAAAGTTGGTATGATTGGCTTATACCTAATTGGCATATTTAATTTACCTGTAAGTCCCTTGTACAGTGGTATCTCTATACCCAGGGCCTGTAAATTAAATGCTACTAGTGAACCTACAGCGCTGTATTCGCCACCCACTGAAGTAGCCTTTCAAACCTGTCTCAGGCCTACTAGCACAGGGCCTGTGTGCACAGTTTTCTGCCACAGGGACCTGGCATCTAAATTTACTTGCCAGGCCCAGAACTCCCCTTTTACTACATGTAAGTCACCCCTAAGGTAGGCCCGAACTAGCCCTGTCGGCAGGGTGCTATGTATGTAGAAGGCAGGACATGTGCCAGGTTGCGTGGCCTCTCCTGGTAGTGACAAACAGCCTAACCTGGTGTCTCACTGCTATGAGTGCTGCCTTCTCATAGGATTGCATTAGAAATGCCCTGCCTTATGTGTAGGGGGTATTGTCTGATTTATGAGGGGTAGCGTAGGCATGTTTGGTATGGTTGTAATGGTGATGAGAAATGCTGCTCACTGGTGTAAGTCGATTTATTATTACTATTACAGAAATGCCACTTCTAGAAAGTGAGCATTTCTCTGTGCTTATGACTCTGGTGTTTTGAAGCTTGACTCCAATCTACGTCTGGGCAGAGTGACAGTTGGGCTTTGTGCATACTTTTCAGACATCCTGTACACAGGGAGGGTGGAGGTGTCACAGAGGTGCATCTGCATATTGAATAGTCTTCCTGGGCTGAGAGAAGGGAGAGGTGGGGCACACCTGCATTTGTAAAGTCTGTGCCCTGGCCTCACACAGTTTACCCCCAACTGATGTTTGGAGCCCGTGCTGGAGGAGAGATGGGGCACTCCCAGAACCAGTTGTAACTGGTTGGAACCTCCTCTCCACTGACTTTGTAAACACACTGTAAAACTGACTATAAGTACAGGGGAGTTTCCGCACAATTTGGAGACACTGGAGACATCTCAGAACTGGACACTGACTGCTGGAAGGACTCACCAGGAACCGCCATGGACTGCTGCTACTATGCTGACCTGTGACCTGCTTGGTCACTGTAAGGAATTGCCTGCATCCCCCTTGCGCTGGCCTGTTGCTGGGCACTGCCACCTGTGCTCCTTTTTCCTTGACTTTGTTCCCCAGGGGCAGGGTGCCGTGGCCCCTGACCCCTGCAACTGCATAAAGCATGAGGAGTGCTTCATCTCATTATATAGTGCCTGGAGGGCGCTTTGTTGTGCTTATTTTGAGTGCTTGGAAAGCACTCTGTGTAATTATCCCCAGGTCCTTGGGGGCGCTTTCCTTACATATTTCTAGCGCTTTCCTAGCGCTCTGCCGCCGTGGGAATAGTAGAACGGGTGTAATTTGAGGAGATGTGGCGCTCAGGATGCCAATCCACCCTATGTATATACCGGGGAGCCTCACAAGGGAAACACCCTACCCTTAGAGGTAAACAACCTCAAAACTAAGAAAATGCACAATGAGGGACCCCTAAAGTAAACAAAGAGAATTTAAATATACAATTCACATGGAAAATAGTTACATATATCAGTCCACATTGCACCAAACAGGTCCTGGAGTCAACCAGTAAAGTCAATCGATAAGTCCAAAGTTTATTCAGAATGTGATTTCACATTAGACAGTCTGAAATCCAAAGAGATTTGTACTTCCAGCCTTCCAGCCAACACGTGTTTCGTCTTAGGAATTGTTTACATCCCTTACGACTTCTTCAGGGCTTATTTGTCCAACAACACTTAAGCAACAAACGGTAATGCCAGTTAATCCGAAACAAATGTGCTCCAACGTATAAATTATCCAAATGGAAGTTCCGATCTACCCGATATTCACGATTATCACATCCGTATTCCGAATACCGGCGTCTTCGTGTCAGGACGCCTAGCGTGGGAATCACCGCTGCGACCCAGGCACTACAAATTTCAATTGCACTGAAGACGCACTGCATTTGGTGACCCCTGGACTCCACGGGAAGAAGGAGGAAGAAATCGTGGTGTTGAGGTGCCCCTGGGGGACTGAGGCAATGTAAGAAGTGGCCCTGGGGCACAAGCAGGCAACCATTCCTGGTGCCTGGTGCTTTTGCGGCTGAGTGCTGCAGAAGAGGAAAAGTGCAGCCGAGGATCGTGGTGACCCGGAGGATCGGACGGGATTAGAAGCAGGAGCCACCACCAGTGCTGTGCAGGCAGCGGCCCCTGGAAGGTGCAAAAGCACCCGTTTGTGTAGCAGACTGGGGAGGTATACCTCATCGGAGGTTCCCCAGCAGCCGAGCCTCTCCCCCTTTGCCTATCCCCTTGGCTTTTCGAATCGGGGGAGGCAGGCCTCAGGGGAGATCCCTATCTTTTGCCCCAATCGTTGTGGTTTGCTAGTTTTGCCCCCCCTTGTTGGAGGGCCGATTGAGGCCCAAGGGGGTCTCAGAGAACGCCGGCCCCAGGAGGGACCTGATTTTAATATTGTCACAAAGGGCGGGTGGGGTGGAAGCCTCATTGGAGGTTCCCCATGCCGGTAGGCCCCCTATTGTTCTTTTGGGGCATTGTTGCCCCCCCCTTTGTTGGAGGGCCAATGGAGGCCCGGGTGGCCCCAAAGATCGCAGGCCCCAATGGGGGCCCATTATAAACCTAGATGGGTGCATGTCACCCCCCTCCTCCTCTAATCATCGCGAGGCCCCCATTTTCACGCAGAGGTGTGCCGGGGGCCCCTTTGTTCGCTGCTGGGCAATGGAAGTGCCTTTTCATCAGGACAAACAGGTGATTTGAAAGGCATCCCTACTTGACTTTATGGATTTATATGCTAACCTGTTTGCCTTATGACGAGTTACATATATGTTTGCTAATGTTCCTTTTATGGACATGCTTGGCTAATATTTTTTCATGACTTGCCATGTGTTTTATTATGTTCCTGATATGGGTGTTTATGATATTTCTATGACAAGTGCATGTGTGTAATAATGTGATTCCTGACTACTGCTTATGTTGCAGAATACTAAGTAACCAGTGTGTTATATGTGACTACTGCTGGTTCTGCAGAGTAACTAATGTGTTACGTTCTGACTACTTCTAAGGTAGCGGGATATTACTGACATGTTGTGTTTGGTCTAATAATTGCATTGTGTACATACAGTATATTTTCATATAACTTGGTGTTGTGTTTCCTTTGTGGTGGGGATAGTGCGTCATATGTGTTGTGTGTGTTGCGCAAACGCTTTACACACTGCCTCTGGGACAGGCCTGACTGCTCGTGCAAAGCTACCAAGGGGGTGAGCAGGGGTTATCTTGGACGTGCAACTCCCTTGCCCTGACTAGAGTGGGTGGATTCTGCCTCGCTCAGGTGCATACCCTAGCCAACCAGAAAACCCATTTCTAACAGGGTCACAATTGTCTTGGCCCTTGTGAGACATCTAGAACCCTTGAGCAGTTGGTTTAATAGACAGCTTGATTTATTTGCGAGCATCCATTCTAGGTCTTTTCACTTTCTCTTAGATTTTGTGGGTGTATTTCACATGGAGGGCAGATTTGATTCTAAGGGTTGTGAGCATGTTAGCACATGGTAATAGAGGTACTTATGCACGCCTAGCTCTCCACTCAGTAGTCTCTTTCTGCGCACAGAGTTCTGTTTTTATAATGCTGATGGTACTCAAAATGGGATATTGTATTGTTATCTACTAGCAGTATTACTAGTATGTGTCTGTCATAGATAGCAGCCTGTGAAAAATGTTTCTCCTTGTTCCATGTTTTTGGTTCCAGTCACCCCTGAAGAAGGGACATTCTGGTCCCGAAATACATTGGGAGTTTTCTACCGTCTAAAACTTCAAAGGAAAAGGCAAAACAATTGTTATACACCTTTGTGTTTGCATTAATATGACATGGATTGTTGTATTCATTTATATTTTATGTCGGCCCATTGGGACCTGATGATCATTGTCCTGAGAAATACAAAGTGTGTTTAAAATATAATTTTCCATTTAAGTGCTTGTTAAATTTGAAGAAATTTGGTTTTCAGCTGTGTGCACTGTCTCCTGGTCACCGTTATGGCTTGTTGGTTCTGAAATCTATTGTTGTGGGGCTGGCAAAGCACACTACAGTGCGACACAGACTAATTTAATGAATTGAGTTGTAGCATGATAAAAAGTTTACATTGTTGATATCGGTGTGCATTATACACTGGCTTAAAAGTACATCTATTGTGTGCCACCTTTAGCCAGTCCTAGATTTTCGCCAACTAAACTCTACTTAGTGGTCTCTGAAAAGCCTATAGTTATAATGGGTAAAGCAGATAATGGGAAAATAAGAAATTCCTAGGGCCTAATAAACAAAGGTAAACTAAACCTTCGGAGTATGTTTGCTCTTTTTTCATATTCACAAATTACAATTTAATAGTATATTCATGACTGCAGAGACTCCACAGTTGGGGCAGAGAGCTCATCACCCAGGTTAAAGCATTATAGCTTCCAGACAGGTTTTTTAAAACAGTAACTCTACTGCTACTCACTGCTCTATTCCTTTTCCCACTAAATGCTCCTGTGCATCTCACAGGTTTTAGCATGCCTTGTTCCGCATCAGAACGGGAAGGAACTCTATCATGAAGCATGCCATCAAGGGGTATACCTAGTGGGTAAAAGTTCCTTAAAACAAAAGGATTCTTTTCTCCTTAGGTTGACGGGAGGATTCTTAGATGGATCCAATAGTGTTGGGCTCAGTAGTTCGTGTAAAGTTCAATGTGTACGCTGTCTTCTTTGTAATCATTTTTTGTTACATTATGAAGAAACTGGCGATGGAGTTGTTCCAATTTGTGGGTGAGGGCTAGTCTCAGGCTCACTGGACACTAAATGTAAAAAATCTCATAATCTCATACACCTGTGTACAACAGTCTCTGTGTGGATATTGCTTTGTGGGATAGAAGATCAAAAATGCATAGATAATAGTTTACTGCAAATAGAGTGAATTGCTGGCATCTGAACATGAAAGTGCTGGGATCCTTCTCACTGGATTACACCGCACTGGGTAACATGTGGAGATGCCCTCAATTATCATTCAACTCTGTATAGACATCAGCAGGCATATTGACTAACAGTACTAAACTCAGTCTATTCATTAAATGTAGCCAATATTTTCTTTCCCAATTCTGGATCTGTTGTACTTTAGAAGATCATATTACTATTCCCATCTCAAGTTATGGCCTACAAGATCTTACTATCTACTGACCCAACCTTCAATGAGTGAACACCTAATCAGTGAGAATGATGATAAACTGCTGTTGGTTTATCAGGCACATTTTCTATTATAAGCACACAAGCTGATTGAATGTAAAGTTCAGAAATATCATGCAGACAATCAATCTCCACATTAGATCTAAATATTTTCTTTTATATTCCTAGGTTGTGAGCTTTGCTAGCTTGAAGTTTGATACATCTTATGACTGGATGGTCTTCTGCGTTCTCTGGTGTTCAGTAGTGCAGACGCTTCTCCTGCCCATGTTACTATGTGCCTGTGATCGATACAGAGCAGATATAAAGGCAGTGTGGGAGAAGTGTGTAGCCGTCATGTCCAATGACGATGCAGATGATGGTAAGTGTTTTTACATGCAGATCCTTTAAGGGAATAAACCGTACTAAAATCATAGTTAAGCTGATAATAGTGACATGGTAAATAACATTGTGTATGTTTCTTATGCATCCTGGAAGAGTTATATTCAAAACATTCTAAACAATAATGTCATACACTGTCATAGCAAAAAAATGCCTTCAAGAATATAGCCTTCTGTAGGATATATGCCTTAATCTGAGTCAATAGAGAAATCATACACAGCTTCCTCACAACCTTTAATGTTCTTTCTAAATATTGTAGAGGGAAATGAAGGAAGGAAAGCATGACGTAGTGCTGTACATATGCATTACATCCAACATAATAGGGGGATCATTTGTTCCCACTGTGTTAGGAATAGTAAATAATAACACTATAAATATAGTTTAAAAGCTCTACAGGATGTTAATATAAAGATTGTTTGTCAGGTTATCAACTATAAAGATATTGTGATACAATAATACCATAGTAATTATGTGGTTGAGTACAGAACCTATAATGGTAGGTACAACAATATTGACAGTATAAATGTCATTAATAAAATGTAGTAAGTACAGAAATAATGAAAACCAAAATATAGACAATATAATGTAAACTATTTTTACAATGAAAGTAGACTTAACCAAAGTTTTGAGTTCAAGATACAGTACATACACAATTTTATACAATAAATCTTGAATTATCATTACTATATCTAAATATTCCTGTGAAAAAATAATAATTTAATTGGCATTTATAAACATCGAAACACATTGTTAAAATATATTAAAATATGTAACAATGTAAAATATTTCTACAAATAAATAATCTTAAAAAATTAAAACACAGTCATTTAAAATTATATTTTAATGAATACAAATATATTTTCCACAACTGTAAACTAATTATTAAAATTATGCGTATACATATTTATATTTCTACATTAAACTACATTTAAAAACGTGTTATAGAGTAACAATTTACATATGTTATATATTAACAGGTATCTTTTAAACAGTTTAAAAAATATGTAAAATTGTTATTTCCAATTTCTCATGCATTAATACCCCAATATATATGTAAATTAATCTTCCTTATTACAATACATTTTCCAGTCAGCTTCACAAAAAGAAAAGTTTGTATTTGTTTGTTACAATATGTGTATAAATAAGTTAATTAATATTGATATTAATTAAATAAATTATTATCATATACCTTTAACCTAATACACTACCCATCTAACCCTCCTATGAAATTATAAATAATGAAAAATGTAACATTAAATAAGAATGTTAAAACTAATATACTTGGGTATAAATTACTTATAGAGTAATATTTTGTATTAAACTATCCATCCATTCCCCCAATAAAACCAACAACCCCAAAATTTTGATTGTAGAAATATTTCACAACAAATAATTATAATTTAAAGCGTTTCTTAAATTAAGTGCTTACTAAAGAAAAGTCACATTACCTACCATAAAATGTTAGTATAGTACATTTTAAACTTCAATATTTTTCCAATCATTAAAAAAGCGATATACTCGCACTTAATATTGTGTCCCTCAATATTTTTGCACTACCAATAGTTTGACCACAATATTATGCTCAAACAACATTTTGGAGTCAATATTCATATAGAACATCATCCAAATTGCATCTTATGCTTGCCTCTTTGTTTTTAAATCTGACCTTAAAGTTTCTACCACGTCATATTACAGCTGTACATCTCGTCATATTTGAGATGTTACTGCTATATATATATATATTTATATATATATATATATAGTATATTCCACAATACTGGAGTGCTGAGGCTGTGGCTTGGCGGTCCGAGCCAGGCTCCAGTAGCCCCCAAATGAAACCACAATTTCCTCTAAATCCAGGAAGACTCGGACACCCTGGAGGGTGCTGAAATGCAGTTATATATTAAGGAGAAATATGACTTCACATCCAGCACATTTCAGCTGTGCAATTGGTCAGGAATGGCATGTGAGAAACAAACACACTCCTTAATAGTGTCTAACATAGAAAAAGGACAAATCCTCCAAAACGTGCTCAGTGAACAGTGCAAGTGGCTGCCATGCGTAAACAAAAGTTGTAAAGAAAACAGCAGTGTACAGAAATGAGAGACGAGTTAGTCTAAGGTAAAAAACAGTGATTTCATTAAACCATGATCACAGTAAATATAATACTCATACCCAAAATAAACAACTTATTAATAGTCAATAAAATATAATGCATAGTTCAAACAGCATGATAGTAAGAAACGTACCTTCCATGCCTACCCTCTACGTACTCTGAGTCTAGCTGCACCTACTAAGGAAATCTACAGAGTAATTGCTGCCTTAATGGTGAATAGATCGTAACTGTTATCAATAACATGTATATAATAAAATGAATTTGCCACCAAAAAAGGACAAGTAATGAGTCTCAAAGTAGATGCGTAGTCCCACAATTGCGCCCAAGTGTGCATAACCTGTTTGATTATACCGCTAGATTGCGAACAGTAATGTATAGTGAAACAAAATCTCCCTGGTTGGCTACTCTGCAAATCACACAGCGTTGACACCTGTGTGCAAAGAAAAAAAAAGAAAAAAATAAAAATAAAGAACATGTTAAAATACTATTTACATACACATTAAAATATGATAAAAAAAACAATTATTGCTTCAAAAAGGCAAAACACATTGTATAAAATGAATCAACCTGTATTGCTGACTAACCGACTCATCATCCCAGATACATCACCATTTCTTCCCTGGAGTTTAGACCGTTGGGGTCTAGTGTATTGAAATCAACAATATATCTGGATTCCAATATCCTCAAGGGCTGCACTCTATCACCCCCGTCTGTCGGGATCCACACTGTCAATCACCGCAAAACTTAACAATTTCTCATTGCCAGAGTGAAGATCATGAAGATGTCTGGCAACTGGATACTGGGTGTCATTATGGGAGATTGCTTTTTTGTGCTCTAACACTCTTTTGCTTGTCCGATGGATAGTGCTGCCTACATACAGCCTCTCCCATGGACATATCAGACAATAGATACAAAATCAGTGTTACAGTTATATTATCCCTTCAAGTGGTATTCTCTTTTACCATTGCCAACTTTAATGCTTCTACAATTGGCACTATTTAAACAAGCTTTGCACTGCATACAACAAAAGAAGCTATTAGGGCCCTGCACCTGTCTAAATGTTGACTGTTGTGTGACCATGTTATAACTCAGGTCATCCTTGAGGGATCTGCTCTTCCTAAAGGTGATCTAAGGCATGTTGTGGATGAATTCAGTTAGCAAAGGGCCAGTCTTCAAAATATGCCAGCTCTTCTTTAATATTTTCCTTACACCTTATGCCTGGTCAGAAAATGTTGTAATGAACCTAACTGAGTCCCGTTTGTCCACATCACAATCATCACTGGGATGGAGCAAACTATCTCTGGAGACTCTCTTTACTTTCTCATATTCCTGGGTTATCGTCTTGGTGCTGTCATCAGTGATGTCATTGACCATGTCATGAGTGATGTAATATGTGAGGTCATAAGCAGTGTAATACGGGAACGCTAGTTATATTTAGCTCAAGTAACTATAACTGCTGAATTTCTATGGTGTTGTACAAGTAAATTCAGAACCTAACTATAACGTCCAACCTTTGTTTTTTTTTTTTCAGTGAAAGAAATAAAAAAAACATATATATATATATGTATATATATATATATATATATAGAAGGTATATTCTTTTGCATTTCTTCATACGAAACCAAAACACCATCCACAATGTTGCCATAAATAGACAGAAATCGACATTTAGAACAAAAACACAATTAACAATAAAAATAACATAGCAAAAATGAAATTGTCGGTGGTGTTTTGAAAATGCAAAAGAATATACCTTCCATGTTGAAAGTGGGTTAGCTTTTCTTCTACGTTTATGAAACTGCAGGATATAATTGCTAAGGGAGATGGGGCGTTGGTACTGATTTTCAGCTATGAGAAAGACCGTAAATGCCTTTTTAATTGTATCATTGGAGTGCTGGCTTTTCCTTTTTCAATACTAACAGAAAGGTATTTGAAAGATATATATATGTAGAGATATATATATATATGTATATATAGTTCTTGGCTTATGTTCCACAGTACAAATAATTCCGTTATTTATATTAGCATCGAGCAGCAATGAGATACCTGGCAAAAATATGTGCAATCTTATATTTAAACAAGAATAGAGCTAATAACTAAAGAACCTAAAGGTTCAGACTATGCTTCAGTGAAATGATAATAATGCAGTAACACAAAAAAGGTTAAAGGAGATGTGCCTTTGACTTAAATGAGTGAAGGAAAACTTGAAGAACACCCATAAAAACAATAAAGAGGAACATCTTCTAAGGTTCAGAATAGGACCAAGCTATTAAACCCCACAAAACAGCATAGTCCAACGGTATATGCCTTTAAGGAATCAAAGGGGGTTCACTGTATCTTGACTTTCAATGTCTTTCAGGGGTCTTTCAGATCAAATCACAATGCAGAGCACTGATTCAACACATGATATTTGTTGCAATGACATCGAACCTAGTGAGTTACTGGAAATCATGCTGGTCCAAGCTCAGTGAGGTTGGCAACTCTTGCTCATAGATGTGCAAATTACAGCTCAAATAAGTAGTACTAGGAAAGAGTTAAGTGTAGTTGTAGATACTGCAGGTCAAACGATAATGCACTGGCTATCTAGGTGACATAAAAGTGAGGTACACCACTAAATTTTGACCTCCAGCGTGAAGATGCCAACCTGCAGCACAAAGTGGTCAAGGTGACTGGCATAGCTACAACAGTAATACTAAAACTGAGCATAGTAGCCTTCCTGGGATGATGGGGTGATGCTGACTCAGTGTTGGTGGTCCAAATCAGTGGTAGCACTAATTGGAAAGTTTGTAAAGGTAAAGACTGGCTTACCAGTGTTGGGAAGTGAATTATTGATAAGGGCAGGTAAGTACTTACACTTAGCAATAGGCCACTAACCTCCACTTAGGTCCAGTTAGGTCTCAATAAATTAAATCCAGCTCCACCCTTGGTAGCTTGGCAACAATTGACAAGGCGTAACTTAGGAGACAAGTGTGTAAAGCATTTAAGAAGCACAAAACAGTAAATAAGTAAAACACAAAACACAATAAAAAACCATCACCAGTTTATAAACATAGAGAAAATGGTTATCTTGAAAATGACACCAAAACAAATAAAATTGGATAAGGGGAATCGGAGAATTGAATTTTTAAAGAATTTCTGTTTTCTAGCGCATAAAAATAAAAAGCGCCAATCTGGTCATCTCATCGCACCTCGACCGGGGCAAAGTAAAATTTTAAGGCCGTGATGGAGCCCTGCTTGGCTACAGCAAGCGTGGGGCCTCGGTCAAAAGTTTACCTTCAGACTTAGTTGTTTTCTTGAAGATTTTCTTCAGCAGGACAATGTCGCCAGTCTGATCCTACCTTCCTGGAGTCCTTCCTCGAATACACGTCGCAGGAGACCTCGGTGAAGATTTCTACATTTGGACTTAGACAATTTTTCGAGATGGAAATCCTTTGACTGGGCTAAACCTGAATCTTGATCCAACCTCCCTGGAGCACTCTTCAGATACACTGATCGGAGGTCCAGTCAACTTTCTACATTCGGACTTAGGCGGTCATTCCAACTTTGGCGGGCGGCGGTAGCATTCCAACATTCCCGCTGGGCCGGCGGGCGCTAACCAAGTTAGCGCCCGCCGGCCCAGCGGGAATTAGGGCCGCAACACAGGAGCCGGCTCCGAATGGAGCCGGCGGTGTTGCGGCCGTGCGACGGGTGCAGTTGCACCCGTCGCGCTTTTCACTGTCTGCTATGCAGACAGTAAAAAGCTGGCCGGGGCCCGGTTAGGGGACCCCTGCACTGCCCATGCCAGTGGCATGGGCAGTGCAGGGGCCCCCAGGGGCCCCAAAACACCCCTTACCGCCAGCCTCTTCCTGGCGGTGAAAACCGCCAGAAACAGGCTGGCGGTAAGGGGGTCAGAATCCCCAGGGCAGCGCTGCTTGCAGCACTGCCCTGGCGGATTCGCCCAGCCGGGGCAAAAACGGCGGGAAAGCGCCGGCCCCGGTTTTCCGACCGCGGCTTTACCGCCGCAGTCAGAATGGGCTTTGAAGCACTGCCAGCCTGTTGGCGGTGCTTCCGTCATTCTGCGCCCTGGCGGTCCAAGACCGCCAGGGTCAGAATGACCCCCTTAGTCTCTTTTTTGGAGATTTTCTCCTGCAAGTCAGCCCGGGTCACGGTTGAGGCGAGCCAGCTAGAGTTGCAGCGGCGGGTCAGTCCCCTTATGGAGCTTTTTTCCTAAACATTCTCTGATCTTCTCCAAACTTCTGGATCTTCTTCCAGAAGGTATTTTAAGGTCTTTTAGGAGTTCACATCCCACCTCTACATTCCAGAAGCTCTGAGCTGCTCATGGAGGGTGTGGACTACAAGTCCCAGAATGCACCTGGTGCCAATTGGCCACTGGACAGTGGTCAGCTAGTCAGTTTCTTCAGGAGTTGGTGCATGGGATTCTGGTTAGCAATTTGTCACCTGTAGCAAACAGGGAGTCCCTCCTTGAACCAGCTGAAGCCAGGCAAAGTCCTTCTTGTGGTGAAGCCCAAGTGTGCAGCTGATGCAGTCCTTGAGAGTGCAGTGTCCAGGTGCAGGTGAGGGGTCCAGAAGGGCAGTCCTTCTTCTTCTGATGTTCTTCCTTGTAGGGATCTGGTAGGGATGTGAGGTGTGGGTGGAGCTTTGCCATATTTACCATTGCTCCTGGGTGAGAAACGGGAGGTTCTGGGTCTCCAATTTGATCGAGGGTCCTTCCCCCTGTGATGGCCACTTCCTGGGAAGTGTGTCAAAAATCAATCCCAGGGAGCAACATTCTTCAAAAATCCATCATGGCTAAAACTGATTTGTGGAGGTTTCATCTGGCTGAGTCCACCCACTGGTGTGGCTAAAAATCTTAAACATACCCCTCTCCTGCCCTCTCCTGATCTAATCAAGAGGGCACCTAATTGTCTGGGATTGCACGGTGTAAGGGAGGTGCTGGGTTGCTCCAAATGTCCTTCCATGTCTTTGAAGACCAGTTTGTTAGCCCCCCCTTCCTGTTTCCCCATCTGCTTAGGTAGTTCTCCTCCCCCAGTAAAAGTTTTTGTGTTCCGTCCAGGCCACTTCACACCTCATCAAGGTAGCCTGGCCAGACTGCCAGAGGCTGACCAATCAGAGAAGGGCACTACAGAGCCGAAGTTGGCAACTTTTCAGGTAGAGTTTAAAACTCTCTATGTTAAATCCAACAATTGTAAGTTGTGAGATTTATTAACACAATTAATTTGATAACAACCTCGATCTGACACTTAAGGGGATTTTTTTTTAATCAAAATAAAGTCTCCCCATTTTAGCTTATGGAGGCCATTCACTACAGTGAGGCAAAAACGAATTTGGCTATTTTATCTCACCAGGGCTTATAAATCAATTTTTATAAGGTCCCTGTTTATAGTTACAAGGCACCCAACCCTAGGGGCACATAGGGCACACCTTAGGGGTGACCTATATATAAACATAAGGTTTTTATGACTTTGGAAGTACTTTTAATTCCAATGTCGAATTTGCATAGAACTTTAATTTAAAAGCAGCCAGCAAGGCAGGCCTGCCTTTAGAATGGCCCTGGGCACCTCAGCAGTATGCTGGCGTCCCTAAACATACATGCCCTACCATATACTAGGGACTTATAGGTAGGTTGACATAGGCAATTATAAGTAGCCTAATTTGCATGCTTATTTTATACAGAGCGCAGGCCCTAGGACTGTTTAGCAGTACAGAGGGCACCATCCGAGTCAGGAAAACACCAGCAAAAAGTGAAAAATGGGGGCAAAAATTAGGGGGCCTCTGCAATCAGCCCTGCTTTCTCATAACCAGGAATGTTGCTGTTGATCTTCAGATCTGTTTCTACTGTACATGTTTGCAAGTATTATGTAGCCAGCTCTCACTTTGGGTCTAAAACTCCTTCAGCAAGCAGTCTTAACAAAAGAGACAGGTCCACATATCCCTATGTAACAGGTTTGGAAACTGTATTTCTGTTTCTGAAACAAATTCCATGGCAAATAGATTTAAGGTGTTATGATTTTGCTTAGTATTTAACTGTAGATCTTTGTGCAGTAAGCTTGTAATCTTCCCCTTTTCCAGTGCTCTTAGCTGGTTCTGAGGGGAGAGCCAAGTAGGGGAAAAATTAAAAGATGAACTAACATCTCCATGGGTAGGTGACACTAATCTAATTTGTAAACATTACTCATGAACCGTAGTCCACATTTCACTTTACAGTGATGATGTCTAGCTCAGTTCTCCAAAAGTATTTGGTAAATTGCTATCCACTGTTGGCATGGGACACCTATAGGGCCAATTAACTCTCCTTCACTTCTCAATTACACTCACTACGAAATAATTGGCTCCAGTCAACTTTAAATGAATTCTAGAGCCTTGTGCCAACCCCAATTAAAGTAGTACTACAGCAGAAGTCACTAATCATAGATTTTTTGGAAGAGTCCCTGGCAGAAGACAGCCAGGAAATTGAAGAAATCATTCAATGGCTTGATTCAGCCTCTCTGTCCATTGGTTTGCAGACAGTAACTAGTCAAAGGAAAGTATTTTTTGGCAGTCTTTTTAACCAATTTTTCCAAACGTGAGGTGTAAATTAGGGCCTCAATCTGTGATCATAATTTTAGGCAAACTATGGAGTCTAAACACATTGTTATGGAAGACTCAAGCCAGATCAGCTACTCTAGGCAACCCTTTTAAGAGCGCAAAATGTCTCAACTTTGTGAAATACTCTTCAACAACCAACAGAATGTGGAATCACTGTGACAAGGGCAGCTACACTACAGGTTTCATTGATATCACTGACCAGGGTTGAGTAGGAGCACAGAGTGTGTACCTCAAACCTGATGCTGGAGCATAGATAGTCTTAGCTTGAGCATAGCTAGCACACTTTCATCCAAAGTTCTTTACAGAGATTGGCCCACCAAAAATGTATTTTTAATAGTTCTAACATCTTTCTTTGTTCCAGCTGCCCAGACACTGGTAGGTTATTATATAATTTCATGACCTGAGGTTGTTAATATGTTTGTGCAAGACGTAGAACTGATTTGTGGACATTCATCATGGAGCAAAAACTGGCACACTTTTGCCTCTGGTCTTTGCACTGCAGTGATTGCTGTTTTCATTTGTTTTTTTTTTGTTTTTTTTCTGGGGGTGCCCCCGTAGCACTGCTCCCCTCTCCACCCTGCCTGTTCCCATTTTGCCATCTCCAACTGCAGCACTGGTTATTTAGATACTGCAATGTAGGCAGCAAAATGTCCACCACCAAAAATAAAGTGGCAAAAAAACCACATACCCATAGAATTTCCTTTCTGTATAATAAACTACCTACGTTTGTACTTCCTCCAGAGTCCTGTTGTCACCACTGTTCTAAATTCACTTGTCTTTGTTGAAAAGAGCTCAGTAGTAGAAACTTGTATATATCATGTGTGAAATTGATGGTGATAGGTAGGATAAAGGGAGTAAGGGAAGGTCTTCCTAGTACCTCTCTCTGCCTAGTTCCTATGCTTACTTTGTTGATTCCCTGGTCTGTAGGTCGCTTTATATTGCTATCAAGAGAAAAAAAGGCACAATCGAACATAATGGGTATTTCAATATTTCATGGATTACAAGTTTTTATATTATTATTTTATGACTTGCGCCTTCAACATACTATCTCCAAAGAGCAAAGGCTGCCTTGAGGGCCAGTAGTTCTGTTCTTAATCATAAATTGTGCAGTTACATTGAAATGAAGATAAGGTTTACGAGTAATAGACAACGGGATATACAGGTTCCAATTCTTGGCCACTTTGTGAAATGAGTGCCCTCAAAGCAAAGACCAAAGCATCAGTCTCTTCAATAAAGGGAAGTTGCGTATTTGATGTCTTAAAATAGGACCAGTGGTAAATATTGTATAGAGAGTTTGAAAAACCTTTTCCTGAGCTTCTCACCAGGGCAACTGGTGTGTTTTCTGAGATAACTGTACTCAATAGTTTGTAAATGATAGAAAAACTCTTCATAAAATGTTCCATACCCATATCAATGCTGATGCCTTTCTCTGATGTCTGGAAGCTTATCAAAGTAGCTTGTATAGCTTCAAACCTAGAGTTCTCTGCCTGAACATGTTAAAAAGTGTCTTCTTTGGCTGGTAAGGATTCATTTCATAGGTAATCGATTTTGCTTTAAGTTGTTAGAATAAATCAAGATGTTATCCAAATATACAATCATGAAAGATTATAAAAGTCCTCAAATTATATAATTAATAAGGATCTAGAAGGCTACTGGGAAGTTACAAACCAAATGGCATGACTTGTACCTATTGCGACCTTATCTCCTATCAATTGCAGTTTTCCACATAACCTCCTGAATTGAAATCAAACTATAGACCAGTCAAAGATCCAATTTTGAAAAATAAATGTGTGTTTTATTCATTTGGTCTAGGAGAATTGTTATAAAGGGCAGAGGCTAAAATGTTTTAATGGTGATTGCATTTAAATTGCGGTGGTCAATGTATGATCTGTATTCTCCATTATGTTTTGCCTCTTCCGATGTTTAGCCCACCTCGAGCGCACCGGCAAACTACTGAAAACATACGAGGCTCTATGTTTTCAGTATGGTTCTGGACTACTTTTTCTCTTTATTTTGTAGGCAGCACGAACTCGCTGGGCAGTAGTTGAGTGCTTTGCATGAAATCGACCCTGTTACATGGATATTTGCACTTTTGCTGGTTACATGGATAATTGCACTTTTGCCGGTTACATGGATAATTGCACTTTTGCCAATATGTTTCAGTATGAGCAAACTTGTTTCCTTTTGTCTGTCTACTTTGCACTCATGGCTCGCTTATGTGAAACTGTTTTACTTTTCGTTTTCAGTGTGGCAAGAAAAGTCCGGTTAGGAGTTCACAGTGCTAATAGCTTTAATTCGAGCGAACGCGAGACCCCTTGCATTGCAAATCCTTGTTAAAAGCTGTTTTAATAACTCGTCCTCTTTAATAGTCAGTGGATACATATGTATGTATGTATGTATGTGTGTGTGTGTATATATATATCTATATATTTAGATATATATGTATATACTCATATATATAGATATATATATAGATATATATTTAAAAAACAAAGGTTACGGGGTATAGTTAGGTTCTGAATTTACTCACAGAAAACCAGAGGAATTCAATAATTAGAGTTATTTCAAGTAACTATAACTTGCAGTCTAAGGTAACTATAACACGTGCCCGTGCCATACACAGCTTTTTCTTCAATAATTTGACTGTTAATGTTTCATTGATATTTTTATTGAAGTTACAAAAGTTGGCATGAGCGCTGTAATATCTGGGGTAATTAACAGTGCATGACCAAGGAGCGAGAAATAGTTACCTTAGACTGCGAGTTATAGTTACTGAAATTATTATTATTCTAACTATAACTGCTGAATTTCTCTGGTTTTGTGTGAGTAAATTCAGAACCTATCTATAGCGCCCTTGTAAACTTTTTTTTAAAGTTAATTTCTATGGATTTTTAAAATTCTGTTTCCTAACTATAACTTCCCTGAAACCTTTGGTTTCTTTTCAGTGATTTTCTATGTTTGTTTTAGCGTAAAGCAATTTTTATTACTGTACCTTAATCCAACTCGGCCGTGCACCCTATAACCACTCTACCCCACGCTGCACATGGCCAAAGACGGGAGTTGGCCACAGGGCCTGTTTGTCTTGGTATGAGAATAAGTTTGAGAATGTGTTTCTGGGTGTGAGAGTGGCTGTGATAATGTCTGTGTGTGTGACATGGGCTGTGAGAGTGTCTGTCTGGGTGTGAGAGTGGATTTGAGAGGGTCAATGTGGGTGTGAGAGTGTCTGATTACACTCCAAAAGATGAAAGATGTATTCACCTCCACAAAGGATTTCAGATGGTTTTTCAATATGGAATCATGAAGTAAACACACTTGTTTTGCCTTAACTAAGCCCAGGAATTAGGATCATTTGTCCTTTCCAGAAGTGGAGCTTCAACTGGGGTACCTGCTATGTTTATATTGGTAAGCGCTTCCTATTGAGGTTCAGTTTCTGTGAAATTAGCATCATGGCCAGAACAGAAGCTCAACTACTCACTTATCCAACAAGAGTCCACAGTTTTGCACAAAATGTCTATGCAACTGGTTAGTTAGTAAGTGCTACCTTGTAGGGTGAATGGCCAGTGTGGGGGAGGGTGGTGTGCCATCCCTCCTCCCCCTGGCTAATTTTGGCCCCAGGGGTCCCTTCCTCCAGAGCCCAGCATTATTAAATGGGGGAGGGGGACTGCATGACCTCCCTCCCTGGGTTGTTTCAGCCCCGGGGACCCATACCCCGGGACCCAGCCTTCAGAAAATGGAGGAGGGGGGCTGCATGGCCCCTGCCCCCAGCCTATTTTGGCCCCAGGAAACCTAAACCCCAGGGCCTGGCCTTCAGTGAATGGTGGAGGGTGGCCACATGGCCCCTGTCCCCTGGCTGATTTTGACCCCAGGGACCTTATCCCATGGGACTCAGCCATCTCTCCTGGGGGTCCTTCAGAGTCTCAAGCCCAACAGTCCCAGCAGGCTCCCCACCTCCCGCAAGAGCAGGCATTGCTGTCACAGAAAGAGAGCTGCTAAACATACAGCTCATTGTCTGTGACAGCAATTGTTTCCTTTGTATGTCTGCAAGAAAAGAAACAGAGGAAACCTCCGCTTTCAGCAAGCAAGACCTGTTTGGTAGCTCTCACGTGCTAGTTGTGCACTTGCACTTGCGCAGTTGTGTTTGCTCTGATTTGGCTGTCAAAGCATGCAGCTATGTCCTGGAGTGGGCACTCAGGGACATACCAAGAACTGGCCTTGGTGAGTTGTGGTCCCCAGGGCCATCATTGGCCCCTCAAGGGGGGCTGCAAAGCCCCCCTCCAGCATTTAAACAACAAAAGAGAGGTGGTGGTCCCCAGGGCTGGGGGTCTGCAACGGACCACCTATCTTCTTTTATTTTAGCCCTGGGGAGGTGGCTGTTCCCGGGGCTTCCAGGGGAAGGTGGCAGCCCCCCGAGGCTGACGGGGGGGCCTCATGGCCCCCCACATGAAATTGAATGCTAGCAGTGGGGAGGTGGAGTTCCCTGAGGCTCGGGGGGGGGGGTCCACAGGACGCCATATTATCATCAAGCAATTTTGCCTCAGGAAGTTGGTGGCCTCTGGGGCACAGGGGAGCAACGCACCCGCACATAATTTTGAATACGAGCCCCGGGAACGTCGTGGTCCCTGGGGCATAAATAAGTCCAGGATGGAGGCCCCATGCGCCCCCTCCTTTATTTTTAAAATGCCCCCTGGACCTGACCCAGCTGGGGGCTTTAGTAAAATAAGCACAGGAGACCACACTTGTTTTTTTCTTGCCACAAACTTGTGACATTAACGCAAATTTGCAGCAAAAATTATTTTTAAAAGTGCTCTTTTGCCCTGGTGGGGTCCCTCTGGGACCCCAGCACCAGAGCTAAGGGGTCAGGGTGTCCCTACTCTGGCCACTTTTCTTTTTTTTCACCTGTTTTAGGGACTCGGCTGAATTCAAGTCCCAAGTTGGCTGCCAACACTTCCTGGTTGAAATGTTGGCAGCCAATCAGAGTTCTGCAGATCTCTGCACAAGTTAGTTATAATTTGTGGAAATTGTCAGGGAGGAGCCGTTGCCCCGGATATAGAAATTTGGATTTCCTTTAATTTCTATTAAACTTCTGAACCAATTTGCACCAAATAGCAAAAAGCATAATCTGTGTACCGAAAGCTATCTTTCTTCCAAATTTGGTATGATTCCATCCAGTGCTTCGAGCTATAGTCGTGTTCAAAACTCCCACAGAAATTAACATGGGAAATGCATGTTTGTTGACCCCTCTTTTTTCAGCCCCTGCTTGATGGATCACTTCGAAGCTTCCCATGTGCATCAAGAATCATGGACACACATTTTTTGGAAAATTTTGTGGAGACTCATCAAATGGTACCAAAGATATAGGCAAGTCAAAACATGCTTTTTCTATCGGAACGTGATCCTAACTATAACTACCTACTAGCATATACTTTTACAAGAGGAATACAAGCATCAGTTATTAAGTCAATAGCATTTTTTTCATGATGAAGGGAATGAGTGTTAGCCCCCTTCCAACTAAACATATCTTGAAAGTCAATGTATGTTTCAGGACATTTTCCTTTGTCCAGTTTCTTCTCTGGTGAGGACACACACATTATGTTTAAGAAGGATATAATAGTTTTTTTGTCTGCCATAATCTTCATAAAACAATAGTTTGTTTTGCTGTATGAGGCACAAACATGAATGACTGGGTTTCCCAGTCAATTGTAGGATGTTGTTGATGTAGTCAAATGGTTCCAAAGACAAAAGAAAAGGTGGGAGCACTGACAGCATTAATCATTAGGAACTCTCTATGCCCTGAGTAGGTAGACATAATTAAGGTCTTAGGGGGTTATTCTAACTTTGGAGGAGGTGTTAATCCGTCCCAAAAGTGACGGAAAAGTGACGGATTTACCACCAGCTGTATTACGAGTCCATTATATCCTATGGAACTCGTAATACGGCTGGTGGTATATCCGTCACTTTACCGTCACTTTTGGGACGGATTAACACTCCTCCAAAGTTAGAATAACCCCCTTAGTTTTCTTGAAAACTGCTTCCGATGTAAGGGTCATTCCATCAATTCCCCTGACTGCTTTTGGTCTTTCTTTGTCTAGTGTCAGAATGTTTCTCTCCAGTTGGTATTCCTGCAACAACCAGTTACCCCAGAGTCTCTTAACACATAAAGTTCGTTTCATCTATCAGATATTATAAGTACTACTTTAATATAAAAGTGTGATGTCTTACTGACAGACTGTTTGGATATAGTTAAGACTGACCTCCATCTGTCCTCTAATGATGAACTTTCTTATTTTTGGAAAATGAGGAACATTTCCTAAAATATTATCCTTACTTGCTGCAGGAAAGGCTCAGTTCTTCCTTAAAACTTGTAAGCCCAGTTCCCTGGGCACCAGGGCACTCACGGGCTACCCCACTCTAATTGCATCAACTGCAGTGTTCCCCACTCGTGTTCTGGGGCCTCAGTATTAGTGGACCCAAAACTGGTTAACCAAGTACTCCTCTCCAGCACTTACTCTCTCAGGGTAGCAAGACAGAGCAGTCCAAGGCTTATTCAAGAAGGTGAGGTGGGTTTAGACATTCAGAATACAGGGTACACTGTAATATCAGCTAATAAGATCAATATCCAGTCTGTGCTGTACTTTTTAAAAAGAAAAGTACGTCAATACATATAAGAGAAATATACTCCACATAAAAATAGGATAAACAGTGAAAACCAGACAACTCTACAACCCTCTGGGCCAGAGTTCTGACCCCAAACAGTAATATAGTGCCTGACCACTAAGCACTATACAGACACAGTTAGCATATGCACACACAGCATTGCATATTACAGACCATGTTGCACAGGATTGCTCCCATTCGCTAGAGCCAAGATACTAATCCTTGTATTCCAATGGTGTATGATGTGAAGTTCAACGTTCCAGATCATCCCCAGAACCTACCACCCAAAAAACAGAAGTGCCTTTCTGTCCTTAGCAAGGACACCACTCTGGTGGACTCAGGGATCTGATCACGGAGGCCTGATGTCTTGGCACAGCTTACTGGAGTCCCTCTAGATCGGTAGCCACTGGCTAGCTGTAGGAGGATATTAGCTGGCCAGAATGCCAGTACACCATTGTACCCCCATATATTGCAAAGAAAAAGGTATGGGGCCTGTACCTGCTACAGATGGTAACTGAAAGTATTGCAGGCTTCAACGGCACAGGGGAGGGGTCTGGACAAAGTTATATCACTTTCAAAGGACTGGTGGAATCAAGATTCCCCATCTAGCTCTGTCTCTGTTGATGTGCTGCAAGCTTCCTTATTTTGAGAGCGGTTTGCAATTTCCTTCCAATCTCATGCTCAACAAGCCTCACAACATAGCTGGTCCTCTACTTTCAGGCTGCTGATTGATCCTTTTGCTGTTTCACAGCTGGCAAATTCCTTCTCAGCAGAATCCTTCAAAGAGAAAACTCTCATATTCAAACACGGTGAGCAAGCTTCCTTGTGTTTACATTGCGGGCCCACAACTGACTTCTGTAGATGCTTGTTAGAACCGAATACCAGTCTTAAACAACTACTGACCACTCAGGCCCCACTTTTATCACCTCTGAATGATAGGTTGATCCAATCAGAGGCTCTGATACTTTTGAACCCTGGGTGCCCCTCCAATCATGAGGCCAAGTGTTTCATACTCACTGCATCTACAAGGCTGAGTTACTGTGCTTCAGGACAGGGTCTTGTTATCAGCCCTGGCTATTCCCCAGAGCGGAATTTTAATTAAGTCCAGGCTAGGAGGCACTGACCATCACCAAACAGAAAAGGGGGAGAGGGTACCTCCTAGCAGTTACTGCAGCTAAACACAGATAAGAGTCAGTGTCTACCCCAAGCCAACCAGAATTTTGCAAGGATGGGGAGGGGCACCGGGAGATGAAATGTCAAGCAGAACAGCTCAGCTCACATTAAACACAATGGCTCACTTCACCATTCTCCCCTAGGGAATCTACTGGCTCTCAAACATAAATCCCAGGTAGAAAAAGGCATCAGGACCACAGGCAAAGAAGATTACACAGACTTGATCAGGAGGGTGGTTAGAATCCCCCCCAAGGATACAGGTAACCCTGACTATAGATTTTTTGCTGCCACCACTGTCAGTCTACCACAGCCTTGGTATAGAGCAGTATCCACTCTCTGTGAAATATGGGTGCACTATGCATGCCCCCCTCAACCTCAGAGCTAAGCGCTATGGTGTCAGTCCATGTAAACAGGGATATCCTCAGTGGAGATAAATGTTTGTTATGTTTACTGCAGTAGGGATACAGAAAGCATACAGGAACTTTTAAGTGACTTGCCTGTAGGCCACCATAGAAAGAAACTGTGTTGGCTTTTTGGTCCATGATGTCTTAAAGGGAGTAGTTGTAAACAGCTGAAATGGGTAATCAAATCTTGATTTCCATGTTGAAATATTAGGGGACCCAAATGGGTAGCTTGTTTATATTGTCTTTGCCTAAACACAGCCTGGTACTATTGGAGAAATTACTTATAGCTATTAATCCAAGCGCTTCAATTAAAAAATATGCATCTTTGCCCATGTTATTTCATCTTTAGGTAAATATAATAACATGAAGGCCACTGTTAAGATGTCTGTAGAAAACTTCTGTGCCAATAGCTGAAAATACCCAGCTGATGAGCCAATAACAAGGGCAAAATGAGTCCTGGACTCCTTGTGTACCATTTCAGGGAGCTGAATGGCCACAAATGCTTGTCTCAATTATGCAGGACTCACCTCCATGCAGACCAACCCAGAGGCACATCAGTTGACATGCCTACACCCTCCTCCCATGCTGATGCATCTCTGGTTATCTTTCAATCATCTAAAGGAGAGGACTCCGCTGGTGAGGCAGAGCACTTCCCCTTCATGAGTCTCTCCCCACAACTTCCCGGATGGCAACCTTCTCCATAATGTACCACTTGCTGGCCTTGTCAGATGGCGTCACATGCAGGGTGTGATGGTATGGCCAAATTCTGTCCTCTGGGAGGATCTATGTGTTTAGCAGTAATCTAGTGTGTAGAGGGAAACCTGGGGCATTGGGCGACAAACTATATAAAACTGTCTCAGGTGGTTTACAAACACATCTGTGCCTTGGATAATGTTGTCCGCATGACCCCCCTATATTTATTAAGTTGTTTGCCCCAAGGAGGTGGTAGTCTATGGTGCGTGGGGCCGCATAGCCCTCCTAAATACTTTACATTCATAGCCCCGGGGAGGTGGTGCTCCTAAGGGCGCGGGGCACAGGGAAGCCCCCCCATACTTTATATTCATAGCTCTGGGGAGGCGCTGATCCACAGGGCTTTAATAAGCCCCCACCTTCAAATAATATGTACCTGGGACTGTGCTTGCTTTTTTGTCTTTTTAAATCGTTGCAAAAATCCAGAATATTCATGCTGTGAATTTAAAAGAAAATAGCTTTTTATCCCTGGGGGCTCCTGGGGGACCCTTGAACCAAGGCAAGGGGGTAAGGGTAACTGTACCCTGGTCCCTTTTCTTTTTTTCTGTTTTTATTTTTTTACTCGGCTGAGGCCACGTTTCAAAACAGCTGTCAACACTTCTTAGTGGATATGTTGCCAGACAATTGGATCTCGGCACGAGATTAGCAGTATTCACAAATTCGTCGTGATCCTATATATACAAATTTGGATGTCCTTCTCCTAAACAAATTAATGGATTTACATCAAATCATACAAGGCTCATTTGTGGACCAGAAGCTACCTTTGTGGCAAATTTGGAGTAATTCCATCAGGGGTTCTGGCTGCAGGCGTGTCAAAAAATCTATGGGAAATAACATTGGAAATGCACCTTTTTTGCCGCCCCATTTTCTCAACCCTCGCTTGATAGATCACCCCGAAACTTTCCATGCCCCACATGGCCATAGAGGGCACTTTTTGTGGAAAATGCTGTGAAGATTCAGAAAACAGTGATAAAGAGATTTAGGTAAGAAAAACAATGCTTTTTCTGTGGAAAGTAGGACGCAAGTTATAGTTACCTTAGGGCATGAGTTATAGTTAGTTGCACAGATCATGATTTTTTTTAGTTTGGTGTGAATCTGTTTAGTAGTTTTGTAGTAATTTAAGGCCAAAAAACATAGATGCACTGGAATGCATACCTTCTGCGGATCAAGTCCTGCGGATCCAGGTACGTATCCACAAATCCGGGGAAAAAGCGAGGCCCTGATTGGCTGGCCACAACCTGACAGAAAAGTTGTGGGCTCCATATTTTTTTGTCGCATTGGCTCGGGGGTGGGAAACTAGCAGTGAAAAAACACTTGCACCCTAAGTAAAATATAACTCACGCCTTAGCCATGCACTCCTAATTACCCCACAAATACAGCACTAATGACATGATTGATAATGTCACGGTAACAACTGCAGTAAAATTATTGATCACATAACTGTGCATGCTGGGGGCACGCGTTATAGTTACCTTAGGGCACGAGTTATAGTTACTTGAAATAACTCTAACTATAACAGGTGTATTTCTATGGTTTTGAACGTTTAAAAACTGAGCCTAACTATAACGTCCCTGGAACCTTTGTTTTTTAAGTGAATATATGTGTGTATATATATATATATATATATATATATATATATATATATATATATATATTTATATGTATATTATGTATAATATATACAAATCTATATTATACATACATGTATAATATATATATATATATATATATATATATATATAATAATATCAACATGACATATACATATATATATATATATGTATAATATAATGTACAAAGAGTTTCTCTATTATGACAAAACAGAGAGAGAGCCAATTCAAGTACTTTGTGTCATTTATTTGGCAAAGCTTCCACCCAACTGTTTTCGGCCATAACCTTTGTCACAGGTCTAGAAAGGTTAACCCTTTTCTAACACATGCCTTTCTTGTTCTCAACATCAATGATGAAAAATATTCTTAACATACAAAATAACCAGTCCCTGGCTCCGTCCTCCATATTGAAATAAGGTATTTAGGCCAATATTTATACCTTTTTAGCGCTGCATTTGCACCGCTTTTTGATGCAAAAACGGCGCAAACTTACAAAATACAATTGTATTTTGCAAGTTTGCGCCACTTTTGCGTAAAAAAATGACGTAAATGCGGCGCTAAAAAAGTATAAATATGGGCCTTAGTATTGCTACCAAAAACATATGTCAGATGCTCTGTCTAAATGCAAGAACAAAGAAAAGATTTCTTAATGTATGGTTCAACATTTAAAAAATTGACCAAAAAAACTAAATTTAGGAAATAACCAGTCACAATAAATACATAGAACCATCATTACTTCATTCATTCAAATCCTAGCCAATTCCAATGTTGAAGGCAGCCATTTTGGAGTGCAGTTATACTGCACAAAAATAGTCTTATTACTCAAAAATACAAATATTGTTCGTGCTACCTGAATATAAATATAACAACTGAGAGTCTTGAGTGGTTTTACAGCTTGTAGTTGTAATATATGTCAAACAAGGATTATACTTAAAATGACAAAAAATATTGAACCAACATTGCACAAATTCATGGAAATATATCACGGCAATAGAGATGCATTACTGGACCTATTGCATAGAAATGTTTATATAAAATGATTTGAAAAATACATTATTAAATTGTGTTTTATTTGGAAACATTGTTTGTGTAACTTGCTAATTAAAATCATACTTTGAGTAGTATGTATATCACTGTACATGAGGTTTTGTAATTTCTCATCAAAACTTCTACATTAAAACCAAGTGATCTAATATGACTGACCGAGCCCGACAGAGAGCGCCGCCGCAAGTGGCCAGGGGTTTGGGAGACCGTTATTAACATAATGTTGGAACGCAGTTTTGTAGTAAGGGCAGGTGGTTACCTACACTTAGTAATAACACCACAATCACACATAAGGTCCAGTTAAGGTCTCAATAACTTAACCCTAGCGCAACCCTTGGTAGCTCGCAAGCAGTCAGGCTTAACTTAGAAGACAGGTATGTAAAGCATTTAATATCAACAAAGCAGTAAATAAGTAAAACACAACAATAAAAATCCACAACCAAACTTGCTCAACCATTGGTGGGTTGGCACAAAAGCAGTCAGGCTTAACTTAGTAGACAGGTGTGTAAAGCATTTAATATCAACAAAACAAAAAAAGTCAGATACAACACACAATAAAACTCTAACACCAATTTCTAAAAATAAGAAGTATTTTTACCTTCAAAGTGACACCACGATTACAAAACTTCAGTGGAGGGACAGGAGATATGACTTTTTGAAGAAGAAATAAAAAATGTGATTTCTAGTGCTTAAAAGTGAAAAATACCAACCACTGCTATCTGGTGACCTCTGATAAGGTCAAAGTTTGAGGCCAACTGATGGAGTCTGGATTGGATACACTGAGCGGTAGGTCTCAGTCAAAATGTTACCCTTGAACTTTATCAATCATTTGTTTATTTTTTCCTCAACACTGAGCGAAGCTCCTTAGCAGGCTGGATTGCGAGTTGTCATCATTAGCTTGGTTCAGTGCGAGGCCTTGGGTGAAATCCTAGAGGTCTTGGCTCTCGTCATTGATGAGCAGAGCTCTGGAGTTTTCAGCAGGGCGAACCTAAATTTCACCCTGAGTCACGGTTCAACGTCGCCATCTTGACTCTCATCAACAGGTCAATCCACTTACGGAGCTTTTTTACAACATTTTTCCAAATGTCTCCAAACTTCTGGATCTTCTTCCAGAAGATCTTTTTGGGGTTTTGAAGTGCTCACAGCACCAGCCAGCGTTCCAGGTGCTCTGAGTTACTCCTTGGAGAGTTGGGTGTACAATTCCTACAATGCACCTGGTCAAATTCTTAAAAGTCCACTGGACCCTGGTCAGCTGGGATCTTCTTGCAATAGTTGATGCCGGGGACTCTTGGTAGCTCCTTTGTATCAGTTGCTTACAGGAAGTCCACTCATGAATCTTTGAAGCAAGCCAAAGTCATCTTTGTGGTAAAGCCCAGAGTGTGGAACAGGTGCGGTTCTTCAGAGTGCAGTCCTACTTGGTGCAGACCAGAGGTTCAACAGGGCAGTCCATCTTCTGATTTCTTCCAGCAGGGATCTGAGTTGCTGTGCATCTCTTCCATGTTCATCCAGATTCTAGGCTGGCAAGCAAGGGGGCACCCTTGACCAGTGGGGTACAGGGTATCACCGTCTCTGATGATCACTTCCTTAGAAGTGTGGCATATGTGTGTCCCAGAGAACACTGTTTATCAAAAATCGAAACTGGAGAAAATCTACCTTAGAAGTTCAGGTCTGGATAAGGCCACCCACAGATGTGGCTAAGTTTCCCCTACACTCGCCTTCCAGCCCCTAACCTAATTCAGCTAAAGAGTCTGGTTGTGCAGGAAGTGGGGGTGGGCATGAGTCCTGCATTATCTCTCCTTCTCCCTTTTGGCTACCGAGCCCTTCCTATCCTGGCACGGTCACGGCTGGCATCTACAGAAAGTGGTGGGGTGGGCAAATGGGTGTGTGCATGCACTACTGCATGCAACACGTAAGGCAGAAAGAAAAAGAAACTATTTTGTTTTTACCTTACACTGTTCTTGCACATAAAAGACCTGTCTGAAGCTGGGTCCCAGAGATAATACTGCAGCAGGGAACTTCTGGCTGGAAATTAAAATGAAACAGGAGGAAGCAGCTGCCTGCCATAACACAGAGGCGGCAAACCCACCCAGGGCAGACTGGCAGAATTGATGATGGGCTAACACTGGGAAGATAAAGAGCATTTTGGAGCTGGCTTTGTACAGCATGTTAAGAGCTGTGCCAGAGCTCAAATGATAAAGCTGGGTAACAAAGCTCTGCCTATCAGGCATCCTGACAATTGACCTGGTCACTGGCCCAAGCTCTGTGAAGAGAGAGGACGCAAGCAGCGTGGCATCTTGTGTCCTGCAAGCACGGCATTTCACTACATTAACACAGCCCCAGCCATCTCCCTTAACCAATCCTGGTGCTTCTCTCATGCTCTTAACCAGCATGAGAGAAGCACCAGGATTAGAGAGAGCAGCCTCTCCCTCTGCTCCATAGGGCACTGCAGGTGTGTGCTTGCTCTCAACCCATCTGAGGTAGAGAGGTTTAAAGTGCGCATGTCTGGCTGGCCGTCGCAAGACAGCTGGCCGAAGGTACATTCACACTTTAAACTTAAGTTCACAGGCAGCCCACCACTCCTCCATGCTGCTGTCATTCAGCAGGCCCCGTCCTGACACTCGGTTAGGGACGGGTTGATAAAATAAAACAGTGATTAATTAATTTTAATACCATTTCATTTTTCATCTCTGGGGCTTCTGGGGGTATTTTAGTTGAGAGGGAGACACCCTTCCGCTCTAATGGAGGAGCCGTCCCTGTCCGGGCATCTGCTGCTGCAGATTTCCTCCCACCAGTTGGTCCCTTTGGCTCATTGCAGGCCACTTCACACCACATAAAAGCAGTCTGGCCAGCTTCTCAAAAGCTGACTATTCAGAAGAGGCTGGTACGGGGCTGAATGTAGGTGACTTTAGGAAAGTTCTAAAACTCTTTTCCTGTAATAGTCATAATAAATCTTGGCAAGTTGTTAGATTTATATTAACTATTATTTTGACACCTTGTCAAACGTTTCACACGTTAAGACTTTATTAAACCTTCCATCTTACCCTATGGAGATAGCAGTGCTACGAAGGGGAAAAACGAAACTGTCATTTAGGGCATGTAGAGAACTTAGGGGTGACATATGTAAAAATAAGGTAGTTTGGTGGTGCTGCTGCTAGTGGTGGTGGTACTGGTGGCGGTGCTGCTGGTGGAGCTGGTGGAGCTGGTGGTGGGGGGAAGCTCCAGCCCATCCCGTATAGCCTCGGACGGCTGCACCACCATGGTTGGTGGTGTGTGCTTGGACTGAGTCCGAGCACCAGGCCCCTTGTCCTTTCTGCCTGCTGGTGCAGGCCCCTTGCCCTTCCTGGCAGCAGCTGGAGATTCCTCCTTCCCTTCCCTGGAAGCAGCTGGGGATTCCCCCTTCCCCTTCCTGGCAGCAGCTGGGGATTCCTCCTTCCCCCTTCCTGGCAGCAGCTGGGGATTCCTCCTTTCCCTTCCCTTCAGCAGCTGGGGGTTGCATCTTTCCCTTCCTTTCAGCAGCTTGTCCTTCTTGGCAGCACTTGGGGCAGGCACCCATTCCGTGTGGCTGCCTGGTGCCCGGGATCCTTTCCCACCAGGAGTTGCTGTGGACTCTACTGGGCCCATGGACTGGGTGGCTGAGGTGCTTTCCTGGGTTTTACACACCCTGACCAGATGTGAAGGATGGAGGGGAGGAGGGGTAGGAAAGAGGTCAACAGTGGAGAGGAAAAGCTTGTTAGGGACATTGGGACGGGAAGAGGGAGAAGGTTTGGCAGTGGAGGAAGAGGGAGTGGTTGTAGGAGGTGTCTGTCTGCAGTGTTTGGGTGCAGGTGCATGGGATGGATGTTGTTGTGAGGTGGGTGGCTGGTGGGTGTCTGAGTGCTTGTGTTTGTGTACTTTGTGGGGGGCACAGACCCAGTGGGAGAGGACACAGGGAATGTGTGCAGGGCTGTTGGGGTGGTATCTGCAGGTGAGGTGTGTGTTCTGCTAGGTGTGGTGGTGATGCTGGTAGTAGAGGATGGTGTAGTGCATACAAGTGTGAGTGTAGATGCAACTGGGAGGGAGGTGAAGGAGAAGGAGGAGGGGGACACAGTGGAGGCAGTGGATATTGTTATGTCTGCATCTGGATGGTGTATGTGTGAGTGTCTGTGGGATGATGTGTGGTGCTTGTGTTTGCCTGTGCCACTCTTGTGGGTTGCCCTGTGTGCATGCACGTCTGCCTGTTTGCTTGAGATAGGTTGGGGTGGAGGGAATGGGACTGGATAGAGACAGTTGGAGGGGGAGGGTGGAAACAGGGACAATGGCTGCCATAAGAGAGGAGACCAGAGCCTAGCTTGATCTCTGTTGGGCCGCCAAGCCAGTGTGAATGCCCTCCAGAAATGCATTGGTCTGTTGCATTTGGGCTGCCGGCCCCTGGATGGCATTCAAAATGGTTGACTGCCCAACAGAGATGGATCGCAGGAGGTCAATAGCCTCCTCACTCAGGGCAGCAGGGCTAACTGGGGCAAGGCCTGAGGTGCCTGGGGTGAAGGAGATGCTCACCCTCCTGTGTGAGCGTGCACGGGCAACTCGCTGAGGGTCTGGGAGGGCGGAGCTGGTACGGTGCTGGTGGCTGTACCTGTTGCTGGAGTGGGCACAGAGGTGTCCGCCACCACCAGGGAGCTTCCATCAGAGGAGGTATCTGTGTCCGAACTGTCCCCTCCTGTCTCTGCCGTCGTGCTCCCCTCGCCCTCTGTCCCACTTGTGCCCTCACCGTCAATGGACTCTGCCTCCTGGGTCCTGTGGGATGCAGCGACCTCCGTCGCAGGTGCCACTGCTCCTCTGCCAGATGATGCTAATGCACATAAGGACAGGGTGACAAAACTAAAAGGGGGGGATAGACAAAGGATACATTTGGTCAATTGCTGCACCAACACCACCGTTGGCGTACACAACACACTCACACACAGGGAACATCCGTACGCACTAGGCAATGCACTACCAGTAACAATGCTAGTCCCCAAGGCATGGGGGGACACATACTGCCAACTGCAGCATACCTGGGACCCACATAGCCCTGCCCAGTAGTGGATGCCTACTAGCTAAATTGAAGGAAATTCACATCAGAACCCTGCCCAACATGGAACCTACACTGCAATGTCAGGCCTGGCCTACGGGCACCCACAGGCACACATCCCCCACCCAGATACCACCCCACCAGGCGTTAGTAATGAGAATGGGTGCTGTACTCACCCCCTTGTGGCTGCTGTGATAGCCCCAAGTGCCCATTCAGCTCCGAATAGGCCATCACCAGTATGCAGGACATCAGGGGGGTCAGGGCTCGACAGGCACCACCTTCCTAGTTGGGAGGCCATCCCCAGCTGGGCCTCCACCGTCTTCCGTGCCCAGCGTCTCAGGTCCTCCCACCGTTTCCGACAGTGGGTGCTCCGCCTGCCGTAGACCCCAGGGTCTGCACGTCCTTGGCGATGGCACGCTATATACCCTTATTTTGATGGGCGCTGACCTGCAGAGGAAATATACAAATGGAAATGTATTAGTTAGACAGTCCTGCCTGTTACACTCATGGCTCACCATACCCCTTTCCATTCACCTACGCATAGACATGGCCCAGCATAAATGGTGCACGCTGCCCAGGGCCCATCCACCAACCCCCCAAAACGAGGCCTTCACACACCCCACTCCATGCATTCATGCCACATGCATCGTGCTCACAGTGTACTCACCTGTTGGTCTGGAGGCCCATACAGCAGTCCGTGCTGGGGTAGGATCCCATCCACCAGTCTCTCCAACTCCACTGAGATGAAGGCAGGGGCCCTTTCCCTAGTTACACGAGCCATGGTAGGTTCCAGGCACAGGTCCCAGCAGCACATGCAGTGTAGGTCCTCTCCTGTTGAAGGTTAGATAGCAAGTGAGTGTACAGATAGAAAATGGTGGTTATGTCTGCGGCGCTGCATGCCGTCACCTCCGGCGTGCATCACCATTGGCCTCTGTACCCTATAGGGCCCAATGATACCCAACGAGGAGTTGATCCTGTTGGTCCTGTGGCGGGGCCTCCTGTCCACCAGTGGCAGCGGAGGTGGAGGGCTGTTCAGTAGTCTGGCTAGTGGCAGGGGCCCGCTGGTGAGACACTGACTCTCTCATAATGTTGGGCATGTCTGCCAGCACCCCTGCAATGGAGTCCATGGTGGTGTTAATGGACTTCAAGTCCTCCCTGATCCCCAGGAACTGTCCCTCCAGCAGCCGCATGTTCTCCTGCAACTTGTCCATGATCTGGCCCAGCGTACCTGGGAATGTTGGTATGCTCCCAGGATCGCAGTGAGTGCCTCCTAGAGAGTCAGTTCCCTGGGCCTGTCCTCTCCGTGGTGCACAGCAGTCCTCCCAGATTCCCTGTTGTCCTGTGCCTCTGTCCCCTGAACCATGTGCCCTCTGCCTCTGACCCCAGGTCCCTGATTGTCCTGAGTTTGTGGGGTGCCCTGGGGTCCCTGTCGAGGTGGACACCTTGCTGATTGACGTGTCCTGGAGACAGAGGTATGGGCCCACTGGGTGGGTGCTGTGGTGGTGTTTCCTGAGTGGGGAGGCTCTGTGGTGGTGTGTGACTGGGCTTGGGTAACCAACTGTCCAGAGGTCCCTGATGGGCCAGGTTGGTCATCCAGATCCAGGCGAGCAGAGCTGCTGTCATCACTTTGGGCCTCTTCTGTGGGGGGACTGGATGTTGCTGGCACCTCTTCTCTGGTGACATTGGCAGGGATACCTGTGGGGATGTAAATGCAGTGTTATTGTTTCTGTATGTGACATACTGTGCATGGGTGGGTTGCCCTCTATGGTTGTTATTGCCCTGGCAGCTTTGCCTTGTGTGAGTTGTTATTTGGTGGGCTAGCTGTTTGCCTCTGGTGTGCATGCTTTAGTGATAGTTGTCAATGCAGGTTTGTGAGTGGTGTCCATGCATTGGTGGTGCATGCAGGGCTTGGGATGGGTGAGATGTGATAGTGGGGTGTATGGGAGGTGATGGAGTGATGGGAGTGAGGGTAAGGGTGGGGGTCTGTGATGGCATGCAGGTAGGGGGGGTGATAGTAATAGAGATTAGACTTACCAGAGTCCAGTCCTCCTCCTTCTCCTGCCAGGCCCTCAGGATGCATGATTGCCAAGACTTGCTCCTCCCATTTTGTTAGTTGTGGGGGAGGAGGTTGGGGTCCACTGCCAGTCCTCTGTACAGCTAGTTGGTGTCTTGCTGCCAGGGAACGTACCATCCCCCGTAGGTCGTTCCACCTCTTCCTGATGTCATCCCTAGTTCTGGGGTACTGTCCCACGGCATTGATCCTGTCCACGATTCTCCGCCATAGCTCCATCTTCCTCGCAATGGATATCTGCTGCACCTGTGATCCAAATAGTTGAGGCTCTATCCCGATGATTTCCTCCACCATGACCCTCAGCTCCTCCTCAGTGAATCTGGGGTGTAGTTGTGGTGCCATGGGTGTTGTGTGAGTGGTGTGGGTGAGGGGGTGTAGGGTAATGTGATGGGGTGTGTGTTGTGAAGTGCGTGGGTGGTGTATAGGTGATGGTGGTATATGGCTTTTGATGTGTGGGTGCTCTTGCTGTCTCTCTCTGTTGGCAATTAATTGTAGTCGTAAAGGGTTGTGGGCAATGTGGGTGTGTGTTTTATAGTGGTGTGGGTGTGTGGGTGTGGTGTGTGTATGTGTGTCAGGTGTGTGTAGTATGAATTGTCCAATGTGGTGTTGTTTTGTTTGAGTGTGTGTATTTTGAGCGCGGCGGTATGTACCAACAATGGTTTACCGTCGTTGACTGTCCACCATGGTGATTCGCGGATCATAATGTGATGGGCATAGTTCTGTTGGCATAACGGTGTGGGTTTTGATAGCGCCAGTTTATCGCTGACCTTTGGAGTGGCGGAGTTGTGTCTGTGACTGTATAGTGACGGATTGGAATGTGTGTGTCATAATATGGTAAGCGGATATCCGCCGCAGCAGCAGTATGTTGGCGGCAGTCAGCAGGGCGATAAGTGGGATTTACCGCCAATGTCATAATGAGGGCATTAGTCTCATATTGTTAAACTTTGGAAATGTGTGTACTCACTTTTTCACTTTAACCACTATCAGTAATACAGTCCGAACATACAACATGCATTTAAAGCACTCACCCAAATAATTAAGGCTTTGCAATAATGAACCATAAATACAATCTCGAACAGCATTAGCAAACGGACACAAATATTATATGAACCGCAGACAGTTTCCTTTCCTGCTCCATAATGGGGTACTGTAAACTGGGGGCCAAAGGGTTTGTGCTGCAGAGGTTAGGACTACTTATCCCAAGGACAAAATACACATGAAAACTTGCTGTCCTTGAAACCAAATAATATGTCCTGGGCGTCGGCTATAGGAATTCCACACCCCTGTTAATGCTTTTACTTCATTTTGTTTGTCTTGTTATGCTTGTTTTATTTGTTTTCTTGGGTTGTGAGTTTTGTAGGGAACTATGGGAGTATTTAGTATTATATGTTTATTAACATTAAACTCATCATTGTTTAAATTATTTTATTATTTCGTATAATATGTATTTACTTTATATTTTTTGTTTCGGTTATATATCTATCTATATATATATATATATATATATATATATATATATATATATATAAAGATATAAGTAACTCTGATCGGACCACCGCCATGTTAGTGGTGCAGCGGCATTTGGGAGGTGAGAGAAACATATATATATCTGTTTCTCACACCTCCCAAATGCTGCTGCACCACTAACATGGCGGTGCCCCGATCAGAGTCTCACCAAAATCTTAGTTTCTACAAGTCAGTGTTGGGCACTCAGAGGAGGTATCCACTCAATAGTGTTGATTTGCAAAACTCCTTTATTTGGCCATAAATGTTACATATGACAAACACGTTTCGGCTTCCTCGTCTTTCTCAATGTCAAACATTCAAAACTTACATTACAATCTCTTTCATAGTGTGAGGCAGAAAGCGTCATTGTGGCTCCCAATTTGTTTTAACAAACATAGAGAACGGATGTTCTTCACAGATAATATTTTGCTGGGTATTGGCGGCCATCTTTGAACATGTAAAACTTATTGGTAACCATTCCCTATAACAGATACACTAATTAAAAAAATCATCATTCTAATACTCTGTGATGAATGTAATGAATCAATGAAAACTAATAAAAAAACAAATGAACTCATTATCTAATTCATCAACCTGTCCGTTCTGATTCAATTATTTCGCCCTGAATGGGCTGTCACTATAGTTTTAATGTCAAATGCTGCAGATGTACATGCCCATAATGACTGACTTTTAATCCCCTGCCCCTAAAATACTAATAGATACACTCTGGGCCTCATTACAAGTTTGGCGGGTGGTGGAGGCCCCCTGCCAAACGTGTTAGTTTGGAAAACCACCAGTTCGGTCTTCCGCCCACTGGCCCTATTTTGAGTTTCTTGCTGGGCCAGTGGGTGGAAACAGAGTTTTGTCCACTGGTCCAGCGCGAAACTGCCCTCAACATGGATGCTTGCTCGTAATCGAGCCGGCGGCAATGTTGCAGTGCATCGGGTGCGACAGCACCCATCTCGCTTTTCGCAGCCTGTAATTCAGGCTGTGAAAAGAGTGATAGGGCTGCCCATTGGGGCCCCTGCACTGCCAATGCCCAATGCAAGGGCAGTGTAGGGGCCCCCATGGGGCCTCTGGCACCACATCTCCACCAGCTTTTGCATGGCCGTGGAACCGCCATGCAAAAGCTGGCAGACAAGGGCAGTGCTGCTTGCAGCACTGCCCTGGTGGATTAAGACCGCCAGCACCACCAGGCCATCGGCTGGCAAAAATAAGGCAGTGCTGGTGGTTGGACCGTGGTGCTTTTGGCACGGTCATAATGTGGATGTTGGACTGCCACACTGGTGGTGGTCTGACCGTCACTGCAAGTCTGGCGGTCCTAGGACCGCCAAACTCGTAGTGAGGGCCTCTCTGTCTGAAACAACTGTTGCGCTTATACAGACCAACTTCCCATCTGTTGAAGCTTCACACCCCTTTGTAAAATACTGGGTGTTATCAAGCCGCTATCAAACCCTGTTCTGGCAATTCCTGTGACCTGGTTTTCAGTCTGTTATTCTGCCTTCTGTGTGTTGGAAAATTATCCTACATGGGTCCACATTTCTTCATCCACGATAAGTCCCTTTGGTGTCTTTGTTTGCAATTCTATAATGTAACGGGATTCCAGATGTCTCAATTGGCGCACCCTGTCACCATCCACTCATTTTTGGGGACCTGGTTCACACAGAAACAATTCAGTAAGTTTCTCTTCCCACCATGTGCTGATTGAAAATGCCTTGCCACTGGATATGTTAGATCCCCCTTAGCGATTGGCCTCTTCAGTTCCAACACTCACTTTTTTACTGCTTTTACTGTACTACCTAAATATCATAAATTGCAGAAACACACTAGACAATGTAGTTTAAAGTCCGAATTGCAATTTATCAGCTTTGTGATCAGTTTATTTTTTCCAGTTCCTGACACCTCATACTCCTGTACCTTATTACTTACTTTACATGCTTTGCAGTTCAGACATGGGAACAAGTTTGTTTTCTTTCCCTTCTCCTTCCTGCTGTCAATATAATGACTGTGTACCAGCATATCACAGAAAGAAATACTTTTGCAGTACGTGACCTGTGGCACTGATGGCAGCTGAGTTTCAGTCACCTGATCACTCATTTGCCAATGCATCACCCCAAGCTATGCAGATCTTTTGGAAGCTGGTGGGAGAAGCACGTGGCCTGGTCGGAGGAATATGATGAGTGGGTAGAACAGGTGACCCTGTGGGTACGTTATATTGACTATTTGTTCTGGATATGGATGAGACCCAGGGAAATGGCAGAACAAAACATTCAAAAATTTCACAATAATGCACTCAACTTACAGTTCACCAGTGAAATAAGTGAAGTTGAAGTACCCTTTTCATAGTTCTGGGTCTTTGCGGAACAAGGCAGGATGCATACGAGTTTGCTTAGAAAACCCACAGCAGACAAATTGAAAAATGTAACTGAATTCCTAATCCTTTCTTTCTGTTGGTCAGAGATAGATGAAATCTGCATTTACTACTCTGCTAGGAGCTAAAGATGTGTCTTCAGAGGTTTACAAAGGAAAGTACTTAAAACCCTGAGAGAGCAGTAGCCCAGATGTACTATTCTTTGAAGCAAGGCAACACTACCCAACGTAACAGTGGTGTCTTATGTCAAAGTGAGAAAAAACTATGCTTTAGGACTTTTCCCATTTTATATGTGTGCTGTACAATACAGCACACATGTAAAGCTGGAAAAACGAGAAGAAGTGAAAACATTTCTCCTCATTATATCTGCCTTGAGTAAATCCTTGATTGTAGACAGGGGTTTGCCTCATATCCCATGGATGGTTACATGGAAACACCCATGCACCACTACAGAATGTCTCTTTCAGCCTACCCTAAATAACACAAAACAATGCATAATACAACTTTGCATTATCATTAATATTGGAGTAATCGATGTCAATGCGCACAGTATACACGAACGAGGTCTCATTACCATTATTAGATTCCCCAGTCCTGAACTCTCCGTCAACCCAGCACATAGGTGTATGGTCAGGCAGGCTCCGAGACTTGAGGTTACTGTCTGGCAGGCCACATGGGGGACAACACTTAGCCGGCAGACAACTGCACAAACAAGAAAACTCAGATCAGATCCCGCAGGTAGGTGCAGCAACACCACAATGGTCCCTGGGGATTGGCCCTAATAAACGCACATGGCCAGAGGGGTGCATGCATTCCCAAAACACCATAAAGTTAGATGACACATAACACTAAGCCAATCAGAACAAACAGCACACGCAGCAACTAGGCATCCCTCAGGCCAGACATCTGGACATGTACTCACTGGCCCACATTGTGTCCACACACTGTCGGGCCGACCTGCATTCATTATCTGGAACTTTATTTATGACTCCATGACAACTGTTTGCATTGTTTACCAAGTGAAGAATGTATTTTATTGCTTTATGGTATTCAGAGAAATGTATAAAAACCTACTGCAAATGAATGAACATTGAGAGACAGTCCTCAGACCTCGGGTCTGTAAGTGCTCCCCTGGCCGTAAAGTTTAATTAAATGAACTGTTCTTGCTTTGCCAGACACCTATTGCCTTCTGCCTTTTTAAGGTAAATCCACATTCAAGCAACACTATCCAATGCAAATCCTGATTTGTGTTGAATAGCAAATCCCAACCTAGCACTTTGTGCCAGGTTTGTGTCACAAAAGTAAAGCATACCGGGCACAAAGCATTCTTGACTCTAGGGCTGTGTATCACACATCCCACTTCTGTTCATTATGATAGCACAGATAAACTGTTGTGACTTTCTTTTCATTACTACTTTTGTATCATTTTTTCCCTTATTTAAAGAGTATGGTAGCTCAGTATATATTACAAGGTGCTGTCACATAATACATTTTTCAGGTAAGACAAACAAGAAAGGATGCTATACTTTTTCCAAATGCAAACATTATTATCTAAGATGCTTATGACAAGAATGTTAATGCAGTTTAGACTAAAACCTCTACGAATATAACTTTAACATATACCTGTTTTAACTCATGTCTGTGTCACTGACAATGTCATGTTGAATGTGCACATCAGCACATAAAAAGTGCACTTCCATATATGTTTCCTTTCTTCACCTCATCTGTGATCTCCACTGTAGTCTAAGGCATAAATACACACCTCATATAATGTGTCCATAATTGAATGGGTACAGTGTTTCATACCAGTACAGTATACCCTGGTAAAGTGACTGTGATCTTATATCAGTCAGGCCATCTGGTGCACATGTGAAGACATTGCTTTTATTGAGGGAAGATTTTTTTTAAAATATCTAACATGTGAACTCTGTGGCACAGCTTCTGTGTTCTTTCAAATGCACCTGGAAGGAAAACACCATTTCTCCATCAGGCTTTTGTCTGACTCTTTGCTGTGCACTGCTACCACAATGTTAAGACAGAAAGGCATGAAGACCCTGTATTAATAAGTGATAGATACGTAAAAGTAAATGTTTAAAATATCTTGTTCATGTCAGGTCCAACTCATAAGAACATGTAGGGCTGTCTGTAATTTGCTTTGCTAAAACCTTGCTTCTAAAACACGCTGTTGCTAGAGGATAAGGGGCATATTTATCATCATATCATGGAGTGCAGCAAGTCACCTTGTTGTGCTGTGTGAAAGAGAAATGGCAGAATGCATCACACATAGAAAGAAGAAGTAATAAGGAGAGATGGTAAATATGGAAATGCACCAAAATCCATGAGTGGATGAATGGGAACACTCATGCTTCACTCATGGAATGCCTTCCAAGGTCAGAGTAATGCAACACAGCGATTTGAGCTGAGTTATGTTACTCTAGATTTATCAAGCCAGGCAAGGTCATGCAAGGTGACCTTGCCTGGCTGGATAAATCTTCCATGAGAGTTGTGTCGCTCTTGCACCATGTTGCGTAGTGCAAGAGCGACGAAAATCTATGATAAACATGGCCCTAAATGTATGAATGCATTATGGTGAGCTTTACTACAAATTGCTTTTCCCAGGTTGAATTTGGATTTAGGTATCAATATGTAATGGACCTACTTGTATAGTGGGATTTTTCATTTGGCTCTGTCTTGCCATTTTCAGGTAACTAGTCATTATGGTCCCTAAACTCAACATGAGCTTCTCAAGCCTGTGTCTGACTCATCACCTTTTGTACCTTTAGAACAGCTGGGGAAGGAAAGCAGGTTATTTAGAGTTAGAAAAAGTGAGTAAAACACTTTTTGCCAGCCCTCTCCTGCAGAACTAATGTTTCCTTTACCTCATTTAGAGGTGGAGAACTGCAGGGTTTGAGCCAGCAGAGCCTCAGTTAGCCCTCTTGGCATAAAACCTTGACCCAGTGGCTGACTGTCACTATGGCCCTGGACATTGTCGAAATTGCCCTGCAAGCTTTAAGATGGGACAACCATCACTAGATTTCCCTTCCTGGGGCTGCCAAGCTTTGTGGCATGGAATTCATACAAAATAAGGTACCACATGTTTTTTCTTATTGTAGAGCATGTGTTACAGCAGACACCTACTAATACAGTGAAATATGAACGAGACAACAGCAAACAGAGGAAAGGTGGAGGGCCTTACACTTACATTTCAAAGTATAGTGGCCTGCCCTCACACAATGGATTGCCAAACCCCCTACTGGGACCCTGGCAGACAGATCTCTACTGAAAAGGGGAACTTGTGCACTTCAAAAACCCTCTTTGAAGTCTCCCCCACTTCAAAGGCATGTTTGGGTATATAAACTGACCCCATCAGCACAGGCACTTCTGGACCTAAACCTGCAACATGTCAAGAGGAACTGCCTGGCTGCCCAAAGGACTAATCTGGACTGCTTTGCTGAGAAGGACTGCTGCCCTGCTGTTGCCCTGCTGCCCTCTGCCGTTGCTGGGAAGTGCTCTCCAAGGACTTGAATTGAGCTTGCCTCTTGTTTTCTGAAGTCTCAGGGCCAAAAAGACTTAGGGGGTCATTCCGACCCTGGCGGGCGGCGGGCACCGCCCGCCGGGGGCGGAAACCGCCCAAACACCGCACCGCAGTCAAATGACCGCCACGGTGATTCTAACTTTCCCGCTGGGCCGGCGGGCGATCTCAAGAAGATCGCCCGCCCGCCCAGCGGGAAAGCCCCTGCAAAGAGGAAGCCGGCTCCGGATGGAGCCGCCGGATTTGCAGGGGTTCGACGGGTGCAGTTGCACCCGTCGTGATTTTCAGCGTCTGCAAAGCAGACACTGAAAATCATTATGGGGCCCTGTTAGGGGGCCCCTGCACTGCCCATGCCAGTGGCATGGGCAGTGCAGGGGCCCCCAGGGGCCCCACGACACCCGTTCCCGCCAGCCTCTTCCTGGCGGTGTAAACCGCCAGGAACAGGCTGGCGGGAAGGGGGTCGGAATCCCCATGGCGGCGCTGCAAGCAGCGCCGCCATGGAGGATTCCCTGGGCCAGGGGTAAACCGGCGGGAAACCGCCGGTTGCCCTTTTCTGACCGCGGCTTTACCGCCGCGGTCAGAATTGCCCATGAAGCACCGCCAGCCCGTTGGCGGTGCTTCCGCGGCCCTCTGCCCTGGCGGTTTCAAACCGCCAGGGTCAGAATGAGGGCCTTAATTTCTTGAGGAAACATCTAGTGCGCCGAAAATCGATGCATAGCCTGCTGGAAACGATGCACAGCCTTTTGCGACTGAGAAATCGACGCGCCACCAAGGCGGAACTATGCAGTCCGACTTCCAGAGTGAAGATTCGACGCAGTGCCTGCCTTGCGATCAGAAAATTCGATGCACTGCCGTACCAGATCAACACACAGCCGTACCAGCCGATTCCCCGCAGCGCCTGCCGTGTGACAGAAAATTCAACGCATCGCCATACCGGATCGACGCAACGCCTGTGACTTCTTCCCGCATGCCCAGGATTTCCCCGCATCATCCCTGAGCAACACAAAGATCCCCGCATCGCAGTGAGGAACCAAGATTGCATGCTGAAAAATTACGCAAAGCCCCTTGCAGAGTGGAACAAAGCGAAGCATTGTCTGTGGCGTGTCAGAAAATCCGACGCACACCCTATTTTGACACGCATCTCTTCATCCAGGTAATTTGTGTAATCAAGAGACAAATGTTGATTTTTAAGATATAAGACTCTTTTTAAACTTGCAAAAGTGATATCTCAACTTGTGCTTATTGGATCTTTATCGTTTTGACCTTAATTTAACCAAATAAATATCATATATTTTTCTAGACCTGTGTGGTGTATTCTTGTGGTGTTTTCACTGCATTACTCTATGATTTACTGCACAAATACTTTCCACATTGCCTTCTAAGTTACGCCTCACTGCTCAGTGCCAAGCTACCAAAGGGGGGGAACAGGATAATTTGGATTGTGTGTGACTTACCCTGACTGGGATTGTGGTCCCTATTCGGACAAGGGTGCATACCTCTGCCAACTAGTGACCCCATTTCTAACAGAGAGGATATGTGACAGACCATTAACACCTCCCAGCCCCTCACATTGTGTATATTTGTGTATACATGCACCTAAAAAAGAACTCCCCCAAAAAATAAGCTTTTAGACATTTGCACTTCTCAGTGAATGCTAGATCATATGTAGGGTGTCATCAACATTTTCCTGGGGTAGACGGAATTCGCTGAGATCTACTCCGTGGAATTCCACAGGGTTACATCGAAACTTAGAGGAATTCTGCAGAGTTCTGCCCCCCCCCAAAAAGCCTGGTCGATTTTCCAAAAGGCTAATGTGGGATGAGGAAATGGCACTCATTAAGGATTTTTGTCACCTTAATCAGAACCACTTGGTCATAAATTATTTGGCACTTTTATGGCAGCAGCTTGGTTTAAGCGTGTCACCCAGCACCTTGTAAAAAAGGTACTTGTCAGAATTATGGCCAGAGACATGCACTGCAGCTTTGATGTGTTTTACTGTGTGAAATTTAGCAACTAACTGCGATATCTGAAGTGAAGGGGGGTATCTGCTCTCTTCTGAGGTCCTTTTGTGTAGCAGGACCTTTAGCCAGAACAATAAAACAGTTAGTGGGTCTCTCTGTGCCAAAGACAATTCTATCAACTCAAATGAAAGGTTGTAAAAAAAAGATTGTTCTGAGAGACTTCAGTCCCCACATCCCCCCTCTTCCTGTTTCACATGACACACCGCACCGCGGTCGAAAGACCGCGGCGGTGATTCTGACATTTGCCCTGTGCTGGTGGGCGGCCGCCAAAAGACCGCCCGCCAGCCCAGGGCAAATCAACCTTCCCACTAGGATGCCGGCTCAGAATTGAGTCGGCGGAGTGGGAAGGTGCGACGGGTGCAGTTGCACCCGTCGCGTATTTCAGTGTCTGCTGGGCAGACACTGAAATACTTTTTGGGGCCCTCTTATGGGGACCCCTGCCGTGCCCATGCCATTGGCATGGGCACGGCAGGGGCCCCCAGGGGCCCCGTGGCACCCCCTACCGCCATCCTGTTCATGGCGGGAGAGCCGCTATGAACAGGATGGCGGTAGGGGGTGTCAGAATCCCCATGGCGGCGGAGCGCGCTCCGCCGCCATGGAGGATTCAGACGGGCAGCGGAAAGTCGGCGGTACACCGCCGACTTTCCGTTTCTGGCCGCGGCTGAACCGCCGCGGTCAGAATGCCCAGCGGTGCACCGCCAGCCTGTTGGCGGTGCTACCGCCGACCTCCGCCATGGCGGTAATTACCGCCATGGTCAGAATGACCCCCAGAATGTGTTCAAAGAGATGGCTAAATGTTCCCTCAAAAACATTTTAGCATGATTTAACCATGGCATCTTTGGCAGTGTATCGGCATATGTATATCATCTTCCCAAAATATGGATTTAAAACTCCCTTTTGTGACTCAGTGTCTGCTGCAGAGCTGCACGCTGTAATACAAATTCTTCACTGGCAATCTGCAGGTAAGGTTCTTTTATCGCAGCACCCATGGAATACCTTGGTTCATGCACCACAAAATCCACACATCTTGGCTAAGATATTTCAGTGAGACAAGGCAAAATCTCTGTTTACAAAATAAAAATGCAGGAGTTATCTTTTCTTTTTCAATGCCTTTTAAAAGCCTGACAGCATCATGGCACAGCATGCGTGCTCGTGCTTTACCTCAGAGAGGATGTAAATCACAAGTATGCAAGTCAGATCTGGGGTTGGTGAGGAGGGGCAGGCCAATTCTGCCACTGTAGAGCGGTAGAGGTAGAGATTGAGGAGGAACCCAGTAATTCAGCGATATGTGCTGGCTTGAAAGGCAGCTACTTTCAACTTAACGTCTTTACATTTTTGTACCAGTTCCTGGTGTTGGCTTGGTCCCAATGTGGGTTGAAGAAACATTATACAACCAATGGAACTGGAACCAGAGGTGTAGAATCTAGTTCCCAATAGAGGAATGTCACTTTAGCGTCCTTGGCAGCCACACACATCACATGACAGCCAGCCAACGAGTGGTGTATTTCACCATATGGCTTCACCTGCGTGACTGACGTGGCTGGAAGTACCTCAAACTATCAGTTAATTGATCAGTAACTGCACCGAGGAGGTGACATCTGCAGAAGTTCTTCATCAGTTTGTTGTAATGGACAGCTTGGCACGCTCTTGTGATACGCCACCAGGCATACAAGTAGTGTGAAGCCAACAAAGTGGGCTTAGGTGTCTCTCTATAAGTATTATGTAGGGGTAGGCACTGGTAAACTCCACCATGCGGCGGTTGGCTGAGTTTTTGAAGAACTCTGGACTCCAGGCAGAGCACAAAGAGGAAAAACACAGCAAACTCCACTGGTGGAGCAGAGTTTACCGGCCACCCCTACTTTTTCCATAAAACTCCATACATTTATTGTAAGTTTCAATGTTGACTCATCACTATCAACCAGCTTTTGTATATGTATTAATCCTTTTATAAAACAAGCACAAGGCATCACATTTGCACAGGCGTATATGCAAATTGTCTAGGTTGAAGTCACAACCCCTTCAGCTTTGTGAGTGATATATCAAGCAATTGTATCTGACTTGAGAAGGCCCTCTAGTAATGACTTGAGAAACTGCTGCAGCATTGCTGCCTCTGCACCTCTTGTCAACACATTGGTGTTGTGTTGACATGTATTCGTTGTGTACAGAACGTTCAGATGTTAGATGCATCCTAGAACAGAACGCATCCTAGCACATTTACAATTCTCCATTGGGGTGCACATCCTAATTGCTAACGAAAAAGTAAAAGTTTAATGGTGGGAGTCAGCCTATGGTAAATATGATCTTGCAGAAGTTAATATGTTTATTTATTGCGCTGGCTTGAGGAAAACATGGCTGTAGGCACAAAGCAGTGCTTTATGCATTTTCCACCAATTTCAATATTGTCAGTGCACAGCCATGTCTTTGTTTTGTACAGTGCAAGTTTGTTTTTCGTTTTACAGAGAATAAATATAAAGGTAGCATAACTCACTGTACCCCAGTCTATGTATAAATAGTGGAAGAAGACCAGATTTATTTTGTTTTTGTCTGGCACTGCTATTTCTATGTACAGTTAATAATAAAAGAACACAAATAATCGAATCCATGGAAAACGTTCAACTGGATAAACCATGAAGTGTTCACCTAGAAAGAACTGTGACACCCAGAAAATGCTGTTATCTCAGACTTGTATGCCCCCATCCTGCTTTCCCTCAGCATGTATCTTTTATAAAAGACTGTTTGGTACAGCTTCAGTTCTCTCCCTCTACATTATGTTTTCATGTGAGTATGTCTGTCTTCCCTTTAGTACAACTGTATTACTTCATCTTCTGTGAGCGCCTCTAAAGGTGGTACAGTGCAACTGTATCTTTCTATCTCCAGTATGTTTTTCAGAAAGGATCTTTGTTGGTAGTATAGTGCAACTGCAGGTTTCCAACTCCTTCTTCATTGTACTCTTCATTGAGCACTTCTGTTGGTAGTACAGTGTGCAAGGATTTCCAACTACACTACACCCTTCTGTGAGGACCTCTCTTGGTAGTATAATGCAACTGCAGCTCTTCAACAAGCGCAAGGTATTAGATCAACAAGAGTGCAAATGCAGTTGTCTGGGCTGGTGCCACACCCTCAGCTTTGTGATTGACATTTCAAGCGATTGAATCTGACCTGAGAGGGACCTATGCTAACAATGTGAGGAACTGCAGCAATGTTGCCACTGTTGCATTTATTTCCGATACACTGGTGTTGCAGTTATATATATATTCATTGTGTCTAAATATTCCAGGATGTCAAAGTCATCCCAGAACAGTTCTGCAGTTGTCATTCTCTATGGTGTTGCATATCCTAATTCCAAAAAGAAAGGTAAAGTTTAATGGTGGAAGTCACCCTTTACAAATATGATCTGACAGAAGTTAATTTGTTTGTTTAATGCCCTTGTTTGAAGAAAACATGAACCCAGGGGCAAAGAAGTACTGTATGTATTTTCTCAAAATGTCACCACAGTGTGTCTTTTGCATAATTCCCATATTCCAAAGTGTAAGTATACACCAGGAAGGACTGTGATAGCATTGTGCTCTTCTTTGAGGACTTCAGTTGGCGGTATAGTGCAACTGCTACTTTCAGTCCCCATCTTTATTGCACTCTTCTGTGAGTAAATCCTTTTGTAGTAGAATGCAACAAGTTTCCATCTACATAGCACTCTTCTGTGAGGGCCTCTGTTGGTAGCATAGTTCACTTGCGTCTTTCCAGATCTTCTGTTAGGTTCGTTATTGGTAGTGTAACATATTTGTGGCTTCACATATAAATACTGATTCTTTATGGTATGGAGTAAAGTTCTGCAACCAAAACCCAGGTGCAAAGATTACAATTTTACAGATGACTGAAAGGTAGTAGGGACTCGTTCAGAAACATGAAGTTGTTCCCAAAACAGCCCTTTCCTTTTGTGATTGGTAAAAAAACATTCTTCGGAGTAGGTGGTGTTCTGTGGGACCAATGAGAAATCTTAAAAAAAGCTTTAAATATTTTTTTTAAATGCAGCTTATTTCCTCTAGGGAAAATGAGCTGCATTAAAAATAGTTTGCTTTATTTGAATGCAGTCACATACGTTGTGGTATGGGCCTAGATAGTTAATGGTCTAAACATACTGTTGCGTAGGCTCTAATTATTCTAATGAGACTACTGGATTTTGAGCGGCAGAATCGCCCGCGGTGTGGGAGACTAAGGGCCTGATTACAACTTTGGAGGAGGTGTTAATCCGTCCCAAAAGTGACGGTAAAGTGATGGATATACCACCAGCCGTATTACGAGTCCATTATATCCTATGGAACTCGTAATACGGCTGGTGGTATATCCGTCACTTTACCGTCACTTTTGGGACGGATTAACACCTCCTCCAAAGTTGTAATCAGGCCCTAAGTCTTACCCACTGCAGGTGACAACTGTCACTCCAATCCGGGTTTTGCTCCAGCTAACTAGCAGTGCCTCATCTCTACCCAAGGATAGTGATGACTGGGCAGCTGAGCGCATGAAATACTTGGCTTCTGAGGGAAGTCGTGGTCACTCAGGTCTCATCCGGTTCTCTCATTTACAATTCAGTCTCATATATAAATGACAAACAGAGGCAGCATATGTTTCAATAATGAGTTTAATAAAACAACTGCAACTTAGATAGCAAAGTGTGAGCTGTAATAACCAGGATGACACAACATGGCAGAATTAAAATTGTGAGAAGAAGAGTGAAGCATAAAAACAACGCTATCATATTGTCACTGTAATCAATGGACTAATCCCTATCTAGGTTATGATCGAGCACAGCATGTTAAGCTCTAAATCTGCCCTTCAGGTTCCCCTGGGAAGACATCAACCCCCATACCTGAGCAAAGGCCTGCGGTCTGCGTTAGCATCAGTAGCTAAGCATTCAGCGATCGGCTTACAGTCGTGGTTCACAGGCTGGAATCTCCCTCTAACATATAAGGGACAAGGAAGTGTTTTTTTATAACAACACAACTGATGTTCTCAGAAAATGTCCCTACGTGAGGATGTGTATTTTCTACGAATGTTGAAGACTAAACTTCTACCACATTCACCGGCAATGTACCGTGCTGTAGCCTTGGAAGAAGCACAGAGTGATCAAGAATGTCTTGTTTGAGAACAGAGTACTGGCCTAGGCAAAAACAGTTAGATAAACGGAAAATAAAACACGACTGTAAAAATGGTTATTGTAACAATAATAAGATGAAGCTGAATAAAATATATCTAGGTTAAAGTGCACAGCAGCCTAATGTGTTAAAATAACTGCATGAAGCTATAACTAAAATGGCTACACAATAATACAAACTCCAAAACAAAATTATATGCACACTTTTTTGTAGTATGTACAATGAATCAGTACAAACAGGCTCCAAGTGCCAATGACATTTCTTATTGTTTTTATTTTAAAACTAATTGAAGGATAATTAAATGGGGTTAGGAACCCTCTATTCATTTATTAATAGATAAAATTGAACTGAAACAGGTGTTGTCCCTGTAATGTTTACTAGTAATAATGTGCATCATGGAACTATAATTTTAACAGCTGAAGAAGAATAACAAAAAGGCATGACAAATTCATTTTTCTCCTTAAGCAGAACGTATAATGGTATGCTTTAAAAACATTCCGGGTTAAGGATACATTTATCCATGTGGTTAAATCTTAAAATTAAAGTCATATTATCAAGTCTTTCAAATATTTTCAGCAATAATAGGTATGCACCATAATGTTATGCCATCATCTATTTGTAATTGAGCCTCTTGAATTTGGCCAGTTTCACAGTAATGGCAGGGTGCAAACTCTGCATTCAGAATGCATGTCACTGTGCAGTAACACTGCGCCAGTACATGTTTCTGCATTGTCCATGGAATGGGGAAAAACTGAGTAGGACCTGATTTATAAGTCGTAAAAACACATTAAAGTCACAATTCTGCTTGTTTTTTTGCATACATTTCCACCTGAGTTGAGCACATGCCATGGTAAATGCATGCTTCAGACTCTTGTGGGGTCAGGGAGGAAGGCTTAGAGTGTGTGGAGTAGGGAAGAAAAAGGTAAGTACTTTTAGGGGCTGGAGGGGTATTGTATGCTCTCCCATTTCAGGAAAAAACAGGGACAGAAGTACCTGTGGTTTTGTCAGGTGGACCATTGGTAAAGTTATGTCTAGTATTCCAACACAAGGGACGATGGGTGCATTAATACCAGCCCACTCAGATTCAGGTGGAGCGGATCTCTATGCGGTAAATCCATTCCACCGGACTCATAAGCAGGGCCTTAGACCAGTTCTTCATTTGTGAAGGTGGATGCAAATGGTTAGCATGATCAAAGATTTTTACTGCTCTGGACTTATTTTTCGTCATCAGATAATGGAAAATGGTGAAGGAAGGTGAAAGAGAATGAAAGGAAAATGGTGATAAGTGACATGCAACTATACAAAAGAACCTGTGAGACAGGAAGTATTGGGTGGAAGAAGAAGAAGCATGAGGTGCACTGAAAAGACAGCAACCTTTTTATTTGGCAACCCTGGCTTTGGCAGAAGTATTGGGAGTTCCGGAGAAAAAGTTTGCACCATGCATTTATTTATTGATTTGATTTTACAGGTTACCACTGACTTAGACATAAGAAAAAGGTGTTTCATTCACAAAGCTAGAGAAATGTGTATCACTTTATGCTGATGACCATTTGTGTTTTGTGAAATGAAATGTAAAGAGAAAAGATTTGTACAGAGCGCATGTAATCAAAAGTATCAATGTGCTAAGGGCCCCAAAACAACTTAACTTCAAAACCAAACAGCAGAGAGACTGAGCGCTGGAAAATCAATTAAGAGGGCAAACGTCACGTTTTCAGATTTTTCCTAAACAGTAAATTGTTATCTAGTTCAGATATAGGCTCTGGAATAGAGTTCCAAAGTTTAGCTGTAGCACAAATGGGGGACCTTCAACCCCATCTGGCCCTCTGGATTCTAGGAACGATCAACCATCTGCGCTGTGCCAAACGCTGCAACCTGGTAGGGCGACACAAGTGAAATCTAGCCCCATAGAAATGAGGGTCCTTATTATGTAGAGTTTGATGGACTATGCAAAGGGCCTTAAAGGCAATTTTCTTTTTCAATGGGAGCCAATGTAATTGTTTGAGCTCCTTCGATACTGAACGGTAAGTTAGAATGTCTAAAATAAGTCAAGCAGCTGCATTTTGAACTGTTGGAAGTTTGGTTAAAAGATATTGACAAACATTATAATCCATTTTTGGATATAATTAATTAGTTTGATGACATATTGGGTGCAGGAAATCCCTCCTTTTTGCCCTAATCACCCCCATTTTTTGACTGATGATGGTGGTTACAGCAATGAAAGTGCCCTCGGCTCTGCTTACCAGGCCCAGGGCCAGTGCTTGGTCCTCTAAAGGTATATGGTGATTGGTATATTTCTAATTGGCCAAGACAATCTACATGTAACCCCCTAGTATATGGAAGAGCATGTAGGTTTAGAGACCCCTGTGGATTTCATGCACTTAAGTGTGCACAGCTGCAGTGTCTGGTGTCATTTTAAACCCATGTCTGACTTGCAGGTTGCTTTTAAAATAAAACTGTGTCCAAATTTAACGTTGGAATTAAAAGTACTCCTAATGTCCAAAACTACCTTTTTACAACTTAGTCACCCCTAAGGTCTGCCCTAGCTGCCCAAAGAGAAGGGTGCCTTGTTATTTAAAACATTTCCCCTAGGCTCCTTGCAGTCTCTTTTTTCGGAACACTGCAGGGGTGCATTATTTTCCTAAATTTATGATGTACGTGGTGTAAGGGTACCCACCTTAATGCTCATCTTTCATTTTTATCATATGGTGGATCAGCCAACTTGAAATACGGGCCTATGAAGGGCAGTTAACTGTGCAGATATGCAGCACAATAGCCCTCTCGGAGCAGAGATTTTCCGACTGTGCTTCATGCTGTTTGAGATTGTTTCTTCTTCTGGTAATCCTCTGTTTTGTGGTGCTAAAATTTGATACCTAGTCACAAGAACCTTCGTTCCAGGATGCACTTTTGCAGCTGAGGAAAGGGGGAGGAGGCCACTGACGCCCTAAACAGCACCATCAGTGTTCCCGCTGTGCAGGATTGCAACGTTGCCATTGGGCACTCCTAGTCTCAGGAACCATCGAGTCAGGAGGCCCTTTAGCAGCTGAAAATAGGGGGAGGACCCCCTTCATGCCCTATATAGCAATATCAGTGTTCTCGCTGCATGGGATTGCAGGGTTGCCATTGTGGACTCCTAGTCCCAGGAACTCAAAAGAGTGACCTTGACTGAAGTAATCCCAAGCCCAACAATCAAAGAAGTCTTGGGGAAGCAAACAAATGCAACCAATTTGAACAAAACTGGCACTCAACTATTTTTAAGCCCACTCTCAGCCCCCAAACCATTAGAGCTGATGTAGACCCCGGCCTTTTATACACAAATTGGTATGCTCCACTTACAACTATGGTAGTAGAGGAACTCCTTGGGCCTTGCATCGAGAGTACAGCCTGCTAAGATATGGGCCAGCAACTGTGCACCTCAAGAGGATGCAGTGAACAAGTTACCCAGTAACTTTGTTTTTAAACCTAGGAGTTCAGGAGCTCAGCGAGCAAAATAAACCTCTAACCAGAAAGCTAGAGGTGCATTTGTCTGAGTGCCGCGGGGATAGGCCATTCTGTTCAAACTGTCAATCAGCCCTCGGGAACTTTAATGAAGGGAATAAACTTCTTAAATTTCCCACCACCTTCCTCCCAAAATGGCCTTTGGGAAACCTCGAAGACAACTCTTTGGGCAAAAACGACTGTCTTGGTGAGAAGGGGGACACCAGCAGATCAAAACAGCTGCAGATTGCAAATACAAAACATCTTTGATAGCCCAGCACTTCAAGAACCATTGCTCCTTTGTTTCCTTGCCAAAGATATCCCCATTTCTTAGCAAGTTAAAAATAGATGTCACCAATACCCGCCAAAACTTGACCTCCGAGTACCCAACTCGGAGGTCAAGTTTTGGCGGGTATTAGTACAAGGCTTAACTAACTGTGACAATGATGTTTGGTTCTTGCTACCGGGTTTTTCAGGGTACCCAACCCTGAAAAACCCGCTAGCAAGAACCAAACATCATTGTCACAGTTAGTTAAGCCTTGTACTATTTTAATGGCAAAAGTTCCTAGACTTTTGGCATGCCAAAGGGAGTCAAATGAGTCCCTGAATAATAAGGTGATGCATCTGATCCAATACAAACGAAAATGTTGTTCATTGATTCACTCTAATATCATCTTTTCCCAGCATGTAATCAACAGCAGCGGTTCACACAACACCATAAAATTGACTCTGAGAAGTCAGTCTACTATGGGCTACTAGCTTTAGAGACGAGGACTTTCCCTCCCAGTGACTCAAACATTCAATTTAAAACCGCTTCTGATCTTCTCAACGTCTGCTCTAATGCAAGTCGTGTGGTGCATTCAAACAAAAATTACTACATTTTGCCACCCTTAAGCCAGTCAAGGGGGAGTGAGAGGTCAATTCTAAAGCCAGCAAGCTCATCTACCTAAACTAATACAGTGATTCCACCAACGTCCCCACTTAAGAAGATCGATTGACTGTCTAGTATTCTCCCAAGTAATTCTCGCACCACAAGTTCAGCTACAGGCTCAGTCCATTCTCTGCCCTGGGATCTGGGAACTGGCTCTACTTATTTCACCTTTGACATTATACATATCCAGCCCCAGGATATAGAAATTGAATCAACACTTGAACCTTCACAGGAACTATGTACTCTAAACTCAAGTGCCAGAGATGTGGCCTCATGCCCCATGCTTTGCTGAAAGCTTGCAGGCCTACATTCAAAGCTTTCTGACCATACTTGGGGCCTTTTCATTGATATGTTTGAAATCTGTGTGTTCCAAGAAACCTGGTATGTTGAACCCACCCTGAGGTCAGGTTATTCCAATTTCTTCTTTCTAGCTATTGACCAAGGGAGAGGTCAGCCAGAAGGGTATCTAGTCATTGCAGTGAATCCTAGTTCGTTTTATTGGGATAACAGGAGTTAGCTTAGCCTTTGGCTTGCAGACTCGTGTCCCGTCACCTAGTGACTTTTAACCTACTTAGCTTGCTCTGTCTTATCCCATTTAATTATTTTATTCTTCTAAGATGGCTGCCTTGTTTATAGTTAGGCCACTTGTCATGATTTACATTATCAGTGTCACCGCGCTAAGGCGTCAAGATCAAGCAACAAAGACAAACAAACAGTAGGTGTTCACACTTAGGGATTTTCCCTCTCTACTTTCGAGGGATTGTTTATATTAATTGCTGTCCCAAGCATGTCTGTTATCTATTGTTTGGGAACACACCTACGTCAGGGGTCCTTGTAGATCTGTATAAATACATCGCACTTTAGACAGATAATCAGAGGGATTCCAACCAGAGGGCATCGCCACCGTCGCTGATACCGATGCTGCATTCGTCTTGACGCTGACCCAGTCTTCGTGTCCCTGCGGAGTCTGAGATAGAGACCTCATTCCAGGGTAATGAGGTTTGGGGGCTCCTCTCATGGACATGGCATTGGCAGATTAGGTTTAGCAAACCCAGCTCTCCCCTAGGTAGGAGGTTAGGCCTCTCACATTAGGGTACTAAGGCATAGTACATCTCGTATGTCTTCCTTATGCATTGCAAGATGGTGGGGTCTTTGTAATAATGACTCTCGTCTTCACAATTTTGTTTCTTGCATTATTCATGATCCTAATCATTGCAGCCCATGCAACTTATCACAAATTGTAGTTATGTTAAATAAAAACCATTGAAACTTTACTGCATCTTTGTCATTGCCTGTGTTTGTATGAGACATGATATATCTGTGAGAAAGGGGTGATCTCCGTTTAACCATGACATTCCCTGAGATGTCTTATTCTCGAGTCCATGTGTAAAGGCTGCCACAAATCACCCTTTACTATTGTGTTTCTGGTGAGGTACTGCTAGTGAGCCAGTAAGGTTGGGACAACAGTTGCGATTTGTTGTAGGATAGACATAGTCGCCTACAGACAAAAGTACTGTCATCCTTTAACCAGCAGTCTTGCCCAGAGCAAGAGTCCAAACTACGACATGGCGCCACCAACGATGATGTTTAGACACTAATTTACGGACCCCCCGACTATCACTGTCTCACAGACAACAGGTACCCTAAGTACCATTATACGGAGACGTCTGTGTTCTTTGGGAAAATCCTCCTCAGCTGAAAATGTAACACCTGATTAAGCTGTAGGTTGTTCGAGCTCGAACTCATAAAGGGATTTATACTCCCCATTTTTGGTGTTCCATTTCTCTAAACAAAATGGCTGCTGCCATAGACATTCCTGAAAATGCTAGAAATGCACTAACACAACATTTATTAATGCATGGCCTTACAGATGAGGGCGGGATGTTACTCTTATAATAGAAGCTAATGAAGCATACCAAACAGAAACATTTTACTGTTACATACATTCCACACATATGAAATTGCAAACGTACCTTTACGGTACCGAGCATACCAGTATCATGAAATATCACTCACATACAAAGAGCATCAGAACTGGTTTGAAGGTGCCCTACCACATGTACTACAAAGAGTGAGGTTAGGTCCCTTAAGTAATGACGGACCTACATGGCCTATGTCTGCCACGTACACACCTCACCCAGGCATACAGAAAATGCAAATAGCAGATCTGCGAGATTTATATAATTGTTGGAAATGGCCCTTTTTGCAGGGCCATCCCCAGTCTTTTTGCCTCCTATTTTTCTGACCTGTTGCTGTTGGCTTTTGAACTCTGAGCACTTTACCACTGCTAACCAGTGCTAAAGTGCATATGCTCTCGGTATAAAATTGTATGTGATTGGTTTATCCATGATAGGCATATTTGATTTACTAGTAAGTTCCTAGTAAAGTGCACTAGAGGTGCCAGGGCCTGTAAATCAAAACTACTAGTGGGCCTGCAGCACTGGTTGTGCCACCCACATAAGTAGCTCTGTAATCATGTCTCAGACCTGCCACTGCAGTGTCAGTGTGTGCAGTTTTAACTGTAAATTTGACTTGGCAAGTGTACCCACTTGCCAGGCCCAAACCTTCCCTTTTCTTGCATGTTAGGCAACCCTAAGGTAGGCCCTAGGTAGCCCCAAGGGCAGGGTGCAGTGTAAGGGTAAGGTAGGACATGTAGTAATGTGTTTTCTATGTCCTGACAGTGAAATATTGCTAAATTTGTTTTTCAGTGTTGCTTGGCCTGTCCCTCTCATAGGTTAACATGGGGGCTACCTTTAAATCTGATTAAAGTGTAGATTCCCTTTGGGAGCGGATGGACATGTGGAGTTTGGCGTCTCTGAGCTCACAATTTAAAAATACATCTTTTAGTAAAGTTGATTTTAAGATTGTGTGTTTGAAAATGCCACTTTTACAAAGTGGGCATGTTCTTGCTTATACCATTTCTGTGACTCTGCCTGTTTGTGGATTCCCTGTCTGGGTCAGTTTGACAGTTGGGCTGGTTGCACCTCACACTAGACAGTGACACAAAGGGAGCTGGGGTGCAGCCTGCATATCCTGATGAGCCATCTGTGCTAGGAGGGAGGGGAGGAGTGGTCACTCACACCTGAAAGGGCTGTGCCTGCCCTCACACAATGCAGTCTCCAACCCCCCTGGTGAGTGTCTGGGGCCTGGTCTAGGCAAGGCAGGATTTCACATTCAAAAGAGACTTTACTTTGAAGTAGACCTACTTCAAAGGAGAAATTGGGTATAAGAAGGGTACCCAACACCACAGACTTTAGAAACACTTCTGGAACCAAGAGGAACCTCTGCCTGGAGGAGAGCTGAATAGCTGAGGAAGAAGAGCTGCCCTGCCTGTGACTGTGCTTTGTGGAGCTATCCTGCAGTTGCTGCTTCTGCCAGAGTAAGAGGGCAAAGACTGGACTTTGTGTGCCTTCCATCTTGAGAAGAAATCTCCAAGGGCTTGATCTAGAGTGTGCCTCCTGTTGTTTGAAGTCTCATAGACAGCAAAGACTTCTCTCTGCCAGCACCTGGAGTCTCTGGAGAGAGTCCTACTCTGCCCTGTGGTGCCCATCCAGTTCCTGGGACCCTGAAAGGAGAAGCTGGCAGCCTAAAGACAAGGAAATCCATGCACAGAGCGCTGTGTGGGGAAAAGATTGACGCGACTCCGATCTGCGGCTAAAAAAACAACGCACCGCCGGCTCCGCAGCTGAGAAAACAACGCTTGCAGGAAACGCGACCGAAGAATCGATGCACGGAGCAGGAGAAACGACGTGCAGCTTCGCTGATGGAGGCTGGGAGATCACAACCTGCGCTGCGGGGATTTCAGATCATCATGTGGCTGGATTTCCGACTCACGTACCTCCGTGCGGAGTTATTTTTGACGCACACCCGCCCGTGTGGGGTTATTTTTGACGTGCACCAGGTATATTTTCACGCTAGCAGCGCTAGTTTGTGTTTAAAACTACTTAATGACTCTTTTTGCATTTTTATTGATAATTTGACTTGTGTATGGTGGATTTTTGTCGTTTTGGTCTTGTTTTGTTTAGATAAATATTTCCTTTTTTTCTAAACCTGTGTTGTGTCATTTTGTAGTGTTTTCATTAAGTTACTGTGTGTGTTGGTACAAATACTTTACACCTAGCGCTCTGAAGTTAAGCCTACTGCTCTGCCAAGCTACCAAGGGGGTAAGCAGGGGTTAGCTGAGAGTGATTCCATTTTACCCTGACTAGAGTGAGGGTCCTTGCTTGAACAGGGGGTAACCTGACTGTCAACCAAAGACCCCATTTCTAACAATAATGAATTGGTGACATTATATAGACGATTAGTTCAGTTCGTAATGCGAACATTGAACACAACACCAGCGCGTCCAGCACCGCCAGCACCTGGTGGTTATCAATTGGCTACTAGGAATAATCCACAAACAGTGCATACTATTGTGGGTAAAGTGCCTGCGGAATGGGAAAAAATACCGTTCTGGATTGCCCAGAAAACAAATCAGCTGGAAGCTGTGTTTCCCCATAAGGGACTACAGGAAAAACATAGACTGCTCACTATGTGCTTGCCTTTTGGAATGGTTCCCTCAGTGGATGACTGTGCCATTAGGTGCAGTCTTTGCTGCCATATATACTACCACACATGGTACCCCGACACTAGCCAATTTACCGGAAGAGTTAAAACAAATACAAAATGAGCATGGGGCTGCACCAGCCCTGAATTTGGGGATGAAATTAATGCGTAACTTTGACACAGCTTCCTCAATATTACTCAGTAACATTAAAGGGGAAGCGGTAGCACTGGCAATATGCCAGCGTCTCCGGGAAACTCCACACCAGGAACAAGAGAGACAGCTACCGAAAATTATTTCCGATACCTATACTAGTATAGGACGGGATAGTTTGGGAGCCAAACCAAAGAAATTGGAGTTACAAGGTACCACCCATAAGGACAGTACAAAGCAGGCACAAAAGGGCCCTAAAAAGCGCTGGAACAAACAAAAGGATTTCAAAGATAGAAGAAATAAGCTGATTCTCCACACCCGGAGAACTCCGAAAGGAGATATAGGGGGTCATTCTGACCCTGGCGGTCTTGGACCGCCAGGGCCGCGAATGACGGAAGCACCGCCAACAGGCTGGCGGTGCTTCAATCCCCATTCCGACCGCGGCGATAAAGCGGGATTCTGACCCCCGTACCGCCAGCCTGTTTCTGGCGGTTTTCACCGCCAGGAAGAGGCTGGCGGTAACGGGTGTCCTGGGGCCCCTGGGGGCCCCTGCACTGCCCATGCCACTGGCATGGGCAGTGCAGGGGCCCCTCTGCATGGCAGACAGTGAAAAGCGCAACGGGTGCAACTGCACCCGTCGCACCGCCGCAACGTGCCCAGCGGCCCAGCGGGAATGTCAGAATGGGGGCCGCAGAATTTTGCCCGCGTGCCGGCCAAATGGCGGTTTCCGCCTGGCGGGCGGCGGTATCCGCCCGCCAGGGTTGGAATCACCCCCATAATCTCAGAAATAGGGAGAACATTAAAACTCCAGACAGATACACTGATTCACGTCCCTCTCGTTCCTTTCAGGACGCACCGGGTAGGCGTAGCGAGAGAGGGGGCTGTCAAGATCGACGTCCTGAATACGTGAAAGAAAAGAAAGACTCACAGCAGTCTACCATTAAAAAAGAAGCAAAGACTCCTCAGCAAAAGCCACAGTTTAAAAAGAAGAAGGTAACAGCACTGACAGCTAAAAATGCCAGTATACTTGAGAACACTGTTGAGGAACAAGGTGTGGGCAGTGACTCTGTTAGACAGCGCAGCAGAGGTCACGATATGTCGCCGGAGTCTGAGAGATCATCTGGATGCGACAGCAACTAGCGATTTCATCGCAGTTGAAACAGCAGATGGCCGCGTTCTCCCCTCCCCGATAGGATTTATGATTTAGAAATTCAGATAGAGGGAGACATGGAGCGCACTATTAGTGTGATATTTTGGGGTGAACTTACTAGTGATATCCTATTGGCCGAAAGAGACTGGCCACCTGAACACGTCTGCAAGCTCCCGCATGGGGAAGATGTCATTTTGCCTTCTTTCTCCGATCTTGTTCCGGAAGCAGAAAAAGAAGCCTATGCTGCTGAATGGACTTTAGCGCAGGCTCCTGCGCTACATCGCAATCATGTAGGTTGGGACAAGGAGTCTCCTTGTCATGTTATTCCCGTTAGGTCTACACCCCAACCGCAGCCACAATATCCTGTCAAACATGAAGCAAAAGCTCCAGTGAGGGAGATCCTCGCCCAACTTGAGTACCAGGGAGTGATTGAGCCCTGTACATCTGCAATGAATAATCCGTTATTCCCTGTTGCAAAACCGGACCATTCATATAGAATAGTCATTGATTATAGAAATTTAAATAGTCATACACGCACATATGCTATACAAAATTCACACAGCACAGCACTAATAAACAATATAGTGTGAAAAAAATATAAAACACCATTAGACATATCTAATGGCTTTTTCTGCCAGAATTTAGCACATGAAAGTCGGGACCTGAGTGCATTCTCATTTGGCTCTCAGAAATGCTTTTGTTGTTTACCTCAAGGCTATAAAAATAGCCCGGGCTATTTTCAGCCCGTGTAACATCAATATTACATGATGTTGATTCCGAGGTGTTATTCTACGTGGATGACATATATCTCACAGATGACGTCCATGACATTCATCTTACAAGGGTCGATCGGATAATTCTGGGATTTGCAGACCTTGGTTACAAATTCAACTTTAAGAAAAGCAAGATCGCCTTTCCCAGTGTATTATTCCTGGGATATGAGCTATCAAACGAGGGAAAGAGCCTGGCACCGCACTTTCTGGAAAAATGTGCTCAGCTGCACCCTCCTAACACACTTAAGAAACTACAGTCATTACTAGGTTTCTTTAACTTTGGCAGAACATACATTCCAGATTATGCACAATGTATCAAGCCACTTTATGACTTGGTTTAGCCCAATTTTTCTAGCAGACACTGGACGGTTAAACATACCCGCATCCTTAGGGAAATGCATCAGGACCTGCTTGAAGCTAAACACTTGCACACACGTGACAATAAAACAAATTTGCTTATCAGAATAATAGCTGGTGCCATTGGATTTACTTATGTCACCTTCAATGAGGGTGACACGGTACCCATAGCATATAAATCACATTTATACTCCAATGCAGAACAGCGTTTTGCACCTACAGAAAAGATTCTGACAGCAGTTCAGATGGCCGTCATAAAAAAGAGGCCACTTGCCCAGGGGAAACGTATTATTGTTGTCTCCCCGGTGCTGGCCTTAGAGGCTGTCACCAAAGCTAGCGTGCCCAAAGCTAAAGCATTATATCCATGTTGGATTCAATGGGCAACGTCTCTCACCTCCACTGATGTTGATTATATATTTGATCCAAAACTTCAGACACAAGAGTTTCTCCAGTATGTACAAGAGTACCCCGCTCCTCTAAATATCTTACCCCTGGACAGACACCATACTGTCATATGTACTGATGGTTCAGCACAACCCACTGTAGGTACTAAACATCAATACTCCGCAGCTTGCGCAGCCGTGAGCGGGGTGATGGAAGATGGAGTCTTCCCCCAACACAATACCTACACGCAGACCCTAAGGGACTGCATGGCCCAGTTGGCTGAACTTAAGGCTCTTATTCTAACGCTCGAACATACTGAGCCAGGATGCCGGACTTTAATAGTCTGTGACTCATATTACTTCGTTCAGTCCTACAATGACTATCTCAATCATTGGAAACAGAACGGGTTTAGAGATTCTAAAGGGAACACATTAAACACAAAATATTGTGGGGTAGGGTGGCTGATATTAAGGATAAGCTGCCGTGTGTCCATGTAGTACATACATTGGGACACCAACGTGTAGGAGTACGCGTTACCGGTAATACATTGGCTGATGAAGCGGCCAAAACAGCAGTAGCTACGGCTTCTGTGGCTGCAGTGTCTCATTCTCAGATGAGGTTGTAAAATGAAATATTGACTGCCGTTAAATCTTCGGCTGCAGGCAAGCCCCTTCCGAAAAGATACCCTACAAACTATACTTACCATATCAGTGCGCAGAATGTTGCTTACACAACAATTCTTGGGGTTGGTGATCGAGTGATCCCCAATGAAGACGAGAGATTAGACCTAATTAAAGCAGCGCATGAGGGTGTCGCTTCTGCACATGCTGGATTATTGGCCACGATCACACTCCTACAGAAACGTTTCTGTGGCCTGGCCTATGCAGACGAACAAAAAAATATGTCCTTTGCTGTGACATTTGCCAGTAGATAAAGGGCTCTAATATCAAAAGCCCACCGCAGACATCCCTCTTAGTGTCCAACAGGCCACTACAGTGTGTGTACCTGGACCATCGTGGTCCCCTACAGCCTGATGATGCATACAAATACATTCTAGTCGCTGTAGATTCTTGTTCTAGATTCCTGTGGGTATGGCCACAGTGGTCGGCTGACACTTGGACTGTTATAAAAGACTTGCTGATCTTTATCGGTACATATGCGGTTGCAGCATTCCATTCGGACCAGGGCCCTGCATTTGCCTCTAAGGCATTCAGGGACATCATGGGTACGATGGCTGTTGAACTCCATTACTCCTCACCATACCATCCCGAGGGAAATTCAGTCGTGGAGAGGCGGAATCGTGATCTAAAGCAGTCCTTAACAGCTTGAGTATTAGGTTCAGGCCACAGCTAGTTACATCACCTAAATGGGGTCCAGAAAGCACTGAATAATCTGCCAAGGCGGTCCTTGGGGGGACGCACTCCATATGAGGTTCTCTTTGGGATACCTATGTATGTCCCAGATCTTGATGCCCCTGGTATGGTGGCAGCAGAAACACCATTTGACATAAATGAACGTCTCACTGTTTTACAGGAGCTTCAGCAATTTTGTGATGATAAATCATCTGCAAGTGCTGCCACCTTAGGAATAAGGGATTTAGCGAAAACTTCGACTGGCTGGATTCCTAAAGTTGGGGATCTGGATCGCAGTGAAGAAGGAGTTCGGTCCATCATACAGAGTACCTGTACCGGTCTTGGGAATTCAAGGCACCAGGACTGTCATCTTACCACCGCTGTCTGGCTCTAGAATGAACAGATTCATCTCCATCAATGACATCAAATGACACCATGTGGCCGATCCTTCACAGTAGACCAAGAGGTCCCTTGGGTGGTTCCCGATCCCCTCTCACTACCCAACAGGACATACATCTATATAGTAGGATGAACAACACTACCACAGACTATGCAACAATGTCTAATGCTGTTCCAGACACCTCCTCGACCATGGGGAGGGCGGAAAATAAACTCTTGCTAGTTCCTGTCACTACTTCAGTGACCACCCTGGTCCAAGATTTAGCTGTTTTTTACACAAAGACATCACAGACTAATGAAACTGTCTACCAAGAGCCTCCACGAGAATTGGACCAAAGTACAGATGGTGCATCGGCTTCCGTGTTTGCAGAGACTGCCTCTGGCTATTTCATTGACATTGATGATTTTTCTTCAGACTCATCCCATTACTGTGATTGACAATGTTTCAAAAAGAAGTAAGCTATATCAATGGCTTAAAAAGAACTATTTGAAATACCCATGGAACTGTTTATGGTTCTGTTTGACATTTTTTGCATTATTTTTATGGATTGGTTTTGTGAATGTTTTCTTTTTGCTTATAAATGGTCACTATATTCCTGATCGCTCCTGTGTGGAGCCTGTTGATGAAGGTTTAACTCCATATCATTCTTCACATAAGGTCCGAAGAGACTTGTCCCCTGTAAATGTTACAGCAATATCGATTTCTAATGGGATTGTGTGGGACAAAGTTCCATTCGATATATACGGGCCTACAGAAATTATTCAAATACCATACGTGTTCAAAATTTCTATGACAGATGTATTACACCTGATGTTGTCTCTGATGATTGGGATGTCCAAACAGTTGATTCTATGCTAACTGAAATGAAGGACTATTCCGCTTTTGAAAATGATGATGTAAATGAACATACAATGAATTATGGGGAAATGTTCTGCTATAACAATTGAGGACATTACTACCTACACTGTGCCACTAGATACAGGCCAGTATTAAACTACACACAGTGGGAACACTGTTCTACACCACCACCGGCGGGGAGCCCAAAGTACTATTGTGATAAATTTACATACTTTTCTGGGCATGACACAAAAAAAGCTGAGTCATATTATTTTAAAATACCTCCGGCACTAATTAGGAACATTTTGCTAACTGATAAAAAACAGATTTATTCAGATCCCTTTGTTTTCCGGCTCGCAGTTGAGGGTTACGAATACCGGAAGAGCACTATTGCTTTGAAAAGTGTATGGGGAACACAAGATTGGCAGATACAGGGTAGGGAGGCTTTATTTCGAGCATGCCTGATTCCTGTGCAAATGATTTTCTTAAATGACACAATTCAGCAGACATCCTGTCTGGGGTTAGCAAAATATAAAGACTTGAACACACCCAATATCCCTACTCCGGCAAGGTTTAAAGATTGGCAATACTTCCTTAATATGACAGAGGTTAGGCTAGATGCAATGGTTAAGGCTGGTACCTATAATTCTTCACTTTCCAGTCCCGGCGGGTGGTTAATATGGCACACTGACACTAATGAGTGTCAAGCGCATTTTTTTAACTTTTCAGGTTTTTTTTCAATTAACAGGCCAGACCCTCACTTTGTATTGGGTCAACATACCGGTATAGTTACAAGATACAGTGTGGGTAAGCTGTGCCATCAAAGGGTACAGACCAACACGTTAGCCGCAGTTAAGAAACATCTGAACACTCTTTCTGAAGATGTAGAATTGCAGGATTTTCTGCTTGGTCCTAGAAAAAAGCGCTCGAAAAGGTTTTTATATGCTATGTACAATGAAATTTGGAAACTTTCCCAGATTAAGGCTGCTGCGCATTTAAGGCAATTGGATAAAGAAAATTTAGAAAAGGCATTAGCAGTTGTCGACAACGGCATGAATACACTGTCCAATAGGATTTATTCACTATCAAATATAGTGTTGTCTGCTATTGCTATCACTCAGACAGACTTGTCCCGGTTATATCATGGGCAAACACAGCTGCGTTCCATCATGCAGCTGGGTTGGACTTTACAGACACTGAAAAATGGCCGCATTCCATGGAAGTATATTAACGGGAGTGAATTCTTCACTGCTTTTAATTTTTCCAGAGAACAACAGACAATGGCTAAAAGGGAGGCTAGTTTCACCATGCTTCATGTAGAAAAGTTAGATAAGTTGCCCTTCACATTGGCAGAGAGTCCTTCAACTATCTGGCTCTTACATGGCATAATTAATTTACCCATTTTGACCTTTCGTTTCTCAAGCTGCCTGAAATATCTTGCAGTGGGAAGGTACGAGCAACTAGGAGATAGCTATATTAAGGAAGAGTGGGAGTTGCCTTTTGACTATAAATGTCTGAACGGCAAAACAGAGGTCTTTCTTAGCGGAAACGAATGTGAGACTGCTTTTAGTCATTCCAAGATACGCAAGCAGGTGTCCCTTCACAGTCTTTGCAATGTGGGGGTCGCAAATTTGGCCTGTTTGCTGAAGGGTACACCCGTCCCTTTGATTTGCCCGGTATTTCATGTACTTTCCAATGGAAGTTATGTGGTACTGAACAATCAAAGTTGTTGCGGCATGCGACCATGAATTGCCTACGCAATCTTGGTCTCGGAGGTCGTTATGTGTTGTGGACATGTTTTGTCCCCCCCCCCACACAAGACATAAAGGTATCTGACATGTGGCTCAACATAGATGCTATTAATGTGAACTATGACAAGCTGAGCAGGCTAAAGGCACTATTGTTTCCAAAACAGGTAACCTTGACATCCTCAAAGGATATGTATGCTCTCCAGATTGCGAGATCATCAGCTGAGATACAGTGCCTATTAAATTCCAACTTCCCCAAGCACTCTGGAGAACTGGTATCCAGAATATTCAATGCTTCGAGCACCACTGGGATTGTTAATTTCTTTAAGGCTGTCGAGTCTGATTTCGTGCCCATCTTCCAGTCTGTCTTCGGAGTCATCCCGTCAGCCATCCATTCGCTCTTTTCAAGTGTGTTTGGTGGCTTTCCAATTATTTTGGCTTTGATTTTTGGACTACTACTGCTATTCCTTCTGATTCGCAGTGGTTGTTTCTTTTCAGCTACGCAGAGCATGGAGCGGCTCCTACCAACTCCACTGTGCCGTGAGCGCATGGTTCGGATCTTCGGTGCACCCTTGCTGGTGGAATTGGAGCATGACTGGTTGTTGTCATTTCGGCCCCTTCTCTGGTGCGTACAACCAGTCTTCCGCTGCATATGGTGCCTCTTTGAACATCTGCCCATGGTCTGTCTTGCTGTTGCACCGACATCTCCTGTGGAACACGAACTGCTGATGTCCCCAATGAGGGTTCATACACGGACATGCCCCTCGAGACTGAGGTTGCTTCGCGAGGCCACCTATGAGCCTTCCGTTTTGAGTTCAACCATGGACGAGGACACTTCAACGAATGACGTTACACCAGAAAGTACTGCTCACTACTGCTCTGTGGATCCGTTTGTCCGCCCAGCACTCAATTTAAGACCAGATGATGTTGACTCATTTTTGAGGTCATTGGTTGGTGACTTCGATGACACTCTTCAAAATCATGCGTACAGCAAATAGTTTGATGAATTGGCTTGCCATTCGCGATTGAAAATATGCATTTAAATCGACTTACTTTGGCACGCTGTGCTCGTCATGGTTGATATTAACATCTCTGTATGTATTTTAGCGGACTTGTTTTTATTACCTTTTTAACACATTTGAAAGATTTTTTAGCTGATTTTTATGCTTTTAGCTTTTTAGTTCAGAGCAATTTTAGCGTTTGGGTTCCTGTACCTTCGTCATACCTGTTACGGCAATGGGGAGGGTGTAGTGAATCCTAGTTCATTTTAATGGGATAACAGCAGCCTCTGGCTTGCAGACTCGTGCCCCCGTCACCTAGTGACTTTTAACCTACTTAGCTTGCTCTGTCTTATCCCATTTAATTATTTCATTCTTCTAAGATGGCTGCCCTGTTTATAGTTAGGCCACTTGTTTTGATTTACATTATCAGTGTCACCGCGCTAAGGCATCAAGATCAAGCAACAAAGACAAACAGTAGGTGTTCACACTTAGGGATTTTCCCTCTCTATACTTTTGAGGGATTGTTTATATTAATTGCCGTCCCAAGCATGTCTGTTATCTAATGTTTGAGAACACACCTACGTCAGGGGTCCTTGTAGATCTGTGTAAATACATCGTACTTTAGACAGATAATCAGAGGGATTCCGACCAGAGGGCATCGCCACCATCGCTGATACTGATGCTGCAGTCGTGTTGACGCTGACCCAGTCTTCGTGTCCCTGCGGAGTCTGAGATGGAGACCTCATTCCAAGGTAACAAGGGTTGGGGGCTCCTCTCATGGACATGGCATTGGCAGATTAGGTTTAGCAAACCCAGCTCTCCTCTAGGTAGGAGGTTAGGCCTCTCACATTAGGGTATTAGGGCATAGTACATCTTGTATGTCTTCCTTATGCATTGCAAGATGGTGGGGGTCTTTGTAATAATGACTCTCATCTTCACAATTTTGTTTCTTGCATTATTCATTATCCTAATTATTGCAGCCCATGCAACTTATCGTAAATTGCAGTTATGTTAAATAAAAACCATTGAAACTTTTCTGCATCTTTGTCATTGCCTGTGTTTGTATGAGACATGATATATCTGTGAGAAAGGGGTGATCTCCGTTTAACCATGACATTCCCTGAGATGTTTTATTCTCGAGTCCATGCGTAAAGGCTGCCACAAATCACCTTTTACTATTGTGTTTCTGGTGAGGTGCTGCTAGTGAGCCAGTAAGGTTGGGACAACAGTTGCGATTTGTTGTAGGATAGGCATAGTCGCCTACAGACAAAAGTAGTGTCATCCTTTAACCAGCAGTCTTGCCCAGAGCAAGAGTCCAAACTACGACATCATCTTGGTGAAAAATTGACTTAAATGCAAAAATAAGAGGCTCACTTAGAACACATCCAACATTATTTGTCTTTCCATCAGCAAAGATAACGCCCCTGTTAATATGTTTAATGTTTATAACAGGCTTGTGGGTGTAGACAAAGAGTCAGCTACTCCACATTTTCTTGAGTCCCTTATAGAGGCATTACTGATTGATGCCCTCTTCATAATTGAGGGGGAATTTAATGTGACATTTGAACATTTAGATAATTTATTCCAGGATCTAACTCAGGATGAGGATGCTATGTTGTCCATTCCGAAGCTAGGTATCTTGAAGGTCAAAAGAAGCTGTGTTCAAGCTAATCAACTCTTGAGCATAATGCTGAGACAAGGTCTTAGAGCTTGGAATGGTAGATCTCAGTCTGATCAAGAAGGTGCTCACATTTTTAAAAGTTTAAACAAGCATCCTGCATAGATAGCATCCCCCTATCTTTCCAGAAATGACCATACTTGAAGAACATGGCAATTATGGAGAGAAGAGACAGTGACCATAATGGGTTAAAATTAGAGTTGAAGGGCCTATTGGTTTCCGATTCTGGGGTGGCTATACTTCACCCTCTGGGTGATATCACTTTTTCTAGCAACAAAAAGGCATTGAAATGTGAATTTGTGGTGAGCAACTCTGATCTATTAAGACAGTGTACTCCAAGGTGGACGATACCCTGGAATGAATTAGATATCTGGTGCATCAAGTAAACAACTCTAATGTGATTATGACTCTCCATGAAGAATTGTTCACTTCACTGAGAGTGTTGCTTTCCAGAGGGCCCCTGAAGCAAAAATAATATCTCCCTTGAATCCTTGGTATAACAAGCAATGTAGAACAGCTAAAAGCTTCCTACTTAGCTCTTTAAAAACTAAAGACCTGAACAATATTTCCTTAGCATGAAGGAACTATGAAGAACCACTGGCCTTTGCCAAGCCAGTTGGGAGGAAGACGTCTGGAGTGATTTTGTAAGAGCAGCACATGAAAGAGACCCAAAGACTTTCAGTCCCTCTACAGTCTCGAGAGTTGACTTCCATGTCCAGCCACACATCTTGGTGGAGCACTTTGAGAAGTTCTCAGGTAGTGGAGCTAGGCACAGTGAGGTCTTAATACAGTGACTTAAAGACTGCCTGAAACAACAAGGGCTCCTCATAGTATCTATGGTTGACTCACTCAAGGCCCTCAAATTTATAATCCCTAAGAAGGCGTCTGATCCAAATTACATACCAGCTGATTTTAATGCAACTGAACTTGATATTTGGCCCCCATACCTCAAAGCAATAACTAGAGCCACCTTAGATGGTGGTCCTGTCCCAAAATCCTGGCAGGTTGCTGAGATCGTTCCAATATTTAATAAGGGCCGACAGGAAGATCCCTGCAACTGTAGATCCATTAGTCTTATTGATGTGTTCCAGAAGTTATTCTGGGAAGTTAATAGACTGGGTCAATAAGAACCGAATCCTCTCTGAGAATCAGGTGGGGCCAAAATCTAGTACACTCAATCAACTGCTGCATTTCTGTATAAATATATATATATATAGATATAGATATATATATATGAATAGATATATATATACACATATATATATATACACATATAATAATTAAAAGCGGGGACATTATAAAATATGCCAGGTCTAACAGTCAGCCTTTTATAGGTTGAGCCAAGCTGCTACTTGAGTATGTGTGAAGAGGCCTAAGACTGAAACAGTACAGTCATTTGATTAGAGGAGATTTGTTTCTGCGAGAAGCCAGGGAGGAGAAGGGGTCTGGGAGATAAGTTGAACTTCAAAGGCAGGAGACCAGATGTCACAGAACCCAGGCCAGCCCCCACTTCGTTGATCCTCGACCAGATGGGAGCCCCACTAATTAGATTAGGAGAGGGGCTGGAAGGGAAGTGTAGTCAAATGTTAGCTACACCTCTTAGCCACGTTACACAGGCACACTCTCCAAGGAGAGAATTTCTTAATTTATTTTGTTGCCAAAACAGTGCATTCTGGATCCGAAATATGCCACACTTCCCAGGAATTGGTCATAACAGAGGGAGGTAACTATACCCTCATTGATTGAGGTTCCACCTCTCTTGCCGGCCCAAAATGGAAAGTAAATGTGGGAGAGCCGCCTGGAACAAAGGAAGAAGAAGGACTAACCTGCTGGACCCTTTGACTGCACCATAGAAGGCTTGCACTTAGAAGGCCTGCATTGGCTTCACTCTCAAGGCTCCCCAAAAAAGGACTGTGCCTGACTCAAGGAAAAGGAGCAGTAGGTAGGAAAGTGCTGAAATAAGTCACCTGCAGCAAACAAAGAGAGGACTACCACAGGTAACCAGCTACAACTGTATCTTCCTGGACTACACATATGCATTGTGGAGATTGAGTCCTAACCTCCAAGAGACAAACCAGAGCTTCTGAGCCCTTGGCTGATGCTGCTGGACACTTTCCTCCCCAAAGGAAAGAACAAGCAAGATGTTCTGAAAGTTTCCAAATTTTCTACAAAGTTTTTCTAAAAAGCTCCCGGGGGAGACTGGCTCGACATCGAGAGTCAAGCTATCGTCACTGAACCGCAAATCGGCCTGATAGTTCTGGTTTGCCCCACTGATATATCCATTGCTCCTCACCATTGATGCTGAGGACAAAGACTTTCATTGGCTCACTGTGGATTTGCACTGTAGCAGACAGCCTTTGTTGAATCGAACGCCAGATCCAAGGAACCTAAGGACTCACCATTGCGAGAAAAGCTCCAAGAGAAAGACTAAGGGCCCAATTTAGACATTGGCAGATATTTTACTCCATCACAACATGTCAGATATCCCGTTCACCGAAATGTAAATCCCATTGTAAATAATGGAGGTAAACTTTTGACCGGGACCAAGCGCTCACTTGATCCGATCCTCTCTCTGTCATGGTCAGGCTAGAACTCTGACTTTGTCTCAGTTCCGTACAACCAGACAGCCACAAGTGCAGAATGCAGCACACAGAGAAAGAGGAACTACAGAGAAGCAATAAAGATATTTCTCCTTGTCATGCATCTCCTGAGAAGGCATGTCTTTTTGGCGCATTCCCAGGTTTACCAGATCTGGTAAATTTGAGAGTGCTTCAAATGTCATGGGAGTTGCATGGGAACACCCATGCAATGCCCATGGAATGCCTTCCCATGGCAGAGGAAGGCAATCCAGCGATTTGTGCTTCGTTGCCTAGCTCAGGAATTATGGAGCCACTCAGGTCCAATCAAAGTGGCCTTGAATGACTTCATGAATCTGACTTAAGGTTTGCGTTGCTCCTGCACCATATTGTGTGGTGCAAGAGCGACACAAACCAGCTTGTAAATAGGCCCCTGAGTACTTAATTGAAAACATATTTCTAATTTAGAAGCAAGCTTGTTGGACTGTATCACACAGTCTATTGCATTGGAGTCTTTAGCTTACATGTACACATAGGCAACTGTAACAACAAAATCCTCAGAGAAAATGTTTAAGGTTTTGTGTGTAACAGCACAACCAAATAGCTAGGAAGTTACAAAAAGAAATGACTTAAAAATACTAATCAAGTTATGAACTAATAATCAGACTTTAGGACGCAATAAACTATAAAATTGGTAAGAGTAGGATTAAGAAAGAAAATGTTAAAACAAAAAAAAGTGTAAAAAAAGCCATGCCTTTATAGTACTCATTGAAAAGGAATCAGCAGTAATGAGAAAGCATCAAAAAGATAAGTGCCAGGTCATAAACATCCTTTTTTCCAGGGGCGGCTCCTTTGCAATGGCAAAGAAGCATCACCCCCTGGCTAAGCCAGCAGCTGAAAAATAAAACGATGATTTACTATTGTTTTATTTTTCAGCTACTGGCTCAACCAGCAGCATGTGCAGGGAGGGGTGGGCTGGGCCATGGGAGGGGGAGTGGAGTGCACTTAAGTGAGCATGTGTGTTTAGCTGGCCGACTTAAGCCAGCGAAACACACATGTGCACTTAGGTTTCTCCAACCCGGCTGTGTTGCACAGCTGGGTTGGAGAAACTGCAGAGACTCCCATGCAGTGTCTGAGTGGCAGACCAAGCCACTCAGACCACACCTGGCACTGCCCTCATTCTAGTTTTAGCATGAGAGCAGTGCCAGGATTGCATGAGGAACCAAGGACTGCTGGGACACCAACACCATCGAGAGGGATCAGTGGGGAGGCGGCTGGCATCAGAAAGGTAATTGTTTTAAAAATTACTACTATTTTTTTATTTAAACTTCCTCCAACAGAGATACACACGAGTATCCCTTGAACTAGGGGAGGAAACTAGCTCCAGTCGCCTAGAACTAGTCATGGGCAGAGACATTAAAGTCAGGGCTAGGGGCAATTTCCTTAGCAAGTAGTCATAGATCTGACGGCACCAGACTGGAAAGAATTGTCATCTTCTGTGTTTCAGGCCAATTTTGCGGTGCAAGTTGGCCACAAAGGCCACAGATGCAAGGTGAATGCCCTTTATCCTCTACCACATGTTCTGTGTTTTACACTACAGGATGGAATGGAGCAGCTCTGAATCTACAGACCTCTTCTCGTTCCAAACACGTCTACCGATTGCTAATCAGTTAATCCTTATTCACTTCAAAGGGATCATAGGCAACACTATCTCATGAAGATTTACTTGGCAGAAACGTTATGGTTTCTTTGGAATCCCTCCTCATAGAAACACCTCATCCACCCACTAATGTATTAGCTGTCCTCCTGTAATATTACCTCCCTACTTACACATTTCTGTTTGTTCCTCTAATGCTTGCAGCCCATATATCTACCAGGAAGACTGCCATGATGGTGTCAGCTGGTGAAGTGTGTCAGTAGCGAGGTGTTCAATGGTCTGTGCTAAGGTATTCCTTTTGTTAGCTTCAGTGCGTAATTTCAAGCAGGTGGTTTCTGGTGTGGAGGCACCGGCACTTAATTGTCCACACCAACAATTATAACAGCTGCCACATGGTGACGCTGTTTGTGTAATTTAGAGATGAGTAGAACAACAGTTGTTTATTAGTTCAAAATACATTAAAAACAAGGAATACCTGCCACCCAGGCCATTCTGATCGCTTTGGGGGCCTCAAATAGTGTGAACTTCCACTGTAGAAGTTTGATGGTTAGTGGTTGTGTAGGTATCATCATTGACATCGCTGGCAATGGCAGTGGGTGGTGCAAGCTGCTGTGGCCTCCTGATGAGACTCCTGGTACTCATCTTTTCTTTTTTTTTAACACATGAATCAATGTTTAGATTATTGCAGTCGGATTGGGTGGAGAACAGCCCAAGTCCAAAAAACTGCAACATTTAAATTGATAGGTCAAATATGATTTTAAGTTTGATTGTATTAGTTGGTAAAATATTAATTTAACAAACTTAAGATCCAAACTATATACTGAAGTAACATTTTTAATCATCAGGAAAATTTGGTTTAAAACAAACATAACAACGGGACAACATATCCTGCAACCTAGTTTTCATACATGCCCTATATGCAGCAGGGTATGGTATACACTGAAATAATACTACTTACTTATACATACAGAATTATTGTTCAGCATAAACAATGGATTGAGATTCAGTTCATAAGGAAATGACTAAGAAACCGATCATATCGAAATTAATACTATATCACACGAACAAACAACATTTCACCATTCTTAAATCAATAGAATGGACCTTTTTCAGAGGTAGCGACATTTTGTGGCTAGTCTTAGAAACAATACTCGAATGCTGCGATTGAACGCATACAAACTTTGCAAAATACGAAAAGAACTGTTTAGGCTTATTGACTGTGGTGGGGTGAAATGAGGACACATTGGATGATATATGAAGGTAATGCAACCAAATAGTAATTATTTTACTTTTTCAAACAATGCAATATACTCGATGATTTTCATTGTGATAGAGATGAGTGTTTTCTCCTTTTTTCAACCAGCTCTAATTTGAAATGGATTTACTCGAGTGTATTGGTTTAATAAATTAGAATCATATTTTTCCAACAGAAAACAGTCGCGACGGTGGAATCCACGCAGATTTGATTTATGAAAGACCCTATGACTACAATTACGGAGGAGATATTATGGTGATGGATCGCATTACCAAGTATGAGTTTTCAGCATTGGAAAGAGGAATTCCACAGATCTTTCCCTTAAGAGACATGCAGGAGGAGAAAATGCATTATCTTCAGGTAATATGATTAGGAAAACAATTTCTGTAAACAAGGAAATCGATAAGATGTGCTGCCTGGAAGCACAATACTACAAAGATGTGTTTCTTGAAAGATGATTATCTTTCAGATATCTTATGATGCTTTTTTGTATGCAATTGTATTTGCGGTAATAGATTTCAATGCATTTATTTTAAGAAAAGAAAGATACGTTATTTGTGGTAGGAAAAAATATACAACAAAAAGAAAAGATGACATTCCAGAAAATAAACAACATTTTCTACACGTTTTTAATGAACATTTATAAAATATGCTCAACACGTTGATATTAATGTACACCTCATGTACTGTAATCCTCAATGTTAAGATTAAAATGCTGAAGACATGCATACCTGTATTTGATAGACATTGTGTGAGAAATTGGGTTGTTAGTTGAAGGGGGGTGACCCCTCTTCAAGCAACAGTCACAATCCCCTCAGGAGAACCACAACATTTACTAAATTAACCTAGGCTTAACCTTCTGGTAGTTTGACACAAAAGCAGTCAGGCTTAACGCAGGGACAATGTGTATTATATTTATGCCACATACAAACAGTAATCAATTGAATAAACAACACAAGAAAAATCCTACACCAATTAAGAAAAATAAAGTTAATTCTAATTAATTATTTCACACAAAAGTGGCAATAATCCAATCAGTAGAACAGGAGTTAGGCAATGTATTGTTTTTGAGTAGGAATAGTTCCTAAAAGCACAAAGTGTAAATTGTGGTTGTCTGGCAGAGCCTGAATGTGACAAAGGCACAAATTCAGGATGACTGTGATGGAGCATGGGCCAGATACATGAATCAAGCTAGGCCCACTGAACAAGAATACCTTAAATCCTGGTTATAGAGTGCTGTGACATCCTGCCACGAGGGTGTGTAGCGCAGCATTGATTCCGAGGAGCTGCAAGGCTGCGATGCGAGGTCCTGTGTTGGCTTTGAGGATGCCATCTACAAGAGGTTGTGATACAAAGTCCTTCATCGAAGATGCGTCACACACTGGTTTGTCCTGAAGAAGTTGTGGAGCTTGTGATGTGGAGTCCTGCACCATTGTCAAGGAGGCCATCGATGAGGGAGTTACAACGAGGAGGCCTGCGTTGATGATGCGTTGCGCAAAGGTGGTTCAGAGGTGGCTGCGGGCTTTTATGTGGAGTCCTTCGTAAGGGATACGTCTCTCAGTAGTGCCAATGCAGAATCTTGTGAGCAGATGCATTGCGCTGCATCACTTCTGCTGGGGCAACAGACAGGCTTTCAGAGCACCTTCAGGACCCGTTTCAAGGGTCAGGGGTGGGGTGACACCACGTAGCAGGACAGGACTCACAGATGGCAGGGCCCAAGAGCTGAGTTCAAGGTAGTTGAAACCTGTTCTGTCCCTGAGGCTCTGATCAGAAGGCCAGCCAACTGGCCCTTGGAGTCCCTCTGGTGGTCCTGGGTTCAAGATGCAGGTGCAGTCCTTCACTCAGGCAGCAGTGCAGCAGGCAGCAGGACAGCAGGGCAACTGAGTAGCAGTCCTTTTTGCAGAGCATCACAGCAGTCCTTCTGAGTCTTCCACAGGTCCAGAGGTGTACTCAAGAGTGAGACTGAGGATTTCCTTTTTATAGATGGTGCCTTCTTTGAAGTAGGAGAACTTTCTAGAGAATTCCTTTTGAAGTGCTTGAAGCTTCCTGACTCCCCTGTCCTGGCTCCAAACTGGCTGCATGAACAATGCAGGGTTGATGAGACATTTGTATGAAGGCAGAGCATGGCCTTTTCAGTTGCAAGTGAGGCTCTGTCCAGTTCGCACCCTATACTGCCAGTTGATGGTCTATTTAGGCACACCTAGGCCCATATTTATAATTTTTTTGCGCCGCATTTGCGTCATTTTCTTGACGCTAAAGCGGCGCAAACTTGCAAAATACAACTGTATCTGGTAAGTTTGCGCTGTTTTTGCGTCAAAATGCGGCGCAAATGCGGCGCTAAAACAGTATAAATATTGGCTCTAATCCCTCTATTGTGTGGATGTCTGGGAAGACTAAATAAAGTCTACCTGTTTCCTACACCCAGTCAGGTAAACAAGGAAAGGCTGCAAACACCAAATTGTTTAGGGCAGAAAAAGGACAACTTTCTAAAAGTGGCATTTACAAAATCACAACTGAAAGAAGATTTTTAATTACAATTTCTGTAACACCAAAGATAAAATTATCACCTGTTCCCAATCAAACATTAGCACAATGTAATAATGCAACCCGGTGTTATCCTTTGGGAAAGGTAGGCCTCACAGTAGTGAAAATGAATTTAGGAGTTTTTCACGACCAGTACATGTAAAACTTAAAAGTGCATGTCCAACCTTTTTATTGCAATGCACCCTGCCCTATTGGCTTCCTAAGGCCTGCTTTATTGGTGACCTATATGCAGTAAGAGAGGGGTTTAAGGCTTGTCAAGGGGTTTATTTTGCCAAGTTAAATTGGCAGTTTAAGACTGCTTTCAGGCTATAATGGCAGACTTGGGGCATGTTTAAGGGACTACTTAAGTTGGTGGCACAATAAGTGCTGCAGCCCACTAGTAGCATTTCATCTACAAGCCCTGCATATATGGCACACTTCCCTACAAAGGACTTAAAAGTAAATTTAATATGTCAATCTGGTGTAACCTCATTGTAGCATTTTTAAAGGAGACAGCACAAGCACTTTAGCTCTGGTTAGTAGTGGAGAAGTGCACAGATTCCTCAGACCAACAAAAACAAATTCAGCAAAAATAGGAGGGATGAAGGCAAAACATTTGGGTGGAAGACCATCCTAAGACTAGCAGATCTAACATGTTGCTTTAGGTTCTTCAAAAATCTTATTAACAGACATTTTGGAAACAAAAATCACTTTTGCAAGCATCTCTAGTGACAGAATTATACATACATGTAGAATGTTCACATAATCTAGGGCTCCTGATGTTACTTAAATAATTAAAACATCACAAAGGTTGAGAGTTCTTGGTGTATCCTTAAAACATACACAAAAATGTAGCTGAAAATGGTCTGTTTAGCCCTTCATGCTGTTATAATGGAACAGCATATGAGGACAGATACACTAAAGAACTGATCTCAAAAAGCAGTGGCAAAATATGCACCAATTTTGAAAATTAAGGAATCAATGTGGGTTGCAGAGTGGACTAACCAATTAATATTAATTGGGCAAGTCACAAATTGCAACTCATTTTGAATAGCTACAAATATGAGGGATGTGAACTGCAGGAGTAACAAGACCACCAAGCCTGCCTTTCCTTCTAAGGAATGAAAACTTTTTTTATTTGAAAGCACACCAATTTCCTGGTAGTAAACGGGGTTGCTTTTAATAAAAAAAGATTTCAATTTTTCAAAACGTCTTTGAGACAAGCAGTGCACCACCTGGACTAGGGCTTCATTGGCCTACTCACCCTGTAGCTGCCAACATGATTCCCACAGGTAAAGGAATCCAAAGAGGACCATTCCCTTTTGCTAATTAAAAGACTATTGGTCTAAGCAAAGTCTTCTGGAAAGAAATACTGTTGGCTCAGTCACAATTAAACAAGGACTAGGCAAGGTTATCCAAATTCCTCTTTGTAAATTACAGTGCACTTTCAATGTTTCACTAATATGATTTTTAGTTAAAACTCACGCTGCTCCTGCACGATCAGACTACACATGGGCAACAGCATTTTTTGGAATGTAAATAACACACTGAGCAATGACCCTGGATTGCTTTTCAGTGTTTGCATTTTGCTCAAATATAGCCAAAACAAAGGACCATTTAGTCCATGATTTACTGCATGATTTGGTGTAATGTGATTCAAAACATAATAAAAGAGTCTTAGGGGGTATCAGCACAATATCAGGATATCTGTAAGCTTATCTTAAAATCGGGAGACTTGGGGGAATGCTGAGTGGAAGGACATTTGTGGCTCCTCTCAGATTCCAGAACTTTCTGTCACCAAAGTGAGGAAAAAATGATTTTTTGCCACATTTTGAGGTTTGCTAAGATGTCTGGGTAACAGAACCTGGTGAGAGTACCACAAGTTACCCCATCCTGGGTTCCCCTAGGTGTCTAGTTTTCAGAAATGTCCAGGTTTGCTAGGTTTTCCTATTTGCCAGATGAGCTAGAGGCCAAACTCCACAGTTAGGGACTTTGCAAAAAACAGGTCAGTTTTCTTTGGGGAAATGTGATGTGTCCATGTTGTGTTTTGGAGCATTTCCTGGTGCGGGCACTAGGCCTACCCACACAAGTGAGGTACCACTTTTATCAGGAGACTTGGGGGAATGCTGGGTGGAAGGACAATTGTGGCTCCTCTTAGATTCCAGAACGTTCTGTCACCAAAATGTGAGGAAAAAGTATTTTTTGCCAACTTTTGAGGTTTGCAAAGGATTCTGGATAACAGAACCTGGTGAGAGCCCCACAAGTCACCCCTTCCTGGATTCCCCTAGGTGTCTAGCTTTGCAAAATGCACAGGTTTTGTATGATTCCTTAGGTGCTGGCTGAGCTACAGGCCAAAATCCACAGCTAGGCACTTTCCAAAAACCATGTCATTTCAATGTAAAAATGTTATGTGTCCATGTTCGGTTTCCTGTTGCAGCATTAGGCCTACCTCTGCAACTGAGGTACCATTTTTATCAGGAGACTGTTATTGCCCCTTGTCTTTCTCTACACTTTTTCCTTCCAAATGTAAGACAGTGTGTAAAAAAGGCGAATATTTGAGAAATGCCCTGTAATCCACAGGCTAGTACGGGGACCCCGGAATTCAGAGGTGTGCAAATAACCACTGCTTCTCAACACCTTATCTTATGCCCATTTTGGAAATACAAAGGATTCCTTGGTACCTAATTTTTCGCTCTTTATATTTCACCAATCGAATTGCTGTATACCTGGTATACAATGAAAACCAATTGCAAGGTGCAGCTCCTTTATTGGCTCTTAGTACCTGGGTTCTTGATGAACCTACAAGCCCTATATATCCCCACAACCAGGAGAGTTTAGCAGATGTAACAGTATATTGCTTTTTAAAATCTGCCATAGCTGGAAAACGTTATAGAAGAAAACGTCAACAGAAATGGCTCTGTTTTTTCTCCTAAATTCAATATTGTTTTATTTTAGCTGTTACTTTCTGTAGAAAAACCTTGAAGGATATACACAAATGACCCCTTGATGAATTCAGAATTATGTCTAGTTTTCAGTAATGTTTAGCTGTCTGTGATCCAGCATTGGGTTCACACCCATTTCTGTCACTAACTGGAAGGAGGCTGAAAGCCATTTTCAGGGAAAAAAACACAAGCCTTCTTCTGCAGTCCTTGTTTCCCTTTTTTTTTTTTAAATGAAATTTTAGCTGTATTTTGGCAAATTTCTTGGTCTCCTCCAGGGGAACCCACAAACTCTTGGTATCTCTAAAAACCCTTGGATTTTGGAAAAAAGGGCCGCAAATTTGGTGTGGGTAGCTGATGTGGGCAAAAAGTTATGAGGGCCTAAGCCTGAACTGCCCCATGTAGCCCAAAAAACACCTGGCACCTGAGGGGGAAAAGGCCTGGCAGCAAAGGGGTAAATGAGCTGAATTCCCAACTTTTCCTAAAGTTGGCAAATCTTTTCACTACTAAAAACATCAGAGGATTTCAACAACTTTAACATTATTATAGCATTCACTTTTCTATTTAGAGTAGAAAGTGTGGTTGTTACACAATTAAACAAAACAAGCAAAGCAATAACCTCCTTACTAACCTCGAGTCAGAATACAGATTAGGTCACAGCACTGGGACAGATATTCTAAAATTCATTATTGAATCAACAGTGTAAACTGTTGCACAGTCTTTACTTTTTTCCAGGCTAAATAGTGATAGCTATACTGAAAATCAATCTAGCTCCACTGAACCTAGCCCTTCATGTGACTTTAAGACTATTACGAGGGATTAAATGATTTGATTATCCCAATCTCACTCTCATCACGCTACAGTGGCTTTCTATTTATGCCCCTGGTATTTCTAAACTATCAAATCTAATTCATAATTCCATTTATCAATATGGAGGAAACATCTCTGTTCACAGAGTAAAGTTCATTCCTGAGATGTAAACCTTAAAAAACCAGTCCACTCAAGTCTAGGGTTTCTCAAATTATGCACCAAAGATTTAGAACTCTCTGACACTTTCTTCTATGAAATATCATAATTCATAGTAGGGCTAAAGTTAATTTATTCAAAGATGCATTTAGTTCTGAACATACTCAGTATTACTGATTCTCTTTAGGATTCTCCCAGGAATCAGCCTTTCATCCTGCAATTGTCAGTAAATAAATTTGAGGAATGAAAATCCTTTTTTTCCTCATATGGCACAACCACAGTATTTGTTGCTAAAAGTAGAATAAAGTATTTTTATATCACACATGCAGACAAGTTTAAGATTCCTCACCCAAGGAATTTTCAGCATATTTAGTGGAGCATTCTAGCTTTGCAAGTATTTGCAGACATGGCATTGCTCAAAATATAACAAGAAATAAAGACCTATTTAATGTGATGTTTGTGTGTTCCCCTTGTGGGACTGTCAGAGATACATGGTGAAAATGGTGCATTTTGGGCATTCTAAGCAAGCAAAATTGCTCATAACTATGAATTATGTTATGGCATTTGGGGATTCTCCACTGACAATGTTTTAATGGTAAATCTTACATACTACATTATATTGAGATTAGGGTAAGTAAATATGAACTGGGTGTCAGATGCATTCCTATTTTCTTCAAAGTTAATGATCATCACAGAAGACCTAAGTGTCAGCATGTCATAGCTCTCACCAAACCCCCTACATGTGCACACATTTTTCCAGATAACTCTCCATCCAATGAGCTTTCTTACATGGGTCAAAGAATGTGAGCAACATTCTGAACAGAATCTGGTTACTAAACTAACTTATTTTACAGCTACTGCATTCTGTGACCCCATCTGCCCTGGACCCTATCTGCACCGCACTCACCTCCATACTCAGCCTTTCTCTCTCCACCCCCATCTTCCTGATTACCTGGACGCATGCCACCATACTATCCCCCTAGAAACCTTTGGCTGATCTGCTGACCATGCCTAACTTCAAGTTCATGTCTTTTGTACCCTGTGCTGCCTAAGTCCTGTAAAAACTGGGCAAATCATGCCTTGCATGTTACCTTGAGACCAACCTTCTCCTCAGCTCTTGTCAATCAGGGTTCAGAGCCAACCATAGCACAGAGCCAGCCCTCATAACCACCATGGATGACATGCGCCTCATTGCTGCAAGGAAGTTGCAGCAGCACTCAATCTTCTAAACCTCTCAGCAACCTTGAACATTGTCTCTCACCCTATCTTCATCCAGAAACACCACAAGGCTGGAATCTGTGGACCCATCCTACAATGGATTCGCTCCTTTCTCACCGGGCGATGTCAAACTGTGAACCTTGCCAATTTCCAGTCAGATGGCACCAAGCAGATCTGCAGTGTCCCTCATGGCTTCTATTTGTGCCCCACCCTCTTCATCATCTACATTGGCCCTCTCACCACCATTGTCTGATCCTGCAACTTCAGCATAGTCTCCTAGGCAGATGACACATAACACATCCTCTCAGCAGACACACTCATAAAACAATCCAACTTCATCAGGTGCATGTCCAAAATAGCAGACTGGATAAACAGAAGCTGCCTCAAGATGAATAACGACAGAACCAAAATTGTACTGTTTGGCAAACCCAGCCACCAATGGTCCCTGAACTGGTCTGGTTGTCAGATGATCCAGGACCAGCATCCATCACCACCAATGGCACAAGGGTATCATAATGGACTGCCAAAACTCTGTGTCCCAGCCAAGTCAACACTGTAGCAGCAACATGCTTCCACCCCTTTGAGGTGCCTGCATTCAAATGGCCAATTTTCATCTGGCTCCCATTGGGCACCTGCAGAACAGTAATCCATTCCCTTATCAACAGCAGACTAAGCTACTGCAACACCCTCTACATAGGCAAGCTTATAAACAGACTTCAAGTAGTACAAAACATGTCTACCAAACTCATACTCGACCTCCTTCCATAAACACACATCTCTATGCACCTAAAGGACCTCCACTGGCTCCCAATCCAGAAGTCAGCAACCTTCAAACTCCTTAACCTCACCTGCACAAATTGAGCCCACCCTATTTCACCCACTGCATCCACTTCCAAAAGACATCTGAAATCAGCTGGACTTCTCCTGGTTCACATCCGGTTCACTAAAATGGAAGAACACACCTTTCCTCACATTGCCAAAACCAAAAACATAGCCTTTTCTACAAGGCTTCTATCAGACAATCTAGCTTTCACCATCTAGGGCACCTGGCTACCCTGTTAGATTATGTTATGTTATGTTACACAATTTATAGAGCGCATGGCTACCCTCGGGTTTCCCAGCGCTACTGAACCCTAACCACAGAGGGGATGAGAGTGATATGCAACAAGAAAGGAATAAAAACAACTGGACCTAGAATAACCAAGTTTTCAAGGCCTTTCGAAATTCCAGTTCTTGCTCCATCAGCCGAAAATTAAGAGGCAGCGAGTTCCACAATTTGGCTCCTAAAAACATCAGAGAGGACCCACCCCATCTTGCTTTCTTTACTTTCGGTATGGTTACTAGAGCAAGAGTAGTGGATCTCAAATCTCTATTCGGCCTATAAAAAGTGTCCAAGTTCCTAAGGAGCATAGGTCATCTATCATGCAAAGACCTGTGGATATGACATAGAGCCTTAAATTTGATCCGCTGTACAACAGGCAACCAGTGCAAGGAGGCCAATCCAGCTTTCACAGAAGACCTTCTCGGGATGTTCAGTAATAAACGAGCTGCAGCATTTTGAACTCTTTGTAATTTCTTTTTAACATATACTGGGGAACATAGGAAAAGGCCATTCCCGTAGTCTAGCCTTGAAATAATAACAGCTTGCACAATAAGCCTTCTAGCCAGTGCTAAAATCTTCCTAAGAAGTCTCAGTAAGGCAAAGCAAATAGTAGATATGTTCGTAGCCTGCAGGTCTAGCATCAGAAGGGGATCCAGACGGTTATTAGTGCATTATACAACTCCTAATAAGATAACACAACATTCACCCAAACTCAAGAGCAGAGATACTATGGGGCATATTTATACTCTATTTGCGCAGAATTTGTGTTATTATTTTACGCAAATTCCGCGCAAACTTAACTCCACATTTATATTTTGACACTAGACCAATCTAGCATCAAAATACAGGTGTTGACATTATTTTTGGGATGTGTGAACCTACCTTGCATCAATGAGACGCAAGGTAGGCGTTCCTGTCCAAAAAAATGACTCAAAGCCTCTAGCGCCTTATTTATCCACCCATGCTAAAAATGTGCAGGGGTGGGAGGTGGGCCTAAATAATGTAGCTAAGCCTGCTTAGTGCCATTATTTAACGCCTGGGTCAGACCAGGAGTTAGGGGACCTGTTGACCCATTTCCATGGTCAAACACTATGGAATGGGCCCACAGATGCCCACCCCAAGCCCCAGGAACACCCACACCCACACCAGAGGGACGCCAGAGGATGAGGGCCCCCTTCCCAGGTAAGTAGGGTAAGTATAGGTAAGTATTTTCTTTAAAAAAAATTAAGTGCCATTGGGGGCCCCCTGTGCTGGTCATTGGGGTGGTGGCCATGACTTCTGTGTTTTATAAGGCAGGAGTCATATGGTATGGATGGTTTTGCATCAGGAAATGAAGCTAGACTGGTTGATGGCATTTTTTTGCCTCTTACCAGCCTAGCGTCATTTAATGAGGCAAAACCCCCTTCCCCCGGACCGCCACCCCCACCCTCATAACGTCAGTTTTCTAGATGCTAACCGAGCCTTAGCGCCTGCTTGAGGGATTCCATATATTTGCTGCCTGGCTGGCATTTTGGAATGACGCAAGCCAGCACTATACTTTTTGCCGCAAAACTTTGTCTGTGCAGTTTTGTGGCAAAACATAAATATGGGCCCATATTTACATTCAGTTTATCGCATCTCAATGGAAAACTCAAGTTCGATCAGCATTCAATGCCTGATGAAAATGACAATTTGAAAGCTGAGAACTTGGTGTGTGACACCTCTAACCAGCCCTGGCTTTCTTGCCAAGAATGCTGTGTGTAATGGGACATTCAGTTTTGCTCAAAAACACAAGACAATAATAGATGATTTCTGTCAGATTACATAGGCAGTGTGAGAAGTGTCCATTTGCCACCTACGAAAGGCAACTGTATGTTAATTATGTGCTAATTATGTGTTAAAAAACATTGAATGAAAACTTCAAACTGGAAAAAAATAACATTGAAGATCTCACTCAGGCCAATGCAGGCAGACTGTGGTGGTACCCTCCAACACACAAAGGATGGTCTCATAGGAGATTATCTATAATAATAATGTCTAAGTCTAGCAGTGTTTGATTTCCCTGTCTTGCTTGTACCAAGTCATGTCAGCAGAAGCTAATTGCTTTGCGTCATGTGGAGATGGGGAAGTGTGGGCATAACATTCACCATCAGCCTTATGGAAAGCATTCAGTGTTTTAGCAGGCCTTCTCTAAAACTGCATTCTTTAAAAACCTGTTCCATTATAAATGTGTGCTTCCCTAGATACCAAGGATTATATTTTGCACATGAAAAAAAATAAGTTTCCCCATGTTCAAGATCTCTAGATTGTCATTACCGTAATCAAAAATAAATGTTCAAGGCATTGAATATTGACTTTGAATTCCGTAATTTTTTTTTACTCTTTCGGCATTTGCATGCCAAAATCATTTATCTCATTTGGGAGCATATTTAAGAGCCCATAGCACCACTGAAGCGTCACTTTTCATGATGCTCCTGTGCCACTATGCCCAGCACTGTATTTGCAAGGTGGCATTAAGCTCTTTTTGTGACTTAACGTCACCTTGTAAATACAGCCCCATCACACGTAACACTTTATGTGGAAGGGGTGTGCAATTGCATTTTGACGCTGCTCAGATTTACGAGTTTTTGTAAACCTGAAGCAGTGGCAAAATCTAACACCACCCCAGGGGTGGCGTTGGCATGGCGCAACAAGGAGAAATGCTTTTATTTCTCCTAATTTTTTGCTCTATGTGTGGTGCATTTTGCAGCACACAGAAAGACTAAAATCTCCATTTCAGATTGTTTTTGTGCAGCAAGTTGTTCCTTCCTGCACAAAAACAATCTCCCCCTCAACTCAGCCATCCTTGCACTATGGTGCACCGGCATAGGAGGAAATACAGGGGTGTGCTATATTCTAATAAATACAGCACATCCCTGCATTTTGGAAATGACTGTATGCCTCGCTGCCAAATTTTGTGCAGCGCCACACGCCATGATTTTCTATCAAATCTGGCCCTGAATGTGTTAATATTTACAATTTCCTGCCTAGGAACCTGTTGAAATAAAAATACTTCCATATTGCAGATTTCAACGGGTGTGCAATTAATTTTCCCTTGTGTCTATGGCCCTCCACCCTTTATTTTTAAAGAAATATCTTTGCCCCATCTTTGTCCTGGATTGGTGAAACTTGTTTCAAATTAATCAAACTGCCTCTGGGACTTACACTCTACAACAATACCACCCCTTCCTCCAGTTACATCACTTGATTGTCTACTTTGCCAATCTTTGAAGTTTGAAATATTATTATCTTTAAGTTCAAGAGAAACTTTCATAATGTTGGTGGATCTTCAACACTTTGAAAAATGCATTCACTTTTAACTGTGTGTTCTGTGCTGTTTTTCTTTTAAAGAAGCTTTGAAAGCAAAGTATTTTGGAACATTGTTTTGTTGCTTAATCCTTACTGATACCCACACTCACATAATACAATATGGATAACTGGTGACCCAAGATCTTAATAAAAATCTTTACAAGTGAGAAGCTGTTTGAACATTTTTGGGTGCTTTTGAATTGAAATGGGTTTACATAAAGGCAGAATGTTATAACAGCTATTGGATTCATCCATTTAAAAGCTTTAAACAGTTTTGTTTACCTTATGGGTTTATTATACCTACTATTCCTCGCAACAGATATTAGTACAAAAAATCAAACAATTTAATATGATGTATGTTATGATTTTCATGTGAATTTTCCTTCCCTTTCTAAATGTTAACAAGTACAATAAACACAAGTGAGGAATGCATCTCTTGATTTACAGTGTGTATTAACAACATGTATAGAAGACTGTAACACAAGTAAAACACATGGGAGCAAGATTATTTTAATGTGGACTGAAATAAATATGGACAGCCTGTAAATAATATCTTCCTTACTACATAGACGTCCAGTAAATTCACAGCTTACTGTATTGAGGTTCTGTGTTGCAACTAAAAATAAAACTAATTTACTAGACCATGCACCTATTCAGTCTCCATAGTATAGAACCTGAGCATGTTCTGTATTTTAGCGTCTTGGACACCAAATATAGTATGTATTTGCATAGGGCATTATGCATTATAAAGAATAAAGTACAATTAAAACTGTATGTAATTAATATTTGGCATGGCAATTGAGAACTTTGTTTTCATCTTACTGCAAAACAATATTTATGCCAAAGGTTGTCTTTGGCCATTATATCATATCTTAAATATGTATGACGAGAATGTTTACATTTTAGAAATCAGTACACATTTATTAATGTGGATGTCGAGATGACCCTTTAGCTCTAATTTTAGAGCTCTTGCTTAGTTATTGTGAAAACGAAAAATACTCATTACTGCATAATTGTTTCGATATATATGCACTTGTATTGCTAACAGCAATTAACATTTTGTGTTGGAAAAAGTTCCCCAACTTCATTCTCTTTCTTTATATCTTTTTTTAGTATACTTGATTATAGTACTGGGCAAAGTGAAGGATGACAGCTCTGAAGAATAAAAAATAGCACGTAATACCCCTTTATCTGCAGTTTATGACCATCAAATGTAAACCTAGCAGAATGTTTCCTGCATTCTGATTGGTAGAGGATTGGTCATTGCAAGGAAATGACTGATTTTCACAGCCCTTTTGCACTCTTGTTGAGCTAATATAAATTTCCATAAGATGTTGATTGTATGTTGGAAAGTGAACGATCTGGGGAACAACATCTTGAACTACAAATCATGTGCTGATTTGGCAATAATACTTCAGCTGTGTTAAACCTATACTAAACCTTAACCTTTGAAAAGGTCATAACACATTCTTTTATAAATATCAGCCATCGGGAGTGCAACAAAATGCCAAACATGTTCATCATGCTTGTTTATTTCTATTCAATGTATTTTTAAGTTGAAATATATTTCTAAATAGTTGTGCTATAACCCCATTCTTAGAGTTTGACACATATAAGCAAGGTTGGATTTACATTTCAATTTCACTTTGAATATTACATTTCCAATTAAATGTCCATGTCTATTTCGATAGGGCCTTTTTCATTTAATTTGAATCAATCACTGACAGGTTTACATTTCCATCATTTTCACTTCTATTTCAAAATGTCATTATTTGCTCAATTTAAACGGTATTGTAAAAAAAAAAAATAATAATAATAATTTTTAACAATTTGTTGTTATCTAAATTGAGGTTTATACAACAAATCATTGCATTACAAACGTCTAAATGTAAATATTGAACCACAACATGTTAATGTTTCTTATTGTAAGGGAAAATGCACACAAATAGTCATTACCAATGTCATCAATAGAATAAAAGCATCCCATTTTGGTTAGTTAATCAGTTTGTGGGGTGCACCTCAAAAGGAATTTGCTTTTCAATGTTTCTTGTGCCCTAAAAAGTTCTCATTCCGAGAGAGGTCGGGTTTTAGCATTTTTAACAATTTTCTTATAAGTAAGCTGTTAGTCAGTGATAGTGAAGTAATCGGGAATGCTCATTTTTGAGCCCATTTGAACCTTTATGAATATAGCTTATCTATCTAGTTCTGTTTGAAACTAGGCACAATTATGAATGATAACAGATGTTGGATGTGATCTGTTGAAAAAAATGAAACAATTAGTGGAAATCATATGGTTCCTAAATAATGGACCACTTAATGAATCTGTTAATGTACAAAATTAAATAGGAAAAAGGAAACCTAGTATTATCTCAATTCATTTTTTGGTTGCTTTTAAAATAATTTCATGGACATTCAGGTCCATATATAATGGGCTTTTGGTGCAGGGCAGCGTGGCAGGTCACCTTGCTGTGCTGTCCTGCATCAAAGGGAAAGGACAGGAGTACACCGTATTTAAGCTCCTTCCTGCACAAACACAATCCTGGGAGGCTTTTTTGTCTTTCTATGTGTGCTTCTGCAGAACACATGGAAAGGAGGGAAAATTAGGAGAAATAAAGATATTTCTCCTCGTTGCGCCTCCCCTTGGTAGGCATCAAATTTTGGTGCACCCTGGGTTTACAAGCTCTTATAAGTCTAGGGATGCACTAAAATCCATGGGTGTTGCATGGGAACACCTACCGCGATGGCCATGGATTACCTCCCGTGCGCAAAGAAGGCAACTCAGTTATTTGTACTGCCTTGCCTTACTCCATATCTACGGGGCCATTCAAAGCCCTGCAAAGTGGCTTTGCATTACCTCATCGACATGAGTTCAAGGATTGCACTACAGTTGTATCAGAAAAGGTGACGCAACAGCAGCACAAGGAACTCATAAATATGCCCTTGAGACTCTAGAAAGGGTTTTACAATTGTTGGACAAGAGTGTTTGCAAATGCTTAGAGCATTCAGTAACAGCTAGTGTCCCTGCTTTTTATGCTAACATAGCAAATAAAATGTGTTTCTAAAGTCTCTGGGTTAAAAAGTTATTCCAATATATTTCTAACAAGTCATGATCATTCATGAATATTTCATTTTTGCCATAACTATCATGTGTACTACGTTTTCAGGTACAGGATTGTCACCAATGCAAATTATTTTGAAAAGCTTCAAAGTGTTCTTTTGTTTTCTTAGGTCCCACCAACAAGGCGTTACTCTCATGATGAGACAGAGATATGGACAACAGGCCACATTCCTGCTTTTCTTCATGGCTGGGGATCAGCAGAAGACATGGCAGGGGTGTCCTTCTTCAGCTTGCCTCGACATGAAAGGAGAAGAAGTAGTGGGCAATCTTACCATGAAGAGGGCATTCCACACCGAAAACGGAGGAAGTCATCAGAAAGCGTAATTTCTTTGAAACAGTTTGCAATGGAAGAACTTTACAAAGATGATTATAAATGTTTTAGTAGAGAAGAGATAGTCAGTTTTATTGATGAGTCACCACACCCCAGTCCAAGAAAAAGCTCACGGAGGTCGTCTTCTGTTTCTATTATCCCAGATACTTTCCCACATCAGACTATTACCTTGGCTCACTTTCCTCTTACAGACTTTGAGCGGGAACCTCAGGCATTACGCAGGTTTTCGAACCAGGGAAAATCATGTACCCTTACTGTGTCTGCTACCATCAGGTCTCAGGAGGAGGACAAGCATTTTTACACAGAGGGGCTAAAAGGGATCCACATGAGTGAAAAACATGATAAACCAACTGTAGATGAACTGGCAGTGGTGAGTGAGTTTTCTGAACAGGGCCAACATCGGACAGCTTTGAACCCTGCATGGGGCGATCAGGAAAGTGGACAACATGAAAATAAAGGAAGCACTAACAGCTTTCTAAGTTCTCCTGCTTCCTCTGGGTATATAACATTTCATTCTGATTCCATAGGCTCAGCGTCTTAGGCAACACAAGGGTGTTTTTCTTTACTATAGGATTTTTTTTCCATTTGAATTCCTTGGGAAGGTGGATATGTTGTCTTTTTGACTTGATTTTTGAACCAATCGGGACATGAGCAGAGAACCAAAGAAATTACATTACTGATCATGCATATATAAAACTTGGAAAACTGGAATCGTTTTTGGAAACACAATAAGGAGGAAAAAAGGCTACTGCAAGGCAAAAAGTACAAAGTTAATGTACTGTAGTTCTTTCGAACCTTCTTATGCTAACAACTATGGGATATCCTATATGAATGACACCAGAGGGGGACAACAAGCAAACAAAATACTGCTGTGTTTCCCATGTGCCGTTTTATACTCTACTTTTATTACGTCCATTGGGAGTAATATTTGAAGCCTCATATTTTTTTGTTGATTAGCATTGTGCATGGTATTTGCATTTTTGCATTATGTACATCTATATAAAATAGCACTCGAAAAAGAGACTTTAAAAGTATAGATGCATTAATAATTTGAGAAAAAACTGAAATAATGTTAATTCGAGTGACATTGTAGATTACTAATATATTTAAAAAACAATCATTTACGCTGATGGTGCAGTGAGGGATTTGCAGAGAAGGGTCTAAATTGATAACAAATGGTCAGCCATATTGCAAGGTATTCCTTCAAAAGGTCATCCTATTAAACAAGAGAGTTTGATCAAGATGAATTTGATATAACTTGTTTTGCCATCCACAAAATAAATATATTTTTAAGTTTAAGCTTACTAATGAATTAAATAAGATTGTAAATGTAAGAGTAATTAGTTCACAATGTAATGTTTTGAATTTGGAAGGGTGTATTTTGTCATGCTAATGGTAGAAGAAGAGGAGCTGTCAACAATTAAATACATTTGTTTTATAGTAAAATCCAGGAAGGTAGCCTCATTTTGAACACCTTATTTAGTACAAATGACAAGTATTGTTAACCTAAATGGTAAACTAAAACTAATCTTTGAAAGTGATTACAGTTTTACATGCTGAAAGTGTGCAAATCCAGTGGGCCAAGATGAAACATTTGCGTATCACTCATCTGGTTAATTTCTATAGGCACTTTTGTATCGAACCTTTACATTTGCCTTTTACATTGTACTTCAGATACCATAATGGATCCTTACTGGGTACGTCAGTGTCAGATTTAAATTAGGTAAAATATGTTTCAGTTGAAGCTAAATTCTGCTGTTGTTATTATCATATTTACACTATACCTTTCTGCTATATCTATGCACTGAAAGCAAGCAAGTAACACTCAACTGTACAAAGCTGCTGACATGTCTTGTCCCACTCTCTACTACTCAGACCATCAATTTCATCTTATCCACAGGCCTCCTTGGCGGAAGAAAGACTTTGTGGAAGAACTTTTAGAACTCCTCACCACCTTGTCAGTCCATCATGCCCACACCGCTCTCTTGGGTGACTTCACACTCACAACCTCAAAAAATTAGATACTCTCTTCAACCTCAATGTGGTATAGCACATCACACAACTAGAAGACTCGAATGACCTTGTTTCTCAACAACACAAACAATCCAGTGCAAATCACTCATATGCTTGGATTGGACTGACCACTTTGCCCTCTCTATCTCCCTGCTGAGCATCCTATTAACAGACAAAGGTCAACACACTAAAAAGGATCAAACCTTTAGATCCTTCAAAGGCTTCTACAAAGACAACCTAATTCTTGAACTCATCTTTCACCCTATCAACTCCACGTCCGATGTCAACAATCTTCCAAACAAGTTCAACAATGTTTTGGTGGACAATGTGAAAATGTACTCCCCAATAAAAACATGCAGCATCAGCCAAAGCCTTTAGAACCCTGAACCTTGCTGACAATAAATGATCCATTCACAGACAGGGAAGAAACACAAAGAAAAACAGAACTGCAGATGACCTCATGACACTGAAGTTGCTCAGCGCAACTTGCACAGTTCATCACTTCATTCAAAGCTAAGTACAATACCAGCACCATCAGTGAAGCCACCAACAGAATGAAATGCTTCCCAAGATAATGAAGCACTGTATCATTTCCCTGCCAGACAAACTTATTTCTAACTCCCCAAAAGAGTGCAATGCATCAATCTCTTTTTTAGTGAAAAAAAACCAAAAGATCCAACTGCACATCAACAATACCTAAATTGCTTCATGTCGTATGCCCAATTCTTTCCATAGCATCCTGAAATGGTCAGCTTTTAAAGCTCTCACACATATCACCAACATACTCAACATACTCAGCCCCCTCGAAGCTGCTCAAAGATGATAATGTTTTACCCTCATCTTTTCTTCAAAGATTTCTCTGGGGATGCTTCTCACCCATATTCACCATTGTCATTGCATCAGTCCCTCAAGGCATATTCCCAAAAGCTCAGAAGAGAGGCACGATCCTCCCACTCCTAAAAAACATACACTAAACACCGATGACACACCAGCTATTAGCTGGTCATTCAGCTACCATTCATTGGAAAGATAATTGAAAAAGCAGTCTGTTGAACTCCTAGTTCGTATTAATGCTAACATCTCCTGCACAACTACCAGTCTGGCTCCTGATCACACTGCAGCACAGAGACCGGTATCCTCCACATCATAAACAAAGTTCTCATGATCTCAGATGAAGTTGATCCCTGCTTTCTAATGTTGTTGAATCGTTCAGCTGCCTTTGACACAGTCAACCTGGCCACCATCATATATATCCTGGAGTCTCAAATGGGATTCATCAGCAACGTCCTTCACTGGTTCTCCTCCTACCTTTCCAACCAACACCAGTTTCTTCACTTGGACACCTCCAGGTCCCAAAGGATCCCTATTACCTGAGGAGCCCGTAGGATTCAATACTGTCCTCTGTCATCTTCAGCCTCCACACGGAGCAGCATGGTGCTCTACTCACAGGCATCATCATCAATATTCACTAATAAGGCGATGATACACAATTCTTCTTGAAAGTCCATTCTGCTTCAGACATTCAACTCCTCAGATAGTGCCAGCACATTATTCAGACCTGGATATCTATGGCCTAGCTGAAGCTCCGCCCAGCTAAGACAGAATTCCTACTACTTGCCAAAAACAAAAAAAATAAAACAGTACAAACCTAGCCTAATGACATGAACCCAAGATCACTGAATGCCAAGATGGACTCTGAACACCAACTTTACCTTTAATGAACACACTGTCAACAAAAGGATAGCCTGGTGCCAGCTCTTTCTTCTAAAGAAAATGAAACTGTTTCTTCCACAAAGTGGCTTCAGATCTGCTGTTCAAGACTTTTTACTCTTGCATCTGGGCTGTGGTTATAGCCTGCTCCTTGGCCTCCCAGACTCCACACGGGAACCCCTTAAGAGCATTTGACATGCTTCATCAAAACTCCTCCAGAGCCTCATGTAATATGATCACAACACCCTACCCTGATGTCACTTCGTTAGCTCCCCTTGCCAACCTTCACTAACTTCAAAGCTAGCTCCATCATTTTCAAAGCCATCATTATCAACACCCCCACATAGCTTAGAGACAAGCTCACCGCCTCTGCTGGTTCTCACACATCTAAAGCGATGATACCATCAGACAATAGTAAAATAAGAAAAATCAAGGCAGCAGACCCTTTCTATCTATTCTCCCATGATCTGGAACAACATCGCGTGTACATCAACAGTACCCCAATGCTGTTCTAATTTAGGAAAGAACTGAAAATGCACCACTTTAAAGAATACTACAATTGCATTGTGTTAACCGTCCAAAAACCTACTACTCCTCCTATCAGTCATTGACTTCATGCCTGTCTTTGACCTTGCATAGCCCTCCACTGCCTTTTAACTAGGTTCTCGCTGTAGAAATACTACAAACATGCATGCCACATACATTATATTGTCAAATCACTCATAAAACTCCCTGAGATGGTGAGTACTGCAATATATTTTTATTTTTATCACAGAAATGTAAATACACCAGTAAATTTTGTGGTAAAAAAGCCTACAATATGCCAAAGTATGATGATGGCAAAAGCACACTAAAAATCTAATTTCAGATTTCTATCTCATGACGGTTAATAATAAAGGTCTGTTCTTGGCCACAAAAATCATGGATGACCTGAGGAATGCTTTAATTGAGTGCTAAGGTAGTTTGTCATTTATATGCTACGTGAAACACTTTGGAAGGATAGTGATAAGCTCAAATGATAATGTCAATTTAATAGGTCTCTGAAAATACAGGAAGTTTAACATTCTTAAATATTCTCTTATTTAGTTATATGTTAATATCAAGGTCCAGCGTATTTATATCCTCCCCTCTCTGGAGCTGACATCCCAAGGGCACAGAATTTACAGAGTGGAAAGCAGTTTTTTCCAGGCGTCTTGCCATATGGAAATTCTGGCCAGGGAGAGAGGATCCACACCTAATTATCACCTGTTTAAACTATCTCAAATGGAAAGATTGTTTTCATTTGCTTTCCACTTTTAAAGCAATCACTGGTACTTCGAGTGCATCAAAAGAAGCTAGTTGTATAAGAGCCATAAAACTGATGCCTCATTTTCATCATGCTATTTACTAGCCAAGTTTGTTTTTTCTATGTAGGTTTCATTTCCTCAAATGCTTTGGCACTTAACCCTTTTTTCAATCTGTTTTTATCTTCCTCTATTTCAATTCTCTTTGTACTTTTGGATATGTGAATCGTAGTTTTTATGCTTCTGTAATGGATTTTGGGTCTTGTGATGACCTCTGTATTTTGATGATTTTCGAACACCTAGGAATGGTGTGCTTCACAAATAAATGATTGAATAATGTCAAGTTAAGACTACACTTTGTGTGAACTATGGTGGAAGCCAGCAGAGCACTAACTCAGTGCATTTGTCTAGCAAGTGATTCTTACTTTCAGACCCTTGAACTATGCAGTGCTGCTTACTTGATACACCATGGTGGTTTACTCACTACCATAAAAGATTTAAGACATTGATTTATGTATGACACCAAACCAAGGAATTCATTCAATGTGCATGCATTTTGTTAAATGTAAGGAAGGATTCACAATAGCATTTATGACTAAAGGAGTGAAATTACAGGCAGGGCCGGACTGGGAAGCCCCAAACAGCCTGGCAATTTTGTCAGACCAGCCCCCTTGTGGAGGCTGGAAACGAGTGAGTGGATTATGCAGCAATGATGCTTTTGTTACTAGTGGGCGATATTGCAGCACCATTGCAAAAACAGGCCTCCAGTAACAAAACCGGCCTCCACCCATACAGCCTCCCTGAGGAAACATCTGATGCCTATTACTGCCAGTCCGTCCCTAATTATTCATAAAAGTGCAAAGTGAGCACAGTCCTTTGTATTTGTACTAACTGTATATGAATATTCCCTGCGTATTTCCATTGTATGACCTTTCAAAACATTTTGGGGCCAATTCACAAAGGCATGTAACCGAATGAAGAATACCATCCTGAAAACACCTGGTTTGTGGATCTCCACTTTGGCAAGTTACCAAAATGTAGAAAATCTTTTTTTTAATGAAAGTAGGACTCAGTATTGACTCCTGAGTTTGGAATGAAATGCAAATCTGGCAACCTCTCAAAAGCACTACACAATATCAAAATATAAGTGTATTTTTTCACTGATTCTCCGTTTGGTGAAAGAGTAAAGTTCTGTGATTTCTGGAAGAAAATAATTTGTTCTGGGGACATTTTTTCCAGTGAACAGATTATTGCATTTATAAATATACATTATATGTAGGATTGTTGTAAAGCACTATTCCCTAGTAGGTGGTGGTCTCAGAGCACATTGCTGTAGGAATATATATACAAGAGAGAGGGGAGTTGGATTACAGCACCATTTCCGGAACTTGAGAGAAGAAGTCAGTCAATCATCCAGAATCAGTGGCCACTATCTTTGGATAACTAGCCGCCAAATTTGTCAACCAAATAATGACAAACGGTTGAGCGATTAAGAGTATTGAGAGTCTGGAAGGAGTTCGGGTGGTGGCTTCTCCTTCAGATCTTCCACTCCTTTCAACCACTGGACAACAATATCTACCTCTCCCCCAGACAAGGGGTCACCTGCCTTTACTTTATAGGGCCTCCCTTATCTGACCTAATTCTCAGGTAGGCCCAGAGTGAATTATGTATGAGCCTTTCACCTTTAATTTAGGATAGGCACTCATCACACTAAATTTAGGAGGGATCCCAGGCACTGACAAATGCCCCAGACCAGTAATGGCTAGATGAGTGGGTAGAAACATGTTGGCCAGTATGATTAGAGTGACATTATGAGTCATTATACCCAATAGTGTCCCAACTGTGTTTTTATTTTACCAACAGATACCATCATTAAAGGTGTGAGCTACACTGTTGATCTGTTAGGTAATTTTATTTATACAACTGGATCCCCACATTATCCAGAAAAATATCATCTCAGCACTCCCTCAGGGTTCATTTAACCACGAGGTTGATTCCGCCCAGGTGGTATTATCCTACCTAGGTGGCGATAGGTGGTCAAATGATGAAGCATGACACTATAATGTGCGTGAGACCACCTATTCTGGAAGGAGGAATCCCCTCAATAGGGGTCCAAGACACAGTCACCACAACCATACCTCACCTTTATTTAGATAACAGAAAAGAGTGATCTAATTAATAGTTGTACAGGCCCTGATGGTTTGTTCACTAAATTCCCCATATTCTTTTTGTAAATGACTTTTGATTCAGGGAGGCAGTATGGGGACTACAACTTTCCTTGTCTCTCTGTATGTGTAAATCATATTTTATTTTTCCACATGAGGAAAACCCTTTCTCACACTCCACCGATTTAGGGGTGCTTTATTTCCCTTTCTGACCTGAAGCAAGATTTACTCCTTTTCTTGACAAAAATACATTTTTGACAATTCTCAGGTAGGGATGACTCTGAGAGGAGTTTATGAATTCACACAAACATCTATGTGTTTGTGTGATTGTTCTCAACACCTTATCTAGTTAATGTGCTTGTTTTCGGGTCTCTTCATGTTATTTGTTATACACTTAGAAAGGGTTTTCATCAAAACAGGATGCAGAGGTAACTACAGATTTGGCCACCTAGATGGAATTAATTGCTGGACTGTTCAGTTAATATTTTAAATGATGATGTTCTGACACATATTCTCATGTTTCCACTCTGCCTACTGGCCTATGACAACTTGTGTGTAAAAAACCTAAATAAGAATATATATTTAAAAAGTAGAGCTGGTTAAACAGCATTTGATCATGAAAATAATTAAATTGGCTCATATCCTGCTTACGTGTGATAGTGCAGGTTAAAAAACACACAAAGGGAGTCAGGGAGAGAAGAAACAAGAAGAACCAACCCATACTATCTCCCTAAAACTAGAACCATAAACACAAAGAGTATGGGGTTCACTTATATTGTGGAGCCGCTGGTGGAGGATTTCACCTGGGGCTCCTCAAACTCATACTATGGGTTGCTGTGTCGGGTGCTGTGGGTGGTTGTATGGTGGGGGGAGTTTTCTTTACGGACAAGGTGGTCTCACACACTATATAGTGTCATGCTTCATCATATGACCACCTAGCCCCACCCAGGTAAACCACTCCCCTAAATAGGAGTGCAGACAATATAATATAAAGATAGGGGGCCAACCTGTGGGAAAATACCTTATGGAGGCCTAAAGGAAACAACAGCAAGAAAATTTGGCATATACGTGTCACACAACACGGCACAGCACAGCACACGCACAAGTGAAACAGCAAGCAAAAAGTCATGCAATGTATACGTGGGTAACACATGTCCAAAGGGAAGGATAGTTATCTTACCCAACACCTGAAGGCTACTGGCCCCAGGTCACAAGGAGGGAGAGTGTCCCCTTATAGTCACACACTAAAGATAGAAGATACAACAAAACAGAAAAGGCAGTAATTAAAAAGGTATATGTAATATATAATCTGAATGGGACCTCTAAATGGTCGCAATCAGTGCCCACTGAAACGTGAGCTGCGAGTTGACAGCGCCTGGTTATATAACTGATGACCACAGGGTATTCTGCGGGTCATATTACAGAAATATTACGACGTAAAGCACATATGTTAACACATAAATGTTCACACCACACATGTATCAAGACGAACGTTCAAACGGCCAAACCCAGCTATATAGCCCCCAAGGGGACAAACTTAGCCGCGAAATGCGAAGTATTTAAAAATGATTTAGATCTTATCTGTGCGCCGATGTATGGAAGACGCACAACTCCAAAGGAGGCGCTCACTTAGCACCTACTCCGTTCCCCTCTCTAGACCGCTTGTGGTAACGGGTCTAGAGTGAGGACGGTAGATAAAGAGGAATGAGAGCACACGCGTCCACCGCCGCTGGCCCGACCAGATCCCGGGGCATGGTGTGCAGCGTGGCGTAAGCGTTGTGAAGACAACACGATGACGCGTTAAGTGAAGGACCTGTGGAGCTGGGAAACGTAGTTCCCAGTTCCGAGTACTGTGCGTATGGTGCGCTCACAGTGGGCGAGAATGGCAATCCGCAGACGCGTAGAGCCCAGGACCGGTGAGTCTGGGAAATTAATTTCCCTGCTCCTTGTGCTACGTGTGGGTGAAACTAATCATCACAAGAAGAGATGAGCGGGGAGAGGGGAGGGGGGACTAGAAAAGAGGAAAGGCAGGGGTTTAAGAACGAGCTGAGGGTACACCGGGGGGGCTAGAAAAGAGGAAAGGCAGGGGTTAAGAATGAGCTGAGGGTACATGGGGGTGAAAGACAAGGAGGTGGAGGGTGGGAGAGAGAAAGGGGCAGGAAGGCAAGTAAGAAGAAGAAGAGAGGAAAGGATTGGGACGCAGGGCCACGGGGGCAGAAAGGAGGCAGAGAGGGGAAAGAGGAAAAGGGGAAAGAGAAAGGGGATGAGTAGGCGAAGGTGGTGCTTGATGAGTGCTGGTGCATGTCATATTGCTTAGTTGGTGATGTCACTTGTTAAGTGATGACCATGGAATTTCATCATTCAATCCATTGGTATCTGAGTGTAGCCTCCAGACCCATTGTTGTTCATAATAAAACAGCTTTTGGTTCATGTTATTTGTTGTTGGTGGTAGTTTGTCTAGAACTATCCATTCCAATTCCTCTGGGGAATGGTTATTCGTGATGAAGTGGCTTGTAAATTTGGTGGCCTCCCGTTTGCACCGGATGGTACTCCTATGTTCACAGATGCGGGTGCCTACCTTCCTGGTTCTCATCCCAATGCACTTCAGTTGGCTGGGACACTTGATCATGTAAATCACATTCCTACTGTTGCAATTTGTAAGAGATTTCAATATCCACTGAGTTTTTAAACCTAGGTCTACCGTGGTGGATCTCTGCGTGAACTGTCAAACACTACAGTTGCCACAAGGATAGTGACCCGTTGGGGGTGGAAGATGCCATAGTGTTGCTAGTTATTGGAAGGTTTCACTGTGGGTCTTGTGTGGACCACCATGACCCAAATGTTTGTGGCCCTTTTATAGGCATGTAAAGGTTGTTGGAACGGGAGGCCGCCAGAGGTCAGGATTTTCCAGTCATTCCTGATTATTTTCTGGATTTTGTGGGATAGAGGGTTAAATGTAGTTACACGCACTATCTGTTCTGTCTTAGGTTTGCTTTGGCGGGGTTGTAACAATTGATCTCTATTGTTATTCCGTGCCCTTTTGTTTGCTCTCCTGACAAGATATGCAGTGTAATCTTTTTCCTGCAGTTTTGTGGACAGCCTTTGAGTGTGTTTTTTATAGTCTGACAGATCCGAGCAGTTCCATCTCAAACGTACGAATTGGCCCACCGAGAGGTTCTCCCGTAGGGACCTTGGGTGAAAGCTCTGAAACTGAAGCAGATTATTGCGGTCTGTAGATTTGTAATAGACCTCTGTGGCCAATGATCCATTTTTTTCATAGATAAGTAGATCAAGGAAAGGCAATTGATTATCGCCTATTGTCATAGTACATTTCAAGAAGGGGTTTGCAGTGTTGAGCCAGTTTGAGAAGGCCTGGGCTTCGTTCCTGGTGCCTGTCCAAATCAGTAAGATGTCATCAATGTAACGTTTCCACAGTTTCATCTGCCCCAGGAACGGGTTATCATCATGGAGGACCACTTGTTTTTCAAAACTATGTACATATAAACAGGCCAGACTGGGAGTGAACGTACTGCCCATAGATGTCCCCTGTATTTGTAGATAAAAGGTATTTTCAAATTCAAAATAGTTCTTTGTTAATGCTAGGTGGGCTAGATCAACTATGAATTCTGGAGGTGTACGTGAATTACCTCTGGTTTCTTCCAGTAGGTCACATATGACCCCCAGGGTAACTTCCTGGGGAATATTGGCATAGAGCGATTCAATGTCCAGCGTGATCAAAAGTTCAGTGGTTTTGTCAAAAGACATAGGCCCTCATTCCAACCCTGGCGGTCTCTGACCGCCAGGGCGGAGGGCACCGGAAGCACCGCCAACAGGCTGGCGGTGCTTCCAGGGCTATTCTACCGCCGCGGTCAGAAAAGGGGAACCGGCGGTTTCCCGCCGGTTTTCCCCTGGCCCAGGGAAGCGCCGCCATGGGGATTCCGACCCCCTTCCCGCCAGCCTGTTTCTGGCGGTTTTCACCGCCAAAACCAGGATGGCGGGAACGGGTGTCGTGGGGCCCCTGGGGGCCCCTGCACTGCCCATGCCACTGGCATGGGCAGTGCAGGGGCCCCCTAACAGGGCCCCATACAGATTTTCACTGTCTGCAAAGGCTACTGGCCCCAGGTCACATAGAGATGAATGCCAACGCCTGCTGGGGAACACACAACACTACAAACACTACAAACACTTGTCTAGGGACCCAACACCAGATATTCAGGAGGAAATCTCTTTTCTGGTGACAAGAGGATCCGAGAACAACTGGCTAACTAAACAAGAAGCAGCCTTCCTGACACAAACCAATCCAAAAGTGCCTTACTTCTACATTCTCCCTAATGTACATAAAGGGAAAATCCCTCCTCCTGGAAGGCCTATCATCTCTGGAATTGGCTCCATTTTGGAACCACTTTCTCAGTTCTGTGACTTCTTCTTACAACCCCTAGTCAAACAGATCCCAACCTACTTAAAAGACACTACTGATGTCCTGGTTCTGTTAGACTTTATGGGCCTCATTTCAACCTCGGCGGTCTTTATGCAAGACTGCCGAAGTACCGCCGGGCTGAACACTGCCAGTGCAGGGGGTTTTCCGCACAGTGTATCATGACTGCTGGCAGCCCTTTTTCAGACGGAGAGCCGCCAGCAGCCATACTGGCGGTCGGCGGGAAGTGGAGGCTGCTCCACCTCCACAGCCATGTCATCAGAACACCACCCACTGAATCACGTCCCATGATTCGGTGTGGCGGTGTTCTGGTGACGGGGAGCTGGTGGCGGAGCAGCCCCCATGGATCCCGTTCCTCCCGGAGGATCACCGGACCAGGTAAGGTGAGCGTCCGTTAGGGTAGGGTGGTGGTGGGGTATTGTGTGCGTGCATGGGGGTCTGCGTGTGAGTGTGTAGAGGGGGTGTGCAAGAGCGTGTATGCATGCAGCGGGTGTGTTGTGTATTTGGAAAATGTGTGCATGTCTGTCTGTGTGTATGTCTGTGTGTATGTGTGCATGTATGTGTAGTGTAAGTGTGCGTGTAGGAAGTGTGTGTGTGTGTCAATGTTGAGGGGGACCTACCACCTTTGGGGGATGGTAGGGGGTCATGGGTTTGGGGGAATACTCTGGGGAGGGGAAGGGGAGTGGCGGCGACCACTATCAGTGCCAGGGAACGAATTTCCTGGCACTGATAGTGCCTACCGCAATGGATTTCGTGGCAGTACAGAACCTCACGAAATCCATGGCGGTATGAAGGGTAGTGATGCCGCCGGCAGTGTAGTAACGGCCGCTGGGCTGGAGACCGAAGTCTCCAGCCCAGCGGTCTTTACCACCCTGGTGGTCGGAGTGGAGAAGTAGCGGTTTTGCATGGCGGTCACCGCCATGCTTGTAATTCCAATTATTTTACCACCGGCTTGTTTGCGGTATTACCGCCACTTCTCCACCGACCACCAGGGTCGTAATGAGGGCCTATGTCTTTTGACAAAGCCACGGAACTTTTGATCTCGCTGGACGTTAAATCGCTCTATTCCAATATTCCCCAGGAAGCTACCCTGGGGGTCATATGTGACCCACTGGAAGAGACCAGAGGTAATTCACGTACACCTCCAGAATTCATACTTGATCTAGCCCACCTAGCATTAACAAGAAACTATTTCAAATTTGAAAATACCTTTTATCTACAAAAACAGGGGACATCTATGGGCAGCACGTTCGCTCCCAGTCTGGCCTGTTTATATGTAGATAGTTTCGAAAAACAAGTGGTCCTCCATGATGATAACCTGGGGCAGATGAAACTGTGGAAATGTTACATTGATGACATCTTACTGATTTGGACAGGCACCAGAAACGAAGCCCAGGCGTTCTCAAACTGGCTCAACACTGCAAACCCCTTCTTTAAATTTACTATGACGATAGGCGATAATCAATTGCCTTTCCTTGATCTACTTATCTATGAAAAAAATGAATAATTGGCCACGGAGGTCTATTACAAATCTACAGACCGCAATAAACTGCTTCAGTTTCAGAGCTTTCAACCAAGGTCCCTATGGGAGAACCTTCTGGTGGGCCAATTCGTACGTTTGAGGTGGAACTGCTCGGATCTGTCAGACTATAAAAAACATGCTCAAAGGCTGTCCACAAAACTGCAGGAAAAAGATTACCCTGCATATCTCGTCAGGTGAGCAAGCAAAAGGGCACAGAATAACAATAAAGATCAATTGTTACAACCCCGCCAAAGCAAACCTAAGACAGAACAGATAGTGCGTGCAACTACATTTTACCCTCTATCCAACAAAATCCAGAAAATAATCAGGGATGACTGGAAAATCCTGACCTCTGGCTGCCTCCCGTTCCAACAACCTTTACATGCCTATAAAAGGGCCACAAACATACGGGACATGGTGGTCCACACAAGACCCACCGTGAAACTTTCCAATAACCAGACAACACTATGGCATTTACCACCCCCAAGGGGTCACTATCCTTGTGGCAACTGTAGTTTTTGCCAGTTCACACAGAGATCCACCATAGTAGACCTAGGTTTAAAAACTCAGTGGACATTGAAATCTCTTGCAAATTGCAACAGTAGGAATGTGATTTACATGATCAAGTGTCCCTGCCAACTGAAGTACATTGGGATGAGAACCAGGAAGGTAGGCACCCACATCTGTGAATATAGGAGTACCATCCGGTGCAAATCGGATGCCACCAAACTTACAAGCCACTTCATCACGAGTAACCATTCTCCAGAGGAATTGGAATGGATAGTTCTAGACAAACTACCACCAACAACAAATAACATGAACCAGAAGCTGTTTTTTTACGAACAACGATGTGTCTGGAGGCTACACTCAGATACCAATGGATTGAATGATGAAATTCCATGGTCATCACTTAACAAGTGACATCACCAACTAAGCAATATGGCATGCACCAGCACTCATCAAGCACCACCTTCGCCTACTCATCCCCTTTACCCTTCCCCTTTTCTCTTTCCCCTCTGTTCCTCCTTTCTGCCCCGTGGCCCTGCGTCCCAATCCTTTCCTCTCTTCTTCTTCTTACTTGACTTCCTTCCCCTTTCTCTCCCCCACCCCCTCGCTCCCCCTTCTTGTCTTTCACACCCTCCCCTGTGTACCCTCAGATTGTTCTAAACCCATGCCTTTCCTCTTTTCTAGCCCCCACCTCCCGCACCACCTCCCCTCTCTCCGCTCATCGCTTCTTGCGATGATTAGTTTCACCTATGCGTAGCACAAGGAGCTGGGAACTTCATTTCCCAGACTCCCCGGTCCTGGGCTCTACACGTCTGTGCATTGCCACTCTCGCCCACTGTGAGCGCGCCATACACGCAGTACTCGGAATTGGGAACTACGTTTCCCAGCTCCACTGGTCCTTCACTTAACGCGTCATTGCGTTGTCTTCACAACGCTTACACCACACCGCCCACTACACCCCAGGATCCGGTTGGGGCCGGCGGAGGTGGACGCGCGCGCTCTCATTCTTCTTGATCTACCGTCCTTACTCTAGACCCGTTATCACAAGCGGTCTAGAGAGGGCAACGGAGTAGGTGCTATACGTGATACCCACGTATACATTGCATGACTTTTTGCTTGCTGTGTCACTTTTGCGTGTGCTGTGCTGTGCAGTATTGTGTGTCACGTATATGCCAAATTTTCTTGCTGTTGTTTCCTTTAGGCCTCCATAAGGTATTTTCCCACAGGTAGGCCCCCTATCTTTATATTATATTGTCTGCACTCCTATTTAGCGGAGTGGTTTATTGGTTGCAATGCATGATTATGAGGGATCCTAGGCCCTGAAGAATGCCCCCAGACCTTCCTTGGCTCTTAGTAGTGGGCAGAAACATGTTGGCCAGTAACTTTTAGATAGGCGACCCAGTGAGTCCTTGTTCTCACAGAGGTGTCCCATCCTTGTTCTTAATCACACCAGCAGACACCACCAATAAAAGTGTACTATTACACAGGTGACTGACTAGGCGTTTTTACTTCTTCCCTAGAATAGCTGGATCCCATATTTTTCCAGACAAACTGAATTTACGCACTCCCTCCTGTTCTTTTAACGGTGAGGTTGAGTCCGGTCAGGTGGCACGGTCCTACCTGGGTGGGGCTAAGTGGTCATATGATGAAGCATGACATTATATAGTGTGTGAGACCACCTAGTCCGTAAAGGAAACTCCCCCCACCATACAACCCCCCACAGCACCCGACACGGCAACTCATAGTGTGAGTTTGAGGAGCCCCAGGCGAAATCCTCCGCCAGCGGCTCCACAGTATAAGTGAACCCCATACTCTTTGTGGTTATGGTGATAGTGCAGGTGAACAGGTAAACACTGTGGTTCACTAGTCATGAATGGACTAACTTGGTATCAGAAGGTATCATATTGTGTTGACAGTCTTGGGGGAGCAATGTCTAGAAGGTGTAATTCTTCAACTTGTTCTTGAGGTTTGGGAGTTTACTTTCTCTGTTTTGCTCCAGTCACTGTGTTACCCAGTTCTTTCAATCAGGAGCACGTTTTACACCCTCGTCATCTAATAGGATAGTAGCGGTGTTAATCAGACTAGGTATCCTGATAGGGTTGTGATGAAGATAACTAAATCATGTTATAGTATTCTTTTTTCAGATATTTTTACATGTAAGACCTTAAATTCAGGGTAATCAGTGGTCAATCAGTTTTGACAAGACACTTTACATTATACATAACACAGGGTCATCACTCTAGGTTCTGTAAGAGTGCTAGGTGCCACTTCTTCCCTTTCCTTTTTGTGGTCCCTCAGTCCCAGTTTACCTATACATTTCTTATTCGACTATGTCAAGACATTCATAATAATCCAACCAGCATCCTCATATCTTTTGAAATTCATGAGGGCAAACCCTAGCTTTGTATGTTTTTTTCCAGTACTCATATTCAGGTCCATTGACTCCATTCCATTTTCCACTCCCTTCTCATTGAAGCTCCAGTATTATTCTTTGTACAATTAACAGCAGACAATGATTTTTGATAGATGCAAACTTTGAGCCTGATGCAAAAAGGTAATTTATGCTTTTGAGTAAGTTTACACTTCTGAGTGATATCACTACTTTTCGGCCTTCACAAACTCTGGTTGTTAATTACTACTGAAGAAATAAATTACTGCAACACCCTCCCATAAAAAATAATGTTTCTTAGGGAATTCAAATCCAACCCTATAGGAAATAATATATATTTATTAAAATAATTAACTGTTAGTGTGGCACTCGCAAAATCACCTATTACACTTCCTATTTCAAGATGGTTGAGGTATTTTCTTCCTGGTTACCTCAGTGGCTCTGCTACTTCAAAGGCTGGGACATTCGTCAGGAGAAGTACCACTGACTGAGCCCAGACTCAGAGCCAGTTACCTGTGTTGGACTAGATAAGAGCAATGAGTCTGCTATTTGTATTTATCATCACTAAGAATCCTTCCTAAATGGTATTTATAGTTCTAACGTTTTCTTCTGTATTTTTCCATATTTATTGTTTTAAATGTTATCAGCATTGTCCATGGTTATTTTAGTTCCATGAAAAATACAGTTGCAACTATTCTTTCTGACTTATGTAGCGAAAACTATGTAGTCTTGCTAGGTTACCTGTAAGGTTTTATGAAATACGATGTAGCCATACATAGAACAATATGTTTCATTACAGTTTTGTTATATACACATCAAGTGTTTATTGGATTTGTGTACACTTGGCCTCAAACATATCCAAGTACTGCAAATGATAGTGCTTACTTGAGAGTAGCTACAGTAAGAAAACTGGAAATGAACGTAATTGACAACTGTGAATGTTAGCTCACACTACCCAATCAACATGCAGAAACTCATCTTGTAAGATACCCAAAAGGTTGTTGGGGCTCAGGAACAGCACTTGATGATATTAGATGATATGGAACCTCCAGCCAGGGCCACTCTCAGTTTATACCCAACCATAATGAATCTGAGGACTAGGAATGATTAAGACAAAACCAGGGCTGGGGACAAGAAAGATGGAGAACAGAGCTGGAATGCTGCATAAAGGAAGGATCCCATCCCCAAGAGTCCCAGCCTCTCAGGGCTTACCTATTGGATTCGGAATGGAGGGAAGGGTTTTAGCATTAAGCCTTTTTTGATTGGTTTCGGATAGGTCACCAGAGCCTGGTAGAGGTGGAACACCTCGTGTACCTAAGCATCAGTACAAGAAATGGGGTTGAGGAGGTAATGCTGAATAGCTAGAGTAGACCCGTTCTAGAAAACCCTATGAATATCACAGAACTGTGTTAGATGGTTAAACGCTGTGAATAAGAACTACCCAGGTTGATGAACAGGTATAGGGTCTATTGTAGAAGAAATCGTAAGTTGTTATCCCTTAGACTGGTTAAGTAAGTCCAAGAACAGAAAAAAGCCCTTACCCACGGGTAGACATACAACAGAATCAGTCTATAGTAGTTAAAAAACTTTTCAATTAGGATTGCAAGCTACCTCCTCTATGCCCTAAAGGGCTTCTGAACAAGTAAATAATTGAAAACCCTCCTCAAGTGTATTTGATGTATTTGGGATTATAATAAGCGTATCACCATCTTGGTTTGGTCTCTGTTATCCTGATGGGGAGCTCCTATTGGTGCTGCTATTTTTGAATGGGCTTTCTATGGCTTCCAATATGTGCCTCTAATTTTAGCCTTTGCTCTTAGACATGATGGTTTCTGCTTATGCCCCACCCTTTCTTGTTTTGGGATTTTTCCCTTGATGCTCTCTGACATCCACAAGTCACTTCTTCCCTCACAGAACCATAATTCCCAACTTTCGGAGGTGTACCCCAACAGGTGTCTCTCAGTGCCTAGTGGTCCTGCAGTTGCGGGACCGGCACTGTTGGGAAACACCCTGAACACTGTTGGGAAACACCCTGAACAACGAGGTGTAAACCACTACTTGCCTGAACAACGACCCCTAAACAACCAACAAGTCTCTTCAACGAAGCACTGAACAAATACTGCCTAAACAACGATTTTGCCTTAACGAGTGCCCGAACAACGAATGTTAAGGTAAGTTTTTTTTTATATATATATATATATATATATATATATTAACACACACATATATATATATTCATTTATATATGTTTTTATTTAATGTACTTTTTTTGTATGGACAGGATGTTAGGGATAGAGGGGTAATGGGTGGGGGAGTGTATTAATAGTGTAGTATTAATTTTATTATTGGAGTATTTTAGTTTAATAATTCTGTTTTAATAATTTTTTTGGACTTTTTTTATTATTTTTATAATTTTTGGATTTTTTTATATTGCATATTTATAAAAATAATGTAGTTGAGAGATGTTGTAGAATACATTGGTTATGTTTGCAGGCAGGTTTTTTTTTTTTTTAAATAATTATTTTGTTATTTTATTTTATTATTTTTTTTGTTTCTGGGATCAGCCTTATTACTAGGGGTATTATTTTTTGGTGGGAGTGTAAATTTCTTTTTAGGTTTTAAAATGTAGAATATTATATAACAATGAAGCAGAATAAGGAGCGGGATAAAAGGGATCCAGGTGTTATGGGTGGCGAAGTGTATTAATACTCAGGTATTAATTTCAAAGGATGAGCATTTAAAAAAAAACAAATTAAACCTTGTGGTTGTTATTTTTTAAGAATTTTTTGTTTTTGTTTCTGGGAGCAACATTATTGCTTGGGTTTTTTTGGGAGGGGTTTAAAAAAAATTAGGTTTTAAAATTTACAAGATTATACTAAAATTCACCGGAATAAGGGGCGGAATATATGGGATGGAGGGGTTATGGTTGGGGAAGGCGAGTAAGATGTACCAGAACAAGGGGCGGGATATATGGGATGCAGGGGATATGGGTGGGGAAGTGTATCAATACTCAGGTATTAATTTAAATGCCTGAGTACATTTTTGTCTTTTTTTTAACCTCATGTTTTTTTTTTTTTTTTATATAATTCTTTTTTTATCTTGTTTTTATTTTTTGTTTGAGGAAGCAGCATTTTTACTAGGTGTATTATTTTTGGGGGGAGAGTAACTTTTTTGGGGGGGTTTCAAAATGTAGAAGATTTTGCCAAATGATGTGGAATAAGGGGCGGGATATATGGGACACAGGGGTTATGGGTGGGGAAGTGCATTAATAATCAGGTATTAATTTCAATGTTTGAGTATTTTTTTTGTTACTTTTTTGGAAAACCTTATGTTATTTTTATTTCTGTATTTGCTGTCTTTAAATATTTTTTTTTTAAATTGTGTTTTGAAAGTTGTTATATGTAGAACAGGAATTCTAGATTCTGAGTTTATATTTTTGTTTTGAGGGTGTGTTATGTAATGTAATTAAATATGAGTTGCAGCACTTTTCTTTAGGGACGGGATAGTGTGGCTTCAAGGGTAATGGGTGGGGAGTGTATTAATACTAAGTATTAATTTTAATACTTGTATATTAATATTTTGAATTTTTATGTATTTTACTTTGTTTTACAAAATATTGTTGGTTTTTTCATCCAAAATGGTTATGCGTTAATATAATATTTAAATATTTATTTGACATGAATTTTGGATACTAATATATATATATTTAGGGTTAATATATTAAATGTGTGTTATTTTCAAATAAACAATTTTCCTTTATTGTTTTTAAAATTTATCAAATGAAATAATAATTGTACTTTTTGTAGAAAATCAGTCGTTCTTATATGTTCAATTTAATTTTTACATAACTTTTGTCTTAATTTTTAATTGTTATAAATGTTTAATAATGTATTTGATAAATTTGAATACTTATTAATTTTTTTTTTATTAATTTAAACACGGTAAAATATTTATGGTAATATAAATATTTATATGTATGTATGATGTGTTTTATAATGATATTTTTAAATATATAATCACAATGACAGATTTTTTTAAAATAATAACTTTTTTTTCTAATTGTATTATTATATTAAAAAATCTCAGAAATTACATTTTGCTATTTTTTTTCTTTAATTCACATATATTTCAGAAATTTGTTTGCACCAATAATAACATTGTTTTATGCAAACATATTTTTTAGAAATTAAAAACACATTTTTCTTTAAATGTTTATTTTTAATACAAATACTTTACAAAAAGCAAAAAAAATGTATTCATAGTTTATTATTTACATATTCTTACAATGTGTTCACAAATGTATTTACATTTTTTAACCATTTTCAGTGGTATTTGTCTCTCATTTCCATTATTTCCTGTGAGAAAAAAAGTACGTTTTCTATTTTTACTCTTTTTCTCCATTTACGTGGTTTAACGTCTCTTTCTTCAGTCTGTGGAGCGTGGCGGTCAAGATTGGATGCAAGCAGAGACCTCAGTCGGGTAAGTTAAATTAAAAAATGTTTTTAGAGTATGTTTATGGATATTTTTATTGAAAGGATAGAGATGGGAGGTAGTTCTAAGGTAGGGAGTAGCTTTTGGAAGTTTTAATTGTTTTTAATGTTTAATTTTTGTTCCCATACAGGTTTGCTTAGATATGGTATCAGTTTTAAAAAATGTTTAGCAATGTTTGTGTTTTTAAACAATTGTACTGCTTTTTAAATAAATATAATGTTGTATTTTCAACTGTAATTCTTTTCTTTTTGTGCTTGACGGTGTTAGAAATTGTACCTTTTTTTTAACAAATTATTTACTGCATCCTAAAAATCTTTGGCCCATATTTATACTTTATTAGCGCCGCATTTGCATTGTTTTTCGATGCAAAATTGGCGCAAACTTAAAAAAGACAATTGTATTTTGTAAGTTTGTGCCGATTTTGCATCAAAAACTGACACAAATGCGGCGCTAAAGAAGTCTAAATATGGGCCTTTGTGTTTACTTACGTTTTTATTAATATTCTGTTTTATTTCGTTTTCATGTCTTTTTGCTGTTTTGTTTTAATATTGTAGGTTTGACCATTGTGTGAATCACCTTTTTTTCCTTTTTTAGGGATAAAACGTTCATTTGGCTGAAATAATATTGTGTATTTGACAAAAAAAAGGAACGTTTTTATCTTTTGTAAGGTTTTTTTTCATCATCCATTTTGTATGACCAATTTAAATTATTTTCAGGATGAATATTTTTTAAAAAAATGCTTCTTCTACATCAATATGGAGGAAGAACGCTACAGCAACAGATGCAGAGATGCTGCCATTATTGTGTAAAGACATGAAAACTGCTAAAGGTAGAAACTTTTATTTTGGGGGTAATAATTTAGTTTAAAAATCATTTCAAAAATTTCAATTTAATTCATGTTCATGTTTAAATCTGGCAAGTAATGGTGATATAGGTTAGTAGTTGTTAGAAATGTAGTATATATGCTAGACTGTCCAGGTAGTCTGAAGCCACCATTAAAGGACATTCTTGTATTTTAGCCCAAAAATATTCTGACATTTCTTTGCCTTTTTGGGTTGTGCTTGGGTTCAGGCTACTTGACAGTGACTGAGCAAGCCTCATTTCTTAGAAACTTTGCTCCTGCTTCAAAATTTCCATGAAATGATATAGGTTTGGATGGGGTTTTCCAGTTGTTTTGTCGAAGGAGTTGAGCCATCCCTCATTGGCATTGTTAGTCTTTGCACCACCATCTATGCAGGTCATGTAGCAGTTCCACCACTCAATTGGAATTCTTGGTTTTCTTCTGTGACCAGATCTGCTTTGCTATCCAATCCAGGTTTCTTGGAAGTAATTTAGTAATGGTGCCAATTTGTCTTCATTTGCCTTAAAATAGTTAGAATCTGTTATTATTCTGCTTTCCTTCTCTTATCTTATGACCAAGCTTACAAAACCTCTCTGGAATGCACTTCTTACTTTAAAGAAGACGTTTATTGTTATTATTACTTCACCATGAGGTTGCTGAGAGACAAAATTAGTAGGTTGGAAGCACACGTTCAAAAGTAGTCGCAGCAATGAAAGCAAAATATATCAAAGTACTTCTCAGTTGCAATGTACACAGCAAATACATGTGATTATATTATAGCATAACTTCAAAGCAAAGCATAAAAGTCAAAATTGCACCACCGTAGGGCCTAACCCTTTGCTTCATCTTTCTGGGGCTTCAAGTTGATGACTCCTGTTCGACTGTGAGAAAGAGATTTTCTACCCAAACGGGGACAGGCAACTGACGTCCGTTCTTGTCTGAAGTCAAGATATTTTCTATTCTGCTGTTGTCCAGAGCCATCCTTAAAAGCAAACTCAGTGTGAGAACCGAATAAACTTGGAGAGTGGTCAGTTCTCCAGAATTCACTTGTTCCCAGACTGGATTGAGAGGTAAATACAAAATCTACGCACTCTTATCAGCTAGGGTCTGGTGTGAAAAACACAGCTTGATCTATCATGTGGAAAAACACAGCTTGGAAAAACACAGCTCATCTGCAATGTCTAACTCCATGTTAAAGCCAATAGGCAGCTAACCTAAATACCAAATGTAATGTCTAATGCCATGTGAAAGCCAATAGGCAGCTAAATTGAATACAGAATGTAATGGCTAATGCCATGTTAAAGCCAATAGGCAGCTAACCCAAATACCAATTGTAATGTCTAATGCCACGTTAAAGCCAATAGGCAGCTAAACTGAACACAACATGTAATGTGCTACTGGTGAACATTGAGCAACTAATATGCACAGTGGTGAAACACAAAGTCATTGGTCAAACATGATTAATAGCATCACAGTGATACATGTACAATATTCATCTACTTTGTCAGGTGGTACAAAGCATAATACAGTTAGTTTCCATAATTCAAATTGTAGTATGCAGTCTGAGAAATATTCTCTACTCAAGGATGACTTTTGAATTCTACGCCAATATGCCTGTCAAAAGTGGAAAAAGAATCCTTGTGTTTGTGTTTCTGGATATTTTCTATTATTGTGTTTATCACTGACAATTCAAAATCTATTATTACTTTTCTAGGTCTTTCGGTCATTGTTTTGTTTCTGATTACTGATAAAAAATCAGTGTATGTAGAGGAATGTTTGTCAGGTAACAATGCATACACTAGGGGGACTGTAGTGTTATTTTTTGTTGCATGGATAGTGTAAATTTGGGTGAATGGATGGGGTGTAGATTTAATGTTCCATCCATCATCCAAATGTCACTATTCTCTAGGATTAGTAAGTTACGGGTTGTGCTAAATATTAAAATTCTCTTAGAAGGGTTTTCATTGTCATGCATGAGAAAAGTTTCATTCGAGAAGGTAAGATTTAGTTCTGGGGGGATGTTAGTATCTTCATAGATTGCGGTGTTACATGTTGGGGGTTACTTGCCAGTTTTTCCAGTTGAAACATTTGTCTACGATTCAGTATTGAAGGCATGCTACCCATAACCTGTATGGGAATACTTTGCGCTACTTCCCTTAGTATCTGCCCACAGGAATCATTGGAGGTGTGTGCAAATTTTTTAATTTTCAGTTCATTTTCTCTCACTTCTATTTCCATTGCAGAGGCAGAGTGGTTATGCTCTGTTGTCCTAACCACAATATCTTCCAGAGTAACAGCTCTGCCTCTGCAATGTGAAGAGAAGTATTGCACACACCCCCAATGGCTCCTGAGTTCAACAACTCTATCTCAGCAATTACGATACCCTTCAACTTTCAGAAGTTGGTGTCCTGTGTGAGAGGTGACGTAATTTGCTTCACCCTGTGACACCATTCTTTCAAAATCTGTAAACAATACAAAAAGAAAAATGTTAAATATGTGTAGAGCTTGAACTGTAATTTTCTGGTGGAGTTGGTAAGTAAATTTGCCACTTAGTAACTGTCCAGCTCATGCCCTGTGTAAGTGCCCGATGGACTTAGATTAGTAAATTTGTCCCTACTAACTGTGTAGAAACTGCCCTGAGGTAAGTACTTGGTGTAGTTGGAGTTTTAATTTTGGCCCTAATCACTGTCCATTACCTACTCTGAGGTAAGTACCCAGCTGAGTTTGAATAGTAATAGTCACTGTTCATCACCTACTCTAAGGTAAGCACTCGGTGGTGTTGGAATAGTAAATTTGCCCCCAATTACTGCCCAGTGCCTATTCTAACGTAAATGCCCAGTGGAGTTGGAATAGTAATTTGGCCACTAGTCACTGTCCATTTGTAGTGCTTTCCTCTTATTTAGTTTCTAAGCACTAACATAACACAACAGAAATGCACTTCTGAGGTCAAAGAAGACTTTTATTGTTATTTTATTCTTCCCCAACCACAATGTTTATGAATGAATGACGAATTAGTAGCTTTCAAGTCCGCGTTAATCAAACAAAATATATCAGTTTGCAATATACACAGCAGGTTATATTTATAAGATATTGAATGCAAAGCAAAACAAATACTTCACCGTGTAGGAACTATTTACAGCTACATCTTTCTAAGGTCTGCAAGCTGAGACCCCTGTCAGCCGCGAGAAAGAGTGTCATCTACCCACACGGGATGCTGGCAACTGGCGCCAAGCTCCAGCACGAGGTCCGGCAGATTCGAATCTGACTCTCTGCAGCCTGTTACATTCGTTACAAAGGTGTGCCCCCTCCTCTCAGACCTGGGAAACTGAGCAAGCCCTTTGGAGACTGGCCAGGTCTCCAAGACTACTCCTGTTCCCAAGCTCAAGGGAAGAGAAACAACGCCCATGTACTCTCTCTTATCAGGTCTAGTCTACTGTGAGAGCAAAACATCTTGGTTCTCTGGTGCAAAAACACAGCTTGGAAAAATACAGAACTATTCTCAACTGCAATGTCTAACTCCACGTTAAAGGCAATGGGCAGCTAACCTAAATATCAAATGCAATGTCATGTTAAAGGCAATAGGCAGCTAACCTAAATATCAAATGCAATGTCTAGTGTCATGTCAAAGCCAATAGGCATCTAAGCTGAATACAAAATACAATGTCTTATATCATGTCAAAGCCAAAAGGCAGCGGAGCTGAATACAAAGTGTAATGTATAATATCATGTCAAAGCCAATAGGCAGTTAAGCTGAATACAAAATGTAATATATGATATCATGTCAAAGCCAATAGGCAGAATATCTAATAGCATGTCAAAGTCAATAGGCAGCTAAATTGAATACATCATGTCAAAGTCAATAGGCATGCAATGTCAAAGCCAATAGGCGGCTAGACTGGATACAGCATGTCAAAGCCAATAGGCAGAATACAGAATGTAATGGCTAATGCAATGTCAAAGCCCATAGGCGGCTAAACTGAATACAGAAAGCAATGGCTAATGCCATGTCAAAGCCAATAGGCACAATACAGAATGTAATGACTAATGCAATGTCAAAGCCCATAGGCGGCTAAACTGAACAAAACATACCATGTGCTACTGGTGAACATTGAGCAACTAATATGCGCAGTGGTGAAACACAAAGTCATTGGTCAAAACAAAACTCCATCAAATAGCAGGACATTCCGCCCTTTGACCAATGAATTTTTGTTTCACATATCTCATATTTCAAACAAACAAAAAAAAACATTATCAGCAAATCAAATTTCAATGATCAAAGCAATCCCTGTAAAGCAATAGAAGTGAATTAACACATTGATTTCATAACCTTTCACATCAGATACATCTATACAGAAAAGACTGGGCAAATTTTTTTTTTTTTTTTTTTTTTTCTGAATGAGTCTCTAATTCAACAGTGTTAGCAATTTGATGTGGCATGAGTTCTACTCATGTAAAGATGCACGGTCCACTTGAAAGGTTTGCTGGAAGGTAAGCAAAAGTCAGAGTTCCATACGAGAGGGGAAAAAAAAAAAAAACACAGCAAACAAGTTGAACTTGAACTGAAGGCGCAGTTTGCGCAAAATGGATCCATGGTGCTGGCACTTTACTCAGCCAGGTTCAGGTTGGGGATTCGGTCCCTTCCCCGACCCCACACGCACACACCGGAAGGGGGACCACGCAGCACACTCAGGGACAGTGGCGAAACGTGGTAGGATCTGCAAAAGAAACAAGTATGACTTTTCTTGCAAATAACATTTTTCATTTAAACTGCACCCTTCCTCTTTCTTTCCCTGTTTTATAATCAGCAGGACGTTTTTGGGGCCCTTTGTTATATTCACTGCAGGTTCTGGAGGATCACTTGGGGCTTCAGCCCACACATCAGCACTGAGGTTTTTATCTGCTGCGCCACAGCTTCCCTTTTCTTGCACTGTCAGAAGGGCTGGGGCAGACTCCTTCTTTACCAAACCTCCATTCACTGCATTTTCTTCAATTTGGGCCATTCTGTCTCCAATTTGTATGAATGAATCAGATTCTTTTCTAGGTATCAGCATAATTTCGATTTTGCCTTGGTAATTTGCAGCAATCACTCTCCCTAAAACCTGATCACTTTGCCATTTCTGTTCTGGTAACTTTCCTCTCCCCAACTGCTCTGTGACTGCTTGCATGACAGATTGCTTTTGTGCGTGCTGCACAGTTTTTATCAAATCTAGGGGAATGGGCATCTCTCTCATCTCTGCCCACCTGTAAGTGGCCTTTTCACATTTCTGGGGCACCCACATAGCCATCCCCACTAAGGCAGAATTCTGGGTGAACACTTCTCTCTCTGAATTTTTCTGATTAACATCTGCAAGGTAATTGAACCAGTTAGGTACAAGCCATGTGGCTAAAACATTATCAAAGAACCAAAAATCAGCATAAAAATGACACATCTCATGTAGCTCTTGCTTTAAAATCTGACACACATTATACAACGCTGTTCCTTCTCCTGTGCCAGAAAACAACATTTCAGTCAATGAATCATTAGTAAAACAAACATGCTTTTTATCTTCAGTAGACACGAATTCAAATGGTGCACACAACTTCATTGATAATTCTTTTATCTGTGGTACTCTAGCCCTGTCTTGCAAGTACCAGATCCATTGTATGATTCTAGCTAGGGGCACTATTTTCTTTCCTTGTTCATGATTTAAATGTACATCAGTTTTTCCTTCTTGCACTGCGCAGAAACCTGAAGTCTGCATTATTTCATTTGCCAAATCACAAGCGCGCAGCTGCATATTATTTTTCACAGTGACCATGTACAAAAGTGTTAGGATTTCTCTCAAATGAGGGCTATTCTTTTTCCAAAAATCAAACAAGCTAATGAAACTCGGGGTGTCTTGCTCTAAAATCCTTCGTTTTACTTGTGCATTTTGCAACGTAACTCGTAAATCACATTCTGGTCTCTCGTCCCTGTTATCAGTTAAGGAATGCACTTTGGCTGCCAAAAACCCTGGCTCACACGGAAACTCAGTGCAGCTCGGAGCTGTCTTAACCCCCTCATTACTGGAATGGGACAAGAAAGATTCTTCAAAAACAGCCCTTTTATAACTTTCAGTCTTATTTTGAATTATTGTATCCTGGCTAATTTGCGCACGTAAATTCCTATTTTCATGTTCCAACTTCCTACATTTCTCCTGCATTTCTCTGTAAGCAGATAAAGGTATCCAGACCTTTCTGTCATCATTACTTCCAAAAGACACGTTTTCTACATATATACAACGGGAATTATTTCTCAAAACATTATCAGGCCTTTTAGCTACACATGCATTTTCTTCTGTAATTCCCCAAACAGAAAACAATTCACAGTTTTTCTTAGCACCATCAGGCAGTTCATCAACACATGTATTCTCAGACATGGTCTGCCGTGCTACTGTGATTCTCCAAACAGAAAACAATTTCTGTAATTCTCCAAACAACAAAAAACAATTACACTTTTAAAGTGTGCACTTAGAAATCTACTAACTCGTCAAACCCCTTTAATCACCTCTTAATGACCGACCCCACGACTCCAGGTACCAATTGTAGTGCTTTCCTCTTATTTAGTTTCTAAGCACTAACATAACACAACAGAAATGCACTTCTGAGGTCAAAGAAGACTTTTATTGTTATTTTATTCTTCCCCAACCACAATGTTTATGAATGAATGACGAATTAGTAGCTTTCAAGTCCGCGTTAATCAAACAAAATATATCAGTTTGCAATATACACAGCAGGTTATATTTATAAGATATTGAATGCAAAGCAAAACAAATACTTCACCGTGTAGGAACTATTTACAGCTACATCTTTCTAAGGTCTGCAAGCTGAGACCCCTGTCAGCCGCGAGAAAGAGTGTCATCTACCCACACGGGATGCTGGCAACTGGCGCCAAGCTCCAGCACGAGGTCCGGCAGATTCGAATCTGACTCTCTGCAGCCTGTTACATTCGTTACAAAGGTGTGCCCCCTCCTCTCAGACCTGGGAAACTGAGCAAGCCCTTTGGAGACTGGCCAGGTCTCCAAGACTACTCCTGTTCCCAAGCTCAAGGGAAGAGAAACAACGCCCATGTACTCTCTCTTATCAGGTCTAGTCTACTGTGAGAGCAAAACATCTTGGTTCTCTGGTGCAAAAACACAGCTTGGAAAAATACAGAACTATTCTCAACTGCAATGTCTAACTCCACGTTAAAGGCAATGGGCAGCTAACCTAAATATCAAATGCAATGTCATGTTAAAGGCAATAGGCAGCTAACCTAAATATCAAATGCAATGTCTAGTGTCATGTCAAAGCCAATAGGCATCTAAGCTGAATACAAAATACAATGTCTTATATCATGTCAAAGCCAAAAGGCAGCGGAGCTGAATACAAAGTGTAATGTATAATATCATGTCAAAGCCAATAGGCAGTTAAGCTGAATACAAAATGTAATATATGATATCATGTCAAAGCCAATAGGCAGAATATCTAATAGCATGTCAAAGTCAATAGGCAGCTAAATTGAATACATCATGTCAAAGTCAATAGGCATGCAATGTCAAAGCCAATAGGCGGCTAGACTGGATACAGCATGTCAAAGCCAATAGGCAGAATACAGAATGTAATGGCTAATGCAATGTCAAAGCCCATAGGCGGCTAAACTGAATACAGAAAGCAATGGCTAATGCCATGTCAAAGCCAATAGGCACAATACAGAATGTAATGACTAATGCAATGTCAAAGCCCATAGGCGGCTAAACTGAACAAAACATACCATGTGCTACTGGTGAACATTGAGCAACTAATATGCGCAGTGGTGAAACACAAAGTCATTGGTCAAAACAAAACTCCATCAAATAGCAGGACACCATTATAATCCCTGAGGTAAGTATTTGGTGGAGTTGGAATAGTAAATTTGACCCTAGTCACTGTCCAGCCCCTACCCTGAGGTAAGTACTTGGTGGAGTTGAAATAGTAATTTTTCCTTTAATCACTGTCCAGCACCTACTCTGACCTAAGTACCCAGTGGAGTTGGAATAGTAATTTTGCCCTGAGGTAAGTACTTGGTGGAGCTGGCCTTTAGTCACTGTCCTGTATCTGCTCTGACGTGAGTACCCAGTGGAGTTGGAATAGTAATTTTGCCCTTTATTCACTGTCCAGCACCTGCCCTGAGGTAAGTGCTTGGTGGAGTTGGAATAGTAATTTTGCCTTTTATGACTGTCCATCACCTGACCTGAGGTAAGTACTTGGTGGAGTTGAATAGTAAATTTGCCCTTTGGTCAATGTCCAGCACCTGCCCTGAGGTAAGTACTTTGTGTAGTTGGAATAGTAAATTTGGCCCTTATCACTGTCCAGCACCTGCCCTGAGGTAAGAACTTGGTGTTGTTAGAATAGTAAATTTGTCCCTAATCACTGTCCAGCACCTACCCTAACGTAAGTATCCGGTGAAGTTGGAATATTAATTTTGCACCTAGACACTGTCCATCACCTGCCCTGAGGTAAGTACTTGGTGAAGTTGGAATAGTAATTTTGCCTTTAATCACTGTCCAGCACCTAACCTGATGTAAGTACCCAGTGGAGATGGAATAGTAATTTTGCCCTTTAGTCACTGTCCTGCACCTGCCCTGACGTGAATACCCAGTGTAGTTGGAATAGTGATTTTGCACTTTATTCACTGTCCAGAACGTGCCCTGAGGTAAGCACTCAGTGGAGTTGGAATAGTAAATTTGCCTATAATCAATGTCCATCACCTACCCTAATGTAAGTACCCAGTGGAGTTGGATTAGTAATTTTTCCCCTAGACACTGTTCAGCACCTGCCCGTAGGAAAGTACTTGTTGGAGTTGGAATAGTAAATTTGGCTCTAATCACTGTCCAGTACCTGACCTGATGTAAGTACTTGGTGGAGTGGAATAGTAATTTTGCCTTTAATGACAGTCCATCACCTGCCCTGAGGTATGTACTTGGTGGAGTTGAAATAGTAATTTTGCCTTTAATCACTGTCCCGCATCTACCGTGACGTAAGTACCCGGTGGAGTTGGAATAGTACATTTCCCCTATTCTCACTGTCCATCACCTACCCTGACGTAAGTACCCAGTGGAGTTGGAATACTAAATTTGCCCTTTAGTTACTGTCCAGCACCTGCCCTGAGATAGGTACTTGGTGGAGTTAGAATAGTAAATTTGGCCCTAATAAGTATCCAGCACCTGCCCTGAGGTCAGTACTTGGTGGAGCTGAATAGTAAATTTGCCCCTAATCACTGTCCAGCACCTACCCTAAAGTTAGTGTCCGGTGGAGTTGGAATAGTAATTTTGCCCCTAGACACTGTCTATCACCTGCCCTGAAGCGAGTACCCAGTGGACTTGGAATAGTAATTTTACCCTTTATTCACTGTCCAGCACTAGCCCTGTGGTAAGTACTCGGTGGAGTTGAAATAGTAAATTTGCCTATAATCACTGTCTAGCACCTACCCTAGCATAAGTACCCAGTAAAGTCGGATTAGTAATTTTCCCCTAGACACTGTCCATCACCTGCCCTGAGGTAAGTACTTAGTGGAGTTGGAATAGTAATTTTGCCTTTAATCACTGTCCAGCGCCTACTCTGACGTAAGTATCTGGTGGAGTTGGAATAGTAAATTTGCCCTTTAGTCACGGTCCTGCATCTGACCTGACGTGAGTACCCAGTGAAGTTGGAAAAGTAATTTTGCCCTTTATTCACTGTCCAGCACCTGTCCTGAGGTAAGTATTTGGTATAGTTGGAATAGTACATTGGACCCTAATCACTGTCCAGCACTTGCCCTGAGGTAAGTACTTGGTGAAGTTGGAATAGTAAATTTGTCCCTAATCACTGTCCATCACCTAACCTAACATAAGTATCCAGTGAAGTTGGAATATAAATTTTGCCCCAGACACTGTCCATCACCTGCCCTGAGGTAAGTGCTTGGTGGAGTTGGAATAGTAATTTTGCCTTTAATCATTGCCCAGCACTTAACCTGACATAAGTATCCGGTGGAGTTGGGATAGTAAATTTGCCCTTTAGTTACTGTCCTGCACCTGCCCTGACGTGAGTACTCAGTGGAGTTGGAATAGTAATTTTGCCCTTTATTCACTGTCCAGCACTTCCCCAGAGTTAAGCACTCGGTGGAGTTGGGATAGTAAATTTGCCTATATCAACTGTCCAGCACCTACCCTAACATAAATACCTGGTGGACTTGGATTAATAATTTTGCCCCTAGACACTGTCTATCACCTGCCCTGAGGTAGGTACTTGGTGGAGGTGGAATAGTAATTTTCTCTTTAATGACTGTCCAGCACCTACCCTGACGTAAGTACCCGGTGGAGTTGGATTAGTAAATTTGCCCTTAAGTCACTGTCCAGCATCTGCCCTGACATAAGTACCCAGTGGAGTTGTAAGAGTAATTTTGCCCTTTACTCACTGTTCAGCACCTGCCCTGAAGTAAGTACTTGGAGGAGTTGGAATAGTAAATTTGGCCCAACTCACTGTCCAGCACCTGCCCTGAGGTTAGTACTTGGTGGAGTAGGAATAATAATTTTGCCTTCAATCACTGTCCTGCATCTACCCTGACGTAAGTACCCGGTGGAGTTGGAATCGTAAATTTGCCCTTTAGTCACTGTCCAGCATCTGCCCTGAGGTAAGTACCCAGTGGAGTTGAAAGAGTAATTTTGCCCTTTACTCACTGTCCAGCACCTGCCCTGAGGTAAGTACTTGGTGGTGTTGGAAGAGTAAATTTGGCCCTAATCACTGTCCAGCACTTGCCCTAAAGTTAGTATCCGGTGGAGTTGGAATGGTAATTTTCCCCCTAGACACTGTCTGTCACGTGCCCTGAACTGAGTACCCAGTGGACTTGGAATAGTAATTTTACCCTTTATTCACTGTCCAGCACTTGCTCTGAGGTAAGTACTCGGTGGAATTGAAATAGTAAATGTGCCTATAATCACTGTCTAGCACCTACTCTGATGTAAGTACCCGGTGGAGTTGGAATAGTAAATTTGCCCTTTAGTCACTGCCCTGCATCTGCCCTGAGTGAGCACCCAGTGGAGTTGGAATAGTAATTTTGCCCTTTATTCACAGTCCAGCAAATGCCCTGAGGTAAGTATTTGGTGTAGTTGGAATAGTACATTGGACCCTAATCACTGTCCATCACCTGCCCTGAGGTAAGTACTTGGTGAAGTTGGAATAGTAAATTTGTCCCTAATCACTGTCCAGCACCTACCTAACGTAAGTATCCAGTGAAGTTGGAATATTAATTTTGCCCCAGACACTGTACATCACCTGCCCTGAGGTAAGTACTTGATGGAGTTGGAATAGTAATTTTGACTTTAATCATTGTCCAGCACCTACCCTGACGTAAGTACCTAGTGGAGTTGGAATAATAATTTTCCTTCTAGTCACTGTCCATCACCTGCCCTGAGGTATGTACTTGGTGGTGTTGGAATGGTAAATTTGCTTTTAATCACTGTACAGCACCTGCCATGAGGTAAGTACTTGGTGGAGTTGGAATAGTAACGTAGACTTTAATCACTGTCCAGCACCTACCCTGGCGTAAGTACCCAGTGGAGTTGGAATAGTAAATTTGCCCTTTACTCACTGTCCAGCGCCTGCCCTGAGGTAAGTACCAGTTGGAGTTCCAATAGTAAATTTGCCCTTGTATGTTCTGTCCACACCTGCCCTGTGGTAAGTTGTTCAGCTATGTATACATTAGAGTTACCATTGAAATTGTTTTTTTTTAATATTACAGTTAGTTTATTTTTTTTGGTGAGCTCCTTAATTTTCAAGATGTTGTTTTTGAATTTTTTTATGTCCTCCTATGGTTATTTTCTTATTTGGTTCTTGCATACTGTCCCCCACCTGCTCTGAGGTAAGAACCCAGTGGTCTTACACTAGTATTTCTGTCCCATGGTCACTGTTTCATGCTTGCTCTCAGCATGTAACTCAGTTGAGTTACATTTGTTATTCTGCCTCATGGTTGTTAACCTGCACCTGCCCCGAGGTAAGTATTCAGTGAAGTAGAAATAGTAATTTTGGCTCCTAGTTGCTATCTTGCAGCTACTCTGAGGTAAGTATGCAGAGGAGGTAGAATTGTAATTTTTCCTCTGGTTACTGTGCAGCACCTGTCCTGTGGAAAGTACTCAGTGGAGTTAGAATAGTAATTCCTTTCCCTTCTCCAGCACCTGCCCTTTGGTAAGTACCTAATGGGGTCACAATACTTATTTTGCCATCTGACTACTGTCCAGCACTTGCCCTCACAAATGTACCTAGTGGAGTTAGAATACAATTTTTTCTCCTAGTTCCTGTTCTGCATCTTAGAAAAATAATTTTATCAGATGATCACTGTCCAGAAGTTGCCCTCAGTTTTGTGTACATTAGACATTACATTCAATTTTTTCTTTTTGGAGATTACACTTACTTTTCATTTTTTGGGGGGCATATGGTCTTTAATTGATCAAGATGCTGTTTTTCAAACTCTTGATGTCATTCTGTGTTTTTTTTTTATTTGGAATCTATAAAAATAAACAGAAAACAGTGTAGTAATTTTTTTCTTCATTTTCTATTTATTGTTTGGTTGCTGTGCACTATCCACTCTAAGGTATGTATCCAGTAGAATTTAAATTTTAATTTTACCTCCTGATTACTGTCCAGTACTTTGTATGAGGTAAGCACCTAGTGGAGTTTAAAGACGAATGTTATCCTTGGTTGCTATCCTGCACACGCACTAAGTTAAATATTCAGCAGAGTATCAGTAGTAATCCACCCCCGTTGCTATCCGGCACATGCTCTGAGGTAACTACCCAGTGGAATTAGAGTAGTAATATTTCCCCCAGTTGGTACCTTGTACCTGTTTCAGGTATGTACCCAGCATAATATAAAAACTTTTTTTCTCTGGTTTCTCTCTAGCACCTGCCTTGAGGTAAGTAGTAAGTAGACTGTGAATTTTATTTAGTAGGTGAAGTAAATGTATTTTATTTGTCTACAAATGAATGTAATCCCATTGCAATTCTAATACTAATCTTCATATATTCATTTTTAACACGTTTTTCAATGTTATATTCAAACTTTTTAAGAAATCATTTACCTTTTATTCTTAAGATGTTCTATTTTTTATTGTTAACGCTCTTCAAATAGATCTTTAAAGAGATAAAGGGCCCTCATTATGACAGTGGCAGTAAAACACGCCTACCACCACGGCGACGGCCGCCAAAAGACCGTCGCCATGGCTACCAGCCGACTGCCATATTATGAATGTAGCCGGAATTCCAGCCAGAAGGATGGCAGAATTCCGGCTACGGTCATGGTGGCGGACAGCGGTAAGGTAGCGCTGCTGCCAGTAGCAGTGCCATGCCAGTAGACCGCCGCAGACCGTATCATGACCCATGATATGGCCTGGCGATGTTCCGCTGGCAGAAGCGCCCTGTCCCGTCTACTGCCGGATGACCCCCTGAAATCAGGTAAGTCGGGTGCTCTGACAGGGGAGGTGTGTGTGTGTATGTTCGTGTCAGAGTCCGATTCCTCGGGATTTGTGTGTTGGTTCTTTTATAACCTACTACGAAATAATCCTAATGCAAATGTTATTTAAAAGGGAAAAAAAAACAGTAGGTCAACATGAAATGGCGAATTTCCAAATACAAAGAGAACAATTACCAAGACATTAATAGTTATTCATTGTTTATTTCTTCAAAGTAATTATGGATGAATAGTGTTCAATAATAAAGAAATGTTTTCTTTCCTTTTACTGATTCTTATTTTCCATCAAAATTATCATTAAATATTCCTTATGCACACATAGAATATAATTAATAGCCTTTGTAACACTAATTGCAAATGTAAAGACCTAATTTCTTAATATACTCAGATAAATGTAATTATTAATCTTTTTTAACCCAAGCGCGAGTATTCAACAAGTCTTTTCCGACAATATTCTGTGAATTCTAATTAACCTCTTTAATCTATAGGCACGTGTGTAACAAGGTTTTTACAAGAACATTTTAGGGGTTGAACAATAAGCCTTTGACAACCGGTGCGCGCGTGCGAAATTGCTCTCTGAATACACACAGCAAAATCAATAATGAAATCTCCAAGAAACTTGCGCGCGCGTGTGGAAAGGTTTCTCTAAACACACATAACAAAATCAATAATAAATTCTTCAAGAAACTTATGTGCGCATATAAAATGTTTCCCTAGGCACACACAGTAAAATCAATAATGAACTCTTCAAGAAACTTGTGCGCGCGTATGGTTCTTTCATTCGTTCGTGTTAAATAAATAACCGCATCAAAGTTCTTTCTAAAGCATCTTTAAAGTCTTGAGAAATTGACGCGCTGCCTTAAACAAAGTATCGTTTTCAGTTCAAGATCGGCATGTGAATGCAATTACCAACCAATTATCCAAACTCCAGGGAATACTGAACCGGCAATGAAATAACACAGATGTCCTCTTTTAAATAAACAACGATGCTAAGGATCTTGAGAGGAAACTCTCACCGCAGCGAGTCCGTCCACTCGCTTTCTTCGGAGGCCCACTGTTACACACCGGCAAACTGGAAAGACGCAGACAGCTCACAAGACTCCACCTCGGGCAAGGTTCCAAAATAGTAAGCACTGGAACCTGGGTGCGGTTGATTTTTATATGAGCCACACCCTCAATTATGGCTTCTTCCTAAAGGGTGCTGGGACTTGTAGTCTCATTATTGAAGAACATCATGAATTTACACAAATAAGCCACCACCGAGCACTCTTGTTAAAATAGTGCATTTTACCACATGAGTGATGAGAAGAGTGTAATTTAGCAAAACAAAGTGTATGACAGGGAAGAAATACCCCAAAGTCTGACAGTTTGTGTGTGCATGAATGTGGGTGTGCGTTGTGTGTGGTACGTATGTGCATGTATGGATGTGTGAGTGCGTGTATTGTGTGTTGTGTGAATGTTTTTGTGCTTGTATGTATGTCAGTGTGTGTGGATGTGTGTGTGAATGGATGTGTGCATGCGTGGGTGAATGTGGGTATGAGTGTGTGTATGTGTGTGCATGATGTTGCATGAATGTGCCTGTATGTCGGGGGGTCGGAGTGGGAGGGGGAATGTGGGGAAGGACCCTGAGGAGGGGAGAAGGGTGGGGAAGACCCCTATCAGTGACAGGGAAGTGATTCCCTGTCACTGATAGTGCCTACCACCATGGTTTTCATAGTGGTAAGGAAGCCACAAAAACCATAGCGGTAGGCGGGGCCATAATCCCGCGGGTGGGACAGTGACAGCCGCTGGGCTGGAGACTGTAGTTTCCAGCCCGGTGGCTGTTACCGCCCTGGCGGACGGAGTGGTACATTGACGGTTTGGCTTGAGCCAAACCGCCAGTGTCATAGTTTGGGGAAAGGTACCGCCAGCCTGTTGGTAGTACTTTTCTCCAAAATACCACCATCCACCAGGGTCGTAATGAGGCCCAAAATGTAATTTATTTCTTTGATTTCTTTTTTTTTCGCTGTTATTTTTTAATTTATAAACAATATATAAATATATATTTTTAAGATATTTGACCTTTTTTAGTCAATAGATGGTGCTGTTATCCACAATATCAATCTGTCTCTTTCCGTACTGCTACACAGTCTTCACTGTAAGGTGTTCTGTGTGACACTGAACACAAAATGGTGGACGGCTCTATATATATATGTTTTTAAGGGTAATATTGTAATTTAAGACAAAATGTGTTTTGGGCATCTATTTGTGTTCTAAATCTATCTCTGACTGAACTCATATTTATTTTTTAAGTTTAGTATGTGTGCACTTTTGATATGCTTTCCTTGTTGACGTTGTTTGGTGAAGGAAAGAAATACTTCCCTGGTGGTGTAGAAAGTGTTGTAGGTCTAAGTTGTCATGCACTATCGCATGGGTACTCGCAAACATTTTCATGGGGGCCGCAGAGTTTGGTCTTTGATGTGACGGAGGGTAGCACTGAGGGACGAGGGTGGCAGTCGGTGTTGGCAGTAAAGTGGGTGTTAGATATACTTCTAGTGTCTGAATAGCACAACATGAAACCATAAACTTGGGAATAATCACGGTTTCTCCACTTAACCAAACTGTGTGATCCTAAGCAAATGTTTTATTTCACTTTCCCTTCTTTTTGTTCATTATCACATATGAGGACCTCCCATGCCTTCAGGAAGTGCGCTGCACAAAACCTTTTTGTGTTTGATTTAATAAACTCTAATGTTTTTGTATAATTGAAACCTAGGCCACCCAAAGAGTGCACATAGCTGACTTGTCTCTTAGCTCACCAAAGGAATTGTTGTCGGGGTGGGGGCTGGGGGAGTGAATGTTTCTAAATTCAGGTTAGAAAACTATCACTTTGAAAAAATATATTTCTTCAATGCACTGATATGATCTGGTGTACTAAGGTGACGTTTCTGCATGTTAATGAAATACACTTTTTGAATTTTGAGCAGACTTGATCATGCTTTTACATTTTTGCTTCAAATATGTCTTTAAAAATGAAGGTGTTTCTGATGTTACATTGTACAGAACCCCTCTGTTATCTATTTTCTTTACATTCAACTCACCTTAAATAAATGTTTGCCTGTTTAGTTACATGTTTTCAATGTTAGTACTGAGTCTAGTTAAGAGCAGCCCAGTGCCGCTGGGCCGCATGTAAAGGTCAGGAGGGCCACTTGCGGCCGCCGGGCCGTACTATGAGTATCACTGCACTATCTATTTTGTTTTTGTTGTCCGTTTTATTTCACTGTTTGAAAATGTTTTATTTAAAAATTGTATTTACTAAAGTTGTTTTCAATTTGTGCTAGTTTTTGATTTTTTTTTAACTAATTATTTTATTTTATTTTTTTGCTGTTTTTTGTAGTTATTAATGTAGAGTTTTTGGTATGCGTGGCAATTGTTTTCGTTGTTCAGGTGTATTCTTTTTTAATAGTATTTTTTGTTGTTTAGATGTGGTTGTTGAAAAAGTCCTTGTTTAGGCTTTTTCGTTGTATGACAGTAGTCGTTTAGGCTGTACTTGTTTAGGACCTAGTTGTTCCTTCACATGTTCCCACTGTTGGCTGTTTCTACTAATGATATGTGAATAAAATACACCTGGGCTTCTTGCCAAGCGGAGATGCATAGTGTTATTAAAATTGTTTGAAGACTAAGTGGAAAGGGATCATAATGAAAGAAAAACCAAGATGCGTGCAAGGTCGTTCCCAAGTTATTTTTACACTTTAACGTAATCAATATACACAGCAACTGAACCAAAAGACACGTACCTATCAAAAGGCAGTTTTTCCGTTTCATTCTATTTGCATAAATGAATGCAGGCACAAAAACATATTGTTTGCTCTCTCCGTATTTACAGGTAAAAAAACAGCAAAAAACCTTACTGAGAGCCTTAATTAATAACTTGTTGAGGCTTCCTCTGCGAATCAATTCAGTGTGCTAATTAGCTTTTAAAAGCTTAGACAGCCCTGTTCCAATGATAGGAACATGGCTGGCGCCTTTGCCTGAAATGACAATCAAGCACTAGTGAAGCGCAATATTTCTTCAAAATATAATTAGATTTTAAAGTGTTAGGAAAAATGTGCACCTTACAAAAATGTTGTATAAATGTCCTGCCACCAAGAAGATTATAATATATTTCGTATTATTTTGAATAATTAATGACACTACAGTCAATCGGGTTAATAGGCATCTTGTTTTTGTACGCCCAGCACATCTACATTTGAGAAAGTAACATTTCTTTCACGTCTGTTTTTAAAAGTAGTGCCATTCAGGGGTTTCTGCCACAAAAGCACAGGCATCGCTTTCTTGTCTGCCTTTTAAAGAAACATTGTATGTCCATGCACATCCCAACAAGTGTGACTTGTGACACAAATCGTTCATATAACGTATTGCATTATTTGAATGGGTAAAAATGTTTCTTCTTTTACATAACAGTAAATTTGGAAATGCAGGCCTCGCAAGGTTAATATCAGAAACAAGTACTGAAAAGCAAAATGTCTGTGAGTTCAAATTAAGCACATTTGATTCCTACCTACTTCTTCTATCTCTTACACTACTGAGAACTCTGATCTTCTTGGTGGAGGAGATCTAGAGCTTGAATGTGAGTTTGGTGGAGGGTTAGTTCATCACAAACCTGACGGATATCCCGTCTTACATATCACAAGTTCATTATATCCAATGGCACCTGTTGGCAAAACTGGAATGGAAGTGTACCGTATAATCACCAGTGACTGAGTTTAATTTAAGCATTCCACCCATAACGTTTTTATTTTTCTAACTGAGATACTGCTAAATACAACCTGTAGGCCAAGAGGTTTGTCCACTGCTTAGTCCCTTACCTAGTGAGGCTTTTCCACCCACAATGCCAAGCCTTTTTGATATTTGGGAGACTTTACGCTTCGGTCTTTGGGAGAAATTGGGTTATTGGTTGACTGGGTTGTGAGCCCTGGTCAAGCAACAGCCACAATCCCTTGCAGAGTGAGCCACAAAAAGTCACCAATTTATCTTGTGCTTAACCATGGGTAGCTTGGAACAACAAACAGTCAGGCTAAACTTGGAGGCAATGTGTTAAGTATTTATGCAGTACACAAACAGCAATACAGTGAAAATGCAAAAGAATAAGAATCCCAAACCAATTTAGAAAAATAAAGCAAAGTTTAATCAGTTATGTGACACCAAAACCATCCAAATACAATTAGTAGAACCGGAGTCACAAACCTCTGAAGTTTAAGGTTACAAATACCAAGCGCTCAATTTCGCCCACCTCGTCACATTTAGCACCACAACCAAGGGTCCATACACATAATCAGATACAGTAAGAAAACATATTGACTCCGTTCCCCTCAGGAATAATGCAGGGACAACACGAATAGATGAAAGTGAGTGTAATGATATAAATACAGTAAACATACAAAAATTAAATCTAAAATTATATACATATGTACAGTTCAAGGGACACTTCCCAGTCCTCAATGTGCATGGGCCACAGGGCCACATGACAAAGTCCAAGGCCCCACTTGTCTCCTGCTCCAACACGGAGAGAACACTGCAGGGGTATCAGTTGGAAAATAGGCAGGCACCTCAGGGGGATGGGGAACGGGGGGGCACATCAGCCGGCAGATGGAACAACACCACTGGTTCTGGAGGGGGCACGTGGCCTGTGCTTGGTCCTGGGGAGTGCAAGGCCACAGTCTTTCAGGTGAGTGATTTGCCCACATGCTCTGGAGGGGGCATCGTGCTGTGTGCTTCTGATCCTGGGGAGGATGGGGTGAGTGGATGTCATACCCACTGGTTCTGAAGGGGGCATTGTGCCCTGTGCTTCAGATCCTGGGGAGGATGAGGTGAGTGGGTTTCATACCCACTGGTTCTGGAGGGGGCATTGTGCCGTGTGCTTCTGATCCTGGGGGAGGATGGGGTGAGTGGGTGTCATGCCTTGTGCTTCAGATCCTGGGGAGGATGGGGTGAGTGGGTGTCATACCCACTGGTTCTGAAGGGGGCATCGTGGCATGTGCTTCTGATCCTGGGGAGGATGGGGTGAGTTGGTGTCATAGGCACTTGTTCTGGAGGGCGCATCATGCCCTGTGCTTCAGATCCTGGGGAGGATGGGGTGAGTGGGTGTCATAGGCACTGGTTCTGGAGGGCGCATCATGCCCTGTGCTTCAGATCCTGGGGAGGATGGGGTGAGTGGGTGTCATACCCACTGGTTCTGAAGGGGGCATCGTGGCATGTGCTTCTGATCCTGGGGAGGATGGGGTGAGTGGGTGTCATAGGCACTGGTTCTGGAGGGCGCATCATGCCCTGTGCTTCAGATCCTGGGGAGGATGGGGTGAATGGGTGTCATAGGCACTGGTTCTGGAGGGCGCATCATGCCCTGTGCTTCAGATCCTGGGGAGGATGGGGTGAGTGGGTGTCATACCCACATGCTCTGGAGGGGTCATCGTGTCCTGTGCTTCAGATCCTGGGGAGTGCAAGGTCACAGTCTCTCAGCTGGGTGTCATACCCACAGGTTTTGCAGGGGGCAGGCTGCACAACAGCCCCGGGAGGCAGGTCTATAGACCGTCCGGCGGCAGTGACTGCTGCTCAGTGGTGGCAGTGGTGCTGCTGCTGGTGGTGCTGCTGCTGGTCGTGGTTGTGGGGGAAACCTCCTGCCCATCCCCTGCAGCCTTGGACGGCTGCCCACTGATTGTGGTGGTGGTGGTGCTGCTGCTGGTGGTTGTGGGGGGAAGCTCCTGCCCATCCCCTGCAGCCTCGGAAGGCTGCACAATCATGGTTGTTGTTGGGGGCTACGACTAAGTCCCAGCACCAGGCCCCTTGTCCTTCCTGCCTGCTGGTGCAGGCCTCCTGCCTTTCCTGGAAGAAGCTGGGGATGGCTCCTTGCTCTTCTTGGCAGCACTTGGGGCAGACTCCTTGCCCTTCCTGGCAGCAGCTGGGGATGGCACCTTGCCCTTCAGGGCAGCAGCTCAGGAGGGCTCCTTGCCCTTCCAGGCAGCACTTGGGGCAGGCACCCTTTCCATGAGGCTGCCTGGCACCCTGGATCCTTTACCACCACAAGTGGGTGTGGACACTACTGGGCCCATGAACTGGGTGGCTGAGGTGCTTGCCTGGGTTATAACCACCCTGGCCAGATGTGAAGGATGGGGGAGGGGTAGAGAAGAGGTTAATGTTGGAGAGGAAAAGCTGCTTAGGGTCATTAGGGTCAGAAGAGGGAGAAGGGTTGGGAGTGGAGGAAGAGAGAGTTGTTGTGGGAGGTGTCTGTCTGCTGTGTTTGGGTGCAGGTGCATGGGTTGGATGCTGTTGTGAGGTGAATGGCTGTTGAGTTTCTGAGTGCTTGTGTTTGTGTACCTTGAGGGGGCAGACAAAGTGGGACAGGACACAGGGGATGTGTGCATGGCCGTTGTGGTGGTGTCTGCCAGTGAGGTGTGTGCTGGTGGTAGTGGATGATGATGTGGTGCATGCAGGTGTGAGTGTAGACGCAACTGGGAGGGAGGTGGAGGTTAAGGAGGAGGGGACACAGTGGAGGCAGTTGATGTTGGTATGTCTGCATCTGTCGCGCTGCGTACTGCAGCGCGAGCCGAACATTCGGCTCGGGCCGCACAACGCGTCTACAGGACGCGGCGCGCCCCCAGTCTGCTGTGTACCTTGCGAGGCCCCAGATTGGGGATGGGGCCTCGCTCTGTTTATGTGCACCGCGTTTTTCATGCCCCCTGACCCCTCTTACCTGTTTTTTCCTTTTCTGTTCTTTTCTTCTTTTTCTGGGACATCTGGTTGTACCTTCCTTTATGTTTTTTCCCCTTTCCCATGTTACCTTTTTCTTCCCAGCATTCCTTGTTCCCTGTTCTCTATGGTTCCTAGTCTATTCTATTCTATGTACTTTTCCCTATCTAAGATGGTGTCCTTTAACTTCCTGTTGGTCATTTCCTGTTAAGTGGTATTTAAGGGATGTGTTTTCTTTCTTTCCTTGCGCTGCAACACTTTCTGTTTTGATGGTGTCTTCGCTCCTGATTCTTAGCCTATCGGTTCTGGATCTCGTCAATTCTGTGTATTACTTATATTTTGCCTCTGTTGATTCCTGTTCTTTTGTTCCTGTTTCAGGAATCTATCTGTTTGGAGGTTTTTTCCCCTTTTCAGGGTTTTTTTCCCTCTGGCGCTATTTCTGAAGGGCACGTCTGTTCTTGGCGTTTCCATTGCCTACAGCACCATGGCTACCAGAAAGAGTCGCCCCTTTCTGGGCCAAAGCCGAACATTCAAGACCCACGCCACTCGATCTGCGGATTCCAGGCGTAAGCAGCACGTGAGTCGTGACAGATTGCAGCGCCAAATTCTCCCGACGTCCTCTAACACCATGGATGATACGGTGGCGGCTGCTGCAGATCCTGATCAATCTCTTCTGACAACTATTCAGCAACAAGCTCAGGAATTGCAACAACTACGCAATGAAAATGCTGCGTTACGACAGGCTTTGGCTTTCCGCAGTGGCGATGTTCCGACTATCTCCGCCTCTACTCCTAGTTTCTCCGGTGAACCAACTAAACTACGTGAATTCCTTGATGCATTAACGGTGTATTTCGCCTTCCGACCTACCCAATTCTCCCATGACAGGACAAAGGTGGGTTATCTTATCAGTGCATTATCCGGTCCTGCCTTAGCCTGGGCAACCCCGATGGTATCATCCAACGACCCGGTATTGTCGGACTATTCCTCCTTCGTGAATCGCTTCAAACAAATGTTTAGTCGTCCAAGATTGGAGGCCTCTGTGGAAGAAGCCTTATGTGACATCCAACAAGGCTCACAAGATGTCCTTCAATATATTACGTGTTTTCGTCAGCTAGCGGCAGAGACCACCTGGGTGGAACGTACTCTGGTGACTTTGTTTCGCAGAGGACTTAAAGAAGAAATAAAAGATGAGTTAGTACACTCCACCAGAGTTGAAGATCTTCGTGGTCTGATGGATCAAGCACTTTCCATCGAGTACCGTCTTCAAGAACGACGATTGGAAAAGAGAAAGAATAGAGGATCTTCCCAGCCAAGCACCTCACGGGTTTATCTGCATCGTTCTGAGGAACCTCACCCTCCTGCTAGAGACATAGAGGGAGAACCCATGCAAGTGGATACTACTCGAGGCCCGCTCTCCGTTAGCGAGCGGGAAGACAGACGTAAGAAAGGATTGTGTCTGTACTGTGGTGCTGCTGGCCACATGCTTCGTACCTGCCCTGTACGTCCTCAAAGGCCATCGGGAAACGCCACTTCCCGTCCTCTGTAAGAAGGGAGGGGACGGGATCATCGGCTGTACCTTCCATCAGTTCATTTAAGGACAATACCACGTCCTTGTTCATGTTACCTGTCATGTTACAGCTACCTGACGGCCGTCAAGAAGGAACTATGGCCTTACTAGATTGTGGTGCTAGTGGTATTTACATGGATAAGACTTGGGCCACTACTCAACAAATTCCAACACAACCCAAAGGAATTCCAGAACAAGTTCACACAGTGGATGGATTCTTGATATCCTCTGGTCCAGTCGATACTACTACCCTGTTGTTAAGTTTACAGTTTGGTAACCATCAAGAACACATCTCCTTTGATCTCATATCATCCCCCAACCATACCATCTTTCTAGGAATTCAGTGGTTCATAAGACATAATCCGTATGTGAATTGGGAAACCCTGACTATTTCCTTGTCTTCACAGTTTTGTCATGAGAACTGTTTTGCTTCCGACAAATATTGGTCACCTAAAAGAATGACACCTACTGAAAGTACTACCTGATATTCCATCAATACTGTCCAAGGAGTCCCTGAACACTATTTAGAATTTCAAGATGTGTTCCAAAAACCATCCAGACCTGTGTTACCTCCACATCGAGTTTACAATTGTGCTATTCCCTTGGAACCTGGAACTGTCGTTCCCTTTGGGAGGATGTATTCCCTCACGGAACCCAAAAAGGAAGTTCTCAAGGAGTGTGTGGAAGAGAATTTACAGAGTGGTCTTATTGTTCCATCGTCTTCTCCGGCAGTGGCTCCCCTCTTTTTTGTACCCAAGAAGACAAAGGATCTTCGTCCTTGCCTGGATTTTCGAGGCCTGAATAAGATAACTATAAAGGATCGTTATCCTTTGCCTCTCATCAAGGATATTCTAGAGGCAGTCAGAGGGGCTCAACGTTTTACCAAACTGGATCTACGGGGAGCCTACCACCTTTTACGTATTAAAGAAGGAGACGAGTGGAAAACAGCTTTCAGGACCCCATTTGGTCACTTTGAGTACAAGGTTATGCCTTTTGGTCTCACTAATGCCCCCGCTATCTTCCAAAGATTTATGGACTCTGTGTTTTCTGACCTTTTGAACCAGACAGTTGTAATCTACTTAGACGATATTCTTATTTATTCTAGATGTCCCGAACTCCATTCTTCTCACGTGAAACAAGTCCTTCAAAGACTCCGGGAACATCAACTATCTTGCAAACCAGAAAAGTGTGAGTTTGACAAGACGGAAGTCAAATATCTGGGTTACCATTTAAGTCCCACCGGCATAGCTATGGACCAAGAAAAGGTACAAGCCATCCTAGATTGGCCTTCTCCTTCTTCTATTAAGGAAACACAATGTTTTCTAGGATTAGCAAACTTTTATCGGAAGTTTATCTTAGACTTTGCGAAACAAACCAACCACATAACCCACACTTTAAAGAAGGAAAATTTAACGAAAGGTTTTGTCTGGACTAAGGCGGCTGAAACAGCTTTTCAAGATTTAAAGAAGGCTTTCACTCAATCCCCCATCTTGAGACACCCAGATACCAACAAACAATTTATTGTAGTTACCGATGCTTCCGAAAGAGCCATCGGAGCTGTCTTACTCCAACAACAAGAAGATGATGGTCTTGAACATCCTGTTTTCTATTTGTCCCATGTACTCTCTACATCGGAAAAACATTACTCAGTGCTAGAAAGGGAGTTATTAGCTCTGAAAACAGCCTGCCTAGAATGGAGACAGTTTCTTATGGGTTCCAAGGAGCCTTTTGAGGTGAGAACAGACCATCGTAATCTACAATGTTTACGTAATTTTGTATGCCAGAATAGTCGCCAGGCTCGTTGGGCCTTTTTCTTCAGTCAGTATGATTTTTACATCAGCTATATTCCTGGATCCCAAAACATTCTGGCTGATGCTCTGTCTCGCCTTTATCCAGATTGTACTCCTACCCCATCTCAGTATCTACTTGAACCTAGTAAGATCATCGGAGTAGCCCAGTCTTTCCTGGATGAGGTACAACTGGAATACTCCAGCCTGTCTGACCAAGAAGTAGAGAAACTAAAACCCCTTATATGTAAAAAGCAATGTTATTATTATTATCAGAATCTGTTGTTCCTTCCTACTAACAGAGTTAGAGAAAAGGCATTACAAATGTGCCATGATTCGCCGGTTGCTGGTCATAGAGGCATCAAGGCCACACAAGAACTTCTCTCGCGATTTTTCTGGTGGCCTACCTGGAAATCGGATGTTGAAAGATACGTTCAGGCTTGTCCCATTTGTGCCCAAGTTAAGATTCCCCGTACCAGACCTGCAGGATTGCTACAGCCATTGCCTGTTCCACCAGCTCCCTGCCACACCATTTCTACTGACTTCATGTGTTCGCTCCCTCCATCAGCAGGAAACAGGGTTATCATGGTCACTGTTGATTCCTTTACTAAGATGGCTCACTTTACTGCCCTGAAAAGATTACCTACGTCCCAAGAACTAAGCCAGATATTTATCTATCATATTTTCCGTCTCCATGGACTTCCACATACCATTGTCTCTGACAGAGGACCTCAGTACATTTCCCGGTTTTGGAAATATTTTTGTAGGACACTAAATATCAATATAGCACTGTCATCGGGTTTCCATCCTCAGACCAATGGACAGACCGAGCGTCTGAACCACGGATTAGAGCAATACCTTCGTTGTTTTTGTAATTCTACACAGAGCAACTGGAACACTTATCTCCCTATTGCTGAATTCTCCTACAATAATACTGTCCATAGTGCCTCCAAGGTCACTCCTTTTTTCTGTTCTTATGGCTATCATCCTACTTCTTTTCCTACTTCTCCTCAGTCTACCTCTCCTCTACCTGCGGTTACTTCCCTTTCCAGACGACTTCTACAAATCCATAGACTAATTCGATCCAATTTGTTGAACACCAAGAGATATATGAAGAAAATAGCAGACAAGAAACGTAGGAACATTCCAGACTATCACCTTCAGGATAAAGTCTGGCTTTCATCCAAATTCTTGCCCTTACGCCTTTCTCAGAATAAGTTCACACCCCGCTACTACGGGCCTTTCCGTATCCTTCAGCTGATTAATCCTGTCACTGTCCGTCTTCACTTGCCTCGTACATGGAAAATTCATCCGGTCTTTCATGTTTCCCAGCTCAAACCTTATGTACCTGACCCTTACTCTCGTCAGTTTCCTTGTCCTCCTCCTGTATTAGTGGATGATGTACCTGAATATGAGGTACAAGAAATTTGTGACTCTCGTATTTTTCACAAACGTCTTCAGTATCTGATTCATTGGAAGGGTTATCCTCTCAGTGAATGCTCTTGGGAAGATGCATCTTCTGTTCACGCACCTCTTCTGATTCGTCGTTTTCACCGCTTATTTCCACACAAACCTGGGCCTTCGGGGGGGGGACCTACTGTCGCGCTGCATACTGCAGCGCGAGCCGAACATTCGGGTCGGGCCGCACAATGCGTCTACAGGACACGGCGCGCCCACAGTCTGCTGTGTACCTTGCGAGGCCCCAGATTGGGCATGGGGCCTCGCTCTGTTTATGTGCACCGCGTTTTTCATGCCCCCTGACCCCTCTTACCTGTTTTTTCCTTTTCTGTTCTTTTCTTCTTTTTCTGGGACATCTGGTTGTACCTTCCTTTATGTTTTTTCCCCTTTCCCATGTTACCTTTTTCTTCCCAGCATTCCTTGTTCCCTGTTCTCTATGGTTCCTAGTCTATTCTATTCTATGTACTTTTCCCTATCTAAGATGGTGTCCTTTAACTTCCTGTTGGTCGTTTCCTGTTTAGTGGTATTTAAGGGATGTGTTTTCTTCCTTTCCTTGCGCTGCAACACTTTCTGTTTTGATGGTGTCTTCGCTCCTCATTCTTAGCCTATCGGTTCTGGATCTCGTCAATTCTGTGTATTACTTATATTTTGCCTCTGTTGATTCCTGTTCTTTTGTTCCTGTTTCAGGAATCTATCTGTTTGGAGGTTTTTTCCCCTTTTCAGGGTTTTTTTCCCTCTGGCGCTATTTCTGAAGGGCACGGTCTGTTCTTGGCGTTTCCATTGCCTACAGCACCGTGGCTACCAGAAAGAGTCACCCCTTTCTGGGCCAAAGCTGAACATTCAAGACCCACGCCACTCGATCTGCGGATTCCAGGCATAAGCAGCACGTGAGTCGTGACAGCAACTGGATGGTGTTTGTGTGAGTGCCTGTCGGATGATGTGTGGTGCTTGTGTTCGCCTGTGCCACTCTTGTGTGTTGTTCTGTGTGCATGCTCGTCTGCCTGTGTGCTTGGGATAGGTTGGGGTTGAGAGGAATGGGACTGGGAAAAGGAAGTTGGAGGGGGAGGTTAGAAACAGGGAAAATGGCTGCCATTAGCAAAGAGGTCAGAGCCTGGATGGATCTCTGTTGGGCCGCAAAGCCAGTGTGAATGTCCTCCAGAAATGCATTTGTCTGTTGCATGTGGGCTTCCAGCCTCTGGATGGCATTCACAACGGTCGACTGCTCAACAGAGATGGATTGCAGGAGGTCAATAACCTCCTCACTCAGGGCAACAGGGCTAACTGGGGCTGGGCCTGAGGTGCCTGGGGTGAAGGAGATGCCCAGAATCCTGGGTGAGCGGGCACGACCAACTTGATGAGGGGCTGCTGGGAGGGCAGTGCTGGTCCAGGGGGTGGCGGCTGTACCTGTAGCTGGGGTGGTCACTAAGGTGTCCGCCACCACCCGGGAGCTTCCATCGGAGGAGGTATCTGTGTTCGAGCTGTCCCCTCCAGTCTCCACCATTGTGCTCCCCTCGCCCTCCGTCCCACTGGTGCCCTCGGCGTCGGTGGTCTCTGCCTCCTGGGTCCTGTGGGATGCAGCTCCCTCCGTCATCGGTGCCTCTACTCCTCTGCTAGAAGATGCTAATGCACATAAGGACAGGACGACAAAACAAAAGGGGGAGAGACACCATCACCGTTGGCGTACATACCACCCTCACACACAGGGAACAGGCCTATGCCCTATGCAATGCACTACCAGTAACAATGCTAGCCAGCAGGGCATGGGGAGGGACACATACTACCAAATGCAGCATACCTGGGACCCACACAGCCCTGCCCAGTAGTGGATGCTTACAAGCGAGGTAGGAGGAATATCACATCAGAACCCTGCCCAACATGGGCCCTACTCTGCAATGGCAATGACAGACACCTATACACCACCCGGATACCACCCCACCAAGCGCAAGTTGTAGTGATGGGCACTGTACTCACCCACATGAGGCTGCTGTGATGCCCTCAAGTGCCCATCCAGCTCCGGATAGGCCACCACCAGTATGTGGGCCATCGGGGGGGTCAGGGTTCGATGGGCACCCCTTCTTCGTTTGGAGGCCATCCCCAGCTGGGCCTCCGCGGTCTTCCTCCCACCGTTTCTGACAGTGGGTACTCCGCCTCCCGTAGACCCACAGGGTCCACACTTCCTTGGCAATGGCATGCCATATACCCTTCTTTTGATGGACACTGACCTACAGAGAGATACACACAGGGAAAGGTATTAGTCAGACCATCCTGTTACACTTAGGGTCCACCATACCCCTTCACATCGCCATTTGCACACACAGGGCCCAGCACACAAGCTGCATGCCGCTAAGGGGACATCCACCAACCCCCCCTATGTGAGGCCTTCACACATACCACTCCAGGCATTCCTGCCCCATGCAGCGTGCTCACAGTGTACTCACCTGTTGGTCTGGAGGCCCATATAGCAGTCCAAACTGGGGTAGGACCCCATCCACCAGTCTCTCCAACTCTGCTGAGGTGAAGGCAGAGGCCCTTTCCCCAGTCACACGTGCCATGGCAGGTTCCAGACACATGTCACAGCAGCACATGCAGTGTAGGTCCTCTCCTGTTGAAGGTCAGGTAGCAAGTGAGTGAACAGATAGAAAATGGCGGTGACGTCCTCAGCGGTGCATACCGTCACCGCCAGCGTACATCACTATTGGCCACTGTACCCTGTAGGGGCCAATATTATCCAATGAGGCTATGCACTGCGGTTCCCGACCGCCTCCCGCAATGGCGCACAACATCAGAGGAATTACCTCACTTCCACCTGTCCCTCCACACAGCATAGGCAGCCGGCATTTCAGCAGGGGGCAGGCCCTGGATTATAACTGCATCGCAGTTGACAATTGGACATACAGGACAAATGCCACTTATACATTTCAAATTAACATCATGCATTGTACTGTTGTGGCTACAATGTTCAGTTTGTGACCAGCTCCTCACTCTTTTGTCCCATAGATTGCTACCGCTGTAGATGAATAGGAGATGGAGACATACCCCTGTGCACAGATCCCGGGTGGACTTGACAACAATGGAGAACAGGCACATTATCCACACCTACAGACTTGACAGGGCCACAATCACGGAGCTGTGTGCCCAACTGGAACCTGACCTGATATCTGCTATCCGTCACCCCACTGGGAGCCCCCCTCTTGTGCAAGTTCTATCAGTGCTCCATTTCCTGGCAACTGGTTCTTTCCAAGTGACAGTGGGCTTGGCAGCAGGAATGTCACAGCCAATGTTCTCAATAGTGCTGACCAGAGTATTGTCTGCCCTGATTAAACACATGTGCATCTACATTGTTTCCCCCCAGGTGGAGGATTTGGCCACAGTGAAAGCTGACTTCTATGCAATGGGACATATCCCCAACATAATTGGGGCAATTGATGGAACACATATTGCATTTGCCCCCCCCCCGGCAAAATGAACAGGTATTCAGAAATCGAAAACATTTTCATTCCATGAATGTCCAGATGGTGTGCCTGGCGGACCAGTACATCTCCCATGTCAATGCTAAGTATCCTGGGTCTGCACATGATGCCTTTATCCTGAGGAATAGCAGCATCCCAAATGTGATGGCCCAACTACAGAGGCACAGGGTGTGGCTAATAGGTGAGACATGGATACCACCCAGTAGATGTTGGTGTATGGGTATGTTATAGGCCATATGGGATAGTGTGTGGCTAAATATTGTCCCTCCATATTTGCAAGTGACTCAGGTCGCCCTGACCTCTCATGGCTACTGACCCCTGTGAGGAATGCCAGGACAAGAGCAGAAGAACGTTACAATGAGGCACATGGGCGTACAAGAAGGACAATAGAAAGTACCTTTGGCCTCCTGAAGGCCAGGTTTCGGTGCCTCCATCTAACAGGTGGATCCCTGTGCTACTAACCCAAGAAGGTCTGCTGGATAATTGTGGCATGCTGTATGTTGCACAACTTTTCCTTGAGATGCCATGTGCCTTTTCTGCTGGAGGAGGAGGCTAGAGATGGCTGTATGGCGGCAGTGGACCCTGTGGACAGTGAGGATGAGGAGGCAGAGGATGAGTACAACAGAACTGCAGTGATCAGACAATACTTCCAATGACACACAGGTAGGACAGTGTTACTTTATCTTTCATTGACATTTTCTTTTTTATCTTTGTCACTGGCATGCTGTTATTTCCCACTTCTATGCACACTCCCTATACCCTTTGGTAACTCATTTTGCAGATGTTGGTGCGCCACTATCACTCCTGGTGTGATCACTGCAGGCAACTACAGGTCTTTCCAATGTGTACGTTACCGTACAGTTGAATTGCAACATTTGAACCTGGTTAAACAAAAACAGACTTCAATCATTTGACATACTCCATACTTGTATTTTTTCAAAGGGAGGTTATTTAAGTGCTAAGAAGTAGAGGGGCAAGTGCATTGGGCTGGGGTGATGATGGAGGAAAGTCCAGGGTATAGTTCCAGTTTATTGGTAGCACAGGTGCATTGTCCAAGGGACCATAGGAAGGAGAGCAATGGCAGTTCAAGGTGGATAGGGTGACAAGAGTGGGGCACAAGGTGACAATCAGGAGAGTCTCATTTTCTGGCAGGGGTCTTGGCAATAGTCTCTGGCTTCTGCCTGGATCACAGGGAACATTTGTGAAGTGGTTCACTTTCTGCAGGGGGAGGGGTGCTGGTGGCCTGTTGGTCCTGTGGCAGGCCTCATGTCCACTAGCGGCAGCTGAGGTGGACGGCAGTTCAGATGTCTGGCTTGTGGCAGGGGCCCGCCTGTTGTGAGGCTGCCTCCCTCATAATGTTGGCCATGTCTGCCAGCACCCCTGCAATGGAGACCGGGGTGGTGTTAATCGCCTGCAAGTCCTCCCTGATCCCCTGGTACTGTCCCTCCTGCAGCCGCCTGTTCTCCTGCATGTTGGCCAGGATCTGGCCCAGCGTACCCTGGGAATGTTGGTATGCTCCCAGGATCGCAGTGAGTGCCTCCTGGTGAGTCGGTTCCCTGGGCCTGTCCTCCCCCTGGCGCACAGAACTCCTCCCAGTTTCCCTGTTGTCCTGTGCCTCTGTCCCCTGAACTGTGTGCCCACTGCCACTGACCCAGGTCCCTGATTGTCTTGGGGGCAAGCTGTGCCCTGGGGTCCCTGTAGTGGTGGACACACTGCTGATTGACGTGTCCTGGGGACAGAGGTATGGGTACGCTGGGTGGGTGCTGTGGTGGTGTTTCCTGAGGGGGGAGGCTCTGTGGTAGTGTGTGACTGTGGCAGGGTTACCGACTGTCCAGAGGTCCCTGATGGGCCAGGTTGGTCATCCAGATCCAGCCGAGTCACTGTCTGACTGGATATTGCTGGCACCTCTTCTCCATTGACATTGGCTGGGGTACCTGTGGGGATGTAAATGCAGTGCTATTGTTTCTATGTGTGACATATTGTGCAGCAGTGGGTTGTCCTCTTTGGTTGTTTTCACCCTGGCAGCTTTCACTTGTGTGAGTTGGTATGTGGTAGGCTAGCTGATTTTCTCCAGTGTGCATGCTTTAGTGACAGGTGTCCATGCAGGGCTGTGAGTGGTGTCCATACATTGGTGGTGCATGTAGGGCTTGGCATCGGGATGAGTGTGATGTGATGGTGTGGTGTGTGGTAGGTGGTGGAGTGATGGGAGTGAGGGTGGGGTATGTGATGGCATGCAGGCATGGGGGTGATAGTAATAGAGAGTTGACTTACTAGAGTTCAGTCCTCCTGCTACTCCTGCCAGGTCCTCAGGATGCATGATTGCCAAGACTTGCCCCTCCCATGTTGTTAGTTGTGGGGGAGGAGGTGGGGGTCCACCGGCCAGTCCTCTGTACAGCGAATTGGTGCCTTGCTGCAATGGAACGTACCTTCCCCCGTAGGTCGTTACACCTCTTCCTGATGTCATCCCCGGTTCTTGGGTGCTGTCCCACTGTGTTGACCCTGTCCACGATCATCCAACATAGCTCCATCTTCCTAGCAATTCCTATTTGCTGCACCTGTGCTCCAAATAGCTGTGGCTCTACCTGGATGATTTCCTCCACCATGACCCTTAGCTCCTCCTCCAAGAATCGGAGGTGTCTTTGTGGTGCCATGGGTATTGTGTGAGTAGTGTGGGTGAGGGTGTGTAAGGTGATATGTTGGGGTTTGTGATGTAAGGTGCGTGGGTGGTGTATACGTGTAGGTGAAGTGTGGCTCTTGTTTTGTCTGTGGTCGTGGTGTCTGTCTCATGCCAATGGTTTGTATTCATAAGGGGCTGTGGGTAGTGTGGGTGTGTTTTTTATGGTGGTGTGGGTGTGTTGGTGTGGTGTGTGTATGAGTGACAGGTGTGTGTAGTTTGAATTGTCCAATGTGGTGTTGTTTTGTATGTGAGTGTGTATTTTGAGCAAGGAGGTATGTACTGCCAATGGTTTACCGCCATTGAATGTCCAACGTGGTCATTCGTGGGTCATAATGTGGTAGGCATAGTTCTGTTGGCGTAACTGTGTGGGTTTTGATACGGCCAGTTTAACACTGACCTTTGGTGCGGCAGAATTGTGTAAGTGGCTGAATAGTGACAGATTGGTGTGTATGTGTCATAGTATGGTGAGCGGATGCCTGCCACGGCGGCAGTAGGTTGGCGGCAGTCAGCATGGGGTAAGCGGGATTTACCGCCAATGTCATAATGAGGGCCTATATTTTTTGTTTTGAAAATGGGAAAAAGTGCAGTGCTGGTGAGCATATGATTTGTTCCCTAAAAATGGTATCACCCATCTTCTCAGTTTTCAGAAATGAGCAGAGTTGAATAAGAAAACAAATTCTTTTGCCACAGGTTTTGCACTTTTCTAATGGGTAGTATATTTTTTCAATTTTTGTGTGGTTTCCACCTACTTGCAGTTTATGGGAGAAACAACTGTAAAACCCATTGGTGAACCCAGAAAGCTATACATTTCTGAAAACTAGACAACATTTCAATTCCAGCAAGGGGCCATTTGTGTAGATTGCTCATGGTTTCCTAAAACAAACTAGTCATTGAAGAAAAAATAATGAAAATAAGTAGGAAAAATAGCAATTTGTGACATTTTAATTTTTTGCTTGATTGTCGTTTACAAAAGTAAGATATATTACTCACTTCACACCTGTCTGGTCGAAGTGATATATATAGTGTTTGTTTGTTGTCTAAAAATATGAGGAAAATGTGTGATTTGCTGCAACGTTAGAGGTTTGCAGGGCATAGCGGGTAAGAAGGCCTGGTGGGATCTATGCATGGCAAACTACAAGGGGCTCAGATGTCTAGTTTTCAAAATTGCCTAGGATTGGTAGATTTTACATGGTGGTGGCCAATCCCAGGCCAAATACCGAAGCTCAGCACCAAAACTGGTGATTTTTTTGTAGGAAATGTTTATGGCTTCACATTGTGTTTTGGGGCCTATTGAGTCACAGGTGCTAGGCAAAGCCACACAATTTGGGTACTGTTTTTTGAGAAGTGTATAAATGCTTAATGGTATGAATTTTATGTATCCCTGTTTGTTCTGGAAGCTTTCCTCTCAGGCATATGAGGAAAAGTGTGATTTTAGGCACAGTTTGTAGCTGCAGGGCTTTATGGGTATGTGAGTGGGATCCACACAAGTAACACCACTCTGGACTTCTATGGGTGTTTAGTTTTCAAAAATGTAAATGGTGTTATTCTTCCTTCAGGGTCCATCAACTACTCACGCATTGACTCCTGGCAGTTGTTTTTGGCACTATCAGTAGTAATAGGTGCAAAGACTAATTACTAATAACTGTACCATAATATTGATTGATACTGACAGTGACCCATAAAGGCATGTCATGGCACCAGCCACTTTACGGTCCATTCACACTCCTCTCATACATGCCACTGTCATAGAAAATATAGAAGAGACAAGGCCCACTTTCACTAATGTATGGATCAGCAGGAAAAATTGCAGAATTGTATGTGTTCAGAGACAAACACAGGCCCAAGCTGTTTGCGATGTCAGAAAAGAGAGCAAGGACAGAATGGGGGACTCGGTGAAAGGCCGAGACACGAGTTATAATAGATACAATAATTAGTAACACAGCTAAAATAGAAGGTTACAGCATGACTCATAGGCCACATTTTATACACGTTTATGAGAAAGAATGATGTAGGAAGGTCATGCTGATATACTTCAGAGTGTAGACAACACTGTAAGACACTGTGCTCATTAACAAAAAAGTATCCATGGCAAGTGTGCAACAGTCACAGTTTTGTAATGTGTGGTTAGATGCTTTGCAGAAAACTATTGCTTCATGTTGAAATTAGTAGAGATAACAATGTATTAAGCAAGTGCTTTAATCAACATGCATACCAAGTAGTGAAAAAGCTTACATTGTGATTTGAGTCTGTATAAGACACTGCCTGTAATGTTTCAGTTTGAGTGCAGATTCAGTTGCAGAGCTGGTCTGTCCTTCCGGCTGTTTTTGTTGAAAAGCCTTTCTATTTTGCCAAACAGAATTGTGTTGTTTCTTCATTTCTACACCTTGGCAACACATGGCGAGGCAGCCAGGAGCTGTTTCTCCACCCTGAACTGCAGCTGAAGGAGGCACCACCTGCACTGCTTGAATTGAATACTGCACAAAAAATCAGATGAGCATACACCTGCCTGTTCAAACAGGTGGACTTGGTTCCAGAGGTTGCTGTCCTAAAGGGTGAGGAGAGGTTGGGCTTCGTGCCTTATAATTTGAATTGCATGATTCTGTGGCAATTATAGTATGGGGGATGAGAAATGCATGCATGATTTAGTTTTTTTTTTTTTTCAAAATACAATGTTATGTTACAGAAATGAAATGTGATTTCCTGCTCAGACCAGAAGACTAGCTAGCGGGAATCCCCTTTGAGATAGAAGGGAGGAAAAATAAGTAATAGTGTATTACCCAGGAGACAGCTCCTGGAAGGGACATTGCTTTGGGTGTGACCAACTGGTACCCCGGTTATATCCAGAGGGCCAGAGTAGAAGTAGTGAGGTGGACCAGGTAACAGGTTTGAAGTCTGATGTGGCAAAGAGACTTTCCCTTCACCGGCACCGGCAGGCTTTGCTCTGAATAAGTCAGACTCCTGGTTCCCAAGTACCCAGATTTATGATATCTGGAAGGCATCTTTAAAGGAGCGCAACCAAGGCTGGAGCATCAGTTCGGGAGTCTGACATTTAGGCAAGGGGACAACCGAGTGGTTGGTGTAAATTGACTCTGCTCCGAGCATGGCCAGACCCTTGGTTGCAAATCCAAAAAATGCAATACTAGCAAGTAGATGTCCCTCATGAGTAATGAGTAAGAAGTATGACATAAAGAGTACAGTATTTCATAATCATATGGGTCAAACCATAGAGAAGTGGCAGGGGTCCCTGCCAGTTGTCATACAGTCTGGTATAAGCAAGGAAGAAAGGGTGCAAGATCTCTGCCATATTTTTGACATCCCAATAGAGATCCCTAAGGTGTCCTGGACGTGGGGAAACATTATTGCAGGTAAAAACACAGGGAGCAAAAATAAAATATCCCAAGACAAGTGTAAAGACTAATAATAAACTCTTATGAGTGCGACTGATGCTTCACTGTGACAGTAAACAGACACCATTGAATTAAAACTGTTTCAGCGGGCCCACGGACAACCCCCACGCCCAAGAAATACACCTTGGTTTGAAATAACACAGTCACCTATTATATTATCAGCTCTTCTTGATGTATTTCTCATAGACATTCACAATTCAGGATTTTTAAACCATGAACAGTACATCACATCCTTTGGGGACCATGGGGACTCCTCTGGAACACATGATAAAAACCTTTCCTTCAGACAAGAAAAGTATACAAAAATATTGTATACAATGGTACAAAGGTACCAGGGACCACGCCCAGCCATGGCCTAAGTATTGGACATTTGACGACGACATAGCTGAACATACACTGACCTACATTTGTTCTACGTATAAGAAAAAGAAAAGACAGAAAAGGGAAGCCAATCTGGCGGGTATTCTGTATTACAAATACAAGTCTGAAGACAACCTCACCTGAAGAGACAGTGACACAGCCCCCAGACAAAGCCCCAGAGAAGCCTTCAGGGAAGCCCCCAACTTATAGCATGTATCCCATCTTGCCAGCTGTAGGGCACCAAGATCCTGTTAGAGTTGAGGTTAAAGTCAAGAAACAAGAATTCCAGGAAACCGAGTCAACATTAGGCTCCGCTTTTACAACTCCTCGGGCCGGTACAGAACCAGACCAAACAGCCAGACTAATAATGAATTGCAGCATACTGTGAGACAGGCAGAACGATCTAGGAGTCTTGCCCCCTTTGAGGGCAATGGACCATAGGGCATGTTGTTCTTAGGCTGGGAGACATGTCTGCAAAGACTCTGAGAGAGGCAGCTGAGGAATGGATAAGAGAAGAAGAAGGATGAGAAAGGAATGTAGAGACACCACAAAATAATGAACCCCCGACTGAGTTACAAGATTTAACAATGTCTGCCAATATGTTTGGGATGCACTCCAGCTAACATACCCAGACAGACCAGACATTGAAGCCCGTATGGCAGAGAGCATAAAACCAACTGAGGGCATTTCAGAATCCATTACTAGAATGAAAGAACGTAGGGTACAGGAAGTGGGATGCAATTGGGAAAACACAGGAGGTAATGCAATTCTATTTTATAATGTATTGAAACAGGGCCTGCCCACAGATAAAGAAGCAAGCTTAGATGGATTAGTGAGAATGGAGGCTAAACTATGGCCCAAAATACAAGCCTATATAATACTTTATTTCAAGCCAAAACAAGAAAAGGATAAAGAAAGGACAGAACAGGCAGAGAGGGTCATAGCTAAGCTGGTGCAAAAGAAACTTAAGAAACTGAGTACAGAAAGGGCATTTGTTACAGCACCACTAACAGCTGTCGCAGCACCAGTGCAGGTGAGGCACCAGGAGCCAGCGAATGACATGGGAAAAGGACAATGACGTTTTTCATGAGGTGAAGGATCAGTGCAGGGAAGGAGAAAAGGAGGATACAGAGTAGGACAGCAGTTTTAATATTGTGGTTGGAGGGGTCATTTTGCCAGGGAATGTAGAACGATGAGCAAGGACAAGGATGTGTCAACCCGCAGAGGCAGATGAGGCCACAACAGACGTAATGGGTGCCCAAGCAGGAAGTAACACAAGGACCCTCTCAGGTACCTCAAGTTCAGTGGACCGCACAACAGGGGCCGATGCCACAGAGTGAACCCCAGGGTGTCAGAAACACTATAGGAGGACATCACAAGTCCAGATGGGAGGAGTAGCAGTGCAAGGAGGTAACCCCTTTTACGCACAACCCCAAGTATCTGGAGGGACACCAACCAACAACTATACTCAGTGACGGAGCCCACAGATAATCTTTATGTGTCCAATACTATCAGTAACCCACAGGTCAGATGAAGAGCCCACTGTGACGGTAGCCATAGAAGGCCTATAGTTTTTTAATTGATAATGGGGCCACCAAATCATGTAAAAAAGAAAGGCACACTACCACTTTCTCGCAACTCAATGGACACAAAGGGGTTTTCTGGGGCTGTCAGGAGGGTTCTTTTAACTGAATCAATGAGCATGATTGTGGGAGACACACAAGTTGAAGGACCATTGTTGTATTCCCCAGAGTCACCAGTCAACCTTCTCAGAAAAGATCTAATGTGTAAGTTGAACATGACCATCTCTTTTCTGGAAGATGGGTAAATGTGTATGTTATACTCTAGGTGTCACACCAGGTAGGATACTGTCACTCATGGGGAATTGGGACAGCAGGTCAGAGCAATTATGATGCAGAGTTTTTTTTTGGCGTGGCATATATGTTTTGATAGCGCATACCCGTGTTGCTTGGGAAGACAGGGCAAATGCAGAAAGAGCTACTGTTCAGCCCTGTCAAGCATGTGGACCCTACAATAGAACTTGATATGATTTTTGAAATATCAGCACTTGAAATAAGGCCAACTAATGCCATGTTAATAGCATTTGACAGGAGAAGAAATGTGGGCATCTGTAGTTTTTACTGATCCAGGGGTCAAGTTGAGAGGTATATCAGATGAAGAAATGTCTGATGACAGTCCACCAATTGATTCAATGGTATTTGAAATGGGCATCACCATTAGTGTGCAGCTGCAGTATAGGACAGTGCCAAGATGCCCACAAGACAGTAGAATAAGAGGGAAAGATTGGGCAAGGGTACCAGAGGGTCTATGGACAAAGGGACCACATGAAGTGGGGTTGATTAAACAAGCTGAGCCTGTGAAAATTACATTGAAACCTGGGGCGACACCGCCTAGGGTAATTCAGTATTCCTTGTCCAAAGAAGCAGAAGAAGGTATCTTTCCTGCAATTCAGGTGTTACTTGAGTAGGGAGTAATATATTAGAGATCGACACCATGCAATACGCCAATGTTTCTGATAAAAAAGTCCAAGGGTGACTTGGAGGATGATTCAGGATTCGCACTTCCCGAACAATATAGTAATGCCAGAATTTACAGTAGTACCAGATCCATCTGTCATACTGACAATATTCCTATGGACACTATTTACTTTTCGGTGATCGATTTGAAAAATGCATTTTTTAGCATTCCGTTGCACCCCGATAGGCAAAATTTAACGGGGTTCACATTTAAAGACACCCAATACTGCCACCGAAGGCTTCCACAAGGCTATTGCGAGTCTCCAAGTGTTTGTCACAGAATAGTGAAAAAGGATTTAGTGAACATTGAATGCAAAAGTACCCTTTTACAATGTGATGATGATGACATCATGGTAGGTAGTCCCACTGAAGACATAGGTAGAAATGACACTATTAGTCTCCTTTGCATGCTTGCAGAAAAAGGAAACAAGGTGGACCTAAATAAATTGCAATATGTGCAGACCGAAGACCACTATTTGGGGCAGATAATATCCAAGGATGGGAGGAGGGTGACGTCAGAAAGAGTAGAGAGCATTAGAAACATGCCTAAGCCCACCACCACAAAACAAATGCAGCAGGTTCTAAAACTCTGCAATTACGTGAGATAGTGAGTATTTGATTGTACCACCCTGACTGCACCACTTCTGACTGCTCTAAAGAGTCCCACACAAATGAGAACAAAATAAACTGGACTAATGAAAGACAGACAGAATTTCTAGAGCTAAAGAAAGCAATCACAATTCTCCAGCGTTAGGTAAACCTGATTACAGTAAAATATTCCACCTCTTCTGTGATTGTCATGGAATGACAATGACAGCAGTACTGACTCAATAGACATATATGGGACACAAACCAATTGCCTTCTACAGTTGGCTGCTAGATCCCATCATGAAAGGTCACTATCCTTGTGAGCAAGCACCGGCTACCGCAGAATTTGCAGCCCAGAAAAACACTATAGTGATGGGATCACCTTTAATACTGTATATATAGCATGCTGTATTTTCTATCTTTCGAAGAGGACCCTCACAACTCAGTGAGCATCTGGATACGAGGTAATACTTTCAATGCCATCACTGCAAGTGGTTCATGGCCATACAGTTAATCAAGTGATATTCTTTGCACACCCATTTACTGACGATGAACAAGTACATGACTGCACTAAGTTCATACCAGATGAGGGAAGAAAGGTGGGAGAAGACCCCATCCTAGTGAGCATGGTACTCTTTGTTGACGGGCCCCCTTTCATAGATTTGGGGTTAGGCATTCTAGTGCAGCAGTCATAAGAGCTGAACAGCAGGGATCATCTGATACTACTACCTTCTCATTTTTCAGCACAGGCTGCAGAGTTAGTGGCCATCATTGGAGCATTGCAGCAAGCTGAGGGATTAGAAGTCCCATTTACTAAGATACTGCATATTTCACCACCACTGTACATTCTAGCATTCACAGGTGGGTAAGGAGGGGATTTCTTTAATTTGATGGGTCCCTTGAAATTTATTGGCACCATTGATAAAAGCTGTAACCCTTCCATCCAAAGTGGCGGTGATAAAGTGTGCCACACACACCAATCATCAATACCTCATCTCCAGAGGCAAGGCTGTTGCAGATTGGTCAGCAAAAGAGGCAGCTAAAGCATCCCCAGAATATAATGATCATGATGAACACATATTAGGAATGATAACACGTAGGCAACAGGTTGCTACAGAGTTAACACCCCCATATGTATAAACAGCACAATTACATTTACGTGAATTGCAAGAACAAGCACTACCTCATGAAAGGGGGCTGTGGAAACAGAAAAGCTGTATGCAGTCACCAACAGACTGCATTTATGGGCAGGAAAGCACAGGCAAGCCAGTAATGTCACAATTCCTGTTGTACACAGCTGTAGCACAACAAAACACCTATAAAGGGGTGAGAGTAAAAACTTCCATGTCCCGCCTCCCAGTATATCAACCACTATAACTAAAGGACAAGAAAAAACAGTGCATCCACCCCCCAAGGGTGGGTGACCACTAGTGTGGAAAAACTGCCCTCATCCACTTATTGTGGCATGCTTCTTCATTGGGCTGCTGCTAACACACTCCTACATAAACCCACGTTGAAGTGGAGTAGTAAGGGTGGGGAATGCACTGTTTTTTTCTTGTCCTTTATTGATAGTAGTACACAGCTCTAGAGCAACTACATCTCCCAGCACAATGTCAAGGAATATCTTCTTGCTACACTACAGATAGATTGGTTCATTCCACAACTATCTGAAATTATTGCTATGTATATTGCAGAATGTGCAGTATGCTCTCAATATAGCCCTAAGCCTACACTGAAAGTGATCACCTCAACAATACCATGCCCAACAGGTCCATTTAAAAAAATACATTTTGACTTTCTTGACATGATCGAGAGATGCAACAATTACAGATGTCTTATTTTAGTTGTCTGTCCCTTTTGGAGATGGATAGAGGCAGGACTATGTGTACATAATGAGCTAAAGCAGCAGCCAATTTTTCAACAAGAGAAGCCATACCTGGGTGGGGAATTGCAGAAGCGATTTGCTCGGCTAATGGCTCACACTTTGTTAATGCAATGTTCCAGCACATTTGTACTTCTCTAGGAATAAAACATAAGTTGTCATCTGTTTATCATCCCCAAAGTAATGGTATTGTAGATTGCCGCAATGGCCTCCTAAAAAATAAAATAAGGAAATTGTGTTCCGCGTTTCAAAAGAACTGGTTACATTGCCTCCCTCTGCCTTTATACACCCTAGGAAATCAATCAGGAAGTGATCACCATTTGACTCCGCACCACATAGTGACAGAGCGTCCCATGCCAACCCCCTTAATGATAGTATGACAAAAGACAGATGCCCATAAGACATCTGAGGTTTTGGGTAAAGAAGTGAGCTTTTATTTATCTCAGTTGTTGAAGTCTGCCAAGTTCTTTTAGAAACAGGTGTTGGGAGAGGGGAAGTGCACCACTGCAGCCCAGCAGACCAATCCAATACCCATTGGCCAACAAGTGTACATTCACAATTTTGTAAGGTGATGGAGGGACAGCAAGTTTGAGGGCCCCTACTCAGCCACTAAGGGCACACCCACTGCAGTGAAAGTGGAGGGCAGGAAACCATGGACACATCTGTCAGTCGTTCGACTGGCCCCTGCTTTGTGTCAAGCATCACCATCTTTGGAGGGAGACTTAGAGGACAAAAAAGAGAAACAAGAGTAACAACTTCTTCTGTCAAAGTGCAAGTGGAGTATTTTATTGACTCTGCCAGCGGACAGTGATGTATTTCTGTTTTGTTTTTCTGTTTATGTCTTCTTATGTTAGCAGCAGCATTACAATGGTATTTTAGCCCATATTTGGCAATATGTCAATATATTACGTGCTTGCAAAGAGAAGTCTATGAGTATAAAAATGTATTTCACAGGATTGATGCTAGCTTAGTAGATAATATGTCGTACCAGCATATAACAGAGATTGGCATGCAAACTTCTAACAAATCATCTTTTGCATGTTCCTTGATTCCAAATGCTAGTAATTCAGACAGGCTACACTTGTCTAAAGAAGTACCCCTGAATATCACACAGGTGATCATTCCGAGTTTGGTGGTAACCGAACCGCCACGCCGATGGCAGTCTTGTGACAGCTGGCAGGGTGGCGGTGCAGACCACCAAATAACGAGTAACGTTGTGAATCCAAGGCAATTCAGACAACTCACCTCCAGCCCCGCCACCGCTGATGAGCCGCATCCACCGGAGGAAGATAACTTCAGGCAGGAGGCAGCCAATGTCCTGCCCTCCATATTCCGAGTAACCACTCCACCAGGATATCCGGTGGGGCCATCCCTCCATAAAAAACCTGGCAGAAACAGAAAGTGTAAATGGAAACACCCACCTCTAGGTACAGAGACGCCGCCGCCATGGCAAATGAACTGCTAGTCTTCCCAGCGTTGTATCTCGCCACACACCTTCAGGACCACCGACGACGACGAAGACGACAACCGTAAGTATACCTAGCACAGAGGGGAGGGAAGTGGCAGTGATACACTCCCACACAGAACACACACACCCCACACACACACAGTGAAGGTCCCTCACACACACACAACATACCTCAATGCCAAATACAAAATACACACACAAAGCCATGCAGATACGTGCCAATCATACAGCACAAAAACACTACCAACACACCCCATAACCACACAAAGACAGCTACCCCAGAAACACCTCAACGATGGCATAGATGGCATGTTGTGCGACACCATACATACACACACCATGAACTCCATGGGCAATGACACACAATCAATAGCTGTGAACACACATCCAAACAATCATACAAGTGACACAACACGTACAACCATCAATCAAGGAAGTACACACATGCAGCACTAGACATATGGATGCACACAACACCCAATACAAACACACAAGCAAGCAGACACACACATCTCAACATCCCCAGGGCCCAAATCATCTACCGAGCGCATGCAACAACACAGACACAATCCACACACAGACACCACACACCTTTGTATACAGATGTCACACCACAATGTCAAAGGAAACCAGGACAAGCATATCATCTTGCCAACCACAGCAATGTGGGCAGTTATATTTGAACAAAAAACTATATACAAAGGTGCCAATGGCACGTTCAAATGTCCGATTTTGCAGGACACATGGTCCATCAAGAACGGCCCAACCTGACTCCTGACTGAAGCTAGGCCTCCACTTCATAGGGGCAGCAATGGGACAGGCAGGCACCTCAGGGGTGTGGAGGTGGTGGGGGAGGCTTAAAAGTGGAAGGGGCATGTTGTGGCTTGGGCTTTGGAGGGGTGACCTTGGCACTGGGAGGGGTCGATTTTTTGCTGGTTGGAGGAGCAGGGGAAACATCAGAGGTGGGACCCAAGGAATGGGAGGTGGAAGGGCCTGACAGGGGCAGGGGGACACACTGTTTATGTGGAAGACAGGGTGGTAGAGGACTAGGGAAGAGGTCAAGGGCGGCAAGGAAAACTCTCTTAGGTACACGGGGCAGTCACATGACTGAGGGAGTGGAGTGGAGGTAGAGGGAGTAGTCGTCTGACGTGTCTGTGGGTTGTACGTGGATGCTGGTTATTAGCAATGGGATCCTTGGTTGGCAGTCATGTTACCCCCTGTCCAAGCAAGGACTCTCACTCTAGTCAGGGTAAAAGAGAATCACCCTCACCTAACCCCTGCTTCCCCGTTGGTAGCTTGGCATGAACAGTAAGCTTAACTTCAGAGTGCTAGGTGTAAAGTATTTGTATCAACACACACAGTAACTTAATAAAAACACTACAAAATTACACAACACAGGTTTAGACAAAATAGAGAGTATTTATCTAAACAAAACAAGACCAAAATGACAATAATCCACAATACACAAGTCAAGTTATCAATTAAAAGCAAAAAAAGTATTCATGTAGTTTTAAACAGAACGCAAACGCTGTTAGCGTGAAAATGTACCTTGAGTGCGTCAAAAATAATCCCGCACGGGCGAGTGTGCATCAAAAAGGGCTTGCGATGTGTCGATTTCACTCACGAGAAAGACCTTACGTCGTTTCTCCTTTAGTCGGGTCAGCGTGTGTCATTTCTTCGCCCAGGGATGTCTGCGTCGGAAATCCAGCCCCACGATGATCTGAAAACGACGCAGCGTGGTTTGCGATCTCACCAGCCTCCGTCAGCGATGCTGTGCATCCTTTCTCCAGCCCCAGGCATCGATTTTCGAATCGCATTGCAGGCGAGCATTGATTTTCAGCTGCGAAGCCGGCAGCGCGTCGATTTTTCAGCCGCAGATCAGAGTCGCGTTGATCTTTTCCCCGCACAGCGTTCTTACTCTTAGGCCTCCAGCTTCTCCTTTCAGGGACCCAGGAACTGGATGGGCACCACTTGGCAGATTAGGAGTCTCTCCAGAGACTCAGGGTGCTGGCAGAGAGAAGTCTTTGCTGTCCCTGAGACTTCAAATAACAGGAGGCAAGTTCTAAACCAAGCACTTGGAGATCTTCACCAGAAGGAAGTCAACACAAGGTCCAGTCTTTGTCCTCTAGCACAGGCAGAATCAGCAACTGCAGGATAGCTCCACAAAGCACAGTCACAGGCAGGGCAGCTCTTCTTCCTCAGCTCTTCAGCTCTTCTCCAGGCAGAGGTTCTTCTTGGTTTCCAGAAGTGTTCTAAAGTCTGTGGTATTGGGTGCCTTTCTTATACCCATTTTTTCCTTTGAAGTAGGCCTACTTCAAAACAAAGTCTCTCTTGATTGTGAAATCCTGCCTTGCCCAGGCTAGGCCCCAGACACTCACCAGGGGGTTGGAGACTGCACTGTGTGAGGGCAGGCACAGCCCTTTCAGGTGTACATGACCACTCCTCTTCTCCCTCCTAGCACAGATGGCTCAACAGGATATGCAGGCTCCACCCCAGCTCCCTTTGTGTCACTGTCTAGTGAGAGGTGCAGCCAGCCCAACGGTCAAACTGACCCAGACGGGGAATCCATAAACAGGCAGAGTCACAGAAATGTTTTAAGCAAGAAAATGCTCACTTTCTAAAAGTGACATTTTCAAACACACAATCTTAAAACCAACTTTACTAAAAGATTTATTTTTAAATTGTGAGCTCAGAGACCCCAAACTCCACATGTTTTCTGCTCCCAAAGAGAATCTACACTTTAATCATATTTAAAGGTAGCCCCCATGTTAACCTATGAGAGGGACAGACCTTGCAACAGGGAAAAACGAATTTAGCAGTATTTCACAGTCAGGACATATAAAACACATTACTATGGCCCTCATTACAACCCTGGTGGTCGGTGTTAAAGCGGCGGTAATACCGCAAACAGGGCGGTGGGAAAAAAAATGGGATTATGACCGTGGCGGAAACCGCCAACATAGACATCCTCTTTAACACTCCGACCGCCACAGCGGTAGAAACAAACACCGCGGCTGTTACCGTCAACAGACAGTCGGAAGACAAAGTACCGCCCACTGTATTTCAAGACGCCTATCCACCACCTTTTCCGGGGCGGAACCAACGCTATTAAAAGCAGAGCGTAAACAGTATACAGAAGGGAAACCACTCACCTCTCAACACCCAAGGAGGAACCAGGACGCCATGGAGCCCGAACTTCAGGTGTTACCTATGTTGGTTTACCTCCTCTTCTACCAGGAGTACGAACAGCGGCGGCGACTATGGTGAGTACTGCACCTACAACACAGGGGAGGGAGGGAGGAAAGATAGTGACACACACACGCAACACGCAACACCCCCACCCTCACCCTCACACACAACAACATACACACACATACATGCATCAACATCACATATACACCCCCCCCCCCTGGAAGAACGCAAGGACAAAAGGAAATTATTGTAACAATTTTAATCATGAAAAATCCATTAGTCAAAAGTCAAAATTCAGTATATACAAATATGTACACCAACTACACAAGTCCGGATAGTGTACCAATCTTTGTCCGTGGACCACTGGGCCCACAATGCATGGGCGAAGCCCACACATGATACCTGACTGGAAATGGAGAGAACACTGCTGGGGCATCAGATCAAAATGAAATAGGCACCTCAGGGGGATGGGGGGCACCTCAGCCTGATGAACGCACAATGCCACTGCTGCACGAGGGGGCTCCATGCCCAGTGCTGTATCCTGGGGAGTGCAAATCCACAGTCTCTCAAGTCTCACCAGTAGGTGGTTTGCCCACTGCTCTATCCTGGGGAGTGCAAAGCCACAGTCTCTCAAGTTTCTCCAGTGGGTGGTTTGCCCACTGCTCTATCCTGGGGAGTGCAAAGCCACAGTCTCTCAAGTGGATAACAGTCTCTACTGGTTCTGGAGGGAGCCTGGTGCCCCAAGTGCTTCATCCTGCCAAGGTCTGAGGTAGTGGATGTATCCCTCCACTGGTTCTGGAGGGGGCATGGTGCCCAGAGTGCTTCATCCTGCCAAGGACTGAGGTAGTGGATGTGACACTCCACTGGTTCTGGAGGGGGCATGGTGCCCAGAGTGCTTCATCCTGCCAAGGACTGAGGTAGTGAATGTGACACTCCAGTGGTTCTGGAGGGGGCATGGTGCCCAGAGTGCTACACGTGCAGTGTGACCGGTACAATTCCCCCACCTGGGTGTGCGTGCCATGAGATTGGCGAGGTTCAGGTAGCATGATACGCCATGGAGACAGCGACATACCCCACACTGCTGTGGCTTCACCTTCCACCTGCAGGTGCAAACAGTGATGGAAGTCATGCCTCATGGAAGCTGCCCAGGGTCCAGGAACTCTCCTCCAGCCTCAGACGACTGACCACTGGGGATGGGAGCCATGTCAGCGGTGGTGCCAGTGTCTGAGGATGCTGCGGGCCGGTGGCGGTGCCTGCGGCAGTGTCTGTGGCGGTGGTGCTTGCGGCGGTGTCTGTGGCGGCGGTGCTGGCGGCGGTGCAAGGGTCAGCACCTGCTGAGGGACAAAGCAGGACGTCTCCTACAGCCTTGGACGGCTGCCCATTGGGGAAGAGTCTGGGTACTGTTGCTGAGGCTGTAGACGTGCCGGGGGCCGTGCAGGTGGTGGTTGTGGTGGTGGGGTAGCTAGCGGTGTTCACCGCCATACAGGTTGGCATGGTCGCGGACAGAAGGTGTGACACTGGTCCCTCAGTCGGTGCCACCATGCCCTCTCCTGACCTGCTGTTCTGCTTTTGGCCCTTCCCCACCTTTGATGGTGCCGCAGTTGTCTTGGCACTATACCCTTATGTTTTTGCTGAGCCCTTGGTGGCTGGTAGTTTCGGCTTCTCCCTCCGGGATGTGGGCACCTTTTTCACGTTGGCAGGTGGCGGAATGTCCTTGCCCTCGCTAAATGGTACACTGCCAGTCCTGATGGGTGGTGCACTCGATGACCCCGCAGTTGCTGGCACCACTGTGCCTGGGGATGTGGTGGCTGAGGTGCTGGTCTGGGACCTGGAAAGGCTGGCCCTAGGGGAAGGATGGGGGGAGGTGTAGGGAAGAGGTCAATGTTAGCCAGGAAGAGTTTTTTAGACACACTGGGACGGGAAGATGGAGGGGGTTTGGGAGTGGAGGTAGAGGTAGTGGTTGTAGGACGTGTATGTCTGCTGAATTTGGGTGAAGGGGCATGGGCCGGAGGCTGTTGTGAGGTGGATGGCTGTTGGGTGGATGTGCCTGCGTTTGTGTACTTTGGGATGTGTGAATGGTAGTGCGGGTGGTGAGTGCATGTGAGCGGTGTGTGGAGATGGGCGTGCTGGTGATGGAGGTAGTGACTGAGGATGTAGTGCATGCAGGTGTGAGTGGAGATGGGACAGGGAGGGAGGAGGAGGATGTGGAGGAGGGGGACACAATGGAGGCAGTGGATGTTGCTGTGTCTGCCTGGGGATGGTGCTTGTGTGAGTGCCTGTGGGATGTGTGGTGCTTATGTTTGCCATGTCGACTCTTGTGTGTTGATGTGTGTGCATGCTGGTCTGATGATGTGCTTGGGATAGGCTAAGGTACAGGGGATTGGGTCTGGGTGGAGGAAGTTCGAGGGGGAGGCTGGACACAGGGACAATGGCTGCCATCAGTGCTGAGGCCAGAGCCTGAAATGCTCTCTGTTGGGCTGCCTGCCCAGAATGAATGCCCTCCAGGTATGCATTTGTTTGTTGCAAATGCCTCTCTACACCCTGGATGGCATTCACAATGGTAGATTGCCCAACAGTGAGGGATCTCAGGAGGTCAATAGCCTCCTCACTGAGGGCAGCAGGGCTGACTGAGCAGGGCCTGAGGTGCCTGGGGCAAAGGAGATGCCCACCCTTCTGGGTGAGCGGGCACGGGACACACGCTGAGGGGCTGCTGGGAGGGCAGTGCTGGTCGGGGGTGGTGGCTGTACCTGTTGATGCGGTGGGCACAGAGGTGCCTGCCACCGCAAGGGAGCTCCCATCAGAGGAGGAGTCGCTGTCACTGCTGTCTGCTCCTGTCCCCGCTGTGGAGCTCCCCTGGCCCTCCGTCCCACTGGTGGCTTCAGACTCCGTTGCATCACCCTCCAAGGCCAAGTGGGTTGCAGCTCCCTCCTGCTCCGGTGCCAGTGCTCCTCCCCCTGATGATGCTATTGCACACAAGAACAGGGAGACCACATAAAGGGGGGGAAAACAGAAGAAAGACATGTTCAGTGCATGCAACACCACTACCGTTGGCAGACACAACACACATTGAGCAGCCCTCTGCACTCGCCATGCACTGACAGTTCATAGAAATTTCAGCTGACCATGGGGTACGAGGCCTAAGACCAATTGCTGCACACCTGGAAGTCACAGGAGGCTGACTAGGTGTAGATGGCTCTTACCACTGGTGGGGTTGGGGTGCCACATAGGCTGCCTCACAAAGGACCTTGCCTACCAAGTTCCCCCAGGCCTAGGGGAGCCCACGGCCCACCTCCCCCACCCAGACACCTTGTAATGCGCGCAGAGTCAGCTGAATGAGAGTGTACTCACCCGCTTGTGGCTACTGTGATGCCCTCAAGCGCCTATCCAACTCCGGATAGGCCACCGCCAGGATCCGGAACATCAGAGGGGTCATGGTGCGACGGGCACCCCTCCCACGTTGAAAGGCCATCCCCAACTGGGCCTCCACCGTCTTCTTGGTCCAGCGGCGCAGGTCCTCCCATCTTTTACGGCAGTGGGTGCTCCGTCTGTGGTAGCCCCCAGGGTCCGGACGTCCTTGGCGATGGCAAGCCAAATACCCTTCTTCTGGTGGGCGCTGACCTAGAGGAATGGTACAGGGGGAAAGGAAATTACTTACCCGTCCGGACCATCATACTCATAGCCCACCAGTTCCCACCCATGCTCTGATGCACATACACTCACTATCCGCACATGCAGGCCTCAGCCCCCACATGTATCTTCCATCCACACCACTCAAAAAAGGCATTGCCCATGCAGCATGCTCACAGTGTACTCACCGGAGTACACTGTGTCTGGAGGACCGTACAGTTGCGTGTACTGGGGGAGGACCCCATCCACTAGTTTCTCCAACTCCTCCGAAGTGAAGGCAGAGGCCCTTTCCACAGACACTGTAGCCATTGTCACTTCCAGACACAGCAGCACTTGCAGTGTAGGTCCTCTCCTATTGAAGGTCAGGTATCAAATGAGTGAACAGACAGAAAATGGTGGTCACGTCCACGGCGGTGCATACCGTCACTGCCGGCGTACATCATCATTGGATCCTGGGACCCATAGGGCCCAATGTCAACCAATGCAGAATTGTGCCACGGTCTTCGACCACCCACTGCGACGGTGTACAACGCCAGCGCAGTTACCTCATATCCCCTTGTCCCACCTCACAGGTCAGGCAGCCGCCATTTCAGGAGGCCACATGGGATGGATGTTAACTGCGTCACACCTATCTAGGCCAGGAATATAGACAGATACTGGCACATTGCGGATTAATAACATTTCTGCAAATAACAAATTGTGATACCTCAGTGTTGGATGACTCTCTGCTCGCTGTTCTTCTCCATAGGGAACGTCTGCTGGGGCAGGTGATGAAATGGCGGCATCCTCCGGTGTACAGACCCCTGGTGGACCTGTCGACAATGGAAGAGAGACACATCCTAGTCACATACAGACTTGATTGTGCAACAATCCAGGAACTGTGTGCCAGTTGGAGCCAGAGCTGATTTCATCCATCCGCCATCCCACAAGAATCCCCCCTCTAGTGCAGGTCCTGTCTGTACTCCATTTCCTGGCCAGTGGGTCTTTTCAAACAATAGTGGCCATGGTATCAGGGATGTCCCAGCCAATGTTCTCTAACATGTTGTCCAGAGTTTTGTCTGCCCTACTGAAACACATGCGCAGCTACATCGTGTTCCCTCAGGTGGAGGATTTGCCAATAGTGAAAGGTGATTTCTATGCCCTGGGACATATTCCCAACATCAATGGTGCTATTGATGGGACACATGTGGCATTTGTACCCCCATTGCAGGAATGAACAGGTGCATAGAAACCAGAAGAGCTACCATTTGATGAATGTGCAGATGGTGTGTTTGGCAGACCAGTACATCTCCCATGTCAATGCCAAGTATCCTGGCTCTGTGCATGACGCTTACATTTTGAGAAGTAGCAGCATCCCTTATGTGATGGGGCAACTCCAAAGGCACTGTGTGTGGCTAATAGGTGAGGGCAAGGTCCCAATACAGTTGACATAGGTGTCTGGGTATGGGGCTGTCCCTAGGGTTACTGTGCGTCTAACAGTTGTCCCTCGACATTTGCAGGTGACTCTGGTTACCCCAACCTGTCATGGCTACTGACCCCAGTGAGGAATCCCAGGACAAGGGCAGAGGAACGCTACAATGAGGCAAATGGGCGATTTAGGAGGGTGATCAAACGCACCTCTGGCCTCCTGAAGGCCAGATTCCACTGCCTCCATCTGACAGGTGGCTCCCTATACTATTCACCGAAGAAGGTGTGCCAGATAATCGTGGCCTGCTGTATGCTGCACAACCTGGCTTTGCGACGGCAGGTGCCTTTTCTGCAGGAGGATGGGCCAGATGGTGGTCTTGCGGCAGCTGTGGAGCCTGTGGACAGTGAAGAAGAGGAGGAAGAACAAGAGGATATCGACAACCGAAACAACATCATCATGCAATACTTCCAGTGAGACACAGGTAAGATGTCACTGCTTCCCACATCTCATACTATTGTTTGAGCTAGCATAAATCTGTCATTTTCACTCAGTGTATAGACCCTGACTTGTCACTTTGACTTTCCATTTCACAGATCTGGGTCCCACTTTGTGCCCTCTGCTCGGTTTACTCCTGGCCGACAGCTGTGTTACATTGGTATATGAACAAGTAATTTGACATTGCTATATTCCATAGTTATTGCAATTACACATTTGTGAAAGCACAGACTGACTCCAGATTGTTTTGTGATTGAAGTGTGTTTATTCCTGTGCAAATAAGTGGAGGGGGTTGAAAAAATGGGCTGGGGTGATGATGGAGGTATGTCCATGGCAGAGTCCAGTCTATTTCTTTCACAGGTGCATTGTCCAAAGGGGCATAGGAGGTGGAGCAATGGCAGTTTAAGGATGGACAGGGTGACATAGTGGGACAGAAGAGTGACATTCAGGTGGGTCTCATTTCCTGGCGGGGGTCTTGGCAATGATCTCTGTCTTATTCCTGGATATCAGGGACCGTTTGCGGGGTGGTTCTCCATCTGCAGGGGGTGGGGTGCTGGTGCCCTGTTGTTCCTGTGGTGGTGCCTCCTGTCTACTAGCACCGGCGGAGGTGGAGAGCTGTTCATCGCCCAGGCTAGTGTCAGGGCCCCCTTGTTGTGACACTGTCCCTCCTGGTGTTGAGAAGGTCTGCCAGCACCCCTGCAATGGTGACCAGGGTGGTGTTAATGGACTTCAAGTCCTCCCTGATCCCAAGGTAGTGTTCCTCCTGCAGCCGCTGGGTCTCCTGAAACTTGGCCAGTACCGTTGCCATGGTCTCCTGGAAATGATGGTAAGCTCCCATGATGTTGGAGAGTGCCTCGTGAAGTGTTGGTTCCCTGGGCCTGTCCCCCCCGTCGCACAGCAGTCCTCCCAGTTTCCCTGTTATCCTGTGTCTCTGTCCCCTGAACCGTGTGCCCACTGCACCTGCCCCCAGGTCCCTGATCATCCTGTGTTAGTGGGTTTGCCTGGGTTCCCTGTAGTGGTGGACACACTACTGATTGACGTGTCCTGGGGACAGAGGGATGGGCCCGCTGGGTGGGTGCTGTGCTGGTGTTTCCTGAGGGGGAGGTTCTGTGGTGGCTTGTGACAGTGGCAGGGGAACCGACTGTCCCGAGGTCCCAGATTGGCCAGACTGGTCATCTTGATCCAGGCGTGCAGAGCTGTTGTCATCACTGTGGGCCTCTTCTGTGGGGGGACCGGATATGTCTGGCACCTCCTGTCCGGTGACGTTGGGTAGGGGCCCTGTTGGTGTGTAAATGCATAGTTATTGTATCTGTGTGTGCCATTGTGTGCAATGGGTGAGTGACCCTCTACTCCTGTGCTTGCATTTTTGGCTTGGTCCTTGTGTGATTCGTGATTTTGGGGCATGAGTGAGTCTCTGTACTGGACATGCTTGAGTGATGGGTGTCCATGCATTGGTGTTACATGCACGGCTTGGTTTTAGGATGTGCGGGTTGTGTTGGTGGGGTATCTGTGGGTTGTTGGGGTGATGGGAGTGAGGGTAAGGGTGGGAGTATGTGATGGCATGCAGGTGGGATGGGGCGGATAAGGTAGTAAAGATTTGCCTTACCAGAGTCCAGTCCTCCTGCTATTCCTGCGTGGCCCTCAGGATACTGTATTGCCAAGACCTGCTCCTCCCATGTTGATATTTGTGGGGGAAGAGGTGGGGGTCCACCGCCAGTCCTCTGTACAGCAATCTGGTGTCTGGAGACCACGGAACGCACCTTCCCCCGTAGATCGTTCCACCTCTTCCTGATGTCATCCCGTGTTCTTGGATGCTGTCCCACTGCGTTTACCCTGTCGACAGTTCTGCACCATAGCTCCATCTTCCTTGCGATGGATGTCTGCTGCACCTGTGATCCAAATAGCTGTGGCTCTATCTGGACGATTTCTTCCACCATGACCCTGAGCTCCTCCTCAGAGAACCTGGGGTGTCTTTGAGGTGCCATGATGTGGTGTGGGTGATGTGCGAGGTGGTGTCTGTTGTGATGTGTGGGGGGATGTGTTGGTGTGTGTTGTTTGAGGTGCGTGGATGTAGTGTAAGTGATGGTGTTGTGTGTCTGTGGATGCTGGAGTTGTTTTAGGTAGTGTCTCTTTCTGGCCTGCTTTCAAATTTCTGGTAGTAAGGGTTTGTGGGTAACATAGGTGTGTGTTTTATGGTGGTGTGAGTGAGTGGGTGTGGTGTGTGTATGTGTGTCAGGTGTGTGTATTTTGAATTGTCCAATGTGGTTGTGTTTTGTAAATGTGTGTGTATTTTGAGCGCGGCGGTGTGTACCGCCAATCGTTTACCGCAGTTGAAAGACCGGGCGTTGATTCGTGGGTCATGATAGTGTGGGCGTATTCTTGTTGGTGTGGCGGTGTCGGTTTTGTTATCGCCAGTTCATCACTGGCCTTTGGTGTGGCGGACTTTTGTGGGTGTCTGTATTGTGGCGGATTCCGAGCTGTTGGTCGTAATACCTGTAGCGGAAATTCCGCGGCTGTAGCGGTATGTTGGCGTGACTTCTGCACGGCGGTAAGCAGGATTTACTGCCAGGGTTGTAATGAGGGCCTATATGTCCTACCTTAAGCATACACTACACCCTCTCCTTAGTGCTACCTAGAGCCTACCTTAGGGATGTCTTACATGTAAGAAAAGGGAAGGTTTAGACCTGGCAAGTGGGTACAATTGCCAAGTCGAATTTACAGTTAAACTGCACACAAAGACACTGCAGTGGCAGATCTGAGACATGATTACAGGGCTACTAATGTGGGTGACGCAACCAGTGCTGGAGGCCCACTAGTAGCATTTGACTTATAGGCCCTGGGCACCTCTAGTGCACTTTACTAGGGACTTATTAGTAAATCAAATATGCCAATCATTGATAAGCCAATTACATACACATTTTGTAAAGGAGCACTTGCACTTTAGCACTGGTTAGCAGATGAAGGGACACTGGCTGCTGTCGGCAGGTTGCAGTTGAGTTCCTTGAACTCAATAATATGGAGGCAATGGTGGCATTGTGCCTGCCACTGCTGCCTGGCCTTCTGGTGGTATTCCTCTTGCAGCCGCAAGGTGGTGAGTATCTGGCCCAACTGGTCCTGGGTTTGATGGTAGGCTCCCAGGACCCTGGAGACGGCCTCCTGGCCAGTCGTGTCCTGGACCTGCCTTGTCCATTGTCCCACGATTGTCCTTCCACTGGCCCTTGCCCCCTGTGCCTGTGCCCCTGGTGCAGTGTTCCCCCTCCGACTGACACCAGGACAGTCATTGTCTTGGGTTTGCACCGTTGACTCTTGTCCCTGTCCTGTGGGGCACACTGATGATTGATATGATCTTGAGACACAGGTATGGGAAGGTGGGCTCTCCTGTGCACTGGCTGCCACAGGAGAGGTGGTTTGGGTTGTGGGCAGGGTAAGGCTGGTGGTGGTGGACTGACCACTCAAGCCTGATGGGCCAGGTTCATTGTCTGAATCCAGACTTGCATGTGGATCCTCCCCTATTGGTGCTGCATCCAGGCCTGGGCTTCCTGTCACTGGGCTCCTCTGTTGTGTGTCAGTACCTGTGAGACCTGTGAGATGAGAGATATTGTGTCAGATGATGTTATATATGCAGTGACACACATTGTTGTATTCCCTCATTCACTGTATTTGCAGGGCAGTACTGGCATTGACAGTTTGCAGTCCACTGCCTGTGTTCCCATCGGTGGTAGTTGCAATGGTCCTAAATTGGAGTACAGTTTACATTTGTCTTGCTACTGTCATTGCCATGTACTGATGTGCATTCCTACCACATATTGGTGATGGGGAGTGACATGGTTTAACCTGCAATTGCAGAGTTGTGATATGGACGTAGCAGTCAGGCAAGGGTAGGGAGTGCTGCATTGTGGTAGTTGTGGTACTTTCCCGCTGTATGAAGCATACATGCACTAGGTTGGGCTGTTAGAGAATGGCGTCAGTGAGATGTGACATGCAAGTGTGGGTATGGGGCCAATGATGGAATTGGGCATGTTTGTGTGGTTTGAGGGGGTGAGAAGGTGGTGGGGGTACATGCTGAGCAGAGGGACATGGTAGCCAGTGAGTACAGTAGACTTACCAATGTCCAGTCTAGTAGCAATTCCAGTCAGGCCTTCCGGATGTAGTATGGCCAGGACCATCTCCTCCCACTGTGCCATTTCTGGGGGAGGTGGTGGTGGTCCGCCACAAGTCCTCATGACGGCCACTTGGTGCCTGGAAGCCATGGCCCGTACCTTCCCCAGCAGGTCTTTCCACCTCTTCCTTATGTCCTCCCTTGTGCGTGGATGGTTCCCCACTGCATTCACCCTGTTGACTATCCTCTGCCATAAGTCGTTCTTCCGGGCTATGGATGTCTGCTGGACCAGTGCTCCAAACACTCTCGGCTCCACCTTGACAATTTCTTCGACCATTACCCTGAGCTCCTCTTCAGTGAATCTGTTTTTTTTGTGGTGCCATGGTGGTTGTGTTGTGGGTGGGGGTGTATGGTGTGCAGGGATTGTGGGTGAGCTGTTTGTAGTTGTGAATATGTATAATGATCTGTGTGTGTGCTCTGTGGTGTTTGCAGTGGTGTGTTGTGTGCTGCATGCTTAGTATGATGGTGCCTGTGGTATCTAAGTGCAGTGCCGCCTTTCAGTGTGTCCTTCTCTCGCTCTATCTGGGTTTCAATCTGCAAAGGGTTCTCGGGATGTGTGGGGGGGTGTTTTGTAGTGCTGTGGACAGATGTGTGTATGTGTTTCAGGTGCTGCTATTGGTGCTCTCCTATCTGGTGCAGTGTTGCTTCGATGGTGGCTACTTATTTTCCTGCCGTGGTTTGGACCACCAATGGATTACCACTGTGATGGTTTCCGCGTTGCTGATTTGTGTGTTGGAATTTTGCAGCTGGCATTTTCTCAGCGTGGCGGTGGTGGTGGTGCGACCGCCTCCTTCTTTCCGTCGTTTGGGCCGACTGTGCTGTTTTTCCGATCAAAATTTGTCAGTGTTGTGTTGGTCACTCGTAATACGGTGGGCTTCACTCTGCCATCGCTGGCGGTGTTTCGGCTGCCTTTTGCACAGCGATCTGTGGGTATGACCGCCAAACTCGGAATGAGCACCTCAGTGTCTCTTATACCTTTTCCTTTGTAGAATGCAAGCACAGATGCAGCCCCTGCAGGTAAAACAGGAAAATTCCTAGTAAACAGCACGCAATATGAGTAAGAGTTAGCAGATCTAATGAATGTCCTGACAGACCGCAAACAGTTAGTAGTGAAGTTAGACACTATGGCCAAGACAAGAGTTATGAGGTACAAGGGTGAAACGTGGAGAGCTAAAATATTGCAGCAGTGATTCTTAGCACTATCCAGACCTACACTTTTTTGTAAGAACTATTCAGTCACACCTAGGCCTCTGCAATTGCACGTTAAACCATGGCCTCATGATTGTCAGGAGAGACCATGTTTCAGGGTAAATGGATCAATATACGTCATGGTCAATGGCACTGTGGTGCTCCATTGAGGTGCAGAGCCCCTTCCTTATGGAAAGGAAACCAAAGTGATAATATTATGCAACAAAACTGTCAGTCTGTGCGGGATGAGAACATGTTTAGGCTAACTTGGATAGAAATACTTTCACCTCTTCGAGTAGGTAGAACACCAATTTTTTTTTTTATGTTTCAGGGGAACTGGAACAGTCCAGTTGGGGAACAGCATCATTTGAATCACCACAAGGTATAATGCTGAAATGCAATGGGGCACCTCCAGTCTGATGGACTACTAGTGGCAGTGCGGAGAGTGGCTGTGTACGCGACTTCCTTCAGGATGGAGCGGTCTCTATTTTTTAGTCACTGTGTACACCCCCTACTTGGTGATTCCAGGAGTGGACATTGCGAAGTTGCATGACCCACCCATGAGCCGATCAACTACCTAGCTGCACCATCATCGGAGGAAGTGAATTGCAGATTATTTTGGCATTACAACTCAGAAAGATGTCTTGCAGGAGCTCAGGTTGTTCAACAATGCCCAGCCGTTCTTTGCAAGCATCTTCTCGCTCTTCCAAACAAAAGCGACTGCACGTTGGTTGCAAATAAGTTGCTGGAAACTCATGATGGTCATCAACACCACTGAAGATGGCTTTAATGTAGTCAAAGAGAGAGTAATGCTTATGCAGCACAGGTATGTGCTAGACTTGGTAACGGCTATGGAGGGTGTTGTTTGTGCCAAAATTTGAAGTGTCTGCTGTACATATGTGCAAGCTAATGACGAAGACAATGGAACATTAACAGGCCATACAAACTCTACATAACCTGCAAAAGACAATGCCAGATGAGGGGGGTGCCCCCGGTGAGTGGTTCTCAAGGTGGTTTGCTTGGATGCCATCCTGGATGTCAGGACTGTTTAAAGGTTTATTACTAATCCTTGTGGTGTTACTCTTGATGTATTGCATCTTCCAGTTAGTGATAGGATGCTGCAAGAAGGCTAGAAAGAAGATGGGAGGGAGGTTTACCACTAGATAGGTTAATAAAGTGCAGGATATTGAGGAAAACATAAATACACTGATGGAGCCATGCAAAAACGAAGGTGAGGAAATAGTTGAAAACTCAACTAAGAGCTTTAATCAATATGCATGCCAAGTAGTGAAAAAGGTTATGTTGTGATTTGACTCTACATAAGACACTGCCTGTAATGTTTCAGTTTGAGTGCGGATTGAGTTGCAGAGCTTGTCTGTCCTCTACGCAGTATTTGATAAAAACCCATACCATATTGCCAACCATAATTGTGTCATTTCTTCATTTCTACACCTCAAAAACACCATAAAAAGCCTTCACACCACCATTCAGGGGTCCAACATACACAACATTCACATCAACAAATCTCCACCATTTAAGGGCCTATCACATTCAAATGCCTGCAGGACTGAAATACCATGCAGCACTCAACCTGTCAAGAGCCTACCTACATGGAAACACATATTCAGCTAACTAATACACACATACTGCCAGCCAACATTCACATACCGCTAGTCAACCACCACACATACCAACAATCATCTCTACTGACACCTTCCTGAGGCAGCCTGCTTAAGATTAGAAAGATTTTCAATTGCCTTATGCATACTTGCAGCACTAAATTCATATCCTTCCAGTGTGCAGAAATGAGTTGGGTGGTGTCTTAAAAACCGTGTAGGACCCATTCGCCAGACAGTGTGAACATAGCACCAAAGTATAAATATGGAGTTAGTTTGGTGCTGAATTTGCGTAAAAAAAATTATGCACATTCGGTGCAAAACAAGTATAAATATGCCCCTTTGGGCCCGATGCACAAAGGTAAACATAGACGTTTGGTCTAAATTTAGACTAAACGTCTAAATTTACAATTTTCGGGAATTCACAAAGGGCATTTACGAGTAGTATCTTTACATCAGCACTTATGCCACATATAGCAGAGGTGAAACCACCTAGGGACAGATTATGTACCAGTTACATCGTACCTACTCAACAGGGGACAGCTAATACTTGGCTACCAGAGAGACAGTGCTTAACTATAAAGGCAAAAAAACATATCTCCTAAGGCATTTTATCAACTGTAATACAAAGTTTGTTGTTTACTTTGTACACTAATTTATGTTAGGAGTACCATAAAACCTCTCAAAGAAAGAATCCAGGAGCATATTAGGGCAATCAAAAACAACAACTCAAGATGCCCCCTATTGCCACACTTCAACACAAGTCATAAAGGAATGGAAATTTTTGATGTCAAATTCCATGGACTGGACTTGGTGAAAAACAACCCGAGAGGTGGAAATAAAGTGGAGGCACTGAGGAAACTGGAAAGCAAATGGATCATTTGTTTACAGGCTGTGGTGAAGGGACTGAATATGGACAAGGAACTACATGTGTTCTTATCACAATATAACACAATATCAAATATGGATGCCATCACAGTATTTTCTTTTAGCTTTGGATACAATGTTTATTATCATTAATACAACATTTTGTATGTAAATTGCTTTTAATTTATTGATACGCCTTTATTAACTGTCTTTTCCACACAATACATGTTTATTTAATGGGACAATGATTTAATTTAGGCTTAACTGCTCCAAAATGTAATAAGGGCCACTGTGTAGGCCCTCTCTCATCTATGTATACAATCAAGGCTATCTACTTTTCCACAACAATATGGCTGCCATTCTGCATACCGTTTCTTATATAGTCTTTTTTCATTTTTTCGTACATTGTCATTATGATATTGTTATGCTCTACTGCTTTTGCCCATTTCTTTCCCACTTCATCTTTCTTTGACACGGTATGGGTCGCAAGGCGATAGACCTAGAGGAGCACGATTTAGGTTAAACAACGCTGTTGCACTTTGGTGACAAAAAGCTAATCAATCAATAATATGATTTGGTGCCACTGGGTGACACTATTCCAATTTGGCCACCACCGTGCAAGCCCCTTCCTTTTAACACTAAATATGGCACAATCCGCTTTCTCTGTTTATGCACGATGTACATGTTATGGTATTAAGAGGGGCTGTTACAGTCAATTTTTTCTGCTATTATTTCACGTTCGAAGAGACGCTTCTCGACAATGCGAGGGACTCCAGGGCACAGACTTATCATGGTTTGGAACGGTGACATTTTGCTTCGCAACAGGACGTTTTGCTCACCCTAATAAGGTATAGTCAATAATGGACTTACTGGTTTCTACATAGGGAGCCCAATTGGGATGTGTTCTTCGTTAGTGATGATAGACTAAGATGTTTTGTGGCGACATGTAACCTTACTGATAGCACACAACATACCATGTGATTTCTTCGTGGCGTTGAATACTTTCAACCAATATTGTGGCCTCTGCGAGATTATTGTTTAGCCTTGAAAAAATCACATTAGTGACGAAACACTTATCGCCTGTTGTGGACCTATATGAAAAGCCAATAATAGGACCTATCTCATCTAAGTTTTCTATGCATCCTTACTATAATAGGGTTATTTAGAATTTGCTACGTATTTATTTAATTGTGTGCGGAAGGTTTATACTGTTTATCAATTTGAAAAGCTGCTTGTATAGTCCAGTAGTAACCTGGGGAAGGTATGTATTGATGCCCAAACATATAAGGGGGGGCATACTATGAGACTGACAACTCCACTTCAGTCAATTTTCCAAGACTTCCCTTTTGTGTGGTACACAGTGAAGCAAGATAGAAAACAGGCCTGGGTGAGATTAACACTGGAGACTGTAATGCTGACTTTCCTGCCTCTTCCTCGCCTAGAGCAAATTCTGCTTGACTGATAAGGTTGAATATTTTTATGTGTTGCAGGAAGGCGGTCAGCAAATTTGTAATCCTGCAGCTTTGTAATGTCCTCTACAGCAGATGAAGTAGAAGCTACAGCTTTTACAGCAGTAAAACATTCAATTATGGTCATCTGAAAGTCAAGAAAAGCCATCAGTCTTCCTTTGGTGTTGTATATTGCCAACTGCATCAGGTGGATAGCCAACTTTTTATACCATGTGCGAGTTTTAGTGCTCACATTATATAGTTGAAGAACCTGGTCATTTTTATCCACTCTTCCCATGTACTTGTTGCACTTAAGTATACACAGCATGCAAAGCGACAGCACAACTGACATAAAAATGTTCCTCAAATTCACTGATGATGATGAGTCATCATCGAATGGAACTACGCTCACTTTCATATTCTGCTCCATGATCCTGTCCCTCAGGTGCTATCTCAATATCAGAAGTTGCCTCAAAACTCTCCTCTATTATTTGCCGTGGGGTCAATCATGAGTCAGCAAATCCAATGACATCTCTGCTTTCTATGTAAAACCTTTTTTTAAAAGCTATGTCCCAGATATAATTAAGAGGTACTATTAGAAATTGGTGGTGTGCATGTGTGTTATATGAGCTGAAATAAAGTGCAATTGGAAATGAATAAGAATCGGTTAAATAAAATGAAAGAAGGCACTTAGCTCAGTCTTTTTGCATCGATCTGACAACTTCTCCAAACAAGCTAAAACTGACAAAAAAAGAAAAAACTAGTATTTCAAATTGCAACATATGCATTACCACAGCATACATCATGGGTTAAGGAATTAGCCCACTTCACCAGTAATTCTGCAACTACGCCATTTGCATTTTGATTCCACAACACACACAAATATGTCAGCCTACCGTAGCCATTGATCAAATTTTGGGGTATTCACATTTTGCCTTAGCCCATCAGAGCACATACTGTAGGGCAAGGTGTGAGCCCACTTCATCCACAGTTCTGTCATGGTGTCATTCACATTCTGCCTCCAAGCACCGCAACATAGGAAAATGTATCAGTCCACTCCAGCCATTAATCAGTTATTGCACTATTCACATTTTGCTTCCTCCTCCTATTATAGCTTATATGAACCCACTTCAGCCTAACGTCTCACTCATGTAACTGATGGGCCAGGGATCTGGAGGGGTTGAAGCAGAATCAATCCTGCCTTAGCCCCCACAAGGGATATTGAAGGAGTGATGCCTCTTGTGCTTGCACCGGAGGGTGTCCTGCCGTGGAGATTCCCCCAGTCCCTTGCCAGTGTTGCACCACTGCCGATGGCCACACTGGGTGAGTAATGCAGCCATTGGCAACAGTTCCATGCCCGTACTGAAGAATTTAGTGTGTCATAGGACTTACTCTGGATCTCACTAATGAGTCTAGCTAAGGTTGGAACCAGTCTAGAGTTTTTGTGTTTCTGTCTAGAGGGCCTCTTGTCTGACAGTTTGGGTGGATTATTTCAATTTGAATAGAGCCAAGTCTGATTTGCATTTGGCTGGTATATTGAGTCGAGTAGTAGGGAAAAAGATGTAATGTTAACTGAGTAATTTTAAGCCAAGCATTCCATCCCTCACATTTGTTTCTAAATGAGACACACTAAGTCCAATGGACATCAGACATGGATCCCATGATACTATGATAACTGTGCTAAAGGCTTCAGGTTGTACCACACTGATTAGGCCCAAAAAGGCTCAAACAGATGTGAGATGGTTGTATTATTCCTCTCTAGAAAGGACCTCGTCTGGCTGCTGGAATGTGGTTTAAATACTCACTAGTGGTTAAATCCAATTCAAGTATGTCAGCCTTCACTTTTAGGGGCAAATTTATACTCTGCGCCAAATTTGTGTCATTTTTTTTAATGCAAATTCAGTGCAAACCTAACTCCATATTTATATTTTGATGTTAGGCACGTCTAGCGTCAAAATATAGGAGTTTGCACCATTTTTTTGGATGCGTGCACCTACCTTGTGTCAATGAGATGCAAGGTAGGTGTTCCCATGTAAAATATAGTGCTATCCCCATAGCCCCATTTTCATCCCCCTGTGCTAAAATGACGTACGTGTGGAAGGAGGGGCTAAGTAATTGTGCAAAGCTTGCTTTGCACCATTATTTGACACCTGAGTCAGACCAGGCGTTAGGGGACCTGTGGACCCATTTTGATGGTTAAGCACCATGGAATGGGTCCACAGGTGCCCTCCCCAAGCCCTAGAAACACCCCGACCCACACCAGAGGGACACCAGAGGATGGAGGACCCCATCCCAGATGAGTAGGGTAAGTATAGGTAAGTATGTTTTAACTTTTTTTTTTTTAAGTGCCATCGGAGACCCTAACTTGAGGCCCCCTGCATGGCACAGGATGCAATGGCCATGCCCAGGGGGCACTTGTCCCCTGTGCTGGCCACTGGGGTGAAGGGCATGACTCCTGTCTTTCCAAAGATAGGAGTCACGTTTTTGGTGGTTGTGTGCCAGACGATGGGGTTGGTCTGGTTAGAGGCATTTCTTTGCCTCTAACCAGGCTAGAGTCATTTCCTGATGCACAATCCCATCCTTCCCTACCACCACCCCCACCCGGCTAGCATCTTTTTTTAAGATGCTAACCAAAGTTTAGCACTGACTTTCGCTATCCCTTTAATATTATGCCCAGCTGGCGCTGTGGTATGGAAAAAGCTGGCGCTATACTTTTTGTCGCAATACTTCGTTTGCGCAGTTTTGCGGCAAAAAGTATAAATCTGGGTCTTAGTTTTTCAAACTAAAATGCTGTAAGTTTTACTGTTTTACTCAGACCTGGATTCTGCTTTCATTGTGCCATAAAGCACAAGCAACACCACACTGATAAGGTCCAGCAAGGCTTTAACAGTGCTGGGTTACTCCTGTACTAATGTAAAGGGGTCTGGACTGGGAGCTTGGGCAAGACTATTCCCACTTGAGCTGGTCCAAGTGTGATTTGCATGTCGCAAGTGGCATATTAAATAATTATAGACTAGAGTAGATTATGGTATTGAGCAAATACCAGTGGCAGAGATTAATTCAAGCATATCACTAATCTTTTTTAGTTTTTCTAAATGAAAAGCATGATGCATATGTCAGACTAGGGTTCAATATTCACCGTGCCAAAGTCCTCAAGCTGCACTTCACTGATGGGGCTCAACAACATTGAAACAGGTTTAGGGTTGCTTGTTTTCCGATTTAGAGGGGACCTGGCCTGGAGGTAAAAGGTGGGCTGTTATTATTGGTCCACAACCAGCTCTGATTATCATATGGTTGGTATCTGAGAGGACACACTGAGTAATCAAATGATGGACTGCAATGCAAGAGGAATATTTGCCAGTAGCTGAGATTAATTTATGCATACCACCCATCCCTTTCTTAATTTTCTTAGTAAAAACTCACTGGGTGTGACAGAAGTGCCTAGATGGAGGTCCTCTGCACTTTCAGCCTTTGAATTAAGGTTGCACCTTATGGATAATGCACAATATGTCTGATGCCAGTCTCAGGTAGCTTTTATTGCTATCATGAGAGGACCTGTCATGGCAGTCCATGCTGAAATGTTTCTTCTGGAGCAGGGGCAAAATTAATGTACATGGTGCTAGTCTCTGTCTAGATGAGCACAATGGGCAGAAAAAGAATGGTGTGGAATATGGTCTTGGTATCAATTGAGTGGCTGTGAATATTTCAATGATACAAGCTATCACTTTTTTATTTTTCTAAGTGAGACTTACTAAGTGTGACAGGTATGTCCAAACAAAACAAGACTAAAATGACAAAAATTCACAATACACAAGTCAAGTTATCAATAAAAATGCAATAAGAGTCTTCTTGTAATTTTAAACACACAGTAACACTGTTAGCGTCAAAATGTACCTTGGGTGTGTGAAAAATAACCCAGTACGGGTGAGTGTGCATCAAAAAGGGCCGCAGGAGAGCGATGCGTCAATCCGGTCAGCACTCTCAGTTCGAGGCAGGCCGTGCGTTGTTTTTACACACCCAGCGGTGCTTGCGTCAGAAATCCAGCCGCACGATGATCCGAAAACCACGCAGCGCAGGTTGCAGTCTCACCAGCCTCTGTCAGTGATGCTGCGCGTCGTTTCTCCAGCTCCATGCGTCAATTCTTTGGTCGCGTTGCAGGCGAGCATTGATTTTTAGGTGCGAAGCCGGCAGCGCGTCGATTTTTCAGCTGCAGATCAGAGTTGCGTTGATCTTTTCATCCCACAGAGTTCTCTGCGGGATTTCTTCCTCTTAGGTTGCCAGCTTCTCCTTTCAGGGTCCCAGGAACTGGATGGGCACCAATTGGCAGAGTAGGAGTCTCTCCAGAGACTCCAGGTGCTGGCAGAAAGAAGTCTGTGCTGTCCCTGAGACTTCAAACAACATGAGGCAAGCTCTAAATCAAGCCCTTGGAGATCTTCACAAGATGGAAGGCACACAAAGTCCAGTCTTTGCCCTCTTACTCTGGCAGAAGCAGTAACTGCAGGATAGCTCCACAAAGCACAGTCACAGGCAGGGTAGCTCTTCTTCCTCAGCTCACTGAAAGGACATATAAAACACATTTCTATGGTGGGCATTACAACCCTGGCGATCAGTGTTAAAGCGGCGGTAAAACCGCCAACAGGCCGGTGGAAAAAAACATGGAATTACGACCGTGGTGCCAAGGACAGAGGTAGTGGATGTGAATCTCCACTGGTTCTGGAGGGGGGTGTGTGCCCAGAGTGCTTCATCCTGCCCGTGGCGGCCTCAGTAGCATCGGAATCATTGGTGCTCACTGGCCTGCGGTGCTGCTGGCGGTGGTGTCCTGGGCAGCGGTGCGGCTGGCGGCGGCAGCGGTGCTTCTGACGGCGGTGTCCTGGGCAGTGGTGCTGCTGGCGGTGGTGTCCTGGGCAGCTGTGCTGGTGGCGGCGGTGTCCTGGGCAGCGGGGCTGGTGGCGGTCTTGTCCGCTGTGCAGATTTTCCCAGACTTGCCGGTCTTACTGTGCCCCTTCCCCACCTTGGATGGTGGCGCAGCTGTCTCCACACTCCCAACTGTACCCCTGGGCTTTGGTGGCTGATTTCTTTCCCCTCTCCCGCCGGGCACTGGCCAACTTTTAATGCTTTACAGGTGGGGGTCTGTCCGTGCTCTGGCTCCTTGCCAACTGGCTGCTCTGCTGCCTGGCGCACTCCAGAAGTCGGTTACTACTGGCACCACTGGTCCCGCCGATGTTGTGGCTGAGGTGCTGGGTTGGGACCTGGAGAGGCGGGCCCTAGGAGACTGAAGGGGTGGGGGAGGTGAGGGAAAGAAGTCAAGGTTGGATGGGAAAAGTTTTTGGGACACACTGGGACGGGTAGCTGGAGGGGGTTTGGGAGTGGAGGAAGAGGTAGTGGTTGTAGGAGGTGTACGTTTGCTGACTTTGGGTGAAGGTGCATTGACTGGAGGCTGTTGTGAGGTGGATGGCTGTTGGGTGGGTGTGTGGCTGCGTTTGTGTACCTTGGGAGGTGGGCTCACAGACACACTGGGAGAGGACATAGGGGATGTGTGAATGGTAGTGGGGGTGGTGACTGCACGTGAGCAGGGTGTGGTGGTGGGTGTGCTGGTGATGGACATAGTGGCTGAGGATGTAGTGCATGCAGGTGAGAGTGGAGACGAGACAGGGAAGGAGGAGGGAGATGAGGATGAGGGGGACACAGTGGAGGCAGTGGATGTTGGTGTGTCTGCATGTGTGTGATGCTTGCGTGAGTGCCTGTGGGATGTGTGGTGCTTATGTTTGCCAGAGCTTCCCTTGTGTGCTGAGGTGTGTGCATGCTGGTCTGATGGTGTGCTTGGGATAGGCTGAGGTACAGGGGTTTGGGTCTGGGTGGAGGAAGTTGGAAGGGGGAGGCTAGAGACAGGGACAATGGCTGCCTTCAGTGCTGAGGCCAGAGTCTGAAAAGCTCGCTGTTGGGCTTCCTGACCAGAATGAATGCCCTCCAGGTATGCATTGGTCTGTTGCAACTGCCTCTCTACACCCCGGATGGCATTAAAAATGGCAGACTGCCCAACAGTGAGGGATCTGAGGAGGTCAAGGGCCTCCTCACTGAAGGCAGCAGGGCTGACTGACGCAGGGGCTGAGGTGCCTGGGGCGAAGGAGATGCCCACCCTCCTGGGTGAGCGGCCACGGGGCACACGCTGAGGGGCTGCTGGGAGGGGAGGTGGCGGCTGTACCTGTTGATGCGGGGGCACAGAGGGGCCCGCCACCGCAAGGGAGCTCCCATCAGTGGAGGAGTCCGTCTCGCTGGTCTCAGCTCCTGTCCCCACAAAAAGGGGGGAGGAGACAGAAGAAAGACATGTTGAGTGCATCCAATACCGCTACCGCTTGCGGACACTACAGACACAGAAGCCCCCCGCACTACGCCGTGCACTTAAAGTTCCCTAATTAATCACAGGGACATGGTTTACAAGCCTATGCCCGATTGCTGCACACATGGAAATCACAGGAGCCTGACTAGGTGTAGTTGGCTCTGAACACAGGTGGGGTGGGGTGCCACAGGGCCTGCCTAAAGAAGGGACCTTGCCTACTAAACTCGCCCTGGCCTAGGGGAACCAACAGCCCACCTCCCCCACCCATACACCTACAATGCGCGCTGAATCAGCAGAATGAGAGTGTACTCACACCCTTGTGGCTGCTGTGATGCCCTCAAGTGCCCATCCAACTCCGGATACGCCACCGCCAGGATCCGTAACATCAGGGGGGTCATGGTGCGATGGGCACCCCTCCCACATTGGGAGGCCATCCCTAGCGGGGCCTCTGCCGTCTTCTTGCTCCAGCGGCGAATGTCCCTCCATCTTTTCCGGCAGTGGGTGCTCCATCTGTGGTGGACCCCCAGGGTCCGGACTTCCTTGGCGATGGCACGCCAAATATCCTTCTTCTGATGTGCGCTGACCTACAAGAATAGTACAGGGGAAAAGGAGAAGATATAACCATCCGCACCGTCACGGTCCTTGTCCCGCATCCCTACCCTTGCCATGACGCACATGCACTCACCCTCGTATCATGCACGCCTCATTCTCCCCCCCTATCTTTCATCAACACCACTCCAAACAGGCATTGCCCATACAGCATGCTCACAGTGTACTCACCTGTTTGTCTGGAGAACCATAGAGTAGCTTGTACTGGGGTAGGACCCCATCCACTAGTTTCTCCAACTCCTCCGTGCTGAAGGCAGGGGCCCTTTCCCCAGTCTCTTCCAGACTGAGGTCACAGCAGCACTTGCAGTGTAGGTCCTCTCCTGTCGAAGATCAGGTATCAAGTGATTGAACAGACAGAAAATGGTGGTGACGTCCATGGCGGTGCGTACCGTCACCGCCGGCGTACATCATCATTGGCTCATGGGACCCATAGGGTCCAATGTTAACCAATGCAGGATTGCACCGCGGTCTTCGACCGCTTACCGCGACGGTGTACAACGCCAGAGCAGTTACCTCATATCCCCTTGTCCCACATTAGAGGTCAGGCAGCCGCCATTTCAGGGGGCCACATGGCATTAATTTTGACTGTGTCACACATATCTAGGCCTTGCTTAAACACTAATACAGCCATATGTCGATTTTCAAACATTTTCCTATTAAGTTGTGTTTACGTACCTCAGTGTTGGCTGACCCTCTGATCGCTGTTCTCATCCATAGTACACATCTGCTGGGGCAGGTGAGGAGATGGCGGCATCCTCTGGTGTACAGACTGCTGGTGGACCTGTCGACAATGGAGGAGCAACATGTAATTGTCACTTACAGACTTGATCGTACCACAATCCTGGAACTATGTGCCCAGTTGGAGCCAGACCTGATGTCAGCTATCCGCCATCCCACAGGAATCCCCCCTCTAGTGCAGGTGCTGTCAGTACGCCATTTCCTAGCAAGTGGGTCTTTTCAAACAACAGTGGCCATTGCATCAGGGATGTCCCAGCCGATGTTCTCCAACGTGTTGTCCAGAGTGTTGTCTGCCCTGCTGTAACGCATGCGCAGCTACATCGTTTTCCCTCAGGTGGAGGATTTGCCTACAGTGAAAGGAGACTTCTATGCCCTGGGACATATCCCCAACATCATAGGTGCCATTGATGGGACACATGTGGCCTTGGCCCCCCCACGCAGGAGTGAACAGGTGTCCAGAAACCGTAAGAGCTACCATTCTATGAATGTGCAGATGGTGTGTTTGACCGACCAGTACATCTCCCATGTAAATGCCAAGTTTCCTGGCTGAGTGCATGACGCTTACATTCTGTGGAATAGCAGCATCCCTTATGTGATGGGGCAACTCCAGAGGCACCATGTGTGGCTATTAGGTGAGGACATGGACCCAATACAGTGTGACTAGGTGTTTGGGTCTGGGGATGTCCCTAAGAGTTAGTGTGTGTCTAACAGTTGTCCCTCGACATTTGCAGGTGACTCTGGTTACCCCAACCTGTCATTGCTACTGACCCCAGTGAGGAATCACAGGACAAGGGCAGAGGAACACTACAATGAGACCCATGGGTGAACTACGTGGATTATAGAGAGGACCTTCGGCCTCCTGAAGGCCAGGTTCGAGTGCCTCCATGTGACAGGTGGTTCCCTATTCTACTCACCAAAGAAGGTGTGTCAGATCATCGTGGCCTGCTGTATGCTTCACAACTTCGCTTTGTGACGACAGGTGCCTTTTCTGCAGGAGGATGGTCCAGATGGACGTGTTGTGGCAGCTGTGGAGCCTGTGGATAGTGAAGATGAGGAAGCAGAAGAAGAGGACATAGACACTGTGTGACCTCTGCTTTGTTTCCGCATGGACTAGAGCTGTGTGACATAGGTATGTTGACATTACATTGGATATAGCATTTTTCCACAGTTACTGCAAATACACATTTTCGAAATCACAGACTGACTCCAGATTGTTTTGTGATTTAAGGGTGTTTATTTAAGTGCCAAATAGTGGAGGGGGTTGTAAAATGGTCACGGGTGATGGTGGAGGAATGTCCATGACAGAGTCTAGTCTATTAGTCTCACTGGTGCATTGTCCAAAGGGGCATAGGAAGTGGAGCTAAGGCAGTTTAAGTATGGACAGGGTGACAAAGTGGGACAGAAGGATGACAATCAGGGTGGTCTCATTTCTTGGCGGGGGTCTTAGCTTTGTTCTCTGTCTTTGTCCTGGATCTCAGGGACCGCTTGCGGGGTGGTTCTCCATCTGCAGGGGGTAGGGTGCTGGTGTCGTGGTCCTGTGGCAGTGCCTCCTGTCCCGTAGTGCCGGCAGAGGTGGTGGGCAGTTCATCGTCCAGGCTAGTGTCAGGGGCCCCTTGTTGTGCCACAGTGCCCCTCCTGATGTTGACGAGTTCCTTCAGCACCCCTAAAATGGTGCCCAGGGTGGAATTGATGGATTTGAGTTCCTCCCTGAACCCCAAATACTGTTCCTCCTGCAGCCGCTGGGTCTCTTGAAACTTAGCCAGTACCGCTGCCATCGTCTCCTGGGAATGGTGGTAGGCTCCCATGATGTTGGAGAGGGCCTCATGGAGAGTGGGTTCCCTGGGCCTGTCCTCCCCCTGTCGCACAGCAGCCCTCCCGGTTCCCCTGTTTTCCTGGGCCTCTGTCCCCTGAACCGTGTGCCCACTACCACTGCCCCCAGGACCCAGGTGTTGTTGGGGTGGTGGGTTAGCCTGGGTTCCCTGAAGTGGTGGACACACTGCTGCTTGACGTGTCCTGGGGACAGAGGTATGGGCCCGGTGGGTGGGTGCTGTGCTGGTGTTTCCAGAGGGGGGAAGCACTGTAGTGGCCTGTACCAGTGTGAGGGGAACCGATGGTCCAGAGGCCCCAGATGGGCCGGGCTGGTCATCTAGATCCAGTTAGACAGAGCTGCTGTCATCACTGTGGGCCTCTTCTGTGGGTGGAGTGGACATGTCTGGACCCTCCTGTCCGGTGATGTTGGGTAGGGGTCCTGCAGGGTTGTAAAGGCATGATTATTGCATCTATATGTGCCATGGTGTGCAATGGGTGGGTGACCCTGTACCCCAGTGCTTCCATTCCTGTGTGGGACTTTCTGTGATAATGGTTTAGGGGGGTGTATGGGTATGTGCAGTGTACATGCTTTGGTGATGGGTGTCCATGCTTTGGTGTTGCATGCAGGGCTTGGGTTTGGGATGTGTGGTTAGTGATAGTGGGACATGTGTGAGGAGTTGGAGTGATGGGGGTGAGGGCGAGGGTGGGGGTAGGTGATAGCATGCAGGTAGGGTGGGGGATATGGTAGTTTAAGGTTTGACTTACCAGAGACCATTCCTCCAGCTACTCCTGCGAGGCCCTCAGGATGCAGTATAGCCAAGACCTGCTCCTCCCATGTTGTAAGTTCTGGGGGAGGAGGTGGGGGTCCGCCGCCAGTCCTCTGAACCGCAATCTGGTGTCTTGAGACCACAGAATGCACCTTCCCCCGTAGGTCGTTCCACCTCTTCCTGATGTCATCCCTAGTTATTGGGTGCTGTCCCACTGTGTTGACCTTGTCCACGATTCTTCGCCATAGCTCCATCTTACTAGCTATGGTGGTGTGCTGCACCTGTGATCCAAATAGCTGTGGCTCTACCCGGGTGATTTCCTCCACCATGACCCTGAGCTCCTCCTCAGAGAACCTGGGGTGTCTTTGCGGTGCCATGGGGTGCTGTGGGTGATGTGTGGGGTGGTGTGTGTTGTGATGTGTGGGGTGATATTTAGAGGTGTGTTGTGTGAGGTGCGTGGATGTTGTGTGAGTGATGGTGTTGAGTGCCTGTGGATGCTAGTGTTGTTTCTGGTGGTGTCTCTCTCTGGCCTTCTGTTGCAATTGTTGTCGTAGGGGTTTGTGGGTGATGTGGGTGTGTGTTTTATATTGTATTGGGTGTGTGGGAGTGGTGTGTGTATGTGTATCAGGTGTGTGTATTTCAATTTGTCCAATGTGGATGTGTTTTGTAAATGTGTGTGTATTTTGAGTGCGGCGGTGTGTACCGCCAATGGAATACCGCGGTTGAAAGTCCACTGCGTGGACTCATGGGTCGTGATAGTGTGGGCGTATTCCTGTTGTCGTGACGGTGGATGTTTTGTTATCGCCAGTTTATCACTGACCTTTGGTGTGGCGGACTTGTGTGGGTGTCTAGATTTTGGCGGATTCCGAGCTGTGGGTCATAATGGCTGTGGCGGAATTCTGCGGCCGCGGCGGTGTGTTGGCGGTCTTCTGCACGGCGGTGGCGTACCCAAAGTTGGATGGGCGCTTGAGGGCATCACAGCAGCCACAAGGGGGTGAGTACACTCTCATTCAGCTGATTCAGCGCGCAGTGGATTTGTCTCGGTGGGGGAGGTGGGCTGTGGGTTCCCCTAGGCCAGGGCGAGTTTGGTAGGCAGGGTCCCTTCTTAAGGCAGGTCCTGTGGCACCTCACCCCACCTGTGTACAGAGCCAACTACACCTAGTCAGGCTCCTCTGACATCCATGTGTGCAGCAATCGGGCATAGGCTTGTAAGCCATGTCCCTGGGATTGATTAGGGAACTCCAAGTGCACGGCGTAGTGCAGGGGGCTTCTGTGTCTGTAGTGTCCGCCAACGGTAGCGGTATTGCATGCACTCAATATGTCTTTCTTCTGTTCCCCCCCCTTTTTGTGGTCTCCCTGTGCTTGTGTGCATTAGCATCATCAGGCGGAGGAGCAGTGGCACCGGAGAAGGAGGGAGCTGCATCCCACATGGCCCTGGAGGGTGAGACAATGGAGTCAGAAGCCACCAGTGGGACGGAGGGCGAGGGGAGCTCCACGGCGGGGACAGGAGCTGAGACCAGCGATACGGACTCCTCCTCTGATGGAAGCTCCCTTGCGGTGGCGGGCCCCTGTGAGCCCCCCGCATCTACAGGTTCAGCCGCCACCCCCCCTACCAGCACCGCCCTCCCAACAGCCCCTCAGCATTTGGCCCGTGGCCGCTCACCCAGGAGGGTGGGCATCTCCTTCACCCCAGGCACCTCAGCCCCTGCCCCTGTCACCCCTGCTGCCCTCAGTGAGGAGGCCATTGACCTCCTCAGGTCCCTCACTGTTGGGCAGTCTACCATTTTGAATGCCATCCAGGGTGTAGAGAGGCAGTTGCAACAAACCAATGCATACCTGGAGGGCATTCATTCTGGTCAGGCAGCCCATCAGCGAGCTTTTCAGACTCTGGCCTCTGCACTGATGGCAGCCATTGTCCCTGTCTCTAGCCTCCCCCCTCCAACTTCCTCCACCCAGACCCAAACCCCTGTACCTCAGCCTATCCCAAACACACCCTCAGACCAGCATGCACACACCTCAACACACAAGGGAAGCTCAGGCAAACATAAGCACCACACATCCCACAGGCACTCACAGAAGTATCATACACATGCAGACATACCAACACCCTCCTCCTCGTCTCCCTCCTCCCTCCCAGTCTCGTCTCCACTCACACCTGCATGCACTACGTCCTCAGCCACTACCTCCATCACCAGCACACCCACCACCACACCCCACTCACGTGCAGTCACCACCCCCACTACCATTCACACATCCCCTGTGTCCTTTCCCAATGTGTCTGTGAGCCCACCTCCCAAGGTACACAAACGCAGACACACACCCACCCAACAGCCATTCACCTCACGACAGCCTCCAGCCCATGCACTTTCACCCAAAGTCACCAAACGTACACCTCCTACAACCACTACCTCTTCCTCCACTCCCAAAGCCCCTCCATCTACCCGTTCCAGTGTGTCCAAAAAACTTTTCCTGTCTAACCTTGACCTCTTCACCTCACCTCCCCCACCCCTTCAGTCTCCTAGGGCCCGCCTCTCCAGGTCCCAACCCAGCACCTCAGCCACAACGTCAGTGGGAGCAGTGGTGCCCGTAATTTCCGGCTTCTGGAGTGCGCCAGGCAGCAGGGCAGCCAGTGTGCCAAGGAGCCAAAGCACAGACAGTCCCCCACCTCCAAAACAGCAAACATTGGTCACTGCCCGATGGGAGATAGGAACAAAATCTTCAAACAAAGCCACTCCCAGGGGTACAGGTGGGAGTGTGGATCCAGCTGTGCCACCATCCAAGGCGGGGAAGGGGCACACTAAAACTGGCAAGTCTGGGAAAACCTGCACGGCGGACAAGACCACCACAAGCACCGCTGCCAAAGACACCGCCACCACAAGCACCGCTACCAAAGACACCGCCGCCACCAGCACTGCTGCCAAGGACACCGCCACCACCAGCACTGCTGCCAAGGACACCGCCGCCACCAGCACCGCTGAACAGGACACCGCCGCCACCAGCACCGCTGCCAAGGACACCGCCACCACCAGCACCGCTGCCAAGGACACCGCCGCCACCAGCACCGCTGAACTGGATACCGCCGCCACCAGCACCGCTGCCAAGGACACCGCCGCCACCAGCACCGCTGCCAAGGGCACCGCCGCCACCAGCACCGCTGAACAGGACACCGCCGCCACCAGCACCGCAGGCTACTGAGCGCCAAAGATTCCAACGCTACTGAGACCGCCACGAGCAGGATGAAGCATTCTGGGCAAAAAGCCCCCTCCAGAACCAGTGGAGAATGACATCCACTACCTCAGTCTTTGGCAGGATGAAGCACTCTGGGCACAAAGCCCCCTCCAGAACCAGTGGAGAGATACATCCACTACCTCTGTCCTTGGCAGGATGAAGCACTCTGGGCACAAAGCCCCCTCCAGAACCAGTGGAGAGTGACATCCACTACCTCAGTCCTAGGCAGGATGAAGCACTCTGGGCACAAAGCCCCCTCCAGAACCAGTGGAGAAATACATCCACTACCTCTGTCCTTGGCAGGATGAAGCACTCTGGGCACAAAGCCCCCTCCAGAACCAGTGGAGACTGTTATCCACTTGAGAGACTGTGGCTTGGAACTCCCCAGGATAAAGCAGTGGGCAACCCACCCACTGTAGAGACTTGAGAGACTGTGGCTTTGCACTCCCCAGGATGCAGCAGTGGGCAAACCACCCACTGTAGAGACTTGAGAGACTGTGGCTTTGCACTCCCCATGATACATCAATGGGCATGGAGCCCCCTCGTGGATCTGGCGTCGTGCACTCATCCTGCTGAGGTGCCCCCCTTCCCTTTCTCCTGAGGTGCCTGTTTTATTTCTATCTGATGCCCCAGCAGTGTTCTCTCCGTCTTGTTCGGGTATCTTGTGTGGGTCTCGCCCATGCATTTTGGGCCCAGTGGTCCACGGACTATGATGGTGGAATCCCTTGGACTTGTATTCTTGGTGTATATATTTGTTTATAGTGTGAATATCTTTATATATGTATATATTTTTGATTAATGTCTTTGAATATATTACAATCATTCAACTCATTTCCTTTTGTCTTTGCATTCTTCAAGGGGGGTTGGGGGTGTAACTGTAATGTATCATGATGTATTAGTGTGTGTGTTGTAGTGGGTGAGGGTGGGGGTGTAGCGTGTTGTGTGTGAGTGTCACTCTCTTTTCCCTCCCCCCTCCCATGTGTCGTAGGTGCAGTACTCACCGTGGTCTTCGCCGCCGTCGTTCGTGCTCCTGGTAGAGGAGCAGGAAGACAGAGGCAGGGAGAATCTGAAGTTCCGGTTCCATGGCGTCGTGGTTCCTCGTGGGGTGTGTAGAGGTGAGCGTATTCCCTTCCAAGTCATGTTTCCGCTGTGTTTTTGTTCGCGGTGAATCCGCCCCGGAAAAGGTGGCGGATTGGACTGTAGTAATTCTGTGGGAGGTACATTGTCTTCCGCCTGTCTGTTGGAGGTTACCGCCGATGTGTGTGTTTGTACCGCCTTGGCGGTCGGAGTGTTAAAGTGGCTGTCTATTTTGGCGGTTTCCACCACAGTCGTGCTTCCAATTTATTTTCCGCCGGACTGTTGGTGGTTTTACCGCTGCTTTAACACCGACCGCCAGGGTTGTAATGACCACATTTATGTCTTTCCACTCCCTCCCTCCAATTTCATAATGATCTTTCCAACTGGGCACAACAGTTAGCCTTGGTCACAACATTTCACTTTCCAGAAACTCCCTGGCCTTAATTTCTGAGGTAAACACGAGGATTCCGCTGTTCCAAATAACATTCAATTTAGCGGGATTGATCAAGAAAGCTTGCACCCCTTTATTCTGTAAGGATTTAATCAACTGTCTGAGATGCCACCTTCGCTACAATGTTCAATTGGGTAAGTCACTACACCATTAATGCCACCAAAATGTATGCTCACTGATCACCTTTTACCACCTTAACAGTCTATCCACTCACCACTACTGTGTCCAACTGTCCGATTACCCCTGTCTAGCAATACACATATGAATTTAACTCACCTGGCGGCACAGTATCTGTGTATGGCGTAGGTAGTACAGGGACTGGCAGCACGACAGCTCTCAGTAGGCACTGTTCTACTGTAGTGAATCCTAGTTTGTTTTAATGGGATAACAGGAGTTAGCTTAGCCTCTGGCTTGCAGACTCGTGCCCCCGTCACCTAGTGACTTTTAACCTACTTAGCTTGCTCTGTCTTAGCCCATTTAATTATTTATTTCTTTTAAGATGGCTGCCTTGTTAATAGATAGGTCACTTGTTATGGGTAACATTATCAGTGTCACCGCGCCAAGGCGTCAAGATCAAGCACCAAAGACAAACAAACAGTAGGTGTTCACACTTAAGGATTTTCCCTCTCTATACTTTCGAGGGATTGTTTATATTAATTGCCGTCCCAAGCATGTCTGTTATCTATTGTTTAGGAACACACCTACGTCAGGGGTCCTTGTAGATCTGTAAAAATACATCACACTTTAGACAGATAATCAGAGGGATTCCGACCAGAGGGCATCGCCACCATCGCTGATACCGATGCTGCAGTCGTCTTGACGCTGACCCAGTCTTCGTGTCCCTGCGGAGTCTGAGATAGAGACTTCATTCCAAGGTAACAAGGGTTGAGGGCTCCTCTCATGGACATGGCATTGGCAGATTAGGTTTAACAAACCCAGCTCTCCTTTAGGTAGGAGGTTAGGCCTTTCAGATTAGGGTATTAGGACATATTACATCTCATATATCTTTTCTACGTATTGCAAAATGGTGGGGGTCTTTGTAATAATGACGCTCGTCTTCACAATTCTGTTTCTTGCATTATTCATTATCCTAATCATTGCAGCCCATGCAACTTATCGCAAATTGCAGTTATGTTAAATAAAAACTATTGTAACTCTACTGCATCTGTGTCATTGCCCGTGTTTGTATGAGACATGATATATCTGTGAGAAAAGGGTAATCTCCGTTTAACCACGACACTCCCTGAGATATCTTATTCTCGAGTCCATGCGTAACGGCTGCCATAAATCACCTTTTACTATTGTGTTTCTGGTGAGGTGCTGCTAGTGAGCTGGTAAGGTTGGGACAACAGTTGCGACTTGTAGTAGGAAAGACGTAGTCGCCTACAAACAAAAGTACTGTCATCCTTAAACCAGCAGTCTTGCTCAGAGCAACAGTCCAAACTACGACACTACCATTAGGAAAACTAGGCCAGAGTTCCAAAATTAAAATAGCTTTGCATGTAAACTAAATAATGGAGTATATTCACCTGAATGCTCCACACTGGATAGTTTGTGGGAATTACAGCAATGCTATGGACATCTACAAGTACAATACCATTAACATACAGCTACAACTGTGTCCTCTGCTATTCTGTCCATTCCACCTCACATCCCCTATAGAACTGTACTCACCTAGGGGGATAACAATTGTATAGTCTGTTGGCATAGAACACATATTGACAGGAATGCCAAGGACAGCTGCCACTGACATATCCCTCAAACATAGCTACAACTGTGTCCTCTGCTACTCTGTTCCTTCTACCTCCCATCACCTATTGGTCACATATGGCCAGGTAGAATGTTTACTCCAAATCTTAAGCCCAGGTCAGTGTGCACCTGATAATGTGCAGCTGTCTGTTAACTGAACAATTAGGTATTGCCAACTCGGAGGTATCATGAAACATATTGTGCTACACTGCTGCAAAAACAGACATCCAAGTGCAAAAATACTCTGACATCCTGCCACAGGATGACTTAAAAAGGAACTGTTTGTATCCCAACTTTCAGCTCTTCATTATTGAAAGCAGGTTTCACTGTCACAGGAAGCGATCAAGCACAGCCAATCTGCATATGGTCAAAGCATATTAACCTGTTAGAATTGTTGCTACATGTCACAATACAACCTGTAACTGTCTGTTTTTCACCTTCAAGAGATCTACCTGCTACTAGGACCATGGAAAACACTCCTAAGACAACCACTTCCCCTCTGGATGAAGCCCACAGTGAGGAGAGCACTCTTGGATGTGTGGACGTTGGGGACGGCTTTGCCTGATCTGTGCAACCTGGTCAGACGACAACTGTCAGCCTCACCCTGCCCACATCAACTCCTCCCAATCCTATTGCTTCTACATCCCAGGCAACCAGTCACCCCCAAACCAGTGTCCCAAGGAAAGTAACAACCATAAGTGTCCCCCAGTCCATGTACTGGAGTCACAACTCCAAGCCCCGGAGAATGATGGATCTGGCAGTGGGCAAACTGTGCCAAGGGCACAGGCACGTGAGGGTAGGATGCATGGGAGGGATGGTGTGGGCCAGCAGCATCAGGCTGCTAGGGATAGTCCTGGCCAGAACATCTTCTCCCAATTCTTGGGAGCCTATGCACAGCCCCAAGGCGTGATGGGCTAGGTACTTGCCATGCTGGGGGAGATCAAGCAGCTGCAGAGTAACAACAACCAGGAAGTCATGCAACAGTGGGAGGCCTACAATGCCCACATGTTCTCCCTAACAGGGGTGCTGAGAGACATCAACAATGCCCTGAGCAGGGAATATCCACAACACCGACCCTTTCCATTTGGCAAGTTACATCAGCCCCTTCAACATCTGTGGCAGCCAGTGGAATGGGGGCCCTGCCAGGGGAAGGACATGCATCAGACACCCCTGCCTCTGTAGCTGAAGAACTCCCATGCAAGCGTGGACATTCACCCGGACAACCAGGAGGTGCAGATGGCAAGACAACAACCACTACCAAGAAGTAACCCCCAACTGATTGAATCCCTTTTTTGTGCCTCAGATGCACACTGTTGACTTTTCTACACCAAATTTCCTATTTTCCTAGATAGTAGGACTCTGGACCTGGGACTTCAAATGTTGTGGCTGCTACTCAAATGATAACATCCACCATGATTGATCCCTTCACTGTTTGTATATTATTTCCTTACTCACATTCATCCTATGCTCCTGTGCACATGAAAATAAATACAACTAATACACCATCTATGTATGGTAGTCATTTTGTACCTATGTGAGAAGTATAAACTGGTATATATTTCATGCTCATGATTAACTCATAAGAAGGAAATATGAGGTGGGACATGTCACAGTTAGTGTAATGCAGGGGATCGCTACCAACACAATGACACAAGTGGACAATCACCAATCTCTGGTCAAGTAAGTCTAAATATTTCTTTCTGCTGCCTAACTATCACTAAGTAACATCCCACTGATCACTGAAGTTAGGGACATGTTAGACTGTTTCACTCTGAATTGCCTAACAGATTGTTGGACATTGTCATCAGCTAAACACCAATCACATACCTATACTATGCCTACCAAATCAACCACCCCATAAAACAGAGAGAGGAAGGTAAAACAGTCCCTAGTAAGAGAACCTTCCACTTGCAATGGTCAGACACCTGTAGGCATGTTACTCACCCATGTCAGTGTTGACACACATGCACAGTGGCCTGCAATGAGGGAACACAATGACAGCTACATACAAGTCAAACAGGATCTTTGTTGATACAATCTGAAAGATGAGTGAACGGATTGCACAGGTTGTCATGTGTCAAAGACACATTATCACACACATGAAGGCACTGGACCTACATACCAGTTGCAAACAGGTCTATTGTGTACCAGATAACTCTGCTATCCCACTGTCCTGACAGCCTAGGCATGGGACTCATACAGCCCAAAAAATATGTAACACAGTACCTGGATAAATCCATGTCCACTTCAAATGTAAGACCAGCTACAGCCACCTGCCATTGACACAACTAAGAAATGTCCACATGAGGATGCCATTTTGAAGAGATTAGAAGGAAAAAGTGGCAAACAAGGAATTAAGGCAAGTAAAGGCTTACATCAGCTAGACAAATCTGTTACAATGGTTGTTGCTTCTCTGATTGTGCATTTTGACTGCCCCAAGTGAAGGTGATCCTCATGAGAGCCACAACTCCAAATATAATCTTGCCAGACAACAGGAGCTGTACACTGCAAAGCATTAAATGACTTGTCTGATGGTTACACAGAGACCCTTCTCAGCCAATCCTGACCCCCCACAGTACCCCACTGAGTCAGTGAAATTACAGAACATCACATACACTCAGGTGAAGTACTGATTGATGAGATCTGCCCGCATATCTCCACCTTCATCCTCATCACTGTCATCACCACTTGGCTAGCTCCCCCTCATCTGGGATATATGGAATCTGTCGCCTCAGGGCGAGGTTGTGGAGCATGCAGCAGGCCACAATGATCTGACACACTTTGGCAAGTGAGTGGAGGAGGGCTCTACCAGACTTATCAATGCTGCAGAATCTTGCCTTTAAGAGCCCAAAAGTCTGCTCCATGACACGCCATGTCCTTCAATGGGCCTCGTTGAAGCAGACTTCCACTGGTGTGGTTGGGTTTCTCACTGGTGTCAACAACCAGGGACGGTTTGGGTAGACAGAGTCCCCTGTAAGGAATTATGACATGTGTGCAAACATGTGTCCAGGGCATCATCACATTTGGCAGCAGACATAGCATACAAACACACATGACATGTGTAACATACCAACCAGCCCTCTCTGGGTACTGTTGTGTCATCAGCTGTGGAATAGCGCTGTTCTGCATGATGAAGGCATCATGGATTGAACTTGGGTACCGTTCACATACTTGGGAAATGTAGAGGCCTGCCAAACAAACTACTTGGACATTTATGGAGTGGTAGATCTTCCTGTTCTGATAGACCTGATCATTGGCATGTGGGTGAACCAAGGCGACATAGGAACCATCAATGGCTGCCACTACATGTTGGATGTGTGCCAAACCACAGAACTCTGCTTTCACATGGGCAAAATCTTCATGTTGTGGAAATCGGATGGAGCTGTCCAGGTTTTTCAACATTGCAGAGAGTATATGCTTCAAGACCAGACTGCACATAGGCTGGGACATCCCTGCAGTTTGCGCCACTGTATTTTGGAAGGAGCCTGTGGGCAGGAAGTGCAGCACTAACATAACTTGAACATTGGGTGGTATGCTATTTCGATGACTGATGGCAGGCATCAATGCTGGCTCCAACTGACGACAGGGATCCTTGATTGTCCGCCTATCTTGGTGGTAAATTTGTTTGACATGCCTATTCTCCTTGGTCTGCAAGTACACTAGTGAATGGAACATAGAGGTTGTCTGACCCTTCTCATTTCAGGGTAACTATGGGAGAGAAAATAAGAAGGTATGTCTATCACTCATTGTGTCCCTTGTAAGTGACATCACATATGTCACATAAAAACTGTGACATGCCTTTTGATGCAGTGAAAACATGATACACAGCAAATACCAATGGTAAAAATGGCACATTAGTGACATATCATCACCTTGCTTCAATAAAGATATGTATATATGTTAACTGATAGGTCAGAGAGGCTATGTAATTCCAACATCAAACAATGCCTGTGATTGAAAGGCCAAAATACAAAGTTGTACATGGCCAAGAGAGTGGTGACTGTGCCACCAATGATTCCTGAAACTTAGCAGGACAACATGACAACATTATCCTTCAATCAGGACAAATATACATTTTCAGACAATGCCAGCACTGAAGTTTATGCTGTAGAAATGTTTATTATATTGTGACTCATCAAAAATTGACTTTTCCGACCACTGAAAGGTTTTCAATGGCTACTGCCTGACCTGCAACATTGGACAGTAGGAAACGACCAGGACTGCGGGCGGAAGTCATCATGGCTGTAGGCGAATGCTACCAAGGCAGACACTGCCATTGGATTACATTGCTGCCTGTGGCGGTTTTAGGCCAATGGCAGTGTCCATCAGTGGTGATGGTCGAGTACTTGGTGGACAAGACCGCCATCTCCTGCTTCTTCTCTCACTTGACTCCTGACACTGCTGCCAGCAAGACCTCCACGACCTGAGCTGCTGTGTACTGCCTTTGGGAGCAATCATGCCACGCCCTACATGATATAGGGCCCCTGCCTTCCCAACAGAGCTGGAGACGCTTGTGAAGGAGATCCTACTTCTATATGGACAGCTCTTTTGTGCACCAGAGGAGCAGGTAACAGTACCATGTGCACATATGTTTCTGTATCTCCAATGAACTTTGATTTAGTTAGCCTAGGCTTATGGGCAATATATCAGAATGTGTTCTTAAGACCCTGTAGGAGCAATCTGTGTCCTTCAATGGATGAGTCCCTGGGCATGTACCTATGTTAAGTGACAGGTTTAGACTCCTGAGGTATTGTGGAGAGTGTGCAATGAGTATTCCCTGACCCATATTGTGATTGTTGCACATGGTTAGCTGAGGTGTCATGACAGCCATCGCCAGGTAAATCCCATCATCTGATGTGATTGATGTGTGGTCATTTGTGGTAACATGATGGCAGGAGGTGTTGATGCATGTTGTTTGTTGGTTTCTCACCATGCTTGTGCCCTGTACTGGCACATACATCTGTGGCCACATCTGGCATTGTTGTAGTGTTGTACTGAAGCCAGCTAATGACACTCTATGGCCCTAAGATCTGCACAGTGACAGCCCTTGCCAATTGGCTATCGGATATATGAAGTTTTGTGATACATGTAACTTTTGGGGGCATGGTATTATATGTGGATTTATGTGGTCTGCCAGCAGAGAAAGGTGCCTTTTCAATTGCCACTTTCTGTAGATATTGCCATCTGCAACATCACAAAACAAAATAAAATGATGGATGGAGTGTTGAAACTTTTCAAACACTCATCCCCAGTCACAGATCTGGGTTCAATCCATTGTTTTTTTGCTCGCCACGTCACCCCAGTTTGGATCCAGTCATATGCAAATCAGTCGTGACCCTGTTCCCCATGGGAACAGTCCAGCCTGAACTGCTAGGCCAGGTCCTCCCTGGACAGGAAACCCTGTCCCCAGGGTTATGTTGTGCGTTGTGTGATAGGTATGTGTATGTAGCTGACATGTTGGTGTCATGGTATTGTGTTGTGTTAGGATACCAAATTTTGAACAGCATAAAACGATAGACTAGGTAATTTGTCTTGTGTTTTGTCTCCCATTTTATGCGGTGTTTATTGACTGGTTTTAGCATTATTTTTAGTATTTGTTGCTTTATGAGGTATTTTATTCATGTCTTTTACATGGGATTAATTATTTTAAAATTATTTTTTTCGATATTTCCTTTATCAAAAATGAACATTGGTGGATGTATTTGACAGTGCAGTGTGTTGAGTGGTGGATAGGTTTTGTGTTCCCTCCAGGGGTTGTTTACTTCCTTTTCACTAAACTTGCGAAGAGCCTTATGAGTAAAACAGAGGGCCTTAAAAGTAATCCATTTTCTGATCAGTAACCAGTGAAGTTTAGATAATGTCTGGGAAGCCAACTGGAACTTAGGAATATCTAAGGGCAAATTAACTGCTGGATTGTGAAGGTTCTGGGGTTTGTTTAACTGTTGCTGCTGAATATTAACATATAGGGTGCTGCAGTAATCAGTTGTGGATAGCACAAGGGTCACTACTATTCTCTTCAGAAGTTCAAACAGGAAGCAAGGAAGAACATTTTTACTATTCTCAGAGTATGGAAATAGGTTGAGGTGATTGAATTGATTTGGTTTGAGAAAGTCGGCTTGTCATCAAATATAACTCCTAAGTTGATTACTTTTCTCATGGGCATCAGCGGAATTCCTAAGTCCTTTAGCCACCAGATGGGAGATCAGAAGGAAATATCATTGCCAAACAAAACAACTTCCGTCTTTACAGAGTTAAGTTTGCCCACTTCCATCATACAGTCATGAAACCTGTTGCTGCATCATGATAGTCATGTGTAATGCAGACAACAGTCTGTCATCTGCATAAGAAACTATAGGGAACCTAAATGTACTAATCAGACTGGCCAGGGGTGTAACATTGCATATGGCTGGGTCCAAACTGGGGTAGCATGGTGAGCAAAATATCAATTGATTAAACCCATATCTGTGACTGGGGTGAGTGTTTGAAAAGTTTCATCACTCTGTCCATCATCCTTTTGTGTTGCTAAAGTTGCCCTAAATGGGAACTGTATACCCAGGTGTGTGTCTCGTGCTCACTGTGCCACTGGATTCACGCTAACCTGGCTGATGATGGGTGATACACTAGCATACTTGTTTCCAGTTCAGGGAGGACCTGGCCTTGCAGTTCGGGCTGGACTGTTCCCATGAGGGAAAGGGTCAAGACTGATTTGCATATGGCTGGGTCCAAACTGGGGTGGCATGGTGAGCAAAAGAACAATGGATTAAACCCAGATCTGTGACTGGGGGTGAGTGTTTGCATTGTCAGCACTCCGTCCATCATCCCTTTGTGTTGTTAAAGTTGCCCTAAGTGGGAGGGTATGCCCAGACTTGGGTCCCTTGCTCACTGTGCCACTGGAATCAAGCTAGCCTGGCTGAAGAAGGGTGATACCCTGAAACCGGTCCCAGGATGCTTGTTTCCGGTCCAGGGAGGACATGGCCTTGCAGTTCGGGCTGGACTGTTCCCATGAGGAACAGGTCCAAGACTGATTTGCATATGGCTGGGTCCAAACGGGGGTGGCATGGTGAGCAAAAGAATGATGGATTAAACCCAGATTTGTGACTGGGGGTGAGTGTTTGAAATGTTTCAGCACTCCGTCCATCATCTTTTTGTGTTGCCAGGGGTGTAACGTATACATTGAAAAGAGAGCTTAATGATGACCCCTGAGGAGCCCCACAAGAGAGTAAAAAAAGGCTAGATAAAAAATCACTAAGGGCAACAGATTGTTCTATGTCTTAGAGGAAAGAGCGTAGAGTGGTCAAAGCAGAGTCTTTAATCCCTATGTTATTAAGATGGTCCAGAAGCACTGTGTGGATGACCGTGTTGAACGCAGCTGACAGATCTAGAAGAATAAGTGCTGTCTTATCTCCATTGTCCATTATTGCTCAAATTTCATCCAATGCCACAATCAGTACTGTGATTGCTTCTAAAACCAAACTTAGACTAATCTAGCAGTTGGTTATTTTTAGAAAGGAGGATAATTCTAACTTCATAGCCTCCTCATCGATTTTAGCTGGTATCGGAAGGCAAGAGATGGGGCAGTAGCTACGGAGTTTTTGAGGATAAAGCATAGGTTTCTTTATAAAGGGTAGAACAGAGGCTTTTTTTCCAGGATTCAGGAAAATATCCTAATCTAAACATCCAATTAAAAATGTTGGTATGGAGCTACCGTCTCTGGAGCCAGATGTATTAGAGCCGGATTTCACTGATTCCATAAATATTTTACTTGGTTAACTGTTTAAGGGGTAAATTTGTTAAAGGTCTCAATTATTATGGAATATCTTACATCTTTAGTGACAGGTGGGTTGCCTTGCTTGTTCAAGACGAATTAATATACCTCGTTAACTTTTGGTTAAAAGTGATTAGCAAGCCTATCACAAAAAGATTGATTTATACCTAAAGTGTTTTTGTTATTGAAATTAGCATGTGTGTTCACTGTCCGAAAAAAAGCTTTGGCTGACGTTTTGCCAATTCTATTTTATCAATTGAGTAGATAGATTGTCCAGCCTGGATCATGACTTTATGATCCAAGATGCACTGCTCATATTTATCTCTTTCACTTATAATATAATTTTTCCTCCATTATTGTTCCTGTCATCGACAGGGTTGTTTTTGGATTCTTAAATTGTCAACATACCAGGTAGCTGTAGGTTTGCTTCTGTGATAGGTATGAGACTTTAAAGGAGCTAGTCGCTCCACCACATTGCCAATCCAATTAGTGTATTTTGATGTCACTAAATCCAGATCACTCATGTTATCCGGTTGGGCGTCTGATAAGATCTGATTAAACTTAACTGCTTTAATTTTATGCCAGGCACATGATTTAGTAGTTTGGGTCAGCGTGCTTGTGAGGGGAAATTAGTCTGGTACCCTCAGCTTAAACATGACCACCTCATGATCTGACCAGATCATTGGCAGTGTTGAAGTGACTGTTAATAAAAGATTGTTTGAGACTCTTCCATTGAGAGTGTGACCAGCTGAGTGTGTAGAACCATGGACTAGTTGGGCAAAGCCCAAAATCAACATATTGTCAACTAAATATTCAGGGGCATATTTCTACTCTGTTTGCGCCAGATTTGCGTCATTTGTTTTACGCAAATTCGGCGCAAACTTAACTTCATATTTATACTTTGGCGCTAGACCCGTCTAGCGCCAAATTTATGGAGTTTGAGTCATTTTTTTTACAGTGGAAACCTACCTTGCGTTAATGAGATGCAAGGTAGGCGTTCCAGGGCAAAAAATTACTCTAAGGCTTTTGCGCCTTATTTATACTCCCGTGCAAAAATGCTGCACGGAAGGGGGAGGGCCTTAAAAAATTACTCTAAACCAGTTTAGAGTCATTTTTTAACGCCTGGGTCAGGGCAGGCGTTAAGGGACCTCTGGGCTCTTTTCCATGGTCTCCGACCATGGAAGCAGTCCACAGGTGCCCTTCCCTGCCCCCAGGGACACCCCTGCCACCCTCGCCCACCCCTGGAGGACACCCATGGATGGGGGGACCCATCTACGGTAAGTATTTTTTTTTTTTTAAAGTGGCATGGGGGGGCCTAACTTGGGCCCCCCTACATGCCATTGTGCCCAATGGCCATGCCCAAGGGACAGAAGTCCCCTGGGCATGACCATTGGTCAGGGGGGCATGACTCCTCTCTTTGCTAAGACATTTCCATGGGGGTTGTGCATCAAAAAATGACGCTAGTCAGGTTTGAGTCAATATTTTTTACTCTAACCTGACTTGCACCATTCTTTGACGCACAACCCCCATTCTTCCCTACGCCTCCGCTGCACGGTTAGGGTAATTTATTTTGATGCTAACCAGGCCGCAGCGCCGGCTAACGTCATTCCATAAATAAGGCGCCCGGTTGGCGCGTTGGAATGGCGTTAGCTGGCGGTAAACCTTTTGACGCAAATCAGCGCTAGCCCTGATTTGCGTCAAAATGTATAAAAATGGGCCTCAGTATCTCTATCAGCTGAGGCTTCTAAATGAAAGTTAAAGTTCCCTAATAGGGGAAAATTAGATCGATGTAGGCAAGATTTAATGAGAGTACTCATTGATTGCACAAAGTTAGGCCTAGGTCCAAGGGGATGGTACAATAAGATTCTGTTAAAATAATGATTCTTGGATAAATCAATTTTAAAGGAAAGTGCTTCGCAATCTATGGTGGATACAGTAAGAAATGTAGCTGCCATGTGTTTCAGATAGATGACTGCTAAACCCCCATCTCGCTAGTCTAAATAAGGAGCAGCCTGTCGGAAGGGCAGAACTTAAATCAGGACCAGAAGTCGGATCCGCACAAGTTTCTGTAACAAATGCTATTTCAGGTGAATAGTTTTCAATAAATTTAGCTAATTTAAATGTATTTTTAACTAGAGATCTTGTGTCAATAAGCGTGCACATTATTTTACTTTCCGTTGGTGTTTCTCTAGGACAAACAGTATTCACAGCGTTAAGAGCTGTGGTTGTATTATCCTCAGCCCTGGGTTTTACTAGTGAGAAACGATGGTCAGTGCTTGTGGTGGTATGTAATGCGGTGCAGAAGGTTTTTGTCCAGATTTGTTAAAATTGAAAAGGTCATCCTTCGAATAGCTCAGTGCTTGGCATGGGTCGGGGGCAAAACAGCCCGGGGTTCTGGTGCTCGGCTTGGTCCTGGCCAGAAGGGTGTAAAGAGGCTGGCCTTTGGAATGCCTTCAGTGTGCCTGTGGCACAGACGTTCTATGAGGTTATTTAAAAAGCCTACCATCCAAGGGGCATGGCCACTCATCTTGGCACATCAGAAAGGAAAAATAAGTGGCCCCCTGTGAAAGGACTTTAGAGGAAATCAAAGCAAAATTAACAAACAAAACTGAATCAATGGGAAAAATTTATGAGAATTTGGTGCAGGGCAAGAATGCACCATATAATGCGATCCAACACATTTCTGTCTGTTCCAACTGCATTGGCACCTTTTTGGCTGCCTAGGGCCTACACAGGCACCATTGCTCTTTGTCGACAGGATTGTTTTTGTGCAAGAAGGGGCATCTTCCTGCACAAAAACAATCCCAGGAGGCTTTTTCCTGGGACGCTTTTTCCTCTATGTGTGCTGCGTAATGCAGCACATATAGAAAGAGGGGAAAAAAGGAGAATTGTAGATATTTTACCTCATTGCACCTTCCCTGGGGAGAAGTAAGGCTCTTGTAAAGCTGGGGTTGCATCAGCATCCATGGGTGTTGCATGGGAAAACCCACCGCAACACCTATGGAATGTCTCCCTTGTGCAGAGTAAGGCAATGCAGCGATTTGAGCTGTCTTGCCTTACTCCATATCCATGAGGCCATTCAAAGCCACGCAAAAGTGGCTTTGTTTGACCTCATAGGTATGGTTTACAGGTTGCACTGAGGCTGCATCACTAAAAGTGCTGCAACTGTGGCACTTGCCTCTCATAAATACGTCCCAATGTGTCTGCAAGGGAAGTCAAAATAGCTCCGGTTACAGTGTGACTAAGCTGGGCGGATCAGACCTACCATGCATAAAGAGAGTGCACATGCCTAGTTTAGCAAGTTTGTTACCACTTTTTTATTATATTCAATTATGTACATAGTCCTCAGTGCCTGATGATACCTTACTGAAATCAGAAGGCTACGTGTCAGAATCAGTTCTGGGGCCACAGGGGATGCACAGGCTACTGGACCACAACCATGGTGGTTTAGGCCTTTTACCAGGATTAAACCACATGGGGTCTGACCCACTACGGTACTGCAAAGTGGACACCAAATACACCCTCACAGTGAGCAGTGCAAGATTTCTCAGGGTGGTAATCTAAGGGCAGAGTCTCAGACATCAACTGTGATCAATACACAATAATAATTGATCAATTCAGGGCTCATCTTTTATGAATGAGAAATGCTTTATTATTCCAAAACAAGATACCACATAAATGAATCAATCAGTGAACACGGGGTTCTATAAAAGGTACTACATGGAAAATAGGCAAACATGCATCAGGCTTAGAATCTCACAGTGCAGGCTGACTGTGATTAGAGTAACAACATTGGCCCATAGAGCAGTACTTAAAGGCCCATGGCCCTGGCAACCCCCACCTTAACCTTTTCTGAAGCCAAAAGAGACACAATGGCTCAGTAGCACATGCTCAAGGATGTTAGAGGTATCTGAGGCCACTCTGCAATGCATGTGTGATGGCCCAACCATCCTTCAATGTTGTTCAGGAACTCCTTGCCAATTATAAATGGTCAGAGGCTGCTGCTGCAAGCTTCAGCAGGGAAATAAGTCCAAGGCGAAAGTCACACTGTCTGACAAGTGAAGAACTCACCCTCTGTGCCAAAGATCTTTTGGACTTCAACAACTCTCTCTTTGCTCACCTGCAGAGTCAGCACAGTACATTGGGTAGTGGATGCTGCTTTTGGAGGTTGCAGGGGCAATCAAGATCTCTTGTTCTTTCCTATTCCTTGGTTCGCATAGTACCGCAGTTATGGTGGAAACAGTTATCAGGAGACTGGGATGATGACTCCAAAGCTTACGTCAGCTACTGCTCCTCTTCATTTCCTTCGTCTTGGGTGAAGCGCACCACCCACTGATGGTAACATAAAATACATCAAGGTGGAAGGAACACCCACTCCAGTACTCCAACCAGCTCCTGCACCTCTCCCCGGCTAATCTAACTTTCTGGGCCATCCCTTCCACTCTGTGCTACTGCTGTGTCCCCCTAGGCTGTCTCCTCTTGAAGGGGTCTCTTCTTCTCCCCTCTCTCAGAGAGTGAGGTAGGCTCTAGTCCAGACGTATTTCCAGAGCCTCTCTACCAGCCCTTTGCATACTTTCTAGGTGATTTACCCTCATCTCAGTGAGGCTGCCTGTCAGAGACACCTGTTCTGGATCTGAGGAATTCCTCTGGTACTCTACAGAGTAACAATCCTTCAGTCAGCAAGAAACCTGGAACCCAGTGGTGAAGTTTCAATCTCAGTTTTAGAGTTGTTTGCAGACAGTGAATGTCGATTCTACTGTAAGGGTCGTGGCACTGCTCCAAAGCAGTTCTGCCTCTTTACATATTTTGCCTCTACAGAGCAGACCAAGTTGTTTTAGGTGATGCTTTCCATGGCAGATAGTGACAATGACTGTCTCAATCTGGATTATCCAAAATACAAGCCTATCATGAGTGAAGACGTTGCTCCTGAAAGCCATTAGTCTTTGGGTGGGAGTACCAACTCTGGGAGAGACAAAAGGGCAATCCCTGCCTGGACGTGGAATGATTCCCTCTACACAACAACTTAAACCATTGTCTTTATCTCCCCACACCCTCCATCAAGCCAATTTATGTAGCTCAAGGGTAGACAATCAGCATACGTCTTCCAAAATCTTCACACTTAAATCAGTTCTGTATTCATCCTCACACAACTTACTGTCTAATACTAAGAACTCAAAGCTCAGGAATGCCACCAAAAAACTTTGCCATTCTGGTGAGGCTGTCCCTCAGCCTCCATCTTGAGTCATTCCTTACCATGAGTGATTCAAAATCTATTTCACTTACCTCACATGCTTGCTATTGTACTCAATATGGAGGCACACTAGCATTCACCATGTATATTTCCTCTGCACGCACCAGTCAGTCACCGATGCCAGCACCAGGCCATGGCACATCACGATAACAGAAAGTTACCTGAACAAGGCTGGTAGGCATCTCACTCTTGAATAGCAGGAAAAAGGCCTTTAATGTAATATACAACAGAAAAATGATATGGTGCCCAACCGCTCATGATTATATCTTGTGACATGGACAGTAGTCTCATGTACTAGGAATGGATAACTGATGCACCCCTCCATACCACAGAGCCATGGTCTTTGTCTCAGAACCTTGGACACAGTCTAGGTCTCAGCATATGTGCATCATAGTCATAAGCACTGGGCACAAAAAACAGCATTCCAATGGAAACTACAGTGTGATACTCAGGGCAGGGATGTATATCTGTGAAACCATGTAAGGACCATTCCTATCCCAACTTCAGACACATTGCAAACATTGTGTTAAATATGGCATAAAACATAACTAATCAGTGCCTTAGTATCCACCAAGCGATATTGATTTTATCAACCTTTAAAGGATGTAAAGCGGAGGCCACTCTGGCAGAATTCAAACATTTGATGTGTGCTTTCAGCCAGTGAGATGTCATTGTTGTATTACTTATCCTTTGAAATGCAACAGACTGCATACGTTTTTTAGAGGGAGGGTCACAACAGGAAATTATGCATTTACTCGCTCACTAAAATGGAGGTTTAACCTCCCAATAGAGCAGAGGTTTTCAAGCTGGGGCGCGAGCCCCCCTAGGGGGCCTCAAGTGATCCCAGGGAGGGAGGGGCGCCAGGCTCTGGCCAAAGAAAACATTAGGCGGATAACAGGGCTTTGTTTTAAGCAGAAGCATGTTATTGCAGTTTTAAAAAGGTAACAGTACTTAACTGCAATGTTTAAATAGTTCTAGACATATTTAAACATTGCCATCTTTATAAAATAATTGTGAAAAATTCTGAGGGGGGGCAATCATTTTTATTTTTCAACTGGGTGGTGCAGCATTAAAAAGTTTGCAGACCACTGCAATAGAGGGTCAGTGCCATTCTCATGCCACATGTTTAAGTGGATTGCCAGGCTGCATTTTGCGTCAAGTAGGAAGCGAAGGTAGCAGAGGACTGACACAAGTTTTTGAGTTTGCCCTCAAGTAAAAGGGCACACAGCTCACCTCTCTGAGTAACATCCAAGCTACCCCTTTCTCAAGTTACTGATTGTTAGACCTGGCATCATTGGCGTGGTCTCCCCTAACATTTTGCTTCTACTTCCCAGGTTGTTTCTATGTGCTGGCCTCTGTGGTGCTTTTGTTACTCTGGGCACTTTACCACTGCTGACCAGTGCTAAAGTGCAAGTGCTCCTTATGTGAAATTGTATATATTGGCTTTTCCATGGTTGGCATATTTGATTTACTAACACGTCCCTAGTAAAATGCAGTAGATGTGCCCAGGGCCTGAAAACCAAATGCTACTGCTGGGCCTGCAGCACTTGTTGTGCCACCCTCATGGGTTGCCCTTTAAACATGGCTCAGACCTGCGACTGCAGTGTCTGTGGGTGCAGTTTTAAACTTCCAGTGCGACTTGGCAAGTTACCCAGTTGCCAGGCCTAAACCTTCCCTTTTTATGCATGTAAGACATCCTTAAGGTAGGCCCTCGGTAGCCCCATGGGCAGGGTGCAGTGTATGTTAAAGGTGGGACATGTACCAATATGTTTTACGTGTCCTAACAGAGAAATACTGCCAAATCAGGTTTCCACTGTGCAAGGCCTATCTCTATTATTGGTTAACATGGGGGCTGCCTTGAAATATTCTTAAAGTGAAGATTCCCTTTGGGAGCAGATAGAAATGTGGAGTTTGGGGTCTCTGAACTCACAATTTCAAAATACATCTTTTAGTGAAGTTGGTTTTTAGATTGTTAGTTTGAAAATGCCACATTTAGAAAGCAGGCATCTTTCTTGCTTAAACCATTCTGTGACTGCCTGTTTGTGGATTCCCTGTCTAGGTCAGTTTGACTGTTGGGCTGTTTGTGCATCTCCTCTAGACATTGACACAAAGGTTGCTGGGTGTAGCCTGCATATTCAGATGAGCCACATGTGCTAGAGTGGAGGGAGGAGTGGTCACTCACACCTGAAGGAGCTGTGCCTGCCATCACACAATGCAGTCTCCAACCCCCTGGTGTGTGTCTGGGCCTAGCCTGGGCAAGGGAGGATTTTGTGAACAACAGGGACTTGCCTTTGAAGTTTGCCTGCTTCAAAGGCACATGAGGTCGCTTTACAGCATTGTGACTTCGCCAGACTTCGTCTCTGTCGGAGGTACCAAGGGACCGACACCTCACAACTGATGCCGCCTCACCTCCACTGCTCTGCAGTAAGGACCCGGCGCTGCTGTGCGATGCTTCTGCTCCTCTGCCCCGTAGCACTGGATCTGACGCCGCGTGGATCCAGCGATGCCTCGGGCCCCGACTCCGTGCACCAGCCTGTTTTCTACTTGTTTTACTAAGGTACTGTACCTGGGGGTCCTTACGACTCCGTAAACAGTGCCAGTGGCGTCGCATTGTAGGAAATGACTCAGTTACGACACCGCATAACATCAAATTGCAGCATTTGTGCCGCTGTTTTTAAGTGCTAAAATCATATTTTTAATGGTGTACTGTGGATTTTTATTGTATTTGGTCTTGTTTCTTTAGATACAATATTGACTCATTTTCTAAACCTGTGTTGTGTCATTTTGTAGTGGTTCACTGTATTACTGTGTGTGTTGGTACATATACTTAAAACATTGCCTCTAAGTTAAGCCTGCCCGCTCGTGCCAAGCTACCAAGGGGGTGAGCGGGGTTAACTGAGTGTGATTCTCCTTTAACCTGACTAGAGTGAAGGTCCTTGCTTGGACAGGGGGCAACCTGAATGCCAACCAAAGACCTAATTTCTAACACTGATGTGTTATCATGAAACTCATGACTCAGTCATCCCAGAGATAGGTTGGTAGGTCACTTGCAAGACCGTTTGACTTAAGGTGTGATAACTATACAGAAGCACAGAACAACTATTTTATTTTTTAAAGAGGGTGAATTTCAACCAATATACCTAACAGTCTTTGGCCCTGATTACAAGTGGAGCAGAATTTCCTGATGGAATTCCAATCCGGTCAATCATGAACAGGCCCCATTGTCCATGGGCATAGATTTAAATGGACAGTAACGAGGGACCCGTTTTACCTGTCAGAAAAAACAGCTGGTAAACTGGCCTTGGGAATAGACTGCAATTCGTACTATACTCGTTTTTTCCCCTCGACATATCCCTTTCCAAAGCAGAGCAAAGCTTTGTAATGTTCCCACTTGCCAAGCAGTTTCCTCTCGTCCTTCAAGCACCCTTCACACCCACCTCCCTCCAACCCGGCTTTTCTGGCACCCCGTTCGCATTTTCCACTTGTTTAGAGAAGGTGGGAATTGTGTCTTGATCTCCAGGGAATAAGGAATATCATATTGAATTTTGCCAGATAAAAACAGGTATGCACACTTATTTCCTATTCCTCTTGGATTAACTTGTAAATTATATGTTGTTGCCAGTGTGTTACCTCACTAGGCTGGCGTTTGCTGGTGTGGAGTTATCACCCTCTATTACGGTGTAACTTGTAATCGGCGCCTGAGACGTCCTTAAAGTGGCAATGTACGAAGATTAAAAAAACAATTATTTTCACCTTGTTCCGCATCGCTAACAATCATCAACAATAAACATTCTAGAATATTGCTTTGTTTAATTATATTTTTTCCTGAAAACGTAACATTACTTTAGGAATTCAAACAATGCTTTATTTTTTCTTGCCTTTAGATGGCAGTCCTCCGCCATTTTTGCCGTCTACAGCACTCCGCTACTTACGAAATAGTGTCAAATGGGGAGGGCGGTTTTCAAAGATCTAACTCCTACATTGTGTGGATAATGCTCTTTTATGCGAGTGTTGCACCACATTTTGTTCTTTTACACACATTTGCATTTGAAATGTACACATTGAGTAAATATGGCTAGAAAATTTGGGCATTAACATATATATAAAACCATGGCCCTGATTTATACTTTCTAACGCAGTTCAGCGTAAAAATGTATACCGCCGGCTAGCGCGATCCCAAGACACCGGATGGGCGTCATATTTATGGAATTACGTTAGCCGGCGGTAAGGCCCGGTTAGCATCAAAATAGTTGATGCTAACTGGGTGGGGGAGACGTAGGGAAAACTGGAGGTTGTGAGTCAAAGAATGGCGCTAGTTAGGTTAGAGTCAAGAAACTGACTCTAACCTGATTCGCGCCATATTTCTGTGCATAACCCCCATGGACATGACTCCTGTCTAAATTAAGATGGAAGTCATGCCCCCAAGCCCAATGGCCATGCCTATGGGACCTATGTCCAGTGGGGCCAGTGCCACGTAGGGGGGCCCAAGTTAGATCCCCCTATGGCACCTTAAAAAAAAATTACATGTACTCACTTATACTGTTCTCTGCTTACCTTGGATGGGGTCCCCCCATCCTTAGGTGTCTTCCTGGTGTTGGTGTGGGTGTGGGTGGGTGGGGGAGTCCCTGGGGCCAGGGAAGGGCACCTATGGGCTCTTTCCATGGTCTCTGACCATGGAAAAAGGCCCACAGGTTCCCTAACACCTGCTCTGACCCAGGCGTTAAATAATGGCGCTAAGCAAGCTTAGCGCCATTATTCAGCCCGCCTCCCTCCTGTGCACCATTTTTGCACGGGAGGATAAAGAAGGTACCTGGGCCTTAGAGTCATTTTTTGTCTGGGAACGCCCACCTTGCATCTAATTGACGCAAGGTAGTTTTCTGCAGGCAAAAAATGACTTTAATTCCAATATTTTGATGCTGGACGGGTCTAGTTTCAAAATTTAAATAAGGAGTTAAGTTTGTGCTGCAATAGTGTAAAAAAAAAAATGGCGCTATTTCAGCGCAAACAGAGTATAAATATGCCCCTATGTTCTGCATATTGTGCTAGCCTAGAGCATGGTTCTGTAACTAATAATGCTTACAGCTTCTCTGTTTTAGTTCTCCCATAAAAACAATATAACAACATATGACACATGCCTTTCACAATCCATCATTTGAATTTCAAATGTATTTGCCCACTTCAATCCAGATTTGACCAAACTTCGTCTAGCTCCTTTTGGGCTTAAGTTAAATACTGTTAACAAAATGTTGCAAGCACATTTCAAAACAGTTGTCAACAGTTGCCAACGTGATTTTCACAAAATTCTCTTTATATATTTTGGACCATTTCAACACTCCCGTGGGTGAACCCTTTGATAAAACCTGGAAGTAACACATGTTCACGTTTGTTGTTATCCAAAGAACTAGTTAGTTACTTTGTATGTGTACTGCATTCCTAACATAGACATTTTAGGGGGAGCATGTCTAAGATGGCGACCGCACTAGACTATTAAGCGCGGAGCTCCGCCTGAGCCCTACAAATATCCTGCCACATCCAGTTACATCTGTCCCTTTCAGCTATCAGAGTAGGGGACTTGCTCTGCTGCACCCCAGGGTGCTTTGGGAGGCTGCTCCGCTCCAGGAGAGACACCCGGTGGGTGGCCGCGAGTGAGCGGGCCGATGAGCAGGTGGGCCGCGTTAGGTGATCGCACGGCACAGTCTGGCCAGCGAGCACGCAGCAGCTAAGTGGGATGCTCAGAGAGGGAGGGAATGCTGCTTGGGACCCCTACGGTGAGCACTGATGGTCCCCTTGAAGGCGGGGGTTAAGCTTGACAACTGCAGTCGCGCATGCACAAGCAGATGCCGGCAGCCATGCAGTGGAGCAGCAGTGTGGGGGCCGGTGCTGCTGAATTTTTAAATTGAAGGGAGAAGAGGCATAAAGGAACATGTGACAGCTTTTTAAAAAAGGGGTGATACAGTGGATGGACCCAGGTGACCTGGGGCTACACACACCCTCCTCCCCCCCCCAGAGGGGCTGACAATGTGTTGAGGAATCTTCGTCTCCCATTTCTGGACCCGGTGGGATAAAAGACAGAAGCGTTCCCTGCAGTTACAAGATAAGTGCCGCTTTCTCAATTTACATGAAGCCATGTACGATGTAGGTCCACATGAGACTTGGAGAGGGAGGAATGTGAGTGGCATGTATATAAACTGTTAATGCTGATAACACTCTGAAGGGAAAACTGACTTACCCGCCATCAACTACGAGGTCTGCCCCTTGTGTCCCTGGGATTGACTTGGGCACAGTTTGTCTCCTGTTCAGATACTGTGCCTGACCACGTAATTTTTCCTTCTACCTCCTTTTACTGTCTGGACACTGCTAATTATGTTGGGGGAGACCAGGTCTCATACGTCGCTGCCATTGGGGTGTGCGAGGTGCGAACACCTTCCAACCCCCCAGACAAAGCTCTGGATGGCCTACAGCAGCTTGAAGCCACACTGCAAACACATTTACTGCAATTTGAAAAGGTCCTACAGGCTATCTTGGACATGAAATCCTCCTTGGAAACCTGGATCGACACAATTTCACTGGAGGATAACCTGTTGCGAGCAGACCACCGCAAACTGGTCAACCGTGTTGGTGACACAGAATCCACCCATGCCATGGTGCACCCCTCGGTCCAGGAAATACATTATCAACTAAAGCATGTTGAGATGGGGAGCCATGCTTCAACGCAGAGCAGAGGATGAAGAGGGGCACAGTCGCCAAAATAATGTCTGCTTCTTTGGCTTTCCAGAATGTGCAGAAGGCCCCAGTGCAAAATTGTTTCTCGAAAGCTGGCTTGCTGAGACAGTGCTGGAGGGCAAGGTTCCGAAGTTATTTTCTATTGAGAGGGTGCACCGCATCCCAGGATGGCCTCCACTGCCTGGCACTCCGCTGCAACATTAATAGACCGGCTGCTTAACCACAGAAACTGAGACATGTTCTTGCAGAGGTTCCGAACTAGAGGGCCCTGGAAATATGAAGGCAGCACAATTACGGCCTATCTTGATTTTATCATGGCAGTACAACACCAATGGAACACTTACACCAAGGTCAACTGGCAGCTCCGCAAGGTGAACTTGAAATATGCCCTGCTGTTCCCAGCAAAGCTTTGTGTGATTAATGTTGACAAGAGCCACATTTCCCACTCTCTAGAAGTCTTCTGGACATGGCTGTACACCAAGAACCTGGTGGGAGAACCAGGAGAGGACACTAAGAATGCGCTTTGGCTTACGCCTAAGTCATGGAATCACAAAAGGAAGTCACTTGAGTAAAAGCCAGTTAAAGACCAGATGGAGGCAGCACAAGTGCGCGCGGTCAATGAGGCTTCGCTTTGCAATGCTAACCCCTACTCATTGCTTCGCTCCAAACAGGCACTGGACTCTGGGTCAGACACTGGTGGTTCACTCTCTCCACTGCTCCTTCCCACCCAGGACCACAGGTCACACCTCGTTCTGCAGATGATTTATGATGATCTCATCCTCTTTGGCAGCACTTGAATAAGCACCAAGAAGGTACCTTATCAGAGGAACTTTACATTGACTTGGAGGTATGACATTGGGAGCGAAGAGCTTGGATGTTCGCTACAGCCAACTCAGGAGGGCCCAAACTATGCACTCAAAATACTCTTAACTGAACATGACTCCTCGCTGAACGTTTCCGTAAAGACATGATTGAAATGCAAATATTTAATGTGTATTTGTTAGTTAGTTCAATAGAGGGAGGCATGCGATCATTTTGCACTCAGGCCTGGGGCATGGGGGTTGTTCAATTTCTTGGTTTATTGGTTTGTTTAGCACTGTCTGGAAACTTTATTGACTGAAACAAGAGTTGGGGAGGTACTGTGTATGGGGATTGCTGCCCAACTGGGTATGGGCACACCTATTTGTTACCAATGGCTGCTATATACAGTGTGCTTACATGGAATGTTAGCGGCATAGCTACAATGGCCAGAAGGCATAATGTCTACGCATACCTCAGGCAGCGGCGAATACAATTTGTATGCTTGCAGAAAACTCACCTCACTAAGAGTGAACTACATAAAGTGAGCAGACGATGGGGTGGGCAGGTATATGGCACAGGTTATTCTCCTTATGCTTGGGGGCCCTTATCTGGGTTGCTCCTGAAGTTTCATTTGTGAAGGGAAGTGTCCCGGCTGATGTCGAGGTCCGCTATGTAGTGGTGAAGGGTACCCTTGATGGACACCCTTTTTATTTAATATCTGTCTAGGCTACAAACACTGCACAGGCTGCTTTCCTTGACTCCCTATCACCTACCATATTGTTAACACCACAAGCTCTGGGGTTGTGGGAGGGGAATTTAACTGCATACAGGATTCAGACTTGGATTGGTCATTACCTCCCTTGCCGGGAACAGCTGGTATACAAGCCACACAACACTTTTGACATTGGTCCAAGATCATGGACCTCCATGACATTTGGCGGATGGGTAATCCGGGGAAGCAAGAATAATCTTATTGTGCACCAAGACACCAGATTCCCGCGCACCTAGATTACCTTTCTGCAATTCTGAGTGCTGGTCAGTGACACACTCCTCTAAATATCTGTGCAGAACTCTTTCGGACCGTAACCCGATTAGAGTCACCTTTCAATGGGGGAGGCTATGACCAGCTATCCCTTCTTGGCACCTGCGCACTGAGGCCTTACATGATACAGTGTGTTAACGCGTCCTTCTATGTCAATTTATACACATTAGGACTCGTTTTAGGCCGATGAATCTTTTGACCCAGTGGTGAGACACCGTAAGACGAGGTAACTGATCAATATGTCAAGCAATATATCAATAATATTATCAACATATATCACCACAATATATCTCAATTTAGACATTGGTTAAAACTGTTGGCGCAACCATGACCTTTCAGTCATGAATAACCACACCTTTGTTGAAGTTTTGTGAATTTTATTCCCTATTGATTACAATGTAGAAGCAGATGTATTAATCTCAAAACCAAGAAACAAAGGAGCATAATCACGATATGGCAATTGTGATAAGATTTTGACAATGTGAAGATGACAAACATTAAGCCACTAATATATGATATATGCACAAATCAAATAAGTAGAACAGCATGTATGTCTCAGTTCAGCATGGCACAATGTCAGTCACGTCCGTTGCGTCAGTCAAGATGAACCCTATCCTAACCACTAATTAGCATCAGCATGTTGGACTTCATGCAAAAACAATTTAGAACATCAATTTGGAAAACATCTAACTAAGGTCTCTAATCAAAAATACAGCAGTTGGTACCTAAAAAGGAAAAGCGAATAGACAAATTACAAGAGCAACTGTCATAATTACCCTCTTCGGAATGAGTCAGCATACAGGATCAGTCTTCGTCTTCAGGACATCAGTTGAATCGCCGTCAGTCTATCTATTCTAAGGGCAGGGGACACTTCCCTCATAAGGAGGAAAAGTGTAATGGGGCAACTAATGGTGAGGATGGTTTATTAAGTCTCAAGTCACCAAAGTGACAGGGTTTCTGGATGCAATCAATATCATTCCCTACCTAGTTCTTCTGAGTCTCCTGCGTCATGGGTTTTTATCCCCTTTTGGCAATACCTTCCCCCAAAATTCTATTGGATATTCGCTTGACCCCACTATCTTTAACCTATCAAACTATACATTAAGTCATATAATTGTCACCCCACAATAACTTATAACACTTTGATTGGTCTTCATAATTGATGTTTTTCGTAGGTGGCACATCCGGGGTTACTTCATTCCCTGGCACACTCTTCGGGTCAAAAGTTCACTTTTCCATGGTAGAATGTCCTTGAAAGTTTCAGTAAATGTTGCAAAAACTTATAAAACTTATACTAAAGCAGCTAGCATTCGGGTGAGAAAAACTAGCATTGTTGCAAAAACGAAGAAGAGAACAAATGCTGGGTCATGGCCCTTTTGCAAGTCAGCACACTGGAGAAACAGAAAATATGCTTTAATATGAGAGCTACACAGCTAATTCTTCGGCTCACGCTAATTTAAGGCTTATGGATTCTAATAAATGCAATCTTCGTACGTGTTAACATATTCAATTCATCATAATACAAGTAATCATTTCTTCTTATTGATATTAGTATATGCATACGATAATTCTCCACGTTTAAAATACGTTTCAATTAATAATATTATTAATGCAGCATTGTTAAGTATAAGCATTTCACATCTAGAATAGGTAATGTTTAAACTACGCTCTCTCAGTCCCTCCTCTGATGACGCTCGTCATCACACAAATCTTTCTTCGATCTAGTTTTTCACCTTGCGCATGATGCGCATTTTAACATCTTGCCCTTTATGAGAACTTTCCCATATTTCATTGAACATTTTCTCTCTTTCAGTTTCTTCATTTCGTCTGGCTCTTTTAGTCCAATTTCTTTTTACTTTGTCATTGATTTTACATGCCCCCCATAATCCTAATAGCCAACCCAAGACAATTAATAGACCCATCATAATTTTTGCAAGTACCCTATTCCAAATGTTGGTAAACCAGCTTCCCACTCGGGCAATTCCTCTCCCAAATTTCTCCCAAACACCAAGTTCTTTTAGTTCCTTCAAATCTGTACTATCTCTAGTAAGGTTAGTAAGCATGCTTCTAATTTTCTTACTGTTATCTGGAATAAATGAGCAACAATGACGCTCATTAAGCATTTTGCAGACCCCTCCACTCTTTGCTAAGATAATGTCTAAAGCAAGCCGATTTTGAAGAGTCATAGCTCTTTCTGCAGCAAGTTCAGTGTCCATCAGGAGTATGGCTCCTGTAAAGTTTTTCAGCATGTTATCCACAATAGTAGACAACTTTTGAATTTTCATAGAATTCAAGATAACCCCTACTGATGGGATTATGGCTCCAAATATATCACCAATGACAGCCGCCACTGATTCTCGTTTTTGTCTAGAATGTTGTAATTCAGACGTCTTAGGTATTTGTTTTAAGTCATCAATCTGGTATATCTTTGGGAACACTATTCCCAAATAACATGTTCCATACCATCCCTTAAGGAGACGGTAATAAGCATTTAGCCCACAAATGTAATAGATTTCAGGAATCGCTGGATCTTGTCCATTCAACATAAAGGTCCATTTACTCTGGAACAAAAACACATGCCTACACTTGATCAGATTTTGGTCTATATACACAGAGCCTACCTACGTGTAATGCATCTATAGCTAGTTTGCCTTGTGTTTTGATTGCAGTATAAGCATAATCATTTGCATAAGTAAGTTTTTCGAATCCTTTCTCTAACCTTTCTTTTAGTACTTTGCGCCTATCATCTGTGTGATATAGGAAGCTCTTTTCTACAGGCGACAGTAAGCAAGTCAAATTGTTGCGATGTGCATAAGCAGTTCCAAATGTAAGTGTTGGCTCAAAGAATCCTCTAACTATTTTTATATCATGCTCTTTAGCTAATTTATTCAAGAATTCAATCACAGGCACAAAGGAAAACACAACATCCAAATTCGAATAAAAGTAGTGCACATGCTCTTGATTATAGAATCTTGTTAGTAGCAAGCTGCAACTAATTCCATAAGTAAGAGGGAGGCTATGATAGGTAACTCCCTCCTGCACAGACAAAGGAATTTTAGTACATACATAACAATCTTTCGCATCCATGGTTTCCACATATTCATTTAGTAAGCGATAGAAGACATTAGTAGAGCTCCCCTTTTGCATTAATTCCCTCATGCATATGTCTTGCATCCTGCTCAAATCTCTCCCACAGTGTTAGTTTAGTAGTAGTCTCAGGTTTTGAAGTTGCGTTAATAGTTTCTTTCTCTCTCCATGGCATTCCCACAATCACTCCTACAACCATTATTGCACACACAACACCTATTATAAGACCTAACCAACCACACACCTTACTTCCCTTGCTACTATTTCTATTGTAAGCCATGTTTGTATAGAATCAGAATAGCAGATCAACAATCAACTTGAGGAAAACTTTTTTTTTTCTGCGTATATTACAGCGTCTTCACTCACTCCAGGACCCTTTTCGTCAATTCAGGTTAGCAGTTTGTCGTAATCAGGTTTCTTTTCAAGTCAAGTCCGGTTTTAGTGTCACTTCCAGTAATTTTCTAGAGTTTCTTTCTTTTAGTTTACCAAATTTTCAAACTTAGCCAAGTCTTCTTTGAGTTTTGTTCAGGTACCGTAATACTGGCCTGGTACTTCTCGATCAAAACAGAATGCTAGGAATTCTTGTTGCCATTCAGATGTTGTAGCATACGCCCATTCAGGACCTGTATATCTTCTGTTCGCGATTCTTTTTCTCTTTACTCGTCGTTCTCCTTGTTGTTCTCCTTCACTCAGATCATCAGCTTGTGTGGTATCACTCTCTTCTATTATGGTGTCATTCGATACCTCTCTTATTTTAGGATGTGATTTGTCTGGCCAATTATCACCTCTATGTGTCTTTTCTCGACGTTTTCCTTCAGCACGTTGGACAGGACCCTCCTCTTGTGATATGGTGTTTTCTCTTGACGGACCTGCAACTGGTTCGGGAGATTCTGACACGTTTTGATTTGTATCTACAGTTTCTCCTTCTAGTTCTGTGTTGCGTTCAGATTCTAACCCGTATTCGTCTACTTCTGGGAGAGCCTCTCCCTGGCTTAGTTCTCCTTCTGCCTCAACTGAGATAGGCACTCTGTCGCCTCTCTCGAACTCATTGACAGCTTGAGGGACAAGGCTGTTCTCAGTGGGCTCTCCAGTAGTCTCAGTTCCTTCTTGACTGATCTCTGACTCTGAGACTTCTCTTCATGAAGTTGCTGTACCGGAAACTTAAAGTTCCTCTTCAACAGGACACGTTACTTTTTTCGTATGACTGGCATGTATCCAGTTGGGAACCCCGGCACACTTCACAGCAGTGGTAGTCGTCAATATTACTTGATACAATCCTTTCCAACGTGGCTCTAAACACGATTTTCTCACGTGCTTCTTGACAACCACCCAATCTCCAGCTTGCAGAGAGTGGCCTGGATCGCCAATTGGTGGCAACATGTTAGCTTCCACCTGGTGAGAAAAAGAGCGAATCACGTCAGCCAAACCTTTGCAGTAATCCAACACCATATCATCTGTAATATTCACTAGTGCATTTGCAGGTACTGCTGGTAATCTCATTGCTCTGCCCATGAGGATTTCATGGGGGGACAGTCCCGTTTCTTGTCTGGGGTATTTCTCATAGACATCAGTACTAGAGGTAAGGCATCTGGCCATTTCATGTTTGTTGCTGCACACATTTTTGCCATTCTTGATTTCAAAGTACCATTCATCTGCTCAACTAATCCTGATGCTTCAGGGTGATAGCTACAATGCAGCTTTTGTTCAATGTTGAGTGCAGCGCACAGGAGTTTAATCACCTCATTGTCAAAGTGTCTTCCCCTATCTGATTCTATAGAAACCAGAAACCCGAATCTTGGTATCAGTTCCCTAAGTAGTAATTTTGCAACTGTAAGACTGTCATTCCTACTTGTGGGATATGCCTCAATCCAATGACTGAAAACACACACAATCACCAACACGTACTTCGATCCTCCACAAACAGGCATCTCAATAAAATCCATTTGCATTTTGTTGAATGGACCTCCAGCTCTCTGAATGTGGCTCAAAGTTACCACAGTTCCTTTTCCAGCGTTCATCTGTTGACAGATGACGCACCTGTGGCAAGTGATTTCTGCAGCATGTCTGAATTTTGGATTGAACCAATCAATCTTAAAGGACCTGATCATGGCATCTCTTCCTAGATGTGCCTGCCCATGGTATAGCCGGGCAAACTGTGACAAAAGGCTATTTGGCAAGACCAATTTTCCCTCTTCTGAAACCCATAGGCCATCAGCTCTTTGTACACATTGCATTCTTTGCCAAGAGTGTTTCTCCTCTTTGCTCGCATGACCTTGTAATGTTTTCAGTTCATCTAAGGTGTCAACCACTTGTAAGGCCATATTTAAGTGTGTGTCGTTTTCAGATTGTGGTAACAATTCCCATTGTTCCTTAAACGATATACAGTTCAATGCACAAAATCTTGCGACTTGATCTGCATAGACGTTTCCCATAGACACAAAATCTTGTGACCTGATGTGAGCACTGCACTTCACCACAGCAATTTCTTGAGGCAACTGAATTGCATGCAACAAATCTCTTATTTGTTCACCGTTTTTCACAGGGGAACCAGAGGAGGTCATGAAACCTCTCTGTGACCAAAGTTGGCCGAAATCATGCACGATTCCAAATCCGTATCTGCTATCAGTATAGATAGTGACTTTAAAATTTACAGCTGCATGGCATGCTTTAGTAAGGGCAATTAATTCTGCCACTTGTGCAGAGAATACTCTCTCGAGCCAGGAGGCTTCGACAATGCCAGTTATGGTACATACTGCGTAACCGGCTCTCAGTGTTCCGGCAGAGTCTCTAAGACAGGACCCATCAACAAACATGATGCAGTCATTTTCTTTCAATTGAGTGTCCTGAATATCTGGATGAGGTTTGGTGCACAACTCCGTTACCTCAAGACAATCATGTTAAAATTCTTCCCCATCTTTGATTTCAGATTTTTCATTAGGAAACAAGGTTGCCGGGTTCATCACAGTGCATCTTTTGAGAGTGACATTCGGTGACCCCAGTATGATCGTCTCATACCTAGTGAGACGTGCATTTGTCATGTGTTGAGTCTTAGTTCGTGTCAAGAGAATTTCAACTGAATGTGGATCCATTACTGTCAGAGAGTATCCCATGACTATGCCTTCACATTGTAAAAGGCTCTGACCAACTGCTGCGACTGCCCGCAAACAACCCGGTAAGGCTGCTGCGACAGGGTCCAAAGTAGCTGAAAAATATGCTACAGGGCGATTTGCATCTCCGTGGACCTGTATTAAGACAGACAAAGAACAAGCATCACGTTCATGGCAAAACAACAGAAAAGGCTTTTCGTAGTCTGGCATTCCCAATGCTGGTGCCCTGCACATGCATTCTTTTAATTCTACGAATGACTCAAGCTCCTCTTTTGACAAAGTTATAGTGTATGGCTCATCCTTGACTTCCTTTCCTGTTAGTTTTATTAACGGTTTTGAGATGATTGAGAAGTTGGGTATCCACTGACGACAGTAGCCCACCATTCCCAAAAACATCCTCACATCTCTTTTTGTTGTTGGAGGATTCATTTGCAAAACTGCTGTTATTCTTTCCTTTGATATTCTTCTGGACCCTTTCTCAATTAAATGTCCCAAGTATTTCACTTCTTTCTGACAATATTGTAACTTTCTGGGCGACACCTTGTGTCCATTCTTCCCCAGATGATTCAGTAATGCGATGGTGTCGTATTTACAACTGTCTCTGGTTTTGGATGCAATTAGCAAATCATCGATGTACTGCACAAGGGTCGAATTAAAAGGCAGCACAAGAGGTTCCAAATCCTTTTTCAATATCTGATTGAAGATGGATGGTGACTCTGAGAACCCCTGAGGAATTCTGCACCAACTGTACACTTTATCCAGGAATTTAAAACTGAACAAAAATTGGCTATCCTCATGAAGAGGTATCGAAAGGAAAGCTTGCGATAAGTCTACTACGGTAAACCATTCAGCATCACAGGGAACCTGAAACATTATTACCGCTGGGTTGGGTACCACAGGACAACATTTTATCACGATTTCATTTATTTTTCGCAAGTCTTGCACAATTCGAACTTTTCCACAGGGCTTCTTTAAACCCATGATGGGTGAGTTACATGGACTGCTCAAGACTTCTTTTAGGACCCCTGTCTGAGAAAATCTGCAATTATTTGTGACACCTCAATGAGGACGTCTTGTGTCATGTGATATTGTGACACTTGTGGGAACACTGCATTTGGTTTGATCTGAACTTTGACTGGTTCCACCCCTTTTATCAATCCCACTTCCTTTCCGGTCAAATCCCACACTTTCTCTGTCACTGCTCCCTGTAATTCAACAGGCAAGTCAATCAAAGTATGCATTGGGAACAAAGTAATCAAAGGGTAATCTTCATTTGTTCCTGTTTCTTCCTCTATGAAATGACTCTCCTCTCCCTCATCGTCACTGTTTGTCTGTACCTCAATTCCATCATTGGAACAGGTAATCAAACATTTCGTCTTACACAATAAGTTCCTTCCCAGTAAGGATACTGGACTTGAATCACATACAACAAATCTATGCAGCCCTTGGAAGTTGCCAATTTCAACTTGCACCGGATCGGTAATCGGGTTAGTTAGGTACTGATTTGCTACTCCAACCACTCGTATAGTACGCCCAGAGAGAGGTAATCTTGGGACTTCTGCACTTCGAACTGTAGAGCGTGTAGCTCCTGTGTCGACCAAAAATGAAACCTTATAGCCCATCACTTTTCCCTCTACGTATGGGCCTCTCTGATCCACCTCTAGGGATGCTGCAAGCCTACACTCTTCACTGTCTGAGCTGTCATCTGACCAGTCCTCATTCATGCCATTTTCACCTCGTAATGGGAACTGTTGTACAGTGTTATTTTGATTTGCTACCTGACCTGTGACCTGCTGAGGAAGCATCACCTGTTGCTGTCCCATTGGAGCCATTGGTAATTGCATTTGCTGTCTAGGCACCATAGGAATCTGCTGTTGCACTGGTTGCATTTGTATTGACTGAAAACGCGGCATTTGCATCTGCTGCATGGGCTGTATCCCTTGCATTTGTACCAAATTATTCTGAAAATTCGGGTTTTGATGTCTCATCTTTGGACCTCGTAAATTTTGCAATGTACCGACATTAGTGCTCTGCTGAACTGCACCATCCCGCACCACACTCGGGCATTCCCGTTTCCAATGCCCCATGCCCCCGCATGCATGACATGGCGACATCTTTTTCACTCCTTGAACGTCATTTTGAATAACAACATTATTCATGTCCGAACAGCGGTTCACAAACCCTCGGCCTCTGCATCTCGGCTGTGTCTGAAACACACCATTCATTTGCGGTTGCTGTTGTATCATTTGCTGAACTCCATTTCCCTGTATTCCAGCCTGTGCAGCCCTTATCTGCATCACCATCACCTTTTCCTTTAACTTTTTCTGCTTCAACTCGATCTCATCACTACAGTACTTTGCATACTGCAATACCTCATCAGTCGGTTTAGCTTGCCAACAAATCAAATGATTCTTAATCATGTGACTAACTTCTGGTCTCAATCCTTCGACAAATCTAAACACAAGGTGATTCATGTCTTTTGGTTCAATTGTCTCAGTACCACTGTAATGCTTAAATGCTTTCAACAATCTCTCATAATAAGCATGTATTGACTCTTTAACCTCTTGTGAGGTCCGGTTGATTTTCTGCCAATCAGTCACCTTCGGCGACACCTTCTGTTTCAAAAACTCAATCACTTTATGATAATATTTCATCACCTCTTCTGAAGGTGCTCCGGTCACCTTATCTCTTGCCGGCTCCTTTGTTGGCCAATCTACCCCTCTCTTGCACTCGAGCCACAAATCAGGCGGAACAATGATCTCAAACAAAGTATTCAAATCTTCCCAGAGACATTTAGCAAGTTTCACAAACCTGTCTGTTTGTTGATACCACCCAATCGGCTTCTCTCTTAGCCTAGGATAATCATTCATAAAGGATAAAATGTCTCCTCTAGTCCATGGCACATGCACTAAAACACCACCAGCCGTTTCTCTCATCAGCAGTATTTTTACTGAATCCAAATCAGGTGATGTCCTAGCTTGATTAGACCCTGGACTATCACTCTTTCCCTTATCTCTTTTCTTTGCCCATCTGCCTTCGCACTTTTCCAATGCACCCCAAATTTGTGCACTCTGCAACAATTCTCTCAAATGTGCTTTCATGCCTGCAGATCTCATGTGTTCAAAATCTTTTGAATCAAAATCTAATCTGAAACTCCTTTTCAAATGTTTAGTGTTTCCGATATCGATATTGTATTTGTCTGCTAGGTTTGCCAGTCTCTGATGTACTTTGCCTACCTCCTTAGTAATTTTGGGACACAAATATCTCAATTCTGCCTCTGTGTATGACTCCAATCTATTTACTCCCATTGTCCCTTCTACTAATTCAGCAGCTTCCGCCCCTAGTCGTACAAGGTTCAGGTATTCGTCTTGTTTCTCTTTCTCGGGTTCAACTGTGGTCACTGTAGTCTTTTGTGAAGTATATGTTTTCTCTAACCATTCGTTTAATTGTTGTACTGTAAATCCCTGCAGTGAAATGTTCCCTGCATGTATCATTGGAGAATGCGAGGTATTCGTACTCATGGTTTGGGGAGTTAAAACTCCCAATCCTGCTTGACACATTGCTTCAAGGGGTGACCCCACTGGACTAAGGTCCATTAAAGGTCTCGGTATCTCATTTACTTGCTCTCCAGGGGCCATTATCTGTGGAGTTCCCATAGGCCCTCCTCTTATCGCTTCCTGAGTCATCACTACCTGATCGCACACCCCTGCTTTACCTTGTGCATACAGCGGCACTGGGGGACCAACAGTAATGGGTAATGATATGGCTGCAGGTGTCTGTCCCAGACCCAGACTTCTTGGAGCCTCCACTCCATAGGTCTGTTCCAATGTACCTGGAACCGGTACTAATGGCGGTCCCGCTACAAGATTATACCCTGGTATCAACTATGGGGGTTGGGACATTAACTTCGGAGTTGATTCAATCTGTATTAGCTTTGGCTTTGAATATATCGGGTCTGGCGGCACAATCAAATTCATAGTATTCTCAAGCACCGGGACATCAGGATAGATTCTCTTTATCTGTGGTGGTGGTTGCAACTGTATCGGCATGTCGGGTGCAGTGGGTACACTGACACCATTCAGTGTCAAAGCTGTATCGCTAGTCTGTACCGTATCAGTAACTCCCTTTTCCTGCATCTGGTTCCCAGGATATAAGCTAGTGCTTGGAGCGCTGTCGCTCACCGCATACGGTGGCGGACGATCATGTAACAGCCTATCCATAAATTCCTCATCATCTGAATCATCGTCCTCTTCCCAGGATCTTTTTTTTTCTTTAGATTTGCCTGAGTATTTGTCGGTTTTACAGGAGGCTTTCTTTCCTTGTGTTTCTTCTCCCTGAGTTATTGATGGAAATAACTTCAGCCCATCTACAATTCCCCTTCTCCACATTTTGCTCTCATTGTCCCACCTAGCCTCTGCATAGGATTTTTCTGCCCTTCTCAGTCTTCTCTGAAACCTTTCTTGTCTATGTTTAAGAGCCATTAACTCCCAAATCGCCAAAGCCTCATATTGTGCCGGTCTTGGGGGTGGCTTTTGTGTACTTAACATCCACCTCAGATTCTCTAATACCTTTGGATTGAACGTCCCATGTTCTGGGAACGCTAAACACCCTTCTTTCTCTGTTAATTTGCGCCACTGTTTCATCCATAAACAAGGTGCGACACCTTTCTCTTCCATAACCGTATAAGCTGGCGTACCCTCAGGTGGTGTAGGTTCCCCATCAGTTGCTACAATATATACATCTCCCTTTAGGGCGCTCTTGAATGCCTTGACAAAATTAATTTTTGCGATTCTCTTATTTTATATTTGATCAGAAATGGCTTAGTTCCCAGGATACTCTTCACCCGCCCTTTCTCAACCTATTGCCTCTCACGGACGGCAGCCAATCCGTGTGCGACCCTTCTCGACATCCGACCTATCTCAGCGCGGCACCACTGACGTCACACTCACACACACAGCAGCTGACAAAGTCTTTCGGCTTGTCCGCTCCTCACTGACCCTTACAACTCACACAACTAATGCAAATTATTGCGAGCACCTTAAAATGACAATACAAATCTGTCGGTCTACTACAGGAAGGGTAACACATTCACTTCAGAACTTTACAGAGATTTCACTTAAAGCCTCAGCCGCTACTCTCTCCTTATCAGTTCCTGCATACGCAAGCAGAATTCGACCCGCAAATTCTACTCTCGACTTGTCAATGACTCCTTCTAGTGCACTTTAGAATTTGTCAAATCTCCATCGAAGGTTTCATACATGCATTATAACTCAAATCGACTTGTCAACATGCCTGATTGACCTATTAAACCGCACAGATTACAACATAAACCACATTTATTTTCATACTCCGGAGTCTTAGACCTCAACAGGTCCGTACACAACAACCAACCACGTGGATAATTTTGAGCAACAAGCGCTACATTCACATGAAGTACGCCGACTTCCCTGCTCTCATACTGTGGAGTAGGCCTACTCCTTCTAAACAACACTTAATTTGGCCTAATTCACACAGATTTTCACAAACACCTGCAAACTGCATAAGCTTAGGCAAGCGCAAAAGACCCTAACCACACATATTATGGCGCCGAGAACATTCCCAACTCATTTAGGCAGGCTCCGAGATCCCAGGAAAGCCATGGCGAGCTTAGCAACCCATCATACCTCCGAATTGCATTATCACAGAAAAACAATTTAAACAATGAATCTCCGTCTTAGGTCCCCCAAGGGCCAAACCGTCGCTCTGCTACCAGAACTGTTAACGCGTCCTTCTATGTCAATTTATACACATTAGGACTCGTTTTAGGCCGATGAATCTTTTGACCCAGTGGTGAGACACCGTAAGACGAGGTAACTGATCAATATGTCAAGCAATATATCAATAATATTATCAACATATATCACCACAATATATCTCAATTTAGACATTGGTTAAAACTGTCGGCGCAACCATGACCTTTCAGTCATGAATGACCACACCTTTGTTGAAGTTTTGTGAATTTTATTCCCTATTGATTACAATCTAGCAGCAGATGTATTAATCTCAAAACCAAGAAACAAAGGAGCATAATCACGATATGGCAATTGTGATAAGATTTTGACAATGTGAAGATGACAAACATTAAGCCACTAATATATGATATATGCACAAATCAAATAAGTAGAACAGCATGTATGTCTCAGTTCAGCATAGCACAATGTCAGTCACGTCCGTTGAGTCAGTCAAGATGAACCCTATCCTAACCACTAATTAGCATCAGCATGTTGGACTTCATGCAAAAACAATTTAGAACATCAATTTGGAAAACATCTAACTAAGGTCTCTAATCAAAAATACAGCAGTTGGTACCTAGAAAGGAAAAGCGAATAGACAAATTACAAGAGCAACTGTCATAATTACCCTCCTCGGAATGAGTCAGCATACAGGATCAGTCTTCATCTTCAGGACATCAGTTGAATCGCTGTCAGTCTATCTATTCTAAGGGCAGGGGACACTTCCCTCATAAGGAGGAAAAGTGTAATAGGGCGACTAAGGGTGAGGATGGTTTATTAAGTCTCAAGTCACCAAACAAAGTGACAGAGTTTCTGGATGCAACCAATATCATTCCCTACCTAGTTCTTCTGAGTCTCCTGCATCATGGTTTTTATCCCCTTTTGGCAATACCTTCCCCCAAAATTCTATTGGATATTCGCTACACCCCACTATCTTTAACCTATCAAATTATACATTAAGCCATATAATTGTCACCCCACGATAACTTATAACACTTTGATTGGTCTTCGTAATTGACGTTTTTCGTAGGTGGCACATTCGGGGTTACTTCATTCCCTGGCACACTCTTCGGGTCAAAAGTTATCTTTTCCATGGTAGAATGTCCTTGAAAGTTTCAGTAAATGTTGCAAAACCGTATAAAACTTATACTAAAGCAGCTAGCATGCGGATGAGAAAAACTAGCATTGTTGCAAAAACGAAGAAGAGAACAAATGCAGGGTCATGGCCCTTTTGCAAGTCAGCACACTGGAGAAACAGAAAATATGCTTTAATATGAGAGCTACACAGCTAATTCTTCGGCTCACGCTAACTTAAGGCTTATGGATTCTAATAAATGCAATCTTCATACGTGTTAACATATTCAATTAATCATAATACAAGTAATCATTTCTTCTTATTGATATTAGTATATGCATACGATAATTCTCCACGCTTAAAATACATTTCAATGAATAATATTATTAATGCAGCATTGTTAAGTATAAGCATGTCACATCTAGAATAGGTAATGTTTAAACTACGCTCTCTCAAGTGTATCTCACTACGTTAGCCACACAAATAGCTACCTATTTTGCTGAAAATGTGCAAACTGGAACCATTAAAGGGGTAGAATGGGAAGCTATGAAAGTTGTTTCTCCACATTATGGGGCACCTGTAGTGCCTTAACCCATAGCGTGTTGGAGTTAGAGGCGCTTCTTTGCTCTATGGAGTTGGAGGCAATCACGTCTCCGCTGGCATGCCCGAGATTGGCGGTAATGCGTCGTAGGTACTGGAAAGAGCATCAGCTGTTGAGTGATCTGGACTATGAAACCTCGGTGGCCCGCCAACATGCTGAGGGCGACAAACCTGGCAGGGTATTTGCGTGGTTATTGCAGACACAGGTTCCCAAAACACTGATAGGAGCCGTCCAGGACCATAATGGGGATGTCAAAAGCACTCAGACAGAAATTATTGAAATGTTTACCAGTTACTATGAACAGCTATACTCATCTCCTGGGGACGCACCTTTACAGCTCATACGAGACTACCTTGCAGGAGGAATCACTTCCCACTTTAAATTATCTATAGTGACAGGAACTGTAGCAACACCTTGAGTTGAATGAAATTGTATTAGCTATCCGACAGATGGCGTGGGGTAGGATACCGGGTACTGATGGGTTCCATGGCGACTTTCATGCAACCTTTTGTGACGCCTTTGCCCCTCGTCTTCTTGAAGTTTATAGAGAAGCACATGAACATGGCATTTTTCCTGCCTCACTTAAAGAAGCCTTCATTATTGTGCTAGCAAAGCCAGGCAGAGACCCCATGGAAGTGGGCTCTTACAGGCCAATCTCCATGCTCAATATAGATAGTAAGATATTAAGCAAGCTCCTCACTATTTGACTACTCCCACTGTTGAGAGTCCTAATACATTCGGATCAGAACAGAGTTGTGCCATGTAGGGCCACACATTTCAATATCATAGGGTAATAAAGGTTTCAGAACTCACTTTTTTATAAAGTGTTGAGTTGACAATTATGATGCGATGTATCATCAGAAATTATACAAGTCCAAACGTTGAATTTAAGTGCATTTATAAGTGCTCATGTGGCCTGAAGATCTAAAACACTGGTTGGATGTTATTCTTTTAATAACGAGTTTTTGAGTTATAGACGGACAGCCGACACATGTTTCCCCCCAAATGGTGGGTTCACCGGGGGCTTTTTCAAGGCTGCATAGAATACAGAGTGGTAGGGTCAATAGTGAAATGTGAAGTGGTATAAATACTATAGTATAGTGTGAAGAAAGGAGACACCGCAGTATACTCTGTGGGTTAGGTGTGATGGTGAACTACTGAATTACTGGTGCTCAAGAGAAATTCTCACCCCACAAGAGAAAAACGTTATATTCATTGAACACCCAACCACTCCTACCTAAAATACATAAGGAGGTCCATCCAGCCAAAGGGAGACCCATCATCAGCATCAGCTCCATCTGTTCCAATCTGGGCATTTTCATCGACTTTGAACTACACACCTTCATGAAGAATTTACTCTTCTTCATTGAAGACTCAAGGGACATACTTCAGAAACTCCAAAACATTGACTGGCAACCTGATTACATAATTACAACCGTGGATGTGGTCAGCACGTTCAGTACAATTGCTTAAAAGAAATGAAATGATCTTAGATATGTTGTCTTTCTGTCTTACTAACAATTATTTCCTGTTCAAATGAGAATATTTTCTCCAACAACAAGGTACGGTGATGGAAGCTTGCCTCGCTCCACCGTACGCCTGCATCCTGATGGGCGCAGTCAAACGACAGTGGCTCCGGAATGAATTCCAGGAACATCTCTCACAACATATAATTTTCTGGGGATGCTACATTGATCACATCCTTCTCATTTTGCAGGACCAGGAGTCCCTCCTCCAGCAATTTTTGCACTCACTAACACCTAACAAATGGAACATTGAAGTGTCCTATCAAATCTCAAGAACAACACTTGAGTACCTAGACCTTACACTCCACATTGACAACAATAAACTACATACCCGCTTTCTCAGAAAGACCACAGTAGCTAACTCTATTCTACATGCAACAAGTTGTCATTCACAAAGCACAAAGTATAATACACAATATACCAGCAGGAGAATACAGATGGGCTAGACTAAATTGCAGCAACTGGCAAGACTATGAGACAGTATCCTCTGAAATCTCGGAACGTCTTTTCTAAAAGAGGGTACAACCGATCTAGTCCTAAGCATACTAAAGAACATTTTGTCAAAATAGATCCTGCTGAAATCCTGAACAAGAACAAAACAACTACACAGATCACACCCATCCATTTCATTACTCGCTTCCATAATGGTCAAACACTGGTACTTGCTCAATAAAAACCCTTCCTTGTACATTACATCTCTTCAGTCCCACAGATGAGCTTTAAAAGGGCTCCAAATCTTAGAGACAAAATATGCTCCTCATTTTACCAAGAAAAGGAAATTATTCAACATCACATGAGACCATACTCAAGCTTTTATACCTGCACTAACTTCTCCAGCTGTAAACTTGGCCTGACAAAATCCCAAACCATCTCAATTAATGATCAACACTTTATGATACATGACTTTTCAAGTACCAACACAGTCTACACTATCATCTGCCCCTGCAATATGTTTTACATAGGAAGTACAACCAGGGCATTCAAACTAAAAATACAGGAACAATATCGGATTATACAAAAAGATGATTCTAGACCCTTTGGTTGAACATTTTTTCAACCAAACATGAACGTTCAAATTCTGTGGCTTGACAAGACTCAAACACCACCTTTGGTGATGCAACTTAGAACTTAAATTACGATAAAATGAAAGCAAACTTATCTTCTGCTTTGACACAGTCCGATATGGCCTCAACAAGGATCCAGAATGTCATTACTGGCTCCACTGATGGACTATATAATACTAATATATTAAGAATGTTGTCATCTCAATTATTTTTTTTCACAAATAGGATGTTATATGCACCCCTCCGACGTGCAATAAACCAGTGTCATTATCATATAACCTGAACTACATGAACCCATGATTTAACCATATTATTATTCAGTTTCAGTGACTGCTCTTGTGTATACACTACACTTCACTTTGTACCAGTTATACTCAGTGTAGTATGCCAGAGTATCCATATACTTTACAACCTGCGATGTTAGGGTCACTGCTTTCTTATTTATAGGCATACCAAAATCACTATTACATATAATTGACATATGGATATTCACCTCAATTGTAGACATATATTAGATTTAACTTGGGTCCCTTCCCCTATCATTAGTGGCATTCTGTTACTCCTGTTAACTCAATCCGAGCCCCTTTATCTTGATATATTTCTGTATGATCCATTCACCATTATAATCTATCCAATATGTCTGACGCCTTTTCCCCACGCTGACAACAGTTCAATAAACAACTTGGAAATAAAAATAGGACTTCCCGTACAACTATGCAATAGAAATAAGAGTAGGATTATCCATTCGTATTGCACCTCTCCAACGTGCAGTAAACCAGTATCATTATCACATAATTTGAGCTACATGCACCCACAACTTAACCGCATTATCGTTCAGTCTCAGAGACTGCTCTTGTGTATAGACTACATCTCACCCTGTACCGGTTACACTCATTATAATGTGCTAGAATATCCCTAAACGTTAAGACCCGCTAGGTTAGGGCCACTGTTTACCTACTTATAGGCAGACCAAACCACTATTACATATAATTGACATACGAGTACCCACCACAATTGTAGCCATACATCAGATTAAACTTGGGTCTTTTTACTCCATCTTGAGTGGCACTTGGTTACCCCCATTAACTCAACACGAGCCCCTTCATTCTAACACAACTCTGTATGATCCATTTACCAATACAATCTAGACAACATGGGCGACGCCACTTCTTCACACTTATGCTAGTTCAATAAGGAGCTTGGAAATAAAAATAGGACTTCCCGTCCAACTCTGCAATAGAAATAAGAGTAGGATTATCCTTTTATATAATACTCAATATGGCGCAGGACTAGAACGCTGCAATCACGATATGGGATTTATCCAGGGACACCCATTAATCATGGAATTGGTAAGCGACCCATTATCGGGCATAACTCCACACTCCTTTCTATGTCCCACATGGAGACAACAATATATCCTCTTGATCACCAACCATCTCTTTCATATAATTTATTCTCTAGAGAATATATCCTTTGCCTTACAAGTATGTGGCTCCTCTTATTATTTACTTACTATCTTACCTCCTGTAGGACTGGGAATTTAGTTACATGAACCGATTTTGTGTCTATGATGTATATCCCTTGTTTCACGAGTACGTGCCTTTGAGATTCTCACCTTTTATATTTAAAAACTGGCACATCTGAATGCTTTATTACATGATTAGAGAGATTTATATATTGATCAATGCCCTCCTGCCCGAATACATGTAATAGCCTAGTAATATCTGGCCTGTTCAATGACACATGTATGTAATTATAATAATGTCCTTACCTAATACGATGTTGAATCTTAATCGTCATATATAAATGCTACCAATATATCCTAGGTGAGCATTTACTTACGTAATGTCATCTTTACTCAGAGTATTCTCACTCATCTATACAATGGATTCCCTTTGAAGAACAATACTAGGTATCATTACCCTCCGCTGTACCTACTACCTGACATTATTTACTAACTCATACTAATACACACATATTTTTGGGATAATATTATGTGTCACATTCTGCCAGCACCAGTCCTGCCCATTAGGCGGCACAAGTCTACGCACAGGAACCTCTAACATCTCGCCAAGTAACTTACTAATCATCTCCTTACTGTAACACAGTAGATCACAATGGGATTAGTAGTTGTAAAATTTCTTTCCAAAAGACCAAGCACCCTTTTCCTTTTTCTCTTTTTTCTCTTTTACCTCACCATTACACCTAACCAAAGGGGTATACTGTGGTGTCTCCTTTTTTCACACTATACTATAGTATATACACAACTTCATATTTCACTATTGACCCTACCACTCTGTATTCCTTGCGGCCTTGAAAAAGTCCCAGGCGAACCCATCATTAGGGGGCAAAACATGTGTCAGCTATCCATCTACAACGCAAAAACTCTTTATTAAAAGAATTACACCCAACCAGTGTTTTTGATCCTTAGGCCACATGAGCACTAATAAATGCATTTGGATTCAACGTTTGGACTTCTTGTATTAATTTCTGATGATAAATCGTATATCATAATTGTCAGCTCGACACTTTATAAAAAAGTGGGTTCTCAACCATCTATAACCCTATGTTACTGACCTGGGGCAAACTGGTCAACACCCCTGTTTTATAACCCACAACATGGAAGACAACTGGGCATTTTCCAGGAAGAGAGACGTGGACCATACAAACTTTACACTTTGAACATTTTAATATCAGATGCCTTTGTCATTTTGTGGATGCCTCAGTGGTGGGGCGGGCCTCCTTAGATTTTGAAAAGTCATTCGACACACTTAGTTGGAATTATCTACTTCAGGTTTCACAAGTTTTTGGCATGGGCCTCAACTTCCTGGGATGGATTAAGCAATTGTATACTACCCTAGAGGCCCGGGTTCGGACAGGCTGATGTATTTCACGCTCCTTTAATATAGAACAGGGCACTTGTCACGGCTGTTCTCTATCACCTGTGCTGTTTGCCTTGGCCATGGAGCCTCTGGCCACCATATTACATAAGGAGGGACCAGCCTGGGGCGTTTAGCTGTGATCTGTCCAGCATATCGTTTCTTTATATGCCGACGATGTCCTCATTTACATATGGGAATATGTTTCAGCTTTAGCACACTTATACATCCTTCTTGCACGGTTTGGAGATTTAACGGGTCTTAAGATTAACTGGGGCAAGTCCTGCATTTTTCCACTGGTGAGATTTGAGCAAGCTGAACGCCACTTGTTGGGGAGCGGCCATCTTCCCTGGGCCTTCTATACTTTCCGATATCTTGGGATGAATGTGTATCATACAACCAAGGATCTCCTAGATGGCAACCACGGGAAAGCATTGACATCTTTCCGTTAATTCATGCAGTTTTGGATGTGTCTACCGCTGTCACCTATGGGAAGGGCATCGATTGCTAAAATGTTGGCTCTCCCAAGGTTTTTTTTTTTTCGCAGCACTGCCAGTGCTCCCACCTACATCCTTCTTTGCGACCCGATGTGGTAAAATGTCAACCCTGATATGGGGTCAGGCACGGAAAAGGTTGTCTCTATTGATTCTCCTGTGCCCTGGTTTAGAGGGAGAACTGGGGGCTCCTGACTTAGAACTGTACTTCGCTGCATTGCATCTCCAATGACCAATGAGGTGGTTAGCGGGTTCTGGATCAGAGGAGGGCAGTATGATAAGTGTGCACCTAGGTAATACAGACATTTTAGGATGGCTCTTCTCCCCGGACAAACCACGTGACGTTGCAAGTATGCTCTTATGTGGGGCCAAACCAACATGGAATCGGTACATACACGTCAAGTGTGCTTCGCACCCTTACACACCTCAGATACCCTTATGGAGCCTACCAGCCTTACATAAGCTCCTAGACACATATGATCCGACAGCATGGCGAGACGCAGAACTCTCCCAACTAGGCACACTATATCAGGAGGGCTACCTGCTTTCTTTCCCCGACATACATGCTCAATATGGTATAGGGGCTAGCCATTTTCTCTGTTATTCGATGTTGAGGGCAGGGATCACAAATATCTGACCCCAGGGACTGACAGAACCCCCAATACACCTGGGACTTCAATATATACTGACACATCGCAAGGGCCGCAGGGCAATTCCGACCTTCTATACAGTGCTACAAAATTGTAAGAGGGGCCCTCCACCTCGAAGTAAGGCATGCTGGGAGGACCCCCTGTTCATGATACTCACTCCCCAACAATGTACTATGGCCCTTGAACAAGTCCAACGAATCCCCTGAAATGCACATCTGAAATACACACAATTTAATTATGAGCACCAGACCTATCTCACACCATATCGCCTCAGCAAGATGATTTCCGAAGCACAGCTCAAATGCCCCAGATGCAACTTGAACTGCGCACTCTTCATTCACATGGTTTGAGACTGTCCCCCACTTCAACACTCTTGGGTTCAGGTAATGGAATTGATTACAGATATCACAGAGGTCTGGATTTCGCCGAATCCGCTGATTTGCTTACTGAGTATCATTCCACGCACAAAACAGTATAAACATTATCTGAAATTCGGAGACCTGTTGACTGTATTATACAGGTGCCTAACTGCTATGCAACGGAAGGCGCTGCATCCCCATTAATAAATAATTGGCTCTGGGTGACCTACAAGTGAGCAGTGACTGAAGCTGAGGCATTGGTTCGAGGTTCCAGATTGCAAGGTAATGCTACCCCGTGTTTTGGTTTCACTAATGACAGAGCTGACAAAAATCTCTGGAATGCACTTCTAAGTTCAAAGAAGATATTTTTTATTATTTCACCACGAGGTTCCTAAAAAGGAGGTTAGCATGTTGAAAGCACACGTTAAACAAAATAGTCACAGCAATAAAAGGAAAACATACCAAAATGATTCTCAACTACAATGTACACAGCAAAGATATGTAGTTATATTACATTATGCAAAGCAAATAATGAAGTAAAAATTCATCACCGTAGGGCCTGCCAAGCTCTTCATCTTTCTCATGCCAGAAAGACGATGACCCCTTTGAACTGCAAAAGAGAAAGAGATTACCACACTCACAGGACAGACATCAGGCATCCAACGTCAAGAATCCTGATTGAGGCCACTCTCTCTCTCACTGTCGCACTGGGTCTTTTTTATATCTGAAAGAACCAGAGAACGGTTTTCTAGAAAAACCCCTCCCACAAAAAAGAAATATGAAAAAATGCTAGCTAGTTTAGCTAAGCTTTGAAAGAAATGCGTTTGGACCTGGCCAGAATCCCAAGGCACCCCTCCCAAAGTCAAACCGTTCCCTGCTTGCACTATAAACATCAGTCTGGTACATTCTTATGGTGCTGACTTCCTAACTCCTCCACATTATGTACTAGTTCTTAGGTGATAATATGTCCTAGCTCTTCGGTGAGAAAAGCACGAAAACAAGCACAGTTTACAATGTGGAAAAATACAAACAGATTTAACATGGCAGTGTCTAATGCTACGATAAAGTCAATAGGCAGCTAAAATTAATACAAAATGTAGTCTGCAAATGGTGAACACTAGACAGCTAATCCAGGTGCAAAGTGGTGCAACACAAAGTCAGTGGTTGAAAACACATATTTCACTATACCCCGTCACGACCTGGGATGGGTATATACTAGATTTATCCGAGAAATTACATACACCTGAGGAAGACTGATACTATCTTTGGATGGTACCATGAGGTGCCCAGCTAATACCAAGCATATGCCTGAGACACTGCTGCAAGTGCTGGCTAGATGATGCTGTTCTTTCCCTAATGCACATACCTCCATGCCTTATAGGCTCTACCTTTTTCCTGGGTTTTGCGAATATACATATTCTCATCCCCTCCCCCTTCTCTCCAGACCTGCGCAAAAATTAGACTCATTTTTCGGCTGCTTCCTCCAGACAGATGCTCATTAAATAAATGTTAGATTGTTGCTTGGTGGCACTATTTCTGTGATGTGATTTCTTTTATTGGCTTATCCTGTGATTATCTTTTCACAGGTACACTTATTTCTACTACGTCACATTGACTTTGGATTCTTGCTCAGCATTTGCTGCGATGCCAGCTGTACTCATTGTCACTTGAAATATTATGCTGCTATGTAGCATGGCCTTTGCATTACTCCCCTGTGTAAGTTTATAGACTAAAATGCCAATAAAGAGATATACATTTTTTTTGACATTTTGAGGTTTCCTCAAGGCGTACCTTAAATGCTTTTTCTTTTTTATATTAGATGTAATTTGTCCTTGTGCTAAGTACGACTGCTTTAAGTGCACTTCAGACACATGTGGGAAAACTTTGTGAATTAGCATCTTTGTGCCAAGCCATTAAGTTATTCCAGGGGACAGTCACATTAATACTTTACCTTGCATGTTGCTTTCATAATGAGTATCAACCAACAACAGCTTGTTTCACTTTTCCAATATAAAAAATACGTTTGAGCTCAAATCCACGTGTTTCCTCCATTCAATTGAAGTTTAAAAATATTTCAAAATAGGTCCATGTTTGCTTGGAGTAAATCTTGAGGTAAGGAGGCCCATCAGAAAATCATGATTGTTCCCTTATTTATCAAAGAAGCAGCAACAATGGTGCAACATGGAACTGCTCCAGTTTTGCTTAGAGCAAATTTCTATTATAGCCCTTTTAAGACTGTTGAAATGGTAAGTATGTTTCTTTAATTAAGAAGCATACTAACAAAGTCTTTTGTAAGAAAGTGTACATTTTCATGGAAACAAAGGAATAGGTCAAACCAAAGTCAGTTATAAGAGTCCACTATGGAGCGAAACGGCTTTTTGAATCAGTGCCTTTGGGGCAGATTTGTCATTGTTTCAAGCAGCACGCAAGGGAAAGGGCAGGAATGTGCTGTATTTAACATTAAACAGCCTATTCCTGTCCCTTCCTTGCACTAGCGCACATTTGGCTGTGTCGTGCCAACGCAGGCACCCTTGTGCCATGGTGCAAGGGTGCCTGTGTTGCAGGCAGGATTGTGTTTGTACAGGAAGGTGCGTCTTCCTCCACAAAAACAATTCTCAGATGCATTTTCCACTAAGTGTTTTGCACACTTAGAAAGAGTAAACAACAAGGAGAAATGAAGATATTTCTCCTCTTTGCACCTTCCCTGGGAAGGCATAACATTTGACACATTCCCAGGTTTACCAGTGTTGGTAATTCTGGGAATGCGCCAAAATCCATGGGTTCACAATTTTGCCAGGAGGACACCAGTGCACAGAAGCGGTACATCACAAGATTGAACCATTAGCCAACCTCTCCCCACTTGGCTCTTCAACAACCTCCTATGGGAGAAGCTCATCCCAAACTGTTGAGCAAGGTCACCTCTGAATGGAAACGCAGTGGGAGAGGCCTATTACATTTCCTTCCAGTCCTCTTCCTTCGTCTCAACTCAAATGGTTTTCTTCCAGCCACAATTATTCCTTTCTTTAAGAAACCATCTCTGAATCCTTGTGACTTCTACATTTTCTGACCTATGTTTTTGCTTCCCTATCTCTCCAAAGTTCTTGAGCGAATTGTTTTGCTCGAACATCCTTCTTTTCTTCACATGAAAAAACTCTTTGTTGCTGATGACTGTGGCTTTTGTTGTGGATACTCCTTGAAAACTGCACTACTCTGTCATTATTTGTCTCCTTAATTCCCCACGCCATATTCACAGGGTGGCGCAATGCATGCATTGCGCCACCCTGTAACCCTTTGCGGTACATTATGTCTGTGCCAGGAATAATGTATGCAAAGGGGGTGTTCCCCCATTAGGGGAGCCGGTAAAATGGTTCAAGGGAATCTATGGGGTTTCCTTGCGCCATTTATGACAACACTTTTAACGCCTGCTCAAGATCAGGTGTTAAAAGGGGGCTTCCGTTCTTTAGACTGGGTCCCTATGTACTCTGCAGGAGTAGCGCCAACAGTTTGGCAGGAGCGCCAACAGTTTGGCACTACTCCTGCAGAGTACATCAACAGAGTCATTAAAAATGACTCTATTGCCCCCTACTCTGCGCTATGGTGCACCATATTTTAAATACGGCACACACATGATGGCGGTAGGGGGCTGCTAAGGGGTGCGGGGAAAGAGGTGCCGCACTCGGTGCCACGCCACTTTTCATAAATCTGCCCCTAGATTTTTACTGCAAAATGCGCCCTTGCATTAAACATTGGCAAGAGAATGGTTTTCGCACTAAATATAGCGCTAAATTATTGATTTGCTGTTTGTGTATTTATCCGTAATTTTGCATATTTTCCTGAAAATTTATATAACTATGCGATGGGAAAGTACGCAAATTTCGCACATCCCTGTTACAAAGATATATTCAAAAGATTCCAAACACATATTCCACATAGGAATAACGTCTCGTTTAGTTACTATATTTGCTATTTGGTAAGAAACCGGAAGTCCTTCTGTTACTGCCACGGAGCCTGAAATGGATTTAAGGAAAAAGTTATTGAATGCGAAAATGCCACTTTGTTACAGTCAGTTGTGGTTTCTTGTTCTTGATTTTGACTAATCCTGAATTTCGAAAACTAGGACACCTTTCAACTCGGGCAAACGTTTGTGACATGTGAATCAGATCCAAATGCTGAGGATATAGAAATGGTTAGCTCTGTAGAATTTGCCATTTCCTAATTTATGTCCACCTATTATTCCAAAGTGCCATTCCACGCAGAACTTTATAAATCTTTTATATTTTTCGAAATACTCTTCAACATGTTGGTTCGTTTTTTGGTGAAATCTACGTTTTTGAAGAAGTGCTGGTAGACAAAATGACATCTAAAATGCTGTATAAATACTTTAAAATGTATTCGACAAATACGATTTGATCCAGGCACGTGTACACACATCTGCATACCAGGGACAGCATGGACAGATGTAGAGAAAGATTCTCCTCAATGTTCTGTTCTTGTGATGCGAGTCACAGTAAAAGCCAATGAGAAACAAGCTGCATTGAGAGTTCTATACTCACTAAGGGGCATCTTCATGAGCTCCTTTGCGTCGCCCTTAAGCCACGCAACGTGGTCCAAGAGCGATGCAAATGAAAAAACGAGATTTATGAAGCCACGCAAGCCACGTACTGGGTTGGAGATTTGAGTAGGGAACCAGCACACAAGAGAGAGAGCAATAAAACATAAGCACTTCCATGAAGTGCTGAAGGAAAAATAAAAAAGTTGCTAGTTGAACTTAGGTATTGCAAGGAGATATGTCATCCAATCAAGAAGCGACAAACATAAGAAGAAGGAAAGACATTGAATAAGAAGCAAGCTAAAGAGGTTGACGAGAAAGACAACAATGGCGTATCCCTTTACTTTTACTAACTGTTGTTACCTGTTGTTTGCGAGTTTCTTCAGCATTGTTAGAGGCAACATTTTTATTAACAATCATTACCTTTTTTTCCCATTTTTTTAGTTTTGATGCAATCTTATGCCGTAGGGAGAGACCTGGCTACTGCCAAGTCTTCCCTAGTAATATGCTGATTTTTTAGATTGTGTAATGCCCTTCAGAATATTTCTATCTTTGCCTGAACATGTTGCTTTCATTATATTAAAGTCCTCAAAAAATAAAAAAGCTAATCGTTTATCTACTACTTTTCCTTTCCAAAGTCTATGTAATGATGAGAGCCCACTGACTTTTAATTGTTGTATATATCCAGATAGTCTTTATTCAGAAAATCACAAATCCACATCATTATACGGGAGACAAGGATTATGTGCTTTTCCACGCCAGGAGTCAAGTGGTCTCAATACGGCCACCTATCAGGTGGGCTGGCAACCTATGTATGATCAATCTCTACAACTGTGGTAGAGGAAGTCCACTCTACTTCAACAACCATCATCACAGTCAAGACTAGCCTCATTTTTTAGGGAAACAAGGAGGAGGTAATAATCTTCAACACTACATTCACCCCAAACACAAAGAACAATATGCAGAATATCTCATGGACCAGCTCCTGACACATATAAATAAGCTGGACACCCCCAAACTTATTCTCTCTGGGGACTTGCACTTATGCCTTTTAGGTTCCTCTGCAGATGATGAAGTAATGGGTCATTCCTCAATTTGGAACATCCCAGAACAAAGCAAAAACCCTATCTACAGAGTAAACAAAACATCCAGACACCTACTGGATGATTTGGAGCAGAACAACTTCAAGGCACTCACTGGAAGATTCCGTAAGGAGTCCACACTGGTGGTTCTTTTCACTCTGCCTCCACCTGCTCAACATTAGACTATACTTTTGTCTCCCTCACATTGTTTCATTGTGTCTCCGCATTCCATCTAGGTGACAAAGGGGACAGCGACCATCGGCCGCAAGAGATGTTTCTCTTAGCAGTTGCACCTACATTGAAATGCTCAGCATAGGTACCATACTCCATCTATACAACTAACATCAGCAGAATTAAGACTACTCTAGCAATCACAGAGTAGGTGCTTCAATCAGCAAATGATCTACTACAAGCACAACAAACAATCATAAGCAGCCTCACCAATAGATGGGAAAGCTTCACTGCCAACCTAGCAAACTTTTTTCCCATGTCAATCAAAACATGATCTTATCAAACTCCTACAGATGCTGGAAGGATCCCCATTGCCCAGCAGAAAAAACTGAGGCCATTCAATACAGGCCATTAATGGCACACTGAGATTGCTGACACGCAAACCCGGTAATTCCTACCTCCAACTGCTACTTCGCCAACAAAGAAGCATGCCCAAAAAACTAAAATGGAACTCAAGAAGATGAATTCTGGGCAAAACTATTCTTCCACATTAAATCTAAAAATAACACTCACTTCTTGGGCATGATAAACAAAATAATGTGCCCTTCTCATGGGCCGTAGCTTCCCTTAGCTCTGAAGAGACTTTTTGAGGGCCCACTTCAGAAGCACAGCGGCAGAAGATTTCTTGATCACAGATTTAAAACACAGTGGTACCTCCCCACCATCTGAAAATCATCAGTTTGATCCCTGGCCATCTCATATCACCATAATCAAGCACCAATTTGTCAAAGGCAGGAGGGAAGGGGCACAGGGACCAAATGACATCCTGCTTGCCCTTTTCAAGCAAGATGTGGCATTCAAGGCAGAGACCATAGACCCTCTTTTCCATGAAATTAGGTCACTGTGGAAATGCCCAGCCTTCTGGAAAGGCTCAGTTATCACTCCAATACACAAAAGTGCTAACATATCTTCACCAAAAACCAACAGCCTGGTACCCCTGATCAACAACGAGGCAAAATACTTTGCAGGCACTTTCTTTGAAGAAATCCAAGCCTGGGCTTCGAGTAAAGCAATCATTCCACTCAACCAAACTGGATTCTCCAAATCTACGGGCACAACTACTAACATCCTGGCCATGGCAATATTTATAGATTGGTGAGGTCCTCTAAGCAGCCACTTCACCTCTGCTTCATTGATTTCAGGGAAGCATTTGACAACATAGACCAGGCTACGGTTTGGAGGAAACTAACAAATTGGAACAACTTGTGGTCACTCTGGACATGCTAGTCCTTCTGCATACAGACTCTTTGGTGCAGGTGAAACTGGGCGAGGGTACACACCTCTGCAGGTGAATTCCAACTACCAAAGATCTATGCTTGCCTTCAAGCTATTCAATCTTTACATGGCGGACTTGACGAAGATACTTAACTCTTGCAATTTGCATGCCCCTAGGCTGGGGGCAAGGCAATATCCAGCTCCCTCAATGCCAACAATGTGGTCCTGGTCAGCCACACACATGTGGGCCTGCAACACCTCCTCAATGCAATGCATGCATATGCAGCGGGGAACGTCCTGGAAATAAATTTTGAGAAGGCTAAAACAATGACCATCAACAGTGGCAGAAAAAAACTTCAGCATGGTATCTCGGAAATACACAAATCCAGAACGCAGTAAATTATAAGTACCTTGGAATAATTATTGATAGAGGGGGGCAATTAATCACACAGAGAGAAGTAATCAAAAGGAAAGGGCTGGTTTGGGCTGTGATGCTGAGGAATCTAAAATCAAAACTGACAGGCCTGAAGCTGCTACTGCTCCTCCGGGCAGCTTAAACTAAAATACTTCCAACAATCACTTATGGAAGTGAAGCTCTGAGGGGCAGAGATACTAGGATTCTGGATAGAACTTTAGTCAAGGCTTGCAGAGTCATGCTTAACATCCTAAACTACTCATCTGCAGCACAGATCCGGCTGGAGTTTGGCCTAAAAAAACAATCCCTGGCAAGGCAAGGAGCATTCATTGTCTGCAGGACTGCACAAGGTCAGGAATGCCACTCCTAACACCTTGAACCATCTTCTCTGGCTAGAGCTGCAGCACAGGAACATATCACCTGCCAGAAGCTTCCTTCAGGAATCTCTTCTAAATACTGGGCTGTCCAGCTTCGGACACCCCAACTAGCCATGCAGCCTTTAAACAATTGGTTTGGAAATCAGTCAAAAGCCTTCCACTATTAGAAGACGAGGCCAAAGCCATGCCTGGGTGATGATCAATGGCTACTGAACACTCATCATGCAAAAATATTTCAGCCTAGGCTACTCTAGAGTCATAAAGGAGAAGTTCTTCAAACATCGCCTGGGTGTACTCCAGTCTGCTTTGTACCTTCCATCTTGGCACGGGGAGCAACCTGTTTGCTTGTGTGGTAAAGGTACAGAGGATCTACTGCACCTGCTCTCCGTCTGTAAAGGACTCATCTGCTTAAAACTCAGTTCAACCAAAGAGGGGGCTGCATGTGGAGACAGGCAGTGTTGGCCTGCTTCACACCACAGGATCCACTGCTTAACCGCTGGCTGGTAAAGTTTTTTTCCCTGGTAGAAAAAAAAATGCCAAAAGCCAGCTCACACACATCATCCGCTACATCCGCAACTGCTACCGAAGAGAGTGGCCTGCGACCTATAGTTTTCTGATTCGAGCTTATAAGCATCGCACTTTAAAAACCCAACCTCTCCATGGACACATCATTAGGAAACTACCCCTTTCTATCGGGACCCTCTGCGTTTTTCACTTTCTTAGCCTGTTGTACAAGGAAGGGTAGTTTACTGATAAGTCGGTATCCCTGCTCTACAAGAGTATACCGCAACATTCTGCTCATATATAGGTCCATTCACTGACCAGCCTGTGCAATTTTAATTGTTTCGGAACTGTGATTTCAATGTGTATCTTTCAGTTACATTTTTAAACTTTGGTTGTGTTTCACTGCTTTTAATTAATTATGCAAATACATTATTTGCTTACTTCCATTTGTGGAATTCCAAGGAATTTCGGAAATCTGCCTACTACTTATTGTCATGATTGGTGTGGCATGGGGCAAGCGGTAACAGACAGATCAGGTTAAGGCAGAGGGAGAGCAGGGCCACGGAGGTGTAAGTAGCGGGAAAGAATATTTCAAGGGATACAATTGGAAGAAGCCTGAACCTAGTGCAGGCACGCTGAACAGGAAGCCAATGGAGATATAACGGGAAGGAATAGTGTATAATTTGTGTTTCATTTTGTAGTGTTGCATTTATCAAGAAAAGTGCTCTACACACTGGATATCAGGCTCCTAGATGCGTTGATTCAACACTGTATAAAAGAACGTAAAACATTTTTACAGAGTACTTATACATTTATAGAAGTTCCTCTCACCCACTCCTTCCTTCCTTCTTTTGTTTCAGAGCTCATGTCTTTCTGAATGCCCTAGCCTGATCATAGGTGGGCGCACAGGGAGAAGTCTGGTGCTTGGGATGACTAGCACTCTGTATGTGGTGGTGCTGCTGCATCAGAGAGAGTTGTGCTGGTAAGAAGAGGGTTTGCAGAATTACTGGGATGTGCAGCCTTCGCTCCCGAATAGTAAAGGAGTTGAATATAGGGAGAACTGCCCCCTATGGATTCCGAGTTCCATGTTGTTGGAACCCTTGAGAATCAGGAAAAAAAGAACCCTTCAACTGCACATTCGGAGGACCTGCCTCAAGAATTGGTAACTCTCTCCTAGCAGATATTAGGACAAACCCATCTACCATCACCTTCAAGAAAAAGTCAAAGGAATTTTGCTAAAGAAGTTCCTACCTTAATTGTGTTTGAGAAAGGCCCACTCGTGGACACCTGGGGTACTGAGATGTATTTATATGTAGTTTTTCACTGTTACAACACCAAGAAATCGACAATGCATAATGTTATTATTTTTTGCATTATTTGTCTGTATTGCCTGTCTGCTACTTGATACCTTATAATATGTGAGGGGACTGGGTTGTTCTATGCCCAGTGCTCTGATACCTTTGGGTCAAGTTCATGTTATATTAAACTGTCTCAATAAAATAAGGAGAAACTCGAACTTTCCCTGAAGTTTTTTGCTGGAAAAGTTATGGTAGGTTTGAGCTTGCCGACCAGACTCCAGCGGCAAAGAGCAGGCTCTGGGAGCAGGTTGTTGAGGAATTGACAAGGGGGATATAATTGTAAGCCTATGACAGCAGAAGGAAGCATAGTTATTACCATTTCACATATTAAATTCTGGCATACAGGGGAGGGATAGAGGTCTATGAAAATGCCCCCAGAGTATGAAACTTGGGGCTTATTTACAAGCCCCTAGCGCCACCTTGCACTGCCATTGCGTCATTTTTTGTGTGCACTAAAGTGGTGCTAAGGTGACTTTTCCCCTGTGCCGTATTTACAAAGTTGCGCAATTATTGCATTGCACCACTTTGCAAACCCTACGCCACATTATGCCTGCATCAGGCATAATGTATGCAGGGGGGGAGGGGGGATCCGACGCAGGAAGGCCCGATAAAAAAAGGTTCGGCCAGCCAGGTTTCCTGAAATAGAATTATAATAAAGGATTTAATGTAGAGCAGGAACTTTGGATCCATGACTTTGCTTGCCAAACCATATGTTCCATGAGCACACACGAAGGATGGATTTGCTCGGCATGCATGATTCATTCTGGTAAAGGTTTTGTCATCGACTGCCAGTAGGACTGTTGATAGTTCTGGATATCTATCTGAGGTCAGAGTGCAAAATTGGTTGCTGAGGTGGAGACTGGGGTCGACTGTGCTTGTCGTTTGGCACCCACCTCCTTTTAGGCAACTGTCCCTGAGCTCCCGAGTACCAAGCTGGTGGTTTTTGCATTGCCCTCATTGTAGAGTAGGGGAGATGGGTGAGGCTGCACATCATATTCCCTTCCTAAACCACAGCTGGATTCCTGCATCTTATTTTTTGAACCTGAGTATAAGTAAAGAGGCAACTGTGATGTTCTGAATAGAGGTAATAGCCTACTCCTGCTGTCAATCATTCCAACTATAGCTGAGATAAGGTCAACCAACCTGCTTGCGACAAAGTTTATCAGGCCAGAAGCCATATTAGTGTGGGAAGTCACCAAGGCCACCTGAAGATCATCATCAGTTATCAAACATTCAAAGCGTGGGGTACAAACACTCTCCATTGTAACATAGGCTACCCATGGGGTCCCAGCTGGCTGGTTAAAACCCTGTTAATGGATTTTGCTCCCCATTGCTTAAATTGCTTTGACCTAGCAGCAGAGGGAAATGGTTGGCTTGTGACGGCCCAGCATCTGCTAGCTCTTGGTGGGACACACCATCTGTGTTGGCAACCCTGATTGAAGAGCCCCATGTGCTACTGGGCAGTAATGGAGTAGAGAGGATAGTGAGCATTGTCTGTGCAGCTGTTGGCGCTTTACAGGGACTCTCCCTAGCGCTGGTAATACTTCATGCTACTACCAGGTTCCTTGCTGGGCTCCCCTCTTGAGCTGGGTCATTTGGGGAGGACAGCAGGGATGTTGTCATATTGTGAGGCCAGTATGAGCTGGTGGTGTTCCCTGAGAAGTGGCTTTGGGGGCCCCTATTCGGGTGTAAGGTGGTCCTTTTGTCATCAGGTGATGATGTTTCCGAAACTTCCTGGATGTCTGCCCTCTTGAGGTTTAGGTGAAACAGGAGGGATTCTTCCGGGTGCTGTTGACTGGTGGCTCCTAAGTTGATCTGAAATTGAGGGGCTGGACCCAAAGGTGTATCCTCCAAGTTGGTTTGTTGTGGAGAGAACAGAGGGTACACAGCTGATTGGTTTGTGGTTGATTCTTTTGTTCCGTCATTTCCTCCTTTGCATCTGTCTTTGTTTTGTGTTTTGGGCTGGGACAATCTCAGGCAGTGGGGGTGCCATGGCAGAAGTTCCTTAATGATCTGAGGTAAAAAGATGGGCAGCTCCTCTGAGTAGGCTGTCGGTGTGCATGGTTGTGTCGTAGTTGGACTCTTGCTCTAGGCAAGACTGCTGGTTTAAGGATGACAGTACATATGTTTGTAGGCGACTATGCCAATACTACAACAAAACGCAACTGTTGTCCCAACCCTTCCTGCTCACAAGCAGCACCTCACCTGAACCCCAAACGGTTAAAGGTGATTTGTGGCAGCCTTTACGCATGGAATCAAACGCGTGACCTCCCAGGTGAGCGTCGTAGTTAAACAGAGATTACCCCTTTCTCACATTAACAACATGTCTCAATCACACCTAGGCAATGAAGAAGATGCAGTAAAGTTTCAATAATATTTATTTCATCAAGACTGCAACCTGCGATAATTTGCATGGGATGCAATGATTAAGATATTTAACAATGCAAGGAACAGACTTCTAAAGACAAGAGTCATTTACACAAAGACCCCCACCATGCAATATCACTCGATATCATGAAGTGTGCGATATGTCCTAATACCCTAGTCTGTAGGCCTAACCTCTAACCCAGAAGAGAGCTAGGTATGTTAAACCTCGATCTGCCAATACCATGTCCATGAGAAGAGCCCCCAACCCTTGTTACCTTGGAATAAGGTCTCTAGCTCAGACGCTGCATTAACACAAAGACTGGGTCAGTGTCAAGACAACGTGCCGCAGCAATAGCAGCGATGGCATCTGGTCGGAATCTCTCCGCCTATCTGATAAAGTGAGGAGTATGTATACAGATCTGCCTGGACCCCTGACGTGGGTTAGTTCCAAAACAATAGATAACAAGGCGTGCTTGGGATGGTAATTAGTATAAACAATTCCCTTGATAGTGTGAAGAGGGAAAGTACCTAATGCGGACACCTTCAGTTTGTTTGTATTTGTCCCCTGATCTTGATGCCTTAGCGCAGAGGCACTGATAAGGAAAATCAAACCATGGGCCTAAGTCAAAACAAGGCAGCCATCTTAAAAGAAATAATTAAATAAATGCGCTAAAACAGAGCAGGCTACGTAGGGTACAAGTCACTAGGTGACTGGGGCACGAGTCTGCAAGCCAACAGCTAACTCCTGTATCCCTATTAAAACAAACTAGGATTCACTACACCCTCCCCCTCCTGCAACAAGTATGTCACTGTATCCAGACGCCACCGAGGGCGTAATAAATCCCAAACGCTAAAATGCTCTGGACTAAAAGCTTAAAGCTTAAAAACAAGCTAAAAATGTTTTGTTTGAAAATGTGTAAAAAACAATAGCTAAAAAACATATCAGGAGATATAGGGCCTCATTACAACATTGGCGGCCGGCTACTGCCGCCCTCCAAGCTGTAACCGCCGTGCAGCTGCCAATGCGGGTGCACTCCTGCGTTGCCCATTTGGACATCCCAAGTCCCGCCCGCCGGCCCAGCGGGGATGTGGGTCGCAACATGGGAGCCGGCTCCAAATGGAGCCGGCGGTGTTGCGGCCGTGCGACGGGTACAGTTGCACCCGTTGCGCTTTTCACTGTCTGCACAGCAGACAGTGAAAAGCCGCATGGGCCCCTGTCAGGGGGCCCCTGCACTGCCCATGCCAGTGGCATGGGCAGTGCAGGGGACCCCAGGGGCCCCACGACTCCCCGTACCGCCAGCCTTCTCCTGGCGGTTCAGACGGCCAGAAAAAGGCTGGCGGTCGGGGACTCGTAATCCCCTTCGCAGCGCAGCGCTGCCCTGGCGGATTACAACCGCCGGGGCCATTGTGGCGGAAACCCGCTGGCCCCGGCGGTGCGACCACGGCGCTACCACCGCGGTCAAAATACGCTGGGAGGCACCTCCAGCCTGTTGGCGGTGCTCCTGTCGTTTTGGCCCTGCCGTTGTAATACCGCCAGGGTCATAATGACCACCATAATGTTGACCATGACAAGCAAGGCAGGCCAAACTAAGATCAATAGAGCTATACTTTGAATTTAAATTGAAGCCAATCAGCAAATTATTTACAATAGTCATGATCTAGAAGAGCATCCCTGGAGTAATTAAACGGAAAGGACCCCAAGAAAGAGGCCACATCATCAGATGTTAAATCGATCACTGAATAGGCAGATGGGTCCACGGAGCAGTAATGTGTAGAAGTCTCTTGTGCAGACCCAACAGCCTTAAAGAAATGTACATTCCCGACTGTGCTTGAGGCATTAAAAATTCTGGAAACCACTTTTCCAAAGTGCTTGGGGAAGTTGGTATTTAATAGGGATTGCATCTCGGCTGATGATCTTGCAATCTGCAGAGCATACATCTCTCTGGCTGATGTCAACGCGACCTGTTTTTGAAACAGTAGCGCCTTTAGTCTGCTCAGCTTGTCATGATTTACATTAATAGTATCAATGTGAGGCCACATGTCTGATACCTTTATCGCCCATGTGGGGGGAATAAAACAAGTCCACAAAATGTAACGACCTTAGAGATTGAAATTGCGTAGGCAGTTCCTGGTCGCATACCTCAACAACTTTGGTCGGTCAGCACCACATAACTACTATTCGAAGGTACATGAAATGCCGGTCGAATCAAAGGGATGAGAATACCCTTCAGAAAACAAGCTAAATTCTCGACCCCCGCATTGCACAGGCCGTGACGGGACACCTGTTTGAAAATCATGGAATGACTAACAGTAGTCTCACATTGCTTCTGCTAAGAAAGACCTCTGTTTCCCCGTTCAGACGTTTGTAATCAAAGGGCAACTCCCACTCTTCCTTAATTTAGCTATGGCCCAGTCACTCGCACCTGCCCACGGCAAGATGTTTCATGCATTTTGAAAAGCGAAAAGTAGAAATGGGCAGATTAATGATGCCATGTAGGAGCCATACTGTTGAAGGACTCTCTGCAACTGTGAAAGGCAGTTCTACTAACTTCTCTACATGGAGCATGGTGAAACTCGCTTCCCTTTTAGCCATTGTCTGCTGTTCCTTGGATAAATTTTTTAGAAAGCAGTGAACAATTTACTGCCCTTAATATACTTCCATGGAATTCGGCCATTTTTCAATGTCTGTAGCGTCCAACCTAACTGCACGATGGAACGCAGCTGACTTTACCCATGATATAAATGGGACATGTCTGTCTGAATGATATCTATGGCAGAGGACACTATATTAGACAGTGAATAAATTCTGTTGGACAATGTCTTCATGCCGTTATCGACAACAGCTAAAGCCTTTTCTAAGTTTTCCTTATCTATTTGTCTTAAACGCGCAGCAGCTTCTATCTGAGAAAGCTTCCAGATCTCGTCGTACATAGCATATATGAATCTTTTACAGCGTGGATTCCTAGGACCTAGCAAAAGTCTTGCAAGTCTACATCTTCAGAAAGAGTGTTAAGATGTTGTTTAACTGTGGCTAACGTGTTAGACTATACCCATTGTTGGCACAGCTTACCCACACTATGGCGGTCATTCTGACCCTGGCGGTTGAAAACCGCCAGGGCAGAGTGCCGCGGAAGCACCGCCAACAGGCTGGCGGTGCTTCATGGGCAATTCTGACCGCAGCGGTAAAGCCGTGGTCAGAAAAGGGCAACCGGCGGTTTCCCGCCGGTTTACCCCTGCCCCAAAGAATCCTCCATGGCGGCGCTGCTCGCACTACCGCCATGGGGATTCCGACCCCCTTCCCGCCATCCAGGAACAGGATGGCGGGAACGGGTGTCGTGGGGCCCCTGGGGGCCCCATAATGATTTTCAGTGTCTGCCTAGCAGACACTGAAAATCGCGACGGGTGCCACTGCACCCGTCGCACCCCTTCAACTCCGCCGGCTCCATTCGGAGCCGGCTTCATCGTTGCTGGGGCTTTCCCGCTGGGTGCGGTGCGGTTTTCTGGCGGTCTCCGCCCGGCGGGCGGCGCCCGCCGCCCGCCGGGGTCGGAATGACCCCCTATATGTTGTAATTATACCTGTGTGTTGACCCGAGATAAAGCGAGAGTCTGGCCGACTAATCTTGAAACCCCTTGAGGAATTAAAAAAACATGCCTGACATCCATTGGTGTCAATTGGGCAGATTAACCACCTGCCACAACTGGAAAGGGAAGAATTATAAGTACCAGCCTGAACCTTTGCATCTAGCTCTTCCTCTGTGGCATTCAGGAAGGATTGCCAATCGATAAACTTCGCAGGTGTGGGTTTACTGGGTGTGTTCATTTCTTTAACTTTTGCTAACCCCAGACATGATGTCTGTTGAATGGTGTCATTTAAAAAGATCATTTGGACAGGAATCAGTCATGCTCTAAACAAAGCTTCCCTACCCTGTATCTGCCAATCTTGTGTTTCCCATACACTTTTTAAATCGATAGTGTTCTTCCAGTATTCGTAACCTTCTACTGTAAGATGGGAAATAAAGGATGTAGAATAAATCAGTTTAGTATCAGTTAGCAAAATGTTCCTAATCGTCGAAGGAGGCAATTTAAAATAATATGCCTCCGAATTTTTGGCGTCATACCCAGTGAAGTAAGTGAATTTGTCTAAATAGTGTTTTGGGCTCCCCACCGGTGGTGTAGAACAGTGTTCCCACTGTGTGAAGTTAAATACTGGTCTGTGCCCAGTAGCACGGTGCAGGTAGTATTGTCCCCAGTTGTTATAACAGAACATTTCCCCATAATTCATTGTATTTCTATATACATCATCACTTTCAAACACTGAATAGTCCTTCATTTCAGTTAACATAAAATCAAATGTCTGGACATCCCAATCATCAGATACATCACTGGGTGTAATGACATCTGTCATAGAAATTTTAAACACATATGGAATTTGAATGACCTCAGTAGACCCGTATATATCAAATGGAACGTTGTTCCACACAATACCATCAGGAATTGGTACAGCTGAAATGTTCACAAGGGACAAGTCTCTTTGGACCTTATGTGAGGAATGATATGGAGTCAAGACTTTATCCACAAGCTCAACCGAGGAGCGGTCAGGAAGGTAATTACCATTTATGTGTAAAAAGAAAACAGTCACAAACCCAATCCATAGGAACAATGACAAAAATGTTAAACAGAGCCAAAACATAGTTCCACTAGTCAATAAAATAGTTATTTTTAAGCCATAGGTATAGCTTACATGGCTTTGATTCATTTTCAATTACTGGAGTGGATGAGTCTGATGAAAAGTCATCAATGTCATTGAAATAACCAGAGGTAGTCTCTGAAAAAACTGGAGCAAGTGCTTCACTTGTCGATTGATCCACTTCAAGTGGAGGCTCATGGTAGACGGTGTCATCAGTCTGTGAAGTGTTGGTGTAAAAAACAGCCAATTCTCGGACAGGTGCTGTTGTTGATTTGGTAACTGGGATCAGCAAGATTCATTCTCCGCCCTCCTCAGGGCCGAGGAGGTGTTTGACACACCGTTGGACAGTGTTATGTGGTCCGAAGTAGTGTTGTTAATTCTACTTTGAAGAGGTATGTCCTGTTGGGTAGTGAGAGGGAATCGGGGACTACCCAAGGGACATCTGGGTCTACTGTGCAGGATCGACCACATGATGAACTTTGACATCATCAGTGGAAACAAATCTGTTTGTTCTCGAACCAGGCAGTGATGGTAAGATGACAGATCTGGTACCTTGTATTCCCAAGACTGGGACCGGTGATCTGTAGGATGGACCAAATTCCTTTTTCACAGCGATCTTCTCACATACCAGATCCCAAACTTTAGGAATTCAGCCAGTGGAAGTTGTTGGTGCACTCTCTACTGTGATGGGATATCTGTTATCTGCCACATGTTTGTCGGAGTATCTCATCTGCCAGGCTTTAACGAGCAGCCTCTAAGTTTGGATTTAGGGTGGGATCAAAGGGAGAGTAGAAGAACAGGGCCATTGGAACTAATGATAATTAGTTAATAACATGCCATAACAGCTGCCCCTAAAATATGCTGCAGAGTAGCTCCAATAATGTTGTATATAGTCAAATATTTGTGCAGCATGTATACACCTTACTCATTAAGGACGGCTAATTTATTTATTAAGACACAGAAAGTGTCTGTTCCATTTCACTATGAAATCTTTTAAACTGAAATCACTTTTGGTTATGTTGGTTGGCCAACTTAATTCCTTGAAGTCAGTGTTATTTGATTATGATTATGTAAGGCTTCTATGGGTAAGACGTGACTCTGTGACTTATCACATCAGAATTAATTTTCAATGGCCATAGGGGACCAGTAATGTTCTGCTACTGTGTCACTAGAGACAGTATAAGCAAGTGTTTGCGTTGAGCATCACAATTTTTTGTTTTTTACTGTTGGGGCCCACCAGCAACCATCCTGGTCGGAGATAGCTCCCTGGCTGCAATGCCAAAAGTTGGAGGCTGTGGCAGGAGAATACTGGGCTGATGCCCATGGAGGAGGAAACAGAGAACCCATGGGCCTCCATTTATTTGGGCCACCAGCAAGGCCCTATTCCAACTTGGTCACACCCCTGCCGGTGCTGCATGTAGCCGGGGTCCACTGCCGCCATCACCACCAGCCTCCCTCCTTGTTGTCATGAACCAAATGCCTGCTTCACCGCATCCTATGTGATCTGGTGTTGCTGAGACATGGACAGCAGAACCTGGCCTGGGAGGTGGCAGAATTCAAAGATCAACTGGGCCCCCCAAAGCCTTTTTTAAATATTTTATTTGGTGGGAGGGCCTGTCCTGGGTGGAGTGAGTGGAAAGAGGAATTTTGGAAAGTGTCATTTGGGTTTTTTGCTTGAGGCGAGAGGTGGGTGTGTTATGGGTGGAGAGGGTGGATTTTGTAGTTAAAAAAATTAATTGACTTTTCTTTTTGTCTTTAGTATCTGTCCTTGCATTGCTAGTTAGCATAGCAGTGTGGTTTAGTGACTGAGAATGAGATGAGAGGATGCCCTCTAAAATTGCCAAGCATTATAGTGTACATCCATTTTACCCCTAGACTTTCCCTATCTGAAGTTCCTTGCCATGTATTATTTATTCTTCAGAAGGCTACTTATATTCACCTCTTATGCACACTAGTTAGTTTCTTCCCTTGTCTGACTCCTATCCTCTGCAGTTTTATTGACCACCAGCGGGGTCTGCCAACAACATACACAAAATCTGAAACTAATCTAGACTTACAGAGAACAACTTCAGTACTAAGTTCTTCACTAGTTCTTATCGGAATAGATTAATTACTGTCTACTACTTCTCCTAATCTTCCTAAACTTTATTGCAGGGGTTAGCAAACGGCTTTCTTAATGCTGATGGTAGTGGTGGGCTAGCAGTAACAGGGAAGACATCGCACAATAACTGTATCCTACTCACACTATTCCAAATGATACTTGTGAGGGGAACTCTAAACTGTAGGATTACTCAGAAGGATTATCCATCACAAGCAACCATAGTGAAGGAAAACACAGAGTTAAGTGGGTAATCCAAGACAGAGACCGCCATGACGAACCAAAACATACCAAAGCCATACAAATACGAAACAACAACTAGCAGTAGTAACTTGTAAGCAATCTGGGGAGCTAGTAATTAATTATTAAAATTAAAACTAAGCCTACAGAATTCTTAGTCGGGACTCAGGAGAAGGTTACACCATGTTGCATAGATTTTGTAAGCAGCACAAGGCCTGATTCACAAAGGTAAAGTAAGTTACACTTTTGGTGTTACTTTACTCTTGAAGTGCAACTTTACAACTAGTCACTTCCATCAGTACCTTCACTTTATCAGTAGTACCTTTGTGAGTAGTTAGTAATAATTAACTTCTATGATTTATAAGGCGTTATTACTAGTTAGATACTACTTGTAAATGTACTTGTGAAGTTACTGGTAGTACAGTTACACTGCAAGAGTTAACTTACACCAAAAGTGTAACTTTACCTTTGTGAAACAGCCCATAGTGCAAACTAGTACTACCTATTCTTTGATAGGCATTATTCTAAGACGCTGCACTATGATGATGTCACTTTCATTCGTGGGTCGGTAGTAGGGATGGTGTGAGCTATTGTTTAGTTAAGAAGATCCTGTTACAGTTGGAGTTGCTAATACCACATCCATCCACCCAAGTGTGTAATCCATTTATGGTATAAATTATTAAGGCACGCCTCAATTGGGGAAGATGGTTAGGGCTTCATGAATGGATGTGAAAAGAGAGCTGGGGGCAGGTAAACCAGACAAACGCAATAGTCATCAAGTCAATGAGCAGCACATCATTATCATCATCACGTCTGAGGTAGATGTATTGACACAGTTTAATTACCAATTGCAAACAGTCCTTCAGTCCCAGAGGCCCAAGTTATCTAATTGTTATGTTTCTAGAGAATAAAAATACAAATTAGAGAGGACACATACAGATCTAATTGTTACTTTTAAGAAAAGAAAAATGGTACTGTATAAATGCTAAAATGGATGGAGGTCTGCACTCGTCTTCTTCATGAAATGTCCATCTTGGGTGGAAGGTCTGTGGAATAAAAAAAGTAAATGTCAATACTGTAGAGTCATAGTAAGCTTCTTGGTGGTTGATCAGCAAGTGGACAGGTCACAGGCTGGTACAGTTATGTGCAATTGGATGAGAAGTGAGAACACTCTTTTACCACCAATCTCAGACAGTACGTGGCTTATGAATCTCATGAATGTCAATAACATTAAGCAATGTGCATCCATCATGTGACATGTGTCCTCCAGTGACAGTCCCCCTTCAAACCACAACCACTTAGAGTTAGGTAGTGGACCTAGCCCACAAATCTGGATTTTCCTAATCAATGCACCTTTCTCCAGTCCATAGGAGTAGGCTTCTTTGAGTGATGTGTTTTGTTTCCCATTGTAGCAGATAGGAGTTGTTCTTAACTTCATTCTTCTGGCTGTTGTGTTAGTGCCCATGCAGAGAAACGGTAGTCATATTTATGTAAGGAGCTGAGTTCCTTGCCTTGTACCCCAAAAAGAGGCAAGATGTCACTCTCACTACGCATTTTGGTATGATTGCAGGTCATGTTTTTAGATCTGACCGAAAGGCCGTTTGAGTTGTCTTACCTCCATCAAGTAATCAAAAAATATAACATTTAATAAATTCATATGAATAGTCACAAAAAACGTGGATTTGGTTAGGCCCTCTTCATTCATTGGTTTGTCACATTTTGCCTCCAGCCACAACAACGTACAGCTTGGGGCAATGCATCAGCTCATTGCAGCCATTGGCTCTCTTGCACTCTGAACAAGGACATTTTGCTGGCTTATATGGGCCCATGTAAATTAAAAAAAGTGCACTTTAGTGCCAGGTCTCGTGGGCCAATGCTATACTTTGCCAATGTATTTTATTTCCTTTCTTTAGTCTTTCTTTTAATATTCTCATGTGTTTCGAATATGTCTTCAGGATACAGTTATTTAAAGCTAATAATTACTTTTTTCAACTATATGAATAATATTTTTCTGTGCTATGCATTAAAACAATAAAAGGTTTCTATAGTGGTTATATGTACAGCAGTGGCGTAACAGAACTTGAGGGGGGCTCCTGCACAGTACCTTGAAGGGGCTTCCTCCCTTCTGGACCCAGTCAGAGGCCTGCCTCCCATGCACAGTGTTATGTGCTGAGGACCCCCCCAGAGCTCGGCCCCCTGCACCCCAGGGGCTGCGGGATCTTTGTTACGCCACCGATGTACAGCAGCCTGCTAGACAACACTTGTACGTATCCATTGACATTATATTCAATAGCTATATTTTTAATTAACCATTCTTCTTGTAAAAATATGTCAGCCACAATTAGGCTGTGGCATGTTTTCTTCTTTTTATGGCACATGTATGTAATTAAAAGAAAACTGTATTGAAACAATCACACTAACTTTCCAACTCAAGAGAGTTACTGGCTTTGCAAACGTTAATTGTCAAACAGGGGTATAGGTACTCTAGACTGGTGTTGTACTATGTGGCACAGTGTATTCAAGTGTTGCTGAGACTTTGGACACTGGAGGAGACCACCTATGAGGCTGTCCATCTAGACACAATATGCCAGGAGGACAACTGGGCTTCTCCTGGCCAACAAGAACTAACATATATGGGGGCATAATGAAGAGCCCCCTATCGACACCGGAACATCATTTTAAGTGATGCTCTGGTGGCGCTATGCATTGCACAGTATTTACAAGGTGGTGTTAAGCCACTTTTTGTGGCACAACACAACCTTGTAAATATGGCCCTTTCACATGCAGTACTTTGCGTGGAAGTGGGTGTGCAATGGGCATTGCTGTAGGCGTGCCACAGAAACACCCAATGCATTTTGACACTGTCCCAGATTTACGAGCTTTCGTAAAACTGAGGCAGCACCAAAATCTAATGCTACCCCACGGGTGGCGTTAGCAGGGCGCAACGAGGAGAAATGCTTCCATTTCTCCTCATTTTTGCTCCTTCTAGGTGTGCTGCATTATGCAGCACACCTAGAAAGAGCAAATCGCTATTTAAGATTGTTTTTGTGCACAAAGGTGTTCCTTCCTGCACAAAAACAATCTCCCCGTCAACGCAGCCATCCTTGCACAATGGTGCAAGGGTTGTTGCATTGGCACATGACAGCAAAGGAGCAGGAGGAAACACAGGGGTGCGCCATATTCTTTTAAATATTGTGCATCCCTGCATTTTGAAAAATTACGGGTGCGTGCTGCTGCCAAATTTGGCACAGCACCACACACCTTAATTTTGTTGTTAAATCTGGCCTATGGTGTCTCAGGAACAGGTCCCACTGTCATTGGGGCCAGATGTCACCCATTTCACCAGTCAAAAGATTCCAACAACAGTGGGGCTTCCAGAGACTTCCCCGATACTCCTTACCATTGAGCTCTCACATGATATTCACTTTCCGTGCTCTGAGTAGGCAACCATGGCTGAATTGGAAAGACAAGCGTCTACCTTGCAATATCAGGTTCAATATTTTCGTGTAAAGCTTCCTAGATTTTACAACTGTAGTATATGAGAAAGCTTGCAAACGAGGTTTATCTTAACATTTGGGAAGGTAATCCGTGTATGCCTGGTAATATCTTGTTCCGTTCTGCTTTACTGAAATAGCTTTTAATGGCATGGTTCTTTGTTTAGCTTTCAAAACTTTTGGGGTCATTTAAACTTCAGTGGCGCAGAACACGCCCCTTAAATTGATTATTTTGCTCCACTGAATCCAGGGCTCTTAGCCCCATTTATCGATGAGGGAAGTTCCAGGTTTGCACTGGTGAAGCACCAGCCGGTATTACAATGAAAAGCTTTGATTCCCCAGCAAGTGTGCCACTAGACAGCGTAACAATATTTACAAGTCGACCTTCCCTATTTTGGGTAATGTGACTGTTACTAAATAGAGGTTGATGGAAGTCGCAGCAAGCAATTCCATTAATAGTCCCAACACGCAGGGAGAATAACTCCTGCACGTCAAGGCTTTTTTTTAGCATTAAACCCAAGTTTATTTAGTTTTTTTTCCTTTGGGAGAACAAAAAAATCTGTCAAAGGGTTTATCAGACATGGTGTCTGATCAACAAAGTTTACAGCATTCAATGCAACCGCCCCAGCGACGGTGCGGCAAGGCCCTAGAAATCCTCGCAACACTGGTAGGGATCGAAAACTTCGGTGGGCAGTCCTCCTTTCCATGAGCGGAGACCGCAGCAAACCCTCTGTGCTGGTGGGCTGAGCTTGAATCTAAAACGTGGGAGTTGGTTCCCTTAGGTGGAATAAGGAATGTCACTTATTTATGGCATACTCACATTTTTAAGTAAAGTCACTTACTGCACACAGCAGGATTTGCTATTGGTTGGGAGCGGTAACAGGAGTGAGAGAACACAGTCAATCAGTAAGTAGATAGATAGATAGATAGATAGATAGATAGATAGATAGATAGATAGATAGATAGATAGATAGATAGATAGATAACACTCACGTTTTATACAAAAGTTAGCTTTGAAAGATGGTGTCTGGAGTTCCTTTTGAAATAATCAAATTATTGTTCTTCAGCGTGTGAGCAAAATGACAGATGCCACGAACTCGGTGAAAAACCTCTTGTTTTCTCTCGAAAAATGAGCCTGTTTGTTTGGCCTTTAGCTACTCCTTCAGCTGGGGAAGAGGCTTCAATTGGGGATTTCTGCAAAGAAAAGAGTCCTGAAAGCTCTTGTTTTGTTCATCCATTATCTCCTTTCTCAACTCTTGACTAAACACAATGTCATGTTAATACCTCTTCCCTCCCGTCCCTGCCTCAGCTCCCTGTCTTTCATGCACTGAGTGACAATCCCAGTACAACTTTACCCAGGGTTCATCGACAATTCACTTCACCGCCTCTCCTTTCTTTTTTGGTTCAACTGAAATAGCAACTGCCAGTCTTCGGTTGGGACCTCTGCTTGGTCGCTCTGAAATACAGAAATAGCCCATTTGGATGAACTTGTTTTTCTGAAAATACATGTGCAGCTGGGATTGGTCACAACGAAGACGTTTGAAGTATATTAGCAAAAACGCAAAAATCCGTGCTTTGCTAATGGTAAGTTATGGTTTCTTCTGCTCACAAGACATTAAGAGATGTATGAATACATTTCTGAAACACCTTTAAAAACAGAAGGAAAGTGAAATCATAGTAAACAAACTAAAATACCTCTGAATTGGGACAGCTGGTTGAGTTTTGCCGGCGGGCTGTGAGTCATGGCTCTTGTTAACTATATGTGGCCCATTTCACAATTTCAGCAGATGTTAGTTTAGGTTTGGCAACCTTAACTTCACTTTAACTGTACCTATGTATGTATAGCTATGCATATCTGTACCCATCTATCTAATTTCATACTCATTTAAAAAATAGAGCATTCTAATTGGCCTAGGGAGAGTTTTTTTCCATTAGACCCTTTCGTTTGCAACGATGAGCCCTGATACGAATGCATGTTCCTTTTGTCTACTACTTTGTAGCCACTGATATGCTGAATATCTTAGACAATGTGTTGCATACCCAAAGTACATTAGTGAAGTGCTTTCACATGAAGAAGGGATAACAATCCTACCTTAAAGCAATCTAAAGGCTACAGATTGCAATGCGCACTCCTTAAAACTGGCTATCACCCTACAGTGCTGCATCCTGCGTCATCAATAACATAAAAGAGCAGCCCACTATAACCTTGTGGGCTTGGGCTTGTAAATTATAGTACATAAAGGTGCCAACAAGGGATATTTCTCAATTCATTGTTGTGTAGTGTTCTATCATTTACATTTGAATTTAATCAATTTATATTTAAGTGTGCATGACTTGGTTTTGCCAAAAAGAAAACAATCATACCAGCATGTGTATTTGTTTTTCAAATCGATAATAAAAACAAACATGTGATCAAGAAAAAAATCAGGGGTTCTACATCAATGATGTTTCCAAGTACATTCACAATGTCTAGCACAAAATAATCAAAGCTTAATATTATGCTGCCACATGACAACGTATTAAGTGCGTATATTGAGAGTTTGTTTGCCTTGTGAACACAACAAAAGACTCTTGTAGATGTTACAAATTGTTAAAGGAAAGATGGGTAGTGTGTCGATGTTTCAGTCTCACTCTATTTATTCACAAGACCATCTTCAGGACTATGGGCCTGATTACGAGCTTGGCAGTCAGAAGACCTGACCGCCAGACCCGTGGTGAGCAGACCGCCTCTGAGCTGGCGGTCTCCCCACTGGCTCCATTATGAGTTTTCCACTGGCTGACCAGCGAAACCCAAAGTTTCTGGCAGTCAGCCCAGTTGGAAATGTATGGCGGCATTGGACAGCTGAGTCCAATGCTGTCGCACAGGGGGCCCCCCTAGCACCCTCAGAATGTGCACTGTCTGCACAGGGGACAGTGCACATCAGACGGTGCTGGGGAAGTGGGGCCCTGCACTGCCCATGACCATGTCATGGGCAGTCAGGGGCTTCCTGTGGCCCCTGCACTTGTTCTCTGCCATCCTTTTCATAGCAGTTTAACCACCATGAAAAGGCTGGCAGATATCATGGCTGTAATCATCACGGCGGCACTGACTTCAGCGTCGCCGTGGCTGGTTACAACCACAACCGTCATCATCCTGCCAGGATCAGAGATTCTGGTGGAGATAGCAGTCTTTGGTGGGACTGACCACCAATCTTGTAATATGGCATTTGGACCGCCACAGCTGCAACAGTCCAACCTCCACCATGAATCCGGCATTCTTCAGACTGAAGACTGCCAGACTCGTAATCAGGCCCTATGTTGTTTATATGAAAACTAAGGACCCCTATAAATGAGGTTAATATAGCTGATGCCTGAACTGTGTACTGGGAATGGTCATGAGATTTCAGACAAAAATCTCATAGTTGCCAATGATTTCAATTGAAAACCGGGTGCTCCTCAGCATTAATTATTAAAGCGATCAAGATGCTGCACACACTTCAGCCTGAGAGTTTAAAGCTCAAACTGTATGGGGAAAATGATGTGCTCTTTAAATGATCATACATGCAATACACTCATGTCTGCACAAGTCAGTACACATGGATTTCTATAGGTGCGATAGTATTTGGTTCACACGCTGGTCCCACGTATTAACACTGGGCAGTGTTGCTTGTTTTTATTAAAACAAATGGTCACACCTTTGGGTATGCCATTCACTCAGTCTTTGTTTCAGGACTGCTGCAATTTGTGGATTGTATGAGATACACAGCTGAATATTTTAGCTATATTTAGATGTGATGACATAGTTTCAAAGTCTCTGCGTTTGTTGATACCTCATAGGCATCGGTATTGACAAATGCAAAGACTTTGAACCATGAGGAGGCCATCCATTACATCTAAATATAGATAAATATAGATCTACATTTTAGACATATTTGGACGTGATGACATAGAACCCCAGCATACAGTTTAGGCATCAGCTATATCAACCACTGTCATAGTGGTTCTTGGTTTTCATGCAAACAATATAGTCCTGACAATAGTCTTGTGGATAAATTCAGAATGAGACAGAAATTTCGATGCACCACCAATCTTTCCTTTAAACAATTTGTAACCTCTACGAGAGTTTTTTGTTATGTTCGCAAGGCAAGCAATCTCTAGATATATGTAGAAAGTGGGCTCTCAGGCCCTGATTTATACTTTTTGGTGCAAAACTGCACTAACGGAGTATTGCACCAAAAAGATTAGCACCTGCTTGCACCATTTCTGAGCACCATCCGGCCACCATATTTATGGAATGGTGCAAGCTGGTGCAAAGGGTAGGCTAGCGTAAAAAAAATGACGTTAGCCGGGTGGCGCTGGCGGTGTGGAACAAGGGGGTTTTGCACCAAAAAATGACGTCAGGCAGGTTAGAATAAAACAAAAATGACTACCCAGCCTAGTGTCATTTTCTGACGCAAAACCATCTATACCACATGCCTCCTGTCTTAGAAAAGACATGAGTCATGCCCACCACCACAATGGCCAGCACAGGGGACCAGGGTCCCCTGGGTATGGCCATTGTATCCAGTGCCATGTAGAGGGGGCCCATTTAAGGGCCCCCAGTGGCACTTAAAAAAAAAATACTTACCCGTACTTACTTATACTTACCTGTGATGCGGTCCCCAATCCTCCACTGTCCCTCTGGTGGGGGTGGGGGTGACACTGGGGCCTTAGGAGGGTACCTGTGGGCTTATTCCATGGTGCTCCACTATGGAAATAAGCCCACAGGTCCCCTAACACCTGCCCTGACCCAGGCATTAAATAATGGTGCAAAGCAAGCTTTGCACCATAATTTGACCCCTCCTCCCCGTGTGTGATTTTAGCACAGGGAGATAAATATGGCGCTAAGGCCATAGAGTCATTTTTTGCACGGGAACGCCTACTTGGTATCCCATAGATGCAAAGTAGGTTTCCAGGTCCAAAAAATGACTTTAACTCAATAAATTTGGCGCTAGACGGGTCTAGCGCCAAAGTATAAATAATGAGTTAGTTTTACACTGAATTTGTGTTTTTTTAAATGACGCAAATTTGGCGCAAAACAAGTATAAATATGCCCCTTAGTACGTTATCATATGTCAGCACAATTTTAAGTTCTAATTATTATGCATTGGGCATTGTGAATGTACTTGGAAACATCATTGATGTAGAACCCCTTATTTTCTCCTTGATCACAAGTTTATTTTAATATAAATATGAGAAAAAAATACACCTGGTAGTATAATTGTTATCTGTAGGAAAGTGGAGTGTTTTATGGGGTACGAGGATAGTCCTCACAGTGGAATACTCTCACAAGACCCCAAAGATGGTCCTTGGATTCACACTAGTAAATCCTTAGCTCAGTCCTGGTAGTGTGGTGAAGATCAGTCAGGCTTTACTTAGAGGAACATGTGTTAAGCTTTTCAGAGCAACAACATGGATGATAAGTAATTGACACGACTTGAAAGAAATTTGACACCAATTTATAAAAATATAGCTTATTTTTATCTTACTTTAGTCACCAATACAAACAGAATTTAATAAGTATTACTGGGGTTATGGGTTTTTAGAAGCAATATTAAATCACAGCAGAACCAGCATTTAAAAGTTGCATTGAAGACTATGAGAGAAATATCTCTGGTTCCAAAAACGTACTTAGAAAGTGAGATGCATGGAATCCTTATAGGTTTAAGGTTGTGCAGTCTGTAGGACCCGATTGGAGTTGGAGCTGTGAGGAACCTTTACAGGGTTAATGTTGTGCAGGTCCAGGACTAGGCCACAGCAGTCAGTTCACTTCTATCTGGTCCATGAGGTCCGGGTGCAGAGTTGTTCTGGCTGCCCATGTTGCTGAATGGGACTTGCGCTGGTGCTAGTTTTGCCGCTTACATGAAGGTGCTGACAAAGAGATGCAAAATCTCAGCTGGGGCTGGGCTGCAGATGTTGGATGTAGGCTGCATGCTGTGCCCTGCACTTGCAGCATGGAGTGTGGACGTTAGTTACCAGACTCGCAACTGATAGAGCGGTCCGTGCTAATAGTTTTACCTGTTTTCGGACGCTCTTTAGGCCGATGAATCTTTTGACTAAGTGGGACTCTCCGTACTCTTAATCGATCGATTGCATCAAATCAATAATCAATAACGAACATAAGCAATACCTTGATCAACATAACACTTAACAATTAATCCAGAATACATTTCGGCGAACCCTGACCTTTCAGTCAGGAATAACCACACCAGTTTATTCAAAGTTAGTGAATTTTATTTCCCTATATTAACAAAGCTAGCACAATGTAGATGTGTCTCAACACTAAATGATAAACATATATGAACATTAATAGCTGTCCATAACGGCGAAACAAGTGCAATCTATGTAGCATTTGAATCACAAGGCATTCGATAATAGCAATGCAAATCACTAATACAATAATCTGTAATGAACTGATTGCATACATTTAGTCAGCATAACAAGATCTCAGATTGCATCGTGCGACATATGGAATCCTCGTCTAACCTCAAATTAGCATCGGCATGTGGGACTTCATGCAAAACAATTTAGCAACATTAATTTAGAAAAACTCCCAACTAAGGATCTTGTAAAAAATCAGCAGTTGGTTACCTAAAGGAAACACAATGCAATTTTACAATTTCCTTTCATATTTACCAATTACGATCAGCATACAAGGAAGGCTTCGTCTCACAGGTACCGTTTCTCGATCAGCATGGGTACCGTTTCGATCAGCATAGGACGGGCAAAGGGGCAGGGGTGGACGGGGCAATTGCCTCACGGCGGCAAGGTAAAACTACTACTTCATGCAAGGGATCAAAGTTAAAGTCTCTAGGGCCAGAATCATTAAAGTCTCTTTCTCTCGATTAGAGAAAGAATCAAAGTCTCTTTCAAAATGGCGTCGCAGCAAAGTGGGCCATAATAGCTACGAAGTCTGCAAAATGGCGGGTATCGAGCTGGTAATGGCTGCAAAAGGCAATAATGGCTACCTTCTTCTCATGCACCTGGTTTTTATAGACAACAGTTCAAATCCAGTAGGGTCTTCCATTGGAGGGTTCATAGGTTAGCTTCAAATTGTCCAATCAAAAACGACAGTTCTCAAGCTTTTACTTAAGCATACATTATCCTTGGAGATGGGTACGCAAGTTGCAACATTTTATACCAATTAACTCACTTTCAGAGCTTCCATTGTCCGCACCTGCAGATCGACCTTGGAGTAAAGAGAAAATATGCCAGGCTGGCACGAAACCTTAAGATAAGCATGTGAACGGTCTCAGTGGAAAAGTACAGCTTCAAGCAAAAATACACGTTTAATGGCACATTGGAAAAATACGAGCATCTAAACCGTGAGACCAGGCCACTAGGCCGAAGCCTCCGCTGAAGTTATGCCAAGCTAGAACATTTCAAACAAGCAAATCATAGCACACGTTTATAATTATGTCGGATTAGTGCAATTCTAATACATCACGTTATATAAAGCACGCTTATAAATGTTGTCAAACTACTCTGAGGGCACATTTTGTCCCCGTACAATCTTTATTAGTTCGGTTAAAGTCACACATGATTATTTCACACTACGTTTACGCGTTAATAAATGTAAAACCTTCATTTTATGATTCATCAATCCCTCCTCTGATGACTACTAGTCATCACACCAAACCACGCCCACAAATTTTATTCCATTAAAATTCTGTCAGTTCTCTTTTCCTTTTAGTTCCCCTAGTTTGCGCTTTGTATTCTTCTGCCATTCTTTTCATAATTTTCTCTTCCTTCCTTCTTTTAATTCTTTCCATAATCATTATTATTCCCCTTTTTATTCCCCAAATTCCAAATATGCAAATTATTACTATTAATATTCCTTCTATTATTTTCAGTAATATTCCATTCCAAATTCCCCCAATCCAATGTCCCACTGAAGCAAGTCCTTTTCCAACCTTCTCCCACACTCCTGGTTCTTTCATTTCCTTCAAATCTGCACTCTCTTTTGTTAGATTAGCAAGCATAGTTTTAATTTTCACACTATTGTCAGGAATATATGTACAGTGTCGTGCACCAAGCATTTTGCAAACGCCGCCATCCTTTGCTAAAAGAATGTCTAAAGCAAGCCTATTTTGAAGAGTCATAGCTCTTTCCGCTGCAAGTTCAGCATCTATCAGGATTATAGCACCTGAAAACTTCGTCAACATGTTATCCACAATGGTAGACAACTTTCTTATTTTGATGGAATTCAACACGACTCCCAACAAAGGAATCATGGCTCCAAATATATCTCCTACCACAGCAGCTGCGGTCTCTCTTTTCTGGATACGATGGGATCCAGATGTCTTTTGAATCATCGATAGGTCATCCAGTTGATAAACCTTTGGGAATACTATACCCAAATAACATCTCCCCCACCATCCCTTTGGAAGACGATAATAGGCATTATACCCACAAATGTAATATACACCTGGAATGACAGGGTCAAGTCCGTTCATCATGAATGTCCATTTGGCCTTAAAAATAAACGTATGTTTACACTCACTCGCTCCTACAAAAATATTGTCATAATAAGATTCACCTCGATATATACAAAATTTCCCTACATGCCAAGCATCTAAAGCTATTTTCCCTTGTGTTTTTATTGCAGCAAAATCATAATTATCCACTGAAGTCCTCTTATGTAGCTCTTTTTCAAATTTCGCCTTCATTTGTGCCCTTCTATCATCTGTGCGATCTAAAAAGCTTATTTCTACTGCAGAGAGCGAGCAGGTAAGGTTTTCCCTATGAGCGTGAGCCGTTTCAAAAGGTTGCATTGGCTCGAAAAATTCCCTCATTATTTTAGCATCCCAATCTTTAGCAATTTGGCTTAGCTGCGCTATTATAGGAACATATGCAAAGGTAACATCATAATTCGAGTAAAAATACTGTATGTTAGTTTGACCATAAAATCTAGACATTACTATACTACATGTAATCCCGTATGTAAGAGGCATGTGGTGATATGTCACCCCTTCCTTCACTGATGTCGGTATCTGTGTACACACATAACAATCTTTTGCATCCATAGTCTCAACATATTCTGTTAACAAGCGATAGAAAACGTTATACGAAAGCTCCTTCTTATCATGCAAGTGTCTCTCATCCAATGCTAATCTTTTCAATGCGGTTAGTTCAGTGACAGTAACAGGAGCAAGAGTAGAAGCATCAATTCTCTCATTCTCAGTCTTACCATGTATTCCAAGCACAATTGCCATTATTTTTGGTACACATGCAATTATCAAGCCTATACACACATATTTACAATATCTCTTTCTATTGTTTTGCGTCATGATCTGTATAGAATCAGAGAGCTGGAAGCACCTGTAAAAGAAACTATTTAGCAATTCAATTACAAAGCTGAACGAGCACAATGTTCACACCGTCTTCTTCAGGAGGCCAGTCACTTATCGGTTAGCAGCATTTGTCTCAATTCGGCAATAACTCAGTCTTTATCGGTTTAGCAAATGTCTCATCCGGTTGTTTGTATCACGTTAGATTGTAGCAAGCAATATCATTTATTGCCCTTTCAATCGACAGAGTCCATAAAACTTTTCTTATCTATTGGTATCTCTTCTTCTTCTTCGTTCTCGATGCTTAGAGATACAAACTCGTCAGTCCAATCGTCATTGACTGCATATGCCCATTCAGGACCGGAATATCTCCTGTTTGGTATCCTTTTCCTTTTCAATTTTGCTTCTCTTTTCGATTCTGCTTCGCTGGTACTTTCCTCTTTTGTCAAGTCTTTTTCTTCACTTGAGGATTGTTCCACAACAGTCACTTCCTTTCTTTTCTCTTTCACTTTTGGCCTTTCTCCGTCGTTCAAACTTTCTTTAGTCCTTTCTTTTATTGGTGATATACTTAATCTCCTCTTTGCACCGTGTCCATTTGATGGACCTGCGATCTTTTCTGAGGAAGCTTGAACTTTTTCGTTCTGTTCTGCCCTGTCCCCTCCTTCTGGGGAATCAATCACGTTCTCTTTTTCCTTTTCTGTATCGTCTGCTTCTGGGAAAGCCCTCCTCTGATCAGGCTCTCCTGCTTTTTCACCTTTTTCGAGCCCTTCGTCACCGTTACTTTCGTCAGGCTCTTTATCACTTTCAGCTGCTTCAGGTGCTTTGTCACCTTCAGCTGCTTCAGGCTCTTTGCTACCCTCAGCTGCTTCAGGTTCTTTGTCACCTTCAGCTGCTTCGTCACTGTCTGAACTTTCTCCTTGGTCTCCCCCAAGCGAGTTGGTCTCTTCGTCGTCAGAGAATATCTCTCTCTCTCCCGTTTCTGCCTGTTCGCTTTCAGTTCGGTTTTGCTCTGTCTCAGCACTCAGCACTGCTTTGTCAGGCACTGGTAGTTTCAGCGCTTCAACTTCCTCATCTGTGGGACACAACACCTTCTTTGTGTGACTGGCGTGAATCCAGTTGGGAACCCCCGCACACTTCACAGCGGTAGTTGTCGTCAGGATCACTTGGAAAGGGCCTTTCCAACGGGGTTCCAGACACGACTTTCTCACGTGCTTCTTTACCACGACCCAGTCACCTGCTTTCAGTGCGTGTCCTGGACCTTGGATCGGTGGCAAGGTGGTCGCTTCCACCTGGTGAGAGAAAGAGCGAACCACGTCAGCCAGACCCTTGCAGTAGTCTAACACCATATCATCTGTAATATTCAAAAGCGCGTTTGCGGGAACTGCAGGAAGTCTCATAGCCCTGCCCATGAGGATTTCGTGCGGAGACAATCCAGTCTTTCTATCAGGGGTGTTTCTCATTGACATTAGCACTAAGGGCAATGCGTCAGGCCATTTCAAATTTGTCGATGCACATATTTTCGCCATTCTTGATTTCAGTGTACCATTCATCTGCTCCACCAGTCCTGAGGCTTCAGGGCGATAGCTACAGTGCAGCTTTTGCTCAATGTTCAGCGCTTCGCAAAGTAACTTTATCACCTCGTTATTGAAGTGACTTCCCCTATCTGATTCTAAAGAGATCGGGAATCCGAAACGTGGTATTAACTCTCTCAACAATAGCTTTGCAACTGTAAGGCTGTCATTTCTACGTGTGGGGTATGCCTCAATCCAGTGACTAAAAATGCACACAATCACCAACACATACTTTAGACCTCCATGCACAGGCATCTCAATGAAGTCCATCTGCATACGACTAAAAGGCCCGCTTGCCCTACCAATGTGGCTCGCGTTCACAACTGTTCCCTTTCCTGGGTTCATCTGCTGGCAAGTGATACATCGATGGCAAACTGCTTCTGCAGCTTGACGAAATCTGGGGTTAAACCAATCAGTTTTGAACAATCTTATCATGGCATCTCTCCCTAGGTGAGCTTGCCCATGATAGAACCGCGCAAGCTGTGATAAGAGACTGTTTGGCAAAACAAATTTTCCCTCATTTGAAACCCATAACTCGTCTGGTCTTTTTATACATTGTGATTTAATCCAGGAATCTCTTTCATCCTCTCTGACGCTATTCTTTAATGCTTTTAATTCATCTATTGTATCTACGACTTTCAGGGCAAATGCTTCAGCTGGTTCGAGTTCTGGCTCACTTATCGAATTCCAATCATCCCTGAGTAATATACAGTTCAAGGCACAAAATCTTGCGACTTGATCCGCATATGCATTTCCCAGAGAAACATAGTCCTGTCCTTTCGTGTGAGCACTGCACTTTACCACTGCAACTTCTGCTGGCACTTGAATGGTGTGCAACAATTCCCTTATCCTCTCCCCGTTCTTCACTGGGGATCCTGAAGAAGTCAGGAAACCTCTCTGGGACCATAGTTGTCCAAAGTCATGCACAATCCCAAACCCGTATTGACTATCAGTGTAAATGGTGACTTTCATCAATGCAGACAATTGACATGCTCTGGTAAGGGCTACAAGTTCTGCTACTTGTGCAGAATAGACTCCTTGAAGCCATCCCGCTTCCAAGACCCCTGTTACAGTACATACAGCATATCCTGCTTTCAAAATCCCCATCCCGTCTCTTAGACATGAACCATCAACAAAAAGAATTTGGTCATTTTCATCAAGCTTAGTATCCTTAATGTCCGGTCGAGGTTTTGTGCAAAATTCAGTCACCTGAAGGCAGTCATGCTCGACGTCTTCAGCGTTCTCAATTTCGGCATTTTCTCCAGGGAGCAAGGTTGCTGGATTCAACGTAGTGCACCTTTTCAGCTGCACATTCGGTGAGCCCAGAATTATCGTTTCATACCTTGTGAGTCTTGCTCCGGTCATGTGCTGCGTTCGGGAGCGGGTCAAAAGTATCTCAACTGAGTGAGGGACCATGACTGTTACTGGGTGTCCCATCACTATTCCTTCACTCTGAGTGAGGCTGATACCAACTGCTGCTACGGCGCGCAAACACCCTGGGAGTGCTGCTGCGACCGGATCCAAAGTAGCTGAAAAATACGCTACTGGTCTGTTTACGCCACCATGGGCTTGAGTCAAGACAGACAAAGAACATGCATCACGTTCATGACAAAACAATGTGAAAGGCTTTGTGTAGTCAGGCATACCTAAAGCTGGAGCCCTGCACATGCATTCTTTCAGTTCAACAAAAGCATCCATCTCATCTCCCTTCAGCTCAATTTGATCCAAGGCATCCTTCTGGGTCAATTTCAGTAAGGGCTTTGCTAGAGTCGAGAAGTTGGGAATCCACTGGCGACAATAACCCACCATTCCCAAAAACTTCCTCACCTCCCTCCTTGTCTTTGGTGGGCTCATTTGAAGTATACTCGTTATTCTTTCCTTCATTATTCTCCGTGACCCTTTCTCTATCTGGTGACCCAAGTATTTCACTTTCTTCTGACAGAACTGTAATTTGGAAGGAGACACCTTATGTCCATTCCTCCCTAAATGGTTCAACAGAGCAATGGTATCGGCTGTGCAGCCACTTTCTGTCTTTGATGCAATCAGTAAGTCATCGATGTACTGTACTAGAGTTGACTCGAATGGCAATTCTAATGCTTCCAAATCTTTCTTTAGAATCTGATTGAAGATTGACGGTGACTCAGAAAACCCTTGAGGAATCCGACACCAACTGTACACTCTGTCTAAGAATTTGAAACAAAAGAGAAATTGGCTGTCCTCATGAAGAGGCACCGAGAAGAACGCCTGTGACAAATCGATGACTGAGAACCATTCGGCATCGCAAGGGACCTGGAACATTATCACAGCTGGATTCGGTACTACTGGGCAGCATTTGACTATGATGTCATTTATTTTCCTCAAGTCCTGCACGAGTCGGACCTTTCCACTCGGCTTTATTAGTCCCATTATTGGTGAATTACATGGACTGCTTAACACTTCTTTCAGTACCCCCTGTTTTACAAATTCGTCAATAAGTTGAGCAACTTTCATGAGGGTGTCTTGTGCCATGTGGTATTGTGGGGTCTGGGGAAAAATTGCATTGGGCTTTACAGTCACTTTCACTGGTTCCACTCCTTTCATCAATCCCACCTCTTTCCCTGTCATGTCCCACACTTCCTTTCCGACTGTTTCCCGTAATTCGGCTGGAATATCTTCGTCAGTTATCATCGGGAAAAGACAAATCAGAGGATAGTCTTCATCGACAGTTTCCATCACGTCCCCCTCTACACTGTCCTCTTCTTCCCCATCACTGCTCGTCTGGATTTTTATTCCCTGGTTCGAACACATAATCGAACATCCCAATTTGCACAATAGGTCTCTCCCTAATAGTGCTATCGGGCTTGAGTCACATACCACAAACTGATGCACCCCTTGATAGTTACCGATGCTGACTGGTACCGGATTTGTAATCGGGTTTGTCAGGTGTCTGTTTGCTACTCCCACCACTTGAACTGTCCTCCCTGAGAGTGGCAAATTTGGTACTTCACTGCTCTTAACAGTTGAACGTGTGGCTCCCGTGTCAACCAAGAACGAGACACGATGACCCATTACTCTTCCCTCTACGTACGGACCCTTTTGATCAACTTCCAAGGATGCTGCAAGCACACAATCTCCTTCTTCTGAACTTTCACTCTCCCATACATTGTTTATTCCACTCTCACTGTGTAATGGGAACTGTTGTACGGTGCCATTTGTACTCATTACCTGACCCGAGACCTGTGGAGGAACCATCACTTGCTGCTGACTCATTGGTGCCAAGGGTATTTGCATTTGTTGATTAGGTACCATGGGTAACTGCTGTTGCATTGGCTGCATTTGCGTCATCTGCATACGAGGCATCTGCATCTGCTGCGGCTGCATAGGTTGTAATCCCTGCAACTGATTTATGGTCTGAAAATTTGGGTTTGGACCTCTCATTTTCGGTCCCTTCATTGTCTGAAATGCATTGACATCATTGTTTTGCTGACCGACACCTACACCTGCACCTGCACCTGCACCTTCCTGCACCACCATCGGGCACTCGCGTTTCCAATGACCTACGATTCCGCACATGTGACACGGCATCACCTTCTTCATTGCCTGCACACCCGTCACAACAGTGTTCAAATCCGGACCATTATTCACAAAACCTCCTCTGCCTCTGCCTCTGGCTTGTGGCTGAAACGCCACGTTTCCCTGCAACTGCGGCTGCGGTTGCGGTACCTGCTGTTGGAACCCTTGCATCCCTTGCAAACCTTGCAAACCTGTCTGAGCTGCCTTAAGCTGCATCATCATCACCTTCTCTTTCAGCTTCTTCTGTTTCACTTCAATTTCGTCGCTACAGTATTTCGCATAATTCAACACTTCGTCAATCGGCTTAGACTGCCAGCAAATCAAATGCGACTTTATCATCTGACTTATCTCTGGTCTCAGCCCTTCCACAAATCTGAACACAAAATGAAGCATGTCCTTCGCCTCTATTGTTTCCGTGCCACTGTAATTCTTGAACGCCTTCAACAACCTCTCATAGTAACTGTGAATCGATTCCTTAGCCTCTTGGGCAGTTCGATCAATCTTCTGCCAATCCACATTTTTCGCGGGTACCTTCGTCTTCAAATGCTCAATCACCTTATAGTACAAGCTCATCACCATGGGTGATGGTGCACCCGTCTCCCTGTCTCTCTCTGGTTCACTTGTCGGCCAACCTACCGCTCTTTTGCAATCCTCCCACAAATCTGCCGGAACCACAATCTCAAAGAGAGTATTCAGGTCTTCCCAGAGACATTTTGCAAGCTTCACAAACCTGTCAGTCTGCTGATACCATTCAATCGGCTTCTCCCTCAGTTTGGGAAAATCGTCCGTAAAAGACTGAATATCGCTTCTGTGCCATGGTACATGTATTAATTTTCCCCCTGCTGTTTCCCTCAATGGTAACATGGTTACTGTCTCGCTGCTTTGTGGTCTTTTCTCATTGTGCTCTGTAGCTCTGTCACTCCTCTTTTCCTTTCTCTTTACCCACCTGCTTTCCCACTTGTCCAAACACCTCCACACTTGTGCACTCTGCAACAATTCTCTAAGGTGCGCCTTCATGCCTGCTGACCTCATGTGTTCAAAATCTGTGGCCCCAAAATCCAACCTGTAGCTTCTGCTCAAGTGTTTTGTCTTGTCTATGTCAACCCCGTTTTTGTCAGCTATTTCCTGCAAGCTTTTATGTACCTTGTTCACTTCCTTCGTAATCTTTGGACATAGATACCTCAGCTCTTCTTCCGAGTAGGACTCTAACCTATTCACACCCATAGTCCCTTCCACCAATTCTTGTGCTTCCATGTTCAGCCTCATCCTATTCATATAATCTTCTCCCTTCCCACTGGCTGAGCTTTGTGTGGAATTCAGACTGTTGAACCACTGTGTCAGCTGTTGCGCATTCAACCCCATAAGTGTAGCGTTCACATCGACTGCCATTGATGGTTGCGGCAACTTTTCAGTATTCGATGTTAGGGGTATTATCAGTGGGGGGCTCGACCTCACCAGTGTTGACTGAGCACATATGGGACTAAACTCCATCAAGGACCCAGATCCATTTGGCTGAGCCGCTATCGGAGTTATCCCTGGAGTGTTTTCTATGCACCTCCTTTCGGTCCCATTCTGCAGCATTGATCCCTGACCGCTCATACCTAAGTTAGGCTGACTATACAAAGGTACCGGTGGACCTACAGTAATGGGTAGTGAGATCGCATCTGGGTTTTGTCCATTTCCCATGTTCTGAGGCATGTTCATTCCCACACCATGGGTCATCATTGTCGGCATGCCCATCTGACTCCCCGTCATCTGAGCATATGCTGTTCCCCCCTGCATCTGCTTTTGGGGCATCAAAAACTGGGTTGATTCGGCTTGTGTCAATGTTGGGTTGTGACCATTCTGTCCTCCCCTTACGGTTGGATGTAGAATCATTCCTGCACTGTTATCACTGCTGTAGTACCCTGGCATCTGCGGCTGATAATTTTCTGCTGGTTTCAACATGGGCACATCTGGATATATTCTCCTAACCTGCGGTATCTGCGGGGTGAACAATAAACTCGGGTCCTTAGATCCCGATGACGCTCCTGAACTCTGGGTTTCACTGTTCTGTACCGGTGCCGGAGGGGCAGAACTGGTACTTGGACCTTGTCCACTCTCCGCATAAGGTGGTGGACGGTCGTTCAGCAATTGCATTATTAACTCCTCATCCTCTAACTCCTCTTCTCTTCTCAACTTTTCCTAGTCCTCTCTATCCTTGGAACACTTCCTGTCTGTCTTACAGGTAGCTTTCTTACCTGCCTCCCCTTTCTTCCTTAGTAATTGCGGGAAACAATTTTATCCCCTGCAATACATCTGACCTCCACACCTTCTGTGCATTATCCCACCTAGCATCCGCTAGTGTCTTTTCTACCTTCCTCATTCTGGTCTCGAACTTCTTTTGCTGTTGCTGTCTAGCCATTAGTTCCCAAATTGCTAGAGCCTCAAACTGGGCTGGCCTTGGAGGCACCTTCATGTCGTACATCGTGAATCTCAAATTCTCTAGGATCCTTATATTGAATGTCCCATGTATCGGGAACGCTACGCTCCCATGTTTCTCTGTCAGTTTGTGCCATTGCTTTAGCCAAAGGCACGGAGCTACCCCCTTCTCTTCCATTACAATGTAAGCTGGTGTACCCTCGGGTGGCGTCTCCTCTCCTACGCTCGCTTTAATGTAAGACTCCCCCTTCATCGCGCTTCTGAATGCTTTAAAGAATTTCATTTTCTCGTCTTTTATTTCACAGAGTTTGTAATCAATAGGTGACTTTGATTCCCGGAATACTCTTCGCTTGCCTTTCCCCTTCCAATCGAGTCCCACGGACTGCGTCCAATTCGTGCGCGACCCTTCTCTGCAACCAACCTATCCCAGCGCGGCTCCTAGTGACGTCACACTCACACACACTGCGGCTGACAAAGCCTCGCGGCTAGTCTTCCTTCACTCACCTCCTCTCGTAACAACTTCTTGCATGAATCGCGAGCTACCAAAAAAATAAAACAGATCTGTCGGTTTACTACAGGAAGGGTAACACAATCGCTTCAGGACCTTAGGGACTTTTCACTAGCCTCGGCAGTTATTCCGTCTTTCTCGGTCCCCACGTTCGCAAGCAAATCTGACCCGCAGACCTACTCTCAACTTGTCAATGATCTGTTCTAGAATCTTGTCAAAGCCCGAAGTCGAAGTTTCTTTCACTCCCTAACACACGTACCAACTCGTTGACCACGCCCGATCAACCTACTAAACCGCCCAGACCACAACATAGATCAACATACTCCGGAGTCTCTTGACCTCGCAGGGCCCGTCTCAACAACAACAACCACGTGGACCTTTTTATGCACAAAGCGCCACACGCACATGAAGTTCGACGACTTCCCTACTCTCACACTCGGAGTCGCACCTCCGCTATCTCTATAAAGTTCGACGACTTCACTACTTCTACACTCGGAGTCGCACCTCCGCTATCCTCTAAAAAGAAAAATCCTCGCAACCTTTTCACACACCCTGCGGCAATAAGCTGTGCAAGCGCAAAACCCTAACTTCACTCATACCATCACTAGTACCGCCAACGCCGGTTCCACACCTCCATTCTCTCCATTCGCAAGTTCCGAGATCCCGGGAAAGTCGCGGTGGACCTAGCCCATCATCATTCTGTCAATCTATTTTACCCAAGAAAAATCTAATTCAACTTCTCGAATGGGGTCTCAAAATGCGTAACCGTTAATTCAACACCATGTACTTTAAGAGTACAGGGTCCCAAAAGACGAAACCGTCCTCTGCTACCATCTACTGATAGAGCGGTCCGTGCTAATAGTTTTACCTGTTTTCGGACGCTCTTTAGGCCGATGAATCTTTTGACTAAGTGGGACTCTCCGTACTCTTAATCGATCAATTGCATCAAATCAATAATCAATAACGAACATAAGCAATACCTTGATCAACATAACACTTAACAATTAATCCAGAATACATTTCGGCGAACCCTGACCTTTCAGTCAGGAATAACTACACCAGTTTATTCAAAGTTAGTGAATTTTATTTCCCTATATTAACAAAGCTAGCACAATGTAGATGTGTCTCAACACTAAATGATAAACATATATGAACATTAATAGCTGTCCATAACGGCGAAACAAGTGCAATCTATGTAGCATTTGAATCACAAGGCATTCGATAATAGCAATGCAAATCACTAATACAATAATCTGTAATGAACTGATTGCATACATTTAGTCAGCATAACAAGATCTCAGATTGCATCGTGCGACATATGGAATCCTCGTCTAACCTCAAATTAGCATCGGCATGTGGGACTTCATGCAAAACAATTTAGCAACATTAATTTAGAAAAACTCCTAACTAAGGATCTTGTCAAAAATCAGCAGTTGGTTACCTAAAGGAAACACAATGCAATTTTACAATTTCCTTTCATATTTACCAATTACGATCAGCATACAAGGAAGTCTTCGTCTCACAGGTACCGTTTCTCGATCAGCATGGGTACCGTTTCGATCAGCATAGGACGGGCAAAGGGGCAGGGGTGGACGGGGCAATTGCCTCACGGCGGCAAGGTAAAACTACTACTTCATGCAAGGGATCAAAATTAAAGTCTCTAGGGCCAGAATCATTAAAGTCTCTTTCTCTCGATTAGAGAAAGAATCAAAGTCTCTTTCAAAATGGCGTCGCAGCAAAGTGGGCCATAATAGCTACGAAGTCTGCAAAATGGCGGGTATCGAGCTGGTAATGGCTGCAAAAGGCAATAATGGCTACCTTCTTCTCATGCACCTGGTTTTTATAGACAACAGTTCAAATCCAGTAGGGTCTTCCATTGGAGGGTTCATAGGTTAGCTTCAAATTGTCCAATCAAAAACGACAGTTCTCAAGCTTTTACTTAAGCATACATTATCCTTGGAGATGGGTACGCAAGTTGCAACATTTTATACCAATTAACTCACTTTCAGAGCTTCCATTGTCCGCACCTGCAGATCGACCTTGGAGTAAAGAGAAAATATGCCAGGCTGGCACGAAACCTTAAGATAAGCATGTGAACGGTCTCAGTGGAAAAGTACAGCTTCAAGCAAAAATACACGTTTAATGGCACATTGGAAAAATACGAGCATCTAAACCGTGAGACCAGGCCACTAGGCCGAAGCCTCCGCTAAAGTTATGCTAAGCTAGAACATTTCAAACAAGCAAATCATAGCACACGTTTATAATTATGTCGGATTAGTGCAATTCTAATACATCACGTTATATAAAGCACGCTTATAAATGTTGTCAAACTACTCTGAGGGCACATTTTGTCCCCGTACAATCTTTATTAGTTCGGTTAAAGTCACACATGATTATTTCACACTACGTTTACGCGTTAATAAATGTAAAACCTTCATTTTCTGCTTCATCACAACCAACAAGCCTTGACTGCAGTAAAAGTGCAGAAATCCTTTAGGAACTCCTCAGGGTCCAGGAGAGTGGTTTAGCGGCCTGAAATGTGGAGGCAGGTGGGACTACAACTGGACCACCTTGCTTCCGACGATCCCACCTTGGGTCTGATGGCCGGTAAAACGGTGTACCCTGCAAGTGTTTTTACATGCAGTTTGCAGGGGACTGGTGCTACTAGTCTAAGAGAGTCTGAGGGTGCTTCTGGCTTCCATAAGGAAGTGATGAGTTTCAGCCAAGGACGAGGGTCGTTCACATAGTTCCCAGTCTGTTGCTTCGGGGACAGAGTAGCCCTCTTTTACCATGGCGCAGTTTGCAGAGATCTGGTTGTCCTTCTTTGTAATTGGTCAATTAGAACTGAGGTTCTGGTGTCAGGGGTGTCCCTTAAATCCTGGATTTAGGGGAGTTAGGGGTGTGGAGACTAGTGGCCAATAAGCAGCTATCTCCTACAGCTAATCTGCCCCTGAGGTGACCACATCCGGTGGAACAGGTCACCTTTAACTACCCAGAATCCTCTATTCTGCTACTCCTAAAATGGAAGAAATCAAAATTTAGTGCACAGACCGGGCTGCTCACCCTAGAGGTGTGGTCGCCCTGCTGGGGGTGCACAAAGTCCTGCATACTAATACCCACCTCTTCATGAGCAAATGTGCCTGGAGGCAGGGGGAGGGCTGCTTCCTCCCTGAGGGACAGCACAGATGGCTATCAGGGGCTATGAGGCCTTTAAAGCTCACTGCCCTGATAGCTCTATTCACTATTTGTGACCTCCTTCTTGCATCAACCTTTGTTTTTGATTCCTGGGAGAGCCCACACTGCCTGGCAGGAGGTTAGAACCCTGTCTTGGCAGCAGCAAGTGTGTGAAAAAGCATGGGCTGACCAACCAGAGCACAAAGAAGGGTGGCAAAGAGGTAGGCAACCTCTAGTGTGCCACCTGGGTGCATGCCAGATGTTTCTTAACACCAGATTTGTGTTAGGGGCGAGAAAGCAAGTTGTTTGACACCAAACTCAACATAACTAGGTGGTACCATAATGGAGCCAGCAGCTCCTCTGCCCAGGCTTAAGTTCCATAGACCAGCCTGCACTTATAGTGTACCTTAATGGAAAGGACCCTGTAGAGACATATAAGCTTGTCCTTATATGCCTGCAAGTTAACTATAATGCACCCTGCCTCCTTGGTTGCAGAGGCCTACCTTAGGAGGGTCTGACTTATATGTAAGGCAGTGCATGGGATTGTGTCACTCATGGTGAGGGCACAGTCGCATTCGAGCAGTTTGCACCACTCTAGTAGTCTGCAGTGGCAGGACTGTCATCAGTAGTTTGTATGAGTCGCCTAGGTTGGCACAACCTCATGCTGCAGCCCTGGAGACCCCTTTACTAGCTATGCCCTGGGTACCCTGGGTGCTATTCATTAGGGACTTACGAGGGGGTAAAGTCTTGCTTATCAGGGAATTACCATATCAACAAATAATTTAGGGAGAGAACACATACACTGGGCTTGGCTAGCAGGTCCCCGTGCACTACCAGAGTTGAAAAACCAGCATCTAGGGATCCAAACGGGGGCAAAACGTAGGGGGGGGGATCTAAAAAGAGCCCAGTTTTTCTACATTTCCTTTTTTTCAAAGCTATATCATGCACACTTAAACATAAACAAATTAATTTCAGATGCAAATGATAAACATCAGCAAGTAATGACAACTTATAGAACCATTCTTGGAGTAATATCCCTTGTTGAAACCACATCCTACCTCATGGCACTATTTCATCTAAAAAGGAAACTCAGGGCCTTATTTAGAGAATGGTGGGTGGTTTACTCCATTATAAATGTTACGGCTATACTGTCTGCCCTATTATGATTTACATAGGATGTAGTGGATTTGTAATATGGAGGACAGGATATCAGTCAAGTTTGTGACAAAGTAACCCCATCTGTCAAACTCCAAATCAGGCTCTCTGTGCCAGATAACTGTGATCTCTGATCTGAGATCTGATCAAGCTAAGTGACCCTTGCACCTACATCTTGGGAAATCAATATAATAACTAAAATATCACAGTATCTACTACTATACTTAAGTTAATTTATTTTCAGATATTGAGATCAATGCATGTTCAAACTCTCTGAATCTAGCTTGAACCGCTAAACTATTTTGAGCTATCACTAATAAATAAACGAACAGGAAAGACTGGGCTGCAAAATGCCAGATTCAAGAAGAAAAGAGCACAACGAATCAAAAGATGTCAAAGAGCTCAAAACATGCCAAAAAGGATCTAAAGCAGCACCGCCCATACATACCAGACTCTCCAATTAAACCCAAAGTGGGCTCCATCATAAACATGGAACTAATCTTACTGCTCCTAGGTGCCATCCAAGACAAATTGCAAGGAACTAAAACAAACACAGACATTATTTAAATCAAAATGCATGCACTACAGAATAATTTTATAGATCTTGTTGAGAAGATGAAGGAGGCTGAATCAACAAAAAGTAAACTACAAGATAAAACTCGAACTTGAAGAAGCACACCACTCCCCTATCATCCAAAACCATAGCATTACCCAAACAAATTATGGAATTGGAAGACCTCGAACGAAGGTGAAACTGAAGATAATTTGCCTTCCAAAGGATCCAGAAAAAGAAGCTAACTTGTGCACAGAAGTCCTTGAAACATGGATACCAAAATTGCTGGGCATCACAGTTGAAAAATAATTTAAAATCAAGAGTGAACAAGATACTGTGAGGGGAACAGTTCAGATTCTTCACTATCATGTGAAGACAGTCAAGAATGATGATCTTCATGCCTTTGTGCTATTGTCACATGGAAGCCATTCTTTCTCAAATGAACAAAATCAACCACATACAATGGAGTGAATCTAAGAATAGAAGTGCACAGGACTATTCTAAGAAAACAGTAATGCGCAGGAAAGATTTCCTGGCCCTCAGGCAAATCCTGAAAGATTCACTTATACCCTTCTCTGTGGAAGCAAAATAAAAGACATAGGTTCCAGGTAAAAATAAAGCACTCACAATCCATGTCTATCTCTACAACAGCTTATAATGACTGCAGATGGAGGCTTTACCCAGAACTAAGAATATAACAGAGTAATCTCCAAATTGATCACTATACAAAAATAATGCAACGTAAGTTAACATGGTAGTAAGGTAGCAAAACTATCCACAAGTACCTTAATGAAACTCTCACTGGGACAACATTACTTTTAGGTAAGAAGACATCAGTACCCTAAACTGCCTTATTCTGACAGACACAGAAGCTTATGTGAGGCATGGTTCAGTTTTTAAATGTATACTGTTGGACGTTTTTTGCTTATACAGGGTTAGTCCCAATTTTTTGCCTCCTGCCTCCTATTTTTTCTGACCTGTTGCTGTTGGCTTTTGAACTCTGAGCACTTTACCACTACTAACCAGTGCTAACGTGCATATGCTCTCTGTGTAAATTGTATTGTTCATGGGTTTATCCATGATTGGCATATTTGATTTACTAGAATGTCCCTAGTAAGGTGCACTAGAGGTGGCAGGGCCTGTAAACCAAATGCTACTAGTGGGCCTGCAGCACTGGTTGTGCCACCCACATAATTAGCTCTGTAGTCATGTCTTAGACATGCCACTGCAGTGTCTGTGTGTGCAGTTTTAACTGTAAACTCTACTTGGGAAGTGTACCCACTTGCCAGGCCTAAACCTTCCCTTTTCCTACATGTCAGACACCCCTAAGGTAGGCCCTAGGTAGCCCGAAGGGCAGGGTGCAGTGTATGGTTAAGGTAGAACATATAGTAATGTGTTTTATATGTCCTGACAGTGAAATATTGGTAAATTCGTTTGTCACTGTTGGAAGGCCTGTCCCTCTCATAGGTTAACATAGGGGCTACCTTTAAATCTGAATAAAGTGTAGATTCCCTTTGGGAGCGGATGGACATGTGGAGTTTGGGGTCTCTGAGCTCACAATTTAAAAATACATATTTTAGTAAAGTTGATTTTAAGATTGTGTGTTTGAAAATGCCACTTTTAGCAAGTTGGCATTTTCTTACTTATACCATTTCTGTGACTCTGCTGTTTGCGGATTCCCTGTCTGGGTCAGTTTGACAGTTGGGCTGGTTGCACCTCACATTAGACAGTGACACAAAGGGAGCTGAGGTGTAGTCTGCATTTCCTGATGAGCCATCTGTGCTGGGAGAGAGGGGACGAGTGGTCACTTACACCTGAAAGGGCGGTGCCTGTCCTCACACAATGCAGTCTCCAACCCCCTGGTGAGTGTCTGGGGCCTGGCCTGGGCAAGGCAGGATTTCACATTCAAAAGAGACTTTACTTTGAAGTAGGCCTACTTCAAAGGAGAAATTGGGTATAAGAAGGGCACCCAAAACCACAGTCTTTAGAACACTTCTGGAAACAAGTGGAACCTCTGCCTGGAGAAGAGCTGAAGAGCTGAGGAAGAAGAGCTGTCCTGCCTGTGACTGTGCTTTGTGGAGCTATCCTGCAGTTGCTGCTTCTGCCAGAGTAAGAGGGCAAAGACTCTCCAAGGGCTTGATTTAGAGCTTGCCTCCTGTTGTTTGAAGTCTCAGGAACAGCAAAGACTTCTCTCTGCCAGCACTTGGAGTCTTTGGAAAGACTCCTATTCTGCCCTGAAGTGCCCATCCAGTTCCTGGGACCCTGAAAGGAGAAGCTGGCAGCCTCAGAAGAGAAAATCCACGCACAGAGTGCCATGCGGGGAAAAGATTGACGCGACTCGGGCTCCGTGGCTGAAAAGCAACACTTGGTGGAAACGTGTCTGAAGAATCGACTCACGGAGCTGGAGAAATGATGCGCAGCATAGCTGACGGAGGCTGGGAGATCGCAACCCGCCCTGTGTGGTTTTCGGATCATCATGCAGCTGGATTTCCGAAGCAAACACCGCTGGGTGTGTAAAAACAACACAAGGCCTGCCCGGGCCCGAGAGTGCTGATCGGATCGACGCATCCCTCTCTTGCAGAGAGAAGAAATGACACGCCCGACGAAAGGAGAAACGACGCAAGGTCTCGCTTGTGAGTTAAATCAACGCATCGCAAGCCCTTTTTGACGCACACTCGCCCATGCGGGTTATTTTTGATGCACCCAAGGTACTTTTTCACGTTAACAGTGTTAGTGTGTGTTTTAAACTACCTAAAGACTCTTTTTGCTTTTTAATTGATAACTTGACTTGTGTATTGTGGATTTTTGTCGTATTGGTCTTGTTTTGTTTAGATAAATATTTCCTATTTTTCTAAACCTGTGTTGTGTCGTTTTGTAGTGTTTTCATTAAGTTACTGTGTGTGTTGATACAAATACTTTACACCTAGCACTCTGAAGTTAAGCCTACTGCTCTGCCAAGCTACCAAGGGGGTAAGCAGGGGTTAGCTGAGGGTGATTCTCTTTTACCCTGACTAGAGTGAGGGTCCTTGCTTGAACAGGGGGTAACCTGACTGTCAACCAAAGACCCCATTTCTAACATATACTATTTATATTTAATGTATCTACTGTAGCCAAGTGATAATAGAGACTAACACCAGAATGATACCTTATAAACCACTTAGCACAGCCAGTACTATCACAACCTAACCAATAGGTTAAAAATAACCTCATAATAGCTTCTCTAAATTGCCCCTATATAGCCTCTATCTATGCTTTTTAGCATGGGACCCTTCTCGCTATGCTGGAGTAGCATCAGATTACAGACTCTACTCCAGCACTGCGCCCCTTTTGCACGGTACGATTCTGTGGGATTGTACGCCATGGAGTGTTGTATCAAACAGCGCTGCCTTGGCATCATTAAGGGGTATAGGGCTGGTGTAAGAAAACTGGGGCATCGCTGCTGATGCACCAGTTTCTTGTGACTGAGGCCCGTAGTGAGAAGGCCCACAAATGGATAGATATGAATAAACCAGGGAAACTCTGTGAAAGAAACAGCACTGGGAAATGACTAGCAAACTACCTAAAATGTACGAAAGCGAAATCAGTAATTCACTCAATCAGATATAAAAAAGGTAATACCCTCACCTGAGTCCAAAGTATACTTAAATCTTTTCAAGACTTCTACACAAATGTTCGTAGCTCTAATTCTGTAGCTCTTGTTATGTAGCTGACACATGATGGCTGCATGAAATACTTAGACAGTATTAGGTCTGGGAGTCATTTTAATTGAGCCAGAGTCAGGAGTAATAATTTTGGTAATTGTGCATTAATCTTGGATGCAGAATTCCCAACAGTAATGCAACTAGTCCTACTAGTTTAAGAGTAATTTGGGGGTAGGGGGGGAATCTTACTGCAAGAGCACAATTGCAGAGCGCGAGCAGCTGCTCACATTGCTGTTGCATTTTCCACTATTTTCTTAGTACAAAATTAATCCATGCATCAGTTTTGGGAGCGATATGCGTTTTGCACTAAGAAACTACTGCTAAATGTCAGAAGTATGTTGGGGAAATCTCCTACCAAAACAGCACATTTGTGAGCTCAAGCAGCTGCTTCTGCTGCTATTTGTGTTCTGTTGCATTTAGTGTTATCTCTTAGCACATAATGCATCCTTGTGTCCATTTTAGATGTAACCGGGTATTTTTGCAGAAAGAAAATAGTGGTAAATGCAGATTTACTCTTCTTGCGTACGTCTTTGTAATTTTGCAGAAATTTTTGGTAATACAACATGTTTACACATAATTATGCAAGTTACGTCTACCCCTAGATAATAACCCTTTACCTGCCTTGAACAACGAAGAGAGCTTACACTTTAATTAACCCAGTGAAAGAAATGAAATTGCCAGAGCCTTTGCAGTGTCAAATTAGGGGTAGCGCTAGGCCAAGACCGCTCCACTGGAACATTCTAAAACATCTTTGCAGAAACAAATGAATGTAAGTCGACATCAGGCACAGCAATGAAAACAACTATAGTGGTCATCCCAAAAGAATGGAACGACCAACTTGATGTAAGAAACAGACCAATCTCATTATTATACTACAAACAAGGGACAGGGAGATTAATGGTCCAGTGTACTGCCTCCCAACTTATGATACTAACAAACATAGATACACTGTTCCAAAGAGGGGGAAATATAAGAGAACGCAGGGCACTCCTGTTGCTAGAAGCAAATGCCCTCACACATTCAATTGGATGTCATGCTTCTTCATTGGGCCTGCTCCTCGTCAGACCGGCGCTGCAATGTCTGACAGGCACCCTGTAAGAGAGTGTCAGTAATGGAGTTGACACGTGTTTCATAGTTATAGTAGTTTATTAAGGTAATTATGAGTTTAACAGTCTCTAAATCTTGTAATCCTTGGTCTGTCTTTGTTGTTCGTCTTGACCTTCTCCTTTTATCTTCACGTTTTCTTCTCTTTTGTTCTTCTGTTATTCAGGGTCGACTCAGGAGGAGCATATAAAGACAAGAAGAACACAAAGGTTTGTATTTATGTTCTCCTTTGAGTTGCTTTCCTTACTTCTGCTCTCTGTTTCTGATTTTTTTCTCTCTATCTCTTTCTTTTCTCTTCTTGGCCTGTTATTTCCTTGCTTTTCTCTCTTGTTATAGATCTATCGTGTATCTTCCTTAATTTTCCTGTTTTGCTTCTTTCTCTTTCTCTTCTTCTTTTCCTCACTTTTCTGTCTTTCTTAATTTCACTTTCCTATCTCTAACTATGCTTCTTTCTGTCCTGTTTCTATATTTTGCTGTCTGTCTGTCTACTGTTCTCACAAGTCATACTGAGACAAAACAACAACTAAAATAAAAATAAAGATGTTAGAAAGAACCTAGGGCCAGATGTAGCAAGATATGCTTTTGCGATTCTGAAATTGCGAGTCGGTGCGACCCCAATTTCAGAATCGCAAAAGCATATGCAGAATGGTGTCTCAGACACCTTCTGCGACTCGCTATGGGGTCGCAAAGACCCACCTCATCAATATACATGAGGAGGGTCGCATTTTGCGACCCCATAGCGAGTCCCTGCACTCACAGGGATGGTGGCCTGCTGAAGTCAGCAGACCTCCATGTCTGTGACTGCTTTTTAAATGAAGCAGTTTTTTTTTCATTTTGCAGCCAGTTTCCCTTAAAGGAAAACGAGTTGCAAAATGAAAAAAATACCGAAACCATTTGTTTTTGTTTTTTTCAGAGTAGGCAGTGGTTCATAGGACCACTGCCTGCTCTGAAAAAATATTTTTGTCGACATTCACAAAGGGGAAGGGGTCCCATGGGGACCCCTTCCCTTTTGCGAATTAGTTACCACCAGTGTGACACTGGTGGTAACTGCGAGTTGCTTTGCGACCGCATTCGCGGTCACAAAGCAATTCTGAATTGCGATGCGAGTCGCAAATAGGAAGGGAACACCCCTTCCTATTTGCGAGTCGCATTCACAAATTGCGAGTCGTTACCGATTCGCAATTTGTGAATGTGCATCGCGGGAGGCCATTTGCATGGCGCAAACTGTGATTTTTGCAGTTTGCGACATGCAAATGCCTTTCTTCATCTGGCCCCTAATCTCTTGTTGCCTTGTCTCCTTCGTTTTGTTTTTAATTTTATCTGTTTAGATTTCTATCACAAAAATAATTAAGGCAAGAGAAAGCAACAACCTTGTAAGCGCCCTAGACATACTTAGAATGAATAAAACGAAACATTGCTTAAAACCCCTACACTTCAAAAGATACCAGTTAGCTTATGTACCTATCCAAGGAGCTAAGCGGTTCTCATCAACACTCAGAGTACTCTCCTATTGTTAAGTATTGAATTCCAGCTCCTATATCCACTACTGTCGCGTGGTGCGTCGTTGATGCGCAGGGGCGCGAGGACATCTCCGCGGGGACGCACTAGTGGCAATGACATTGCCGGGGGCACACAAGGTTGCTGAAGACGTTTGGCCCCCGTGGCCCATCACGTACCCTAGTGTACAATGTGGACGCGGCAGATGCCGCGGTTTGAAGCTCACCTTCTGGAAAGGACGGCCCACCCTGGCTCTTGGGCTTAGCAGGGATGGGGCGGGGCGGGGCTGTGCGCTCAGAGATCCCATGGAGGAGGGGATCTGGAATCCTTCCTGGAGGTGAGCTGATGATGTGCTGGAGCGTGGTCTGTGTCTGACTGGGACGCGCGGTTTCTGTCTTCCTCTGCTGGAGACACAGAGTGGAGGGTTTCTCCCTTTGTGGAGCACCTGTGGGCTCCGCCCGCTGGGCCACGCCCCGTCCACCCTCGAGGTAGGTGGGGGAGTTCCCGCCTTTTTACCAGGATGATGGATGGACGACTAAGTATTTTTTACCCATGTTTCTAATTATGTATTGTATGTGCAGATGTGTGTGTATAGTCATGTGTGTGTGTGTGTATAAATATATATATATATGTGTATATGTTGTTTCTGTGCCTGGCATGTTTCTATGAATTTCTGCTCTCTTTTTATCACACTTATCTACTCATCGCTCTTATGTCATGTCTCTATCAAACTATCCTCCATTCTCACTCGGACTCATCCCAAATCCCTTCGACCACTTCCATCTCCTAAATATCTCTGCCTAAGCTCATCCCTCCACCCCCACATCTAACTCACCAAACCTCACTCTACCTCTGTGACCTCCCACACAACCCTACTAAATTCTCCTGCATTCATCTCACCCTGCTACTATGCTCTCCCTGACCCTTCCACATCCTCTTTCCCCTCCGCCCCCCTTTTATTCATCTCAAGCCTTTGGATTGAGCAAATGAAGGATAAACTCCCAATTAACACTTCTGGATTTCTTTCCTCCTCCACCCCTCCATTACTCCAGTCAATCTAACTAACAAACTCTCATATCCGCAACTCAAATTAACTCATAATAATACTAAAACTGTACTCCTTATTAAATTATACTAATCCATCACTAATTCTTGTTTGGGTACCGGAGTAGCGTGCTACTCATCGAAAAGCGCTTCGACGCCTCGTCAGGGGTAGTAAGCGCTATATAAATACGATTACAATACAATACAATACAATATCCACTACTGTTATGTACTACACTAATAATAGACCATGGGCCAGATGTATCGAAGGATTTTGCATTCGCAAATGTTGCAAATTAGTAAATTTCACCGATTGTGAATGTAAAATCGCCTTTCACGACGTATGAAAGGCATTTGCAGGTAAAACTTAAGGAATCGCAAAAATAGCGATTCCTTGCAACTGCGACATGAATTTGCGGGTCGCATTCTGCAATTCGCAAATGTTGACATGAATTTGCGAATCGCAGAATGCTAATTGCAAATTCTGTATCGCAACCCAATCCATCAACGAATCACAAAATGTGAATATTCGCAGCATGGCTTTCTGCACGTGCAATTTACCACAAATTGAAATCAGGTGGTAAACAAGTGCAACCTATATAAAGAGGCCTAGAATGACTCAGCATCTTTTCCACAATGGCTGCACTCTACGTCATGGCGAGGAGGATGAGGATCCTGGAAGGTTTGAAGAGAGGAGGAGACAGGAGCTCATTTTTAGAGTGCACATTACCCTTTTTGATCAGACAGAGGAGGAGATATATGATAAGTACAGGTTAAACCCAGCCATGATACTTGACCTGAAAGCTGATCCTCAAACCCTGCTGCAGCAAAACACACACAGGACCAATAGCATACGCACCCATGTGAAGGTATTATGAGCCCTGCACCTATTAGCCTCAGGGAGCTATCAAGGGATCATAGCAGCAGCTGGAGGTGTCTCACAGAGTGCGCTTTCATGCTCCTTCTATGCATTCCTCAATGCCATCCTTAGCAAAATCCATCCGCGCATAAGATTCCCCAACACCCCACAGGAATTGCTACAAAACAAATACAACTTCTACCAGATTGCCCAATTCCCACATGTCATTGGCTGCATTGATGGGACACATGTAGCTATCTGTCCACCATCAGCCACAGAGTATGTTTATCGGAACAGAAAGAGTACACATTCCATGAACATACAAGTCATAAGCAATGCCTCTAACGTTATTACAGATCTTGTGGCCAGATATCCAGGTAGCACACATAACTCCTACATCTTCAGGCACAGTGGAAGACACACAAGACTACTTGCTGGGGAGTTTGGTACCAGATACCTACTTGGTAATGTAATAGTTGACAATGTCGCCTTGATGTATATGTGATGTCACGGATAACAAATACTAATTTTACTCTCCTGTCATTCTAGGAGACAGTGCATATGCAGTGCGCTTGTTCATGCTTACACCCTATCTGAACCCTGCCACGCCAAGCGAAAGGAGGTATAATGCAGCACACAGGACGACACGCAGCGTTGTAGAGAGGACCTTCGGCTTGCTGAAGAGCCGTTTTAGATGCCTGCACACGAGTGCTGGTGCACTGCAATACAGCCCTGAAAACACATCAAAATCGTGGCTACATGTCCTATGTTGTACAACATCACAACAACGAGGAGCATACCAGAAGAACCCACAGAGCCTGACTCAGATGAAGAGGACGATCCCTTGCCACCCCTTCAGCCAGCAGACAGAAGCAGTGCACAGAGGGCAAAGACGTGCTGAGATCACGTGCAACTTTTTTTTATGTAAGTAATGACAACACGATGTCAACATTTATGTATTGCTGTAGGTAGCATCTTTATTGCCTTGACTTCAGGTAATATAAGTGTGACATAGGTAAACACTATACACATACAGGTGCTAGTTACAGTGTCACACTTTTAGCATCATAGTATCACTGCATTGGTACATGATATGCAAGTCCCCTGGACCTCTCAACATTACTTCCTACGTCCAGGCACTCCACTTGAGTGCTCAGTGGTCTCGGTGGCAACTCTTGTTGAGGGTTCAAAGACAGTACTGTGTCTGGTACTGCAACGCCTAGGATCAATCACAGGGGCTGTGAGACTGCTGAGGCTAGAGAGCTCCTCACTATCCCCACCACCTAGTTCGCTGTTTGTAGCACTCAGTACTGTCTGCATTCTCTCCAAAATATTGGTGATTTGCCCCAATCCTTGTACAGCGTCCTGACTTCAATGTGCCATCTCCACTTGTATGCCCACGGCAAGTTGTGATACCAAAGCAGTGGTTGTAGTGAGCCGATTGACAGATCTGCAGAACCCATCCAACCTGCCCATCAGTGGTGATGGTGCCTGCGGTGGCTGACATGCTCCTGCTGCATCACAGTGCAGAGTTCCCTAATGGTATTTGTCATCTCCTTTGCGTGTTCTGCTGCTGTTTGCTGTCCCTCATGCAGCTTGCACATTTTTTCATTGAGAAACTCCAACTGCTTGTGCATTGATCCCATGTAGTCATTGTGAGACTCAAGCTGCCTGTGCATTGCTCCCATGTTATGATTAATTAACACCAACTGCCTGTGCATTGGCCTCATGCGTTTACATTTGCAGGTGCTGCACTTTCAGCATGAAAGCCTCAAGCCCACCAAACAGTGATGAGCCCTCACCTTCCTCTGTACACTGTGGGGGTTATTACAACTTTGGAGGAGGTGTTAATCCGTCCCAAAAGTGACGGTAAAGTGACGGATATACCACCAGCCGTATTACGAGTCCATTATATCCTATGGAACTCGTAATACGGCTGGTGGTATATCCGTCACTTTACTGTCACTTTTGGGACGGATTAATACCTCCTCCAAAGTTGTAATAACCCCCTGTCTGCCTTCGTCGCTATGTCTCCTGAGGGGAGTGGACTGATGCTGGGGCAGGAACTGCTGTTTGTCGGTGCTTCTAGCCTCTGGGGGTGCTGTGGGTACTTCATCCAGCATTTCATCAGAGTCCAGGTTATACTCAGGGAGGAGTAGCATTCTTGCCCTGCATCTAGTTGGTGCTTGTATGAAGGACTCACTGGTGCTGTGGCTGACTTTCGCTATCCCCCACATTTCCACCTTCCTCTGCGTCAGGGTCCGGAACATCTGCAACAACAATGTGCAGCATGTCATTCTTGGATATGTACTCACACAGTTGCATAATAGGATTAAATATACCCTGGAATAGCATCACTGAGAGTCTTTTGTGTCATGTATGTGTTTGGTTTTACACTATCTTGCTATTTATATAGTAGTTGCACTTTAGGGGTGTGGACTACCACTCCCATAAGGCATTGTTGTGTTGTTTGTAAGATGTGGCATGGACTACTTATACGGCATAGTGCAATAGCTATTTTCTAAGGTCCATTTGTAAATGCACATATGGGGAAAAAACATCATTACTGCCCTTACCTTTGCTGGTGCTGGGTGTGCCTGAGGTGTCAATGTCAGTGACACCACTGACAGCTTCAGGAAGCAGTGTTGACTCCACCATGTCTTCCATTGGTGTAGACGGTGTGTGGGTGGGTAGTCCTCCTCCGGTGCTCCTTGACTCCTTCAGCCTGCTTGCTACCCTAACTTTGGCACGTGAACGCATGTCGTACCATCGCTTTTTGTATCTCCTCGACGGAGCGCTGCGCAACACCCACTGCGCATATTTTGGTCTGGATGTCCGACCACAGTTTTCTCTTCTCACTTTCAGGTACCTGTAGTGAGTGTTTTCCAAATAATTTGTCGTGGTTCCTGACCACCTCCTCGGTGAGCACCACCAATTCCTGCTCACTTAATTTGAGTTTGCGCTTCCTCTCTCCTTTCTCCTTCACATTCCCATCAGTAGCCATAATCCTGTTTGGTCCTGGCTGGCTCTCAAGACTGCCTAACTGGTGCTTAGCTGGGTCTCTCTGCCTGCTCCTGTTGGTGGGGCTTCTGGAAACAGCATGGGCTGACTCACTTCCTGGTTGTGATGTCATCAGGCTGTTCCAGGTTGCCGTTTTCGCAATTTGCGATTTGGAAATACCGATTCGCTATTTTTTGCAGTTCAGTATTTGCAACTTGCAAATGCAAATGTTAAGAAATTGCTATTACCAACTTGCAATTTTCATAATCCCATTTTGCATTTCTCAAATAATGATTTCTTAAAATTTGCTATTTAAGAAATGCAAACCGGGAGCTTGATACATCTGGCCCAAAATTTGTTATTTAAGAAATGGAAACCAGGAGCTTGATACATCTGGCCCAGTGTCTCTTGCTGTAGATTTAGGGTCTGATGTATCATTCTTCACAATAGTGATTACCTAATTGCGATTTTTAGCAAATCGCAAATCGCAATTAAGTAATCGCTATTGGAATGTATGAAACTCCAGGAGTTTCATACTGCGATTCACGAGGGCTCGCAAATGGACCTACCTCATTAATATTCATGAGGAAGGTCGCAATTTGCGAGCCATTGCAAATGGCTACAATCACAGGGATGGTGGCCTGCTGGACTCAGCAGACCACCATGTCTGTGATTGCTTTTCAATGAAGCAATTTTTTTTTTTTTAAATGCAGCCCGTTTTCCTTAAAGGAATAAGGGATGCATTTAAAAATGAAAAATGAAACATTTTCTTTTCATTTTTTAAGAGCAGGCAGTGGTCCATGGGACCACTGCATGCTCTTAAAAAACGTTTTGGCATGCATTCACAAAGGGGGAGGGGTTTTCTTTGCGAATTGGTTACCACCAATTTGAAATTGGTGGTAACTGTGATTGTTTTGTGACCGCATTCACGTTCACAAAACAATCATACATACCTCTGCGATTTGGTATTAGGAAGGGACGCCCTTGCCAGTCGCAAATTAGACTTGTTACATAGCAAAATGCATTTTTGAGATCACAAAAAATGGGCCGTTTGCACTCACAAAAAATGTTTGATACATCTGGCCCTTAGTGTGTGCCTACAATAGGTCTCCTGACTTTAGGTTCACCCAGTTCAAAGTCAGTCCACCCTAGTGCCTAGTTGGAGGACCCCTGGCCCAAAACCCGCTTCTTGAGTTCATCCTGCTACTAAGGTGGCCCCTAGACTTCCAGGTAGGGATGCAGGTCAGGGACCCCAATGCTTTCAGTGCAGCGAGTGGGGCCATATTGGCCGTAATTGTCACCAAAAAGCACCTCAAAGTGACCCAATGGAAATCAGGTATTCCTGTGGGGGAGTACTATAGGCAGGGGGTAGTTCAAAAAGGTTATGGAAGTAAAAGTTATCCCCTCCATAGTATTGGTCAATTCTGGTTGCAGACAATCAGTGATTAGTCAGGAGAAGGTAAAACCCGGACAGTGGCAGCAGGGGAAAATGGTACTAATTACCTGTGTCCATGGGGACAGTAAACCTTATCCAGTGGCTATGGTCTCTATAAAATAGAGAACCCAGACTGAGGTACTGAAAGCAGGAGTTATTCCCCAACTAGTGGAAGAAATGATGATAGGAAATGATTATCATGACTTCTCCCTATTGTTGTCCTCCACTACCGACTACGATAAAGTGGCCGATTGGTGGGGTAAGGCTCCCTTCAGAGATGAAGTCATAAGCGGTAAGTGCCATAGAAAATTAACTCGCAGGGAGAGATAACTATAACCTGGCCGGAGAAATTAATTCTTATCCTATTTCTCAATTTACAGCAGGAGCAGGGGCATCCTACCCAGTTTTCGAGCTGCACAAAAGGAGGACCCCTGCTTGACCCAGTCATGGGGACAGGCAGTAACAGATGACAATGATCAGGTAGGCCCATACTGTGGTGTTTCTAAAGGACTACAATATAAAAAGGTGAAGAAAGGTGACACGATTACAAGCTATTTGGTGGTACCCTTCTCTTTTGGAGACGAAGGCCCATATTTATGTTAAAGTGGAGCCAAAAATAGCAACGCCACGTTGCACTACTTTAGAAACGCAGAGGTGCACCGTATTTAGAGGAAAACAGCGCACCTCTGTTTCCCCCTGCTCTGGTATTGAATTAAGCTGCCTAGTGCCAATGCAGGCATCCTGGCACAATAGTGAAAGGGTGTCTGCGTTGAGGGGATAGATTGTTTATGTGCAGGAAGTTGTCTCTTCCTGCACATAAACAATATGTAATGGTGATTTGGCACTTCTATGTGTGCTGCAAAATTCAGCACACATAGAAGTACCAAAGGGTCATTTTGAATGATTGTTTATGTGTAGAAAGGTGTCCCTTCCTGCACGTAAATGATCATCTATTGCAATTTGCTTCTTCAGCAAACGCACAAAACGAGGAGGAATAAAAGCATTCCTCCCCGTTTTGCCATGCTAATGACACTCGTAGGTGGCGTTCGTTTTTGGCGCTGCCTCAGGTTTACAACAACTCATAAATCTGAGACAGTGTCAAAACCAATGGGTGTTGCAGTGGAATGCCTACCGCAACAACCATTGCACTCCCCTCTGACACAGCAACTGCATCGGAGGGGCCCATATTTACAAGGAGGCATAATGCCACAAAAAAGTTGCGTTACACTTCCTTGAATATATAGAGCAATGCTTAGTGCCTCCGGAGTGTAACGAAAAGTGATGCTCCAGTGGCACTAGCGGCTCTTAAATAGGCCTCCAAGTGTTACATCTGGCCCACAGTCAAGTGGGAGGAGTCCATTATGGCCAGGAGAAGGCTGAGGAATACTTGTTACAATGTTTCTATTGGCCTGGGGTCTTTTCTGGCATTCAAAGGTTCTGTGCTGCATGCAAGAGGTGACAGCTCATCAACCCTCCCCATACATTGAAGGCTCCTTTACATCCATTACCTACTATTGATACTCCTTTCTCTGCTGTAGGTATGACTTTGTGGGACCATTGGTGGCCTCTAACTGGTGCTAGCATTACAGTATAATCCTGATTGCTTATGTAACTAGATACCCCGAAGCCTTTCAGCTGTCAAGCATGACGACTAGTGTAGTCCATTCAATGGTTGAGTTCTTTTCATTGGTGGGGTTTCCCAAGGAACTGCTTACTGACCAAGGGACACCTTTCATATCCCAGTTAATAGCCCAAATTTGTAAGATCTTAGGCGTCAGCCACAAATGGATGGACTTGTGGGCAGATATATTACGACTATCAAAACCATGCTAAGAAAAATGGCGTCCGAGTCAGGGAGGGATTGAGACCAGAAACTCCCTTCAGTATGGTGCGCTATTCATACTCATGCTCAGGCTTCCACAGGGTATAGTCCCTTTGAGCTAGTGTTTGGATGACAACCCCGCAAACTCTTAGATATGACAGTCAAACATTGGGAGGAGGGGGAAGATGATGGTTTGGGCCTACTTGACTACGCCAAAATCTTGAAGGAAAATCTCCATACGATATGGGAAGAGGTTAGAGGTACCCTGGAGAAGGCTCAGGGCAGGCAAAATACTTCCTATGACAGACAAAGTAAAGTAAGGGAGTTCCAGGTGGGGCTATGGCTTTAACTTACTTAAGGTACTCCAACAACAAGATCTTAGCCCGATGGCAAGGACCATATAAACTACTCTTAGGGTCACACCTGTCACTTATAAGCTAGCAGTTCCTCAGAGTACAAAGGTGGGGCAAATATACCATATCAATCTCCTGAAAAAAAGGGAAATCCGTGAGAACCAAGAGTGTGCCAACCCAGCCACGTTGTGTATCACTGACTCCCAGCCCCTAGAAATCTCCTTCACACCTGACACTAGTAAACCTAAGACAGGAAGGGTCAAACTGAGGATATGCCTGGAGAACAGTCAGATACAACAGATAAATTACCTGATAGCACAATGTGCAGGCATGTTTTCTGTGAACACAGGACGAACCACACTTATTCAATATGATGTAGTAACTGAATGTAATCAGGTGGTTCATTTACGCCCATATCGAATCCTGGAAGCATGGAGACAGGCAGCGGGATACTGCCACAGGCTTATACCTCATTTTGCTGAAAAGGCGGCACTCTCAGAGATCTATTGCTCAAGTTCCACCCCGATAAGATTGGTGAGTGGACTGCGGAACATCCACATAGCTTTGACTGGTTTAAATCTTCTCTGTGTACAGACCCTGTTTTGATTTGCCCTAACTTCCTCTGGTCCCTTGTACTTCAGACTGATGCCTCTGATAAGAGACTCAGCGCAGTTTTATCCCAGCCAGATGAGGAAGGTCATCTCCGGCCTGTATCCTTTATCAGTAGGAAACTTCTTACCTGCGAGCGCCTTTCCCCCACTAAAGAGAAGGAATGTTTAGCCCTCAAATGAGCCTTTGAAGCCCTTCAGTACTCTCTATTGGGTTGGACTTTTCTCTTATTCACTGACCATGCCCCTTTAGTCTGGTTGGCCCGGCACAAAGACACGAATGCCACGGTTTTTCAGTGGTTCTTAGTCCTTCATCCCTTTTCATTCCAGGCTCAACATCTCCTGGAAAGCTCCAGGACACCGCAGATTTTCTTTCTCAGTCTGCCAAGTCTTCATGGCACGATCAACCGTGCCTGGGTGGGAGGTACTGTGGCATGTTGCCAGGACAAACAGTTGACAGCCGGGACCCCAAGAACACCCAGGACTCCCTGGTCGGCATTCAAGCGGTACATGTTCCTTCCACCAATCACCTGGTAAAAGGCAGGGACAAGACTGTGGAAGGGAGAGAGGAAGTTGGAGACGCTGTGGCTTGGAAAATAGTGTGGAGACAAGGATGGGCAGATGGTGAACATGAGCAGAAGACTCCAATGAATCTCAGCATATCTGAGCAGGAGGCCACATCATTCTGCCAATACGGGAGGATGCTTGGATCATAGCAGCTTTGGAAAGAAGAGACAGCGAGCGGACGGAGAGATGAAGGACGGGAGGCCAGTTGCCTTGGGGAAAAGACTGGGAACCAAGACACCATGGCTCTTGTACAGAGCCCTGGCTCAAGGGTACCACTTTCATACCCCAAAGGAGACATGACCTAGACAACCCCGAGGGATCCATTGGGAAGAAGGGACAGCCGCAAGATTGGTAGGACTTTTGTTTATCATTTGTTTGGAGTGTGAACACTAAAGTACCTGCATATAATAAATGTTAAGCCTTTAAAAAGCACTTTTGTATTCCTTCTCCTGTTACAGATAGATTTTCCAAGTTTGGTGTCCCTGAAATCACAATTTGAAATCACAACTTATGATGAAGTTGGATTATAAATTGCAATTCTGAAAATGCCACTTTTAGAAAGTTGGCCTGTTTTTACTTTAGCTATTTGGTGCCTGATGCCTGTCCCCGCTCACATGTCTGGGGTGAGGTGACAGCTGGGCTTTGTATATTCCTCCTTGAGAGCCACACACAATGGGTGCTTAGGTGTGACCTGAAAAGCCTTGATGGGCCATCCTGGGCAGGATGGAAAGAAGGAGCTGGGCACAGCCTCACATCTGACTAGGCTGTGCCCTGTCAACACATAAAGGCCTGCATACCCCCCTGTAGTGAGCATGGAGCCAGGACAGGACAGACAGGGACTCTGTGCACTTCAAAAGCATGTCTTTGAACTCTCCTCCAATTCAAAGGTACAACTGGGCATAAGTACTGGACCTCTGACACCAACACTTGAGTGCACTTCTGGACCTGAATATACTCTGTCAGGAAGAAAGACTGCTGCGCTGCTGAAGAACTATCACTCTGCTGGACTGCACTCTGCTCGACTCCTGCTTTGCTGCGCTGACCTGGGTTAGCTGGCCTCTTGCCTGAGACCCCAACCCAAAACCCAGAGTGACTTTAAGGGCTACTAAGCTGGCCTCCTGATTTGAAGTCTCAGGGACATAAAAGATTTCCAAAACTACCCTGCCTCTGAACTTGAACTCTGCCATCTGTGAGTTTGTCCTGCCAAGTGGTGCCTTCCCAGTCCTTGATCCTTGGAAGTGGGCATAAGGTGCTTGCTCCAGCAGAACCAACGCATCCTCTGCTGTGGGAACAGAACCAATGCATCGCTGCTGTTGTGTGGAGCAGAACTGCAGCATCACCGCTACTGCATGGGTCAGAACCAACACAACAGACTTTCATCGCTGCATCTTGCAACCGGCACATCACCTTCAGAACCCCAGCTATGCAACACTTTCCCTGATGCAAGCTGCTTGCATCCCTTGTCGACGGCAGCCTCGACGACAACGCTGAACCTCTGCATTACCACTACTGCATAGATCAAAGCCAATACTTAATCTCAACTGCGCCACGCATCCTCGACACCGGTCTTTTGATCACAAGATCCTCAACGTCAATGCATTAGGATCTCATACTGCAGCCTCTCTGCAACTCGGAAACGACGCATTGCCTCAGCTACACAACACATCTTTTTTTCAGACCCAACCATCACTCCACAACCAGGATTTAAGGATCTTTGGTTCAGTAGGCCTAACTGGGTCCTTAAAGCCAGCTCACTCTCTGTCGTGGCCGGTCTGAACTTTTGACTTTGTCCGGCATGACCAGATATCCCCAGTTGGCACTTCTTGCTTCTAAGCGCTACTTTACAGTTTATTCTTTAAAAACTCAAAACTATTCTAATTGGATTTTTGTTGTTTTGGTCTTGTTTTATTCATTACATTAATTTATATTTTTCGAACCTGGTTTGGGTTTTTTCCTGTGTGGTATTGTCACTGTTTTACTGTTTGAGGTGTTGTACAAATGCTTTACACATTGTCTTCTAGTTAAACCTGAATGCTCTGCGCCAAGCTACCAGAGGGTGAACACAGGTTAATTTGGGGTTTGCTTGAGCTTTATCCTGACAAGAATTGTAGCTGATGCTTAATCAGGGCTCACATCCCAGTCCACTAACAACCTAATTTCTCACAGGCTCAAACCAATGAGTAAAATGTCTCAAATGGCACATTTTGTGCCACATGTGCAGCAACTACAAAACTAACTGCTTCCCCTTCATCGAGGACACCTCGAGATTTGAGATGCTGAGTGAGTGCTTCCCTGTAATTGGCTCCTATCACTATAGGTATTGCCGTGGTGAATGGATTAAGTCTGAAAAAATTGAATCAAAGAATTGGAGAACCCACAGAATAGAACTTTTTAAAAGTCAAGCATGACAAACTTACAGAAATAGGTGCTTCCTTACTACCAGAAGGTGGTAACCATAATTACTGCAAATGTAATAATGGTTCAAGTGTGTGTGAATAGTGAATAGTGAAGGAACAACCTAAGGTGTAACCGTAAGATACGAGTCCCACATAGGGCACCAATTGTTGCCTAAGATATGACTATGGTGTAGCTCTACAAATGTTGCTTTCCCACTCATGGTTGAGCTAGGTGATCTTAGTTCAATGCAGCAGCACTGTATGTAAAAGACAGGTTATTGTAGTCCCGCAGAACTCCACTCAATACACAGCTGAAGTGAAAGCATTGCTTTTGGGTTACTAAGAATCCCCGAAAATGGATCAGGGACATTGTGGTAACAGAAAACCTATTTTGTTCTTCAGAGTATCACGCATTCAGCACTAAGAAGAACAGACACCTTTAAATAAATTACAACAGGGTGAACCTGTTTCTTAGTACATCTAAAATAGTCACACTGGATATCATAAAAACAGCAAGAAAGCATATTGTAAACAATGAGAATAAAATTAACATTTGTAACAAGCCTAGCGCCCTAAATCCACTTCTATGTGCTACCCTAGGAGAACATGTAGTAGAGGAACTTATGGACTAGAGTTTCATGGGAAAATGCATACCTTGTTGACAGCTTGAGCTGTGTTTAACAGAAGAGCCTTGGAGGAAGTTTTCCTTGAGAAAGGCAAACATGAGTTGGAATAGCAGTTCTTCTTGAGTCCTCACCTCTTTTCAGCTTCAGACAATATGCATGAGCTTGCCAGCAAAAAACAAGATTGTCTTTGGATAGTGTCTTTCAGGATAACCTGGGATGATGGACATTTCTACCTAAGTGGTCGAGTGGGGGTCCATAAATACTAAACGTTATCAGGTAAGAAGACCCTTGACATAGTTTTAGGAATGTGGTGTATAGATTACAGGCACCATAGAAGGAGTTCTAGACATCTGTAAGAAAATGGGAGTTGATGGGACGTCAATTTGACCAACATCTTTTGATGAATCTAGGGATATATCTGATATGGGAACACTTGTTATAGACTGAGCGACTGATTAATAAAGGTAAATTATACTTCATTGTAAGGATACGATTTTTTGATATTCACAAACTAATTTTACTAGTAGTATCTTTACAGACTGCAAAGTATCTGCGGTCATAGTGGAGACTTCGCACAAAGGCCTAACTTTTTATGTGCAGAGAATAGCTTTAAAGACCTTACTCGTGACATTTGTTCATGAATAACAACAAAATGTGAACTTACACTTAAGTGTAAGTTTACCTTTGCGAATCAGACCCTGAGGGGGTCATTCCGACCCCGGCGGGCGGCGGGCGCTGCCCGCCGGGCGGAGACCGCCAAAAGACCGTACCGCAGTCAAATAACCGCGGCGGTCATTTTGACTTTCCCGCTGGGCAGGCGGGCGACCGCCAAAAGGCCGCCCGCCCACCCAGCGGGAAAGCCCCAGCAACGATGAAGCCGGCTCCGAATGGAGCCGGCGGAGTTGCTGGTGTGCGACGGGTGCAGTGGCTCCCGTCGCGATTTTCTGTGTCTGCTTTGCAGACACTGAAAATCCTAATGGGACCCTGTTAGGGGGCCCCTGCAGTGCCCATGCCAGTGGCATGGGCACTGCAGGGGCCCCCAGGGGCCCCACGACACCCGTTCCCGCCAGCCTCTTCCTGGCGGTGTAAACCGCCAGGAACAGGCTGGCGGGAAGGGGGTCGGAATCCCCATGGCGGTGCTGCTTGCAGCGCCGCCGTGGAGGATTCCCTGGGGCAGGGGAAAACCGGCGGGAAACCGCTGGTTTCCCTTTTCTGACTGCGGCTTTACCGCCGCGGTCAGAATTGCCCCTGAAGCACCGCCAGACTGTTGGCGGTGCTTCCTCCGTCCCGGCCCTGGCGGTCCATGACCGCCAGGGTCGGAATGAGGCCCTGAGTGTCTTATCAGGTGTTATATCTGCATGATTATAGGAACATCTTGACACTTTCTGTCCCTTTCTCAGTTCAAAAAATGATAAGGACAGACCACATTCATGGTATTATTTTTTAATATGATATGACAGGAATTTGGAAGGAATGTGATCCAAAATGGATTTGAGGATCTTACTGAATGGGGTGAGACTTTAGGGATCTTTACATCAGTACCAACTCCAATTTAACCACAAATCCAAGTTACAAGTAACAGACATCTAGCTTACAAAGCATGTTCTCCAGCAGGCTCTAGGACAATCTGTTCTAGTAAATGGTATGTTGCTTCACATACCAGTCTTCCTCACAAAATGCTTTATTACCATCCAAACTGCTCTCCCTTACGTCTGCAACAGCATATTGATTACTAACCTAGATATCTTCATACAGCTCAAATATTTATTTCTCATTGAGTTAAAATGTGATGTGCTTGTAACCCTATATCCTGAGTAACGCTCTATAACTTTCTTGTGAACCCTACGAAAAGCAATAAAATCTTTTGAAATAAAAAAAATTCAACACAACACAAATAAACACAGCACAAAACGTTTGGTAAATGGCTGTCAAAATCAACAATGGCCTTCCATCAAAGTTTTTGAACTTTGAAAGGAACAGCCATTATGGTGGTTCCTCTTCAATGCGCGGAGATGACTGTTGGGCCGGTGGTCACCTCTAAATGTGATGTACAGTAGTCCATCAGGACGGCAGACTTAATGTGCTCGGCCATTCTGATGACTTGAGTGCCGTCTGCCAAACTCTAAGTAAGGCCCTAAGGTGGACATGGAGGTATTTTCTTCTGTCCCTCCCTGACAGCTTTTTCCTGGCAGTGACTGGCAGAAAATAAAAATCATTACACCATCCACCCTAAATAGGACAATAAGTGTAATGTTCTTCCTCCATCGGCCCCTATCGGGCTTTCAGAGGACGTTTTCCATCAGCAGAACCAACAGGGTCTCAGTCAATGGAAAACATAAGGTTCACCAATCTCTAAATGAGGTGCACTGACCAACGGTTGGGCAGACAAGGTACCCCGTTGTGCTTGCAATAGACTATCTTGTCTGCTAATGTCTAAATCAGGCCCTATATTTTGCACTGTTTAGTTACACAGAAAAACGACTGTAATGGTTAGCGTTCACTGTTGCAAAATTAACTAATGAGGTAGGTAACATTATTGCATCCAAATAAGGTTCATGCATGGGGATTTTTTTATATTAACAACATATGGTCGAGGTGCCACCTTTTTTCTGCTGATATTCCAAGCAATCAACAACAGGTTTAACGTGGCACATCATGCAATCCTTCCTATTGATAGGGGAATACATCATGCATATTAAGTCATATTTTTGTGCAACCTCTGAAGCCTTTGCAAAAAACTGAACTACAGTATATCTTGCTATGTAAATTGTAAACTCATTTTCAGAAAAAGAAAATGCAATGATATGAAACTTTTCATTTCTGAATAAAAATTTAAAGAGGCTTGGCGTCTCGCATTGAGGATTTGTTATCTGGAGAGGATGAACATAAAGCTGTCACAGTAATCAAATCATGGTGTCAGCTATTGGTCTTCCGTGGCATTTATGGATATAGTTTAATTTCATTAAATAATTTCAAGACAATATGACAGCTTAGAGGAGTTTTGTACAAAGGTGCGAAAATTAAGTGATGTTCCATTTTGCTACGTTCTAATATGTTAGCTAAATAATTTAAAAAGTAGTAATTAAGGCCATATGGGTGTTGAACTTATTGTGATGGGCCAGCGATAAAAAAATGTAGGTAAAAAAAGTATTATTGTTAAAATGGATGTGATCATTTGTCCCTTACTCAATCTCATCCAAAAGAAGAAATTTGTTTGAGAAAGATAGAGCTGAAAAGTGGAGACCCTCCCCTTTCCAATGATGCATCCCTCAAATGTAGGGAGGTTGCCTACATGGTGAAAATCGCATCAGATGTGCGAGAAAGCATTCACCTCCTGTTCCTCTCTGCTCCAGTGGGAGTTTGTGACATCAGCGCACCTCACATTAATTCAAGAATTCCATCCAGTCTGCATTCTGTGTTTGAGAAGCTCCAGGAGGCAATTGTGGTCCACTGTGTCGAATGACGAGGATAGGCTTAGTGGAATGAGAAGACAGGATTTGTTTGGTCCATATTTTTTAGTGCAACATCCATGATGTCCGATTTTGTGCAGTGTCCAGGTCTGAAGCCAGATTGTAATCCATCAAGTAGGTTAAATTGTTCTCTATGTTGACATAGTTCGTTGTGGACACATTTTTTTCAGTAATTTCACTAGGTAAAGCATGTTGGATACAGGACAAAAATTATTGAGGTCTGTTGGGTCAGCGTCATGTTTTTTTCAGGACAGAAGTAACTTGAGCAATCTTCAATCAGTCTGTAATGGTGCCTTGTGTTAGTGATGTGTATATGTATCCGGTCCAAATGAAGGATAGAAGTTGATTTAGTTCTTTTATGATCATAGCGGGTATTGAGTCACTGAAATGTGAGGCTGATTTCATAGGTACGATGACCTTTGTGAATCCTCTATTGATCGAGTCATTTGAATTCATTCCATGTTACCTTGTATTTTGAGTTGGTGGTTAGTAGTAATACTTGGATAATGCTATAGAATAAATTATCCATATGACAGAGCTGACCGTTGGTATTTAGAAGTCTTGTCATTACATTGTCGGTGGAGATAGATCTTTCTATTTATAATATTTTTTTTCGAAGGACGTTCACAAAGGCTTTGCAGTTCTCTGCAGATGTGTTTGTAATGATATCGTGATTGCTATATCCAATCTGTTGAATTAAAATTTCAAAGAGCTTACCTGGTCAGTTTTTGCCAGTATCATGTTGATTTCTTATGAAAGATGCTTCCAGCATTGCATAAATTAGTCTTGTAGGTGTTTCTTGTTTCCCATAGTAGCTTTAGATGAGCAGTTGATGGTTTGTGTCTCCAAAGTCTTTCTGCTAGTCTCAGTCTTCTTCTCTCTACATTTAGGTGCTAATTAAAGCAGGGATGAGCTCCTTTGTTTTTTTGCACCTTGAGGTTGATCTGGGCTACTCCCTCCATTATATCAGTCATATAACATGGTTGTAATGGTCAGTTAGATCTTGCACATTCCGTAGATCATTAGGGGGTGAGAGTTTGCTGAGACAAAGGTAGGCCAGCTTTACTATTTTCAAGTTCCTGGTGTCTGTAAACCAGTGTTTGGGTTTGATCATTTGCCCTCTTGCTTTCTGTGTTCATGCAGTGATGTGGAATAAAATTTGGTGACGGTCTGACCAATCTTTTGGGTTGATGGAATCTATGTCTAAGACTCCAATATTCAATATGATTAAGTCAAGAGTGGCACCTCTGCTGTGAGTTTGCATTGAACACACCTAGGCGGTCATTCCAACCTCGGCGGTAAAAGCCGCTTACCGCCAGTCAGAAGACCGCCATAACACCGCCGCGGTCGCGGTAAACCGCCACAGTCATTCTGACCCACAACAGGCAAACCGCCAAAATTCCGACATCCACAAAAGTCTGCCACACCAAAGGTCAGCGATAAACTGGCGATGACCAAACCTCCACCGTCACGCCAACAGAAATACGCCCATGCCATTACGACCCAAGAATCCACGCGGCGGTCTTTCAACCCCGGTATTCTATTGGCGGTACACACTGCCGCGGTCGAAATACACATACTCGTACAAAACACAACCACATTGGACTATTCGAAATACACACACCTGATACACATACACACACCACTCCCACACACCCAATACAATATAAAACACACACCCACATCACCCACAAACCCCTACGACCAGAAATTCTGAGAGAAGGCGAGAGAGAGACACCACAGTCAACTACCAAGCATCCACAGGCACACAATACCAATACCCACAGAACTTCCACGCACCTCACACAACACACCACTAAATAGCACCCCACTATCACTACACACTCCACCCCACACATCATCCACACCACCCCATGGCACCTCAAAGACACCCCAGGTTCTCAGATGCTGAACTCAGGGTCATGGTGGAGGAAATCCTACGAGTAGAGCCCCAGCTGTTCGGAACACAGGTGCAGCACACCACCATTGCCAGGAAGATGGAGCTATGGAGCAGAATAGTGGACAGGGTCAACGCTGTGGGACAGCAACCGAGAAATAGGGACGACATCAGGAAGCGGTGGAACGACCAACGGGGGAAGGTGCGTTCCATAGTATCAAGGCACAACATCGCGGTACAGCGGACTGGCGGCGGACCCCCACCTCCTCCCCCAGAGTTTACAACATGGGAGGAGCAAGTCTTGAACATCCTGCTTCCTGAGGGCCTCGCAGGAGTCGGTGGAGGAATGGATTCTGGTAAGTCTCATCTTCACCACTTCATCCTCCCCACCCCACCTGCATGCCAACTCATACCCCCACCCTCACCCCCACCCCCATCACACCTACTCCTTGCAAATGTCTCACCCTCACAACCCACCCATCCCAACACCAAGCCCTGCATGCGACCACAAAGCATGGACATCCATCACCTAAGCATGCTCACTGCACATACCCATCCCCCCCCCAAACCACCGTCACAAAAGCCCCCACACAGGAATGCAAGCACAGGGGTACACGGGCACCCACCCATTGCACGCCATGGCACACACAGAAGCAATAATCCTACTTTTATACCCCTGCAGGACCCGAACGCCAGGTCACCGCGCAGGAGGGTCCACAAATGTCCCCTCCACCCCCAGAAGAGGCCCACAGTGATGACAGCAGCTCTGTCTCCCTGGATCTAGATGACCAGCCCGGTCCATCGGGGACCTCGGGACAGTCGGTTCCCCTCAGACAGGCACAGGCCACAGCAGACCTTCCCCCCTCTGGGAACCACCCACCCAGCGGGCCCATACCTCTGTCCCCAGGACACGTCAATCAGCGGTGTGTCCACCACTACAGGGAACCCAGGCTAACCCACCACCCCAACAACAACAGGGACCTGGGGGCAGTGGTAGTGGGCACACGGTCCAGGGGACGGAGGCCCAAGGAAACAGGGGAACTGGGAGGGTAGCTGTGCGACAGGGGGGGGGACAGGCCAAGGGAACCCACTCTCCACGAGGCCCTTTCCTCCATCATGGGAGCATACCACCGCTCCCAGGAGACGATGGCGACGGTCCTGGCCAGGTTTCAGGAAATCCAGCTTCTGCAGGAACAACAGTATATGGGGTTCAGGGAGGAACTGAGAAACATCAGTACCGCCATGGGTACCATCGTAGTGGCCCTGAATGAGTTAATCTCCACATTGCGGACCACTGTGGCACCTCAAAGGGCCCCTGACACTAGCATGGACCAAGAACAGGCTACCACCTCCGCCGGCGCTAGTGGACAGGAGGCCCCGACAGAAGACCAACAGGCCACCAGAACCCCACCCCCTGCAGAAGGAGAACCACCCCACAAGCGGGCCCTGAGATCCAGGAAGAAGACAGAGTAACATGTCAAGACCCCCGCAGGCAAAGGATACCGCCCTGATTGTCATCCCACTGTCCCACATTGTCACCCTGTCCAACCTTAAACTGCCCCTGCTCCACTTCCCACAGGCATTTGGACAATGCACCTGTGAACCTGATAGTCTGGACTCTGCCATGGACAATCCCCCACCATCACCCCTCACCAATTTGCAACCACCCATCCAAATTAGAGCACTTGAATAAACACACTTATTGCACATAAACAATCTGGAGTCTGTCTGTGATTTTAACAAATGTATTAGACATGACAGTGCCAAAATTGTTATTCACATTGTGATGCCAACAAACCGCTGTCACACAGCTGTAGTCCATGGGGTAACAAAGCAGATGTCACGCAGTGGGGCCCACAGCTCTGAAAACGGAAGGGAAAGTCACAACACAGTTACCATACACTGGGGGAAAAAGTCAGACAGTAGAGAGGTAGGAGTTTTTAAGTAAATGTAATATGCCGGTGTGTACTCTTACCTGTGTGTCACTGAAAATATTGCTCTATTACTGTGTTCCTGTTGTCTATGTCGTCCTCTCCGGCTTCCTCTTCTTCACTCTCCACAGGCTCCACAGCTGCTACAACACCACCATCTGGACCATCCTCCTGCAGAAAAGGCACCTGGTGACGCAAAGCCAGGTTGTGAAGCATACAGCAGGCCACGATGATCTGGCACACCTTCTTTGGTGAGTACATTAGGGATCCACCTGTCATATGGAGGCACCTGAACCTGGCCTTCAGGAGGCCAAAGGTTCTCTCGATCACCCTCCTAGTCCGCCCATGGGCCTCATTGTAGCGTTCCTCTGCCCTGGTCCTGGGATTCCTCACTGGGGTCAGTAGCCAGGACAGGTTCGGGTAACCAGAGTCCCCTAATAGCCACACCCGGTGCCTCTGGAGTTGACCCATCACAAACGGAATGCTGCTATTCCGCAGGATGTAGGCGTCATGCACTGACCCAGGGAACTTGGCATTAACATGGGAGATGTACTGGTCAGCCAAACACACCATCTGTACATTCATCGAATGATAACTTTTCCTGTTCCTGTACACCTGTTCACTCCTGCTGGGGGGTACCAAAGCCACATGTGTCCCATCAATGGCACCTATGATGTTGGGGATATGTCCAAGGGCATAGAAATCACCCTTCACTGTAGGCAAATCCCCCACCTCAGGGAAAATGATGTAGCTCCTCATGTGTTTCAGCAGGGCAGACAACACTCTGGACAACACCTTGGAAAACATAGGTTGAGACATCCCTGATGATATGGCCACTGTTGTTTGAAATGACCCACTTGCTAAGAAATGGAGCACTGACAGCACCTGCACTAGAGGGGGGATCCCTGTGGGTTGGCAGATGGGTGACATCAGGTCTGCCTCCAGCTGGGCACACAGTTCCTGTATAGTGGCTCGGTCAAGCCTGTATGTCAGTATGACATGTCTTTCCTCCACTGTCGACAGGTCCACCAGCGGTCTGTACACGGGAAGATTCCTCCATCTCCTCGCATTGCCCAGCGGACGGTGCCTAGGAAGGACAACAGCGAGCACAGAGTCAATCAACCCACAGGTACGTTCCCACAGCCTGCACACAACACGATTCACTATGCATTGAATGGTTTGTATGAGTGTTGAGGAAAGGCCTAGGTATGTGTGACGTAGTAGAAATTAAGCCATGTGGGCCCTTGAAATGGCGGCTGCCTGACCTGTGAAGTGTGACAATGGGATGTGAGGTCAATGCGCTGGAGTGGCACACCGTGGCGGTAGGCAGTCGAAGACCGCGGCGCAAAGCCGCATTGGTTAACATAGAATCCTATGGGTTACACGAGCCAATGACGATGTGCGTCGGCAGTCGTGGTACGCACCACCGCGGTACGCATTGCCGCGGGCGTGACCGCCATTTTCTATCTACTTAATCACTCGATACCTGATCTTCCACAGGAGAGGACCTACACTGCAAGTGCTGCTGTGACCTCGGTCTGGAAGAGACAATGGCTGCTGCGACTGGGGAAAGGGCCCCTGCCTTCACTTCTGAAGAATTGGAGAAACTCGTGGATGGGGTCCTCCCCCAGTATGCGCTACTCTACGGTCCTCCAGACCAACAGGTAAGTACACTGGGAGCATGCTTTGTGGGCAATGCCTGGGTTGAGTCGGGTGGATGAAAGATGGTGGGGAGGGGAGCGATTGAGGCATACATCAAACGACAGATGAGAGCATGTGCCACATGGCAAGGGTGGGGATGGGGGGCCACTCACATCAAGCATGCAGAAGGTGATGATTTTTTTTCTCCCCCTGTACATGTCACATAGGTCAGCGCCCACCAGAAAATCGCTATTTGGCGTGCCATCGCCAAGGACGTCTGGACCCTGGGGGTCCACAACAGATGGGGCACCCACTGCCGGAAGAGGTGGGAGGACATCCGACGCGGGAGCAGGAAGACGGCGGAGGCTCTGCTGGGGATGGCCTCCCAACGTAGGCGGGGTGCCAGTCGCCAATTGACCCCCCTGATGTCCCGGATCCTGGCGGTGGGCTACCCCGATTTGGATGGGCGCGTGAGGACATCACAGCAGACACAAGGGGGTGAGTACACTCTCATTCTGGTGACTTTGCGCGCAGTGGAGGTGTCTGGGTGGAGGAGGTGGGCTGTGGGTATCTCTAGGCCAGGGCGATTTCTGTAGGCTAGGCCCCTCCGTAAGGCATGGCCCTGTGCCCCCGCCCCCCACCTCTGTAGGGTGCCAAGTACAGCTATTCATGGCCCTGTGTCATCTATGTGTGCAGTCGTCGTCCATAGGCTTGTAGGCCATGTCCCACGGATTGCGTAGTGGACCCCAAGTGCGCAGCGTAGTGCAGGGGGCTTTTGTGTCTGTCCTCTCCGCCAACGGTAGCGGTAATCCATGCACTCAACATGTCTTTATTTCTCCCCCCCCTTTTTTGTGGTCTTCCTGTTCATGTGTGCATTAGCATCATCAGGCGGAGGAGAAGTGGCATCGGAGCACGAGGGAGCTGCATCTCACATGGCCATGGCGGGCCATGCAACTGACTCGGAGTTCACCAGTGAGACGGAGGGCGAGGGGAGCTCCACAGCGGGGACTCGTGCTGATGTCAGTGGCAGCGACTCGTCCTCTGAAGGGAGCTCCCTTGTGGTGGCGGCAACATCCGTGCCCCCCGCAACAACAGGTACAGCCGCCACCCAGCGCACCAGCACCGCCCTCCCAGCAGCCCCTCAGCGTTTGCCCCGTGCCCGCTCACCCAGGAAGTGGGCATCTCCTTCGCCCCAGGCACCTCATGCCCTGCCCCTGTCACCCCTGCTGCCCTCAGTGAGGAGGTCATTGACCTCCTGAGGACCATCATTGTTGGGCAGTCTACCCTTTTGAATGCCATCCAGGGTGTAGAAAGGGAGGTGCACCGGAGTAATGCATGCCTAGAGGGCATTCATTCGGGTCAGGCTGCCCATCAGCACTCGCTCAACGCTCTGGTCTCAGCACTGACGGCAGCTATTGTCCCTGTCTCTAGCCTCCCCCCTCCAACTTCCTCCACCCAGACCCAATCCCCTGTACCTCTGCCTATCCCAGACACACCTACAGACCAGCCTGCACATACCTCAACACCCAAGGGAAGCTCATCCAGACATAAGCACCACACTTCACACAAGCATTCACACAAGCAACATCCACATGCAGACACACCAACACCCACTGCCTCCACTGTGTCCCCCTCCTCCTCGTTTCCCTCCTCCCTCCCTGTGACGTCTCCACTCACCCTTGCATGCACAACATCTTCAGCCACTACGTCCATCACCAGCACACCCACCAGAACACTCCGCACACGTGCAGTCACCACCCCCACTACCATTTACACGTCCCCTGTGTCCTCTCCCAGTGTGTCTGTCACCCCCTCTTCCAAACCACACAAACGCAGGCAGCCACCCACCCAACAGCCATCCACCTCACAACAGCCTCCAGCCCAAGCACCTGCACCCAAAGACACCAGACTTCACACTCCTACAACCACATCCTCTTCCTCCACTCCCATACCCACTACACCTAGCCGTCCCTCTCTTTCCAAATTGATTTTCCTTTCCAAACTTGACCTCTTTCCAACAACTCCCCCACCCCGTCCATCAAATAAGCCTGCAATCAGCACCTCAGCCACCAAACCAGGACCTATCAGGACTGTTGTCCAAGGACTGTGGAGTCCCCCACCCTCAAGGGCAACTAGTTCTGGTAGGAGCCAAGGCACGGCCAGCCCACCCCCGGAAAAACACCCAAAGATCACCAGTGCCCGGCGCGAAAGGCCAAGGACACCAGGGACCAAAATCCCTACCCTGGCTCCGCCTGGAAGTGGGGTGCCACCTGGCACACCGCCAAAGGTGGGAAAGGGCCACAGACGACCAGGGAAGGGTGGGAAGGGCAGCACGCCCGACAAGTCCGGCAGCAGGCCAGCTGCCCAGGAGGGCCCCACCAGCCCCATCCCAGCTGCCCAGGAGAGCCCCGCCAGCCACAGACCAGCTGCCCAGGAGGGCTCCGCCAGCCACAGCCCAGCTGCCCAGGAGGGCCCCGCAAGTCACAGCCCAGCTGGGCAATGAAGGAGTGCCAGCCACAGCCCAGCTGGGCAATGAAGGAGCGCCAGCCACAGCCCAGCTGGGCAATGAAGGAGCGCCAACTCAAGCACCGCTGAACAGGGCAAGGACCGCTGAACAGGGCAAGGACCGCCAAGGCAAGCACCACTGAACTGGGCAAGCACCGCCAAGGCAAGCACCGCTGAACAGGGCAAGGACCGCAAAGGCAAGCACCGCTGAACTGGGCAAGCACCGCCAAGGCAAGCACTGCTGAACAGGGCAAGGACCGCTGAACAGGGCAAGGACCGCCAACTCAAGCACCGCTGAACAGGGCATGGACCGCCAAGGCAAGCACCGCTGAACAGGGCAAGGACCGCCAAGGCAACACCGCTGAACTGGGAAAGCACCGCCAAGGCAAGCACCGCTGAACAGGGCAAGGACAGCCAAGGCAAGCACCGCTGAACTGGGCAAGCACCGCCAAGGCAAGCACCGCTGAACAGGGCAAGGACCGCTGAACAGGACAGGGACCGCCAACGCAAGCAGCGCTGAACTGGGCAAGCACCGCCAAGGCAAGCACCGCTGAACAGGGCAAGCACCGCTGAACAGGGCAAGGACCGCCAAGGCAAGCACCGCTGAACAGGGCAAGGACCGCTGAACAGGGCAAGGACCGCCAAGGCAAGCACCGCTGAACTGGGCAAGCACCGCCAAGGCAAGGACCGCTGAACAGGGCAAGGACCGCCAACTCAAGCACCGCTGAACAGGGCAAGGACCGCCAAGGCAAGCATCGCTGAACAGGGCAAGGACCGCTGAACAGGGCAAGGACTGCCAAGGCAAGCACCGCTGAACTGGGCAAGCACCGCCAAGGCAAGCACCGCTGAACAGGGCAAGGACCGCCAAGACAAGCACCGCTGAACTGGGCAAGCACCGCCAAGGCAAGCACTGCTGAACAGGGCAAGGACCGCTGAACAGGGCAAGGACAGCTGTCTCAAGCACCGCTGCACTGGGCCCTTCATCTCAAGCAACGCTCCGCTGGTCCCTTCATCTCAGGCACCGCTCCGCTGGGCCCTTCATCTCGAGCACCGCTCCGCTGGGCCCTTCATCTCAAGCACCGCTCCTCTGGGCACCGCCGTCTCAAGCACCGCTCCGCTGGGCACCGCCGTCTCAAGCACCGCTCCGCTGGGCCCTTCATCTCAAGCACCGCTCCGCTGGGCACCGCCGTCTCAAGCACCGCTCCTCTGGGCACCGCCGTCTCAAGCACCGCTCCGCTGGGCACCGCCGTCTCAAGCACCGCTCCGCTGGGCCCTTCATCTCAAGCACCGCTCCACTGGGCCCTTCATCTCAAGCACCGCTGCGCTGGGCCCTTCATCTCAAGCACCGCTCCGCTGGGCCCTTCATCTCAAGCACCGCTCCGCTGGGCACCGCCGTCTCAAACACCGCTCCGCTGGGCACCGCCGTCTCAAGCACCGCTCCGCTGGGCCCTTCATCTCAAGCACCGCTCCGCTGGGCCCTTCATCTCAAGCACCGCTGCGCTGGGCCCTTCATCTCAAGCACCGCTGCACTGGGCCCTTCATCTCAAGCACCGCTCCGCTGGGCACCGCCGTCTCAAGCACCGCTCCGCTGGGCACCGCCGTCTCAAGCACCGCTGCACTGGGCCCTTCATCTCAAGCACCGCTGTGCTGGGCCCTTCATCTCAAGCACCGCTGCACTGGGCCCTTCATCTCAAGCACCGCTGGCCCATTGGCGGAAGGGGCAGTGCCGCATCTGTGTCGGGCAGGGCTGCACGAAGCACTCTGGGCACCAGTCCCCCTCCAGAACCAGTGGACACTGTCATCCACTTGAGAGACTGCAGCTTTGCACTCCCCAGGATGGTACAGTGGGCAAACCACCCACTGTAGAGACTTGAGAGACTGTGGCTTTTCACTCCCCAGGATGGTACAGTGGGCAAGCCACCCACTGTATGGACTTGAGAGACTGTGGCTTTGCACTCCCCAGGATGGGACAGTGGCCATGAAGGCCCCTCGTGGATCTGGCGTCGTGTACTCATGTGGCTGAGGTTCCCCCCCTTCCCTTCCCCCTGAGGTGCCTGTAGTTTTTCTATCTGATGCCCCTGCAGTGTTCTCTCCGTTGGTGTCAGGTATCCTGTGTGGGCCTTGCCCATGTGATTTGGGCCCAGTGGTCCACGGACAATGACAGCTAAAATTATCAGACTTTTAATATTTATGTATATATTAGTTTTAAATGTGTGATATTTTTATATGCTGATAATACAATATATTCGACTGTTTATGATCATTTCATTTTGTCTTTGCATTCTTCCGGGGGTTTTGGGGGTTGTAACAGTGATGTATTGCTATGCATTGATGTGTGTGTTGTAGTGGGTGAGGGTGGTGGTGGGTGTGTAGCGTATGTGTGGCCGTAATATTTTCTCCTCCCCCTCCCCTGTGTCGTAGGTGCAGTACTCACCGTAGTCTTCTGCGCCGGCGTTCGTGCTCCTGGTAGAGGAGCAGGAAGACAATGGCTGGTAGGATGTGTAGTTCGGGTTCCATGCTGTCCAGATTCCTCGTGGGGTGTATGGAGGTGAGCGTTTTCCGTTTGAAATGTCTATTTCCGCCGTGTTTTTATCGGCGGGGCTACCACCCCGGAAAAGGTGGCGGATTGGTGGGTTGTGATAGGGTGGGCGGTACATTGTCTCCCGCCTGTCTGTTGGCGGTGACCGCCGCGCTGTTTGTTTGTCCCGCCGTGGCGGTCGGAGTGTTAAAGTGGCGGTCTCTGTTGGCGGTTTCCGCCAGGGTCAGAATTCCATTTTTTACACCGCCAGCCTGTTGGCGGGTTAGCCGCCGCTTTAACACCGACCGCCAGGGTTGGAATGACCCCCTTAGACTAGATTCTGATAATTGATGACGTTTTTTAGTGTGATCATCTGTGTGTCTTCCTTGTCGTTCCAGTGGAGACTGAAGACTCCTAGGAAAATGGAATTCGGGTGAAGCAGTGAATAGACCATGATTGTTCCCATTATTTGTTCAAAGAACAGCTGGTTGTCACCTGGTTGGTGGTAAATGAGGTAAGTTGTTGCTATTGATTTGCCTGCCGTGAGGACTTCTACACCCATGTATTCGCATGTGGACAGTTTATCTACAGGGAATGAGTTCAAGTGTACAGAGGTACAATAAATGGCTGCAATTCCCTCACCCTTTCCCTGTGGTTGACATAGAAGTATGATGGAGAAGTTGGGAGCTGTAAGAATGCCAAGGAAAGTGTGGATGATCAGTGCAGTCAAGATTCCATCAGGATGAGTACATCAAGCTCATGTGACTGGATAGTCTTCGATATATCTGCAGCATGTTTGGCTGTGAACCTGCAGTTGTGAAACATGCATTTCAGTGCAATTGCAGATTACAGGGGGTTATTTTCATAGTTAGGGGTCAGAGGAATCGTAATCAGATTCTCTTGATTAACATATTTCTTATAGGAATTTGGTATGTGCTTGTGGGTGACAGCCGTGGTCAGTATGTGCAAGGCTGGAGGTGTGGGGGCCTGAGAGGTCATGTGATTTGTTTTAAGCAGAAAGCTGGTGTCATCCCTAGAAAACTGGTTGAGAGATCTCCTTGGATAGGTGATGACATTAGGGACTGCTATGGTAGGTCATGGCTGGGTTATAGATCCAGTTTGTGTTGGGTAATGTTTCCTGTGGTAGGTGAGAGCCCATACAGCACATGTATCTTGAAGTGCTGTATGGCTATGAAGACCTTGTTTAAGTTGGTAGAGATGATTTCAAGTTCCTTTTTAAGATAGTCAATAAGATGTGCCATGTTAGTGTGATAAATGAATGCCAAGCTCTGAGGTTGCATTCCAGGATCAGTAGTGCATGTGGTAGTCACCTCCTTCAAATATTTAGCAATTAGTCATCTAGAATGTATGTCCACCATGACCAATGCATTCTTGACCTCATTAGGCACTTCTGTATAGGTCCTATGAAATTCAGACACAACGTACTCCATGGCTCACCTGGATCAACAATATGCCCAAACACAGCCTGCACTCAGGTTTTGAGCCTCTTTTCACTCTCTTTACAAGTGTCACATTCCTCCACCCAAGATATAATCATCCATTTCTGGCCACCAAACGTTCTCCATTGCTCTTTTCTTTGTCAATGTTTGTCCTAAATGCCTTTATGTGCTAATTTGAAAATTCTCTCCTTTAAGCCCGCTGGCGGCACAAATGTATAATTCTTCATTATCACTTCTCCACCACACATAGTCAATTCCTCCAATATCTGCACAAATGGTCTCACAGAGGGAGGAACCATACTCTCCCTACATCCACCTTCCGCTATCCTTTGATTCACAGCTTTCAATACATGGTCAGATTCCATGCACTTGCTCCACTCTTTTATAGTGAATGCTCCAAATGTGCACTCCTCCACAACGCAGAGCCATGCTACAGCCCTTTCTAGCTCCTTCGCTAAGACAGACTTCTTGTCAGCTTCCATCCAATCTAGGGACAAGCATGACAAGCAGTCTGCTTGAGCATTTCTCCATTTGAGAATGTGCTCAATCCTGTATTTATATTCTTGCAACCTGGATGCCAACCTTGCCAACCAGGCAGACCCTTTCCCAGCACCACCCAGAGTGAAAACCTTGATCAAGGACTTGTGATCTGCATGAACACAAAATTCTAACACCCACAGAAATGTCCTGAAATACTCTACACCCCAAGCCACAGCCAACATGTCACTCTCTGTCAAAGAATGTGATGCAAATTCCACTGTGTGCTTTACTCCTTTATGCCGCTAGGACAATATAGCACCATGCCACACGCACTGACATCCACAGTTAAGATGGTTTTCAAACCGGTATCAAAAGATTTCAAAATTCCCACCTCATACACTTCCTTCCTTATCTGATCGAAAGATTCTTCCTGTTACTTTCCCCACACAAACGCACACACTTTCCTCAATACATTTTTTAACTCATCAGTTTTTTTCTGCAAAATTGCTCATAAACTTTGAGTAATATTCAATAAGTCCCACAAAGGAGTGCAGCTTTCTCTTTGGGTGTGGGTACTGATCTGATGGCTTTGAGTAAATTGTCCTTGGGTTTGACTCCATCACCCGATATCATGTGGCCCAGGTATTCAAGCTCCTTCACCAAAAACTTGCACTTTTCTCACCTGAAGGTTAGACCAGTCTCATGCAGGCTGCATAACACCAACCTCAATATATAATTGTGCTCTTGCACAGTCTTTCCAAACACTAAGGTTTCATCTTGGAAGTACATGGTGTTTTTGAGAACTTTGAATACTTACGACATCATGCTTTAAAGAAGCTTGCAGTAGAGGATAGCCCAAAAGGCATACTCATAAATCTAAAGGTGCCCTCTTTTTTAATGAAAGCTGTCAAGTTTCTTAAATCCTCATGCAGGCAAATCCGGTAATAAGCATTTTTTAGGTCAAGCTTCCCAACATTGACTAGTAACAGAAGTTTGTTTATATTGGGTAAGGAAAATGCATCCATCACAATTTTCTTATTGGGACTTCTTAGATCTACACAGAATCTTAGCCTTCTATCACTTTTCTTAGTTATTGCCACTGGCGAAACCCAGTTGGTAGCTTCAACCGGCACAATGATGCCTTCCTTGAGCATGTCCTCTAACAATTTCTTTGCTTCGATCCTCACAATCACAGGCATCATTCTCAGCCTATGTTTCACTGGAGTGCCCCCCTTTTCAAAACAATTTTGTGGACATAGCCTTTCAATTTTCCCAACTTGTCATCAAAAATGTCTGACACATCACTCAGCACCTCTTCCACTCAGATTTCCTCCACCACAATGACCTGACTCAGAGCATGTGGGCCGGTAATAATATGCAGGCCAACGGATGCACCCAACCCAATATTGGTTGACCATCCTCTGCCATCCTGTGCCACATACACTTTTCCTTCCATGTGTCCTGTTGAGAACTTGATAGAGGCCAGAAAGTACCCCAACATATCTATCCTTTCTTCTTCATATCCTCTTGGATTGATATCCTTAGGCAATAATGATACTGAAGGCCACTCCTTCCCGTACATATTATTTGGAACAATGGTAAACAGAGAGCCAGAGTCTACCATTAGGTCAACTTTTTTGCCTGCAACTTCAAAAGTGGCTTTGGGTCTCATCTTTCTCCCTTTATCCTCTTCTTCATGATCTAACACCAATACTAGATCTCTTTGTCTGTCATCTCAGACCTCCATAGTGACTGCCACCCGAGATCTGTTGGCCTCCTTATACACACAAGCATAATGACCTTTGCAGCTACCCTTCCTACACTCCTTATTTACAGCAAAACACATTTTACAGTCTCCAGAATGGAACAAACTTCCATGTCTATGACATGTCTTGCCATTTTTAGGGTAAACACCTCTATTGTTCCAAGCTTTGACATTTGATTAAATACTGGGATTGACTAAGATCTAGTTATCTTGAAAGTCTTCCTTTTTGTTGATCACAGAAACCTCCTCACCAGCACCTGCTAAACCATTTTTACCCATCTCCTTCATGCACTGTTCTGATTCTTCCAAGACGTTTGCTATGACAAGAGCGTCTTTTAGAGACAGATTCCTTGCTGCCCATATCCGCTATTGAGTTTTTTTGCTTCTGTATTGGACACTTAGCTGGTCCCGTATACGCTCATCAGTCCCTTGCCCAAAGTGACACTTGACAGAAAACTCATGAAGCTACAAACAAATTACTCCATTGACTCTCCTATTTTTCGGGGTCTTGTGATCTAGTGTAGAATTTATACCTTGACATAACAATGTTATCTTACTTGGCAAGACAGACTTCTAAATGCAACTTTGCTTCTCGTACTTAGTAATAAGGCTTTCTTTCTTTCTGGCTTAAACGTCAATCCCTCCAACATGATGAGATAATTCTCAAATAAGTCAATCCAGTCTTCCCACTGAATTGCTGGTGTTCCATGATGAGGCAAAAATGCAGGCAGAATAACTGTTGAAGATGAAGTCATTGTTTTAAAATCTGACGCCAGAAAGGCTTTGTGAATAGAATATTTATTTATTTATTTATTTATTTATTTATTTATTTTTACAGGTTTTGTCTTCTATGTAACAAAATGATTTCCTCTAATGATCACACAGTCATAGGATCTCTCCTTTGCTTGCCAAGGTACGTTACTCTGATCTGATAAAGCGACCTGTTTTTCTGAAGCTGTGTGCCTTCACTGAATTGCAGCCAAGGTGATATTTCTGGCAGAAACTTGTAAAGTAAACACCCTTGTGGTGATTACTGTACTACTGTTGTGGTTGTTTAATGATACCATAGTGGTAGTTCACCTGACACAATATTGCGAGCTGCGCTAGGTGTGTACACAGCGTATTGCTCCTTGAATGTAAGTAGCATCCCTTTCTAGAGTTCGTGCATGTGAGGATATTGTGCGCACGAGCATGACTACATGCACTTTCCTCTACGCTCGTGCGCACTCAGGGGGCTAAGCAAGTTGAAGGAAGTGCTTCTTTACATGTGACGCAAGCACTCCAAATTAAATTACTACTCACAGCACAACTTCTCCGTCTCCTTCACAAATTCTTCATGACTTCGCAGTCATAGTCAAGGAACTGTTATCGCCTCCTGCAGATTCAACGATCACTGCCCAGACTGTCAGACTATATTGGTTGGCAAGATCGTCACCAAAATTTTAAGAATAACTAAAGTCAGCTCCTACTATCTAAAAATACATTTTATTATAAGAGTGATCTTCCCCTGCCAGCCAAGCACCAACTGACTCAAGTGGAATCTCTGTCTCTTCTGAGCACATTCCAAACCATACAGGTTCTACATTCTGCACTCTTAAAGTACAAGCTTACAACACCTGGTAAAAGGTTTATTTTGCCAGGTCATATTGGCAGTTTAAAAGTGCATACAGGCTGCAATTGCGATCTGAGACATGTTTAAAAGGGCTACTTAAGTGGGTGGCAAAATGAGTGCTGCAGGCCTACTAATAGCATTTAATTTACAGGCCCGGGTATACATAGTACTATTTTATTAGGGACTTATTAATAAAATAAAGGTGCCAGTTAGGTGTAAGCAATTTTACCATGTTTTGGGGAGACAGCACTTTAGCACTGGTTAGCAGTGGTAAAGTACACAGAGTCCTAATATCAACAAAAACGAAATCCAGACAACAGGAGGGGAGAAGGCAAAATGTTTGGAGGAAGACCACACTAGACGCTGTCAGGTCTAACAGTAGTTTTTCAGGGTTTTAAGACTTGCAGAAGAGAAAATAAATAAAACCCTTCCTTCAGCAGAAATAATGTGAAGCAAGAGTTATTGTTGCCAAATGCAATCAAAGAAAATGTTTCTCTCTCTGCCTCTGTTTGCTAGTAAAAGAGTGTTATAAATGGGGTGCCGTGGGCCCCTCATCCACCTGGGCGCAAGGCACTGGACCTGTTCACTAATGGTAGTTATACTGTTATACTCCCGTCCAGGAAACCACTAGTGAGAACAGGTTTCTCCCACTTAACTTCCATTCTTCCCTGTTTGTCTGCTACTACTATTTATTTATATTTTTGGTGTACAGTGCATGCTGCCAATAGGTACATTCAAATCACACTTCCTAGTGGAAAGTGGTTGTGGTAGAGTGGAGCAAAAGAGGAAGGGATCACAAAACTTTTCGTACCGGGAAAAAGTCTATGTCGAAATCCAAACAAGTAGTGGAACAAGGGAGCTTGTAGACCACTTATTTTATTCAGAAAGTCATTTTTTAGGTGCAAGTGTTTTCTGAGGACTTTGCGGAAAATAGAGCCTATGTACTCCAAACGTCTGTCAACATATTTAGATTTGGCTTCTCTGTTTCTGTGCTCAATAAACGCATTTTTGCAGCTGAGTCTGGTCCCGAGCTCACTGAGGAAAGCTTCCATAAACCTTTCCTTAGCCTCAGTGACTCGGCTTACTGTTGGAATCCTTACTGTTAGCAACCAGGTGGAAAAAGCTGTTGCAATCCATCTTAAAACCACTTATTCCTTACAAGTGCTTTGTACGCAAGCAAGACAAAGCGGTGCATGGTATTTGCTACCTGGCACAAAAGCTGCTTTGCAGATCAGGGCATGTCTAATGCAAAATGAGATGATGTGCAGCATGGCTAAAGAGGAATAAATAAAAGCCTGTGAAGAGGCCTGCTGCATGTTTTTGTAGGCAAGCCCGCCACACATGCTCATGCCTACCAAATGACACAGAATGGGTGTAGCAGCATGGGGGTGGAAGCAATGGGGAAATGGAAGCAACAAATGGGCAGAGGTGGGGAAAGAAACATAGATTGCCGTGGAGGAGCAGAGAAAATTCAAACAGGTGAGAGGTGAGCACCTTGGAGCTGGGGGCAGAACGCACAGGCAAGAAAGCAGTGCGGGGGAGAAGGGCACAAGTGCAATTCCTTCATGAAGCTGGCGGAGAAGGGACACATGGAAGAGAAAGCAACACAAAACGCAGCGGAGGGGAAACCAAAATACAAGAAGGAGATAGCTGGAAAAACATGCAGTCTCGTGAAGTGCTTCATCAAAAAGAAAAAAAAACAAGTATTCTCAGAAAAGTGAGCAGTGGACGGCAATACAAGTAATGCAGCCATGCTCAACGGAAGGGACAGAAACAAGAAGATGAGATGAAGCTCACAGAAAAATAATGAATAAGAAGCAAGCAAACGAGTCTGGCAATAAAGCCAACAAATGGGAAGCAATGGATAGGCTCCCAACCCACTTTTAGCTGACAATAGGTGTTTTTGAGAAGTTGAATCTTCTAGTGTTTCCCTTTCGAGAGATGCATTGAAGGAACTCGAAAAAATGAATGATGACATTTAACACCAAATGTAAACATATGACGGACATACCATGTATTTGCCTGTACCTCAATGTACATTGGAAAATAACAGCGATACGCAATCCTCTTCAACCGACGACCTCCTGTGCCAGCCACCCTTCGCCACTTTACAGCACCACTTAGTCAGCTCTTTTGTTCTGCAAGTGCTCTTATATTAAACTAGCAGCATCGCCATATTCAACCAATTACTTCCCCTAGAGCAATACAATTAGGAATCAGTCAGCAAAGGGCCTCTCTGTTAGTCCCCCGACATTGCCTAAACAATAGAGGGCTAAGTATTGAAGTAGAGCTTACAACCATTCAGTGAACGGCTGTCGCTTGAATTGCTGCTGAGGGGATGGTGCCTTCATTTACATGTATTTCCTGAGTTTTGCAGGGAAAGGGATTGTCAATGATTCACTTGCCCCAAGTGTCGTGTCATCTCATCCATACTAACCCTCCTAAATCAATCTGCAACTCTTGCTGTAGGACAATCCCTGCTGTCCTGGTTACCTGTGTCCGTCAATCATTCACCTCCCTCACCATTGAATCTATGAGGACACTAGGACAGGCGCATAACAAAAATTGAAAAGCCTTGACAGAGTAAATATGCAAATGTGGAAAATGTGCATTGACTCATAAGTAAACAGTGAGCAAAAGTAAACAGTGAGCAAAACACGTAAAGGACAATGCAATTAAAAACGCATACGGTGCCGCCAATATATTTACAGCAACTCCTCAAAATAGTTATGTACAACAACCGTTGAACATACAAAAACGTTAGCATGCTTCAAAATACAGATAAGCAAAGGTGTGCAATACGGCTCTGCACGTACGGATGGTATTTCAGGTTATCTGTATGTCTTTTAATGTAAAAGGAAAAATATTTAAATTCGGTGACCCAAAACAACCTACATCAAGTCAGTGACCTATAAACTCTGAAGGGCAAACGAGTGAGAAAAGCACCATAAAAATAAACAATGGAAAAGCAAATAAGTCTTGGTTCAATGTGCTAAAGTATGGAAACACAGTGTTAGCACATTAAAGCCAGACATCTGTAAGACATCTGTAAGAAAAGAAAATCAGACTATAGTGAAAGGTGCCTTGCCTTAATTACGGTCCAGTTTTTATTTCTATGAGAAATGGAAGTCTGTTGGCAAGGGTGTCTGCATTATAGTCCTTCGTTTATGTCTAAGAAAAAAGAAACAAAGAAAGGACTATAATGAAAGTTCCCTTGCCACCATACGTTCATTTCACATAGAAAAAAATTGGACTGTATAAAGAAAAAAATGCTTTCATTAAAATTCAATTTAGATTTCTGTGGTACTGGTACGAACCCACTGGAAATGTGGGGTGGATGGAATACCACAAAGAATACATGTAAGTCACCCCTTGGATAGGCCCTGGAGAGCCTACCGGGTAGGGTGCAGTATATTTAAAACATTGAACTTGTATTTTTTAGTTTTTCAAGAGTGCAAGGCCTACCTATCGCATAGGCTAACATTGGAGTTGTCTTATTACATTGACTAAATGATAATTTCCAAATGGGAGCACGTAATCACTTCATATGTGGTGTCTTTAGAATTGTAATGACAAATCCTCTCTCATTGTGTAGTTAGGTTTCAAAATACAATTTTCAAAACGTCACTTTTAGAAACTTGGAATATTTCTGCCTTAGCCATTTAGTGCTTGCGTCCTGTCTCTGAGTCACATGATTGGGTGCAGCTGACAGTTGAGCTTTGTCTATTCCTCCTAGACAGCCACACACAATAGAAAGAGTAAGTGTGCCTGGATGGGCCATCACTGGTAGGATGGGAGGGCAGAGCTGGGAACAGCCCTAGTTATACTTAAATAGGCTGGATCTTGCCCCCACAGAAAGGGCTGCATACCCCCTGTAGTTAGTCTGGAGCCAGGGCAGGAAAAGTCGGATGTCTGTGGGATTCAAAGGAAAACCTCTAAAAGCTTCTCCCACTTCAAAGGAAGGCCCAGGTATAAATATTGGACCCCAGACACCAACTCTTCAGTACACTTCTGGACCTGTGGAAACTCTGCCAGGAAGAAGGACTACTGTACTGCTGAAAGGACTGCCACTCTGCTGGACTGCTGACCTGAAGGACTGCTGCCTGCTGTGCTGCCTGCTGCCCTCTTGCCTGGGGGAGAATGAATGGACCTGCACCTGTTGAACCCATGACCCCAGAGTGACTCCAAGGGTTAGTTGGCTGGCCTCTTGACTAGAGCATCAAGGACAAAAGGTTTCAACAACGTTGAACCCAGCACTTGGTCTCTACCATCACTGAGTCCCACCCTGCCAAGTGGTACCAATCTAGGCCTGGACCCTTGGAAGTAAGAATGAAGGTGCTCTGCCAACCCGTCTGTGGATCCAGCAGAACCAAGTCCTCTCCTATGCTGCACGGCACAAATCCGAGCAGAACCGATGCATCACCTCTGCTGCAAGTGTTGTCTCAGAGTGAGGACTCCACATTGACCTCACAGCCGGATTTGGAACCGCTGGTTTGCAGAAATTTACTGATGCAGGCCCTCGCATTGCAAATCCATCATCAACAGCAGCTTCAACAACAACACAGAATCTCGCACCACAGCCTCACAGCTCTTCGGAACCAATGCATTACCTCGACTGCATGATGCATCCTTGACTCTGGGCTTTGCATCAGAAGTGCTCATCGACGGGATCTTTGACTGTTAGAAATGGGGTCTCTGGTTGGGAGTCAGTTTGTACTCTGTCCGAGCAGGGACCCTCACTCTAGTCAGGGCAATGGAGATACATATTTAACATAACCCCTGCTCACCCCCTTGGTAGCTTGGCACAAGCAGTCAGGCTTATCTCAAAGGCAATGTGTGAATTATTTGTACCAACACACACAGTAATACAATGAAACCACTACAAAATGGACACCACACCAGTTTAGAAAAATAGCAAATATTTATCTAAATCAAACAAGACCAGGGCGTCAAAAATCCAACATACACAAGTCAGGATATGAATTTTCAAAAGAATAAGGGGCATATTTATAAGCACCTAGAGCCACCTTGTGCCAGTATTAGCGTCCTTTTTTTACACTAATGTGGCCCAATGAGGCCAAAATCCTTGCACCATATTTACAAAGTGGCGCAATGCATGCATTGTTCCACTTTGTAACCCTTTGCGCTGCATTATGCCAGCACTAGGCATAATGTATGCAAAGGGGGCATCCCCCCAGAATGGGGCCGAAAAAATGGCGCAAGGAAATCTAGGAGATTTCCTTGCGTCATTTTTTACTACACTTTTAACGCCTGCTCAGAGAAGGCATTAAAAGGGGGGCTTCCATTATTTATAATGGGCCCCTATGTACTCTGCAGGAGTAGCACCAATATTTTGGCACTACTCCTGAAGAGTACATCAATAGTGTCAATAAAAATGACGCTATTGCCCCCTATCCTGTGCCATGGTGCGCCGTACCCTAGATACGGTGCACACATGGTGGCGTTTGGGGGACCCTAAGGGGTTCAAGGAAAGAGGTGCTGCAGCAGGTGCAGTGCCACTTTCCATAAATATGCCCCTAAGAGTCTTACTACATAGAAGACAATAGAAATGTTGTTGTTACACAAAATAGCTGGTTTCCGTCAAAAATAAAGCCGCACGGGCGAGCGCGCATCAAAAAAGTCACTGATGCTTCAATTCCTTACTCGCAAGTGAGGCCGTGTGTTGTTTCTTCTTTGGTCAAGTAGGCAATGCGTTGTTTCTCTCTCCTGCAAGAGAACGATGCGTTGATTTCTGGACAGGCACCTTGGATCCACGCAGGCTTGCGTCAATTTTTGACACTCAATGATGATGCGTGAGAAATCCGGCCAAACGGTGTTGGAAAACCGCACTACATTGGGTTTGCATCATTATCAGCAGCCACAAGTGGGTGTTGCGTCATTTCTCCAGCAGTGATGCATCGATCTCCTAGCCGACATGCAGGTGGAGCGACAATTTTGGCCCTGAAGCGGGTGGTGTGGCGTTTTTCAGCTGCGTTGCAGATGGTGCGTCAAACTTTTCCCCGCACGGTGTACTGTGCATGGATTTCAGTCCTTATTCTGGCAACTTCACCTCTTAAAGGCCCAGGGACTGGATGGGGCACCACTGTGCAGGGCAGGAGTCTCAGCAGAGAGTTCTGGTGCTGGCAGAGGAAGTGTTTGATGGCACTGAGACTTCAAAACAGGGGCCAAGCTCAGTCCAAGCCCTTGGAGATTCTTCACAAGCAGGAATATACCACAAAGTCCAGTCTTTGTCCTCTTTCAGGCAGAAGCAGCAACCCAGCAAAGCACAGTCACATACAAAGGGAAATACTCCTCCTCCAGCTCTTCAGCTCTTCTCCTTGGCAGAGGTTCCTCTTGAAGTAATCTGAAAATCTGGGATTTTGGGTCCACTACTTATACCCCTTCATGCCTTTGAAGCAGGCAAACTTCAAAGGAGAGTCTCTGTTGTTCACAAGATCCTGTCTTGCCGAGGCCTGGGCCCAGACACACACCAGGGGGTTGGAGACTGCACTGTGTAAGGGCAGGCACAGCCCATTCAGGTGTAAGTGACCACTCCTCCCTCCACTCTAGCCCATATGGCTGATCAGGATATGCAGGTTACACTCCAGCTCCGTTTGTGTCACTGTCTAGAGGGGATTCACAAACAGCCCAACAGTCAGTCTGACCCAGACAGGGAATACACAAGCAGGCAGAGTCACAGAATGGTTTAAGCAAGAAAATGCCCACTTTCTAAAAGCGGCATTTCCAAACTATCAATCTAAAAACCTATTTCACCAAAAGGTGTATTTTTAAATTGGGAGTTCAGAGACCCTAAACTCCACATATCTATCTGTTCTCAGAGGGAAAATACACTTTAAGGATATTTAATGACAGTCCCTATGTGTAAGGAAATAAGGAAATGCCTCCTTGGCATGGTTATTCCCTGACTTTTTGCCTTTTTTTGACGCCAGTTATGATTGAAAGTGTGATGGGACCCTGCTAACCAGGCCCCAGCGCCAGTGTTCTTTCCCTAAACTGTACCTTTGTTCCTACAATTGGCACAACCCTGGCACACAGATAAGTCCCTTGCAAATGGTACCCCTGGTACCAAGGGCCCTGATGTCAGGGAAGGTCTCTAAAGCTGCAGCATGTCTTATGCCACCCTGGGGACCCCTCACTCAACACATACACACTGCCTCACAGCTTCTGTGTGCTGGTGTGGAGAAAATGACTAAGTCAACATGGCACTCCCCTCAGAGTGCCATGCCCACCTCATACTGCCTGTGGCATAGGTAAGTCACCCCTCTAGCAGACCTTACAGCCCTAAGGCAGGGTGCACTATACCACAGGTGAGGGCATATGTGCATGAGCACTATGCCCCTACAGTGTCTAAGCAAAACCTTAGACATTGTAAGTGCAGGGTAGCCATAAAGAGTATATGGTCTGGGAGTCTGTCAAACACGAACTCCACAGTTCCATAATGGCTACACTGAAATCTGGGAAGTTTGGTATCAAACTTCTCAGCACAATAAATGCACACTGATGCCAGTGTGGGATTTATTGTAAAATGCACCCAGAGGGCATCTTAGAGATGCCCCTGAATACCAGTCTGACTCCTAGTCCTAGGCTGACCAGTTTCTGCCAGCCTGCCACAACCAGACGAGTTTATGGCCACATGGGGAGAGTGCTTTTGTCACTCTGTGGCCAGGAACAAAGCCTGTACTGGGTGGAGGTGCTTCTCACCTCTCCCTGTAGGATCTATAACACCTGGCAGTGAGATTCCTGCAACCTACACAAAGAAGAAGGAGTGCCGACCTGAAAGCCCTGCAGAGACGATGACTTGGCCCCAGCCCTACCAGCCTGTCTCCAGACTCAAAGAACCTACACAGCGACGCATCTGACAGGGACCAGCAACCTCTGAAGACTCAGAGGACTGCCGTGAACTGAACGACCAAGAAACTCCCAAGAACAGCGGCACTGTTCACCAACAGCAACATTTTTGCAACTTTAAAGAAATCACTCTTCTTGCCGGAAGCGTGAGACGTCACACTCTGCACCCGATGCCCCCGTCTCGAGCTCCAGAGAACCAACACTGCAGAGAGGACTCCCAGGCAACTGCGACCTCGTGAGTAACCTGAGACGACCCCCCCCCCCCGCATCCCCACAGCGACGCCTGCAGAGAGGATCCAGAGGCTCCCCCTGACCACGACTGCCTGGTAACAAGGAACCCGGCGCCTGGACCCAGCATTGAACCCGCAGCCCCCAGGACTGAGAGGAACCAAACTCCAGTGCAGGAGTGACCATCATGCGGCCCTCTGCCTAGCCCAGTTGGTGGATGGCCCGAGAAGCCCCTCTGTGCCCTGCCTGCATCGCCTAAGTGATCCCCGGGTCCCTCCATTGCTTTCAATAGCAAACCCAATGCCAACTTTGCACACTGCACCCGGCCGCCCCTGTGCCGCTGAGGGTGTGTTTTGTGTGCCTGTTTGTGTCCCCCCCAGTGCTCTACAAAACCCCCCTGGTCTGCTCCCTGAGGACGCGGTTACTTACATGCCAGCAGACTGGAACCGGACCACCCTTGTTCTCCATAGGAGCCTATGTGTTTTGGGCCCTTCCTTGACCTCTGCACCTGACCGGCCCTGTATTGCTGGTGTGGTGACTTTGGGGTTCCCTTGAACCCCCAACGGTGGGCTGCCTATGCCCAGGAGACTGAACTTGTAAGGGCTTTACTTACCTCAGAAATTTAACCATAATTACCTCCCCCAGGAACTGTTGATTTTTGCACAGTGACAACTTTTAAAATAGCTTATTGCCATTTTAACCTATACTGAGTGTACTACTGCTTTAAGTTCCCTACTTACCTATGTGGAGTACCTTGCATTTATGTATTTACTTAAAATCCTGAACCTTGTGGTTATAAAATAAATTAAGAACATATATTTTTCTATATAAAAACTATTGGCCTGGAGTTAAGTATATGAGTGTGTGTTCCTCATTTATTGCCTGTGTGTGTACAACAAACATTTAACACTTGCCTCTGATAAGCCTACTGCTCGACCACACTACCACAAAATAGAGCATTAGAATTATCTAATTTTGCCACTATCAACCTCTAAGGGGACCCCTTGGACTCTGTGCACACTATGTCTCACCTTGAGATAGTATATACAAAGTCAACTTCCTACACTATGTTAACCTATGAGAGAGATGGGCCTTGCAACAGTGAAAAACAAATTTGGCAGGATTTCACAGTTAGGACATGTAAAACACATCAGTGCATGTCCCACCTTTAACATACACTGCACGCTGCCCATGGGCTACACAGGGCCTACCTTATGGGTGCCTTACATGTATAAAAATGGAAGGTTTGGTCCTGGTAAGTGAGTACACTTGCCAGGTCGAATTACCAGGTTAAAACTACGCACACAGACACTTCAGTGGCTGGTTTGGGCCATGTTTACAGGGCTCTTCATGTGGGTGGCACAATCAGTGCTGCAGGTCCACTAGTAGCATTTGATTTACAGGCCCTAGGCACCTCTAATGCACTTTACTAGAGACCTACTAGTAAATCGAATATGTCAATCATGGAAAAGCTAAGTACACATACAATTTACACAGGGAGCACTTGCACTTTAGCACTGGTCAGCAGTGATAAAGTGCCCAGAGTACCAAAAAACGTAAAAACAGAGTCCAGCACCCAGTCAAAACATGGAAAGCAGAGGAAAAAAAGACAGGGGAGACCAAGTCAAGGATGCCAGGTCTAACACTGATGAAGACACAGGACCTTGCATCGCAGCTCCGCAGTTCCTCAGAACCAATTCATGACCTGGGCTGTGTGACACATCCTCCCCACGTGACCTCACAATGCTCTGCAAATAGGACTTAAGGTACTGTTGTTCAGCGAACTTAACTGGAACCCTGTAGCTGACTGGCACTCCATCTCGGTTGCCTGAAATTGTGACTTTGTCCTGGTCTAGCGCGACCAGATGTCCAGAGTTGGTGCCTTGTGATTTTTAGTGCTATTTTCACTAAAAGAATTTAAACTGCATATCACCAGTTCTACTGATTGTCCTGTTGTCATTTGTACTGTGTTTTATTTATTAAATTTTGCTCTGTTTTTCAAAATTGGTGTGGGATATTTAAGCCTAACTGTAGTGCCAAGCTCCCAGAGGGTTGAGCACATGTTAATTTGGGGAATCTGTTGTGCCTCACCCTGACAAGGATTGTGGTTGCTGTTGAGTAGGGTTTTGCTCCCTCTTCAATCGTAACCCAAATTCTCACATCATTCAAAGCAAGGTCTCCAACAGAAATGAAAGGGTATACCCTAGTACCATTAGGTCATGGAAAAAGACTCCACCAGGCAGGTCACAAGTTTTAAAAAATAATGGGGGAAATAAGTAGCATAAGCAGTTTGCAATAATGTTACACAGAATGACATCACAGAAAGTGGCGCCACAGCAAGTACACTTAGAAGCCATCAACACTCCTCACTTAAAAAGAAAGAGGTCTATTTTACAGCTAAAGCTGATGCAGATTTTGCTGAATATATGTGTGAATTTAAACACGTTTACAATGTGTGTATGCTTGCCTAAACCGGACAATGCATGTGTAAATATGTTTGTGAATGAAAAGAAGTTAATGTTTTAGACAATAACTGGCAAACATTTAAACATAATCCATATGTTTATAAACATAGAGGGGCTGATTAAGAGTTTAGAGTAGGGGGAACTCCATTGCAAACGGGTCCCTGCTCACTGTGCTGCAGGTTCCAAGCTATACCTCACTGACGAGGCCAAAAAAAGTTTGCATTTACTGGTGTTTTTTTAAGTGTGGGAAACTTTCCTGGCAATTTGGGATAAATTTTTCCCATGAGCAGCAGGGTCAGTATTGCTAGTATAAGGCAGACCTCTGTCTAAGGTAGCACAGTGGGTAAAAACAATGGGTTGGAATGCTTCACAGAGAGATTGCCAGTGCTTTATACTATTTGCACTAGAGCAAACAAAAAATGTATGTGTTTAATGCTTGACCTAATCTCAGCCATTGATAATTACTCAGGCCACATTCCTGTCCGAGATTATTTTGCCCACTACGCCACCTCAGATTAGACCCAGCCAAATGCAAATTGCTCTTGATCTTGTTCCAAAAGGAGTGGTGCAGCCCAAACTGCAAAGCAAGTGTTGATACTCTAACTAAAATAATTAAGAGGGGTTTTTAACCAATTTTTATTGTTTTTCAGCAGTTTATGTAGTGCAAAGGCTGGACATCCTAGAATTACATGCAAAATTTCCTCTATCTATGCATAGAATTCCAAGGGGTTTCATGACACTATTTCACAGCGTGGCAAAGCAGGAGATATTGGTTTGTAACATTACAATCAACTACCAATGTTCAAAAACATCCAAACTAGCAGGTCAGATCGTACAAAAGTATATAATAACTTTATAGGTTGTAGCTGCAGTATATTTGGCACCAGCTGGGAAGGGGTAGATGTATAGTAGCAGGGACAAGTAGGTGGGTGGGTGGAGTCACGCATCCCTGATAGGGAGAGACAACTATTGAGTAAGGGGATGCTCTGAGCAGCCGTCAAATACTCCTAAATGCAACTGGGCTACCACTGAGGGAGTGAGGATGAGGAGAAAAAGGGCACTCCTGCGTGGGAAGAAAACAAGAGCCTAATCTCCCTCTGAGAGGACTTGCAGTTCGTGCAGGAGTGTGTCCCATTCCAGCACTATAGGGATCTTGCACAACCCTCTGACCTCCTCCCTCCAAGTGTCACTGACTTGGCCTTGCCCCATTTCACTGTAGCTGTAGTCTAGTGCATTATGTCTGGGAGGTGGATATCCTTCAATTTCATAGCAATGGTTCTCCTAACTATAAGTAAGGCTCAATCTAAGAATCTATTAGTGGCAGGCCTCGACTTAGTGTGTTCAAATAATCCCAGAAGACCAATTTCTATGTGGAACAAATTCTCCTTTTCTGTGATAGTTGTCACCATGTCCATGTCTGCTGTCCATAATGTTTGTGCTGCTGGACATGCCCAAAACATGTGTGCCATAATAACAGGCCGGGCGTTGCATCGTGGGCAGTTGGACGGGCTGCCATACGTTCTGTGCAGGTGTGAGGTGTGCCCTGTGCAATATATTATGCTGTTTATATTAGAATTTAACATTTCGTTAGACTTTCGGTCCCATTCCTTCTGTGTTAAGGCAGGCCGGCATCACCCCCTCAGAGCTGCCTAGTGGGTTGCAGGGTATCATGTGGTGTTTTTGGCAGAACGCGTGTAAACCATGTAACCAAGTGTTTACCACTACCCATTACATGAAGTGCTAGAGAATGTGTATCAGGTTCTGTGTCTACAGTCTGCCAGTTCCTCTGTAGTTGAGCTAGAAGAGCACAGTATGCTAAGAAATGACCCAGTGGTAAATTATGATTGGTTCTAAGTTGTTCAAACGTATTAGAACAGTATCTTGAAATAGTGTGCCCAATGTGTCCACACCCTATGTCTCCCAGAGTTCCATCCCCTAAGTCTCAAGGAACTCTCTAGAGGGGCATATCGAGCTGAGTCAGATCTCAGGTGAGTATGGGTTCAGTGTTGGGGCAACTCAAACACTCTATTGTAGTTGTGGTATGCAGAAGGTGATTGGGTTGTGGAGGTAGCTTGCCTGTGGAAAGTAAAATTTCATGTACCAAGGGAAAGGCGCGGTTAGGCCTAATTTCACCAAATGTCGACCCGCTAGTCATCCGGATCGCCATTGCTGCTGAGCTGCTAGATAATAGTGCTCGAAGTTAGGAGCACCTAGTCCACCCCTGTTGAATGGTAATTGGAGTTTGCAAAAGGCAACACGCCGTCATCCCTTATTCAATGTAAAAGTTCCCAGCATGCTGTGCAGTGAGTGGAAGGTGGAACTTGGTACATGTATCAGTAAGTTTTGGAAATAATACAGAAGTCGAGGGAGCATCACCATTTTGGATAGCGCCACTTGTACCATGAGTGGGAGGATGCTCCAGCGTGCCAACTGTGGCCTCAATTAGGCTACTGCTCTAGTGAGGTTGCCATTGATCAAGTCACGAGGGTCACTGTATATACTAATACCGAGGTAGTGGAATTTGTGTTGTTCCCTCTTCACCACCTGGGAGCCTACCAGGAGGGGGTGCCTTGGGCAGCCTGGATAGATGTGAAACAGACATGTCTTCGCCCAACTCACGCTAAATCCAGAGACTGCGTTAAAATCAGACAAGGTCGTTGCTATACTGCCTAGACCTTGTGGGATGTCACGTATATATATGACTATCTCCTCAGCGTTTAGAGAAACTGTGTGCACTTCATCGCCCAGGCAGGTGCCCCAAGTCTCGCCTTCACGTCTCAAGCACTAGGCTGAAGGCTCCATTGCTAGTGCAAAGAGAAGTGGCCATAGGAGGTACCCCTGTCTTGTGCCCCATCTTATTCGGATTGGGGCAGAGATGAGGTGACTAACAGAAATGCCGACCGTCTGAACTGTGTAAAGTAAGCGAATGAGACGCACTAACCGTTCCATTAGCCCAAAGTGGGAGAGCACTATAAACATGTAGCCCTAGTCTACTGTGTTAAGTGCTCGCTCCATAATTAAGAGGGTTGATGCAGTGGATCAGGATTATCTGAATCTTCACAAGACTGAGTCCAAGCCAGTCAAATAAACTTATATGAGATGGAGTTCCAAGTTAAACCTTATAGGTGTCTTGAAAATAAAGATCATTGCAAAAGTCAAAAAGTGATTAGTTAATTAATAGCAAACAATATCTCAAAAGTAAATCAAAATCACATAAGTGAAGTTATCAACCTTAAATAGAAAGCAAGCAGAGAGAACTAAATATAGTTCAGTGAAATGACCTACAGAGTATGTCTCCAAAGGAAACATTAAGTATAAAACAAATGGCAGACTAGAATAGTGTCTGCACAGTTAGAAACGCGAAAAAAGTTTGGCATATATCCCTAAAATATCATCTTTTATACAGTTTTTGAGAGAAAGGTCTCACAATTCAGTAGTGAGAAGTGACATAATAGGGTTGAACTACCAATGTATCATTCTAGTAAGATAATGCATAGTCTAATACATAATAAGTGGGCTATGCATAGCAAATGAAGGGCATGACGTGATGTTTATGTAATACGGAAATACAATAGATAGTTCAACTAAAGAATGGTCCCTAGAAGCCTAGGAAAGGCCCCAGCATATGACCTTGAAAGATACAAAGACAGGAACATCCAGGACATGATGTCCTGAATAGAAACACAAATCAGTAGTATTTATTCATACAGACTCCATGGATTAGACTTCTTTTTCGCTGACTTTCTGAAAAGAAAACATGTACATGTGGAAAAGCTTGTTCGCAAAGAGTGCACATTTCTTTCAGCAAATATGAATAGATGTCACTTCATGCTGGCTGTGGCCTAGTCATGATAACTTACAGTTATCTAAACTAGGCCCCATTTTTCTAATTAGTGAAAACACTCAAACACCAGGTCTTTTCTGAACAGAACACAAGCAACCCAAGAAGGGTTTCTTCACATATGAGCTTCTTCCATCAGGTGCAGCTTGGTTGCAGTGGCACAGTGAGTAGGGGGGTCAGGTCTGGGCATTTACATGGCATTTAGGGCATCACACTGCAGAAAACAAAACATTGAAGGAAGTAATGCTTGAATTAATCTCAGCCACTGTTAATTACATGGGCCACATCCCAGTCCATCATTATTTTGCTGTCTTTGTCACCTCAGTTTATAACCAGCCATATGCAGATCCTTAGTCCTGCTCCAATAGCAACAGCCGAGCCAAAACTATCAAGCCTGGTCCTGTCCGAACTAGAACACAAGCAACCCAAGACAGTTTTGCCCTATTTGCGCCTCTTTGTCGTGTGTAGGTTGTTTCCAATGGCATGGTGAGCGCAGGACCTACATCTGTGCATACCCATTGCATTTAGAGTATCACACTGTAAACAAAAAAGTGATGAGTGCATTGCTTGACTTAATCTTAGCCACTGATAAGTACTCAGGGGAAATCCCAGTTCATCCTTAAATCGCCAAAGGAATGTCGGATGTGGGTCTCATGCACAGTGTGCCACTGGTACCAACCTGTACCTGACTAAACTAAGCCAAAATTAGTCTTGAGTCTTTGATTTCTTGTATTCTGGTTCAGAGAGGACCTTGCTTAGCAGTAGTTCAGGCAGGATTGTTCTTATTATAGAAGGACTAAGGCTAATTTGTTTATGAATGGACCTAAACTGATGTGGCGTAGTCGGCAAAAAAACAATGGGTTGGAATGCTACCACGACTGATTGCCAGTGGTTAGACTATTTGGATGCATTTCTCCCATCACCTTTTGTGTGTTCATTCAGGAAACTAATCTGATCCTGTTTGATCTACCAGTGGAACTGCATGAAATGACATTATTATCTTGGCAGAGATTCCGGAGGCTCTCTCACTGAATTATAGTCTCATGGGTAACTGTTTACAGAGGACTGGATTCTGTCAACAGATGCTAGCCTCGATTACATCTGATTTTTAAGAGTTTTCACCTGCCATCAATATTGTCCTTTTTCGATCTTCAACTCAGGAGCTCAGTCGTGAATCCTACTGTGTTCAGCCCTATGAAAGCTTAATATCTTTATTTCACTTGCAGGTTATCCAGTCATTCTGCTAAAACATTTAAAACTTAGGAGAATATACCCTATCCATTGACGAATGGCCCTCTTTGCCTCCAGTAAATGAAGCTAATTCTAAACAGAGCTATCATCCAGCAAGCAGGATCCTAAAAAAGAACATGGAAGTTGTCCTAAACAACTTTCCCCTCTTGCTGCTCCCCATTTCGACAGCATGCTTCCGTTTCTGTTTCCTAGCCTGCTCATAGCAGTGATAGTGTTGGTTGCATCACATATAAATTACACAAGAAGACAATCTGAATCTATGAGTCTGCCTACTAAGACAAGAAATGCAGTATTTGAGTGCTGAGTTGCACTTGTTATTGTTTCTTATCGTTAGGGGGCACATTTCACCAGTTGTGTAATCCTAAACGTTCCACAGGTAGAGATACTAGTTAGCATGGGCCAACAAGAATTGCGTTTGCAGAGCCAATGGTGAAAGGTATTTTGCTTTTCCAGGTGCAGAAATATCCTGCCCATCAACACAGGAAATATGGTGCTATTTGGGAGCATTTCACAATTGGAACACTAACTTATGCCCTTTTTAGGGCAGAAGATGTCATGTAATGTCATTTCATTATCGAGGCGCAGGAGCAGGTGTGTGGGCAAGTGGTCCCCACAGAGTAATTCGAAGAGCCAGGACTTCAGTCACTTGAGGAACTCAAGAAGACCGGAGGATGCTCTGATGTAGTCAGATCGCTTCATGCTTTGGGTGCGAAGATGAGTACAGATGTGTGTTCAAATTGGGTGTGAAAAAAAAATTGTTGTGAATGATTTTTAAGTATTTGTTGAGGTGCTTACATTACTCCCAATTACTACCAATCCCTGTAATCTGAATACCACAGTTCCTACCCCTAACCTTACTCAAATGAATTCCTGCAATCCACCTCTTTTGTGGGATGTTCAGTGGTAGTAAGTTCCATCTGTCGCCATACGTCTCACAGATTCTGATTCAGTAAATCAGGACATATCGTCGGTACCAGTAGGTAGCACTGTTTGTTCTCCTACGTCAATTTTAGGTCCCCAAAAACTGTGACTCGGAACAGAAAATAGGAATATCCGTGCATACAATTTCAGAAAAAGCATAGTTTTAAGAAGGCAATGCTTTGAAATAAAGGTGGCTTACATATTTGGTTGTAAAAAAAGGGAACTGATTGGGGACAACGAGGAACAGTGTCTTTGGTCTGTTTGTGGCATTTTATAGAAGTTAATATTCTTGCATTCAATGGCCAGAAAGAGACAAAATATTTCAAGTTCCATAAAATATTAAAGTTTTATCGTCCAAAACTTACATTGAAATGCCCTTATTTAATTACAGTTCGCCAAAAAGAACACGCTCTGACACTGACTGAGCTTCTGACCGATGGTGACACACCAGATATGGTGAATGGGTCTCAACAACCCTTACAGCGTGAAGCAAATTCCTGTGCTGATTTTTTTTGTCCAATCCTTCTAAATATTTTTATAACTGTTCTGGGACTTTACATAACGCTCTAAACAACCAAATAGTGTAAATTGTCTTGAAAACGAATGGGACCTTTCATCAACGTGTGCAATTTTAAAGCCTCACAAGCAACAATTGACCACGCAAACAGTCGGACAGGCCTCCGCGACACTATTTAAACATTTACTTTAAACAGTTTAATTGTAAATGTAAAGAGAGAAGTGTGCGTGACTCCTTCCGGGTACAGGTGGGCTTATGACCTCAGGCCTTGTGGGAACGGTCCACTGCGCCTAGTTTAATGGAAAAATAAGGTTGTTTGGAGTTTAAGAGGCCTCATTATTCTATATTTTGGGTACTCTAAAAGTTTAAAGTTCTTCGGGAATCTCTATTCTCTCATTCGTATGTTAAACCGTCTCAAGTGCCTCTGTTGTGGGGGCAGATGTTGAGCCATTGAGGCTTGACAAAGCCAGAGCTCCCATGTTTAAGAATGAAGGCAGCCCCCCTTTGTCCGCCCTCTGCACCACCGCCGCCCCCGCCCCCCACTACACACACAACAGAGACTCAATGGAGGCTCCCCTTACAATGAGGCCATAAATCTACTCTCCCACTCGAGAGCTCCTTTCAGTGCTGCGGGCTGACACAATCCGATGTTAATAAGTGCTTCTCCGACTCTTCAGCAATTCGGATCAAATGCACAAGCCCGAGAGAGGCCATTGTCTGCCAAACCAAACTAAAGAGCTTTAAACAAGTAGCCGAGAAGTCCATAGAAATTCTCCAGCGCCCCAGTCTGGGGCAGGCCCTGCTTCAAAGGGTCAGGCGCGTGCCCCGGTCGTAACGCTGCACTTCTGGGTGTTTATGTATCACTATCTGGTAGGTTTTGCAGACAAGCCCTCGGGCCACCGGCGTCCTTATCATCACTTTTGTTGGAAGCCTCACCTCAGGGCACGAAATTGCCGCTGTCCTCGTGCACTGCTGTGCGGGACACTGCCACGCTGGTCCTGAATGAGCAGAGGGCGGTTCTGCGATTCTCCTCGCTGCAGGTGACTCTGCCGGTCCAGCGTCCTGCGAGAGCAGCTTCCCAAGCTCCGAGCCCGCCCCCATACACCCCCAGAGCCTGGCGCACCTCTTTCACCGACATTACGCCCCTCTGAGCTGCAGCAGGTGTCGAAATAAAACCTGCTAAAAAGTGTTGCGCATGTCTTCGTGTAACTGTGTGTGTCAGTGTGCTCTGTTACGTGTCTGACTATGTTCTGTCCGTTCGCCGCTGGGTACAGGTGGAAGTAGAACATACAGACACGAACATCGCCCTTTATGTTTCCAAGCATGTATGTTTATATATATACATTCTCTGACTAAATGCTTGTAATGTTTCTGTGGATAAATATGTGTGGCACATATATCAGTGTACACCTTTTTTTTTATTTTTTTTTATAAATATATATATAGTTGCTGTTTCCCATAAAAATACAAAAACCTTTTCCAATTAAATATTGAAACATATGTGCCCAAAACACAAAGTATTTCACATACATAAATGCAATTTCCATGAGATAAGTGTTCTATAGATGTGATTGCGATATAATAAGCAACAAATGGCTGAAATTCCTGGATTTCCGCCGGCACATTCAATTTACTCCTCTGGAAACTACCAGTTTTGCAGATTCAGCCAGGGGCTGAAAAGAGGGTTTTATTATAAGGCTGTGCGCAAAAGTGTGGGTGAACCCAGTAGGTTCGTCTAGGTATTCATAGACAGTTTACAGATATTTCCCACCATGAACATGCATTCCTGTGAAAAGCAGAAGTTGGTCCCTTCCAGGATGTGTGTAGATGAAGAGGTATGTCTACTAAGAAAAATGTTTTCCCTGTGGAGGAAAAAAATATCCACTTGAATAAAATAGTTTTTTTGTTCTTTTCACTCGTGTAGAGTCCTGTGGAACTTACACTATGTTCAATATCCATGTTAGCGTGAATCGAGGGCTGGGATAATGCCGGAAAATCTACGATTTTTTAAAATAGATTTCAATACGCACGCCTATAGGTTGTAATGAATGACCCAAGATATATACACTTGCACAAACCATATATAATATATGCATTTCTGCTACAAGGATACACAAATACATAGGCTCTCAAATATGCGGCCCATTAGATTTCAGTATGTGCGGTAACTCTTACTACTGCGCATATCATAATTATGAGCTTTGCGGTAATACCACACCTGTACAGTTCTCCTTTTATAACTGTGTGTGGAATTTACTGCTAGTGGGGGGCTTAATTAAGGTAACATGCCGTATTCCGTGCTTATTTACAAAATGTCTTAATTGACAATAATTAACAAGCCCAAAACATTCGGAAGACCTCCTTGTTGGATTTTATTGGATGCAATAATTATCGCATCCAGTAGCAGGCAACCCATGAATAATCTGAACGAGAAGATTAGCTCCCCAAATAATATCCTTTGAATTGTAAATATGCTCATCTAAAGTAGTTCCTCTTAATTTAATGTACACCAATGATTCTACTTTTAAGTTCCAGGAAACAAGTTCCCCAGTGTTCCCTCAGTATACCGACCTGGGCCTGTGGATTTCAATGTATCAAATGAAATCTCCTTTTCTCAACGTCAGCATTTCCTTCCTCTCCGTAGCCCAGCAGTTTCCGAGTTATCTCTTATTTAAGGAATCAAAATTCACATCGAATGCGTAGTCTCGTGTGCGTGTCTCATGATGGAGAACACGTATAGGCTCTCACTAAAGGTGCAGTGGCGAAATAGAAGTTATTTGTCATAGAAGGCACATCAGCAGGAAGAGAAAGGGTTAAAGGAAGTCATTGCTTTGCCACGACCTGTATTTTCCAAGTCACACAGCAGCATCCCTAAAGCGACGGTGTTTATATCAGAGGGCTCTTTCAGTCACGGCTACCCTATAATTGGTGTTGGGTGGGGGAACCATGGAATTGCTAATTTGCCTGCACACGTTGGTGTGTGACAGTGCGCTGTGGTCAGACTGGAGCGTGAAACTGTTTCTTTTCTCTGATGAAAAAATAACCCCTCCCTATTAGAATTACCGGAACCCACGCTGGGACCATAACATTTCAGTTTTCAAGGCACTTGTCATCTAATGTTCCACTAGTTAGACTTCAGAATGGACTCTCGAGACCGACTGCGGCTCCCAACAAAGCAGGCCCGAGGAACACTTGTAGCAATTATTCGCTACATATTACCACAAAATATGCCCCCAGGGCGTGACACAAATTTGCAAGTGATTGGCGAGAGGGCTGCACTTACATTTTATGGCTGCTAATGTGAAGAGTTCTTGTTTAGTGCTCTCATCACTTTTACCATCACATATGGTTCTGGGCCTGTAGTTACAAGATTACTTCCTGTAGGCGATCGGCCATAGGGGTAATGCTTCCTGCAATATCAACCGATATACTCTATATTGTTGTGGTTCCACGGATATTATACGATTACTATATTTCTAAACTGTTATATGTAGTTGCTTTGTGAATTAGATAAACACGAGCTAACAACATTATGTTTCACTCATGAGCGTAGCTATCAATGGTGCAGCAGGTGCAGTGGCACCAGCACCCAGTGGCCCTCTGAACCGTTATTATCGGTGCATTTTACTATTTAGTCAGCGGGCCGAGGGGTCAGTTTCCTTTCTTGTAGTTCAGCCCATGACACTCTTACTAAGCCACTTGTTTAATTGATGCTCCTCATATGACATATTGGGTAAACAGGACAGGGTATTTAAACAGATTTATTAACCCCTTAGCTGCTGGGCCTTTTCCCCCCCAGTGCTGAGCCCTTTTTTGGCTATTTGGGGTAGTTCGCGCTTAGGGCTTCATAACTTTTTGTCCACATAAGCTAACCACGCCAAATTTGCGACCTTTTTTTCCAACATCCTAGGGATTCTAATGGTACCCAGAGTTGGTGGTTTCCCCTGGAGGAGACCAAGAAAATAGCCAAAATACAGTGAAAATTTAGTTTTTTCCAAAAAAATGGGAAAAAAGGGCCGCCGAAGAAGGCTTGTGGTTTTTTCCCTGAAAATGCCATCAACAAAGGGTTTCTGGTGCTGAAATCACTATCTTCCCACCTTTCAGGAACGGGCAGACTTGAATCAGAAAACCAAATTTTCCAACACAAATTTGGCATTTTACTGGGACATACCCCATTTTTACTATTTTTGGTGCTTTCAACCTCCTTCCAGTTAGTGACAGGAATGGGTGTGAAACCAATGCTGGATCCCGGAAAGCTAAACATTTCTGAAAATTAGACAAAATTCTGAATTCAGCAAGGGGTCATTTGTGTAGATCCTACAAGGTTTTCCTACAGAAAATAACAGCTGAAATAAAAAAATATTGAAATTGAGCTGAAAACAACAGCCATTTTTCTTTATGTTTTACTCTGTAACTTTTTCCTGCGATGTCAGATTTCTGAAAGCAATATACCGTTTTGTCTGCTGGACTCTTCTGGTTGCGGGGATATAAAGGGCTTATAGGTTCATCAAGAACCCTAGGTACCCAGAGCCAATAAATGAGGTGCACCGTGCAGTTGGTTTTCATTCTATACTGGGTATACAGCAATTCATTTGCTGAAATATGAGGAGTGAAAAAGAGGTATCAAGAAAACCTTTGCATTTCCAAAATGGGATCAAGATAAGGTTTTGAGGAGCAGTGGTTATTTGCACATCTTTGAATTCCGAGGTGCCCATACTAGCATGTGAATTGCAGGGCATTTCTCAAATAGACGTCTTTTTTACACACTCTCTTATATTTGGAAGGAAAAAATGTAGAGAAAGATAAGGGGCAATAACACTTGTTTTACTATTCTATGTTCCCCCAAGTCTCCCGATAAAAATGATACCTCACTTGTGTGGGTAGGCCTAGCGCCCGCGACAGGAAATGCCCCAAAACACAACGTGGACACATCCCATTTTTTCACAAAATACAGAGCTGTTTTTTTGCAAAGTGCCTACCTGTAGATTATGGCCTCTAGCTCAGCCGGCACATAGGGAAACCTACCAAACCTGTACATTTTTGAAAACTAGAGACCTAGGGGAATCCAAGATGGGGTGACTCGCGGGGCTCTGACCAGGTTCTGCTACCCAGAATCCTTTGCAAACCGCAAAAAGTGGCTAAAAAAACAAGTTTTCCTCACATTTCGGTGACAGAAAGTTCTGGAATCTGAGAGGAGCCTCAAATTTCCTTCCACCCAGCGTCCCCCCAAGTCTCCCGATAAAAATGATACCTCACTTGTGTGGGTAGGCCTAGCGCCCGCGACAGGAAATGCCCCAAAACACAACGTGGACACATCACAGAAAACAGAGCTGTTTTTTGCAAAGTGCCTACCTGTAGATTTTGGCCTCTAGCTCAGCTGGCACCTAGGGAAACCTACCAAACCTGTACATTTTTGAAAACTAGAGACCTAGGGGAATCCAAGATGGGGTGACTCGCGGGGCTCTGACCAGGTTCTGTTACCCAGAATCCTTTGCAAACCTCAAAAAGTGGCTAAAAAAACAAGTTTTCCTCACATTTCAGTGACAGAAAGTTCTGGAATCTGAGAGGAGCCTCAAATTTCCTTCCACCCAGCGTCCCCCCAAGTCTCCCGATAAAAATGATACCTCACTTGTGTGGGTAGGCCTAGCGCCCGCGACAGGAAATGCCCCAAAACACAACGTGGACACATCACAGAAAACAGAGCTGTTTTTTGCAAAGTGCCTACCTGTAGATTTTGGCCTCTAGCTCAGCCGGCACCTAGGGAAACCTACCAAACCTGTACATTTTTGAAAACTAGAGACCTAGGGGAATCCAAGATGGGGTGACTCGCGGGGCTCTGACCAGGTTCTGTTACCCAGAATCCTTTGCAAACCTCAAAAAGTGGCTAAAAAAACAAGTTTTCCTCACATTTCGGTGACAGAAAGTTCTGGAATCTGAGAGGAGCCTCAAATTTCCTTCCACCCAGCGTCCCCCCAAGTCTCCCGATAAAAATGATACCTCACTTGTGTGGGTAGGCCTAGCGCCCGCGACAGGAAATGCCCCAAAACACAACGTGGACACATCACAGAAAACAGAGCTGTTTTTTGCAAAGTGCCTACCTGTAGATTTTGGCCTCTAGCTCAGCCGGCACCTAGGGAAACCTACTAAACCTGTACATTTTTGAAAACTAGAGACCTAGGGGAATCCAAGATGAGGTGACTCGCGGGGCTCTGACCAGGTTCTGTTACCCAGAATCCTTTGCAAACCTCAAAAAGTGGCTAAAAAAACAAGTTTTCCTCACATTTCGGTGACAGAAAGTTCTGGAATCGGAGAGGAGCCTCAAATTTCCTTCCACCCAGCATCCCCCCAAGTCTCCCGATAAAAATGATACCTCACTTGTGTGGGTAGGCCTAGCGCCCGCGACAGGAAATGCCCCAAAACACAACGTGGACACATCACAGAAAACAGAGCTGTTTTTTGCAAAGTGCCTACCTGTAGATTTTGGCCTCTAGCTCAGCCGGCACCTAGGGAAACCTACCAAACCTGTACATTTTTGAAAACTAGAGACCTAGGGGAATCCAAGGAGGGGTGACTTGCGGGGCTCGGACCAGGTTCTGTTACCCAGAATCCTTTGCAAACCTCAAAAAGTGGCTAAAAAAACAAGTTTTCCTCACATTTCGGTGACAGAAAGTTCTGGAATCTGAGAGGAGCCACAAATTTCCTTCCACCCAGCGTTCCCCCAAGCCTCCCGATAAAAATTATACCTCACTTGTGTGGTTAGGCCTGGTGCCTGCGACAGGAATAGATCACACAACGGTCAATGTTGGTCCTTACGTGAGGCAGCTGTTGACCCTGGGGTGATCCATTCCTGACACAGACACTAGGTGTAGGCACTCAAGTGGGGTAGTGTTTTTATCAGGACAGGTGAGGAGTCACTGGGTGGTAGGAATATTGTGGATCCCAGCATATTCCTGTAGTTTGTGTGACAGAAATGCGAGAAAAATTGAGTTTTTTTTCAACATTTCAGCTTTGCAGGGTATTCTGGGTAAGAAAACTTTGGGGAAGCCACACAAGTCACACCTCTGTGGACTCCCCCGAATGTCTAGTTTCCAGAAATGTTTGGGTTTAGTGTGTTTCTCTATATGGCCGCCGAATCCAGGACTAAAAACACAGGTGCCTGCCTTACAAAACCAGTTTGTTTTGCCATGGATAATTTTGATGTCTCCACAATATGATTTGGGTGGTGGAATTTGGGGCTGAACTAAATTGGGGAGCTCCCAAGAGAGCACTCTCTCTCTGCTTGCCGCCGCATTCACCTGCTCTCTGGGTTGGCCTAACCCACTATTACCCAGTTGCACAAACAGCTTGCGAAGGGACAGCAGGACTGTCCTCATCACCTCCCTCATAATGTACTGGAAGAGGAGTTATCGAATGGGACTCCTCTGACTGAAAAATCACTCCCAGAGTCTGCGCCATTGTCCTATCCCTCAGATGCTGTCTCAGTATCTGATGTCTCAGTCTCTGATCCTATGTCAGAGCGGTCCTCTATAACCCGAGTGTAGGCAGCAGTCATCCATCAAGATGCCATCTCTGCTATTGGCTAAACTGTTGCTCTAAAACACTAGCCTACGTAGACAGTCACAAAATCGATGGTGTGTGAGATACGTGCAACAGTAGAGGCCACCTTACCTGCGCTTCTTCCCTCAATCAGCACGTACTTTCAAGACACTCAAAAAACACCTTGTCACATACCATTCGTCACAGTCTTTAGCACCTCCTGCGCCCAGTCCAACAATCATTATTGGTGCTCCCACTCCCTCCTCCTCGGATTCCCTCATTACCACCCAGCAAAAGTGCCCTTCATCTCTCCATAGACTTTGCTAATGTACTCAGCTATTTACATAAAATACAGATTTGCTCTTTGCAGTAGGCATATAAACCTTCTGCGCTTCTTTATGGCACTAAAACTGCCACTAGACAAGTCGGACCCTTTTCCCCCAGGGAAACCACACACATATTGACAAAAGTGATATATATATGACAGCCAATCACCTGAAACTCAACTCAAGCAAAACCGAAATAATCCTCTTTGGCCCACACAAAAACACCTGGGACCCCTCATGGTGGCCCACCACGCTAGGCCCTGCACCCACCCCCGCCAACCACGCACGCAACCTCAGCATCATCCTAGACTCCTCCCTCTCGATGACCCAACAAATCAACGCTCTCACCTCCTCATGCTTCAACACACTCCGTATACTGAAAAACATTCAAATGGATCCCCACAGAGACCAGAAAAACTGTCACTCATGCACACATCAGCAGCAGGCTTGATTACGGAAACGCCCTCTACGCCGGCACCACTCTAAAACTCAAGCGCAAACTACACGCATCTAGAACTCAGCAGCACGACTCATCCTCGACCTCCGCCGACATGAACACATCTCTCCACACCTCAAATCCCTCCACTGGCTCCCCATTGACAAAAGGATCACCTTCAAGATCCTCATCCTCGCACACAAATCACTCCACAACACAGGCCCTGCCTACCTCAACGAGAGTCACCTTCCACACCCCCACACGAAACGTCCGCTCAGCTGACCTCTCTCTCGCCTCTGTCCCCCGCATCAAACACACCACCACCGGGGGCAGATCCTTCTCCTACCTTGCACCCAAAACCTGGAACGCCCTCACAACCCACCTTCGCAAGACCCAAAACCTACTTCTTTTCAGGAAGGGCCTCAAAACCTGGCTTTTCGAACAGTGAACCTCCCAGCCCCTTTCCCTCCCCCCGCCCCCTCCCAAGCGCCTTGAGACCCTCACAGGTGAGTAGCACACTTTATAAATCTCTTTGGTATATATAGATCTACCTCTATATATATATATATATCTATGTACATAGATATATCTATAGATATATCCATGTACATAGATATATCTATCTACATAGATATATAAATATAGATCTATATATAGATCTATTTTTTTTAGTTGTTGTATGGTTTCCTTGGGGGCCAAAATGGCCCCCAGGGAAACCCTACAACATCTAAAAAAAAAATTGCCCCCACAGGGGGTCACCCTGCCCACGGGCGACCCCCTGTCATTTTTTTATTTTTTTATTTTTATTTTTTTTTAAAAAAAACAATCCCCTGGGGGGGGGGCGCGATCGCGCCCCCCCCCCCCCCCTCCAGGGGGCACCTACCTTTTTTTTTTATTATTAATTATGCCCCCGGGGGGGGGGCGGCCCGTTTTCCAAGGGGGCCGCCCCCCCAAAGTGAAATCCCTGGCGTCTAGTGGTGTTTCCTGGCCCCCGATCGCAGCTGTGCTGCGATCGGGGGCCAGGAAACACTTTGAGAAGGCCTCGTAAGAAAGGGGAGAGTCTCCCCTTTCTTACGAGGCCTTCTCAAAGTGTTTCCTGGCCCCCCGATCGCAGCTGTGCTGCGACCGGGGGCCAGGAAACACTTTCAGGAAGGCCTCGTAAGAAAGGGGAGTGTCTCCTAAGCGGTTAATAACTTTGCGCGCAAGTGGTGGCTGAAAATTCAACATTGACTGACATGCAAAATTGAAAGGGAAGCCAGCGACAAAATCATCAAGCCAAATGAAGTCTAAAGCATTATTTTCAAACTGTTCTAAATCGTTACGACAAACATGTTTAATATTCAATTCAAATGCGTTGAGAGTGTCACCATATAAAACTCATATAGTCCATCTTGTAGAGAAGAAGATGTGGTCTTAAAGTCAGATCAGGGGTGTCCAGCATTAGACTCAAACTAGTTTTTCATCGGGATAGAGAGCAAGACGGAAAAAGGCAGAAAAGACAGAAATAGTGACGAAGTAAATATGGAAAAACAATAACAAAGGTGAAATGCAGGTGCGAAAAAGAAGCAACAAGAACTAAAAGAGGGACTGCGGGTGGTAAAAAATAGAGGTAAGATGTGGATTCAAGATTAGGCAACCTTTGCTATTTAGCATCTCTGACATTGGACTGGGTGGATATCAGCTCCGGAAAAACAATTTGACTCCTGCCCTTTTTTCATTGATTTGTGATAGATTTAGCATTCGATCGACTCAATGTCTAAATTTCAGAATTTCCATATAAAATAACTTTACAGCAACATGCTTTGGTTGGATGTGATTTCACAGAAATGTAATTTAATGGAATCCCATTACCGAGAAACAATTTCACCAAAACTGTTTAGTGGAAAATGCGCTTGCGCTTCTGCCCCCGCTGTGCCCCTCTGATTGCTGTACCCCGATTGTAACTTGTGCCATAATTGTATTTTGTACCTGTTGTTAAACTTTTTTCCTTACTGTTTTGTGCCTTTTTCCCTGTTTTTTTCGCCCGTTGGGCGCACCCCCTTGCAGATCTCCCCTTGCCGCTGCCTCCCTGCGGCCCCGCCCCCCTCGTGCCCCCATTCGCCGCTCCCTCCCGCCTCCCGCCACCCAGCTGCTCCTCCCTCCCCCCTCCCTTCTTAATGGCTGGCGCTGCGCGTCGCGAGTGAGCGACCTCTGACCTGCCTTAGGTCTAGAGCTCGCCCCCCACGGCCGCAGCACCACCCTGCTGTCTCCTGCCCCTGACCCCCGCCCATGCTGCTGTTAGCGTGTTCGAGGCCCTCCTCCACCCGCAGGCATTCTCCTGCGCCTCATCCCTGGTGTCTAGTGGGCTCTTGTAAGCTTCACCTGACCCGTGTGCCGCTTTTCGCCGTCCTGCAAGTTGTTTTTCTAATTTTCAGCGCCTTGCCCCCTTGCGCGTCTGCCCCCGTTGTGCCCCTTCTGATTGTGCCGCTTTTCGCCGTCCTGTAAGTGTTTTTTTCCAAATTTCAGCGCCTTGCCTCCTTGCGCTTCTGCCCCCGCTGTGCCCCTCTGATTGCTGTACCCCGATTGTAACTTGTGCCATAATTGTATTTTGTGCCTGTTGTTAAACTTTTTTCCTTACTGTTTTGTGCCTTTTTCCCTGGTTTTTTCGCCCCTTGGGCGCTCCCCCTTGCTGATCTCCCCTTGCCGCTGCCTCCCTGCGGCCCGCCCCCTCGCGCCCCCATTCGCCGCTCCCTCCTGCCTCCTGCCTCCCAGCTGCTCCCCCCTCCCTTCTTAATGGCTGGCGCTGCGCGCCAGAGGCAAGCACGTCTGCGCCCGTCCGCGCCTGCACCGCGCCCAGCGCCACCCCCCCCTGGTCCGCACGCCCCCCACACCCACAGCCTTCGCTACTCGGCCAGCGAACTCCTCGCCCTCAACCCTGGCTCCTCCACAGAATGCTTCCAGGCCACCCCGAAGCACACCAAAGGACCTTTTTCCTGCCGCACCTGCAACTTCACCTGCAACAGAACAACGAAGCCAGCAACAACCAACACAAACCACCTGCACTGCATCCTCCCCAACACGCGCTCCCCACGAAAGCACGCCATTGAGCTCTGGGACCTGCTCGACACCGCCGCCCCAGACGTAGCCTTCCTAACCGAAACCTGGTGGAATGACTCCTCGGCCCCAGACATCGCCATCGCCATCCCTGACGGCTACAAGATCACCAGAAGAGATCGCACCAACGGAATCGGCGGAGGAATAGCCATCGCCCACAAATCTACCCTCAAGATCCACACCCACACAGACGACACCCTCAAGACAGCCGAACACCTCCACTTCCAGATTCACACGGACCACAACACTACCCTCAGAGGAACCCTCATATACCGTCCTCCAGGACCAAGAGCCCCCTTCAGCGACACCATCTCCGACCTCGCAAGCACCCACGCCCTCGCCTCTTCAGACTACATCCTCCTGGGAGACCTCAACTTCCACCTGGAGAACAACAATGACGCCAACACCGCATCACTGACCACCAACCTCTCCAACCTCGGACTCTGTCAACTGGTCAACACACCCACCCACATCGCCGGCCACACCCTTGACCCACTCTTCACTGCAAGCAACCACATCTCATTCAGCCACACCTCCGAACTCCACTGGACCAACCACCACTGCGTCCACTTCACGTTCAAGAAAAACACCGAACACCACCGCACCCCTCTACCGCCTCACCGCCGCTGGGGAAAAGTCACCGAAGATCAACTAGCAAGCACCCTCACCAAAAACCCACCACCCGACCCCACCGACCCGGACTCCGCCGCTATCAACCTCCAACAATGGATCCTCAACTGCGCCAAAATCCTAGCACCACTCAAGAGACCCACCGTCAACCAAGAAAAGAAAAAACCAGCCTGGTTCACAGATGAACTGACCACCTCCAAACGCACCTGCCAGAAACTCAAGAAAAAATGGATCCTCGAGCACACACCCGACAACCTTGCTACCCTCAAGGAAGCCAACCGCGAACACCACCAACGGATCCGACTCGCCAAACGCTCCCACTTCACAGAACGCCTTAACAATAACGCTCACAACTGCAAGGAACTCTTCTGCATCGTGAAGGAACTCTCCAACCCCAAAGCCAACGTCAACGACGTCCCTCCATCCCAGAAACTCTGCGACGACCTCTCCACCTTCTTCTACCAGAAAATCGCAGCCATCCACGACAGCTTCAACACCACACCTCCGCCAGACCCCACCCCCAACAACTCCTCCCACGCCGACCGCATGACCACCTGGACCCAAGTAGACGACGCCGAAACCCTAAAGACCATGAACTCCATCCACTCAGGATCTCCCTCTGACCCCTGCCCACATCACGTTTTCAACAAAGCCGACGTCACCATCGCCCCCAAATTCCGCAAGATCATCAACCTTTCCTTCAACACCGCTACCTTCCCGGACAGCTGGAAGCACGCAGAAATCCAACCCCTCCTCAAGAAACCTAAGGCTGACCTCAACGACCTCAAAAACCTTAGTCCGATCTCCCTCCTCCCTTTCCCAGCGAAAGTCATCGAGAAGATCGTCAACGCACAGCTCTCCCACTACCTCGAAGACAACTCCATCCTAGACCCTTCCCAATCCGGTTTCAGACGCAACCACAGCACAGAGACTGCACTCCTCGCCGCCACAGATGACATCAGACAACAAATGGACAACGGCGAAACCTCAGCCCTCATCCTCCTAGACCTCTCCGCTGCCTTCGACACGGTCTGCCACCGCACCCTACTTAATCGCCTCTACGAAGCCTGTATCCAAGACAAAGCCCTCAACTGGATCTCCTCTTTTCTCTCTGACAGAACCCAGAGAGTCCGACTCTCACCCTTCCGCTCCGAAGCCACCAACCTCATCTGCGGCGTCCCCCAAGGCTCCTCACTAAGCCCAACGCTGTTCAACATCTACATGGCCCCCCTCGCACAACTGGATCGCCAGCACAACCTCAGCATCCCCTCCTACGCCGACGACACCCAGCTCGTCCTCTCCCTGACCAAAGATCCTCTCACCGCCAAAGCCAACCTCCACGAGGGACTGAAATCCACCGCCGAATGGATGAGCAACAGCCGCCTGAAACTTAACTCCGACAAGACGGAAGTCCTCATCCTCGGTCGCACCCCCTCGGCCTGGAACGACTCCTGGTGGCCCACCGCCCTGGGCCCCCCACCCACCCCAGCCAGCCACGCACGAAACCTCGGCTTCATCCTCGACTCCGCTCACACCATGTCCAAACAGGTCAACGCTGTCTCCTCTTCCTGTTTTAACACCCTCCGCATTCTCCGCAGGATCTTCAAGTGGATTCCAACAGGAACCAGAAAGATGGTGACCCAAGCCCTCGTCAGTAGCAGACTCGACTACGGCAACGCACTCTACACAGGCATCCCAACAAAAGACATCAGGACCTCCTCACCTTCAGGAGACTCCTCAAGACATGGCTCTTCGAACGATAGCAGCTACCCCCCCCCCCCCAAGCGCCTCGAAACCCTAACGGGTACATAGCGCGCTTTATAAATTTAATGATTGATTGATTGATTGAAATTTGTTGAACGAATTGTGTCTTCCGTTTCATAGGAACCCAATCACAGAACGACCTGTTCTCTAATTTGGCTTTTGCATACTTATGTTTTAAGGTGTAAGTGCAATATTTGCAAGCCTTACATACAGAAACATTCCTGTAGGTATTTATTTTGGCGCTTTTCACCAGATTACATTATTTCAGATGTATATCTTTAACACTGTTGAACAATTAACTTCTGATGCTTTTAATTTGGTTAACCTTCACCACCATTAAACACCATCTATGCCCACTAAACTATGCCTGACACCCTCAAAACTTCTAAGCGCTATCTTTCCTTACATACCAAATTCTCTCAGCAAGCCTAACGTACAACAGTCTCTGAACCCTGAAAGCTATTTCTACCTCTAAACTCCACCCATCCCTGAACCCTAAAACCCATCACCTTGCCTAAGCTACACATGTCCTGATCCCTAAACTCCGCCCTTCCCATAACCACAAAAGCCCTTTCTAAACCTAAACTCCACCCACTTCTAAATCCCCCAAAACTCTTTTTATGTATAAACCCACCAATCCCTGAACATCTCAGCATTGCTAAACTTCATCAATCCCTGAAGCATAAACACACCCTCATCACCCTAAACACCACTCATCTCTGACCTCCAAAATCCCCTCAACCGCCCTGGAAACACTTCCCAGAACCCTAAAACCCTTCATTACCACTAAACTCCACCCATCCCTGATACCTAACAGCTGCCTTCTACACCTAAACTCCACCAATTCCTGAACCTCTGAACCCTCTTACCTACCAAAACTCCACTCATTTCTGAACCCTAAACGTATTTCTGACTATAAATCTCCCCATCCGACCCCTAAAACAACTTACCACCCTCTAAACTCTATCAATTCCTGGACCCTGAAAACACTTCCTTAACCCTACACTCTACACATCACTGAACCTTAAAGAACCCTTGCCACCCTAAACTCCACCCATTCCTGATTGCTAAAAATCCTGCTCCACCCCTAAACTCCATCCATCCCTGGACCCCTAAACTCCTTTATACACCTCAACTCCATCCATCCTTGACCCCTAAAATCCTCCCATCACCCCAAAAAATCACCCATCCCTAAATCCAAAAAATCCTAGCTACCCCTAAATTCTACCCACTTATAATGTTATTTTGGAATTTTTTCCTTCAAATAATCTTTCATTTGGAATGTTTTCTCTAATAATCTTTTTTATATTTCCTTAAAATTGCCTTTCCTTAAAGTTGGTTTTCAATCATGTGGTTTCCTCCAACGTTGTTTCTCAGTTTTCGTTGTTCCATTAATTGCCATACATCAATGATAATAAATTACTTGTCCCTTCCAGGATTTTCGAAGGTCTTTTGAAAGGCTGAGATGTTGTTTTAATGTGCCTCAGTCATATTCGTTCTTATGGTTTAGGTGTCCTTTGCGAGTTTTCCTCAAGGACAACAGTTGAATATCATGTCATAGTATGGAACATTTGATAGTCAGTCTCTTGGCAGGGGCCTGTGATTTTTGGGCCATTGACACTTTGCTGTTGGGGTAGACGTGAGTGCACTATCCACAAACCTTTTTGTTCACCTTTCTATAAAAAGGTGCACAAAAAATCCAAGTCTAAACACAGATGCTACTTCCAGATTGAGCGATGTTAACATATAGAAGGTGTATTTATGAATGTAGAAATTCTACCAGATGGCAAAATGAGCACTTGTTGCAATCTCTGAGTGGGGACACTTGCAAAAGTAAATGAACACTCGAAAACAAATTACATTTTTTCCTATTGCCATATCATGCAGGTTGTTCTGCTCCATCATAAGGCATCCAAGATGCTCCTGTAAAAGGAAGAAGTAAGTGTGTTTCGAGGGTGTGAGTGGGGAGGGAATACCCCTATAAATGGCATGAGTTCACAGAGGATAACATATTTCCATGTGCACGAAAAGGGAAGCAATATGAGCTAAAGTCTATTTGTATCAAATTTATATGTGCTAAAGTTTCCACCTAGTCAAAAATCGGTATTTATACATTTTAGATTTGAGCAAGTCAGCAAATTCATGTTGAGAGCTGAACTAGAGCCGAGCCAAGGATCTTGCTTGGCCCTATGAGCCAAAGTGATGAGGTACCAGAACAGCATTATCAGAATTACTTCTGACAGAAATATTGTCAAATGAGTGTTGCCTACAATAAATACCGACTCCTTGATGTTTATAACAGAAAATCTACATCCAACTTGAATATACTTTAGTGAACGATATTTAGGATAGAATGTTTATGCCAGATATAAAATAATCCGACATACAACCATCAACATACGGCAGAACCATCACAATATTTAGGGGCATATTTATAAGCTCCACCTCGCCACCAGAGCTTCACTTTTGGGACACTCCGGTGGTGCAAACTGCAGAGTCATATCTACAAGGCCTCGTAGAGCGAACCAGCGTGGCTTTTCATGGCCGTGTTGATATGGCGTGAGACAACGCATCGCAAGTCGCTGCGCTGCCTCATACTGCGTTAGTGAGGTGTGCCATGGGTGTTACAGTGGGTGTTCCCACATAACACCCATGGCATTTGAGATATTTCCAGATTTACGAGAATTCATCAAAAGTCTACGCCTCCCCAGGAGTGGAGTAAGGGAGGCGCAACGGGAAGAAATAACATTATTTCTCCAAGTTTTTTCTTTTTATATGTGTGTTGCGTTTTGCAGCACACATCCAGGGAGGAAATCACCTCCATTAATTGTTTTTGTGCAGAAAAGTGTCCCTTCCTGCACAAAAACAATCATCCCCACAACTCAGATACCCTTGCACTATAGTTCAAGGGTGCCGGAGTTGGCGCATGGCAGCCATTTGTGCCCCAGCGCAGGGGGAGAGAGAAATCCACTGTATCTGGTAGCTATGGCGCATTTCTGCCCTTTCCCGGTGGCACAGGGCAGCACAGCAAGACATGTGGGGCTTGTAAATATGCCTCTTAGTATCTAAATCACACAACAAATATCACATAATTGTATGATAAAACATCCTTAAAATTTAAACTTTATTTCTTCAACATTTTAAGTGTTTTAATTTACTATATTTAATTAGAATATATCAGTTCATTGTGTAGCATTGATTGAAAATAATAATTTCTAAACATAAATTTAGAAATATTCTTGAATTTATCTGTATCATTACAACATTGCAAAAAAATATCTGTTTGCCAGGTGCTTTTATATATAGCCAATATTGTTACAATGTATGAGTGACTTTTTGTATAGTGCCCATCCTGAATTGAACTACATCATGGCACTCTCAAATTGGTAATTTAAGGAAAATATTACACTACGAAATGAATCAATGTGCATAGTATCACATAATTTGGTTGTGAGGAGATGAGATTTGAGCCCAGGTTACTTGGCTACAGCTTGTGCAATTCAGCTTCTGGACGGATATTTCCTTTAATCTCAATTTTGACAAAAACATGTTTAGTTTTTTAATGAGCTAATTTTCGTACATTATGTTCAATAAATCATTCTCACTCAACATATGCAAATACACATGTTTCCAGAGAGAAGTGCAATATTATGAAAAAGGGAAGACATGACACGTTTTTAAATCTATTTGCCTTTTTTCCAAATAGACCCATTTTAGGCGTTGCTTAACACCTCAATAAAGTAAGTAAAATAGCCAACCTCAGTGACCCCTCAGTGGGTGCTCTGGGTTACAGGTTTTCATGAGACACAAGTGAATTCCAGCTGGCCAGGAAGGGACATTCATTTACATATTCTCTGTAAGAAATTAGGTTACTGGTACAGGACAAGCCGACCGTCAAACTCGCTTGGATGAGACTGCTGTCAACCCACGGCCTCTAGTCATATTACGATCTCTTCACTGGGCGGACCGGCAGGAACATCATATTATAACGTTCTGACTGGTCAGCCTGGTAGGAACAGTGCTATGGTATTGGTCATGGCTCCCTTATGGGAACCAAGGCCAATACTGTAGCAAAACAGCACCCTCGGAATGTGCATTGTCTGCAGATTCCGAAGATGCTGGGCAGAGAGGCCCTTGCACTGGCCACAAAATGGCTGTGCCTCCCCCCCCCCCCATGGCCTCCAGCACTTCCTTTCTACCATCCATTTCATTGCTGTTAAACTGCCATGAAAAGGCTGGTGGAAAGGGGACTTGTGATCAGCATGGCATGTTCCTGGCAGGATGGCAGTCCCCTGGCAATCCGACCGCCAGAGTCGTAATGTGGTGGTAGGACCATCAGGAGTGCGGCGGTCTGACTGCCGCATCCAGCCTTGTAATGAGGCCCAAAGATTTTAATAAGGTCAAAATAATCAATGCACTATAGTGGTGATGTGTAAATGATAAATGCTTGCAGGAACCTGATTTCTACACATTATTTGTGAGCTCACAATTTAATCAGTAAAACTCAATTTCAGTGCACATTTTCACCTTTTCCTGCAAATTTATTTTTTTCCTTTTCAACATATGCTGTTTTTGAGGATTCTTTTTAGTCCTTGAAAGGATCTCTCCCCACATGAACCTCTCATAACTAATACCTTTCTGGAGACCTCAGCAATTTTTCGTGTTCAAGCCAAGTGCATCCCTTATTTAATTATTCCATAAATTTTACCCCTATAATCTAATGATAGCTCTTAATACTTTTAGGCCTGACGATTACCCTATACATTTTGTTTTTGGGTCGAAACGTTGACATGAACAGGCACAAAGACACACTAACCAACATGAGGATCAATTAGGAGCTACGGTGAATCACATTTTCTTTTTTTTAATAAGCCCTATAATGCAAACTGCTATCACACTTTTACCCATCTTCGGACTGTATACATTCATGATGAGACTTTCTATAAACTATTTCTGGGTGAAACATTTTAGCCTTTTCCTCGCATTCTTAGATATTGTGGTTAAAGGGCAGATGACTGAGAAAATCTCTGGGCATATTCTCCACAGCTGTTCACCTTGGTCTCCTCCTGTGTTATGAGTACTCTGTAGTTGGTTCATTAATTTACTGGATATGGACATGATAGCTTTTGGCGTCATCCAGGAGTGAGAGGCTATGGCAGATTTTGTAGTTTAAAACACATTGAGTTCAGTTTTATTATTTTAACAGTAAAGACTACCACTATATTTTTCTGCCGCACTCTTTTGTAATGTTTGCAATATTTAACATTCATGAAAAACATAAAGCATATTCCTGTACATTTCCCTGAACAAAGATTATTTTCAAATTGCAAGATTATTTTCACCGCACAGCAAGGCAATCATCATTCCAATCAATCCGAGCTTGAATAGAAAAGTTATTTTTAATCTTCAAAATGGTCCCCTTTTACAGATTTTCCATGAACAATGGCAAATGTTTCCTGACGCTCTCGCAAAATGTTTACCTATTGCAGAGGGTTACTACACAAAGTGGCATTGGACAATAAAAGAACAATGATTTCTGCAAATATTACCTTATGCAGAACTGTTTTGCCAGTCTTAAATAATGATATGTGCATCATAAATAATTAAAAAATCACACTTTTCACATATTAGTTGTAGAGGGAAATATTTCATAACCTCTGCAAAGTCGCAGAATTTTCTACAGAACTTTGCAAAGGTTGCAATACAAAATGTTGCAACTTCACAAACCTCTAATAATAGTTTAGATTGTGGTAAATAGGAGAGATTACTATCAGACTCTGGGTCGGTTACTGTGTAGTATTTGTTGGGACAGTAATTGTTGAGTTTATGGAAAGCTTTTTAGGTCAGCCTAGTCAGTATATAGCTGTGTGAAAAGACCTAACATCACCTCTTCACACCATACAGCAGAGCACACCCACAACATTTAAATACCTTTAAAAGAACTGTACAAATATTTAAAAGTATATCAACAATTAGGAAAACACAAATGAAGCATGTTGTTTGCAATTCTGAAATTTGCTAGAAACAAAGTGCCTAATTACGAGTTTGGCGGTCGGACAAGTCGACTGTCAAACTCGCGGGGATGAGACTGGTGTCATCCTGCGGCCTCACCCCCAGTCGTATTATGATGTTTTCACTGGGCTGACCGGCGGGAACATCATATTACCACGTTCCCATTGGTCAGCCCGGCGGGAACAGTGCTATGGTATTGGTCTTGGCTCCCTTAAGGGAGCTGAGTTCAATACCGTAGCACACAGCACCCTTGGAATGTCGACTGTCTGCAAAGCAGACAGTGCACATTCCGAGGATGCTGGGCACGGGGGCCCATACAGCACAGCACAACACTCACACGCACAACACATGCACATAGATATACTTATAGTCAACCCTCTTTAGGCACTGGCATGCTTGGGTGAGCCTCCTCGTATGGCATGAGATTTAGTAGGATTTTTTTCAGTATTTTCAACAACTGTAATGCTACTACTGCACTTTATATTTTTTCCTCCTAATAGAAAGAAGGAAGAAGCAGAGCTGCATAATGTAAATGTGCATCACTTGTGCACCGCCTGAGTGTAGGATCACCAGTGACCCATTGCCCCCTTCCATCCTACCCATCATCTAACATTATGCCTTAAACACTGATGATGAAAAGTATTTTTGCGTCCCGAAAAATGAGTGCTGGGGATGTATTACAAATAGAGCCCATTATGTTTGTTAGTGCAGTATTTCCACTACCCTGAGGGCATTAGTAAAAGATGGAGCGACTGCTTGAACCAGCCACTCTGTCTTTCCAGGTGCAGACGGACCCAACCTGCATTTCAAAGGATGGGTGCAGTGAGTGACTGCACCCGTGTGCAGGGAGATGTCTGGGCCATTAATAGAGTCTCCATGCCCCCTCAAAGAATAAGCCTTGGGGGAGGACTGACTGTGTGCCACTTTTTTGTAACACGCAGTCAGTGCACTTTTTGGGGGCCATTTTGCCTCTGCCTCAATGTACATAATATAGCGTGGGCATACAGGCAAAGTGCTTCTCTCATTTGCATGGGGCCTCGACCCGATGCAAATGATGGAGTGCCTTCCTAAGATGGTGCCGGTGCTGGATGTGTGTCGGCAGTATCTATATTACAGAAGGGGACACACAGGCATCAGTGGCACCTTCTGTAATACTATTGTACCCCCAAGGGCACAAAAAATGAGCACACATGCCCATTCTACTGCCTGGACACAGTATGTGATATGGCCCATGGTGTCCACCTTTGCAACCACCAGTCCAAGTCAAGCACTATAAAAACTTTCAGTGGCTTACAATGCATTAATTGAGTACTGATTTAATTGCACTATTTTAAAATGGGGCAGGATTACTGTAATTGAAAATGCAGGATTGTCCCCTGAGAGAACAGAAAAATCACTTGTTACCAACGTTGTAACACTATAAAGATAAATAGGGGAAATCTATTAGGCCTGATAATTCTGCACGTTATTTCCCATTACTGTACATTCCCAGAGTGATAGTGTAGTTAGGAGACATTTCACATCATAATATAAATTTGTCCAAATAGTTTAATGTTTTATAATTTACTCATCATCTTTTGAAGAGGTCTTACAAAAATTACTTAGTATGAAAATTTCACAGCATAAGTAGCTAAAAAAGACCACTGATACAACAGGAGCCTTGCTAATATCCACCCTTCCTTGGAGCCACTAGTCACCATGCTGAAGATTAGTACGTCAGCAGAGATGGATCAGGGGAACGGGACAAGAGAAAGAAAAATAGAGACATTAGATATCTTACTTTCACATGATCTCCTTGTCAGTCTCAACGTATGCCGTGGAGGCATGAATATCAAATCGATAACATGATATCACTGAACACAATATACATTCACAAAAATATCAGAAAATAAATATTGTTCACAAAAATATTGACTTCCTAATCTTAACTAGTAACAATACAATTATCAATAACCTACATTTCATTGTTAAAGATATTGATTTTCACTAATAATAATAAAAATATTGGAAGCAAAAATATTGCAACCTTCAAATAAACATACAAATATCCAATCATATCACAATACACTATATCACGGTGCTCCTACAAAGGAAAGTGTAGAAAATGTGATTTTTTTTGTGCTATATTTGAGGTTTGCAGGGAGTATGGGTAAGAAAATGTTGGGGGATCCATGCAAGCCACACCTCCCTGGACTCCACCGGGTGTCTAGTTTTCAAAAATGTCTGGGTTTGGTAGGTTTCCCTAGATGACCACCGCACCGGGACCAAAAACGCAGGTGCCCCCCCTGCAAAAATAGGTAGTTTTGTAATAGATCATTTTGATGTGTCCCCGTCCTTCTGTGATGTTCCAAACACTAAAATTGTGAACCGAAATGCACTTAGGTTATGTTAAAAAGACCCCTCACCCACCAACCTAGTTGGTGGTATACTTCATCATCGGGCTCCCACCCGAGACACCTAGCATGTCACAGGTGTGCTTCAACGACTGATTACAGTGGAGCAGATTATTTCATTTTTACCACACATACTGGTTGGATTTGGCACGAGGGTGAGTGATGGTTCAGTAGATCAAATTTTATTAACAATAGATGTCACAAAAATGAAATGCACTGTTAATAACTGAACCAATGACTCACAGCTCGTGAGCTGTAAAGACGTATCAAGGCACCAACCGCTTTACAGTCCATTCACACACCTTTAATCTGTGACATGCAGAAGACCATTCACGCTGCCAGCTGTGAGACCAGCACATTACAACACTCACATCAACAGAATGGGCCCATCAATTTCATATGCCCACATGCCTGATACAGCAATCACACCTGCTGATGGGAGTCTGTGGACTGGTGTTTGGTTAGCAGTGTGTTTTAGTGGCCAACAGCAAGTCACAATTTATACGCCAGCCAAGTGCCACTCCACACATAACGCCAGCCAAACACCGCTACACCAACACCACCAGCCAAGCGCCACGCTGCACACACCACCAGCCAAGCGCTACTCCACGCACACCGCCAGCCAAGCGCCACTCCACACTCACTGCCAGCCAAGCGTCACTCCACGCACACCACCAGACAAGCGTCACGCCACACACACCACCATCACTTTTGGTTTTTTTTAAACAACAAAGAAACCACTAACTAATTATAAATAAGTGCAAAACTATAAACACAAAAACTCTAACTAAATACATCACAGTAATGCCAACCGTGAAACTGAACATTTGAAATTATGAAACAGGGGGATAGGCCTAAATAAAATAGGCCGATGGGGGCAGAAACGGCCAACAGTGCTGTGCCCCCTTTGGAGGGCAACCCTTACCCAAGGGGCCACCTCCCACACAAAAAAAACAAAAGTAAACAATCCCGGGGTCATCGTGGTTTCTGCCCCTCTTTGGGGGCAGATCAACCTAAAAATAATAGGCCAATTTGCCCCCAATGGGGGCAGAAATGGAGTAAAACATAATGCCCCCCAAGGGGAGCGACCCTTGCCCGAGGGGCTGCTACCCGTAGTGAAATTAACAAAAAAAGCTAAATCCCTGGTGTCTAGTGGGCATTCCTACTGCCCGATCGTGATGCGATCGGACAGCAGGAATGCTGAAAGAGACATCGAGGGAAGGGAAAACCCTTTCCTTTCACCCAGTGCCTCTTTTAGAGGAATCCAACCCCAGCCAAAGGAGAAACTCACATTCTTCTCCTGAGACACACTGGAAGCAAATAACTTCCAGTGCGACCAGCGCCCTCTAATGATGTCAGCGCACGATCGTGCGCTGACGTCATTAGATGGGGGGGTCGGGTGTGGAAGGGGAAGCGGTTCCCCGTCCATCCTTGCCCTTGGGGGTGTGGGTGGGAGGCCCATGGGGGGAACCATTACATCCTCAGCGTGGAAGGGGTTAAACAGTTAATTCCTTTATTATTACACTATTTTTAGACACAGTGACAGAAAGAGCAAGATTCATCATATCACAGAAAGGAAAACAATAACTCTGTCACATGGACTTCCCTTCCAGCCAAGAAAGTACAATAACGGAAACTATCAATTGGCAATGTACTACATATTATTCTAATGCTTACTATGAGAGGGCCACTGCAAAAGATGATGTTGTAGCTAATGTAAGGGAACAAATGTCCCCAAATGTTGTGATGATGTAACTAATGCAAGGGAACAAAAGTTCCCAAATGTCACTAGAATAGAAGTGAGGCATGTATTACAAGAATAAAGAGAGTCAATAGCTCCCAATAGCTCACAAATAAAATGCTAAAAGATATAGGCCCTCATTACAACCCTGGCGGTTGGCGGAGAAGCGGCGGTCTTACCGTCAACAGGCTGGCGGTAACATTTTTGGAATTATGACCATGGCAGTTACCGCCATGGTCATCTGCCACTTCTCCGATCCGACCGCCAGGACGGAGACGACCGCTGGGCTGGAGACCAGGGTCTCCAGCCCGGCGGTCGTCACAATACCGCTGGCGGTATCATGACCCGGCTGACCGCCATGGATTTCATGGGGGTTAGGAACCGCCATGAAATCCATGGCAGTGAGCACTATCAGTGCCAGGGAATTCCTTCCCTGGCACTAATAGGGGTCTCCCCCACCTGCCACCCCTACCCCGAGTCCTTCCCCTACACCCCCCACCACCCCTGCCACCCCCAAAGGTAGCAGGATCCCCCTACCCCCAACATTACATTACACATTCACACCCGACACGCACGCAGGCACCACCAACACACATACCTGCACACACACCAACATACATGCCAACAGCCACACACACAGTCATACGCACACACCCACATTCAGACATACAAGCACACATCCATACAGACATACATACATACAGACACACACTAATTTCCAAACACACAACACCCCCGCATGTATACACGCACTCACACACCCCCTCTACATACACATACGCACACCCCCATGCACCCACACATCACACAACGCCCCCCCCACCACCCTCCCCTTACGGACAATCAACTTACCTGGTCCGTTGATCCTCCGGGAGGGGACGAGATCCATGGGGGCAGCTCCGCCGCCAGCACCCCGTCAACAGAACACCGCCACGCCGAATCACAGGACGTGATTCGGAGGGCGGTGTTCTGTTGACGGGGCGGTGGAGGTAGAGCTACCTCCACTTCCCCCCCATCCGCCAGTATGGCTGCTGGCGGCTCTCCGTCCGGAAAAGGACAGAGGGCTGCCAGTGGTCATAATGCGGCGAGCGGAAAACCGCCTGCACTGGCGGTCTTCAGCACGGCGGTCCCTCGGCGGTCTTGTAAAAAGACCGCCGAGGTTGTAATGACCACCATACTCCCAAGAGTCCCTAAATATATCACAGGCGATCTACCAGCTGTACCCGCCTTAAGAAGCTTAATTGCACAAACTAAAAAAGCTACCAGTGATACCCCTCCTGCCTCTAAAAGATACCACAATATCCCAATACCTGAACACTTGACAGACATACATAATGAAGTAGCCCTTTCTCTTACATGATAATCTTAACAATAAAAGATGGATCCTGATATTTTCTACAGCAGATAACTTACCAAAGCTAAGCTACTTTCAAACATGAATAATGGGTGGGACATTCAAAATGTGTCCCAAACCTTTTACTCAGATATACCATACATGGTGAATATCAAAACACTAATATACCATTTATACATGCCTTGCTCCATAATTAACTAAGGGCCTCTTGACCACCATGTTGGCGGTCTGACTGCCAAAGGTCTGGCAGAGAGGACTTCCGTATTACGAGTTTGGCGGTCCTACAAACAGAAGACCACCAGCTGTTCACCGGTGCCGCAAGGCGCCTCAGACCACCACAGTCAGGGGGATTTGGATTGGGAAGAGCGAGGTGGAGGAGGGACAGAAGCAGGGGGATGACTGGCTGCCATCAGTGTGGGGGCCGGAGCCTGAAAAGATCTCTGTAAGCCAGACATTGTACCATTCATGAATGCCTTCCAGCAATGCATTTGTCCATTGGAGTTGAGTTGCCAATCCCTGGATGGCATTCACAGTGGCAGTCTGGCCCACAGAGATACTTCTCAGGAGGTCAATAGCCTCCTCACTCAGGGCAGCAGGGGTAACAGGGGCTGGCGTGGAGGTGCCTGTGGCAAAGGAGATGTCCACCCTCTTGGGTGAGCGGGCACGGCCAAGTAGGTGGGGAGCAACAGGGAGGGCTGTGATAGAACGGGGGTGGTGGACAAGGATGGTACTGGAGGGGCCTCTCATGGGTCCACCACCACTAGGGTGTGGCCACTGGAGGAGGAATCCAATGATGAGGATGGAGATTCTGTCTCCCCGGGGCACTCCCCTGCCCTCGAAGCCAATGGGTCTTTCTGTGTCGGTGGTACCTTGACCTGAGATCCCATGGCCAGATGCTTCCCCGCTCGGCTTTGCCCCATCTCCTTTGATTGCCTGTGCTGATGCTGCAAAAAGAATATAAAATATGGTCATAACATATACATGATAACACTTAAATCACACTCTGATTGACAAACAATACCATCATGTCATGGAGGCTCCATCAACAACTTTCACCTAAGTGGCACATTCATGTGCCATAACATATGCATGCATGCCATCTGGATTTATCAGAGTTACCCACAGGCTAATGAGGGTCCCAGACACTGCAATTGCGTGGCCGAAGTCTTGCAACCACAATAACCATACTTATCTACCCATCACTCTTATGTCATGTCTCTATCAAACTATCCTCCATTCTCACTCGGACTCATCCCAAATCCCTCCGACCACTTTCATCTCCTAAATATCTCTGCCTAAGCTCTTCCCCTCCACCTCCACATCTAACTCACCAAACCTCACTCTACCTCTGTGACCTCCCACACAACCCTACTAAATTCTCCTGCATTCATCTCACCCTACTTCTATGCTCTCCCTAACCCTTCCACATCCTCTTTCCCCTCCGCTCCCCTATTATTCATCTCAAGCCTTTGGATTGAGTAAATGAAGGATAAACTCCCAATTAACACTTCTGGATTTCTTTCCTCCTCCACCCCTCCATTACTCCAGTCAATCTAACCAACAAACTCTTATATCTGCAACTCAAATTAACTCATAATAATACTAAAACTGTACTCCTTATTAAATTATACTAATCATCACTAATTCTTGTTGGGTACCGGAGTAGCGTGCTACTCATCGAAAAGCGCTTCGACGCCTCGTCAGGGGTAGTAAGCGCTATATAAATACGATTACAATACAATACAATACAATAACTAGGTGACCTTTCCATCCTCACAGCTGTGCCACATGCAGCAGTCCCCACTTAACTTGCAGCCAATAATACTATCCCTTTGTAAAGTATCTTCCCATATTTCACACACAAGTTTATGCAAACATCTATTGTTCATTTACATGATGTACCAACAATTTGAGATGATGCCAATGAAATCCGACTATCTCAGATACAAAAGTGCAATATCCTGGAGTAGTTGACATGGAAATACCCATGAAACAATGGACACATTTCAACAATGTACAGCTCAAAAAGTGCCAGATGTCCCAATAGAGTCAAGGAGGTAGTATCAATGTCACTCAGATAGGCCTTACATGTGTCATAGAAAGGAAAAACATTGATGTCACGTCTAATATGTCAGGGAGAAATGTCTCCAGAATACACACAACAATGAATCATTAAGCCCCAGGATAGTCACCACAAATGTCTGACACCCATTAAAATGACATAATCTGAGTGTTTCTGTAGCAAACATCTGTACCTTGCATGTTGGAGAGTCACAGAACTTGCAAGGACTAACAGAAGGACCCTGACCTGTTGTCCAATCAGAAGCAACATCACTATCCATATCTTAGACATGCCAACCTTAGTATCTATCTGTGGATGAATGCGTGAACCCAAACACTGTAAGTCGCTCCATGATTCATGACAACAGTCATGGAACAATCCTCAATCATTAAACATGTGCAGTGTAGTTGTCCACATGATTCCACATAAAGGGATAGAAAAAAGCAGAGTGGTTCCACAAACCGGGCCTACCTGTCATGTCCCTCATTGCTACTACATTCCTACATGCCAAATGACACAATATAACGCATGAAAGTATTTGTCAGACAATAAACAATGCTGACACACTCCTGTCTGTGGCATGACATGAAATGGACCAGCATTGTAAATGTACTATTCCACAAACAGTTTTCCATGCAGCTATATGTGAGGGAATACAGACATCATCCCACCGACATGGGTAGAACATGACTGAAATTGCAGAGTAAGGATATTTCCTAAAGAGAAAAGCACACATGCTGACATGTAGGCACAAGGGATGTTAGCTACAGTCATGGGACATAATTCTGCTCAATGAACATTCTCCACTTACCAAGGGAAAGTTGTTTGCTACATCTGCAAACCATTAATCATGTAAGCCATGTCACAAATATGCTGGGCACAAACACATCACAAACTGCACTGAGGCACGAGCACACATCATACACTGAAGCTGACTTGCTTCTGGGTGGCAAAGGACAGTGATCCATAACCCACTTACCTTTCGTCTGTGACTTTCAGGGAAAGGTATCTGTGGGTCAGAAATTACACCCACTACAACAACAAAAATTACATGAAAGATCACTGTATACAGCCATTGTGGTCCCTGCCTGGAAAGTTGTTTGAAGATTCCTCCCCAGTTTGTACCAGATCCCAGGTTCAGAAGGCAAGGTACACCAGTTTGACACATATGACATGTCAACACAAACAATCTCCTATCTACTGTGTGACACATTGCTTATCCCTAATTGTCAGGGGGAGCAGTCAGTACCCCACTCAATCACCTGACAATGTGACAGGCAGGAAATTGCTTTCTACTCACCCCCTTGTGGCTGTTTTGTTGTCCTCAAATGCCGATTCAGCTCTGGGCTGGTCACCGCCAGAATTCGGACCATTAGTGGGGTCATAATCCAACAAACACCCAGCCCACGTTGGGAGGACAGCCCAAGCTTGGCCTCCGTAATCTTACGAGCCCAGTGTCTCAGGTCCTCTTACCTCTTTCTGCAGTGGGTGTTCCACCTACTGTTGACCTCAAGGGCCTGCACCTTCTTGGTGATGGCTCTCCAAATCCCTGTCTTCTGATGGGCGTTGACCTGCATGGATGTGAAAGAAAAGACAAGAAACAACATCCACATGTCCCATTCAAAATGGCTGAGGTTCATACATGTCAGTACACAAAGCTATGAACAATAGTTTTTGCCCAAACTGCCCAAGTGTGCCACATACCAGCCACTGAGTACAGTGACAGACCTACAAACACTTTTCAATCTGTAGACCAACCCACCACCCTGCTTAGGCCCTCCACTGACTAGGTAGGACAACTGATATCCTGTGGGACAGCTCTAGCAATCTGACTGAGAGTTGAGGAACTATGGGACACATCACACATTTGTGGCTTCTGAATAGTAGATGCCATGCATTAAAACATTCACACTCTGTGATAATGATTCCCTACATACAGTTCCTACAGGCTACTGCTAGAGTACAAACTCAAACATTACACATGGGTAACCATGAAGAAACTGGCATGGTGGGTATAGAAGGTGTCTAACCTATCAATGTGTGGACATGTGGAATGACAAATGCATACACATGCCACCTCAAGGGGTGGGTTTCTGTACCATGGAGCTGTGCCACAAAACGTGCTTCTGGTCATATGTGTCCATCCTACAGAGATGGCATCCAACAAAAAAGGCATGCATTGTCCATTTTCTGCTGTGTGACCAAACAAATGAGTCGCATATCATGGGTTCCCCAGATTCATCACACTGTCTGCACTGTGGGTCTATCATTTATTCTATAAGCCTGCACAGGACAGTTATGATCTTCGTGATGATGTCAACAGGGCTGTGGGAGTAAGGGACCTGTCAGGGGTCAGAGACACACATTGACAGTGATGCCAAGTGCAGATTAATGACAGATCATTGACCCCCTATTAAAATCATGTACGTACTCATCACAGAAAGAACCTCAGTAAGCTGCATTTTATCACAGAGCCTAGATTGTTTCACATAACAGGATATACTGAGATTCAGCGTTTGGGCACAGTGTCACCATTGCATAGTCAAAATGACTCAGCAACAGCCTAGATTTGAACCCATATTTGGAGATACATTTGACAGGTCCTGGTCTCTTCAGGCTGACCATACAGAACCTAAATGAAACTCCATTCCATCATTTCCATGCATGACAATACATTATGCAGTAAATAACAATTTGGCACGTGGTGTGTATGTGGAAACCTAAAGGGCAGAGTGAGTCAAGATATGCCTTCAGAATTACAGTTTAGTAAGGCCAGATGTGTTTTGAAATCTCAGTGGCAAATGTACACATAACTCACTTTTCCCACACCTGACATATACAACATGGGTGCACAGCTCATGCTGTCATGCAAATACATGTGGTCTCACAATAACAACCTCCATGTGTCAAATGATGTATGCGGATGGCTGTAATGTCCCCTCACTTAGGGGCAGATTTAAGAGTCCCTAGTGCATCCTTGCACAACATCAGCACAAAATTATTTTACGCTATTGTGGCCCATCGAGGCCAAAATCGCTGCGCCACTTTGAAACCCTTTGTGCTACATTACGCCTGCACCAGGTATAATGTATGCAAAGGGAGCATGCCCCCGTTAGTGGTGGGGGGGGGGGGCAAAAAAATTGGAGCAAAGAAATCTAAGAGATTTCCTTGCGTCATTTTTTGGCACTTTTAACGTCTGCTCAGAGAAGACGTTAAAAGGAGGTACACCATTGTTTACAATTGGCCTCATTGGGCTTTGCATGATTAGTGCCAAAATGTTTGGGTGCAGTGCCACTTTTCTTAAATAAGGCCCCTAGTTTTGTGCATCCAGCATAAGGTACAACAGGGTACACTCAAAACAGACACACACACCAAAGTCTAATGACTCAACATCTGTCACTGAACACAGTTAAATGCACATTGACTCTTCCATCGATGCCACACCAACTCCACGTCCATGGCCTTGACTTTACATTCTGGCACACATGGGCACAATCTAGCCTGAGAGGAGGGAAAATATGGTGAAGTACAGTGAAAATAGTGGATATGCTCCTCTTGTGTACCATAAAGGTGTTCATATGGGGGTAGGACCTCCTCCACTAGCCTCTCCAGCTCCTCCAGGGAGAAGACTGGGGCCCTATCACCTGTTGGACGTGGCACAATAGCTTCCAGAGGTGGTACACAGCAACTCAGGTCATAGAGGTCTTGCTGACAGCAGTGTCAGGAGTCAAGTGAGAGATTTTTCAGAACATGGGGGTCACGTCCACCATGTGAGTGGCTGTTACCACTGGAGTCACAGGCATTGGTCTGTGACCGCCACTGGCAACAATGTTAGCCAATGGTTGCGTCCACCGCCATAGCAACCGCCCACCACCATGATGAGTTTTGCCGGCAATCGCCGGAGGCTCCTAATGTCCAATGGAGTAGGTCAGGAAGTCGCCATTTTAGAGGCATAACTGGCAGTATATGGATAAGAAAAATGCATTACAACTCTGAAAAAGTTATTTATACCAATGATAAGGGCTTGTCTTGTCCTGTTATGCGGGTCCTTTGACTTGGACACCATTTTTGCACATTGATTGGCACATATGGCAACTTGCTTTGTGCCCCCACTCAAAGATAATGTAAGTCTTGGGACATCAAGTCACAGTCTCAGTGACAAGTTGCATGCACAAATTCTAGCTGTCCAGATAGATGATATGTACACATTTGTGGCAAAACAAGGGGGAAACGTTAATTCTGTGTCATTGATAGTGGTGATGTGCACTGTGTATCATGTCCTCAACTTATGACATGCCTTGTCACAGTTTGCCTTTGACATGCATAATGTATGTTTCAAGGGACAAGTTGAGTGATGGCTAAACTCATTACTTGTCCTACAAAAGTACCCAGGGAGGGAAAGGATCAGATATCCTCCTGTTTACCGTCCGCTGCCAGACCGTCAGGCAATGGAAGAAAGACACATTTTCCAGATCTACCATATGAATAGCCAAACAATCGTGGATTTCTTTCATCAGTTGGAGCCAGATCTGATGCTGCCATTCTTCATCTAAATAGCATACCACCCATTACACAAGTCATGGCAGTGTTGCACTTCCTGGCCACAGGGTTCTTCCAACATACAGTGACCCTATCTGCTGGGATGTCCCAACCTATGTTCAGTCCTATATTGAAAGATTTACTCTCAGCAATGTTAAAACACCTTAGACAGCTACACCCAGTTACCTCAACCTGAGGATTTTTCCCATGTGAAGGCTGAATTCTATGGTTCGGCACAAATCCACTTGTTGTGGTAGCCACTGATGGTACAGGTGTTGCCTTGGTTCCACTGCATGGCAATAAACAAGTCTATTGGAACAGTAAGAACTTCCATTCCATCAATGTCTAAGTTGTTTGTCTGGCGAACCACTACATTTCATAGGTTTGTGCCTGTTATCCGGGTTCAGTCCATGATGCCTTCATCATGAGTAACAGCACAATCCCACAGCTGATGTCACAACTGTACCCAAAGAGGGAGTGGCTGGTTAGTAAGTCACATATGTCATGTCTGTTTGTATGTAATGTCTGCTGCAAAAATTCGGATGAGAGGGACTGATAGTTGCACATATGTCCCATTCTATTACAGGGGACTCTGCATACCCAAATCGTTGATGGCTGTTGACACCGGTGATAAACCCAACTACTCCAGGGGAAGGCAGCTTCAATGATGCCCATGGAAGAACACGACATGCCATGGAGTGGGCTTTTGGGCTCCTAAAAGCCAGATTCAGGTGTCTGGACAAGAGAAGTGGAACCCTTCTCTACTCACCTGAAAAAATATGTAAGATCATTGTGGTGTGCTGCATGCTCCACAACATCACCCTGAGGAGAAATATCCCATATATTCTGCATGAGGGGGAGCTAGTCGCACCACTGGTTGAGAATCCTGAAATGCCAAGTGAGGATGACAGTGATGAAGAGGAAGGTGAAGACTTGCAGGCAGATCTCATCAATCACTACTTCACTTGAGTGTAAATATGCAATGATATGTGATTACTGTGACTGTATGGGGAACTGTAGGGGTCAGGGTGTGTTGAGTTGGGCAATTTGTTCCAACAGACAGGGGTTCTCATGCTATGCAGTATACAGCCAAGGTTTGCTTGCTATGTCAGACTTGGAAATGTTACTACCTTGATGATCTGCTTTTTTTGTGTCAGTCTCATGGGAATGTGAGCAGATCTACAAAAGTTTGACCTGGGGTTTGGGTCATATGCATATTGTTTCCTGCCTAAACTCCTTATATTTTGTTTTATCCAGGTCTCTTTACCATGCATCCTCATGTGGGCATTTCAGAGTTGTGGATTTGGCAGGTAGCTGTTACTGTTCTGACATATGAAGTGGACATGGATTGATCCAGGTAATGTTGGTCACAGATTTGGAGTGTATGAGTCCTGTGCCAAAGTAGCTTGGGCAGTGGGTGGATGGAATTCTGAAGTGCACAATACACTTGTTTGATGCGGTGAGTTGGTCCAATTGTCTCATGTGTGTGACCATGTGGCCTTGAAACATGTCATCCAGTGCATTCCACGCATTCCCTCTTCACATTGTGTTGACAATGATCCTGTATGAACTTTGTGTTGCTGTCAATGTGTTTCCTCATTGCAGGCCAAAGTGCCTATGCCACAACACTGACATAGGTTTGCATCATGCCACCAGAGTCTTGCTCATTGTAATAGGATGGACCTATGATCAGGGACTGTTGCACTGACCTCCGTCTGTGTCATATGTTAAGTTGGCAGACCTGGTTTTGGTATGGTATAAGGCTCAAGGTAATGACAATATACACTAATCTGTTGGCCTATTCTACAGAACCAGGTCTGACAAAGCCCTTTCTTCTGTGGTCTGGAAGACAGTACCTTGGGGATATCTAGACTGACTCAAAATGGTTTTGCCATTCTTGGCTATGGCAGTCCAGACATTTTAATAGTCTAACTACTGCACTGTGCAATCAAATGTTTAGTGTGACCAGACACTTGTGTCACTGTGTTGTTAATTCTCCTTAGCATGACACTACCTGGGACATATCCCTCCTTCCATTACCATCTTATGTCTCTCTCATGTGTAGCTCATGGGTTTACAATTCAACCTTCAAAATGTTGAAAAATTTGTACTAGGTGTGTTTTGAGGTGTTTCATTTTCATATGCACATGAAATAATTATGAGACTTAACAAGAAAATAAAGTGAAGTGATCAGTCATGGTGGACGAAATTAAATTAGTAGATGCCACAACATTGTAAGTCCAAAGTCCAGTGTTCTTTTACCATGGACAATGGAAAGTGGCTAAAGAACAGTCACCAGAGTGAATCTGTGCCACACAAAGGAGATCCTTCAGGAAGAGGTCACTTGCTGGTAGTGGTTTATGTCTTGCCATTAGCACCTCCTCTAGTCTTGGGTGAACGTTCCCGTTTGCGGGGGAGATCTACTGCCACAGAGGCAGGGGTTCCTGAGGGGGGTTCTTCCCCTGACATTGCCTCTCTTCCAGTGGCTGCTATAGATGTTGAAGAGGGTGATGTTGCTTGGCGAAAGGAAGGGGTGGGATGTTGCTCATGGTCCCTGATCAGGGTACTACTGCTCTCCCTTTGTTAGGGAGGTCAGGATGGTGTTGGTGGCCTCACACTTTTCCAGAGACTCACGATGGACGTTCCTCTGCAGCTGCATCATTTCCCGGAGTTTGGAAAGTATCTGCCCCATCACGCCTTGGGATTGTTGGTATGCTCCCAAGACTTGGCTGATGGTGTCCTGGCCAAAACCAGCCCCAGCAGCCTCACACCACAGCCCCACATCATCTGTCCCATGCACCAACCCTCACGTGCCTGCGCCCTTCCGCAGCTTGCCCCCTATCACTAGTTCCAGGACCATCATTGTTGGACATCATTTGCTTTGACTCAGGATCCTGGACTGGGGGGCACCTGATGGTTGTCACAGTCCTCGGGACACAGGTTTGGGGAGGCTGGCTGCCTCAGATGTTGGAGCAATGGGGCTGGCAGGAGTCAAAGTGGTCACAGTGTGGCTCACTGGTGTAGTCTGACCAGGTAGCCCAGATGGGCTTGACAAGTCCTCAACATCCAGACGTCTAGGAGTGGTGTGCTTGCAGAGGATTTCATCCATAGGATAGTAGCAGTCTCTTCAGTGGGCTTGGTTTTTGCAGTGACAGCTAGACCTGTTGATGTTAGAGATGCAATGTTAAAGGCGGTATTGTGACATCTACCTCCAATAGTAAACAGTGACTTTTGGCTACGGCCATGTACACACTGTATTGCAGATTTCCCTTATGTGACAGGTACAAATGCTATCAGTTGTATTGATCTAACATTTGAGTAACATACCAATTCCATTTCATTCAACTAGCTTCAGAATGTCTGAGTTTATTAGCACATGAAAGGATGGCCATAGACTAATTTATTGCCAGCAGTGCAGGCTAAACAGTGGGTAGGCAGAAGTGAATTAGGTCAATATAAAACCTAGTTGACTGTTATGCAGGTAGACCCAGAACCTTATTGTATATGTGATAGTTTTCATCACGTGGCCAGTGCATTGTGAATGTGACTGCTGTCAGTACCATTCATATGATGCATCCTGGGGCCTTTGATCTGCCTCAAATGTTTTTGGCACACAGGTTGAACTGTCTTTCCTGTCTACAATATTTTCATCTTGGCATTGCTGCTCAGTATGGATCTAGGTGGCTAGCCACATCACTGATTGTACCATGATCTGTCTCTTGGTCCCTACCTCACCCAAAATACTAGTGAACAAAATCAAAAAAATTCTATAACTACAACACTATACCTACAACTTACTACGGCTCCCTATTTCCCTCTACCTTCAAAATCCTAAAAAAGCCTTAGAACAGGTCTTACCTGCTCTGACGAACAGCAGCACCTTCCCAGGACTTACTTCAAGGGAAATTAATCAAAAATGGGACAAATAGACTACAACTTCAAAATTAGCAGTAAAAGTAATGGGTACTACATGAAATTTAAAAAGGGCTATCTCCCTATAGAAAACAATGAGGTTTACATTATGTTAAAATGTGTAAATAATGTAATGCATGTCAAATAAGTGATATGAAAATATGAACAATTGTAAAGTGTAAAACAATAGTACTATAAAAAGATAGTATTATTCAGATTATATGTAAAAAAATATGTAAAACTGGGTACAAAAATGCATTCGAAACAACTATGAAAAAACTACAAAAATGTAGAACTATACAACAATATGATTTACATATTGTATTTATTGCTAAAATTGTATTACAATATTGTTTAAATATAACTTGTAAAAGGTGTTTATATATAACCATGTATATATAATAGGAATTATTATATATACAAATAATACATAAGTTAAAAGTATATAAATATACCTTACAAGCTGTGTTATGTACCTTTACCATTATAAAACATCTAAATATGAATTTTGGATGTGAAAATTAGAAAACCAATTCCTATGTAAACCATTTTTTGGAAAATCTTGGCCACTAAATAGCTATTCTTGCTTAATATAAGTCCATTCCAGCAAAGATGTTGAACACTAAAGGGTTACATTTACTATTCCAACTTCTTCAGTCTAAACCATTTTTGGGGAAGGTGTTGCATGCTGAAAGGGTTACATTTAGTATTCACACTCCAATCTAAGCCATTTTCACGAAGGTTCTAGACATTAAAGGGGTTACATTTAGTATTTCCACTCCAATCTAAAACATTTTGGGGAAGGCGTTGGACACTAAAGGGGTTACATTTACTATCCCCACTCCAATTAAACCATTTTAAAAAAGTGTTGAACACTAAAGGGGTTACATTTACTATTCCCACTCCAAACTACACCATTTTGGGAAAGGGCTTGGACACTATGGGTCTGATTTATACTTTTTTAGCACCACACTTGCGTAATTTTTTTACACAAAAGCGGCGCAAACTTACAAAATATAACTGAATTTTGTAAGTTTGCGCCGCTTTTGTGTCAAAAAATGACACCACTGCAGCTCTAAAAAAGTATAAATTGGGCTCTTAATGGGTTACATTTACTATTCACACTCTGATTTAAACCATTTTGGGGAAAGTATTGGACAATAAAAGAGTCACATATACTACCCATACTCCGTAGTCAAACATGTTAAAAATTTAGTTTGAAAAGAAGTAAAAACATTACTTATGACACATTCTAACCAAATAAAAATTAGCTATATAAATAAAATTACAAATTCTCATATTAAATTATTATTTCTATTTAATAACATGGAATCCGTTTTACATTACATTTAATATTATAACAAAATAAAACAATTAGAAAGCAATAAAATGCAACAAAAATATAAATAAACAGAATAATGAAAACAAATCATAATTTAAAAGTATATATGAAATGTGGCATGAATAAATTGAAACATATATATAAAACATACAAAGTTTTATGATCACACACATAAATATAAACATTTCATTGATAATTACCCATTTTATACCAATTAAAAACATTGTATTTTATTATTAATAAAATTACGTTTTTCATTTACAAATTAGAATGCATAGTAAATACCAATATTTTTACCACTTTTTAAACATATATGTACTTTAAAACATATTAGGCACATTTTCAAAATAAAAACAAAAAATAAAAAAATGTCTAAGTAGAATATACTATTACATTTTGAAATATTATAATTAAAATTTGTATGCACTAATTGCTTGTAAAAAATGTAAAGTAAACTAGATTTCTGAGAAAAAAAATATTCTGATTCATTTTAATTATAATTATAATTAATACATGATCTATCTGAAAAAATACAGTTTACAAATGTACACAAATAATATATTAAACAATACAAAATTAGAAGTTTTAAATTTACAAATTGTACTTTTTAAATTTTTTAAAAATGTATAAATTATCTTTAAATATTCACACATTCTAAATGACATACATACAAATAACCTTTATTTTTGAAGTAATATAGTTAATTTACATAAAATTATTTTTATTTTATTTAGAAAAAATGTTATTTTAATACTTACTTATAATTTTAAATAAAAAACACAAATTTCAAAATTTATAGAAAAACAAGTATATATTAAAAAGAAATGACATAAAATCAAATTAATCTTTACCAATTTTAATAGTCGCTCCATTCTTATTTCCTAAAAATTAAACATCTTACTCCAATAACATAATTACATATATATTAATTATGTACATTAATAGAATTGATAAAAAATTGAAATCTTAGACAAGTAACTAAAATAATTCACAATACATAGTAACACAAAATGAGCATGCCACTAAAGCATATTACAAAAATGCTTACAAAATAACAATTAACAACAAAATTATGTTCAACAATATTTTCTCCAAAAATGTTTTCTCACTAATATTAAAATCATCACTTAAAAGGATATTCTTACCTTTGATGTTTCACTGATATTTTTGTCAACACAATATAAATGACACCATATTTTTTACTTTATATTTTTTCTAAACGGCAGACTATTTAGAACAGGAGAATGCTCTTAGATCACAGTGAGCAGGATTGTGCTTAATGCTCCCTGTTTTCTGGTTATACTGATTTTTACTGATAAATACAGATGGAAAATAATTTATTTTCCTGCCTGTATTTATTTTTGAATGTGGATAAAAACAGATAACATGATCTTTTCTGAGCAGTTCTAAATACTGTTAGTCATGACTGTGTGACCAATAGCTGTGCCAGTCGGCAGGTAAGTAGGATAAAACAAATAAAGACATTCTAATAATGATGCTTAATGAGAAGTAAACTATATATGCTTAAGATTGACACTACAAATTCCATATTTTCTTAATAGTGTATTAATTACACATCTACAGGTTTTTATTGTAAGTAAGTAAAGGTTTATTGTTTTAAGCTAATAAAAACCATCACAATATTATCTTCACTGATAATATGCAATTGCCAGTTATTCTGACTCCCACTATTCATAGAGTATATTTTAATATTAAGCAATAAGCTTTGAAACTGCACTCAGCATAAGCAGGCTAAGAAAAGTGAGGTACATAGAGATAATTCATATTTCTCACTTCAAATGGAATAAGGGTGCTTCATGTTAAAATACCAACTGTTAGACTACTAAGGAGTATTTAAAATGCCTTAGTACATGAATACATAATCCTAACTTCTTATAACGCAGAATATACTATACTTTAAAATGTTGACTCTAAAAAAAAAAAAAAGGGCCTTATTACGAGTTTGGTGGCCGTCGAACGACTGCCATGTTGGCAGTCATACAGATCGCCGTATTTTGAGTTACACAGGCAGGACCAACCAAAGCCAGCCAAAAAATTAACACCTCCAGCACTTTGGAGGGCAGGAAATAGGTGATCCATCCACCAGCACCGCCTGCCCGTCAACCAACCACTGAACCTATAACAAGTACAAAATCACAGTGGCAGTTCAGCCATGGCGGTCTTTCAATGACGGTCCGAACCACAGCGGTTAGCGGTCACCACAGTAATACACAACACCACATTGGATGGTTTTGAAAACAACACAGCTGACACACATTCCCACACTCGACACACCTGCAAATCACACCAGCTGCAGCTCCAGAACACTGGTGGTGGTCCTCCATCTCCTCCCTTACAATGGAAGGATAAGGCCTTGGCCATCCTGCATCCTGGGGGCTTGACAGGAATACCTGGGGAAGTGGGGTCTGGTAAGTTTCAACACAAATATGTCACACCTAAATGTATTGTCATGCATGCTCACTGCTCTCCTCTGCCCACCTTCACTGGCACCCTAGTCACCAGCCCTGTCCCCACCTGTCTGTTATCTCACATGTGAACTAGGCTCACCTGGGGAACTGTATCACTGTATACTGGGTATAGTACAGGGAATGACAGCACTACAACTTCCAACAGGCACTGTTCTACAATTACAAAAACCAGAAAAGTGTATCACACCCCACATTATCTCATTTTAAAAATCCTTAGTCAAGGGTACCAACCTGAGAGGATGACATCAGTATAGTTTTGGTGTAGGACAAGTACTGACAGGACTGCTAAGGCCAGGAGGCACTGGTAGTGTAACTCTACTCAGCCAGCACAGTGTTCCCTACCACAATGACCCTTCTCCCTCTAATCAACCATTGAACTGTACCCACCCGAGAGGATGACAACTGTATAGTGTGTGTGTGTGAGTGTGTGTGTGTGTGTGTGTATAATACAGGCACTGATAGGACTGCTAAGGCCAGGAGGCACAAGTAGTGTAACCCCACTCAGCCAACACAGTGTTCCCTGCTAAAATGACCCTTTTCCCTCCTCTCAGCCATTGAACTGAACCCATTTAGAAAGGATCACCCCGTAGTGAGTGTGAAAGAGGGAGTGTCATGGCTACAATTCATAGGAGGATCCCTTAGTGTCTCTCCAAGCACCAGTACAGTGTACACCTGCCAAAATACCTTTCTTTGGGAATTCACACATGAAGTGCACTCACCTGGGGGAATTACATATAACAAATGCATGAAGTACAGGGAGTCACATGACTGCTAAGGCCAGGAGGCTCTGTCTATCCACTTCAAAACACCACCCCAATGTGCATATGCTCACATACCTGTATAAGTTAACTTGCAAAGGAAGTGTACTCACCTCAGAGGATGACCTATGTATACTGTGTGTAGTACTTGGAGAAACATCACTGTAAATGCCTGGAAGGCCAGTCCATGTAACTCTAATCACCAGGCGTGTGTCCATATGACAATGTCCCACTGTCCATGAGTGCACACTAGAAGATTACCCTCCTGGGAGGGACCAAGATACAGGTCATGGTACACCCTGTGATGTGGCTACACAAACAGATCCATCTTGAGCTGCTAAGCCAAGATGAAAATGTTGTGGACAGGAAGGACAGCTCAAACTGTTTGAAAAAATGTTTTTGAGACAGATCAAAGGCCCCAAGACATGTCAACTGAATGGTATTGGCAGCAGACATATCCGCAATGCACTGACTACATAATGACAACTATCACATTAACTACAAGGTTCTTGGTCTGCCTGCATAACAGTAAACTAGGTCTTAAGATGACCTAAACCACATCCTGCCCGGCCACAATTGTGCCTGCACTGCTGACAAGATATGAGTCTATGACCATCCCTCCAAGTGCTAATAAACTCAGAAATTCTGAAGCTGGTTGACTAAAGTGGAATTGGCATGTTACTCAAATGTCAGGTCAATACAATTGATAGCATACGTACCTGTCACATTAAGGACATATACTTATCCAATGTGTACATGGCTCTAGCCAAATGTCATTGTCAACTATTGGAGGTAGATGCCACAATACAGCCTTTAACGTTGTACCTCTCACATCAACAGGTCAAGCAGCACTGCGAATACTGACACCACTGAAGAGACTGCCACTACCCCCAAGGATGAAGCCCCACAGTGAGGACACCACTCCTGGATGTGTGGACGTTGAGGACTGTTCTGGCCCATCTGGGCAACCTGGTCAGATGACACCAATGAGCCTCACCTTGACCACATTGACTCCTCCCAGCCCCATGGCTTCAACTTCTCAGGCAGCCAGTCACCCCCAAACTTATGGTCCAAGGACAGGTTCAAACAACTGAGTCACAGCAATCCAACTCCCACAATGATGGTCCTGGAACCATTGGAAGGGGCAAGCTGCGCCAAGGGTGCATGCACGTGGGGTAGAGTGTGCGGGATGGATGGTGTGGCTCAGCGCTAAGAGGTTGCTAGTGATGGTCCTGGCCAGGACACCATCAGCCAGGTCTTGGGAGCCTACCAACAATCCCAAGGCATGATGGGCCAGGTACTTATCGAACTCAGGGAGATGAAGCAACTGCAGGGAGACTTCCATCAGGAAGCCATGGAAAAGTGGGAGGCCTCCAACACCATCTTGGTGTCCCTATCAGGGGTGTTCAAGGAGAGCTCCAGTATCCTGATCAGTGACCATGAATAACAACACAGCCCTTTCTTTGACCCATCAACACCAGCCCCTTCAACATCTGTGGCAGTCACTGGAAGAGAGGCCCTGATTTCACTCCTTTGTGTGCCACAGATTGAGTCTATAGACTGTACTTTAACCACTTTTCATGTTTCCTTGGTAGTAGGACACTGGACTTGGGACTTCAAATGTTGTGGCATCTACTCAAATGATTATATCTCCAATGGCTGATACCTTCACTTTACTTTTCTTTAGTATCTCATTTACTTCCTGTCTAAATGTAAATAAACACACTTATCACCAAAACAGTGCCTGCCACCTCTTTCATTCCACATTTTGAGATGTTTAATGGTAAGTCCATGTGATGCTCATAAAGTAAACCTAAGATGGTAATGGAAGCAGGGATATGTCTCAAGTAATGTCATACTGAGGATGACTAGCAAAGCAATGTCACAAGTGTCTGGTCACACCAAACATTGCACGTAGGCTGTTAAAATGTCTTAACTGTCATAGACAAGAATGGCTAAACCATATTGAGTTAGGCTAGATATCCCAGAGGTACCGTCCCCCGGAACACAGAAGAAAGGGCTTTGTCAGACCTTGTCCCATAGGATAGGGTACCAGAGTAGTGGATGTCGTCACCAGCTTGAGCCTTATCACGTACCAAAACCATGTCTGCCAACTCAACGTATGCCATGGCACTGACAGAGCGCAGTACTACATTCCCTGATTCTAGGTCCATCCTATTATAATGATCGGGCATCTGGTGGTATGATACAAACCTGTGACAGTGTTGTGGCACAGACACTGTGGCCTGCAATGAGGAAACACATTTACAGATACATACAGGTCGTACAGGATCATTGTCAACTCAATCGGAAGGGAGAATGCATGGATTACACTGGATGACATGTTTCAAGGTCATACGACCACAAACATGAGACAAGTGGACCAACACACCACATCAAACAAGTGTATAGTGCACTTTAGTTTTCCACCCGCCCACTATCCAAGCTGACTTGGCACAAGGATAATTCATCCCAGATCTGTGACCAACATTACCTGGATCAATCCATGTCCACTTCATATGTCTGAACAGCAACATATACCTGCCAAAGTCATAACTCTGAAATGCCTGCATGATGATGGTATGGTGAAGGTACCTGGATTCGAAAATAAAATACAAGGAGTTGACGCAGGAAACATCATAGATAGGACCCAAACCTTATTTCAAACGTCAGTAGATTCACTCATATTGCAATGAGACTGACACAAACAAAGCAGATCATCAAGGTAGTTACATGTTCAAGACTGACTTAACAAACAAAGCTTGGTTGTATACTGCAGAGCATGAGATGCCCTGTCTTTTGGAAACAAATACCCTTCTCAACACATCCTGGCCCTTACAGTTCCTTATACAGTCACAGTAATCTCATTACATTACATACTTACACTTAAGTGAAGTAGTGATTGACTAGATCTGTCCACAAGTCTTCACCTTCCTCTTCATCATTGTCATCCTCACTTGGCATTTTAGGAATCTCACCTGGTGGCACTGATTGCTTTCCCTCATCTGGAATATATGGGATATTTCTCCTCATGGCAATGTTGTGGAGCATGCAGCAGGCCACAATGATCTTACACACCTTTTCGGGTGAGTAGGGGAGAGCTTCACCTGCCTTGTCCAGGCACAAGGAGACCAAAAGCCTGCTCCATGACATGCTGTGTTCTTCCCTGGGCATCGTTGAAGCAGACTTCCACTGGCATAGTTGAGTTCCTCACTGGTGTCAACAACCATGGTTGGTTTGGTTATGCAGAGTCCCCTGTAAGGGAATGGGACATATGTGCAACTATGAGTCCTTCTCCGTCCCTTTTGTAGCACAGGTAAAACAAACATGAAATATGTGACTTACCAACCAGCCAGGCTTTCTCTGGGTACAGTTGTGACATCAGCTGTGGAATTGCACTGTTCTGCATGATGAAGGCATCATGGACTGAACCCAGCTAATGTGCACAGACCTGTGAAATTGAGAGGTCTGCCAAACATACAACTTGGACATTGATGGTATGGAAGTTCTTCCTGTTCCAATAGACTTGTTCATTGCCATGCGGTGGGGTCAAGGCCACATGTGTACCATCAATGGCTCCCACCCCATGTGGTATGTGTGCCAAACCATAGAAGTCATCCTTCACGTGGGCAAAATCCTCACGTTGTGGAAGTCGGATGTAGCTGTGAGATGTTTTAACATTGATGTGAGTACATCCTTCAAAATAAGGCTGAACATGGGCTGGGACATCACAGCAGATAGGGCCACTGTATTTTGGAAGGACTCCGTAGCCAGGAAGTGCAACACTGCCATGACTTGTGTAGTGGGTGGTATGCTGTTTGGATGACTAATGGCAGGCATCAGATCTGGCTCCAACTGATGACAGAGATCCACGATTGTTTGCCTATTCAGGCGGTAGATGGATGATGTGTCTGCCTTCCATGGCCTTAAGGTCTGGCAGTGAATGCTACACAGGAGAATGTCTGTTCCTTCCCCTCCCTGGGCACCTATGTGGGACAAAAAGTATGTTTAGCCATCATTCAGTGTGCACCTTGCAACATACATAATGCATGTCATTGACAAACAGTGACAAGGCATGTCAGTAGTTGAGGACATGATACACAGTACACAGTACACATCACCACTATCAATGACACAGAATTAACATGTTTCTCTCTTGCTTTTCCACAAATGTGTACACATCATCTACCTGGGCAACAAAACTGTTTGCACAAAACTTGCCACTCGGACTATGAGTTGATGTCCCAAGACTTAAATTATCTTTTGTTGGGCGATATACCACAAATCAAGTTGGCATATGTGCCAAGCAATGTACAATAATGGTGTCCAAGGTCCCACATGACAGGACAAGACAAGCACTTATCATTGGTATAAACAATTTTTTCAGAGTTGTGGCACATTTTTCTTAGCCATATACCACATTTCATTCCTTTAAAATGGTGACTGCCTGACCTACTCCACTGGACATTAGGATCCGACTGCGGCGGAACTCATCATGGCAGTAGGTGGTTGCTTTGGCACCAGAAACAGCCATAGGCTAACGCTGTTGCCAGTGGCGGTCGCAGGTCAATGGGTGTGTCTGCTGGTGGTGAATGGCACATATGTGGCAGACTTAAACACCATGTTCTGAAAAATCTCTCACTGCTGTGTACCACCTCTGAGAGCAATCATGCTACATCCAAGAGGTGATAGGGCCAATGCCTTGTCCCCAGAGGAGCTGGAGAGGCTAGTGGAAGAGGTCCTACTCCTGGATGGACAGCTTTATGGTGCCAAAAGAAAGAGAGAGAGGACCACCCTATCTCTGATATCCTGAGGGGGACAGGGCACCGTACCGCAGTGAAATAATCAAATTCCCCCAAGAGAAAAACAATCCAATCACCCCACACACTCAATCAATAAATCTCTCAAATGATCAATCTAAAAACAAAGGAATCTAAGAATATTAATTTAATAATGCGAACCCGAATAATTAAAACCCAAGATCACAATGATCACAAAACAAGAGACATCAATAAAAACCACATATAAAAACAATCGAATCCAATAAAAGGGAGACAATAAAAGACATCTGCAATAGTCTATTGTAATTAAACTGTCCCAGTTATGGTAGAGTTAGGCCAATCCATTTCTGTCACCAATCCTTATTCGATTCCGGCCTACTCCTATGGGTCCAGTAATATTGTGTAGCTTCGACGCGTTTCGGTGGACTTTTGGATCCTTTCACCACCTTCTTCAGGACTAGCTAATATGCTCCCGGCACTTATTAAATCAAACCTCCATAAAATCAAATCAAACCATCCAAATCGATCCAAATGTTAATATTTATACTTTCCTTTGTTTCCCGATAGTCTTTCGCAAATATATTTCATGGAATCCACACTTTCTATAGTATAATGAACCAGGGTCTCTATTGTCCATCCAGTTCCCAACCTTAATTCAGCGTAGGGGCGTAGCAGAGCTTAGCTCTCTTCCTTTTCTGTTCGTAATTAGCTTTATGGTGCACCAGAGGAGCAGGCAAGTGCCTCATGTCCACTTTTTTCCATGTACTTCACCATATTTTTCCTCCGCACACGCTAGAATGTCCCCATATGTGCCAGAATGTAAAGTCAAGGCTATATGGGTGCAGACGGCATGGCATCAGTGGGAGAGTCACTGTGCATGTAACTATGATCAGTGCCAGATGTTGAATCCTTAGACTTTTGTGTATGTGTGTTCTGAGTGTACTATATTGTACCTTATGTTGGATACACAAAACTTGGGGAGGTGACATCACAGCCATTCCCATACAACACTTGACACATGGAAGTTGTCATGTGAGACCACATGTATTTCCATAACAGCATGAGCTGCATATGCATGTAGTATGTGCAAGATGTGTGTAAAGTGAGCTGTCTGTTCTGCCACTGAGCTTCAAACCACATCTGGCCTTGCTAATCTGTTGTTTTGAAGGCATATCCTGACTCACTCTGCCCTTCAGCTTGCTGCATATACCATATACCACATGCCAAATTGTTGTTGGCTAAATGATGTACTGTCATGCATGGAAATGATGGGAATAGATTCCCATGTTGGTTTTGTCTGCTCAGCTTTCAACGACTAGGACCTGTCAAATGTTTCTCACTATATGGGTCCAAGTCTATGCTTTTGTTGCACCATTTTGACCATGCAGCTGTGACACTATGCCCACTCCCTATATCCCAGTACTAGGCTCTGTACTAAACTGAACCTTTTTGAGGTTATTTCACTGATGAGTATGTCCATGGTATTAGTAGGGAGTCAATAGTCTGGACCCACAGATCATTTCCCTCGAATGTCACAGACTAAAGGTAAGTGAGTCAGGGACCACAGTCCTCTGCCATGTCTGTGTGCATATGTGTATGCAGACATCTGCCTCCCAGAAGCAAATTATCTACAGTGTATGATTGGTGCTGGTGCCTCACTGCAGTTTGTGATAAGTGTGTGCCCAGCCTAGATGTGACATGGCTTACATGTCTAATGATGTGCAGGTGGAGCGAACTACTTTCCGTTTCTAAGTGGGGAATGTCCATTGACATGAACTATGTCCCATAACTGTGGCCAACATACCATTCTGCCTAAATGTCAGCATGTGTCCATTTCTTTTAGGGAAGCATTCTTAATCTGCAATTTCATCCACGATTATGGGATGATGTCCTCACATATATTTGCATGAAAACTGATAGTGGAATAGTACATTTACAGTGGTGGTCCATTTCATGTTGTGACACAGACAGGGGTGTGTCACCTTTGTTTATTGTCTGACTGATACCTTCATGCATCATAGTATGTCATTTTGCATGTAAGACTGCAGTATAACTGAGGGACATGGCAGGTAGAGCAAGATTGTCGAACCACTCTGAGTTCCTCTATGCCCTTGATGTGACATCATGTGAAAAAGTCCACTGCACCAGCGTAAGGATTGGGGATTGTGCCCTGACTGTTTGCTTGCATCATGGAGTGACTTTCATTGATGTTGACATCACATGTGTTTGGCTTCAGGCATTCATCCACAGGCAGATACCAGGCTTACCATGTCTGAGATGTGAGTAGTTATGTTGCTTCTCATTGGACAGCAGGTTGGGGTCCTTCTATTAGCCACTGCAAGTTTTGTGTCTCTCCAACATGCAAGGAACAGATATTTACAACAAGCAAACTCAGATGATGTGATTGTAATGGGTGTCAGACATTAGTGGTGACTATCCTGGGGCTTGCTGATTCATTCTTGTGTGTATTCTGGGGACATCTCTCTCTGACATATTGAACCTGATGTCAATGTTGTTCCTTTCAGTGACACATGTGAGACCTAGATACTACCTCCTTGACTCAGTTGAGACAAGTGTCACTTGTTGAGCTGTACATTGTTGAAATGTATCCTTTGTGACATGGGTATTTCCATGTCACGTACTCCAGGATATTGCACGTTTGTATCTGAGTTAGCTGGGTTTCATTTACATCATCTCAAATTGTTAGTACGTCATGTAAGTGCAAATTAGATGTGTGCATAAATGTGTGTATGTAATATGGGAGGATACTTTATGGATACTACTGCTGTCTACAAGTTTACTGGGGTCTGCTGCATGTGGCACAGCTTTGAGGATGGAGAGGTCACATACTTGTTATCCGGTTATTGTGGTTGCTAGACTTTATCCATGCATTTGTAGTTGTCTGAGATCCTGAATTTCTTTTGTGTAACTTTGGGTAGTCCAGATGACATGTATGCATATGTTACGGCCCATGAATGTGCCACTTAGGTAAATGTTTCTGATGGAGGCTACATGGCATGATAGTATTTTTTGTCAATCAGAGTTGTAATTGAACTGTTATCATGTATATGTTATGACCTTATTTCTCATCCTTTTTGCAGCATCAGCACAGGCAGGTGAAGGAGACAGGGCACAGCCGAGTGGGAAAGCATGTGGCCATGGGACCTCAGGTCAAGTTACCACTGACACAGAGGGACCCAGTGGCCTGGAGGGTGGGGGAGTGCCATGGGGGAGACAGGATCTACATCCTCATCATTGTATTCCTCCTCCAGTGGACACTTCTTGGTGGGGGCAGACCCATTGGGGAACTCCCCTGTACCTTCCTTGTCCGCCATCCCCATTCTATCACCTCCCTCCCTGTTGCTCCCCACCTAGTTGGCCATGCACTCTCACCTAAGAGGGTGGGCGTCTCCTTTTCTGCAGGAACCTCGGCCCTAGCCCCTGATACTCCTGCTGCACTCAGTGAGGAGGCTACTGACCTCCTAAGGAAGATCTCTGTGTGTCAGTCAGCCATTGTGATTGCCATGCAGGGACTGGTGACCCAACTACAGCAGACAAAGGTGTTCCTGGAAGGTATTAATGGTGCAATGACTGGCCTAAAGAGATCCTTTAAGGCTCAAGCCTCCACACTGATGGCAGCCAGACACTCCCTCAGCTTCCGTCCCCCCTCCACCTCCCTCTTTCCAGTTGAAATCTCCACAATATTTCCATGCTTCATTATACAAAAAATTATTTCAAGCTCAAACTGATAAATAGTTACCAAAAACGCAGGCACATGCATTGCAGGAAAATAGAAGACCCTTCATAAAGGCCGACTAATCACCTTTCTGTTGCCTATTGCTGTGTTTGGGTCCTACACTGATACTAATGAGGTGCAACCCTTGCCCAGACAGTGATAGCATGTGTAAAAATGACAAATTACTGATGTAATACTTTCACAAAATGTGCTGCATTATGACGCATAATTTGCCTTTTCTTGGCGCATAATTTAGTCAACCATGCTTCATACATTGGTCCTCCACTACCCCATAATTCCATTGGCCCCGATTATTGCATTGGTCCCAAAGGTGGTTGTACATGGTAAAGTTCATCATAAAGACTGAGTAGGGAAAAGTGTCGAGAAATATGGAAAGATTTTTCTCTGTTATATTTTTACTTTCTTTTTGTCTCTTTCTTCCTCTTTTCCCTCCACATCCACTACTTTATTTGTCTGGTGCAGTGAGTGATTGCATTTCTGGTTACTACATGCTCAGTGAATGTGTGAGGTCTAACTGTGGCTAGGACAGGATCAGCTATGACTTATATTAGACTGATCTGAAAATCTCGAGTATTCCATGTTTCAATATGACCACACGGTTTAGTGTGAGTAGTAAAGAGCAGAGATGATGACTGCAGAGCAGTATGTGCCATATGTGTTCATCACAGTGCATACATCAGAAATCCACAAACGTGATGTTATGTGTGCCACAAGCTTCATGACTAGGGCTCTCAGTTTTATGGTATTTATTTTTATGACATTTCCATCTCTATTTGGCCATATTTAGTTTTTTTTGTCACTTTATCTGTATTTATCCACCTTTATTTTGTTCATGGGGTAAAGGAGGTGCTGCTGGTAGTGTTTTTCCACATTTAAACAGACAATGCACACTTGCACTTGACTGTTAGTGAGAAATTATTTATATTGGCATAAATGAAGAAACATGGGGGGTCATTCTGACCTCGGCGGTAAAAGGCCCTTACCGCCGGTCAGAAGACCGCCATAACACCGCCGCGGCCATGGTTAACCGCCACGGTCATTCTGACCCACAACGGCCAAACCTCCAAAAATCCGTCCTCCACTGCAGCCCGCCACATCAGCGGGCAGCGAGAAACTGGAGATGACCAAACCTCCACCGTCACGCCAACAGAAATACGCCCATGCCATTACGACCCACGAATCCACACGGCGGTCATTCAAACGCGGTATTCCATTGGCGCTACACACCGCCGCGGTCAGAATACACACACAGCACCAAAACACAGCCACATTGGACAATTTGAAATACACACACCTGATACACATACACACACCACTCCCACACAATCAACCAACTATAAAACACACACCCACATCACCCACAAACCCCTGCGACCATAATTACTGAGAGAAGGAGAGAGAGACACAGCAGACAATCCATAGCAAGACACACTGAGGCACACTACACCATCACACACACCACATAGTAGCACAAAGCACCACTCACCAACATACTTATCATCACATACACCACCCCACACCTCACCCACACCACCCCATGGCACCCCAAAGGCACCCACGCTTTTCGGACCAAGAACTCCGGGTCATGGTGGAGGAAATCCTAAGAGTGGAACCCCAGCTCTTCGGCTCGCAGGTGCAGCACACCAGTATAGCTAGGAAGGCGGAGCTATGGCAGCGGATCGTGGACAGGGTCAACGCGGTGGGACAGCATCCCAGGAATAGGGAGGACATCCGCAAAAGATGGAACGACCTACGGGGGAAGGTCCGATCGATGGTCTCCAGGCACAACATCGCGGTCCAGAAGACTGGCGGCGGACCCCCACCCACCCCTCCCGAATTCACATCATGGGAGCAAGAGGTCTTGAACATCCTGCATCCTCAGGGCCTCGCAGGAGTAGCCGGAGGAATGGACTCTGGTAAGTCCAATCTCAACTACTATATCCCCCCCACCCCACCAGCATGCCAACCCACACCCCCACCCTCACCCCCAACCCCCCAGCACACATCCTCCCTGACAATGTCTCACCAGCACAACCCACCCATCCCAACACCAACTCCTGCATGCCAACACAAATCATGGGCACCCATCACCTAAGCATGACCACTGCACTAACCCCCCCCCCCCACTAACTACCCTCACAACACCTCCCTCAAGGGAAAGCCTGCACTGGGGGACAAGGGCACCCATAACACGCACGCTATTGCACACACAGAAACAATAACCAAACTCTCTTACCCCATGCAGGACCCGAACGACCAGAAGTGTCCATCCCACCACCGGAACAGGCCCACACTGAGGATAGCAGCTCTGTCGACAGTGAACCTGATGACCAGCCCGGACCATCGGGGACCTCTGGGCAGTCGGTTCCCCTCAGGCAGCCACAGGCCACACCAGACCCGACCCCCTCTGCCAACACCAGCACAGCTCCCACCCAGCGGGCCCATGCCTCTGTCTCTAGGACAGCTCAATCAGCGGTGTGTCTGCCACTACAGGGCACCCAGGCTAACCCAACACCCCAACAACAACAGGGACCTGGGGGCAGTGGTAGCGGGCACACCGTCCAGGGGACAGAGGCTGGGGGAAACCGGGCAGCTTGGAGGGCTGCTGTGTGACAGGGGGGGGAGGAGAGGCCCAGGGAACCCACTCTCCAAGAGGCCCTCACCACTCTCATGGGGGCATACCACCACTCCCAAGAAACGATGGCGACGGTACTGGCCAGGTTCACTGAGATCCAGGCACAGCAGGAGGAACGCTACATGGGGTTCAGGGAGGAGCTGAGAATCATCGGGACCGCAATGGGGACCATCGTCCTGGCCCTCCACAGGATAGAGGACGCGTTGCGGGACCATGGTGCACCACACAGGGCCCCTGTCACTAGCCCGGACCAGGAACAGCCTACCACCTCCGCCGGCGCTAGTGGACAGGGGGTCCCAACACCTCGACAGCCCCCCAGAACCCCACCTCCTGCTGAAGAACAAACACCCCGTAAGAGGAGCCTGAGACCAAAAAAAAAGACAGAGTAGGATGTCAAGACCCCCGCCAGCAGGACATACCCCCTCAAGTCTTCCCACTGTCCCACATTGCCACCCTGTCCAACCATGAACTGCCTATGCTCCATCCTTCCACAGGCAAAAGGACAATGCACCTGTGAGACTGAGAACTGGACTCTGCCATGGATATTCCTCCACCCCCACCCATCACCCTTAGAATCACATGTACCGATATCTAGCACTGTAAATAAATCACATTTTGCACACAAATCTGTTTTGAGTCATGCTGTATTATTAACAAATGTATTACATATTACTGTTCAATTTCTGTTCTGTCAATTAGTCATGACAACATACCAATGTCAATACGCTGTATTTCATGGGCGAACCAAGCAGAAGTCAGGTACTGAGTCAGACAGCACTGAGAAGGGAAGGGAAAGGCAAAAATTAATGAAAAACATCTGTGGGGAACTACAGAAAGTACAGATGCAGGAGGCTATAAGCAATTGTGAAATGGCGTGGGTGATTCTTACCTGTGTGTTACTGGAAATACTGTTGTATCACTCTGTCCCTATTGTCTGTGTCGTCCTCAGAGTCTTCCTCCTCTTCACTCTCCACAGGCTCCACGGCTTCTACAACACCACCATCTGGACCATCCTCCTGCAGGAAAGGCACCTGGCATCGCAAAGCCAGGTTGTGGAGCATACAGCACGCCACGATGATATGGCACACCTTCTTTGGTGAGTACATTAGGGATCCACCTGTCATATGCAGGCACCTAAACCTGGCCTTCAGGAGCCCAAAGGTTCGCTCAATCACCCTCCTAGTACGCCCATGGGCCTCATTGTACCGTTCCTCTGCCCTGGTCCTGGGATTCCTCACTGGGGTCAATAGCCACGGCAGGTTGGGGTAACCAGAGTCACCTATTAGCCACACACGCTGTCTCTGTAGCTGTTCCATCACATAGGGAATGCTGCTATTTCGCATAACATACGCGTCATGCACTGACCCTGGGAACTTGGCATTTACATGGGAGATGTACTGGTCAGCCAAACAGACCACCTGGATATTCATTGAATGGTAATTCTTCCTGTTCCTGTACACCTGTTCATCGTCATTTGGGGGGACTAAAGCCACATGGGTCCCATCAATTGCACCAATGATGTTGGGGATGTGTCCAAGGGCATAGAAATCAGCTTTCACTGTAGGCAAATCACCCTCCTCTGGGAAAATGATGTAGCTCCGCATGAGTTTCATCAGGGCAGACAACACTCTGGATAAGATCTTGGAAAACATAGGCTGAGAAATCCCAGATGACATGGCCACTGTTGTCTGGAATGAGCCAGTTGCAAAGAAATGGAGGACAGACAGAACCTGCACTAGAGGGGGAATTCCTGTGGGTTGGCGGATGGGGGACATCAGGGCTGGCTCCAGCTGGGCACACAGTTCATGGATGGAGGCTCGGTCAAGTCGGTATCGTAGTATTATGTTGCGTTCTTCCATTGTGGACAGGTCCACCAGCGGCCGGTACACGCGAGGATTCCTCCTTCTCATCGCTAGTCCCAGCCGACGGTGCCTAGGAAGGAGAATATGGAGTACAGAGTCAATCCACTCACAGGTACGTACAACACAGCTTGCACAGTACAGGTAAATGTATGGTTTGATATGTTTGTATGTGTGCCATTGCAAGGCCTAGGCCTGTGTGACGCATTAGAAATTAAGCCATGTGGGCCCTTGAAATGGCCGATGCCTGACCTGTGAAGTGGGACAATGGGATGTGAGGTCACTGCGCTGGCGGGGCACACCGTGGCGGTAGGCGGTCGAAGACCGCTGTGCGAAGACGCATTGGTTAACATTGAAGCCTATGGGTTTCAGGAGCCAATGACGATGTGCGCCGGCGGTCGCGGGACGCACCGCCGCGGTACGCACCGCCGCGGGCGTGACCGCCATTTTCTATCTGCTCAATCATTCGAGACCTGATCATCCACAGGAGAGGACCTATACTGCAAGTGCTGCTGTGAACTCGGTCTGGAAGTGACAATGGCTGCTGCTACTGGTGAAAGGGCCCCCGCCTTCAGTTCAGAAGAGTTGGAGAAGCTCGTGGACGGGGTCCTCCCCCAGTATGCGCTACTCTACGGTCCTCCAGACCAACAGGTGAGTACACTCAGTGCACATTGAATGGGTTATGCCTGTGTGGAGGGGGGGGATGTAAGTTGGTGGGGTGTGGAGGGAATGAGGAGTGCATGAGAGAATGGGAACCATGACAAGGTTGGGGAGGGGGGGGCATGTACTCCAAACATGCAGATATGTGACGGTTTCTCTTTCCCACCCTGTACATGTCAAACAGGTGAGCGCCCACCAGAAAATCTATATTTGGCGTGTCATCGCCAAGGAAGTCCGGAACTTGGGGGTCTACAACAGACGGGGCACCCACTGCCGCAAGAGGTGGGAGGACATCCGCCGCGGAACGAGGAAGACCGCAGAAACACTGCTGGAGATGGCCTCCCGACCTAGGAGGGGTGCCAGTCGCACCATGACCCCCCTGATGTCCCGGATCCTGGCGGTGGCCTACCCTAATTTGGATGGGCGCTTGAGGACAGCACAGCAGACACAAGGGGGTGAGTATCCGCACATTCTCCTATCTGTATGCGCATTGGAGGCGTCTGGGTAGGGCTGTGGGCGACATTAGGCCAGGGCGCTCTCTGTAGTGTAGTCCGCTCCCTTAGGCATGGCCCTGTGCCCCCGCCCCCCACCTCTGTAGGGTGCCAAGTGCAGCTACCCATGCTCCAGCATCACACATGTGCGCGTGTGTTGTCCCTAGACCTGTTTGCCTAGTCAGAAGTACTGAGTAGTGTACCCCAAGTTCGCGACTTAGTGCACGAGGCACCTGTGTCTGTCCTCTCCGCAAAGGGTATTGCTAAGGCATGCACTCAACTTTGTTTCATTTCTCCCCCCACCCTAAATCTTTGTCTTCTTGTGTTTTAGCATCATCAGGCGGAGGAGATTTGGCGTCGGAGCAGGAAGGAGCTGCAGGTCACCAGGCCCCGGTGGGCACTGACACAGACACCGAGGGCACCAGTGATCCGGAGGGCGAGGGGAGCACCACAACGGGGGCCGGTGGAGACACCAGCGACACGGACACGTCCTCGTTTGGGAGCTCCCTAGCGGTGGCGGCACCATCTGTGCCCCCCGCAACAACAGGTACAGCCGCCACCCAGCGCACCAGCACCGCCCTCCCAGCAGCCCCTCAGTCTTCGCTCCGTGGCCGCTCGGCCAGGAAGGCGCGCGTCTCCTTCGCCCCAGGCACCTCAGCCCCTGCCTCTGTTACCCCTGCTGCCCTCAGTGCGGAGCTCATTGACCTGGTGAGGACGGTCATTGTTGGGCAGACTACCCTTCTGAATGCCATCCAGGGGGTGGAAAGGGAGGTGCATCTGAGCAATGCCTACCTGGAGGGCATTCATTCGGGTCAGGCTGCCCATCAACGAGCGTTCACTGCTCTGGCCTCAGCACTGACGGCAGCCATTGTCCCTGTCTCCAGTCTCCCTCTTCTATCTGCCTCCACCCTTTCTCTGTCTCCTGTACCTCAACCTATCCCATCCACACCATCAGACCAGCCTGCACACACCTCAACACCCAAGGCCAGCTCACCCAAACATAAGCACCACAGAAAACACAAGCATTCACCCAAGCAACACACAGATGCAGACATATCAACAGTCACTACCACCTCTGTGTCCCCGTCCTCCTCGTCTCCCTCCTCCCTCCCTGTGACGTCTACACTCACACCTGCATGCACCCCAACATCAGCCAGTTCTTCCACCACCAGCAAACCCTCCACTACAGTCCGCACACCTGCAGTCACCACCCCCACTGGCATTTACACGTCTCCTGTGTCCTCTCCCACTGTGTCTGTCACCCCCTCTTCCAAGACACATAAACGCAGGCAGACACCCAAACAACAGCCAACCACCTCACCACAGCCTACGTCCCAGTCACCTGCACCCAAGGACAGCACACCTGGCTCTCATACAACCACATCCTCTTCCTCCACTTCTCTCACCACTACTCCTACCCCTTACCTTGGTCCCAAGAAAAATTACCTCTCCAGTTTTGACCTCTTTCCCTCCCCCGACCCACCCCCTCCAACTGGGAAAAGTCCCAAGGGCACCTCAGCCACCACCAGCCCAACTTCTACAGTGCAAGTGGTGCATGGCATGTGGAGTCCACCCTTTGGCGGCAGTAACACTTCGGTGAGCAGCAAGGGGACAGCCAGCCCCCCCCCAGGCAAGAGGACCCGGAAATTGAAGGGCCGCCGTGAGCGGACAGAGACGGCTGCCCCCAAGGAGGTGACTCCGGCCACTTCACCGGCCACAGCAGCCAGGGGAGGCAAGGGCCCGAGAGCCCCATCTAAGGAGCGGAAGGACAGCAGGGCGGAGAGGACAACCACCAGGAGCGCGGAGCAGGAGGGCCCCACAAGCCCCATCCCGGCTGCAAGGGACGACACCAAAGGGCCCAGGACTCACTCCCCGAAGGGGCCTGACACAGCACGGTCGGAGGGCGAGTGAGCAGGGTGTCCAGGCCAGGTATGACTCCCTTGACATACTGCAAGAGCACCGCTGAACAGGGCCCCGCCGTGAAGACAGGTACCGCTGAACAGGGCCCCGCCGTGAAGACAGGTACCGCTGAACAGGGCCCCGCCGTGCAGAAGAGCACCGCTGAACAGGGCCCCGCCGTGAAGACAGGTACCGCTGAACAGGGCCCCGCCGTGAAGACAGGTACCGCTGAACAGGGCCCCGCCGTGCAGAAGAGCACCGCTGAACAGGGCCCCGCCGTGCATAAGAGCACCGCTGAACAGGGCCCCGCCGTGAAGACAGGTACCGCTGAACAGGGCCCCGCCGTGAAGACAGGTACCGCTGAACAGGGCCCCGCCGTGAAGACAGGTACCGCTGAACAGGGCCCCGCCGTGAAGACAGGTACCGCTGAACAGGGCCCTGCCGTGAAGACAGGTACCGCTGAACAGGGCCCCGCCGTGCAGAAGAGCACCGCTGAACAGGGCCCCGCCGTGCAGAAGAGCACCGCTGAACAGGGCCCCGCCGTGAAGACAGGTACCGCTGAACAGGGCCCCGCCGTGCAGAAGAGCACCGCTGAACAGGGCCCCGCCGTGAAGACAGGTACCGCTGAACAGGGCCCCGCCGTGAAGACAGGTACCGCTGAACAGGGCCCCGCCGTGAAGACAGGTACCGCTGAACAGGGCCCCGCCGTGAAGACAGGTACCGCTGAACAGGGCCCCGCCGTGCAGAAGAGCACCGCTGAACAGGGCCCCGCCGTGCAGAAGAGCACCGCTGAACAGGGCCCCGCCGTGAAGACAGGTACCGCTGAACAGGGCCCCGCCGTGAAGACAGGTACCGCTGAACAGGGCCCCGCCGTGAAGACAGGTACCGCTGAACAGGGCCCCGCCGTGCAGAAGAGCACCGCTGAACAGGGCCCCGCCGTGAAGACAGGTACCGCTGAACAGGGCCCCGCCGTCTCAAGCACCGCTCCGCTGGGCCCTTCCTGTCAAGCACCGCTCCGCTGGGCCCTTCCTGTCAAGCACCGCTCCGCTGGGCCCTTCCTCTCAAGCACCGCTCTGCTGGACATCGCCATGTCATGCACCGCTGCGCTGGGTCCCGCCGTCTCAGGCACTGTTTATGGTTCACTGTGCCCACCATGCCTCCTCCTTGACCAGTGGACTCTGTAATCCACCTGAGAGACTGTGGCTTTGCACTCCCCAGGATGGCACAGTGGGCAATCCACCCACTGTAGAGACTTGAGAGACTGTGGCTTTGCACTCCCCAGGATGGTCCAGTGGGCAATCCACCCACTGTAGAGACATTGAGAGACTGTGGCTTTGCACTCCCCAGGATGGTACAGTGGGCAACCCACCCACTGTAGAGACATTGAGAGACTGTGGCTTTGCACTCCCCAGGATGGTACAGTGGGCAACCCACCCACTGTAGAGACATTGAGAGACTGTGGCTTTGCACTCCCCAGGATGGTCCAGTGGGCAACCCACCCACTGCAGAGACTTGAGAGACTGTGGCTTTGCACTCCCCAGGATGGTACAGTGGGCATGGTGGCTCCTCGTGGATCTGGCGTCGTGGACTCATGTGGCTGTGGTGGCCCCCCCTTCCCTTCCCCCTGAGGTGCCTGTAGTTTTGACATCAGATGCCCCTGCAGTGTTCTCTCCAAAGGACTCAGGTCTCGTGTGTGGGCTTTGCCCTTGTTTCGCAGAACCTTGGCCCACGGACATGTTAGATTCGTAGGATGTGCAGGACTTGTTACTTCAGTGATACACTGATGTGTATATCTTTTTGTTTTTTGTAAATATTTTTCACGGTTGCTCAATTATTTCCAGGTGCTTTTTTTGTACATGAAAATTTATTCCAAATTTGGTTGTGTCATTGTATTTTTAAAGGGTCTTTGTGTGGTGTCACTGTGACTTCCTGCTCTGCATTAGTGTGTACATATTGGGGGGGTGGGGGGCTCGCATATGTGTATGCCCGTAACCTTTCTTCCTCCCCCCTCCCGTGTGTCGTAGGTGCAGTACTCACCGTTGACGTCTGCGCCGGAGTTCGTACTCGTGGTAGATGAGCAGGTAGACGAGAGCAGGTATGATGTTCAATTCGGGTTCCATGCTGTCCGGATTCCGCGTGGAGTGTCTCGAGGTGAGCGTTTTCCATTGGAAATGTCTGTTTCCGCCGTGTTTTTATCGGCGGGGCTCCCGCCCCGGAAAAGGTGGCGGATTGGTGGGTCGTGATAGGGTGGGCGGTACATTGCCGCCTGGCTGTTGGCGGTGACCGCCGCGCTGTTTGTTTGTTCCGCCGTGGCGGTCGGAGTGTTAATGCGGCGGGCTGTGTTGGCGGTTCCCGCCAGGGTCAGAATTGCATTTTTTTGTCCGCTTTATCACCGACCGCCAGGGTCAGAATGACCCCCATGATCTCTTAAAAAAACTTTAAAATAGTAGTACATGCATTTTAAGAGACTTTACAGCCACTGAGGATCTTTCTGATTTGTTCATAGAATAAAGGCAACTGAAAACCTGCATTTGCAGATGCTGGTAGAGTTATGAGATTAAAGCAAAACTATACAATGTTGGCTATTTCCTACTTCTGTGAAAGCCAGCATGCCATATCGCTGATCTTTCTTTGCAGAATATTGTGCATTGGACAATTGTTGAACTCTTTATTAACAACATTCATGCCGTCAGTTTTTTCAGTTTTCAAAAAAGCTACACATTCTGTAGAGCATACATATCGGCACTGAACAAAATCACACCAGGTAACCTTATGAAAACATGAATACTAGCAAGCATTCCATACGAAAGCAAATATGACTGCTCCCTTCGGAAACATCCTTTTATTTACATTTATTGAGAACACATCTGAGTAAAGAAAATCTTTCTATGAAGTGGTTGAAGTAACTGTGGCACTCCATAACAGTGGAAATAACAGATGTTTCTATTACCTCAATGGTACTTGTTGCATCTATCTGGTTGAAGATGAAAAGCCAAGTATACCAAACTTGATTTACTCTGAATCTATCAGTTAAATAAAGACCTTATGAGCAAGGGCTTAGCTTACTTGTCCACTGATCAAGATCTATGATAATCTGTAATGAGAGCCCACTCTGCTTAGAAACCATCCTTGGGCTTCAGGAGACAGATTTGACACTCAGCAAGTTTGACTGTATGTATGTATATATGTATGTCGTATTTGTAAAGTGCATTCCGACTCAGGAAGAGCATCGAAGCGCTAATGCAGGGGGAGAGGAACAAAGGGAAGTGACAAAAATCCAAAGAACCCATCCCAAAGAATGACTAATAGTGAGAAAAGAAAAGAAAAAATTACTTGAAGATACAAACCAGGGTACTAAGTGGATACTATCGAGGGAAAAGCCATGTTTTAACCAGTTTCCTGAACTTAGGTAACAAGTTTCTTGCCGGATATTCAAGGGGAGCGAGTTCCAACTTTTGGCAGCAGCCACAGTGAAAGCTTTATCCCCCCATTTAACTTTATGAGTGCGGGGGACCTCAATTCGATAGGCATTAGAGGACCTCAGGTTTCTCTTGAGAACATGCCAACAGAGCTTGGTGGTAAGGTAGCGAGGACCAATCCCTTGAGTAGCCTTATACATCAGACAGAGTGATTCAAAAGTAATATGCTGAGCCACCGGAAGCCAGTGTAATTGTTTAAGACTCTCTCTGACAGATACCTGCCGTGGGAGGTTAAGAACCGCTCTAGCGGCTGCATTGTGGGCCAATTGCAATTTGTTGATCAAGGCCTTATCCAGATCCAGGAACAAGGCATTGCAATAATCTACCTTAGACATCACCAACGCTAAAATGGCAGAAACTCTCCATTCATGCTGAAGGTATGGAAAAATGTTCCTGAGCATTTTAATGAGCCAAAGGCATGTCTTTAGAGTATGATTTACCTGAGTTTTAAAAGATAAGCAATCATCAAATAGAATGCCCAAATTCCTACTGACAGTTGAAGGGACAGGAAGCGTGCCACATTCTGAAGGCCACCAACGTGAGCTCCAGAACTCTTTTCCTGATCCGAAACAAAGAATTTCGTTTTTGGTGGCATTCATTTTCAGCCAATTGGTCTTCATCCAGTTACTAACCGCTTGCATGCAGTTATTGAACCGGTCCGCCACCTCCTCCCAAGGTTTTTTAATTGGGATGATAAGCTGAGTATCATCCGCATAAGAAGACGGGATAAAGCCAAAGGAGCGAATTGGACTGGCCAGGGAGGCAACATACACATTAAACAGAGTAGGACTCAGAGAAGATCCCTGTGGAATCCTGCATGGTAATAGATAAGGTGCGGATCTGAAATCACCACAACTTACAGTGGTCCATCTGTTTTTAAGAAAGATTCCAAAAGCTTAAGGGCTCTCTCTCTTACCCCTACTTGGCCAAGGCGGGACATTAAAAGGTGAGGGGAAATGGTATCAAATGCCGCTGATAAGTCTAATAGTACTAGGATTACCCCTTGACCCTCATCCACCAATTTCCGAATAGCATCGGAGGATGAAATCAAGGCCGTCTCCGTACTATGCGCCTTTCTGAACCCATGTTGAGAGGTGTCAAGGACTCCCACTTCCACTAAGAATTCAGCCAGTTCTAGATTCAGAATTTTCTCTAAAATCTTTGCCAAAAAGGGAAGAAGTGCAATTGGCCGTAAATTGTTAAGATCCTGGCTGTCGCCATTCGGCTTCTTCTTAAGGGGAACCACTATAGTTTCTTTCCATAAGGGGGGATATACCCCAGATCTCAGAACCTCCTGAAAAGTAGGAGCTAACTCCTGTACCATCAGGTCGGGGGCTAATTGAAAAATAGAGGGAGGGCATGGATCCATAGGGGAACCTGACGTAATTTTTAAGATCCTCTTTCTGATAACATCATGAGTTGGGATATGAAAATCAGATAGAGCTTTACAGCTAGTTCCAGATTCAGAATTTTCTCTAAAATCTTTGCCAAAAAGGGAAGAAGTGCAATTGGCCGTAAATTGTTAAGATCCTGGCTGTCGGCATTCGGCTTCTTCTTAAGGGGAACCACTATAGTTTCTTTCCATAAGGGGGGATATACCCCAGATCTCAGAACCTCCTGAAATGTAGGAGCTAACTCCTGTACCATCAGGTCGGGAGCTAATTGAAAAATAGAGGGAGGGCATGGATCCATAGGGGAACCTGACTTAATTTCTAAGATCCTCTTTCTGATAACATCATGAGTTGGGATATGAAAATCAGATAGGGCTTTACAGCTAGCTTTAAAAATCGGAAGTTGCCCAAGAGGGGAGTTCCCTGGAGATCTCATGATGGGCAAAATTAACGTGTATTTGGAGAATTTTGTTCTCAAAATGACTAGCAACCTTATCACAGAACTCCTGAGAATTTTCCAGTTCAGATGGCCTCAAGGGGGTGGATAATGTCTTTATCACCTTAAATAGTTCTCTAGGGGCATTTAATGCCTCCTTCACTTTGGCAGTATAGTAGTTAGATTTGGCCTTAAACCGCGCCGCTTTGTAAGCCTTAAGGGTGGACTTTAATAGCGCCCTTTCTTCTGGGACTGAATTTAATTTCCACTGGTGCTCCTGTTGTCGGTACTTTCTCTGAAGAGATTTAAGTTCTCTCGTAAATCAAGGTTGACCGAGCTTCTTCCGACTGCAAGGCCTCCAAAGCTTTGGGGGAGCCAGTTGAGCCATGGCCGTTTCAACCCCATGCTGAAAACTGTCAAGCAGGGGCTGAGATAGCTTCTTGGCTCTGTCCCAGCCCTCTCCAAAGGCCGGAACTAACTTTTCCACTTTAATCTGCTTCCACGGCCTAAATGCTTTGAACTTCACCTCGCACAGAGCAGGAGAATGCGTGATGTCAATTTTAAAGTTTAGCAAATGATGATCCGTCCAACTTAACTGGATATTAGTTATCACTATCTGTAAAGAAGTACGAACAAAGACCCCATCTAATATATGTCCTGCCCTGTGGGTGGCTGCCGAGACTCTGAGAGTCCAATCCAAGGCCTCCATAAGATCTAAGAACTCCCTGACCATAGGATTGCAGACCTCATCAAAATGAATATTAAAATCGCCTAGTATCATTGCTTTTGGGGTCAAAACCAAAGCTTCTATCAACTTAACCCAAGATTGGACAAAATTTGTAGGGGGGCCCGGCGGTTGATAAATCAGTAGGCCCTCCAACAATACTCCACTATTCTGAGAGACCTTAAAAGCCATTGTCTTGCATGTTTCAGCAGAGAGGCCAGACCAAACACACACTAGAGTCGCACTGCAGATGATAGCCAGGCCCCCACCCCTATTGTGGGGCCTATCTAATCTGTAGTAAGTATACCCTGGGGGGGATGCTGCAACAAAATCAGGATCTGATTCTGTTTTGCCCCAGGTTTCAGTTAGAAACAAACAATCGATATGCCAAGTATCAATCATTTCACAGATTTCCAGTTTATGTTTTGGGAGTGAGCAAACATTTAGCAAGGCATACCGAAACGGCTGATTGTGCGCTACCGTCTTTTCCTGAGCTGCCATCCCAGACATCATAGGCCTCTTATACTGGGCTCTGGCCTCGTGCAAGGTTAATGGTGCTTGAACTGTTCAGTTACATTCCTCACAAGTGCAAGCGACCCCGTAATCAGATGGTACCTTATGCTTACATGGCCTGTTCTTAAACTTGATATCGCCACTGTACCCCTGAGGGGCCACACATTTAGAAAAAAGGGCAGCATCTCTGGCCCCTGGGCCCGTTCGGGCGCAGATGGAGCCAATGGGCTTGCCTTAGGGGGTTCATTTATGGCGCCCGGGCAAGAGCCCGACGTCAACTGGACCGCTAACTCGCAGTGCAAAGTCTCTAGAAGGCTGGAAGGAGGGCTCTAACTGACCCTCACTTCAGGTGCAGGCTTTAGGAAGAAGCCTGACTTCAGAGACGATAAAAGAAAGGTAAGACCAGCCCCCGTAAAAAGCAATCAAGACAGCGCTCCCCCATGTAACGTTTTCCTCCCTCCCTGGTATAAATCTATTTATAAAGATTAAAAGATTAAAAAGTTTAAAAAATAAAAGTTAAGAAAAGATCTAAAAATTTTAAATGACCTTCGTTCGTGCCGCCCGAAAGCAGCCGAATGACGTGCTCTCCTTCTGTGCGTGGCTGCTCTGCTGGGTTCACTTATGGCGCCGGACCAAGAGCCCGACGTCAAGGCTCTAACTGACCCTCACTTCCGGTGCAGGCTTTAGGAAAGAAACCTGACTTCAGAGACGATAAAAGAAAGGTAAGACCAGACCCGTAAAAAGCAATCAAGACAGCACTCCCTCAAGCAACGTTTACCCCCGTATAAATCTATTTATAAATCTTTTTAATCATTTTATCTTTAATCTTTTAATCTTCATAAATAGATTTATACCAGGGGGGTATTTAAGTTTTATAGAAAATGAGTTACATTCTTTTGTATGGAGTGACATTGCTGTCACAAAAACCTTAACGTCGATGTATAATCAGCATCCTTTTTGTTTTTTTTCGAATGAGAATTATATGATTGTCAGTTGTAAATAATCAATTTAGACAGACCTTGCTCTCACCATCCATGCTGCTGTGAATGGTTGAGAGCAGTGACACTTGCTCCCCAGCCCTTTTGTCCTCCCTGAAACAATGTGCATTAATATAAGTTTTGACTAGCTCACACCTACTTCTTACAAACCCTCCTCAATGACATCTGCCAGCAAGACCTCCATTACCTGGTCTGCTGTGTAAAACCTCTGGGAGCAATCATGCCACATCAAGCAGGTGATAGGGCCCCTGCCTTCTCTCCACAGGAGCTGGAGAGGCTAGTGAATGAGGTCCTACCCCTGTATGAACAGCTCTATGGTTCACCAGGTATGCACCTCATGTGCACAATTTTCTCTGTACTTCACCATCCTTTCCCGCCCACAGGCTAAAATGTGGCCATGTGTGTCAGTTTGACTACTCATGTGCCTGTGGTTGCAGTATGTATGTATTCCATGGGAGGGACAATGTGCAGGCATTGGTGACCAGTGCCATAGGTAAAGTTCAGTCACATTGTGTTGGGCGAGGTTTTTGAAGCCCTAGATCCTCATTGTGTTGGGTGCATATAACTAGGTGAGAAGACATTACTGCCATCCACTTACATCTCTTCCCTCATGATTGTTGCAAATGTCACACAACACGAATGTGCACGGCAGCATGATCTGAGTATGCATATTGTATGAGTCAATTCAGACTATTGTGAGCAATGTATATGGTGCCACAGAGAGTTCTAAACACATCTGACCTTGATTAACTGTTGTTTTGAAGGCATATCTGACTCACTCTGCCCTTCAGGTTACCACACACACCACATGACAAACAGCTGTTGGCTACATGATGTACTGTCATGCATTGAAGTGATGGAAATGGAATGTCAGGTAGGTTCTGTCAGCTCAGCCTTCAGAGACCAGGGCTTGTCACATATATCGTCCAGTATGGGACCTACTCTAGACTGGGGTAGATGCACTATGGCTATGTAAACTGTGGCACTCTGCCCACTCCCTGTCCTCCGGAAGATGCTGTCATTTGGCCAGTATGAGGCTCTGATGGCAAATCTTACCCAGAACGCCTCATTTCTTTATTTAGATTAGGAATGGAAACAGGGTAAATCAGTAATTTAAGCCATATGTGCACTAAGCATCATTGTCAATGTGTGCCTTTGACTCATGACAGGTCCCTTGCTTCCACAGCTCTCTTGTTACCTTCCCATGGGTCATATTTGTCCTGTACAGGTTTATTGCACAAATGGCAGTCCCACAGTGCAAACAGTGTGTTGATTCCTAGGAGGCCATAATATGTGACTTAATAGCTTGGTCCATTGCAGAGACTGTACAACACATGCCTTTGTTGGATGCCATCTCTGTAAGATGGGCATGTATGTCCAAAGGAGTGTTCTGTTGTACAGGTGCATAGCACAGAACCCCACCCCTGAAGTGGCATGAGTCTGCTTTTTGTTAAGCCACATGCCCACACATGGACAGGGAAGACACTTTTTGTACCCACCATGCCAGTCCCTTCATTGTTTCTCATGTGTAATCTTTGAGTTTGTACTTTAGCGGTTGCCTGTAGGGACTGTATGCAGTGAGACATTCTCAAAGAGAGTGAATGTGTTGGGGCATTCATGCCTAAGGAGTTTAACTTTCAGAAGCCACATAGGTATGATGTGTTTCACAGTGGCTCACATCAGAGTACATGTTGCTAGAGCATGGGCTACATGATGTTAGTAATCTTGCTTAGTCATTGTACAGCCTTAGTAGGGTAGTGTTTCAGACTGCAAATGGAAAAAATATACGTCATGTCCCTGTACTTATTGGCTTGTATATGTCACTTTGGGGAGTACTGACAAGTAGGAAATTCGTAGCTTGATGTAACTGACATGTATGTCACTCAACCATTTGTGATGAAAGTTGTGATCATGATCTCTTGATTTGTCTTTTGCATCCATGCAGGTCAATGCCCATCAAAAGAAAAGATTATAGAGAGCCACCGCCGGAAAGTGCGGACCCTGGGGGTCCACAGCCGGTGGAGCTCCCACTGCAGAAAAAGGTGGGAGGACCTGAGATGCTGGGCCAGGAAGATTTCTGAGGTCTAGCAGGGCTGTTCTCCCAATGTGGCTGGGGTGCCCTTCGGACCCTGATCCCCCTAATAGCCTGCATTCTGTATGTGGCCCATCCAGAGCTTGATGGGCATTTGAGGGCAGCACAACAGCCACAAGGGAGGTAAGTACAGGGCATATTCTTGCCTGTCACCTTGCCAAGTGAATAAGTTAGGTTCGGACAGCTCCCACTGACAATTAGGAATCAGCCATATGTCACACAGTAAATAAGTGATTGTTTGAGTAGACATGTCATGTGCTGCTTACTGGTGTGCATTTTCTATTGGCCTAGGGACCTAGGAAAAAACTGGATAGAATCCACAAACCACTTGCTGTGCAAGGACGACATAAGGCTGGGTACATTGATCAAACAACCATTGTTTGTTGTTGTGGTGTGCGTAATTTCTATGCAACAGAACAGACTACTACTCCTAAATGTTACAGGCCAAATGCAAGTAAATGATGGATAACTGTCCTCAGCCATGTGTCTGGGTAAATAAGTATATAGCATTCTTCCACCCAGAGGATAGTTGTCTTCAGTGTATGACGGGTGCTGGTGCCTCACTGCAATCTGTAAAATGAAGATGGCCAACCTACATGTGACAGAGCTTATATTGTTCTTTGGTCAGCTATAGATCAGTATTTTCCCTTGGAAAGTGGGGAATGTCCATTGACATGATTTATGTGCAATCACTGTTGCCAACATTCCTTGTGTCTACATGTCAGCATGTGTTCCTTTCTCTTTTGCAAAACATTTGTAAGCTGCAGTTTCATGCATAGTCTACCTATGTTGATGGGATGATGTCTGTATTCCCTCACATATATGTGCATGGCAAACTGTGAGTGTAATAGGACATTTACAATGGGAGTACATTTCAGGTTGTGCCACAGACAGCAGTGTGTCACCATAGTTTATTGGCTGACACATTCCCTCATGCGTCATAGCATGTCATTCGAATTCTCCAACTGCAGTAGCGATGAGGGACATGACAGGTAGGCTTAGAGTTTAGAGCCACAATGTGAATATCTATACCCTTGATGTGGCATCACGTGGAAAAGTGCACTGCACATGTGTAACGGGTAAGGTTTGTGACCTGCCTGTTGGCCAGCATCAGGGAGTGACTTGCAGGTATGTTAGAATCACTTGTATTTGGGTAAAACAATTCATCCACAGACAGAAAACTGGGTCTGGCTGACCATAATGGAGACAATGATGTAGCTTCCAGTTGGGCAACATGTTAAGGGCCTTCAACATGTACTAATGGTGTCTACTGATCCACTCAGAGTATGCCATTGTAAGGGGTGCCACACATTAGTGGTGATTACCCTCGGACTTGCTGATTCATTTTGTTGCGGATTTTGGGGACATCTCTCCCTGACATATTGTATTTGAAGTCTACGGTGTCCATTCCCATGCCTCATGTGTGGCCTATCTGAGCAACATTAATACTACCTCCATGACTCTATTTGGACAAATATCACTTTGTGAAGTATGCATAGTGAAACTGCTTCCTGTGTGACATGAGTATTTCCATGTCACCTTCTCTGGGATATTGTACTTTTGTCAGCAGCATGGTGGGATTTTGGACCATAATTTCTTATTGTTGGGTCATTATGTGCCTCACAAATAGATGTGTGCATGACCTGTGTTGGATCTGTGGAAATGCATTTGGCATTGGCCCACTATTGTATGGCAACAGGTAACTGAGGTCTGCTCCATGGGACAAAGCTTTGAGGGAGATAAAGGGCCTGATTCTAACTTTGGAGGACGGTGTTAAACCGTCCCAAAAGTGGCGGATATACCACCTACCGTATTACGAGTCCATTATATCCTATGGAACTCGTAATACGGTAGGTGGTATATCCGCCACTTTTGGGACGGTTTAACACCGTCCTCCAAAGTTAGAATCAGGCCCAAAGTCTCTTACTTGTTGAACGGTTATTGTGATTGCACAGCTTTAGCCATGCAATTGTAATTGTCTGAGATCCTGATTTTCCTGTGAGTATGGCACATGTATGGGACACATAGGCGGAGTTTGTTGAGGGACTTACTTGAAATCATGGTAATGTTTGCTAATCAGAGCTGTTGTTCAAGTGTGATCAGTGATCATAGACATGTGATGACTCTATGGCCCTCATTCCGACCCTGGCCGCGGGCAACGGAAGCACCGCCAACAGGCTGGCGGTGCTTCAGTGCCCATTCCGACCGTGGCTGTAAAGCTGCGGTCGGAAAACCGGGTCCGGCGGTTTCCCGCCGGATTAGCCCCGGCTGGGCGAATCCTCCATGGCGGCGCTGCAAGCAGCACCGCCATGGGGATTCCGACCCCCTTCCCGCCAGCCTGTTTCTGGCGGTTTTCATCGCCAGAAACAGGATGGCGGGAACGGGTGTCCTGGGTCCCTGGGGGCCCCTGCACTGCCCATGCCACTGGCATGGGCAGTGCAGGGGCCCCCTAACAGGGCCCCAGTATGCTTTTCACTGTGTAAAGCGCGACGGGTGCAACTGCACCCGTCGCACACCTGCAACACCGCCGGCTCCATTCGGAGCCGGCTTCTGTGTTGCAGGCCCTTTCCCTGGAAAGTCAGAATGGCCCCCGCGGTCTTTTGACCGCGGAGCGGCCAATTAGCGGTTCCCGCTTGGCGGGCGGCAACCGCCGCCCGCCAAACTTGGAATGAGGGCCTATGTCTCTTTGTATTAGCAGCGTCAGCCCCAGAAAGTGAAGGAGATGGGACACAGCCCAGCGGGGAAGCATCTGGCCATGGGACCTCGGGTCAAGACACCACCGACACAGAGGGACCCATGGCCCAGAAGGTGAGGGGAGTGCCACAGGGAGGCCGGAACATCCTCTTCCTCATAGGATTCTTCCTCCAGTGGACACTCCCTAATGGTGGCAGACCCATTGGGGCATCCCCCTGTCCATCTTTGTCAACCAACCCCAGTTCTATCATCACCCCCCTGTTGCTCACCACCCATTTGACCATGCCTGCTCACCCAAGAGGGTGGGCGTCTCCTTTGCCACAGGCACCTCTGCCCCAGCCCCTACCACCCCTGCTGCCCTCAGTGAGGAGGCTGTTGACGTCCTGAGAAGTATCTCTTTGGGCCAGTCAGCTATTGTGAATGGCATCTAGGGATTGGCAACTCAACTACAACAAAGAAATGCATTTCTGGAAGGCATTGATGATACAATGGCTGGCCTACATAGCTCTTTTCATACTCTGCCTGCCTCACTGATGGCAGCCAGTCACCCCCCATCTTCCGTCCCCCTTCCCCCTCCCTCTTCCCAATCCAAATCCCCCCTTCCTCTACCTACCCAAAGCACACAGACTGATCAAAACGCATCCACCTCAACACACAAGAGCAGCACACACAAACACAAGCACCACAAAACACAGTGACACACAAGCAAACAACAGCCACGCACCCACAGACACAACAACAGTCACCGCTCACCAGCCACCCCCACCACCTCCAGCATTACACATACAACATCAAGCATATCCACAGGCACCACCACAACAGTCAGTGACACACCCACCACAAACCAGCATACCTGTGGACACCACAACAACAGACATTCAGACATTCATCACAAGAACCCTATCTGCAGACACCACCCAAACAGACACACAAACACCCAGCACTCCATCCCCCAGCACCTCCACCTCCAAGACCACCAACACACAAAAATGCACTCACTCACTCACCCAACAGACACCAACCAAACACAAGCATACCTCCCAGAAGCACGCACCCACGGCAACCACACCAACACAGCAGACAACCATTCCCTCAACCTCCAAATTACAGCCCCCTTCTGCTGATTGTCCCCGTGTCCCTAAGAAAGTGTGTTTTTTTTGTTTGACATTGACCTTTCCCCTGTTCCCTCCACCTCTCTCCCAAACTCAAGAGGCCTCCACCCACCTCCTTTCCACCTCCAAGGCCTCCCATGACTACCCCGCAAGCACCCGTACCCCTCCCCCAAGAAGAAGTCCATCTCTCCCATAAAGCTGACCATACCCAAACCCAAGACTAACCCCCCTAAATCTGACCCCCGTCCTGCGCTCAAAGATGATCCCTGAGGTGCCTGTCTACCCACTTGATGGCCCTTCTTGTGTAGGTTTCCTGGCAGCTAAAGAGTCAAGTCTGAGCACAGTGATTTGCATGAACAATTGATAATGAACTGGCCAATGACCTTGGACATTTTAAATTACCTTGTAACATAATACCAAACAGTTGGTTTTTGGGTGCACATTTTTCCTGCATTTCCTTTTCTACCTTTATGTTGTTCCTGAGTTACTTGTGTTTTCTGCCTACAGTTGGGTGTGTTTCAGCATGCTTGCTGATCCATTTGCTGTTGTTTGCAGTATCTGACTTTGTGGGCATTGCTGGTGTCCCTCAAAGCATGGGTATATGTTGAGTGTACGGATAAGGGGGTGTGAATGCGATAGTGGTGTCATAGCATTTTGTACAATTTGTTATGCTAAGTATTTAATCCTGTGTTACCCTATGTGAGCATGTATGGTGTTAGACGTGTCCACCTGATATGGGTTATGTATTCATCTGATGTGTCTCAGCTTCAGTATTGTTTGTGCAGACATTGAGGGCCATATTTATACTTTTTGACGCAAAACTGCGCTAACGCAGTTTTGCGCCAAAAAAATTAGCGCCGGCTAACGCCATTCTGAAGCGCCATGCGGGCGCCGTATTTATTGAATGGCGTTAGCCGGCGTTAGCCGACCGGCGCTGCCAGGTGTGCGTGAAAAAAAACTACGTACACCAGGCAGCGCTGACGTAGGGAAAAATGGCGTTTGGGCGTCCCAAAATGGGGCAAGTCAGGCTGAGGCAAAAAAATCGTCTTAACCCGATTTGCGCCATTTTTTTTGGGCGCCCAGACGCCATTAACATGACTCCTGTCTTAGCAAAGACAGGAGTCATGCCCCCTTGCCCAATGGCCATGCCCAGGTGACTTATGTCCCCTGGGCATGGTCATTGGGCATAGTGGCATGTAGGGGGGCACAAATCAGGCCCCCCTATGCCACAAAAAAATTTAAAAAAAATACTTACCACAACTTACCTTTTCTTCCCTGGGATGGGTCCCTCCATCCTTGGGTGTCCTCCTGGGGTGGGCAAGGGTGGCAGGGGGTGTCCCTGGGGGCAGGGGAGGGCACCTCTGGGCTCATTCTGAGCCCACAGGTCCCTTAACGCCTGCCCTGACCCAGGCGTTAAAAAGAGGCGCAAATGCTGGGTTTTTTGCCCCGCCCACTCCCGGGCGTCATTTTTGCCCGGGAGTATAAATACCACGCACATGCCTGGGAGTCATTTTTTAAGACGGGAACGCCTACCTTGCATCTCATTAACGCAAGGAAGGTGTTCACGCCAAAAAATGACGCTGACTCCATGAACTTTGGTGCTAGATGCGTCTAACGCCAAAGTATAAATATGGAGTTAGTTTTGCGTCGAATTTGCGTCGAAAAAAACGACGCAAATTCGGCGCAAACGGAGTATAAATATGCCCCTGAGTGTGTTCAATTGTGTATGTTTTGTTTGAATTAGACTGTGCATGTGTCCATTTAGCTGTGTTTACCTTGCAGCTACTTCATGCAGTTGGAGTTGTATGTGCTTTGTTGAATTGCACTTCCATATTGTGCAGATAGGCATGTCATTTGGGTCTAGTAGTGTTTGTCCCAGATATACCTGAAGGGCCAGTTCAGGTGCAATAGTTGTTTTATGGGCAGTTGCAAGGTAATATGTGTCCCAGTGCAGTCTATTTCCCTGGGTGTTCCTGCTGGCCCCATCCCAATTGTGCAGATATTGTTTGCATAGTGAGGTTTTAGATTTGTCTCTCTGTCTAATGTGCATCCCATTGTTCTTCCATTGTGTTGCAATGTTTGTGAGGTGTGTGTCTATTGCAGGGCAGTTTACTGGGAGTGTTCTTTGTGTTCCATGCCACGTCCACACATATGTGTGTTGAATATGACGACAGCCCATGGAATGTGTGCAATGTGAGTGTGCGACTTTTATTGGTAGACGTAATATTTGTGTTTTGTTGGTGCTCTGTGGGATAATATTGTGTACACTTCACTGTCCCTGTGCCTGAGATGGTCAGACATGTGTTTTTGTGTAGTGTTGCAGTGCAGTGAGTGACCTGCCAAAGGAGGTGTATTGTGACTGTGCATGTTTCCTTCTTTTTATGTAATTCTGACCCAGGACACAATGACATCTGTACTTGGGGTCCGTAGCATGACCCCACATTAAGTGGACAATGGGGCAACAACTTGTTGGTACGGTTCATAACACAGGTAGATGTGTGTACTTATGGTCGATTGTGCCCACAGCGGTCTTGATTTTGTGCCCCTTCGATTATCATCGGCAGTGGCAGGACGTGTGTGATGGGCTCCATAGCAGCACTGGTTCTATAAGGCCGCATGCAGAAGAGTGTGTCTCCCTTTATAGTCCCCATTTCTGCCTGCTGGGAGGTGGTGGTTGGACCGCCACGGTCACATTGGTGGTGTGCATCCTCACAATGCATCCAGTGAAATCTCATGCTCATTGGCCTGCTTGTGCAGCCTCGTGACCATGGCGGTCTGTGCTGCCTGGCAGTGCCAGCAGGACTGCGTCAGTCTTTACTCCATAGGCCAGCATGACTCATAATCTTGTGGTCCAACCACCAACTCAATGGTGGTCAGACTGCCATAGTGGTCCACAGACCACTAAACTCGTAATGAGGCCGTAAGTCTAAATGGTGTTGAAAAAAGAGAACATAGAAAACGTCAATGTAGCTGCTGTTTAATGTAAGTCATGTTATTTCCAGTACGCTTCTGCAGATGTTGTATTTTCACAACACAAAGCCACATATTTCATCATCTACAGAAGAATTTTAGATTTCAACAAAAAACAAAGTGCCAGATCTACAAGAAGTGGCGCATCAGTCCCGATGCACCACTTTTCTTGTGCGCCCCTGCCCCACCTAACGACACAATGGTCGCACCGTATGTACAATATGGGCACCATGGTGCTCGTTTCCACAACAGTGTCATAATTTATGACATTATTATGACACTTTGCTGGATTTGCAACATAGATTATGGAGCTAGTGCAGCAAAGCACCAGGGAGGCCCAGAGGCTACTACCGGCCTGTCACTTTAACGCCTGCCATGAGCAAGTTTTAAACATGATGGAAAAAAAATGCAGGTAGATTTCACTGCACCATTTTTTGCAGCCTCCCTGCGTGGGAACGCCCCTTGCGTATACTCTACCTGGCGGAGGTATAATGTGGCTCAAGGGGTTACAAAGTGGAGCAATGCTAATATGGCAAAGGAAAAAGGACTCCTAAATGCCACATTATCATTAAAAAAATTACGCTAGTGTGGTGATAAGAGGCACTAGGGCCTTTTAAATCTAGCCCAAAGGTTTGCAGCACAAATTGATCAAAAGTTATAAAACATATGGCACATACAGTAGACATGGAAGGCAATTTGAAAAGATCAAATGGTCACCTTTTAGTGATTGAGCAGTAACCTGAAATTAACAAGGACTGATGTGGTGAAATATTTGGTCAGACTGTATTAATATCCCCAGTTGAGGGACTGGGAAAGGGCTTTAATCTGCACCATGGAAAAAATCCTCATATATTCAAATGTAATTCAGAATGGAAACAACATACCAAATCTCTTTCACAAACTACAATGGCCTTGTGAGCTGATGGAGAAATGTGTTACAAAATGTGATCAATTTATCAGACGCAGAGCCCAATTTATGGAGCATAATCTTAATGAAGTTTTAGGAGCATTGGCAGACCCAAAATACAAAGTCCCAAAATAATGTATTCATTGTATTTAATCAAATGCAACTTACGTCAGAGGAGACTGTTTTTTATCTCTGTGAGCTTTTCAAAGTGATTCAAAGTGATGGCGTGGTTTAAAAAATATTTGTCGGTTTCATGAGCCTTTCATTGTAGTGTAGAATGTTCCTACTGCATCGAGGGATATACGGATGCCATTGGGAAGCAATCCCCATGTCCTGCTCTGGGCCCCTGTAGCAAAGCCATACCCCCATATATTCCTCCTACCCCCACGCCTCAAGAACTCACCAGCCTGGAACATCAGCTTAGGGTGCAGCCCTCTGGTCTGTGTCTGGAGTGCGCCTATGTCCCCAGCCCTGGGGAGCAGTTTTGGTTTTCTGACCTGACCATGAGATACAGCATGCTGACCAGGTGAGGTAAGGATTCGCCCCTTGGGCATCTTACAAGCCACACATAGTCCTCAGCCCCTCTAACCTGATGATTGCAGGAGGACTGCAAACTCTGACAATCTGATAATCTCCTTCTCTAAGGTGCACCAATTAAGGGACAGCTGGGACCAGGAGATCATCAGAGAAGGGTAGTCTGGGAATATATATACCTTGAGAGCAATCTAAAGTTCCAAGAAATTGTTGGCTAACTCTGGCCAGCTTTGCAAATACCAAAAGATCCTGACTCTACTTAATAGCATGGATTTAATTTAAAAAATGTGCCCACCCATTCTTTCAATGCTGAAAGTGGGTATTGCTGGCTGTAGTCAAGCTTACGAACCTGCATCAAATGGCAGTTCCTTCGCATGAGGCTATATCCGGGCATATGAAGACTACAGCTGGACTTGTGATGTTATGTGATGGCGGCATCTCGCCCTCAAAGAACGTACAAGGGCACCTGAGGACTTCAGCCGGAAATATGAGATTGTAAATGAAAATACATAATATCAGTACTATTGGCTGAGTCACAATTTGCTAATGTTGTTTTTAAGTCCTGCCACAGTGTTCACCCACTTCAGTAAAACACATTATTCTTCCCCAGCACCACTGGGATTCTGCAGTGGTTTCCACATAATTAAGGATTTGCCACTTTTGCCTAATAAGCCAGCATTTGCAAATGTTACCAAAAAAAAGTGTTTCCAGCACAACTCAATCAAAAGTTACTAAAACTCAGCAATACATATTGCTACACAGTGGATGGCCATTCATAAAATTTACTGTTCCCCTTTCAATTGTCTATTGGTGTATTTAAGTGTTAAATTGTTACCAGTATGGTGGAACCTTTTCTTAAACAGTGTTAAAGTGAAAGAGTCACAACCTGTGCCCCATAATGCTGCATAATTTGTCTTTGCTCGATGAATAATTTAGTCAACTCTGGCACATAATCTGGCCATCCTAATAGTTTCTGTGGCCCTGCTCATACCCAACCGAATGATATTCATTTGATTAAACTGTGGGTTGAAAAGCTGAGCCAGTCCGATAAGGGACCTCAGTTTCTGCACCGCGAGCGTTAACCAACCAATCTGCCAATCTTTTCTGTTATTTAGTGCACTTCATATGAATTCGGCTTTTTCACCTTAATTCGTATGAATCTCAAAACACAGTTTTTGAAGAAAATGACAGCTTTAATGTAGTGTCGGTTTTACAGGGTCGTTACCACAATCCGAGAAAGAAAGGTACATACCTAACTCGATATAAACCGTGTCTTGATTTTATAGTGATGTCTCGTATTAAATGATGCAGAAGTGAGAGCACAGGGTTTTAAGTGTGTGAATGGCAAAGCAAACGTGTTGGTCTACGGACCACGACAGCGAGGGCCTTGCGAACTGTTTATTTGCCATAAAAATGAAAGTTTGGTAAAATCAATCGAGAAAAAACACAGTTTCCCATTTGAAATGTCGAGAAAATACATTTCAGAGACAAATCAAAGCATTGCAAATGATACACGCAAATATTTAAGTCATCTTTATTTTCTAAACGATTCTCAAAAGTGCACAGTACAGTTACTGGTTAGAAGACAAAACGAGACACAGAAATAAGAACTAAGCATACAAAGACAACGTGAGTCATTCCTTTTTGGGAAACAGACAGTGAGATCTGTAGTGGTTCATCCTCACTCTCCAGCCAGTGTTTGTGATGCTACAATCGTTTCATAATGTTTTCAAAACATGAACACTTGCATGTTGCCTAGATTTGCCCTATTTACAAGCCCCTTGCGCAGCCGGTGCGTCACTTTTTCCTCCTATAAAAAGCGACGCACTGGCCGCGCAAGGGGCTCGTAAATATGACCCTAAGTATCTCCCTGCAATAAAAGACACCTTCAGCTGTTTCTGTTTTTTTTATTGGGCCGCACTTTGCAGGCTGGTATTTGTAGGACCGAAGCTACCGTGTTAACGAGCAAACTTCACGTTCTGTAACTCAAAGTCCTGTTAGCTAAACACTTGAGCTGTGGCTGACTAAACAGGATTATAGTGAAATGTTGCCATTTGGAAGCTATAGTTTTGATGTCAGTGGTTTGCCGTAATTGTCCAGTTCCTTTGTATTAGGCTAAAACAGTTTTTTTCACACAAAAAAACCTTCACCAACCAAGAAGGCAATTTTCAATTCAAGGCTACCTTCTCTCCTGGTACATACAGGAATTAGCACAAATGTATATACATCATTGTATAAACAACATAACGTTGATCGTTACACATTCTTATAAAGAACACTAATCATAGCTCTTCGAAGAACAAGACTACCAAGGGCGCCATACACTTTCAGCAGAGTACAGATTCCTGTCGCTTGGAGAAATGTGTTCTTGGGCACATGGCAGGCTCCCTGAGTTTAATAGCAGAGGCACTGAACTCAAAGCAAAATCCGTATTCGGTTCGTGGGCCTGTACACTACTTGAAGCCTGCTTGGGGGGCGTTTGTGCGCTAACCCTATTCCCAGGCTGGGCCCGGGCCCTCGTGTTCTTTACCGCGCCCTGTTGCTCCAGACCTAGTCTGCCCGAGGCCAGATGGGTCATGGGTAAGGCCAGGCTGCCTGTGATCCTGAAGCTGGGGCTAGTTGCGAGCAGGACGCAGTCCGCGGTGCTGATGCCCGGGCTGGCAGTGGGGAGGACCCCTGGAGAGACCATTCGGCTGTCTGAGGTCCTAAACCCGGGACTGGCGGCGGAGGGGGTCACCTGTGAGTCCAGACCGCTCTCTTGCGTTGTGGGGCATGGGCTAGTTGTGAGGAGGATCCTCTGCTGACCGCTGTCCGCGGTCCTGAAGACCGGGCCTGCTGCTGGAAGAGTCCTCCCGAGATCCTGAAGCAAACGGAGGTAAAGGGTCTCGCTGGCGTCCTCCGACCTCAGCAGGAACTGACTGACGCCATAAAGACAGTTCCTGAAACCTGTCTGATATTCAGCGCTCTTCAGCAAGGGGGCACCTGAGGACAAAAGGATGAGGAAAAATAATTTAATGCACGCAGAAATTTAGAGATTGAAATGTGGGCGCTGCGAACAGTAACTATATAGCTCATTCCTCCCATCTGCACGGTCTCGTGGCCTTTTTGGATAACTAAGCGCCAATCGGAAATGGAGATACATTTTTAAGATGTACACATTGTCTTTGCTACTTTCAAAGCATTTCGTGATATGTTGAGCTTCTAATCAGAATAGCACACAGTTTAATTTCTGAAATAAATGGCCCTATCATATTTAAAGCAAATTATTAATTCCCAAAACACACACATCATTGTGCTCCATTATTATTATTATTATTATTATTATTATTATTATTATATCATAGAATAATAATAATGTAATTGCTGATATTTTATTGTTGTTTTTAATCTTCAGGAACTCACCTAGGGCAGTGTTCTGGATGTTCTTCAAGTACTTCACAGTCAGCTCCAGAATATCAGCTTTTTCTAGTTTGCGCTTCCTAATCTAAAAAAGACGCTATGATTAGTCAAATTATCGATGGAAGAAAGTAAAGACAAGCATGGAAAGCATTCCGGAGCGCTCTACAGCTGAGGTCTACTTTGGCGGCAAATCTCAGGTTCCATTGCACCTTTAGAATTGCGACCTTCAATGAATTTCTTTCCTGAGGCACCGTCTCCTGAAGCCTAATTAGAGTGCTCTTTTTAATTTCTGCGTTATTTGTCCACATTCATCCAAACTCAGCGAGCTCATCACATTTATGGGAGAAGGGTCCTTGCTTTCTACTGCAAGCTTGGTGAGACTCCGAATTATCCGACCTGAAACATGCCACGTTCTGTAATCCCTGCCCTGCGCGCGCTCTCTAATGAGACAGCTGGAGTTTGGCCTTGCGAAAGTTAATTCAGATGAAATGACCCGCGCATTTTATTTTGCGCCCGCCCACAAGATGTGATTTGCAAAGTACAGCACTAGCGCGCGTTTTAAATAAAAAAGAATACCTGCTCGCAGAGTTCACAAGACACAAAAATATGACATTGAATCCGGAACGCGCATTGGCCAATAGCAAACAGATTCCCTCAGTGTAGTTCTTACGGTAATTTCAAAAGATGTCACATTTAGGGTATATCCTTGTAAAAAATATTAAACCTCCGCATGCTGCTCATAGTATCAATAGACAGGTGTCACATTGTTAACTCGACGTGTTTCGGGACTTACATTCTGAGAGTAGTGTTTTTCTAGAAGAGTTTTCAGCTGCTCGAGAGACACGTTGATCCGGGCCCTCCGCTTCTTTTCCATAAGAGGTTTCGAAATCTGAGGGAAAGACGGGCAGTTGGTTATGGACACTTATATGAGACAACTTGTGTCAGCATCAGAACATTTAAGAGAGAGCTACCCGACACTCACGGCCTCCCTCCCGCTCCGGACCCACTTTTCTAGAGATTCCCTTCTGCGATCGAAAAAGTTAGCCTCACAATGTCTCGGATCTACAAATGTTTTTGTAAAGTTACGCCTTATTAAACTCAATCAATCTGTGACTGGAAACGTGACCTTTTGAAATCAATGGCCTGGAACTCTTAATTGCCCGGTATTCCATGCATTCTCCTGTTTGAGTGAGAAATCTGCCACTGTTATTTGACCGTCTCCTCCAGAGAGCTTTTCTAGAGAGGATCCGCATCTTGTTACATTTTGTTCGATCAGTGATGAAAAATCTGACACTGCATTTTCTCTTTCTGCCCCACCTTGCCGACCCGCTCCTGACTCTACGCTTCCCCCTCAGTGAGTGATATATCAGGCATCCATAGCTCCCCGGGATCCCTCCAGACCGATATTCTTGAGCGCGCTCCTGACTCTGCGCATCCCCTTCAGTGAATGAGACATCAGTGACTCAACGACTCCTCAGTTCCCGCCCAGACCCACCTTTCGGAAACTGCACCGCTGGCTCTTCTCTGGTGCGTCTGCGCTGGTACCCATGGTCTACGGGACACAGCGCGGTCACTGGCTGCTCTGAGAGAAAGAATCTCCGAGTGAAGGAATGCGGGGCTTATATGGGGCACCCGCTTTACATGTGAATGCAGCCTTTGCCCTGTGACTTGCCGCCTCTATAATAGGGCACCAACAATAGCAGCCCATTCAGCCCCTTGAGCATCTGCAAGAGAAGAAACTTTGTTCACCACTGAAAGCACTGCCGGCTTTGGCCAATCAGAATCCAGGAGGATGCAGTGTACAAAATCTGCATTCGGATTGTTCAAGAAGGATATCCATACGATGCCTATTGTGGCATTAGAACGTGCCCATCTACAAAGTACATTCACTAGTAGTCCACGAGCGATCTATCTTTCCAGTGCATCAAGGTTTAGATTTACTCAGAGTCTGTGCCTGCTATGAACAAATAAACACAATACGCAAGGCATCATCAGTATAGCCAATGTATGCAGACCACGTGAAATAAGCAACCATGGGTATCCATTGCGGGAATAACGAGAAATTAAATGGCATTTGTTAATAGCAAATATGAAAATATCCGTGCTCAAGGTATCGATGCAAATCGATGTCGCTGTAGTTCAAGCGTAGTTAATAAAGGGACATCTACCTGTACCATATATTCAAAAGTCATAGTAACTGCGCATACTATCAATAATCGAACCAATATAACACAGTGGGTAAGGTACCAATGATATAATTGCCATCTCTGAGTTGGAAGTCGTAGTACTAGCATGGAAGCAAGGTTCTTTATAATGCATATCCTAATATGATGTGCAGCCTAAATATCGACGCCAGAATATCGATGGGGCACAACACACACAAAGGTATCGGAGAGATAATCGATATGTCTGCAGGGTATAATGTCTCAGTTAAGGAGCATGTAGCTACGCATATAATTTCAACGAAGTGTCATATCTACAAATAGAATGAGCAAGGGGGGTCAATATATGTGCATTGAACGGGCTAGCAGGAAAAAAGCAATATATTGGCTGTACATGGCAAATCTGTGAAGGTCCATACAACTCGAAATAAACTGAAATAATTCAAATAGATTATATCTAGAAAGTGCAACTTAGTTTTGCGAAATGGCCAATATCAGCTCAGATCTTTGCATACCAAAAAACTAGACGGTGTATCTGTATTGTATCTGATGTTTCCAAATAATGTCATCTGCAAAGAGCACGAGGCATTTATGATATTCCAAACATGTATAGAAAGTGAGGTATCTTGGAGAAAGAAGAGGTCGGATACTATCCAAGCGCAAGCACTATTTGAAAAATGTTCGCACAGTACATCCTGGTATTTACTTAATTATTAGGAAGTTTTATAAAATCCTATTTTCCACTTTTGCTTTAGAGCGCTTATAAAATAAGACCACGCTAAATAGGAGCTCTGTGCCTAGATTCGGAAAACAGATTTTAAGAATACACAATAAAGTTCTCACTGTCGTATGGCACTCGTCGGTGATTGCTGCTCTCTGGTGAGGATGTCACAAATATTGGTACGTCCTCTTTAGCTCTGTTTGTTTCCCCAATCAAAACACTTTCCATGCATGCTACACTCATAACCAGCACCATTCTTAACACAACAAAAGCATAAAACATAGAGTTCAATCACCCACCCCTTTTTGTGGCACTACATACTTAAGTACAGTAACAGATGACAGTGTAGGAGACCTATCAAACATACAAACCTCCAGATCCACCCAGTCCCCCCCCCACCACTTCAGAGGCTGCTGCTCAGTAGGGTCAGTTGTTGTTCCCCACCCATCCCTTGCTTCATAGTTTTCCAGGATAGGGTCCGGAGGCCCCCAAAACGGCCCATGCTCCCCCCGCCAGGAACACACAGAGCGACAAGATTGTTATCGTTGGAAGAGGTTATCTTTATTCACAAAGACATATTAATAAAGCATATCACAAATTCAACACGTCAAGTGTAGAAAAATTAATAATTTCAGCAAACATTTTATTTACATGTTAACGAGAATTTATTGTGACCATAAATCAACCTGACAGGATCCCTTCCTGTCCTTAACCACCATTGGACCACACAGGTGACCTGTGCCTCACCTGTATCCGTAGGAGGGGCGTTACCCTGTCTACACCGTACCTTGTCCTCCTGCTTAGGGTTCCGCCCCCCCTCCAACCACCAATCAGCCCTGGGGTGTAATGGGAGGAGCTAAGAGCTGAAGCCCTATGTTCCCCCCAGCGATCTGAGGTCTCTTACCCCCTGATCTGGTGTATCCATCCGCTGGTTGGCTCAGAACTTCAGGATCCCATCCCAGATGTCCTCCCGGGGGCCCCACCTTGGGGACCCCCTCCTATTGTTTCTAGTCACATTTATATCTCAATTTCCAAACCTTACTTCCAACTGCTAATGTACAGGAGAGGGTGGGTGGGACAAAAGCGGTCCCGGCCGTCGCACGCGGGTAAAGAAGGATTATCCCTCTTTGGGGGCCTCTTAAATAGCCCCCCACCAGTATGCGGCGGCCGGAACAAGCCCAAGCAACCAACGTCGGCCCCACGACGCGCCTACCCTGCCCACTTCCGCCCTAAATACCTCGCGAGGTGTCAGGGCGGAAACGCGGCCGATTCCGCGTATCCCCGGCGAGAGGTGCCGACCGGACAGGAAAGGGGGGGGAGTGCCCTAGGGCCTTGGAGGCCCCGACCCCTAACGGGCCGCGCCCCCCCACTTTGGGGCGGGCGCTTTTCCCTATGTGTTCCTTGTCTTTTGACATATTTGGTTGGGTGAATTCATGGCTGGTGGTGACACTTATGGTCACCTTGACATCTGAAAAGAAATCTGGCACATAGAAGCCCAGTTTCACATGATCTCAAAAGAAGTTTTGCGTCATTTCAAAACCTTTTACTTTTACTCTGCTTTGGGTCAGTCACTTATGTGGTCCTTACTGACGTTTCATTCATGATGGTATCTCTAATTGCTGGTGGCCCTTTGGGGTGGTGGTGCATAGGGTCTGTGCCAGGGGACCAAGTTATGCTGAGTATCCCAAGTTTGTTGCTGTTGGGGGATGGGCCTCTAGCATATGAGTAGCCTGGGTTAACATAAGAGTGGACTTCTCTTGGTTTGTCATGGGGTCTGTGTTGGCCCTGGAAGGGTTGGGTGTGTTAGGTGGAATAGTTGGGAAGTCTAGCTATGAGTTCACAAAAATGTTTTGATGCACAAGAAGAGACTGAGTTGTATGTAACTCGATGTCTAGTGTACTGTGTATTCAGAAAAATCAGTTTGTACGATTTTGTAAATACGTGTGTCTCTCTGATTGTGTGGATTTCAGTAGTTATCCTTAGTTAACAAATACGAACTGGGATGATATACCCTCACCAAAAACAACAAATGGGTGTCAGACTGTTATTTAAGAAGAGTGTGGACAAAGGGAAGAGGTGGGGTCCCTTTTGCCAGAGGCAATCAGCACTTCCTCCTCTTATAAACACTGACGACCACTCATTGTAGCTTTCCAACCAATCATTTGCTTGCCTGCCATTCCACTTCAGAATAGACCTAGCCTTGTCTAAATCAGCCTTGGTTCTGCTCCAATAGAAACAGTCCAACCCGAACTTCCAATCCAGGCCCACTCTGAACCAGAACACAAGCAATCCAAGACCAGTTTTGAGCGATTGGCAATGGTTATACTTTATCACTTTGGCATCAAGGGACATTCTGTAAAGATCTGCCTATCAGAAACTAGAGGTCCATGTTCCGATATGAGTGTGAATAAGGATGTGCTCTTCCCATGCCTGGAGTTACCAATATCACAAGTATCAATAATTCCGGAGTGCAGTAATATCATGGTTTCCTGAGATTACCCCTAAGGCTGCCCTAAGAAGGGAGAATTACTGTGGTAATCAGAGTTGCTAAATCTTTTTACCCACAGTAAGTGCAACTTCATGTGTTTCCCACCCCAAAAAATTCAAATGTTAAGGGCTTACACACTGAGAATGTGGTATTCGCACTGGTTGTAATGCCCATTTTGGTCAGTAATAGCCCGATTGAGAATACCACCAGCCACTGAATGTGGTCCAAGGAGCTAAAGATGGAGCTATCGGTGCAGCTACGTGGGAAAGTGTGCTCTGACACTGGTTGCAGGTGCCAGGGAGACTGTGCCAAGACATCAGATACCCCACTGCCCTGCAGGCTCATCCGCCTAGAGGAAGAAGTGAGTGACACGTGGCCATTCCACATGCCACACAATCCTCCTTCCAGGCAGCGATGAAGATACAGCTAATTCTCCCCTTTCATCTCAGGTTTCACGGTCCAGGCCTAAGACAGCCCCAGGCCACTATACTTCATGTACTAACAAAAAAAGCAATTTTATGCCTGTAGCAGCTCAAAGTCTCAACAGTCCCAATTTCTCGCTTTTTTGACCGAGACCGAATAAAGCATATGTTATCAACTAACCCCGCATAATATGCTACTTCCTCAATAGGGCAGTTTCCTAGGCAAAAAACATTGTGTTCTGAGAATTAAAACTATATAGTTTTACTTTTTTATTTTTAGATTTTTACCAGCTACATGAATGACAGGCATAGTGTATTTAATTTGTGTTACATTTCCCCAACCTTAACTCACTTTTTAGTGGCTTCCTTCAATCCACTGGGACAGACATTTAATTCAATGAATACCTACATTTTACACCCAGTTTATTTGATGGGTGCTTTTAGTCAAGGGACAATATACTACAAACAAATTAATGTATTGTGTGCTGTACGTCTACATTAACAACTGAAGTGACGTGGGTTTTTTTTATAGTGGGGGCGGTGGATAGCAGATGGAGATATGCTGATATTACCTACGAAAAGACGTTAAATTTATAGAAAGGACTTCTAAATTTAGCTGGCTCTCTTTAAATGGGAAATGTCGTGAAAAATTGCAATTTTGCTTACGGAATCACTCAACTCGGTGAGAAACGCAGCTGCAAAAGAACAGCAAGCGTTTCCCAGAGAAGGCCCTTTCACTCACCGAGTGTGGAAAATCAATTTAAAGGGGAGAGAAGCCCGAAGGCGTGCCACAAATTCTCCTCGCTTCAAAATCTATTTCCAGCTCAAAATTCCGAAAACTCAGCCATTTAAAGTTACTTAAGAAAAGAGCGAGAATCCGTCGCCTCGTAAGCGGGCAGAATGTCTTCAAAACAAAAGAGAGAGACAGGCTTTGTGTCCTGCCAACATCTATCATGTGTAAACATTTTTTCTTCACTTTTCGGGGGTGCGAGGATCGGGGGTTCGACTGCTCTTGAGCGGTTATTGACTGCCATGCTTCCAAAGTCCATACTATTTGTTTTGAACATCTGGATACATACAATATTTTTTGTGTAAAAAAAAAAAGATTAAACCAACATTTCTAATGTTTACTTTTCCAGGTTTAGAATTGAAAAAAAACTTGAGAAATGTTTAATAGCACACTTTGTATACAATATTGGAGGAAATGAATTGGGCAGGTGTAATTTGTTCCTTACAAATGCCCGTTTGCTGCGTTCTTTTTGGTACAGGACCTCTTTATGGTTCTCAGGTACACTGACCCTATCTGCTTTAATGTTCGGCACGAGGAATATTAACTTTCAAGTGTTGAACGCAGCAGGTAGTCAGTCACAAAGACAGCAGATTAGCAAATTAGGGGTGCTGCCACAGTAATTTGTTATTTAATCCCGACCGGAGCGTGCATACAGTGTGCTGTTAATGATTCCCTTCAGAGAGTTAAATGGGGGCTTTCTTCTGGGATTAGGCCGGGCACTGGGCACTTCGGAGGAGTATCGGAGATCAATCACCAGGGCACCGCGCGGGAAGAAAGTGAAGGAAACACCGGCAGGGGTCCAACGTGCCCCACGTCCATCTGTAAGGGCCTAAACTGTCTCTGTCTACAAAGCAAGCCAGCTTCTGTTCGGCCTCAACCGCTCAGACCTGGGTTTGCTTTAGTATTTTTTAGTAGTGTCTTAACGAACTACAATTATAGGGCATTCCGATACTCCAAAAGGGAACTCCGGATAGCCATAATTTATTCCGAAGGGCATTTATTCGATTATTTTCAGCCATTGAAGAAACTATTTGCTACCCGCACCCCAACCGTAACGATCAATCCCAAATCCTGTTTTGGCCGTTAACTACTGATGGCTCCTAAAATCAAATTATTTTGGGAGTGCAAATCACAGGTGTTTGCATTTTATTCGGAGCTGGGGGAACCTTGAACAAGTCGTGGGAGCACCCAGCACACACGTGTTGTTTACACACACTGCAATAGGGGGGAACATTTGCTTGTTTATTCACACAGTATGGGTGCCCTTTACTGCAGTCACAAATTTGAGGATATGCAATTTGTGCACAATTGTAGTGGGCCGATAAAGACCAGGCTCTTTTCTTGAGTCTTTCTAGATGTTTTAAAGATAAAGTTGTCTCTGGATACCACCACTTTACTGAAACTTGTTTTTACTGATAATTTTTTAATGCAAATTTCAGTTAGCTGACAAGTTTTGAATTGTGTGTTTTTCCCAAATAATCTTGTTTGTGCATAGACCATTACGCTAGGTAGTCACCAATGTCCCTTGAAACGCCTCCAAAGACCCACCTGCCCCAACACACCCATGTCAATGACAAAAGCCAAAGTCCAGTTCTTTTGGTTAGGGGTCGTAAGACCCCAAGCCATATTTATTTACACATATATACAAAATACAATTTCATCATTTTATGCACAGTCACGCACAATTTTACATCTTGTTTACAGAACTGAGTCCTAGCTATAATAGGAAGGCTAGTACATGGCAGTTACGTAGCCATAACTAAGTTGTACCTGTGCATCCATCAAAAACATAACCTTTAAGAGTGAGAGCATGACTAGTTTTTGGACGTTTCCTTTTAAAACCCCTCGTCAATAAAAGGACCTGGATGCCCCCCCACTTTATGGGAGGACCCTACCAACTGCTCTACCATGCTAGGAGTTCCTGTACAGGGAGCCCAGCTGCCCTTGGTACACCTAACTTGGGCACTCCCTACACCTACTTTCCTCATCTCCCAAGGGGCTCTGTTAGTTTGTGCAAACTGCTCCGGCGTGGGTGGTTGCCAGGTAAGGACCGCATGTCAGCAACCTCCCCAACTCCCGCACCACTGCAGCCTCCTTTTGACGTGCTGCCAGCAGCTCTTGGAGTGTTCTGTGATGCTGCTGTTATTTTGATCTAAAAGTATGCCGTACATGGACCTGAAATGTCCACATCAATTATGTCCTCACCCGACAACCTACATAAATATGACATACTAATACAGAGGTCTTCAAACTTTTTAATGCCGCGCCCCCCCCAGTTGAAAAATAAAAATCTTTGGGGCCCCCCTTCAGAATTTTTCACAATCATTTTAGAAAGATGGCACTGTTTAAATATATCTAAACCTATTTAAACATTGCAGTTAAGTACTGTTACCTTTTTAAAACTGCAATAACATGCTTCTGCTTAAAACAAAGGCATATTATCAGTATAATATTTCTTTTTGCCAGAGTTTGGCGCCACCCCTGGTGATCACTTAAGGCCCCCCAAGGGGGGCCCGCCCCCCAGTTTGAAGACCTCTGTACTAATATGACCTGTAAGAGAACAAAGGTATTAGACATGACACTAAACCAGCGCAATGACTACAGATATTCCTGACAAGAAGAATGCATAAACCTACGTCTACCCATCACACTCTACAACCACAACTGAGCATACCACCTCTCAATGCCCCTTGCTCTGGGGATGGAGGGCAGGGAAAACAAGATCCCTAACTCATACGGCTCCCAGGATGCCCTTAAGGCAGGACAAGGGCTGTGGTTGCAGAGTAGCTGCAGTGGAGTGTTCAGTTGTCAGGAAAGTGTGTGGGATGGTGAGGAGGACCACCTGGGTAGCACATTCTTCCAAAGAAGCGAATGGGACCTAAAGAGACCCTCTCAGCACCACATGTTGCCTTTTGAGGGGCGCAGACGACCCTGGTTCATGGGACTGACCCTGGAACAACTTTAGTGTTTGCGGGCCGCACCTAGCCGGCCAATCAACACACCGGCCATCCCTAAAGGCCGCAGCTGCTCATGTCACAACTCCAGTTTGGGCCCTGGCTCACTGCCATAGGCCAGGCTCCCCCGAGTTGAGGGAGCCTCTGCAATATGGCCAGGTAGTCACCGATGTCCCCTGAAAAACCACACACAATCCATCCCACCCCAACATACCCATGTCAATGACAAAAGCCAAAGCTAAGTTCTTTGGTTTATTGGTCATAAGACCCCAGGCCATAGTTATGCACACATATATACAAAACAGCATTATATCATTTTATGCAGAGTAACCCACAATTTTGCATCTTGTTTAGAGAATTGAGGCCTAGCCTTACCAGAGAAGCTAGTACATGGGAGTTACCTAACTATAACTAAGTTTTTCCTGTGCATCCATCAAAAAACATAACCTTTACAAGTGAGATCATGACTGGTTCTGGGTCCCATCTTCTTAAAACTCTCTGGTCCATAAAAGGACATGGATGGGTCCCTCCTTATGGTAGGACATCATCATCTGCCCTCCATTACCGGGAGTTCCTGTGCAGGGGCCCCGGCTGCTCTTAGGATACCTTGCTTAGGCACCCCCCACACCCACCTTTCTTGTCCCCTAGGCGCCTGTGGTAGCTTGCACCAACTGCGCCTCCACGGGTGGTTGTCAGGTAAGGACTGCGTGTCAGCGACTGCCTCCAGCCCACGGGTCTACTGCAATCTGACTTGCTGCCAGCACCCCTTGGAGGGTCCAGTGACACCACTGTTATTGTGGTATAAATGGATTCAGTACATGAACCCGATATGTCCACGGCAATCATGACCTCACCTGCCACAGGCCAGCATAGTTTTCCTACTATCTGCCCCCCATCATACCGTGATGAACTAACCACGCTAACAAATGTCAGAAAAGTGGAGGGATAGAAAGGAGGACTTCCTGCGTTCTTCCAAGGCAGCGAGTGGGAACCAAAGAGACCCGCTCGCCACTGTGCATTGCCTTTTAAGGGGCAGGTACGACCTTGGTTGGTGGGACCAACCCTGGAAGTGCATTAGTGCTTCAGGGGCCCTGCCAGGCCGCATATTAACGCCACAGCCATCCCCATAGGCTGTGCAGCTCATGCTGTGACCCCAGTTCAGGCCCTGGCTACCCACCATAGGCCAAGGTCCCCCAAGTTGGGGGAGCCTCTGCATGGTGACTGACACCTTTTATCTTCCTTCATATAATTTCATATGGGTGAATTTCTGTATGCCTAAATAAAGTATCAATAAATTACATATTTTTTAAAAGTTATAATCCAAACACTTCCTCCCTTCAATGTAATTTTTGATAAACTTAAAAAACTCAAATGATTACATTGGAAATCAAATGTTTTCAACCTGTTTTAAAGAGGAACATGGCCATCTGTTTCCAGGAATCAACTGAAATATCCGGTCAGTTGAGGCAAAGCACCCTATTTCAACAGCACATGTACTACGATCTTGTGAGGTCTTCCTGCTGTGCTGGATGCGTCTGTTGGTTCTTAGGGGATTTGCATAAAGCCAACCATTTTTTATGAAACCAGTACGGCTCTATCCGTAACAATATGAGGTCCAGCCTTCGTCCTATTGGCTCTCGGTTGCAGATGGCCAGACTAATGTCTTCGCAAACTGTCTCCTAAGTGCACCAAAGCAAGTTACAGTATGTCCCCCAGGTTCTTGAGAATGAAGGGAGGCAGTCACATCATATCCCCAGCTCAGACCAAACTCAAAGTATTAAATAAGGTAGTTACAAACGCACAGAAGAACATAAACTCAATCCCGTCAAGATGATTTCCAAAATATTGGCTTTATTACAAATTCTTCATCAAAGAGCTTCTAGCCAACACATGCTTAATATTGCCTCATCTCCTAGAATTTCTCAGTACTAGACTGGTGAGTACCACCAAACAATAATCTTTCACCCAAGTCTAATGGTAACAAGGCCAAGAGTTAAAATATGAAAATCAGTGTCCAAAGTGAAAAAGAGTCCTATTGCCAACACCATAAGCACATATGCCAAAGGAATTTCATAGTTATGCTCCATTGAGTGGAAGGGGGTTCATGCTTGAGACAATTCAAGATACCATTTCCTTTAAACATTCCATAACACAAGTGTAGGTAAAACTATGAGGCAAAGCATTTGGAGTGAGTCACTCAAATAAGTGTAGAAAGAAGTATAATGGCATAATTTTAGTGGGGATACATAGACATACCTTAGGTCAATCGCTACAATCTGATAATTACAGACTCAAAAGTAAGGAAAGTTTCAAGGTCAGCTCTGTAACATAAAACAAAATCTATACAGTTCATCACTACATCCAATCCTGGCAAACAAACAACTGCAAATTCATTTGAGCCCCACACTTGACCAAAATCCAACTCACTCCAAATGAGTGCTCCAAAGTGTCAATACCCTATGTAATAAACACAAAATCAAACAGCTTAATAACAATATGCTTCCAGACTTGCTCCATGTCATATCTCACCATGTGTAGTCACAAGACACCAAAGTATGGGAAACACTGCAGTGGCAACACGCTACCCTTACACACTGAATACGCTTACATAATACATTTCCAAAGACAGACAGTTACAGAGTTCACAGGAGTAACATGTTCAAAAGAAAAGACAAAACTGGGAACATAAAGTAAAAATAAGGCACAGATTTATGAAAAGTGGAGCTGCACCTAGTCAGGGATACTATCGTCATAATTGTTGGGGTTAGTCTGGTGCTTTGCAGGAATGGCATAAAAATATTTTATGCTTATCCTGCAAAGCACCCAGAGGCCCATTGAAAACAATGGGAGTCTGCCTCCCTCTTTTAAAATGGCAATAAAAACAACACAAAGAAAACTCTTATATCTCTTTGCGCCATTTTGTCACACCCCCCTAGCACCGGAACACCCACCTTGCATACATTATGCTTGGCGCAGGCATAATGTGGCACAAGGGGTTACAAAGTGGCACAATGCAAGCAGTGCGCCACTTTGTAAATATGGCACGGCGTTTTTGGCCTTCCAACGTCACATTAGCGTAAAAAAAATGATGCTAATGTGGCGTTGGAATGGTACATCTGGGCCTAAGTCTCTTACTTAACCGTACCGAGTATTACAGAAGTTTGACACTCAAAAAGCATCCTAAATGTGACTCACATTAGATAACTACATCGGTCCTGTCACCATATCAGAGATTCTTCATGCAGCTTAGTCTAAAGGCTACGGTGTGAGCCATGAAGTGTTGCAAAGCTTCTAAAATCAGAACATGTGACAAAATACCAATTAAACATCTATTAATACATCTAAAACATCGTCCAATATGCTTATGGTACCTCACAACCGTGTGGTGACACCTCAGCAAGTATGCCTTCTGCGATCATGTCCGATATTTTATAATTATCCGTAGACGCTTAACTGACAGGTGGGGGACCATACCGAGACCTTCAACCAAATAGCCAAATAGTTCACAATGGTTCCCATCTGTGATCCTCTCACCTGAAGGAGGGTACTTAATTTTTGTCGTCCCGCCCCCCAAAATTACAGTAAACAAAGCAGACTGAAACCTTCCTGCGATAGAGAATAGAACAATTCTCAGGCCGTGTTTATTCACAACCACATAAACACAACATAAAAAATATCATCACATTTTCTGTATTTTTTTCACCCTTAATTTCCAATATTTATTTACAATATGCAGCTCAAGTCATAGTTTCGGCTCTTTAAAAGGAGTCATGGTTGTCCACCCACCTGTGGCATCGACTGTAGACTGGGGGCCGTGTTCCCCCCAAACAAATTACGCTTCACACAGCGAGACTCACCTGCCCCGACAAGATAGAGGGGGCGCGGGCCAGCATGAAAACTGTCCCCCAATCCAACCACGCCGGAGCCAACCCTAAACAGGGGATCCCCCCTGGCACCAGATGGGTATGGTCCTGGGCAACCGGGCCATACGTTGGTCCCCTGGTGCAGTCTCCACCCACCCAAATTAAAATTCCAAGGCGATGTAATGGAGTATTGTGGGGGGAGCTATGGACATTCGTGGTAGCAGTCGTTCCCGAGCCCCTTTCCTACACCCACAGCACCGCCACCCTGGTTTTAGCCAAAAGGCTTCTGATACCGCCTGGAGTTCGCCTGCACTGGTATTCTTGATGCCAAGGTTATCCACCTGCTTTGTGCCCAAATATGACTCCTTCCCTCCCACAGGCCTGACTTGTTGGTTTATCTATCAACCAGGCCTCCCCCCAAAGACTAAGATGCTTGGTGCTGAGAGAGACACTGTATTGAAAATGCTACCAGGTTCTCAACAAACACAATGGGGGTTATTACAACTTTGGAGGAGGTGTTAATCCGTCCCAAAAGTGACGGTAAAGTGACGGATATACCACCAGCTGTATTACGAGTCCATTATATCCTATGGAACTCATAATACGGCTGGTGGTATATCCGTCACTTTACCGTCACTTTTGGGACGGATTAACACCTCCTCCAAAGTTGTAATAACCCCCTATATGTCCACCATCCAACAGGTGTATTCCATCTTTGTGAAACATTGCCTCTCCTCGAAGGCACCCGTGCGCAACAGTCCTTAGCATTGATGTGTTCAGAAGCCATTTAATGCGACTGTTCAGCTGCCTCGCTGATCAATTAGGGGCCTTCGTTGAGCGCCCTGACCTCCAAATCCACTTAGAAATGATATGGGACCACGCTATGATAGCCCCTGGATACCGTTTTGCTGACCAGGAGATCTCCACAATCAAGTCCTCAAAACTGTTTGTTGGCAGATCATTGCCTTCCACGTAAAGGATGATGAGCGCCGGCGACGGTAGCTGCCGTCGTAGAACCCCCTCGACGAGCTGGCGAAGACCATCAAGGTGAAGATCCCCTCTTGCTATCCAGCGAAACCGGAGACCTGCGTCCTGCGCCGACTGCGGTACAGGTTGAAGAACGGCCATGCCTGACGCACAAAGGAATGTCCAATAACCCAAATACTGGCTGGAGCAATGTGCCCAATGGTAAATTGAGAGGTCCTGGGAACAAAAAGGAAAATAAGTTACACATTAGATCATTGGCGTGTGCCAGAAAATTGTTTGTTCCTAGACAATATGAAGGCGTACATAGCGCTTATAGCAATCTGACTTCCACCTCCCAATTCCTTTGACAATCTCGGTATTGAGCCCTGCCCCGACTGCTGATGTTGCCGCTCCTATCCTAAATGAATTGGAACTAAATTTGCCATGCATGGCAATTGCCAGCAAGGCTTTTCGCAATACTTGGGAAAAATGATACCCAGTGAGGGGGACACCAGATGCATGAACCAATAAAGAGGTAGAAGAAACCTGGGGACGAATCTGCAAGTACCTTTGAACTGCACACACTGGGCAACCACTGAAGTCACCAGCCCTCCCCAGTACTAACTGTTCGCCCCTCCCAGACTGGTCTGTCTTGGACCATGGTATAGTAATTACCAAATCCCCCCCTTTCCAGTGAACACGAGTCACCAAAATTCTGCAGTGAATGTCCTGCTTAGACCTGGCCACAAGTTCTGAGACTCGAAAAGCTCCGTAAAAGGCAAGCAAGAAGGCTGCTGAGAATAGAGTGGCCTCGAAATCAGAGTCACAGATCACAGCCAGGGCCCCCAAGATCTTTTCCAGCTGGTCCACATCAATGGAGCGCCACTGGCCCAGGATCGATCCCTCCAACCTTTCCCATCCCTTGAGTGCCTGTCTGATAGGAAAAGATCGTGAATGATCAGACCTCCCTCCCAGTTTGGTAAAAAAGGCTACGGCTGAGATGTAGCACCTGGCACTCGCAGCAGATTTACCCTGACTTCGCAAAAGCTCAAGAAAACCCAACCATCTACTCAAGGAGCCAGGCTGCACTAGGGGGTAGGCAGATGTGTGATTAATGTAACTATAAAATGCATTATCATCTGCCCTTCTTGTTTTTGGTGCGAGGCTGGCTCCCACTAGGTCCACCAAGGGTGAGTTCCAAGATTCCACAGCTGTCCCGGGAAATATGTTGGCTCCAACTTGGCCTCTGGGTGGAACTGCCGAAAATCCTGTAACTTGAAACGAGACAATACATCAGCTGCGTTATTAAAAATACCTGGTACATGTTTCGCCCGAAAAATAATGTTATTCTTCAAACAGATAAACACCAGCTCATTCAACAGTCTTAACACCCTTGTGCTCTTAGCATGTTGAAAATTAGTACTATGGACCACCGCCATGTTGTCAGACCAAAAAACCACAGATTGATTGCGAAGTTGGTCTACCCATATGTGTAGTGCCACCAATAGAGAAAAATAACTCAAGGAAGGTGATGTTCTTAACCAACCCGGATGTATGCCAAGCCTGAGGCCAGGCCTGTGCGCACATTCTGGTGCCCAAAATGGCCCCAAAACCACTACTGCCCACCGAGTCAGTAAATAAGCCGAGTTCCTGATTGGACGGCCGAGGGGCCGGCCACACCCCTGCCCCATTGAAATCCTTCAGGAAAGTCAACCAAATCCTCAAATCATGTCTTACTTAAGCAGACAACCAAGTCCTTTGATGCTTCTCCCTCAAGCCAGACATAGACCAAGCAATAGAGCCTGAGAAAGTGTGCCCCATTGGAATGATCCGCAGGGCAAAATTAAGTTGACCCACCAACACCTGTAACTGACGCAGAGTGACTTTTTTGGCCACCAAGCAGGCTTCTAAGGATGCTTGGAAAGCCATGACTTTATCCTGGGGCAATCTGCACTCCCCCCTCACCGAATCGATTTCGATTCCCGGAAATACCAAGGATGTGGCTGGTCCTGTCATTTTTTCCTTAGCTAAAGGGATGCCAAATGTATCCATCAGGGACTTGAATGCAGTCAAAGACTTAGCAAGTCTATCTGATCCACTTGGTCCCAAGAACAAGAAGTCATCTAGATAATGAATGACATTAGATGACCCTGAAACTTGTGTAAAGACCCATTCCAAAAATGTGCTAAATTGCTCCAAATATGCAAAGAAGACTGAATAACCCATGGGCATGCATTTGTCATAATAAAACTTCCCTCTGAATTGGAAGCCCAGCAGATGATAATCATCGGGGTGAACAGGCAAAAGTCTGAAGTCTGATTCTATATCTGCTTTTGCCATGAGAGACCCTTGACCCAGTTCCCTCAATAAAGTCAGGGCGCCATCAAAAGATGCATACTTGACTGAGCAGAGCACTGGATTGATTGCGTCATTCACAGAGGCTCTGCGTGGAGCTGAGAGATTGTGTATCAACTGAAATTCACCTGGGTCCTTTTTGGAAACCAACCCCAGTGGGGAGCAATCAAAATCATCCAGTGGGGAGCTGTCAAATGGCCCAGCAATCCAAACCCAATTCCTTCAATATCTTACGTTCAGTTACCTCTTGTGCCATGTCTAAAGACTGCTGGTTTTTACAAAACTTTGGGCCTTGCACCCCTGTAGCAGGGATTCTGAAACCATTGTGGAAACCTTCATACAACATTTTGGAAACTTCGTGCCGAGAGTACAAATTAAGCCAAGCGTTCATAGCCAAGAGAGACACAGGTGAAGGGTCCCCTGGGACCAAGAAAACATTATCCTCATTTCTGCCCACTCTTTTCTTTGGACTTCTTGAAACATTTGAACTCAGGATGCCCTGCCGTACCGCAGAAGGAGCTATTATGCTTGAATTAGCAGGAACCCTGCTGCCTAGAGCATGCTTTCTTGTTGAAAGCCCAACAAGCCCCTTTGCGATCCCCGCTGGCTGCGGGCCCCAAAAAAAGACTGGACATTGGCTTCCGGTTTCTCCAGCATCATACAGCGCAACCATGCATTAACATCAGTCTGATCCCAGCAGATAGCAGGATTTGATCCTTTTTTCAACCTGAACGCTTGTCATAATCTTTCCAACTAGTTCCTTCAAACTCCTCATGAGCACCCACTATTTTATTCAAATAATATGCAGTTTGAGGACCTAGTTCAGGGAATTTCTCCAGCAAAATGGACTGATAAATAATAATCCCTTTTATCCAATTTATAATGGTCTCATCTACCTTAGGTTTCTTCGATTTGTGGGAACAATCCTTAATGTCCTTATTTTCCTCATCAGCCGGCTTCACTATTGTTAGCTCAAAAATATCCACAAATGCACCCTTTTGAATTTTTGCCCTTATCTCACTAGATATGTGAGGTCCCAGCTGATCCCTAGGAGAAAGCACCTGATCATGTGTCCCACCCGGTTGGATAGCGCCCTCACCTTTTTTCTCTGGTGGCGATGTACTTGCAGTGGTGCCCCCCACCGCCGGCGGGGCGATGGAGGATGTCGTAGGCGGGGGGCTTGTGCGATGTGGTGGTTGTGGCCCTAGGGGGCTCCTGTGTCCCTGTTGTAGCCCCTTGCAGGTTTGCACTAATACCCATTGCTAAGCCCTTTAATGTGGCCAATGCTGACCCCTCACTTGCCAAATCCATCTGCAGGGCATTGCCTAACTTCGTCAGCCAGGGCAACAATTTTGCTAAGCCACTAACCAGGTCCCCTCCAGATTCCAGCTCAGTGATAGAATTGGCTCCCTCCAAGTTTGAGTCTGACACCGCTCCAATAATGGCAACCTCTGATTGTGTGTCTGATTGTCCCATGTTGGGGTCCTGTGCCCCCTCAGCGAGTGACCTCTTTTGGGCTGACTTTTTTCCCCCAGTTTGGGTGAAACCTTCTTAGTCCTCTTATGAACCAGGGGGAATGCTGATTTTGGTGGGCTAACCCCTGCTTACCCCCTTGGTAGCTTGGCACGAGTAGTAGGCTTAACTTCAGAGTGCTAGGTGTAAAGTATTTGTACCAACACACACAGTAACTTAATGAAAACACTACAAAATTACACTACACCAGTTTAGAAAAATAGGAAATATTTATCTAAACAAAACAAGACCAAAATGACAAAAATCCACAATCCACAAGTCAAGTTATCAAAAGAAATGCAAAAAGAGTCTTTAAGTAGTTTTAAACACACACTAGCGCCGTTAGCGTGAAAAAGTACCTTGGGTGCGTCAAAAATAACCCGCACAGGCAACTGCGCTTCAAAGAGGGCTTGCGATGCCTTGATTCCACTCACGAGCAGGACCGTGCGCCGTTTCTCCTTTCGATGGGTCAGGGCACGTTGTTTCTTCTCTCCGCAGGAGAGCGGTGCGTCGATCGGGTCAGCGCTCTCGGGTCCAGGGATGCCTTGCGTTGTTTTTCCACGCCCAGCGGTTCTTGAGTCGGAAATCCAGTCGCACGATGATCGAAAACCCCGCAGCGTGGGTTGTGATCTCCCAGTCTCCGTCGGCGATGCTGCACGTCGTTTCTCCTGCTCTGTGCGTCGATTCTTCGGTTGCGTTTCCTGCAAGCGTCATTTCTCAGCTGCGGAGCTGGCGGCGCGTTGTTTCTTCAGCCGCAGATCGGAGTTGCGTCGATCTTTTCCCCGCACAGCGATCTGTGCGTGGATTTCCTTGTCTTTAGGCTGCCAGCTACTCCTTTCAGGATACCAGGAACTGAATGGGCACCACAGGGCAGAGTAGGAGTCTCTCCAGAGACTCCAGGTGCTGGGAGAGAGAAGTCTTTGCTGTCCCTGAGACTTCGAACAACAGGAGGCAAGCTCTAAATCAAGCCCTTGGAGATTTCTTCTCAAGATGGAAGGCACACAAAATCCAGTCTCTGCCCTCTTACTCTGGCAGAAGCAGCAACTGCAGGATAGATCCACAAAGCACAGTCACAGGCAGGGCAGCTTTTCTTCCTCAGCTCTTCAGCGCTTCTCCAGGCAGAGGTTCCTCTTATTTCCAGAAGGGTTTCTAAAGTCTGTGGTTTTGGGTGCCCTTCTTATACCCAATTTCTCCTTTGAAGTAGGCCTACTTCAAAGTAAAGTCTCATTTGAATGTGAAATCCTCCCTTGCCCAGGCCAGGCCCCAGACACTCACCAGGGGGTTGGAGACTGCATTGTGTTAGGGCTGGCACAGCCCTTTCAGGTGTGAGTGACCACTTCTCCCCACCCTCCTAGCACAGATGGCTCATCAGGATATGCAGGCTACACCCCAGCTCCCTTTGTGTCACTGTCTAGTATGAGGTGCAACCAGCCCAACTGTCAAACTGACCCAGACAGGGAATCCGCAAACAGGCAGAGTCACAGAAATGGTATCATCAAGAAAATGCCCAATTTCTAAAAGTGGCTTTTTCAAACACACAATCTCAAAATCAACTTTACTAAAAGATGTATTTTTAAATTGTGAGCTCAGAGACCCCAAACTCCACATGTCCATCCACTCCCAAAGGGAATCTACACCTTAATCAGATTTAAAGGTAGCCCCCATGTTAAACTATGAGAGGGACAGGCTTTGCAACAGTGAAAAACGAATTTAGCAAATATTTCACTGTCAGGACATATAAACCACATTACTATGGGGGTCATTCTGACCCTGGCGGTCCATGACCGCCATGGCGGAGGGCGGCGGAAGCACCGCCAACAGGCTGGCGGTGCTTCCTGGGCTATTCTGACCGCGGCGGTAAAGACGCGGTCAGAAAAGGGGAACCGGCGGTTTCCCGCCGGTTTTCCCCTGGCCCAGTGAATCCGCCATGGCGGCGCTGCTTGCAGCACCGCCATGGGGATTCCGACCCCCTTCCCGCCAGCCTGTTTCTGGCGGTGTCCACCGCCAGAACCAGGATGGCGGGAATGGGTGCCGTGGGGCCCCTGCACTGCCCATGCCACTGGCATGGGCAGTGCAGGGGCCCCCTAACAGGGTCCCACAAATATTTTCACTGTCTGCTTTGCAGACAGTGAAAATCGCGACGGGTGCCACTGCACCCGTCGCACCCCTGCAAATCCGGCAGTTCCATTCGGAGCCGGCTTCCTCGTTGCAGGGGCTTTCCCGCTGGGCCGGTGGGCGGCCTTTTGGCGGTCGCCCGCCGGCCCAGTGGGAAAGTTGAATGACCGCCGCGGTCTTTTGACCGCGGTGCGGTCATTCGGCGGTAACCGCATGGCGGGCGGCGACCGCCGCCTGCCGCGGTCAGAATGACCGCCTATATGTCCTACCTTAACCATACACTGCACCCTGCCCTTGGGGCTGCCTAGGGCCTACCTTAGGGGTGTTTGGCATGTAAGAAAAGGTAAGGTTTAGGCCTGGCAAGTGGGTACACTTGCCAAGTCGAATTTACAGTTCAAACTGCACAAACAGACACTGCAGTGGCAGGTCTGAGACATGATTACAGAACTACTTATGTGGGTGGCACAACCAGTGCTGCAGGCCCACTAGTAGCATTTGATTTACAGGTCCTCCCACTCTTGCCACTTGCCTGACAAGTCTGACAAGACCTGCAATATGCATCTGAGTGCCTGCGCATTAGGAGCCAGTAAAAGTGGGTGACAAGCCTCTCAAAGGTCTTGTCCTGCCCCAAATGTCCAGCTAAAGGCACATCATGTGCCAACCCCAATAGGAAGGCCCTGAAGCACTGGGATACCACCAGCACACGGGCTGACGCAGGCTCAGGACCCTTAGGCTCGCTATAGAGGAGGTCATCCTCCCAATATATCAGGTGTGATCCTGGCTCCTTGCTAGCCACCTGATCTGCAGCCTGCTGCCGCAAACCCTCCAAAGTAGGGCATGACTTCTGTGCTGCACAGAATGCTTCCCTGGTGGGCCCCCATTCCTGCTGCCACTGTGACAGCTCAGGGACCTCCCCCAGTTCAGCCACCTGTTCCCCTGTAGGCTCTGGGGCGTCACCCTCAGGCTCTGCCTCCTCCCGGCCCATGTGAACTTCTGGGTCCGGTTTCCTGCGCCCCCTGCCAGTCCTCTTCTTGGCGGTCCCCTGGGCCACTGTTTCAGGATCCAGGGGCTCTTGATTACCCTGACGGGCTGCCATTGACCGGGTGGATACGCATACCCACCCAGGCAGACCCAACATTTCCAAGTAAGACCTGTGCTCTACCTCCTTCCAAGGGGAATCCTCCAGGTCATTGCCTAGCAAACAATCAACAGGCATGGTTGGACTCACAGCTACCTTCAAGGAACCTGAGACCCCCTCCATTCAAAGGGAACCTGTGCCACTCTGCACAGGCGATCTGAGTTGTCCACTACAACTACTTGTTGAAGTACCCAGGGATCTATCTTCTCTTCAGGCACCAGCTGACTCCTCGCTGTAGTCACGCTGGCTCCTGTGTCTCCCAGAGCCTACACCCTCTGTCCATTAATGGTCACCCACTGCCTGTACTTCTTAGTGTTTTCAGGCACTAGGATTCTCTGGACCATCTCACTGTCCTTAGTGAGGCAAGAGTCATCTCAGCTGGTTCCCACCCACCTGAAACCAACTCCTCCCCAAGTGGTACACTGGCCAAACCCTGGGACGGTGCACCAGTGGGTACTGGTGTTCTTTTGGGGCATTTGGGGTCCCCCCTCACATGACCCACCTGGTCACATGCATAGCACAAAGTGAGGGACCACCTGCCACTGGCTTCCCTTTGGAGAACCATGGCTTCCTCTCATTGGGGGGTTGGGAATCCTTACCCTGGGAATCAGTTTGGGGCCCTTTAGAGAACTCCCCCTGTTTACCCTTACCCCCCCTTTCTTCTGAGAGGGACCTTGCCCACCCTTGGCGTGGTCTCTCCCATACCTCTTCTGGACCCTGGTGCTCTCCCAGCGATCCGCTTCCTGTGCAAGCTTCCTGGGGTCAGTCAGCTTGTTATCAATCAGGTGCTGGCGCAGCTCTGGAAAACATGAACTGTACAAGTGCTCCCAAGCAATCAGATTGTAAAGCCCCTCATACGTAGTTACCTTACTGCCCTTCACTCAAGCATCCAGTGACCTGCAATAAGAATCAACACATTCCAACCATGTTTGGGATTCCTTCTTCTTGTAGGATCTAAAGTTATCCTTGTACTGCTCAGGGGTAAGACCATACCGTGTAAGCAAGGCATCCTTCATGCCAGAGTAGGTGAGATTCTGAGCATCCCCTAAGGCTGTCAGTGTATCCCTCCCCTCTAACTCAAAGTGCTTCCACAGACCCGCCCCCCAATGAGCTTCAGGGACCAGATTTATATGGAGAGCAGACTCATACCCCTTAAACCACAAGTATATGTTGTCCTCCCTTTTATAATCCTTCACAAGATCTTTAGGAATGTGTACCCTACTTCCAGGCTGCACTGTGATGTGGCTGCCACCATCCCTACTAGACTGGCTCCTCTGATCCAGCTCTCTCAAGCTAAGCTCATGAGCCAACAAAATCTTTTTCTCTTCTAGTGCCATCCTCATTTTCTCCAACTCCCTCTGGTGCTCCCTCTCTGCATGTCTGTCCTGCAACTCTTCAGGGGTCAGACCCTTAGAGGAGCACTGCTAGCTGCCCTGGAGACCCTCTCCATGGACATAACAGGCCCACCCACAATACCATTGTGTAAGGACTGCACTTCCTCCTCCTCATCTTCCTCATCCTCTGTGTGCTCTCCAGTACTTTTGGCTGTCACCCAGGCCCTCAGCACCTTTTGCATCTCCTCCTTCTTGGATGAGCTTTTAATGGGAGAGTTAAATCTTTTTCAGAACTCTTTTAACTGGACCTTGGTATAGCTATCCAATTTCTCCAGGTCAAAAGCAGCTCCAACTGATGCATCACCAGATTGAGAAATGATGAAAAGTCAACAAAAGTGCAAAGTTCCAAAAAGCAGAAAAGTTCCCAAATGAAGTTCAGAAGTCAATCAAAAATTACCACAAAAATTGATGTAGGGAAATCCAAGCAAAAGAGAAAAATCAGAGATCACCAAACAAGTAGTATGTGGTCATGTAGTGGTCTGCACTCAAAATAGTAGTGTACACTTAATCACTGTCTGTCAAGTACAAATACAAGTACAAATCCCAACCGCTGATCACCAATGTTAGAAATGGTGTCTTTGGTTGAAAGTCAGGTTACCCCCTGTTCAAGCAAGGACCCTCACTCTAGTCAGGGTATAAGAGAATCACCCTCAGCTAACTCCTGCTTACCCCCTTGGTAGCTTGGCAGAGCAGTAGGCTTAACTTGCTAGGTGTAAAGTATGTGTACCAACACACACAGTAACTTAATGAAAACACTACAAAATGACACAACACCTGTTTAGGACAATAAGAAATATTCATCTAAACAAAACAAGACCAAAACGACAAAAATTCACAGTACACAAGTCAAGTTATCAAACAAAATGCAAAAAGAGCCTTTAAGTAGTTTTAAACACACACTGGCGCTGTTAGCGTGAAAAAGTACCTTGGGTGCATCAAAAATAACCCAGCACGGGCGAGTGCACGTCAAAAAGGGCTTGCGATGCGTAGGCTAGGCCCCAGACACTCACCAGGGGGTTGGAGACTGCCTTGTGTGAGGGCAGGCACAGCCCTTTCAGGTGTGAGTGACCACTCTTCCCCTCCCTCCTAGCACAGATGGCTCATCAGGATATGCAGGCTACACCCCAGCTCCCTTTGTGTCATTGTCTAGTGTGAGGTGCAACCAGCACAACTGTCAAACTGACCCAGACAGGGAATCCACAAACAGGCAGAGTCACAGAAATGGTATAAACAAGAAAATGCCCAATTTCTAAAAGTGGCATTTTCCAACACACAATCTAAAAATCAACTTTACTAAAAGATGTATTTTTAAATTGTGAGCTCAGAGACCCCAAACTCCACATGTCCATCCACTCCCAAAGGGAATCTACACTTTAATCAGATTTAAAGGTAGCCCCCATGTTAACCTATCAGAGGGACAGGCCTTGCAACAGTAAAAAATGTATTTAGCAATATTTCACTGTCAGGACACATAAAACACATTACAATATGTCCTACCTTAACCACACACTGCCCCTGCCCTTGGGGCTACCTAGGGCCTACCTTAGGGGTGTCTGACATGTAAGAAAAGGGAAGATTTAGGCCTGGCAAGTGGGTACACTTGCCAAGTCGAATTTACAGTTCAAACTGCACACACAGACACTGCAGTGGCAGGTCTGGACATGATTACAGAGCTACCTATGTGGGTGGCACAACCAGTGCTGCAGGCCCACTAGTAGCATTTGATTTACAGGCCCTGGCACCTCTAGTGCACTTTACTAGGGACTTACTAGTAAACCAAATATGCCAATCATGGATAAGCCAATTACATTCACATTTTGTAAAGGAGCACTTGCACTTTAGCACTGGTTAGCAGTGGTAAAGGGCACAGAGTAACAAAAACAGTAAAATCAGAGTCCAGCACACATGAACAACCTGGGGAACAGAGGCAAAAAGTTAAGGGAGACCATGCCAAGGATGAAAAGTCTAACACACAGACAACAATAATACAGTAATTTGGTCAAGTAAACAACATGACCCTCCAGGGACTTGAATTCTCCTTTTAAACCCAGTCTGGCTGGCCATGACGATCGCCCCAGGAGCCCCCACCACACCCCCATCAACCAATCGGCTCACCCCGCAGGGAGCACGATTTTTAAAATTTGCACAGTGCCCACCGTTGGGCTGCTGTCTGGAAACGGTCCGATTAGGCCCACACCTCTCCTCGGGGTGCGCTATGCCTTGGTGTGCACCCCCTGCCCACATTTTGTAATTTCTGTGTTTCTTATCACTAATACTGTTGAACATTCAAAAACATTGGCTTATTAAGAGCGTGCCTGAACATGAGGATGAACAACTGGGCTAGGACAGAGAAGTGCTCAAGTGCTCTCTTTAGCAAACTCCGCAGAGCATTGTGATGGGTCCAGAAGCATCAAAATTATGTCACAACTGCAACACCAGTCAGCACTGGTGAATGTAGCTAGCTGCATATCACCATTCCAGTTTCCAAATTTTCTAACAAAATCAACAAAGTCAGCATCAGTAGAGATATCCTCTTTTTAGATGCTCCAAGACTTACATCAAACTCACAATTTCAGGAAACTCAAGAACAGCCATTGTTAGCTATGACTATAAACAAAAGCGGTTGATTTATTGGCATGAGAAAATTAAACCATTGATCAACTTCCGAAGGTTGGCAATAAATATCTATCATATCTAAATATCTATCATGTCTCTGAGGCAGTATTGCCTCTGAGTATTATTTCAGTGTGGCTAGAGCAGTTTTTGCTAGTAGGAGTGGCCTGTCCACTCAAAATGTGAAGAGCCAGGCAATAATTCGAATGAACAAGAATGTCATCAGTCAAGTTTCTGAGGCTCCATCAGAAATATCAGAAGAGGTAGGTGCTTCTTCAGGCATTATGATGAGTAATCCTTTCGGAGGTATCCTCTGGTGAAGACCAAATCTGCGCAGGGCAGAGGTGTGGCCAAGATGGTGGCCGGAGCAGTCCCCTAATCGGAGCTCTGGTGGGTCTGCAAGGTATCCTGATGCATCCTTTTTTGGCTGTCCACCTGAGGCCCCTGATAGGCTGCACTGATACTACTCGAGGCCCCTGAAAACTCAGAGCCCCCCTTACAGCAAAACGAGTGGACGGAGCAGTTAAGGCAGCCTGGAGGGGAGAAATGGCACTTCCCATCGGAACCAGGCGGGACCTGCGGCTCTGGAAGTGGTGAGCGAAGGTTACCCCTGGCCCAGCGACATCCTCCTGAGGTGGGGAGCAGCACTCTCCCAGTCTCATTGTGCTTCTGGGGTCCCATGAGTTTGGGAGGATGGAGCATGACCAGCAGAGGCCTTTGGCGGTCATTAGGTCGCAGCTCTCACGGCTACAGTGTGGAGAATGGCTAGGCCCTCAGAGAGTGTAAGCCGACAGTGAAGCTTCTAGGCAGGAGGGGGGCCCAACACCTAAGCGGCTCCCATAGTTATGCCACCTGCAGTGTGGTGCCCTATACACTAGTGGCCTACCACATCTTCACAGGGAAATCTCACCCTTCCCCCCATGCTCCTGGATGCTAACCGCAGAGGTGGGGCCCCTGAATGTTTGGATTTCCCAGAAGGGGACCTGTGAATACCCTGAGAAGGAGCTTAGGCCACAGAGGGGCCCCAGGACATTTATCACCATCAGAGCCTGAACTGTATATCTATTGCTGGTGGAGAGGGTGGACAATGGTGAGTCCACTCTAATCTCAATGCACTCCACAGTGCAGGAGTTACAATCTTATTTACAGCAAATGCGGGTGGACATTACTCCATTGCAGCGGAGGGCGGAGGAAGCCAAGGGCCACTCGCGACACAATAATGTTCACTTTCTGGGCTTCCCAGGGCATGCAAAGTAACCCAGTGTGGAACTCTTGGTGGAACAATGGTTGTTGTCCATAGTCCTGTCCAGAAAGGAGCTCAAGTTATTTTCTATTGAGTGGGCACACCGCTTACAGGGCTAACATCTGCTGGGGTCCTCACCATGTCCGGTGATGGTGTGCCTCCTGAACTTTAGAGACCGTGATCTGATCCTTCAGCTCTTCAGATCTAAGGCCCCCTGGCAATTCGAGAGCACTGTCATCATTGCCTATCTGGACTTCCCAACAGAGGTGCAGCATTGTTGCAACACCTACACTTTGGTTAAACAACAACTTTTAGAACCTTGGACTGAAATATGCACTCCTCTTTCTGGTGAGGCTTGAGGTCACAGAGGGAGAGCATACCCTATTCTTCCAATTTCCCAATGATGCTTGGAAATGGTTACATGAGGAGTGGATGGCAAAACCACTGCCAGAGGCCCCACAGTCGAAGGGCTGCCTGACACTGAGATCGAATCGTCAGTGCACAAAATGGCAGCAAAATTGCCCCTCCATCAACCAGGCCACCGGGTAGTGGGTGCAGGTGGTTGCAGAGGTGCTGCATCAGAACTGTAACCTGTCTGTGTAACTGCTTCAAATGGATCATGCCTCCACAACAAGCTCAGACATGAATGGCATCTCAGATTGTCCTGGGGAGAACATCCGGGGTCAGATCTTACACTGCACCTAGCTGATGACCTGCTATCAGTACCCTGTACCTGTGGACGAGTAAGGCCTATGTCCACAATGTAATGCCGGGTGGGCTATGCACTGAACAGAGCTCTAGGGGACAGGGGAGAAAAGGGAGGACACAGGTGGCGGCCACCTCATGGATCATTGAGGGTCCAGCAACTGTGGGTCTCTGTCTGCCATGCTCCTCAGTGTCCTATACTGGGCTAGACTTAATACTACGCTCATTATTGGTTTGCAGAGTTTGCGATGGTTCTATGATGGTCAGACACAATTTGGTGCCTGGACAGGATGAGAGGGATGGGGTGGGAGGGTTTGCTTGCACCAATTTCTTAGATTTAGGAGCTACACACATGTACACCATTCTGGCTAACACCAACACTACAGGTGCTCACCCCACAGGACTGTTTGTCATTGGCTGACATTAACATATACGTGACATGGCTACACCCAGTAGTTTGATATTGCAATAGAACCTGATGACATGGAATGTGAGTAGCATGGCTACTCCTACTAAGCAGCACTGAGTTCATTCCTATCTCAAATGCTGCCATACACATATAGCGTACTTACATGAAATGCACTGATGGCAACAGAACTACACAAACCTTGCACGAGGCTAGGTGTATAGGATGACAACATCAGCATGCGATTGAGGGGTTTTGAACTGGTTTGAGCTGGGGTGCCTGTTCGAAGTTATAATGCATAGGGGTGGTCCCAGAGGGCCGGTACGTGGTACTTAACTAGTACTCCCCTTGTGCTGCTCACTATTTAAGCCCCAAATGTTGGCCACTCTGCATTCTTGGATGACCTCACCACTGGCCCTCTGCCATGACCTCCATGCACCCATTGTCTAAGGAGGAACTTCAATTGTTTACTGGATATCATTCATGTTCACTTCCTCCAGCCATTTGCAAGGTCAGGCTGTCATAAAAACGACCCAGCATTTTCAGGATTGGCTGGCGAAAAATTGATTGCACAACATCTGGCACCTACACCACCTGGAAGACAGTGAGTACTCCTCTTACTCTCCAGTGCACTGCTTACAAACAAGGCTAGATCTTTCTCTATGTCACGCAGTGATAAGCCCCATGGTTATCGTTTCTGAATATTTGGTGCAGATGCTGCCCGATCACTGCCTGCTTCTATTGACGCTGTAGTGGGGAGGGCTCAATCCTGCATACTCACATGAGGCTGAAGTCGAAGGCACTTCATGAATTTCCGTTTTACGGCACACTGGCAACGCACATTACACAATACTTCCGATCGACCGTGGGGTCTGCTACTCACAGGGTGATAGAATGGGACGCCCATGATCCGGCTGTATGCCATTATTGCATTGCACGAGGACCACCAGGAAACCGAAGCAAGGCTAGGAAAACTAGATCACAAGCACTACCCAGCCGAGCGAAATGGTGAGGGAGAGTGGGAAGGTCTGCTCCTGGAGTGGATGGTCGGGGACGACCACTTGCACTCTCCAATTAGAGACTTGCGATTAGACGGGGGGCATCATTAATACTCAGGGGGAAATCAATTATACCTTTTTCACTTAATATTGGGCCCTGTATTCGGAGGTTGATGCCCCCTTTTATGGATGCGTTAAGGGATTTCTAACAAGGGCTCCTACTTCCTCGACAGGACCCACTACAAAGGGCAGAGCTTGTTGCTCCCATAGAGATCAAGGAGATCTGGCTAATGTTGATGCAAATTGCTTGCGCTAAAGCACCGGGCATGAACAGGCTCCCTACAGAGTCTTATGCTACCTTCGCTGCTGCATTGTCTCCCAGACTGCTTGAGATGTATAATGAGGCATGGGAAGGGGTAAATTACCAGGCTCTCTAAAGGAGGCCCTCACAGTGGTATTCCCCAATCTGGTCCAGGGTCCACTGGATATCTGGTCATATTGACTACTGTCATTCCTGCTCCTCAACTATAAATTACTGGGAAAGGTTCTTGGGAACCGGCTGCTGCCTATTGTTGGAAGTCGTGTGCATGCAGATCAAAACAGGTTACTTCTGGACTGTAACACGTTTCTTAATGTCCATCACCTCCTCAGATTACTGTGGGGCCACCTGGCTGAAACTGGGGTCCCAGTGGCGGTCTCAATGGACATCAAGAAGTCTTTTGGCACTCTGGGGTGGGGGGTACCTGTTCTCGACCCTGGAGGCAATGCATTTCAGCCCAGGATACCTAAAGTAGCTTCGCACCTTATAAGGTCAACCGGTGTCGTGGGTCAAGATAGGGCAGCTGATATCCAATAGTTTTGACATACAACGGGGCACAGGGCAAGGGTGCCCTCTATCACTGATGATCACTTTAGCCATGAAATCGCTGGTCTGCACACTGCCATCATGACTGCATTTCTGGGGTATAGAGGCACAAGGCATACACCACATGGTCTCTCTAAACACCAACAATGCCCTCATTTACTTGCGCAATGTCTGGATTTTGCTTCCGGACCTGATGGCCATTTTGGAGTATTTGAGGCATTACTGTGCCTTAGAGTGAATTGGCCTGAGTTTTGCCTGTTCTCCCTTTACCAGATTCCGGAACACAACAAGAGTGGACTCACCCCATTTAGGCCTATATGGATAATTAACACATTTAATTACCTGGGCATAAAGGTGTTCCACACTGATGCTTATTTCCTCTAAGAGAATTTGGATGGGGCTCTGAACTCGATACGAGAGTCACTGCATTCTGGAGATCTCTAACTCTCTCCCCTGTGGGTAGAGTGGTGATCACCAAGATGCTTATTCTCTCTCTGTTAGAAATGGGGTCTCTTGTTGGCAGTCAGTTTACACTCAGTCCAAGAAGGTACCCTCACTCTAGTCACCATAAGAGGGTCATACTCCCACGTCATACTCCCTGCTCACCCCCTTGGTAGCTTGGCACAAGCAGTCAGGCTTATCTCAGAGGCAATGTGTTAAGTATTTGTACCCACATGCAGTAACACAGTGAAAACGCCACAAATGCACACCACACCAGTTTTGAAAAATAGCCAATATTTATCTAAGTAAAACAAGACCAAAATGACAAAAATCAAACATACACAAGCAAATATATGAATTTTAAATGATTAAATCCCAATAAAAGCCCTAATAAACACAGTAGCTCCAACTGGTGCTAGCACGGCATCGAGATGGAGTAATTCCCCACAGTCTGAAGCCACTTGCGAGGGAGTGTGGCGCCGGTCACAGAGTCGCACGGCCACAGCTTCAGTACATTCAAAACAAGGCGGAGTCAACAACTTGGCACGGAGTCGGGAGGTGAGGCGTCTCTGGGGTCGGTGTGGTGTTGGTTCCGTACGGCTGCGCAAGAGGTGAGGTGTTGGTTTCTTATTGCTATGAGGGGATGTGAGGCATTGGTTCCTTATGGAGTGAGCGGAGGTGGGGCAATATCGGCAGTGAGACGTTTGTTCCTTACTGTCTGGCGGGTCAATGAGTCCAGCGGGTCAAGACGCGATGAGGCACCTTCACACTGTCGCAGTCACACCACGGGGTCACAGGCGCCAGGGCAGTGTCGGATGTCACGGATGTCTGTGACACAGCACTCGGGACTCACAATGTTGCGGGACTTCAGAGGCACTCCATTGGGCCTGCAGTGTCAGTTCAGTCGTCACACTTTAGTGGGGACCATGGCTTGGTGTGCAGGCAGCGGCATGGAGTCGGGCAGCGGCGCCAGTTCTGGAGTCATCTGGAGACGGTGTGCCTGGTTCTTCTTGTTTTTTGCCAGTCTTCACTCCCAAGTGCCCAGGAACTGGAGTGGGTACCTTTTGGCAAGTCAAGGTCCTCAGAAAGAGAACCCAGGGGCTGGCAGGTGAAGTCGTTGATGTCCCTGAGACTTCTTAACAGGAAGCCAGCCCAGTTCAAGCCCTTGGAGAAACTTCACAAGGAGGATACACAGCAAAGACCAGTCTTAGTCCTCTCCAAAGCAGAAACAGCAACTGCAGACCAACCCAACAAAGCACACACAGCAAAGGGGCAATACTCTTCCTCACAGCTCTTCAGCTCTTCTCCTTGGCAGAATCTCCTCTTGATCCAGAAGTGTTCTACAAGTCTGGGATTTTGGGTCCAATACTCATACTTATATATTTCTGCCTTTGAAGTAGGCAAACTTCAAAGGAAAGTCTTTGTAGTGCACAAGACCCTGTTTTTCCTGCCCTGGTCCCAGACACACTCTAGCGCAGGGGTCTTCAAACTTGGGGGAGGGAACCCTGAGAGGGGCCTCAAGTGATCCCAGGGGGGTGCCGGACTCTGACCAAAAGAGGCACTATGCAGATAACACTGTTTTTTTAAACAGGAAAGCATTTTTTGCATTTTCAAAAAGGTAACATAACTTAACTGCAATGTTTAAGTGTCTAGACATACACATTGTCAACTTAATAGAATAATTGGGAAAATTCTGAGGAGGGGCAATGGTTTTATTTTCCACACTGGGGGGGGGGGACAGCAATAAAACATTTGAGAACCACTGCTCTGGGGGTTTGGAGACTGTATTGTTTGAGGACAGGCACAACCTATTCAAATGCAAGTGTCAGCTCCTCCGACCACTCTAGCTGGGAAGACCTATCAGGATATGCAGGGCATACCTCAGCTCCCTTTGTGTGACTGTCTAGAGTGAATTCACAACCAGCCAAACTGACGTGTATTCCACAGCCAGGCAAAGGCACAGAATGGCTAAACAAGAAAATGCCCACTTTCTAAAAGTGCCATTATCAAAAATGCAATTTAAAAACAGCCTTAACTAAGATATGTATTTTTGAATGGTGAGCTCAGAGACCCAAAAATCCATATCTCTATCTGTTCCCAATGGGAAATTACACTTAAAAGATATTTCAAGGCAATCCCAATGTTAATTTATGGGAGAGATAGGCCTTGCAATAGTGGAAACCGAATTTGGCAGTATTTCACAATCAAGACATGTAAAATACACTAGTACATGCTGTACCTTTTAAATACAGTCCACCCTACATGTATTAAAAGGGAAGATTTGGGTCTGGTAAGTGGATACACTTTTGCACACACAGACAATGCAATGGCAGGTCTGAGACATGTTTACAGGGCTTCTCATGTGGGTGGCACAATCAGTGCTGCAGGCCCATTAGTATCATTTGATTTACAGGCCCTGGGCACACATGGTGCACTATACTAGGGACTTACTAGTAAATCAAATATGCCAATTATGGATAACCAATCATAATCACAATTTACACAGCGAGCACTTTAGCACTAATCAGTAATGGTAAAGTGCCCAGAGTACCAACACCAGCAAAAACGAAATCCAGCACATAGTCAAAAATACAGGAGGCAGAGGCAACAAGAATTTGCAATGAAATCGGTCTCATATTTGCGAGAGTTGGAGCCACTGGCATTGTGAATGACATTGTCTTTTACCTATGTGTTTTGGTTTGGAGTGTGGTGGATGTCTGTGGTCTGAAGTGGAATTATGTGGGTTGAATTGGACTTGTTTGTTGTGGAATTGTGTGGGCTGAAATTGTGTGGTATGTGGTATATTTGTGTAGTGGAATTATGTGCATGGTGAATAAATAGGGGTGAAAGCAGCACAGAATATATAGAAAGGAAGACAGAGAGACACAGGTAGTTTGTGCATGAAGTATTGAATAAACTTCAGACAGAGGAGAATAAAGAGTGTGTGCGGAAGAGAGAAAGAAGGGGAGAACGGGCCACAAGACACATAAACAGGATGCATCTGTGTCTGCAGAAGACACCGCAAGAAAAGGAGGATAGAGTTCGTTTGAGGGATGGAAATCTTCAAAAGGCACTGCAAAGAAACTGGGCTCGAAGACCTGAAATGAACCAATAGGAGAGAGGCGGGAAAAGTGTGTGACAGAGCAAGAAAGAGGTGAGAGAGAGAGTATGAGAGAGAGAGAGCGGGAGGGATAAGTGGGAGGGGTATCCAGCAGGTTGGGGGAAGGCGAGAGGTGGGCTAGTGTACAGCGCAAGGAGGTAGAGGAAGGTAGCATGTGTGAGCAGGCAGTATAGAGGTCAGATAGGGAGTGTGAGGGAGGGATGAGAGGGGGCAGTGGAATTGTGAGATGAGAGGAGATAGTGGAAGTGTGAGGGAGAGATGAAAGGGGCAGTGGGTGTGAGGGGGAGAGATGACAGGATTGGGGGAAATGTGATGTAGAGATGGGTTATATTGGTATTGTTTGTTGTGGAATTGTGTTGTGTGTGATTGTGTGAGGTTGTGTAGTGGAAATATGCGGCATGGTGTGCTGTGGAATTATGTGGATAGTATTTAAATGGTATTAACTATTGTGGAATTGTGTAGAGTGAGAGTATGTGTCGTGGAGTTAAATATGTGAAATGGTATTGTGTGTTGTGGAGTGGCATGTTGTGGAGTTGAATTGTGTGATGTGCTGTTAAATTTTGTGGCATGATGTTGAAATCTGTGGTGTGTTTTGGAGGTATGTGGTATGTTGTGGAATTGTGTTATGCAGTTGAAATAGGTAGTTAGGTGTGAAATCATGTTGTGTGTTTTGAAAATGTGTGGAGCTGAATTGTATGGCGTGGAACTGTGTGATGCTGAGTGCAGTTATACTTACTGGAATTATGTGTTATTGTGTGTATAGTGTGTATAGTGCATTTATGTGGATTGCTGATATGTGGCATAGAGTGCATTTATGTGGAGGTGTTGTTATGTTGTATTGAGTACAGTGTAATTATATGGAGAGTAGTTATGTGGCATTTAGTGGTATTATGTGGAGTGTAAGTATGTTAGGTGATGCAGAATTGTGTGGCACTGAACTGTGTTTAATTATGTGGGACGTTTGGAGTGGTATTATGTGGCATGGTGTGACAGGCTAGTGTATAAGTTCTTTTTTGATGCTGAGCCCAGTGCAAAACAGATTTGAAAACCAACAGCATCAGTCCACAAACTTGTGGGTTGGTGATCGTACAAAAAGAGATCCTTAAAACTTTGATTTGCGCTCCAGTCTCGCGGGACGCGCGTTTGTGGGTGGCGGCGGCAGGAGGCAGCAGCTGACAGGGCAGGAGCCCTTTAAACTTTGATTTGCGCTCCCGCATCGCGGGACGCGCGTGGGTGGCGCCCGGGGCAAGGGCGGGCCCCTCCTGCGCCCGTCAGCACCTGACAGAGGCTGGGCTGGGCCACCCCCCTGACATCCTACTTTCAGAGGGCTGCAAGGAGAGGATTTTGACCTGCAGCTGCGCCGGCTTCGTGGACCGAGAACCTTCTTGCGAGGTAGGGGTAGGTCCCAGGCCCCCCTCGCCCACTGGTCCTTGGTGTTCGGGGCGGGGTGAGCCACTCCGAAACTTTTTGCACACCGCGGGACAGTCCCGTGCCCGTCCGCGACCATAAGAGGCCGGGCCGGGCTATTCCTCTTTCTTTTTGCTTTTGGGGGTTCCTCTGTTTGCTTGCCATCTGCAGCAGGGGTTGTGGAGTGTATGAATTATCGTATGGTGCGGGGTTTCTAACAGTAGTAAGAGGGGCTTGTCTGTATTCCTATAGTTTGGATTTCACTCCACTGCCCCAAGATTCCAGTAAGAAAGATGGGTCGACGGCATAGGGGTGGGGTCGAAGAGAAGCTTGGATCAAATAAAAACCCTAGATGTTTTTTTTTACAAAAGGCCGTCGGGACTCTAGAGAAAGAAATAGAGCTGGTGCAGCGCCGTTTAGCAGTTCCATCTTCTCCAGCTACTATTGTTGCCCACGACGACCTTTCAATACAGTCCACCTCGCATATAGGATCTCTACCTATAGCGACAACTTTTTCCCGTTCCCCTGTAGATACCCTTCAGAAGTCCCAGGGTGAAACGCCAAATGACTCCATTCCACCTGTATTGCTGATTTCGCCGACCAGGAGCCTTCCCAAGAGTGAGCCCCCAACCATTGTCGTTCCCAATCCTAAGGGCAAAAGGAAACGTAGGGAGCCTGTTATTTTAAATAAACGTACCAGGACTTTGAGTCCCCCCCATCCGACTCAGCTCCCTAACAAGGTCATGGATCCATCCTCCTCGCTTCTCACCAGCAACCAACAGTTAAATAAGTCTATTAGGGTTCTCATAAGAGAAGAAATCTCTAAGTTGCTTCTTCCAATTGCAACCCGCCTTAAAATAATAGAGGAGAAACTAGAAGTTTTTATTAAGACCCAGAACCCAGTACCCTCTACTACTATAGACACCCAACCCTGTTCGTACCATTCTTACCCTACTCACGAGCAGGTTAGTGTTAATAGACGACCTGCCCTAATGAGCAAGAACCATTTTCCCTCTTTAAATCAAGATCCAACCAGTTCTGCCAGAGTACCAAATACTTCGATTATTTCTCAGCTGATGGCTCCAGCCCACCCTCCAGAAAGGGTATCCCCCCGTTAAACCCAGTGCCTAGTATTGGTACCTTTAATTCCACCTGTGATCACGTTCTCTCTGGCTCCTTGCAGAGGAGCCAGACCATTGGTCCAACTGGATTAAGAGCATTGCAACTCCCCCCGGAGTCATGTCCATACGTCTTGGTTATTTCTAATGTGCCTGTACTTAAAACCAAATCTCCGGAATCCTTTACTGAGCTCAAAAATAAGGTTATCCATTGGTTACATCTTAATGCGGGGTTTGCATTCTCCATGACATCCTCGATTCTGATGGTGAGAAGGGTTGGGTGGGTGGGTTCTCTAGAAAAGATCGGCACTGGGGACTGTATTGTCATCAATTTCAACTCACCCGTTCTTGTACGGCAGCTTGCGTTAAGTGCAGATAGACCATATCCTTCAGCAGGCATGGTCTCTCTATGTAGACTTCAAGCATTCTATCCGTCCGTACGGCCACCCATGAATAGGCAACCATTAGTGTTTCGTAAAGCCTCCCGTGACATTGAGACACGGTTTAGCCCTGATCCTGGTCCCAGACATCCATCGCTGTCACTCTCGGAGATGGATTGACTATGTGATGGATCGTGGGGAGAGGATTCCAACACTCTTGTTTCTGAATACACTAATCACACTGTCCCGAATGTTCCTACTATAGCAATTCCATCGCCTTTGGCGGACCCTGATAATCGGGGAACTTCTGGAAATACTTTTCATCAAGCCAATAAGGAGGGGGCTCCTCCTCCCACAATCATTTCTAGGGATCCAGGGCTTTACTGTTCAGATACCTCACTAGATATGACCTCATCGGGCTCAGCACTTTGTGAAGTGTACATCACACAGGACAACACAGATACAGGCAACTATATGCCAGTGGGGAATAGCACGATTCCCTGCTGCACTATTCCTAGCATGAAACATCCCCTAAAGGAAGCTAGACATACCAAATCCAACGATCTTGCCAAGGTTCTTAGTTGGAATATAGCAGGGCTGAAAAGCAAAATGCAAAATCTGGAATGGGGTCAATTTATCGACAAACATCTACTATGTCTATTCCAAGAAACTTGGGCGATGGGTCCCAAACACAGATTAGGTTTTAGAAGGTATTGGGTTTCAGCTCGAAAGTCACCCTCTGGGAGACCTTCGGCAGGGTTACTTATATGGTTAAGTAGTTCCCTCAGAGTTAAAACTGTAGCAATAGATAGGGACTGCCCTGACCTACAGGCTCTACTGTTAACGATCCCCGAGAAGAAATCTTTACTAATAATCAATGTTTACATCAGGAGTGAGGGCACCCCTGTAGATCACGATGCTCTATTTTTATGGATAGTTTACTCAAAAATAATATCTCTCACTTTATCCTGATTGGAGGGGACTTATTTGAGCCCAACCCTCTGGTTCAAGAGATATATCAAGAAGAGGACGCTTATTGGGGGATTCCACAGCTAGTCTCTAACAAAAGGCTGAGATTGAACAAAACAGCTTGTCTAGTGGCTGATATTACAATAACTTATGGCCTTCGAGCCTACAATGGTCGCTTCTGCTCTGACACAAATCTGCATTCCACTTTCAAACAAGGAGGGTCTAGAAGCCAGATCGACTGCATACTCCTCGATATCCGACTGTGGGGCCATATGGTTGATATGAGAGTGCAAGAGCATGAAGAGAGTGACCATGACCCATTGATTTTATCGACTAGAGGCCTATTCCCTTTATTTGAGATACCCCATTCTAAGCCTTATGCTCATCAGCTAGCTTTATCAAATAATAGACGTAATATAAAATGGGAGTCTGTTACTACATCCCGGAGCATCTTTCATTAATATACAATCTGCTAGCCAATCAAATGGAGTGTATGCTTCATTACAAAGAAGATGATGAGGGTGATAGGCTTCTAGCAGCCCACAGTAAATTGTTCGATTCCCTAAAACACCTTTTCACAAAAGAGATCACCAGTAATCCCAAGAAAAAGTGCTGGGCACGGTGGTTTAACAATTTATGTAGGGAAGCACAGCTCACTTTATTGAAAGCTCTAAAAACAGGCCAAGTTGAATCTATAAGAACAGCCAGAAAAGATTACAAGAATGAATGTACCAAGGCACGCAGAAGCTGGGAAGGGGCTAGATGGGCAGCTATCCTGGAAACCGCTAAATCAAAAGATACTTCTAGGTTTTGGAAATTAATAGCAGAAAATTGTGGAGACTCCGCCTCTGTACCTGGCACATCAATTCTTCCTGCAGCCTGGGTTGAGCATTTTGGCTAATTATATGCAGGTCCTCCCGAGGTACCCTTTAGGTCCCTTGATGTTCCAATATCCCAAGACGCGACCCCGATCATATTTACCTTAGCTGAAACAAGTGCCGCTATTGATTCACTAAATTGGGGAAAGGCTCCAGGTCCTGATAAGATTCCGGGAGACCTATACAAGACAAGACCTGACATTTGGGCTCCCTAGCTCAATCGAATCTGCAATGCAATCGCAGCTGGAGCCCCTATCCCTCACTCATGGAAAGGGGCTGAGATAGTCCCCATTTTCAAAAAAGGTTGCCCCAATATTCCAGCTAATTATCATCCAATCAGTCTCCTAGATAATTTTCAAAAAATTTATGCCAAACACCTTTTGTGCCGCCTCGATGAATGGATCTTGGAATCTAATGCCCTATCTAATCTACAAGCAGGGTTTAGACCTGCTGTGAGCACTATTGACCAAGTCCTGAGATTACTGGCAATTAAATGGAAGAATGTGGACTTAGGGGGGGAAATCTGTATGTGGTCTTTATAGACCTGAGAGCTGCATTTGATTTGATCCCCAGGAATATGCTATGGTCAACACTCTCCAATATGGGGGTTCCTTCAGGTCTCTTAGGCTTATCACCCGACTTCACGACAATACCTATGCCCTAATTAGATGCAGCAAGGAGGGTGAGTTGACAGATCCTGTCGCTATCAACAGAGGTGTCCGGCAGGGGTGCCTTCTGGCTCCTACCCTTTTCTTGCTTTATATTAATAACTGTATCTGCTATTTGGAGAACTGCATAAACGATTCGCCCAAACTGGCTGGGAAAAAAATCCCCTGTTTATTGTATGCGGATGATACAATCTTGCTAGCTAAATATCCCATGGGGATCCAAAATCTGGTTGACCAATTTTGTGTTTTCTGTAGGGACTTTGGGCTTGACGTCAATGCTAAAAAACAAAGCTTATGATATACAGCCCCTTAAGAAAACGACCATGTGCCAGAATCGAAATGAATTCAATACCGCTGGAGAAAGTGGAAGAGTTTGACTATCTGGGAATTAGATTATCGACCACAGGAAAATGGGAGGCAGCCATTGATAAAGGGGCACTTATCTTAAGTCAAAGAGGTGGGGCCCTAGTACGTAGGTCCAGAAAGGCTCTGAGTTCCCCTTTGATTATAATTGCTGAGATCTATAATGCCCAAATCCGTGCGGCGGCCCTGTATGGAGCGGAACTCTGGGGATTACATAGAAGATTGGATACTTTACAAACAAAAGAAAACAACTTCCTTAGACAGGTTTCCCGGTTAGGGGTAGGTACCCCAATGATTCCTCTCAGGCTCGACTTGGGATTAAACAGCATCAAAACCACAGTGGCCCTGAGATCGCTTTCCTACTGGATCCGCCTTTGGAAAACTCCCGAACTCGAACCATACAGGGCGGCGGTGAAGTAACTTATAGTTACTCCTCAGGGCCCGACCAAAATCCAATGGCTGCAGGAGATGAAATCTGCTTGGGTTAAAATAGGTCTCTCCCATTACTGGGAACAACCGGAACTGATTCCCAATAACGCGAAAAAGTCAACAAAGATACACTGCGCCAAAACGGGCTGGGTAGGTTAACAACAGAATTCCTCCAATTCAAACATGAACCCTGGCCCAAGACTTTCATGAACCTCCCCATGCCACCATATGCTCGTGCCCTCTATCTACAGCTTAGATATGGTTCCCTGCCTATCAACAATTATACGGCCCACTGGTCATCCAGCGCCCCTCCAACTGATAGATGCATATCTTGCCCTCATTATAAAGAACCAATCGAGCATATTTTGTTCTTCTGCCCCTCATACAAGAGCCCTAGAGGAAAGTGGATTATCCCCCTCTGTAAAAATCTATCACTGTTGGACAGAACCAATGCCACTAGAATATGCAAATATGAAACATCCACACCGGTTGCCTACTCAGTTACCAATTTTTTATCGGAGGCTTGGTGTATTCGTCGTAGGCTCACTTCTGTGAAGGGCCCTTAGAGCTCTAGGTGAGGGAGATTTCAACAAGATTCATATTTCTTTGTTCTTTCTATGACCTTTTTTAAAATATGCCATGTACCCTGTCATTATTGTGATTTTATCAACTCATATGCGACATTCTTTTCTGTATTACAGCAAGAACTTGCGACCTCTGTAGGAGCAAATTGTGATCGCACAAGCCTACAGAGATGTTTTTTTATGCCTAAACTTGCTAATTGTCGTATTTTAAGTTTGATTTTAATCTTGGTTGTAAGGATTTTACTAAAATATTTTGCATACTAGTTGATTATTAGATTTTTTATAGTATCTTGATTGACTGTTATTATGAATTATGATGAGTAATCGCAATCCCAATGGATTTTATACAACTATGTAAGATTGTGTTTCTCTTTTTTAATTTTAAATGGCCCAATTTTTTTGGGACCGAATGCATTTAAATAAATAAATAGTGCATTTATGTGGATTGCTGATATGTGGCATAGAGTGCATTTATGTGGAGGTGTTGTTATGTTGTATTGAGTACAGTGTAATTATATGGAGAGTAGTTATGTGGCATTTAGTGGTATTATGTGGAGTGTAAGTATGTTATGTGATGCAGAATTGTGTGGCACTGAACTGTGTTTAATTATGTGGGACGTTTGGAGTGGTATTATGTGGCATGGTGTGACAGGCTAGTGTATAAGTTCTTTTTTGATGCTGAGCCCAGTGCAAAACAGATTTGAAAACCAACAGCATCAGTCCACAAACTTGTGGGTTGGTGATCGTACAAAAAGAGATCCTTTCCCGCAATTAGAATAGCAAAATGTATACATTACAAATTATTCAGTTTATCAATATATCGATGTTTCTAAAATCATGGTGCTCTTTAGCAGTCTTTGGTGATCATCAACTATTTCATGAATGTTAAAGGGATAGAAACAATTCTTCAAGGAAAAGGTGAGTCCTCTATGTCTAGTGTCCCAGCAGTAGAAGCATTGGTTTCTGATGTTGAGTAGCAGATGAATATATTTTTCAACATGCTCCAACTGAGTATAGAAGTTTGTTAATGCTGACCAGCCAGCGTGCGCTCCGCCCGTGATGGGTTTGTGCCTTCACCTTTTTCAAGGCTTTTTGTCCATTGTAAATTATGAGCATGTTGGTTGGCTAGACTTGCTTGATGTGGTCCATATTAAAAAAGTACGATGCGGTTGGGGACTAAGTGGAAGGCCAAAGAGATATGACAGGAAGCTTAAGTATCAGAGTTTCATATCGGGATAGAATTTGTCATTCTCCTGGACCTGGGCAAACAAGAAACTCTGGAATCAGAGAAATATAGTCTGACATTCATATATCAATTGCTCTGATATTGCCATGAGGCAGTGAATAAAAATAAGATGCCCTGCATACAATCAATGAGAATCATATATACATTTTGGCATGATGTTTATAAAAAGGAACTTCCACCCCGGGACAATGAGGAGTCCCGAAAGGGGCCACAACTCAAAGTTAAATAGGATAATAATTCTTGTATGCACCTTATAAGAGTCTCAAGTTTTGTAGCTCCATGCATGTGTAGTTCATCCAGTTAAGGTTTTCTCTTTACACTCTGGAGCTTGTAATATGATTTGCCCTGTTGTAAATTCCCGACTCCAAGTACTAGAATTCTAGACTAGGTGAGCTCCAGACCACCAGACCACCAGACCACCAGGTCACCAGACCTTAAAAACTGTGCATCAAATGAAAGATGGCTAGCATATGCTCTTTTGCTGCAACTTAAAAAGTCTGGAGCTGTGGTCATGTAAGGACTATTTGAGCCAAATTGCTGTACTAGCTGATACACTTAGAATGCTTTTAATTCTGTGCCCAAAACCTGCAAAATATTCAGATGACATACTCCATGGGCAATAAGGTTACTGCACTGAATACATAACTTAGTGTGTGATGTGTTACAGCTACTACACTCCTTCACTACACAGATTGTAGAGTAATAAGATAAAGAGAGGTAGCATTAGTAATCCATATTATTTTGCACACAAGTGTAATGGACCTCTATTAGTGTGTGTCACGCCACAAACATCCATATACTCCAAGTCACATTGTGAATTCCAGGTCATCAAAAACATGATCTGAGCCAATCTGTGCTCCGGCATGCACAGGAAGATCCCTTAAGCTGGGGTAGTGTTTGTGGGGAGAGTGATGGAGCAGGGCAGTAGCAAAATCCAATGACAAAACACAAGCACAGCTGTAATAATTAGGGTAAAACTGAAGAAAATCCCACAGGCTGAGTGAAATTCGGAGGTTTGCAAAAGTCAGACATACATGTAGAATGACATTTTCAGTCAAGCATAACCAAGAGCATCAGAAACACCCCTAAAAGCCGCTAAGATCTGCCCAAAGCTTCACCTCTGCCTCTGACTGCCTGATTTGTAGAGGTGACTGGTAATTCCGCTTTCAGTTCCTCAGACTCTACAACAACCTTCCGCCCCATGAGATCCTTCCCAGTGCTTCCATTGTTGAAGAACCCCGCAATCTCCCTGTTTCCAGAGATGTCTCGGTATCCTATGGTCAACTGTATAAATGTTAACAAACACTTGTAACAGAAGCTAAAACCCTAGCATTCAATTCCCGCCAACTTTCCCTATCCTTGCGTGATGTGGAGCCCCAGTCCATGTTTTATCTTTGAATTGAGAGACTTAAGTATTGTTTATCCCTTTATAAAACAGAATTACAAGTTCCAGAATTCAAAGGAAAAACCTGGCCTGGAGTAACACATCACACATGGACCTGGGAAGCTTAGCTGCAATATGTTTAATTGAAAAAACCTGTATTGGTTGAACCACTAACACATGTACCTAGGAAGCTTGCAGGGACGTAACACAGGCTTCTTCAGCCCCTGCAGTGCAAGGGTGCCCCCACACCTCGTGGGCACTATTTCAGCTGAACGACTCAATGGCCCCCTCACCACATTCTGCTGGGGGCCGCATAATATTTGGTTATACCACTTGAACCTTAAAAGCTGAAAAGATGCAGACCTTCCAGCTAGGCACATTTCATACTGGTGACCTTCAGCCACTCCAGCTTTTTAACCTCACTTCTGATTGTAGGACTTGTTGTATGGGCTGTCAAGATCTATGGGACACTGCTGCTGGCTAAGCAAAACTACTCACTGAAGGCGACCATCTCTGAACATGGTGCCAAATAGTACTACATATTTCCTATACTCATTGCTGCAACTATCCTTATGAGCTTTCAAGTGGCCTTCGGAAGCGACATAAAAATAATCTATGACTTTGCATAAAGCAAGGTCATTTATAAAGCTCATCATTAAAATATATTAGCCATAAATCATTTAACTTAAAACTGTTTTAAAAAACTGTTGCACTTTTGAGAATGTAACTTCTGGCTGTTTATATATAACTTAAATGTAGATGTATTACTTCAATAGAAATATTCCTTGGATAGTCATACCATAATTCTAGGTTTTGAGTCAGTCCGACATTTTTCTGTGCTGTTGAAAGGAAGTGCACGCGAAGGTAGGGAACCAACGTCTTTTATTCGTGCTCCAGCAACATCCAGGCAGCAACTGCCAACCCTCCTAATTCCACCAGGTTCCACACAGGGAACTCGAACCTCCTCATCCCACTGTTCTACCCCCCAATGGCCCCCCTTTTAATATGCTTATCCCTGCTATATCCCTACAGCGGTTCATAGGTACATATCCCTTTTTCATTTCTCTGTTCTGCAGTCTTATGAATAATCTAGTTTGCAAATGTTTTCTTGTTTAAAAAAAACAGGAGTCTGATTTAGTAGAAATCCGAAACACATATCAAGTTACCCCATGCTACATGTGCTAAAAACCTTAACACCAATCTCGAGTTTAAAGAAAAACATTGCAGTTGTCACAAAGCAGTGCTAACTTCTATTTCCCGTGTTTAATTAAAGTAACAGCTTTTCATATCACCTGTTTTCAGAAAGGAGAAATATTCTCCTCATTGCTTCACATGGCTTTTAATATCTGATGGCCTTCGAGGGGAGGTGACTGCCCCTTCTCTCGCTCTATAAACCAGTTTGTCAGATAGTTACTTCCAATCTCTCGGTGCCCTGCAGTTTTCTCATTCTCCTATAGTACTGAGATTTCCCTTTAGGCTCCAGCCCAGCTGGCAGAAGTTTTCAGAAATAACAGTATCTCCGGCAGAAGTCGCTAAAGACTGACTGAGGCCTATTGTCCACTTTTATTATGGGACCAGATTAATTATGCATTACAAAGCACAGTTTTTAAAGTTCCAAATTAGGTCCTCGTTGTGATTAAAGGACAGGTCGGGTTTGGATCTGAAAGAATTCTCAACTCCCTGCAGAGTGAAAGCCTCATACTTATGGACAGCACCCAGAATAAAAACTACCCCACAAACATGCTTTCAGCCCCGATCACCTTTCACCGGTAGTACTCACGTGCCCCGCTGCTTCCACACCTTCAGATTGGAACTGAACACCTCCAGCCTAGCAGCTGATACGAAGGTGTAAGCCTGATGATGATGTCAGAGGGCATAAGCACAGAAGACATCCTTAACTTCTCTGGCAGAACGGTTGAAGAAGCAGCCATATTGAACAGGGTGCGCTACTTTTCTAAAACGTAATTAATTGCAAATCAAAATGCAAAAGGTAGCAAGTAGGAGAAAAAAATACACATAATAATATGCATATGGCATTGATATGTCTTGAGCGTGGCAGGAAGTATTGAGATGGTTGTTATAAAGCATGTGGCCTGTGGTCCCTGCAGTGCTGGTGCAGCAAAGGAAGCGGGGAACTGCATCTGTCAGCAGGCAGTGCACACAGCACTTAACAGGATGTCAGGAGCAGCTCGGGTGCTTCAAAGCAGTGGCGGCAGCAGGGGGAGGAGAAAACAGACGTCCTCTAAAAACAGCCTACAATATTTGACCTTACTCTTTGAATTCACAGCATATGTAGGAGATAAGAACATGATTTAGAGCCCTTTTGAAAAAGGGACCTCTGAGCGACTGAAAACATGCACAGCTTCTCTCTAATGCTACTACAGAAAGGGAAAAGTAGTCCTTACACAGATTCTACATTGGGCAAGTGGAAGGGTACAAGTACTGTGGCACTGTTCTGGGGGAGTGAACAACTGGCACAAAGGAGGGACAAAGGGGAATAACCGACCAGTAACAAGCAAGGGTTTTTAAGGACACTGAATCAGACAAATGACAAGCAGTGGGTGAGGCTGAAGCCCACAAAGAAGTATAAGTATATACTAAAGTATATACAAGAGGTCTTGAATACTCAACCTCAAAAGACAGGGGGATAACCCAGCAAAAAGAGCCATTTCCAACACTCTCACTTGTTGTAGGTTGCATGCCACTGCCCCTCAGTCTCTCTGCCTTATTTTTTGTAGATCTCAACAAGCCCCTCGTGGAATTGTTCTGGGGTTTGTGTTTGCGCTGGGTAGTGCTCTCTCAGCTCTCCAGGCCCATGCAGGGAGTTTGGGGGCCATTAACTATGAGCTCAACTATGCAGCAGCTCAGCTGCAGTGGGTGGTACCCTGGCTAAGAACCGCCCCCTGCTTGGAGTGTGCGGTGGTACGTGACTTTTTGGACAGGATGTCCATTTACACATTGCTCTCCTCGTCACAACATCAGCTCCTCCACTCATTGCACCAGAGGCAGGTCGCGCCTTATTTCTGGCTGTGGTACATCAATGGCAGGGCCGCTCCACCATCATATTCCCCATTGATCCCTCTCTGGTAGATGTCAGTGATCCATCATGAGATACAGAGCTGGTGGGAGGTGGGGCTGAATAATGCTGGTGACTTTTACAGGGAAGGGATGTTCCTATCCTTTTTTTGTCAAGGGCTAATTAAGATCATTGGAAAACCTACCTAATCAAACTCATTACGGTTATTAATAAAGCTATCTGTTGAAGCCCGAAAAGAAAGCAATCATTTGCAGTATTATGAACTAGTTTTAAAAAGCTAATTTCATGAGAAGATGGTAAAACATGCAAACTGTCATTTACGAGTTGTCAACCAGGGCACTCTGCATATCAGACTAATCAGACTCATTATGGTCATTAATAAAGCTACCTGTTCTGATCAAGAAAGAAAACCATCATGTAGTACCATGAACAAGTTCTAAAAAGCTGTTTCTATGAGGAGATGGTAAAACATGTAAACAATCATTATGAGTTGTCAACCGCGGTGCTCTGCATATCAAACAGCCCTGAGTCAGCCATGGTTAGCTTCTTGTGAAACAGTTGTAGAAACTTTACCCCCCTGAATCAGAATGGAATTGACTAATCCTTGAGCCACGTTATTACAGCCAGTCTGCAGGAGCGGACATTATGGATTAAAAAATGCTGTTTTAGCAGCTTTCTTCTTTCCAGGCCTAGAGACAGGCAGGTGCAAAAGGCGTGCAACAACGTTTCGCAGTTCTAACCACATAAGTGGCAGTTTTTGTCAGAATACTGATCTTCTCAGGAGGTGCAAGCGTATTTAGTGTCAAAGAAACCCACTCGACATAGCAAGAAATTATGTTTTGCTTGAATAGAAAAGTGTTCAGCTAAATATCCTTGTGGGGACAGAGTTGAATATGATAAGGCTGCACAGGCATGCCATCTTTTGGCAAAAGAGGCCTTGTCTCCGATAAGCGATAGAGAGCAGACAGAGATGTTAACTAATCTGTTAAATGCAGACTTCCCCATGCTACACTTCCATGCTTCTTCCATGCCCAAGTTCCTTTTCTGTTGCTGATTTGTTGCACCTGCACTTCTTACCAGCCGGAATGATTTATGGCGTTATTCTCCATGGACCGTAGCCTCCATGATGCTTTAAGTAAGTCTCACTTTTGTTGAAAGACCTGTTTTTTAGGCCAATCTCAAGTATGACCTGGGCTGGGGAAGCACTTTTCGGAATGTTAAGAACAGCCTTATATACTTCAAGTTGGCTGCTATTTAGGAAAAAGATTCTTCTGGCCCTGCAATACTTTGGCCCCACAGGAAATAGGTGGAAGCAACTGGACTGACATGACTTTTAGGAGGTGAGACAAATTAGGACAATCCAGCTTCTTCTTAAGAAGCTTGAAGCTGTATATTAATAAGTGGACCTTTGCCTGGACGGAAAGTAGGTGGCACTTCCATTTCAATTGTGGTTTAAGGTGGACTCCTAAATACATATATGACTGCACCACCTCCTCTTCTTTTTCTCCCAGGAACCAATTAAAAGATTTGTAATTCGGGCAGAGAAGCATCATCAATTTTGTTTTGGCCAGATCCTTCCAGGACCTTAGGGATTCTTGTAGCATCTCAGCAGGACATTTCCTGACATACCACACAATACACAGGATGGTTGCAACCTTCTGGGGCGGGGGCAGGCTGAGCCACAGTGCCCCAACTACACATGGCCCTCACACATGGTGTGAACGCAAATTCATGATAGCTCTTTACACTGCTTTTCTGACTAGCATCTGCCAGCCAGACACTCAGGTGTGAGAACGTTGGTCACACAATTTGCAAACAAATCTGATAGGCAAGCACTGGGACCAGTCCCTGAACAGGTTAGTCAGGTGTTGCGCAACTCACACTTCCGTTATACACAATTTATTTCTGTACACCAGACATGCCTTAGACCTAGCGAATAGCACACATGTTTCCCGCCATCTCAGTGGTTTGCCCATAGTGTAGAATGCTGAATGCAGGCTGGATGCAGGCTGTCAAGCACTAAACTGTTCGTCCCATGGAGACACAATGTTGACCAAGCTGCTTGTTCCCAATTCCATCTAAACGTTGCATACCTCCCACTTAAATGCACATGATTGCCATTGCAACGTTCCGGGGAAATGGGGATGGATGAGAGAAAGAGAGAGGCACAGGAGTCGCAGGGCTGGATCTGGACGCCTTGTGATGGTTCTTAAAGAGCCTGTCTTTCCTTTGATAAATTACATATCAGTTAAATAACTAATATCTCATAACCCATGTATACTCTACTGTTAAACTATGTGTAAGCTAGATGTACCTGTTGGGGTCCTCTTTCCTACTTATGATGGCTCTCCCTCTCTCTCGGAATTTTCAAAAACAATGTGGATTACCTGTAATTAAATAAGAGCCTTGAACCTCCTATACTGTCTATAAATACTCCCACTGTGATCCCAGATTATTCCCTTGTCACCTCAAATAATCCTGCCTAGATGTTCCTTGAAGGAGATATCTTGCATGTTTCACCTTGATGATATTTCCCAAGATGCTGTCTAACTCAACACATAGACATTTACATAGCCAACAATAATCGGAACAAACTCTCAGGGAATTAGATTCTCCAGATATTCATGGGTTAATCATTGTACTGTGCTAGTATTGCGAGGAACACAATTAATTGTTTAAATCGCACTGAAAACATAGGGTTAACATCAAGGATTGCGGTTCACATTGTATTCCTAGGAAAACATAGGGTTAATTAATAGCATTCTACTTCATGAACAACCAGCTTATCACTGTTACATCACAGCGTCATTTTGAGCATGGCAAAGATAAGCTTCAACTTCATTTAAGCGCCAAACACAGAATGTTCCGCATCACCAGCAACAATTTGAAATAATGCAAATGCCACTTTGAACTCAGCGATAACGGTATTCACAGTACATCGTATCGCTAACAACAATAGTAATGCCACATTAAACCCGGCAATAATAAACGTATTCACAGTATACAATTTTCATAATAACTTTTCAATAGAAACTCCTTTCTGTGGTATAATGCAAGCAACTACAATAAGCGTTATAGCATGACTGGCAGTGAACATCCCAATGACCTTAAAATACGAAGATGTGCCGTTTGGGCGTATCGCATCCTGGAACGTTCGCTTAACAAGTTTCCAGTCAGCAAGTATCAAGTTTTAGTAATAAATGTTCTTAAATTGAGCGTATTGCGTTACCGCCTTTTTAAGGGTTAATTCCCTCAGTATCTTCTTCTTCCAGGAGCGGCTTCCAAGATGCTGGACAGGACAGAATGTGAATATCAAAGGAGGAGAAGCAAAGATTCCTTCTCTGCAGCCGATGACCTTTACAGCATGAAATTCACTCAGGCTGGGTGTGGTTTAAATACCTGCTGTATCCAGCCACACCCAGTCTGAGTCATAGGGAGCAACACCTGTTCCCAAACAAGCATTGGTCTCTAACAAGCACTGGTCTCGACAAACAAGCAGTGGTCTCTGTAAATAAGCATTGGTCCCAGCAAAGGCAAATGATCAACTCAGAAGTTTTTTACTTGGGCATATCTGAGTTTGCAGGCCCGACAGAGGCTTTATTAACATGGTGTGGCAGTAGTTGGTGTTAGCACGAATTAGGGCAGAAATTGTGCGGGTAACTTCAGCATTAGTGGACACAAGGTTCCCTGTCACACCTGGATCTTGTCGGCTGGGTATACACCCAAGGGCTAAAGGGGACAGATACTTACATAGATTTGTAGTTTTGGCGTTCATCCTGTTCAAACGCTAGATTGCCATTTCCTTGAAATCACAGGCACTTCCCTCAAATCTGTGCTGGCTCCACCTGCTGCTTAAATGGACGCATTCAGATGTAGACTTCCTCATGGAGGCTCGCAGACAGGGGGCAAGTGGATGGGGGCATGATCTGGGACATATACGTCAGGAACCCGGAGGCAAAGGATGGCCTGTGCATCCCATGATCTCCCTGGCTGTGGACATCTGTTTAGCTAGGAACATACAGGTTAATTTCTGGTGAATATAATGTTCATTACTGCTGAGTCTGGTGGTTCGCTGAGGAGAACTTGGAGAAAATAAGCACTTGTGTAACTCCACGTTGTTCATATTGGGGCCCGAGTTGGGCTCGTATTATACAGTGTGCAAAAAAAATTATTTTCCATATAGAAGGGACTGGAGTCCTAAATGTGCAACACACAGACAGGAGATTACGGATGCAATCATTTTTATATGTGACAAACAAATATAGCTAATTCACCCTTCAGGTGAAACAGAGAATTAGGGATAGATCATAACCTCTTCAATGGATTCTGCAATTTCCTGAAAGAACTAGAAATCAAACTTGGATACTGTCTCTAAGCTGGCATTCCCACGCTCAGCTGTCACTATCAAAGATGGAGAGTTCTACTCAGATTGTAAAGCTGCTCTGGAAAAAGAGAGACACACCATTGTGAATTGCAGAGAAGTATATGAAGTACTAAACAATTAGGGGATTAAATAGCAAAGCAAAATGCTAAATGTGGCATGAGAGACAGCTAAACTTCACACGTCAGGGCACATACTGCTACATGTCTGGTAGTGATACTTGACTGATCAGTGAATGTTCTATTTTACATGCTCATTCTGTTATTTCTGTGTTTCTTTGGACATTTTCCCGTTTACCTTGCATCTCAAATCAGGTTCTTATCATTCAACAGATATTTTGGGAGAAAAATATGCACATGGACCAGTCCCCCTCAAGTGGGAATACCATTTTTTTTGCTCTTTCCTGGTTTCTATGGAAAAAGAGAGGCTACCAACTCAATGTATAACTAGTGGCAACAATGGCAATGAAAAGTGATTAATATGATATTAGATGCTTTGCTAATCTTTTTATATTTTGTCTTCAGGGCATATGCTGCTACATGTCCGGGAGTTGTACTTTAGCAGTCTTAAACATATTCCAGTCAATGCTTCATTTTACATGTTTAGCTTGTCAATCTATTTAGTTTTTCTATGACTTTACACTTACCCTGCTTCTCAAGTCTTGTTCTTCTTGTTAAGAAAATCTTTCACAAATACATGAATTCTTATAACGCTTCCGCCGTTCTGTTCATCCCTGCTTCAGATAGCCAATGCAAGAATGCACCATTTTGTAAAATGTTTATTTTTTGGTAATTTTGAGCTTTGTGTGTTGCACATATTTTGCATTTATGATGAACCTTTAAACAGGTGTGCTGGTCACAAACATGAGCAGTGTACCAGATTGTAATGAATGGCCTGCCCTCAGGGAAACCCTGATCTCCCCATCAGGCCGCTTTAATCAGCCACTCCATGTTTCACTGTGCAGGTGGCGTCCCCTTGCACTTCAGAGAGGAGACAGAGATCCCCATTGCACTAGGGTGCAGTGAGTGACTGCACCCACTTGCATAGGGGTGCCTAGGGGGATCCATGGGACCCACGGTGATCCCTCCAGAAGGCTACCCTCAGGGGCCGCTCTGTCAATACACAATCTTTTGTGGCACACTGTTAGTGTGCCTCCTGATCACGTCTTTGCCTTTACACCCACATCCACAATATGGCACAGGTGCAAAGGCAAAGAGACCATGCAAATGAGGGAATGCCCTTTTGAGATAGCCTGGCACACATGTAGTGACAGCACTATCAGTATTATAGAAGGGGACACAAAAGAGTCGTTGGCACTTTCTGTGATTCTAAAGTGCCCTGGGGGCGCACAAAGCACACTCCCATTCAGTCCAGTCAAGTAGAGATTGGGGCTGTATGATGGAACTTCTTTGGCGATCAGCTCTACGGCTTCTAGATGGACCTTCTTTGTATTCCCAGGGTGCTTAACAAAACCTTAGATGGGTTGGACATCTAGTCACTCTTGGGCTTTTGAGTCAACTGACATGGTACAGTATAGTTTATTGTGATTGCTTAACAATGCCTGCAGAGAGGTGGAGTCCTAGCTCCTCTTGGTTGAGAGGGACTAAATTGTTATACACTACTCTACAGTGAAATACAAAACAAAAAATGTATTGCACCTCACTCAACCTCCCAGTAAGTGCTTTTGAGCCCTGAGAGTAATAATAAATCACTCACACAATTCAACATACAAAGGTGATTACAATATGTCACATAAAACATGTTTATTATAAAGTTCCCAATTGCACATTAAATTCACATATCCCACAACACACATAGCCCCGTCCTAAACCGACTTACAACAAAAACACACACCCATTACCTACCCACAATGCATCTCACCGACAATAATCCACTCCCTTTCCCAAAATCCTAAAACCTGCACATTCCATCTCCTTTCCTGAAGCTCCAAAAGTGTAACCATCCTTTAGAGACAAACAACTGGCACTCGCTTGCAATCAACAGCTTTGTGAGTCTTGGTATAACTATTCAGCTCCTCCAGGCTCGCTGAAAAGGCATCCAGACGTGTATAGATACAATTTATGTGTTTTTTCCTGGCTTCAGGGAAGTAAAACCAGCCCCAGAATCAGCACCTGTGGGTACAGATGGACCTGTAGTTCTGGCAGCTGTGTCTTCAGTTGAAGTTGCTGTTGTAGCCCTATTTGAGTAGTCCAACTGATAGAAGGTAGGTTCCCACTGATGATCTTAATTTTTAGGCATCTCATTGCCGCAGGAGGTACTGATATATATTGCGTTGCAATGTTCCAAGGTTGTTTATAAAGAAAAATAATATCCAAGACGTGAGTCAAACGTTTGATCGGTATAGTTGCTTTTATTCCAGCATTTATGGGTGGCAAACGAAACATACAAAGTGCTCAGCCGAAACGTGTTTTGCCCTCTATGGTGTGTCCACCAGGGCTTCCTCAAGGCGTAAGGTTAAGTTCAACATCAGATAGGTAGAGGTCCAGTTCTGGATTATGGTGGCGGCCACGACCGCAACGGATTGGACTCTTTGCCTTATCTACTTCAAAACGGATTGATACTATTTAATGAGTACATTGAATTCATCTGCCTATCTGATGTTGAACTTAACCTTACGCCTTGAGAACACCCAGGCCTGCTTATGTGCCACCTAAACGCAAGTAGGGGGACCAGTGGGAGCAGGGGACCTCCGATGAGGTTTCCGGCCCCCTCGTGGGCCTCGCTTTCGCACAGGGTCCCAGCGGGATGGGGGCCTCTGATGAGGTCACCCTCCAGAGCGTGAGTCTCAGGAACACGGAGGAGGCCCAGCGGGAGCGAGGGACCTCCGATGAGATTTCCGCTCTTCCAGGCAGCCACACCTCCTGTGGCTTGCATGCCTGCACCAATCCTGGTGCACAAGCGTCCTTCCACAGTCCCCCCCGCCTGCTGCAGTGAGTGCACCAAAGCAGGTGCCTGCCTGTGCCCCAGGGGCATGCTCCCATGCGATCCTGTGCCCGGGGGCACCGATCTCAAAGCTCGCATCATGCTTTTTGGATTTCCTGCACCCGCCTAGATCGCTGTGGTGATTCTTCCGGCAGCCACATGGGGAAAGCGCTCCTCATGCGCTTTGTTCCCAAATAAGTCAAAAAGTGCTCTGCACGCACTTTCACCAAATAAAGTAAAACGCTCGGCAACGCAGGCGGAGCACTCTTCATGTACTGGAAATCAAAACGCTTTGCCCGCGCTTTACTCAAAGACAACGAAGCATTCTTCATGCACTTCCACGAGTCCACAAAAAGCGCTCTTCCGGCCATGGCCAGCACAGGGAAAAAGCTGCAGGGGAAAAAGGGGCACACCACTAAACCCTGGGAGACACTGAGAGGGAGCACAGGGTGGCAGGGCCCAAGCAAACAGGCCAGCACAAAGGGTTGCAGACAGTTGCAGTTCCTCATAGTGACCTAGCAGGTCACAGGTCAGTACAACAGTATCAGTTCAAGCAGCTCCTGGCAAGGCCCTCCAGCAGCATCCTGTGTCCAGTTCATTAGTCCATTAGTGTCTCTTTAACATGGGAAAAAAAACCTGTACTCAGTTTTGCACAAGCTTTCACAAAAAGGGGGAGAAGAGATTCCAACTGGTTCTAGGAGTGTCCACTCTTTCCTCCAGCACAGGATCCAGACATCAGTTGGGGGTATATGATCCCTTTGTATGAGGCCAGGGCACAGCATTAACAAATGCAGGTGTGCCAGCCTCTCTTTCTCTCAGCCCAGGAAGACCATTCAATATGCAGATGTCCCTCTGTGACACCTCGACACGCCCTGTGTACAGGCTGTCTGAAATGTATGCACAAAGCCCAGGTGTCACTCTGCCCCAGATGTGGATTGGAGTCCAGCTGCAAAACACCAGAATCATCAGCGTAGAGAAATGCCCACTTTCTAGAAGTGACATTTCTATAATGGTAATAAAAAACCCACCTACACCAGTAAGAAGCATGTCTCACTACCATTAAAACCATACCAAACATGCCTACCCTACCCCACATAGATCAGACAATACCCCATAGACATAAGGCAGGGCATTTCCAATGCAATCCTATGAGCAAGGCAGCACTCACAGCAGTGAGAAACCAAATAGGCTGTTTGTCACTACCAGAGCACATGTCCTGCCTCTTACATACATAGCACTCTGCCCATAGGGCTACCTAGGGCCTACCTTAGAGGTGACTTACATGTAGTAAAAGGGGAGTTCCAGGCCTGGAAAGTAAATTTAGATGCCAGGTCCCTGTGGCAGTAAACTGCGCCTGCAGGCCCTGTGCTAGCAGGCCTGAGACAGGTTTGAAAGGCTACTTCTGTGGGTGGCGCAAGAAGCACGTAGGTCCGCCAGTATGCTGAAGCATAAGTCAGAGAACCACAGCCAACTTAGGGGGAGGGTTGGCAGATTTCCAGCACATGACTATCCTGCATTTTGCCAGTACCAAGGCAAGGTACATGAACTTATTTACAGGTTTACGCATAGTGGAGCTAGCAGGAACACCCAACAAGCAGTGCATGCCTTACTTCTGCAAGTGAGTGCCCAGAGCATCTAATAGAAATCTCACTGTCTCATCCCAATAGGGACCAAGGTGTCGGCAGTCCCAGATCATGTGCACAAAGTCAGCTGCAGTAGTACAGCAGCAGGGGCAAGTGTACATGGACCCCGAGTACATACCTGCTGACGTTTTGGGGTGTGGTACATGTATTACAAGTAATTAAATTGTGTGTAGTTGAGCCTGGCGTTCGTGGAGATGAGTTTCGGCATCTCCAAACAGCACACCTTTTGTTTGTTCATCAGTGACACAGGAGGAGCCATGTCCCAGTAAGCTCAGAGTTGGTGTAGAGGGGCCTCTCTATCCGACTGTATTGAGTTATACAGATGTGTTACAGCCCTGAAGGTGCCCCGTGCTTCAAGGGAACCTGGAATATTATGGAAGTCTCTGGTTCGTCATGTGTTTTATGCCAAATCGGATGTGAGAATCTTGTAAGGGTGGGTTAACGAGGAAGGAACCTTGTGGTCTCCTGCAATCATCCACCAAGCTCTCGAATGTGCTAATAATATTGTCTGTGAACAGGTCGCCCCAAACAGTAAGACCCATGTTTGACAATGCCATCCAATCTGGGGGCATCTATAACTCATGGCACCCCGGCATGTCCCATAGAGGTAGCTCCAGTGCATTTGGGAAGCCAACAAGTGCCTTGGACATGCAAGTGGACCAACAAGACTTGGTCACCTTCGTTAGGTCATTCCCTCATTTCCAGGTATCTCAGTCTCTGATCCCAGCAGCCATTGCAGTACATGGGGTGGTGTTACTCTGTCCAAATGGTATCTCCATTTCGACATATTTTGGCCTGCAAGCCACCACATGGGCCACTGAAGTTGAGCAGCTGCATAATAATACTTTTAGTAGGGCACCTAATCCACCCTGCTCTAGTGGGGTGTAAAGTTTGGTAAGTGCCACTCTTCATCAGCCCTTGCCCCATGTCAATGCAGTGAGGAGTGCACAAAAGTCTGCAAAGATTCTGGCTGGTAACAACACAGGCAGGGCGGAAAAGAAATACAATAACCTGGGAAGGATGAGCATCTTGGACTTGGCAATTCTGTCTGCTGAAGAAACCAGCTGGAATGTCTAAAACAGAAAGGATGACCTTGCGTTCCGAAGGGCTCTACCCACTTTGCCCTATTAGGTCTTTGTTGGTGTGATACACCGTAATGCCCAGATAACTAATGGAGTTGTATGCCCAGGGGAGCAGGTTGTGCAGGAGCCCCCTCTGTTGAAATTCTGAAAGGGGTGCCAATGAAAACAACTGGGATTTCTTCCAGTTCACACGCAGACAGGATGCCATTCCAAACTGTTGCAAGAGTCCCATAAGTCGAGGGACCTCTGTGGCATCATCTCTCATGTACACCAGAGCCTCATCCACAGACAGCGAGATGATGAGAAAACTGCCGGCTCAGATCCCCCGCTCCAAGGCGCATGCACACAGAGCACACGCTAGGGGTCCAATCGCTAGCACAAATATAATAGGAGATAAGGGTCAACCTTGTCAGGTGCTATGCTTGATGGCAAAGGGGTCAGATATGATATGGCCAGTCTTTACTCATGCTAATGGGGAATTGTAGAGTAAGGCAATCCACTGAAGGAACTCAGGGCCTATCCCCATCTTCTTGAGGACTGCCATCAAGTATGTCCATCCAAGGGTGTTGAACGCATTAGTTATGTCTAATGAGGCAACCCAGGGGTTGGTGTCCGACGGCTGCACCCAGTCCATCAGCATGAATAGGTGGCATAGATTCAAAAAGGTATTCCTCCCGGGAATAACCTGTTTCGGTGTGGGTGCACTATATTCCTCCTGGGAATAAAACCCCTTTTTATCCGGTTGCACTATATGTTGTGAAGTGGGTTTCAGTCGATTAGCCAGCACCTTCCGCAGAATCTTGAAGTGTATGTTCTGTAAGGAGAGGGGGAGATATGATCCCATCAATAGCGCATCCTCGTCCGATTTGTGAAGGACAACCAAGACTGCCTCTCACAGTGAGAATAGTAGCATGCCTTTTGAAAAGGCTGAGTTAAACACCTTCAACAAGTGTGGTGCGAGTTTAGGCCGGAATGCAGCATAGGACTCCACCGGCAAACCATCTGCTCCTGGTGTCTTGTGCCAATTGTTTGATCACTTCTTCAATCTCTGTTATAGAGAGGGAGGCTTCAAGGTGGCCCTGGTTCATCCCTTGGAGGTGATGTAGTTGGAGGGTTCCCAGAAACAGTTGAATCAGCGTGTCATTTACCGGATTTGGGGCTGTGTAGGGCTTGGCGTGATAAGAGCGAAAAGCGATAATAATGGTCTCCTGGGTGTAAGTATGACACCGGTCCTGTCGCAAATAGCGGTAATAGGAACCATGGGTGTTTCAGATCGGGGGAGCCAGGCCAGCAATCTACACACCTTATCGCCCTCCACATGCTTTTTTGGCAAATATTCCTTATAGTCTATTTTGTGCAGCTGTTCCGATGTTGAATTGTGAGCCAACCACGCTCATGCTAGTGGGGCAGCTGCCGTCCAGTTGCCGGGTAGCAGCCGCTCATAATTATAGATATCCACTTCTAGAGTAAGTAATTCCCTGCTCAGCACCATCCTAGAACCAAATACCACTTTAATTGTGTGGCCCCTCAGAACCATTTTGAAGGTGTCCCATTCTATGCCAGGGTCGGATGCCGTGCCCTTGTTATCCATGAAATATGAGGTGATATGCGCTGAAAAGGTGCCCGTCGGGCAGGGCATCTTTCTGGAGGTGCCAAGTGGATATACTGGGACGCCCATGACCCATTGTCAGTTGGAGCTGCAGGGGGCAATGGTCCAAGGTGGTATGTTCCAGATACTCAGCTCTGGTAACCCTTGTGAGCCCCTCTGGGTCAATCCTTGTGTATAGGTCATGCAGGTACCATGAAGGGAAGGATGTTCCCTGAGTGTTGGAGACTTAATGTGTGAGGTGTTGGGAGAGCACAACTGATAGTTGTGCTCCTGGTGCCACTGGGTGGAAGCAGTTGTGGATTGAGTCTGGTACACAGTTAAAATCCCCACACCCCAATAGCAAGGTACAATTGCATTGAGCCGAAAGGCCGGTGTGAGGGATTACAAAAAGTGTGCCTGATTGGTGTTGGAAGCATATAGAGGAATAAAGGTCACAGGGAGATCATATAAAATCCCTTCTAGCATTGTATATCTCCCTTGTAGGTCTACCTTAGCTGGGTCTGCCTTAGTGTACAACACCTCCAACAGTGTTTCTGTGGCAACCCAGATAAGTGCCTCTCTAGCATATCAGGAGTACGTGGTCCCCACCAGTGTGCCATGCCTGCGCATGCTGTCAAGTTCCAGAGCGGTTAGATGTGTCTCTCGTAGAAGTGGGACATGTATTTATCTTCTGCGCAGGTATTAGTGCACTTGGCAGCCCTTGACATAACTGGCTAGCCCCCTCTTATTCCAGGTCACCAACTGGTACTATGTCCCTGACCTAATACCCAGCACAGCCATACAAACAGAAACATCCGTCAAAGCATCCCTTAGTATGCTGTGCTCATACTTAGGCTAGGTCAGGGACTATAGATCCACTCCCCTGTTTAGACAGCATGGTAGGATAGTTCTTGTGTTTTACATTTTTAATCACATGCCTGCTCCTATTGTCTTTTATTATTATCATCATTGCTATGCATATGCTTTTATATAAGATGCAGATATTTTAATAAATGCTTATTTAAATATATTCTGCCCCTGTTGTCTTTGCCTGCATGAGATCTTAGTAACTGAGAGAAGGGGATGCACCACGATTCCCTAGGGAGTCTATCTTACCATAAGCTTGGTTGCCACAACCATCTCGTCAGAGATGGGGCGCTGCAAGTTAGCTGGATTCCCCGGATTAGGCCGACAGGTGTCACCTGGTGTGGAAGTCTACTCATTACCCACAACCCAGGCGATCCTACCGCTGAAATTCAGTAGCCTCATTACCCTAATGAGAGCCTACGCGCCATGGCGCCACCAAAGTTTGGTCAGGCATGAAAAATCAGATACTCCTAAGTATCTTTGTCTCACTGAAGGCTAAAGACACCTCGATACTATATACGGAGACGTCCGTGGTATTGAGGATTTCCTCATCAGCTAGGTAGGTGGGACCTATCCTGAGCTGTAGGTTGTTCAAGCTTGAACTATAAAAGGATTGATCCCCAGCTGGTATCCTTATCTCTGAACACATAAATAAGTAATATGGCGAACTCTCAACTGTAAGCAATAGCAGTAAATATGAGAGCAGTACGCGCTCTATTGGCGACAAAAATGCAAAAACCCAGCACTTTCAAAACAACGTAATTTATGCATTGTGCTGATATGTTGTGGTTTAACCTTTTGCATTGCAGAGTTCAATCCTGAAAACTTATTTTTAATATGCTTACAAAACCTGTTCCTTTGCAATGTATTGCTGCAGGTTTTCAGAGTGTGTTAGGGTGTGGCCCCTTTCCAGAGCCTTCCAGAGACTTTCTCTGCAACATGCCTGGTCGTGGTTCTGGGCTGGGCCAAAACTCTATAAAAGAGAGCCAGCCCAACTCCCAGTGCTCACTATTCAGAGGTCCCGGTGCAGAGCAGCAGCTTCTTCCTGAGCTCCTGTCCCGGCGGCCTATTTGGATCTTCCAGTCTTCTGCCCTTCATCGTTATTGAGAATTTTCATATTCTTGGTTTAATTCTAAAATGAGTAACAGACTACTTGCGCGCTACCATTTCCTGACATTTATATGGTAGTTTACAAATAGGCAAGACGCGCAATTTGTTTCATTAAGGTTTGACTTTGTTATTCATTGCGTGCTACCATTTCTTGACATTGGCATGGTGGCTTAAGAATCAGTAAGACGCGCAATTCGTTTTATGGTGTTTAAACATTGTTGTCCATTGCGCGCTACTATTTCTTGACATTTACATGATGTTTTACGAATTGGCAAGACGCGCAACTCGTTTCATGAGGATTTAACTTTGTTGTTCATTGCGCGCTACCATTTCTTGACATTTACATGGTGGCTTAAGAATCGGCAAAAGAAGCGTGATTCGTTTCATTGTACTTTGATCTTGTTATTTATTGTGAGCTGTTATTTCTTGACATTTATATTGTGTTTTATGAATCAGCAATACGCGCGATTCGATTAATGATGATTTGACTTTGATATTCATTGCGTGCTACCATTTCTTGGTATTTTACATGGTGACACTCGAATCGGCAAGACGCACGATTCTCTCCTCGAGTTTATTTCATGTTGTTTATTGTATGCCACTATTCTAAGATATTTATTATGTAATATTCGAGTTGACAAGTTATGTGATTTGTTTCCTGAATCCATATTGTGTTATTCATGGTGCACAATCCTTTTATGGTGTTTACTATATATATATATATATATATATATATATATATATATATATATATATATATCTGCAATATGCGCAATTTGTGTTGAAACATTTTAAGAGTACACAGAAGGCCAGAGTTTCTAGATGCAATATTGTATGGTCCTAGTATACATTCTCAAAATAGGATTTATATGACTGGTTTAAAATTTAGTCAGAATGTTTTTCTGATTCTCATGTAAAGGAAAGTACTTGAATAAGAAAGTTTTAGTTTAATTCATCTTGATTCCCCTACAGGTATCCGGCCATCTTGAAACTTAGTCATTTTAAACTTAACTCTTAGATTGTTCATGTTTTCAGAGTGACTAGGCTTAGAATCATAGTCTAGTATTGATTTCAGGAGATATAATTTTCATATTGTGTGTTCTAACCTTTTTCTTACTACAGGTCTCCTTCCCAGCTGTTCCCTTCCTAATCCCCTCTTGAACTCTCTCAGTCTCTGTGATTTATCTATCAGAGTCTAGGAGCTGTTCAGTTGTGGACGTGTTGGGAACGTGCACAGACCCCGAGGATCTGGTGACTCTGACAGAATAGTGAGCCCACAAATTATTATCCTCCTGGCTTGTGTATGTTCTCAGCATGGCCACGCTAGACAAGTTAGTCAAGGCTATCACCCAGCTCCAAGCAGAGGTGGTATCATCCAAAGAATTGACAACTAGCTTAGCAGAGAGAGTGAGTCAGTTGCAAGATAAGGTAGAGCAGAAGGAACAAAGTCCCACAGGTGTGTCTTGGCCAGGTACTTCTTCTCAGGCTTCTGGAAGTAATCCGATTTCCCTAAAAGTTCCTTCTGCAATACCTTTAGCTCCCCCAGAACGTTTCTCAGGTGACCCTTTGAAAGCGCAATCTTTCCTGGTTCAAGTGGAACTACACTTCACCTGCAGACCAAATACTTTCCCCGATGCCCAGTCCAAAGTAGCTTTCTTGTTATCATATCTGTCTGGGGATGCAGCTACTTGGGCAATTCCTCTTGTGCGTAAAAATAGTCCCTTGTTGTACAACTGGCGACATTTTGTTTGTGAATTTGAGAGAGTTTTTGATCGTAGAACTGTAACACAGTCAGCAGATCGTGAATTGTTAGATTTACGCCAAGGGAATCAAGACCTAGTGTCGTATTTAGCCAACTTTAACCGGCTGGTTGCCGAGACATCCTGGCCTGAAGAAAAACAAGCGGTCTTGTTTTACAAGGGACTCAAAGAGGAACTAAAAGATATCTTAGCGCAAATCGACCCACAACCTACAGACTGTCAAGAATTAATAAATCTTGTTTTGAGACTTGATCATCGTTTAGCAGAACGTAAAGGAACACGCAAAAAGATTGAAAAATATTCATGGCACGTTCATGATAACAGAGACTCAAGAACTCCGAAAGAAAGAACGCCGGAATCGATGGAAAACTTGACTGGAGTTCCCGTACCTCTTCAGACTATCCCCTTGTCGATGATTTGTGAAGATTAGAATCAAAGAAAGAAACATAAAGAGAAAATCATCCTTGACGTGATCCATGCTCCCCAATATGGGATTATCCTCGGCTTGCCATGGTTAACTCGTCACAATCCGGAGATCAATTGGGCAGAATGAAAAATCGTGTTCTCATCTGCGCTATGTAACGAACAATGTCTCCAAAAGATTCAAGTACCAAAAGTTCGCAACTCTTACATAGCTACTGCAGCGGAGAAAGAAATTCAGCTGCCCAAACAGTATTCATCTTACAAAGATGTATTTGATGAGAAAGGAGCAGAGACTCTACCTCCTCATAGATCTTATGACTGTCAAATTGATCTAGCCCCAGGTGCGATACTTCCCAACTGCCGTGTATATGCCCTGTCAGAACATGAAAATCAACATTTATGAAAATACCTAGATCAATTTTTGGAGAATGGCTTCATTCGCCCCTCTAAGTCTCCTGCAGCTTCGCCTTTGTTTTTTGTTCCAAAAGCTAATGGAGAACTTCGAACTTGCATCGACTATAGGGGTTTGAACAAAGTCACCATCAAGCATAAATATCCTTTACCCCTAATTCCGGTCTTATTGGAACAAGTAAAGAGAGCAAAAATCTACACAAAGCTTGACCTTCGAGGTGCTTATCATTTGGTCAGAATGAGAGAGGGTGACGAATGGAAAACAGTGTTCAAGACAAGATATGGCCTTTTTGAATACACCGTCATGCCTTTTGGTCTGTGTAATGCTCCAGCAGCATTTCAATTTTTCTTGAATGACGTTCTTAGAGAGTACCTCAACATATTTGCCATAGTCTACATCGATTACATTTTGATCTACTCAGACAATGAAAACGAACATGTCCAACATGTCAAGAAAATTCTTGCAGCCCTTTGAAAACACAATTTATATTGCAAACTAACCAAGTGTGAGTTTCATGTTACCACAGTTGAGTTTTCAGGGGTTATTCGTACCCCTCAAGTTATGGTGATGGCAGAAAAGAAAGTAAAAGCTGTATCTGTTTGGCCCACCCCAAAGACTGTTCGTGATGTACAATGCTTCCTGGGGTTTGCACATTTTTACCAGAGGTTCATAAATCATTTCTCCCAGACAGTGGCTCCAATCACTAAGCTACTACGAAAGAAAGAAAAGTTTCTATGGTCCCCAGAAGCTGATCAAGACTTCTCGACTTTGAAGGAAGCTTTCTCCACTGCCCCAGTCTAGACTCATCCTGATGCGAATCAACCTTCCATACTGGAAGCTGATGCTTCAGATGTAGCAATAGGAGCCGTCTTATCACAACGAAATAAAGACACTGGTGAACTTCATCCTTTAGCTTATATGTCTCGGAAGTTGAACGAAGCCGAACAGAACTATGTCATTGCTGAAAAAGAGCTTCTGGCGATTCGTGACGCCTTTAAAGAATGGAGACATCATTTGTTGGGTGCCAAATACACTGTCACAGTATATACTGATCATCGTAATCTTCAATTCATGAGTTCCGCCAGACTTTTGACCCCTCGGCAATTACGCTGGATGCTTTTTTTTGCCGAATTTGATTTTGTAGTAACCATCCGACCTGGTAAAGATATTTGCAAGGCTGATGCCTTGTCCCGTCAAGAGTCTATCACGTTGCCTGCATTTCAAGCCTCCAGAGCTATCATTGCTCCTGACAAGGTTCTATGTATCATAAAAACTGAAGATTTCTTTGAAGAAATTCGCAACTCTTTCACTGTTGAAAAATGGCAAACATGGGCCCAAGCAGATCCCAAAAGGTCAATCAAGCAAGGTTTACCCTTTCATGACGGTCGTTTGTTTGTACCCACTACCAAACTTCGCAAGATAGTGTTTCATTGGTTGCATGTTATACCTACGACAAGTCACCCAGGTACTCCTAAAACTCTTGAACTGATCCAATGCTATTTTTGGTGGCCTACCTTAACAAAAGATGTAAAAGCAATGGTAAACAACTGTGAAGTTTGTGCTCACATTAAAACAAGTCATTCAAAACCAAAAGGGTTGTTACATCCACTTCCAACCCCAAGTCGTCCATGGGAGCACATTTCTTTAGACTTTATTACCGGTCTGCCAGTGGTTCAACAGCATTCAGTAATTCTGGTGGTAGTAGATAGTCTCACGAAATATGGACATTTCATTGCCTGTAAAAAATTGCCCACTTCTAGTGAATTGGCAACTACTGTATTTTACTGAACAGAGTGGTTCGTTATCATGGACTGCCAAAGGTTATCCTCTCCGATTGGGGGTCACAATTTTCCTCCAGTTTCTGGAAGACATGGTGTAAAACACTCCAAGTGACATCTACGCTATCTACTAGTCACCATCCTTAAACAGATGGTCAAACGGAGAGACTAAATCAGACTTTGAAACAATACCTACGTGCCTACGCTGAAAAGGCACTTCATTCTTGGACATCTATGCTCTGGTTAGCTGAGTTAGCTTACAATAACTCATTCCACACTTCTATTGGCGTTACACCCTTTTTTGGTTTATTTGGCTATCATCCTGACACCTTGCCCATCACAATTCCTCAAGAAAGTTCTCTTACTCCAGCTGTGTCAGAAACCATTCAGCATTTACATCAAACCCAGAAACTGATTCAACAGCATTTAGAAAAAGCCAAACAAAAATATAAAAGGCATTATGACAAGAAACATTGTGAGGGACCGCAACATCAAGCAGGTGACAAAGTGTGGCTTTCCACAAAACATATATACTTCAAGAAGAAGCACATGTTTAACCCCAAATTCATAGGTCCCTATACTGTCCTTCAGCAAATCAATCCGGTGACCTATAAACTACAATTGCCCAGATCCTTACGGATTCATCCAGTGTTCCACACTTCCCTCTTGAAAAAGGCAGTCCAAAAGGTCCAACCTCATCCAGCTCCTGTTCTAGTACAAGGGGAAGAAGAATACGAAGTCAAGAAAGTGTTGGATTCTAAACTGAGAGGGCGTAATCTATGGTACTTAATCTCATGGAAAGGTTATGGTCCTTAAAGTAACTCATGGGTTTCCGCATCTGATGTTCATGCTCCAGTACTTGTGAAACGCTTTCATCGTCTTAATCCAAGCAAACCAGGCCCTAGAGCGCGTCTGGGAGAGGGGAGTATGGTCAACACCAGAGCAGTGCACGCTCTATTGGCGACAAAAATGCAAAAACCCAGTACTCTCAAAACAACGTAATTTATGCATTGTGCTGATATGTTGTGGTTTAACCTTTTGCACTGCAGAGTTCAATCCTGAAAACTTATTTCTAATATGCTTACAAAAACTGTTCCTTTGCAATGTATTGCTGCAGGTTTTCAGAGTGTGTTAGGGTGTGGCCCCTTTCCAGGGCCTTCCAGAGACTTTCTCTGCAACATGCCTGGGAGTGGTTCTGGGCTGGGCCAAGACTCTATAAAAGAGAGCCAGCCCAACTGCCAGTGCTCACTATTCAGAGGTCCCGGTGCAGAGCAGCAGCTTCTTACTGAGCTCCTGTCCCGGCGGCCTATTTGGATCTTTCAGTCTTCTGCCCTTCATCCTTCATTGGTGATCATTGTTCCAGGCAGTAAGACGGTGGTTGGACTTTCCCGACATCGTTATTGAGAATTTTCATATTCTTTGTTTAATTCTTAAATGAGTAACAGATTACTTGCGCGCTACCATTTCTTGACATTTATATGGTAGTTTACAAATAGGCAAGACACGCGATTTGTTTCATAAAGGTTTAACTTTGTTATTCATTGCGTGCTACCATTTCTTGACATTGGCATGGTGGCTTAAGAATCGGCAAGACGCGCAATTCGTTTTATGGTGTTTAAACATTGTTGTCCATTGCGCGCTACTATTTCTTGACATTTACATGATGTTTTACGAATTGGCAAGACATGCAACTTGTTTCATGAGGATTTAACTTTGTTGTTCATTGCGAGCTACCATTTCTTGACATTTACATGGTGGCTTAAGAATCTGCAAAAGAAGCGCGATTCGTTTCATTGTACTTTGATCTTGTTATTTATTGTGAGCTGTTATTTCTTGACACTTATAACGTGTTTTACGAATCGGCAAGACGCGCGATTCAATTAATGATGATTTGACTTTGCTATTCATTGCGTGCTACTATTTCTTGGTATTTTACATGGTGACACTCGAATCGGCAAGACGCACGATTCTCTCCTCGAGTTTATTTCATGTTGTTTATTGTATGCCACTATTCTAAGATATTTATTATGTAATATTCGAGTTGACAAGTTATGTGATTTGTTTCCTGAATCCATATTGTGTTATTCATGGTGCACAATCCTTTTATGGTGTTTACTCTATATATATATATATATATATTTATATATATATATATGTATATATATCTGCAATATGCGCAATTTGTGTTGAAACATTTTAAGAGTACACAGAAGGCCAGAGTTTCTAGATGCAATATTGTATGGTCCTAGTATACATTCTCAAAACAGGATTTATATGACTGGTTTAAAATTTAGTCAGAATGTTTTTCTGATTCTCATGTAAAGGAAAGTACTTGAATAAGAAAGTTTTAGTTTAATTCATCTTGATTCCCCTACAGGTATCCGGCCATCTTGAAACTTAGTCATTTTAAACTTAACTCTTAGATTGTTGATGTTTTCAGAGTGACTAGGCTTAGAATCATAGTCTAGTATTGATTTCAGGAGATATAATTTTTATATTGTGTGTTCTAACCTTCTTCTTACTACAGGTCTCCTTCCCAGCTGTTCCCTTCCTAATCTCCTCTTCCCCTCTTGAACTCTCTCAGTCTCTGTGATTTATCTATCAGAGTCTTGGAGCTGTTCAGTGGTGGACGTGTTGGGAACGTGCACAGACCCCGAGGATCTGGTGACTCTGACAAGAGGTCCCCTTACTGCACATTTATTGACAAATACCTTAACGGCCCAGGAAGGTCCAGTTACATTTGTTGTCGAAGCTCACGCATTCATGCAGCCTATAGAACAGAAACATTTTATTCTTGGGTCACCTTTCCAGCAGTGGATGGAAACACAAATACATTTCATAATTATACACCGGCAAATCCTCCTGCACAATACAGAGCTTATGCATCCTTAGAGATACCTTTATCTAATCAAGACCATAATAATTGGCTTGATGACACCCTACCCCATACAATTTTACCTGTTACGTTAGGTCCGATGAGTAATGTTGGCCTGACCTGGACCTTATTGGCCCCATATACACCACATCCTGGCGCAGCAGCAATGGCGGTAGCTGAGGTCTGCTGCTTATATACAGAAGTCACAATGACATATAGATTGTTAGTACAGTTTGTTATGCAAATATTAAATACAAGCCCAGCAGGAGCTGCTCCAGTGCAAGTACATGCAGCAGCGCAGGTATAAATCCTGCAACTGTACATTAGATCATGGGTAAAGTACCCACAAACGGGAGGAAATCCCGTTCTGGTTAGCTCAGAAAATAAATGCACAGGAAGCAGTTTTTCCCCTCTAAGCGACCTCAGGATAAAAATAGAATTTTGACAATGTGCTTGCCTTTCGGCATGGTTCCCATGGTTGAAAACTGTAATACATGAGCACGGTATTTGCCGCGCTCTACACAACCGCACACGGTACACCAACACTTGCCAATCTTCCGGAGGTGTAGAAACAAATTCAAGATGAATACGGGGCAGCACCTGCCCTAGACTTGGGGATGCAATTAATAGGTAATTTTGCCACTATCTCTTCAATCACATTAAGTAACATTAAAGGGAAGCGATTGCACTGACAGTGTGCTTGCAGCTCTGTAATGTTCCGGCACAGGATCAAGAACAAGAGCTGCCAAAAAATGATCGCTAAAACATACTCCAGTATAGGTCGAGATAGTTTGGGACTAAGCCAGACTGACTAAGCCACAAGTACGAGGTAGATCCAATAAGGATGCTGCCAAACAACCACCTGAGGGGGTCTAAGAACGCTGAGATAAAAAAACAGCAAACACCTAGAAAAGAAAGGGGAGATTCTCTGCATTCGGAGACCCCACAAAATAGGTATAATTTTAGAAATAGGGATAATATAAAAATGCCCGATAGATATCAGTATACTGATACACAGCAATCTAATTCCTTTCAGGACTCACTGGAAAAATGCAGTGGGAGAGGTGGGTGGTCAGATCAACAGACTGAGTACATGAAACCGAGAAAGGACTCACAACGCTCGCCAGAAGTTTCTGTTTGCAAAGAAGATATACTTTCACAAAAACACGACTTTAAAAGAAAAAAGTGGCAGCAGTTGCATTACGACATGCCACCCAAGAAGAGGGCTTTCCTAAAGAACAAGAAGTGGGCATTAGCACTGCTAGACAGTGCAGCAGAAGTCACAATAGTTTGCCGGGATCTTCTAGAGCATCTGGAGATGAAAGCAACTGATGACTATCTACAAGTAGAGACTGCGGGCATGAGTGTCTCCACACCAGACAGAGGCCCTCATTACAACCCTGGTGGTCCAAGACCGCCAGGGCTGTTCTGGAGGAAGCACCGCCAACAGGCTGGCGGTGCTTCCCAGGGCATTACGACTGTGGCGGAAGCGCCGCGGTCGCACCGCCGGGGCCGGCGGTTTCCCACCACAATGGCCCACGCGGGTTGTAATCCGCCAGGGCAGCGCTGCCCATGGGATTACGAGTCCCCCTACCGCCAGGCTTTTCCTGGCGGTTTGCACCGCCAGGAAAAGGCTGGTGGTAATGGGATTCACAGGCCCCTGGGGGCCCCTGCACTGCCCATGCCACCGGCATGGGCATTGCAGGGGCACCCTGCCACGGCCCTGTGCAGCTTTTCACTGTCTGCTATGCAGGCAGTGAAAAGCGCGACGGGTGCAACTGCACCCGTTGCACGGCCGCAACACCGCCGGCTCCATTTGGAGCCGGCTCCTGTGTTGCGGCCGAGATCCGCCAAGGTCGTAAAGAGGGCCAGAGTGTATAAAGTAACTATTCAGTTGGAGGGGGACATCGAACGCATAATAGACGCCATCTTTTGGGATTGTGTCATCTCTATTTATGATATTCTGCTGGCCGAAATAGTTTGGCCACCGGTATTCTTCCGACATCTCCCATATGGAGAGGACATTATTGAAAAATGCTTTTTGCCCCTTGTTCCAAAAGAGCTAATTGAAAAATACGTCATTGATTGGGCAGTGGCGCAGGCACCTGCACTATATCTCAATCATGTAGGGTGGGGCAAAGATTCTCCCTACCATATAATACCAATAAAATCAACACCTCAGCCCCAACCTCAATATGCAATCAAATACAAGGTGAAAGCCCAGATGACGGAAATCCTCACACAACTAGAGTACCAGGGTGTCATTGAACCCTCAGACTCATCAATGAACAACCCATTATTTCCGGTCGCTAAACCCTATCAATCATACAGAATAGTCTTAGTCTATAGGCACTTAAATAGTCACACAAAAACATATGCCATACAAAACGCACATAGTACAGCACTAATGAATAACATTGTGCGAAAATATAAAACAATCCTGCCTATATCCAATTAGTTTTTCTGCCAAAACATAGCACCTGAAAGTAGGGACTTAAAAAGTTTCAGCGCTTTAGGCTCTCAGAAATGTTTTTGCAGACTCCCACGGGGCTACAAGAGCAGTCCTGGACTGTTCTCAGCTCATGTGACATCAATATTAGACAACATAGACCCTGAGGAATTGTCATATGTGGATGGTATTTACCTCACGGATGATGACCTCATACAACACTTGAGATGGGTAGCCCGTGTTGTTGTAGGATTCACTGTAATAGCTACAATGTAACTTTAAAAAAAACAAAAGTAGCCTTTCTCAGTGTCTTGTTTCTGGGATATGAGTTGTTGGATGAAGGCAAGAGCCTGGCGGCCCAATGTTTTGAAAAGTGCACACAACTACAGCCTCCAAATACAATAAAAAAGCTCCTGTCAGTGTTGGGCTTCCTGAATTTCGGCAGAACATATATAACAGACTATGCACAACACATTACACCATTATAAGATCTGATACGTTCCAATTTTACCAGCAAATTCTGGACAGTCGAATACACACGCATGCTCAAAGTACTACAAAAAGACATGCTTGAAGCATAACATTTACACACAAGGGACAACTAAAAACATTTGGTCATCAGAGTAATTGCTGGTGCAATTGGTTTCACCTATGTGGCTTTCAATGAAGGTTAGACCGTCCCAATTGCATATAAATCACATTTATATTCTACAGCCGAACAACGCTTTGCTCCCACTGAGAAAATTCTCACTGCTGTTCAGATGGCGGTCCTTAAAGAGGAGACCTCTGGCCTAAGGGAAACGCATTATTGTTGTGTCCCCAGTCCCAGCCCTTGAGGCTGTCACCAAAGCGAGCATTCCGAACGCTAAAGCATTACATCCACGTTGGTTTCAATGGGCAGCGTCTCTGACTGCCACTGATGTTGATTATGTGTCTGACTCCAAATTACAGACCCAAGAATTCCTACAATACGAACTTGAATATGCTGTTCCAGCAAATACACTACCTATTGAACAATACAAAAGAATCTTGTATAATGATGGTTCAGCACAACCTGCTGTAGGCACCAAACACCAATACTCAGCTGATTGAGCAGTCGTGAATGGGTATATGAAGGATGGCAAGTTCCATCCAGAAACAACATGCACACAGGCTTTAGGGGACTGTACGGCACAACTCGCAGAGCTTAGGGCTCTTGTGATGGCACTAGAACATACGGTTCCTGAGCAGATGACTCTGATTGTCTGTGAGTCGTACTACTGTGTCCAGTCCTTCAATGAATACCTGCATTACTGGCAACAAAATGGGTTCATAGATTCAAAAGGTAATACCATAAAACACAGACTTCTGTGGGGGAAGGTAGCAGATCTGAAGGAAAAACTACGGAATGTCCATGTTGTACATACACTAGGACACCAACGTGTTGGAATACACTTTGAAGGCAACACTTTGGCTGATGAAGCAGCAAAGTCAGCAGTAGCAATGGCTTCTGTCGCTGCAGTAACACGCTCTAGAAGGAGAGTGGATGACGAAACATTAGCAGCTATAAGAGCAACAGCTGAGGGCACACCTATGCCTAAAGCCTATCCCACTAAATATTCCTACTGGGTGGGAAGCATGTTTGATGTGGAAGTAAAAATTCCAGGCATGGGGGTCCGAGTGATTCATAACAAGGACCTGAGACCAGAGTAAGTAAAAACAGCGCATGAGGGAGTTGCATCTGCGCATGCTGGTGTGGCTGCTACAATTTCAATATTACAATCACGTTATTGGTGGCCAGGTCTTTACAAACAGGCCAAGCAGTATGTCCTTTCTTGTGACATCTGACAACAAATCAAAGGCTTCAGAGTTAAGCTCTCACCACAGACACCCCTCTTAATTTCCAACAAAGCTTCACAATGTGTGTACTTGGACCACTGTGGTCCCCTGACACTGGACGGTGCATACAAATACATTGTAGTCGCTGTAGACTCATGCTCCAGATTTCTATGGGTCTGGGAACAACGCTCAGCTGACGCTCGAACTGTTATTAAAGATTTGCAAGTCTTTTTCGGTAAATATGCAGTTGCGGCTTTTCATTCGGACCGGGGCCCTGCTTTTGCCTCAAGGGCATACATTGATATCATGGCTTTGTTAGGGGTCCAACTGCATTACTCATCTCCATTTCATCCCGAAGGAAATAGTGTTGTGGAGCGACGAAACCACGAACTAAAACAAGTCTTAACAGCTGGAGTATCAGGCAGAGGTTGTGGCTTACACACCTGTATGGAGTCCAGAGAGCACTTAATAATCTGCCTAGGAGGACCCTGGGAGGGTGTACTTCATAAGAGTGCCTGTTCGGAACTTAAATGTATGTTCCAGATCTTGATGGTCCTGGCATGGAGGCGGCATATACACCTTTTGACATGAATAAACGTGTCACTGTCTTGCAGGAGTTACAACGATCCCGTGATGGCAACGCATCTACCAGTGCTGACTCCTCTGGAATTAGGGATGTGCCAGTATCATCTACCAACTGGATTCCCAAGCTGGGCGATCTAGTACATGAAAAGATTGCTTTGAAAAAGGAGTTTGGTCCTTCTTATCGTACACCGGTCCCAGTCCTGGGAATACACAGTAACAGAACTGTTATTCTACCACGCTTCCTGGTTCGAAAGAGAATCGCTTTGTCTTCATCTACAATGTCATGCTTCACCATGTGGCCGATCCTGCACAGCAGACCTAGAGGACTCCTGAGTAGTGCCCGAATCCCTCCCACTAAAGACCAGGATGTCCTTCTGCAAGTGTTCAACAGTAACGTTGATACCTCGCATAGCTTGGGGAGGGTGGAAAATGAACTTTCATTGGTTCCACTGACGACTAGTACTTCATTGATTTCTGCTGATACAGAGCAGCCTTCTACAAATTCCACACAAGTGGGTATCGTAATAGACTACTCACCACCAATGGAATCTTCAGCAGTTTCTCCTCTGAATACACCACCAGCATTTGTTTGCACAGATGATGGTTACTTTGTCGATGCTGGCGATTTTTCTTCAGACCCATCTGTCTCAACTGTGACTGATATGTCAAGAACATGTAAGCTAATATATTGGCTAAACATTAACTATCTCATTTGTCCTTGGAACTATCTATGGTTATCGTTGGCTGTGGTTGCCTTTCTTCTTTGGATTGGGTTTGTCATTGTTTTCTTTCTTCTTATACATGGTCATTACCTTCCTGATCGCGCTACAGTTGAACTGGTGGATGAAGTCTTAAAACCAAACTTTTCTTCACATAAAATACGCAAAGACTTGTCCCTGGTGAACATTACATGAGTGCCAATTCCCAATGGGATTGTATGGGATAAAGTTTTATTCGACATATATGGTCCTACAGAGATCATTCAAATTCCTTATGTGTTCAAACTTTCATTGACTGATGTAATAACACCCGGAGTGATTTCTGATGATTGGGATGTAAAAACAGTTGATACTATGATGTCTGATCTACAGTATTATACAGTTTTTGAAAATGATGATGTGTACCAATTTAAAGGAAATTATGGAGATATGTTCTGTTATATTCATTATGGACATCATTTCATTCATAGAGCTAATACCCCAAAAATAGTTTTTAAATATGAACAATGGGAACACTGCCCGATTCCGCCAATAGGCAGTTCAAAAACATATACTGAAAAGTTTGCATATTTTTCTGGACACAATGTCAAGAATGCTGGGTCATATTATTTAAAATTGCCTGTGCTAGAAGATTTGCATGTATTATTGACTGATACAAAATTGATATATTCTGACTCCTTTGTTTCCCAATTGACCATAGAAGGTTATGAACATTGGGTTAATTCAATTGATTTGAAAAGTGTGTGGGGAACAGGAAACTGGCAAATTGGAGGCATGGAAGCTTTAATTAGAGCTTGTATTATTCCTGTTCAGATGATATTCTTAAATGAAACAGCGCAACAAATAAGCTGTTTAGGCTTGGGAAACATTAAAGAATTGAATGCACTCAGTATTCCTGTCCCTGCAAAATTTTAAAAATGTCAAGAGTATATAAATGCATCTGACGACCTGCTTAATGAATGGGTACAAAATGGAACATATAACACGTCATTATCACATCCTGGTGGGTGGTTATTGTGGCCTGTAGACACCAATGGATGCCATACGCATTTTGTAAACTCCTCTGGGGGTTTTTGGAACTAATAGGCTGTACCCTCGGTATATATCCTCAGAGAACTCGGGTATTTTGACAACATATAGTGTAGGGAAACTATGCCAGCAATGGATGACGGTCTCCTCACTCAATGCTGTTAAAGAACATCTTGGTCTCCTGTCCAATAACACAGAATTACAGGACTTCCTGTTAGGTCCCAGAAGAAAGCAGAGGAAATGTGTCATATATGAAACATACAATGAAATTTGGAAACTTTCCCAACAAGAAGCGTCTGCCCGGTTAAGGCAAATAGATAAGGAAAACTTACAGAAAGCATTAGCCATCGTAGATAATGGAATTAAAACCTTGTCCGACCACATTTACACCCTAAATAATATTGTGTCCTCTGCAATAGATATAGGACAGAGTGATGTGCCGTTTCTGCAACATGGATAAAGTCAGCTACGATCCATCATGCAGTTAGGTGGACATTACAAACACTGAAGTCAGGTTGCGTCCCCTGGCAACATGTGTGCGCAAGGGAGATTTTTTCAACATTTAATTTAACGTGACAGCAACAAATGATGGCTAAGAAGGAAGCAACATATATCATGTTGAGAATAGAGAAATTAGAAAAGTTGCCTTTTAGTGTGGTTGAGGTACCCTCTGCTGAATGGTTAATATATGGGGTTATTAATCTGCCTATATCAACACTTCAATTCACATCCTGCTTGAAACACATTCCGGTAGGCAGATTTGAAAGGCCAGGAGATGACTACATACATGAGGTGTGGGAGCTTCCCTTTTCGTACAAATGTTTCAATGGCATGAAAGAGGTCTTTCTTAATGGCAGCGAATGCAAGACTTCTAGGAGCCATTCAATGGTTTGTAAACAGTTGTCCTTGCACGGGGCATGTAATGCCTCCGCAGCGAATTTAGCCTGTGATCGAAAGGGAGTCTTGGTTAACTTAATTAGATCTGCGTTTCAGGTGCTCTCCAATGGTAGCTATGTGCTCCTTAACAGTGAGAGCTGTTGTGGAATGCAAGCCAGAATACCTTATGTCGTTTCCATCTCCAAAATTGTTACATGTTGCAGGAATGTCCTTTTCCCCCAACACAATGTAAAGGAGTAACAGACATCTGGCCCCATATTGCTACTTTTGATGTTAATTTTGAAAAATTTAGCAGACTAAGGGGGTCATTACAACATTGGCGGTAAAAGGCGCTTACTGCCGTGCAGAAGACCGCCAATACACCGCCGCGGCGGCGGAAGTCCGCCACAGCTATTATGAAACACATCTCGGAATCCGCCGAAATACAGACACCCACACAACTCCGCCACACCAAAGGTCAGAGTTAAAGTGGCGAAAACAAAACCTCCACCTCCACGCCAACAGAAACACGCCCATGCTATTACGACCCACGAATCCACGTGGCGGTCTTTCAACTGCGGTATTCCATTGGCGGTACACACCGCCGCGCTCAAAATACACACACATCTCCAAAACACCGCCACATTGAACAATTCCAAATACACACACCTGATACACATACAAACAACACTCCCACACACCCAACACTATATAAAACACACACCCACATCACCCACAAACTGCTACGACCAAAATTCACGGACGAAGGCCAGAGAGACAGCACAGCCAAGACAACACCACCATACAGAGGCACACAACACCATCACCCACACCACATCCACGCACAAAACACCACACACCACTACACATCACCACACACATCACCACACACATCAACACTCACACCGCCCCACACATCACACACACCACCCCATGTCACGCCAAAGACACCCCCGCTTCTCCGAGGAGGAGCTCAGGGTCATGGTGGAGGAAATCATCTGGGTAGAGCCACAGCTATTTGGCTCACAGGTACAGCACACCTCCATAGCCAGGAAGATGGAGCTATGGCGAAGAATCGTCGACAGGGTCAACGCTGTTGGACAGCACCCAAGAAATAGGGAGGACATCAGGAAGAGGTGGAACGACCTACGGGGGAAGGTGTGTTCAACGGTCTCCAGGCACAACATAGCGGTTCAGCGGACTGGCGGCGGACTCCTACCTCCTCCCCCACAACTAACAACATGGGAGGAGCAAGTCTTGACCATCATGCATCCAGAGGGCCTCGGAGGAGTCGGTGGAGGATGGGACACTGGTAAGTCAAATCTTAACTATCATATCCCCCACCCTACCGGCATGCCATCACACGCCCCCACCCTCATCCCCTCCCCTATCACCCAAAATCCTCACAAATGTACTAAGAACACAAACCACCCATCCCAACACCAAGCCCTGCATGACACAACTAAGCATGGACACCCAGCACTAAATCATGCCCACTGCACATAGCCAGAACAACCCCCTAACCATCATCACACAAGCCCCCACACAGGAATGCCTGCACTGGGGTACACAGAAACCCACCCATTGCACACCATTACACACACAAATGCATTAATCATGCTCTTATGCCCCTGCAGGAACCCGAAGGACCGTCACCACACCAGAGGGTCCAGACAACACCACTCCACCCCCAGAAGAGGCCGACAGTGACGATAGCAGCTCTGCCCTACTGGAGCCTGATGACCAGCCCGGACCATCGTGGGCCTCGGGACAGTCGGTTCCCCTTGCACAGGCACAGCCCAACACTGACCTTCCACCCTCTGGTAACACCAGCACAGCACCCACCCAGCGGGCCCAAACCTCCCTACCCAGGACAGGTCAATCAGCGGTGTGTCCACCACTACAGGGAACCCAGGATAACCCACCACCCCAACAACAACAGGGACCTGGGGGCAGTGGTACTGGGCACACGGTCCAAGGGACGGAGGCACAGGAACACAGGGGAACTGGGAGGGCTGCTGTGCGACAGGGGGCGGACCGGCCAAGGGAACCCACTCTCCACGAGGCCCTATCCTCCATCATGGGAGCATACCACCACGCCCAGGAGACGATGGCGACGGTCCTGGCCAAGTTTCAGGAGACCCAGCGCCTGCAGGAGGAACAGTATTTGGGCTTCAGGGAGGAGATCAGGACCATCAGCTCCGCCCTGGGCACCATCGTAGGGGTGCTGAAGGACATACAGCAGACCCTGAGGGACACCGTGGCACTCCAAGGGGCCCCTGACACTAGCCAGGACGATGAACTGCCCACCACCTCCGCCGGCGCTAGTGGACAGGATGCCCTGCCACAGGACCACCACACCAGCACCCCACCCCCTGCAGACGGACAACCACCACGCAAGCGGTCCCTGAGATCCAGGAACAGGACCGAGCAAGATGGCAAGACCCCCGCCAGGAAATGACACCACCCTGATTGTCCTCCCACTGACCCACTTTGTTACCCTGTCCATACTTGAACTGCCCCAGCTCCACTTCCTATGCCCATATGGGCAATGCACCTGTGAGACTAATAGACTGGACTCTGCCATGGACATTCCTCCGCCATCAACCATCCTCATTTTACAACCCCCTCCCATTTCTGAGCACTTCAATAAACACCCTTGAAACACATAACAGTCTGGAGTCAGTCTGTGATATTGTAAATATGTATTATCAATGACAGAGTCATAATGCGTTTCCCATTGTAAAGCCAACATACCTATGTCACACATCACAAGTCCTTGAAGGATGCAAGCAGATGACACACATTGGTAACCACACCTGTGAAACCGAAATGGAAAGGTACAACTCAGTAACCAAATACTGGTTGAAATCGACAGACAGGATAGAGGTAGACGCGTGAAAGTTAATGTAATGGTAAAAATTAAAAGGTTCTCACCTGTGTCTCACTGGAAATATTGCTGTATCACTGACTCCCTGTTGTCGTTGTCTTCTTCCTCAGCTTCCACCTCATCACTGTCCACAGGCTCCACAGCTGCCACAACACCGTCATCTGGACCATCCTCCTGCAGAAAAGGCACCTGGCGTCGCAATGCAAGATTGTGAAGCATCGAGCAGGCGATGATGATCTGGCACACCTTCCTTGGTGAGTAGAATAGGGAACCACCTGTCATATGGAGGCACCTGAATCTGGCCTTCAGGAGGCCGAAGGTGCGTTCGATCACCCTCCTAGTCCGCCCATGGGCCTCATTGTACCGTTCCTCTGCCCTGGTCCTGGGATTCCTCACTGGGGTCAGTAGCCAGGACAGGTTGGGGTAACCAGAGTCCCCCAATAGCCATAAACGGTGCCTCTGGAGTTGAGCCATCATATCAGGGATGCTGCTATTCCGCAGGATGTAGGCATCATGCACCGAGCCAGGGAACATAGCATTTACCTGCGAGATGTACTGGTCTGCCAAACAGACCATCTGAACATTCATGGAATGATAACTCTTCCTGTTTCTGTACACCTGTTCACTCCTGTGGGGGGGGACCAGAGCTACATGGGTCCCATCAATGGCACCTATGATGTTGGGCATATGTCCAAGGGCATAGAAGTCACCTTTAACTGTAGGCAAATCTTCTACCTCAGGGAAAATGATGTATCTCCTTACGTGTTTCAGCAGGGCAGACAACACTCTGGACAAAACGTTGGAAAACATAGGCTGGGACATCCCTGATGCCATGGCCATTGTTGTCTGGAATGACCCACTTGCAAGGAAATGGAGCACTGACAGCACCTGCACGTCAGGGGGGATTCCAGTGGGATGGCGGATTGGTGACATCAGGTCTGGCTCCAACTGGGTACATAGTTCCTGGATTGTGGCACGGTCAAACCGGTAGGTGACGATAACATGTCGCTCTTCCATTGTCAACAGGTCTACCAGCGCTCGGTACACCAGAGGATTCTGCCATCTTCTCACATGTCCCAGCTGACGGTGCCTACGAAGGACAACAGGGACGAATCAGTCATTTTTCCTCCAGGTATGTACCCACAGTTACACACAAGACTACACCAATCACAAAACCCTTCCTGTATGTGTGTTGAGTGTAGGCCTAGCTATGTGTGACACAGAAGTAAATGAAGCCATGTGGGCCCCTGAAATGGCGGCTGCCTGACCTCTAAACTGGGACAATGGGATTGTGGGGTAACAGCGCTGGCGTTGCACACCGTGACGGTAGGCGGTCGGAGACCGCGGCGCAATGCTGCATTGGTTAACATTGGACCCTATGGGTCCCAGGAGCCAATGAACAGGTGCGCCGGCGGTGATGATGCGTACCGCCGCGGACGTCACCGCCATTTTCTATCTGTTCAATCACTAGATACCTGACCTTCGACCGGAGAGGACCTACACTGCAAGTGTTGCTGTGACCTCGGTCTGGAAGCGACGATGGCTGCTGCGTCTGGGGAAAGGGCCCCTGCCTTCACTGCTCAGGAGTTGGAGAAACTGGTAGACGGGGTCCTCCCCCAGTACACGCTACTCTACGGTCCTCCAGACAAACAGGTTAGTACACAGGGAGCACGTTGTATGGGCTAGGCCTGGGTGGAGAGGGCTGGTTGGAAGAGGGAAGGGGGCAGAGTTCATAGAACATTAATGCATGTGAATGTATGGGCCACATGGCCAGAGTAGGGAGGGGGCCACTCACATCGACGGTGCAGTTGGTAATGACTGTTCCTCTTCCCTTGTGCATGTCATGTAGGTCAGCGCCCACCAGAAGAGGGACATTTGGCGTGCCATCGCCAAGGAGGTCCGGACCCTGGGGGCCCACCAGAGACGGGGCACCCACTGCCGTAAAAGATGGGAGGACATTCGCTGCTGCAGCAAGAAGACGGCGGAGGCTCAGCTGGGGATGGCCTCCCAATGTGGGAGGGGTGCCCATCGCACCATGACCCCCCTGATGTTCCGGATCCTGGCGGTGGCCTACCCGGAGTTGGATGGGCGCTTGAGGGCATCACAGCAGACAGAAGGGGGTGTGTAAAACCTCATTCTGCTGACTTTGCGCGCAGTAGAGGGGCCTGGGTGGGGAAGGAGGGCTGTGGGTGTACCTAGGCCAGCCAGAAACACAAAGACTAGGCCCCTCTGTAATGCCGGCCCTGTGGCACTCTACCACACCTCAGTATAGTGCCAAGTCGAGGTATGGTTGCCCCTGTGGCATCCATGTGTGCAGATGTCCACCATTGCCATGTAGGCCATATCCCAGAAATTGCATATGCAGAGGGCAGGAGCACGGCGTAGTGCAGGGGGATGCTGTGTCTGTATTGTCCGCCAACGGTAGCGGTATGCCATGCAGTCAACCTGTCTTTCTTCTGTCCCCCCCCCCCTTTTTTCTGCTCTCCCTGGTCTTTTGTACATCAGCATCATCAGGCGGAGGTACAGTGGCACCGGAGCACGAGGGAGCTGCATCCCACATGGCCATGGAGGGCCACACCACGGACTCAGAATGCACCAGTGGGACGGAGGGCGAGGGGAGCTTCAGGTCGGCCACCGGATCACCAACCAGCGACACGGACTCGTCTGCCGATGGGGGCTCTCTTGTGGTGGCGGCACCATCTGTGCGCCCCTCTTCTACAGGTACAGCCGCCACCTCCCCTACCAGCACCGCCCTCCCAGCAGCCCCTCAGCGTTCGCCCCGTGCCCGCTCACCTAGGAGGGTGGGCATCACCTTCGCCCCAGGCACCTCAGGCCCTGCCCCAGTCACCCCTGCTGCCCTCAGTGAGGAGGCCATTGACCTCCTCAGATCACTCACTGTTGGGCAGTCTACCATTGTGAATGCCATCCAGGGTGTAGAACGAGAGTTGCAACACGGTAATGCATTCCTGGAGGGCATTCATTCTGGTCAGGCTGTCCTTCAGCGAACCCTGCAATCTCTGGCCTCAGCACTGATGGCAGCCATTGTCCCTGTGTCTATCCTCCCCCCTCCAACCTCCTCCACCCAGACCCAATCCCCTGTACCCCATCCCATCCCAAGCACATCTACAGACCAGCATGCACACAAGTCAGCACACACAAGTAGCTCAAGCAAACATAGGCACCACACAAACCACAGGCACTCACGCAAGCATCACCCACATACAGACACAGCAGCATCCACTGCCTCCAGTGTGTCCCCCTCCTCCTCTTCTCCTCCTCCCTCCCAGTCTCGTCTACACACACACCTGCATGCACCACATCTCGAGGCACCATGAATCGCACAAGAACACCCAGCACGCCAAGCCGCTCACCTGCACTCATCACCTCCACTCCCATTTACACGTCCCCTGTGTCCTCTCCCAGTGTGTCTGTGACGCCCCCTCCCAAAGAACACAAACACCGGCAACCACACACCCAACATCCATCCACCTCACGACAGCCTCCAGTACCTGCACCTGCACCCAAAACACCTAAAGTGACACCTCCTACAACCACCTCCTCTTCCTCCACTCCCAGACCCCCTCCAACTACCCATCCCAGTGTTCGTCAGAAACTGTCCCTGTGTAAAGTTGACCTTTTTGCCCCCTCCAATTCATCAGTCCCGTCGTAGCGCCTCAGCCAAAAAGCCTCCAATACCAGTGGTGCCTGTACAAGGTATGTGGAGTGCACCGGCCACCAGGGCAGGCAGTGTGACCCGGAGCCAAGGCACTGGCAGCCCACCCCCTGTAAAGGCTCTGAAATTGGAGAGTGGACAACAGGACCGTGTGAAGACTCCTGATGGGAAAACAACTCACATGGGTTCCAAGGGGACTGGAGAGTCAGCTGTGACTCCACCAAAGGTGGGGAAGGGCCAGAGGAAGTCTGCCCAGCCTGTTGTGAGTATCACGGTGGAGAAGGGCGGCATCATTCCCGGCGGTCGGGACGCCACTGCCAGCACCGTCGTCACTGGTCAGGAGACCACCGCCGGAGTCAGTGCCCAGGAGGGCCCAAGTATCGTCACTGGTCAGGAGACCACCGCCGGAGTCAGTGCCCAGGAGGGCCCCGTCTGCCACAGCCCAGGTGGGCTATGAGGGAACGTCATGCCACACACCAATGCCCAGTCTAGGGAACGTCATGCCACACACCAATGTCCGTACCAGAACCGCCATGGCAAAGCACCGCTGAACAGTCCAGAACCGCCATGGTAAAGCACCGCTGAACAGTCCAGAACCGCCATGGTAAAGCACCGCTGAACAGGGCAAAGACCGCCATGGCAGAGCACCGCTGAACAGGGCAAAGACCGCCATGGAAAAGCACCGCTGAACAGGGCAAAGACCGCCATGGTAAAGCACCGCTGAACAGGGCAAAGACCGCCATGGTAAAGCACCGCTGAACAGTCCAGAACCGCCATGGTAAAGCACTGCTGAACAGTCCAGAACCGCCATGGTAAAGCACCGCTGAACAGTCCAGAACCGCCATGGTAAAGCACCGCTGAACAGGGCAAAGACCGCCATGGCAAAGCACGGCTGAACAGGGCAAAGACCGCCATGGAAAAGCACAGCTGAACAGGGCAAAGACCGCCATGGTAAAGCACCCACTGTATAGACTTGTGAGACTGCGGCTTAGCACTCCCCAGGATGGCACAGTGGGCAAACCACCCACTGTATAGACTTGAGAGACTGTGGCTTTGTACTCCCCAGGATGGCACAGTGGGCAAACCACCCACTGTATAGACTTGAGAGACTGTGGCTTTGCACTCCCCAGGATGGCACAGTGGGCATGGAGCCCCGTCGTGGATCTGGCTTTGCAGTCATCCGGCTGAGGTGCCCCCCCTTCCCTTTCCCCTGAGGTGCCTGTAGTATTTCTATCTGATGCCCCGGCAGTGTTCTCTCCGATTGTGGTCAGGTATCTTTTGTGGGCCTTGCCCATGCATTTTCAGACTAGTGGTGCACGGACATTGATATGTACATATCTGCACTACTTCTCGTAATGTATATATTTCTGCCTGATTTTCATGTATATCTGTATATTTTTGCAAAACATGTATATTGATACATTACAATGTTTGAATGGATTTCGTTTTGTCTTTGCATTCTTCCGGGGGGATTGTGGGTTGTTACTGTGATTTTAGTGGATGCATTGGTGTGTATGTTGTAATATGCTAGGGTGGGGGTGGGGGTGTTTCGTGGGTGCCCCCCTAACTTTTGCCTCCCCTCTCCCCCATGTCGTAGGTGCAGTACTCACGGTTGTCTTCAGCGCCTACGTAGATGGTGGTCGTAGAGGAGCAGGTAAACAAGCGCAGGGAGTATTTGGAGTTCCGGCTCCATGGAGTCCTCGTTTCTCGTGTGATGTGTTGAGGTGAGCGTTTTCCCATTGCAGTAACTGTTTCCGCCGTGTTTTTATCCACGGTGAATCCGCCCCGGAAAAGGTGGCGGATTGGCGGGTTGTGATACTATGGGCGGTACATTGTCTTCCGCCTGTCTGTTGGCGGTGACCGCCGCGCTGCTTGTCTGCACCGCCGTGGCAGGCGGTGTGTTAAAGTGGCTGTCTTTGTTGGCGGTTTCCGCCAGGGTCATAATTCCCTTTTTTTTTTCGCCGGCCTGTTGGTGGTATTACTGCACCTTTACCACCGTCCGCCAGGGTTGTAATGACCCCCTAAAGGCCTTATTGTTCCAAAAACATGTGGTGCTTACATCAGCCCACAAGACCTATGCGCTTTAAGTTGCGAAGTCATCTGCGGAGATTCAGTCCCTTTTAAATACTAAGGCCCGTATTTATACTCCGTTTGCGCCGAATTTGCGTCGTTTTTTTCGATGCAAATTCGGCGCAAAACTAACGCCATATTTATACTTTGGCGTTAGACGCGTCTAGCGCCAAAGTATTGGCAAATAGCGTCATTTTTTTGCGTGAACGCCTTCCTTGCGTTAATGAGATGCAAGGAAGGCGTTCCCGTCTAAAAAAATGACGGCGACGCAAATGCGTCGTATTTATACTCCCGGGCAAAAATCACGCCCGGGAGTTGGCGGGTCAAAAAACCCCGCATTTGCGCCACTATTTAACGCCTGGGTCAGGGTAGGCGTTAAGGGGCCTGTGGGCTCAAAATGAGCCCACAGGTGCCCTCCCCTGCCCCCAGGGACCCCCCCTGCCACCCCTGCCCACCCCAGGAGGACACCCAAGGATGGAGGGACCCACCCCAGGGACATTCAGGTAAGTTCAGGTAAGTATAATTTTTTATATTTTTTAATTTTTTTGGGGTGGCATAGGGGGGCCTTATTTGTGCCCCCCTACATGCCACTCTGCCCAATGACCATGCCCAGGGGACACAAGTCCCCTGGGCATGGCCATTGGGCAAGGGGGCATGACTCCTGTCTTTACTAAGACAGGAGTCATGAAATGGCGTCTGGGCGTCGTAAAAAAATGGCGCAAATCGGGTTGAGGCGATTTTTTTGCCTCAACCTGACTTGCCCCATTTTAAGACGCCCTAACGTCATTTTTGCCCAACGCCGGCGCTGCCTGGTCTACGTGGTTTTTTTCCACGCACACCAGGCAGCGCCGGTCTGCTTGCGCCGGCTAACGCCATTCCATAAATACGGCGCCCGCATGGCGCTTCAGAATGGCGTTAGACGGCGCTAAATTTTTTGACGCTAAACTGCGTTAGCGCAGTTTAGCGTCAAAAAGTATAAATATGGGCCTAACTTTCCAAAATACTTTTGTGAACTCGTGGGACGAACTCAATGCATCTAGTACTAGTTGAACCGGCCACTTTTTTAAGGTTGTTTGTTCTGGTTTCATTAACACCTTCTCCTCTATATTTGGTTTAACATCTTCAGCCATCCATTCACTTTTTTTGAGTGTTTTCGGGGTATTCACCGTCACTTTGGCTTTAATTGGTGGCATTCTGCTGTTGCTACTTGTTCTACGCAATGGCTGTTCCTTCACAGCAAGGAGGACTGAAAGCGGTACCACCAGCGCAACTCTTTCGTGAACGCATGATGGAGTATTTTGGAGCACCGCTCCTGCAACAGCTGGAGTGTGACTGGTCTTTGTCATTCCGACCAGTTTTGGATTGCGTGCAGCCCGTGTTTCGATGCCTCTTGAATATGCGCTGGAAGTATATCTTTCTACGCAGCGTTTACTTTCATTGGATGCTGATCTTCTGATGTTCTTGATGAGGGCTTATTATCAGACATGTGTGTTGAGGGTGTGCTTAATACGGGAAGCAGTGTATGACCTGCCCTTTGTGGATTCGGCAACTCTTAACTCTACAGTGGGCATGACACGGAATGCTGCTGCCTCGGCTGAAGCTGAGGCTCTGGAACAAGAGTGCTCTGTGGTCTTCCCTGGACATGATTTGGATATTTTGTCACCTGCTGAAGTTGACCATCTCCTGGCTTCTATAGTCCTTGATAGGATTGGCAATGTCCAAAATGACTTTAAGTTTTGAAATGTAGTTCCACATTCCACATAGTGTCTTTTAAAATTGTCCTTGCATATGGCTTGTGTTCACTGAACTTGTCATACTTAATGCTTTGGTTGATGCTTTAATTTAGGGTTTTCTATGCCTCTTTCTCGCATTAGCTTTGAACCACCTCTGACCGGAAAGGGGAGGGTGTTATGCAGCTATTTTAGCCATGTCTCGAGCATATTGTTTTAGCTAACTAGGCCTGCGGCTGTGCACTTTAACCCATTTACATTTTATTCAGCATTGCTTTATTTTTCTAGCAATATCTTCTTTGCAGTGCTGTTTTATTTCTCTCTATCTTATTGTTCTTTCGCCTAGCAAAGCATTGTGTTTTTACAGGACATACAGTTCACTTTGTGCTTTCTCCAAGGCTACAGTCAGATAGGGTTGCCGACACACATTGTATTTAGTGTCTCCAGCATTCATAGAAACACACACACTCATACGTGGGGACCATTTCGTAGAATGTCAGCTGTTTTATTATAAAACACCCCTTAGTCCCAGACACGTTAGAGGGACATTTCAGCCAGATGACCACGACTGTATGCTGATTGTTGCACGCTTCGCCACAGCTACTTGCTTAGACGATCGAGCCCTGATCCAGAAGGGGACGGTGTCTCTTTAGACCCCAGGACTCTTTTTCAGGTATGAGGGATGATGTTCTTCGAGGGGGAAACCCGAAGGGCAGATGAGGCTTAGTATGCTGTGCTCATACTTAGGGTAGGTGAGGGACTATAGATCCACTCCCCTGTTTAGACAGCATCCTTGGACTATTCTTGTGTTTTACATTTTTTATCACATGCCTACTCCTTTTGTCTTTTATTATTCTCATCATTGCTATGCATATGCTTTTATCTAAGATGCAGATATTTTAATAAATGCTTATTTAAATATATTCTGCCTTTGTTGTCTTTGCCTGAGTGAGATCTTAGTAACTGAGAGAACGGGATGCGATCTGATGTACCACTATTCCCTGGGGAGTCTATCTTACCATGAGCTCGGTTGCCACAATCATCTCAGTCAGAGATGGGGAGCTGCTAGTTAGCCGAAACCCCAGTTTGGCCAACAGGTGTCACCTAGTGTGGAACTGTGTTCAGTACCCCCAACCCAGGAGATTTTACCACCCAAATCCAGTAGCCTTCTTACCCTAATTAGAACCTATGCGACAGCAGCACTGAATTGCTATGAAAGAAAAGGAAATTGTCGACCTGTCAATTGCGGTGACACTGTCAATCTGTGGGGCAGTGATATTATGATGATATCACTGACAGTACATTGGGAATACATGGCCCCCAGCTAATGCAGCTACATAGTACCCTCCGTCCTTGTTGTATTGTGTACCACCCACAGTGTTAGGTCCTAAAACAATTTAATTTACTGCCGAATGGGGGGTCACCATCGGGCCTCCTCCAAGTAATCACTCAACCAGTGTTTGTGAAATGTCTACTGCCCCTTTGTCAAGTCCACCTGCCACGGATTCACGGGGGAGCGACTCTCTCTGCTTAAGTCTTTGACCACCTCTGCTCTCTCCCTGGCCGCCTGCTCTTTCGTAGGGCCCAGTGGAGATTGCATCTTTTGAGTTCTGCGGTGTCTTTGCACTTTCTAACCATTGGAGGTGTATTCCGTCCCATGGGGTGTGCTAGCTATGCCCTTGCATTCTAGCCAGTTCCAGACCTCTTCTGGGTTTGCACAGAAGATAATACTGTCTACCTGCGTGAATCTGAGTGCGGCTGGAAACTGTAGGATATTTGATCTTGTGTTCACGGAGACATCGTTTCACAGGAAGAAAGGAAGACCTACAGCACTGTACTTCCATGGTGTAATCAGGGAAAATGTTGATGTGGGCTTCCTCCACAGTCCACAGGCCTTTTGCTCGGGTGACATGCAGGATATGATCTCTGTACCTATAATTGAAGACATGGGTAACCACCTGGTGCTGTGGGGCTCTGGGTGGGGCGGCCTTCCTGGTACCCTGTGGGCTCGCTCCACGGAGAAGAAGGTTTAGTGCTTGCCTTGTAGGACCATTATTGAGAACCAGTCTTCTAGGTGAAGTTCCATGTTGGGGCCCTCAACCCTTTTTCCAAAGACATAGAATCCGTATGTTATTGCCCCAGGATCTGCCCTCCTGGTCATTGGCACATTTTCTGAGGTAGTCCACTTCATCTTGCAGGGCCTTAATTTGTGCAGTGGTTTCCGGGACAGTCTGTCTGATGGATGCCAGCGTTGATTCTATGTTCACGACCCAGTCTTTCAACTTTTTGTGGTCTTCTCTCATTAGGCCCATGTCTATCCTCAGTGCATCAATTTTCAGCTCTAATGTGGTTTTAACATGTAGCACAGTTGTCAAAATATCGGCAAAACGCTAGACTGGCCAGCCAGCATAGTCTCAAGGGACGCTCCATTAGGGTGGTGCATGTCGTCCCTGCTGCATCATTCAGTGCACCAGGTGATGCAGCTGGGGCCGTGTATTGTTTTGTGTGAACCATGATGGTGGGTCACTAGCTCTGCAGGAGGCGTGACCCCGCTACAACACTCAAAGTCACCAGTTACTCTCCGGAAGGGACCAACTTGAATATGGCAATCCCTTTGGGGTGAGTGTAAAGTGTCTGTGGAAACGTGCAGAGAGCCAAGGGCACAGGGTAGGTACCGCTCAGTGCCCAAATCTTGCTGTTGTATGCCAGTCAATGGTGCTCCTCCCCCGCTGGGGATACTCAGCTTTTCAGTTGTCCAGATCTAACAGTCACCTTATGTCAGCAGATGAGGCTCCTCTGGGGCCAATGGAAGGAACACCATGTATTCTAATCTTGCCAACAGAGTACACTGTGAGTATAGACAGTCAGGGCCCCTGGACCACAGTACGTGAACTGGGCTGCAGAACAGAGGCCCAGGGGTCCAAAAGATAAAGACTCACAGGTTAGCGTCCATGCTAGGACTCTAAGGAGAGGCCTCTGAGTGAGGCAGCGATCATGTTGCACTTCAACTTCAGTCCTTGCATGGGGGACGATCTCTCTGTATCCCTGCAGTGCCTCCCTAGAGGAGCTGATCCTAGGCCCACAACATAGGAGGCATGAGGGGAGCAAACAGTTGGTTTCTCCTGGCCTTATTGGACCGTTATTGGGCAGCACTGAGCAGGAGGAGCACAGCCTGTGACTTTGCCCTGGGCTGCGTCATCACCGCTGACATGCAGCTGTGCCCCCAGCTGCAGCTAAAGCAGCCAAACAGGTTGCTGCCAGTTGTCAGCGCCTACCACGGACACTCTGGGGTTCGCGTGGTAGATCTTCTGCAGGTCGTGATCTTCAGTTCAATAAGGGTGCCCGCAGGCTCAGCAGCAGCATCCGGGCAGCCGCTCCATCCGTTATGATTGGACCCCTTCCAAGGCCCTCTGGTGCGTCCCTCGCTGCAGCCATTTTGCGGTCCACCAGGCCCCCATTACGGGGGATGAAGGACTTGGGTATTATGTCCCTGAGTGTCTGCAGGGCTGCCGCTTACTTTGTGTGCAGTGGTGAGCTGTCCACCATATATCAGAATGCCTTATCTGGGGCTGAAAGCCACTGAGTTCTGAGCAGTGAGATTTAAATGGTCGCCATATTGGCCATGCCCCACTGGGAGCAGACTTTAGATCTGCTTCTGGAAACAGATCAAAATATCTCTCCACTCCATAAGGAGCAGCATTAGGAACTGCTCCCAGCGGGCGAGAGCAATGCTACCTTCCACTGTATACGGAGAGCTGTCTGGGACCGGGGGGCTTAGAGCTCCCCCCGCAACTTCCAACGAGAGCATAGTCAGTACCCTGGGTGGGCACCAGGGCACCCACCTTTGAGCTAACTATAACTCATGCCCCCGCCATGCACAGTTTTCTCTTCAAAAATTTGACTGCAAATGTTATATTGATATAATCAATGATGTTATCAAATATGTCATAAGAGATGTAATATGTGTGGTAATTAGCATTGCATGGAGAGGGCACGAGTTATAGTTACCTTAGAACATGAGTTACTGTTACTTGAGTTAACCATAACTATAACTGCTGAATTTCTCTGATTTTGTGTGAATAAATTCAGAACATAACTGTAACGTCCCTGTAACCTTTGTTTTTTAGGAAACAATATTTGCTGGGAAACAATTAAGAGCATTCAAGTTTAGATCACCAAGTCAATCAATGAGAAAGACATATGCAAATTATTCACTGTTTGTGGTGCAAACCCCTTCAGTGTCTCCGAATTCAGAAAGTGGTATTTTTAAGATAGCCAATGCAAAGGCATGATATTTGGTTTAAGGAACTGTTTAATTCCATATATGATACATTCAAGGAACAGAAAGCTGGGCGGCCCTTTTTTCAATAAATTGAAGTTCAATAGGCTGATGCACATTAAGCTGAAAGTCAAAATGATGTACAAGATACTGGCTTGAGTCAATCAAAGTTCTGCTTTGCTCAACATTCAAAGTCTCCTCCCAGTCAGCGACAAGTCTATTTTTTTCTTTGTGTCCTGTTTTTGGGTAGTTCCAGGACAGCGGGTCTGGGTTAGGGCCACATTGAACTGACCAGTGTGTTTAGGTGACTCAAGTCACACAAAACTATAAGAAAAGAGTAAGGTTGCAAAGCAGCAGTCTGCAACACAGGAAAGAGGGGACAGGTTTTACACTTGAAAAGTCACTTAAGCCCAATAAAGGAAGGGAATGGGAAACACTTTCTCCCAAAGAAGCAATACCTGCATTCCAGGAGTGTATCCTGAGCTCAGGTACATGAAGGATGGCATGTCACAGTGTGTCACAGTGTGGACATTAGACAGGGTACGGGGAGAATACATTTTATGTCCCCTTCACCCCCTGTAAACACAATGTGACAAATAACATATTGTTTAATACATTGCAAGGAAAGTTGGCACAGTATTTGCATGCTATGCAGAGGACTTTCATCACAATAAAGTCCAAAGACTGGGAGGTCCAATTCTGTGATTTTTTTAAACTGCACCATGTTTCAGAAAGTGTTGTTTAATAATAGCTGTACAATTTTTCTACAAACATTTCTAAGCTGTATCTTTTAATCAGAATAGTCAGGATAGCATAACTATTAAGTATCTTAGTGAGGTGAGGGGGGCAGTAAATTTGGTGGGATTATTGATAAACATTACAAGGGAGACAAGAGAGAGAACATATTTTCATTAGTTAAATAGGGACATCTGATAATTACACTATACTGCCCTGATGTGAAACAGTCCACACTTCAACCTACTGAAAGGCTGCTAAAAGGGTTTTTGCAAAAAAAAACAGCTTTTCCTCCTCAGCACATATCAGAATCCGTGGCATGGGGATTAACCCAAATATTTCCCATTCCCCACATCAAGTGTTGAAGCAGAGGATCAAAGCAGGGCTCCTAGTTATGTACTTTCCCTACATCTCAGTCTGTTGACCCCCACCTCCCCTTCAGCCTGCACGCCAGTGTTTTTAGGACCCATAATTCTAGCTATGGGCCCATAATGTCTAATTGTAATTGTGGTTGATGCAGTCCCCTCTCTACCCATTATAGTTCAAAATTCTCTAGCCCATAATCTGCCACCAATTAGTTATTCAGGGGGGCTGCTTTGATGTGGGTGAATAAGCCTGTAAACTAAGTAAAACTGTTACCCAAATCAACACTGTCCCCTGTGGGTTCAGCAAAAAAACTATTCAACAAATGATCTTAACTGAGCATTTAAAAGAGCTGGTAGTAGGGTTCCTAAAAGCAAGCAGAGGAAGCATAGAAACCAGCCAAACAAAGAGAATGGTAAAGAGACTCCATGGGAGAGACTATCACAAGACTAACAAGAAAGCCATCAAATTAGCAATAGCCAAATGAAAGTGACAGGAAAGCCAACCAATGATGAGCAATGAATGGGCTCCAAGCCCTTGACTATTCTTGGTAAGCCCACAATGTCCCAAGGTTCTTCCCCAGAATGGGGATAACCAATGTTGTGGAGGTTGGAGCAGGCCAGGGGACACAAGATGCTGGGTCAGCGAGTGGCAGCCCCTTTGTCCTGGCGTGCCACTTTGCATCCAGGTCATGCTGTATGTGTGAGCTCACAAGGGATGGGGGGCAGTGGGGATGGCCTGTGTCACTCATAAAAGGGGGCACGAGGTAAGATACCACTATCTTCAGCTTTGCAATTGTCAGCCCTTTCAGAGTGTAACACCAAGGTCCATTCATCTGAATTTCCAGGGTATTACAGCAGCGAAGATCTTCCACCAATTCATCTTGAGGTTAATCCTTAATATCAGAACAGATGGCTGATACAGATGACAAACCCTGTTGGGGAGGCTAGGGAGAGAAATAGAGAGTGAAAATTGTAGTGTATCCGGAGCTACCATTGAAAGGATGACAAGTGGGTATGTTAATCGTACTGAGCTGGACCAGTCAGGTTCTAGTGGCTAGGTGCACTCCTTCAGTCAGGAGACATACTCTGTAACAAGAACACATCAGACAACCTTACACAAATGCTTCACAATCAGCCTAAGATGTGAGCCCTTAATGAATCATACCAAACAAAAATGAGTCTAAAAAAGTGAAGTCCAAGTGAAGGTCCCTTGGGCACTGGCCCCTGCATTGAATCCTGAGTACGTCTACTTTAGCATGAGATACAAAACAAAGTGGCTATGCTACTGGTTCGCACCTCCTATAAGGAAACATAGTAAATTAGGAGAAAATAATGTACATCTGCCGCATATCATGCTGCCAGGGGTGCCTAGCTGGTATAGCACCCAACCACATCGGTTGCAATTGTGTCGATTGAAAGTTCAAACAACACGTAGACATTCAATGATTAAATAACAAGGCACACTACCATAGTTCTTATAGTCCATTCCTTAGTACGCTGTGCCAAAGTTTAGAGTACACGTATGTATATGGTGAAAGTTTTATTCATCCAATGCATCATGAATCCAATGAAACAACAGCCGAAACGTGTTTTGTCAACAAGACTTTCTCAAGGCTGTAAGTTGAACATACAAAAGGAAAAAATGCAATCAAAATTCTGGATGATAAACAGGGAATCTAGTTACCGTGAGGACCTTACCCTCGTGTTTTTTTAATAATTTTGACATATATAACACCATTGGCTACCCTCCCGGCCTGCACTTAACCTGTCGCCCTTGGTCACAATATATTTTGATATTTTTGTATTATTCACTGTTCAGGCATACAATAATTCTGTCTTTATAATATTCCATTTACTAGCTTTGTACAGACACAGGTCTGTGCCATGGGTGATCATGATCTGCATCCACATTGCAGTATTTCAAATGTCGACGTTTTTACATTTACTAATTACTATCAGGTGCCCTGGTCTTTGGCACAATGATTGATTCTGGATTTATATACTGCACTATACTCGCATCATATGCAGTTTACCACATTATGGCCCTCATTCCGAGTTTGGCTGGCGGCAGTAGCCGCCAGCCAAACGGGAACCGCCACTTGGCCGCTCCGCGGTCAAAAGACCGCGGAGGCCATTCTGGCTTTCCCGCTGGGCCGGCGGGCGCCCGCCAAAGGAGCACCCGCCGGCCCAGCGGAAAAGGCCCTGCAGCAATGAAGCCGGCTCCGAATGGAGCCGGCGGAGTTGCAGGGGTGCGACGGGTGCAGTTGCACCCATCGTGATTTTCACTGTCTGCAATGCAGACAGTGAAAATCTTTCTGGGGCCCTGTTAGGGGGCCCCTGCACTGCCTATGCCAGTGGCATGGGCAGTGCAGGGGCCCCACGACACCCGTTCCCGCCATCCTGGTTCTGGCGGTGAAAACCACCAGAAACAGGCTGGCGGGAAGGGGGTCGGAATCCCCATGGCGGCGCTGCAAGCAGCGCCGCCATGGAGGATTCTCCCAGCCGGGGGTAATCCGGCGGGAAAACGCTGGACCCGGCTGGGCGACCGCGGCGTCGGAATACAAAAGGAAGCACCGCCAGCCTGTTGGTGGTGCTTCCGTGGTCGTCGACCCTGGCGGCCGATGACCGCCAGGGTCAGAATGACCCCCTATGTTTGTCGGTTTGCACGAAAATGCGGCACTATGATGGTACTACACCCATACATGTATACTTCCGTTCCTTTGTGATTGTGGTAACTTTTTTCCATCCAGTCTATTCATGGCCATGTCCTCCAGCTGCCTTACATGATATTTTCAGGTTGTGGCAACCTCATATCCATTATTATAGCTCTTGCTTGATGCTGGGAACCTCGCGGCATTTCAGGAACTCCAAATTGTATTTATATCTATAGTATGTTGTTCACTTTACTTATTATTCCTTTCTACTTTGATCTGCCTCTCTTATGAGTGCCTTACTCCAGGTTCATTTATGTTGCATTTTCCACCACATGTTTCACACCTTTTGGTGGTTATCTAGTAAGAGACGGTTTCTGGGCTCAGTCACTCTGAATATTTTTCACTTAGTGTTCCTGTATTTATTTCCTTTTCTACTTCTTGGTCAGTGACCTACATTTTTATAACACATAATGGGTAATATACAGATTAATTAATTCATTCATTCATTCATTCACATTATGGGTACTGTACCTGACATATCTTGTACTGTTCACTCCCATAGGATATTTTTCACTTGCATGTTTTGTAGGTACTTTGGACCCTTTTTTCAGTTTTTCCTCTACGGTCACATTGTGGTCCTATACTATGAGTATCTATATACAGGTCTGGTGCTGAATCCTCACTGTAACTAGATTCCCTCTCAGTGAGTTGAGGCCCGTTTTTGGGCCTGGAATGGTGATGTGTGCCACAGGTACTAGTGGAGAAGTCAAACCATTGGTTCACAAAATGTTTGATACACACGGAATTGCTAGATGATCAGTAATTTAAGGCCAGATTTAATAAGGTTTTGCTTCATCCTTGTGCCCAGCGGGGGACATATGAACAACATAAAACCTAAGTGAGTCTTAACAAGCGACGTAAGGCCATCTTTCGTGGCCCTGTATGGCTTGATGAATGTGGAATAATGCAAGGCAGTGCAAATCACTCCCTTGCATTACTCTGCCCCAGGGAGGCATTACACGGGTAGAGCTTGGTGTTCCCATGGATCTACCCATGTATTTTGGTGCATTCCCAGATTTACCGTTAGTGAATGCATCAAAATCTTATGCCTCCCCAAGGGAAGTGAAATGAGGAGAAATATGTTTATTTCTAATAATTTTTCCTCTTTGTACATGTGCTACATTCTGCATCACACACAGAAATAGGAAAATGCCTCTGAGGGTTGTTTTTGTGCAGGAAGGTGTCCCTTTCTGGACAAAAACAATCCAGCTTCCAATGAAAGTGCCCTTGCACCATGATGGAAGGATGCCCGCATTAGTGCTAGGTAGACAAAAAGTGTGCCAGCACTGAGAAATGACAGAAATGCACTGTACAATCTTAAATATGGTCCATTCCTGCCCTTTCCTTTAACGCAGTGCAGAACAGCAAGGTGGCTTGCTGCATTACCTGAATCTTTGGTAAATATGGTCCTTAATGTCTAGCTTACTATGTATATGGGTCCAAAACGATTTAGGGCCAGATTTATCAAGGTTTTGCATCGCCCTTGTGCCACACAAGGGGGTGCAAGGTTGATGCAAAACCTCAAGGAGATTTATCACACCACGCAAGGCCATCTTGTGTGGCTTGATAAATCTAGAGTAAGGCAAGGCATTGCAAATCGCTGTCTTGCTTTACTCTGCCCCAGGGTAGTGATCCATGGATGCAGCGTGGGTGTTCCCACACATACACCCACGGATTTTGGTGCACTCTCATATTAACCATTAGCGGTAGACTTGTGAATGCATCAAAATGCTACACCTCTCCAAGTCAGGCATAACGATGAAAAATATCTTTACTTCACTCGTTTGTTTCCTCTTTCTACATGTGCTGCATTCTGTAGCACACATAAAGAGAGGATTGTTTTTATGCAGGAATGTGTCCCTTCCTGCATAAAACAGCCTGCTACAATGCAGGCACCCTCGCACCATGATGCAAGGGTTCCTGCATTGGTGCTTGTCAGCCAAAAGTGCACCAGCACTAGGAAAGGACAAGATTGCTCTGTATAATGTTAAGTACTGCCCATTCCTGTCCTTTCTCAAATAAGTTGAACTTTAATGCACTTGCAACTAGGCCTGGGTAGAGCTCATGGAGTTCTACTGTGTGGTATTCCGCAGAGTTGAGAAAAATACTCAGTGGAATTCTGCAGAGTTCTGCCTGGGGGACAGAGGGTTGCCTGCCCAACTCACCCTGGTGATGAATTTGCCAGATCTCAGAAGCGCTAAGCAGGGTCGGGCCTGTTTAGCGCTTCTGAGATCGTGCGCATTCAGACCAGGGTGTATACCGGCCCTTAGGCAGCAAAAGCTGCTATTTCAGACCTCTTGTGCAGACACAGCCCATTGGCCTGGAGCCAGCTGCTCTCAACTGACCTGCATCAAGGCAGTTCCCTGTTGCAAGTGGCCTGGTTCTCTGCCTCCCTCTGCCCCCTGCTCCCGGGCGGAGGACAGTGAAAGGAGGGAGGGCTGGATCCAGTGCTGGTGCCGGTGCCGCCCCTTGGCAGCAGCTTGCAGCAGCGCCACGCTCAGCCACGGCCACCGTCTTCTTTGCGCCGAGTGCACACTTCAGTCCAGTTATGGGACACATAGCACAAGCGCAGACTGTCTGCACCAACGCTGTACGGCCCATAACTTGGCTGCAGTGTGCATGTGGTGAGCTCCACTCTGATGCTAGGTGAGTTTTTGGCCGCACTCTGTGCTCCAAGCGGAGCACAGATTGCCAAAAACTCAGTTAACTCCCCCAGCAGAGTGGAGCTCACCGCCCACCCCTATTTGCACCGACGCTCTACCCTATTACATCAAGAATTTTTTTTAAACCTGAACCTTTCATGTAAAACAGGACAGGGAAAGAGATACCCATGTAGTGGCTGAATGGTACAATATGAAATCTGAAAACCCGGAATTTTCCCACTTTTCCTGTTTGACCAAATTGAGTCTAGGCAAATATTTGTTTCACTGTGATTTACTTTTCCTTATTGCAACTTAGAACAGTTTGAAATACGTTGTTTAACCTGGCACCTTTTTGGCATATGTCCCCTGTCTTTTTGCCTTCCGACCTCCTGTTTTTATGGTATATTGAACTCTGTTTTTGCTGGTTTGTCTCTGTGCACTTTACCACTGCTGATCAGTGCTAAAGTGCAAGTGCTCCCTATGTAAATTGTATTGGTGATTGGTTTATCCATGATTGGCATATTTGATTTACTAGTAAGTCCCTATGTAAAGTGCACTGTAGGTGCCTGGGGCCTGTAAATCAAATGCTACTAGTGGGCCTGCAGCACTGGCTGTGCCACCCACATTAGTAGCCCGGTAAACATGGCTCAGATCTGCCACTGCAGTGTCTGTGTGTGCGCTTTAAACTGCCACTTCGACTTGGCGAGTGTACCCACTTGCCAGGCCTGAGCCTTTCCTTTTTATACATATATGGCACCCCTAAGGTAGGCCCTAGGTTGCCCCTTGGTGTTAAAGGTGGGACATGTACTGATGTGTTTTAAATGTCCTGACAGTGAAATACTGTCAAATTCGGTTTTCACTGTTGCAAGGTCTATCTCTCTTGTAGGGTAAGATGGGGACTGCCTTTAAATATTATTAAAGTGCAGATTCCCTTTGAGAGCAGATGGAAATATGGAGTTTGGGGACTCTGAGCTCAAAATTTAAAAATACATCTTTTAGTGAAGTTGTTTTTTGGATTGCGAGTTTGAAAATGTCACTTTTAGAAAGTAGGCATTTTCTTGCTTAAACTATTCTGTGACTATGCCTGTTTGTGGATTCCCTGTCTGGGTCAGTTTGACAGTTGGGCTGTTTACACCTCTCTTCTAGACAGTGACACAAAGGGAGCTGGGGTGTAGCCTGCATATCCCGATGAGCCATCTGTGCAAGGAGGGGAGAGAGGAGTGGTCACTCACACCTAAAAGGACTGTGCCTGCCCTCACAAAATGCAGTCTCCAACCCCCTGGTGTGTGTCTGGGGCCTGGCCTGGACAAGGAAGGATCTTACAAACACTTGAGACTTTGCTTTGAAGTTTGCTTCAAAGGCAGAAAGGGGTATAAGTAGTGGACCCAAAACCCCAGACTTTTAGAATCTTTCTGGAATCAAGAGGAACATCTGCCAAGGAGAAGAGCTTAAGAGCTGGAGGAGGAGGAGGAGTGCTGTCCATTTGCTGTGTTGCTTTGCTTGATTGGCCTGCAGTTGCTGCTTCTGTCTTAAAAGAGAGCAAAGTGTGAACTTTGCAGTGAATCCTGCTTAAGAAAGTTCTCCAAGGGGTTGGAGTAGAGCTTGCCTCCTGTTGGAAGTCTCAGGGACACCAAAGACTTCAGTTTCCTCAACCTGCAGCACGGGGAACTGTGTGTTTTGTGCTGTTCAAGAGGAAAAACCACTGCAACACCACCAATGATGCCACTGGCCTGCACCGTGACCTGCCGACGCCTTCACCGGATGACTTCACCAAGCCACTGCTTGCACCGTGACCTGTAGGCCCTGTACTCCAGCATCGCCTGCTCACACTGCAGCCTGGGCATCCCTGACGATGCTGTTCCTGCTGACACCGGCGCCACTGCCTGCACCGTGGCCTGTGGACACCACTCGTGAGGTACACAAAGCACCGTCCGGCACCGCAACCCAGGTCCACCGACGCCAGCACTATTGATTCCAGTGTCGTCACCAGGCGTCCCTGCCTGCACCCTGACCCGTGGACACCGCACGGAGCCTGTCCTGAGCCGCACCGCCGACTTGGGCCTACCGACGACAGTGCTTCAGCAACGACGATGCTGCTACCTGCACTGTGACATGGTGACATCACATGTCGCACAGCCCCACTTCACACTGCAGCCCTGGTCTCACCGACGCCCCTGGTGCCGTCACCGAGCTGCAGCCTGCACCCTGACCTGTGGGCACCGCATGTCACATCGTCCCGCTTCTCAACGCAACCCTGACGCCATCCACGCCAGCGCTCCTGACTTCATCAGCCCGGAGTTCGATCTGCACTGTGTGTGACTTTAAGGGCCCGACGACCCCCGCACTGACTCCGGAACGTTCAGTGCGACTCCAGCGATGCTGCTCTCCGGATCTCATCACGAGAATCACGATGCCCTGCAATTTCAAGGTAATATTTGCGGGTCTTCCTGATATGGTAGCTGGCCTGCAATGCCGTGGCCGGCCTGAACTTTTGGTTTTGTTGATCACGACGCCGTGATAGCCCACGGTGGAGCTATCGACTTCAAGGAACTGTATTTTTAAGTTAATTCCTGCAAAATTCATATCTTTATTACTGTACTTTGGATTTTTCTCGTTTTTGTCTTGTTTTATATAGACAAATATAGGCTATTTTTCTAAAACTGGTGTGGTGTCCTTTTGTGATGTTTTCACTGTGTTACTGTGCAAATGCTTTACACATTGCTTCTGACATATGCCTGACTGCTCGTGCCAAGCTACCCACGGGGTGAGCAGGGGTTATCTGAGCGGGTAGCTCCATTATCCTGACTAGAGTGAGGGTCCCTACTTGGACAGGGTAAAAACCAACTGCCAATTAGATACCCCATTTCTAACATACATGAATTAAGGATGAGTGACATACAGGCGCCTCTTTTGTGTCTGATGTAAATAAATTATAATGTTGCTCCATGTAAGAATTTAGGCCACATAGAGTGTACACGTGACAAATGAGACGCCTTTTGATTCACTAATACCATTGTTCTAATGCGAGGGCATGAACATTTTTTTAATTCATGTTAAAAAAGTCCCTTTTAAAAAATATATAGATGCAGTGACATAATCTGATGTACTACGTTGAAAAGCTTCTGCATATTAAATAAATAAACGTTTTGGAATGTTGTAGAATCTTTATCATATTTGCGACGTATCGTTTATCTTCCTAATTCACTTGTTGGTTTAGGGAAGACAGACCTCCCCTCATTGTGGTCTCTAGCAAGTTTCTTGCGAGCAGACACCTCCTTTGGCCATAAACCCGCGTGATACATGCTGTACCGGACTTCTTAATAGCACTTTCTTTTTTGGAAGCATTGAAAGCGTGGCAGTGTTCTTTTCGGTTTTCATAAAAAGAAGGCCACCGTCACCTTCCCTCCTCCTCCCTCTCATGCACTCCTGACGGTCAATATTCCTCTGACAGGATGGTCCCTTGCAGCGTGGAAAATCGCAGCAACGCCCTCTGCTATTTCAATCCAACCACAAGGTTTGGCGGCAGAGTGTAGTGACGAAGATACATTTCCGGGCCCTGAAAGTGAGGTGAACTTTCTCTGTGTGAAAATATCCAAATATTACAGTAAACGTCATGTGGTATTCGCGCGTTAAGCCCACGCGCCCTGCCTTTGATTCCCTGAAACGAAATGGGAGGGATCAAAGAAGGTCGATGGACTGCTAGAAAAGTCGGTTAAAGTTCGGGGATTTGGCTAAAGACAAAGGAAATCCCGGGAAAACTGTGCCGGATCAATCAGCCGAGAAAGGCTAATGCATATTAACAAAACCCAGTGCTCAGTGGAGCCTTGGAAAGAAGCAGAGCAAAGGGGCTCGGAGTGTTTATGGGATTATTGTGCGGAGTTCCTCACTGTGTCTCCTCCGCACAAAGGGCTCGGGCTCCGTGGATGACACGGTTTCATTGTGCCCATACATGTGACACTTGACACAAACTCAGTCTGAATGGCTAAACATCTGCCCCCGCAACGCCAAAGCAAGCGGTTCAAAGGCAACGCGATTCTGGGCCCCGTGGAGCGAGATAAACACGTGGGGTGGAGGTGGGTAGAGAGGCGGGAGCTGTAGGGTCTGGACTGAGGGAGCTAGTATCATACTGCCGCACACTATTGTCTATTGTAGTGAAAGTGCTTTAAGCTTTGAATTGCACTTATATCGCGCCTACTACCACCGACTGGGCCTCTTTTGTCTTTTTATTAGGCGCAGGTGTGGGGCTCTGTTTACCAGGTGGCGTTCCACTGTAGAGTGCTGGCGAAAAGAAAGGTTTATCCATATTAGGTAAAAATCTATAGGTAAGGGGCTATCAAAACATATGCACACACCTAAACTGTGCTGCTGAATAATGCATCCACGACAATCTGTTGTGCACAATGCAAAACCCATGTTTTAGAAACTGGAGGGGGCCAGCCTAATGTTTCACCCCATTGGGCCTTTAAAATGGGTGCCTGTTGGTACAGTACTTCCCATAATTCTAGGGATTAACGACAAAACCATGCCAGCAGTATAGAATAACATTTATTATTAATAATATTATGATGTGGTAGATGTACCCTTTATCATACCTCATAATAATAGTGTAAACCACCACTGAGCTCTGTGACCCTGCATGGGAACAGTGACGAAAGCCATATTCTTTGGTTAGGTTACGAGGAATGTGCACTACTACAACACTGTTGTTTTAGGCTATCTTTCCGAATTGCACAGTGCAAGTGCCACACTAAAATTGTGTTTGACTTTACTGATACCATGCGATAAATCTACCCCGTACTGTACAATTAGAAGTTAAACCCCAGGCTTAAGGAATTATCAGGCAGGACCGATTTATTTCATTGTAAAACCATAAAAGTCCACAGGGTTTATTGCACCCATATACCATTTACTCTAAGCAGGGGATGAATGTATGGGGTATGAGAAGGGTGAGGGGAGCTTGGGACGGATGGCGTAAGTGTTTCTTGGCATGGGAAGTATGCAATGACAGAAATAAACTGCAGAAGGAGGCGTTACTACTGCAGTCAAAGCCTCATCTGATTTTGCAGTGCGGCATTACCGACCTGTGAAATCTGGTGTCGTTCTTACACACTGCAGAAAACAGGTTTAGAAAAAACCTATCTGCTTGGAATCAGGTGGAGCGGAACTCCATGAAGAAGTTCCTCTCCACCTGGCTCGTAATGAGCTCTTAAGTGGAATATATTAGCGTACGTTCATGCTCATTAATGGAGAATGCTTTTGACATCCATGCGTGTATTTTTCCTTGCTTACAGTGCATTCAGAAGAACACACACGAAACACACCGAAAGGCGAAACTATGCAGGAACACTCTGACAAACACACCAGTGGCGTAAGGAGAATCTTGGGAAATATTGTAGCAACTTTCCACATTCCTGTTGTCTCTTTTCTTTTAAACAATTGTGATGACGTCCTTTGTAGTTTATAATAAACCAGAACATGCGACTTTGGGTTACATTACACATCTCTACACAGAGCACAGCATCTGTATCTGAGGTACTTTATTTTTAATCAACGTCATCCAACCTAATTTTCTTTCAAATTACTTTCCCAAAAGCGCATTTCGTCTCGGCTGTAACCCCACGTGCTTCCCTGCTTTCGAGTTTCGAAAAGTGAGGCCGAAAACAAGAAATAGATTGATGAATTGTTAGTCTAATTAGAAGTCCTTGTTTGGGGTAATTTGTCACCTAATGATCTTCTTCCTTGTCATAAATCCCCATTTATTGCTCCTGTAATTCTTTGAAAGGGGTCATATTTGCAAGCAAATGGCGCCTTCATATGCTGATGGGAGCTGAACAATGGGAGTGAGGCCACTCGGAGCACTCCAGAGAGGATTGCAGACTAGACTGTAGGGGGTGCAGGGCCCCGATGGGCTTTGTTCTACGGCAGCAAGAGGCGAACTAAAACACCCGTTGGTGTGCAGGCGAGAGGAGACAAATAGGCCATGAATTGAGTGGATGGCAGACTCTCTGGGCCAGCCACCAACTAAACAAGTTGTTAAATAAGCTTTTTTTCATCATGAACCAACTCCATTTATGAATGTGTGTATGTATCCTTTGCGTATTATTGTAATTCACGTTTATCACGTTTTTGCACTACTTGTTACTAATTTTCTAATTTCCTAGCGGATTTTTTTTCATGTTTTTATTTTGGCTTTCCCTTTTGTCTTTCAGTGCGCAGTAATCACAATGTGTTAAGAATATTGATTTCTGGGCCAAGAACCAGTTTTCAGAAGCATAATCTTATCGGATACTGAGAATCAGAGTGAACTGGATTTGCCGAACACCATTCTAAGGCTGCTGTGCCTAATCTGTGAAATAAAGTGCCGATGCCCAGTTTTGCTCTCAGAAACATGCAGCCTGCGCTAACGAATGCCATTGTTGCTGAATACAAAGACAGCTTAGTCTTGATTACAGCTCATGCCTCTTTCTTCTAATACCAGACGCTCCTTGCCCCTTTTATTCACTCTTGCAGGTTCTTGTCCTTCCCTACTTTCTTTCATTGTCACTGTTTTTCATTCATTCTCTTTCTGTTCCTTCCCTCCTCTTTTGTTTTTATCTCTCTCAATCTCGGTCAAAGCTTGATGAGGAAGAGAAAGTGTTGGGCCCCAAAAAAAGAGTGTCAATAGGCCCTATCTGTAACCACGTGCCCAAATTAAGCACTGCTAAGGGAAGGCGCATGATGCTGTTGGCCGTAAACAGGCCAGTCTTCGTAAGTATCCAGTGGTTAGATGCAGACGGAAAACACACTTCATTGTTTAGTGCTGTAGAGAGCCATTGATTCTGTGCATTGCAATAGAAAAGGGACACTCAGACACTGCATCATGAACAGTCATTCATCATAATGTGAAGGACTTCCTCCTTCCCAAAGCAACCATGACAGAATATATACCTCACGAAATAGTTTATTAAAGTTATGTGCACGTAGTATATATTGGTTAACAAATGGTAGATCATTATGGTAAACATGCTGAATAGTTGTCAGTACATTCTAAAAACAATTTCCTCAACCACACTCAATGTTCTCTGCGACCCTACCCGGGACTAACCTGGTAAAATCTGAAACTTAGGCCTAAGAGCATCTGGGTGCCAAAACCATGAGAGAATATTTGCTTTGCTGAAATGGACAATTATGCACCTGATAATATAAACATGAATTCAGAGTAGACGTATTTTACACTGTGATGAGTGTAAGACAGGCCGCCCCTGTTGTTGAATGCATACCAACTGCATACTTCTTTTCTTTTTTTGCACATTGGACAATTGAACACTGAAGCAAAATAAATGCTAACCTTGGATGTGACATTAAAAAGGGAAAAAACATGTTTTATTACTTGAACAAGGAGAAGAGAATTAGTTTGGGGAAAGCCCACTATTACAATTTTCCTGATTATTTCTGCCACCATGATAGGTGTGACCAGCCAACGACTGTCATGGAGGTTTGTTTTCTTATAGCTCAACCTTGCCTTCTAAACCAGCCTTTCCCAGAGCATTTCTGATCGGTACTTTTCAACACAAATGGGCAGGGCTACTGGAATTATGCGGCAGGGCAGGGCCAAATTATTGCAGCAGTTTAGTAAATTGTGCAGCAAGGAAAGAAAAATTATGCAGCATAACGCAGCACATTTTGTGATAGTATAACTTCATCATTTTGTCATTTTAAAATGTATTTTATTTATTGGTTTGACATTTTACAGACTATAACAGCAAAAGTGAGCAACCTTCCCTCAGCCGAACCCTCTTCAACATCTACATGGCAACTCTCGCCAACATTGTCCGATCTCACAACCTCAACATCGTCTCCTAATGCCGCCGACACCCAGCTGATCCTGTCCCTCACCAAGGACCCCGCCACTTCCAAAACCAACCTTCACAAAGGAATGAAGGCAGTCTCCAAATGTATAGAGAACAGTCGCCTAAAACTGACCTTGGACAAGACAGAGGTCCTCATCCTCGGCCCCACCCCCTCCACCTGGGAAGACTCCTGGTGGCCGACCACACTGGGAGCCGCACTGATGCCCACCAACCATGCACGCAACCTGGGTTTCATCCTAGACTCATCGCTGTCCATGACCCAACAAGTCAACGCCATCTCATCCTCCTGCTTCAACACCCTCTGCATGCTCCGCACGATCTACAGGTGGATCCCCACCGAAACCAGAAGGACGGCCACCCAGGCCCTTGTCAGCAGCAGACTTGACTACGGCAATTCTCTCTATGCTGGAACCACGGCCAATCTCCAGAAAAGACTGCAACGCATACAGAACGCCTCTGCACGCCTCATCCTCGACATCCCCACCACAGCCATATCACAGCCCACCTGAGAGACCTACACTGGCTCCCCGTCAACAAGAGGATCACCTTCAAGCTCCTCACCCACACCCACAAAGCATTCCACAACGCCTGACCAGCATACCTCAATGAACGTCTGACTTTCTACACCGAACCAACAGCTGCACTCCACCAACCTTGCCCTCGCCACCATCCCACGCATCCACAGGACAACAACCAGTGGCAGATCATTCTCCTACCTCGCCACCAAGACCTGGAACACCCTCCCCATCCACTTACAGCAGACCAAGGACCTACTGACCTTCAGGAGACACCTCAAGACCTGGCTGTTTGAGCAGTTGCAGATCCCCCACCCCCTAGCACCTTGAGACCCTCGCGGATGAGTAGCGCACTCTACAAATGTACTGATTGATTGATCAGAACGGAATAATATGGTAATGCAATAAAAGATAGGTGTCATTGGTTGAACAGTGTGGATCGCTCAGAGACAGAGTTATGAAGCATAATATATTAATTACAGTAGGTGCATAGGGAGTACCAATATACAATTGTATCAAAAGGATGCTACAAAAAGAGCATATATCATCACTAAGGGTGTGCATGGTGCTCCACTCGCACTGGCGGAGCTAAAGGAGTTTTTGGAACATACCTTCCAAAAACTCCACTAGCCCCGCCAACTGAGCAGAACTCACCCAGTGCACGCTTCAGCCCAGTATGGCTCCGGAGCAGAGCAGAGGGAGGCAGCTGCTAAAACTCATCGCCATTGGACGACAAGGAGAGGAAGACCCAGGGAAGACCCAGGTTAGTCCTCGTCTCTTTTTATTGCTGTTTGTGCACACTGGTGCGCAAACAAGAACTGAAACGGTGCTGGCCTGAACTCAGGCCCGGGCCATAGGCAGCGAAAGAAAGCTGCCATTTCAGGTCTATTGTGCATCGGCCTACCCCATGTGCACTGCGCACAAGACAGGCTGGTGTACAAGAGGCTTGAAACAGCAGCTTTCACTGCCAAGACCCTCTCCTGAATGCGCCCGATCTCGGAAGCGCTAAGCAGGGTCGGCCTGGCTGACCAGGCCCAACCCTGCTTAGCGCTTCAGAGAGCGGGCACATTCAGGACTCTGCAGGTCATGGAACTCCGCCTCCACGGAATTCCACACAGTTTTTTTCAAGTCTTCAGAATTCCGTGTAGTCATACTCCGCAAACTCTGCCCAGGCCTAATCATCACAAGGATGTAGATTCAGCAAACACAGCCCTCCAGCAGGAAGAGTCAGTATATTACACCACCACTATTGGGGCTCTACTATCTAATCCGGGTTCAGTGGTAGCAGGTAAATGGCTCCCAAACGTCTTGTGGGTGTGCTGCAGGAGGCAGTGTTTCCATAGATATACCCCTGTCCATTCTTCACAGAGCATCATGTCTTTCATCCAGTCACTAAACTTCGGAGCGAGTCTACCTCCCCATCTCATCGCCACTATACATTTCCCCAAAAGCAAGGTAAGAGCAGTGAATTTTCAGTACATTTTTGGGATCTCTTTAACATACCCCAATAACACTACCATGGGGGTGAGTTGACATCCATGTTCAGACATGTTGTGTAATGCTGACAGGATATGAGCCCAAAATGTGGCTACAGCGGGGCATGTTCATGCTAGGTGTATAAAAGTCACCTCTGGTGCACCACATCGGATGCATTTAGTGTCAACATAAGGGTACTATCAGGCAAGGTCCACAGGGGAGCTAAACATTCTGTGCAGATATTTGTAATGAATTACTAACCTTACCATTGGAGAACACTTCATTAGTTTGTTGACAACAGAAATTCCATTGCACATCCGCTGTGTCCTGCCCTAGATTGCCCTCCCATGCCCGGCGTTTCTTATGGAGGTCTGGAACCCAGTAGACCATAGCCGCATTGTATGATATGAGTTTAGAGGGCTGTGGGTTAGTGAGGAGGATGGTCAGAAGTGACCATTCTGGGTGTTCTTTTTGAAATGTATAGAAAAAACATTTGGCTTTGTGGGCAAGTTTATCATAAGTGAGCACATCTCTCATACTGGCCGGGAAGTCCCCAACATATTCTTGATAGGTCTTAAATGTGTTGGCATTAAATAAGTCTCCTAATGTAAGAAGATGTCTCTTCCACAGTGACTGCAAAACCCCCTTGTCGTTGTCCAGCTGTAGTCCATGATAATGCGTAATGGGTATATGCTTGGAGTATATCAAAGAAACACTGCATAAGGTGGCTAGTCTGTTCTAGGCCCAGACTGTGCATCATACAGTGTGAATTTCTTGGGTTGGTCTAGGGAGTTGGATGAAAGGAACTGCCAAGAGAGGGCTTGGGCTCATGAAGCCCCTTTTGATGACCACATGGGGAGCATGTTTGCTGTTATGAAACCAGTGGTGTATTTATTGTATTTGCACTAAATAGTAGACCTCGTAGTTAGGGGCCGAAAAACCACCCTTCTGGTATGGAAGTTGTAAAGTATGCTAGATAATACGAGGCTGTCTGCCTGCTCATGCCAATCTGATCAGGAGGGAATGTAGTTGGGTAAAGAAGGCTTTGTTTAAAGGCGGTGGGATAGTCTGCAATGAGTAGAGCAATTTGGGAAGGATGACCATTTTCATTAAAGCCACTGTACCAGCCAGCGATAATGAAAGGGTTATCCATCTATCAATATGTGTTGGTAGTGTCTCCATATAAGTCCCATAGATTGCCCTTTTTATAGGTGGAATCTCTGTGTGATGGAGTATGCTCAGGTAACTGACCAGGTCCGTGTGCCACTGCAATTGAAATGGAGTGTCAGGTTTAGTGTTGACAGCTGTTAATGGGAACTTAGTTCAGTTCATCTGGAGTCCAGTCAAGACCAGCAGCCAAAATTGATTATCTCTTGTATATTAGGGTTTAACTTAACAGCTGGATCCCTAATCACCAGCATCACGTTGTCAGCATTCATGGATAGTAATGTGTAGTGGAACCCCATGTTTACCCCCGTTGATGATGAAATTCACGTAAGGCGCAAGCCATAGGTTCTACAGTAAGGGCAATTTAAAAGGGCTCGGAAAAGCTATCATTCAAACTCAATCTAGGCGAAGTAACCGTATAGAACAGCTGCACCCATTTCACAAATGATTTGCCCAGCCCCTTTCTGGTGAGTACAGAGAAAGTAGATATGGCCGCTCTACAGTATCAAATGCCTTACCGGCATCTAAAAATGTTGCAATTACCAACCATGCGGGGTCCAGCGGGTGGGTAAGGGCAAATAGGAAGTGAAGATTGTCTGCCTTGGAGTGGCCCAGTATGAAACCTGACTGATCTGGATGAATTAAGTTGGGCATCAAGGGCAACAAGCAGTTTGCCAATAGTTTGGCCAGTTTTTTACTATTGATGTTTACTAGAGAGAGGGGGTTGTATGAGCCACATTTATTATGGGCTTGTCTGGATTAAGGAACATGATTACGATAGATTCTCTCATAGACTGTGGGAGTATGCCCTCCTGGAATGCCTTGGGATATACATCAAGTAACATGCTGCTCAACAGCATATGTTTTATAGAATTCTACAGGGAGTTGGTCACTCCCAGGCGCTTTCCCATTCATAAATTGCAGAATAACCTTTTTAATCTCCTCGACCTTTAGGGGTTGACAAAGAGCCTCCAAGTGTGTCTGATCGACCTATGCCAACGCAACCAGCTGCACATATATTTCGATCTCTTCTAGAGTAGCCTGTGTACATGAAGTGTATAATCTTCGGTAGAAGGCAACACACCCCGATGTTATTTTCTCAAGGGTGTGTTGAACGTGCCCATCAGAAGTGTCAATTGTATGAATATAATTGGCAGACTGCTGGGGAATGAGTAGCATAGCAAGTGTGTGCCTTGACCTGTCTCCCTCACCGTATTTCCTGGCCTATGTGCATTTGCTTAGGGACTTCACTTTTATATCTGCCTCTTTCTGGAACTCCATTAGAAGTGTTTTCTTTTGGTCTAGTAGGTTTTGATCGTTGGTTTCATCATACCAGAACTCCAGGGTACGGAGTTCCTTTTCTAGTCTGGTGACTCTGCAGCTGATGAACTTTAGGATGCCATGTCCCTTAATGATGCATTCCCCCTGATAACAGCCTTGAAGGCCTCCCAGACAGTCACCACTGTAGTGATGGAGACTTTGTTTGAAGTGACATAGGAGAGAATTGCTGAGCAAATTTCTTCCCTAAATGCTGCTTCAAGTTGCATCTTGAGTTGGAGTCTCCAGAGCAGCCTTTGTATCCAAGTATTGGGCAAAATGAGCAGCAGTGCTACCGGGAGTGATCAGATAAAGTTCTAGGTAGGTTTTGCACAGCTCGAGTCCACCCCATCACATCCTGCGAGCCCACCCAAAAGTCGAGGCGCGAGGAGGTGTCATGCACCGAAGAGTGAAACATATATTCCTTGGTCGTGTTATGTAATTCGCGCCTGATGTCCAACATATCAAACTGTGCCATGATGGCTAATTATGCAGTCTAAGCCCTGATCAAGCTTCGCTCATGCCGGTTGCAGCAGTCTAGGTCTGTATCCAATACTAAGTTATGGTCTCCCCACCAGATGATGGTACCCGGATCAACTGTTAGGCACTGCTTGAAGACCATATAGAAAAAGTCAGGACAATCTACAATAGGACCTTACGTGTTGAGCAATGTGACCTGTGTGTGTCCAATAGGTCCTTGAATTATTAAATACCATCCATCTGGATCTGCTATTGTCCAGAGGTGGTGGAATGGCATCCTCTAGCGAATGATGATCACCACCATATAGCATAGGACGAATAGGAAGCAAAGTATTGGTAAGGGCCCCATGACCTGGGTAGAGTCGACCCTCTCCCTGGCATTAGATACATTTCTTGTAAAAGAATGACATCTACATTCTGGTAATCAAATAAGCAAGGACCTGGCAGCATTTGCAAGGGTTATTTAGACCCCCAATATTCCAAGTGATGAACGTCAATGCTAGTCCCTCATGGTTAGGTGTATCTCCCATCCAGAAGCATAAATGCTGCTAGTGTAAGACAGTGTGTCCGAGTGCTCAGCCAGTTGCCACATTGATTCATCCAGTTAAAAACAGAGCAAACATTCCCATTCCCCCCATCCGATCCTCCCACACGAGTACCCAATCTCCTAGTGAACCCCCAATATATTTTGAAAAGTCTATTCAACAAAAAGAACATAAACTGATATCATCATCAAGTAGCACGCGGCCAGAACACTGATAATGTAGAGACAACCAGTCAAATAGTTCTTACTTCAGATTACCTGAGAGGTAGATCTCAGTGGATATTATCTTTCTAGCACAACAAACAAGACAGTTCAGCCAATCATATTAGGTAAATTCTATAGTTTAAATCAAGGCTATGACCCAAGGCAGTAAGATCGTGGTGAAGTACTGTTCAGGTGACTAACAACTCTGACCTGAGGCTTCTTGGGTGCCATCTTTAAATCTGAAGACCAATTATTCAATTCTCATCCAAAGATGACGCGTCATCCACACATTCACACGGAGATGAGGCACCCTTCTGCAGAGGATACTTCTGTAGGAAGGTGAGGGCTGCTGAAGAATCCACAAAGATCTTTGGTTTGTCTTTCCATGTAAGTCGTAGTCTAGCTGGCTAAAGCAAGGCATGTGGAATGCGTAGCTCCTGAAGCTTCTTTTTGACAGGGTGAAATAATTTTTTATTTTTATTTTTTTTATTGAGCAGACACAGACCATGAGAGGTATACACAGAGAAAAAATATAGAAAAAAAAAAACAAACCACCCTAAACCTTATTACCATATAACCACACATCAATGCAGATGTACAATTCTAACATCTTATACTGTCATAGATATATCTTTTCCTTCAAATGTCAGACCCCAAATACCCTTGAACTTGTGATCTGCTCCTATTCTTTGCGCATACAACTTTTCCTTGAAGCGCACCACATGCTTTTTCCCCTCCAAGGCTCTAAATGTAGGAGAAATAGGTGACTTCCAGAATTAAAGCTTTTGCAGAATTAAAGATTTTGCTATCAATGATGCTATAAATAGCAGCTGTTGCATCCGAATTGTTAATTCATATTGACCCGTAAAACCAAACAGAGCGCCCAAAGCATCTGGGACAAGTGCACACCGTATCCTCACGCTGATCCATTGAAAAATTCTATCCCAAAATTCCATAAGATTAGGACAGGTAAAGCACATATGGAGCCAGCCGCCTGGAGTACCAGTGCATCGTGGACAAGAACCTGAAGAGATCGGGAATGCCTTTTTAATTTGGGCTGGAGTAGCCCAGCCCAAATTAAAAGACAGGGTGACATCTTTGATGGGCATCTTGCACAGATTATGTAAAGCCAGGGAAAAAAGTTAGATGCATTCCTTCATGCAGGACTTCCCATGCCTCCCTTGCCAGGTGGAGCACTTGATCTTTGTCTCTATAGTTAAGGAACCTCACAATAATAGGCCTAGGAGGAGCACCTGGGCACGGCCGAGGAGCTAAGCCCTGTATGCCCTCTCAACCACAAAAGTTTAGGAGAATTTCTCAGCACCAAAGGTTATGAGGAGCATATTCTTGATATAGTCTTCAGGTCACCCCATCTACGTATATTCTGGAATAACTAATATGCGTACACTGTTCCTCTGAGATCTGGCTTTGAAATCTTATTTTTAAGGTTTACTTTGCGCAATTCAAATTTAATCTCTTCAAGTGTTTTCCCTTCCTGCACATGTACATCCTCGTAGTCTGAGATGCACTGTTCAGCATCATTTAGGCGCATTAGATGATTATCTATTCTGTCTTTCATGTTGTCCATGCACCTGGTCAGGGAGTTTAACACGCAGTCAATGGCAGTAAGGCTGGGGCACAGTTCTAGGAGAATGGACTTTAGATCTTCAGCTGGGTAGGGAGTATCCCCTTCTCCGCCCCTCACAGGGTACGGCGGATTTAGCGGGTCTGTTAACCATGATTATTTTTTGGAATCAAATGTGAGAGGCTGTTGCCTAGTGTCAGTCTTGAGCATCTTGTCGTGGGTACAGCGCAGTTATGTGGCAAATCAATATGAGCAATGACTCCTCTGAATGGTGACAGGAGAAACTCAGTAGCGAGGCCCCCGCTTGTGAATGGGGCATTGCTGCACTGTGCACAGGTTAAAAATTGTATTGATGGATTGCAGAGAAGTATTAGTATCATGCCATGAATGACGGTGTCCCTGGGCGCAGTGGGTAGTCTGGAAGTAGTCAGGGCAGGCCTATATATAGGCAAGCATTTCGTCCCCCCTACTTACTGGGCATTGCGTGCTGGCATTGCCGTTGCACATCATTAGTACCAGTTTAATGCCAAAATATAACAATAAGCAACATAAAATTGACCAGTCAACCTTTGCTAAGGGCCTTTCACTGCGCTGCAACATGTGGCACTGTGTTTTTAGTAACTTTTAAACTGTTTGAGCTAGAAACATTTTTTGTGTTGAAATCTGAGGATTATGCAGCAGATGATGGATTATTTGGCAAATGTAGCAAATGTATAAATAAGTGAAAAAGCTGTGTGGCTTCACAATCATATAAATCCAGTGGCCCTGCAAACAGGTGGATGGTTAATCATCTGAGCCTGTGCTGTGATAGACATATGGTTGCTGAAAAGGTTGGTATGTATGTTAACATCATACGTTGGCATCAGGCATTCTAAAAAATTAGACAGATTGTGGATGCAGCTGATTTTGATATTCACTCTCCAACCTAAGCAACAGTAGGGAAAGTGCTGGACTTTAAAGGGGTCAGATTTACTGTTCCCGCTCCAGACCGAGCAACAGTAAGAAAAGTGTAGGACTTCGGAGGGGTCAGATTTACCATTTCCACTGCACATTTAGCAACATTGGTGAAAGCGCTGCACTGAGAAGGGGTTAGATTTACTATTCCCACTACAACCCCAAAATAGTAGAGAAAATGGTACCTGGTAGACTTGAAGACAGCACACTATTTCCAATCCAACCTGACCACCAGTAGAAAAGGTTTAGACCTCTAAAAAAATCACATTTGCTTTTCACAAACCTAAATATTAACAAAATAGGATTAAATTATATATATATGTATTAAAATAAAAAATATTACCACTAAACTATAACACACAAAGTACATTAAATACATCATGTATATATCTACAAACATATATATATATATATATATATATATATCTCTACATATTTATATCTATATATATCTACATATATATATATATATATATAGCAGGTCTGTGTGACTAAAAATGGATTGTCACATAAGAGCAATCAGGTTGGGCTATTCACAGCAAATCTGTCAATTTTACTTTGGATTCGCCTACATAGGTTTTGCATTTGGCTTCATTATTTCGTTTGGCTCCAGCAACCCACTTGGGGCAAAATTAAAAAATTGCAGGACCACCATAACCAGCATGCACTGCTCACTTGAGAGGCCCACTGGGGCGGACTGGTATTTAAAGAGACTAATCAGGTGCCTGCAATTAGACAAGCGGAAGCCATGCCGGTCTTTTCAACAAGAAAGAAATGCCTGGAACACTTCCAGCACTGGCTGCACCTACGAGGGTGAAACACTTCTATATTTTTCTCTGCTGAAGAAAGGATTGACCTAGAAACACGTGTCCAGAGATGATTTTATAACCAAAGGCCTGGAATAATGAAACAGCTTAAAGAAATTCACTGTGAGTTGCTGGCTTTGCTTTTTCTTCCCGTTTAATTTACCTGTTGGGAGTGCGCTTTCACATGAGGACAACTTCGTTTTTGATAACTAACCGGCCCGTCCAGTCGGGAAGGCAGCACCACTGCACATCGAAGCAGGTCTGTGTGACTAAAAATGGATTGTCACATAAGAGCAATCAGGTTGGGCTATTCACAGCAAATCTGTCAATTTTACTTTGGATTCGCCTACATAGGTTTTGCATTTGGCTTCATTATTTCGTTTGGCTCCAGCAACCCACTTGGGGCAAAATTAAAAAATTGCAGGACCACCATAACCAGCATGCACTGCTCACTTGAGAGGCCCACTGGGGCGGACTGGTATTTAAAGAGACTAATCAGGTGCCTGCAATTAGACAAGCGGAAGCCATGCCGGTCTTTTCAACAAGAAAGAAATGCCTGGAACACTTCCAGCACTGGCTGCACCTACGAGGGTGAAACACTTCTATATTTTTCTCTGCTGAAGAAAGGATTGACCTAGAAACACGTGTCCAGAGATGATTTTATAACCAAAGGCCTGGAATAATGAAACAGCTTAAAGAAATTCACTGTGAGTTGCTGGCTTTGCTTTTTCTTCCCGTTTAATTTACCTGTTGGGAGTGCGCTTTCACATGAGGACAACTTCGTTTTTGATAACTAACCGGCCCGTCCAGTCGGGAAGGCAGCACCACTGCACATCGAAGCAGGTCTGTGTGACTAAAAATGGATTGTCACATAAGAGCAATCAGGTTGGGCTATTCACAGCAAATCTGTCAATTTTACTTTGGATTCGCCTACATAGGTTTTGCATTTGGCTTCATTATTTCGTTTGGCTCCAGCAACCCACTTGGGGCAAAATTAAAAAATTGCAGGACCACCATAACCAGCATGCACTGCTCACTTGAGAGGCCCACTGGGGCGGACTGGTATTTAAAGAGACTAATCAGGTGCCTGCAATTAGACAAGCGGAAGCCATGCCGGTCTTTTCAACAAGAAAGAAATGCCTGGAACACTTCCAGCACTGGCTGCACCTATGAGGGTGAAACACTTCTATATTTTTCTCTGCTGAAGAAAGGATTGACCTAGAAACACGTGTCCAGAGATGATTTTATAACCAAAGGCCTGGAATAATGAAACAGCTTAAAGAAATTCACTGTGAGTTGCTGGCTTTGCTTTTTCTTCCCGTTTAATTTACCTGTTGGGAGTGCGCTTTCACATGAGGACAACTTCGTTTTTGATAACTAACCGGCCCGTCCAGTCGGGAAGGCAGCACCACTGCACATCGAAGCAGGTCTGTGTGACTAAAAATGGATTGTCACATAAGAGCAATCAGGTTGGGCTATTCACAGCAAATCTGTCAATTTTACTTTGGATTCGCCTACATAGGTTTTGCATTTGGCTTCATTATTTCGTTTGGCTCCAGCAACCCACTTGGGGCAAAATTAAAAAATTGCAGGACCACCATAACCAGCATGCACTGCTCACTTGAGAGGCCCACTGGGGCGGACTGGTATTTAAAGAGACTAATCAGGTGCCTGCAATTAGACAAGCGGAAGCCATGCCGGTCTTTTCAACAAGAAAGAAATGCCTGGAACACTTCCAGCACTGGCTGCACCTACGAGGGTGAAACACTTCTATATTTTTCTCTGCTGAAGAAAGGATTGACCTAGAAACACGTGTCCAGAGATGATTTTATAACCAAAGGCCTGGAATAATGAAACAGCTTAAAGAAATTCACTGTGAGTTGCTGGCTTTGCTTTTTCTTCCCGTTTAATTTACCTGTTGGGAGTGCGCTTTCACATGAGGACAACTTCGTTTTTGATTTATATATATATATATATGTATATATATATTTATACACTTAAAAAACCAAAGTTTACAGGGACGGTATAGTTAGGCTTCAATATTCAAATGCACAAAACCACGAGCCATAGAAATTCACCAGTTGTTAGAGTTACCTCAAGTAACTATAACTCATGCCCTAAGGTAACTATAACTTGAGCCCTCACCATGCACAGTTTTTTCATCAAAAATTTTGGTACAAATATTACATTGATATTATCAATGATTTATCAGAGATGTCATGAGTGCAGTAACTTGTGGGGTCATTAGCAGCGCATGTCGAGGGCTCAAGTTATAGTTACCTTAGGGCACGAGTTCTAGTTACTTGAGGTGACTCTAACTATAACCCCTTCTGTGCCGCGGAGGTACCATTGTTATTGGGAGACTTGGGGGAACACTGGATGGAAGGAAATTTGTGGCTACTCTCAGATTCCAGAACTTTCTGTCACCGAAATGTGAGCAAAATGTGTTTTTTTAGCCACATTTTGAGGTTTGCAAAGGATTCTGGGTAACAGAACCTGGTCAGAGCCCCACAAGTCACCCCATTTTGGATTCCCCTAGGTCTCTAGTTTTAAAAAATGCACAGGTTTGGTAGGTTTCCCTAGCTGCCGTCTGAGCTAGGGGCCAAAATCTACAGGTAGGCACTTTGCATAAAACACCTCTGTTTCTGTCAAAAAATTTGATGTGTCCACGTTGTGTTTTGGGCCATTTTCTTTCGTGGGCGCTAGGCCTAACCACACAAGTGAGGTACCATTTTTATTGGGAGACTTGGGGGAACGCTGGATGGAAGGAAATTTGTGGCTCCTCTCATATTCCAGAACTTTCTATCACCGAAATGTGAGGAAAATGTGTTTTTTTAGCCAAATTGTGAGGTTTGAAAAGGATTCTGGGTAACAGAACCTGGTCAGAGCCCCACAAGTCACCCCATCTTGGATTCCCCTAGGTCTTTAGTTTTAAAAAATGCACAGGTTTGGTAGGTTTCCCTAGGTGCTGGCTGAGCTAGAGGCCAAAATCTACAGGTAGGCACTTTGCAAAAAACACCTCTGTTTTCTGTAAAAAAATGGGATGTGTCCACGTTGTGTTTTGGGGCATTTCCTATCGCGGGCGCTAGGCCTACCCACACAAGTGAGGTATCATTTTTATCGGGAGACTTGGGGGAACATAGAATAGCAAAACAAATGTTATTGCCCCTTGTCTTTCTCTACATTTTTTCCTTCCAAATATAAGAGAGTGTGTAAAAAAGACGTCTATTTGAGAAATGCCCTGTAATTCACATGCTAGTATGGGCACCCCGGAATTCAGAGATGTGCAAATAACCACTGCTCCTTAACACCTTATCTTGTGCCCATTTTGGAAATACAAAGGTTTTCTTGATAGCTATTTTTTACTCTTTATATTTCAGCAAATGAATTGCTGTATACCCGGTATAGAATGAAAACCCACTGCAGGGTGCAGGTCATTTATTGGCTCTGGATACTTAGAGTTCTTGATGAACGTACAAGCCCTATATATCCCCGCAACTAGAAGACAGTATACTGCTTTCAAAAATCTGACATTGCAGGAAAAAGTTACAGAGTAACAGAGTAAAACGTAGCGAAAAAGTGCAGTTTGTTTACCTCAATTTCAATATGTTTTTTTTCAGTTGTTATTTTCTGTAGGAAACCCTTGTAGGATCTACACAAATGACCCCTTGCTGAATTCAGAATTTTGTCTACTTCCCAGAAATGTTTCGGTTCGTGGGATCCAGCATTGGTTTCATGCCCATCTCTGTCACTGACTAGAAGGAGGCTGAAAGCACAAAAAAATCGTAAAAATGGGGTATGTCCCAGTAAAATGCCAAAATTGTGTTGAAAAATTGTTTTTTCTGATTCAAGTCTGCCTGTTCCTGAAAGCTGGGAAGCTGGTGATTTTAGCCCCAGGGAGGTGGAGGTCCCGGAAGCACTGCGGGTCGCAGACCCCCCCCATATATGAGATTTAAAGCTCTGTGGAGGTGGTGGTTCCCAGGGTGTGGGGGGCACGAGCCTCCCTGCATATATGATAATCAAAACCCTGGGGAGGTGAGGGTGCCTGTGGCATGGAGGGGCCATGGGCCCCCCACATACATGACAATCAAAGCCCAGGGAGGTTGTGGTCCCTGGGGAGGCTGGGGGGGCAACCACACCCTTCATATTTATCATAAGCCCCAAGGAGGTTGCAGTCCCCAGGGCAGTTGTATGGGGCCAAGAGGTCAACCCGCAATTTTAAACAAGTGCTCCCGGGACTTGGCCCACCCGGGGCTTTATAATAAATTGCGGGACAGCGCTTTGATTTTTTTTATTTTTTAGCAGATCTGTGGATCCACCTCAACACCATCAGTAAAAATAAATAAAAAGCTTTTTAGCCCTGGCTAAACCACCATAGCTAAGAGGTCATGGTTTTCGTACCTTGCCCCCATTTTCTTTATTTTTTACTTTTTTCTGGGACTCGGCTTTCGCCAAGTCCCAAGATGGCTGACAACACTTTAACAGCTTCTGTTGTTGAAGTGTTAACAGCCAATCAGATCTCTGCACGAGATCGGGAGGGATAACGAATCCTTTGCATCCCTATATATACAAATTTGGATTTTCTTCAATTTCTCTAAAACTACTGAATGGAATTACACCAAAAAATGTTGCTTTCTGACCAGGGCCTGACTTTCTGCCACATTTGGTGCAATTCCGTCCAGTAATTTTGGCACTCTTGCTGTTCAAATTCCCTATGGAAAAATGAATGCGGAAAATGTGTTTTGGGACCCCACTTTTTCTCAGCCCCCCCAGACAGATCACCCCGAAACTTTCCAGACAGCAGCTGACATGACTGGTAAATTTTTTGGGAAAGTTTTGTGAAGATTCATCAAGCGGTGCTAAAGATATAGGCAAGTGAAAATGCTTTTTTTTATAGAAACTAGGTCATAACTATAGATACCTAGTGGCCACTAGGTAATATATGCATATATGTGTGTGTGCGTGTGTGTGTGTGTGTGTGTGTACGAATATAAAACTGTTAATGCAATTTGAAATCACATTACAAATTAATAATAAAGAGTAAAGAGGTCAATTAAAAATGAAGTATTATATAAACATAGACACAACATAAAAATAAAATGCAACTTATTTAAATATGCAAAAATTAGCAATTTAAAATATGAAATGTATAAAGTCACTATAAATGATATAAACACTTAGGGGGTCATTCTGACCCCGGCAGTCAGAGACCGCCGGGGCCAGGGTCGGCGGGAGCACCGCGACAGGCCGGCGGTGCCCCGCAGGGCATTCTGACCGCGGCGGTTCGGCCGCGGTCAGATGCGGAAAACCGCCGGTCTCCCGCCGGTTTTCCGCTGCCCTTGTGAATCCTCCATGGCGGCGGAGCGCGCTCCGCCGCCATGGGGATTCTGACACCCCCTACCGCCCCGCCAGGAACAGGATGGCGGTAGGGGGTGCCGCGGGGCCCCTGGGGGCCCCTGCAGTGCCCATGCCAATGGCATGGGCACTGCAGGGGCCCCCGTAAGAGGGCCCCACTTTGTATTTCAGTGTCTGCTATGCAGACACTGAAATACGCGACGGGTGCCACTGCACCCGTCGCACCTTCCCACTCCGCCGGCTCAATTCTGAGCCGGCGTCCTCGTGGGAAGGATGATTTGCCCTGGGCTGGCGGGCGGCCTTTTGGCGGTCGCCCGCCAGCCCAGGGCAAATCCCAAAATACCCTCAGCGGTCTTTCGACCGCGGAGCGGTATTTTGGTGGGGGAACTCTGGCGTGCGGCCTCCGCCGCCCGCCAGGGTGAGAATCACCCCCTTAATTTGCATAGTTATTAATCAGTTTTACCAATGAATATGTAATAAATACAATTTAAAATTAACACAAATATATTTCATACACTTCCAGCTTACATGTATACCAAATGTAAAACATTAACAAAAAATATAATTTACAAAACCAAAAACACAAAAATAAAATCTAACTAAAATAACAAATAACAGAAATATTTAAATATATACACAACAATTTAACAAACAATCAACTGCTGATAATATTTTCTTCATTATTTAAACAAATGATTACATATTTAATAAGAAAATGAACAAATTAAAAAGCAACTAATTTAAATATGAAAAGTACATACATATCTTTAAAATACTTCCCTCCCTACTTCCCTAGAATCACTACAAACCACCAAAAGAATCCAAAATAATATAAAAAAAATTAACAATTCTGATGTATATGAAAGTGTGAGATGAAAAACCAAAGAACCAATGCCACAGACATGTAGCCACAAAAGCTGCAAATGAGGCAGATTTGCTTCACATTGGCTCAGAAGGTCCCCAAAACTGGTGCAGTGACTAACCAGTAAAATCTCAGGGGCTCATTATGAGTTTCGTGGTTGGACTGGTCAATCAATAATCTTGCGGGGATGAGGCAGCCGTCAACCCGGCTACCACAACCCCATTGTATTACGATGTTCCCACTGGGCTAATGGGAGGGAACATCATATTATGACGTTCCCGCATGTCAGGCCGGCGGGAACAGTGCTACGGCATGGGAGCCAAGGCCAATATTATAGCACTACAGCACCCTTGGAATGTTCACTGTCTTCAAAGTATTCCTAGAATGCTGGGCAGTGGGGGCCCCTGCACTGCCCACAACATGGTCATGTGTTGTGCAGGGGCCCCACCTGTGGCCACTGGCACTGTGTTTCCGTCCAGCCTTTTTATGGCGGTGTCCCCACCATGAAAAGGCTGATGGAAGCTGGACTTGTGATCAGCATGGCAGCGCTGAACTCAGCGTCACCGTGGCTGACCACGACTTCAACTTGTGTCTGCCCGTCGGGAACCATGTTCCGGGCGGGGATGGTGGTCCCACTGCCAGGGTCATAATGTGGTGGTCGGACTGCCCAGAGTGCGGCAGTCCAACCGCTACTGCGGCATAATGAGGCCCTCAGGCTCTGCCCACATCAGGTATCATGTTTGCCCTAGTGCTGCAGATAAGTGGTTATGGCCTCCTTTTTGACATGAAACGGTTGATTGTAAGCATTTCAAAGGTACTTGGAACTGGAAACCATGGAGGCTCCCTGTTGAAGTTTCGGATTGGTGCCCAGTTTGCTAATCCTAAACTCCCATTGAAAAGTGCACTCCTTGCATGGGGATAAGCATAATTAGGGGCAGGCGGGCAGCACTGCAGTAGGCTGTTGAACCATTCACCTGGAACCAATCATATCTGAAGGGTGAGGGGAAGCGACAGTTGGAAGAAATAGTGAGCCGTAGATTTCTGCCTGAAGTCAGGATGATTGTGTCAGAATGATGGGAATGGTGGTTCCTGATTCACCAGTAGGAATACAAAAGCCCAAAGGTAGAGGTGCTTCAGCCTTTTTGTTCCAGCAGCACCCACATTTGTAGTGCATCGCTAGCCCACCACATCCCAAATGGCCAACACCGAAAATTCTTAGATACCACAATCTCAACCTGATAAGGTGTGACTTTTGTAACCACCAGGCACATAAAGGACTCCCAAAAGATCTGCATCTTAATGTTAGGCCAACAATGTTGAGCCAAGCAAAATCTCCCAAAAAGTTAAATTAAACTTGAGTATCAGTATTTTAGAGGACCTGATAAAAAATAATAATATTGTTAATACGTTACATGCTTGCATTAGATTCTCTTGTAACCAGACACTCTAAGAATGTGCCGATCTTCCCAAAAACACACAGGGCAGGGCACATGTTCAAATAGAAATTTGTAAGGCCTTTAGTCTGTGTCCTGGGTCAGTAAAGGTTATTGAGTAGTATCATTAGTGAGAACAGTTGTTTGTTACAACAGAGTAACCAATTTATTTTCTTTTTACACTTGAAATTCCCAAGTAGCTAAATGGAAGAGTCAATGTTTACTCCATAAGGTGGTAGAAATGACAGCAGAGACAGAAATAATACACACTATACTCAATGTCCAGTCAAACCTGTAACTTTTTGTTAAGTCAAGCGGCAGCAGGTCTGTGGTCAGATTGTGACTGTCTATACACGTTCCTTGAGGAGCACACCTCTGAATGTTTGAGGTCTCCTTAGAAGATCATGCTTGAGATCTCTTGCCTCCAACCCAGTTCCATAGATCATGTGTTAATTTTGCTGCTCCCTCCGGAGGTGCTTGTTCCCTGGAATGCCTCTATGGGGCAGACCATTGGATCATCTTCACAGTCTTGAATTAATTCAGACCTACGCCTCTTTCGTGTTTAATCTGGGGACTATCTCTTTTTCTTTCTGAAACGCTCGTACCTGGAAAGAACATTTGGTCACATTTTCCAGTTTTACTTCTAGGACCAAGATGACTCCCTCTGCAGTGTGCACTCTCCATAAGGAAGGAAGTGATATAGGTGGTCATGACAACCCTGGCGGTCGGTGTTAAAGTGGCGGTAAAACCGCCAACAGTCTGGCGGTAAAAAAAATTGAATTACAACCGTGGCGGAAACCTCCAACATAGACAGCCACTTTAACACTCCGACCGCCACGGTGGTATAAACAAACACCGCAGTGGTAACCGCCAACAGGCAGGCGGAACACAATGTACCGCCCGCAGTATCATGAGAGGCCAATCCGCCACCTTTTCCGGGGCGGATTCACCGCAAACAAAAACACGGCGGAAACAGGACTTCGAAGGGAAAACGCTCACCTCTACACACCTCACGAGAAACCAGGACGCCCTGGAGCCGGAACTTCAGATACTCCCAGACTTTATCTTCCTGCTCCTCTACGGTGGGTACTGCACCTACGACACAGGGGAGGGGGGAGGGAAAAAACAGTGACTCACACATGCCATACGCAACACCCCCACCCACGACAACACACACACCAATACATATTGATACATCACAGTTACACCCCCAAGCCCCCCTGGAAGAATGCAAGGACAAAAAGAAATGAGTGCAATGATTTTAATATATTAAAATAAAGTAATCAAAAATATTTACATATATACACATTTACACTATGAACAATTATATACAACAAGAACACAAGTCCAAGGCATTCCACCATCATAGTCCATGGACCACTGGGCCCAAAAGGCATGGGCGAGGCCCACACTCAATACCCGAACAAGATGGAGAGAACACTGCAGGGGCATCAGATAGAAATAAAACAGGCACCTCAGGGGGAAGGGAAGGGGGGGCACCTCAGCCGGATGAGTGCACAACGCCAGATCCACAAGGGGGCTTCATGCCCATTGATGTATCCTGGGGAGTGCAAAGCCACAGTCTCTCAAGTCGATAACAGTGGGTGGGTTGCCCACTGTTCAATCCTGGGGAGTGCAAAGCCACAGTCTCTCAAGTGGATAACAGTGTCCACTGGTTCTGGAGGGGGCTTTGTGCCCAGAGTGCTTCATCCTGCCAAGGACTGAGGTAGTGGATGCCTTTCTCCACTGGTTCTGGAGGGGGCTTGATGCCCAGAGTGCTTCATCCTGCCAAGGACTGAGGTAGTGGATCCTTTTCTCCACTGGTTCTGGAGGGCGTTGGTGCCCAGAGTGCTTCATCCTGCCAAGGACTGAGGTAGTGGATGTGAATCTCCACTGGTTCTGGAGGGGGCTTTGTGCCCAGAGTGCTTCATCCTGCCAAGGACTGAGGTAGTGGATGTGAATCTCCACTGGTTCTGGAGGGGGCTTGGTGCCCAGAGTGCTTCATCCTGCCAGTGGCGGCCTCAGTAGCATAGTAATCATTGGCGCTAACTGTCCTGCAGTGGTGCTGGCGGTCTTGTCCTGGGCAGCGGGCGGCTGCTGGCGTCCTCTCTTGGGCAGCGGGGCTGGTGCTGGCGGTCCTGTCTTGGGCAGCGGGGCTATTGCTGGCGGTCCTGTCTTGGGCAGCGGGGCTGCTTCTGGCGGTCCTGTCTTGGGCAGCCGGGCTGCTGGTGGTCCTCTCTTGGGTAACGGGGCTGCTGCTGGCGGTCCTGTCTTGGGCAGCATCTTGTATTGGGCGGCGGGGCTGCTGTTGGCGGTCCTGTCTTGGGCAGCGGGGCTGCTGCTGGCGGTCCTGTCTTGGGCAGCGGGGAGGCTGGCGGTCCTCTCTTGGGCAGCAGGGCTGCTGCTGGCGGTCCTCTCTTGGGCAGCGGGGCTGCTGTTGGCGGTCCTGACTTGGGCAGCGGGGCTGCTGCTGGCAGTCCTCTCTTGGGCAGCGGGGCTGCTGCTGGCGGTCCTGTCTTAGGCAGCGGGGCTGCTGGCGGTCTTGTCCGCCGTGCTGATCTTCCCAGACTTGCTGGTTTTAATGTGCCCCTTCCCCAGCTTGGATGGTGTCGCAGCTGTCTCCACACTCCCAACTGTACCCCTGGGAGCGGCTTTGGTGGCTGATTTCTTTCCCCTCCCCTGCCGGGCACTGGCCAACTTTTTATGCTTGACAGGTGGGAGACTGTTCGTACTCTGGCTCCTTGCCACACTGGCTGCCCTGCTGCCTGGTGCACTCCATAATCCGGTGACTACTGGCACCACTAGTCCCGCCGATGTTGTGGCTGAGGTGCTAGGTTGGGACCTGGAGAGTCAGGCCCTAGGAGACTGAAGGGGTGGGGGAGGTGAGGGAAAGAGGTCAAAGTTGGCCAGGAAAAGTTTCTTTGGAACACTGGGACGGGTAGCTGGAGGGGGTTTGGGAGTGGAGGAAGAGGTAGTGGTTGTAGGAGGTGTACGTTTGCTGACTTTGGGTGAAGGTGCATGCGCTGGAGGCTGTCGTGAGGTGAATGGCTGTTGGGTGGTTGTGTGGCTGCGTTTGTGTACCATGGGAAGTGGCCTCACAGACACACTGGGAGAGGACACAGGGTACGTGTGAATGGTAGTGGGGGTGGTGACTGCACGTCAGCGGGGTGTGTTAGTGGGTGTGCTGGTGATGGAAGTAGTGGCTGAGGATGTAGTGCATGCAGGTTTGAGACGAGACAGGGAGGGAGGAGGGAGACAAGGAGGAGGGGTACACAGTGGCAGCAGTGGATGTTGGTGTGTCTGCATGGGTCTGATGCTTGCGTGAGTGCCTGCAGGATGTGTGGTGCTTATGTTTGCCTGAGCTTCCCTTGTGTGTTGAGGTGTGTGCATGTTGGTCTGATGGTGTGCTTGGGATAGGCTGAGGTACAGGGGTGTGGGTCTGGGTGGAAGAAGTTGGAGGGGGAGGCTTGAGACAGGGACAATGGCTGCCATCAGTGCTGAGGCCAGAGTCTGAAGTGGTCGCTGAAGGGCTGCCTGACCAGAGTGAATGCCCTCCAGGTATGCATTGGTTTGTTGCAACTGCCTCTCTACACCCTGGATGGCATTCAAAATGGTAGACTGCCCAACAGTGAGGGACCTGAGGAGGTCAATGGCCTCCTCACTGAGGGCAGCAGGGGTGACTAGGGCAGGGCCTGAGGTGCCTGGGGCGAAGGTGATGCCCACCCTCCTGGGTGAGCGTGCACGGGGCAAAAGTCGAGGGGCTGCTGGGAGGGCGGGGCTGGTAGGGTGGGTGGCGGCTGTACCTGTAGATGCGTGGGGCACAGATGGGCACGCCACAGCAAGGGAGCTCCCATCAGAGGAGAAGTCTGTATCGCTGGTGTCAGCTCTTGTTCCTGCCGTGGAGCTCCCCTCGCCCTCCGTCCCACTGGTGAATTCAGACTCATGTGGGATGCAGCTCCCTCCTGCTCCGGTGCCACTGCTCCTCCGCCTGATGATGCTAATGCACACAAGAACAGGGAGACCACCAAAAGGGGGGGAAGACAGAAGAAAGACATGTTGAGTGAATGCAATACCGCTACTGTTGGCGGACACGACAGACACAGAAGCCCCCTGCACTACGCCGCGCACTTGGAGTCCACTATTCAATCCCAGGGACATGGGTTACAAGGCTATGGGCGATTTCTGCACACATTGATGTCACAGGAGCCTGACTAGGTGTAGTTGGCACTGTACACAGGTGGGGTGCCACAGGGCCTGCCTTAAGTAGGGTCCTTGGCTACTAAACTCGCCCTGGCCTAGGGGAACCCATAGCCCACCTCCTCCACCCAGACACCTCCAATGCGCGCTGAATCAGCAGAATGAGAGTGTACTCACCCCCTTGTTGCTGCTGTGATGCCCTCAAGCGCCCATCAAACTCTGGGTACACCACCACCAGGATCCTGAACATTAGGGGGGTCATGGTGCGACGGGCACCCCTCCCACGTCGGGTGGTCATCCCCAGCGGGGCCACCGCTGTCTTCTTGCTGCAGCGGCAAATGTCCTCCCATCTTTTCTAGCAGTGGGTGCTCTGTCTGTGGTAGAGCCCCAGGGTCTGGACTTCCTTGGCGATGGCACGCCAAATGTCCTTCTTCTGGTGGGCGCTGACCTACAGGAATAGTACAGGGGAAAAGGAGAAGATATTACCGTCCGCACTGTCGCAGTCATTGGCCCGCATCCCTACGCTTGCCATGACGCACATGCACTCACCGTCTTTTCATGCACGCCTCATTCTCACCCCCCCATCTTTCATCCGCCCCACTCCACACAGGCATTGCCCATTGTTGGACCTGGCTTTTTGACAGGGACATCCCCAAACTTTTTGCCTCCTTCCTCCTATTTTTTCTGACCTGTTGTTGTTGGCTTTTGACCTCTGGGCACTTTACCACTGCTAACCAGTGCTAAAGTGCATATGCTCTCTGGGTAAATTGTACTACTGATTGGTTTATCCATGATTGACTATTTAATTTACTTGTAAGTCCCTGGTAGAGTGCACTACATGTGCCTAGGGCAGGTAGATTAAATGCTACTAGTGGGCCTGCAGCACTGGTTGTGCCACCCACCTCAGTAGCCCCTTAACCCTGTCTCAGGCCTGCCATTGCAAGGCCTGTGTGTGCAGTTTCACTGCCACTTCGACTTGGCATTTAAAAGTACTTGCCAAGCCTAGAACTCCCCTTTTACTACATATAAGTCATCCCTAATGTGTGCCCTAGGTAACCCCTAGAGCAGGGTGCGGTGTAGGTAAAAGGCAGGACATGTACCTGTGTAGTTATATGTCCTGGTAGTGTGAAACTCCTAAATTCGTTTTTACACTACTGTGAGGCCTGCTCCTTTCATAGGCTAACATTGGGGCTGCCCTCATACACTGTTGAAGTGGCAGCTGCTGATCTGAAAGGAGCAGGAAGGTCATATTTAGAATGGCCAGAATGGTAGTACAAAATCCTGCTGACTGGTGAAGTCGGATTTAATATTACTATTCTAGAAATGCCACTTTTAGAAAGTGAGCATTTCTTTGCACTAAAATCTTGTTGTGCCCTTCAATCCACGTCTGGCTAGGTTTAGTTGACAGCTCCTTGTGCATTCACTCAGACACACCCCAAACACAGGGTACTCAGCCTCACTTGCATACATCTGCATTTTGAATGGGTCTTCCTGGGCTGGGAGGGTGGAGGGCCTGCCCTCACACAAAGGACTGCCACACCCCCTACTGGGACTCTGGCAGACAGGATTGAGCTGAAAGGGAACTTGGTGCATTTCTTAGAGACTCTTTGAAGTCACCCCGACTTCAAAGGCACAACTTAGTATAAAACAGGGCCTCTGCCCTACCTCATCAGACACTTGCTGGAGAAGAAACCTGAACCAGAAACTACATCCTGCCAAGAAGAACTGCCTGGCTGCTCAAAGGACTCACCTGTCTGCTTTCTACAAAGGACTGCTGTCTTGCTGTTGCCCTGCTGCCTTGCTGAACTCTTGTCTGGCTGTGAAAGTGCTCTCCAAGGGCTTGGATAGAGCTTGCCTCCTGTTCCTTGAAGTCTCAGGACCAAAAAGACTTCTTCCTTTCACTTGGACGCTCCGTGCGCCGAAAATTTCGACGCACAGCTTGTTTCGCGGCGAGAAAAACGCCGCACACCGACGCTGATCGACGCGACGCCCTCGGGACGATCAAGACTTCGACGCACAACCTCGCAAGGACAAAGCCGCCCGACTTTCCAGGAGAAATCGACGCGACGCCTACCGTGAGTGCGAAACTTTGACGCACGGCCTCGCAAGGACAACGCCGCCCGACTTCCAAGGAGAAATCGACGCGACGCCTGCCGTGAGACCAAAATTTCGACGCACGGCCTCGCAAGGACAACGCCGCCCGACTTCCAAGGAGAAATCGACGCGACGCCTACCGTGAGATCGAAACTTCGACGCGCAGCCCCGCAGAACGACGCGCAGCCGGAAAATAAGCAGGAGAATCCACGCACAGACCCGGGACATCTGGTAATCCCCGCGATCCACTAAAAGAGACTGTCTGCGCGCCGGAAAACGACGCCCGACTTCCCCGCGTGGAAAAGAACGACGCAAGTCTGTGTGTGCTGAGAGGAAATCGACGCACACACCCCTTTTTCCACGCATCTCTTCTCCTGTGGCCCTCTGAGGAGATTTCCCACCAGAAACCAGGTACTCTGTGCTTGAAAGACACTTTATTGCTTTTTAAAGACTTAAAGACACTTAATATCACTTTTCAGTGATATCTTTACAAATTCGTATTGCAACTTTGATCGTTTTGACCTACAATTACCCAGATAAATATTCTATATTTTTCTAAACACTGTGTGGTGTATTTTTGTGGTGTTATACTATGGTGTTGTATGATTTATTGCACAAATGCTTTACACATTGCCTTCTAAGTTAAGCCTGACTGCTCGTGCCAAGCTACCGGAGGGTGAGCACAGGCTGATTTTGGATTGTGTGTGACTTACCCTGACTAGAGTGAGGGTTCTTGTTTGGACAGAGGGCAACCTGACTGCCAACCAAAAACCCCATTTCTAACATTGGTGATCAGCGGTGAGGATAGGACTTGTGTTTGTGCAGTGACATACAGTAGCTAAGTATTTCACTACCTACCCACAGTTGAAGGTCAACTTGATTTTTCATCTTTTTTTTGGCTCTTGGTTCTCTGATGTCCTCCTGGATATACTATTGATATTTTGGACTTTGGATTTTGGTTTTTGCTGATAAGATCTTATCAAAATGGAATTGTGTACCTACTCATTCTTTGTTCGTACTGACCACCTCACTAAGGCTGACCTAAGGAAGCTTTGCAGACAATGGGGCCTTCCTGTAGCAAGGAGATCTACTAAAGCGGAGATGCTCCATCACTACATAGTCTGGGGGGAGGAAAGATGGGCAGAGAGAGAGGCAGCAAGAAACCAAATGACTAAGTCCCCCTCAGATGAGGAGGAGGACTACGCACATGAGGAGGAAGACTACTCAGATGAGGAGGAAGACTACTCAGAGTTGGACAGTGACCCAGAAATAGATGAATGGCTCCGAAGTCAAAGGCGACAGGAGCAACAATTAGAGGAGTATCTTGCAGAGGTTGAGGCAAAAAGACTCTTAGCCCTGGAAGAAGAAAAGATTGCAGCTCAAGAGCTGAGCTGTAAAGAGCTGAAACTGGAGGCCGGAAGGGCTGAGTCCAGTTCAGATGGTGGCAGCAAAAATCTTGCATCTAGTACTGCTGAAGAAGGGCACAAGCCCAGAGATGTGGTGCCCAACTTGAAGAAGGGAGTTGACACACCCCAGGCAGTTGAAGGGTATGAGGTAGTTCCCGTTATGCACAGGGTCCCTGAGAAGGATTGGGGAACTGGCACAGGGAGTCATATTCCTACTGGGGGGAGGGACACTTTACTGACTCTCGCAGAGAGTGACAGAGAAAAGGGTTCCCCCCTGGTGGACGTCCTGGATATAGAGTGTAGAGACATCCCAGAAGAGTTTGGGTTGAGTGTCAGGGACAGACAGATACTGTCTCACCAGTCTCAGGAGGGTGAAGTAGAGTGCTTTTCCAAGGTTGAGTTACTGGGTGGTTGGGTGAAGGGTACTGTGGTTAATACATGTGAAGGGCAGAGTGATGTAATTGCTGGAGAGCATATGTCTGGTCCTTATTTTCCAGAGCTACGCCAACACCAGGTGGAGTGTGAGTTCTCTGACCCCAGGGAACTTACAGTGGAGGCAGACTTTTGGGTGAGTACCAGAGAGTCTGAAGAGGCATTTGGGGGTGCTCCTGAAGGGAGTGGTCTAGGTGGTTCCCGACCAAGTGAGGTGGGAGAGGATTGTAGCGTCCCAGGTAGGTCTCAGAGCCTAACCTGTACCGTAGGGCCACCTTTTGAGGGAAGCCCCGCAGTGTCAGAAGAACTTGGGGGGATGACTGTAGACAGCATCCCAACAGTTCTGGTGTCTGGCAGTACCACTCCTAGTGAGGGGGTGCAGAAGTCCAGACATAGGGTTGAGAGGGGGTGGCAGACCCCAGTGGAGGATCTTGAAAGTCAGGGGTCAGCTCTGAGAGCAGAGCCCCCCAGGAATGACCCAGGTGAGACCGTTTCTGGTTTGGGGGAAACCCAGACTCTGCCGGATGGGCAGAGGTCGGGAGACCTGCGCCAACCAGACTCTTGTGTGGCCCTTGGGGACGGCGTGTCCCTTGTGGGGGGTGAGAGTGCCCCCCAGGAAGTCCTGGCATGCCAAGCAAAGATTCAACCTCAGGGTGGTGACTCTGGGTTGGATAACCAGGTTCAGAGGTTAAACTTTGACCTGGTGGGGGGTAGATGTGCCCCCCAGAAAGTCCTGGAATGCCAGACAATGGTTCAACCTCAGGGTGGTGACTCTGGGTTGGCTTACCAGGTGAAGAGGTCAAACTCTGACCGGGTGGGAGGTAGGTGTGCCTCCCAAGAAGTCCTGCTGTGCCAGGCAATTGTCCAACCTCAGGGTGTTGACTCTGGGTTGGATGGTCAGGTTCAGAGGTTAAACTCTGACCTGGTGGGGGGTAGGTGTGCCCCCCAGAAAGTCCTGGCGTGCCAGGCAGTTGTCCAACCTCAGGGTGTCGACTCTGGGTTGGATGGCCAGGTTCAGAGGTTAAACTCTGACCTGGTGGGAGGTAGGTGTGCCTCCCAGAAAGTCCTGGTATACCAGGCAATGGTTTAACCTCAGGGTGGTGACCCTGGGTTGGAGAACCAGGCTCAGAGGTTAAACTCTGACCTGGTGGGAGGTAGGTGTGCCTCCCTGAAAGTCCTGGCCTGCCAGGCAATGGTTCAACCTCAGGGTGGTGACTCTGGGTTGGATATCCAGGTTCAGAGGTTAACCTCTGACCTGGTGGGGGGTAGGTGTGCCCCCCAGAAAGCCCTGGTGTACCAGGCAGTTGTCCAACCTCAGGATGGTGACCCTAGGTTGGAGAACCAGGTTCAGAGGTTAAACTCTGACCTGGTGGAGGGTCAGTGTGCCCTCCAGGAAGTCCTGGCGTGCCAGGCGATTGTTCAACTTCAGGGTGGTGACTCTGAGTTGAATGGCCCAGTTCAGAGGTTAAACTCTGACCTGGTGGAGGGTCAGTGTGCTCTCCAGAAAGTCCTGGCGTGCCAGGCAATTGTTCAACCTCAGGGTGGTGACTCTGGGTTGGATACCCAGGTTCAGAGGTTAAACTCTGACCTGGTGGGAGGTAGGTGTGCCTCCCAAGAAGCCCTGCTGTGCCAGGCAATTGTCCAACCTCAGGGTGTTGACTCTGGATTGGATGACCAGGTTCAGAGGTTAAACTCTGACCTGGTGGGGGGTAGGTGTGCCCCCCAGAAAGTCCTGGCGTGCCAGGCAATTGCCCAACCTCAGGGTGGTGACCCTGGGTTGGGGAACCAGGCTCAGAGGTTAAACTCTGACCTGGTGGGAGGTAGGTGTGCCTCCCAGAAAGTCCTGGCGCGCCAGGCAATTGTTCAACTTCAGGGTGGTGACTCTGAGTTGAAAGGCCCAGTTCAGAGGTTAAACTCTGACCTGGTGGAGGGTCAGTGTGCCCTCCAGGAAGTCCTGGTGTGCCAGGCAATTGTTCAACTTCAGGGTGGTGACTCTGAGTTGAATGGTCAGGTGCAGAGGTTAAACTCTGACCTGGTGGAGGGTCAGTGTGCCCTCCAGGAAGTCCTGGCGTGCCAGGCAATTGTTCAACTTCAGGGTGGTGACTCTGAGTTGAATGGGCAGGTGCAGAGGTTAAACTCTGACCTGGTGGGGGGTAGGTGTGCCTCCCAGGAAGTCCTGGTTTGCCAGGCAGTGATCCAGTCTGAGGGTACAGACCCTGGGCTGGAAGACCAGGTCCAGGGTGTCCCCCCGGACCTGGAGGGAGGGGCTACTGATAACAGTGCCCCTACCATGTTGTCTTCTGAGGAGGCCACTCCTAGTTGGAGGGTGCTGGACCCCAGAAGGGAGGGCAGGGGGAGGGAAGCCTCACCCCGGGCCCTAGTCCAACCTGAAGGTACAGGCCCCAGGTTGGAGGGCCAGTTGCAGGTTAACAGCCCTGCACTGGTGGAGGAATGGTACAGGGTGACTTCTGTAAGCACCCTGACCATGTTGGACTCTGGGGGTACCGCTCCAGGAGGGAGGGTACAAAGCCCCAGAGGGGAGGACCAGGTTCAGGCTGTCATCCCTGACCTGGTGGAAGGGAGAGTGGTTAAAGGGTGCCCAGCACCTGGGGCTACCGCCCCCCACTCTCCACAGCCACAGTGGTTGGAGAGCTTTGAGAGGCCTGGGGCCTGGCTCTCATCCCTGGCAGCTGTCAGTAATCACTGTGGCTTGCTGTCCGGGTGGACAGAGTTATCCCTGGGGAGGGGACAAGTGTCACACCCCAGGGGTAGAGTGGGCAACACCACTGTGTTGGTCATGGTGGTACTATCCTGCTCCTGGGATACATCTGTGAGCAAAGTAAGGTTAGGTGCTGCACAGATGGGATCCGCAGGTAAGGAGAAAGGTTCCCCATGGGTTGGCTTAGTGGGCCCTGAGAGTATGGACAGAGTGATCCAATTGGAGTCAGGAAGGCGAAGAACTGGAGCATGCCCCTGCTGTTGTGGGCCTGGGTCCTTGTTCTGTCGCCTCAAACAGGGAAGTACATCAGGATAGTGATTGTTCTCCCCTGGCTTTAGGCTGGTAGGGGGTCATGTTGGACCTGGCTTTTTGACAGGGACATCCCCAAACTTTTTGCCTCCTTCCTCCTATTTTTTCTGACCTGTTGTTGTTGGCTTTTGACCTCTGGGCACTTTACCACTGCTAACCAGTGCTAAAGTGCATATGCTCTCTGGGTAAATTGTACTACTGATTGGTTTATCCATGATTGACTATTTAATTTACTTGTAAGTCCCTGGTAGAGTGCACTACATGTGCCTAGGGCAGGTAGATTAAATGCTACTAGTGGGCCTGCAGCACTGGTTGTGCCACCCACCTCAGTAGCCCCTTAACCCTGTCTCAGGCCTGCCATTGCAAGGCCTGTGTGTGCAGTTTCACTGCCACTTCGACTTGGCATTTAAAAGTACTTGCCAAGCCTAGAACTCCCCTTTTACTACATATAAGTCATCCCTAATGTGTGCCCTAGGTAACCCCTAGAGCAGGGTGCGGTGTAGGTAAAAGGCAGGACATGTACCTGTGTAGTTATATGTCCTGGTAGTGTGAAACTCCTAAATTCGTTTTTACACTACTGTGAGGCCTGCTCCTTTCATAGGCTAACATTGGGGCTGCCCTCATACACTGTTGAAGTGGCAGCTGCTGATCTGAAAGGAGCAGGAAGGTCATATTTAGTATGGCCAGAATGGTAGTACAAAATCCTGCTGACTGGTGAAGTCGGATTTAATATTACTATTCTAGAAATGCCACTTTTAGAAAGTGAGCATTTCTTTGCACTAAAATCTTGTTGTGCCCTTCAATCCACGTCTGGCTAGGTTTAGTTGACAGCTCCTTGTGCATTCACTCAGACACACCCCAAACACAGGGTACTCAGCCTCACTTGCATACATCTGCATTTTGAATGGGTCTTCCTGGGCTGGGAGGGTGGAGGGCCTGCCCTCACACAAAGGACTGCCACACCCCCTACTGGGACTCTGGCAGACAGGATTGAGCTGAAAGGGAACTTGGTGCATTTCTTAGAGACTCTTTGAAGTCACCCCCACTTCAAAGGCACAACTTAGTATAAAACAGGGCCTCTGCCCTACCTCATCAGACACTTGCTGGAGAAGAAACCTGAACCAGAAACTACATCCTGCCAAGAAGAACTGCCTGGCTGCTCAAAGGACTCACCTGTCTGCTTTCTACAAAGGACTGCTGTCTTGCTGTTGCCCTGCTGCCTTGCTGAACTCTTGTCTGGCTGTGAAAGTGCTCTCCAAGGGCTTGGATAGAGCTTGCCTTCTGTTCCTTGAAGTCTCAGGACCAAAAAGACTTCTTCCTTTCACTTGGACGCTCCGTGCGCCGAAAATTTCGACGCACAGCTTGTTTCGCGGCGAGAAAAACGCCGCACACCGACGCTGATCGACGCGACGCCCTCGGGACGATCAAGACTTCGACGCACAACCTCGCAAGGACAAAGCCGCCCGACTTTCCAGGAGAAATCGACGCGACGCCTGCCGTGAGACCAAAATTTCGACGCACGGCCTCGTAAGGACAACGCCGCCCGACTTCCAAGGAGAAATCGACGCGACGCCTACCGTGAGATCGAAACTTCGACGCGCAGCCCCGCAGAACGACGCGCAGCCGGAAAATAAGCAGGAGAATCCACGCACAGACCCGGGACATCTGGTAATCCCCGCGATCCACTAAAAGAGACTGTCTGCGCGCCGGAAAACGACGCCCGACTTCCCCGCGTGGAAAAGAACGACGCAAGTCTGTGTGTGCTGAGAGGAAATCGACGCACACACCCCTTTTTCCACGCATCTCTTCTCCTGTGGCCCTCTGAGGAGATTTCCCACCAGAAACCAGGTACTCTGTGCTTGAAAGACACTTTATTGCTTTTTAAAGACTTAAAGACACTTAATATCACTTTTCAGTGATATCTTTACAAATTCGTATTGCAACTTTGATCGTTTTGACCTACAATTACCCAGATAAATATTCTATATTTTTCTAAACACTGTGTGGTGTATTTTTGTGGTGTTATACTATGGTGTTGTATGATTTATTGCACAAATGCTTTACACATTGCCTTCTAAGTTAAGCCTGACTGCTCGTGCCAAGCTACCGGAGGGTGAGCACAGGCTGATTTTGGATTGTGTGTGACTTACCCTGACTAGAGTGAGGGTTCTTGTTTGGACAGAGGGCAACCTGACTGCCAACCAAAAACCCCATTTCTAACACCCATACAGCATGCTCACAGTGTACTTACCTGTTTGTCTGGAGAACCGTAGAGTAGCTTGTACTGGGGGAGGACCCCATCCACGAGTTTCTCCAACTCCTCCGTGCTGAAGGCAGGGGCCCTTTCCCCAGACACACGAGCCATTGTCTCTTCCAGACTGAGGTCACAGCAGCACTTGCAGTGTAGGTCCTCTCCTGTCGACGATCAGGTATCAAGTGATTGAACAGAGAGAAAATGGCGGTCACGTCCGCGGCGGTGCGTACCGTCACCGCCGGTGTACATCGTCATTGGCTCCTGGGACCCATAGGGTCCAATGTTAACCAATGCAGGATTGCGCCGCGGTCTTCGACCGTCTACCGCGACGGTGTACAACGCCAGTGCAGTTACCTCATATCCCCTTGTCCTACTTTACAGGTCAGGCAGCCGCCATTTCATTGGCCCACATGGCATTATTTTTGACTGCATCACACATATGAAGGCCTTGCCTAAACACTCATACAGGCTAATTTCGAATTGATAATATTTTCAGAGTAAGCTGTGTCTACGTACCTCAGAGTTGGTTGACTCTCTGCTCGCTGTTCTCCTCCATAGGCACCGTCCGCTGGGGCATGTGAGGAGATGGCGGCATCCTCCGGTGTACAGACCACTGGTGGACCTGTCGACAATGGAGGAGCGACATGTGATCATCACCTACAGGCTTGATCGAGCCATAATCCATGAACTGTGTGCCCTGTTGGAGCCAAACCTGATGTCAGCTATCCACCATCCCACAGGAATCCCCCCTCAAGTGCAGGTGCTGTCAGTACTCCATTTCCTAGCAAGTAGGTCTTTTCAAACTACAGTGGCCATAGCATCAGGGATGTCCCAGCCTATGTTTTCCAACGTGTTGTCCAGAGTGTTGTCTGCCCTGAGGAAACACATGCGGAGCTACATCATTTTCCCTCAGGTGGAGGATTTGCCTACAGTGAAAGGTGATTTCTATGTCTGGGACATATCCCCAACATCATAGGTGAAATTGATGGGACACATGTGGCCTTGGTACCCCCCGCAGGAGTGAACAGGTGTACAGAAACCGGAAGAGTTACCATTCCATGAATGTGCAGATGGTGTGTTTGGCAGACCAGTACATCGCCCATGTTAATGCCAAATTCCCTGGCTCAGTGCATGACGCTTACATCCTGCGGAATAGCAGCATTCCTTATGTGATGGGGCAACTTCAGAGGCACCGAGTGTGGCTATTAGGTGAGCACATGGAGCCAATACAGTGGGAATAGTTGTCTGGGTCTGTGGATGTCCCTATGAGTTTGTGTGTGTCTAACAGTTGTCCCTCGCCATTTGCAGGTGACTCTGGTTACCCCAACCTGTCATGGCTACTGACCCCAGTGAGGAATCCCAGGACAAGGGCAGAGGAACGCTACAATGAGGCCCATGGGTGGACTAGGAGGATTATAGAGCGGACCTTCGGCCTCCTGAAGGCCAGGTTCCGGTGCCTCCATATGACAGGTGGTTCCCTATTCTACTCACCAAAGAAGGTATGCCAGATCATCGTGGCCTGCTGTATGCTTCACAACTTGGCTTTGCGATGACAGGTGTCATTTTCACCCAGTGTATGGTCACTGAGTTGTCACTTTCCCTTACGATTTCACAGATGTGGGTCCCACTGTGTGACATCTGCTTTGTTTCCTCATGGGCTATAGCTGTGTGACATAGGTATGTTGACATTACATTTGAATGAGCATTTTGCCACTGTAATTGCTAATACACATTTTTGAAATCACAGACAGACTCCTGATTGTTTTGTGCTTTAAGGGTGTTTAGTTAAGTGCTCAATATTGGAGGGGGTTGTAAAATGGTGAGGGGTGATTGTCCAAAGGGGCATAGGAAGTGGAGCTGGGGCAGTTTAAGAATCGACAGGGTGACAAGGTGGGACAAAAGGATGACAATCAGGGTGGTCTCATTTCTTGGCAGGGGTCTTGGCATTGTTCTCTGTGTTTGTCCTGGATCTCATGGTCCATTTGCAGGGTGGTTCTCCCTCTGCAGGGGGTGGGGTGCTGGTGTGGTGGTCCTATGGCGGTGCCTCCTGTCCACTAGCTCCGGCGGAGGTGGTGGGCAGTTCATCGTCCAGGCAAGTGTCAGGGGCCCCTTGTTGTGCCACAGTGTCCCTCCTGGTGTTGACGAGTTCCTTCAGCACCCCTACAATGGTGCCCAGGGTGGAATTGATGGATTTGAGTTCCTTCCTGAAGCCCAAATACTGTTCCTCCTGCAGCCGCTGGGTCACCTGAAACTTGGCCAGTACCGTTGCCATTGTCTCATGGGAATGGTGGTAGGCTCCCATGATGTTGGAGAGGGCCTCGTGGAGAGTGGGTTCCCTGGGCCTGTCCTCCCCCTGTCGCACAGCAGCCCTCCCAGTTCCCCTGTGTTCCTGTGCCTCCGTCCCCTGAACCGTGTGCCCACTGCCCTCAGGTCCCTGGTGTTGTTGGGGTGGTGGGTTAGCCTGGGTTCCCTGTAGTGGTGGATACACTGCTGCTTGACGTGTCCTGGGGATAGAGATATGGGCCCGCTCGGTGGGTGCTGTGCTGGTGTTTCCGGAGGGGGGAAGGTTTGTAGTGGCTTGTGCCAGTGTGAGGGGAACCGACTGTCCTGAGGTCCCAGATGGGTCGGGCTGGTCATCTAGATCCAGTTGGACAGAGCTGCTGTCATCACTGTGGGCCTCCTCTGTGGGTGGAGTGGACATATCTGGACCCTCCTTTCCGGTGACGTTGGGTAGGGGTCCTGCAGGGGTGTAAAAGCATGATTATTGCATCTGTGTGTGCCATGGTGTGCAATGGGTGGATGACCATGTACCCCAGTGCTTGCATTCCTGTGTAGGACCTTGTGTGATAATGGTTTAGGGGGGTGTATGGGTATGTGCAGTGGCCATGCTTTGGTGATGGGTGTCCATGCTTTGGTGTTGCATGCAGGGCTTGGGTTTGGGATATGTGGTTTGTGATATTGGGACATGTGTGAGAAGTTGGAGTGATGGGGGTGAGGGTTAGGGTGGGGGTATGTGATGGCATGCAGGTAGGGTGGGGAATAAGGTAGTAAAGATTTGTCTTACCAGAGTCCATTCCTCCAGCTACTCCTGCGAGGCCCTCAGGATGCAGTATAGCCAAGACCTGCTCCTCCCATGTTGTTAGTTATGGGGGAGGAGGTGGGGGTCCGCCGCCAGTCCTCTGTACCGCGATGTGGTGTCTTGAGACCACGGAACGCACCTTGCCCCGTAGGTCGTTCCACCGCTTCCTGATGTCATCCCTAGTTCTTGGGTGCTGTCCCACTGCATTGACCCTGCCCACGATTCTTCGCCATAGCTCCATTTTCCTAGCAATCGAGGTGTGCTGCACCTGTGATCCGAATAGCTGTGGCTCTACCCGGATGATTTCCTCCACCATGACTCTGAGCTCCTCCTCAGAGAACCTGGGGTGTCTTTGCGGTGCCATGGGGTGGTGTGGGTGATGTGTGGGGTGGTGTGTGTTGTGATGTGTGGGGTGATATTTAGAGGTGTTTTGTGTGAGGTGCGTGGATGTTATGTGAGTAATGGTTTTAAGTGCCTGTGGATGTAGATGGTGGTGTCTCTCTCTGTGCTTCTTTCTCAATTGTTGTCGTAGGGCTTTGTGGGTGATGTGGGTGTGTGTTTTATATTGTATTGGATGTGTGGGAGTGGTGTGTGTATGTGTATCAGGTGTGTGTATTTCGAATTGTCCATTGTGGCTGTGTTTTGTAATTTTGTGTTTTTTGAGCGCAGCGGTGTGTACCGCCAATGGAATACCGCAGTTGAAAGACCGCCGCGTGGATTCGTGGGTCATGATAGTGTGGGCGTATTCCTGTTGGCGTGACGGTGGAGGTTTTGTTATCAGCAGTTTATCACTGACCTTTGGTGTGGTGGACTTGTGTGGGTGTCTAGATTTTGGTGGATTCCGGGCTTTGGGTCATAATGACCGTGGCGGTGTGTTGGCGGTCTTCTGCACGGCGGTAAGCGGCTTTTACCGCCAATGTTGTGATGACCCCCATAGTATGTTATCCCCAACCCAACATTGCTTTGTTAGTAAGGGCACTGGTTATGAGTTTCCCAGTCCATCATGGCAGGCCACTTTCTTATGTGACTTCCTGATTTTTTCCCACTTACTTCTTGTTTCCCTTTATATAAGGTGCTGGAATATTCAGGAGCAAGTATCACAAAAGCTTCAGTAACTATTTGCCAGCGGGTACTTTTCTCCTAGGTGCTGATTTTTGTACCTGTGTTTTTTTCTTCAGAGAACTCTTCATAGAATCAAGCCTCCACCCACTCCAATTTAGGTTTTTGTGAATACCAAATTCCTCTAGAGATATCTCCTTCTGATTTCTGATTGGACTTTTTTCATGCTGCTTGGCTTTTGTCTCCAATTAGTGACGCTTCAAGCATACAAATTTTTGTTTTAATGTGACAACCCTAAGTGTTAAGCAAAGTAGTAGCTCAGGAAGGAGTCTTCCCTACTTCTTCGTTGATAGATAAGGGTGTCACCGTTGTGCCCAGCCATTGACAGACTAAAATGCTAATGTTTTCTAGGTGTCAATACAGACATAGATCCTGTGCAGGACTTTGCAACACTCCTACTACAATGAACTCAAGTACTGCAACAGATGAGAAGAGAGATTGAAGTACTAAAACAGACTCTTGCTGTACTCTTGCTCTTTAAGATTGTCCTGTAGTTAGATCAAGTACTCCTTGATTACCTTTAGAGCTAATGAAACTAAAGGGATTTTAGGATTCTCTTTTGGTCCACTTTGCCTTTCACCTGGCTCATATTGTTTCTGAGTGCTTCAAAGTAAAACACCTTATTGAAGTCTCTCTATCATCTATCACTGGGCCACTCCATTAGATGCAGAGTGAAATTCATGCCTTGAAAATTATGTAAATTATGTAACATTCCAAAATAATTTAGGAAGAAGGGAGGGAGATGTGCCGGGTATAACAAGTGAAACCTACATTGAGGAAATTGAAGGGAAAGCAGAACCTGGTGATGTAGAGGCACCAAGTGATTTCCATATAACTTATTTAAATTCACATATATGCATTACAACAACTGGTAGGCCTACGTAGCAAAACGAAAAGTGAAGATCATGTTTGCATGCTTTTCAAATATTGTTTAAAAATATCTAATTACAAAAGAAATATAATATGTTGTGTCAAATACCCTGATTATGAATTGCAGTATTTCAACCCAAGTGTGAAAATGTCTTCAATCCTCATAGATATGTTTTATGACCAAGATTTCTCACTCAAGAACAAAATATTTATGTTTACAAGTAGGTCCAATAACATCAAGCCAGTCTACCTCAGGAATTGTGACCACTATACAAACTTACTCTGAAACAAGTACAACTGCAACAGTCTCTACTACTCAGACTCTTTTGTCACCACACATTTCTCAAAGTGTGCTATATATGCCCATGGCTGAGGGGGAGACGAGGAACAAGGTGACAGTCTGAGACATTCACAAGCAGGGGTAGGGTAGAGTTGAGCTATAAGCAGAGGAAGGCACACAATGGGGTCATTTTAAGTTTGGCAGACAGACAACTCAGTCCGCCAAACTCCCGACAGGGTGGCCGCTGCTACGGTGCGACCTCCCCGTCAGGGTTATTAAGGGTTTCCTGCGAAGTCAGCAGGCAAAAACCTAAGTTTCCGCTTGCTGGCCTAGCGGGAAACAGCCTTCAGCATTGTTTGCTGCTTGTAATCGAGTCGGTGGCAATGCTGTCACAAGTAGGGTGCTCCAGCGCCCTCGCAATGTTCACTGTCTGTGCAGCAGACAGTGAACTTTGGCAGTCATTACAACATTGGTGGTAAAAAGCCGCTTACCGCCGTGCAGAAGACCGCCAACACACCGCCACGGCTGTGGAATTCCACCACAGCTATTATGACCCACATCTCGGAACCCGCTAAAATTCAGACACCCACACAAGTCCGCCACACCAAAGGTCAGTGATAAACTGGCTAAAATAAAACCTCCAACGTCACGCCAACAGAAATACGCCCACACTATCACGACATGCGAATCCATGTGGTGGTCTTTCAACCGCGGTATTCCATTGCCGGTACACACTGCCGCGCTCAAAATACACACACTCTTACAAAACACAGCCACATTGGACAATTCAAAATACACACACCTGATACACATACACACACCACTCCCACACACCCAATACAATATAAAACACACACCCACATCACACATAAAACCCCTACTACCAAAAATTGAGAACGAAGCACGGAGAGAGACACCACCAGCAAGTACAACAGCATCCACAGGCACATAACACCATCACCCACACAACTTCCATGCACCTCACACAACACACCACTAAATATCACCACACTTATCACCACACACACCACCCCACACATCACCCACACCACCCCATGGCACGGCAAAGATGGCCCAGGTTCTCATGGGAGGAGCTCAGGGTCATGGTGGAGGAAATCGTCCGGGTAGAGCCACAGCTATTTGGATCACAGGTGCAGCACACCTCAATTGCACAGAAGATGGAGCTATGGCGAGGAATAGTGGACAGGTTCAACGCAGTGGGACAACACCCAAGAAAGGTGCGTTCCGTGGTCTCAAGACACCACCATGTGGTTCAGCGGGCTGGCGGCGGGCTGGCGGCGGACACCCACCATCTCCCCCACAACTAACAACATGGGAGGAGCAGGTTTTGGCGATTCTGCATCCTGATGGCCTCGCAGGAGTTGGTGGAGGAATGGACTCTGGTAAGTCAAATCTTAACTATTACATCCCCCACCCTACCTGCATGCTATCACATACCCCCACCCTCGCCCTCACCCCTATCACTCCAACTCCTCACAAATGTACCAATCTCACAAACCACACATCCCAACACCAAGCCCTGCATGCAACAACAAAGCATGGACACCCATCACTAAAGCATGCCCACTGCACATTCCCATACAACCCCCTAAACCATCATCACACAAGCTCCCACATAGGAATGCCAGCACTGGGGTACACGGTCACCCACCCATTGCACACCATGCCACACACAGATGCAATAATCATGCCTTTCCACCCCTGCAGGACCACTACCCAACGTCACCAGACAGGAGGGTCCAGACATGTCCACTCCACCCACAGAAAAGGCCCACAGTGATGACAGCACCTCTGTCCAACTGGATCTAGATGACCAGCCCGGACCATCGGGGGCCTCAGGACAGTCGGTTCCCCTCACACAGGCACAGGCCACCACAGACCTTCCCCCCTCTGGAAACACCAGCACATCACCCACCCAGCGGGCCCATACCTCCGTCACCAGGACACCTCAATCAGCTGTGTGTCCACCACTAAAAGGAACCCAGGATAACCCACCACCCCAACAACAACAGGGACCTGGGGGCAGTGGCAGTGGGCACACGGTCCAGGGGACGGAGGCCCAGGAACACAGGGGAACTGGGAGGGCTGCCGTGCGACAGGGGGCGGACAGGCCAAGGGAACCCACTCTCCACGAGGCCCTCTCCTCCATCATGGGAGCATACCACCACTCCCAGGAGACGATGGCAACAGTACTGGCCAAGTTTCAGGAGACCCAGCGCATGCAGGAGGAACAGTATATGGGCTTCAGAGAGGAACTCAGAACCATCAGCTCCACCCTGGGCACCAATGTAGGGATGCTGAAGGAACTACTTAACACCAGGAGGCACACTGTGGCACTCCAAGGGGCCCCTGACACTAGCATGGACGATGAACAGCCCACCACCTCCGCCGGCGCTCGTGGACAGGACGCCCCGCCACAGGACCACCACACCAGCACCCCACCCCCTGCTGAGGGAGAACCACCCCGCAAACGGTCCCTGAGATCCAGGAACAAGACAGAGCATGATGCCAAGACCCCCGCCAAGAAATTAGACCACCCTGATTGTCATCCCACTGTCCCACTTTGTCACCCTGTCCATAATTAAACTGCCCCAGCTCCACTTCCTATGCCCATATGGGCAATGCACCTGTGAGACTAATAGACTGGACTCTGCCATGGACACTCCTCCGCCATCACCCCTCACCATTTAACTTCCCCCTCCAATATTTTGCATTTAAATAAACACACATAAAGCACAAAATGATCTGGAGTCTGTCTGTGATTTCGAAATAGTGTATTTGCAATTACAGTGACAAAATGTTCTTGAAATGGTAATGTCAACATACCTATGTCACACAGCTATAGTCCATGAGGAATCTAAGCAGCTGACACACGTTGGGACCCACATCTGTGAAACCGTAAGGGAAAGTGACAACTGAGTGACTATACAATGGGTGAAAATGACAGACAATAGAGAGGTAGTAGTTGAAAAGTACATGTAGTAGGCAGGAATGTATTCTCACCTGTCTTTCACTGGAAATATTGCTGGATCACTGAGTCCCTGTTCTGCATGTCTTCTTCCTCTGCTTCATCCGCATCACTGTCCACAGGCTCCACAGCTGCCACAACACCGCCATCTGGACCATCCTCCTGCAGAAAAGGCACCTGTCGTCGCAAAGCCAAGTTGTGAAGCACACAGCAGGCCACGATGATCTGCCACACCTTCTTTGGTGAGTAGAATAGGGATCCACCTGTCATATGCAGGCACCTGAACTTGGCCTTCAGGAGGCCGAACGTCCGCTCGATCACCCTCCTAGTTCGCCCATGGGCCTCATTTTAGCGTTCCTCTGCCCTGGGATTCCTAACTGGGGTCAGTAGCCATGACAGGTTGGGGTACCCAGAGTCACCTGCAAATGGCGAGGGACAACTGTTTGACACAAACTAACCTGTAGGGATAACCCCAGACACCCATTCCCACTGTCTTGCTTCCAGGGGCTCACCTAATAGCCGCACACGGTGCCTCTGGAGTTGACCCATCACATAAGGCATGCTGCTATTCCGCAGGATGTAGGCGTCTTGCACTGAGCCAGGGAACATGGCCTTCACATGGGAGATGTACTGGTCTGCCAAACATAGCATCTGTACATTCATGGAATGATAACTCTTCCAGTTTCTGTACACCTGTTCACTCCTGTGGGGGGGGGACCAAAGCCACATGGGTCCCATCAATGGCACCTATGATGTCGGGGATATGTCCAAGGGCATAGAAGTCACCTTTCACTGTAGGCAAATCCTCCACCTGAGGGAAAACAATGTAGCTCCGTATGTGTTTCAGCAGGGCAGACAACACTCTGGACAATACGTTGGAAAACATAGGCTGGGACATCCCTGATGCCATGGCCACAGTTGTTTGAAAAGACCCACTTGCAAGGAAATGGAGGACTGATAGCACCTGCACTTGAGGGGGGATTCCTGTGGGATGGCGGATTGCTGACATCAGGTCTGGCTCCAACTGGGTACACAGTTCCTGGATTGTGGCACGGTCAAACCTGTAGGTGATTATCAAATGTCGCTCCTCCATTGTCGACAGGTCCACCAGCGGTCGGTACACCGGAGAATTCCGCCATCTCCTCACATGTCCCAGCGGACGGTGCCTATGAAGGACAACAGCGACCACAGAGTCAAACAACTCAGAGGTACGTACCCACAGTTTACCCAGAACACCAATCATACACAATAGATGGCCTGTATGTGTGTTGAGACTAGGCCTAGGTATGTGTGACGCAGTTGAAAATTAGGCCATGTGGGCCCCTGAAATGGCGGCTGCCTGACCTCTAAAGTGGGACAATGGGATGTGAGGTAACTGCGCTGGCGTTGTACACCGTCGCGATAGGCGGTCAGAGACCGCGGCGCAATGCTGCATTGGTTAACATTGGACCCTATGGGTCCCAGGAGCCAATGACGATGTACGCCGGCGGTGATGGTACGCACCGCCGCGGACGTGACCGCTGCGAACATGACCGCCATTTTCTATCTGTTCAATCACTCGATACCTGATCTTCGACAGGAGAGGACCTACACTGCAAGTGCTGCTGTGACCTCGGTCTGGAAGAGACAATGGCTTGTGCGTCTGGGGAAAGGGCCCCTGCCTTCACATCGGAGGAGTTGGAGAAGCTCGTTGATTGGGTCCTCCCCAGTACACGCTACTCTACGGTCCTCCAGACAAACATGTAAGTACACAGGGAGCATGTCGTATGGGCTATGCCTGTGTGGAGAGGGCTGGATGTAAGAAGGAAGGGGGCAGAGTTCTGCGTGCATGAAAGACGGTGGGTGCATGTGCCACATGGCAAGGGTAGGGATGGGGGCCACTCACTTTGACGGTGCAGTTGGTAATGACTTCTCTTCTTCCCCTGTACATTTCATGTAGGTCAGCGCCCACCAAAAGAAAGATATTTGGCGTGCCATCGCCAAGGACGTCTGGACCTTGGGGGTCTACCACAGACGGAGTACCCACTGCCAGAAAAGATGGGAGGACATTTGCCGCTGGAGCAAGAAGACGGCGGAGGCTCAGCTGGGGATGGCCTCCCAACGTGGGAGGGGTGCCCGTCGAACCATGACCCCCCTGATGTTCATGATCCTGCCGGTGGCCTACCCGGAGTTGGATGGGCGCTTGAGGGCATCACAGCAGACACAAGGGGGTGAGAACAGTCTCATTCAGCTGACTTTGCGCGCAGTGGAGTTGTCTGGGTGGGGGAGGAGGGCTGTGGGTTTCCCTAGGCCAGGGTGAGTTCCGTAGGCTAGGCCTCTCCGTAAGGCATGGCCCTGTGGCCCCCCACCCCACCTCTGTAGAGTGCCAAGTACAGCTATTCATGCCCCTGTGTCATATATGTGTGCAGATGTCGTCCATAGCCTTGTAGGCCATTTCCCAGGAATTGCACTGTAGAGCCCAAGAGCGCAGCGTAGTGCAGGGGGCTTCTGTGTCTGTCTTGTCCGCCAACGGTAGCGGTAATCCATGCACTCAACATATCTTTATTCTGTTTCCCCCCCGCCTTTTTGTGGTTTCCCTGTTCTTGTGTGCATTAGCATCATCAGGCGGAGGAGCAGTGGCACCGGAGCATGAGGGAGCTGCATCCCACATGGCCATTGAGGGCCACACTATGGACTCAGAATTCACCAGTGGGACAGAGGGCGAGGGGAGCTCCGCGGCGGGGACAGGAGCTGACACCAGCGACACAGACTCGTCCTCTGATCGGAGCTCCCTTGTGGTGGCGGCAACATCTGTGCCCCCGCATCTACAGGTACAGCCGCCACCCCCCCTACCAGCACAGCCCTCCCAGCAGCCCCTCAGCCTTCGCCCCGTGCCCGCTCACCCAGGAGGGTGGGCATCACCTTCGCCCCAGGCACCTCAGGCCCTGCCCCAGTCACCCCTGCAGCCCTCAGTGAGGAGGCCATTGACCTCCTCAGTTCAGTCACTGTTGGGCAGTCTACCATTTTGAATGCCATCCAGGGTGTAGAAAGGCAGTTGCAACAAACTAATGCATTCCTGGAGGGCATTCATTCTGGTCAGGCGGCCCTTCACCGAGCCTTTCAAACTCTGGCCTCAGCACTGTTGGCAGCCATTGTCCCTGTGTCTAGCCTCCCCCTTCTAAATTCCTCCACCCAGACCCAATCCCCTGTACCTCTGCCTATCCCAAGCACACCATCAGACCAGCCTGCACACACCTCACCACACAAGGGAAGCTCAGGCAAACATAAGCACCACACATCCCACAGGCACTCACGCAAGCATCAGACACATGCAGACACACCAACATCCACTGCCTCCACTGTGTCCCCCTCCTCGTCGTCTCCCTCCTCCCTCCCAATCTCGTCTACACACACACACCTGCATGCACTACCTCTACAGCCACTACGTCCCTCACCAGCACACCCACCAGCACACCCCGCTCACGTGCAGTCACCACCCCCACTACCATTCACACGTCCCCTGTGTCCCAGCCCAGCTGCCCAGGAGGGCCCCGCCAGCCCCAGCCCAGCTGCCCAGGAGGGCCCCGCCAGCCCCATCCCAGCTGCCCAGGAGGGCCCCGCCTGCCCCAGCCCAGCTGCCAGGAGGGCCCCGCCAGCCCCATCCCAGCTGCCCAGGAGGGCCCCGCCAGCCCCAGCCCAGCTGCCCAGGAGGGCCCGCCAGCCCCAGCCCAGCTGCCCAGGAGGGCCCCGCCAGCCCCAGCCCAGCTGGGCCATGAAGGACCACCAGCACAAGACCTGCTGGGCCATGAAGGACCGCCAACCCAAGCACCGCTGAACAGGGCAAGCACCGCTGAACAGGGCACCGCCAACTCAAGCACCGCTAGCCCATGAGCGGCAGGGGCACTGATGAAACTGGGACCGTCACTGGGTGAGTGATGCACTCTGGGCACCAGTCCCCCTCCAGAACCAGTGGAGACATGCATCCACTACCTCTGTCCTTCACAGGATGAAGCACTCTGGGCACCAGTCCCCCTCCAGAACCAGTGGAGACATGCATCCACTACCTCTGTCCTTCACAGGATGAAGCACTCTGGGCACCAGTCCCCCTCCAGAACCAGTGGAGACTGTTATCCACTTGAGAGACTGTGGCTTTGCACTCCCCAGGATAATGCAGTGCGGAAACCACACACTGGAGAGACTTGAGAGACTGTGGCTTTGCACTCCCCAGGATAATGCAGTGGGCAAACCACCCACTGGAGAGACTTGAGAGACTGTGGCTTTGCATTCCCCAGGATAATGCAGTGGGCAAACCACCCACTGGAGAGACTTGAGAGATTGTGTCTTTGCACTCCCCAGGATAATGCAGTGGGCAAACCACCCACTGTAGAGACTTGAGAAACTGTGGCTTTGCACTCCCCAGGATTGAACAGCATTGAGCCCCCTCGTGGATCTGGCGTCGTGCACTCAACCGGCTGGGGTGCCCCCCTTCCCTTCCCCCTGAGGTGCCTGTTGTATTTCTATCTGATGCCCCTGCAGTGTTCCCTCTGTTTTGATCTGGTATCGAGTGTGGGCCTCGCCCATGCATTTTGGGCCCAGTGGTCCACGGCCTATAAATGGTGCAATACCTGGACTACTATTCTTGGTGTATATTTTGTTAATAGTGTATATATGTATATTTTTGCGTACTGCATTTTAATAGTTTACAATTGTTACACTCATTTCCTTTTGTCTTTGCATTCTTCCGGGGGGGTTGGGGGGTGTAACTATAATGTATAGATATGTATTAGTGTGTGTGTTGTAGTGGGTGAGGGTGGGGTGGGGGTGTTGCGTGTGTGTCCCTGTTTTTTGCCTCCCCTGTGTCGTAGGTGCAGTACTCACTGCGGTCTTTGCCGCCGGCGTTCGTGCTCCTGGTACAGGAGCAGGAAGACTATTGCAGGTAGGATTTGGAGTTCTGGGTCCATGGTGTCCTCGTTCCTCGTGGAGTGTGTAGAGGTGAGCGTTTTTCCTTCGAAATTCCTGTTTCCGTTGTGTTTTTATCCGCTGTGAATGTTAAAGTGGCTGTCTTTGTTGTCGGTTTCCGCCACGGTCGTAGTTGCAAATTGTTTTTCCGCCGGCCTATTGGCGGTCTTACCGCCGCTTTAACACCGTCCGCCAGGGTTGTAATGACCACCTTTCTGAGGGTGCTGAGCATGGGGGCCCATGCCAAGGTTATGAGCAGTGCAGGGGTAACCTGTGGCCCCCTGCACCTGTTCTCTGCCAGCCTTTTCAAGGCAGTGTTTCAAGCGCTGCCCTGGGGAATTAGGATCTCCACCACTGCCAGACCAATGGGATCCAAGATCCTGATGGAGCTGGCTGTCCATCCACCAGGATTGTTATGTGGTGGTCAGACCGCCACCACTAGTGTGGCGGTCTTAAGACCGCCACACTCATAATCAAGCCCAATGTGTTCCATCTGAAGTTCCACTGCCTGCCACCCCCACATCTTTAGTAAACCCCTTGGCACAGAGTTCTCAGGAAATTGCTGCCATGGAGAAAGTTAATGCAAAATTCCTATGACATAAAAGCAGTCATCACAGTGCACAGATGGAGAAAAGTTTTGCAACATGAGCCAGTTGGTGAGGATGCACCAACAGCAAAACCAAGAAATACATGTCATTGCAGAAAGTGTGATGCAACCTAATGTTTGCAACAACAAAAAAAAGGAATTGGTGGCCTTTGGTGAATACAGGGATAATTGATGCATTAAAAGACATGCAACCTTGTTTGATTTACAGTAATCATATACTCCAGTCATTCAGGAGTGATACTTTTTTTTTGGTAAAAAGTTTTTATTGACTTTCATAACAACCGAACCATCCCACACAAGATGTAGAGTAGGCAATGTATACATCAAAGTATAATACATCCCAGAAGTGCCACATTACATATAGAAAATGTACAAGGTCGAAAAGTGTCCCCTTGTCCCATCAATGAGGGCCAAAGAATAATGTTTTCATGACATTCAGCCATGTCCCTCCGTGTGTGATTGTGGATGCCCATGTAGGGACCAGGGAGGCTCCAAGGTATTGCCTCTAAAGTCAGCCCACCCCTGCCAAATCTTTTGGTGTTTTTCTGGGCAGCCTCGCTCTTCGTGAATCAGATGCTCCGGGGCAATGCAATGGTCCATGATCTTGACCTATTTAGCAGTAGCTGGAGCTGACTCCGCCTTCCATTCCAGGGCAATATCGCTTTTCATTGTCACCAATCCCAGCCATAGTAAAGCCTTATCGTATCTGTTCCCCTGAAGGCCCTCCGTGATATGCAGTATGATCAAATTGGGGTCCCAAGGGACAGTACATCCCAATATCTCCCCCATGGTGTTCAAAATGTGGTCCCAGTAAGACTCAAGGGCAGGACATTGCCAGAACGTGTGCACTAGGTCTCCCTATGGGGGGTCACAATGCAAGCCGTGGCCCGAGAGAATCAATCCCATTCTACAGAATTGTGTACAAGTGAGGTATGTTCTATGTAACAATTTTAACAGTATCAGTCTGAATTGAGAAGTGATTGCTGCCTCTCGTGGGCGGCCAGTGTCTCTATCTAGTCTTCATCATCTAGGGGCCTCAAGTCAGGCTCCCATACCTCCCACACCCTTGTCATGCTGTCAAGTACATTTTGTACAAGCATGTGGTATATGTCAGACAGTTTATGTTCTTTAATATTAGTAAGGAGCGACTTGACCTCCAAGGGGGAATACTTGGGAATGTCTCCCCCAGGTGGCAGGTAAGGTTCAAGCTGGTGCCTTAGTTGAATGTACCAGAAAAAGTGGGATCAGTGGAGGCCATGTGCTGTTTGTAAGTCTGAAAAGGATTTCAGCCCCATCTCTTGTAGGACATCCCCCAGGCAGATAACCCACAAACGGCTGCCACCTGTGGGAGATGGGTCCTCCTCCATAATGGGGTTGCCAATGTACATTTGGCAGCCCACCCCATAGATGTAAGTGCATCCGTCCATGCCTTCAGCATGGCCTGGGTGGCAGAAAGTTGCTGAGTGGCGAGTGTGCCTTCATATGATAAATGAGGTTACCCATCCTTCCAAGGCATAAGCCGGACCGTCAAATTCATTATGCCACCAATCATTCAAAATGAGGAGGTGGGCCACCCGGTAGTATAGAAGCATGTCTGGGGTGGCTAGCCCCCACTGAATGCAGGTCAACATTTCCCCAACGACACCCGTGGGGCCGCCCTCCCCAAAGCAAGGACTACAGCAAGGCATTAATCTTCATCTGGACGGGGCGGCCAATCAAGTATGGAAAGTTTTGAAGCTTGTATAGAAGATTTGGCAGGGCAGCCATTTATAAAATGGATGAGCGCATCAGGGATAATGGTAGGGTAGACCAATATTTCAGATTTTTTGCCAGCTTCAGGACCAAAGAGTGTAGATTAGATTCATAAGCATTGACCCTATACATTATAATAAACACTCCCAGATATTTAAATCTGTTTGGGAGTATCTTCAAACTGGGAACCCAGGGTGCAGACCAATGACAGGAGGCTATTGAGTAGACATTTGCCTTTAACTCATTCACATGAAGACAGGAGGAGGTCACAAAGGTCTGCAGTTTTTGGAGGGCATGGGGCCCTGATTCTTCGGGGTTGTGCAGAACCAACAGGGCATTGTCCACATAGAAGGATATCCTGTCATTCACCACCTTGTACCACTGAAATTCTCAGAACAAAGCATCCACCCACATCCAGGCCATCAATGGCTCAATGGAGAGTGAAAATAGGATAGAAGAAAAGGGGCAGCCCTGGTGAGTCCCCCTCTGGATGCTAAACTAGGTGGAGACAGTACCCCAGTGGAGATGCACCCGGGCCGCCAGGTTGGTGTACAAGGGATTGACATAGTTAATGAAGCACAGGCCAAACCTATAGTGGTGAAGCAGGGCAAAAAGGTAGTCTCAACTAACTGTGTTGAATACTTTCTCAAAGTCAACCACTCGAGTGCTTGATAACCCAGGAGTTCCTGGCTCAGCTCTAGAGTATTTTAGACCCTTTGCATGTTATGCCTGGTAGCCCGATGGGGCATAAATCCAGACTGGTCGGGGTGAATTAACTGTGGAATAACCCCAGCCAGTTGAGTAGCCAGCACCATAGCCAAATCTTTATTTCAGTATTTAGCAGAGATATCCACCTATACTCTTTGCATTTGGTGCCTGAAAGGCTGGGTTTAAGGATCACAACTATCTCCGCCGCTCTTATGTCCCGGGAAAGTTCCCTACAGTCTATGGCCTCATTGAACATGCTTAGTAACAAGGGATCAGTAAAAGGCCAGAGCAGGTGCTAGAATTCAGCCGGAAATCTGTTGGGTCCCGATGCTGTACCCACATGGAGCTGGCCCAATGCGGTCTTTCATTCCTCACAAGTAACCTCTGCCTCCAAAGAATCTTGTGCTTTAGGTGTCAAGCGGGCAGCAGCACATCTGCCACATATTGTTTTAGGTCCTCATAGTGGCCCCCCAATTCCTGCCCATATAGGTTGCCGTAATAAGTTGCAAACTCAACCTCTATTTCCACACTATCATTAATGCAAGCAACACTATCACCTTCAACAAACACCACCAGGGTCCCAAATTGGCAGAGTGTGCAGAGCTAGTGCTGAGTTCTACTCGCTTTATTGCCCCATTGGTGTGTGCAGCTACGGGTGGCCAACCATGCCTCCCTAGCCCTCTGAGTAAGCTCCCACTTAGGACGAGTTGGGCATGGAGAGAGTCCCGAAAGAACTCCTCCCGTATCGTGTCAATATATTGCCTCTCCAAGGAGAGCACTTGTGTTTCTAGGACTTCCACTCAATGGTGAATTTGAGTCCACTGGCTCTTGCAGAAACATATTATGTTTACTGCAAAGTGTGGCCTTCTAAGCCTGCCACAAGATCCCGGGTGAGTCAACAAAGCCAAGGTTCTCCTCAGGGAACCTCTGACACATCTGCGCACATGCCTCTCTCAATTTTTCCCCCTGCAGGTACTGCCTGTGTAATCTTCATTGTGTCGCCACCAAGGAGGACCCCATTCCACCGCCATCAGTAAGGGAGAGTGATCAGAAAGACCTCTTGCCATCAATAGTATATTTTGAACACAATGGCCTTCATGGTGAGGAGTCAGGAAATAAAATAATTGAAAAAAGCGATGCGCTCCAGAATAAAAGGTATATCCCCTCTCTGGATGAAGTTCCCTCCAGATCTCGTCTGCCACCATGTTATGTAAAAACCCAGATAGCAGTGTGGGGACTCCTCCAACAAGAGAGGGTGCACCAGAGTGATCCAATCCGGGGTCACAGACACCATTAACATCCCCTCCACGAACCACAGTGCCTCGGGTAGCTCATGAAGAAGAGCACCTAATATGTTTAAAAGGGTAACAGTCAGAAGGGGAGGGCATAAAAACAGAGAATGGAAATTGGGGGACCCCCCCAACATGCCAGAGATCACTATATATCTACCCATGTTGCCATGCTGTGTCCACATCACTATCAGGGGGCCCGCCTGTATTCATCGTGACCCTCAATGGAAGCCCAAATAATGAAGCTGGGAGTAACCCTTCCGGGCCAAAAAGGGGCAATTGTTGCCCATAAGGTGGTTCTCTTGGAGCAAAATGGTATGTGCGCCATAACGGTTAGCCAACCTAAGCACTGCACTTGATTTTATCTAGCAGTTTTTTACATTCCAGAATAGGAACAACAGTGCCTGTGGTGGCCTTATATAATTTATCTCCTCAGGATGGGACTGAACTCAAAAACTTAACTACCCTTCCCACCTTCCCCCCCCCTCATACTTCGCAAACTAGAAGTACCTGTCATACACCTCTCAGGTGAAGCCAACTGGGCTATGCAAGGTGTCCCTGTTCCCCTAAAGAACTAACCACCTCCTAGCTTAATAACCCAACCTTTCAATTTAATATAGAAGAAGAACTTCCTAAGAATAGGACAGGCTGGAAAGGTGATGATAAGTCAAGCACCTGTTGTTTTTGCTCGTGCCATGTCTACACATATTTCAGTGCTGTGACAGTTAGTGATTCCAGTGTCTCTAAATGTTTGATGGAGGGCTTTGTGTATGTGTAACAGTTGAACTAGATAAGAGTGCGCCCGCCGTGGTCATGGAGGCATCATGTCTCTCGAGTGTTCTCTCAGGACCCGAATACCGGGCTCTCCTGTTTCTGCATCTCAGATGTTTTTTGGCAGCTGTGTACCATGCACTCAAGTTACCCCATACTACCCTCCCTCTTCTCTTTCCCTCCATCCCGCTTCACACCCTCCTCCACAGTGTGAAGATCCCCTGCTACGGAGATTGGGGCATTCCTCAATCCAATCACAAGTGGCTTCTGGAGTGTCAAAAAACAGAGTCTTTTCCTGGAAGAGGACCTTCAGGCAGGCAGGCTGGAAAGAGCTGCATGTACTTTATACCCATGGCCCTAAGTTTCTTCTTAGCCTCCTGAAATGAGCGCCGTTGTTGTTGGACCTTTTGGGTATAATCGGTAAAAATCAATCATAGGGAGGAGTGGCATGAAAAAGATCTCCAAGACTCATGCAGCCTGGATTGTCACATTGCACTTTGAAGAGTTGAGAACCCACACAATAAAGGGCTTAGGTGGAGTCCCCACTGGTGGCTTAGCCAGCATGTCACGGTGGGCTCTTCAATCACAAAATAGTTTGATAATTCTGTTTCTGGCACCTAGCTCTTAAGCCAGTTAGAAATAAAGGAGGTAGGCACCTTCCACATCTTCAGGGATGCCCACAATAGGGAAGTTAATGCATCTAGATCTTCCCTCCACATCCTCCAGGTGGGATTCCATCAGATTGACTTGGAGATGCAGGGTCAATAGGTGAGTCTCATGTGATTTAACAATATCTTCTGTTTCAGAGACTCTGTTTTTGCCCTCCATGACCCTATGCTTTGTGTTCCGCAAGTATGGGTGAATCAGGGCAATGTCAACTTTGAGTTCACCCATTTTGCCTTCTAGGGTATCCTTGAGGTCTTTGATTGCCTGCAGAATTGTTGAGTTTTGAGGATTCTTGTCCTGCTGGGTCCCTCCCACTGCTGCACCAGCTTCATCCATCGGTGAGATGTGTTTAATGAATTTCTCAATTTTTGTTTGGACTATGCAGCAGAGGGCTTATCTCTCACCATAATGCACTTGTGACTGGTCGCCACAACCCCTCAGCACAAGGGGGGCCCCGATGAGCATAGTTCTGCTCCCCCTCTGACCCAACCCCTCACACCACTACTTTGCAGAGGGCTCCCTTCACAGAGTGTCATGTGCCCCTTCTTTGCCCGCAAGCCCATCTGGGCTCCCTCCGTCTCCCTCATCTGGTGCCCGCAGGAGGTGTAGGTTTCCTCTTGGTACATGTATATCACCATGAGTAACAGACACACAGGGCCTCCAAATGTTCCTCCCCCTCTGGGGCATCACCCCAGGCACTCTCTTGGGGATTTGTTGTGTATAGGAGATCTGACAGTCTGGGCCCTCTCACTCATCAGCCCATCACCAGTGGCCCAAAATGACGCCAGTCAGGCCAACATCCTCAGGAGAGACACAGGCAAATCCTTCCCCCAATCACCAGCACAAACTGCCATTCGCCCCCACCATCCACCTCTTCAGCACTTTCAGAACAGTTCCCCTCCATCCATCAAGCCTAATAGAAGGGCTGCCTGTATATCAAACATTCATGGATAAAAAGTACTCCAGGAAAAAAGAGTGCTAAAAATTCTGGGAAGAGGCTAACTGACTGCAGAAAAGTGATTGTGCCCTGTAGGAGGATGCTCTGTGTGTGTGTGTGTGTGTGTGTGTGTGTGTGTGTGTGTATGTGTGTATCAAAGACAAAAAAACAATGACATTAAACTTAAAAACATTAACAAATAGAAACTGTTAGAAATGGGGTTATTGGTTGAGGGGATGGAAGTCCCACTAAGGAAACAACTGCAATCCTTGTCAGGATGAACCACATAAGTCGCTAACTTAACCTGGGATTAACCCTCTGGTAGCTTGGCACACAACAGGCAGGCTCAACCTATTTGCAATGTGTAAAGTATTTATGCAGTACACAAACATTAATAAAGTGAAAACATAACACAAGGAAAATCCCAAAAGATTTAGAAAAATTAAGTAAATGATAATAAATAAAATGATACCAGAAAGACAAAAATCCGATCAGGAGAACCAGAGATATGCAATTTTTAAGTAAAGTGCCTAAAAGGACAAAGCACTTTCCGCAGGCATCTGGTCATGCTAAACGAGAGGTAAGTCACAAACTCAAGCCCGACCGCTATTGAGAGTTGACTGGACACAGGGAACAATGTAGTCGCACTGAAAAAGCTATCTTCTCAAAGTGCAGCATGAAGAGTTCCATTTGCGTTGGGAGGGGGAACAGGGAGAGCGTTGCGGAATGTTGTTGCTATGGCATGAAGAGCAGGCCTGGTATATAGTCGTTGCTATAGCACAAACATCTGATTGGGCATCAGGGACGGTTGTCGTTGGAGCTTCACTTCATAGTCGGTATGGGCTCCCCTTGCTGTAGCCCAAAGTGCAGATTTTGCATTGCTGGTTGTTGTTGGCGGTTGCTATAGTGCAAAGAGTCAGGTTCACAGGAGATTCGAGTTGGCAGCCATAGCGGGTGGCAGAAGCGCGAATGCACTAGTTCAAGGTTGTGAAGATCCCAAAACTGCAGGATACCACCTTTCTTCACAGGATGGGCTCAACTAATGCTAGTCAAGGGTCCGGGACCTGGGGTGACATGTCTTGGGGAGCATTCACTCCAGAAGAGGTCAGCAGGGCTCAGGCAGGCCACGTTGCAGGGCCAGGCAGGTCCAGTATAGCCAGTCAGCTTGACACTTGCACAGAGGCCTCTGGAGCATTTGTGTCCCTGTAGCAGAGACAGATCTGCCAAATGACACTTAGAGTCACTCAGATCAGCTTGGGATGAAGGGAGCAGGTCCAGTCTTCCTTCTCAGAGAGCAAGGCTGTCCTCCAAAAGCAGGGCAGTCATGTAGTAGCAGCTGGGCAGTCTTTTGGAGGGGCAAGGCAGTCTTTCTCCTGTAAAGTCCACAGATAGAGGAATGTACTACTAATAGGCTCTAGAAGTCCAATATTTATACCTGCTGCTAGCTTTTGAAATGTGGAGATTGCCTATTCTGCCCCCACAGCAGTTTTTTGCCTTCCCCTGTCACTAGCTTGGGATGAAGGGAGCAGGTCCAGTCTTCCGTCTCAGAGAGCAAGGCTATCCTCCAAAAGCAGGGCAGTCATGTAGTAGCAGCTGGGCAGTCTTTTGGGGGCCAAGGCAGTCCTTCTCCTGTAATGTCCACGGATAGAGAATGTACTACTGACAGGCTCTAGAAGTCCAATATTATACCTGCTGCTAGCTTTTGAAATGTGGAGATTGCCTATTCTGCCCCCACAGCTGGTTTTTGCCTTCCCTTGTCAAGGCTCGAAGAAGTGAGGGATGACAAAAAATTGTGTCAGGTTCCTTTGTGTGTGCTGGAGGCAAGCCCTTTGAAGTGTAAGTAGGGTAAGGCACAGCTCCACTTCCAGCTATTCTGACAGGATGGCCCATCATGCCCAAACATAGTTCCCCGTTGTGTCACTGTCTGGGAAAAATACACAAACTCCAACAGCAAAGCCATTCAATGTAATGCAAACGAGGATACTGGCACTATCCTCAAATGGTGCGGAAAAGAAAGTGACAACTCTCTAAAAGTGGCATTTTCAGAATTGAGACTTAAAATGCATCTTTGCCATTAAGAAGGATTTTAAATTACAATGTATTTGAGTGTAAACACCATATTTCTATCTGTTCCCTATCAAACATTATCACTTAATAAATGCAATTAGGTAACCCAGTGGTAATCAATGGGACCTGACATTAGCAGTTTTTCATTACCAGGACATGTACAACTGAGTTGTCGGGCCTACCTTAGTGTCAATGTTGAATACCATAGTACTACAGAGGAAGATTTAGCCCTGGCAAAAGGTGTAATTTTCATGTTTCAAACTACTAAAATATTTTAATACACGTAAATAAATAGTAATTATTTTCAAATTAAGGGCCTAATTAAGAGTTTGGCAGACAGGAAAGCATGTCTGTCAAACTTCTGACAGTGTGGCTACCGCCTTTGTGGCAACCACCCCGCAAGAGTTATTAAGAGTTTCCTGCTTGGTCATCGGGCGGAAACTGAGGTTTCCACCCACCGGCCTAGTGGGTAACAGGCTCCAGAATTGTCTCTGGCTTGTAATCGAGCTGGCGGCAATGCTGTGGCCAGCAGGGTGCAACAGCACCCTCGTAATGTTCACTGTCTGCAAAGCAGTGATCATTGCAACGGTGCTGGGCATCAGGCTCCTGCACTGTCCATGCCAAGTGCATGGGCAGTGCAGGGGTCCCCATGAAAAGGCTGGCGGAGAACAAGGTCGTAATCTGCAGGGCAGCGCAGCATTCAGTGCTGCAGTGGCAGATACGACCTCCGCCACCACCGGGATCATGGATCCTAGCAGTGCTGGCAGATTCCTGGCGGCCTGACTGCCAGGATTATAATGTGGCAGTCTGACTGCTGCAACAATGACAGTCCTGACTGACACTGCGAGTGTGGCAGTCTGAAGACCACCAAACTCGTAATGAGGCCATAAGTGTCCAAAACACAGGTACCAACACTGCCAAACAATGACACAAGACAATGGAAAAAGAAAATTAAGTTACAAAACTATCGGGTCATTAAATTACGACAAAGACAAAACAAATTGGAAATATTATTAAAAAACTAAACAAAGATCAATAGGTAAAACTTTTCTTGTTCTCAACAGTATATTTGAAACAGAAGAATAAAGAGAATAAGAAAATGAATGGCTATCTAATAGAACAGAACCAGTGTTGTGCACTTAAGGACATAAAATATGCATAAAATACTGTATATTTTAATCATTCTCTAATCTGTGGATGTACTGTTGGAAATTGCAACATATCTTAATTCCCTAAAGGGGAAACTTCAATTAGGTTACTGAGGAAACCCCTATAGAAAACAATGCACATCTAGTGAAAGGGCTCTTTGAAAATGAACTAAATAGTCCACTAATCATTGCTATAGCAGGACCATTACCAAAGAAGATATGGTTGAAAGTGCAAGGGAGCACAATGAGCCTTATAACATGACTGAAATCCAAGCTAGGAAAGTCCTCCAGGACTTAAGAGAAGCGGACTGAAGGTCAGAAAAGCTTGCAGTAAGTAAATTATTAAAAAATATAAATCCCCCAGATCCTGGAGAAGAAACTGGTCAACTTCCTCCCATAGAAAATCAAAAAAAGACTAATAAGTAAAGGAAGGAGAATTACCAAAGATTCATTAACCCCTTCGCTGCCAGGCCTTTTCCCCCTGCTGTGCCAGGCCTTTTTTTGGCTATTTGGGGCAGTTTGCGCTTAGGCCCTCATAACTTTTTGTCCACATAAGCTAGCCAAGCCAAATTTGCGTCCTTTTTTTCCAACATCATAGGGGTCTATAGGTACCCAGACTTTGTGGGTTCCCCTGAAGGAGGCCAAGAAATTAGCCAAAATACAGTGAAAATTTCGGTTTTTTCATAACAATGGGAAAAAGGGGCTGCAGAAGAAGGCTTGTGGTTTTACCCATGAAAATGGCATCAACAAAGGGATTTTGGTGCTTAAATCACCAGCTTCCCAGCTTTCAGGAACAGGCAGACTTGAATCAGAAAACCCCATTTTTCTACACAATTTTGGCATTTTACTGGGACATACCCCATTTTTACAATTTTTTGTGCTTTCACCCTCCTTCCAGTCAGTGACAGAAATGGGCATGAAACCAATGCTGGATCCCAGAAACCTAAACATTTCCGAAAAGTAGACAAAATTCTGAATTCAGCAAGGGGTAATTTGTGTAGATCCTACAAGGGTTTCCTACAGAAAATAACAACTGAAAAAAGAAAAATTGAAATTGAGGTGAAAAAAACAGAAATTTTTCTCTACGTTTTACTCTGTAACTTTTTCATGCAATGTCAGATTTTTTAAAGTAATATACCGTTACGTCTGCTGGACTCTTCTGGTTGCTGGGATATATAGGGCATGTAGGTTCATCAAGAACCCTACGTACCCAGAGCCAATAAATGAGCTGCACCCTGCAGTGGGTTTTCATTCTATACCGGGTATACAGCAATTCATTTGCTGAAATATAAAGAGTGAAAAATAGCTATCAAGAAAACCTTTCTATTTCCAAAATGGGCACAAGATAAGGTGCTGAGGAGCAGTGGTTATTTGCACATCTCTGAATTCCGGGGTGCCCATACTAGCATGTGAATTACAGGGCATTTCTCAAATAGACGTCTTTTTTACACACTCTCTTATATTTGGAAGGAAAAAATGTAGAGAAAGACAAGGGGCAATAACACTTGTTTTGCTATTCTATGTTCCCCCAAGTCTCCCGATAAAAATGATGCCTCACTTGTGTGGGTAGGCCTAGCGCCCACGACAGGAAATGCCCCAAAACACAACGTGGACACATCCCATTTTTTGACAGAAAACAGAGGTGTTTTTTGCAAAGTGCCTACCTGCAGATTTTGGCCTCTAGCTCAGCCGGCACCTAGGGAAACCTACCAAACCTGTGCATTTTTGAAAACTAGAGACCTAGGGGAATCCAAGATGGTGTTACTTGTGGGGCTCTGACCAGGTTCTGTCACCCAGTATCCTTTGCAAACCTCAAAATTTGGCTAAAAAAACACATTTTCCTCACATTTCGGAGACAGAAAGTTCTGGAATCTGAGAGGAGCCACAAATTTCCTTCCACCCAGCGTTCCCCCAAGTCTCCCGATAAAAATGATACCTCACTTGTGTGGGTAGGCCTAGCCCCCGCAACAGGAAATGCCCCAAAACACAACATGGACACATCCCATTTTTTGACAGAAAACAGAGGTGTTTTTTGCAAAGTGCCTACCTGTAGATTTTGGCCTCTAGTTCAGCCGGCACCTGGGGAAACCTACCAAACCTGTGCATTTTTGACAACTAGAGACCTAGGGGAATCCAAGATGGGGTGACTTGTGGAGCTCTGACCAGGTTCTGTTCCCCAGAATCCTTTGCAAACCTCAAAATTTGGCTAAAAAAACATGTTTTCCTCACATTTCAGTGACAGAAAGTTCTGGAATCTGAGAGGAGCCACACATTTCCTTCCACCCAGCGTTCCCCCAAGTCTCCCAATAAAAATGATGCCTCACTTGTGTGGGTAGGCCTAGCGCCCGCGACAGGAAATGCCCCAAAACACAACATGGACACATCCCATTTTTTTACAGAAAACAGAGGTGTTTTTTGCAAAGTGCCTAGCTGTAGATTTTGGCCTCTAGCTCAGCTGGCACCTAGGGAAACTTACCAAACCTGTGCATTTTTGAAAACTAGATACCTAGGGGAATCCAAGATGGGGTGACTTGTGGGGCTCTGACCATGTTCTGTTACCCAGACTCCTTTGCAAACCTCAAAATTTGGCTAAAAAAACATGTTTTCCTCACATTTCGGTAACAGAAAGTTCTGGAATCTGAGAGGAGCCACAAATTTCCTTCTACCCAGCATTCCCCCAAGTCTCCAGATAAAAATGATACCTCACTTGTGTCTGTAGGCCTAGCGCCCGCGACAGGAGATGCCCCAAAACAGGGGCGCCCCCCCTTGCGTGACATTGGCGAAAAAAAAAAATCCCCAGTGCCTAGTGGTTTCTGCCCCCCTTGGGGGCAGATTGACCTAAAATCGTCTGATCTGCCCCCAAGAGGGAAAGAAATGGTCTAAATACAATTTTTTCCCCAGGGGAGCGACCCTTGCCTAATGGGTCGCTCCCCATCTCTAAAAAAACAAACAAACAAAAAAAGAATTTGCCCTGGCGCCTAGAGGTTAGATCGGCCTAATAACAATAGGCCGATCTGCCCCCAGGGGGGGCAGAAAAGGCCTTCCAAAAAAAATCCCCCCCCCGGGGGCGACCCTTGCCCAAGGGGTCGCTCCCTTATACCAGTTTCATAAATATAATAGAATTCCCTGGTGTCTAGTGGGCGTTTCAAAAGCCGGATTGCTTTACAATCCGGCTTTTGAAATGCTGAGAGAGACTTCAAAGGGAAGGAAATACATTTCCTTCCCTTTGAAGCCTCTCTCGGCCTCCTCCACGTGATCGGAAACGAAATGCTTTGCATTTCTCTTCCGAGCGTGCTGGAAGCTCAAGGAGGAGGCCTCTGTGACAATCAGTGCGCAATGGGAGGATAGGGGGGTGGAAGGGGAAGGGATTCCCCTTCCATCCACGACTGGGGGGTGTGGGTGGGGGGCACATGGGGGGAGCACTAGCGCTCCCCCCCTGTTCCCGGGTGCAGGACGAGGTGATCTCGTCCAAGGCACCTGGGAACCGGTGCCTTGGACTAGATCACCTCGTCCAAGGCACCGTAGGGGTTAACAGCACCCAAAGCAAACAAAGAAATGCCCATAATACACATACTAACCAAGATTTCTTACAGTATAGCAGTGCAAATAATGACATAAGAACCATTGTCTGTGCAGCTACAAATAATGTATTAATCCTAACACAGTGCAATGCATGAGTGATGGACACTGCATTTCAATCATGTCCACCACTATTTACACAAATATACGCTATACATGAAGAACAACATTAGACTAATCCCTGCAATACATGCATTTCTGCCAAACAAGCAAAGTACAACCTATTGGAAGCTCATAACCCTAATAAAATAAAAAACAAATAATGATAATCCCCAAAAAATCATTATTGATTTCGTACAAGCTAGGATTTTGACTAATTTAATAAAAAATACCCAAACACAGCAGTGCAGGGTGTGCTACTACTGCTTCAGCCCAAGTATGTGGAGCACCTACAAAAATCTACACTTAGCATAGCTAGCACACAAATTCTGAATGTGCATAAAAAGTACAAAGATGAATAACATTAGCATACATCCCCGGCATACAAATAAGCAAACACTACAGAATGTTAAATAGAATCCTCCTACTACCGAATCCTCATACTACCTAAAAGATGAAAGCAAACTCTTGCCACTAATTAACCATTTTGAAGACACTTGGATTGGCTGCCTGTACAGATTAGGATGCAGACACTAACCCAAATTTCATATTCTATGGTGGAAAGACTATAGCAGCATCATCTTTCATGATGCAAACTCAGGGGAGTAACAGAGGCCCCCATAGCCCTGTGCTGCGAGAGCAGACTTACCCATACTGGAGGGGGCCCTCTCAGCCACTACTGATGTGAGTGTGGGGGATCCTTCAGCATATCTTGCAGGGTGGGCCCTCATATTTTGTTACAGCACTGGCTAAACCTGACAATGCAGTGGAAGGGTGGCACAATTTCGTTGAAGGAACAATTGGATGAATCTAACCAGCACTCCATCAATTCCTAGAACTAATAAAAAAAAGAACAATGCTATTAACAGCAACTAGAACAATCCATAACACAACTGAAACTAACAATTATCAAACAAACTAAACAAATGCATGAAATGCTAGCAAGCAAAGTATGTCTACTTATTAACATATAACATAACATGACGGCCTACCTTACCTCAAAACAATAGCCAGAACACTTCTGGAAAACAACAACCAGAAATTAAATCAAAATACAATCTGAAAAAAATTAAGCAACCATAACCTACACAATTTTATAGAAACATAAGTTATAAAATTATTTTAGCACTCCAAATAAAATGATAAAATTAAAAAAACATTATTTAAACATGACAAAAAATTAAAATAATTATTATTATTTACGAAATACTTCCTCCAAAATGGCAAACGTAACAAACACATATAGCAAAAAGAAATAACACAATATGAACAAACACAATACAATGAAAGGTTTCTTCCGAGCAAACAAATAATATAAAAATTAAATTACTCACAGTTTTGCAGCAGAAGTCCTCTGTAGACAATAGGATGTCTGCGAAAACACACAATACATGAAATATCTGTACAAGATAGAGCCAAAAAAAGCAAAAAATAAAATAAAAGATATATGCCATCCAATGTTACCATCTAAAATCCAGGGACACCACCCAACTTCTGAAAATAATAAAAAAAGACAAAGTCTGTTACAGGAAAAGAGCAAAAAGCTGAAAAAATAAATAGTATGCTAAAACAAATCCCAAACATATTTCTGTATTAAAAAATTAAACACATTCACCACCCAAAAATTGAAGTTCAAATTTGAATAAAATACCTTGTCAAAGAAAACAAAGGAAATCCCACCTCAAAACAAATATGTCCCAAATAAATACTAACACACATGACAAAATACCTAAAAATAAATTCAAACATTCTCAAAAATACATAACCAGTAAAACTGAATTAGGCCTATTGCATGCACCTAAAACAAATACAACAACATCACAAACTAATAACAACCCAAGAAACACATTACCATACAAATCCTTGACTTGCTAACAGAGTACCACCTCCCCAAGACTTAGGGGCTCATTATGACATTAGCGGTCCCACTAAGGGACTGCCAATGCAGTGGGTAGAATGCCACCGTCATGTCAGCAGCATTTCTCCCCCCAGTCGTATTACAGTGTCCTCGCTGGGCTGACCGGTGGGAACATTGTATTACGACCTTCCTGCAAGGAGCCGAGGCCAATCCCTTAGCTCACCAGCATAGTCAAAATCACCAGCAAAGCAGACAGTGCCCACTCCGAGGGTGCTGGGCCTGGGGGGCACTGCAATGCCCATGCCAAAAGCATGGGCACTGTAGGGGCCCCCTGTGGCCCCGCGGCACTGGTTTTTCACCAGCTTTCTCATGGCCGGTTGACTGCCATGGAAGAGCTGGCAGAAAGCTGAGCTGTAATCAGCACGGCATTGATGAGTTCAGCGCTGCTATGGCTGAGCACAACTCAGACCGCCGACTACCTTTCAGGAACCACATTCCTGGCAGTAATGGCAGTCCCCTGGAGGGTCCGCCCACCAGGGTTGTAATGCTGAACTTTAGCAAAGAAAAGTAAAAATCAACCACGAAGCCAGCACCCAAAAATAGTGAAAATTGACTACAAAATAAAGCAAGTTGTAAATAAAAATATGGAAATAATCGAAATTTTAAAAAACTGCTTGACACCTTTTTACTATGTTAACCAACGCAACAAATAAATGCCGATAATGACTAAAGATTGCCAAAGAAATGCAAAATGTTCACATTTGTATAGATATGTAAAAGCACTTTTACAATGTCTTTATAAAATATAAATACGTATAGAAATTCTATTAAATAAATGAAAAACATGTATTTACAATATTTCTAAAATATAAAATTAAAATGAATTAAAAAAATTAAAAAGTTGTAAAAAGTGTGGTAAAATTTGAACAGCAATATGCTTGTAAATGTGCATGGAAAAAGTCCACAAAAAAATGTAAATGCAAATGAATATAATTTTTTTATGAATGCAAAATTTTAAAATGTTTGTTAAAAAAAATAACCGGTTTTATGTTCAATAACCATTGTTAGGATAAACTGAGTCACTTATCTATTGTTTAAAATATGTTTAAAAGGTTATACATTTTAAACATGTAAATTAAGTTTGTCTTTTTACTAAACAAAATATTAATAGTTTTAACTCCTAAGTAACATTGTAACCAAATTAACTAGCAACTCTAGGTCTTTGGGGATTATATTTACCATTGCCACTTCGAACATAACCACACTGGGCAAAGTGTTGGATTTGGAGGGAAAGAGGTCTAGATTTACCATTTCTACTCCAAACAAACAAACAAACAAACAAACATTGTATAAAATGTTGTACTTTGGGGGTTATGTTTACTATGCCTTCTCCAAACCTTATAACATTGGGAAAGGGTTAGACTTTGGGGATGTTAAATTTAATACATCCATTCCAAACTTAACCATAAACAGGAAAGAGTTGGGCACTGGGGGGTTAGATTTACTATTCCCACTCCAAACATAACCACATTAGGGAAAGCATTGGACAGAATTCCTGCTCCAAATCTAATCACTTTGGGGAAACTGTTGGACTTGTCAAATGGATTCTTTTACATTTTCCACTCCCAACTTAATCACATTGGGGAAAATTGTGGACTTTGGAGGTGTTAAATGTAATATTTCCATTCCACGCTTAACCATATGGGTGAAAGTGTTGGATGTTTGGGGGAGGGTCTAGACTTATAATTTTCAATCCAAACATTACCACATTGGGGAAAGCTGTGCTTTGCTGGGGATAGATTTACTATTCTCAATCTTAATGTAACAACACTGAGGAAAGTATTGCACTTTGGGAGGTGTGGCTTACATTCACTATCCCTAGTCCAAACTTAACCATGTTTGGGACACAGTTGGACTTTGGGGGTGTGGGCTAGACTAACTATTCCCACTCCATCTGAACCTCACTGGCGAAAATGCTAGACTCTGGGTGTTAAACTTACTATTACCTCTCCAAACTTAACCACATTGAAGAAAGTGATGGTCTTTGGCAGGGTAGATGTACTACTCCCACTCCAAACCTAACCACATGAGGGGAACTATTTGATTGGGGGGGAGCTACATTAAAAATTCCAACTCCACACTTAACCACATTTGGGAAAGTGTTTAACTTTAGGGTGGCTAGATTTTCTATTACTACTCCAAACTTCTAAACTTAACAATATTGGAGAAAAAGTTGGTTTTGGTAGGGTGGGTTAGGTTCATAAGTTCCCTTCTAAATATTGTCACTTTGGTAAATGTGTTGGACTTTGCAGTGGAAAGATATACTATTTCTACTATGAAATTGTTGGATTTTGTGGTCTTACATTTACTATTTCCACTTCAAATATAACCTTATTGGGAAAAGTGTTGGATTTTGTGTTGTTCGGGCGAGGGGGTACATTGAGCGTTCTCACTCCAAATGTAACCACACTGGGGGAAAGTATTGGATTTTAAAGAAATGGCAAAGCTACTATTAAATGTCAAAACAAACCCATGTTTCAGATGCATATATACACAACACATTACATAAAAAACTAAAACATTACATTAAAACAAATACATAACCAATGAAATATAAAACCAATGTATTAATAATAATAGCTAAACTAAAAGCTAAAGAGGAAAATTCAAAATTAAGTGAATTGAAACAGTTAATTCAAGGCAGAATGTGATAGAATATTTTTAACCACAACAGATTAAAAATGTTAAATAAAAATGTACAGTTTCTAAAAGTAATTACAAAATAACATAAAGAATTAACAAAAATATTAAAAAAACTTCCCACCCTATTCACCTACTAAACGTCATCTGAAATATGTAAAATCAAAACAGCATACACAATAATATTATAGGTAAAACAATTATACTATCAATTACTTTAAAAATATATAAAAACATATTAACAACATGATATACAACAATATTTAAAAACTCAATGTTAAGTATAGTGGCATTAGAAATGAATGAAAAACAAAAACAATTTTCTTAGCTGTAATACAATTTCACACAATATAAATGACATCACAATATTACAGCAACAATATTAAAGACTGACAATATTATTGGTAAAATATTAAGGCTCTCATTACGAGTATGGTGGACAGGAACACCCGTCCTTTAAACTTCAGACAGGGTAGCCACAATTGTAGTGGTGACCTACCCGGCAGACCCATTATGGCTTTCCCTCTAGGCTGACAGGCAGAAACCAAAGTTTCCACCCGTCAGCCCAGTGAGAAAGTGGTGGCAGCATTGTCGCCGGCTCGTAATGGAGCCAGCGACAATGCTGCCACCTGCAGGAGGTACCAGTACCCCAATGTAAGGCTGCATTCCCCATTCTGGCTCTGGTCCACCCTCTGATCCATTGTCCATTTAGCCATCCCTCAGGCAGTACCAGCTCTTGCCTTTTCCAAGCAATTTTTATTGATTTCGTAGCTTGGTGGTGCTTTGGCAGCCACCATTGCTTTTGAGAGGAGCTTCTCATGCTGCCTCTACAAGTACCAATATGTTTTTTTACTGCCAAGCATTAATTTAACATAGTCCAGCACTGCTGTTACCACTAACCATGGACACAATCATAACTATTGCCATCACCGCTATAACATTCACCACTATTGAGACAATACCGTCTGTCACCAGCATCAACACAACTACCACCACTAGCACTACAATTACTACCACCATAATACAATAGTCAACACCACCAACATCAACACCACAAGCACAGTTGCCACCGAAATCACCATTACCACCATTATGATTAACTCCACCATTACAACACAACTGCAACCACCATTACCACTACTATTACCACCACAACCAGCACAATTACAACTACCACTATTGCGAATAACATTGTTACTATCATCAACTCAACTATCACCATCATCAACACTATCACTCACATTATTATACCAACTACCACCATCACCACCACTACTGTCACAAACAAATACACTGCTACCACCAATTCAACCACCAGCATCAATCACTATTATTATCCCACAGCTCTCACCAACACTATTATCATCAACATTGTGACACTACCAATCCACCTGCCAGTACCAATCCTACCACTATAACCACCACTATCATCATCACTATCACAACCACTATCACCACTATTACTATCACCACCACTAGCGCTATTGCCGGTATTACCACCATCATTACTACTTTCACCATCAGTTCCACTACTATATCAACTACCACCACCACTATAGCCAACACTATAATCCTGACTACCACCTCTTCTAATAATAGCACCACTATTACTATCACTGCCACATCACTGCTACAACAAATACTATTTCTACTACTGCCGCTCCTACCTTAATCACCAACATTTTTGCATTTGCCAATGGTTGTGCAGTTCGCACTCTCTGCGGTGTGTTTGTGGGAGGCCAGCAAATGCCTCACTTAAACCCACTGGTGTGTCGAAGTCGAGGTGTGTTAAAGCAGAACCATCTAACGCCCATGAGAATTGCCTCTGTGGCAGGAAGGAAGGCACCACATTCCACTTTTCCAACGGGCGGAATCATCTCCGCAGGCGAGTGTTAAAAATCTTTATGCGGCCAAATGTTTACTGACTAAGCATAAGATCTGACTCAGGATCAAACTGTGGAAAGGTAAAGAAATCCCAATTCGTTCTGTGAATTCTTCCTAGGCAACCGTCCTCAGATTAGGAGAGCTGCCTAGGGACGCCGTTCAGCTTCTTGTGCGGTGGGAAATATTAACAAGTGTAAAATTAGCCGCAAAATCCGGATAATTGGAAATGTTCTGCTTCTGTGTGGGCCAGAGAAGCAGTTTTCTTGTGTCAAACTGACCGGGTACCATTCAGGCGAATTTTCACCAGTTTCACGCTAAATCTAGGGAGGCAGAACCGTGGTAATGAATGACCTTGTGCATTAACTAAAGACCAAATTTCGCTCAAAGGTGTCGAAAATGTTTCCCAAGAGTAGACGTTGCAATGCTGAACAGACCCACTAAGCAGTAGTCTGCTGTTAAACAACAACTTTATCATCTACATCATTTACATGGAATGTTACTGGAAATAATGTTTCTTCGCGTTTATTTTTATGACCATGTGTATGTGGTGCGATGGACACAAAAGCACTTGAGTATTTTAGAACAAATAAGATAACCGCTATCCAGCCATCTACCTGAAGTGATATACACAAACATATTTGAGAACACTGTACTGAATGAACATGATTAGTTTTATAGGAAATATAAAATCTCAAAATCGGGAACGAAAAGGCTCAGTCTTTTCATTTATGATTTACTGAGCCGTGATTAAGAAAATATTCTGACGTGTTTCCTTGTAACATAAGAGAGGGCATATTTGTGTACATGGCGATAACTAGAACAGAAATATTAATTCAGTAAGACTCTTTAAAGAGCTTTCATGCCATTATAATGACATACTGTGCACTATATAAATACCAGATAACAATTATAATATATATGTCATAATTTAGCTGAATTTATAAACGGCCTCATTCTTACTCTACAAGAATTAATATCTGAAAGTGAAAATTGTGAATTAAACATTGAAGGTAACTGTAATTCCTCTTTTAAGATTTACTAGACAATGTAACAACTTTGAAAGTATTCAGATCTCCTTTGGAAATTTAACCTGTGCATTACTGAAAAGGTATCATAATCTCCTACATGTTGTCCAGTATTCACAGGTCGATTATTCTCGAAAATGAAATTGTCTACATTAATGTATAGTTATGGTTCAGAAGCACTTTCTGCTGTATATTAATGTTTTGATTTGCCTATAACGCTTGACCAGGGCTCGGTGGAATTTCAGTTATGCCAGAGTAATCAGAGTAATTTGGTACTAGCATAAATATGCCTACGTAATCTAAAATGTAATTTGGGGGGGAAATCCTACTGCAACAGCACATTTAAAGAGAGTAAGGGGCTGTTCGTGCTGCTGTTTATGTTCTGTTGCATTTGGCACTAGTTTCTTAGTGCAAACAACATCCCTGCCTCCATACTTTTATCCCTCCTCGTTTTTTGTTTTTTTCTATGTGTCATGCATTCTGCAGCACACATAGAAGAAGCAAAATGCCATGGATGATTGTTTAAGTGCAGGAAGGCACACCTTCCTGCACATAAACAATCATTCAAAATGACGCTTTAGTACTTCTATGTTTGCTGCATTTTGCAGCACACACAGAAGTGCCAAATCACCATTATAGATGGCTTATATGCAGGAAGGGACACCTTCCTGCACATAATCAAACTATCCCCACAGTGCAGACACCCTTGCACGGTGGTGCAAGGATGCCTGCGTTGGCACTAGGCAGCTTAAATCAGCACCAGTGCAGGGGGAAACTCAGGGGTGCACTGTATTCATCTAAATAAGGTGCACATCTGCATTTCAAAAGTGGCGCAGTTCAGCGCTGCTATTTTTGGCGCAGCACCTCTCTGCGCCACTTTAGCATAAATCTGGGCAGATATATTCACACTCAATGGATCTTTTCATTGCAGGAGTATGGGTACTCATATGATTAACAATACAAAGTTGCGTCTATCCTCCTTGTTATGGAAGTATTTATGCCTTAAAGATCCTTGCTGCCATATTGCATAGACCACTTGAATATAATGCAATTACATATAGATAGCAGAGGCTGGTTTACATAAACTCATTGAGCACATACACATTCTTCTGATGTGTTTGTTTTTACACGAAAAAAGATTGGCACATTTTAGGCTTATGAATATCAATTTATTAATTCTTTATTTTTGCAGCTGATAAACTATCACATCACAATTATATATTACAAACATCTTCCCACTGCTCCAGTTTAGTATAAAAAACTAATTATGCATGTGAACGTTTTACTGCAAGTAATGTGAAGGTGGCTTGGTCGATTTTGCAAATGTGTCTGTCTAAATTGTGGTTGGAAGCATGTGAAAATGACCTGGGGTAGAGTGCGAGGCTGGTGCAGCAAAGAGGTTTGCAAGTTAGGAAGCAGTACCTCAAAGTAAAAGATTGAGGCAAACAAGCTTTGTCTTCCCACAGCTTTCCTGAGGCACCTGCCCGCGCCAATGAAAGTTAACTTTTCAAGCCTGTTTGTTTGCATTTTGTATCCAGTATAGCTACAGACGCATGGTCCTTGTTGTGATATTGTGTGTCAGCATGCTGTATGAAAAATACTATAGAAAAGACACCATCTGGCTACGGCGCGAGTGTTTTTTGTTAAATTCATGTGCAGTGGGCATTAATAACAAGTGGAACGGCGACCAATAAGTCCAGCTAATTTGAAATTTTCTGCTCTTAGTGTGGGCTGAGATGTTCTAACTCATTGTCAGGCTCCGCGAATTCCATTCAGTTTAATTTTCTGCACTTTCACGCTCCAGCTTTGGAAACAGAACCCTTCTGGCGCTCCCTCTTCCCCTGCAGAATGAGGAGTTTGCTAATGATGTGAAACATGTTTTACCAACTCAAATGAGAAGCGCCTGCTTTTACTCAACCTGCCAGTTACTTCTTCTACATATTCACATCTATCGACACGCCTACAGAGTGCTAAACAACAACTAGACAACAACCGCAGCATTCGAGACACGGCAAAGTGTCAAGGCACTGGATTGACAAATGTCAGTCATACTAACCCAGTGGTGACAACATAATGACAGTGCCTAGTTCTTTAACTATTATTGGGAAGCAAATCACGGAAAGTGTGGGAACAACCCTAGAACTGGCAGCAAATGTATCGAAGTCTTCAACCAATTACACTATAAATTAAAGTCACTCGACGTCTGAGTTGGGTTTATACCAAGCTTTTTGTTTCTCAATTTAAAACCCAGTGTTAGGTGCATGGATTGATGCAAGAGGCAGTTGCTAAAACTAGAGAGTTGCAGGATTGAACAAGACATTTTAGGTAGTGTAGGTGACCACAAAGGACGATGAACATGCACGCAGACGAATTGATAGATACATTTACTGAAGGCTGGACATGTCTTAATTTTTCAGTACGGGAAAAATTTAACATAAATACGTTTTTTAAGTAGATTGCAAATTTCAGATATGGTTTAATTATTTGTGAATTGGGGTCTAGTAATTTCTGATTTCTGTGTTCATGGATGTATCTTGGGTTTCATAGTCATAGTGGGTTAGGATCTTCTTCACCCTTGCTATTCCACTTCTTTTCCTGATATTTGATTCTTCTTCTATAATAAAAGAATCCGACTCTCCTTTAATGTAGATTTCTGCTATTACAAGGTCCGTCAAAAACACTTTTGTGGTACAGTGGTACAGTTTGCTTTAACTGTACATTTTAACGAGTGACAATGTTTTCTTTCTAAAATACTCAATGATAGCCTTGACCTTCGTGTATTTTTTACTTGTTTTGCATTTCTTTCTTGCAAAATTCAATAAAGGTTTTAGAAACGAAAAAAATATTGAACCAACAGTGACTGACTGTTTGGTTCAAGCACACTTTACAGAAAGACATGGATTAAATGTGGATTGCTCCTCTAGCATCAGACACTTGCAACTTGTGCGGTGTAATTTATTAATAAGCTGAACTCTAACTGAATAATTCATCTAGTTGGAACCATTCTGCTCCTGGCGCGCTGGTCTGTGGGTGAGCAGTAGCGCCCCGGTGTCCTACCCTGGATTCCCATTCAGCTCAATTTTTCCGCCATTTCACGCACCATCCTTTAGGACAAGATTATTCCAATGAAACTGGCACTCCAACCACAAACCAATGCGTCAACAGTTTGAATGGCATCCTGCTGCCATGACCCACTCTCCAATGTAGGGTCATCAGTCCCCAGTTGTAGCCCTCAATTTAGGTGCAGTACAAAAGACCTATCAAATATAATAAATCACTTTCTATTATTAGTTGTGTTACACCTGGAAGCAAAAATATGTTATTCCTCCGATTTTTGGACTGCAGATACATAATCGCAGGCCATTTGATGTTCTTCTAGGTCAACATTGACCATTATTTCTTCTGCCCGTCTTCTTTTTGCCAAATGTCTTTATCCCCTGATGATCAGTTCACTTTATACATAATTTTCACAGTTCTAAGATCTAACCTAGAGGATCGCACACATGAAATGGAACAAGGAGATCTATTATATCAATGGGATGATGTATTTGTAATACAGACCTTATTGGATGAATGAATTGCACCAATCCAACTTGCCACACGAGGTAGTTGTCCGAACAAAGCATTTCATTGTTATAGTGCACTGTGAATATGTATTGGAAACTCACTTTAAAAAACAAATACATTTTTTTAGTTTAAAAAATAATTTCATAAGATCAATATCTTGATATGCACAGTCTTATAAGGAGACGCTTTAGCACCATACACAATTAAACATGCATCATAAGTTTACATCCAACCGTTAACATGATTCAGGGACTTGCAAGTTTTCAGAGTCCCATATCTACGTGTGGTAAAGAAAGTCGAATATCTAAATCTTAATTGTCAAATTAATAAATTGACCGTTTAACAAATGCGCTTTCTTTGCAGTGATGCCGAATTTTCAAATGTATGAGGTTTGTTCAAATCCTCACTTTGAGTTTTTAAGATAAAAAACTATCTTTATGTTATATTAAAGTTTTTATTCACAATCAATTTCTTGCAAATATTTTGCGTCTGCTCATTAAGGTACATGTTTTGATGCTTTAACAATCTGCTGTCTTGCCCGCAGGTTATTTTAGCTTCTTGTGTGATGGGAATTATTAACAAGTGGAACATTAACCGAAAAATCCAGCTAATTGAAAATGTTCTGCTCTGAGTGTGGGAGCACGAAGCCTCATTTTAGCATCAAACCGAAGGCCGATTCAGATCCCATTTCCCTATTTTCACGCTTCGTTCCTGATGCAGAACCGTGGTAATGGTCCTTATGCACTAAATCAAAGGAATGGTCTGCCAACGTTGTCGTACATGTTTGTAGGACAAACATAAACCTAAAGATTCCCATGCCTGTTTGACAGTTTCAGTACAGGATACGCATCAGTGCATGTACCCCTTTACCCTCTTTGTGGATCTGAGACAACCGCCCTAGGAAAAATTTAGCACTGCTTTATTTCGCAACTGAAATGTAATTACAAGGTGTCCATATTGAATCTGGTGTAACCAAATAGGTGGTTGTTCTTTCGAATTTTAATGACCTTTTCTTATAATTTCCAAGTAATACAAACTCAATGATATATAATTTGGCAAAAACACCACAGCACAACCTTAACAAGTACCCGACAGCCAGTCTCAATCTGCAATCTCCAGCACCATATAGTATAATTTTTAGGCTGCAAATTCTAAATTAAAATATGTCCTGTTCAGGTCACCACCGGTGCTGGTTTCAAAGAACACACAATTCAGTTATAAAAACTACATGAAAAGCCGCACCTCACAGCACTGTAGTCAACATTTGTTTCCATTTTGTTGATGGTGAAATACGACTCAGAAAATATGTTTGCTACATAGCTGGGTAAGAATTTTCAAATTTAGTGAATGGCTGTAGTCGCCTCCTTTAGAATCAATTAAATGTTTTCTGCAAAGCTTGTTTAGAGCAGCTCCTCCTATCTATTGCAACACTATGTTAGTAAGAGGTAGATAAAAAAGAACTGACAAGGAATATTTTTATGAGCCGTTCAGTAAAAACAAGGGATCAATGGAAGCACAAATCAGGTAAATACTTCATTAAAAGTCTATTTTTTAAACTGATTTGTCCCGATCTGCAAAGCATTTTTGTGGTTGCAAAGCTCGAGATTTGCAAAATCACATGTTTTGCAAATGTAAAAAAACAGGTTGCATTATGCAAAAGGTAGGTTAAGAATTGTGAATCTTTTTTCTGACTCAAAATGCATCTTGCGAACCATAACCAACTGAAAGGTAAAAGGTGCAAGTAATGGACGTCCCCTTTTTTTTGGCACTCTGAAATGGAATGTCTCAGTGCTTTGCAACTGCAATTGCAGTCTCAAATCATTGTGGGTTGGGGCTCCCTGTGCCTCATGGTCTGCAGGGACCTAAGTTGTGCTCCTGGCTTGCAGGCCACCTATTGCTTACCACTGGTTGGCTCTACTGTCACTCTAATTTGCCTGCTTCTTATTCTGTGGCTTGTCATATTTCCACTTGTCAATCTTGTGCTTGTCCCTGTCATGGAGCATAGCCTCTTTACTATCGCTCTGATTTGCTGGCTTCTATGCTTTCATCGATTGCTGTTGGAGGAGTACTTTTTTCCTTTTGTTTAAGCACTCTATGAGAGTGCATGCATTTTTCAGCTATCTCCGTTGTGTGCTTTTTTCCCCCTTCTACTTGTGTTGGTGTCTCTCATCCATATACTCCCAGGGCTTGAAGCTGCTCTCTTTCACCAGCGTGTTTCTTCCTTTACCTCATGTTCTGTGTTCTCTCTCTTGCGCTGCTTCTTTCCTGCAGTGTTGCTGCATCCTTCACTCCCTCACCAATCCACCCCCACAACTTGTTCATCAGTTTACATTTTTTTGAAAATGCTTTTGCATAATATTGCAAAAAGAGCTTTCACGCTATGTTTTAGAACAGCACATTTATGCTGCTTTTTTTATTTACCGATTCATCTCAGATTGGTAAAAAAAATATGTACTTGTATCACATTGTAGCCATGCACATGCTTGTTGCATGCCCACATGCACCTACCAAAAGAGATACTGGCCATGTCATCACACTATTTATTCTATTTTTTTAAGCAATACTGCACAGCAGCCACAATGCTGTACTGCATGGCAAACAAAGGGGCAAAGTCAGTAGGTCTTCTAAGCCTCAACGTTTGGCTTTGGCCTCGCCTGTTTCTGAAAGCCACCCCTGCACTCTTAAGAGCCAGGGGCTGTAACACAACAGAGGCTGCTCTAAAATCATGCACTGGCAAAGGCAATTAGTTGTGCCGTTTTAAAAGTGATTGGTGAGCTATATGCTTTTGAGGTGCTTTTTTGAATTTGTCCCAAGCAAATAAAAAAATTAAAACTGCTGTCATTGCATGTACACGTGCTGTGACATCACGGCACATGGGTATCACATGGAACCCATTATAAAAAGACTGCAAAAACAACATTTCAGTATTTCCATGATAACGTTATTTGTTTATAAAGCACCTGTTACCCAAAGGGTGTCTTGGCATAATAAAGAAAGGGTATGATGGAAAAAGAGAGGCATTTTAGCAAGGAAAACACATTCCAAGATGGCCATCAGTGCATGTGTACGCATCACACATCATTGGTGGTCATTTTGGAATGAATTGTTGTAAGCTTAATTTGCAGTTTAAAGATGGCAAAGGCCGTTTTCATGCAGTAAATTATAAAATTCACGTGTGGCTGAATAAAAAGGAATGAGGTCAAGTAGCAGTATACAGCTGCTACACTTTCAGCAAAAATTTATTTTCTTAAAATAAATGAATAAATAAAAAACAGGAACGGGAAACAGCAGGGGAGAAATGGATGAGCTGAGGTCAAAGGGTGGACAGCAAAATGAAAGTGGCCTAGAAGCAGTGTGCAGCTGCTGGACGAGTGCTCAATTTGAGCTGGTGGTTGTTGGTTGGGACCATCAGCACTCATTTGTGGCGACCACCACTTGTCTCTGTGCAACGGCATTGGACTCAGGTCCATGTGGTGCCGAGCCCAATGGCGCCCACATTTTCCACTGGGTCAGCCCAGGGGAAAACTCATAATGGGGCCGGTGGCGAGCTTGCCACCACCGAGGTGGTCTCCTTATTGGGAGTTTGACACTCAGGTTTTTCCGACCACCAAACTCGTATTCAGCCCCGGAGTGTCTACCCAGGGCTGCAACACTAATTGTGCCACCCTGAATGTGGTAAAGGACAAAATGACTCCCAGCCTGCCACTGCAGACTAGAAGAGCAGTGTTTACGCTGCTAGTTGGATTTTGCCATTTAAACCAATGGCAAAGCCACCACTTCCCTTAACTTAATCTCTAAGTCTCCCCTAAGAAAGGCCTATGGATCCCTATCGCAGGGAGCTATATATTGTTAAGTAAAACATATATTTTTTATATGTCTTAACAGCAACACTTCCAAATGGCCTGTTTTGCTGGGGAAAGGTTTAGTAGCCCCATTGGCAAACACAGGGCTACCAACTGGCACCCTAGCCTGGCTAACTCCTGAATGGGACTACCTAACTGGGTACTTTAAGGTATCAAATTAATCGTGGCATTAAACCCGATCTGATGTCCAGGTCGAATTTAATGTTACAATTAAGGTTCTGCAACTTTTAGAAAGTTGCCACTCTGTGCCCCAGCTGGCCCAGTGGCCGCACATTGGCTCTTTCACACAGACAGCTTTCTGCCCACCTCAGGAGACATGTGGCCCACTCTGAGGCTAAGAACAAAGTCAGTTGCTGTAGACTGAGGTGTGACCTCCTCTCCCAGGATGGTCACTCAGGGTGTTAGCCCGAAAGGAGAGCTTCAAAAGGGAAGGTGCCTTTGTTGGGCAGATGGTGATAACATTCCAGGGCAGGCAGCCTTATATTTATGTAGACAAATTGGAGACAGAGAGGAAACCCGTTGCCCAAACAAGTTATCCTCGGGTAGCCACACCTCTTGGGTGGGTTACCAATCTCCTGATGACGAAGAAGGATTGTGACATCTTGAGCATGGCTAGAATAGTGCACTCTGGCATAGCCAAACAACTGCATGAAAAGAGGCTGCATCATCAAGGAATGCACCGGCTGCACTGTGGCTGGTGAAGTTTGGACTGTGCCTCCTGGCTTGGGGAAAAGTTGGTTCCTGGCCCCAGATCAAAGCAATGAGTTCAAGGATCAGTTGGCTGATCCCTTGGAACCTACTTCAGGGACAAAAGAGCTGAAGAAACCCAAATTCATGAGGTGGTGGCCACTGCAGATGTTTTGCCGCTTCCAGTCGCCAGCCACACCCAGAGACCAATCTGAGATAAACCAAAAGTTGCACCCGAGTCTGCCAGACCCAGTAGTGCTATCAGAGTCTGGATTCATCACCCACAAATTACACTAGCCCCCACCTAAGGATTTTGCACCAACCACTCTGTAAGGAGACCAGTAGCCCATCATCGGCTAGCCAGCAACTGCAACGTGGAGGACATTGAGGGACCCCCACCTTTGTGGCCAAAGTTGCCCTACTTTACCTGTGGACCGAGGAAGAACCATAAAGGCACCCCAATTTACCCCACCTCAACCAGAACATCCTTGAGCATCTTTTCACTTACATAGCCAGCATCAGGACCACTCCATTGAAGTCTATAGTGGTCGTCCCATAAAATTTGGAACTTACCTTAAAGGTGCTCTGGTAGTCAGGTAACTGTCCAAAGTATCCTTTCTGGTCCCCTAGACCTCCATCCTATTGAATTTGGATGGCCAAGCTGAGCTGGGTAGCTGAACTAACTCTTTCAAACTTTTTGATGACCAATGCTTGTTTGCCGTTGCATCCAAAAGTAATAATATATTTTAAAATCTGTATCTCTGGAACCCTCCAGTAGATTCTGTTTGTTAAGGTCTCTAAAAACTTACCAATCACCTTGGTTATATTCTTGATTTACAATGAGAGGAGGCAGCATATGAATCTGTAGTGGCTGGATTGACCTATGTAGCACACAGAGGTGTGGTGGATACAGGAAGACAACTCGTGAAAGTGCATTCTCACAGCAATAACTGCTTGGTTCCTCCAATTACTCAGTTCCATGGCATGAAAGCAGTGTTGGTACAAGGCTGGGATATTGACAGAACTTCCAAACCTAGCAACTGTGCATCTTGCTGAGGATTTGTGCTCTTATCTCATTCTGCAGCCAACCCTCTTGTAGTCCTTCCATTTTATTATCTTCTCCCCTTCTTCACTTTCCTCGGGTTACTACTGACTATCCACTTCAATATAAGTACTGCAGATACTTTTTTACTGAATCCCCTTTTCCACGGACAGCACCTGCTGATCCCAGTGACTACCTTTTCTCCCCATGTTATGGTGACAGTATCCTGGTATTTACACACAATTTTCACTGTGTTTCCTAATACCATACTAAACACATTTAAGTTGATGGTCCTTCTTTAGAACGTTTAGGGTTGAAATGCATGAGCTCCTGCAAAGAGGTTTGCTAAGGTACATACAGTTTAGAAGAGTTAACATCTACAGAATTTGATCAAAATTTGGCTACATACACCTTTTCTCCCAAGATTGAAAGAGGGCCCTGTTTATTAAATTTATTGAGGAGGATGCTGAGGGTTTACATTTACTCTGAGAACCCAGTGTTTAGAAAATGTGTAATTAGGGTGTTCTGGTGCAATCACTTATCCTTGAAGCGATTTGTCTCCTGTCTTCTCAAGAGTTTGGCTAAGCTTAAGTTGGTAGCCTGGACATTAGTTCCTTCTTTGGACACACCATACGTTATTGACACGTTAGAAAACCACCCTTTGATACTGTGATGTTGATCTTATCAAAAACCATGACTTTGCAGCAATAACAGTGGATAAAAGATTAAGGGAACTAGGATTAGTAATCAGGATTTTCACTGTCTCAAAATGGTTCCATAGTGGCAGTTCTGTAACATGGCTTTTAATTTCCTTCCCAAAGTAGCTTCGTTTACAATTCTTGATCGGGAAATTGTGCTCTCTCTGATGTAATGTCTGAGGCTAAGATGTGGATGCAATCTTTAATGAATGATTTAAGGGTAAGGCTGAGCAATTGCTCTTTGGAGAAAATGAGGTCAGTGGCGCCTGATTTATAAGTAGTTGATGGATTTGAAGGGAATGGATCAGAATTGTTCGAGGTGGAAGTGCAGATTGCTTCTGATTATTGTCCCAAAATGGTTAGTAGGTCATTTGAAGGTTGGTTAAAGCTAAGGGGATCTATTCTGAGTTTAAAGTGCTGTAACCTTAGACTAGAACTTGAGAAGCTTAAATGCACTCTCAGAAACAATGCATCTGTACTTCCTTTCCACATTAACATTATTTTTCAAGCATTGTTTCAGGAACTGTCCAGCCTTCTTCATATTTGCCTTCTCCAAGCAGAACCAATGTGGACTGCATTGGTTCTAGACTTTAAACTGCATTAGCTGGAGTGACGCTGTTATGTCAAGGGATTTGAAGATACTGGAAGGGCAGTTCTTCTAGAACCACTACAGCTCATTGCCCATTAGTGGAGTGGAATGGAATGCAATGAACACGTCTCTGAAGATGGCTTGGGCTACATTTTTCTGGAGTATGTCAGGACCAAAGCAATGGGAGAGGTTGTAATGGGTCATGGTTTGTCAAATGTAGCTATAAGCATGGCAATTAGGGATTTGTCTGATTATGACTGGTGCCAAATGAAGACTTTTCTATGTTGAATAATTGACGTTCTTTGAACAGTGAAAACAGGCAATGGGTCATTCCATTGGATAATATAGTGACATTTAGGATTTAAGAGAAGGTAGGGTTTCTAAGAGGCCATCATAGCATCTGTGTTACCTTTGGAGTCCAGTCAGCATCTTTCAAAAAGAGGAACAGACTGAATAGCGAAGTAGAGGTTCATATGTTAGCAAACGCTATGGTTCTCATGTGTAGTTCAGTTACTTTGTTTTGCCACGATGCATTAACTAATTGAAAAAACTATCTTCTAGGTGTATTAGTAGGAAAGCTTTCCATTTTCCAAACAATATTGATTTTGTCTCATTTTTCATTTTGTAACATTATGGAAAGAGTTATTTTTCATATTGTGGAACATAACAATTCATAAACGGGCACATTGTGGCTTTGTGAGGTAAAAAAAGAACAAATAATATTAAAACCTACAAAATGTCCAGCAGCCTTAGTTACAGATTGTAATACTACTAAGAACTTGCAAAAGGTGCACTAGTAAAAACGTGAAAAAATGTGAGTTAAAGTTGAGCTGGTGAGATGGTGCACAGCACAAGAAAATATAGGATTACCATTATTGATGCAAAGTTGTAAGTGGCACACAAAGACTCAGCAGGAAACTGTTGCAGATCTAACTTGTATCATGAAGGTTTGCATTTAATTTTAGCAGCAGACTCTCAATGCCTTTTAAAAAGTATCAACATCACTTTACAGGCTTCAGTTCTTGCAAAACTGGAGTGTACAGAGAATAATGCAGATGGGTGAACCCACTCTTCTGCAAAGGTTTTTATTGTAGGTGCAGTGTGAGGAGCACCCAACTTACTGGACCGTGTCATTAGGGCCCTGGATCCCTGAGGGTCAAACCCCTTCCCCTGTTTGTGACTTGCTGTACTGGAGGAGGGGGAGGGGCAGAATGACAGGATTGCCACAGGGAAAGTTGGTCCAACATCTTCGCTGGTGGTATTCTGGGTGTCACATTGACTCTCATTATCCGAATGAGGCTGCAGGATTGGGGCGGCAGCATCTCCTGAATTGTGGGGAACTGAGCCCAATCCCACACCATGTGACAACTGTCAGCCTAATCCGTTTTCGGCCAGCTAGGAGCACCTCATCTCCGACCAAGAGCAGGGATGATTTGCAGCAATCAGGCACATGACATAATGACTTCTCAGGGAAATAATGGTGGATCAGATCTCATCCTTTTCTCTCATTTATATTAGTCTCACACATGCAAGACAAACAGAGGCAGGAAATGGTTCAATAATGGTTATTGAATCAGCTGCGTCCTAGATAAAATGGCATGAAATGCAATAATGAGAATGATGAAACATACTAGAATCAAAATGGTAACAAGGAAAGTGAAACACTGGAAAAGTCCCACCATATTGTCACTATGCAAACTATATGCGATTCCTACCTAAACTATGTTAGAGCACAGCACGATATGCCCTAATCCACCCTTCAGGATTCCCCCTTGGGAAGACATCATTCCTAAAACCTGAAAATGATAGTAGCAAGGAAGCCTGCTGTCTATAGAGACACCATCCCCAGGTAGGCCCGGGAATCAATAGTCTCAGCAAGCAGCTGTAACAAAGTCAGTCAGCATGCAGTTGTGATCATGTGGCTGGAACCTCCCATTAATTTGTATGGAACAGGGAAAATGTTTTATAATAAAACAGCTGATGTTCTGACAAATGTTCGTACGTAAGTATACCTGTGTTTCTGTGAACGTTAGAGATGCAGTGCAACACTTGTGGCAGCAATCCTATCTTGCTGCAGCCTTGAGGAAAGCACAGAGTGAAAAGAATATTGTGCTAAGAAATCTGTCTGGAACCTCCCTCTAATCTGTAAGGGACAGGGAAAATATTTTATAATAAAACAGCTGATGTTCTGATAAATGTCTCTATGTAAGAATATGTGTGTTTCTGTGAACATTAGAGATGCAGTGTACCACTTGTGGCAGCAATACTATCTTGCTGAAGCCTTGAGGAAAGCACAGAATGAAAAGAATATCGTGCTAAGAAATGTAATGCTTTCCTAAGCAAAAGAACAACTAGAGAATGAAAATGAAACACCACCACGAATATGGCAGATTCTGGAATATTAATAAAATGTTACTAGGCTAAAGGGCACAAGCAGCAGGCCTTGTTGCTAAAATAACATGCCCAGAGACATCATGCTTTAAAACATATATATACATAAATGTCAATTATGGCAAGCTAAAACACAATTGAGCATGTGAAAAAATTGGAAGGAGTCAATTTAAAAGTTTAGCAGTGGCGCCAGTGAAACCAAATTCAAAAGTCAATGCCATTTTTAAAATCTCTAATTACAGCCGGGACATTTGAAGCAACAAAATGTTCCACTTCAGCAGGTGGTAATGTGACCAAATCGGTGCCAAGGATAACCAAGGAGCACTCATGTTCCAAACCCTGCGCTCCAGCTGAGGCAGCAGCATTCCATGTTGTGCCCGATGTTAAGGCAAGAGCAGCATGATCCATGAAGGGCAGGTCATAGACAGCTTTCCATAGCAAACACACCCTCAACGCGCACGTCTAGTAATGAGCCCTCAGCGAGAACATCAACAGATTAGCATCCAATGAAAGTAAGCGCTGCGTAGAAAGACAAACTTTCAGTGCACATTCGAAAAGGCACCAGAGGCATCGAAACACGGGCTGCACACAATCATAAACCGGTCTGAATGACAGAGACGAGTTGCAATCCAGTTCTTCTAGGAGTGGTGCTCTAAAATACTGCATTATGCGTTCGGGACACAGTTGCACTGATTGAAGAGCTTTCAGTCCTACTTGTTGAAGTGGGACAGCCATTGCGAATAAAAAACAGCAACGGGAAGATGCCACCTATTATAGCCAAAGTAATCGGAAATCCCCCGAAAATACTAAAAAATATTGAGTGTATTGCTGAAAGTATTAAGCCAAATATAGAGGAGAAAGTTTGAACAAACTCAGAACCAGCAGCCTTTAAAAAATGTACAATCCCAGTAGTACTAGAAGCACTAAACATTTATCCCACAAGCTCACCAAAGTGTCCCGGAAAGTTTGTATTTAAAAGTGACTGTATTTCTGCAGATGGCCTCACCACTTGGAGTGCATAGGTCGCGTGAGCAGATGTCAGCACCACGTGTTTTTTAAACAATAAAGCCTTTGGTCTGCTCAACTTGTCCAAATTCACATTTGAAGTAACAATGTAAGGCCAAAAATCTGCTACTTTCATCTGTTGTATAGGTGAAAAAAGGACATTCCTGCAACAGCGGACAATTTGGGAGACCGAAGCGAAGTAAGCAATTCCTGCTCGCATTCCACAACAGCTCTTACTGTTAAGAAGCACATACCTTCCATTGGAGAGCACCTGGAATGCAGGTCTAATTAAGGGGACTGGAACTCCCTTCGCTGTCAAAGCGTTACATGCCCGGTGCAAGGACAATTGCTTACAAACCATTGAGTGGCTCACAGAAGTCTTGCATTCACTGCTGCTAAGAAAGATCTCCTTTATGCCATTGAAACATTTGTGCAAAAAGTGGAGCTCCCACACCTCATGAATGTAAATATCTCTTAGCCTTTCATATCTGCCTACTGGAATGTGTTTCAAGCAGGACGTGAATTGCAGTGTTGAAATAGGAAGATTAATAACCCTGTGTATTAACCATTCAGCAGATGGTATTTCAGCCACAGTAAAAGGCAACTTTTCTAATTTATCAATGTTTAACATAACATAAGTCACTTCCTTCTTAGCTATTGTTTGTTGCTCACGCGTCAAATTAAATGCAGAAAATATATCCCTCGTGCTGAAATGTTGCCAGGGAACGAGACCAGATTTCAGTGTTTGTAGTGCCAACCCAGCTGCATGATGAAACTTAGCTGACTCTGTTCATGGTGTAAAAATGACATGTCACTTTGCACAATGTCTATTGCAGATAAAACAATGTTGTTTAAAGTGTATATGCATTCAGACAAGGTGTCAATCCCATTATCTACAACAGCCAAAGCTTTCTGTAAGTTTTCCTGAACTAGGCAGCAGCTTCTTGTTGAGAAAGTTTTCAAATTTCATTGTAGACTACATACAAGAAGCACTTTTTACACGTCGTCTGGGCCCTAACAGGAAATCCTGCAAATCTGTGTTATTAGACAGGAGACTAAGTGCAACTAGTGAGGAACTTTTTAACCATTGCTGGCATAATTTCCCTACACTGTGTGTCGTTGCTTCTGATGACATATAGCAAGGGTCTGGTCTATGCGTTCTGAAACCCCCTGTGGAGTTGAACAAAACAGGTGTGACAACCATTTGTGTCCACTTGCCACAATAACTACCCACCAGGATGTGAAAGTGATATGTACAATTTTCCATTTTGAACCCACCCATCGAGCTGATCTTCAGTTGCATTGATGTATTTTTGCCATTTATAAAATTTAGCAGGGGCAGTGATACTGGGCGCATTCAAATCCTTAAATTTTGCCATGCCTAAACAACTTGTCTGTTGTACAGTTTAATTTAAAATATCAGTTGGACAGGTATCAGGCATGCTCTAAATAAAGCTTCCTTCCCCCTTATTTGACAATTTTTAGTTCCCCATATACCTTTTAAATCATTCAACTTTAGCCAGTATTCATAGCCTTCTACTGGCAACCGGGAAACAAAGGAATCAGAATAAATCAATTTTGTATCAGTTAATAGGACATGTTGCATTTCCATTAATGGCAATTTAAAATAGTACGACTCAGCATTTTTAACATTGTGCCCAGAAAAATATGCAAACTTTTCAGAGTATGTTTTTGAACTCCCCATTGGCAGAGTTGAACAATGTTGAACAGTGTAATTAAAAATAGTCTTTGGGGTACTTGCTCTGTGAATGTAATGATGTTCATAATAATTATATCAGAACATATCTCCATAATTTTCTTTTGATTGATAAACATCTTCACTTTCAAATACAGAAAAATATTCTAATTCAGATAGCATAGAATCAACAGTTTTGCATCCCAAACATCAGAAACAACTAAAGTGTTATTACATCATTCATTGAAAGTTTAAATATATTTGGAATTTGATTAACCTCAGTCAGGCTATATATATCAAAAGGTACTTTATCCCAAACAATCCCATCAGGAATTGGTATAGCTAAAATATTCACTAGGGAGAAGTCTCTGAGGGCCTTGTGGGAGGAAAAATGTGGTTTTAGGACCTCATCCATCAGTTCAACTATAGAGTGTTCAGGAAGGTAATGATCAGGTATTAATAGGAAAAAATACGATGACTAACCCAATCCAAAGAAGGAAGGCAAATACAGTTAATAAAAGCCACAGATAGTTCCATGGAAGAACGAAATAGCTTATTTTGAGACAATTTATCAGCTACGTACTCTTGACAGTCTTGTTGCGGAAGAGGCAGATGAGTCAGAAAAGGTGTCATTGACATCAGGAAAATATCCAGAAGCAGTTTGTGCAAACACTGGAGCCGTGTTTGGAAGAGGAGGGCTGGCAGAAGTCTACCTTGGTGGTTCATGGTAGACTATTCCATCCGTTTGAGTTGAATTTTAGTAAAATTCTTCAAGATTGTTGACATTGCTTCTCACAGAAGAAGTTAGTGGGACTAATGAAAGATCATTTTCCATCCTCCCCAAGCTCAGAGAGGTGTCAGCGTTGCTGTTTAAAACCATTAGAGGAACATCCTGGTCTGTAGTGAGAGGGAGTCAGGTACTACCCAGGAGTCCTCTCGGTCTGCTGTGCAAGATCAGTCATATGGTGTACCTTGACATTGTCGATGGAGACAAAGTGATATTCTTTAGTACCAGACAGCTGTAGTAGAATAACAGTTCTGGTACTGTGTATTCCCAGGATTTGAACTGGTGCACAATAAGAAGGACCAAACTCCTTTTTCACAGCAATCGTTTCATGCACTAGATCCCCAACTTTAGGAATCAAGTCGGTAGAAGTTGTTGGTGCATCCCTTATTCCCAAGGAGGCAGCAATGACAGATGTGTTGTCATCACAGAACTGTTGCAAGTCCGGCAAGACAGTGATACATTCATTTATGTCAAAAGGTGTATCTGCCGCCTCCGCGCAAGAACAATCAAGATCTGGAACATACATTTGTGTTCCGAACAGATATTAATAAGGGGTACGCCCTCCCAGGGACCTTCTGGGCAGATTATTAAGTGCTCTCTGGACTCCATACAGGTGATTAAGCCAACTACGACTCATGCCTAACACTCTATTGGAATAAGTATGACATGCAGGAGTTGGGGTAGACCACTCCCAAGCGTGTGGATATGGGGAAATGCAACATATTCGTAACTTGTGTTTCAGATAAAACATTACCAAGGAGTGGGTGGGGAATTCCCCCAGAGTACTGACACCTAATGTGGCTATTTTGGAAGGAACGATTTCCCAGGCACAAGGAGTGGATGAGAGGACAAAGAATTGAGTTGTATAGACAAGTGTGGCCGTTGATGGGTGAGTTTGTTTCAATACAGTTTATGCACATTTATTTGTATTACGAATACAAATTTAGATTTTACTCACTTGATCTATTACTGCAACTCATGTTGAGCACCACATAATATCGATGTCTTATTTATTCTCGGCAGCGCTAATGAGCGGTTTGGAAAGTTGGAAAATTAGTGATTGGGTACTATTTTGATTACAATACGTATTAACACTAGACTTTTACAAGTAATTTCCATTGGGTATGGATGTTACCCCTGACATGAGATTAACACACAAGAGCTTCTAATTAATGGTTGGTTCCAAATGTGTGTGCATGCACTAATTACATGATATTGGATTCTTGCTCAGGATATTTTTGGATGTATATCACTTGAACTGAGGGTTTAACATATGATAACTAAATCAGGATACAGAATTTAGAAGGAGGGATAAGCACAGCATGTTTGCACAAATATTCAGATGTATTGCAGTGTTATATGGGCCTTATTGGTTTCCACCTACAATACACAGGAGACTGATGGGGTATACGGTAGTGACAAACAATGTGTGAGGTTGACTCTACAATGCTATGGATGTATAATATTCTCAGCCCTGAAGAAGTCATTGGGTTATATCCCAGATGAAACATGTGTTGGCTGGAGATGGAATTGAAGGATTAAATATGAAGATCACATCACAGTATTGGACACTACAAGACATGTGCCTTGATTTGAACTTCTGTTCTTAACAGTCATTGATTGTTAATGTATGGGGTTGTGGGTGGGTTCCCTATAAAGAGCACCACCTTGCGAATAGTGGACTGTGCAGTAGAACACAACAGAGGTGTTTACGGGTGCGAGCGCGATTTTCCCCTGAAAAACCACCCACGTATGTAGTAGTCTAGCTGTTAAGGATTGCTTTAAGTCCTAGTCTCTTCGCTTCACAACACTGTTTCCCTCAGGATGATATGGAGATAAAGACATTGGTTAGACTCCTAACAAAGCCATGGTGTCCCTTAATGCCTTTGTGGAGAAAGCAGGGCCCTGGTCCAAGTGGAAAGCCACAACTGCATATGTGCCAATAAAGACTTGCAAATCTTTAATAACAGTTTGAGCATCAGCTGAGTGTTGTGGCCATACCCATAGAAATCTGGAGCATGTGCCAACCACAATGGTCCAGGTGCACACACTGTAGGGGTTTCTTGGAAATTAAGAGGGTGTCTGCGGTGGATGTTTGACAATGGACTCTTTTATTTGCTGACAGATGTCACAGCAAAGGACATACTGCTTGGTCTCTTTGTATAGACCTGTCCACAAGTAGCATGCTTGTAACAGTGAAATAGTAGCCACCACACCAACATGGGCAGAAGCAACTCCCTCACGTGCTGCTTTAATCAACTCAGATCTTTGATCTTGGTTGGGGAACACAGAAGCACCCACCCCTGGTATTGTTACTAGGGAAGTATTGAGGCTAGATATGTGGTAGGAATATTTGGCAGGGTATGCCTTTGGCATGGGCTTGCCTTCAGCTGAAGCTTTCACAGCAGTCAATGTTTCATCATCGAACCTCGTCCATGAACAAGTCATTGCAACAATAGAAGCCGTAGCTACTGCTTACTTTTCCGCTTTATCAGCCAGTATTACTACATGGACATTGAGTAGCATTTCTTTCAGATCCGCTAGTTTCTCCCACAGTGATTTGTGTTTAATTGTGTTGCTTTTTGAATCTCGGAACCCATTCTAGCACCGGTAATGCAGATATTCATTGAAAAGCTGGCCACAGTAATACGAATCACAGACTATTAATGTTAACTATCCTGGATCAATGTGTTGCAGTGCCATTAACAGAGCTTTGAGCTCTACTAGTTCTGCAGTGCAGTCCTCTAAGGTCTGCGTGTAACTGTGTTGTGGATGGAATTCACCATGCTTCATGTAGCCACTCACAACTACATAGGTGGTGGAGTATTGATTTTTAGTGCCTATTGCAGGTTGGGCTGAGCCATCTGTGTACATAATTGTTTGATGTTGTTCAATAGGCAATGTGTTTGCTGGAACTGGATATTCAAGTTCATATTGGAGAAATTCTTGAGTGTTTAATTTTGGGTCAAAAACATACCCAACATCAGTGGCCATCAGAGACATAGCCCATTGAATCCAATGTGATGTAGTGCCTTCACGTTAGAAACACTGGCTTTAGTGACAGCCTTGAGGGCTGGGATAAGAGATGCGACAATGATAAGTTTCTCCTGGGCCAGAGGTCTCTCTTTCATGACAGCCATCTGAACAGCAGTCAGGATTTTTTCTGTGGGAGCAAGACGTTGTTCAGCTGTAGAATACAAATGTGACCTGTATGGATTAGGGACGGTATCACTCTCATTGAACATTACATAGGTGAAACCAATGGCACCAGCAATTACTCTGATGTCCAAATGTGTTTTGTTGTCTCTTGCATGTAAGTGTTTAGCTGCAAGCATGTCTTATTATAATGGTCCAAGAATGCATGTATGTTCGACTGTCCAATATTTACTTGAAAAGTCAGGACATATTAAGTCATATTATGGTTTAATGCGTTCTGGAATGTATCTTCTGCCAAAGTTTAAAAAGCCAGACAGTGACTGGAGCTTTTTGATAATGATTGGTAATTGCAGTTGTGCGCATTTTTCAAAAAAATTGGGCGCTGGACTGTTGCCTTCATCTGATAGCCTGTATCCCAAAAATAGGACACTAGAAAAGGCTATTTTTTTTTTTTTTTTTTTAATTAAATTTGTAGCCAAAGTTGTCAAGTCCCACAACAATGCGGCTCACCTGTCTTACATGTTGAAAGAGATCATCCGTAAGGTAGATATCGTCTACATAGGACAATGCCTCAGGGTCAATGTCGTGTATCTCCACCAGAGCAAGAGTTTGTTTCTGAACAGGTGGAGGCGGAGCATCCGAGGCGGTCACATTTTTCCCCGCCGGCAGCCTTCCCACCTATGAAAAGAAGAGCTAAGAAGCAGTTGAGCCAACCCTCCACATAGAGTGTAGTAGGAGTTTAGCCCAGTGGTTCAGTGACGTCATTAGTAAAGGAGTCTCAGACTGGCTTGGTAGCAACTGACCCCAATCATGACCCAGCCCTTCTGCCCTTGGCACACGTGCCTCTTCCATCCAGGTGGTACCTCAGCAGGTAGATTCAGGTTCCAGTGATGTGCTTGCTGTCTTGATTGAGATTAAACAGTCACCGAGGCAACTCACATATCAAAGGAATGGGGATACCATGGGACAATCTGGGTCAGTGCCCAATACACCATTGCCAAGAGTGAGTGAGAGTCAGCCGGTAGGGTCATTGCCTCAGGTACACACAGACTGACTCAGGGAAGAGATCTGGAGTCCAGACAGATCCTTCCAGGGGGGTCCTTTCTTCAACTGCATCCTTTGTGTCTCATTTAGGAAATCCAACAATAGGGAATTAGGGAGCATCCGCACTAACTGCCCCTTGGTCCCCATCTCCCACTGTGTTATCGACTATCACTGACTTACAAAGGCAGTTTGAGTCCCTGGTGAAGGCACGCAATGGAGCTGCGCTAGAGCTGGGATCCCAGAAAAAAGTTGCGGGCCATCAGGGAGCATCAGTTCAGCCACAGCTGCATCATCAGGTAAAGCAACCGAGGGTCCTGCGAAGGACTCTGGCTATGGAGACACAGTGTTGGGTGGGGAGGACACTCTAGTCTCCAGGCCAGGAAAGTTAACATTGTATCTGCTGAGGCCAAAGAAACGATTTGGAAAGGGGAATTTGTTGATATTTTCTCACTGATCAGGGCCAAGAGGTGGGAAGGGAAAGCGAAAGAAAAAAAGGGAAGGATACCTCCTTAAAGGAGAAGAAACATAGTAGAAGAGTTGATTACTAATTGGTTTCGGCTTTAATGTTTTCATGACAGTCGTGCTAGAAAAGAAGCCTGAGCAAGTGGCTGCCATGATCTCTTATGCAAATAAGATACTAAAGGCGCATCAGACATATGACGGTTCGGCCTGGTTAGATTATGATTGGGACTTTAGGTGGGCTAAAGTGGATTACCCAGATATTGGGTGGGACCAGGCAGAGGTTAATGTTTGGCTCGAAAGTGTGACTAACAAGACTCCTCTTAAACAGCCTTTTTGATCCCAATGGGGTTCAGGAGACAAGAAGGGATCCTGTTGGGCATTCAACAGGAAGATGTGTACTCGGCCAGCGGGATCTTGTACCTTTAAACGTGTATGTTCATTCTGCGGGCACCCCTCTGACCCGGAATTCAAGTGTGTTAAAATGTCCAAATTGAAAGGGAGGGGTTCATCTAAGTCAATCAATCAGTGAAGCCTTTCCCACCCAGGTCCGTTTGGAGAAACTTCTTCCTTGGCTCAATTTGTACCCTAACAACAAGACAGTTCAGTTGTTATATCATGGTTTTTCAAGTGGGTTTTGTATCCCGGCCCGTGGGGCTTTACCCATCCCACGTGGCAGTAATCTGTTGTCAGTGTGGGCCCATCCTGAGGTGGTCTCTCATAAGTTGGAAAAGGAAGGTTTGTTGGGCATGATTGAGGGGCCCTTTGTTGAGCCCCATTGGTCTGGTTTTGTCTGTTCCCTCTTGGGTGTGGTACCTAAAAAGAGTCTGGTCAGTTTAGGTTAATCCATAATCTTATGGCATCTCAGGGCTTCTCTGTCAATGACACAATCGATCCGGAGCTCTGCTCAGTGACTTATGCTTCCGTGGACATGGCTTTGGCTACGTTATGTGCACTGGGCCCTGGGGCACTCTTGGCAGAAACTTGACATTGAGTCCACCTTCAGACTGCTCCCCGTCCACCCTGACGACTACCACCTATTCAATTTCAGTAAGGCGGTCAATATTATTTGGACAAGTGTTAGCTGTGCAGTTTCTTGTAACTACTTTGAACAGTTCAGCTCTATGTTGCAATTGTTGTTCACCCAGTAAACTGGTTATCATGACATCATTCATTACCTCAGTGACTTTCTTGCTATGGGTCCGCCAGCCTCAGGGGCCTGTAATTGGGCCATGGAGGTGCTGGCCTCTTTATTCCAGGATCTAGGAGTTCCACTTGCCCCAGGAATAACAGTGTGCCTATCTGCATGTCTTTCTTTATTGGGCATTGAAATTGATACAATTGCTGGCAAATGCAGATTGCCTCCTGACAAAGTCCAAGCCTTTCCTTTGGCTATTGATCTCACTCTCTCTAAAAAGAAGGTAACTTTGCATCAACTACAGGTGCTAGTGAGCCAACTCAATTTTGCACTGCACATTATTCCCATGGGGCACCCATTCTCCAGGTCAATAGCCAGGGCGATGGGAGGGCTCACACAGAAGCACCATCATACTAGACTGCAGACCGAAGTGAGGGAGGACTTAAGGATCTGGTGGGAAATTTTGCACCAATTTAATGTGTCAGTAGTATGGCCAACCCCGCCCATTTCCAGTGAGACCTTGGGCTTGTTTACTAATACGGCTGGCCGTGTTTGTTTTGGGGCCATTTTGGGGCATCAAAAGTGTAGGATGGACTGGACTGCACTGTGGCATGATATTTGCCTAACTGGCCATGTTGCATTTTTTGAATTTTTTGCCATTGTGGTGGCAGTCACTATTTGGTCAACCATGTTTCAGAACATGTCAGTAATATTTTGGTTGGACAATATAACAGTGGTTAAGGTTTTTAACAAACAGGAAGCCTTGTGTAGATAGGTTCTGAGATTACTGAAACACCTTGTCTTGCTATGCTGAAATAATATTGTCTTTAAGGTGAGGCATGTACCGGGTGTTTATAATAAGGTGGCTGACGCTTTATCTCACTCCAAGTTACAGGAATTCCAGGAGTTCCACCTACATGCAGCAGAGCGGATGATGGAGTTTCCGATATCTCTGTGGAAGATTGCGCCCCACACTACCGGATTTAGTGGCAGCCTCCTTGACCAAATGCACATGGGGGGCTTACCAGAGACGCTTCAGGACCTACAGAACCTTTTTGCAAGAGAAAGTGGTGTCTGAGCCATTTTCACCCACTTCTGCCTGCCTTTTCTTAGCAGCTTTGAGATAGCTGGGCAGGCCAGTCTCATATGCAAGGGCACATTTGGTGGCCATTACCGCCTTTGCCAAGCTGAAGGGCTAACGGGATGCCCAGAGTTTCTTATTGGTGGTGAGAAAGGCCTTAGCCAGATGGGCTAGGTTGGAGAGTATAATCAAGGAGGGGAGGAGGCCCCTTGACACGTTTTGGGTGTACTACTGGTCAACCTCCATAGGGTCTGTACCTTCACATATGAGGTTGCATTCCTCGTCACCTTTTATGGGGCTTTCAGGGTCGGCGAGTTGGTGGGGTCATCAAAAACTTATTTTTCTGGCAGCCTGCAATGGTTGGACGTTTTATTATACCTAGACAAGCTTACCCTTAGGCACAGGAGATCCAAAACTGACCAAGCTGGTAGGGGATCCATAGTATCCTTATCCAGCCTCGTGTAGGAAGGTTTATTTTGTGGTTAGGCCCACTGTTCAATACTCTGCCCCTTTCATCCATGCTAATGGAGAGGGCCTGTCATGGTACCAGTTATAGATGGTTTTCTGCACTGTGCTCACCAGCACTGGAATAGATCATGATGGTTACTCTTCACATGCGTTTAGAATTGGGGCGGCAACTGTGCCAACTGTAGCTGGTCTTTCTTCCATTGGTGTCAAGCAGATTGTTCGCTGGTCTTCATCTTTGTTTTCAGTCCTACATCACCCAAGTTGCTATGATTCTGCTCTTTCACATCATGTTGATCATTTATTCCTGCTTATTCTCAATTTTTCTCTTTCAGTGTGCCTCCCAAGGTTGTGTGGGTCCTCAGTCATTCCTTTGTACGACACGCTGCCTACCATTTGCAACTGTGACGTAGGTCAAAGCCTGCGTGGTTGAATGACATCCTTTTTTGATGGTGTGCAGTTGGGGGCCTCAGGATCAGTCAACTATGCCAACTAGTGGAAGATATGAAAAGTCATGCGTTACTGCAGTTCATGGATCTGACCATCATTCACATTTGTGGTAATGACATGGTGGCATTAAGGTGTAGGGCGGTCAGGGAAGCTTTCTTGTGGGAGTTTTACTGGCTGAGCAAGACTCCCAAATGTGGCCATTGCCTGTTCGCATATGATACCACAGCACAAGTGGGGGCCAGAAGTGCAGGCAAGGGCCCTGAATGTGTCAGTAAGGTGCCTGAATGCAGAAATGGTTAAGCTTTGCCCGAGGCTGGGACAGCTTCGGAACATACCACAAAAACTGATCAGGGGTGACCAAATGTTTCATTGGGACAGGGTTCACTTGTCTGATTTGGGTACCGACTTTATTGATGCCATCTGGGCCTTCGCCCAAGAACTGTTCTCTGGTGGGAGAGACAAAGAGCTGGCAGGCCCCGATTGTCCTTGTGGCACAGAAGTGAACCCCAGACTCACCCTGTGCCATTGGGGGAATCCTTCAACTAGTTTCCTAGAGCAGCACTGAGGGGAGGACACCAATCTGAATCCCTAGGAGTAACTTTCATACCGGCTGGGAGGCAAGGGTGCACAGTTACATGGTGTAGGGCATTGGGCTCCAGCCCCTGGTCTCACTTTAGGACCCCTGTGGGCAGCCTGGTGTTGGAGGAGCGGCCCCCTAGGGTGCAGACAAGGTTACCAGGAGCGAGGACCATCCATCAAGGATGCAGGTGGAATTCACCTGTGTGGTTCTCCAGGGGTAAAGGTTGACTGGACTTTTAGTGCTGAAAGATTGATTAGGGGGAGATCTACTAAGTTGCACACTGTTTTGTAATCCCCTTTAGTCTGAATTACTGTACTTTGGTTATAGATGTCTTGTTTGATACTCCTGAATTTCTGTTCATTATTTGAAAGTGTCTTCTCATTTTGATTCTTTGATAAAGTAAATGTATTTACCCTATTTTGATCTGATTTATGAATGTGAATGTAAAGTGTCATGTTTTCACTCACTGTTGTCTGTAATAATCTAGGCCCTCTTCCCCAAAGACAAATCCATTGCCTGTCATTGACTCGTTGGTTGTTCGGAGGGGGCATGGCCCGCTGTCGGAGGCTCTTGATCCTATGCACTTGAATGGATGACAGTGCCATGCTGTATTCCTCATTTTCTGCTCTTTCTCTTCCTTTCCTGTACTTCTTCCTCGTTTCTCTTTCTCTTGTCCTCTCTTTCTTTATGGCTAAATTATTTTCTTCACTTCCTCAGTTGCCTGACTCTTGTGCTTTCTTATCCATCATTGTTTTGTTTTCTTCCCTTTGTACTCAGTTCATTCATACTCCAACTGTGTCTATTTGCTTTTCGGCCCTTCTCTGTTTTTTATCTAGCTCATCTATCTCTTGCCTCCCTCTCTCGCACTTTTTTTTTATTCCACACTCTGTTCTTCCCGTCGTTCTCTATTTTCAGTCCTGTGATCTGCTTTGTATAGCCCCATGTCGTCATTTCCTCGCTATGCTGTGTGTTGTCAGTTATCTAACTATATTTTCTCCTGTCCCTGTCTCCCTTTCTCTCTCTCTTTCTCTCTCTCTCTGTCTCTCTCTGTCGTATCCCTCTGTCACTTTTCCTCTCTCGCCCTTATCTATATCTCGCAAATCTGTTTTCTTTCTCTCCGGTGCGCTGAAGCCCGTCGAATGCATGTATGCTGTCTCCTTTGCTGTCTCACAGTCTCGCTTACCACTCAAACCAACATTTGACCCTCTCGTTTGACTTTTTCTCACGTTTTTAAAGAGCGGTGTATACTGAAATAATCTCTACCTTTGTGTAATAGAGATAGACCATAAAAATGCAGATTTTTTGGTAATAATGCACTTTACAGCAGGATATGGCTGCAAGTCGCTAAGTGGAAAGTTATATATTTGCTTACATTAAGTTCTTTATTTCTAGAGTGCCACTGCATTATTTGTGGTAGGTACAAGATGAAATTATACTTAACAAAAATAAGGGCAGCTGACAGAAAGATAAAGATCCAGTCAGTCGTCAACCTTCTGTGTATAACAATGTGACTGGGCTTAGCCTGAACTGCAGCTGGGGCAGACCACCATTATCATTCAGTTTTATAGCGCCCAACCCTTTAGTGAGATATTCAAGCACTCTGCACTGCTTGCCCATCATGAAAAATATAAGAACACGAGTCTTAATAAAAATATTTGCAAGAAGCAGGGGCAGACACAAACGCACCAAATAGCGTTGTCCTCTTTCTATTGCTCATATCACTAATTCAACTGTGTCGCTCTCGATGTTGGACTGACTTCACTGAAGCAAAGGCATGGCTTCTTTGAATGTCCATGTGGGGGGCTCGTGAAGGAAAGAGGGGAAAATTTACCGGAAAATTGCTGGCAGAATAGGTTTGTCATGGTCTGGGTGGGCTGTGAGATGGCAGCCAGCAGGCAGCCATGAGTTTCCATTCACTGCCTCCATGCAGGGCACCATCTACTCTCCTCCCACACTTGCCCTGCCTCGGAGGGGCCTTCCACGCCCAACAAAATCACAATTTTATGCTCCTAATTTCCTCAACCTCCCTCTTCGTGTCCCATGTCCTGCTTCTTCACTAACATGCCACACAATTAGAGTCCGTCTGGTTGTTGACTAGGGCGGTCGTCACACTTTATTCAGCTGTAGGTTGCCAATGTCCACGTTTTCTGTTGTAGGTGAAGATCCCTGCGTAAGAGGAATGGCTCGATGTGACGCAGGCTACGGTGTTAGCCATGGATTCAAATGTAAACCAACAACAGCAGTAAACAGAAGTAGCTGACAGCCCTTCCTCGTTCTATTTTTCTAGCAGCGTCAATCAAGTGCACGTGCACTTTACATTTACAACAGCAATGTGCTCGAAGTATTGACTGGGACACAACATTCTGATCAAGTTTATCCGTGGTTCCCTTGTCTAAGGTCCAGGTCCACTCACTTTTTTTTTTTAATGTCTTTGAACGTAATCAGTATCAAAATCTCATCAAATAAATGATAAAATATTGAAAATTGTGACAAGGAAAACCGAAAAAATATAGTTTATTTTCTGTTTAAAAGAATTCTACCTGAAATAGACAAAGTGTAATATGCGATTTGTATGGCAGATACTCAATGGGAAATTCAAAAATATTTCATTAATGGTAGTTAAGTGCAGTTTTCCAGTAAATGCGTTTGAGGAAAGGAACAGAGGAGTACACAGTTTTGAGCAGGCTGGAGGGGCACCATACATAAGAAATGCCACGTGCTAATTGTCACCACTAAACACGCACTAAAAATGACGAGTGTTCGGCTTTTCCGCTAAACTGAGTGAGGTGTGTCTTTTGTCAGATTTGTACTAAGGGCATCATCACCTTGAGTGCAAATCTCCGTACACAAACCACCACCTAAGCGTCAATAGCGTAATTTGTAACTTTCGCAGAAATTACATGTAATGCATATGGAAATATCATACAATTTCCTTTTGTCCGTTATTTCTCGCCTGTGTTGATTTGGTGCTGGGTTTCCATGAATAGGCAGGTAGCATCTCTTTGTGTGACTTTAGTTGATGTGACTTTGGGTGGAATTCTAGGGATGTGTGAGTTGTTGTTACCCAGCAATGCCCTTCTCGAATAAAAAGGATGTTTACACTATATGGCATTTAGCAGTGCACTTGCCTTTTGTGGTGAAAGTTCGTAGCCACCACTATTTGCCCTTTTAAGTGTCACACATGTGCCCGTGCTAATGGTTACTAAATCGGGGCCTTCATTTGCTGAAGCCGCTCTTGAGGAAATGAAGTAAAATGTAATTCATACTGCTGTGAAGCGGGTTTACTGAAGCTACAAGACACTCTTCTAAAACGGAGATAGAGAGTTAAATCTTACTTATTTTAAAGGCAAAGGTTGATTCATTACCCACATTATTCTTGTCCAGCGCTGCCTCCAGCCGTGTGTGTGATTTAAGGCAACGGGCTGGTTCCCAGGGAGAACCAGCTGCCTTGAATGCAAGTGTGTCGAATCTCTCAGGGAAGCGGGACAAGTAAGGAGGGCCGGGGATTATGCACGCTTCACACAGGCCGATAGACGGGTTCTACGCGCTTCAGGGCCTGTCCTTTCTTTGTTTTTGAAAGCTTGCCCTCCCTGCACTAAACGAGCCAACACTTTGGAAACTGGGACCCCACTGTCTAGATGGCACGGCACATATTGCTTCCACCGAAAGAGTTGAAATGTTTACAACTGTTCCCGCTACACATTGGACTACCAATAGAAAATAGTGCGTTTTCCAGGGACCTGTAATGGCGCAACAGAGAAACAGCAAAACGACTGCAATTCGATACAATACAAGGCAGATTTTATACTCAATAACAGATTGCGAGTAAATGTGCTTTCGTTGGTCTGTTAGATTTGTTTTATGTTATGCACGCCAGTGCTTTTAATGGGCAGGTACTTCCCGGCACTGATTACCTGCACTTTTTTAATTTGAAAGGAAGCGTACAGGTACTTTTAAGTTCTACTGCAATACATTTAATTGGAGAGTACCTGCATCAGGAGCAAATAGATACTCTGAACAGAGAGTAGCAGCACCTTTGGAGTTTTATTTAAAGCCATTTAAAGCACTGATGCAGGCTGCAAAATACATTTCTGGTAGTTGCAATGTTGTGCTTGTCAGCTACATCACACGGATCAAGCTCTGGTGGCTGGGAAGGCAGTAAAGACTTTGTGCCTATTTTGTCCTTGGCCCTCTCTTAAAGCAGATAGTGTGAGACGAAGGTACGGAAGTGGGCAAGCCAGTAAATTCACAGGGTGGGCCGGGCTAGAGCTAGGTGCCCAGGCATCCCGAATTTGCCAGGGGCAGTCTCAGATTTTCACCAGCTGTCCCAGCAGATGTCAGCAAATTTAGCTCATGTCCCGGTTTTTAGAGGGAATCGACTTAAAAAAGGGAGAGGCAATTTCTTTAGGTGTTCTAAGGGTGTGCTAGTCAGGAGCTGTAATAAGCAAGCACTTTAATAAACAGATATGATGCTGGTTTTGAAAATTACATTTTATTTATTTCCTTAGTGCCGCTTCTGTCTTCCTGTGTTGATGAGAGCTGTCATTCTGTGACGCTCTGTTGATGTAAAATTGTAGTCCTCCTTCTGTTTTTGCAAAATGTCCCAGTTTTTGGTTCTCAAGATCTGGTCACCCTAGCCCAAGCGGAACCAGGGATCTGACTTGGGTCTGAAAGGCAAAGCACTAGCTGAGCTATCGAAAGATTCAACATGAAAATGATACAGCAAACACCATGCATAAACATGATGAAGAGTCTTTTGAGTTAAAAATAAGTTATTTCCTCAACATGGTTCACTTTTGAACATTATAATATATCCCTGCATTGACATCTGTTATATTTAACTGTTTTTTAAATGTGACCATTTCCCCATCTCTAAGCTCCAGTCAGTATTCAAACAAGTAAACCAAGTAAACCATGCTGGTCATGCAAACAAATAGTATTGTACTCGTATGCGAAGCAATACTGTTGCCTTTTAAGCAATTCACGAGGGAGGTTGCTATATAGTACATAGCCTGAACTAAGTTCCTCCAGGTTGCTCTCATACTCGACAATCACCAAAATCATATACATTGATGTAAAGTGATTTACCTGGGATCACACAAATAGGTCGATTGGGAAGGCCAGGATTTGAATCCAGGTTTCTTTGTTCAACATTGTGTAATTCAGTGACTGGATGAATATCTCCTTCTCTCTCTCACTTTTACCACCGAAGGACAATGCGTTATGTTCAATTATTTAATTACCCAACTGTTTACTATGTTCGATAAATGCAAGAATCACATTAATTCAAATTCAGATAGCACCACCTCGATAACTTTTGACAATGGGAGAAGCCTGACATTAATTGATTATATTTTAATCAATGTGGAGGGGTGGAAATTTGTGTGCGATTTGTCTTTCACAAGAAGGGTGGAAAGCAATCATGGCCCTGTTGTACTCTGTTTAAAACTTTGCTCATGGTGGCCAGAGTGCAGATAAGTCTGGGGGGGGGGAGAATTTTTGTCCCAATGATTACTCCATACAACAGTAAAAGGAGAATAAGATGGAACACTGAAAAATATCAACATGAGCTCCCCCTTTCTTGAAGATATTATGGACAGCTTCAGATCTATAATCATGGATCCTCTGTGTACTGATAATAAGGTAGCGATGGTTGTTTATGAGGGGATGGTGAAGGTACTGGAGGCCCAGCGGGCTAGTTGGTTTGATGATGAATTTTACAAAATGAAGAAAGATGATTCTGCCGCTCTGGTCCAGTGCTACTCTGGCAACAAGCGTGAATTGCTGTTCCAGGAGTGCAGGGGAAAGTACAAGCACCTCTTGAAAACTAAAAACTCGTTGCATCAGCTGGCACTTTGGGAGGAATTGAGGGGGCCTCTCATGGGAAAGATACTAGAAGATTTTGGGAGTTGGTTACACCGGTCGAGAAGACAGTAATAAATAGTGTAGAAACCCATATCAGCCCAGTGGTGTGGACCAGGCATTTCAGTTCTTTATAGTGTACCAATCACATAGTTCTGCCTGGTCTGCATTCACACCAGGAGATGGCTCACATTGATCCCCATGCCATGGTTATTTTGTTACCCAAGGTCGAAAGAGCACTAAAAGAAATGAAGAGACATAAGGCCATAGGTCCTGATTTAGTGCCTATTTATATTTATCATGAGAATTCTGCTGGTGGGCCGGTATCCTCAATAAGGTGTTTAATGCTGCATTAACTGGCAATGTCGTGCCCACCCTTACTGGTGCTCCACCATTTTTGTGCCTGTCTTCAAGAAAGGACATGGGGATGGCCCATCCAACTATTGCCCGATTCCTCTTCTTGACGGGGCAGGTAAAGTGCTAGGGAAGGTTTCGTTTAATCGCCTCCAGAGATGGATGGATGCTCACAACATCCTGACAGAAGTTCAAACTGGCTTTCGGCCGTCAGTAGGGATCAATCATCAGGCTCTACATGACTGTCTACAAGATTACCGAAGTTAGGAAGTCAAAATTGTATCTTCTTTTATATAGATTTGAAAGCAGCTTTTGATTTTTTGGACAGAGAGAAGCTATGGAGGTCCTTGCTGGCTATAGGAGTAAATCCAACACTGGTAACTGCTATACCAGCCCTCTACACTAGTAATATGGGTAGAGTTAGATACGGTTGGGGGTGGGGCAAATGTACTGACTGTTTTCCAGTTGAGAAGGGCGCCTGGCAAGGGTGTGTGTTGGCACCCCTGCTTTTTAGTCTTTTCTTGAATGATTATGCAGAATATCTGATGGAGGACTCTTCAATAGTCCGCATTATAGCTGGAAAAGGGTGCCATTGCTACTTTATGCGGATGATGCCGTACAAATGGCACAAACTGAGAATGCCACCCATAGTCTTCTACAGCAGTTGGGGGATGTTGGAAAGTAGGTTATTGGTAGTGGTAAGTATGAACCTCCCACTGGCAATAAGTCCACTAACCAATTACAGGTTCAGTATAGGTTTCAGTAAATTAGCCCCTTGCTCAACCTTTGGTGCTGCAACCGAGCAGGAGGCCTAAATTACAAACCCAAGGCTCTGGAACCTCCTACATGGTCCTACATGGTCCTTGGAAAGTTGGGCTACAGTACCCACAATGCACCTGGACAAATCCTTAAAAGTCCACTGGATGTACTCAAGGCTGGGGGCTCTTGCTGGAAATGATACAAGTGAACCTCTGTTAGCTTGTAGCTGCATGGATTTCGCTGTGAGTTCTTCTTGAAGCAAGGCACCGTCCCTAGGGCTGTAGTACCGGATTGAGCAGCAAGTCCAGTTCACTCAGAAATGCAGGCCAAGGGTGCAGATCCAGATTCCAGCAGGGCAGCTCTTCTTCCTCTTGTAGGTTCCGGCAGCAGATCTGAGAGGTTATGCACCTCTCACATATTTATTCCCAGCTCCTGGGCATCAGAAAGGGGGGTACCCCAACCAATAGAATGCAGAGTAACACCAAGATGCATGGCCACTTCATCCAAAGTGTGGCACATTCCTGTCTCAGAAAGTACCATGCTCAACGATGGCTGAAATTTCAGCAGAGCAGTAAGAGCTAACGAAACCATCCCCACAATCTGGCTCATTTCCATAGCTCTCCTCCTCCGAACATCTGCAAATTCCCTCCTAAAGCCTGGTATCTGGCTGAGGGGTCCAGAAGGTGGGGGTTAGGTGATGTGACATTCCCTCCTATCCTGCTCTTCTTTGAGTCTGTATGTTTTATTACCCCTCCCCCTGCCCTGGCATTCCTGTGTATCCCCAGAGCTGCCCTTCACCAGATAGGCTCTCCGTTGGACAGCCACTTATCACTTAATAAAGCAGTTTTGCTAATCCTGTTAGCACTGACCAATCAGAGGGGACCTTCAGAAGGCTGGATTTTGGTTTTCAGAAAGAAAAGCCTTATAACTTATTTTCTGTACAAGTTGTGATAAATTCATCAATGTCAAATTGCTGGATTTATAAAAAACAATCTTTTAAGTCCTTGAAGGACTTGTCTATGCTTTTCCTTACAATAATTACAGTAAAATACAATATTGCAATGATGGCCTATGAAGCCAAGTAACTATGATGGGGGAGAACTGAAATGATCAGTTTTCCCTCACCAGGGTTTATAAAACACTTTTTATGAGGCCCCCACCCCACTCCACAGGACACCTAGGGAAAACCCTGGGTTTGCCTAATATGTGAAAATAAGGTAGATCATCATATTTAAAGTGCCCATAGCACCAACATCGAATTGGGACACCATTTCCATTTAAACGCAGTCTGCAGAGTCAGGCTGCATTTAAAAATGACAGAAACCTCCAGCAGTGCCAACACGCAAAGGGAAGCAAATCTGCTGGGCCTCTACTTCCATGCCCTACTATGCATTAGGGTCTTATAGGTAGTTGGCACCCCTTGCCATACTATTTACTAGGGACCTACAGGGGCTGTCATGCAAATGGTATGAATTTAACTTTTAAAAACAGGCTGCAAGGCAGGCTTGCATGTAAAAACACAGAAAGCACACAGCAGCGCACACATGCAAGTGCCAAAATTCTGCTGGGTATCTCAGCTCCATGCCCTATTATATACTAGGGGCTTATAGGCAGATTGTCCCCCTTGCCGTCGTATATACTAGGGACTTAAGGGTCTGTCAGGCCTATTGGAAGGGTAACCTAATACCTAGTGTACTCTACCGCATGTGTGTGTGTTTTACCATAGCACTGGCATGAGTCTGGCTAACAGAGCCCAGGGCACAGTGAGAGTCAGTTACCATCAGCACCATTCAGCTACAAAAAATGGTGTGAACAGGGCAACAAGATGACTTTGCAACATGGCCCCCTCTCAAACAAGAGGTGATGAGTCGCTAACCTGCACCCAGGTAGTCCTAAGTGGAAAAACCTGGAAAGTCCATCTACATTAGCATGTGCAACCCCAAGTCTGTGTTCCACTGAAAAGTCCATCCCCTTTAGGGAAATGGACCACCTCAAAAGCTTGGAATTCTCACCCCTCATCTGCATGAGCCACCTGAGAGGTGTGTGGTCAGTATGAAAACAAAAGTGAGTACCAAACAGATATAGTCTCAGCTTTTTCAGGGCAAAAAGATGGCTTTGCAACAGTGGAATACTGTACAAGAAGTAATTGACTATTAATGGTGGCACAACAAAGAGTGTGGTACTCGGGCCGTCCCCCAGTTTCAAGCAGGTTCCCACGATAGAGGGTGCCCCTGTAGAAATCGTTAAGCAGTTTGACTACCTAAAAATCTGTTTCTCAGGTAACTGACAATGGAATTATGAGGTGCAGAAGCTAGCCCAAGTTGTACAACAAATGCCTGGTGCAGTACTTAAATTTAGGTGCAAAGCCGGCACCAGAAGCATTTGTATCATTTAACAAATATATAAGCATAGGGCAGTAATGGCTGCACTCTAATGGGCAGACCTCTTGGAGTTTGCAAATGTGCGATCACTCCAAGTGGCTTAGAACAACTTCTTAAGAGCCCTATTGAGGTTGGGGCCGGGTACCACTGGTGGCACTTTATAGGAAGCTAAACTTTACACCAATCACTGAAACTGCAGCGTTGAGACCAGTCCTTTATACGCTCACATTGATAAGAAATCCAAAGGCTGCAGTTTGTTTGGAAACCATAAAAGATGCTAGGCACAAAAATGAGTGCAGGAGGAGAACATGGTCAGCTCATGTATGGAATATCGTAAATGACCTACAGATGAGATCCCTATGGGAAGCCCCCAGCAGTCTCAGGCAGGACACCACAGACCTAATTGAAGAGCTGTACCTTTTGCATACGATGATGAAGAGCCTGGAGTTGAGGCCATGTTCCATTGCATATAATTACTTTAGCAATACCCAATGTTCTGTGTGCACTAGGTATCTGGATGTGTTATACACTGAGTTAAAAAGAATGCTGTATGTAAAGTATGGGTGTGGTGACCTGCCAACAAGAGATTACTTAACCCGCATCTTCAGGCTTGCCGTGGGATCAGACCTCTGTGACTGTAGCTTTAGTGATATAGATAACATAACACGCCTCCTCTTGTTTAGTAACAAATCTAATTCTGCCAAACAGTGCTGGCTGAATACATTTTATGCAGTTAGAGATGTCAAGTCACCATTGGCACTTTGCATGAGGTCAGATGCTCTACATGTGGTTCACACTGTAGCATCATTCCTACGGGCTGTGTGGCCCTATTTGAGGGAACTGCCCTCCCTGTTAGGGATTAGTTCAGCCTGTTAACTTAAAAAGCCCTGTACATTTCGTACCACATGTGAATTACATACTTTGTGAGGGCTACCAGAGAGAAGGCCGACCATCCATAGTGGGACTGTTCACAAACCCCAAGTGTTCTGTTCTGTGTCCCTGTATTGTTCATACTCCTCATGAATTTGTTGTCCACTTGGTGGTAATGCTATGCTGTTCCTAATTGTGGATTGGTTTATATCACACAAGTATTTTCTTCCTGTACTTGAACTTTTATAGACCTCATGATTTCATGATTGTTATACTGGGTTGTAATGTTGCGTTTGATCATGACCTTGCTTTTTAGTGGATTATGTTTTAGATATTCTTCTTTAGTTTTTAACAAATTATATTGTATTTATTGCATTTTTAAGTGAGTTATAGTTAGTGGATGGCTGGCAGCTGAAAAAATAAATTTGACTTTGACTTTGATTAATTAAATTATAGGGTATTTAAAGTGGTACTGGTCTTGCTTAAAAAGCACAATGTTAGGGAAGGCATTGTTTTTAAGTTAATGTCACTGGCTTCCCCATTATGTCACAAAAAGTAAAGAGGGAGAGGGTCAGCACCTCAATGACACAATTATATCAACAAAGAGTGCTCTGACTTCCCACAGACTGGTCTCTGATTATATGTCTTCAGTGACACATAAGCAAAATTGCAGCTCAGCTGGTCTGCCGAAACACACAGGGGAAAAACTACTTTTAAAATTTCAAGTGCTGATTTGTCCTTCAGCTAGCATTTTATTTTCCTAAATGCATTACCTCTACATCCCTTGTCCTCGACCCAGTCCAACTAAATGAGTTATTGCCCAATCAAAGACGGGAAACAAAACAGGAAATACTTGCTGACTCCATCCACCCTCCAGCGAAGGCATATAACCATAACCTTACCTTAGCACTTCTTGTTCTGTTTCCTGTCATAAACTGTTTTAACGGGATGCTGAGGTGGCTGCCGATCTTCTCTCCTCCATCATGTTGCAGGTTATCTTTCTGCTCCAGGGTTGGAGGGACCCCAGAACCCTTGAAGGTGTGGCAAAGGACGGAGGAACGTGTGCTTGGTATCTGGTGATGTCCTACAGGCAGATGAGTGATCAGGACATAGACTCCGACATCCGTTGACTAGTGTAAAAGGCCATTAATTAGGACAGGCTTGCTCATCATGATAATACATCAACATAACTGGAACTTTAAATGAACAACTTTTCATCTTTAACCTTTGGAACGCCCCTGTCTTCCATTCTCACTTCATTCCCCCACTTATCCTTAATTCACCCAGCCTCCACTTCCATTCTCCCACACATCCCCCTTTTACTTTCACCCCCTGTCTGAATTGGGCATCCCCCAATCTGTCATCCTTCACCTGTTTCTTTTTCCCCCCTGGAAGGGTGGACAGGCCCGCACATGACTCTCCACACTCCCCCATCTACTGCCATCCAGCACAAACCCTTTTGGCATTTTGCTGCCCCACCAGCGATCCCACTGCAACACCTCATGCCCATGCAACAGGCTCACTCCACCAAAGTTTCTCTCCCCACAAATTGGTCAGCAAGAAACGCAACTCCAACATGTAATGTGCATTCCCCACCTCTGAGAGATGCACACTTTCATCCCTGAAAAGCCCCTGCTCATCTTCTTGTATCCCACTGCACTTTAATGTCATGCGCCCAGCAGAAAACACGCATAGCCCTATTGAGCTTCTTCTGAGCCCTTTCAATAGCCCCATGTTTCAGTGATCCTCTCCATTTCCTCCTTGGCACAAATTCCGTCCACACTAAACAAGTCCCATGCAGCAGCAGTGCCAGATCCCATTGCATGTTTTGCAGTAGGGTGAGCCCACAGAGATGGTCCCAGATCATTCTCCCCTAGGTGTAATACCAAAACATCAGGACATCCCCATGTTGGCATAATCGATGTGATAAAAGGAAGCAAATGATCCCACCTGATTCCGCTCTTTCCCCACCACAACACCTCGTGCCTGCTACTCGGAAGTCCCAGATATCGTCCATAAACCTGCTTCTCTGCATATTTAGCCACCCAATGAATGAAAGAGTGTCCGACCAACCACGTGACCGCCTTAACTTTCTCCGGGCCAGGCACACAACCTGGAAGGAGAAACAAATGTCAGCGTGCAACAGTAATCCCCCTCCATCTCAGAAACCCCACACCTGAAGAACGAACCCTGACCCCAACTTTGGCACACCTACCACATCCCTAAAAGCATCAAGTCAGGCCCTTACATATCTCTTGCAACATTTGGACCACTACCTCCCAATACGCCTGATTCGATCCCAACCCCACCCCAACGGGCCGCTTCAGTCACTGCGCCAATTCTGAAGGAGTGAGTACCAAAATTACCCACCTGCCTCCCCAGGCATCTCAAAACCATTCTCAAGACGGACAACAAATGGAAAGCTGTAAACTTCTTACCATTCTCGTGACAAAAAACACTCTCCTATCGACTCACCCTGTGCTCCTTGAAAATATCCCATTCCTGCACCGGGGATGCTTCCAACCCCCCCCCATCCAACCATATCCACTCTCCCTTACCCAGTTGATCCGTCTTTGATCGCAACAACCAGATCCCCAAGCACTCACCCTGTCGTTACACATCCCCCACCCCTACACCACAAGCTTTCCCCACACCCAATAATTCAGACACGTGAAATGCCCAAAAAACATCCATATCATACACAAACCAAAAACAGCCACCTCGTGGGCATTCAAATGACAAACGGGCAGCACATGCAAGATATCCAAAAGCATCTCAAACGTAATAGCTTGACGCACTGTACCACCTGACCCTGAGCGCACTCTCCCCCAACCTTTCAGCATTTTTCCCAAAATGTCATCCTTCGCCGGGTCCCAGCCAAAAAACAGCTTCCCATGAAAGGACACTCCTGCCAACTTGCTCCCAACCGTGGCTGACCATAAACCCTTCTGAATAAAAAATATAACAAAACGCTGCACCCGAGGCTCAAGCATTTCTTTCTCCTGCCTCCAAAACTGCCCTCCTAAAAATTCAAAGCCATGAAATTCCAACCATGCTAGGCAATAACTCCTGAGGGTTGACTCTGCTAGTGACAACTCCACCAGTCTCATGACCATCATGCCCTCCACTCCCAAATGTCTGCTGGGACCACTGTCTTGTGCTCCTCTGAGCTGGCTGCCAAGTGGCAGAAACACTGCCACTGCAAACAAGATAGGGAACAAGATAGGGAATCTGTAATGAAATTGTTGACCCCTGGAATATGCGCAGCCTTAAATATGATATTCAACGTCAAGCAACGCAACATAAACCTCCTCAGCAACTGCCGTACCCTGAGATCCCTGGCCCTCTGTCTGTTCACCAATTCAACCACTGTCAGATTGTCCATATGGAACATCACTGTCTCACCCCACACCGACAAAGCCACCAGCAGAGGAAAGAATTCCAGAAAGGCAATGCTCCTGCCCTGACTCAACCATTGTGCAGGCCATGTCTCCGCACACAACCGCCCATCCTAGAAAAGACAAAAACCAGAGGCACTTGCTGTGTCCGAAAAAAGCTGCACCTGCCAGATAGTGTCCTCCTCCCGAAAAGACATGGAGACCCCGTTAAAATGTGTGAAGAACAGGTCCCATACCTTGATGTCTTCTCGCAAACCCATGGTCAGCCGAATGCTGTGAAGAGGGAGGGATGCACCTGACATCGCCAGCCTCATGTGCCTGCAGAAAGTCCTACCACTCCAGGCCATCCTACATGCAAAGTTAAGGAAACCCAGGAGTTGTTGTGCCACACGCAGTTCAATCTTCTTTTTCGACCTGAATCTGTCACAAAAATAGCAGCATCTCCCCAACCTTCACAGCAGGTAGACGTGCCATGAAATCCATTGTGTCCAGTTCGATGCCCAAAAAGGTCAAGACACAGCTAGGGCCCTCTGTCTTCTCAGGAGCCAAAGGCACTACAAAATATAGTGCCAATTGCTCAAAACACCACAGTGCCCTACCACACGAGTCAGAATGTGGCATCCCCACAAAAAAGAAAATTATCCAAATAGTGCGACACCGTCTGATGTCCACTCACCTGAATAAAGACCCACTGCAAGAAGGTACTGAATGCCTCAAACAAAGCACATTAAATCGCGCACCCCATAGGCAGCACTCTGTCCACGTAAATGCCCCCCCACCAACTGCATCCCTAGCAGAGAGAAGTCCTCGGAGTTGAATGGGGAGCAGCCGAAAAGCTGCTTTGATGTCGCTCAGCACCCTTGCCACACCTCCTTATGAGCCAAATGTGTGAGAAAGTAGCCTCTTTCTAGTATGGTTACCCCTACTTTTGGCCTGTTTGTGAGTGTGTGTCAGTGTATTTTTACTGCCTCACTGGGATCCTGCTAGCCAGGACCCCACTGCTCATAGTTAAAACACTATTTATCAGTGTGTTTACCTGTCTCACTGGGATCCTGTTAGCCAGGACCCCAGTGCTCATAGTTTGTGGCCTATATGTGTGTTGTCAGTAGTGCTTAACTGTGTCACTGAAGTTCTGCTAACCAGAACTCCAGTGCTTATGCTCTCTCTGCTTCCAAATTAGGCACTATAGTTTAGTGACTTCATATACCAATTCCAATTGGCACACTGGACCCCCCTTATAAGTCCCTAGTATATGGTACCTAGGTACCCAGGGCATTGGGGTTCCTGGAGATCCTTATGGGCTGCAGCATTTGTTTTGCCACCCATGAGGAGCTTAGACAAACCCTTTCACAGGACTGCCACTGCAGCCTTTGTGAAATAGTGCACACACTATTTCACAGCCATTTTCACTGCACTAAAGTAACGTATAAGTCATCTATATGTCTAACCTTCATTTACTGAAGGCTAGGTGCAAAGTTACTAAGTGTGAGGTCACCCTTGCACTAGAAAAGGTGCCCACATGCTGTCCAGAGCCAATGCCCCAGACTTCGTGAGTGCGGGGATACCATTACACATGTGCACTACATATGGGTCAATACCTATATGTAGCTTCACAATGGTAACTCCGAATATAGATCATGGAATTGTCCCCCCATTCCAAATTTGGCATTGGGGGCCCAATCCCATGCATCCTGGGGGCTCCAGCATGGAGCCCCAGTACTGCCAAACCAGCTCTCTGAGGCTTGCACTGCAGCTACAGCTGCTGCCACCTCACAGACAGGGTTCTGCCCTCCTGGGATCTGAGCAGCTCAGTCCCAGGAAGGCAGAACAACGCATTTCCTTTGGGAGGAGGGTGTTACACCCTCTCCTTTTGGAAATAGGTATTACAGGCTTGGGAGGGGTAGCCTCCCAGAGCCTCTGGAAATGCTTTGAAGGACGCAGATGGTGCCCTCCTTGCATAAGCCAGTCTACACCGGCTCAGGGAACCCCAGTCCCTGCTCTGGGGTGAAACTGGACAAAGGAAAGGGGAGTGACCCCAGGGGTGGTGCCCAGAGCTCCTCCAGTGTGTCCCTGATGTTAGCCATCTTGTTTTCCAAGGTGTGGGGAGATTCTGGAGATCTCTGAGTGGCCAGTGGCAGCAGGTGACGTCTGAGACCCCTCCTGATAGGTGCATACCTAGTTAGGTAGCCAATCCCCCTCTCAGGGCTATTTAGGGTCTCTCCAGTGTGTTTCTCTTCAGATTCAGCTTGCAAGTTTTCACCAGGAATCCTCTGCAACTTCTGCTTCAGCCTCTGACCATCAGATCAACCACAGACTGCTCCAGGAACTGCTCTAACTGCAACAAAGTATCCAGAAAGGCTACTGTGACCCTGCAACTTCAGCTCCAGCCAGCAACTGCAACAGTTTCCAAGTTGTGCATACTCTGAGGACTCCCTGCCTTCACGCTGCACCAGAAGAACCAAAGGAATCTCCCGTGGAGTGATGGAGTCACTTCCCTGCTCCAGCAGGCACCTTCTAAGATGACAACTGGTTCTCTGGGACGCCATCGTCCACAGGAACACCATCAGAATCTTGACCAACACCGAAGACACCCTTGATGCCGTCGAACACCTGCACTTCCAGATTCACATCAATGCTAACACCACCCTCAGAGGAATACTTGTCTACAGACCCCACGGACCCCAGCCACAGTTCAGTGACTCCATCGCCGACGTAATCAGCACTCACGCCCTTGCCTCTACAGACTACATCCTCCTCTGTGACCTGAACTTTCACCTCGAGAATACCAATGACAGCAACTCCACCGCCCTGCTCGACAACCTCGCCAATCTCGGTCTCAAACTACTAGTCGCAACACCCACCCACTCCGCTGGCCACACGCTCGACCCCATCTTCTCCGCCAGTAGCTACGTCACCTTCAGCCACACCACTGAACTACACTGGACCGACCACCGCTGCGTCCACTTCACCTTCTAGAGGCCCACCACGCACCACCACCCACAAAAAATCCCCCGCCACAGCTAGAAGGTCACTGAAGACCAACTGAGCTCCACCCTCACCCGAGCCCCACCACCCAACACCGCCAACACCAAGACAGCCGCCCACAACCTCAGGTAAAGGATTGACGACTGCACCAACACCCTCACCCTGATCAAGAAACCCTCCAACAAGCACACCAACACTAAGGCCATCTGGTTCACCGCCGACCTCCAGGCCTCCAAACGGGAGTGCCCAAAACTCGAGAAGAAGTGGCGCCATGAACAAACAGAGATCAACCACACTGCCCTCAAGAACACCATCTGCAGGCACCACCAGCTCATCCAGACCACCAAGAGATCCTCCTACAAGGAGTGCATCGACAACAATGCACATGACAGCAAAGAGCTCTTCAACATTGTGAAGGAACTCACCAACCCCAGATCCTGCTCCAATGACACCCCACCTTTGCAGGACCTCTGCAACTCCCTCTCCACCTTCTTCCACCGAAAGATCACAGACATCCACAATAGCTCAGTACCTCGACCCCCACGACAGCCGCTGTCACCACAATCCCCGACTCACCGGACCCCAGCCACACCAACCTCCTGCTCTCCTGGACCCGCGTCAACGACGATGATACCATCAAAATCATGAACACCATTCACTCGGACTCACCATCCGACCCCTGCCCTCATCACGTCTTTAACAAAGCAAGCTCCATCATCGCCCCCCCAACTCCGAATGATCAACAACAGCTCCTTCGAGACCGCCACCTTCCCAGAAAGCTGGAAGCACGCCGAAATCAACGCCCTACTAAAGAAACCAAAGGCAGACCCAAGTAATCTCAAGAACTACCGGCCCATCTCCCTGCTCCCTTTCCCGGCAAAGGCTTCAAGAAGATCATCAACAGTCAACTGACCCGCTTCCTTGAAGACAACAACACTCTGGACCCATCTCAATCCGACTTCCGCAGCAACCACAGCCCCGAGACCGCCCTCATCGCTGCCACCGACGACGTCAGGACCATGCTAGACAGAGATGAAAGTGCAGCCCTCATCCTCCTAGATCTCTCAGCCGCCTTCGACACCATCTGCCACCAAACCCTGCGCACAAGCCTCCAGGACACAGGGATCCACTACAAAGCCCTGGACCGGACTACTTCCTTCCTCACCGGCAGAACCCAGAGAGTCCTCCTCTCTCCCTTCCGATCTGAAGCAACCGAGACCATCTGTGGCGTTCCCCAAGGATCCTCCCTCAGCCCACCCCTTTTCAACGTCTACATGGCACCGATCGCCTACATCGTGTGATCACACAACCTCAACATTGTCTCATACGCTGATGACACCCAGCTGATCCTCTCACTCACCAAGAACCCCGCCACTGCCAAAACCAACCTCCACAACGGAATGAAGGCCATCGCCGACTGGATGGAGAGCAGCCGCCTGAAACTGAACTTGGACAAGACGGAGATCCTCACCCTTGGCTCCACCCCCTCCACCTGGGACGACTCCTGGTGGCCGGCCACTCTAGGTACCGCACCAACGCCCACCAACCACTCACACAACCTGGGATTTATCCTGTACTCATCGTTCTCCATGACCCAGCAAGTCAAAGCCGTCTCATCATCCTGCTTTCACACCCTCTGCATGCTCCGCAAGATCTTCAGGTGGATCCCCACCGAAACCAGAAGGACTGTCACCCAGGCCCTCGTCAGCAGCAGTCTGGACTACGGCAACGCTCTCTACACGGGAACAACAGCCAAACTCCAGAAAAGACTGCAACGTATACAGAACGCCTCTGCACGCCTCATCCTCGACATCCCATGCCGCAGTCACATCTTGGCCCACCTGAGAGACCTACACTGGCTCCCCGTCAACAAGCTCCTCACCCACATCCACAAAGCACTCCACAATGCCGGTCCAGCTTACCTCAACGAATGACTCACCTTCTACACCCCAAACCGAGAACTCCGCTCCACCAACCACACCCTTGCCACCGTTCCACTCATCCACAGGACTACAGCCGGCGGAAGATCATTCTCCCACCTTGCCGCCAAGACCTGGAACACCCTCCCCATCCACCTACGGCAGACCGGGACCTGCTGACCTTCAGGAGATGCCTCAAAACCTGGCTGTTCAAACAGTACCAACTTCCCCTCCCCCCAGCACCTTGAGACCCTTGTGGGTGAGTAGCGTGCTCTACAAATGATTGATTGATTTGCAAGAATCCTTCATGCACAGCATGGCCCAGGTCCCCAGCACTCCATCATGTGAGGCGCAACTCACTGAGTTGTTCTCCGGCGGCGTGGGCCCTTCTTTTGTAGTGTTGCAACAACAGCAATTTGCACCTTATTTGTCCCAGTCTCCTGGGACTCCCGTGGGTGCTGCTTGGTCATCTGTGGGTTCCCTCCAGTGTTGGGAGCCCTCTCTGCCTCCTCAGTCTGAGTTGAGGCCCCCAGATCCCTCCTGGGCCCAGGCAGTGCCATTTTGATGCAAACCATGGCATTGCTCAAACCAACGCTTGTTGGACAAATCCAGCGCTGCAACTTGCCTGCATCCAACATCTTCACGTGGGACATCTGTTGCATCATGCAGGAACCTGAAGCCATCTTCTTTGGTGCTCTTCTGCAGACTTCTTCTAACCGGAGAATCCTCTTTTGCACCATCTTCTAGGTTGGCAGGGGCTCCTGTCTTTCCTGGAATTTTCTTCGACTTCTGGACTTATGCCCTCATTACAACTTTGGCGGGCGGCCTCTGCCGCCCGCCAAGGTTGAACTGCAGGGCGGCCGCCAATGCGGCTGCACTCCTGTGGGGTCTATTTTGAGATCCCCGCTGGGCCGGCGGGCAGAAACCTGGTTTCCGCCTGCCAGCCCAGCGGGGATCTCGGCCACAACACGGGAGCCGGCTCCAAATGGAGCCGGCGGTGTTGCGGCTGTTCGACTCCCCTTTCCGCCAGCCATTTCATGGCAGTTCAAACTGCCATGAAAAGGCTGGCGGGAGGGGGACTCGTAATCCCCTGGGCAGCGCTGCAAGCAGCGCTGCCCTGGGGGTTTTCAACCGCCGGGACTAAAGTGGCGGGAAACCGCCGCGGTCATAATTCCCCAAGAAGCACCGCCAGCCTGTTGGCGGTGCTTCCGTCAAAACAGCCCTGGCGGTCAAAGACCGCCAGGGTTGCAATGACTCCCTTAGTCTCCTCTCTTCACAGGTCTTCAGGTCCAGGAATTCACCATTTGTTGCTTGCAGTCTTGCGTGGTTCTTGAAATAACTCTTATCATGACTTGTAGTGTGTCCTGAGGAAACGTACAGTACTTTTCTTCTACTTTCCTGGGCTCTGGGGTGGGTTATTTTACTCACCTTTGTGTTTTTCTTACACTCCCAGCGACCCTCTTCACACTACGCTTGCCTAGGGGGGAATTTGTGATTCGCCTTTCACTTTCTTAGTATATGGTTGTGTTGCCCCTAGGCCTATTGCATCCTATTACATTCTATTGTATTTTCTACTGTTTGCACTATTATGTGACTATTTACTTACCTGATTTTGGTCTCTAGTGTATATATTGTGTATAATACTTACCTCCAGAAGGAGTATTGCCTCTAAGATATTTTTTGCTTTGTGTCACTAAAATAAAGTACCTTTCTTTTTGGTAACACTGAGTATTATCTTTTATTGTGTATAAGTACTGTGTAACCATAGTGGTATTGCAGGAGCTTTGCATGTCTCCTAGTTCAGCCTTAGCTGCTCTGCTACAGCTACCTCTAACAGCCTAAGCTGCTAGAATACTGACTACATTTCACTGATAAGGGATAACTGGACCTGTAATAAGGTGTAAGCACCTACGTTACCCACTACAAACCAGGCAAGCCTCCTACAACTGGCATCATCTACCGAGACGTATACTGCCCGTGTATCCTCTGGGGCGATGAAATCGTTCACCAATGCCCATTCAGGCCATGACAAGTGATGTGTCAGCTGAAAATCCCCTTTGCTCCTTTGTGGTACCACCTCCAAAGGTGAAATCATGAAACTATCCATTAGCCACTCGTAAAAGGGGCCCACAATTCTGCCCCCTGACACTTCCTTTCTCAATTTCTTTGCCACCACTTCTGGCATGTCCTTAGCTGACCGCAACTTGTCCGCCCATCTCGTCAACCATGGCGCTTGGTATCCCACCCGGAAACCTTCTCTAAAACCCCATTCCAATTTGAGCGCCATGTCCGTATCTGGGTACATGCGCAATCAAGGCAGTAACCTCTCCAACTTAATTGGAGTAGGTGCTCTTCGGCCCAGGAGCACATTGCCCCCCTCTGCCCCTCGTAGATCTCCACTGCTCCACCAGACTGGCAAGGGAAAAACATTGCATGACTGGATGTCTCCCTCCACATTTGGAACACTCATGTTTAAATTTGTAGGGGTGCCTAGAGCAAAACCCCTTGGTGAAGTTCCAACATGCTCCTGAGCTAGGTACCGGGGCCCTCTGCCATACCTGCCCCTCGCTGAGCGGGACGCTGCTGAAAAGGCTTGTAAACTACCGGGAGACCACTAGCAGTGTGGGTGGATGCCGCTGAATGCGAAGAAGCCATCCATTGCACCCATAACTCCGAGTCCACATCACCCCCTGGCTTTTCTGGATTAATGCTCATTCGAGTCCTGAATTCTTCATCATAGCTCAGCCACGGAAAGCCCCCAAAATGCATTTGGGCTTTACGAATAATGTCAAAATCAAAAATGCGGAGGTCCAATTGTCCATAGTTATGGGGACCCTAGACCTACGCACCAGTTACCACTCCTCCTCCTTAGAACCTTCTTTCGCCTGAATATCCGTGTGAAGAAGTTTGAAAACTTCAACATACTCGTAACTCCAAATCCTTGCTTTACTCTTATCTGCTACATGTGACCCGAAAGGCATAGAGAGTTCCAAATGTGGGAGTCTCTTCTTGTGTCCTGCCCCATCCTTGGCATCATCCTCCTTGTCCCCGCTTGCTGCATCCTCCCTGTACCCGCCTTGTGTCTGCAGCACTTTTTCTCCCACTTGGTCCTTACTGCCTATAAGTACCGCACCTGTACTAGGCATAATGTGTATCAAGCCTTCCCCCACACCAATAGACTTGTATTGGGCCGTGCCAGCCCTGCCCCTCCGATCAAGCCATGGGGCCCACCAGTCCCCCTTACGTTGAACACCGTGACCAGGAGTACCAGCATCCAACAGTGACTTGCGCCCGCTGCCTTCCTTGCAGGAGACCTCCTGCCCACGCGTGCTAGACGTTGAAGCCTGCAACACAGTAACAGAAGAGGGTGTTGGACCACTCCTGTGCCCCTTTCCCTTCCCTTGTACCCCACTCACCTCTTTTTCGCCAATCTCCCCTTCCTCCCAGTCTTCCAGGTCCTCATCATAATCCAACTCAAACACATTCTCTTCATCCACACCCCATACTTCATCAGCACCCGCTGCATCCCCATGTCATGCTCGTCATCCAACCCGAGTCCCCGTGGCATAAGCCAGGTGTGTGCTAAATGCGTTCCCGTGGTGTAGAGAAGGCCACCGAAGTCCCCTCTATGACTTACGACCAACGTCCTGGGGCCGTGTTGCACCCTGTTGGCTTCACCACCTTTCTGCCAACCTCTGATGCTGGCATTGACTCCCCGTGCCACACTTGGCCGTGTGCACCCAGTGCTGCCATCAAACTGCCTGGCCCACCATCCGCACTACCCTCCTGATCCTTCCCTTGTTCCTCATAACTGACCCACACCCATCTACCCAGCCCCGAACCATGCCCTTCTTTGTGGCCCCCACTAACCACCACTGACTTACTCATTGCCTGCCAGGACCTCCCCCCTCTCCTTGCATAGCTTGGCCCACCTTTCCCCTGTCTCCGCCACTAGCTTCCTCTGCTCTTGAATCCTGGCCTCAATGTCCACTGCCGACCAGACAGTGGATGGGTGCTGCTGTGTCTTTACTGCCACCTGTCCTCAGCCACACACTTCCATCTGTTTTCCAGCACACCTAAAGTCTGCCTCCCCCCCACTGCCAGCCAGTGGTCCCCTCGGGCCCCAACAGCAGCTGCGCTGACTTTCTTCCCCTTCCCCTTGCTGTCCCCCAGCCCTTGCCCCTCTTCTTTCTTTTGTAAACCAACCACAGAGAGGTCCAGGGGCTGCTCCAGCCCACCAGGCCCACCAGTCTTCTGCCCTGCCTGCTGATCATGCATATCCTGTGGCAGGCCCTGCTCAAAGGGGCCTGTCGAGCCCCCAGCTGACCCTCCACTAATAGGCTTTGCCCCCTCCCTGCATCTGTTTGGGGCTCCCCCTGCTGCCCTGCAGTCACTCGATGAGAAGGGGGGTGGGTGCGCTGCACCCTTGCCCCCTTTCCTGCCCCCTTTTGTGGGGAGCACCATGCGGCAACCGCCGCTGCTACTCCGTGTGCTGACAGGCGCATCACCCCTACCCAGGCCTGATCTAGGACCCCAGGCCTGAGTATGTCACTATGGCCGGCTTCGCCCAAAACGTGAAGCGCGGCCCGTACTGCCTCTGTGTCATGGCCCACGGCCATGCTTACTGTGATACTGTCAACACCAGGACAGTGCGCGCTCTACGGGCATCTAGAATGCAAAAACCCAACGCTCGCAAGATAATGTAATTTATGCATTGTGATGATATGTTATTGTTTAACCTTTTGCATTGCAGAATTCCATCCAAAAGATTCATTTTTAAGGTGCTTATAAATACTGTACATTTGCAATGTATTACTGCAGACATTCAGAGTGTGTTAGGGTGTGGTCCCTTTCCAGGGCCTTCTAGAGACTTTCCCTGCAACATGCCTGGGCGTGGTTCTAGGCTGGGCCAAGACTCTATAAAAGAGAGTCAGCCCAACTTCCAGTGCTCACTATTCAGAGGTCCTGGTGCAGAGCAGCAGCTTCTTCCTGAGCTCCTGTCCCGGCGGCCTATTTGGATTTTCCAGTATTCTGCACTCATCTCTCATTGGTGATCACTGTTTCCAGGCGGTAAGATGGTGTTTGGACATTTCCCAACACCGTAATTGAGAATTTTCATATTCTTGATTTTAATTCTTAAATGAATAACAGATTACTTGTGTGCTGCCATTTTTTGACATTTGTATGGTGGTTTGCAAATAGGGAGAATGCGCAATTTATTCCATAAAGATTTGACTTTGTTATTACATTGTTGTTCATTGCGCGCTGATATTTCTTGACATTTACATGATGTTTTACGAGTTGGCAAGACGTGCAACTCGTTTCATGAGCATTTAACTTTGTTGTTCATTGCGCGCTACCTTTTCTTGACATTTACATGGTGGCATTCGAATCGGCAAAACGCGCGATTTACTTCTCGTGTGTAATTCATGCTGTTCATTGTGCGCTACCATTTTCTGGCATTTACATGGTGGCATTCGAATCGGCAACACGCGCGATTCTTTCCTTGAGTATTTTTTCATGTTATTAATTGTACGCTACCATTTCTTGGCATTCGCATGGTGGCATTTGAATCGACAAGACGCGCAATTCTTTCCCTGAGTGCTTTTCATGTTGTTCATTGTGCGCTACCATTTCTTGGCATTTGTATGGTGGCATTTGAATCGGCAAGACGCGCAATTCTTTCCTCATGTATAAATAATGTAAATTACTGTGCGCTACTATTCTAAGACATTTTCTTCGTAGCATTTCAAGTTGACACGTTGCGTGATTTATTCCTTGAATCTACGTTGTGTGATTTCATGGTGCACAATCCTTTATGGTGTTTAATACTCATATAAAAATCTGCAATGTGCGCAATTCACTTCCCAATGCTTTTTCTGAGATGAACACAACAATACCAGAGTTCTAGATGTAATGCTGTGTGTTCCTGATATATATTCTTAAAAGGAGATTCATATGGTTGTTTAGAAATTGCTCAGAGTGTTTCCTGATTCTCATGCTAAAGAAAGTACTCGAATCTGAAAGTCCTATTTAACTTTTCCTGTTTCCTCCTCAGGCATTCAGTCATCTAAAGCCTAGCCAGTTTTAGGACTATTTTAGGGTTGTTCATGTTTTTTCGGAAAAGACAAAGCTTAGAGTTGTAGCATGGTACTGATTTCATGAGATATAATTTTGATGTTGTGTTTTAACCTTTTGCTTCCTACAGGTCTCCTTCCCAGCTGTTCCCGTCCTAATCCCCTTTTCCCCACTTGGACTCTCTTAGACTCTGTGATAAATCTAATCAGAGTATTGGAGCTGTCTTGTGGTGGAAGTGTTGGGAACGTGCACAGACCCCGAGGATCTGGTGACTCTGACAGAATAGTGAGCCCACAAATTATTATCCTCCTGGTTTGTGTATGTTCTCAGCATGGCCACACTGGACGAACTAGTCAAGGCTATCACCCCCAGCTCCAGTCACAAGTGGTATCATCAAAGGATTTGACAAATAGTCTAGCTGAGAGGGTGAGTCAGTTACAGAATAAGGTTGAGAAGAAAGAACAAAGTCCCACAGGTGTGTCTTGGCCAGGTACTTCTTCTCAGACTTCTGGAGGTAATCCGACTAACATTTCCCTCAATGTTCCTTCAGCCATTCCTTTAGCTCCCCCAGAACGCTTCTCAGGTGATCCCTTGAAAGCGCAATCTTTTCTGGTTCAAGTGGAACTTCACTTCACCTGCAGACCACATACTTTCCCCCGATGCCCAGTCTAAAGTAGCTTTCTTGTTGTCATATCTGTCTGGAGATGCAGCTACCTGGGCTATTCCTCTTGTGCGTAAAAATAGTCCCCTGTTGTACAACTGGAAAAATTTTGTTCGTGAATTTGAGAGAGTTTTCGATCGTAGTACTGTAACACAGTCAGCAGATCGTGAATTATTAGACTTACGCCAAGGGAATCAGGACTTAGGGGGTCATTCCGACCCTTGTCGGGGACCGCGGAAGCACCGCCAACAGGCTGGCGGTGCTTCCTGGGCCATTCTGACCGTGGCGTTAAAGCCGTGGTCAGAAAAGGGCAACCGGCGGTTTCCCGCCGGTTTACCCCTGGCCCAGGGAATCCTCCATGGGGATTCCGACCCCCTTCCCGCCATCCTGTTCCTGGCGGTTTTTACCGCCAGGAACAGGATGGCGGGAACGGGTGTCGTGGGGAGTGCAGGGGCCCCCTAACAGGGCCCCATAATGATTTTCAGTGTCTGCTTTGCAGACACTGAAAATCGCGACGGGTGCCACTGCACCCGTCGCACCCCTACAACTCCACCGGCTCCATTCGGAGCCGGCTTCATTGTTGAGGGGGGTTTCCCGCTGGGCCGGTGGGCGGTCTTCTGGCGGTTGCCCGCCGGCCCAGTGGGAAAGCCAGAATGGCCGCCGCGGTCTTTTGACCGCGGTGCGGTCATTCGGCGGTTCCCTTCAGGCGGGCGGCTCCCGCTGCCCCCGGGGTCAGAATGACCCCCTTAGTGTCATATTTAGCCAACTTTAATCGGCTGGTCGCTGAGACATCCTGGCCTGAAGAAAAACAAGCGGCCTTGTTTTACAGAGGACTCAAAGAGGAGCTCAAAGACATCTTAGCGCAAATCGACCCACAACCTGCAAACTGTTAAGATTTAATAAACCTTGTCTTGAGGCTTGATCATCGTTTAAATGAACGAAAAGGAACGTGTAAAAAGACTGAAAAACATTCTTGGCATGCTCATGATAACAAAGACTCAAGAACTCAGAGAGAAAGAACGCCGGAACCGATGGAAATTGGAACCATCAGGAGACCTTTGACCAAAGATGAAAAGGACCTACGCAGAAAAAATGGGCAATGTCTCTATTGTGGACGGAAAGGTCATTTCGCCAAAGATTGTCCAATCAAAACAAAGAGCAAGCGAGGCTCAATTCAGAAAGTTGCAACCAATGCATCAGTCGAGTCGGAAAATCTAAAGCACCCAAGTTGCAGAGAAGGGTTGCTCTTGGGGGTCACCGTGGATCCTTCACAATCCAAACATCTAATATTGGGAATAAGAGTTCAGGTCAAGAAAAAGACCTATTTCAAGAAGGCTCTAGTCGACTCTGGGGCTACCGGAAACTTTGTTGACGCCCAATTGGTTCGTGCATGGGGGATCCCATGTATTGAAAAGAAGACCCCAAAAACCATCCAGGCAGTTGATGGAAAACTCTTGACTGGAGGTCCGATAACTCTTCAGACTGTCCCCTTGACAATAATTTGTGAAGGTAAAAATCAAAGAAAGAAACATAAAGAGGAACTCATCCTTGACGTGATCCATGTTTCCCAGTATGGGATCATCCTTGGCTTGCCATGGTTAACTCATCACAATCCAGAGATTAATTGGGCAGAACGAAAGATCGTGTTCTCATCAGTGCTATGTAAAGAACAGTGTCTCCAAAGGACTCAAGAATCGGAAGTTCGCCATTCTTACATAGCTACCGCCGCAGAGAAAGAAGTTCAGTTGCCCAAACAGTATTCGTCTTATGAAGATGTATTTGATGAGAAGGAAGCAGAGAACTTACCCCCTCATAGATCTTATGACTGTCAAATTGATCTAGTCCCAGGGGGGATGCTTCCCAACTGTCGTGTGTATGCCCTGTCAGAACATGAAAATCAACATTTACGAAAATACTTGGATCAATTCTTAGAGAATGGTTTCATCCGCCCCTCTAAGGCCCATATTTATACTTTTTGACGCAAAACTGCGCCAACGCAGTTTTGCGTCAAAAAAATTTGCGCCGGCTAACGCCATTCTGAAGCGCCATGTGGGCGCCGTATTTATTGAATGACGTTAGCCGGCGTTAGCCGCCGGCGCCGTCTGGTGTGCGTTAAAAAAGAACGACGTACACCAGGCAGCGCCGGCATAGGGGCATATGGAGCTTGGGCGTCAAGAAATGGGGCAAGTCAGGTTGAGGCAATTTTTTCGCCTCAACCCGATTTGCGCCATTTTTTTTCACTCCCAACCCCCATAGAAATGACTCCTGTCTTAGCAAAGACAGGAGTCATGCCCCCTTGCCCAATGGCCATGCCCAGGGGACTTCCGTCCCCTGGGCATTGTCATTGGGCATAGTGGCATGTAGGGGGGCACAAATCAGGCCCCGCTATGCCACAAAAAAAAAAAAAAAAACACTTACCTGAACTTACCTTAATGTCCCTGGGATGGGTCCCTCCAGCCTTGGGTGTCCTCCTGGGGTGGGCATGGGTGACAGGGGATGTCCCTGGGGGCATGGGAGGGCACCTCTGGGCTCCTTCAGAGCCCACAGGTCCCTTAACGCCTGCCTTTTGCAGGCGCTAAAAAACGGCGCAAAAGCGGCCGTACATCATTTTTTTTAGACCCGCCCACTCCCGGGCGTGATTTTTGCCCGGGAGTATAAATCCCACGCACATGCCTCGGAGTCGATTTTTTAGACGTGAACGCCTACCTTGCATATAATTAACGCAAAGTAGGTGTCCACGCTAAAAAATGACGCTAACTCCATGGACTTTCGCGCGAGACGCGTCTAACGCCAAAGTATAAATATGGAGTGAGTTTTGCGTCGAAATTGCGTAAAAAAAACGACGCAATTCCGGCGCAAACGGAGTATAAATATGCCCCTGAGTCTCCCACAGCTTCTCCTTTATTTTTTGTTCCAAAAGCGAACGGAGAGCTTCGAACTTGTATCGACTATAGGGGCTTGAATAAAATCACCATCAAGAACAAATATCCTTTGCCTCTAACTCCGGTCTTACTGGAACAAGTAAAGAAAGCAAAAATCTACATGAAGCTTGATCTTCGAGGTGCTTACCATTTGGTCAGAATGAGAGAGGGTGACGAATGGAAAACGGCATTCAAAACAAGATATGGCCTTTTTGAATACACCGTCATGCCTTTTGGTCTGTGCAATGCTCCAGCAGCATTTCAATTTTTCTTAAATGACGTTCTTAGAGAGTACCTCGATATCTTTGCCATAGTTTACGTTGATGACATTTTGATCTACTCAGACAATGAGAATGAACATGTTCAACATGTCAAGAAAATTTTGGCAGCCCTTCGTAAACACCATTTATATTGCAAGCTAACCAAGTGTGAGTTTCATGTTACCACAGTTGAGTTTTTAGGGGTTATCCTTACCCCTCAAGGTATGGTGATGGCAGAAAAGAAAGTAAAAGCCGTATCTGAATGGCCCATCCCAAAGAGTGTTCGTGATGTACAATGGTTCCTGGGCTTTGCAAATTTTTACCGGAGGTTCATCAATCATTTCTCCCAGACAGTGCCTCCAATTACTAAGTTATTAAGAAAGAAAGAAAAATTTGTATGGTCCCCAGAAGCAGACCAAGCCTTTTCAACTTTGAAAGAAGCTTTCTCCACTGCCCCAGTCTTGACTCATCCAGATGCGGATCGACCTTTCATAGTGGAAGCTGATGCATTCAGATGTGGCGATAGGAGCAGTCTTGTCACAACGAAACAAAGACACTGGTCAGCTTCATCCTGTGGCTTACATGTCTCGGAAGTTGAACGAAGCCGAACAGAACTATGTCATTGCTGAAAAAGAGCTTCTGGCGATTCGTGACGCCTTTAAAGAATGGAGACATCATTTGTTGGGAGCTAAATATACTGTCACAGTATATACTGATCATCGCAATCTTCAATTCATGAGTTCTGCCAGACTTTTGACTCCTCGGCAGATATGCTGGATGCTGTTTTTTGCCAAGTTTGATTTTGTGGTAACCTTCCGGCCTGGTAAAGATAATTGCAAAGCTGACGCCTTGTCCCGCCAAGAGTCTACCACATTGCCTGCAGTTCAAACCTCCAGAGCTATCATTGCTCCTGACAAGGTCCTATGTATCCTAAAAACAGAAGATTTCTTTGAAGACATCCGCAATTCATTCACTGTTGAAAAATGGCAGGCGTGGGCCCAAGCAGATCCGAAAAGATCAATCAAGCAAGGATTACCCTTTCACGATGCTCGTTTGTTTGTGCCCACTACCAAACTTAGCAAGATAGTGTTTCATTGGTTGCATGTTATACCTACAGCAGGTCACCCTGGTACTCCTAAAACTCTTGAATTAATCCAACGCTATTTTTGGTGGCCTACCTTAACAAAGGAAGTAAAAACAATGGTAAACAACTGCGAAGTCTGTGCTCGCACTAAAACAAGTCATTCAAAACTGAAAGGGTTGTTACACCCACTCCCAACCCCAAGTCGTCCGTGGGAACACATCTCTTTAGACTTTATTACAGGTCTGCCAGTGGTTCAACAGCATTCAGTAATTGTGGTGGTAGTAGATAGTCTCACGAAATATGGACATTTCATTGCATGTAAGAAATTACCCACCTCTAGGGAACTGGCAACTATCTTACTGAATAGAGTGGTTCGTTATCATGGACTCCCAAAAGTGATCCTCTCTGATCGGGGTTCGCAATTTGCCTCTAACTTCTGGAAGACATGGTGTAAAACACTCCAAGTGACATCTACCCTATCTACTAGCCACCATCCTCAAACAGATGGTCAAACGGAGAGACTAAATCAGACTTTGAAGCAATACCTACGTGCCTACGCTGAAAAAGCACTTAATTCATGGACATCAATGCTGTGGTTAGCTGAGTTAGCCTACAACAACTCCTTCCACGCGTCTACTGGCGTTACACCCTTCTTTGGTTTGTTTGGCTGTCATCCTGACACCTTGCCCATCACAATTCCTCAAGAAAGTTCTCTCACTCCAGCTGTGTCAGAAATCATTCAACATTTGCATCAAACTCAGAAATCGATTCAACAACATTTAGAAAAAGCCAAAAAAAAATACAAAAAGCATTATGACAAGAAACATTGTGAGGGACCGCAGTATCAACCTGGTGACAAAGTGTGGCTTTCCACAAAACATATAGACTTCAAGAAGAAGCACATGTTCAACCCCAAATTTATAGGTCCTTACACTGTTCTTCAGCAAATCAATCCTGTGACCTATAAACTACAATTGACAAAATCATTACGGATTCATCCAGTGTTCCATACTTCCCTCTTAAAAAAGGCAGTCCAAAAGGTCCACCCTCATCCAGCTCCTGTTCTAGTACAGGGGGAAGAAGAATATGAAGTCAAGAAAGTGTTGGACTCTAAACTGAGAGGGTGTAACCTATGGTACTTAATCTCATGGAAAGGTTATGGCCCTGAAAGTAATTCATGGGTTTCCGCATCTGATGTTCATGCTCCAGTACTTGTGAGACGCTTTCATCGTCTCAATCCAGATAAACCAGGCCCTAGAGCGCGCCTGGGAGAGGGGAGTACTGTCAACACCAGGACAGTGCGCGCTCTACGGGCATCTAGAATGCAAAAACCCAACACTCGAAGATAATGTAATTTATGCATTGTGATGATATGTTATTGTTTAACCTTTTGCATTGCAGAATTCCATCCAAAAGATTCATTTTTAAGGTGCTTATAAATACTGTACATTTGCAATGTATTACTGCAGACATTCAGAGTGTGTTAGGGTGTGGTCCCTTTCCAGGGCCTTCTAGAGACTTTCCCTGCAACATGCCTGGACGTGGTTCTAGGCTGGGCCAAGACTCTATAAAAGAGAGTCAGCCCAACTTCCAGTGCTCACTATTCAGAGGTCCCGGTGCAGAGCAGCAGCTTCTTCCTGAGCTCCTGTCCCGGCGGCCTATTTGGATTTTCCAGTCTTCTGCACTCATCTCTCATTAGTGATCACTGTTTCCAGGCGGTAAGACGGTGTTTGGACATTTCCCAACACCGTAATTGAGAATTTTCATATTCTTGATTTTAATTCTTAAATGAATAACAGATTACTTGTGTGCTGCCATTTTTTGACATTTGTATGGTGGTTTGCAAATAAGGAGGACGCGCAATTTATTCCATAAAGATTTGACTTCGTTATTACATCGTTGTTCATTGCGTGCTGATATTTCTTGACATTTACATGATGTTTTACAAGTTGGCAAGACGTGCAACTCGTTTCATGAGCATTTAACTTTGTTGTTCATTGCGTGCTACCTTTTCTTGACATTTACATGGTGGCATTCGAATCGGCGAAACGCGCAATTTACTACTCGTGTGTAATTCATGCTGTTCATTGTGCGCTACCATTTTCTGGCATTTACATGGTGGCATTCGAATCGGCAACACGCGCGATTCTTTCCTTGAGTGTTTTTTCATGTTATTCATTGTGCGCTACCATTTCTTGGCATTTGCATGGTGGCATTTGAATCGACAAGACGCGTGATTCTTTCCCTGAGTGCTTTTCATGTTGTTCATTGTGCGCTACCATTTCTTGGCATTTGTATGGTGGCATTTGAATCGGCAAGACGCGCAATTCTTTCCTCGTGTATAAATAATGTAAATTACTGTGCGCTACTATTCTAAGACATTGTATTGGTAGCATTTCAAGTTGACACGTTGCGTGATTTATTCCTTGAATCTACGTTGTGTGATTTCATGGTGCACAATCCTTTATGGTGTTTAATACCAGAGTTCTAGATGTAATGCTGTGTGTTCCTGATATATATTCTTAAAAGGAGATTCATATGGTTGTTTAGAAATTGCTCAGAGTGTTTCCTGATTCTCATGCTAAAGAAAGTACTCAAATCTGAAAGTCCTATTTAACTTTTCCTGTTTCCTCCTCAGGCATTCGGTCATCTAAAGCCTTGTCAGTTTTAGGACTATTTTAGGGTTGTTCATGTTTTTTTGGAAAAGACGAAGCTTAGAGTTGTAGCATGGTACTGATTTCATGAGATATAATTTTGATGTTGTGTTTTAACCTTTTGCTTCCTACAGGTCTCCTTCCCAGCTGTTCCCGTCCTAATCCCCTTTTCCCCACTTGGACTCTCTTAGACTCTGTGATAAATCTAATCAGAGTATTGGAGCTGTCTTGTGGTGGAAGTGTTGGGCACGTGCACAGACCCCGAGGATCTGGTGACTCTGACAGATACAGCCCACCTGCCACTCCCTGCTCGGATCGGCCAATCTCAGTGCAGCGTGACAAGCTGGTGCAGAAGAGGCCAATCCCTTTTCTAGCCCCTCATTTATCCCTCCCACCACCCCCCCAGCCTATCCTAACCCTGGCCGTCTACATCCAGCCTGAATGCTCCTGTGGAGAGGCTGGACTGCGTCATGCTCTCCACGGGGCCCTACATTGCCCCAGGTTGCTGGGTGAATGGGGTTCCAATGCCCTTGTTTTCCCTTTGTAAGGAGCGGTGCTGCTGGGGGGAGTTGTTGTCCTGTCCTGGTGTCCCACTAGCAGTTGGCTGTTGCTTGTAGCAAGTCGTATTGCTGTCAGTTATTGTGGGGGAGCACGGCTGGAATCAGCACATACCGGGATGTGCAGTGTTGGCAGGCTTCCTGCCGAGAGTTCGCATGTCCATTCTATAGGACTGCATGCTGGGCATGTTCAGGACTACTGTTAGTTTCGGTTTGCCTGGCATCACACAGGAGTGTGGTGGGGACATCCTCTCGCTTGCACATATATGAGAGGCTTGCACTCAACTTTCGCATTCTTTAAATGAGCGTCTCGGAGGTGGCTACATAGTTTTCACTGATTGGAGTCAGCTGTTTTCCCAAGCGTATGCCCTAACCTTTCTTTTAAAAAGAGTCCTGACGGGCTGTTTTTTTTGGATATGTGGTTTTGTGGTTCTTTCAATAATGGGAAAGTGTACCCACAAGCAGAGACATTGCCCCTCTGCACCCTAGGCATCATCTTCTCCTCGCTCATTGTCTTCTCCCCGCCTCCTTCTAAGAAGAAATGAGTTGGGTCAGAGGATAAATTGAGACAGATCATTCTGAAAACATTATCTTCTTTAAAAAAGAAGAAAGGAACCTCTCATGATAAAGTGGAGCAGGATATTTATTCTGATACCTCCAGTTCAGATTCCTCTAATGAATCTTCGCATGGTTCACTGGACCGTAGGGGCAAATATCTTTCTAAAGACATGCTGCCAAACCTACTCACCCATGTTAGGAAAATATGGGATTTCCTGTGGCATTTCTGCCCAGTACCTCCAGGGACACTGTTTTGTCTCAGGTTAAGAAGCAGATGAGTAAGGTAACACCCACTCATCAATTTTTTCATACATCTCGCCCTACGTTCTGGAGTCTATGGTGCATACGTTGTGCAGTTTTTATTGTCAGACTTTAAGGCTCTTTTCAAAACGATGCAGGAGGGTGGCCAGTGTCTGGACCTCGTAGAATTTATGGAGAGCTGGATGGAGTTCCTGTCGGATATTGCCTTTGACTCCATCAGGGCATCTCAATTGTCCTGATGCTTGAATTGCGGCAAGATGGAATTTATTTTTGAAAGGATGGAATACTGATGCTGCACAATGTTCCATAATGTTGAGACTATCCTTTATGGGGTCTGGCCTGGTTGGCCATGACCTGGAGGACAAACTACATAAAGGGCCTGATTACAACTTTGGAGGAGGGTGTTAATCAGTCCCAAATGTGACGGATATACCACCCGCCGTATTACAAGTCCATTATATCCTATGGAACTTGTAATACGGTGGGTAGGATATCCGTCACATTTGGGACGGATTAACACCCTCCTCCAAAGTTGTAATCAGGCCCAAAGTCTTTAAAGAGAGAAAGCATTTGTTGTCCTTCTAGAAACATCAACGCAATAAACAGCCCTTTTTCGTGTAATCATCCAATCGTTTTGTCACCCTTCTCGCTGGCAGCAGCCCACTTCAGGGAGCCCAACATTTCAAGGACAAGGGTTTCAAGGGAAGTTTTCAGGAGAAAGAGCGTCTAGAGTCGAGACATGACAATCAACACTCCTGACTATGCCACCAGCGCCTCAACTGGAGAGACTCTTGTGGTTAGTGGGAAACCTGCCCGAGTGCGAACCTAAAGATACTACTCATAAAGGCCCTTTGTGAGTTTCCAAAGTCTTAAACTTAGACGTCTGGCCTAAGGTTAGATCAAACGTCTAAGTTTACCTCTTTGAATTAGGCCTTCATTTGTACTGGGAAAGCTGGGTTCTCATGACATCCAACAAATTGGTGTTGAACATCTTAGCCAATGGTTACCAGCTTTAGTTCTTGTTGTCTTCCCCACCTTCATGGATTGTGGTTATCCCCACCCCAAAGGACCCACTCCAACATCAAGCACTTATTGCAGGGATTCAGTTCCTTCTCGAGAAGAAGGCGATTGTTCCGCTTCCCACTCCCCAGCAGGGGACAGGGGTGTATTCCATCATATTCCTGGTCCCAAAGATGGCAGGGGCCTTCCAGATCATCAGCAATCTCCAGTCTTTGAATAGCTTGACTGGGAAGATCCCTTTCAAGATAGAGACCTTGCAACACATTATTCCCTTGATACAGACTTGTTAAGTCATGCCTATGCTGGATCTCAAGGATGTAAACATTCACATCCCCATGACCCATGACTCTCAGAAATATCTCTGGTTTGTGGTGATGGGTACCATTGCCAATATTGTGTCCAATTTTGCAGACACCTTCCATTCTTGGTAGTGATGAAGCTGCTCCTTCAGGCAGTCTCAAGGAAGATTGGGACAACTTGTCTGCCCTGAAACGAGAATTGATCAAAACCATCATGCATGGTACAATCATGACAGAATACTTACAAGCCAATATTGCCCCTAAAGGCCTCTTAGTATCCAACATGCCCAGGATATTCTTACAGGATCTAGCTTTTAGGAAAGATTGGGCGCAGATAGCTTGGAAATGTACCAGGGATTGGCTGGTACTTATCATCAATACTTCAAAACGTTTAGCTGAGTCCATAACTATCCAAATTAGTTCCTTAGAAAACACTCTGAAAACTACTATTACATTGACAGCTTTTAAGAGCCGTCTCTCTGAGATCAATTTTGAACTCAACGAGACGAAGGAATTCTTAACTCAACAAAAGATTACCAAACTTCAGAAGGATATCATCAAGTTCAGCAGAGAGAAAGTTTACCCATACATCAAAGAGTACTATGATGTAGATACTCAGTCACGTTCATCGGATGAGTCAACCCCACCCGATGATGCCATACGTGCCTTTTTTAGGCCGGGCAGAGGCAGAAGGAGAGTAAGAGGGAGACACATGCAGTGGTCCAGAAAGGAACCACAGATGAGAACCAGAAGCCAAGTAAAAAAAAAAAAACGCAGAGAACCTAGTGGTTAATTTATCCACCCGACAACTCACTGAGGATGAATCTAATGTCCTCAACAGAGGCCTTGGCTTTGTGCCAACTCCTGAGGAAGACTTTTTCTGATTTCATTGTGAACTTGAACAGTTTTTTCAAAAGATCCAATTACATTTCTTTTTCAAGGACAGACCAGTTGAGCATCAGCCTGAAGACTCGGGTTTAAAAACACCATCGTCTTTCGTTCCACCTTCAATAGCTATGCCCAGTTAAGTCCTTACCTTTGAGAAGGCAGTGTTAGCTGATTTGAATCAATTATGTCCCAAACATTTCTACACTAACTTACCTACCAAGGAGAAGAGGGCTTTACAGTCTTTAGCAACCGACCCGAATATAGTTATTAAACAGGCTGACAAAGGTGGTGCCATAGTTATTATGAATTCAGATGACTATAGACATGAAAGTTTACGCCTCCTGAGCGACTCAACTTATTATGTCAAAATAGCCAGTGACCCCACCACGTGGCTCCAGACTCAGATAAGAAGCCTCATGGAGAAGCCCAGAATAACCTGTGGATCTCCCTTAAGGAGGCTGAATTCCTTGATACTGCCTATCCCTGGACACCTTATTTTTATTGTTTACCAAAGATTTACAAGGGGAAATTGCCCCCGCCAGGACACCCAATAGTGTCGGGAATTGGTTCTGTTCTAGAGCCCTTGTCTATATTCTGCGACCACTTCCTCCAGCCATTAGTGAGGGGTTCCCCAACTTACTTACAAGACACGAAAGACGTCTTAAACTTGATTGAATCCATCAATTACACTGGGGATGTACAAGGCATCATCACTCTTGATGTAGAAGCATTATACACTAACATTCCTCAGGAGGCCGCTCTACAAGTAGTCGAATCGACCCTTTATGAAGATCCTACCCCTTTAGCTACCCCAATCACTTTTATCATGCAATGCGCAACATTGGCCATGACTGAAAAACTATTTCAGTTTGAGGATGAATTTTTCCACCAGATACGAGGCACTTCTATGGGTAGTACATTCGCACCAAGTCTAGCTTGCCTGTACATGTATAATTTTGAAAAAAAGTACATTTTGCCGTCCACAAATCCTTTTCAGAATCACATCAAGTTATGGCGGCGTTATATTGACGACATCTTGATCATGTGGCATGGACCGTTGACTGATGTAGATCAGTTCACCTTATGGATCAACACTCTTGATCCGTATTTGAAATTTACTTCTGCAGTCTCCTCCACCCATTTACCTTTTTTGGACCTCATGATCAGCATTGACAAAGGTAAGCTGTCTACAAGTACTTATCATAAACCAATAGATCGTAACAGCCTACTTCTGTATGAGAGCCATCACCCCAAATGTTTGCGAGATAGCTTACCATTTGGCCAATTTTTACATATAAGACGCAACTGTAGTTCACCACAAGAATTTGAGATGCAAACCAATGACCTTCAAGACAAACTTCAAGACCGCCACTTTCCTCTGAAAATTGTCAATTTAGCCTGCAAAAGAGCAAGAAATAACAATAGGGATGCCCTTTTGACAACTACCAATAGGGGCACACAGACTTGCCTGACTTATGTATCTACATACACTCCATTGTCAAATAATATTAAGAAATTGATCAATAAAAGATGGTCAATTTTAGCGAGTGGTGGAATTAATATTCCAAAACCATTATTCGCATTCAAACGCACCGCCAATATCAAGGATATAGTGGTTCATACACATCCACTAATTAATCGCGACAACTCTATCCAAACGACACTGTGGAACCTCCTGCCAGTTGAGGGACAGTATCCTTGTGACCAGTGTAATGTCTGCCCACTGACTAGGCATTTTAAGATACTTGACTTAGATCCCATTGGTAAATGGCGACTTAAAAAGCATGCCAATTGTAACACCCAGAATTGCATTTACATGATTACTTGCCCCTGCGGGTTACGTTACATTGGTATGACTACTAGACCAGTTAAAGTACGTATCAATGAACACAGAAGTATCATTAGATGTGGATGCGTTACCACAAGACTTTGTGCACACTTTTTAGAAACCCCGCACACCCCTGATGAACTATGGTGGGTGGTTCTGGAAGCACCGGGAGTCCGACCAAATGACTCATGCCCCCTTTTCAGGATTGAACAGAGGTGGGTCTTTAAATTGGGGACCAATACGCTAGGGTTGAATGATGAGATACCATGGATTAACCTCTCATCTTAAATTACTCTTGAACACAGCTAGGAAACTTAATAACTACTTTACCTTTTTGTTCTATCTATTAATAATCACTACTCAGCATTGCCTTAATAAGGGGACTTTATAGCGATAGTGTCATGGGTTTTGTCGATCTCCCCCTTTTTTGACTTTTTTGGCTTTTTCCATTTACTTTTTATCTGTCAATAAACAATTCTCTGACTACCCTGCCACCTTCATGCTTATTGCTACATCTGTACCTTTTGTCTTGATTTATACTTCTTTACATTCTGTTCAGAGTCTCCCTTGTATTATAATACATTTTACGTGAGCAGACAATATCCATTGAGATACTGGCTTTTTACTGTTGCCCGTTTTCCATGTCCATAACTGCTGAAGTAGTCCTTGTCCTACCTCTATTTCATTGACACGAGATGCGCGAGCCGGAAGACACGTCCACTTCCAGGTCTCGCTGCATTCATAATGGCTCCAACAGTGCTCCACTTTTATGATTCGGGAGCACTGCCGGAAGGTAGGTCCAACACTCAGGACCGCTGACCAACTTATAAGCACTCTCTCCCTTTTTTATTATGAAATAGCTGCCGGCCGCATCATTCCATTCGCAGCTGGCTACCCGACAGACACATTTCCGTGTTCCCCTGTGTGATGCTATTAATTGTGTTTGACCAATGACTTTGTGTTTCACCACTGCGCACATTAGTTGCTCAATGTTCACCAGTAGCACAGAATGGCATCCGCGGTCTCCTGACCGCGGAGCGGCCATTCGGCAGTAACCGCATGGCGGGCGGCGACCGCCGCCCGCCGCGGTCAGAATGACCGCCTCAGTCTTTTCTGTGTAGTTGTATCTGATGTGAAAGGTTATTAGATCGATATGTTAACCCCCAAATTGTGTTTGACCAATGACTTTGTGTTTCACCACTGTGCATATTAGTTGCTCAATGTTCACCAGTAGCACATTATGGGGGTCATTACGACCCTGGCGGGCGGCGGTATGTTGGCGGTAACACCGTCAACAGGCTGGCGGTGTTCCGCCTGCAATGATGACCGTGGCGGAATTGCCACGGCCATACCGCCGGCCCCTCCATTTTCCCGCCAGGATTCCGCCTGCCGGTCATAATCCCCAGGGCAGCGGTGCAAGCACCGCTGCCCAGGGGATTATGAGTCCCCGACCGCCGGCCTGTCCATGGCGGTACACACCGCCATGGAAAGGCCGGCGGTAAGGGGGCTTGGGGTGCCCCTGGGGGCCCCTGCACTGCCCATGCACTTGGCATGGGCAGTGCAGGGGCCCCCATGCATAGCCCCGTCGCGCATTTCACTGCCCGAATTTCGGGCAGTGAAATGTGCGACGGGTGCTACTGCACCCGCTGCACATCAGCATTGCCGCCGGCTCTATTACGAGCCGGCTGCAATGTTGATGTGACATTTCCGCTGGCCCAGCGAACGGTAACACTGTTACCATCCGCTGGCCCAGCGGAAATGTCATAATAGGGAGACAGAAATACCGCCGGCAATGGCGGTATTCTGTCTCCCGCGGCCTCGGCGGTCTTTTGAAAAAAACGCTGAGGTCGTAATGACCCCCTATATGTTTTGTTCAGTTTAGCTGCCTATTGGCTTTGACATGGCATTAGCCATTACATTCTGTACTCAGTTTAGCTGCCTATTGGCTTTGACATGACATTAGACATTGTGGTTCTAAAAATTCTGGACCCATGTAATTTACTTTGCCACAGCAGTACGATTTTAGTATCAAAAGACCGATAATGACTAGTACACTAAGCATGAGCATTTTCGCTCAATTCCAGCAGCGTTTTCACCTCGAAATCGCCATTTTCGTCCTGCACTCGTGGCTCCCATTTTATACACGGCAGCCATTTTTAAAAGTTGCCCTCACATAGGCTTATAATACAGTCAGATTTGATTCCAAGGACACGTACACCTTGACTTTTCACTGACCTGGGCAAGCTGGAACCATTGCCTCAGGCCAAACCTGTTTGGTCAGTCCCTCTCCCAGTGGCCGAATCAGATAGCATCAAGGCACACCAGGCCATAAAACCCTTATTATCGCTCACACACCCTGCCTAACTTGCTCACACCTGCACCTGCTCTTTTCTTCTTCTTACTTTACGGGGGGGAGGTGCCCGTTTTTATTAGGGGTCCACACTTATCTGATGCAAAATACTAGGCCTTGCCGGGTAATTTATTATGGGTTGGATGACATGAAATATGAGGTTTCATCATGACACTGTTTTTTCCTTTGTAGTGAAAACATGTGAATGACCAACCAAAATGTCAAGAATGTTTGCCTGAAGCTTAAAAAACTGTATATAAGGAAACCTGACCTTGCACTGAAACACAGTCACCTGAGAACATACAAATCGTGCTGTTGTACTTCTAGGACACTTGTCAATTGGTTGCAGCCAATAAATTCGATCTTTGACTTCACCTAGAAGACTCTGAGTTTCTGTAGTCTGAATCAGGAAAGTACCCGAGGTCTTTGGGTGTACCCTGGCACCGCTGGGTTACCGGATCAGTACCGGTTCTGAAAAACCCAGTACCTCAACATTACATTTGATATTTAGGTTAGCTGCCTATTGCCTTTAACATGGGGTTAGACATTGCAGTTGAGACATTGCAGATGAGCTGTGTTTTTCCAAGCTGTGTTTTTCCACAAGATGGACCAAGCTGTTTTCTTCACACCAGACCTTAGCTGATAAGAGCACGTAGATTTTGTGTTTACCTCGCAATCCAGTCTGAGAGCTCGGGGGCTCGGGAGAATTGGCCAATCTCCAAGGTTCTTCAGCTCTCACACTGAGTTTGCTTTAAAGGATGACTCTGGGCTACAGAGAGGTAGATTGAATCTGCTTTGACTTCAGACAGGAGCTAGACGTCAGTTGCCTGTCTCCCATTTGGGTAGAGAATCTCTTTCTCGCAGTTGACCGGAGTCATAAACTTGCAGACCCCAGAAAGATGAAGCTGAGCTATAGATAGGCCCTACCGTGATGAATTTGGACTTTTATGCTTTGCTTTGAAGTTATGCTATAATCTAATCACATATATTTGCTGTGTACATTGCAACTGAGAAGTACTTTGATATATTTTCCTTTCATTGTTGCGACTACTTTTGAACGTGTGCTTCCAATCTACTGATTTCGTCTCTCAGGAACCTTGTGGTGGAGAATTAATAACAATAAATGTCTTCTTTAAACTCAGAAGTGCATTCCAGAGAGGTTCTGTAAGCTCGGTTATGTGATAAGAGGGAAAGCAGAACACCCTGTCGGGTCCTTACTACTTGCCATATGAACATTATTCTGTTCGCATGGTTGGGCATTCTTTTAACCATGGCCTTAGTCTATTATATGAATATGGCTACAATAAGATATCTCTATTTTATTCCCACATGGCGACATTTATTTAACTATTTTTCAACAAGTCTGCCGAGTTCATATACAACACCACTTTCTGTTTAGCATCATTTAACTGATGATGACTTTTATTGTGCCATTCTCCATTTCTGACTTTGCTGACAGGATGGAGCTAGAGAGGTTGTTGGTTTGAATCACAGATTGTTGTCATGGCAATCATTATGAATATTTAACTTGCCATATGATCCCTCTTTTTAGATAGCATCAGCATCAGTCCCAGGCATGTCTTTTCCTATGGAGCTACATCTCGTACTTGGGGATGGTAAGCCTTACAGTTCCTCCTACCATTGAATTACCACTTAGCACCTACTTCACATGTGCACACTATTTCCCACAGATTGAGTATATTATTGACAATTTGGTTATGACATAATTATATAATCATTTGTTTTTCAGGGGGACCGTATAAATTTGTCCAGTTGACTCAATGTAAGTGACTGTATCTTAGCCCATAGATTAGGGTTTTATATTTAGTTGGGTTATAGAAGAAGTCGTTTTTTGGTCCTGATGAAGTGTCGATGGATCCGGCTGGACCATTAGACGCGAAACATGTTGACCCATGATTAGAGTTTCCATGATAGTTTCAGGCCTCTAAGTTTTGTTTCTGAAAGTACATGAGCATTACCCCTCAACTTCCACTGTCGGTTTGTTTTTAATCCTGGCCTTCATCTCATTCTAGCTGATTAAACTTATGATGTGTTTTGAGATTTAGAGCCAAGTTTAGTTTTTTTACTCTCCTGATTCTCTTGGTGCCTGTAATAAGGTGTTCACCTCTATATAGCCAAACACGCCAGTCACTATAAGAGAATTTCGGCAAAGAGACCCCATTTGGGGTCCCGTCAGACATTGCAGCACCGGTCTGACGAGGAGCATTGCCAATGATGAAGCTAGATATCCATTGTGATGCGTGAGGGCTCTTGCTCTTGAAGAATCAGGTCCCCCTGTTTTTCTATTTTGGAACAGTGTACTCTTTTGTTTTTGTGATTAACAACTTTGGGAGACTGTACACTGGACCATTAACCTCCCGGTCCCCCTTTTTTCTTTGATCTTGAGTATTGTGTCCTACCCTTCAGCCTTCGATTTTCCCCCAGGGTGTTCACTAAGGTGGTGGCTCATTTGGTGGCTCATCTACATCTTCAGGGAATATCTATATTCCCCTGTCTAGGTGACTGACTCCTGCAGGCTCCATCTGTTCCTGCACTGCAACAGCATCTAGCACAGATCATTCATATGCTAGAAGAACAAGTTACTTACCTTCGGTAACACATTATCTAGTAGAGACTCTATCTGGCTGCAGATTCCTTACCTTAGAACTTCCTGGTGGCAGCTTGGAATCCAGAAGTTTTGCTGAGCAATACCCTTACGTGCGCCGTAGGGTGGCGTCGTACAAATCCGCAGAGCATCGTCGGCATCGTTGGAGCCATCTGTGATGTCACAAACGCCTGTAAAGGCAACACTCAGGTTCCCTTATGTCAGTTCCTTTTCGTCTAACTTTCATGCCAGAAGCACAGAGCCATGGAAAGAACTAAGAGTTTGTCTTTTCAAAAACTAGGGCCCTGAAAGGGACAATCCCTGACCCTATTAGACATGTCCGCAAAGCGGGGAGGCATGGGTGGATGTAAGTAATCCGCAGCTAGACAGAGTCTCTACCAGATAATGCATTACCGAAGATAAGTAACTTGTTCATCTGATAGTGACTTATAGCTGCAGATTCCTTTCCTTAGAATAGATACCCAAGTCATAACCTCCTGACGGTGGGCTGCAGACAAATCTCCTTATACTAAAAAGTCCTGTAGTACAGAACTCGCGAAATGCCCGTCTCTATGGACCTGATTGTCCAGGCAGGAGTGTCTTGCAAACGTGTGCTATTATGCCCACATTGCTGAGTGACTGATATCCAGGACCAGAACACCTCGTGCTAGCGCAGTGGTAGCAGCCTTACTCTTGGTGGAATGAGCCCTCAAGCCCTCAGGAGGCTGTTTCTTGGCCAGGGCATATGAGATTTTAATGCAGAGAATGACCAAGAGCGAAATGATTTGTTTGTGTACTGTCTGACCTTTCTTTGCTCCCACGTACCCCAGAAAGAGTTGGTCATCTCTTTTGTGTGGTCAAGGTAGAACAACAACCCTGTTTTGGGGTCCAGTCAGTGGAGTCGCTCCTCTTCTTTAGAGGGATGCAGTGGTGCAAAGAAGATGGGCAGGGTGATGTTTTGACCCAGGTGAAATGGGGTCACCACCTTGGGGAGGAAAGAGGCACAAGTTCTGAGTACCACCTTGTCTGGGAACGTGGTGAGATATGGCGGCTTAGATGAGAGATCCTTCATCTCACTCACCCTCCTGACAGATGTTATTGCCACTAAGAAGACTGTCTCAATGGTGAGCAGCCGGAGGAAACAATTATGTAATGGCTCCAAGGGAGCACAAACGAGAAATGTGAGAACTAGATTTAAATCCCACTGAGACATAACAAAGGGCGTGGGGGAAACATATGTACAAGCCCTTTGAGAAATCTATGTACAATAGGAGACTTGAATAACGAAGGCTGAGCAGGTAGCTGAAGGAATACCGAAAGGGCAAAAAGATAGCCGTTAAGAGTGCCCAAGGCAGAACCCTGCTTGGCAAGGGTTAAGATAAAGAGAAGAATGTCAGAGAAAGAAGCTGAATGAGGATCAATAGATCTTTTTGTACAATAATTTACAAATCGTTTCCAATGGCATGTGTATACCGTCTTAGTGGAGGGACGCCTGGCTGCCAGAATAACTACAGAAGGAGGTCGAAGGCTGTCAAAGGTCACTGCTCAATCTCCACACATGAATGCGCAGAGTTGACAGGTTCAGGTGGAGAACCTTCCCCTGCTGCTGCAACAGAAGATCTTCCTGAAGGGGTAACCTGATCGGAGGATCGATGTTCATTTTCAGAAGCCCGGGATGCGAGACTCTCTGTGCCCAGTCCGGAGCCACCAGGATTACTTGGGCCCGGTTGTTCTTGATCTTCTTGAGAACTTTGGGCAGAAGTAGTATGGTCGGAAAGGATTACAGTAGGCCTGAACTCCACTCACAGTGAGCGAGTGCTTCCTTGGAAACTCCAAAGCACAATACTGCTGACATTGCACATTCCCTGCAGAGACAAACAGATCTAACCAAGGCTTTCCCCACTGCTGAAAGAGTCCTTGTGCCACCTCCGGATGCAGACACCACTCGAGATCTGTTGAGTTAGTCTGCCCTGGCATTCAGAGAACCTGCCAGGTGTTGAACCACCAGGGTTATGCCCTGCTGTTCCAGCCACGTCCAGAGATGCAGGGCCTCTTGACAAAGACACCGCCCTGCTTGTTGCAGTACCATATTGTAGTGGTGTTGTCTGTGAACACCTTCACCATCCTCCCTTTTACAACAGAAAGAAATGCTTTCAATGCCAGTCGGATCGCCCGGAGCTCCAGTAAGTTGATATGGAGCCAGGATTCCGCCGGAGACCAGAGGCCTCTGATCTCCACCCCTCCCAGATGGCTGCCCGATCCCAGAAGTGACTCATCTCTCGCTACTATGAGATCTGGTTGGCGAAGGGAGAGAATCTGCCTCTGACCCAATCGCAGTTCACTAACCACCACTGCAGATCTTTTGCTGTTCCCTCCGAGTTCTGAACCGTGTGGGTGAGATTCCCCGGATGCTCTGCCCATTGGAACTTCAGGTCTCACTGCAGAGCCCTCATATGCCATCTGGCATATTTGACTAACAGGATGCTGGAGGCCCTGAGGCACAACAGCCTCAGAGTCTGTCTTACCAAAATCCAGGATAGAGGCTGAAACATCGGTATCATAAACTGAATATCCTGGATTTGCTGCTCTGGAGGATAAGCCCGAAACTGCACTGTGTCCAGAACAGCTCCAATTAAAGGAAGCTTCTGAGAGGAAGCCAGGTGTGACTATGGCACGTTTATGGTAAACCCCAGCGAATGTAGGAGGTTCGCCACAGTCTGAAGGTAGTGACAACAGCCTGGGGTGAAGGAGCCCTCAACAGCCAGTCGTCGAGGTAGGGGAAGACTGAAACCCCCATCCTGCACAGATGAGCTGCGACCACTGCCAACACCTTGGTGAACACCCGAGGGGCACTGGTAAGGCCGAAGGGTAGCAAAGTAAACTGAAAGTGTTTATGGCCTACCTTGAACTGCAAGTAGCACCTGTGAGCAGGCAAGATGGGGATGTGAAAATACCCATCCTGTAAGTCCAACCCTGCCATCCAATCTCCTTGGTCTACGGCAGACAAGACCTGAGCAAGAGTGAGCATCTTGACATTTTTGAGGGAGAGATCACCATCCCACAAATCTAAAATAGGGCAAAGACCCTTCTTCTTTTTGGGTATCAGAAAGTAGCTGGAATAACAACCACTGCCTGCTTCCGACTTTGGGACCCATTCAATTGCTCCCTTGGCCAAGAGGCTGTAAATTCCTCTCAGAACAAGACTGAGTAATCCTCTATCAGCCGTTCTTCTAATGCAGGTATAGAGGGAGGGAAAGACTGGAAGGGGAGGGAATAGCCGTTCTGTATGATCTGCAAGGCCCATTTGTCTGATGTTCTGGACTGCCAGTGAGAGAGATTAAATTGAATCCTCCCTCTAACTGGAAGTGTGTGGTCTTGCAGAATCATACTAGGAGGACTTGGGCGCTATGAAGGAGGGGGGCTGGGTGGTGGACAACTTCAGGCCAGACCCTCTGAGTCTGAAGGTACCACGTTCTCGTCCCACCACAGGAGGCTCACCTGATGGAGGACAGTGGCTGGTCTGTGGATGGCATGGTATCCTGCCCCATGAAGTCACAGACGGCTCCAATGACGCAGATGATGCCACATGGATCCAAACAATGCCACCCGGCAGTGCGCACTGGGGTATTGCTCAGCAAAACTTCCGAGTTCCAAGCTGATGCCAGGAAAGTCTAAGGTAAGGAATCTGCAGCTACAAGTCTCTATCAGAAATTAATGGCTTTCTCCTGAATTTCCCAATATGCAACCTCCAACCAGCAACTTGGAGGCTGTTCATCTGAGCCGGAATCTGGACCGAGTGTGTCCTCCTCACTACAAGATCCTACATCTGTAGTCCCTTTTGGTGGCGTTCTTGGCCCAGAAATCTAGTGCACTTCTTCAGTGGATGGAAGTGCAGGGTCACATGACAGCCATTGTGTTCACAGTCCAATGGGCCAGGCTGCATCTCCAGCCTTTGCTGTGGCATCTTCACTAGTTTGTGCACTTTCCCATCTGGGACATGTCTCTGAAGATTCTGGTGTCACTGGAAATTGTCTCCAGTCTGCAATGGTGGTTGGACTCTGTAAGAAAGTGTGAGAAAGTATCCTCTTTCCAGCATGGTTACCCCCACTTTTGGCCTGCTTGTGAGTGTGTGTCAGTGTGTTTTCACTGTGTCACTGGGATCCTGCTAGCCAGGACCCCAGTGCTCATAAATAAAAATCTATATGTCAGTGTGTTTTGCCTGTCTCACTGGGATCCTGCAAGCCAGGACCCCAGTGCTCATAGTTTGTGGCCTAATGTATGTGTTGTCAGTAGTGCTTGACTGTGTCACTGAGGCTCTGCTAACCAGAACCTCAGTGCTTATGCTCTCTCTGCTCTTAAATTTGTCACTGTAGGCTAGTGACTTCATTTACCAACTTCAATTGGTACACTGGACCCCCCTTTATAAGTCCCTAGTATATGGTACCTTGGTACCCAGGGCATTGGGGTTCCAGGAGATCCTTATGGGCTGCAGCATTTCTTTTGCCACCCATAAGGAGCTCAGACAAACCCTTTCACAGGCCTGCCATTGCATCCTGCGTGAAATAGGGCACACACTATTTCACCGCTGTTAGAAATGGGGTTTTTGGTTGGCAGTCAGGTTACCCTCTGTCCAAGCAAGAACCCTCACTCTAGCCAGGGTAAGTCACACACAATCCAAATTATCCTGTGCCCACCCTCTGGTAGCTTGGCACGAGCAGTCAGGCTTAACTTAGAAGGCAAGGTGTAAAGTATTTGTGCAATAAATCATACAATAACACAATGTAGCACCATAGAAATACACCACACAGTGTTTAGAAAAATATATAATATTTATCTGGATAATTGCAGGTCAAAACGATCAAAGATGCAATATGAAATTGTAGAGATATCACTGAAAAGTGATATAAAGGCGGTCATTCCAACCGCGCTGCCCGCCATGCGGTTACCGCCGAATGACCGCACCGCGGTCAAAAGACCGCGGCAGCCAAAAGACCGCGGCGGCCATTCTGGCTTTCCCACTGGGCCGGCGGGCGACCGCCAAAAGGCCGCCCGCCGGCCCAGCGGGAAAGCCCCAGCAACGATGAAGCCGGCTCCGAATGGAGCCGGCGGAGTTGCTGGTGTGCGACGGGTGCAGTGTCACCCGTCGCAATTTTCAGTGTCTGCTTTGCAGACACTGAAAATCATTATGGGGCACTGTGAGGGAGCCCCTGCACTGCCCATGCCAGTGGCATGGGCAGTGCAGGGGCCCCCAGGGGCCCCACGACACCCGTTCCCGCCATCCTATAGCGGGAAGGGGGTCGGAATCCCCATGGCGGTGCTGCAAGCAGCGCCGCCATGGCGGATTCCTTGGGCCAGGGGTAAACCGGCTGGAAACCGCCGGTTGCCCTTTTCTGACCGCGGCTTTACCGCCGCGGTCAGAATGGCCCTGGAAGCACCACCAGCCTGTTGGTGGTGCTTCCGCGGTCCCCGGCCCTGGCGGTCCTGGACCACCAGGGTCGTAATGACCCCCAAAGTGTCTTAAGTCTTTAAAAAGCACACAAAGGCCCTCATTCCGACCCTGCCTTTACTGTATTCTTACTCTCCTAGCGATTCTGCACACACTACACTTGTCTAGGGGGCAATTCTTGGTTCACTTTCCACTTTCTTAGTATATGGTTTGTGTTGCCCCTAGACCTATTTTCTCCTATTGCATTCTATAGCATTTCCTATTGTCTCCACTGTTGTATGACTATTTACTTGTCTAATTTTGGTGTCTAGTGTATATATTGTGTATAATACATACCTTCAGAAGGAGTATTGTCTCTAAGATATTTTTGGTACTGTGTCACCCAAATAAAAACCTTTATTTTTGGTAACACTGAGTATTATCGTTACTTGTGTATAAGTACTGTGTAACTATAAGTGGTATTGCAGGAGCTTTGCATGTCTCCTAGTTCAGCCTAAGCTGCTCAGTTATAGCTACCTCTATCAGCCTAAGCTGCTAGAACACTACTACATTTCACTAATAATGGATAACTGGACCTGGTATAAGGTGTAAGTACCCAAGATACCCACTACAAACCAGGCCAGCCTTCTATAGAAAGTGCCCTCTTTTTAGCATGGTTAACCCCACTTTTTGCCTGCAGTCAGTGTGTTTTGACCGTGTTCACTGGGATCCTGCTAACCAGGACCCCAGTGACTGTGCTCTCTCTCTCCCTCTCAATTTTGTTGCTTAGGACTTAGCACACCCCACAATTGGCATAATGGTGCCGAGGGGAGGCTCCTCCATAAGGGTGGAGGAGCGTCACTCCACCCCAGCAGCGTCAGGTGCAATACTTCTCCACAAAAACAATAATAAACTTTGTTTATTATCGTTTTTGTGGAAAAGGGGTGGGGCCTCATGGGTGACAAGGGTGTGCGGGAGTGCTCAGCACTCCCCCTCAGAGGGCATGTTGTTATAACTTAGTAGTACGATAGTAGCAATAGTAGTAGAACGTTGTGATGGAATGTGGGGGCCTGAGAATGTGGGGTGGATTCTGGTGATGGGCATTCTGGTGTTGGAGACCGATGGGAGTGGAAGAAGTTCGAGTTTATCCGAAATAAACTACATTAGCTTTACCACTGGTGAATCTGGCATTGTTACAGTGGCGACGAGAGTTTGGAGATACTTTCGCTTGGCAAGCAGTATCTCCAGTGCGAATCTGTTACGCATCTTTGATGTTATGCATCTTCATAAAGTATTTGAAGCTGAAGCCGAGGACGCCTGGCTGTAAATGTTTCAATTCTACAGCCGGCAACATCTAGCGACAGACCTGTGTTGTTGGGAATATTTTGTTTTTCTTTTCCTTCCGTATGGATTTATTTAATGAAGCTGATAAACTCCGAAGCTTAGTTCTCTTAGCCATTAGTATACGGCGGCTTTTGAAACACGCTGCGCGCACCCCATTCTTTACAGCGTGGCAGTGTTCTTTCACTACTTTCAGGCTCCTCGCGCTGCTTGTTATCCTGCGAACCACCGGAGCCGAGCTGACCGCGCGATGTCAGTTTCAGTTTATGAGAAGATTTCACACATCTTATGAACATAAAGTGTCGTGTTTGGTGGGCACTACATATATCAAGAGCGGCTTACCTGATCCTTATTGTTCCCAGCATGTTATGCTGCATATCCTCCTGTCTCCAGTTTACAGTCTACATGGAAAGAGGACTGTAGGCACTGTTGTTTGATTAATAAAAATCGAAGAAAGACTCACGCAGTGAAATTGAAGTAGGCAACTTGTGTTTGGTTTAAATTATAAAAAAATAAGGAGAAATACAAAAAAAAAAAACTTTCTACTCTACATTACACCACTATATATATTCAAGATGCAATTTGAACCACCTGCTAAATTTTTGCAAACAAAGGGTGATCCACCTATGCCTTGGACCAGGTGGAAAGAAGAATTCTTGACCTATATGAAAGTGATGGATGATGAAAACATGTCCCAGGAAAGGAAAAAAAATATTCTGCTACATTGTTTAGGCTCGGAGGGACAAATGGTATTCAGAACTCTACCACCTATTCTTATCCAAGGACAAGGCGATGGAGAATTGGATGTGTTTAAAGAAGCATTGATGAGACTGGAAAATAGATTCAAGCCTACGCCAAGCATAGCATTGAACAGATTCAGGTTTTACACTAGAATTCAGCATCGTGAAGAAATTTGATGATTTCCTGACGGCACTACGTGGTTTATCTGTACATTGTAACTTTGGAGAGATGACTGATGAAATGATCAGAGACTAAATTATTGTGCATGTGAAAAGTAGGAAGATTCAGGAACATTTGTGGGTTATGGGAGATCCTAAGCTACAAGATGTTATTGCAACTGCTAAAGCTTTAGAGCAGTCAGACAAATGGATGAAAACAATTCAAGAGTCTGATAAAACATGTAATGTGGAAATGGATGTTGTGGGTGCTGTGAGAAGAAATCCTAATAGTAATTCAGGTGCCAGTAACAGTGTTGTAGGGAAAAAGGAAAGGTACGACAGGTTGGATAAATGTACGTGTTTTAGGTGTGGTAGTTTAAATCACTTAGCGTCGTCATCTCAGTGTCCTGCGGTTGGAAAGGAGTGTAAGAATTGTGGTAGAGTGGGGCATTTTGCCAGAGTATGCAGAGATTTAAAAAAAAATAACAACATGTCGAGAGGAAAAGTGACATATGTGAATATTAGGAAATGCGAGGAGGATGGACAGAAAGGGGATGTGAGAGGCGATGAACAAAGTGGCACGGTGTTGTCGCTTAAGAGTAGTCATGACGAAAATGGGAATGGGTAAAAACGACCAATGTGTGAGGTGACAATTACAGGAAGAAAGCTAGAATTTATGGCAGATTCGGGGTCGCCGTGGACAATTGTTGTGCGGGAATATTTTGAACGAATATTTGAGGGAATTTGGAACACTAATGATCTAAATGAACCTGACATTGTGGCTGAGAGTTTTGAAGGTACAACTATTGATGTAATGGGGTTTGTTGAGACGGAAATTGTGTTTATGGGAAAGGAGAGCGAATATTAAGTTGTATGTGGCGGCAAAAGGTGTGAATGTTCTAGGTTGGAAAGATCAAGGTAAATTGAACATAATTTTAAACCCCAGAAGCAAGGAAACCTGTGTTGGCAGTAGAAAGTTGTGAAAACAAGGAGTGGATTATTTCCAAATTTCCACAAGTCTTCACCAATAGGTTAGGTAAATTGGAGAATTACAGTCACAAAATTAAGGTTAAGGCAAATGCTAAACCTGTTGTACAAAAACTCCAGAATGTGCCCATAAGTGTCAGAGAAGAATTAAAACACATTTTGACAGAGATGATAGTAGACAATGTAATAGAAGAAATCAAATCCTCGGAATGGGTATCTCCAATTGTGTTAGCCCGTAAACCTGACAAATCTTTGAGGTTATGCGTGGATTTGAGGGCGGTGAATGCGAACATAATTGTAAATTGTCACCCACTGCCTAAGATCAACGAGGTAATTAGCCTGCTTCAGGGGGCGAACATTTTCACCACCTTAGACTTAAGATCAGCGCATCATCAAATATAGTTGACAGAGGACTCAAGGCATCTTACTGCTTTCATCACCCCACAGGGTTTGTACCAGTTCAAGAGGATGCCTTTTGGTTTATCCTCTGCGGCATCAGTTTTTCAAAGAGCAAAGTTTCACTTATTCAAGGACATGGATGGATATGTCAAATGCTTCCAAGATGACATCTTAATCCTTTCTAGGGATGAAAAAGAACACAAAGAACATGTTGTAAATGTTTGCAATGTTTTGAGGGAGAATGGGTTGACTCTAAAGGAGAAAAAGGGCAAGTTTTTTGCAGAATCTGTGGAATATTTGGGTCATACCATATCCGGCGAGGGGGTAATTCCAAAACAGTCTTTGGTGGATGCAATTGTAAATGCTCTTGCTCCTGATAATCCGGAAAAACTACTATCATTTATAGGATTATGTGAATACTATAGTAAGTTCATCGAAAACTTTGCTACAAAAATGGAGCCCTTGAGGGAACTCACACGGAAAGGAGTCCAGTACAAGTGGTCGGAAAGACAGAGTGAAGCCTTTGAGAGAATTAAAAAGGAAATTGTAGGGGCCCAACTTTAAGACCCTTCAGTGTGGGGGTGCAGTGTGTGGTGACAGTGGATGCGAGCATGTATAGTATTGGAAGTGTGTTATCTCAAAGATGTGGTAAGGACAGATGGAATGTCACGTTTGCCTCACGTACGCTCAATGACACGGAGAGAAAGTACGCCGAAATTGAGAAGGAGTTGTTGGCATGTACCTGGGCTGTTGAACATTTTAGGGATTATATTTGGGGTGCGAATTTCATCCTTCAAACTGATCATAAACCATAAGTGGGTATTCTTTCTCCAGGCGGTGGTTGGAATGCCACGGCTCGCATTGCCAGACTTGTGTCAAGGTTGCAAGAGTGTTGTTTCAAGGTTGAATATGTGCCGGGGAGGAGTAATGCAGTGGCGGATTGTCTGTCGAGACTTCCACAGAATGGGACAAAGGAAGATAATGCATTTTGTGAGATGTTGGAGAATGAGGTAATTTCCACAGTGTCAGAATACATGACTGTAGAGTTTGGGGCATAAAAGAAGAGGAATGGATGGATTGTGAAAAAAATGATTGTGTTTTACAAGAGGTAAAAAGGTATGTGAGAGATGGTTGGCCTGTCAGAGGTAGGGTTTCGGCAGAGATAGAACCTTTTGGTAAGATTAGAGATGAACTGGAGGTAGAAAATGAGATGTTGTTCAAGAAAGGGAAGTGCATTCCTCCTAGAGACTTGATGCATTCTATCTTGAGAATAGCCCATGAGGGGCACCCAGGTATGTCGTCTATGAAACGTTTGGTACGCACGTGTTTCTGGTGGCCGGGATTGGATAAAATGGTAGACAGAGTGGTCAGAGAGTGTGATGCTTGTGTGAACGCAGAAAAAATGTTAAGAACTGTGCCTGCGCCTCTTGTACCTGTTTCTTGGCCGACCTCTCCATGGCAGAAATTGGGATTTGATATTACTGGTCCATTCCATTCACTTCCAGCAGATGCACGGTATGCCTTAGTGCTGGTTGATTATTTTTCCAAATGGCCAGAGGTAAAAATGGTTCTGTGTGTATCAGTGGGTGTTATCATAGAGTTTTTCAAGGAAATGTTTGCTAGAGAAGGTTATCCGGAAGTTTTAATTTCAGATAATGGGGTCCAATTGATTGCTAGTGAAACACAGAGTTTTTTTAAAGTATAGCAACATTAAACATGTTACTACTCCGCTGTATGAACCACACGGCAACGGACAGGTGGAGAGTTCTAACCGTGTTCTTAAAGATAGCATTGTTTGGGAACGTGGTTTTGGAGGATTGTGAAAGGAAAAGTTAAGAGAAAGATTATGGCATTATCGTATTACTCCACAATCCACGACAGGTGTAAGTCCTTTTAGATTGTTGAGGGGAAGACATCCTGTGTCGAAATTATGTCTATGGTGGTTCAAAAGGAAGCAAGGCAAAGAATGGGAAAATGTGTCTCTGGATGAAGTCAGGGAAAGGGTCAGGTGCAAACAGACGAAGATTAAGGAAATCTATGACAGAAAGTGGAATGTGAAGGAACCTAACTTTGCAGTTGGAGACTGAGTTAAGATACGTAAGCCTGGGATCGTAAGAAAGACTGAAAGTAAATTTGGAAGGGCTCTTAAGGTGGTCAAGGTGTTGAGGAACAGTGTGGTTACGCAGAATGGCAAAGTGTGGAATGTGAGAAAAGTGGCGAAGTGCTGTGGTAACCATGATTATTTTGATGAAGGAGAGTGTGTTGATCACCTGGTGGCGGGTTGGAATGGTTTTGGTGAGGGAAGTGCACGACCTGTGGAGTGTGGAGGAAGCAAAATTGATTATGGACAGTCTGTTCCTGCGGAAGCCTCTGAGGAAGTAGGGATGGCTGGAAATCAAAGGAATTATGCTGACAATGTCATGAACAGGGATTCTGTTGCTTCAAGGGTGAAATTCAATGCGAGGAAATGTCTACCTTTCAAGCTTAGAGATTTTGTTTAATTGAAGATTTAGTTTAATGTTGTATAGAAATTGTTTTGTGTTCTCTATTCTTATTTTTGTTTTTGTTGTTACATTATTTGTTTTCCTGTGCAATGGTATCTTATATATTTAATTTTAATTGTGTTCCTCATATTTTTAATTGTTCTGTTTTAGGAAGGGAAATGTGTTATAACTTAGTAGTACAATAGTAGCAATAGTAGTAGAACGGTGTGATGGAATGTGGGGGCCTGAGAATGTGGGGTGGATTCTGGTGATGGGCATTCTGACGTTGGAGACCGATGGGAGTGGAGGACGTTCGAGTTTATCCGAAATAAACTACATTTGCTTTACCACTGGTGAATCTGGCATCATTCCACATGTATGTTTGACCGGCCGTCTCGGGCCGGCCAAACACACATGAGCACAGGGCTGGCGAGTGCCTGCACTGGCTCCCAATCTGCCTGGAAGCACCTGGCTGGGTGCTCCCAGCCAATCCTGAGGCTGCTCTGAGCAGCGTTAGGATTGGCGCAGGGCAGGCTTGGAGCCTGGTCCTGCAGGGAGAGAAGAGGAGATGAGCAGCGCTGTGATGAAGGTATTTGCAGAAAAGGTAAGTGATTTTTAAAATTAATTTTTAATTTAATGCCCCCTTCTTCCCCCTGTCAATCTGCCCTCCCCGTGTGCCGCCCCACCCCTTCAGTGTCACGCAAGCCGCGACTGCTGGTGTCCCCCATGTAAGTCCCTAGTATATGGTACCAAGGTACCCAGGGCATTTGGGCACCAGGGGATCCCTATGGGCTGCATCATGCATTATGCCACCCATGGGAGCCCTTGTAAAATGTGTCTGTAGGCCTGCCTTGGTAGTCTGCATGAAAGGTGCATTCACTCTTTCACCACAAGTAACTGCACCAGGTAACTGTAAGTCACCCCTATGGTAGACCCTCCTAGCATAGAGTATCTGTGTGTAAGGGCACCTCTGCATGAGCAAAGGTACCCCTACGAACTCCAGCTCTATCTTCCTGGACTTCGTAAGTGTGGGGAAGCCATTTTCCCCGTGTACTGGACACAGGTCACTCACTACCTGTCTAGTTACATAATGGTAACTCTGAAACTGGGCCTGATTGGAATCAAACATGTCAGAATCATATCCTAATACTGTTGCCAGTATTGGTTGTATGAGTCCATGCAATCTGGGGACTCCTTTCTCCCCAGGGAGCGTTCTTCTGGGGTTTTATGGGTAGCTCATGCTCCTGCCACCCCACAGACAGGTTTCTACCCTCCTGCTGCTTAGCATGCTCAGGCAGAGGAAGGCAGAACAAAGGAATTCTTTGGGAGAGGAAGGCAACACCCTCTCTCTTTGAAAATAGGTGTTACATGGCTTGGGAGGGGCAGCCTCCCCAAGCCACTGATATGCTTGAAGGGCACATTTGGTGCCCTCCTTGCATAAATTGGTTTGCACCAGTCCAGGGACCCCAGGTCTCTGCTCTAGCAAGAAACTGGACAATAGAAAGGGGAGCAACCACTCCCCTGACCATCACTACCACAGGGGTGGTACCCAGAGCTCCTCCAGGTGGCCACTTGATTCTGCCATCTGAAATCCAAGATAGGCAGAGGTCCCTGGGAGCATCTGAGTGGCCAGGTCAGGCAGGTGATGTCACAACCCCCTCCTGATAGGAGGTCACCCTGCTAGGCGATCAGTCCCTCTTCCTGGGCTATTTAGCGTCTCCCTCCAGGGTGGGTCTTCAGATTTGAAGTGCAAAATTCCAGCAGGACTCCTCTGCATTGTTTAATTCATCTTCTGGCCACCTGTACTGCAACTGGACCCTCCAGGAACTGACTATCTGCAACTCCAGTAATGACTCCACTTTGCAACATTGTTTCTCCTGCTCCTTCCAGCTACTGCAACATTTCCCTGGCTGTGAATCCTCTGAGGGTGAGGAGTCGTCAGCCTGCACAAGAAGCAATAAGGAATTTACCTTGAGTGAAGGAGTCACTTTCCTGTATCCGCAGGCACCAACTGCAATGACGACTGACTATGTGGATCCTCTTTCCTCTGGAACTGCATGGATCCTGCATCCCAGGTGCTGGTCTAGAGTGGTCTCCTTGGTCCTGTCTACGAGTTGTTCAAATTGGGAAACGGTAAGCCCTTGCCTCTCCTTGCAGGACAGTACCCCTGTGCACTGCGACTCTTGCAGCTACCAAGGCTTGTTTGCTCTTTTTCCAAGGGATCTTGGAGTCTCCAGCACTCTACTCTGCAAAGCACAGTCTCCTGCCTGCTTCTCCAACGACATGGGACTCCTCTCCAGGTGTGCTGCATGGGCCTCAATGTGACTCCTGTGCCTGCTGCCTGTGAATTGCTTGTGGGGTCAGCATCCTCGTTTTTTGACTCGCCTCACTGCTGAGGGTTACCTGGGACACCCCTCCTTGGGTTGAGTCCCCCTGGACCTTCCTATTCCCCGGCAGCTTTGCAACTCTTTATCTGCTACTCTTGCCTTTGCCAAGGCTTGTTGGTGGTTTTTCCACACCACTGACTGACTGCAACTCTTCTTCCGACGTGGGACATCGTCTGCATCTCTTCTGGAACTTTTCTTCTGCTCCTGTGCTGCACTGCTGACTCCTTGTCTTCACCGTTGACCTGGTCCTGTACCTCCAGAAGGGTGAGTAGTTGCTCGTGCCCGAACCGAACAATCCAACTCGAACTGGACGTGGTCCCCTTCTCTTGCAGGTCCCCTTCTGTCAGGACCTACCTTTGGTTTCTTCCAGCCTTGCTTGGGTCTTGAACAGTCCTTTTTCAAAGCTTACCTGTGGGTTTGAGGAAAAAAACAGGTACTTACCTCTTCTCTCCTGGTCGCTGGGGGGCACCCTGGTACTTACTTTTTGCGGTTCCTAGTTCCTCCAGGGCCCATCTACAAATTCCACTTCCTTGGGTGGGGACTGCCTTTCACATTCCATCTATTTAGTATATGGGTTGGTCCCCCAAGGGCCCTCACTATTTTCTATTGTTTTACTGTTTGCTATTGCTTCCTATGCAAATCACTGACTTCTAATGTGTATATAATAGAGTGTTTACTCACCTCATAGTGGAGTATTACATAAACAGTATTTTAGTACTTGTGTTAACAAAATAAAGTACCTTTATTTTTGTAACACTGTGTGGTTCTTTCATGTGTGTAAGTGGTGTGTGACTGTAGTGATATTGCATAATCTTTGCATGTCTCCTAGATAGGTCTTGGCTGCTCATCCACAGCTACCTCTAGTGAGCCCTGGCTTCCTAGACACTGTCTACACCTCACTAATAGGGGATACCTGGACCTGGTATACGGTGATAACACAATAGGTGCCCACCTCACACCAGGCAAGTTTCCTACATTGGTGGTGTAGCAGTGGGATAATACACTTGCAATTGCCTTACCACTCTGTCACTATGGTACTTTTCACAGGAAAGACCATTACTAGTTTCTGAGTACACAATACTCTTAGTTGTTAGGATTCTAGTCACCTAAGTTTGGGTAAGCTAGGAGTCTAGCCTTGCCCGTGCTCTAAACCTTTCCAGGAACCTAGTGTTAGAGTAGTTAGGCACACCTACAGCACTCTAGCAAGAATATGCCTTCAGTGAAGCACAACTCTCATGCCCCAGACTCTCAGTATGATAGTCTCACCTTCCAAGAGCTTAGGGAGATGTGTGCTGGTTGAAAACTGAAGACAGGGAGAAATCCCAACAAGGGTCTGCTTCTTGGCTTACTTCTCCAGGTTGACGAGGACGATGCTGGCAGCCATGAGGAAGAAGAAGTAGACGCTGACCCTCCAGTCCTAGACAGGGTAGACTTGGGCTGGTCAGGAAAAACCTGGGGAACACCACAGCCCTGTTAGGGCACTGCAAGTAGTGAGAAGGGGGTCATTCCAGTAGGCGCACCTTTATTCCTAGAGGGTTGGTTCAAAGCATTCCCATGAGGAAGGGTAGATCCTCCTCTGTACTTTCTCATGTCTCCTCAGTCTCTGAGAGAACCCACTGCTCCACATCAGGGGAAGAGTCCCTAGATAGGGAGTTTAGGAAACTGATTTTGGAGAAGGCCAAGCCAAGACTGCAGCAGCAACAGCTGGCCCTAGATAGGGAGGCATTGGCAGTGGAATGGGAAAGACAGGGTTTGGGGGTAGCACCCCAGGGTGGCAGCAATTAGAGCTTCAGGAACACCAGAATCAGGGAGGACTCCTATGATTCCAGGAACCTTAGCAAGATAGTCCCACCTTACAAGGTGGGAGATGACATCTATCAATGGTTCACTGCTTTGGAGAGTGCCTGTAAAGTACAAAAGGTCCCCCAAAGACAGTGGGCAACATTCTTGTGGCTCTCCTCTGACAAAGGCAGAGACAAACTCTGCACTGTCAGAGAGGAAGATGCAGACAACCATATAGCTTTGAATAGTGCACTGCTAGATGGATTTGGTTTGACCACTGAACAATACAGAATCAATGTCAGGGAAAACAAAAAGCAGTCCTCCCAATATTGGGTAGATTTTGTGGACTGTTCTGTGAAAGCTTTGGAGGGCTGGTTGCTACCAGGGCTTATACAACCTAATCCTAAGAAAGCACATTTTGAATAACTATATATCTGATCAGCTGCATCAGTACCTGGTGGACTCTGATCTGACCTCTCCGCAAGAATTGGGAAAGAACGCAGATAATGGTCCAGACCAGGATGAGTAGGAAAACTCACACAGGGCGTGACCACAAAAATAAGGAACGAGGGGCCAGATGTAGCAAAAATAAAAATTGCGACTCGCATTTTGCGAGTTGATGCGACTCGCAAAATGCGAGTCGCAAATTGGAATGCCAGAAAAAAAAGCGATCCGATTTTGCGACTCGCAGCCGGACTCGCAACGCTGTGTGCGAGTCCGCAGTTTGCGAGGTCGCTGTTTGCGAGTGTGCAAAAAACGAACTCGCAATTAGCGAGTGGGTGTCGCAAATTGCGAATACCTTCAAAATTGCTTGCAGATGCAGCAGAACACTCCAGAAAGCATACCAGAACACCCTGGAAACACTTCCTGGCACATGATGATGACATCACAGCCAGGAAGTTAACAAATACACCTGGGAGGAGGGCTCAACAGTGAGCAGTGTCTCTGCCACTCACAGTAGGGTGCTGAGGAGTGGTAGGCACAGCACCATGGACGCAGCAGGGACCAGCCAGGCTGGCAGGAGGGGCAGGAGATCATAGATAACAGCCAGGACAGATTCATGTGGCACATGGCGTTAATGTGCCACATGACTGGTTGGCATTTTCCTGCCCATGGACAATTTCAACTTGTATATAGTTTCTTCATGACATTAATAAAACAGTTATTTTTGTTCCACTTAACAAATGGTTAATAGGTGAGTATGGTGGGAGTTGACACGTACCGTCCAAAATATTGCGTTGCAATGTGGTCCCGTCTCAGTCTGCCTTGATTAGCTAGACTCCTATCCCCATGATGGCGATGTGGTTATTCTTGCTCTTCATCATCAGGATCTGGGTCTGCAGGGGTGAGAGGTAGCCCACGTCGGGTGGCTATGTTGTGGAGGATGGCGCATGCGACCACAATTTTGAAAGCGGTAATGGGGGTGTATTGGAGGGCGCCTCCACTGCGGTGGAGCCATCTGAATCTTACCTTCAGCAGTCCGAAGGTGCGCTCGATCAGGTTCCTGGTCCTCTTATGCGCACTGTTGTATTGCCACTCTGATTCAGTTCTGGGTGTTAAAAACAGAGTCATGATCCAAGGCCTGAGAGCATATGGACTGTCACCTGTTGGGCACAAAAGTACACGGTTAGGAAGTCCAGATTGTCGTGCACAGTGACCTGTGTGTATGTCTGCAAGTGTCTGTGGCTCTACCTAGGAGGTAACCGTCTCCAAATTCCCCACGTTCCAGGCGTTGATGTATCCCACTATGCCTAAAAATGTATGAGTCATGGGTACTGCCAGGAAACTTAGCTACGATGTCCGTGATGACGTAATGGGCATCACAAACAACCTGTATGTTGAGTGAGTGGGTACACTTCCTGTTGCGGAAAATGTGTTCCAGATTAGCAGGGGGGCATATTTGAATGTGTGTCCCATCTACACACCCTATGACATGAGGAAAGTGGACAATGCGGTAAAAGTCCAGCTTGGTGCTGTTAATTTCTGCCTCATTCCTTGGTAAGTATATGAAGTGAGACATGTGCGTGACTAAGGCATCTAGGAATGCCCTGAGGAACCTTGACACTGCACTTTGGGATACCCCACCTGCCACGGCAATGACCCCCTGATAGCTCCCTGAGGCCAAGAGGTGCAGTGCGCATAGCACTTGCACATGCGTAGGGATGGCGCAGCCACGCAGAGTCTTGTGTTCTAGCTGTGGTTTCAGTAAATCTATTAATTCTAGAATGGCTGCGCTGCTAAGGCGGTATTTGTCATAGATCTCCTCTTCAGTTTGCTGAAAAAGAGTCTGCCTGGTTCTATATATCTTCTCCTGTCTGTGGCCCCTCCTCCTCCTCTGCTGGGCTGCGTAGACTCTCCTCCTCACTGCTATCAGGTATATCTCCGCCATCTTGAGTAACCCAGATGCCTTCTGGGTCCCCTTTTATACTTTGGTAATGGTTACCACCTGCTCTGAGTTAGTGGTAAATGGGACATGCAAACTGGGCTTTTTGCGACTAGTCGCAATTTGCGAGTTGCAATTGCATAAGGTTTGCGACTCGCAAATTGCGACTTGCAATTTGCGGGTCGCAAAATGGGGTCGCAACAGATGCGACTCGCAAACAGGTCCCATCGCTTTTTGCGAGTCGGAAATGGGCTTTTTGCATCCCATTTCCGATTTTGCACTGTCGCAAATTGCGAATCGGCCCGTTTGCGAGTCGCAAACGTTTGCTACATCTGGCCCCAGGTAAGTCTCAGGACAAGGGTGGGCAACAAAGATAAACACAGAGTCTTCATCAGGCCCACAAAACTCCTGTGGATGATGGGAACAAATCCTCTTTCCTCTTCTTCCAACTTTCTAAAACCTTGGTGCTACATGTGTAAAAAAAAGGCCGTAGGGCAGGAGACAGCTCCTGTCCTAAGAAAGGCACCAAGCCCTCCACCACTACTAACCCCACTCCCACTCCTAGTGCCCCTAGCAATAGCAGTAGTGGTGGGACTACTAACAGTAGTCAGTCCAAGAGTTTAGCTGGGCTCACCTTAGGGACTATAGTGGGGTCTGGACTAGTTAGCGAGACCACTGAGGCTCTGTTGATCTCGGAAGGGGGCATTGACTTTGCCACCCTGGCTGCCTGTCCCCTTAGTATGGGTAAGAACAGGCAGCATCCACTAAAAATCCATGGTGTTGAGGCCTACAGGTACACAGGCGCCAGTGTCACAATGGTGACTGAAAAACTGATGTCTCCTGGGCAACACCTCCTTGGTCACGCGTACTAAGTGACTGATGCTCATAATACCACTCTGTGCCACCCCATGGCAGTTATTGATTTCAGCTGGTTGGGGGGGGGGTTACTGGTCCTAAAAAAAGTTGTATCCTCTGACCTACCTGTAACCTGTAGAATGTCTGCTAGGTAACGACTTGGAAACTTCAGCTAGGGCTGAAGTGGAATTGAAGGCCCATGCAGCAATGCTGGGCATCCCAGGGCATATCTTTGCCCTCAATAGAACACAGGCAAAGAAGCAAAAAGAACAAGGAACCTTGGAGCCTTGAACAATGGCCTACGAGATTCCTAAAACGAAAGCAGGAAGTGTAAAAAGATACCCCTTGTTCCATCCTCCAGTGAGGATTTATCTCCTGTGGGAGAAGAATCCACTCCTTGGGTGCAATCTACACCAGAAGAGCTGCAAGCTGACACAGCTGAGCTCTTGGCTGCGGTGGGGGGGGGCACCAGGGAGGAACTTAGTAAGGATCAACAAACCTGTCCCACACTGAAGAGCATGAGGCAACAAGCTGCAGCACAAGAGGCAGGGGATGTCAGTGCCACCCATAAGGTGTACTGGGAAAACAGTCTCTGATACTCAGCGTCAAGGGACCCCAAACCTGGTGCCACCAGAAGATTGGTAATCCCGCTTAAGTTCAGGGAGTTTCAGTTGACCTTAGCACATTATATTCCCCTGGCAGGTCTCTTGAGGCAAAGCAAGACTTGGGACAGACTTGTTCCTCACTTTCACTGGTCCCACATGTCTGAAGACACAAAGGAGTTTTGTCACTCCTATGTCACCAGTCACGTCAGTGGTAAAACAGGTGGCACTCCAAAGGCCCCCTTAATTCAACTTCCTGTGGTTGAGATTCCCTTTGAGAGGGTTGGGGTGGATATTGTTGGTCCCTTGGACCCTCCAACACCCTCTTGGAACAGATTCATACTGGTGGTAGTGGACCATGCCACCAGGTACCCAGATGCCATTCCTCTTAGGACCACTACAGCTCTTGCAGTGGGTATGTTTTCAAGGGTGGGTTTTCCTCAAGAGGTGGTATCAGACAGGGGTACAAACTTCATGCAAACTTCATGTCTGCTTACCTGAAATCCATGTGGAAAGAGTATGGTGTTACTTACAAGCTCACCACTCCTTACTACCCCCAAACAAATGGCTTAGTTGGGAAGTTTATTAAGACTCTCAAGTGCATGATAATGGGACTGAGGAGGTGGGATGTCCTGTTACAATGCTTCCTCTTTGCCTATAGGGAGGTTCCTCAGAAGGGTGTGGGCTACAGCCCATTTGAACTTCTGGTTGGGCACCCTGTTAGGGGTCCATTGCTCTTGTTAAAGAAGGCTGGGAGCAACCTCTCAAGCCTCCGAAACACAACATTGTGGATTATGTGCTTGGCCTCAGATCAGGGATGTATGAGTACCAAGAGTTGCAGAAACAATGGCATGACCAGAAGGCTGTACTGACTGTATACCAGCCAGGAAAGAAAGTGTGGGTCCTGGAGCATGTGGCTCCCATGGCACTCCAATACAGGTGGCGTGGTCCCCACACTATTGTAGAGAGAAAGTGTCAGGCCACCTACATGGTTGACCTAGGACCTCCAAGAAGCCCCCACAGGGTGCTTCATGTGAATAGTCTAAAACCCTACTGACAGGTCTGACATCACTTTGCTCATGGCAACTGATGAGGGACAGGAAGAGGAGAGTGACCCTCTTACTGACCTCTTCTCCCACAACACTACAGATGGTTCCGTAGATGGGGTTGTTCTTGCAGACTGCCTCTCTGAGTCACAAAAAGAAGACTGCAGAAACCTCCTAGCACAGTTATCAGAACTGTTCTCCTTGACACCTGGTCAGACTGCATGGTGTGAACACACCATTGACACAGGGCACAGCTTGTCTGTTAAGAGCAAGGTTTACAGGCAACCTGATCATGTCAGGGAATGCATCAAGTCTGAAGTCCAGTAAATGCTAGACCTAGGAGTCATTGAGCCCTCAGACAGCTCTTGGTCTAGTCCTGTAGTGCTTGTACCAAAACCCCACTCCCAGAATGGCAAAAAGGAAATGAGGTTTTGTGTAGACTATAGAGGTCTTACCACTGTTACCAAAACAGATGCTCATTCTACCCCTAGGGTAGATGAGCTTATACATCCACTGGCATCTGCCAAGTTTCTGGGCACCTGTGATCTGACTGCTAGCTATTGACAGATCAAGTTATCAGAGGATGCCAAAGCAAAAACAGCATTTTCCACACCTAGTGGGCACTATCACTTCACTATGATGCACATTGGGTTGGCAAATACACCTGGCACATTCCAAAGGTTGGTTAATAAAGTTCTCCAAGGATTGGAACGCTTCAGTGCAGCTTATCTTGATGACATAGCTGTATTTAGCTCCACCTGGGAGAACCACCTGGTCCACCTAGGGAATGCTTTAGAAGCTCTTCACAGGGCAGGCCTCACTATCAAGGCCTCTAAGTGCCAGATACAGCAGGGGAAAGTGGTATATCTAGGCAACCTAGCAGGTGGAGGCCAGATCCAACCACTACAGGGCAAAATACAAATTATCTTGGGTTGGACTGGCCCTACAAAACAAACCCAAGTGATAGTGTTTCTAGGACTGATAGGTTATTACAGGAGGTTCATTAAGAACTATGGCTCCATTGTATCCCCTCTAAATGACCTAACTTCCAAAAGGATGCCAAAGAAAGATTTATGGACAGATAGCCGCCACAAAGCTTTTGATGACCTTAAACAGGCCATGTGCTCTGCTCCTATACTAAGAAGCCCTGACTTCTCCAAGCAGTTCATTGTGCAGACAGATGCTTCTAAGGTAGGGATAGGGGCAGTACTGTCTCAACTAAATGATGAGGGCCAGGATCAACCTGTAGCTTTCATTAGCAGGACGTTGACTCCCAGGGAAAAGCGTTGTTCAGCCATAGCCTTTGCTGTGGTCTTGGCTTTGATGAATCTGAGACCATATGTATCTGGAACTCACTTCCTTTTTCAAACAGACCACAAGCCACTCCTATTGTTAAAACAAATGAAAGGTGAAAATCCTAAACTCTTAAGTTGGTGGATATCCCTACAGGGAATGGACTATGGGAGTAACTGCTCTAGTGCAGATGAACTCTCCATATATTTCCACTTAGACAAAGAAGACTCAAGTGGAGAAGTTTAGCCTTATTGTCCTTCATTTGGGGTGGGGGTTATATAGGAAAGTACCCTCTTTTTGGCATGGTTGCCCCCACTTTTTGCCTGATGTCTGTGTGTTTTGACTGTGTTCACTGGGATCCTGCTAACCAGGAACTCAGTGACTGTGCTCTCTCCCTCTCAATTTGGTTGCTTAGGACTTAGAACACCCCACAATTGGCATACTGGTGCCCCCATGTAAGTTCCTAGTATATGGTACCTCGGTACTCAGGGCATTGGGGCACCAAGGGATCCACCAGGGGCTGCAGCATGTATTATGCCACCCATGGGAGCCCATGTAAAATGTGTCTGCAGGCCTGCCTTGGCAGCCTGCGTGAAAAGGTGCCTGCACTCTTTCACCACAGGTCACTCCACAGGTCACTCTAAGTCACCCCAATGGCAGGCCCTCCTATCCCAGAGGGCAGGGTGCAAGTATCAGTGTGTGAGGGCACCCCTACATGAGCAGAGGTCCTATGAACTCCATGTCCATTTTCCTGGACTTTGCAAGTGAGGGAAAGCCATTTTACCAGTGTACTAGACACACCTGTGTCCAGCTACATAATGGTAACTCCAAACCTGGGCATGTTTGTTATCAAACATGTTGGAATCATACCACAATACTGTTGCCAGTATTCATTGTAGGATTCCATGCACTCTGGGGGCTCCATAGAGGACCCCCAGGTTTGCTCCTACCAGTCTTCTAGGGTTTTCCGGGCACCCCACCCTGCTGCCACCCCACAGAGAGGTTTCTACCCTCCCGCTACTGAGCATGCTCAAGCAGAGGAAGGCAGAACAAAGGATTTCCTTTGGGAGAGGGAGGCATAACCCCCTCTCTTTGGAAATAGGTGTTACATGGCTTGGGAGGGATAGCCTCCCAAGCCACCAGTATTCTTTGAAAGGCACATTTGGTGCCCTCCTTGCATAAACCCATTTGCACCAGTCGAGGGACCCCTGGTCCCTGCTCTGGCATGAAACTGGACAATGGAAAGGGGAGTAACCACTACCCTGTCCATCACCACCCCAGGGGTTGTGCCCAGAGCTCCTCCAGGTGGCCACTTGATTCTGCCATCTTGATTCCAAGTTGGACAGAGGCCCATGGGAGCATGTGAGTGGCTAGGTCAGGCAGGTGACATCATAGCCCCCTCCTGATAGGTGTTCACCCTGCTAGGTGACCAATCCCCCTTCTGGAATATTTAGGGTCTCCCTCCAGAGTGGGTCTTCAGATTAGACATGCAAGATTCAAGCAGCACTCCTTTGCATCATTTACTTCATCTTTTTGCCATCAGGACTGCAATTAAACCCTCCAGGAACCGACAATCTGCAACTCCAGCAACAACTCCGCTTTGCAACATTGTTTCTCCAGCTCCTTCCAGCAACTGCAACATTTCCCTGGTTTTGCATCTTCTGAGGGTGACAAGTCTTCAGCCTGCACAAGAACCAAGAAGGAATCTCCCTTGGAGTGAAGGAGTCACTCCCCTGCATCTGCAGGCATCAACTGCAATGGCAACTGGCTGCGTGAATCCTCTTTCCTCCAGAACTGCGTGGATCCTGCATCACAAGTGGTAGTCTAGAGTGGTCCCCTTGGTCCTCTCTACCAGCTTTCCAGCTTGGGAGATGGTAAGCCCTTGCCTCTCCTTGCAGGACAGTACCCGTGTGCACCGTGACTATTGCAGCTACCAAGGCTTGCTGGGTCTCCTTCCAAAGGATCTTCAGGCTCCATGTAGCCCCAGCTTCCAACACTCTTCCCTGCAAAGCACAGTCTCCTGACTTCTGCTCCAGCGACATGGCACTCCTCTCCAGGTGTGCTGCATGGGCCTCACTTCTACTTCTGTGCCTGCTGTCTGTGAGTTGCCTGGGATGTGCATCTTCGTCTACTGACTCACCTCACTGCTGAGGATCACCTAGGACTCCCTGCCTTGGGTTGAGTCCCCTAGACCTTCCTGGCCCCCGGCAGCTCTGCAACTCTTCATCTGCTACTCTTGCCTTTGCTAAGGCTTGTTGGTGGTTTTTCTACACAACCGACCGACTGCAACTCAGTCTGATGTGGGACATCTTCTGCATCTCTCCTGGAACTTTTGTTCTGCTCCGGTGCTGCACAGCTGACTCTTTGTCTTCACCGTTGACCTGGTCCCGCACCTCCAGAAGGGTGAGTAGTTGCTCTTACCCCAACCGGACTCTCCAACTCGAACTGAACTTGGTCCCCTTCTCTTGCAGGTCCCCTTCTGTCAGGATCCACCTTTGATTTCTTACAGACTTGCTTGGGTTTTGCACAGTCCTTTTCCAAAGCTTACCTGTTTTTTTGGGGGGAAAAAACAGTTATTTACCTTGTCTCTCCTCGTCGCTGGGGGCAACCTGGTACTTACCTTTTGGGGTTCCTAGTTCCTCCAGCTCCCCTCTACAGACTCCGCTTCCTTGGGTGGGGGACTGCTTTTCGCATTCCACTTGCTTAGTATATGGTTTGGTCCCACCGAGGGCCCTCACATTTTTCTATTGTTTGCTGTTTGCTATTGCTTCCTATGCTAATCACTGACTTCTAATGTGTATATAAAGGTGTGGTTACTCACCTCCTAGTGGAGTATTGCCTATACAGTATTTTAGTACTTGTGTCACCATAATAAAGTACCTTTATTTCTGTAACACTGTGTGGTTCTTTCTTGTGTGTAAGTGCTGTGTGACTAGTGGTATTACATAAGCTTTGCATTTCTCCTAGATAGGTCTTGGCTGCTCATCCACAGCTACCTCTAGGGAGCCTTGGCTTCCTAGACACTGTATATACTTCACTAGTAGGGGATACCTGGACCTGGTATATGGTGATAACACCATAGGTGCTCACCACACACGAGGCTAGCTTCCTCCAATCTTAGCAGGTAAAGTATTGGTACATTCAGGCAACACCATGACTGTTGCCTACATCAATCATCAGGGCAGTACTCACAGTCATTCACTCAATCAGGTGGCTTATTCAATTGCACTCTGGTCATCTTCAGACCATCGGGCTCAAGATATGAGGGGTGTTGACAATGTGGTGGCAGACTCCCTGAGCCAGATGTTTTTGTCCTCTCTCAACCTGAGACTCTCACCTCGAGTGTTTTGTTTGATTTACCAGAGGTTCAGGTATCCCAGTTTGATATGTTCACATCCAGGGTGAACTCGCTTCTGATTTTGTTCTGCCCAAGGAGTCCGGAGGAGGGGTCTTGGAGAGTGAAGGCATTGACAATCCAGTGACCTTTCCTCTCTTTCAGCCCTGGTTGTTGATGATTCAGCGAGACAGATTGCAGGTGGTGGCCATGCTTCCCTTTTGGCCATGGAGGTCTCGGTTCCCTTTGTTGTGGAGCCTGGCTGTTCATCCTCCTTGGATCCTTCAGAGAGACCCGTTCCCCCTGCAGTCTCTCAGCACACACCTTCCACTTTCCCTAACACTTGTGATTTGGATGTTGAATGGCAGGCTTTGCTGAGGGAAGGTTTGCCGCTCATATTATTTCAATGGTGCATGGTTTTCATAGAAAATTTACCCTGTTGCACTACACTAAGCATTGGGCTAATTTTGATTCAAGGAGTTCCCTTCATGATCGTTCATCTGTTTCCTGTTCAGTTGCTGGTATCCTGAAATTTTTTGTGGATGGGTTTGAGAAAGGTTATGTGCTGTCTACTCTGAAGGGTGAGTCGGCTGCTACCTGGGCATTTCGGGATCCAGGCTCTCTTTCAGAGTCTTCTGAATTTTTGATGTCACAGTTTTCTTTGTAGTTTCTTTCTGTCCACCTCATTGGTGGAATCATCAGTTCCTCCTTGAGATATTTCCTTGGTTCTTCAAGCCCTTCAGTCTCCACCGTTTGTGCATTTGTAGTCGATGGATCTAAAATTTCTTCCCTTTAAAGTTGCTATCTGGTGGCTATTAAATCCGCCAAGTGGTTAGGTGAATTGACTGCTCTATGTGTTCTCCTCCATTTTTATGTTTTTTGTGGGTGCTGTGATTCTGAGACATGATCTGTTTTTTTTTCTCCTAAGGTTGCTTCTAAGTTCCATGCTTCCCAGGAACTTATCCTGCCTTGTCTCCTTCTCCTTCTTTCTGTTCCTGAATATCAGCTGGTGCATAGCCTGGATGTTAAGCGTGCTTTATCTCTATATGTTGAAGAGTCAGCGGCTTTTAAGACATCTGACAGACTTTTTGGGACTTTTGGTCTTGCAGGTCATAGGAAGGCAGCCTCCAAGTTGACTCTCAGTCAATGGATTAAGGACACGATAACGTTGGCATCTCAGGGTACTGGTGTGCCTTGTCCTCAGAATGTCCAGGCATGTTAGACTCTGGGTCTCTCTGCCTCTTGGGCTGCTTTTAGGGATGTTCCCTTGGATGAGATTTGCTGTGTGGACACCCGAGCCTCTGAATCCGCATTTATTAGACATTATCACCAGAATTGTGCGCAACCTGGGCAGTTTAATTTTGGTAGGGAGGTTTTACAGGCTGTGGAAGGGCCGACCACTGTCTGACTGTTTTTTATACCTGTATCATTAAATTACTGCAATCTGCATGAGTCTGGTTAGTGTGTTCTTTTCAATGTTGGTCATTCACAAAGGCCCTCGCGCTGGGTGGTTTTTGGTATGTCTCACTTAGGCCTAGGTTGAGGCCAAGGGATATAGAGGTAATGCCCTGATTACTTACCCATAATCGTCATTACTCTTAGCCCTACTCATCCTCGACCCAGTTGCACTGAAGATGTCAGGCCTTTGTAGTGCTTGGTATGTCAGGAAGTGCTAAGGTACGGTTATGGCTATCTGCCTGGGCTGGAGGGTGGGTGGGGTCATCATTTCCTGTTTTGTTTCCTATCTTTGATTGGGCAATAACTCAATGACTCATTTAGGACTGGGTCGAGGATGAGTAGAACTAACAGTAATGAAGATTACCAGTAAGTAAGCAGGGCATGAAGGAGGCAGTGCCTGAGACTCTTAGCTCAATTTTTGCATCCAGTTTCCATGGGACAAAAGATGAGTCAGAGACAGATATTCCGCCCTAGCCAGAGCCAAGCCTTGCTTGCCTTGCCCACATTTATGGAGATAGTGGGCGAAGTAGTTATTCACTAAGGGGGAAATGGGCTGAGCGCATGGGCACAGTAGGCCTGGTCGGCCTGGGAACCAAGCGCATCCATGGCAAAAATATTAAAACCAGTCCAAGACTCTCTCCCTTATTTCTTTTTTATTATCGCCTGGTCTTTCTCTCTCCTCTCTCTCCACACTTGCACTGTTGTAATAAACCAGAGGAGATTTATGTTTTTTCAGTAGTGGATCTGGGCCCTCAAAAACTGGCATCCAGTGGTTGCAAACCCTGGGAAATGCCTGATGGCTCAAATGGCCAGCCTGACCCTGGTAACAGGGTTGTCGGCTTATAATGAGGCAGATATTATGTTGCGTTTTGAGGCACAGAAGTGCATGGAATGCATCAAAAACGATTTTTAAGAGGTGTGGTTGCTTGTCTTTGGTGGTAAGTAAGGGCGTGCGTTGTGCAAATACTTTTTATCACTGTATTATGAAAGCAGAATTTTGAAGGCGTTAATGTGTGACAATAACATATGAGCTTATTTTGTGTGCTGCATTTTGTTGCAGTCCACATGTGCTGTGCATTGCTTTTGTGCTGCTGTGTTTTTGTTGCATTTTAACATTATATTGTTGTGTTTATCTGTGGTTCTTGTGCTGAGCTGTGTTTTGACTGTTTTGATGTGTGCTGTTGTGGTTTAGTCGTGTTTTTATTTTGCATGTTATATTATTGTGTTGTGATCTGTTGCGCTCTGTTATTATGTTACAGATGCCAACAATTGCTCACAGATTTTTTGCAAAAAGGCAAAAAGCAGTACATTCCTTCAAAGTTCTAATGACAAACATTAATTTACCACTCTAATGACCACTCCTAGCCTCTATTGTTATTAGTGGTAGTAGAAGCGAGAGTAGTAGTATTGCCACAATCAGTGAAATATTATAATACTAATTATTATTAAAAAAATATTTATTAGAAGTAGTATTATTAATAGTAGTGGTAGTAGCATATGTATTATTTGTATTAGTAGTAGAAGTAGTTGTATTATTATTAGTAGTAGTAGTATTACTATTTGAACATAAGAAGACAAAAAAGATTACAAATGTAATTCAATAAGTCAAATACTTATGTAAACTGTTCTTTGTTCATTCAAATACCCCTAGATTGATTATTATTATGTTCACACCTTTTATAAAATTAAAACTACTTTGTGAACTGAAGTTTGTTCATTGAAAGGAGCAGGTTATTGCTTTAGAACATTTCTTTTCTGCCTTTTGGGGACAATTATTACTTAGAATGTCTGAAAGTGAGCTGGGATGGGGCGGGATGGAGCTGAAATGATGAAAGAGGGGAAAAATGTTTCAAAACTCAAGTGTGTGAGTGGACTGCAGTTTGTTCACTGAAAGCACACAAAAAGGAACAAACGCAGGCAGACAAAGGGTTCGGCAGCAGACACTTTGAATTATGTTGGTCGGTTCTTTCACTTTTCTGTCCCTCTCAGACTTTTGATGCAGGGAACATCTATTCTCGGTACACACATAAAGGCACTGGGCTGGCTGTATAGAAGTGGCGGATTTTACCACTGCAGGCCTTAGCACCCCCTTCCTGGGGAGCACTTCTCCCTACAAAGGCCCTTCAGAAACACTTCTCTGATATGGTGATTTCTTTTGTTTGTCTTTCTTTTTCAGAGTGTCTAAGCAGTGTCCCTTTAAAAGGACAGCCTCTTCAGGTCACTATTCGGGGAGAGGTTATAAAGTAATCGCGCGATGGATTGCTCAGTAAACTTTTTTAAGGGTCTCTTCACTTTTACAAATCTGTTCATGAAAAGACCTCAGGTCTGAAAGAGGGTTGTTTACAAATAGCTTGTGCCATCTTCTCAGCTGCTTCATTGTGAATTACAGTGCAAACATTGCTGAGGGGACGCATGCATTATTTGGAGCTCGTGAATCTTATGTTCCAAGCGTGTTATTTTATTTATTTATGTATTTATGTTTTCATTCATTTATTTATTCCATCTACATTGGATCGAGGTTCCTAGTCTTATAAAAATAAATAGGTATGTTGATTTAAAGTGAATTTGAGAGTGAGTGATTGAATGAAAGATCAGTGCAACCAGAAGCAGAGACAGAAAGTTAATAGAACTTTGAGGCCTTCATTATGAGCAGTGCAGAGATCTCACTTCGACGTAAACCGAAGTTTACATCTGAATCGGGTTTACAAGAGGTGCACATATCTCCCTCATATAGACCAGTTTTCGCTACACATATTTCGCCAGACACGATGTGGTGGGAATTTGTGCGGTGGAGTTGGGGTCGCCAGTTTTGATCTGTCCGCCGCAGAACGAGTGAGGTCATGCGGCTTCTGATGCGTTACAAACACATCTGAATATTATTCCCCATTCCGAGGTTTAAGACTTGAAATGCTGTGGCACTTTCGACAGGAGAAATAACAGACCCTTTGTTAGCAGCAATTTCCTGTGGTGATATTCGTGCTCTACATTCTGCGGCCCCTAAGAGCCATATCTGCTCTCTTCTCGTGGCTGGGAAAATTGCCACCCTGCTCCTGTTTGATTTGTAGTGTCCTGTCTGTCCAATGCTTTTGCTCAGTGGACAATGACTCCACCAATGGTGCACCCACGTTTTAGGGAATACTCTTGAAACTAGCGCAGGGGTCCAGTAGCATGGGGATACATCAAAGCATATCCCAACCCCTAGTTATGTCCCCACGCATAGTTATGTCCCCACTCATAGGCGAGTGCAACTATTACCCTTTAATCCCAAGTATAGTAACACCGGAACGAAGGTGACAGCTGATTCAATTTTAAACTTTTTATTTCTTGCAGCTGTAGAGAGGAGTTGGCCCACAGGCATTTACCCTATGAAGTCCCTTCAGCACCCGAGCCCCCAACCGGAGGCCATACTTTCCTCTGATTATGAGTGCGCTGCGCTGGTATCCTGTGCAAATGTGTGACGAGACCTCTGCATTGTGCATGGTGTCCAGTGGAGGAAACTGTGATCGAGTGAACAGAATCGTTTATCCCCTTTAGGCTGGATTTGTTCTTCTCTATGAACACGACAAACTGCATGTACCAGGTAGTGGGAATCAAGCCCAGAGACCCCTTAGAATAGGCTGGCAGAATGTGTCTTTTCATCCCACAAGGCTCACGTGTTCAGTAACAGTACCTTAACATCCCTTCCTATCTGACCTATGTTGGGATTCTCTTGGCAACCGGAAGGCCATGGCCAAAACCTTATAGTTTCAATCCACATTTCGTGTCTGTTTTGGGACAGAATCAAAACCCGTTCTGCGCCTATGCAGAGGCACTGAAGGGAGCTATGCGTCCTTTTTTAAGAAATCGCCCAACTACAGCGCGTGGATTAACTCTTTCATTCTAAAAGTGACTGCGTGCGTTCCAGACATCACAGCTCAGAAACACACAAACCACTGCTCCGTGTTTATGATTTAAGGTGCTGCAGCGCATGTGCTTTGTCATTGACATATCAAATGGTGGCATTGAGCTTTCAAATGACGGGCAAACAGCTAGGTCTAGCTGACTGAAACCTGTATCAGGACATGGTAAGGGAGAGCCCGCCTGGAGCCACGGTAATCTTGACGCGCATCTGATGCAATAGCATCTTGGGTGAACAGAGGTCTGATGACCTGGACTGCAAGTAGTAAGCCTGCAGAATCCCTCAACATACTGTAAAACCAGAGACTTTGCAGGAGTTCCTGTCCGCCTCCCTGATCGAAAGATTACAGGGAAACACCTCCCCACATCCGTTAATATTAAAAATGGCCACATTGTCATTACACCGAGAATTAATAGCACACATGCACCTCTGCATGGCCATTGTATGTATCTGGTGAAACTGCTGATAAACAGGCAAAGTAACATTATTAACACACGCGCTCCCCCTGGCGGTCAAGGCTTAGTCCTGAAGTGTTAGTGTAGCATATTTCAAATGTAAAGAGGTTACCAGTAAACACTGTTAAGATAAATATTCATATAATATATTAGTAAACATACTTGTACACTTGTAAGATATGAATGTAAGGCACTGAAATATTTATATAGATAGAAAGTACGCATTTGAAATACTATTATTTATTGTCATCTCCTTTCTTTCCAAACACACTATTCTAACTTCACACGCGCTTTGATATACTGGGGTAGGTTATAAAGCAGACCGAGGCAAATATGACTGCACTTTCGGCCCATGTTTATCATAATTTAACGCAAGGCAATGCAGCAAGACACCTTGCTGCGCTATGTGAAAGGGAAAGGACAGGAAAGCATCGTATTTAACATTATATAGCAAATTTTTGTCCTTTTCTTGCACACTTTTGGCTGCCTACCACCAATGCAGGCACCCTTGCAATGTGGTGTGAAGGTGCCTGTGTTACAGGCAGGCTTGTTTTGTGCAGGAAGCAACACCTTCCTGCACAAAAACAATCATTGGAGGCATTTTCCTCTTTCTATGTGTGCTGCATAATGTTGCTATGCAACATGGCTTAAAAAAGAGCTATGATGTGCCAGCTTTGACCATGTCATAGCTCTTATTTTCTTTAAGCCTTGTTGCACAGCAGCCCCTGCTGATGTGCAATATGTTTGAGATCAGGGGGAGGGGCAAGCAACACAAGGGTGGAGCGGGAGGACAGAAAGCAAGTGGAAGGCGGAGTATGAAATAAAGCACGGGCAACAGTTCAAATGAATGCACACCAGGGTGTGTCCCTGAGCCAGGTGTCTAGAATTCAAGGCATTCGATTTGGCATGTGAAACTAGGGCACTGTTCCTATTTCCTCTTTGCGCTGGTGCAGTTATTGTGATAGCACAGACACACATTACAAATCAGTGCAATAATGACATTTTAGCTACAACTCTTAAAAACAGCATTTTCAACTTAAAAATAAAGTATTTCCTCTGAATTATTTTGCCAACATGTGTCTGTAGTGTTCATCCTGATGGATAATTCCAACATTTTATACACAGACTCGGAAATACATACCAAAATTAAAAGTAAAAGTTGCAATTTTTAGGCTACTCCTCATTTGCGTGTACTGCAGTCAAAAGAAGCCAGCGTGATATAAGAAGGGAAGGGCTGCACCTACTGAGACTGCAACAGGCTTTTAACCACAAAACAGATGAATGAAAGTGGTAGATGACTGGTTCCAATGTAAATGTAGGTTTCTAACAGAAGAACAGCAGAGAATCGATGAGGGGCAATAGGTGAGAGTGAGACACAGAGCTTAGAAATTGCATTAGTGTGGCAAAGCACTATATAATGCCCCTCAGTGAGAAAAATGAACAAGAATTAGTACTTTAATGGTGTGCATGCCATTTATGAACCACAAACAAGCCTTCTAACTTCAGAAGGATACTTTAAAGAAACAATCTCCACAGCATCAGCATCTGTTCACCAATACAGTGCAAGTTTGGCAGACAAGAGGGCTGGAGGAAGACCTGGGGTGGTATACAGAGGGAGGTAGGTTTAGGCAAACACAGGGGTGGTAGATGGAAGTCGGAAAAGCAAAGACAGTGGTTCTTGGGCAGATGGATTGCGGACACATGCATTCCAACAGTGTGCATTTCTAAAATTAAAAAAATAAGTACCTTGGGAAGCATGTGGTCAGTGGAAGGACACTGGCCACAGGAAGCAATACGTGGTCCAATCTCCATGGTATGGATAGCATGGACACGAGGAGGAAGCCAGAGGCCAGGAGGATCTCTGACCAATAGGAAGCAAGGAAACAAGACCCACCTGGGAGCCAGCCAATGATTAGTAAAGAGGAGCTGACCAACAGGAAGCCAGGGAATGAGACCCACATGTGAGCCAGCCAATGGTAAGTAAAGTGACGTGGATCCATGTGGGAGCCAGCTAATGGTAGGTAGAGGTGAGTATTGGTTGGCCTCTAAGCCACTTTAAAGATTTTTTTAGCCATATAGATCTTTCAAGCACAACGCAAGCACTGTGCAGGCAAAACCTAAAAATGAGGAGAATTAAGACTTTTCTCCTGGTTACGTCTCCCCTGGGGGAGCATAGCATTTTGATGCATTCTCAGCTCTTCCACTAATGGTAATTTTGGGAATGCACCAAAATACATAGTGGGTGCGTGGGAAGACCCATGCTCCACCCATGGAACACCTCAATAGGGCAAAGTAATGCAAGGCAGCAATTTGCAGTATTTTGTGTTACTCCACATTTATCATCAAACCATGCAGGGCCCCACAACTTGGCCTTGCATGTCTTGATAAATCTGACTATAGTGTTACAGTGCCCTTGTGCCCCCTTGCGTGGTGCAAGGGCAACGCATCACTGTGGCAAATCTGGCCCTTAATTTTTTTATACACTCTCGAAACTACTGAAACTACCACAAGGACGAGTCCTCATAATACACTGGTCCTCACACAGGTAGTGTTTGCCAGGTTCAGTCAGGGTTTACCCACGCTTTAAAGTATTTTCACTGAAAAAAGCAAAAGGCTATAGTGACATCATAGTAAGGTGTTGAAATGAGAAGAGCTAGCAATGAAACACCCTAAACCACTGAAATATGGCAACTATAGTTTCGTAAACTAACTATAACTTACTGCTCCATCATGCACAGCATATGACCTCACATATTAACATCACTCATGATATACATACCCATCTCTACATGCACACTCATTCTCCACCACCCATCGCCTTCTTTTTCTTTCAGATATTTTTGGGAGAGGACCACGGTTCTCTTTAGAAATTTGAAAAATATTGTTCTTTATTAATGAGTTACGTCATCACTGATGTCATTTAAAATGTCATGAGTCATGTAATGTAAAACCTGAGGGCACAAGCAATGCATGATGGGGGCTCAAGTTGTGGCAGCCAATACAGTACTCAGGGACATTGTCCCTGCAACCAGAAAATGAAAAATATATGAGTGCAGGTCGAGCAGAGATTGACCCCCAGGGGCATGTAGTTGGGGTGTCCCCTTGATTGACCAGCCACAACATCAACATGTTGTGGCAAGGATTACAGGGCTCAGGGAAATGGTTCTCATTGACGTGCATTGTAGTAAATGCCACATTTTGAGAGTCCCGAAAAGGGGCACATATGAAGGGTGATAACAGATTTTTGTCACAATATAAATTATTTGTTGGTGGTACCATACAAATGTTAGGACTATGCAGTGTGTTCTAATTTACTCTGTCCTCTTCTCGGATTTGATTAACCATATTTGAGAGAAAACGTTTTTCTCTCATGATTTTCACACAGAGGTTACGGAAGGTTCTCCAGTACCCAAAATGAGAACACATTTCTATAAGCTCACACCACTGTCCTCTACCATGTGCAAAAACAATCTAATTTTCTGAATAAAGCGGGTAGTTCATCCTGTCTGTTAGTTTCCCAGTGTTCTACTGCAGCTTCATCAAAGCATCCTAATCAACAACTAAAGCGCTAATATTCTGTATTTATGACAGAAGTGTGGCACACCTCACTGCTACATTGATGGAATAAAGGCTGTAAAACTGAAAGCATTTCCAATAGCGGGTTCATTCTGTTATAGAATGTATTGTTGGCGCTTTAGAAAGCTGAAATAAGGACATGTTTTCTATTAATATCTAAAAAATAGAACATAGTTCCAAAAAACTCTGCGAAGTGATGCAGAGCAGAGTTTTTCTGTCGCTCGTGCTCATCAATGTTAATTTGGAGAGCGAGAGAAATTGCTAAGTCAGCAAGTGCGAGCGAGATTTCTGAACGTAAGTGGGTGCCATAGGTGAAGAATACTCGCAATGAGAAAGCTGCTGCTCGAGTAGATAATCTACTTGAATAGCAGAAAGAAGTTATTGCCCTCTGGCGCTCCACGTGATTCCGTTTGCACTGATTTTACAGCACGGGAGAAATTCCTGGCACTGAAAATCAGCGCAAACTATTGCAACTTACTCAAACTGCGCCACTCGTGGAACTCCACGTAGCGCAGCCGAGTTTTTACACCCTTCATGGAGTTCTACGTAGCAGAACTCGGCAAACTCCTCCCAGGCCTAATTTTCTATGAATTCTCAAATATTCTTCTCATTCAATCGTTCTCAAATCTATAGAGAGACATATATTTTCAACATCCGCAGCAGCCAGTTAACTTCCTACGGATCAGCTGTCACCTAATAGTTTTAATGAACAACTGGAGAGCTAACACACTACATTTATGACAAGAGTATGGGACACCTGAATGCCATCTTGATGGAATCAAAGATGTAAAACGGATAGGAATTCCCAACAAATGATACTGCAGTAAATGAATACATTTAGGTTTCTTTTTTACATAAAAATATGGTTAGTTCTCTGGAAAGCTAAGATGAGGAAACATTTCCTGTGAGTTCACAAATGTATTCCTAATTCATTTCAGTAAAACATTCCACCATGCAAAGTAAAACATGCATTTGCAAAACAAGTAGCAGCCGGCAGTAAACTCCCTAGTAATCAACTGTAATTACCAACAGAGGTATAATGAACAATGAGTACACTAACATGCTGTATTTATGACAGAAGTAGGGCATACCTAAATCTATCTTGATGGAATCAAAGCTGTAAATCCTAAAACATTTCCTTTACAAAATTAACAAAATGAGGGGGGCCTTGTGTCATAGAAAGTATAGTTAGTGCTATAGAAAGCTAAAACGTGAACACATTTTCTATGAGTTATAAAATATCTTCCTCTTCCATTTCAGAAAGTGGATGAGACATCTTTTCAACACCATTAGCAGCCTGCCAGTTAACTTCCTTCTGATTAACTACAGCTGTATCACAGATTTCTAATGAGTAACTACACTACTAATGTTTTGTATTTAAGATACAAGTGAAGCACCTCTGATCAACATTTTGTTGGAACAGGTACTGTTAAATTTGAATCCTTTACTGAACAGCGGGCTTAAATAAATAGGCATATAGATGGTAATACCGTCATGAAACCAGAAGGTTAAAACTGTGATGGGGAGGGGGTTACTAAATTGAGGCTAAAAATACTTAATGATACATCTTCATAAGTCAAGCATCCTCTTTCCACATCTGTTAACTGTGCCTAACCACCTTTTCAGTCACTTACAGGCTCACTAATTTAAAAATTACCCACTGGCAGTTACTAGTAAGTACTTATTGTTAGGCCTGAATTTCCATAGGAAGAAGAAAATATGTTTGATTTGCTAGTAACTTTGGCTCAATATTATGAATCTTCACAAAACTTTACCAAAAAAGTTAATCAACCTCAGCTTCTTCTTGGAAAGTTTTGGTGTGATACATGAAGGTTGAAAAAAAACTGGGGATGTTTCAAAACCAAGTTTCCCTATACCTTTTCCATAGACTGTTTTGGAGTGTAATACCACAAATACTGCTGAACAGAATTACACCAAATTTGACAGGAGGGCAGATCTTGGCCCAGAAAGTGTGCTTTTTGCTATTTTGTGTAATTAATTTCAACAGTTTTTGAGAAATTAAGAAGCAAAAATATTTGTATATCTGGATGGCTCAGTTTGAAGGATTCTCACTAAAGTCCAGCAAACACAACTTAAAACAATAGAGCATTCTGATTGGCCTAGAGGACATTTTTCCCTTTGGACCATCTCACTCTGATTGGCTGGGCACCAAGGGTATGGACCTTCTTCTGAACTCCATGCTGCTTATGGCAGAAAGACATATGAAGTGGGGAGTAGTGTGATTGCATGGGTTTGTGCTCAGGTCCACCCCCATCCTGCCAGCAGATGACGCATTCAAGCCCACCTAATCCCTCTATTGTGTGCCTCTCTGGGAGGAATTCACAATGTCTGTCAATTACACTCAAACATGTGACCCAAGGCAGGCTGCAGGCACAAAAGGTCTAGGGGCAGGAAAATGCCAACTTTCTGAAAGTGCCATTTTCAGAATTGTAATTAAAACTCTGACTTTACCATTAAGGAGGATTTTTCATTACACTTTCACGATACCAAATATGAACTAATTACCGGGTCCCAATCAAAATTCAGCACCTGTTAAATGTAAAAAGGCAACCTAAAGCTATCCTGTGAGACAGGTATGCCTCACAATAGTGTAAAATGAATTTAGGAGCTTTGCACTACCAGGACATGTAAAACTTAAAAACACAAGTCTGACATTTAAATTACAATGCACCCTGACCTACCGGCTACCTATTGCCTACCTTGGGGGTCACCTATATGCAATAAAAGGGACGTTAAAGGCTTGGCAAGTGGGTTAAATTGGCAAGTCGAATTGGCAGTTTCAAACTGCATTTAGGCTGCAATGGCAGGTCAGGGACATGTTTTAAGGTGCTACTTAAGTGAGTGGCACAATAAGTGCTGCAGATGCACTAGTAGCCTTTAATTTATAGACCCTGGGTATGGAGTATACCATCCTATTAGGGACGTATAAGTAAATTAAATATGCCAATCAGGTGCAAGCCAATCAGATGTTTAGGGGAGTGAGCACAAGCCCTTTAGCACTGGTTAGCAGTGGTAAAGTGCACAGAGTCCTAAGGCAAACAAAAACGAATTTCAGCACAAAAATGGAGGTACGTAGGCAAAATGTTTGGGGGAAGATCCCTCTAAGGCTGAGAAGTCTCACATAAACTAACATTTGAAACCCAAAACACCCTCTAACAATTACCAGTTATAGTTTACTGAGCTAATTGTCAATTTTTTAAGTTATATGCTGCACAGTTTACAAATCACTAAAGTTTTGAGTGGAAATGTACTCTATGCTAAAAAAGATAAGGGATGTGCGCATCTGATGTGGGTTGAAGAGGTCTGTTTGAAAGTTGGTTATGGCTTAAAGCCAAAGCCTCTTACAAAAAATCTCTAAGAAAGACCAAAGTTGATAATGACAATACTTTAACCACCAGTGGATATCTAGACAAATGCCCATGTTGAAATACAATACAATAGACAAATTCTATAAGCTGCGCATGTTTATTTCAAGTTTTCCACTCAAGATTTTGGGGTACATTTAGGATTATTGTGGCATAGGGCAGCGCATCAATTCACCTCGATGTAATGTCCTGCGTAACAGGGAAAGTCAGAAATGCACTGTATTTATCCAATACGTGCATTACTGTTCTTTTCCCGTGCGCTGGTGCCGTTTCAGTGGCCTAGTGCCTATGCAGGCAACCTTGCATCATGGTGCATGGGTGCCTGTGTTGTAGACAGGATTGTTTTTGTGCAGGAAGAGGCACACATAGAAAGAGGAAAACCCAGGAGAAATAAATATATTTATCCTTTTTACAGCTCTCATGGAGAGGTGTATCTTTATGGCGCATTCCCAGGTATACCATGTTTGGTAAATATAGAAATGCATCAAAAACCTGGTAAGTTGCGTGGGAACACTGATTCAATGTTGCATGGTGCAAGAGCGACGCAAACTAGGTCATAAATGTGGGCCTTAGAGACATTGCGGAATATTGAACAATCCAGAGTGATTAGAGATAGTGGCAGTTTATTTCATACTGGTGGCTCTAAGGTTGTATGCTATAGTATAAATTCACTTAAAAAACAAAGCTTAAAGCAATATTATAGTCAAGTGAAGATGTCAATTAAAGTTATAGTTTACTGAAGTGACTTAACTTGTGCTGTGTCAATCATGCCATTTCAAATGTCATCAATGATGATATCAATGATGTCATAAAACATGTCATGAGTGGAGCAATGGGGGGGGTTTAAACAGTGCGGAGCGGAGTTCAACAAATTTGTATAAAGTATTCCAAACATAGCTCTTCCAGTTTGGGTATGGCATGGCAAGCTTCATACAAATCGCTAAAGTGAGGGCCAAAAAAGGGCAGTGCAAAAAGTTACATTTAAATTTCAAAAGGAACTGTTGCCCTCCAATACAGAAAAAATGGCTGAAAGGAATTATATCAAACGTAGCATGAACGTAGATATTTAAACACAAGGAAATGCCTTTGCTTAGTTTGACATAAATCAGTTCTGTAGTTTCCAGCTAAGTGGAGTTTAGCAAAATTAAGTTGTTGAGCATGAATGGGGTTACATTATACAGATATATGTGCAGTCATTAACAGGTTTCCGCAAATCTGGTTTCACAGACCTCTTTGGATTCAAAATTTAAAAAATACCAAATCTATTTGGACAAGGGAGATTTTTCTCTTGACACTCTTTTCAGATCTTCTAACCCAAAGTCAGATGTACAGAACTGGAACTCTATAATTGGCTGGCTGCAATTTCAGGGAAAATGTTGCAGCTGCCACTACAGAACACTGGGACTCAGTTCCTGTGTCTTTGAAAAATTAATTAAAGGGCACATAAGGAGCAAGTGATTCTACCTCAATCCACAGATCTATGTGCAGGGGCTTCAAAGCGATGACCCTGTGCAAAAATGCAATTGTGAATGTAGGTTTCAGGATCCTGAGTATGGTTCAGTGGCCCCCAGTCCAGCACCTGAGATCTACAGATTCTGTGTGAAATCTGCAAACTAGGTGCAAGACTAGTGTTGAGACTGCAAACCTTCTGCAAGCTGCATGGGTGTATACTGATATGCTGGCCCTGTATCAGGTTCTGCAAATCTGAACCAGGTGGTCCCACGGAGGCCCAAACAGACGCATGACGCTTGCTGCAGGTTCTCGGTCCGTGGCCACAAAGCCTGCTCTGGGTTTGTGAACCCTACAATAGAGTCAGCAAACCTCAAACAAATGAAAAGAAAAAAAAGACAGGACCTGAGTAAGATGTCATCCAACAGCAGGATAAGCACAATCCCTGGACTCAGCCAGGTCCTGCAAACAACCTCCAAAGCATACTGCTAATGGCCATGCGAAACAGGGTTGACTGCCCATGGAGAGTTAGAAAACTGTTGACTGTGATGTATGATCATAAAACTTAGCTGAAAAAAATCAAAGGTCAATGTCAAGTTATGGTTTGCTTTGAATATAACGCTTAAATGTAGTTTCCTAAAAACTTCACAAATTTACTGAAATAATCAACGGTTAAAGTGCTGTTATTGTTTCAGATTAAATCCATAAAACCACAGAAATTCACAAGTTATGATTAGGACTGCCATTCACAACTCACACAACAGCCACCAAAACCATAAGCTGCACATCAAATGCAATTGTGTAGTTGGAGCATTTGCTAGATAATTACAGATTTACAGCATTTACCACATAATTTGCAACATCACTTTCACAATTTGTAGATTTCACAAAATGTTTTGTTTCTGGTATAAATAGATGAAAATAATTCTCCTAGAGAGTGTACCCTGCTGCATTACTTAGAACCTGTCTGATTTATTTAGTAACCTTGCTGCATAATCCGAGTAGCTGTAACAGTGGTGTGTAAATGTTTGGGGGCAATCAAACACAAAACATATTTAAACGTTACATATGAAGTTGCAATGTAATGGTGCTCACAAAGACTCCCTATATTATGGAATGAATTGGAGTGAGTCCTGATTTTGATCTGCAATGTAGCCTTGCATGGTTTGTGTTGTGTGGCATTATGTTTTGTTCAATAGTGTATTATAGTGTGATGTGTGCAATAGTGATGGATTGTAGTACAATGTGATGTTGTGATGGTGTGATAGATGATGTTATGGTAATTTGTGGTGTTTTCCTCCAGCTTGTAGGTACTTCTCACACATGACTTAGATGTTGCACTTAGTTCTCGGAGTAGATCACAACATGCCATCAAAACAAACAATCATAAAGGTACCCAACAATTCCCAGAACATGTACAAATTGATTAAAATGTAATTTGCAAGGTATTGGAATACTAAAGAGCATTAAGCAAACCAAATGGCAGAACCAGGCATTCAGAACTACAACTGTGAAAAACAGTCTTCCGACATCCCTCTCAGAGATCCCTAGAAAGTTATAATTTCCTCTAAGACCTGAGCATTTTTGATGTGGTCTAGGAGCACTAAAATGAGGGGAAGAGGAAGCCAAATTCTGATGGAGATGCCGCTTGATAGTCTATACAAGGTCTGTATGCCCCATCAGGCTTAAGGATGAAAATTATCAGAACCTGTGCAGGTGCATATAAATGGCACATGAAATTCTTTTTCAAGTTTTCCTTGGATTATTGTTACAAAATGTCATCTTCCTTTAACGTAGGAGGTTAGATCCTTCTATGACAAACACAAAAATCAGAAATATGATCTATTATAAAGTCATATTGTTTATGTGGTAGTAGAGTGTCTACCCCTTACAATTGAACAGATATCTAAAGTACTAGTAGGCCGAGGGAATCTTTTCTTTAGGAACATCCTCTTTCTGCAGTTGCTCTGATGGAACTCCCATCAATAAAAAACGAATTATTGATTGCATTCTCTCGATGTCTATGCAGTAGTGGTGATTTCCTAGAGAACAGTAAGAACAGAATCATATAGTAGGAGTATCCCAATCATTCTGGGGAATGTGTCTTCATGGCAATGCTGTTGCTAATTATAAGGAACGACTGTACGACGAAACAACGACTTCAAACACAACTACTGCCTTAACAACGAGGTTGGGACACCGACCTCGTTGCTACTACTAATGATTTTACCACGAATGCCTTAACAACGATATTTCGTTGTAAAGGCATTCCTGATAAAATCATTAGCAATAGGCACCATTCACCCTACATCCCTCACCCCACCCCCCCAACCCCACCCCAAAACCTAAAACCCTCTGACCCCCCACCCACTCCCCAAAACCAAAAACGCCCCACCCCCCAACCCCACCCCAAAACCTAAAACCCCCTGACCCCACCCACTCCCCAAAACCAAAAACGCCCCACCCCCCCAACCCCACCCCAAAACCTAAAACCCCGACCCCCCACCCACTCCCCAAAACCAAAAACGCCCCACCCCCCCAACCCCACCCTAAAACCTAAAACCCTCTGACCCCCACCCACTCCCCAAAACCAAAAACGCCCCACCCCCCCCAACCCCACCCCAAAACCCCCTGACCCCCCACCCACTCCCCAAAACCAAAAACGCCCTACCCCCCCAACCCCACCCTAAAACCTAAAACCCCCTGACCCCCCACCCACTCCCCAAAACCAAAAACGCCCCACCCCCCCAACCCCACCCCAAAACCTAAAACCCCCTGACCCCCCACCCCCTCCCCAAAACCTAAACCCACCACTTACCTTCGCCAACTCACTTCTTTGTACCTTAACCACGCATGTTCGTTGTTCAGAACATACGTAATTAAGGCACAAAAAACCGGAGTCGTGGTTAAAAAAAGCGTTGTTGCGCTTTCGTTAACCACGACTTTCGGAAAAAAAAAGTCGGAAAAAAGGATGTTCCCCATAAGGAACACTATCTTCGGGGTGAAGAGTGGTGGAGCCCTATTTAAGGCTTATTTTGAAACGTACCTGGCAATGTGACACTAAGTTGCATTGGCTTCCCGCTTTCAACTTAGTTTGCACCTGTTTTAGTGCCCCTTACATTTATTGTTTCCTCCCTTTATGTTTCTCTTGGGTCTCTAGATTAGTACTTTACTGCCCTGTCCATTTGTTGCACAGTTTCCTGACTTGTTTTGAGGTAGAATCTCACTGACTTGTTTCCAGCTGCATCTTGGGGTCTTCAGCTTGTCTCCTGCTCTATGCTTGCCTTAGCACCAACCAACGTTGGAACCGGTAAGTTTGAATTCACTTGTTTATTGTATTTGATAAATGGCTGAATTTATACATACCATCTGTCCTCTGTGTTCTAGCTGGTTCACATCTCCCAAGTCCAGTAATATCTACAGCTGGTGCCATCCCTTGAAACGGACATGACTCAAAGGAGAATGATCGTGAGTCCAGGATTTCTGTATCATTTCTCATCCCTGTTTCTCCCCTGATTCCTATGTCTGGTGGCAGATTCCATTCTACCCACCAACATAGAAATTCAAGGATGGCAGGGGTTTTTAACAGGTCTAACATTATGAAACCTGAAAGTTTGACTGGCCAGAAATAGACATGTCTGAAAACCTCATTCACACAATGGTGCAAGCATTTATCTAATATACCAGAAGACCCGGAGGTCGGATGCCAAGAATACACCATTTTGTAAGAACAATTAAATCAAAATACTCCAAGGATTGTTATTTCTACTCCGACCTCTTGTGGTAAAGCAGGTACTAACACAAGTATGTCTAACATTCCTGAAAATACTAAGTGCAACACAGCAAGTAAACAAACCACTGACAATCCAAATTATTTGGAACTAGCAACTCCCCAAAAATACAAAGGACGCCCTAATAAATTACAGAGCTTTACTGCACAATGTCAGCTGCACTTCTTTTAGAGACCACATTTATTTACAACTGATTCTTTCAAGCTATCTTTTGTGTTATTTGTGTGAGGCCTTCTTGTGCCCATGTTGATCTCCATTTTAGCTTAGCTTTATATTTTATATTTTACACGTTTTCAGCAGCCATTACATTTAAGTAATTATATTTTACACACTTTATGCTTGCACAATATTATCACAAGAATACATTGTACAGGCTGCTTGTTTTTAGTTAGCCTTTCTTGACATGTAATCTGTACATTCTGTTCAAGGCTAGGAACATAAATCAAGATCCTTGTGCTTGGAGACAGCTTCTAACATATATGCATATAATTGCATCAGAGCAGCTCCTCCAACACATTGTCGCTTTCATTATATAAATGATGTACTGACCCAGAGGGGTCAAAGGAGCAATCCGGCCGCTACAGTCCTGGAAAATATCTTGTGTTCCACATGCAGCTCTGCTGATATATCACCTTTATGAGAAGGATTGCCAATTTCACTCTAGGCCCGCACCCTGGCTCAGTTCTCCAGGTACGGGGTGTTAAGCTTTTCCATTAGACCCGGCACAGGCAGAAGGTAAACTCACTATACTCTCAGACTTAGATAGCTCTGGGTAGAAAAACTAGGTAGGAAGACTGTTTATGCTTTTCACCAAGTAAGTAACTCTGGAAGCAATGCTTTGTTTTATCTGCCTAATAATCACAGCCCATTCTGTCTAGGATATGATTGCTTCAATAATTGTTTGAAAACCTTTATTTGTAGTTTTCTTTACCCTTTACCCTGAGCATCCATGAGTAAACAATGAAAGGGGTAAGGTCTATTTTCACAACTTCCTTGAGAGTCAGAGTGTCATGTTTGAGGTTGCTGCAATCATCTGTTACCCTGGGAAGGTTGTGGGTTCAGGCAAGGCACTGTGAGCTAACTAGGAATTGTGTCAACAGTTTTTGATGGTGTAGATGAACTCAGTCCTCTCGTCCTGTAGTTCTGCGCCCTAATATGCAGTCTTACGTTTTAGTGGGAACTGCATAACATTAACAAATCTAAATAAGAATGTTTTTTTATGTGGGACACACCTCGTATACTGAACTAGAGGCTCTTGTCAAATATCTAGATCCAGTCCTTGAATGAGGTTACAGCTATTTTTGCAACAGACATACAACCAAGCCTATGCTTACCGGCTTGTTAACTTTAAATTAGGCCAGTCAAGACTTGATTAGTTACTTTAGCCATTATCAATAGCTAGTATTGGAAGTTGCATGGATATATGAGTCTGCAGCTGCTTCATTTTATCAGGTTTTAAGAGGACATGTAAAGGATGCTTTGTGATTAACGGCCCGACCACTTCCACATCGGTAATGGATTTAATGCTTCAGATAGGCATACGGCAACATTTCAGAAAATTGGAGCTATGAATGTATGCTTGCAGAATAGACTCCAAAAATCCCTGACAAAAGTGAAGGTCATCTATGCAGATTGGTGAATCACATAAGAGCTTTTCCACAGAAGAAAATGAGCAAAGAAGGAAAACAGGTCTCTGTTTCTATTGCAGAACAGAAGGACGTTAGAGAGTATGTAATCAGTTTGTCCTAAAGGCATAGAGCCACAATGAAGCTGCAGGTCAAACAGATGTCAGTTTAAAGCTGAGCTGATAGGTTTTTGAAAACGCCAATAACCTATTTCCATGGTTTCCTCACGCGTGTGCCATAGTTGATTCAAGATTTTCCAAATGCTTCATAGATAAGCAGCTTCAAGTCGTATACCAGATTTCAAATACTGATAAAACAGTAAAAGAAGAAACTCTAAGCATCGATGGTATAGCATTAACCCCAGAAGCCATGTGTGAAGAAACATTCTATGACCCCCCATCTTTTCCCATAATTATTGATAAACTATGGTTGAGGCATTGTAATCCTCAAACCAACATGGCAAACTCCTGAAATATTAGCTAATTTGCCATGTTGTATGTAACATTGTTTTCTGAAGCAAACTCAATGAATTACACAGTCTTTGACTTGTTATGCCCATCAACCAATCCCATATCAGCCTAAAAAAAGACTAAGGGGTCAATTTAGAGTTTGGTGGAGAAGATAATCCATTGCAAAGGTGCAGCAGAGGACTCTCTCTGCCAAACTGAAGGTCCACTCCTTCCCTTATTTAGAGATCGGACATTCATTCTATCAATGGCAGGGACTACTCTGTGCGTCTCCACCACTGACATACACCTCTAAGAGCCTGACAAAGTTATGGCACTTAGAGGTTTGGCCATGTGTCTGCCCAGCCGGATTCAAAAACCTGACAGTGATGGGAAGTAAATATTGCAAATTTCTTTGTGAAAAAAGCATATAGGGTATACAGACCATGCACTGATTACAGAGAACTGAATAATATTACCATTCAAAAATAGCATCCTGTCCGCCTATTTTCATACTACTCGACCAAGTGAAATTAGCAGACGATGTCTCCTAATGTAAATCTTGTACAGGCGTAACATTTAGTATAGGTACATGAGGGGGATGTGAGGAAAATGGCATTTAATATTCATAATGGACATTTCAGTACCTCTTCATGCCTTTTTGTCTATGTAATGCCCTCACTGACTTTCAGCGTTTTGTGAATGACATTTTCAGGGACTTCTGATGTATTCATAGAGGTAAACTTCAGATCTACTCCTCCACATTAGAACATCAGTACCAGGTAAGAAAGGTGATTACTAGCCTGAGAAAACATTCTCTATATGCCTTAGAGGAAAAATGTATTTTTGAACTTGCTAACGCTACATACTTTTCTTAAGTGGCCTTCACCAAGGAATCTGAAAGAGATGCAACAATTCATACGCTTTTCTAGCTTCTATCTGCAGCTCATATAGAACCTTTTAACCATTTTCAGCCACTATACTGTATTGCAGAATGTCACATAGTTGCATTTGCTTCCACATTCCACTTAGCTGGCACTTGTTTTTTTTTTTAGCTTCAATTTATTGTTTTCCTTTCTTGATGGTTCTCTTGGTTCCCTAGTTGAGACCTTTATTGCCTTACCCTCTTATTGTACTGCCTCTTCCATTGTGCCCACAGGTATTATCCGAAGCTGCCAGGCGCTTTCATTGGTCTATTTTGTCAGAACCTCACACTAATATCATTGAAATTGTGGAGCACTGTTTATGGTAAATTTGATGGACTTAATATATGAGACTGGAAGACATTAATAAAGTACCAGTTTCCTAATATTCTGTTCCAGAAATGTAAGTGATTGGGTTATTAGTTGAGAGGGGTGAGAACCCCAAACAATTTGGAAAATTGTATAAATGTTAAGAAATAAGATTAAAATGACAAAAATCAAATAAGTAGACTTGAACTATCAATTTTAAAGTGTAAATGTACAAATAGCGCTAAGAAATGAGTTAAGTGATCATGATCAGTGATCATCTGGTTGAGTGGGACTGGGAGAAGAGTACATTTTAAGGACAACTAGGAACTAGTGCAGGCCAGTTACAAGAACCAGGTTTGTCCCTGTCCAAAAAGTTAATCTGAACACTTAGAACCTTTTATGGAACTTGAAGGGTTTCAGCAGAGCCAGGCAGAAGGCTGTAGCTGTGAAGGGCTCTTCGATGATGGATTGCCAGAGAGCAGAGTCTCTGTGAAGCCATGTGTTTAGGTGGGAAAATATCTGAGCATGAAAAGTTCAAATTCCACACCCACAAAGCCCTCAAGATTGATTTAATCAATTGTTTTGTTGGCGCCAATTAAGTTTCCTATGTTTGGATTTAGAAACTTTTCTGGAAGTGGGATTTCTTCATTGGGACAAGGCTTCAGGCTGTAGTCAAGGAGGGGTTGAAATTGTCAGATGCTAGTGGACAGCAGTCTTTCTGAAATAGATTTGTTGCTGTGGAGAATAGTGTAGCTGGAGCTGTGGTGAACTCACGTCCAGTGGTGATAAACATTTGTCAGATTGGCTTGGTAGGTTGATCCCAGTCAGGTAAAATGTTGGCAAAAGGTTACTGAGTCCCAGGTTTTAGGGTTAGGCTGGGGTAGCACATTCTGACACCAGCCAAGGAACCGGGACGTTGGGGATAACACTTGGTAGTCAGGACTCTCTCCAGTGTAGGACAGCGGCAGGTCCAGGCCTCATCAAGTTGGAACTGATCAGTTGGGAATGCGGGACAAAGGTCTCTTGGAGTTTGTAGTGTGTCTGTAGCTCGAATAGTAAGTCAGCATTGTGACCCTTGCGGTTATTTGTGGGAGTCCCGCTACAAAGGAATCAGGTCAAGTCTTCTTAAGTCTTCAGAAAGCAGGGCCCCCCTCTGTTGAATGTTCCTCAGGTCTAGCAGTGTTTTGAAAAGGGTACTGGGGATGCCACATGCATATCCAGTGCCAGCCTGCAAATAGGGGAAACACCTGACACTCCCTAACCAAAGGGGGATAAAAGTTCCCAAGGGTGATCCTATACCCTTTTGCAGCAGTTCATGTGGGTTTTATTGTGAACTATCTCACAGTGAACCTCTTTCCAAAAATCCAACATGACAGAACTTTTCTTTCCCTGGTAATAGCTACCTGTGCACACTCAGAGGTATGGTTATGGAATAGGGCAATCCCTCCTCTGTGGTAACAGTAAATAAAGTCTGGGGCAGCTCCCTCTCCCACTGAGATCGGTGCTAGCCTGACTAGGTGGACAATAGTGGAGGCAGGCCCAGGTGAGCTACATCTTCCTGTGGCAGAAGGGGCCTCCTTGTAATGAATCAAGGAGTTGGGCACAGACCCAGGCCATCCTGTCAAGGGAACAACATCACCTCCCCATTCCGAAGGTTCTTTGTCTCCATCCCGGGATCAGTTCACACCTCACCTCAGGGTTTAAACGAAACAATAGTGAGCCCCAAACAGGGTGAAACCAAACTTAGGTTGTTATGTTCCAGTTCTGAGAATATCTGCTTTGGAAGGTCAGAATAGACTGTTCAAATTGGAGAAGGGTCAAGGCTTATTTGCACTTGACTAGATCGAATTTCAGGTTTCATGGTGGGCAAAAGAATGATGGGTTGGCATACTACCTGGAGATATTGACAATTGTCAGACAATTTGCAAGCATTCCTCCCATCACCTTTGGAGTATTTGATGCAATGCATAAAGTGGCCAAGGGTATGTCCAGACAAGGGCCATATGCTGATGCATGTGAATCAAGCAACACCCAACTGAAGAGCCCCAATCAGGGCAAAACCAGTCTTGGGCTGATTGTTTTCCAGTTCAGGGAGGACCTGGCCTGGCAGTTCAGCCTGGACTATTTCTATTGGAGCAGGGTCAAGGCTGATTTACATATGCTTAACCTTTGTTACCTGGGAAGTAGCCTTCTGCTAATGAAGGCTACAAGTTGGTCCAGGACCTCATCACTCATCCGTGAGAGAACAAACTGTATCCCATGTTCTAAAGCATCTGTCCACACAAGGTACTCATTTGAGAAGGCATGGGCCTTGAGCACAGGTGCTTACCACATGGCTTCCTTTAGGGTGTCAAAAGCTTTCTGGCACACCTCTACCCAGGTCACCTTTCTTGGGCGGCTTCTTGAAAGTTGGGTAAGTCAAGTGGGCAACAGTGGTGCCTACCCCCTGCCAAATATCCTGTAGTATCGAGTGAGGCCTAAGAAAGTCCTACCTTCAGTGGTTCTTGGGAGGTTCCCAAGCATTAATGGTCTGTATCTTGGGTTGGAAAGGTTGTACAGAGCCACCACTAACTTGGTGACCCAAGTACACCAATTAGCCTTGCCCTATTTGGTACTCACTAGCGTTGATGGCCTGCTTGCAGCCTGGCTTGAAGCACATCTCTGAGGTGGTATAGGTGGTCATTTCATCTGGAGATGACAACCTTAGTATCATGGAGGTAGACTGCACTGAAGTTTTATACCACAGCCAGGACCCGGTTAACCAACCCCTGGAATGTGGCAGGGGTCAAAGGGTATGACTCTGAGCTGAAAGTGGCCCTCTGGTTTGGACAATGCTGACATCTCCTTGCCCCCTCAGTTAGTGCAATTTGCCAATACCCTGAGGTCAAATCAGAGGTACTTAGGTACTTGGCATTTCCCAACTAATCAATACGCTTATCAGCTCTGCAGATGGGGTGAGCAATTGTCTTAGTGACTAAATGAAGGCCCTTTCAGTCCCCACACAATCATGGACTAAAGGCAGGCTGTCCTCTGTGTATTAGACATGGGTGCATCGGTCGATGAGCCCTGGGTTAAGTGAGAAAAGTGAGAAGAACTGTCCCACCAGCTGGCAACAGTGTTTCTGCTGTTCCACAGTAAGTGTGGGAGAAGGGATGACTTCATCCACTGGTCCATCTTGCTCCATGAAAGATTGTAGGTTTGTAAGTCGTTCATTCTCCTCCTCACTGCATCAGTCATCTAGAGCGCAGTCACTTCAGAGCTCTCTTAGTGGGGCTTGAGGAGGTACACATACAGGACCCTTAAGGGTTTTCTGGATGTTTTGAGATCCAACGGGTAGGTGGCCTCACCTTCCCACTCTGTGACATTATGGGGCCCAGTCCACCACTCCTGCAAAGCTCGGGGCTCCACAGGTTCCATTCCTCAAACTTACTGGTTAGGTTGGTACTCCACCAAAGTGGTATTCTGGTCGTAACACTGCTTCGTCACCTCGTGGCTGGCCTCCAGATTCTTATTGACATCTTTCAAGAATCAATTCATCTGAGACCAGAGGTCTAACATGAAGCCAACATGTAGCTCACTACAACTTGAAGGAGATTCTTAGGGGCTTGCTTACATCCCTCCTTGTCAAGATGATCCTCTGACATGGCAGACAAACAGAAGATCAAATGGGCTGAAACACACTCCCTTTTGAGGAACTTCCCTGTAGGCAAAAAGAAGGCATGGTAACAAATCATCCCACTTATGCCTCATGAGATCTGATAGACCCATAATCATGTCCTTCAGGGTCCTATTGAACTACTCAACAAGCCCATTGCTCTGGGGCGGTACAGGGTACAGAACTTGTAGATTACCCCACAGTCCTCCCACAAGGTCCTCATGGAGGAAGACATGAAGTTAATGGCCCTGTCAGACAAAACCTCCTTGGAGAAACCCACATGGGTAAAAATCCCCATTAGTGCCCAATCACTGATCTTCAGGGGTATGACCTTGGGGGTATAGGGTGGCATAGTCCACCAAAACCAGGATAAACTTGTTCCCTAAGGCTGTTTTGGGGGTTCCGAGGCCCAACAATAACAATTCCCACCCTGCCAGAGGGTGTTCCCACCATTGGGAAAGGTAGCATGGGAGCTTTGTGTTTTACCTCTGACATACCTGTGGCCTAACAGGTAGTATAGGAACTGCAGAAGACATCTGAGTGGATTCTCATCCAGGGCTAATAAAAGTGGATGACCAGTCGGTCAAAGGTTTTTGCCTGCCACAGAAGTCCTGCCAGGGGGATATCATTAACCAGCTCCTGTAGGAAGGCCCCATAGCACTGGGGGACCTCCTACAGATGGGCTAACCCAGACTCAGAGACCCAAGGCTCTCTATACAAGGAGACCATTCTCCCAATAAATTTGGTGGACACTAGAGGTGTTGCTCTTTGCATGGGCCTCAGCCAGTCATTTTAGGCCCTTAAGAGTTGGGGACTACTTCTGCATCTCGCAGAAATCTCCCTGGGACAGTCCTCCGGCTGCTTGTCATTCAGGTAGCTCAGAAAAATGTCCTACAACAGCAGTGTCTTCTATAGGTTCTAGGCATCACCCTCAGACTCAGCCTCCTCCTAGACCATGGGAACTTCTGGTGTGGTGTTTCTGTGACATTTGCACTCCTCTTCCCAACAGGCACATGGGCCACTGTTTCAGGCTCCAGGTCTTTCTGGCTCCCTTTCTGGGTTGCCATGGACCTTGTGGTCATAAGCACCCACTCAGGAAACCCCAAACTCTCTAGATGAGACTTGAGATCCACTTTCTTCCAGACATTGTGCTCTAGGCCACTACCCAGCAGACAATCAACAAACACTGCTGAACTCACAGCTGCTCTTAGGAAATCTGAGCCCCCGGCTCACCCTGCCCACTCTAGGGGAACCAAAGCCACAGGGTAGTGGCTTACCTGAGTAATGGTTGTCGCAACCTGGTGGACGACATCATGGATAACTTGCTCTGAGGAATCCAGATAACTCCTCACAGTAGTCATGCTGGCTCCTCCTGTGTCTCTCAGTGCCTCTACTCTCTGCCCATTGATGGTGATCCGCTGCCTGTACTTTTTAGTATTATCAGGCATTTGTGATCTAGGCACCATGGCGGTCACCCAGAGACACTAGATTAACCTCTGCGCTCCCTCCAAAACAAACTAGGGCAACCACTTTCCTCAGGACTACTCTGGTAATACCTAGGGTAGAGACACTAGCTAGGGATGCTTTTTGGGGGTCAGATGGCAGCCTCCTTCTTGTGCGCTGAGTAGTAACACTAATATCACTTAGCTGGAAAAAGCCTATTGTTGTCATCCAGCTAAACCCCCTTTTCCTATGATTAGTGTTAGATTTGGACTCCTTCCCCTGAAAACTCTTTTGGGGGTCTTTAGAGTACTCCTTTTGGTTCTCCCTGCTCCCCCATCCTTCTGCAGGTGGTGACTCTCTCCAGCCTTATCCAAGCCTGAGGGTATTCCAACTGTCATCTGGAATCTGATGACTCCTCTGTGGTGAGGTGTGAACTGCACTCAGGACAATGATAAAGGGCCTGGGTGTTGGGAGGTGTTGCTTTTCTTTGACAGGATATCTTGGGTGCTGTGTCCAGCCCTTTGATCAACATGTGAGGGTATCCTGGCATGTATGTCTAGCCCTGCCTTGGAAGGGTGTTAGTTGAGTAGCCAGGTCTTAAGCTTCTGCTGAATTCAAGAAGAAAGGAGGACATTCTTACAGTAAGTAGGAGGTCATTCAGTGCTTGAGGGGTGATATAGAAGAATGCTCACCCCCTAAATCACGGTCTGTGTATGCACTGAATGAATGAAGTTGGAGTCCTGCGGAGCAGAGGTGTCTGGGTGGTTGTTGAAAGAAGATGTAACTATTCAGGTAAGTGGGGTCTGAATTCACCCTACCAGAAACCCAAAACAATAAGGGATGTTGCCAGGCACCTACATGGGAAGAGTGAGCTGTTTATATATTGATTCTACCTCCCTTACCCTGGAATTATTGCAGATGATCCAGAAGGGTTGATATGTTTTCTAAACTTACCTGGAGTATGCGGAACACAGCCTGAACTGGGGCCTCTTAGACCCTGTGGTAACAATATCTTAGACAATGTTCCAATCCTGAGGTCGAGAACCCAGCAGACTATAACCCCATGAACCTCCTGCACATCAATTTGAGAGGGTGCATTGTGAGTGACGGTCAGTCCTGCGAGACTCATAGGAGTTCTTTTTGTTAGTTTGTGCCAACATATTTCACAAAGAATAGACACATTCGAAAATTATTTATAACCTATATTTAAAATAACAAGAATAAATTCCTTCTACAGTGCATAAAATATGCATCACACTAAGTGTAAGAACAAACAAAATAGTAACAATAAGAATGGTGATCAGGCTAAATAAAAGGAAAAATGCAACATTAGTATATTAATTCTGCATGTCACTGTATTTGTCCTCTAACCCCTCGCCCCCATCTTCGTGTCTCAAACTAAACTACATTAGCACCTAAGGAATCCATTACGAATTATTGTGTGGTCTCATTTATCATCAGCATAACTTAAAGGAAAAACAAAGACTTTGTTCCACATAAAGGGAGCTACTGTCTCTTCCTCTTCCTCTTCTCCCATAAGTATGGGAACATCCACCCAACTCACACTACCCCAAATCTATCACTAATCTTAATAAAAACATAGCAGACTGCAACACCTAATGTAACATGACATACATAATTTACTTGTACAGCTTAATTCTATTCATTTTCTTGTGCTGTCACCACTACTGATGAAGTAGTCACCTCTATGATCAACCCTTCAAAAGTGTCAAGAAGTTACATATTTCACAGTCAGCTCCAACATCCCTTTCTAAATGTCCTGCCTCAGAGATAACAGCCCTCCAGATGCTGATATATCTTTCACTGTGTCCTGTGGAATAGTCAGCCCAGAAAGAATGAGACTAAGAGCCTCGATACAAGTCTGGCGGTCATATGAGCCAACCGTCGAAATCGTGGGGGTGAGGCGGCCGTCTACCCAGCTGCCTCACTCCCTGTCATATTATGATATTGCCACCGCGCTGACTGGCAGGAACATCGTATTAAGACGTTTCTCTGATCAGCCCGGCGGGACATTGCTACGGTATTGGCCTCGGCTCCCAGGCCAAAACCATAGCACACCAGTACCCACGGAATGCGCACCATCTGCAAAGCAGACAGTGCACATTCAGCGGGTGCTCGGCAGGGGGGCCCCTGAACTGCCCATGTCATGGGCCTAGGCAGTGCAGGGACCACCCTGTGGCCCCCTGCTCTGTGTTTCTGACAGCCGACAGAAAGTAGACTTGTGATCAGCGTGGTAGCGCTAAACTCAGCACCGCCGTGGCTGACCACGACTCCGACCGCTGTCAGCCAGTCAGTAACCATTTCCTGGCAGGCAATGAGGTTCCCTGGTGGTCTGACCGCCAGGGTCGTAACGTAACGGTTAGACCGCCTGGAGTTCGGCGGTCCGACCATCACATTGGCAGTCCTAGGACCACCAATTTCATAATGAGGCCCTTAGAACTCACAGAATTATTATGAAAGTGATATATCACTGAGAGTAAGAAAGCATTCAGGCTTCAACTAGTCACAAATGGACCTTCTAGGTTAGTGTTACTGGTACATTCGCATCTCAACCAATAATTGTTTCTGGGGCATTTGTGAACGCAGTCTCCTGGTTGGCTTTGGGTTTCAAATGTCATGTAATGCACAACACTTTGCAAGTGTAGGAATAACCTTGTTACCCTCTCTGGATGTAAAAATGAAAAAATGAAACTAAAGTGAATTTAAAATTAAAAATCCATACTGAATAACTAAAAATAAATATGTTCAATGTTCTCCGAATTTAAATAATATTACTGGGTTGCAATGTGAAAGTGGGTCATTTATTTGCTCATCCTGCAGCTACTATTTGTTGGATGCTGGGACTATGTGTGTTCGATCTTGATCTTGCTATGCTCTCCTGTTAAAAATCTTTGTCTTGGTTGCTTAAAATGGATTACTTTAATATATTCTGGGAATTATGTTAGACCTAGCATTCTTGACATAATGCTCACTTGCAGGTTCAGACAGATAAAATACCCCTCACATGGCTAATGCTGATGAGGGGTGAGAATCCCAAACTGTTGAGGTGGTCCATCTGCCTACAGGGAATGGACTTTACAGCGGAACATCGTCCTGGAACAAACCATGCGTATGCTGATGGTCTCTTTGGGGTCTTCCGCCTTAGCGAAGAGAACTCCCAAGGTGTTGGGTATTTTATCCCCACTGTCAGCTGGGGACGACATGTGTTAGACCTGGCATTCTTAGCATAGTTTTTCCCCTAATGTTTTGCTTTCAGACCTCCTGTTTGTATTTAATTCATTTTTTCTGGCCTTAGGACTGCACACTTTCCGAATGATAAAGAATGCAAAAGTGCTAGTGCTCTCTTCTTAAAACATGTTAGAGTGGCTTACACCCAATTGGCATACTTAATTTGCATATGAGTCCCTAGTAAAGTGGCACTACATGTGCCCGGGCCAGTAAATTAAATGATACTAGTGGGTCTACAGTACTGATTGTGCCACCCACTTAAGAAGTACTTTAAACATGCCTCAAGCCTGCCATTGCAGGCTTTGTGCATGCAGTTTTCAAATGCCTTTATGACCCGGAAAAGTAAACCTTTTGCCAGGGTCCAAACTTCCTTTGTAATACAAATAAGTCACCTCACAGTAGACCCCGGACATCCCTCAGGGAATGGTGCAATGTATTTAAAAAGTAGGACATGTACTTTTAAGTTGTACATGTCCTGATAGTGAAAAACACCTAAACTCATTCTTTGCTACTGCAAGGCCTACCTCTCCCACTGGATAATATTGGAGTTACATTATTACATTTTTTAAGTGTCATTTCAAAACGTGAACAGGTAACCACTTCATGTTTGTTGCCTTCTGAATTTTAAAGAAAAACTTGTGGTGAAGTTGGATTTTAAATTACATTTTTGAAAATGCTAGTTTTAGAAATCTGGCTTAAATGCACTCTACCAATTCTGATGTAGATTCTCCCCTCGTACTCCTTATGGCCCCAATGTGGGTTCCTCTGATTGTTAAGGATTGATTATAGAAATTTTCTTAAATAATAAAATCTAGGAAGAAATAATGGTGTTTGCTGAGGTTATGTTTATGCATTAGTTTCACTTCATCTTCTTTTAGAAATATCATTGAATTTATTATAGCACTATTCCATAAGTATTCCAGTAAACATAAAAGACAAAGGCCCTCATTATAACACTGGGGACGACATGTGTTAGACCTGGCATTCTTAGCATAGTTTTTCCCCTAATGTTTTGCTTTCAGACCTCCTGTTTTTATTTAATTCATTTTTTCTGGCCTTAGGACTGCACACTTTACGAATGATAACCAATGCGAAAGTGCTAGTGCTCTCTTCTTAAAACATGTTCAAGTGGCTTTCACCCAATTGGCATATTTAATTTGCATATGAGTCCCTAGTAAAGTGGCACTACATGTGCCCGTGCCAGAAAATTAAATGATACTAGTGGGTCTACAGTACTGATTGTGCCACCCACTTAAGAAGTACTTTAAACATGCCTCAATCCTGCCATTGCAGGCTTTGTGCATGCTGTTTTCAAATGCCGTTATGACCCGGCAAAGTAAACCTTTTGCCAGGGTCCAAACTTCCTTTTTAATACAAATAAGTCACCTCACAGTAGACCCCGGACAGCCCTGAGGGAAGGGTGCAATGTATTTAAAAAGTAGGACATGTACTTTTAAGTTTTACATGTCCTGATAGTGAAAAACACCTAAACTCATTCTTTGCTACTGCAAGGCCTACCTCTCCCACTGGATAATATTGGAGTCACCTTATTACATTTTTTAAGTGTCATCTCAAAATGGGAACAGGTAACCACTTCATGTTTGTTGCCTTCTGAATTTTACAGAAAAACTTGTGGTGAAGTTGGATTTTAAATTACATTTTTGCAAATTCTAGTTTTAGAAATTTGACTTAAATGCACTCTACCAATTCTGATGTAGAGTCTCCCCTCGTACTTCTTATGGCCCCAATGTGGGTTCCTCTGATTGTTAAGGATTGATTATAGAAATTTTCTTAAATAATAAAATCCAGGAAGAAATAATGGTGTTTGCTGAGGTTATGTTTAGGCATTAGTTTCACTTCATCTTCTTTTAGAAATATCATTGAATTTAAATAGCACTATTCCATAAGTATTCCAGTAAACATAAAAGACAAAGCCCCTCATTATAACATTGGTGGTATATACCGCCTAGCGCCCTGGTGACGGCTGCCAAAAGACCGTCGCCCCGCTACCAGCCGTCAGCCATACTAAAACTGCTGCCGGATTTCTGCCAGAAGGAAAGGCGGAAATCCGGCTATAGCCATTCCGGCGGATGGCGGTAAGGTGCCGCTGCTGCAAGCAGCAGCAACCCGCCAGTAGACCACCGCAGACCATATCATGACCGATGATATGGCCTGGCGGTGTTCTGCTGGCGGACGCTGCTGCTGGCAGCAGGGCCACATCCTGTCTCCCACTGGAGGACCCACTGGATCCAGGTAAGTCGGGTGCTCTGACATGGGAGGGGGGTGTTTTGTGTGTGTGTGTGTATGTCAGTGCGTGCATGAATGCGGGTGTGTGATGCGTGTTGTCCGTGTGTGCGTGTATGGATGTGTGAGTGCATGTATGTTGTGTTGTGTGCATGTGTGTGTGCATATATGTATGTCAGTTTGTGTGGATGTGTGTATGAATGGATGCCTGCATGCGTGGATGAATGTGGGTATGAGTGTGGGTATGCACGTGTTCATTGGTGAGTGAAGGTGCGTGTATGTCGTGGGGGGTCTGGAGAGGGAGGGGGAGGGACGGGGAAGACCCCTATCAGTGACAGGGAAGGAATTCCCTCTCACTGATAGCGCCTACCGCCATGGTTTTCGTGGCGGTAAGGAAGCCACGAAAACCATGGCGGTAGGCGGGGTCATAATCCTGCAGGCGGGCTAATGACAGCCGCCTGGCTGGATACTGAAGTGTCCAGCCCGGCTGTCCTTCCTGTCGTGGCAGACTGTGTGGCGGTTTGGCTTGAGCCAAACCACCAGTATCATAATATGGAGAAAAGTACCGCCAGCCTGTTGGCAGTACTTTTCTCAATTTTACCGCTGTCTGCCAGGGTCGTAATGAAGGCCAAAATCCTCAATGCATTTTGGACCGTTGGCCCTTCATCAGAAAGTCATTTAATGCTACAGAATAAAAAGAAAATAACATATTCATGTATTCTAATTATGCTGTATCATGCATAATTCAGAATGCCTGCCAATCATTTAAACAATTATTCACATTTCACCATAATCCAACCATGTAATCTTGAATTAATCAAACAAATGCATTTCACAATTGAAAAAATGCCTGTTATGAGTTGATTTGAACTCATCCTTTATACAAATGAAAATTTGCATCCTTGCCCAAGACTGTAACATATAATTGTTCTGACGGTTGAAGCTGAGCCCTCAATATAGCATTCAGTATGAACATCTAAGATCAGTAGCGGTGGCTCCTCCGCTATGGCGGAGGAGCATCGCCCCCCCGCCAGCAGCAGCAGTGGCAAAACATTTACAATAACAACATACTAAACTGTGTTTATTATGGTTTTATTGTAAAAGGGGCAAGGCCCAGGGGATGAGAGAGATGGAGGGGGAGTGCACCGCACTCCCCCTCATTGCGCATGTATGTCTGGCTGGCCGTCTTGGGCAAACACACATGCGCACTGTGCTCTCTGCAACCCGGCACTGTGTAGCCGGGTTGGAGAGTGTAATCAAGAGGCTCCCACTCTGCCTTGTAGTGTCCTTGCTGGGCGCTCCATCCAATCCTAATTCTGCTTTTATGCTGTCAGCACCATGAAAGCAGAGTTAGGATTGGCTGAGGGGCAGGCTGGGAGCTTGTGCCTGCAGTGAGGACAACGGAACGGCACGGCGAGTCGAGTGGAGGAAGGTAAGGTTTTATTTAATGATATATATTTTGTTGTCATTCCCCCGCCACGTGCTTCCCCACCCCTCCCCACCCTCGTGACCCACGACTAAAGATCAATCACGTTTTGCAGGGAATTAACTTATACAAATTTAGAGATGTAGCAGATTTTAACAGTATAAGGGTCAGCCATTCCAATTAAATCACATGTCTCAAAAAGATCAGCATGTTCCAGTACATCTCCGAGAGAGTATTAGAAGTCCTCTCCCGTATTTCTGTAAATTACCTGTGTGTAAACATCTCTTTCTTTAGGTTCCTCTAAGAATGTTGTTCTTAAACGTTATACGTTTCTGTGAACTAAATACATGTCCGTGCTTGTTTACACAAATATGTGTCTCATGATGTCATAGTAAAATGTGATTAAACTTTGCTTACCAACCCGTTTGAATACCTCATCAAGTTTGTGTTATCATTGGCTATCATAGGCTAACATTGTTAAACTTTATACATTTCTGTCAACTAAATACATATCGGGGCTTGTTTACACAAGTGAGTCTGCGCATGTTTGTGTGATTCGTGATGTAATAGTAAAATGTTATTAAAATTTGCTTACCAAACTCATTTGAATGCCTCATAGAGTTTGGTGTATCATCGGCTAACATTTTTAAACGTTATACGTTTCTGTCAACTAAATACCTGTCCGTGGTTGTTTATAGAATTGAGTTGGCACATGTTTGTGTGACTCGTAATGTAATAGTAAAATGTTATTAAAATTTGCTTACCAAACCCATTTGAGTACATCACAGAGTTTGTGTTATGATCGGCTAAAATTGTTAAACGTTATATGTTTCTGTCAACTGAATACCTGTCTGTGGTTGTTTATAGAGTTGAGTCGGCACATGTTTGTATGACTCGTGATGTCATAGCAAAATGTGATTAAAATTGGATTACCAAACCTGTTCGAATCCCTTGTGTTAACATCGGCTTTGCCTTACACAAAATATGCATGCTTTCGGAAGCCCATTGCTTCGTGCATTGTCCATGGATGATCTCCAAGATTACACACCCATGGATTTTCACTAATCTTTCAACGCTTTGAAGAAATTTGTGTAATAAAACCTGCAGCGCAACAGGTGCCCCTCATGTGCTTCTGTGTTAGTAATCCGCTGCCTGGGGCTAAGGGTGTCTCCTGTAGGATAGCCACATCAATACAGTGCTGCTGCAAATATAATACCACCTTGCAAATTTTTCTGCTATTGTGTAGCCCTCAGACATTCCAAGTAAGCAAGTTCAGTGATAGTAGGCACCCAAGCATATCTTCAGTATCTATTGCACTGTTAACTGATGCCACATTGTTCTGCATAGGGATAGTTATGATGTGCCTTCTCAAGCTGTTTCTGTGCCACTGAGACAATGACTAGCTTGTCCTCCAACCCCGAAACCATCCGCTCCAGCATGTCCAGGCGCACATGTTTGCCAATGCCCTCTGACGTCCTGTCCCTTCGATAGGTGAAAACATTGCTCTTCCTATTAATCTTGGTGAGATTTTACTGCATAGCAGTAAGTATTTGGCGCAACTCACCCTCCATCTCCAGTCCGGAGTTGTTAGGGGCCATCTTGGATGCCTCTGTTCCATCATTGCATGCTCTGGAGATTTTTCGCTGATCAAATTGCAGTTTTGCCTGGGTTTTGTCGCCATTGTCCATGTTGGCCAGCGGTCATGTGGCCAGAGAGGGGGCTGGGCAGTACTCCTCTGAATAGTTCCAGAAAGTGAAAGAGGAGGGCAGTCGAGTACTCTGCTGGTCCGAAGGAGGGCAGAGACCAGTGGTGGGGAGTACCGCAGCCAGAGGGCTAATGTTTCTGAAGGGCCACTGTATGCAGGGGGCTTAGGTCACAGGACCTTTAAGTGCCTCTCATGGGTCCAGTCTCAACCCTGGAGGTACCAGTTGACCCAAGGAGAAGGGTCTCTGCCTGTGACAAGCTCAGGGAAGGGTCAGTAGCGGTATACCATTCCTGCACATTTCAGCCAAGTTATAGCGCATGAGGCATCATGCCCAACGGTTTTCACTCTCCACTTTGTACGTGGCAGTGCTGGTTGGGTGCCCCTTGGTCCAAGTGCAACCGGGCACAATGCTAGGGCCCCCACAAGCTCCTGATGAAGCAGATAAGCAGTATTGTGTTCCAGGTTTTGCATCAGTGTCACTCAGGCCTCAGGTTTGCTGCCCCTGCTGTGCTGATAGTGAGATCTCCCCAGGGCCCAGCCTGCCACTCCTCAAATCCTCTGGGGTAGGCAGAGGGATGCCAGGGACATTTATAGCTCCAGCAGGGCAGACAGGGACATGCAACACCACCTGGGCCTCTCTGCAGTCTCCTTAAAAATGACCATGGATTGCAGAGGCATAGCCGTGATTCACCCCCACTGGCCTCTATCTGTGGTGGTTTGCAGGTCCTGCTCTCGGCCCACTGGGTAGTCTTGGCCTTGAATGCTGAGCACCTCTGAAAAAACAGTTCGACCACAGCTTCTCCCTCTTTGCCCGAGATGCCAGTCTCTCTTCTAAAACAAAAGAGCAGCTCCTCTTGTGTATGACCACAATATGACCTTCAAACAGCTCCCTTTTGAAGCTCACCTTTTCACATCACACCCACTCTGGCTGTCCTGCCAGAAGGTGGTAACACTTCTTCCTCAATAGGTCCTTTGTTTCTCTACCCGAGAGTCATTCCTACCTTTCCCCAGTGGGACAGCTGTCTTGAAAACAACTCACATGCAACTGGAAACTGCTACTGGAAACTTTAGGCATCAAGGTAGAGACTTTCTAAAGTTGCCCTTTGTGCAAACGTTATATTAAATTGAACTTGAGCAACAAGCTGGATTTAATGTAGTGATTTGTTTGATACCTTGAAGTACCATGTTTAGTAGTCTTATTTAGAAGGTAGCAATGATGAGGTGTCGGCATGTGACTCCATACTCACCAATTGGGCTACTAGCCTTTTAATAGTAAAAACAATAATGCAGGGCTTTTACTGCCAGGACATGCAAGTATATAAAACACATGTTCATCTTTTTAATACAGTGTACATGCCCCTGCCTTTTAGGGCTCAGTAGTGGTACCTTAGGTGTGACTTATAAATATTAAAATAGAAGGGCTAGTCTTTGCCAGTGGTTTAAATGGTAAAGTTGAGTTAGCAGTTCATAAACTGCTTTCGCCGCCAGCAGTGGCGAGCTAGGGGTCATGCTTTGCTTTGTCAAACTTGTGGTTGCACATCTGAACTTAACCCACAGGCTCTATGATACCACGATATGATCCACTAGGGACTTCAAGGTAAATTAACTTATGCCAATTGTGGGTTACCGAATTAGACATCTACCTTTTTAAAGGTCAGACTGCTGGCACTGAGGTCTGTTTGATAGACTCCAGTGCACTTCCAGAGTTGGAAAAAACAGCAGCATCATTCCAAATACTATGGGGTGACAATGCAAAAAGAGAAATTTCTTTATAACATCCACCAACTTTAATGTTTTTATATGCCCATTTCCACCCTGCAAAAAACAATTTACTCTGGCTCTTGACAGAAGTAAGTCTTTGACTGTGTCCAGGATAGGAGTAGTTTTTCAAACATTTGTGAACTCTCACAAATTCTCTGTCCATAATTGTGCTCAAACCTTCAAGGACATCTGTACCTTTGAACAAACATTTGAGGCACCTGGTAGGGTATTTAACCATGTGCAAAATGATACATCAACCGGACAATGTTGTACATTTGTAAATCAATTTACAAGTGCAAATTTGACTTTGTGTATGTGTTCGTATAAATCTAGACATTTGCCCACGTTAGTTGAACAAATTTGCCAAATTCCTGCCTAAGTCACTTTCCTCTATTTTACAGATTTTAGTTTTACAGGTCTGTTCTGTAAGGTCTATGTTTAGGTGTGTACAAAGACCTAACACATTAAAACCTGATGTACCAACTGTCCAGTAGTAATAGGGTACAATATATTAGTTAATTAATTATATTTCCAAAGCATGCTAGTGCCCTGAAGGTGGCCTTCCTTGACCTGGAAAAATTTGGTCATGGAAGTTAGAAGTTGAGAAAGAGTTGATCAAGAATCCACCATCTAGGACTAAATCACATACATAAGCTAATAAAGACATTCAAAGGAAACAGTTACCCATCAGAATACAACTAAGACTCCTCAGCTATCACTAATACTTTAGGCACACTTCAGTATAGGGATGTTTCTTTTCTTGCTCCAAAGTTTGGCCTTTCCTAGCCTTTAAAAGATCCACAAAAGAAAGACCTTCCCACAGAGATGTTGGTAAAATAATGCAATAGTATCCTGTGCTCCATGAACACGAGAAGCATACACAGAACCAGATTCGCCATCTCAAGGAGGTACCAAAAACACATTTTGTCTTTCATCCCTAGGTTTTGAATGCCATGGCACCATTACCTTTCCATGGCCAAGACATACCCACCATCATCATCATCATGATTCTGAAGGTAAACATGTGGACCTAAGAACCACATGTACTTGGTCAAATCAAATCATCAAGCATCACATGACTTGCACAGTGTACAAACAAATATTTGAATGAGTCTGCAATACAAGAATTGACTCAAATGCATTGGGGAGATGCACAGTCTCTGCTTATTTGGAGTATGTGAAGGGAATGATTTTTTGAGTACTGTACAAGCAGCACAGTGTGAATGTCAATACTGGAGACATATGATTGCAGTGTGTGACATCAACTCACAGGCATACATCAAGAAAAAATATAGGCATCTTAAGAATGGGGGTAGAGGTGAATACTTAAGGAAAAATCAGAAATTAAAACGAATAAGGGCTGTAGAGTAACCTAGATACACAATGTAAACCCAGTGCTCAAGATTTCAAATTCTATATGAAAGTTCTTTGACTTTGAAATAAGTCTCTAACTTGAATGTTGCTAAAAAAATAATTGTACTAGGGACCAAATGTACAGAGCACTGGTTGTAAAACACTGATCGAAGTTTGTGACCAGCATTATTTGCAACCAGTGAGCTATTTTGTGGATAGACCTATATAATTATGAGTTTGGGAAGCAAAATACCACGTCATAGGTGGTCACTATTCAACTTACCTCATAAATATCACTGAGATAGGTCGCAAATGCATACTCACTATAAATCGCAGCTCACACAGAGATGGTGGGCTGCTGACGTGTACTTTGCTTTTGTTTTTCAATAACAGCAACTTTTTTCAACCTTGAGGGAAAATGGGATGTGATAAAAAAATGTGAATATAACTAACATTATTTAAAAATAGGCAGAGGTCTAGGATGTGGCCATGTCAGAGCTATAAAGTGGCTCCGTGTTAATTCTGGACTTTTATTGAATAGTACATTGTATTCTGGGACTGGTAGTTCTATCACTTACAATGTATTTATGGGTGTTGAAATCCAAATTCAAAGGTCTAAAGTGCCACATCTGGCTAAAACTGTTGCATACAACATGGAGTTGACGGAGGTTGAGAACTGCGTAAGGAGTTTCTTTTCAGTTGTTATGTTACAACATCTACTAACAGGTTGGTGTGACTCTTGGGAAATATCTTTCAATGCTATTAACAAAGATCAAAGTGTGAAAGTGTTTCAAATTCAGAAATATAATGAAGGCTTCCTTGCTATCTAGATGTAAAAATGCCCAGTCCTGGCAACAGTGATGAGAAGCTGCCAGGAGCTTCAAGTCAAAAAAATGAAAATGCTTGGGATTGGCAAGAGGAAGCCAATGGGAGATTAAAAAGTTGGGGTGGGTGTAACTGACATAATTCTCTCTAACATAATTATTCATAATTACCACAAAAGTATTCCTAATTATGGGTAATTGTGTCAGAAGTGTGATCCAGCATCTAGCACTAGCCCTATTTTCTTGATGCAAAATGCACACTTGCATGCAAAATGGGCCTGAGGATGCATTTTCATCTAAACAAAATAGCACTAAATGCTACAGGATACGAACAGCACTAGCCAGCAGCGGCTCGCTGTCTCTTAGTTCATTGTTCCTGTAACTCTGCAGTAGGATGTTTGCTCTAAACTACTCTTAATTACTCAAGTTGCCATAATGTCTACTTTCAGTAATTTTGCACCACAAGAGTAATACACAATTACTGAAATAACTCTGATTACTTCGCCATAATTACAATTTCTCTCATGCCTATTCAAAAATGGTCCTTGTAGCAGTGAGATGCTGCATGGTATTGGATATAAAGAATAGCAGAGCTCAAAATAGTCTTTGGGGTAGCATCTTTGCTTTAGGCTGCACCAAGTTCCACCCATGGTAGGGTCATACTTGCTCACAAGTCCTGACCTCAGCATACAAATAATAATTACAAAAGTTAACTTCTAGTAGTCCTTTTATGTGAATTGGTGCTCTAAGATAATGAATTGGCTAAGACAAAAAGTATGATGGTTGTGTGTACTTTTCAGATTTAAAAGAGTCTCTCATGCATTCCAGTTTAAGCACACCCTCTTGTATCTCAGTGAAAGCAGGCAAATACTTTCACACAACCAAAAGAATGATGAAACTAAGATATTGCTGTCAGCTCATTTAAAATGTGATCAACAATGTCTCAAGCCAATGGCTGATGTGTCTTGAGCAAAACAGACAATGGTTGAAGAAGGCTGACCCATACCCTACTAAAACAGTATACTATATATTTTCCTTTTCTAAAAAAGGTGTTGGTTTATGTCGGACATAACAAGTACAGAAAGAATCACAAAATATTTTTGATTGGTGACACTCCATTTGCTCAATACTGAGTCAGGCAGTGCTCCATGCAAACAACGTTTAAGACAGTATCATGAAAGCTGATTGTGAAGGTGATAATGTTTGACAACAATATTGGTACATGTTTAGGCAGAGGCAGAATTTGATGTACACCACAATATCATAAAACTATATTTAAAAGTCACACTAAAATAACAGAAATACAACAAAATACAACACAATGCAACAAAGAAGACAACAATATACAACTTAACAACACAATACAACTCACTAAAAAATGAAACTAAATGGCAACATAAAAATGCACCTCAATCATACAATAACACACAAACACATCAAAGCATACTAGCACAGCATATTAACACAATCAAGCAGCACAATCCCACACCAACACTTGCAATACAACAGTACAAATTGTAACTGTGTTGTGTTAGCTTTTGTTGGATTTTTATGTTGTGTCATGGGGTGTTTGCGTTGTGGTTCTGATCTTATTCTTTTTTGTTTTGTTTGTTATTGCACATTGCTGCCCTGATGTAAATGTGTGCCATTGTTTAATTGTGGTGGTGTATTTGTTTTGTCACACTCAGTTTTTTTGTCTTATACTGTGTGTATTTGTGTCTCACTCTGTTATTTTGTTTTCTGTCGCTGTACTGTTTCTGTACTGCATTGCAGTGTTTCATTTTTGTTTTGTGTTGTATTTTATGTTTGTGTTGCTGTGTTTTGGTGAGTTGTGTTTTATTATTGTGTTGCATTTTCTTTCATGGTAATGTGTTGTGTTTGTGCTGTTTTGTTTTGTAATGTAATATAACAATGTGTTGATGTTGTAATGTACTGTAGGTGTGGTCTTGCATTCTGTTTCGATGCGTTGTGTTATGCCCTGTTATATTTCTTTTGTGTTGCTCGTGTGTTGCTACTGCAACATTTTCAGCCAGTAGTATATTTTTTTTAAGTTCTAGTAACAAACGACCGTTTACCACTTTCTAGGGCGGTGATACACCGCTGCTCCAGCTCTTCAACTATGTAAGAATGCAGTCTGCCTAATCTCTGGCTAAAACAATGGCTTACATCAGTAGTACTGTCCTACCTTTAAGTAATTCAGCACACAGCTGGTTGGTTGATCAGCACTGCGGGCCCAACACACGTTTGTGCATTATAGTTGTTGAATAGGTACACCCTTATTAAACAAGCAATTATCTCAATGAATACGTGACATTCGTGTATCCAAACAAGAGTAACACCGTGCTGGAGCTGTTTTCCCCAGCTCCATGGCCCCGCCGCCCTCTGTTTTAGTTGTCTTCTCACATGAAGTCCTGTTCAGTCTTGTTTCTTAATTTTCTTGCACGGAACAGAATGTATTTTCATGAAATATGTATTGCTACTTCAAGTCCAAATTCGTTTAAATTCCACTTCTGCTAATCACGCTGTACTTGATATTTCCATGATTGACAGGAGGCTTTAAATGCTTTTACAAAAGTCATTCCAGACAAGGCGTGCATGCTGTAATTTAAGTCTTGTACTTAGAGGGGGGATCTAAACTCAGAATTTCAATGTATAAAGAGCGCTATATTAAGTATATACATACGCTTTAAAGTTAGATTGGTACAGAACATTGAAAGGCATTATTAGCAAACCGCACCCTGGGCCACATGCAGGAAACGTTTAGCGACTCGCAAACGGCAAAAATTGCCGTTTGCGACTCGCTAAGCGCGTTTCCCTATGCAGAAATGCATATTGTGAGTCGGTACCGACTCGCAATATGCATTTCAGAATAGCAAATAGGAAGGGGTGTTCCCTTCCTATTTGCGATTCGGAGTGGCATGCAACACCATTTGCGACCGCATATGCGGTCGCAAATGGTGTCGCAGTTACCATCCACTTCAAGTGGATGGTAACCCACTCGCAAATTGGAAGGGGTCCCCATGGGACCCCTTCCACTTTGTGAATGGACCCACAAATATTTTTTCAGGGTAGGTAGTGGTCCAAGGGACCACTACCTGCCCTGAAAAAAACCCAAAACTAAAGGTTTCAGATTTTTTTTTAAGTGCAGCTCGTTTTCCTTTAAGGAAAACGGGCTACACTTAAAAAAAAAAAAAACTGCTTTATTTAAAGCAGTCACGAACATGGAGGTCTGCTGACTACAGCAGGCCTCCATGTTTGCGAGTGCCTAGACTCGCTATGGGGCCGCAATTTGCGACCCACCTCATGAATATTCATGAGGTGGGTCATTGCGACCCCATAGCGAGTCGCAGACGGTGTCTGAGACACCGTACTGCATACCAATTTGCGACTCGTAATTTGCAAGTCGCAAATTGGTTATTTGCTACATCTGGCCCCCTGTGTTTACCTGTGTATTATGCTATTTGGAGACTTGAAATTAAAATATATAAAAACATAACCATATACACCAGATTGAACAGATCTCGATGCACTTTTCCTGCCCGACCTAGGACTCCCAAAGAACCATTTTCACGTCTTTTGGATTTTTTGAGCTGCAATGCGTCGCCTGATCGAGTTTGCCAAAGGCTCCTTTGAAATAATTGTTTTGTGTGAATCCTGCCGTTGTTATGTCTGGTCTACTACATCCTTGAAATATTACAAGAGACGACTCAGTTTTGCATTAGAGCCTCATGCCAAAGTAGAAGGGACAGAAATGAAATGCCCACTTTGTATCTAGTCCACTGACATGTCTAGAGGTTTTTCTAAATGCATGCTTCTTTCTGGACAGCACACTTGCCAACATTTCTGCCCCATTCGTTAATGTTAATAGTGTAAATAGTGAGATTCTAAATGATACATTTTGCTAAATACAATTTGGCCTTCTGTGGATTGTGAAGTGCACGTGAGGGTTATTAAACCTCATACTGTTTTGTCCATATTAAGATTTTTTGGTCTGGTAATAAACCTTGTATGGGCCCGATTAGAATGAACTGGAAATGAGAAATACAAAAGAGGTTTCATTTGCTAAGTGCAGCCTTCATTAGTCTCCCTAGTTTTTAAACTACTCAAACTCTGATCAAACTAGGTGCTGATTTACTGTATATGCAATAGTTTTAATTGGCATTAGCACTTATCATTTTTTTGCTACTAGGAAAAAGCCCTTCAAGAATGAAGTTCAACGTTATTTCAGCCTCATAACATCACTGTTAATTTGTTCTTTCAGTTCAGTAGTATATATTTTTTTATTTAACACTAGTATTTTCTGTACCATTGGTGTAAAGGAACCTTGCTGCCATACCAGTTTCAGGTCTCTCATACAGACAGTTAGCAACAGACATATTGGGCCTCATTTTGAGTTTGGCTGATGGGAAAGTGCATCCGCCAAACTCCCGAAAGGGTGGTGCTGCCATAGTGGTGACCCCCACTGGACGTATTAGGTGTTTCCAGCTAGGCAGGTGGGAAGAAACCTCTGTTTCTGGCAGTCAGCCTAGCTGGAAACAGGTGGCAGCATTGTCTCAGGCTTGTAACCAAGCCAGCGGCAATGCTGCTGCCACAAGGTGCGCCTCCACCTTTGCAATGTTCACTGTCTGCACAGCAGACAGTGAACATTGCAATGGTGCTGGACAGGGGGACCCCTGTCCTTCCCATGCCAAGTGCATGGGCAGTGCAGGGTGCCCCGTGGCCCCCTGCATCTGTTCTCTGCCAGTAAAACCACCATGAAAAGGCATGCAGCACCACCCTTACTGATTGCGATCTCCTCCACCGCCAAGCCATTGGGATCATGGATCCCGGTGGTGCTGGCGGTCTGACTCCCAGGTTCTTAATGTGGCGGTCTTAAGACCGCCAGCCTCGTAATGAGGCCCATTGTGGCCCATATAGACTTAGAGAGGGATTTGCATCCACCCCTTATCATGAGTTGATTCGATTCAATGACATTCCTGTCTGTTCTTAAGTTTGTCTCACCCAAGGAGCACTTTGATCTCACCATGTTTTGATTGGATGAGCTGTATCTTTGTACTGATGACTTCAGGACTCTGGAATAAAGTGCATGAATAAATATTTTATCTGGCTCTTTCTTTATTTCCTTACTCTCCCTGTTCCACCCTCCTTTTCTAGCCCTACACTGTGGTCCTGATTCACAAAATATATTTTGTAGTGTGTAAAGTAGTACAAGAGTAGTATTAGTAACTTACTAAAAATGCAATTCTCAAATCTATGAGTGTGAATCTTCACCTATCCCATCTTTTCTTTGGAGAGATCCCCACACACGTAAGTTTATTACTTAGTTGTAACTGTCGGCCAGACCAGCGGGAGTGCTGGAAAAACAGGAAAACTCGCTACTAAAAGGGAGTGGTTCAGGCAGTAGTAGGGAAGTGTGTAGAGAGGGTAAAGGAGGTGTTTAGGGACGTACATGTACCTATGCACAAAAGTTTAAGCCCATTGCTATCCACAAATTGCACTTCCAAAGTCACTACAGCCAAAATGACCCCAAGCAGAGGAAAATGTACTTTATCTCAGAGCTAGAGTGTGTCCAGCCTGATGCATGGCCCACCACTGGTACTGCGACATCCTGACATGGAAAATAAAGAAGGTAGTGACTTAAAATAAAGCCCCAAAGAAAGTAATATTTAATTAAATGATTTAATAATGCTTAAATATGAATACCTTTAACTTAATGTTAAAAATGATTTAAGAATAAAACCTATTTGTTATTTGATTTGAATATTGTTCAATAACCTTTTTAAACATAAAAATGTATATAATATTTTTTATTACGATATCAATAGATTACTTTTAATTGAATGTATATTACTTGTAATAATTTTAACAGGTAATTATATATATACCTATATATGTATATATAGGTATATATATATATATATATATATATTGCGTTTAAAGAAAATAGCTTCAATTTAATTTAATACTCTTAAAATAATCACATTTTACAATTAAATTACATTAATTATGCTGCAACCTTTTTAACCAAATACACTTAATTTACATTATACATTTTTATTAAAATATTCTGCTATTTGTTTTCAACTTTTGTAAACTGTTTTTACTTTTCCCTATACTTCATGGGAGAAAATATAGTGAAAATTAAAAAAGTTTATTGAAATGAAAAAAATATTAAATATATTTTTATATTAAATATTATATATACACATATTTTAATATTTATTTGAAATGTAGAACAAAATCTAAAAAATGCTACATCACCATTAACTTGATCTGAAATTAAAGTATATTAAATTAAACTGATGAAAATGAAGTTTAAATTAAAACAATTTCCATCTAAGTCTAAAAAGGATATTTTTATTATGTGTTAATACCTTTTGAATGTGACATATAGAACTAATTACATGTAATTTAATTATTTTTTTTACAAATTAAAATTACATGTATTTTCAAATTAAAAAAGGTTATTTAAATATTGTATCATAAATCAATCTTTATTTTTTGATTGTGTTTACATTTTTTAACATCAAATGTATTTGATATATTCAGAAAGTGTAAGTAATATAGTTTGATTTAATTTAACATTATTGTCCTTTCTCTCTAGTTTGAATCTCTGTCTCCATTATTTTCCATGAAAGGGTGTTGCAGCATCAGTGGTTGTCCACATGTGGTGTTACTACTGCTCTTTTTCCAATAGTAACTTTACACTCATAAATTTGGCTGGAGACATGTAAGTCTATACTTTTGAGTAACTACAAGATTTTATGAATAGCTCAAAAGTAGTAAAGTCACTCAAAAGTGTATGAGTAAATTTACTGCTAGTAAATCTGCACATGTAGATTTACATTAGTGAAGTGGTTAAAAATGTTTGAATTTAGCTCCCCTTCAAAGTCTGCATATTCCCACCCTCTGCACTCCAGTACCAACAGGCAGTCATTTTTTTATAATTTCTAAAAGTTTCAAAATGGCCACGCATACAAGGACCTCTGTGCACATGTTCGAATGCATGGCCACATCTTAAAATGATTTTTTAAAGCAGAAGAAAGAACATTCAAAGAAGGCAACCATGTGTTCACAGACACACAACTGACATGAGAAAATAAAAGCAGCATTAGCAAAGCCAGTGGTCATGTGCCTGATATCACAAGAAAGCCAAATAGCTTTGCCAATGCTTTTTCATACAGACCCTCATCATTCACTTTTCTTCAGGGGTGCATTGCGCATGAACCTCTGTTTTGTGGTGTCCCATCTTGGTGCTGTAGCATTTTGGTTCTTATTTACTTTCTCCAAAACGATTCCAGCTTTTTCTTACTTCAGAGATATGACGTGTGGCCCCTCACTGGTGATCACTGAAAACTTAAAAAGCAAACTAACAAAAAGGGTAACTTTTGAATAGCTTTTTAAAATGTATTATGGTAACTTTTGACCCTACTCCACATGTTCCTGGGCATATCCTGAGATGGAACCAATTTATCTTTATACCAATCAGCACAAAAACCAAGTTGATGAGCGAAATGTTTAAATCTGCAGAGCACAATCATATTCTATGCCAACTCTGGTGTAAAAACAATGTTTCCTTTTTTATTAGGGAAGCAAAACACAACAATTAAGCATTCTAATAATGGAGACCAGGAGACATATACTAAAATAATGAGGAAATGCTAGGAGCTTGATGAAGCAAACAGACATCGGAAAAGAAAACAAAGCAAAAAGCAAAAAAGAAGAAAAGGGATAAAATAAAAATAATTAATAAAACTGATAAATAGGATAAGAAGACAAATAAATGATTATAAATGGACAAAAAAGGGAACCAAAGATACAAAAAGAGACAACCTATAACAGGTTAGCTAAGTTTGTACCCTATTTGAATGTCGCCCATCTTGAGACATCCTCTGGTTTGTTTTTTTTAGATATTGTGCTCAAGAGCACACCAATCCAAAATTTCAGACCACAACTCAAAAAAGAAAGGTGCTTCACAAATGGACCATTAATGGGCAGTAATCGCTTTTGTTAAATTCAGTGCCTAAAGCAATCTTTTGTCATTACAGTGCTTTGTTTTTCAGAATAGAATCATCGTGACATCTGGATTAGTGTCTGACCTAGCATTTGCGGTAGACAGGCTGTTGTCTTCCCCCAGTAGTCATAAAAAGAAGGACATGACATGAATCTGTGATTCCTACTTTCTTCTGCCACAGCACATATGTGATCATAAAGCTTAAATGATTAGTCTTGTCAGAAGTGCAAAAGAAATAAAAAATTGAAAGATATTGCTGAAGACTATATTTGTGGAATATTTTGGAGATTTACTAACTATCAGCTAACGACCTCCGGCGTAATTTAGGTTTGGGACCATCATGAACTCTTTTTTACCTAAATCTATCAGATCGTCCTCAGCAGCTCTAAAATTAAAGATTAGACTTTGGAGACAGACTGTATGTCTAAATAAAGTTCGAATTTCCAGTGTGATGGAGCAATAGATTAAGTAACTCTTGATTTGCAGATACTTCAATTGCCCTTTTCTGTGACGACTGTTGATCATTAAGTTTTGTGAAAACAAAAAGTTGATGTAAAATAATAACATGGATCTGTGTGGCACACAGTGATAATCTTGGAAGACAGTGTGGGCTACCAGATACTCCATGTAGCAGTGCTTAATTTGTGCTTGTTGTTTCCAGTGCTGAGCACTGGCACTTACTTTTGAGAGCCAGGGCTTATTCTTCTGTCTCAAGCATTTGCTGCGAGCAAAAGATACATCTGGGAAAGACGAAGGAAGAGGAAAACGATAAAACATTACAATAGCAGAAAGCAGAAAGCTGCACGAGTGAGCTGAAGGGGCAGGGAGCGGCTTTATATGGATTGAAGAGGCCCGAGATGGCTTCAGGATTACGCCGCCTCACTATTCTGTGTTCCCACATTTAATTGCAGCAGCCGTGTGTTTAAGAGGAGGGCTTTGGGCACCGGCATGTTTTTGTTTACAAATTAAGCACTGCATTGTAGGCAAGTCATCCGCTAGTACTTGAAAGAATTAAAACATCTTGAAATTTTACTGTTTTCAGGTGCACTAAATTTTAAGAAAATCTCCTGTCATCCTGTAAAGAAAATACCAAAGCATGCACTTCTATACGTTTGAACCCATTTCACATAGATCAATCCACTCCCCACAGAGGCCAAATTGTGCCAACTTCCCACACCAAAGAGAGAGCAAATGGAGGTACAAGATGATCAGGGTACACGTTGGGGATACACGCGGGTAGATGGCATCCACCCACTATTTTCTCAGGGTGGACGCTGTTCATCCTGCCAAGAAGTTGGGCCCCACTGTGAAATGCTGAACTTGTCCTGGTGTAATTTTCAGACACCGGGAGACATTCAGCAGCGCCTTCACATTCACTGGTTTAGATCCAAGCAACAATGTGCAGGCAGTGAGGGGTTTGTTCCAATTTCAGACTCCAGCTGAGCCCATAACAAAGGCTGAATTTAAGGGGCCATCAGGCGCCTTTTTGTTGGAGGAAGCTTTACTGGAAGCTATTTGAAGCCTCACACCTAGATGCAAATGCAGTAAAGGGGAAACAAAGCACACAGCTGAGAGCCATGCTTTAGACTTTGTTCAGTTCCTGTATATGAGAGATATGCATGACCTGTAAGAATGTCAGATGTGGTGGTCTGTCCCAGTATTTACACTAAATAACAATTTAAATATTGCTATTTTTAATTTCTGTTATCACTCCACTAATAAAAATGCGGGTGTTGGAGCACTTTACATCACACATACTCATTACATTGACTAAAAATCATACAAGCTTGTACATCATTGTTCAGATGTTACATAACACAGTGATGGTTACAAGGTGTAGGAGTCACATATCGTCCTTCATAGCTCACTTTGCTATACTAGAAGGATTACAATGTATGCACTGCAAGTAACAAAATTATCTCTGTGTATAAAAGCTGTAACCCACTTACCTACCTACATAAAATATAAAAATCTGGCATCTGCATGTTACATGATGTGCTTTGAAGGAGACACATTAACCATCTATGCTACTTTGAGTCAAGACAGGCACTAAAACCCTCTATGCTACTTTGAGTCCAAAGATGCCTAGACAAAACACAGATCTTTATACTGTAGAAATTGTGTTACCCACCAAAGTTATCTTGCTGTTAATATTACACCCTCAGATTTATTGGGAACCTAAAGATCTCTTCAGCAGCCAAATAAGCTGAACAAGTTAGTGTCCAGTTTCTCCTTGTTGCCAATTTCTTTATGGCAGAGTTTTTTCAAAAGCAAATGTGTAAGTTGAGGTGCAGATTTGGCGTCAGGGTTTTTTCTTTTCTGACACAACCCTGATGCAAAATTGTGATTTACACTGTCACACAAATCTCGGTTGCATTATTTGGTAAAATAAAAACACAAACACAAGGCAGCACATTGCCCTGCAATTCCTTACCTTGCTTCAGGTAGGCGTTACATGCACAGACAGTTGGGTCAAATTCATCTACATGGGAATGTCCTGTATGTGGACTATTATGCCTGGCGGAGATAGTCTGATCAGTCCTTGGGTAAAAGAAGCTATATGCTAATGTTAACGTGTCCCTTTATGTCTAATTTACTCACTTTGGAACTCGTTTCAGGCCAATGAATCTTTTGACACTGATTGAAGACACCTTAGGACGAGATAGCTAATCAGCATGTCAATCAATATGTCAATAACGTCATCAATGTTTACCAGAATAAGACAATTCACTTTGGTCAAAGACATTAATAAAACTCAGAAACCACCATAACCTTGCAGTCATGAATAACCACACCAGTTTAGTATGAATTTTGTGATATTTATTCCCTATTGATTACAATTCTACTAGCAAGTTTATTAATCGCAAAACCAAGAAGCTCATTAGCATAGTCACAATATGGCAACTGTGATAAGATTTCATCAAAACAAGAATCATAAATATTAGAACATAACACGGCATCAACATAGGTTATCCTTAGCAGAGTAACATTAGCGCATTATTCAACAAAGCACAGATTCAGTCATTTGTCTATTTGCGTCAGTTTAGTGAACCCCTCACCTATTCTTGAATTAGCATTGGCATGTTGGGCTTCATGCAAAACAATTTAGCAACACCAATTTGGAAAACATCTAACTATGGTCCCTGTCAAAAGAGAAGCAGTTGGTACCTAGAAAGGAAAAGCAAACAGACAATCACAATTTCATTGCCATGTCATATAGTTACCCTCTGTATGAGGTCAGCACTCAGGTTCAGTCTTCGTCCTCAGGACATCAGTTGATTCGCCATCAGCCAGGAACTCAGCTCAGGCAGGAAGGGCAAAAGGGGCACTTCCCTCATAAGAAGGTAAAGTGTAAACGGGCAATATAAGGCAAGAATGGTTTTAAGAACCAAACAGCAAAGTCTCTATGCAGAGTGACAAAGTGTCTGGGTCATAGCAAATCGCATCAGCATCTCCCTAACTAACTCCTAGTCTCCTCTCCCCTCGCTCTATAGTCTATTCTCCTTCCTGGTGTCAAGGTTTTTATCCCATTTTTGTTGTACATTCCCCTAAAATCTGGTTGGACAAGGGGTTGCACCCCACTATCCTTAACCAATTATCTTCAAATTAGCTCATCAAATTTGTCACCCCATAACAGTTCTCACATATTTTATTGGTCTTTATGATTGACGTCTTTAGCGGGTGTTATGTCCGGTATGATTTCATCCTCTCGTGGTCCTTTGCACATCTTCAGTCAGTGGCTCCATTGTCTGTACCAGTTCAGGCAACCTTGTACCTACAAGTGGTCTACAGTGTTGCATTCAGCTAAAATGTTTCTACAAGCAAGTCGAATTTCATGAGAACGGATCTACTACAGTTACATTCAGCTTCTAGCTTTGGAAAAAACAAGAGTTCATGTCCTCCAGCAAGTCAGCACACTGCACGTTAGAAAAACACATTTAATATGAGAGTAAGGCTAACTAAGGCCTAATGATTTATTAACAAAACTCTAATATATAGGTTTAAATTATTAGTGCAAAACCACAATTTAATAAACATTTCATAATTATAAGTCAGTTTCATTAGTCCCGTATACATTGGCAGCCACTCCCCGTGGGCACATTTTCAAGCACGCATTTAGCAAAATGCATTCATACATTTTCTATGCAGCATTATTATACATTAGTCCATACTTATTTCAGGTTAATATTGATTATATAAGCTACGCTCTCTCACTAACAAAAGGCAACAATGTTTTAAGTGTACCTTACAAAACATTAGTCTTCTGTCTCTGCATGTGAATTTGTAATACACTCAAATGTACTCATGATAAACCTGCTAAACATGTGTGAGGTCACTTCTTGTGATGTAACCTTCTGTAAAATCATGGATTGTGATGCCACTTCCTGTGATGTCACATCCTATGATGCCAAGTGGAATGTCGTGCGCATGATGTCCCTTGCATACTGCCTAACTTGGTTAGTCCCCCCACTTCTTTTTTAAGGGTTTGTGCCATGAAGGAAATTCAAAATATCCTCTGTAGATGGGGTTCAGTGTCCCCCCAGGTAGATTGAGGTGGGGCAGTGGACAATATAGTGAGCCTGGAATGGTAGATACAGCTGTTTCTCATGCTAATTAAGCAACTTGGCCTGTGGCCATAGTGTGATTGGAATAAGCATTGTCCCACTGTTAACCTATAGAGGATTCGAGGATAAGATATGAAGAAAGTTAAAAACAAAAGAGAAGGGATTTTTTGAGCCATGAGCGATTTCACTGTGCAAGGGTCATGAAGATTAACATTGAGTCGGGTTAATGTCATCTGACAGAGAAGGCCCTTCTGGTATTTATCAATCCCATGCCCAGTGTTGTCATCTATGATATTTGAGAGGCTATCAGCGATGTCAGCAATGATGTTATTGAACATGTCAAGAGTGATGCAATGTGTGAGGTCATGATCAGAGTATGATGGGGGCAGAACTTCTAGTTAGCTCAGAAAACTCCAACTGGTGAATTTCAGTGTTTTTTAAGTTTCAGATTTACATTTTAACTGACATTTCCACCTAACTATAATGTCACTGCAAAACAAATAAAATTGGATAAGGGGAACTGGAGATATGAATTTTTAAAGAATTAATGTTTTCTAGTGCATAGAAATTAAAAGTGCCAACCTGGTAATCTGGTCGCTCCCTGACTGGGGCAAAGTCAAAAGTTCAGGCCGACTGCGATGGACACCTGCTCGGCTACAGCAAGCAGGAAGGCTCGGTCAAAAGCTATCCTTCAGACTTAGGTGGTCATTACAACCCGGGCGGTCGGTGTTAAAGCGGCGGTAAGACCGGCAACAGGCCGGCGGAAAAAAAAATGGAATTACGACCGTGGCGGAAACCGCCAACAAAGGCAGCCACTTTAACACTCCGACCGCCATGGCGGTACAAACAAACAGCTTGGCGGTCACCGCCAACAGACAGGTGGAGGACAATGTACAGTATCACAACCTACCAATCCGCCACCTTTTCCGGGGCGGATTCACCGCGAACAAAATCACGGCGGAAACAGGACTTTGAAGGGAAAACGCTCACCTCAACACACCCCACGAGGAATCCGGACGCCATGGAACCCGAACTCATGATCCTGCCAGCCCTTGTCTTCTTGCTCCTCTACCAGGAGCACGAATGCCGGCAGTGAAGACCACGCTGAGTACTGCACCTACGACACAGGGAAGGGGGAGGGAAAAAACAGGGACACACACACGCAACACGCAACACCCCCAACCACCCACCCTCAACCACGACAACACACACACTAATACAGCATGATACATTACAGTTACACCCCTCAACCCCCCTGGAAGAATGCAAGGACAAAAGTAAATGGGTGTAACCATTGTAATATATTAAAATCCAGTACGCAAAAAAAAATATATATACACTATAAACAAAATATACACCAAGAGTAGTAGTCCAGGTAGTGCTCCATTGAAGTCCATGGAACACTGGGCCCACACGGTATGGGCGAGGCCCACACTCAATCCCCGAACATGACGAAGAGAACACTGCAGGGGCATCACATAGCAGTAAAACAGGCACCTCAGGGGGAAGGGAAAGGGGGGGCACCTCAGCCGGTTGAGTGCACAACGCCAAATCCACGAGGGGGCCACATGCCCACTGTTCCATCCTGGGGAGTGCAAAGCCACAGTCTCTCAAGTCTCTACAGTGGGTGGTTTGCCCACTGTTCCATCCTGGGGAGTGCAAAGCCACAGTCTCTCAAGTCTCTACAGTGGGTGGGTTCCCCACTGTTCAATCCTGGGGAGTGCAAAGCCAGTCTCTCAAGTCTCTACAGTGGGTGGTTTGACCACTGTTCCATCCTGGGGAGTGCAAAGCCACAGTCTCTCAAGTCTCTATAGTGGGTGGTTTGCCCACTGTTCAATCCTGGGGAGTGCAAAGCCACAGTCTCTCAAGTGGATAACTGTCTCCACTGGTTCTGGAGGGGGCTTTGTGCCCAGAGTGCTTCATCCTGCCAAGGACAGAGGTAGTGGATGTGAATCTTCACTGGTTCTAGAGGGAGCTTTGTGCCCAGAGTGCTTCATCCTGCCAAGGACAGAGGTAGTGGATGTGATACTCCACTGGTTCTGGAGGGAGCTTTGTGCCCAGAGTGCTACATTCTGCCAAGGACAGAGGTAGTGGATGTGATACTCCACTGGTTCTGGAGGGGGCTTTGTGCCCAGAGTGCTTCATCCTGCCAAGGACAGAGGTAGTGGATGTGAATCTCCACTGGTTCTGGGGGGGGCTTTGTGCCCAGAGTGCTTCATCCTGCTCGTGACGGACTCAGTAGCGTCAGTGCCCTTGGCGCTCATGGGCCAGCAGTGCTTGTTGTGGCGGTGTCCTTGGCAGCGGTGCTTGTTGCAGCGGTGCCCTGTTCAGCGGTGTTTGTGGCGGCGGTGCCCTGTTCAGCGGTGCTTGTGGCAGCGGGGTCCTTGGCAGTGACTCAGCTGCTGGTGGTCCTGTCTGGCCCAGTGGGGCTGGTGCTGGCGGTCCTGTCTGGTCGAGCGGGGCTGGTGCTGGCGGTCCTGTCTGGCCCAGCGGGGCTGGTGCTGGCGGTCCTCTCTAGCCCAGCGGGGCTTGTGCTGGCGGTCCTCTCTAGCCCAGCGGGGCTTGTGCTGGCAGTGGCCTCCTGGGCAGCGGGGATGATGGTGGTGGCCTCCTGGGCAGCGGGGATGATGGCGGTGGCCTCCTGGGCAGCCGGGATGATGGCGGTCTCCTCCGCCGTGCTGCTCTTCCCAGACTTGCCAGATTTCTTGTGGCCCTTCCCCACCTTGGAAGGTGTCGCAGCTGACTCCACACTCCCACCTTTACCCCTGGGAGCGGCTTTGGTGGCTGGAGTCTTCCCCCTCTCCCGCCGGGCACTGGCCAAATTTTGATGCTTGACAGGTGGGGGACTGTCCGTGCTGTGGCTCCGTGCCACACTGGCTGCCCTGGTGGCCGGTGCACTCCAGATTCCAGTGACTACAGGCACCACTGGTCCCGGAGATGTTGTGGCTGAGGTGCTAGGTTGGGACCTGGAGAGTTGGGCCCTAGGAGACTGACAGGGTGGGGGAAGTGAGGGAAGGAGGTCAAGGTTGGACAGGAAAAGTTTCTTTGGAACACTGGGAACGGTAGCTGGAAGGGGTTTGGGAGGGGAGGAAGAGGTTGTGGTTGTAGGAGGTGTTCGTTTGGTGACTTTGCGTGAAGGTGTATGCGCTGGAGGCTGTTGTGAGGTGGATGGCTGTTGGGTGGGTGTGTGCCTGCGTTTGTGCATCTTGGGAGGTGGCGTCACAGACACACTGGGATAGGACACAGGGGACGTGTGAATGGCAGTGGGGTTGGTGACTGCACGTGAGCGGGGTGTGGTGGTGTGTGTGCTGGTGATGGAAGTAGTGGCTGTAGATGTAGTGCATACAGGTGTGAGTGTAGATGAGACTGGGAGGGAGGAGGGAGACGAGGAGGAGGGGGACACAGTGGAGGCAGTGGATGTTGGTGTGTCTGCATGTGTGTAATGCTTGTGTGGGTGCCTGTGGGATGTGTGGTGCTTCCCTTGTGTGTTGACATGTGTGCATGCTGGTCTGAAGGTGTGCTTGGAATAGGCTGAGGTGGAGGGGATTGAGTCTGGGTGGAGGAAGTTGGAGTGGGAGGCTAGAGAAAGGGACAATGGCTGCCATCAGTGCTGAGGCCAGAGTCTGAAAAGCTTGCTGAAGGGCCGCCTGACCAGAATGAATGCCCTCCATGAATGCATTTGTTTGTTGCAACTGCCTTTCTACACCCTGGATGGCATTCAAAATGGTAGACTGCACAACAGTGAGGGACCTGAGGAGGTCAATGGCCTCCTCACTGAGGGCAGCAGGGGTGACTGGGGCAGGGGCTGAGGTGCCTGGGGCGAAGGTGATGCCCACCCTCCTGGGTGAGCGGGCACAGGGCAAAGGCTGAGGGGCTGCTGGGAGGGCGGTGCTGGTGGGGGGGTGGCGGCTGTACCTGTAGACACGGGGGGCACAGATGTTGCTGCCACCACAAGGGAGCTCCCATCAGAGGACGAGTCCGTATCACTGGTGTCAGCTCCTGTGCCCTCGCTCCCCTCGCCCTCCGTCCCACTGGTGAACTCCAAGTCCATTCTCTCGCCCTCCAAGACCATGTGGGATGCAGCTCCCTCCTGCTCCGGTGCCACTGCTCCTCCACTTGATGATGCTAATGCACACAAGAACAGGGAGACCACAAAAATGGGGGGGGACGACAGAAGAAATACATGTTGAGTGCATGCATTACCGCTACCGTTGGCGGACACGACAGACACAAAAGCCCCCTACACTACACCGCGCACTTGGGCTCTTCTGTTCAATCCTTGGGACATGGTCTACAAGGCTATGGCCGACATCTGCACACATGGATGACACAGAAGCCTGACTAGGTGTACTTGGCACTGTACACAGGTGGGGTGGGGTGCCACAGGGTCTGCCAGAATAAGGGGACCTAACTAACACACTCGCCGCTGGCCTCGGGAAACCCACAGCCCACCTTCCCCACCCAGACACCTCCACTGCATGCAAAATCAGCAGAATGAGAGTGTACTTACCACCCTTGTGGCTGCTGTGATGCCCTCAAGCGCCCATCCAACTCCGGGTACGCCACGGCCAGGATCCTGAACATCAGAGGGGTCATGGTGCGACGGGCACCCCTCCCACGATGGGAGGCCATCCACAGCTGGGCCTCCGCCGTCTTCTTGCTCCAGCGGCGAATGTCCTCCCATCTCTTACGGCAGTGGGTGCTCCGTCTGTGGTAGACACCCAGGGTTCGAACGTCCTTGGCGATGGCACGCCAAATATCCTTTTTCTGGTGGGCGTTGACCTACATGAATTGTACAGGGGGAAAAGAAAAGTTATTACCAACTGCACCTTCACAGTCATTGGCCCCCATCCCTACCCTTGCCATGTGGCACATGCACTCACCGTCGTTTCATGCACGCCTCAATCCCCCCCCCATCTTTCATCTACCCCACTCCACACAGGCATAGCCCATACATCATGCTCCAGTGAACTTACCTGTTTGTCTGGAGGACCGTAGAGTAGCGGGTACTGGGGGAGGACCCTATCCATGAGTTTCTCCAACTCCTCCGATGTGAAGGCAGGCCCCCCTTTCCCCAGACACACGAGCCATTGTCTCTTCCAGACCGAGGTCACAGCAGCAATTGCAGTGTAGGTCCTCTCCTGTCGAAGATCAGGTATCGAGTGATTGAACAGATAGAAAAAGGCGGTCACGTCTGCGGCGGTGCATACCGTCACCGCCGGCGTACATCGTCATTGGGTCCTGGGACCCATAGGGTCCAATGTTAACCAATGCAGAATTGCACCGCGGTCTTCGACCGCCTACCGCAACGGTGTCCAACACCAGGTCAGTTACCTCACATCCCATTGTCCCACTTTACAGGTCAGGCAGCCGCCATTTCAGGGGCCCACATGGCTTAATTTTTAACTGCGTCACACATACCTAGGCCTTGCCTCAACACTCATACAGGCCAAATTTCGGATTATAATTCTTATAATTCATATTCTGTGTAAGATGTAGGTACATACCTCTGAGGTGGTTGACTCTGTGCTCGCTGTTGTCCTTCGTAGGCACCGTCTGCTGATACATGTGAGGAGATGGCGGCATCCTCCGGTGTACAGACCGCTGGTGGACCTGTCGACAATGGAGGAAAGACATGTGATCATCACCTACAGGCTTGATCATGCCACAATCCTGGAACTGTGTGCTCAGCTGGAGCCAGAGCCGATGTCAGCTATCCGCCATCCCACAGGAATCCCCCTTCAACTGCAGGTGCTGTCATTACTCCATTTCCTTGCAAGTGGGTCATTTCAAACAACAGTGGCCATAGCATCAGGGATGTCCCAGCCTATGTTTTCCAATGTGTTGTCCAGAGTGTTGTCTGCCCTGCTGAAACACATGCGGAGCTACATCGTTTTCCCTCAGGTGGAGGATTTGCCTACAGTGAAAGGTGACTTCTATGCCCTGGGACATATCCCCAACATCATAGGTGCCATTGATGGGACACATGTGGCTTTGGTACCCCCCCTCAGGAGTGAACAGGTGTACAGAAACCGGAAGAGTTCTCATTCCATGAATGTGCAGATGGTGTGTTTGGCAGACAAGTACATCTCCCATGTTAATGCCAAATTCCCTGGCTCAGTGCATGACGCTTACATCCTGCGGAATAGCAGCATTCCTTATGTGATGGGGCAATTCCAGAGGCACCGTGTGTGGCTATTAGGTGAGCCCCTGGAAACAAGTCAGTGGGATTGGTTGTCTGGGTCTGGGGATATCCCTACAGGTTAGTGTGTCTAACAGTTGTCCCTCGCCATTTGCAGGTGACTCTGGTTACCCCAACCTGTCATGAGTACTGACCCCAGTGAGGAATCCCAGGACAAGGGCAGAGGAATGCTACAATGAGGCCCATGAATGAACTCGGCGGATTATAGAGCGGACCTTCGGCCTCCTGAAGGCCAGGTTCAGGTGCCTCCATATGACAGGTGGATCCCTATTCTACTCACCAAAGAAGGTGTGCCAGATCATCGGGGCCTGCTGTATGCTTCACAACTTAGCTTTGCGACGACAGGTGCCTTTTCTGCAATGGGATGGTCCAGATGGCGGTGTTGTTGCAGCTGTGGAGTCTGTGGACAGTGAAGACGAGGAAGCAGAAGAGGACATCGACAACAGAAACTTGGTGATCCCGCAATATTTCCAATGAGACACAGGTAAGAATACAAACCTGCCTACTACATGTACTTTAACACTACTACCTCTCTACTGTCTGTCATTTTCAGCCAGTGTATGGTCACTGAGTTGTCACTTTCCCTTACGATTTCACAGATGTGGGTCCCACTGTGTGACATCTGCTTTGTTTCCTCATGGACTAGAGCTGTGTGACATAGGTATGTTGACATTACATTTGAAAGAGCATTTTGACACTGTAATTGCTAATACACTACTTCGAAATCACAGACTGACTCCAGAGTGTTTTGTGCTTCAAGGGTGTTTATTTAAGTGCTCAATATTGGAGGGGGTTGTAAAATGGTGAGGGGTGATGGTGGAGGAATGTCCATGGCAGAGTCCAGTCTATTAGTCTCACAGGTGCATTGCCCAAATGGGCATAGGAAGTGGAGCTGGAGCAGTTTGAGGATGGACAGGGTGACAAAGTGGACAGAAAGATGACATTCAAGGTGGTCTCATTTCTTGGAGGGGGTCTTGGCATCATTCTCTGTCTTTGTCCTGGATCTCAGGGACCGTTTGCGGGGTGGTTCTCCCTCTGCAGGGGGTGGGGTGCTGGTGTGGTGGTCCTGTGGCGGGGCGTCCTGTCCACTAGCGCCGGCGGAGGTGGTGGGCAGTTCATTGTCCAGGTAAGTGTCAGGGGCCCCTTGTTGTGCCACAGTGTCCCTCCTGGTGTTGAGGACTTCCTTCAGCACCCCTACGATGGTGCCCAGGGTGGAATTGATGGATCTGAGTTCCTCCCTGAAGCCCAAATACTGTTCCTGGTGCAGGCGCTGGGTCTCCTGAAACTTGGCCAGTACCGTTGCCATCGTCTCCTGGGAGTGGCGGTAGGCTCCCATGATGTTGGAGAGGGCCTCGTGGAGAGTGGGTTCCCTTGGCCTGTCCTCCCTCTGTCACACAGCAGCCCTCCCAGTTCCCCTGTGTTCCTGGGCCTCCGTCCCCTGGACCGTGTGCCCACTACCACTGCCCCCAGGTCCCTGTTGTTGTTGGGGTGGTGGGTTAGCCTGGGTTCCCTGTAGTGGTGGACACACTGCTGATTGACATGTCCTGGGGACAGAAGTATGGGCCCGCTGGGTGGGTGCTGTGCTGGTGTTTCCAGAGGGGGGAAGCTCTGTGGTGGCCTGTGACTGTGTCAGGGGAACCGACTGTCCTGAGGTCCCCGATGGGCTGGGCTGGTCATCTAGATCCAGTTGGACAGAGCTGCTGTCATCACTGTGGGCCTCTTCTGTTGGTGGTGTGGACATGTGTGGACCCTCCTGTCGGGTGACGTTGGGTAGGGGTCTTGCAGGGGTATAAAAGGATGTTTATTACATCTGTGCGTGCCATGGTGTGCAAAGGGTGGGTGACCTGTACCCCCAGTGCTTGCATTCCTGTGTGGGACCTTGTGTGATGGTGGTTTAGGGGGGTGTATGGGTATGTGCAGTGGCCATGCTTTGGTGATGGGTGTCCATGCTTTGTTGTTGCATGCAGGGCTTGGTGTTAGGATGTGTGGTTTGTGATGTTGGGACATTTGTGAGGAGTTGGAGTGATGGGGTGAGGGTGAGGGTGGGAGTATGTGATAGCATGCAAGTAGGGTGGGGGATGTAATTGTTAAGACTTGACTTACCAGAGTCCATTCCTCCATCTACTCCTGCGAGGCCCTCAGGGTGCAGAATTGCGAAGACTTGCTCCTCCCATGTTGTGAGTCGTGGGGGAGGAGGTGGGGGTCCGCCGCCAGTCTGCTGAACCGCAAGGTGGTGTCTTGAGACCAAGGAACGCACCTTCCCCCGGAGGTCGTTCCACCTCTTCCTGATGTCATCCCTATTTCTTGGGTGCTGTCCCACTGCGTTGACCCTGTCCACTATTCTTCGCCATAGCTCCATCTTCCTAGCTATGGACTTGTGCTGCACCTGTGATCCAAACAGCTGTGGCTCTACCCGGACGTTTTCCTCCACCATGACCCTGAGCTCCTCCTCAGAGAACCTGGGGTGTCTTTGCTGTGCCATGGGATGGTGTGGGTGATGTGTGGGGTGGTGTGTGTAGTGATAAGTGGGGTGATGTTTAGTGGTGTGTTGTGTGAGGTGCATAGAAGTTATGTGGGTGATGGTATTGTGTGCCTGTGGATGCTTGGTAGTTGTTTGTGGTGTCTCTCTCTGGCCTTCTCTCTTTAATTTTGTCGTAGGGGTTTGTGGGTGATGTGGGTGTGTGTTTTATATTGTAATGAGTGTGTGGGAGAGGTGTGTGTACGTATATCATGTATGTGTATTTTGAATTGTCCAATGTGGCTGTGTTTTGTATATGTGTGTGTATTTTGAGCGCTGCGGTGTGTACCGCCAATGGAATACCGCGGTTGAAAGACCGCCGCGTGGATTTGTGTGTCGTGATAGTGTGGGTGTATTTCTATTGGCGTGATGGTGGAGGATTTGTTTTCGCCAGTTTATCACTGACCTTTGGTGTGGCGGACTTGTGTGGGTGTCTGAATTTTGGCAGATTCCGAGCTGTGGGTCATAATAGCTGTGGCGGATATCCGCGGCCGCGTCGGTGTGTTGGCGGTCTTCTGCACGGCGGTAAGCAGTTTTTACTGCGAATGTTGTAATGAGGGCCTTAGTCATTTTTTTCAAGATTTTCGTCAGCGGGACGAAGTCACCAATCCGATCTGACCTCCCTCGATCCCTCTTCGGATGAGCATCACAGGAGATTTTGGAATAAGATGATTTTTCGGGATGAAAACCTTCATCCAGGCCAAAACTGAATCTTGATCCCACATCCCTGGAGCCCTCCTCAGATACGCTGCACAGGAAGTCCCGGTCAACTTTTTACCTTTAGATGTAATCACTTTTTTGGAGCTTTTTCTCTCTGATGTCAGATGGTCCTCCACAGCAAGCTAATTTCGAGTCAACATCGTCGGATCGCCTTTGCCGGAGCCCCTCATGAAATCCTGGAAGTCTGAGGCTTTGTAGCTTTTTACCAGATCTTTTCACTGGGACGAACCTGCAAGCCAGGCCGGGTAGCGGTCGACGTAAGCCGGCTTGAGTCTTGACGGCAGGTCAGTCCTTTTAGCAGTTGCTCCTTGAGGGTTAGGACTCCAACTCCCAGAATGCACCTGGCACAAACTCCAAAATTACCACTGGACAGTGGTCCGCTGTTCAGTTTCTTCAGGATTTGATGCAGGGGACTCTGGGTATCTATTTGTCACCTATAGCAAGCAGGGAGTCCCTTCTTGAACCAGTTGAAGTCCTTTTAGGGGTGAAGCCCAAGTATGCAGCTGGTGCAGTCCTTCAGAGTTCAGTGTCCAGGTGCAGGTCCAGGGTCAAGGAGGAGGGCAGTCCTTCTTCTGATGCTCTTCCTTGTAGGGATGTGAGGTGTGGGTGCAGCTCTGCCATATTTATCCTGGCTCTGGCAGTGAAAAGCGAGAGGGGCGATTGTCCAATCACAGGCAGGCCACTTCCCCCTTAGATAACCACTTCCTTGGAACCGTGGCAAGAATCAATCCCAGGGAGCAACATTCTTCAAAAATCCAACATGGCTGAAACTAATTTTTAGAGGTTAGGTCTGACTGAGCCCAACAACTGGTGTGGCTAAAAATCCTAAACACACCCCTCTCCTGCCCTCTCCTAATCTAATCAAGAGGGCACCTAATTGTCTGGGGTTGAAAGAAATGGGGGATGTCCTGAGCTTCTCCAAATGTCCTTTCCTGCTTTTGAAGACCAGTTTGGCTCCTCTCCCCCATTCTTGTTTCACCATCTGCTGAAGGGCACTACAGAGCTAAAGTTGGCAACTTTCAGGTAGAGGTTTAAAACTCTTTACCTGAACTAGTTATAATAAATCCAACAATGGCAAGTTGTGGGATTTATTATAGCAAGCAATTTAATACCAAACTCAAGATATCTGGCTCTTATGGGAACTTTGTTAATTAAAATAAAGTCTTCCCATTTTAGCCTATGGATGCCATTCACTACAGTGAGAGAAAAATTAATTTGGCTCTTTTACTTCAACAGGGCTTATAAAACAATATTTATATGGCCCCTGCTTATAGTTACATGGCACCCAACTCTAGGGGCACTTATGGTACACCTTAGGGGTGACTTATATGTAAAAATAAGGTAGTTTAAAACTTTGGAAGTACTTTTAATTCCAAAGCCGAATTTGCATATAAGTTTAGTTTAAAAGTAGACAGTGAGGCAGGCCTACCTTTAAAATGACACTGGGTACCTCAGAAGTGCACCTATGGGGCACTACCTATGCTGGGGTCCCTAAACCTACATGCCCTACCATATAATAGGGACTTCTAGGTAGGTTGATACTGCCAATTAAAATTAGCTTAATTTGCATATCCACTTTCCACATAGCACTGGCCCTGGGACTGGTAACCAGTATCCCGGGCACAGCCAAGAGTCAGTAACCACCAGTATCGATCCACAAAAAGTTTGGGGGTGACCACGGCAAAAAGGAGGACTTTCCTACAGTTACTTTAACCTTTTTTAATGTAACGTAAGATATTATTACTATACCAAACAAACACGTCAATTTAAACTTTGTTTTCTCTTTGAATTTCTAGGGCCTCATTAATGTAAAGTAAGATCTTATTTACCATACTCAGCCTTCAAGCGAGCAGACAAAGACCCACTGCTCACAGTCTTTGGTAGAGCACAAATGGAGTTGGGCTGTTAGGGTTTGGCCTGAGGACAGGTCTGGGCCCATCCCCTGAGAGCAGCCAACCTGCAACAGAGACACTCACTTCACATCATTATGTTTGGAATTAATTTTCCCAGCTCTTGGGACTGGCACAGGACTTCCATGGGTCTCCTTCTGGATGCCCCTTAAAATGTATTTTTGAATTTTGTTACCTCTGGAACCCCCACCTCACAGAGGCTAGGGGTGAGGGTATCCCTACAAAGCCTCCTTTTCTCATTTTTCAAAAACATTTTCAGGGCATGGGACTAAGTCCCTGAGTCCTGTAATGGCTGCTGTGACATTTATTTTCATGTTGCAGCCAGCCAATCAGAGCGTTCACTCTGAAAAAAGTCCCCTAAGCCGATCAGAAGGATTGAGCTTTAAAATTAAGGCTCCCTGTTTTTCATTTTTGCTGATTTTTACAGATAAATACAGACAGAAAACAAAGTGTTTCATGTCTGTATTTATTTCAAAAATGGAAAAATAAGAAAAATCTGTTTCTTTTGAGTGACTTTCCATACTGTTTTCATCAGTTCCAAGCCAACCGCTGGGCAGATAGTTGATATGGAGAGCTAAAAACATGATGAGATTTCCTTACATTGCAACATATGTCAACTTGCATATGTAGTAAAATTTGAGTATTTACCTGCAGGTGGATTGTTATGTTAAATTTGACTGCTTCATTTGCACAACAGGCGTCAAGGTATAAGCGCGGGGTTATTAATTAAATAAATGTGTAAATATACCATTTTACACCTTCATTTATTCACAGAACAAAAACGAAATATGGATAAATACTGATAAGATAGCCAAAAAATAAATATGGATAAATACAGACAGAAATGTTAAAAAAATAAATACCATAAAACCAGAAGCCCTATTTATAATTTTAGCCCAATGGTCTAGAGATATATACATTTTTAACTTTAATTTCTCAATTGCTACTGAACCAAAATCACAAAAATGTTTTCTGAGTAAACACCTAGTTTTCTGCCAAATTTGGAGCAATTCCATTCTGCTGTTTTGGTTGTGACGCTGACTAAAATTCTCTATGGAACTGCATGGGAAAAATGTGTTTTTGGGCCTTTCTTTTTCTTGGCCCCCACTTTATAGATTGGACTGAAACTTTCCAGAAAGGAGCTGAGGTGGATGACCCTTTTTTTCGGAAAAATTCATGAAGATTCGTCAAACTGCACCAATGTTATCAGCAAAGCAAAAAATGTTCTTCCTATGGTAAGCCAGAATGAAATATAAATACACAGTGGTGATCATCACTTTGTATTATGTATATATATCTTATATATATATATATATATATATAGATTACCTAGTGGCAGTTGCCACTAGGTAGTTATAGTCAGGACCTAGTCACAACCTATAAAAAGTGTTTTTTAGTCGCCTATATCTTTGGTGGTGGTTGACAAATCTTCAAAAACTTTGCCCAAAGAATTGCCAGTCACGTCAGCTGTTGTCTGGAAAGTTTTGGGGTGATTCGCCTGGGAGGACTGAGAAAATGGGGAGGAGGTGTCCCAGGTACTTTTTCCTCATTTATTTTTTTATAGGAAAAATAGAACAGTGATAGCGCTGAAAACTACTGGCCGGAATTACACCAAATTTGTCAGAAGATAGGCCCTGGTCCAGAAAGCGACCTTTTTATGTTCTGGTATAAATTAGTTCAGTAGGTTTTTTTTTAAATTAAGGGGAAGGCACATTTGTATGTATAGGAACTTGAAGGATTTGCGAACCCTCCTGATCTTGTGGTGAGACCTGATTGGCTGTCAACACTTCAACCAAGAAGTGTTAGCAGCCATCTTGGGACTCAGCAGCCGAGGTCCAGAAAAGAAATGTAAAAAAAAAGAAAAGGGGGCAGAGTACAGACACCCTGAACCCTTAGCTCTGGTCAAAGGGACCCCCCTGGGCTAAAGAGCATTTTTAAAAAAATTTGCCATGATTTGTGGCGGATCCAGCAAACATTTCTAAACAAACAATGTGCAAGCTCCCGCACTTCGTGTTTTTGAAGCCCATGCGTGGGCATTCTTCAAATTGAGTGCTGCCCCAGCCCCAAGAACCATCCCCCCCCATGGCCAGCTCCTGCTATGTCCCAGAGGGCCATCCCTTACTACCCCCTACCCTTACCCATTCCTGAACTCTAAAAACCCTTACCATCATGACCCTTACCTATCCCTAAAACATAAACCCCCTTCCAACCACATACTCTTACCCATCACCGAAACCTAAAATCTCTTACTACTCCCTAATCTTACCTATCCCTGGACCTAAAAAGCTTTGCAACCCTTTACCATTACCCATCTCTAAATCCTAAAAACCTCTTACTGCCCCTACCCTCATCTATGCTTGAACCCTAAAAATCCTTACAATCCCATACCTTTACCCATCTCTAAACCCTTAAAAACTGTACACCTTTTACTTCCCCTTAATTCCATTAGTTAATGTAAGTAAAAAAAAACACTTTCCACCGTAGTAAATTACCACATTGGAAAGTGAGAGAAAATGGCATGCAAGGCACCTACATGAGTGGTAATGCCTACTTTGTAAATGTAACATGTAGTATTGCCCTTATTGTGTGCATTACATACCCACAGAACTAAATAATGTGCCAGCCCTGTTCCTGCACACATCTGTACTAATGCACCTCTGAGTCAGAAAACTAGCTTAGTTTTAAACTAAAGAAAAGTGTTACTTAAATCTGACTGTCTGGAATACAAATATAGTACCACTGAAACTCTGCGGCGGAGAATGGATGGGGCAGCATTTGGATGAGTACCCACTTCTTTTTACCTTGTCACTTTGAGGATCTGAAAGTGTGCAACGTCCCTTTTGTCACACATTTCAGGCACTTGTAGTGACAGGAAAGACCCAAATTGCACATGTGTGGGGTTGTGGGGTTTTTTAGTCTGCCTATCAGGCATGCATCATTTGCGTAGTTTAGAGTAACGATGCAGAGCATTCTGTTGGCATGATTGGACCAAGCATTGTGATGTGCACTGCTGTGGTGCACTGATCGACAGCACTCAGTATGCACTGTGTTGATTACATTGTTAGAATGATGCAGGCCTGGAATATGGTGTGGGAACTGGAACCGAAAGCCAATATGGCCATAGGATGGAGAGATGACGTTGCTTGACACCTGGGATGCGTTGCAACAGATCATCAGAAGATGTGCATTAAAAATATTGTAAATGCTGCTATTGAATGTGTTAAGCACATTCAGGTGTCATGTTTACTTGGGCATATTGATAGTAGTTCATTACATATTATTATGGGTATCCAAGGCATAATGTTGCTGGCGAAACACTGAATCTTGAATTATGGTGCTAATTTCCGAAGTACTGCAGCCATACATGACATCACAGTGACCATCCTTGAAAACACAGTGTCACAGCATGATTGTAGTAAATCTTGATGATTGAACAGGATGCTTTAAGTTAAAGGAAGAAAGCATGCTACATTTGGGTCTTCTTTCATGGGGAGCCAATTAATTGCATATTTCAATCAGATATAATATGCTTATCTTACTCTGACAAAGTAAACCTTGGTTACCTCAGGAATTTTCACATTACTGAATGCATGGGAGAACAGGGGGTGTAGCTTCAGAGGGTTGTTTGGGACGTGACACCTCCCAAATAAATGAATCCTTGGCTTGGCAGTTGAGTCTGGTGCTCCTGAGTTGGGTCTGCTATGTGTGTATTGATTTTTCTCATTGTTCTGATTTTTCTTAGAGGTTTTAACTTGTTCTTTTATTGGATCTGGACCTTAAATATATATAGTACCAGTTTACCATAAAAGTAGTAATTCTATACGCATATAAGTATTCCTTGAATAGATGCAAATGTACTACTTTTTGAGATTCACAAACATGGGCAGTAGTAGGATTGGAAATCTGTGCCACTCTCAGATTTCCAGGCATTCTACTGGCAGTCAGCACCACTGCATGTGCGGGACTGAGACAATCCCACGCTGTCTGGTAGCTGACGGCCTAACCCTTTCAGCGAGCTAGCAGCTCCTCACCCAAACCTAGAAGTAAAGGTGATTTGTGGTAGTATGATGCATGGCTCTCTGACTCCTCAGCGAAGTCATGGTTGGCATATCCTGCTCCTTTATCTCATTAGCACAGGTCTCACACACACATATGCAGACAAAGAGAGGTAGGGCAGTTTTAAATGCATTTATTTAAAAGATTGCAAGCTATGCTAAAATATATGAGATGCGATTATTAGGAAGCTGAACCATAACACAGTTAGAATTGTTACCATGAGTGAAAAGCAAATAAACAATCCCAGCATATTGGAATAAATATGTGCCTAAGAATTCCTTCCTACACTTTCCAGCATGTATAGGAAAGCATAGCAGTGATAGCCTTTGTCTGCCAATACTTAGTCCAAGGAAGGAACACCCATCCCCTTATCTAAGAACAGGGGTCTTCCTGCTGCTTCCTCGGTTGACTGTAGAGACATGGCTGAGATCATCAATGCAGCAATGAAATGGCATACCACGTAGGATGGATCATCTGGCTGGAATGACCTCTCTAACCTTCATTGGCCTGTATGATGTTTTATTACAAGACCTATTGTGTTATGAGAAACAGGCCTGATGTGATCATGTGTCCAAGTGTTGAGGCTGGCTGCGCACTCTTGTGGTGGCAATGCTAGATAGATTATCATGAACAGCCTTGAGCAGCCTTGGGCAGAGACACATGGTGAAATGTTGTGCAAGGAAAGCAATAACAAAAGTTTCGCAGAATAGCAGTTGATTAGAAAAATAAAACACTAAAAAGCCAGTTATGCTAAAATGAATTGAAACAAATAGATTCAATGAAGCATATAACTAGGTAAAAGGGCACAGGCCTAAGCTAAAATATGTGTGCCCATCAAGGCTCTAAAATGAACCTATGACAGGATAGCATTCCAAATCATCATTTTCCACCCACTGTGCCATTCTAGGCAGAATGCCTGATTTAGAGTTTGGTGGGTGGAGTAAATGCAGTCAGGGTAGTGGAGTACTTTACATCAACCACCCTGCCTTCACACTGCCTGCAAAATTTAGAGATGTATGCTGGTTGTCCGGACCTCTCTATGTAATCACAGAAACTTCTGTCATTGTAGTTCCAGCCAGTGTAGGAGAAATTTGACAGACGACTGGCCATCAAAATGTTCCCAATTTTATTATTTTTCTAATTCAAACTCTTAAAGGAGGAGTTTGTTTTTGAAAAATAAGAAAATAATGATCTCAACATGTGGGAGTTATCACAATTGGTATGTAGGTCATTTTTCTTTTTGTTTTACTTTTTCTCACCTCTAGAATATACCTAGCTGTAAAGGATAGGACAGTTAAAAGAAAATCCAGCTGTCCACTCCAGAAAGGGAAAACAGTTAGATGGAGCACCTCTTATGGCAATCTTTCCATTGGGCTGTTGGGGGACATTTTCCACCAATAGAGTAAATTATACTATATCAGAGTAAAACTTGTGGTCCCCATGACTCAAAATCAGGTGGGCTGACCTTGAGCTTGGCGATCAAGGTTCTCCATCACGTTGCAACAGAGTACCCTGTCCACCAAATTCTAAATCAGCCCACCTAATGCAAATCAGTACTGTTCCTGCTCCTCATGGGAACAGTCCATCCGGAACATTGCCCATCTCACCTGTTTACCCCAGTGTTGTTTTAGTTGGGAAATTTGCAATTCACACCTGCTGAATCTGACTGTCTAAGCTAGGCACCCGTGGAATCGATATCTTGATGTGAGCTGCTATTGAGGTTCTTCACTGTTCCACAGGGAAATCTTCAGAATTAAACAGATTTCATTGTAGCTTTGCTCATCATTTGCTAGTTTTGTTAAAGAGATCTTGTATTATGCTCTTTCAACAAAACGTCTGCTAAGGTTAGTGATACAATAACTGAGGAAGCAGAACAGAATTATAAATTGATTAAACAGACAGGTTTTCTGCTTCTTTTGGAAATTAAAGTGGGAGATAGTAGTTCTAATGTCTATAGAATTTCCCAGAATGAGCCAGGAAGAGAAGGATCTGCTACCTGATTTACATTAAAAAATGTATGGAAATTGCAAAAGGGAAAGGTTGGCATATCATAGCTGCCTAATTGAGACAAATCAATTTAACATTGGTTCATATCCACCCACAGAGAACATGTACATGATGTGTGCAGCACAGAAGGAAGAAGATGACACAATTGACCAATGGTTGATGTCTGGGTATAGGGTGCTAATAAAGTGTTCTATTGCCCCATGCACTGGTTGTTAAATACTCAACACTTTCATTTCTTTCAAGTATGAAACTACCTCTCAATAGTGTGCCTGCTCCACACGTTCTTAAGAGTTCTCATAATGCATGCTTTTGTGCAGCTTTAGGGTTTCTATGTTATGTGCCAATAAGGATGTTCATGAGCCTTCCAAAGAGCTACAGCCCTCTTAAAAGTTGAATGAGGTAGTGAAAGCCATTCTTTAGTAGCAGAAAAGAGCTTGACAGTGCACATATGTGCAGAATGTTGTTTTCACCTTTCATTTCTCAATTTCTTTCTTGAAAGTTTTCTTACAGACCCTTTTTCCCAGGCACCTGCTCTGTGACACAAAGATTCTAATGTGTTCTCTCTTTGGAACCAACACAAAAGACTAGTTCAGCTCCTCAGAAATCATAGACTAAATACTGTGTTCTCCTTGGAAGTTCCTTCTTAGCTTTGAGACACTACCTAATCATGTTTCTCTCTAGGGCTCAGCAGTTCTCACCATGCCAACTATATATTCAGCCAACTGGTATTAGTGATGCAGCCAGGGAGATCTGTGGCAATTTAGGTCCAACACTCTTCTGCTAGTTGCAATAATCTTTCAGACCTCAGCCCTTCTGGGTTCCATGGAAGCCACATTCTCCCATCAGCCGAACATATGGGTCCTCAAGATCGTAGACTCTAAATGTACCTTGCTTATTAGTGGTCGTGACCACTTCTACACCAGTCATTTAAGCAAGTGTTCACCTAAGACAGGTGCAACATCCCTCTACACTTCCAAAGCCTGACCTCTGTGAGAAATTAGGTCCTAGTTGTGAGAGTTATGCACCCTAAGTGTGGACTACAATCCTAGTCAGCTACACTCCCTAAAATAGACTATGCTAACCCTTTGGTAGCTTGGCACAGAGCAGTCAGGCTTAACATAAGAGGCAATGTGTAGAGTATTTGCGCAACATGTAATTACAGTAACACAGTAGCACAAAAAGACTCACAACCATATTAGAAAACTAGAGAATATTTCTGTGAGTGACACAAGACCAAAATGACAAAAATCCAATCAGGAGAAGTCAAAATATGATTTTTTTAAAGATTAAATCCAAAATTACTTGAGGTTCCAAGGGACCAGTGCAAATCCCAAATCCCAGCCGACCATGATGGAGGGTAGGCCGGCTACAGAACCCATACAGGTATGGCTGAAACAGTATCTTCGATGAAGTCTTTGTTGATGTCAAAAGTCCACTGCGTTGCTGTCAAGCTGCACAAAGGGGGTTCCCCATCATCATCGAACTCCATTGAAGTGATTACAAATGTGTTGATGTTGAGTTGCCCGAGTGTTGTCGTCGAGCCTAGTAGATCGTGAATCTGATGTCCATCAGCATCGAACTACACTTGGCATCGAGGCGATGTCATCGAGCAGCCACTACGAAGGGGAGGTGCACCGGCTCTGATCAGTGCAAACCCATGATGAATCAACATGGAGAGAGAAAGGGCTGCAGAAATCCACTTCTGAGGCCCAGGACTGGAGAGGGGCACCTCAGGCAAGGGTAGGACTCACAGAAGGCAGAGTCCAGCGGTACCGGGAAAGTTGCAGGCAATCGTTGAAGTCCCTTAGACTGCAGGAGAACAGGGGGCAAGCCATCAAGCCCTTGAAGAATCTTTGGTTCAAGTTGTAGAGAACAAGCCCAGTGCTTCTTACTGCTGGCAAGAAGCAGCAGGCATCAGGCTAGCATAGCAAAGCAAGTAGCAACGTGGCAGTCCCTCCTCCAGCACAGCAAGCAGTAGGCCAACACAGCAATGCAGTTGCAGAGTGGCAGACCCTCCTGTCGGCAAAGCAGTCCTTCTTCCTGGCAGTGTCCTTGGTTCCCCTAGAGTTTGTATTTGGTGCTGTTCCTGGTCCAGTACTTATACCCAAATGTGCCTTTGAAGTGGGGAGACTTTAACAAGGCCTTTGAAATTCACAAGGACCCTGCCCTTCCTTTCATGGCTCCAGACACTCTACAGAGGGGTATGCAGCCCTTTGTGTGAGGACAGGAACAGCCCTATTCAGGTGTATGTGTCTGCTCTTCCCACCCATCTAGCACAGGAAGACCTATCAGCCTGGTGATGGGCCTTCAGGATGCAAAGTCACACCCAAGCTCCCTTTGTGTGTGACTCTCTAGAGAGAATGCACAAAGCCCAGCTGTCATCCACCCAGATGTATATTGACGACAGACAGAGGCACAGAATAGTTAAAGTAAGAAAATGGCAACTTTCTAAAGGTGGCATTTTCAGACTTACAATTTAAGGTCCGACTTCATCATAAGTTGTGATTTTAAATTGTGAGACCAGAGACAAAAAAAAACTCCATATTTCCTCCTTTTCCTAATTGAAAGTTACAATTAAAGGATGCTTCAAGGTAACCTCAGTGTTAGCCTATGGGGGAGATAAGACTTGTAGTAGTGAAAACGTATTTAGCAGTTTTTCACCACTTTGACATTTTAAACTTAAAAGTATATGTCCAACCTTTTAAACACACTGCACCTTGCCCTTGGGGCTAACCAGGGCCTATCTTAAGAGTGACTTATATGTAGTATAAAGTAAGGTTTGGAACTGGCAAGTGGGTACACTACCCAGGTCGAAATGGCAGTTTAGAACCGAACACACAGGCTCTGCAGTGGCAGGCCTGAGATATGTTTTAAAGGCTACTGCATTGGTTGGCACAATCAGTGCTGCAGGCCCAGTAGTAGTATTTCATCTACAGATCTTGGGAACATATACTGCACTTTACTAGGGACTTACAAGTATGCTATTTGGGGAGAGGCCAATGTTACCATGTTTAGGATACAGAGTACCTGCATGTTAGCACTGGTCAACCATGGTAAAGTGCCCAGAATCCTAAAGCCAGCAAAATTGAAGTTAGAAAAACAGGTCAGGAGGCAAAAAGGCAGGGGAGGCCATGCCAAGGATCCCAAGTCTAACAACCTCCTTTTGTAAGTGTTAAAATTCAGGTCTTATGAAGCCAAGCATATTCCTCTCTAAGGTTCCTCTTTCCTTGGCACAGTAATACATAGCTCTGTTTATTTTTTTTAAGAAAACTCCAGTACTCCTCAGTGTTTCCCTCCAAAGCGACAGCTCAGGAAACAAGATGTCAATAAGATTCATCCATCCAACCATCCCTTCACCCTAGTAAATTTTAGCAGCAGACCCATAGGTGCATTTCTTTTATGGCTTGGGCCTCTAAACTATCCCTTTGGAATGCTTGAGTCCCTGTTGCTTCAAGGCAAAAAATGTTTCATTGCCTACAGAAAAAGTGCCAATTTCTGATATTGAGGCACTTTGTATTTTGGCTATCAAAGTGTGAAAATAATAATGAAGTACCTTTCTGGGCTGAAAACTGCTGATTTGTTTGTTACTAGTGAAGGTTATTCTCCCATTCTCAAAATTCCCATTCAACACCTGCCTTTGTTCCTTGTGTTAAATCTTGCCACATGAACAATACTAGAAACTCAATTGCAGTAGAGTATACATTTCAGTCTTGCCTCAACCAATTAATTCACAGGGACACCTGGTCAGCTGACTCTGTAATTCACAGCCTAATATTTTTTCTTTTGCCAGCAAACTCTTTGAGACTCCGAACTTGAAGTATGACAAGATTTTTTTGACAAATGTGTTAGCAGAGAGTTGTAGTACTTGAAAAGGAAATACAGAAGTCATGATGGGAATGTGTTGGGGACTATGCTTATTACATGTTGTGCCATCTCTCTAGTGTAGTAAAATGCATGATTACAGGATTGTTGAATGAACGCTGCCTACAATGGGATGCTACAGGTTTGTATCATGTGTAGGTGCAGCAATAAGAGTGCTTCATTGACCCCTGCTGGCCTTTCAGGGTTAATGTGTAGTATCAGACTTGTCTGAGCTATAAAATAAGGGCCCAAATCTCATCACAGAAAAGAAGACGAGAGGGATGAAAAGTATTGGAAGGCATCCTAATAGTATGTGAGAGACAAGGAGCATATCAGGTGTCTTCTGATTGGTTGGAGGCATCGGACATACGTTTCAAATATCAGTTTATCTGAAAGAGCCAGAAGAGAGTGAGTTGTGCACCCTATGAACTCATACAACAGCAGGGAACAATAGTTGGGCACACGTAAAGTGACCCTGAATCCTTGCAGGCATTGTTTTGGGGTTGTTTGGGCTTGTCTGGGCTTGTTTGGGCTTGTTTGGGCTTTTTGGCTTCTCCTCTCCCAGAAGGTTCGCGCGGCTGCTTCCCCGCGGCCCGCCCCCCTCCCTCCTCCTCTGAGCCCTTCCCGCTCCTGACTCCTGCTGCCCCCACCCCCTGCACTCCCATTGGAGGTTTCCCTCCCTCCTCCCAGCTACCACTCCCTCCCACCTCCCCTCTTATGCCAGCCGCAGCACGAGGTTAGAAGCGACCTCTGACCCTGCATCCTTGCAGACAGGTCGCTTCCTCCTCACTACTGCTCCGGTAAGTGCTGACATTGTTTTGGGCTTGCTTGGGCTTGTCTGGGCTTGTTTGGGATTCTTGGCTTCTCCTCTCCCGGAAGGTTTGCGCCACTGCTTCCCCGCGGCCCCGCCCCAACTCCCTCCTCCTCAGAGCTCTTCCCGCTCCTGACTCCTGCTGCCCCCACCCCAGCGCACTCCCATTGGAGGTTTCCCTCCCTCCTCCCAGCTGCCACTCCCTCCCACATCCCCTCTTCTGCCGGTCGCAGCAAGGACGTGCCGCTGGCGCGCCAAAGGCAGGCCCATCTGCACCCATCCGCGCCAACACCTCGCCCAGCGCCAGACCCCTTGGCCAACACGCCTCCCGCCCACCGAACACCTTTACACTGCCAACGAACTCCACGCCCTTAATCCAGAATGCTCCTCCATCTGCTTCCAGTCCACACCGGCGCACACCAAAGGACCCTTCTCCTGCAAAGCCTGCAATTTCACCTGCAACCTAACCTCCAAACTCCAAATCAAAACAGACAACCGCCTAAGATGCATCCTACTTAACACCCGCTCTGTCCACAAACATGCAATTGAACTCTGGGACCTCCTGACCACATACTCGCCCGACGTCGCATTCCTCACCGAAACCTGGATGAATTCGGCCTCGGAACCAGACGTAGCCATAGCCATACCAGAAAACTACAAGATCACCAGAAGAGACCGAATCAACAGACCAGGAGGAGGAATCGCCATAGTCCACAAAAACACCGTAAGTGTCTCCACCAACTCCCACGACACCATCAACTCCGCCGATCACCTCCACTGCAAAATGCACATCAACGCCAACAACACACTCAGAGGAACACTGGTCTACAGACCCCCTGGACCCAGACCGCAGTTCTGCGACAACATTGCCGACGCCATCAGCTCCCAAGCCCTCGCCTGAACAGGCTACATCCTCCTCGGTGACCTAAACTTCCACCTAGAAAATAACAACGATATCAACACCACCAACCTAATCGACAACCTCGCCAACTTCGGCCTCAAGCAACTCGTCACTTCACCCACCCACTCCGCAGGCCACACACTCGACCCCATCTTCTCAGCCAGCAACCACGTCTCTTTCAGCCACACCACCGAACTCAGCTGGACAGACCACCGCTGCATCCACTTCTCCTACCAGAAACCAGTCACTCACCACCACCGCACACAACCCCCGACGCAACTGGAGCAAAATATCAACGGATCAACTGATCTCCACTCTCGCCCGGGCCCCACTCCCTGGGACCCCGGACCCCAACGCAGCCACCACCAACCTGCATCGCTGGATAGAAGATTGCGCCAACATCCTCACACCGCTCAAAAAACCCCAAATACCTCCCACAGAATCAAGGCCAGCTGGTTCACCCCAGAACTACAGGAATCCAAATGGCTATGTCGCAGAATGGAAAAAACCTGGCACCTTGACCCTACCAACTCCAACCACATTGCTTTCAAGGATGCCCTACGCAAACACCACCAACTGATCCGCACCACCAAAAGGACCCACTTCAAAAACTGGATCGACACCAACGCTCACAACAGTAAAGAGCTCTTCGGCATCATCAATGAGCTCTCCACCCTCAGGACCTGCTCCAACGAACCCCCACCATCACAGGGGTTCTGCAACTCACTGGCAAACCACTTCCGTCGAAAGATAGAAGAAATACACAATACCTTCAATCCCCAGACCCACCAGCTGACTACAAACACCCAAGAACCCAACGCTCCAAGCAACACCCACCTCCTCCACACCTGGACCCCGTCAACATAGAGGACACCGCCACCACCATGGCCTCCATCCACTCCGGATCACCATCGGACCCCTGCCCACACCATATCTTCAATAAGGCAAATATCATCATCGCCCCCCACCTCTGCAACCATCAACAGCTCCTTCGAGTCAGCCACCTTCCCAGAAAGATGGAAGCATGCAGAAATCAACGCCCTGCTGAAGAAACCAAAGGCAGACCCAGACGACCCCAAGAACTACTGGCCGATCTCCCTCCTCCCCTTCCCAACCAAGGTCATCAAAAAAATCATAAACAGCCAACTATCCCGGTTCCTGGAAGACAGGAAGGTACTCAACACCTACCAATCCGGATTCCGCAGAAACCACAGCACCGTGACTGCACTCATTGCTGCCACAGATGACATTAGGACCATGCTTGACGAAGGAGAAACAGCAGCACTCATCCTCCTGGACCTCTCCGCAGCTTTCGATACGGTATGTCATCACACTCTCCGCACACGCCTCCACAACGTTGGAATCCGCGACAAGGCACTCAACTGGATCTCGTCATTTCTCTCAGGCAGAACCCAGAGAGTCCGCCTCCCACCGTTCCTGTCAGAAGCCTCCAGAATCATCTGTGGCGTTCCCCAAGGATCTTCGCTCAGCCCCACGCTCTTCAACGTTTACATGGCCCCCCTGGCCAACATCGCACAAACCCACCACATCAACATAGTTTTCTACGCAGACGACACTCAGCTTATCCTCTCCCTCACGAAAGACCCTACAAATGCAAAGAACAACCTCCACAACGGACTTCACGCCATCGCCAGCTGAATGGAATCAACCACCTCAAGTTAAACACAGACAAGACAGAAATCCTCATCTTTGGCACCAAGCCCTCAACTTGGAATGACTCCTGGTTGCCCACCTCCCTAGGAACCGCACCCTCACCCACCACCCACGCACGCAACCTAGGCTTCATCTTGGACTCCACACTCAGCATGACTCAGCAGGTCAATGCCATCTCCTCTTCCTGCTACAACACTCTCCGCATGCTCCGCAAAATCTTCAAGTGGATTCCCGTCGAAACCAGGAAAAGTGTCACCCACGCCCTGGTCAGCAGCTGATTGGACTACGGTAACACCCTATATGCAGGAATAACAACCAAACTCCTAACAAAGCTGCAAAGAATCCAGAACACATCCGCCCGCCTCATTCTGGACATCCCATGCCACGACCACATTTCCCCCCACCTCAGAGACCTTCACTGGCTACTAATATCAAAGAGGATCACCTTCAAACTCCTTATCCACGCAGACAAGGCCCTCCACGATACAGGCCCAGCCTACCTCAACGACAGACTCACCTTCCACACCCCGCAATCTTCGCTCCACCAGCCTCGCCCTCACCTCCATCCCCTGCATCCGCTGCACCACCACCGGAGGAAGATCCTTCTCTCACCTAGCCGCCAAGACCTGGAACTCCCTACCGCTCCACCTTTGCCAGACCCAAGACCTCTTGACATTCAGGAAACGCCTCAAGACATGGCTCTACGACCAGTAGCTCCCCCCCCCCACAGCGCCTTGAGACCCTGACGAGTTATTAGTGCGCTCTATAAATCCTTGATTGATTGATTCAAGTATAGTAGAAGTTATTGATCAGTTAATTAAAACGTATACAATTAAAAGGTGTTCAAACAATGCTGACAGCTCGAAACCACAAATCAACTTGTCAATTCTTAAAATATTATAATGCAATGCATCAGATGTAATTTAACAGCAAAACTAGTTTTTGTCCATGGACAGATAGGCAACAGATAAATCAATCTGTACTTATCAACTCTAAAAGAGCGCCATAAGCCACATAGTTTTGCCAGTTATCAAAAGTTAAAAAGTCCACTCAGTTTAAAAAAATGCTACAATACAAGAGAAAATACAATATAGATAAAAAGAAGAAAGACTGTAAACATTTTAAACTTTGAGTTGCTGCTATTACTAGGAGTGGGCGGTGAACTCCACTCCACTCATGGGATTTGTGGAAGGTTGAGGAGTTTTTCCCACTCTGCGCTCCCCTTGGAAAGCAAAGCTCCGAAAAACTCTGTGTAGCAGAGCGAAGTTTTTTCCTCACTCACACTCGCTAACATTAAGTTTGGGAAAGTCAGTGAGGAAAATCTTACTCCAGGCCACCTCCCGGTGAGGTTTCTCAACACTGATGGTCGCTAACACTCGCATTGAGAAACCTTGCGTTCACATTGAGGAAGCTGCAACTCCAGTAGAAGATCTACTTGATTGGCAGAAAAGAAGCAGCACCCTTTTGTGCTGCATTTGGAGCTGCTTGTGCTGACTTTACAGTGTGGGCAAACACCTGGTGCTAAAAATCAGTGCATACGGCGCAACCTAACACAGTTTTTGCTACCCAGGCCTAGTTATTACTAGAAGCTAAAATAGTGCCACGTTTTTAAAGCAGTAATAGTATAGAGAAAAATACTGTCTCTCAAGTGATAGGACTGTCCAGAAACATTGAGACACCAGTTGTTCCGCCTCCTTCTCTTGTTCTGTTTGAACTTGTAAGTTGCAACAAAAACTCTACGTGCCTTGCGAGAACTGCTTCTAGACCTCTTCATAATGCCCACCTACAGTCCCAAGCTCCCTTCCTAACGGCAAATGTTGGGTATTGCATCTGTATCTCATGGTGTCTATACTGTAGATGCTTAACCTTAGATTGGCTAAGTCCCAGGAGTACTTGAGATCATCCGATTTATTTTCCCAGGTATTTCAGAAGACTACAGCTAAGTTGCATATCCGTCCCACTGAAGCAGGCTAAAATGTCTGCCTTGCACCTAAATAAGCCTTTCAGATTCCAGATAGGTCAGAAAATACTTTTCTGATCCTCCATATTGCCTTTGCAGATACATATATGGTGAATCAGTGTCTCGGGTTAGACCACAAAGTCGGCATATCGCTGTCATATTTGTACACTTCCATGGGGGAAGATGTGGGGATGATGGCAGACAACCCATTTGGAATTTCATAAAGGCGCGCCTGGATTGAGGCTTAATGGCAATGCCCAGATGTGATTGAGGAGCTAATTTTACATAAGATGACAAAGTGAGCCAGGCGTGCTGTCTCTTGGCAAATAACTCCTTATCTGCTAGTAGCGAACTGATCTTGACATTTTTATTGACTGTTACTTTAATTTGATGGTAGTAACTGAAAGATTCCCATTGGTCCAAAATGCCAGGGGTGGCGCTAGCAGGCCGCATCGAGGAGGAATACTTTTATTCCTCCTTGTTTTTTGCTTTTTCTATGCATGCTGCATTGTGCAGCACGCATAGAAAGAGCAAAATGCCAGAAATGATTGTTTATGTGCGGGAGGGTGTCCCTTCCTGCACAGAAACAATCATTTGAAAATGGCGCTTTTGCACTTCTATGTGTGCTGCATTGTGCAGCCCACACACAAGTGCCAAAGCGCAACTAGTGATTGTTTATATGCAGGAAAGGACACCTTCTCACACATAAATAATCACACCCCTCAATGCAGACATCCTTCCACGATGGTGCAAGGATGCCTGCGTTGGTGCTGGCAGCTAAAATTAGCACCAGCGAAGGGGACAACACAGGGATGCGCCGTTTTCACTTAAATACGGCACATCCCTGCATTTCTAAAGTGACGCAGCGCTGCCAATTTTGGTGCAGCTCAAAGCTGCACCCATTTTCCATAAATCTGCCCTCAGTTTTTGACTTTTTTAAATGAATAGTCAGGGCAGTGGCAGCGAAGTATTCAACTGTGATGTTCAAAGGCCTTTAAAGTCCATCTTTTAATCGGCTAAGGAGGATCAGGTTGTCTGCGAACATCATACAAGGCAGTGGGGGTTCCCCAGTTTCAGCGTGTGGGAACTGATGTGTTAAGGTGGTTGGTAAGCCGGCTAAAAATAGATTAAAAAGATTTGAGGCTAACACACACCTCTGTCGTAGGCCTTGATAAGTCTGAATCTCTCTCAAAAGACAAGAACCATCCCCAAGCTTAATCCTCTCCCATGTTCTCATATAGAGAAGAATTATTGCCCTCAGAAGATGGCTGGTAATGCCCCAGTTTTCTAGTTTAGACCACAGTTTGCCTCGGTCTACTCAATTGAAAGTGGCCCAGTAGTTTATGAAGGACAAATGTAGAGATTACTTTGTGATCCTGGTGCGGTCAAACAGTAGAGATACAGCCAATAAGTTGGCAGATGTACTTACACTTTTAGAAATGCCAGTTGGGTTAAATAGAATTAAGTTGTGTCTACATCGTGCTTATATCGCTTCCTCTTCCCCCGTGGCATGGGACGCACCCAGGCAAAGCCTGGGCCAAGGGCGAGCCTGTCCAAGACTGGAGGAGGCTGCCCCCCCATTGGTCTTTGTTAAGGGCATTCTCACTATAGGCAAAGCACTCATTCCTTGTACCCTTGAATGGTGATACGGTATTGCCCTGCCATGGAGTCGTAGTTGTTTGTAGCTATTTGGAGCAAAATATACACTGCACCACTAAGGAGGTTTTTGCCAGGTGCTAAAGACATAAATAGCACGGGGTTGAGATAAACTGAAATAAATCAAGCCAGCTGAATATGGGTAAATGCAAAGCAGTTGAGCTCCCTCAGGGTAAGGGAAAAACCCTTAAGAAAACCAGAAGCGCAGGTAATAATTGTACCATAGCAGAGATAGATCACCTAATAGAAGAGGTTGAATGCATGCTCTGCATCACGACTAAATTACTGAAAGGGTCTGATTAAAAAATAACATCCTTCTACTAAAAAAAAAGCAGGGTCACAATGGGTAAACAAGATCTCCTATGGGTCAAGGGAAGATGTTATCCAAGTTTTATTACAAGACCGGAGGCTCCAATTATGCTTCCTTTTCTTGCTTTAATATCAATAGCAGCCAAGAAAAAACAAGAAGAACTACATATCCCATGAACCATTGAAAGAAGTGTCATATATGAAGTCACAAAGGAACGACCAATAGAAAGATTGTAAATATAATAACTGTCTTAACTGCGAGCAACAAGCCCTCTTTTCTTGCTGCTTGCAGTCAAGATAAGTTATATATTTTTCATACATTTTTTTTTTTTATTAATTCTGTGTTGGTATGTGTGTTAACGTTTGCTTTTTGGCTTGGTGTGCACTTCTGTGTAACGTGCTGTCTGTTGGAAGCACAAGCGTTTCCTTCTTTCATCAGTTCGAGAGGTGATCGTTCTTCCAGAACGTTCGTCTCTCTCTTTTCTGTCACAATCTCAGGTACGCACCTCATTCGGCCGCTTACCGCCTAGAGCCTTTGTTAACGACGCTGATCAGCAGCGCGTCTTTATTCAGATTTCTCAGCGTCCTTACTCTGAAGCCTTTGTTTCACGACGTGGATCTGCAGTGCATCCTTCACCAGTTTTCCCCGTTTTTCGTCGGTTTCCTCTTTCGGGCGGAGTCAGCCTGGTGTGTCCCGCTCTGTGCAGCCTCTTTTGGTGTTTGTGAGTGTCTATGGGATTAGTACACTCCCCTTGTCCACGCCCCCTGCCCAGATTGTATTTTTAACCCCTTCTTGTCTACTTTGGTTTTAGTGTAGTTTTTTGTTTATTTTTTCCCTATTTGTTGATTCATTATTTTTAAGCTGATTTTGATTTTTTCTATTTGTGAGCTTTCCGGACCCTTTTTGATTATTTTAAATATTTAGAAGGATATCTAAGGACAACTCTGAGGCAATTAACGATGAGGATATACAGGATTTTTCGCACCAGTTTGAACACTTTCATTTAAGATTCTGTTCCACAAGCTGTTTCAGCTTCCATGCTACAGATGTCAAAAAATTGGAAATTTCTTTTAAAAAATTGGCTTCCCAAAATTCTAATGTTTCTGATTTAAATAAAGGGAAGAAGCGCACTCTTTCTAGGGCTCAATCTATTTCTGACGCTGAAGGTGCTTCCCAACTTTCTGGTCCTTCCCCCGTAAGGAAGTTAATACGGTGGAAAAGGGTCCCTTGCATCTTAAAATTAATCAGTTGAGAGACACGGATGATGATATGGAGTTTGATGATGTGGATGACGATGATGTCCAGGATTTTGACAATCTCTGGCAAGGTCCTCTAGATAATAGGCATAACATTTCTCTATCTGATTGGGATCATTCAGCCAATAACAACTGTTTTACTGTTCTTGACGGATTGGGGGAACTTATGTTTGACCCCACTTTAATACACCACCTGAACTCAACAGAATGGTTACTGTCTGAACATGTGGTGGATAATGTTTCCCTCCATTTAAGACATTTGTTGGATAAATCGACTAGGAACAAACTTTGTTCTGAATGTTCCCGTCCCTCCCTTCCTCACAATATCACTTCCACTCCCGCCATTGACCCTAATATGGTGTTATTTTTCTCTAAGTATGGCAAGAACCCTAAAAAAGGGGTCGATAGGGCCTGGTACATTTGTCAGGACAGGCTTTTGGATTTGGTGGGTCCTCTGACTAGAATCCATGATTTAGCAGAGGAAGCTAGGCTGGAGGGCTCACAAATTGACCCAGCAATCCTTTCTAACTGGGCCCAAAGGGTGATATGTATTTTGGGCAATGCGAACACTGCTATATCTCAAGAGAGGCGTAAAAGTATTTTGTTAAAGATGGACCCTAAGTTGGGCAGTTTGACTACCAGGGAGGAAGGTCAGCAAGCCAATGGTCTTCTTTTTGGGGACACTTTTTTCTAAAACACGTATCTACTTTTGCTACTCTGGACAAGGCTCCGTTCTCCTTAAAGAAGATTTTCAACTCCAGAGTTTTTGGCAGGGCCGGTAAAGGGAGGAGCCGCTTTACCGCCCGCTTTGCCTCCCGTGATGGCAGCTCCTTCAGAGGTTCCTCTTCCTACACCCTTGAATACAAACCTCAGTTCTACCTTCAAAGAGGGAGAGGGTTCAGGAGCAGAGATTTCCGTCAAAGAGAAGGACAGGTCTCAGGTAAGAAGTTTCGATTTTGGCCCTCTTCCTGTAGGAGGGCGTTTGGCACATTTTCTTCCAAGTTGGTACCAAATTACTGCAGATCCATGGGTTCTTCAAACCATTCTGGGGTATTGCATAGACCTTTATCAAATTCCTCGCCAAACTCATCCTCCACCCTCTTTGAGGTTTTCCCAGGAACAAACCCGCTTAATCAACCTGGAGATTCTTTCTTTGATTTCAAAGAATGTAATAGAGGAAACACGTTTTCATCCATCAGGTTTTCTGGTCCAAAAGAAAAACAAAATGTTTTGTCCAGTGATATATCTGAAAATGTTCAACAATTATGTAGTTTACAATCATTTCAAAATGGAAACCATTCTCCATCTCAGAGACATTCTGCTGGAAGGCGAGTGGTCCGTTTGCTTAGATCTCCAAGACACTTATTTCGCTATTCCTGTGCATCCTTTTTACAGAAGATTCCTACAATTTCAATGGGAAGGTTCGATCTTCCAATTCACAGCTCTTCCTTTCGGGCTTGCTTCCGCACCTTGGTGTTTCACAAAGGTAATGAAACCGGTAGTAGCTCATCTAAGAGCTCAAGGAATAAGATTGATCATTTATCTAGATAATTTTCTCATTATGGCCCAGAACAAAGATACCCTATTGGGTCATTTGCACATTTGTCTTCATCTTTTGCATTCCCTAGGTTTTCTAGTCAATATGGAAAAGTCTTCTCTTGTTCCCTCAACTCAAACAGAATTCCTGGGGTTTCTTATAGATTCCAAAACATCATCTCTGTCTCTCCGTCAACAGACAGTGAATCAAATAAAACACGAACTTCAGCAAGTCCTCAATCTTTCCGTTATTTCGTTGGTCTCCTGGCCTCTTCTATCCAGGCCATATTTCCAGGTCCGTTACACTACAGAGCCCTTCAGAGGTTGAAGATTCAACATCTTCGCAAAGGTCTTCGTTATTCGGATATAATCCATCTAGACCGGGAGTCTCGGGCAGACCTACAGTGGTGGCTCGATCATTTGGAAGCGTGGAACGGAAGAGCAATTTTCTCTTCGGAACCAGATCTACTATTAAAATCCGATGCAAGTCGGACAGGTTGGGGCGCAAGATGTGACAACGTCTCGACTGGGGGGGCGTATGGTCAGGGGAGGAGTCCGCACTGCACATCAATTGTTTAGAGATGCTTGCAGGCTCCTTTGCATGCAGACTTTCGCAAGGGACAAGGTAAGTTGTTCTATTCTTCTAAAGATGGACAATATTTCTGTGGTAATCAAAACCTCTTGCAGATTTAGCCAAATGTTTTTGGGAGTTTTGCCTTCTTCGAAAACTGTCGGTCAGAGCGCAATATCTTACAGGCAAACTGAACACCATAGCGGATTGGTGCTCCCAACATCTAAAGGACTCCAGCGACTGGCGTCTTCACCTTCAGTATTCAACAAACTTTCTTTGAAATTTGGTGTCATGACAGTGGATCTATTCGCTTCTCAATTGAATTCTCACCTTCCCAAGTTTTACAGTTGGAGACCGGATCCTCAAGCTCTTGCTACAAACCCTTTCCTCCAAGATTGGTCTCTTCATCTCAACTATGCTTTTCCTCCTTTCATGATGATAGCCAGGGTCTTAGCCCAGGTTCATCGTCAATGAGCTTCCCTGGTTCTAGTAACTCCCTTTTGGCAAACTCAGCCTTAGTTCCCTTCGGTTCTGGAGTTGTCAATCGATTTTCCAGTTTTAATTCCAACCTTTCCTGAACTTCTTCTCAATCCGGAGGGTCGTCCTCACAACATGATTCTCAGTCATACACTAACTTTGGTAGCATGGAAGATTTCGGGACAGCCTGTAGAACCCCTGGAATTTCGGAAGAAGCTGCCCAGTACATCCGCCACTCTTGGGCTCCGGCAACAACTAAAGCTTATAAGTCCGCCTGGTTGGTCTGGTGTAGCTGGTGTTTGGACAGGAATTCAAATCCCTTTTCAGCCAATGTGACTTTAGTCATTAATTTTTTAGCTTCTCTAGCTTCTAAGGTAAAGCATACAGAACAGTGAATACTTATAGATCTGCTATTTCTGCCGAGTATATTCAAGTGAATGGAAAACCTGATGGTGAACATCCTTTGGTATGTCGTCTTTTGAAGGGAGTAAGACTTTCCAATCCTCCTGCTTCTAAATATAATCATTTATGGGATGTCGATTTGGTTTTGAATTTGTTGAATTCTTGGCAAGGTAACAAACTTCTTTCTCTGAAATGCGTTTCGGCAAAGTTAACAATGTTGCTATGTTTAGTTTCATTGAAACGTGTTTCCGATGTTAGGGCTTTAGATGTATGCTCTGTCCAGTTCTCTCCCACTGGTGTGCCTTTTAGAATTCATAGAAGAACAAAAACAAATCTTTCCATGGTTCACTATCCGTACTTTCCTTCACATCCTAAACTCTGTGTTGGAAACTGTTTGAAAGTTTATATGGCAAAAACTGCGGATTTAAGAACGTCCTCCTCTCCCCAGTTGTTGATTTGCTTTTTGAAACCTTTTAAACCGGTCTCTTCCCCTACCCTTGCTCGTTGGGTTAAGTGGGTTATGGCCCTCGTGGGTATTGACACCAGTTCATTTGGGGCAAATCCTGCCACGGGTGCTATGACTTCTAAGGCCCTCTGGGCGGGTGCTTGTTTTGAGGACATTCTTAAATCGGCAGACTGGTCTAATGTTTCCACTTTTAGAACTTTTTATTGGAAACCAATTTCAACTGTTGCTGATTCTGTTATTAATATGCTTTAAACAATCATAATAGGAGCCTCTGTAATAACATTCAGATTTTCCTAGCTTTAGTGAAGGAAAGCCCAGATTTTAGTAAAGACATGGAGGCGAGTATTATCCCACCACTTCTTCATAACCCTGCCTTTTTCTATTTCAGTGCTGGTTTCCCCTGCACCACTTAATTCATCATGAGGACGTCCGTTCCACCACCAAGCTCTTTTCTCAAGACACCTCTGCATCTATTTCTCTACATTGATGCCATCCTTTGCCCTCCTGTCATCATATGGATCAGCCGAATTTGGTTTCCCCTTCACCAATGGACTTTGGGAAAGACTATTTTTATGCTATAGCTGGCGGTTTCTATTGTGCTGGTTGTTATTCCATTGTTCCGTTTCCCTTGACATGCTCTCGCAAGAAAAGAGGGCTTGTTGCTCGCGGTTAAGACAGGTACTATGTTTACAATCTTTCTATTGGTCGTTCCTTTGTGACTTCATAAATTACACTTCTTTCAATGGTTCATGGGATATGTAGTTCTTGTTGTTTTTTCTTGGCTGCTATCAATATTAAAGCATGAAGACGAAGCATATTACTTGTCTCCGTGTCTTTAATAAAATCTAGGCTTTCCTTCATTAAAGCTAGGAAAATCTGAATTGCCCAGCAAGGCCCTGATATTGTAACACAAATAGTCAAAGGTAAAACCATACAGGCCTCATTTTTGTTCTCAAGACGATGACAAAGTATAAAAGAAGAGGTTGTAGGGCAGGGGATTGATATTGCCTGTTCTTATAGATACACAGGCGGTCATTATGAACTTGGCGGTTTGCCCGCCATGCCGGCATTGGCGGGTGAAACCACCAGCCGGCATGGTGGGCCAAACCGCCTCATAATGAACCCGGTGAGTGCCGCCATCGGCAGTCCTCACTCACCGCCAGGCTTCCTCCGTCAGGGAGCCTGGCGGCGGGCGGAAACATTATCCGACAGGGCAGCGGTGCTGCCACTCGGATAATGTTTCCTAATCATCCAGCCTTTCCCTGGCGGGTTTCCCCACCAGGTAAAGACTGGCAGAAGGGGTGCACCGGGGCACCCCTGGGGGCCCCTGCACTACCCATTCACTTTGTATGGGCAGTGCAGGGGCCCCAGTGCAGTGCCCCACCGCCCAGGTTCCCACTTTTCGGGCAGTGATCTGCGCGACGGGTGCTACTGCACCCGCCGCACAGAGGCACTGGCGGCAGCTCCATGGAGCCGCCGTCAATGTCCTGGCCAGGCCTCCCTGTGAGCTGGTGGGTGGAAACAATGTTCATTATATGGCCGGTTGGGATCCGGGGACCCTGGCGGTCAGTGTTTTGACCACCAGCATGAACACGGCAGTTGTTACCACCATGTTCATAATGAGGGCCACAGTCCGGGGTAAGAATGAGACAACTATCACGCTGATAAAAACCTTCAAGACACTCCCCCCAAGGAGGCCCAGTGACTGGAGTGACCAATGAGGGAAGGGAACCAATACAACTAGAGCAAAATACTTTTCTGAGATGCAAAGCTTGAGACAAAGGGGATTTAAATGAGAAGGTTAGCGCCCTTACAAAAGAGATTGGGGAGCTACGGAGCTTCATTGAAACACTGATGATATATGTCAAAGATTGGGAGGGGATGGGAACAGACAAACAGGTACATGTGAGCGATGCATCCTCTAGACTCTTGGTCACACCAGGCAGATGCCCATCTTCCCTACGACTCCAACAAGGCCCAACCATAACCAAGAGCAATGTAATTCCACCTACATATCACCAGGGTGTAGGAAGTGGGATAATGTAAATGTAAATGTAAATTAGCACTTGTATAGCGCACTACTCACCCGTTAGGGTCTCAAGGCGCTGTACTCATCCCGCTATGGAACCCCTCCTGGCTTTTCCCTGTGAGGCGCCCACTCCTGAGCACCCCCAGGGTGAAGCCAGGCATCCAAGCACTGTTGGGGCCGTTGTGGAGATTAAGCAAGCTATTGCCCAGAGTTGCAGAGTGGGACCCATGAATTAGATTAGGCACCATGGCGAGAATTATCTGGTCAAGGGGAATTGAGCCCAAGACCTGCTGAAGCGGGACTTGAACCCTGGTCTTGAGCCAGATCTCTGCTTCAGGGTCTGCTGCTCTAACCATTGAGCCACACTTCTCCACATAATGATTGTATTAGGAGGCCCTGCAGCCACAGGAAGTTCCAGACAAGAGTACTCCATAAGAAAGTTTGTAGAATAATTTCTCCGCCCAAAAGGCCATCAAAAATATCGGCCATCATCAATAGAAGTAGGGCACACAACTAAATCATGAACCAGGCCTTATGAAAAGAAGACTAACAATTTAGAAAGTGCATTATACCCCAAGGAAAGCCCAAGGCAATACAGGGAACATATAGTTTACTTACCAAATGCGCCGAAATTACACAATTCGTGCTGAGAAGATGGGGACTCACTTAAAAACAAAATCATCTACTGGCTCAGACATAAATGCCAATGCCTGTCTATTATCCGCTCAGATATTGTGAGAGCAGAAAGATTACCTGATTGGAGATGGGTTAATGATATTATTGCATTAACAGTAAATGACAAGAGGATAATAGATGGTCTTCTTGCTATGAAACTAAGATCTAGCTTACCCTCCAACTCCACTATGAGATTCAGATTCTATAGACCTCTCCCTGCTGAGTCTTTCGCACCAAGGAATATTCAAAGAGGCATGGGACAGTTAACAATGAATAAAAGAGAAATTGATTTTGAGGCAGTATATTGACTGACCCAAATAGGCCCAATAGTCCAGAGTAAAGAAACCCTTGGTGTGAATGTGCAGCAGAATCTGTGGGTGGGAAGAAGCGAGGGACCGACAATTAGTAATGTCAGTCTTCGAATAACACAAGGGACTGATACAAGCACTATGACACCAAAAGCCAAGGACACTGTTTCCTTGATCCCATGGAATGTGGCTGGTCTAAGGAGTAAATTAATCAGCCTGATTGGCATGAGTATGTTGATCAATTCCATCTGTGCCTTTTATTGGAAACCTGGCTAATGGATCCACCCCACAAATTGGGATTCAAAACTTATTTTATGAATGCTACCCCGGTATAAAGACCCCAGGAGGGGGGATAAACATTGATATATACATGTATGACATAGCCTCCCCCGATATCATGGGGGTATTTTTGAGTGTCAAAAACAAGACTCTATTTCATCTTTTTTATGTTTATATAAGACCAAGGAGATTACATTTGAAGTCACATGTAGTTGAAATTCTGGATGACACCTTAAAAAATATCCCCTATAATGAAACTATTTTAATAGGGGGGATTTCAACTGCACCTACGAACCCATAAATGGCCTAGAGCAACTTCTGGAGAATGAGGACACAGCAAGAGGTATTCCTCACTTGTCTATTGAATCAACAGTCCCTTGCATGGTCTCAGCTATGCAACTTGTGCATTTTACCTTGAAACACGGATTCAGGGCCTGCAATGGTAGGATTAGCCAGAGTAGTATCAACTTGGGTACATTTCAAAGAGGTAATGCCCGCTCAAGGCTTGACTACATTATGCACAGCACAATAACTTGGGATAGGATAGGAAAGTAACATTTGGAATAGATAATAGAAGAGAAAGTGATCACTCCCCGCTAAGTTTAGAGCTGAAGGGGTGCCTTCTAGAATCAAGCAGGAGGGGAGGAGGGGTACGGCAGGGTTTCAGCCTACTGTTAACAGTAACCGTAGGCCAGTAAAACTGGCGCTCAGTACTGAGTAATTTGGGGTTCATGGCAAACACATACAATGTGTTTGCAGACTTATTGAATCCATATATCGATAAAAGACCTACCAACATACCAATCCTATATATCCATCTGTCTCTAATTCTAGCTTTAAGACCTCATTTAACTAAACCAGCACGACAAAGGCAAAGCTAGGAACCTAATAACCCCAGATGGTCTAATCCCTCGTATATATCAGAATGCAAAGGGGATAAAAATCATTACTTGAAGATTTAAACTCCAAAAAACCAGTAGCAGTGTGGGAGGTGAGGGCTAGTTTTAAACAAAAGTCCTGGTAAATGTAAAGAAAAATCAGGAAGAACAGAATTGGGCTGATCTTCTCCATGCAGTTAATATATAACGATACAGTAACATTTTGGAGATAGCTGCCCATGGAAGTAAAGAGGAAGTATCTAGCACTAAACATCATTTAGATCCCAGTACATGGATTCATCATTTCACCAACCTCTATTTTGAACCATCGGGGCACTTTCAACACCCGCACTGCCCCAGAGGTCAGTTAGCCAAGGCTATAGCAACTGAAAACTGCTTTAGCCTGGAAGAGACGGTGGTGGCCATTGGGGCTATAAAACTGAGTAAAGTCCCGGGTCTGGACAAGACTTTGGGGCACCTATTCAAATACAGCACTGATGTATGGGCCCCATATATAAATCTAATTAGCAACGCAGTGGCACTAGGGGCCCCCATTCCAAACGTGGAAAGGAGAGGAAATTATCTTGATTTATAAAAAAGGTTCCAGACAGGAACCTGGTAACTACAGGCCGATTAGATTGATAGGTGTTACAAAACATCTGTGCCAGACAGTTACTAAACAACTTAACTGACTGAATGGAGGAAGGTAACATTTTAACACCTTATCAAGCAGGCTTTAGGCTGTGGGCCAGTACAATGAACCAGGTTTTCAGGCTTCTATGTACCATAAAGAAATATACCAAACTCCAGGGAAGTCATCTATCTATTGCGTTTATCGTGCTGCCTTTGATTTGTTCCCCAAAGGGCCTTTATGGGCCTCATTGACAAAACAGGGTATCCCACAGGACCTCCTAACCCAGGTAATTAGGTTGCAGAAGGCTAGCTATGCCAAGGTTCGGTGAGGCTCAAACAGCGAACTAACAGAAACTATCCCTATTAATAGGGGAGCGAGGCAGAGATGTGTACTTGCACCAACCCTATTCTCACTCTACATAAATGATGTAGTTCACCATTTCAAACAGTGCACACATTACCCCATCGAAGTTGTGTGGGGGCTTCTATCTGCAGATGATACTATTTTGATGCCCCTGACTCCAAAAGGTTTGCAAAGCTTATTAGAAAGCTTCAATGCATAATGCATGCTAAAGGGACTAGAAATTAACATAAAAAAGACAAAGGGCCTCATTACAACCCCGGCGGTCAAGACCGCCGGGGCTGTTTTGGAGATTGTACCGCCAACAGGCTGGCGGTCCAATCTTGTGGATTATGAACGCAGCGGAAGCGCACCGGTCGCACCGGCGGTTTACCAACATGGTTGTCCCACCGGTTTTAATCCCAGGGGCTTACGAGTCCCCTTCCCGCCAGCCTGTACATGGCGGTAGAGACCGCCATGGAAAGGTTGGTGGAAAGGGGAGTTGCGGGGCCCCTGGGGGCCCCTGCACTGCCCATGCACTTGGCATGGGCAGTGCAGGGGCCCCAGGCACAGCCCCACACTGCTTTTCACTGTCTGCACAGCAGACAATGAAAAGCGCGACGGACGCAGCTGCACCCGTCGCACGCCCGCAACACCGCCGGCTCCATCAGGAGCCGGCTCCCATGTTACGGCCAACATCCCGCCAGCCCAGCAGGGATGTCAAAAAGGGGCCGACGCGAGTGCGGAGTGGTTAAACCTTGGCGGGCCGCCCGCCAAGGTTGTAATGAGGTCCAAAATGTCTTGCTGTTATACTTTATAGATCATTTAAGAAAGATTTTATGATCAAAGGGCAAAAACTTAAATGTGTGGCCAATTTTTATTCTCGAGGTGTGGCACTGGAGTTCAAGCTATCATGAGCTCTCCAAGTGGGCAAAGCAAAGATTTCTCTTTTCCATAACTCATTGGAGATTAGTAACAAACACTGAAATACAAGGGTAAAAGTAGTGTCCCCTTGAGGTCTATAAATATAAAGCTCAGACTGCCACCTTATATGGGGCAGAGCTTTGGAGAATAATTAATATGAAACAACTAGCGCTGCAAGAAAATAAGTTTATGAGAGCCATATTTGGACTACCTGTTTCAACACCCCTGATCCCAATGTACCATGATCTGAACTTAAAACAAATTGATCATTTAGCAGCCTTGAGGCCAATGCTTTTTTGGCTCAGACTATGGACAGCACAAGATCCGATCCATTGCAGGGAAGCTTTAACCGAGTTGTTGGACCTTCGTAAACAGATCTTCCCTGATTTCGCCATGTTAGGGCATGGTTTGTTAAACTTGGACTAAAACCCTTCTGGAATGAACCACACACAGTCACAGTGCACCCAAAGGGTCAGTAGTGGGACAACCTTTTAAACAATCTCCATCAAAATTCTAGATTAGGAAGGCTGACTTCACAATTTTTAAATGTCAAGCCCAACCCTAGTAGTTTTGAAGAGCTGTTAGATACCATTCAACCAAGTCATGCAAAAACAGTTTACTTAAAGTTTCGGTATGATATCCTTCAAGTCAGGGCATACACTACAAAATGGGATCAACAGAATAATAATAGAGACAATTTGATTTGTGGTTTATGAAATATGGGTAAAACCGAAATTACTGAGCATGTGCTATTTTTCTGCAAAGCCTATGTGAAGCACAGAAGGAAATGGATACGTCTGATTTGCAACAATTTAGGAATCTGAAAATACCAGGATGCCCTAAGTATTCTAAAGTTTGACTCTACTCCTTACATAGTGTTTGGAATAAGCCAATTTTTATTAGTAGTTGCATATGTTCCCGATAAGGCGGCTTTGCAATATTAGACTACTACAAGTATTGATTGCATTGGTTTAGGCTCTCAGACCGTCCTTAGCTTACTCTGGAGGAGCTCTTAGTAGGTTTCTGTGAGAGGAGGCCTCCTTTTCCATGGTTAGCCCCCACTTGTTGCCTGATGTTGATGTGTCCTAAACGTTGATAGTGCCCAGGGCCCCTGCTAACCAGGTTCCCTGGGCCAGAGCTCTTTCCCTAAATCTGTTGTGATGCTTGGCACAATTGGATACACTCTTACATTTCACTATAAGACCCTAATAAATGGGTACCCCAGTACCCAGGGCATGGGATAGTATGAGTAGGCCCCTGAAGGCAGCAGGACTGATTGTGCCACCCTCTAGGGCCCTGCACCCAGATGCACCCAGCACTGCCAGTGCAGGCTGAGTGTACTGGGGCAAACCTAAAAAGGCAAACTCGACATGGCACACTCCCTGTGTGCCTTGTCCACCCTACACTGCATGTGATATGCGTAAGTCACCCCTCTGGTAGGCCTTACAGCCCTAAGGCAGGGTACTCCATGCTGTATGTGAGGGCATAGATGCATGAGCAATATGCCCCCACTGTGTCCTTGCCAAACCTGAGACATAGTGAGTGAACAGACCAGCCATTTTAAGTACATGTACTGGACACTGGTCAAACACGAGTTCCCAAGCTAAATGATGGCCACTCTGCACCCTGGGTTGTTTGGTATCAATCCAAACTGGTGCCAGTATTGTATTTAAAACTAAATGTATCTAGGTGTCACCTTAGAGGTGCCCGCTGCAAAAGCTAACCTAACTGGCTTAATTGCTGACTATTTCCATCCAGCCTACCACTTCCAGACAGCCAATATATAAACCTGGGGGAGAGCCATGGCTCTCTGGTTTGTAAAACAATGCCCCTTCTGGGTGGAGGAGCTTACACACCCTCCCTCAGGAATGTGCAACACCTTGGTGGTGAGCTTCAAAGGGCTACTGCCCCCGAAACTTGAGCCCCAGGCCTGCTGCTAGCAGCAGATGGCGTCCCCCTTTGCAAACCCCCACTTTTGGCAGGATCAAAGGTGGGAAACCAGACAAAGAGTAGGAGGAGTGGGGTCACTGAGCATGCACCTCCCTAAGGTGCTTGTAGGCAAAGCAGAGCCTCCATTTCATTTTCCTCCATGTTGGATGGCAGGAAAATAGACAATGAGGTTTAGGGAAGTGTCCCTTCCCACAGGAAGCGGTCACTGTAGTGAGTGTAGCCACCCAAGGGTGAGTGTCCCATTCGACACTACCAGTTTCCCCCTAAAATGGCCACTAAATTAAGGATCTAGTGGGCTCCCCTAAACCAAAAATTTAGATTTCATCTGGAAGAAGAGAAGACAGCACCAAATAATCCGCCTTGATGAGAACAGAGGACCTGCTGCACCAGAAGAGGCTCCAAGACCCCTACTTGCTGCACCAGAGTCCTGACAATCGCCGCTGCGGAGGAGCTGACCACTGTACCGACCTCATAAGATCCCAAGGACCTTCATGCTTTACAAATAGCCCAAGATCTCCCTCCTGAGTGGAGGTACCACTCAAGAAACCAAAGTAACCTGCAAGGAACCTGCAAACAAGTGAGGGACACTTTACCACCCGGACGATTTCTCTGCAACTGGATGTTGCAGCCAAACCCAACAACACACCAATGACAGCCTGGATGTGACCTGCAAGTGTGCCAGCATTGGTACTGGCCACTGCACGTCGGACAACCCCAAAAACAGCCCCCGCCCAGAGCTGCAACTGGACCAGGAGGAAGCCCTAGTCAAGGGACTTCAGTGACACCCTGGACCTCCCGCCAGAATGCCCGCGATATCCTGCAAGACCACAAGATGACTTACCTCCAGCTCCAAAGGGTCCCTTTAAGCACAGCATCCAAGACCTCCAAAATGCCATGCACCTGGCTGCCCTGAGCCTTGCATCATGGGATCTGCTGTGTGCCCCAGGTCGTCAACCCCTTGCAAACTCAACAGCCTAAGGGGATCCCCAGGCACCATCTTCAAATCTGCAAGCCTGCTCCTTTTTGAAGTGGCCAGTCCAGGTGGCCCTGTGTCTGTGCAAAGAGACTTTCCAACGCTGCTCCTGCTGGAACCGGGAGCTTCCCAAAGCTCTCCAGCTGGCACAAGGTGCCCACCGACTGCTGCGACCATCCTGCAAAAGAAGAGACTGGTAACTCAACTGCACAATTTTAAATGCATTTTTAAAGGTGACTGTGCATGGATTCCAATGGTGCATAATTACGCACAGAAAGACTAACTTTATCAAAACTCTGAAAAGACATAACTCAAAATAAAAAGTACTTATCGTATTCCAAAGATTTTGGTCTTAAAATGTATATAAAAGTCTGAAGTCTTTTTTATAAAATAAGGTTTTGAGTTATTCATTGAGTGTGTGTGGTGTATGCTTGGACTTCTGGGTACATCAAATACTTAGCACATCTCCTGGATTAGCCTTACTGTCAGAAGATTACCCTTTAAATCAAACTTCTACAGGATCAGATCCCTTTTACCCAACTCCCTCCAACAGATGCGTGCTAAGACTTCAACAGATTATCTGAACCCTGCATCCGCTAGGGGGAAGGAGGAATGGGAATAGAAAGAGAGAGACCGCCTCCAGATCCAGTTCCAGCCTGTGTTTCCCACTTGAAGATAGGATATTCAGTGTGTGTCTCTGAAAACCTGCACCTTTCTTCTTATTGGGATGTCTTTAAAGGCAGGACCTGCAGTCGGGTGATAAGAGCATAGATAAGTATATTCCTACTGCGCATTAAACTGTTCAGCCATTCACATTCACGCAATTCTATTGTTCTCCTAGCCTGGATCTTTTGAGAGACTAGCCTCTCTCTAAGAGAACAATGTTAACTTAATATCTTCTTTTCTCCAGGAGTCAGAGGTTTCCAAGGTTCTCTGGAGAACAGTTCAAAAGTTCACAAGTATACAAACTACTAATGTCTTTTACAGGAAAGGAAAACTCCTTCTCAAGGTTCAGTTTTCTCAATAAGAGTCTCTAGGAATTAGTCTGAGCACTGAGGTTTGTCTCTAAGACTGACAAGTCTGCAAAGCAAAGAGTTCTTAAATATATATGTACATATATATATATTGGCAAGTCTGGAAATCATACAAAATGATTCCTTATTGCAGTTGCTTGAAGTTCTGTTGAGCCAAAACGAATTCTCCTCGGAAAGCCGATAGCCAGTTGTTGGAAGAAGGACAGACTTAAGCTTCTTCAAAAGGGAAAAAGTAGCTGGTGTGCACACCGTAACAAGAAAAATAATTAATTACTCAAAACTGGTAGAATTGTCTATGAAACGAAGCGTCTCAGGAACACTGCTCATTCTCCTCAGGATGACAGTTGAAGTGCAGGGCTCCCAGTGAGAAACGGCTAGAGGGACGCTTCAGCACAAAACTAAGGTAGAAACACTAGAGCGCTGACCTCACAAAGATTTGCGACCACCATCTTGAGTGGCGGTTAAACCTGAAAAAGCTAGTTCTAAGAACAGCCTCCGCAAGAGCCACCAGGAGTGAGGGCGCAGCTGCAACCAACGTGGGTACAAGGAAAAGGGGATTCTTTTTTGCTGAGGGAAGAACTTAACAATGCTGGCAATAGTTTCCCTGACCCTTACTGCTCGACCAGCTACCTTAAAAATTGGAGCATTAGGTGGTCTAATTTTTACCCCTGGAAACCAAAGTGTGGTTGCCTGGACTCCTGCATGGTGTGCCTAGTTTTGCACACTGCATAGAGTGCCAGCCTCCCACAGTTTCTGTAATATAAGTTGAATTACTAACTTAAACTTAGGAGGAGGCTATAATAGCTCAATTTCCTGGGAAATATAGCATTCTCCGATTAGCTTTGACTGAAACCAAGTTTATTTTTGTGAATGGTAATCTTGAGATCTGTTTACAAGGAAGCAACTCCTACACTGCTGAATTAATGTATTTGAATCCAATAGTTAACATTAGGAACATCTAAAATTGTTTTTTTATTTTCTTTTTTTGTAATTACAATTTGCAAGAGGCATGTCATTAAAATGTTTGGATAGGAGGTTTTTTCTCCTGCATCCTAGTTCAATTATCCTCAGCAATTTTATGTAATGCAGCACAATCATTTGTTTTAGTTGACTTGTTTTAAGTATCCCTTCTGTAATCAAAGAGACTGAATTTTATATTGTGTTTAGTATTGTTGTGTCTAATACCATTTTGCTAAGTATGTGATGTTTTTGTATTTAAGTATGTTTTATGGATCTTTTTATCTGAAATAAACAGTTGATGAAGTTGTAATTGAGATCCAAGGTTCTAGTTCCTCCAGAAGGCAACCTACAAAAAATGTAAGCTCAACGTCCAGGAAGGCTATTAGCTGACAATCGGTTAGACTGTCCACTGCACACCACTTTAAATGTTGGAGTGATGATTGAACCTTTCCATGAGTAAGGGATGGAGCTATATAATGTTATGCTTTCATCTGTCCGGATTTTAGTTATTTGCCATACGATTGGCTCTGCTCAAATGGGTGATATGTGTGGAGTTGTTCCCGCAATTTGGATTGCCTTAGCGTCTTGGCAAATAAAGTTCATATTTTGAGTAGGTGTGGGACCTTAGGAGATTGGGAGGGGTAAGCACCGTTTAGGTGTTATGGCAATTCAATGATAAGGGTCGTGAATACCACAGTTTTTTAAAACTCCTCCTGCTCCCAGAACCTTGTTTGCAGCTATTGTGGAGGTCTAGGTCACACCAGGGACCACAGTCTGAGAGCTTGGTAGGATGGAAAAAACTCAAACAAGGCTATGTCAACTGTGGACAAGTTTGCGGTCTCTGGTATTTGGTTCAATAGGCGAATGATTTTGCCACGGTTTAGTACATCATGTGGGCCTTTTGACTTATATTATGGATACATTAGAACAACCAGACTAGTGTCCGTGTTTGAAAAAGTTGTTGGTGGCTTAAATGGAGAACAGGGCAACGCATGTGGCTTTGCAACATTGGTGGCCAAACTTAAAGTCATGGTTGCTCATTCAGCTGGTATTAGTCTGTCTCTGTTAAAGGAGACCTATTGGTCTGAATTAAAAGCTCCAAGGGCATCTGACATTCATGCAGATGTAACTGTGTGCATTATTTTAACCTGATCATCAGCTGGAGCAGGTACTGCTCCCTGCTTACAAAAGAAGGTCTATCTGAAAGAGTGCTTATTGAATAGTAAGCCCTATTTCTCAGGGATTCTCTTTTAAGATGTCCAATAGATCTTACAAGTCTATAGGAACCTGTTGGGGTGTCATGGTAACTTGGTCTAGGGGTCTTGTCACAGCCGCTTCCTGGAGCTGTGGTGAGCTTTTACTCATGAAATCCTGGGGAGGGCTCTGTAAGTTGTGTTCATTGCAGTCTGAGTCCCTCTCTTGTGCCTCTTTGCTGGCTCAGTTGTGTAATTTGGAGTGATTACTCCAATTGCTGAAGAAGGAATAGTTTTCTTCGCTTTGGTTTTAATTCTATGATTTCACACTTTACATCGATTTTTCTTTTTATAACACTTCAGACTGTGGTCCCTGGTCTGATGCTGAGGGTTGCCTTGAGTCCGAGGGGTAGTTATTGAAATCCCCATCAGGGTCAGGAGCCAGAGTGGCGTGATGGCCATGAGGTTGTGGTGCCTCCATAAGGGACTCTCCAGAGTGCTGTATGATTGGTAATAGAAGCAGCGCCTGTGTAGCTGTCTCTGATCATTTGAGATGCTAGCTGTGGTTAGCAATTAATGACCTCTGTTACGGAATCACTTGTCGAGACTGGTAAATTGAAGGAGGTCCTTAGATCTTTAGGAATAACACCCAACATACTTGGAAGAGTTTACAATTTGTTCAAGATTGGGGGGCAGGCTCAGGGACAATTGCTGCGTCATAACCTCTGCTGCCTTTTAAGCTTTGATTATTAAGTTGTTAAAGTTGGCAATTTTGGCATCAACCCCTGACATGAAGACAGCTAATGTGTTTAGCAACTTGATCTGAGTGTCCATTTTTGTAGCCTGTTATAATTAAGAGCTTCAACTGTCAGTTTCAGTGTGTTTAATAGTACTCTCCAAACATCTATTGAGTGTGGCCCAGGAGTAGAGTTTGTGTAATTTAGCTCTCCCGCACCATACATGGCGATCACAGATTCCCACTCTACGAAAGTGAGCAAAGAAGGGTTATGTAAAGACCCACTCTCTAAGAGCTCCTGAGCAGTTGAACTACCTAGATGCACATTATCAGGCACACTGTGAGAAGTTAACTGAGCCATTTGTTCTTGTGGGCAGATTTGGTGATGATTAGAGATGTTATGCTTATTGTTAGATTGAGGCCCTGCAGAGTAGCAGGGGACTAAAGCCTATGGGGATTGCTGAGCTTGATTAGAAGGTGTTGACTGCTGGTGCCGTGACTGAGGCACAATAGTTTCTATTAGAATAACACAGTCCTCCTTCACATCTTCAACTCTCCAACAGACAGGGCAGGCTCTCGATCATGTCAGAGCTTAAGTGAACCTGTGCAGGAATATAGTGGAGACAGATTATGAAGCAGCACTACAATTTGTAGTACTACCTGACTGTGCAACAGGGAACACCAGGCCGGTGATGTTCCCTGAATTTGTGGCCCTTGCTTCCGTTGTTCTGGTGTTGGTGTTAGTGCAGTCAGGCTGGTTGTCATTGACTGTAATAGTAAAGGAAAGAGGTGTCTCAACTTCGGAGGAGACTTTTGGTGTTGATGTGTTCTTTGGGCAAGGTCATAGGCAACTATTTGATTAATAATCATTGGTTCTAAGGGGCGGTAAGCCTGGAATGTTGAGGTTGGAGGTGTAAATAGCAGCCGCTGGGTCCTTGAGAAAGAGGAATTTTGTGTCAATTTTGGGTTGATTTTTTTAATAAACGTTCTTCATAGATGGTCCTGGCTTTTGCTGTTGCTTGCTTCATCAGATCCCTTCAAGCTGTGGCACTGCAATAGCTACCTGCTGGTTTCGCTGAGCCAAGGGGTGCGAACGTAGTAGTTGTTGCAATGACTAGCACCTCTTGCTTAGCTTCTTGCTCAGCTTCTGTAGCTCGAACTGCCTTTCTTTTAGACCGCACTGCAGGAGGGCCCTTGTCTTGCCAGATCGCATGATGGTATGCAAAGTATACAAAAGGGTGCTGAGTGAAATTGGTTCAAGTTGTTTAAAACTGGTAAAACTGGTTAAACCTAGGCTAATAACAGCTATGTTAAGGCAAAATTAAGACAACTGGGTGGCTGCTTTTACCAGTGCTGAGCAGTCTTGTTGACTTGTTGAAGCACGTCTAGCAGTGACAGCCTCTTAGGGTTCTTTGAAGAAAACAGAGAAAAAGAATGGGAGAGGCATAGGGGAGTAGGAGAGGAGGTCAGAAGGGCGAGAGGTCTTCCCCACCCTCAATCCACACTCAGACGTAGCCTGGTCCCTTCTGTGGTCTGAGGGGCTCAACCTAGTAAGTCACAACTACTCAACTCTCTTCCCCCTCTCTTTACCTGTTGGCCTGTCGACTTGGAGATACTTGGTTATGCTTGGACTGGGGCTGTCTTCCCTTTCCAGAGCTCTCCAGAGCCAAGCTTTGAGCGCCAAACCTTTCCTGTGCAGGACTCACCGGGTCTCATCTCTGGCTATAATCTCCTCTTGCAGCAGTGAATTGTGATAGATTGCAGTGCTTATTTTCGGGAGCGAGGTTGGAGAAAAGTCGGGACAGAGTCAGAGTAAGAATGGAGATCGGAGCTCCGCAGCAGCTCACAGCAGCTATCAGTTTCAGCTCCTGCTCGTTGCGCTCACTCTGTCCTCACTTGCTGCTCACTGCCATAGTCCACCCCTGGCCCCCTATACTCAGCAGTGGAACTTTGGGGCTTCAGGACTTTAGGGCACGATAATGGAGGTAGTCACGGGCATTGCCTGCTTAACTTCACTGATTGGCTTGGCTGGCTCCACTGGCTCCGTTTGGCGTGCTCCTGACTTGACTGCTCCTGGCCTGCGTCGACTGCTTGCATCACGTCACTTCCACTGGGTTCAGAAGAAGTTGGGCAGTGTGTAAATACCTCCACTTGCCACTGCAACCATGTGTGCCTTTAGATCATTGATGATGTTGCTTTTTAAGATCTTCTTGGGTGGCAGTAAAGTCCATGGGTTTTGACAGCTATTTTCCCCTTTCCCATAGGCTGCTTTCTCAAGGGCCGTAGCAACTCATGTATGTACTTGCTCAACCTAGCAAACAGGGGCGAAGCTTCATGAAGGGTTTTGGCAACTGACACTGCGAGCGCATCCAATCTTATTGGTTTCTTTATGTTAATTGATAAGAGGACACGTTCAAGGGTCGATGGACCTTTTGACTCGTTTAAGATGTTCGCACCCTTAATCCGTACATATCATAAATATCGTTAAACTAACCAATAAGAATTCTTTGGAGTCAGTAACTTTCACACACCATGACCCATTAGGCCATGAATAACCACATCTTTAGCATCAGTTAGAAATGTATTTCCTTAGATTAACAATGCTAGTATCAGGTAAATTAGTCTCAAAACCACATGATATAAGATAAGAACAATACTGGTTGACCGAATCTCCTAATGAATCTCAATTTAACTAATGCGTTAATAACTAATCCTTCTAAAGCCAAAGTACAAATCAACAATAAGAGTAATTGCGCAATGGCAATAACATACATTTTAATTCAGCAATTGAGTAACATTAAATAACAATTTAGTTGAATGGAAAAAAACGCACTAACGTCAGATTAGCATCAGCATGTTTGGGGTTTATGCAAAAGAATTTAGTCAACAAAAATTAGTAAAACATCTAACTATGGCTCTATCAAAAGGCTGTAGTTGGTACCTAGAAACAAAAGACAAATCAACAATAAAGATATTAAGTATTTTGATTTACCTGTCCTTTTGGATCAGCAAGCGGTGATAGTCTTCATTAGATGGACATCAGTTAGATCAGCATCAGCAACGGGACATGAAAGGGGTAATGGTTCCAAATTGAGGATTCTAAGCTCTCCAAACCATTAGAAGGAAAATGTCTAAGGTAGGCAGCAAAGGCGCTACTATCTCTGAGCATCAAGCGTGAAAGTTAGCACCAGCATCACACATGGAGCATGAGAAAAGTGAAGTAGTGAGTGGAGTAGATCTCTGCTGAGTGAGACTGAGAACTCTTAGTGCAGTGCAGTTAAGTTAAAATTGTCCCACATTGTCATTGGTCAAAGAATCATGCGATAGCTATTAGTCCAATAATAGTAATATTATTCCAAATCTAAGATATAACTAAACAGTCTTTCATACGATGATGATTGGCTCCTCTTCTTCTGCGCAGGTCATTAGACTCGTCAAGAAGCAACTTTAATATCCTTCCGTCCTTCCGTTAGTACAGCCATAGTTAGTTCCTGGAAAGATCGCTTTCTCACAGATTTCGAGTTAACATTTGTAACAGTTTTATAACATTCAGGTTTCTACACACATTTCCTAACAAACAGTTCGTGTGAGGACAGAAAAAACATTTTTGATACTACTATGATTTGGTCAGCCTTCAGTTAGAACAATGCATCTTTATTATTTAGCAAGCATGAGATCATATTTTATTCTGACATTACATTTTTCAATATGAGGCTGTGTAATACCAAGGCCTAAAACTCACTAACTTGAGGCCTACAGTTAATTTAAGCAAATACATAGCATTTAATCATAAGTATAACATACTACTGCATTTTCATATTCATATACCTTCTAAATAATATTTAATATGCTTTTAATAAAACATTACGTAATTATGACGGCCATTCAAGTGGGCACATTTTAAAGCTGCACGTTATTTTCTACATTCATTCATTTTCTGTGCAAATACAAAATACAGAATATATTAAATGTTTTATTAGTAATAATTTCAGCGCTCACAACACTACCCACATAAATGCATTCTTGTTTTTTTAGTTGGGTCTGAGGGCTCTGAGTTGAGTCATCTGTGTTGATTTTTCACATTGTTCTCAGTTCCTTAGGAGGTTTTCACTTGTTAGATTTTTTTTTATTGGGAACTTAAATATACATAGTGCCCATTTTGACAAAAAAAGTAGAATGTATGCACCAACAGAAGTACTCCAGAGTTGGAGCAAATTTACTACTTTTGGGAATTCACAAACATTGGCAGTAGTAGGCTTGGAAAGCTGTGACAGTCTCAGGTTTCAAGGCACACTACTGGCAATTACAACCAAAGGTGATAGGACAAATGCTTGGCAATAGTCTAAACACTGGCAATTACACAATGGTGCTTGTGTAGCGACTCTCTAGTCCTTTGGCTGCTTCTAATTGTAGCAAGAATGGAAAAACTAAGGAAGAGACAGAGAAAAGGGGAGGAAGGTATAAGTACACAAAGGAGGGAACAGAAAGAGAAAGAAGTAGGAAGAGAAAGGTAGGAAAAGAAAGGTAGGAAAGGCGAACAGGATGGAGAGTCAGGAGAGAGAGGAATAGCGTTAAACGCAAAGATAGTTGAATTGATCCTAAAACTGTGGCATTTAAGCATGCGAATAGCATGTAAGCTTACTTGGGCTGCTTCAGACCTCTGCAAGAACAGGGGAGTTAAGAAGCAGGGCAAAGTGAAGCCAGAACAAGAAAGATGGATGGACGGCACAGGAGACTTATCTGGAATCATTTTGCATCTCAGGCTACAAAATAATCTTTGAGAAGTTCTATACTGTGGTTAACTGTGTTATGCTCTCTTCATGCACACCATATACTAGGGGAGTGGGTGGAAATAGTTGTTTTTGGAGTGAGAGCTGCAAATAGGGTTCCAGCCTGCCCTTGTCATCTGTTACTCTACTGCAGGGGAATCTCTAACTCTTGTAAGGTGCTATGACCTGATGCGAGTGAAGTGTAGGCGCTACTGTGCCGACCCAATTCATCTATTATTTCATATCCCCGGTCAATATCCCGGGTCTGTCTTTGGAGTAGACCCTGTCTGTAGGCAGATGCAGATTGTAGCACCACTGTTCAAGAGCCAAATCTCCCACCCCTACTTTTGCCATGCCACTGTCCGTGACCCACGAGGAGCAACTGTGTCCACATAAGCGCTGTGACAGTGGTGGCTTGCACAACATAGTCTCATCCTGCCTATGCATGCTTTTTTGCCACCCTTCTTTTGTTACCTTGAAGGGAGTGACCATTGAAGCTGCACCACAGACCAGTGTTTCACAAGCGAGGTAGACCACTGAGGAGAGCAGTAGTTCCTGTGAAATCATCTCCACCTCCTGGCCTCGCCCTACAAATGCATCGGCTGGTGCCGAGGAGCCGGAAAGCTGATCTGAGGTACTTTCTCTGTGAGTTGCACTACTGAGCAAGCAATTCCCATTACTCACTCCCTAGTCATCTTTGCACCTTCTGCATCCATCTAAACCTTATAGACATTCGCAATTTAAAAATGCCAATGGCAAGCAAAGGATCAAAAGGCACATGTGCTAAGTCTGATCCACAGTACTTAGCTACACGCAATGCTGAGTGTAACTGACGTCCATAAACACTGCTTCTCACTCCAGCAGTTGCACGTCACGGATGTGGATTATGGGTGCCACTGCACCAGTGCATTCCAGAAACCTCTGAACCAATAGCATTATCGCATAGCGAGACTTTTCCCTTGTTCACCATTTCATTCCTTTTTAACACAGCAACCAAGTGTAATGAAAGTAAACCCTCCTTAAGGTATTAGGATGGCAAAGCATGCACTCTTTTTTGATGGCAGCGTACAACATTTGCCCATTCGGATGCTTTTCTGAAGATAATCGGCATGTGGGTGAAACAGAAGCCCCTCTCTCAGTAGTACTTCTTAAGAGCGTTTTCCTTTCGCTCACATAAGGTAAAGGACAGCTGCGCTGTTAAGACAAACCTAAAAATGCCCACTAGAACAGTAGCTTAGCTCGGATGCCATCGGCCGTGTTGCAAGCAGGGAGAATGGCCCATTTGGCTTCTGTTGGGCTAGTCAAATACAGCAATTATTAGGGTTCAATTGGCCCCTCAGGGATCTGAACGCTGCTGCTACTTCACCTGCTGCACCAAAGGTAGCTACGTCCCTCAGCTATAAAAAAAATTGTGGCTGAGGCAGCATCCCGTGGAAGCAGCAGGAAACAGAGGACTATGAGGAAGTGCTATTTGTGTGTATGAGAAACACAATTTCCAAGAACTTCAATAGATGTTCTTGTCTGGGTCATCACAGGTAACATCCATTCCACCCATGTGTTGAATTACAATAACAAGTATGGAAATTATGTAAAACATAAGGCGTGAAACCCTAGTACAATTACCAGTCAAGCACTTTAGGCTGGCCAGGACATTGGACTGTTTTCTGCACGGCAATGTAAGTACTGGATTTATAGATCTCGCTGTCGAAGCAAGAGAGCGCTATACACCACAGTGGTCATGATATAGAAGAGAGAGTAGAAGGAAGTAGGGAAGGAGAGACATCCGATTATGAAAAAGGGGAAATGGGACCAGGTGTATTGTCCTTTTAATGCAGCATGAAAAGTGTGACCCTCCATCCAGAGATAAAATCCCAAGTTCAGGGTGCTGCAGGAAAGAGACTCTTGTGATCGCCCAGTATATGATTTAACTATGAAGAGAGCCACTGGAATGAAGCGATTTTGCAGCTTTGGTGTTTTGCGCAAGGATTTTTTCCACATAACCCTTTGTCTGCTGCATAATCTGCAGATTTTTTGCCAACAAGTATCTTCTAACTCAAGTAGATCACAAGGTATTAAAAACTCAGCAACATGTGTTGCTACCCAGTAGAAGACCCTGGAAAAAGTGGACTGGTCCACTTTCTGTTGCATATTGTGCACTTGGGTGTTAAGCTGGTACTAGTGGGATGAAACCTTTACCCAAAAAATTTTAAACTGTGCAAAAATGACAATATAAAAAAGTAATACTTTCAAAACATATGTTGCATTAAGATGCATATTTTACCTTTTCCTGCTGCATAGTTTAGTTAAGACTGCCACATAATTTGGTCCTCTCCTGCATCATAATTCCAATGGCCCTAACCATAAACTACAACTTTTACAGTTTCTGCATCTGAGGCATTTTGTAGAGAGACTCCTTAAACTCGACAGGTGAAAAACCTCTCTGATAGCGAATTCAAACATAAATCTCACTTCAGACTGACAGATAAAATTGCAAACAATATTAGTCAAAGACAAACATAAACTCAAATATGAAATATCACAAATGTGTTAATTTTTACAAAAGAAGAGGATGAAAGTTTTGAGGAGAAATGCGGTTTGACTTTTGCAAATGAAATTCATTATCAAAAACCCCTGCTGAATACCTTGGTCTACTTGAAATGTGGATGTTTTCCAAGCGGAGTTGCCTGTTTCAGTACATCTTATCCATAATCATCAAGGTGTGTCTGGGTGGGGTGCAAAAAGGCCGCAAGGATAGAGATAACATCTGCTTTCAGGAAAGCACGTTCCACAGTTTACTGCACAGCATGTTCTGAAGTGTTAGTAATGGCCCATGGGGAATGTTTTGATTTACTTATATGATTTTGTTCCCTGGTAGTTAGTTATGTGTGAAAAACACGTCTATATCTATGAGCAATTCTGGCGAGTCGCCAGAAAGTTCACTTATGATATTTTGCAAGAATATGAAAAGAACATTGTGTTCTCTACGACGAAGGCATGACATTTTGACGATTATTATGAGTAAGCAGGGGAAGGGACTTCAGTTCAGAAATTTCAATAGCCACTTTTTATGCACTGCCTAGTACTAGATTTTAAACTATTAGAGTGCTTCCAAATTGGATCACATAGTAGTCAAGGCCTAGGGAGATGAAGTGTGTCGTCAGGGATCAAACAATACAGTAATACGATGAGAGCTGGACTACAACCCCTATCTCCTGATCTATAACCAACTTTCCTCACCTGCAACACCAAAGAATTCTTGTAAATTCATTATTGTGCAATATGTGGATGCAAGTGTGAATTCGCAGATAGTCTAGATGCATGCCAGTCTTGTTTTGGAGGTGAGGGTGACATCTATTCATAGATAAAACTGTCCAGCAGAAACAGTTAGAGGGGTAACAAATATCTGTGGTGGTTGTGTGGGCCCCACAAGACTAAAACAAAAGGTCTGATGGAATAGATCACGTTTCTCAAGTAAGAATTGTAGTTACTCTGTAACAGTTTCTGTTTCGTATTGAAACCTGCATGCATTTATGATAAGGTTTACAGAACTTAATTAAGTAAGAACCATACTTTATCTTCACTAGAGTGAGGACACATACGGTCCCCTTAATAAGCAAAGCGCGATCTAGATATACATATGTAACTTTTGAGATACTTATTATTTGTATGTCTATTTTACAGGAATTTTCAGTTTTCTTTTGAATTACAGAGTTGGATGCACTGAGAGAGAGTTCAGGCACATCTAAAAGTGGCAGGGCCCTGTGTGTCTGTTTTCTCTCTTATCCCATTCCTCTTCTGCCATCCCTGCCACTGGCACTCATATTTCCCTGGTGGGAGTGGTGAGCAGTAGCATGAGCACCGGCCCTGTTGGATCCTGTTGTTAGGGTTGGTGCCTGTCTGACATGGTGTAAAGTCAAAATGCAGCCCATATGCAGCCCATATTGACAGTGTCACTGAGGCAAAATACCAGCACAAATAAGGACCGAGAATGCCATTTTATGTAGGCCCAACTGTTTGTAAAACGTTTTTGGGTTAATTTTCTATCTGCTTGAAACACTACTAAAGCCTTAGAATTTCTTCACATTTGTATATATTAAAATAAACTGGTATCTTGTTGTCGTATGTTGTGCAATACACATTTATCTTGACCGTACATGTACGCATATCCTCGTTCTGAATCTGGCATTTACCGAGCAAACACTGCAGATTAATAAAGCCCCTAAAGAGCAATGAAACCGGTTTTGAAATACAATTTAAAGATTTTTGGATTAAACGCATTTATCAATGCAATAGTGAGTATCTGTCAGGTTCTTGTAGTTCAAGCTATTATTTATGTGCTGTATATGAGTGGTGTAATTTAGTACTTAAAGTGCTATGCATAATCAAAAGTGCTTCTTTAATGCAACTGTACATATGATTGCTAATACCAGAAGTAAAAATGAGTTTTAAAATATTTTAATGTGAAATGTACATGTGAATGACTCCCCACCAATTGTAATAGTTATTACATGAAATACAAAGCATTATTGTTGCTATGTCTTGTAAATATTAGGTTCTTCATTAAGGGAATAGAAAACCCAGTGAATAAGAGCTGCTGCATGGCCACTAGTATTTTTACACCTGTCATCCCTACTAGGAATGTTATTTTTTGTAAAATGTGCCTAACAGGGAATAGACATTTCTATGCCAAGTAGATGAGGTGCAACACAGAACAGACTACTAGTTAAAGTGCACACATATAGCTAATGCATCTTGTACGGATATATTCCTGTGTGGTTTGTTGAAGCATTCACCAACATGTATAGAACTAACACTGGGATGTACAGTACTATGTTCACAACTTCAGCAGATGGAATCCTCGAGAATATATGCAACTTGACAACAAGTCAATTAAATGTGCATGTTTCAACTTATAAGGCTGAAAACATACAATCAGTGGACTCAGAGAAACCATATGAGCTGCAGGCAAAGTGAAGTGGAGAGATATGATCACGAGGGACTCTGCATTTAGACAGAAAGATGTAAACTTGAGCAGAGTTGCATCTTTCACTCGTAGCTATAATACAAACCTGAGCCCTCAACTGTTGCACCACGTCAGTGCAGAGAACCTGGAGCTTAATGTGTTAAACAACTCTTTGATGGAGAATACAGTGGTAAAGTAGAAACATTACCACTATGTAACTGAAAGGCCCAGCAAGTAGTTGGCCTTTCCACTACAGCAGTGGAAGGCTCTTTTAGTTATACCGGCTATACTCCATTCTAATGAAAGTGCTAACGTACTCCAAGGAAATAACAGTTGCCTTAGCATCATATTAAGAATATGTGTATAACTCAACTGCAATGGTTAGCTCCCATACGGAAAACCAATTCCTTGAAGCCCTGACCTTAACCTCTGAACGATAAGCATGGACTTTGATGGCTGACAAAACTACCCTGGAAGAAATTAGTGAAGCAATGTAATTGCTACCCTCTTGTATGTCACGCAAGGAAGATGTTTCTTCTGGGTAAATATGTACAACATGTAAAGCCCAAACAGTACCAATGTAATACAATATGTAGAAGGAATCTGTGCATACAGGGTGCTTGGATTCTGTGTCAAATAAAGCTATAGTGACCCTCATTCCTTAGGAAATAAAGCATCTTCTTAATTGTGGCAGTTATTGTCCAATATCACAGCTGAATGTGTATATCAAGATCCTATCCAAAAGCTAAGCTATTAGATTGAAAAAGCCATTTCTTTTCTCGTTCATCGTGCACAGGTAAGCTTTTTACCTGGATGCTGATCAAAGAACCATCTTGTGATGCAGGCACACATAAAATGGGAAAGAAAAGACATGGAGGAAGAGGTACACACAATCTCCCTGGACAGGGAAAAGGTGTTTGATAGGGAAGAATGAAGGGTTCTCTTGAGACTCATGACCACATTTGGACTGGGTCAAGATGTTATCTCGAAGGTGAAGTGGGTATATCAGAATACAATAAACTGTGGCGGGCACCTATACCAAACAATTGCCCTCATGTGAAGAATATGTCGGAAGTTACCTCCCCTTCTTTTCATACTGGCTTTAGAACCACTAGCAAGAGCCATACAAAGTACACATTGAATATTGAGATTACCTATTCGCGCATCAACTGCAAAAATATTCCTTTATGTGAATCTTATATTGATAACTGTGCTCAAATTTCATATTTCCTTTCCTGCTTTGAGGTTCCTATTCCATCAGTTTTCTGTATTTCTAAGCTATAAAATGAACCGGGGGAAGAGTGAAGTCATGACATTACCTAAACATGCCACAATGGCAAGAACAGCAATCTATGCTATGATGTATGTAATGCACAAATTGAAGTACCTGGGAATTTACTTGAACCTTGGTTTACACAATATAGTACAGGACAATATTTTCCCCTTGTTGGACTAAAAGTGAAGAGAGTTTGAGAAATGTCTTGGGTGAACTTATCCCCATGGGTCAGTGTTCAAGCAGTCAAGATGGTGTTCTCTCCTAGGTTCCATTATAAATTTGTTATGCTCCTCATTCAGCTATCCAGATCCCTGCTCAAGGAAATAGACATGATGGTTAAGTTGTTTCTTTCTGTGGACATCAAGAGCCATACTTTCATTTGTATGCTCCTACGACAGCAGGAGAGCTGTGAGTGCCACATATGGAAATGCATTACATGGCTCATAATTAGTCGTAATTCGTATATTTTAATTCCCACATATCTAACCCACTTCAGTGGTCTGAGGCTGAATATAATATTTTGAAGTGTGAGCATAACTTTAAGGAGCTATACAAGTGCGGGCCAGCGAAAGATCTCACAGATAACTATATCACTGTATGCATGGTGCAGGTATGGAGGTAAGTATATAAGTCTCTGGGAGTGGATCCAGGACTGCATGCATCAGCCTTGATTTCGAATACTTAATAGCATGGAAATCACCTAGCCTAATCAGAAGCAGGGGAAGCCCTCTCCTGTTGCAAACTTGCATGTTCGAATTTTTATTGAAAAGATGGATAGGTACTCTGGATTGATCTCTGGCATTTACAATTCACTGATCAAAGTCCACTGCTGTACCTACCAGCCACAGACATAGATGGTTTACAACATCCCTAGCTGTAGCCGAAATCTGAATACCAAGGTACTCGAGATCATTGGATGTACCTACTCAGATGAAGTGGATACAGGAAATGGATGGGATGGCAAACTGTGAGCGAACTATCTACAAAGTGAATGATAAAATAGCTGTCTTTGACCAAATATGGGGTCATTTTTTGCATGCTTAGACGTGTTGACTTGTGGCATACGTTCAAATAACAAGGAAAGTAATGTGTGTGGGTTTCTGTGGGAATTGTGGTGGGCGAAGAGGGCAATTCACCTTTAGTTTGAGTGATGTATAGCAATGGGGAAATAAAGAGCAGATTTATTAAAGGTGTGGAGGCTAACTGCAGAGGGGATTCGAAGTTAAGTTTCCATTGTTGGTGTTTGAACTTGTAGAGCCTAGCTCAAGGAAGGGATAGACCAAGAGGGGTTTTAGTTTATTTTCTTTCTGCTTCATTGTGTCTCCTTTTCTGTTGGCTTCTTATTGTAAGAAGGTCTTTATCTATATGAGGGCCTGAACATTCCCTATGTTACAAACAATTTGTGCAAAAAGGAAATGGGAAATTGCAATTAGAATATTTTTGATGCTTGACAGATAAACCTCCATGAGTTTTCTCGAAAGTCTGTTTTCTTTCACAGAACCATAAAAAAGTGCAAAAACAGGTAGAAAAGATGAACTTGCTATGACTGGCTTGCTTCTGAGGACCAACAAATTTGAGTGTCAACGTTCTCATCTATGCTTCATCCAAAAGGCTACATGGCAGGTGACTGACAGCTCTCTAGCAGCAGCTTAAATAAATTGATGCTACATGATAGGGAATCTGAGTCCCTCAAACCTGGTCTTTACTTCTTTAGGATGCCTTTGTGGCGAAATTGGTGTCAGCAGACCAAATATAAGTACAATACATAAAATGTGTTTTCATGCCCAGGAATGTTCTTCTATGCAATGCTTTCTCTGTATAATAGTGACATATTGTTGTAGGTTTATTCTGAACCAAAATAGGCCAGCTAAGGATCCCAGGACTCACTGTCCTCACTGTGGTAAAGCAAAGGCATATTTGTATCTAAGAAGAAATACTGAGTTTGTAATGGCATCATTCAGTGTGATCTAGCGACACTAGTATTGCAGGCGAATGGAGAGGGATACTCACAGCACGTGAGGTAGACCCGTGCAGCCCTGATCCCCTTGAGATGACAAAATTAGTCACTGATTTCAAAGGAAGCAATCACAATATTGGAGGGGATACAGTATTTGGAATGTGAGGGTAACAAATATATGTATGCATATGGTGCAGTGCAAATTAGCGTTTCATACATTTATACATCATATTTACTTATTATGTGATAACCATGTTGATATGTGTGAACTGTATTAATCAAAGCACAGTGTTTGGCTGCATTTACCTGTAGTGAGAGCCACACATATTCTCGAATTATACATATTGTATTCTCTCATGCTAACTTATCAATTTGAGTGACATCTTTTCTCTGGCAGCATGGCATGCTCTGCGCCTAGGTCTCAGCAACTTGAATCATTTCTGTAAATAAATGCTTTGGGAGTTTCATGTTCTTCTTCTCACTGAAGGTGCTGAAGAAGAGCTTGTTAGTTATAATAGGACTTTGCCTATTGTTGGAAATGTTTAGATTAGCTAGCCTAATAGAATTTTGGCTGTTGATATGAAGTGTCTGGTGATGGGAGAAAGCCTCCCCTACCATACTGATTAAACTGATTAAACTGATGCCAACTTTTAGGTCCTGCAGCTGTGTACTTCTTTGTCAGACCGTGGGAACCTAGGGAGTCTTCCTGCACCCAGAGAACATTTTACCCTGATTGAACCGACCAAGGGAGTTGTTGGGAAGAAGCTTTCAGAATATTCCATTGCTTATTAAATGTGTGTTCCTTAGAATAGTTTAGCAGATTCTCTCCTGACTTCGAGTAGAGAAGTCCTTTCTCTAACTCTGCTCATTTTCTCTGCCTAGGATGATAAGCTTTATGCTTGATTGTTCTTTTCTTCTCCTAAACCATAATATGGTTCTTCAGATACTGACACCTCCCAAACCATAATTTGGTTCTTCAGATACTGACACCTTCCCCTCGAACTTCCACTTTACATTTTCAATACTTTATTTAAAATGAAGAAATTCCTTTATGGAATTAATTTACATTATGTTCTGCGTACTCCATATAGTTATATGTTTCCTTTTCTTACAAATTCAGATTGCACAGCTACATTGATATTTATGCCTTTTGGATACATTCATTTACTAATTGGTTGATTTATAATTAACTAAAATGTACTAATGAAACCGTAATGGTTTGGACGCCACCCTCTCCGTTATTATTGTGGAGCTGAATTGGTTTTACTCTCATTGAAACATGTTGCTGATGTTAGATCCCTTCACAGTGGAGACTCTTTTATAATGACTACACTAAAACCTTTGGATACAAGGATATCTACCACAACACATACTGTACATGCCAGCAGACCCAATTCAGGTGTGAGACTTCTGATTAATAAAGCGAAAAAAAATACATTTAATTTAGCTTTGTACTGCCAAACATTGCACCCCATTCAATGCAAATCGTTGGGGAATATAAATCCGCCCCTTGATTATTTCTTTTTCAAAATCTCCATCCTTCCTTTCACCAAATGGTAGCAAGTATGTGTACGTGGTGTTTGTATAGTGCAAACCTAGCCGATATGCCGCAGAGTGCTGTGCACGGTCAAGCAAAAGACACAGTCCATGACTGATTGATGTGTAGCTGGGCTGCGGCAGCAGAAGTGCACCACTGTTCACTACTTTTCCAAAACCGTCATTCTTAGGAGAGCCGTCCTCATCTCTGTAAAGGGAACTTTCTGCCATACCAGATGTGGTCAAAGTTACTGAGGCTTTGGGTTTTAAAAATGTAGCTGGACCCAAAACGTGCTATAAAATTCCAAGATTGAAGATGACCTCCGCCCTACAAAATGGTCCTTAAACTACTGCATGGCTCTGTGGCATAAGTTCAAAAGGTATCTAGACCTGGGCTTTATTTGAGATGCCAATGCATTTTAGTAGCTGTAGTAGTTTTACTTCAAATGAACAAATTGGCGTGCACACACTGCATTGGCTGCTAAACAAATCAGCACTTGAAATGATGGTTCTTAAACTACCACATGGGCTCGGTGACATAAGTTCAAAAAGTATCTAGCCCTGGGCTTTTATTTGAGACACCAATGCATTCTAGTAGTTGTAGTTTAATTTCAAATGAACGAAATTAACACACTGCACAAGCTGCTATTCCCAAAAACAAATCAGCACTTCAAATAATGGCCTTTGGGAGTATTCTTTATTTTCTAATCAGGATTCTTTTTATATATAACAATACAAAGAGAAGCTACGAATTTTACTGTGGAAAGAGGTGCTCAGCAATGCTTCAACATCTGTCCCACAGCGCATGTCTGCCTTCACACACTTTTCTGCCACATCCTCGCTTCTCCTACACAAGTATCTGTGTGTGCGATGGAAACACTGCACACGTTGTTTATGCAGACTGCCGTACTCTACACACACATATAAATGCCAGGACTGAATGCCATGTGTTCACATGGCATGGAGCCACTTGGTAACTCTACCTAAACTGAACCATTGATCCATATTTTCCACCATACAATCTCTCCTGGTACTTCTGTGATCAACTGATAGTGTTTGAAAAGTCACGCAAATATAACTCTCATTTTTGTTCTGCAAAATCGACAGCAATGATTACTGCATTATAGAGTCAAGAATGTAAATCCGTGGAATGGATGGGCTTCTCGTGCATGGACCTGGGAAACTTGAAAGCAGCACTTCTTTGGTTTCTTGCATGAATGACGAGGGCTCGCTGTGTATGAGACTTCTACTGACGAGTCACCTGCTTCCCCAACAGTAATGTCTATTACTTTTGTAATATGATTTAGTTTCAAAAGGACAAGACCTTCTAACTAAGTAAAATTCGCTGTAATTTAACATCCACATGCAGACTTTAAATATCCAAAATGTAGGTTTCAGCATCTTAAAAAGTAAACACTTAGGCCCTAATTAAGGTTGACCCAGAAAAAGTTGAGCTATTTATTGCACCCGATATATTCCGACACAGCTGGGATGGGAATATATTGGGTTCAGCAAATAGGATGCCAATCCTACCTAAAATATGGGACATAACATGCAAATTGTGAGGCCTACCACAGCTAAATCCTCATATCCTGTTTTTTTATCAAGCTTGTTTGCTCCAGTATATTTCATCTGGTTTTGCCTGCTGACATTTAGGCGGTGCCCAGGCTTATCACACAGCTTGTAATTGTGACATGTGCAGTAACAAGGTTTACCGCTCAGATTGCACTTAATCAAGCCAACCGCAATCGGGACCTACGACTCACATACACTAATTGTTTCAGCTTACCTGTCACCTTGTCCAGCCAAAAATAGGCATGCAATGTCAAGGGAAGACCCCTGAGAGCAGAGCAAAAGTACCAGAATTTGCTCCTATATTGGACATTTTGGAACAATCATGCATTTTAAACTAAGGGCCTGAATTAGAGTTTGGCGGAGGGGTTACTCCGCCACAACGGTGATGGATATCCTGTCTGCCTAATTTATAGGATATAATGGGATTTATATTATATTTCGGTGAATGGGATAACCGTCACTGTTACGACAAAGTAACACCTCTGTCAAACTCTATATCAGGCCCTAAAACTTGTTTGTAAATATTGGGAAATGGATGGCCAGAGATCAACATGCATCCATAAATTACAGTCTACAATGTACACATCATACAATTAATTTATTCTTTATTCTCTGTTCCATGTCCAACAGGCAGGGACATCATTTAGGGGGTCGCAGCTGCTACCTTTGGAAGCTCCCTTGCTACTCCTGGCAATGCTCTTGCAACTATTGGACCCCTGAAGGAACAGGAACAGGGACCTATTATTGAAGAAAATGTCCCCATGGTACAGAAAACACAGGTTCTGCTTATGGCAGCTTTTCACTGAGATTGTAGCAGCTCCAACTTGCAACTATTACAACTCAGCCTGAACAGAGGAGGTGTAACCTAGAAACACACTCCTGCAGAGTTGGGTGAACATGCCTGGATTCAGATGAACGGATGCATATGGGTCGCTTTAGTCTAGAAAAATGGGTGAGTGTTGTAATGATGACTGAGGTGTTTGGCTGTGGGCCCCAAGAATAAAAGTAATAATGGTGAGTGCTACAAGTCAGAATCGAGTTCCTGGTAATGAAAGGATAGGAGTGGATTCTCCGAATGAGTCTTAAATTGTAACAGCAGAGCTGCGTGTCAATGTATGTACTGTTATAGCAGTACTGGGGTGAATGGCAGAGCTGTTTGTGAGGCGCCGTGCTAACTAATAAGTGGTTATTGCTTCATGTCACAAGGCACGTGGAAGAGCTGCATGTAGGTCTCAGTAGTGGCGTAGCGGTAGGTGGGGGTCAGGAGGTGTATGGCAAAGCTATATTAGGGTCCCAGTATTGGAGAAGTGTCTGTGTGAGGATATGGAGTAAGAAAGACAGCTACAAGTGTATTTTATTTCAAGACATTCATATGGATTAATATCTGTAACCAGCACTTTTCCATTCTATTATTTACAGCAGCGGTTCCTAACCTGTGGTTCGGGGGCCTATGGGGGCCAGAAACACCTGATCAGGGGGTCCGCGACTGCTTAGAAAATTAAACAACATTAACAGATGAATAAAGTAAGGAGACAAAATGTTAAATTGAAAATTCTAAAACCTTCTGTTAATGTTTAGGAATGTTAAAATTAAGTGCTAAAAATTAAGTTAGTATCATCAGCGGATTTGTGAGAGCGGTGCAAGTGCATCAAACATAATACAGTATGGACAATGGATGGCCTCAATCAAATTTAGAAATACTCCAGTCTTCCCATTAAAATTAAATTTTTGATTTTTTTGGTATATGATTGTGAATTAAATAAAATATTTCTTAATTTGTGTATTTGTTCGATGAATGCTTGTTTCTCTATTTTGTATATTGAATTGTGGTTCAAATCATTGAAACTGCTTAGGCCGGGGCCCCCAGCTTCCAATAATGACTCATTTAGGGATCCCAATAATGATTCCAGGGGGTTCCAGGATTCCAGTAATGATTTAGTAGGGGTACACAGAACTCAAAAGATTAAGAACCACTGACATAAAGTATATCTCTCAGGAGAGACTGAATGGAAATTAATTAAAGATGTTTGCATTCTGTGTGATGAGCCCTGTAACACAGGAAAAAATTGCCTACTTTTCTCTTACCTCTGTTTCACTTGACTATATAACATGTATATTACATACAAATAAATGAATGCATGTATATTGAAAAGCATCCCTCCCCCCACTATATGATCACCAAAGGCAGCTTATTTTATCCCAATGTTGCAGTCACTGTCTACATATTTTAATAATTAGAATCATATTTATCAACATGTTTGAATATTAATCTTGAGTTGCATATGCATCTTTATCTTAAAAATGTTTTCTAAGACACCAATCCTGGTGTTTTTTGGTAACAATTTGATGAGATTTGGATTAATTATATTTAACGGAGTTAATTTTTGAGTTGTTGACTTAATTTAACATAGAAATTGATTCAGTGCAGCGTCATGTAACTTCTTGTGATATCACATCAGCGTCAAAGGTCATGTGATGTTACTTCCTGAGTTGTCATTAGTGTAAAGTGACATCACTTCCTGTGATATCACAAAATATCTAAGGGCATATTTTGTCACTTCTGCTACGCCTGGCATTTTGATTGTTGGACCTGGCTTTTTGACGGGGTCATCCCCAAACTTTTTGCCTCCTTCCTCCTATTTTTTCTGACCTGTTGTTGTTGGCTTTTGAACTCTAGGCACTTTACCACTGCTAACCAGTGCTAAAGTGCATATGCTCTCTGTGTAAATTGTACTGCTGATTGGTTTATCCATGATTGGCTATTTGATTTACTTGTAAGGCCCTAGTAGAGTGCACTATATGTGCCTAGGGCCTGTAGATTAAATGCTACTAGTGGGCCTGCAGCACTGATTGTGCCACCCACTTAAGTAGCCCCTTAACCTTGTCTCAGGCCTGCCAATGCAAGGCCTGTGTGTGCAGATTCACTGCCACTTCGACTTGGCATTTAAAATACTTGCCAAGCCTAAAACTCCCCTTTTTCTACATTTAAGTCACCCCTAATGTGTGCCCTAGGTAACCTCTAGAGCAGGGTGCTGTGTGGGTAAAAGGCAGGACATGTACCTGTGTAGTTTATATGTCCTGGTAGTGTACAACTCCTAAATTCGTTTTTACACTACTGTGAGGCCTGCTCCTTTCATAGGCTAACATTGTGGTTGCCCTCATACATGGTTGAAGTGGCAGCTGCTGATCTGAAAGGAGCAGGAAGGTCATATTTAGTATGGCCAGAATGGTAATACAAAATCCTGCTGACTGGTGAAGTCGGATTTAATATTACTATTCTAGAAATGCCACTTTTAGAAAGTGAGCATTACTTTGCACTTAAATCTTTCTGTGCCTTACAATCCACGTCTGGCTAGGTTTAGTTGACAGCTCCTTGTGCATTCACTCAGACACACCCCAAACACAGGGTACTCAGCCTCACTTGCATACATCTGCATTTTGAATGGCTCTTCCTGGGCTGGGAGGGTGGAGGGCCTGCCCTCACACAAAGGACTGCCACACCCCCTACTAGGACCCTGGCAGACAGGATTGAACTGAAAGGGGACCTGGTGCACTTCATAACCACTCTTTGAAGTCACCCCCACTTCAAAGGCACAATTTAGTATAAAACAGGGCCTCTGCCCTACCACCTCAGACACTTGCTGAGAAGAAACCTGAACCTGCATCCTGCCAAGAAGAACTGCCTGGCTGCTCAAAGGACTCACCTGTCTGCTTTCTACAAAGGACTGCTGTCTTGCTGTTGACCTGCTGCCTTGCTGAACTCTTGTCTGGCTGCAAAAGTGCTCTCCAAGGGCTTGGATAGAGCTTGCCTCCTGTTCCCTGACGTCTCAGGATCAAAAAGACTTCTCTTTTTCATTTGGACTCCTCGTGCGCGAAAAATTCGATGCACAGCTTGCTCCGCGGTGAGAAATTCACCGTACGCCGATCCAGAAAGACACCTCTCGACGCGACGCCTGCGATGCGACCGGAACTTCAACGCACGGCCTCGCTTGGACAACGCCGCCTGACTTCCAGAGAGGAAATCGACGCAACGCCTGCCGTGAGAAAGAAAATTCCACGCACAGCCCCTCGGAACGACACGCAGCCGGATAACAAGCCGAGGAATCCCCGCACAGACCCTGGGACATCTGGTAATCCCGCGATCCACATAAGGAGACGGTCCGCGTGCCGGAAAACGACGCACGTCTCCCGCGAGTGAAAAATAACGACGCAAGTCCATGTGTGAAGGGGCAAAACCGACGCACACACAATTTTTCCTCCCGTAGAACGACGCACGTCTCCAAGCGTGAAAAATAACGACGCAAGTCTGTGTGTGAAGGGGCGTAACCAACGCACACACTATTTTTCCACGCATCTCCTCCTCTGCGGCCCTCTGCGGAGTTTTTCCACTCCAAACCAGGTACTTTGTGCTTGAAAGAGACTTTTATTTAAAGACTTAAGACACTTCATATCACTTTTCAGTGATATCTTTACAAATTCATGTTGCATCTTTGATCGTTTTGACCTGCAAACACCCAGATAAATATTATATATTTTTCTAAACACTGTGTGGTGTATTTTTGTGGTGCTATATTGTGTTATTGTATGATTTATTGCACAAACGCTTTACACATTGCCTTCTAAGTTAAGCCTGACTGCTCAGTGCCAAGCTACCAGAGGGTGGGCACAGGATAATTTGGATTGTGTGTGACTTACCCTGACTAGAGTGAGGGTTCTTGCTTGGACAGGGGGTAACCTGACTGCCAACCAAAAACCCAATTTCTAACATTGATGAATCGACATGCATGTCAACATAGCAGACTTCAGTATCAGAGGATGTGGTTTGTATACATGTCTCCTTATGACAAATTGAATATTTTGGTGAATCTCCCTTTGCCTCAGATGCCATATTTTGCTGGGGCTGCTTATGGAGTGTTTAGTTTGTTTTGTGTGACATGTCAGACCCCCGGGATATTGCAACATGGATTAGCAAATTCTGCAGCACAATTATGAACAATTTGTGGCCTAAATGTACAAATTTATTGGCATTTTTGCAGCAATTTATTTTGCTAAAAATTAAATGCACCTAGGGCCTGCCAGGTGCCCTGTGGGAGGCGAGCCCTAATCATTTTTTAAAGGTATGCCCCTTGGGCCCACGGCAGGCCCTAATCATTTAAAAAAAAAGTATGTCCTGAGGACCCATCAGTGCACAATGAGCGGTGGGTACCAATCATTTAAAACAATTAATGTCCCCTTGGCCCACAGGTTGCATTGTGGGCTGCGGGTTCTAATCATTCCTTAAAAGATATATCCCACCTGGGCCTGCCGCATGCCCCATGGGGGGGCCCTAATAATTAAAGAAAAAATGCCCTCAGGGCCTGCCGCTTGCCTAGTGGGTGGCAGGCCCTGCTCATTTAAAAATAATATATGCCCCCTGGGCCCGTTACGTGCTCCATGTGTAGCAGGCCCTAATCATGAAAAAAAAAAATCCCCCCTGGGCCCGCACCATGCCCTGTGGGCTGCAGGCCCTACTCATTTAAAAAACATAAATTCTCCGTGAGCCCACTGTGTACCTCGTGGGCAGTGGACCCACAAATTGATACAAAACAAATGTCCCTGGGTGCTCTGCGGGTGGCAGGCACAGGGGGCAATAGTTTTTATCAAGTTTTGGGAGCCCCACACACGGGGCAAACAGCGGGCCCAGGTGGCATTTTTTTTAAATGATTAGGTCCTCAAGAGTGCCCTGTAGGCAGTGAGTCCTAATCATTTAAAAAAATAAATGCTCCCAAGGCCTGCCTTGTGCCATGTGGGCTCAAAACGTGATAAAAACAAATGCCCCCCTGGGTGCCCACGAGTGCAGCGGACACTAGAGCCATTCATTTTTATCTAGTTTTGGGCCTGCTGCCCACGAGACACACAGCGGGCCCAGAGGCATTTTTTGTAAATGATTAGGGCCTGCAGCATGCCCCGTGGGCGGCAGGCCCAAAACTTGATAAAAACGAATGCTCCCCAGGTGCCCTGTGGTCAGTGTGAGGGGACATTCATTTTTAACAAGTATTGGAACCGGCACATAGAGACTTAGGGGGCACTTATTGTTTTTTTTAAAATTTTGCAGATACTTTCGTAAAAAGTGCAGACATTTTACAAAAGTCCTGATTTTGCTCATTTTTTTGCAAATCTCGAAATCCTGGAGAGTCTGATTTAAGACGTTTTAAAGAATGAAACATTGAGTTCTTGTTAGTTTTGAAATAAGTACTGCTTAATTTGAGCCGTTGTTATCCGGCGCTTTATTGTCAGTACTGGAAGCAGGAGTGTCATTTCAATGATGGTAACATGATGAATGAGAATCAGGTTCAGAATGGTGGATTTGTACAACCTCAGGTTAATAATAATCCAGTTCAGACACAGCATGTACAGAGACAGAGAACTCAAATTTTTTCTGTTCCCCAAACTCAGGGAATGCAGGTTCCACAAGCTCCAATGCCACAACAGAATGCAAATGCTTCCAGCTCTAACCTGAATCAGATCCACAATGCAAACAAAAATCTTTTTGTGAATAAGGGTATGTAGCAACAGTATTCTATTATACAAATAGACGAGAACTACAACTAAGACCTGACACAATGAGGGTGCCTGAGAGGGGACGAGGATTGCGTACTTGCCGCAATCTTAGAGGTGGACCAGAGTAGTCCATCTGAGGATGGTGAGGTAAATAGCCACCCTGTTTCATTTTTAATAATGGTGCCAACTGCTCCTCTGTGAAACCAGCATGGGTTCCCAACCTACCCCTCTCTGCAAAAAGAATCCAAGTTGTAGGAGTCACCTATAAACAACTGACCAGTCCTGTTATGGAAGCTGTGTCTGTTAAAATGGGATCTTTTGAGGAGAATCACGGATTTGTGGTCTGTGATTCAAGTCCTGTAAGTCTTCTTGCATGCAATCTTTTGTGTAAGCTGAACTCTTCCCTTTATTGTCCCCTGAAATGCATAGAGTTTCATACTCACAATGATGTTGCCTTTAAACTTGGAAGCCGGAATTCAGATATCAGACTGTACCACATGTTGACAAGTGATGATTTGTCTCAAGAGCTGAGAGACACAGTGTTACCTAAAATCTGGGACTTTTCTGAAAAGACATAGGTCTCATCAAAGGTGTTGAACACATCTGCACAACAGGGAAACCTAATGCTGAATATCTGTGAACCCCGCAGTATGACCTGACCCCTGAAACTCTTACTCAGGTTACTCCTGTGATTGACTCAATGATTCAACAAGGCATACTTTAAGAGATTATGGAGAGTCCATGCAGCTCACTAATATGAGCTCACAGAAACCTAATGGCAAGTAGTGCATAGTGCAGGAATTGAAAAAGATTAACGCAATTGTAGTTCCTTGTTGTCCTGTGGTGCCGAATCCAGCTGTGATATAATTTCAGATTCCATGTGAGGCCGAGTGGTTCACTGTAATTGATCTTTGCCAAGCCTTTTTAGGTGGAGCCTAGACAATGCGCACGCGCTGTCTGCAAGACCTTTGGATGGAGTATAGGACTTTGCTTCCGCCTGTCGCTGCCTGCCACTTACCATAGGTTGAAGGCAGTGTCCCTCTTGTTTTGCTGCCTCCTAACTGGTTTGGCAACCGATACATTACATTCTGTACTTGGCTGAGGCGCACCAGCCAAGTACAGTTTAATTATGCTTGGAATTTTTTTCTGTTGCTTGGACGGACTATTTTTCCTTGTTTCCTGCTTCTCAAGTTTGTGAGGAAGCACTTGTGTTCACGCACACTGTTCATTGTCTGCGTTTGCCCTTTACTTGGTCCGTAGTTTACATAATCAGTAATTACAAGTAGTTGTGTCGTCAGTGTGTTTTGTATATTTTTTTGTGGCTTTATATAGCATGAAATCGACCAGGAATGAATCCTTAACAGCGGCTCTCCATGCACAGGGGAGAGCCGATACTACAATATTAACTGCACTCAGGGAAACTCGCCCCAGGCGCTCCTTTTAAAACACATTTCTGCCCATAACTCAGCCTGTGGTGGTCCTATGGCTGTGGTCTTCAATGTGTGGGTCACGACCCCCAGGAGGGGCGTGAAGTCATGGAAAGGGGATCAACCATGCTCCTGGTCGCACTTCTGCTGCCTTCATTTGCCTTCAACTGGAATCCAAAATGTTTGCTATTCGTTTTCGATTCCAGGTAGTGGCATCTCATGGCGCTCACTGATTGGAGGACATCAGAAAAGAATGCAACGTCATTGAAGACTGTCCTCCAATCAGAGAGGCTGCAGGAATAATAGCAGGAAATGCTGGGAACTGGGGCTACAAATATGAAGCTGTGGAATGCTTTGTAGTGCTTCAATATTCATGTTTTTCACAGCTGCCTATCACTCTATCCTGCTGCCTTTCCTGGACTTCGTCACTGCAGGTCCTTCTGTTGTGTTTTCATCTGTCCTTTTTGTCCTTCTTCATCGTGGCTGCCTCTGCACTGGGATCGCCTCTCTGTTTCCTGCTTTCCAAGACAGCCAAAGCTTTGCAGAACTAGTAAAAAGCTTCCTCCTTCCCCGTCTCCTGCCTCATCCACCATGCCCTTGCTTTTCACCTTGCAGACATACACACAAACACACATACACACTAAACTCTTAACTGCACTCATATTTTCTGAACTTGGATAGTGTGTAATGGGATCCTCATGGAAAAGTGACTTCAGGTGCCTTCAGGAGACGGAAGCAGAAGTTGGTGGTGCAAAAGGTACGTTGCAAGCAATAATTTCACTGTGAACATTATTTATTTTAATGTTTAAACATGACGGAAGCTTGTCTATAATTATTTTTTCATTCATTGCACTGTCGTTGATGGTGGGACCAGGTGAGCACCTTCAGGGGGGTGGTGTGTTACACCACCCTAACAATGTTTCTTGTGATAAATAGTTAGGTGCAGCTGCTTTCTGTCGGGCCTGTCAGATTTAACCAGGAGGTTTTACACACAGACAAAAACAACCACACAATCTCTCCCTTTTTCTGTTTAGAAAGACTTAAAAAATGTTGGCTATTTCACAAAATAATGTGCTTTCTCTTACTTGGTACACCTACCAATCCAACTTTCTCCCCCTTTCCACTGCCTCTTAAGCCCTCCTGTGCACCTTGCTTGTCGTATCATGTATTTCAAAATCATTTGTCAGCGTGATTGTCAGGAAATCTAAAGCAAACACCTCCCCTAATCATACTGACTAAGCTATGTCCCTGGGTGGGACAGTCAATAGTATTTGTCAAACTGCATTCATTACTACTGATCTGCAGCTCCCGCAGTTGGCAACCGCCTTTTTGAATGGACAATCAGATGGTGGTGATATATATATATACCACATTCATATGTTTAATATAGTTAGTGACCTTGAGTGTAGACCTTAACGGATACATACAAATCCTGTGATGTGTTCCCAGGATGTATGGAGGATGAGTGCTGGCACCCACAGTTATTGTTGGTTTGCGGTCTGTATTACAGTCATATCTTGCTTCGTATTCTCTGCCAAACTTTGTCCAAAACGATTTAGGTAACAGTCAGGGCACATGCCGAGAAGCTCATGCTTGTGGTTTTTTCCCTCATGTTCAATATGAGAAATGTATGTTTTTTTTGGAACAGACTGTGGAATGACATTAAGCACAATTATAGTCTGTATTTCGAACTGTAAAACAAATGCTCCAACAATCCTAGTTCTTGAAGACTGGGGTGATGTATAACCTCCAAAAGCCTGATAACAGTTACACACAGGCAGGGTAGTGAGCAGCAAAATGTCCATGTTGAGTAGTGGTGCTAGGCTCTGTCTGCTCTGGTTATAGGAAGGGAGGGACACTAGAATTATGCAATTCAGCTGGAGCTGTGTTTTCTGCATAGTTATAGATTTGTCTCAATTTCCACTTAATCCATAATCTGCTGTATAATCTGTAGGTTTTAATCCCCAAAAAAATGTTTCTAGCTCAATCGCATGAAACGTAACTAAAAATGTGGCAACACATATTTCTGCGGAGCGAAGGTCCTTCACAAAGGTTGACAAGACATCCATCTGTTGTTTATTGCTGTATTTTGGTGATAAAATGGTACTAATGAGGTGAAATCTTTGCCCAGTGTTACTGTGTAAAAATGTCAAAATAATGATGCAATACTATCCCACAATATGCTGCATCATATAGCATTATTTACATTTTCTTACCACACAATTTAGTCGACCCTGCCGCATAATTTGGCCCTCCCTTGCCTCATAATTCCAGTAGCCCAGCCTATAGGGCAGTCTGGCAGTGGCCAAAGGGCTGACCAGTCAGGTCAGTGGATTGTTTTTGTTTTTGCTACTTGCTGGCGTGTTTTATGGTCTGGTGGACTGTTTTTATTGTTGATATCTGTTCTATTACCACACATATTGTCTGCAGCATGCACAAATGCATGCAGTCTCCCATACCTCCCTACAGCTTGGCCTTTACAAATTTAAAACTGCATGCTTTACAAACATGGCCCCTCTTTTTAGATCTCATGTATGCTGCACTCACATGCAGTAAACTTCATTTTCCACTCTGTGCTATATCCCTTATAGCTCAGTGAGCTCGAGTTATACATGAGATGGTAGGTGATACTAAGTCTAAAGAAGGTTAACTACTGCCCAGAATCAGTCACAACACGGGTACTAGTGTTGGGAGTAGGTTGGAAGCCACAAGAGACTCTCAGGGCTCTGAATGTTTATAGCCAATATCTCATGAACTGATAGCAGCGAAGTCTTCATCTCCCCTGAATGTGAACTGTGCCTCACACAAATCAGAAACCCTGAGCAGAGGTAAGCTATCTTCAGGTAGATATATTCATGTAGTCAAAACTCTTTAGGTCAAAACTCTTTAGGTCCCTCTTTTGCCTGTAAACTGAGCTCTTCACTGAATGTGAATAAATCAGAATCAGAATACAAAGTTAGAATTGTCAGGCCTAGTGGCTGTTCCAAGTATTTGGAATATCAGATGGTTGTTTTCCCACCATCCCCCACCAAAGAAACAACCATCTTGGTTCCGAAGCTTAATTGCTACTTGTTGGACTTTTTTCCTTATGCAGGGTCATACACCATCTTTTTGTCTCCTGCCTCCTATTGTGTCTGACCTGTTGCTGTTGGCTTTGGAACTCTGAGCACTTTACCACTGCTACCTAGTGCTAAAGTGCATATACTGTCTGTGTAAATTGTATGGTTGATTGGTTTATCCATGATTTGCATATTTGATTTACTAGTAAGTCCTTAGTAAAGTGCACTAGAGGTGCCAGGGCCTGTAAATCAAATGCTACTAGTGGGCCTGCCGCACTGGTTGTGCCACCCACATTAGTAGCTCTGTAATCATGTCTCAGGCCCGCCACTGCAGTGTCTGAGTGTGCAGTTTTAACTGTAAATTTGACTTGCTGAGTGTACCCACTTGCCAGGCCTAAACCTTCCCTTTTCTTACATGTCAGACACCCCTAAGGTAGGCCCTACGTAGTCCCAAGGGCAGGGTGCAGTGTATGGTTAAGGTAGGACATATAGTAAGGTGTTTTATATGTCCTGACAGTGAAATATTGCTAAATTCATTTTTCACTGTTGCAAGGCCTGTCCCTCTTATAGGTTAACATGGGGGCAACCTTTAAATCTGATTAAAGTGTAGATTCCCTTTGTGAGCGGATAGAGATGTGGAGTTTAGGGTCTCTGGGCTCACAATTTAAAAATACATCTTTTAGTAAAGTTGATTTTAAGATTGTGTGTTTGAAAATTCCACTTTTAGAAAGTGGGCATTTTCTTGCTTAAACCATTTCTGTGACTCTGCCTGTTTGTGGATTCCCTCTCTGGGTCAGTTTGACAGTTGGGATGATTGCACCTCTCACTAGACAGTGACACAAAGGGAGATGGGGTGTAGTCTGCATTTCCTGATGAGCCATCTGTGCTAGGAGGGAGGGGAGGAGTGGTCACTCACACCTGAAAGGGCTGTGCCTGCTCTCACACAATGCAATCTCCAACCCCCTGGAGTGTGCCTGGGCGCTGGCCTGGGCAAAGAGGGATTTCACAAACAAGAGAGACTTTCCTTTAACGTAAGCCTACTTAAAAGGGCAAAATGGGTATAAGAAGGGCACCCAAAACCACAGACTTTAAAATCACTTCTGGAAACCAAGAGGAACCTCTTCCTAGAGAAGAGCTGAAGAGCTGAGGAAGAAGAGCTGCCCTGCCTGTGCTTTGTGGAGCCCTCCTGAAGTTGCTGCTTTCTGCCTGTGCTTGAGGACAAAGACTGGACTTTGTGTTGCCTTCCTTCTGTGAAGAACCCTCCAAGGGCTTGATTTAGAGCTTGCCTCCTGTTTTTTGAAGTCTCAGGGACAGCAAAGACGTCTCTCTGCCAGCACCTGGAGTCTCTGGAGAGACGCCTACTCTGCCAAGATCGACGCAACTCAGATCTGTGGCTGAAAAATCGATGCACCGCCGGCTTCGTGGCTGAAAATTGACGCTCGCCTGCAATGCGACCAGGAGATCGACGCCGAGAGCTGGGAAAACGACGCGCAACATCGCTGACAGAGGCTGGTGAGATCACAACCCACGCTGCGTGGTTTTCGGACCATCGGGCGGCTGAATTTCTGACGAAAACACCCCTGGGCGTGTAAATACAACGCAAAGCCTGCCCGGACCCGAGAGTTCCCACTGGGTCAACGCATCGCTCTCCTGCGGAGAGAAGAAACGCCACATACCGACCCAACTAAAGGGGAAACAACACTAGGTCTAGCTCGTGAGTGAAATTGACGCATCGCAAGCCCTTTTTGATGCACACTCGCCCGTGCGGGGTTATTTTTAATGCACCCAAGGTACATTTTCATGCTAACAGCGTTAGCATTGTGTTTAAAATTACATGAAGACTTTTTTTGCATTTTTTGTGATAACTTGACTTGTGTGTTGTGGATTTTTGTCGTTTTTGTCTTGTTTTGTTTAGATAAATATTTTCTATTTTTCTGAACCTGTGTTGTGTCATTTTGTAGTGTTTTCATTAAGTTACAGTGTGGGTCGTCCAAATACTTTACACCTAGCACTCTTAAGTTAAGCCTGCTGCTCATGCCAAGCTACCAAGGGGTGAGCGGGGGTTAGCTGAGGGTGATTCGCTTTTACCCTGACTAGAGTGAGGGTCCTTGCTTTGACAGGGGGTAACCTGACTGCCAACCAAAGACCCCATTTCTAACAATACTGCACATATTCTCCAAGTACACCACAGGTAAGTGAAACAGATGTCACACACTCCTAAGCATTGTCTAATGAGGTCAGTGGCCACCCTCTGTTATGTGTGTGAGTGGCCTCTTGATGGATCCCCAGTTCAGCAGAGCGTGGTGTGCTGCTGGCAAAGCTAAACAAAAATACATAGAGCAACCCCATAGTGTTAAAGTGGTAAATGTATTAGGAGTGATTTTGAGGCAAATAGGATGAGTCAGAAGGTCTAACAAAATGGAGGAATGCCACCAGTGTCCACACATGTAAGGACTTTCATTCCTACAAGAGAAAGAGATATGAGAAAAAGAGGTTAAATGCAAGAAAGGAGATAGAATATGAGAGCAAAGACAAGAAAGTCAATAGAGGAATACAATGTATCATTGAGAAACCAAGCCTCTATCACAACAGCCTACACTTGTCTGGCAGGGTTCCCAGGTTAGCACCGCAAGGCTGACTTTTGCTGGATAGCAGTGGTCTTCCTTCTGAGATCAATTATGACATGAACAACAAGCTTGTAGTCCTTCTGACTTTCATGAAGATGGTGGCAGGAGATCAGGAGTTTGACTAGCCTCCCTAGAGAGCACTAGAGTAATCATTTTGGGCACTAACAGCAAAAGGTAACATGGGTGGATGACATACTTGGAGTCAATCACCATAAATCTACTATCAATGCATGTGCACTCAAGGGAAGGGAAAAATTGGTAATGGCTTACTACACTTGCTCATGTAAGGAAGTCAGGACCAATCTCAGAGTCGACAATGTCAAATTCACATATCTCAGCCACAGAAGGATGACCATTTCTTTTTGTCTGCCTAGAATATATTTCAGGACGTGCCTATATGGTTCCAGGTCTGGGGTCGACATGAATGGTTTCAGCCTTACTAGGGGAATGATAGCCTGGAAATCCATATCAAGTCTAAAGACCAATGGAGTATTCCGCAGGAGTTTAAGAGAAGTGCTCAGAAACCTATTCTCAGCTACACCTATGGCGTCAACATTACAATAACCCCATAGTTCGGCCCCATAGGCTGCGGCTGTAATTGCCCGTGCTCTCTGGTTTTCCAAAAGGGGGGATTACAGGGTGGAAAGATGTCCTTTTGGCCAAGCCAGGGCAGCTCCCAACCTATGGTTGAGTATAAGAGTACCCTTTACAATCTGGCTAACCCAGGAGCAACTGTTAGAAAGGAGTACTCCCAGGAAATCAAAGTCCATGACTCTCTCAAGCTTCTCACCCTCCAGAGAGACAGCCCCTTTAAATTGCCTATGGGGATGGATCACCATCGACTTAGTCTTTTTAGTGTTAATATCCATGCTATGGTTAGTACAATACAACTTAAACCTAGCAAGAAGAATCTCAAGCCCCTGTGGCATTTAATAAAGCAGGATTTTTTCTGTCTCCTAAAATTGGTGCATCATTATTACAGTACTTTATTTTGTTTTGCAGTAAGAGGGATAAATACGCTCTCTCAGTGCTAACTCAGACGCACAGGAAAGCCTGTTGCCTATTTTTCAGATTTTGCAGCTGCACTTGACCCAGTAGCTGCTGCTCTGCCAGGCTTCCATAAAGCTGTAGCCGCGAATCAGCATTCAACAGTGCTAGAGCATTGTTATGGGTCATTCTTTGAATTTTTTTGTCCCTTACTCTGAGGAAATATTGCTGACCCACACCAGAACTCAACATCCTGCCAATAGCCATTTGACTAAAAATTAGCAAGTCATACTGGCTGCAAGTAATATCACTCTCAAAAGATGTACAACATTGAATCCTGCTAACTTGTTGCCTATTCCTGGAAATAATAATGCTGAAGGTGAAGTTGAGCATGATTGTCTAGATATTACTGAACTTTGCACAAAGTCAAGATCTGACATACACGATGTGTTACTACCTGAAACAGATCATGTGATGCTTGTTGATGGCTCCTGATTACAAGATCAAGGAGGAAGCTTGAGAGCTGCCTATGCAGTTTGTACTGTCTTAAGTGTGGTCGAAGCCCCCTGGCTTCATAGAGTGTTTTCAGCACAAGTGGCTACATTGGTCGCTCTTACTAGAGCATGTAGTGTTTCAGACTACCTGAAAGTGACCATTTACACTGATAGTCACTATGGCTTTGGTGTTGTTCATGACTTTGGACAGTTATGGTCGCAACAAGGTTTAATGAACTCTACAGGTTCCCTATACGCAATGGAGAAAGCGTGCCTAATCTGTTAAAAGCATTACACTTACCTGCTAAGATTGCAATTGTAAAGTGCTCTGCACATCACAAAGGAGATGATTGTGTAACCTTTGGAAATGGGTATATTGATGAGGTTGCCAAATACTGTGCCTTAAATACTTATACATCCAATAGTCATCGAGAAGGCTGTCAGCAGATGCTAAAGTCATTGAGAAAGCTGTCAACAGACAACTAATCCGCTTCCTTGAGGAGAACTGCACCCTGGACCCTTCCCAATCCGGGTTCTGTAGCAACCTCAGTACCGAAACTGCCCTCATTGCCGACGACATCAGAACCATACTGGACAACGGCGAAACCCCAGCTCTCATCCTCCTGGACCTCTCAGCCGTGTTCAACACCATCTGCCACCACACCCTACGCTCACGCCTCAGCAATGCAGGAATCCGTGACAGAGCCCTGGACTGGGTCACTTCCTTTCTCACCGGCAGAACCCAGGCAGTCTGCCTCCCCCCATTCCACTCAGAGGCCACCAAAATCATCTGCAGCGTACCCCAGGGTTCGTTCCTCTTCAACGTCTACATGGCCCCGCTCGCTAACACCACCCAATCCCACAACGTCAAACTTATCATCTCATACACTGACGACACCCAGCTGATCCTCTCCCTCACCAAGGACTCCGCCAAGACCAACCTCCAAGAAGGAATGAAGGCTATCGCCGAACAGATGAAAAGCAGCTGCCTCAAACTCAACTCTGACAAGACGGAAGTCCACATCTTTGGCGTCATTCCCTCCAAATGGGATGACTCATGGTGGCCTGCCTCTCTCGGAGCCGCTCTGACTCCCACCGACAACGCACGCAACCTAGGATTCATCTTGGATTCCTCACTATCCATGACCCAGCAAGTCAACGCGATCTCCTCCTCCTGCTTCAACACCCTCTGCATGCTCCGAAAGATCTACAAATGGATCCCCACCGAAACCAGAAGAACAGTCACCCAAGCCCTTGTAAGCAGCAAACTGGACTACGGCAATGCCCTCTATGCAGGAACTACGGCCAAACTCCAGAAGAGGTTGCATGCATCCAGAACACCTCTGTACATCTCATCCTGGACATCCCCCGCCACTGCCACATCACAGGCCATCTGAGAGACCTGCACTGGCTCCCAGTCAACAAGGGAATCACCTTCAAAATCCTCACCCACGTTCACAAAGCATTGCAGAACATGGACCAGAATACCTCAACAGACGGCTCTCCTTCAACACTCTGACCGGGCATCTCTTCTCTGCCGACCTCACCCTCGCAACTGTCCCACGCGTCCGTAGAAATACAACCAGCGGCAGATCATAGAACATGCTTCCCATCCACCTGCGTCAGGCCAAAGACCTCCTTACCTTCAGGAAACTTCTCAAGACCTGGCTGTTCCAGCAGTAGCAGCAGCACTCCCTCCCCCCCTCCTCAGAGCCTTAAGACCCTCACGGGTGAATAGTGCGCTTTACACATTTTTGACTGATTGATTGATTAATTGATAGTGAATATCAAAATGAACGGACAGATGAGACCAATTACAACCTTTTGCTAAATGCAGCAGATACTTGGGAGGAAGTTAAGAGACTGCAGGGGGAAGTGTCAGAAGTGAAACAGCAAAGTTGCATTAGAGCTAGTTGTCCTAAAAGAGAAGAGGGTGACATTTGGGTGTCAGTAGATGGAAGACCTGTATTGCCAGATAGTTTGTTACCCCCAATGGTGAGGAAGTATCATGGACCTGCTTATGTAGGAAGGGATGTTATGATGCTTCAGGTTTAATCCTAGGTTGACTGATGGGTGAAGCGTTATGTCATAGGTTTGTTGTATGTCAGCAGGTGAATATAGGCAAAAGAACTGAAGTAAAACTGAGTCACAGGGGAAGATCAGGTGGTCCCCTCAAAAGAACGCAGTTGGACTTCTTTAAAATGTCTGTGTGCAACAGGCTGAGATGTGTCCTAGTGATTGTCTGTATCTTCTTGAGTTGGGTTGAAGCCTATCCAATCAGGAGAAATGACAACCTCACAGTAGCTAAGCTGCTGTTAAGGGAGCTTATCCCCAGATTTGTGTTCACCACTTCTCTGGAGTCAGGCAGAGGGACCAACTTTAACAATGAGGTCCTGAAACTATTGTGTGCAGCATTGCAAGTGGCGCAGAGGCTACACTGTAGTTATTGACCTGTGACTTCACGTATCATGGAGCAAGTAAATGGAACCCTGAAATCCAGACTGGCTAAAGTGTGTGCTTCAACTTCTTTGAAATGGTCTGATGTGTTATCCCTTCTGTTGATAAGTCTTTGAGTATTCCCATACGGGGGACAGGATGGTCTTCCAGGACATCATCATGGGCAGAGCCTGCTATGCCTGTAAATGCACTTGTGAACATTACAGATATGGTTCTTGATTACTGCAAAGGACTGGCTGATGTGGTGCGTCCTGTGTCTCATCAGGTTGGAGAGGCTACAGCTGCAACTCAACAGGAGCAGTGCCATGACCTTACTTCTGGCAACTGGGTTATGGTGAAGAAGCACATATGCACAACATGTTTAGAGCCTTGGTGAAGAGGACCCTGCCAGGTTATCTTGGTCACTACAACAGCTGCAAAGTGTGAAAGTTTCCCTAACTGGGTTCATGTAGCACATACTCCCAGAGTCCCTTGTCCCCTTGATGATATAACAGCACCTCTCCCTGAAGTGCTGGTGGTTACAGTGAGACAAAGGAAGGTTATCAAGGCTATTGAGGACCAGTAAGAGTCTGGAATAGCACACATTCAGCATCTTGAGGGGGATCTGAGTGAGTCAACAGTTGAAGTCATAACAAGAGAGTCACATCCTGAAATGTTGACTACATCAAACTCCCATCCTGGCAAAGTGCCTAGGCTGCAGTAAAGTGAGCGGTACCTAGAGACCAGTGGCCAAGAAAACAGAGTCTGCCTGAAGTGCGAGTACCACACACTATCCCAGAGGAAACTGAGGAATTTGGCCTAAGTGACAGTTATAAAGAAGGACCAGTAGTGCAGTGATCAAAGAGAGCAAAAGTACCCTGGTTTGAGGTACACCACACCGGTGTGGACATATCTTGCTGCCAATGACCAGGAGAGAGTATTTGGGATAGTTTGTTATAACTATTCAAATTCAACTGAGCCTCCTTGAACTGAACTTTGTGGCCAAACTGAGCTTAGAAATTAAACTGCCATTGAATAGACTGAGACACTTTATCTTGGATGCGATTATTAGTGAATTTGAACTGTATATTTATTAGAGATATATAAGTAGGCTCTGTAGGGAAGAAAGAAGAGTACCAAGGTCCGAGTCTGCTGAGTCAATGTAGGACTGTCATTTAAAAGATCACGCACTAGGGCTAGGGAAGACTCACGAAAACCTTGTAAACAAGAAAATGAATTTCATTGTATGGACATTGTTTCTCCACTACTGCACAAGTGGAAATCAATGAAGACGAAATTACTGTTGCTGCATTTCATTAACAGCCTGAGTTCATAAAAGTCATGGAACTTTATAACAATAGTGGTAGACGTAGATACTTATTTGCAGGAGCATTAGTTGAAATAACTACAGTATTAATTGCTTTGCTTGTAGGGTTGAGCTTACCCCCCATATTTTAGTACAGAGGTTATTTGGCCTACAGATGTTCCTAAAGTACATTTCAAACTGATGATAGTTTGCCCTTATTCGACGAGAAAGCCTTACATGTAGATGCTTCTAGAGGAGATTGTTCATTGAATGCCTATTCCAAATTGCTTTTTGAGTATGTTGACACTCTGGATGCTAGGGATTGCTATGTATGTAAGCAATTACCTCCATCTACTGCAGGGGGTATAACATACCACCATATTCCTCTGACTTATGGTGTGTCATGTAGTTTATTGCTGAGCCTATTCTATGAAAGGGACATCTCCAATATTCTTATTCAAACTATGACTTTGTTTTCTTGGAGATTCCTTTGTTGAAACATTTGAATCATCAACCAGATACTAAAACACTATAAATAGTTCAACACTTCTTTAAAACTACTATGACATTAGACACAGCTTATGGTCATAGACACAACTTAACCTGTACATTGACAAATGTGGAGAAGAAATGTATAGATTCAGTGGAAGATAGGAGGAAAAACATAATGGCCAGAGGTACAAATCACACACATACACCAGTGTAGGCTAAGGAGGGTGTTGAACATAAATTAGTGTTAGATATAGCAGCTTTACCATTGGATTGACAACATCATGGGAAATTGTATACATGCATTAGAAAATCCACATTATACACACATTTTCTCTGTAAGAGTGAATGTGATCACAGTTTTGAAATTCAAGGAAATTGGGGATTATGTTTAGATAGTGAGGATCCCATTATTCCTGGAGTTTACTATGTTTTAGGGAAAATGTCAATTATACGTTACCCTGAGATAGTATGGAACATGTTAAATAGGAGTCGTTTTTCCCCGATCTAACAGGAAGAGAACAAGCCAGAATGAAAAGAGGTGCTAGTGCTTGTGAAATTGTTGGAGACATTTTTGGTGCAATTATTCATCTGTAGGAGTGATACTGTGTTCTCATGAAATTAGAAAATTGTCCACAGTAGTTGATAAATTAGCAAACAAATACAGCTGGAGCATTTTCAGTTATAAATACTGAGATGGTAGAGATTAGATTTATGGTTTTGGAAAACAGACTTAGTTAGACGTTCTTCTCACAAAGGAGGGCGGAGTCTGCAGGATGTTAAAAGATCAGTAGTGCTGCACTTACATTTCTGATAAAAGTAAGGATTTGAAATATTAAGAATATTACTCATCTGAAAAAGATGTGAAGGGATTGGAAGCAACAGGTGGATGGGAATCAGTGGGATTTTCTGTAATAAGCAGATGGTTTGGTAATTTAGGTAATGGAATTGTTGAAAGCATCTTGAGACCCTTATTGATAATTGCTCTTTTTGGATTGTTCTTTTTTGGACTTTATATAGCATACAGACATGTACAGGTGGAGAAGGGGTAAAAAGGAAAAGAGATCTATACCTTGATGTGATGGCTTGATTCACCATCAGAAGGGGAATTAGAGCAGTGTAATTCTGGCTCCACTCTTACACGTTACATACATGCAATATATATGTGCACTTAGCACTACATATTTTGTGTGTTCTAATGTTAGTAATGTAAAGTTTTGCAACTGAACTCAATACTGGGGAGCATTCACTGTAGGACTAGAAAATCATATACTCTACGTGCCTTAACCTTTTTAAAGGAAATGTAGTCTTTTGAAATGAGATAGAACCCATCCTTTCATTATTGAATTATATTTACTTTAGAAACTAGAAGAGTTGTGTAAACGTGTTCACTTTTTTCACATTTGCATTTAAAATGTAGTTCACAGTTGCATTTATACTTGTGTATTCAAATCTACATTGCTTTTACCTAAAACTGTATTATAAGTTTACTTGGAATTTTTGTACTGACATTCTCATACATTTGTAGTTATATGTGCACAACGGACACATATTAAATGTGCACCATTGAATTATACATTTAAACTTGACATGACTAGGCCGAAATTTCTTTTGACATGAAATGTTATTTTCCATTTCTGCTTGCATGTCTTTTTCTTTGCAGGAACATTCACATGGATTGTTAGCTTGAGGATAAATGTTACACTGTACAAGTGATGGAGAGCCTGATAAATAGATCTTGATGAGGAGCATGGAGAAATAGAGTGTTAACTGACAATCTCTATTCAGTAATGTATCAAAGAGTCACAGGAACCAAGGCTGACAGCATTTTCAGGACTGGTCTGGGAGAATCCACAAATGTTGCAGTTCACAACATGAGAATGAGGCGGACAATAGAACCCCTGGTGGCGTGAATGAAGAGAGTTGCTTTGAAGATTTGTTAGGTATTACCTAGTGTTCTTACAGGTTTATGAAAACCACTATTCCTTTGGACTTTGAGAGGTGTAGACTTCTTTGTTTCCCCTTTTTGTCTTTAAGCTAACACTTATTTTACTCTAGAAGACTCTTGACTGAGCTTCTGAAAAGCTGCCACCTTCACTGATACCCAAACACATATAATTATTTCTCTCTTTTCAACATTTTCTCTGTCTATTTGAGAATTTTCCTGATTTACTCAATTTGCTTCATTGAGGTCCTAAGCTTGATGACTTCAGACAGTAATTATATTTAAGAGAGAGAATCAAAGACTTTTTTCTTTACTTTATTGCTAATTTTCTGTATTGCGGTGTGTGAGAGAACAGGGTTGATTGCAGAGGCCCCCTAACTTTTTGCCCCCCTTTTCCACTTTTTGCTGTTTTCCTGAGTCTGATGGTGCCCTGGGTACTGCTAACTAGTCCCAGGGCCTGTGCTCTGTGTAAAATCAGTATGCAAATTAGGCTAATTATAATTGGCTAAGTCAACCTACCTATAAGTCCCTAGGATATGGTAGGGCATGTAGGTTTAGGGACCCCAGCATAGGTAGTGCACCCATAGGTGCACTGCTGAGGTGCCCAGTGTCATTTTAAAGGCAGGCCTGCCTTGCTGGCTGCTTTTAAATTAAAGGTATATGCAAATTCGACTTGGGAATTAAAAGTAGTTTCAAAGTCTTAAACTACCTTATTTTTACATATAAGTCACCCCTAAGGTGTGCCCTATGTGCCCCTGGGGCTGGGTGCCATGTAACTATAAGCAGGGACCTTATAAAAAATAGTTTTATAAGCACTGGTGAGGTAAAACAGCCAAATGTGTTTTTCCCTCATTGTAGTGAATGGCCTCCATAGGCTAGAATGGGGAGACGTTATTTTAATTTTAAAAGTCCCCTTAAGTAACAGATACCAGAAAGTTGGTATCAAATTAATTGTTATAATAAATCCCACAACTTCCGGTTGTGGGATTTAATATAACTTTTTCAGGTAAAGAGTTTTAAACTTTACCTGAAAAGTTGCCAGCTTCAGCCCTGCAGTGTTTTTGCTGCTGTGCTCCGACTGGCCAGCCTCTGGCAGCCTGGCCAGGCTGCCTTGATGAGGTGTAAAGTGGACCGGCTCCACACAAAGAGATGTGCCTGTGGGAGGAGATCTCCCTTCAGCAGATGGTGAAGCAGGAAGGGGGAAGGCTGCCAAAGGCAGAGAAGGACATTTGGAGCAACCCAGCAACACCCTCACATCCTGCAAACCCAGACAATTAGGTACCCCCTTGATTAGATTAGGAGAGGGCAGGAGAGGGGTGTGTTTAGGATTTTTTGCCACACCAGTGGGTGAGCTCAGCCAGATGTAACCTCCAAAAATAACTTTCAGCCATGATGGATTTTTGAGGAATGTTGCTCCCTGGGATTGATTTTTGCCACAATTCCCAGGAAGTGGTCATCGTAGGGGGAAGGACCCTGCCCCTAATTGGAGAACCAGGACCCCCCTGTTTTTCACCCAGGAGCAAGGATAAAACTGGCAGGCCTGCACCCACACCTCAGATCCTTATTAGATTCCAACAAGGAAGAACAACAGGAGAAGAAGGACTGCCCTGCTGGACCCCTGACCTGCACCTGGACACTGCACTCTGGAGGACTGCACCAGCTGCACACTTGGGCTTCACCACCAAAAGGACTTTACCTCTCTTCTACTGCTTAAAGAAGGGACTCCCTGTTTGCTAAAGGTACAAAGGAGCGACCCACAGTCCCCTGCATCAAGTCCTGCAAGCAGGGCCAAGCTGCCCAGCGTCCAGGGGTCATTTGAGGATTCTGACCAGGTGCATTCTGGGAATTGTAGTCCCAACTCCCAAGGAGCAACTCATTTCTGGAACCTTGGATTAAGTTGTGGACAATTCAGGGACACAAAAAGGACCTCTGGAAGAAGATCCAGAAGTTTGGAGAGGTTTGGAGCAACTCCATAAGTTGAAGAGGTGCATTGTGGGAGTTGTAGTCCCAGACCCCAAGAGGCACACCAGAGTCTCTGAACCCTTGGCTGGTGCTGTGGACCACTATCCTGAATCAAACACTTCTGAAAGTAAGTGTGGCAGTGTTACCTCGTGGGTGGCCTGAACTCTGGACTTTGTTCCTTTCCAGTGTGACCTTTTTTAACCCTTTGAGCGCTAGTTGCTTCTATGCGCTAGAAAGCATTAATTCTTTTAAAAATTCATATCTCCGGTTCCCCTTATCCGATGTTATTCGTTTTGGTGTCATTTTAAAGAAAAATATATAATCTATTTTTATATATTGTTTATGGATTTTTAAACTGTTTCCTGTGTTTTATTTAATTACTGTTTTGTGATATTTGAATGCTTTACGCTTTGTCTCCTAAATTAAGCCTTGTCGCTCTTTGCCAAGCTACCAAGGGTTGAGCTAGGTTTTATTTACTGAGACCTAACTGGACCTAAGTGGAGGTTAGTGGCCTATTGCTAGGTATAGGTACTTACCTGCCCTTACCAATGGTCCATTTTCCAACACTGTGACTGACCTTGTTTGTCTCATGCTGATTCGCCTGAACTCCTTCAAGGAGATTTGGTTATTCTGTTGTAATCTTATACCTTTACAGCATGGTTTTGAGACTCATTTATATTACCCTGACTGTTAATGTGTATTAAATTCCTTAACTTTATTCCTGATTCTTAGTCCTCAGTGTGTAGTCTAATGAGTTACACTGTTAATTGGAAATTTTTTGAATAAGGCTAACTCCTTCACCTCTCGACTCCACTGGAAAGGTCCATCATTGAACGTTTTGAAAGAGGGGCCCAGAGTTTCATTACTTCTGACTCTTTGTAGTTGTGAATCTGCAAGCTATAGTTGCTTCACAACTGGAATTCTTATTCCTCAACTTTGAAACGTATAGCACTTTTACTTTCAAGTAGGGGCAGGTGGAATGTAGGCAGAGTGGGGGGGGCAAATGTGGTGTTAGTGAGTGTGTGCATGCATTCAAGGTGAGTGGTGTATTTAAATAAAAAGAAAAAAACACCTTGCTGCTCCAGCAAATTCCCTTAAGTAATCCTGGAGGTGCTTTCATGATGGTAACCACTGGAGGGAGCGATTTCCCTCAGTGCTCTTAAGAACACTGGAGACCTGTGCTTTCTCTAACCCAGTTAGAGAAAAAGACATGGGCACTTTAAACTGTGCACAGCTCACTGCTGCCACTCAGAAGCAGTGGCCCCGCCCTGTCCTGAAACTCGGTTTAGGATGTGAGGATGGAAATAAAATGGTAATAAATTAACTTTATTACCATTTTGTTTTCATCCCTGGGGGGAATTTACTCTGCCCTATAGGAAGAACCGTTGCTGCTTTCAAGTATTAGGGAGGGACAACTGTTGGTATGGCAAATTGAATGCTTGTTTTGGTGTGCTTGTGCCATGTAAGCAGTTTCCGCTTTTAGTATGAAATGTTGCATGCCACTTCAAACAAATAACTGATTCGTATTTAGCTGAGGGGATGTGCATTATTCCCTTTACTTTGATGTCAAATACAATTGCATCTATCACTTTTGCAGTCCCTTATGTTTTTGCAGCTCCTTATGAGTTATATTACATGTAATATTCGAAGAATGATGATGTGATTTTAAGTTGCTGACTCGAGCCAGGCCATCCTCTGCCTTCCATGGGACCTTTCTCGTCCGCGTTAAAGGTTCTGAAAAGCTTTCTGTGACCAGACATCCCAGATTTCCCCGGACAGTCCCGGTTTTTGGGAGAAAGGTCAGGCCACCCTGCAAAGGAGATATGAACGGTATGGTCGGGTCATCCTGCAAAGGAGATATGAAAGGTACGCTTTCCTTTTCACAAATGCCAATAAAGCCTGAAATAACTTAAGTGTCTATTTCTGCGAGGCAGCACAAGTGGAGCCTTCTCACTAGGGTGACCACCCGTCCGTAAATTTCACGGACTGTCCGTAATTTCGCCCTGCTGTCCGTTGTCCGTGATGAAAGCTTTAACAGACGGCATTTGTCCGTAATTTTAGCCTTTCACCTAAAGGGCAACGGAGGCAGGGCGAAATTACGGGCAGAGGAGTTTCCCCAGCTGGGCTGGAAGGCAGGGAGTCTCCTGTGCTCTGAGGGAGGGAGGGGCAGACAGATAAGTAAAGGCCTTCTTGCCAGGGGGTCTCCTTCTCTAAAGAAATGTAAATGTGGGTAACTGGTAAATCTGCAAATACAAAGGGGCTTGAAAACCTGCATTGACTTTACTAAAAGGAGTCACTTGAAGTTTTCTGGTGGCAAAGATATTTCTTTCAGAGAGGTATTGTAATGGTGTTCCAAGGTGAGCTGTGGAGTGTGTGGTTTTAATGTAGTGTTATAAATGTTTTTAGCACTATGTATAAACTGTATATTATTCAAATCTGTATTTGGGAAGCACTTTTTTTTAATTTAACCGATATGTATTTGCGCATTTTGTAACAGCCTTTGTTATGATGTAATTGTATTTTTTACAGTTCTTTCAGGTACTTCGGTACCTCATAGTACTAACAAACATTGGCAAAGCAATAGGTCTCATCTACCAAAGAGTTATTGGCTTTGCTAATGTGTTTTAGCCATTAGCCATGTTATACACCAGAGTAGCTGCTGTTCAGCATGGCTTAAAGCTAGTGGCATAGTGGTGTGGAGTGGAGTAGAGTAGCATAGGAGCAGTGGCGTAGAGCCCAGTGGTGCAAAGTACAGTGCAGTGGGGTACAGTGCAGTTGTTTGGAGTGCATTAGCGTAGAGTGCAGTGGTTTGGAGTGCAGTGGCATGGGACAGAGTAGAGTGGCATAGAGTGCAGTGGAGTAGAGTGGCATACAATAGAGTGGCAGAGAGAGCAGTGGTGTAGAGTGGTGCAGTGGCATAGATTGCAGAGTAGACTCACGTTGCAGGGAGTGCAGTGGTGTAATGTAGAGTGGTGCAGAGTAGGGCAAAGTGCTGTAGAGTGGAGTGATGCAGAGTAGAGTGGCATAGAGTGCAGTGGCATAGAATGCAGTAGTACATAGTACATTGGTGTATAGTACGGTGGTGGAGAGTGCAACACTGCAGAGTAGAGTGCAGTGATGTGTGGAGTAGAGTGGCACAGAGCAGTGGCGTAGAGTACAGTGGTACAGAGTAGAGGACAGTGACGTACAGTGCGGTTGTTTAGAGTGCATTGGCGCAGGGTGCAGTGGCATAGAGTGGCATGGGGTAGAGTTACATAGAGTGCAGTGGAGTAGAGTGGCATACAATAGAGTAGCAGAGAGTGCAGTAATGCAGAGTGGTGCAGTGTCATAGAGTGCAGAGTAGACTCATGTGGCATAGAGTGTAGTGTTGTAGAGCGGTGCAGAGTGGAGTATTGTAGAGTGGTGTAGAGTAGAGTATAGTGCCTAGAGTGCAGTGGCATAGAGTAGAGTGGCGTAGAGTGCAGAGCTGCAGAGTAGAGTGTCAGTGCAGTGGTGTAGAGTGGTACAGAGAACAGTGGCATAGAGTACAGTGGTGCAGTGTAAAGGGCAGTGCAGTTGTTTAGAGTGCACTGGTGTAGAGTGCAGTTGCATAGAGTGGCATTGGGCAGAGTAGAGTGGCATAGAATGCAGTGGAATAGAGTATATTGGTGCAAAATGCAGTAGTACAGAGCAGATTGGTGTAGAGTATGTTGGCGGCCAGAGCAGTGTTGCAGAGTGTCTGCTTGCAGTGGAGTTAAGTGCATTGAACTAGAGTGCAGTGGTCAGAGTGGAATAGAGTACAGTGGCGTAGAATAGATTGTTTCAGAGTAGAGTGCAGTTGCATAGAGTGGAGAGGTGCAGGGTACAGTGCAGTGCCATAGAATGCAGTGGCACAGAGTGCAGTGGCATAAAGTAGATTGTTTCACAGTAGAGTGAGGTGCCTTAGAGTGGAGAAGTGCAGGTTATAGTGGAGTTGCCTAAAGGTCCACAGTGAATAAATAGTGCTATGTTAAAAAAGAGTAAATAAATGCACTGACAACATAGTGAGGCATGGCCTCTCTTGCGTGTGTCTGTAAAACCGACGTTTGTTCTTGAATTTTGTCCTGAATTTTGACCCTTTGTCCTGAATTTTTGTCCTGAATTTTGACCCTTTGTCCTGAATTTTTTACAGTCCTGTCCAGAATTTGCCTCAGTGCCAGGAGGTCACCCTACTTCTCACAGCAGAGAGACAGATTGAGGAGGAGTGGGCGGGGGGCAAAGGGTAGAAGTCCTGCCATTGCTAAAACATAGTGAAAATGTGCGTGTATGTGCATATATGCACTTGTAAACGTGTGTATGCGTATATATGCACTTGTAAATGTGTGTGTCTGTGTGTATGTAAGTATATATGTATAATAATGGTACGCAAACAACGGAACAGACCAGTTATAGAAGTAAGGCTAAAGGCTTTAGTCCTACTTTTATACCTGCCTAGTCGCGGTGTTTGCTTCTTAGCATCTGGTTACCCTAATTCAGTGAATGTACCCGCATCGTAAGGTAACTTTCTGAAAACAAATGTAATGTTCCCACAAGCTGTGACGGAGTCGAACAAGCTCGACGAAATAGTTTTGGAAAAGTGCTTCGTTTGCAGCAGGTGTGCTTAGCAGTAGCTTAAATTGCGGCCATTGCGAAACAGCAAAATGTTTCCTCGTTTAAGTGAGCGTCTTCTCAGAACCATTCGTTATTCCTTCTCCTGCAAACCAAGAGCGTTTACCTCACTAATCAATATCTGCAGTACATCATTATTACCTACATAAAACGATGTATTAAATATAGCCAAGGGTGTCTCATGTGATTGGAACTAGTAGCACTACTTTAGTCAAACCTCATGTAGCCGTTGTCCCCTTTCTATAAATGTACACTACAGTAACGGTGTTCACTGTTTCCTTTTCGAAACAGTTTCCTTGCTGTTCAAAAGATGGCGGAAAAATAGTGCTGTGTAAGTGGGTAGTTAAAATATGTTTGTCCTTTTTCTATTTCAACACATTTACGTTAGGTTGAGAGTATACTCTCTATGTCTATGATCCGTGGCCGTGGACTGTTCTGTTTCATTTACCCATTTGGCAGGACTCGCAATACTTCACTGTTCGCTGCTTTCGACATGGCTCTGCTGCGGTTCCCGCCTGAGGGACGGGTCAGCCTGTTCAGTTTCGTGCTGGGTCTGTCTGTTCTGTTGCTACCGCTGCTTCCTGGACTGGAGCCGCTGTTAGGTGGGACACCAGGACGGCTAGCGCTAGGTTTCTACATCGCAGGACTGAATGGGCTGCTGTTGTTGCTGTACCGTGCACTGCTTTACCAGGTACCCCGGTTTTTAAGTATAGACTACAACGCAACCTGGGCTGTTTAGATCCAACTTTTAACACTTCAGCATGTGCTTCAGTGCCTCCTGCCTAAATGCTTTCCAAGACTTTTCTTTTTGCCACGTTAAGAATGCTGACTGGAAGTCAGATGACTTTAGAGTAGAATTGTTTTACCACCCAAGCCGTGTCGTGTGTTTTGAGAGTGCGGGTGCTGATCTTTACAATGTCAAGCTGTGTTAGTGGGCAGATAGAGCAGTTTCAGGCATCTGAACAAGATGTACAGTTTGACAAGACCTCTACTCGAGGCTACTTACCACATACATAATTACTTGAAATGTTTAAATGCAAGAAGACTGTTAAATTCCCTCTTTTACTAGACTCAGCTAAACGATTTGTTTTCTGCTAAGTTTACTCGCTTTGATTGCAAAGGTCCGCGGCCTTCATCTGTTTTTGTGAAATTCATGTCTGTAGCCAGATGCATTTTATACCTTTCAAAATGGGTATGCCTTCTTTTGCTGCTATGTTATCGTTGTATGATTCAGCACCCTGTGGCTAACAATTTACAGCTGTTGTTAAAGGCCAGGCTGGTAGAGTAAAACTTTTAAATTGCTGTGCAGTAATTATTGACAGCCGTTAATGCTGTTGTACCTTTATTTTGTTTTAATATTAACTACTTTGTAATTCTGGCTGTGATGGTTTAATGAGGTACTCCATACACTACTTTCAGTCATTGGGTCGCCCGTGACATTTTGGGACCATACCATAGCATTTCGTGGACATTAACATTTTAGACAGGTGCACTGGGGATTGGGTAATTCCTTTATTTCCTTTGCTTCTTGCTGCTGCAACATAAAGCAAACATAGCAGCACTGATGATAATGAATGAATGTGTGTGTGTGTGTGTATGTATATATATATATATATTTTTTTAAGTTAGTTGTTTAAATCCTGCAGTAAAACTACCCGTCTCGTGATCTTCAGAGTACCGGGTGTGGCTCTTTTTCTCTCGTTCCCAGAGGCTCCTGTTCTACTCAAGCCTCTTGCTTGCATGTATGAGTTCCTTATGTGCTTCTCTGAACTTCAAAACACTGGGTGTGGTTTTCCTCCTGCTCATGCCTGGCAACACTCCGGCTTGCATCTGAGAAGGTCTGCAAGATCAGCAGTTGTAAAGTGCTAGAAATCCTGCTCACAAAAAGTATGTTTATGAAGGAAAATCAGTGCTGACAGATAAGGCTGAAATATTCACTGCATAGAGCATGGTCATTTCTTTTAACTCCTATTTTTCAAACTTTTGTTTCAGCATGTGTGTTCAGTGAGTCCACCTCACACCTTCTGCATTCGGCTCTAGCTTCAATGCCATAAAACACTAATTAGATATCTGCTTCATTATACATTTACTGCACACTCTTCAATACATTTACTGCACACACTACAATAGTCATCCACACTTCATACACGTAGATGGAATTTGCTGAAAAAAGGGATAAATCTATTTCCGAATTGGCGGACGCTCCCAGCCAGTGCCAAATAACTAATTTTTAGTGAGTGAGTGAAGAAAAACCTATTCGCATAATAGTGAGGGAGTACCTTTAAATAAGGCATATTTATCTATGTCAAGTCACCTTGTGCAGGATACAGACACTGTAACAAGGTCGGGGTACACTAGATTTTGCTTAAAAGGGCTGCCCTAGTTCTGGTACACAAAATGTTAGGGCTCTTAATGTCTGAATGATGTGTACACTCGGAATAACATGTGTAAGCTGTCTGCCCTGAATATGGAACACTATGTATGATGTTGTTTCTCTCTACAACCTACATTCTTTGACTGCTTACTGAAAGCCTTCTCTCACTATACTCCTAAGACTTCCTTGAACAATTTACTTTGGCCTAATTCCAATTCGTTTCTCTCCTTTCTTTCTTCAGAGTGACCCTCTTCTTACTTTCCATCCTCTGCATACCTTTTATTTCTGAGAACATCATCCTCTTAGTCTCATGTGTGTCTGCCTTAAACCTTCATATTGTAATCCTGCAGTTGGCTGTTACCTAATTTATTAGATCACAACCTCTCCTCTTTAAAACCTGATTAGTTTAATCTAACATTAGCTAATCTCTGCTAGTTTATCTATCTCACCAACCATTCACCTGTATCCACTTAGCCTCATTGATGATTACACCTACCTGGTACTCATATATCGCAAATTAAATGGAGTAAATGTGTGCCATTTTTTTTTTTGCCAGCACATTACTAATCACAAGAACCACTAGACCAACCACTAAACCTGGGATCCGGAGTAGCATGTTGCTCACCATAAAGCACTTCAACCCATCATCGAGGGTAGTAAGCACTATATAAATCCAATTACATTAATGTAACTCTTATAGTTAAGATGGGGCATGAGCAGGATTATGATTCAAAACCAGACTTAGAGTCATTTTTAATTACATCAATTTTGCACAGAATCGGTAGTGAATGGCACTACACACCCAAGAGGTGTTTTTGAGTTGATGGAGCAATCTAAAACATTTTTTCAGGTGACCCAAGAAGTGAAGTTGCACCACATATTATTTAATATAGTGGTTAAAAGCCAACTGTTTCAGCAGATAAAATAGGTACTTTTTGTCTGGAGTCCTTCAAGCCATACCAAAGTGCACAAGATTGTGAGACAATCCCTCTCTTTGCATGATCACTCCAGTTTTGTTTATGGTGACTTGTATTGCTGTTTTTTAAACTCTGCACACTGAGGCGCTGCCAGCCGAGCCCCGGTGTATGCTCCGTGTCCCTTAAAACATGGGAGAATTTGCTAACTCCTAATTGGATTTTTTGCCTTTCCAGTAAGGCCATAGTATATGGCCCAGGAAAATACATTAGTGGTATGGAAAGTTAACCATCACCTGTGAACTGCAGCACATACTGGGCCATCCACTAAGCTGGCACGGAAGAACAGGGCATAAGGCCTAGATGTGTAACCTGATTGCTACAGCTTTTAAAACTGCAGTTTAATCTGTCTAAATAACCATTTCAATAGGAAAGAGCCCTGCGTTTACAATTTAAGTGAGTCACTCCTAATTATGCCCTGTAGCTCACAGAGGATGGTGCTTAGAATGTAAGAGTTGGACATGCAACAATTTAGCGTTGGTATGCACCTACAGTGACTAGTCCTCAAAAGCTGTTTTCACTGTAAAGGGCTGTAGATGCCTTATGAGAAAAACTTTAGATCAGAAAAAGATCCTATTTTTGCTTTGAGATAATATATCAGAATGATTGAGCCACTATTTGTAATATGTATTAAACATCCAATTCACTAATGAAGTCAGATTTTTGATAAATAATTTAGGAAAAAACTTTTAGAACCTTAGACTTTCTCTGCCTGAACCTCCAGTATGCCAATTAGCATTGTCTTGCCAATAGCTGACCCCTGTCATTGCTTCACCTTAATGAGGTGTGGAAACTTCTCCCAGAGTAGAAACAATGGCTTAGTCCTTATGGCAGGAAGATCCTGGTGTGAGGTATGTGACTCCTCTCAGCCTAGAAAGGGCACCAGGTATGGTCCAGGAACTGCATTAACTTGAAATAGGCCAGGGTGAGGGCTGCCTGTATATAGTTAAATGTTAAGAGAGACCTGAGAGAGAGAAGCCTTTGTTCCCTGGGTTAACTAAATCCAGTTAGGCACCAGCTCAGTGTCAGCTGCTCTTAAAACTAGTTTTGTAGCGTTGAGGAATATTGGATTGGTTATTACCCTAACTCCCTCCTCCACTCCCGACGGGGGCAGTAGAAACCTCCAAGTGTGGATGGATTCTCCTGTGATGATCTTAGTCAGAATAGTGCACAGCTGGATATTTTTCAGCAAGGCAAACAGTATATGCTACAAAAAGGATTGACTCTGAGAACATTTTTCTCATTGGTTTGTTAGTGTCTAGCAGTTAGCCCAACGCGCTGGCTAGACAGTCAAAAAAAAAGCAACACCACCCATAACTCATCAGAAACATCTGGACCTGTGGAAGAACAGAAGAGGACTGGACCTGCTATCTATGACCTGTGTGGAGACCCGAAGGATGGACCTGCTCCGAGTTGTGCCCATGACTGAGACGTGGACTTTGAGGGTCAATTCACTGCCCTCCTCTTTGACTACATGGACCAACAAGCTGCAAGAGGCCTTTTCTTGGAGTGAACGGATAGCTAATAGCAACAGGACCTGTACTGGACCCCGCTGGTGGCCTCTGATGGAGTGAGTCCTGACTCCTAAGTGTTGTCTCTGAGGTCCTAGGAGCTTTAGAAGAGATCAAGAGGAGCTGTTCAAGAGAGTCTGCAATGTTGGGGATAGGAAAGATTTTGAACTCCAACCACTCTAGGACATAATTTTTCCCTATGGCAAAGGTGCCAGGCTTCAAGAGGACTTTGTTAGCGACACCTTCCAGGATTGCCTCGCCTTGGAGGATCTTGATCTCCATTTAATAAATAATAATAATAAGCCTGAAAGTAGAAATCTTGACCAGACGAAAATGCAAAAAGTATCTGCACCAAAGGAAGTCTTCAGCAGCTGCAAACATTTGAAAAATCCCAATTCTTGACTTCAGTGGGATCTCAACTAGTGGCTGACTTCCCTAGATACAGACTGTAACTTTGCACCGCTGGAGGATTTTGACCTTCATTTCAGAGACTGTCAGAAGGTAAAACCTTTGACCAAGATGACCCGCTTCATGTATCAAACCTCTGCACTATCTTAGTCAGCCGTAAAACACATGTGGGTCCTGACAACCAAGGACAGTGACGTTTGATTGGTGCTTTTAGTCCTAAAATGTTGATTGGATTTTAGTCTGATTTTGTATCATTTTATATTATTTAAATTCTCTCTATTTTTAGAAGTTAGCTGTGGGATTCTTAATCTATTGTGTTGTGCTTTTTTCATTGTTTGGTACTTCTAAATACTTTACACACTGTTCTTTAAATTAGATCTGTCCACTCCTGACCTTAGCTCAAAAATATTGAGCCCGGGTTTATTTACTGAACTTGTGTGTTGAACCTGGCAAGACTTTATTCCTATTTACTTGGGAAGGACTTACATTCTTCTCAACTAAAATCTTATTTTCTTACATTCATGAAACCACCCAGTCATACCACAGTACACAGAACCATCATTCCTCTGCATCATAATAATCCGGTATACTGGAATTGTGCGACTGTGCGGCTGCAGTGGTTCCCCCCCCCCCCCCCCCCATAAGTATAGGTTTGCTACACAGTACATCATCTGCTACATAATTTCTACCTCAAACGGTTAAAAAGTTACTAAAAACGCAGTAAAACATGTTGCTGCTCAGTGGAGGGCCCTTTGCAAAGTTTGACTGGTCATCTTTGTATTGTTTACTGCTTTGTTTTTTCTGTTGGACTGACACTAATGAGATGCAACTAGTGGCCAGGAAGTGTTAACAAGTGTAAAAATGAACTTATAAAATCCTAAAGTGTGCCGCATTAGGCCATCTAATTTGTCTTTTCTTGCAGCTTAATCTACACTACCATGCTGCATAATTTGGCCCTTCAATGCCACATACTTCCAGTGGTGATGATAATAATAAATGCGCTAGATTTTTAGGGTGCAGTGATACTGAAGGACTGATTGTCTTGGTGCTATTATTGGACCCTTGTCAACATATGTAGTGCTTAAGACTAGAAAAAGGTTTAAAGTTGATTGCCTAGTGATGTGCATCCTTTTCTCCGTACCATGGATGTTTAGCGGAAGAACATTCCAAGTTTTGACAGTGATGTCTAGAAGGTATGACTGCCTAGCCAAGAACCGTGCTCCCTAGAAACAGAAAGAAAATTGCTGCAGTCATACTGGCAAGATCTGTTAGGGATGCAGCAGGGAAAAGTATTGATTAATGATTAATAAGTGCTGAACCCTACTATGGAAAGTAATGCAATACGTTGTGCATTTTCTTGAGTTAGAGCTATTCACATTGTAAATTCATTACTGGATTTTTCTTGTCATATAAATTGGTCAACCCTGCCTCAAAATTGAGTCTTTTCCTGCCATATAATTTAGTGGCCCAGCATTTAACTAAAGCACTTCCATTTACCTTCTTCCTCTATCTTAAAACATATAAAATTATCACATAAACCATTACCAGAAGTCAACTTTTGGCATTACAGTGTAATGCTCAGAGCACCATAACCAAAATATAATTTGGGACGGTTTGGGGGTGAAAAGAAAGAGGGAGTCAGGAGTAAAGATGGAGAGGACAAGTGGCGCAGGTGTCATGGGCACTAGACTAAGAAAGGAAAATGGTTGACTGTAATTCCGGTAGGAAAATGCAGCAGTAATTAGAGTTGAGTGAGGTCCATTGGTATCTGGGCCCCGGTGCCACTGCACCTGTTGCTCCATTGATAACAAGGCCTCAGGAGAGAAAGCGGATGGGGCAGAAAAAGAGAGAAAGGAATACAACAGACAAAAGGAAGAAAGAGAAGGTGTCGCAAAAAAATAAAAGATAGAAGGGAAAGAAAGTATGAGAAAATGGAAACACAACTAAAAGAAGAAATATAGCAAATGTGTGAGACAAAAGAAAAAAGGGAAGGAAGCTAGCAAACAAAAGATAGAGGCAAACATAATGAAGGAAGTGTGAAAAGAAAGAGAAAAGTGAACATAAGAGAAAAAAATTAGATGGTGAGAGAAACAAGCAGCAGAAAAACCAGGGCATGAATGTACTGACATTTCCCACAAACACAGAATGGGAAAACCACTCTGACACTTTGGGTCCTGACAAGTAACTTGTGGCTTCCACATACAGTCGGCAAAAAAGAGGGATTTATAGTAAAATGTGAATTGACTGATAAAGAAAAGGAAGGAAGAAAGATCTAAAAAAAGAAAAGTGAAAGGACTCATACTGAGTCAAAGGAAAGAACAAATTAAAAAGACAAAGAAAGAATGAAGGGAAGAGAAAATAATTTGTGAAAGAATGAACGCCTGATGAAGGAAAAAAAAGGAACAAAATAAGGAAAGAAATAGTTTTTGCGATTTTGAAAGGGGAGTAGCAAGAGGAAGAGAGAAATTAAAAAAAAAAAAAAGGAGAGGAGTAGAAATAAACAGTTGAAAGAAAGAGCAAAACTGTTAACGTGCGGATTTTAATGGTTGGGAAGAGAAAAGTGGGGAGAAAGAAAACATAGAGTGAAGGAAAGAATGGAGTGAGGTAGGTGAAACAGACCATGCTATTTGAAGATGGCAGCTAAGAAAAAGATTTATTTGGGTCAGCCACGTCCTCAAACAGAAGTCAGAGTGTGGCATAGTTTGGGGCACTACAGAACAGCAGGAGGTGCATTAGCAGAGTTGTATGTGAACCCCAGTACAGCGATAGTGGGGCACTTCAGATCAGGATTGGGGTTATAGACTGAGTTTTGTCCCAGACCACTGCTGGAATAACAGAAAGGCAGCGGGTGAGGAATGAGAAACAGAGATCAGTGTAATTCCTGGTATTGGAATAATGGGGCGCTGCACTGACAAAGTTGTATGTTGGCTGCAGTACTGGAATAGTAATGGGCACACAAGGTCAGAAGTGAGGTATGTTTATGGAGCTATGTGTGGAACTTAGTATTGGCGTGCCAGTGCTGCCGAATGTTAGCCTGAAGGTGCCCTGGTGAAGATGCGAGTTGGGCCCAGTATGGGAGAGGCATTGCCTCTGAACCAAACAAGCCGGGAGTCCTGAAGGGCGTGTGTGTGAGCCTTAAGAATGAGAAGAAATGTGCACTGAATATTGGAATTGATGGATTTTAGCAGAGCTGTGATGGTTCCCATCAACAGTGGTGTTGGATTTTAGACTTGAGGTGCACTGGCTGAGCTGTGTTTTGCTTTTTTGGGTCCAATATTGGCTTGGCAGTGGGACTGAGTATTAGAATTGAGCTGCTGTAATGGAACTGTATGTGAGCGGGGTCCAAGTATAGGAAAGGGAGTGCCCTCTCTGGGGTAGAACTGAAGTGCACAGAGGTCCTAGTACTGGAAAAATAGAGTGTACTGACTGTGAGAACTGAGGTGCTCTGGCAGACAGTGTGTGTGGGGTACCTGGCACTGGCACTGGCACGGCTGAGGGCTTGGAGTGTGTGAACTGCAGTGAACAGATGCAGCTGCGCCCGAGGTCCCAGTACTGGAGCAACAGAGTGTACTCACTGGGGGAACTGAGGTGCTCTGGCAAGCAGCGTGTGTGGGGTTCTTGGCATTGGCACAGCTTAGGGCTTGGAGTGTGTGTACTGAGGTGCACTGATGGAGCTGCGAGTGAGATCCCTGTAAGGAGCAGAAATGGACACTGTCTCCAAAGATTGCAGAGCCATGGTAGAGCTGGGTGCTGAGGGTATAAGCAATTACAAGTGATCCTAACCCCTCCCCCCTCCCTTGCTCCTAGCAGACAGGCAGGTACACTTGGTAAAGAAAATCCAAGCCAAGGAAGGACGGGAGCCAGGCAGGTGAGAGAGGGGGCAGAGAGCCCACAAAGACCAAATGTGACCAAGATAACAGCCTGATTTGTTGTCTTGGTTACAGCTAAGCTCAGAGGAAGAATGCTCTGCAAATGAAAAGGGAAGCTTCCCTGGAAAGGAGCAGGAAACAAAGTTAATAAAAATAAATAAATAAGTAATAAAGTCCCCTACAGACCAGGTAAACAGGATAAAGCGTAATTATACAGTAGTTGGTCCCTGCTCCTACACAGAAGGAGGAGGGACAAAGAGGCATGACTGACCACTAGCGAGCAAGGATTTTTAAATGCCACTGAAAGTAACAAATGAAATAGCTAGAAGCCCACAGAAGTAATATACTTAAAAACATACAAGAGGTTGTACACTTACGCTCCACCAAAAAATTAACACTAGAAATCCTTTTGCATAGTTAGATCAATGACGGTGAGGTGTGTGTATGTTAATTTAGGTGGGAAAGGATAAGAGACTGAGCCCTTTAGCTTTAATACAATAGTTAATTAGGCTCCCTCTGCCATAGAAAGTGAAAACTTTCCTCCCATAAAATGACTTACATTCAAACCCCTTTTCTGTTACATATGGATGCTAGCAACAATCTGCCTCTTGGCCTCCCTACTTCCATGTGGGCACCTATTGTATGAACTTCCGCTCTCCTCTGTACGACTCATAAAGTGCCTGAAGAAATATGACCACCTCACAAACGCCCTGAGGGAACTCCACTGGTTGCTCTTGATGGTCTGAGCCAAGCTGAAAAAAAGCAACATCATCTACTAAGTCACCATGACTAGCACTCTTCCTGTTTGGCTGATAAGCTCTCTGTGTCCTGTGGCTCTTGGCACACCTGCAGCCAGCACAACATCAGACTTTCTCCATCTGTATAGCTAGGATCCAGAGTGATACCCCCGTAACCATTAGAACTGCCCCATCCCTGGTTTAATATAGGAAAGAACAGAAGATACTCTTTTTTAAAAGAGCACTACATCATGATGTAGTAACATTAGACTTCTGCCCTCTGAATCCAGATATCTCTGTCACTCATTGATTGTATCATTGCATTAGAGCATTTACAGCACTTTTTTGACTTGGTAGGCTGCAAGTGCTACCTACACACAGTGTTTTACAGAGAAATAAGCAAATAGATGTAGGCTTGAGAATATTCACTTTCTTTCAAGAAAGTAGTGCTATAAATGATGCCCTGGTACGAATGGGAATGGGAGGCACAGAAGGAGCCTCCAGAAAAGAAGACCGCTAGTTTTCATTCTAGGTATGAAAGAATTCCTAAAGATCTTTGTTTTTGTCTGAATTGTGTACATCCACATACATATGAGTGTGCTTCAGTATCAGGGCCGACTGGCCAGTCCTTCAGTTTTGATTTTCCTACTTTTATAGTGTTCCTTTCATTTATTTTCTTCTCCACTATTTATTTTATTGTTTCTTTAGAGGATGCTACAGCTCTCCAGGCAGAGCTAACTGATCACTTGATTTCCACTCATTTCACCAGCAGTGCGCCACATTCCATGTGGCCATTTCCTCTAAACCCGGAGCTACTTATGGAATGCTGTTGTCCATAGTGCATTGTTTTGCCACACCAAGATGGCCAACACACTTGTTTACAATATGGCAGCCACGCTTGAGCTTTAAACAATGATACACAAATTGCTATGTTTAGTTTTGTTGCAAACATACGCTTGCCGTGTTCAGAAGCCAGAATGTTTATTTTTTCTATTAGTATTCTTTTAATTTATGTTGTTGAGTTTGTGTGTATTTATTGTAGGTCGTGTCAGAGGGTGAATGGAAGGATGTCAGCAGATTGATGAATGGATGCATTAGTGTAAAGATTAGTGCCAGAGCACATGTATGATGACTTGTTGAGTGTATACACCTATCAGCGATACAATAGGCACTCACCAATCTTTGTTCCCCTTGTGAACAAAAGGCCTTTGCTTAGTGGGGGAACTAACATAATGTATTATTGAGTTTGCCTTTTCCCAAAGCGTAGGACTTTGTGGAGATAGTTGGGCATAGTCCTGCATCAATCAAAACATAAAAAAAAATCTAATTATCTGAAGGATCTAAAACACCACCTAATGTTCCTCAGCCCCATTTTGTTATTGAAAGCATTAGTGAGAAAGCAAAACAATAGTGTAAGGAAACTGCTTTTTTTTTTGCATGTTTCCCCCCCCCACGTTTTTGGACGTATGATGTTGGTTTTTCGACTCAGAGTGCACTGACACCTGCTAACCAGACCTCAGTGCCATTGTTCTAACCCCTTACAAAGTGTATGTCAAATTGGCTATCACTAATATACAGGAGCATCTTTGATCATCTTTTCATCTTGTATCCTCAGCATCAGGACCACTCCATTAACGTTTATGGTGGTTTTATGGTAAAGTGTGGAACTGGACTGTAAAACTCTGGTGGCCAGGTAATTGTCCAGAACCACTCCATTGGACCCTCTCAAACCTTCCCCCGCCTCCCCCAGATTTGGTCACCAAAGCCACACCGAACTAACTCTTTACAAACTTTTCAAAAGTTTGCAAACTTTAAATCAATCAGTGCTTGTTTGCGGTTCAATTAAAAAGAGATAAATCTTTAAAATACATAAAAATATAATCTATTATTAGAAATTGGTGTTGTTTCTGTCGCGTTGTGTCTATTTCTTATTTCATTGTTAGGGACTGTTAAATGTTTTACACTAAGTTCCTTTGTGCAAGCCTTGCTGTTTAAAGCCATATTTACCAACGGTTGAGCTTAAGGTTGTTCAAAAGATCCTGACTGAGCCAAAGACCATTTTCTGTGAGTGTCTTCCATGTTAATGCTAAACAGTCGTTCTATGTAATACACCCAAATCCTCACAAATAGTCTACAGAAATATGAGGCATCAGAAAATGCAATGTTGATTTTTATCTATTTAAATTTGAACATGCTTTTTTCATCCAGGTGGCTGTGCGAGCTTGTTTTCTTGGTTTTGCCTTTGGATGTGGTTTGCTGATAAGTTTTACACAATCTCCTTGGAGACATTTTGGCTGGTGAGTAGCGATCTACACTTTGTGTAATTAAATGCCAATTTTGGCTTTTGGATAGTACACGTCCGCACCGTCTGCTAAAAAGATCTTGCAGGAACATTTTTGCAGGTTTCTTTCTCTGTTCTTTTGCTTCCTAAATTAAACATTTAGGACTTCTGCAGAATATAAGACTAAGAAATGATGACTTTTTAATGCTTTTATTAAAAGTGTTCATTATTAATAGTGTGTAGAACAGTTACTATACACTTAAATTCCCCTTGTGTATACTGGTGTGAAACTAACTTGTTGAAGCCAGGACAGCATTATCTTTTGCTAACTATGCCTCAATTGGGACTCAACATCATCTTGTTCAAAATGGATGTCCTGCATCATGCTTTTTCTTTATTTTCTGCTGTATGTAGTTTAGCTAGATGTAGATTTGCTTATGCCTGAATGACTTGAAGAAATCATACTGTAATGTTTGTCCAAGGACTTTCATCTTGCACGCAGTATTGTATTCATTCACAATTGTTCACTGTTGATTATATAACTAGTATGTTCTGACATCTCAGGTTAACATTAGGTCAGAGGGAGCTGTTTTGATATTTGGATAGTGGGTTAGTGCTAAATTGAAGAGTTATGTGACATGTTATAATGCAAGACTGTAATTTATTATAGAAATGTTCAAACTGTGCTGATTTTGATTAGTTTGTACTTTTCTATTAAAGAAAACTGGATATAAACCCCTTGTATTTGAGGGTGAGCTGCAAATCTTTTGAGACCTTTCCTGTACTGCTAATTTCTTACTGATTTGCTGCACACTTGAGACATTGACTATTCTAATTTGCCTGTATCTTATTTCTGTTACTGAAAGCCTGTCACTCAAAAGCCTTCAAGGCACTGACTTGTGCATTTAAATGAGATTTACCTCATCTGTGCTTTACTATTTCTCCATTGTATTAGTTTGAATTTTGTTATAAACCTTTATGGTTTTCTTAAATTCCACTCTAGATTTTTTTTTTTTTAGTCAGCCCTTACCTGCTCCACTATCTTTTTGAAATGCTGCTTTCAACCTTCTCTGGACCACCTTGCCTCATGAAATTGCGGTTAAAATCATCCCCAATCCGCTCCTCTTCTCGGCTCGTCATTGAGCTGTAAGATTTTACCAGTATAGTACAGCCACGGGAATATTTCTGTCTATTATGGGAATGAGCAGTTTAGAGCACTGTATAAATTATTAATTTACCATACAGGAAGGTCAGGTACTGATGACTCCAAAGGCAATGCTATTGCTATAATAGTGGCTTTGCGTGGGTTCTTGGAAGCTAATGTGCTGAATGAGAAGTATCCATGTTTAGTAGACATTGACTGCAGGATTCAAAACTGACTCGTCATGGGGTGGAGAATAAGCACAACGTCTGATAGGAACCACAAACCAGTGTGGGGTGTAGACCAATGCATAATGAGTTATTGTCTGCGTCTGTCAATATACTGCATATATAACATGTGTTTATTGCTCACATATCTCAATTAACAGACCAGGTAAACCGGAAACCTCATCCTGAATATATCACAAATCCACCTGAAGGGGTCTTGAAGACGTTATGGCAGCTGAAGTGGGGTACAGCAATATGTCTTTTTAAAGGGTAATGTAGCTCGTCATAGGAAATGTAAGAAACCCATAGTTGCCCTTAGTTTAAAAAAAAATACGGGATGTAAATATTAGAAATTTGAGTCCCTCTTCCAAAGAACTGACATATGCTAATTGCGCTACAATACCTAGGACATTCAAAATGCTATTGTGAATGATTTTCATGAAAGCTGGATGTTTTCAAGACCCTTCCTTGCATTCAGAGTTGAATCAGCCTCCCCGTGAGCTGCTGAGGATATTCTTGTGGTTTAGTTAGGTGAGCCTGCTGTAACCAAGGCAGCAGTGGCTTGTCATTCAAGTCCATTTTGCCATTTATTTTAACATAAATCTGTTGAGCTGAGAGAATGACCTAAAATGGCTCGCTAAAAACCTCTGTGGTTATCATGCACAAAGTGTTCAGCTTGGTAGTCCAGTGGCTTCTAATGTTTCTACCTGACCCAAATGGTCTGCCACTGTTAGTTGTGTTGACACAAAAGAACCTGGTTAATGGGTAGACTGTACTGTATTTCATAGCACTGGAGATCTTGAAAAGTTGCCTGCAAACGCCTGTACAACCACATGGCAGCCCATAATATCAACACCTTGCAAGGAGCCAACTTAAACAGAAATGGGAGACAGACTTGGGGGGGCCCCTATTACAGATGACGAATGGGAGTGAATATTGGCTCAGACCCCACGAGCCTTTAGGAATGCCCGATTTAAGCTTATCAATATATATGTGTCACATAGAGCCTACCTGACCGGAGGCAGAATTATGGGTGCTTCGGTCTTCAGAGGCCAGGTGTCCTCTGCGGAGAGGAGGACGCAGAATTTCTCCACATGTTTTGGTATTGTCCAAACATACGAGAGTTATGGAGATTGATTACACATCACATCACAGACACGATTGATCGAGAAGTACCTGTTGATCCCAAACACTGTTTATTAGGAGTGCCGACAAATCCAGCACAAAGTCACAGACCTGTTTCAGGATTCAGCCTTAGTTTTGGCTAAAAGAGAAATAGCAATGACTTGGAAGGCAACACAGGGCCCCAGAGAAAGCATATGGAAGAGAGAAGTGTTGAAATGGGCAAAGACCGAAGAGGCACCTAGACACAAGGAAGCACGTATGGCTGGATTGGCCGCAAGATGAGGTGGCACTCCCCCATAGCAGTAAGAGATACCTACCACACACTGACATATTGGGATATCTAGGCACTCGAGGGGGGATGGGGGGGGGGGAGTTTAAGACCCCAAAGGAACTCTGTCACAATGGAATACCCACCGGACCACATGCCACGACGAGAAAGATCGGGAGAATAAAAGACACTGTGCAATAACTGGATACGAAGCAGCCACTGTATGTTATGTATTAAATGTAATGACATGCCAGATATACATCATCCTGTATGAGACATTGAAAGTGTCTAATGCGGTGGGGCGCAACTGACGAGAGGAGCCTATGAGAAGGTTGTAATGTTTGTATTTGAAACATAATAAAATCTGTTTACAAAATACAAAAAAAAACTTGCAAGGAGTCAACGCTACTCACGTAAACATAATTAATAAATGAAGGCCAAAATTGTGAAACATATAGCAGACTGAAGTTTTAGAGTCTAATGTTTGGAATCACTGGATTTCCCACTTACCATGACCTTGTTGGAAAAGGCTTCTTAGTACCAATTTCTCAGAGTATGAGTGTGTGTGAAGCCCCCCTAAAAGGTTTATTTAATAATCAACATGTTACCGATGTAGTGACATAGGTTAGAGATCCTTTGTGAAGATATAGTAGGCAAAACCAACTATGATGTGAAACCACAGCCCGACGGCTTTCATCTGCAAGGAGATCTCTTGGTTTGGAATTTTAAAAAGCTGCTGGTTGAACTTATGCACTAGTTTCTATTAGGGGGTTGGCTGTCTTCCTAATACACACTTGCTCAATGTGCAAGTGATGACTGTTGTAGCGGCCATGAAACTAGGTAGTGTGGTGCATGGTATTTATTTTTTATTTTTTTAGGGTTTTGCTTTTGACAGCTTTAGCTGAATGGCTAGACCCTGAGGTCTCCACAACACACACACACACTGTATATCATTCTGTCAAATATACAATATAGAGAAAGTGGCTGTGGAGCATCCATGTTCAACTGTTAACTCTAACCTTCATGTTATGTTTGGTTAAGGCTTTAAAAAAATTTGTAAGCAGTTGAAGCTTGAAGTATTTGTGCATTCTTCATTTTAATGACAGATCTTTTATCAATGACATTGCTTGTTTAACAGATTTTTAGGTATATGGTTTTGTCTAGGATCCAGAGTGCTTGCTCGTTTAACAGATTTTGTGGTATGCAGGGGTGTCCAGGATTCAGATTACAAGGTGGAGTTTACTTCTTACTCATCAGCTCTTCTTTGCTTCAGCATAAGAGCAGAAGTTTCCTTGTACCCTAATTTTGTCATGTGAAAGGCTAGCTCATATTGAATATTAGGGATGTAGGTCCATTCATAAGGATATACATATGTGCACAAAACTGTTTGACCTTTTCAAACCTCATACTTTGGCCTCCAGGACATACTGAAATTCGTGTCCCAAGTGAGCATACATTTAAAGACCTTACACTTCGAAGTAGTAAACTGAATGTATTCAACAATATGTCTGCTGCTCCATTTCTGATGAATGTGTCTATACACAGGTGACTCACCTTGTAAATAGCTTCATTTTGAACCTGGTGAATGTTCTCCCCAGTTTCCATCACACATCGGTAGGTAGTGTTGTGCTGCTCCATGATGGATCAGTCCTTCCCCTGAAGTGATGTCGGGCCCCTACATAGTCACCACCTCCGCGCACTGACATCCGTTTATTCCGTGTTCAGAGTGATGCAGATTAGCATCATTGGTTACTGGATTAATGTTATTTAGGTTACATCAGTGTGGGCAACTTGTTAGGATGTTAGTTCCTTTCTTTTCCCTTCTTCAGACGCAGATCCAGAGCTTGCACCCTCAAATTATGTCAGGCCTGGCCTACATTTTCAAAACACTTTTTCCGGTGTGCAAGGGATGTGTCTTCTCCGAAAATTGCAGGTTTCAAGCCATTTAGGATTGATGACTGACCCCCATAAGGTTTGTCTCTGGTTTCTGAGTCCCAAACAAGGTTTTTGAAGTCCTGCGCAAAGATGAACCTGAAGGCCATTCAGTACCTCAAAGCAAAACTCTGTTGAAGAACATGAGAAAGTCCTGGTTGATGGTGCGAATGTGCTCTTTTCATCCTCTGAGTTCTGTTCTTCAGGTAAGTCCAGAAAATCAAAAATACACAAGAAGTCGATGCATGGCTCCCCTTTGTCCCCCCACTCCCTTCATGAGGAGTCTCATGATGAGATGGGTACCTCCAGGCCACAGACTCCATCTTCACCTTCAGAAGCTATTCTGACCCTTGTCCCAATGCATCCTGACTTCCCGGGGCCATGGGTGATGCCGCAAAACTCCACAAAGTCACGACGGACATGGACAGAATATTCAATACCAGATCCCTCTTGAGAGCTTTCAGGCCCTAATGATTCAATATGGCCTCCAGTCGGTTTACTATTGGAGGATTCATCCCCAGTGTTAACTGTGCCACTCAACCCTCACCTCAAGACCTGGCCTGGGCACAATACGAGCCCTTTTATGAGTCTTTGTCCAACAGCACAAGCATCAACAAATATGCCAGAGGGGGAGCCAATAGTCCTTTCAGACTCAGAGGGTCATCCACTGCACTGTCCACGGAGGTCGCAAACACATCAACATTGTCCCCATTCTGATCATGAAACATTGCTACAGAAATATGATGAGCCCTAAAACAATGACTCCTCAAACAGTTGTAAACCACCTCCAGATGATGGCCATCCTATTGACATTGTTAGATCTTTCCATCAGTGTGGCAAAATCACACCTGACTTCTGCCATAATGTTTAAAATAAAAGGGACTCTTTGAGGAGGGTTGCTTTTCCAAGCCTTTCCTGCACCTCACCGAGTCCAGAACATTTGGGCTATGATCCCAATGTTTTGACCTTTGACTGGGTCTCAGTGAGAGCATCTCTGGTGCTCTTGGCATCTTGGCCTCCTGCATCCTGCCTGTGGACATCGCTAGTTGGCACATGTGGGCTCTGCAGTGAGATATGAAGTCATAGTGGGCTCAGCACCAAGTGATTTTTTTTTTTGCCTCCATCCAGGTGTCATAGGAAACTGCAAAATATCTGTAGTGGTGGCTATTCAACCGCAGGTGGACCTGTGGAAAACCACTCTTCTTACCCCCACCCTGAAATAAGTCATGATGGATGCATTGTTGCTGGTATCGGGAGGTCCCCCGAGGGAGGTAAAGATCCCAGAACTCTAGTCTTCTGCAGATGCTCATCTCCACATCAACTTGTTGGAATTGCAGGCGATACGCTTGCACAGAAAGTGTTTCTCCCTGTAAATCAAGGGGGAACAGGTACACTTTCTTACAGACAAAACTACTGCTATGTTGAACTGCACCAAACAGGGCAGAGTAGGGTGTTGGGACCTATCCTAGGAGGCTTAGTGCCTTTTGAAAGTGGCTGAATCATCAGGGCATCATTCTGATCGTACAACACCTGGCAGAATCTTTTAAAACCAGGGCGGATGAATTCAGCCAATGTTGCCTAGTGGGTCACAGATGGCAGGTGCTCTCAGAGGTAGCTTACGTCATCTTCCAGCAGTAGAGAGATTGAATGTCTATAGTTGATGGCCTTTGATCTTCTTTCCTAAGTAGTTGATTTCATATTGGCAGTCAGGCACTCCTCCAACCAAGTTGTTTATGGGGGATGCTGGTAAAAGTTTGTTGTGTGGTTTTCTTGTTGCTAACTAAGCCTCGAGAGGCACAGTTGTCTGACATAATGTTATTTTGTCTTTCTTTAGCACAACATGGCCTTGCTGTGGCAACTGTTAAAGGTTACTTGTCTGCAGTTTTGGCCTTTTTATGTCTCCCTGTTCTGCATCTCTTTTAAAATCTCCTCTTGTGATGAATTTCTTGTAAGGATTCTTCCATATGTTCTTGCCAACATTATTGCTGATGCCTCAGTGAGACCTTGATTTCATTCACCTTTCTAACGAACATCCCCTTTGAGCTGATCATCAGTTGTTCCCTTCGTTTGAAAACAGCATTCCCCATTGGGATTACTTCAACTCAATGCATGAGTGAATTGCAAGCCCTGGTGGTCCAGCAGACGTTTACTAGTTTATTTTTTTCTGGACAAAACCTACCCTCTGAACCAAAGGTTGTCACACCATTCAACATAGAGCAGTCCATCACTATGCCAGCTTTCTTCACCCCGCCAAGGAGGAAAAATGACTCCATCGTCTTGACCCCATGGGGTCTGAGCTTCTTTAATGGCTGCACCAGGGAATATTTGGTGGACAGTTGTGGGTTTCTCTGGTGCAAAAAATGGGAAAACGGTACATAGGATGAACATTTTCATGTTGATAGTCTTGTGCATCAAAATCTGTTACAGGCTGGTTAAAAAAAAATAACCGACTCCGGAAGACGTGAACGCTCATTCCACCAGAGCAAAAGCTGTGACCACTGCTGTTGTGTACGATGTGCCAGTCATGGACATCTGTCAGGCTGCTACATAGCATCAGTTCACACATTCACAAAGCATTCCTTCATGAATAGCTAGGCTTGGAGCGAGGTGCATTTAGCCTGGTCTGTCCTGCAGGATTGCCTGGTCTGAGTCATTCCTCAGACCCACCACCTGGAGAGGTACAGCTTTGGTATGTCTTCCCAATTTGAGGAATCCATCAGAAGATAAAGTTAGGTACTATTGGTAATGCTCTTCCTGGTGAATACTCGAACTGCAGATTCTTCACTGACCCACCCTCCTCCCCGTTCTGTTAAATGGATTCTTTCAGTCCGTAATATTCTACTCTAGAGATGTGCACACTAGCACATTCTGATTTCTAAGGGCTTCCCCGTCCGATGGCTGCGACACAATTCAGAAAGAAACCAACATCAGCACACAGAGATAATGACTATGTAGGGGCAGTGGTGTCACTTCCAGACCGGGATGGACCCCATGTAGAGCAGCATGACTCTACCTACTGATGTGCAAGGGAAATGCTGAGAAAATTATCTGTATCCATTCTAGAGTCTGGGGGATATTCATCAAGTGAAGAAACTGTGGTTAGAATATCCACCAGAAAGAGCATTACCAAAGGTAAGTACCTTACTATTTTTGGCCTACCCAGTGATGAACCTGAAACTTCTTTTGCAGGGCACCATATCTTGACTTTTCTGATGAGATCCATAACTTTTGTAGCTAGTCTTTGACCATTTCTTGTGAGTTAGATGTCCAGAAAACCAAGAAAGATCATCTGCGCAATTATTCATTTTGGCATACGTTGTATCTTGTTCTACTGCTCACGAATTTGATTTTAATCCAGAACACTAGTTGACAAAAATGACAGAGAAGAGCTTTAACAGCAAACAATTTAGACTGTTTGGGGAAAAGTGTCTCCATTTAGCTATTTAACATCGCCTATAATAGAAATTTCACGCAAGTGGATAACAGAGCGTTAAAACCTGAGATAGCATTGCATTGAAACTTGCTGAGATGATGTTGTTTATACTGAGGCTGACACAGTGTTCATTCCTTGTTCAGGGGGATGAGGATTAGCATAATTGGCTACTGGATTAATGTTCATTGTACTGATCAGTGAAGGCAGCATGTTAGGACTTTGACCAGTTTTTTTATTTATAGTTACAGGAGCAGTTGTTTCCAAGCAAACTATCAGTTTATATCGGAATAGTTGCACTCAGATCTGGAGCTTGAACTTTGTTTTGTATTTCTGTTTTTCCAATTTGTATTATTGATGTACGTTTGGAAGGTGATGGAGAGGGAGGTTAGTGATTGGCAATTATTTGCTGTGTAGAGGGTGTTTTAAAACCATCTTGCCACAATCATATTTTAAATAGGATGCGAACAGGTACCAGAAAATGTGTACTACTATTGGATATGTTTTTCATATTAGTGATGTGGTATGTTATTTTATCTTGTCTGCAGGTATGTTTGTTCACTATCGTTTTTCCACTTCTCTGAGTATTTGATTACAGCAATCACGAACCCAAAGAGCTTGTCCCTGGATTCCTTTCTGCTGAATCACAGTATGGAGTATTCACTAGCTGCCATGTCATCGTGGTTTGAGTTTACAGTGGAGAAGTTCATTTACCCAGGTAAATCATCAGATTAAATACTTAAATGTAGAAGTATCAATAAAATTCCTGTGGTCCCTGTCAGTCTCACCATTTATGGAGTGCTTTAATGTGGGCGAACTGTAGAAAAAGTGAAGGAGACCTGAACACGTCTTCTCTAGCCATTTAGTGGAGGGCTGTATATGAAGAGCCTCCTGATGCAGTCCCCTTTTATTCAATTTTTTTTTAAATGGGGTCAGTTGTAGGTCTTGAACTGTGGATCTCAAGATAAAATAAGAATCTTAGCCTTATTTCTCGGCAGGTACTCTGTGCCAGCACTTAGGCAGCCATATGGGGTGAAAACCAAGATTTTAATTTCATTCTTGTGCATACTGTGAGCCAGTAGAGTCTGCTCTTTATTCATGAGTTGTGACTTAGGCCCTCATTATGAGTGTGGCGCTCCTAAGACCACCACACTTGCAGTGGCGGTCGGACCGCCGCCAAAGTGGCGGTCCGACATCCACATTACGATCGTGGTGAAAGTGCTAAGGTCGGACCGCCAGCGGTCTTAATCAAACCCCCTTGTCTGCCAGCTTTGCACGGTGGTTCCACTGCCGTGCAAAGTCTGGCGGAGACGGGGTGCCAGGGCCCCATGGTAGCCCCTGCCCATGCACTTGGCATGGGCAGTGCAGGGACCCCCATGGACAGCCGCATTTCGCTTTTCACTGCCTGAATTTCAGGCAGTGAAAAGCATGACGGGTGCTGTCGCACCAGACGTACCACAACATTGCCGCCGGCTCGATTAAGAGCTGGCGTCAATGTTGTGAGTTTCCCGCTGGGCCAGCAGGAAATTCGTAATAGGGCCAGCGGGCGGAAAACTGGAGTGGCAGTTTTCCAGCCCAAAGAGTTTGGCGGGCAGCCTGCTGTTCTGTTCTAATGTTAGTGAATATCAAAGAAAGAAGAAATTACTTAAAGAGAATGTTTGACATCATTTAAAAAAATGATCATTATATCTGTGAATGTGTTCCAGAATTCCAAACATAGATAGAGGTATTCGGATGTCTTAGAAATTGGGTCTCTAGTTAGTAGAGGTATGCACCCTGTCCAAGCAGGGACCAAAATCCTAGTCGGGGTAAGTCACAACACAACCTAAATCATCATGTGCCCACCCTCTTGTAGCTTGGCACAGAGCAGGCAAGCTTAACTTAGAAGACAATGTGTAAAGTATTTGTGCAATAATTCATACAATAACACAGTAAAAACACAATAAAAAGTACTCCACACCAGTTTATAAAAATAGATAATAATTATCGGAATAAAATAAGACCAAAAATGGTAAAAATCAAACATTTACAAAACAAGATACACATTTTTAAAGATTCAATATAGTATAGCGATAGAAACACAGTAGCTCCAACTGGAACTACCACAACGTTGTGACGGAGTCACTTCACAACAGTCCAGCGCCACTCGTAAAGGAGTTCAAGCCCAGATCTCTGTACTGGGGTGAATGTTGGACATTGTTCTACAATCCGTCCATCACTTTTTTTTTTTTTTTTTTTTTTAATTTTCTTAAATTTAACTACACCAGTAAGCAGGATTTCTCAATACCATTCTGACCTTACCAAACATAATAATGCCACTCCTTTCAGATGAGAAATTACCACTTAAAAATATCTAAGGGAATTTCCAATGCTAGCCTTTGAAAAGAGCAGGCCGCCAAATAGTGAAAAACAACTTTGGAAGTTTTTCACTACCAGAACATGTAAAACTTAAAAGTATGTGTGTCCTGCCTTTTACTTACATAGCACACTGCCTTAGGGCTACCTAAGCACTACCTTAGGGGTGACTTGCATGTAAAAAAGGTGAGTTTAAGGCTTGGCAAGTAGTTTTAAATGCCAAGTCAAAGTGGCAGTTAGACTGCACACACAGGCCTTGCAATGGCAGGCCTGAGACATGGTTAAGGGGCTACTTATGTGGGTAGCTCAATCAGTGTTGCAGGTCCACTAGTACCATTTAATTTATAGGCCCTGGGCACATATAGTGCACTTTACTAGACACTTACAGGTAAATATGCCAGTTGGGTAGTAGCCAATGTTACCATGTTTAGGGGGAGAGCACAAGTCCTTTAGCACTGGTTGGCAGTGGTAAAGTGTGCAGAGGTCTAAAAACAGCAAAAACAAAACCAAAAGAATTGAGGGATGCAGGCAAAAGGTTGAGGGAAGACCTTCCTAAGGCTGTCAGGTCTAACTGGAAGTTTATACATTGAACGAGTATGCCGTAATTGAAATCGGGGAAAACAAACAATTTCTTGAAAGCATTATTTACCGTGCTAGTGCGTATTCTAATGAAAGTCCAGTCCAGGGGCCTAATAGACATGGCTATGGGTAAAATATATGTCTTAAACAGGAGTGGGCAATGGCTGGACCCTACAGTGAACTACTTAACTTGAGAATAGATAAAGAGGAGATAGAATATTTGCTCATGTCATGCCAAAAAGCAGTTGATTCTGTTTTTAACAGCCTCTCTCATGCATAGGCATACCATACTGGCTACAACAGAACACAGTGATACATGTCTGCTGACAAACCATGAGCATTGACTGATAATGTTTTCCAGATCTTGATATTACTGATCATGCACAATTAGCCAGAATGGCTTGGAACCCACTTGTAAGATATGTTTAGCAGATGCCCTTCATTTGCAACTTCTTGGTGGTCACTACAAAGGTGACGTGACTTAATTCTCATACAAGACATTATTTCACCTCACAGTACACACTGGAGCAATTTTTAATCTGTTATATTTCTAGAAATATAGGTTTTTTAAATTTCTGCTTACAGATATGAAGCAAATCACATGGCTTGCTGTAATTGGATTAATGATGGTGCTAATCGGGGAGTCTCTGAGAAAAGCTGCAATGCTTACTGCTGGTTCAAACTTCAATCACATTGTCCAGAATGAGAAGTCAAATACTCATATTCTTGTGACATCTGGCGTCTACTCCTGGTTCAGGCATCCTTCTTATGTAGGCTGGTTTTATTGGAGTATTGGGACACAGGTAAGTCATGCTTAATATCTTCTCAGAATTTGGGATGGGTATTGGTACTAAAAACAAAATGAGGGAGCCATTAAATCTATATTGTTTCCTCCAACATTTTTACACACCATTCTGCTAATGAACATTTTAGTTAATACAGGACACATTGCCATTTTATGTTCTAAATATTGGCCTCATACACCACATTAATGTGCTTCAACATATGTGTTTTTATGTGTGAGTTTGCAGAGTCAAGTGACCCTATACCTTTCAAAGTTGAAGCTCATGTTAGAGCTATGGTACAACCAAATCTTTCATCAGACATGCTGGTAAATGCAGTGTTTAAAGGTGTGAATTTAGATCTGGAGGACACAAATATGAGCCTGTTCTTTGACAAATCAAGCTATCGCAAAGAGTCCACTGTAACTGGCTTTCACAACTATCTTTGACATGATCTGGAAAATACGCTATAGCAAAAGTCTGAATGGCATGTTATGTTAAAGTCAGGTAACTGTAGAGTACATGTTGCTGTGGAAGACAAAATGGTATCAAGTCTACTTGAAGTTTAAAACATGTTTATTTTGCAAACACAAGCAAAACGGGGATATCACGAAAGATTGCCTTGCCTTTCCAAGCAGCGGAGCTTCTAATCCTAGCTCCTTCCCAAACTTCCCCTGCATTTAGAAAATTTTCTTCACATAGGCAATCGAAGGAGGATGCAAGTGAGGGAAATCAAAACTTCAGATTGTGGTGTTAGCAGGTGTATGGCTTTCTCACGAGAAGAGTACAAAAAGACTTTGCAAAATGATACATTGGCACTTCCTGTCTCTGAACAGCAGTGACCCCTGACTTTCATCCTACAACCCCTGGCACTCCCCTTGTGACTCCTGGCCTCAAAGGTGGTAAGGGCAGAAACTGAAGCTAAACAATACCTTCTGTGCTCCTCAACAATATCAGATGCGAACACCATAAAAATGTGCCTTGCTGTCTTCTGTTGCCCCTCAAGGAACAAGAAACACTGTAAGGGGAGAGGGGAAAACACTATTGGGGAAATGAGGGCAGAATAACAAAAGGAAGAGGAACCTTAACCCCTTCGCTGCCAGGCCTTTTCCCCCTCCTGTGCCGGGCCTTTTTTTGCCTATTTGGGGCAGTTCGCGCTTAGGCCCTCATAACTTTTTGTCCACATAAGCTAACCAAGCCAAATTTGCGTCCTTTTTTTCCAACATCCTAGGGATTCTAGAGGTACCCAGACTTTGTGGGTTCCCTTGAAGGAGGCCAAGAAATTGGCCAAAATACAGTGAAAATTTCGTTTTTTTCAAAAAAATTGGAAAAAGTGGCTGCAGAAGAAGGCTTGTGGTTTTTCCCCTGAAAATGGCATCAACAAAGGGTTTGCGGTGCTAAACTCAGCAGCTTCCCAGCTTTCAGGAACAGGCAGACTTGAATCAGAAAACCCAATTTTTCAACACAATTTTGGCATTTTACTGGGGCATACCCCATTTGTGCAATTTTTTGTGCTTTCAGCCTCCTTCCAGTCAGTGACAGAAATGGTCATGAAACCAATGCTGGATCCCAGAAACCTAAACATTTCTGAAAAGTAGACAAAATTCTGAATTCAGCAAGTGGTCATTTGTGTAGATCCTACAAGGGTTTCCTAAAGAAAATAACAGCTGAAAAAGAAAAATATTGAAATTGAGGTGAAAAAAACATCAATTTTTCTCTACGTTTTACTCTGTAACTTTTCCCTGCAATGTCAGATTATCGAAAGCAATATACCGTTACGTCTGCTGGACTCCTCTGGTTGCGGGGATATATAGGGTTTGTAGGTTCATCAAGAACCCGAGGAACCCAGAGCCAATAAATGAGCTGCACCCTGCAGTGCGTTTTCATTCTATACCGGGTATACAGCAATTCATTTGCTGAAATATAAGGAGTAAAAAATTGCTATAAAGAAAACCTTTGCATTTCCAAAAAGGGCACAAGATAAGGTGTTGAGGAGCAGTGGTTATTTGCACATCTCTGAATTCCGGGGTGACCATAGTAGCACGTGAATTACAGGGAATTTCTCAAATAGATGTCTTTTTTACACACACTCCTATATTTGGAAGGAAAAAATGTAGAGAAAGACAAGGGGCAATAGTACTTGTTTTGCTAATCTATGTTCCCCCAAGTCTCCCGATAAAAATGGTACCTCACGTGTGTGGGTAGGCCTAGCACCCGCGACAGGATATGCCCCAAAACACAACGTGGACACATCACAGAAAACAGAGCTGTTTTTAGCAAAGTGACTACCTGTAGATTTTGGCCTCTAGCTCAGCCGCCACCTAGGGAAACCTACCAAACCTGTGCATTTCTGAAAACTAGAGACCTAGGGGAATCCAAGGAGGGGTGACTTGTGTGGCTCGGACCAGGTTCTGTTACCCAGAATCCTTTGCAAACCTCAAAATTTGGCTAAAAAAACACATGTTCCTCACATTTCTGTGGCAGAAAGTTCTGGAATCTGAGAGGAGCCACAAATTTCCTTCCACCCAGCGTTCCCCTACGTCTCCCGATAAAAATGATACCTCACTTGTGTGGGTAGGCCTAGCACCCGCGACAGGATATGCCCCAAAACACAACGTGGACACATCACAGAAAACAGAGCTGTTTTTAGCAAAGTGACTACCTGTAGATTTTGGCCTGTAGCTCAGCCGCCACCTAGGGAAACCTACCAAACCTGTGCATTTCTGAAAACTAGAGACCTAGGGGAATCCAAGGAGGGGTGACTTGCGGGGCTCGGACCAGGTTCTGTTACCCAGAATCCTTTGCAAACCTCGAAATTTGGCTAAAAAAACACATGTTTCTCACATTTCTGTGGCAGAAAGTTCTGGAATCTGAGAGGAGCCACAAATTTCCTTCCACCCAGCGCTCCCCCACGTCTCCCGATAAAAATGATACCTCACTTGTGTGGGTAGGCCTAGCGCCCGCGACAGGATATGCCCCAAAACACAACGTGGACATATCACAGAAAACAGAGCTGTTTTTAGCAAAGTGACTACCTGTAGATTTTGGCCTCTAGCTCAGCCGCCACCTAGGGAAACCTACCAAACCTGTGCATTTCTGAAAACTAGAGACCTAGGGGAATCCAAGGAGGGGTGACTTGCGGGGCTCGGACGAGGTTCTGTTACCCAGAATCCTTTGCAAATCTCAAAATTTGGCTAAAAAAACACATGTTCCTCACATTTCTGTGGCAGAAAGTTCTGGAATCTGAGAGGAGCCACAAATTTCCTTCCACCCAGCGTTCCCCCACGTCTCCCGATAAAAATGATACCTCACTTGTGTGGGTAGGCCTAGCACCCGCGACAGGATATGCCCCAAAACACAACGTGGACACATCACAGAAAACAGAGCTGTTTTTAGCAAAGTGACTACCTGTAGATTTTGGCCTCTAGCTCAGCCGCCACCTAGGGAAACCTACCAAACCTGTGCATTTCTGAAAACTAGAGACCTAGGGGAATCCAAGGAGGGGTGACTTGTGTGGCTCGGACCAGGTTCTGTTACCCAGAATCCTTTGCAAACCTCAAAATTTGGCTAAAAAAACACATGTTCCTCACATTTCTGTGGCAGAAAGTTCTGGAATCTGAGAGGAGCCACAAATTTCCTTCCACCCAGCGTTCCCCCACGTCTCCCGATAAAAATGATACCTCACTTGTGTGGGTAGGCCTAGCGCCCGCGACAGGATATGCCCCAAAACACAACGTGGACATATCACAGAAAACAGAGCTGTTTTTAGCAAAGTGACTACCTGTAGATTTTGGCCTGTAGCTCAGCCGCCACCTAGGGAAACCTACCAAACCTGTGCATTTCTGAAAACTAGAGACCTAGGGGAATCCAAGGAGGGGTGACTTGCGGGGCTCGGACCAGGTTCTGTTACCCAGAATCCTTTGCAAACCTCAAAATTTGGCTAAAAAAACACATGTTCCTCACATTTCTGTGGCAGAAAGTTCTGGAATCTGAGAGGAGCCACAAATTTCCTTCCACCCAGCGCTCCCCCACGTCTCCCGATAAAAATGATACCTCACTTGTGTGGGTAGGCCTAGCGCCCGCGACAGGATATGCCCCAAAACACAACGTGGACATATCACAGAAAACAGAGCTGTTTTTAGCAAAGTGACTACCTGTAGATTTTGGCCTCTAGCTCAGCCGCCACCTAGGGAAACCTACCAAACCTGTGCATTTCTGAAAACTAGAGACCTAGGGGAATCCAAGGAGGGGTGACTTGTGTGGCTCGGACCAGGTTCTGTTACCCAGAATCCTTTGCAAACCTCAAAATTTGGCTAAAAAAACACATGTTCCTCACATTTCTGTGGCAGAAAGTTCTGGAATCTGAGAGGAGCCACAAATTTCCTTCCACCCAGCGTTCCCCCACGTCTCCCGATAAAAATGATACCTCACTTGTGTGGGTAGGCCTAGCGCCCGCGACAGGATATGCCCCAAAACACAACGTGGACATATCACAGAAAACAGAGCTGTTTTTAGCAAAGTGACTACCTGTAGATTTTGGCCTGTAGCTCAGCCGCCACCTAGGGAAACCTACCAAACCTGTGCATTTCTGAAAACTAGAGACCTAGGGGAATCCAAGGAGGGGTGACTTGCGGGGCTCGGACCAGGTTCTGTTACCCAGAATCCTTTGCAAACCTCAAAATTTGGCTAAAAAAACACATGTTCCTCACATTTCTGTGGCAGAAAGTTCTGGAATCTGAGAGGAGCCACAAATTTCCTTCCACCCAGCGCTCCCCCACGTCTCCCGATAAAAAATGATACCTCACTTGTGTGGGTAGGCCTAGCGCCCGCGACAGGATATGCCCCAAAACACAACGTGGACATATCACAGAAAACAGAGCTGTTTTTAGCAAAGTGACTACCTGTAGATTTTGGCCTCTAGCTCAGCCGCCACCTAGGGAAACCTACCAAACCTGTGCATTTCTGAAAACTAGAGACCTAGGGGAATCCAAGGAGGGGTGACTTGCGGGGCTCGGACCAGGTTCTGTTACCCAGAATCCTTTGCAAATCTCAAAATTTGGCTAAAAAAACACATGTTCCTCACATTTCTGTGGCAGAAAGTTCTGGAATCTGAGAGGAGCCACAAATTTCCTTCCACCCAGCGTTCCCCCACGTCTCCCGATAAAAATGATACCTCACTTGTGTGGGTAGGCCTAGCGCCCGCGACAGGATATGCCCCAAAACACAACGTGGACACATCACAGAAAACAGAGCTGTTTTTAGCAAAGTGACTACCTGGAGATTTTGGCCTCTAGCTCAGCCGCCACCTAGGGAAACCTACCAAACCTGTACATTTCTGAAAACTAGAGACCTAGGGGAATCCAAGGAGGGGTGACTTGTGTGGCTCGGACCAGGTTCTGTTACCCAGAATCCTTTGCAAACCTCAAAATTTGGCTAAAAAAACACATGTCCCTCACATTTCTGTGGCAGAAAGTTCTGGAATCTGAGAGGAGCTACAAATTTCCTTCCACCCAGCGTTCCCCCAAGTCTCCCGATAAAAATGATACCTCACTTGCGTGGGTAGGCCTAGCGCCGGCGACAGGAAACACCCCAAAGCGCAACGTGGACACATCCTAAAATTTGGAAAAAAACAGAGGTGTTTTTTGCGAAGTGCCTACCTGTAGAATTTGGCCTCTAACTCAGCCGGCACCTAGGGAAACCTACCAAACCTGTGCATTTCTGAAAACTAGAGACCTAGAGGAATCCAAGGAGGGGTGACTTGCGGGGCTCGAACCAGGTTCTGTTACCCAGAATCCTTTGCAAACCTCAAAATTTGGCTAAAAAAACACATGTCCCTCACATTTCTGTGGCAGAAAGTTCTGGAATCTGAGAGGAGCTACAAATTTCCTTCCACCCAGCGTTCCCCCAAGTCTCCCGTTAAAAATGATACCTCACTTGCGTGGGTAGGCCTAGCGCCGGCGACAGGAAACACCCCAAAGCGCAACGTGGACACATCCTAAATTTTGGAAAAAAACAGAGGTGTTTTTTGCGAAGTGCCTACCTGTAGATTTTGGCCTCTAGCTCAGCCGGCACCTAGGGAAACCTACCAAACCTGTGCATTTCTGAAAACTAGAGACCTAGGGGAATCCAAGGAGGGGTGACTTGCGGGGCTCGGACCAGGTTCTGTTACCCAGAATCCTTTGCAAACCTCAAAATTTGGCTAAAAATACACGTTACTCACATTTCTGTGGCAGAAAGTTCTGGAATCTGAGAGGAGCCACAAATTTCCGTCTACCCAGCGTTCCCCCAAGTCTCCCGATAAAAATGATACCTCACTTGTGTGGGTAGGACTAGCGCCCACGAAAGGAAAGGGCCCAAAACACAACGTGGACACATCACATTTTTTTATAAAAAGCAGTGCCTACCTGTGGATTTTGGCCTGTAGCTCAGCCGACACCTGAGGAAACCTAGCAAACCAGTGCATTTTTGAAAACTAGAAACCCAGGGGAATCCAAGATGGGGTGACTTGCGGGGCTCTGACCAGGTTATGTTACCCAGAATCCTTTGCAAACATCAAAATTTGGCCCAAAAAACACTTTTTCCTCTCATTTCGGTGACAGAAAGTTCTGGAATCTGAGAGGAGCCACAAATTTCCTTCCACCCAGCGTTCCCCTAAGTCTCTCGATAAAAATGGTACATCACTTCTGTGGGTAGGCCTAGCGCCCACAAAAGGAAATGGCCCAAAACACAACGTGGACACAACATATTTTTTCACAGAAAACAGAGGTGTTTTTTGCAAGGTGCCTAACTGTGGTGTTTGGCCTGTAGCTCAGCCGGCCCCGGGGGGGGGGGGCAGAAATGCCCTAAAATAAATTTGCCCCCCCAACCCCCACCCTCCCCCGCCGGGAGCGACCCTTGCCTACGGGGTCGCTCCCCCTGCGTGACATTGGCACCAAAAAACAAATCCCCGGTGCCTAGTGGTTTCTGCCCCCTTGGGGGCAGGTTGACCTAAACTCAGCCAATCTGCCCCCAAGGGGGGCAGAAATGGCCTAAATACAATTTGTCCCCCAGGGGAGCGACTTTTGCCTGATGGGTCGCTCCCCATCTCTAAAAAAAAAAAAAACAAAGAAAAAAAAGAAAAATTCCCCTGGCGCCTAGAGGTTTCTGCCCCCCCCCCCCCCCGGGGGCAGATCGGCCTAATAATAGGCCGATCTGCCCCCCGGGGGGGCAGAAATGGCCTAAAATAAATTTGCCCCCCCCAACACCCACCCCCCCCCCCCCCCCCCCGGGAGCGACCCTTGCCTACGGGGTCGCTCCCCCTGCGTGACATTGGCGCCAAAAAACAAATCCCCGGTGCCTAGTGGTTTCTGCCCCCTTGGGGGCAGGTTGACCTAAACTCAGCCAATCTGCCCCCAAGGGGGGCAGAAATGGCCTAAATACAATTTGTCCCCCAGGGGAGCGACTTTTGCCTGATGGGTCGCTCCCCATCTCTAAAAAAAAAAAAAAACAAAGAAAAAAAAATAGAAAAAAAAGAAAAATTCCCCTGGCGCCTAGAGGTTTCTGCCCCCCCCCCCCCCCGGGGGCAGAAATGGCCTAAAATAAATTTGCCCCCCCGACACCCACCCCCCCCCCCCCCCCCCCCGGGAGCGACCCTTGCCTACGGGGTCGCTCCCCCTGCGTGACATTGGCGCCAAAAAACAAATCCCCGGTGCCTAGTGGTTTCTGCCCCCTTGGGGGCAGATTGACCTAAAATTGGCCAATCTGCCCCCAGGGGGGCAGAAATGGTCTAAATACAATTTGCCCCCCCCCAGGGGAGCGACCCTTGCCTGATGGGTCGCTCCCCATCTCTAAAAAAAGAAACAACAAAAAAAAAAAACACAAAAAAAAAATTGCCCTGGCGCCTAGAGTGTTCTGCCCCCCCCCCCCCCCCCCCGGGGGCAGTTCGGCCTAATAATAGGCCGATCTGTCCCCCGGGGGGGCAGAAATGGCCTAAAATAAATTTGCCCCTCCAACCCCCCCCCCGGAGCGACCCTTGCCTACGGGGTCGCTCCCCCTGCGTGACATTGGCGCCAAAAAACAAATCCCCGGTGCCTAGTGGTTTCTGCCCCCTTGGGGGCAGATTGACCTAAAATTGGCCAATCTGCCCCCAGGGGGGCAGAAATGGTCTAAATACAATTTGCCCCCCCAGGGGAGCGACCCTTGCCTGATGGGTCGCTCCCCATCTCTAAAAAAAGAAACAACAAAAAAAAAAAAAAATTGCCCTGGCGCCTAGAGTGTTCTGCCCCCCCCCCCCGGGGGCAGTTCGGCCTAATAATAGGCCGATCTGTCCCCCGGGGGGGCAGAAATGGCCTAAAATAAATTTGCCCCCCCCCCCCCGGGAGCAACCCTTGCCTACGGGGTCGCTCCCCCTGCGTGACTTTGGCGCCAAAAAACAAATCCCCGGTGCCTAGTGGTTTCTGCCCCCTTGGGGGCAGATTGTCCTAAAATTAGCCAATCTGCCCCCAGGGGGGCAGAAATGGTCTAAATACAATTTGCCCCCCCAGGGGAGCGACCCTTGCCTGATGGGTCGCTCCCCATCTCTAAAAAAAGAAACAACAAAAAAAAAAAAAAAAGAAAAAATTGCCCTGGCGCCTAGAGTGTTCTGCCCCCCCCCCGGGGGCAGTTCGGCCTAATAATAGGCCGATCTGTCCCCCGGGGGGGCAGAAATGGCCTAAAATAAATTTGCCCCCCCCCCCCCCCCCCCCGGGAGCAACCCTTGCCTACGGGGTCGCTCCCCCTGCGTGACTTTGGCGCCAAAAAACCAATCCCCGGTGCCTAGCGGTTTCTGCCCCCTTGGGGGCAGATTGACCTAAAATCGGCCAATCTGCCCCCAGGGGGGGCAGAAAAGGCCTTCCCAAAAAATTGCCCCAGAACAAAAAAAATAAACAAAAAAAAAAATTTGCCCTGGCGCCTAGAGGTTTCTTCCCCCCCTGGGGGCAGATCGGCCTAATAATAGGCCGATCTGCCCCCAGGGGGGGCAGAAAAGGCCTTCCCAAAAAATTGCCCCCCCCTGGTCGCTTTGTTGCGTGACATTCGCGCGCAAAAACAAACTCCCTGGTGTCTAATGGTTTCTGCCCCCCTTGGGGGCAGATTGGCCTTATCAAAATAGGCCAATCTGCCCCCAAGGGGGGCAGAAATGGCCTAAATATATATTGCCCCGTAGGGGAGCGACCCTTGCCTAAGGGATCGCTCCCCACCTAAAAAAAAAGAATTCATCAAAAAAAAAAAAAAAAAAAATGGTCCCTGGTGCCTAGAGGTTTCTGCCCCCCCTGGGGGCAGAAAAGGCCTTCCTAAAAAAATGCCCCCCTGGGAGCGACCCTTGCCCAAGGGGTCGCTCCCTTTTGCCAATTTCAAGAAAAAAAAAAAATCCCTGGTGTCTAGTGGGGTTTCAAAAGCCGGATTGCAAGCAATCCGGCTTTTGAAACCTGTGAGAGACTTCAAAGGGAAGGAAATACATTTCCTTCCCTTTGAAGCCTCTCGGGGCCTTCCCCATGGGATTGAAAAAGAAATGCAAAAGCATTTCTTTTTCAATCGCGCTGGAAGCTCTGCTTCCAGCGCGATGGGGGAGACCCTGTGACTAATCAGCGCGCGCTCGCGCGCTGACGTCACAGGGGGGGTCGGGGGTGGGAGGGGAAGGGCTTCCCCTTCCATCCCTGACTTGGGGGGGTGGGGGGGAACCCCACAGAGGGAGCGAGAGCGCTCCCTCTTGGCTCTGTGCACAGGACGTAATGGTTACGTCCTGGGCACAGCAGCACTGTGCCTCAGGACGTAACCATTACGTCCTGGGCACAGAAGGGGTTAAAAAGAGATGGGTGAGAGGTAGAGGCAAGCATAGGTTTGTGTAAGTGAGCGACAGTGGTGAGAGACTGACAAGAATTAACAAGACTCTAGAGAGGTAATAGGCATGAGACAGATATAGACTGGTGAGAGCAATAGGTGATACACGTGGCAAAGAGACAGCCAAGAGTCAGACAGGGGAAGACCAGTTAGAGAGGATTTCAGTATGAGAAATGTGATCCATACAGAAACAGATAAGTACAAGATAAGATCGGCATGAGTTGAGTGATAAAGAGACAGCTGGTGATTTACAACTGAGAGGCAGAAGGGGGGTAGGTGAGATGGTTAGAAAGATTCATCTCGGAGAAGGACCGACAAGAGAGTGTCTTTAGAAAGGATGAGAGGCAGAGTTTGAGGAGACAGTTGAGAGAGATGCTAGAGACAATGAGGAGAGAGACAGCTCAGAGAGCAGGGAAGGCGCCTGTGAGAGAGAGAAGCAATAAATTGACCGGTTAAGAAGACAGCTGTGAGAGGTGGGGAGGTGGACACGTGAGAAATTGAAAACTAGGACTGGAGAAAATTAGAGTTGTGATAAAGTGACAGCTAAATGAGAGAGTGGTTGTACAATGTAGAGCGCGAAGTGTGTGATATAGACAGACCTGTTTGAAAAACAGCTGAAGAATAGATGGGGAGAAGGAAAAGTGAATGATAACCAATCAAACCAGGCAATATGTGGTGGGAGAAGAGTGAAAGAGGTAAAAAAGACAGAAAAAGTTGAGGAAGTCAGTTGTGAGAGGGGATTATTTGAACAGTAATTAGATCAACGAGAAAAGCAGTCGATACAGGAGGGTTGAGAAAGAGACAACAGGCAAGAAAGACAAATGAGAGAAATAATAAAAAGACTAACAATTGAGACAACAGTCATTTGAGGAAGCGTGCTATGACAGCAGGTGAAAGGTCATCTGACATCACTTTCTGTAATGTCATTGGGAGTTAACTGGCATACAATGTCACTTCCTCTACCTTTGGCATTCTAGTGAATCGACCCCTATGACTCTGAGCTAGCTCTTTATGAGAGTTTTCCCTTTGCTGTGCCAGAAATGAAAGTGGGGTACATCAGAAGCAAAAAAGCCTAACATGCTTGATTTAACATAGACATGAAAAATGGCTGCAAGTTAAGTAACATGACATTCAGTGAATGAGCAATATTCCAACAAATGTTGCATGAAGTGGTGTTAACTCTTTTGTTCTAGGAGATATTAAGTAGCATTAGATGTTGGACACAAAAAATTAAACCTTTTGTTTATCTTAACTAATAATGCTGAATGATCACAAAAATGTACTGAGGTGGACTGTTTTGTGCAAATTGGCACCAGTATTTGCATATATTTATTTGTGACAGACGAACCATAGTAGAGTTAAAATGTATTGGTAGCATATAAGAACATATAAAGCATGAAAAGTGAGACTTTATGGGAAATGGTTTTTGGACTCATCAATGTTTCCAGTTATTCTTAGTCAGCTAAAACATCTCTGTAGTCTGCACTTTATATACATGCAGTTTACTAGGTAACTGACCTTCAACATTCCTTTCCATATCAGCATAGTTCTATGTAGCATGCTTCATCTTAGTCCTTTCCCGAAAAGCTAAATTATATACTGGGCGGGCTTGGGGTGGGGGTGGGTCGGTTAATTTTATGAAGGGATGTACTACAGTTGTTTTCAAACTTTTAAATGCCGTGAAAAAAAATCACCGGGTCCACCCTCAGAATTTTTCACCATTCGTTGGCAATATTTAAATATGTCTAGACTTATATAAACATTACAGTTCAGTTTTGTTACCTTTTTAAAAATGAAATACTTTATTTTCTGCTTAAAACAAAGCACTGTTATCAGCATAATGCTTCTTTTGTCCAGAGAAACAACCCCCTCCATAATGATTGAGCCCCCACCCCAGAGAGGGTCAATCCCCCAGTTTGAAGACCTCTGCCTTACTGGGACATGAAAATATGATAGAGTTAAAATGCATCTGGGTGTCCCCTTTATCTGGCAATTTAAATGATGGGCTTCCAGAGACAGATTAAAAGAAGAACAACGGATGTGGAAGGAAAGTCAATGATTCCTACATCCGTAGGTCGTAATGTTTCAGCTGGTTGTTAATACCTCAGCAAGTCATTCAGCATTTATTAGGACCTTCCAGGTCCCAAATACTGTACTTGGGTCTACAACATGAACTTCACCACAGTCATCCCTCTCGTGCACTCGTACATCTAGAATACCAGATCTCTTGTTTTTGGGCACTTCCAAAATGTAAAGTTTCTAAGTTAATGGAGAAGAATTTACAATTAGTTATCATAGTCGGGTTACATCCCACTTATGTGACACTCGTGGTTAACTGCACACCGTGTCATTCCAAACTGATTCTTTCCCAGTTTTGGAAATGGTAATTATTTTCCACGTTTAACAAATGCACGGTAATACAAAGATACCATCACTCCGATGTTCACAGTCACATATCCTATTTTTGTTCACATGTACAGTCTGGTTACTGTAGTCCAGCTGCCCCACTATATCCATATCCATGCTGAAATAGATGCATTATTAGAGTCTGGAGGACCTTGATATTGACAATAAAGAATCTGAACTACAGGTACCTACTTGTTCAAGAGCTTTAAATTAGCCTATAAGAGTTTGAGCTGGCTAGTCCCTGTGTCACACACTGAAAAATAAAAACTTGTATACAAAAATGTAGCAGAACTCTCAAACCAAGTCTGTTAAAAAAAAAAAAAAAAAAAAAAGTCAGACTGTGGACATACATCCTACTCACGTCATTAAGGATCCAGCCAGGCAATGAACCTATTCGGATTCCCACAACTCCTGGATGTTGAAGTCTGGGGGTCCAGGCACCATCTTATGTTACCATCGGCCCCTGGCGTGTGTGATGACAACTGTATGGCCTAGCAGCCAATCAGAGGCCCCGTTACCAGGTCACAAAGAGCGTTGATCAATAATATGATGTTAGTTCAGTTTTTCATCTGATTTCCATTATTTCCTTAACACGTAGCCTATAATGGTGGATTCCAATTATCATCCCCCTTGTTGGTGGTAGGTGGAACAATAAAATAAATAAAAATAATTGGAAAATATGGTGAAGCAGGAAAATGTAATTCACCATGTTATTTATGTTTAGCACTTTTCATCTTAACCTCTTTTGTATGTCTGTTGTGTGGAATTTTACCATTCACTGGGAGTGTGCCCCCAGATTTGAAAAAACCCAGATCAAGGAAGGGAGGAGAGAGGAAAGGAATTAAGGTATATCTCAATATGTGTGCGGATGTCATTCTCTTAGTCACTGTGTCAAACATAACTCAAAATGCCCAAAAGGTTAGAACTTAAAGGCTGCCCCAGAGAATATAATCTTTCAGACAGATTATATAGGTATGTAAATATAAAACAGTCTTTATTTTGCTAATAGGATTCTGGAACCCGACATGCCGGTGTCAGTCATTGTCACTTGTTCAAGTACTGTTCATTGAAAATTACCAGTGATGTGGTCTTTTCTGCATAATGGGTGGCCATCTTAGGTGTTTCTTTTTCATCTGACATTGCTTCTTTGTTCCCTCAATCCTTAACTTGATTTTTCTACATGTCATCCCAGAATAGCTTAGCCCGCACAGGCAGGTCATTATTTAGATGACCTGTTTGAATTGCAATTTATATGTTTGAGTTGTACTGACTGTCTGGCAGCCCCAGGTCCAAAGATATGGATGCCTGTGTGAGGTGGCAAACAGTACAGTTGCCACAAGGGTAATGCTTAGTGAATGCTGGTAAGCCTCTTGGCGTAGTAGTGTTGTTGTTTTGTTCCTTTTAACTTGTCTCCAATACCTTGGATCTACCAGGACATACCTTTATGGTTTTTGCCCATTTAAAAAAAAAACTGGATGCCCACAAAGTGTAAGGTCTCTGTGTTCACAATCCGTCAGTGTTTTCTCTGGATTTTTTTTTAATGCAATTCGACATGGGGGAACATGTAGTCTAACACATCAGCTGTTGATTTTCCTCCTCTTCCATGTTCAGTGAGGACCTCCCTGTTATTGTTTCTTGCCCTCTTCAAAGACCTTCTGATAATAATTTTTGGGTACTTATGTTCCCTTAGCTTCTGAATGAATAGTTCAGCCTGTCTTCCAACTGCAGTTATGGGAAAGCCTCAAAAGTTGTCCTACTGGTACATTTTCTCACAGTGGGATAGGATGGAAGCTATCAAAGCGACAAAGACTGTGGGGGTCATTCTGACCCCAGCCGGCGGCGGAAGCCGCCGGCCTGGCTGGAACCACCAGAATACCGCTGCACGGTCAAAAGACCGCCGCAGGTATTCTGGGTTTCCCGCTGGGCTGGCGGGCGACCGCCAGAAGGCCGCCCGCCAGCCCAGCGGGAAACACCCTTCCATGAGGATGCCGGCTCCGAATGGAGCCGGCGGAGTGGAAGGGGTGCGACGGGTGCAGTTGCACCCGTCGCGATTTTCAGTGTCTGCCATGGGCCCCTGCAGTGCCCATGCCATTGGCATGGACACTGCAGGGCCCCCCCCGGGGCCCCACGACACCCCATACCGCCATTCTGTTCCTGGCGGCCAAAACCGCCAGGAACAGGATGGCGGTATGGGGGTCGGAATCTCCATGGCGGCGCAGCAAGCTGCGCCGCCATGGAGGATTCCCCAGGGCAGCGGGAAACCGGCGGTACACCGCCGGTTTTCCATTAGCCGCGGTCAGAATGCCCATGGGAGCACCGCCAGCCTGTTGGCGGTGCTCCCGCGGTCGTTGGCCCTGGCGGATTTTACCGCCAGGGTCAGAATGACCCCCTGTGTCTATTTATTTTAAATGAGTGTCTGGCTTCTGGGTGCTATCATTGAGGAATATATTTATATCAAGGAATGTCAGTGTAGTACTGTACATGAATCTCAGGAACTCATTTTGTGTGTTGATACATTAAAAAAACGTCATGACCCTGGGACGATCACCTCTCCATATTATCAGTACATAGTCAATATATCTTTTCCCCAGCATGATCTCCTCTCTGAAGGGGTTGGTATTAGTCAAGATCTTCCTGGTTCCAAAATGATGAAAGTAGAGGCAGTGATGATTGGAGCAGAAGTTTTTCCCCTGGAAGTACAGTGCACCAGCAGGTATAGGGTATTTTCAACCTCAAAGACGTTTCTTGCCAGGCACAAACAAATACCTGCCAGCACAAAATGTCTTGGAAGTATTATATGGCCACTCTTGGGGGAATAAAAAAATCTTCTAATATCTCCATAGTTTGTTCCTTCTGGAAGCTGGTATACAGCCTTTCAGTATGCAAACTGATGAGTAAATTCTCTTGGGGTTGTATTGCATGCCCACAACAGTAACCGGGGGTGCTTAATGTCCCTTAACTATGTGGGGATCCATAAGGCATAGAAAATAGTCACTAAAGTTAGACAATGGTTCCATGATAGAATTTATCCCGGACACCAGTTGGTCTTCTTGCTAGTGGTGTTCTGTTCTTGTTTAGTTTTGGAAGTGGGTAAAATGCAGGTATTGCTGTACTGTCTGCTGCCTGGAATTCTGCCTCTCTTTCCGATATGCACCTGCTGACTTCACCAGCTTCAAGTAGAGAAATCTTTTTTTTTTTTTTTTTCCTGCAAAGACTCCATAGGACTACATTCCATTGTTCCTTTGGTCTCCGAGGTGTCGGGGGGCATTTGATCCGTAATCCTTTTTTTTTTTTTTTTTTTTTTTTCCCGTATGACTGTAATGCCGACTTTGTCAGCTGGCTCTATTATTAAGCCACCATCAGTTTTTAGGATGAACAGTGCTGTTTTTCAGCATTCTGCATGTTGTGAAAAATACATATCTTAGAGGTGTCAATAGATTCAGGTCCTTGATCACTGCCTTTTCAAATGTAAAAATCTAAATTGGCATCATATTTGTTGGTGATGTGAAAAGGGATTTTGTCTTCAGGCCAGAGTCCTCTGGTTCTGTCTCCTGTTTGCTATCGAGAATAAAGCTCTGAACTTCTATTTTCAGAGAACATCTGCCATCTCGCAACTCAACTTACACTTGTCCGTTGATGGTGTGGGGACAAGTCCCAGTCCCTTGTTCAATGCTAGTACTTGATCTTCTGTAAGTGTTTTATCTGAGAAGTTCAGAACCAAGTTGATGTGCTTGTCCCTGGCTGTGTGCCTTTATCATGCTCCTTCAGTATGGGCCAATGATCCTCCCACTGGAGTTTTGGGATTTATCCTTTTTTTTTCACTCATACTTCCCCGACCTCTGGTTTAAAAAGGGAACCTGTTTTGGTGGGCTGGGAGTCCTGAGCAAATTGGAGAGGAAATGGATAATTCCAACCAAAAAATAGAGGACAGTGTGGCAGGCCTAGATACATAGTCAGGAAGGTGGTGAACGGCATGTTTGGAGAAAAACCCGTAGGGCCCCTACAGATTGCATCAGGAACTCTTTAGAAAAACCCTAATTCCTAATAATCTTTAACTTCTTCTCAAATAAAGTCACTTGCACTGTGCTTTTCAAATTAACTTCCATTGCATATACTTTAATCAGCATAGCATCTGACAATCTTTCAACTGCTTTGATTATTAACACCAGCCAGTTGTGTGTGCCCCTCCACGCTATCAGCTATCATTTCCTTATGAAGACAGGATCTTCCAAAAAGATCATTACTCACCATTAGCCCCTTGATGCTGTGGTGGACCTAAGCTACCTCAGTCAAGATGACCAAATGGAGTATTATCTTTATCCATATTAGTGTAAGTTCCATGAGAGGTTCTCAGTACTCCCCTTTTGCTAAAGAGTGGGTAACCCTCGTCAAATATCAGAGGTGGGCCAGACAGTAGCCGACTTACTTTATCGTTAGAAAATGCGAAGTCTAGATTGTCTGCCAGGATATATGAAGCAAGATGTGCTCTGAAACAGGTGTGTGAAGGTGTGTTAATTGGAGATGGAACTACCTCTTTTCTGGTTAAACCTCTCTTGAGACTTTCCAAGTTATGGGAATAAAGGTTTTGCTGTTTTTGATTTGTATAGGTGGACTAGTATATACTCCCAAGGCTCTATACCGCTTAATATCAGTTTAATCTATTAGGAGGGCGTGATGACATATTCTCAAGAGGCATACCTCAGTTCCCCAGTAGTGATTAAACCAGACCTAAAGGAGAGTTGGCCTTCCAGATAAAAGAATGGAGCACGCTTTATCATAGTCCTCGCCCCGTGAACTAAACTGTATACTAGGGGGACTCCAGGGGGGAAGGGGGGGGGTGGGGGGAGGGGTATGAGCCCTGTGATTTTATGAAGGGACACGTTACTGGAACCTGAAAGAAATGGGGGACTTTAAATTCCCTGATATAGGAAACATCCAGTGGTATTTTATTAAAATGCATCCAGGTATAGATTAAAAGGAGATCGGATGTGGAAGGAAAGCCCATGCTTCCTACATCCATCGGTCAACATGTTTTGGCTGGTAGTTAATGCCTAAGCAAGTCAATCAGCTTTCATCAGGCTCTTTCAACTCTCCAATATTGTACATACAACTTGAACTTCACCACAATCACCTCATGCACACACTTGCACATCTACAGTATCATATTTTTGGTTTTCTGATGGATACAACTACCTGTGGATTCCTCACCTCATGAATACTCCCATGGCGCCAGCATTCAACGGAAATCTTCTTACTAGTCTCTGCACGTCGACGAGGACGTCACTCTAGCCCACGCGACGCCGTCTGACGTCATACAGGCAATAAGAGGTCCTCGACGACGTGCGGACGTCCGTTCCCTTTTTTCCGTGCATTCGAAACGGTTATCTTCGAGGGAGCAACTGTTACTCTTGCGGTTACAGTGTATATCTTGCTGCGTAGTCTTTCGCTGTGGTAATAATGTCGCAGAGAAAGTCTGGATTTAAGCCTTGTCGTGAGTGTGGAGGCAAGATGTCGGTGACGGATCCTCATTCCGATTGCCTTTGGTGTTTGAGCTCCGACCACGACGTCTCGACTTGTGATTCATGTCGGCACATGAATCCAAAGGCCCTCAAGGAACGTGAGGCGAAGCTGTTTATGGCCAAGTCAAAGGAGAAACATCACAAGAAGTCTTCTTCCCCAAGACATCGGCGTCATCGAGACTCCCGGCGCCGTAGAGAATCTCGGCGTCATTCAAAGGAGACTCGTTCCAGGTCTCCGGATCGGCGCCGAAGGACATGGGAGGTCAGTCCCACGGTTACGCCGCATCCTTTGACGCCGTTGCCCTCTCCGGCGTCTCCAACTTCACCTGGACAGGCGTCGGTGATTGAGGTATTGGAGCCTCAAGTGTTTTCTCCGGCGCAGACGCCGAGGCCGGCGTCGGGGTCGCCTTCGAGACAGGCACCCCAGTATCCGGCTTTTCCCACCCCTGGAGCCGATAGTTCCGCATTCTTGAATGCGATGTATGCCATCTTCCAACAGATGGCTCCAGGGGGTGCTCCGGCTGGGCCTTTGGCCTTTTCTTTGGGTGATCCTGCGCCTCTTCGGCCGGCACCCTTTATGCCCTTTCTCCCGTTTGGGAACGTGGGCTCGGCGCCAGTGTCGGCGCCGGTGGCCGCTCCGGTGGCTTCAGAAGGATTGGCCCCGGGGATTTCCATCCCGTCGACGTCGGGATTTCGGCCTGTGACTCCGGTGGGTCGATCTGCTTCAGCTGCTCTTCCGTCGGCGCCGAAGTTACCTGTGGCGCCGGATGCGGCGTCGGTGGCTTCTGAAGATCGGCGCCGATCTTCGACTTCGGCGGAGGCATTGTCGACTCCGCGTATTGAGCAACGACTTCATTCAAGGAGACGTGCTCTCCGTGTATTAGAAGAGCAGGAGTACCAACGAGCCTTAGAGGAACGGGCTTTTCGGCAGATGTACAGTCCACATTGTTGGATCTCCCGTTTGATGGGGACAAACTGTTTGGAGCTAAGGCTGATTCGGCCTTGGAACGTTTTAAGGAAAGCAGGGCCACGGATAAGTCGTTAGGGCTCCAAGCTCCTTCTTCCACGGCCTCTTCCAGATTCTTCAGGAGGTTTCGTGGATTTGGGCGTGGCTCTTCCTCCTCTTCCTTTCGGGGGAGATATCAGCAACCTGCTTCTTCCCATCCCTATAGATCTTTCAGGGGGAGAGGTATGGTCCGCACCAGAGGAGCCTCTCAGCAGCACTCTGCCTCTTCCTCATCCTCTGGCGGGGTGCAGCAGGGGAAGCAGCCTTAGGCTTCCACTATTTCCCACTCACTCCTCTCCTGTAGGGGGAAGATTACAGCATTTTCTCACCAAATGGAAGACTGTTACATCGGACACTTGGGTTCTCAGTGTTGTGGGAAAAGGCTACACCCTTCCCTTTCGGGAGTTCCCGCCCCTCATCCCGCCCCGCCCTTCGTATTGTTCAGAAGAACACCTCCTGTTGCTAGAACAGGAGGTGCAAGTCCTCCTTTCAAAGGGCGCGGTGGAGTTGGTCCCGGAGCAGGAAAGGGGTCGAGGAGTTTACTCAAGGTATTTCCTGATTCCCAAGAAGGATGGTCGTTTGAGACCAATTCTGGACCTGAGGATCTTGAATTGGTTCCTCAAGCAGGAAAAGTTCAAGATGCTGACCCTAGCACAGGTGCTTTTGGCGTTGAACATGGAAGACTGGATGGTGTCTGTCGACTTGCAGGATGCTTACTTTCATATCCCGATACTCAAGTCACACAGGAAGTATCTCCGGTTTGTGGTGGGATCGCAACACTATCAGTTTGCGGTCCTTCCGTTTGGTCTTACTTCAGCACCTCGAGTCTTCACGAAGGTGATGTCGGTGGTTGCGGCAGAACTCAGAAGGAAGGGGATAGCAGTATTCCCTTACTTGGACGACCGGTTGATCAAAGCCAAGTCCCCGGAGCTTGTGTCGCATCATCTGCAGTCAACAACCCAGTTGTTGTTCGACCTGGGTTTTTCGGTGAACGAGCCCAAATCTCACCTAGAGCCCTCTCAGCGCCTCCTGTTTATAGGGGCAGTACTGGATACAACATTGGGTCGGGCCTTTCCTCCGCCTCAGCGGATTCAAGATATTCAGGATTTGGTTCCAATGTTTCAAAATGGAGCGGTAGTTCCAGTCCTCAAGGTCCTTCGTCTGCTCGGTCTTTTTGCCTCCTGCATTCTGTTGGTCACGCATGCTCGCTGGCACATGAGGGCTCTTCAGTGGTGCCTCCGAAGGCAGTGGTCTCAACACAGAGGGGATCTAGAGGGTACTGTCAAGATCTCCAGAGATGCTGCTGTGGATTTGAAGTGGTGGATTGCAAGCAACAATCTTTCACAAGGAAAGCCGTTCCAGCAGTCGCCACCAGTGGCCACAGTCATAACGGATGCTTCCACTCTAGGGTGGGGAGCTCATCTGGGGGATCTGGAGATCAAAGGTCTTTGGTCTCCAGAGGAACAGATGTTTCACATCAATCTGTTAGAGTTACGGGCTGTACGTCTGGCTCTCAAGGCCTTCCTCCCTTCCCTTCGTGGTCAGTCGGTACAGGTCCTAACGGACAATACTACCACGATGTGGTACATAAACAAGCAGGGAGGAGTGGGGTCGTACCTTCTCTGCAGAGAAGCTCTTCGACTATGGTCCTGGGCAAAGGACCATCGGATTTGCTTGATAGCAAACCATCTGGCCGGAGTTTTGAACGTGCGTGCGGACAGTCTCAGTCGCCACTTCTCGGCAGACCACGAGTGGCGTCTCCATCCAGATCAAGTCCGTTTAATCTTCCAGAGGTGGGGGTTTCCTCGGGTAGATCTGTTCGCCACTCGAGAGAACGCGCATTGTCCGTTGTTCTGCAGCCTTCAGTATCCGATGCAGGGAGCGTTGGGGGACGCGTTTCAAATAACCTGGTGCGGCCAGTTGCTTTACGCGTTTCCTCCCATACCCTTGATTCCTCGAGTATTGAGGAAGATTCGCCAGGACCGGGCTCTAGTCATCCTAATAGCTCCGGATTGGCCAAGGAGGGTATGGTATTCCGACCTTCTCCAACTCTCAATGTGCCCGCCGCTCCGTCTCCCTTTCAGGGCAGACCTCCTCTCGCAGTCGCAGGGGCAGGTTCTACACCCCAACCTCCAGAGTCTGCACCTACATGCCTGGAGATTGAACGGGGCAACCTGAGTTCCTTCTCTCTCCCGCCTGAGGTAGTGGATGTTATATTAGCGGCCAGGCGACACTCCACTAAATCTATCTACGCTAATAGGTGGTCTAAATTTGTTGCGTGTTGTGGAGAGAGGCAGATTGATCCTTTGCATGCTCATCTATCGGACGTTTTGTCTTTTGCTCTGTCTCTGGCGCAGAAAGGTTGTGCAGTGGCTACCATTAAGGGTTATTTATCGGCCTTGTCAGCCTTCATATGTCTTCCAGACCAACCATCTTTATTTAAATCCCCTATTGTTATCAGATTCTTGAAAGGTCTTCTAAATCAATATCCTCCAAAGCCATTCGTTATGCCGCAATGGGATTTGTCCTTGGTCCTGACTTTCCTTATGGGGTCCCCTTTTGAACCTATGCATTCTTGCCCCTTGAGGTATTTGGTTTTAAAAACAGTCTTCCTGATATCTATAACATCAGCAAGGAGAGTGAGTGAGTTGCAGGCCTTATCAGTAAAGCCCCCTTATACAACTTTTTATGGGGATAAGGTGGTGTTGAGGACCAAGGCTGCTTTCCTCCCGAAGGTTGTTTCACCCTTCCATTTGGCTCAGGCAATTACTTTGTCCACGTTCTATCCTCCGCCTCATCCTTCCAAAGAGGAAGAAAGACTGCACCGTCTGGATCCAAAGAGAGCATTGAGCTTCTTTATTGATAGAACAAAGGATTTCAGGCTGGAGGATCAGCTGTTTATTGGATACGTGGGCAAGAGGAGAGGAAAGGCAGTCCACAAGAGAACACTATCCAGGTGGGTTGTTCTTTGCATTAAAATATGTTACTCTTTGGCAAAGAAGGATCCTCCTGAGGGCATTAGAGCTCATTCCACCAGAGCTAAGTCGGCCACTTCGGCCTTGGCCAGGGGTGTTCCTGTGGTCGACATCTGCAAGGCCGCAACTTGGTCGTCCCTTCACACTTTTGCAAAACATTACTGTTTGGATTCTGAGGTTAGAAGGGACGGCCATTTTGCACGGTCAGTGCTGCAGGATTTCTTGGTTTGACCATTTAGGCACCCACCGCCGGGCGTGGTACTGCTTTGGGACTCTATTCATGAGGTGAGGAATCCACAGGTAGTTGTATCCATCAGAAGAACGAGTTACTTACCTTCGGTAACGACTTTTCTGGTGGATACATTAGCTACCTGTGGATTCCTCACGGTCCCACCCGCCTCCCCGTTGCCTTTCTGGTCTTACCAAGTAATCCTTGAGTGTGCTCCTCTTGGTCTTTGAGGGTGCAATAGATGTGTATATAATATATTTATATATATGTATATATGTATATATCTTTGTGTATATACTTGGTGTGTGTATATATTTTAAAAGAGAGAGTTTTATATATATATTTATATAAAAAGATTTACAGTTATTCATACAATGTTGTGTATTTTTACAATATAATGGGATGTTGCCTTGCTCTTTCATTGCATTGCCTGGTTGTTCTCATGCACGTAAAAAATGATTGGTACTGACGTCCGCACGTCGTCGAGGACCTCTTATTGCCTGTATGACGTCAGACGGCGTCGCGTGGGCTAGAGTGACGTCCTCGTCGACGTGCAGAGACTAGTAAGAAGATTTCCGTCGAATGCTGGCGCCATGGGAGTATTCATGAGGTGAGGAATCCACAGGTAGCTAATGTATCCACCAGAAAAGTCGTTACCGAAGGTAAGTAACTCGTTCGTCTGGTATTTCCTTTTCTTTGTTGCAATGTCACGTGAGATGTTTAGTCCTGCCCCTTCCCAAATGAAAGACTTGAATTTCGATAGTTGTCAGTGGGTGTGTTGACTTGTCCTTCCTTGTTGGGACACAACATGCTTTCTTGGTTTTACGGTCCTCCAAAATCCTATAACCAAGGCTTTGGGAATTCACTGCTCAAGAAAAAGGACCATAGTTCTGCTTTATGTCCTCACACCATTCTTCCAGTCCAAAATACATGGATTGGCCCTCATATTACTTTTTCAAATCAGTGATCTTGGGTTTAAGATGTGCTGTGAGTTTGTCAAGCTTGTCATTTTCTTTTTTTTTTTTTTTTTTTTCTTTTTTTTTTGTGGTCATTAGATGCATCATCTGGTCTCCTAACTCTTGTTTCGGCTTCCAAGATCTCATAGATAGATCTTTGAAGTCTTTCCTTATTGCAGCTATTACTACCTACAGTAATCCGTGTTCATTTTTTACATTGAGCAATATCATGAACTCTGTTTAGTAAAGTATATATCTGCATTTATCTACACACAGGGAGCCTCGTCGTTTTGTTTAATTGGGCTGCCATTAATTTGATTGTAATATGTTTTGCAACAAATTTCTATCAATGTATCACTAGATTCAGTTTTTATAATTCATGTTTATTCATGGTTGCAACTATAGTATAGCGCATGAAAGAACAAGATGCTAAGGATTTGAGTGATTTGCATGAATGGTAATGGTGTGACCTTGTAGTAAAAGGACTGAAATACACCAAGGAACTCTGCCTCTGTAAGGTCAATGAGCTTTTCAGTGGTTCCGTGGTTTGCAATATCCACTGCATTGTACAGCAGAAGGTACTTTATCCCATATAAAATACATGTAAGCCTGCAATCTGTGTATAAAATCTTGCCTCCATTTTCCTTATTATAGTTAAGTTGCGATGTTTCACCTCACCTGTAATAGCAATATCAGCCAAGGTGAAAGACGGGATAAATAGCATGATTACAGCTTGAGTTTACAATACAAAACAATAACTGGTTTTACATTGTTCTGATCTGTTTTACCAGGAAAGGGCTATTTATAGCAATATGTTGTTATAGGCACACTATAGGTTACAACAGGATGTAGAGAATTGCTCTGCACTGCAGATTTACATTAAACTGATTACAATACCTTTTTGCAACATTTTACAAACCGCTTTTTTGTATTTTTAATTTACTACTACACATTCTGCCTTTATTTTTCTTGTCTGCAACCATACTATTTCTTTCATGCGAAAGAGCAAGGCACTGGGGAGTTAAACTGTGGGAATGGTAACAGTGTAAACATGTGGGGGGCATGGCTAAAATGGCGGCCGCGAAGGTCGCCTAGAACGTAGGCTCCGACCCGGGCCTAGCAAGTCATCCTGTTCGGCGCTCCTGGGGTGGCAGAAACCCATACTGTTGATCGGAGGAATCCCTCAGCAGCCGGCCAGAGCACACAGGAGCGACACGGAGCGGATGCTGCAATCCTGCGAGCCTCCGACGCGGGGGATACCTTGCCGGCCGACGGAGCCTGGGGCTCGTGTATGGAGGGGGCGTGGCGGGGCGGCGACCTGGAGCAAACTGCGGCCGGACATAGAGGGGTGCGGTGAGTGGCTGGGGGGACACCAGCAAGTGGGGCCGTTGTCAGTCTGGAGTACCTTCTCAGCCCCCCCCCCCCTCCGCCCGGACTTTCCGAGATGCTGTATAAACTGGTGACACGGCGCGTAGGAGCAAGGCGGCGCTGAAACAAATGGGCACAATTTAAATCTATACAATGGGGATCTCCTCCCCCCCTCCCTCCTCCTCGCTACTCCGCTGTTCAAAGGAGTGAATTTGAGGGACCAAAGGCCTGTTTGCGGTGAGCCACTCCATCATAAACAATCAAAAAGTGTGAAGACAATGGGCAGAAGTAGGGGGGTGCAAATGACTACCTGAACTGGGCACTAGGATGCCCCAAACGTCACAATAATATCAAGAAGGACTAGGCCGTTTTGGCAGTTTCACCGGCCTCGCGACTGATTACCATCACTACAAGGAGCGGCGACTCCTGGAATCCCTGCTGCCCTATTTGTGGTGACTGTCGCTGGTTCGGGGGGGCCTGGGTCGCGCTGTATGGTCTCTCACTAGATCGTGGGTGTTGATCCCCGGGCGAAGTTTGGTGCGCAGTTCACACATTGGAGGAACAATTTAGAACACAGTGGAGTGACCCTGCCCGGCTGACATGGCGGGGAAATCCAAGGCGTCTAAAGCCCAAGAGCGTACTGTCTCCTCAGTGTTCCCAGGTGGGCAACAGGCGGTGCCTGATCTGCTGTCCCTGGAAACCACACTACAATCCCACTCTGCCCATTTTGAGAAAATCCTACAAGCGATCATGGACACTAAATCTTCACTTGAAAATAGAATTGACACAGTATCTCAAGACCTCAATTTGCTAAGGGTGGATCATCGTAATCTGAAGGAGAGAGTCGGGACAGTAGAGGTCACACTGGGCGGGATGGACCCAATGGTCTCAGAGAGCCAGAAACAAATTCAACGCTTGGACTCTGAGGTGAAAGCCCTCTGGAGACTTGCTGAGGGCAGATCGTGCTGTAACAATGTCTGCTTCCTGGGATTTCCTGAAAGATCGGAAGGGCAAAACTCAAAGTTATTCTTGGAGCAGTGGCTGATCAAGGAGGTGCTGCATGGTGTCCCATCAAAGTTCTTCTCAGTGGAAAGGGCACACAGTGTTCCGGGGAGACAACCGGCTCCAGGACTGCTGCCTAGACCGATGATAGCTCGATTCCTTAATTATAGAGATCGAGATGCGATACTGCAACACTTTCGCAGTAAAGGACCAATCCAATATGAGGGGACTTCCAACACTGCCTATCTGGAGTTTACCCAGGAAGTACAGCGACAATGCCACTCTTACATGAAAATCAAACCGCCTCCGGGAGCATAATATTAAGTATGCCCTGAAATTCCTGCTAAACTTAGACTGATCTCGGATGATTGAACCCACGTTTTCACCACCCTGGCAGCCACCTGGACATGGATGCACGCCAAGGGCATAGCACAGGCCCAAGAAGAGACAGGAGATGGTGATGCATGGCTCACATCGCTGGCACGGAGGAGATCCAGGAAGCGCTCAAAGGCACAACCCACGGAAACACAAGCTGCGGCCGAGAGAGCAAAAGTGCTGAAGGAGACAACTCTGCGCACACAAAACTCTTTCGGAGTGCTACAGGCTAATCTAAATGAACATACGGACTCGGACTCTGGTAGCTCCGACTCAACTGTTTTGGAGGCGCTGAGGGGCCCGGCGTTCACGCCCGATCTGCAGATGTACTGTGATTGCCGTGGGGCGTAGGTGGTTGGGGGGGGTTGCTTCATTCTTTCTTTTACTCCACGGCCCTGCAGTGGAACCTAGAGGTTACAGGGTTAAGAAAGATTGGAATGACATCACTTTAACATACAAGTACCAGCCGGACATCTTTTTCCCTTACACCCGTAGCACATTGCCTCGTGCCCTGGGAGATAATGAGGCAGTGTACCCTGGGAGCATCGATACGTTTACTTTTTGCTTAAATGTTGGGGGCCCCTTATAAGGACCACCTCCAATTGCTACCACAGCTCCCCAGATGGTATCCACATGGATACAGTTTCTTGATGTTAGAAGTGTGCTGTGTTTTTTGCTACTATGGATGGCAGTTAGAAAAGTGCAATTATGCCACAGTTATTGGCGGTTTGCAGGGGTGGGTGGGGGGTTTGAGTGGTTTTGTTTATATTTATTAGGTCTATCTGAATTGCAAAGTATATCCTTACAGCTGTTCACAGTAATTCTCAGAAATGGAGTAGTGCAACTTGTAATAGAGCTGGAACCCGGGACACAACACACACACAAACATTTTACAATAGGACATGGTTCAGTGTGCATTCTGCATTATGCATGAGTATAACTTAATTACGTGGAATGTGCGAGGCATGGCTGCGCAGGGCAAGAGGCGCCAAATTTACACTTACCTCAAACGTCAAAGAATACACATTGCTATCCTACAGGAGACACACCTATTGGAAGCTGATTTGCAGGCGCTAAGGGGGCGCTGGGGAGGACAGATTTTAGGCACATAATTTTCGGCCTATGCGAGGGGGGTATTGGTGTGGATAGCACAAGGGGGTCCATACGTCCAACATACACATAGGATAGACCAAGGGGGGCAGATATGTGGTGACAGAGGGACAGTTGGACAGCAAACAACTCACAATCATAGGGATTTACACCCCTAACAGCGCGTTGACCGAATTTCTACGCACATTGTCCCCAGCACTGCTGATAAACCCCGCAGCGCCTGCTGTGTGGGGCGGAGATTTTAACAGCACCCCAGATATATCGCTGGATCGATCGACACCGCCCCCAGGGGGGATGACATGTAGGCGTGGCACTAGTCCACTGCTGGCCAGGGCAGGCGACATGAGACTGCACGACATTTGGCGTATTTGCCACTCGACATATAGGGAACACTCGTTCTACTCCACACCCCATAAGGTACACACCATGATAGATATTCTGTGGGGGACTCCAGACATATGCTCTCTAATCATAGATTCTGGCTAGTTAGCCAAAACACACTCTGATCATTCCCCGCTAATGATGACAATGCGCGGTCCCTACTTGGCGCCTGCAGGTGGAGGCCCTTCAGGATCAGGCATTTAAGGAAGAATTGAACACAACAATAAGGCAATACTGGGAAGCAAACAGTGGCTCTACAGAAACGAGAGCGATGGCGTGGGATGTACATAAGGTTATCGTGCGGGATCATTGCCTGTCGGCCTCTTGGGGAGTGTGGCACACCCTCCACGCGGAAATCGCCAAGCTGGAGAAAGAAATGAGAGTTTTTTGGGGGTTGCGGTAGCTCAAAATGAGTGCACCATCCACGGAGCTTAGGGCTCAGCGGATGAAGCACAAGGAGGCGGACCTACGGCTCCACTGTCATGATTATAATTACCACCTGGTGCGCTTACAAACAGAAGGCGACAGATCGGGGAGGCTGCTGGCATGGCTTCTTCGAGAGGACCGCCAGCAGACTCCCATAGGAGCTATACGCCTAGCACATGGAACTATGGCCACCACCCAGGAAGCGATTAATAAAGCGTTCAAAGAATATTACACAGGCTTGTACAAGGGGCAAACCACATGCAACACTCAACAACTAGGGTCCTTTCTTGTGGGGGCGCCCCTGGCACGGTTGTCACAATTAGACAGGGCGACATTGGAGGCTCCTTTCACGGTGGAGGAACTGGAGGTGGCAGTGGCACAGATGTTCCGTGATAAAGCACCAGGGATGGATGGCTTGCCAATAGAGTACTACATCACTTACTCGCAACATTTGAAACACCACTTGTTGGCGGTGTTCGAGGAGGCGTGGTCCTGCAGTCTGCTCCCACCATCGCAAAGAGAGGCACTGATAGTGGCCCTTTCTAAACAGGGCCGGGATCTCACAGACGTTAGGTCGTACAGACCGCTCTCCCTACTCAACCTAGATTGCAAAATCTTGGGTAAAGTATTGGCAAACAGACTTGCCCCCATAATACACACTTTAATTCATGAAGATCAAAATGGCTTTATTCCAAAACGCAATACATTCCTAAATATTCGCAGATTGCTTAGCGTCATTGGGAACACTCCGCCTGAGGCGTACGATAATGTGACGATGTCATTAGACATCGAGAAGGCATTTGACACGCTAGGCTGGGACTTTCTGTTTGTCACCATGCATGATATGGGGTTTGGCCCTGGCTTCATACGCTGGGTACAGACATATGCTGAACCCAGGGCTAGGGTGAAAACGGGAGGCATCATATCTGATAGCTTACCCATCAGCAGAGGAACCAGGCAGGGATGCCCACTGTCTCCCTTGCTGTTAACCTAGTCGCCAATGGCTCCATCGCAATGGCTATGTGCAGCGGAGAGGAAGGGGGGGGTGTGCAGATCTGGAATGTACCATATTATTTTGCTATATGCGGATGACGCATTGATATATTTGGAAAGGGGGAGCAAGAAGATGTCTTCGGTGATATCCCTGTTAGATGATTATGGGAGTATATCGGGGGTGGTGGTCAATTGGGACAAATCTTGCTTGTTTCCCTTGACTGTTTGGCCCCTTGGTGCAAGGGAGGATGCTCAAGCGGGTAGTCGGAGGTGGTGTTTTGACACATTTAAATGCCTGGGAGTCCATATTTATCATAAATCCGAGGACCTGAAGGATGGCAGTCTGGGTCGAACGCTGAACTCTATGAAAGGATCTTCGCATTTTTGGTGCTCGCTCCCCTTGTCACCGTTGGTAGCGGTGGCGAACATGTTACTACTTCCCCATCTTCTTTACTATTTCGCGGCACTACTGGTCGCAGTACCCAAAAGTTTTTTTTGCGAACTGAATAAACTACTACTGGGACTCATATGGGGAAAGGGCAGGACTCGAGTTGCACTTACCACCCGACACCGGCCATTAAGCGAGGGCGGGCCAGGTGCCCCCAACTTTAAACTTTATTTTGCTTCAGCGCAACTGCAATGGGTACTGAACTGGATACACAGGCCTGAATCGGCAGAGTCTGTGTGGGTTAACACGCAGCTACATGGTGTGCCGCTTCTCACATGGCTGTCGAATAACTTGGTGAAGGGTGCCACTGGTAATCCCTTAATGATAGCTGCACATGAATGCTGGAAACGGTATATACAAAAAAAACACACGAGGTCCCCATACTCCCCCCTCATCCCCTTGGGACAGCTTTCAGGAAGTGTCAACAGGACCAGAGTGTACTCCGCTGCCGTTTGGGCAGAGACAGGATTATTAACAGGAGGAGACTGCTTTGAAGACTGAGTTTTGATGTCATTTGAGACGTAAAAGATCTTGCGTCGGTAAGGCCAGGTCAATTCATAGCTTACTACTCTATATGCCATCTAATTAGGAGGGCGTGGACGTCAGGCAACCAGAACCAGCCATTTCCCCTGCACTACACCACACGTTGTTGTATGACAGCCAGACTAAAGTCATAACAAATCTTTATAAAGCCTTAAACAGATCTTCCGAAAATGGCTTGGAAAACGCAAGAGGGAGGTGGAACTCTGTTCTCCCGAACCCATTATCCTCTGAGGATTGGTCACAGGCCCTTGGTTACACCGACCGGTGTCGCGGAACCCCAGGTTTGGTTACTCCCAATTCAATTATGTACATCAGACATACCTATCACCGTCGCATCTGAGGCGCATGTTCCCCGAGTCCAGTCCTCTATGCCCCCGCTGTGACTTCCCGTCGGCCCCCTTCTATCATATGGTATGGGAGTGCGGTCCCCCAGAAGAATTGTGGAGAGAAGTAGTAGCTGATATCTCAGAAATAACGGACCATTTGCTCCCGTTAGAACCTAGATCTTGTTTACTGGGTGTTAGAATTAGGAACAAACTACATATATACATTCATACATTCATAGGTTTGCAGACCTAGCACTCATAATGTACAAAAGACTGATTGCAATGAACTGGAAAGCCCCCAAGGCACCAGACCTTAAATCGTGGCGCGCCCTGACACTACGCTGGGCGTGTACGGAGAATCAAGTATTACGCAGGCTGCGAGACAGAGGCCAGACCCACACGGGAAGTGGTGCTTGGGAAACATTTGTCAATAGACTAGAGGTCAAGAATGATGAGCTCCCACCGTGAATCTGATAGCACGGAGCACACATATTGGGGAGGGGGCATCTTGATTGCGCTGCCTGCACTCGCCTCCTGCATCATTTGCTCTCTCCCCTCATAGCACGATAATTGCATGGGAGGCCAGGAGAGGGGGGATGCCCGGTCGCTGTTTTATGTACACAACGAGGTAACTACACAAAATACACCCTGCAAGGGTACGCTGGGAAGCCGTAGCTGGATCAGTTTAAAGTAAGAGATGAATGACAAAATTGAGATAGGAATGCCGGCACACCCAAAAATATCATAGGGTCATGTAATCATAATAACGGACATGATAGATGACAAGTCAAAAACTCGCACACTCCACAAAAAACAATTATCTGGAATACACGTTATATCACACGACACTACAACACAATCCACCAGCACACGGAGGTTGGAGAGGAGGGTAGTGGACTCCATTAAAAAGTTAGAGATTGCAGTAATACCAATAATTCTTGATACAGTTGTTTATTGATGAATGTAAATCCTGCTATTCAGATCTAGTCCTAGTTGGTTACTACCTTACTGTGTTATTACAGAACAGTTGATATCCTGATGCTTCATCAGCTGCATTCATTGCTCTGTACCTGTGCTGAAAACAATAAAATATAAGTTAAAAAAAAAAAAAAAACAGTGTAAACGTGTTACAAGGAATAAAATACTCTCTTCCATACGTTAAAAGAATATTGCAAGTCACGTCGGATAAGGAAACTGCCTTTGGCCTCATTTCCCTACATGGTCACTGAAGTCCTCGGTGAATTGAAGTATCCTTGTAATGTATGTCAGGGGGTACTTTATCCCATATATTACACTTGAGTTGTGACATATGTAGTCACCACTAATAATCTAGCTGCTCAAAAATGTATTAGATTTGAGTTGCAATGTCTCCAGAGCCCCCTGCCAAAGTGAGAGACAACTCAAAGCATAATTACAGCTGCAGTTTGTATATGAAAACGAGAGCAGGATTTTCCTTCTTCTGATAATTGTTTATTTTAGAAAAAAAAAATCAGAAGAAAGAAGGTATTTAACATAACATGTTAATTTTTTACAAGAATCTGCATGTTTTCACACATTCTGAGCAGCCATATTTTGATCTGACTTGCATTAAACTTATTCTGATATCATTTTGCAACAAATTACTACTTGCTTTAGGGTGTGTTTTAATTTCACACTGCAGATTCCATTTTTATTCTTAATGCTTGCACACTGTCTCTTTCATATCTTGTTCAGAGCAAGACACCAAGGGGGTCATTCTGACCTTTGCGGACGGCGGAGGCCGTCCGCCAAAGTACCGCCGTCAGAACACCGCACCGCGGTCGAAAGACCGCGGCGGTGATTCTGACATTTGCCCTGGGCTGGCGGGCGGCCGCCAAAAGACCGCCCGCCAGCCCAGGGCAAATCAACCTTCCCACTAGGATGCCGGCTCAGAATTGAGCCGGCGGAGTGGGAAGGTGCGACGGGTGCAGTTGCACTCGTCGCGTATTTCAGTGTCTGCTGGGCAGACACTGAAATACTTTTTGGGGCCCCCAGGGGCCCCGCGGCACCCCCTACCGCCATCCTGTTCATGGCGGGAGAGCCGCCATGAACAGGATGGCGGTAGGGGGTGTCAGAATCCCCATGGCGGCGGAGCGCGCTCCGCCGCCATGGAGGATTCAGACGGGCAGCGGAAAGTCGGCGGTACACCGCCGACTTTCCGTTTCTGGCCGCGGCTGAACCGCCGCGGTCAGAATGCCCAGCGGTGCACCGCCAGCCTGTTGGCGGTGCTACCGCCGACCTCCGCCATGGCGGTAATTACCGCCATGGTCAGAATGACCCCCCAAGTGTTTAAGTGGTTTGTGGGTATGCTGATGGTGTGACAATGTATTGAAAGTAATAAAAAAAACTAAAATACCTTTGCCATGCATTCAAAGGATATTGCAAGTCACCTTGGAGTTCCATTACCTTATAAAGGAACTTAGACTTCATCCTTGTTCCTCTGTTTGGTCATGGAACTCCTCTGTAACTTGCATTAGCCTTAAAATGTGCTGAAGGTGGTACTTTATCCGATGTATAATCATTGTACTACTCTGAAGCCAAAACAATTGGCATTGCTAATGCATGCTCATGTTTAATAGTTTGGACAACTTGGTAAAATTAGGCAATTGTTTATGGAGGAGAAATAGACCTTTGTTCTTCAGACTGAGGATAGTACAGACCCCTGTAAAAATGGGCACGAGTTCCCAATCATGATGATCCAGTGGCAACTTTATGAGCCATGGCTGTTCTTTAGTGACGGTGTCTGGTCTACAAAGAGACAAGTTTGAGGTTGCCATTTTATCAAGCAATGACAATGTAGAAGTTCTAGTTTGTTCACAATTTACTACTTTGAGAGCCCCTACATTAGAGATGACCAAATGTTCTTAAGAATGGCCAATCTAATTTGTGTCAAATATTTTGATAATTTTTCAGAAATATAACTAGGATAAAGTCAATGTGCATAAAAAGACCAAACAAGTGGATGCACTAAACTGAGGAATTCCAAGGGCTCTGACCACGTTGCCCACCGAGCCAGGAGATTGCTATATTGTGGGAAGAGGGGGTGGGGGGAAGAAGGATTAGAAGGGACCCAGGTGAGCATATTGACTGCTGTGAAAAAGGTCACAAGTTGGCCAAGATTATGTGTATGGTGCATGGAGTGGTAGCATGTGAATATTAAGGTCTCATTAGGGGACTGATCAGTGTGACCTGTAGAAGGCTGCTGTATGTTGATATGTTGGAACCGTGGAGATGTAGAGACTGTGGCTGCATTTACTTGGTTTATATCAGGTGCATGTTTGTTACATATGAAGAGCCTCGTTCATCTTCCGGTAGTTATCTTGGACCCCATATATCACTCAAAAGGTTGTGTGCAGTGTCATTGAGGAGTGAAGTACTGGTATTCTAGTCTGCAAGTGTGGTCTATCGAGGGTTTCCATGTAAGGGAGAATTTATTTTCTGAATGCACTAGTGTATGTGTGATCTGATCAGTGACAAGTACCTACCATAGTTTATGGAACTAGAGTGCTGTGTGGGGGACATTTTGTTTTCTCCTCCAGAAAAGAGCTATGAGTTGCTTGGCAGCTGGTAGCTGCTGTCATATGATTGACGAGTGTCCTGTCGGGTCAATTATGCTTCTCATGTTTGAAGGTGTTATGTCTAGGTTCACTGTAGTTGGATAAGCTGGGCTTGGGGTTCCCTTAATGTGGCCCAGGATCTCCTCCAAAAAAGAAAATCTGGCTTATCCCGCATGACAACCATATGTGCAGAAAGGTTCCTTCCTCCAACCCACAGTACCAGCAAGAGTTGATGCTGTAGGGAACATTTGGTGAAGTTACATCGGGTAAGACTTATTCTCTCTGGGGAATACTGCATTGTTATTTCCTTATGTAACTCTGTCTCTCATCGAGACTGATTGAAGTATTAGCGGCATTGGTTTGGCGTCTTGGATGACATGTTATGTCCTGGAAATTAAACCTCTTGCGTCTGAGTATATGCATACTAGGTTCTCAAAGGGTGTAAGTCCTCGTGACAGTGGAGGAATTGGATATGTGTAGTATCCAGTGTCGTAGCTGGCAATATTGGAGTCTGAGGTTCTGTGATGTGAATCTCTTATTTGCACTCATCAAACAGTTTAAAAGAATGTCTTTTAAATCGGTCTTTGAGTGTCTTGCGTTCCCCCTTTATCCAGTCTAGAAAATACTTGGAAGGTTGTGAGGCTTTCCTGACTACAACTTGTCCCTACATTTCAAAGACCATTATTGTAGGCATAACAAAGTAGGTGCTCTTCTGTCGCCAATGACTGGAGCTAGGAGAGGACCCAAAGTGGATCGCAGGCTACTGCGCGGTCCATGTGAAACCAGTGCCTCTCACTCCCTCCTAATACCCATTCTGAAATTAATCGAAAGTGAGCTGTCTAGTAGTAATCTAAGAGGTTCAGACGGACCAATTCTATTTTATCTCTGGGAAACAGGTTGTTTCCTGTTCCATACAAACGAGGGTACGTTAGATGCAAGTTGGGAGATGTATGCCATGGAGATGGGTGTTTGGAGGGAGAGAAATATGTAGAGGAGTCTGGTTAGGATATTCATCTTAATTACATTGATAGGTCCAAGTCAGAAAATATATATATATATATAAAAAACAAATATATATATATAAAATAGCTACCTTGTTTACACTCTACCACTCCTCCAGTCGGTCAGTAATGCGAAGATGCAGGTAGTGGTTCGAGGAGATGTCCCATTAAAAAGAGGCGTGCACTTGCAGTGGTGCCCTGCAAGCATAACGGAAGGTTAAGGATATATGACTTGTCTTTGTTTATTTTAAAGCTGGACACTACTTCAAACTGGTCAAGTGCAGCACCTACTGCCGGTAGAGACTCCGAGAGGGTAGTTAGTGTAAGAAGGATGCCATCTTCAAATAGGTTGATTTTATGCTCACGACCCGCGGCAATCAGTTTTGAAGTAACCTTCCATTAGTTCTACATACTTTACGCCTTAGCAACACTTTTGATTCAGGCAAATGTTAATACTCATTTATTTGAACTACGTTTGAATGTTCCGTTTGGTTTATTGGCTGCTCTTGTTTTAAATTAACTGTACACACCTTGCTTGATACACCCTGTTCAGTGCTGGTTGCATTTAAATAAAACTATCAATTACATATATGCCTAAATGTCATGTTGAGATATCATGTGATCTAATTCTGAAAATGTATTTGTTTTTTAAGGTTTTACTCTGCAACCCTCTCTGCATAATTGGTTATGCAATTGCATCATGGCGATTTTTCAGAGAGAGAATAGAAGAGGAGGAGTTCACACTGATTCACTTTTTCGGACAGCAATACTTGGATTATAAACGGAAGGTGCCGACAGGACTACCTTTCATTAAAGGTTTTAAAGTGGAGCTGTAAATGATGAATAACCATAAAGACTCCTCTAGTTGTAAGTGATCCTGAGCGGGCTGGCTCCATGTTTAGTGGAAGGCTAACTAAGATTCTATACGCAGCTGTGACACCCAAGGACGTTGGTAGCCAAAATGTGGTTTCTCAAGGAGACACCTGCGATTGGACACATTGAAGAGTTTACTCATTGAACGCACATCATGCAATGAAGGCCATGAAGACAGACTTGAAAATAGTGTTCTTGGCAAGAAATCATGCTTTGCGAAAGAGTCTTTTAAGTACAAAGAACAGCAAACTAGCAAGACATAAGAATATCGAAAACCCAACTGTTTGATTCGGCCATTATTTTATGATCCTACCATTACAGCTGTACACGGGGAAACAGAAGAAAAGGAATCAAACAAAAAGCAGAATACTTTTGGCTTCAAATATTGAGGTCTGAATGTGAGCAATGTATTAAGTAGTGACTTACCACTGTGGTTCATGGAATTAAAAGGATTGTTGATGAGCATCTGTGTACTGAAAATGCAGAAAGGTCTGAAACCATTTCTAGTCCAAACCACTGGCATGTTTCGAAGCTTTTAATGGCAGTGCTCATGCCCTTCCATGTGCATTGGTCACACGTTTCATTTTTGTGTGTGTGTTTTTAACCTTCACGCTATTGACAAATTATTCGAACCCGAAAGATTCGCAGTGGATCCTCAGCTAGTAGACGGATGTAAGTGAAAATGGCAAATGTATTTGCACTTCAAACCGAAATCTAAATGCATCTTGTGCATTTATTCCGTGGTGCTTCTGCTAACTGCAACAAAAAGGTTGTGGAAAATTAAATTGTTGCTTATTGAATTTTTGGGATTTGATTTGAGAAAACCTTTTTTGGTGTCTATTCAACAACATTTAAAGAAAGATTTGAGGAACATTTCTATTCCAGCGTGTGACTGTATGCTTCCCTTTTAGTCTATGAAATAGCAGTGCTCCACTTTTCAAGGACACTTTCCCCAGCTTTTTTCATAATTTTTAAAATTGAGTGGCAGTGTTACAGGGATGGCTTGGTTTCAATAAGATTGTACACCGGCCACTGTAAAAGTCATTCCTTGTAATCACTATGACGTATTTTATACATTGCATCAAAGTAATATTCCTTTACTGTGTAAGGCTATTAGTTTTATTTGGGGATGGTGAATTATTTTGCCCTTGGGCACACTTTAGCACTTCCTGCTTTGTACGATTCTTTTATTATTTTCAGATAGAATTGCAGAGAGCTCCCACATCTGAGGTGTAGTTTTTCATTACATAAATGTTCCATGGAGATGTAACCAAAGGTGACTAAGCACTTTGTCTGATGTGTGAAGTCATCACTTTACAGAAATGTTTGGGCTGGGAGTTTTAGAAAAAAGTGAATGTTTTGTCCAAGTGGTATTGCTAAATCCGCATTGACCGTGTGTTCAGCATTACCTTGTCAAAGTGATAGACAGTCAGTCAGTCTACCATTTTAATTCTAGGGTTTGTGAATTGTGTGCCATTTTCTTCTGTTGAATAACCTTCATTATATTTTTGTATCGGACTAAGAGCAGGCCTTTAACCAAAGAATGTGTTTCCTTATCAGGTGAACTCCATTTCATCAGTAGAGAGTCTGGTTAAGAGTGTTTAGGGTGTGACACCCCCTCCCCCCACCCCCTTTCTACTCTTACAAAATGGATTCTGGCATTGGTAGTTTGGTCTGGCGACCTCCAGTCAGATGTGGCGATATCTGTGCAGGGTTTTAATTGTGATTAGCAGCCTTAGATCGTAGACACACACCTACATGGAAATTTCAAGAGATTGCATACACCAACCACACCTCTTCTCACACATAAGAAGCCAGGAATTAATGGAGGAAAAGATTTGCACATATTGAGAATCCGTGGCTTTTACTCAGTGTGGCAGCCTCACCTGTAAATTCAGTGCTATTCTTGTGATCGTTTGTGCGCTAAAAAAGTATTTACTTCATTTGTGTTCAGGTGCTTGGGAACGCCTAGGCAGTGGTAGAATATTTAATGTAATGAAAAGAGGAGGGTAGGGTAATTACCACTTGTCATCTGTTTAATACCTCTCCTATTGTTTTCAGAGGAAAGTGGAGTGGAAGATCTAGACAAACGTGTACAACATGCTGACTTGCATTTATGTTTTAGAGTGGAAAAGTTGGGAATGCTGTTGACTTGAACTTTAAATATGTATATTCATATTTCACAGCTTTGCATTTCAGTGACAGTCCTAACTTTCAAGCTTACATTTGCCAAAAGTGCGAAGTCACCTTTTTCCTTTTGTTGGAGATTGAAACAGTCGGCCTTGTAGCTTTGTTAAATGGCTACAGGCTCCTGTAACCTAAATTTTGTATTCTGGTTTCAAACACAAAGAAACATGCATAATTCTGTCCTAGGAATGGCACCTAAAATGTCTGGCATTGAATCCTTTTTTTTTATTGTGCTCTGCAACTCTTCTGGTTTTGGTTCACGCCATTTCAAATATTTATTAAGAAATAGCTATGAGTTTAAAGAGTACACACATGTAAACAGAAACGCACATAGCAAGTGCATTACCTAAAACACTCTTATACCATTGGTTACTGCAACCTCCAGGTGTCATGTACCAAACTTTCAGCACTCATTGCAACTGGAGCTTGTAACCTGCACATAACACACTTTCCATGCCATGTGCTCAATTCGCCAGTGTTGTGCCGCCTTTTCTCATAATTTTTTTCTCCAATACACAGGCATCTACACAGATTCATAGTATACAGTCAGAAGAAAAACATGTTTGTCCCTTGCACTGAGTCAAAATAACATACATGGGTCCAGTTCAGAAATAGGACAAGCCTATGATTGCAGTGTCAAGGCAATGCTTCATCTCTAATGGTATATAAGGCTAAAAATAGGTCTGCAAAACTGGGCACTTCTCCAAGGAGATAAGTCGTTTTTTCCAAAAGAGCTGTTTAACATCATAGCAGGGCTAAAATGCTCCAAGCCCATTCATCAGATTTCTTCCATTTGAAGAACTCTGCACTGAGGTTTAGATGTGTTTTTCTCATAGAAGACCTCCCTAAAATATGACAAGACATTGCTAAACAGTCAGTTAGTAAACCTCACCTAGAGTGATGATAGTTCTGTCCTACAAATTCTTTGTTACCTTTGGAGTTGGTTCTCTGAGACCTTTTTCATCTTGCTCTTCCAGTAAAGGTTTCCCAGATAGTTTTCAGATTCTTGGCTGCAGTACTTTTGAATGGTCTTATGAAAGTATTAAATTGTTTGCTGAAAGGGGATACATCCTTGTGGAATAGAAAGCCACAATAGAAAGGCCTATTCCTGTCTTAATAAAAACATTTATGACTGTTTCTGAGTTAAACTCCAGACGCATCTCCCTACTACTACATCGCTCACGCTTTGGAGAATGTAGTTGTGGACTGGTCTAGTAGTTGCCAGGTCCAATCAGTTACTTGATCCCACCTAGACAGGATTTCACCCTGTAAATTCTTCTGAATTCAAGGTCAACCTGTTCTAGGTTATCTTAGAAGGAGGTTAAGTGTAGTGGTAGCTGAATGTTTGTCCTGTTAGATTAATTATCAACTTTTGGTACTGTTGTCCATGACCTGCTACTTAACCAGGTACACCATGCTGGATTGAGAGGAATGACTCTACAATTATTTAATACTTTCTTTAGGGACCGTTCTCCGAGAGTAGCCTTACCTCTGTGTTGCTCAAACACTTAGAGGTTAAATTGAGGTGTCCCTGAAGGAATCTGTTTTGACCACATTTTGATGTCTAGGTGCGACCTCTGGTTTCTCTGTCATACAAGTGAAAGGTAGACACAAAATTTGCCTTTAATTCATGGAACACATCTTTAAATTGACAAGCAGGCTTTCGGGTGCTATCAGTGAGTTTGAGTCTACTTATTAAAATATTTTAGGCTAGTGTTCAGTGATGAATGTCAACAATGTACATAAAATGAAGATATCTAAAACAGTTTTTGCTCAGAGACCGGGAATCTCCTTTTTGGGATAGCTTCATCTGGTTACTTTCACCAGCACTTGGTACCACCACACTAAGACACTGTGTCGAACTTTTCAGGAATAGCCCATTACATGCACCAGTGGTGCATTTATCCACTGTTGCTTAGACTATGGAAATAGCAATTACCTGGCAGTCCCTGAAAACACAGATGCTATGTACAATTAGTCACAGCCAGATTCCTAGAAGGACTGCTTAAGTATGAATGTGTAAAAGACACACTCCAAACCCAACACTGACTGCAAAATAAGAAACAAATCCTCTATAAATCTCTTGTTGTTGGCTCTTGTATTTTCTCCAACTCACCTTCTTTCTTGACGAATACTTTCAGGAGATACTACCCTTCGTGCTTGCCGGGATCCTTACATTAGAGCCTACTCGTAGTCCCTTTCTCAACCCAGAAATAAAGGAATAGAGGTTAGAAGTTTCCCCCGAGCTGCAATTAGGCTATGGAGCACCTTGCCCCTTAAAATACATTGCTAGGAATGCCTCCTACCATTGTTAAAAACAAAAAAAAAAAAAACATGGTTTAAGTCAGGTCACAAACATTATTGAGACTGGTATTCATAAACACCAATATGACCATGTATTCACAATGCATACAAACCTCACTTGAATCGCAGTAACATATTTATCAAAATGATTAAAATGTGTGTGCGCGCGTATATGTATGTATATATATGTGTATATATATATATATATATATATATATATATATATATATATATATATAAACAGCAGCTAAAAGCGACTTAGTGCAGTAGCCACTTCTGGAAAGAAATAAAAAGATGGTGTGCTTAAAAAAAAAAAAAAAAAAAAGCTTTTAGTATTTTTTTTTCCAGGTATCCTTAAACTATAAACAATCAATTAAACATGGGTTAAAGTGCATTTGGATTCCAGCAGACAGACACTACCCCTTATTCATATGTCCTGATCACTAAGTTCAGGCATAGAAAAGATGGGTTTACAACCTAATTTAAACTATAATAATAGATTCGAGATTTATTTATTCATGTTGTGGAACTTCAAAAGGTCCACATAAAATTACCAAAAACATATAATTACAAAAATAGAAGATGATTAGCATACATCAAATGCAATAAAACAGACACAACATTAATCCTAAAACCTCGATAAATAATATCCAATAGTAAAAGAATCATCTTATTTCATCTTGCCCGTTTCACAAAGACATCTTGTCAATTTCTCAGTGTAATCAAAATATCGCACATAAGAAATAGGTAAGGTAACTATTATACCTCCTAAGGTAACTATTATACCTCCTAATATAAGACAAAACAACATATGCCTTATCTGATTACAAAATAAACAAAATATAGGTTTGATAAAGATCCCCAGTGACCTCAATTTCAGTTATGGCTGAAAATCATTAGTACAGCTTTAAGAAACACTTGAAAAAGTTAAAAACTCTGTAACAAAACATTTAGTTCGGAGGGACATAAAGAGGGTTTAACAACATTGGAGCAGAAAGAATAGACAATTGCAAACAAATGGGCCTTAACCGCTTCTGCCGACATAATAATAGAGCAGGACATAAGAAGAGAACATGATTAAGGTCTTAAAAAGCCACTTTGACACAAATAAGTCGGCCAAGTGCCATACCATGTAGCCAGCAAAGGTTTTAATGGGAGCATAGCCTGTCTTAAAAGAAACCAAAAATGTCTCAGACTATGGGGTAGGTTCCAGAGAAAATAGGGTTGCACTTTGTTTACCATATAGGAATCTATTACATTTTGCCAGATCTGCTGCTTCATACATACTTCTCTGTCCAAACAGAAACTAACGGTCATGTAGCTTGTTTTAAACTAGCTTTTAATTGCTGTGTTGATAACAAAAAACCCAACATAGCATCTAATTGCAAGATCTCAATTGCAACAGCAAAATTCCTTTGAATTAATGATTTATCTTTTAGACTGCCCTAAATTTTATTATACATGATTTTAAAGGACCATCCTCACATTTCGCAAGGTGCGCAACCCAGCGCACTACCCCTGTAAGACTGTGAACAAAGGCACTTCTCAAGCCAAAATGTAGCCGTAAGAACGCTACAGAGGAAGCTGTGTATATACTGAAACTAAGCTTCCAAGAACACAACCTTCTATCATATTTAAAAAACTCAATTTAGTGGCACCAGTCGGTTCTAAGCCATACAGAAGAGAGGCAGGATTTTTAACTTGATAAACATCTGACAGGAGCGAAAAATTACCTTCCTCCTGTGGCCTTATAGAGTGCACCTTAGCATTTAGCCTGAGAGGGGGCTTTGGTCATGTTACTTCCTATATTTGCTTTCTCACTTAAATTCCCACACTATCTTCCCCAGGAAAACAAACAATTTCATGATTTCTCATATTTGAGTACCCAGGGTCCATATATAATTTCTACATTTTGGTTTCTTCCTCCCATGGAAGCACATAATTTTACTTTTGGTTACATAAATCTTGTTGAAGCGAGTATCAACCAATTGTTGTAAATCCTGTAGACGACTATTTAACCCTTTTGGGATGAGATAAAAAATTACTATGTCCACATGAAACAAACAATATAATTTTCCCCAAGCTATGGAGTAATACCCTTAGTTCAAGACAAATGATCTGGGAAATCCCAAATATAAAGGTACAAGAGGAGCAGGGCTATTAGGCAACCTTGTTTTAGCCCATTTAAAATGGGAATAGCGTGTGACAAGTCCCTATCCCCACCCAAAAGCACCCTACACCAAGTATTCAAATGGAGGGAAATAACTCATTTTAAAAAGGAGCCCGGCATACCCAAATTTAAAAGCTTACTCCACAGCAAGAGCAATGTACTTTCTCAGAAGCTGTGGAGAAGTCTATAAAAGCTACATATAAAACCCCTTCCCCTACTTCCATATATTTCTCAGTTAATACCTAAAGGGTAGTTATATTATCAAGAGTTCCATGTTTGCTCTATCGGGAGGATTTTATTTTCTTCCACCCATTCATTATTTTTAGCCAGTACACGTTTAGCGAAAACTTTGCCCACTGCATCAAAAAGGGTGACCTGGCGATAATTTTCTAGCAGATTATGGTTTCCCTTCTTAAAAAGTGGGAGTATAACACTTCCCTTCCAGGATGGGGGAATCTTCATGGTCTCATAACAGTTTTTAAAAATCGGGCCCCATTGCTGCAGAGGTACACATCCCTTGGATTTCAGACATAGGCCCTCATTATGATCTCACCCCGCGCTGGTGGTCAATAGAAGACCGCCAGTGCGACTACCCCCCACTGGCCATATCATGTTTTCCCCCCTGGGCTGTAACATTGACAGCGGCTCTAATTGGAGCTGCCGCCAATGTTGGTGTGCAGCGGGTGCAGCAGCACCTGTCGCGCAGATCACTGCCCGTAAATCGGGCAGTGACCTGTGTGATGGGGCACAGTGCAGGGGGCCCCGGAGCACCCCTTCCGCCAGCCTTTGCCTGGCGGGGGAACGTGCCAGGGAAAGGCTGGTGGAGAAAGGGATCGTTATCCGAGGGGCCACGCTGCTTGCAGCGCTGCCCAGTCGGAAAATGATTCCCTCCACCGTCAGGCTGCCTGTTGGCGGCAGCCTGGCGGCCCTCACTGTATCCATTATATGGCGGTTCAGACCGCCGTGCCGATGGCGGTCTGAACCGCCGGGGCCGTATTGACCCCCATAATCTCTTCTTCAGAGGGAGGACCATAGAAGAGAGAGACCCCCTTTACTAAAGGTTGATTAATCTCCACCTGATATGTTGCATAAAGGCCCTTAATGAAGGTAACCCATCTTGATTCCTTTAAAGGTAAAGGGAGAGATTTAGCTTTTACACCACAGCAATTCCCAAATAAACATCCAAAAGGACCTGGACTGGCCTTTAACTGAAGTCAATCAAGAGCCTATCCCATTCTTTTCTCTTCAAACAGGCTTTTACTTGAGCCCTTCTCGTCTTTAATAGCAGCACCGTAGCTTTTCTATCAGGATCATAAACCAAGTATTGAGCCCTTACAAGTGCATTTATTGCCCTATTTAATAATAGAAGAGGGGTAATCTTTTACTAGCTGCTTCATAAGTTTATTAAAACATTCTATTCAATTTCCTGCCCAATTATCTAAAACATCAAGAGTAGCTATTGATTTGACTTTCAAACCCATACTCGAACTATAATCCCAATGTGTCTGCCCTGTCTTCTTGTTGAAACTGAAAGCGGCTCCATCCATTTTCCAAGAACTGGTAGGCGTCATATTAAAAAAAAAAAAAAAAAAAAAAAAAAAAAGCAGCTAGCAGGTTCTGATCGCTAAGCAGAGGATCTGAGACCTTTAAGTCACCCAAAAGTCAGAATGAAATACAACCTACCACCACATAATCCCGAATAGACGAGCCCCGCCCCCCTGGGCTCTATGAGTAGATGCTTCTGGAAAATCCAAAGGTAACCTCCTGTTAACTATAATACAATCAGTCTTTTTCAACTGGGTCAACAGCTATTTCCCTCTCTTATTTGTTCTTATTTTTGGAGGGAAAATAGCTGGTTAGTTATTTTACAATTTAAATCCCCTACCAGAATTCTGTGCTTTTCAGCAGCTTTTTTAATTAAGAGAAATCCTCACGTAAAAGCTCATCAGAGACAGCCTCTGGGGGAATATAAACATTTATCAACAGAAGAGGGAAAGTCCCTTGTTCACTTCCCGAAATAAACAAAGTTACTGCCACAAACAAATTACTGGGGTCTTTATAGCACTCATACCTCCACTTCAGCCTGTAAGACAGCAGGCATGCCACCCCTCCCTTCCCATGCCCCCTTCTTGAGGGTTTTCCTTCACACTCCAGAGTAAGGAAATCTTCATAGACCAACCCCCCTAGACTCCATCACTCCTGGAGACATATCACATCTGCTTTCAAAGAGCGCAAGAAATGTAGCTTCTCCCTACTATTCTATATTCCAGCTACATTCTAAGAAATAACTTTTAGCTCATTGCTAATTATAGGGACATCGCAGACTATTATTCTGGGAGGCACTGGATAAAGCACTCGGTAGCCAATCCTATCTAAGAGATTCCTCTTCATATACTACTTGGGTATATAATACTCTTACCAGTAATATTAGTGGATAACTTATATAGATACTGAAATATGTAATCACTTCCTAATTTTCCTATGGTAAGTGCTATTAAACGTTTATGTAATAAATACTTATTGTCAGATTTTAATCACATTAGATAAGCTGATGTTTTTTTAAAATGAAAATTTAGAGGCACAAGACTCCCATGAGACAATACTACTGTCCTTATGCATTAAAACGTGCTTGTTTACTCAACAGGAGGTGCATGGGTTCAGAACAGTATCTTTGTTTAGAGCCAAGGTGCTTCAACTTTAGTTTTGTCTTATAATTGACTTTGATCCAATATAAATATTTTCTTTAGCTGATGCAAGATTTAATAAGTACTTTCTGGCTCTATTCATTATAAATACAAAATTCAGACATTTAGCAATGTCTGAAGTCAACAGATTGAGAGGAGGTTACACACAAGGCTGTGTCGTTAGATTTGGAGGGTGTGAAGCAGAGATCTCCCAAACATCAAAGGGAGTAGCCAATGACAAAAAGTAAGTCCACTGGCGGTGTATCGGTAGGTGACCGACATTCAGTCAGTAGCAGGGATAAGAAATGTAAGAGGTGTCACTGATAGGGTGATCAGCATTGCAAAAAATAAACAACATGCTTGAGACCATTCAAATCTATTCATACATTGAGGTAGGCTATACTTTGTTATTTAAAATTTTCTAGCGTTTCTTTGCCTTTTAAGAGTTTTTTAATTTGTTTTACTCTAGCAACAAAAGCTATATCTGATACAGCCATGTTTGACTCACATACATTATGCAGGTTAGCACTTTCCCAGGCTATTTCAAGTGTTCTTGTGAGTGTGTGGATTGCTGTTTCTTAAAACACAATACCTTTTCCAGCAACTTGTTACAGTACCTTCAGTTGATGAAAACTCTGGCTTGATCTTATGAGTCAGAAATAGGATGTCTTAAAATGAAGAACCTCAGTACAAGGCTTTAGGTTATGCGTGGAAGACAATGGGAGTTAGCACTATAATACAAAAGGATGCCTAGTCAAATTTAATGTGTTTTCCGGTGTACCATATACCAAAGAGGCTTACAGAATGGAATTGTATATTGACAGGGTAACTGTAGATTTTCTTTTGATGATGGTCAAAAAATAAGCTAGATGACTTTAAGGGACAAGGCAATCTGAATTATAATTCATTACATTCAGCATTTACTTTCCGTTGCTGAAACATAATACAGTCCAGTTGGAGTAATTCAGTTCAGTAGAAGATAATTTGTTTCAGTGATGGAACCGATATTTAAATTTGCCTGCATTTTAATGCTTGCTTTATGTGGTACCTATCCAATATTTTATTCCTAAAAAAGAAAGCTTATATTATTGTTTGCTGCTGAGTATATGAGCAGATGGTCTGCATCGTTTCAGTTCAAATTTTTACTTGCTCTTCTAAGAATGAGTAATTCGTTCCAGCCTGCTTCTCCAGCCATCAGTGCTAGTAACATGTATAGTATGTGTTGGCTAAATAAGAGACCAAAGAGAAATTATGGCTTTCAGGAGGACTGGAAGCTTAATCTGGATCCCAGTTAGTTGGGCTTTATTACCCAGTATTTCGTGTACTTTACAACACATCAGTGTGATAGTGAGTTAAAATTGTGTAATCCTTTATGTGCAGTTAGGTCTTTCAGCACACTTCTAAATGCACAATATATATATAGATATATATATATAGATATATATATATATAGATAGATAGATAGATGTTTTTTTTTTTTTTTTTTTTTTTTTTTTTTACTTGCAGTTTTGGAACTGAAAACCCCATTGGCAGACCTTTACTGCATATATTAAAAGGGTGTTTCAAAATGATTTAACAATTCAAACAGGTGAGCTTTCTCAAAGTGCACTTTACATAGTGAACTACTCCATTGTAGTAAGACTGTAGCACAGTGATTCGGCCTAGTGCCATAATTTGAGTCAAATTGTTCAGACCTGCGCTACAGCTGTTCAGATGTTGAATATTAGGCATTTATTTTGAAATTTCTTAAAGCAATGTGGATGAAGAATTCCACTTCTTTCTTTTGAAATCAACTCCTCTCGCTGCCTTTCAAATTAGACTGCTGCACTTTTTTTTACTGAACCTTCTAAATGTTTTTGTTTGTAACCTGAAGGATACAAGATCAGATGGTAGCAAACAGACTTTAGCTTTCATCCTTACAAGGACATTTTATCATTGATTCGGAAGTAATTCAATCTGTTGTCTATTAATTCATGGTGAAATTAAAATATAATGTAATTGTTTAGCAACACTGCATTGAATGCTCTCTAATCCGGCATTGACTGTCTCACAATAAAGCACTTAAGAGGTTGGATCAAATGTTTCTTCCTCCATCACTTCCACTACCACACTGTTGACTTGAAATATACCAACCATGGAATGCATCAACATTGAGCATGGCAAGTCAGACTTTTACATCTTTGCAATTTTGTTTTCTACAGCAAAATGCAGCAGTACATTGGCGGGGATAAGTAACATAAGTGGACTGGAAAGTCGAGTGAATAGGAGGACGAACTAGCCTACATCATTGACTATTTAAGTTCATGGAATACTACTTGTGTTCCCAGGAGCTGCTGTCTCAAGTACTGGTTGACACAGCTTTAAATGTCGGGGTAATGAGTTATATTATTTTACACTAATAACACACAAAGTCGTCTCACATCGTGTGCTGGTTTAGATCACTATTCCTTTGCACTAAAGCATACCTGCTGAAGGTTTATAAATTCTATAATTATTTTTGTTAAATAAGTGCATATTCAAAAAGGCAAATGTTCTTTGTTTTCAACAATGTAATTACTGAATGTCTTTTCTCATATTCAGAATTCTAAACATAACAGCATTGAAGACGCCCTGTGTCTACTGAACTCCAGGAAGCACACACGCGCGCACACACACTTTTGTGCGATATCCCACTTACTTATAATTAGCTCGGTTTGTACCACTGTTATAGGTGACTTAATGTTTTAACTAGCCATCTCCAACTTAGCTGCAAAGCTAAATATCCTCTAATTTTCATTGTTTTAAGGGATTGCTGTGGAATGCTGTACTGCAACAAATCTATTGAAGAAATCTCTCTTAAAATATAATTATAGATGGTGCAGTAGAGCTTTGCTTCATGTATGAAACATCCTGCAAGTAACATTAAAAAATGTCTATCAATATTCTTGCACTCCAATGTCTAGGTTATGATTTATGTCTGTCTGACAATATGGTTGTCTTAGTTTTCAACAGTTGTGAATGTTGTTAGCAAATCCTGCTTTAGCAAAAGACACTGATGCTAAGGAGGTCCATATGAACGAGTGTTATAAATGGCACCAGCATTTCAAAGACCCTATATGTCGGCCAAAATCATATATATATATATATATATATACACACACACACACACACATTGTGACTTTACATTTGGTTCTTTTGGATCACTACGTGTATGCACCTCACACATTTCCTCCCAGGAAAGTTGACATTGACTGTTTGTTTACCTGTTTGACCTTCATTTGGTCTTGATTAACCTTTCCTATTTATGTATCTAAATGTATCTGATTGCTTGTAGAATGTTTTTACCTCTTGCTCCTACCACAACAGTGGTTTTTGCAGGTCTCATTAATTATTATAGTAATATGTGTGGGACCAGTCAGAGCAAATAATTTTGTTATTGATCGTGGCCTACCATCCTTGTGTTCGATCTGTGACTTTCAGGAACAAAGATGAATCTATTTTTTTCTGTATGGCTGCAACACACCTGCACATGTCAAATTTCTTGTGTTAAAATAATTCCCTGTCTGAACTGGTTTAGCTACTTAGGGTTAAAGTGTAATTTGCTTTAATGTAAAGTCAAATGAGTGGTTTAAACATCGGGCCCCTGTTTGGGCATAGATTATTAAATGTAGAGTATTTGTGCACTCCTTTTATGTTTTTTAGTGTGGGTATTAGCATTACATCACCAAATGCATCTTATATTTGATAAAATTTGTTATAAGTCAGGGTTAGGCAGTTCCCTTATTACTCCATCCTATGAAATAGGCTTTTGAATTCTGCTACAGTTTCATTGTATGAAAGCAGCAGTTAACAAAGACAATTGCAGGCCCATGAGCGTAAATTGAGCCCAGCATTAAAAAGAACAATTGTGTTGTTGGTCACAATGGTCCAAAAGAAATCCTGTAGGAAACCACTTATTACTTTTACAATGAGTATGCACTTCTTTTCTCGACAATCTTTACATAGTTTAGTTTATTGAGGATTGCAAAGTCCCTTTACTCTATGGAGCAGCTAAAATGTAAATTGTGAAAAGGCACGTGGATGAATTAAAAGATGTAAAAATGTATTTCATATGTACAATAGATGTTAATCAAATATATAAAGACTAATATTTTGCAGACAGATATTCGGTGTGCTTGACTTCATATTCTACTTACTGCAATGGTGGCTAACTTCGAATTGTGCACGGGTTTGTGTGAGAAAAGTCACCATTTCTATCATGGAAATTTTCCTTAATGTTAATGAACACAAAATGTCCCCACCCAAAGGTGATATCAAAGATCACTTATAAAATGGAGAGCCAAAATGCCTCCAAGTAAGGCAAGAAAATACAAGTGCAATGTTGTCTTTGCATATATAAAATGACTAAAAAAAAAATCTAATTAAAAATGGGTTTAAAATAACTGAGAAATCTTGCCTACATCCTGTTTTTCTGATGGACACTTCTAACAGCAGATTCCTTACCTCAAAATAATCCCCAATCCCCAAACTGGAACCAGAAACCCTTTCCATAGCAGTGCTCCTCCACCTCATAACGTGGGGCATGTGCCTCTGCACTGACTCCACAGTGCCCCAGAAGTAATAGGGCAGAGTTGCATATAAGCATGATCTTAGCACACTTACATCAGTTCATTTTTCTGCACCTTCCAGGATTCACAGTTCAGCTTCCAGTGTTCACGGTTTTCTGACTACTTCTCAAAAAGTTTCACCAGTGTGATAGTTACTGATGTCTGCACCCAAAACAACAGGTTATCTGCAACTGCAGTCTGCAGATATCAGATGTTGGTCATGGACCCACACAAGGTGTGTCTTTAGTGTCTGAGTTCATGACAAGAATCTAAGTAATGTGATAAGTGGTCCTTCATGTACCTGAAGGTAAACTGAGACCAGGAGGGTATGTCCCAGAACACAAGAAGAAGTTGCGGCCTCTGCTTAGGCCTCACTCATTCTCCAAGTTGTGGCCTTCCCGTAGGTCTTGCTCCAAGTTGCAGACTCTGTCCTGAGGCCATTCCTTCGACAGCTGATCTTGGCATTCAAATTCCCCCAGTGAGTCAAAGTCCAAGTGGAAGCATAAGAAATAAAAGCATGATTCCACCTTACGCCGTCACTGCGACTCCAAAGAGATGGTACAAGTGCCTCATTGCGAGTTGCACCCTCACAAGGTCTCTGCCCATACAACCAATTCCTCAGCTGTTCCCTACATGCCCCAAACTTTCCAGACCCTCGTCAACACCAGAAGCAGTTGGAGACCTTCAAAGGAGCTGTGCTGCACATTTTCGGCACCCATGCTTCCAGCATCCACTAGTATGCCTTCAGGCCCCATGCAATTGCAGGGGCATTTAGTTGGATTACTGAAGAAGGACCATTCCCGATGCTCTCTGCGCCATTCAAACCCATTACTAGGCCCTTACCAATGCCAGTACAGACTACTACTCTGGCCCAAGATCCAAGCCAGTCTCAGCAACCTGCTGCCAGTGCTAACATAACTGGCACCAGGGATGACGTAGTGCCGACACCAGTGTCTTACCACAAAGCAGCTTTGGCTCAAGCCTAACCAATGTCCCACTATGAAATAACACAAGTGTAACTAGTTGTCATGCAAATTGACTCTAATCCAGAGCCTCTGCCCCACCGCACCTACCAGCATGGCTTCATTCCCTCTTTGGTTTAAACTCTGAGCCTCTACCAAAGTAGGGGGCTCACCACTACGATGATGGTGATAGGGATGGCTTGCTTGCCCCTCACTATACTGGTAATTCCTTTTACATTGATTTTAAAATGTTACTGGGTTTGATACCTCACCTGAGACAGCTTGACTCACCACTTGGGCCACCAATGAAAGAGTGTTTCATTTGTAGTTGTGGTCCGGAGGCCAGCTGAGTCACTAGAATTTCAGCTACACTCAGTTGAAACCAAAACAAGTGTTCTAATGGAGATCTTGCAGTCTGGGCCAGCACCTTATGAGCTGTTTTTTCTTTTAACATCTACAACATTGGCTACTTGATTTTGCTTGCCTGTGAATAGGTAGGTGACCAGACGTCACAGACCGGTGCCTAGTGACACAGACGTTTTCACCCACCACCCCACTCCTGCGAGCCTTATTTTAGAGGCCGCAACCAGTAAGATGAGCAGTGGCTCAGTTCCTATCACTCTCTGATAGGAATCCAAGAGTATTAATGCTTTTAGAAAGCACGTTTTCTTATGCCAGTTTAGCACTGCGCTCAGTAAATTCTGTTTGTTTGCTGGAATGCTACATACAAGCTTTTTGGGACATGGCCAGCAAGATCGAGCCAGTAGCCCCTGAAGACCTTAGGGCCTTACTGGCACAGACGAACAATGATAAACAGGACATGACCCAGTTTTTTCATCACAGGTCTGGATACTAAAGAGTTTAGCACTAGATACTAGTGTTGTCCTATGTCACCATGTGTAGATGTGTTGCACAGGGTTCTCCTGCGATGTACAGGCCTCCCTCATAGATATACTTTTTGATGGATCTCACCTTTTTGGTGAGAAGGTGCACTTTACTTTGGAGTGCTTTGAGGACAGCAGGGCTAGCCCACAATGCTTGGGGCTCCTTACCCCTGCCAAACAATTGCTTCATAAGTTCAGACACTATTGCAGCAGGCTGGTGTATAGACAGCATTTACAGCCAGTTATGCAGCAGACACCCCAGTCCTTTGAAGGACGTGGACTTGGCAGACAGTGTGCAGGTCAGCATGGGCATCAGTCCTCCAATTCCTCTTCCGCAATAGCCAGCCCCCATGTCACTTTAGTTTGCCCTTAACAGTGTATGCCCAACATGTGGGCACTGCCCATCTTTGGAAGTTGGGGATACAATGTTCCAGTATCTTGATGAAAGACTGTTGAAGGTGGGCTCCCCATAGTCAGTCGTGAGTTACGCTCCAGACAGCGAACCATATGACATCGTGGGGCTCACTATCAGTGAATTGTAGTTCCATCACACTCGTTTGAAGAGGCATCCATGCATTGGAGGATTCCTGGACTCTGAGTGGAGTTCAGAGCTTTCCCTCTGCCTCCTTAAATCCAGGACTTTTAGGGTATGAGCCCGATGTTTCACACTTGGTCCTGGATCATGGTGAGAGAAGTTCAGAGGATTCTTCGCCTCTTAACCTGCTGCATCCACCTCCATCAGCAGTGCCTCGTGGCACATGCCAGCTCTGCTATGGAATTTGAGGTTCCATTGGGCCCAGCAGTAAGGCAAGTCTGAACATTGTCATCCAGCTAATCTCTAGGAAAACCTGGACTCAACCATCCCAGTTCATCATCAGAGTGCAGATGCAGCAGCAGGAACACATTCAGGGGTCTGGAGCTCCACTCTGTGTGAAATGAGTTTCAGAGAGCGAGCCTAACTCCAAGTGTGACATTGCTCGTTCCTAGATGTGGTCATGGATGCATCGCTTCTGGGTTAGGGCGTGCATGTGGGTTAAGCAGAGATTAGAGGTGTCTGTCGCTAGTGGAAGCTCGTCTCCATATCAGTTTGTTGGAGTTGAGAGTGATTTGCTTGACAATGAAGTCCTTCCTGCCCACCATCAGAGGAAGCATGTATAGGTGCTCACAGACAACACCACTAGCATTTTGTATTGAACAGAAAGGCCACAGTGAGGCCTTGTGTCCTGTTGCAGGAGGCTATACACCTCTGAAAGTGGCTGGACCACCAAGGAGCTTCTGTGGTTGTGAACCACCTGGTGAGATCTTTAAATCCAAAAGCAGCTTAGCAGACCATAAATTACAGTTACACCCTGAGGTGAAGTAGGGCTTCCTGCGAGATGTTTGGCTTGATCTTTTTGCTATTGCTGAGCAGTCAATGTCCGCATTTCTGCAGGTTAAAGTTCTAAAGAAGTCTCTCTGAGTCTCATTCTTCCTAGAGTGGAGCTCCAGACCACTCTATACATACCTTCTGCTACCTCCCCTGAGTTCTGAAGGGGATCTGGAATTATTGTGTGTAAATTATCCTAGTGGCATTGAATTGGGCCAGCATAGTTGGTACCTGGGTCTCCTGGGCATGAGCATCTCTCCACCTATCAAGCTTCTGCAATGGGAGGATCTTCTGTCACAACAGTAGGCAGGTTGCTGTACTCATGCCTGCACAATCTGCAGGTCCATGCTTAGCGATTGCGTGGTGGCAGGTGGCTTAATTTGACCTTCCTCCTGAGGATGTGGATGTCATGTTTGTAGTGAGGCATTCCTCCACAAAATCAGGGTAAGCTAGTCATTAGGACAAATTTGTAGTTTGGCACTGCAGCTGAGTTGTCTGGTGTTTTGTTGTTTGTTTTGTCCCAGGCCCAGCTGGACTTGCTTTGGACACTGTGAGGGCACTTTTGTCAGCTCCTTCACCTTTTTTTGTGGCTGCAGCATCAGACTTCTTTATTTAAATCCCCTGTATTGATGACATTTTTTAAAAAGTTTTGCAACACTTGCTTCTGCCAACATTCTTGCAGAACACTATTTTGTTTTTTTTAATATACCCCCTTTGTGAGCAGCTGTGTTGTTTATTTAGCTTCTGACACTGAAAATGTTTTTTCTCATCATCCTAGCATCGGCCAGGTGCACAAGCCAGCTGCAGACTCCTACGGTCACTGTATTCAGCATTCTTCATAGATAAGTTGGTATGGAGGACACTAGCTTCCTTTCTGTCTTAAGTGGTCATTCCAGTTCACATTGGGCAGTCTATCACACTCCTGGCATTTTTTGCCCCACTTTATTCCTCTTAGAAGTAGGAAGGGTGCACTAAACATTTATGTAGATCACACAAAGAACATGGGTGGATGATCCGGTCTTTATGGGTTTCTTAGGGCAAAGTAGGGCAAGTCTGTCTAAATACGTGCCATCTCTGATGGACTGTGCTTTGCATAAATATCTTCTACGCAAGGAGAAGAAGCAACATCCAGAAGGCTTACGTACTCATTTCACTAGAGCTAAGACTGCTACCACTGCACTGGTGCAAAGTACCTGTTGTGGTGGGCATTGGTAAATATGTTCACAAGGCACTACTGCTTTGGCAGTCAGGTCTGTTGAGAGGTGCATTTTGCCCGCTCAGTTCTGCTAGATTCTTTGATGTGAACTGGGGTTTTTAGGGGGTGGGGGAAGGGGAGAATTGCTTTGATATCTGTTTACAATGTCAGGAATCTGTGGTTAGAATTATCTATCAGAAGAACAAGTTAATTACCTTCAATGATTATCATTCTGGTTGGACTTTTATTTTCCGTCTAAAAAAAAATGTCCCAGGCTACAGATCTGCAGACTGATCTCATAAATCTGATGATGGGCTCTTCTTCTGAGGGCAGGGATATCCTAACAGATGTCAGCATGCATGGATGGCTCTTATGAGTCTATGCTTGTCACTCCTGAAGCAGAACGATGCCACCTATTGGCAGGTAGGAGTACTGCCTTGAAGTTTTTTTTGATCCATTTTCATAACCGGGGAATATTCAAAAAGTGAAGAATCTGAGGTTATAGTATCCACCAGAACTTACTTGTTCGCCACAGTTGAGAACAATTAGTGTCAAAGGTTTGCTAGTTGGAATTTCAGCAGGAACACGTTAGCATGCACTTTGTGGCTGGAACAGCACATGGAACTCCTGTATTCCTTCCCACTCCTGCCCTTTCTACCCAACATTCTGATAATAATCTGGAACGACTTGACATAAGTCATTTTAGTGGCTCTGACTTGAGCCAGGAGTGTGTGGTACCCAGATCTTCTGGGAATGAGCATCTATCCTGCAATCTGACTGCCACTTCATAAGGTCTTCCTGTCACCACACAGGGCAGGGTCCTTCACCAAGATTTGTAATCTACACATACATTATAGAGATTGAGTGCTGGCATCTGTATTTGATCTGCCACCTGAAGTGGTGGGTGTCATCTTTGCTGCCAGATCCATTTATGCTGGTGGGATGGGCAAAGTTGTGGTCTTTGTTTAGCACTCACAAGACTGACGCCTTAAAAGCAAATGCCTCTATAAACAATTGTTTGCCCTACAAACCATCCTTGTTCATATTGCCTGGTGGGATGAACTTTATTGAAGATTTGACACGTTCTCTCCCAAACCATGATGCCATAGTAGGACTTTAACATGGTTTTGACGTTTCTCAGGTGTACGCCCTTCGAGCTGATGCATGGCGACACGCTACGTCACCTGACCTTAAAGACAGTCTTCCTCATTTAGATTGTCAGGTCACTGCATGAGTGAACTTGCGGCACTTTTGCACCCTATGCTGCCTTGTTTCTGGACAAGTTGATGCAGAGGACTCTGTTGCCATTCTTACTAAAATTCTTGACTACTTTCCACATTGGGCAATCCATCACTCTACCAGCATTATTTGCTACCCCATACCACCTGAAAGAGGAAGTGTGGTTCCATCAGCTGGACCTCAGAAGGGCTTTAGGCTTTAGATGAATCGTACCAAGAACCACTGTTTTGCTTTCACTTATCTTATGACCGAGCTGACAAAACATCTCTGGAATGCACTTCTTAGTTTAAAGAAGACATTTATTATTATTACTTCACCACGAGGTTCCTGAGAGAAGAGATTAGTAGGTTGGAAGCACACGTTTAAAAGTAGTCACAGCAATGAAAGCAAAGTACTTCTCAATTGCAATGTACACAGCGAATATATGTGATTATATTATAGCATAACTTCAAAGCAAAGAATAAAAGTCAAAATTCATCACCGTAGGGCCTATCACTGCTCGTCATCTTTCTCATGCCTGCAAGTTGATGACTCCTGTTCAACTGCGAGAAAGAGATTTTCCACCCAAACAGGAGGTCAGGCAGCTGACATCCGCTCCTGGCTGAAATCTTTGAAAATTCCCCCTCGCTGCTGCCCAGGGGCATCCCTTATAATGAAAAAGCCTGCTAACAGGCCCTTTCCTCTAATCACAGCTGGAAAAGAACAAGCTGGAGAGTGGCCAAGTCTCCAAACCTCGCTCCTTCCCAAGGCTGGGTAGAGAGGAAAACACAAAATATACACTCTTATCATGCTAGGGTTCGGTGTGAACAAAATACAAAAAACACAGCTTGGTCTACCATGTGGAAAACACAGCACATCTGCAAAATCTCAACTGCAATGTCTAACGCAACGATAAAGCCCATAGGCAGCTAAACTGAATACAAAATGTAATGTCTAATGCCACGTTAAAGCCAATAGGCAGCTAAACTGAATACAGCATGTACATGCTACTGGTGAACATTGAACAACTAATATGCGCAGTGGTGAAACACAAAGTGGTCAAACACAATTAATGACATAACAACCACCGAGTGGAGAATCCGCTTTCTGTGGGTTTATCAGGAGCAAAAGCACTGGCCAGTAACCAGCTTCTAGAAAGTATGATTTCATTCCAAAAGTGTTGCATGTAATACCACTTTATTGGAACATGGAGTGCCTGTCCTTGACATCGGCCAGGTTGAAATGTGGGTGTCGGTGCATAAGTTCACAATCACTGCTGCTTTGACAGCCAGGTACAGTGGGAAGGACATTTTGCACTCTCAGTCTTGCAAGGCTTCTTGGTCTGAGCCCACTCCACAGATCCTCCATGTCAGGAGCTACTGCTTTGGTATTGATTGTAAGGGAAGGAATCTGTGGTTGGGAGTATTCATCAGAAGGACATTACTTACCTTTAGTAACTCTTTTTCTGGTGAATACTCTATCTAACTGCACATTCTTCCCCGTCCTTCCAACCATCCCCATTCTGTGGAGTTGGTTCTTTTCAACAACTGAAAGGGTCCCAAATTAGTACTAATCACACTGTTACCAGCGATTGTTCATGCTGAAAGGGAAAATACAATAAACTAATGTCAGTGCACTGCAGTGGTGCTTATATATGGCTCAGCACCATCACTTCCATGGCAAGTGTGGAGCCCCACAGCCCCACCTGGTAAAGCGGGGGAGCACTGTTATTGAATAGTTTTCTAGATCCAGTCTGGCACCTGGGAGTATTCTAATGTGAGGGATCTGTAGTTAGATGGAGAATCCACCAGCGAGTTACATAAGATTAATAAATTGTTCTTCAATTATACTATTTAAAAGATCAATAACATGGAAGGCGATTGCTCCCATAAGCAAGGATCCTCACGTAGGAGAAACTGCACTGTCACTTTAAGTATTTAATGGCCTCTCTATTCCTGGCATGTATTGGGCTGATATTGAGCCTCCAAGTTCCCTTTTACAGCTGCCTGAGTAGGTTACAGGAACACAGGGCTCTGGCATTTCATCTATTTTTTTTTTCCATTATCAATTTCATACGCAGGACTTGATTTTTATCAAACATATATCACAAACTATATTATCATTTACTGTGTAGTTAAATGATTTTAAGGTATTTAAATACAACTGTTTTCTCACATAATCTCAGCCCATGGAGCAACAGTCTGTCAGGAATGTGATTAGAGTGTTGTTTAAGGGGAGCCTCCCCCTGAGGCCATTAAAATATTAATTTAGAGTGGCCGTTCAGCTATTATTTGATTTTATGAATTTTAGAGGGTGGCTAATGCTCAAAAAAGACCTCCAAATCATTATAATTTTAACAAAAAGGCAGAGGATGGAAGGGTGAAAGTAGCTGATCTAGGTGAGAACAATAGCACTGAGGAAACTCATTATTAATAAAAATACAGGTTTTAAGATTTTTGTTTGTGTGCGCAAAGAGGGAGAGGATGAGTGGTCCATATTTTTGTTCCTGCAACTGCTGCAGAGTGCTCTCCTCTCTGTATTGTATGGAAATTTGGAGCGAGGCTAGAAAAGATACTAGGGAACTCAGACGTCTGGCCAGCGAGTAAAACTTTAATAGTTTTTTAAGACTATGTGGACCAGAAAGATAGATAGCACTATTAACATGAGTCCTAATTAGATGTGCATCATTTTCTCTGTCGGTAGCCAGTGAAAGTCCTCCAATTTAGCTGAGATGGAACAGTATCGATTAAGGTCAAGTAGTAGTCTGGCTGTCGAATTCTGTACCACTTGAAGTTTGCTTATGAGTTTGTTGGGAATGCCTAGGTAAGAGGAGTTTGAGTAATTCAGCCTAGAAGTTATAAGTGCACTGATCACGGTTTTCCTAGCTATAAGAGAGAAAAAATCTTATACCCTGCTGAGAATTTTTAAGAACCTGAATCATATGACTGTGACAGTAGTGAGAATCCAATGTGTAAAATGGAGCTGACAGTCAGACAGTCTAACATGAAACCAGAGAGGTCCAGCTATGATTGGGATGAATATTTTCATGAAGCCACTTATGAGTTCATTGCAGCTAATTTTTTCTGGGATTCCATTAATGAGTATGGGCTGCACTGGGTACATCTTGTGCTTCTTAAATGCAAAAGTAGGTTTTCAAATGCATCCAGAATTCTAGAGAGATAAAAGGTTTTAACTTAACCTTTCAGGACTGTTCCATCTTATCAAAGTTATATTCTATGCCCCGAGTCAGATCACCTTGCTACAACAAATTGAAGAGAATGCAGCCAACCTGTAGTTCCCATTTAAAGAAGTTTCTTTATTTTCTGAATTTTCTTCAGCTCCAGATGTAATTATTGCAGTTCACGAATTTGGAAATAAAAACTTCCAGCAATAGGATGTCCTCTTTCAGTACAGAGACCAGATCAAAATATACTTTGATTTTTTTGGGATGTCTTACAATAACTAGTCAAATTTGCATGATATTTTGTTGCGCAAATAAAGACCTGTGCCTAAATTTGTTTTCAGATACTAAAATCTCAATGGTGGCAACACAGACTAATATTGGAATTTAGAATTGCCTACTAACGTGACATGATGGTAGAAACTTAGGTATTCTCTCGAGGAGGTCCTCATGACATATGGCCCCAAAGCCCAGGAGGCCCTCTCCACCCAAAATGTCTTTCCATGGCTCACTTTACTAGCAATTACCTAGATCCTTGGTCACTTCCTGAAAAGTCTGCATCATCCTCACTATAGTGATCAAACAGGAGCCATATTCACCCTGGCTGGGGCAGCAAAGGTAATGTTTTGCTCAAGTTGCATAGACCCTTCCCAACCAAATATCAGGAGCGCATGTGCTGCCCTGGTTAACGAGCCCAAGAAGATATGGAGCTTCCTGAAACTGATGGTCGCTGATGACCAGAATAGTTGCAGAGTACTGTGACAGAATTTAGATGGTACCATGTGTGCCATTTGAGATGAAATAACTGAGTACAAGCTTGCTTATCACGGCAGTCTTTCCCCTCCTCCTGTGATCAAGTCCCACTGCTGATATGATGTTGTAAATGTAAAACCCTCTTTCCTTCCTTAATGAAGTAGTAAGTGAGCTGCGGCCCAAGGCAGTGCATGACGTTTTGCTGCCCATTTTGGATTCTGCTCATCTTGCCTCACTTTCTGCACCAGTGTCCCTCAAAGAACAATATCACTAACAGACCTATTGAGTGTTCAGGCGTTTTGTACATTAAATTGAATTGAGTCAAATTCTGCAATTTTGACAATTTTTGAAAGAACAGAGGGTTTGTGCTACATGCTGAATTCATGTCTCAATGTCAACAGCATGCATCACTCTCCCTAACATTTATATACAGTTCAAGAACCTAATGCCCTAAAATGCTTCTCCGCTACTTCAGCCACCTTGTTAAAATACCCAGCCAACCATTTCAAGTAAACATCCATCTTACCTTCAAAAAGGTAGTTCCTAAAGAGCTATCTTTTTCCTTGGGAAAAAAAAAACATTCACTGCTGTCTGTTGCCAGATTGTAGCAGAGTTGGAACCTCAGTCCTATAGGCAGCACATGCCCTGTGAGCCATTACATAACCCAGTATCATGTCAGTAATGGGTATGCTTGCCAACATGTTCTGTCTATACACCTCCTACATGGCTGACTGTTCCGACCCTTCACTGCCCAGCTTTCATGAACAGTATAAGCAAAAATACATGCTATGGACAGCCCTACCATAAAAGGTTGGGGGCATATCCTTCCAGCTTCAGAGCTTTGCTTCTGAGAGCGCTACTTTATTACTGCATTCAAAAAAATATTGAGGAAGGCAAGGTAAAGACTCAAATGCATCACTCATAAATCATTTACAAAAATGCTTGTTGCTGATGACTACACTATGCAGAATATTAGAGATACCAAAATCAAACACATTTTCTTAACAGATGACATGACAGCATCACAGATACTGGTCCAGAAAGTGCTTATTGCCAAAAATAATTAAGACATTGTGGTGCTCCATTCTCCTCTTGTTCCATTCTCCCTATGTGTCACATTTATCTGTTTGTGTAAGAAGTTATGTCATGTGGTCAGAATGTATTTGTATGAATAGTTTCTTAGTGTGAGACCGCTGGAGAGAAGCAGCCGAGTTGTTAATGACTGTTGTAAAATACCTTAACACCAGTAGAAATAATCATGCCTCTTTATTAACGCCACCAGAATTAGTGAGCTGTTAATGACAGTTGAAATGAGAGTTGGAATTTTCATGTGACAGCCGTGATTAGATCACCAAGTAAAGGAGCAACCAAAGGGTGGGTAAAGGGAAGGGGAAAACAGGAGAAAGGGAGGAACCATTCTTATTTATGTAATATACCACACATCTCCTTACTGTAGGAAAACAACATAACTGAGGTACTAGTACATAATAGATTTATAATTAAAATGGTTAAATAACTTTTCTAAAGAACTTTGTGATTTCTGCTCTATATAGTTTCAAGTTTTCTTGATAGGAACAAGGATTACTGTATAGCAACGTGTGCTTAGAGGAAACTTAACACTGTGCAAAAGGAGTCCATTCATCACAAAGTCTTTAGGCCACCAATGTGCACCACTTACCCTTCTCACCCGATTCTTTATTCTTACCCTGTGGTCAGTGGCTGCAGGAACGTGTACAGATTGCATGGTATAGACACCAGGAGCACACCTCGCAATCTTATCCATTCCCCATATTTTCTAGAGTGATGACATTCTTGCCTATGTTTTCAGTTTCTATGTACTAGCCTCCACGTATTCCTTCTCTGGCAACTTCACCCTCATCCACTCTAATCTGGAAATTGGGTTTGTCAACACAATTCTTTTGATCATATCTTTTTTCAGTTTTTGCCTTGCTGACGACTTATTCTTTGCATAAAATCATGTCTGTTCACATTGCCCGAGGTATCACTGGTACCTCAAGAGGCTGATATTTTCGTCCTCTGTCTAATCCCCTTTAATGAAGTAAAAGGTGATACTCTTGTGACTCTATTAGGCATTGTTCCATATGCCTGGATAGTTCCTTTATTGCTTTGGTTATTGGGAAATGCATTTTCTCTTCTCTTTGTATGCAATCTGTAGACCTGGCATCCTTGGTGTGGTCTCCCCTGTCTTTTATTTTTGCCTCTGCCTCCCATGTTTTGACTGTGTGCTGGACTTTGTTTTTGCTGTTTTTGGTACTCTGGGCACTTTACCACTGCTGACGTGCTAAAGTGCAAGTGCTCCTGTGTAAACTGTATGTGTAATTGGCTTATCCCCGGTTGGAATATTTGATTTACTAGTAAGTCCCTAGTAAAGTGCACTAGAGGTGCCCAGGGCCTGTAAATCAAATGCCACTAATGGGCCTGCAGCACTGGTTGTGCCACCCACATGAGTAGCCCTGTAAACATGGCTCAGATCTGCCACTGCAGTGTCTGTGTGTGCAGTTTTACACTTCCAATTCGACCTGGCAAGTGCACCCACTTGCCAGGCCTTAACCTTCCCTTTTTCTACATCTAAGAAACCCCTAAGGTAGGCCCTAGGTAGCTCCATGGGCACGGTGCAGTGTATGTTTAAGGTAGGACATATACTAGTTGTTAGACCTGACAGCCTTAGGGTGGTCACCACTAACTTTTTGCCTGCCTCCCTCCACTTTTTGACACTGTTTTTTCTGGTTTTAGGACTCTGTGTACTTTACTGTTGCTAACCAGTGGTAAAGTGCATATGCTCTCTCTCTTAAAACATAGTGACATTGGTTCATACCTAATTGGCATATTTTAATCTACTTGTACGTCCCTAGTAAAGTGCTCTACGTGTGCCCAGGGCCTGTAAATCAAATGCTACTAGGGGGCCTGCAGCACTAGTTGTGCCACCAACATAAGTAGCCCCTTAACCATGTCTCAGCCCCTGCCATTACAAGGCCTGTGTGTGCAGTTTAAAAGTACTTACCAAGCCTTAATCTCCTGTTTTTCTACATACAAGTCACCCCTAATGTAGGCTCTAGGTAACCCAGAGGGCAGGGTGCTGTGTAGGTAAAAGGCAGGATATATATCTGTGTGTTTTATATGTCCTGGCAGTGGAAAACTCCTAAATTCGTTTTCCATTGCTGTGAGGCCCGCTCCTTTCATAGGCTAATATTATGGCTTTTGCACTTCAAAATTACTGCGTCCCTGACCCTACCAATTTTGACACTTCTTGGGACAGACACTGCACCTGAACTTGCAACCTGCCAAGAGAAGCTGCCTGGCTGCCCAGAGGAGTCACCTGGACTACTTTGCTGAAAAGGACTGCTGCCTTGCTGTTGCTGTTGCCCTGCTGCCTTGCTGGCCTCTGGCTCTGCTGAGAAGTGCTCTCCAAGGGCTTGGATTGAGCTTGTCTCCTGTTTCCTGAAGTCTTGGGGCCAAAAAGACTTCAACTCTGCAAAGAAACTCCTTGTGTGGTGAAATTCAAAACCCGGCTCCCTGAATGGAGATCTGCGCAGCGCCAGCGTTGTAAACAGGAATTTCGGCGCACAGCCCACTGGATCGATGCATTGCCGAGCCAGAATTACGCAGCCCAACGTCCTGCAAGAGGAATCAACGTAGTGCCAGCCGTGTGACAGAAACTCTGCTGCATCGCCTACCGGACCGACGCAACAGCTGTGACTTTGTCACGCACACCCAGGATTTCCATGCATCATCCCTGGGGGTCAAAAGACCCCTCATCGCAAAGAGGATTTAAGTCTGCGCACCGGAATTTGATGCAAAGCCCTTGCCGCATGGAAAGGAATGGACGCATCGTCTGTGTGCACCCGGATATTTGACGCACACCTACACTTTTCCACGCATCTTCTCCTCTGCAGTCTTCGTGCATGTAATTTTGACGCAAACCAGGTACTTTGTGCATGCAAGAGACCATTGTTGCTTTTAAGAACTAAAGACTCTTCTTATCATTACAAAAATTATATTTCAACTTGTGATTATCAAATCTTGATTGTTTTGACCTTATTTTGATCAGCTAAATATTCTATATTTTTCTAAACCTGTGTGGTGTCTTTTTGTAGTGTTCTCACTGTGTTATTGCATGATTTATTGCACAAATACTTTACACATTGCCTTCTAAGTTAAGCTTGACTGCTCAGTGCCACGCTACCACAGGTTGGGCACAGGATAATTTGGATTGTGTGTGACTTACCCTGACAGGAGTGAGAGTCCCGACGGCCAACCAAAGACTCCATTTCTAACACTAATGTGTTTCATATGTCCTAACAGTGAAGTACTGCTAAACTCATCTTTTACTGTTGCAAGGCTTATCTCTCCCATAGGTTAACATTGGCAGGGGGTCTGCCTTTAAATAATTGTAGTATGTACATGCGCTTATAATTTTATATGTTATTGTAATATTATATTTTTCATGTTTATTGTATGGAAGCATGATGTTTACTTTCTTCCCTTTGACTGTCCTTGAGTCGTTAAGTATAATCTTGCTTGAGGTTCTAGATCTCATGGGAGGCACTTGCACTCTGGCTTTCATCCTATACGGACGCCTGTGCCTGCCGTGGACCCGAAATAAATACAGAGCTTGGTTGCTCCAGATTTAATCTCTGTGTTTTGGAGATTTTCGTTTTACTGGAGTGTTTCCCTTTCTTCGCCATGCCCCTTCCTACATTATATGGTACCAGGAGTGGGGTGACTGTCAGAAGTGGGATAGCGCCAAGGAAGTAGTGACGGGTTCACCGACCGGCACCGTTTGCTGATTTCATTGGTGTTGTTTCGAGTACCTTGGATAGTGTTATTTTTCAACAGCGTCATTTCCAAGTGTTGTGCTGTTCTGAGGAGGGTCGAGCCGAATCGTTGGTTGGAGGTAGGATCGCGAGCACATGCCTAACAGTGCTTATGGTGACGTCGTTACACTGGACGTCTAAAGGAAGCCTGCACCCGTTTGTGGTTGCCAGGATACCTACGCCCATCATCACCTGCACGCGTGTTGTGGTTGCCAGGACATCTACGTTCGTCACTTTGTCTGCACGCATTTCATAGTTGCCAGGATATCTACGCTGCACGCTTGGAACGCGCGCACCACGCTGCTTGTGGTTGCTAAGAAACTACGTGTGCTTTGTAGTTGCCGCTGAGAGACTGTACGTGCTCTTTGGTTGCCGGAAGGAACTGCTTTGAGCGTGGTAAACGTGCAACGTGTGAAAAGTAGTGACTATTTTATTGCTTCTACGAACAGCATCGCAAACCTTTAGCTTTTAACACCCGTTAAAAAAAAAAAAAAAACTCTTGTACACCAGTAGAACTCATTCTTGCTTGTGTGACGTATATTTTGCTTTGGGGGTTGAGTTTCTATGAAAGCTTGTGCAATATGGCATCAAATCACATTGTTGTTCAACCGCCACCGTTTTTACCAAGGGCAGGAAAGCCGGAAATTAAATGGAGCGAGTGATTAAGAATTTTTGAAAACTGTTTAATCGCAATTGATGCCAATGATTATTCACCAGCAAGGAAGTTAGCTCTTCTGCTCAATCATCTTGGTGTGGCTGGACAACAGGTATTTGATAATCTGCCTGCTATTTCACCACCAGCTGGTGACAACATCAGTGGTGATAATATTGTGTGGAATGTGTACATTGAATGGAAAGAAAGGATTGGAAAGCAGTATTCTGACAAGTCTAATGTGTTGCTGGAGAGATTTAACTTTGCAATGTGTAAACAGGCTGTGGATGAATCTGTAGATGAATATGTGGCTAATCTATGTGTACTTGCTGCAAAGTGTAATTTTGGCAGCAATGTGGATTTGCACATTAGGGATCAGTTTGTGTTTCATTGTCATTCTAAAAAATTCAAGAATGCTTATTAGCATGTCGCAATCCTTCTTTGGATGAAACTGTTGATATAGCTAAGGCTGTAGAGGGGTCCATTGTTACATCAAGGGTGGTGTGTAGGCAGAGTGCGCAAACAGCCGTTAATCAGGTGCTTGAAGATTCGGATGTCTGCTACATTAAGGATAAGACTGTCAAACAAAGCAAAAATTATTTGTCCTGTTTTCGCGTAATCACGTTAGTAGTAATCAGTCTTGTCCGGCATTGTGCAAGAAATGTTTAAAGTGTTAGAAAGTTGGCCATTTTCAAGCAGTTTGTAGACAATTCAATCACAACTATAAACCTGTTCATGGTGGGGTAAAAATGAAAGTTAACAACGTTTACACTCAGGATGAAAATTTGGTCCAAGAGTGCACAGGGAAATTATCCAATGTCATATTGACTGTAGACATTCCCATTGATGGTGGGGTGAATGTAGTCAGGAACATCAGAGGACCAATTTGTCAGGCAATCATTGATTCTAAAGAGATTTCTGTTATGGCTGATTCAGGTGCACCTGTCACCATATTAGCAGATGCGACATATGGTAAACTCTGGCCGGTAAGAAAGTATTACAATGTGCTGACATCAATCCCAAAGCTTTTGGGGATCATGATATTGATTTATTAGGATACTTTTCTACCACTCTGTCTATCTTGGGGAGGTGCATTGTGAATAAATTTATGTGGCATTGAATGGAAGAGACATTGTTTGATGGCGAGATCTAGCCAGATTGGGCATTGTGCTTCATCCTGGGTACAATACTCCAATAACTTTAGGAGATGTACCAAAGAGTGAATCTGATGAATTTAGGTTATCTACCATCACTACTGATATTGTGACAGAGTCCTTTATAACAAAGTTTCCCAGTGTATTTGCAGATAAAGTTGGCACGGTAAAGGGTTTTGAGCATTGTATTAGAGTCAAGGATGGAGCTGTCCCTGTTTTACATAAAGTCAGACCAGTTCCCATTTCCGTGAGGGGACAACTGGAATCTCTTCTTGACAAATTGGTTGATGATGGTATTATAGCCCCCACGGACTCTTCGGAATGGGTTTCACCTGTTGTTTTGACCAAGAAAAGAAATGGTGATTTAAGGTTATGTGTGGATCTCAGATCATTAAACAAGAATATACTTGTGGATTGTCACCCTCTTCCACACATTCAAGAACTAATTTCTAGTCTGGGTAATTCGAACATTTTCTCTACAATAGATTTACATTCCGCATATCACCAGATTTCTCTCAGTAAGAACTCTCAGGAACTTAGTACATTTGTAACTCCATTTGGTGCTGTTAAATATCTCAGGCTGCCTTTTGGTTTAGCGTCTGCGGCAAGTGTCTTTCAAAAAATGATGGATTCTTTGTTTGGACATTTAAGCAATGTATGTGCTTTTCAGGATGACATCTTGATACATACTGAAAGTATAGAAGAGCATAGAGTTTTGCTTGACAAAGTATTCTCCATTCTCAAAAACTGTGGTATGACTATTAAGAGTGAGAAATGCAAATTTATGGTTGAGAGTGTAGAATATTTGAGTCACACCGTATCTGCAGAAGGTATTAAACCTAAACAAGGGAACTTGGAAGCAATTGAAAATGCTCCTCCTCCTACTAACAAGGATGAGCTACGCTCATTTCTTGGACTTTGTGAGTATTAATCAAGATTTGTTAATGGTTATGCGTTGATTGTACAACCTCTCAGGTCTTTGCTAAAGAAAGGTAGCAAATTTGTTTGGGATGGGCAAGCAGTTCATCCGTTTGCTGCCATCAAACAAGTTGTTTTGTCTGCTCCAGCTTTAAAATCTCTTATACCTTCAGCGAAGTCTTTTATAACAGTGGATGCCAGTCTCAAAGGTTTCGGTGCAGTTTTTGGGCAATGGGTGGATGGACAGGAACACACTGTTGCTTTTGCGTCTAGGGCTCTCTCAGAAGCTGAAAGCAACTATAGCACCATCGAGAGAGAGGCTTTAACCTGTGTTTGGTCAGTGCAAACATTTAAGACATATATCTAGGGTACTTGCTGTGTTCTTTATACTGATCACAAGCCTCTCGTGTTTCTCATGAGTGGTAATGGTCTTGGAAAAGCATCTGCCAGACTAGTGAGGTTGCTTTCAAGGTTACAAGAGTATAACTTGGATGTCAGGTATATGGCTGGTGGAAAAAATGTTCGGGCAGACTGTCTTTCATGTCTGCCACTACCATTTTGTTTGTCGGATACTGAGGATGAGGACACTGAGTGCGTGGTGGGAATTTTAGATGTGGTTTCTGCATCGGAAGGGTGATTTTCTGAGCAGGATTGGAACTTAGCTATGTCTAAGGATGTGTTATTGTCAGAAGTGTTGTATCATATTAAGCATGGTTGGCCCAAGGTGAACTTAGCACGTATTGCCAGTTGCCCCTGAATTGTCTTGTGAAAGTGGTGTTTGTATGAGGGGTTCTGTTTGTATTCCTCCTAGTGATCTGAGACCCATTTTGATCAGGGCTGCGCATGAAGGACATCATGGTGTCTTAGCCACTTGCAGAAGACTAAAAGAGAAATATTGGTGGCTAAGCCTTTGATAAACATGTGTCAGATTTCGTTGATAAGTGTTCTTCTTGTATGGTGTCTGATAAGCATTGGAAGTGTTGAACAAAACCTCTGTCTACAGTTCCTTTTCCAGATAAAGCTTGGGAAAGTGTTGCTGTTGATTTTTCAGGGCCCTTCCACTTGTTACCTAGGGAAATGAAGTACCTGATTGCTGCTATAGACTATTTTTCAAAATGGATCTATTATACTTTCGTTGAGCATGCTGATACAGAGTCTGTCATCTTATTTTTTTCTCATCTCTTCCTTTTAGAAAGTTCACCATCAGTTATTGTCACTGATAATGGTGTACATTTTACTTCTACTAAAATGGAAACCTTTTTAAATAAGTTTAATATCAGGCATTCACATGTGGCTTTATATAGTCCAGCCTCAAATGGTTTGGTTGAAAGGGCCAACTGTATTCTGAAAGATGGGGTACAAACAGCTTTAGCAACTAATTGTAATTTCATTGATTTCCTGAAAGAGAAAGTATGGGCATATTTGAATACTCCACATTCTACCACAGGAGTTTCTCCTTTTGTTCTTCTCAGAGGTAGAGAGTTCAGATCCAAACTACTTCCAGCCTGGATAGCCATTGTGTAGTAAAGGTGTGGATGTGGATTTGAATGAGTTGAGGCACAGAGTTTATGAGAAACAGGTGTCACAGAAACATGATTATACCAGAAAAAGTGTGAATGATGTTGCATTTAATGTACATGATTGGGTTTTGATTAAAAAACCACATAAGGTGTCTAAAGGAGAATCAAAGTTTTCTCTACCTACAAAAGTGATTAAAGTAACGAAGACCTCTGTTCTTTTAGAAGGTAAAGGGTGGTGGAACAGAAACAGTATCGTTCCTATATCTAATTTGGAGGCAGAGATCTTCAGACGTACACGTACTTAGGAAGAGAAGACAGTGCCAGTTCTAGTAGCATGTTCCTTGAGGATTTTCCGACGAAACAAACAGAGAACAGGGGAACTAATCAAGAAGATTGTGTTAATTCAAGTCTGGTGGAGAACTTGTGTTGTATCAATGGAGCTGATGCTACTACTTCACTGGCTGCAGAACCTGTACGCACACGTAGTCACAGACTGGTCAAGCTTCCATCCAAATTTGATGATTTTGTCATGGGTTAAATATCTTCCCTCTTTTTGTTTGTTATAAAGGAGGGAGGTGATGTAGTATGTACATGCTTTTATAATTTTATATGTTATTGTAATATTATATTTTTCATGTTTATTGTATGTAAGCATGATGTTTACTTTCATTCCTTTGACTGTTCTTGAGTCGTTAAGTAGAACCTTGCTTGAGGTTCTAGATCCCATGGGAGGCACTTGCGCTCTGGCTTTCATCCTGTACGGACGCCTGTGCCTACTGTGGACCCGAAATAAGTGCAGTGCTTGGTCCCTCCAGATTTAACCTCTGTGTTATGGAGATTTTGTTTTACTGGAGTGTTTCCCTTTCTTCACCATGCCCCTTCCTACAATAATAGTTAAGGTTAGATTCCCTTTGGGAGCGGATAGAAATGTGGCGTTTGATGTCTCTGAACTCACAATTTAAAGATACATCTTTTAGAGCAGTTGTTTTTCAGATTGTTAGTTTGAAAATGCCACTTTTAGTAAGTAGGCATTTTCTTGCTTAGTCCATTCTGTGACTCTACGTGTTTGTGGATTCCCTGTCTGGGTCAGACTAAAGTTGTGCTGTTGTGAATTCCCTCTGGGCAATGACACAAAGGGAGCGGGGATGTAGCCTGCATATCTTGATTGTCATTCTGAGCTAGAGTGGAGGGAGGAGTGGTCACTTAGACCTGAATGGGCTGTGCCTGCCCTCACACAATGCAGTCTCCAACCCTCTGGTGTGAGTCTGAAGCCAGGCCTGGGCAAGGCAGGATCCTGTAAACAATGGAGACTTTCCTTTGAAGTTTGCCAACTTCAAAGGCAGAAAGGGGTATAAGTATAGGGCACAAAAGCCCTGAAAATCAGATTTCTTCAAGGATTTAAGAGGAACCTCTGCCAAGGAGAAGAGCTGAAGAGCTGAGGTGAAGTCCTGCCCCTGCCTGTGACTGTGCTTTCTTGGGCTATCCTGCAGTTGCTGCTTCTGCCTGTGAAAGGGGACAAAGACTGTACTTAGTTGTGCATTCCTGCTTGAGAAGAATCTCCAAGGGCTTGAACTGAGTTTGCCTTTGCCAGCACCTGAACTCTCTACTGGGTCTACTGCTCAGTATCTTCTCCCTCGTGGGGCTTTACAGGATGAAGTAACTTCTAGGTCTGATGGGCTACAAAACAAAGGGGAGTGAAGCCAAGTTGAGCCTAAGTTCATGAACATATGAATTGTTGGGGATAGCAGGGACAGGGATAGCTCTGCCCGTTCAGGTGTTCAACCTGCAGCAGCCCCGGCCCCAGAGGAGGTGTGAGGCGCATTTCCGGTTCCGACGAGAGGCATTTCCGGTTCCGGTTCTCGGGTCAGAGCGCCGCACACAGCTCACCCGCACTGGTGAGCCTCCGGATCACGGGCCACAGATCACGGGACCATCGGGAGCGCCCTACCCATAGCTTGAGACTCAACCGAGCCTGCCACCGGTGCCCCCAGCACCGTGACAGCGAGCAGAGGAGGTCAGCGTCCCCCTCCCCCTTCCGCGGACCCCCGCGGAAGCTGCCCGATCGCGGGTGCGGCTTGCGGGGTGGCATAGGGGCATAGGGGGTCCTTTGCCTGTATATCTTTGGGTGGCAAGAAGAAAAAAGGACCCCTCAAGGACTGCACACCAGGCATCAAGCATCAGGCTCAGGACATTCGCTATCGGCCCTCTCCTCCAGGTGCTCCAGGTGCTGCCCGCGACCACCCAGCAAGAGGCAAGTGAGCAACAGAGGGCGGAGGGCGAAGGGGAAAGGGGCAAGGAGGGCAACAGGGCGGAGGGAAGCTGGTCCAGGCTCAGGTATTGGTCCCACTGCAAGGGCGCGCAGCACCCCCCACCACGACCCACCCTGGTAGATCCACCAGGCAGTCCGTGGTCTCATCCCTCCCCCCCCCCCCCTCTTTGCCCTGCTCCTCCACTCGCCCTTGCCCAGGGCAGCAAGTGCCAGGTGCGGGAGAGACCAACACAACACAACAAGGACTGGCACGGTCCAGTATCTCCGGACTCTGGCCCTCAAAAACTCCAAAATCCCCTGAGGGCGATCGCACACTCAGATATCAACATCCGTTAGAGCCTCTTTTTGGAGGACGGCACTCCTAACTGCCCCAAAACAACAAAAGGCACAACAAGGCCCTTCTCCCTCACTCCAACAGCCCACCCAAAATCATCCTGCTCCAAGGCAGCAAAACATACCGATCATGAGATCAGGCAAAGCACGAGGCAGTATTACCAACCGTCCAGCAAAACAAGGAAAGAGAAAAAGGAAGGGATACCGGGCTCTGGATGAAGCAACCCCAAAATAGAGAGCAAGCAGCGAACAGGATCTCCCCCACCCCCTCCCAGGCAGGAGGCAAAACCTAACAAAGGGCACACGCGGGGGGAGGCGACCAAATTTCAAGCATGGAAGAAACGATCTGGGGGGAGCCCGGCTTTTGGAAACCGGCGACTCCGCCGGTGGGGGTTCCAGAGACCATAGCCTCTCCCAAGCATCACAAGATAACCGACTATTTCCCTACTGCTGGTACCATTGCCACCAGAAAAAGGTTCGACTCCCTGGCTCCAACCCAAACAAGTTTTGGGGAAATAACCCCACTCAGCCAACACCGGCATCAGCAAGGAAGCAGCAAAAAGAAACTCAGAATGAATTCTCCTCCTCCCCCCCCCCTATCGGCAACAGTAGTGATCAGGAAAAATCACCCCACGAAAGTAGACGCATCAAGTAAAGTTCAGGACAATGCGATGCCAGCTACCCCTTCACCAGGATCCCTCTACAATCCTAGGCAAGACTTAACTCTATGTAATAAACCCCTAGACGCCACTAAATGCCAATGGACATCTAGTCCAGCGAAACTACCCATCCTGGACTCAGAACTGGTAGCAATCGCAGAATATTTAGAACAAGAATCTCAGGAAGGTGGCCCATTCTGTCAAAGTCCAAAACTTCACTCATTCCCAATGTATAACTGTGAAAAAGAAGAACAGGACCTCTGGGGTATAGAACAGGTCATCACAAACGGGCCAGTAAAAACAGAAACAGTGACAGCGGCACAGAAAGTCCCCCATAAAACAACAATAAACAAAGTTCTATCAAGTGGTAACCAAGCGCCCGACTTAGTCACAAGCCCCCTTGGCAGTCAGGTCAGAAGAAATGTGGGCTGCAATCCTAAATTCAATGCAAGCAACGGTCATGGCGCTGCAATTTCATTCAAACAAAATGGACATTCAAGTTGACTTGCTAAACACGCTGGCAGTATTTGTCTCCGGGATTGACAGTAAGTTGGAAAAATTAAACGCACTTATAACAAGGGCACAAGTCACTCACTCTAATGACTATACAATTTGTTCCTGTAAAGAGGTAGTAGAAAAGATATCTCAACTGCCGCAAATCTTAGAGGGAATACTTCAAGAAATCCGCTCCACCCGGAAGGATGAACATACATGGCCTAAACCACTCGCCACCATGCTAAAATCTACTCTGAGGGAGCAGAAACAAAAAGAGCAGCAGCCCCTTTCCTCCCTTGCGCCTGTCTCATCGTTTTTAAGTGAGGAGAGAATATTGGCTGACAGCCGCCAACTAGCAAGTGTCCACTGGGAACCCATGGTGAATCATCCTCCGCTACAGCCCAACAATAAGCCTGGGAACTCTGAGTTTCCCATAACTCGGACCCTCTCAAAAAGAGAACGAAAGCGGGCAAGGAAGGGAAGGAAGTCCACCCAACCCCATCAATTCAACTCATCAAAGGACCCATCTAAAGACCAGGCGACGTCAAATGGAGGGTATAATAGAAACATTACTACCCACACAAGTACAAGCTCTAACACAATAATAGATGTGACAACACTCCCAGCCACAGCAGACGTCACCCACTTAACAAGGTCCCCCCTGAGACCTCCCGAAGCGATTGGCACTATAACGAACCGAAGACCAAGCCCCACAAGGGTCCAGCAGAGCACAAAACCTAAACCCATTACACCTGCGCTGCCTCCCCAACTAACACTGGTCAATTTGGGCAGCAAGTCTCCCATTAGTCAGAGGGAAGATGGCTATATGGAGCAAGACCCGCGCATAGAGCAAAATCAGTCACGTATAACAGACACGAATACCCTCCAGTTACTCTGGATTCCAGAATTCACCTCCAGGTCCCACACAGATGTTCTTAATCGCTCTTCGATCTTAAGAATCATAAAAGCCTTACCGGATCTTCAGTTTGTAGCCTCGGAGGACCTGGCAGCTATAAAATTTATCCAAGCAAGAGGCAACCAACACACGGATCCAATACTCACCATCTTCTCGGCACCAGATATCCCAAAGCGGATCTTGAATAGAAAGGACCTATTGAAAGCCTGGGGCATTGAGGTAACCACCTACAAAGGAGACCGCTACCCAACTCCGTTACTAGCCTCACAACACCTGGGAACTCCCAAAGGCACATGGTCAGTTCTGAAAGGAGTACATCAGGCCAGCAGACCCATTGAAGAAAGATGTAGTGAGGAGAATCCACCTAACCACCCGCTGACAGTCCAAGTATGGAGAGAAGACGGGAGGGAAAGAGTGGTCTTGGGTCAACAAAAGTATCCAGATAGGGAACGAGTAGTGACGGTTTTACCCCCAAGACCGATGGGCAATAATTGAATTGGTAAGGATCAACCCGCACACGGCATTTTATCCATTTGTTCCTGGAACGTCGGTGGCCTACGGTCAAAACTGGAGGATCCTGCAGTAATCCATTTTTTCAGCTCCTTCGGCATCTTACTCATACAGGAATCCTGGGCAATGGAATCAATACCGATAATCGGATTCATGGAATACCTTAGCCCATCAACGAAAACAAATAGGTGTGGAAGGCCTCGCCATTTACGTTAGCACCAGCCTTTTGGTAAAAATCTCTGAGCATAAGGAGGAAGACCAACCTTTCCAATTGCTCCAGCTAGACGATTGGGGGAAAAACACACAGGAGCCATTGATTCTGGTCAACACATACATCAATCCTAAAAATAAAAAAATTGAAGCAAACAAACTTCTAACTCAACTATTAAGGATAAAAGGAACAATAAAATCAGCATTCTGGTTAATGTCGGGCGACTTCAATCTCAGCTTATTCCACAACCCCAGTGAGGATCACATCCAAACAGTTGCAAGAATGCCCGCCCAAACCCTCCCCAAAAAACTTAGGAAAGATAAAATAGGGGAGAGTTTCATACGCACCTGTGAATTAGTAGGCCTCTTCGCGCTAAACGGACGGAAGTGCCCGGATATTCCACCGGCATGGACAAGATTCTCTGGGAAGTCGGTCTCCTATCTAGACTACACTTTGGTGTCCCCTGCTTTAAGTTAGTAAACACCTTTACCATCATGGACCGCACGGAAAGCGACCACAAACCACAGGTATTTGGGATTTGTGCATCACCGCAAAAACCGGAGAAAGTGGCAGCCCTAAACGGGACACTAGGCTCCGAAAATCTAAAGCGACTCAAATGGTCCTCTAACACCATTGAAAGACAAGCAGAAGAGGCCCTACGGAACCTAGAATCAACTATCACAGGTGGGGCAAAGTTGACAACAGTCTGGGAGAACTTTGCCCACAACCTCATAAAAAAAGATTCCTTAAGTAACACGAGAATGGGAGCACAATTGAATCACTGCCAAAGTTCACTTTTACCGCTGCCAGTGCGCAAAAGGAAAGCAGCAGTAGGTAAATTATTAAGGTCACTGCGTAAATGCCCAGATAATGGATCAATATTGACCGCCCTTAGAGAGCAAAGAAAATTGTATAAAAGGGTTCTATGGACCTTTAAAAAAGGCCAACAGGAGGCCCTGTGGGCCAAACTACATTTTGCGACCAAAAAATCTGACTCCAAAAGATTTTGGAAAATCATCAATACAATAGACAATGGTGCAAAAGCAGGCAATAGCGCAAACATAACAGAGGAAGTATGGGTATCCCATTTAAGGTCACATCTAAAAGAATCAACCATCGAAGAAGGCCCCCAAATGCAGTCATATATGATTGGTGGGGATCCCAACACCCCTGAACCTTTGAAATTTACGGCACCAGGACTATTAAAAATCATTGGAAAGTCACGAATGGACTGTGCCCCTGGCCCCAATGGCCTACCGCAAGCACTATTTAAACAAGACACGGAAAGATGGGCCAATTTCCTGGCAGCAATGTTTAATGAGGTGATCACAACAGGCATTGTCCCGGCATCCTGGAAAGGCTCAATAATCCACCCCATCTATAAGGGTGGGAGCGCGCTCTCCCCAAGCAATTACAGACTAATCGCTCTTTTAGACGTTGACCTCAAGTACTTTTCCTGCTGTGTGCTTAAACATCTAGAAGCCTGGATTACAGAGAACAATATTCTACCCTTTAATCAAACCGGGTTTACCAAGCACCAAGGAACATTAACAAATCTTATGGGGCTAGGTTTGATCATAAACAGAGCAAAAGCAAAGGGGACTCCAACGTATTTATGTTTTGTTGACTTTAAAGCTGCTTTTGACTGTGTCCCCCGTGGCAAAATGTGGGCCAAATTACTACAGTGGGGGCTGCCACACCCTATTTTAAATGCCATCAAAATGTTATACTCTGATACTTGGGTAAAGGTTAAATTGGGGGATGCTTTCACCTATCCAGGGCAGTCAAAACAACAGTGGGGGTGAAGCAAGGCTGTGTATTGGCTCCAGCACTCTTCAACCTGTACATAGCAGATCTCCCCGCAAAGTTAAATGGTCACTCATTCCACTCTCCATCACTGGGCGGTCAACAAGTATCCAACCTATTATATGCAGATGACCTACTACTAATCAGTAATACCAGAATAGGCATGCAGAAATTGTTAAAGGCATTAGAAGAATACTCAGGTTCTAATGATTTAGAAATTAATCATAACAAATCTAAAATGATTACCTTAAACCGCAGGCCAACCACGCAAGGCAAATGGCATATGAATGGGAAAAACCTAGAGGAAGTAACATCATACAGAGACCTAGGATTGGTGGTAGATGCTAGAGGTAATTACACGCCACAAAAAGAGGCTATAAAAAACAAGACGCAGGCCCTTACTTACGCCTTTTGCAAGCTAGCAATCTCAATCTGTGGTCATGCTCTGAACCCATTAACAGCTGTAATGAGAGCGAAACTACTTCCATCTATTACCTATGGGACCGAAATAATGAGGGGGATGGAAGTAGGTCTTCTGGATAAACTTCTGATAAAAACCTATAAGCGTGTTTTTCGGTTGCCCGGACGTGCATCGCCAGCCCAGGTCAGATTGGAATTTATGCTGGTCAAACAGTCGTTAGCCCGACCGGCAGCATACATTAAATGCTGCTACAAACTGAGTCGCGCTTCAAAAGGGTCTTTAGCCAATCTAGTCTGGCAGGAAATTATCCTAGAAAGAGGGAACCCCAACTACATAAGGTATCTAGAAAAAAGTAAGAATCTTTTGAACTTAGATGATGTATGGAACCGGTCTCTACCCATCCCCATTTTCAATAAAGCAGTGAATAAAGCAAGTAAATTACAGAGCTTGATAGAAGATAAGATCTCATTGGCCAAAAGGGAGCATAGTTGGTTGATTCTTAACTCCTACAAAACATTTAAAGAATCACCACTTATGGCTGGCCCCTAATCAAGGAAAATCAAGCAATCCTTTCTCAGACTTAGGCTGGGTGAAGTCCCTACTTTAGACCTCACGCCAAAATGGAAGAAGGAGCGGCAAGTAGGCTCCCTGGAGTGCCGTCTCTGTCATCTAGCAGATGAAAACCTGATGCATGTGGTCTGCATTTGCCCAGCCCTGGAGGCTGAAAGGAGACTCTTACTAAAAAAAGAATTTAACGGTTTAAAAATTAGATCTTGCAGACAAGCATTAATTGCAGCCTTTAACCCTCGAAATACAATATTGAACATTAGGCTGGTTCAATTTTTGGAAATTTTCACTCTAAAAACCACAGCCTCTCGAAATAACCAACTCAGAGGGAGGGCTGAAACGATAGCGAAATCCCTATAACCCGCATTGAACATCTTAAAGAAGGGAAGGCTCCTAGGTAGTCCATTGGGTTGTTTAGCTTATGTCATAATAAAGTCTGGTACCAAAAACCAGACTTAAGTAGGGGTAAATAAAATCGATAGAAGGTCTCTTCCCACTTTGCACTATTTTTACCAATACCTCATTGGGTTACTGTTTATATTTCTTTGTGGAAGGAAAACTTCATATATCATTTAATTTTAATCACAAGATTTTTTTTTGCGCTGTATTTTTTCTTACCTTCAATAAGATTATTCTGTTGCCCTATTATCAATACCTTATAGCATTAGTATGTCTTTTCTAAAAAAAAAAATATGTGGAAGGAAATTTTACTTACCATTTCACCCTAAGCCAAAGAACTGTAATTGTCTTTTTGAACTAAAATTGTTCTGTTATTGTTTACGTGGAAGGAAAAGTTTTATGGTTTTAATTAACTAATAAACTTGTTATTATCTCTCTTTCTACTGGGACTCCTTCCCTGCCAAGTGGTGTCCCATCCAGTACCTGGGCCCTTGGGAGGTGGAGTTGGCAGAACAAGGCCTGAAATCTATGCACAGACCACTTTGTGGGGAAATTTCAGACGCATCATCCGCAACGCAGCTGATAAACGTTGCGCCGCTGGCTGAAATTGACACTCCAGCTCCATTGCGGCTATATGATTGATGCATCATGGCTGGAGAAACAATGCGCAACACCCGCTTGCGGCTGCTGATAATGACGCAAACCCCACGCTGCGTGGCTTCCTGATGCTGTGCGACCGTATTTGGAACACAACATCGCTGGGCGTGAAAAATCAATGCAACGCCTGCCCGGATCCAAGGTGCCTATCTGGAAATTGACGCATCACTCTCTTGTGAGGGAGGAAAACAACGCATCACTGACTTGAACGGAGAAGAAATGATGCACGGCCTCACTTGTGAGTAAGGAATCGACGCATCACTGACTTCTGATGCACGCTCGCCTATGCGGCTTTGTTTTTGACGCAAACCAGATACTTTGTGTAACAACATTTCCATTGTTTTCTACGGAGTAAGACTCTTATTATTTTGAAAATTCATATCTTGACTTGTGTATGTTGGAGTTTTGTCATTTTGGTCTTGTTTGATTTAGATAAATATTACCTATTTTTCTAAACTGGTGTGGTGTACATTGTGTAGTGTTTTCACTGTATTACTTCGTGTGTTGGTACAAATTATTTACACATTGCTTCTGAGTTAAGCCTGCCTGCTCGTACCGAGCTATCAAGGGGGTGAGTGGGGGTTACCCAGGTGTGTTTCTCCTTTGCCCTGACTAGAGTGAGGGTCCACGCTTGGACCCCCTTTTCTAACATTGGTGATCAGCGGTTGGGATTGGACTTGTATTTGTACTTGATATACAGTGATTAAGTGTACACTACTGTTTTTAGTGCAGACCATTACATGACCATATACTACTTGTCTTGGTATTTTTTTGCCTTTTCTCTCTTTGGACTTTCTCCTGCATCCATATTTTTGGTGACTTCTGATTTTTTTTTTACTTCTCTTGAGAACTCCCTGCTCTTTTTGTAACTTTACACTTTTGAGTGAACCTTTCCAGCAATGTCTCAATCTGGGGTTGCACCAGCTGTGTCTACAAAGCTGTTTTTGAGTTGGAGAAACTGGAGGAGTATAGAGTGGCTCAACTGAAGCAATTTTGTAAGGATCTTGCCTGTCCCATTAACAGCTCTACCAGGAAGGAGGAGGAGGAGGATCACAATACTGTAGTGGATGTGCCTGTTATGCCTGGGGGAGGGTCTCCAGGGCAGGTAGCAGTGTGTCATCCAAGGATCGACTCCTGAAGAGTTGCAGGACAAACAGACAGGCAGAGAGGGCTCACCAGTTGGAATTATAGAATTTGAGGATGAAAATGGAGAGAGAAATGGAGGAGAGGAGCCTGGCCATAGAAGAGAAGAAGCTGCTTCTGTCTCAGTTTGAGGGAACTAGATCAGAGAAGTAAGTCTAGCAGAGATGGTGGCAGCAGTACCTCAGTGCAGCCTAAAAGGAGGGTACACATTATAAAAGACTTGGCAAAGGATTATAAGAGGGAGGATGACATCTATCTGTGGTTTAAGGGGTATGAGTCAGCTCTCTCAATGAACATGGTCCCTGAAGCACATGGGGGGGGGTCTTTGGAAGCACTTTGAGGTAGAAAGGAGGGACACTGACATTCTTAGGGGCTCACCTACTCTATCATGAAGGATTCCCTACACACAAGATATGGTCTCTCCCCTGAGCAGTGCAGGGATAAGTTTAGGTCCTACAAACAGAAGGAATCCCAAACTTGGTTGGAATGTGTTGACTCTTTCTGCCGGTCAGTGGATGGTTGGGTGAAGGGCAGCAAGGTGACAACTTATGAGGGGCTGTACAATTTGATTGCTTTGGAGCATTTGTCCAAAGCTGTGCCACCACCTAATTGACAGCAAGATGACTGACACCAGAATGCTTGCGCAGGAAGCAGACCAGTGGGAGAGCACCAGGGTCCAGAAGAGGAATGGGGGAGACCATGCCAAGGGTGGGCAGGGTCACCATCAGAAGAAGTGTGGGGGTGAGGATAAACAGAGGGGGTTCTCTAAAGGGTCACAACCTAGTTCCCAGGGTAGGGATTCCCAACCCCCAGTAGAAAAGAAAATGTGGATCTCTACAGGGAAACCTGCAGAAGGTCCCCCCGCAAGTGCTTTGCATGTGATCAGGTGGGTCACATAAGGGGGGGTCCCTAATATCCCAAGGGGACACAGGCACCCACTGGTGCTCAGTCACAGGGTTTGGCCAGTGTAGCCCTTGGGGAGGAGTTGGTTCCAGGTAGGTGGAAGCCAGCTGAGATGACCCTTGTCTCACTAGGGGACAGTGAGTTGGTCCAGAGGACCCTCGTGCCTAAGAACACTAGGAAGTACAGGCAGTGAGTGACCATCAATGGGCAGAGGGTGGAGGCTCTGAGAGACACAGGAGCCAGTGTGACCACAGTGAGGAGTCACCTGGTGTCTGAAGAGCAGGAAGTTCCCCATGCACTTCACCAAGTAGTTGCAGTGGACAACTCAGAGCACCTGTGCAGAGTGGTGCAAGTTCCCTTTGGATTGGGGGGGGTTCTCAGGTTCCTTAAGGGTAGCTGTGAGTCCAACCATGCCTGTAGATTGTCTGCTTGGCAATGGCCTGGAGGATTCCCCTTGGAAAGAGGTGGAATGCAGGTCTCACTTGGAGATGTTGGATCTGCCTGGGTGGCGGGTGGGTGTGTCTACCTGGTCCATGGCAGCCCATCAGGGTGGTCAGGAGACCCTGGAGCCCGGAAGAGTGGCCCAGGTGTCTGCCAGAAGGAGGAAGGTCAAGGGGTGTGGGAAACCTGCTCCAAAAGTTCCCACGGTCCAGGAGGCGGCTGAGCCTGAGGGGGAAGCCCAGGAGCCTACAGGGGAACAATTGGCTGAACTGGGGGAGGTCCCTGAGCTGATGTAGTGGCAGCAGGAAGGGGGGCCCACCAGGGAGGCATTCTGTGAGGCACACAGGACATGCCCTACTCTGGAGGGTTTGCGGCAGCAGGCTGCAGACCAGGCGTCTGGCCAGGATCATGGATCACATTTGATTTACTGGGAATATGGCCTCCTGTATGGTGTAGTGAAATATGTGTTTTTGACCACTGACTTTGTGTTGCACCACTTTGCAGCTGGATTAGCTGTCCAGTGTTCATCAGTTGCAGACTACATTTTGTATTCAGTTTAGCTGCCTATTGACTTTATCGTAGCATTAGACGCTGATCTTACTTTTTCCACATTGTAAACTATGCTTGTTTTCGTGCTTTTTCTCACCAAGGGCTTTGGTTGATAAGGATGTACTCAGATGGCAGGGAATGGCCTTGTTTTGATTTGACATCTTGGGATTGTGGCCAAACCCCAACGTGTTATTTTCAAAGCATAACTAAACTAGCCAGCATGTTTGAATTACAGAATGAGTTTTTTTTTTTTTTTTTTCAGAAAGCTCCTTTTGGTTTTTTAAGATATAAAAAGACCCAGTGCGACAGTGAGAGAGTGAGTGGCCTCAATCAGGATTCTTGACGTCGGATGCCTGATATCCTACTGGGTCTGGCTCGTGATTTGTCTTTGGTGGACATTTGGGGCAGGACAAGACCTTCGAGAGGCTTGTCACCCACTTTTACTGGCTCCAAATGTGCAGGCATGCAGATGCTTACTGTAGGTCTTGCCAAACCTGTCAGACAAGTGGCAAGAGTGGTGGGAAATGTAAGGCTCCCCTCCAATGTTTTCCAGTTGTCAGCACCCTCTTTGAGAGGGTGGGTATTGATATTGTGGGGCCGCTGGAGCACAAGACAGCCTTAGGCAATAGGTTTATCCTGGTCTAGGTGGACCATGCCCCCCAGTACCCAGAAGCCATTCCCTTAAGATCAATCACTGCCCCTGTGGTGGGACATGCGTTGATAGGCGTTTTAAACCACATGGGGTTCCCCAGGGAAGTGGTATCTGGTAGGGGTACCAACTTCATATCTACTTATATGAAGTCCCTGTGGAAGGAATGTGGGGTGACAGATAAGTTCACCACTCCTTACCACCCCCAAAGTTATTGGTCTAGTTGAGAGGTTCAACTGCACCTTGAAGGGCATGATCATGGGTCTATCAGAGCCCTTGAGGCGGAAGTGGGAAGTCCTCTTACCATGCTTTCTGTTCGCCTACAGGGAGGTGCCTCAAAACGGTCTTGGATTTAGCCCCGTTGAGTTACTGTATGGGCACCCTGTCAGGGGACCTTTAAGTCTGGTGAAGGTGGGCTTGGAGAAAGCCCCCGTAAGCCCCCCCAGGATATAATTAGTTACATGCTGGCTTTTAGTAACCAAACAGCCCGCTTCCGGTGGCTTGCTCAGGTGAACATGGAAGCAAGCCAGGAAGACATGAAGCGCTGGTATGACCAGAATGCTACTCTGGTTGAGTTCCAGCCTGGGCAAAGAGTGTGGGTGATGGTACCAGGGGAGCCTAGGGCACTGCAGGACAAGCGGACGAGGCTTTTTGAGGTGGTGGAGCGCAAGAGTAAGGTCACCTATCTGGTGAACTTGCAGACTCCCAGGAACCCTTTGAGGGTCCTGCATGGGAACCGCCTCAAGCCCCATTTTGAAAGGACAGAGTTCCCCATGCTCCTAGCAACAGATGATGGGGTGGAGGAAGAGAGTGAGTCTTTTCCTGACCTCCTGTCTGCCAAGGAGAAAGATGTGAACCTCTTAGCCCCCTCACTGACCCCAGAGCAACAGAGGACTGTCGCCAGGTGTTGGGACAGTTTCCCTCATTGTTTTCCTTGACCCCAGGGGTCACTCATTTGTGTACACATGATGTGGACACTGGGGACAGTCCTCCTGTCAAATATAAAGTTTACAGAGTGACTGACAAGATTAGGGCTAGCATCAAAGATGAGGTGTCCAAGATGTTAGCATTATGGGTTATTGAGTTTTCCAGTAACCCTTGGGCAAGCCCTGTGGTCTGGGTCCCAAAGGCTGCTGCTCCTGGTGCCACCCCAAAACTCAGGTTCTGTGTGAACTACCAGGGACTCAATGTGGTCACCAAGACTGATGCACACCCCATCCCCGAGCTGATGAGCTCATTGACCGGGTAGGGGCTCTCAAATATCTAAGTACATTCGATTTGACCTCTGGATATTGACAGATTGCCCTGACTGAGGGGGCTAGGAGAGGTCTGAATTTTCCATCCCAGATGGACACTACCAATTTAGGGTGATGCCCTTTAGGATGAAAAATGGCCCTGCCACCTTTCAGAGGTTGGTTAACCAGATGTTGGCTGGATTGGAGGACTTCAGTGTGGCATACGTGTATGACATTGCTGTGTTCAGCTCACTTGAAAGGAGCACCAGTAGCACCTCTGTAAAGTGTTGTAGGCCCTGCAGAAGGCAGGCCTCTGACTAAGTGTCAAATAGGGCAGGTTTCTGTGGTGTACTTGGGACACCAGGTGGGGAGTGGCCAGGTGGCACCCCTCCAGACAAAATATTGACACCATTCTGGCTTGGGAGCCTCCCAAGACCCTGATTGAGATGAAGCCTTTTTAGGTCTCACAGGACACCACAGGAGGATTGTCAAGTGGTATGGCAGTATTGTTCCCTTGACTGAGCTAATCTCCAAGAAGCGGCCCAGAAAGATGATTAGGACTTAAGCTTGCCAAACACCTTTTGACACCCTGATGGTAGCCATGTGCACGGCACATGTACTGAAGGCACCTGACTTCTCCAAGGAGTTTGTTGTGCAGACTGATGCTTCAGAGCATGGTGTAGGAGCAGTCTTGTCGCAGATAAATGAAGAGGGCCTAGACCAACCTGTAGCCTTCATTAGTAGGAGGTTACTTCCCTGGGAACGTAGGTGGACTGCAATTGAGCATGATGCTTTTGCTGTGGTCTGGGTGCTGAAGAAGCTAAGACCCTACTTGTTTGGGTCTCACTTCCAGGTTTAGACAGACCACAGGCCCCTCATATCATTGATGCAGATGAGGGGGGAGAACCTGAAACTGTTGAGGTGGTCCATCTCCCTACAGGGAATGGACTTTACGGTAGAACACCGCCCTGGAACAGAACATGCCAATGCTGATGGTCTGTCCAGATTCTTCCGCTTTAGTGATGAGAACTCCCAGAGGGTGGGTAGTTTTCCCCATTTTCAACTGGGGGAGACACGTGTAAGACCTGGCATCCCATGTTTCCCATGTTTTGACTGTGTGCTGGACTTTGTTTTGCTGTTTTTCGTTCTCTGGGCACTTTACCACTGCTGACCAGAGCTACAGTGCAAGTGCTCCTGTGTAAACTGTATGTGTAATTGCCTTATCCCAGATTGGCATTTTTGATTTACTGGTAAGTCCCTAGTAAAGTGCACTAGAGGGCCCAGGGCCTGTAAATCAAATGCCACTAGTTGACCTGCAGCACTGGTTGTGTGATTAGGAAGAATAGGAATACACCACATACAAACATAAGTCCCCAAATCCCAATACAAACATTTTAGGCTAGATAGTTGTAAACCAGTGTAAGTAGTGAAAGGCTTAATACATGACATGTTAAAAAGAGACAGACTGCGGGTTCAATAGAAAAGGCAGGTCATATTTAGGACAAACAAACACTTATTACTTAGGAAACTTATACACATGCTGCATTGTTAAGTTAGCTGTGCTGAAACACACAAGAGGCCCAAGCCACATTAGAATGAGAGTTTTTCTTTAAAGCTGCACCAACTGTTGCTTTCAAAATGTTCACTTAGCACGAACAGGGTGGAACAAAAAGGGTGTATCCTTCCTTAGCACAGGGGTCCTAAAAATCACAAGTCATTCATATTGTGGTAAGGGGAACTGTGTAAGGGTCAGATAACTATTTGCAAGGCAGGGCTAACATGAGCAGCACGCAACATATAATCTCTTGTTGTGCAGAAAGATACATATGGTGAATGACGTCAGTGTAACTTACCCACCCATGAGGCCAACAAGGGCAAGTGCTTCTTTCCAGAGGCACCTCATTATCTTATCTGTACTGCTTGTAGTTGCTTACGTCAATGGTGAACTCTTCACCACAGTTTTTTGTGGGTTTTACAGTATAAATGCTACTGGTGTTTGAACCAGAACTTTGAACTTTAGTCATGGCCTCTATGTTGAGACTGCTTGTTGTTCCCTGCTGAAAATCGATTAAACCTATATTATTGTGTCAAATTGATCTGTCTTATTTTATTAACAGATTTCCCTCTAACATATTGGCCAGCTAAGCCAGGAGCTCTACTTTGATCTCACCAACTGCTGTACTGGGGGCCCTGCCTGTCTCCACAAGGTGATTTGCGCACTTTTTAAAGAGGTAAGGGAGATGCCAACATTTATGTAAAAATCTCTGATTTCGTGGGGACGGATGGGTCTCAGTGGAAGGTAGTGAAGTGGACAAAGTACGAGGTCTGTTCCTTTTATTTTATAAAGACAGTTACAATTTTGACACTGTAATGTATGTAATTTTTGTGTTTGCATGCAAGATTGTGTATGAATTGAGATAATATTAAGGGATCCCGGTGGTAAGTCCGGAAGATACAGGGAGCTTGACTAAGTAAGTCAAAAGTGGTCAGGAGTAGTGGTGAACTTGGGGCTGAGCAATCAGTGTATGTTCTAAAGAACACTCATGTCAACCTAACCCAGACATTAAGGCGGTCATTCCGACCCTGGCGGTCATGGACCGCCAGGGCCGGGGACCACGGGAGCACCGCCAACAGGCTGGCGGTGCTCCCAAGGGCATTCTGACCGCGGCTGTCGCGGTCAGAAACGGTGTACCGCCGGTTTTCCGCTGCCCTGGGGAATCCTCCATGGCGGCGCAGCCTGCTGCGCCGCCATGGGGATTCCGACCCCCATACCGCCATCCTGTTCCTGGCGGCTTTGGCCGCCAGGAACAGGATGGCGGTATGGGGTGTCGTGGGGCCCCTGGGGGCCCCTGCAGTGCCCATGCCAATGGCATGGGCACTGCAGGGGCCCCCGTAACAGGGCCCAACTGAGAATTTCAGTGTCTGCATAGCAGCCACTGAAATTCGCGACGGGTGCAACTGCACCCGTCGCACCCTTTCCACTCCGCCGGCTCCATTCGGAGCCGGCATCATCGTGGCAAGGGGTTTCCCGCTGGGCGGGCGGGCAGCCTTCTGGCGGTCGCCCACCAGCCCAGCGGGAAACACAGAATAACCGCGGCGGTCTTCTGAATGACCCCCTAAGTCTGGAAGTCAGTTGCAAATAGTGAAAAGTTGTCCCCTCTATGAATCCAGAGGGAAGTGACCAGTAGTATTTTGTTTGCCCTGGTATGAAATTGAGAATTACTGTATATGTATATGCATGTATAGATAGAAATGTGGCCACATAATAATGTCAATATATAAGTTTATGTTATTTAGTGTATAATTTAGGAATAAGTATCAGACCTCCTATTCTTATGAAGGTTAAGTTATAACAGTATACTCAAAAGTGAAGTAATGTCCCAAAAAAGTCAACTAATTAATTCCACATCCCTGAATTAATTATTCATTTTTATAACGGTCAGGCTGTCGCCCTCTGCAACAGAACTGACCTTAGTAGATCAGCAATATCAATACCATAGAATCATTTTTTAAGTCAGAAGTTTAGGAATGCCTAGGTATTTATAGTATATCACCCCTAGGCCTAAAAAACAACCTACATTGACATAAGAGAAATGCCTGTTAGACAATTATAAAAAAAATATTCAAAGAACTAATACAAGGACATTATCCTCCAAGTTAAAAGTAGTGTAGTAGCCTCATGAACCCCATAACAAATGTTGACACTACTAACTATTATCCCCATTATGAAACTATAGAGCCTCAAGATTGGAGGCTAGATGAAATAGTATAGACTGGGACATAGACACATATATTGAAGGTATGCAAATAGAAGGAGAATTATCAGCTACTATACATACAAATATATTTAACTACCTTTCAGATAGATGTGAACAGGATCTTTGCATAGTTAGAATAAAAGAGTTTATTTTGAAATCTACAAAACCTGTTGCAGTTGTCTTTCCAAGAGTAAAGTTTTAAATTTGTTTTCATGTGTGACACTGGTGCCACTTTGTGGCAGGAAAGTGAATATATTGAAGTTACTGCAATTTTTCAGTGGAACCATGGGTAACAGTCACGTGAATTCCCTGCAATAATAACAGACTCATATTTAGTATTAGACCTCCTACTGTATGCATTTATTAGGGACCTCCCAGTATGGAATTTAGGATATGAGTAATTTATAAGCATGTATATATATCACAATAACATTATTGTTTGTTGTGTCAGGCAAACAAACCACTTAGGCCACACATAAATGCACCTACCCTATATATATGTAAACGAACAAAGTCTTTCAGAGATTAGGGATATATATATATATATATATATATATATATATATGAAGTTCACCTTCACAGACTAATAATAGTTTATGTGAAGTCTGGAAATACCCTAGGAAGTAAATAGAAGTCCATTTAGAGTGTAAAACATATAGTACAAAAGATTAAGTTCACTAAACAGATATGGGGTCTCCTTTAGAACACATGGTTAAAGTGTTCTCAGGAGACAGGGACAGGATAGGAAAATACTGTAAGGAATGGCACAAAGCAACATTAAACCTTGCACATGCATGGCCCAAAGAGGGCACATTTGATAATACAATAATAGAACACGTGGCCACCTTCCTACAGAGTAAATACTAGAGAAATAAACTAGAGAAAAGGAAGATCACACTAGACCAAAGGAGGGTCTTTGTGAAACAAATATGGATGAGTCAAATACAAAGCCTCAAACCCTCCCTTTGGCTCCTCCACCCCCCTATCAAGATGTGCAATTAAGGTTAGGCAGTGCAAAGGTGCAGGGCATGTATACATTGCAATCTGGTGCCCCACACTCATTACCCACCTCTTCACATCCCCCTGCTGTGGGATATACAGATCCAGAGTATAGCCCACCATTAGAATCTTTTTCTAAACATAGAGAATATGTTCACCCATCTCCATGTCCTCAAATGGCCAGTACACCACGGGAAATGTCAGGTGGGGACAGTACTAAATACATAGGGACAGTAGATGCCACATTTACACTTCATTTAGAGGACAAGATATCCCTCACTAGGAAGAATGAAGGTATACCTAATGAGGGATCAAGAGAGGTACAGAGAATGGAGGGGGCTAGAAAAAAGGAAGGTGTTTTGAAAAAAACGAGTACCTATATTAAAAATGAGACAAGAAGGTTAGCTTTCACACCAGAAAGTCCTCTCACAGAGTGCTGGAGATTCGTGCACTCAGGAGCAGAAGAGAATAGTGTAGGTGAGTGGGTCACAGAGCAGGAAGATGGATGGGTAGACAAAAGAGCGACTTGGGAAAAGGAGGAAGGGCCCCTGAGGCAGTCAAGGGCCCTCACTAGGCCACAAATAATTGAACAAGAAGGACTAGATGACACAGTCTCCACACATAGCAGCTTAGGTTAAGAAGATATAGATTTAGAAAAATCCTACAAAGGATCAGAAGGGGCATTAGATGACATCACTGAACATGTTAAAAGAATGTCCCTTTTTGAGGACCATAACAAGGAACAGTCACAATATGCCTGTGAGGGAGAAGAAAACAGTAAGACAGGACAGACTTTACAAAAGAAGCCAAGAGAATTACAGAGATTAGTATTTGATGGGGTGCATGCACGTTAATATGAGAGAAAGGGAACATTTGATATGGCAGGAAAAATGACACTAAGGAAAGACATGGCACGTGCATTCCCTGTATGTCCTGGGAATAATTTGACACCCAATGAAATAGTAGCTCAGTATGAAAATAGTGGTATAATGTTGTCCCTTTTACTGACAACCTAGCAGGTTGGACAGAAGGATTGGCATCACAGTAGACACCATGGCCGCAAGAGGGTTCCTTTGAACCCCGAGAAATGGCTATTGCGAAAATGTGCATTTTTCAGGGTGCAGGGGATCCTTACTGGGATTATCCCTATATGCAGAAAGGTTTAAGGGTGTGGCAGAGATATGCTTGTAAGTATGACTCTCGTCACCCTACTGGCAATAGGACTACAATCCTGTCACAACTGCCCTTGATATTCAAGGGCCAAGGGGCGCCTCAATATATACCATGGCCCAAGATGGACAAAGAAAATCTTTAAAAACAGTTGCCACAACTTGCTGAGGGTGCTGGGAAATGGATAGCAGCTCTGGAAAAACATACTGCAGGGATTACTCTTGCAATAGGGGACATTAAGAGTTTACTAAGTTCCCTTATTGGAGATGAGACAGACACACTGTTCACAAAGGCAGGAGTAAAGGATGTGACATTGACTAACCCAAAATGTGATGGGGCACCCTTTAATAGAGTAAGGGGAATTGTTTGGAAACAACTGAGGAAAATGTATCCAGACAGGCCAGACATTGGGTCCCTTATGGCACAAACAATGCAGCCAAATGAGGACCCAGCCCAATTCCTTAGCAGAATGAAGGAAAAATGGACACAGGAAGTGGGGGAGAGTTGGGATGTCACTGGACAGAATCCAATACTATTTTTCAATATAGTGAAAAAGGGTCTGCCAGTTGAACTGCAGGATAAATTAGATAATATAGTGGCCTTGGAGGCCAAACCATGGACAGAGATACAAGCACACATAATACATTTTTGTAAGAAGAGACAAGAACAGGAAAAGAGCGAGAAAGATAAATTAGAGAAAGCAGCAGCTAAATTGGTCCAGCAGAAACCAGCCAAGAAAACAGAGGAAGGAATTGCCACTACCACCACCCAGTTAGCTGCAGTGTCCCTGGGAATGCCTCCTTCAGGCACCCCAATGCAACCCTACCAGTATGCCCAGAGAAGCAATAACAGGAATAATGGAAGAGGAGGGCGAGGAAGGTTTGGGGGAAATAGAGTAAACACATTCCAGAGTGGACAAACATGCCACTATTGCAAAATGACAGGACATTTCATTAGAGACTGTAGGTTTAAAAAGGAAGATGAACTTAGCAACCAGACAAGGGCAAATTATGGCCAACAAATGGTACCGACTGGTGGCATTGTAGTACAACCTGCCACAAGTCCCCAAGTGATATATCTCCCACAGCCCCAAATACAACTGCAACCTCAACCACAGATACAGCCTCAACAGTTACAGCAATCAGTGCCCCAAATACAGTATGGGCCACAGCAGACAGTGCAGCCCACCTTGCAGCACCAGAACTTACAAGGAGGGGTAACTGTCAGGGGAGGGAACCCATTCTAGCAAAACTACATGGGAGGATATGCCCAATGAAGGTGCCCAAAGTCTCATGTGTCCAGTCTTATCGGTAGCCCACAGGCCAGATGAGGAACCCACTGTGATGGTAGCCATAAATGACAAGGAGTACACCTTTCTCATCAACACTGGGGCCACTAGGTCCTGTATCCGTGAGAAGGGACTGCCATTGTCAAATGTATCAATGGACACACAGGGGTTCTCCGGGGCTGTAATGAGGGTTCCATTCACTAAACCTGTGGAGATGGAAATAGGGGGGAGGTATGTTGATGGATGTTTCTTATTCTCCCCAAATGCACCAGCTAATCTGCTAGGACGTGACCTCATGGCAAAATTAAACATGACTATTCACTTTGAAGAGGATGGGACTATGATCTGTTCAACACCTGGAGTATCTAGTACACGTATCATGACAATGGTTACACACCCCCAGATGGTAACCAAGTTAGAGCCAGACCTGTAGACATTTTAGCCTTTACTAGATCAGTGTACACCATCATAGCAGAAACACCGGAACTGACAGGGAAACTAGTTGAATTACCCAAAAACTTTCTCTTTAGACGACAGGGCCCCTATTTTGAAACATTAGACAAAAACATAATTCTGGAAATAGAGGCTCTAGAAGTGTCCCCCACCTATGGTACACTGATGGCAAGTGACCACACTGGTGCGATGTGGGCATGTGTAATCTTTTATGATCCCAACATACAGGTGGGCGACATATCAGATGACCAGTTGTTTGCTGATGACTTTAGAAGGACAGAGATTGTTTTTCAAAACAGTGTATCTTTACGCACCACCCTGGAGACAAGGCCTGTGATACCAATAAATGTCTCCAGTCCTATCAAAGATAATGACCTTGCGCAGGTACCCTCTAACTTATGGACAAAAGGCCCTTATGATGTAGGCCTCGTCCGCACAGCAGTACCATTCAGAATAACTTTGAAGGAAGAAGCAAACTGCCAAGAGTGAGACAATATCCTCTATCCAAAGAAGCGGAGGAGGGCATTGCACCTGTTATACAGGCATTGGTGGAGCAGGGAGTCATATACCCAGGTGTATCCCCCTGCAACACCCCCAATTTACCCTATAAAGAAGGCCAAGGGAAATTTGTGGCGCATGATTCAAGACCTGTGCCCCCTTAATGACATAGTGATACCCGAATTCCCTGTAGTACCTGATCCTTCCATCATCCTAACCAACATACCCCAAGATGCTAGATACTTTACAGTCATAGACTTGAAGAATGCATTTTTCAGCATTCCCCTGCGCCAAGACAGTCATTATTTGACTGCATTTTTCTATTGTGGTTCTCAGTACCTGTATTCCAGATTACCTCAAGGGTACTGTGAGTCCCCTAGTGTCTTTAACAGGACGGTCAAGAATGACCTCACCAATTTTCAATGTGACAGCACAGTGTTGCAGTATGTTGATGACCTACTGATCTGTAGTCCAGCAGAAGAGCAGTGTAGAAAGGACACTGTGTCCCTGTTGTGCATCCTTGCTCAAAGAGGTTACAAGGTAGACAGGGACAAATTACAGTACTGTCAGTAATTGTCCCAAGTATTGAACTTCTTCCTGTCAGCATCAGGCCGCAGAGTTATGCCTGGGAAAGCAGAATCCATTCAGCAGATGACAGAACCTGAGACTGTGAAAGGAATGCAGAAGTTCCTAAGCTTATGTAATTATGTCAGACAATGGTTTTTTGACTACAGTACTTTAATATCCCCACTGCTTGCATCTATCAAACAGGCGAAAACACAGAAAGACAGGATAACATGGACTATGGAGATGAAACAAGCCTTCAGTACGATAAAAACAGAGATAACAAATGCACCAGTGTTAGGAACACCAGACTACAACAAAGAGTTTTTTCTTTTTTGCCACTGTAATGGCCAGGTGATGACGGCTGTCCTCACCCAAAAGTATCCTTTAGGCCACAAACCAATTGCATATTTTAGTGGCCTACTTGATTCTGTCATGAAAAGTCATTACCCTTGTGAACAAGCACTAGCCACAGCAGCCTTTGCAGTAGAGAAAAGTGCTCCCATTGTCATGGGTGCACCCTTGACACTGTATGCTGAACATGCTGTGTTTGCAATAATTCAGAAAGCTAAAACAACACTAACAACACAGAGAGTTTCAGGCTACGAGATAATATTATCATTGCCATCCTTGAAGGTGGTTAAATGCCACACAGTCAATCCTGCTACCTTCTTTGCACACCCCATTTCAGACACTGAGGATGATGCCCATGATTGTGCCACATATACTCCAGATGAGTGTAGCCAAGCAACAGAAGACCCCATTCCAGGTAGTGTTGTATATTTTGTGGATGGATCTTCCACAATAGATCAGGACACAGGGGTAAGACATACAGGTGCTGCAGTGGTCAGAGCGATGCAGCACAACTCTTCAGACACACTGCAGATAACTGAACAGATAACTTTGCCATCTCAATATTCAGCCCAGGCAGCTGAATTAGTAGCTTTAGTGGCAGCTCTCAAACAAGGAGAAGGTGAAATAATAACAGTATACTCTGATTCAGCCTATGTTACTACAACAGTGCATTCCAGCATTATGCGGTAGAATAGACGGGGATTTCTCAAGTCTGATGTAAGCCCTGTCATGCACCGCCCCCTTTTAGAGGACTTGATACAAGCTTTAATACTGCCACATGCAGTTGCAGTAGTGAAATGTGCAGCCCACACTAATGCTCAGGATTTTGTGTCCCGTGGAAAGGCCCTGGCTGATTGGGCAGCCAAAGATGCAGCAACACGCCCTCTTAGTGATACACATACCACAGTTGTGTTAGCTAGTGAAACATTGACATCTTCAGACCCTTTGAATGCATCCAGACATTACACAGAGACAGCTCACCTGCAATTATTTGCAAGTCAGGGCTACCATGAGCAGCACGCAACATATAGGGCCTGATTACAACTTTGGAGGACGGTGTTAATCTGTCCCAAATGTGACGGATATACCACCTACCGTATTATGAGTCCATTATATCCTATGGAACTCGTAATATGGTAGGTGGTATATCTGTCACATTTGGGACGGATTAACACCGTCCTCCAAAGTTGTAATCAGGCCCATAATCTCTTGTTGTGCAGAAAGATAGATATGGTGAATGACGTCAGTGTAACTTACCCACCCATGAGGCCAACAAGTGCAAGTGCTTCTTTCCAGAGGCACCTCATTATCTTTTCAGTACTGCTTGTAGTTGCTTTCGTCAATGGTGAACTCTTCACCACAGTTTTTTGTGGGTTTTACAGTATAAATGCTACTGGTGTTTGAACCAGAACTTTGAACTTCAGTCATGGCCTCTATGTTGAGACTGCCTGTTGTTCCCAGCTGAAAATCGATTAAACCTATATTATTGTGTCACATTGATCTGTCTTATTTTATTAACAGATTTCCCTCTAACATGTGCCACCCACATGAGTAGCCCTGTAAACATGGCTCAGACCTGCCACTGCAGTGTCTGTGTGTGCAGTTTTAAACTGCCAATTTGACCTGGCAAGTGGACCCACTTGCCAGGCCTAAACCTTCTTTTTTTCTACATGTAATGACCCGCTAAGGTAGGCCCTTGGTAGCCCCATGGGCAGGTTGCAGTGTATGTTTAAGATAGGACATATACTAGTGCGTTTCATATGTCCTAACAGTGAAATACTGCTAAACTCAGCTTTCACTTTTGCAAGGCTTATCTCTCCCATAGGTTAACATAGGGGCTGTCTTTAAATAATATTTAAGTGCAGATTTCCTTAGGGAGCAGATAGAAATGTGGAGTTTTGTGTCTCTGACCTCACAATTTAAAAATACATCTTTTAGAGAAGTTGGTTTTTAGATTGTTAGTTTGAAAATGCCACTTTTATGAAGTGGGCATTTTCTTGCTTAAACCATTCTGTGACTCTGCCTGTTTGTGGATTCCCTGTCTGGGTCAAACTCACAGTTGGGCTGTTGTAAATTCCCTCTAGACAGTGACACAAAGGGACCCGGGGTGTTTCCTGCATATCCTGAGGGGCCATCTGAGCTAGAGTGGAGGGAGGAGTGGTCACTGAGACCTGAATGGGCTATGCCTGCCTTCACACAATCCAGTCTCCAAACCCCTGGTGTGAGTATGGAGCCAGGCCTGGGCAAGGTACGATCCTGTAAACAACGGAGACTTTCCTTTGAAGTTTGCCAACTTCAAAGGCAGAAAGGGGTATAAGTACTGGACCCAAAACCCCTGAAAATCAGATTTCTTCAAGGATTCGCTGGGGGTGAAAAATCTACGCAAAGCCTGCCCAAATCTGAGGTGCCTGTCCGGAAATCAATGCATCGCTCTCTTGCGAGGGAGAAAAATGACGCATCGCCGACCTGACCAGAGAAGAAACAACGCATGGCCTCACTGGCGAGTAAGGAATCGATGCATCGTTGACTTTTCTGACGCACGCTCGCCTGTGCGGCTTTAGTTTAGATGCAAACCAGGTACTTTGTGTAACAACAAAGTTTCCATTGTTTTCTATGGAGTAAGATTCTTATTATGTTAAAAATTCATATCTTGACTTGTGTAAGTTAGATTTTTTTCGTCTTGGTCTTGTTTGATTTAGATACATTTCCAAACTGGTGTGGTGTACATTTTGTAGTGTTTTCACTGTATTACTGTGTGTGTTGGTACAAATACTTTACACATTGCTTCTGAGTTAAGCCTGCCTGCTAATGCCAAGTTACCAAGGGGGTGGGTGGGGGTTAACCAGGTGTGTTTCTTCTTTGTCCTGATTAGAGTGAAGGACCCTGCTTCGACAGGGAGTAACCTGAATGCCAACCAAAGACCCCCATTTCTAACACAATCTTTTAATAACCAAGTCACACGTTCAACTAAATCATTTGCTCTTGGGCAGTACAGGGCTGCTTTAAAATGTTTTATAGAAATTTCATTAAGGAAGACTTGCATTTGGTGAGAAATCAATTTCACCCCGTTATCTGTAGAAAGGATATCTGGCATATATTCATCACAAAATGTACTTCTTAAAAATGTGATCTAGGTGTCCTTGGTGATGTTGTGGGCACATATGGTTACTATCCAACATGTGAGATAAACAACTAAGACAAATATATGGCATTCTCTTAGGAATTTAGGTTCAATGGCCCAATAGTATCTAGTGCTAGCTTTACCCATTGTGTGATTCGAACCTCTACCAGTGATAGTGGTACTCTTGTTTTCAGGGTTTTGTCACTGTTGGCACAGTCTACACAATTCTTCACCATCATTCCTTAGTCACAGTGTCCATGTTAGGCCATCAGTAGTCAGATCTTACTTTAATAGACTGCTCCGAAGACGGCTTTCATGAGCGAGATCGATTATTTTTGTCTTATTTTGCGAGGAGAAATTTATTTCTCTTCTCTACAGATAAAGGCCCTCATTTTGACCCTGGCGTTCTCTTGACCACTGGATCAGAGATCATCATCTCCGACCCGGCAGTCCACAGAAGACTGCCGGCGGTATTAGGAGCTGGCTTTCCACCATGATTTCCGTGGCGGTAGCACCGCCCAGAAAACCATGGCTGAAAGGCTACTGGTGACAGGGAATTTCTTCCCTGTCACCTGTAGATGGCTCCTCCAACCCCCTAGCAAGCACTAGATCCCCCTCCCCCATTCACCCACAGCACCCCCATCCCCCCACCCTCCACCCCCTTCAGCCACAGCACCCCTTCCCTCCACTCCCACCCCTCCTCCCCATATACGTGCACACAGACACCCATACACATTCACCCACAATTACATACACGCATTCACAACATCCATACATGCATTCATCACAACATTCACAACATTCACACACGCATTCACAACAACATTCATACACCCATTCAAACATGCATACTCACCCATCCAAACATGCATACTCACACCCATCTAGACAGGCATACTCACACCTATCCAAACGCGCATACTCGCACGCATACACATTTGCATGCAGACACTCACTCAATTCAACATTCAGACACGCATACACCCATGCATACACACATTCATGCAGACACCACCCACTCATACACCCACACACAACACCCCCACCATCCTACCCCTCTCCCCTGTCTGACGATCACCTTACCTGTTCCGGAGAGGATGTCGTTTGGCAGGGAACAGGATGGGGCGCTTCCACCGCCAGCAGCGCCCTGCCAGCAGAACACCACCAGGCTGTATTATGGCCCATAAGACAGCAAGCGGTGTCCTACTGGTGGGGCGGAGCCGGTGGTAGAACCGCCAGAGTATCTCTGCCCTCCAGCATGACTACTGCTGAATTTCTGTCCAAGGTGTGGCTGAAATCTGGCAATACCTGTGATATGGTGGGCAGAAGACCGCCAGCACTGGCGGTCTTCTGGCGCCCACAGGTTTGGCGGTCTTCATGGAAGAGTACCAACGTCGCAATGAGGGCCAAAGTCTCCTGAATCATTTTATTCCAGTCTTCCCAATATTTTGCTAGAAGGTTTGGCAACTTATTCTTATCAGTGAGCCACCTGGATGTATGTGGTAAGAGTATTGATTTAATGATCATGAGTCCCACTCATTTTGATGTATGCTGTTCATTTAAGCTTCTAGCACAAACTCCTCAGAGACTTTGTCTAGGTTCCCCATGTCATTGTTGAGCAGATTACAGGAAAGGTAATCTGCAAGTACATTTTGTGAAGCAGGAATATATTGCATTTTGAAGCTATATTCCTCTAGTCCCAGTATCCAGAGAGAGATTCTTGATGTTGTTCTTTCAGATCCTTTAGTGATGAATGTGACGATCAGGGGTTTGTGGTCTGTTATAATAGTGAATCTGATCCCCTGTAAAAACAAATGCTTGAGTGCCCAGTAGCATACCGGAGCCTCCTTTCCTTTTCTGCTACTGAATATCTGGTTTCTGCTCCCTTCAGGAAACCAGGTACAAAAGCCACAATATGTTCATTCCGTTTATTTTTTGAGTTAGGGTTGCTCGTTAACCTTTGTTACTGTTGTGTGTGATCATTTGAGTGGGTTTGTTGGGATCAAAGTTTCTGGGGGTGGAGCATTTGCAATGCTACATTAAATATTGTCAAATGCTTGTTGACACTTTTCTCCCCATACAATGAAACTTTAACTTTAAGGACATAGCGTAAGGGTTCGACAACGGTTGCAGAGTTTTGGGCAGCCTTGGAATACAACTTTGATAGTGCTAGGAATGATTTGAGTTCCTCTTTATTGAAATGAGCAGGAGCTGTGTTTATTGATGCAACTAAGTCACATTTAGGTTTGGTTCCCTCTTGGGAAGTGGTGTGCCCAAGGGATTCCACTGCTGTCACACCTATAAAACACTTTTTCTTTCCTAATGGTTAGGCCTGCATCTCCAAGTCTATTCAAAACCTCACTAACAGTAGAGTTATGGTCATTGTCATCAGTGCCATAAGTCAGAATATCAGCCTGGAAGCATGTGGTGCTTTGAATCCCTAGTAGCAGACACTGCATGATTTCTTGGGAATGCAGCAGCTGCCGATGCACGACTGAAATCATGCATTTTCATTGGAGGGCTCCCAGCGGTGTAATACATCCTGACAGCATAAGGAACATTCAGGTGTCTTGATGGTGGGTCCAGCTCTACTTGATGATATGTTGTGGAATTGTCTAGGACATTAAAATAAGAAGCATTCTTAATCGAGGTAAGTACTTTGTGAATTCAGGACAGTGGGTGTCTGTCCATAAAAATGTTGGAGTTAAGGTCGTGTAGATCAATGCAAAGCCTGATTTGCCCTTGTGGGCTATTTCTGATGTGTTTTCTGAAAAACTTGGATTACTAAAGAGTTATGACATTCACCTTAAACCTAAGTCCAACCCCATGGTAAATAAAGTAAGGCCCATACCCTTCTTACTACACACACTCCTCAAGAGGTAGACAAATTACTGAGTCAGGATGTAATCAAGCCAATAGAACAGCTCCCTCCCCATCAGAAAGTTCATTGAACACCGCTTCACTACACATAATAGGGTTTACAAGCAGAACTGGTTCCAGTCTGTTTGGGTCTAACTTAGTTCCTAATTCCTTGTAATGCTTCCACCCAAGCAGATTTGACTCTTTTTTTGTTTTATATACTTTCCCTACAGTACTCTTATTTTTAAAATAAATACGAAATTCCCTACATTCCTTTAAGTGGAATCAAATCTCCACTGTAATCCCTCAGGTTTTATGTCTATTATGTTAGTGATTCACAAGGTGTCCATGTCTAACAATGTGTATGGAGAACAAAAATCAACAAACACAGTACCAGTTCTCTGCCTTGCACCCTGGCAAAGAACATATGCCTCTCCAACACTGCATTGATTTTTCCCAAGGTGATCTTGAAGTTTATTAAACATAGTTTGGCACACATCCAGTTGTGTCTGATTCATCATCATCTTTTTCTCCTTGTTGGGATAAACTCTCAACTTTTCTGTCCTTCTTTTACCAGACTGTGTAATAAAATATGTTGTTTTACCCGTGATTTAAAAAAAACAAAAAAACTTTGTGATTGAAGCTGATTGCACCACAATAGCCATATAATGTTTATCTTTTTCAATGTCATTGAAAAATCTCTGCTGAAGTTTCATTGTGCTAGGGCCTTCCACCCTTCTTGCAGGTAAGTAAACCATTTCTTATACATGCAGTGGCTTTATTTTATCATTCATGAGTCTTATTCATCATGCTGTCATTCATCTTAAAACTGATGTTATCATTGCCTATAAACTCCTTTTCCCCTCCTCGCCTGTGGTGCATCCATTATTGTGAGTGTTGGGGACCGGGTTGCCCATCTCATTCCCTCCTAAAACTTGGGTTGTTATTTTCACCTTATGGTGCCCTGGCTATTGGTGCTAAAAATGTTGCAAGGTCTATCCCCCTTGCTAGGATCAGCAGTCCACACACTGGGCACATTCAGTCTTCCCCTACTGGTCAACCTCTGGCTCTCTCAAAGAATCCACCAGCGGCCCACAGGCCGCGCTACCTCCAGGGAGCCCTGACCCCTCTTTGCATCCTAAAATCTCACTTCTGCCTCATAATCCACCCACTTTCTGAATTCTTATACATTCAGGTCAGGGCTCCTCAGACTCTTCCAGTGCCAAGCAATCTCCCTCTTAGAAATGGCAAAAGCGAGGTCCTGGAAGCGACTGGTGATTTTGCTCTCTGCCATGTGTAGGAACTACCCCAGAAGAAAGTATTGCGCTGCACAAGGGACCTCACACTCTATGCTAGCTGAACCTATCGCTGTGATGCCCCACCAGTAATATGTCAGCTCTTGGCTGTTCCAGAACATATGATAATTTTCTGTTCAATTTCCCCGCAGTGTGGGCAAGCAGCTGCCAAAGGTGGAAAGTACCTGTTGAGCTTCCCCAGAGTAAGGTATACCCTATGGGGCACAGAAAAGTTGATGAGTTTAAACCTGGCATTTCTGGTCGCTTTAGCTGTGTTTATATAGGATGTCCTCCCAGTCTTTATCGCTTATGGCCAGCACAAGGTCCGCTTCCCATTTGCCCTTCAGGGTGGTAAGCGGTGCCATGATGTCTCCCCGGTAGCATCTGTATAGGCAGGCAACTGCCCTGAATGTTCCGTATGCTATCAGAATGTATTGGTAGTAGGCCACCCCCAGTGGTTCCCCTATGCCAGATCCCCAGTGCTTGCAAATCACTGCTGTGAGTGCTCTGTGTAATAGGAAGTGACCCCATGGCAGATCATATTGCAACTGCAACTCCTCAAAAGGGATGAGCACCCCCTCCTCATACAGAGAGTTACTCCTGCTTTCCACCATGCAGAAGAGCCCATTCCACATTCCCCCATGGGATACTTCCTCAAGATATTTGAGCGGTATATCTGGACAATATGGGCCCCGGATTTGCACCTTTTGCAGACTGCATGCCCAACACCATGTGCCACCTGAAACTCCTCTGTATCCTCAGCTCTGGTCAGACCAAGCAAGTCTTGGACCAGCCGAGGTGTACCTGGGGCCGCCGGTGGAACATCTCCACCCGGTACCCACCTGTTAGCCATCCACTGCATTATCCACTGCCACTGCGCCACCAGATAGCAATCCTCAAAATCTGGGACCGCTATTCCCCACTCATCACGGGATTCTGGAGTGGTTAAGGCCACTCCGTGCCGGCTTGTGTCCAAAATGAACCCGGTGATGATTTTATTGATAGTATGAAAGTCTGAAGCCGGAATCCAGACCAGGAGCGTTGTAAAGAAATAAAGCAGGTGAGGCAGCGCCACCATCATCAGCACGGCTACTTGGCCTGCAACGTGGCAGCGTCACCCAAAAGGCTCCGCTGGCTCTGAGGGACCCAATCACCCTTCCAACATTGCCTTCCAGCAAATTACCTGCATTATGATGAATGCGGATGCCCAGATGTTGGAATGAGTCAGGCTCCCATATCAGCAGACCCAAGTTCTCTGGGGTTGGCGTGAATCATGAACTGGAAACAGTCAAGACTTACTCCAGTTGAATCCAAGTCCTGACATGGCACCATATTGGTGAAGCATGTTACAGGTTCCTCTCAGAGCTTCTGAATCATCCCAGAGAAACAGAAGCAGGTCATCTGCATACAGTGCTATATGATGAGTATGGACCCTAGTTTTCAGTCCCTAGTAGACTGCTCTGGTGCAGGCCCAGCACGCCAGGTGTTCCATCGCCAGGGCAAAGAGCAGTTGAGAGAAAGGGCACCACTGTCTAGTCTCCCTCTTAACAACCAAGCCCTTCGAAATTACCTGCCCAGTGCAGACCCTTGATCTCATGTCAGCATAGAGGAGCTTCGTCCAGATGAATTTTCTCCTAATCCCATGCACCCCATGATGCCATAAAGGAAATGCCATTACAGGCTGTCAAAGGCTTTTCCGATGTCTATTGCTAGCACTGATTTTCTTCCCGCCACTCGGGTATTAGCTCCCAGTATTGCGCACAACAGTCTGATGTTACGGGCTGTATTACGATCTCAGATAAATCTAGCCTGGTGTCTGTGGATAAGAGTCAGCATATGTGGCAAGAGGCGTTTCATTACACATGGAGAGAGGAAGAGGGAGAAGGAGGGACAAATGTGGAGGAACACACCGTACTTAGCTCCCTATAACTCAAAATACACAAGAAAGTACGGGGTTCTCTTAACGAGGGCGTCGCAGATATCAGCGTAGCCCTGGGTTGTATGTGTTCCTATTTGGAAGGGAAATGTCAGTGAAATGTCAGTAGGTAACTGCAGAGTGCATGCGCGGGGAGGAACAGCGGGGGAGGAAATTCCTTTTACGGACTAGGTGGTCTCACACACTATATAGTGTCATGCTTCATCATTTGACCACCTAGACCCACCCAGGTAGGACAGTGCCACCTGGGCGGACTCAACCTCACTGTTAAAGGAACAGGAGGGAGTGCGTAAATAAACTTGTTTCTGGAAAGATCGGGATCCAGCTAATCTACTGAAAAAAATAAAAACACCTAAGCAGACACCTGTGAGGAGTAACAAATTTATTAGTGGTATCTGACTGGTGTAGTTAAAACGGGGGTTGGGACACCTCTGTGAGGACAAGGACTCACAGGGTCACCTAACTAATAGCCAACATGTTTCTGCCCTCAGAAGTGGGCCAATGAAGGTCTTGGGGCATTCGTCAGGGCCTAGGATCCCTACGTCTCACGTTGGAGAAAATTACTCTATGTGAAAGTCAAAGAGTGTGAAATAAAAGGTCTACCTTACCCAAGGAATTACCTTGAGGCGGCCCTTTTCATAGAGGCTGCTAGCCTCTGGTATCCAGGAGGGGGAGTGTCCCCTTATAGTCAAACATACATCAAAGGGGACGCTCGCCGTGCGCCTATATCGTCCTCTCCTTGGACCGCTTGTGACACAGGGTGCCTCCTTTCCCACTGCAGTCCCATAACAGAGGATTGTGGTCCGAAATGGTGCGGGACAAATATTCAGTGTTAGTCACCATCACATGTAAATCTGAGGTGCATAAGGGAGCGTCCAGCCTCAAGTGGAGGACATGGAGGTTAGTAAAATAGGAGTAGTCACACTCTTGGTGATGCTGTTGCCTTCAGGAGTCAAACTGGCCCCATTTCTGCTGCCAGGTCGCAAACGCATGGGCCACTCGTGTGGCCGGTGCCTCCCAGACAGGGGGTGGGTAACGGTCCATCTCAGATCCACAAGGCAATTATAGTCACCACCCAAGAGTACCGAACCTCTCAGGTGTGAAGCTAGCTTTTGGCGGGAGAGTTCATCGAAGAACTCCAACTGTCAGACATTCAGGCCATAAATGCTAATCAATGCTATATTGCAACCATCTAGCCTACCTGTCACTATCACGTAGTGACTGGCCGGGGGTCAACAACTTGACTCATATGCTGAAACAGGACTCCTGCTCTCACCCACACCAGGTTGCCGCGTGTAAGCTCATTAGGTGGTATAACAGAGCTACCCTGCCATCTGCGCTGTAAAGCCTTCCCCTCTGCTGCAGTCAGGTGCGTTTCTTGGAGGAGGGCAATTTGCACTCCTTTGCGTTGCAGGTACGAGTGGACCTTGTATCTCCTGGCCATGAAGTACATCCCTCGAATGTTCAAAGTGATAATTTTATAGGTCATGGGAGTCGCCATGGAAGCGCTGTGGGAAAGTGTCCTATGCCCTCTCACAGCTGGCATCAGTTCCTTCAGTGCTCCCCCGTCATTCATGCCTTATGAATCCATCCACCTTTTGATGCACCACAACATATTCTCCCCAGAAACATATAACAGCAACCCCTCAAGCTCTCCCTCCCTGGGACGAGTAGGACTTCCCCGTCATCCAAACAATTAAACAATTAAGTCAATAATCTGTGGGAGTGTCTGTTACTTCAATTAGTGAGAAATCCCCGTCCTCTGGCCTCCGATCCAGCTTATATAACGATTGGCAGATCCCAAATGCCCTGGTGGTAATTAGCAACTCTCCTCTCAGCCATCACCAAACCTTCTGTGTATGGAGAGTCAATGCCGCCCGTTCCTCTGCGGTCTCCGTCGCATGCCACCTGGCAATTGTATGATATTGTCCCATGAGCCAGGCGTAATGTGTGGCAGCGGCAAGCTGGAGGTGTCGGTGTCGCTGGCAATGCTGTATTGGCCAGATATATCTGTAAGCCCTTCTCTCACCGTAGACAGTGGGGCTGTGCCAGTTCTGCTGAGGGAGGCCGCTGCTTCCATCACCCTCCGTCTTTCCATCTACATTTTCTTTTGGGACGGGGCTGCTGACTTTTGAGTCCCCTTCCCGCATTCTCCCCCGGGCCTCTGATGCCTCTGTAATCGAGGTTCAGTGCTCAGAACTGGTTGCAGATGGTGTTCAAGCCACTCCCATTCCTCTTGCGGAGTAATGAAAAAGCGAATGCCTTCTGTTGTCACCATTCTGTCTTGCCAGGAATAAGATTCCATACTGTAGCCCTAGTCTCTGCAACTGCTGTTTGACCCCTTGAAATGTGGCTCGGTGTCGCTGGACTTTGTGAGAGAAGTCCGGATAGATATTGACTCTCTTGTTCACTAGGATGTCACCTTTGCGGTGTGCTTGGCTTAGTGTGTTGTCTCGGTACTTGTAAAACAGCACCCTGGCTATCACTGGTCGGGAGTGTGCTCCAGGGGCTGGAGCCCATGCAGGAACCCTGTGGGCCCCCTCCAGGGAAAAGAATGATGATCGCCCATCTTCTGACAGTTCTGTTTTGAGCCAGTTCTCCAGGTAGTTGACCATGTTAGTCCCTTCCATCCTTTTGGTAGCCCTACCACATGCTTCCAGCGGGATCTGTTTTCCGCATCTTATAGGCTCCATAGGGGGCATAGTGATGCAGGAGATCCGGTGGGGTATCTCCTGGATCAGCGGTCATGGTCATTGCTTCTTTGTCATGTTTTCTCCCTGCTTTAAGCATGGCAAGCACCCCTGCCTGGATAGGTGTCAGTCGATTCTTCGCTTGCCAACCCTGGTGTTCTCCACCAGACAGCAATGGTCAAAGTTACTCAAGTCCTCCTGGACATCCCTCGACACAGCCACATCTCCTCCCACCTCAGAGACCTATATTGGCTCCCAGTCAACAAGTGCATTACATAAAACTAATGATCCACATCTACAAGGCACTACACAACATAGGACCCTCATACCTCAACCACCGCCTCGACTTCTACATACCCAACAGATAACTCCGTTCTCCCCAGCTCACCCTCGCAGCGGTTCTCAAGATCCGCAAGAGCACAGCAGGAGGAAGATCCTTCTACTACCTCGCAGTCTGGACACAGAACACGCTACCTCTCAAACTCAGACAGACCGCATCACTGAAGCAGTTCAGGAAGAACCTCAAGACCTGGCTCTTCGACTGAGCAGCACACCCGCAAACAGTGCCTTGAGACCTTATGGGTAATTAGTTGCTCTTTAAAAATCACCGATTGAATGAATGACTGAGCATTGTGAACAGCTCAAACAACCATTGGTTCTCCTCAAATGTGTCCATTCCTACAATTTTTTATGAGGGGGAAGGGTGCATCTTCCTCTCCCATGGATGTCTCCAACAACTACAGGCCTCAGCAGGCTAGTGAGGGCCTTCCCTTATAGTACGGGCTCCTATTAGAAAACTCTGTGAACCTCAGGGTCCCCAGTAGCCTACCATAGACGCAGCTGTGTTTGAAGTAGGTCCGCCTCGCTGCCAAGTCCCTTGACGGTCTGCTGTGCTGCTCCAACCATCACCTATTCACTGGCCAGGTCTATACTGTGAGGGCACATGGTGTTTCCTCTCTCACTGCCTTTCCTTGGGCCGTTCTCCTCAGCGCTGCTTTCATGCTATTTGGTTCGGCTATGCCACTCAGGTTGCTCTTCTGTATGGCGACTAGTTCCAATTGCCCTGCTATTCACGTTTATTCTCCCCTAATGGACCTTCAGGCCCCACTTGTTGTTTAGGGCCCCTGCTTTTCAGGTGCGCAGGGAGTCACCCCAGGGCTTGGCTCTATCAACTTTTCATCCCGCTCTCAGACCACCCTCTGAGTCCGCGAAGCTCTCCTATGGGGACCAGGAACTTTTGCCAGTGAGTCCCGCGGCTTCTCAGGCCTCCACAGCTCGTCCACGGTCCCAGGCTCAATCCAGGCAGGCCGTCTCCACTCCCAGCCCACCCCAAGTTTGCTGCGCTGCTGAGGCTGCAAGAAGCTTCCAGGTTGAGATGGCACCACCAGTGTCCGTTCTGATCTTCTACATGGGCCCGCTGCCCAGGTCACCCCCCCCGCAGCAGTGCAGTCGTATCATCTCTGGGGGCAATCTCCCCGCTCAGGTCATGTTCTTCATTTTCCCCATCGGTGTCCGGAGAGCTCTTTAGGGCTGCCGCTTCCCAGTTCCCGGAGGAGCAGCGCTAGGGCATGCCAGCCAGTCCACAACCGCAGACAGCCCCTAGGCCTGGAGGAGCCTAGAAGGGGGGCCTCAGAGCTCCCCGTTCATGCTGCCTACTCCATTGCTCGCAGGCCCCACCCCCTTGTTTTCTCAGTTTTCCCCTCCCATGGCAATTAAGTTAGACTCAAAGAGTTTTGTCTATTGATTCCAAGGAAGAGCAGGTCCTCTTCTTCATTTAAAAATGGTGGTGGCTGTGACAAGCTGTCTGTCGCCATGGTGGAATCCACCCTATAGGATGGGAAGTTGTTTATTCTTTGTTAAGGTGCTCATTTCACACTCCAATTATATGACTTGAAGGTAATTTAAAAGAGTGGTTAATAATGTGTACAGTAGAGTATGGGAACCAGATAAGTACAGAGGGCTTGCTTTGAGACTTTGCCTCAGTCTCCTTTCTCTTGTTATGTCGGCTTGTGGGTGTGGTATTGAGAAAATTAGACTGCCTCCAGAGGTGTGTAGCTCAATATGCACAGAGCTTAATACCTATGACCGTGGAAGTTGAAGTCTGTCTAACCCCTGCAGCAGAGGTAACTGGTAACCTTGCGGTGCTGCATGTACAGTCTCCAGAATCTGTGCAGTACACCAGTTAAACTCTGCAAGCTGAGTCGACAGCACAGAGGGGTAACACCCTGCAGCGCTGCACACAAAACACTTCCTGAGCCTGAGGAGGCCAAGCAGTAAGGAATCTGCAGCCACTTTGCAGCCTGGGGAGACAATGTGAAGGGATAGCGCACCCAGCAGCACTGCACACACCATACTTCCTTGGTCTGATGAACTTTAGCCACAAGGTCGAATCAATCCACAAAATAATCTGGTAAGTGATTGCCACTGCCACACTTCTAGGGCAGTGGCGGCTCCTCTGCTATGGCAGAGGAACGTCACCTCCAAGCCAGCAGCAGTAGCAGCAGCTGCTGCAAACCTTTTACTACAAAACGATAATAAAATGTTTTTATCGTTTTGTCATAAAAGGGGCAGGACATTGGGGAGGACAGCCATGGAGCGGAGTGCACAGAGCACACCCCTCAGTATGCATATATGTTTGGCCTGACGTCTCGGGCCGGCCAAACACACATTATCACTGTGTTATCTCCAGCACGGATTCATGTAAGTTCTAAAATGGTTTGAACCATCATAGAGTCAAAATAATATTATATTCAATGAATTGAATGTGGCAAGGACATATATAAAATATTTAATACATACTGAAAAACATACAAGGAATACTAACAACAAAACATAAAAATCAATTATCCAAAATCTATAATAATACAATCCAAAATAGAGCAACTCCATCCGTCAAATATATTTAATTTGTCTGCTTGTAGATCAGAGATTTCATCTCCTAATATAGTCCATCCAAGGAAGATGTTACTTGTAATCATAGGAATCAACTTAATAGAATCTCCGGACCAGCTGACACATGTTTCGCCCAAAATATGGACTTTATCAAGGCTGATTAAAAATGATAACATATATAACAATAAAAATACAGTTCACAAATAACCAATGTATTAGCAAACGTGATCAATTAATCACCCCTCAAACTGTGCAGAAAACATAGACCAAGCCACATAACCCAGTAAACACCGCGAGTGTAAAGTCAAACCAAAGTGCAAGTATTTACAATTAATCAAATTAGTAATTTGAAACTCATGAATAATAGCTTGGCAAACCAACGCCCATCTGTGCACATATACATGCAAAGTAATAGTTATCGAAGTTCCAAACCAATCAGAATTTTGAAAGATGTAATAAGTACTTTTTATATATTAGCTTTTATCCCAAAATGTTCCTGAAAATGTCCCACATGTATAGATACAAGTTAGAATCTATCTCAAATCCATAAAAATAGTGAGCAGAAAAGCCAAAACTCAGGCAACCTAAAGCCACTGACCTGTATATACAAATCAATCAGTACCAGTAAGACTTTGGGGGTCATTCCTACTTTGGCGGGCGGCGGAGGCCGCCCGCCAAAGTACCCCCGCCAGAACACCGCTGCGCGGTCAGAACACCGCCGCGGTGATTCTGGCTTTCCCGCTGGGCTGGCGGGTGACCGCCAGAAGGCCGCCCGCCAGCCCAGCGGGAAAGCACCTTCAACGAGGAAGCCGGCTCCGAATGGAGCCGGCGGAGTTGAAGGCGTGCGACGGGTGCAGTAGCACCCGTCGCGATTTTCAGTGTCTGCATAGCAGACACTGAAAATCATGGTGGGGCCCCACGACACCCCATACCGCCATCCTGTTCCTGGCGGGCAAAACCGCCAGGAACAGGATGGCGGTATGGGGGTCGGAATCCCCATGTCGGCGCAGCAAGCTGCGCCGCCATGGAGGATTCCCCTGGGCAGCGGAAAACCGGCGGTACACCGCTGGTTTTCCGTTTCTGACTGCGGCTGTACCGCCGCGGTCAGAATTGCCCTGGATGCACCGCCAGCCTGTTGGCAGTGCATCCGCAGCACCCTACCCTGGCGGTCTCGGACCGCCAGGGTAGGAATGACCGCCTTTATCTCCATAAGGCTATCGATATACTAAGAACATTCAAGGAATCAGTCATCTCCAGGGCAATAAAATCGACCCCATGTCAATTTGTTCTAAAAAGAAATTGTAAAAAAATTGAAGGGGTTAGTACAAAACTTTCTTTGGTCACCGAGGCTCCATACAGTCGACACATAGGGGGTGATTCCAACTCTGGCGGGCGGCGGAGGCCGCCCGCCAGAGTTCCCCCGACAGAACACCGCTCCGCGTTCCTAAGACCGCTGCGGTGATTCTGTGTTTCCCGCTGGGCTGGCGGGCGACCGCCAGAAGGCCGCCCGCCAGCCCAGCGGGAAACCCCTTCCCACGAGGAAGCTGGCTCTGGCAGACACTGAAATTCTTTGTGGGGCCCTCTTACGGGGGCCCCTGCAGTGCCCATGCCATTGGCATGGGCACTGCAGGGGCCCCCAGGGGCCCCACGACACCCCATACCGCCATCCTGTTCCTGGCGGGCGAACCGCCAGGAACAGGATGGCGGTATGGGGTGTCGGAATCCCCATGGCGGCGCAGCAAGCTGCGCCGCCATGGAGGATTCCATAGGGCAGCAGAAAACCGGCGGGACACCGCCGGTTTTCCTGTTCTGACCGCGGCTAAACCGCCGCGGTCAGAATGCCCTGCGGGGCACCGCCAGCCTGTTGGCGGTGCTCCCGCCGACCCCGGGCCGGGGTCGGAATGACCCCCATAGTATCCAGTATTCAAACCAAATATTATCATTACACAGTATCCGTTTAAACTGTCTAACCGTATCCAAAGTAAAAGTACAAAAAGACTCTGTTACGATGTGCTAAAGGTGTAAGTAAACCTGCATATTAATACAAGTATATAGCGGAGATATGTCATTATTTAAGCCAATTTTGGCATATCTACACTCAGTAACCAAATCAACATATTTATGTATCATCCTATCCATTACCTCATAAGGTTCAAAAGGGTCCTCAACGAACTGTCTTCGTGTTCGGAAAATAAACAAGCAGCAGTTTGTTGCTTTTCGTATAAACCCCTTATATACAGAAAATGGGAATTCATTGAATATAATATTATTTTGACTCTATGATGGTTCAAACCATTTTAGAACTTACACATTCAACACTTACAAACTATTTTTGTTTCTGAGTGATCCACAGGAGGTTTTTTATATATATGCATTTACAGATGTAAGTTTTTTCTTATTTCAGTATACATATTGGGCAACAAATATGTTTTCCTGTGTTTGAGCACTATTTAGTATAATTTGGAGTTACAAGGGAGTGTGCCTGCGCTGTGTTGCTGGACCAGAGAGAGCAGACACAGGCTCCCAGTTTGCCTGGGAACGTCCTTGCTGGGCACTTCCAGCCTATCCTAACACTGCTTTGAGCAGCGTCAAGATTCGCCTTAGGGCAGGCTGGGAACCCGTGCCTGCAGCCTGCAGGTGAGGAGTGGCATGGTGGCAGCAGCAAGTAAAGTTAAGTGTATTTTTTTTTTTATTAAATAAATTCCATGTATTCCTCCCCCGTCCACACGCCCTGCCGCTTCAAAGCCCTGCGTGCCGCTCCTGGTCTGGGTTACTCTAAGAATGGAAATGTCTTGTGACATAAATAAATCTGTAGCTTCGATTCGATTCGACTCATGTGAGGTGATGATGATTTGCACTAGAGCTTAGCCTCTCTAAACAGTTCCAGGCAGTGAAGGGGCTTTAAAGTTAAAGCTTCCTCACTTAGATAGTTGTAGGCCACAACTAAATAATGTTGTAACACTGACCTTGTTCCTTCTATTCTGCCTCTGTACTTGAGGTGCTTGAAATGTGACTGGATACAATTTTGGGGTTGATGGTGTTGCTGTGCCCATGCAGAAAAGGTTGTCGCCAATGTTGTAAAAGACCTTACCACCAGCAGAAGTCTTCATGTCTCTTTATTAACACCACCAGAATTTCAATCAGCTGATAATGACAGTTGGAATCTTCAGGTGACTGTGGTGATTACGTCACCAAGGAAGAGAGCAACCAAGGAGTAGGAAGAGGGAGGTGGGAAAAGAGGAGAGAGGGAGGAACAATTCCTATTTATATAATATACAACAGGCTGCTAATCCGGACTGAATAAATAGTAGACTTACCTTTGTGTTATGTATTTTATAGAAGTCAACACAACGGATATTGAAGGAGGACGTAGAATCAATGAGAACCTTAACATTCAGAAACTTATCTTCACATAACAGTCATGATCCAAGCTAACAAATGTAACTTGGTTAGTTGTGGGGGTGACCTTCCAAAGGATAAAAAAGCCAAGCAATATTCCTCTTCTACTCCAATAGCCCTATGCGCTCCGCAGTGCTAAACATGAAGTCAAGTCAGCACATAACCCAACAAAATGTCTACATTCCCTTGCCTTCACTTTCAGTACTTGGGATCCTCGTCAGTTACTTCTCCTGTAAGTGTGTTTTCACACACAGGGGACAAGTTGCAGATGACTTTGAACACCCTTTTAAGATTTCAGCAATTGCCATCTTGAGTGACAACATTTCTCTTCTCAGTCTTTACAACTTTGATGGGTTTGTAGTACTTACAACTTCCCTCCTTTACTGATATTGGTATGTGGATGCAGACCAAATCTCCAATTACCACCATGTGGTGTTTGTCATACCTACATCTTGGATTTTCCCTTATGATGTTCTACCCTTCTTTAGAATCCTTCCAGTACTCTCTTAGAACTGTTAATGTCAGAAGGGAGATACTTTGATTTGTGTTACCAGTGGCAAATGGATAATATAGGTTCCCTGCCTTTCAGTAAGAAGAAAGGGTATCTGCAGTGACTGAGGTGGAAGAAATTATGTCTGTCCAGAGTCTCTATCCTATAGCTACAAGCCACGTGCACACTGTCGTGGAGAAACCAGTTGGATCACTCAACCGTTCCATTCCATTGTGGGGGTCATACAGTGCTGTTTTGAGGTGCCTTATCTTAGGTGTAGCGGGAAATGCTGTCATTCCTAATGACACAAACTGTATTTCATTGTCAGTCAAGAGGAATTCTAGATATCCTTCACTACTGAAAATGGCCATCCAAAACACAAGAACAAATTTAGTGGAAACTCTTTTTGCAAACAATACTTACAATGGTAATCTATCAAGACAACAGCATATTGCTCATCAACAGGTAGATTTCTGAATAGGACAGATATGTGTAACCTAATCTTCTTCCATGGTGTTGTGGGCCATAGAAAATTGTGCATAAGAAGAATGCTGGTTTTACATGACTTGTCAGAGGACAAACAAATTACACACTTTCCCACATTACATTCAGCCTCGATGTCCATGCCTGGCCTCAGAATTGGTTTATCAATGAGTTTTTCAATTATGAAATGCCTAGGTGACCTTGATGATGTTCATCGATACGGTCATCTAATTTTTTCTGGGAGAATACATTTGTCATTGAGAAACACAAACTCTCCTACAATGGTAAGTTCATGTGCTACCTGTGCAAATGAATGGAGAAGGCCTCACACACATATTTACAGACTTCTATATTTTTCTTCTCATTCTCCAGAAGCCACTTCTCATTCACCCCTTCTCCATTTATGGCACATACATCACTGATATACATGACACTTACGTCTCATCATCCTCAAATTTTGGACACGAAATTCAGGCATAGTAGTCTAGATAAGTAATCAGCTGGGTGGTTGGTATACCCTGGTATATGCATGACTTAAAAATTATACTCTTGGAGTTTTAAACAAAGTCTGGCTACTCGGGCTGTACTGCCCACTTCTCCTCCTGGGATCAAGATCTGGGTAAGAGGCTTGTGATAAGTATGCAGGGAGACTCTGTTATGTGACCCCCAGTTAAAATGTAAAACAAGTTGACTGCCCACAAATATGCCAACAGTTTGCATTCAATCGCAGAATGTCATCTCTTTGTGTACCTTAATGTCTTTGAGATATATGCTCTGTCCATTGACTTTAACCAGAGCTTTGAGATCCTACTGCTCCCAATCTATATGAGCTAGTATCCACAGTGATCATGCACAGTTCTCTACATATAAAAGTTGTAGAGTAGGGGCACTGACAATTTGCTCCATTATGCATTTAAAAGCTTCATTTTCTCTCCCTCCCCCTGCAAATGGATTGCCATTTCATGAACGTTTCAAAGAGGTTGCATTAATGTGACAACGTTTTTGATTATTTTTCCATAATATCTGCATAACCCAGCAAAGGACCTTAACTCATCCTTATCAGGAACAGGTGCATTCTTTGTGACATACACCAGTAACTAGGGGTAGGCGGGGTTTTGCTACACAGAATTCTGTATAGTAAAAATAAATGCTAATTCCGCCTTGCTTCGCACGTATGGGTGGAGTTGTGCTCAGCAACCTGTTCGCACAGATTTGTGCGAGTAGTGTGTTCTGCATTGCAACACAAGCGTGAATTGCACAATGCGGTCGCCTGCGCGAGTGTCCATCTTGTTTTTCCTATTCTACGCATGGTACTGGGCCTACTTTTCCATACATACTATATCTTTGCCATCCTTACTATATCCTATTATCCTCCCGTTTTGCAAATATTTCCTTAGTGTGTGTATTTGTGTTGGTGTAGTTTACGTTTTTGCCACTTTTTAAAAATTTCTTTGACTTTTGTTCTTTTTTTAGGGTCGAGTCTGCGAGTACATGGGCTAGCGCATGCGTTCCTCTTGCGAGTCTCTGTTGGGTACAGTAAAGGGCTTGGAGCCTACCTGTTGCTTATCATTTGTTGGCTTGCGTGGCCCTCTTCTTCACAGCCTTGTAATTCATCATTAAAGTTTCTCTGTGTAGAACAGGGACCAAGCACTGATTGATTCAACTACATTAGTACCCGTCCGCTGCTCCCAAAGTGATTGAGGTTCTATTTTGTTCTTTTTAACTTCTAGTGCCCTGCAAACAGAAGAGTTGTGTCAAAAATGATCCCAGCAGAAGAAACAAAAATGCAGTTTTATTTTTTTATTGTTTACTTTCTTTTATTTTGCCAAGTCCTTTTTTCTCACTTTACACTCATGTTCTCTTTTGTTTTTGCTTGTGGCCACTGTTCTCAAAAGATGACGATTATCTTGTTCTACATATTGCAAAGCAACATTGTTTCTTTATTATGTGTAATTTCTGAAATGACGCTTTAGCACATAATTGTCCAGTACATCCCAATCTGCTCCACTACAATCCACTCCACTTCACCCCAATCCAATACACTCAAACCCACCCCACTCCAACTCACCCCAATATAATCTGATCTATTCCAGCTTGCCCCACTCTAATTCAAAACAATCTACAGCACTCCAAAACAATCTGCCCCATTCCAGCCCAAAACTGTCTGCCCCACTCCAATCCAAAACAATATGTCCCATTCCCATCTACCCCACTCCAATCTGTCCAACTCCAATTCAAAACAATCTACCCCATTCCAATCTAACAATATCTGCCCCATTCCTGTCTGCACAATCCAAAACAACCTGCCCCACTGCAATCCAAAACAATATGCCGCACTTCAATCTAAATCACAACACTACAATCCAATCCACCCCACTCCATCCCAATTCACCCTGCTCCAATCCAGCCCACTCCCATCCAGTCCAGCCCACTTTCATCTAATCCACCCCACAGCAACCCAATCCACCCTACACCAATCCAATCTACCCTTGCCAGTGCAATCCACCCCACTCCAATCCAAAATAATCGGCCCCACTCAAATGTGCTCACTCCATTCTGCCCCACTCCAATCCAAAACAATCTGCCCCACTCCAATCAGTCCAACTCCAGTCTGCTCCACTTCAATCCAAAAGGAATCTGTGCCACTCCAATCTGCCCCACTCCAACCTGACCCACTTTATTCTAAAACAATACGCTCCACTTCAATCAACCTTACCCCAATCCAATCCAACCCACCCCACTCCATTCCAATTCACCCCACTCCAATATCCACCCCACTCCCATTCCATCCAACCCACTCCAATCCAGTCCACCCCCTCCAATCCATCCTAAAACAATTAGCCCGACTGCAATCTGCTCCACTCCAATCCAAAACAGTCTGCCCCACTCTAGTCTGCCCCACTCCAATCCAAAACAACCTGTCCCACCTCAAACCGCCTCACTCAAAGCTGCCCCACTCCAATTCATTTAAATCTGCCCCACTCCGATTTGTCCCTCTTTAATCCAAAACAATCTTCCCCACTCCAACATGCTCCTCTCCACTCTGACCCACTCTAAACCCAAACAACCCACTCCAATCGAAAACAATCTTCCCCACTCCAATTCACCTCACTCCAATCCAATCCACCTCATTCCAGCCAGGACCAGTCTATCCACTCCAGTTCAATACACCTTATCCCAATCCACCCCACTCCACACCACCCCAGTCCAATTGACACAACTTCAGTTGGATCCATCCTCTTCCAATCTATTCCACCCCACTTCAGTCCAACCCACCCTACTCCAATACAACACACCCCACTCCAATCCAACCAATTTACCCATTTGAGTCCACCTCACTCAAATCAAGTCCACTGCTACACAATCCACCACACTCCAATCCAATCCACCCACACCACCCCAATACAATCCACATTAATCTACCCCACTCCAATCCACATTAACCCAACCTAATCTAGTCCAATCCACCCCACTCCAAACCACCTTATCTACCCTACACCAAGTCAGTCTACCCCACTCCACTCCAACCCACTTCAATCCAATCCAACCCACTCCAATCCAATCCACCCCACTTCAGTCCAATCCACCCACGCCACCCCAATCCAATCCACTCCACCCCATCGAATTCACCCCACCGTTAACCAATCCACCTATCCAATCCACCACACTCAATCCAGTCCACCCTAATCCAATCCACCCCATGCAATCCAATCCACCCCATGCAATCCAATCAACCTCACTCCACTCATCCCAATCTGATCCACCCGAATCTGATCCATCTCAATCTGATCCATCCCACTCCAGTCCACCCAACTCCAATCCAATTCACCCCACCCCACTCCAATCCAAACCACCCTATCCCAATCCATTCCAATCCACCTCATTCTACTCCAATCCACCCCACCCCAGTTAAGTCCATCTCACCCAAATCCATCCAGCCCACCCCTTTCCAATCTAATCTAATCCACCCCACTCCAGTCCAATCCACACACTCCAATCCAAAGAATCCAATTCACTCCACTTCAATTAAATCCACCCCACACAGCCCAATCTAACCACCCCAACCCAACCCACTTCTCTCCAATCCAACCCACTCCAATCCACCCCACTTCAGTCCAATCCACCACAATCCACTCCATACCATTCCACCCACACCACCCCAATCCACTCCAATGTAATCCACCCCACTCCAGTCCAATCCACCCACTCCAATCCAGTGAATCCAATTCACTCCACTTCAATTAAGTACACCCCACACAACCCAATCCACCAACCCCAACCTACCTCAATTAAATCCAACCCATTCCAATTGAATCCACCCCACTCCAATCCACCCTAACACAACCTGCTCCACTCCAATCTGGCCCACTCCAATCTAAAACTATCTGGCCCACTCTAGTTTGCCCTACTCCAATCCAAAACAATCCATCTCACTCTATTTTGCTTCTCTTTAATCCAAAACAACCCACTCTAGTCCAAAACATTCTGCCCCACTCCAATTCGCCCCACTCCACTCTAATCCTATCCACCGACCCCATCCCAATCAACCCCACTCAATCTACCACAATCCAATCCACTACAATTCAGCCCACCCTACATCAATCCAACCCACCCTGCACCAATCCAGTCCAATTTACCCACTTCTATCCAATACACCTCAACCCAATCCAATCCAATCCATCCACCCCACCCCAATCCACTCCGATCTCATCCACCCCGCTCCAGCCTGATCAGTCCCACTCCAATCAATCCCACGTCACTTCTATCCAACCCATCCTACTCCATTACAACCCACCCCCTCTGTTCCAATGCAACCAATCCACCCACTTCAGTCCACCCCACTCCAATCAAGTCCACTGTTACCCATTCCACCGCACTCCAATCCAATCCACCATACTCCAGTCCAATCCAGTCCACATCAATGCACCCTGCTCTAGTCCAAATCACCCCACTCCAAACCACCTTAACCTATCCCACTCCAATCCAGTCCACCACTTTCCAATGAATACACCCCACAATTCAATCCACCCCACTTCCAATCCATTCCAATCCAATCTACCCCACTACAGTCCAAACCACCACAACCCAGTGCAGTCCACCGCTTTCCAATCCACCATACCCCAATCCAGTCCAATCCAATCCGCCCCAGTTAATCCACCACACACAATCCACACCACCACAGTCCAATCCACCACACCCCACCTTAATCCACCCCACTTAATCTAATACACCCGACTCAATTCAATACACCCCACTCAACCAAAACCACCCCACATAATCCAATCCACCCCACACTCTCCAATGCACCTCAGACCACTCCATTCCTCTCCAATCTACCCCACCTCCATCTGATCCACCCCAATCTGCCCCACTCCAACCCAAAACAATCTGCCCTCTCCAATCCTCCCCCTCCAGTCTGCCCCACTCCAATCCAAAATAATCTGTTCCACTCCAATCAGCCCCACTGTAATCTGTCCCACTCCAATCCAAAACAATATCCCCCACTTCATTCCAACCCACCGCACCCCAGTCCAATCCACCCTACTCCATCCCAATTCACCCCACTCCAATCCACCCCACATCAACCCAGTCCACCCCATCCCACTCCAAACCAATCCACTCCAACCCAATCCAAAATAATCAGCCCCATTCCAAACTGCCCCAACCCAATCTGCCCTAGTCTAATCCATGTCAATCTGCCCCACTTCCAACGTCCCCTTTCCACGCTGCCCCACATCAATCCCAAACAACCCACTCCAATCCACAACAATCTGTCCCACTCCAACTCACCCCCTCCAATCCACCCCACTACAATCCAGTCTACCCCACACCAATCCAATCCACCCCATTACAGCCCAGTCCAATCTACCCACTCCAATACATCTCACCCCAATCCACTCCAGTCTGATCCACCCTCTCCAGTCTGATCTGTCGCATCCCACTCCAGTTCAATTCAACCCACCCTACTCCAATAAAACCCACCCAACTCTGATCCAATCCAACCATTTCACCCACTCCTCTCCAATTAACCCACCCCACACCAATCCAGTCCACCCCACACAATCCAATTTATCCCATTCCAATCCAATTTTCCCCATTCCAATCCAATCATACCCACTCCACTCCAATCCAATCCAATCTAACCCACTCCAGTTCAATCCACCACACTCCAGTCCAATCCACCATAATCCACTCCAATCTACCCCAACCCACCCCACTCCAATGATCCTATCCCACCCAATCCAATCCACCCCATCCAATCTACCACAAGCAGCCCAGTTCACCACATTCAAACCAATCAACCCACCCTAATCCACCTCACTCAATCCAATCCACCCCACTCAATCCAATCCACCCAACTCAGTCCAATACACCCCACTCAATCAAATCCACCCCACACAATATATACAGCTCACTCCACTCAACCCCAATCCACCCTACCCTACCCCAATCTGGTCCACCCTTATCTGATCCATCCCACCCCACTCCAATCTAGTCCACCCCACCCCACCTCACTCCAATACAATTCCCCCTTCGAGTCCCCCTCGCCCCAATCCACCCCACCCCATTTTAATCAACTCCACCCCACTCTACTCCAATTCACCTCATCTACCCAATCCACCTACTCAACCCCAATCAAATCCACCATATCCCATCTAGTTCAGTCCACGCCACTCCAATCCAATCCACCCAGCCCACTCCACTCCAACCCAATCTAATCCAATCCACCCCACTCTAATCCAATCCAAATCAGTCTAATCCAATCCACTCCACTTCAATCCAGTTCACCACTGTCCAGTGTAATCCACCCACACTCCAATCGAATCTACCCCACTCGAATCCAGTGAATCCAATTCACCCCACTCCAGTCCAATCCACCCCACTTTAGTCCAATGCAATCCACCCTACTGCAATCCAATCCCACCACTCCAGTCTAATCCACCCCAGCCCTATCACTCCTATTCAAACCACCCACCCAATCCAATCCACCTCACCCGATTTCAGTCCTCTCCACTGCAATCCAATCCATCCAACTACAATCCACCCCACTCAATCCACCCCACTCGAACCCCAATCCATTCTACCCCACTCTACTCCAATCCATTCTACCCCATTACCTTAATCTACTCCAACCCACTCCACCCTATTCCACCATACTCCACTCTACTACACCCTCAACAACTGAACTACTGTCTACTGCCCCTACTCCACACTACAGCACTCCAACAAATCCACTCTGACACTCTACTCCCCCACTCCACACTGCTCACTTTTAGCCATGCTAGATAGCAGCCACACTGGTGTACAACATGGAAAACACATTGCCAAAGCCAATAGATTTTGTATAGGAGAGACCTATTAGCTATGTCAATGCATGTTTTGTTTTCCCCTAACTTCCTAACCGCACACCCTGTGGGCACCAGCACCGCCAGAGAGTGCAGCCTTGCACCATTTTTAGGGAGGAGGAGGTGGGTACACTTTTTTTTGTGTGCAGCGCCATCTCTCCTCCCAGCTGGCGACTGGCCCAGGAGTGGGTACAGCCTGTGGGAGCATCAGCAGCTGTGGGCGAGGAAGCGGCATTGCATTCGCTGAAGTACTGAGGTTTTGCACACCCAGCAACAGCTGATGCACCACTGGGTCAATATCCTGGACCAGAAAAGTGACTGGCTTGACCTGCTGGGCATCCAGGTTGTGGGACTTGGTAAGTACTAGCAATTAATTACTACTATGTTTGTTGTGTCCTACAATGCTACTTTTTTAAATCAGCATGCTGCTCATACTCGAAGGTAAGTTAAATTCACGTAACGTTACAAATATTATGTGATCCAATTTGAGTGAGCCAGAACCTGAGTGCTACCTAGTTCTGCTTGTTCGTTGCTGTAGGCGCTCACTTGGGCTGATTATTTAAGAAGTTATGCTAACTTCCCTCTACTCCTGTCACTAAGATAGTGGTACTGTGTTAGTAGTAGTAGTAATATAATAACAGCAAGTTATTCTTCTCAGTGTCTTTTTTTTTATATAAGTCATACAGTCCCAAGCAATCATCCAGTGATGTGGAGCATGTCTCTATGCACTGAAAAGGGAAACTGACTTTGTGGCTGTTCAAAGAGGGATGCGATTTATGAAGTAAAGGTCATTAGTTGCAATACATTAGTATTTCCAAATGTAGTTTAGAAAATTTAGAATAGGGCTTAGGTAAGGTTTCAGAAGTTAGGAATAGGTCAACTCGATAATATAGGCAATCTGATTTGGAAAAGTACAATGTTAATACGTTACTGCGTTTGCCTTTGCCTGTAAAAATATTTTCTAGGAGATTAACTGTACCACTAAGCTTTTTTTTTTTTTTTTTTTCATTTCTTACATCAGCACCCAAGGGTAAGAAGAGGGCATCAGAGGGTCAAGCCAAGTAGAGTGCCACCACCAGTGCTGCAGCAGGTGGACATTCCACCGCCACCACCAGCGCTGAGGCAGGTGGATCTGTGGCCTCAGTAAGTTCTCAGTATTATCATTTATTTCTTAAACGTTTACCTCTCCCCATTAGATTTATGTTTCCTGATTTTCTTTTATACTATGACTTTTTTCAAATGTTCTTCGTTCTATTCAATTTTTTTGTTATCCCTCCCTGCATTATCCTTTTTTCTATATTTCTTGTTTCTGTAGCTGACTTCCTCATGTGTCTGTACTAATCTGTTGCTTAAGCTTTCTTCTGCTTTGTTATGCTGTCTCTCTCCCCTAACCTTTATATCCTGTGGAGTAGTACAGTAAGACTAAGACAATAGATTAAGTAGTCTACTGTGAAGATTGAGGAATCTGCAGACCCAGTTAAGCTCTTCTATGCTTGTTTGTTGAGAAGTCTTTCTATTTCTTACTCATGCTCAAATGATGAGAGAGAGGCCATGGTTATCGTGACCCCTCCCCCAATGCTGTGTTGCATGTATTTTTATTCAGTATCCTAGCAGTTTCGATGACAGTGCAGCATGGCAGGAAGCTAGTATGAGGACATTCCCATTGCATTTGCCAACCAAAACCATATGTTTTTCATTGACCAATGTATTCTATCCCTACATTGTTCTTCAAATAACTCACATTTATCACTATATCTCTCCCTCTCCATTATGGTTAGCTTGACTACTGGCTTTTCTAACACTGTCAACCAACAAAATGCCCAAAGTGATATTTGAGATGAGAGTGAAGATACTGTGAACTGAACTGTAGCCGTGTGTTGTAGTTGTATTTTGTTGACGAAAAAAAAAGGGGGGCAGTATACCTGGCATCTAAAATGTGAAATGTTTTTCTAGCCGCACAGACCACCAGTGCCGGGGTCAGCCCCAGTGTGGCAGATGATGCAACAGCTACTGAAGAGGGAGTCTCTGTGGTGGCAGGGACGGCAGTGGTAAGTCACATGCTTGGTTATTGACAATCACTAGTATACCCAACGTATCTGTTTAGCGTGTAAGCAAGACAGAACCCACCCATCATCACCCATGGCCTCCCTGTTCATGGCACTTCGCGAGTCACGACCCATGGGCCATGACCCCACCCAACTGCAGCATGCTTCAATCCGACACTGCAGTGTTGGCTGTGCAATGTGAATCTGCTTCTGGTAATGTTGCATTTAAAAAGCTTTCAATGGATTGCAAAAGGAAATGAACACAAGGTGTCTTTCCCTTCTCTCCCGGTGCTCACTCAGTCAATTCCTAGTATCACATACCCTTATTTGTTCCTAGATCTGTCCCATCCTACCAAAAACATTGAAAATAAATGTTTTTGGCATGTGCCACATGTTATGGGACAAGTGGTCCCTATGGCTTCTGTAATGGATTTACGGAACGCATCATCAGTGAACCACCCCGCACTATTCTATAGCAAAATCTCTACCATACCTACCCGCCTTTTCCCTGTACCTTACCTTGATGGCAGAAGATTAAGGGCCTGAGTTAGCGGTGGTCAATGGAGGTCACTCCATCACAAACATGATGGATATTCCATCCACTGTACTACGATCTTATTATAGCCTATGGAGATCGTAATATGGTGGATGGGATATCCATCACATTTGTGAAGGAGTAACCCTTCTGCCAAACTCGAAATCAGGCCCTAAGTCAAGTTTCCTTCTCTTACTGTCAAGTGAATGTATTTGATTTAAATAATTTGTGTTTGAGAATGAGGCCAGGAAGTAAAGTTAAAGTCAGTGTCTTTGATTTCGTGTTTTGGTAATGGGATACTCTGTGATGAATGTGCCAGATAAAATCTGCACATCCTGTTCCTTTCCCTCTACTGCAGTGCATCATTTTTCCCACCCTCTACTCATGGCAGAGAGGATATATATTATCCGCTTGTTATACATGATGTGTGTGACATATTAATCACATGCCTCTTTGGTGTCCGGGTAGAATTCAAAGGCATTTGAAAAAGAGCAGGGCTATTGGAATCAAAGATAATTTTTTGTCAATTGCAGCTGCTCCAGCTGCAGACTACAGAGAGTAGCAAATTTGTACCTGATGTGCTAGCTAGCACATTTTCAGTCATTTAGTACAATAAGAATTGAATGCTTGTTCTCCATAGTGGATGATGCCTTACTCATTTTTGTTTTTCCCACACAAAAAGTGTTGGTGTGGTTTAATTATTTAGGAAATCCTTTACAGGAAAATAAAATCACTCCGTTTTTTTTTAATCTTTATGCCGCCTCATTTCAGCCAGTCAGTGCTTTTATGTAAGGTATGTTTTGGTAAAACCATAATGTTAGAAATTGGGTCTTTGGTTGGCAGTCACGTTACCCCCGTCCAAGCAAGGACCCTCATTCTAGTCAGGGTAAGTCACACGCAATCCAAATTATCCTGGGCACACCCTGTGGTAGCTTGGCATTGAGCAGTCAGGCTTAACTTAGAAGGCAATGTGTAAAGTATTTGTGCAATAAATCATGCAATAACACACTATAGCACCACAAAAATACACCACACAGTGTTTAGAAAAATATATAATATTTATCTGGTAAGATGCAGGTCAAAACGATTAAAATGCAATAAGTATATGTTGAGATATCACTGTAAAAGTGATATAAAGTGTCTTCAGTCTTTAAAAAGCAATAAATGTCTCTTTCAAGCACAAAGTACCTGGTTCGCGTTCAAAATCTATGCAAAGAAATGCAGAGAAGATGAGTGGAAAACAAGGGCGTGTGCGTCTATTTCTCAGGCCGCACACGGCGATGCGTCATTTAATTTTCACGGAGGGACGGCTGTGCGTCGATTTCCGGCCCTTGGTCATGGATCCTTTTCAGATTATGGGGTTTTCAGATGCCCCGGGGACGATGCGTGAATTTCCAGCACTGACAGGATGAAGTCACAGGGGCTGCGTCGATCTGGTGGGCATTGCGTGTAAATTTCTAATGCGCGGCAGGCGCTGCGTCAATTCCTCTCTGGAAGTCGGGCTGCATCGTTCCAAATCGGCTGTGCCTCGATCCAGTGGGCTGTGCATCGAATTTCCGGTCGCTACGCTGGTGCTGCGTCGATCTCCTCATTGCGAAGTTGGGCTGCATTGTTCCGGTTCGGCGTGCGGTTAATTCTTTACCAGGGTGCAGGCTGTGCATCGTTTCTGGCAGGCTGTGCATCGATTTTCACTGCACAAGGAGTCCTTCTTGTAGAGATGAAGTCTTTTTGGTTGTGAGACTTCAGGGAACAGTAGGCAAGTTCTATCCAAGCCCTTGGAGAGCACTTCTTCACCACAGCCAGAGAGCGGCAAGGCAGCAGGGCAACAGCAAGGCAGCAGTCCTTCACAGAAAGCAGACAGGTGAGTCCTTTGGGCAGCCAGGCAGTTCTTCCTGGCAGGATGCAGGTTCCGGTTCTCTTCTCCAGGAAGTGTCTTGTCAGGTAGACTACCTACCTCAGAGGTGTCTGAGTTGGTAGGGGCAGAGGCCCTGTTTAAATACCCAAATGTGCCTTTGAAGTGGGGAAGACTTCAAAGAGTGGCTTAGAAGTGGACCAGGTCCCCTTTCAGTTCAATCCTGTCTGCCAGGTTTGTGGCAGACAGGATTTGTGGTTTGTGTGAGGCCAGGCTACAGTCCTTTGACATGTAAGTGTCAGTCCCTCCACCCTCTCAGCCCAGGAAGACCCATTCAAAATGCAGATGTATGCAAGTGAGGCTGAGTATTCTGTGTTTGGGGTGTGTCTGAGTGAATGCACAAGGGAGCTATCGACTAAACCCAGCCAGACGTGGATTGTAAGGCACAGAAGGATTTAAGTGCAGAGAAATGCTCACTTTCTAAAAGTGGCATTTCTAAAATAGTAATATTAAATCCAACTTCACCAGTCAGCAGGATTTTGTATCACCATTCTGGCCATATTAAGTATGACCTTCCTACTCCTTTCAGATCAGCAGCTACCACTCAAACAATATATGAGGGTAGCCCCAATGTTAGCTTATGAAGGGAGCAGGCCTCACAGCAGTGTAAAAACAAATGTAGGAGTTTTACACTACCAGGACATGTAAACTACACAAGTACATGTCCTGCCTTTTGCCTACACAGCACCTGCCCTATGGGTTATCTAGGGCATACCTTAGGGGTGACTTATATGTAGAAAAAGGGGAGTTTTAGTCATGGCAAGTACTTTAAAATGCCAAGTCAAAGTTGGCAGTGAAACAGCACACACAGGCCTTGCAATGGCAAGCCTGAGACCAGGTTAAGGAGCTACTTAAGTGGGTGGCACAACCAGTGCTGCAGGCCCACTAGTAGCATTTAATCTACAGGCCCTGGGCACATATAGTGCACTTTACTAGGGACTTATAAGTAAATTAAATAATCCAATTGGGTATGATCCAATGTTACCATGTTTAAAGGGAGAGAGCATATGCACTTTAGCACTGGTTAGCAGTGGTAAAGTGTGTAGAGTCTTATAACCAGCAAAAACAGTATCTAAAAAGTGGAGGGAGGCAGGCCGAAAGTTAGGGGTGACCACCCTAAGTCTGTCAGGTCTAACACATATCCCCTCCCTGGGACTTCATAATCACATCAAAAATTCCAATGGCCTTAGGGGACCAGCAATGTACTTTTACTGTATAATTTGTAAAAAAAAGTGTTTACACTGTTGCACAGAGCAATATTTACAATTTGTCTTTTTATTTTGTTTCCTTTCTTGATATAGCTACTCCTGCTGGTTCACCATAGCAGCCCAGCTTCAGCGGCAGATGCTGGAGGACACCAAGGCCTATTGCCAGTGACTGGTGGACGAGGAGAGCTAGGCACATGCCTCTGTTCCTCGGCTCAGTTCCACCAGCCAACCACCTGCGCCTCCAGGCCATGCCAGCGCTGTGGGCAGCTTGGAGCTTACTGGACCTTGTACCATCCCCCTTTCAAACCTGCTACTCCATTGCCGGGTGCTGCCCGAGCTGGCGCACTTGGGCTGTAGGATGGCACATCTCAAGACCCGGATTTAATACCTGGGGACCCTCTTAGAGAATGCCCTCCATGTGATCTTTTCTAATTGTTTGTTTTGGTGGGAGGGAGTTATTGAGGGTGGAAAGGGTGGCAATTTAGGAAGGGCAGTTTTTCTTCTTTATGAACTTGAATATTTATATTTATTTTGGACATTGCTTGGGGATGGGGACAAATGTGGGAGAGGAGTGGAACTGTTATGGGTGGAGAGGGTGGGTTTATATGTTATCATTTGAATGTTAATAAAGGGCAAATCTTTATAAACCTCTTTATATCTGAAGTTTTTTGTGTTTTATTTTAACTTTGCATTGATGCATTTTCTCGCAGCCTGTCTTTTTAATCTACTTCTCTAAGTGTATGCCAGTTAGGAGGGTATGCTGCCATTCCCTATATTGTCTACAGAAACCCAGATAAACAATTACTTATCTCATCTGCAAAAGAAGTTAGTTACGTACCAAGTAAAGTAGTTCACTTCAACCCACAGTTCTCTTACCTGAATAGATGAAGTGATGGCTGGTGGCTGCTACCTCTGTCAATCTTGCAACACCTTAATGGAGGGTTTACCAAGGTGCCTTCTTTATGGCAGTGGTATTGCACGAACAGGGAAGGTATCACAGTGTGGTCCCACTGCCACCTAGGTATTCTCCAACTGTAGGATTAATCAAAAGGATCAGTGGTAACTAAATCGAAAAAAAACCAAGAGTTAGTAGGTTATACATATACATTTATATTGTAGCTTTAGAAGGACTGAGGGCAGACTACTACCACCATGACACATAAAAGAATACCACATAATTTAACAAAAAAACTAGCAATAGTAAAATATTGTGAGCCTAGGTGAGCATGGAATTTGATGGAACTTGAAACCCAAAGTTCTAAAATGCTCAAGTCAGGTAAAATATACTCAGTCTGTACTCTGTAGTCGACAAGGTTGAGTGTTTTATTTACGCATAGTAAAGACCTGAATGATGATGTTGACTTTGAGGAATGATGTTCTTCTTATGTGTGATTGGATAAGTGCGGCTGCTGTGGGCTATTGCTCAGGTAATAGAAGATCCTGGATTGAGTTGGTGTCACATTTAACCAGTCAGCTCCACCAAGTGTATTATCTATTTGATGTTAATTAAAATACACAACCAAAAAATCACATGCCAGGGGAAGAGAGTTAGGGGTTTGATGAATGGAAGGGAAATGGATTTTGAGGAAAAACAAACACAACACAAGAACAATATTCATCAGGGCGATGAGCAGCACATTATCATCATCAATCTATTGTAGAAGGAAAGAAAGGAATGAGTATGACACATTTCAGTTAAATGCATTGCATAAAGTCCTTTTAGACCAGAGACCCAAGTTATTAGTTATCTAGATATCTAAATGTTCTGTCTTTTAGGTTTGAGAAAAAATGAACTTATGAAGGAGTGAATTGAACCCACCCAGTTCTAAATAAAATTGTTAAAATGAAAATGATACTCTATTGCAAAATTAGGTGATGCATCTGCATTCTCCTTGGGAATGTCCATCAGTCTTGGGTGCCTGTCTGAACCGGTTCGTTAGATAAGCAGGAGTGTGGAGCTTGGTTTTCGCCATTTGTTCGTGCAGGAGAAAAGAAGCCCTGTGGATTGTAAAACAGAAACTGTATTGTAGAGTTAAGGAGAAGGGCAGAAAGAAGGTAAGCTTTATAAGAAGTGTTCCAAGAAGACTCGGAGTCAGAGCAAAACACATAAGAATGTTTGCCATCAGTGCAATACACACACTCAGCAGCATTTTCAAATCAACGCACCTTCCTCCATTCCACATGGCTGGGTACTAGGCCTCAGAGTCTTGGTTTTCCTTTGAAGTCGATAACTTCCTTCTTCTAGCTGCTGATGAGTCCCTCCATCCTCCTCCTGACTCAGAATAACTCTGTCCCAAGCCAGGCCGCCCAAATGAGATAGACCTGTGGTGCACTGCCATTGAAGAACAAATAGAAAAACAGAATTGTAGTATTTTGTATAGATTTGTGTTTCTTAACTAAAGGGACTGGGCTATCTGGTCTCTGAAGAACCAAAAAAAAGAAATGGACCACACAAGTAAATTTTCACTAAGTAAGTTTGTAAGGCCAATCCCCATCAGGACAAAATGATCACTTATCAGGCACCAAACATTGCAATTCATCAAAATCAAGTTTACTATTAATTAAACATCATCCCTCACTGTCTGCCACCACATAAATCATCAATAATCACTCACAACCACTCACTTGTTGCAATAGTTGTAGGTACTGCTTTAAAGTAGGTTAGGTACGCAATTGTATCTTTGATGCCGACAATACACTGGAATTTGGTATTACCACTTTTGTAAATCAGTTATCTTCTGGGGAAGTCTTGCTAAGTGATGCAAACAAAGGATAGGCATGTGAGGGAGGCAGGCATTGCCTCCAGTGTCATGAAGCAATTGTGGAGGCTTTTTCACTGCACACTGGTCCAACTCCAGTCTGGCCATATATGTGACTTAAAATGGTGATGCACCATAAATCTGACACAAACATAATGTTCCCCTAGCTCCTTTCTTTTTGCTAAGAAATAATTAACCTATATGGTTGCAGTGGCATACTCAGTCTGGGAAGTAGAGTGTGTCCTCATAATCAGGTGGTTCACCCAGAAATTGGTCAGCTAGCACTTGATTCTGACCAATCCTCCTCCTGTGCTGTTTCAGGGACGGTGTAATTGTGTGGTATGAAATGTTGGTTCATTTTGATCATGGTCAATCTCACCACATTTTGGGGTGAGAGACTGGTCCGTCTCATGGTAACAACTGTACCAGCTGCACTGAACATATGCTCAGAAGACACACTGGCTACAGGACAGCCTGCTGAACTCTGACCATTGGCGGATCTTCCATACCAATACATCAATGGATTTTGATCCATATAGACATCTTTTTGGTCATCCAGATACTCCTAGGACATCCTCTGAATGGTCTTTGGTGCTGCCATCAACCTCTTTTGCGTTCATCTCTGTACTGAATTTAAGACCTCCCACTTGAAACCAAGCCAATGCACAGGTTGGGGCTGATTCTTCTGTTGCTGCCGGTGTTCTTGTTGGTGCTGGCTGTTGTGACACAAGACTGCCCTCTCTGGAAGTCGAAGGTAACACCCCAGACTTGCATAGTGGGACCCTAAATTCCAGCCATTCTTCTTCCAAGTCTCCAGCTTGCTCAACAATCTATCTCTTGTATTTTGAACATCCCCTTCAGAAAAAGGAATGAAAATTGGCAGTTTATTTTGTACCATGGATCAAGTAGTGTGGCACAGATGTACTATTTGGATGAGATTATGTAATTTTGCAGCCTTGCATTACAAGCCAAGTGAAAGATCAATTTCTCAGTCAAGGCATGGGCTTCTGGGATTTTGTTCACACTTGCAAGTGCAAACCTTTTAGACACCTTCTTTAGCTGGTCATGTAGCAGATGCAACAATGGGATAGCTTAGCCCATTGCACCGTCCTCTTTGCTAACTTCCTGTGTGAAAACCTCAAAAGGGAGTAGCATATGTATGAGGCGTTTGACTAGGCTCCATTTGTCCATATCCATGGTCACAGCTTCCCCAATTTTATCCCCTCCTCTTTTAATGACATAGTCGTTGATCTATCTGAACTGCTCAAACAGACGTTACAACATATAATAGGTTGACATGTGGGCACCTCCTATCTCAGGGCTTTAACTGGTACTCTATTAGCATGCTGAATAATCTGTAACTCCTTTAATAGAATGGCTGAAATGAGTGCAGATTCTTCTGCAGGTGGTCAGTATGTTGCAGACTATGGGGGTTATTCTAACTTTGGAGGAGGTGTTAATCCGTCCCAAAAGTGACGGAAAAGTGACGGATTTACCACCAGCCGTATTACGAGTCCATTATATCCTATAGAACTCGTAATACGGCTGGTGGTATATCCGTCACTTTACCGTCACTTTTGGGACGGATTAACACTCCTCCAAAGTTAGAATAACCCCCTATGTCTTCTTTTTTTTAGAAAGTCTTGCATAACCAGGTTGATGCAATGCTCCAAACACAGGACCCTGAAGTAGCTACCGCCTGCCATGGCCTTGATTCAGTTACTGCCATTGTCCATGGCACAAATTCAATTCTGAGACCTCTGGGTTGCAGCCATTCAGACACCTAGCTGTTAAATTTATACAAGATGTTTGCAGTTGTAAGCAGTTTCTCCATAGTAAACATGGCTACTGTTGCATGCTACTGGACGCTCTTAAAATGTTCCTCAAGGCCAAGAGATGTCGATAGCTTTTGCTTTACCCCCGAAGAAGAGATCCAGTGTGCAGTGCTAGACGTGTAATCAGTCAGCTGACAACTGGTCCACATGTCTGTAATCAGGTGGATAGTGTGAACAACACTTTGCCCCAAACCTTGTCCAACCAATTTCAGCACAATGTGATGCAGCACTGGAACAGCAACTCTGGCAGAATAGGGCTGAATTGAAATCTTCTATTTCGGGCAGATGGCTGCTACAAATTATAAGAAGCCCACTCCTTCCTGCAGGAAAACACCCTCTTTCTTGGCAGGGTTACCCCCCTTTTTGTGCCTGATGTCAGTGTGTTTGACTGTGTTTACTGGGATCCTACTAAACAGGACCCCAGTGATTATGCTTTCTCTCCCAAAAGTCTGTATTTCACCCACAATTGGCACACTGGTGCCCCATTATAAGCCCCTAGTATATTGTACTTAGGTACCCAGGGCATTGGGGTTCCAGGAGATCCCCATGGGCTGCATCATATATTTTGCCACCCAATGGAGCCCAAGCAAAGGGTTCTGCAGGACTGCCATTGCAGCCTGTGTGAAAAGGTGCAAACACCCTTTCACTGCCACTTTTTACTACATCAGGTTACTTATAAGTCACCCCTATGGCAGGCCTTCCAGCCCAGAAGGCAGAGTGCCAAGTACCTGTGTGTGTGGGCACCCCTGCACTAGCAGAGGTGCCCCCAAAACTTCAGGCCCATTTTCCCAGACTTTGTAAGTGCAGGGATGCCATTTTACATGTGTATTGGACATAGGTTACTATCTATGTCCAGCTAAATAATGGAAAACTCTGAACATAGGCATGTTTGGTATCAAACATGTTTGAATCATACTCCAAGGCTGTTGTAGGCATTGGCTGTATGATTCCATGCACTCTGGGAGCTCATTAGAGGACCCCCAGTATATCAATTATTGCAGTCTTATGATCATTTCTAGGCACCCCAAACTGCTGCCATCTCCCAGACAGGTTTCTGCCCTCCTGTTACTTGGGCAGCTCAAGCCTAGGAAGGCAGGACAAAAGGATTTCCTTTGGGAGAGGGGTGTTACACACTCTCCCTTTGGAAATAGGTGTTACAGGTTTGGGGGATGGGGAGCATCCCCACACCACTGGAAATGCTTTGAATGGCACATTTGGTGCCTTCCTTGCATAAACCCGTCTCCTCCAGAGGCCCCCTGGGTCTTGCCATGTTGGATTCAAGGTTGGCAGGGAACTCTGCGGGCATCGGAGTAGCCACTGCCAGCAGGTGACGTCAAAGCCCCCTCCTGATAGCTGGTCACTCAACTATGTGACCAATCACTATTTCAGGGCTATTTAGAGTTTCTTCTTTGGGTGGTTCCTCAGAATCTGATTGCAGGACTCCAGCAGGAATCCTATGCATCCTCCACTTCGACTTCTGACCGAAGAAACTGTATCTGAACTCTTCAGGAACCTACGAGCTGCAACAAAGAAGTGAGATGACTCCTGCAACATTGTATCTCCGGCTCCTGCCAGCAACTGCAACATATTCCCAGTCGTGCAACCTCTGAGGACAGCCCGTCTTTAGCCTGCATCAGAACAGAGAAGGAATCTCCCTTTGGGTGAAGGAGTCACTCCCCTGATTCTGTAGGCTCCAACTGGGATGACAACCGGTTGCTTGGATCTTCTCTCCTGCAGAGTCGCGTGTGTCCTGCATCATGCATGGTGGACTGAAGTGGCCCCAATGGTCCTCTTTTCCAACTGTCCAACTTGGGTGAAGGTAAGCCCTTGTCTGCCCACACAGGACAGTACCCCCGTGCTCCACGGCCTATGCATCTGTCAAGACTTGTTGGTGTACTTTCTCCATGATTTTCAGGCATCCTGAAGCTGCAGCCCCCAGCACTCCTTCCTGCGATGCACAGCTCCCTGAGTGGTTCTCTAGTGACGTGGGAGCCTTTCTGGTAGTGCCGTATGGGCCTTTTCTGTGACTCTCTTTTCCCCGTCCTGTGGGACTCCTGTGGATGCTGCCTGGGCTTCTGAGGGCTCTCTGTGTTTCTGAGGGCCCCCTGTGACTCCTCCTCCTGGTTAGAGTCTACCTGGTTCTTCCTGGTCCCCTGCAGCTCTATTTTCAGCTACTGTGAGTTTTGCGTGTGTCAAGGCTTGTTGGCGGAACTCGAAGACGCACACCGACTGCAATCCTCCTTTTGGCGTGGGACATCACCTGCACCCTCCAAGAACCCTACGTTGTCTTCTTCGGTGCAGTGCGGACCATTCTTCATCAGTGGTTCACTTCTTTCACCTTCATCCTGGCGTGTAGGGACTCCTGCCCTTCCTGGACTCTGCTGTGCTTCTTGGACTTGATTCCCTTCTTCTGCAGGGATTCTTGTCCTGGAATCCACTGTTGGTGTCTTGCAGTCTCTTCTGGGTTTTGCATATTCTTCTTCTCGTTTCTGTGTGTGTTCTGGGAAAGTTACTGTGATTTACTCCTGCTTTCCTGATCGCTAGGGTGGACTGTGGTACTTATCTTTGGGCTTTCTCAACACACTACACCTAGGTGGGGGACCGACTTTTGCATTCCACTTTCTTAGTATATGGTTTGTGCTCCCCCAGGCCTATTTCTAACTATTGTGATTTTCAGCAATTGCACTGTTTTCGAACTGTTTTTATTCGTATTCCTGCATACTAGTGTATATAATTTGCATATTACTTACCTCCTAAGGGATTATAGTCTCTATTTGTGGTATTTGTGTCACCAAAATAAGGTACCTTTGTTTTTGTAACACAAAGGGGCATATTTATACTCTGTTTGCGCTGAAATAGCGTCACAGTTTTTGACGCTATTTCAGCGCAAACTTAACTCCTTATTTAAATTTGGGCACTAGACCCGTCTAGATTAAAAATATTGGAGTTAAAGTAATTTTTTGCCTGTGGAAAACTACCTTGCATCAATAAGATGCAAGGTAGGCGTTTCCGGGCCAAAAATTACTCTAAGGCACAGGCGCCTTATTTATCCTCCCATGAAAAACTGGTGCACAGGAGGGAGGCGGGCCTAAATAATGGCGCTAAGTTGCTTAGCGCCATTATTTAACTCCTGGGTCAGAGCAGGCTGTAGGGGACCTGTGGGCCTTTTTCCATGGTCAGAGACCATGGAACGAGCCCACAGGTGCCCTTCCCTGGCCCCAGGGACACCCCCACCAACCCCCACCCATACCAGGAAGAAACCTAAGGATGGGGGCGACCCCATCCCAGGTAAGTAGAGGTGAGTATATTAAAATAAAATTTAAGTGCCATGGGAGGGTCTAACTTGGGCCCCTCTAAATGGCACCGGCCCAATGGCTATACCCAGGAGACATAAGTCCCCTGGGCATGTCCATTGGGCTGGGTGGCATGACTCCTGTCTAGACTTAGATATGAGTCATGTTCCTGGGGGTTGTGTGCCAAAATATGACGCTAATCAGGTTAGAGTCATTTTCTTGACCCTAACCTGACTAGCGCCATTCTTTGACGCACAACCTCCAGTTTTCCGTACGCCTCCCCCACCCGATTACCGTCAAATATTTTGACGCTAACCGGGCCATACACTTGTGTGGCAAAAGGAGCATATTTTAATGTTCTCTTCCTGTTTGCTAAGCATAAAAATGCCCCAAACTGGGGAAGAGTATTTTTTTACTGGGCCACTGCCAATGCTTGAACAAGAATTTGAGGTAGGTGGTTGTGTAGTCCATTGCCTCTCTGAAGTGCATACTTCTACTGAGATAGGGGTTGGTGTAGGTCTTGTTGGAGCCTTGCAAAAATGGGAGCTGGAGGTGCTACCTGTGCCACATCCCTCAGAGCAGGTTTAATAGGGGGAGTAATGTCAGACTCCTCTGTGCTATGCTCCACAATAACTGGCTCATCCTTGTCATCCTCATTATCGCCTTCCATAATTCTATGGCTTTTAAGAACTTTTGTTTTCCCTTGCCTCTCTTGGAATCTCCCAGACTCTGCTGGGGTCCACTCCAAGTCCCAATCATCACCAGCTGTGGTGCTTGGAAACTATGGTGGAGTAGTACTCTTCCTTTTTCTTGCTGGTGATCTGGGAGCCAATGATTCTAAAAGAGGAGGTTCTTGCTCAGCAGGAAACTTGACCTCCTGTTCTGCTCCAACTTCAGGAAGATCTGCTATTGCTAGCAGGGGCTTCTGTCCACTTTGCTCAGTTTCCTGAAATGATTGGGTACTACTTTGCAAAAGGGAAAATGAAATTCAGCGTCTCTGCTCATCGGCATTGCCATGATTGCAGTGGCTGCTTTACTTACAGACATGGTCTTGGTCTTAGGTTTGGGTGGGGTGGTGCTGTTGATGCAGGAGTGCTGCTCCCCGGTTCCTCCACAGAGGCAGGTGCTGCAGGCGCACGTCTATTGAAAAAGGTTGTTGACATGCCACTGGTGGAAAGCTGCTTCTATGCACTGACCACTTTCTTGGGAGCAACTTTCTTTGGGGCCTTCTTAAAGCTTTCAGTTGGCAGTGGCACTATGCCTCACAAGTGTAAAAGATTGGATGACTGACGTCACTGTACTGTCCTTCTGTTTGGCAGTACTGCAGGTGATATCCCTTCCTCTCTTGTGCCCATAAAAACAAAAAAAAAGCAAGAAAAACATTTAGTGAAATGTGGCAATGTTTCAGTTTTAATCAGTACACAGAAAGGCAATATTGGTGTGGTTGGTTACTTGGGTAATAATAAATCAATCACTTAAAAGTCCAACCACACCACTATGCCATAAAAGTTAATTTCCAATCAAGATACACAACATACAGATATTGTTCTTTGCGTTATGTCCATCTGTTCTAAAGGAGGCACCTGTGCAGTCAGGGAGGTGAAATGGAATAATCATTAAAAAATGAATAATGTTGATGTGTCTGAAGTGCCTCACGGGCAGGCTGTCCAGTAGCAAAAATAATTATACGTCAAAAACTGAATGTTGTTGTTTGGCTGTGTGCCTATGATGGATGGATGGACCAAGGCAAAATGCAAAAAAAAAAAAAAGTTTACAAAAATTAAATTTTTTACATTTAAAATAAAAATTCAAAAATAAAATAAACAATTAACAAAAATTAAAATAAAAAATACATTAAACAATTCAAATAAAAAAAGCGATAAATAATTTCCAATGTTTGTATGGGAGTATGAGAAGAAACCTATTTGTGAGGCAAGGAGGTGCAAAGTAAAAAGTGCAAAAAAATGCATACAATATAAGCACTATTCTTCAAAATCATATTCATAATATACATATACTACAAAGATCCTCATATTATTAAACTGATCTCACATCCATCCATCCATGCATGCCCATGGCAAAGGCACACTGGCTGGATGCACACAATGGCTGACAGCCACATGGTCAAGCAACAACAGCTAACAAGGAGGCATGGGAAACAAATAACAAGGAGGCGTGGGGAACACAGAACACTTGCAAGCATATGGCAAAACAGGAACCGGGAACAAAGAACACATGCAAGCCTATGTCAAAGGTACACTGGCTGGATTAATAAAATGGCAGCCAGCCACATGGTCATACAACAATAGTGACAATAGTGAGCAAGGAGGCATGGGGAACAAAGAACACATGCAAGCCTATACCAAAAACACACTGGTTAGATACACAAAAAGTCTGCCAGCCGCATGGTCAAAAAACAACAGTGAGCAAGAAGGCATGGGGAACAAAGAACACATTCAGGCCTATGGACACAGACTACACAAAATGGCCACTGGCCACATGGCATTGAGGACAAAGATAAATGGTGGCTGATGACACACGCTGGCCAGAAAAAGTAGGCAGTGTGGTAACACTGAAGAAAATCCTACCAATAATTGAGCAATGCAAAACATGAAAACTAACAGAGCTATAAGTATCTGACAACACACAACCTCCTATGAGATCCAATTTTACCACACATTACCCACAGATGTTCTTGAATACATTTACAGTTGGTATTGGCCATCAACTGGTTCCTCATCATCTGACGTGGCTCCAAAATTGCACAAACTGGAAAGACTTCTCAGTGCCGTTAAGAATTCCTCAAAATTCTCATTCTCCTTTTGGCTCTTAGTGTAGAAATGATACCTTTCAATAGTCTTGCTGACTGTAGGTTTGAATTGTGTCTCTAATCTTAACATCTTAACATTACTTCCTCAAACTCATCCAAATCACCCTCCCCTTAAGTAGTTTCAATTTTCAGTAGTGACCCGAACAATTTCTGCCCTTCAAACCCCAGGAGATATAAAAGGATATTATTTTTCTTTCTACTTCCATGTGATTTGCATCTATTGCACTTAAATAGATGAGAAACTCTTCCTTCCCTTGTTCCTTTTGAGAGGTGGTTTACCTCTGTTGTAATAATGTGTTGGCCTCATCAAACTCGTTGACAACATAGTAAATGGGAGGAAGAGGAAAAAATAAGATGTGCTACACAATTTCTGATGGAATGGAAGATATATGGGCAATAATAGTCACTGAATGTATTCCAAATAGGTTTATTCAACTGTCTTGGTGAATGCACCTCAATGATACGCATGGAACAGCTTTATATACAATATGTGGCAACAAATACGTTGTATTGTTAAAAACACATGGATGGTCAAGAAGGTTTGAAAAATATGTTATAGAGCACAAACTGTGGAGATAAATGGTCAATCAACACAGTATGCATGTTTTTGTTCAATTGCTATTCTCCACATAAAGTGTTCCAAGCTAAAATGGCCTTCTGAATGAAATGGAGACTTGTGCTGTTTCACTTGAAACATTGCCAATGCAGTTAAGTGAAAATCTGATGCCACGCAAATGGATGGCAACAGGGTGTTGCTCAAACATTGGGCATTACTAACACTCCTCATGTCACTGCTTGTGAGATCTGGGTTGTTGGTTGGAAGGGGGTGTGAGCCCCCTTTAAGCAACAGCCAAAATCCTTATCATGGTGAACCACTAAAGTCACTAAATTAACCTGTGCTTATCCCTCCGGTGGGTTGGCACAAAAGCAGTCATGCTTAACTTAAAGGCAATAGGTAAAGTATTTATGCAGCACACAAACAGTAATAAAGTGAAAACACAACACAAACAATCCCCAACCTATTTTTTTTAAAATAGAGTAAAATTTAATACATTGACACAAAAAACAACAAAATTCCAATTAGTAGAACCTGAGATATGCAAATGTAAAGATGTAGGTAAAAATAGTGATTAAAAGCACAAAGCACCACCTGTGGTCATCTGGCCGTGCCGGGCCGGGGCAAAGTCACAAGTTCAGTCTGACTGCGATGGAACCCGACATGGATACAAAGCTAATCCCACTGTGAAATTTACCCTAAATTGCACAGCGGTGGCCTTGAAAAGCGAGACAAGGTCCAATTCGAAGATATGTTGCGAAACAGTGGTTCTGATGAGCTGCGAGGGCTGTAGTGTGGGCTTGCATCAAGGTTGTGTCATGCTGGGTTGGTTCCAATGAGAAGCTGTGAAGTCTACATTGGGATGCATCTCACAGTAGTGGTTCCAATGAGCTGTGCAGGCTGTGTCCAAGCAGTGTCATGCTGTGTCAGTTCTGAAGAAATCCACAGCTGGACTGGCAAAGCTCCTTTACCCCCACTTCTAAGAGTTCAAGAGTGGAGGGGCATCACTTGAGTTGGGTAAGACTCACAGCAGGCAGAGCCCAGGTGCAGGGTTCAAGATTGTTGGAGCCTTTTTTGTCCCAGAACCTCTGATCTAGAGGCCAGCCAATTAGCCTTAGAGTCACTCTGATGATCCTGGGTCCAAGATGCAGGTCTAGTCCTTCTCATTAGAGCAGCAGCATAGCAGGGCAGTCCTTGCAGCAGCACTGCAGTCCTTCTTCTGTGTCTTCGACAGGCCCAGAAGTGTACTGAAGAATTGGATCTGAGAATTCACTATTTATACCTGGTGCCCACTTTGAAGTGGGAGAAGCCGCTATGGTCTTCCCCCCCTCTAGAGGTGTCTGGAATTTCCTGTCTCTGTGCCCTGACCACAGCTTGTCTGTGGGGACAAAAGACTAGTGTGAAACCCTTTGTGGGTGTGCTGAGACTGTCCTTGTGGTATGCAAATGTGGTAGGTGATATCTCTGCCCCCTATCAAGTCAAAGATGACCCATCCTGCCAACACCTATTCCTCCTTGTCTGGGAGTAACCCACAAAAACCAAATGCCAGCTACACCAAGTCATGTGAATAAGGATACGGACACCAAATGGTTTGGACAAGAAAATACCAAGGCCCATATTTATACTTTTTTAGCACCACATTTGTGTCATTTTTTGGCGCAAAAGCGGTGCAAACTTACAAAATACAATAAAAAAGTATAAAAATGGCCCAAGTTTCTAAAAGTGCCATTTTCAGAAATGAGACTGAAAATTCAACTTCACCATCAAAGAGGGTTTTAAATGGCAATTCTTTAGACACTAAACTTTAAATTCTCACCTGCTCCCAACTGAAAGTTATCACTTATTAAATATCATAAGGTAACCCAAAGTTATACCATGGGAGATGGAGGCCTCACAGTAATGAAAAATGAATTTACAATTGTTTCACTACTAGGACATGCAAAACTTAAAAGTACATATCCCACTTTTTAATTACAAAAACACTCTGCCCTAGAGGCTGTCTAGGACATACCATAGGGGTGACCTATGTATTCAAATGGGAGTTTTAGGCCTGACAAAGGGGCAATTTTGTCAAGCTGAGTTGGCAGTTTAAAACTGCTAGGAGGCTGCAGCGGCAAGCAGGAGGCATGTTTTAACGAGCTACTTAAGTAGGTCGCACAGTAAGTGCTTCTGGCGTTCTGGTACCATTTATTAGACATGCCTGGGTTTATGGTTTACCACTTTACTAGAAACCTATAAATACATTAAATATGCCAATTGAATGTAAGGCAATCTTACCATGTTTTAGGGAGTGAGCATGAGCACTTTAGCACTGGTTAGCAGTTGTAAAGTGCAGAGACCTAAGGCCAAAAAAAAACGAATTAGGCAAAAATTAGAAGGGTTGAAAGCAAAAGGTTTGGGTGGACCCTTGGAAGTGGGCCTAAGGTGCTTCCCTGTGGAATCAAAGCATTCTCTCTGCTCAGCATCATGTCTCTGAGCAGAACCGGTGCATCAACTTGGCTGAGCAGTACATTCTCAAGAAGAACCGATACATTGCTACTACTGTGTGGATTGGACCCATCACAGAAGGCTTGCATCGCCACCATATCCCGCGTTTTGGGTTCGACGCATTGCATTCAGATCCCCCACAGCGAAATACATCCCGACACTGGCCTTTGCATTGTAAGCTCAGTTGACACAGTTCTAGATGTTGATGCAACTGGACTTCACACCGCAGCCTTGCCGCATCTCAGAACTAACGCATTGCATTGACTGCGCAAAGCATCTTCGACTTGGATCGAAGCAGTGTTCCGCAATTAGGATTAAGTTACTTTGCTTAGCGGGCCTAACTGGGTCCCTGTAGCTGGTCTGTGCTCTGTTGCGGTTGGCCTCAACTTTTGACTTTGTCCCAGTCTGGTGCGACCAGATATTCTTGGTTGGTGCTTTTTGCTTTTAAGACCTGTGCTACAGTTTATTTTCTAAAAATGAAAAACTCAAGTTCTACTGGTTGGATTTTTGTCATTTTGGTCTTGTTTTATTTTTTAAATTAAGTTAAATTATTCTAACCTGGTGTGGGATCCTTTTTGTGTGGTGTTTTTCCTGTTTTACTTTTTGAAGTGTTGCTAAAATACTTTACACATTGCCTTCAAGCTAAGCCTGACTTCTATGTGCTAAAATACCGTAGGGTGAGCAGAGGTTCATTTGAGGTTTGCTTGTGCCTTACACTCACAAGGATTGTGGTTGCTGCTTGATCAGGGCTCGCACCTCAGTCAATCAACAACCCAATTTCTCACAGCCTTCTCAGGAAGATCCCAAAATATAAAGTGGTCTTGCAAGCCTTTGAGGATCTACACTGGCTACCGGTCAGAAAAAGAGTTGCCTTTAAGGCGCTCTGTCTGGCTCACAAAGTACTTCATGACACCGATCCAAAGTGTCTGAGAGAAAAATTCCTTTTGGTAAACCCCCAGAAGAATACTTTGCTCTCCTTCCATCAAATCAATGGCAATACCCAACACCAATAAACCTTCCTGGGATGGCCAAAGCCTTTTTGTTGCCACTTCAAAATTGGGAAACAAATTGCCTTTGTATTGTACCTTGAAGCCCAACCCACTCTATTACAATTCAGGATATAGCTTGAAACCTTTTTTTTCTCACATTCTTCCTTTTAGTTGACATCCTCTTCATTCAAATCCCAGGCCTCTTCTTCCTATTGATTTGAAAAAGTAGATGCTAGCGCCAGGACACCTTTCAGCAATCAAGTGCAACATAAGACTATATCAATATCAATACGATTAATACACATGCTGTATATTGACATACACCTATATGCCTCAGAAGTGCCACCCTTATAAATATACTTGTAATGCTTACTGAGATGGTAAACATGAGTGTGCCATCCCATTGAAAATTTCTGTAAATCAAAAATATGAACCCTTGCTCCCACAAGTTTCTCTGCCCTTTTCTTAATTTAACTCTTAATTTGTACATATAACACTGGCATGTTAACCATTAAACTGCTCATGAATGAAGCAGAAGTGGAAGAACTTCAATTTCTGAACCATCTATAGGGCATAGCACAATAGTCTTTTGTCCTCTTGCTGTTCCTTCCTAAAGAAACACAAACGTGACAGAAGAACAAATGTAGAGCCCCCCCAATCTCATCCGGAAAGAAGTGGACATCATTAGAAAGGGGGGGTCTTCACAACTTGCTCAGCAAAATGTTGGGGATGGTTAACAGCTGCCCAATAATCCCACCTGGCTATCTGGCAGGAAATTGCCTGAATGTGCACCATGGTGCAGATTGCCACCAGAAGAGCAAAAGACATAAGGATGCATTGGAAGACTCATCTCGTTGGCCAGAACTAAGGCCCATGATGCCTAAAAATTGTCCACCTGTCATAACACAAAACATTGTTCCCAGCTCACCTCACTTCAGAGCAGTGTCCTCGAAAAGGCCTCACAGCACCGGCATAGTCAACTGGAGGCCCATGAAATACTGCATAGCAGTGATGACACGTCCTTCTATAACTAAGTAGAGCGTGTACACATCATGCCATGATTTGAATGATCTGTCTTGCCCACATGATCATGTATATATCATGAATATCTTTTAGATAGGCATGCTGCACTCATTCATCTTACCCGACTACTGTGGGGACACTTGCTTATGGAGGGAGTAAAAAAAAAGGTGTCACAGACACTTCTTGAGAAAATGAAGCCATTCTACCCAGTGCTGTGAGCCTTGTCCTTCCAGGCAATACTCGTTGATTCAATAGGACAAAAGTTGTCCAGGTAGATCAATTAAATCTCTGACCCAAGACAAGGGTACTTGTGTAATATCCACCTTTGCTTAGGTACGTTTGATGTCGATATTGCACCGTCAAGTTTATTTGTGAGATAGAAGGTAACCATTGTGTCTATATCATTCATTGCTCAGGAGGGTGCGCAAAAATGCACTCCTGACCCTTTCCTTATCTCTCAATCTCATTTTACATAGTGGGCAGTACAGTGATTTGTGAAAGTGAGGAGGCCCAGGGGTATAAGTGGAAATCCTCAGATTCAGGATAGGCATCCAACATGAAAAATGCTTTGAAGGAGGAGGAGGACTCATCCTTCTCTGAAGGAGAGTCAGCGCCCACCCAATAGTTCACAAGTCATCTACCAAATGTCTGGGAGGAGGGTGCACAAGACGGAGAGGTGCTGGTCCTGGAGACCACCTTGTGCCAAGAGGAATGTGATGAATCTCCAGGCCAAGAAGGTGTTTTTATTTACCAGACCCAACCCTCTGCAGTACCTGAACCAACCTCTGGCACCCCTTCTCCTTCCTCCACAGACAACACCTCCCCAATTACCTAGCAATGGCTGAAGGTGCATTTTGATTTTAACACCACTGGGGCCCTTTTTTAATTTTTTTAATTTATTTATAATTTTATGTCAGCAACATATAACATAAAGTAAAATGCCCCCTTGGTCCTTACAGAAATAGATCAGTCAGCTACTTTAATCTATCTTTGAATCTCCAAGTTCCCCACATCTCAGTAGCTCTTATGAATCGGGCAGGGGAAGACCAAAAAAAAAAAACATTGCCAAATGTCCATATAATAGTATGCCCCTGCTGGGAGGACCCAGCGGGTCGTCAAGTCCAAGGGCAGGACCAAACAGATGTGGCAAAAAAAGAAGGAAAAAAAAGGGGAGAGAGAAGGCCGGGAGGAGCAAGCACAGTTCCCAGCAACCATTCTGTACAACCTTATCCCATTGTAGAGTGAACAACACTCATCACCTCAACATACCCATCCGCAGCAGGTTCTTTAAACAGACGCTGATTCAAGATAGGATCGAAGCGGTGCCCAAATGTCTCGTGGCCTGGAGCCAACCAGAGTCAACTCCCAGTAATTTGTTAATTGTTCCTGGCAAAAAGCGGTATCTCGCAGCCAATCCGATATCTGGGGAGACCGGGCCCGACCCCAGCAGATTGCCACCCTGCGCTTAGCTAGCAATAACAACATGCCTACCAGGTGCCGCACTGTAGTCTGCACCTCATTCACCCCCCCCTGCAGCGCCATCAAGGGAGACAGAGGAATCTCCAGCCCAATCATCTCAGAGAGTATACAAAAGACCCTGCCCCAATAGGCACATACTGCCGGGCAGGTCCACGCCAAGTGCATAAAATCAGCAGCAGGGGCCCGGCATCTTACACAGGTATTGTCCGTCCGCAGTCCCATAGCACATAAACTTCTGGGGGTGTAGTACAGACGGTGTAAAAACTTAAAATGTATAAGGCGTAATCTATAGTTCGGTGACAACTCCTTCATACGCGTTCAGCACATCCTCCAAACATCTTCTGCGATGTCCTCACCCACATCTTCCGCCCATCTCCTCTCCCTGCCCCTGCGTACTGCCATACAGCTTAGCGATCAGCCTCTCAGGCGTACGCACACTCCACAACACTTCCAACGCGTGACAAGAAGTTGGGGTCGCAGGCAAGCAGGAGTAGCGAGCGCGCAGCATAGCGCATATCCTCAACACGTAGAACCGGTGGAGAGCAGTGACCGGTCTATCCCCCAGGATCTCCCCCGGGGACATCAATCTGTCATCAACAAACCAATCGCCGAGGGTTAGCAGATCAAAGTCCCGCAGGAAGCTCCGCAGCCGCGAGTCCTGAAACATCACCTCATCTCCGGCCGCCACCACTTGTATAGACGGTGCAAACGGCACATATATCCCTGAACGCTTCAGCAAACCCGACCAAGCCCGGACCGTGGAGGCCACTGTATCAATGCCCCGGGGGCGAGCCCTGTCCAGATTGCCTAACACCCGCTCGAGCCCATCCGGCCACATTGCATCGCTCTCGGGAGCCAGATGTGGCAGATAGCATATCGGGTTGATCCAGTAATAGACAAACAGAGCCTGCGCGCAGAGATAATAGAGCTCCAGATCAGGGGCCGCAAGACCACCCAGCTCAAACGGCAGCACCAGTGTTTTCCAGGCTATGCGAGGCTGACCGCCCGCCCACACCAATCAGATCAGCGCGGAACGAATGCGCTGCAGAAAAACAGCTTTAAGCACCAGCGGAAGGTTGAGGAACAAATACAAAAACTTGGGCAGCACAAGCATCTTAGCCACCGCAATCCGTCCAGTCAAGGACAATGGCAAGGAGCGCCATGCCGTGACTCTATCGTCCAGCCAGGCCATGGCCCTACCATAGTTAGCAAGCCAGAGCGTGTCTACATCACAACTCAACCAGATGCCCAAATATTTAACAGGACTGTCTGCCCACACAATAGGGTAGCGGGACCGACACTCCGCCGTTCCAGACGTCAGAGGCAACACAATCGACTTAGACCAATTTATCGCCACTCCAGATATGTCTCCGAACCTGACTATTTCATCCAGCAGCACATCAAGGTTTCGCACAGGATCTCGTACATACAGGGCCACATCATCAGCGTACATGGATATCAGAATTGCTCTCTGGCGGAACGGCAGCCCCCGCTCACTGTGGTGCAGTCTCATAAAGGCTGCCAGCGGCTCCACCGCAATCGCAAAAAGCAGTGGTGACAGGGGGCAGCCCTGCCTAGTTCCACACGCCACCTGGAAAGGCTCCAACACGCAGCCGTTCACTCTCAAGCGAGCCACAGGCTGTGAATATAGGAAACGTATCCAGTTCACAAAACGACTACTCATCCCCACTCTCTCCAAGAGCGCAAACAGATATTGCCACAGCAATGAGTCAAACGCCTTAGTAGCGTCCAAAAACACCACCACAGCCCCATCATCGTTGGGAACTGAGCCAGCGATAGCAAAGAATGTACGTAAATTTTGTGCCGTGGACCGCCCCGGTATGAACCCCGACTGATCCGGCAGCACCAGTTTCGTCATAAGAGGTCGGAGTCGCACCGCGATAATTTTGGCTAATATCTTATTATCAATGTTAATCATCGACAGGGGCCGGTACGAATCACAGCTAGCTGCAGCCTTCCCAGGCTTGAGAATCGTGACAATAAGCGCCTCGCGCATAGAGGCCGGGAGTACTCCATTCCGCAATGCCTCGTCATAAACCTCCAGCAAATAAGGCGCCAAAATGTCTGCAAACTCTTTATAAAATGGCGAAGTCAATCCATCCAGCCCAGGGGCCTTATCTCCAGGGAGGCTCCGAAAAGCAGCTTTCACCTCTTCTATAGTAAAAGGAGCATCAAAGTACTCTCTGTGTACCCTGTCAAACCAGAGGAGGCTAATATAAGAGAAATATTGCCGAATCACCTCCATAGGCACCGCGGAGGGAGCCGAATAAAGATCCTGGAAGAAGGTAGTAAAGACCCTCAGAACCTCAGACGTACCCGCCACTCACTTCCCACTCAAATCATCCATTTCAGTCACATAGCCACTAGCCCACGGCCTACGGAATAGATTCGCCAAAGTGCGTCCGGCTCTATCACCCTCTCCATATCGCCTGGCCCGTGCAAATTTCCCCAAGAAATGTACTTCTCTCAAGGAAGCCTCTTCATATGCGGAGACCGCAGCCCTCAGAGCCGCCAATGTGGCTCCAGACCAGACCAACACCAGTCTCCAGATCCGCAATCCGGCCCTCTAACTCAGCCAGCTCCCGACGTAACGCACGTAGCACGCCGTGCTGCTTTGAAATGCATATCCTGCGAACTACCACCTTAAAGGCTTCCCACAGCGTACCAGCCGACTCCACCGTGTCCACATTTTGTTCAAAGTAAAGATTGATATCGCGACGCAGTTCCTCACGGAACAACTCGTCTCTGAGTGCCCCAGGCGGCAACCTCCACATATAGGCCTGAGCAGGTCCACCGGGAATCTCCAGCTCTACGCGCACCGGGGCGTGGTCAGACAACATACGCGCCATGTGATTGACTGTGCGGGTCCATAAAGCTACATCTCGAGAGCCCATCCAACGGTCAAGACGCGACCAGCTATTGTGCACATAGTTAACACAAGTGCCTTCCCGTCTCGCAGGGTGTTTCATCCGCCACAAATCCACCAGCTACGCATCGTCCATAATCGCAGATAAAACACGAGAAGCAGAAGTATGCTGCGTCCGGGCCGAGCTTTCTCTATCCAGAATGGGATCAAAAATCACATTGAAGTCTCCTCCCCAAAGCCCAGTTCCTCCCCCCCAAAGACTCGATCAGTCGCCAGACCTCACTAAAGAACTCAGGGTCATCCGAATTAGGCCCGTACACCGACGCGAGGCGGCACGGCCTATCCATCAGCACTCCGTTAAGCAGAACATACTGCCCCAAAGGGTCAACAATCACCCTGCGAGTGCGCCACTGCAATCCCTTGCGTACCAGAATCGCCACGCCTCTAGCATAGCTCGAATACACGGACCCGTGGCACTCCCCAATCCATCCCGCCTTCAAATAATGTAAGGTACTCTCCACCAGGTGTGTCTCCTGTAGCATGCATATATCTATAGTCTGCCTCTTGACGTATGCCGACATAAGGTGCACCTTCCGTCTATCATTCAAGCCACGCACATTCCATGTTAAGCAGCGAATCAGAGACTCTCATTTGTGTCATCTGTTCTCCTCAGCGTACGTACAGCGCAATTCCATCACTCCTCCGTCCCGGCCAATCTCCAAAAGCCACAAAACATGAAATGAAAAACAAAAAAGTACACAATACAACAACTCCAAAGACCCACTTCCCCCCCACCCACACAGACCCCCCAAACGGGTCAAAGACATATCCCTCCCCCCAAAAACCACAATTACCCAAATATGCAAGTAATGTGGACTCATCCAGAGGGCGGAGGCTAGCCGCCCAACCCGCCTAGTATCAGACAGGGAGGGCAGGCGGGGGCCCAGCACAAAAGGAGTGTCTTCAGGACGAGCGGCACAAAAAGAAATGCATCGCACAATTAGTTGCAGCGGCGTCTTCTCTGCTGAAAAAACAAAAAATAATCAGTGACGATCAGTCATTATCACTCAGCGACTCTCGTTCCGCGGCACTCCCAGCCTCCGGCATCGCCTCAGGCTTCCGAGGAAGAGACTTGGCATATCTCGCCGCCAGTTTCGGGTCCGTAAAAAACTGTAGAGACCCACCGTGTTGCACCTTTAGTTTCGCCGGGTATATGAGTGAGAACCTAGCAGCAGTTTGGGCCAGCGAGCGCTTCGCTGGCAAAAACGCCCTGCACGCCAGGAGTGTAGTCTGGAAAAAAGTTCAATTCAGTGTTTTTATATATCACCGGGCAGCGCTCCCTGGCCAGTCGCAGAATCGTGTCACGATCTCGATAGTTCAGGAGCCGAATAATAATAGGGCGCGGAGGAGCTCCAGGCGGGGGCCGCGGCCCCAGCGATCTATGCGCCCTCTCCACTACCAGCAAATGGGACAGCTGGCCGGGGAACAGTTTAGATAGCATCTCCTCCACAAAATCCTCCATTCTGCCCATGTCTGTGGTCTCGGGGAGCCCCATTAACCTGAGGTTGTTCCGACGCGATCGGGCCTCCAAATCTTCGTTCTTTGCCCGAATGACCTCCAGCACCCTCTCCATGCGCAGCAATTGTTCACTCTCACCTCGCTGCGTGTCTTCCAGACCAGAGGTACGCGCTTCCAGCTGGTCAAGGCGGGCGTCATGCTCGTCCACCCGAGTCTTGATACGGTCAAGTTGTTCTGTCACGTGATCTAGCTTCCCATCTATTCCAGCAAGGCTAGTTTTAAGGTCCAGAAACATAGCTTTAACCGAACCATCTGAATTCTCTTCATCCGTCGCAGGCCCCTCCGACTGGGATGCGGGTGCACCCCCTTCCGCCGGCCCCCCTCAAAGGAGAGCTTAGCCTGTCTCTGCTCCGCCTTCCCCATCGCTCAACCAGTGGGTCGTTGGCAAACACACTCCGCTGACCCCCCTGGGGGTCCAAGAGGGGAGACCAGATGTTCAATCCACTTTCACAAAGTCCACCCGGCTCCTGCTAATCAGCTTTATCCAGCGTCAGCGATGCTATGGATCTCGCCAATGTCCGGCGTCAAATAAGCCTCTACGTCAACGGCACTAGGCCAGAGCCCACTACACCAGTTCCCGCTCCGGACCTTCCCTCGCCTCCACCGCACCTCCGGACCTCGGCCACGATCCCGCCACCTCCACTTGTTCGATCGTCTTTAAATGTGCCCCCCAGGCCACATCCACCATCTCACCTCCAGGCCACGCGGTCCAGGCCTCAAGGCAAGGGCGCGTTCTCCAGACGTGGCGAGAGAGGCCTTCAACCGTGGAGGAGGAAAGGGGGGGGCCTGCGGCGCGACACCACTGACGATATGGCCCCCCCAGAGCGCCCCAATGATCACTGCCTCAGGGCCATCCAGGACCCCGGGGAAAATACGCAGGCCAGTCTCGCTCAACGCGGCGGCCGGGAGCACGGCGCGACCTTAAGGGGCCGGCTCGACCCCTCGCTCCGCACCGTAACTGCCGCCGCTGCAACGGGGGAAGCCGTCAGCATCAGGCGACCCCCCACCCTCTCATCGCTCGGCCAGCTCCGTCCTGACCGGAGAATTTAACAAATTGGGCCCCCGCCGGAGCAGAGCATCACGGAGTGCCGGCCATCTTGCCGCTGGCTAGCTCCGCCCCCACCACTGGGGCCCTTGCATGTTTGCCCTTCAACCACTCATCCCCTTATGTCCAAGGGGCATGTCCTGGAGCTGTTGAGGCAGGTGGTGACTCAGTAAAGTAACATCATGCAGGTCCTGGAGATTCACGATGCTACAATGGCTAGGGAGTTTGTAGCTATGCAGTGTGTGAAGGCTTCCCCATTTATTAAATGAGCAGCCTCCTATTCTCATGGACTCTCTCACTGTCTTCCTCAATACCACCTCATACCTTCACTGACATTTTTTAATAGTCTTACCGACCAACCACTTTGGCCCATACTGGTTGCATCATTTCCTTCTGGTGGTCCTTTACCACCTATACAGGTATTATCATGTTCTTTTGGTGCCAATGTTCACTGGTCTGTCTGATAGGGAGCAAAATGGCCAGAAATTAGTACTCCAACCCCAGACAGCGAAGTAGGAAGAACAAAAATAATGCAACCAGGTACCTTTGATGTGCCAAGTCTTGCAGACATGACAGGAATCCCTGCTCTATCTTCCAAACCTCTTGTTTATCCTGTTTTTATGACTACAGAGAATGGCAAGGTGTGGGGTAGTTTAAGGGGCAAGTGAATGCTAATAATTGATCCTTTAGTTCTACAGGTTCTACAATATGATTGTGAGAAGTTTAAAAATAAACTGAACATAGAGTGCAACAAGCCTAGTCTTTGTCTTTCTAGGTTGGGTCCCAAACTTAAGCTGGCCCTTGCCACCTTAACACCTACCACTTCAAGGTCTTTTTTATAGTTGTCATCTTGGAGATTTAAGTATGTAAAACATGGGTGACTGCAGTGAACAATAGGGTTGCTCAACTGTAGTGGGCTTACTGTTGTGGAATAACTGGAACGGATGAAAACAAAAAAAGATCAGAACATTTCACAATGATCAACAGTTGTTGAATGTTTTATAGGTGACAGAGTTGGATAGGGTTCCCTTAACCCTAGTTGCATCTGCTTGGGTTGACTTGATGAGTTTTGTTAGGGCTCCATGTCTATATTTGGAGATTCCAAATTGTTTGGTTTGATTTGTACCTAACAGAAATTCTTCTGTGTTGATTTGCCTCACAATAATCCCAAATAGAGATTTTGTAAATTGTTCCAATAGTCAGAATATCCATTTGTATGGTAGCAGTACTCAGCCTTAATCATTGTCCTTTGTATGACTTTTGGGCCTTTGAGAAGATGTTGCAAAAGATACTAAATATGTTTCTTATCTTCCTGTAGGTTGCAGTGCGCAGGAGTCAACATCAGAAATAATGTCTGCTCCAAAGAGTTTCCCAATTTACTGAATTTACCATCCAGACACTTAGGAAACAGTACAGGAGTTGAATGCCCACAGGAATGAGTGCCATTCTTGAAAGTCCTTTGGACAAAGCACTGGGCCAGCTTTTGGGTGTTTTTCAGTGCCAGAAAATACCCAATATTTCTGCTCAGAACACTGATCTTGCCTGATTTTTTTGGGGGAAACAAAGACGTGATTCATGTGAACAGTCCAGAGGAATGTGAAGGAAGGCAGCATACATGTCACAATGGAGTGGGGCATCTTTGCAGGGTTTTTACCAGGGACCACAAGATCTGAACTAAAGGGCATCAGTGCCATCAAAGTTTCTACAGTATATCTGGACTCGATGCTGCCATGAAAGAACTCATGGCACCCTGACCTGAAGACAGCAGAATTTATTTTTTGGGGCATTGACATTATTTTGCCTTTAGATTTCTTTTTGCCTTGGACTTTGGATTTATGTTTATTTTTGATTTGTGGACAATGATTTTAGAAATGTTGTCTTGAACCTTTTTTTCAGGACTCATTTTTCAGCATTGGACATTTTAATTTGCATGAGTACCTCCTAAATCCATGTTATATGAGTATTGGGCAAAAAAGTCCCCCTTCCAGAAAGAGTGCCTTGCCCAAACCGACTCCCCCACATGCATGCAAAATACTTTGCATATCTTGTTGGACCTGCCAGTGAGAAATGACCTCAGGGGAGGGTGTGACGTGGTGATTGTCAGATAGGAGAGACCAATGAGTTACCTGGGGATCCCTGTCCATGGAATTATGGAGAAGACAATGGAGTTGCAGCTCAATGGAGAAACCTTACTCAGGATTCATCTGGAGTGCTTTCAGGATGGGTGATTGCGGTAGGTGGATAGCACAAAGAGGGAGCCTGGTGATGGTAAGTGACATAGTGGTAGATGGGTGAACCTATGTAGTGCCAATGTAGTCACCCTCTGTGACTTTGGGCCAGATGTACAACCTTTTGTTTTGTGGCTTTCAATTTGTTTGCGAATCGCAGATTTCAAGATGCAGACAAAATGTACAACAGTGTTAAACACACAGTTTGCAATTCCCAAAAGGGTTGCAAAGGACCTACCTCATGAATCTTCATGTGGCACGTTGCAATTTGTGATACATTTGCAAATAGCCGCACTCACAGGGATGGTGGCATGCTGGGCTCAGCAGACCACCAGGTCTGTGACTGCTTTTCAATAACAGTTTTTTTAAACACAAAGCTGGGGACCTCTTCCTATTTGTGAATGGGTTAACACCAATTTAAAATTGGCGTTAACTGTGATTGTTTTGAAACCACATTCACAGTCACAAAACAATCGTACATCCACCTGGGAGTCGGAATTAGGAAAGGACGCTCTTGGGACGCCCCCTCCTAATTATGAGTCACAATCCTTATTTTGTGAGTTGGTAACTGGATACCGACTCACAAAATACAAACGGTACATTGTACAATGTCATTTTGTAGTTGCATACAGCGATTTTTGCCTTTGTGATAGCAAAATCATGTTGTACATCTGGCCTTTGTGTGCCACCTTGATGAAGCAGAAGAAGTGGACACTCTCTCAGAAGTGCAGTTAGCCTCTGTTCAGTATCCCTAGTCTCTAGATTCCGTGAATGAGACCAATACTCATTCTGGCCCACGGACCTACAGCAGGGTGCGAATTGAGTGGTGCTGCGTTCAAGATGCAGATCCAGTATTCTTCACTCAGGCAGCAGATTAGCAGTCCTTCCTGTAGCAGAGCAGCACAGCAGTCATTCAGAGTCCAACACAGGTCCAGAGGTGTACTGAAGAATTAAGTCTGAGGGTCTATTATTTATACTTGGTGCCCCGAGAGGTGTTTGGACTTTCCTGACTCTCTTGCCTGGCCCAGCTTGTCTGGGGCGCAGAAGATTAGTGTTAAACTCTTAGTGATTGTGCTCAGGCAAATGCTTTGTGAAGTGTAAATATGGTAGGTGACAGCTCCACCCCCTATCAAGTCAGAGATGGCTCATTCACTCATTGCTGATTCCCACTTTATCTCATAGTTTGGGAGCAATACACAAAGACCAACTGCCTAGTCATGTGATCCTGGATGTAGGCTACAGGCACTAAACGGCTGAGACAAGAAAACGGCAACTTTCTAAAAGTGACATTTTCAGAATTGCAACTTAAAATCTGACTTTACCATTAAAGATGCATTTAAAATACACTTCAGACACCAAACTCGAAATCTGTATCTGCTTCCAATTGGAAGTTATCACTTTTAAAATGTAATATGGTAACCCAGTGTTATTCTAAGAGAGAGGTAGTTCTTGCAGTAGTGAAAAACAAATTTAAGAGTTTTTCAATACCTGAAAAAGTAAAGATTAAAAGAACACACCCAACCTTCTGAATACACTGCACCCTGCCCTATGAGCTGTTTAGGGCCTACCGTAAGAGTGACATATGTATTAAAAATAAATAGATCATCACTCTGCACTTGGACACGGGGTGGAAGGCTGGGCTGACCTACTCCTCCCAGCAGAACCTGAGGGAGGAGGCAGCCCACAACGCTCCGACGCACCAAAGGCACCTTAATTGGGACTCGATCTTCCGCTATGCGCATCACTCTGCACTTGGACACGGGGGCGGAAGGCTGGGCTGAACCACACCTCCTAGCAGAACCTGAGGGTGGAGGCCACCCACAACGCTCCGACATGCCAAAGGCACCTTAATTGGGACTCGCGCTTCTGCTGCGTACATCACTCTGCACTTGGACACGGGGTGGAAGGCTGGTCTGAACCACACCTCCCAGCAGAACCTAAGGGAGGAGGCTGCCCACAACACTCTGAGGTGCCAAAGGCACCTTAATTGGGAGTCGCGCTTCCGCTGCATGGAGCGCGTGCTGGACGCGCCCAAGACCTGGCCAAGAGCGGGCCCGCCTGCGCCCATCAGCAGCCGACAGAGGCTGGGCTGGGCCCACTCTCTTGTTTTTTTTACTTTTTTTTCCTTATGTATTATATTTATACATACTTATTGACCTTTTAAAACTTCCCTGTTATCTAGCATAGTGAGATAAGAATAGACCCGCAACTAGGACAGATTCAATACCACAGATTTAGGTCTTTGGGTAACCGGCTGTAGAGAGCACACAACTACTTAGGGAGGGGGTAAATCTAAATCCTAATTATGGGCAAGAGGAAGGTGGGGGGACAGAAGGTAGATACCGAACCTGGCCGCACAACGATTGACTCCTTCCTAGTTAGAGCGGTAGGCGTCATCTCAAAGGAAATTGACCTTGCAGAAAGACCCTTATCCCTGGTGGCAGCTGGATTGGAAGATGGGATAGGGAGAACTTTAGCACCACGTGAATATACACCAGTTATTCACCCCTCATCTGACAAAGTGGCTCTGATGAATGGAGATTCCCAGATAGAGGCAATGATCCCCAGAAGTAAAAACCCCCACCTCAAAGTCAGTCTCCCATTATAAAAAGGAAAAATGATGCAGAAGAGGGGCTGGTAGTAACCTGGGCCCTACCATGGTTGAAAATATGATATCTACTGACTGAAAAGATCTTGCATTCCTCCTTGATAACCTGCTTAAACATATCTATACAAAATTTGATAAATTGGAAGAGGAGGTGGAAAAAATTCTGGAAATCTGCCAGAAACTCCCCTTGCAAAACGTTGTCTCTTAACCCCAAGAACCCTGCGGTACAGAATACTACTCCTAATGTGACAGGCCATTCACATGTATCACAGGGCACAGATACCTTAGATCTGCAAGGAACTGTACTGAGCACTAATCTTGGGGCCCCTACACAAGGGCAAGTAAATATAGACCATTCCAGGCAACTAAGGGTGGCCCAAAATATTGATCATCCTAGTGGGTGGCACATATCCCCTAACAGCAGACCACCGGGCTCCGCTCCAGATGACTCACATCCAATACCAAACCTTGTAGCTCCAGGACACTTTTCCTCAAAACCCTAGAAAAAAGGGTCCGCCAGCCTACACATAAGAGAAGAACTAAAGTCCCCCCTCTATGGTCTGATCAGAGTGAGGAACAGGGTTATGCACTGGTTAGCGCAGAACAATCTTTTCTCAATGAATGATGCCCACCAGATAATTCTAACCCGGAGAGTAGGGTTTTCAGAAACCCCTGGATGGTGAGGGATATCCTGTGCAGGGTCTCTTTTCACCCCTAACATAGAAGCGCCCCGGAATTGTTCCCGCTAGGTGTCTTTTATAGACATTTGCAACTGGGCCAGTCAGGACGTAGATCTGCATCCTGTATTCCACCACCATCTATAGTGGCATACCCAGGCCCCAATCCCATCAATAATGCACACTCTACCACCCCATTACCACATAGCAATAAATATTGGACATTAAGTTCACTGTCACATAAGTGACTGACTGCCATGCAAGGGGTGTGTAGCCTGCGAGAGGATGAGATTAAGGGCAGAGGAAAAAAACAAACATAAGGTGGATACGAGCCCTAACTGGCTATTATTAGTCCAGCAGGGCAAGGATGAAATGGGCACTGGAGATACAACACATAATGGGGATGGGGAACCAATTGAAGTAGCTCCAAATGCGGTAAGCTATGGTAGGGAAGAATCACAGAACCAGGAGCCTGTCAATAACACCATTGGGCGCACTTTTTTGCTACATGGAATGTGCAGGGCCTATGTGGCAAAACTAAGACTAAAGAGTGGGGTTAATTAATCAGTACGCTAGATGTGGTTTACATCCGAGAATCCTGGTATACCTCACCTGCTTATGTGCATGGATTTACTTCACACTCACTGCCAGCTACACCATCACAATCTGGGAGGGCCAAGGGGGGACTCCTGGGGCTTATTTCTAATAAAATCTCTGTCTTGGATTCAAAAGACCTTTATGGAGACAACACATTTCCAATTGCTGTGGCTTAAGTACAAGAATAAGGTAGATATTGTCATAATTAACTACTATAACAACATCTTTGACGCCACCCGATGTAGGGTTGCCAATGCCCTGGATCAAAGCCTAAATAAGTTTCTATACCCCATCAGCTCTAATCCCATTATTATTTGGGCTGGGGATTTAAATATCCAGACTTGCACCCATACCTCCCCTCGGTCCTGTGGACTTACTACCCCCCAATGGAACAGGATTTGACCATTTTTGCTACAATGAGAATGGAGAGGCCCTTAATTTGATGCTGTCCACTTTTGACTTAACGCGTATGGAAAGTAAGAACGGCGTTTCCAACAAAATAATTCCAACTCATAGGGGCCCCAACTCATCCTCCGTTAGCTGACCCTTCTTAGTGATCTTGATCCGATTATCCTCCCTATGTCCTTTTGGGGGCCAAGGGATGTGTTTTATACTACCCCGAATCGGATTGAAGTACATAGAACCACAGGGGTGAGATGGAAATAGGAAGACATTGAGCCTGCTGATATCCTCCGGGATGTTATATGTGGCTGCCCGCATGAAACTGGTTACTGCCTATGGGAGGATATTGAGGTATCTATGTTATTAAGATATTTTGGTACAATCACCGCTTATATACAGGGGCTACTGACCTACAGCCCACAACATAGACAACCTTTGCATAAAAAGGGGTGGTTCAACCTGGACTGCACGAGAGCCAGGAAGAATCTTAAACTAGCCTTGCAGACATCTCCTAGAGAACCAATAGAAATTAAGTCCCTCCAAATAAAATATAAGAAGATACAGGAACAAAGGAAAAAAGAACTAAGGGAAGAGGCATGCTCCAACTAGCCCTGGAAACAGAGACTGATAATCAAACTGTTTTGGGAAACCATGAATGCCCCCTTCCTTTCAGAATGGATGTCATCAGATCTGGGATCAAGTGTGGACTGTGTAAAATGGGTAGCCTACGACTCAGAGGTTTTTAAGGAAGGGACTGGGTCGGTAGATATAATCGGGTAGATTGAGCTGGGTCAATCCAACTATCCACAGATCACTACAGATGAGGTATACTCTGCTATCTTAGCTGGTGCTGAAGGTAAGGCCCCAGGACTGGATGGTGTTCCAGTGGATGTTTTTAAACATAACATCCTTTTTTGGGTACCAATTTTGACTAAAAGATTCAATTCGGCCATATCTGGTGACATCCCGCCGACATGATACACATCCATTATTATACCAATGCATAAGAAGGGAGTTAAGTCCGACCCTAAAAACTATCGACCAATTTCTCTGCTGGACTTCTTTTTTAAAACATTTAGTAGAGTCATATTGGAAAGATTAAACGACTGGGTCGTAGAAAGTAACATCTTATCATCTGTACAGTTTGGTTTTAGGAAAGGTCTAGGAACCATAGGGCAATGTATTAACCTAGACCTAATTATAGGAAAGTATACCAAGGCTAAAAAAGGTGCTCTATAGCCATGCTTTGAAGACCTCAGTAGTGCTTTTGACTCTCCTGTATAGAGATCTGACATGCAAAGTCTGTTTCGGCCAACTTGGAGAATGCACCACCTCTTTCAAGATAGGTAGAGGCATCCGCCAACGTTGTGTCCTTGCCCTGTTATTGTTCTCCCTATTCATTAAAGGGGTAGATAAACACTTGCAGGGTTTACAGGCCGATCCACCGTAGGTGGCCGGACGTCCTGTGCCTGCCCTACTATATGCAGACAATGTTGTCCTGATCTCCAGGACACCAATGTGGCTCCAGAAGTTAATGTGTGGATTTGATCAGTTTATGTCATCTAAGGGTATGATAATCAACAAATCCACAACATTTACTATGGCCCGTGGCAAGAAGGTAAAGAAATGCAGACGTTTTTACATTCAGAAAATGGAGATTAGTACTGTCAACTGCTTTAACTACATGGGGGTATTATTTTCTAGCAATGGAAAGTGGGACCACCTGGTTTGTTCGGGTAGGAACAAACTTAGAAGAAATGTAGGTGCTATATTCAGATTTCCTAGTAAACTAGGGAGTCACCCCATAGGCACTATGCTGGACATTTACAGGGCTAGAGTTGTTTCCACGGTTGCGTGTGGTGTCGGGTGTGGGGTTACACCAAAAGCGCTCCCCTACAATTAGAGGAGAATTGTTTCCTAAAACGCATGTTATGTCTACCCACATCAGCCTCGAATTGGATCACGCATCAAGAAATGGGCATACAATATTAGGAAGATGTGCTACAGGTGAAACCCCTGCTTTTATGGCATAGCATATGGTCCAAGGAAGCCACTGATTTTTACTAAAGATCTTATTTTAGACTGTATGAATCTGGACAATGCCATGTGTATACCCTGGATAGCTTTTATTGAATCCTCCTTTAAATCTGTTTTTAACAGATCTATAAAACATAATCCAGAGGACGTGCTGTCATTATAAAAAAAATGGATCAAGGACACTTTTATGATATTTAAGGCGGACGCTAGGAAGCTAACTGAATCTACCAGAACCACTTTTGGTCTTTACTTGTCTCACTCATTGGATTCAAGTAGGTTTGGTTATCTTTCTATAGTCACCAACATGCAGCACAGGTTTGTGTTAACTAGACTAAGACTGGGTATTGCGCACCACCTAGTAGCATTTCCTCAAATTAGGCATTGCCCTCTAGAGTCAGATAGTTGCCCTTGTGATGCAGTTAGCAAACAAAGCACTTTGCATTTTGTCCTATTCTGTAAATTCTATGAACATCTTAGAATCACCTACCTTAAACCACTTTTTAATGTACTTAATATAAGAATCTTATCAGGAAGCACTGGAACTCTTGTTAGCCTTAGACTCCCCGAATGTATGCTACAGGGTGGCAAATTATACCCTAAAAGCCATTCATGTTGGGAAAAGTCTTACTGCACTCTAAAATTTGTTTTAAATACTAATTGTATTTTATCTATTTTATAATTTTAATTTCCAATCTTTTTATGAGCTTATTGACTCATGTTCTACTGTTTTATTGTATTTTATCATGCGCTTTTATGGCTTACTCTTGGTATAGCCGAATAAAGATTATGAACTGAACTGAACTGAAATAGGCCTGTTAAGAGGTTTATTTTGCCAGGTTCAAATGGCAGTTTATATCTACACACATAGGCTACAATGGCAGGCTTGAGACATGTTTAAAAGGTTACTTAAGTGGGTAGCACAATAAGTGCTGCAGACCTACTAGTAGCACTTATTTAACAGGAAAAGTGTACAGGTAGTACCGCTTTACAAGGGTTGTACTAGTGAATTAAGTGTGCCAATTGGGTGTAAGCCAATTTTACCATGTTTAAAGGAGTGAACAGACACACTTCAGCACTGGTTAGCAGTGGTAATGTGCACAGAGTCCTATGGCCAACAAAAACGAGATCAGCAAAAATGGAGGAGTATGGCAAAAAGTTTGAGGGAAGACTACCCTAAGTCTGACAAGTCTAACACATTCTACTACATATTGTTAGTGATTATCATTCTGATATAATAATAATTGATAGTGTAGAAAACCAGACATGAAGAAACATCTACTTGTATATGTCATGGGAAACTTGTCAGCCCATGTCATCCACCTTGTCTGAGTGAGCAGTTCGTATGGCACCATAGGCAGGACAACAGCAGCTGATGGCTGCTAAATGAGGGATTCGGAACACAGCACCTGCAGCGGTGACATTGATAGATGAAATATGAATCCATGAGAGTATGTTTTAATATAGGATTTCCAATGGCAAGAGTGGATTAGAGTTGGAAATGCAGGGTGTGCAGCTGATAAGGATGCACAGCAAAAAAGATAATCTGGTTTACACATATCCTACCATCGTGCTTTTTTTTTTAAGACTGACCCGCCATTCTTGCCTCCATGCGGTCAGTTACGCCCTTCCACATGACACCTCTTCCTCAGTGAAGTTGCTGTTCATCTTGTGTGCAGTAGTAGGCATCTTACCTGATCTGGTATGCATGAGCTTGTGACTGGTGCCTGATGTTTGTTTATGGTCAAGTGTTATTGGTTTCTTATTTCATCCATTCAGGTGCATATGCACCGTATGTAGAGGCTGCCCATATTTTTCTGCCTGTATACAATAGGTGGAGAATTGTGTGAACTACAAGATTAGCTTTACTTATAGCAACACCAGATTTGTAATGCCAGGTTCCGCCCAGTCAATTGCATGTTTGTAAGGAGGTACGGAGGTGAGGGGCGTATTCTACTGAGCAGGCAATGTGTCTTTTTCGTGAACTGTCTTTGTGCATTAATGTGCACATGTTAGTAGATATACTGTAACATGTTCACTCTCGGAAATGTCCCTTTGTGAATGGAGCCGTTGGTGATTTGTAAACATGTACCTACCAAATGCATGTTCCAATAAATACACATTACTTCGAAATATGTGGATTTAATAATGATTTATTAATCTTTGCACAACAAACATTATTGTTTAACAAGCCAGTTTCTTTCTGCCAACTATCCTTACCATCCCATATGAAGAATATACCAGCACAACCAATTGAAACACTGTTAATCAGCTTCATGCTTTACTAGACTATGTCTAGCAGGCTAGCGGTTAAACCAACACTAATACAATGTAAAAATCCAATGATATACAGTTTTTTTTAAATGAGGACACAGAAACAAGGAACAATAAAGACAGATCTAAAATGGGGGATAACATCTCAGAAGTAGTGCCAATAACAGACCTCATGAGATCCGAGTACTAAATGAAAACATTAGCCCGCTGAATTCAATACCGAAGTCATCGTCTTTTAAATACATTGAGTGCAGACATACGACTTGTGGGTATCTTTTAATATGAATACCCTTCAATGGCCACCTAATATTGTGTTCTTCGTTGGTATTTAATAATTTGAGGCTATGTGGGGTGTTTTTAAAACTATCTTCACAATGCGTACCTTGGTTGTTTTAATATTGATTTGATGGGTCTACTTCAATGCTCAAAGTCATGAGGCATCTCTCAAAATTATTGAAAGAGCACAATTTCTTGTTTGACTTGGTAAATTCCAGTTCCAAAAAACAAGGTCATTTGAGAGGCCACAGTGTACAGAAAAAAATCACTGCCTTCTATATAAGATAGATGAACATGTCTTGCCAAGTTCGCAAAGAATTTTTGTGGATAAGTGAGACTTACTCATGACATACTCCTGATTTTCTAGGAGTCCGGCCGACTTCGTCAAGAAAGAAAACTGTGAATTGAGCCGTTTGTTGGGATATACTGAAGCAAGAAGGTCGAATAAGATGTATTTCATGTAATACTTATATAAAGAAACGTAGTGACGTTTTCCAAAATCAGTTCATGAAATAGGTAATTTTAGAGGTTTTTTTTTGTTAATTTTCCTTACTACGATCACACCTAATGCAGTAAGACCTAATGTAGCTGGATGTTCAGAGCACACATAATTTTCCCGTTTCTGTTCATTGAATTATGCATATTAGGAGAATACTACGAAATATTTCTATGAGATGCCATGTTCCAAAGTCCCGCAGAATGCATGTCACATCAATAACGCCACCAATAAGAATTGTGTACAAATTTTACTATTACTGTGGTTGAATCCTCATTGAATAAAAGAAAGGAACCTGTCTGTTCATGGTTCCTTTAAAATTAAAGGCTTGTTCACAATGCAGTATCTATGTGACAATCTCTCAACAGATTTTGCTCTGAATCAGAAAAATCGACCATGAGTACATAACCAATTTTTCTACCCTTAATGTAAAATGTACACTATTAACACTGAGTTGAGGAACACATGAGAACTGTGTATTAAAAGTATGTATATAGACATGAGTTACTAGAAGACAGCACACTTGCCTCTTTTACAAGAAAAAAATTATAATAAATGGACACATTTATACATGACCCTAAAAACATTCATCAACCCATTATGTGAAACCTATTTCAAGATGGAATATTATTTGATGTCATTTTCTACTCTTCTTTCAGATGCAGAACAATTAGATCACCGGACCCTTCCTTTATGTACAAATTACAAGATTCAGTAGAAACTTGAGTTTTCGATCACCAAGATTTAGAAGGATGGGCATTTAAAGTGTGGGTGAGAGCTGGCTCTACCAGATCTGGAGAAAAGCTTTTGACATAGCAACAAATATTTTAGTTCTCAGTAACTTAACCTTTTATATTGCTAGAAACAGCATTCTAGATTACAAACATAGGGCCTCATTACTACTTTGAGGTCCTAAAAGAGGACTGACAAAGCCATGGGGAGGATGCCACCGTCATACTAGTGGCATCTCCCCGAGCATATTACAATGTTTTCGCTGTGCTAACCAGCTGGAATATTGCAATGCATGCTCCTGCTGGCTGACCTATGGGAACAGTGCTAAGGTATTGGCCTTGGCTCCTTTAATGGAGACAAAGCCAATATCCAAGCACTTTAGCACCCTCAGAAGGCGCACTGTCTGCAGTCAGTGCGCATTCCAAGGGTGCAGCGCAGGGGAGACCCTACACTGCCCCTACCATGGGCATGGGCACTGCAAGGTCCCCCCTGTGGCCCTTGGTACTGGCTTTCCACCAGCCTTTTCATGGCAGGGTTCCCATCATGAAAACACTGGCGAAAGTGCTGTTGTAATCAGCCATGCTATGCTGATTTCAGTGCCACCCTGGCTGGTTAAAACTCCAACCGCCATCACCACATAGGGAACCATGTTACCGGCGGGGACGGTGGTCCCTTGGTGGGTCCGCCCACCAGGGTCATAATGTGGCAGTCAGGCCACCACTATTGCTGCGGCCCAACAGTCACTGTGCAACATTTTCTCCTTGCACATCAAGCCTTTAATTGATTTTGTGACCTGGGACTGCCATGTTTTCTATGGTGTTCCTAGGTAAGGCCCTAAATAGGACTAGGGAACCATCACTACGATTTGGTGGTCCTGTTGTGGAGAGGGCACCAAGTCAAGGATTGGCACTAATGGAATCAGCTGAGGCTCTATGGCTCATACCCTGCCCTTTTGCAATGTTTATACGATGAATCACCCACTTCACCAACCTCCAAATAACTCCATAAGTTCCTTAATCTTCTAGGCTAAGGACTTGTGTTGTCCTTGCGTGGTGCAAGTCATCACAAGGCAACACAAGTCCACATATGGGATTTGCCAAGCAATGGGCGATTTGCACCATCTTGAATGGTTTTGTAAAGTAAAATTAACACAACACAGCCCCTTGTGCTGAGTTGTGTTACACTATGCCTAGGAGACATTCAATGGGTGGTGCATTGGAGTTCCCATGCATCCAACCATGGATTTGAGCAAATTCCTAGATATACTAAAGGTAGTAAATCTGGGAATGCTTCAAAATGCTACACCTTTCCCAATGAGGCCTAACAAGAAGAAATATTTTATATTTCTTCTCATTACTTCCTCCTTCTATATGTGATGCATTCTGCATGACACCCAGAAAGAGAAAAATGCATGTAAGGATGTTTTTGTCCAGGAAGGTGTCCCTTCCTGCATAAAGAAATTCCTGACTATAACGTAGGTGGATGCCTGCATTAGCACTAGGTTGCATACAGTACGCCAATGCAGAGAGAGAGCAGCAATGCTTCATATCTTTGAAAATATGGGGCATTTCTGGTGTCTCCCTTTCATGCAACACAGCACAGCAACTTTTCTTGCTGCCCTACATAAAAGATGAGTAAATATTCCCCTTAGATGAGACAGCAAAGCATCTCTGGCGAGCTTCGGCCGCCCGAGTATACGGCTGGGGAGACAAGAATGGGAAGCTCCTGCATTGGCTAGCGACTCGGCCATTGGCGGATAGAATTATCTCCTAAATAGCGGATGAGTCAGGAGCGGTTTCCAAGACGCTGCGGGATATTGCACAGAGCTTCGCTGCCTACTATACGTGACTGTACGCAGAGCAGCCCCGGCCGCAATCAGAGAGAGAGGTCCCCCTCTTGGGAGATGTCGTCCTCCCGAAGATATCACACACGACTAGGCGCAGTCTGGACGAGGCAATTACCCTTGATGAAATCAAGGATGCGATTGCAAAGCTATCCCCGGGTAAGACGCCAGGCCCGGATGGCTTCCCGGCAGAATTATATAGAAAGTGTGGTGATATTTTGGGCCCCCACTTGATGGCCATGTACGTAGAAGCTGAAAAAACCGTCTGCTTTCCCCCAGGCATTGATCAAGCCACTATAGTGGTGATTCCTAAGACTCAACCCGCGTTGCGACATTGCTCTGCCTACAGCCCCATCTCCATCCTAAACACCGAGATTAAGGTATTATCCACGATCCTTGCTACCAGACTGAAGGGGGTGCTCCCTTCGTTGATACACCCAGATCAGTGCGGATTCATGCCCGCACAGAGCACAAGGCACTGTATCAGGCGCCTGCACGTTGCACTGGCTCATCGTGACACTCTGGCCTCATCCTCCCTGGCTCTTCTCTTGCTGGACTTCGAGAAAGCCTTCGATACTGTGGACTGGACCTACCTGGGCCGCGTATTGTTGAGAAAAGGCCTTGGTCCTAAATTTCGCGGTCTAGTGAAGCTCCTCTACTCTAACCCAACCGCCCGAGTTCAAGTGAACGGGGTGATCTCGGACATGTTCCCTATTTGCCGGGGCACCCGCCAGGGGTGTCTGCTGTCCCCGTTGCTCTTCGCGTTAGCGATTGAGCCTCTGGCAAAGTTGCTGAGAGAAGACCCCCTAATAGACGGTTGGTCTTGGCCTGTGGGACGGGAGGACCGAGTGGCGCTTTATGCCGATGACGTACTTGTATATTTGCCCAATCCTGCCCGTGGCGGCCCTCGTATTCTGCAACTCCTGGGCTTATTCTCTGAGGCCTCTGGTTTGACTCTTAACCCTAGCAAGTCTCTACTGTTCCCCCTGAATCCCTCTAGGGATTGGGTAGACTGGCAGCAAGACATCCCTATCCGACATAATAGCTTTAAATATCTGGGTGTACAAGTGGCCTTGTTGCCAGAACTGGCCTGGGCGCTTAACATCTCCCTGCTCTCTCGGCAGATCAAGGAAGACCTTCAGCGCTGGCAGACCTTGCCTCTTAATCTGCTGGGCAGAATAGCACTCTATAAAATGATGATCCTTCCTAGGTTCCTTTATCTGCTGCAGAACTTTCCGCACCCTATTCCACGGAAATGGTTCAAGGAGATGGACGCGGTGGCACGTTGGTTCCTATGGTGCAATACCTGACCCAGGCTGGCCCTTGACTCCTGCCAAAGGGACGTTTACGAGGGCGGATTGGGGATGTCCAACATTTACCACTACTATCTTGCAATGCACCTGCTGGTAATAAATGACTGGATAAGAGGGGGTTGGACTGATCCATTATACCAGTTGGAACTACAGGTGATGAGTTACCCCAGGGTACTTGAGATGCTCTATGGACGTACCATCCCCCGTGTGGCCCCTGGGCTGACTAGAGCAGTCTTGATGGGCTGGCGTGAGGCTCAGAAGGTGACAGGTTGGTGGGGCCGCCTCACTCAGCAGACTCCTCTATGGCATGGGGGTGGCTGGCGGAGGTCTCGGCTTTGGAGGGATTCCAAAGATGGAACAGTATAGGAATCTCCTTGTTGGGTGATGTTTGGGAGGGGCCACGCATGCGATCCTTTGAGGAGCTCCAGCGACTCTTTTCACTCAATAAAACCAAGTTCCACAGGTACCTGCAGCTTCGTCACACGCTGCAGGTGTACATCCGGGCTGGAGAAACTATCCCTGAGTTCAGTCCCATGGAGGCGAAGGCGATGATGGGGAGCCTGGCAAGGGGGGGGTCTCACAGATCTACCGCTCCCTGGTCACCAACACCGCTCGACCACTGGATGTGCTTCGTCGGAGGTGGGAGGAGTGGTTTGGTCCAATGGAGGAGGAGGACTGGAGGGAGGCGATGAAGGCCCCTCGGGCACTAGCCATAGCCACTTGCTTTTGGGTGCTACAGACATACTACCTGCACATAGCCTACCTCACACCTCAGGGCAGGCCTCCGACCCCAAGCGGACTGTCCTCGATGCTCGGGCCCGAATGCCGACTTCTATCACATGGTGTGGTCTTGTCCGGTCATCGCGACCTATTGGAGAGCGGTGACATCTGAGATTTTCGGGGTTCTGCAGGAGGGGGTGGAGGCGGCCCCATTGCCGTTCTTGCTTAGGGTCACGGGGGTGGGATCTAGACGGACTGACTGTACTTTCCTGGGAGTAGCCTGTTTGGTGGCCAAAAGAGACATAGGCCCTCATTCCGACCCTGGCGGTTTCAAACCGCCAGGGTGGAGGACCGCGGGAGCACCGCCGACAGGCCGGCGGTGCTCCAATGGGCATTCCGACCGCGGCGGTAAAGCCGCGGTCGGACCGGCAACACTGGCGGTCTCCCGCCAGTGTACCGCCGCCCATAGGAATCCTCCAAGGCGGCGCAGCTAGCTGCGCCGCCGAGGGGATTCCGACACCCCCTACCGCCATCCAGTTCCCGGCGGTTCTCCCGCCGGGAACCGGATGGCGGTAGGGGGGGTCGCGGGGCCCCTGCAGTGCCCATGCCACTGGCATGGGCACTGCAGGGGCCCCCGTAAGAGGGCCCCTAAATGTATTTCACTGTCTGCTTCGCAGACAGTGAAATACGCGACGGGTGCAACTGCACCCGTCGCACAGCTTCCACTCCGCCGGCTCGATTCCGAGCCGGCTTCATCGTGGAAGCCTCTTTCCCGCTGGGCTGGCGGGCGGCCTGAAGGCGGCCACCCGCCAGCCCAGCGGGAAAGTCAGAATCACCGCCGCGGTCTTTCGACCGCGGAACGGTATTCTGGCGGCCCCCGACAGGCCGGCGGCGACCGCCGCCGGCCAATGTCGGAATGAGGGCCATAGTGGCGGGCTGGAAGGCAAGGGCGGCACTGACGTTGGCCAAGTGGCGACGGGGAGTGGACTGGTGCGCCCAGTGCGAAAAACTAGTATATGAAGCAAGGGGGTGCCCAGACAAATACAAGAAGGTGTGGGGGAAGTGGGAAGCCACATTGTGTACCTAATTCGCATATGGACTGGGTCTGACCGGTCGCGGGGGACCCCTGGTATACCAAGAACTGATGGCCTTTTAGAATGTGTTGGTGCACAAATGCATTTCTGATGTGAAGAACCATGTAGAGGCCTGCTTGGAGGCACGGGAGATGACCTGTTTTTGTCTTTGTTTTTGCCTTCGCTTTTGTTTTATGTTGTGTACTCAATTGTTTCTGCAAAATCAATAAAATGCGTTATCAAAAACAAATATTCCCCTTAGTTATCATTGCATAAAACGTTCAGTTTTCAAGAAGTTGAATTGAAATCACATTTTGCATATCTGGATGAACAAATATTTTACGTCTCTAGGTTGGCAGCTTCAAGGCTGGGGTAAGACTGGAAGATAAGTGATAGATAATTAATGTGCCTTTATTTTCTGTATGTAAAAAATGCTTTGTCCACTTTGTTAATGTTAGGTCTCTTAATTACATAACGGAATTTCATACTAAAACTGAAAAGCAAACGTAAAGTGTTGATTTCTTAGTATTTATATCACATGTAAATTAGTTCATGGACCTTTATATTTATACGTTGTAATAAATGTTGACAAGGGATGTTTGTATTAATGACATCTAAGATTTGCCAGTCAAATTTCAGCATTTGAATATCAGTTAAAACTAGTTGTGCTCCTGAAAATGACATTTTCAATTAATATATGTTTTAATAAAATTTAGGAGGAAGGCTTTTTAATAGTCACAATTGTGCATTATTTGTATCTCTTGGAAAAGCCAGTGAAAGCAGTGAAATATCAGGAACCTTTAAGTGAACGTCTGATACAGAATATCAGAAATGGTCTATTTTTTATTGTTAATAATACAACAGTATCGGCCTCGTCATTACCTTTTAATTTATTTATTTAAGGAGGCTTATAAAGTGCATACATTTCGCCAAAATGCATTTTCAGAATACTATGAATGTAAGAAAAATCAGTGAATGAAAGGAGGGTCAAAGGGAAGAGTGCAATGCTGTGAGGCAGAAAGACTATAGAAGTTACAGAGACGCAATTCAGTAGACAGTATAAGCTCTTTAAGGACAAGGTATGAAAGCTGGTTTAGCACTGAAATTGGCTACTACGAGGTGATACCACTAGATGAAAAGTTCTAGTCATGGGTCATTCAAGTACAACCCTATTTAGCCCGCTCCAGGTTTAGGAGGCTTCCCACCACTCCCTAGCATCGCCATCACTCACACAGATGGCCATCGCACTCTTAGTGCAAGGTGGGGCTCCAACTGGGACTGCCTTTATTAGAATGCATGGAGAACAGTAAGGTGATAATAACTCCATCTAACAGGCCTTAACAAAAAGGTGAAGGCACACATCCAAATGCTGTGTGAATAGGTATTGTCTGTAAAGAAGGTGGGCCAAATCCACAGAAATTAAAAGGTCTGTGGCTCATTGATGTTGGTGAATTAACCAAGATTAGCATTTCACGATAGTACATTATTAACAAAAATAGGCAATTTTACACAATGGATGCACGTATGGATAATTAAATGGGATTTTTCAATATACATGGATTTGTGGTATCTTGTAGTCAGTCGTTTAAATGCAATGAAATCTTAACTGTCGTTAAATGTGTATACAAAGTTTGTGCATCTAGTTGAATATGCTACTGCTATTGCATCATTTTAGCTATGTGTGTTCACTGGCATGTGAGGATTAGAACATTTTTACGTTTTTTAGGATTTGCTTCATATATATAACTTAATTTCCCATCTTTTATTGCCTACTTAGATCCTTAAATGGCTTCCCATTCGGTTATATGCGACCTGGGTATGGATATGGAAACAGTAAAAGTATCTTTCTGGGGATGGACAAGGCCTTTTGACCTAGCCAATGGAAAATCCATTGTATTGGTGCAACAGTACAACTCAGAGTGAATCTTTGTTTTGAGTACACTGTAATATTATTTGTAATGCAACCATTTCTTTCTAAGTGTCCAAATCTTTTCAGCTAAGGATCTCAAATCAATTTTTCACTTTGCTTTTGTAGTGATCTTTTATTTTCAACAAAGGATCATCGTTGAAAATATTTAATATTCTGTTTTCTCTCTTGAGCTCGGCGTTCTTCTCTCTGTGGTCTTCACCTCCAACAGCCAAGTCATTCCTAATTTAGAAAAACAGAATACCTTCTTCAGAATATGTTGCATGAATCTCAAAGCCTTTCAATGTTACAAATAAACAGCACTGGAAGCAAAGATCTGTTTTGCAATATGTGGTGGAGTATTGATTTTGTATCTGGGTTATTATGGATTCTTCTTCTGCTATTGATCTCTGTTGGCTTAAGGCAAGTGCTTGTGCTCTCAGCTTAAAACCTTGTAGAATTGGCATATACTCAATTGGCATATTTAATTTACTTGTAAAACCTTAGTAAAGTAAAACTATGTGTGACCAGGGCCTGTAAATTAAAAGCTACTAGTGGGCTTGCAGCACCGATTGTGCCACCCTCTCAAGTAGCCTTTTAAACATGTTTCAGGTCTGCAATTGCAGCCTGTGGGTGAAGCTTTAAACTGCCATTTTGATCTGGCAAAATAAACCTTTTGTCAGGTCCAAACATTCCATTTTAATACATATGTAACCCCTAGGGTAGGCCCTGGAAACCCAAGAGGACAGGGTGCAGTGCATTTAAAAATACATGTCGTTTTAATTTTGACATGCCACAGAATTGTCTCTGCCTCGTAATCGAAACTGGCGACAATGCTGTAGCCCGCAGGGTGCACCAGTACCCTCGCAATGCTCATTGTCTACAAAGCAGACAGAGAACATTGCAAAGGTGCTGGGTAGGGGGGGTCCCCTGCACCTGTTTTCTGCCAGCCTTTTCATGTGGGTGTTACTGTCATGAAAAGGCTGGCGAATAACAAGATCGTAATCTACAGGGCAGCGCTGCATACAGGGCTGCCCTAGCAGATTAGGATCTCTGCCACAGACAGGCTGCTGGGATCATGGATCCTGTTGGTGCTGGCGGATCTCTGGCGGTCTGACTGCCATGGTTTTAATGTGGAGGTTGGACCGCCGCAACAGCGCTGGTCCTGACTACCACAGCGAGTATGGCAGTCTGAAGACTGCCACACTCGTAATGAGGCCCTTAGTGTCTGTAGCCTGTCTCTGGGTCACATGGCTGGATGTGGGTGACATTTAGGCTTCGTGTATTTCTCTTAAGCAGCCACACACAAAAGGGAGCATAGGTGTGCCTGAATGAGCCATCACTGGCAGGATGGGAGGGCAGAGCCTGGCACAGCCCTACTTACACTTGCATATCTGTGTCCTGCCTCTACACAAAGGGCTGCATACCCTCTGTAGTTAGTCTGGAGCCAGGGAAGGAAAGGCAGGAAACCTATGCACTTCAAAGGAAAACCTTTTGAAGCTTCTCACACTTCAAAGGGAGCAACTGGTATAAATATTGGACCTCAGACACAAACTCTTCAGTACACTTCTGGACCTGTGGAGACTCTGCCAGGAAGAAGGACTGCTATTCTGCTGAAAGGAGTGCCACTCAGCTGGACTGCTGCCCAGTCTGCACTGGATTGCTGCCTTGTTGGATTGCTGACCTGCTGCCCTCGTGCCAGAATCAGAGAGATCTGACCTGCATCTGAACCGAAGACTCCCAGAGTGAACCTAAGGGCTAGTCTGCTGGCCTACTGTTCAGAGCTTCATGGACATAACAGGTTCACAGCCAGTAGGACCAGCACCCAGATCCCGCTGAAGCAAGCCCTTACTACCGTGTAGTGCTCTTCAGGGACTGGACCCTTGGTGTGGCCTCAGAGAGGCTGAATTGTAGTTTTTGGGCTCTTCATGATTGTGAACATGCCCACTAGCATCAAAACATTTTCAGGAGCACTACCTGCCAATGTGAAATTCTGTCAACCCAACACTTCGTGCTACAGCCTTGACCACTTGCGGGGAGCACCACCGCAAACCTGCAGCTCGCCCTCACATGACAAGAACGGGATCTTCGTGCTATAGCAATGACTGTATACGATGTCAGGCCTGCTCTTTGTGCTACATCATCGACTATCACCTATCCTTCTCTGCACCTTGCAGCCCTCTCCATCGAGAATGAGACTCTTTGTCCTCCACTGAAAAGGTAACCTTTCAGTGGGACTAACATGGTCCCTGTAGCATACCTGTGCTCCATTGCGGGTGGCCTGAACCTATGATATTTTCCTGGTCTTGCATGGCCAGATAGCCATTAGTGATGCTTTGTGCTTTTCAGTGTTATTGTCACATAAATCTTCAAAACTGCATATCTCTGGTTCTACTGATTGGATTTTTGTCATTGTGGTCTTGATTTATTTATTCAATTTTGCTTTATTTTTCAAAATTCTGGTGGGATTTTTCTTGAGTGGTGTTTTCACTTTGTTACTGTTTGAAGTGCTGCATAAATACACATTACCTCTAAGGTAAGCCTGACTGCTCTGTACCAAGCTACCAGAGGATTGAGCACAGGCTAATCTAGGGTGTGCACCTGTTAATTTGGGGTTTGCTTATGCCTCACCCTGACAAGGATTGTGGTTGCTGCTTGAATAGGGGTTTACCCCCCTCAACCAGTAACCCAGTTCTTTACAGTAATGTATTCTATATGTTTCACCATTTATTTCCTTCACATCAAATCATGACAAATATAACACTTTGATTTCTTCCAGAGGCTCACATTATCTGGATTTCTTTACACTGATAAGTGATGATGTACTATTAACTTACGGCTGCTCTAGTGAGTAAAAGGGTTTGTAATGTAAGCCTACAGGAGAGACAGGTAATGTATTTTCTGAAACAATTTATAAACAGTGAAAGATGCAGTAATTCAAAAGACCCAACAGCCATATGTAACCCTCATTACACAAATGCCAGAAAACAACTATTACCTAATAATTATTATAAGGAATTAATAAGTTTCATCACGTTTGAAACTGTGCTGCCATAATTTCTCATGTATTGGTAACCTGTGTGACCTCTAATTCAATCTTTACCAGTTTAGTATTCCAATAGAGACCCTTTACCAGATTCATGCATGTGTTTACACTACTGTTTTTGTGTCCTTAACTCTCTTGAGAGCTTATTTCAGATCCCTGGTTTGAATAGACACCATCATGCTGCTATTTCAATGATATTATACAAATGATGAAATGCATTCAAGCAGCTGTGGTCGAACTTCCGCTGCTTTCAGGAGATAGATTTAGATATAGTTTACAGGGCGATGTGTAAGCACTCTGAGATGTTGGAGCCTTTCCCATAATTTAGCTACTATATGGGTCATTACAACTTTGGTGGTCCCACCACGGGACTAACAAAGCCGCAGGGAGGACGCTGCTAGTATGCTGGTGGCACTCCCCCATCATAGTACAATGTTCCCACCAGGCTCACCAGTGGAAACATTGTATTATGACGTTCCCGAAGGGCTGACCCGCAGGAACAGTGCTACAGTATTGGCCTCGACTCCCTCAACGGAGCTTAGGCCAATACTGTAGCACAACAGCACCCTCTGAATGTGCACTGTCTGCACAGCAGACAGTGTGCATTCTGAGGGGGCTGGGCAGTGTGACCCTGCACAGCCCATGTCATTAGCATGGGCAATGCAGGGCCCTCCCTCTGGCCCCCAGAACTGTATTTCTGCCAGCCTTTCCATGGCGGGGTCCCTCCATGAAAAGACTGGCGGAAACAGGAATCGTGATCAGCACGGCGGTGCTGATTTCAGCACCACCATGGCTGACCACGAGTCCGACCTCTGTCAGCCCAGCAGGAACCTTGTTCCTGGCAGTGACTGCGGTTTCCTCGAGGTCTGACTGCCAGTGTTGTAATGTGGCGGTAAGACCATCACTGCAGCGCTGGCAGTCTCAAGACTGCCAGCCTCATAATGAGCCCCTATGTGTGACCCAAGTGCATTCTGGTTCTTGAAGTTCATCATTTAGCGGTAACATTATAGTGCAGTCATTTTAGCAGTTCATGAGCCACCACTTTACACTAGTGTTTCAAGGACTATACTTCTGGATAGAATAGTATATTTCTTTCCTCTAATTCTGGAGGATTCCACCATTCTACGTTTTCAAAATAAACTGTATAATACACATCGGAGTTACGGTTCTATTTGCTGCTTAATTAAGAAAAATATGTAAAATTGTTATGTGGAAGGCTTAGTACCATAATATGCTGAGGTCTTACTGTGAACCAACACCAAATTCCATCAATGCTGAAGCTGCCTAGTCTGAGTGCAATCTAACCTTGTTGGCAAATATTTTTTGTGAGCTTCCAGTTTGAGGTGTGAAAAGTAAGTAAGGTAAAAGAGTGAGCTTTAGTAATAATCTGTGACATTTGAATAGAACCCTGCTGCTACCCTGAGCTGCTTGTGGGCAGTGGGTAAACCTTCGCTTCTCAACTGCAGCACACTGACATTCCATGCTGCCATAAGTACCACCCTCTAAAGGGCAGACCTTGAGACCTCTGGGGATCGTATAGCTGCAGCTCAGAGAGAATGGTACCCCTGAAATCTAGTGATCTTGAAGGGCAACAAAGCAGGCAGAATGCTCTCTACTTACAGAGCTATAACTACCCACAGAACCATTCTCTGTGGTTTGAAGCCCCATCTTCTTCTGCAGAACATTTAACTGCAGAAAACCATCTTTTGTGCAATAATAGATAAGCAGCAAAGCGAATGGGATTACTGACATAATTTCAATCCATCAAATATTGAAACACAAAAATATTAGAAATTAAATATTGATAACAAAAATAGCTACTACCTATACTTATACTTAACTATAAAAATCACAAATATTGAGTACGTAAATATTATGGTTGAAAATATCGATTTTTACATACATCAAAAACAAAAATATCAGAAATAAATATATTGTTACCTTCAAATAAACATATCATATGACAAAAATATTGTCTCACACAATATTGGCTACAATATAATTGCCAAACAAATTAAAGAATCGTTAATAAATAGATACAAAAACATTTTTCACACAAAACAATTACTTCAAATAAACTAAAAACATGTTACAGACATATTTAAATTAAATAATATATTTATCATTCATCCCAAAGAATTAACTATACTAAAAAAAACAATCAAATAAAACTATAAAAACAAACTTTAACCAATAAAAGCAAACAAACAATTAGATCACAATATAAAATGCACACTAAATTAAACAACAAAATACTTCAAAAATGACAAACGTTGCAAGATGAGGAAACTCTGCTGGATTTTCTCAGCAAACCATAAAAGAAGAAATATATACATCTCAACAACTTCCTAACAAGTAACAAATACTGATATGTAAGCTAAAACTTAACTGTTATTCAAACTTAAAAATGTCAAATAGCAAATACATATTAACACACTTAACAACTTTTATCTTTTTAATATAGACTTCCTAAAAGAAAAAAATCTACGACTTGAAAACCAACAAACTGCCAGAAAATACCAATTATTGCAAACCAACAAAAAGCTATATGAAAGTAAGTATACATAAATATAAAACAAATTATAAACTCTCTACAATTCCGAACACAAATAAGTTTAATGACCTGAACCTTGACAAACTACCAACAAGGTAATATTTAAAATGAAACTTGCATTTTTGTCATCCAACATCCACTCCACATTAGAACACCCCATGGAAAAGCTGCAAAACTGTGCGAAACATCTCAACAGAACATACACGTAAGTATACAAACTCAAAGCAGTTGTGTTTTTAACAAGGTAGTCTAATGCATGCTAATGGAGCGCAACTACAAAAGATGATGTTGTAATCCATGTAAGAGAGCACAGCCACCCCCAAATGCGACTGAAATATAGGTAAGAGAGATAATGCTGGATATAGGAGGGGCAAACACTAGCTTACAGGAATCGGCAAGCAAAATCCTTCAAGATCTAGGGCTTTGACAGTCTTAAAAGCGAACCGTCAAAGCTGTGGGGAGGACACCATTGTCATCCCTGTGGCTTCCCCCTCGAGCGTATTACAATATTCCCACCAGGCTGACCGGAGGGAACATTGCAATACGCACTCCCGCTGGGAACAATGCTAAAATATTGGCCTCGGCTCCTTTAAGGGCACCAAGGCCAATATCCTAGCACTCCAGCAACCTCAGAATGCACACTGTCTACAGTGTAGACAGTGTGCATTCCCTTGGTGTTGGGCAGGGCGGCCCCTGCTCTGCCCATGCCATGGCATGGGCATGAGCAGGGCAGGGTCCAGTCTGTGGCCCCGGGCACTGGCTTTGCACCACCCTTTTCATGAGGGGTTCCCGCCATGAAAAAGGTGGCGGAAAGTGGGGTTGTAATCAGCCAGACAGCTCAGAGTTCAGCGCTGCCCTGGATGGTTACAACACCAGCTGCTATCACCCCGTCGGGAACAATGTCCCTGGTGGAAACAGCGGCCTCATGGTGGGCCCACCCACCCAGTTTGAAATGTGGGGGTCGGACCATCACAGTTGCGGCAGTCCAATAGCCACAGCAAGGCTGGCGGTCCTAGGCCGTCAGCCTCGTAATCAGGCCCATACTACCTAGTGTCCCTGAACACATAACTGGCCTACTACCATCTCTACACACTTTAAAACATTTAGTTGCACATAACAATAAAGCATAATGAGGACCTTTTCCTTTAACATGACAACCTAAAAGAGAAACAAATCCTAATATACTCTACAGCAGACAACCTAATACAGCTTATCCAATGGCAAAACTGGATGTTGGATGGAACCTTCAAATGTGTCCCAAACCGTTCACTTAGATATATACTATGCATAGTGAATATCAAAACACAAATATCCCTTTTATATATGCCTACTACCAAATAAACATAGTAGCTCTTACTATGACCTCTTAAACCATATGAAACATAAAACAAATAACTTCTACCCTAAAATAAAATCATAGACTGTGAGCAAGCCACAATTCAAACCATTTTAAAAATATACCCTCACCCAGATATACAGGGCTGTTACTATCATTACCATCAAAGTATATGAAGACACCTCCAAAAATTTGCATCAATTGTAGGATATTCCACAAGCGTCCAATTTGCCATTGAAATTAAAAATAATAGCACAAGCCTATGTCCCTGTCACAGAGCTATCCAACCACTACAATTTACCAATAGAAAGCCTTTTCTACCAACAAAATGAAGGCAAACTTAGGGCCCTAGTACAAGTACAGCGGTCCAACACTAGACTGCCACCACTGCCAGGATCTTGGATCCCGATGCATTGGCGGTAGGGAGCCCCGTGGTCAAGCACATTGGTACAGATGTCGGCACCGCTATGCTGATCACAACTTGCCTTTCCGTCGGCCTTTTCATGGTGGGGATGGCACAATGCCCTCCAACCCACACTAGGCAGAACTCAGCCTACACTTTACAGATTTATATAAGCCACTGGTTCCCAACCTGTGGTCCAGGGACCCCTGGGGGTCCGCAAAGCCTTCTCAGGGGGTCCTCAACTGCACAGAAAAATAAACAATATTAACAGATAAGGTGCCCAGCTTTCAATAATGAGTCAGTGGGGGTCCCCGCATTCCAATAATGAGTCAGTGGGGGTCCCCGGGTTCCAGTAATGATAAAGTGGGGGTCCACAGAAGTCAAAAGGTTGGGAACCACTGATATAAGCATTATAAAAAGACAAAGCTACCAAGGACTACGAATGAAGCAATCTGTTAGCCAAACTGCCCCTAAACTTAGCAAATGAACCAGAAGAATGTATGACATACTGCAATTTAAAATCAAACACACTTCATAAATAACAAAGGAGAAGCTTACTTAGAAATCATAGCTAAAAGCATATTATAAAATAAATGTTAACCTAGAAAAAGCCTCAAAAACTATGACAAACTCTAAACCAACATACCAAATCATTTAAAAAAAAAAATAATATAATATTTTATTAGATTTGTCAAACAATTACTTAAAATCCCAATTTTAATAAATACTGATACAATAAAATTATATATAAATTATGTAAAATATTGGAACTATCACCAATCAAGATAGTTAAAAAGGTTCTCAATCCATCATGTACAATAATTACAACTCATAATCCAAACAATTCCACGTAACATTCACATAAATATGGCATAAACAATATAATATCACATTTCCTACCCCCCAAAAAATTAGAGAAATAAAACTTACTGTTCTTACCTGCAGACCTTTTTTCTTGCTCCACTAATAAAAAATAGTAATCTACCAAAATAAGGTAAATAATATCCAAACATCCCCAAACAAATGCGTAAATATAAAAAATCTAATACAAATCCCTTAAAGCAATCTAAAGTATCTAGGTTCCATAAAAACCCAAAAATGTGTTTAAAAAAAATTAAACGCTCCAGGAAACCTGAAAAAAGGAAATCAAAGTAAATACCATTGTTTATTATAAACCAAAGCTGATTTCCTTTAAAAAAAATGTAAATTCCAAATGTCCATAGAACACGCTTGTAGACAAAAACCTCTGTAAGTAAAAAAAAAAAAACTACCCGCAAAACACATTACATTCCCAAAAATATATATACATACCAGTTACTCATCAAAATATAACTAGAATTATACAATTTGACATAGCATAGTGATACATTACTGAAACACAAAACTACAAACTATTGACAAACACTAATAGCAATACATCTAAATATACAAAAAAACAAAGACCTCTATAAACTAACTGTTAGACCTCCCTTCTAAATACCCCTACCTTTAAATCCTTAAAAAAGCTTTAAAAACGTTCTTATCTGTTCCAACGAATAGCAGCACCTTAAAGCGACCTGATTCCAAACAAATAGATTAAAAAATAGACGGTACTAATAAAAAACATGGCAGCTAAAAGAAACTAAAAAAAAGACTATCTCCCCATAGAAATGAAAGGAATATTATGTAAAAATGTAGAATAAATGTTTAAAAATGGAAAGAAATATTAAATGTGCAAAACATATCACACAATGTTAAGAAATGTTAAGTAAGTGTTGGAAAATGAAAAATAAAAGTTCACAATGTACATTAGGCAAATGTATATCAGTATAACTTACTTGTTTTCATTATTAGGACATTATAAAAATGTTTTATTTACTTAACTTTAATATATTTATTTATTTTTAGTTGAAGCAAATATGATCTAAATAAAAACTGGAAACATAAATAAAAGTACAAAAAGGTATGATGTGTCCTTAATGTACAAAAAATGTAATTATTAGTATTGTTGGATACAAACACGAAACTAACTTTAAAAGAAATATTTCTTATCACCAACAATAATAATAAAATTACACCACACTTTTATACTACAGACAAATAAAAGTAAGATAAATTATTTTGGGATAAAATTATAAAAATGAAATTATCACACTCCAACATAAATAATTAAAAAAAATGTTAGACACTCAAGGGGTGATACTTACTATTCCCACACCAATCGAAAACCAATTTGGAGAAGGCAATGGACACTAAAGGGGCGACACCTACTATTCTTACTCATATCTAAACTAATTTGGGGAAGGAATTGGGCAATAAAGGGGTGACATTTACTAATCTCAAACCATATTGATGGAGGATTTTAGACAGTCATTTATTATTCCAACTCCAATCTAAACCAATATGGGGACGGTGTTGGACACTATAGGGATGACATTTACTATTCCCTCTAAAGCAATTTAGCAACTTAATCTAAAACTATTTAAAGAAGGTCTTGGATACTGAAGAAGTGAGATTTACAATATTCACTTCAAAATAAAACATTTAACATAACATTTGACAATGTAAAAATATTACATACACAACCAATATTCCATATTTAAACATATTTTTACATAAAATGATTTAAAATGTTATCTTAACCATACTAATCTAAACTACAAACCTTTATATATATATTTAAATTTTGAATTATACAATTAATATTTTAATTACTATTAAAAATTAATATATTGTTAAAAATATTTGCTACAATTCATAAACTTTAAACAATAACATTAAAATAAAATCATAATACAAAATTGACAATCACAAATGTAAAAATATTTAATTACATTTTATATATGTGTTTAAATTAACTTAAAATTAAAAGTTTAAAGCAAAATAATAAAAAACATTTAGACAATTTAAATATTTTTTAAAATAATGTAATATTTTGAAATGAAAATATCTCTTTATATTCAGCTTTAATAACCTATGTGTATATGTTTTTAATATTTTATAATATTTATGCTTTCATATTTAAAATATTTCATACACAATTAAAACATATCTTAACATCAAAATGAAATACATTAAAAGTATGAATATAATACAATACATTTAAAGTTCTAAATTAATAATTTGCATATCTTTAAAATGATTGCTTCAAAGTTTAAATTTAAAATATATTTAAAACAAATTTTCCCTACTATTGTCCCTTAAAAACCCAATATCTTGCTACTTAACATTACCTTACTAAAAACAATAATGAAAACATAATATACATATGCAAGGCTAGAATACATTGCAACCTCATTAACAATTACAAATGATATCACAAACAACAATATTTTCTACATTCACATTTTTTATGATAGTAAAAACAACACTAAAAACAATGGGCCTCATTACATGTTTGGCGGTCATGAACCTGCCAAATTCGCAGTGGCAATTGGACCGCCGCGGCTGTGGTGGTCCAACTACCAAATTACGATTTTGGAGGTGGACCCACCTGAAGGCCGCCATTCCTGCCAGGATCATAGATCCTGATGAGGGTGACAGCGGTTGGGCTTGTAATCAGCCATAGTGGCGCTGAACTCAGTGCAACCTGCCTAATTACATCCCCACTTCCCACCAACCTTTTAATCGGGGGACCCTGCCATAAAAAGGCTGGCAGAAATCCAGTGCCGGCAGCCATAGGCCGGTCCCTGCACTGCCCATGTCCATGACATAGACAGTGCAAACCCCCCCCCCCCCCCCACCCAGCACAGTCTGAAGCATGCTGGAGTGTTAGGAAATTGGCCTCGACTACTCTAAGGGAGGCGAGGCCAATATCCTAACACTGTTCCCGCTGGGCAGCCCAGCAGAAACGCGTATTGAAATGGGTCAGCCCAGCAGTAACATTGTAATACGCTTGGGGCGGGCGTTACTGCCATGGTGGTGGCTTCCTCCAAGACCACCGAACTCACAATGAGGCCCAATATTTTTACCTTTGACATTCCTGTCCACAAAATCTTTGATGTCCTAACACTCTTGATACACAATATTTTTTGTCTCTTCAATATTTTGTCCAAACACCCCGCTTACATGTGGGGGTATGGCTGAATTTAAACTTTTCCCTGGCCCAAGTTGTGAAACTTTTCCCATCTTTGTAAAAGGCAAAATACTTCATGTGGCTAGGTTTAAATATTTACCAACCACCACTCCTGGATAGAATGGTTTTCTGCCAAGGGAATGTATCCTGTGTTCAGATTTTGGGCTGATACGGTTTCGACGGTTCAAGGGAGGGCAACGGCTGAAGAACTGATTTGGTCTGAAGATGGCTTATTGCCATGAAAATTCTTTAAGGATATTGTTTAATTGCAATTTGGTGATGACTTTAAATTGATAATTGGTGTGTGAAAAACAATAATACAATGAGCTCTCACTGATTATAAACCAAAAATTTTGCTTTAGTTGCATTTGCACTTATTTTACTACCACTTTATTGATTTAGCACCATGCTGCAATTAAATCGTGAGAAGCAAAGAAGGAGTACTTGTTTTAGTGGACAGAAGAGATCCTAACTTGGATACTTTACTTTATAAGCATAAATAATAATGAAACAGAAAATTGTAAAGTAGTAATGAATTGATATTGTGTGGGTCCTTTAACCACATACTCTTTTCCCCATTTTACTCTTCCCCTCTCCAACACCATTCCATTTTCTTTTTCTGTTTCTTTCTCTTTTTCTTTATCTGTAGTTTATGATTTGGTTAACTGCCATGGAATGGAATTTACAGAGAATGGAGCTATGTTGTAGTGAATATAAGGGCTAGGGGCCTGATTATGACTTTGGCGTTCGGACCGCCAGACCACTGAGATGGCGGTCCCAGAAAGACCACTGCAGCAGCAGTCTCCAGACTGCCATATTAGGCTGTATGACAGCTAAACCACCACCCACCAAGAAAAACGGCGGACCACCAGCTGTGTGGTAGCCTGCAATCTTGGTGGTATGCACTCTGTTGCCGTCATGGCCGTGGGGAACTGCTGAGCCTATTATAAAAAAAACAGTTGATGTGGTGATCTTGTTGCAGCAATTATCTAATGGCGATCAGCCGCCACAGTATGCATTCAGCAAAGAAACAGACAAGTGCCCATTGGATGGATTAAAAAACAACACAGCTAACATCCATTGGCCCAGTCGACACACGTGCAAATCACACTATAAAACACACCAAGTCCCAGACCATGATCCTTTCACTCTCCACTACAGCATTGCAAAAAAGAGACCAGATGCCACCATTTTGTTCTATTGATAGATAAGTCTCTTCTTTTTGTCACCATCCTATTTAACACTCATGTTTGTCCATTTACTCCCTATATTACGTTTCTTGTTAAGTAAGTCCCTGTCACCCACTTTAATTTAACATCTGTGTCACATCCCAAAAATCCATGTTTTTCTGAAGATGAGCTGAGAGTCATGATGGACGAAATCATAAGAGTAAAGCCACAAAAGTTTGGAGCCCAAATCTAGCATACTCCTCTCAGTAGAAAAATGAAAAAGTGGCAAAGGATAGTCAACAGAGTGAATGTTGTAGGCACTACCGCGCTCACAAAGGAGAACGTTAGGAAGAGGTGGGATGACCTGAGGGAGAAGATGTGTTCCCTGGCCTCCAGGCAATAAATGGAGTCCCTAAAGACTGGTGGTGGTCCTCCCAGTGCCCCATTACAATTCTTTCCCTGGAAGGAGAAGGTCTTGGCCATCCTGCATCCAGAGGGCTTAACAGGCAAACAAGGTGAAACGGAGCCTGATGAGTCTCAACACAAAAACTGTCACAAATCTTCAATGTCCTGCATGCTTACATCTCACCTTTTGCCACTGCATTGTTCATCTACTTTCCGAACATGCAATACTCAGAGTAGCAGAGATGTAAGCTTGTCAATGTGTATTGTCGTACATAACATCACATGTATTAATCCCCATTACATGCCATATGTTGGAATGGGGTCTGTAAGTGTTTCAATATCAAAAGATAATCCCAGGTCCCATGGTATGTGTCAGTGTGTAAATGTATGGGCCAACCTAACTGCAGTGTGGCAATAGATATGTAAGACTAAACATTTGTCAAGTGTTGGGAAGTAGTGTGACATGACTACAACTATCAAGAGGCCCAGTTTCTGCAACTCAAACCAACAGGCGTTTGTGCTATTGCCCAAATACACCTGTTTGCCATCTCACAGCTGATGTTCATGCACCTGGGAGTTTAGCATTTGTTAAGGGTGGGGAGTCAGCAAGTGACATGCCTACAACGACCAGGAGGCCCTGTTTCCATAATTCATACCAACAGGCCAATCTGCACTTGCCCAAATAAACATGTGTGCCAGCTCTCAAATGATGTACTCTCCCCTGGGAGTTTAGCATTTATGCAGTGTGGGGAGTCAGCAAGTGACATGCCTACAACTACCAGGAGGCACTGTTTCTGTAACTCCAACCAACAGGCCAATCTGCACTTGCCCAAAAACACCTGTTTGCCATCTCACAACTGATGTTCACTCACATGGGAGTAAGCAATCTACATATTATGTTTCACTCAGAAATATCTCTGTCTCCCTAGCTTGCTCTTGTCCTGGTATCCCAAAATGAAACTATTGCGGACAGGAACAACACCTTACCAAGTGTGTACATCAAGTATTCCTGATGCATTAAGCTGCTCCAGAAGATTGGTAGTAGCAACTAACACATTGGCTTAGCACTGCTCATACAATGGCTACATATACCAGAAAGTTGTATGTTTGCCTGTGTCTCACACAACTAGGCCTTGGAATGGTCAAATACATGTTTCCTTGTCACTGTGTTGGCTTACCTGTTTGTAAGATGTCATGTTTATTCCCTCGCCTGAAGTGCAACTGATCACCACATCTAATGAGCTGCTTGAGTCTAATAGTTTCTGCAAGCTTCACACATGTCATGCCAACAACTTCAATACTATGGTAACATAGCACAGTCAGCAAACCTACCACTTAAGATTGTCCAAGGTCTCCACTTACAGTCACACAAAACATTTAGATGTAGATTCCACACTTCAACCAATAATAATATACTCTATTTCTCAACAGGTCAAGCTGGCTCAGCACTTTGCCAGACATTGCCCACTGACTAGACTCCCAACCCATCTCTGGATGAAGCCCTCATTGATGATGACACTCCTGAACATGTGGATTTGGATGATGGTCCTGGCACATCTGGGTAGCCTGGCCAGATGGCAACAGTAAGTCTCACTGTGCCCACAACAACACCTCCCCCAGTTCATCACAGACAACAATGTGCCCCTCAGACTGTGCACCTAGCACAGTTGCTACCATCGTGTGCCCCCAGTCCTGGATTCTGTGGGCCATACATCATCAAACCCAGGTACATCTGCGGCAGACACAGGAAGGGAGGCTCTGCCAGAGGATTAACCACCCTAAGACACCCCTGCCTCTGCAGCAGCTGAACCCCCACGCACTTGCATGCAGGGACATCCATGTAAACATCCAGGTGGTGCGGATGACAAAACACGGACCACTGCCAGCAAAAAAACTCATCCTTAATGTCCTTCTTTGTGTATCACACATTTACTCTGTGGACTCATCCTGAACACCATTCCATTTCTGATGGGAGGAGTACAATGGACTTTGGACTTCCGATGGTGTGGCATCTACTCCTATGATTTCATTCACCATGACTGCCCCCTTCATTTTTCATTTATGTTACTTTTTGCCACAAGATTGTTTTCACCATTAGCACTGTGATAAATTCACCAGTCACAAACTCATTGTCTGCTAAAAAAACAAGCTACTTCTGGTAGCAGGGATATGCTGCATATATGTCCTGCTCAGGATTACAACTATTCCACACAAACACATACATACAAGTGTCTTGTCAAAGAAGAAATGTCATTACATTGCTCTGCTCATGGGCTGTCATTATGTCTGAAACTTAGCAATTCATACATGATTGAATCATACTGGGTAAATGGTCAAATGTACAGGTACCGATGTCCAGACCATGGAAGGAAAGGATATATCAGACATTATCCTCTATAATAGGCAAACATGAAATTGGTTGATGTCACCAGCTGGAGCCAAAAGGAATCCAAAATCATATAATGCAAGGTGGAATGACACAAATAAATGTCAGTGATGTGACACAGGCTTGTTGGCCTACAATGATGGAACACATCAACAGCTACATACTGTTCATACAAAAATAGTATAAGCCAGTGTGAAGGGAAACAAACATGAATTTGGCCTAGGACTACATATTTATAGAACACATGATGACACACATGGTGAAGGTACATGAAGAAGCACAAAAACAAGGAGTATAGTTATGAAACCATACATATGACAAAATGCATGTAGAAATCATCTGGAGATCGCAGTCTGTGTAATAAATCTCACACTGACAAAGCAACATCTCAAAAATGTGACTGTGTCAAAAGCTTCCTCATCTGACCAACTTTGCAAGTATTTGCCAGAGCTTCAGCTTCTGACCCTTTCCTACAACTGTACTCCTCAAATCATCACAACAAGAGTTCATTGTATAGTCAAAGTCATGACATCTCATGACATACACTCATAAGACGAAGCTTATCATCTTGTCACAAGTCAGCTCCTTTCCTTTTCCCCACATCATCATCATTTGGCATTTCCGTTTTCTTACACGATGTGATAACAGGCTCCCCCTCCTCAGTGATGTATGGAATGTTCCATCACAGGGCGTTGTTATGGAACATGCAGCATGCCACAGTGAATTCACATATATTCCGGGGTGAGTAGAGGAGGGCTCCCCTAGTCTTGATCAGACAGTGAACTCTGACCATGGTGTTCTTCCATGGGCCTCAATGAAGCAGACATCCCCTGGTGTAGTTGGATTCCTCAGCGTTGTAAACAACCAAGGACGGCTGGGATATGCTGAGTCTCCTATTTTGCATTGAGACATAAGTGGCACAATGACTCACACACTTACTGATTGTAGCACCTGCCTTTGCATACACAAGATCACAACAGATGTAACTTACCAATAAGCCAGGTTTTCTCCAGTTGCAGTTGTGACATCAGCTGGGGTACAGTACAGTTCCGCATAACAAAGGAATCATGGGCTGAACCTGTGAACCAGGCTCAGACGTTTGAAATGTACAGATCTGACAAGCAGACAACTGGCACGTTGATAGAATGGAAGTGCTTCCTGTTGCGATAGATTTTTTCACTGGCATGTGGTAGCATTGATGCAATGTGGGTGCCATCAGTGGCTCCTACAACATGTGGGAGGTGACCAAATCCATATAAGTCAACCTTCACATTGCCTAACCCTAGTGTCTGGGGAACCAGATATAGCTGGCAATATATTTCATCACAGCTGAAAGCATTTCTTGTCAAACACCACTGAATATAGGTTGCGGAATACCACCAGATGTAACCACTGTATATTGAAATGACCCTGTGATCAGGAAGTGCAATACTGTAATGAATCTCACAATGGGTGGCATACATGTCGGAATATTGTTTTGAGGCACGAGATCTGGCTCCAACTGATGACATAGATCTTGGATTGTTTGCCTGTTCAGACGGAACTGCTCTATTACGTCAAGCTCTTCCATGGTCTGGAGGTCTGGAAATAGATGGTAGACTGGAGGTTGTCACATCCTCCCTCTCCTAGTGTACCTATTTGTGGAGTGAAATGAGTTGGAGCATTAGTCACTGGGTCCAGACCAACTTATCTGATGAGTAAGACCAAAGTCATGTGACAAAACATTACTGACTGGAAATACATTACACCCATTACACATCTAAACTGTCTACAACTCAAGGTCCAGATATGATCCTCATTGTTGTCTGGACATGTGTCTACAACATATATGTGCACATAAAAGACAAATTAGCTCCTCTTGTGCCCCTTGGTATTGTAAAGTATGTTCTCACCACCAAAAATACAGTCACCGACAGGGTGCAGTGCAACATGGTTATACAGCAACTTATATGTAGGAGAATGTACATATCAAGGGAGCTTTACATATGTTGATATGTAACTATACATTTTTAGATGTTATGATGCATTTAACAGTCATCAAAACTATAGTTTCAACTGCCAAAATGGTGAATGCCTGACCTCGTTTATTGGACATTAGGAACCTCTTACCACCGGCTAAGTCAACCGCCCAGTGGGTGGTTCCAGCAATAGGCTAACATTCTTGACTGTGATGGTTGCTATCCAATGGCTATGCCCGTCAACGGTGATGACTGCATACGTGGCGTACATGTGTGCCACGATTTAGAAAATAACGCATTTATTCTCTGACACTGCTGCCATCAACACCTCCACCACTTCAGCTACTGTGCGCCGCCTCTGAGAGCAATCATACCAGGCCAAGCAGGTGAAAGGGCCCCTGCCTTCTATCCAGGGGAGCTGGAGAGGCTCGTGGAAGAAATTCTTCCCCTGTATGGGCAGTTCTATAACTTAACAGAGGAGCACGCAACTATTTCAGTGGCATATTTGAATCTGTTCAGCTCCATCCTTTCTGTCCCCCCAAGCTTCAATGTGTCTCTGAGACCCAGTTAGTTATTTGGGTGCCTGTTATCACAATCTGTGGTCCACACACAAGATGTACAGGTTGTTGATTGTGGATCATTGTACTCTATGTATTTCAAATGACCATTGTGTTGTGTGATGTGTGATAAGCCCTCAATCGTCTTTCAGTTACATTCATATATCTAGTCAAGTAACCTTTACAGCCAAAACAATGATATCTGACGATCTGATGATGGTAAGTGACACAGTAAATGTATCTGCATTACAGCATGAGCTGCATATGTATATGTTTTGAGTCAGTTGCAGATATTGTTAGCAATATATAAATTCCCACAGATCACTCAACCCAGATCAGGCCTTGGCAAATGGTCGTATGAGAACAATGCTAAACTAACTGAGCCCTTCAGAGTGCCACACAACCTTGAACTCACATATAGGATGGACACAGGATGTATTGTCATGCAAGGAAGTGATGGAAACATGGATGTTTATGTATGTTCTATATGCTTAGCCTGCAGAGGGCAAGGCCTTTTCAAAGCCTTTTCACTGTATGGAACATAGCCCAGGCTGGTGTGGCTGTGCAACTGAGGCACCGGGCGCACTCCCTGTAGACTTTCAGATTCTTAGATGTGGCCATCTTCAGTCTTCAGAAGCAAGATATTGCCTGGATTTTTTTACATTGACTACTTTAGGAATGGGGGCTGAGGTAACTACCTGATCTGGTACTTATTTCCATTGACCCTCATTCTCAATGTGTGTCATTGACTTAAGACTGGTCCCTAACTCCCACAGGTTTGGTGTCACCTTTCCATAAGTCTTGTTTGTACAGTACAGCCCTATTACACAAGTGAGAAACCCACAGTGCAGCTAGTTGGCTAATTCAGGGAAGACCATGACATGTGGATCATTAGCTTTGTTACATGCAACCAACAGACCAAACATACTTTGATATGTTGAAAGTCATCTCTGTAGGAGTGCCACATATGGTAAAAGATGTCTCTTGTGATACCAGTACATATCACACACATTCACTCAGAAGTGGTTTGCGAATCCATTAGGTAGGCCACATGTCCACGCATCCACAGAGATGAAGCTTTCAGTGACACCCATGCCATCCCTTTCATTGTCACCTAAACCTAAGAGTGCAGTCTGTGCCATGGAGTTACCTGTATGGACTGTATGTAACACATCAATGTGTCTGGATGTAATGGTGTCTGTACAGTCATGCTCAAGTAGTTTACGCTTCAGGAGGTCACAATGGTGTGTTGTGTTTCATAGTGGCTCACATCCCAGTACATGTTGCTTGGCCCTGGGCTACATGATGTCAGTGGGCTTGCTTAGTTAGTGTAGGCCATGGCCAGGGCTGTGCATAGTCAGCAGATTACTCCAAAAGTGTCCCTGTACTTATCATAATGTGTGTATCACACATGTAGTGTATTGACAATTACAAAATGCTTATGCTAGATGTTTCCAAAATAGTTCTTAAACAAGCAGTTACCCTAAAAAAGTGCAATTGTGACCTCTTCATTTGTCTATTGCATACTGTTAGGACTGGGGTCTTTGGTTGACAGTCAGGTTACCCCCTGTTCAAGCAAAGACCCTCACTCTAGTCAGGGTAAAAGAAAATCACGCTCATCTGCTTACCACCTTGGTAGCTTGGCAGAGCAGTAGGCTTAACTTCAGAGTGCTAGGTGTAAAGTATTTGTACCAACACACACAGTAACTTAATGAAAACACTACAAAATGACACAACACCAGTTTAGATAAATAGGAAATATTTATCTAAACAGAACAAGACCAAAACGACAAAAATCCAATATACACAAGTCAAGTTATGAATTTTTAAAGATAAAACTCAAAAATAGCGCTTAGAAACAAAAATGCTTCGATGAGGTGTTAACACAGCATCGCGACGGAGTCGTTCCCAACAAGCCGACACCAGCGGCGCTGGACACGGAGTCGTGTAAACCCCCAAGTACAGTACCTTTGGTGAAGAGTGAAAACAAGCCGATGCGCGAAGTCGGGGATCGCGGCGTCTGTGCGAAACGTTGAATCCGCGCACTTCGAGCGGCGTCGGACACGACGTGGTGCGGCGGCTTCCACGGAGTCGCGGACTTCAGCGGGGCTGCCGCGGCGTCGGGCCTGCGAAGAGCGTCGCGTTCCAGCGAAGGTTACGGCATTGGGTGCAGCCGGCGTCACCGGATTCAGCAGCGGCGTCGGTCTGAAGTCGTCCGAAGTCGATTTCCTTGGATTTCCACCAGCTTTCCTTTCAAGGGCCCAAGGACTGGGTAGGGCACCACTTGTCAGAGCAGGAGTCTCTCCAGAGACTCCAGGTGCTGTCAGAGAGAAGTCTTTGCTGTCCCTGAGACTTCAAACAACAGGAGGCAAGCTCTAAATCAAGCCCTTGGAGATTTCTTCACAAGATGGAAGGCACACAAAGTCCAGTCGTTGCCCTCTTACTCTGGCAGAAGCAGCACTGAAGGAAAGCTCCACAAAGCACGGTCACAGGCAGGGCAGCTCTTCTTCCTCAGCTATTCAGCTCTTCTCCAGGCAGAGGTTCCTCTTGGTTCCAGAAGTATTTCTAAAGTCTGTGGTTTTGGGTGCCCTTCTTATACCCAATTTCTCCTTTGAAGTAGGTCTACTTCAAAGTAAAGTCTCTTTGGAATGTGAAATCCTGCCTTGCCCAGGCCATGCCCCAGACACTCACCAGGGGGTTGGAGACTGCATTGTGTGAGGGCAGGCACAGCCCTTTCAGGTGTGAATGACCACTCCTCGCCTCCCTCCTAGCACATCAGGATATGCAGGCTACACCCCAGCTCCCTTTGTGTCACTGTCTAGTGTGAGGTGCAACCAGCCCAACTGTCAAACTGACCCAGACAGGGAATCCACAAACAGGCAGGGTCACAGAAATGGTATAAGCAAGAAAATGCTCACTTTCTAAAAGTGGCATTTTCAAACACACAATCCTAAAATCAACTTTACTAAAAGCTGTATTTTTAAATTGTGAGCTCAGAGACCCCAAACTCCACATGTCCATCCGCTCCCAAAGGGAATCTACACTTTAATCAGATTTAAAGGTAGCCCCCATGTTAACCTATGAGAGGGACAGGCCTTGCAACAGTGAAAAACGCATTTAGCAATATTTCACTGTTAGGACATATAAAACACATTACTATATGTCCTACCTTAACCATACACTGCACCCTGCCCTTGGGGCTACCTAGGGCCTACCTTAGGGGTGTCTTACATGTAAGAAAAGGGAAGGTTTAGGCCTGGCAAGTGTGTACACTTGCCAAGTCGAATGTACAGATAAAACTGCACACACAGACACTGCAGTGGCAGGTCTGAGATATGATTACAGAGCTACTTATGTGGGTGGCACAACCAGTGCTGCAGGCCCACTAGTAGCATTTGATTTACAGGCCTTGGGCACCTTTAGTGCACTGTACTAGGGCTTACTAATAAATCAAATATGCCAATCATGGATAAACCAAACACATACACATTTTGTAAAGGAGCACTTTAGCACTGGTTAGCAGTGGTAAAGTGCCCAGAGTAACAAAAACAGTAAAATCAGAGTCCAGCACACATCAACAACCTGGGGAACAGAGGCAAAAAGTTAAGGGAGACCACACCAAGGATGAAAAGTCTAACACATACATACAGGTCAATGCCAATCAAAAGCATGGGATTTGGAGAGCCATTGCCTGGAAGGTGCGGACCCCGGGGGTCTATCGCTGGCAGAGTGTCCACTGTTTCAAAAGGTGGGAGGACCTGAGACACTGGGCCCATAAAATCGCAGAGGTCCAACTGGGGCTGTCATCCCAACATGGGTGGGGTGCAAGTCAGACCCTGACCCCTCTGATGGCTTGCATACTGGTGGTGGCCTACTCTGAGCTTGATGGGCATTTGAGGGAAGCACCACAGCTACAAGGGTGTGAGTCTTGGGCAGAGTTCTACCTGCTACATTGCCAGATTGATATGTTAGGGGCAGCCATCGCCCCATTAATATTGGAGATGGCCCATGTATGAAACACAAGATTTGTTAACGTTTGTGTAGGTATGGTATTTGTTGCATGCTGATGTGCTTTGCCTGTTGTACTAGTGACCAGGAACACAGCAGAGTACAGTCCACTACCAATATCCTCTCCTGGACAAACACATGGCTGGGTACAGGGGTTAATCTACTCATGCTTTTTCATGTTGTGTGTGTCCTTTGTACCCAACAGTCCACTTGTCTTCAGTGTGTCAGCCCCAACATCAAACAACATGAGGTAATAGATCACCGTACTCAGCCATGTGCCTGCTCAAGAGAGGATATTGGCATCTTGTCTTCAGAGTGTCAGGAGTGCTGATGCATCACTACTGTCTCACATGTAATGGTGTCCATCATACATGTGACATAGCATACATTGCCCTTTGTGTGCAGTCACTGAGCAATACTTGCTCATGGTGAGTAGGGAGTGGACAGTTACATGATTTGGGTAACATCACTGTTGGCATCAGCATTTGTGCCTACTTGTTAGCATGTGTACTTTGCACTTTTGTGGTATCATTTCCACTACTGTTTCATACATGATCTACCTGTCTTCATGGGGTGATGTTTGATTCCATCACATATGTGTGCATGCCAAAATCTCTTGGAAAATAGTTTTATATGATGGATATACAGTTCATGGGGTACCACAGACAAGAGTGTGTCAACATTGTTTGTTGGGTCACATATACCCTAACCCGGAACTCCATTGAATTTATCATGAACAACTGCAGCAGCAATGAGGGATATTACAGGTAGACCTGCAGTCATTTCTTACAATATACATTTACATGCCATTGATGTTGAATCATTTGGCTAAGTCCTTTACACATGTTAATTGGTGAAGATTCATGAACTGACTGTTGACATGTAACAGGGAGTGACATGCAGAAATGTTGGAATCATATGCGAGTGTGTACACTCAGTAATCCAGTGGAATCTGTGTTTGCATGACAGAAAGGTACAGTGATGTGTCTTCCCGTTGAGAAACATGTTAAAGGCCCTCTTCAGATAATGGATGTTCCCTGAACTACAACAACATTCAATGGACTATTACCTTTTAGCTATACAATGTTAGAAGGGTGTTCACAGCCGTACCAATCGAGACAGATGATTTTCTAGCCCTAGCTAATTCATTGTGCTGTGGATATTCGTAGAAAAATCTCCCAGACACTTTGACAAGATCATCTCTAGTGTACTTTTTTGTGCAAGTTGTGTTATCTAGCAAAGCAACATTAGTGCAACTTTTGTGATACTATTTAGACAATGGACATATTGTGAAGTGACCATTGGTGAGGTTTTACAGTGTGACATGGGTGTTTCCATGGGTGTTTCCATGCCACCTTCTTCCGGTTACTGCACTTTTTACTGCAATATGGCTGGATTATGTGCCCATTGTTTCATCGTGAAATGGTATTGTGTATATGAACATTTGCTGATTGCAAGGTGTTGTGTAGAATCTGTAAGACTGAACTTGACATTGCCATCAGAATTGCACACAGGAGGTTTTGGGGTGATCTGACAAAATGGGGTAGAGAAAAAGGGGGCCAAAAAACATTGCATTTCCCATGTTGATTCCAATAGGACCTGTTAACACGTCTACAGCCCAAACCACTGGAAGGAATTATATAAAATTTGGCAGAAAGCTAGCTGCTGGTATGTAGATTTTGCTTTTTGTCATCAGGCCGCAAATAATTTGCGAAATTCATGAATTTTAGAGAATATGCATGCAAAACTAAGCGTTGCAATTGACTGACTGCAACCTGACTAGCAAGTTGTGACCACCCTTTTTTTTCCACAGGACACGGTCCCCTGGGTGAAAATTCACATTGGAAGTGGCATAAGGGGTCAGGATAAAGATACTCTGGCCCAAGGGGTGTGATATAGGTGTGTTTTAGGGGCAAAATATAGGTTTAATATAATTTTTTGTCACAGCGCATAATATTTGTGAAAATTCATGAATTTTCACCAATTTCTGTGAATTATTCGCAAAATATTTGCAATTATGGAAACATTTGAAATAAAAATAATAATTCACTCAAACATGCACTCAGAGGCTTATGTGCCCACTCACACACCCTCTCAGACAATCATGCACCCACTCAGACCCACTCATAGACTCACACACCCACTTTCAGACTCACTCAGACACTCATGCACTCCCTCACACATCATCTCACAGAAACAGGCCCTGTGGCCAACCTGCACTTCGCACGGCCAAAGGACCTGGGTGACACAGGGTTAGGTGGTTATAAGGACTTGGCTGCAAGGCCTGGCTGCAAGGGTTTGGAATCAGATATAGTAATTAAAATTATGTTACATAAAAAAACCATAGAAATTCACTGAAAAAAACAAAGGTTACAGGGACGTTATAATTAGGTTCTGAATTTACTTGTACAAAACCACAGAAATTCAGCAGTTAGAGTTCTTTCAAGTAACTATAACTTACATCCTCTATATATTATCTCGTGGCGTTTGCCACTAGGTAGTTATAGTTAGGACCTAGTTTCTATAGAAAAAGTGTTTTTTGTTTTGCTAATAACTTTGATGCCATTTGATGATCCTTCACAAAATTTTCCCCATAAAAATGGTGCTTACTTCAGCTGCTGGCTGGAATGTTTCGGGGTAATCCGTCAAGTGGGGGCTGAAAAGAGGGGGCCCCAAAAATACTTTTTTCCCAATTATTTTTCCATAGGGATTTTGAACAGCGATAGCGCCCGAAACACTGGACGTAATTACACCAAATTTTGCAGGGAGGTAGCTCTTGGTCCCGAAAGAGGCCTTTTTGTTATTTGGTGTAAATCCATTCAGTAATTGTTGAGATATTGAAGAAAATCCAAACTTGTATATATAGGGACGCAAAGGTTCAGCGAACCCTTCCGATCTCTTGCTGAGATCTGGTTGGCTGTCAACACTTCAAAAAGGAAGTGTTGGCAGACATGTTGGAACTCAGCTTCAGATGAGTCCCAGAAAAAAAGGAATAAAGAAAAAAGGGGGTGCTGGGGTAGGGACACTCTGACCCTTTAGCTCCGGTGCTGTGCTCCTCCCACCCCGATCTAAAAAGCATTAAAAATAAATCTCACTGTAGTTCATGGCGGAACAGCGCATCCAGCAAAAATGCAAAAAGAAAAGTATAACTGTAGCCACCAGGTGGGCTTAATCCGGAGGCATTGCCATTTTCATGTCAGAGTGCCTCCTGCCCTCTTCCCCCGCTGCCCCGGGGACAGCCATCTCCCCAGAGCTCATATTTAATAGAATGCAGGGAGGGGCGCCCAGACCCTCCTCTGCCCCAGGGAATGACAGCTCCCTGGGGCTTTAAAGTAATATTATGCATTGGGCTGCGTGGCCCATCATGCAGCCCTGAGGACCACTACCTATCTGGGGCCTTGAACTAATATGATGCAGTGGGGCTGCACGGACCCCCACAGCCCTGGGGACCACCACCTCCCCCGGGTTATTATCAAATTCAATGTGGTGGGTGCTGCCTGGCCCCCCGCAGCCCAGAGACCACCACCGCTTCGGGGCTTTCACTAAATATAACAGCTGGGCCATCCGGCTCCCTTCAGCCCCATGGAGCACCACCTCGCTGGGGTTTTACCAACTATAACGGGGGCACCTAGCCCTTCCCGCTGACCTGGGGACCACCACCTTTCTGGGACTTTTACCAAATATAACAGGGGGGCTGCCTGCTCCACCCCCCCCCCTGCAGCCCCAGGGGCCACCACTCCCTAGGGCTTCAATGAAACAATGAAAGGGGTCAGTGCCTCAGAGCCCCCTTCATGGAGCCATAGATGACCCTGGGGACCGACACCCACCAGGGCTGGCTGCTGCTATGTCCTGGGATGCCCACCTCAGGACATGAATGTTTGCTTTTGCTTTGTGGGAGCTGACAGCTCTCACCAGGGTAAAGCAAACAAAGTCCACTTTCTGACATCAAGACTTGTCAAACAGCTCTTGCTGCCAGAAAACAAAGTTTTCATCAGTTTTACTGCACACAAATATGCGTGCAGGGAAACAGATGAAAACATTGCTCCCACAAGCAAAGAGCTGCTATTTAAAGCATCTCCCTGCTTCTGGGAGCAACGCTGTCTCCATGCAGGACATAGGACCGCGGGGGCCTTGAGGCTCCCTCTGCATTCCTCTCTCTCTCTCTCTCTCTCTCTCTCTCTCTCTCTCTCTCTCTCTCTCTCTCTCTCTCTCTCTCTCTCTCTCTCTCTCTCTCTCTCCCTCTCTCCCTCTCTCCCTCCCTCTCTCCCTCTCTCCCTCTCTACCTCTCTCCCTCCCCATAAAGGGGTGAAAGAGAGGGAGATAGTCATTGCTATGGTCATGCCATGCAATGACTACACTAAGTAGTCACCTGTGGCATAATGGTTAAGGGCTCAGACCCTTACACTGAAAGTTGAGGGTTCTAGTTTAGGTGTGTCTGTGGTAATTTCCCTACTTTAATTTCCTTTCAGCTTTAAAAGTTTATGGATCATAATAAAAGGTGATCTCACTCTTTTTATTTGACATATATATTTTTCTTTTCAATTTGTCCAGAAATATCTCATTCTAAGTATATAATTCACCAAAGCCTAAAAAAACTCTCTATTTCGCTCCCTCTCCCTTTCACTCTTTCTCTATGTTTCGCAATTTCTCTTTCTCTCTTTTTCTCAATTTCTCTTTTCCAATCTTTCTCCCACTCACACACCTATTCACACCTTTATGCACCCACTCACAGACCCACTCAGCCACTCATACACCCACTCAAAGCCCTACTCAGACCCTCATGCACCCACTCACAGACTCACTCAAACACTCGCACACCTACTCACACTCTCATTCACCCACTGACAGACCCACTGAAACCTCCATGCACACACTCACTGACCAACAGACACTGACCCACCCACTAAAACACTGATGCACCCATTCTCTCCCCCAGATAGACAATTTCAGAGCCACTCTCACCCCAGATAACCCTCTCACACCTATTCTCATACCCAGCGAGAGACAGGCAATGGCCAACTACTGTCGCGCACTGCCGAAGAGCTGTGCGCTTCGTGAGGTTGGGGGGGTTGGCCGCAGGATCTGGCCCTGTGGCCAACCGCTGCTGTGCAAGGCCAAAGACCATGTGCTGCAGTGGTTGGATTAACGTATAGTTATGAAAAAGACTTTGGGGGTTATTACAACTTTGGAGGAGGTGTTAATCCGTCCCAAATGTGACGGATATACCACCAGCCGTATTACGAGTTCCATAGGATATAATGGACTCGTAATACGGCTGGTGGTATATCCGTCACTTTACCGTCACTTTTGGGCCGGATTAACACCTCCTCCAAAGTTGTAATAACCCCCTTTATGTTTGAAAAACCATGGAAATTCACTGTAAAAAACAAAGATTACAGGGACTTTGTGGATAGGAAATAGAATTTAAAAAAACTGAAATTCACTTAAAAAAACAAAGGTTATAGGGACATTATAGTTAGGATCACATTTTAAATATACAAAACCATGGAAGTTCAGCTGTTATCATTGGAGGTATTGCAAGTAACTATAACTCATACCCTAAGGTATCTATAACTCATTTCCTCACCATGCACTGCTAATTACCCCCAAAATTATGGCACTCATGACATCTTTGATAATCATTGAAAATATGAATGTTTTATTTGCAGAAACATTTCTGACCAAAAAAAATACATGGTGGTGGTGCGAGTTATAGTTATAGCTTGGCAACAGTCTAAGACGTTCATTGAAACTTCTCTCCACAGTGATGTATTGTTCTGTTTTATGACATACTGACCAGTTTCTTTAGACCTCTCTCCTTTATGATGAATAACTGTACTAGTATGTTGCAATGAATGCATTTGCTCACTAATGATGTTTTTCTAGGGCGATGGTTCAGTGTAGTAGACATTCACAACAGACTGTCCCCCATGCTAAGACCTTTCTGCAGGATAAAGAATAATTTTATTAGTGGTTTGTGACACAGTGGCATGTCTGCCAAGACCTCTATACTGGTTGTATGTTTGAGTTTGTGTAAATCTGACATTTGCACTAAAACCTCTTTCTAGCCTATACAGTTAGATGTTTTAGTTTGGTCATTAGTGTTTACAGTAGTGGTTCAGAAGAAACAGGATGACCCGCTGAGAACTGTCTCTTAGGTGATAAATGAATGTAATAGTTGATATGGTTACAGTGAGCTCTGTGCTGTACATCTCTCACCTGCCTTCTTATTTTTTTTAAGTGGAAATGGTATTTTATGAAGTATATTGAAGTTTACTATGCTGGATGATGTCAACAGTGATGTCATTTGAGATGTAATCAGTGATATAATAAGTGATGTCACTGTCCAAGTCATAAGTGATGTGATATGTGAGGTCATAAGTAGTGCATTAGCTCTGGTAACTATAACTGCTGAATTCATATGGTTTTGTGAGTGTAAAATCTGAGTTTAATTGTAACGTCTCTGTAACCTTTGTTTTTTTTCAGTAAATTTTTAAGTTTTCTTAATTCTATTTCCTAACTACAATGTCCCTGTAACCTTTGTTTTTTTCAGTGAATTTCTACAGTTCTTTAATGCTATTTCCTGACTATAACATGCCTGTAACCTTTGGTTGTTTAGTGAATTTCACGCTTTAAAAAAAAAAGAAAATTGCAGTACAATTTCACCCTTAAGTTCAATTTAGTATTATATATTTTTACAAGTTTATAAATACATTTTATTCACACACTTATTCTTATTATACATTTTACAAGTAACAACAAATCAAGGTAAGGTAACTTATGTAGTTTTTCTATAAATGCAATACACTAAGGCCCTCATTATAACGCTGGCAGTATTCACCGCCTCCCGCTGCGGCAATGGCCGCCAAAACACCGTCGCCGCGGCTACCTACCGTCTGCCATATTATCACTGTAGCCGGAATTCTGCCAGAAGGATGGTGGAATTCTGGCTGCAGCCATGGCAGCGGACGGTGGTAAAGTGGCGCTACTGCCAACAGCAGCGCCACGCCAGTAGAGCACCGCAGACCGTATCATGACCCATGATACAACCTGACGGTGTTTGCTAGCGGACGCTGCTTCTGGCAGCAGCGCCCTGTCCCATCTCCTGCTGGAGGACCCTGTGCAATCAGATAAGTTGGGTGCTCCGACAGGGGAGTGGGGTGATGGGGTGTTGTGTGTGTGTGTGTGTGTGGAGGGGTGTATGGTTGTGTGTGCATGCGGGTGTGTGGCGTGTGAAATGCGTGTGGGCATGCATGGTTGTGAGTATGCGTGTATGTTGTATTGTCTGAATCCGTGGATGTGTGTATGTATGTCAGTGTGTGTGGATGTATGTGTAAATGGATGTATGCTTGCGTGGGTGAATGTGGGTATGAGTGTGTGTATGCATGTGTATGATGGTGCGTAAATGTGCAGGTATGTTGTGGGGGGTCAGGAAGGGGCGGGGGTGGGAGGACTCAGGGGAGGTGGGAGGGAGTCAGGGAAGACCCCTATCAGTGACAGGGAAGGGGTTCCCTGTCACTGATAGTGCCTACCGCCATGGTTTTTGTGGCGGTAAGGCAGCCACGAAAACCATGGTGGTAGGTGGGGTCATAATCCTGCGGGTGGGACAGTGTCGGCCGCCTGGCTGGAGACAGAAGTCACCAGCCCGGCAGCTGTTACCGCCCTGGCGGACGGAGTGGTACATTGGCAGTTTTGCTTGAGCCAAACCAACAATGTCATATTTTGGGGAAGAGTACCGCCAGCCTGTTGGCAGTGCTCTTCTCCAAAATACCGCCGCCCGCCAGGGTCGTAATGGATTTGACGCAAATCCGATAAGGGAGCACATACTAGTACTCTATGGTCACTAGTTCCTGTGACAAAATTGCAAAGGATCCGTGGATTCGATACAACATTAAAAAAATATATCAATATTATATATGAACCACACACATTTTATTATTTACAACAGGCAAATTATATACAAATATTAATATTTACAAGCTTATCAGTGTTTCATAATATTCATTATATTCATTTTAATTTTTATTTTTATTTGAGTATATTCTGACAATATTATAAGTACATGTAGAATATAGAAAGGAAAATTCTACTGAGCATTGCCAGCCGGGGAAAACCCACAATTCATTAAATCCTAGTTATCATAAGCACAGATAATTTATAGCAACCCACCCTTGAGGGCCTTGCAGGCGACCAGAGAATCAATTATTTCCACCTCAAGAACCCAGCACTGAGCTACTACACCCATGCATCTCTGCCAACCGAATCAGACAATGGGAAACCAAATCCTCAAGCCTCCCTTCCATGCAACTTTTCATTTACAGTCATACATAGCCTTCTTGACAATTTGCACATTAATTAGTCTGGAAAGCCATTGTTGTATGCTGAGTGGCTCCTCATCCTTCCAAGCAGACGTACTTTATAGTCGTGCAACCACCAAGGAAAATGAATATGAAATTGGCCTGACCCCTGTCCCCCCTAGCTGACAAGTCCACCCCGAATAGCATAAGAGGCAGAGTGAGAGAAACCTTCCTCATAAACCACCTGCTCCACTAGGCCTCAATACCCTTCCTCAGTGTGATCAGCTTTGCACATTCAAAGAACATATGCTCCTGATCTGCCGGCCCACACCGGCATCAGGGGCAGTTCCTATCCCCCCTTCTGCTCCATTTAAACAGTTTGTCAGAGGTATAAAACGGCCTGAAGATTGTCTTGTTTTGCTGAGCCCTAATGGATGGAGTAAGGACCACTTTACTTGCAATACATAAAGATGTCCTTTCTCTACTTGACAGTACAGGTCATCTTTCTCCTGGTCTTTTAAAATTGCATATATCTGACCAATTCTTACCCTCTTTTCATGCACCACACAGTTAGTCTGGAACTTCCTCAAATCTTCTCAAATCTTCACATGCTTAAAGAAGCATACCTCCCGAAAACCATAATCCAGCTGACGGTTGGAGAAGGAGCCATCTGGCTTTGGCAATACAGATCACCCAAGCAAGCTATCCCTGCCTTCTCCCATCCCCTACAGGTAGCCTCATGGAAAACTGCCGGAAATAGCAGGGAATGCCACCGGGGAGTGGACTGATTATATTTCAAACACTTTCTTGACCTTAACCAAGATCTTGGCCGCTGCACCAATCACCTTAAATTTCACCTTTTTATAATAGCTGGGCTCAATTTCTTATAAGAGACAATCTGCAGCTGCCTCGCCCAGCACCAACTCATATATACTTGGAGGATTATCATGAGAACTATTAAAATAAGCCCTATCTCTTTGTGCTAATAAAACTCCCATGTGCTGTAACAGCGCTGACCGGTAGTAAAGATAAAAAGATGGAATCGGCCAGCCTCCCCGAACCCTTGGGAGAACCATATATCTTAGTGCACGTCTAGCCTGCGCATACTACCATAAGAAGTTGGAGTATAGGGCCTCCAGCTTCTTAATCAGCTGTTCTTTCAGCACTAGAGGGATTGTTCTAAAAAGGTAGAGAACTTTAGGTAGCACACTCATCTTCAGTAGGTTGCATCAGCCAACTAAAGTTAAAAATAGCTCATTGAGCCTTCTCAAATCCTGGCTGATTTCCCCTAACAAGGGAACTGCCTCAAAAGTCTGGTCAACCTCATGCTGATGAGTGCGAAGGGCAAAGAGCCTCCCGACTGACTCACTGCATTCATATGCTTCTGCCTTATGAGCCTCAAGCTTTCTCGCCAGGCTTTCCAAATAATACAGATTGATCATACCCTTCTTAATAGCAATTGCATGCTGCATCTCTAGCTGCACTAATGCAGTGCTGAATTCCCTTATTTCCTTCTCTTGTTGCCTAAGGGAGTGGGCCACAAAGCTAAGTTTCTCATCTCTAATTGCAGCCTTAAGTGCATCCCAGCCAACTCCTTTAGAAGCACTATTAATATTCATAAATTTCAATATCCAATTCTTCATATATTCCACATATTCTGCATCCAGAAGTAATCTTCTATTGAATGTCCACTGCCCCTTAGGGGGCCACAGACCTAACCCAGTTATTTCCAGTATTAATGGATTGTGGTCCGAGAAAGGAAATTGCCAAAGGTTAACAGCTGCATTAGCGACGAATCCAGCAGAGGTCAGAAAATAGTCCAGACGGGCGTACTTGGAATGAGATGAGAGAAATATATATAACAAGGGTCCAAAGAATTCACTTGCTCCCACACATCCACTAACCCATGACTCTTCATTAAGTGGGAAATTGCTTTCTATACCTGTGGCTTCCGCCATACCTTCTAGGGGCCTCAGCAAACAAACCCACTACCAGATTGATGTTGAAGTCCCTATAGACTATTAATGGCATCAGCCACCCTGTGAGTTCACCATCAGCTCCTCTCAGATTTTTGCCTCATCAAAATTAGAGCCATAAGTCCAGCAAAGAGTGCATCTAGTTTCAGATACTTGACATTCAAGAATGGCCCATTGCTTGTGCTTGTCTGCCAGCAATTAGATAAGCGTGGCCCGAGCACTTTTCACCAATCTCACTGCTTCCCTTTCGGTGAGACTTTGTGAGGTACAGATGGTGAGAGAATACTCCCTAACTTGCAAAAAATCCTTTTTTCACCCACAGAATATGGGTTTACTGCAAACATATTATGGATGGCCTCCATGCTCGGAGCATCCCAGTGCCTTTAGCCCTCTTATACTTGTTATTCTGCCCACATACATTTACTGAACAGATACTCAACTCACCCTTCTGCAGAAAAGAGAGAACCAAATGCCACACTCCCCCCAGCTGACCCAACCATGGTTCAAATTCCAACATAATGCCCCAGCTGTCATCATAATTATGCTCAATATTTTTCTTTTTCTAAACCTCCAAAAAGAACCCCCACTCCACCCCTACCCTCCCCCGCAACTCTTCCTCAGCCCCTCTCTCCCTTACCCACTCCACCCAGACCAGCACTGGTCTATAAGATGGTAGAGCTCCACCAGACCCCCCCACCCCGCAGAGCACACTGTGACGTATTCATTCTCATTTGTGAAATATAGTAGTCAGCCAAAGAAGGTTCTTTGCTTCAGTTCTCAATCAGCCCTACATGAGAAGTTAAGAAATTCCTGGTGAATTCTCAGATAGCTAAAGCTTTCCACCTCCCATTATTGTGCCAAACACCCTTCACTTATCCCCCAGCAGCCTTTGATCAATATCCACAGCTTATTTCCCCAAACGTTCCAGATACTCTTTAGCTTTAATTTCAGATGTGAACACCCTGGTTCTGCGGTTCCCGATGACTTTCAGCCTTGCAGGGTTGATCACAAAAGCTTGGGCCCCTAGACCCTGGAAAGGCTGTATTAGCTGAAGCAGACGCCACCTCCGTTCTACCATTGTGTGACAGAAGTTGGGACTAACAAAAAAGAAACAGCCCTCCACAGTTTTGTCAGAATCTGGGTGTGCTTTCTCAAAAATTACCGGACATAACAGAAAGTTCCCAAAAAAACAATGTCGCTCTAGGCTTTCCCAAATCCTGACTGGACTGGTTGGGTGTCATGGGGAAATCAATGGGCCCTCTGCACCTCGCGGGACAAGTCCCACCCCTGAAGCACTGGGAAGGCCTTCTGAAACAATACCTCTTAGATCTTCACTTTCTTTGCCCTCTTTAACCCCCAAAACCCACAAGTTATTCCTCCTTTGCTGGCTTTCCTGTTCCTCTAGCTTTCACTGAATGTCCATAAGCCGAGACTCATTCATAAGCCTTTTAGCTGCGCCTAAGTCAGACTCCAGAATCTCGTACCACAAATCTAGTTTAGCTAATCGTCCGAAAAATGCGCAGTTCCTCTCTATGGGCCAGAAGTGGTTCATAGATCAGCACTAGGGTGGGTGTGTCTTTGACTTGAGTACCCCCAGCGCCCCCTGAGTTGCCAGCAGCTTCACACATGAAAGGTGTTGTACCATGCTTATAGTCCCATTTTAATACCAGTCTGGCCTTCTTTTTTTTTAAATGCCTTTGGAGAGAGCTGATCGCAGATTGGCCCTTACTTGATACTGGTAGATCACTGAGTTCACTGCTCTCACGCATCTGACCAGAGTTATCTTCCACAAGACCCGTCAACCCCGGTTCCAGCTCTGAATCAGACTCAGACCATCTTCACCCTCCCCAGTCCTGTCATAGAGGGAAAAGAAATGTTCCAAAACTTCAGCTTCTATCCCCCTTGGCTTTCCCAGAGCTATGCCGGCATCGCCTTGTTTTACTGCCGGGGCTTCCTCACTGAGAGCAAGAGACTCAGAGACTAGAACCAAGACTGCCGCTGCTAGAGGCACCAGTTGACACCCTTCCGTCTCTACCTTGTTAGATAGTACCACCCAGCTCTTTACTGGTATAGGATCCACTGGGATATCGCCCCACCCAGCCGAGCCACAACAGTACCTGCACAGTTAATATCACCAGAAATCTCAGAAGTGCCCTAAGGGGGAGAGTGTGTTGCCTTCTGACCAAGACCAGCTGGCTCCATCACGCCAACAGAAGATGGTCACCTGATGGCGAGATCATCCTTTCCTGGGTCCTGTTCCTTTCTTTTTACCCAATTTGTCCTGTGTCTCCAGCGTCTCCTAGGGCTGTGCTTCTGGGGGCCCTGATGGCCCAGTGGCCTCTCCTTTGAAGCTGGTGAGCTTGGGACCTTGACATCCTCCTTGTGTAGGCCGCTGTAACATATCCATAATGGAGGGGGGGGGCAGAAGACGCTGGGCTACAGAAAGAGCCACCTAAGCTCTTTTTGCATGCACCTTTTTTTTCAAGGCCTTTTTAGGTGCCTCAGCCGTGACACCCTGTACCCGATGGCCAGACTGCTTGGTCATGTTACTGCCACTGGATCTGGTGGCACTAGAATCGCTGGTTCCTCATCCTTTTGAAGCTGACGGGGGACAGAGTCATGGAGAGCGGCTTGCCTCTGCAGCTCACGCTGGTTTGGGCCCCATCTGTTGCGCTGCCAAAAATCGAGCCTTCTACAAACAGCCTGCAGTAAAATGGGTCAGAAACACCCAGGTGCGAAGGAGGCACTTAAGAACAGTTCCCGAACCCACTGTTCCTGCCAACTGGGCCGACTAAGTCCCCTGGGTCCCAGCCGCAAGCTGGAAGCAAAGTTTGCAGCAACCTCTGCAGGAGCTAGTGCGATGGAGCTCGGATCGGCCAAATCAAATGGCCGCCATCTTGCTTCTCTTCCAATGTCGGCTGAGTGCCATATTCATTATATTCTTCATAATATTCTTATTTATTTGACAAGTTTGGATAATCCGCAGATCTGCTGCGATGCCAAGAGCACCCCCACTCCTCAACTTCTCATTGGATACAGTAAGTCCCAACCCGTGCACATTACAAACCACACCCTAGAACAGTTATTTAGGTTTCACATTTCTCGGGAGACAGAATGAAACCTACACCTTGTTTTTTGGCTTTCCTTCAAAAGAAAAGAGTTTTATAGTCCAAATGTCTTCTGCTGAAGACAGAAAAGAAGGGGAAGAGCAGCATAAAGAAGAAGAAGACTTTCCACCTCAAAAGAAGGCTTCCAACGTTTGGAAATATTTCTCCATTCCTTCAGGAGAAAAGAAAGTTATTGCAAAAATTGTCCAATGCAATAAATTCAACAAATAAATGTCAAGAGGTAACAGGAAGACATATTCGCATGGCACTTTCTCTGTGTGGAAGCACCTGAAAACCATATATACAACGATGTATGAGAGGATGATCAGAGAGAGGGAAGGTGGTACAACATCATCAAGAGCCGAATTATCTGTGGGAATCTTACCACTTGACCAGATGGGTACCATTACCGCTGTTACATCAAAACTGCAAGACATGGTGACTTACTGTGGCAAATGCCATATGCTAGTGGGGCTAAAACTGTAATCTGTTGTCCAGTTCCTGGATGCTATCAACAACCATGGTTGTTAAGTTTTTTTCACTGCACTGTTTCTTTCCTGCTAAAGACTGAAGTTGATTCTTCCAAATTGCCCTCACTTACTCCTTTTACTATCCTTGTTATTTTAGTCCTATCAGAAAAGAGCCCCCCTATTTTTTTTTCAGAACCCCCCCTTCATCCACTCCTCCCAAAATAGTTATTTTTAGAACCACTTCATCTGGTCAAAGCAAAATCTAACTAACCTTACTGTTTAATTTTTTTGTACAATTGTGTGGATAAGTGTTTATGTGTTTTTCTATGTATACATGTTTAAATACCCTACATATGTAAAATCACAGTAGCACACCTGGCTATTTTAATATTCCCCAAGGGGAATAAACCTATAAAGTATTAAAGACAACACTAGCAAATGGATTACTATGTCATCTAGTATACTAAAATGCAAGTGGATGTGTGAGTGGCTGTACGAGTGTCTCATTGGATATGTGAGAGGCTGTATGGCTGTATGTGTCTCATTGGATTTGTGAGAGGCTGTATGGGTGTATTAGTGCTTACATAAGTGCCTCTCTGGGTGTGTGAGTACCTGTGTGGGTCTATGAGTAGGTATGTAAGTGGCTCTGTGAGGGTGTGTAAATGAGTGTGTGAGTGTCTCTATGGGTCTATGTGAGTAGGTGTTTGGATGTGTAAATGGGTATGTGTGAATAAATACCTGTATGGAAGTGTGACTCTGTGTGCAAGGCTGTATGGGTGTGTCAATAACTATGTAAGTGACTGTATGGGTGTGTTAGTGGGATTTAAATGTCTGTGTGGGTGTGTATTTGTGTGTTAGAGTGGGTGTGTGAGTTATTGTGTAGGTCTGTGAGTGGGTTTGGGAGTGGCTGTATGGATGTGTATATGGGCGTCTGGTTGTGTCAGAAGTGGTGTGACTGCTGTATGGGTGTGGTAGTGGGGATCTAAATGTTTATGTGGGTGTGTAAGTGGGAGTGGGAGTTGGTGTGTGAGTATCTGTGTGGGTCTGAGTGGGTATCAGATTGACTGCAGGGCTGTGTGAGTGGGTGTCTGAATAGCTGTGTGAGTTGGTGTGTGAGTACCTGTATGGGCATCTTAGTCGGTGTGTAAGTGAGCGTGTGGGAGTGGGAGTAGTTGTGTGAGTGTATGTATGGGTGTGCAAGTGGGTCTCTGAATAACTGTGCGGGTATGTGAAAAGTTATTATCTGTAAAGGTGTGTGAGTGGGTGTATGAATGGCTTTATGGGACTGTAAGTGGGTGTTTAACTGTGTAAGTGGCTGTATGTTTTTTTGCGTGTAGGTCAGAATACCCTCACAATGAAACCTAATACAACAGCACTGGGAGAACTGATTACTAAACCATATTACTTCAATAGATGTTGCCATTCAGTTGTAAAAAGAAAAAAACAAATATGAATTAGTATTCCAATTTATAAAATGATAAATTAAACTTAGAAATTTAGCAATGCATAACTTTATAATAGCAGTAAATGAGCACACGTTTCCCATGCTCTAATGCATTGTTGTAATAAAAATCAACTTTTCATTTTCCCTTTTTTTACTGTTCTCAGACCTTATACTTATAAAACATACAAGATGCTAGTGTCAAAGGCGTGGGTGACAGTCCTGCAACAGTCTGCTGGGATCCATCTGAAGATCTTCCAAAGTTTGCGGAGTGTGAGCCAGTATGAGGAGGCAATAGGGTTTACCTGGCGGGTCATGGATAGAGAGGAGTCGAGGATGATTCCTAAGTTGTGGGCGTGCTCAGTCGGTGCAGGGGGGGTGCTGAGGGATGTGGGCCACCAGGAGTCATCCCAAGCTGAGGTGGCATTTCCGAAGATGATGAGCTCAGTCTTGTCGGAGTTGAGCTTGAGCAGCTTTCTCTCATCCAGTTGGCGACTGCTTCCATTCCTGGGTGGAAGTTCCTTTGGGCCATGTCAGGGTCTTCAGTGAGGAAAATGATTAGTTGAGTGTCATCGGCATATGACACAATGTTCATACCCTGGCTTTTGATGATGGCAGCGAGAGGGGCCATGTATATGTTGAACAGTGTTGGACTCAGTGACGATCCTTGGGGGACTCCGCAGTTGACTCCTGTGGGTCTGGAAGTGTAGGGCAGGAGTCTGGTCCTCTGAAACCTCCTGGAGAGAAACGAGTTGATCCATTCCAGGGCTCTTCTGTGGAGTCCTATGTCATGGAGTGTGGTGCGCAGAGTGCTGTGGGAGACCGCGTCGAATGCTGCTGAGAGGTCGAGGAGTATGAGTGCTGCAGTGTGGCCATGGTCTAGGAGTAATCTGATGTTGGCAGTGGCTGCCTGGATGGCTGTCTCCGTGCTGTGGTTGCTGCGGAAGCCAGACTGGGAGCTGTCCAGGGAGTTCTTGGCCTCAATGAAATTCCATAATTGTGCGTTGCTTGCTTTCTCCAGTATTTTGGCAGGGTAGTGTAGCAGCGAGGGGGGCGAGAAATTCTTTAGTTCTGATGGGTCTGCCGAAGGTTTCTTTAGGAGAGGGCGTATTTCAGCTTGTTTCCAGTTCTTGGGGAAGGTGCCCATGTTGATGGAGCAGTTGATTGTGTTTCAGAGCTCGGGGTGATGGATGCGCTGGCTCTGATATATATGTGGTGCGGGCATTGGTCTGAGGGGGCTCCAGAGTGGGTGCTGTTCATGATGTTGACTGTTTCCTCTGTGGTGAACGTGAACCAGCTGTGGATGGTCTGGGTGGGTTCTGGGGGGATGGGTCATCACAGGTTCCGGTGCTAGGATTTTCAGGGAGGAAGTTGTTGTAGATGTCCTGGATCTTGTGGTGGAAAAGGGAGGCGAGTTTGTCACAGAGGTCCTGTGATGGGTGGATGCTGGTGGCTTCGGAGGAGGGGCCTGTGAACTCGTTGATGACTGAGAAGCGTTCCTTAGAGTTCTGTGGGGAGGAGTTGATGTGCTCCCAGAGCACTCCCTTCCTAGGATTCTTGATTTTTTGTCGGTGGGCGGCGGATGCGGCTCTGAGTGCGGCGAGGTCTTCGCTGGTTTGGCTGTTCCTCCATTTTTTCTCTAAACGTCTGCGGGTACGCTTTGATTCCTTGAGTAAGGCAAGCCTTATAAAGACATCACCCTTGGAAGGCCACATGATGTTATAAATCCTAATAATGCATCTACAATAACTAGACTATTTTGCATTTACAACTGTCACCCTACATAGACCTTTGGTTACAAAAACAAAAGATAGGAAAGCAATCTTTACCTGAATTTAAGTTTCCTATCATTACATCCTGTATATCCACTTGTACGTTCTGAATTGACAGTATAATGACCAGATCTAATACTAACTTCTTTGTGAAAAATAATAGTGATGTTTCAGTTGAACATATACATTTTTCACTAGCAAAAAACATGTTGTACATTGTCCAATTTGCTCTGTGGTGTCAATCTGATCAGATTTAATCACAAGCTATTCCAACTCTTTCCTATAAGGAAAATTAATAAAATAAACACCTTTACCCATAGCACCATTAACCAAACCCTCTTGAACATTTACATTTCAGCTCAAAATCACCCTACAGTTTTTGCAAAGACTTACATCTTTCTCCAATCTTGTAGTTCATGAAACTGATTATTCTAAGCAAGCCAGTTTTGTTTGTAACGTTTCATTTAGAAATACAGTGACACCATCGTGCTTCATTTTACTAATTGTATTCATTTGCAAAATTTCTTCTTACTCCAATTCCAGCGATTCATTGTTGAAACATGCACACTCCTCCAATGTAGGCACTAGGCACAGATTATGTTCACCATCTTGTATACTACTGAACATTAGTTCTGCTGCTGGCTTCGTTGTTGAATAAAGTTTTTTAAGAAGATGACTTTTTAGAACATTCCTTCTCTCTTTAGAAAGAACATCTACAATAATATCTTTCAAAATATTAACATATTCAATATCAGATGCTTGTCGCTTTATCCTGATTATTCTTTGTATTCAGAATTTAACCAAATATTCATATTTCCATTGCTTCTCAAAGAATTCCTAGGTTCATCATGCAACAGTGTTTTGAAAACAGACTGACCCTTCACAGCAGTAAGTTGCAGATCTCCAAAAATAATCAAATGTTTTCCTCCAATTAGGACGTCATAATCCATACTCAGAACCTCTTGCATTCACAAATGCATGAAAGCAATCATTAAGTTTGCGACCATGCTCACCTCATCAATGATTAAAAGTTTCAACTTTTTTAGCACTCTTCATGATAAGCTTCATCAGATACATTTTGGTATTCCAGTTTATTATCACGTTTGAGAGTAGGCATCAAAAGTCAATGCAAAGTAACACTTTTGATATTGTGTGCAGCTAATCCAGTAGGTGCAGTAACCACACATGATAAATTGCACTCTGTAGTCTTTTGTAGAAAAGCAGTAAGAACTTGCATTAAGAAACCTTTACCAGTGCCATCTTGACCACTGACATACAATGGTAAAGGTTTGAATTTGAGCATGCACACTCTTTCTTGTCATGAAGCAATCTATGTTCAACTCTAGGTTTTACATTCATATACATTTGTATTTGCTTATTTAGTTGTGCAACTAATTGTGCCAAATGAATTGTTTCCTGTCTTGCTTGCTACATTGCCGTCTCCACCTGATTTATTTTAATAGCAGCCTAATTTTCAATTATTGGCTGTCCAAGTGGCTTTTGACTTTGAGGAGCTGAACTTTGGCTACTTTGCAAATTCTCCTTAGCTACCTCGGCAGCAATTATATCTTCCTGTTGAATTTCATCATTCAACATTTTGAAGTAGTTTGCAATGCTGAGCACTCAGTGCCATCCTTTGCAGCATTGAACAAGTCTTCATAGCGGTCAACCTCTCCTAGTAATTCTGTTTCACATCACCAAGGTTTAAGCAGCTGCAAAAGTACCAAATACAAAAATCCTATTCTTTCAGCAGTCTGGCAAATCAGTTTTCTATGGTTAATTAGACTTCCTTTGCTATCTCATACCCACTGCAACCAACTACTGCACATTTACATTCATTTACATTTTCTATCACATTGTTTCTATATGTGTAGTACTTGAGACAAACAGTTTCAAGATGTGCACTCCTTTTTGGATAGTAAATGTCCAACATGTTTGTTTCTGCAATGTCTGCGCTATCTGGCTCTAATTCGGCAAGGTATTACATTTCAGGAAAATATTTCAAAGTTCTGGGATGCATCCTAGTAGTGAAAAACTCTCAAATTCTTTTTCTCACTATCGAGAGGCCTACCCCTCCCATATGGTAACATTTGGGATTTCTTATTAAAATTAATAAGTTGTAATTCCTAAATCAGGAGTGGTAGATATATCATGTTTGGTACCTATGAACTTGTAATGATAAACCCTTTTTAATGATAAAGTCAGATTTCTCATCATAAGTTTGAAAATGCCACTTTTAAAAAGTTTGCATTTTCCAGCCCTTAGCCCTCTGTGCCTGTAACCTGCCTTAGATCACATGACTGGGTGTAACTGACAGTTGAGACCTTGTGAATTCACCCCAGACAGTCACACAATGGGGGGATTAACAGAGCCTGTAAGGGCCATTAACTGACTTGATGGGGAGTAGAGCTAAGCACAGCCCTACTTGCAACTGAATAGGCTGGGCTCTGCCACCACACAATAGGCCTAACCACCCTGTTTGTCAGTGCAGCCAGCTCAGAGCCAGGGCAGGGGAGGCTGGAAATTCCTAGAACTTCAGAAAACCCTTCTAGACACTTCCCCAACTTCTAGGAGCAAGGCGCCAGGGTATAAAAAGAACAGTCTCAGACCTGCTCCTCAGTTCAGTACCAGATGTATGGAAGGACTCTCACAGAACTGCTTGCTGCTGTGAACTGCTGTGCACCTTGCCAGACTTCTGCTGTATCTCAAAGGACTGCTTTGCTACCTGGAACCTGCTTGGGACCTTCAGAGACCACACATGCTGCAGAGCCCTGCATCACCACCTACACCCAGGACTCCAGAAGTGACTCCAAGGGCTAGTTCAGCTGGTCTCCTGCTTTAAGCCACAGGGACACACCATGAAACATACCAGGATCCCACCATTTAAACCTGTACCTGGACCCAGTCTGGGTGAGTCTTGCAGCACAAGAGGGAGGTCTCCCTCCACTCCTGGACCCTTGTGGTGCTAAATGTGCCCAGGTGGCATTCTAAAACTGAAGGCTTGCTATTTTTAACTTTAAACTTCAAAAAGTCATAACTCCAGTTCTACTAATTGGATTTTTATGGTTTTGGTGTCAAATAATTTATTAACATTTACTCTAGTTCTTTAAATTGGTTTGGGTTTTTATTGTGTTGTATTTTCACTGTGTTGATGTTTGTATACTGCATAAATACTTAACACTTTGCCTAAAGTTTAGCCTGACTGCTTTTCGTGCCCAGCTACCCCGGGTTAAATGCAGGTTAATTTAATTATTTTTGTGGTTCACCCTGCAAGGGATTGTGGCTGTTGCTTGACCAAGGTTCACACCACAGTCAACCAAACTCAATTTCACACAGGTGTATGTTTAGCTTTTTGTTTTTTACTGGGTGTCTGTTGTGTGGGTGAGTGTGTGTGTTTGTGTTCCGTAAGTGTGTTTGTGTGGATGTGCTAATTGTGAAGATGGTGGGTGTAATTGTGGTATCTGTAGGTCTGCTGGTACATGTGTGTTTCATGGTGGGTGTTGTGACTGCAAGTGTGTTGATGGTATGTGGGGGTATTTGTGTAATGGTGGGTGTGGTGTCTGTGGGTGTGCTGGTGGAGAGTGCGGATATCTGTGTCATGGTAGGTGTGGTGTCTGTGGGTATGCTTGTGGTTGTGGCCGGTATGTGTGGTGTTTGCATGTGTGGGTCTGTGTCTGTGTGGTTCTTGTTGTGTTGGTGTGAGAATGTACTGCTTGTGTATGTTGGATTGGGAGTGTGTAAAGGTCTGCATGTGCTCTGGATAGGGCTTGGCAGAGGGATTTGGGATGGGGAAAGGGTAGGAGTTTGGGCAGAAGGTTAGGGTGAGTGGGAGGCTGCGGTCATTGAGGAGGCCAGACCCTGAAATGACCGCTGTATGCCACAAAGGGAGCCATGAACGTCATAGAGGTAAGCCAGCATCAGGGTATTATGACCAGCAAGCTCCTGGATAGCATTTAATTGTGTGGTCTGGCCTACAGTGATAGTCCTTTAGGCTCCTTTAGGAGCAAGAGGGAGGGTGGAGACTTGAACGTGGGTTGCACACGACAATGCAGATGGAGTAGTCAAGCTAGGATCTGCCACCAGTAGAGATTGGTTGCCTGTGGAGGCCTCTGAAGAAGATGAAGAGTCACTCATGGCCTCTGTGCCAGTCCTCTCACCCTCTGTGGCACTGGGTTCCTCGTGTCAATGGTGACTGCACCAGGGCTGCAGTGCTGAGCTCTTTCCCCGCCAACATGGCTGCTGTCACCTTCACCTTGCCCAGATGATGCTGTAAAAACAGATACAACAGTTTGAGGATATCTGTGTAAATTGAGTGTAACAAGAAATTTGCTCAGAAAACATTTTCCAAGTTTATAGATTATACCAGCTTCGAGCTACTCAAACTTGGTTTCTTTATCATTAGTATATCATGCATATGGGAAGAATTCCACAAACCATCTGCTCACAGTCTAGAAATTCCCCAAGCTAACTCCCATGCCATGTATGCCTTTTGTCCCTTATCGACTTTTATTCACCTGCATGACAAATGGTTTTGACAGCATTAGTTAATACATAGGCCCAGATACATTTCTAAATGACTGTAGTACAGAGCAAAAACCTTCCAACATATCCAAAAGAGACTTGTTTTGGGCCAGATATTGACTCATCGGGCCTCATTCTGACCCTGGCGGTCATGGACCGCCAGGGCCGGGGCCGCGGATGCACCGCCAACAGGCTGGCGGTGCATCCATGGGCATTCTGACCGCGGCGGTACAGCCGCGGTCAGAAACGGGAAACCGGCGGTGTCCCGCCGGTTTCCCGCTGCCCTGTAGAATCCTCCATGGCGCCGCTGCTTGCAGCGCCGCCATGGGGATTCCGACCCCCTTACCGCCATCCTGTTCCTGGCGGTTTTCGCCGCCAGGAACAGGACGGCGGTAACGGGTGTCGTGGGGCCCCTGGGGGCCCCTGCAGTGCCCATGCCAATGGCATGGGCACTGCAGGGGCCCCCTAACAGGGCCCCACCAAGATTTTCAGTGTCTGCCAAGCAGACACTAAAAATCGCGACGGGTGCAACTGCACCCGTCGCACCCCTTCCACTCCGCCGGCTCCATTCGGAGCCGGCATCCTCATGGAAGGGGGTTTCCCGCTGGGCTGGCGGGCGGCCTTCTGGCGGTCGCCCGCCAGCCCAGCGGGAAACTCAGAATTACCGCGGCGGTCTTTTGACTGCGCAGCGGTATTCTGACGGCGGGACTTTGACGGGCGGCCTCCGCCGCCCGCCAAAGTCAGAATGAGGCCCATCAAGATGTGATTCTCCAACATCTATGTGATGGAAGCTTCCATCTGCAATTGTCATTTCAAGTATCACTTTGATCACCATCATTGCTTTCCTATCTGGACATAACTAAGGACACTTATATGCCATTTGGGGTACGTGTATCTCTGTCATTAATGTGGACAGATTCCTGGCATGAAAAGTCTTGATGGTTGACACAGATTGGCTCACATGCATATTTTAGAAGGACTGAGGCTTTATGACAACCTGCTACTGTCTGCATGAAATGGACTGATTTTTGCTATTGAAAAATTTCTCTAACAGATTTCAGATAAGGAATAATGCTATTGTGTGCATTTTTCCAGTCCTTTTGGTACAGATGCTAATGATCATATTTTCATTGTACCAACATACCAATTTAAAGTCTGAAACTGCAAATGTCCCACAAGTGCTTACTATGACACATTACCAGTAATACGGCCCACATTACATACTCACATCTGTGCTAGAGGATCACACCTGACCCAATCCTCAAATGTGGCATGTTGGGTACAAGTGTCCTTCATAACATGGAGAACATTCAGGGACCCTTTTTTTTGTATGCTGTCACTGCCTACACGTACTTGGCTTGTGATGAGGAATCTAGTGACAAACTTTGGCCCAAAAATAGAAACCAAACACAGCATCCAACACCGTCTGAAAGACTTACACCTCAAGAAATCCTTGCCTGCGTTGGATGTGTGCCAACCGACATGTTCATGCAATACAACATTGCTGTAAATTATAAAGGTTAACAAAAAGATTAGCTACATACAATAATTCACCCCCTAGATGCTGCTGTTGGGCCTTCAGTTGCCCATCAAGCTTAGGGTAGACCCATGAAAGGATGCTGGTCATTAGGGGGTTCAGGGTGTGGCGCACTCGCTTAACTGTTTGGGAGGCCTGGCCAAGCTTGACTTGTGCTGATTTCCTGATCCAGCATCAGAGGTCCTTTCAACTCTTCCTGCAATGCAGGCTGCACAGCTTGACGACCCCCAGGATCTGCACCTTCTTAGCAATGGTTTTCCACAAATCATGCTTCTGATGGGCTTTGACCTGTATGGATGAGAGCAAATGACAACAAAAGAGGTTTTGAGTGATTTTGGTTGCCTGTAGTATACTCACACAATTTAGTAGCAGCTCTCACAGGCATTCCCAGAACAGACGGTACACGTTATTAACAACATTTCAAAGTTCCTTGAAAACACTAATTTGCAGTGACATGTGGGATAGCCTCAACATTGTTTAACCTCCTTTTACCAATACAGGACACAAACACCATCTAAGCTAGGGATAGGGAACTTCTCATGTAACGAGCCCCACTATAGATTAGTCCAACTCACTGTGAGCTACTAAAGGCTAAACAACCTGTACATTATGTGCTTATAACCACATGCACAGCTACATTGCCTTAATGCCCAACCTTCTAATGGTCAGATACTATGATTTGTATTACATACAGTGACTAAGGGCAGTATGGGAGGGCTGCTATGTGTCAGTGAGAGCATGGTTTTGGGTGAAATTAGAACACATGTATGTAGTAATGGGACATACTTGTATGGCTCATAGTGAGCCTCTGTCGTTTAGACTGACAGCACAGGCAATACCATTCACCATATGTGGCACCATGAAATGTTTAAAACAAAAAGTTACTCCAATTACCAAATATGGCCTGTAGATTCCCTTGACAGAACAGTGTCAGACAACTGCATAACTCTGAAGATTCTACTTGGGATTTAGATACCTATCATTTTTACCTGGGCTGTATGTTTCTACTTAAATTGGTGGTACAGTGCCTACTAGCCACTGGAGGTAAGGGGCCTACATTTTGTCTCATTAAACCTGGAACTGTGAGCAACAAGCACTGAAAACTCAGTTAATTCCTACAGCTGAATTGCTGAATTTTCATTTCAATACAGACACATTTCTAATATCCTTAAACAATACCCTGTACTCAGCTAAATCATTCAGTTCACTAAGCTCCAATCACAACACTTCAGTCATGAACAAAAAGGGGACCAAACAGCTAGTGGACAAAGTTATTTTGGCAACATTTCATACTCAAACATGTACCTGTTCTTCTAGGGTCCTATTCAGCTGGCCGAACAGGGCCAGAACCTCCCTTGTAAGGATCTCCAGCTCCCCAGCAGAGAAGGCAGGGGCCCTCTCACCTGCCCTGCCCAGCATCCTGGCTCCCACAGGTCAGTAGCAGCAGCAAAAAATCAGGAGGTCCGGCTGGCTGCAGTGTTAGGAGGCAAGTGAGCTTTTTTTCAATAGCCGCATTGAGAAAATGTACATAAAGTTAATCATACACCATAGCTGCTAGGCATCTGTTTATCTTTATTATGTTGCCATGTGCTCGACAAACCTCCTGAACTTTGATGATTGACCTTGTGCTCGCAGCCTTGGGCTGCAATCTGCTTATCGCTGCCATATTACTTTTTCCAATTACAGTTCAGAGAATTGTCATGCTTAATCAGTAACTGCCAGAACATGTTTGTACAGGTCGTTGCCACCTCCTGCCAGCTGCATCTGTACCTTCTCCCACCACACGTGTATCCCTGAAATATTCTGAAGACCGCAGAGGACCTTGAATACGCTAGGGGTGGAGTTGTCCTCTGACTAAGCAGTTTTGTGTGTATATAAGGTTGGGTGCCCCAGAGTGAAGGGGCAGCCTCCGTAGGATAGTCACTTGACTGTCCTGGGACTCTGTATTAGCTCGAGCTATTATCCATGTAATAAACTTCTCTTTATTCCTCCAGTTGGTGACTCCGTCTGATTTGTGAACTCTCTGCTAAATTGACCCTGAGGACATAAAGGGTGTCCCTCCACCGCTGGGAAGGAGACCCCAGGTGGGGGTCAAATCTTTCCTGGTTCCTCAGTTGGCGCCCGAACAGGGACCCGAGTCAGGCATCCAGGGGACCGACCAGGTGACGGAGGACTCACAATTGGGTTTCCAAGGGAGGCGCCCCACACCAGATTCTGAGCTTCGTTCTCTGTCGTGGACCTGCGGATCTCCACTGTGTGTCTTCCAGCCGGCTCGACTTCTCCTGGCACTGTCTGAATTCGGGTCTCTGTTTTCCATGAACTACTGGAGTCCCCAACTGTTGGACTATAACAGAAGTGTCAGGTAAGGACGGGAGTTGAAAGATTCCTGTCTAAAAATAGGTCTGTGAGTATTGTACGGTTTCTATCGCTCTTTGCAAAGACCGACGTCAGTGGTAAGACTGACCTCAGTTTTCATTTAAGTATATAGGAAGCAAAAGGCATATTTGCCACTTATTTGGTGTATTCAAACCACTGATGTAAGAATTTTTTTTTTTAAATATGCTGGAAGAATGCCAGCGTTCAGTTGTTTCAGGAAATTGTGTTGTTGTCTTTGCAGTAGGGACTCCCGCCTGGAGGAAACATGCCCCGCTCCTCCGGCCGGGACTCCGAATTATGATATATATGTTAAATATGGCATAGGTCCGATTATTTGGTCTGATATATGGAGAAAAAGAACCAAAGGTAGTTCGGATTTACAATGGCCTATTCACGGGACATTTGATAAAGATAAATTAGACTATTTACATGAACGTTTGTTTGTGACAAAAAGTAGACCAGGGATGTTTGATTCACTACAGACTTGGCAGAAAGAAGCAGACCAAAGACGTAGGAAGGCAGAGAAAGAATTACAGAGACATAAGACCAGGACGGTGACTGAAAAGGTATATGACTCTGACGTAGCTGAACATCAACAGAAAATTTTAGAACATGACCGAAGGCTTCACTTACAAACTGATAAGTGTTACCCTTCCAGGACAGTAGTGGATAAGCCACAAGAGGAAGACCCCCTTTTAAACGATATGTTAGATAAACCCCCGTTATATACTCCACCAATATATCCTACACTACATCCTCAACCTGCACCAGGTGACCCTATTGTGCCATCCCCGGTTGGATCTCAGGTGAGTGCTCTGCCACCCACCACCACCCCTCCTGTCACCAGACCTATAGAGGATACACCCCGCCCAACTGTACCCACCCCTCAACTGGCCCCCGTTTGGCCCACCCCTGACTCCTGTTTAGACACCACACATACCCCCCGCCCCATGACCCAGCGAAAGCGCACCCTGCGCGGACATTTGTTCTCTAATTCACAAGAGGAAGATGTCATTGAAGAAATGACACGAAGGTGGATGACTAATTGGAATGACTATGGGGTCAGGGACATTGTCCACACTATGAAACAATGGGATAGTTTAGTTCAGTTACATGCAGCCACCCTTATGTGCAACATTATAATACAAGAATATGAGGATGATGGTGCCTCAGCTCCCCCGGGACTGGTGGACCTCCGAAAACGCGCCTCTACTGGGCTGCCGTTTGGTTCTGGTCTACATGATTATGTTGTTACTCTTCTTGTATATAGGGACCGCCTGTGGACATGTAGCCCTTCTATAAGGGCATCCATGTTTCCCATGAGAGAGGTTCCGCCGGTTTGGCGAGAACCGGTGACGGGTGACGCTGGCCAAGTTATTACCGCAGGGCATTTTCAACAAATGTGGGTACACACCCCATGGAAAAGATCTGAAACATATACCCTAAAAGCCGCCTTACCTGACCCCCGTAAGAACCCTGCAGGGTATTATAAAGAATTGCAACAAATTCTTGAATCATGTACTATGACGTTGTCCGATATTGACATGTTAATGGCAGCAGTAGTCCCGCAGGAAGTATGGTCAAAAATACGGAGGCACGACCATGCTGAACTAGGGGGTAGGTGGGACCAATTGCCAGCAGCAGAAAGAGACAGGGTTGGGGGAGCGAAACCAGACCCACTTATATTGGCTCTTCCACTGCGTATTTTGGATTTAATGAAGACCATACTTGCACCACACAGGATAAATTGGGATAAATTGGCCGCCTGTAAACAGAAAAAGGACGAGGGTGTTTCAGACCTTTATACAAGGTTTGAGGGTGTCTTTTCTGATTACAGCGGCCAAGACATGACTACTGAAGGGGGGATAAGACTCTTTGTTGACAAATTCGTGGACAATTTATTACCAGACATAAAGGGAAAATTGAAATTGTGTGAAAGTACGTGGCCAGTCTCTACTGCCACTGGAATACTGACAATGGCCCAATATTATGAGAACAGGGAGATAGAAGAACAAGAAAAGAACGAGAAAAAAACGAAGGAGTTGAAAACAAAGGTGTTATTTCAGCAGGCCTACCCTCAGCCCCGTCAACAGCAGTCCAGATCAAAGTCACAAGGACCTCCCAATGACAGAAGGCAGTCCCAACGCCCTCCCCGTTCTTCCCTCTCCTACAATCAGTGCGCCTATTGCAAGCAGGAGGGCCACTGGAAGAATGACTGCCCCAATAAGGACAACTCCACAGGCCGCCCGATGCCCCCACCGCAACAGGACTACAGACCACACGGTAGGTCTGGTCCTGCAGACAGACCCCACCAGCAGGCCCCTTCACGGTCCCACAGTACCCCCGCCCAAATTATTTTGATGCTTCATCCCAGCGTCAATATTTTAATGACGACTATGATGCGTATGAAGGTCGGGGTCCTCCTCTGACTAGGACAGCCTTCGACAGAGGGGGGTGGGACCAGTTTCTATTCCTGTTAGGCAGAATGGCCCTCACGTTGAGGTACAATTAGACGGTACTCCACATGATTTTTTGGTAGATACTGGGGCCACCAAAAGTTCTGTTAAACAGGAAGAGGTCCAAGGGGTCCCTCTGTCTGGCAATATTAATGTCTCTATGGGTTTTTCTGGTGTTCCGGTGGCTAACCCCGTCTCACAGCCGCTGCATGTTGCTATAGGTCCTTACACCATTAGCTCTCCTCTCATTCTTACTTCAGCCTGTAGTGAGAATTTATTGGGTTTGGACTTATTAAAGAAATTGTACGCCACCATTTATTGCTCTCCAGATGGAGTTCATGTCACTCTAGGTCCAAATATTTCCCCGTCACAATTTTTGTCAAAACCACTTCCACCTGAACTTCGAGATTTGCCAGACATTTTATGGGCCACACATAAGGACGATGTTGGATGTCTGGACATACCACCGTATGTAATACGCTTGAAAGCCAATGCCAAATTGCCTCGTCTTCCCCAATACAAATTATCCCAACACATTGAACAACAACTCAAAAATATTGTGACCCAGTTGATTGATTTGGGTGTCATTGAAGAAACGCGTGGTAATGATTGTAACAGTCCTGTCCTTCCTGTTCATAAAAAATTATCTGATGGCACCGCGTCTCCAGGACTCCGATTTGTTATTGATTTACGGGCGGTCAATAAGATTGTAATACCCCAGTTCCCTGTTGTTCCTGACATTACGACATTATTAACAATGATACCTGCCTCCGCTACTTGGTTCTCTGTTATCGATCTTAAGAATGCATTCTTTAGCATTCCCATTCATCCAGATAGTAGACACATCTTTGGGTTTTCACTGGGTGGTCGCAGTTTCCGGTTCTGTCGCGCTCCACAAGGCTATACTGAATCGCCTAGCATGTTTAGCCAGGCCCTCAAGGGTCAATTAGATGCCCTTGTTTTTCCTTGCTCCTTGACGCTGGTTCAATATGTGGATGACCTTTTAATAGCATCCACTTCAGAACAAAATTGTAAAACAGATACTGTAGCCTTATTGAAACATTTAGCACACCATCACCATAAGGTCTCCCTCTCCAAAGTGCAATATTGTAGACAGGAGGTTATATACCTAGGACACCTCCTGTCTAAGGAGTGACGTACGTTGACGGCTGAGAGAATACAAGCTATACGAGACATACGGGTTCCAAGGACACAGAGAGACGTTAGGGCCTTTATAGGTATTACCTCCTTCTGTCGTCAATGGATTCCTAATTATTCTCTTTTGATAAAACCATTTTTGCATCTCACCCACAAAGATTGTCCTGAAAAGATTGAATGGAATGATGATTTTCAGTCTGGTTTTGATGAATTGAAAAATACACTCTGCACAGCACCTGTACTGGGTACCCTTGATTATCGTAAAGATTGTCAGTTATATGTGAGCGAGAGAAATGGATGTTCACTATCAGTGTTAACCCAAGAGCATGGCGGAAAACACCGCCCCTGTGCTTATTTTTCGGCCCTACTGGATCCAGTGGCCCGTGCACTCCCGAGCTGTCTACGGGCAGTAGCCGCTGGAGCGGTCGCAGTGCGCCAGTCGGCCGGGATAGTCATGGATTCACCCCTCACCCTGTTGGTCCCACACACTGTTGACGCACTATTAAACAAAACAAAAACACAGCATCTTACTAATGCACGATTAACTATTTATGAACTGACACTTTTAGCTAGTCATATAACATTAAAAAGGTGCAACACGTTCAATCCTGCCACTTTATTGCCAATTACTGAAAAAACAGAAGATTCTTATGATGACATACATGACTGCATTCTCCGGACGGAGGATGAAACAAAAGGGAGAGTGGACTTACAGGACACTCCACTGAGAGACCCTGATGGCATATTATACGTAGATGGCTCATGCATCAAGCTACCCGATGGCACTACCTCTGCAGCCTATGCAGTTACAACAGCTACCACTGTAGTTGAAAGAGCTAGAATACCACATAACTCTGCTCAGGCCGCAGAATTAATAGCTCTAACACGCGCCTGTGAGTTAAGTAAAAGACTTAATGTGAATGTTTACACAGACAGTCAGTATGCATTTGGCGTAGCACACAATTTTGGTCGCTTGTGAGCAGAACGAGGATTCCTCACTTCACATGGGACATGTATTCAACATGGAACCCTTATAACTAACTTACTTTCTGCCCTGGCGTTGCCCAAAACAATGGCTATCATGAAGTGTAGTGCACACAAAAAGGTGACAGATGAAACTGGACGGGGCAACGCCCTAGCCGATCAGACAGCAAAAGATACAGCGTATGCAAAGACAGGACACATGTATGTGGTAGATAGTACAGAGAAGGTTCGTCCCCATGAAATATTTGGGAACACGGTAGAGATTGTCAGGAAGATACAGGATGAGGCAACTGAACAGGAGAGAAAGGAATGGGAAGAAGGGAAGGCCAAGTTAGATGAAAATACGCTGTGCTGGACAGATCTGTCACAGAGGGAAAGATGGATGTTACCCGATGCATTCGTGCTGCCAGTAGTGACTATGGCCCATGGTCCTGCACACGTTAGTGCGAAAAGCATCTGTGATTTGCTTGATCCGGCTTGGTCTAATAAAAATATCAGAAGAGTAGCTGACCAACTGGTTCTATCCTGCATGATTTGTTTACAACATAATATAGGGAAGGGTGCCTCAGTCCCCGCTGGGCATTTTTCCCCACCAACGTATCCCTTTGAAGTACTACAAATGGATTATATTGAGATGGAAAGGTGTAATAACTTGAAATATGTCCTAGTTGTGGTCTGTATGTTTAGTAAGTTGGTAGAAGCTTACCCTACTAAAGATAATACTGCCCTTACTACCGCAAAGGTACTTCTGAAGGAGTTCTTCCCACGGTTTGGGGTCCCAAGGTGTGTCTGGTCAGATAATGTGAGTCATTTTGTAGGGCAGGTGATGAAAAGGGTGTGTGAAGGGTTGGGCCTCCGCCAGAAGTTTCATGCAGCTAATCACCCAGAGTCAGCAGGACTAGTTGAAAAATATAATGGCACACTTAAATTGAAGATGTCAAAAATATGCGCAGAACGCGGTATACGGTGGCCGGACGCGTTGCCCCTGGCTTTAATGTCTGTCAGGATGACGCCTCACTCTAGATCAGGGTTGTCACCCCATGAGATAGTGATGGGTAGGCCAGCAAATGTCTGGGGGGTCCCTCGACCTCACAAGTACTCAGAACTAGAACATCCTGTTTTGATGGACTATTTAAATGAACTCACTAATTCTTTGCGTTCTAGTCACCAACAGGTGCGTGAAGCACTTCCATCTGTATCCACTGATCCAGGCCACAAGATACTACCTGGAGACTGGGTCCTCACAAAGAATTTCCAGCGGAAAAAGAGTCTCGAACCTCGATGGAAAGGTCAGCGACAGGTCCTCCTTGCTACTCGAACAGCAGTTAAAGTCGAGGGAGCTAAGAATTGGATACATGCATCCCACTGTAAGAAAGTACCCCTACTCGTACCCTCTGATGAAATAAAAAATGGTGACCACCCTACGACTGAGGACCATTTCAGCAACACTACGCGGAGTGATAAAAAACAGAACGACAGTATGCTGCAGGAGGTTCCCTCAGATTTAGGTCACACTGAACAATTGTTTCCTGACCATACCATACCACAGTCCACAAGATACGATTTCCGCCCACGAAAATAAGAAAATGAACAATGAACTGATTGCTTGTCCCCTGCATTAAGTCTGACGATAGATGCAGGGCCGTGATTTTGACTGTCGTGGGAAGACCAGAGTGTGTCAATAGGACTGCTGGAATCACCCCACAGTGAAGCAACCACCAGTCATGGGCAGCACCTAGGTTGGACTGAACTGCTAGTGGGACAAGCAATAAAGAGAAATGGGTGTTATAGAGAAGACAAGAGGAAAAAGAAGAAAATAAGTAATTTAAAAAGACTATTAGGCCCACGTATCGCTTGTCTCACCATAACAATACTATTTTTGGTACTTCTGTCCTGCATTGGGTGGGTAATACATGATTCTGACTCAGAGGTCTCACCAACTACGCCACTGCCTCCAGAACACAGCCATGTTTCCTTACCACCCCATGAGGAAGGACGACGTAAGGAATATGAAAACAATACCTTCATATCTATGTTACAGCAACATCAGCTGGCTGTAAATAGAACAAATTGTTGGATATGTGGCTTGCTACTGAGTTCCGTGCAAAGAAGGTTGCATTCCCTTTTTCTTTTGATGGCTCCTGCAGCACCTGGTATGAACTATCAGCCTTTTGGGCTACCTCAATGGATGCTACTAATTCCGGACTATTGGTCACCCACCTATACCAGTTATGCTGGCCCACTGGAACGAGAGTTTATGGAACAAAGGAAGAAAAGTCAGAATATGCTGACCGACTAAATAGGTCTACTGACATATATTTTATATCCTTTAATACCACACCCCGGATTGTCCGAAGATTTTTTGTAACACAGATGAAGGCTCCACTTTGTTTTCAAAAAAGTGGTAATAGAAGTGTAGGTGCCAGTAACTGTAATGCTACAGTAATATTGAATGGAACCAATTGGCCTACCACGGTACCATCACGAAACATGTATTTTGTTTGTGGTAATAATGCCTACACCTCCTTGGTACCCACCTGGACCGGCACGTGTTACATTGCTTGGTTACTACCACCAACTTACACAGCTGGCCCTCAACACCACAGGACTTGGAGAGGGGTAATATCTGCAGAAGATACCTCAGCACAAGAAGCATTGGACTACTTTAAAGGAGTCCTTCCATTTTGGGACCCTATGATGAACAGTAGGGATATCAGACATCTCACACAAATCGTGGAAGCAACAATAAATGAAACAGCAGGAGCTCTGAGTAAAATCACTGCAGAGCTCGCTGCTGACCGCCTTGTTACTCTTCAAAACAGAATGGTTCTTGACATTATCTTGGCAGACCGTGGTGGAGTTTGTACTTTGATCGGATCGAGCTGCTGCATTTATATACCAGACAATGCCCCTTCAGTGTATAAAGCTATTCAAAGGTTGCATATGATAGCTTCCACAATACACCAAGATGAAGGAACATGGTCCTTGACCGACTGGTTTTGGGGCTTGATTTCCCAATGGGGCTGGAAGATACTAATATTCCTTTTTGTGCTTGCTGCTGTATTCCTCACCTGTTGTCTTTGTGTACAGTGCCTACCTGCTTTGTGCGGTTGCTGTATGGCATCCTTTGCCCCCTGGCCTGTTCGCCCTCCTCAACACACGGCTATGCTGTCCCTTGAGCAGGAGATAAAAGACCTTATGTTCATTAACATAGACACTGAATGACGTTCAAACTTGCCTCACAATGGCAAAAGGAGGGATTGAGAAAATGTACATAAAGTTAATCATACACCATAGCTGCTAGGCATCAGTTTATCTTTATTATGTTGCCATGTGCTCGACAAACCTCCTGAACTTTGATGATTGACCTTGTGCTCGCAGCCTTGGGCTGCAATCTGCTTATCGCCGCCATATTACTTTTTTCAATTACAGTTCAGAGAATTGTCGTGCTTAATCAGTAACTGCCAGAACAAGTTTGTACAGGTCGTTGCCACCTCCTGCCAGCTGCATCTGTACCTTCTCCCACAACACGTGTATCCCTGAAATATTCTGAAGACCGCAGAGGACCTTGAATACGATAGGGGTGGAGTTGTCCTCTGACTAAGCAGTTTTGTGTGTATATAAGGTTGGGTGCCCCAGAGTGAAAGGGCAGCCTCCGTAGGATAGTCACTTGACTGTCCTGGGACTCTGTATTACCTCGAGCTATTATCCATATAATAAACTTCTCTTTATTCCTCCAGTTGGTGACTCCATCTGATTTGTGAACTCTCTGCTAAATTGACCCTGAGGACATAAAGGGTGTCCCTCCACCGCTGGGAAGGAGACCCCGGGTGGGGGTCAAATCTTTCCTGGTTCCTCAGCATACAAGTATATGGAGGACGCGATCAGTGACGGAGACGGATACAGCCATTGGCTTTCGTGAGTAGCTGTCACACATGTTAGCTTATAGCAGGGTTTGTTGCAGACTGCTCCACCTCCTACGCTGTCAACTTCTGCTGACAGCGGTTGGGTAGCCAATGTCCTGATGCCAAGTTCAGGCAGCCACCATTTTAGGGTGCAAAGCAGTGTATTTTGAATGTGCTAGTGCATCACTAACACTCAAACTAGAGGCTACTGTCTATATAAATGTAATACGGACATCACTGTTTTTGGTAAGATATGACACATTAAAAAGTGAACAATGTCTGTGCTTGTCATCGATAGTGCCGCGCTGGAAGTAATTCCTCGATATTTAGAAATAAAAAAACAATGTGCAAATAATCCATTCCAAGTGGATTATTTGCACATACTAAAAAATGATATGTAAAAAAATTATTTTTGAATTAAAACATAATTTGACAACATTAGATGTACATATATGATACAATGAGATTTGTAAAGTTACTAAGATATAAGATGTGTGTTCATTATAAAAGTGTGGTGTCACCATTTCAGCTGATATTTTCTTTTCCATACATGTAGACATTTGAACCCAGGCTTGGGTAAGAGATGACGGCCTCAGGTCTACAAGCCATTTCAAGACATTGCTACCATGGAGAAAAGAGATGTTATTAAGAAGTTTTGGTTAAATGGGCAAAGACTCCTGGACGTTGGTTACCAGCTGGAGCCTGATCTTCTGCCTTACAATAGAAATACACAGTAATAACACCAATGGAGAAACTTATGGCAGTAATTCTTTTTATGGCCACTTGCTCCTTTCAGTATACTGTGGCAGTGTCTGGAGGCATGTCCCAACCAACTTTCAGTGGTGTGCTACAAGAGGTCCTTTCATCAGTGCTGAGAGATATCAACAGCTACATCCAGTTCCATAGACAACAGGATTTGGCCACTGTGAGGGGAAACTTTTATGCTTCGAGTAGACTACCACATGCGCTTAGAGCTAAAGATGACACACATATTGCCTTGGTGCCACCACATGCAAATGAACAAGTCTACCACAATCAGAACAACTTCCATTCCATCAATGGTCAAGTTGTCTGCTTCCTGGATTTTTAGATCTCACATGTGTGTGCCCGCTTCCCTGGGTCAACACATGATTCATTTGTACTACGGAACAGCACCATACTCCTACAAATGTCACAACTTGGACCTAAGAGGGCTTGGCTTGTTGGTGAGTACAATATGACTTGAGGATCATTTGCTTGAATCCTAGTTTAGGACGGTCCAATGGTTTGATATATTAATCAATTGATATATTGCTTCCATGTAGGAAACTCAGGTTATCCTAACACACATATAGTTGTTACAGCCAATGAGGAATCCAACAATGCCAGGGAAGTCTGCTTCAATGAGGCCCATGGAAGAAAACTGAGGGCAGTGGAGCAGGCTTTTGGGCTCCTCAAGTCATTTGGACATTTCAAAGAAGTGACATTTGCACTGATGTGTTTCTGTTTGAAAGTAAAAAGTGTATATGTGTTGATCCTGGGACAGACACCTACTTGGGCTAGACAGATCTTGTACAGAGACAACTTGCACTGTGAATGAATTGATGTTCATGGGATTTTCTCAGATCTGTTTTTTTGTGGGATTTTGCAATCAAGGCAATATTTTCCACTTAAAATGTTCAAACTACATTTGTACATCAAGTCAAAGCATACTGTTCTTCCTTCACATTGGCTAAATCTTCAAGTTGTGTTCAGTGTAGGCAGCTACTGATGTGTCTCCTCATAGCTGATAGAATTGTTTTTTTATCACACCACTGAATGGTAGTTATGACACTGCACCAGATACTGCCACAGTATTCTGTAATGGTCATGTGGCTTCAAATTGCATTACTGCCATGATGTAGACTATTGGTGTTATTGATGTAGGATTCCTATTGTGAGGGCAGGATGTACAGCTCCAGCTGAGGTCATGCATCAATGACAGTTTGCCTATTTCATTTGTTCCCGTGTAATATTCCCTTCCTTCCATGGCACCAGGGTCGTGGAGTGTCCACCTCTAAATTGCTCAGACTATTGGGGTTATGCATGGTTTGTGAAACTCAGCTCTGATTTTGTCTAAGACTTATTACCTACATATGTATGGCACCAATACATTGGGATTTTGTTTTTTTTGTTTTGTGTTTGAATGAAATGGGTAACACAACTGGTAACACATTACCTCTTTGTCATTTCTATTTCTTCCTTGCAAATCATTGTTCAATAGATTTGACAAAATAATGGTGGAAGACAGACATGAAAAATGAAATGCCACAATAAATGCAACAAGTCTTGTAGGTTTTGTCCATATCATTTACTTTCATGACACAAAGGAACTGAAATGCTTGCAACAATGGAATTTTCTGCTTCACACTTTTAGAAGGAAATTGACAGAGAAAAATTCCTAATATATCAATTAATTCTTAGTGAATACTGCAAATACTACTGCACTTCCATTTTTACACAGGGGCATGTCTTCGCGTTTCTTGTACGTCTTCACCTATCTCTTTCTCTACATTTCTAGGAACCATCTTCTCTTTTGCAATGGGAGTACCGTCTTTAACCTCATAGCATCATCCAATTGTTTCCACTGCAAGGACTAATGCATTTAGTTAAGTAGCTTTCTTCATTAAAGAAAGGCTAAGTACTATACGTATGCGTTCATCCTCGTAAGACATTTTGCTAGATTACTTTGTTTGATTTATCAACCACACTCTCAATATATTGTCTTTGTTTCAGTACTGCCCACCTCCTCTTAGACTGCTTGATGTTTCATTTTATGTTCTTTAGTACCCTATCTCTAACATTCAACAATCAGATTTCTTTAAATTCTTTCTGCCTCTTTGTCAAAGTAGGTGTTTTTTAAATAACATTTTTCACTTTCAATCTGACTTACTCCTGCTCCTTTGTGAGTTGATTTTAAACCTCACTTTTTATTTGAACCTTTTCCACATTTAAAATTTTTCCATATACCGTTTTACCAAACTCCTTAGTTCTACCTCTAGCAGATTACATACTATAAGCAAATGATTAACAACATAAGTGGGTATGTCAGTTTATAAGAGGAGGTATAAGTGTCTGAGTATAAGTGTATATGTTTGAGTGGATATATGACTAAGTATATCACCACCTCTGTGGGTATGTCACTAGATGTGTAAGTGACTGGGTATGTAAGTGGCTGTATGGATTGGTAATTGCTGTGTGACTGGGTGTTTGGGTGTGTAACTGTGTATACAAGTGGTTCTGTTAGTGGTGGATACACAAGTGCTGTGTAGGTGTGTGAGTAGGTTTGTAAGTGTCTGTCGCAGTCTGACTGGGTGAGTGAGGGGCTCTATGGTTTTGTGTATAGGTATGGAAGTGGCTGTATGGGTGGGTGACTGGGTGTATGACTGGGTGTGTTGTGTGTAGGTACAGGTGTAACTGTGCCGGGTACATGAATGACTGTATAGGTGTGTAAATGGGTGTGACTGGGTATGTGAGTGGCTGAATGGATTGGTAATGGCTGTGTTACTGGGTGTTTGGGTGTGTAACTGTGTATACAAGTGGCCCTGTTAATGGTCGATACATAAGTGCTGTGTGGGTGTGTGAGTAGGTTTGTAAGTGTCTGTCGCAGTCTGACTGGGTGTGTGAGGGGCTCTATGGTTTTGTGAATAGGTATGGAAGTGGCTGTATGGGTGGGTGCCTGGGTGTATAACTTGGTGTGTAAGTGCGGGTGTAACTGTGCCGGGTACATGAATGACTGTATAGGTGTGTGAGTGGGTGTGACAGTGCATGTACGGGTGTGTGAATGACTATTTAAGTGGATGTATAGGTGAGAAAATTGATTTGTGAGTGCATTTATAGGTGATTGACTGAGTGTGTCAGTCACAGACTGGCTATATGAATGGTGGGTGCATAAGTGCTTTTGTAGGTGTTTAACTGGGTGTGTAAGTGCCTGCCTGACTGTGTGAGTTTGTACAAGTTATACACTATTAAATTACATACGATAAGCAAATACCCACATCTAGGCCCTGATTTATTCAAAAGTGATGCAGCGTGGTGCTATGCCAAAAATAGCAGCACCACACCACTTTTGAAACACAGGGATGTCTGTATTTACAGGAATTCGCCACACCTCTGCATTTCCCCCTGTGCTTGCGCTAAATTAAGCTGCCTGCACCAACAAAGGCATCCTTGCACCACAGCGAAAGGTTGTCTGCATTGAGGGGATTGTAGGAAGTTGGCAGCGAAAGGTTGTCTGCATTGAGGGGATTGTAGGAAGTTGACTCTGTTTATACTATCTCAAAGTAAGAGATAGTGTGCACAGAGTCCAAGGGTTCCCCTTAAAGGTATGATTGTGGCAAAACTAGATCATTCTAATGCTCTATTTTGTGGTAGTGTGGTTGAGCAGTAGGCTTATCAGAGGGTAGTGTTAAGTATTTGTTGTACACACACAGGCAATAAATGAGGAACACACACTCAAAGACTTACGCCAGGCCAATAGGTTTTTATATAGAAAAATATATTTTCTTAATTTATTTTAAGAACCACAGGTTCAAGATTTGCAGTAAACACTTTAAATGCAAGGTACTTCACTTAGATACTTTAGGAACTTTGAATAAAAGCAATATCATATACAGTCTTTGTAAAAATGGCAATAAGCTATTTTCAAAGTGGACACTGCAAAAATCAACAGTTCCTGGAGGAGGTAAGTAAAGGTTAGTTTAGGAGGTAATTAAAACACGTACAAGTCTCAGTCCTGGGGCATAGGCAGCCCACCGTTGGGGGTTCAAGGCAACCCCAAAGTTACACACCAGCAACTCAGGGCCGATCAGGTGCAGAGGTCAAAGAGGTTCCCAAAACATATAGGAGCCTATGGAGAACAGGGGTTCTCCGGTTCCAGTCTGCCAGCAGGTGAGTACCTGAATCCTTGGGGGGCAGACCAGGGGGGTTTTGTAGAGCACTGGGGGACACACAAGTAGGCACACAAAACACACCCTCAGCGGCACAGGGGCGGCCGCGTGCAGTGTGCAAAGCAGGCGTCGGGTTTCAGATAGGAATCAATAGAGGGACCCGGGGGTGACTCTAGCGGTGCAGGCAGGCACAGGGGGGGGGGCTTCTCAGGACAGCCACCACCTGGGCTAGGTAGAGCGTCGCCTGGGGGTCACTCCTGCACTGAAGTTCGGTTCCTTCAGGTCCTGGGGGCTGCGGGTGCAGTGCTGGTTCCAGGCGTCGGGTCCCTTGTTACAGACAGTCGCGGTCAGGGGGAGCCTCTGGATTCTCTCTGCAGGTGTCGCTGTGGGGGTTCAGGGGGGTCGTCTCTGGCTACTCACGGGCTCGCAGTCGCTGGAGAGTCCTCCCTGTGGTGTTTGTTCTCTGGATCTCGAGCCGGGGCATTGGGTGCAGAGTGTGAAGTCTCACGCTTCTGGCGGGAAACGTGTAGTCTTTGGAAGTTGCTTCTTTGTTGCAAAGAAGTAGCTGGTTTCAAGCAGGGCCGCTGCTCACAGGAGTTTCTTGGTCCTTTAGCCAGGGCAGTCCTCTGAGGCTTCAGAGGTCGCTGGTCCCTGTCGGATGCGTCGCTGGTTGCAGGTTTTGGTTGGAGATAGGCCGGTAGGGCTGGGGCCAAAGCAGTTGTCGTCTTCCTCCTTCTCTGCAGGCTTGTAGGTCAGCAGTCCTTCTTGTTTCTTCAAGTTGCAGGAATCTAATTTCCTGGGATCTGGGGTGCCCCTAAATACTGAATTTATGGGGGTGTTTAGGTCTGGGTGGGCAGTAGTCAATGGCAACTGTCCTTGAGGGTGGCTACATCCTCTTTTTGCCTCCTCCCTGTGGGGAGGGGGCACATTCCTAATCCTATTGGGGGAATCTTCCAATCTCAAGATGGAGGATTTCTAAAAGCAGGGGCCACTTCAGCTCAGGACACCTTAGGGGCTGTCCTGACTGGTGGGTGACTCCTCCTTGTTTTTCTCATTATCTCCTCCAGCCTTGCCGCCAAAAGTGGGGGCAGTGTCCGGAGGGGCGGGCATCTCCTCTAGCTGGGATGCCCTGGGGCGCTGTAACAAAAGGGGTGAGCCTTTGAGGCTCATCGCCAGGTGTTACAGTTCCTGTAGGGGGCGTGTGAAGCACCTCCACCCAGTACAGGCTTTGTTCCTGGCCACAGAGTGACAAAGGCACTCTCCCCATGTGGCCAGCAACATGTCTGGTATGTGGCAGGCTGGCAGAAACTGGTCAGCCTACACTAGAAGTCAGATTGGTATTCAGGGGTAATCTCTAGGATGCCCTCTGGGTGTATGTTACAATAAATTGCACACTGGCATCAGTGTGTATTTATTGTGCTGAGAAGTTTGATACCAAACTTCCCAGTTTTCAGTGTAGTCATTATGGAACTGTGGTGTTTGTGTTTGACAAAACTCCCAGAACATATACTCTTATGGCTACCCTGCACTTACAATGTCTAAGGTTTTGCATAGACACTGTAGGGGCATAGTGCTCATGCACCTATCCCCTCACCTGTGGTGTAGTGCACCCTGCCTTAGGGTTGTAAGGCCTGCTAGAGGGGTGACGTACCCATGCCACAGCAGCGTGAGCCTGGCATGGCACTCTGAGGGGAGTGCCATGTCGACTTAGTCTTTTTCTCCCCACCAGCACACACAAGCTGTGAAGCAGTGTGCAGGTGCTGAGTGAGTGGTCCCCAGGGTGGCATAAGACATGCTGAAGCCCTTAGAGACCTTCCCTGGCATCAGGGCCCTTGGTACCAGGGGTACCAGTCACAAGGGACTTATCTGAGTGCCAGGGCTGTGCCAATTGTGGAACAAAGGTACAGGAAAGAACACTGGTGCTGGGGCCTGGTTAGCAGTGTCCCAGCACACTTTCAATCAAAACTTAGCATTAGCAAAGGCAAAATGTTAGGGGGTAACCATGCCATGGAGGCATTTCCTTACACAACCCCCCCCCCCAAATGAAAGAGGATGAGACTAACCTTTCCCAAGAGAGTTTTCATTTTCTAAGTGGAAGAACCTGGAAAGGCCATCTGCATTGGCATGGGCAGTCCCAGGTCTGTGTTCCACTACAAAGTCCTTTCCCTGTAAGGATATGGACCACCTCAACAGTTTAGGGTTTTCTCTTTTCATTTGCATTAGCCATCTCAGAGTGTCAGTTTAAACTATGAAGTGAGTACCAAAAAGGTATGGTCTAAACTTCTTCAGGGACCAGACCACAGCAAAGGCCTCCCTCTCAATGGCACTCCAATGCTGCTCCCTGGGGAGTAACCTCCTGCTAATAAAATCCACAGGCTGGTCAAGGCCATCATCATTTGTTTGGGACAGGACTGCTCCTATCCCATGTTCAGAGGCATCTGTCTGCACAATGAACTTCTTATAGTAATCTGGAGCTTTCAAAACTGGTGCTGTGCACATTGCTTGCTTCAGGGTGTCAAAGGCCTTTTGACAGTCCACGGTCCAGTTAACTTTCTTGGGCATTTTCTTGAAGGTGAGTTCTGTGAGGGGTTTCACTATTGATCCATATCCCTTCACAAACCTCCTATAGTACCCAGTCAAGCCAAGGAATGCCCTGACTTGAGTCTGGGTTTTTGGAGCTACCCAGTCCAGAATAGTCTGGATCTTGGGTTGGAGTGGCTGAACTTGGCCTCCACCTACAAGGTGTCCCAAGTAAACCACAGTACCCTGCCCTATCTGACATTTAGATGCCTTGGTAGAGAGGCCTGCTGCTTGCAGGGCCTGCAAAACCTTCTTCAAGTGGACCAGGTGATCCTGCCAGCTGGAGCTAAAGACAGCAATACCATCAAGATAAGCTTCACTAAAGGACTCAAAGCCAGCAAGGACTTGATTCACGAACCTTTGGAAGGTGGCAGGTGCATTCTTTAAGCCAAAGGGCATTACAGTAAACTGGTAGAGCCCATCAGGTGTAGAGAATGCTGTTTTCTCTTTTGCTCCTGGTGCCATTCTTATTTGCCAGTACCCTGCTGTTAAATCAAAGGTACTTAAGTATTTGGCAGCACCCAATTTGTCAATCAGCTCATCTGCCCTTGGGATGGGGTGAGCATCTGTCTTGGTGACAGAATTAAGCCCTCTGTAGTCCACACAGAACCTCATCTCTCTCTTGCCATCTTTGGTGTGAGGTTTGGGGACCAAGACCACTGGGCTAGCCCAGGGACTGTCAGAGTGTTCAATCACTCCCAACTCCAGCATCTTGTGGACTTCCACTTTGATGCTTTCCTTAACTTGGTCAGACTGTCTGAATACTTTGTTTTTGACAGGCATGCTGTCTCCTGTGTCCACATCATGGGTACACAGGTGTGTCTGACCAGGGGTTAGGGAAAAGAGCTCAGCAAACTGCTGGAGGACTTGCCTGCAGTCAGTTTGCTGTTGGCCGGAGAGGGTGTCTGAATAGATCACTCCATCTACTGTGCCATCCTTAGGGTCAGTGGAGAGGAGATCAGGGAGAGGTTCACTCTCTGCTTCCTGGTCCTCATCTGTAACCATCAACATGTTTACATCTGCCCTATCATGGCACAATTTGATGCAGTTAACATGGATCACCCTCTTGGGGGTCCTGCTAGTGCCTAGGTTCACCAAGTAGGTGACCTGACTCTTCTTCTCTAGCACTCGGTAAGGGCCACTCCATTTGTCCTGAAGTGCCCTGGGAGCCACAGCCTCCAGAACCCAGACTTTCTGCCCTGGCTGAAATTCAACCATAGCAGCCTTTTGGTCATACCACATCTTCTGGAGTTGTTGGCTGGTCTCAAGGTTTTTGCTTGCCTTTTCCATGTACTCTGCCATCCTTGAACGTAGGCCTAGTACATAGTCCACCACATCTTGTTTAGGCTCATTGAGAGGTCTCTCCCAGCCTTCTTGTACAAGAGCTCCTGGTCCCCTAACAGGGTGGCCAAGCAGAAGTTCAAAGGGGGAAAACCCTACTCCCTTCTGAGGCACCTCTCTGTAGGCGAAAAGCAGGCATGGCAAGCGGGCATCCCATCTCCTTTTGAGTTTTTCAGGGAACCCCATGATCATGCCCTTCAATGTCTTGCTAACTCTCAACAAGACCATTGGTTTGTGGATGGTATGGTGTGGTAAATTTGTAAGTCACCCCACACTCATTCCACATGTGTTTTAGGTAAGCTGACATGAAGTTGGTACCACTGTCAGTAACCACCTCCTTAGGAAATCCCACTCTGGTAAAAATACCAATGAGTGTTTTGGCTACTTCAGGGGCAGTAGTGACCTAAGGGGAATTGCCTCAGGGTACCTAGTAGCATGATCCACTACTACTAGGATATAATGATTCCCTGATGCTGTGGGCGGTTCAGGTGGACCCACTATATCCACTCCCCCTCTTTCAAAGGGGACCCCCACCACTGGAAGTGGAATGAGGTGGGCCTTTGGATGGCCACCTGTCTTACCACTGGCTTGACAGGTGACACAGGAGGTACAAAACACCTTTACCTTCTGGGACATATTGGGCCAAAAGAAATGGTTGACTAACCTCTCCCATGTCTTGGTTTGTCCCAAATGCCCAGCAAGGGGAATGTCATGGGCTAAGGTCAGAATGAACTACCTAAACTCCTGAGGCACTACCACTCTCCTAGTGGCACCAGGTTTGGGATCCCTTGCCTCAGTGTAAAGGAGTCCATCTTCCCAATAGACCCTGTGTGTTCCACTGGCAATTCCTTTATCTTGTTAAGCTGCGTGCTGTCTTAGGCCTTCAAGAGAGGGACAAGTTTCTTACCCCTTGCACAGCTCTTCCCTTGAGGGTTCCCCTGGGCCCAAGAGCTCAACCTGTTAAAGTTCTAGCTCCATGGGCTTAGTTCGCTCAGGGGATAGAACTTCTTCCTGAGAAGAGAGGTTCTGTTTCTTTTTCTGTGCTGAAGCTGGTTCCCCAGTCTTCTTTCCTTTTCTCTTGGAAGATTGGGCCATTATTCCAGACTCCAACACTTTTTTTTCACCCTGAGCCCTGCACTGTGCCCTTGTTTTGACACACACCAGTCCAGGGATATCCAGCATGGCTGCATGGTTTTTGAGTTCTACCTCAGCCCATGCTGAGGACTCCAGATCATTTCCAAGCAGACATTCTACTGGTATAGCAGAAGATACTACCACCTGTTTCAGGCCAGTGACCCCTCTCCATTCTAAAGTTACTATTGCCATGGGATGGACTTTAGTCTGATTGTCAGCATTGGTTACTGGATAAGTTTGTCCAGCCCGGTATTGTCCTGGGGAAACCAGTTTGTCTGTCACCATAGTGACACTGGCACCTGTATTCCTCAGGGCTTCTACTCTAGTCCCATTAATTAGGAGTTGCTGCCTGTATTTTTGCATGTTAGGCGGCCAGGCAGCAAGTGTGGCTAGGTCCACCCCACACTCTGAGACTAATATAGCTTCAGTGTGAACCTGATTTGCTCTGGGCACACTGTTGATCCCACCTGGAGACTGGCTATTCCAGTGCTAACTGGAGTAGTAGTTGAAGTGGAACCTTTCTTGGGACAGGCCTTGTCTCCAGTTTGGTGTCCATGCTGACTACAGCTGCGACACCAGGCCTTTTTGGGATCAAAGTTTTTACCCTTGTACCCAAATGAGGATTGTGAAGAGGCTTTGGACCCACCCTCCTGTGCAGGTTTTTGGGGCCCTGTAGAAGACTCTTTGCTTTTTCCCTTAGATGTCTCAACACTCTTCCCCTGGGGAGGCTTTGTGACCCCTTTCTTTTGGTCACCCCCTGTGGAAGTCTAGGTCACCCTTGTCTTGACCCAGTGGTCTGCCTTCTTTCACAATTCTTGGGGAGAAATTGGACCTAGGTCTAACAGATGCTGGTGCATTGAAACAATTACTTAACAGATTTTCTTTCATAAACAAGTTATACAGCCCATCATAATCATTTACACCACTGCCATTAATCCAACCATCTAGTGTTTTGACTGAGAAGTCAACAAAATCAACCCAGGTCTGGCTTGAGGATTTTTGAGCCCCCCCTGAACATAATCCTGTACTCCTCAGTTGAGAATCCAAAGCCCTCAATCAGGGTAGCCTTCACGAGGTCATAGGATTCTGCATCTTTACCATAGAGTGTGAGGAGTCTATCTCTACAATTTCCAGTGAACAATTCCCAAAGGAGAGCACCCCAGTGAGATTTGTTTACTTTTCTGGTTGTACAAGCCCTCTCAAAAGCTGTGAACCATTTGGTGATATCACCATTTTCTTATTTTATTACAATCCCTTTGGGGATTTTTAGCATGTCAGTATTTTCTCTGACCCTATTTATGTTGCTGCCACCATTGATGGAAGCTAAACCCATCTCTTGTCTTTCCCTCTCTATGGCTAGGAGCGGTCTCTCCAAAGCCAATCTTTTGGCCATCCTGGCTGACAGGAGGTCATCTTTATTGTGGCTGCCCTCAATGCTTTCGGAGTTACTGGTCTCCCCTGTGGAAGAACCAGTATCGCTGACTATCACTTGTAGAGTCAGGGTTTGAGGGACCCTGGCCTCCCTAACTAGGACAGGAGGGAGGGAATCATCCTCCTGGTCACTAGCTTCCCCCTCTGTAGGGTTATCCCCAGAGGGGTGATCTTTTGCAAACTCTGCCAAAAGCTCCTGGAGCTTAACTGTGGTAGAGTTTGACCCAGTCTTTATATTTTTTAGTTTACAGAAAGTCCTTAACTCTGACATCCCTAGATGCAGGTAAGGGGTGAGGTTGAGTTCCACCACCATCTCTTCTGTGCTAGACATTATTTTTCTAAAAGTTGGGATACTTTTTAAGAATCTAAAAACTATTTCTAGAACTTAATCCAAACTTTTACAAACTGTTAAACTCTAAAAGAAATGCTAACAGGGACTTACCCAAGGCCCTAGCAGGACTTTTAAAATTTGAGAAAAATAGCTCAAATTGCAAAAATCAGTTTCTAATGACAATTTTTGGAATTTATTTGTGTGATCAGGTATTGGCTGAGTAGTCCAGCAAATGCAAAGTCGTAGACCCCACCGCTGATCCACCAATGTAGGAAGTTGGCTCTGTATATACTATCTCAAAGTATCAGATAGTGTGCACAGAGTCCAAGGGTTCCCCTTAGAGGTAAGATAGTGGCAAAATTAGATAATTCTAATGCTCTATTTTGTGGTAGTGTGGTCGAGCAGTAGGCTTATCAGAGGGTAGTGTTAAGCATTTGTTGTACACACACAGGCAATAAATGAGGAACACACACTCAAAGACTTACTCCAGGCCAATAGGTTTTTATATAGAAAAATATATTTTCTTAGTTTATTTTAAGAGCCACAGGTTCAAGATTTGCAGTAAGCACTTTAAATGCAAGGTACTTCACTTAGAAAGTTTAGGAACTTTAAATAAAAGCAATATCATATACAGTCTTTGTAAAAATGGCAATAAACTATTTTCAAAGTGGACACAGTGCAAAAATCAACAGTTCCTGGAGGAGGTAAGTAAAGGTTAGTTTAGGAAGTAAGTAAAAACTTAGAAGTCTCAGTTCTTGGGCACAGGCAGCTCACCGTTGGAGGTTCAAGGCAACCTCAAAGTTACCACACCAGCAGTTCAGGGCCGGTCAGGTGTAGAGGTCAAAGAGGTGCCCAAAACACATAGGCGCCTATGGAGAACAGGGGTGCTCCGGTCCAGTCTGCCAGCAGGTAATTACCTGCATCCTCGGGGGCAGACCAGGGGGGTTTTGTAGAGCACTGGGGGGAACACAAGTAGGCACACAAAACACACCCTTAGCGACACATGGGCGGTCAGGTGCATTGTGCAAAGCAGGCATCGTGTTTCAGATAGGAATCAATGGAGAGACCTGGGGGTCATTCTAGCGGTGCAGGCAGGCACAGGGGAGGGCTTCTCGGGACAGCCACCACCTGGGCTAGTCAGAGGTTGTCTGGGGGTCACTCCTGCACTGGAGTTCGGTTCCTTCAGGTACTGGGGGCTGCAGGTGCAGTGCTGGTTCCAGGCCGCAGGTCCCTTGTTACAGGCAGTCGCGGTCAGGGGAGCCTCTGGATTCTCTCTGCAGGTGTCGCTGTGGGGTTCAGGGAGGTCGTCTCTGGTTACTCACGGGCTCACAGTCGCCGGGGAGTCCTCCCTGTGGTGTTTGTTCTCTGGATCTCGAGCCGGAGGCGTCGGGTGCAGAGTGTGAAGTCTCACGCTTCTGGCGGGAAACGTACAGTCTTTGGAAGTTGCTTCTTTGTTGCAAAGAAGTAGCTGGTTTTGAGCAGGGCCACTGCTCACAGGAGTTTCTTGGTTCTTTAGTCCAGGGCAGTCCTCTGAGGCTTCAGAGGTCGCTGGTCCCTGTCGGATGCGTCGCTGGTTGCAGGTTTTCGAAGTTGGAGACAGGCCGGTAGGGCTGAGGCCAAAGCAGTTGTCGTCTTCCTCCTTCTCTGCAGGCTTGTAGGTCAGCAGTCCTTCTTGTTTCTTCAGGTTGCAGGAATCTGATTTCCTGGGACCTGGGGTGCTCCTAGGTCTGGGTGGGCAGTAGCCAATGGCGACTGTCCTTGAGGGTGGCTACACCCTCTTTGTACCTCCTCCCTGTGAGGAGGGGGGCACACTCCTAATCCTATTGGGGGAATCGTCCAAACTCAAGATGGAGGATTTCTAAAGGCAGGGGTCACCTTAGCTCAGGATACCTTAGGGGCTGTCCTGACTGGTGGGTGACTCCTCCTTGTTTTTCTCATTATCTCCTCCAGCCTTGCCGCCAAAAGTGGGGGCAGTGGCCGTAGGGGCGGGCATCTCCACTAGCTGGGATGCCCTGGGGCGCTGTAACAAAAGGGGTGAGCCTTTGAGGCTCACTGCAAGGTGTTACAGTTCCTAAAGGGGGAGATATGAAGCACCGCCACCCAGTACAGGCTTTGTTCCTGGCCACAGAGTGACAAAGGCACTCTCCCCATGTGGCCAGCAACATGTCTGGTGTGTGGCAGGCTGGCAGAAACTGATCAGCCTACACTAGAAGTCGGACTGGTATTCAGGGGGCATCTCTAGGATGCCCTCTGGGTGTTTGTTACAATAAATTGCACACTGGCATCAGTGTGCATTTATTGTGCTGAGAGGTTTGATACCAAACTCACCCGTTTTCATTGTAGCCATTATGGAACTGTGGAGTTCGTGTTTGACAAAACTCCCAGACCATATACTCTTATGGCTACCCTGCACTTACAATGTCTAAGGTTTTGCTTAGACACTGTAGGAGTATAGTGCTCATGCACATATGCCCTCACCTGTGGTTTAGTGCACCCTGCCTTAGGGCTGTAAGGCCTGCTAGAGGAGTGACTTACCCATGCCACAGGCAGTGTGAGGTTGCCATGGCACTCTGAGGGGAGTGCCATGTCGACTTAGTCTTTTTCTCCCCACCAGCACACACAAGCTGGGTTCCCCAGGGTGGCATAAGACATGCTGCAGCCCTTAGAGACCTTCCCTGGCATCAGGGCCCCTGGTACCAGGGGTACCAGTTACAAGGGACTTATCTGAGTGCCAGGGCTGTGCCAATTGTGGAAGCAAAGGTACAGTTTAGGGAAAGAACACTGGTGCTGGGGCCTGGTTAGCAGGGTCCCAGCACACTTTCAATCAAAACATAGCATCAGCAAAGGCAAAAGGTTAGAGAGTAACCATGCCAAGGAGGCATTTCCTTACAGGGATAGATTGTTTATGTACAGGAAGGTGTTCCTTCCTGCGCATAAACAATCTATTATGAAGATTTGGCAGGATGCAGCACACATAGAAAAAGCAAAAAATGAGGAGGAATAAAAGCATTCCTCTTCGTTTTGCCATGCTTGCGCCATCCCTGGAGTGGGGTTAGTTTTTGGTGCGGCCTCAGGTTTACCCCAACTTGTAAATCTGAGGCAGCATCAAAAACAATGGTTGCAGTGGAATGCCCACTGCAAAACCCATTGCATGCCCCTCTGACACAGAAAACTGTGTTGGAGGGGCCCATATTTTCTATGAGGCCTAACACAACAAAAAGTGGCATTACACCTCCTTGTAAATATGGAGCAGTGGTTAGTGCCACCGGAGCTTCACAAAAAGTGATGCTCTGATTGAACTAGGGGCTCTTAAGTTAGCCCCCTAATTTCAAACACATTCATTCATGATGGCTTAATAAAACAACTATTTTTTCAGTAGAGCAATTGCCCTTCCTCTTTTGCTGTTCACTATATTTTTAGTTAATGTTCTCATCTAACCTTCTTTCTATTTTGCCATTTACTGTAGTGTCTAAAAGCTACACATTTTCTTTAAGCTTACTGTGACAGGGTCAGAAATAATGGAGGCTTGTAGACGTTGTAGTAGTTTATGGTTTTATTTATTTTTCGTAAATTTATGCATGACAGTCTTTCTATATGAGTGTCTCTTTGTTTTCTTTTCTTTCTTTCTCTCTCTCTGCTGGTACGTCTTCAGCTTCTTGACTCTGATCCGTTTTTCTTTTCTCTTGGTTTTCAGGTGGAATCTCAGGTACCGTCCATGAGGTGCATAGGAGGAAAGAAAACATACAAGACCTTTAGGAGGTAGGTATTGTTTACTTCTCTCTCTGTCTTCCCTATTCTTTTTTTTTTCTTCTATCTTTCCTTTCTTCCTGGGTGCTCTCTTTCTTTTCTGCCTTTCTTTTAGCTGTTTGTTGTCAATACTTTTTCTACTCTTGGCTTTCTCTTTCCTTTCCTTTGGACTTTCTTTCTTTCTTCCCTTTCCCCGGGCTCTTCTATAACCCCCCTGTTCGTAATATCTGGTCTGTCTGTACTTCTCCTTTTCCTTGTTTTCTTTTCCTTCTACTACTAGCGATACTATCTGCTTTGTCTCCTCAGTCTTCCTCTCGTTTCTATAGCGTCCCCACATGTAGATGAGCTTTTATACTAATAACATATTTTGTGCCCTGTGTCACTATGAAATTACCAAAACCTTGTTTTTGTGCACCCCTCCCTCCCCGTGAAGAATTCCTTTTGGTACCCACTCCCCCTCCTGTTTAATAAAAAAAACAAATTCCCGCCTCCCCGTCTCCCATTTCGGCAGTGGTCCGTATCTGACTAGGCCACGTTCTTCCCAGAACGTGGCCGGTATGCCTGCTTCTTCTTTCCTCCTGGACGTCCTGCGCTGTCTCCACTTCGGTGTTGATGGGTGCCTTTCTTCCTCAACTTCTTCTTCCAGCGTTCAGCTCTGAAGCTGGTCCGTCCGTCCTGCTTTCCTTGTTCAGCACGTCTTCTCCTCCTGGAGAAAATGACTTCTCCTCTCCCTCATCCCCTCGGGGTTTAAAACCCCGCTAGGTTCCGCGTTATTCTCGCGGATACGCTGCTCAACCACTCCCGCCTCTTCTGGGTCAGCGTGGATACCATCGACAGTGCCCCCGTGGTACTTCCTCCCCAGATCGAGGTTCCGCGGCCACTCACACTTACATGCACTCATATGTTTTTTTTAAATATACTTATTTTTTATAGTACAATGTAATTAACATACCGGTAAAATCTCTTTGCTGTTGTCCAACTTTTATTTTAAGATCTGTTATTATCTGCTTTCCACTGCAAATTGCAAATCAAAAATGTTTCTCCACTCTCAATATGAAAAATGGCTAATCTTCCCACTGTTCCTTCACAGATACTCCAGTATTTAGCAAATCACAGATTTCCTTCCAGCTTTTATTTTTGTTAAATCACTTCTAAATGGTCACTTGTCAATAACAGGACATATTCTCCCTGCTGAGTAATTTTTGTACACCAGTTTGCTTTTTAGTTTCACACTGCAGTCTCTTTTGTTCCCTTCCCCTACTCTCTTTTAGCTCCATTTCCATAGTAACAATGTTTCAAATAGTCTCTGCCTACCAGTAGTTCAAAAGTTCACAAGACTTTCTTTCAACAGCATACTTGCTTCACATTAACTGTAGCATGTGTGGTCGGCTGTTTGCAACTATAAGCATATCCCAAACAATATAACTTTTTTTTTTTTTTTTTTCAAAGCTAATCACAGAGTTAGTTATCTATTTTCTTAAAGTCAATACCTAATTGTAGCTCCCTGCACAGCTACACCATCCAATCAAATATGTTCTTCTATATTTTACTTGCTGTCCTCCATTGTAACTGCCATTCATCTTCAAAATTGGCGCATTCTGCTGCAGCCTTTTCCTGTGTTCTACTCCTGCTTGTCTCCAAAATGGTCGGAGTCTGGATTGTAGGCCATTGTTTTGTGTTTTAGGCCAAAGAGAGAGATAAAAAAGTGGCATTGACAGGGACCTAGGTTTACCTAATATAGACATTACTTGGATTGGCCAGAGAGGGTCAAAGTGGTATCAATTGCTGACTTTGATTGAAAGCATTGCGGATTGCAAATATCCAGACCTCAAGATTGTGCACTTTAGTGGCAATGAACACGGTTCAATTACTGGGGTCGGACTGGAAATCCTAATGAAGAATGCCTTTGCTTAATTAATGCCACTTTTCCCACATAGTTCCTCGGTGTCCTCCAACATTTGCCAAAGGCAGAAGTGGTCAACCTAATTTTGTCCACAGGTAGAGAACACCGGGAGACATGTAATTAAAGCTGTTTCTACATGTCTCTGAGACCATAACATGGGCTCAATATTCCATAACAAGATATGCATCGACATGGACAGATTATATCAAGAAGACGGAGTCCATTTCACAGACCCAGACAAAAGGGTTTTCCTCAACAACTTGAAAGACTGCATCCTGTTCTATGTGTTATTATCATCTACACACCATAAACACAAAGGCTCTTTTCAGAGCCAACCCTCTTCCCCAACACTGGTTCTATTTGTTTTCAAATCCTCTTTTTTAATTTCTCACTCAGACCCACAGATTCACTGTGGATCCCCAGCCAAATAAGGGTTTTAATAGTTGTATCATGGGCGGATCCATGACGGATCCGTGAAACCATTCCCAACCAAAAGCACATATTCAATATAAAACAACAACATATTTAATACAAACATAGCCTATTCCAATTTATTTAACTGTATCACTGTCTGTTTTTGTGAGTAGTTATATAAGTGACTGTGTGGGTGTTTGAGGAGCTGTCTGGTACTGTATGGGTGTGCAAGTGCTTTTCTGGATCTGTGAGTGGGTGTGTAAGTGGCTGTGTAGGTATGTGAGTAGGTGTGTGAGTGGTTGTGTGGATGTGTAAGTGGTTCTGTGAGTCAATGAGTCTGTTTGTGAGTGGGTGTCTCACTGGCTGTGTGGATCTGTAAGTGGGTGTGTAAGTGGCTGTATAGGTGTGTGAGTGGGCGTGTGAGTGGTTGCGTGGGTATTTGAATCAGTGTTTGATTGGTGCTCTGGGTCTATCAGTTGGTGTGTGAGTCACTGTATGGGTGTATGAATTGGGAGTTGAAGTGGGTTCTGGGTGCCTGAATGAGTGTGTGACTGGTTGTGTGGGTATGTGAGTAACTGTGGGAGTGGTTGTGTCAGTAGGTGTGAGAGTGCCTGTGTGAGTCTGTGATTGGATGTGTGAGAGGTTCTCTGGGTCTGTAAGTGGGCGTGTGAATTATTATTATTGTCATTATTATTATTATTACTATGCATGATTTGTAAACCGCATAGCTATCTAAAAATGTTTCCCAGCTGAAAGATTGTGCACCTGCCAGTCTTCAAAAAGAATCATATTTGAAGGGGTTTTGAATGCTGAAAAAGCTATGTTTTTAAAGATTTGCAAAACACAGAGTTTAACTGACACACACTTAATCTAGGAGGGAGTACATTCCAAAGTTTAGGACAGAGGAAAAAAAGGCTTGGCCCCTTTGGCGAGAATTACTAACTCTAGGAATTACAGCTAGCTTGGAATCACTCAATTGTAAAGAGCGAGCGGGAGTATACCAGAAAACCAATGTTCTAAGATAGGCAGTCCTGATTTAGCCAGACATTTGCACATATAACACAAAGCCTTAAAATGCACCCAACACTCAGCGGGTAACCAATGGAGCACCCGAAGCATAGTGGCTGTAGAGGTCAACATCAGAGGGCGAAGCAGAAGCTGGGCAGCAGCATTTTGAACAATCTGGAGGCGTTTTCAGAAAGTTTTTCCTGCCCCCAGATACAAGACATTACCGCAGTCCAGTCTGAAAATCACCAAGGCCTGGACAACAGTTCTCTGAGCAGCAATGGGGAGACAGTATAAAATCTTTCTAAGCCATTTTAAAATGTTCAGACAGGTGGCGGCAACCATATTGATTTGGTGGCTCATAGTGAGTTTATTGTCGAGCCACATTCCTGTGTTTTTTACAAGTGGCACTGGACCAGGAGCCCATAGTTGAAGGCCACAGGTGGGAGTCCCAAGGAATAGAAGAATTTTCCACCAGCAAGACCTCAGATTTGCCCCTATTTAGTTTTAGGGTGTTGGCACTTATGCATGCTGACACTTGTTTAAGGCAAGAAATCAGAGCTTGCACATTGTGATTGTCCTTGGCTGACAGTGATACAACAATTTGGACGTCCTCCACGTAGAAGAAAAGGATGAGTCCACAATATTTGTCAAAGGCCTGACATACAAATTGAAAAAGAGTGGCCCCCTGGGACCCACCTTAGCCAAGCAGGAAGGATTTTGATCAGTGCTGATTGGTATGAACCTGAAAGGTGCGATCATGCAAAAAAAGATCTTAACCAGGCAAGGGCTTTATCCTGTAGTCCCATGACTTCTTATCTTTGCAATAGCGTACTCTGATTCACTGTATCAACTGCTGCACTGAGATCTGAAAGAATCAGTGCAGAAGCTCCACCACTGTGCAACTTGTATCACAAAATGTATATGATACTGAGAAGGGCAGATTCACTGCTGTGACCTGAACAGAACTTGGATTGTGAGGGATGAAGAAGACTATTCCGTTCTATTAATTCAGTGAGCTGTTGATTCACATTTCTCTAACACCTTAGAGAAGGTAGGTAGCAAGGAGATAGGCATATAATTGAACCAAATGAGAAGGTTCAAATTAGCTTTTTTCAATAGAGGAGTAACTAGAGCCGTCTTCCAAGCTTTAGGGGAAATGTCTTCCAGCAGGGATTAATTCAATGAATGAATGATCCTCTCCAAGACAAGGTCCAAAAGTGTGGTCAAAATTGCAGGAGGGCAAGGGTTCAGAGGGGATCCTGATTTGATTGAAGACTGAATAGACTTGAAAGAAGGCAGATCTAGAAACTAAAACATCTCCAAACCACTAATTGCTTTAATAGCAGGAGGAAGGCAGCTTCCATCCCTTACCTTTGGAAAGGCCGCCTAGATATCTTCCAATTTCTTTTTTAGAATGAAAGCTGCTAAATTACCACATTGGTCCTGAGAAAGAGGAATAACCGGTACTATACTGGTAGGGTCGGCTAAGATTTTCACTAGCTAAAAAAGAGATTTAGGGAAGTTTTGTGTTGCAGCAATTTTGCTAGTATAGAACAAAGATTTGGCTTCACACCACATCTTTTGATTAGGATTTCAGAGCAGCTTTATAAATGTTCTTATTTTCCTCATTATGCATTTTCTACCACTTCCTCTCAAGGTGTTTACAGGATTTTTTCTTTTCATACGGAGTCATTGTGACATGGAGCCTGGAGGTAGGACCCTGCAGTGCTTTTTTGGCAGGGATGGGAATATCATCATCCAGTGTCGATCTACGTCAAAAGTCAATTAAAGGTGTGTCTAACTCAACAGAATTGCACAATTGAGGAAGGTTGTCCTCTAGTCCATAAGGAAGCATCCCGTTTAATCCAATTTCTACTCAAGGAAGCTGACAAATTCTTACTGAAGGACTTTTATCTGTCAGAAGCAAAAAAGGGATTGCATAGTGATCAGTCCATACCATAGGTAGAGGAACATCAGACTGAAGGTTGAGTAAATTAGTAAATACTGGGTCAAGCAGATGACCAGCATTATGAGTATGAGAACTGCTGATCAACTGAATGTTCAATGCTTTCAAATCACTGATCAAGGAAGTGGTGCTGTTGCAAGATGTATCCTTGTATTAATATTTAAATCACCCAGAGTGGTGAAATTAGCATATTTAAGAACTGCAAGAGATTCAACAACTGATGCACACCACTTTCTAAAATTCCTTGGTGGCTGGTAAATTAAAGCTCCAGACAATAAAATTATCTGATAATGTGTGTGCAAAAAGTAAAGCTTCACAATCTGGAATGTTAAGCTTTTCAATTTTACATGAAAATTCTGTATAGGCAATCCCTATGTACAATTTGGTAACCAGCGGGCAAGTTGGAGATAATCTTCAGTGCTGAGGAGTTATTCAGCCACATTTCTGTAAGGAACAAAGCAGCAGGGTGATGCTCAGACAAGAGGTCAAAGATATCCAGATGGTGTTTGACCAGTTACAGTTTAGGCTAAAAACTCTAAGTGAGTTGGTTATTTTATTGCTCTCAGTAAGGCGGTGTGGGGGATTAGAGTTATCTTCTCGGTACAAGTGCGAAGGCTTAACAGAAAGTGCAGCAAGTGGGTCTAGAATATAAAAAGGGCAGTGTGCACAATATCTGTTTCCAGCTACAGGACTGAGAGAGTAGCTATGAAAGGGAGTAAGGAAAGTAGTGCAGAGACAGAGTATGTAAGTCTACCTGAGGACTGAGGGGCAACATTCCTAGCCCCTGGACCTATTTGGGTGTGGATGGGCACTGACAGGCTTGTCTTAGGTGCACCTTCAGCATAAATAAGCAAGCCGGGAGCAGCAGGCAGGTAAAAAAGAGAGTTAGGGTGCTAACCGTTCACTCCAGTGAAAGCATGAGATGGCTACTAAAAAAGCTTAAGAACTTCCCCTTCAAACTATTCCCTTAACTGATTGCAAAATCTCTGTGCAAATAGTTAGAACATTCAATTTAATAGTTTTCCCTCCAAGTACCCTTTTTAAAACAAGAGCATAAATGACTGTATGAGTATGTAAATGGTTGTGTGAGTGGTTTTCTGATTCTCTTGCTGGCTGTGTGAGAGGCTATATGGTGTCTGAGTGAGTATGTAAGTGGTTTTCCGGGTCTCTGAGTAGGTGTGTGAGTAGCTGTATGGTTGTGTGAGTGGTTGTGTGGGTAAGAGGTTGTGTGAGTGTGTATATGAGTGGGTGTGTTAGTGTTTGTGTGGGTATTTGAATGGGTGTGTGATTGGTGCTCTGGGTCTGTACGTGAGTGTGTGAGTTGCTGAAATGGTGTGCAAATTGGGTTTTCTAGTTGTTTTCTGGGTGTCTGAATGGGTGTGTGACTAGATGTATGGGTGTGTGAGTGACTGTGTGAATGGTTGTGTGAGTGCCAGTGTGGGTCTGTGAGTGAATGGGTGAGTGGTTCTCTGGGTCTGTAAGTGGGTGTGCGAATGGCATTATGAGTGAGTATATGGGTGTGTAAGTGGTTTTCTGGGTCTCTGAACTTGTGTGTGAGTAGCTGTATGGGTGTGTGAGTGGTTGTGTGGATGTGTGTGGGTGGGTGAGTGTGTGAGCAGATGTTTGAGTGACTGTGCGAGTCTGTGAGGGGGTGTGTGAGTGATTCTCTGGGTTTCCAAGTGGAAGTACCAGTGACTGTATGGGTGTGTGAGTGGGTGTGTGTGGCTGTACAGATGTGTGACTAGGTGTGTGAGTAGCTGTATGGGTGTGTGAGTATTTTCTGGATCACTGTGTGAGTCATTGTGTGGGTATGTAAGTAGATGTATGAGAGTGCAGTGGGTGCCTGAGTGAGCCCGTAAGGGGCTATGTGGGTCTCTCAGTGGTGTGTCAGTGGCTGTATGGGTGTGTGAGTGGGTATGACAGTGGTTTTACCCTATCAGTGTGTGAAATCCTGTCTAAGTGGCATTGAGGGTCTGTGAGTGGGTGTGCAAGTGGCTGTATGGGTGAGTACATGGCTGTGTGAATGGTTGTGTGGGTGTGCAAGTAGGTGTGAGTGGCTGTGTGAGTCTATGAGTGGCTTTCTGAGTGGTTCTCTGGATGTGTGACTAGATATGTGAACGGCTACATGGGTGTGGGAGCGGGTATATCAGTGTTGTTCTGGATCTCTGAGTGGGTGTGTGAGGGGTTGTGGTTGTGTGGGTGTACATGTGGATGTGTGAGTGTGTGGTGGGTGTATGAGTAGATGTATAAGTAGCTGTGTGGGGTTCTGAGTGGTGGGTTAGTGGCTGTATGGGTGTGTGAGTGGATGTGTCAGTGTTTTTTCTGTATAGGTGTATAGGAGTGTGTAAGTGGCTGGGTGGGTCTGTGAGTGGGTATATAAGTGGTTGAATGGGCGTGCAGGTGGTTGTGTGAGTGGCTGTGTGGGACTGTGAGTGGTTGTGTGAGTGGTTCTCTGGGTCGCTAAATAGATGTTCCTGTGACTGTATGTGACTGTATGGGAGTGTGAGTGCCTGTGTGGATCTGTGAGTGGGTGTGTGAGTGACTCTCTGGGTCTCTGAGTGGATGTATCAGGGACTGTATGGTTGTGTTAGTGGCTGTATGGATGTGTGGCTGGGTGAGAGGCTGCATGGGTGTTTAAGCGGGTGTGTCAGTGGTTTTCTAGGCCTCTTCATGGATGTATGAGTGGTTGTGTGAGTACGTAAGTGAGTGTTTGGTAGGTGGGTCTATGAGTGAGTGTGTAAGTGTCTGTGTGGGTCTTTGATTGGTGTGTCAGTGGCTGTATGGGTGTGTGAGTGGATGCGTTAGTGCCTGTGTGAGTCTTCCAGTGTTTTGAGTGGAGTGCCATGTCATAAACTATAGTGGCATGCAGTGCAGCAGAGTGGATGGCATAGCATACAGTTGAGTAAAGTGTCATAAATTGGAGAACGCTGTTGCAAAGTAGAGTGTAGTGGGGTGTCATACAATATTGGAAAGTGATATAAACTAACGTAAAGCAGAGTGGCATACAGTCTAGGTTTGAAGAGTGGATTGGTGTACAGTACAGGTCAGTGTTATGGAGTGCAGTAGAGTGGGTTGGCATATAGTGTTATAGAGTACAGTGGCATGGAGTTGCATTAAGTGGAGTGATCTGCAGTAGAGCAGTGCAGTAGAGTGGAGTACTGTGCCACAGTAGAGTGAAATAACGTAGGCTGCAGTGGCAAAGAGTTGTATAGTGGACTAGAGTATTGCTGATTAGAGTGGAGTAGAGAGTTGTACAGTGACATACAGTATAGTTAAGTGTTGTACAGTGGAGTTTCATAGAGTACAGTTGTGTGAAACAGCAGCAGTGCATAGAGTGGATTGTTGTATAGTAGTGTAGAGTGAGGAAAAGTATTGTACAGTGGAGTAGACCTGAGTGGAGTGGTGTACAGCAGTGTGGTGTAAAGTACAGTAGAGTATTTTGGAGTGTCGTGGAGTAGAGTGGTAGGCTGTGGAATGTACTGGAATACATAGGTAGTAAACTGTTATAAATTGGAGTGGGGTCTCATACAGTAGACTGGAGAGCTGTGTCACATAGAAAAGTGTTGTATATTATAGTACAGTGTTGTACATTGGAGTCAAAGTCAAAGAGTGGAGTATAGAGTTGGGGACAGGAGTGCATGAGGATAAAGTGGAGTAGAATGTCATAGAGTGCCATGAAGTGTGGTAGACTTTTATAGAGTGATGATATATAGACTGGAAGACAGTGTCATGTAATGGAGTGTCATAGGGTGGAGTGGCCTACACTGTTGTGGCGTAGAGTGGGTTACCGTAAAGTGGAGTAGCATACAGTGCAATAGCGTGTAGTGAAATACTGTGCATAAGACTGTAGAAGAGTGGAGTGGCATACAGTGGCATAGCATATAGTACAGTGGTGTAGAGTGGAGTGATGTCGAGTGGAAGATAGTACAGTGGATTAGCATAGAGTGGGGTGACATACATTGACGTGGCATAGTGTAGAGTCGAGGAGACTGCCATAAATTGGAGTTGCGTAACATACAGTAAGTGGACTGCTATATGGTGGAGTGGAGTAGAGAGTTGTACAATAGAGTGAATGGGCTCACAGTCAAGCACAAGTTTGGACAGTGGAGTGTACAGGCATAGAGTGGAGTAGAGTCTAATACAGTGATACAGAGTGTAGTAGAGTTGTGTAGAGTGGAGTTATAGAGAGTGGAGGAGAGTACACTGGAGTGATGTAGAGTGTATTAGCACACTGTGGAGTGGCATAAAGTGGAATGGCATAGAGTGGAGTAGTAGTGGACAGTGGAGTGGCATAAAGTGTAATAGCATATAGTGTTGTAGCATACAGTTGAGTGGCGTGAAGTGGTGGAGACTGGAGTGGTTTACTGTGGGGTGGGGTAGAGTTTAATAGCATATAGTGGAGTGGCGTACAGTGGAGTGGGGTACAGTGGAATATCCTACAGTAGAGGGGCAAAGACTGAAGTTGCATAGAGTGGAATGGCATACCGAGAAATAGCATAGAGTGGAGTACAGTGGAGTGGCATAGAGAGGAATAGTGTAGAGTAGAATAGCATAGAGTGGAGTGGCTTACAATGGATCGGTGTAGATTGTGGTGGTGTACAGTGGAGTGGGATAAAGTGAAATAGCATATAGTAAAGTGGAGTCCAGTGGACTAGCGTAGAATGAAGTGCTCTAAAGTAGAGTGGTTACACTAGAGTGGCATAGACTGAAGTAAAGTATACTGGACGGTCATACAGTGAAATAGCATAGAGTGGAGTGGTGTACAGTGCAGTGGCATACACTGAAGTGACGTGGACTGGAGTGTCATACACTCAAATGGTCTAGAGTGTAATAGCATACATTGGAGAGCCGTACAGTAGAGTGGGGCTCATTTGAATAGCGTAGAATGAAGTAGCATAGAGCAGAGAGTATTACACTGGAGACACGTAGAGTGGAGTGGCATACAGTGGAATAGTGTACAGTGGAGTGTTGTAGAGTGGAGTGACATACAATGAAATAGAGTAGGGTGGAGTGGTGAACAGTAGAACGGGTTACAGTGGAATAGCATATAGTGGAGTAGCATCCAGGGGGTAGCATACAGTGGCGTAAGGTAGAGTCGAGTGGCGTAGAGTGGAGGTGCCTACAGTGTAAGAGCATAGAGTGTAGTGGCATACAGTGGCATTGTGTGCAGTGCAATGGCATAGAGTCAAGTGTCATAGAGTGGACTCTTGTACAGTCAAGAGGTGTTGCGTGGAGAGGCATTGAGTAGAATAGACTGACTACAGCAACCTGGCATATGGATGGATGTGAAATTTAACAGTGATGTAGATTATGGTGTGAAGAGTACCACAAAATAGCTAATTGCCCTCCCTTGCATTTTTCCACATTGACCAATCAACACAGTGCCAGCATGGCGGCCTTGCCATGCTTTGAAAATCAAATCTGTTCTTAAGCATGCATTGCACATGTGACACCGTGCGTGATGTAAGGGAATCACAATCCAATAATGCAGCTAGGTTTTAGTTATATTTTGGGCCAAGGTATATTGTGATAACTTTGCAGTATACCTTGGTTCATGGCAATGACAAGCCAGTATGTAATTGGGTAAGGGCTGTTTTTAGAGAATAAACAGAAAGCCATATTGTTTGTATTACACCTTGTGCTGTGTTTAGTGTTTGGGCCTTCGATACAGGAAAGTAGTAGATCCCTACCTATTAGCACTATATTACGGTGGTACTAGATAGGGAAATGTATTTATATTCATATTTTTAAATAGGTTTATGCTAGTTTCCACTAAAGTACTGCAGTGACAGACGTCACCTTATAACTTGAAAAGCACTCACCATACTTAACAGCAGTACCCAAAAAGCATCATCTCTGCACCATAATGTATAATTCTGCCAAATTTCATGTAAATCCACACAGCCGTTTTTGAGCTAATTCACATACAAAAGACCATAGAAAATGCATTGGTGGCGAAACACGTTTTGGGATCCCCTTTTATTTTTGCACCCTCGTAACCATACCCTCAAAAACTTACATCATCTCAAAATGTAGAGAATACTATAGATCTGGAAAGTTTTCTGGTGATTCGTCAAACAAGTGAAAAAATATTAGGGGGCTATTATCCTAGGAATTCCTATCTTTGGGAATTCTAACTATAATCACAGAGTTGCAAAGAGATTTAATGTGTTTTCTTTTTTTTAATATATTTTATATGTTATGTATTTGCTTACTGGTTTACATAATCATGTGACCATACATGTGTCTCTTAGTTGTTCTTGTAGTTATTATGAAACTCTACATATGCAGTCTAGTTTTCTTTTTACCGACTTATTTGCTCTTTTATTAGGTTTGTGCTACATATAAAGCTCAAAGTGAATAAAAGCCAATCACTGTTGTTATAAAAATTAATAATATTCTTTTTTTCGTAATAGGCAGTCATCATGTCCTTCATACACTATTAGGAGCTCCTTGCTAGGTCACTTTTCCATTTAGTTGAACAGGAGTACATAAGGAAGATGGTTTTTGTTTGACTTGTTGAGCACAGTTTTATTTTGTGAGCCACATATATTACCTACTGGTGATCGGTCGCCAATAGGTAGTTATAGTTAGGACCTAGTTTCCATGGAAAATACAATTTTTTGACTTGCCTATTTCTTTGGCACCATTTGACAAATTTCCACATTTCTTTTAAAAAAAAAATGCTCTATAAGGTCATCCGTCAAGCAGGGGCCAAGAAAAAGGGGTGGGGGGGGGCACAAAAAGTGTGTTTCCCATGTTAATTCTCATAGACTCTCCAGAAATGCCCGCAGCCTGAACCGCTGGATGGAATTGCACCAAATGTGGCAGAAAGGTAGCTACTGGGCCGTAGATGACACTTTTTCCTATTTGGTGTAAATCCATTCAGTAGTTTAGGAGACATTGAAGGAAAACCAAATATGTATAAATAGGGTCGCAACAAATTCCCAAATACTGCCAATCTCATGCAGAGATCTTATTGGCTGCCAACACTTCAACCATGAAGTGCTGGCAGACATTTTAAGACTCGGCTTCAGCCGAGTCTTAAACAAATTAAAGGAAAAGAAAACAAAAGGGGTCAGGGTACTGTTACTGTTACCCTAACCCCCTAGCCTTGATCCAGGGGACCGTAGGTATCCCCCCTTGGTGGGCCAGGTCCCAGGGGTATTTACAAAATATAGGAGGGGGAGTGCAGGGTCCCCCCTCCTAAGGCTTAAAGACCAAAGCCCTGCGGATGGTCACCTCCCCGGGGCAATGCGCTTTAAATGTATGTGAGGAGGTCCCTCATGCCCCCAGGCTCCCCAGTGACCTTCACCTCACTGGGGGAATGAGTGTTAAATTGGTCAATGGAAGTGGGGCCTGAGCAACCCCCCTACACTCCGGAGACGGCCACCTCCCTAGGGCAATGAATGTTATGTATACAGGGGCACCTGTGCAGCCCCCGCACCATGGGGACCACCACCTCCCTGGGGCAAATGCTTGTAAACCTACACAGGCCCCATGCAGCCCTCCACATCCCAGCAACCACAACTTCCTGGTGCAAATAAGAATGTAAAGTCTGAAGGGAGGTGGGCATCCCCTCTGAGAAACACCACTTCCCCAGGGTAAAGAAGAATATGAAGTCTGTGGGGGGACCATGCAACTCCGGGACCACCACCTCCCCGGAAAAAAAGGGATCTAAATTTTGTGGGGGTCATATGGCCCTCCAGGCCCCGGGGACTACCACCTCCCCAGGTCAAATTGAATGTAAGGAGGAGGCATTGTGGCCCCTCTCCTGGAATCATATATGGCCCTCTGGGGCAGCTCCAGTTACCTCTTGAGGTGAAAGCAAACATAACTCCACTTTCAACAATAGGTAGTTATCAAACAGCTCCTGCTTGTAGAAAGCGAAGGTTTCATCCGTTGTCCTACACACACATATTGGTGCAGGGAAACAGATTAAAACATTGCTCCCACAAGCAGGGAGCTGCTATTTAAAACAGCTCTCTGCTTGCAGGAGCAATGCCAGCTCCTGCTAAAGTCAGGAGCTGGCTGGAACTGCAGGGGTCTTGAGGCTCCCCCTGCGGTCCCCATAGGTTATTATGGGTGTCCTTGGTACCCTTGGAGATATGGCGGGCCCTGGGGGATGGGGTTTTGGGCCCAAAATCCACGTAAGGAAGGGAGCAACATCGTCCCCTTCCCTTTTGGCCAACCCCCTAAAACCACCCAACCTTGTGCCATGCACGGCCTTTGGCCAGGCGTAGTGGGGTTGGGTGTAGGACCTGGCCAGCAGCCAGTCCCTGCTGCCATCCCCCCTAAAGACCCACACCCACGCTGTCCAAGACCTTTGGCCATGCGCAAGCAGGAGTTGGCCGCAGGTCCACATGGCCACTGCCCATTTCGGCCCAAGGGACCCCATCCTCTGGGGCCCAGGATTAATATATCTATTTTTTGGAAGAGGGGCCACATGGTCCCCCTTCCTGGGCCGATCTTGGCCCTGGGGACATCATACCCCAGGGCCTGAACTTCTAACAAAAAACTTGAGGGGAGGGGGCATGTGGCCCTACTACCCTGGTCAATTACGGCCATGGGTACCCGATCCCCAAGGGCCTGGCGTTAATATATTTTTTTTGTAGAGGGGGCAGTGTGCCTCCCTCCCTGGGCTAATCTTGGCCCAGGGGACCCCATCCCCCAGGCCTGGTCTAAACATTTTTTTTTTCAGAGGGAGGCCGCACGGCACCCCCTCCCGGGCCAATCTCAGCTCCAGGACCCCATCCCCAGGGGCCAGGCTGAAACATTTTATTTATTGAGGGGGCGCCACATGGCCCCGTTCCCCCGGCCATTCTCAGCCCCAGGGACCCCATCCCCCAGGGCCCAGCCATTTTACCTGGGTACCCACCAGGGCACCTAGTCACCAGCGTTGGAGATCGCAAGGGGAGCCTGAAGGCCCCAATGGTCCCAACTTGCTCCCCACCTTCTGCAGGAGCCAGCATTGTCATCACAGAGAGGAAGCTGATAAAGATGCAGCTCCCTGTCTGTGAGAGCAATAGTTTCCTCTGTTTCCCTGCCTGCATATCTGCAAGCAGGGAAACAGAGGAAACCCCTGTTTACAGCAAGTGAGAACTGTTTGACAGCTCTCACTTGCTGGAACCGGAGTGTTTGCTCTGACTTGGCAGAAGCTGTCAAAGTACTGTTAAATCTGGGAATGCACCAAAATCTATAGGTGGATGGGTGGGAACACTCACCCTCCACACACCCTTCACCCGTGGAACACCTCCCCAGGGCATTAGTAACACAACACAATGTTTTGCACTGCATTGCGTTACTCTAAATTCATGAGACCACTCAGGGCTACACAAGGTGGCTTGATAAATCTGACTGAGGGCCTGATTTAGAGTTTGGCAGAAGGGGTACTCCATCAAAATGGTGACGGATATCCTGTCCGCTGAAATATAAACCTCATTAGATATAATGGATTTATATAACACCTCCACCAAACACTACATCAGTCCCTTAGAAGGAAGAACAACAGTGAGAATTAAAAATCAGGAACAAAATTGAAAACAAAGGGAGACGATTGCAACACAAAATAGTGCAATCTTCTTGCCTTCACCCAAAGCCATAAGTGTCAATGGTTAAACCACTGCTTTTCTGCATTTCTGCACTGAAATTCCATGCTACCCTTTAAAATATAGACCTTCAGAAGATTGGAGGACACGGGTGATTATCATTTCACAGATGCCAAGCAAAAAGTGTTTCCCAGCTGCTGATCAGGAGTAATGATAGCTCTGAATTGTCAAGGATAAACAGGTGCAGCTCACCAGTCAGAACATTCCCTGGGGGCACAGCTACAGCAAGCACAGCTAGCAGTATCCACCTTCCCGGACAGAAGGTCTTACTGTGAGAAATTGTTTTGTGTGCAATCTGGGTCAAGCAGCAAAGGAAATTGTGTGAATCTCTGACCCACCCTTTCCTGCTACCATCCAAAGCAGCAAGTGGAATTGGTTAAACAGGAGCCTTTCAGCACTGAAATATCATACTGCCATAGATCCCACCTTTCTCTTGGAAGAGCTGTCTTATATATGGTTACAACAGGAACTTATACCAGCAGAAAAGGCCTTACTTTGTCTTAGATTGCGAACTTCAATTAACATTATGTGGACTATACACAATCTTCAGAAGGTCACATTATAAAACCCATTTAAACACTCATTCTAAAATTCATGGCATGTACATGACAAATGAAGAAGAAGCCCAAGTTTGACATCCTTGGCCCAGCACCTTACTCTATGATCCCACCACTGCCATTTCTGCTCTATGCCACAAACAGCTCACAGAATACCCCTGAGTAGACCTGATACGGCTAACGCTAAGCAACAAGCTGAAAACAGTGTCTCAGAGTACACTGTTTGCAAACACAAACTGCTTACCTTATTCTTCAGATCATATAGGGTCTCCAGTAGGATCCTGACTTTCTGTTCTGCACACACTTAATAGAAAGCCACCCCCTCCAGAAGCTCCATGTGGATTATAGTGTCATTTAATTAAATGACAAACTAGCAACGGACCATGAACAGAAGACATATCTTCCCAGGTACGCCTACTGCACTCATTGCAATAAGTCAAAAGCTGAAGCTAACCACCATACATTTGAAAATAACATACCTTGTGTATCTTATACTAAGGTTGACCATGCACCATAACTCATGGAGGTTCAGATGGAAGTTGATCATATGGATCACAAACGTGTGGCTTCAGTTTTGGTTAATGAAAAACATGATGAATCTTGTAAGAATAGGACAACTTCAGTCAAAAAAACACAGAATATATCTTATGAGCCATCACAAATGGGCCAAGAAATTGTGGATGCAATTTATAATTAACTGCAAAGCATGAGCAAGCTAAAAACAGAAAGACAACCAAATCTTTTCCCCGGGATCAAAGCGGAATGTGATCTTGATTTATCAGCATTTCCCTTCATATTGACCTTTGAACAAAGTATATTCTCAGAAGCAAGTTGTCTGTGCTTCTGCAATTTATGAAACTTGTCAGATGTTCCCTGAACCATGGGTTAATAAGGTACCAATGGAAAAACAAGTCTTAGGTGAAATCCTTGCATACACAAAAAGGTGACACCTTGATTGTACTACGATTAGTTACTATAAGAGAATGCTATAATTGGTCAATAGGAGGCCCAATTTTCTTAAGCACCTTAACACAACACCACAAACATTGCTCCAAGTCATGATTATTCCACTTTGTCTGCACATTTGGTTTGGGATTTGTTCCACTCCCAATTCCTTGTATAATCATCGATCCTTATATAATTGTATGTGGTAACCCCTGAAGTAAAAAATGATCAGTCACAAAACACTTCATTATTTTTTCTGCTGTAGGTAATTTTGGCCAAGGAGAAAAATGAAGCATCTTTAAAAAAGTATCACTGTGTGACGATTATCATCTGGTACCCTCCTAAAGATATAGGCCCTAATTATGACATTGGCTGTAAGTACCTCTTACCGCCATGCTGGCTGCCGCCAACATACCGCCGCCGCAGCGGATTACCGCTACCCATATTATGACCCACACGTAGCAATCCGTCACTATACAGCCACACACACAAGTCTACCAGCCCGAAGGTCAGGACATAGGGCAGGTTGCCCCCTCCAGGACCAGTGGTGTTGTACCATCTTTCGGCTGAGGTGCCCCCCATTCCCTGTCCCCCTAAGGTGCCTGTGTATTTTTGACCTGATGCCCCTGCAGGGTTCTCTCTGTGTTGTTGCAGGAGTGAGGAGGGGCCTTGGTCTATGTATTATGGCCCTGTGGCCCACGGACATTGAGGACTGGGCAGTGTCCCTCCATTTGTAAATAAGTATATACATTTGTATTTTAATGCACTTATTCATGTTATTTTATTGTATTACACTCACTTTCTTCAAATCTTTTTGTCCTTGCAAAATTCCTGAGGGGTACAGGGGGAATATGTAATGTTAGTGCATCTGGTTGTGTGTCTGGTGTTGGGGGTGGGGGTGTTGCCTGTGTGTGTCACTCTCTTTTTCCTCCCCCCTCACTTGTGTGCTAGGCGGCAGTACTCACTGTGTTCATCTTCGCCAGCGTTGCTGTTCATAATGCAGCAGAAGGTAGACGAGCATCAGAAATATGTGCAGCTCGGGCTCCATGGAGTCGTGGATATTCCCTGAGTCTCCACAGGTGAGTCCTTTGACTTCTGAGCTCTGTTTCCGCCATGCTTTTGATGTTGTTGGTACCACCCCAGAAAAGGTGGCGGATAGGCCGGTCATAATAGTGTGGGCGGAACACTGTCTTCCGCCCGGCTGTTGGCGGTTACTGCCGTGGTGCTTGTTGATTCCGCCGTGTCGGTCGGTGTGTTAAAGTGGCTGTCTGTCTGAGCGGTTTCCGCCGTGGTCATAATTCCATTTTGGTTACCGCCGGCCTGTTGGCGGTATTACCGCTGCTTTATCACCAACTGCCAGGGTTGTAATGAGGGCCATATGGTCTTTTATGACATTTTAGAAATTGTTAGCCAGGGTCTGGAACCACAGGATAAGGTTGCAAATATCCAAAAAGCTTAGAATATAAGAGTTTATCTTTCGCACAAATTGTATGAACTAAAATATATTCCTGAACATCGGAAGGAATGGTAGGATACCAAAAAGATAATAAAACTAAATCCAATGTAGTCTTAAATTCTCTATGATCAGAGATAACTGAATTATGATACCTTCTTAACTTCCAGCTGTAACTCATTAATTAAGACAAATGTTGCTGACTAAAATATAGTTCATTTCCTCAAACTAAAGAAGTCTTTAAATACCATTTCAACTCTCTTTTTTGTATTGAGCCACATTGACAAAAAAGAATTCTATAATTCCAACCACATGTTGAGAAGGAATCACACATAAGAGATGAGTCAGGATAATATTGACATAGAGCAACAACTAACACATTCTTTGAGCAAAGGAATATATGCGATGATTAAATTAAGTGTGCATAGAAAAATGCCAATCAAGCTCTATGACTATTTTTACTGCAGGTTCCTCTTCTAGCAGTGTAGATTCCGAGGATATTTTGAATTTCAAATGTTTCTCTAGGTCCCATCGAAATATGTTTTCACTCAGTGTGTGCCCTTTTCATTGTTAAAGTTCTCTTTATGCCACCAAATAATTCCATTCAGAATCACGCAATACATGAGACAAATACAAATGGATGCTCTTGTCCATCAAATTCCTACTCTTGTAACAACACTGCTCCATCTGCTTCAACAACAAATTTCTTAGATGTATCAGGATGATGTATGATTGGTGAATGAGTAAACATCTGTTACAGCTTATTAAAAACCCTTTTAGCTTGATCCTCTCAACTAAATAACCTCCTAATTTTCTTTTCCTTGAAAACATGTGTGTAATCACTGGTTACCTCTCCACATTTTTAATGAATTGATGATAAAAGATTAGACATCCACAGAGACCTCGAGTCTCTTTGCCATTAGCAGGTGAAGGTTAATCCAAGATTGCTGAAACCTTCTTCATAGCCATAGTATACCTGACTCATTCAACCTAGATCTCAGATTATCAACCTATTCTCTTTATGCTCATACTTTTCAGGCTTACAGGTAAAATTATTTTGTGGAAGTCTTGAAAACACAAGATTCACATGTTCATGATGTTCAGCAGTAACATCATCTAAATAAATACATAGTGAGTAAAAATATCAGAAATAATAGAATCCATAAAATGCTGAAAAATACATGGAGCACTGCAGAATCTTAATGGCTTCACACAGTATTCAGAATGCCCAAACTATATGTGGGAAGCCATTTTCCATACATTACCTTCTTTTATACGCAGCAAATGGTAGATACTTCATAACTCCAGCTTTGCAAAAAATCAAGCTCCATGGATGGATTACAAAACATCCTTTATAAAAGAGAAAGGATATCTATCCTTGATTGTAATCTTACTCAATCCTCATTAATCAATCCAAGGTCATAGTTATGGCAATTATTAAGTACCTGTAGAAAAAGGGAAACTTAATCATTGGACTCTTTCAGCAGGGCCCATGTACCCCAGGAAGATTTATTTCTTGACAACCATTCTCCCAAATAAACCAAAATTCATCTCTTTTACTAGGAAGGCCGATGCGTTCCAAATGACACAAGCGATTAATCGACGTCACCATTCCTGAACTGTGGGGAGTGATGAAAAAAACCATTTTAAACAAATTTTTTGCCTGGCCAAACGCATCAACATAAAAAACAAATGTCTGTGTTGCCTGGGAAGCTTTTTGCCCTGAGACTCTCCATTGAACATCCCAACAATTATCATCGGAAGGCTTACCTTCACTTCTGGACTTATTACCTCCTTGAGTACTTTTTCAACGACTTCCCAAAAATCCCCAAGCTTTGGACACTGCCAAAACATAAGACGATCATTCGCCCTCTCATCTACACAGCAAGGACAGTTTTTTTTTGTCTTTCCTAAGGCTGTCAACTTCTCCGGTGACCAGTAAACCCTATGTACTTTAAACAAATGATTTTTATTCATAGAAGCAGATTTAACAGTAGACCAAAGTGTATTCCACAATGCTTGCCAAATACTTACAATATCTAAAGCTGGGAAGTCCTTCCCCCCACTTGATCTCCGGAAGAGGCGAGTCTTCTTCGGCTGCCTCTAATAGCACTTGATATCACAAAGCGACCTCTTTATGGACGGATTTCTGTTATCATTCCTCCTCCCAAATACTCTTCCCAGTCACTTCTTTCTGAATGGTACTACCCCAACTTACCAACTTATAACACATAAACTTAGAGATCATATTTCCTGCTTGTTCTGTAAATGTAGGCCAGGGTATAAATTGAGGTCCTCTATAATTTGCCACATTTTACCACCCCATTGACCTTTAAAGTGAGTCATAACTTATCTAAAAGATATTCAGGGATACCCGATGCATCCCAAATGGTGGCCAAACTGGTGTAATAGGCTATCCCTAAGGCGCCTCGGACCTACAACCAAATCCTGCATGCATCTCTAAGAATCTTCAAGCGAAACTTATTAAAATATTTCAGGTGGCCAAATTTATATAAAAAGTAGTCCCCGCCTTCAAAAGATGCAGAGTCATTGCCTTCAAAAGACAGGTGTAATTAGATCTACCGTTTAAGAGAAACCTTACGTTTTTTAACTGGAAGGCAAGATAGTATTAGTAGAAATCTGGTATTGCAATCCCCTCATACTCTTTCTTTCTACATAACCTTTTCCATGCAATAAGCACTCCCTTAGATGCCCGTACAAACAAAGTCAGGTTCCCCTGTAGTTTTTTAAACCAACATGCCTTAACCTCCAGTGAAATTGCATTAAACAAAAAGCTAAACTTTGGGAGAATGATCATCTGTAAGATGTAAGACCTTCCTATTAGGGATAAGGGAAGACTAGCCCACATCTTGACAAGTTTTTAGTTTCCACCCAAGCACTATCTAAATTACCCTTTGCAACTTCCTCTAGATTGGCCGTTATCTGAATCCCCAGGTATCTTATCTCTTGCTTATCTAATGGGCTATTATGAGCAACATTCCAACACATAATTTCCATTTTCTCCTAATTTACAGAGTAGCCCAACATCCTACCAAATTCCCCTAATGAAAATGAAATACTGGGAAGAGAGCCAACCACATCCCCAGTGTATATCATTTGGTCATCTGCGTATTTTGCAACCCAATAAGTCATGTGCAAGTTTGTGGATTCGTCTTCCTTTGATGAAACCCTTCTGATCCTTGTGCACCAAAACACCGGCCACTCTCTCAAGCCTTTTGGGTAAAATACATGTATAAAGTTTATAGTCAGAATTCAATAGCGAGATAGGTCAATCTCATGTACACTGTGGCAGATCTTTCCTAGGTTTTAAATTCAGGCTGATTGTGGCTTCATCCCACTATTTTGGCACTTCCATACCTTAAAAAAACATAATTAAGCAGCTCCACCATGATTGGAACTAACTCTTCTCTAAGTAAACTGTATAGTTCATTTGGTAGGTTATCCGGACCAGGTGCTTTTTCCTTCAACAAACTCTTTATTGCTTCGTACAGCTCTTTTTCTTCTATCTTTCTGTCCAGCTGCTGCCGTGCAATCTCATCCAAACCAGGAAGGTGAATCCCATTAAAAAATCCCCTAATCTGTTCCTCTGGGACCACTAAGTCCTCCACATAAAGCAATCGAAAAAAGGAGGTAAAGGTTATTTCTATCTCTAATTCCTCCTTGCAAAGACAGCCTGTGGCCTCAGATCAAATTGATGTAATATAGTTCCTTACATGGTCCGTCTTAGTTTTTCAAGCTAAAAGCTTACTACAGCCTTCCCTATATTCACAGTGAGCATACCGACTACTGTCCCAACTTCTCCTGTTTTTATTTTCTAGAAATAACTCCAGGTCTGTTCTGGCCCTCTACAGTTCGACTTCCAAACAACCCAACTGATGTTTATCCACCAACTGATAAGCACTATGCATTGATTTGTGCAAAGTGGATATAGCAGACTCAAGACCCTTCAACTGCTCCATCTCTTCCTTATGCTTATAGGCAGCCAGATTAATTAGTCTGCCCCTAAAATATGCCTTGTATGCATCCCACACATCCTGTAACGTGGTGGATCCATAGTTCATGGAAAAAAACTCTTTAGTGTCATGCTTTAAACCTTCAACAATCAACTCATCCAAGAATAAAGCCCCCCTAGTATTGGAGGGCTGTATATTGAAACCCAGGTGTAGCTTTACAGCTGAGTGGTCAGAAAGATGTGCTGGAGCATGCCCCACATAGTTAACTTTACTGCATAGACTTCTGTGCACTAAGAAAAAAATCTATCCTAGATCGATGACCATACAATATTATTAAACGGCAATCTAGAGCCTACTCCCCCTTTCCATCACCAAATGGCAAGATCTACCATTGCCTGCTTCACCCAAGATCTTGTTTTAGGTGAATTAACAGTACCTCTGGGGGTAGACTTATGCAAGACAGGATCAAACAATACATTGAAATCTCCCCCAGTAGGATTGAATATTTAGCTATTAATAAATGATTGTATAAAGCCTGGAAGGGTGCAGAGTCATCTATCTTGGGGCCAAAGTTGTATTTCCACAATCAACCATCATCCTTTAGAGTCAGCTGTTACATTGCCCACCGTTGCCTTTATAGATTTTTTAATCAGGACTGGTACACCTTTAACCGCAAAAGATTGATTAGTGCTTACACTATAAACCACCCAATTAATTTGTTTAAGAGTATCTTCCCACTCCTCCCGTAATAAATGGGTCTCCTGAAGGATAACCACCTATTCTTCAATTAGTTTAAAAATTAAAAAAATCTTCCTCCTTCTCCCCGCATCCCTGAGGCCATTAACATTCCAAGAAAGAGTCTTCAGCTGGACAAACTCTTGTCTAATCATCACCTATAAAAAAGAAGCCCAATGAGCCCCTGCCTAACCTAAATATAGAGTATCTGAGGACGGTTGTATATTTTTTCTTTTTTTCCACATACTCCAACACCTAGTACAAAAAAAACAACATAACCCTTTTAAAACTACCCAGCCACACCTCACTCCCCGGGAAACCCTCCAATCTTTCTTTGGGAGAGACATAAAATTGCCCCCATTTGAGCTCTCCTCTGGACAGCTCAAGCATAGTCTAACGCAATGCCTTAATCTGTTCTACAAAAACACGGACCTCATTAGGATCCCCAATATTATGAATCTGTCTATTCCACATAATTTGCAGGGTGGCTGGAAACCTCATCTGGACTGTTGCTCCCAAAGACCTAAGTTCCTGCATGTATTCCCCTAGCTCCCACTGTCTGTCCAACGTTGCCCTAGACACGTCAGATCGTATACGAAAAGACCAATTCCCTTTTGAAAAACTGCCCACTTTAGGGGCTTTTGAGAGAATTTTCTCTTTGATGAAATATGTTCCAAAGTTTATTAGTATTTTTCTGGGGGCTTTATTTTCAACATTTCTCTTAAAAGGGTCTCAATCAATTATTTAGAAGTCTTCTTCTAAATTAAGGTGAGCTAGTTTGGAATTAAATCTCTGATTAAGGAAATTACATACCCCTTAATATCTTCTCCTTCTTCCCCCTCGGGGACATCCAGCAGTCTGATATTGTTTCTACTCATACCATTTTCCAAAGTTTCTAACTTATCCGGAAGTACTTTCTCTTGAGTTTTCAGTGGAGAGATATCTTGGCTGTTTGCAAGCACTCGTCTATCTTGTTCCTCTACAGCCACTTCTAATCTGCCCATCCTTTCCGGTAGTATATTTATCTTGCTCTGCAAAGCTTCACATACGTCTCTAATTTTCCCTTGGTTACGCTCAGAAACCTCAAATTTCTCTCTTATCTTCTTTGTTAGTGAAATTACGAGATTTTGAACAACCGGGCTGTAAGGCTGCAGGGGTTCTACCAGAGACTCAAATTCTGATGAACCTGAAGGAAAAGAATGTGTAGTCTCCATTTGCCCACTGAAAAGTACTTGAGCAGAGTCTTCATTACCATTTTTCAGCTCTCGCTCCTTTGAACCTGGACCCCCCAAAGAAGAGGGGAAAACAATAACTTCTTGCAAGGCCTGTGCATCCCTAATCCCTTTGAGAAGAGATTAAAGGAAAGACATTAGCGGTGTAGCCCCCCTACAACCCTCTACTGAATGTTTTGAGGGAGGAACTCCTTTCTCTTAAGTCCGAGTGGGCGCAATTTTATTTGTCAATTTCCTTTTTAAATTTATGTTAGACTGCTGATTCTCTGGGTGATCACTAATCTTTAGGGCGCTAATAGCCAGCCGATTCCTCTCCTTATCTGTCCCCATCTTGGTGCTTTGAAGGCCGCCCACCTCCCCTCGTTTCTTAATGGATGTGACTCTAATATCCAGTTTGGGAGGACCCACCTTACCATTGTGTGGGCTTGTTCTTGCAAATTTGGGGCTTCCAGCGAGCCTTTAGAGCCTACATGAGCCCGACGTATAACCGGCGTCATAAATAACAAATCCTCTGCTCTCTTGATGCGCACCAGCCCCCTGGCTTCAATTCACTTTCCCTTCTCGAGGGAGAATGCCTCTCGTGCCGCCCGCCCCTCGGAAGCTACTTAGGAGCGAGTGGTGTTTCCCACAGTGCACACTCCAGGCAGCCTCCACCCACACGCCAGCTCCTGAGGCATTTCTTCCTCGCTCCTTGCCTCCCTTTCACCGCCAAGTCCATAGCCAGCTCCGCTCTCTAATTTCGGATGCATGTACTCCTAGTAAGAATCTACGCTCTATCGTTGCTTACGAGGTATTGTGCCAAAAAAAGTCAGCCATTTCTCTACATCTTTAATTGGCTGCTCAGAAATCAGAGAGCTCCCTGCCGTGCTCTTCAGCCAGCCTCCATGTCCCCCCCCAAAGCAAAGAAACAAAAGATGATACTTCTGTATGAATTCCAAAAACAATGTGCAGTGAGAGAGGAGTCTCTAGACTTGGGCCCAACATTAAAGGAGAGCTGTCTACAGTATAAATTATTACAGAAGTCTGTTTGTCTTTTTCAGGAATATAATTTCTTGTGGCTCATTTTGGATCACTAATTATACCCCAGCCAGCATAGGGCACTGGGTGAGTAGCACAAGCAAGTGGTGTCCCCAAAGGGGAGCTTAAAAATCCCCCATATTCAATGAATGAGCTTTGCTCATCAAAGCAGAGCCCCAGAAAGCAAAACTAGTTGGAATGGAACCAATACTGGGGCAACACAATGAAGACCTACTGCATAGAAATCAGGGCAACATCCAAAGTAATAGGCAGATTACTAAACCTGAAATAGATAACAAAATTGTTCTCTGCCCCAAATACATCTCTAAAGCCAAGAGAGATGTCATCAACAGAGGAAACATTGTGAAACTCTATACCAATCTAGCAGAGTTAGAAGTAAGTAGCTTCTCTGATATTGACACCGTGGCCTTTTTACCCCCAGAAAGTGGGGAGTCAAATTAACTCACCTTCAGTAGTCCCACCCCAGTAAACATCTTGAAGGAGAACAAGGTGAAGCTTGAAGATTAGGGAATAAAAGTGACAAATCCAACAGTGACAAAATATCCAGTGTTTTTTTATACAGAATGAGGCAAGTACTAACAAAGTACTAGGTCACGTATTAGAAGAAAGAAGTAACACCCATGGCTCAGTAATAAATGGCAATAAAAAAGAAAGTTGACTTCCAGAAGTCTCAGAAGGTGATCTAATTATAACAGCAGGCAGGGCCTTGCTGTGCAGCACAGCCAACAAATACCATAGACTGGGCATGGTTACTAAGAGCACTAAGCACCCTGTCCTAGCACAATAAACCAAACAACAGAGACCACCCTGAAAATAAGCTCATGGAATATAAGAGATCTAATTTTCTCTAAAATAAAGAATGACACAATAGCACAGCTGAGATGTGACATCATTATGCTTCAAGAAACATGGGCTCTCCACTCATCACCAAGGCATAATTTTACAGCATTTGACGTCCCAGCAGGGGCATCTAAGGCAGTGGGTTATGCCTCAGGAGGCGTTGATCTATGGGAAAAACAATAGTGCTCAATGTGGGGTATGGTGACTACATTATCCTTTTGGTATCAGCTGCTAACAGTGGAAGAGCTAGGCTGGCTACTCACTTACCAGAGGGTTTATCTACCTCCACCCAGCCAAAGACAGAAGAGAGTCAACACTGGCAACACTCCTCCCAATACTGAGAAAGTTAAAAACATCCCATCAGGATGCCATATCGGCCATCATGGGAGAACTTCAATGCTAACCTCTGGCCACTCTGGACTACATGTGGGTGTGACAAGCCCACTTCCAATGTATAAGCAACTTTGAAGTAGTTCCAACCTTCGTGAGTTACCATGCCATCCTCAAATGCAAAACCCTAGTTCTAAGATCCGGACAACCCAAAGTAAATCACATTGGAAGGCAAGAAGATCTTGAGCCCATGAAAAGGATACAATATAGTATATAGATGCCTAAGCAGGGCTAAAGGTTTGAGTGGACCAGTTTTTAGAGGAAATCTAATCTCAACTCAAATCTCTTGAAACCGTGATAAAGGGAAAAATAGGTGGCTGCTGAACTGGGTTTCCATGATAAGGTCACAATACACTAAATTCCTTTTCACCAAAAAAAAGGGAGGAGGAATCTAAAAGGTGAGTCGAATTACATGCAGTAATAAAATCGAAAGACCAGAGGAAATTCTGGCAGTGGATAAATAGCAGCTCAGTCCTAGAATGACAGGCTGTTGCAGTCAACATTGTCCTCGCCTAATGGGAATGTTACATTAAAAGTCTATATGTAGATCCTAACACAGTTGGCAGGGAGACTGTAGAACCCCAGCAGGGAAATAAAGTGAAAATACCATCAATAAGCCTGGGCCAAGTGGTGAAAGTCATCAAAACAATGCACTCAAGCAGAGCCTCAGGCCCAAGTGGCATCCCAGTGGCAATATTTAAATTTGCACCAAAAAGATGGGCCTCAATAATGGCCCGCCTGCTGGAGGCATCTGTTCCAGAGTCACTGAAAATGTATTGATCTTGCCTGGGGATTTATTTCCTGATTGCACTTTTGGATACAGAAGAGAAGTGCTATGCAAGCATTATTAACAGGGAACTACAAGCCTGAGCAACAGAAGAAAAAGCTGATCCCCCCAAGTCAAATAGGCTCCCAAAAGACCAGCCACATTGAAGATAACTTCAATTGTATCTCTTATTTATGAGAAGCAACCATGGCATCGAAAAACAAGCCACTTTATGTTGGGTTTACAGAGTTTCAAACAGCAATTGGTAGTGTCTCAAGACCAAATCTTTGGGCAAAGTTGAACGCTTGGGGCATCCAACCACATTTATTGAAAGCTATTATATCCCTGAATTCCAACACTTGGAGGAAGATAAAAGTCAGTGCTGGGTGGACCATTACTGCAAAAATCATGCTGAATAAAGGCCTGAAGCAAGGCTGCATACTGGTGCCACTACTATCAATCTTTACCTCACAGAACTTATGGAGCATCTCCAAAAGTAGAGGGCATTTCGACCAACGATAGCTGGTATCAGTGTTCAGTTGCTCCAGTATGCAGACAACACAGTTCTTTTTGATCAGACACAGATAAGTCTACAGAGACTCTTCAAAACACTTGCCATTTATTGTAAAGACAAAACTTTGAAGAAGAATGTAACAAAAATAAAGGTCATGATCATTTCATGTATGTTTAAAAAAAGGGGAGCCTGGTTCATTGAGGAGAGTGACGTTGAAATTGTTGATAGGTACAAATAACTGGGAGTATGGCTTGACTGTAGGGGACGCATTACACTGCACACCTACGCCCATCAGGTGGCAGCAAATTCTCTGGCATGGGCTTTCTGCAAGCTACAGAAATCAATAGTGAACGCTGACCTACTGCCTCTCCTAAAGGTTATGGGTTGCAAACTCTTACCTACAATTGCCAAAGGAGCAACGATATACAGAGACAAGTTGGCAAACTGACAGGACAGGGCACAATCCACCTACTACAGGAGAGTCCTTTCCCTACCAGACAGCACTTCATATGCCGAAATTCAGTTAGAATGCTGCCTGTTTTTGTAGCACCTGATATTGAAGGCAACATTCTTGGCCTACTGTTTTAAAGCCAAGCAGATAGAGAATAACACACTAAAACATGTACTTTGGGAAGTAATAATCATCCCCTGAACAAGTTGGCATAGTTACCTAAACCTTGTACTGGATGTTTTGTTGACCCAAGAGCAGGGGCGGCTCCTCAGCTAGGTAGGAGGAGTGTTGCACCCCCCTCCCTCGCCAGAAGCAGCCAGAAGCTGCAAACCCTTCAATACAAAACGATAATAAAAAATGTTTATTATCGTTTTGCATTAAAAGGGGAGGAGCCACGGACTGTGACGAAGAAGTGGGGAGTGCAGTGGCACTCCCCTGAGAGCGCATGTGTGTTTGACTGGCCATCTCGGGCTGGCCAAACACACATGCGCAGTAGGGTCTCTCCAGCCTGGCACTTGTGTTGCCAGGCTGGATAGAGCCAGCACAGGCTCCCAGTCTGCCTGGGAGTGCCCTGGCTCTGAGCAGCGTCAGGATTGGATGGGAGCCTGTGCCTGCAGTAAAGAATGGAGGAGCCCGAGCAGTGGAGCAGCGCAGCATTGAGGTAAGTTTTGTTTTCAATATTATTTTATGTAATTTCTCCCCCCCAGCCCCCACCATGCACTGCCACGTCCCACCCCTTTTCCCTCCCACAAGCTGCCACTGCCCAAGAGATATGGTCAAGCGACCTCCCTGCCACCTTAGATTCAAAACTGTTGGTTAAGCAAACAAAACAAACATAGAGGGAACAGGACGTGCAGGCCTTGAAGAAACCGGCCCACGGGGCTTGGGCAGCAACACTCTATGATCAAGGGGTCCTTCCGACATACACTTCACTGACCTTTGGGAAGAAGATGGAAAATCAGCTGAGACGATTAAGATTTGGACTAATCATCCTGAATATCTATTGGTATGGCCAAAGAAAATTTGAGGATTCAAATAGCAAATTCTGCTTCTGTGCAAAAGGGGAGGAATCCCTGTCCAATATCCTCTGCATCTGTGAAGAGCTGCTCCCGCGAAGAAAGTTCCAGTTGTGCCCTATATGGCGCTCTTTAATCATTAGGGCCTGCGAAGGTGCTGTGCTAGCTTGCCTGAGAGGCGAATCCTCACAGCTAGCGACTCGCTTTTTGAAGTTTATCAAAACTGCTCTAGTAACTCCTGCAAATGTGGTGGACACTGAATAAAGCAATTCTCTACAAGTATGCTCCTAATACGTTCGGCAGAGGTATGGGATAATACTCAACATTAACTCGACCCCAAAACTAAAATAAAGCCGGCATTGGGAAAATGATTTGAAAAGCTCAACTGTATGAGGTGATGTGAGCGCTTGCATGTTCCTCTCAAGGTTATTTAACAGCTTGACCAGTACAGGCTTTTTTAATCAAACATCTCAGTTAAAGCCTTATGTTTTTTTTTCAAGAGGTCACATATTAATTTTAAACATGCAGGCCCTTTTCGGTTACAATGCTGCGAAAAACATTGCTAATTACATAGGCCTTAGATTTGGGCTTTTATTAGAGGCGAATAGCGCACCTTATGGTCTTTATGAGGTCATTCTATAAATCTTCAAGGTAGGCCTCTTAATTCATTAAGCTGCTACAAATATTGCACTTTATCCTTATTTGCACTTTACCTAAGCCTTAGAACTGGATTTCATACCAGAGCCAAATCCAGCATTGTACGTTTTCGGTTTTGGAGGGTTTGGAAAAAAAAGTGTTGGTGTTGTTTTTAGCTCTCTTCATTTTACATTGTTGTCATTTTTATCTGGTTTTGATGTATGGCTGTTTGTTCTTGCATGTCAGCACATAAATTGATATTGTACTTGTTGAAGAACATGGGTACCTATTGTAATAAGTTTAATTGTTTAGTACATTATTTATCTATCTATCTATCTATCTATCTATCTATCTATCTATCTATCTATCTATCTATCTATCTATCTATCTATATATCTATCTGGTAGGTCAGAGGCTTCATTAATTTAAGTACTCCTATATCTTGTGCTATAGAGCAGTGGTCCTTAACCTAGGGTCTGGGGTCCACGAAACCATGTAATATTATTAACAGATTCATAAAGTGTCTATAAACACAAAAGCAAAATGTAACTTTTTAAAATTGTAAAACAGCCGGTAAAGGTGAGGAAATTTGAAATTGGAGGCTTAAAATGAAATTACTATCTCCAGAATTATTTGTGGGAGTAGTGCAAGTGCATCAAACAGAATATAGTATGGAGACAGGTGGCCTCAAATGAATTTGGCTTTCCCGGTAATATTAAAATGTATATTTTTATACATTTGTTTGTGAATAAGTGAAATAGTTTATCATTTGCATATTTGTTTGTGCATATTTTGTGTATTGTTTTGTGGTTTAAATCCTCAAAAATCCTTAGTCCAGGGCTCCCGGATTTCAGTTACAACTCAGTCTACAGAAGTCAAAATGTTAAGAACTACTGCTCTAGAGAGATTGTTGCATGTGGGCAAGAAGCTGGGGACAGCACTACAGAATTCTCTTTCTCAATATGTATTTTCTGTCAGCTGTGGTCAGTCAGAACTGTAAAGATAATTACTCAGTGGCTGGATTTTATTTGAACACCAGCAGTCGGAGACCACATATGTATAGCAAGAACTACCACAGATAAGGCCAGATCTTGATCATGCACTGCATTTGTTGTAACAACATTGCGCATTTATTTGAGAATGTATTAACACCATGACTTAGAACAAGACCAGGACAGCATATTCTTGTGCACTAACTCATGTTCTAACTTGCAAAGGTAACAGTTAGTACATGCAGTGCAAACGGTGCATTGTTGATAAAAAACAGGTGCACTGAACTTTCTGCTCACAGCACATTCAAGATTAAGTTCATGATATTGAACAAGATTAAAGAAGGTATACTGACCTTCTGGTGGGGGAAGTTCAAGGACCTAAGTTGTCAGGTGCCCTACATAACTCTCACTTATGGAAGATGTTTGGCCTTTCGCAGCACGGCTAAGGCACAAACTTTCTTGATATTGCCCTGTTGGTGGAGGAGTGCACTGCATCCTATTAGACACAAGGACCTACCAGCATGTAATTGTAATAGTATTTATATAGCGCTTACTACCCCTGACGAGGGGTCAAAGCGATTTTCATCGAGTAGCACACTACTCCAGAACCCAAGAGGAATTAATGGTGGATTAGTGTAGGGAAATATGAGTACAGTTTTAGTATTATTGTGAGTTAATTTAAGCAGAGGATATGTGAGTTTGTTAGTTGTGTTGACTCGAGTAATGGAGGGATAGAGGAGGGAAGAATCCAGAAGTGTTAATTGGGAGTTTATAGTAATAGGATGAGGCTTGGTATAAGTAAAGGAGAGACGGAGGAGGGAAGCATCTGTGGAAAAGGTTAGGGAGATCACAGTAGCAGGAGGGGTTTTGGATGAGTCAAAGGTGAGATAAATGAGGGAGAGTTTAGTACGGTTGCTTGGGAGATGATGGTAGTGAACTGAAGTTTGGGGTGAGCTAGATGTGGACGAGGGAGGAAGAGCTTAGGCAGGGTTATTTTGGAGGTGAAAGTAGTAGAATGGGTTTGGGATGAGTCAGAGTGAGGATGGAAGATAGATTGATAGAGACATGACAGGGTGATGGGTAGACAAAGTAAAGCTTCCAAGAGAGTGAATTTATATTATTTGTATTCATTTATAAATATATATATATATATATATATATATATATATATATATATATTTATATACATTTTTCTTTAATGCATTCATTCATTATTATTATTATTATTTGAATTTCATTTCTGAATTTTATTTTATTTATTTTTATTTAATTTTTCTCTAGTACAGAAGGACTGGAGTAATAAATAAATAGATATGTAAATACATAGTAAGGGGATATATGTTCAAGGAATATAATAATGGGTTTAACACTAGGGGAAGAAAGGTAGCATTGTATAAACACAGACTTTCAAGATTTGTAATATTTGAAGTTAATTAATAAGTATACTTTTCCCATAGAAATGCTTATGATAATAAAACATTTGATCAGTGGGATATAAAAATGAGAGCAGGAATTAATGAGTAAGTAATAGAACAATTTATCTAGGAGCTATGTATATGTGTATGTGTATGTATTTATATACACACACATATCTAACCGTGAGTAAATATACATTTGTTGAACAGGTTTAAAGAGTATGTGCATAATTTATTGTTATGACATAGTAGTGATACATATTTCCTAAAGAACTATACATAGCTAGAATATACACATAATCACATAAAAAATATTTATCAACACAGGCATATGCGGTCCATTATATTGTGTTTGAATATGGTGGTTCTGAAGGAAAGAGAAAACTCTTGAGTAGTCTTCTAAAGACAGGATAGTTATCCGTGGATCTTATACTTGGGGGTGTTGGAGTGTGTTTTTCAAAAGCAATATTACAGTGAAAAGCTTGCAATATATTGTGTGATGAAGCTGCATAAAAAATGTGTTAACATAGAAAATAATGCACGCGTTTGAAATGTACCCACGGAGAGTGGCCAACAATGTATACGAAGACTAATGAAACTTATTATTGATGAATTAATTATGCACTAATGTTTTGAATTTGTATTAGCATATCATAATTAGAGTCATGTATTAGAAGTTTGCTTATTAAATTTGAAGACCTTAGCTTAGCGAGGGTCTGGGCCTAGTTGCCTGGTCTCATATTAAACTGCATTTTCTAAATGTGCAATGTGCTGTTTTCCTGAAGGACACGAAGCTGTACTTTTCCAGAAGTTAAGTGTGTGTAGTTGTAGTAAATGCTTTCTGATGGGACTCGACTTGCTCAAGGAGACATTCTTGCTGAATGCAACAGTGTAATTCTCAACAGGTGCAAGGCTGCCTGGAGTAAAGGAAAACAATGGAACCACTGACTGGAGCGTAAAGTGTAACTTTTATTACCTGACATTCTAACTGATGAAGACGTCAATAACATGGGTCAATCAGCGACATGAGAACTGTGGTTTGTGTGGAAAATTCTGGTAAAATGTGTGGAGAATTATTGGACAGAGATAATGATGCACCAAGTATTATCCAATGAGGAATTATGAGCTAATTAGGTAGATTTGATTTAACGGAGTGACCCAAGGAGACAGGAGAAGAAATTCCTTTTGAGACGCAGAGAGACAGAGACTTCACTTTTTGCTTGTCCTTTATCTTTTAAACCATCCTCGACCTATTCCTTACCTGATACTTACTTCTCCTCCATATGAGGGAAGAGTCCTATTCCTTAGCTATGCTATATTGAGACTTTGCCCTGTCCTATCACTGCTGATGGCGGATCGACTGATGTCCTGAGGACGAAGACTGAAACTGTTTGCTGATCCGTTGGACTGGCAACTATCTGATGCAGAAATTGTAATTGTCTGTTTGCCTTTTCTTTCTAGGTACCTACTGCTATTTTGATAAGGGCCATAGTTAGATGTTTTCTAAATTCGTGTTTGCTAAATTGTTTTGCACGAAGCCCAACATGCTGATGCTAATTCGAGGTTAGTTAAGGTGTTCACAAATATATTACGCAACTGCTATTTTGATAAGGGCCATAGTTAGATGTTTTCTAGATTCATGTTTGCTAAATTGTTTTGCTAAGTTGATACTTATTAATGATGTGCTTAATACTAAATCTTCATAATCTATGCATTGATTAAGTTGGGTTCTGATTGCCTAATAATAGTGGTTTTGATGAGCTTATTGCTACTGAGGCTAATTAACATGATACTAGATTGTAACAAATAGGGAAATAAATGTCCTAATACTTAACTAATTTGTTGTGGTTATTTGCAGCTAAAAGGTCATGGTGTGTTCAGTTACTGATTCTTATTAATTGTTTATTGATAAATGATTGGTTTATTGATTTGAATATTGATTTGTTGATTGATTATGCCAAGAAAATACCTCGTACTGGGAAGTCCCCGAACGTGGTCCAAAGGTTCATCGACCTAGGCGTGTCTCCTTGTAAGTTTACTTATCAAGGCTCTGACGCGCTAACAGGGGTAATGAATTCCATAGTTTGGCTGCTTGAACGAAGAAGGATGTACCATCTATAGTCTTTTTCTAGTATGGTGGTGTTCTAAGGCGGGGTGCTAATCTTGAGCGGAGGTTTTTTTGTTGAATGCATTTGGTTAGTTTGTTTCTGATAAAAAGTGGTCCTGTTCCATGTAGAGGTTTGTGGGTGATACAAAGCAGCTTGAAGGTGAATCTTCTGGCAACGGGTGACCAGTGTAGTGCTCTCAAGGCAGGGTAGATGTGGGCTTGTGGCTTTACATATGATAGTAGCCTGCCAGCAGACTTCTGAATACGTTGTAGCTTTTACATAATAGATAGAGATGATCCATGGTAGAGGCCATTGGCATGATACAGTTTGGATAGTACAAGAGAGATAGTAGCGTGCACACGCGAGGTAGGAGAAGATGCGTTGCAGAGTCCTCAAGGTGATGAAGCTTGTTCGTGTTAATTTGCCCACTTGGGCATTTGTTGTTAACTTGGGGTCCATGGTAATTCTAAGATTTTGTAACTTCCGTGGTTAATTGAGGAGGTGGTCCGAGATCGTCAGGCCAGGCGCACAGTGGGTCATAATTTTTCCAGTCACCATATGTGAATATTTCCATTTTGGAAGCTTTTAGTTTGAGATGGCTCCAAGTCATCCACTGATCAATGGCTCTGAGGCAACTGAAGATTTGTGAGTTTTCAATGTCTTTGGGGCATTCCAATTTAAGTAGTATTTGTGTGTCATCTGCATAGTTGTAGCATGTGAGTTGGAAATCATTGATCAGTTCTGGTAATGATATCATGTAAATGTTGAAAAGCAAAGGTGAGATGATTGATCCTTGGGGGACCCCTGCTTTTGTGAGGTGGGGTTTAGATGAGAAGAGGGGAAATAGATATTATTATTTCTGTTTTGAAAGTAGGATGTAATCCAATCGAGAGCAGTCCCTTAAATGCCGGCTTTGTGGAGTCTTTGAATTAGAGTGTCATGGTCAACTGTATCAAAGGCAGCCGAGAGGTCCAACAGAAGTAGTGCAGCAACTCCATTGTGGTCGACTGTGTTTTTAAGATCATCCCAGATTGCTATGAGTGCCGATTCAGTGCCTCTTCCTGGGCAGAATCCAGTTTGGTAGTCTGAAAGTATGTAATTGTCTTCAATGAATTGTGACATCTGGGCGAATGCTGCTCTTTCTATCAGTTTGCCCAGGAAAGTTCCATTTGTGATTGATCTATAGTTGTTGTGATCCTGTGGATCTAGGTTGGTTCTGTTTTTTAACTGACATATGTATGCCTTTCTCAGATCTTCAGGAAATATTCCTGTAGTAAAAGAGTTATTGATGATTCTTCTTACAAGTGTGGCAGCAGAAGTGGATAAAATAATGTTCTTGAAGATGTGTGGTGGATAAGGGTCAGAAGGGCAAACGGAAGGCCTGCTTGCTTTGACCAAATCCATGAATTCACCTTGTGATATTTGTTTGAAGAACTGTAGGAGCTGGGTTGGTTTATTCCTAGAGGGGAGTTTAGGAAAGGGGTTGATGCTGATGGTTTTCTTCTGTTTTAAGTAGGAGTCCAATGTGTCTGCCTTGGTTGTGTAATGAGTTGCCAGTTTGTTTGTGAAATCTTGAGTAGTTGGATGACTTCCTTCCATACATTTACGTTTTTGAAATTCATTGAGAATTTTATAAAATTATTTGGTTGCAGATTTAGCATCTAGAATTTGTCTGAGTATACCTTTTTTTAGCTTTTTTGATTGATGATTTGTATATTCTATTACGTTTGTAGCTGCAGTTTATCTTGAATGTTGTTTGTTTTGAGCCAGGTCCACTGCAGCTTTCTGATTTCTTGCTTTATCTTTTTAAGGTCTGTGTTTCTCAAAGGTCTGTAAAGGAGGAGAAAATTACAGGAGGAAGTTGGAGTAAGGTTGCATCTGGTGAGAAGGGCCTCACAACCTTGCATGGATACGTTGTCTGTTTTACTGAGATTTATTGCTTATTTGAATATAATAGCTAGTCCACCTCCTCTCTTGCCTATATGGTTTTGTGTGATGGTTTGATAGCCCGTAGGAACGGCTTCATGCAACACTGGGGCCTTGTCATCTCCCAACCATACTTCTGTTATGAATAGTAAGTCAGGCTGTGTGTCTGTGAGTGGGTTGTAGATGTGGTGCTTGTTTTTTGAGAGTGATTGAGAATTTATGAGCAGGCAGTTTAGAAAAAATGTGTTAGTGACGGTGTTGTTTTGTTTAGGAGAAGGGTGAGCAGTATCTTTTAAGCTTGTAACAGGTGTGTTGCTAGTTGTGATAACTGTGTGAGGGTCACAATAATTACGTTTTTTAATATAGTGTTCCTCTTCCAGCAGGCTTAGGAGGCATTTTGTTGGGTCTGTGTGTGTTGGTGGTGGACGTGGTGGCTGAGAGAGAGATGAAGAGTGTAATTTTTTTTGTAGGGTAGCCTTATTATGTAATAGACAAGGGGCTGTGAAGTTGTTCTTTGTTTTGTTTGCGTCTTTTTAGTGTGGAAGGAGTATGGGTTAGGGGTGGCAGAGGAGCAAGTGGATCATAATGTAAGGCTCTAAATTGTGCAATGGATGGGAAGCGGGTGAATGAATGTTGCTGTGTGGGGGGTGCTTATGGTAGATGTTTGTGAAGAGTGAGAATGTAGGGGTAATACTTAATATCAGCTCAGCCTAGTCTGCGATATTAATTGGGATTTTTAGTATTCAGAACTAAAAAGTAGTAAAACTCCATGAATAAGAATTTTTCTGAGTATTTTTCGTTTTAAACATTTTATTGATTTTGATGATAGTTCATAATACAAGTAACACAGCTGACTTAGCACCCCCTCATTTCATTAGACACTTTGGAAGTGGCTAAAATAGGTGTCTGTAACCTGTAAAAGGTACCACGGAGAGCAAATAACAGAAGCCGTAGGTCATACAAAGTACAAAAATCAACATACTCTGCTAAAACGCCAATACAAAGTAATAAAGCAGAGATAGTCAATGACTAGGGGAGATTAAGTAGGCAGCTATGTCTCAAGCATTGGAGGGAAAGAAGAGAGTAAAAAAGGTGGGGGGACAAGGGAATGGGAGATTAAGGGAAGGGGAGAACGCAGCATGACCATTAAGCAAAAACTGAGTTCAGATGGTGGGGGGGGGGGGAGCTCATATCCGCCAGTATCACCAATGTGGAAGCGTAGAACCTTATTTGGTGGACATAAATTCATCAAGGTTGTGCTGGACTGATTGTGTAGTGCCGGGGTTCACAGAAGATTTTGCAAGGTCACTGCGTGACTCTAAGATAGGAAAACCATGCCTACTATGTATGATAAGATACATTACTGAGTGCCTTCAATTCCAGTAGGATTATTTAAATAAGCACTGTGAGTAAGAGGTCAAGGACAACCACATCCTTACCCATCAGCCCTAGCGGGGCGTTAGTAGCATACGGACCTAACAATATTAGGGGGAAGCTTAAGGGAATGTTCACCTTGAAAATGGCCTCAGGTTGGTTACCTATTTCTTCCCAATACGATTTGAGCCAGACGTGGTCTGAGTCACCAAGAGACTAGCCAAAATACCAATAGGTATCTAATTTCATGAGTCTCAACTTAAGAAAAGGGTCAGTTTTAACTGAAAATGATCTTTAGTTTTTCGACGACTGCTTGTTTAGAAGAATGAGACAGGCAGGAGAATTTCACTCAACTCCAAAATGGACGCACATCCAGCCTGACTGACATAGAAATTTAATGAGAGTTGGGTGTCGGGGCTCCGAGCAGGGAGTATTGTTTCACTGATGGCACCTGTAAACTACCCATCTCCTCATCATAATTTTACTTTAGACAGACTGTAGCAGCCATTGCTGTCGATGATATCCGGCTGTGTGAGGATTGACGGGCAGCATGATGGGGCAGGATTGATCCTGGAGTGGGAGCATGCCTGCTGATGAAGCTATGAAGTTAGATGTACTTCCAGTTACACATGATACATTATAAGTTTAAAAGACACGCTAACCGTCAGTAGTCCAAGAAGGCCAGCAACTCAGTAATAGCAGATTGTCAAGATAGGTGCCAAGCCTACGATGATGTAGGGGTAATAAATACTGTATAAATGAGAGTGAGCAGGACCCAGTCCTGTTAATTCAGTATTCAAAATCCCACCAGTTACTGGCTGACTTTCCATTTGTGACCTAGCCTGCCATCCACAAGCCACCAGTACCACGATAGCCTAAGACAACAGTGGAGCTGAAAGTGACTCAGAAGTGGGTGCTACTACAGTTTGCTGACACAGAGCAGTGACAGCCACCATGCATGAGAAATGGACCGCTGACGCTCTGACCCTCAAACAAAAGACTCAGGATGCAAGAATAAAAAGAGCAATAGCTGGTTGTCTTTTTGCATTTATTTAAACAATGACCTTACATTGTTTTTTTTGTTTTTTTAAAAGATGTAGCACAAAAAGGACTACTTTAACCCAACCCATCACTATTAAAATTCAAAGCTGCAATCTCAATATGCAGTCGGCTGTTACCAAAACATGAGTGACAGACCAGGAAGTCGGTGCCTAAAAGAGGTTAATTCAAACTACCAATGGCTTGAAAGGGCTGAACCAAAGGCCTTTTCTATACGTCTATGTATGAGTATGTGTTTGTATTTTGTGTTGTGTGCTTTGTTTAGTGAGGCCACATGAGGTATGCTACACAGCTAAAGTTATTTCTAGTCACACCTAAAAATCTTAAGGGCATACAAACCAGTAGCCTACTCATCTCACAGCTGCTACCTTTTCGTTAACAGCATTTAACCCTGTGTTAGAAAGCTGAACAAAAAGAAGCAGAACCAAAGCTAGGTGGGTGTATAAGCATTCGGTACCTGTTTTGTGTTTCGCATGTTGTTAGGCTGCCATCGTAAATCCTCTCCAATTGCTCTTCCTTTAGATCTTTAGGTTCTTTTAACCTGAAACAATTAACATGTTTCACTATTATAATCACAATGGCCTTAACAAGGCATCATTATCATTTTCATTTCAAATATGTATTTTATTAATGTAATGAACTGTATGTATAGGTGTATAAATCATCATTACAAACAAAACTCTTTGCTAATACTTTAATGAATAAGAAAGAAATAAGAAAGAATGTGTTTATAGGAAAGCAACTGTAAACTCTTATAATTTTGTATGATCATTGATTCTTATTCAATATTCACAAGCTATTGAATTCAGCATTATTACTTTTGCACACAGAGCACAGTGTGTGCATTGGCCTGTAGAAGAGCTGTCGTGAACGTTCCAAACATGCCTAAGTACATGAAGAGGTGGGGAGGGGGGGCACAGAGGTGTTTACCCATTTAAACTAGCATTGGCAAAGCCAATAGGTCTCGTCATTGGGACCTATTTAGTTTGGCAATTGCTCTTGGCAGGACACACTGGCCAGCATCTTTAAAATAAAAATAAAAACTTTGACAAAGCCAATAGCTCTCGCACAGGTGAAACCTATTGGCTTTGTCAATGCTTGTTGTAAATAGCTAGCTTAATCCTCATGATATTGACCTACAACAGTGGCTGGTCCTCCATAAGGGCAGAGGAGCGTCCCCCCCCCCCCCCCCACGCCAGCAGCAGCAGCTGCAAAACATTTCAAAGAAAAGGATAATGAACTATGTTTATTATCCTTTTCTTTGAAAGGCGGCGGGGTGACGTGCACTGAGGGGTAGTGGACAGCACTCCCCCGCACTGCGCATGTCTGTTTGGCCGTCCGTCTTGGGCAGGCCAAACATTCATGTGCAGTAGGCTCTCTCAAGCCCTGCACAGGCTACCAGTCTGCCTGGGAGTGCTCTGAGCAGCGTCAGGATTGGCGCAGGGCAGTCTGGGAGCTTGTGCCCGGAGAGACGACGTGGGAGAGAGGAGCAGCATGCGGAAGAGAAGGTACATGTTTTTTTGTTATTGTTCTTTAATAAATGTTAATGTTTTAATGCCCCCCCCCCTTAAGTGCCCCCCCTCCCCAGGAATCCCCACGAGCCGCTTCTGACCTAGAAGTGTGAAAAACTTGCCAGAGCTGTTGTATTCAAAACTACGCCCTGTAAGCTAAATGCAGATTTCGGCAACAGATGCATCACACACTAAGTTATCCCCATTCGCACTACCTGTAGAGAATGAAGAGACGTGTGACTCCTTGCTCAGTTATGTGTCCTCCAATAATTCAAGTGTGACTCTACTGCAAAGTTTACATGGTGAAAGGGGAATAAGCAGCTGCCTCAATGGCAAACCTGTGCAATAAAATGCACATTTGGCAAAGCAATATATTTGTATCTTTCTTCTGTGGCAAACTGAAGTAGCAAAAAATAAGATGGAATCCCAAAAACTGCCCATAGGTCAAAAGTATGCATGTATGTTTTTGCACATGTGGTGCTTAAAATCCACTGCTTTGTTGAGTTCTATAATTCTTATAGTGCTTTGCATGCTCCCACACTCAGAGCAGGGTGATGGTATACACACTTTGGACAATTGTAAATGCACTTGGTATTGCAGGATGTGCTGCAGCATGAGGCACTGGGTGCTTTATGGGCCCTTTGATACACTGCCCAGCACTAATGCTAATAATACTATTGTGCAGCGAATAGAGATGGTCTTTGATGGTATGTCTTGTGTGTACCTCTACAATCCATGCTGTATAGCATTCTGGGTAGACAAAGCACGCAACACAGGGAGCTTAAAGGCCCCCTGCATGTACAAAATATCAGTTCCAATAGGAATACCAGAGTAAAGATGAGTCCTGGTGATTATCAGTGGCCTGTCAGACGTATGCACTGCACAGTGGAGGGCGTATTTCTTAAAGCACCCAGCCTGCACTTTATCAGTCAGAACCCAAATCAACGTGAAAGTTAACAATATCAATGTACTCTATGCTACCCCTCTTAACACAAATTTAAGTGGTTCACAAAACGACCAAAATGTGTCTGGCAGGTTCACTATTGGCCTAAAAAAGAAACAACAGATACCTTTAATAAAAACATGTACTTGCTGCGAGTCCCCGACCACACTTAGAGCCCTTACCTTATTCGCAACCTTCAAACACATGACATGGATGACTGTCCCTACTTCAACAAGAAAACTTCCCTCAAAGACAGACTATCTTTAAAATGGGCCACATAACAAAACCAACTAAATGAGTTACATGACCATGGAGAGAAGCTAAAATGATGTTAACTCCTCCTGTAAGCTCTAAACACTGGGACTTACTATACACAGCTCAATCATCAACAAGGGCTATCCAACCTAGAACTCTTTTAAAAGCGTTTAAATCCTACATCGTAACTGCGTATCTACAACCAACATCAGATTGTTTAATATTGTAGTACTTTGCAAATAAAGACAAATTCATTTTTAGTTTGAAAGTTACAAGCCTGATAAACATAATGAATAGTACTATGGTAAAATAGTACAGATTATAAATATTGGAAAACAATCCTTTAAGTCATCGTTACTAAATTCTATAGGACTGAATATATACAAAGGCAATGCCACAAGGGTAGAAAGAAAATTTAACTGAATTCATTTTTCCTTATCAAGAAGTTGATCGTGGCTCATCATGGAGACCGTGAGAGGGCAACAGCCTATACTGCTGGACAATTAACCCTCCGATATGCAACCACTGCACACTTATCAACAGAAGCCCAGTGGCTCACAGTCTACAACCACCACAGCTGGAAAGACTAACAACATACCTATCAAAGCATTACAAATCTGGATAAGCAGACCAGGAAAAACACAAACAACTGCACCAACATGGTGGGTCATTCCCTTATCAGTGTAGGGAAGCTGAGAGATTTACAATACAGTAGGGACACTGGAGGAGGAGAAGCAAAGGTTTGTGATCAAAAAGTAAAGGATTGTGATTAAGAAGGTAAACATGAGACTGATCAACATGTACAGAAGCCACAATAAATCAACGAGCACCTAATAACGATAGTTTAGCCTCCAAGACCACAGCTGATTTTTCTAATGCTACCTGGATTGAAGCTTTCAATCATGTAATCAGTAATCTTGATGTGATTCTTCAATACAGTAAAACAACTAATAAAAATCTGTAAAGGGCTTTAACTTTTCTTCCTTTCCATAAAGTATACGTCCTGTAGATGAAGTCCACTCCTGTATGCTTGAGTGATTTATTTTGACTTTTAGTTCATGTGCTAGTATTATACCCACACTATTACCGTGTAATTGAAAGAGAAACCATAGTACACCTAGCTTTGCACTGTTGGTATGTAAGGTGTTGAGTAATTTCATCACACAACCAGGTGTTTTCCTAATGGTTTGAGTAAGATGGATGATCTGTTACAATAAGCCTCTTCTCTAGCTTTTTTCCTTTAGGGTATGTAGTAATCTTATATTGGTCATGGAGACTTAATTCTACCACAGTTATGAGATAAATACACCAGTGTCTTTTTGAGCTCTTCAGTGTAATCAAAATTGAAATATTCATTAATCTGCTCTTTAATGTCACCTCTGAAGACTGGGGACCTCCTTTAGAGTTTGGAAGAGGGTTACTCTGTCAAAAACTTTACATTTAGCCCATCTGCCTTGTTACAGGAACCATACGATATAATGCACTTTTAATAAGGTGGACTGGATATCTGTCAAGTTTGTAACAGAGTAGCCTGTTTGCCCCTTAATCTTTTCAGTTTGGTCTTCAAATATTGATTTTAGGATTTTATAAGCTTCCCTAGTAGGGTTGTCCTTTATAATGAACTATACACAGTACAATGCAAACAATCTTTCAGTCACCAACTAAAGTGTCCCCTTCCAAATTCCTCTTATATATTCTGAGAGGCCATTAATGTCTTCTTCTGCGAAGTCTGACCATACACAGTCAGAACGGTTAATGTATAGGCACCAACAGTACTGCTGCTTATGTTGCAAACCCCCTTTTTTATCTTGCCTCTGGTCCTTGGGTTTAGGCATGACATGTCTTTGAGAATAAACAGGGTTACTGCTTTTTGTTTTGTAGGTGCAGTTTGTTCCATAAATTAATGTGTTCCGTTTATTCTTGAATTCTCTCTACTGAAAGGCTAACACAGAAGAAACTTCCTGAGGCTAAGAACAGCAGGAGAAACTTGTGGGGAGGAGTGCTTCTGCCTGGAGTATTGATTCCACAGTTCCATTTTTATTGAATGCTTACTGCAACATTACATCTGATTGTAGCTATCATTTAAAATCCATTCCCACCTGCATGTGAAAATCATTTAAGAAATGTGCTACATCTTTTCACAGAACTACATTCATGACCAGTACTTGATCTCTGCAGAGGGTGCTTTAGTCGAGGCAGACATACTATCAAATTTATATTTATTAAAGTCTGACAAACCCAGTGCATAAAATCCCACATTTAAAATCTTATACACTGGCTTGCAAATTAAGTAGTATCTCTAAAAACAGTCAGAAATACACATGGATTAAAAGTAGGACTGCTTGTGCATCACATTATTGACCTAGTCCAGGTGTCTCCAACCAGTCGATCATGACCTAACAGTAGCTCACAGCCATCTTCAGAGTAGCTCACAGTCTTGAGTTTATTTTTAAATAAGCACAGGGTCACATTTTTCTTTTAAAGTTAAGGGGAGGCTCTGTTTATTATACATTATCATCAATAGGCTGCAGATAGCAGGGCCTGATAATGAGTCAGTCAGATTTATGACCCGGGGTGGGGCAGAGAGGTGAAGAACTGAGACACTGAAGTATTTAACTTCTAAATAAAAGTCCTTGTCAACTCAATATTAGAGCTTGAGAACAAAATGATGTTTCAGAATGCTTTAAAATGGGAGAAAATGTAAAATGAAAAGTTACCCTAACAATTATGTTAACTCTTAATTTTAATTTTCTCCCATTTTAAACTGTTGCATTTACAAACAGTAGGCCTCATGCTCTGAGTGGCCAGTAGACATTACCATACTTATGAATGAAAAATACATTTTTTTTAATTAAGAAATTGAAAGTTGTGAGAGGACAGTTCTGACCATCTGGTCTGCCCTGATTTTTTGCTTTGTGACCACCTTGATTGAGGCCCTGGTCTGGTTACATGTGCTCATGTGTGCACACGAGTGTGCACCCATATGAGGGCTGCGTGTTAAGGATTCCTGTGGTGCGCACCCCAAGAACTGTACTTAGGTAGCCTGGCACAGAAGGAACTATGCAGAGTGGGTGGTGACCTGGAGTAGGCCCCATGAGATGGGTGTACACATGTGAGGGATAGTCGGTGTGCTTACTGTCTTTTTACTGTCGAAACACTTCAGTAAATGTCAACGTCTGTGTGCTTACTATCTTTTCACTGTAGGGACACTCCATTAAATTTAAATGGGAAAGAGTGGCCTAGGGCATAACTCAGGTCCTCTAGGGCCCACAGAGACCTTAGTCCCACCAATGTACCTTGTAACCAGTATGAAAAGAATGATGCAGTAGGTTGCAAAAGCATAGTTGTACAATTTATGGGTCATCCAGGAATGTCATCTTTCTCTAACTCAGCTCATGATTAGGGTCAATAACTGTTCTATCCAGCTGCCTGAGCAAGGCCTTGCATCAATCAGCCAGCTGTCAGCCCCTGCCAGGAAATGGGCGGAGTGGCCCTGGAAGGAATGTCAGGGAGGAGGGTCTGAGTTTCAGAGCACATGGCAGGCTAAATCAAGTAAATTATTCTAAATTAGGTCATAAGTAGGTAATATTAAAAAATACCATAAAAGTTACATATTTTCAAAAACCTCTTGCCCAGGTAGAACTATCTAATACAAATACCTAGAGAAACCAAACCTAGTATGCTTTTGGTCTTATACTTAAATATTCCTTAACCGTTTAAAATGATTATGACGCAATCACCAGGGACCTCAAATTTCCTGAGATGTATACTCAGCTGCTGGATCTGCTATAAAATACTCAAAGTCTATTCAATATGGGCAATCCCACTGCATATAGTTTTCAGATGGTAAGCTTATCATATGGGTAAATAATTCCATGCAATTGTATGTAATCTACATATCACCAGTTTGATTCATGGTGAGAATAGCACAATTGTTTACCCTCCAAAAGCCAAGATACTGAGTAATCACTATCTGAGGTACACCAATGTGAAGTCAGAAAGCTGATTCCAAGGACTAAATACCTTTTATTTCTATTAATAGTGTAACTAAAGAGAGTGTGGCAGTTGTATGAAAGGGTAAAGAACACTAACACTGCTCCATGCACCTGATTCACAAACCACTTGTTAGCGGTAACTAGCACAGGTTTACTGGCATACGATTGAAATGTTTTGTGAATTCCAAACAACTGTTAATCTGTCTTCATACAAGGGAGTAAACCTGGGTGTATGCACTTTATGAGAATGAGGCCTGATATTATTTTATTTAGTCTATTATTGTGTAATGTCACCACTTGGAGAACTCCTGATTTGACTAATAATTAGTTATAAAACTTAGAAATGACAACTTTTGAAAGCTCCTTAACAGAGATATCACAAGTGCCCATCATTTTGGTTTGTTTGCCATTGGTGGATTCGGAAAAGGACTAGGATATCTTAATAACGCAAAGCTGTTCACTATCTGATCATGAAATAATGGCCTATTTTACGCATATAACAGAACGTGCTCTGTTCTAAACTGCTTTCTGACCATATTTGTCTCTTGTTCTGTGAGAGGCTTCACTGGCCTAAATAACATCTCCTCCTAAAAACGTTGACACCTTCTAGGTGAAATCTACTATTCTCTTCACTGTAATTCCAACCATGTCTTAGAAACAATTTGAATCCATTACTTCTCAATATTTGTTAACCAGTTTCCTAGATCCATAGAAATGCCCTAGAAGTAACCCCAGAAATTATAGGAGAGGGGGATTTACCATTCTACATCCAGTCCTCGAATATTTGGAAAAATGTGTCTGTGAGCCTTGACAAAGGATTACCTTTGGCAAACTGGGAGAGCAAAAACACAGACAGGTCATTGTGCATGGATGAACTCTTTTCATGTGCACACAAGAGACTGCAGGGAACTGACAGACTGCATAGCTTGAACCGACAGAACACTTTTGCATTGGAACCTCCCTCCCTTTTGAGGCCTTAATCCCTCCATTATCCATTTTCTTTCTCCTTCGTAGCATCACATGTAGAACCTTATTAGAAGGCTATCAGATCTGCTAGCACCCAGACAGTGGAATTCCCACCATTGCCCATTCAGCATGTAATGATCACACAGGCTTTGTTATGGCTGTGACTCTATCCACATTAGAGACACAGACTACTCAAGATGTTTTGCCAAGTTCTTGATGTTTCTTAGTGTAAAGATGTTACTTTGCTGACATGTACATGCATTGCAAGTTTCATAAATTAAACTGTTATTGACTAAAGATGGATCTGATTGCTCAGCAGACTGATGCACCCCTTTAGGGACTGGTGCTTGACCTCTCAATTGTCAAAGGTTCATATCCTGGCAAACCCACTCAGCCTTCACATCCTGCTGAGGTCCACAAAACGAGTACCATTTAGTTGGGTAACAATAAACATATTGTATGCAGTGCCTAGAAATCCACTGGAGAACATGCACTTCACAAATACATATTACGTAAACACTTCTTATATGGCCATCAGAAACCAGCGTGCAGCACATTGCTTACAATGCTACACAGTTGGTCAGTGGTGCTGGATCAATTTTCAGAGTGGGGGGTCACTCAATCAATCAATCAGGATTGATTAAACCCGATAGGGTATCCAGGTGCTTGTAGGTTCCAGAAGCTTATTCGAACAGCCAGGTCTTGAGGGCCATTCGGATTTCTGTAAGTGAGGTGATGGTCCGGAGGTGGGTGGGGAGGCTGTTCCAGTTTTTGTCACGTTGTGAGAGAAGGAACATCCACCATTTCTACTTCAGTAGATGCGGGGAGTATGGGCAAGTGAAAGGGAGGAAGAGCGTAGTCTTCTCGATGGTTGGTGGAAGTTCAGACGGTGGTTAATGTACGTGTGACCTTGGTTGTGTAGAGCCTTGTGTGCATGGGTCAGCAGCTTGAATTTGCATCTCTTCTGTATCTGGAGCCAGTGGAGTTGCCTGAGGTGGGCTGTGATTAAAAACGTTTGCATCACAATTTAGAATTACAAAAATGTGCTTCATTTGTGTTTTCCTAACTGCTGATATATTTTGAAATGTTTGTGCAGGTAATTTTCGGATATTTATATTTTATTTTGTGAAAAATGAACATCCTACAACCTATCCTTTCTCACTCCCTGACCTCAGCTAGATTGTCACATAGCCGGGTTCACAAAAGGCTATGGATTTGCAATCAGAGAAAACAAAGCAAACATCAATCTCCACCTTGAAAGAAGAAACAACAGTTTGTCAGAATACATAGCCTGATGTTTGATCTCTTGTTGAATGTAAAGGACATGAGACAAGATAAAAGCAGTTTGTTGCTCATTCACCTTCTGAACTTCAGCATAGTTATTTTGGGGGTGGTGGAGCATCCCTCCCCCTCCAACCCCGTGCACCCCTACGTCCATCACTCATACAATTGGTCCCAGTGGAACGAACAATGTATTAGGGGAAAATTGCGAGGAAATTTTTCACACAGTTTATAATTCTAATCCCAGAGCTATGAAAACATTATATTCAGTTCATGTCCCGGAAACATTTTCATGCTCACTGAGTTTATTTCTAGGTTTGTACCTTGGCTCGAGACGCTCCTTGACCTTGGCTATAGACCGAACATAGGGGGCAATCTGCTTAGTGATTGTTGTCAGGTAGCTGTTCTCTTGTTTCAGCTGCTGTAGGTCGTGTAGCTGTGCTGCATACAAGATTTAAGCATTATTAGTGAAATCCGATCCATTATTGATTCTTTATTAAATAAGAACAACGTTGCATAAATAAATTATTTTGCTCATTGACGCATACAAAAAATTACAAAATGTTTTGTGCTGCGGTTACATACAATGATCATCCTGTTATGTAGACTTTATGCTCTGTTCTACGGTCATTTCTCACATTTATTAATTAAACATTAAAATTAATGACCGAAATGCCAGGAAATTAGTGCACGTCTTGACTGTTGAAGCAGATCAAGTAACCGTTAATGGATGTTTCAAGTGACCTGGTACTTACAGAAAATACAGTGCACTAATCACACACGTCCTTTTCTTACATACTGTTTGCAGTTATAGAAAATACACATGCTAGTGGATGACTAGAACTGATGCTGTAACATGGTGTTGGTCAAGTTTTTCATTTTCGGCAGAATGTGCGATAACTGAAACAATTCGTAAAGCCTATTTTAATGTTCAGGGAGAGAAAACTGAAAGACAAGTATGGCCAACCTTTTCCGCAAACGGGAAGCTGGGTTTCCAGGGAGTAATTGTGAAGATTGATTCTTTGGGAATTATTTGAATTGACTTATGTTTCGGGTGGGAGGTACAGTAATGTAATGGGATAAACGATCGTAGCATTGATTTTTATTCTGGCAAATCATGCATTATTTCTGAAGAGTAGGAGAAGAGAGAACTGTTGAAAAAGGCACGCGTTTACATCTGAATATTTTCTGCCACCGTATTGCAGAAAGTTTTTCACAGTTTGGACAACTGTTATCACTCGGTAGGTTACATTAATTAATCTATGGCAACTTTATATTCATATTTTTTATATGCAAGTGGACTAAAGGTGCTGATGGCGAAGTACACAAACAGTGAACACATCGAGTGAAAATAAAATAGTTGTAGTGTTACAAGTGCCCCCAGCTGAGTCCTAGGAAAGGCTGGAGAGCAACAAACTAACGGATATTTTGAACCAAGTACCTCACATACAGCTTCTGGTGAGACCGGGAGAGGGGTGTCAGGACATCCTATCTTTTCCCTTATAATCCTGGATGGTAGGAACCATGATATATTGAATATGAGGTGTAGCATTCCTAGGGTGCTGACACATGGCCCATACCCTTTCATTGGGTTCATTGTTTTTTTTGGATAAGTCATATTCAGGGTAAAAGAGGAGCCCAGTACATTTCTAATGACATAATTTAAAATCCAGACCTCTGCATTCGAAGAATATAATAAACAAGTTGCCCACAGAGCAATTAGTCTGTTTCTAGACAGCAATGACCTGCTTACTGTTGGTGGTGTCCATGACTACCACTGTCTAAGGATAACAGTTCATCAGCAAGCTGGCCCAAAATTCACCACAGAGAATCTGTGGGCGTGCTAGGTGCCAGTGGGATTTTTCAGGATCATTGCATTGTCAGAGAAATCTCTACCCACTGCAAAAGTAGAGGGGAACCTTTAAACTATGCAATGCTATTAGCCAGCATGATTGCAAGATTAAAATAACGTAGGGGGTTGGGGAGGCCATTTGGAATTTGATGGAGTAGGAACCATGCTTTAAATCAGCGTGGGTACTGCCCTGCAAAACATAGGGTTCCCTTGCCTCATTTATAGCAATAGGCTTCTAACTGCCTTCACTAACTACACATCAGAGATCTCTGACCAAGAAGCCTTCTATCATAAGAGCCCAACCGTAGTTAGGGCAGGTATTCAAACATACATTTTTCTTTCCATGCTAGGAATTTGCAGTTCCGGTCACGCTCCATACGTAGAAGGAAAATCCATGTGCTCCAAGCAAATTGAGTGTATATTTCGCAGAAACAAATCAGCACTTTGGTGGTTCTGAGAAAAAACACATTGCTAATGGGCCCCGATAACCAGGAGAGCTACTTGGCAATCAATTTTCAAAGACAGTGGAGACCTCTGATACTCTAGTAGGCTCTCAGACCCTCCTTTAGGGTCTACATTACCGGATTTATTTTCAAATGTGACAGTGCCTTCAGTTGGGTTACCAAAAGTGATTTTAGGTCAATTCGAATTCCCAAAATATTATTCCATTACAAATTTTAACCAAATATTGTATTGGACCACCTTTTGCTGCATCCAGAGTCCCAACAACTTGCCAACCCTCGCATTATATCATATTGTACTCAGACCAACGGGCCAAATGTTTCTCAGCTGCCTTTCCGGCACAAATATCACTAATCCTAGCTCTCACCAATGAGATCTTGTATATTATCTCCTGCAGTACCCCTCTTTCCGCTGCCACTCCCATGAGTTGTGCCTCAATTTACTCAACTCTTCACTGCTGGCTTTCAGATTCTGAATTTGCTGCCTGTGCAAGTTGAAGCTGAGGGTCTCCCTCTTTATTCCAGCCTTTAGGGCATCCCACACAATATTATTAGGGGCCCTACCCCTATTCAATTCCATTTACTCAGGGATCCATTTCTTCATGTGATCAGCATACTCCATATCTGACAGTAGCTCCGTATCAAATGAACAGACCTGCATCTGGGGATTTTTTGCCAGGATCCTGCATTCAATCACTAGGGGGTTGTTGTCTGACAGCACCCAGGATACTTCTCTATGTTTAACCCTCTAACAAGATCAATTAATACTTAAAATAATCAAGCCTGACATGCTTCTTATGGGGAGATGAGTAAAATGTATAGCCCTGGCCTGGGGCCCTCAGTCGTTTTCACACATCCACCATCCCATGGTTTGATTTATGCCCCTGTAATGCCCGAGAAACCCTAGACTTATGTCCCCAATGATCAATGGGCACTGGCTCTACGCCACTGTTGATATGTATATTCAGATATTTACACCGGAGTGGCCCATGATGCAAACTCAACATTGATAAAATCGATGACTGCTGGGTCATCCAAATTTGCCTTGTACACAGATCACACCATAACAGTGCAACTCCCAATTAGACTCTCTACCACCACACAGCGACCATATTTATCAGTGAGCTTTCCACAGCTTTTGTACGAGCCAAGATAGCTATCCACCTTATAATGGTCTCCTGCATAGTACATAGCAATAATGTATACCAAAGCGTTTCCGAGAGATATTTTCTTAAGACTTCAGTATGAGTTTCCTGCACACAGATGATATCAGCCTTGTAGAATTTCAATCCTTTAATTACCTTCCTCCTGTTCAAATGTTCACTCAGGCCACAAACATTAATTGAGGCAATGCTCAGTTTCCCTCCCCATGCCATTTAAGGACCTCTCCAAACATAAAATAAAATCTGGCTCAAATTTTACAAAATATTTTACCCAGAATTGGGGGCGGATATAATCAATCTATTTAGTGAAGTGCAAGGTGGGTTGCAAGCTCCGTCATCCTGGTTCTTTACTAATATTATAGTATTTAAGAAGACGGGAACGCCTTCAACTTAGCTAGGGTCCTAAAGACCAATTTCATTGCTGAATCAGGATGCAAAATTTTATATACTAAGATTTTAGCCTCCTGGTGTAGCATGGTGATCAGAAAGTTGGCATCCCCATGACAACATGGGTTTATCCCTGGTAGAGGAATCTCCGATAGCATTAGATGTGTAATTGTGCTAATCGATAGGGCTGGAATTACAGGGGATCCCATGACCCCGATATTATTTGATGCCGAAAAGGCTTTTGATTGAGTGACATTGAATTATTTGTGGGTCATACCTGGAATGGAACCAACTTGGCCCCAGCTTTATAAGAAGAGTACAGGCATTGTATAATGAGCATGAAGCCAGGTTGTAAATAGCGGGTACAGAATCGGAATCCTTTCCTATTATGAGAGGAACAAGGCAGGAGTGTCCATGCTCGCCCCTACTATTCGCGTTGTACATTAATCCCTTAATTAGGATGCCCATTGAGAATTAATCAATTCTTCCTGCAGTTTTGCATGGTTAAGTTCAAAGGCATTAGCTTATGTAGATGATATCATGGTGGCTACACCCGCCCCTAAAGGAACATTAAGGCAAGTGGACGGCAAGGCATAGCAGGTGGAAAAGTGTTAAGGCATCTCTAAAATAAGAATGGAAGTCAGATAGTTGCTAATTAGTGGGAGCAGCTAGAGGATAATCGTAGAGTGGAACACACTGTTTATTTCGGGGTTAACATCACTATCAAAGTGGAGAACACAGTGGAATTGAATTTAGCCCCGGTTGTTTTTAACAATGGAATGAGTTCACACAAATAACTTATTTGGGTAAACCCATGCCCATGTTTTAACTCAATACTTGACCTCTGGCATCTGTCCAGCAGCTACAAATATATAAGAGCCCTTATGAGAGCTCCAAAGTAATGGTTGAGCCTACATCAGTGGTATTTACTACAGGAGTGAGAGAAAACTCCGATGATGAAGCATGCCACTAATTGGTGGATGAGACATATTCTCATAATATTTTAAATATTCTTAACAAGTATGGCATTCATGTATAGATTGCCCCTTCATCTCTCTTTTCACTGTGCTTGTACCAAACCTAAAACTGGAGAGTGTCCTGCACTGGAGAGAGGTCGCTAAAAAGCCCTAAGGACATTATAATCCTTAACTGTACCTCTCTATCGACACATCTCCTTTAAAACTCCATGTTGTCTTACTGTCAGCTTGCGAGACAGGCCAGTGACGCTTCACTGCCTACCCTTCTATTCAAGGGTAGGGGTCATAATTAATATGTTCCTCTTTTCTCTTCAATATTTAGGGAGTACTGCTATGGGGGTACCTTTATTCTTGTTACGTTTGTGTGATACTGCTGCGCAGTTGCTCCCAGGCATTGAAAGAAAGGTATCAGACTCCCTTCCATGAGCACCTGCAATCCCTTTATTCCCTCTTCCCCCATTGGTACTCATTGATATGGACACTGCTTTTCCCTTTTTTCAGTTCATTTTAGCTGTAGTTTTTGTTGGGGAAAAACTGTGGCTCCAGGCAGAGTCACAGTGCATCCAACATGCTGAGGAGTGGTGGTGCTTCTCTGCTGTGGCTTAAATCCAGTGTCCTGGAAAAGCGCCACTTCTGGGTAAGAAAATCCCAGAAGCGAATAGGCTTTGAGCATCACTGCTTCATAAGAGAGGGACCTGGGATCAGGGAGATGAGTGTTGTGGAGCTTGTGAGTGAGATTCAGTTCATATGATTGCGATTATGAGTTCCCAAGCTCCTATTCCATATACACAATATTCTAAAAGCAGACATTTGGGCTCAGACAATAGGATTCCTTAAAGTGCAAAGAAGAAATATAAACATTGCATTCATGACCATTCTGATCATCGTGATCAAAGGTTCAGGGTTAATGCTGATACCTCCATCATGCTTCCTACTCCTGTATTCATAGATCTTACCTATTTTTATCAGATGATAGAAGATACAGTAAATACTGTAAAGGAAAAGTGATATCCAGTCTCTGTTGAAGTGACTATTCTGCCTCTTGTTGCCCTCCTGTCAATAGATGACTCACGGGCAGCAGGAGATGTGGGTGACTCAAATTCAGTAACAGATACAGGTGAAAATCTGGATATAGGAGGAAAGGGGTGTTGCATTAAGAAGGAGATGGATGACGTGGAAACCTATTTATGTGGCAAGGTGGGATTTCATGATTGTTCAGTTTCACCTACATCAAAAGGTGTTAATGTTTTTGCTCTCCACCTCTCAACAGAGTCACAGGGTCTTCCAATACATCAGTGTATCCTTCAGGTTCTCGTATAAGAATAGAAAAATCATGAGAAGTCATCAGTACCTAGATGCTGGGCAAAAATGTATGCCATAAATGACCTTGAAAAGGACTCTCCTGACACCCTTAGGGTGGACTGTCTTCTTTCTGTCTTTTTTGTGTCCATCTATTATCACCTTAAAAGATGCTATACCAGGGTTCTGCAAAGTCGGTCCTAGAGAGCCGGGTCCATGCCAGATTTTTAGCATATCCACATTTAGAAAAATGTGGATTTCTGAAACATCTTTTTTCTAAATGTGGATATGCTAACAATCTGGCATGGACCCGGCTCTCCAGGACCGACTTTACAGAACCCTGTGCTATACCATCTAACTCTATTGAGAAGAGGATGGAGTTCTGCCTTAGGAACATGCATTTGGCTGCTCAGTTTGCCATTTTAGGCCAGACAAATGTGGTCTATACTACCCAATCTTTAACGAAGGACATGCAAATATTGACATAGTTGAAGCAGGTTCTAATTGTTAAACAAATGTTAACACCAGTGAAAATCAACTGTTAGATACACTCAAGGTTAATTATTTAGGATTCATTTCTATTTTGCTGCCTGCAAGTAAACACCTTTGAAGAAGAACAAGTGCGGAATGATAGCTTGCATAAACACCCTTTCCTGGGCCAATCCCTCTTTTGACCTGCCTTAGAGGCGTTAGTCAAAAAAGGCACAAAAAATAAATTAGACATTTCCTTTTATTCGCTTCCTCCTTCACCTCACTGGTATCATTCTTCACTCAAATATCCTGCACTACAATAAGTGGTTTCTGGAGGAAAATCCTTCTACTAAAGAAGCATGGGACAAGGTCCTTGCCTTTAATATACAAGAATTTATTTTTTTTAAAACTGCAATGTCCTTTGTGCTGAATTCTGAAATGTTCTGGGTTTTATTCAATCCTGTTACATGTTACTTAGCTTTCAAGGGGAGTCCATCTTATCATCAATCTGAATGTCTAAATTAGCACTTTGCTGTTCAGAATGGGCACTCTTCAGATAATAATTCACATAATTTTGCCAGGAAATGTATTCACTTTAATCAGTCTTCAAGATACCTATTTCTATGTACCCATTGTGAAGGCTCATCAACGCTTTCTCCGATTTGCAATTTGTAATAAATAGGTGTATTAGCTGAGGGGTTGGAAGTCTCAGTAAAATAATAAGCATAATCCTTGTCGGGTGAGCCACAAATGACACCAAATAAACCTGTGCTTAACCGCCTGGTAGCTCGGCACAAAAGCAGTCAAATATAACTTATGGGCAATATGCAAAGTGGAAACACAAAACAAGAAAAGTGTCAAACCAATTTAGAAACATAGAGTGCAAATAAATAAACCAAAATGACAAAACCCTAATCAGTAGAACCAGTTATGAATTTTTAAAGTTCAGGTAAAAAGAGCACCAAAATGCACAAAGCTCCACTCGTGTGAAACTGGTTGCCTTGCACCAGGACAAAGTCACAAGCTGAGGCCGACCACAATGGAGCATTGGTCGGATACAGGGACCAGGATAGCCCTGGTGAGGAGTTTAGTTTACCTTCCCAAAGTCCATTTCCACGTGGGGTGCCTTGGCTGGAGTTTCATATTGCCAATGCTACAAGAACTGAGGACACCTCTTGGGGATAAGGACTCACTCCAGCTGAGGCCAGCAGCTGGCCTCAGACAGGTCTAGTTGGTACTGGTCAGATGGACAGTGGCTCAGCCAACTGACCTTTAGAGTCACTTCTGGGGATCCTGGGGTCAAGGCAAGCAGGTCCAGTCTTTCTTCCTCAGACAGCGGGGCAGTCATTCTTTTGAAGCTTCCACAGGACCAGGAGTGTTCTGATGAGAGATTATGAAGGTATCACATTTACACCTAGTGCCAGCCTTTCTGTGAGGGAAAATCCCTGACCTACTCCCAAACTGGTGTGGTCCATTCTTCACCTTCCCCTCAGTTTGGCTCCAAACTGTCTAGAGTGACTAGAGTGACACAGGCAAGGGTAGGCCTGGTGTCAGGTTCCTTTGTGTGTACTGCAGGCATGCTCTTTGGAGTGTAATCATGGCAGGGCACAATTCCTCCCCAACTATCCTGCCAGGAAGACCTTCTCCCTACACACCTTGGTCTTGTTTGCCCATGTCTGGAAGGAATACACAAAACACCACCGAGAGACATTCACAGCTTTCTAAAAGTGGCATATCCAGAACAGTAACATAAAATCCAACTTTACCAATAAAGATGATTTCAGTTAGAAATCAAATGAGCGGAAGAAGGATTTCTGTATCTGTTCCCAAACTGAAGTTACCACTTATTAAGTGTAAAAAGGTAACCCAGTGTCAGTATATTGAAGAATGGAAAAGAAAGCCTTGCTACAGTTAAAACGACTTTAGGGTTTATTTCATTGTCAGGGCATTTAAAACTTGAAGACACATGTCCTACTTTTTAAATACCATGCACCTTGGTCTATAAGCCTTTAGGGCCCACCTTAGGGGTGACTTCAAAGAATCAAAAGGGTAGGTTTAGGACTGACAAAATGTTTATTTTGCTGTGCTGCAATGGCACTTTAAAAATGTCCCTACACCATGCAGTGGCAGGCCTGATAGATGTTTTACGGTGCCACTTCAGTGTGCCGCACAAGGAGTGCTACTGCTCACTTGTAGCATTTAATATACAGGCCCTGGGTGGAAGTAGTACCATATACTAGGGAATTACTACAAGTAAATTAAATGCACCAATCAGCTGTAGGCAAATTTTAGGAGGAGTTTAAGAAGAGCACAAGCTCTCTAACACTGATCCATAGGATTAAAGAGTCCTAAAAGCCAACAAAAAAGATATAGCAAAGGGAAGGAATAATCTGAGGTGACCCTGCAGAGACAACTTAGTCCAACACAGTTCAAGACAGTCATTTCCAGTTTTTAGTTTTTCCTCCTGGTCTGAAGTAAGCACACCATGGGGGTGATTCTGACCCCGGCGGGGGTCGGCGGGAGCACCGCCGACAGGCCGGCGGTGCCCCACAGGGCATTCTGACCGCGGCGGTAAAGCCGCGGTCAGACCGGCAACACTGGCGGTCTCCCGTCAGTGTCCCGCCGCCCTATTGAATCCTCCAAGGCGGCGCAGCTAGCTGCGCCGCCGAGGGGATTCCGACCCCCCCTACTGCCATCCAGTTCCCGGCGGTCCGCCCGCCGGGAACCGGATGGCGGTAGGGGGGGTCGCGGGGCCCCTGGGGGCCCCTGCAGTGCCCATGCCACTGGCATGGGCACTGCAGGGGCCCCCGTAAGAGGGCCCCTACAAGTATTTCACTGTCTGCTTGGCAGACAGTGAAATACGCGACGGGTGCAACAGCACCCGTCGCACCTTCCCACTCCGCCGGCTCGATTACGAGCCGGCATCCTCGTGGGAAGGGAGTTTTTCCCTGGGCTGGCGGGCGGTCTTTTGGCGACCGCCCGCCAGCCCAGGGAAAAACTTAGAATACCCTCCGCGGTCTTTCGACCGCGGAGCGGTATTTCGGAGGGGGAAGTCTGGCGGGCGGCCTCTGCCGCCCGCCAGACTTAGAATCACCCCCCATATCATTACAAATATCCTAGTTCCATTGATTTTAAATCTTCACAAGGTCCTTTTGTATTTAGACTAGCTAGTTCTCAACTTCACTCTTCGTTCAGCCTCTCAGGCTACTCATTGAGTTTGTTCTGTTCTGGAAATCAATGAGTGGCTTCTAAACATAGAAAAAGGCCACCAGAAGACCAGCCGGGAAATAAACTTCATCTGTGATCAGATATATCCTAAGCTGAGAGAGATTCACTACCTCATGATCGGATCCTGAAAGGTCAAGCGCACCTTTGATCACTTCTGGAAATGTCATCTGTTCCTGCTTGCCTTTGATTACAAGTGCAATGGGACATAGCAGTGCAGTGTTTATTGTGCCTTAGATGTAATGCGACATAAAAATGTCAGTTTACCAAGTCCTGATCCGTTGGCTCTTAATATCATCGGACTTCGAGACTCTGATCCTAGAACTCTCACTTGCTACTATAATGGCTTCAGTCACAGAATCTGTCCAAGGGAGTAGATCTGGTTCACCTAAACACTCTGATTGTGACCATGGATGCCAGCATGATGGTATGAGTGGGACTCTTGGGAAGACAACCACAAAGGGTCTTTGGTGAAGCACAGAGCTGGTTCACTTCTTGAACTAGCAGTAGTTGTGAGCCATTCTAAAGGCCTTGTTTCACTTTGCTTCTCTTCTGGTTGGAAAGGCAGTCCCTCTTCAGGCAAACAATGTAGTAGAAAATCTCTATGTGAATCACAAAATAGGTGTTTGATCTTATTCCTTGGCATTGGTGGGACATCGGGTATGCACTTGGGCAGAGATTAACCTCCTATGTTTGACATCCAATTTCATCCAATGGGGTGGACTACTTGAGGGCAGACTCTCTAATTCGAGTCTTCCTATCCTCTGTGAATTTCTCACTGAAGGAGAGTTATTACAGGAAATCTGTCTCACATTTGGGCTGCCACTAGTAGATCTGTTCATAGGCTCCCCCAAAGCCAGGCTCCTCCTACTTTTCTTCAGGATAGGGAATGCCAGGGCAGCAGGATCAGATGTCATCACCTGTCCCTGGCCTTGGGCCATTCTCTTTTCTTTTCCTCTGATTCATAGAGGGAGGGGATCAAGTATTTCTTGTAGCCTTTGTATGGCCCAGAAGGTATGGTTTCCTCTTGTTCAAGAGATGACGTTAAGTCCAGAGTAGGTACTCTTGTGTGTCCCACACACTTTCTGGTGGCTGTCCCTTCCTTTGCCATTTCTTCTCCAGCTACACTTGCAATCGAGGCTTATGTGTTCTAGAGGTTCCTCCAGAAAATGTTGTTCAACATTCTCATAGGCCATGCATCTTTAACTCATATTATAAACATAGGGGATCCTTTGTTAAATGGTGTGATTCCAAAGGTCTGATCCTTTCTTTTGTTATTCTTTAAGATGTTTGGATTTCCTATGAGAAGGAAGTTTCTTGGAATTGTCAGTATTTTCCCTCAGATGTCAGACTACAGCAATCAGTGACTTCCACTATCCTAGGGGGACGTGGGAGCTCTGCTTGATTTGACCTCTCGTCTTCTTAAGTGTTTTGTTATTTTTTGTCACACTTAAGTCTTGTTCCACTGTCTCATCCATCTCATCTTAATTATTTTCTCTTTTAATTATTACATTTTCATGAGTTCAACTTCAATCAGTTATTCTCTTTCCTATCAATGTGCTTCCTTTGCTTGCTTTGTACTGACTCTTTAGGGCTGAGATGAGTAAGAGAGCAACGAGGTAGAAGTGCCCAGATTACTTACTGGTAATCATCATTATTTTGAGTTCTCTATTCTTTGTCCCAGTACTGATTCTGTCCCTCTCTTGGAGTGAAGAACATTGATGTATATTATTTTTTGGTGCATACAGGAAGTTGTAAAGAAGTCCTCTCATCCCGCTTCTTAGCAGGGGTTGGAGTTAAGGGCTTTTTATGAACCTGTTTCCAGGATGGGACACCCTCACTTTTTATATCTGGGATGAGTAACAGAGGACTTAGTGTGATAAAGATTACCAGCAAGTAATCCGTGCATCACAGCTCTCTACGTATGTGACTATGTAATACCCCATCTGTTATTATCTTCATATAGATCCACATCAGGGACAGTCTTTGAGTTAGTAGTCTCACACCAGGGATAACGTCAACTTAACATTCTAACAATTTTCACAATAGGTACTGTTACATTCTCACAACTTTGGTTCTCTGTGACTCCAAAAATAACACCAGGGGTCTGATCTGCATCTATGCACAGATGCAGAACACAGATATTTGTTCTTGAAAGAAATGTCTGCTGTGCATGCCCTTTCTCGCAATTGTTTGCATGCATTGAAGACAGTGTAGCATAGGAACATGGAGAAGGGATCCCCAACTATCCTGTGTCTCTGGGCTGGTGGCCTCTCCATGCCCAGCACCCAAGGATTTGAGTGTTAAATACATTTATTAAAAACAATGATTGTGGTTGTGCACGGCATAGCTCAAATTACACAAGCCCAAAATATTATAAGCAGCCACACACAGAAATAAATATCTGAGTCTGTGTAAAGCACAGATGTTAGTTCACAAGACAGTACCTTCATAAATTTCCTGTTCATTTGCCACTCTCTGATATGTTTCCTCCCAGCTCTAGAAACAAAAATATGTCATTAATAAATGAGTGTCAAATACTAAAGAAAAGGATGATTAGAACCATTATTTAGTAGCACTGAATCATTCAGTTGGGGAATAAAGCATCAAATATGCTATCACTGCTTCTGTTAAATGTGTGTGTTACACTCCAGGCAGACATTCTTCAGAAAAAAGGTCATCAATGGCATTGGCATGCTGATGATATTCAGATATAGGTGCCTGACTTTGAGAAAGACTGCCATACAATGTTAAATCTCGTGTCAGCATCTCTCATAGCTTAGCCACCCAGCTTAGTGGTGTTTAAATGGCAGATGTTTCAAAGTAGAATACATTTCCATTTGCACCATCAGGTGTACAAAAGTATGTTGCTGCTGTGCCAAAGAGTTTGGTAGTTGCGCTCCTCACATTTACCACACATATCATCAACCATGGTTAGTAGAGTCACACTACAGTTTTTCTGAATATAGTTAACTGTTCCTGTGTTTCTGCTTGTGTCTTTTGGAGCAGACATTTTGTGGTTGCTGCACTGTAAGGGTGTTCATGTAGGAAAGGTATGCAGATGCCCTAAGTTAAATAAAACCCAATTAAAAACTAGCGTTGACAAAATCAATTGGTCTAACTTTATAGTGCTAACACATTCCAACGTAGACATGCAGAAGTGCTGATTTGCATCAGTTAGTACATAAAAGCCAGACCTGTTGACTTTGCCAATGGTAGGCTGCCTGAGATTGAGTATTACAATCCTGCAGCACCAAATGGTGTTATTTGTTGTCCCTAATTTGAACTGCACACGCCTACATAGCACAGGCTCTTACTAGGTGTCCCAGGAGTGAGCAGCAGAGTCTGCTTAGGGAGCAGACCTGGCCCTATCTCATGACCAGATCCTAAAATCAAAAGGTTGCAAAACTCGACATTTCCAGTCAGAAGGAACATATATCTCAAAATATAAAGGTACTTATGCAAAGGCATTTAAATATTCCAATGCCCTTGAGAAGGACATTTGGTAACCAACCATCATAGTTTACCTCCAAAAATGTTCTCCCTGCACACGATAAGCCAGCAGCTCGGAGCATTTCATCAATAATGTGCAACAAGATGCCCTGTCGAAAGACTGTGGCCCTCATTACAACCCTGGCGGTCCAAGACCACCAGGGCTGTTTTGACGGAAGCACCGCCAACAGGCTGGCGGTGCTTCCTGGTGTATTACGACCGCGGCGGAAGCGCCGCGGTCGCACCGCTGGGGCCGGCGGTTTTCCGCCACAATGGCCCCGGCGGTTGTAATCCGCCAGGGCAGCGCTGCTTGCAGTGCTGCCCAGGGGATTAGGAGTCCCCCTCCCGCCAACCTTTTCCTGGAGGTTTGAACCACCAGGAAAAGGCTGTCGGAAAGGGGAGTCGTGGGGGCCCCCTGACAGGGCCGCATGGAGCTTTTCACTGTCTGCACAGCAGACAGTGAAAAGTGCGACGGGTGCAACTGCACCCATCGCACAGCCGCAACACCGCCGGCTCCAGCGGGGATGTCCAAATGGCCACCACGGGAGTGCGCCAATGTTGTAATGAGGGCCTGTGTCTTTTGTTCTTGTTGTTGGTGTCCCAACAGGATCTTCCAGGCCTTAAGGCACAGAAGGCACTTTGGTTTTCAGCACGGAAAGCAAAACAAACAGCATAATAATAAAGGAATGGGAAAATGCTTGTGGACATTGATGCATTTGTAAAAAGAGTACATATTTGTAAAGTGGTTGTTTCTGTTGCTTTTTTGTAAGGTATTGTTGCATAAAAGGTATATTTTCCTTAAAAATAACAACTGCAAAATATTATATTGCATTTACAAATTTAGCTAAATGAATATGACCAATATGATGAAGGCTTTTCAACACATATATGATCATTATGATGAAAGCAATGAAACACATGTATAGTCCCAGAAAAAATAGGCATAATTTCTTTTACAGAAATTGTGCAAAATACACTGAAAATTATAATTATTTACACATAGTTAGGAGAAATGCTGATTCCAGCACCTTGCACCCCAAATGGACATGAGGACACATTTTGTGCTAAAAAACAGGATCAAATTGTGCATGATGCAATGTAACAGGCAGCCAAAGTGCGCAAAAGTGTCCCAGTACGTTTCCCAAAGCATGCCACTCCAGTTTCACCCTTTTCCTCCCCATCTGTCCAATTAATTTACTGTAGTTTCACTTTCTGCCCTGTTTTCCAGCTGTAGTGTGTTTATTTTTCATTCTTTCCCTTTCTCTGCTTGTTTATATTACTTGTGTTACCTGAGGCACAGCAAACACTGGGTCCCACTTATGTAAGCAGTACCTGTTGTTATATCCTCTTATTTTAATGAGATACGTAAGTGATGTTCAACTTTATTAATTTTATTTTGATTACCTGGCAGGAGCATAACATTTCCGATGAGTGTGAGTTTTTATTAACTTTATACAATTTCCTTCAATTTAGCAATATATGGTGGATTTAGATAGGGCAGATATTTCACAGGAAGAGTGTTTTTTGTTTGTTAATAACATTGGTGCCATTTGACAATTTTTCTCAAAAGTTTATCAAATAAAGTTTGTCCAATTCAGCTTCTTTCTGAAAAGATTCAGGGCGATCTGTTGAGAGGGTGCCAAGACAAAGAGGGGGGCCAAAATGCTCCCCCTCACCAGGCAATTTCCATACAGCACAATTGACAATGATAAAGGAAAAAAGGGCTAAATAGAATTACACCAAATCAGACGGAAAAGTATGATCTTTACCCAGAAAGCGTGCTTTTGTGATTTGGTGTAAATCTGTTTAGTCTGTTTTGAGAACTTAAGGTGTAAAAAACAGAGATGTCTGGATGATAGTTCCACGGGACTCCCGTGGAAGTCCCCGGGGTCCGCAAATTTAAAAAATAAAGCATTTTTATTGATTACAGGGGCTTTGTTTCCATCAGTCATTTGGGTCCCGTGGGACTGCTAGGTCCCACGGGACCCAAATGACTGATGGAAAAAGCCCCTGCAAACACTGGGTCCCACTTATGTAAGCAGTACCTGTTGTTATATCCTCTTATTTTAATGAGATACGTAAGTGATGTTCAACTTTATTAATTTTATTTTGATTACCTGGCAGGAGCATAACATTTCCGATGAGTGTGAGTTTTTATTAACTTTATACAATTTCCTTCAATTTAGCAATATATGGTGGATTTAGATAGGGCAGATATTTCACAGGAAGAGTGTTTTTTGTTTGTTAATAACATTGGTGCCATTTGACAATTTTTCTCAAAAGTTTATCAAATAAAGTTTGTCCAATTCAGCTTCTTTCTGAAAAGATTCAGGGCGATCTGTTGAGAGGGTGCCAAGACAAAGAGGGGGGCCAAAATGCTCCCCCTCACCAGGCAATTTCCATACAGCACAATTGACAATGATAAAGGAAAAAAGGGCTAAATAGAATTACACCAAATCAGACGGAAAAGTATGATCTTTACCCAGAAAGCGTGCTTTTGTGATTTGGTGTAAATCTGTTTAGTCTGTTTTGAGAACTTAAGGTGTAAAAAACAGAGATATCTGGATGATAGTTCCACGGGACTCCCGTGGAAGTCCCCGGGGTCCGCAAATTTAAAAAATAAAGCATTTTTATTGATTACAGGGGCTTTGTTTCCATCAGTCATTTGGGTCCCGTGGGACCTAGCAGTCCCACGAGACTGAACATGGGGACTCAGTCCACTTGACCTGAAATAAAAAAAAACTTAAGTAAGAGACAAGGGAGAGGTACCCTGGTCCCAGAGAGAACACCACTGGGACCAAGCAAAAATAAATAAATTTTAGTTCACTGGTCAATGGGACCCTCCCTTGAGAATTTGACAGCTCCTGCAATTGTCCCGTGAATACCCAGGTGTTTCTATGGGAGCCCAGCAGGACCAAATAAACTGCAAAAAAAAGGAAGATTGTATGGTGCGGTTCTTGGAAGGTTGGTTGCTCCCATGGGATTGGCCATCTGTGGGGTTAGGCACAAGGCGGGGCCTTTGGGACAATAAAAAAAAAAGGCTGCTATGCAGGTCAAGTACACTCTAGCCCCATTACATGTGCAAGCCCGTACTAGACACAGCCTTCGCACTGTAGACAGTTCTTCATGCAGAGCCTAGTTCCTCACCACACCAAAGCTCCACTATACAGGCAAGCCTCTACTACACATAGCCTTCACCATGTACAGCCATTTTCAAGCACAGTCCAGTCTATTACCATGCCAAAACCCCATTACATGGGTGAGCCCCCACTATGCACAGCCTTCTCCCAGTACAGGGCTCTTCATGAACACCACACCCAAGACCCGACAAACCCTTACTACACACAGACTTCACTCTATAGAGAGATCTTAATGCAGAGCCTAGTTCCTCACCACACCAAAGCCCCATTACGCAGACAATCCCCTAGTACACACAGATCGAACTTCACTCTGTGCATAGCTCTTCAATGAGAGCCCAGTCGCTCACCACAACCAAACCCCATTATGTGAGCAAGAGCCACTACATACAGATTTTGAATTGCACAGAGTTCTTCACACAGAGGTTACTCCCTCACAAATCAAATGCCACATTCTGTGGACACGCCAATCTACACACAGCCTTAACCCTGTGCAGAGATCTTCATGTAGAACCCAGTACCTCACCAGACGCAGACCCCATTCTGAGGGCAAGAAGTTACTACTCACAGCGTTCACCAATGCAGAGGTCTTCACGGACAGTCTAGTCCCTCATCATCGAAAAGCCCCATTTCATTAATTCACCCCTACTATGCGAAGGCTTCACACTATACAGAGGCCTTTAAGTAGAGGTCACTCGTTCACAACACCCAAACTCCATTGCAAGGATAGGTTCCTATTCTGCCTAGTCTTCACTGTGTGCAGTGGTCTTTACAAAGAGACCACTCCTTCATCACATTCTATCCATATTATACGTGCAAGCCGCTATTACAGACAGCATTTGTCCTGTACAAAAGTCATCATGTAGAGTCCAATCCCTCACACCACCCAACCTCCATTTTGTGGGCATGCCCTTATACTATGCACAGCCGTTGTTATGTCCAGAGATCTTTACAGGGAGGTCAATCCCTCACCACACCCTAACCACATTACAAGGACACGCTTGTACTGCACACTTTCTTCACCCTCAACAGACTTCTTCACACTGACACCAGTTCCTATCCATATCCAAGCCCCATTATGTGGGCAAGAACCCAATACACACAGGATTCAACCCATACAGAGCCAAGCCATTCACAGAGTCCAGTTTTTCAGTGCAAGTATATTCTATTATCTGATGAAAAGTAATGAAAGGCAGTGCATTGCACTGCACTGAATCACCGATACTTATAAACCAACAGAAAAAGTAATTTCCGTAAGTTAAAAGATATACATTTAAATTTTGTGTCAGGTCTGAATTAAAAAAGTAACAAAAAATGTAATCAAAATCTTTATAAATGTAAGTCAAATCTATTGTTATATGTGTTTTCTTTATATATACACATAACTTTAGACTTACCTTTTATTAACATGAATAGATTGCTCTAAAAGACTACTATTATGATACACCAACATAAAGACAAACAACATTTTCTTTTTCAATTTTAAAAACCAGAATACATTGTTCTGAAATAACCTTCTTGAAGTATCTTTCAGCTTTATTTTTTTTTACATTTTTAGTGTTTAGGGTGTTTGAACTATAATACAAAACAGGCTTCAATCAGGGTCTGAAAACTTAGAGAAAAAAACAGTTTTTATAGGGACATCGGTGTTTCATTACCAACTTGTCCTTGAGTTCTAAAAAAAAAAAAACTACTTTACTTCCCCTTTTGCTGTAAAGAACCATAGTATAACAGTAGGAAGGTTTATTGTCATAGAGCCACTACAGTACTTTGGAGAAATTGGTTGCTAGCTGCCACAAAGGGCCCAGTTGTAGATGTGTATGCTTCTTCCAAATCCCTTTGGCACTCTGCTCTTGCCAATCATGTTCCATGCATGGAACACATGTGCTGCCACATACCCATAGTTCCATAACTGTATTGCTTCTTAGTGCCATGAGAGAATTCTTTGTGGTGGAGTTTGTATTTAAAATCTCTGCAAAAGCTTTCTTCTCCTCAGGTGCAATTTAAAACAATTGCCAGACTACAGACTCCTGGCTGGCTTTTGGAGTCTTTGTTGCCATCTCTGCAACTTCCTCTTCTGAATGTGACTCTGATGCCATTCTCAAAACTCACAGAAATCTAAATCTAAATGTTATTCCCAAATAAGGTAATAATCTAAAATAAGATTGGAAATAACCCATAAATAGAGGCTAACAGTGATTTAAACCAATCAGATATATTTCTTGTACATGATATCACTCCCACCAGACTCTCACAAGAGTCTCGCAAGAATCCCGTGGGATCGCAAAAACTATAAAGGAAGCAATTTTTACCCAAAAAGACTCAGGAGTTCCTCATTAACTGGCACAATTAGAAAACATGTGGGATAAAAAAACACCCTTTTCCAGTAAATAAAACTTTCAAAAATTTCTGCACCCTTGCCAGACTCCCACAAGACCTGGAACAGAGAGTAAGCCACACTTGGATCTCCTGCAAGAGTTTTCCATTGGCTGCGAGAAATCAGCGGGGCATGGACAGTGGAAAGAAAAGTGAAAAAATCAAAACACACATGAATTGTTACTATTAAAGGCTACTAATAAACATGAACTACAAAATCTACAATTTGACTTAAAAAAACAAGCCTTTCCCTGTGCATAGCTCTTTACAGAAGGTCGCCAGTCCCAATTTGAGAATATGGCTCCCTAGGAATACAGTTGCCAAAAGACAGGTGCAATTGTGGTCACATTTACAGGAACACTGCCCGGGGTGGGTCCTCGGTGAAAGACTGGTGGCACATCACAATTGCACCTGTCTTTTGGCAAGTGTATTCCTAGGGAGCCATATTCTCAAATTGGGATGGGTGACCCCCTTTTTACCAGACTAGCCTGACACGCAGTTTTTTGGAGTAAGTGACCGGAGTCTAGTTGACTGTTAATTTAGACACATTGAGGTCTGAGTATTATTACAAAGGTGAAGTTTTTGTTTGTTTTTGGCCCTGATGAAGCATCGCTGGATCCTTCTGGACCATTGAGACGCAAAACATATTGACCCATCGTTAGAGGGTGTTAGGCAGAGGCCTTCCCCTTTCACTTCAGAGAGAGTGATTGAGCATTATCTCTATTTCCACTCTCCTACCTGCTTTTTTAATCTTGGCCAATACCCTTTGTTGATCTAATAAATTCATGATGAAGTATTAGGTGTGGAGCCAATTTTATTCTTACTTTGCTCTCCTGTCCATATTGTGCTTGTAGGTTGGCATTGTCTGCTACACCTCTCTTCACGGCACAGAGATTTTGGGGGGGCCCGTTAGACATTGCAGCGCCGGACTGACGAGAAGCATACCCAATGATGAAGCATGACATCCAATTAGATGTGTTAGGGCTCTTGCTTCTAACATAAGGGTTCCCCCAGTGTCTACTTGCTTTGTGTTTAATTCTTTTTGGAACAGTGTACCCCTTTTTTTCTTGTATGCCATTATAGTCTCACTGTTGATGTCAGTGGTGCGATGTGCTTACAGTATCCACCCAGACTGTCCTCAATAGGCAGCTTGCTGCTCCTGCCCCCTTGCCCCTGCCCTCTGTTTTTCTATGTGCAGGCCCCCACCACCTGCCTTGCCTGGTCTGTTGTCATGCCCCTGCCCCCTCCCTCCTGCCCTTCATGGTCTGTTATGCTGCAATGTCCCTAGACATAGAAATAATGGGTAGTGCTCTAAAAAATAAAATTATGACATATTTTCTGAGTTCTCAAATAGCGACAAGGTACTTTGAAATTATTTGCTATGTTTATAGTTTTTTTCTGCAGTTGATTACTTGATTATGTTACACTTAAGGGAAAGGATGTGGCGTTAGGGCCAGAGCTGCAGACTTTGCAACTGGGGAACCAGGTTTTAGTTTAGGCGTCAGCTCGACATGCTGTGATTCTGGGAAAATCACTTAATCTTCCCATGCCTAAAACCAAAATGAATGTGTCCTTGTGTGATGTAACGGATGCTCATGTAAAGCACTCCAATTCCTTCGGGTCAAGTCTACACTATATAAAACTGCAAAAAATCAAACAAATTAAGGGCCTCATTATGAGATTGGTGGTCCGTGGACTACCGTGGCGACAGCCCAACTGCCATTGACTTAGTGGTTGGACCACCTTATTAGGATGCATGCGGTCCCATAGATGCATGCCGTCCCATAGAGCAAAGACCACAGCGGTCGCGCTGGCACCGCCAGGCAGTGAAGACCACCACAGTGGCGAGATAGGCCAATTAGGCGGATGGAGCCAGTGTTTCTGCCGGACACATTATGATGTTGCCTACCGCCAACGTGACTGTGGCGGTCTAACCACCATGTCCCAGCAGACAGAACAGAGAGTATAAACGAAGGAACTCACTTGCAGGCAGCATCACACATCCCTTCTGCCATGTAGCCTTTCACACACGTCCTGCCGCTGCTCACCGTAGAGTCAACCAACAGTAAGAACACACCTGTATCATTAAGCTATACAACAGATCGTCGCACCGTCATCCACATGATAGGAGGCTCAAGCTACGGGCACCAAGTACACTTGTCATTGTGTCCTGAGTTGGAGTCATTCACAAAGAATGACACATTCACAGCTATTAAACATCCCCTTTGGGCAGGTCACTAACACTGCACTGACACACTCCACAATAACACATGTCTGTCCATCTTAGGCACAGGGGCAGTGAAGTGTACAGAAGACTGTGTCACACAAAAGCACACCACAACAACATCACTTCTACTAATTTGACTGACACCCTCACTTTGCTCACATAACATGGACTGTCATCAGATTGAAGACACATATTTATGGATGTGTCCTGGAACACAAATATCCCTCCTATGAAACATCCCTGCAATGGACCCAAAGATCACCCACATTACAACCCAATGGAAGGTCAATGGTATGCACAATATTTTGTAAGTCAAATATCCAAAGCTCTCAATGCAAACAATACCTGCACAATAGGGATGGAGGCATGAGAAGCACTCCTGGAAGGATGCTGCCCTGGGACACATTTCACTTTGTATATACCTTAAAACACCATTTGCACAGGAACTGGCCCTTCACATATCTCAGGGACATACAATATTTGAGCCAAGTGACACGCCTATCTGCATAGTGTGTAAGTGCAAGTCAAGGAAGCAAATACACCAGCAACAGCATGGGTCATACATCTAGATTAAGTAGCTACAAGGTACACACATCTAAATGGACACATGGTCAGTCAAATGGAAAGGAAGGTAGCACAGCTGAACACCCAACATGTTTGGACAAACAAAAGTCTAGCTTCCACACATGAGACGAGTGTACAAGCCATATCAAGGGGACAATTCTAACTCCATACATGCTGCCATTGGCCAACACACGATGAAATACTTATCACAGCAAACACAACACAATGCAACAACACCCCAATTGGATTAACAAACACATATATACACAGTGAACATCTACCCTTGGCCTGAGTGACACCAGCACTGCACACAAAGTTGGATTTTGCAAACAACAGCAAATGTATCAGCAATCAGGGTGAAACACACACAACTTTAGGCATTCAACACAAGTTACTCAGGAACAACAAAAGGTAGAAAGGTAATGGCAGGACAAATGTGTACCGAACAAAACAACAACTTTGGTTTATTAACAACAAATAATGTAGGTCAAAGGCCATTGAGGCCATGCACAGTACTCTGCCCAACCTTGACTCCAATCACTGCCAGGGAACCTCCACAGGAAGAGGCATCAGGTGGGTAGGCAAGCACCTCAGGGATCATGCTTGGGTGGGGTCAGATATGGGGTGGGTGGGTTTGGGAGGGGACTTTTTCTTCAGAGAGGTGGGCTTCTTCTTTGGGGAAGCGGTATGGGTGCTTGCGGGGGGAGGTGTGACAGGGGAGGACTTCGATGTGCAAGGGATGGGTTGGGATTTGGGTGGGGGCCTCCTGGGTTTGAGACAGCGGTACAGGGAACAAGGGAAAGGGGAAGGTCAAAAAGTAAACTCTCCTTGGAAAAACAAGTTGGATCGTCAGAAGGGATTGGGGATTTGGAGGTTGAGGGAGTGGCAGTCTTGTCTGTGAGTGTTAATTCCTTGGGTGTCTGCGTGTGTGAGATATGTTTGTGTTGTCTGTTGATGTTTGTGAATGTGGGCATTTGCATGTCTTGGGGGACTGTGAGGGGTAGGTGCTGTGTGATGTTGGAGTGGTGGATGTGTGTGTGTGTCTGTTGGGGAGGTGTCTGTGGGAATGGCGGATGTTCTGGATATGTCTGTGTGGGTTGAGCTGGTGTCTGTGGGTATGGTGGATATGGTGGATGTGTCTGTGTGTTGGGGCAGTGTCTGGGGGTATAGTTGATGTGGTAGATGTGTCTGTGGGTGTTGTGGTGGTGTCTGGGGGTATGGTGTCTGAGGTGTGTGGATCTGTGGCTTGTGAGGTGTTGTCTGGATATAGGGTGGGTGTGGTGGATGTGTCACTAGCTGTAGCAGTGGTGTCTGTGGGTTTGGATTCAATGGAAATGGTGGCTATTGTGGTTTCTGTTGCTGAATGTTGAGTGCCTGCATGCCGGTGTGTCTTGTGGTGCTTGTGTCTATGTGTGCTTCTTATGTGTGTTGAGGTGGGTGCATGTGGATGTGTCTGTGTGCTTGGGACAGGAAGGGGAATGGGGGAAGGAATGTGGAGGATGGATGGTTGTCGTCAGTGAGGAGGCCAGAGCCTGCAAAGATCTCTGTAGGCTAGACATGGCACTATAAATGCATTCCAAGTATGCATTTGTCTGTGGAATTTGGCTTACCAAACCCTGGATGGCTGTCACAATGGCAGTCTTCCCCACAGACATACTCCTCAGGAGGTCAATAGGCTCCTCATTCAGGGCAGCAGGGGTAACAGGGGATGATGGCGAGGTGCCTAGGACGAAGGAGACACCCACCCTCTTGGGTGAGCGGGCTCGGCCAAACAGGTGGGGAGCAACAGGGAGGGTGGCGATAAAAATAAGGGTGGCGAACAAGGATGGGTCAGTAGCAGGTCAGTGCTGTAACAAAGGCCCCTGCAGCCCCAGTGGTGCAGGCTCCCCTTGCTCCAGGGGAGCCCCTCACCACAGTACACTGTGCACGAGTGGAAGGCCCCTGACTGGGTACAGGGGGAGGGGCCCCCCACAAGGAGTTTACAATAGGGAGTAGCCACTGGAGGTAGAATCTGAAGATGACAAAGTTGATCCTGTGTTCTCTGTGGCACTCCCCTCGCCCTACGGACCGGGCCCCTCCATGTCGGTTGTGTCGTGACTGGAGGTACAGTGGCCAGATGATTCCCCACTTTGTTCCGCCCTGTCTCCTTCGCTTGCCTGGGATGATGCTGCAAATACAAAGAAAAAAGGGCCACCACATGTTCCTGATCACACTTAAACAACAGCTGTGATTAACAAACATTACAATGATGTTGAGTAGGCCCCAGAAACAAGCAACATCAAAGTGGCTCCTACATGTACCGCACCATATGCATACATGCCACATGAACTGTCAGCAGTTGCCCACAGGAAAATCTGAATCTCAGACAACTCCAATTGCATGGGTGAAGTTGTGCAACACGGTAACAATTGAACAGGTAGGAGACTTCATTACCTTTAATGGTTTGCTTCATAGAGCACATCTCAGTCACCTGTTGTCATACAATAGTAGGACAACACCAAGTTCATTCCCACAGATCCCACACAAAGTCATACTTACATCTATTTGTCCCATACACAACACCACAACAATAAAAAAAGATGCTCCTAAATCCTAGCATATTGCTGACAGCTGTACAGTAGCCTGAAGAAGGTCATATGGAAATACCCATGTCACACTGGAAAAAAATCAGCAATGCACACTTCACCATGTGCAAATTGTCCTAATGGAGTCATTAGGTAATACTAATGTTGCTCAGATATACCACACATTTGGCATGAAAATATACACTGTAGACAAAATGTGCAAATTGTCATGGAGATATGTCTCTAAGGTCCACAACACAATGAAGCAGCTAGCCCAGGTAAATCACCTTACTGTATGGCACCCCTTGCAATGACACACTCTAATAGCATCAGTAGAAGCCATTAGTCCTTTGCATGTTGGAGAGGCCCATGGATTGTCAAGTACTTGCAGAATGCCCTCAACATGTAGCCCAATAGGAAGCTACATCACTGTCTTCATTTTGGTCCTGCAAACCCAGATGTCCGTGGATGAATGGTAGTACCCAACCACATATGATTCCCACAAACCTGCAAGTCACTCCATGATGCATGCCAACAGTCAGGTAACAAACCTTGACCCATTTCACATGTGTAGAGCACTTTGCTACATGATGCCACATCAATGGTATTGGAATGCACATTCTGTGTAAAAACTGTAGTCCTACCTGTGAGATCCCTCATTGCTACTGCAGTTGTACATGCCAAATGATATGCAATAATGGGTAATGGTATGTGTGAGCCATCAATCAACGGTGACACACTCCTGTCTGTGGCCCCACATGAAATGTAGCCCACCACATATGTCCATATATATATGTGAGGGAATACAGATATTATCCCATGAACACATGTAGAAGGCATGAAACAGCAGTGTACACATTTTGTCAAAAGTGAAAGGTAAGCTTGCTAACATGTAGGCACATGGAAGGAATGTTGGCAACTGTGATGTTACACTAGTCTTGTCAATGGACAGTCCCCACTTACCAAGGGAAAGTAATGATCTGTAGCTGCACCCAAAAAACAATGTATGCTCTGTCACATGTGTGATGGCCACCTTCACGTGACAGACAGTAGTGAGGCACCAGCACTTGTCACACACTGGAGACAAGTGGACTCTGGGGGGGCATATGTCAATTTAGTCACTTGACCAGACACGTGGCTGAGGACAGTGATTCATCTCTTCTTTTTCTTTGGGCTGTAACACTAAGGAGTAGTCACCTGTTGCATAGAATTTAGACCCGCTACAACAAAAAAACATTACTTGATTGATAAATGTATACAGCCATTTGTTGTCCCTCGAGAGCTATTTTTGGGGGGAGTGTACTCAGTTGTGTCCTAGGTCCCTGGGCTAATAGGCAAGGCACATCAGTATGCACCAAATTCCATACCTACACAAACATTAACTTATCTTCTGTGTCACACATGGTCAATCCCCAATCATCCGGGTGAGATGTCAGAACCTAACATATCAACTTGGCTATGTGACAGGCGAGAATATGCCCTGGACTTACCACCTTGTAGCTGCTGTGCTCCCCTCAAATATTCATCAAGCTCTGGGTAGGACTCTGCCAGAATGCAGGCCATTATGGGGCTCATGCTAAGCGTGCGCCCTGTACATGTTGCGAGGACAGCCCCAGCTGGATATCCGCGATCTTCTAGGCCGAGTGTCTCAGGCCCTCTTACCTCTTGCAACAATGGGTGCTTTACCAGCTATGGACACCTAGAGTCCGTACCATACGGGCGATGGCTCTCCAAATCCCCTTCTTCTGATGGGCATTGACCTGCATGGAGGCAAGAGACAAATCAAACAATGACAAACACAAGTTTTTGCACACATGGTTGTGTAACACACATGTCAGAACCACCAGGCACAAAATCGCCCATTTATCAACACACCACAAGTGTAAAGCACACATGCTGATAAGTACAGGAGCATGACTACACACTTTTAGAGTCATCTGCAGACTAACCCACTACCATGCTAATGGCCTGCAATGACTAAGCAAGTCTACCGACAACAGGTAGTCCATGCTGCAGCAACATGTACTGTGATGTGAGCCACAATGAAACACTGCAAACCAATATGGCTTCTGAAAGGTAAACTCCATAGGCCTGACTGGACAAACACATTTACACTCTGCAATATCGACAGTTCCTACAGGCAACTACCGTAGTACAGACTTCACCCTTAAACTTGAGTGACAATGAAAAGGCTGCAATGGTGGGTACGCAAACTGTCTGCCCTATGCATGTGTGGACAAGTGGCCCCCTGACACTTCATGGTGGGTTTCTGTGGGATGTACCTGTAACAGTACCACAGAACACAACTTTAGACATATGTTTCAAACCTACAGGGATGGCATCCAACATACAAAGGTAGGTTTTGCTCGATTTCTTCTATGTAACCAAGCTACTGCATCACATGTCATGGCCTCCCAGGAATCTACACACTGTCTGCTTTGTGGGTTTGTCATTTGTGCAATACAGCTGTCCAGGACAAATATGACTTCTGTGAAGGTGACAACAGAGTTGTGGGAGTAAGGGACCTGTCATGAGTCAAAGACACACATTGACAATGATGCAAAATGCACATACATATTAGTTCGGGGATTTACCCTAGTACCCGTTTCTAATCTAGTCAATGGACTGAGGCATTCAGGATAGATTTTGCTAGTACAGCCTCAGACTGTCCACATGACAGGATCTGCAGAACTACAGGGAGAGGGCACAGTGCCACACTTGCATAGTCACAGAGACTTTCCCACAGCCTGGAGTATGTCCCATACCGGGAGATACATCTGACATGCCCTGGTCTCTGCAGACCGAGCATACATGACACTCACATTTTCATCACTTCAATGCATGACAGAACATCATGTGGCCATCAGCAATGTGGCTTGTGGCTTGCATGGCAACCTGAAGGGCAGAGTGAGTCATGATATGCCTTCCAGACAACAGTTTGGCAAAGATAGATGTGTGGTGAAAGATCTGTGGACAATACACATTGCTTACAAAATCCTCACATGACTCAGACAAGGTGCACACACAGCTCATGCTGTCATGCACATACATGTTGTCTAATGTTTACAACCACCATAAGCAAAGAAATGTCATTGTATGGAAGTAAAGTCTCCATGTCGAGTTTTGTGCATCAAACACAAAGAGGATTTAGGGACTCAAAACCATCACAGAGCACAATGTGAATGACCACAATATATAGTTCTGGTCTCCAATACCAGCACAATGTACACCCCATTGATGCCACACAAACTGCAACAACAGGCACACAAGAAGTAACTGGCACACAGGGGCACATTGTAGCCTTTTAGGAGTGAAAGTGTGGTGTTGAATGGAGTCACTTGTGCTTAGGAGGTACTTACCTGCTCCTCTGGCAAGCCATAGAGCTAAACATACAGGGGAAGGACCTCATTCACAAGCCTCTCCAGCTACTGTGGAGGGAAGGCAGGGGTACTTTCACCTGCTGAACATGGCATGATTGCTCCCAGAAGGAGTGGGGTAGGTCAGGCATCCACCATTTTGGTGGTTTGAAATACTGCATATGGCCCTGTTAAATGCGTCACAACAACAATATGTTTAGGATCATCACAAACATCCTAAATCTGTCTTGTTGTCTAGGTCCAACTACACAACCACCAGTGTAGCGTTGCCGGGCACATATGGCATATGTCAGCGGTGCATGGTCCAACACAGCTGGCGGTATTTTTGGCAGTTGGAAAAGATTGTCACATTTAGAGGGGCAATTCAGTAGGAGATAGTTAGATGTTGCCCAAATCCATGTTGTGGACACATCTCTTCACAACCATGGGGGTCAAAATTGATCCTTGTGCAGTTGACAGCTGTGAGGTGTACTGGGTGTAATGTATTTCCACTCAGAAATGCTTTGTCACATCATTTTGTTGATATGCACTATACATGTTGCTGTGGACACATAGGCCCTCATTAAAAACCCTGGCGGTAAATCCCGCTTACCGATGTGCAGAAGACCGCCAACATACCGCTGCGGCCGCGGAATTCCGCTACAGGTATTACGATCCACAGCTCGGAATCCGCCACAATACAGACACCCACACAAGTCCGCCATACCAAAGGTCAGTGATAAACTGGCGATAACAAAACCGACACCATCACGCCAACAAGAATATGCCCACACTATCACGACCCACGAATCAACGCGGCGGACTTTCAAGAGCACACGGTTCAGGGGACAGAGGCACAGGACAACAGGGAAGCTGGGAGGACTGCTGTGTGACAGGGGTAGGACAGGCCCAGGGAACCCACTCTCCACGAGGCCCTCTCCAACATCATGGGAGCTTACCATCATTCCCAGGAGACGATGGCAATGGTACTGGCCAAGTTTCAGGAGACCCAGCGGCTGCAGGAGGAACACCACCTTGGGATCAGAGAGGACTTGAATTCCATTAACAACACCCTGGTCACCATTGCAGGGGTGCTGCAAGACCTTGTCAACACCAGGAGGGACACAGTGGCACAACAAGGGGCCCCTGACACTAGCCTGGACGATGAACAGCCCTCCACCTCTGCCGGCGCTAGTGGACAGGAGGCACCGTAACAGGAACACGACACCAGCACCCCACCCCCTGCAAATGGAGAACCACCCAGCAAATGGTCCCTGAGATCCAGGAACAAGACAGAGAACATTGCCAAGACCCCAACAGGAAATGAGACCCCCCTGAATGTCACCCTTCTGTCCCACTTTGTCAACCTGTCCATCCTTCAACTGCCATTGCTCCACTTCTTATGCCCCTTTGGACAATGCACCTGTGAAACAAATAGACTGGACTCTGCCATGGACATTCCTCCACCAGCCCCCCAGCCCATTTTACAACTCCCTCCACTTATTAGCACAGAAATAAACACACTTCAATCACAAAACAATCTGGAGTCAGTCTGTGCTTTCACAAATGTGTAATTGCAATAACCATGGAATATAGCAATGTCAATTTACTTGTACACATACCGATATAACACAGCTGTAGCCCAGGAGGAAATATAGCAGAGGGCACAAAGTGGGACCCACATCTGTGAAATGGAAAGGCAAAGTGACAAGTCAGGGTCCATACACTGAGTGAAAATTACAGACTTATGCTAGCTCCAACAATTGTATGAGATGTGGGAGGCAGTGACATCTTCTTACCTGTGTCTCACTGGAAGTATTGCATGATTATGTTGTTTCGGTTGTCGATATCCTCTTCTTCTGCCTCCTCTTCTTCACTGTCCACAGGCTCCACAGCTGCCACAAGACCACCAGCTGTCCCATCCTCCTGCAGAAAAGGCACCTGCTGTCGCAAAGCCAGGTTGTGCAGCATACAGCAGGCCACGATAATCTGGCACACCTTCTTTGGTGAGCAGTAGAGGGAACCACCTGTCATATGGAGGCAATGGAATCTGGCCTTCAGGAGGCCGAAGATGCGTTCGATCACCCTCCTTGTTCGCCCATGTGCCTCATTGTAGCGTTCCTCTGCCCTTGTCCTGGGATTCCTCACTGCGGTCAGTAGCCATGACAGGTTGGGGTAACCAGAGTCATCTGCAAATATCGAGGGACAACTGATAGACACACACTAACCCTTAGGGACAACCCCATACCCAGACACCTATTCACACTGTATTGGGTCCTTGGCCTCACCTATTAGCCACACACGGTGCCTCTGGAGTTGCCCCATCACATAAGGGATGCTGCTATTCCTCAAAAAGTAAGCGTCATGCACTGAGCCAGGAAACTTTGCATTCACATGGGAGATGTACTAGTCTGCCAAACACACCATCTGCACATTCATCGAATGGTAGCTATTCAGGTTTCTGTACACCTGTTCACTCCTGCGTGGGGGTACTAATGCCATATGTGTCCATCAATGGCACCAATGATGTTGGGGATATGTCCCAGGGCATAGAAGTCACCTTTCACTGTGGGCAAATCCTCCACCTGAGGGAACATGATGTAGCTGCGCTTGTGTTTCAGCAGGGCAGACAACACTCTGGACAACACATTAGAGAACATTGGCTGGGACATCCCTGATGCAATGGCCACTGTTGTTTGAAAGGAACCACTTACCAGGAAATGGATTACTGACAGGACCTGCACTAGAGGGGGTATCCCTGTGGGATGGCGGATAGCTGACATCAGGTCTGGCTCCAACTGGGCACACAGTTCCTGGACTGTTGCACGATCAAGTCTGTATGTGACTGTGATGTGTCTCTCTTCCATTGTTGACAGGTCCTCCAGGGGTCTGTACACCGGAGGATGCCGCCATCTCATCACCCCTCCCCAGCAGACGTGCCCTATGGAGGAGAACAGCGAGCAGAGAGTCAGCCAACACTGAGGTATCACAAAATGTCATTTGCAGAAATTTATTAATCCGCAATGTGCCTGTAACTGTGTGTATCCCAGGCCTAGATAGGTGTGACGCAGTTATTATTAATGCCATGTGGCCCCCTGAAATGGCGGCTGCCTGACCTGTAAGGTGGGACAAGGGTATATGAGGTAACTGCGCTGGCGTTGTACACCGTCGCGGTGGGCGGTCGAAGACCGCGGCGCAATTCAGCATTGGTTAACATTGGGCCCTATGGGTCCGAGGAGCCAATGACGATGTACGCTGGTGGTGACGGTACGCATCACCGTGGACGTGACCGCCATTTTCTGTCTGTTCACTCACTTGATACCGGACCTTCAACAGGAGAGGACCTACACTGCAAGTGCTGCTGTGACCTGTGTCTGGAAGCAATGATGGCTACAGTGTCTGGGGAAAGGGCCCCTGCCTTCACTTCGGAGGAGTTGGAGAAACTAGTGGATGGGGTCCTCCCCCAGTTCACGCAACTGTACGGTCCTCCAGACAAACAGGTGAGTGCACTGTAAGCATGCTGAATGGGCAATGCCTGCTTTGAGTGGTGTGGCTGGAAGATACATGGGAGGGGCTGAGGCCTACATGTGCAGATGGTGAGTGTATGTGCGTCATGGCATGGGTGGGAACTGGTGGGCAATGGGTATGACGGTCTAGCCGGGTGAGTAATGTCCTTTCCCCTGTACCATTCCTCTAGGTCAGCGCCCACCAGAAGAAGGCTATTTGGCTTGCCATCGCCAAGGACGTCCGGACCCTGGGGGTCTACCGCAGACGGAGCACCCACTGCCGTAAAAGATGGGAGGACCTGCGCCGCTGGAGCAAGAAGACGGCGGAGGCCCAGCAGGGGATGGCCTCCCAACGTGGGAGGGGTGCCCGTCGCACCATGACCGCCCTGATGTTCCGGATCCTGGCGGTGGCCTATCCGGAGTTGGATGGGCGCGTGAGGGTATTACAGCAGCCACAAGGTGGTGAGTACATTCTCATTCAGCTGACTCTGCACGCATTGCGAGGTGTCTGGGTGGGGAGGTGGGCAGTGGATTCCCCTAGGCCAGGGCGATCTTAGTAGGCAAGGTCCCTTGTGAGGCAGGCTATGCGGCACCCCAACCCCACTAGTGGTAAGAGCCATCTACACCTAGTCAGGCTCCTGTGACTTCCAGGTGTGCAGCAATTGGGCTTAGGCCTCGTACCCCATGGGCATGTGAAAAATCTGTGGTGTTGCATTCACTGAACATGTCTTTCTTCTGTCTCCCCCCCCCCCTTTTTGTGGTCTCCCTGTTCTTGTGTGCAATAGCATCATCAGGCGGAGGAGCATTGGCACCGGAGCAGGAGGGAGCTGCATCCCACTTGGCCCTGGAGGGTGAAGCTACGGAGTCTGAAGCCACCAGTGGGATGGAGGGCGAGGGGAGCTCCACGGCGGGGACAGCAACAGCGACTCCTCCGCTGATGGGAGCTCCCTTGCGGTGGCGGGCCCCTCTGTGCCCACTGCATCAACAGGTACAGCCGCCACCCCCCTACCAGCACCGCCCTCCAAGCAGCCCCTCAGCATCTGTCCCGTGCCCACTCACCCAGGAGGGTGGGCATCTCCTTCACCCCAGGCACCTCAGTCCCTGCCCCAGTCAGCCCTGCTGCCCTCAGTGAGGAGGCTATTAACCTCCTGAGATCCCTCACTGTTGGGCAGTTTACCATTCTGAATGCCATCCAGGGTGTTGAGGGGCATTTGCAACAAACAAATGCATACCTGGAGGGCATTCATTCTAGCCAGGCAGCCCAACAGAGAGCATTTCAGGCTCTGGTCTCAGCACTGATGGCAGCCATTGTCCCTGTGTCCAGTCTCCCCCCTCCAACCTCCTCCACCCAGACCCAATCTGCTGTACCTCTGCCTATCCCAAGCACACCATCAGACCAGCCTGCACACACATCAACACACAAGAGTGGCTCAGGCAAACATAAGCACCACACATCCCACTGGCACTCACACAAGCAACATACCCATGCACATATACCAACATCCACTTCCTCCACTGTGTCCCCCTCCTCCACATCTCCTTCCTCCCTCCCAGTCTCGTCTCCACTCACACCTGCATGCACTACATCCTCAGCCATTACCTCCATCACCAGCACGCCCATCACCACACACCGCTCACGTGCACTCACCACCCCCACTACCATTCACACATCCCCAGTGTCCTCTCCCAGTGTGTCTGTAAGCCCTCCTCCCAAAGTACACAAACGCAGGCACACACCCACCCAACAGCCATTAACCTCACAACAGCCTCCAGCCCATGCACCTTCACCCAAATTCAGCAGACGTACACCTCCTACAACCACTCCCTCTTCCTCTACTCCCAAACCCCCTCCATCTACCCATCCCAGTGTGTCTAACAAACTCTTCCTGGCTAACATTGACATCTTCCGTACACCTCCCCCCGTCCTTCCCCTAGGGCCAGGCTTTCCAGGTCCCAGCCCAGCACCTCAGCCACCATATCCCCAGGCACAGTGGTGCCAGCAACTGCGGGGTCATGGAGTGCGCCAACCATCAGGGCTGCCAGTGTGCCACGTAGCGAGGGCAAGGACATTTTGCCACCTGCCAATGTGAAAAAGGTGCCCACATCCCGGAGGGAGAAGCCGAAATCACCAGCCACCAAGGGGTCAGCGAAAACGAAAGGGGATAGTGGCAAGACACCTGCGCCACCATCAAAGGTGGGGAAGGGCCAATAACAGAAGGGCAGGTCAGGAGAGAGCATGGTGGCACAGACTAAGGGACCAGTGTCACACCTTCTGTTCACGTCCACGCCAACCTGTACGGAGGCGAACACCACCACCTGCACGGCCACCGGCACGTCTACAGCCGCTGCGACAGTCCCCAGCCACTTCCCCGGTGGGCAGCCATCCGAGGCTGCAGGAGACATCCTGCTTTCTCCCTCAGCAGGTGCTGACACATGCCCCGCCGCCAGCCCCACAGCCACAGACCCCGCCGCAAGCACCACCACCACAGACCCTGCCGCCAGCACCGCCACCACAGACACCGCCGCCAGCACCGCCACAACAGACACCGCCACAAGCACCACCAGCGGCCCCGCGACATCCTCGGACAGTGGCACCACCGCTGACATGCCTACCATCCCCACTGGTCAATCGTCCGAGGCTGGTGGCGAGTTCCAGGACCCTGGGGAGCTTCCATGAAGCATTACTGTAATCACTGTGGGCACCTGCAGGTGGAATGCGAAGCCGCAGCAGTGTGGGGTATGTCGCTGCCTCCATGGCGTATCATGCTACCTGTACCTCGCCAATGTCGTGCCATGCACACCCAGGTGAGTGTATTGTACCGGCCACATTGCACGTGGAGCACTCTGGGCACCAGGCCCCCTACAGAACCAGTGGAGAATCACATCCACTACCTCAGTCCTTGGCAGGATGAAGCACTCTTGGCACCAGGCCCCCTCCAGAACCAGTGGAGAATGACATCCACTACCTCAGTCCTTGGCAGGATGAAGCACTCTGGGCACCAGGCCCCCTCCAGAACCAGTGGAGAGATACATCCACTACCTCAGTCCTTGGCAGGATGAAGCACTCTGGGCACCAGGCCCCCTCCAGAACCAGTGGAGAATGACATCCACTACCTCAGTCCTTGGCAGGATGAAGCACTCTTGGCACCAGGCCCCCTCCAGAACCAGTGGAGAATGACATCCACTACCTCAGTCCTTGGCAGGATGAAGCACTCTGGGCACCAGGCCCCCTCCAGAACCAGTGGAGAGATACATCCACTACCTCAGTCCTTGGCAGGATGAAGCACTCTGGGCACCAGGCCCCCTCCAGAACCAGTGGAGAATGACATCCACTACCTCAGTCCTTGGCAGGATGAAGCACTCTGGGCACCAGGCCCCCTCCAGAACCAGTGGAGAGATACATCCACTACCTCAGGCCTTGGCAGGATGAAGCACTCTGGGCACCAGGCCCCCTCCAGAACCAGTGGAGAATCACATCCACTACCTCAGTCCTTGGCAGGATGAAGCACTCTGGGCACCAGGCCCCCTCCAGAACCAGCGGAGAATCACATCCACTTGAGAGACTGTGGCTTTGCACTCCCCAGGATAAAGCAGTGGGCAAACTACCCACTAGAGAGACTTGAGAGACTGTGGCTTTGCACTCCCCAGGATAAAGCAGTGGGCAAACCACCCACTGGAGAGACTTGAGAGACTGGGGCTTTGCACTCCCCAGGATACAGCAATGGGCATGAAGCCCCCTCGTGCAGAAGTGGCGTCGTGCATTTATCTGGCTGAGGTGCCCTCCTCCCCTTCCCCCTGAGGTGCCTGTTTCATTTCAATCTGATGCCCCTCCAGTGTTCTCTCCATTTCCAGTCAGGTATCTAGTGTGGGCTTCGCCTGTGCATTTTGGGCCCAGTGGTCCACAGACAATGATTGGTGCACTATCCAGTCTTGTGTAGTTGGTGTACATAATTGTATTTACTGGATTTTGAACTTTGATAATGAGATTTCACATGATTACATTTGTTCAAATCATTTCCTTTTGTCCTTGCGTTCTTACAGGGGTGGAGGGGGGTGTATGTGTACTGTTGCTGCATGTATTTGTGTGTATGGTGTTGTGGGTGAGGGTGGGGCTGTTGCGTGTTGCGTGTGTGTGTCACTCTCTTTTCCCTCCCCCTTCCCTGTTTTTGTAGGTGCAGTACTCACTGTGGTCGTCGCCGCCATATTTGGTGCTCCTGATAGAAGAGAAGGAAGACCAGCATCGGCAGTATCTGCAATTCGGGCTCCATGGCATCCTGGTTCCTCGTGGGGTGTGGAGAGGTGAGTGTTTTCCCTTCTGTGTACTGTTTCCGCTGTGTTTTTGTTCGCGTTGGTTCCACCCCGGAAAAGGTGGCAGATAGGCATCTTGTGATAGGGTGGGCGGTGCATTGTCTTCTTGGCGGTTACCGCCACGGTGTTTGTTTCTACCGCGATGGCGGTCGGAGTGTTAAAGTGGGTGTCTATGTTGCCGGTTTCCGCCATGGTCATGATTTCATTTTTTTTTCCGCTGGCCTGTTTGCGGTATTACCGCCGCTTTAACACCGACCGCCAGGGTTGTAATGAGGGCCATACTGTTCCAAATCATGTTTATTCACGCATAGGTACCCTGGGAGATGAAGGATGAGACAACCTCCTATCTACCGTCCATTGCCGGACCTTCAGACCATGGAGGAAAGCCACATCATCCAGCTTTACAGTCTGAATAGGCAAACAATAGTGGATTTCTGCATCAGTGGGAGCCAGATCATGCCAGTATTGCACTTCCTGGCCACACGGTCCTTCCAACATACAGTGGCCCTATCTGGTGCTATGTCCCAAACTATTTTCAGTCTGGTGTTGAGCGATTTCCTCTCAGCAATGTTGAAACACATTGACAGCTATACAAGGTTCCCCCGACGTGATGATTTAGCCAATGTAAAGGCTGACCTCTAAGGTCACTTGGCTCCCACATGTGGTGGGAGCCACTGATGACCCACGTTGGCTTGGTGCCAACCCAGGCCACTGAACAAGTCTATTGAAACAGAAAAAACTTCCATTGCATCAATGTGGAAGTTGTCTGTTTGGTAGATGTCTACATCTCAAACGTCTATGCCCATTTTCCTGGATCAGCCCATGATTCCTTAATAATGCGGAACAGCACCATACCCCAGGTGAAGTCACAACTGCAACCAGAGAGTGCCTGGCTGGTTGATAAGTCATGTCTGTCCCAATTGTGTGTGAGCAATGTCAGGTGCTACAATCAAGAAGTCAGTGACTTATTGTTGTACTTATGTCCCATTCCTTAACAAGAGACTCAGCATATCCATACCGTCCTTGGTTATTGATGCCGCTGAGGAATCAGCGAGGCTTCAAGGAGGCCCATGGAAGAACATGACAGACAATGGAGCAGGCTTTTGGGCTACTGAAGGCCATATTTCGTTGTCTGGACAGGACTGGAGGTGCCCTCCTCTACTCACCTGGAAAAGTGTGTCAGATCACTGTGGCATGGTGCATGCTCCACAACATCATCCTGTGGAGGAATATCCCATAGATCCCCGATGAGGGGGAGCCTGCAGTGTCACTAGGTGAGAATCCAGAAATGCCACCTGAACATGACAATGGTGAAGAGGAAGGAGCTGACTTTGCCAGAAGATCTCATCCACAGCTACTTCTCATGAATAAGTATCTCATGTGATGTCATGACTGTGACTGTACAGTGAAATGAAGTTGTGAGAATGTGTGAAGCTTCGTTTTTTGAAACAGCTAAGTAGCTGTTACTCTGCAAAAATCAGCCAAAGGCTGCTTGATGAGATAGCTTTTGACACATCCCGGCCTGGATGATATTGCTTTGTTTGTGTCAGGTTTCTTGCAATGTACTTTGTTTTCCAGATGCTTGCTATGTGACTTGTGTTATGTGTATGGTGTCAAGCCTATCCTCCTTGTGTTGTTCTTTGTACAGGTACCTTCACCAAGACTTTAACAACACAAAAGGATGATGGACGGAGTGCTGACAATGCAAACACTCACCCCCAGTCACAGATCTGGGTTTAATCCATCGTTCTTTTGCTCACCATGCCACCCCAGTTTGGACCCAGCCATATGCAAATCAGTCTTGACCCTGTTCCTCATGGGAACAGTCCAACCCGAACTGCAAGGCCAGGTCCTCCCTGGACCGGAAACAAGCATCCTGGGACCGGTATCAGGGTATCACCCTTCTTCAGCCAGGCTAGCTTGATTCCAGTGGCACAGTGAGCAAGGGACCCATGTCTGGGCATACCCTCCCACTTAGGGCAACTTTAACAACACAAAAGGATGATGGACGGAGTGCTGACAATGCAAACACTCACCCCCAGTCACAGATCTGGGTTTAATCCATCTTTCTTTTGCTCACCATGCCACCCCAGTTTGGACCCAGCCATATGCAAATCAGTCTTGACCCTGTTCCTCATGGGAACAGTCCAGCCCGAACTGCAAGGCCAGGTCCTCCATGGACCGGAAACAAGCATCCTGGGACCGGTTTCCGGGTATCATCCTTCTTCAGCCAGGCTAGCTTGATTCCAGTGGCACAGTGAGCAAGGGACCCACGTCTGGGCATACCCTCCCACTTAGGGCAACTTTAACAACACAAAAGGATGATGGACAGAGTGCTGACAATGCAAACACTCACCCCAGTCACAGATCTGGGTTTAATCCATCGTTCTTTTGCTCACCATGCCACCCCAGTTTGGACCCAGCCATATGCAAATCAGTCTTGGCCCTGTTCCTCATGGGAACAGTCCAGCCCGAACTGCAAGGCCAGGTCCTCCCTGGACCGGAAACAAGCATCCTGGGACCGGTTTCAGGGTATCACCCTTCTTCAGCCAGGCTAGCTTGATTCCAGTGGCACAGTGAGCAAGGGACCCACGTCTGGGCATACCCTCCCACTTAGGGCAACTTTAACAACACAAAAGGATGATGGACGGAGTGCTGACAATGCAAACACTCACCCCCAGTCACAGATCTGGGTTTAATCCATCGTTCTTTTGCTCACCATGCCACCCCAGTTTGGACCCAGCCATATGCAAATCAGTCTTGACCCTGTTCCTCATGGGAACAGTCCAGCCCGAACTGCAAGGCCAGGTCCTCCCTGGACCGGAAACAAGCATCCTGGGACCGGTTTCAGGGTATCACTCTTCTTCAGCCAGGCTAGCTTGATTCCAGTGGCACAGTGAGCAAGGGACCCACGTCTGGGCATACCCTCCCACTCAGGGCAACTTTAAAAACACAAAAGGATGATGGACGGAGTGCTGACAATGCAAACACTCACCCCAGTCACAGATCTGGGTTTAATCCATCGTTCTTTTGCTCACCATGCCATCCCAGTTTGGACCCAGCCATATGCAAATCAGTCTTGACCCTGTTCCTCATGGGAACAGTCCAGCCTGAACTGCAAGGCCAGGTCCTCCCTGGACCGGAAACAAGCATCCTGGGACCGGTTTCAGGGTATCACCCTTCTTCAGCCAGGCTAGCTTGATTCCAGTGGCACAGTGAGCAAGGGACCCAAGTCTGGGCATACCCTCCCACTTAGGGCAACTTTAACAACACAAAGGGATGATGGACGGAGTGCTGACAATGCAAACACTCACCCCCAATCACAGATCTGGGTTTAATCCATCGTTCTTTTGCTCACCATGCCACCCCAGTTTGGACCCAGCCATATGCAAATCAGTCTTGACCCTGTTCCTCATGGGAACAGTCCAGCCCGAACTGCAAGGCCAGGTCCTCCCTGGACCGGAAAAAAGCATCCTGGGACTGGTTTCAGGGTATCACCCTTCTTCAGCCAGGCTAGCTTGATTCCAGTGGCACAGTGAGCAAGGGACCCACGTCTGGGCATACCCTCCCACTTAGGGCAACTTTAACAACACAAAAGGATGATGGACGGAGTGCTGACAATGCAAACACTCACCCCAGTCACAGATCTGGGTTTAATCCATTGTTCTTTTGCTCACCATGCCACCCCAGTTTGGACCCAGCCATATGCAAATCAGTCTTGACCCTTTTCCTCATGGGAACAGTCCAGCCCGAACTGCAAGGCCAGGTCCTCCCTGGACCGCAAACAAGCATCCTGGGACTGGTTTCAGGGTATCACCCTTCTTCAGCCAGGCTAGCTTGATTCCAGTGGCACAGTGAGCAAGGGACCCACGTCTGGGCATACCCTCCCACTTAGGGCAACTTTAACAACACAAAGGGATGAATAAGTATCTCATGTGATGTCATGACTGTGACTGTACAGTGAAATGAAGTTGTGAGAATGTGTGAAGCTTCGTTTTTTGAAACAGCTAAGTAGCTGTTACTCTACAAAAATCAGCCAAAGGCTGTTTGATGAGATAGCTTTTGACACATCCCGACCTGGATGATATTGCTTTGTTTGTGTCAGGTTTCTTGCAATGTACTTTGTTTTCCAGATGCTTGTTATGTGACTTGTGTTATGTGTATGGTGTCAAGCCTATCCTCCTTGTGTTGTTCTTTGTACAGGTACCTTCACCAAGACATCTTCATGTGGGCATTTCAGAGCTGTGACATTTGCAGGTATGTGATGCTCTTCTGACGTACAAAGCGGACATGGATTGGTCCAGGCAATGTAGGTCACGTAAATCACAGAGTTTAGGTGTAGGAGACCTGTGCCAAGGCAGCCTGCACAGAGTTTGGATAGAAGTTCAGAAGTGAGGGGACTTGTTTTGTGTTCTGTGGTGGGTCTGATGCATCACATGTTTTGTCATATGGTAAGAAAATATGTAGTCCTAGACCACGACCAAGTCAGTTCCCCTTAATATTGGGTAAACACTTTATGTGGCTATAGATGTGTTTCATCATTATAGGCCATAGTGCCTGTGCAGAAACACTGACATATGTTTGTGTCATACCACCAGATGCATGAGCACTGGATTATAAAAACCCTGTGATCAGAAACTGTTGTACTGCCATATGTTTGAATCTTGAATTATATGATGTTGGATTACTTTGGTGGAGTATGTGATAAGGGTTGAGGTAGTGACATCAACTACTTCAGTGGTTTACTATTCTACAAGACAATGTCTGGCAAATCCCTTCCTTCTGTGGTATTGAGGTCTCTACCTTTACATATGTTCATTTACTCAGTATGAATCAATCATTTATGATTTCCAATAGGTCAGACATATTGACAGCCTATTTGCTAAACACTGTAATACAATTTTTGGTTTGACCAAACACTTGTACGTATGCGTTTGTGTGGGATGGTTGTAATTCTGAGCTGAACACTGTGTATATGCAACATATCCCATCTTGAACAAGTACCTTGGATCATCATCATAAGGTTCACATGGTCTGACATATCTACTTGGATGAATTTGAAATCAAAATCAGCAGACAATAAGTCAGTGATGGGTGATTCTATTGTGAATTTACGAGTAACAGAAAATATATGTGCTACATCTCAACAAAAAATGGACTGTATAGGGGTCAATCATGGTAAAAGAAATCATTGGAGTAGATGTCACACCATTGGAAGTCCCAGGTCCAGAGTACTCCTCCCAATGGAAATAGAAGGTAGTTCAGGAACAGTCCACAGAATGAATGTGTGATCCACAAAGGAGGAACTTAAGGAAGAGGATCATTACTGACAGCATCAACTGGATTCTTTCCTGGACGTCCCCACTTACGAGTGGGGGATCAGCTGCTACAGAGGCAGGGGGGCCTGCGGCTGGTTGTTCCTCTGGCAGGGCCTCCTTTCCTGTGGTAGGCGCCAATGTACATGAGCCTGGTGTTGATAAGCCAAAGGAAGGGGAAGATTGGTTTTGAAAAGCCCTGCTCAGGGTTGTGTGTATGTCCCTCAGCACCCCTTTTAGGTAGGTAATGTTGGAATTGTGGGCCTCCATTTGTTGATACATGTCCCTATGCATGTCTCTCTGTAGTTGCTTGATTTCCCTGGAGTTCGGCCAACACCTGACCCATCACGCCTTGGGACTCCTGATAGACCCCCAAGAAGTGGCTGATTGTGTCCTCAGTCTCCAGTGGTCTTACTCCGATGGCCCATAGCATCTCTCCTACTCACCCTACCCCCATAAGCCTGTGCCCTTGGCACATGGTGCCCTCTCCCACTGGTTCCTGGACCCTCAGTGTCTGAAGTGTTGAGTTGCACCTCAGGATCCAGGACTGGGGGGCACAAGATGATGGACACTGTGCTAGGTACAGAGGTCGTGGGTTGAATGGTTGCCTGTGATGCAGAAGCAAAAGTGCTGGGAGGTGACCTTGTAGGCACAGTGAGACTTACTGTAGCCATCTGACTAGGTTGCCAGATGTGCCAAGACCTTCCCCCAGGTCCACAAGTCCAGGGGGGAAAACGTACATTGTTACTGGTTGAATTGTGACATCTACCTTCAAAGGTTTTGTGTTATAGTAAGCAAAGACCTTGGACATAGTTAAGTTGTGGGTAATCCATTTGTGCCTAGAATCCAATGGTATTGGGTGATATGACATGACTTGTGAAGCATGCCAAAACTATTTGACTGAAGCAGCTGCTGAGATGTGCAGATCACTTGCAGTTGGTAAGATGACCTGGAAATTGTATTTTACCACCAGTGCAGCCAACACAACGGAGAGGCTACATAACACTTTGATCATTTGGAGGCCTAGATGAGTGGGATGCAGGCAAACCCAGGATTTTGTTGCATATGTGACAGGAGTCATCATGTGTGCAGTGCTATGTCAATGTGTATGCTACCAATACCATACTGGTGATGCAGCTTGTGGCCTTATAAATACTTGTTGTGCACACTGGGTAAGGTGTCATTCCCATCCTCAATGCTTTTTATCTTGGGTTAGCAGGTCAAGATGGAGCTAGGTAGACATACAAATCTTTGAGTTCAGCATGGCTTGTATCTCAGTCACTTCCAGGTGAGTAAACTTCAATTGAGAGTTATTATCAAAAAAGGGTATTTGGGCAAGTGTGCACTGTGCTGGTGGTTGGAATCACAGAAACAGTGCCTCCTGGGAGTTGCAGTCAGGTCACTCTCTCTACTACACACACTATACAAATGGTATCCTCTCAGGTGAGTACATTTCATGTGTTAGTTCACTAACAGATGGTTTGGGCCAAGTGACCACTGTGTTGGTGTTTGGAGTCAGAGGAACAGTGCCTCCTGGGAGTTGTAGTCAGGTAACTCTCTCTAATACACACACTATACATATGGTATGCTCCCAGGTGAGTATACTTCAATTGGGAGTGAAGACACAAGGGTAATTGGGCAAGTGACCACTGGGCTTGTGTTTGAAGAAAGAGGAACTGTGCCTCCTGGGAGATGCATGCAGGATGACCAAGACCTTCTCCTCCCAGGAAACGAGCCTTAATGGCACACTGGGAGGGCCACCTCCAGTCTTCTTGGCCTCCAGCTGCTGCCTGCAGACCAGGGAAGCGACCTTGCCCCTGAGGTCATTTCACCTCTTCCTAATGTCCTCCTTTGTGCCAAGGATGGTGCCTACAACATTCACTCTGTGGACTATTCTGTGTCACATATAAATTTTGGTCTGCATTTTTTTGCTTGGTGGGAGGCGACCCTGTCTGTTTGTATCGTAGTAAAGAGGTCTGGGGACCGCCGGTGCAGCCATCTTTTTAGGACTGCCAACATAGCAGTCTGGCGGTCCGACTGCCAAACTCGTAATCAGGCCCTAAGTGTTTTGCAAACTTCTGTCATTGGGTTATACTTGGGCTACATTTGGGTGACATTTGTGCTACATTTGGGCTCTTTTTTTCTCTGGTGGCCATTTTGGGAGATTTATTTGTTATGAAGCTCCCTAATTTCCTTATTTACTGCAATATCTTCATTAGAAAATGCTCTCAGTTTTTCACTTCGATTCCATCAAGATGCGTTCAGATGTTCCACACATTTGGCATCAATTGAGAATGTTAGCACTCTAGCTGCTCATTAGAACACTGAAGTAAAGCTGGTGATTACCAGGGAGTTAGCTGGCAGTTTGCTGCTGGTGTTGAAAGTGCATGCTTCAGTCTGCATGTCAGAATATTTTAACCCCTCCCATGCCCTGGGCGAGCTGGTCTTGACCAGGCACACGGTGCCGTGTGCCTGGGATGAGACCAGCTCTTCCTGTACCCGGCCCACACACCCCAGTCGGGGATGGAAGGGGAACTGCTTCCTTTTCCACCCCTGACTCCCCCCCTCCCCCCCACCCCCCCAGTGACGTCTGATGACGTCAGCACGCAAATCGCAAACTGACCTCATTAGAGGTCGCCTAGGATCGTGCAGCGCGATCCCGGAAGAGAAATACAAAAGCATTTCTCTTCCGACCGGGAGGTGGGGCAGGAGAGATATGAAAGCAAAGGAAAGACCTTTCTCTCAAAGATGTGATCGGGCAGCTGAAATGCCCACTAGACACTAGGGATTTTATTTTTAGGTATTTTCAATTAAGGGAGCGGCCCCTTGGGCAAGTGTCACTCCCTAGGGGGGCATATTATTTTTAGCCCATTTCTGCCCCCAGGGGGAGTGGAAAACCCCTAGATATCAGGGATACATTTTTTTGTTTATTTTTAATTTTTATGTGTGGGGAGCGACCCCTTAGGCAAGGGTCGCTCCCCAGGGGCCCAAATTATTTTTAGGCCATTTCTGCCACCCTGGAGGCAGATCGGCCTAATATAATTAGTCCGATCTTCCCCTAGGGGGGCAAATTATTTTTAGGCCATTTCTGCCCCCAGGGGGGCCAATACATTTTCTTTTGTTTATTTTTTTTTATATGTGGGGAGCTACCCCTTCGGCAAGGGTCACTTCCTGGGGGGGGAAATTATTTTTAGGCCATTTCTGCCCCTCAGGGGGGCAGAAACCACTAGACACCCTGGGGGGCCAAATTATTTTTAGGCCATTTTTGCCCGGGGGGGGAGGGGCAGAAAACCCCTAGACACCAGGGATAATTTCCTTTTTTTTTTATATGTGGGTAGCGACCCCTTAGGCAAGGGTCACTTCCTGGAGGGCCAAATTATTTTTAGGCCATTTCTGCCCCCAGGGGGGCCAATACATTTTCTTTTGTTTATTTTTTTTTATATGTGGGGAGCGACCCCTTCGGCAAGGGTCACTTCCTGGGAGGCCAAATTATTTTTAGGCCATGAACCACTAGACACCAGGGATTTTTTTTAATCATACTTACGCATACTGGGAGCGGTCCCTTGGGGAAGGGCCGCTCCCTGGGGAAGGGGCAAAATATTTTTAGGCCTTTTCTGCCCCCCCTGGAGGCAGATCGGCCTAATATAATTAGGCCAATCTGACCCCAGGGGGGGTAGAAACCTCTAGACACCAGGGATATATATATTTTTGTATTTTCCTTATGTTTTTATGTATGGGGTGTGACCCCTTAGGCAAGGGTCACTCCCATAGGGGGGAAAATTGTAGTTAGGTCATTTATGCCCCCCTTGGGGGCAGATCGGCCTATTTTTGTTAGGCCAATCTGCCCCCAAGGGGGGCAGAAACCACTAGACACCAAGGATTGGTGTGTGTGTAAGTGTGTGTTTTGTTTGGGAGGCAGCCCCTTGGGCAAGGGTCGTTCCCGATTGGGGCAGATTACTGTTGGCCATATCGGCCCCCCTTGGGGGCAGAAGGGCCTATTTCTGGAAGGCCTATCTGCCCCCAAGGGGGGCAGAAAGCCCACCAGAGACCAGGGAAGATGTTTTTTATAAAATAAGAGGGTGGGCGTATGGCCATACCTCCACCCCAAATAAATGGGACCAAAGTTGTTCTGCCCGCCAGTGAGCAGATTGGGCAATTACCCCTGATCCACACCCAGGGGGTTGGGGGGAAGAATGTCTACTAGATGCCAGGTAATTAAAATAAAACAAAATAGTGGGGTGGTGGCTACCAACCTGCATGGGCCTCGTTATGCCCCCACCCCAACTGAAGGGGGTAACAGACTTTCAGCTCTCCCCGCACACTAAAACATCTTATCCCACAGCAAGCAAGAGGACAGTTGATTATTTTGGGTTTTGGTTTTACATTTGGGCCATGAGAGCTTGGTAACTCTCAAATTCGCTCCACTTTGCATGGTGAGGGCTGCACTTTTTGGACTTTGGGACGCTGCCATGTAGAAAAATCCACGAGACCTAGACACATCTGAAAACTAAACATCTGTTTGATTCCAGGGTGGTGTGCTTCACATGCACCCCGCACCATTTTCTTACCCACAATGCCCTGCAAACCTCCAACTTTGCTGGAAATCACACATTTTTCCCACATTTTTGTGATGGAACCTTCCGGAATCTGCAGGAATCCACAAAATTCCTACCACTCAACATTGTCTCATCTATACTGATAAAAATTCTGCTGCACTTGTCAGCCTAAAAATGCTTTTTTTTAAACTGCCCTTTTGAACCCGCTTTGGTACCCCCTCAATTTCCACATGTTTTTGGCTCTTCCCTGTCACAGGCACTTCGCCCATCTACACAAGTGAGGTATTATTTTTACCGGGAGACCGAGGGGAACGTTGGGTGGGAGGAAATATGTCCTGGTGCTGTGATCACACACAGAAATGTGGAAAAATTCTGGGTAAGAAAACATTGGGGGATCCACTCAAGTCACACCTCCTTGGACTCCCTCAGGTGTCTAGTTTTCAGAAATGTCTGGTTTGGTAGGTTTCCCTAGATGGCTGCTGAGCCCAGGACTAAAAACGCAGGTGCCCTCTGCAAAAACAGGCAGCTATGTATTTGATCATTTTGATGTGTCCAGATAGTGTTTTGGGGCATTTCCTGTCGCGAGCACTAGGCCTATCCACACAAATGAGGTACCATTTTTATCTGGAGACTTGGGGGAATGCTGGGTGGAAGGAAATTTGTGTCTCCTCTCAGATTCCAGAACTTTCTGTCACCGAAATGTGAGGAAAAAGTGTTTTTTGGCCAAAGTTTGAGGTTTGCAAAGGATTCTGGGTAACAGAACCTGGTAGGAGCCCCACAAGTCACCCCATCTTGGATTCCGCTAGGTGTCTAGTTTTCAAAAATGCACAGGTTTGGTAGGTTTCCCGAGGTGCTGGCTGAGCTAGAGGCCAAAATCCACAGCTAGGCAATTTGCAAAAAACAGCTCTGTTTTCTTTGGGAAAATGTGATGTGTCCATGTAGTGTTTTGGGGGAATTTCCTGTCGTGAGCACTAGGCCTACCCACACAAGTGAGGTACCATTTTTATCAGGAGACTTGGGGGAATACTGGCTGGAAGGAAATTTGTGGCTCCTCTCAGATTCCAGAACTTTCTGTCACCGAAATGTGAGGAAAAAGTGTTTTTTTGGGGCACATTTTGAGGTTTGCAAAGGATTCTGCGTAACATAACCTGGTGAGAGCCCCACAAGTCACCCCATCTTGGATTCCCCTAGGTGTCTAGTTTTAAAAAATGCACAGGTTTGGTAGGTTTCCGTAGGAGCCGGCTGAGCTAGAGGCCAAAATCCACAGCTAGGCACTTTGCAAGAAACATCGCAATGTGATCGGGCAGCAGAAATGCCCACTAGACACCAGGGATTTTTTAAAAAAGTATTTTCAATTAAGGGAGCGGCGCCTTGAGCAAGGGTCACTCCTTAGCGGTCCATCTTATTTTTAGCCTTTTTCTGCCCCCCCGTTGGGCAGATCGGCCTAATATGATTAGGCCGATCTACCCCCAGGGGGAGCAGAAACCACTAGACACCAGGGAATTTTCTTTTTGATCATGCTGACACATAAGGGGATCGGCCCTTGGGCAACGGTCACTTCCTAGGAGCCCATTTATTTTTAGGCCATTTCTGCCGCCCGTGGGGGCAGATCAGCCTAATATAATTAGGCCGATCTGACCCGAGGGGGAGCAGAAAACCCATAGACACCAGGGATAATTTTTTTTTTTTTTTTATATGGGGGGAGCGACCCCTTAGTCAAGAGTCGTCCGTGGGGGGCCAAATTATTTTTAGGCCATTTCTGCCCCCCTGAGGCAGATCAGACTAATATAATTAGGCCGATCTGCCCCCAGTGGGGGCAGAAACCACTAGACACCAGGGAACTTTTATTGTTTTTATTCTTACGCATAAGGGGAGGGGCCCCTTGGGCAAGGGCCGCTCCTTAGGGGGACAAATTCTTTTTAGGCCATGTCTGTCCCCCCTAGGGGCAGATAGGCCTAATATAATTAGTCCCATCTGCCCCTAGAGGGGCAGCAAACCCCTAGACACCAGGGGTAATTTATTTTGTTTATTTATTTGTTTTATATGTGTGGAGCGACCCCTTAGGCAAGGGTCGCTCCCTGGGGGGCCAAAGTAGTTTTAGGCTATTTCTGCCCCCCGGGGGGGTGAGGGGGCAGAAAACCCCTAGACACCAGGGATAATTTCCTATTTTTTTATATGTGGGGAGAGACCCCTTAGGCAAGAGTCACTCCCTGGGGGGGCCAATACATTTTTATTTTTTTAATATGTGGGGAGCGACCCCTTAGGCAAGGGTCACTTCCTGGGGGCCAAATTATTTTTAGGCCATTTCTGCCCCCGGGGGGGGGGGCAGAAACCACTAGACACCATGGATTTTTTTTGATCATACTTACGCATATGGGGAGCGGCCCCTTGTGGAAGGGCCGCTCCCCAGGGGGGGCAACATATTTTTAGGGCTTCGCTGCACCCCCCAGAGGCAGATCGGCCTAATATAATTAGGCCGATCTGACGCCAGGGGGGGTAGAAACCTCTAGACACCAGGTTTATATATGTTTTTTTACTAATCTTATGTTTTTATGTATGGGGAGCGACCCCTTAGGCAAGGGTCACTCCCATGGAGGGAAAATTGTATTTAGGTCATTTCTGCCCCCCTTGGGGGCAGATCGGACTATTTTTGTTAGGCCAATCTGCCCCCAAGGGGGGGCAGAATCCACTAGACAGCAGGGATTGGTGTGTGTGTAAGTGTGTGTTTTGTTTGGGAGGGCAGCCCCTTGAGCAAGGGTCCCTCCCCATCGGAGCCCATTACTGTTGGCCATATCGGCCCCCTTGGGGGCCGATTGGCCTATTTTTGGAAGGCCCAGCTGCTCCCAAGGGGGGCAGAAAGCCCACCAGAGACCAGGGAAGATGTTTTTTACAAAATAAGAGGGTGGGGGTATGGCCATACCCCCACCCCAAATAAATGGGGCCAGAGTTGTTCTGCCCACCAGTGGGAAGATTGGGCAATTACCCCTGATCCACACCCAGAGGGGTGGGGGGGGCAGAAAGTCTACAAGATGCCAGGGAATTAAAAAACAAAATAGTGGGGTGGTGGCTACCAACCTGCATGGGCCTTGTTATGCCCCCAACCGAAGGAGGTAACAGACTTTCAGCTCTCCCCGCACACTAAAACATCTTATCCCACAGCAAACAAGAGGACATTTGATTATTTTGGGTTTTGGTTTTACATTTGGGCCATGAGAGCTTGGTAACTCTCAAATTCGTCCCACTTGGCATGATGAGGGCTGCACTTTTTGGACTTTGGGACGCTGCCATGTAGAAAAATCCAGGAGACCGAGACACATCTGAAAACTAAACATCTGTTTGATTCCAGGGTGGCGTGCTTCACATGCAGCCCGCACCATTTTCTTACCCACAATGCCCTGCAAACCTCCAACTTTGCTGGAAAACACACATTTTTCCCATATTTTTGTGACGGAACCTTCCGGAATCTGCAGGAATCCCCAAAATTCCTACCACCCAACATTGTCTCATCTATACCGACAAAAATTCTGCTGCACTTGTCACCCTCAAAATGCGTTTTTTCAAACTGCCCTTTTGAACCCGCTTTGGTTCCCCCTCAATTTCACCATGTTTTTGGCTCTTCCCTGTCACAGGCACTTCGCCCACCTACACAAGTGAGGTATTATTTTTACTGGGAGACTGAGGGGAACGTTGGGTGGTAGGAAATATGTCCTGGTGCTGTGATCCCACACAAAAATGTGGGAAAAATGTGATTTTCGTAGCTAAATTTGAGGTTTCCTGAGGATTCTGGGTAAGAAAACATTGGGGGATCCACTCAAGTCACACTTCCCTGGACTCCCTCAGGTGTCTAGTTTTCAGAAATGTCTGGTTTGGTAGGTTTCCCAAGATGGCTGCTGAGCCCCAGACCAAAAACGCAGGTGCCCCCCCAAAAACAGGCAGTTATGTACTTGATAATTTTGATGTGTTCAGATAGTGTTTTGGGGCATTTCCTGTCGCGAGCACTAGGCCTACCCACCCAAATGAGGTACAATTTTTATCGGGAGACTTGGGGAAACGCTGGGTGGAAGGAAATTTGTGGCTCCTCTCAGATTCCAAAACTTTCTGTCACCGAAATTTGAGGAAAAAGTGTTTTTTGGTCAAATTTTGAGGTCTGCAAAGGATTCCTGGTAACAGAACCTGGTGGGAGCCCCACAAGTCACCCCATTTTGAATTCCGCTAGGTAACTAGTTTTCAAAAATGCACAGGTTTGGTAGGTTTCCCTAGGTGCTGGCTGAGCTAGAGGCCAAAATCCACAGCTAGGCACTTTGCAAAAAACAACTCTGTTTTCTTTGGGAAAATGTGATGTGTCCATGTAGTGTTTTGGGGCATTTCCTGTCGTGAGCACTAGGCCTACCCACACAAGTGAGGTACCATTTTTATCGGGAGACTTGGGGGAACACTGGGTGGAAGGAAATTTGTGGCTCCTCTCAGATTCCAGAACTTTCTGTCACCAAAATAAGAGGAAAAAGTGTTTTTGTGGCAAAATGTAGAGGTTTGCAAAGGATTCTGGGTAACAGAACCTGGTGAGAGCCCCACAAGTCACCCCATCTTGGATTCCCCTAGGTGTCTAGTTTTCAGAAAAGCACAGGTTTGGTAGGTTTCCCTAGGTACCGGCTGAGCTAGAGGCCAAAATCCACAGCTAGGCACTTTGCAAAAAACAGCACTGTTTTCTTTGGGAAAATGTGATGTGTCTACGTTGTGTTTTAGGGCATTTCCTGTCACGGGTGATAGGCCTACCCACACAAGTGATGTACCATTTTTATCGGGAGTCTAGGGGGAACGCTGGGTAGAAGGAAATTTGTGTCTCCTCTCAGATTTCAGAACTTTCTCTCACCGAAATGAGAGGAAAAAGTGTTTCTTTGGCCAAATTTTGAGGTTTGCAAAGGATTCCGGGTAACAGAACCTGGTGAGAGCCCCACACGTCACCCCATCTTGGATTCCCCTAGGTGTCTAGTTTTAAAAAATGCGCAGGTTTGGTAGGTTTCCCTAGGGGTCGACTGAGCTAGAGGCCAAAATCCACAGCTAGGCACTTTGCAAAAAGCAGCTCTGTTTTCTTTGGGAAAATGTGATGTTTCCACGTTGTGTTTTGGGGCATTTCCTGTTGCGGGCGCTAGGCCTACCCACACAAGTGAGGTCCCATTTTTCTTGGGAGACTTGGGGGATCGCTGGGTGGAAGGGAATTTGTGGCTCTTCTCAGATTCCAGAACTTTCTGTCACTGAAATGAGAGGAAAAAGTATTTTTTTGGCCAAACTTTGAGGTTTGCAAAGGAGTCTGGTTAACAGAACCTGGTGAGAGCCCCACAAGTCACCCCATCTTGGATTCCTCTAGGTGTCTAGTTTTCAAATTTGCAGGTTTGGTAGGTTTCCCTAGGTGCCAGCTAAACTGGAGGCCAAAATCCACAGCTGGGCACTTTGCAAAAAACAGCTCTGTTTTCTTTGGGAAAATGTGATGTTTCCACGTTGTGTTAAGGGCAATTTCCTGTCGCGGGCGCTAGGCCTACCCACACAAGTGAGGTACCATTTTTCTCGGGAGATTTGGGGGATCGCTTGGTGGAAGGAAATTTGTGGCTTCTCTCAGATTCCAGAACTTTCAGTCACCGAAATGTGAGGAAAAAGTATTTTTTTGGGGCACATTTTGAAGTTTGCAAAGGATTCTGGGTAACATAACCTGATGAGAGACCCAAAAGTCACCCATCTTGGATTCCCCTAGGTGTCTAGTTTTAACAAATACACAGGTTTGATAGGTTTCCCTAGGTGCCCGCTGAGCTAGAGGCCAAAATCCACAGCTAGGCACTTTGCAAAAAACAGCTCTGTTTTCTTTGGGAAAATGTGATGTGTCCATGTAGTGTTTTGGGGCATTTCCTGTCGTGAGCACTAGGCCTACCCACACAAGTGATGTACCATTTTTATCGGGAGACTAGGGGGAACGCTGGGTGGAAGGAAATTTGTGGCTCCTCTCAGATTTCAGAACTTTCTGTCACCGAAATGAGAGGAAAAAGTGTTTTTTTGGCCAAATTTTGAGGTTTGCAAAGGATTCTGGGTAACAGAACCTGGTGAGAGCCCCACAAGTCACCCCATCTTGGATTCCCCTAGGTGTCTGTTTTTCAGAAATGCGCAGGTTTGGTAGGTTTCCCTAGGTGTCGACTGAGCTAGAGGCCAAAATCCACAGCTAGGCACTTTGCAAAAAGCAGCTCTGTTTTCTTTGGGAAAATGTGATGTTTCCACGTTGTGTTTTGGGGCATTTCCTGTCGCGGGCGCTAGGCCTACCCACACAAGTGAAGTCCCATTTTTCTTGGGAGACTTGGGGGATCGCTGGGTGGAAGGGAATTTGTGGCTCTTCTCAGATTCCAGAACTTTCTGTCACTGAAATGAGAGGAAAAAGTGTTTTTTTGGCCAAACTTTGAGGTTTGCAAAGGAGTCTGGGTAACAGAACCTGGTGAGAGCCCCACAAGTCACCTCATCTTGGATTCCTCTAGGTGTCTAGTTTTCAAATTTGCAGGTTTGCTAGATTTCCCTAGGTGCCAGCTAAGCTGGAGGCCAAAATCCACAGCTGGGCTCTTAGCAAAAAACAGCTCTGTTTTCTTTGGGAAAATATGATGTTTCCATGTTGTGATTTGGGGCATTTCCTGTCACGGATCCTAGGCCTACCCACACAAGTGATGTACCATTTTTATCGGGAGACTTGGGGGAACGCAAGGTAGAAGGAAATTTGTGGCTCCTCTCAGATTCCAGAACTTTCTGTCACCGAAATGTGAGGAAAAAGTGTTTTTTTGGGGCAAATTGTGAGGTTTGCAAGGGATTCGGCGTAACAGAACCTGGTGAGAGCCCCACAAATCACCCCATCATGGATTCCCCTAGGTGTCTAGTTTTAAAAAATGCACAGGTTTGGTAGGTTTCCCTAGGTGCCGGCTGAGCTAGAGGCCAAAATCCACAGCTAGGCACTTTGCAAAAAACAGCTCTGTTTTCTTTGGGAAAATGTGATGTGTCCACGTTGTGTTTTGGGGCATTTCCTATCGCGGATGCCAGGCCTACCCACACAAGTGAGGTACTATTTTTATCGGGAGACTAGGGGGAACGCTGGGTGGAAGGAAATTTGTGGCTCTTCTCAGATTCCAAAACTTTCTGTCACTGAAATGAGAGGAAAAAGTGTTTTTTTGGCCAAACTTTGAGGTTTGCAAAGGAGTCTGGGTAACAGAACCTGGTGAGAGCCCCACAAGTCACCCCATTTTGGATTCCTCTAGGTGTCTAGTTTTCAAATTTGCAGGTTTGCTAGGATTCCTTAGGTGCCAGCTAAGCTGGAGGCCAAAATCCACAGCTGGGCACTTTGCAAAAAACAGCTCTGTTTTCTTTGGGAAAATGTGATGTTTCCACGTTGTGTTTTGGGGCATTTCCTGTCGCGGGCGCTAGGCCTACCCACACAAGTGAGGTACCATTTTTCTCTGGAGATTTGGGGGATCGCTTGGTGGAAGGAAATTTGTGGCTTCTCTCAGATTCCAGAACTTTCAGTCACCGAAATGTGAGGAAAAAGTGTTTTTTTGGGGCACATTTTGAAGTTTGCAAAGGATTCTGGGTCACATAACCAGATGAGAGCCCCACAAGTCATCCCATCTTGGATTCCGCTAGGTGTCTAGTTTTCAAAAATACATAGGTTTGATAGGTTTCCCTAGGTGCCGGCTGAGCTAGAGGCCAAAATCCACAGCTAGGCACTTTGCAAAAAACAGCTCTGTTTTCTTTGGGAAAATGTGATGTGTCCATGTAGTGTTTTGGGGCATTTCCTGTCGTGAGCACTAGGCCTACCCACACAAGTGAGGTACCATTTTTATCGGGAGACTTGGGGAAACACTGGGTGGAAGGAAATTTGTGGCTCCTCTCAGATTTCAGAACTTTCTGTCACCAAAATGAGAGGAAAAAGTGTTTTTTTGTCAAAATGTTGAGGTTTGCAAAGGATTCTGGGTAACAGAACCTGGTGAGAGTCCCACAAGTGACCCCATCTAAGATTACCCTAGGTGTCTAGTTTTAAAAAATCCACAGGTTTGGTAGGTTTCCCTAGGTGCCGGCTGAGCTAGAGGCCAAAATCCACAGCTAGGCACTTTGCAAAAAACAGCTCTGTTTTCTTTGGGAAAATTTGATGTGTCCACGTTGTGTTTTGGGGCATTTCCTGTCACAGACGCTTGGCCTACGCACACAAGTAACGTTTAATTTTCATCCGGAGACTGGGGGGAACGCTGGGTGGAAGGAAATTTGTGGCTCCTCTCAGATTCCAGAACTTTCTGTCACTGAAATGAGAGGAAAAAGTGTATTTTTGCCCACATTCTGAGGTTTCAAAAGGATTCTGGGTAACAGAACCTGGTGAGAGCCCCACAAGTCCCCCCATCTTGGATTCCCCTACGTGTCTAGTTTTCAGAAATGCACAGGTTTGGTAGGTTTCCCTAGATGCCGGCTGAGCTAGAGGCCAAAATCCACTGCTAGGCACTTTGCAAAAAACAGCTCTGTTTTCTTTGGGAAAATGTGATGTTTCCACGTTGTGTTTTGGGGCATTTCCTGTTGCGGGCGCTAGGCCTACCCACACAAGTGAGGTCCCATTTTTCTTGGGAGACTTAGGGGATCGCTGGGTGGAAGGGAATTTGTGGCTCTTCTCAGATTCCAGAACTTTCTGTCACTGAAATGAGAGGAAAAAGTGTTTTTTTGGCCAAACTTTGAGGTCTGCAAACTAGTCTGGGTAACAGAACCTGGTGAGAGCCCCACAAGTCACCCCATCTTGCATTTCCTCTAGGTGTCTAGTTTTCAAATTCGCAGGTTTGTAGGTTTCCCTAGGTGCCAGCTAAGCTGGAGGCCAAAATCCACAGCTGGGCACTTTGCAAAAAACAGCTCTGTTTTCTTTGGAAAATGTGATGTTTCCACGTTGTGTTTTGGGGCATTTCCTGTTGCAGGCGCTAGGCCTACCCACACAAGTGAGGTCCCATTTTTCTTGGGAGACTTGGGGGATCGCTGGGTGGAAGGGAATTTGTGGCTCTTCTCAGATTCCAGAACTTTCTGTCACTGAAATGAGAGGAAAAAGTTTTTTTTTGGCCAAACTTTGAGGTTTGCAAAGGAGTCTGGGTAACAGAACCTGGTGAGAGCCCCACAAGTCACCCCATCTTGGATTCCTCTAGGTGTCTAGTTTTCAAATTTGCAGGTTTGCTAGGTTTCCCTGGGTGCCAGCTAAACTGGAGGCCAAAATCCACAGCTGGGCACTTTGCAAAAAACAGCTCTGTTTTCTTTGGGAAAATGTGATGTTTCCACGTTGTGTTTTGGGGCATTTCCTGTCGCTGGCGCTAGGCCTACCCACACAAGTGAGGTACCATTTTTCTCGGGAGACTTGGGGGATCGCTGGGTGGAAGGGAATTTGTGGCTCCTCTCAGATTCCAGAACTTTCTGTCACCAAAATGAGAGGAAAAAGTGTTTTTTTGGCAAAATGTTGAGGTTTGCAAAGGATTCTGGGTAACAGATCCTGGTGAGAGCCCCACAACTCACCCCATCTTGGATTCCCATAGGTGTCTAGTTTTCAGAAATGCACAGGTTTGGTAGGTTTCCCTAGGTGCCGGCTGAGCTAGAGGCCAAAATTCACTGCTAAGCACTCTGCAAAAAACAGCTCTGTTTTCTTTGAGAAAATGTGATGTGTCTACGTTGTTTTTTAAGGGCATTTCCTGTCACGGGTGCTAGGCCTACCCACACAAGTGATGTACCATTTTTATCGGGAGACTAGGGGGAACGCTGCGTGGAAGGAAATTTGTGGCTCCTCTCAGATTTCAGAACTTTCTGTCACCGAAATGAGAGGAAAAAGTGTTTTTTAGCCAAATTTTTAGGTTTGCAAAGGATTCTGGGTAACAGAACCTGGTGAGAGCCCCACAAGTCACCCCATCTTGGATTCCCCTAGGTGTCTGGTTTTCAGAAATGCGCAGGTTTGGTAGGTTTCCCTAGGTGTCGACTGAGCTAGAGGCCAAAATCCACAGCTAGGCACTTTGCAAAAAGCAGCTCTGTTTTCTTTGGGAAAATGTGATGTTTCCACGTTGTGTTTTGGGGCATTTCCTGTCGCAGGCGCTAGGCCTACCCACACAAGTGAGGTCCCATTTTTCTTGGGAGACTTGGGGGATCGCTGGGTGGAAGGGAATTTGTGGCTCTTCTCAGATTCCAGAACTTTCTGTCACTGAAATGAGAGGAAAAAGTGTTTTTTTTTGCCAAACTTTGAGGTTTGCAAAGGAGTCTGGGTAACAGAACCTGGTGAGAGCCCCACAAGCCACCCCATCTTGGATTCCTCTAGGTGTCTAGTTTTCAAATTCGCAGGTTTGCTAGATTTCCCTAGGTGCCAGCTAAGCTGGAGGCCAAAATCCACAGCTGGGCACTTTGCAAAAAACAGTTCTGTTTTCTTTGGGAAAATGTGATGTTTCCACGTTGTGTTTTGGGGCATTTCCTGTCGCGGGCGCTACGCCTACCCACACAAGTGAGGTACCATTTTTCTTGGGAGATTTGGGGGATCGCTTGGTGGAAGGAAATTTGTGGCTTCTCTCAGATTCCAGAACTTTCAGTCACCGAAATGTGAGGAAAAAGTGTTTTGTTGGGCAAATTTTGAAGTTTGCAAAGGATTCTAGGTAACATAATCTGATGAGAGCCCCACAAGCGACCCCATCTTGGATTCCGCTAGGTGTTTAGTTTTCAAAAATGCACAGGTTTGGTAGGTTTCCCTAGGTGCCAGCTAAACTGGAGGCCAAAATCCACAGCTGGGCACTTTGCAAAAAACAGCTCTGTTTTCTTTGGGAAAATGTGATGTTTCCACGTTGTGTTTTGGGGCATTTCCTGTCGCGGGCGCTAGGCCTACCCACACAAGTGAGGTACCATTTTTCTCTGGAGACTTGGGGGATCGCTGGGTGGAAGGGAATTTGTGGCTCCTCTCAGATTCCAGAACTTTCTGTCACCAAAATGAGAGGAAAAAGTGTATTTTTGCCCACATTCTGAGGTTTGAAAAGGATTCTGGGTAACAGAACCTGGTGAGAGCCCCACAAGTCCCCTCATCTTGGATTCCCCTAGGTGTCTAGTTTTCAGAAATGCACAGGTTTGGTAGGTTTCCCTAGATGCCGGCTGAGCTAGAGGCCAAAATCCACTGCTAGGCACTTTGCAAAAAACAGCTCTGTTTTCTTTGGGAAAATGAGATGTTTCCACGTTGTGTTTTGGGGCATTTCCTGTCGCGGGCGCTAGGCCTACTCACACAAGTGAGGTCCCATTTTTCTTGGGAGACTTAGGGGATCGCTGGGTGGAAGGGAATTTGTGGCTCTTCTCAGATTCCAGAACTTTCTGTCACTGAAATGAGAGGAAAAAGTGTTTTTTTGGCCAAACTTTGAGGTCTGCAAAGGAGTCTGGGTAACAGAACCTGGTGAGAGCTCCACAAGTCACCCCATCTTGGATTCCTCTAGGTGTCTAGTTTTCAAATTCGCAGGTTTGCTAGGTTTCCCTAGGTGCCAGCTAAGCTGGAGGCCAAAATCCACAGCTGGGCACTTTGCAAAAAACAGCTCTGTTTTCTTTGGGAAAATGTGATGTTTCCACGTTGTGTTTTGGGGCATTTCCTGTCGCGGGCGCTAGGCCTACCCACACAAGTGAGGTACCATTTTTCTCTGGAGATTTGGGGGATCGCTTGGTGGAAGGAAATTTGTGGCTTCTCTCAGATTCCTGAACTTTCAGTCACCGCAAAGTGAGTAAAAAGTGTTTTTTTTTGGGGCAAATTTTGAAGTTTGCAAAGGATTCTGGGTAACATAACCTGATGAGAGCCCCACAAGTCACCCCATCTTGGATTCCGCTAGGTGTCTAGTTTTAAAAAATGCACAGGTTTGATAGGTTTCCCTAGGTGCCGGCTGAGCTAGAGGCCAAAATCCACAGCTAGGCACTTTGTAAAAAACAGCTCTGTTTTCTTTGGGAAAATGTGATGTGTCCATGTAGTGTTTTTGGGCATTTCCTGTCGTGAGCACTAGGCCTACCCACACAAGTGAGGTACCATTTTTATCGGGAGACTTGGGGAAACACTGGGTGGAAGGAAATTTGTGGCTCCTCTCAGATTCCAGAACTTTCTGTCACCAAAATGAGAGGAAAAAGTGTTTTTTTGGCAAAATGTTGAGGTTTGCAAAGGATTCTGGGTAACAGAACCTGGTGAGAGCCCCACAAGTCACCCCATCTTGGATTCCCCTAGGTGTCTAGTTTTCAGAAATGCACAGGTTTGGTAGGTTTCCGTAGATGCCGGCTGAGCTAGAGGCCAAAATCCACTGCTAGGCACTTTGCAAAAAACAGCTCTGTTTTCTTTGGGAAAATGTGATGTTTCCACGTTGTGTTTTGGGGCATTTCCTGTTGTGGGCGCTAGGCCTACCCACACAAGTGAGGTCCCATTTTTCTTGGGAGACTTGGGGGATCGCTGGGTGGAAGGGAATTTGTGGCTCTTCTCAGATTCCAGAACTTTCTGTCACTGAAATGAGAGGAAAAAGTGTTTTTTTGGCCAAACTTTGAGGTTTGCAAAGGAGTCTGGGTAACAGAACCTGGTGAGAGCCCCACAAGTCACCCCATCTTGGATTCCTCTAGGTGTCTAGTTTTCAAATTCGCAGGTTTGCTAGGTTTCCCTAGGTGCCAGCTAAGCTGGAGGCCAAAATCCACAGCTGGGCACTTTGCAAAAAACAGCTCTGTTTTCTTTGGGAAAATGTGATGTTTCCACGTTGTGTTTTGGGGCATTTCCTGTCGTGGGCGCTAGGCCTACCCACACAAGTGAGGTACCATTTTTCTTGGGAGATTTGGGGGATCGCTTGGTGGAAGGAAATTTGTGGCTTCTCTCAGATTCCAGAACTTTCAGTCACCGAAATGTGAGGAAAAAGTGTTTTTTGGGGGCTAATTTTGAAGTTTGCAAAGGATTCTGGGTAACATAACCTGATGAGAGCCCACAAGTCACCCCATCTTGGATTCTGCTAGGTGTCTAGTTTTCAAAAATGCACAGGTTTGGTAGGTTTCCCTAGGTGCCGACTGAGCTAGAGGCCAAAATCCACAACTAGGCACTTTGCAAAAAACAGCTCTGTTTTCTTTGGGAAAATGTGATGTGTCCACGTTGTGTTTTGGGGCATTTCCTGTCACGGATCCTAGGCCTACCCACACAAGTGAGGTACAATTTTTATCGGAAGACTGGGGGGAACGCTGAGTGGATGGAAATTTGTGGCTCCTCTCAGATTCCAGAACTTTCTGTAACCAAAATGAGAGGAAAAAGTGTTTTTTTGGCAAAATGTTGAGGTTTGCAAAGGATTCTGGGTAACAGAACCTGGTGAGAGCCCCACAAGTCACCCCATCTTGGATTCCCCTAGGTGTCTAGTTTTCAGAAATGCACAGGTTTGGTAGGTTTCCGTAGATGCCGGCTGAGCTAGAGGCCAAAATCCACTGCTAGGCACTTTGCAAAAAACAGCTCTGTTTTCTTTGGGAAAATGTGATGTTTCCACGTTGTGTTTTGGGGCATTTCCTGTCGTGGGCGCTAGGCCTACCCACACAAGTGAGGTCCCATTTTTCTTGGGAGACTTGGGGGATCGCTGGTTGGAAGGGAATTTGTGGCTCTTCTCAGATTCCAGAACTTTCTGTCACTGAAATGAGAGGAAAAAGTGTTTTTTTGGCCAAACTTTGAGGTTTGCAAAGGAGTCTGGGTAACAGAACCTGGTGAGAGCCCCACAAGTCACCCCATCTTGGATTCCTCTAGGTGTCTAGTTTTCAAATTCGCAGGTTTGCTAGGTTTCCCTAGGTGCCAGCTAAGCAGGAGGCCAAAATCCACAGCTGGGCACTTTGCAAAAAAAAGCTCTGTTTTCTTTGGGAAAATGTGATGTGTCCACGTTGTGTTTTGGGGCATTTCCTGTCGCGGATGCCAGGCCTACCCACACAAGTGAGGTACAATTTTTATCGAGAGACTTGGGGGAACGCTGGGTGGAAGGAAATTTGTGGCTCCTCTGAGAATCCAGAACTTTCTGCCACCAAAATGAGAGGAAAACGTGTTTTTTTGGCCACATTTTGAGGTTTGCAAAGGATTCTGGGTAACAGAACCTGGTGAGAGCCCCACAAGTCACCCCATCTTGGGTTCCCCTATGCTTCTAATTTTCAGAAATGCACAGGTTTGGTAGGTTTCCCTAGGTGTCGGCTGAGCTAGACGCCAAAATCCACAACTAGGCATTTTGCAAAAAACAGCTCTGTTTTCTTTGGGAAAATGTGATGTGTCTACGTTGTGTTTTGGGGCATTACCTGTCGCGGGCGTTTGGCCTACGCACACAAGTGAGGTACAGTTTTTATCTGGAGACTGGGGGGAATGCTGGGTGGAAGGAAATTTGTGGCTCCTTTCAGAGTCCAGAACTTTCAGTCACCGAAATGAGAGGAAAAAGTGTTTTTTGGGGGCTAATTTTGAAGTTTGCAAAGGATTCTGGGTAACATAACCTGATGAGAGCCCCACAAGTCACCCCATCTTGGATTCTGCTAGGTGTCTAGTTTTCAAAAATGCACAGGTTTGGTAGGTTTCCCTAGGTGCCGACTGAGCTAGAGGCCAAAATCCACAACTAGGCACTTTGCAAAAAACAGCTCTGTTTTCTTTGGGAAAAAGTGATGTGTCCACGTTGTGTTTTGGGGCATTTCCTGTCACGGATCCTAGGCCTACCCACACAAGTGAGGTACAATTTTTATCGGAAGACTGGGGGGAACGCTGAGTGGATGGAAATTTGTGGCTCCTCTCAGATTCCAGAACTTTCTGTAACCAAAATGAGAGGAAAAAGTGTTTTTTTGGCAAAATGTTGAGGTTTGCAAAGGATTCTGGGTAACAGAACCTGGTGAGAGCCCCACAAGTCACCCCATCTTGGATTCCCCTAGGTGTCTAGTTTTCAGAAATGCACAGGTTTGGTAGGTTTCCGTAGATGCCGGCTGAGCTAGAGGCCAAAATCCACTGCTAGGCACTTTGCAAAAAACAGCTCTGTTTTCTTTGGGAAAATGTGATGTTTCCACGTTGTGTTTTGGGGCATTTCCTGTCGTGGGCGCTAGGCCTACCCACACAAGTGAGGTCCCATTTTTCTTGGGAGACTTGGGGGATCGCTGGTTGGAAGGGAATTTGTGGCTCTTCTCAGATTCCAGAACTTTCTGTCACTGAAATGAGAGGAAAAAGTGTTTTTTTGGCCAAACTTTGAGGTTTGCAAAGGAGTCTGGGTAACAGAACCTGGTGAGAGCCCCACAAGTCACCCCATCTTGGATTCCTCTAGGTGTCTAGTTTTCAAATTCGCAGGTTTGCTAGGTTTCCCTAGGTGCCAGCTAAGCAGGAGGCCAAAATCCACAGCTGGGCACTTTGCAAAAAACAGCTCTGTTTTCTTTGGGAAAATGTGATGTGTCCACGTTGTGTTTTGGGGCATTTCCTGTCGCGGATGCCAGGCCTACCCACACAAGTGAGGTACAATTTTTATCGAGAGACTTGGGGGAACGCTGGGTGGAAGGAAATTTGTGGCTCCTCTGAGAATCCAGAACTTTCTGCCACCAAAATGAGAGGAAAACGTGTTTTTTTGGCCACATTTTGAGGTTTGCAAAGGATTCTGGGTAACAGAACCTGGTGAGAGCCCCACAAGTCACCCCATCTTGGGTTCCCCTATGTTTCTAATTTTCAGAAATGCACAGGTTTGGTAGGTTTCCCTAGGTGTCGGCTGAGCTAGACGCCAAAATCCACAACTAGGCATTTTGCAAAAAACAGCTCTGTTTTCTTTGGGAAAATGTGATGTGTCTACGTTGTGTTTTGGGGCATTACCTGTCGCGGGCGTTTGGCCTACGCACACAAGTGAGGTACAGTTTTTATCTGGAGACTGGGGGGAATGCTGGGTGGAAGGAAATTTGTGGCTCCTTTCAGAGTCCAGAACTTTCTGTCACCAAAATGAGAGGAAAAAGTGTTTTTATAACAAATTTTGAGGTTTGCAAGGGATTCTAGGTAACAGAACCTGGTGAGAGCCCCACAAGTGACCCCATCTAGGAGTCCCCTAGGTGTCTAGTTTTAAAAAATCCACAGGTTTGGTAGGTTTCCCTAGGTGCCGGCTGAGCTAGAGGCCAAAATCCACAGCTAGGCACTTTGCAAAAAACAGCTCTGTTTTACTTGGGAAAATGTGATGTGTCCACGTTGTGTTTTGGGGCATTTCCTGTCACAGGCGCTTGGCCTACGCACACAAGTGACGTTTAATTTTCATCCAGAGACTGGGGGGAACGCTGGGTGGAAGGACATTTGTGGCTCCTCTCAGATTCCAGAACTTTCTGTCACTGAAATGAGAGGAAAAGGTGTATTTTTGCCCACATTCTGAGGTTTGAAAAGGATTCTGGGTAACAGAACCTGGTGAGAGCCCCGCAAGTCACCCCATATTGGATTCCCCTAGGTGTCTAGTTTTAAAAAATGCACAGATTTGGTAGGTTTCCCTAGGTGCCGGCTGAGCTAGATGCCAAAATCTACAGCTAGGCACTTTGCAAAAAACACGGCAGATTTCAATGTAAAAATGTGATGTGCCCATGTTGCGTTTCCTGTCGCAAGCATTAGGCCTACCCACGCAAGTGAGGTACCATTTTTATCGGGAGATTTGGGGGAACACAGAATAGCAAAACAACGGTTATTGCCCCTTGTCTTTCTTGACATTTTTTCCTTCCAAATGTAAGGCAGTGTGTAAAAAGATGTCTATTTGAGAAATGCCCTGTAATTCACATGCTAGTATGGCACCCCGGAATTCAGAGATGTGCAAATAACTACTACTTCTGAACACCTTATCTTGTGCTCATTTTGGAAATACAAAGGTTTTCTTGATACCTATTTTTCACTCTTTATATTCCAGCAAATTAATTGCTGAATACCCGGTATAGAATGAAAACCAATTGCAAAGTGGAGCTCATTTATTGGCTCTGGGTACCTAGGGTTTTTGATGAACCTACAAGCCCTATATATCCCCGCAACCAGAAGAGTCCAGCAGACGTAACAGTATATTGCTTCTGACATTGCAGGAAAAAGTTACTGAGTAAAACGTGGAGAAAAATGCCTGTTTTTTTACCTCAATTTCAATATTTTTTCATTTTAGCTGTTATTTTCTGTAGGAAACCCTTGTAGGATCTACACAAATTACCCCTTTCTGAATTCAGAAGTTTGTCTAATGTTCAGAAATGTTTAGCTTTCAGGGATCCAGCATTGGTTTCATACCCATTTCTGTCACTAACTGGAAGGAGGCTGAAAGCACAACAAATGTACAAATGGGGTATGTCCCAGTAAAATGCCAAAATTGTGTTGAAAAATTGGGTTTTCTGATTCAAGTCTGCCTGTTCCTGAAAGCTGGTAAAATAGTGATTTTAGCACAGCAAACCCTTTGTTGATGCAATTTTCAGGGGAAAAAACACAAGCCTTCTTCTGCAGCCCTTTTTTCCCTTTAAAAAAAAAAAAAATGAAATTTTCGCTGTATTTTGGCTAATTTCTCGGTGTCCTTCAGGGGAACCCACAAACTCTGAGTACCGCTAGGATCCCTAAGATGTTGAAAAAAAGGACGCAAATTTGGCATGGGTAGCTTATGTGGACAAAAAGTTATGAGCGCCTAAGCGCCAACTGCCCCAAATAGGCAAAAAAAGGCCTGGCACCTGAGGTGGAAAAGGCCTGACAGGAAGGGGCTAATGAAATAAAAGAGGAACATGTTTGAGAACTCACTTAAAACATGTTCCAATTTCTCTTTCTACAGCATTAACCATAATGTCTATGACAAAATTAATCCCCTCATGTTGTTCCTTTCTAAATTACATGTTTTAAGTTTTACCAGTTTGATTCAATCAAGATGGCTTCAGGTTTGCCACAATTGTGTCATAAGTAAGACTGTTAGCGCTCTAGTTGTTCTTTAGAACACTCTGGAAGGCTGCAGTAGAAGACAAGGGAAACAACTGACATGCTGCTCCTGTTGGAAGTACGTTTTACTGAGAATTTCTGATTTTGTTCTAATATGCCTGAGAATGATGATGTGAATTTACAGAAAACATGCTCTCATTTTAGCTTCTGGAGCACCTTCCATTAATTCTATGGTAAAATCATGAGAAAAAAGTTTTCTCTCAAACATCATTCATTAAATCCCAGCAGAAGGCCTTTCACGGGGTAAAAATCACTTTATAACACACCACAATTCCTAAAATTAGTTTGGTACCCTCAGCAAATGATTTATATTGTAACTCAAACCTGATATCACCCTTTAAACGTTCTCCTTTTTGTTACCCTCAAAACCTGCCATTTACTACAATGCATTTCAATGAGACCTCTGTGGCAACCAGTGAAAGGGAGACCACGCCAGGGGAAGGACCTTCCTCAGACACCCCTGCCTCTGTAGCTAAAGAACCCCCCGCAAGCGGGGACGTCCACCCAGACATCCAGGAGCTGCAGATGCCTAAACCTCAACCTCTCCCAGGAAGTGACCTCTTCCTGATGAAGCCCTTTTGTCTTTGACTGTTCTTCAAACACTAACCATTTTCCAGGATAGTATGACACTGGACTTTGGACTTCAAATATTGTGGCAGCTACTCCATTGATTACATCCACCATGACTAATCCCTTCACTATTTGACTTTTTAAAAACTAATTTCCACCTTTACGTTCCGAGCATATGTGAATAAACACAACTAGCACATAATCAATGCGTAATAGTGTTTTTTCATTATTGTGGGATATACAATGTTAAAATCATGTGATGAAAATGAGGTACTCTCAAGATGGTAATATAAGGAGGTATATGTCACAGGCAGTGTCACGCTGAGGATTACTGGCAATACAATAGAAGTGGTCACTTTCAACAAATTTTATATTTACACTGTACAGCCCGTAGGCTGCAAAAATGTCTGAGCTGTCATTGCCAAGATTGAGTAAACATTGTTGCTTCTGGCTAGACATCTCAACGTATCATCCCCCTGGCCACTGAAGAAAGTGCTATGTTAGACCCTGTCCCAGAGTATAGGCAAATAGATTGGTGGATGTTGTCACCAGCATGACCCTTATCACATACCAAACCCAGGTCTATCCAACTTAACATACCCCATGACACAGACAGAGGACAGTTCAACAGTCCCTAGTCAGAGGCCCATCCTATTACAATGGGTAGGCATCTAGCAGCATATTACACACCTATGTCAGTGTTGTTGCACAGGCACTATGGCCTGCAAAGAGGGAACACATCAACATCTACATACAGGGCCTACAGGATCATTGTCAACACAATGTGAAGAGAGAATGGATGGATTGCACATGAAGACATGTTACAAGGCCACATGATCACACACACATGAAACCATTGGATCATCATACCAGGGAAAACAGGTCTATTCTGCAGCTCAGATAACTGCCCTCCCACTGTCCAGGCAGGCTGGGCATGGAACTCACACCATCCAAATTTGTGACAAACAGTACCTGGGTCAATTCCATGTACCTTTCACATGCCAGACCAGAGCGACCAACTGCCAATGACACAACTCTGAAATGCCCACATGAGGATGGCATGGGGAAGAGACCTGGAAGAAAAAAGTGACATGTGAGTTTAAGCAGGTAAAGACATAAATGAGACACAAAAGTGATTTTAAACTTCTGTTGTTTCTCTGATAATGCAATGTGACTGCCCCAAACAAAGGAGATCCTCAAGAGAAGCACATCTTCAAGTCTGATGTAGACAGCAAACCTGGCTTGTATGATGCATAGCATGGGATGCCCTGCCTCATGGTGACTGAGATACCCTTCTCCAAAAATCCTGACCCCTACATTACCCCATGCAGTCAAAGTAATCCCAGTACATCAAATACTTACACTCAAGTGAAGTACTGATTGATGATATCTTCCCGCATGTCTCCACCTTCATCCTCATCACTGTCATCCTTACTTGCCATTTCAGGAGGCTCACGTGGTGGCACTGCCAACTCCCTCTTATCTGGGAAGTATGGGATATTTTTCCTCAGGGCAAGGTTGTGGAGCATGCAGCAGGCCACAATGATCGTACAAAAGTTCGCGGGTGAATAGAGGAGGGCTCCACCTGATTTGTCTATGCTCCGGTATCTTGCCTTCAAGAGACCAAAAACCTGCTCCACGACAGGGTGTGTCCTTCCATGTGCCCCGTTGAAGCGGACTTCCCATGGTGTAGTTGGGTTTCTCACTGGTGTCAACAACCAGGGACAGTCCAGGTAGTTGGAATCCCCTGTAATAAAATGTGACATGCGTCCAACCATCGGTCCAGAGCAACGTCTCACTAGCAGCAGACACAGCACACAAACACACATGACATATGTTACTTACCAACCAGCCAGGCCCTCTGTGGGTACAGTCGTGTCATCAGCTGGAGTATTGCGCTGTTCCGCATGATGAAGGCATCATGGACTGAACTTGGGTACTGGGCACAGACTTGTAGAGTTCTGCCAAACACACTACTTGGACATAGATGCAATGGAAGTTCTTCCTGTGCCGACAGACCTGCTCATTGCCATGGGGTGGAAACAGGGCTACATGTGTACCATCAATGGCTTCTACAACATGTGGGTGTGTGCCAAACCATAGAACTCTGCTTTCACATGAGCAAAATCCTCAAGTTGAGGAAATCAAATGTAGATGTCCAAGTGTTCCAACATTGCTGACAGAACATCCTTCAACACCAAACTGAACATAGGCTTGGACATCCCAGCAGATAGGACCACTGTATTTTGGAAGGACCATCTGGCCTGGAAATGCAACACGGAAATGATTTGTACTATGTGGGGTATGCTATTTGGATGACGTATGGCTGGCATCAGATCTGACTTCAACTGATGACAGAGACCCATGATTATCTACCTATTCAGGCAGTAGATCTGAATGACATGTCTATTCTCCATGGTCTGTAAATCTGCTGGTGGACGGTACACAGAAGGGTGTCTGATCCTTCTCCTCCCAGGGTAACCATGTAGGCCAAAAAGAAAAAATGCAGTCACTCAATGTGTCTCTAGCAAATTACATGAGACATGTCAGATATTAAATGTGTCATGTCAGGTGAGTCACTGTAAACATGATACACAACACACACCAGGGCTAACACTTGAACATTTGTGAAATGATAACGCCTTGCTTACCTACATAGGTGTACAAAAGTTCTATCTGGATAGCAACCTCATGTCCAAAATACTCCATAAACTACATGTGACGTAATGCCCCAAATCCTGGATTACATGTGGGGAAGAGGGTGGTGGCTGTACCCCCATTACTGTTGTCCCATCTGTAAGACCACATACCTACATGAAAACAGATACAATTGACCTACATGAGAGGACAAGGCCAGCACTCAATATTCTCCAGGACATCATTTTCATACTTGTAATGCATCAGAATACATTGTTTAATTGCATTGTATGCCTCTAAAATGTCAGCTTCCTGACCTACTTCACTGGACATTAAGAAGCCCCTGCGACCGCCGATGGAAGTCATCATGGTGGACACTGTCATAGGATAACATTGCTGCCTGTGGCGGTCTTGGGCCAATGCCAGTGTCCGCCCGCAGTGGACGTGACCACCATTTTCTACTGATTCTCTCACTTGACTCCTGACACTGCTGACAGCAAGACCATCATGACCTAAGCTACTGTGTACCGCCTCTGGGAGCAATAATGCTGTATCCTACAGGTGATAATGTCCTTGCTTTCTCACCAAAAGAGCTGGGGAAGCTTGTGGAAGAGGTCGGACCCCTGTATGAACACCTCTATGGTGCACCAGAGGAGCAGGTAAGTGCACCGTGTACACACTTTTCTCTGTAACTCTACTTTTATTAGCTGTGGTCATCCTAAGACCAGTTTGTGTGATTGTGTCTGCAAAGCCTAGTAGGTGCTGTCAGTGTGCATTATTGGTTGAGTCAATGGGCATGTATCTATGTCAAGTGACAGGTTTGTAGTCCTGAGATGATGTGGTGAGTGTGCATTGAGTGTTTCCTGAGCCAACTTGCGTTTGATGCACATGGCTAGGTGAGGTGTTAGGACAGCCATACCCAGCTTAATTTTGCCACAAGATGTTTTTAATGTCTAGTCACATGTGGTTGCATGACAGCAGGAGGGTTGAATGCATGTTGTTGTCACGGTCTGTACGATGCTTCTCACCTTTGATTGAAAAATTTGAAAGAGCACCCGGTCTTCTGCTGATGCTGGAATGACCAAGATAAGGGCAACCCTTTCTAGTAGCCACGGTGCTGCGTGACAGGAAACGCCTAAGCAGACCGTACCCTCCAGAAGGAGTCCCAGAGGAAAAAAAATAAAAATGTGGGAAAAACCTCAAAAAAGGGAACTCCTGAAAAAGAGGGAAAAAACAAGAGTGAGAAAAGGAAAACATTGGAAAAGTCACAATCAAAGTAACAGGAACTGGAGAAAACACGACGAACAGGAGCGAGGATCACCACCAAGAGGAAGTGTTTGCAAGCAAAGAAGATCAGGACTGAGTGACTTATATACTAGGAGACAGGAAGTGACAACACAGGAAAAGAAAGCGACACCATCTTGGATTGGGAAAGGCCCGTAGAAAAGAAAAGGGAAAAAAGGTAACAGTATAAAAGAAAAAGCCATGTTGGGAAAAAAGGAACATAAAGAAGACAACATGGAGACCAGAAGAAAGAAAAGGTGAAGTGCACAGAAAAAAGAAGAAACGAAGGAGAAAGAAAAGAAGAGGAGCCCCCTACCACCAGGCAAGAAGAAATGTCAAGGAAACAGGTAAGGGCGACGTGACCGGGAGCACAAAATGTGCTTCCTGAAATGCGCAGTCACAGTAGTGCACAAACACGGGGGACGGCGATCCGATAATTGGAGCCACAGCCCGACTGCGGATGGAAAAAGAAACACTGCAGTTAAGCGCGGCATCACAGTTGTATGTGTTGATTGGCCACCATTTGAACTCTTTCTGTGTTTGCACAGTGTTCTCTGGCCACATCTGGCCTTGGTGGACTGTTGTTCTGAAGCCACGTTAAGACTGATTATGCCCTTCAGCGCTGCACATAGGCAGCCAATGTAAATTGGCTGTAGGCTACATGATGTACTGTGATGCATGTGAATTTTTGGACATGGTGTATTGCGTAGGTTTGTCTGCTCAGCCTACAGAAAAAAGGGGCTTGTGTGTTTTGGCACTCACTCCATAAGTGGACATCTGGGATGATATGGATTCCCTTTTCACTACAAGTTTGATACTGTGCCCACTCCCTGTATTCCTGGACAGCTTGTGATATTGCCAAATCATATCTCACTGCCGATATGCGGCTTCTTGAGGCCTTGTCTACTGATTACTATGGGCATTGCATTGGGGGCAAGGTCATAATCTGTGACTGTTGTTCTCATTTCAACTCTGACAATGTATGTCACATAGCCTTGACAGATCCCTTGATCCCACAGTTCTTTTGTCTCTTTCACCCATCCCTGATGTGTCCAGTGCAGGCACCTTTTATTTTGGACATTGCACATCTGCTGGCAGTGTTCTGTTGAGTGATGTGCCATTATATTGGACTCTGTGGTTATGGTTATGAAGCAGAATGTGTACAATGCATGGCCAAGTTTCTCTTTCTGTACTATAGGTTTTGTTAACACATATGTGTGGATGTGTATACCTTAATGTTGATGTGATACACTGAACACCACCACCAGAAGTAGCATGTGCCTGCATCTCTATCTGCACATGTCCACACATGGACAGGCTTGCCTCTTTGTGTGCTCAACATGTCACTCCCCTCAATGTGGTCAAAGCAGAATGGGTCTGTATGTAGGCTTGCTGTGACGTGTCTGGACTGTATGCACTGAGTGACATTTAGAGGTAGTGGATGTTTTCATGCATTGTTTGCAGTGTGCTTTACCTTTCAACTGCCACTTTATGAGATGTGTTCCATTGTGTTTCTGGCCAATGTTAAGTGATTAGCTAATGTCCCACCAAAGTCATTGCTTTTCTACGTGGTCAGTGTAGGACCTGAGTTGGGGAGTGTGTTGTGCACCCTAATGGGGAGCATTTCTAGTCATGTCCTTGAGTCCAATGCATGCTATGTGCCACAGGTGGACAGGATGGTCAGGGCAGGATGTCATTAGCTAGGTGCACTGACGGGTATGTGACTCAGCCATTTTGTATGGAACTTGTGGACATAATATTCTGTCTTGTCATTTGCATCCATGCAGGTCAATGCCCATCAGAAGAAGGGGATTTGGAGAGCCACTGCCAAGAAGAAGCAGACACTAGGGGTCCATGGCTGGTGGTGGGCTGGGAGGACCTGAGACACTGGGTCCAGAAGACCACAGAGGCCCAGCTGGGGATGTCCTTCCAACGAGGATGGGGTACACCTCAGACCATGACTATCCTAATTGGCTGCAATTTGGCAGTGGCATATCCGGCCTTGAATGGGCATTTGAGGCCAGCACAGCAGCCACAAGGGAGTGAGTACATGGAAAAGTCATGATTTAACCTTTAGCAGGTGATTGAGTGAGGAACAGACTGCTCCCCCTGACAATGTAGCATGTGTCATGTGTCAGATATCTTCTGGGATCAAATTGGTGTAGACGCACCATGTGTTTCCAACTGGTGTGCTCATCCTTTGGGAGCTGGGACCTAGGACTAAATTATGGTGAACCCTCAGTCTAATTGCCCAGCGTGGAGCAGATATGACTGTATTTAGTGTTCAGATATTCAGTTTTAACTGCCCTGGTGGTTGTTCGTTTCCACCAACAGATGACACCTGACAAACGTTTCAGTACAAAAGGTAAGTAGGATGTGGGTCACTGCCCTCTGTCTTGTATCTGGGGATATGTGTAGGTTGACATCTGAAAACCAGGTGCAGGTTTTCTTCATTATATTTTGGGTGCTGGTGCCTCACAGCAGTCTGTGATGCATGGGTGTCCATCATCCTTGTGATATGGCTTATATGGTAAAATCTTGGCAGCTGTAGCATACTACTTTCCCTTGGTAAGTGGGGAATGTGCATTGTCATGGCTGATGTGTCATCAGTGTAGTAAACATACCTTGTGCCAATGTGTCTGCATGTACTCTATTCCCACTAGGATACATATCTATGCAGTAGATGTATGGCATGTGCTAGCCATGCATATATGATGATGTAAAAAACTCTTAAATATATGTTCATGGGGTCCTGTTGTTGTATTTATACAACTACAATGGTTGTCCAGTTACTGTGAAGCCCCAGACAGGACTGTGTCACCACCATATGTAGTCAGACAGAAACATTCATGCCTCATAATATGTCATTAGTCATGTGAAACTGCAGTAGCTATTATGGACATGACAGGTAGGGGCACGGTGTTGATCCACTTGATGATGATTTGTACCCTTGATGCGGTATGACGGCTGTAGGTCCACAGCACCTGTGTGTTGTTTGGGAATTGTGCCCGGATTGTACAGATGCACCATGGATTGACTTGCAGTGATGTTTGCATGACATGTGTTTCGGATCAGGGATTCATCCACAGACAGATGCCATGCTTGTCATGTATGAAATGTGGACAGTGATTTTGATTCTCATTGGTATCCTCCTGATAGTGATTGTAAAGTCTGTGCCCATACTTCCTGCACCGTACAGTTGTCTATTACAACCACACTCAGAACTGAACATGGAGATGGGTGTGAGACATTGGTGGGGGATATCATTGGCCTAACAGGACCATTCATGTGTATTCTGGAGACATCACTCCATGAGGTTTGGGACCTGACTTCATTGTTGTTCTATTCAAAACCACATGTGGTGCACATCTGGGTGACCTTGCTACTACCTCTTTGACTCATTTTGGAAAGGTGTGACTTGTGGAGCTGTACATTGTTGTGAGGTGTCCATAGTGGCATGGCTGTTTCCATGTCACTTAATCCAGGTATGGGATGTTTGAACCAATGTTGTCTGCCTTTCCTTGCAAACATCACGTTTTGTTGAGACATCATATTGGTGCAAGTTAGATGTGTGCATAGGCTTGTGTCAGTGTAATTGTAGGGCACCTTATAATGGCAATTGTTGGTTACTGGTTCCATGTGGTGGGCTGCATGTGGCACAAGTTTGATGTGGAGTGGTCACCTAGTTGTGTTAGTTAGTGTGGTAGCTAGACTTCATCCATGCTATTGTAGCTATCTGAGACCAAGATTTGCTCATGTATTACCTTTGTGATTCCAGATGTCATGCATGGTTCTTCTATGGGCACATGATGGTGCCAATTTGCTGTCACTTCATGTGGTGGGCCACTTGATATGATGGTATGCTTTGTCTCTCAGAGCTGTGATTGATGTGTCCTGATGTACATATTATGACCTTACTTCACCTACTTTTTGCAGAACCAGCAAAGGCAGGTGAAGGAGACGGGGCTGAGACAAGTGGGGAAGCATCTGACCACGGGACCTCAAGTCACAAGACCACTAACAGCGAGGGAGCCAGTGGCCCAGAGGGCGAGGGGAGTGCCATGGGGGAGATCAGATCTGGGTCTACATCATCAGATTCCTCCTGCAGTGGCCACTCCCTAGTCCCTACGCCCCTGTTAGCCCTGCTGTCCTCAGTGAGGAAGCTATTGACCTCCTGAGGTCGATATCTGTGGGTCAGACGGCCATCGTGAATGGCATCCAGGGACTGACAAGCCAGATTCAGAAAAGCAATGTGTTCCCGCAAAACATTCACGGTGCAATCTCTGGCCTACATAGATAATTTCAGGCTCTGGTCTCCACACTGACAGCAGCCAGTCACCCTTTGTCTTCCATCCCTCATCCACCTTCCCCGACCCACCCAAAGCACACAGACTTGCTGTCATCCACCTCAACAGACAAGGCTAGCACACACAAACATAAACACCATAAGACACACCACTGGCACGCACGCACACAAACAACATTCACCTGCAGACACAGCAACAGTCATGACTCACCCTGACACCCCACCACCCCTAGCATCACACACACAACATCTGGTACACCTACAGGCACTTCATCACCAGTCACTGATCCAGACACCACACCTATCATACCCACAGACACCACCTCAGCACACTCACTGACATCCACCCCAGTCACCAAACCCACAGACACCACAACCACAGACACACATACATGCAGCACATCCACCATACCTGCAGTCACCACCCCTACAGCCACCCACACACCACAGCATCCCACAGCACCCCCGCACCCCTCAGCCACAAACACATAAACAGCCTCATTCACCCACCTAACAGACACCCACCACACACAAGCACACCTCTCACAAACACAAACCCAAAAAAAACCAACAACATGTCAGACAACCATTCTCTCAACCTCCAAATCCTGATCCCCTTCTAATGACCGTCCCCATGTGTCAAAGAAGATTTTCCTCTGTGAGCTTGACCTTACCCTCATTCTTCCCCGTACCACCCCGAAAAGGTCCGTTTCCCGCCCCAATGCCATCCTTTCCACCTCCAAGGTATCCCATGCCCCCCTGTAATCACCCATGCCCCTTACCTGCCTAGAAGAAGTCGATCACTCCCAAGAAGGTCCCCCCTCCCAAGGCCAAACCCATACCCATACCCCCTCCCAATCCCAAACCCACCCCCCATAATCCCTGAGGTACCTGCCTGTCCCCTTGATGCCCCTACCAGTGGAGGTTTCGTGGCAGTCAGGAGTTGAGTTAGGGGCCCAGGAATGTGCCTTGTGGCCCTTATTTATTATGGACTGGCCTATGGCCTTGGACTTGGCTTTTTTAAATTCTTTGATTCATTAAAACCCAACCAGTTTTTGGTGTTTTGGATACACCTTTGTCATGCATTTCCTTTCCTAGGTATCTGTTCTTCCTGGCTGACATTGATTGTGTGCCTGTAGTTGGGTGTGTTTGTGCTGTTTGCTGCGCCATGTGGTGTGTTTGAAGAATGTGAGTTTGTATGCAGTGCTGTTGTTCCCCAAGGGTAGGGTGTGTGTTGTGTGACGGGTATGTGTGTGTGGCTGCAATGTTGGTGTCATGGCATTGTGCTGTGTTTGTAGTGGTATGTGTTTCTTTTTGTGTTGTGCGTAGCGGGAATGCATGGTGTATGACTTTACCCCTGATATGGCTATTGTCTACATGTGGTGTGTATGTTCTTGAGTTTTATCAGTGTAGACCTGGAGTGTTTTTTGAGTTTGCTTTGCATTTGAGTGCACATGCGTCCATGTAGGTGTGTGTCCCTCACAGCTGGATGGTGAAGGGGTATGTCCCATGGAGTGTGACTTGTGTGTGCTTTGTTGCCATGCCCTTCGCTCACTGTGTGGCTGTGCATGACGATTGATATTGGTATTGCTTGCCCCTGGTATTTAATTGTGGGCAGCTGCTGTGCACATGTTGTTTGGGGCCTTGTTCAACATGATAGTGTCCCAGTGCAGCCTCCTTCCAAGTATGGTCCTGCTGCTCCCATTGCAGCTGTGCATTTGATCTTGTGGTGGTGCGCTTTGTGTCTTTTGTCTATTTGGCTCTGTGTGCATTGGCATGGCATTGTTAGTCCATTGTGCTATGAGTGTGTGTGATGTGTGTGTCGATTGAAGTGTTGTTTGAGGGTGGTGTTGTGTGTGTGCCATGGCAGATGGATGTATTTGTGTGTTGTATGTGTGGCCAGTCCCTGGACCATTTTGGATGTGAGTTTGTGGAAAGAATGTGTATATGTGCAGTAATTGTGTTGTTGTTTCTGTGTGTGTATGTTGTGGGGCCTTCAGTATCTCTGAGCCTGTGTTGTGTAGCCATGTCTATATGTGTGGTATTGCTGTGCAGTGTGTGTCTGTGCTGGCTGATGTGTGCTTGTTGTGAATGTGTGGGTGTCTGTGTTTCAGTACATGAGTGTGTGTGTCTGGAAGGATAGGTGTAACTGCTGGCCTTGGTGTTTCCCCTCCCCATTAATGTGTTTGGTAGCGGTACAATTTTGTTATACATGTTAACAATACAGATAGGTGGGTGCACTAACAGTTGGTGTCGTCCATGTTGGCATTGAATCCCTTGTCTTTAGGCAAGTAGGAGCAGTGGCATGATGTTTAGGAATGTCTCCATGGCGGCTCCAGACCTGTATTGCTGTGTGCAGGTGAGTATCACCCTTTCAACTGCTCGTTTATGACTGCTGATTTGTGGTGGCTGGACCGTGGCAGTCGCATTGGCGGTGTGCAACCTTGTAATAGGTCTGGTGGAAACATGGTTTCTGCCCTGCCTGTTTGTGCCTCCATAAGACCGCAGCGGTCTGTGCTGCCCGGCAGTGGTGGTGGACTACTGGCGGTCTTCGATTTCCTTGACCGCAAACTCATAATATGGCGGTCTGCTATGCCAGACTGTTGGTGGACGGACCGCCATCTCTAGCATGGCATTCACGGGACTGCCAAATTCGTAATAAGCCCCTAGGTCCTAACTAGAACTACCTACTGACTAACACGCGCACACACAAGATGACAGGCGTACTTCCCATTCCAAATGTCCAAAAAGCAGGAATTAATCCCCAAAACGTCTCTCTGTTGCACCAACAAAAGCTTGTTTATTATTGTGCAGAAAATAACCGGAAGTCTTTGTCCCACATACATACATAATGTATCTTTTTATGTGTACATAAATTATTTTATAGGATACATTAATTTATATATTTGTATACCTGTATATTATTTTACTTTACTTTTTTAATGAATTTATTTTTGGGTATGACTTCATTGTCATTTGTTTTAAATTCTAAAAATTAGATATCAAAAGCCAAAAGACCACAATAATTTATTACACAACCAGAATTTTCAACCAGCCACATTTATACTTCTTCCCTATTTGTAGTTGACAAGGTTAAAGCAAATGATTGAATAGGGAAAATCATGGCCAAATCTTTCCATTTATTTTGAGCTTTTAAATAAAATGAGCACTATCTTTTAGCAAGTGATGTGTAGTGGGATTATTGCATTAGTTATACAGTAATATTGCAGTATTTTATGTAACAAAATCATGCTAAATGTGGAATAATGTGCACTGAGTGCACTCGTAAAACATCTTTTTACATTTTCAGAATATCAAACAAAAATATCTGGTATGAAAATATAATTTTCTAAATGTTGGACAACCAAAATATCAACTTTACATACATATGATGTAAAGTACTAAAATATTAACTAGAACATATTTCTTTAAAATGTTATATCAATACAAAATAATATAAAACATACATTTAAAACTTAGTATTTTAGCTTATTTTAACTTCACAAAAATATAAAAACTGTATACATTGTAGGAGGGTGGAGAAAAGTTCAAATTTACTTTGCAAAGTCCAATCTGGCAAACATTTGGGAAACTGCATACATGCTGAAGGCCTATTTATGATTTGAACTCCAGTCCAACAAGCATTTGGGAAAGTGCATTCACTGAGTTAGGGGAGAGTGGAGGAGGGGTTAAAAATTACTATCCTAAATCCAATCCAGCAATCCTTGGGACAAGTACATATATTATGTTGGGGGACTGCTTTCCCTTTCTAACCCCTGTCTGAAATAAAGAGGGGGAAAGTGTTTAGGGGGGTTGATTTCCTATTTTAACTCTAGTCTAATAACACAAATTGCTCTAAAGTGCGTACATTGGTGGGGGGTCACTTTAACAATTGTTACACTGGATGGGTATGAATCACTACACCCAAACAATATAAGTACCAATTTAAAATTGTAATGTATATAAAAACTGAAGAACTCTAAGTTTCAGTTAAAAACCTTGAATTTTAAATAACTTAATTAGTATATAAGTTAATTAAATATTTCAGAATTGGTAAAAACAATTCATGGTATTAAATCAGACATTTTAATTGAACAATATAATGCAAACTCCCATGTAAAAAAACAGAACCCTAACAATTCTTATGATAATAAAAAAGTATTTTCAAAACCAAAAATGTACATTTTTGAAATTGTGCATATTAACACTACAAATAATTATAATGTAAATACTTATTTTAGAAAAACATTCCCTGATATACCCCACAACCTTCAATAAAAGTGTTATAAAGCGAATTAGAAATGCATTGCATAATCACATAATTCAATAAATGAACAGAAAAATTACAATTTAAATTAAAACAAGTTTAATGGAAAGTTTAAAAATGAACAATATCCACCCAAACCCTAAAACTCCTCTGATCCCCCCTTAAAGAATGACATTTTTAAAAAACTATTTTGAACTAATGGTCTTATATTTAAAATTAATTGAACAAATAATAAAATAATTAGCAATGACAGCATTTGACTCATTAACACATTAATCAGTTAATATCAATATATATATATATATTATTTAAAATATTAAATGTATTACACAAATCAAAACAATGTATTAAACATGTGAATAAATATATATGAAATAAAAGTATTCAATAAAATAACATATCAATACATTAAAATTAATTATTACAAAGGTAAAAACTACCCATCCAATGCCTCGATTAATCCAATGACCAGAAAAAAGATGTACTCTTTTAAAATAGTGTTTAAAATAATGAATAAATTACATTTCACAAAAATATTAGAAATTAAACAAAAACATAATTTAATCAAATAAAAAAGTGTAAAAAAACAATATTGTTCTAAATTATATTTCAAACTTCAAATTTATCATACAGCAGTAAAAATATAAATATACTTACCTTCTATACTTTTGTTTATGATATTTTTATACTCATAATATTTTGATGACAATATTATGATCAGATTATATTTTTGTGTCAATTTTTAGATGGATTACATTCCAAACTTCTGTTAAGTGAGCCTGGAGCTCATTTTGTATCACAACCACTATCTCTGCGATTCTTAGACTTTATGAAAAACAAATGTTTTAACTGCAAATATAGAGCATGGCTTGGCCAAGTAGGATGGCGGATGCATAATGGACGCATTCCTAATCCACATAATTTAACCTGCACTGCTATTGCTGCCCAGGGCTGCAACCCTTGTTCATCCATGAGCATACTGGCCTGCTGATTGATAAAGGACCCACCAGTGACCAAATTGACTGGAAGGACAGATCAATACAGAAGACCAGCAAGGGGAACTTTGAAGGCTGCACTATTAAACAGGCCAGACGTAAAGCCTGAGGAAAACGGCGGGCCGATCAACTTGAAGATGGAGACGGAAAGAGCATGTGGTCGGGGACTGTGAATTACCAGAGATATGAATACAAGAAGTTATCACAGCCAACTGCCCAAGAGCTGGTGAGGCCATGCAAAGGATGTAGCATCATTCATGGAGCCTAACAAAATGGAGCCCTCAGTGGGAGGAAAAAGAGCACCTGGAGGCTGGGTGGCGCAGGAGACACCTGCCGATTACAGCATAGAGGTACTCGGGATGAGACCTGCTCCATCTCGCAGTGAGTGAGGTCTCCTAGGGCCGGACCCTCTCCCCCTTCTCTTCCCTGGTAGTTGCTGGACTGCAGCTGGGGTGCCTCAAAAGGGGAGAAGGAGGGAGGCATGCCGCGAAGACAGTGAGGCTTCTGAGAGACCTGCACAAAAAGTCACCATAGCCAAACACCCAAGACCTAGTGAGGCTGTGCAGAGTACTCAGCATTGCTCATCAAGCCTGTTAAAGCTGATGTGGACTACATGGGGGACAACATACTAAACTCAAGGACTCTTGGTTCCCACTACAACTTGCCCATCAGGCCTGATGTGCTAACGGGGCACAAAAGATTGCCAACTTGACTGGAGAAGGGGGGACACCCATCATACCCCACTGGCATAAGTCAGCTAAATAAGAATGGCTGCAACCCTGCTGAAAAGGTTACCAGACCCAATCACCTACTGTAGTACCACAGCCCATGGATAAAAAGCATTATCAAAATAACATAAGGTTGCCCACAATGAGAGTGTGAGGGAGGACCCCAGAGCGATCATAGGACAGAGGGGACTGTAGCACCTGAACCACTGGTGCTGACTGCATCTGGCGAAACCGAAAAAGTACACCACTTTTAAATGATATTGCAGGCTATCTGAGATTCTCAAGACCCCTGTAACAGAAAATGGATGCTATTGCCATCAATGGGGGCCTGCTAAATGCAGGCCTTTGGAACCTCTCTGACAGGGTGGAGGAAACTGAGTCCACTAACAATAAGATGCTTTTCTTTGCTACCCTGGACGAGGTTTGGACATGGCTAGATGATGAAGGACAGGATGTTACCCATGTCTGCACAGCCAAGATCAACGCCCAGGCAAGGAAGAAAACCTAAACTACACAACCCGAGTTTATCCTATCTCTGAATAAGGATAGCTGCACGAGAAGGGGAAATTCTATTTAGCCAGGACCGAGCAATGCAAAGGGTGAGCCAGAGACACTCTAGAATGGAAATGTTTCACCGACAAGAGGGCCGCTCGTCATCCCTAGGTCAGCCGATGACTTGATTTACACCTCTTTAACTGGATGCGGTGGACAAACTAACAAATGTTTGAAGTAAGACATTGCTAGATAAACACTGGGGTGCACGAATGCTATCAATGGGATGGTAGATAAGAGTGCCATTGCAAACGATCGCAAGATCACCCCTTTGCAGACAGTTGCAGGTGTGCACGTATCTGCAAACCATGGTTAAATTACTGTTTATAATTTCAATGGGTTTAAATATGAGTTGTCAAATCATGTTTGGCTTGGACCCTCATGCAGGAATTAGTTTATTATCCTATCACGAAGAATACACTGCAACTGCATTGCTCTACTCCAGACATATACTCAACAGACACAGATAGAGGGCCGGGCTATATCACTGCCCTCTACTGACAACACATCGCTATGACTTATGGGTATTATTTTATCAACTAGAATGAGAGAGGGTTGGGTTCCCCGACAAAAGGAAATAAAGTATATTCCTTCCTTAAAAGCAAGAAGGCAAATGTTGCCTCTCTGCAGGAGACGCACATGACAGCCACGGAACTGGGGAAACTAGACAAACACTGGTGGGGACAACTACACAGGATAGAGTTTTCTGTCTTCACGAGTGGCATGTTGATGTGAGTTGCACCTGGAGTACCTCTCACAGTATACCAGATCATTATAGATTACAAGGGGAGATTCACAATACTGGATGATAGTTAGTATATATGCACCTAACTCCGTCCAGCTATAGTTTTTGGATACTCTGTCCATATACCTCACAGGTCCTGAGAAACTCACTGAATATGGGGAGGAGATTTTTTAATCAGGTTCTTGATCGCTCCCTGGACCATTCAATGTCCCCTCTTCCATCAGGTCCTAGTGTGCCATTGGCATGAGGTTTGCAACAGTAGACTATGAGATGGGGGCTTGTAGACTTAAAGGGAGTGGCACACCCTGTAACTCGACAATACTTCTATTATTCAGGAGTGCACAGCCTATACACACACGACTACACAGAATAATGAGATCAGTGGCTCTTATAGCATGTACATAAAACACTGAGGGGCAGATTTATGGAAAGTGAAGCAGCTCCGAGTGCAGCACCACTTTCCCTGCACCCCTTAGCTCCCCCCTACCACCACCATATGTGCTCCGTATTTAAAATACGGCGTACCATGGCACAGGGTAGGAGGCAATAGTGTCATTCAATGTGACGCTCTTTATGTACTCTGCAGGAATAGCGCCAAACTGTTGCTGGTGCTACTCCTGAAGAGTACATAGGGGTCCATTCTAAAGAATGGAACCCCCCTTTTAACCCCTGCTCTGAGCAGGCTTTAAAAGAGCCATAACAAATGGCGCAAGGAAATCTCATAGATTTCCTTGTGCCATTTTTTTCAGCCCCCCCCCAATGGGGGAATGCCCCTTTTGCATCCATTATGCCTGGAGCAGGCATAATGTTCCGCAAAGGGTTACAGAGTGGCGCAATGCATGCCTACTGCATATTATGGAGCTGGTGAGAAAAGTGCCAGTGACTCCAACAGTGGTATCTCTGGATGTTGAAAAGGCCTTCAATACCGTATTGGGCCATGCCTATTCAAAGTGCTGTTTGCCATGGGGATCAGAGGTAGTCTCTTGAAGTAGATGCACCTTGTATATTCAGAAATCCTAGCCAGGGATAGGAAATTCTCAGACAAATGGCAGCTCTATCTTGTTTTTTCTGGCCCTTGAAACACTGGCACACTTATTGTAGGCCAAGGGCCAGAAGTGGGAAATCCCACAAGGCAACAGGCACCATACAGCAGCATGGTATGCAGATGATGCATTACTGTTTCTGAGAGACCCGGAACACGCTCAACCCAAACTTGATCTTAGCTTGGGTGATTTTGGGAAAGTGTTGGGACTCAAAGTAAATGGGAAAAGTCCTGGCCGTTCACAATGAAGACACTACTCTTGGCCAACCACCTGCTATGTATTAGAGATTCATTGCAATGGGAGCCCCTCAATTTCAGGTACCTAGGCTTCCAAATGTATTATTCAGACACAGGCCTGAAGGAAGGTAATCTGGATAAGTGTGTCACTAAAATAAAATTCTGGCACCAACTGCCATGCTCCCCTCTCAGACGTGTGGCCATGATTAAACTGATTGTCCTTACACATCTCTTTTACTTTTGTATGGCTTTACCCTTGAGCTTGCCAAGATCCTATTACACTGAACTGGGATCCCTGCTGTCGAAATTGGTATGCAGGACCCAGAGCAGGCACCTAGCAATAGAGAAAGCAATGCTCCCCCTAGATGGTGGCAGAAAAAGCAGTGCTGAACCCGGAAATCTACTATATAGCCACCCAGCTGGTATGGCTGATTAGGTGGCTCGTGGTGGAGACAGACCCCGGCATAAAAGGACATCGGCCACATACTGGGAAAGAGAATTTTATGAAAATGCTATATGATAGGACCAGCCGAAGACAACCCTACTACTGATCATTGAGGGTAGTCAAAACCTGTTCAGATACCTACTCTGGGAAATTAGGTACAGACACCCTATATTTTCCAGTCTGCCCACTGTGGGTGACACCAAATCTGGTAAAAGTGGTGTACATTCATGCTAAGCATATGTGGCACCAGTCTGCTGACTGAACTGGCTGGAAGACAGCTACCTACTATTGTGGTGGTATGCGTATTAGGGTGGTTCATGAGAGCAAAGAAAGCCAAACACACCTCTGAATTCAAAGATCCGACCCGGCTACTTGGGAAAAGCGCAATATCCATGCATTGGAAGGCAACCGTGCCTCCAACTTTATCATGCTGGGTAGAAGACCTGATTAAATGGATTACTGCTGAGATAGACATTCTGATACAAACATACAGGCAGACACTGCAGGCAACAGTCACCACTGATTAAGACACATTATTTTTAGCATTGCAGACTAAGGGGGTCATTCTAATCTTGGTGGGCGGCGGGAGCCGCCCGCCAAGCGGGAACTGCCAGAAGACCGTACCGCGGTCAAAAGACCGCGGCGGTCATTCTGAGTTTCCCGCTGGGCTGGCGGGCGACCGCCAGAAGGCCGCCCGCCCGCCCGGCGGGAAACCCCCTTCCACGAGGATGCCGGCTCCGAATGGAGCCGGCGGAGTGGAAAGGGTGCGACGGGTGCAGTTGCACCTGTCGCGATTTTCAGTGTCTGCTATGCAGACACTGAAAATCTTTGTGGGGCCCTGTTAGGGGGCCCCTGCAGTGCCCATGCCATTGGTATGGGCACTGCAGGGGCCCCCAGGGGCCCCACGACACCCGTTCCCGCCAGCCAGGTACTGGCGGTCAAAACCACCAGAACCAGGCTGGCGGGAAGGGGGTCGGAATCCCCATGGCGGCGCTGCCTGCAGCGCCGCCATGGAGGATTCTTCAGGCCAGGGGAAAACCGGCGGGAAACCGCCGGTTTCCCTTTTCTGATCGCGGCTTTACCGCCGCGGTCAGAATTGGCCTGGATGCACCGCCAGCCTGTTGGCGGTGCATCCGCGGTCCCCGGCCCTGGCGGTCTATGACCGCCAGGGTCTGAATGACCCCCTAAGGGTCTTAATACGCCGATATGGAGGTAGTCGCCAAGCTGGCAGCCTCCCCACCACCATATTACTATGTTTCCACTGAGCTACTGGTAACCCATAATGACAGAAATTAATGTAATGAAACTTTTCAAAGGCTTTTGAAAATTTTGAAAAAATATATGCCTGTAAAGTCAACAGTGTGGCAAATTCACAATTGTGAGTAAATTTGGAAATGCATAAACATAACCACCTCTAGAATCCCCTAACACAGCTGCACTATTTTAGACTTTGTGTGTAATATTATATATAAATGTGCAAATATGAATATTCCCTACCTCTTCGAAGGCTGTTCGCATCATTTCCACGGAAGAGTACTCAGAGGCTATCTGCACATCCACTTGGAGGGACTTCTGTAGGATCTCACTCATGACGTCGGTCTTGATGAGGGAATGGTGTTTGGTCAGGTCTCTGTGCAGCTCCTGCACTTGATCCTTCAGGTTTTGAATCTCTATTTGTAGGGTCTGTGGGAAATATACACAAACCAATGAAAATACTGCACTTGTAGAGAAATGTACTGTATACATATTTGTTTCTGGAGTAGATGTAGATGAAATTGCCTCAGGATTCCTAATGGTCTGAGATTTACTCTGTGGTATAATCAGTTGCAGCATTTGAAAGTGGTGGGGTGTAAACTTTGTGAATATGTGGGACAGGTAGGTGACCAGAGCAAGGAGCAGCAGCCAAAAGGACAGAGGAGCACCCAGGGATGTTTGATCTGAAACCATCCCTAGTCCAACTGGAGCCTCGCCTCTGGCTCTCGGGACAGGCAAAGTATGCAGAACGCAGGACTTGTAAAAGTTTAGCAGAAGTTAGAGCTGTGCTTACTGGCTGAACATCAAACAGAGAGTGAGAGTGAAATGATGACTGAAGCTGGACACGCACTCCTGTCAGAAAAATGGAAGCAAGACCCTCCTCCCACCAGTTGCTTCAGGTAAATGGTGTGGGGCAAACGGGACAGTGGGACATCCTCTAAAAGCACCTCAGGCTCAAAGGGGTGAAGTATGCAGTACAGGTCCTGGAAGATTCATAGTCACTGATAGTGCAGAGAATGGCCACCTCATTCCAGCTAGGGAAACACAAAACAAGAAGCATGCATATTCCTAGTAAATAACCCCTCTGTATGGTTTCCTGCTAGGCTCAGGTGTGCTGCAGCTCTCATCATCATGATTGCAGGTAAAGTCTGCTTCCCCCGTCCTTCCTACATCTCCCACTCTCTCAGCCCTCATGTCTCACCTCTTGTGCTGCTGTGCACTGACCATGCCCACTCCCGCACTGTCCTCCTCGTGTTTCATGAGCCAATCCAGACGCTGCTTTAACACTGTTTGTAAAAAGCAATAAAGTAGCACCAGGGTTGGCAGGAGCAAGGAAAACCAGCTCTCCTTAAGGACCGTGAGGCTGTGGCTGAAATCCCCAGCTCACTAACATTGTGGCGATAGAGAAGGCCTCAAGTGCGCATCTTAGTTTTGGCCGTAGAAAGACACCCATTCAACCCAACATGCACTCGAAGTGTTAAAGGAGGGAACCTGTGTCTGCTGTGGTATCATTAAGCCCCACCTCTGCCTGCATAATGCAATGCAGTGCACACTCAGGCCCTCATTACGAGTGTGGCAGTCTTAAGACTGCCACGCCCGCAGTGGCGGTCTTACTGCGCATTACAAGTAGGCCGGTTTAGTAAAGTCAAGACACTACAACATCACCCAGCCCGCCGGTGCGGGCACACCGACGCAGCTGGCGGTGACCTCCTCCGGGCCGGTGGCAGGCCACTCTTACACTGACATACACACACCCCCACTCACAGATATGAACACCCTCTGAATTCATGCACACCCCCAACCCATCCAAGCACGCATATATTGACCCCCATCTACACACTTCCATACAAACACCCCCTCATCTGCACATTCCATACAAACACCCCCACATCCACACACTTCCATACAAACACCCCCACATCGCACACTTCCACACATACACCCCCACATCCGCATAATTCCTTACGAACAGTCCCACCCGACTGCATGCAAACACACAGACACCCCCACTCACTCACATGCATACACAGACACCCCCACTCACTCAAACGTATACACACAGACACCCCCACCCACTTGCAGACTTGCACACATGCACCCCCACTCACATGCATCCCAATACACACACCTACTCATTCGCACCCTGACACCCCCCTCCTCTCTGCATACATGCAGACACACACTCCCTCCACACACACATACATACACACAGGAACTCACGCACACCCATTCCGCCACATATACATGCACACACGCACAACCCCCAACACTCCCCCCGTTTCGGACGGTCCACTTACCTGTTTTGGCGAGGTGGCCCTGGTGTCTGCTTCCGCCAGCACTGCACTGTAGTATAAGACACCGCTGCGCTGTATTACGCATCGCAATATGGTAGGGGGAGTCCTGTTGGCGTGGCAGGAAAGTTTGGATGTCTCCCGGTGTCAGCAGGAGCAGCTGCAGAAAGTCATGAGAGCTGGTGCAGGGCCACTCTGGGGGACCACTTGGAAAAGCACTGCACAGGTGGACTTCAAGGTGAGTGCGGTGGGTTCCCTTGGAATGTCAAGGTTGCAAGGGGAAGGAGACCCTCAGGGCACATCTGGATCTTCGGTGCAGGGCACAGGGTGGCCTGGTGCAGAGCAAATCGGTAAGCCGGGAGCTGTGCGCAAAGGTGCCCTTAGAAGCAGGAGGTAGGTCACGTTGAGGGTCACTTGCAGGTCAGCAGGGGTACTCTGGTGAGAGGTCCTGGTGTTTTCTGAAGTCCCTCCTCTGGGGCTTCCTCCTCGTCCTTTTTCAGTCCAGGGTGGACTGTCCTTCTGAGTGTATGATATGAAGAGACCGTAACTGGGGCTATTGGGTGGTTTGGCCACTGGAGGTCGCAGTGCCACCAAATTTGGCACGCTTCCAGTGTTTGTCCTCATGGTGCATCATGTGGGTTTGGTCTAGCTGCAGTGTCTGGTTCCCTGGTCAGTGGACTTCACTGGTCTTCTGGTCTTTATTGCAGGGGAGTGATGCCTTCACTCTGGAGGGAGACCTTTGGCAATTTTCAGACTTTTGGTGGTTCTCTGGGGGTTTGTAGAGTCTGTCCAATGTCCATGCAACTCTTCAGCGGCAATTGTCGAGTCCTGGGTGCAACAGACAGGGTTTGGCATCTTCTTCTTGGTGCAACAGGACTTCAGTTCTCGAAGTCTTCTTTTTGGTGGGCTTCTTTTCATCCTTGGAACCTGATTCTCTGGTCTAGGGGTGCCCACTAAATACTGTATTTAGTAGGCATTTAGGGGAGTACCTACTAGTGACCAATGGGTCATCTACCCTAGGGTGGTGACACCCACTATGTGACCACTTACTGTGGCCAGAGTTCACTTCCCTGCAACTGATTGGCTATTCACCTTTCATGCAAGATGGAGGAAAATGAAATGAAGGGGTCACCTCGCATGCAACACCTTAGAGGTGGTGCAAGCTGGGGCTGACCACTCCTCCTGTCCTTTGTGCGTTTTCCTGCCATAGCTCCCACCAAAGGTGGGGGTTTTCAATGGGGGCAGCCATCTGCTGCTAGCAGCAGGCCTGGGTCCCATGTAATAGCACCTCTGCCCAGGAAGGGCTTTGTTCTGGGACCCTGAGAGCGGGATCTCTCACCCCAGGGTTCCAGAATCTTGTCTGGTGATGGCAGGCTGGATGTGACCGGTCAACAACTATGCCAGGGTAGTTATCTTTTGCAGGGGACACCTCTATGGGGACCCCTGGGTACATTTGGCACTAAATCCAATACTGATACCAGTTTGAATTTATCATTCTGAGTTGTTTGATACCAAACAACCCAGGGTTCAGGGTAGCCATAATGTAGCTGTGAAACTCGTACTGACCAACGTCCAGTACATGTATTAAAATGGCTGCTCTTTTCACTTATTATGTCCCAGGTTTGGCAAGGACACAAGAGGGGCATATTGCTCATGCATCTATGCCCACACATACAGTATAGTACACCCTGCCTTAGGCCATAAGTCCTGCCAGAGGGGTGACTTACCTATACTGCATGCAGTGTGTAGAGGACAGGGCACACATGCTGTGTGCCATGTCGAGTTTGCATTCTAGGATTGCACCAGGACACTCAGCTGCAATGGCAGTGCTGGGTGTATCTGGATGCTTGGCCCTTGAGGGTGGTACAATCTGTGCTACTGCCCTCAGGGGCCTACCCTTAGTACTCCATGCCCTGAGTACCCAAGTACCATTTACTAGGGACTTATTGTGGCTGCTAAAGATGTTGTCAATTGTGCCAATGCATCACAGCAGTTTTAGGGGAAGGACCTGGCCCAGGGAACCTGGTTAGCAGTAGCCCTGGGCACTAACAACTTTTAGAGTACATCAAATACCAGGCAAAAAGTGGGGGCTAACCTTGACAAAAGAGGCCTTTTTTCACAGTCTAGGAGTACCATTCTTTCTCCACATGGTCAAAGGCAGGAAAGGAACCAAAGGAAATGGGTGACATTCTTTAATGGATTTGTGCTCTAAGATTTGAGGCAGCACCTCTCCCAATTTTTCAACATACTTATGATAAGGAAAGCACCAAAACTGACAAAAAAACAACTAAGGCAGTATATGAGCAAACAGTAAAGCACAAACACATTCAATGACAATAAAGCACTAAGGGCCACATGTATGTACCTTTTTTCTTGTTTGCAACAAGTAAAAAGCATTTTGGTATGTACAGGCCCATTTTTGCGATTCGGTAATCTATTTCTAGAATCGCACAAAGGGTTGCAAGTTGCAATTAGGAAGGGGCGTTCCCTTCCTAATTGCGAGTTGCAGTCCGATGTATGATTGTTTTGTGACCGCAAATGCGGTCAAAAAACAATCGCAGTTAGCACCAGTCACAAACTGGTGCTAACTCATTTGCAAAACGGAAGGGGTCCCCATGGGACCCCTTCCCCTTTGTAAATGCATGCAAAAAACATTTTTTCAGAGCATGTAGTGGTCCCACGGACAAACGCCTGCTCTGAAAAAATGAAAAGAAAACTTTTCATTTTTGTTTTCGAAACACATTCTGTTTTCCTTTCAGGAAAACAGGCTGCATTTTAAAAAAATGGCTTTATTTAAAAGCAGTCACAGACATGGTGGTCTGCTGACCCCAGTGTCCACCATTCCTGTGAGTGCCACCATTCCCAATGGGGTTGCAAATTGCGACCTACCTCATGAATATTCATGAGGTAGGTCGTTTGCGAACAAATTGCGAATCGCAAACAGTGTCATTGACACTATTGTACATCAGGTTTTGAGACTCGCAAATTGCGAGTCGCTAAGTCTCGCAATTTGCGAGTCGCAAAACCTCATCTTCGTGCATGTGGCCCTTAGGTCCTTATTATTGTTGGTCTACAGAAATTGGTTGCAACACATCCACAAGTTTGCAAAAGCACAGGCTGCCGCAGATAGCAGGTGAGTGTTATTTGCTGGTGATTACATTTTGCACAACCACAATCGAGGAATTGCATGATAATGCGCTTGATGCCACCTATTACGGAGTGGACAAAACTCCATTTTGTGCACTTTCTTCTCATATTTGTAGCAGAATTTGTATGCTGCAAGTTATTGGACCATACTCTGAGATTGTGTGACATTCGTGCCTGAAATCTAATACAGTTTTTGGAGTATGTGCTCAAAACTGAATTTGCAGTCAGATCTTACTCATTACCTATCATTCTTTATTGTTGCTTCTTTTTCAGCTTCTGTAAATGCAGTGTATTGCAATACATCTCCTGACTAACCAATAAAGTACACTGCACACATCTCTTCTTAGTTTTATTCTATGACCTAATTGGCCCTATACCCAGCAGACACATCTACGGAAGCATCTGTATCGTGATTTGAGCATGTCTCACACATCTGTCCAGTACCAGTCTACAATATTCAGCTGTGTGAGGGCAGTCCCACATCAAATGAAAACAGGTTATCTCATGTACGTCACATTTAGGACAACAAATTTCCCTATGAGGGTCAATGTTATGGAGCGTCGCCAGAGTTACATTAGTTCTATCAAGGTCTTCCTCATGAAGTGCAGTGCTTAATTTGTACTTGTTGTTTCCGGTGCTCAGCACCAGCACTTGATTTTGAGGGCCGGCGCTTATTCTTCTGCCCCAAGAATTTGCTGCAAGTAAAAAACACATATGGGAAAGACAGAGGAAGAGAAAAACGAAAAAGGGTCACAATGGGAGAAAGCAGAAAGCTGCAAGAGCAAGCTGAAGGGGCAGAGAGTGGCTATAAATGGATTAAAGAGGCCCGAGATGGCTTCAGGTTTACGCTGCCTCAGTATTCTGCATTTCCATATTTAATTGTAGCAGCCGCGTGTTTAAGAGGAGGACTTTGAGCACCTGCATGTTTTTATTGACAAATTAAGCACTGTGGGCACGGTATAGAATCAAGGGAGAGAGTGGGGTGGGCACGGTATAGAAGCAAGGGTCAGAAGGGGGTGGGCATGGTATGGAAGCAAGGAACAGAGGGATGTGTGCACGGTATGGAAGCAAGAGACAGAGGGGGTGGGCATGGTATGGAAGCAAGGGACAGATGGGGTGGGCACGGTATGGAAGCAAGGGACAGAGGGTTGGGCACGGTATGGAAGCAAGGGAAAGAGGGGGTGTGCACAGTATGGAAGCAAGGGACTGAGGGGTGTGTGCATGGTATGGAAACAAGGGACAGAGGGGGGGTGCGAGGGATAGAAGCAGTGGACAGAGAGGGTTGGGCACGGTAAGGAAGCAAGGGACAGAGGGGGGTGGGCACCGTAAGGAAGCAAGGGACAGAGAGGGGTGTGCGCGGTTGGAAGCAAGGAACAGAGGGGGGTGGGCACGGTATGGAAGCAAGGAACAGAGGGGGGTGGGCACGGTATGGAAGCAGGGGACAGAGGGATGTGTGCATGGTATGGAAGCAAGGGACAGAGGGAGTGGGCACGCAGTGCTTAATTTGTACTTGGTGTGTCTGGTGCTGAGCACCGGCACTTATTTTTGAGGGCCGGCGCTTATTCTTCAGCCCTAAGCATTTGCTGCGAGTAAAAGACACATATGGGAAAGACAGAGGAAGAGAAAAACGAAAAAACGTCACAATGGGCGAAAGCAGAAAGCGCAAGAGCGAGCTGAAGGGTCAGAGAGTGGCTGTAAATGGATTAAAGAGGCCCGAGATGGCTTCAGGTTTACGCTGCCTCAGTATTCTGCATTTCCATATTTAATTGTAGCAGCCGCGTGTTTAAGAGGAGGACTTTGAGCACCTGCATGTTTTTATTGACAAATTAAGCACTGTGGGCACGGTATAGAATCAAGGGAGAGAGTGGGGTGGGCACGGTATAGAAGCAAGGGACAGAAGGGGGTGGGCATGGTATGGAAGCAAGGAACAGAGGGATGTGTGCACGGTATGGAAGCAAGAGACAGAGGGGGTGGGCATGGTATGGAAGCAAGGGACAGATGGGGTGGGCACGGTATGGAAGCAAGGGACAGAGGGTTGGGCACGGTATGGAAGCAAGGGAAAGAGGGGGTGTGCACAGTATGGAAGCAAGGGACTGAGGGGTGTGTGCATGGTATGGAAACAAGGGACAGAGGGGGGGTGCGAGGGATAGAAGCAGTGGACAGAGAGGGTTGGGCACGGTAAGGAAGCAAGGGACAGAGGGGGGTGGGCACCGTAAGGAAGCAAGGGACAGAGAGGGGTGTGCGCGGTATGGAAGCAAGGAACAGAAGGGGGTGGGCACGGTATGGAAGCAAGGAACAGAGGGGGGTGGGCACGGTATGGAAACAGGGGACAGAGGGATGTGTGCATGGTATGGAAGCAAGGGACAGAGTGAGTGGGCACGCAGTGCTTAATTTGTACTTGTTGTGTCTGGTGCTGAGCACCGGCACTTATTTTTGAGGGCCGGCGCTTATTCTTCAGCCCTAAGCATTTGCTGCGAGTAAAAGACACATATGGGAAAGACAGAGGAAGAGAAAAACGAAAAAACGTCACAATGGGCGAAAGCAGAAAGCGCAAGAGCGAGCTGAAGGGTCAGAGAGTGGCTGTAAATGGATTAAAGAGGCCCGAGATGGCTTCAGGTTTACGCTGCCTCAGTATTCCTTGTTTCCACATTTAATTGTAGCACCCGCGTGTTTAAGAGGAGGGCTTTGAGCACCGTCATATTTTTATTGACAAATTAAGCACTGATGAAGCGTGCCAAGATTCCTACCTGTAATACCACCTGATATACATGCAGCAGTCTATTAGCCACTGTGTCTGCATACGTTTGGTTCCATTCCACTCTGAGAATATCCATTCCTGTGTTTTTGTCCCTCAGATCCAGCCCACTTTGACCTCTGGCCTCAAAACTTGAACCAGTGTATCCCACACAGGCTTTTCCTCGAACGCGAATGGAAACCCCCTTGTGCTGCAGCTCACTGTTCTTCCTGTGCTGCATTTGCAATTTTCAGTCATACAGGCCCATTTTCTATTTGACGCCGATATATGCAGGCGTTAAAGGGAAAGATTATAGCAGATATTTGCAGGATTATGGGGCCGCAAAGAAACACAGCCTCACACTACTTTAGCCAGGCCACACCTCCCATTGAAGAATTTTTGTAGGTAGAAAACAGAGGTGGCCTTTAGTTGGTTGACTGCTGCCCATGTCTTATATATGATAATGGAGGAAGGCTTGAGGCTCGATCAAATACTGAGACTCCATCCAAGGCTGAGGAATAATGGATCAAAAGCCAGAAGTAGTTTTCCGTAGGTGCAGTTTATGAAACGATGGCTCGCTTCACGTGAAAAACATGGCTGTGTAGCACAGGAAGGTTGTTGTGATTTTGTTTCACATTCACAAATTGTGTTGTGGACAGACTGTATTACTGAAGAACAATCCACAGTGCATACAAATACATTGCAGAACACAGTGAGTGCTCTCACTTGGCAATCTCCTAATAGTTACCGGCATGTAATTCCTCCTTTCACCGGAGTTGCTGGATGTAAAGTTAGTGCTGGAAATTTTGCAGCAAACTAATTTGTGTACCACGCTGTTTTTGAGGGATCATGAAGGTAGTCTGACACCTTATACAAAGGCAAACCTCTGGTCTGCTTCCTTACTTGGGGAGGTGAAACTAACTGGGGGCCTAACATTGCTCATGGGAATATGCTGCAAGCCATCATTACATCCTCAGTGATATTTTTTATCAGTTAAGCAGACGAGAATAAGCCCAGCTGTATACTTAATTATAGTTTGAAGAATGAGTGGAACTGATAATATTGACAGTTAGTTCAACCATATGATGTGGCTCATAAACTATGCAACTGCAACAAGAGGTTGGGTAATCACTTGATCCATTTGGCAGTATTTAATGTGTATTTTATCTATTATCAGACTACCACTGAGAGAAGTAGACAACCCTCAACATTTTAGCACTCAGAAGAAGGATTGGATTTTGGCAAATGTAAAGAAAAACTTTAGTAGTCACATTGCTTGTCAGTAGCCTAATTCTTCCTCGAGAAGGCCTTTTGCAAAGCACAGCGAGTGCAATAAAGGTGCAAAAAAGAAAAGTACTCCAAAGCATATCCAGGCTGCCATGACGAGTAAATGTTCACCTGCCCACCCAAAACTTTTCTCACAGCAGTTCAAAGGCATGAAAATAATGTGACAACTTACCCTAGACTTGTCATCATACAACTCTTATGTGTAGGCTCACTATAAGAGTGAAACACAGCTCACCTCATCCAACTCTACCCACAGAGGGCATACTCCAGCCATGCATACAGGTCCTTCTATAATCATTCCATGCTAGTGGCAGTGGTGTGCTATAACAAGCCAGGCTACAAAACGAAGGGAAGTTTCCAGGTGCTAAGTGGGAGGATCTAATGATGAAGCATGCCACACTACAAGGGTGGGTTTTAATTTTTCTATGTAAGCACTAACACATAGTTAAACAAGAAAATAAAACACAAATACGAAATGGGGAAATTAAATGAATATCCCAGTAGTAGAATTTCTGCATCTCTGTTATGAGCCCCAAATTACTTACCACTGAGTGATGGTATACCATGCATCTTTTTCACTCTTGACTAAAATTATACTCAACATTTATGGGTGTGCTTTTGTACATGAGAGAAAGGTATTAAATTGCACCTATGTGTAGTTCTTTTTGACTGTGCACAAGGTGTGACTGGAGCATCTGGATCCTGGGTCAGCTGCACCCAGGGAAAACTAACATATTCATCACTTAACGGGTTGATATCAAACTCAACCTGCATAGAAGGAGTTAGTATAGTGCTCCAGTCCAAACCTTTTAGTGTGTCGTATTGGAAAAAAGTTCCAGATAGCGCACTGTATAGCGAAATCAGCCAACTATATTAACTACAAATTAATAGATTTAATAGGCGACTATGAAGGAAACAGGACCCTAGCCAGCAACATAACTCATTGTTGTCAAGCATCATTGTTAAACATTTTGCACAATGTCCTAGTATGGAAAGTACTGTAGACCTGCTGGTTTCACAATCTTCAATGTGAATAGGCCAGGCTTCACCACACATCAGTATGTGAAGTACCCTAGTCAGGCTAGCATCACCCCAGTATGTCCATCAATACAGCTAGACCAGTATTCCCCAGTATATAAAGCACTTTGGCAGGCCATATTTCCCCAGTATGTAACGCATACATAATAACTATACCAGTATCCAGAATTAAAAAAACACCATGCCCATGCCAGTATCACCAATACCATGGTATCTGAAGTTCACTGTATCTAATGCACTGTACCAAGACCAGTAAATATATTGCACAGTTTTGTTAATTAGGAAAACACAGATAGTATCTGAAAAGCACCAGTAACTATGCAGCAATTTCAAGCTTTAACAGTGGTCTACTCAATGTGCATGATTCACTATATCCTACTATGTCACAGCATATATAGCACTAATAATATCTATTCCCTAGGTGAGTATCTGCAATGTCTCAGTATAAACTGCACTGTGACTCAAATAATATCTCAAACCATCCAAATCCTCTAGCAAACTGAGGGCCACAACTCGTCTCCATGATGGAACTCTTTGACTCCTCTTGCACATCCCTGTTGAGCACAGCCTTCTCCGTACTTACAGCACATCTCCACATGTGCTGCATAGGAAGCAACAACATTTCACAGGCCCACATGTGAGAATATTTCAAGTTCTTTAGGGGTTTATTAAGAAAAGTGGCGCTGCATACAGTGCAGCATCACTTTTCTTGCGCCCTTTAGCATCCCTCTACCGCTACCGCCACCATGTGTGCATCATATTTAAAATACGGCGCACAATGGGGTAGGGGGCAATAGCTTAATTTTTTCTTACGCCATTGATGTACTTTGCAGGAGTAGCTCCAAAATATAGATTATTTTTGTTCCAACATTTTTTCTTATAGAGATCCTCCACTCCTTTTTCTATTACTCTTTCAAATACTTCTACTTCTTTTCCTACCGTCTGTCTAGATGGTGCCCATACTGATGGTGGTTTCACCCCTGATTTATTTTCCTTTAGTGCCATATCCTTACCTTCAAATAATTTTTTTACCTAATTTTCCTGAATAAATCTCTCATATCACTCTCTATTCTATATTTATCTGCTAATGCAGAGGGGGCAAATCCTAAACCTTTTTCTAAAACCTCAATTTCCTCGGTCTTTAACTCCCTTGAGGGCAGATTGATATTGGATGCTGGTTTTGATCTATTCCCACTCCTTCTGACTTCTCGTTCTCATATATTGCTTTCTGGGACCTGGACTCTGATATTGGTAACCTCCTCGTCCTCTCCCTCTGCCTCGTGAGCTCTGAATGTACCTCTTCTGTTTTAAAAAATTGGAATCCTCCCTACTTGGTCCTGCTATTCCTTCTCTATTTTCCTTATGCATTCTTCATACAGATATATTATCCTATTCGGAGTCAGTGCTCGTGTACGATGTATCGTAAAAGGTTACCTGTTTCCTATGCCGTTTTGTCTTATTCTGAGACCAACGCCTATTATATCCACCTACATTCTGGGGCATATCATAATATTCCTTCTGTAGGTATGGATCTACCAACTCAGTTCTACATCTATGAACATCTTTCCTTAACTTTGTCATTTTCTTATTTACCAAGTAATCCTTATATCCAACAAGATCTTCTTGTATCTCTTCCAACTTCCATTTTGCCTCATCTAGTGCATTTTTTCTTTTAACTCTGCCTCTAAATTTTCAATTTCTCTTTTTTTAATATTATTATTTGTTATGCTGTCTCAATGATTAATAACATCCAATCCCGGCTACATCTATTAGCTATAAATGTCCATTGTTCCTTAAATTTCTCATTTTTAACAAACAAGCCTTGTTCGTTTTTAACCTGAAGGCCTTTAGGTATAATAACTTTTTTACAATATTCACTCAGAAAATCCAAAAGTAATTCAGAATGAATTACCTTTTTCTTTAAATTCCAAAGTACTTCCGTTTATCATTGTCCCCCCAGATAGGGTAAATGGTTTTCTAAAAGATTTTATGACAATAAGACTTTAACTTTCATACAATATATAAATGTCATATAATATCTCGAAATGTCAATAAAACTTCAACTTGCATTCAATATATAAAATATCATATAATATCTCAAAGTGTCGATGCAGCGTTTCACTGGTCTTTTGGATGGTTAACCCCACCTTCTTCAGGACAAATTCAAAAGTTCACAGTCAGTTTTTTAAAATAAACAACTGAAAAAAATAAAAAAACAATATTTACACTCTTGTCCTAAAATAAATCAAGGTTTAAACAACGGGCATATAATATCTACCACATACTCCTAACCTCTATCTGTATATCTTTCTTACTATTGTTGGCTAACCTATATATCATCATTTCTAGAATTCTTTAAAATTATTCTTTAAAATTATTCAATTAATATTAGTTATAAAGATTTCATATATAAATCCCATTGCTTTGTTTAAACCTATATCTATCACCAGGAAACCCATAAACTCACACTGTTTTCTTCGGAGCTATATATTCATCAAAGCTATAGATTCATCATAAAACTCACTCCATGTTGTTATACGATGACCTTGTCTTTCAATTATCTTTTAATTATATTCTGCAATCTTCATTACTTCTCATTCTCTAAGGGTTAAGATCAATTCACCCATTACTCTTATTTTCTTATAACTTCTCTGAGTGTATAGCCATGAAAACCGACATAGACTTATTGGCAATAAAGATCATGTGTCCTTTGCTTCAGGTAACTCCCCTGTTTTTAGGAGATATTTATTTGTTATCAACTCTGAAAAGGTTTAAATTTGCACTGCTAGCTTCTATGGTATAGTCACCCAGCGCGTATTGATCATATTCCATGTACCGCCACTTTTATCAGATCCGGAGAAGGCAAGAACCAAACACAGGGTGCCTCTGTGAATAAAATCCTTATACCTTCGTTCATTAACGCTATAAATGTTATAAACATCCATCTTTTTTGCCTAGAGCCTATATGCATGTTGTGCTCACCTACTATAAGGGCGTTCCTCTCCTTTCTCTTCACACCGTGAATCGGTGTCCTCACTTTTATCAGAGCCTGAGAAGGCAAAAACCAAACACAGGGGGATTCTGTGAATAAAAGTCTTCTACCTTCCTTCATTAAGGCTATAAACAATACAAACATCCCTGCTTTTTACTCAGAGCCTATCCCACTGTTGCGCTCACCTACTTTAATGGCGTTCACCTACTTTCTCTTCACACCGTCAAATGGTGTCTGCCATCCTTGTAGCCCAATTTATATCCCACACCACTAGACCACGCATTTTTTTTAAAACCTGTCTCCTCTTTCGGCCATCTTGGTTTCAGGCTATATACTAATTGAATGTTTTAAAATCTCCTAATTTTAATTATAATCAACCTCTCCATCATTCTATTTAGAATTCAATACATGTGGTTCATCATTTATTATTTAAGGCAGCTATTGTTATTATTCCAATAGTATGTGCCATATAATCATGTATGCCTGTTTACAAATACTGCACTATTAGACCACGCGTCTTTACCAATCTGTCTACTCTTTCAGGCATTTTAACTTCAGGCTAAATATGAATTTAGATATTTCAAGTCTTAAAACTTGGTATCTTTGACCATTTTGTTATTGTATTTGAGACTCTATAAATCAATATATTTTCATTTATAATTTGAGGCAGATCCTATTGTTATTATAATACAATCATCAGTTCATTGTAGGCGCCGTATATTTATAGATGCCCATTCACTATTTTTCTCTTTCTGATTTTGTATTTGTTCATTAATTTTATTTTTTCAAAATACATCCCTCCATGTTTCTTTATATTAATACCAGCCTACAATAATCAAAGTTACATATTTTCACTAAATGTCTTCCTTCATCATCATTTTAACTCCAGGTATTTTATGTAAACCTATCTATTCTTAAATGCCCCAAATCTCATATTGCATTGAATTTTTCAGGCCCATTTTCATATTCTTCACTATTCACATATTTCTAATCCTTTTGCCTGCACTTTACTCCCATTCGGTCTTGGACATTGATAATATTATTCTGCATTATCAACACACAATAGCTCATGGACATTATTCTGTTGTCAACATCCTTTCAATACCCAACCATTCTAATAAAAAACTAACGTGCCTTATACATATCTCAAATTTATATAGATCAATTATTTTCTTACCTTACCAAATATTCCCATTCTTCTCTGCTGTTCAAACCTCCTTATATGTTTTGAATTTACACATATAAAGCTGTTCTCTTTTTTTCCTTATATCTGTACCTCACATTGTGCCTTTTACTCTTTCGAATACACACCATTTTAAGTCACTTACCTTATGATTCTGCTCAATATAATGTTCTACTAAATTTGCATTCTTCTTTATTGTTCTTATAGCTGATCTTTGTTCATTCAATCTCAGTCTCATTTCTTTACTTGTCTCTCTTATATACCCTTTGCTGCATGGGCAAATAATCAAATATATTAAATTTCTTGTTTTACAATTCACCATATCCCTGTTCTGATGGCTTATCCCATTTAGTTCCAGTTTTGGACCCTTCATGATGTTACTACAATACTACATGTGCCACATGGGAAATCCCCTCTTATTTTACTACCATCACTTATATCTCTTTGTTGTGTCTCCCTTGGTTCTCTATATGAGTGTACCAGACAGTTCCTGATTGCTCTATCTAAAGGCAAAGAGTGTTTTTTTCCCACTTCTCACCATTCCCACCATTAACAAGTGTCCAATTTCTATTTATCAAGATCTTTATCTTATTACTCATATTCATGTAATTTGTGATACAAACAATTCTATTATTCTCATGTGATTTAGGTTTACCTTGAAATACATTTTCCCAATTATAATATTTCACCCTCTTATAAGCTCTTCCGTATTAATTTGTTTGGGCAACCCCTGTCAAGTAATTTATCTTTAAATATTCTAACATGTATTTCAAAATTTCCTCTATCTGTGCAATTCCACCTCAGCCTAAGGAATTGACCAAAAGGTATATTATTCTTTTGGCACCCTGGATGGTTACTGGTGTAAAGTAATAAGGCATTTTGATCTGTTGGTTTTGTGTACAATTCCACCTCCAACTTCATTTCCACTACTTTTATCTTTATGTCTAAAAAATATACTTACTCATTGTTGAGGTGAACTTTAGGTTAGGATCCCCGCAATTTAACCAAAGCATAAAGCAATCCATCTCCTCTCTATTTCACTATAGGACCCCAACTACCTGACTTGGTTCCAGGTCAATGTTCAAAGGGAGTGCTCTGTAAAGTACTTGAAGAACTGTTGAGATCCAGGTCTGGTGTCAGTCTAATAACCATTTTCTCAGAGGTAAGGGGACATCACCCGATGCCTGCACATCTTACTAGAACAGCTGTGGCTCTGCCTGTAAAATGAGAGCCAGGCCGACATGCTGAGTAGGGGAAAGAGTTCATCTGATCCAATAGGAGCTGACTGCCTGAGGAAGCGAAGACCTAGATTCCTAATCCAGAAGAGAAGCAGTCCAAAAGAATGCATTATTTGTAAGAGAGTAACTAGAGCTGACATGAGTCTGCCCAAAGGACTTTCAGCCTTTCTGAGCGTTTCTACGTTCATGCAAAATAAGCTAAATAAGCTCAGTGACCACACCCCACCCCCTGTTTCCTGCTCCAGTGACCACTAACTGAGGGAAAAAAAGCAGATTTGTGCTCACTCTATCTTCTGTGTACCGAGACAGGGGGCCAGAGGATAGAAGTCAACCTCTGACAGTGCCAGTAGCTGACAGGTAGGGTCTGAATTACCAAAAGCCACTGCCCCTGCATTCACTCCTGAATGAAGAGAATGCAGCAAGGCTGCATGCCAGACTCTAGATCTGTAGGCATGTCTGCTCATTTGTTGCATGCACTCCTGAATGTAAGCTTAGCAGGGGCTCGATGTCTCAGGTAAAACCAATACCTGTACTCAACATTGCCTGTAACTGCAACTACAGATTTATGTGGGGTTCCAAGCTTTAACAATGATCCTTCTTAAAGAGAACTGTCTTGGGAAGGAAATTCAGACTGACCTATGAGTCACAGAAACCAGGGAAGCTGCTCATCTGCACCTATTGTGAACCTGTGCATGTGCTGTAATCTGGCCTACTGCTTTGTATGTATGTACTTGGTATTTCTATCGGGTGGACCTAGTCGAAAGGCAGAGGACGGCTGTACATGGACTAAGACAAGTCTAAAGTAAGCGAGTAATAGGAGAGGAAGCTGAGATGTGGATGGTTAATAATGCATGGTGATACAGCATTCTTTAAAATGGTGAGTCTTCAACTCTTTCCTGAAATGGAGCAACAATAAGGAGGTCCTGATGTAAATGGGATGTTGTACCAGATCCAGGGTGCATAGCTGGAAAAGGCCTGTTGTCTTTTTTTTAGTTTTTTACACTTCTTAGTGTGCAGTCTAATGGTGTCCTGGCTGCTGGTGTGCTGAGAACCACCGGTGATGATGAGCTTGTCTGAAATTTAAGAAGGAGATTTGGTTGTGATGGTAGGTTTGAAGATGGTGCATCTCGCAAAGACAGCCAGTTCCATCAGGATGAGGTGATGTGATCATATTTTTTCAAGTCTTGGATGCAGCATGCTGCGGCACATAGAATGCCCCTAAGGGGTGCCACCCTGAAGTCTGTGCGGACAAGGAGTAGGGCATTACCACAATCCAGATGTGAGAGTTCAAGGGCTTGAATAACAGTTTTGACGTTGCTTTCTGGAAGAAATGGTTCCAGTTTCTTTAGAATAGGACCTGGTACCAGGCCATCCTTGAATTCTTTGGGCAGTTTGTTTATTGAGGGAGAGATTGCTGTCTAGGGTGAATTTCAGTGATTTGGCATTCAGTGAGAGTTGAGGTTCAAAACCATCAAGGTTCATGTCACTTGGCCAGGTTCATAGTGTATCTTGTTTGTTGTTCTTAGCAAGTAATAGCAATTCTGTCTAGGTTGGGCTGAGCTTTGGAAGGCACTGGGCATCCAGGTCTGGATAAGCTGCAAGCAGTGTTTGAGGTGTTGAATGTCTGAGGAAGAAGAGACTTTCAATTACAGTTGTGTATCATCAGCATATTGGTGTACAGGTAACTCCCACTGGAACAGTAGTATGGATGTTTATGATGATTAATATTTTTGGTGTATAGTATCTGTTTTTTGGTTAGATTAAAGTACTTGTTTTGTACTGAAAGAAGATAGGTGTGGAAAGGGCGCTCATGGCCCAATTGACAGTCTTAGTAGAACAGACACCAGAGGCAAGCAACCCCAACCACCACAGTTGTGCCAGTAGTCCTTGCTTGCTCTGTGGCCTCCTAAACGGGGAGTGAAACTCACTGACCTCTTTTACTGCAATTGCAACCTGTGACCCACATCCTACTCACAAATCTGTGTAGGAAATGCATTACTCCACAGAGCATTCTCACTCAGATTAGAGTCTGTGAGCTGCAGGAGAGAGTGCATGTATGTAGAGTTTTCTGACTGGCTTTATAAGCTGTTATATAAAGGCTCGACAGATCTCTGACATCAATTTAGTAACCCAACAAACTTTCACATGACAGAAATGTGTAACTTCAACATCACTTACAAAGTTCTGCAATAGGTACCCTAGTCTCATGTGGTATCTCACTATGGTTGTTAAAACTGCAACAGCAGTACTTGGTTAATCTTTTGATGTTTTTCGACATATTCTCAGAATGTTATCTGTACTATGCTTCTATGTTCCACCTTTCAAACTCTAGTTCCTTTTAGTTCACACTCTCTCCTTTCTCCTTCTTTTCATTCTTCTCTTGTTGCATAATTTCCTGTTCTAGATCTTTATATCTAGCCACTTTTTCTGTTTTGTCTATCTTCTTTCATCTCTGAACTTTTTTGATTGCTGCTATGTTTTCTTAGCATGCTATTTATAATTTCCTCACCCTTTCTGTGTCGATTTTCTAGTATGTTTCTTTTTCTGTAGTTTCTTGTAATCTCTTTTCTTCCTCTTTTCTATTACTTTGTTGATGCTTGATCTGTAGCCTTTCTTTTTATTTTTTCGATTTCTTGTCCTTCCGTTAATTACCATCATGTACCCACGTTTATTCCTTTGGTTTCCTTTCTCCTTCCAATCTATACATAGGGATAGGTGCCAGGTGAAGCAGAATCATCTTCAGAGAGCAGCTGATGTAGAGCCAGAGCAACGTAAGGGAGCCCCAGAAGAGCAAAGAAAGGAAGGCATCCTTGTCCAATGGTAAAACGGTCTCTGTTCCTGTCACTCTTGACCTCCCCACTTGGAGCAACAGGGCTCCATATTTGGGAAAGGTCCTCTTTTGTGCCTGGAACCCCAAAGCTCTGGCAAAATGTTAGTTGTTGGCAGGCAGGACAGAATCTTAGAGAGCTCCTACCCATGCAGAGGTGCTTTCAGTGCTGCATAGGCAGGCCTTTCAATGCTGAAAGCGCACTTCTCAACCTCCATCAAACCGGGAACTCCTTCAATAGCCTGGTGACCCAGTCAACCTGAGATCTCCAGCATGAATGTCAGGAGCCACATGTGTTTTAATATGCACGGGCTTGGGTATGCAGTTTTATAGACTGAAACCATGTCTGCATATACTTCTTTGCTAAGACATGGCTTTGAAGACTTGAACGATTTTAAAGAACATGCAGCACAAATTTGTATGCAAAATTTGCATGGAAAACAGGAACAGTCAGACACACCATGCACTAAGAGTCCCTGTAGACAAGAGGAGCCCCATTGAAGACACTCCACTACAGAACCTCAGAGCCTGAGGTTTGTCTTCTTGAGGAGAAATCAGGCACACAATTGAAACCATTTACAAAGCAGCATTGTTCATGAGTCATTTATTGTTTCACCCGTTTGATACCTTACTGGAGCCACACATGAAAATTGCAAGTTTAGTTTCCCAAGACTTGCAAAGTACCCAAAGACTTTGGCTACCGTTTGTGCCATGATGGTATAAAATGGAATGTTCAGCACTGCCATGTTTCCTAGGTCCATGCATGACGTGCTGCCCCAGACCAGATTTTTTTATTGAATCCATGGAATTGTAGACTTGTTTGTTTCGTTACAAAACAGGACTACAAGTCCCAGATTTCAAAGAAAAAAAACTGGACTGGAGCAGCACATCATGTATGGACCTAGGAAACTTGGTGGCTATGGGTGTTTCTGCACCACTCCATGCACGTGAAGATTCAGAATCAAGTGTCTGCTGGTGCCCAGGAGCATAGAGGCTGAACCAGAACACAAAGATATTACAAAAAAACAAAATTCTCAGAAAAAGCAAAAAGGATCTGTGAACATGCATAGCATTGAGAGATCTGAGAAGGGCCAGCTGGGCTACAATTGGACTCATGAACATTAGAGGGATCTCGAGAAACAACAAACAGTGTTATCTAGTATAAAGTTAAAAAGCAAACATCTCCAGTTGTTTGAATAAAGAAAGTGTACGCAGCAGTTCATAATCATTAAAAAACAGATAGTACGAGGAACATGGGTGCATACAACAATGCAATTGTGAGAAGAAAGAAAAACACCTGATCTGAAAATTGGACAGAAGACACAAGACAAATAACAGAAACAAAAACTCTGTTTACAATCTGTAGGTTTGGTTGGGTTGGAGACATAGGGCTTGCTTTAGAGCTGGTGGCATCCGGTGCGACACTTTTTTTGCACCCTTCCCTGCCCTGCCTCCATTGACTTCCTCCTCGGATTCCTTCACTACCACCCGGCAAAAGTGCCCCTCATCTCTCCATACATTTAATTTGTTTTAAAGAGCAGGTAGAGGCTGGTTTTACTAATCCACGCAGCTACCCTCATAAAATACAGTTCTTAGCAGCAGGCATATTAACCCTCAGCACTATTTTATGGCTATTGAAAACTGCTACTCGACAAAATTCTGATTTCCCTCAGGAACATTAATTAAAGAGTTGTCTGGACATTGTAATTGTTGCCTGATTTCTGGACGCACAAGGAACTCTACAGCAGGTGTTTTAAAATCGAAAGTTATTGCTCATACAGCACTCACCCTTCAGTTCAGTGCCCCCCTCCAGGTTAGCACCCAGTGCGGCTGCACCAGTCACACTGCCCTAAAGCCGGCCCTGTTGGGACACTTGCTACTTTTGTGGCAATCCGATAAACCCGATAGGTAAAAAGCACTGACATAGTTTAAGGCTTTTTTCAGGAAAACAGGGAATTCTTTCATGAACACAATGGGCAGATTTAAGAGCCCCTTGCGCCATAATATTGCCACATTAGTGTCATTTGTTCTACGCTAATGTGGTGATATTATGGCGAAAAAGACCACCCCAGATATACAAATTGGTGCAATACATGCAGTGTGCTACTTTGTAACCCCCTGGGCCAAGCATAATGATTGCAAGGGGGGTGCGAGAAAATGGAGCAAAGAATCTAAAAGATTTCTTTGCGTAAATATTTTCGGCATTTTTAACACCTGCTCAGAGCAAGGAAAGTTGTGAGGCACTGGGTACAGCACCAATTTTCTTAAATCTGCCTCTATGTTTTGTGTTGTCTTGTTGTAGTGATACTTTTTCACACACTTCTAAATATTTTACATTTTTAGATACTACTTGGACTCATACTAAATACTTTTAAATGTGTTGTGTTGTGCTGGGCAATGAAGATTGGTGGCTATGTAGCTTTCATAGGAGACTTCAGACGTAATTATGGTACTTCAAAAACGGCACGCTTCAGGACAACTGCTGTGCCTCAAATTGTGATTATGGGGGTCATTCCGACCGCCAGGGCCGGGGACCACGGAAGCACCGCCAACAGGCTGGCGGTGCTTCCAGGGCCATTCTGACCGCCGCGGTCAGAAAAGGGGAACCGGCGGTTTCCCGCCGGTTTTCCCCTGGCCCAGGGAATTCTCCATGGCGGCGCTGCTTGCAGCGCCTCCATGGGGATTCCGACCCCCTTCCCGCCAGCCTGTTTCTGGCGGTTTACACCGCCAGAACCAGGATGGCGGGAACGGGTGTCGTGGGGCCCCTGGGGGCCCCTGCACTGCCCATGCCAGTGGCCCCCCTAACAGGGCCCCATGAAGATTTTCACTGTCTGCTTTGCAGACAGTTAAAATCGCGACGGGTGCTACTGCACCCGTCGCACCCCTGCAACACCGCCGGCTCCATTTGGAGCCGGCTTCTATGTTGCAGGGGCTTTCCCGCTGGGCCGGCGGGTGGCCTTTTGGCGGTCGCCCGCCGGCCCAGCGGGAAAGCCAGAATGGCATCCCACAGTCTCCTGACCGCGGAGCGGCCATTTGGCGGTGACCACATGGCAGGCGGCGCCTGCCGCCCGCCGCGGTCAGAATGACCGCCTATGTGTACTTTAAAAAAAATAATGAATTTTTTTAAACTGTCTAGTCAGAAAAGCTATAAGCACTAGACAAAAGGGTGTGTCATGTCTGTTGGTTTCTGCACATAAGAAAGTAAGAGGCAGCAGTAATAAGGAAAATGTTACTTACCCATCAGACATCTATTTGTGGCATAAGTCAGCCATCTAGTGTTGGGCTCGGAGTGTTACAAGTTATTTATCTTTGAAGAATCTTTTCGAGTTACGAGATTGAGTGACTCCTCTTGGTGATAGTGCGCATGGGCATCAAGTCCTTTGTTAGATTTTTTCCCCACAGGCGGGTGAGGTAAGAGTAATATATATATTACCTAATGGCAGTCGCCACTAGGTAGCTATATGTAGGATTACGTTTCTATACAAAAAGTATTTTTTTACTTGCCTATATCTTTGGCACTGCTTGACGCATTTTCACGAAACTTTCCAAAAAAATGTGCCAGTTCCGTCAGCTGCTGCCTGAAAAGTTTCCTGGTGATCCATCCAGGGAGGGGTGAGAAGAAAGGGGGGTCCCAAAACATGTTTTCCCCATTCATTTTTTTAACATGGATTTTGAACAGTGATAGCGCTAACTAACTTCTGGACGGAATTACACCAAATTTGGCAGGAAGGTAGGTCCTGATCTAGAAAGAGTGCTTTTTTTTGGTTTTGGTGGAATTTTTGAGAAATTAAGGGGAAAACTAATTTGTATATGTAGGGACGTGAAGGATTTGCGACCCTTAACGTTCTCACACTGAGATCTGATTGGCTGATAACACTTCAACAACAGAAGCTGTTGAAGTGATGTCAGCCATCTTGGGACTGGGCTTCAGCCGAGTCCCCAAAAAAAAGTGAAAAAGAAAGAAATGGGGCCAGTGTTCGGACACCCTGACCCCTTAGCCCAGGTGGTGGGATCCCAAAGGGCCCTCCCCCCCCCCCCCACGGCTAAAAAGCATTTTTTTTGTTAATTTTACAAGCATAGAACCGTTGGACCCGCTAATCTGCTCGTAAAATCACAAAAAAAAAAGCTCAGGCTCCTGTGCTTCGTTAGTCTAATTCCCCTGGGTGGGCCAAGTCCTGGGGGCTTTTTTTTTTTTAAGAAAGTGGGGGGAGCTCCTGGGCCCCTCCCGCTGCACCAGGCACCACCACCTCCCCAGGGCTAATTTTTTTAAAGCCCATCTCCCGAGGGTGAGCTTATAATTGAAGCAGGGGCCATGTGGCCCCCCACACCCTGGGGACCACCACCCCGGGCAAATGTTTTAAAAAATAAAGGGGGTCCCTCTGGGGGCCCAGAGACCACCACCCTCGGGGCTAGGATCTAGTTGGAGGGGGGTCGCGTGGCCCCCCTCGACGGGACTCTGATGGCCCTGGGGTCCGCCAACCCCAAGGGCCGGCTCCTGCAATGTCCTGGGGTGCCAACTCCCGGGACTTAGCTGTTTGCTGTGGCTTGGCTGCAGGGCTGCAGCCAAGCCACAGCAAACACTTTGAGTTTTGACAGCGGGAACTGTAAAGCTGGTCAAAATCCAAAGCTTTCATCTATGTCCTCTGTATGCTTGCAAGCAGGGAGCTGCTGTCAAAGCAGCTCCATGCTTGTTGATGCATTGGCACTGCGGGGGAAGCTAAGACTTCCCATGCAGTGCCAGGTAGCCCATAACTGCATTGTTTTTAAAAACAAATGTTTAAAGTAGGGACCACGGGAGGAGCCCTTGAGGGCTTCCTCGCGGTCCCACATTGCCCTTGAAGGGCTTTAATATAAAAATCAAAGAATTTAAAAAAAAATTTTTTTTTTTAAAGTAGGGACCGCAGGAGAGCCTTTAAGGGCTCCCCCTGCCGTCCCTATTTTTATACCTATTTTTTTCATTACAAAGCCAACAAAGGGTTAAAAACAAATTGAAAACCCCCCTAGGTCACAGACCTTCACACTGAGCTATGGGTGTTCCAATTCAGCTAGGCTCATTTTCCTTTTTTTTTTTGTTAAATTAAAAACATTGTACTTTAAAAAAAATATTACATACATTTTTTGTTAAATATAACAAAAATATCTCAATCTAAGTATATGAGATATTAAAGCCTAAAAAACTCTCTTTCACTTTCTCTCTTTCTGTCTCTCTTTCAATTAATTTCTCCCACTCACACGCCCACTTAGACACTCACGCACCCACTCACAGACCAACTGACATCCTTATGCAGCCACTCAACCAGAGACCGGCATACAGACTGACGCACCCACTAAAACACTGATGTACGCACTCTCACACTGAGGCAGACAATCCGACAGCCACTCTCACCCCCAGATACACCCTCTCACACCTATTCTCACACCCACAGAAGCTGCGGCTAACTCATGCCGTGCACGGCAAAAGGGCTGTGCACAGCGTGGGTTTGGGTGGTTGGGAAGTGTTGGCCGCACGGTCTGGCTGCAGGCTGGGTTTTGCGGGCAACTTCATCTGCGTATGAGTGAAGGATGTGCATGGTTAGGTGCTTATAGGGGGTTTGCCTCAAGGCTTCCCCTGTGGCCAAGCGCCGCCGTCCTCGGCCAAAGGCCATGCGCTGTGGTGGTTGGATTAACGTATAGTAATTAAAATGACTATACATTAAACTTAGAAATTCACTGAAAAAAAACAAAGGTTACAGGGACGTTATAGTTAGGAAATAGAATAAAAAAACCTTACAAATTCACTGAAAAAAACAACGGTTACATGGATGTTATAGTTAGGTTCTGAATTTACTCGTACAAACCTGTAGAAATTCAGCGCTTATGGGTACCTCAGCTAACTATAACTAGTGCTCCTGCAATGCACTGCTTATGACCTCACATATTACATGACTCATGACATGGTCAGTGACATCACTGATGAAATCACTGACGACATCTCATGTGACATGTAGTGGTGTAGACCAAGTAGCAGCTTTACAAATATCTGCTATAGGAATGTTTCCTAAAAAGGCCTTAGAAGCCCCTTATTCTGGGAGACTGTGCTTTAGGAGCTGTAGGTAATTGTGTTTTCAGCTTTTAGATAACAAGTTTGAATACACTTGACTATCCATCTTGCTATTCCATTTTTTAAAATTAGATTATCTTTGTGGGGCATTGAAAATGCTACACAAAGCTGTTTCGATTTTCTAAAACTTTTAGTCCTGTCAATGTAATACATAAGAGCTAGTTTAACATCTGGAGTGTGCAAAGCTCTTTCTGCAACTGAGACTGGTTGTGAGAAAAAGACAGTCATCTCAATTGTTAGGTTAATATAAAATGGTGAAACTACTTTTGGGAGAAATTTAGGGTTTGTCCTATGGACTACTCTATCTTTATGTACTTGGAAAAAGGGTTCTTTTAAAGTTAAAGCTTGTAATTCATTTATACGTCGTAGAGAACTGATAGCCACTAAAAATGCAACTTTCCATTAAAGAAATTACAAGGAACAGGAATGCATTGGTTCAAATGGTGGACCCATAAGTCTAGTAAGGACAATATTAAGGTTCCATACTGGAGCTGGAGGAACCCTGGGAGGAATAACACTTTATTTACAGGAATTATGAACAAGGAAGTATGTTGCCTGTTTTGGAGGTAACCAGCTATGGCTGCTGTTAGAAATGGGGTTTTTGATTGGCAGTCAGGTTACCCTCTGTCCAAGCAAGAACCCTCACTCTAGTCAGGGTAAGTCACACACAATCCAAAATTATCCTGTGCCCACCCTCTGGTAGCTTGGCACGAGCAGTCAGGCTTAACTTAGAAGGCAATGTGTAAAGTATTTGTGCAATAAATCATACAATAACACCATATAGCACCACAAAAATACACCACACAGTGTTTGGAAAAATATAGAATATTTATCTGGATAATTGTAGGTCAAAACGAATGAAGATGCAATGTGAAATTGTAAAGATATCACTGAAAAGTGATATTAAGTGTCTTAAGTCTTTAAAAAGCAAACAAAGTCTCTTTCAAGCACAAAGTACCTGGTTTACAGTGGAAAATCTCCGCAAAGGGCAGCAGAAGAAGAGATACGTGGAAAAATGGTGTGTGCGTCGATTTTTCACGCGGGGAAGTCGTGCGTCGTTTTCCGGCACGCGGACAGTCTCTTTCTGTGGTTCGCGGGATTACCAGATGTCCCGGGGTCTGTGCGTGCATTCTTCGGATTTTCTGGCTGCGCGTTGTTCAGGGAGGCTGTGCGTGGAATTTTCGTTCTCACGGCAGGCGTCGCATCAATTTCCCCTCTGGAAGTCAGGCAGCGTTGTCCTTGCGAGGCCGTGCGTCGAAGTTCCGGCCGCCACGAAGCCGTCGCGTCGATCAGCGTCGGTGTGCAGTGATTTTCTCACCGCGGAGCAAACTGTGCATCGAAATTTTCGGCGCATGAAGAGTCCAAATGAAAAAGAGAAGTCTTTTAGTCCTGAGACTTCAGGGAACAGGAGGCAAGCTCTATCCAAGCCCTTGGAGAGCACTTTTACAGCCAGACAAGAGTTCAGCAAGGCAGCAGGCCAACAGCAGGGCAGCAGTCCTTTGTAGAAAGCAGACAAGTGAGTCCTTTGAGCAGCCAGGCAGGTCTTCTTGGCAGGATGTAGTTTCTGGTTCAGGTTTCTTCTCCAGCAAGTGTCTGAGGTGGTAGGGCAGAGGCCCTGTTTCATACCCAAATGTGCCTTTGAAGTGAGGGAGACATCAAAGAGTGGTTTAGAAGTGCACCAGGTCCCCTTTCAGTTCAATCCTGTCTGCCAGGGTCCCAGTAGGGTGTGTGGCAGTCCTTTGTGTCAGAGCAGGCCCTCCACCCTCCCAGCCCAGGAAGACCCATTCAAAATGCAGATGTATGCAAGTGAGGCAGAGTACCCTGTGTTTGGGGTGTGTCTGAGTGAATGCACAAGGAGCTGTCAACTAAACCTAGCCACACGTGGATTGTGAGGCACAGAAAGATTTAAGTGCAGAGAAATGCTCACTTTCTAAAAGTGGCATTTCTAAAATAGTAATATTAAATCCAACTTCACCAGTCAGCAGGATTTTGTATTACCATTCTGGCCATACTAAATATGACCTTCCTACTCCCTTCAGATCAGCAGCTGCCACTTCAACAATGTATGAGGGCAGCCCCAATGTTATCCTATGAAGGGAGCAGGCCTCACAGTAGTGTAAAAACGAATTTAGGAGTTTTACACTACCAGGACATGTAAACTACACAGGTACATGTCCTGCCTTTTACCCACACAGCACCCTGCTCTAGGGAATATCTAGGGCACATACTAGAGGTGACTTATGTGTACAAAAAGGGGAGCTTTAGGCTTGGCAAGTACTTTTAAATGCCAAGTCGACGTGGCAGTGAAACTGCACACACAGGCCTTGCCCTGGCAGGCCTGGGACAAGGTAAGGGGCTACTTGAGTGGGTGTCACAACCAGTGCTGCAGGCCCACTAGTAACATTTAATTTACAGGCCCTAGGCACATACAGTGCACATTACCAGGGACTTATAAGTAAATTAAATAGTCCAATCAGGTATGATCCAAAGTTACCATGTTTAAAGGGAGAGAGCATATGCACTTTAGCACTGGTTAGCAGTGGTAAAGTGTGCAGAGTCTAAAAGCCAGCAAAACAGAGTCCAAAAAGTGGAGGGAGGCAGGCAAAAAGTTAGGGGTGACCACCCTAAGGCATGTCAGGTCTAACATGTGTCCCCCCCAACTGAAAGTGGGGAGAGCTACCCGACCTCCTGGGAGCTCTCATCGCTAAGGCGGAAGTATCTGGAGAGACCATCAGCATTGGCGTGGTCAACCCCTGGGCGATGCTCCACCGTAAAGTCCATCCCCTGTAGGGAAATGGACCACCTCAAGAGTTTTGGATTCTCACCCTTCATCTGCATGAGCCATCTGAGGGGCCTGTGGTCTGTCTGAACCCGAAAGTGAGTCCCAAACAGGTAGGGTCTTAGCTTCTTCAGTGCCCAGACCACAGCAAATGCTTCTCTCTCAGTAGCACTCCACCTTTGTTCCTGTGGTAATAGTCTTCTGCTAATAAAGACTACTGGTTGGTCTGAGCCCTCCTCATTTAGCTGTGCTAGAACAGCCCCTATGCCATGCTCTGAAGCGTCTGTCTGCACAATAAATTCCTGGGAGTAGTCAGGGGCCTCGAGCACGGGGCCGTGCACATGGCTTCCTTCAGAGAATCAAAGGCTTTCTGACAAGCCTCTGTCCAATTCACCAACCTAGGTTGTTTCTTGGAAGTGAGTTTTGTCAAGGGGGACACAATGGTACCATAGCCCTTGACGAATCTGCGGTAGTATCCAGTGAGGCCCAAAAAGGCTCTCACCTCAGTCTGTGTTCTAGGTGGTTGCCAGGCCTTGATAGTTTCAATCTTGGCCTGGAGTGGCTGCACCTTGCCACCACCTACTAGGTGTCCCAAGTCCACCACGGAACCCTGCCCAATCTGGCACTTACTAGCCTTGATAGTCAGGCCTGCCTGTTGCAGAGCCTGAAGCACCTCCTTGAGGTGGAGCAGGTGTTCCTCCCAGCTGGAACTATAGACAGCTATGTCGTCCAGGTAAGCTGCACAGTAGGCATCTTTACCAGCTAGGACCCCATTAACCAACCGTTGGAATGGCCATCAGGGGTGGAAAATGCTGATCTTTCTTTAGCCCCCTCAGTCAGGCCGATCTGTCACGACTCACGTGCTGCTGGCGCCTGGAAACCGCAGATCTAGTGGCGTAGGTCTTGAGGGTTCGGCTTTGGCCCAGAAAGGGGCGACTCTTTCTAGTAGCCACGGTGCTGCAGGCAGTGGAAACGCCAAGAACAGACCGTGCCCTTTAGAATTAGTGCCAGAGGGAAAAAAACCCAATAAAGGGGAAAAAACCTCCAAAAAATGGATTCCTGAAACGAAAACAAAACCAGGAATCAAACAGGAACAAAATGCAGGTAAATGCAAAATTGAAAAGATTCAGAACCGAAGGCTAAGAATCAGGAGCGAAGACACAATCTGAGCAGAAAGTGATGCAGCGCAAGGAAAGGGAGAAAACAGAGCCCTTATATACCAAGAAACAGGAAGTGACCAACAGGAAGTAAAAAGACACCATTTTAGATAGGGAAAAAGTACATAGGATAGAATAGAACAGGAACCATAGAAAATAGGGACCAAGGAATGCTGGGAAGAAAAAGGTAACATGGGAAGGGGGAAAGACATAAAGAAAGGACAGAAAATGCCTTGAAAAAGTAAAGAAGAAAAAGAAGAAGAAGAAAGAAAAAGAAACAGGTAAGGAGGGGTCAGGTGAGAACAGGGACACCACAGAAGACAGAGCGAGGCCCAAAATAATATCTGGGGCCTCGCGCTGTACAAAGAAGACTCGGGGCGCGCCGCGTCCTGAGAACCCGCTGCGCGGCGCAACAGTAGGTCCCCCCCCCGAAGGTCTAGGTTTGAAGGGAAACAAACGATGAAAACGAGAAATCAAAAGAGGGGCGTGAACAGAAGAAGCATCTTCCCAAGAGCATTCACTAAGAGGATAACCCTTCCAGTGAATCAAATACTGAAGACGCCGGTGAAAAAGGCGAGAGTCACAAATTTCTTGAACCTCATATTCAGGGACATCATTCACCAACACAGGAGGAGGACAAGGAAACTGACGAGAGAAAGGATCAGGGACATAAGGTTTGAGTTGGGATACATGAAAGACCGGATGAATTTTCCAAGTATGAGGCAAGCGAAGACGAACAGTGACAGGATTGAGCAACTGAAGAATACGAAAAGGCCCATAATAGCGAGGCGTGAACTTATTCAGAGAAAGACGAGAGGGCAAGAATTTGGAAGAAAGCCAGACTTTATCCTGAGGGTGATAATCAGGAGTGGGTCCACGTTTCTTATCAGCGATCTTCTTCATATATCTCTTAGTGTGCAATAAATTAGATCTAATTAGCTTATGGAGTTGCAGGAGACGTTTGGAAAAAGATGTAATGGCAGGCAGAGGAGAGGTAGATTGAGGAGCAGTAGGAAAAGAGGTCGATGATAGCCATAGGAACAGAAAAAAGGAGTGACCTTGGAGGCACTATGGACAGAATTGTTGTAGGAATATTCAGCAATAGGAAGATAAGTGTTCCAGTTGCTTTGGGTGGAATTACAAAAACAACGAAGATATTGTTCTAGTCCTTGATTCAAACGCTCAGTTTGTCCATTGGTCTGAGGATGGAAACCGGATGATAGTGCTATATTGATATTCAGTGTCTTGCAAAAATGTTTCCAAAACCGGGAAATATACTGGGGACCCCTGTCAGACACAATGGTATGTGGAAGTCCATGGAGACGGAAAATATGGTCGATAAATATCTGGCTCAATTCTTGGGATGTTGGTAATTTCTTTAGAGCAGTAAAGTGGGCCATCTTAGTGAAAGAATCAACAGTGACCATGATAACCTGGTTTCCAGCTGATGGCGGAAGTGAACACATAAAGTCAGTGGAAATAGTATGCCATGGCGTTGGTGGAACTGGCAAAGGCTGTAGTAATCCTGCAGGTCTGCTACGGGGAATCTTGACTTGGGCACATATGGGACAAGCCTGAACATATCTTTCGACATCTGATTTCCAGGTAGGCCACCAGAAAGATCGCGGAAGAAGTTCTTGTGTGGCCTTAATACCTCTATGTCCAGCAACCGGTGCATCATGGCACATCTGTAATGCTTTGTCTCGCACTCTGTTAGTAGGGAGGAATAACAGCTTCTGATGAAAAAATAATCCTTCTTTCTTGCATAAAAAGGTTCTTAATTTCTCTATTTCGCTATTAGACAGGCTGGAATACTCCAGTTGTACCTCATCCAGAAAAGATTGAGCAACTCCAATGATCTTACTAGGCTCCAGTAGAAACTGAGATGGGGAAGGAGTACAATCTGGATAGCGTCGAGACAGAGCATCAGCCAGAATGTTTTGAGATCCAGGAATATAGGTGATGTAAAAGTCATACTGACTAAAGAAAAAGGCCCAACGCGCCTGGCGACTATTTTGGCATACAAAATTACGTAGACATTGCAGATTACGGTGATCTGTTCTCGCCTCGAAAGGCTCCTTGGATCCCATCAGAAACTGTCTCCATTCGATGCAGGCTGTCTTCAGAGCTAACAACTCTCTTTCTAGTACAGAGTAATGTTGTTCAGCTGAAGAGAGAATATGGGACAAATAGAAAACAGGATGTTCAAGACCATCATCTTCTTGAAGTTGAAGCAAGACTGCTCCAATAGCTTTTTCGGAAGCATCGGTAACTACGATAAACTGTTTATTGGTATCTGGATGTCTCAAGATGGGAGCTTGAGTGAATGCCTTCTTTAATTCTTGAAAAGCTGTTTCAGCCGCCTTGGTCCAGACAAACCCCTGTTTTAGATTTTCCTTCTTTAAGGTATGGGTTATATGGCTGGTCTGTTTAGCAAAGTCTTGAATGAACTGTCGGTAAAAATTTGCTAATCCTAGGAAACATTGTGTTTCTTTGATAGAAGAGGGAGAAGGCCACTCTAGAATTGCTTGTACCTTTTCTAGGTCCATAGCTATGCCGGTGGAACTTAAATGATAACCCAGATATTTGACTTCCGTCTTATCGAACTCACACTTTTCGGGTTTACAGAATAGTTGATGTGCTCGGAGTCTGTGAAGGACTTGTTTCACATGAGAAGAATGGAGTTCGGGGTGTCTGGAAAAAATAAGGATGTCGTCCAAGTAGATTACGAGTGTCTGGTTCAAGAGATCGGAAAATATTGAGTCCATAAACCTTTGAAATATAGCAGGAGCGTTCGTAAGACCAAAGGGCATGACTTTATATTCAAAATGACCGAACGGTGTCCTGAATGCTGTTTTCCACTCGTCTCCTTCTTTTATACGTAAAAGGTGGTAAGCTCCCCGAAGATCCAACTTGGTAAAACGTTGAGCCCCTCTGACTGCCTCTAAAATATCCTTAATGAGGGGCAAAGGATAACGATCCTTTATAGTTATCTTGTTTAGGCCTCGAAAGTCTATGCAAGGACGAAGATCTTTGGTCTTCTTAGGTACAAAAAAGAGAGGAGCCCCTGCTGGAGAAGATGATGGAACAATGAGACCACCCTGTACATTTTCCTCCAGATACTCCTTAAGAACTTCCTTTTCAGGTTCCGTGAGAGAATACATCCTCCCAAAGGGAACGACTGTTCCAGGTTCCAAAGGAATAGCACAATCGTACTCTCGATGTGGAGGTAATACAGGTCTGGATGGTTTTTGAAACACGTCTTGGAACTCTAAATAATGTTCAGGAACCCCTTGGACAGTGTTGATGGAATACTCCGTAGTACTCTTCATAGGTGTTAATCTGTTTGGTGACCAATATTTATCGGAAGCAAAGCAATTTTCTTGACAAAACTGTGAGGATAAAGAAATTGTCCGGGTTACCCAGTTCACATATGGGTTATGTCTAGTAAACCATGGAATTCCGAGAATAATGGTATGGTTGGGAGATGAAATGAGATCAAAAGAGAGGTGTTCTTGATGATTACCAAACTGTAAATTTAACATCAAGGTCGTAGTATCAACTGGACCTGAGGATATTAAAGATCCATCCACGGTGTGTACTTGTTCAGGAATGTCTTTGGGTTGAGTGGGAATTTGCAGATTAGTGGCCCATGTCTTATCCATGTATATACCACTAGCACCACAATCCAATAATGCCATAGTTCTTTCTTGGCGGCCATCAGGTAGTTGTAATATGACTGGTAACACGAACAAGTAAGTTGTATTGTCGTTGAATGAGCTGATAGAAGGTATAGCCGATGATCCCGTCCCCTCCCTTCTTACAGAGGACGAGAGGTGGCGTTTCCCAAGGGTCTAGGTGGACGTACAGGACATGTACGAAGCAGGTGACCAGCAGAACCACAGTAGAGGCACAATCCCTTCTTCCGTCTGTCTTCCTTCTCGCCAGCAGAGAGTGGCCCTCGAGCAGTATCCACTTGCATGGGTTCCCCTTCTATATCTTTAGCAGGAGGACGAGATTCCTCAGGATGAGGTGGATACATCCGTGAAGAGATTGGCTGAGACGCTCCTCTACTCCTTCTCTTCTCCATTCGTCGTTCTTGAAGACGATACTCGATGGAAAGTGCTTGATCCATGAGGCCACGAAGATCTTCAACTCTGGTGGAATGTACTAATTCATCCTTAATTTCTTCCTTAAGTCCTCTGCGAAACAAAGTTACCAGGGTACGCTCCACCCAAGTGGTCTCTGCCGCTAATTGACGGAAACGTGTAATATATCGGAGGACATCCTGGGAACCTTGCTGGATATCACATAATGCTTCCTCTGCCGAGGCTTCCAATCCTGGGCGACTAAACATTTGTTTGAAGCGGGTCACGAAGGCAGAATAGTCCGACAATACTGGATCGTTGGATGACACCATCGGGGTTGCCCAGGCCAAGGCAGGACCGGATAATGCACTAATAAGATATCCCACCTTTGTCCTGTCATGAGAGAATTGGCTAGGTCTGAAGGCGAAGTAAACCGTTAATGCATCCAGGAATTCACGCAGTTTAGTTGGTTCACCAGAGAAGCGAGGCGTTGAGGCGGAGATAGTCGGAACATCGCCACTGCGGAGGGCCAAAGCCTGTCGTAAGACTGCATTCTCGTTGCGCAATTGTTGCAATTCCTGAGCTTGTTGCTGAATAGTAGTCAAAAAAGATGAATCAGGATCTGCAGCCGCCGCCACTGTGTCATCCATAGTATCAGAAGATGTCGGAATGGTTTGGCGCTGCATTCTGTCACGACTCACGTGCTGCTGGCGCCTGGAAACCGCAGATCTAGTGGCGTAGGTCTTGAGGGTTCGGCTTTGGCCCAGAAAGGGGCGACTCTTTCTAGTAGCCACGGTGCTGCAGGCAGTGGAAACGCCAAGAACAGACCGTGCCCTTTAGAATTAGTGCCAGAGGGAAAAAACCCCAATAAAGGGGAAAAAACCTCCAAAAAATGGATTCCTGAAACGAAAACAAAACCAGGAATCAAACAGGAACAAAATGCAGGTAAATGCAAAATTGAAAAGATTCAGAACCGAAGGCTAAGAATCAGTAGCGAAGACACAATCTGAGCAGAAAGTGATGCAGCGCAAGGAAAGGGAGAAAACAGAGCCCTTATATACCAAGAAACAGGAAGTGACCAACAGGAAGTAAAAATACACCATTTTAGATAGGGAAAAAGTACATAGGATAGAATAGATCAGGAACCATAGAAAATAGGGACCAAGGAATGCTGGGAAGAAAAAGGTAACATGGGAAGGGGGAAAGACATAAAGAAAGGACAGAAAATGCCTCGAAAAAGTAAAGAAGAAAAAGAAGAAGAAGAAAGAAAAAGAAACAGGTAAGGAGGGGTCAGGGGAGAACAGGGACACCACAGAAGACAGAGCGAGGCCCAAAATAATATCTGGGGCCTCGCGCTGTACAAAGAAGACTCAGGGCGCGCCGCGTCCTGAGAACGCGCTGCGCGGCGCGAGCCGAATGCTCGGCTCGCGCCGCACCACGCGGCGCAACACGATCTGCCAGTACCCTGAAGTAAGATCGAACGTACTCAGGAACTTGGCAGCACCGAGTCTGTCAACGAGCTCATCAGCTCGTGGATGGGGTGAGAATCAGTCCGGGTGACTGAGTTGAGACCCCAGTGGTCCACTCAGAACCGGAGTTCTGGCTTCGCACCTGGGGCAGTAGCCTTAGGAACCAATACCACCCGGCTGGCCCAGGGACTACCGGATTTCTCAATAACCCCTAAAGTCAACATCTTGGAGACCTCCTCCTTGATGCTGTTCTTCACCTTATCCGGCAACCTGTACATTTTGTTCTTCACAGGGGGACTGTCATCTGGGTCAATGTCTTGAACACAGAGGTGGGTCAGTCCAGGAGTAAGGGAGAACAGGGGGGAGAACTGCTCTAACAGCTCATAGCAGTCTCCTCTCTGGGTTAGAGTCAGGGAGTCAGAGAGAATGACACCCCCACTGACCCATCCCCTTCTTTGACAGAGAGGAGGTCGGGGAGAGGTTCACTCTCCTCTTCCATGCCCTCATCTGTGACCAGGAGCATACTGACCTCAGACCTCTCAAAGTGAGGTTTGAGCCGGTTGTGATGGAGGACCCTTAGGGGGTGCCTAGGGGGTCTTGAGGTCCACTAGGTAAGTGGCCTCCCCTTTACGCTCCTTGAACTCAAAGGGGCCAGTCCAGCGGTCCTGGAGAGCCCTGGGCTCTACTGGCTCCATCACCCAAACTTTGTCTCCAGGTGAGAACTCAACCAGAGTGGTTTTCCGGTCATACCACTCCTTCATCACCTCTTGACTGGCCTCGAGGTTACTCTGGGCCTGCTTCCAGAAGCGTTGGGTTTGGTTGCGGAGGGCCAGCATGTAGCTGACCACATCCTGGGGAGGTGACTTGGGAGCTTTCTCCCAGCCCTCCTTCACAATGCTAAGGGGTCCCCTGACAGGGTGACATAGAGAAGCTCAAAGGGGCTGAACCCCACCCCTTTCTGGGGCACCTCTCTGTAAGCAAACAACAGGCAGGGTAAGAGGACGTCCCACTTACGCCTCCTGGCCTCAGTCAGGCCACTAATCATGCCTTTCAGGGTCTTGTTGAATCTCTCAACAAGCCCATTGGATTGAGGATGGTAAGGGGTGGTAAACCGGTAGGTCACCTCACACTCATCCCACATGGACTTCATGTATACAGACATGAAGTTTGTGCCCCTGTCAGACACAACCTCCTTAGGGAATCCCACACGGGTAAATATTCCCAACAGGGCTCTGATTACCACCGGTGCAGTCACTGTTGTCAGAGGGATGGCCTCTGGATAGCGGGTGGCATGGTCCACCAAAACCAGGATAAACCTGTTGCCCAAGGCAGTTTTGGGGTCCAAGGGACCAACAATGTCGATGCCCACCCTTTCAAAGGGGGTGCCAACGACTGGGAGTGGGAGCAGGGGAGCTTTAAGCCGTTTCCCTGTCTTTCCACTAGCCTGGCAGGTGGGGCAAGCTCTGCAGAAGTTATCTGAGGCTGTCCTCATTCTGGGCCAATGGAAGTGGGTGTCAAGCCTGTTAAAGGTCTTGTCTTGGCCCAGGTGTCCTGCCAGGGGGATGTCGTCAGCCAGACCCAGTAGGAAGTTCCGGCAACACTGGGGGACCACCAGCACAAGGGCTGCCCCAGGACCTGGAACCTTATGCTCACTGTAAAGGAGATAATTCTCCCAGTAAATATGGTGAGTGCCAGAGGCGTCACCTGCTGCTTGGGCTGTGGCTTGTTGCCTCAGCCCCTCAAGGGTGGGGCATTCTTTCTGCGCCTTGCAGAATTCTGCTCTGGTTGGTCCCCCCTCTACTTGCCAGCCAGCAAGTTCAGATAGGTTACCCAGGTCAGCTATGTCCTCCCCAGTGGGCTCAGGGGCCTCCTCCTCCTCAGGGGCCTCGTCCACCACCATGGGAACATTTGAGGTGGGTTTCCCGCGCCTCTTGCCCTTCCTCCTTGCAGCTGTCTGGGCCATTTTTCCAGGCTGCAGACGCCCTTGACTCCCTTCCCGTGCAGCCATGGACCGTGTGGTCATGCAGACCCACTCAGGTAACCCTAACATCTCCAGGTGAGATCTGAGCTCTACTTCTTTCCAAGCAGTATGCTCAAGATCATTGCTTAACAGACAATCTACAGGCATGGCAGGACTCACAGCTACTTTCAGAGTACCAGAGACCCCCCCCCCCACTCAAAGGGAACCAGAGCCACCGGTAGGTGACTCTCACGATTGTCAGCGACTATGACCTGGTGGAATGTATTAGGGACTATCTGCTCTGTTGACACCAGTTGACTCTTGATAGTAATCATACTGGCTCCTGTGTCACGCAGAGCCTCCACCTTTTGCCCATCAATGGTGACCCACTGACTGTACTTGGAAGTATTGTGGGGCATGTGGGCTTTGGGCACCATTTCTATTTCTCCCAGGGACACTAGGGAAATCTCTACCTGCTCCCCAAAGCTATCTGGGTCCATCTCCCCCGAGCGCTACACTAGTCAACCCAGGTGTCTGTCCAGTAGTGGACGGTGCCCTCTTGGAGCACTGGGAGTCACCTTTATAGTGACCATACTGGTAGTACTCTAAGCATTTGGGGTTGGATCTCCCTGATTTATCATAAGTCCCTGGCTTTTTCCCAAATCTGGAAAAGGAATGGTTGCCACCCCCTCCCTAGGAATTCTTTTGGGGGCCTTTGGAGAGTTCCTTATCTGTAAGTTTATCTCCCCCCTCTTTCTTCTGTTGGGAACCCTGACCACCTTTGTGGGTGTCCCCCCAGGTATCTTTTTGGACACTCTGGTGCTAACCCAGAGGCCCGCCTCCTCAGCAAGCTTCCTGGGATCAGTCAGCTTACTATCTACCAAGTGCTGGCGCAACTCTGGAAAAGTAGTATTGAGCATATGCTCTCTCAGAATCAAGTCATATAACCCTTTATAATTATCTACTTTGTTACCCGCACCCATCCATTCAGTGCCTTGCTGGAAAAGTCAAAGAAATCTACCCATGTTTGTGTGGTTTGTTTGGTGCTGACCCTGAACCTCTGACGGTATCCCTCAGGGGTCAGCCCAAACTTGGCAAGTAAAGTGGCTTTCTGAAGTGGGTATGTGTTTTGATCAGGTTGATCCAATGTGAGAAGGGTGTCCCTCCCCAATGGCGGCACGTAACCCCACATAGCTACCCCCCATTGCCCTTCAGGAACCTCGTGAACCCTTAGTGCAACTTCATAAGCAGCTAACCATTTATCTATGTCATCTCCCACCACAAAACTGGGCACCACATTTTTGGGTATACAAACCTTCTTTTCTCCAGCAGGTCCTGTCTGTATGCTGTCACCATTATTGCTGGATTCAGACTGTCTCGCCTTGATCTCCAGCTCCTTGAGACTCAGTTTGTGAGCCAACAATAGTTTCTTTTCAGCCAAAGCTCTTTCAGCTTCCACCTGTTTGGCTGCTCTTTCAGCCTCAGCTTGTTTGGCTTCTCTCTCTGCCCTCTTTTCTTCCTGTTGAGCCTCAATTTTCGGTTTTGCCATTTGCAATTGGAACTCCCTTTCTTCTCTCCTTTCCTCTGCGGTCAGGCTTTGCTCAGAGACACTGCTCCCTGGTCTGGAAGGGGGCATAATTGCAGTGGTAACATTACCCACTGATGGCAATAAATCCTCTGAGAGGCCATTTTCTGGCTCCTCTTCCTCCTCATCCTCCTCTAAATGGGCTTCTGCCCAGGCCCTCAGCGCCACTTGAAAGTCCTCCTTTTTGGAGACCCCTTGGGTGGGTACTCTCAACACCCTGCAGAACCCTCTTAGCTGTTTGACAGTATGGGGGTTATTCTAACTTTGGAGGAGTGTTAATCCGTCCCAAAAGTGACGGTAAAGTGACGGATATACCACCAGCCGTATTACGAGTTCCATAGGATATAATGGACTCGTAATACGGCTGGTGGTAAATCCGTCACTTTTCCGTCACTTTTGGGACGGATTAACACCTCCTCCAAAGTTAGAATAGCCCCCTATATGTCTCCAACAGGGCTAGGTCCAAATCTTCTACTTGAGACCCAGCCAGAGTCATGTTGAGTGAGGATTTAGTTTTTGAAAATTGTCAGGAAAAACGAATTTGCAACAAGAGATAAAAATCAAGTTGACCTTCAACTGTGGGTAGGTTGTGAAATACTTAGCTACTGTATTTCACTGCACAAATACAAGTCCTATCCTCACCGCTGATCACCAATGTTGGAAATTGGGTTTTTGATTGGCAGTCAGGTTACCCTCTGTCCAAGCAAGAACCCTCACTCTAGTCAGGGTAAGTCACACACAATCCAAAATTATCCTGTGCCCACCCTCTGGTATCTTGGCACAAGCAGTCAGGCTTAACTTAGAAGGCAATGTGTAAAGTATTTGTGCAATAAATCATACAATAACACCATATAGCACCACAAAAATACACCACACAGTGTTTGGAAAAATATAGAATATTTATCTGGATAATAGTAGGTCAAAACGAATGAAGATGTAACGTGAAATTGTAGAGATATCACTGAAAAGTGATATTAAGGGCCTGATTCTTACTATGGCGGACGGCGGAGGCCGTCCGCCATAGTACCGCCGCCAAATGACCGCACCGCGGTCAAAAGACCGCGGCGGCCATTCAGATATTTCCTCTGGCCCGGCGGGCGCTCTCCAAGAGAGCGCCCGCCGGCCCAGAGGAAATGCCCCTGCAACGAGGACGCCGGCTCAGAATTGAGCCGGCGTAGTTGCAGGGGTGCGACGGGCGCAGTTGCACCCGTCGCGTATTTCAGTGTCTGCAAGGCAGACACTGAAATACTTTTTGGGGCCCTCTTACGGGGGCCCCTGCCGTGCCCATGCCATTGGCATGGGCACGGCAGGGGCCCCCAGGGGCCCCGCGGCACCCCCTACCGCCATCCTGTTCATGGCGGCTTTCCCGCCATGAACAGGATGGCAGTAGGGGCTGTCAGAATCCTCATGGCGGAGGAGCGTGCTCCGCCGCCATGAAGGATTCCCCCGAGCAGCGGTAAGTCGGCGGGAGCCCGCCGACTTGCCGCTTCTGACCGCGGCTGAACCGCCGCGGTCAGAATGCTCGTGGGAGCACCGCCAGCCTGTTGGCAGTGCTCCCGTGGTCGGTGGCCCTGGCGGCCACCGGCCGCCAGGGTCAGAATGACCCCCTAAGTGTCTTAAGTCTTTAAAAAGCAAACAAAGTCTCTTTCAAGCACAAAGTACCTGGTTTACAGTGGAAAATCTCCGCAAAGGGCCGCAGAAGAAGAGATACGTGGAAAAATGGTGTGTGCGTCGATTTCTCCCCTGCACACACGGACTTGCGTCGTTATTTTTCACGCGTGGAAGTCGTGCGTCGTTTTCCAGCACGCGGACAGTCTCTTTCTGTGGTTTGCGGGATTACCAGATGTCCCGGGGTCTGTGCGTGGATTCTTCGGCTTGTTTTCCGGCTGCGCGTTGTTCCGGGAGGCTGTGCGTGGAATTTTCGTTCTCACAGCAGGCGTTGCGTCGATTTCCCCTCTGGAATTCGGGTGCCGTTGTCCTTGCGAGGCCGTGCGTCGAAGTTCCGGCCGCCCCGAAGGCGTTGCGTCGATCAGCGTCGGTGTGCGGCGATTTCCTCGCCGCGGAGCAAGCTGTGCGTCGAAATTTTCGGCGCACGAAGAGTCCAAATGAAAAAGAGAAGTCTTTTAGTCCTGAGACTTCAGGGAACAGGAGGCAAGCTCTATCCAAGCCCTTGGAGAGCACTTTTACAGCCAGACAAGAGTTCAGCAAGGCAGCAGGCCAACAGCAGGGCAGCAGTCCTTTGTAGAAAGCAGACAAGTGAGTCCTTTGAGCAGCCAGGCAGGTCTTCTTGACAGGATGTAGTTTCTGGTTCAGGTTTCTTCTCCAGCAAGTGTCTGAGGTGGTAGGGCAGAGGCCCTGTTTTATACCCAAATGTGCCTTTGAAGTGGGGGAGACTTCAAAGAGTGGTTTAGAAGTGCACCAGGTCCCCTTTCAGTTCAATCCTGTCTGCCAGGGTCCCAGTAGGGTGTGTGGCAGTCCTTTGTGTCAGAGCAGGCCCTCCACCCTCCCAGCCCAGGAAGACCTATTCAAAATGCAGATGTATGCAAGTGAGGCTGAGTACCCTGTGTTTGGGGGGTGTCTGAGTGAATGCACAAGGAGCTGTCAACTAAACCTAGCCAGACGTGGATTGTGAGGCACAGAAAGATTTAAGTGCAGAGAAATGCTCACTTTCTAAAAGTGGCATTTCTAAAATAGTAATATTAAATCCAACTTCACCAGTCAGCAGGATTTTGTATTACCATTCTGGCCATACTAAATATGACCTTCCTACTCCCTTCAGATCAGCAGCTGCCACTTCAACAATGTATGAGGTCAGCCCCAATGTTAGCCTATGAAGGGAGCAGGCCTCGCAGTAGTGTAAAACGAATTTAGGAGTTTTACACTACCAGGACATGTAAACTACACAGGTACATGTCCTGCCTTTTACCCACACAGCACCCTGCTCTAGGGGGTTATCTAGGGCACATACTAGAGGTGACTTATGTGTAGAAAAAGGGGAGCTTTAGGCTTGGCAAGTACTTTTAAATGCCAAGTCGACGTGGCAGTGAAACTGCACACACAGGCCTTGCTCTGGCAGGCCTGGGACAAGGTAAGGGGCTACTTGAATGGGTGTCACAACCAGTGCTGCAGGCCCACTAGCAGCATTTAATCTACAGGCCCTAGGCACATACAGTGCACATTACTAGGGACTTATAAGTATATTAAATAGTCCAATTGGGTATGATCCAAAGTTACCATGTTTAAAGGGAGAGAGCATATGCACTTTAGCACTGGTTAGCAGTGGTAAAGTGCGCAGAGTCTAAAAGCCAGCAAAACAGAGTCCAAAAAGTGGAGGGAGGCAGGCAAAAAGTTAGGGGTGACCACCCTAAGGCATGTCAGGTCTAACAGCTGATAAATTATGTCTAATAGATGAATAGGCTAACTTTGCCCTTTGTAAATGTAGAGAATAGCAAATAATGTCTTGCACTGATGCGTTGAGTGGATCAATGTGTTTGGGCTGACAGTAGCATGCAAAAAATTCCATTTTGCAGCATAACACTGTCTAGTTGTAGGTTTACGTGCCTCTCTAAAAATATCCATACATTATGATGGAAGTTGTAACTATCCAAACTCTATGACTTCAGGAGCCATATTGCAAGATTGGGTGTTTTGGGGTCTGAATGTCTGATTTGACCTTGCTTTTGAGTTAAAAAGGTCTCGTCTGTTGGTGGGGAACCACAGAGAGATCCAATAGTGTTGTGTACCAGGGTTGATGTGCCCAGGTTGGGGCTACAAGGATCATGGTGAGTGATGTTTGTCTCAGTTTGCAAACTAGAAATGGAATGAGTGGGAGAGGCGGAAAAGCGTAGGCAAATATCCCTGGCCAATTCATCTATAGAGCATTGCCCTGGGACTGAGGGTGTGGATATCTGGATACAAAATTTTGCCATTTAGAATTTTCCACGGTGGCGAAGAGATCTATCTCTGGTGTTCACCAGAGGTGAAAGTATTGGTGAAGTACTTGTGGTTGAAGTTCCCATTCATTGATTTGTTGCTGCATACTGCTTAGGAGGTCTGAAAACTGAATGTCCATTCCTGGGAGATATTCTGCCAGTAGATGTATATGATTGGGAATTACCCATTTCCAAATTGTCTGTGCTGGAAGGGGCAATTTGGATGAGTGACCCCCCTCCCTGTTTCTGCAGATAATACATAGTTGTCATGTTGTCTGTATGGATAAGATCCACTTTGTGGGAGAGGTCTGGCAGAAATGCTTTGAGCACTAGAAAGACTGCTAGTAACTCCAAGTAGTTGATGTCATAAGTTTCTTCAATGGGATCCCATCTGCTTTGTATTGTGAGGTTGCTGAGATGAGCTCCCCAACCTGTCAGTGATGCATCTTTAATGAGACTGATCGAGGCACAGGGTCTTGAAAGGGCCGCCCTTTTGAAAGGTTGGTGGGATTCCACCATAGCAGAGAGCGGTGAGTTTGGCGTTCCAACAACAATAGATCCTGAAGATGATACTGTTACTGAGACCACTGACGAGACAGACACTGCTGTAATGGACCCATCTGTAGTATGGCATGAGGAATGATGGCAATGTAGGAAACCATCATCCCTAATAACTGCATCACTAATCTGACTGTGTAAGCATGGTTATCCTGTAATTGAGACAGAAGTGTTTGGAAAGCTTGAATCTGTGCTGGGTTTGGATATGCCAACCCTGAGTATTGAGAATTGCTCCCAGATAAGGCTTTATCTGTGATGGTTAGAGATGGAAATTTGAGAAATTTGATCTTAAATCCCATAGTGTGTAGAAAGTTTACTGTGTTCTGCATATGTTTCTGACATTGTTGGATGGCACAGACTTTTATGAGCCACTCGTCCAAGTATGGGAAAACATGAATATGTTGTCTTCTGAGGAACGCAGCAACTACAGCTAAGCATTTTGTGAATACCCTGGGAGTGGGTGTTACCCCGAATGGTAGAACCTTGAATTGATAATGATTTCCCACAATGACAAACCAGAGGTATTTGCGATGTGCAGGATGTATGGAAATGTGAAAGTAAGCATCTTTGAGATCAAATGCTGTATTGTATTCTTGTAGCTGTAATAGGGGAATAACATCTTGCAGAGTGACCATATGAAAATACTCTAAAAGTATGTATAGGTTGAGAGGTCTGAGATCCAGAATTGGTCTTAATGAGCTGTCCTTCTTTGGTATGAGGACATATAAGGAATATGCTCCTAATCCTTTCTGTGATAGGGGAACAGGTTCTTTAGCTCCTTTGAGAAGAAGAGATTGTACCTCTTCCTTTAAGAGAGTGAGATGGTCATGGGACAGTTTGTGAATGTGCGGGGAATATTTGGTGGCATGGAAATGAGTTTTAGACAGTAACCATGTTGGATAATTGATTGATCTGTGGTGAGATTGGATCATTGGGGGTAGACATGGAGTAGTCTTCCCCCACTGGAGAAGTGTGCGCTTGTGGAAGGTGTAGCCAGTCACTGGCGTGTGTTTGAGATGGAACATCTGGGGGTGGACGCTTTTTCTCTACCTCTATTGTTGGCACCTCTATAGGAACCTCTAAAGGAAGCTCCGTCATAAAAGTGTGTGCCTTGTTTTGTTTGGGAGGTAGAAGGCTAGGTAGATGTTTTTTTGAAACCTCCCCTAAATTGTGGGCTACGAAAAGCACCCCTTTGTTGTGTAGTGAATAAGGCCCCCATGGCCTTTGCTGTCTCAGAGTCTTTTGAGTTTTTCTATAGTGGTGTCGACTTGTTGCCCAAATAAATGTCCCTTGTCAAAAGGCATATTAAGCACTTCCTGTTGTATTTTGGGTTTGAACCCAGAGCATCTTAACCAAGCATGTCTTCTAATAATAACGCTAGTATTATGCCCCATGGGGCTGTGTCAGCAGTGTCAGTGGTCCACCTAATAGCATTATTGGAAATAGTTTGGCCCTCAGAAACTATCTCCTGTCCCCTTTAACGGTGTTCTTCTGGGAGATACTGGAGAAGGTCTTCCATATTGTCCCAGTGGGCCCTATCACATTGTGCTAGTAGAGCTTGGGAATTGGCGATACGCAAATGCTTGGATGCTTGTGTGCTACCCGTTTACCTCCAGCATCTAATTGTTTGCTTTCTTTATCAGAGAGGTAAATCACCTGTTGACTGACTGTTGGCATGCTTACGTGCTGCACTAACCACAATCAAATTTGGGGGCAATTGTGACCTAATGTATGTAGAGTCTGTAGGAGATGCCTTGTATTTTTTGTCAACTCTGAGAGCAATTACTCTAGATCTGACAGGCTCTTTCAAAATATCTGTAGCATGTTTAAAGATGCCTGGTAGCATGGGAAGAAATTGACTTTCATTGTGTGTGGAAGTTAGTGTGTCGAATAGAAACTCTTTCTCAATTGGGTCAGAATGCATATGGACATTATGATATACAACTGCCTGTGTTATGACCTGCTGATAAGATGTTGCATCTTCAGGAGGTGAAGGCAGTGCAGAATATAAATCAGGGTAGTTTGGGAGAATGGGATCTACATCATAAGAATTCCACAGGTCTTGTGGAATGTCTTCTGTGTCATCTCCCAGAGGTGCTGGTGAACCTTGTGGAGAAAACTGTGGTTCCACAAAGGTGGAGGAGATTGTGGAGGTGGTGGAGGTTTAAGATAAAGTACAGAAGAGTGTGGAGGAGAATCCTAGGTTGTACTGGAGCCTTGTCTTTGTCAAGATTCTTAGGTGGAGGAACTGTGTCCAAGGTTTCCTGGAAAGTAAATTTTCTCTTAATTGGAACTGGAGGAGAAGCAATAATGCATCTTGTTCCTTTTTGGATATGAATCTGGCACTGACAAGCATCCATGGTTTCAAGGATAGGCTCCACTATTAAGGAAAGACTTGAGTCTTTTGAAGAAGAGAATTTCGATTCTGAAACTTTCTGAGCCTTTTGTCGAATAGAAGCCTTTGGGTCTGAAACATAGGTAGAGGGGGTTTTGCTCAGAGCCAAAACACTCAGGTCGAAGGTTCAACTCGATCCCCATGCTGAGTGAGGTGTGGAGCCAGAGGTCGATGCCGAAGATGTTTTTGTCTTGAATATTTTCTGTGCCAAGCTGAAGGTGGGGCATCCAAATGTAATTTTCGGATCCAACCATGGCTCGAAGGCAGTGGTGGAGTGACAACCGTCTTTTTTGGCTTTTTTAAAGTCTTTACGTGGGGGCTTGGGGTAGTACTCACAGGTTGCGCTGAGGTAAGAGGCTGGCTTTTGATGTCTGATTGAACATCCGAGTCCGAATCTCCTCTGGACAAAGCCTCTTCTTGATGGATCTCCTCCTGCGCATGCTCTTCCCTGAAGATATCAAGGGTGTCATCCGGTGTCTTCGACAAAATCTCCAATCAACGTGCTCTTCGGCCTTGTAGGGTATTCTTGGAGCGGAAAGACCGACAGGCGGCGCAGGTTTCTACCCTGTGGTCTGCAGACAAGCAAAGATTACACACCTGATGATAATCAGTGTGCAGAAATTTTGAATGGCATTGAGGGCAAAATCGAAATGGAGAGCGTTCTATTAGGCCTGTTTTTCTCAACACTGTGTGGAGTAGTAGACACGAGACTGGCGTTGGTGCCCCGGAGGGCGGTGAGACCGATCTCCAACGCAGAAATTCGATTTGAATGTGTTAGACAGACAATACGCGATCGAAATTCAATACCGTTGCTGAAAGAAAGATGGAAAAAAGAGTTCAGTGCAGGTCGAGCTCAGAAATACTGGACCGATAGGAGTACATGTCCGAACCCGACAGCAGAGAGAAAACAATCTAACAAAGGATTCAATGCCGATGCTCACTATCACCGAGAGGAGGAGTCACTCGAGCTCGTGACTCGAAAAGATTCTTCAAAGAAAAACAACACTCCGAGCCCAACACTAGATGGCAAACTTATCCAAAGCATGTGTATCTACAGCCACACAGGCCACCAAACATACATCTTCCTTTTATTCAAAGTTACGGAGATACAGAAAACAAGTCCACCGCGTTCCTCTGCCACAACCATTGTCTCAACTGCACTCACAGCGCCGCTATGTCATCCCTTGGAACATGGAACATAACCTTGTCATATAGAATACGGCATACATTCCCAAGTAAACACACGAGGTATCCCACCCCTTTCATTAAAAAACAAATTGCAGGTTCATCAATACACCTATGTATGTATAAGGTAAGAAATTAAGAACACGAAGGGACAAAAATAAAAAAACAAAAATAAAAAAATTAAGAAAAGATAAAAGAACTAATGATCTATGTATGAATATATAACCCCCACTGACTATACTGGACATTGAATTTCTGCAGTGTAACCCATTACAAAATCATTCAACCATCCAGGCGGTGTTATTTTCCTCTTCTCACTGTTCACCCTCCCCCCACAATTACAGGTTCTTGCACCCTTTCCTTTGACCTTCCATCACTTTCACTAATGCTACCCTCATGAGTAGCATCAGATATGCTTATTGCACTATTACTCTCATTCTCTGCAGACATATAGGCCTTCATTACAACCCTGGCGGACGGTGATAAAGTGGCGGTAATACCGCCAACAGGCTGGTGGTAAATACCGCCAAATTATGACCATGGTGGAAGGAGCTCAGACAGACAGCCACTTTACCACACCGACCGCCAGGGTGGAATCAACAGGCACCACTGCAGTAGCTGCATACAGCCAGGCAGAAGCCAATGTTCTGCCTACTGTATTATGACAGCCCAATCCGCCACCTTTTCCGGAGGGGTACCAATGACATCTAAAGCCTGGTAGAAACACTGCACAGAAGGGAAACAACTCACCATTGGAGACTCAGGGAAGAACCACGCCACCATGGAGCCTGAACTGCAGATCCCAATAATTTTCTACGTCCTGCTCCACCACGAGCACCAACGACGGCAAAGAAAACCACGGTGAGTACAGCCACCTAGCACACAGGGGGGGGAAGAGAGTGACACACACACGCAACACGCAACACCCCCTCCCCCAACACCATACACACAATCAGATGCAGTACTATAACATATTTACCCAAACCCCTCAGGAATAATGCAAGGACAACACGAATAGATGAAAGTGAGTGTAATAATATAAATAAAGTAGAAATATGTACATTCAATCTAAAAGTATTTACATATGTACAAATCAAGGGACACTGCCCAGTCCACAATGTGCGTGGGCCACAGGACCACACTACAAAGTCCAAGGCCCTACTTGTCTCCTGCAACAACACGGAGAGAACACTGCAGGAGCATGGGTTCGAAAATAGGCAGGCACCTCAGGGGGATGGGGAACGAGGGGGCACCTCAGCCGGCAGATGGAACAACACCACTTGTCCTGGAGGAGGAAACATGCCCATTGCTCTGTCCTGGGGAGTGCAAAGCCACAGTTTCTCAAGTGGGTGACTTGCTCACATGCTCTGGAGGGGGCAAAATGGCCTGTGCTTGGTCTTGGGGAGTGCAAGGCCACAGTCTCTCAGGTGGGTGACTTGCCCACTGGTCCTGGAGGGTGGCATCGTGCCCTGTGATCTTCATCCTGGGGAGGATGGGGTGAGTCGGTGGCTTCCCCACTGGTTCTGGAGGGGGCATTGTGCCCTGTGATCTACATCCTGGGGAGGATGGGGTGAGTGGGTGGCTTCCCCACTGGTTCTGGAGGGGGCATCGAGTCTTGTGATGCAGATCTTGGTGAGTACAATGTCACAGTTTCTCAGGTGGGTGTCATACTCACAGGATTTGCAGGGGGCAGTCTGCACAGCAGCCCATGGACGCAGGACTACAGACTGTTCGCCGGCGGTGACAGCTGCTCATTGGCGGCTGCCCACTGGTGCTGCTGCTGGTGGTGGTGGGGGGGAAAGCTCCAACCCATCTCCCGCAGCCTCGGATGGCTGCCCACTGCTGGTGGTGGTGGTGCTGCTGCTGGTGGTGGTGGGGGCAAGCTCCAGCCCATCCCCTGCAGCCTCGGACAGATACCCACTGGTGCTGCTGCTGCTGCTGGTGGTGGGGGAAAGCTCCAGCCCATCCCCTGCAACCTCAGATGGCTGCCCACTGCTGTTGGTGGTGCTGGTGGAGGTGGTGCTGCTGCTGCTGCTGGTGGTGGTGGGGGGAAGCTCCAGCCCATCCCCTGCAACCTCGGATGGCTGCCCACTGGTTCTGCTGCTCGTGGTGGTGGGGGTAAGCTCCAGCCCATTCCCTGCAGCCTCGGACGGCTGCCCATTGCTGGTGGTGGTGCTGCTGGTGGTGGGGGGAAGCTCCAGCCTATCCCGTGCAGCCTCAGTCAGCTGCCCACTGCTGGTGGTGGTGGTACTCCTGCTGCTGGTGGTGGTAGGGGGAAGCTCTAGCCCATCCCCTGCAGCCTCGGACGGCTGCACCATCATGGTTGGTGGTGGGGGCCCCGACAGAGTCCCAGCACCAGGCCCCTTGTCCTTTCTGACAGCTGATGCAGGCCCCTTGCCCTTCCTGGCAGCAGCTGGGGATGGCTCACTGCCCTTCCTGGCAGCAGCTGGGGATGGCTCACTGCCTTTCCTGGCAGCAGCTGGGGATGGCCCCTTGCCCTTCCTGGCAGCAGCTGGGAATTGCTCCTTGCCCTTCCCGTCAGCATCTGGGGATTGCTCCTTCCCCTTCCTGGCAGCAGCTGGGGGTGGCACCTTGACCTTCATGGCAGCAGCTGGGGAGGGCTCCTTGCCCTTCCTGGCAGCACTTGGGGTAGGTGCCCTTTCCGTGTGGCTGCCTCGTGCCTGGGATCCTTTCCCACCACAAATTGCTGTGGACACTACTGAGCCCGAGGACTGGGTGGCTGAGGTGCTTGCCTGGGTTTTACCCACCCTGGCCAGACGTGAAGGACAGGGGGGAGGAGGGGGAGGGAAGAGGTCAATGGGGAAGAGGAAAAACATCTTAGTGACATTGGGGCTGGAAGACGGAGAAGGTTTGGGAGTTGAGGAAGAGGGTGTGGTTGTAGGAGTTGTCAGTCTGCTGTGTTTGGGTGCAGGTGCATGAGCTGGATGCTGGTGTGAGGTGGATGGCTGTTTGGTGTCTGAGTGCTTGCGTTTGTGTACTTTGGGAGGTGGGGCACAGACACAGTGGAAGGGGACACAGGGGACGTGTGCATGGCTGTTGGGGTGGTGTCTGCCAGTGAGGTGTGTGTTCTGATAGGTGTGCTGGTGATGGCGGTAGTGGATGAGGATGTAGTGCATGCAGGTGTGAGTGTAGACGCAAATAGGAGGGAAGTGAAGGAGGAGTAGGAGGGGGACATAGTGGAAATTGTGGATGTTGGTATGTCTGCATATGGATGGTGTTTGAGTGAGTGCTTGTGGGATGAAGTGTGGTGCTTGTGTTTGCCTGTGACACTCTTGTGTGTTGTCCTGTGTGCATTCTCATCTCCCTGTGTGCTTGGAATAGGTTGGGGTTGAGGAGAATGGGAATAGGAAGAGGAAGTTGGTGGGGGAAGGGTGGAAACAGGGACAATGGCTGCCATCAGAGAGGAGGCCAGAGCCTGGATTGATCTATTTTGGGCCGCCAAGCCAGTGTGAATGCCTTCCGGAAATGCATTTGTCTGTTGTATTTGGGCTGCCAGCCCCTGGATGGCATTCACAATGGTTGACTACCCAACAGAGATGGATCGCAGGAGGTCAATAGCCTCCTCACTCAGGGCAGCAAGGCTAACTGGGGCAGGGCCTGAGGTGCCTGGGGCGAAGGAGATGCCTAACCTCCTGAGTGAGCGGGCATGGGCAACTTGATGAGGGGCTGCTGGGACGGCGGTGCTGGTACAGCAGGTGGCGGCTGTATCTGTAGCTGGGGTTGGCACACAGATGTCCGCCACCACCAGGGAGCTTCCATCGGAGGAGGTATCCGTGTTCGAACTCTCCCCTCCAGGCTCCGCCGTGGTGCTCCCCTCGCCCTCCGTCCCACTGGTGCCCTCACCATAGGTGGACTCTGACTACTGGGTCCTGTCGGATGCAGCTCCCTCCATCACCGGTTCCTCTGCTCCTCTGCCAGATGATGCTAATGCACGTAAGGACAGGATGACAAAACAAGAAAGGGGGGCAGAGACAAAGGATGCACTTGGTCAATGACTGCACCTACATCACCGTTGGTGTAGACAGCACCCTCACACACAGGGAACAGCCCTACGCACTATGCAATGCACTACCAGTAACAATGCTAGTCACCAGGGCATGGGGAGGGACACATACTGCCAACTGTAGCATACCTATGACCCACACAGCCCTGCCCAGTAGTGTATGCATACTAGCTAGGTTGGAGGAATATCACATCAGAATCCTGCCTAACGTGGGACCTACTCTGCAATGTCAGGCCTGCCTTAGGGGCACCCACAGACACACATCCCTCACCCAGATACCAATGCACCAGGTGTGAGTAGTAATGATGGGCACTGTACTCACCCCCTTGTGGCTGCTGTGATGCTCTCAAGCGCCCATCCAGCTCAGGATAGGCCACCGCCAGTATGCGGGCCATCAGGGGGGACAGGGCCCGATGGGCACCCCTTCTGCGTTGGGGCCTCTGCCGTCCTCCGTGCCCAGCCTCTCAGGTCCTCCAACCGTTTCTGACAGTGGGTGCTCCACCTGCCATAGACCCCGGGGTCTGCATGTCCATATACCATTCTTTTGATGGGCGCTGACCTGCGGAGGAAATACTCACAGGGAAAGGTATTAGTCAGACCGTCCTGGCTGTTACACTCATGGCCCACCATACCCCTTACCATCCCCATTTGCACAGACATGGCCCAGCACACAAGCTACACCAGGGCACATCCACCAACCCCCCCTGCACAAGGCCTTCACACACACCACTCCATGCATTCATGCCCCATGCATCATGGTCACAGTGTACTCACCTGTTGGTCTGAAGGCCCATACAGCAGTCCGTACTGGGGTAGGACCCCCATCCACTAGTTTCTCCAACTCCGCCGAGGTGAAAGCAGGGGCCCTTTCCCCAGTCACCGGGGCCATGGTAGGTTCCTGACACAGGTCACAGCAGCACTTACAGTGTAGGTCCTCTCCTGTTGAAGGTCGGGTAGCAAGTGAGTGAACAGATCGAAAATGTTGGTGGCGTCCGCGGCGGTGCATACAGTCACAGCCGGCGTACATCACCATTGGCCACTGTAACCCATAGGGCCCACTATTATCCAATGAGGCGTTTCACGGGGGTTCCCAACCGACTCCCGCAACGGTGCACAACGTCAGCCGAATTACCTCACTTCCACCTGTCCCTCCATACAGGACAGGTGGACGCCATTTTGGGGGGGGGGCATGGATCATAACTGCGTAACAGATCACAATTGTACATACAGGACAAATGCCACTAATACATTTAAAATTCACATCATGCATTGAACTGTAATGGCTACAATGTACAGTTTATGACCGGCTCATCACTCTTTTGCCCCATAGATTGCAACCGCTGAGGATGAATAGGAGATGGAGACATCCCCCCATTTACAGACCCCTGGAGAACTCGGCAACAATGGAGGACAGGCACATTATCCTCACCTACAGACTTGACAGGGCCACAATCACAGAGCTGTGTGCCTGACCTGATATCTACTATCTGTCACCCCACTGGGACCCCACTCTTGTGCAAGTGCTATCTGTGCTCTATTTCTTGGCAACTGGTTGTTTCCAAGTGACAGTGAGCTTGGCAGCAGGAATGTCACAGCCAATGTTCTCAATAGTGCTGACCAGAGTGTTGGCTGCCCAGATTAAACACATGTGCAGCTACATTATTTTCCCCCAGGTGGAGGATTTGGCCACAGTGAAGGCTGACTTCTATGCAATGGGACATATCCACAACATCACTGGGACGATTGATGGAACACATATTGCATTTGTCCCCCCCCCAGCAAAATGAACAGGTCTTCAGAAATAGAAAACGTTTTCACTCGATTGAATGTCCAGATGGTGTGTCTAGCGGACCAGTACATCTCCCACACCAATGCTAAGTATCCTGGGTCTGTGCATTATGCCTTTATCCTGAGGAATAGCAGCATCCCAAATGTGATAGGCCAACTACAGAGGCACAGGGTGTGGTAAATAGGTGAGCCCTGGTTCCCACCCAGTGGATGTTGGTGTATGGGTATGGTGTGGGCCATAAGGGATAGTGTGTGGCTAACTGTTGTCCCTCAATATTTGCAGGTGACTCTGGTTACCCCAACCTATCATGGCTACTGACCCCTGTGAGGAATCCCAGGACAAGGGCTGAGGAACGTTACAATGAGGCACATAGGCGAACAAGAAGGATCATTGAACGTACCTTTGGCCTCCTGAAGGCCAGGTTTCGGTGCCTCCATCTAACTGGTGGATCCCTATGCTACTCACCCAAGAAGATCTGCCAGATAATCATAGCATGCTACATGTTGCATAACCTTACCTTGAGATGCCATGTGCCTTTTCTGCAGGAGGAGGAGGCTGGCGATGGTCGTGTGGCAGCAGTGGACCCTGTGGACAGTGAAGATGAGGAGGCAGAGGATAAGAATGAGGACAACAGAACTGCAGTGATTAGACAATACTTCTAATGACACACAGGTAAGACAATGTAACTTCAAATTGCATTGTCATTTTTTTGTTTCACATTGTCACTGACAGGCTGTTATTTCCCACTTATATGTCCACTCACTGTACCCTTTGGCAACTCTTTTTGCAGATGTTGGTGCCCCACTATCGCTCCTGGTGTGTTCACTGCAGCCAACTACAGGTTTTTCCTATGTAAACATTACTGTATAGTTGAATTGCAATGTTTAAACCTTTTTAAATGAATACATACTTAAATCATTTTACATACTCCATACTTGTATTTTTCCCAAAGGTGTTTATTGAAGTGCAATGGGCTGGGGTGATGATGGAGGAAAGTCCAGGGTATGGTTCCAGTTTATTTGTAGCACAGGTGCATTGTCCAAGGGGGCATAGGATGGGGAGCAATGGCAGTTCAATGTGGACAGGGGGACAGAGTGGGACACAAGGGTGACAATCAGGAGAGTCTCATTTCCTGGCGAGGGTCTTGGCAATACTCTCTGGCTTCTGCCTGGATCGCAGGGAATGTTTGCGGGGTGGTTCTTCCTCTGCTGCAGGAGGGGTTCTGGTGGCCTGTTGGTCCTGTGGTGGGGCCTCCTGTCCAATCGCGGCAGCGGAGGTGGAGGGTAGTTCAGTAGTCTGGCTAGTGGCAGGGGCCCGCTGCTGTACGACTGCCTCCCTCATAATGTTGGCCATGTCTGCCAGCACCGGTGCAATGGAGACCAGGGTGGTGTTAATTGCCTTCAAGATCCCCTAGTACTGTCCCTCCTGCAGCTGCCTCTTCTCCTGCACGTTGGCCAGGATCTGGCCCAGCATATCCTGGGAATGTTGATATGCTCCCACGATCTCAGTGAGGGCCTCCTGGAGAGTCGGTTCCCTGGGCCTGTCCTCTCCCGGCACACAGCAGTCCTTCCAGCTTCCCTGTTGTCCTCTGCCTTTGTCCCTTGAACCATGTGCCCACTGCCACTGACCCTAGGTCCCTGATTGTCTTGGGTTTGAGGTGTGCCCTGGGGTCCCTGTAGTGGTGGACACACTGCTGATTGATGTTTACTGGGGACAGAGGTATGGGTACGCTGGGTGGGTGCTGTGGTGGTGTTTCCTGAGGGGGGAGGATCTGTGGTGGTGTGTGACTGTGCCTGGGTAACCGACTGTCCGGAGGTCCCTGATGGGCCAGGTTGATCATCCAGATCCAGGCGAGCAGTCGCAGTCATCAATGTGGGCCTCTTCTGTGAGGGGACTGGATAGTGCTGGCACCTCTTCTCCGGTGACATTGGCTGGGATACCAGAGGGTATATAAATGTAGTGTTATTATGTATGTGTGTGACATATTGTGCATGGGTGGGTTGCCCTCTATGGTTGTAATTGCCCTGGCAGCTTTACCTTGTGTGAGTTGTTCTGTGGTGGGCTAGCTGATTGTCTCTAGTGTGCATGCTGTAGTGATAGGTGTTCATGCAGGGCTGTGAGTGGTGTCCATGCATTGGTATGGCATGCAGGGCTTGGCATTGGGATGAGTGGGTTGTGATGGTGGGGTGTGTGTGAGGTGGTTGAGTGATGGGAGTGAGGGTGAGGGTGGGAGTATGTGATGGGATGCAGGTAGGGGGGGTGAAAGTAGTAAAGAGCAGACTTACTAGAGTCCAGTCCTCCTCTTACTCCTGCTAGGCCCTCAGGATGCATGATTGCCAAGACTTGCTCCTCCCATGTTGCTAGTTGTGGGGGAGGAGGTAGGGGTCCACCACTAGGTCTCTCTACTGGGAGCTGGTGCCTTGCAGCAATGGAACGTACCTTTCCCCGTAGGTCATTTCACCTCTTCCTGATGTCATCCCTTGTTCTGGGGTGCTGTCCCACAGCATTGACCCTGTCCACGATCCCCGCCATAGCTCCATCTTCCTAGCAATGGATATCTGCTGCACCTGTACTCCAAATAGCTGTGGCTCTACCCGGATGATTTCCTCCACCATGTCCCTTCGCTCCCCCTAGAGAATCTGGGGTGTCGTTGTGGCACCATGGGTGTTATGTGAGTAGTGTGGGTAAGGGTGTGTAGGGTGATGTGTTGGGGTGTGTGTTGTGAGGTGCGTGGGTGGTGTATAGGTGATGGTGGTGTGTGTCTCTGGTCTTGTCTGTGGTTGTGGTGTCTATCTTGTACCAATGGTTTGTAGTCGTAAGGGGTTGTGGGTAATGTGGGTGTGTGTTTTATAGTGGTGTGGGTGTGGTGTGTGTATGGGTGTCAGGTGTGTGGTGTTTGAATTGTCCAATATGGTATTGTTTTGTATGTGCGTGTGTATTTTGAGAGCAGCGGTATGTACCGCCATTGAATGTCCGCCGTGGTGATTCGTGGGTCGTAATGTTGTGGGCGTTGTTCTGTTGGCGTAATGGTGAGGGTTTTGATTCCACCAGTTTATCACTGACCTTTGGTGTGGCGGACTTGTGTGTGTGGCTGAATAGTGACAGATTGGTGTGTGTGTCATAATATGGTGAACGGATATCCGCTGCGGCGGCGGTATATTGGTGGCAGTCAGCATGGCGGTAAGTGGGATTTATCACCAATGTCATAATGATGGCCATAATGTCCACTCAAAGGTTCTACAATGTCTTCTTACCAATTGGAGTTTACCCCTTCACCCACCATTTCTCTCTGATGTTCTTCATTGCATTTCTTCTCCTGCCCATTGAGACACAAAGCAACACGTTTGAGATTCCATACTTTGCCATTTTTCAGACTTACATTATTATGTAAAATTTCTATTAGTTGTTCTGGTTCCAAAAATTGACTCCTCCCTTTTATTACTTTGTAAGGTTTTTTCACACGAACCCAATCACCCACTAAATACTGGCAGGTTTAGTACCATGTGTCTTATCATAATAAGATTTAGGCCCTCATTCTTACTTTGGCGGGCGGCGGAGGCCGCCCGCCAAAGTCCCGCCGTCAGGTTACCGTTCCGCGGTCGAAAGACCGCGGCGGTAATTCTGACATTCACGCTGGGCTGGCGGGCGGCCGCCTTCAGGCCGCCCGCCAGCCCAGCGGGAAAGAGGCTTCCACGATGAAGCCGGCTCGGAATCGAGCCGGCGGAGTGGAAGCTGTGCGACGGGTGCAGTTGCACCCGTCGCGTATTTCACTGTCTGCGCAGCAGACAGTGAAATACATTTAGGGGCCCTCTTACGGGGGCCCCTGCAGTGCCCATGCCAGTGGCATGGGCACTGCAGGGGCCCCCAGGGGCCCCGCGACCCCCCCTACCGCCATCCGGTTCCCGGCGGGCGGACCGCCGGGAACTGGATGGCGGTAGGGGGGGTCGGAATCCCCTCGGCGGCGCAGCAAGCTGCGCCGCCTTGGAGGATTCCAACGGGCAGCGGGAAACCGGCGGGAAACCGGCGGGAAACCGGCGGGAAACCGGCGGGAGACCGCCGGTTTTCCTGCACTGACCGCGGCCAAAGCGCCGCGGTCAGAATGCCCTGCGGGGCACCGCCGGTCTGTCGGCGGTGCTCCCGCCGACCCTGGCCCCGGCGGTCTAAGACCGCCGGGGTTAGAATCACCCCCTTAGTTTTTTACTGTGTCCTTTCCAATTTTTTCTTACGAGTCAGGAGACCAATGTTCAACCTCAGAATTCAGCAACCACCCAGGACTAAAGTTACATCTCGGATTCCATCCTCTCATTATTACAAAAGGGCTCAACCCCGTGGCATAATTCTCTGTTGCCCTATTTGTCCATACCCTCTTTCACACAGCGGTGTGCCAGTCACACCACTTTTTCATTGCACTCTGAATAACTCCCTTGATAACTCTGTTAAATCTTTCTACGGTGTCATTCCCACTGTGATTATAAAGGGACATAGTTTTATGTTTTACCCTCACTCTCTCAAAGTATGTCTTAGCTGCATTAGAAACAAATTGCACACCATTGTCACTCAATAAGACTGCTGGAATTCCTTCCGACCAGAGCGACCTGTCCAAAAAACTCCAGAACTGTGGCAGTGTCTGCCTTCTCCATTACTTTTACTACTGGCCACTTAGAAAAAAGATCCATTAATACAATCACATATTCTTGCAAATCTCCTCTAGGACCCAACAAATCCACTGCTATGCGCTCCCAAAGCTTCTTAGGAATGAGCTTATGGTCCATGGGCGGTCTTAGAGTATGTAAACTTTTTCAGCCTAGGAACATATTTCACAAGATCTAACAAACCTCTCTACTGCCTTGTCAATCGCTGGCCATCAGAATAAGACTTTGACAACAGATTTGGTCCTAACTATACCAAAATATCCCTCATGGCAGAGTTCCAAGATTGCTTACTGCAACCTACAAGGAGGAATAATCTTATTTTCTCTAACAAAGACTTACCTATATAGAGAAAGTTCTGATCTAACTTCCTAAAAGAGTCTACACAACACTTATAACTGATCCTTCTTGGGCCATCCTTCCAATACATACTTAATAACTAACTACAATACTGCATCTTCTTCCATCTCTTTTTCCCAATACTCCTTAATAGCTGATTTGCCAGAGTCATGTACCAAGGCAATATTAAAGTCATTCCATGGGTTAGCCTTACATTTTTCTAGAGGGCTAGGTATCGTGGGCAAGCAATCAGCAACATTATTATTTTCACCTTCCACATACATCATGCGATACACATAATCCTTCATTCTCATGGACAACCCTGCAATTCTTGCAGAAACTGTCACCCTTCCTTCACAGGTAAGTAATTGATTAGAGGTTTATGATCACATTGGTCAGCGGCTGTCTTACCCCACACTAATGCACAGAAATGCTCTAAAGCCTATGCACAGGCTAATACTTCATTTTCTATAATGGGATACTTTTCCTCTGATGGTGACAATGATCTGGAAGCAAACAAAATAGTGCTTTCTTTACCTTTGCTATCTTTCTGTGACAGTACAGCTCCATGCTCTTGTTACTAGCATCAGTTGTCAAGAAACTGTCTAATTTAGGGTCAAAACTTCCTAAGGTAGGTACTTTACTCAATACTTAATTCAAATGAATTCCGCCTCACATTGTGAGTCACATTCAAATTGCACATTCTTCTTGAGCAATTGCCATATGTTGTAAGCCTTTTCCTCAAAATTCGGAATGAATTTTGAGCAATATTCTGCCATCCCCAGAAATGACCTGACCTCATCTTTACTTGTAGGTGCTGGTGCATTAGTAATGGCATCAATCAGTGATGATTTGGATTTTACACGCTCTTCGCTGATTACATGCCCTAAATAACTCACACTCCTTTCAGCGAATTTGCTTTTGCTCAAATCTACTGTTAGACCTTTGCTTTCTAACACTCCTAAAACATTCTGTAATCTCTCATCGTGTATCTCTCTGTTCTCCCCAAACACTAATATTGTTTTGGAAGAACATCATAGCCTTCACTTTCTCAAATAACTTTTGAATTAAACGCTGAATAACTGCTGTGTCCGACACCAATCCAAACTGCATCTTTTCAAGTTGGAAGCACCCAAAAGATGAGATGAATGCTGTGAGTCTCTTAGATCTTAGGTTAGCAGGACTTGGTGATAAGCTGCCAAAGAATCTATTGTTGAAAACCATGTTGCTCCTTTAAGACATGAAACTATTTCTGTGATCTTTGGCAATTGAACAGCTGATCGATCGATAATGATGTTATTGTTTAAATGTCATAAGTCTATACACAGACTAATTTTCCGGTTACTGCGCTGAGCTATTACCACTGGTGAAATCCATTCGGAGCTTTCTATTGGTTCAATAAGATCCATTTGTACCAGTTTGTCTAGTTCCTTTGATAAATCGTCCCTTATCATTATCAGCACAGTCCTTAACTTGTGTATTTTTGGAGTGGCATTGTCTTTCAATACGATGTCATGCTCAAATTCATTCAACTTTCCCAACTGTTTGCTGAATACCTTTGGAAATTTTCACTCCATTTCCATGCCAGGGAACTCCCTTTGCTTATCAGCAATACTTTCTCTTCACTATTGGGATCCAGGACAATGTGTAAGTTCCCTTGATCCTTCCATCCCAGTACCAATGGTCCTTTTTTATCCACATAATATTTCCTTCTAACATGTCTATCCTTAAATTAAAATGATAACCATCTGAAACCTAACATATCAATCCTCTCGCCCATGTAACTTTCAGGGTTTATGTCAAATAGTAACAGATGTGTACCAATGTTTCCCAAAAAAAAATTATTTAATACTTCTTCATTGACTGTGCTAAAAGGTGAGCCTGAGTCTGTTTTTATTTTAATAGGAACACCTCCTATTGCCATTTTGCATACAGGCTTGCCCTAAGTACTGTTGTCATTTATGTTTAGTACAAACTTGCCTGGCAAACTCACAACGCTTTCTGACTTGCGTTCTTTTCTTCCTCGTCACTCTCACTTTGGCTTCTGCCATCATATATACATTTTACACTTTTGTTTTTCCTTTTGCACACTCTTGCAAAGTGCCAGCTGATGCCGCAATTGCAACACCTTTGTTTCAATGCAGGACACATTTTAGCATACGCTAAGTGCTCCTTGCTATCACAAAGATGACATCTTCTCTCATTGTTACCATATTTTTCCTTGTGACCAATTCTTTGTTCTTACACTTGTTTACGGTTTATTACTTTGCAAATACATTCTGGTTCTTTATCAGATTGCTTTAGTTCTGTGGCACATCTCCCTGATATTTCTGCCTTGCGTACTATTGCTAAGACTTCTTTTAGGGGTGAATCACCATTAATCCACAGCTGTTCCTGTATGGTCTGGTTAATAGTATGCATGACAAGTTGGTCCTTTATCAGATCATCATGGATAACATCAAATTTAAAGTCAGTTGCTAGTTTCTTCACTTTCGCTACATAATCATCTATTGACTCTCCCTTTCCTTGTTTTCACTGAAAGAATTTATATCTGGTAATACCAATGCATACCTTTGGTGCAAAATATTTATCAAGGTCTTGTAGTGCAGCAGTAAAAACACCCAAATCCCCACTTGCAGTGATTTTTGGCATTTTATTGTAAGTTTTCAATCCTGTTAGACCCAACGGGTGCAAAATAATTCTTTTTTTCTGATCTGTTGTCATTTTGTTTGCATCGTCAATGGCATTTATATAATTTAAAAAATAGTATTGCTGTTCCACCTATTAATATTAATAGATTAATAGTAACATTTGGTTGTATATAGACTCCTTATATTTTTCTGTGTTCTCACCTGTTTCCTGTAGTATTCCTTGAACCCTATACAGAGCAATCCATCTGTCCTCTCCGAAATTCGACAACACTAAAAACAAAATGGCTGCAACGTAGGTAACGCAGTGAAAGCAGTAGAAAGTGACCTGTCCTACATAGCGTGACTTGACCTACACGCAATGTTCACTGACATCACTCAGTTCGATGCATGTGGAGTCTTGCTCTCAGCATGCAGACAGTATCTCTCACGCAGTTCCAGAAGTAGAATGGTGAGTCAAATCCTTGTGCCGTAACTGTCCTTCAACTAATTTTTGAAATACTCACTATTTCTTTTCCAAAACGTGTTGGATACATTTCTAAACAATAGTTTGAAGAATTGGAGATCCAATATAGATTTTTATTTGAACACTCCTTGGTTTCCTTCAGTTCACATTTCACCCAAACTTCCAGTCATATAAATTGTTTGTTCAATCCACTAGCTCAGTGGTTCCCAAACTTTTTCGATCCCCGGCTCCTTTGACCTATTGGCCGTGTTGGCCACGGCTCCCCATTATGTTACTTTTTTTGGGCGGGTGGGGGAACGTAATCCCAGCCTGTACCTGTACCTACACTATTTACAGTTTGACTTCTTAATTCTCTCGTTCAGGTTCCTGAAAACCATTTATTTTAAATTATTTATTTTCTTTTGTCACAGGGATATTATTAATGGTACTCTGGCGCCTTCCGCTGGTCACAATAAATAATGCAGGGGGTTTTGTTTCCAAAACCACGGTGAAAAGCTACCGATTAAAAGCACCTCCGAGTGGTTTCCAGACTGTGTGCGGCACCCCTGGCTAATTTTGACGGCGCACCAAGGAGCCGCGGCGCACAGTTTGGGAACCACTGCACTAGCTCATTGCTAAATTGTCGTGTCTGTTCCTTTCTGCACTTAAGGAAGTAAGAGACAGCAGTAATAAATATATTTTCCTTTAATTCAAAGTTGCGGAGATACAGAAAACAGGTCAACCACATTCCACTGCCACAGCCAGTGTCTTAACTGCACTCACACCGAGCGCTGCTATGTCATTCCTTGGAACGTGGAACATGACCATGTCATATAGAATATGGCATACATTCCTAAGTAAACACACAACGGGGCGCTGGTCTGGAAAAGATAGTCCAAATCATTTGACTGGCTATAGTAGAAAAGGAGAGAAGATAAGGGTGGTCTGGAAGAAAGCAAGAAGGACATTAAGGAATGTTGGAGAGCAGAAAATGGTTGCAATGGAGAGGTTTTACTTCAGATTTGAAAACAATAATGTAAAATATATATATATATGTATATATATATATATATAGATATATATATATATATGGCAGTTACTATAGGAAAGACAAAGGATTTTCTGAACCCACTTCTGTGACAAAGTCAACCAAATGCCTGCCAGGAACTTCACACCTACAGGGGAATGGTGGCATCTCATCAAGAGGTAAATCCCCACCATGTTTTCTTTACTCCACCACAGCCACAATCTGCATGTGTTTATGTCACAACCTCAAACTGTTGTCTGTAACAATCACCATCTGCAAATGTTACATTCCATTGCGTCATATTCTCTTTTTAGAGACATTATGTTTGTGGCACATTGTTCCTGGAGCTCTTCAGTGGTATCAAAGAACTTTCAATTCTTTGATTTGGGGTCAGTACCTTGAATGTAGCCATGTCCTCAGAAGTAGTTTTCTGTTGGCTGGCTCAAGCAGTCAATTAATGCACTAAACCATTCATTCATCCATCCATTCTCCTTTTTATGTGCTAATTTATTCAAACATTGATCCTTCCATGCACACCCTCACTCACTCATTCATCCTTTCAAACACTTACTTATTTATCCAAATACTGGCTCATTTTCACACTCACACACTCTTCTTCTATCCGCATCAGCGTATAGAGGCACCTTTGCTTACAAAACAATTGTGTGTAGTTAAAATGGTCCTAGAATTGTCTGTGTTGATGTAGTCGGTTGCTAATATTTGGCTCTGTGTGTGTGTGTGTTTCGATGTTGATGTGTTTATGAAGGTGAGTGTGAAGGTGTAAATTCGTGCTGAAGACTCTACTACTGTTTTTGCTGGTGCAGTGTGTGGACTACTTCCTTTTTTGGCCCTTGATTCCTATAGATATCTCTTTTTCACAGTTTTGACAATGTTAAATTTTGACCTTACACATTCATCTTTTTACACATGAAAGCAGTTGACTTCATACACGTTGTTTAATTAGACATTTATAGTTAAATCCATTTACATCTGTGTAATTCTACCCTACAACAGAGTAGTTCTGTTGGAGTAATTCTCGTGCAGGGGTTGGGTAATAGGCAGGGCCACCGAAATTATGCAATTGTGCGGCCTTAGCGATGTTCCCATAATTACAGATTTTCTGAATTTGCCACATCATCCATTATCTCCCGCATAATTGTTAGAATTTAAGAACAAAAATTGTTTCTAGCTCAAACGGTTGAAATGTTACTAAAAAAGGCAGCAAGACGTTGCCACGCAGTGAAAGGCCCATGCAAATTTGAGCTCGTTGCCTTTTTGCTCCTCATTGCTATATTGCGGTACTAAAATGGTACTATTGAGGTGCTACCAATGACCAGACAGTGTTACCAAGTTTAAAAATGACAAAATAATAAAGTAATACTATTACAAAATGTGCTGCATTATGCCGCATAATTTGCCCTTTCTTGCTGCGTAATTTACTAAACCCTGCAACATGATGCGCCACATTTCGTACTAATATTGCTTCATTATTTTGGCCTTTTTAAACTATGTAACAATGTCTGGGCATTGATTGCACCTCATTAGCACCAAATAACACCCACATTTAGCAATAAGCAATAAAAAGTTGACCAGTTCAGTTTTGTAGAGAGCCTTCCAGCGTGATGCAACACAATGCTGCATTTTTAATAACTTTTGAACTGTTGGAGCTATAAACATTTTTAATGTTAAAATCTGCCATTTATACGGCAGATGATGGATTATGTGGCAAATGCGGCAAATCTACAATTGTGCGAAAATCATAGTGCTGATCACATAATTTCAGTGGTCCTAGCTATAAGGCTATATAATCCAAGGAAAAGTAAACGTGGTGTATTGGACTTTTATTGCAGAGCTTCTTACTTTGTACATGTCTTCATAATTGCGGCAGTGCTCGGTGAATGGAGTTTCCCCTCCTTCAGCCAACAGGACCTTGGTGCTTATATAACGATGCATGGTAGGTTTTCGCACAATGGAGCCTGCTATCGACATTTTGTCACAGGAAGGATGGGAGCCAGGCACTATTAGGGTCTTGGAGGATTGACCACAAGAAAGCCTTAGAAGAAACAAAAAAACAGTAACTATTAGCAAGTTTGAATCAATTTGTCTTTATAAAATGTTATTTAGCACCATGTCAAAACCAAACATTTTATATCAATAGTAATCATAGTGAAAAAATAGAATATACTCTACTTAATATTCTTTCAAATATGATATACATTTGTCATTTTTATATAATAATTTTATCTTTCCTAATCAATCAATCAATCAATCGGGGATTTGTAAAGCGCGCTACTCACCCGGAAGGTCTCAAGGCGCTGGGGGGGGGAGCTACTGGTCAAAAAGCCAGGTCTGAAGGTGTTTCCTGAAAGACAGAAGGTCATCGGTCAGGCGGAGGTGGAGTGGAAGGGAGTTCCAGGTCCTTGCGGCGAGGTAGGAGAATGATCTTCCTCCTGTGGTCGTGCGGCGGATGTGAGGAACGTAGCCGAGGGCGTGGTTGGTGGAGCGAAGGTTGCGGGTCGGGGTGTGAAAGGTGAGTCTGTCGTTGAGGTAGGTGGGACCTGTGTTGTGGAGGGCCTTGTGTGCGTGGATGAGGATTTTGAAAGTGATCCTCTTCGATACTGGTAGCCAATGTAGGTCTCTGAGATGAGGGGAGATGTGGTCGCAGTGTGGAATGTTCAGAATGAGGTGTGCGGATGCGTTCTGGATTCTTTGCAGTTTTGTCTGGAGTTTATTATTCCTGCATATAGGGCGTTTCCGTAATCCAATCGGCTACTGACCAAGGCTTGGGTGACGGTCTTCCTGGTTTCGATGGGAATCCACTTGAAGATTCTGCGGAGCAGGCGGAGGGTGTAGTAGCAGGAAGAGGAGATGGCATTGATCTGCTGAGTCAGGCTGAGTGTGGAATCCAAGATGACGCCCAGGTTGCATGCGTGGGTGGTGGGTGAGGGTGCAGATCCTAGGGAGGTGGGCCACCAGGAGGCGTCCCAGGCTGAGGGGTTGGTGGAGAAGATGAGTAATTCTGTCTTGTCTGTGTTTAGCCTTAGGTGGCTAGCTTCCATCCAGCTGGCTATGGCGTGGAGTCCGTTGTGGAGCTTGTCCTTTGCAGTGGTGGGATCATTCGTGAGGGAGATGATGAGCTGAGTGTCGTCGGCGTAGGAGACTATGTTGATGTGGTGTGTTCGTGCGATGTTGCCGAGGGGGGCCATGTATACGTTGAAAAGTGTGGGGCTGAGTGAAGATCCTTGAGGGACGCCACAGGTGATATTGGAGGCTTCTGATAGGAACGGCGGGAGGTGAACTCTTTGGGTCCTGTCCTTGAGAAATGACGAGATCCAGTCCAGGGCTTTGTCGCGGATTCCAGCGTTGTGGAGGCGTGTGCGGAGAGTGTGATGGCATACTGTGTCGAAAACTGCGGAGAGGTCCAGGAGAATGAGTGCTGCTGTTTCTCCTTTGTCTAGCATGGTCCTGATGTTGTCTGTTGCAGCAATGAGTGCGGTCTCAGTGCTGTGGTTTTTGCGGAATCCAGATTGGGAGGCGTCAAGTGCCTTGTTGTCTTCCAGGAACAGGGATAGTTGATTATTCACAATTTTTTCAATGACCTTGGCTGGGTAGGGGAGGAGGGAGATCGGTTGGTAGTTCTTGGGATTGTCAGGGTCTGCCTTATGTTTCTTTAGCAGGGCGTTGATTTCTGCGTGCTTCCAACTCTCTGGGAAGGTGGCTGATTTGAAGGAGCTGTTGATGGTGTGGCAGAGATGGGGGGCGATGATGGTGTTGGCTTTGTTGAAGATGTGGTGTGGACAGGAGTCCGATGGAGATCCAGAGTGGATGGTGGCCATGGTATTCGCGGTGTCTTCTGTGTTGACCGGGGTCCAGGTGTGGAGGAGGTGGGTGTTTCTTGGAGCGTGGGGTTCGGGGTAGTTAGCTGGTAGGATTTGGAGTTGAAGCTGTAGTGAATTTCTTCTATCTTTTGACGGAAGTGGGATGCGAGTGAGTTGCAGAGCTCCTGTGATGGCGGGGGTTCGTTGGAGCATGCCTTCGGGGTGGTTAGATCTTGGATGATGCTGAAGAGTTCTTTGGTGTTGTGGGCATTGGTGTCGATGCGGTTTTTGAAGTGGGTCCTTTTGGCGGTGCATATCAATTGGTGATGTCTGCGTAGGGCCTCCTTAAAGGTGCAGCGATTGGAGGCAGTGGGGTCACGGCGCCAGTTTTTTTCCTGTAAATCTGGGGTGAACCAGCTGGCCTTGATTCTGTGCGAGGTGTTAGGGTGTTTTTTGAGCAGTGCAAGGGTGTTGGCGCAGTCTTCTAACCAGTGGTGCAGGTTGCTGGCGGCTGTGTTGGGGTCTGAGGTCCTGGGGAGGTGGGGTCTGGGCGAGGGTCGAGATCAGTTGGTCCGAGGATATTCTGCTCCAGTTGCGTCGGGCGGCTGTGTGCGGTGGTGGTGAGTGACTTGTTTTTGGTAGGAAAAGTGGATGCATTGGTGGTCTGTCCAGTAGAGTTCGGTGGTGTGGCTGAGGGCCACGTGTTTGCTGGTTGTGAAGATAGGATCGAGAGTGTGGCCTGCGGAGTGGGTCGGTGAGGAGACGAGTTGCTTGAGGCCGAGGTTGGCGAGGTTGTCGATGAGGTTGGTGGTGTTAGTATCATTGTTATTTTCCAGGTGGAAGTTCAGGTCGCCTAGGAGGATGTAGTCTGCTGAGGCGAGGGCTTGGGAGCTGATGGTGCCGGTGATATCGTCACAGAACTGTGGTCTCGGGCCGGGGGGTCTGTAGACCAGTGTTTCTCTGAGTGTGCTGTTGGCGTTTACGTAGGTTGTGAAGTGGAGGTGCTCGGTGGACTTGATGACGTCGTCGCAGTTGGTGGAGATTCTTATGGTGTTCTTATGGACTAAGGCGATTCCTCTCTTCTGGTGATTTTGTAGTTATCCGGTATAGCTTTTGCTATGTCTGGTTCCGAGGCAGGGTTCATCCATGTTTCGGTGAGGAATGCGATGTCTGGCGAGTGTGTGGTCAGTAGGTCCCATAGTTCAATTGCGTGTTTGTAGATGGAGCGGGTGTTCAGCAGGATGCATTTAAGGTGGCAGTCTGTTTTGGTGTGGTGTTCAGGGGTTGGCTTGCAGGTGAAGTTGCAGGCACTCAAGAGAAAGGTCCTCTGGTGCGCGTTGGCGTGACCTGGCAGCAGGTGGAGGAACAACCTGGGTTTAGGGCGTGGAGTTCGTCAGCAGTGTACTGTTGAGAGGTAGTGCGGGGGCGTGTTGGCCAGGGAGTCTGGCGCTAGGTGCGGTCTTGGCGTGGACGGGCGCAGACGGGCTTGCCTTTGGCGCGTCCGCGCTCCGGCCAGCGGAAGAGGGGAGGAGGGAGGGTGTGGCAGCTGGGAGGAGGGTGGCGGTAACCAATGGCAGGGCAGGGGGTCGGGCCAGTAGAGGAGCAAGGGCGGGAAGGCAGGAATACATGGAGGGAGGGGGGCGGGGCCGCGGGGACGAAGCGACTACGGAGAAATCAAGGAAAATACCGGCTTTGGAGAAACCAATGAGGGAAAGTACCAGCAGGAAAAGCAGGCGGCTGGCAGCAGCGAGGAGCGAGGGAAGCGACCTACCTGCTTAAAGCAGTCGGTTATCCTGAGTCATAAATTCTGAATGTATTTAACATGTAGGACTAAGGAGAGATTCATTGCATAGCTATATTTCCTCTCTGAATTGTAACGATTTAAATTTAAATTTAAATTTAAGATTTAAATTCCATCCAATTAAAATGATAGTTAATTTCCAGGGACATATTTCTTAGTAGATTGTGACGCACGGTGGCTACTTCATTTGAAAAGACCATGATAACCATGTATTTGCTTCACCCCTAATGTAACCAAACTGTATTTGTAAATGAGAACATCTGCAAAGGAGAACTCAACCGAGCTAAACGTATTTATTTAACTGAAATTAGTCTAATAGAATGTATTTTCTCAATGCCCCGTTGAAGATGCACTACAGGAAATATGATGATCAGGAGGTTTTCCAGCTGTCACTCAGGGATAGGCCTAAATGGAAGTAGGGTCTCACAATAGCTCAACAGCTATCTACAACCCACGTCCCGCCCTAGGACTTCAGGCAGCAAGGACTTGATTTTAAGCACTCGGAGCTCTCGAAGCCTTCATTCAGAGGATGTCACGCTACAATGGCACCGGCGCGGCTTTGTGAACATTACAGCTGTCACGTATGGTCCTGCTTCCCCTGCAGTTTTATTTTTTGACTTTAACAGCTTCACACTATGCAACGCATGCCAAGATTGAAAACAATTACACGTTCAAAAGTATTTGACATATCAGTTTCACACACCCCTAGTCTTATGGCATTCTAACGTGAAGAAATATAATAACAGCGTAAACACACTTTATGTTTTTTATTGCTAAAAGTAACCTGTGATGCTAAGACAACTAAATACAAGCTTAGAGTTCTGACATCACAAAGTCCATGCACAGCACAACAACAACCAAGCACCAGAGCATGCCTTCTCCCCAACTGAATTGTTCAAGAGATTGTGTAAGGAAAAGGGGATTGCAGAAGCACACAAGGTAACAAGCATTTGTAATACAATAGGTCGTAATTTATGTGAGTTGGAGCTACTGGTATTGTAAATGCATAACTGGACTTTTTTTCCTCTTTAATTAGTCAACCCTGACATACATTTTGGTCCTTTCTGCTGCATAATTCCACTGGCCCTGCATATAACTAAAGGGATAATAGCCCTACTCGAATGCATTTTTAAACAAGGCCCTAAAAACACAAACTACTCCCAGGTGCAAAACATATTTAGTTGGCAGTTGGTACAGGCGACATTTCTAAAAGGGCAATGAATAAATAATTGTTCTCCAAAAATGTCTGCTTACTGGAACCCTGTCCCTTTACTGCAGTCTGGGGAGTCAAACAAAACACCCATGATTTTTCACACGCTTCAAGAGAGCCATCTCACATGATATTAATGATCCTCAGTCAGTCTTGAACTGAAATAGTAATTATACAGTATTGACCACTGTACAGCATAATCAACTGTAAGCTCTCCTCAAGGTTAGTTTTATAAATAAATGCACACACAGCTCAAGTTTCTCAGACTCAAATGTGTGTAGTTTATATAGTCATGTTTCTGCTTTGTGTTTTGCAGCTTGTATCACATTTTAAAAATAAAACTACAATTCCCAGAATGCAAAGCAGAAACATAAACTAAATGAGCGAAACGTATTTTGAGCTTAGGGGGCTGGACAAGTCTTCAAATACTAATCCAAGGGCCTGTTTCCAGCTTGTATCACGTTCTAAAAATAAAACTATAAGTCCCAGGAATGCAAAGCTGAAACATAAACTAAATGAGTGAATCACATTTTCAGCTAGAGAGCTGGACAACTCTATGAATACTACTCCAAGGGCTGGTTTCCACTTGCAACACATTATAAAAATAAAACTGCAATTCCCAGAATGAAAAGCAGAAACAGAAACTAAATGAGCGAATCACGTTTTGAGCTAAGGAGCTGGACCACTCTACGAATACTACTCCAAGTGCTGGCTTCCAACTTTACAGTATTACAGTTGGAACTCTAGCGATTTATGGTCTTTCTGGAGAGAGAATATACTTTTGTCTAGTGGAAGCTTGGACTCATTATCAGATAGCGCAGAGGGTTAATGTGCCTGCTGCAACAAACGTGTACTAGGCAGATCACAGAGTGCATTTAAAGTAAACATGTCAAAATAACTCTGGTGATTTATGTTCTTTCTCAAGAGATAATGTACTTTTGTCTAGTGGAAGCTTGGAATCATGATAAGGTAGTGCAGAGGGTTAATATGCCTGCTGCAAAGAACGTGTACTAGGCAGGTCACAGAGTGCACATAATGTAAAAATGTCAAAATAACTCTTGTGATTAATGTTGTTTCTGGAGAGAGAACATAGTTTTAACATAGTTTTATCTAGTGGAAGCTTGGACTTCTTATAAGGTAGTGCAGAGGGTTAATGTTCTTTTAGGAGAGAGAACATACTTTTATCTAGTGGAAGCTTGGACTCATTATAAGGTAGCACAGAGGGTTAATGTGCCTGCTGCAAAGAACATGTGCTAGGTAAATCACAAAGTGCATATAATGTAAAAATGTCAAAATAACTCTGGTGATTTACGTTTTTTCGGGAGAGATAACATAATTTTGACTAGTGGAAGCTTGGACTCATTATACGGTAGGGCAGGGGGTTAACGTGCCAGCTGCAAAGAACGTGCCCTGGGTAGATCGCAAAGTACATGTAATGTAAAAATGTCGGAATAACTCTGGTGAGTTATTTTCTTTCTGGAGAAAGAAAGTACTTCTGTCCAGTGGAAGCTTGGAGTCATCATAAGGTAGTGGACAGGGTTAATGTGCCTGCTGCAAAGTATGTGTACTAAGCAGATCAGAGTGCATAAAATGTCAAAATGTCAAAATAACTCTGCCGATCAATGTTCCTTCTGGAAAGAGGACGTAATTAGTGGAGAGCGAAAGAAAATACTTTAATTATGTAACAGTGGGAACAATGTGACCATCGCACTCTCTGTGCTGTTTGCACTGTGAGCCCCATGGCCTCCATGAGCGCGAAGGGGAGAGACAAAAGGAAAAATTAGTTTTTCCCATGCTGAAGTATATCAGCAATCATGCAATAATCCATGTAACAGGGTCAGTCTGCAAAACATCAAAGGATTTTTGAAAGGCAAGCCCACGATGAGTGAAAGTGATGGGCGTAACATAGGTGGGGTTAAAAGCCCACAAGACTTACAACAGGTCCGAAAGTGCTCGCACGCTTGATCTAAAAATGATAGTCAAAGACACCCAACAGTCCTGGCTTACTTTAAATGTTTGTGTTTTTTCTATAAGGTTTATATACTGTGTGGTCTCCTGGCATGGACAGACTGATTGCTATTTGGGTGCCCAAAAGAAAGGGTGTGAGGAGGTACCAGGATTACTGTATGTGCATATCTGGATAAACGCATGCCTGGTAGTATGAAGGGATGTGAAATTATGCGCTATCAGAGTGCTAAAGATTTGTCCAAGCAAATGTAAAAACTGGTCTGAAATCACTCACAAACGTGTGGTATTCATCAACAATGTTACAATACTTATGAAACTTACTGAACAAAACAGTTATAAATGAATGGAATGATCAAGATAAATTAACTTACATTTGTATAGTATAGTTTGAGCAAACTATATTTCAGCACAAAGGCAGCAGACAAAAACAAAGCAAATTCTGAAGACTAGCAGAAAAGAAACATTTTGACAACCTTTAAAAAAGCTAAGTAATTGTCAATTACTCAAATGCAGATAGTCGCAGAGTTACATAAAATGAAGGGGAGGAAAAAAAACAACCATCAATGCAGGAGTGCCTGCAGTTAGAAACAGCTATTCAGTGAATGTTTTTTAGCGGTGAGATAGGGCATGGCTGCGGGGATGAGACAGTAAGAAAGCCTTGAGGAACGCCAACAACAAAAAATAAAGAAGAAGCCGAACGTCCTTGAATGTCATTTTCTCCTTAACCAGAAGTTGGTGAACTTGTTTATGTGCAAGAGAGACAGAATTGAGTTGGCAAAGGCCACCACCTAAAAGACAATTTTTTAAAAGTTTGTTCAAGAATGTGCAGGCACTGTTCTGTGGCATAGCTGAGCCTCAACGAGGTCAATGCACTAGCTACAGTTTGATTGTGAGGCAAATGGTTTGTTGGACTCCTGAAAGTACACTTAGAAGCCATCAACTGTGATAAAGCAATATTACACTATCCAGTAAATGTTGCAGCATGATCTTTGTTAAAATAACTCATAACATCTCTCATCAACAGGTATGCCCAGACGTGGGTCCTGGGTTCACTGTGCCACTGAAACCAAGCTATACCTAGCTGAAAAGCCCTTACTAGGGCCAAACCAGTCCTAGGTTGCTTGTGTTCCCGTTCAGGGAGGACGCATAAAGAGCAGGGTCAAGACTGAATTGCATATGGTTGGGTCCAAACTGAGCTGGCATGGTGGGCAAAAATATGATGGCTTGGGGTGCGGCCTGAGCAAATGCCAGTGGCTGAAATAAATTCAAGCATTCCATCCATCACCTTGTTTTTACATTTGACACCCTCAGTGCACATGTTATGCCCAGATATGGGCCCTGTGCTCACTGTGCCACTGGAACCAAGCTATACCTGGCTGAAAAGAACGTATTAGGGCAAACAGTTCCTAGGCTGCATATGTTCTGGTTCAGGAAGGGCCTGGCAATTCAGGCTGCACTGTTCCCATGACGAGCAGGGTCAAGACTGATTTGCATATGGCTGGATTCAAACTGAGGTGGCATTGCTAGTGCAAGGGCCAGATCTAGGACCGCTGTGTGTTTTTAGTGGCTTTGGTATGTTTTGCAGGCTTAGCAAACAATGTGCCACACCTGCGGAGATATGGATCTCAATCCTAGTACCCTATAAACAGAAGGCAAAAAATATGGTAAAAGTCAGCATCCACATCTGCGCAACTCGGGCAGCTATTAGTAGTCTCCGGGTGCATTTGTGTGAGCCATGATGAGGGCAAATATGTGCACTGCAAATATTTAAACTGAGTGAGTTTGAGCCGGGCATTCGGGGAACCCTCTTGAACTACAGAGAGGCACGCCATCCATAGGGCATCTGCTAAGTCGTGCCCCATGTCGCCCTCCCAGCGTCTCTTCAATGCAGTTAAATGAAGCCCTTCAGTGGTCTGTTGTGCACCATACAAGACCATCACCACCTTCCAGACCCTGCCGTGTATCAACAGTGTTTGATGTACCTGTGATTTCATGAGGGCATTGTGCGTTTGGTGGCATATCAAGGAGAGTTGGCGTGTTAGGGGGGAGTACAAAAGAAAGCTTCCTGCAAAGAGCCCGGCATCTGTTGTCAAGTCCTCAAGTGGTCATAGGAGCCCAACTGTACTGCTCACTAGTAGAAGAATCTGTATACCAGGCTAGGGGCTGCCCCCGAAAGCATGCAAAGATCTGAGGTCCATGGTGGACCAATACACCTTAGTACAATCGGCCCTTCACTAGACCCAGCCCATCTGTAGTTCGGTTTTGCCACTGGATCAGTACCTTGGTGAAGACTGGTTAATGCACTATAGACCCATACTTGACAATATGGAAATGTATGTGCATCCTGCAGTGCCTGCTGATTCGCAGAGCAGTGCACATCTGTTATGGGGAGGTGGCTTGGGTAGCAGTTCCTGTAATTTGCGTGTTTATCTTTGCTTCACTTGGCAAACGATGCAAAATTCAATAAAAATATTTGTTAAATGAAAACTTGCAGGATAAAGAGGTAGGGAGTGTCTGATAGTGTCTTGTAGTGGGTTAGAGAGGCAGAAGGTGGTATTTTGCGATCGAGATTAAACTACACTAGCTGAGGGTTTCTGAGCAGAGCATTGGGCACCGCACTCATTGTTTTACAAATTAAGCTCTGGGAAAACCTTTTCTTAATAATCAAGTGGGCTTAGAACCTTTGAAAAAGAGGTTTTGTGTTCGAAAATCGTCAAATTCACCAAATCAAGTTCTGAGAATACTAACCCCTGCTACATGTGGCCCAAAATTCGAACGCCACTTGCTGGTTACAAACAAATCTTTGAAGACTGAGAATTAAACCTTGAACTATCTTGCTGTAGAGCTTTCTGTATTTTGCTGTATTATCGGAATCATCCTGGTATTTTACTCAACCCACGGCAGCGCTAATAAAATGTACACTAACAAATATAAACGTCTAATGTAAGAATGTAAGCAACTAATCTTTTTTCTAAACAAATTAAAATAACACGCGTGGTGAGGCATAAATACAACCTTGCTCAGATTGCTTTCATTTTCTTGAACATCACAGGCCACTTTCCTACTCATGCCGCAGTGTACGGAGTAGAAGGTTGTTTGCGCCCCCTGGCGGGGGCTCATTGCACTGCACGTCTTTGACGCAAGTCTCGTGCCACTTAGAAGAAAAGGTATTCTTTACAGGCATAGCGCTGCGAAAAAATCTGTGTGCAGGCGTAGGTGAACTTTTCACACGGAGTCCTCTTAAAGAAAACCATGCAATGCAGTCTCTAGGTCAAAGCCGCTTTCAGCTAACTGAAGGTGCTGATGCTTCGTTTTTCAGTGATTCGATTAGCATTCGTGACTGATAATTTTTAGATATTAGCAATCTGGTTTTGTGAGGAAACTTGTTTTTACTGCGCATTCGGCTCCATTTCAGCTAGGATAAAAAGCAACACACTACACTGATATTAGAAGACTGTCTTCAAATAATTAATGAAGTGCCATAATTTCCCAGCTGCTATTAGCAATCGACGTATGCTTGTAATAACGCATACTTAATAGAACTATCATAGTCTGCATTATTTGCCACTATTTGATGCTTTTATCTGGAACTATAACGTCTCACATCTTTTTTATGTACTTCCCACATATACTGTGCTTCGAAATATGGTAACTTAAAAGACTTTGGGCAAATTGAGCGCCCTTACAAATAAACTGTTTAGCAGGCTGAGTTAAAATCAAGCAACATTTTCAGAAATGTTCCTTTTAACATGCAATTTGTATTACTGCACCTTTGCATACCAAGGCTGCTTTAAGGCATGTGGGTGGAAGTACAATGCTCTTATCATGCGAAAGGCTAAATCCATTTTGCAGGCAGTTGGGTCTATTGGGATTGGAATCTACAAACATGAGTTTCAAGTCTTATTCTACATTTTAGGTAATCACTAGTTTTACAGAGCTCAACTGTAAATACTTGGGCTCCAGAGATTCCTCTGTAAATATTATTTTAATTGTTTATCTATTTTTGTATTGCAGATCACTATAGAGGTCTAAATCAAATTGTTAATAGACCTACAGAGCTCAAGAACGTCTGAATGAGTACCCACCTTCTCAAACGTTTTGAAGTCTAGACATCATAATGCCAGGGTCCATCTCAGTGGCTTAATAAACCCTAAAATGACCCTCATGCGAAGTACAGAGGGATGCTCTTCACACCCTACCTCCGCTATCAGTACCTGTAATATATATTTTAAAAACCACTGACATCTTATTACGTTCCTATTTGTTTTCTTCCTCATTTAATGGACAAATTCGGTAGTTCTAAACTTTTGAAATACCAAAGTGGGATCAATCCAAACGAGTGGCACTTTTGTCTCGCAAGTTTTGTCCTGGATATCTGTGGTCTGATGACCATGTCTCTGTTGCATGGAGACGACACCTGGCAATTCTGAAATGTTCATTCTCATAACTTTATTATTATTATTATTATATATATATATATATATATATATATATATATATATATATATATATTTACAATGCATAGTTTTCTACAAGGGGGCCACCTTTATGGGTACTGGCACTACCATTTTGGTCGCTGGGTTTGTAGATCGTGGTGGTGGGCGGAGATGTTTGTCCCCCTTGCCTCCCCCCCCGCATTTTTACATATATTACAGTCATGCTTCAAGACATTGTGGTAATTGATAAAGGGTGTGCACGGCACGCGGGCTGAACCGCTTAGTATCTCCGAAGCGGACATGCCCGTAGTTTTAGTCTGCTTTTTATCGACGGTGACTGCCACTTTAAAAATTATGTAATTGTGGTGGTAGACGCAGGTACTTACCCCGTATATATTATTTATTCTGAAATCATATGCCTTTATCAGACCTAAGTTTTAGCCCATGGTGTTACCTGATGACATTTTGGGGCTTTTATTGTGTTTTAACACAGCATCTAATCTGAGCAAATCTTCTTAGAATTTGTCTACTTTCTTCCACAGCCTTATGAGCGTATGCAATGTGAAGTAGAGGTTTGTCTATCCTTTGGGTGGGTAGAGAGTGATTACAGATCTTCGGAGGGTGTGGGCCACTTAACTCGGTTGGTAAGTTACTTAAAGTAATACCTTATGGCAACATACTTTTTTGGTATTAGACGACGTGATTGATAGCTGGTTATTTTATTTCTAGGTGTTTCTTGCAAAGCCTTTTGTCCTGATGAAGACCCTGATCTAAATTACTTTATGGGTGCAAACGTCAACATTTTCACAATGGACTGTATTTTTTTTATCAAAAGATTCAATCAAGAATTCTAAAATACATTTCTGAGGATGTTGGTGGATCTTTTTACATGGTGTTATCAGTCATGTTTATATTCTGTGTAGCATTTGCGCACTATTTCACTTGATCACTTTCACTGTGCCATTACACCATTTGGAGCACCTATTGCTCACTTTATCTTGAAAAAAAAAAAATGTGAGTGTTTTGTTTTAGGAAGATGTCTTATGCTAATAAATATGTTCAAAATGTGACCTACTTCATGCGGGTTTATGTATAATCATTACAGTGGAAGTTTAGGGTTATACCTCCCTCTCAGGACCATTTGTGTTATATATTCTGTTGAAAGGAGATCAGTCCAGGCAGGGAGACCAGCTGGGCCTGGAGAGGGAAAGGGTGTTGAGAGTCACTGGCGATGCCCAGGAGATAATCATGGATGCAGTGCAAAAATAAAGGAGATTAACACTACAATGGACAAAAATACTACATTTGACTCCTGATCCAAGAGGAAGGGCTATAGCACTGCAAAGGAGGTCCTTCAAACTGTACCTCAAGGGTGCACACAAAGAAAGAATTTCTCTCTCTCTTTCTCAGTCTCTTTTGCAGGAGAAAGGGAGGGTCAGTGCAGTGGGAGTGGAGGTAGAAAGGAAATGCAGTGACAGAAGGTTGTAAGACTTGGCTTGCAGCACAACAAAAAGGGGACCATGGTCATGAATGCACCAGGCAAGTGAGCTTTAGAACTATAGAAGGCACAGGAAGGGAACGCGGTCATGGTGGCACAGCCAGTCAAGGTGCCAAAGCAAAGTATGAGTCACAACAATGGATGATCATACAGACAGGAAGTAAACATGACACTACATAAGAGGTGCAGAGGATCATCGGAGGGAGACAAGGAAAGCATTTGTGGCTCTTGTGGCTTGTTATACATAAAGTGACGACCTCAATGCTGTGCTGTTTATAATACATTTGCAGCCCAGTCAACCCATTTGCTAAAATAGATTATTAAACTAATCCACCTACTGAGAAAATCAGTAATGTAACCTATGGGCCACAAGTTAGAAATCCCTGCAGTTTGAATCAACCCCTTTTCTTTCAAGAGGTTAATACATTATCTACCACTGGCTTCGGTGTGACAGTAACTTCTGTTGTTCACAATTCAGAAACTCACAACTACTTCTATCAAATGAAATCCCATCAGGCATGCACACACTGGTAAAGGGGGAGTTCTTTTATCAGTTAAATGGTGTTGTTAGGAGCCCACAGTTTAGGGAGGTCTTGCTACCCCGTACATCTCTACACATCTTCTATCCCAAAACGTTCAATGAATTGAAGGACTATGTTGACTCGAGGAGTATGTGTCTCCCTCAAATTATGTAGGTCTCACAGATGTAAGCTTTCAGGCAGCAAAACTATATCTCAGGTTTCACTAAAGTTTCAGGCTCAGGGCACAGGTCGTAGAGTTAACTTCAACTGACACAGAATAATTGGAATCAGCTTTAGACAGCAGACCTACATGTCGGGTTTCACAGACCTTTGAGGGTTTGGCAACAAACATTCAGGCCATCTCTCTGGCAACCCAGAAGGTATAAGTACATTTCAGTATTACAGTTTCCCATTATTTTTATTTCTTGCATTAGTTTTAGATATGCTTGAGATATGGCCTTGTTTTTGCATAGTGCATGAATACAAAACTTTTATGGACAGTCTCTCTTTCACCCTGTCCCCTTTTCTTCATCCATTTAATTCTTCTATCTCTTTCTCTGTATTCGTAATTTATTTGTTTTATTCCCACTCTTACCCCTTGTCCTTTGGGCTGTCTTACTCCTCCCAACACTTTGCAGAATAATGGGTATCTGCCTGAGGACGGAAAACCCCCTGTAAATGCCTCTGCTTAAGACTTTGCAAACAGCAAAGTCAGCAGTTATTGAGGCATTGTGGAAGTAGTGGCATGGTATCGATAGAGTGTGGGTGTGAGTAGACAGAATGCCTCCAGTATTTGTAGACAGAAGACGGCCACCCCATGCCCAAGGATCCCTTTCTTGGCATCAACTTGTACTTCATAACCAGGCCTTTTAGCCTGTGTTATTTCATCCATTCTATTGGAGGCTTAAAATGTTTTTCTTTTTCATGCTTGGTGCCCTTGCTTTAGTGCTGTTTGCATCACTTTTATGAGTGTAGACGGCACTAACCGTACTTTACATTTTACTCACTAAATTAGGTCTTCTCTGAAAAAGGCGATAATGTCTTTATAATGAGTGAACCAAACAGACTGTGGCAGCAGCAGCAAACTAAAGAAATTCACTTTCAAGACAGAGAAAATGATTCACCTCTAGAAGAATAAAAACTTGCTCTGTATATAGAACCTTTTTCCAAATACATTGTGCATACAATTAACAGTAACCAATCCAATTTATTTTTTATGACCCTGGAATGGTACAAGCCTGTGCTGACCAACCATCACAAGGCCCGAAGGAGCCTGTGGGATAAATACAAAACCCAGAAGTGAGTGTTTAATTAGCTTTTTAAAACACATATGAAAGGCTTCAATGTTAAAATCTAACAAGTAGAAGGCTAGATGAATAGATAGATAGATAGATAGATAGATAGATAGATAGATAGATAGATAGATAGATAGATAGATAGATAGATAGATAGATAGATAGATAGATAGATAGATGGATAGATTCCCTAGCACTTCCTGTTTTTTTTTTGCGCGCCTATTTTCACACTATGCTTTGAGGGGTTGCAGGGGTAGCCCTCCTTTATTCCTTTTAATTTTTCATATTACTTAATTTTTATTTGTTTCTTCATTTGTGGTTACTCTTTTCCGCGTTGCTATCCCAGTGCGGCAGCCTTGGGGTTAACGGGCGTGGAGGACGTCAGTGCGTGGTGCTGGCCGCACTGTCCCAGAGGGAGTAGTTGTGTTCCCGTATTTCAGCAGCCAACAGTGTTTTTTGGGGGAGATGGAAGGCTGGGATTGCCTCCTCCAGGGTTGCTTAATTAACCATGGTGCATGGGCCTACGTTTCTTTGCCTTATTTTCCCCAGAACTGACTCAGTCCTGGGAGGTCTTTTGGGTTTTTGCTAATTCTCTCCTGGCTGATGTGGAAGGTTTGAGAATTGGGCATCAGCGTTTTCTGGAACTAGGGCGCCCTGCCTATTGGCTCCCTGCATTTCTGGAGTTGCAGGTGGCTGCTTGCCTATGCTGGGCATCGGAGTTGAAGGATGTTTTACAGTGCAGTGGCCTGTATCTGGGACAGTCATCTCCTGAGGTATGACATTTTTTTCTTTCACACCATGCTCCATCAGTCCAGCATTGTTGTTGTCCTCACACGACCATAAGAATGTGAGTCTGCATTGATTGCCTCTTTGCTGCCCTTGATGATTGTGCTCTACCTGATTTCAAACGAAAATCGATTTTGGGGCAGGAGGGAATCCCCCCATCATTCTGCTCCTGGTTCAGCTTCCTCTGGTTTTTGGCCTCTCTAGAGTATGGTGGAGGGGAACTGGAGTTCACAAGTGCCTCTTTGGCTCCTAGAGGACAATCTGTGCGTCTGGAGGAAATGAAGTCCATTCTTGGTAATTTTTTCATCCACCTTCCAGGGTCCTGATGATTCCAGCTGTCCTCCTGTGCAGATTGGTTTAGACACTTTCAGGACCCTGCGGTTCCTAAACTCCCAGTTATCCCAGCAATGCAGACTTTGTTACAGAGGGAGTGGAGAAATCCCGTTAGAGTTTCCATTCCCAAGTTTCTGGGTTGACTGTATCCCTTAGCATCGGTGGATTTGGCCCTTCATCTGTGTGTCTCTATTGATTGCCAGCTGGGTACTGTGATGGGTCGTCATGTTCTATTTAGTGGGGCTGTGAGTGCGGCAAATCCTGTGGATGAGAAGGCTGGGTGCATCTGAAACAGACATATACTTGTTTGTGTCGTTCTATGACATGGGGAGTTTATTCAGTGTACACTTCCCTTTTGTTGGTGATAAGGTTCCAGTCCTTCTCTTCTACTGTTCTCATGAGGGAAGTCTATTCTCAGCTTCTTGCTTGGATGAGGTCCAGGCTAAACTCCTTCCAGGAAGGTTTTTTTTACAGCCTCTGTGCCTCTGCTGTGGCTTCAGTGGGGTAAGTGGCCGCCAGGTGTCATTTACGCTTGAGGGGCTGAAAGGTAGATTCTTCTCAATGGACTTGCCTCCTTCATTGGCCCTTTCTGGGGACAACTTTCTTGGAGCAGAGCTTGAAGAAGTGTTGCAGTAAGCCTTTAAGACTCAAAACCATAAGCAGCTTTTCCTGTACTGGCAAGGAGGCTTTGTCACAAAATAATACGGTCAGGGCAAATACATTTGACCCTTTTCTCTTTCACTAGATCCAGATTCCAGCCTCTACTTCAAAATTCTTCTGCCTCTCGCCACCCTCCAGGTACTAAAGGCGATCCTTCTCAGTGTTCCTGACTATGCCTGGGAGTAGGTTGGGGATCTTTTTTTTTTTTCTGGACTATTGAGTTTCTATGATCATGGACATATTGGTTCTGCAGGTTATGGACGTGGGCCTACTGCTCCCTCATTTTCTGCCTACGCATCTTCCAGTTCACAGCTCAGAGAGGAGGCCTTTCTGGACTGTGTGTTGTCTATTCGGGAAGGAGACTATTGTTCAAGTCCCAACAGGACAGAAGGGATGATATTCCCAAGTATGCCTGGTGCGGTAACCTTTAGGGGTGTACAGAATGATCATCACTGTAAAACTCCTGAACAGGTTCATGCCTACTGTTCATTTAAAATGTGTCCCTTCAACAGGTCATCCCTTGTTCTCCTTGTGGGACTTTTCTACCCATATTCAGGATGCCTATCTCCACGGCCCCACAGAACTAGCGGGTCAACAATTTCTCAGTGTTAGACCTGACAGCCTTAGGGTGGTCACCCCTAACTTTTTGCCTGCCTCCCTCCACTTTATGGATACTGTTTTTGCTGGTTTTAAGACTCTGGGTACTTTACCACTGCTAACCAGTGCTAAAGTGCATATGCTTTCTCCCTTAAACATGATAACATTGGATCATACCCAATTGGATTATTTAATTTACTTATAAATCCCTAGTAAAGTGCACTATATGTGCCCAGGGCCTATAGATTAAATGCTACTAGTGGACCTGCAGCACTGATTGTGCCACCCACTTCAGTAGCTCCTTAACCAGGTCTCAGGACTGTCATTGCAAGGCCTGTGTGTGCAGTTTCACTACCAATTCGATGCCAAGACTAAAACTCCCCTTTTTCTACATGTAAATCACCCCTAATGGAGGCCCTAGGTAACCCATAGGGCAGGGCGCTGTGTAGGCAAAAGGCAGGACATGTACCTGTGTAGTTTACATGTCCTGGTAGTGTAAAACTCCTCAATTCGTTATTACACTGATGTGAGACCTGCTCCTTTCATAGGCTAACATTAGGGCTACCCTTGTATACTGTTTGAGTGGTAGGTGCTGAACTGGAAGGAGTAGAGAGGTCATATTTAGTATGGCCAGAATGGTAATATCCTGCTGACTGGTGAAGTTGGATTTAAGAAATGCCACTTTTAGAAAGTGAGCTTTTCTCTGCATGTAAATCCTTCTGTGCCTTACAATCCACGTCTGGCTGGGTTCAGTGACAGCTCCCTTGTGCATTCACTCAGACAAACCCCAAACACAGGATATTGAGCCTCACTTGCATGCATCTGCATTTTGAATGGGTCTTCTTGGGATGGGAGGGTGGAGGGCCTGACACTTACATGTCAAAAGACAGTAGACTGCCCTCACACAAAGGACTGCCACACCCCCTACTGGGACTCTAGCAGACAGTATTGAACTGAAAGGGGGCCTTATGCACTTCTAAGCCACTCTTTGAAGTCTCCCCCACTTCAAAAGCACATTTGGGTATTTACCCAGGTCCTCTGCCCCTACCAACTCAGACACTTCCTGGAGAAGAGAACCTGTAACCTGCCAAGAAGAACTGCTTGGCTGCCCAAAGGACTCACCTTACTGCTTTCTGTGAAGGACTGCTGCCCTTCTGCCTTGCTTCTCTCTGGCTGTGCTCAGAAGTGCTCTTCAAGGGCTTGGGTAGAGCTTGCCTTCTGTTCCCTAAAGTCTTCATCTCTGCAAGAAGAACTCCTTGTGCAGCAAAAACCGACGCACAGCCTGCCAGAGACGACGCACAGTCTGCATTGTGGTGAAAAATTCCGCGACCGGAAATTCGACACACTGCCCTCTGGATCAACGCACAACCGAGCTGGAAGGACGCAGACTAACTTCCAGAAAGGAATTGACGCAGCGTCTGCCGTGCCATGGAAATTTCCACCCAACGCCCACCGGATCGATGCGGCCACTATGACTTCATCCTGTCAACACCGGATTTCAACGCATCATCCCTGGGGCGTCCGAAAATCCACGCAACCCAAAGCGGATGCAAGACCGAGCACTGGAAATTGACGCAAAGCCTTCCCTGCGTGAAAAAATAAATGGTGCATCACCGTGTGAGGCCTGAGAAATCGACGCCCAACTCCATGTTTTTCACGCATCTCCTCCTCTGCAGTTCTTTGCGGAGATTTTGAACGCAAACCAGGTACTTTGTGTTTGCAAGAGACATTTATTGCTTTCAAGAGAATAAAGACACTTTATATAATTCTACTGTGTTATTGCATGATTCATTGCACAAATACTTTACACATTGCCTTCTAAGTTGAGCCTTACTGATCAGTGCCAAGCTACCGGAGGGTGGGCACAGGATAATTTGGATTGTGTGTGACTTACCCTGACTAGAGTGAGGGTCTTTGCTTGGACAGGAGGTAACCCTGAAGCCAAACCGCCAATGTACCACACCGACCGCCACGGCGGTAACAGCTGCCGGGCTGGAGATATCAATCTTCAGCCCGGTGGCTGTCACTGTCCTGCCTGCGGGATTATGACCCCGTCTACTGCCATGGCTTCCTTACCGCCACGAAAACCATGGCGGTAGGTACTATCAGTGACAGGGAATCCCTTCCCTGTCACTGATAGAGGATTTCCCCACCCCCTCCCCAGATCCCCCCACCCCCTCTTCCTCTCCAAATACCACCCACATTCAGCCCCCATTCACACACACATGCATACTGACATCCATTCCCACATGCATCCACGCATGCATACATCCATTCACACACACATCCACACACTTTTATCCATACACGTAGACACGCATTCACAGAACACAACATACACACACTCACACCTCCACACATGCACACACGCATTCAACATGAAACACACACCCACATACACGCATGCAAAAACATTCGCACACACACACCCCCACACATACACAACACCCCTACCCCCCTTCCCTGTCAGAGCACCCACTTACCTGTGTTCATGGGGTCCTCCGGCAGGAGACGGGACGGGCGCTGCTCCCACCAGCAGCGTCCGCCAGCAGAACACCACCAGGCCATATTATGGGTCATAATACGGCTGGCGGCGGTCTACTGGCGTGGCGCTGCTGGTGGCAGCAGCGCCACCTTACCCCCATCCTCCGGCATAGCCACAGCTGGATTTCCACCATCCTTCTGGCGGAAATCTGGCTGTGGTCATACTACGGTGGCCGTCACCATGACAGTAGGTGGTTTTTACCGCCAGTATCATAATGTGTGCCATAATGTTATGGTTTCTCCTCTGCTGTGACCTCTTTCCTTCCTCACCCACAGCTTCTTGGCCACTACCACACAGCCTCACCCCCACACAGTCCAATAAGGACTCTCTTAGTACATCATCTAACAACCCCTCTACAGGATTTATCACAACACCCACAAGTGACCTAACCAGAGCTCTGAAAGACACACACTATCTTCATATACAGCTCGGTTCAGTTTATTCAAAATGTAATACTGGTTCATCAAGAGATCAATACGTTATATGGTTAAAATACCATCACAAAGATCAGTCAAGATAAATGCGATCTAAAAGGTTTCAAAAATGTAAAAACTTTAAGCCATCTGACATTATTGGAGGGCAGTATATGAAAGACAATGTTTGATAATCTGTCCTCACATTGGAAAGTAGGACCATCAGCTGAAGACATCAAGCCTTTAACAGCCTTTAACAGCATGGGTCAGACTATAGGAACATGTTTAACAACCAGAATACCTTGTTTACAGAAAGCATAAATACATTGTACGATCCGAGGGATTCCCCTTCGCTATCGTATTCTCCAAAGGAATCCCCTTTTCCTAAGATTTAAAAGGCATCTGTATAAAAAAATATTTTGATAAGTCAGCAGTATTTGGTCGAGATTTTCACTGCTGCTTCCGTGGGCTCTAACAAGAAGGTCTTGAACTATTACTTGAAAATGTGAGAATGTACTAATATTTTCAAGAACATTTATTGTCACAGAACCTTTTAAATCCAGCAACCTTTTTAACATCCTGGCAAAGGTATTTTCATCAGCCTACTATTCCAACCGTTAGACGAAGGGTTTGTACTGAAATGCTATTGTGGACAAAGCATAATTACTTTTCTGCAATGGTTTTTAACATGTTGACTTCTTTTTACCTAATGAGAATTAATTTTAAGCTTAAAACGAAGGGCCTGTACTGAAATTCTATTGTGGACAGAGCTTATTGAAAGTAGACCAGATTTTCTTAACCTTTTGACTTCTGTGGACCCCTCCCCCCCAACCTAATTATTATTCGAATCCAGGTTCCAACACTGGGTAATTACTGAATAATTATTGTTATCCGGGGTCCCCCATTGAGTTATTACTGGAAACCAGTCATTACTGGGACCCTTATTTAAAAAACTGCGGTGATTTAAAGCTTAAAACAATACACAAAAATACAGAAACATCCATTCATAAAACAAATACAGAAATTAATTAATGTTTTATTTAATCCACACAAAAAAACATCGACATTTTAATTTCAATGGGAAAGTTTGAGTTTTTATTTTAATTCAACTGAAGCCATTAACAGTCCATACTATCTTCTGTTTCAGTCACTTGCTCTCAATCAATATGAGGATGTCAACTTAATTTTTAGCCTCAAATTTTAAAGCCGTTTTAAAATGTTTAATTTCATATTTTCCTTCTTTATATATACTTTATTAATCTGTAAACATCACTTCATTTTGCAATTAGTTGTGGTCCCCTTGAGTAGGCATCGCAGACGACCTGGCCCACGGATTACAGGTTAACGACCGCTGTATTAGGCGTTTCCCCTCTATTCTATTCAGAAAGCACCACTTTAAAATAGGCAAGTATTCTAACCTTAATAAAAGTGTATGGGGAAGTTTATCCTCCTAGAACTGCAACAAAAGTTCAAAATGCTTATTTCCCTAAACCTCCGATATTTCTTATTGCTTTCATTGATAGATCCTCTCCATACAGATGAAATGCAAGTTTTTGGGAAGTTACTACCTCCGAGTACTTGGTAAAGCTTACCTTTTCAAGCTTTTCCAATCCCACATTCCAAGTAAAGTTATCTCGTTGATGACACCCACCAAACCCCATCACTTTAATCCTGGTATTGTTAACCGTCAGATAGCGCTGGTCAGTAAAACCGTGCAGGGTGTACCACCCCGTCTGCAGACCTACTGGCAAATCAAGTCTGATAACTTCATCAGCGTATAGTAATGACTACCAACAAGACATCAAGGTAAGCATATATAGGGAATTATAGATTTACTAGACTGACCAACACATTTCCTTACCTTGATGATGTACTGCTAGACAATGTTCAGGGTATGATATTAATGCAGGTCTATTGCAAAGAGACACTAAAGTGGTAATGCACCCATTTGGTGCCAAAATACTTTGTCCTTTGCAGTGTTTTTGTGTCTATAAGACATTTCGTAAAAATGTTATGCACCTCACTTCCGATCACCACCACTAGATGGTGTCGCCAGCATATATTTGAAAAACTTCCCTGCGCAACCTAGATAGTGATGGCATCCACGTTAAAACGAGTTTTTGAAATGCAGTGGGTCTCACATTTGTGAGTGAGACCAATTGGCATTGTAAATGATCATGTTTTTTACCTACGTGTTTTGTTTTGTAATGTAGTAGATGTATGTGGTATGTAGTGGAATTGTGTGTTGTATTGGAATATTAGTGAGGCGGGATAGTGCGTGACAGAGATGGGAAAGCAAGAGTGCACGAGACAGAAATAGAAGGAGAAGTGGAAGGGGCACATGGAAGGAATGGACCAGTGTACAGCGTGAGAAGGTACAGTTAGGCAGTATGTGTTAGTAGGCAGTATATAGAGGAGATAGGTAATGTAAGGGGGGGATGAGAGTGCGAATGAAAGCGGGTGGCGAGATAAAGGGAATACATGTGAGATAAATGGAAACCGACATAGCAGGGATCATAAAGAGATGCACAGAAGAATGGAGAACTACAGGGGGATCAAATGAAATGGCCGGAAGATAGGGGGACTGAGGAAAAGAGGAGGATAGAAAAATACAAATAAGACTGAAAAGGTATAGTGAAGAGACTGAGGGGACAGAAAGCAGGGGTGTATAGAAGAAATAAAGGAGAAGATGGAGTAGCAAGAGAAGAGGGGCAATAGAAAGAGAGAGAAGAGAATGTAAGATGGAAGGAACAGAAATACAGCAGGGAGTAAAGAGATGGACAAAGTAGCAAAGAAGGAAGGATGAGAAATGTACAAGGAGGGATGTAGAGGTGCCCATAGTCTGATGAGAGGGAAAAGTGAAAGTTCAGATTCATGGGACAGTGATAGTCGGAAAGTAGGTGTATTGGAAGTAGTTAGAGGATGCTGAGATACAGGGTTGGATGTCTCAAAGTAGGAGAGCCTGAAGAGAAGAGGCAAAAGGAGCTACAGAGGATGGGGACATAAAAGAGAGAATGTGAAGGCTAATTCCGCTGCATAATGGAAACCTCAGTGTGGAAAGGAGAGAGGGAAGGGGTAACGGATACATAAATGTGTGAAAAGGGGGCCATGAAAGGTGGAAGTAGCAAGGTACAGAGGAAGGGTGAAGAAGGGACAAAATGAAGGATGGAGGGATACAGGAAGAATGAGGAAGAATGGGAGAGCAAAGAGGTACGGTAGAAGAGGAGGGACAAGGAAGGCAGTTGAAAAGTACTCATATATATGTATACAAGTTTTTTTAATACATGTATTTCTCAGTCTGTGTGTGTGTATATCGTGTAGAGGGGGAATTTATGTGTGACAAGGACCTCCCAGCCTCACCTGTATTTATCGGTCCACAGCGTGTCACGTGACGACACATAGCTCATATGGGGTGTGTCCTAAGCCTCTTGCTGTCTATTTGTGGCAAGGACCTCCCACCCTCACTTAACAGACTCCAAGCTTCTTCTTTTCAAGGTTTGATACAGAAAACACCTTAACTCACCCTCAACAATCATATCACATACATTTCAGTAGAACACACACCATGACAGGTGAAATGCTGAGATTGATTTAACCTCTGTGTGACATTTTTATAAACACATCAATTGATACGTTTCAATCTTTTTGAGGTCTTATCTCTTTTCAAGTGATAAAGTTTGCAGCTGCACAGCTATATTTACTGCAGCATTTTCTAAACCATAATTGTCAGAGTGAGGTGTTATACATGTAAATCACAATCCATAATTCATGAGACATCAATCTGTAGTTATACAACCAACTGGGAAACTAAAAGAAGTTTCGTCGAATGTTAAAACTCTGAGAACAAGTGTGCTCGGATTCTTTAATGCACGGTGAGCAAGACGAGCATAATAAACTATGGCATAGTTTGCATTTATGTCAAACAGTTTGTATTTTGAGGGACAGCTCCGCACAAAATCCACAAATTTCAAGAAGCAGAATGAGTGCTAGTGCCCTGGCATGCGAGACATGGCACTGAATAGATTTGACAGAATCATGAGCATTTTCAAAAAGATAATATCGCGAGTGTTTTGTTTTTAATTTATCTAATGTAGTGTTGACACACCCGTAACACAGTGGACCAAATGAGGGCCTGTCCAAAACATCGGACCCTTTAAGACAGGGACAGAAAATAATTCGGTCAACTGAGCAACTCCTTTCATAATGTAACCACAAAGAAAGGCAGCCTGAAGGGTGGATGTGCAAACAGAGCGAGAGGCGAACAGAGGGACAGGTGGGCAAAGAAAAGAATATATATATATATATATATACCAAACGAACGCACATTCAAGCACATAGAAACACATTCATGCATGCATAAAACATACATGTACGGTACACACAACAAATACACAAAAGCGCGTAGTGCACACATGATGAATGACAAGCACTTAAAAAACATTAAAGAGGGAGAAGCAGGCAGCGGGAGGGGAAGGGAGGAGAAAAGAGTACCTTAATCAGGTTGGGAGCTGCAGACTGGCACTTATTAGGTTAAATAAATCAATGCTTGATCCAGTGCTTAATTTGTAAATAAAAAAGTGCCGGTACTCAAAGCTCTCCTCTTAAACACACGGCTGCCGCAATTAAAAGTGCGAGCACATAATACTGAGGCAGCGTAATCCTGAAGCCACCTGGGTCTCTTCAGTCCATTTACAGCCACTCCCTGCCACTCTGTCAGCTTCCTGCTTTTCCCCTTTCTGGTGCTTTTTCTTTTTTCTGTTCCTCCGTATTCCCCACGTGTCTTTTGCTCACAGGAAATGCTTGAGACAGAAAACTAAGCGCCGGCCCTCAGAAATAAGTGCCGGTGCTCCGCACCGGAAACGACAAGCACAAATTAAGCACTGGCTTGATCCCTGCTCTACGGAGAGGACCGGCAATGATGCCAGCCTGAAGTGGACTAATTACGAGGCTGTAAAGAGGAGTACCACAAAAGCCAACAAATGGTGGGGAACAGGCGGCTCCAAGCCCTTTCCTAACTACAATAGCATCTCACAAGCGATACGCATTCACTAGCACATGCTATCGCAGGCTCGACACTAAAAATGGAAGGGCCCAATGGACACTACAAATACAAAGAGCAGATCTGAAAGATGAAAAGTAACGTACAGAGCAGTCATTTGTGTCTAGTTTTCGAGGAAGGTACCGTTCCATATTCAGGCAAATCCAGTTACAATAGGAGCTCCTTCCTGATACTACAACAACAGAGACTGGTCAACCATATCAAAGGCAGCCAAGCGGTGAAGGAACATTAACGCTGCCATCCAGCTTCTGATCAGCAGGACTGACTTTATCACATGCAAAGGCCAAAATCCAAATTGATTAATGTCGAACATCTGCTAAATCTGCTGGTGCCTACGGAGTTACTGACATGCTTCCTCCTCCATGGTTTTACTTATTAGAAATTAGTATGAAATGGACTGGTAGCTGAATGGGTCAACGCTAAATCCGGTTGAGAGAACTGAAGGGGCCAGTTTGATGAAAATGCAAATGTAACGCCTGTTTTTTGTCAACTCACCTCTGAAAAAAGAAAATGTTTTGACCTTTTTTTCCCCTAAAGGTGAGATGTGTACACTATATATCGTCAATGAAAATAGAACACATTTGTACGGTAAAGAAATTTAATTGGTGTCTGGACAAGTGAGCGACCGGATTGTGTATGGCTCCGATAAAGCACCCTCCAGTGCTTAATTTGTAAAACAAAGATTGCCAGTGCAATTAAGGCCCATATTTATTCTTTTTTAGCGCCGCATTTGCGTCATTTTTTGACGCAAAAACGGCGCAAACTTATAAAATACAATTGTATTTTGTACGTTTGCGCCGTTTTTGCATCAAAAAGCGTTGCAAATTCGGCTCTAAAAAAGTATAAATATGGGCCTAAGTGTTCTGGCGCCCACTTACCAAGGCTGCATGGTTTAGAGTCGGCCTCTTGCTTCTCTAATATCCACCACCAGGCACTCGCTGCCCCTTTTTGTCACTCTTGCAGGTTCCTGCTTTCTCCTTTTATGACGGTTTTTCCATCTTTCTTCTATTTCGTCTTTTCATTTTGTTTAGTTTTCTCTCTTCTTCGGGGTCAATGTCTGATGAAGAACAATAAGTGCTGGTCGCCCTCATCAGCTCAAATTTAGCATTGGCGCCCTAAATGAACCTTGAGACCTCTAAGCAGTGGTTCCAATCCTTGGTTTTGGTAAATGCGGGTCATTTTGCCGCACTGAGTTTTTATTTATTATGTTAAAGTCATGTCTTACATTTCAGGGTTCATGACACCCCAGGCAGGCATTGGGTTTAACTCGGATCCGATTGTAACATTTTCATTAATAATACATAACAAGTAATACACCAATAAAAACTCTTTACGATTGTCTAATTTCTGAGAAGTCTGTTGTGTATGGATTGCCTTGGAAGCTCCCACACACAACATTGGATATAAAACCCAGTTGTTAATTGCTCTGATATAAGAGCAGGGAAAATAAATGTATTTGCAAACTGCTCCTCATATCAGAGCAGTGAAAAAAGCTTCTAAAACCATTGGTTTAGGGGACAGAGATCCACTACCACCTCCAAGTCTATAAAGACCCAAAGTAGGAGGTGGAATTTTGGATGATAGTCCACAATCTCCCTCACATTTCCTAGCTCTCTTGGGCCTCTGCAGATGTGAAGGAAGCTGGTATTATAAGAAGATGATATAAGTCGGAAGTCAAAGCTGTGAAACTCCACAGCTTTCCAAAGGAGTGGCATGATTCTATGTTTTTTTGAATATTTTTATTAAAGGGTATAAGTCTTGACTACATCTGATCCAGAGTTTAACCTTGCCTGCTCTACCACATGTCAATTTTGTGTAGATCTATGATTTCTCTCATGGTGGCGCTCTGAGCAGAAGGAAACAAATTAGGTGCATGCCTTTAGCCATGTGCAGAACGTATTCTGTCTGTCCAGGAGTTGGTTTGTCCACCAATGCTCATGCTTGTCCTGAGAGTTGTTAGACTTGTCTGCTGAGCACTTGCTTTTTACTGATAGGAAATTCTGTCCCTTGGAGGGCTGGAGTGTGGACATCTGGTGGCCAGGGTCGGGCTGAGACTGAAAATAGGTCTGGGATCCAAAATGAAAGTGGCCCCGACTAGTGAGTTAAAAACTTGACCAAGTTTGCAAACTGTGGCAGTCGTGAATTTTTAAAGACAAGCTGTGAAACTATTTTTGCAAGTTATGGAAGGCTTCATGTATTTGAGCTTGCTGCTGGCAATGGTTGTTTTAATATCAGGGAAGTCAACAGTAAACAAGCATTTGCAATGCAATGGGTCTCACGTTTGCTCAAGTTAGAGATGTTTACGTTGTAAATTCCTACCTGGACTTTTCTTGCCACTTAAATTGAAAATGAAAAGTAAAACAGTTGACATAAGCGAGACGATTCAAAGTGCCATGGCCATCATGAGCATGAACGCGAAGGAGGGATACAAAAGGAAAAAGAAGTTTGCTAGCAGTCAAATGTATCGGCAATCATGCAATTATCCATGCAACAAGGTCGATGTCCAAGGCGGTAACCCACCCGCCCCAAGGAGGGACAATTGTAAAGCATTTACCAATGATAACAAAGGATAAAGGCAAGCCCACGAATGATTGAAAGTGATGGGCGTGCGGTGGCATGGTTAAAAGCCAACAGATAGACTACAACCGGTCAGAGTGCTTGCGTGCTCGACCTAAAAACAGACCAGCAGACCATAAAACAGCACACAAACAGCCAAAAAACAGCCCAGACACTAACCTGACAGCCCAGCCCATCGGACACCACCTGATTGCCCTATAGGCCTGTCCCACCTTTATGGTGGGAAGGAATTGCAGCACATGGCTGCTGAGCAGCAGTGCTCTACCAACTGCCACTCACATATCTGAGTGTGAGGGAAATGTTTCCTCCCACCATGCAAGGCTGCTAAAACTAACGTTTTCATTCATTTTAACCACATATGACGGTTACCAGATTGTGAATCTGTAGACTTTAAAAAAAATATGCAAAGTTGTGAGACGCACGTCTTTGCAGCTTCACACAACTGTGCCACAAATAATATTTTTTCTTCCATTTTATGATGTCATGGGGCATCACAGGCAACGTGAACATTCATAAAACAATATAGAAAACAATATTTGAAATATTAATGCAGTAATATTTTGCTTCAGAGGAAAAAGAAGTCCCCTATCCCATTTGCCCATTGCAAGAATTTTCCGATTGGTTGTCAGAACACAATCCATTCTCAAAAGCATTTCTTGTTATTAAAAACCGATAAACCGAAGCTTTCTAATTAGTAGCATGAGAAAAGGACCCCCTCCCTCTCTTTCAGCGTTATTAAAATGATGAAAGCAAACAAAGTCCATTTGTAGCGCTTTATTTTTTCCTCCGTTAATGTAAATGCAGGTCACATTTTCAATTTCCCCAGTGAAAATATATGCCACCCCCCTTTCGTACACAGGAAGCACGTTGTTGCCAAGGAGTTGTTGAAAAGAAGGAGCCTTGTCAACCCACATCGTGTGGCCAAAGGAGGTCGGCCTGAATTATATCATTCTTATCCCGACTCCCAAGGCCCCTGGGCAGTGGTTGATAACTATCTACCCACCCGGACACCTTCTCAAACATAGGGCCCGTCTACGCCTGTCTTTGATCGTCTGAGGCCGGGCTGGGCTCCGTCTCTCTATTCTGTTACTCAGATTCTGGGACCTGATTTGACACAAACCACAACATACCTGCTAGAAGGATCGTTTTGCTGCCAAGAGTCCGGTAACAACCTCAGCTCTAATTATTTGTATCTGCTGTTTTTATTTAGAATTATGGGGAAAAGGAAGGCTGTTGGCCCGCCGGCTCCACTGGAAGGTATAAAAAAGCAGAAAAAACGACCTAGGAAAACAACTATTAAACCTGCCCAAGGGGAATCGAAATCACTCGATGAGATTGATCAACTTTTCGAGGAGGTAGAGGCTATACTTAACAGCGAACTAGGCACTCATGGCCTTTTGCCCTTGAAGAAGCCTCAACTCCAACCTAAAACGATTCAGGAGTTTTTTATCAAGAATAGGGAAGCTCGACCAGTAAATACTGGGGGTTCAACAGATTGTGCAGGGAAATCATCCGCTGTTAATGCCACTGCTCCCTCTTTCCTGCAGGGTATCGTGACTGGTAGCAGTATCTCCAATCACTTTCAAACCCAGGAGATTTTGCACATGGAGGAAATGGAACGCACACCCCTACCATTGAGTCCGGAGATAAGGCTGGTCCCTAATATTCCATGCAAAAATCGTTTCGAGCTTCTGTCTGAGGGAAGCGCTGTGATTGAGGTCCACGACCCTCTTACAGCTGCTAGGGCTATTGAAGCTGCCTCTTCCCTGCCTATTACTACTGACATGTGTTCTGATGTGTCTGACAATGCAGCTAAATTGCCCTTAATTCTCCAGAGAGTAGACGAAATTAAGAATCTAGTCTTGCAGCTAACTAAACTGCTACAGGGGAATATGGCCAAACTATCGGGATGCATTTGCCAGAAGACAGAGGCAGAAGGGGCAGGTGGGACTTTGGCAGCTGATTCTGCTACATTTAATACTAAAGCACGTGAGGGGCTAATTAATCACGCCCAGAGAGCTGGATCCCATAGGAGGGTCGCTGAAGGTAGTATACCTTCATATATTATGAACCCTAGAAATATACTCACTGGGTGCAATAGTATCCCCCTCGGCGGAGACAAGACAAGGAACGGGGAAGATCCTATTGGAAGCCTCTTTGCCCCATTGAACCGTCAGTCTGCTTCAAGGCAAAATCCTACTTCCAATTTACCGATAAATAGGGATAGCCCTCTGTCAACCAATAGGAAGTTATTTGACAACCATCAAATTAAGGATCCAGCTTGCATTTTTCCTTCTCGAAGAACAAATAGTGCTTTAGGCGGGACTCCTAATAGTATTGGTCCCAGACACAGAGCCAACACTCTTTTCCTAAGCAATGTCCCAAAGTTGCCACCCAGGTCTGTTGAGGACCAAGAGTCTAGACTTAATAAGGTTATTTACTGGATACGCAATCGACAGGGTTGCCTTTCAATTATACGTTCGGACATTCAAAAAACAGAAAGATGGAGTCCCCCTGGGTCAAACCTCGATGTAATCATGATTGTGTTCCACGATAAATTCTTGGCAGACCAACTTATTGACTCTGTTGAACGCAAGGGACAACACAAAGAGCTAAAAGGAGGAAGCATCAGGCTGGCCGCTAATTTAATTGACCCAAAACAGACTCCTGTGTTTGTCCCAATTGCTAATACCAATGAGAGAGGCTCTAGGGAAGAAGGCGTCTTTCTGCATCCGGGGCATGTATGACTGTCTGCCCAGGAAGCCGCCTATCAGGATAATCTAGTGGCACCTTCAATAGACAAAGTAGAGAAGTACCTTGCTATCGAGTCGAACTATAAGGATGTTCCATCCCCTAAACATGGGGCTGCATTGGGAACTAATGGGTTATCCATTATGACTTGGAATCTTGCGGGCCTTGCTAGGAAATTGGATGATGTGGACTGGGTTGCCTATATAAAGTCACAAGATGTGTGTCTCTTTCAAGAAACTTGGGCCGAGGGCCAACCAAGCATGGATGGGTTTCTTTCATTTAATATCCCTGCACTGCCTTCAGAGAAAGCAACTGGTCGCGCAAAAGGGGGTCTTTTAATCCTTTTAAATTCAAAGCTCCAATGTGACTATAAGGTTTTAGAATTTGATTGTCCCGACTTGATGGGTTTACAAATTTCTTTTAATCAAAATTTTAACATAATCTTAATTAATGCTTACGCCCGTTCTGTTGCACGTGGTACAGAATCCCACATTTTAACTTTACTCTTTGACTTTTTAGACACGCTACAAACTAATTCCTATTTAATTATTGCAGGGGATGTAAATTGCACTTTCGAACCCTCAGCGTTTCTTAGTGATTTAACTGCGGATGAGGACGAATTATGGGGTATTGCACAATTGGATGGTGATAGTTATCCTCCACGCTCTCGTGTAGCAACTCAGCTTGCTACACTATGCTTAAAGTTTGGCCTAAGGGCCTGTAATGGTCGAACTCCTTCTGATTTAAACTTGGCACCGACATTCCTACGAGGTTCTGTGGCCAGCGTAATTGATTATTTTCTGGTGGATGTGCGTCTTTGGCCATTGCTGCTAGATATGAGGGTAGATTCAAGATGCGAGAGTGATCACTTCCCATTGTTGCTCACCCTTGCTGGGAATATCTTTGGTAGAACCTTGAATATGCAAACATCAATGGCCCCTCCCCCTATCTTAAACAATGCTTATACAAAGGTGAGGTGGCCAAAAGTCATGTCAAACCCCTATTTGCTATGTAAGATCTACCAAGTGTTCTTAGATAATCTGTCAGCCTATGAAGACTTCGAACCAGAAGCCATTCCACTTCTTGATATTCACGAAGATATGATGGTTAAACTTCAAAGTGTCTTTTATAAAAAGGTAGCCACGGCAAACCGGCAATATGGGGGTTCACCTAACAGCAGTTGGTTTAATGATGCATGCATGAGGGCTAAGACTGAGTTAAGGAAGGCTATACTGGCCGGGTATACGGGGGCAATCAAACAAGCAAGATTCACGTATAAAAAGATAATCCTACAATCAAAGAAAGCTTGGGAAGATGCTATTTGGCAGGACTTGCTAGATGCTACTAAAACAAACAACAATACGCTTTTTTGGGAACTGCTGACTAAGCACGAGAGAGGGGGTAGGTTTATACAAAGGAACCATATTCAACCTGGTACCTGGGTGGATCATTTCTCTCTCTTGTACGAAGGAACTGCCTCCACTGGGACTGTCGATTGTGAGAAAGTGGGATTATACCCCCCAATTTCACCCAATGCTAACCTTGCCACTTCTCCGTCCAGTGGGAATCTATTTAACTCTGAAAGCTATATTTGCTTTTCTCTAGAAGAAACTGCAGACGCCATTAAATCTCTAAAGACAGGTAAAGCCCCAGGCCCTGATAAAATTCCAGGTGACCTTTATAAATCAGAGTTACCCATCTGGACCTGGTATATTAATATGCTGTCAAACAAAATCGCAAAAGGAGGACAGATCCCTGAGACGTGGAAGGGGGCAGAAATGATTCCAATATATAAAAAGGGCAACGTAAATCTTCCAATTAACTACAGACCGGTCAGTTTAATTGACAACCTACAAAAAGTTTTTGCAAAACAATTGTTAGTTAGACTGACGAGTTGGGTGACGGAGCAGCAGATCCTATCACCACTTCAGGCAGGGTTCCGCTCTAGAGTTAGCACGGTTGACCAGGTATTTAGGTTGACCGTGCTACACTGGAAATATGTAGTCTTGGCAAAGCAAACACTATGGGGGTTATTCTAACTTTGGAGGAGTGTTAATCCGTCCCAAAAGTGATGGTAAAGTGACGGATATACCACCAGCCGTATTACGAGTTCCATAGGATATAATGGACTCGTAATACGGCTGGTGGTAAATCCGTCACTTTTCCGTCACTTTTGGGACGGATTAACACCTCCTCCAAAGTTAGAATAACCCCCTATATGTCACTTTTGTAGACCTGCGCTCTGCCTTTGACCTGGTCCCTAGAGACAAGCTTTGGGGAGTGCTACACAAAAGAGGGGCACCATCTGATATCATTCATTTATTAACACGTATGCATGAAGGCACATACGCTCAAGTAAGATGGGGTAACCAAGGCGAACTGACTAACAAGTTTCCCATTAAAAGAGGTGTTCGCCAGGGATGTGTCCTAGCGCCACTTTTGTTTTCTTTATTCATTAACGAGGTGGTCCAAGAACTCATGACATGCCAGAATGATGCTCCCAGCTTAGGCAATCAGAAAATCCCAATTCTTCTTTTTGCGGATGATTCTCTATTGATCTCAAAGACCCCTATGGGGCTGCAAATTCTTGTGGATAGATTTAAATCATTCTGCTGGAATTTTGGTTTAGAGCTGAACTCGAAGAAAACAAAATTGATGGTGCTTCGCTCTGGCTCTCGTAAGAAGTGTACGATCAGGTTAGATGGAGCTATTTTGGACCAGGTTAGCTCTATCGACTACTTGGGTGTGAGGCTTACAGACTCACTCCTCTGGGACGAACAAGTCGGTAAGAGTGGCGGGCTTTTGCAACATCGGGCAGCATCCATATTACGCCTTTACAGGAATACGATCGCTAAAGTTGTGTCTCCAGCAGTTAAGATCTATGTGGCCAAGGCACAGGGTGCTGCTGTTTATGGTGCAGAGATTTGGGGCATGACAGATAGCAGTAGGATAACTAAAATTGAGAATAGCTTTGCTCGGGCTCTATGTGCTTGTCCCACTAGCACCCCATTAACCCCCCTTTTTTTAGATCTAGGGCTTAAACGTATAGCCGATTTGATTATCTTACGGCCCCTACTATATTGGGTGAGGCTTTGGGTAGTTCCTGAACTGGCTATATATAAGTCTTCCCTATTAGAATTGTTAAAAACCTCTAACTCCATGTCCATACCATGGATCAAACACGTATCTAGTTGGTTTTGCATGCTAGGACTGAGGAACTTCTGGGAGAATCCCCAGCAACTTGTGAAGCCCCATGTAAAAGTATTGAAGAGAGCTTACTGGTCCCACATATGTAATAATTACATTTCTCAGAAATCGAATGGTCATTTAACTAACTCGTTTATTGATTTTAAATGGTACCCTGAGTTTGAACCATACTTAGATACAATACCTGATTTGTTAGGCAAAAGTTTGTATGCCAGATTTCGATTTGGAACATTACCCCTGAAGGCCTTAACGAGCAGATGGGGACCTAAGTCAAGCTCTGATACCTGTCCTGTATGTGGCATTCCTTCCGAAACAGTAGAACATTTTATGTTTTTTTGTCCCGCCTATTCAATCCCAAGGTTTAAATGGATATATAAAATCTGTAGGGAATTGAATTTAAGGAAATGTTTTTTAGCTTTGCGGATCTTAAAAAGCCACAATTCAAATGTGACAATTTACGCAGTAAGTAAGTTTTTAGCAACAGCATGGCGCATACGCACTTTTTATTTACAATGAGTTGAAATTGTTTTAAGACGGGCAAACATGGATCATTCTTTTTTTAAATTTTTCTATGACATTATGGTTTATATTATTATATTATATTGTATTGTATTGTATTGCTTTGATGGTCTGTTGGCCGAATAAAGCTTATGTGAAACACATATGCCCTAGTTTATTTGAGAATAAAAGATGCCCACTTTTTATAGTGAGGACAACTCCCCATTTTACAGGGTTCCAAGGCTTCCAAGTTCAGGCTTCCTTTGGGGAGCTTAAGTATATTCATAGTGTTTATCCAAAGGCAAGGGTGTAACGCAGTCTCCCTTGGAGCCCCTGTGATGCTGGAGGTGTCTAACCCTTCAGCGCCCCTCCCCATCCATACACCACAAGGCCAATGAATAACTCTGAGGTATGGGAGACCCGGGTGGCACTCCCCACATTCTGTGGCGAGGTTCCCATCATTATTTCTTCATGCCCTTGTCGAAAAGAGGTCTAGAAAGAAACCATCTTGTATTTAAATGTTTAAGAATGTAAGAAGTTCGAGCCAGTGGCCCGTTAAAGAGACTCAGGTAGTATCAGGCAATCATGTATCTCTTTTGTATGTCACATTTGGGAACTGTCCAAACCAGCATGGACAGATATACTTTTATAAATGCTTCAAATGTTATGGAAATGATGCGTTGAACTTGCAGTCTAAAACGATTGTGTTAATGTTTACTACGCAGTATCCAAACTATATTATTATTATTATTAATATTATTATTATTATTAGTAGTAGTAGTAGTAGTAGTAGTAGTAGTAGTATCGTGGTGTTATTTTTTATTGTTATCATAGTTTTGATAACATCTTTTTAAAGGCACCTTGATATTTATCAATAAAAATGTTACATTGTTTTGTCATTTTAGTTAGCCCAGCCTAAACTAAATGAGGGCTAGGCTGCGTATTTGAAGTCTATGAAATGTAAAGTAGGAACATCGCCTACTCTTGAGGTAAAGTCATAATTAATGCATTGAATCGTCCACACATTACGTCTCTTTTCTCCCTTTCATAATTAAATTTTGTGCAATCAGAATAATAAGTTGTACGACTGGGTAAAGTGGATGTGAATAACAATAATACATGAAAAATAAATTAAACGAAACAAAAAATGATATAACCCCATTACAACCGTTCGGGAGCATGTCTTCAGACATACTACAGGGAAGAAATAACTTTCCTGGTGTGGTTTTCATTAAATGGGCGATTTAGGGCACATTTTCAAACAAAATCCCAGTCACTAAATGTCAATCGAAATAAAAAAAAAATCAATTGAGTTATCGTGGGTTATATAAATACTTTATTTTAATCTGTGTTAACATAGGTCTACATAGTTGTTTGGTCTCTTTTCTTGACTGCGCTCTTGGGTCATAATGTTTGGACTACTGCACTTTAGCACTTGTAGTTCACTGTACACGAGAAGGGCAGGAGCCATTACGATGCCTTACGTGCAAGCTGCTTGTGTCCTAAACCACTGCGCAGAACATAGCATCCATAACTAGGCTCAACATTTCAATGTGCATTATAAACCTAGCATAGTTTACTCAATCCAGTAAACACAATTCTTGTTACAATTAGTTTCTAGTAATTATGACATATATGGTGTCACTACCTTCATGGAAAACAATCGATTTACATGCCGGCTGTTTAAGAAACAATGCTTTCGAGATTGTAGATTTCCCAAATTTACCTTATGAGAAAGTCGAGGCTCCAATTCATCCATAAATGAGCGCTTCCCTGAAACGTGAAATCCAGTTCAAGGAAGAGCAGTGCCAAACAATGGCTCCGGTTTGTGTGTTCAGCAGCTGTAGCGACTGCCGCTGCCTAGGTCATCTGCGGAATTACTAACCTAAATATATACCCAGTACAAGTGAATCGTGGTTTGAGAGTTCCTTGGAACTCTGATATAAATAGTGTCAGTCAGTCATTCACCCGCCTGTGTACGAGCCTCTGTCTCAGCTGGAACCCTCACCCAGGTGAAAGAAAGAGGCATCTATAATCTGTGGAACATTATCAGGATTGAATCCGGTGTCACAGCAGGGTGATGATAAAGGGAGACAAAACTGCAGAGAATTTCTGAGAGCTAGTGCTTTCTAAATTTCCCCAAAAGGAAGTGGAGTAGCTCTAGGGCTGTAAAAACACAAGGGGGCCTATTCACAACGATAAACATATACATCAGCAAAAAAAGTTATATAAAATCCGATGGTACAATTGAGTTGGATTTTGAATTACTATTAAAATGAGTCCTTTAATCATCTATCTGATAGAGACTTCTAGTTCAGATTCCTTTCCTTTGAATGTCCCTAGGTGTCAAGCTGGATCTGGAAACATTTGTGTGAGCAGTACCCCTGCGTGCCATCGGGTGGCTTAATTTGGTTCTGGGTATTGTCGTCAGCATCTTTGGTGCCGGAAGTGATATCACGGTTACCTATGGAGGTGCCACTCAGGCACGTAGACGTACGTTCTTTTCTTTCCACACCAGTTATCACTGATCCAGAGAAGAGCTACATCCCTGTCCCTTTTTGACATTTTTTTAATACTTTTTTCAACCATTTTTGGAAGTGTGTCGAGGATGTCCTTGAGGAAGACATGTTTTAAGCCGTGTGGCACATTTCATCACGCCACGTCAGTTACGGATCCCAATCTGGTCTGTTTCTGGTGTCTGGAGCGCAACCATGACTCAATGTCATCCCTGAACTGCCAGGCCATTGAGCTGAAAGCTTTGAAGGAGCGGTCCCTAAAGCTGCTTGGGGCCCGGCTGTCCACAGCAGCAATCGCAACTCCTGGGAAGTCTCAGCCCCAAACAAGGAGAAGGTTGCAGTACCACTCCAGGAGCCCCAAGTCCTCTTTACTGTACTCCTTAGGACACTCAAGGAGGGCCTCAGGACACTCAGGGAAGAGGCACAAGAAGAAGAAATCCAAACAGACTTTGACTTCACCTTGTCCGTTGGCCAATGTGACGAGTGAGGTACTTCGGCGTTCCAGGCACAGTTCTGAAAAGCCATTGCTTGGTACTACTCCACTGGTATCTGGGAGCTAGAGCAACCCCCACTCAATGTAAAGAATTTTATGAGGCCATATGCCTCATCTTTGAGCGGACCAACTCCTCTGGAGTGCCTTTGGGCCCTGTGCGGTCAGAGGAGGCCCCATCAGGTTCTGCACCAACGCTGTGACCTTGGCTCCAATAGAGTCTCACGGATCCGATCCAGATCACCGCCAGTCGTGCCAATGCGACCTTCTCCGTCGCCGATCCCAACGCTGATGCTCTCGGACTCAGAGTCGGAACAACATCAATCAACACTAATTCTGGTGCCAGCAGGGCTCATTGGTCCTAGGTCGTTGTCTGAGTGGTTTGCAGGCCAGCCAGGCATGGGGGAAAAATGGGAGGGGTCACTGGGTACTTTAGAATACCAGTTAGAAACTCCAGCATCATCGCACTGGTATGAAGAGCTAAGAGTTGCCAGTGGACTGGACACCTTTCCAGATACTGGATTGCTCTTTCCACCCACCGTGGCTAAGAAGGAGGGAGCATCTTGCACAAAGGTGGTGAAGAGGACAGCAGATGTCCTTGACCTCAAACGTCCCTCAGTGATGGTCAATACTAACTCCTTGACCGAAGTGCTTTAGCCTAGGGCTTCCTCACCCGAACACCCTATTGCCCTTTAATGAAGCACTGACCAATGCCCTTCTAAGAACTTGGTACAAGCCCAGCACAGGGGCTCCTGTGAACAGGACAATTGCCCACTGCCATCGCCCTGCCCTGGTGATCCTAGTTTCCTCACCTAGCACCCCACCCCTGAGAGCTTGGTAGTCCAAGCCTCAACTTCCCATGGCATGTTACCTGCTGCTTCCCCGGACAGGGAATCCAAGAGGCTGGATAGCCTAGGCAAGTAAATGTTTTCTTCCGCCAGCCTAGCATTGGGGTCATTGAACACTGCATGCCTGTTGGGCTATTATTCCCATATGTAATGGGATATGGTGGTCTAGTGCTGCCACAGGTCCTGGAGGAGGACCTGGCCATCCTCTCCCATGCAGTGAAGGACAGAAGAGCTGCAGCGAAGTTCACTATTAGCTGTGGTGTTGCCACAACTTACTCGCTGGGTAGAGCGGTTTAGTTGATGGTAGCCTTACGGCATCACGCCTGGCTGAGAACATCTTTTTTGTCAGGGGATGGCCAGGCCAACCTCTTGGACATGCCCTTCAATGTGACTCATCTCTTTGGAGAAAAGGCAGATTCGGCACTGGGGCGCTTTAAGGACTTGTCGGCTGTGGCCAAGTCCTTTGGCTTCTCAGTGACGCCTCACCCCTAGTCTTCCTTTCACCCATTGCGTGGCCACGAAAGGGGCGCACCACCACGCAAGGCCTTATGCCAGCCACCGTCCTGTGCAGGATCCCCAAGCTGTGTGAGAACATGGACATGGTGCATTCCGACCCCATGGGTCTTGTAGCCAGAAGTCATCCACTACCAACCCCCAACATCATCTCCTCCACGGGCGGGCCATAACATCAAACAAATGGGTCTTGCAGATCTCCCTCCCTTTCCAATCTTTTCCTCTCCCTATACCACCATCTCAAGGAAGGCTGGTGGGGAATTTTCTGGCCTTGCTCAGAGAGGAAGTTAAAGATCTCCTGGCCAAGGGGGCTAAAGAAAGGATTCCGTTCTCAGAAGTAGGCAGTGGTTGTTATTCCTGATACTTTCTAATTCCCAAAAAGAGCAAAGGTCTTCGCCCTATTCTAGATTTGTGAATCACAAATTTCTTCCTCAAAAAGGAGAAATTCAAGTTACTCACTTTGGCTCAGGTCTTGCCTGAGACTGGCTGGAGGCATTGGACTTGCAGGATGTGTATTTTCACAGCCCCATCCTGCCTGCCCACAGGCATTACCTGCAGTTCAAGTTAGGCCAGGAGCACTTTCAGTTCATTGTGCTTTCTTTTGGCCTTACCAGCACCTCTTGGGTGTTCACCAAGGTGATGGCGGTGACCGCAGGTCACCTGCGCAGGTAAGGGGTTTCAGTCTTTCCCTACCTCGATTACTCCTACCTTGACAAGTGGCTGTTGAAGGCAGCCTCACTCAGACTGTCATCTCCCACCTTCAGACTACTGCAGGCCTCCTGCATTCCTGGGGTTCACTATACATGTGCTGAAGTCACACTTGACTCATTCTCAGATGCTCCATTTCATCAGAGCTGTTCTGGACACAGTGCAGTTTAAATTTATCCTCCCGAGCAGTGAGTCCAGGATATTCAGGTTATGATGCCGATGTTTCAGCCTCTGTCCTAGATTTTGGTGAGAATGACTCTGAAGCTGCTGGGCCTCATGGCCTCCTGCATCCTGCTGGTGAATCATGCCAGATGCTTAAGCAGGTTCTGCAGTGGGACCTGAAGTTCCAGTGGGCACAGCATCAAGGGAATCTCTCTGACATGGTTCAGATCTCAGAGGAAACTGCAAAGGACCTGCAGTGGTGCTTACAAATCACTATTGGGTCAAAGGTAGGCTCCTTTCCCTTCCCCAACCAGTTCTGACAGTAGTGACAGATGTGTCACTCCTGGGATGGGGTGGCCATCTTGGAGAGGTGTTGTTCAGAGGAATCTGGGCTCCGGCGGCATCTGGTCTCCACATCAACTTACTAGAGCTTTGTGCAATCCAGCTAGCACTGAAAGCATTTCTTCCATCTGCCAGTGTTTTCTATGAAATGCCCAGCCTTGCCACAGTGGAAAATGACTTTGTAGGTTTTTTACTGCCAGGACATGTAAAACGTTAAGGCCCATATTTATACTTTTTGATGCAAAACTGCGCTAACGCAGTTTTGCGTAAAAACAATTAGCGCCGGCTAACGCCATTCTGAAGCGCCATGCGGGCGCCGTATTTATTGAATGACGTTAGCCGGCGTTAGCCGCCGGCGCCGACTGGTGTGCGTTAAAAAAAACGACGTACACCAGGCAGCGCCGGCGTAGGGGGATATGGGGCTTGGGCGTCAAGAAATGGGGCAAGTCAGGTTGAGGCAATTTTTTCACCTCAACCCGATTTGCGCCATTTTTTTTCACTCCCAACCCCCATAGCAATGACTCCTGTCTTAGCAAAGACAGGAGTCATGCCCCCTTGCCCAATGGCCATGCCCAGGGGACTTCTGTCCCCTGGGCATGGTCATTTGGCATAGTGGCATGTAGGGGGGCACAAATCAGGCCCCCCTATGCCACAAAAAAAACTAAAAAAAAAACTTACCTGAACTTACCTTAATGTCCCTGGGATGGGTCCCTCCAGCCTTGGGTGTCCTCCTGGGGTGGGCAAGGGTGACAGGGGGGTTTCCTGGGGGCATGGGAGGGCACCTCTGGGCTCCTTCAGAGCCCACAGGTCCCTTAACGCCTGCCTTTTGCAGGCGCTAAAAAACGGCGCAAAAGCAGCCGTACGTAATTTTTTTTGACCCGCCCACTCCCGGGCGTGAATTTTGCCCGGGAGTATAAATCCGACGCACATGCCTCGGAGTCGATTTTTTAGACGGGAACGCCTACCTTGCATATAATTAACGCAAAGTAGGTGTCCACGCAAAAAAATGACGCTAACTCCGTGGACTTTGTATAAATATGGAGTTAGTTTTGCGTCGAAATTGTGTCAAAAAAACCGACGCAATTCCGGCGCAAACGGAGTATAAATATGCCCCTAAATACACATGTCTTGCTTTCTACATACCATGCACCTTGCCTTTTGGGCTGATTCATTAATGACTGAGGCTCCCAGATTTCTGTTTTTACTGATTTTTACAGATAAATACAGGCAGAAAACAATATGTTTCCTGTCTGTATTTATTTGTAAAAGCAGAAAAATACAGAGAATTGTTTCTTATGAATGACTCTCCATGCTGCAATCATGAATTCCATGCCAATATCTGAGTAGATAGACAAAATGGAGAGATAAAAAAAGAGGAAGATATTTCCTCAAATACAGGCATATGTTAGCATATATTTGTATATAATGCTAGTATAACCCAGTGGATTAAGGGCCTGATTACAACCTTGGCAGTGGGGATTTCTCCATCACAAACATGACAGATATCCCATCCGCCATGTTACAAGTTCCATAGGATATAATGGAACTTGAAATACGGTGGGTGGGATATCCATTACGTTTCTGACAGAGTAATCCCCTCTGCCAAGGTCGTATTCAGGACATTAGTGTTTTGTTATCTTGGGCTGCTTAATTTGCGTAAACGCAACAGGCATCATTGTATGAGTGCATGTTTATCAGTTAAATAAAGGTGGAAATGTACCATTTTGTGACCCCATTTATTCTCAAAACACAAAAACATTATGGGTAAATGCTAGTAATATAGCCATAAAACAAATATGGATAAATACAGATGGAAATGTTAAAAAAAAGAAATACCATAAAACTGGGAGCTCTATTCATGATACATGTGGCTGTTGTTGGATTAATTTCTAGCGAATTTGATCATCCATTATCCCATACAGATGAGCTCTTTCTGTTCCAATAAGGGGCGGTCATTTCAGCATTACTGACACCCAGTCCTGAAGATGGTCTTGTTTACTTTCCAGACCTAAAGATTGAAATGTTGATAACATAGCCACTGTTACCATCATCCAAACACATACTATAGACAAACACTATTGGAAGAATTTTTTGATAGACTTCTATTGTTTTGGCAGATTTCCCTGTTACCATTAATTACCATGCAATGAACTGTGACTCAAACTTTGTGATTATTAGGGGCCAGGTATGCTTTCAAAACATGACCTTTCATGAATAGTCATTAAATGATATACCTTTTTGTATCCTTTTTGTATTGAAGTAACATCTGTGTTATAACTATATTTGGCATAACCTATTCAGCGTACACCTTATTATACATGTACATTTATTTACTCAAGTGTCTTTCATTGCTGCTAGTGTCTGGATTTTTTTTACACCAACCAACCCCGAATAAACTCATATTGTACACAAGTTAGTCCTTCTTGAGCCCCCTTTTTATTCACTTTAGTATTTATCCAATCTCCTCGGGGAATTACTGGTTAGCCCTTTTTTATTTACTGCTAAGGGTTTTTAAGACCTGCCTTAGTTGTGACATATAAGTACTAAAAAAGAAGGTTTGGGCCAGGCAAAAGGGTAATTTTGGCAAGTCGGAACGGCAGTCTACAACTTCACACACTGTCTGCAAGGGGAAGCCTAGATCCATATTGTACAGGGCTACTTTAGTGGATGGCATGAGTGCTGCTGTCAACTAGTAGCATTTAATTTGCAGGCCCTGGGTACATGTAGTATCATATACTAAGGACATATAAGTCAATTAAATGTGCCAATTAGATGTATGCCAATTTTATTATGTTTAAAAGGGAGAGCACAAGCACTTTACCAGTGATTAGCAGGACTAAAGAGTGCAGAGTTGTGTGGCCAGCAAAGGGTGATTCAATTAAAAAAGGCAAAAATCTGGGGAAATCCAAAAGATGGTCTTTTAGAACACCTACCAATGAGTAGTAAGTATTCCCCTTTTTCTAACCACTCCTCTTCCCCCTTCCGCATTTACTACTAATGTGTACGCATACATGTGTGGAGATCTCTGCAGTGGGGGCTGAGGTTTCTACACATCAAATACAGGAAAGGTAGTGGCAGGTACCTCCGCATGTAGGTTTGTGAATAACATTTTGAAGTAGGTGAGCATTAATATTGTTTTACTACTAAACTTACTACAAAATGCAGTAAGTGAAATATATGTGCAATGCCACGGTTTCCAGCAATGCTAGGAATGTTGGCCACTAGATGGCATACTTCTTGACCCAGTATGAGCCCTGGTCTCCTTCTTCACCAAACTATTGGTTTTACCTTGTCATATTAGCAGGTCATGTGATAGATTTTAAAATAAATTGAAAGCTCCCTTGTGCGTTATGCTTTCTGAAACAACACCCTTGCTGTAGGCAACATGACCCCTTCCATGATGCTTTCAGCAATCTTTGCTTCATGCTCTTTGAAGATTTTTCTATCATCCATCTTAACACCCAAACAGAACTCAGTTGTATTTAATGCTAGCAATAGCCACCCCTTGCTTCATTCTATAGGCAGCCATGGTCTAATTTTCCCTGCCTGCCATACTTTCAGTTCCAGCCTCCTCACATGGGATCCCCAACTATTACTTACTGGTATGTCTACAAACCGGGCACACATACAAAGTGGCACTCATGTTTGTTAGACACCCTGGCTACCTCCTTACCATATTGAATTATAACATTGTTTAAGAAATGTTGTTGTGAGTTGAGAGGGGTGTGATGTCCACTTAGCCAACAGCCACAATAAATGTCAAGGTGAACCACGAAAGTCACTGAATTAACCTTTGCTTAATTCTCTGGAACTTGGCACAAAAGCAGTCAGATCTAACTTAGAGGGACTGTGCAAAGTATTTTTTTGCAGCACAGAAACAGTAATTTGGTGAAAACACAAACAAGAAAAATCCCAAGCTATTTAGATGAATAGAGTAAACTTTCATAAATAGAATTATGTCACAATTAAAAAAATCCATTCAGCAGCACCAGAGATACTAATATCCAGGTTAGTCCAGCTGAGGAGTTACCTTCTCAAGTCCAGCACAAAGAGTTCAGTTCATATTGGAGGGAGCTGTGAGTAGATGGCTTCTAGCTTGAACAGCAGATCAATCATCACTGAGAGCGGGTTGTTAATGGAACTTCACCCTGTTGACCGTCACAGATGATCGCTGTTGGCACGAAGAGCAGGTTCTGCTGGAGTTTCCCTGTCGCAAGGATCCCAAACTTCAGGATTTTGACCTTTCTTAAGGTGGAGTTCTCATTGATGCTAGCCAAGGGTCCAGGATCTGGGCAGCACCTTTTGGGGTCAGGACTCACTCAGGCAGAGGCCAGCATCAGGGCATAAGCAAGTCCAAGCATGTTCAGTTGGCGCTGGTATTCTGAGCAGTTACAGGGACGCCTCTAAAAGCTCGTGCCCCTGTAGCTCACACAGGAGTTAAGCCAACTGACTACTGGACTAACGGTAGCCAGGGATCGAGGCAAACAGGTCCAATCTTCCTTCTTCAAACAACAAGGCAGTCCTTCCAGCAGTAGTGCAGTCCTCCTGGCAGTAGGGCAGTGTTTCTTCTGAATCTTCAAGAAGTCCAGCAGTGTTCTGATCATAGGTTCTAAAGGTCCACGTTTAACTGTTATCAGCCTTTGAGTGGAGGAAAACCCTGACCATCTGCTAAACCAGGTTCTGGACAGTTCTCCCCCTTCTCCTGGCTCCAAATGGTCTAGGGTGATTAAGTAAAGGGTGGGCTTCATGACAGGTTTATTTGTGTGTGCTGCTAGAAGGGACTTTGTAATCAGGGCAGGCTACAGCTCCTCTCCTGCCATCCTGTCAGGAAGACTCTCTCCCTTCACATCTAGGGATCCTTTTCCTCATTGACTGGAAGCAATACACACACAGTCCTTGCCGGGGATGCCCAGGAATAACCAGGGCGGGAAGTACTTGTGGCAGGAGGGTCGCCGCCAGCCAGCATATTCTCACCCGGAGGCTCATAAAGGAATTTCCCTTGCCTCGCTGCGCAGGACACACAGGGGGTCATTCTGACCCTGGCGGTCGGTGATAAAGCGGCGGCCAACCCGCCAACAGGCCGGCGGACAAAAAAATGTACTTCTGACCCTGGCGGGAACCGCCAACACAGCCCGCCGCATTAACAGTCCGACCGCCACGGCGGAACAAACAAACAGCGCGGCGGTCACCGCCAACAGCCAGGCGGCAGACAATGTACCGCCCACCCTATCACAACCCACCAATCCGCCACCTTTTCCGGGGCGGGAGCCCCGCCGATAAAAACACGGCAGAAACAGACATTTCCAATGGAAAACGCTCACCTCGAGACACTCCACGCGGAATCCGGACAGCATGGAACCCGAATTTAACATCATACCTGCTCTCGTCTACCTGCTCATCTACCACGAGTACGAACTCCGGCGCAGACGTCAACGGTGAGTACTGCACCTACGACACACGGAGGGGGAAGGAAGAAAGGTTACGGGCATACACATATGCGACCCCCCCACCCCCCCCAATATGTACACACCAATGCAGAGCAGGAAGTCACAGTGACACCACACAAAGACCCTTTAAAAATACAATGACACAACCAAATTTGGAATAAATTTTCATGTACAAAAAAAGCACCTGGAAATAATTGAGCAACCGTGAAAAATATTTACAAAAACCAAAAAGATATACACATCAGTGTATCACTGAAGTAACAAGTCCTGCACATCCTACGAATCTAACATGTCCGTGGGCCAAGGTTCTGCGAAACAAGGGCAAAGCCCACACACGAGACCTGAGTCCTTTGGAGAGAACACTGCAGGGGCATCTGATGTCAAAACTACAGGCACCTCAGGGGGAAGGGAAGGGGGGGCCACCACAGCCACATGAGTCCACGACGCCAGATCCACGAGGAGCCACCATGCCCACTGTACCATCCTGGGGAGTGCAAAGCCACAGTCTCTTAAGTCTCTGCAGTGGGTGGGTTGCCCACTGGACCATCCTGGGGAGTGCAAAGCCACAGTCTCTCAATGTCTCTACAGTGGGTGGGTTGCCCACTGTACCATCCTGGGGAGTGCAAAGCCACAGTCTCTCAATGTCTCTACAGTGGGTGGGTTGCCCACTGTACCATCCTGGGGAGTGCAAAGCCACAGTCTCTCAATGTCTCTACAGTGGGTGGATTGCCCACTGGACCATCCTGGGGAGTGCAAAGCCACAGTCTCTCAAGTCTCTACAGTGGGTGGATTGCCCACTGTGCCATCCTGGGGAGTGCAAAGCCACAGTCTCTCAGGTGGATTACAGAGTCCACTGGTCAAGGAGGAGGCATGGTGGGCACAGTGAACCATAAACAGTGCCTGAGACGGCGGGACCCAGCGCAGCGGTGCATGACATGGCGATGTCCAGCGGAGCGGTGCTTGAGAGGAAGGGCCCAGCGGAGCGGTGCTTGACAGGAAGGGCCCAGCGGAGCGGTGCTTGACAGGAAGGGCCCAGCGGAGCGGTGCTTGAGACGGCGGGGCCCTGTTCAGCGGTACCTGTCTTCACGGCGGGGCCCTGTTCAGCGGTGCACTTCTGCACGGCGGGGCCGTGTTCAGCGGTACCTGTCTTCACGGCGGGGCCCTGTTCAGCGGTACCTGTCTTCACGGCGGGGCCCTGTTCAGCGGTACCTGTCTTCACGGCGGGGCCCTGTTCAGCGGTACCTGTCTTCACGGCGGGGCCCTGTTCAGCGGTGCTCTTCTGCACGGCGGGGCCCTGTTCAGCGGTGCTCTTCTGCACGGCGGGGCCCTGTTCAGCGGTACCTGTCTTCACGGCGGGGCCCTGTTCAGCGGTACCTGTCTTCACGGCGGGGCCCTGTTCAGCGGTACCTGTCTTCACGGCGGGGCCCTGTTCAGCGGTACCTGTCTTCACGGCGGGGCCCTGTTCAGCGGTGCTCTTCTGCACGGCGGGGCCCTGTTCAGCGGTGCTCTGTCTTCACGGCGGGGCCCTGTTCAGCGGTACCTGTCTTCACGGCGGGGCCCTGTTCAGCGGTACCTGTCTTCACGGCGGGGCCCTGTTCAGCGGTACCTGTCTTCACGGCGGGGCCCTGTTCAGCGGTGCTCTTCTGCACGGCGGGGCCCTGTTCAGCGGTACCTGTCTTCACGGCGGGGCCCTGTTCAGCGGTGCTCTTCTGCACGGCGGGGACCTGTTCAGCGGTGCTCTTCTGCACGGCGGGGCCCTGTTCAGCGGTACCTGTATTCACGGCGGGGCCCTGTTCAGCGGTACCTGTCTTCACGGCGGGGCCCTGTTCAGCGGTACCTGTCTTCACGTCGGGGCCCTGTTCAGCGGTGCTCTTCTGCACGGCGGGGCCCTGTTCAGCGGTGCTCTTCTGCACGGCGGGGCCCTGTTCAGCGGTACCTGTCTTCACGGCGGGGCCCTGTTCAGCGGTACCTGTCTTCACGGCGGGGCCCTGTTCAGCGGTACCTGTCTTCACGGCGGGGCCCTGTTCAGCGGTGCTCTTCTGCACGGCGGGGCCCTGTTCAGCGGTACCTGTCTTCACGGCGGGGCCCTGTTCAGCGGTGCTCTTCTGCACGGCGGGGACCTGTTCAGCGGTGCTCTTCTGCACGGCGGGGCCCTGTTCAGCGGTACCTGTCTTCACGGCGGGGCCCTGTTCAGCGGTACCTGTCTTCACGGCGGGGCCCTGTTCAGCGGTACCTGTCTTCACGTCGGGGCCCTGTTCAGCGGTGCTCTTCTGCACGGCGGGGCCCTGTTCAGCGGTGCTCTTCTGCACGGCGGGGCCCTGTTCAGCGGTACCTGTCTTCACGGCGGGGCCCTGTTCAGCGGTACCTGTCTTCACGGCGGGGCCCTGTTCAGCGGTACCTGTCTTCACGGCGGGGCCCTGTTCAGCTGTACCTGTCTTCACGGCGGGGCCCTGTTCAGCGGTACCTGTCTTCACGGCGGGGCCCTGTTCAGCGGTGCTCTTCTGCACGGCGGGACCCTGTTCAGCGTTACCTGTCTTCACGGCGGGGCCCTGTTCAGCGGTACCTGTCTACACGGCGGGGCCCTGTTCAGCGGTGCTCTTGCAGTATGTCAAGGGAGTCATACCTTGCCTGGACACCCTGCTCACTCGCCCTCCAACCGTGCTGTGTCAGGCCCCTTCGGGGAGTGAATCCTGGGCCCTTTGGTGTCGTCCCTTGCAGCCGGGATGGGGCTTGTGGGGCCCTCCTGCTCCGCGCTCCTGGTGGTTGTCCTCTCCGCCCTGCTGTCCTTCCGCTCCTTAGATGGGGCTCTCGGGCCCTTGCCTCCCCTGGCTGCTGTGGCCGGTGAAGTGGCCGGAGTCACCTCCTTGGGGGCAGCCGTCTGTGTCCGCTCACGGCGGCCCTTCAATTTCCGGGTCCTCTTGCCTGGGGGGGGGCTGGCTGTCCCCTTGCTGCTCACCGAAGTGTTACTGCCGCCAAAGGGTGGACTCCACATGCCATGCACCACTTGCACTGTAGAAGTTGGGCTGGTGGTGGCTGAGGTGCCGTTGGGACTTTTCCCAGTTGGAGGGGGTGGGTCAGGGGAGGGAAAGAGGTCAAAACTGGAGAGGTAATTTTTCTTGGGACCAAGGTAAGGGGTAGGAGTAGTGGTGAGAGAAGTGGAGGAAGAGGATGTGGTTGTATGAGAGCCAGGTGTGCTGTCCTTGGGTGCAGGTGACTGGGACGTAGGCTGTGGTGAGGTGGTTGGCTGTTGTTTGGGTGTCTGCCTGCGTTTATGTGTCTTGGAAGAGGGGGTGACAGACACAGTGGGAGAGGACACAGGGGACGTGTAAATGCCAGTGGGGGTGGTGACTGCAGGTGTGCGGACTGTAGTGGAGGGTTTGCTGGTGGTGGAAGAACTGGCTGATGTTGGGGTGCATGCAGGTGTGAGTGTAGACGTCACAGGGAGGGAGGAGGGAGACGAGGAGGACGGGGACACAGAGGTGGTAGTGACTGTTGATATGTCTGCATCTGTGTGTTGCTTGGGTGAATGCTTGTGTTTTCTGTGGTGCTTATGTTTGGATGAGCTGGCCTTGGGTGTTGAGGTGTGTGCAGGCTGGTCTGATGGTGTGGATGGGATAGGTTGAGGTACAGGAGACAGAGAAAGGGTGGAGGCAGATAGAAGAGGGAGACTGGAGACAGGGACAATGGCTGCCGTCAGTGCTGAGGCCAGAGCAGTGAACGCTCGTTGATGGGCAGCCTGACCCGAATGAATGCCCTCCAGGTAGGCATTGCTCCGATGCACCTCCCTTTCCACCCCCTGGATGGCATTCAGAAGGGTAGTCTGCCCAACAATGACCGTCCTCACCAGGTCAATGAGCTCCGCACTGAGGGCAGCAGGGGTAACAGAGGCAGGGGCTGAGGTGCCTGGGGCAAAGGAGACGCGCGCCTTCCTGGCTGAGCGGCCACGGAGCGAAGACTGAGGGGCTGCTGGGAGGGCGGTGCTGGTGCGCTGGGTGGCGGCTGTACCTGTTGTTGCGGGGGGCACAGATGGTGCCGCCACCGCTAGGGAGCTCCCAAACGAGGACGTGTCCGTGTCGCTGGTGTCTCCACCGGCCCCCGTTGTGGTGCTCCCCTCGCCCTCCGGATCCCTGGTGCCCTCGGTGTCTGTGTCAGTGCCCACCGGGGCCTGGTGACCTGCAGCTCCCTCCTGCTCCGACGCCAAATCTCCTCCGCCTGATGATGCTAAAACACAAGAAGACAAAGATTTAGGGTGGGGGGAGAAATGAAACAAAGTTGAGTGCATGCCTTAGCAATACCCTTTGCGGAGAGGACAGACACAGGTGCCTCGTGCACTAAGTCGCAAACTTGGGGTACACTACTCAGTACTTCTGACTAGGCAAACAGGTCTAGGGACAACACACGCGCACATGTGTGATGCTGGAGCATGGGTAGCTGCACTTGGCACCCTACAGAGGTGGGGGGCGGGGGCACAGGGCCATGCCTAAGGGAGCGGACTACACTACAGAGAGCGCCCTGGCCTAATGTCACCAACAGCCCTCCTCCCCCACCCAGACGCCTCCAATGCGCATACAGATAGGGGAATGTGCGGATACTCACCCCCTTGTGTCTGCTGTGCTGTCCTCAAGCGCCCATCCAAATTAGGGTAGGCCACCGCCAGGATCCGGGACATCAGGGGGGTCATGGTGCGACTGGCACCCCTCCTAGGTCGGGAGGCCATCCCCAGCAGTGTTTCTGCGGTCTTCCTCGTTCCGGGGCGGATGTCCTCCCACCTCTTGCGGCAGTGGGTGCCCCGTCTGTTGTAGACCCCCAAGTTCCGGACTTCCTTGGCGATGGCACGCCAAATATCGTTTTTCTGGTGGGCGCTCACCTGTTTGACATGTACAGGGTGGGAAAGAGAAACCATCACATATCTGCATGTTTGGAGTACATGCCCCCCCCTCCCCAACCTTGTCATGGTTCCCATTCTCTCATCTGTCGTGCGTTGCACTCCTCATTCCCTCCACACCCCACCAACTTACATCCCCCCCCCTCCACACAGGCATAACCCATTCAATGTGCACTGAGTGTACTCACCTGTTGGTCTGGAGGACCGTAGAGTAGCGCATACTGGGGGAGGACCCTGTCCACGAGCTTCTCCAACTCTTCTGAACTGAAGGCGGGGGCCCTTTCACCAGTAGCAGCAGCCATTGTCACTTCCAGACCGAGTTCACAGCAGCACTTGCAGTATAGGTCCTCTCCTGTGGATGATCAGGTCTCGAATGATTGAGCAGATAGAAAATGGCGGTCACGCCCGCGGCAGCGCGTACCGCGGCGGTGCGTCCCGCGACCGCCGGCGCACATCGTCATTGGCTCCTGAAACCCATAGGCTTCAATGTTAACCAATGGGTCTTCGCACAGCGGTTTTCGACCGCCTACCGCCACGGTGTGCCCCGCCAGCGCAGTGACCTCACATCCCATTGTCCCACTTCACAGGTCAGGCATCGGCCATTTCAAGGGCCCACATGGCTTAATTTCTAATGCGTCACACAGGCCTAGGCCTTGCAATGGCACACATACAAACATATCAAACCATACATTTACCTGTACTGTGCAAGCTGTGTTGTACGTACCTGTGAGTGGATTGACTCTGTACTCCATATTCTCCTTCCTAGGCACCGTCCGCTGGGACTAGCGATGAGAAGGAGGAATCCTCGCGTGTACCGGCCGCTGGTGGACCTGTCCACAATGGAAGAACGCAACATAATACTACGATACTGACTTGACCGAGCCTCCATCCATGAACTGTGTGCCCAGCTGGAGCCAGCCCTGATGTCCCCCATCCGCCAACCCACAGGAATTCCCCCTCTAGTGCAGGTTCTGTCTGTCCTCCATTTCTTTGCAACTGGCTCATTCCAGACAACAGTGGCCATGTCATCTGGGATGTCTCAGCCTATGTTTTCCAAGATCTTATCCAGAGTGTTGTCTGCCCTGATGAAACTCATGCGGAGCTACATCATTTTCCCAGAGGAGGGTGATTTGCCTACAGTGAAAGCTGATTTCTATGCCCTTGGACACATCCCCAACATCATTGGTGCAATTGATGGGACCCATGTGGCTTTAGTCCCCCCAAATGACGATGAACAGGTGTACAGGAACAGAAAGAATTACCATTCAATGAATATCCAGGTGGTCTGTTTGGCTGACCAGTACATCTCCCATGTAAATGCCAAGTTCCCAGGGTCAGTGCATGACGCGTATGTTATGCGAAATAGCAGCATTCCCTATGTGATGGAACAGCTACAGAGACAGCGTGTGTGGCTAATAGGTGACTCTGGTTACCCCAACCTGCCGTGGCTATTGACCCCAGTGAGGAATCCCAGGACCAGGGCAGAGGAACGGTACAATGAGGCCCATGGGCGTACTAGGAGGGTGATTGAGCGAACCTTTGGGCTCCTGAAGGCCAGGTTTAGGTGCCTGCATATGACAGGTGGATCCCTAATGTACTCACTAAAGAAGGTGTGCCATATCATCGTGGCGTGCTGTATGCTCCACAACCTGGCTTTGCGACGCCAGGTGCCTTTCCTGCAGGAGGATGGTCCAGATGGTGGTGTTGTAGAAGCCGTGGAGCCTGTGGAGAGTGAAGAGGAGGAAGACTCTGAGGACGACACAGACAATAGGGACAGAGTGATACAACAGTATTTCCAGTAACACACAGGTAAGAATCACCCACGCCATTTCACAATTGCTTATAGCCTCCTGCATCTGTACTTTCTGTAGTTCCCCACAGATGTTTTTCATTAATTTTTGCCTTTCCCTTCCCTTCTCAGTGCTGTCTGACTCAGTACCTGACTTCTGCTTGGTTCGCCCATGAAATACAGCGTATTGACATTGGTATGTTGTCATGACTAATTGACAGTACAGAAATTGAACAGTAATATGTAATACATTTGTTAATAATACAGCATGACTCAAAACAGATTTGTGTGCAAAATGTGATTTATTTACAGTGCTAGATATCAGTACATGTGATTCTAAGCGTGATGGGTGGGGGTGGAGGAATATCCATGGCAGAGTCCAGTTCTCAGTCTCACAGGTGCATTGTCCTTTTGCCTGTGGAAGGATGGAGCATAGGCAGTTCATGGTTGGACAGGGTGGCAATGTGGGACAGTGGGAAGACTTGAGGGGGTATGTCCTGCTGGCGGGGGTCTTGACATCCTACTCTGTCTTTTTTTTTGGTCTCAGGCTCCTCTTGCGGGGTGGTTGTTCTTCAGCAGGAGGAGGGGTTCTGGGGGGCTGTCGAGGTGTTGGGACCCCCTGTCCACTAGCGCCGGCGGAGGTGGTAGGCTGTTCCTGGTCCGGGCTAGTGACAGGGGCCCTGTGTGGTGCACCATGGTCCCGCAACGTGTCCTCTATCCTGTGGAGGGCCAGGACGATGGTCCCCATTGCGGTCCCGATGATTCTCAGCTCCTCCCTGAACCCCATGTAGCGTTCCTCCTGCTGTGCCTGGATCTCAGTGAACCTGGCCAGTACCGTCGCCATCGTTTCTTGGGAGTGGTGGTATGCCCCCATGAGGGTGGTGAGGGCTTCTTGGAGAGTGGGTTCCCTGGGCCTCTCCTCCCCCCCCTGTCGCACAGCAGCCCTCCGAGCTGCCCGGTTTCCCCCGGCCTCTGTCCCCTGGACGGTGTGCCCGCTACCACTGCCCCCAGGTCCCTGTTGTTGTTGGGGTGTTGGGTTAGCCTGGGTGCCCTGTAGTGGCAGACACACCGCTGATTGAGCTGTCCTAGAGACAGAGGCATGGGCCCGCTGGGTGGGAGCTGTGCTGGTGTTGGCAGAGGGGGTCGGGTCTGGTGTGCCCTGTGGCTGCCTGAGGGGAACCGACTGCCCAGAGGTCCCCGATGGTCCGGGCTGGTCATCAGGTTCACTGTCGACAGAGCTGCTATCCTCAGTGTGGGCCTGTTCCGGTGGTGGGATGGACACTTCTGGACCCTCCTGGCTGGTGTGTTGTCGTTCGGGTCCTGCATGGGGTAAGAGAGTTTGGTTATTGTTTCTGTGTGTGCAATAGCGTGCGTGTTATGGGTGCCCTTGTCCCCCAGTGCAGGCATTCCCTTGAGGGAGGTGTTGTGAGGGTAGTTAGTGGGGGGGGGGTTAGTGCAGTGGTCATGCTTAGGTGATGGGTGCCCATGATTTGTGTTGGCATGCAGGAGTTGGTGTTGGGATGGGTGGGTTGTGCTGGTGAGACATTGTCAGGGAGGATGTGTGCTGGGGGGTTGGGGGTGAGGGTGGGGGTGTGGGTTGGCATGCTGGTGGGGTGGGGGGGATATAGTAGTTGAGATTGGACTTACCAGAGTCCATTCCTCCGGCTACTCCTGCGAGGCCCTGAGGATGCAGGATGTTCAAGACCTCTTGCTCCCACGATGTGAATTCGGGAGGGGTGGGTGGGGGTCCGCCGCCAGTCTTCTGGACCGCGATGTTGTGCCTGGAGACCATCGATCGGACCTTCCCCCGTAGGTCGTTCCATCTTTTGCGGATGTCCTCCCTATTCCTGGGATGCTGTCCCACCGCGTTGACCCTGTCCACGATCCGCTGCCATAGCTCCGCCTTCCTAGCTATACTGGTGTGCTGCACCTGCGAGCCGAAGAGCTGGGGTTCCACTCTTGGGATTTCCTCCACCATGACCCGGAGTTCTTGGTCCGAAAAGCGTGGGTGCCTTTGGGGTGCCATGGGGTGGTGTGGGTGAGGTGTGGGGTGGTGTATGTGATGATAAGTATGTTGGTGAGTGGTGCTTTGTGCTACTATGTGGTGTGTGTGATGGTGTAGTGTGCCTCAGTGTGTCTTGCTATGGATTGTCTGCTGTGTCTCTCTCTCCTTCTCTCAGTAATTATGGTCGCAGGGGTTTGTGGGTGATGTGGGTGTGTGTTTTATAGTTGGTTGATTGTGTGGGAGTGGTGTGTGTATGTGTATCAGGTGTGTGTATTTCAAATTGTCCAATGTGGCTGTGTTTTGGTGCTGTGTGTGTATTCTGACCGCGGCGGTGTGTAGCGCCAATGGAATACCGCGTTTGAATGACCGCCGTGTGGATTCGTGGGTCGTAATGGCATGGGCGTATTTCTGTTGGCGTGACGGTGGAGGTTTGGTCATCTCCAGTTTCTCGCTGCCCGCTGATGTGGCGGGCTGCAGTGGAGGACGGATTTTTGGAGGTTTGGCCGTTGTGGGTCAGAATGACCGTGGCGGTTAACCGCGGCCGCGGCGGTGTTATGGCGGTCTTCTGACCGGCGGTAAGGGCCTTTTACCGCCGAGGTCAGAATGACCCCCACAGTCTTTGCTGATGGTGCCCAGGCCTACCAGGAACCGCAGTACTTGCTTTAAGAGGGCCGCTGCCAGCTAGCATATTCACACCCGGAGGCGCATAACAGTGTTTCCATTTCCCCGCTATGTGGGATGCACAGTCTTTGCCAGGGGTGCCCGGGACTACCAGGAACAGAGCACTTACAGTATGAGGGCCACCATCAGCCAGCATATTCCTGTACAGAGGTGCATAAAGGTGCTTCCCTTCCTACTGTGCAGTATGCACCATCTTTGTCGGGGGTGCCCTGGACTACCAGGACCAGCAGTACTTGCAGCAGGAGGGCCGCCCTCAGCCAGCATATTCACATTCTGAGGCACATAGAGGTGTTTTCTTTTGTCACAGTGTCCTTTCCTCTGGATCTGCACATTGCTGAACAAAAGGCCCACCTTCCGGCATCACCAACTCAGAAAGCTATTATAGCACAGAGTTATGATGAAGCCAGTCAGGGGGAAGGGAATTAGGGTAGGGAACAGCAAGGAGAGAGTTCTGAAAAGAAAAGGTTAGAACAAATATGCACTTCCTCATTCATAGAAATATAACTCATCAATAGACTCTTGACTAAATGCGTCTCCGAGATATCAGATGTAGACCCCTTTTGAAATGAGGGCAAAGCCCCCTTCTTTGAATCATGGAACAAGAATAAACTACGACATCAGAACCAAGAGAAGGAAGGAGCTTTGGACTATGATCATCATGGAACAAGAATAAACTACGACCTCAGAACCAAGAGATGGCAAGAGCTTTGGACTATGATTATACTCAGAATATCAATCCTGTAACATCTATGCATTCATAACATAAACCTTTGTTCATGACCTAGAAAATCTCAAAGAGTTAAATATGCTTTTCACATATTATGCTTTCCAAAAAACAATGAAAACTATGATTTGCTTATCTCCAAAAATACTTTCACATTCACAACTATAAAGGCCAAAAAGTTTTGACTCATTGAACTTGAAGTGCTTTACTTATAATACCAGGAAGCGCTTTTACTTGTCTTGCCTGAAACGCTACGCTCGTTATGCTAAGGAGGCGCTTTACTCATGTGGCCCGAATCACTTAGATTGTTGTGCCAAGAGCCTTTTACTCCTGTGGATTGAAGCGCTTTCATTGCCGTGCCAAGAGCACTTTACATCTGTGGACTGAAGTGCTTGAATTGTCGCGCCAAGAGCGCTTTACACCTGTGCTCTGAAACGCCTTTGATCGTCGTTGGATTCATCAAGGCCTTACCGCTACGAGTACGACCTACTCGTTTTTGAATTCACCATGGAAACAAGGATACTACGATTGGATGTCACTCTGCCATGCAGGAACTCTGCTCTTCTTCAGAGAACCCCCCAAGAGGTCTGACTGCATCGAAGTCTTCAAAATAGTGAGCAACGTGCTTGGGTGTGGCGGGGCTTTATAGGCCTGCAACACCCCAAGATGGCTGCTGCCTCTAAAAACATGGGAATTGTAGTCTCTTCATGGAATAGCACTTGTCCACTAATGTCCTGAACCTGCAGCTCTATGAGCTTTGCCACAGGGCAGAGGACGCTGCTGGCCACCTTTGGAAGGAGAGGGGATGACAAGTGGTGCGCATAAAGTGCCGCAGAGCCGCGCAGCGGAGTTTCGGGCGGGACCTGGACCGTTCATGGCCTTATTCCTGAAACCTTTGCCCAGGTGTGCAGGACGAACAGTCCTTGCCGGCAGTGCCTGGGACTAGTACGACCCACAGCACTTACCGCAGGAAAGCTACCACCATCCAGCACATTCACGCCCAGAGGTGCATAAAGGTGTTTCCATTGCCCCCCTGCGTAGCATGCACATTCTTTGCTGGGGGTGCCCGGGACTACCTAGACCAGCAGTACTTGCTGCATGAGGACCACCGTTAGCCAGCATATTAATGCATGGAGGTGCATAAAGGGGGTTTACTTGCCCCGCTGTGTGGGATCCACAGTCTTTGCCGGGGGTGCCCGGGACTACCACGACCCACAGCACTTGAGGCAGGAGGGCTGCCACCAGGCAGCATATTCATGCCCGGAGGTGCAGAAAGGTGTTCCCTTTGCCCCGCTGCATGGGCTGCACAGTCTTTGCCTGGAGTGCTCGGGACTACCAGAACCAGCAGCACTTGAGGCAGGATGTCTGCCGTCAGCTAGCATATTAGCGCCTGAAGACTCATAAAGATGTTTACCTTGCTCTGCTGTGTGGGACGCACCTGTCTTAGTCGGGGCTGCCCGGGATTACCAGGACCAGCAGCATTTGTGGCAGGAGGGCCACCGCCACACAGCATTTTCATGGTCAGAGGTGCATAAAGGTGTTTCCCTTGCCCAGTTGGGCAGGACGCACAGTCTTTGCTGGGGGTGTCCAAGACTACCAGGACCTGCAGCACTTGCAGCAGGAGAGCCACCACCAGCTTTTATAGTTGGGCCTGGAGGTTGTCAACACCAGGACAGTGCGCGCTCTACGGGCATCTAGAATGCAAAAACCCAACACTTGCAAGATAATGTAATTTATTCATTGTGATGATATGTTATTGGTTAACCTTTTGCATTGCAGAATTCCATCCAAAAGATTCATTTTTAAGGTGCTTATAAATACTGTACATTTGCAATGTATTGCTGCAGACATTCAGAGTGTGTAGGGTGTGGTCCCTTTCCAGGGCCTTCTAGAGACTTTCCCTGCAACATGCCTGGGCGTGGTTCTAGGCTGGGCCAAGACTCTATAAAAGAGAGTCAGCCCAACTTCCAGTGCTCACTATTCAGAGGTCCCGGTGCAGGGCAGCAGCTTCTTCCTGAGCTCCTGTCCCGGAGGCCTATTTGGATTTTCCAGTCTTCTGCACTCATCTCTCGTTGGTGATCACTGTTTCCAGGCGGTAAGATGGTGTTTGGACATTTCCCAAAACCGTAATTGAGAATTTTCATATTCTTGACTTTAATTCTTAAATGAATAACAGATTACTTGTGCGCTGCCATTTTTTGACATTTGTATGGTGATTTGCAAATAGGGAGGACGCGCAATTTATTCCATAAAGATTTGACTTCGTTATTACATTGTTGTTCATTGCGCACTGATATTTCTTGACATTTACATGATGTTTTACGAGTTGGCAAGACGTGCAACTCGTTTCATGAGCATTTAACTTTGTTGTTCATTGCGCACTACCTTTTCTTGACATTTACATGGTGGCATTCGAATCGGCGAAACGCGCAATTCACTTCTCGTGTGTAATTCATGCTGTTCATTGTGCGCCACCATTTTCTGGCATTTACATGGTGGCATTCGAATCGGCAACACGCGCGATTCTTTCCTTGAGTGTTATTTCATGTTATTCATTGTGCGCTACCATTTCTTGGCATTTGCATGGTGGCATTTGAATCGACAAGACGCGCAATTCTTTCCCTGAGTGCTTTTCATGTTGTTCAATGTGCGCTACCTTTTCTTGGCATTTGTATGGTGGCATTTGAATCGGCAAGACGCGCAATTCTTTCCTCGTGTATAAATAATGTAAATTACTGTGCGCTACTATTCTAAGACATTTTCTTGGTAGCATTTCAAGTTGACACGTTACGTGATTTATTCATTGAATCTACATTGTGTGATTTCATGGTGCACATTCCTTTATGGTGCTTAATACTCATATAAAAATCTGCAATGTGCGCAATTCACTTCCCGATGTTTTTTCTGTGAAGAACACAACAATACCAGAGTTCTAGATGTAATGCTGTGTGTTAGTGATATGTATTCTTAAAAGGAGATTCATATGGTTGTTTATAAATTGCTCAGAGTGTTTCCTGATTCTCATGCTAAAGAAAGTATTCGAATCTGAAAGTCCTATTTAACTTTTCCTGTTTCCTCCTCAGGTATTCGGTCATCTAAAGCCTAGTCCGTTTTAGGACTACTCTAGGGTTGTTCATGTTTTTCGGAAAAAAGACGAAACTTAGAGTTGTAGCATGGTACTGAATTCATGAGATGTAATTTTGATGTTGTGTTTTAACCTTTTGCTTCCTACAGGTCTCCTTCCCAGCTGTTCCCGTCCTAATCCCCTTTTCCCCACTTGGACTCTCTTAGACTCTGTGATAAATCTAATCAGAGTATTGGAGCTGTCTTGTGGTGGAAGTGTTGGGAACGTGCACAGACCCCGAGGATCTATTGACTGTGACAGAATAGTGAGCCCACAAATTATTATCCACCTGGTTTGTGTATGTTCTCAGCATGGCCACACTGGACGAGCTAGTCAAGGCTATCACCCAGCTCCAGTCAGAAGTGGTATCATCAAAGGATTTGACAAATAGTCTAGCTGACAGGGTGAGTCAGTTACAGAATAAGGTTGAGAAAAAAAGAACAAAGTCCCACAGGTGTGTCTTGGTCAGGTACTTCTTCTCAGACTTCTGGAGGTAATCCGACTAACATTTCCCTCAATGTTCCTTCAGCCATTCCTTTAGCTCACCCAGAACGCTTCTCAGGTGATCCCTTGAAAGCGCAATCTTTTCTGGTTCAAGTGGAACTTCACTTCACCTGCAGACCACATACTTTCCCCGATGCCCAGTCTAAAGTAGCTTTCTTGTTGTCATATCTGTCTGGAGATGCAGCTACCTGGGCTATTCCTCTTGTGCGTAAAAATAGTCCCCTGTTGTACAACTGGAAAAATTTTGTTCGTGAATTTGAGAGAGTTTTCGATCGTAGAACTGTAACACAGTCAGCAGATCTTGAATTATTAGACTTACGCCAAGGGAATCAGGTCTTAGGCGGTCATTCTGACCGCGGCGGGCGGCGGTTGCCGCCCGCCATGCGGCCACCGCCAAATGGCCGCTCCGCGGTCAGGAGACCGCGGATGCCATTCTGGCTTTCCCGCTGGGCCGGCGGGCGACCGCCAAAAGGCCGCCCACCGGCCCAGCGGGAAAGCCCCTGCAACATAGAAGCCGGCTCCGAATGGAGCCGGCGGTGTTGCAGGGGTGCGACGGGTGCAGTAGCACCCGTCGCGATTTTCACTGTCTGCAAAGCAGACAGTGAAAATCTTCATGGGGCCCTGTTAGGGGGCCCCTGCACTGCCCATGCCAGTGGCAAGGGCAGTGCAGGGCCCCCCAGGGGCCCCACGACACCCGTTCCTGCCATCCTGGTTCTGGCGGTGTAAACCACCAGAAACAGGCTGGCGGGAAGGGGGTCGGAATCCCCATGGCGGCGGAGGATTCCCTGGGCCAGGGGAAAACCGGCGGGAAACCGCTGGTTCCCCTTTTCTGACCGCGGCTTTACCGCCGCTGTCAGAATGGCCCTGGAAGCACCGCCAGCCTGTTGGCGGTGCTTCCGTGGTCCCCGGCGTCAGAATGACCCCCTTAATGTCATATTTAGCCAACTTTAATCGGCTGGTCGCTGAGACATCCTGGCCTGAAGAAAAACAAGCGGCCTTGTTTTACAGGGGACTCAAAAAGGATCTAAAAGACATCTTAGCGCAAATCGACCCACAACCTGCAAACTGTCAAGATTTAATAAACCTTGTCTTGAGGCTTGATCATCGTTTAAATGAACGAAAAGGAACGCGTAAAAAGACTGAAAAACATTCTTGGCTGCTCATGATAACAAAGACTCAAGAACTCTGAGAGAAAGAACGTCGGAACCGGTGGAAATTGGAACCATCAGGAGACCTTTGACCAAAGATGAAAAGGACCTACGCAGAAAAAATGGGCAATGTCTCTATTGTGGGCGGAAAGGTCATTTCGCCAAAGATTGTCCAATCAAAACAAAGAGCAAGCGAGGCCCAGTTCAAAAGTTTTGACTCATTGAACTTGAAGTGCTTTACTTATAATACCAGGAAGCGCTTTTACTTGTCTTGCCTGAAACGCTACGCTCGTTATGCTAAGGAGGCGCTTTACTCATGTGGCCAGAATCACTTAGATTGTTGTGCCAAGAGCCTTTTACTCCTGTGGATTGAAGCGCTTTCATTGCCGTGCCAAGAGCACTTTACATCTGTGGACTGAAGTGCTTGAATTGTCGCGCCAAGAGCGCTTTACACCTGTGCTCTGAAACGCCTTTGATCGTCGTTGGATTCATCAAGGCCTTACCGCTACGAGTACGACCTACTCGTTTTTGAATTCACCATGGAAACAAGGATACTACGATTGGAAGTCACTCTGCCATGCAGGAACTCTGCTCTTCTTCAGAGAACCCCCCAAGAGGTCTGACTGCATCGAAGTCTTCAAAATAGTGAGCAACGTGCTTGGGTGTGGCGGGGCTTTATAGGCCTGCAACACCCCAAGATGGCTGCTGCCTCTAAAAACATGGGAATTGTAGTCTCTTCATGGAATAGCACTGATAAGTGCATCTTGTCCACTAATGTCCTGAACTTGCAGCTCTATGAGCTTTGCCACAGGGCAGAGGACGCTGCTGGCCACCTTTGGAAGGAGAGGGGATGACAAGTGGTGCGCATAAAGTGCCGCAGAGCCGCGCAGCGGAGTTTCGGGCGGGACCTGGACCTTTCATGGCCTTATTCCTGAAACCTTTGCCCAGGTGTGCAGGACGAACAGTCCTTGCCGGCAGTGCCTGGGACTAGTACGACCCACAGCACTTACCACAGGAAAGCTACCACCATCCAGCACATTCACGCCCAGAGGTGCATAAAGGTGTTTCCATTGCCCCCCTGCGTAGCATGCACATTCTTTGCTGGGGGTGCCCGGGACTACCTAGACCAGCAGTACTTGCTGCATGAGGACCACCGTTAGCCAGCATATTAATGCATGGAGGTGCATAAAGGGGGTTTACTTGCCCCGCTGTGTGGGATCCACAGTATTTGCTGGGGGTGCCTGGGATTACCAAGACCAGCAGCACTTGCAGCAGGAGGGCCGCCGCCACCCATCATATTCATGGCCAGAGGTGCATAAAGGTGCTTCACTTGCCCCGCTGCGCAGGATGCACAGGATTTGCTTGGGGTGCCCTGGACTATCAGGACCAGCAGCACCTGTGGTAACAGGGCCTCCTCCAGCTAGCATATTCACACCCAGGCGCGTATAAAGGTGTTTCCCTTTCCCCACTGTGTGGGATGCACAGTCTTTGCCGGGGGTGCCCGGGACTACCACGACCCACAGCACTTGAGGCAGGAGGGCTGCCACCAGGCAGCATATTCATGCCCGGAGGTGCAGAAAGGTGTTCCCTTTGCCCCGCTGCATGGGCTGCACAGTCTTTGCCTGGAGTGCTCGGGACTACCAGAACCAGCAGCACTTGAGGCAGGATGTCTGCCGTCAGCTAGCATATTAGCGCCTGAAGACTCATAAAGATGTTTACCTTGCTCTGCTGTGTGGGACGCACCTGTCTTAGTCGGGGCTGCCCGGGATTACCAGGACCAGCAGCATTTGTGGCAGGAGGGCCACCGCCACACAGCATTTTCATGGTCAGAGGTGCATAAAGGTGTTTCCCTTGCCCAGTTGGGCAGGACGCACAGTCTTTGCTGGGGGTGTCCAAGACTACCAGGACCTGCAGCACTTGCAGCAGGAGAGCCACCACCAGCTAGTATAGTTGGGCCTGGAGGTTGTCAACACCAGGACAGTGCGAGCTCTACGGGCATCTAGAATGCAAAAACCCAACACTTGCAAGATAATGTAATTTATTCATTGTGATGATATGTTATTGGTTAACCTTTTGCATTGCAGAATTCCATCCAAAAGATTCATTTTTAAGGTGCTTATAAATACTGTACATTTGCAATGTATTGCTGCAGACATTCAGAGTGTGTTAGGGTGTGGTCCCTTTCCAGGGCCTTCTAGAGACTTTCCCTGCAACATGCCTGGGCGTGGTTCTAGGCTGGGCCAAGACTCTATAAAAGAGAGTCAGCCCAACTTCCAGTGCTCACTATTCAGAGGTCCCGGTGCAGGGCAGCAGCTTCTTCCTGAGCTCCTGTCCCGGAGGCCTATTTGGATTTTCCAGTCTTCTGCACTCATCTCTCGTTGGTGATCACTGTTTCCAGGCGGTAAGATGGTGTTTGGACATTTCCCAACACCGTAATTGAGAATTTTCATATTCTTGACTTTAATTCTTAAATGAATAACAGATTACTTGTGCGCTGCCATTTTTTGACATTTGTATGGTGATTTGCAAATAGGGAGGACGCGCAATTTATTCCATAAAGATTTGACTTCGTTATTACATTGTTGTTCATTGCGCGCTGATATTTCTTGACATTTACATGATGTTTTACGAGTTGGCAAGACGTGCAACTCGTTTCATGAGCATTTAACTTTGTTGTTCATTGCGCACTACCTTTTCTTGACATTTACATGGTGGCATTCGAATCGGCGAAACGCGCAATTCACTTCTCGTGTGTAATTCATGCTGTTCATTGTGCGCTACCATTTTCTGGCATTTACATGGTGGCATTCGAATCGGCAACACGCGCGATTCTTTCCTTGAGTGTTATTTCATGTTATTCATTGTGCGCTACCATTTCTTGGCATTTGCATGGTGGCATTTGAATCGACAAGACGCGCAATTCTTTCCCTGAGTGCTTTTCATGTTGTTCAATGTGCGCTACCTTTTCTTGGCATTTGTATGGTGGCATTTGAATCGGCAAGACGTGCAATTCTTTCCTCGTGTATAAATAATGTAAATTACTGTGCGCTACTATTCTAAGACATTTTCTTGGTAGCATTTCAAGTTGACACGTTGCGTGATTTATTCATTGAATCTACATTGTGTGATTTCATGGTGCACATTCCTTTATGGTGCTTAATACTCATATAAAAATCTGCAATGTGCGCAATTCACTTCCCGATGTTTTTTCTGTGAAGAACACAATACCAGAGTTCTAGATGTAATGCTGTGTGTTACTGATATGTATTCTTAAAAGGAGATTCATATGGTTGTTTAGAAATTGCTCAGAGTGTTTCCTGATTCTCATGCTAAAGAAAGTATTCGAATCTGAAAGTCCTATTTAACTTTTCCTGTTTCCTCCTCAGGTATTCGGTCATCTAAAGCCTAGTCCGTTTTAGGACTACTCTAGGGTTGTTCATGTTTTTCGGAAAAAAGACGAAACTTAGAGTTGTAGCATGGTACTGAATTCATGAGATGTAATTTTGATGTTGTGTTTTAACCTTTTGCTTCCTACAGGTCTCCTTCCCAGCTGTTCCCGTCCTAATCCCCTTTTCCCCACTTGGACTCTCTTAGACTCTGTGATAAATCTAATCAGAGTATTGGAGCTGTCTTGTGGTGGAAGTGTTGGGAACGTGCACAGACCCCGAGGATCTATTGACTCTGACAGAATAGTGAGCCCACGAATTATTATCCTCCTGGTTTGTGTATGTTCTCAGCATGGCCACACTGGACGAGCTAGTCAAGGCTATCACCCAGCTCCAGTCAGAAGTGGTATCATCAAAGGATTTGACAAATAGTCTAGCTGAGAGGGTGAGTCAGTTACAGAATAAGGTTGAGAAAAAAAGAACAAAGTCCCACAGGTGTGTCTTGGTCAGGTACTTCTTCTCAGACTTCTGGAGGTAATCCGACTAACATTTCCCTCAATGTTCCTTCAGCCATTCCTTTAGCTCACCCAGAACGCTTCTCAGGTGATCCCTTGAAAGCGCAATCTTTTCTGGTTCAAGTGGAACTTCACTTCACCTGCAGACCACATACTTTCCCCGATGCCCAGTCTAAAGTAGCTTTCTTGTTGTCATATCTGTCTGGAGATGCAGCTACCTGGGCTATTCCTCTTGTGCGTAAAAATAGTCCCCTGTTGTACAACTGGAAAAATTTTGTTCGTGAATTTGAGAGAGTTTTCGATCTTAGAACTGTAACACAGTCAGCAGATCGTCAATTATTAGACTTACGCCAAGGGAATCAGGACTTAGGCGGTCATTCTGACCGCGGTGGGCGGCAGTTGCCGCCCGCCATGCGGCCACCGCCAAATGGCTGCTCCGCGGTCAGGAGACCGCGGATGCCATTCTGGCTTTCCTGCTGGGCTGGCGGGCGACCGCCAAAAGGCCGCCCACCGGCCCAGCGGGAAAGCCCCTGCAACATAGAAGCCGGCTCCGAATGGAGCCGGCGGTGTTGCAGGGGTGCGACGGGCGCAGTAGCACCCGTTGCGATTTTCACTGTCTGCAAAGCAGACAGTGAAAATCTTCATGGGGCCCTGTTAGGGGGCCCCTGCACTGCCCATGCCAGTGGCAAGGGCAGTGCAGGGCCCCCCAGGGGCCCCACGACACCCGTTCCCGCCATCCTGGTTCTGGCGGTGTAAACCACCAGAAACAGGCTGGCGGGAAGGGGGTCGGAATCCCCATGGCGGCGGAGGATTCCCTGGGCCAGGGGAAAATCGGCAGGAAACCGATGGTTCCCCTTTTCTGACCGCGGCTTTACCGCCGCTGTCAGAATGGCCCTGGAAGCACCGCCAGCCTGTTGGCGGTGCTTCCGTGGTCCCCGGCGTCAGAATGACCCCCTTAGTGTCATATTTAGCTAACTTTAATCGGCTGGTCGCTGAGACATCCTGGCCTGAAGAAAAACAAGCGGCCTTGTTTTACAGGGGACTCAAAAAGGATCTAAAAGACATCTTAGCGCAAATCGACCCACAACCTGCAAACTGTCAAGATTTAATAAACCTTGTCTTGAGGCTTGATCATCGTTTAAATGAACGAAAAGGAACGCGTAAAAAGACTGAAAAACATTCTTGGCTGCTCATGATAACAAAGACTCAAGAACTCTGAGAGAAAGAACGTCGGAACCGGTGGAAATTGGAACCATCAGGAGACCTTTGACCAAAGATGAAAAGGACCTACGCAGAAAAAATGGGCAATGTCTCTATTGTGGGCGGAAAGGTCATTTCGCCAAAGATTGTCCAATCAAAACAAAGAGCAAGCGAGGCCCAGTTCAGAAAGTTGCAACCAATGCATCAGTCGAGTCGGAAAATCTAAAGCACCCAAGTTGTAGAGAAGGGTTGCTCTTGGGTGTCACCGTGGATCCTTCACAATCCAAAGATCTAAAATTGGGAATAAGAGTTCAGGTCAAGAAAAAGACCTATTTCAAGAAGGCTCTAGTCGACTCTGGGGCTACCAGAAACTTTGTTGACGCCCAATTGGTTCGTGCATGGGGGATCCCATGTATTGAAAAGAAGACCCTGGAAACCATCCAGGCAGTTGATGGAAAACTCTTGACTGGAGGTCCGATAACTCTTCAGACTGTCCCCTTGACAATAATTTGTGAAGGTAAAAATCAAAGAAAGAAACATAAAGAGGAACTCATCCTTGACGTGATCCATGCTCCCCAGTATGGGAACATCCTTGGCTTGCCATGGTTAACTCATCACAATCCAGAGATTAATTGGGCAGAACGAAAGATCGTGTTCTCATCAGTGCTATGTAAAGAAGATTGTCTCCAAAGGACTCAAGAATCGGAAGTTCGCCATTCTTACATAGCTACCGCCGCAGAGAAAGCAGTTCAGTTGCCCAAACAGTATTCGTCTTATGAAGATGTATTTGATGAGAAGGAAGCAGAGAACTTACCTCCTCATAGATCTTATGACTGTCAAATTGATCTAGTCCCAGGGGGGATACTTTCCAACTGTCATGTGTATGCCCTGTCAGAACATGAAAATCAACATTTACGAAAATACTTGGATAAATTCTTAGAGAATGGTTTCATCCGCCCCTCTAAGTCTCCCACAGCTTCTCCTTTGTTTTTTGTTCCAAAAGCGAACGGAGAGCTTCGAACTTGTATCGACTATAGGGGCTTGAATAAAATCACATCAAGAACAAATATCATTTGCCTCTAATTCCGGTCTTACTGGAACAAGTAAAGAAAGCAAAAATCTACACGAAGCTTGATCTTCGAGGTGCTTACCATTTGGTCAGAATGAGAGAGGGTGACGAATGGAAAACGGCATTCAAAACAAGATATGGCCTTTTTGAATACACTGTCATGCCTTTTGGTCTGTGCAATGCTCCAGTAGCATTTCAATTTTTCTTAAATGACGTTCTTAGAGAGTACCTCGATATCTTTGCCATAGTTTACATTGATGACATTTTGATCTACTCAGACAATGAGAATGAACATGTTCAACATGTCAAGAAAATTTTGGCAGCCCTTCATAAACACCATTTATATTGCAAGCTAACCAAGTGTGAGTTTCATGTTAGCACAGTTGAGTTTTTAGGGGTTATCCTTACCACTCAAGGTATGGTGATGGCAGAAAGGAAAGTAAAAGCCGTATCTGAATGGCCCATCCCAAAGACTGTTCGTGATGTACAATGTTTCCTGGGCTTTGCAAATTTTTACCGGAGGTTCATCAATCATTTCTCCCAGACAGTGGCTCCAATTACTAAGTTATTAAGAAAGAAAGAAAAATTTGTATGGTCCCCAGAAGCAGACCAAGCCTTTTCAACTTTGAAAGAAGCTTTCTCCACTGCCCCAGTCATCCAGATGCGGATCGACCTTTCATAGTGGAAGCTGATGCTTCAGATGTGGCGATAGGAGCAGTCTTGTCACAACGAAACAAAGACACTGGTCAGCTTCATCCTGTAGCTTACATGTCTCGGAAGTTGAACGAAGCCGAACAGAACTATGTCATTGCTGAAAAAGAGCTTCTGGCGATTCGTGACGCCTTTAAAGAATGGAGACATAATTTGTTGGGAGCTAAATATACTGTCACAGTATATACTGATCATCGCAATCTTCAATTCATGAGTTCTGCCAGACTTTTGACTCCTCTGCAATTACGCTGGATGCTGTTTTTTTGCTGAGTTTGATTTTTTGGTAACCTTCCGGCCTGGTAAAGATAATCGCAAAGCTGACACCTTGTCCCGCCAAGAGTCTACCACATTGCCTGCAGTTCAAACCTCCAGAGCTATCATTGCTCCTGACAAGGTCCTATGTATCATAAAAACAGAAGATTTCTTTAAAGACATCCGCAATTCATTCACTGTTGAAAAATGGCAGGCGTGGGCCCAAGCAGATCTGAAAAGATCAATCAAGCAAGGATTACCCTTTCACGATGCTCGTTTGTTCGTACCCACCACCAAACTTCGCAAGATAGTGTTTCATTGGTTGCATGTTATACCTACAGCAGGTCACCCTGGTACTCCTAAAACTCTTGAATTAATCCAACGCTATTTTTGGTGGCCTACCTTAACAAAGGATGTAGAAACAATGGTAAACAACTGCGAAGTCTGTGCTCGCACTAAAATAAGTCATTCAAAACCGAAAGGGTTGTTACACCCACTCCCAACCCCAAGTCGTCCGTGGGAACACATCTCTTTAGACTTTATTACAGGTCTGCCAGTGGTTCAACAGCATTCAGTAATTCTGGTGGTAGTAGATAGTCTCACGAAATATGGACATTTCATTGCCTGTAAGAAATTACCCACCTCTAGTGAACTGGCAACTATCTTACTGAATAGAGTGGTTCGTTATCATGGACTGCCAAAAGTGATCCTCTCCGATCGGGGATCTCAATTTGCCTCCAACTTCTAGAAGACATGGTGTAAAACACTCCAAGTGACATCTACCCTATCTACTAGCCACCATCCTCAAACAGATGGTCAAACGGAGAGACTAAATCAGACTTTGAAGCGTACGCTGAAAAAGCACTTAATTCATGGACATCAATGATCTGGTTACCTGAGTTAGCCTACAACAACTCCTTCCACACTTCTACTGGCGTTACACCCTTCTTTGGTTTGTTTGGCTATCATCCTGACACCTTGCCCATCACAATTCCTCAAGAAAGTTCTCTCACTCCAGCTGTGTCAGAACTCATTCAACATTTGCATCAAACTCAGAAATCTATTCAACAACATTTAGAAAAAGCCCCAAAAAAATACAAAAAGCATTATGACAAGAAACATTGTGAGGGACCGCAGTATCAACCTGGTGACAAAGTGTGGCTTTCCACAAAACATATAGACTTCAAGAAGAAGCACATGTTCAACCCCAAATTTATAGGTCCTTACACTGTTCTTCAGCAAATCAATCCTGTGACCTATAAACTACAATAGCCAAAATCATTACGGATTCATCCAGTGTTCCATACTTCCCTCTTTAAAAAGGCAGTCCAAAAGGTCCACCCTCATCCAGCTCCTCTTCTAGTACAGGGGGAAGAAGAATATGAAGTCAAGAAAGTGTTGGACTCTAAACTGAGAGGGCGTAACCCATGGTACTTAATCTCATGGAAAGGTTATGGCCCTGAAAGTAATTCATGGGTTTCAGCATCTGATGTTCATGCTCCAGTACTTGTGAGACGCTTTCATTGTCTCAATCCAGATAAACCAGGCCCTAGAGCGCGCCTGGGAGAGGGGAGTACTGTCAACACCAGGACAGTGCGCGCTCTACGGGCATCTAGAATGCAAAAACCCAACACTCGCAAGATAATGTACTTTATGCATTGTGATGATATGTTATTGTTTAACCTTTTGTATTGCAGAATTCCATCCAAAAGATTAATTTTTAAGGTGCTTATAAATACTGTACATTTGCAATGTATTGCTGCAGACATTCAGAGTGTGTTAGGGTGTGGTCCCTTTCCAGGGCCTTCTAGAGACTTTCCCTGCAACATGCCTGGGCGTGGTTCTAGGCTGGGCCAAGACTCTATAAAAGAGAGTCAGCCCAACTTCCAGTGCTCACTATTCAGAGGTCCCGGTGCAGAGCAGCAGTTTCTTCCTCAGCTCCTGTCCCGGAGGCCTATTGTTTCCAGGCGGTAAGACGGTGTTTGGACATTTCCCAACACCGTAATTGAGAATTTTCATATTCTTGACTTTAATTCTGAAATGAATAACAGATTACTTGTGCGCTGCCATTTTTTGACATTTGTATGGTGATTTGCAAATAGGGAGGACGTGCAATTTATTCCATAAAGATTTGACTTCATTATTACATTGTTGTTCATTGCGCGCTGATATTTCTTGACATTTACATGATGTTTTACGAATTGGCAAGACGTGCAACTCGTTTCATGAGCATTTAACTTTGTTGTTCATTGCGCGCTACCTTTTCTTGACATTTACATGGTGGCATTCGAATCGGCGAAACGCGCAATTCACTTCTCGTGTGTAATTCATGCTGTTCATTGTGCGCTACCATTTTCTGGCATTTACATGGTGGCATTCGAATCGGCAACACGCGCAATTCTTTCCTTGAGTGTTTTTTCATGTTATTCATTGTGCGCTACCATTTCTTGGCATTTGCATGGTGACATTTGAATCGACAAGACGCGCGATTCTTTCCCTGAGTGCTTTTCATGTTGTTCATTGTGCGCTACCTTTTCTTGGCATTTGTATGGTGGCATTTGAATCGGCAAGACGCGCGATTCTTTCCTCGTTTATAAATAATGTAAATTACTGTGCGCTACTATTCTAAGACATTTTCTTGGTAGCATTTCAAGTTGACACGTTGCATGATTTATTCCTTGAATCTACGTTGTGTGATTTCATGGTGCACATTCCTTTATGGTGTTTAATACTCATATAAAAATCTGCAATGTGCGCAATTCACTTCCCAATGTTTTTTCTGTGAAGAACACAACAATACCAGAGTTCTAGATGTAATGCTGTGTGTTACTGATATGTATTCTTAAAAGGAGATTCATATGGTTGTTTAGAAATTGCTCAGAGAGTTTCTTGATTCTCATGCTAAAGAAAGTATTCGAATCTGAAAGTCCTATTTAACTTTTCCTGTTTCCTCCTCAGATATTCAGTCATCTAAAGCCTAGTCAGTTTTAGGACTACTCTAGGGTTGTTCATGTTTTTCGGAAAAAAGACGAAGCTTAGAGTTGTTGCATGGTACTGAATTCATGAGATGTAATTTTGAGGTTATGTTTTAACCTTTTGCTTCCTACAGGTCTCCTTCCCAGCTGTTCCCGTCCTCATCCCCTTTTCCCCACTTGGACTCTCTTAGACTCTGTGATAAATCTAATCAGAGTATTGGAGCTGTCTTGTGGTGGAAGTGTTGGGAACGTGCACAGACCCCGAGGATCTGGTGACTCTGACAGAGGTGCATAAAGGTGTTTCCATTGCCCCGCTGCACGGGACGGGTCTACCAGGCCAGCAGCACTTGTGGCAGGAGGGCTGCCACCAGCCAGCATAGTTGCACCCGGAGGCACATAAAGAGATTTCCCTTGCCCTGCTCTGTGGGACACAGAGTCTTTACTGGGGATGCCCAGGACTACCAGGCCAGCAGCACTTGCAGCAGGAGGGCTGCCACCAGCCAGCATATTCGCACCTGGAGGCGCATAAAGGTGTTTCCCTTGTCTCGCTGCAGGGGACACACATTCTTTGCCAGGGCTGCACGGGACTACCAGAACCAGCAGCACTTGCAGCAGGATGGCTGCCGCCAGCATATTCACATCTGGAGGCACATAAATGTGTGTTTCTATTTCCCCACTGTGCAGGACACACCAGTCTTTGTCAGGGGTGCCTGAGATTACCAAGACCAGCAGCCCTTGCGGCAGGAGAGCCATCACCAGCCAGCATATTTGCACCCAGAAGTGCATAAAGGTGTTTCTATTGCCACGCTGATCGGGATGCACAGTCTTTGCCGGGAGTGCCTGGGTCTACCAGGACCAGCAGCACTTGTGTCAGGAGGGCCACCGCTAGCCAGCATATTCACGTCACAGGCACATAAAGGTGTTTCCCTTGCCCGCTGCGCGGGATGCACAGTCTTTGCCGGTGGTGTCTAAGACTACCAGGACCTGCAACACTTACAGCAGGAGAGCTGCCACCAACCAGCATATTTGGGCCCCGAGGTGCATAAAGGTGTTTCCATTACCCCGCTGCACAGGATGCATAGTCTTTGCTGGGGGCGCCCGGGTCTACCAGAACTAGCAGCACTTGCGGCAGGAGGTCCACCGCCAGCCAGCATATTTGTGCCCGTAGGGGAATAAAAGTGTTTCCCTTGCCCGGCTAAGCTTGACGCATCCGGGCACATACCGGGGCGAAAATCTGGCCAAGAGTCTAGGGCCGGACAAGGCTGGGCTGGGCCAACCCTCTAACATTGTTTTAAGGAGTAAGGGTCTATTTATTTTATAGATTGGAAACGTGGGATCTTCAGTAGCTGAGGTAATTCTGTGTGTCTCCCTGTGTGACCCTATTTCCTGCAGTGTGTTCTAAATTCAATCTATGGAACTGTGTCAATTGTGTACTTGTTAATCGCGTCTCGGTGTGGGGCTGGCAACTGGTTGATCATCTTCCATTGCTGATACTAAGTTCTAAAGTGTTATTAAGTTTGATAGCTCCATTTGGTTCATATTTGGCATCGGGTTTTGTGGGGGTTATTAGGATGGGGAAAAAAGCATTCGACGTTTGTCCACACCTACTCCCTGACCCAAGTGTACATCTATTGATAAGATGTTACATAGAGCATTGGGGGTCCTTAGTAGTGAGCTAGAGCTTACTGAACACTGACTGAATGCTGACTTCTCTAGCCTAGTCTATTTGTAATCCTGATGTGCTACTGGTTACTCCACAGAGAAATACTCTATCAGAACTCTCTATCATCACTGCTTTCATTTCTGAGATCTTGCATTGCGGACCAGCATAGAAGCAGCCAGGGAGATCCAAGAGACCTCAACAGCAATCTCATCATTCTACAAAAGCACTCTCCCCAAACTGTGATAGGTGGGTGGGAGGTGTGGAGGTTGTGAAAGGGGTTTCTAGAGAGGATATTTCATGTGATATCCCTGTGCCGAAATCAGATTGGGTTGAGAGGCTTATCGCAAACTGTGTGGATAGTATTATAGAACGTCTTAGAGCTGAATTTAGTGCCTTTCATGCCCGTCTTGATTTTATTGAAAAGGAATTGTCTTCCGTTAGACAAGCTAGATTTTCAACAGTATCAGGCACTAGTTTAAATGTCAGGGAAAATAGGGCTGTGCTGGTAGGTGCTGCAGGGCTGGGAGGTGCAACTGTTGTCGTGAGGCACCCTTTATACCCTATCAAGAGAAGAGGGGTGTTCTTCTACTACTGTCTGCCAGGCTGGTAGTCCCCCAGTTGCACTTTCCTTTCTTCCTCACTTCAATGCTGATCAAACTTTGACACAACGCAGCCGGGAATGGAAGAGTAGTGGGGGCCCTATTCTTGACGGCGATGGTAGAACAGGCAGATCTCAAAGGGAGCTCTAGAGCACCAAGGGTAAATCACCCTCCTGCCTCTTGCCCCTATATTGTAATATTGAGAAGAGTACCAAGGTTGGATGCAACCAATTAGAAACCGATGTTGAACTACATAACAAAATGTTGGGATGGCTTGTCAAACATAAAAATTTTAATTTGTCCCAGGCCTGTATTATTTTATTCGCACAATGGGTTGCTTGGCTAGGACCTGGTAGGGCAGACTGTGAAGGGAATTGAATTATTATTAACTTTAGTTTCTCATCACTGGCCTGTTCCGTGCTCATTAGTAGGGCATGTAACTATTGTGAGAGGAACACTGCTATAGAGCCACTTCCTTTGGGGTATTTCTATAGGTCTTTTGCTAGGCAGTATGATTCTGTCCCTAGGCAAAAACAGTGTATTTTTTATTTTCCTCCCCAACCCGATTTGACTCCGCCTAGAGCTGGTGTTGTCTTCAGTGTACCTACTTATAATTGCTTCAAATCACTTGAAGGAGTTGGTTAACAGTTGAACGATAGATTACATCCATTGGTTCCGGAGCCTTGACAACATAAAACTCTGGATACACCTGGTCAATCCGTTACTAGTCTCTCCGTCTAAAACTGGCTCATATAGCTGCACTCCATAGGCTGGATCTTTTGGATGATTGCATTGAGGCCACAGTACCCCCTGTTACCTATTGTAGAAGAATGGGTTAGTAAAAAACACACATGCTTACAAAGTTAATTTCATAGAATGCTGCAGTCCTGGGCCCCAAATTGGCCATCCCGGAGTGGTGCAAATTTATTAATGGATACAATACCTGTCTTTTCCAGGAGACTTGGTCACTATCGCCCTTGCACATTCCTGGATATGTCAACTTAGTAAGGCTGCAATTTAATCGGGGCAGGTAGGCCTTCTGGTGGCCTAACAATATAGGTGAATATTGTCATAGCAGGCTAACTGAGGAAGGTTGAGGTGGATTCACCTGATTTGTTGTGTGTTAGACTTACGGCTCCAGGTGAAGTGACTTACTTAATTTATAATGAATATTCTAGGTCTGCTGGTATCACAAATGAGTCAAAAGTGTTAGATATTATGAATACTCATATATCGACCATTCCAGCTACAGCAAGGAAGCTAGCGGGTGGTAATTTTAACTGCCAGTTTGAGCCCCTTCGTAATGATAGACGATCTCCCCTGGCTGTCGAGGACACCTGGTGGAATATTCCTATGATTTCTATTGCGCCCATTAAGAAGTGGTCCCCTGCAGCATAACAAATGAATGCACTTACTTTAAACCAGGGGCTGAGGGCGTGCAATGGAAAAACTGCATCTGAAAGACTGGGAGCCCACACATTTAATAGAGTTAACCACACTAGTCTTATTGATTATGTACTATTAGATGTTAGGCTTTGGTCTAATTTAGTGGACATGTCAGTGCTGCCTCACTCTGACAGTGATCATTACGCCCTGTCTCTCACATTGAGTATATCTTTCAAGGCCCCCACCAATGTGTTAGATGTGATTTCTGATGGAAGGTTGGTAGTTGCTAGTAACAAGCGTAGGGTTAAGTGAGTAAGATTCAATTACAACAGGCTTCCATCAGCAACATCTATAGTATGGTAGCTGATTGTTTGGAGGGCTGGTTAAATGCAGACCTCTGTTGGGGTCCAGAGGAAGTTCTACCAGCAAATGACAAGTTATTTTCGCATCTAAGGGACAGGTTTTCCTGTATAGAGGGTGGACATGTAACTAAGGGTAGGAGTCAACGTTCCTGGTTTAATGCTTCTTGCAGAAGTGCCAGAACCAACTTAGTTTACGCCATTAAGGAGCAGCATAGATCCTTGATTTTGGCAGCAACATGTTGTTACAAAAAATCATTGCTTGTTGCCCAAAAAGAAGAGGAGAGGGAGAGGTGGGAATCCTTATTAGAGGTTGCCAGAACCAAAGACTACTGCTCCTTGGTTGCAATGGGTAACCGGGATGGTGATTGCCCTCTGGATTGCAATATTGCTGCAATCGATTGGGTTATGCACTTCTCCAGTCTAGATCCTAAGTGGGGGCACAAACAGATCTCTTAGTAGAAAGAGTTGTTGCTGGGGCATTTAAATGACTGGTAGTGATTCAAAGAGAGTGGTCTTGGATCCTAAGAATGGCACACTTATGTCTTTTAGGTGCCTATACGATAATGGCCCACTTGAGATCTCAGTTCAAGAATTGGTCAAATCCATAGGGGAAATTGTTCCTAATAAGGCTCCTGAGCGTGATAAGATTCCAGATGATCTGTTCTGAAATGAGCCTGGTGTATGGGGTGCCTATTTCTCAATAGTATTTACGGCCATTATGAAAGGGGCCCCTATACCACCTACATGGGCTGGGGCTGAAATTATTCCAATTTACTAAAAAGGTTCTTGTGATTCTCCATCTAACTATAGGCCCATAAATGTAATTGGCTGTGCACAAAAACGTATTCAACAAGGTCATACTGGGCAGGTTGCAGGACTGGATGACTACAAATAATATTTTGACTCCTCTGCAGGCAGGGTTTAGGAAGTCTACAAGCACCCTAGATCAGGTGTTTGTCTCCAAATGCTGTATTGGAAGATTATCACCCTAGATAGTGGGCGTTTGTATATTGTCTTTGTTGATTTACGCTCAGCCTTTGACCTAGTTCCAAAAAAATAACCGATGGAAGGTCCTTGTGGACATGGAGGTCCTGAGTTTTCTTCTCAACATCTTAGTGAGGCTCCACACTGACAACTAGATATGGTAGTGCGTGGGAACTGACGGATGATTTCCCAGTGAATACAGGGGTTAGGCATGGGTGTGTTTTGCTCCTACATTATTTTCATTGTTTATCAATGGCCTTATTGATCACATAGTGTTCTGTGAAAGTGACACACAAAAGTTAGCGAACCAGAGGGTACCTCTACTTATGTTTGCAGATGACACCTTAGTCCTTTCAAAACACCAATGAGATTGCAGAGACTGTTGACCAGTTTTGACAGTTCCTGCAAAGACCTAGGTTTGAAGATTAATGTGGGAAAAACTAAGTATATGATACTAAATCCAAGGTGCTCCACTAGGCCAAATCCTAGATTAGCAGGAATCCCTCTAGAGCACGTTAGTATGTTTCACTATTTGGGTATAACCCTATCTAAGCATTTGGGATGGCACACACACATCAAGTGTAGGCTGAAGTTGGAACACGCAATGGGCTGTATTATCTAAGTATTACTAAGATCCTAGTTCCATCCTATTTCACCGCCCCTGTAAATTTATAACATACAGGCACTCGGGTCAGCCTGCTATGGAGCCAAACTATGGGGACATCTAGATGTGAATATGCTCATAGCAGTGGGGAATCGCTTTTTGCAACTGTTGTTTGGACTCCCCATTAGTACTCCCCTGCTTCCATTGAGGTAGGACCTAGGGTTGAGATCTCTCACAGATAAAGTAGGGTCATCCCCCCTTCTTTATTGAAAGTGAATTTGACTTATCCCTGAGCTCCTTTCTTATCATAAGGGTCTGGAAGAAATCCTGTCCTGTCCAGGCTCTATTAATATCCCCTGGATTAGGTACATCACGACCACTCTGTTGGGATTGTGGTTGGAGAGTCTTAGGAGCTCTGCTGGTGGTGCAGGGAGGCTTACCAAGTCAGCGCTTAAACAAGCGTATTGGCACTCAAAGGACTCTGCTTTTTTCTTCTGTTTGAGTATGGGTCCTTGACATCAGTCTTTTCAAATGTTAAACACTCATTCATGCAGGAGGTTTTTTGGGATGAAATAGAACCGCCTCTTGCAAGGCGATTGTGTTTGATGTTCTGATATGGAACGTTGCTACTGGTATAGTTCACTGCAAACTAAGTGCAATACAGAGGAGGTCTGGAAGATCTGTGCCGAATGTGTGGGACACCAAAGAAACTAAGGGACATGTTTTGTTCTTCTGTCTGGTGTTCAGTGTTTGCAGGCATAAATGGGTAATCCCTTTATGTTGGAATATGAGATTTAGAGATTATAGAGTAGCTGCTAGGGTGCTGAGATTTGATGATAGTCGCACCATTGTTTTACTGTAAGTAGATTTTTATTGGGTATGTAGCGAGTAGGGAGAATGTTGCCTACTACTCTAGTGGAGGTGGGTGGGGTAGTAGTTCCACATGCTAATGGATAATCTCATCACCCTACCAAATGATGAATGTGTTTTTTGATTGACATTAAATATTGGGAGCGTTTTTGTTTAATTTTGTATCATAATGACTATTTATTTGGTAACATAGGGTTGCATTGCTTATGTGTGAACTATAATTGATTCTGCTGAATTATTATGATGTGATCTTTTTTATGCTGTAATAGAACTGTATTAAGATTTGGGGTTGTGGACACCACCCTTCTCTTCTCATATTTTAATTGTACAACCTGTTATGTTTCATTGATATTGTTTTATTGTCTTTTATAGTTTTGTGCTTTTTTAGTCTAGTGTCGAAATAAAGCTTATTACCTACCTACCAACACACAACCCACAACACCAGAGCCATTCACAGTCAGGTGACCCAGGACCCTGTCAGGAAGGCACATTTAATTTGGGCAGAAAAATGCTAACTTTGCAAAGGTGGCATTTTCAAAATTATAACTTAAATTCCGACTTTACTGTTTAACAGGATTTAATATTGTAATTGATTTGAGTATAAACAACACATATCTATCTGCTCTCAATCTGAAGATAGCACTTATTAAGTATAATAAGGCAACCCAGTGCTAGTCAATGGGAAAGACAGGCCATAGGGCATTTTTCACTACCAGGACATATACAAAATAAATACACATATCCTACTTTTCAAATACCATACATCCTGACCTAATGGTGGTTGGGGTGAACATCGGGGTGACTTTAAGTATTAAAAAGGAAAGTGTAGGCCTGGCAAAAAGGTTTATTTTGCCAGGTCTACATGACAGGTTAAAACTACACTTCAGCGTACAATGACAGGCCTGAGACATGTCTTGGAGTGCTACATTAGTGCGTGGCACAATGAGTGCTGCCGCCCACTAATATCATTTAATTTACATGCCCTGACTACAGGTAGTTCCATTTACTAGTGCTTTGCAAGTAAAATAAATATGTAAATTAGGTATAGGCTAACTTTACCATGTTTTAAGGAAAGAGCATAAGCAATTTAGCATAGGTAAAGTGCAAAGAGTCCTAATGACAAAAAACTAGTTCATAAAAAATCAGGGTGTGAAGGCAAAAGGTTTGAAGGAATACCACACCAAGGATGTCATGTCTAACATCTCCTTTAGTAGGTAATTGAGTGCAAGCTTCACTTTGAAAACGCCTGTCTTGACTTCTTTTAAATTAATTTGTCATTCTTTTGTTTTTGTGTGCATCACAAAACTAAACAGCTATATTTGTCTTGTATTCTCAACATCAGATCCACATACTTATACATTTATTAAATATTAGTGCTTTGATGTTTTGCTTTTTCTTTTAAAAAATGGTTCATTAATCCTTTCTTTTTCCAAAATATGTGTCAGTGGAAACATCCTGCCTCAAATTCATTGGCATTATTATACTTAAAAACATAAATTAAAGCAGATCCCTGCTTGTATTTTGCTATTTTTAATGCGACAATCTCTGCCCTGACTTCTGAGCCCCCATAAGAAAAGTATAGAGAAAATTAAAAACTATGCTTTTAACTTGAAAATAATTGTATGAAAATATTAATTTACCTAACTTAATGTAGAACAAAATAAAAAAGGTGACAGCATTAATAAATTTACTTTACATTAAAACTTTAATAAATGCAAATATATTTAATTACAACTATTTTTCTGAAGTATAAATTTAAAAATAAATTCCTTCCAAAAGAAAAACGTATTTTTAATGCGAATTAATAATCAGTAAAAGTGATTGATAGAATTCAGTACAAGTTGGGTCATTATTTTTTTATTAAATCCATTGTTATATTATTTTTCTTAATTCAAAATATGTTTTTTGAAAATATGTTTTAGTTAAATAATAAAAAAGATTTATATATTGTTAAAACATTAATGTTTATGTAACTATTCCAAATAATTTAATTTAATAATATTTCCTATGAGATTTTATGTCCCTACCTCCATTATTTTCTTTGGGAGGCTGCAATTGCAGTAGCTGGCCATGTATAGTGCTAGACCTATCACTGTTTTTTTTTCTAGTAGTAACAGCACTCAGCGCTTGTCAATACTGAAAAGTAATATATTTCCTCAAAAGTGTAAACTTTCTCAAAAGAGCAAGTTTGCTTTTTGAACCAGGCTCCATATTTCTGTATTCAACAGGCAAAATGAGAGACTGGGAAATATCTGTCTTCCTGGGCTTGGAACATGCAATCTTGGCCTATGTCTTGGCAGATTAAGAAGCATATGGACATCTATTGACTGGACTTTTCACAAATGGCTCTGCATTTTGTTTGGCACACCAAAATGGACCGCTTTGATAGAGTCTATCTTTTAAATCATGAGAGCAAGGTCTACAAGTATCTGCTGTGCATGGCCTAGATACTTCAGTACCTTTTTCATAGTTCTCAAATGGAACTAGAGATTTTGAAAAACAGCTGTAACATGTGCATTAAATGACGATTCTGTTTCAAAGAGTACCCCACACTTTTCATGGTGTTGGCCAGCATCGATGAGAAAGATATGGCCAGCCAAAAAACAAAGCTTCATCCATTAAGAAGTGATCGATCAGAATCAACTCAGTTTTCTAAGGGTTCTATTTTAGATGGGTGTTTGTCACCCTTTAGTCACATCCTAAGACAGTTAAATAAGGCATGTGGAGTTTTCTTCTCAGAACATTGAAGTACAGCATGGGTTGGAGTTTACGCACAATATGGGTTCTTTGGCATACTGTCAGACCCAGTTCAGTGGGCCACAGGTCAGGCAGGGGTTATTTGACCACAACCGTGGGGTCTGAGGCCTTTTAGCAGTGCTGTCCCAGAGTCTGTCCTACTATGACTCTTCAAAGTGGCCCAAGTACAACCCTTTCTGCATTTTACTCTAGTAGTAGTCAGAGGCTTCTCAGGAGTGTAGCAGTTACTCAGGCTCAAGAATCAATATCACCTCCTAGCAGAGCTAGAAGCTCAATATCCCAGCCCAGTGCTTCTGTTTGCAGAAAAGACAAGTACTTTATTAGATGAAAACACAGAATTTTACTACACAATCATTAATGCATGAATAACTGGTTCATGGGTACAAGGTGCTCTAGGGGCTTCGCCATCTTGTCCTCTACCAGCCTCTCATGGGTCTCCCTGTCTCTGGGCTCTCCCCACTTGTGTTCAGTGTTCAAGATTGATCGTTAGGTGCAATTCGTACTCTACCCAAACTAATCTTAGAACTCATTCTCTTAGACCTAGTCCCATTCAGTCTCTTGCCAAATCGATGGCAGTAGCAAGAGGCCATGTTTATCTCTTCAATGGCACCAAGAACCCACTGGCAACAGAAATGTATAGGCAGCACATGGCAGTCTTCTCAAGAGGTGTGTGACAGCCAGCAGCAGAGCACATCACTCGCAGGTCATGACAGGAGAAGAGACGTCTGACTGGGAGGTCTCTTCAAGGCGGCAGGGTGCAGATCGTGACTCACTCGTGCTCTCTGGTGGGTACTTGATTCACAATGCAGCTCACTCCAACGCTCCTGTGAGTACTTGGTGCTTCTTCATAAACGTGAAGGGCCCTTGCCCGCAGATGATAATTCTTAGGCACGGCAGACTCCAGGCTCTATCATCAGCACACAGCCTCGAGGCAATGACCTTGATTCTGCAAGACGTGCCCAAAGGAAACCTTTTTGGTCACTCAATCTTTCAGACTGGCTAGAACGCAACAGCACACTTGACACTGTCTACTTGTGTGGCACAAGGGCCCCAAACAGGCACTTATCCTGGCTCAGTCAGGCCTACCACACTGGCATACTATTCCTTGTGTCTGACAGCTATGATGGGGAAAAATGATGAAGGTTGCACTGCCCGATTTGGTAGTACTGCAAGTCTTTCAAGGGCTTAGCGAGTCTCTGTTGGACAGACCCCACTCCAGGGTCAATTACAGCAGTCCTTTCCATGATATGCTCCTCCTGCACAGTTGGCTCTTCCAACTCACTCACAAGTAGGATATCTTGGCACAGAGGACAGTCCAGTAATTCTTATTCCAGATTGGACTCCAGGTGACGGTGCCTTTCCTCTGTGAAATTGGCTGTGACAATAACCATTGGCTATACAGTAGTTCCGGAGTACTCTGCAGAGTATCCCTCTGTGGCATAACAGACTACAACAATGAAACACAAAGTGAATTGAGAGCCCACCTTTATACCAGTTTTGCAGATGGAGGCTGTGTCATCCCAGTCCACTTACTTGGAAATGATATGTGTTAGTTACCCTTTCATATGTCCTGGCCAGGCCACCCTCCAGGCCTGGCCCCTGTAAGAATTCCCTGCCCAGCAGGACAGTCTCTAGGTGGAATGAACACCACATAAGTACAATGAGCTGACAGCAGGCTGCACCATGCTGTTTTTGATCCCATATCACAGATATAAAAAAGAAAGGCAATAATCTGTGTCAATTCAAATGGGTCCTTTTCCTAACAAAGGATACTGCAGGTCACAAACCTCCCTAGCCTCTAGTGAAAAAAAAGGGATCAGATGAATGCAGCACATAGACATAAAGATAACTGTCCCTTCAGTGTTCAAGAAGCATGCAGTATACATTTATTGTGTGCCAACAGCTTCCTAAAAACGTCAATGCCAGTTGTGTAGTGGTTTGATTATGTGAAGAGTTTGTGGTGAACAGGCAAAAACGGCACCTTTGGGAGGATTCTTCTGCAATGCATGAAAATAACCAGGAGAAAAATGTGTTTGGGACATATAGGGGGTTATTCTAACTTTGGAGGAGTGTTAATCCGTCCCAAAAGTGACGGTAAAGTGACGGATATACCACCAGCCGTATTACGAGTTCCATAGGATATAATGGACTCGTAATACGGCTGGTGGTAAATCCGTCACTTTTCGACACTTTTGGGACGGATTAACACCTCCTCCAAAGTTAGAATAACCCCCATAGTGAGGTTCAGTTGCATCAGGTTCCATACTTAAGACAAGATTAGATTGGGCAACTCAGCACCTCTTATGCAACTGAGGGCAGGCTGACTGAAGAATTGTATGTCTGGAGGAGGAAGGGCTGCTGGGTCAAGAAGTAGTAATCGGATCAGAACAGGGCACTGGGAAAATATTGGACATTGATACATAAGAAGAAAATGTGCAGGTGCTATAATAGCCTTAAATTTAAGAAGTGGGCGAGGTTGGAATTACCAAAAGATTAGATTAGCATTTAGTAGTTTGTGTGGGAAACAAGCCAAGTATGTATTGTTGTACCTTACTCAGTCTTATTTTTGTATCTTAAAATATTTGCAAAGAGTTCTCCCGCCCCAGGGAACATGGCACTAAAGCTGCAAAGCAGATAATATATACAGGCAGCTATTTGAAGGGAAATAGTCAGGTTCTGAAGGCTTTCAAAATTTAAGAAAGGTTGGGCTCAAGGTGAATGGGAGGAGGAAGTGGTTCCAGTGAGTAACATGTTTACAAGTTAACCCATTGCCTCATGATAGTTGCCACCTTCCCCAATTGGTGCATTTTGCTTTGCTATGTAGTAGATATTGCTTTGAAACATGCATATCAAACAGGCCAGAAAATATGGGTGTTGGCCACTGACATCCTCAAGCCTGTAGTTGCAATATTTATCCTCAGCCTTTATCACAAGCCAGCTGCTATACTTCTGTATTTGGACAGAAACAAGCAATGCTGCAAAGCAGTCATGCCGTTAACCTTTTGCTCCAAACCTTGTTTTCCAGGAACTGCTGGTTCAAGTACTGCCAACCGTGTTAATGCCACCCTGCCTATTTCTGTCATTAATGAGTACAGCTGTTTTCGTACATTGCCTCAAGGACAAAGTTCCTGTACCTCAAACTCAAGGGCAATGGAAAGCAAACGAAAGAAGGCAAGAACATCTACTATCTAGAAAAGTTTAAGATCTATTGGTAAGAACCGAGGGACAGATATATGTACTTTCTGATTGCATATACTGGTTGCAATTTGTGACCAGTGTCTTTGCGACTATAAAGATTTCTGCAAACCAACCTATGTACAAATAGGTCAGTTTACAAAAAAAAGATTAAAAATGGATCGCAATCTGACCTACCCCATTACTATTCATGAGGTAGGATGTAAATTGCGACACTCTGGTTGTGGGTATCACAGGGATGATGGCCTGCTAGGACAGGAGACTTAGGGCCAGATGTAGTAAACTAAAATTTTGCGACTTGCAAATTGCGAGTCTGACCGACTCGCAATTTTCAACTCGCAAAATGGGATGCAGAAAGGTGTCTCAGACACCTTCTGCGACTCGCTATGGGGTCGCAAAGACCCACCTCATCAATATTCATGAGATGGGTCGCAGTTTGCGACCCCATAGCGAGTCCCTGCACTCACAGGGATGGTGGCCTGCTGTAGTCAGCAGACCTCCATGTCTGTGACTGCTTTTTCAATAAAGCAGTTTTTTCTTTTCATTTTGCAGCCCGTTTTCCTTAAAGGAAAACGAGTTGCAAAATGAAAAAACTTCCAAAACCATTTGGTTTCGTTTTATTCAGAGTAGGCAGTGGTCCAATATTTTTTTCGGCATTCACAAAGGGTCCCCATGGGACTCCTTCCCTTTTGCGAATGAGTTACCACCAGTGTGACACTGGTGGTAACTGCAAGTTGGTTTGCGACTGCATTCGTGGTCACAAAGCAACTCAGCATGGCGATACGATCGCAAATAGGAAGGGAACACCCCTTCCTATTTGCGAGTCGCATCCCCAAAGGATGAGCATCGCGTTCGGCCTTTTGCATGCCGCAAACTGCGTTTTTCGCAGTTTGCGACATGCAAAAGGCTTCGTACATCTGGCCCTAAATGCGTATGATAGTCTCTCAGTGAAGAAGACGTTTTTAAACACAGCTCATTAAAGGAAAAAAGTTATCTTTTTTGAAAGCTTGTTTAATAATTGGCAGTGGTTCTTTGGACCACTGACTACTTTAAAAAAAAAACATTTTTCAAACATTAACAATGTGGAAGTGGTCCCTTGTGAACGCTTTCCCTTTTATGAATGAATTACCACCCCAACTCGGGAGTCATTAATTTTTCAATTTTTCGCACTGGATGCACATGGCAAAACAATAACACATAACAAATCAATTCGCAATTAGAAAAGAGCATCCCTTCTAAAATTCAAATCATTCTCGAAACGCAAAGCCATCTTAGGTCTAGGTAAATGTTTTCCTATTTCTAAAAGGGGTTTAATGCTTCAAATAAGCCTTCTAAAGTCAGAATCACTAAATTGGACCTTAAAATACGTAGTACATCTGGCCCCATGTTTTTTTAATCAACTGAAGAAGATCTTAAGGGTTATGCAAGCATTGTTAAACTTAGTCTGTCTGCAGCCTATGTTTTTTCTCTGAATAACTACTCTATTGAATAAATATGTTTATATTCACTGAAAAAAACTAAGGTTAAAGTGATGTTATAGTTAAGTTAAAATGTCAGTTAAAACATAACATTTTAAACAAAAACAAACACAAAAATTCACCAGTTATAGTTGACTGAAGTAACTTGAACTCATGTCCTGCCATGCACAGTGTTGACACTGATAACATAATTTCAGATGTTATCAGTGATTTTATCAACGATGTCATAGAACATGTCATCATGTCATGAGTGATGTAATTTGTCAGTCATAAGTTGCTACTTCAGTTAATTATAACTTGTGTATTTCAGAGTTTTTTGGAATTTAGAAAGTTATGTTTTAACTGATATTTCCATCTAACTATAGTGTAACTCTAACCTTTGAATTTGTAGGGTTTGTTTAATGTAAAGTACAATATAGAGAGATATCAGTCTACGTAAGGCAGACCTAGTGGCTCTGTCAAAGGATCAGAACAACAAAATATAAAAGGCTGAACTAAGCCTTTGTCAAAAAGTCACCACAATTATTTATCACTAACCAAATTATGAGGTATTATTTGTAAATACACAGCTGGTAATGCATATTAATACTTGCCACAAAAATATTTTTAAAAAGCATTTATATTTCAAACAAATATAAATGTATGTTTCATTGTTTCTTTAACACTGTTCAGGCCATAAAAGGCTGCCAAGGAACCAACCATAAGGTGTTCCTGCAATCCTGCAGGAGAGTGTACAGCTCTAGCTCGTAGGGCTTTAAAAATATTAATAAGGCTGTCCTGGGGTCATGCATTGGATTACCCATGAGACTTATGTTTTTTTTAACTTTCCTGGGGGAAGCTGAGGTAGCCCCTTCAGCCCCCACCCAACAATTCTTACTTTAATTGTTGTCTGTGCCCCTTTCCCCTCCTCGGGACACCACAAGAGGTTTAATATTCTTTAGAACACCCAAGCAGGGAGAGACACTCATGTGTGGAAGCTATGAATACTGTGTGAGCAGCTTGGTGCCTTCAATGCTGAAGTGGCAAGGCCTCAACTATTTATCTATTTATTTATTTTTAGTTTTTCTTAAAGGCAGCACCGGGCGTGCACACCCCAGGTGCTTTACACCTTGTTTTTTTTTATATATATTTTGTGTGGCCTGAGTGGGATCTGTGTGGATTCATCGTGCTGCTTCACTACCAGCCAAAACTAGAGCATTTATCCTGATTAAATCAGGACCATGGACCCTTAATTCTAATATCTAACCCTGCTGACCTGTTTTAAGAAGGACCTTAAACAATTGGCTCATTTTCATGACCTTCCACAAGCCATTAAATGGTGATGTTAAAGAGTGGTACTAACGAGAGCACACCAGGGCGACATGAAATGGATGGCCGATTGGCAAAGTTTTACTGTTAACACAACTAGGATATGTCTGATTGATATCAAGGAGGGATGCTTTCTATTTCAATATTCTGTCCTGATGATGACCCGCCTGAATTAATGTTGTTGTTTTGGGGTCTAAACATCGACATTGAATTTGAAAATGTGGATAGACTTTTGAAAAATTCAGTAGGCTCACAACAGCTATTGTTACAGGTGTTTAACCACAGTTTGGATTCAGTTTTCATGTAAATAGCACTGTAGCACTTATACTAACACATAACTCACTAACACTGTGCCGTTATACAGGAGCACCTTGATTACTTTACTTTAAATGTGGAATTTATGTTTCCAATGAATGTTAAATATTATTTACAAACTTCATTAGTACAAAAAGTTCTTTATGGTACAACCACTGTTGTGGAAGTGAATTTATATTCTTCTGCCGGAGAGACCAAAAATCTTTCTATTACACTATGTGAATACTGTGTGAGCAGCCTGAGCCCTTCAATGCTGAAGAGGCAAGGCCTCAACTATTTATCTAGTTTTTTTGTGTGTTTTTTTTAAAGGCAGCTCCCGGAGTGCACACCCGTGGTGCTTTGCATCTTGTTTTTTTTTATATATATTTTGAGTGGCCCGAGTGAGACATATACCATATCTCATATACACACACACACACACACACACACACACACATATTTATACTAGTTACAGCTAGGACCATGTTTACATGGAAAAAGTGTTTTTTGACTTGCCTACATCTTTAACACCATATAATAAATCTTCATTAAATTTTCCCCGAAAAAGTGTGCCAGTGATTAATGTTGTGCACTGTACGTTTCGGGGTGTTCCATCAAGCGGGGGCCGAGAAAAGTGGTTAGGGGGGGAATATGCATTTCCCATGCTAATTCCCATAGGAGTTTTGAACACAACTACAGTCTGAACCACTGGATGGAATAACACCAAATTTGGCAGAAAGGTTGCTTTCAGTACACAGATTACACTCTTTGTTCGTGTAGAGATCTGCAGAGCTCTGATTGGCTGCCAACACTTCAACCAGGAACTGTTGGCAGCCATCTTGGGGCTCGGCTTCAGCTAAGGCTCTAATAAAAGGTGAAAAAAACCAAAAAGTGTCCAGGGTAAGGACACCCTCACCTCTTAGCTCTGGTGCTGGGGTCCCAGAGGGACACTGTCTGGTCAAAAACATGTTTTTTAAAAACGTTGTGCCATGAATTCGCTACAGCGTTGCAAATTTGCGGCAAAATAATTAAAAAAAAAACAAGTGCGGGCTCCCATACTTGTTTTAAAATAGCTCACGGATGGGCCAAGTCCCAGGGGCATGAAGAACAAAAGCAAGAGGGCACACATGCCCCCAAGCTTATTTATGCTCTGGGGACCGCCACTTCCCCAGGTCTAAACTAACAATTAATGTCAGGGACACGCGGCCTCCCCAAAGCCCAGGGGACTGCCACCTCCCAGTGGCAAAAGATAAAATTAACCCTGGGGCCCAAGTGGCGCCCCTACAGCCCCAGGAACTATCCACCTCCCCAGGAACTACCACCTCCCCAGGGCTGAAAAAAGAAAAGAAAGGGGGTCCATTGCGGACCCCCGGCCCCGGGGATCACCACCTCCCAGGGGCAAATTTCAGATGTTGGAGGCGGCCACACGACCACTTCCAGAAGCCTATGATGGCCCTGGGGACTGCCATCCCCCATGGCTGACACCTGCTATGTCCCGATGTTCCCACTCCCAGAACACAGCTGTTTGCTCTGACTTGGCTGAAGCTAGGACAGCTCCCGGCAAGTCAGACTAAACACTCAGATTCCAGCAAGCTTGAGCTGTCAAACAGCTCTAGCTCGCTGGAAGTGGGGGTTTCCTCTGTTTCTCAGCTTGCAGAGATGCAAACAGTGAAACAGAGGAGACGATTGCTCAGACAGGGAGCTGCATGTTTAGCAGCTCCCCGTCTGCAAAAGCAATGCCAGCTCCCACAGGAGGCAGGGAGCCGACTGGGACCACAGGGACATTTGGGGTCCCCTGTGGTCCCATTGCAGACTAGGTGCCCTGCGGCTTACCCAGGACAGATGGCGGGTCCCAGGGGATTGTGCCATCCCCCAAGAAACTACAAATATATAAAGGCCAGGCCCTAAGGGATGGAGTTCCTGGGACCAACATCATCCGGGGAAGGCGCAGCCCCTCACCCAAAATAAATAGAATTTATAAGGCTGGGTCCCGGGGGATGGGGTTCCCGGGGCTAAGATCAGCCCAGAGACGGGGGCCATGTGGCCCCCCATGGAATTGTAGTGGGTCACCTCCTGGGGCTTAAAGCAATTATGATTGGAGGGCCGTGCATCCCAGGGCTGCCCCAGGGACCGCTACCTCCCCGGGGCTATACTAAAAGAGTGACGGGGTCCGTTTTGGGCTCCCGCAACTCTGGGTACCTCCCCAGGGCTGCGCTTGTTGGAGGGAGGGCACGTGGCCTCCCTCGAGGAGCCACTGATGGCCCTGGGGACGGCCACACCCAGGGTCATCTCCTGCTATGTCCCGGGATGCCCACTCCCAGGATGTAGCTGTTTGCGTTTGTTTGGTGGGAACTGACAGCTCCCACCAAGAAAAAGCAAACAAAGTCCAGTTTCTGCAAGAGAGGGCTGTCAAACAGCTCTCGCTTGCAGAAAGCGGAGTTTTTGTCTGTCTTCCGTGCACTCAAATATGTGTGCAGGAAAGAGAGATTAAAACATTGCTTCCTCCAGCAGGGATCTGCTATAAAAAGCTTCCATGGGATGAGCCAGCTAGGACTGCAGGCGGCTTTGAGGCCCCCTCGTCCTTTCACTATCCCTCTCTCTCTCTTCCTTTCCATAATGGGATGGGAGAGAGAGAGAGAAAAAGAGAGAGAGAGTCATTGCAGTGGTCTTTTCATGCAATGACATTTAAAAAATAAAGGAACGAGTGAGTTACCTGTGGCATAATGGTTCCAGTCACAGACACTCACATTGAAAGTTGAGGGTTCTAGTCCAGGTGTGTCTGAAATGTTAACATAAATTAAAATAAGGAAATTACCACAAAGTTTAAGGTGCATAGTGAGAGGTGGCCTCACTCTTTTTTATTGACAAATACATTTTTTGGTTCTATTTGTCTAGACATTTCTAATTCTAAGTATATCACTCACCAACACCTAAAAAACTCACTATCTCCTCCCTTTCACTTTCTATTTCTCTCTCTCAATTTCCTTTTTCAATCCCTTTCTCCCATTCACACACCCACTCAGACCGTTACGCACCCACTCACAGACCCACTCACGCACCTGCTCGCAGACCCACTCAGACCATCATGCACCCACTCACAGACCGAATCAGGCCCTCGTGCACCTACTCACAGCCTCACTCACACCCTCACGCACCCACTCATAGACCCATTCAGACACTCATGCACTCACTCACAGAACCACTCAGACTCACACACAAACACACACACAGTCACACACACAATCAAAGACCCACTGAAACCCTCAAGCACCCACTCACAGACCCACACAGTCACTGGCGAACCCACTAAGACACTAATGTACACACTCTCACACCCAGACAGACACTCACGCACCTACTCACAGACACACTGACACTCTCACACACCCACTCACACCCCTACTGAAACCCTCACGCACCCACTCACAGACCCACACATTAGACTGATGCACCCACTCACATACCCAGACAGACACTCTCACAGCCACTATCACCCCAGATACACCCTCTAACAACTATTGTCACGCCCTTAGAGACAGGCTGCAGCCAACTCCCGCTGCTCATGGCCAAAGGGCCGTGCGCAGCTGGTGTTGGGAGGTTAGGGAGATTGACCACAGGCAGTATTTGGATTAACGTATAGTAATGAAAATTACTTTACGTTAGAAAAACCACAGACATTCACTGAAAAACCAAAGGCTACAGGGAAGTTATAGTTTGGAAATAGAATTTTAAAAAAACCCATAAAAATTCACTTAAAAAAACAAAGGTTACAGGGGAGGTATAGTTAGGCTCACATTTTAAGTGTAGGAAACCACAGAAATTCACCTGTTATAGTTAGAGTTATCTTAAGTAACAGTAACTCTTGCCCTATAATTATAACTCGCACCTTCGCCATGCACTGCTAATTACCCCACAAATTACAACACTCATGACATCTTTGATAACAACATTGATAATATCAATGTCATATTTGCAGTAAATGTTTTGACAAAAAAAACTGCATGGTGGGGGTGCGAGTTACCTTCGGTCTCCTTCCATTGTATAGAAGAAGTCCAACCAGAAGACAGTGGTGTCACACACACAGCTCTCAAATTGAGACAATCAAATGGTCCTGGAGTGGTGAAATCAAGACAATCAAGGGCAGGTTGGATAGAGTTCAGAACTTGGGCTGAATGGGGAACGAGAAATGTGTTATTTTTTAGACACAAAGTTTAGAAAGTTTTAAAACCATAATGCTAATCGGTTTATCACTTTTACACTGACAACTTTGACACCATGTATTTTTAAAATGCTTGCATATTGAAATGATCAGACATTTAGGTACATATAGGGGGTCATTCTGACCCTGGCGGTAGACTACCGCCAGGGCCAACGACCGCGGATGCACCGCCAACAGGCTGGCGGTGCATCCCAGGGCATTCTGACCGCGGCGGTACAGCCGCGGTCAGAAACGGAAAACCGCTGCCCTGAGGAATCCTCCATGGCGGCGCTGCAGGCAGCGCCACCATGGGGATTCCGACCCCCTTACCGCCAGCCTGGTTCTGGCGGTTTTGACCGCCAGAACCTGGCTGGCGGTAACGGGTGTCGTGGGGCCCCTGGGGGCCCCTGCAGTGCCCATGCCAATGGCATGGGCACTGCAGGGGCCCCCTAACAGGGCCCCACTAAGATTTTCAGTGTCTGCATAGCAGACACTGAAAATCGCGACAGGTGCAACTGCACCCGTCGCACCCTTCCCACTCCGCCGGCTCCATTCGGAGCCGGCATCCTCGTGGGAAGGGGTTTCCCGCTGGGCTGGCGGGCGGCCTTCTGGCGGTCGCCCGCCAGCCCAGCGGGAAACTCAGAATTACCGCGGCGGTCTTCTGACCGCGTAGCGGTATTCTGCCGACGGAACTTTGGCGGGCGGCCTCCGCCACCCGCCAAAGTTAGAATCACCCCCATAATGCTTGCCATAACAATTTTGTGTCTTGTGTGCTATCACAGATAACATGCTCACCTGAATCTGATCCTATTGTATTTTTATACCTTATGGAATATGATTTATAACTCTCTGTAACTCAGTAACTCAAGGAACTGAGCAGTGTTTTTCTATTGCAACAATTTGTTGATAGGGCACCAACTGGTACCCTATTTATTACAGGAGTGCAGTTTCTCAATTTTGAGCAGCCGGGGTTCTCATCTTTTAAGAATGGTCTGCATATGCACAATCCTCCACCCACTCGACATATCCATCTCAGCCAAACTCATAAGAATTTGACACAATTATGGAGACAATAGTTGATTGTTTTCCCTTCTCTATTGTTCTGGAGAAGCTCTTTGATATACCGACTAATCCAAGGGCATACAAACTGAAGGCATTTGACTGCAGTCATATTTATATTTTTCTTCTTCACACTATCTACTTTTTTGTTCAAGTGCATGAATCACTGGTACACTGTTATATTACTCCTCCTCTTGAGCTGTTTAGTTATTGTTGTAGCATTCATTGTCTTGGTGTTGATTGGTTCTAGATATTGTTCTTAGAAACTACTATCCCAATACATTTGGTTAAACGGAAAGGGCAATAAATAATAAATAAAGATTAATTATGGATTCACTTGAGATAGTTTTAACTATCGAGTGTGGTGTTCTGTATGTCTGATCCCCATTTGTCGTTTTATGTAGTATGTTTTTTTTTCCCCCTCCCTTTTGCTCCATTTCGTACATTGGCTAGCGTGGAAATGTGTCAGCATAGCCACATAATGAAGCATGGCAATATTAGTGGGTGGGGGCAGTTTTCCTAACTAATGTGCTGTGTCTCTAGCTGGTGGGGCCCACCTTTTTGGTTCTCCACTTTGATTTCTTGGCCTTTGTGTGCTACAAGAGGTAAGCACACACATGCAGGGGCATAGACTTTGCATTCAAAATTCAAATAATCTGTAAATAAAGTACAAGGCAACATTACATTTCAGCATTCACAATTGTTCTTACATATTTCCATTGTTAATCCCTGTGCCATTGCAGCTGACATTCGCCCCCCCAGCCCGGCGGGTGTTTAGAAACAGTAAAGGCTCCAAACAGCGTGCAAATTCTGTGCAATATTCTGAGTTGATCTGAAATAAGGAACAAAAAAGACTTCATGTGATTATACTGAACGTACATTGGAATTCCTCTTATTTTTGTAGGATTTTGAATTCCATGCATAGTGATTTATTTCATGATGAAAGTACAAGCAAGTGGAGTACAAGCTTAAAAAAAGAATTAGCATAAGGGAGTTGAAACCTATTGGAGGATACTTCTAGCACAGCATAATATTTTCTTTTTCAAAAGAATAAGATCATCGTGTGCAATGTGTACTAATGAATGCTGCACACTTATGCCAACAGGACTGAGTTTTTAAATATAATGTGACTTTTGTGTAATGTACAAAAAAAAACTGCATGCATGCTCAGCAAGTTCCTTTTTGGGTGCAGCATGGAGGAACAGCCGTGTAAATGGCCTTGACCATGCAAGATCATCACTACCTTTTGAACCAAGTAATTGAATGAAGAATTTGTGATGATCACATTATAGTTATAGAAAATTCCAAAAGCTCAGGTAGTTTGCGAGTAATGTCCTAATCACTGTTAGAAATGGGGTCTTTGGTTGGCAGTCAGGTTACCCCCGTCCAAGCAAGGACCCTCACTCTAGTCAGGGTAAAGGAGAATCACCCTCAGTTAACCCCTGCTCACCCCCTTCGTAGCTTGGCACAAGCAGACAGGCTTAACTTCAGAGTCTAGGTGTAAAGTATTTGTACCAACACACACAGTAACTCAGTGAAAACACTACAAAATGACACAACATAGGTTTAGAAAAATAGAAATATTTATCTAAACAAAACAAGACCAAAACGACAAAAATCCAACATACACAAGTCAAGTTATGAATTTTAAAAGCAAAGAAGTCTTAAATCCTTGAGAAAACAGTTCTAACACTGTTAGCGTTTAAAAGTACCTGGGTAGCGTCAAAATAACATGCACGGGCGAGTGTGCGTCGGGAAAGGCCAACGATGCATCGATTTCTCATTCACTAGTGAGACCATGCGTCTTTTCTCCTTCTATAGTTCCGTCGGCATGTGCCGTTTCTTCTCTCTGCAGGAGAGTGATTTGTTGTTTTTCCACGCCCAGCGATGCTGCGGTAAAAATCCAGCCGCACAGTATCCGAAAAACCGCGCTGTGTGGGTTGCGTTGTTACCAGCCTCTGTTAGTAGTGTTGCGTGTCGTTTCTCCAGCCGTGTGCATCGATCTTCCAACCGCGCTGCAGACGGAGCATCGCTTTCAGCTGCAAAGCCGGCGGCACGTTGTTTTTTCAGCTGCATCTCGGAGTTTGCGTCAAAAATGTCCCTCCGCGGTGGTCTGTGCGTGGATTTTCAGTCTTGGTCTGTCAGCTTCATCTTTCAAGGCCCAAGGAACTGGATAGGGCACCACTTGGCAGGGCAGGAGTCTCAGCAGAGAGTCCAGGTGCTGGCATGGGAAGTCTTTGATGGCCCTGAGACTTCAACAACAGGAGGCAAGCTCAGGAAAAGCCCTTGGAGATTTCTTCACAAGCAGGAATGCACAACAAAATCCAGGCTCTGTCCCCTTTCACCAGGCAGAAGCAGTAACTGCAGGATAGCTCCAGAAAGCACAGTCACAGGCAGGGCAGCTCTTCTTCTTCAGCTCACCAGCTCTTCTCCAGGCAGAACTTCCTCTTGATTTCCAGAAGTGATCTCAAGTCTGTGGTTTTGAGTGCCCTTCTTATACCCATCTTGCCCTTTGAAGTAGTATTACTTCAAAGAAAAGTCTCTCTTGTTTGTGAAATCCTGCCTTGCCCATGCCAGGCCCCAGCCACACACCCGGGGGGTGGTGATTGCTCTGTGTGAGGGCAGGCACAGCCCTTTCAGGTGTAAGTGACCACTCCACCCCTCCCTCCTAGCAGAGATGGTGATCAGGATATGCAGGCTACACCCCAGCTCCTTTTGTGCCACTGTCTAGAGCAGTGATCTCCAAACATTTTAATGCCGCGCCACCCAGTTGAAAAATAAAAATCATTGGCCCCCTCTCAGAATTTTTCACAATTATTTTATAAAGATGGCAATGTTTAAATATGTCTTATACTATTTAAACATTGCAGTTAAGTACTGTTACCTTTTAAAAATGCAATAACATGCTTCTGCTTAAAACAAAGGCCTGTTATCTGTCTAATGCTTCTTTTGGCCAGAGTCTGGCGCGCCCCCTAGGATCACTTGAGGCCCCCCTAGGGGGGCCCGCCCCTCAGTTTGAAGAGCTCTGGTCTAGAGAGAGGTGCAAACAGCCCAACTGTCAAACTGACCCAGTCAGGGAATCCACAAACAGGCAGAGACACAGAATGATTTAAGCAAGAAAATGCTCACTTTCTAAAAGTGGCATTTTTAAACACACAATCTTAAAATCAACTTTACTAAAAGATGTATTTTTCAATTGTGAGCTCAGAGACCCCAAACTCCACACATATATCCGCACCTCAAGGGAATCTACACTTTAATCATATTTAAAGGCAGCCCCCATGTTAACCTATGAGAGGGATAGGCCTTGCAACAGTGAAAAACAAATTTGGCAGTATTTCACTGTTAGGGCATATAAAACATAATAGTATATGTCCTACAATAAACACACACTTCACCCTGCCCATGGGGCTACCCGGGGCCTACCTTAGGGGTGTCTTTAATGTAAGAAAAGGGAAGGTGTAAGCCTGGCAAATGGGTACACTTGCCAAGTCAAATTTGCAGGTTAAAACTGCACACACAGACACTGCAGTGGCAGGTCTGAGACATGATTACAGGGCTACTAATGTGGGTGGCACAAACAGTGCTGCAGTCTCACTAGTAGCATTTTATTTACAAGCCCTGGGCACCACTACTGCATTGCACTAGGGACTTACCAAGAAATCAAATATGCCAATCATGGATTAACCACTTACATACACATTTGAACTTTAGCACTGGATAGAAGTGGTAAAGTGCCCCGAGTAACAAAAACAGAGTCCAGCACACATCAAAAACCTGGGAAACCGAGGCAAAAAGTTAGTGGAGACCATGCCAAGGATGCCAAGTCTAACAATAATATAACATAATAAAATCCATTTGTAGAAATGCACCAAATTCTTTACATTTTTTGTTTAATTTTCCATTTATTGCTGGAAACTAGAATAAGACGTATTAGAGGATTCCATTACATTAAGATGACAGAGCTCCTTCATCACTAATATACCCCATCATAAAGCACATTGGCCTTCATTACAAGAACAGCGGTAAAAACCACCTAATGCCGCGGCGACAGCCGCCAAAAGACCGTCACCGCGGCTACCAGCCGTCTGCCATATTATGACCACAGCCAGATGTCCACCACAAGAATGTCAGAAATCTGGCTGTGGCCATACCAACCGATGGCGGTAAGATAGCGCTGCTACCACCAGCAGTGCCATGCCAGTAGACCGTCGCCAGCTGTATTATGACAAATAATACAGCCTGGCGGTGTTCTGTTGACGGGTGCTGCTGGTGGTAGCAGCGTCTCCTGCCGGAGGACTCTCTGGATCCAGGTAAATCGGGTCTTCAACAGGGGATGGGGGTGGGGGGTGTTGTGTGTGTGTGTGTGGAGGTGTGTGAATATATGTGTGTGCGTGAATGTGGGTGTGTGTTGAGTGTTGAATGCGTGTGTGCATGTACGGATGTGTGAGTGCGTGCATGTTGTGAAATGTGAATGCGTGTCTGCGTGTATGTTTGCAATGTGTGCAGATGTGTCTGTCATTGGATGTATGCATGCGTGTATGTATGTGTGAATGAGTGTGTGTATGTGTGAATGTGTGTGTGTGAATGGGGCGTGGATGTTGGAGGGTATGGAGAGGAAGGGGTGTGGGGTATTAACTCGAGAGGTGGGGGGAGACCCCTATCAGTGACAGGGAAGGAATTCTCTGTCACTGATATGGCCTACTGCCATAGTTTTGGTGGCGTTACAAACGCCACGAAAACCATGGCGGTAGGCGGGGTCATAATCCCGCAGGCAGCACAATGGCAGCCATGGTGGTTGGAGTGGTATATTGGCAGGTTGGCTTAAGTCGACAGCCTGTTGGCAGTAGTTACCGCCACATTATTGCCGACCGCCGGGGTCGTAATGACCCCATAATGTGTTGCAGCTATGAAATGGGCAACATATGTAAGTATAAATAAGGGTAAAGAGATCTCTGTGTAGAGCCAGGGCTAACATGATATTCAACCTGTTTTGTGCTTGTTCGTTTCTCCCTGGCGGGACTCGAGATCCCAGAGAGCATCTTGCCCGTATTGGACATAGCTGTTGAGGGGGGGGAGGAGCCACCACATTATGGCGCCGTTACTCTCCCGCACCGTGGGACACTGTTTCGTGCCTATTTGTTTCTCCCTGGTGGGACTCGAGGTACCAGGGAGCCCCGTGCCCGAATGGGACACAGCTGCTGCGGGGGGGAGGAGCCACCAGAATCGCTTATATCACTGGTACTCTCTCCATGGTGTGCGACCTTGTTTTGTGCCAGTTCATTTCTCCCTGGTGGGGCTCGAGGTCCCAGGGAGCACCTTGCCCACATTGGACACAGCTGCTGCAGGGGAGAAAATCCACCGCAAGCGCTTATAGCACTGTTACTCTCCCCGTGGTGCAGGACCCTGCTATGTGCCTTTTCATTTCTCCCTGGTGGGACTTGAGGTCACAGGGAGTACCTTGCCTGCATTGGACACAGCTGCTGCAGGGGAGAAAAGCCACCGCAAGCGCTTATAGCGCAGTTACTCGCCCCACGGCATGGGCTGCACCGGGCCAAAGCCTGGACCAAGGGCATGCTCGTCCTGCGCCATTCGGTGACAGAAGGAGGCAGGGCAGGGCCAACCCTCTTGGCCTTGTAATTAAGTACCCCAGGTATCCTGGGACAAAACTCCATGTAAACACTGTCAAAGGTACTTTTGTTTCTTGTCTCCCAGCCATATCCCTCCCTAGAAAGGGCTGTTCCAGTTTATTCTAACGTATGTCATTGACTCATCCTGCTTTGTATTGATTATTTTACCTATTATTTAGATTGGGAACTGCCTTTTCCAGTACTATTTGCTGGGAGAAAAGCCTCCCTTGTGTTGGCTCATTTCCGGGACTTTGTGACCTTTCCTTATTTCACAGTATTGTGTGCTTGGAAAGATTGTTTGTGCTATAATGGGTAAAAGCAAAGCCCAAGATGGGGCCCCTGCGAACTTGCATGTCAAAAAATTATCCTCTGCAGCAACTGGTAACAATGTCATGGATGTGGTTGATACTTTGTTATCTGAATTCCAAGAAATTGCAAACTCCTCACCTCCTCCTATACTCAGTGACCCTAATGCCCTAATCACAAACTCACCAAAGGCTCTACCTATTCCCCCTCACAAAAAGAAAACTGTTAAGCGTATTCCTCAAATGTTTAGTAAACCTCCCTGGGGTACTTGAACTGGCATAGGCACTGGTAGTATAGGAGGCATCAAACAACTGCACCTTTATGCTTCTGAGCAGACTTTAGGCACCCAGGTGGTTGATCAGCTTGAGTGCCGCAGTAGGTATGGAGTTCTATTTGTAGCAGGCATCGGAGCAGAGGGACAAAGGGGGTGATTCTAACCCTGGCGGTCGGTGATAAAGCGGCGGCCAACCCGCCAACAGGCCAGCGGTCCAAAAACAGGAATTCTGACCCTGGCGGGAACCGCCAACACAGCCCGCCACATTAACACTCCGACCGCCACGGCGGGACCGACAAACAGCGCGGCGGTCACCGCCAACAGCCAGGCGGCAGACAATGTTCCGCCCACACTATCATGACCGGCCAATCCGCCACCTTTTCTGGGTCGGGCGCACCGCCGATAAAAACACGGCGGAAACAGACTACGAACGGGAAAACGCGCACCTCTACGCACTCCAGGAGGAAGGAGGACAGCATGGAACCCGAATTAAACATCCTACCTGCTCTCGTCTACCTGCTCATTTACCACGAGTACGAACGCCGGCGCAGACGACAACGGTGAGTACTGCACCTACGACACAGGGGAGGGGGGAGGACGAAAGGTCACGTGCACACACATACGCGATACACCCACCCCCCCAAACCATGTACACACCAATGCAGAGCAACAAGTCACAGTGAAACCACCCAAACCCCCGTAAAGAAAACAAGGACATAATTAAATAGTGACTCGAAATTTATGGGAAAAAAAACCCACTGATAAGTCACGGTCAAATAGCTATAACAACTCAAAAATCCAAATTCAATATCCAGTGCATACGAAAAACCGAGGCAATAAGTCCTGCACAAGTAACGAGATTCAAAGTGTCCGTGGGCCAAAGGGTAGCAACACAAGGGCAAAGCGCACACAGGAGACCTGAGTCCTTTGGAGAGAACACTGCAGGGGCATCTGATGAAAAAACTACAGGCACCTCAGGGGGAAGGGATGGGGGGGGGGGCACCACAGCCACATAATTCCACGATGCCAGATCCACGAAGGGGCCACCATGCCCACTCGGCCATCCTGGGGAGTGCAAAGCCACAGTCCCTCAAGTCTCTACAGTGGGTGGGTTGCCCACTCGGCCATCCTGGGGAGTGCAAAGCCACAGTCTCTCAAGTCTCTACAGTGGGTGGCTTGCCCACTGATCAATCCTGGGGAGTGCAAAGCCACAGTCTCACAAGTCTCTACAGTGGGTGGCTTGCCCACTGATCAATCCTGGGGAGTGCAAAGCCACAGTCCATCAGGTGGATTACAGTCTCCACTGGTCAAGGAGGAGGCATGGTGGGCACAGTGAAGCATTAACAGTGCTTGACAGGAAGGGCCCAGCGGAGCGGTGCTTGAGATGAAGGGCCCAGCGGAGCGGTGCTTGAGACGGCGGTGCCCAGCGGAGCGGTGCTTGAGACGGCGGTGCCCAGCGGAGCGGTGCTTGGGATGAAGGGCCCAGCGGAGCGGTGCTTGGGATGAAGGGCCCAGCGGAGCGGTGCTTGAGATGGCGGGGCCCAGCGGAGCAGTGCTTGAGATGAAGGGCCCAGCGGAGTGGTGCTTGAGATGGCGGGCCCAGCGGAGCGGTGCTTGACAGGAAGGGCCCAGCGGAGGGGTGCTTGGGATGAAGGGCCCAGCGAAGCGGTGCTTGAGACGGCGGTGCCCAGCGGAGCGGTGCTTGAGATGAAGGGCCCAGCGGAGCGGTGCTTGAGACGGCGGGGCCCAGCGGAGCGGTGCTTGAGACGGCGGTGCCCAGCGGAGCGGTGCTTGGGATGAAGGGCCCAGCGAAGCGGTGCTTGAGATGAAGGGCCCAGCGGAGCGGTACTTGAGATGAAGGGCCCAGCGGAGCGGTGCTTGGGATGAAGGGCCCAGCGGAGCGGTGCTTGAGATGGTGGGGCCCAGCGGAGCGGTGCTTGAGATGAAGGGCCCAGCGGAGTGGTGCTTGAGATGAAGGGCCCAGCGGAGCGGTGCTTGAGATGAAGGGCCCAGCGGAGCAGTGCTTGAGATGGCGGGGCCCAGCGGAGCGGTGCTTGACAGGAAGGGCCCAGCGGAGCGGTGCTTGAGATGAAGGGCCCAACGGAGCGGTGCTTGAGACGGCGGTGCCCAGCGGAGTGGTGCTTGAGACGGCGGTGCCCAGCGGAGCGGTGCTTGAGACGGCGGTGCCCAGCGGAGCGGTGCTTGGGATGAAGGGCCCAGCGAAGCGGTGCTTGAGACGGCGGTGCCCAGCGGAGCGGTGCTTGAGACGGCGGTGCCCAGCGGAGCGGTGCTTGGGATGAAGGGCCCAGCGGAGCGGTGCTTGAGATGGCGGGGCCCTGTTCAGCGGTGCTCTTCTGCACGGCAGGGCCCTCTTCAGCGGTGCTCTTCTGCACGGCGGGGCCCTCTTCAGTGGTGCTCTTCTGCCCGGCGGGGCCCTCGTCAGCGGTGCTCTTCTGCCCGGCGGGGCCCTCTTCAGCGGTGCTCTTCTGCACGGCGGGTCCCTCTTCAGCGGTGCTCTTCTGCACGGCGGGGCCCTCTTCAGCGGTGCTCTTCTGCACGGCGGGGCCCTCTTCAGCGGTGCTCTTCTGCACGGCGGGGCCCTGTTCAGCGGTGCTCTTCTGCACGGCGGGGCCCTCTTCAGCGGTGCTCTTCTGCACGGCGGGGCCCTCTTCAGCGGTGCTCTTCTGCACGGCGGGGCCCTCTTCAGCGGTGCTCGTCCAGTAGGTCAAGGGAGCCAGACCTGGCCTGGGCTCCCTGCTCACTCGCCCTCCGACCGTGCTGTTGCTGGACCCTTCGGTGACGGAGTCCTGGGCCCTTTGGTGTCTTTCCTAACACCCGGGATGGGGCTTGTGGGCCCCTCCTGCTCCGCGCTCCTGCTGGCTGACTTTTCCGCCCTGCTGCCCTTTCGCTCCTTAGATGGGGCTCTCGGGCCCTTGCCTCCCCTAGCTGTTGTGGCTGGTGAAGTGGGCGAACTTGGCTCCTTGGGGGCAGCCGTGTCAGTCCTCTCACGGCGGCCCTTCAGCTTCCTGGTCTTCTTGCCTGGTGGGGGGCTGGCTGTCCCCTTGCTGCTGATTGAGGTGTCACTGCTGGCAAAGGGTGGGCTCCAGAACCCATGCACCACAGTGACACTCGAAGCTGGGCTGGTGGTGGCTGAGGTGCTCTTGGGACTCTTTGCAGATGGAGGGGGTGGGTCAGTGGAGGGAAAGAGGTCAAGATTAGCAAGGAAAACTTTCTTAGGACCAAGGTAAAAGGTAGGAGAAGTGGAGATGGAAGTGGAGGGAGAGGATGTGGTTGTAGGAGAGTCAGGTGTGCTGTCTTTGGGTGCAGGTGCATGTGCTGGAGGCTGTCGTGAGGTGGATGGCTGTTGGGTGGGTGTCTGCCTGCGTTTGTGTGTCTTGGAAGAGGGGGTGACAGACACAGTGGGAGAGGACACAGGGGACGTGTAAATGGCAGTGGGGGTGGTGACTGCACGTGTGCGGACTGGACTGGAGGGTGTGCTGGTGATGGAAGCACTGGCTGATGGTGGTGTGCATGCAGGTGTGAGTGTAGACGTCACAGGGAGGGAGGAGGGAGACGAGGAGGAGGGGGACACAGAGGTGGTAGTGACTGTTGGAATGTCTGCATCTGGGTGTTGCTTGCGTGAATGCTTGTGGGTTCTGTGGTGCTTGTGTCTGGATGAGCTGCCCTTGGGTGTTGAGGTGTGTGCAGGCTGGTCTGATGGTGTGGATGGGATAGGCTGAGGAACAGGAGACAGAGACAGGCTGGAGGCAGTCAGAAGAGGGAGGCTGGAAACAGGGACAATGGCTGCCGTCAGTGCTGAGGCCAGAGCATTGAACGATCGTTGATGGGCAGCCTGACCCGAATGAATGCCCTCCAGGTAGGCATTGCTCCGATGCACCTCCCTTTCTACCCCCTGGATGGCATTCAAAAGGGTAGTCTGCCCAACAATGAGTGTCCTGAGGAGATCAATGACCTCCTCACTGAGGGCAGCAGGGGTAACAGGGGCAGGGGCTGAGGTGCCTGGGGCGAAGGAGACGCCCGCCTTCCTGGGCGAGCGGGCACGGAGCGTAGGCTGAGGGGCTGCTGGGAGGGCGGGGCTGGTGCGCTGGGTGGCGGCTGTACCTGTAGAGGCGGGGGGCCCGGATGTTGCCGCCACCGCTAGGGAGCTCCCATCCGAGGACGTATCGCTGTCGCTGGTGTCACCACCGGTCCCCGTTGTGGTGCTCCCCTCGCCCTCCGTCTCACTGGTGCCCTCGGTGTCTGTTCCTGGTCCCACCAGGGCCTTGTGACTTGCAGCTCCCTCGTGCTCCGATGCCAATTCTCCTCCGCCTGATGATGCTAATGCACAGATGCACAAGAAGACGAAGAAGAAGGGTGGGGGGAGAAAAACGAAGACCAGGTTGAGTGCATGCAATGTCAACACCGTTGGCGGAGAGGACAGACACAGGAGCCTCATGCACTAAGCCGCGCATTTGGGGTACACTACTCAGTACTTCTGACTAGGACAACAGGGCTAGAGACGACAAAGGCGCACATGTGTGATGCTGGACCATTGATAGCTGTACTTGTCACCCTACAGAGGTGGGGGCCGGGAGCACAGGGCCATGCCTAAAGGAGAGGACTACACTACAGAAAGCGCCCTGGCCTAATGTCACCCCCAACCCTCCTCCCCCACCCAGACGCCTCCACTGCGCAGAGAGATAGCAGAATGTGCTGATACTCACCCCCTTGTGTCTGCTGTGATGTCCTCAAGCGCCCATCCAAATCAGGGTAGGCCACCGCCAGGATCCGGGACATCAGGGGGGTCAGGGTACGACTAGCACCCCTCCTAGGTTGGGAGGCCATCCCCAGCAGTGACTCGGCGGTCTTCCTAGTCCCGCGGCGGATGTCCTCCCACCTCTTGCGGCAGTGGGTGCCCCGTCTGACGTGGACCCCCAGGGCCCGGACTTCCTTGGCGATGGCACGCCATATGTCCACTTTCTGATGGGCGCTGACCTATTTCACATGTACAGGGTGGGAAGGAGAAATCATCATATTCCTGCATGTTAGATGCGATTGGCCCCCCTCCCCAACCTTGCCATATGGCACATGCTCTCATTTGTCGTGCGTTGCACTCCTCATTCGCCCCCCACCCCACCAACTTAGCATCCACCCCACTCCACACAGGCATAGCCCATTCAATGTGCACCCAGTGTACTTACCTGTTGGTCTGGAGGACCGTAGAGTAACGCATACTGGGGGAGGACCCCGTCCACGAGTTTCTCCAACTCTTCGGAACTGAAGGCGGGGGCCCTTTCCCCAGTCGCAGCAGCCATTGTCACTTCCAGACCGAGGTCACAGCAGCACTTGCAGTATAGGTCCTCTCCTGTGGAAGATCAGGTCTCGAGTGATTAAGCAGATAGAAAATGGCGGTCACGCCCGCTGCGGTGCGTACCGCGGCGGTGCGTACCGCGACCGCCGGCGCACCTCATTATTGGCTCCTGAAACCCATACGCTTCAATGTTAGCCAATGCGGCTTCGTATAGCGGTCTTCGACCGCCTACCGCCACGGTGTGCCACGCCAGCGCATTGACCTCACATCCCATTGTCCCACTTCACAGGTCAGGCAGCCGCCATTTCAAGGGCCCACTTGGCATAATTTGTACTGCGTCACACAGGCCTAGGCCTTGCATTGCCACACATACACGCCTTTCAATACATAGATAATCGTCTGCTATGCATGCAGTGGTGAACGTACCTGTGACTTGCTTGACTCTGTGCTCCATGTTGTCCTTCCTAGGCACCGTCCGCTGGGACTTGCGAGGAGAAGGATGAATCCTCGCGTGTACCGACCGCTGGTGGACCTGTCGACAATGGAAGAACGCCACATCATACTACAATACCGACTTGACCGAGCCACTATACATGAACTGTGTGCCCAGCTGGAGCCAGCCCTGATGTCCCCCATTCGCCAACCCACAGGAATTCCCCCTCTAGAGCAGGTTCTGTCAGTCCTCCATTTTCTGGCAAGTGGCTCATTCCAGACAACAGTGGCCATGTCATCTGGAATGTCTCAGCCTATGTTTTCAAAAATCTTGTCCAGAGTGTTGTCTGCCCTGACGAAACACATGCGGCGCTACATTGTATTCCCTGAGGAGGTAGATTTGGCCACTGTGAAGGGTGATTTTTATGCCCTTGGACATATCCCCAATATAATTGGTGCCATTGATGGGACCCATGTGGCTTTAGTACCCCCAAAAGACGATGAGCAGGTGTACAGAAACAGGAAAAGTTACCATTCGATGAACGTTCAGGTGGTCTGTTTGGCTGACCAGTACATCTCCCATGTGAATGCCATGTTCCCTGGGTCAGTGCATGACGCGTATGTGATGCGAAATAGCAGCATCCCTTATGTGATGGAACAGCTACAGAGACAACGTGTGTGGCTAATTGGTGACTCTGGTTACCCCAACCTGCCTTGGCTATTGACCCCAGTGAGGAATCCCCGGACCAGGGCAGAGGAACGGTACAATGAGGCCCATGGGCGAACTAGGAGGATCATTGAAAGAACCTTTGGCCTCCTGAAGGCCAGGTTTAGGTGCCTACATATGACAGGGGGATCCCTGATGTACTCACCAAAGAAGGTGTGCCAGATCATCGTGGCCTGCTGTATGCTTCACAATCTGGCATTGCGACGTCAGGTGCCCTTCCTGCAGGAGGATGGTCCAGATGGTGGTGTTGAAGCAGCTGTGGAGCCTGCGGAGAGTGAAGAGGAGGAAGACGAAGAGGACGACCCAGACAACAGGGACAGAGTTATCCAACAGTATTTCCAGTAGCACACAGGTAGGAATCACCCACGACATTTAACATTTACTGAATGCCACCTGCATCTTTACTTTGTGTATTTCCCCCCAGTTCTTTTAAACTGAAGTTTACTTTTCCCTTCCCTTTTCAGTGCTGTATGACCCACTGCGTGACTTCTGCTTGGTTAGCCCATGGACTAATGCTTATTGACATTGGTATGTTGTCCACACATAAATTACAGAACATTATTGATAAGTAATGTGTTATACATTTGTAATTAATACAGGCTGACTCCAGAATGATTTATGTGCAATGAGTGATTTATTTTTAGTGCTATATATTGGTACATGATATTAAAACGGTGAAGGGTGAGGGTGGAGTTATGTCCATGGCAGAGTCCAGTTCTCGGTCGCACAGGTGCATTGTTCATATGGCTGTGGAAGGATGGAGCAGGGGCAGTTCAAGGTTGGACAGGGTGACACTGTGGGACAGTGGAATGACATCCGGGGGGATATTAGGCTGGCGGGGGTCTTGGCATCCTACTCTGTCTTCCTTTGAGATCTCAGGTTCCTCTTGCGGGGTGGTTGTTCTTCAGCAGGAGGTGGGGTTCTGGTGGCCCGTCGTTGTGTGGGGGCCTCCTGACCACTAGCGCCGGCGGAGGTGGTAGGCTGTTCCTGGCTAGTGACAGGGGCCCTTTGCGGTGCCACATGGTCCCGCAATGTGGTTTCTATCCGGTTGAGGGCCTGGACTATGGTCCCCATAGCGGTAGCGATGTCCCGGAGTTCATTGCTGAACCCCATGTACCGTTCCTCCTGCTGTGCCTGGATCTCGGTGAACCTGGCCAGTACCGTCGCCATCGTCTCCTGGGAGTGATGGTATGCTCCCATGATGGTGGTGAGGGCCTCTTGGAGAGTCGGTTCCCTGGGCCTGTCCTCCCCCCCTGTCGCACAGCAGCCCTCCCAGTTGCCCTGTTTCCCCGGGCCTCTGTCCCCTGGACGGTGTGCCCACTACCACTGCCCCAAGGTCCCTGTTGTTGTTGGGGTGTTGGGTCAGCCTGGGTGCCCTGTAGTGGCGGACACACCGCTGATTGACACGTCCGCGAGACAGAGGCATGGGCCCGCTGGGTGGGAGCTGTGCTATTATTCCCAGAGGGGTTTGGGTCTGCTGTGGCCTGTGTCTGTGTGTGGGGACCCGACTGTCCAGAGGTCCCCGATGGTCCGGGCTGGTCGTCAGGTTCTAGGTCGACAGAGCTGCTGTCCTCGCTGGGGGCCTGTTCTGGGGGTGGGATGGACATCTCTGGACCCTCCGTGGCGGTGTGTTGGCGTTCGGGCCCTGCAGGGGTGAAGGAGTATGGTTATTGTTTCTGTGTGTGCCATGGCGTACATTTTGAGTGCCCTTGTCCCCCAGTGCTGGCATTCCCTTGTGGGAGGTGTTGTGAGGGTTTGGGGAGGGTGTATGGGTATGTGCAATGGTCATGCTTTGGTGGTGGCTGTCTATGGTTTGTGTTGGCATTCAGGGGTTGGTGTTGTTTAGGGTGGGTTGTGGTGGTGAGACATTGGCAGGGAGGTTATGTGTTGGGGGGTGATATTGGGGGTGAGGGAGGGGGGGTTGGCATGCTGGTGGTTGGGGGGGGGTGAAGTAGTTGAGATTCGACTTACCAGAGTCCATTCCTCCGTGTTCTCCAGCGAGGCCATCAGGATGCAGGATGTTTACCACCTCTTGCTCCCATGCTGTGAATTGGGGTGGGGTGGGTGGGGGTCCGCCGCCAGTCTTCTGCACAGCGATGTTGTGCCTGGAGATCATCGAGCGCACCTTCCCCCGTAGGTCGTTCCATCGCTTTCTGATATCTTCCCGATTTTGGGGATGCTGTCCCACAGCGTTGACCCTGTCTACGATCCTTTGCCATAGCTCAGCCTTCCTTGCTATGGTGGTGTGCTGCACCTGTGTGCCGAAGAGCTGGGGCTCAACCCTCATGATTTCCTCCATCATGACCCGGAGTTCTTGATCCGAAAACCTTGGGTGTCTTTGGGGTGCCATGGGGTGGTGTGGATGAGGTGTGGGGTGTGATGTGCGTGGTGATATGTGGTGATGTGTGCGTAGATGTGGTGTGGGTGATGAAGTTGGGTTCCTGTGTGTGTTGGGGTTTTCTATTGCTGTGCTCGCTATCTCTATCTCTCTCGCTCTCGCCTTCGCTCCGATTTCCAACTAGTGGGGGTTTGTGGGTGATGTGGGTGTGTGTTTTATAGTTGATTGGATGTGTGGGAGCGTTGTTTGTATGTGTCTCAGGTGTGCGTATTTAAAAATGTCCAATGTGGCAGTGTTTTGGAGCTGGGTGTGTATTTTGACCGCGGCGGTGTGTACCGCCAATGGAATACAGCGGTTGAAAGACCGCCGCGTGGATTCGTGGGTCAGAATGGCATGGGCGTGTTTGTGTTGGCGTGACGGTGGAGGTTTGTTCATCTCCACTTTTCCGCGGCCCGCTGTTGTGGCGGCCTTCCTTGGATGTCGGAGTTTTGGCGGTTCCACAGTTGGTGGTCAGAATGACCGTGGCGGTCTACCGCGGCCGCGGCGGTAGAATGGCGGACTTCTGACCGGCGGTAAGGGCCTTTTACTGCCGAGGGCAGAATGACCCCCAAAGTGTGGCACTTTTGGATGTCTCCAATGAGGAAATTATGTCCTTGTTCCAAAGCTTAAGGTACACAGTCGAGAGACTTAAGGGGGAGCTAGCTGCCTTGAAAAAAGTAGCTAAGGACCTGGTATTGATTATAGCAAACCCAGCAAAGGGGGTAGCAGCCTTGAGTATGGAAAATCAAGCAAAGGCAGCAGTGGACAGGTGTGAGGGGCCTCCTTATGATAATGGCCAACAGGCCTCTCCCCTACCCCCACCCCAATGGTGTATGTACGTCAGCTGACTTCTGACAATAGTCTCTGGACTCCCCCTATCCCTGTTCCCTTCCCCCCACTGTCACTCTTGTTCCTACCCACTATTTGGCACTGCTCAGGCAACAGACAATGTGCATTTTGAGGGTGCTGGGCTGGGGGACCCCTTCACTGCCACGCCATGGGCAGTGCAGGGGCCCTTCTGTGGCACTTGTTCTCTGCCAGCCTTAACAGGGCAGTTGAACCGCCATGAAAAGTCTGGCGGAGAACAAGGTTGTAATCCGCAGGGCGGCACTGAGTTCAGCACAGCCTTGGCTGATTAAAACCTGCACCGCCATCAGCCCATCAGGATCTGAGATCCTGGCGGGGACGGCAATAGGTTGGCGGGTCTGCCCACCAACCTCATAATGTGGCAGTCAGACCGCCACAGCCGCAGCGTTCTGATAGCCACCACGAGGCTGGCGATCTAAAGCCCGCCTGCCTCGTACTCAGGCCCTGAGTGTCCAGAATGACATGGAGGTAGTTACCCTAGGTAAGACAATCGAAGAGCTGACTACTTTTAAAAATGTAAGAATTAACATTTTTTCCATGCAGGCTGTTGCTGCTGCTGCAAATAATTTCCTCCCGACTTGCCTCGCCAATCTTTCCCCAGCTACTACAACATTCTAAATATAAGGGTAGAAGCAAAGCCAACACAAAATCCAAAACTTTTACTAACTGTTGCAACAACAGTAACCAACAAGCAATATATTTTTGCATAAAAAAATGCAGGCCTTGTAAAGAAGAAACAAAAACATAATTAAAATACATTTGCCTCTCATAAGTGGTCTCTGCTTGTTGAGAGAGCAATTTTCATGGTGGATTAGGGCTCTGCTACCAAATTATTTAATTGGACTTTAATATCAAATGATACACAGCGCTACACTCCATTTCAGAATTTAGCACTTAATGCTAATATTTACTACTTGTCCACATAATGTTTCACATAGCAAATAATGTATATTTATTTAAACATGCTTTTACCTAGGTGTAGGGAAGCCTTTCCCCCTGCCTTTCTCACATCTTAGCGATTGGGTGCTGTAGTGAGGAGGACGTCCTTCGGAACAGCGATACATTGCCATGCACTCTTGAAGAACCTATGTCATTATTCTTAATCTGAAGTCTTCAGATCCATGCATTGGGCCTTTGCGTACCCATTCAGTGCCCAACTGGATGTAAATTATGAACTTGTGATACCTTAATAGCTGAGTGATACTGTGTACAAAATTAAACGAAAAAAATATTGGGGTCATCCCTAGTCACTACTCTTCATCAACTGATTTGCTGTGGCCCTGGTTGCATGTGGAGCTGTATCCCCAAGTGGAATACAGCTCCACCCAATCACAGATGACCCAGGGTTCTAGTCGCTCCACCTTTTTGCCCTGTAACTTGCAACCAGCATAGGCCCCCTCACCCCACCTAATGCCTGTTCAAAGCAAGTGGGAAATGGGTACACAACTGTCCATAGAATTAGAGATAACTATGCATGTTTGGACTCAGTAATTTGGGGTGCACATGGTTATCTTCAAATCCATCACCAATTCTGTTCCCATTTACCACCTACATTGAGCCGGCTGTAATTTTATGGCAAGACCGGAGGCTCATAGTATGCTTCTCTTACTTGCTTTATTTTCAATAGCAGCAGCCAAGAAACTACAGTTCCCATGAGGCTAAAGGTAACAGTAAGCCAATGGGAATAGAAAACATATTGTGTAAAGCACCAATAGGAACTAGGCACATAATATAATCACCATACTTGACTGCAACCAGCCCTCTTTCTTGCTGCTCGCAGTCAAGATAAGTGTTGCGTCAATAATTTTTCTTATACTATATGCATTACTAATGGTGTTATTATTGTTATACGGTATTTCGCTATTGTGCGCAAACTTTTATTTCTTTCTCGTTTGCCAAATTATTCCTTTTATACTCGGCGCTCCCCCCCTACCTCTCGCGCCTCCTGGAACACCACTCGTGCTCCTTCCTCAGCCCAACGGTCAGAACGGTCGCGGCATCCGTTTTCCGCGTCCGACCCGTCCTCACCGTTTGGTGACTCCGCTGCCTTTCTGCCTTGCCGCCCTGCATTAGCCTGTATTCCAGTGCCTCCGGAGGGTCAGAGCCTCTGCTTTTTGAACTCCTCCTTCCTGCAACTCTGGCTACACCTTGTGGGGCGTGTTCTCACTTTCCTCACTATCGTTTTCTCTCAGAATTAACCCTTTCCTGCCCTGACATTATTTTTAGCTCGTTTTTTCCCTCATAATGCATAGCAATAATTCTCCTTTGCATTCAAATAATGATGATGTTACATTTAACCAGGATTTTAATAATTTTATCAATGAAGCTGTGGCTAAAGCCATTTCTGTTTCTATGGAAAAAATGGCCAAAAACATTGAATCCTCTGTTCAAAGTATGGTCTCCAAATCCTTACTGGCCCATTCTGCGGGGGATAGCAGAAAACGTAAATTTAAGGATTTGTCAGCCCAAATAACCCCTCTTAAAGTCACCACTGATGGCGCTACTTTGACTGGTGAAGTTTCTTCACCCCAGGTTGAGGACGAGTCTCCTCCCAGGCCTCCTTTTAAGGAGGGGAATCCGCAGGTATCTCACAAAAAGTGTACTTCCAAATCCAAGCATACTTTGAGCGCGCCAAAAAAGATTGTAATTTCACATATTTTCAATACGGATGATGATATGGGTGACATAGAGGATATGGATGATGCTTCAGATATATGGGGTTCCCAATCCCAGTCCTCCCCTCCTCCAAAAAAACCTAGATTTGACCTTTCCTCTTCAAACCCTTTCACAGCCAAAGTTATTTTAGACTCAGATGGTAATCCCATGTTTGATCCCTCCCTCCTTCACCATCCCAACTCCACAGAATGGTTCCCTTCTTCCCACGTAGGAGACTACATTGCGTCCAGGCTAAGACTTCCCCTAGACAAAAACACGAGGGCCAAATTAAGATCTGAATGCCCTAGACCTTCCCTCTGTTCCAACATTACCTCTACCCCTTCCACAGATCAACCCCTACTTACCTTCTTCTCAAAATTCAGCAAGGATCCCCATAAAGGAGTCAACAAAGCCTGGTTGAATTGTCAAGATAAACTCTTAGACCTGGTAGGCCCGTTGTCACGTATTTTTGATATGGCAGAATCGTCCAGAGCGGAAAACTCAGACATTGATCCAGTGGAACTTTCCCTATGGATTCAGAGAGCCTTCTGTCTCCTAGGCAATGCAAATGCCATTACTCACGAAAGGAGAAAAGGTCTATTGCTCAAATTGGACCCCAAACTCTGGCTTCAATAGATCAGGTATCAAGGCGGACAGACTCCTTTTCAGTGATTCCTTCATCAAAGACCTAGGCAAATTTGTCTCTACCTTTGCCTCCATTGACAAAGCCCAGCAACCCATCAAAAAAGTTTTTACCCAACGGGTTTTTGCGAGGGCCGGTACAGGCAGGAGCCGCTCCACTGGCCGTTCCTTTCGGTCACAAAAACTCAGAGGCTCCTTCAACTCCTCATATCGAACACAATCTTACAGGCCCCAGTTCTACCCCCAACGAGGCAGAGGATACCGAGGTTGAGGTCAACGTGGATTCAGAAACAACAACCCACAAGTTGAGCCCCATTTCTTAACTTCGTCCAGTAGGGGGACGCCTTCGCTTGTTTGCAGCAAAATAATACACAATAACAACAGATCCATGCGGTCTCAATACAATTCAAGGTTATTCAATAGAACTCTATTCAACCCCTCAGCAGACATATCCTCCCCCTCCTCTATGTTTTTCTGCAGAAGTGTCTTCTCTCATCTTGCAAGAGATTAATTCCCTTCTTTCTAAACAAGCCATCCAACTTTCCCTACCGGATCCCTCAGGCTTCCTAAGTACTCTCTTTCTAGTTTAAAAGAAAAACAAAGAATTAAGACCGGTCATCTATCTCAGATCCTTCAATTGCTTTGCCGTATACAGACACTTCAAAATGGAAACCATAGTCCATTTAAGAGATATTCTCCTTCCTTCCGATTGCATGGTTCGCCTGGACCTTTAAGACGCATACCTCTCCATTCCTATCCACGTAAACCACAGAACATTCCTCCAATTTCAGTGGCTCAGACAAACTCACCAGTTTTCTTCCCTTCCGTTTGGCCTTTTATCAGCACCCTGGTGCTTCACAAAGTTAATGAAACCAGTAACGGCTCACCTCAGGTCCTTAGGCATCAGGCTTCTCATCTATCTGGTGACATCCTCCTTATGCACCAGAACCGTCTATCTCTCCAGTCTCATCTCCAAACCACGTGTTCTCTCCTGTCCCAACTAGGTTTCCTCGTCAACAAGGACAAGTCTGTTACTATCCCTTCCCAAAGAATAGAATTCTTGGGTTTCGTAATAGATTCTGCTTCAGCTACTCTTCATCTCCCTCAACAAAAAGTCAAGTCTATAAAATCAGAAATTCTAAAGATTCTTCACAGCTCCCAAATTTCTCTCAGATCCCTAGCCAAAATAGTGGGTCTCCTTTCCTCCTCAATTCAGGCCATCTTTCCCGGTCGCCTTCAGTATCGGGCTCTTGAAAGATTAAAAATCTGTCATCTCAGAAAAAGCCTTCCTACTCGGAATTATCTTTCTCGATCAGGAGTCTCGTTAAGAACTTGCCTGGAACGGTCGAACTATCTTAGCATCAGCCCCAGATCTTGTGTTAGAATCAGATGCAAGCCTAACGGGTTGGGGTGCCCGTTGTGGTCCAATCTCGACTGGAGGTTCCTGGTCTTCAGAGGAGTCCAAATTGCACATCAATTATTTAGAGATGCTTGCGGGCTCCTTTGCAATCAAAAGCTTAGCAAAAGACAAGGTTCAATGTACCATCCCTCTCCGTATGGACAATGTATCAGCTGTCTGCCACATAAACCATTTAGGGGGTACCAGGACAAAGCCCCTAGCGGACTTAGCAAAAAGCCTATGGGAATATTGCCTTCACAACCAAATCTCTCTCACTGTAGAATATCTTCCAGGCTCCCTTCAACGAGACCGCAGACTGGCATTCTCGCTTTCTCAGAGACACCAGCGACTGGAAACTTCACTCCTCAGTGTTCCAATCTCTTCTCCACAAGTGGGGACTTTTCACAATAGATCTGTTTGCCTCCCGTTTGAACACCCAATTACCCCTGTTCTTCAGCTGGTGGCCAGATTCTTCAGCACTAGCCTCAGATGCTTTCCTACAAGATTGGTCCTCTTCTCTCAATTACGCCTTCCCTCCGTTTATCATGATTACTCGTGTCCTCGCTCAAGTCAGACGTCAGAAAGCAACGCTAGTAATTGTGGTTACCTTCTGGAAATCCCAAATTTGGTTCCCACCTCTCTTGGAACTAGCGATCGACTATCCGGCCCTCCTTCCGTCTTTTCCTTCCTTGCTCCGGAACCCTCTGGGTCATCTGCACCGCCCTCTCACTCAACAACATTCTCACTCTTTCAGCCTGGAAAGTATCGGGTCTTTCAGACCTTCCATTCTTATTTTGGCAGAAACTTCAGACTATTAACAAAGCTTGGGGTCCGGGCACCAGGAAAGCTTACAGTTCCGCCTGGTCTCTTTGGACAAGCTGGTGTGTGGGAGGGGACCTCGATCCCTTTTCACCCGATATAATCTTCATAATCAATTTTCTAGCCACCCAAGCCTAGTGGAAGGAAGTCCTACAGAAAAATCAACCTGTAGAGATCAGCTATTTCCATGCAACATGCTTATGTCAACGGAAAGCCCGTGGGAAAACATCGACCTGCTCTTTCGTCTTTTGAAGGGAATAAAGTTTCCTTTTCCTCCTTTACCCAAGTACTCAAAGTTATGGGATGTTAATGTTGTTTTGAATCTGTTTCTTTCCTGGCAAGATAATACAGACCTATCATTGAAAATGCTTTCAGCTAAACTCACTATGTTACTCTGCTTAGTTTCTATCAAGCGTCTATCAGATGTGAAAGCCTTGGATATTTCCTCTCGTCAATTTTCCCCTACAGGAGTTTTGTTCTCCATCAACAAACGTACCAAAACTAATTTACGTTTAGGCCCATATTTATACTTTTTTAGCGCCGCGTTTGCACCATTTTTTGACGCAAAAACGGCGCAAACTCACAAAATACAATTGTATTTTGAGAGTTTGCGCCGCTTTTGCGTCAAAAAACGATGCAAATGCGGCGCTAAAAAAAGTATAAATATGGGCCTTAGTGTTTTATCCGTATTTTTTCAAATCAACCTAAATTGGGGGTAGGCCAATGTCTCAAGGCTTATGAAAGTCGCACAGCCAATCTCAGAACGCCCTCTTGTTCCTAACTCCTTATTTCTTTTCGCAAACCTCACAAACCTGTTTCTTCAGCTACTTTAGCCAGATGATTCCATTGGGTAATGTCCCTGGCGGGTATAGACACCTCTATTTTTGGCGCTCATTCCTCTCGAGGAGCTATGGCTTCCAAAGCTTTTTGGGTGGGTTCTAGACTAGAGGACATTCTGAGATTGGCTGATTGGTCTAATGACTGTCTTTAGAACATTTTATTGTAAACCGGTTCATACAGCAACTTCCGTAATAATTAACATGCTTTAAACGAGCATATTATGAGCCTCCAGTCTTGCCATAAAATGTAGATTTTCCTAGTAATTTATGACGGAAAGTCTTAATTTTATTAAAGACACGGAGGCAAGTATTATCCCACCACAGATTCTCTATAACATTTGTTTTATTGATTCTCTTTCCCTCCCTAACAGCTTCATCTTCTCAACCTCAAACCTCATCTTGAATGTCAGACGGGAATCGTATCTTCAGTTAATCCTGCCCCTTTAAGTGATATGCATTCGTATCTTTGCATATTATTTTATTTTCGTTTCAATTTTATGTTAGCTTACCTTGCTGCTTAGTGTTGGTCGCAAACGATGAGGAAGTTTTACAATCTTCTGTAGTCGTTCCATCAATTGCTATAAAAAAGAAATGAGAGTTTAAAAAAAGTCAAAAATTATGACTGTCCCATCTAAGTTTTGGTGCCCAGAAAAGTCTTCTTATATATACATATAAACTTCTGCATTTCATGTACAGTAACCAGATATGAAACTGCATCTTACAGTATCATCTCTGTGCTTTCTCTTTTTTGTGGTACTACTAATACTTGATTCGTCAGAACTATTAGGGAACCTTTCAAGGTTGGAAAGGGCATGGCATCTGTGTATTAATTAGCATTGCATTTGCACAGGCAAAACTGTGTAAAACAGCAGAATTTGTGAATGCAAACTTACAATTGTGAAAGTGCAACTGTGGATTGTGAGTTGTGATTGCCACTATAAGTTGCAATGCACAGTTTGCAAGTCCATGTAAGTCCTTTGCATCCAAGGTGTATTGTGCCAGGCTGAATGGGTCCTCCGATACCGTGTAGATGTTAAATGAGGATAGGGTGAGAGACTGTGTCCAATGCTGCAGAGAGTTCCAGGAGAATGAGGGTTGGCATTTCTTCTCCATCCAGAGCATGGGGATGTCCTCTGTGGTGATAATAAGGGCAGTTTTCTTGATGTAGTTGGGTCTGAAACCAGACTGAATGGTGCTGAATATTTGGTGGTCATTGAGGTATTCACTGAGGTGCTTGTTGACGACCTTGGCTGGGAATGGTAGCAGGGAGATCAGTCTGCAGTTGGTAATCATTGAAGGGTCTGCAGAAGGTGTCTTCAGCAAAAAGAAAACATTGCATGCTTCCAAGTATCTGGGAAGGTCACAGAGGATGTGGAGGCAATCAGAATCAGTGTGAGCATGGTTCTGATGGGTTGCAATACTCTGGAGTGGGGCTGGTGGGGGCACATGTGCGATGGGGCCACTGAGTGGATGCACTTAACGGTGGCAGTGCTTTCTTCTGGAAAGATGACAGGCCATGAGGTTGGAATTCTTCGGCTGAGATCAGGAGACATTTGTAGTACTCTGTTGGGCTCAGTTGTGGGTTGAAGTTGCTGTAAATGGTGGTGATTATGTTGCTGAAGAATTGAGAAAGATTGCTGCAGAGCTCCTGTTAGGGGGTGATCGAGTTGGAGGCGGCCATTGGTGAGGTGAAGTCTCTCACAATGGTGAAGATTTCTTTACTTCTATTGGTGCTGGCATCAATGCAGTACACTAGAGCAGCACATTTGGTCATCCGGATTATTTGGTAGTAGCATTTTAGAACAGCTTTGAATGTGGCCCTGTCTGCATTGGTCTGACTCATTCTCCATTTGCACTCCAGTTGTTTGAAATGGTGTTTCATCAGTCTGAGTGCCTTTGTGTACCAGCTGGCTTGGGGTCTGGATCTTATTGTATTGCAGTACTTGAGATGTGCCAGAGCGTTGGTGCAGGAGGTGATCCAGCTGAATTTTTTGATTGTTTTGGGAGGCTGTTGCTATGTTTAGTTCAGTGGGTTATGATAGCTGTGTTTCAGTCCTTGTCAGTGATACTGTTCTACTTTTGGGGAGCTGGTCTGGTGGTGATGCTTGTGCATGGGACTACGAGAGGGATGCTGAACTTGACACGGGTGCTGTTTGTCCAGTGGACTTGTATGGGTTCATCGACATGGATGTTGTTGAAAGGGGTGAAAATAGGGTCCGGCGATGTGGGTAGTTCCTTTTAGAAGTTGGCTGAGGCACAGGCTCCTGAGGTCTTCAATGAGTGCCTCTGAGTTTAGATTGGTATGAATTTCCATGTGAAAGTTCAGGTCTTTGATTACAAATTAATGATGTAATTGCTAGCATAGAAGGCGAGTGGTGCGAAGAAATCCATGATAGTGTTGGTGAAGTTGGTGCTGGTCCCGGTGGTTTCTTGAGGAGTGTGCCACTTCCGGTGAAGTTGGCTGTGATGTGGAGCTTGAATGATAGCTGTCCCAGGTCGGAGTATGACTTGTCTATGAATGTAGTGCAGCTGATGGTATTCTTGTAGATGATGGCGATTTCGCCTCCGGGATTGTGAAGTCTGTCTTGCCTGGCAATCTTGGAGATGCAGTGATGGCTGTGGCAATGTCAGGTGCTGATGCAGGGTTTCGCCAGTTTCCGTGAGGCAAAGTACAGGTGCTGATACAGGGTGCAGGCAGTTTCCGTGAGGAAAAGTATGTCCGGGGCATTGTTGTGCATCAGGTTCCAGATAACTTTTACAGGTTTGGTGAGTGAGTAGGTGTTACGAAGCATGCGTGTGAGTGTGGAGTGTAATTTCTGCAAAATTATATATTGTACAGTGCTTGGCAGGGATGACGCAGACCTATCACACAAAGAGCCCAATAATGATCTCTGCAGGCCTGCACACCCAGGAGTAATTGGGTTATTTCTCAAAAGCTTAGCTGCAAGGTGCTCTTGACTCTTGAACACCCCTTTGGAAATGTTAGTCCACTGAGCTTTTCTCTTTGCTTTGTCACCATGGTAAGGGTCACTTCTCTACTCAAATTGGCTAGAGGAGTATGGCTTCTTTTCTTGCAGACAGATTGCAGCTGCAGATTTAGGAATATTTTAGGCCTTGAGGGGGAAACAGGAAAGGTTTTCTTTGAGTGCACAAAGTCTCCTTTCAAAGTCCAGATAAGGTATCACTGCTGAATGAATGCAGCAAGAATGTATTTTTCTTGGGGGCGTAGCCTGATGGGCAATGTCAGCAGGCATACTCAGCTGAGCTTCTGCTGGCCAGCGTTCCCCACAGTAAAAAACCAGGCTGCCAGCAGTTCCTGTGAGAGGGGTGGGGTAACACAGAGGCCACCCCAGGACATGCGGGCCTAAGGACAGAATCTCACAGATTGCAGCCATGACCGTGCACGCAAACAAGATGGCGGCTGAAGAGCTGTGAACAGGCTCGGAAGGTGTGAGAATTATAGGGGTGCAGAGCCCCTGGGCAGTCCCCACCATTGCCTAAGAGTCCCCCTGGAGTGACATAAGGCCCATCTGGAACTGGAAGCTGTGAGCGCATCGCAGTTGGTGAAACCAGCCACAACATGATTGAGTTACCTTGTGGGGCCTAGCCAAATGACGGACCTCCCTTGCAGGCCCTAGGGATGCAGCTGGTTACGTGAAGGGGATTAAGGAGAGGTGCGGGACAAGTCCTGAGCTTTGCGTGGGCGCAGCTACGAAGAACGGTTGCAAGCGGCCCAGCAAGTAGCAGAGCAGACCTGGAGAGAAATGCAGAGCTTCTATTACGAAAGACGCAAGAATTGCCAAATGCAGGATAGTCAGCGTGGGGGCCCTTTGAGAGGCCTTTGCTCCCTCACCAGAGAGGTACAACTTGCTAGCTAGATTAAGGGGACAGTCATTTGTTTGCCCCGACGATCCCAGAGGTGGCAAGATAGGGTCAAAGAAGAGGGGTCAGGGGATGGAGCAAGTTGGGAAACAAAGAAGCACCGGCGACAGGTCCGCACCACGTACCTAAGACTGCTCAGGCAGGCGAAATCTAATCTCTGGATGTTAACCACCTTGCCCGCACAAACTTTTGCTGCGAACTCAAGCAAAACATCCACCATGCTGGCAGAGGAGGGAGTGGAGGTGACTCGAGACAAGGTCCTGGAGGAAGATCCCCTGGCCATGCACACTGCAGTGATACTGGCAGCCATTAAGAACACCAACACAATACTAGAGGTCCAGTTTACCACAGTGGTGAATGAAGTAAAGATACTGCATGACAACCACAAAAATCTGGTGACGCGGGTCAGGGAGGCTGAACTCAAACTGGAGACAATTCATCCAGCTCAGCAGGCCCTCACATGGAAGAGTGCAGACCTGGAGAAGGGACTAGCAGTCATGTCTGACAGATTGGAGGATGCTGAGGGAAGGTCCAGGTGGCACAATATGAGATTGATAAGGGTCCTGTAAAGGGCAGCGAGCCCTAATATTAAACTTTTTGTGGAGGAGTGGTTGTCAAAAACGGTGCTGGAGGGCCGATCCTCACTTTTTATTTTCAGTGTAGAGAGTCCAAAGGATACCAGCATGAACCTCGGTACTGTGCCAACCCCACTCCAGACCGATCATAGTTCGGTTATTGAACTACAGAAACCATAATAATATCCTCTAGATATTGCACAAACATGGCCCATGGAATGTTGAGGGTCACGAAGTTAATATATACCCGATGAGAGCCAAATTGGAAAAAGAAGTACAGGAGCACTGCAGCGACATCCTGGACAATAATAATAAATGGAGAGTTCTGGCATCTGAGCGAGGAGGGAGCAAGACTGGATCCGTAGGGTCAGACCATGACACTGATGGCGAACAGTTGCCGAAGATCACCCTGATGACCTCAGAGTACATAATTTGAGACTCCTCACCAACCTGTACCCGGAGCCTGCAAGGTATGGCTGGCTTTGGATTGCTGCAGGGGTGAGGGCGGGGTACTGATGGCCCTCTGGACAGGACTCTGCATCTACATGGAATGGTAGGTAAGTCCTGGGGGCCATGCAGGAATGGCCTGGAACTTAACAGGTGTGAAGCTGAACAATAAGAAGAGAAGGTCTTTTGATAAAACTGCCACTGAGGCTTTAGTGCCCAGAAGGTGCGCCCTTGCATGCACAGTGCATAAAGTTTTAATGTTATATCAGTTATGGGTGCACACATACTGTGAATTGGGGGAGGTCAGTTTCCAGATCACAGAATGGTAAGGTAGGGTGGGGCGTATACCAGGGGAATGTTCAAGATACACGTAGACACCAGCTCTGGCACACAGAGAATCACCATGCCCACATGGTAATATGGGGACAAATAAGGAAGCTCATAAGTAATTCCTATGACACAAAATCTAATACTCCTATCTTGTAATGTCAATGGCCTTGGTAACAAGGTAAAGAGAGGACTGGAACTTAATAGATACTGAGCAGGTGTAATATTCCTTTAAGAAACCCATTTAATGGACGCACAACACAACTGCCTGGGGAGAGGTAGATATAGAGGGTCATTCTGACCCGCCACCGACCACGGGAGCACCGCCAACAGGCTGGCGGTGCTCCAACGAGCATTCTGACTGCGGCGGTTCAGCCGCGGTCAGAAGCGGAAAGTCAGCGGTCTCCCGCTGACTTTCCGCTGCTCGTGTGAATCCTCCATGGCTGCGGAGCTCGCTCCGCAGCCATGAGGATTCTGACGCCCCCTACCGCCATCCTGTTCATGGCGGGAAAGCCGCCATGAACAGGATGGCGGTAGGGGGGGTCGCGGGGCCCCTGGGGGCCCCGCAAAGTATTTCAGTGTCTGCCTTGCAGACACTGAAATACGCGACGGGTGCCACTGCACCCGTCGCACCTTCCCACTCCGCCGGCTCGATTACGAGCCGGCATCCTCGTGGGAAGGTTGTTTTCCCCTGGGCTGGCGGGCGGTTTTTCAGTATTTTGGAGGGCGGCATCCTGGCGGGCGGCCTCCGCCGCCCACCAGGGTCATAATGAGGCCCATAGTGTGGCATGTCATGAACAGTACACCTCAGGCTCAAGGGGTTGGAACTCCTGGTCAGAAGAGCATTGGAATTCCATGTGTCCAGCACCTGGTTGAATGACACAGGGTTTTACACCGCATTGCTGGGAGAATGGGAGGGTGAGAGTGTTAGCGCATCGGATCTTATTAAGCAAACTTACAAGGGGACATGAATAGGTCGATTAACCTTTTGACTCGCAATTAAGATGTTCTTACCATAGCTCCAGTACACAATCAATGATCAATACACAATATCACTAATCAATAACAATGAATAATAGCAATAATCACTGGAGTCAGTAATTGTCACGCAACATGACCTTTCATCATGAATAACCACACCTTTTAGTAAAAGTTAGAATATTTATTTCCCTATATTAATAATGCTAAAGTCATGTACATTAGTCTCAAAATCAAATGAAAAACATACAGAAACAACACTGGCTGTCCAAAGCGGCAGAAGAAACATAATCTAATCAAAGCTTGAATTACAACACATTCTAACGTTATGGTGCAAATCAGTAACAAAGTCAACTGCGTCAAAGTAATCATGTACATTAAGTTTAGCAGAGCAATTCATCAAGCATTAATCCCTATTAGCATGATTTCATTTGTGAGGATCCTTACTTAACACCAGATTAGCATCAGCATGTTGAGCTTCATGCAAAACTATTTAGTAACACCAATTTGGAAAAACATCTAACTATGGCACTATCAAAACAATGCAGTTGGTACCTACAAAAGAAAAAGCAAATATGCATAATAATCAACATTCTCATTTAAAATACCCATCCTCAATGTGGATCAGCAAGCAGACGTCCACAGGACATCAGTCGATCAGCAAGGCATAAGGATTCAGTATCAAAGTTCAGAAAACACAAAGGCCCGTATTTATCCTTTTTTTAGCGCTGCATTTGCGCCGCTTTTTGACGCAAAACGGCGCAAACCTACAAAATACAATGGTATTTTGCAAGTTTGCGCCGTTTTTGCGTCAAAAAACTACGCAAATGCGGCGCAAAAAAAGTATAAATATGGGCCAAAGTCCTTAAGCATTAAAGTTAAGTAAGTCGCTCGTCAAGATGCACAAGGAATATTGACCTTTCGGCGAGCAAGCAAATGGGCAATGGATCTATCTTTTCTCATTGCAGCATCATTAAATTAAAACTACTAAAACTACTTCCTAAATTCCTATTGGTCCGTTAATTGCATGCTCATACTTTGTCCAATAAAACGAAAACTCCAAATCTATGAATTCTACTATTACTCTGTTCCCATGTCGTTGATTGGTTTATCTTGCAATGCCCTCATCATCCAGCTTGTCAGGTAACAATATTGTTGCAGCTTCCACTCCAGTCAGTATCTCCATTGTTCTCCTCTTGAGAAAGAGTCTCACACGCATTACAAACATTAGTTGCATTAGCAAGACATCTCCCAGCGGTCGATTCTAATGAGCACATAATGCTAAATGGAAAATCACAGTTTCCCTCTCTAGGACAGCCATTTACGTTAAGAAAAACAGCTTTAACATGAGGCCTGGCAAAATAGGCCAAGACATTCGCTAAGCTGAGGCCTACAATTAGTAAAGCTAGAGCATAATGTATAACCCTTAATATGATATAATATGGAGGGAAGCCCAAGACAGCCACCTCCATTTTGTGAGCCTCAGCATCTTCCCTGTGTCCTAATACAACCCACTGTTCAAGGATCTCAAAAAGACCTAGGTAAGGAGCCCCCAGACTTTTCTGGGTAAATAGTATTATTTGTTCAAAAGTGTTTATTTCAGCTACCTGTCCCTGTTTTACGGTGGACTCTCTGTGTTTCAGGCAGCCTGGCCTTTTTAAAGTGGTGATTTTTTTTTAATTTGTTTTTGCCGTGACTGTGTGAATTACCTTGCTAGTTTGTGGCACATGACTTCATAAACCCCCCACCTCCCCCGTTTTTCTAAGTAAAAAGGCTACATACATCTTGCAGAGTGTGTTTTAGGAGACTGTTTTAATCTGTTTCTGTGATTTAAATTGTGTTTAGAAACTGTCTGCTCCCCCTGTTTTTTGCCTTTAAAAAAAGCCACATTTCAGAGTTTGCGACCAGCAGTATTCCAGTGTTTGTTTTTAAACAATCTCTCCCTTACCTGGAAGGTAGACTCTGCTAGCTTGGAAGTGTGGATTCTGCATGTCTGTATCCAAGGAGAGTCTGAATAGAGCAGCAGCTGCCTCCTCCCTGCCCACAGGGACTGGACTTAGCTGATTGGCTCTCTGAGTCCCTGTGAACCAGAGCCTTCCCCCCCACACCTGCTCTGGCCCCTTAGGTTTGTGGAGGGAAGCCCAAGACAGCCACCTCCATTTTGTAAGCCTCAGCATCTTCCCTGTGTCTTAATACAGTCCTGTGTTCAAGGATTGCAAAAAGACCTAGGAAAGGAGCCCCCAGACGTTTCTGGGTAAATAGTATTATTTGTTCAAAAGTGTTTATTTCAGCTCAGTGTCTGTTTTACTGTGGACTCTCTCTGTTTCAGGCAGCCTAGCCTTTTTAAAGTGGTGATTTTTTTAAATTTGTATTTGTCGTGACTGTGTGAATTACCTTGCTAGTTTGTGGCAGACAACTTCATAAACCCCCCATGCCCCCCTTTTTCTAAGTAAAAAGGCTGCATACATCTTGCAGAGTGTGTTTTAGGAGACTGTTTTAATCTGTTTCAGTGATTTAAATTGTGTTTAGAAACTGTCTGCTCCCCCTGTTTTTTGCCTTTAAAAGAAGCCGCATTTCAGAGTTCGTGACCAGCAGTATTCCAGTGTTTGTTTTTAAACAATCTCTCCCTTACCTGGAAGTAGACTCTGCTAGCTTGGAAGTGTGCATTCAGCCTGTCAGTATCCAAGGAGATTCTGAATAGAGCAGCAGCTGCCACCTCCCTGCCCACAGGGACTGGACTTAGTTGATTGGCTCTCTGAGTCCCTGTGAACCTGAGCCCTCCCCCCCACACCTGCTCTGGCCCCTTAAGTTTGTGGAGGGAAGCCCAAGACAGCCACCTCCATTTTGTGAGCTTCAGCATCTTCCCTGTGTCCTAATACAGCTCAGTGTTCAAGGATTGCAAAACAACCTAAGTAAGGAGCCCCCAGACTTTTCTGGGTAAATAGTATTATTTGTTCAAACGTGTTTATTTCAGCTACCTGTGCCTGGTTTACTGTGGACCCTCTGTGTTTCAGGCAGCCTGGCCTTTTTAAAGTGGTGATTTTTTAAAAATGTGTTTTTGCCATGACTGTGTGAATTACCTTGCTAGTTTGTGGCACATGACTTCATTAACCCCCCCCCCTTTTTTCTAAGTAAAAAGGCTACGTACATCTTGCAAAGTGTGTTTTAGGAGACTGTTGTAATCTGTTTCTGTGATTTGAATTGTGTTTAGAAACTGTCTGCTCCCCCTGTTTTTTGCCTTTAAAAAAAGCCACATTTCAGAGTGCGCGGCCAGCAGTATTCCAGTGTTTCTTTTTAAACAATCTCTCCCTTACCTGGAAAGTAGACTCTGCTAGCTTGGAAGTGTGGATTCAGTCTGTCTGTATCCAAGGAGATTCTGAATAGAGCAGCAGCTGCCTCCTCCCTGCCCACAGGGACTGGACTTAGCTGATTGGCTCTCTGAGTCCCTGTGAACTTGAGCACTCCCCCCCACACCTGCTCTGGCCCCTTAAGTTTGTGGAGGGAAGCCCAAGACAGCCAACTCCATTTTGAGAGCCTCAGCATATTCCCTGTGTCCTAATATAGCCCAGTGTTCAAGGATTGCAAAAATACCTAGGTAAGGAGCCCCCAGACTTTTCTCGTTAAACAGTATTATTTGTTCAAAAGTGTTTATTTCAGCTACCTCTGCCTGTTTTACTGTGGACTCTCTGTGTTTCAGGCAGCCTGGCCTTTTTAAAGTGATGATTTTTTTAAAATAGTTTGTGGCACATGACTTCATAAACCCCCCGCTTTTTCTAAGTAAAAAGGCTACATACATCTTGCAGAGTGTGTTTTAGGAGACTGTTTTAATCTGTTTCTGTGATTTAAATTTGTTTAGAAACTGTCTGCTCCAACTGTTTTTTGTCTTTAAAAAAAGCCACATTTCAGAGTGTGCGACCAGCAGTATTCCAGTGTTTGTTTTTAAACAATCTCTCCCTTACCTAGAAAGTAGACTCTGCTAGCTTGGAAGTGTGGATTCAGCCTGTCTGTATCCAAGGAGATTCTGAATAGAGCAGCAGCTGCCTCCTCCCTGCCCACAGGGACTGGACTTAGCTGATTGGCTCTCTGAGTCCCTGTGAACCTGAGCCCTCCCCCCACACCTGCTCTGGCCCCTTAATTTTGTGGAGGGAAGCCCAAGACAGCCACTTCCATTTTGTGAGCCTCAGCATCTTACCTGTGTCCTAAAACAGCCCAGTGTTCAAGGATTGCAAAAAGACCTAGGTAAGCACCCCCCAGACTTTTCTGGGTAAATAGTATTATTTGTTAAAAAGTGTTTATTTCAGCTGCCTGTGCCTGTTTTACTGTGGACTCTGTGTTTCAGACAGCCTGGCCTTTTTAAAGTGGTGATTTTGTTTAAATTTGTTTTTGTCGTGACTGTGTGAATTACCTTGCTAGTTTATGGCACATGACTTCATAAACCCCCCCTTTTTTCTAAGTAAAAAGGCAACATACATCTTGCACAGTGTGTTTTAAGAGACTATTTTAATCTGTTTCTGTGATTTAAATTGTGTTTAGAAACTGTCTGCTCCCCCTGTTTTTTGCCTTTAAAAAAAGCCACATTTCAGATTTCGCGACCAGCATTATTCCAGTGTTTATTTTTAAACAATCTTTCCCTTACCTGGAATTAGACTCTGCTAGCTTGGAAGTGTAGATTCAGCCTGTCTGTATCCAAGGAGATTCTGAATAGAGCAGCAGCTGCCTCCTCCCTGCCCACAGGGACTGGACTTAGTTGATTGGCTCTCTGAGTCCCTGTGAACCTGAGCCCTGCCCCCCACACCTGCTCTGGCCCCTTAAGTTTGTGGAGGGAAACCCAAGACAGCCATCTCCATTTTGTGAGCTTCAGCATCTTCCCTGTGTCCTAATACAGCTCAGTGCTCAAGGATTGCAAAACAACCTAGGTAAGGAGCCGCCAGACTTTTCTGGGTAAATAGTATTATTTGTTCAAAAGTGTTTATTTCAGCTACCTGTGCCTGTTTTACTGTGGACTCTCTGTGTTTCAGGCAGCCTGGCCTTTTTAAAGTGGTGATTTAAAAAAAGAATTGTTTTTGCCATGACTGTGTGAATTGCCTTGCTAGTGTGCAGAGTGTGTTTTAGGAGACTGTTTTAATCTGTTTCAGTGATTTAAATTGTGTTTAGAAACTGTCTGCTCCCCCTGTTTTTTGCCTTTAAAAGAAGCCGCATTTCAGAGTTCGTGACCAGCATTATTCCAGTATTTGTTTTTAAACAATCTCTCCCGTACCTGGAAGTAGACTCTGCTAGCTTGGAAGTGTGCATTCAGCCTGTCAGTATCCAATGAGATTCTGAATAGAGCAGCAGCTGCCTCCTCTCTGCCCACAGGGACTGGACTTAGCTGATTGGCTCTCTGAGTCCCTGTGAACCTAAGCCCTCCCCCCCCACACCTGCTCTGGCCCCTTAAGTTTGTGGAGGGAAGCCCAAGATAGCCACCTCCATTTTGTGAGCTTCAGCATCTTCCCTGTGTCCTAATACAGCTCAGTGCTCAAGGATTGCAAAACAACCTAGGTAAGGAGCCCCCAGACTTTTCTGGGTAAATAGTTTTATTTGTTCAAAAGTGTTTATTTCAGCTACCTGTGCCTGTTTTACTGTGGACTCTCTGTGTTTCAGGCAGCCTGGCCTTTTTAAAATGGTGATTTAAAAAAAAAATGTTTTTGCCATGACTGTGTGAATTACCTTGCTAGTTTGTGGCACATGACTTCATAAACCCCCCCCCCCCTCCTTTTTCTAAGTAAAAAGGCTACATACATCTTGCAGAGTGTGTTTTAGTAGACTGTTTTAATCTGTTTCTGTGATTTAAATTGTGTTTAGAAACTGTCTGCTCCCCCTGTTTTTTGCCTTTAAAAAAAGCCACATTTCAGAGTGCGCGACCAGCAGTATTCCAGTGTTTGTTTTTAAACAATCTCTCCCTTATCTGGAAAGTAGACTCTGCTAGCTTGGAAGTGTGGATTCAGCCTGTCTTTATCCAAGGAGATTCTTAATAGAGCAGCAGCTGCCTCCTCCCTGCCCACAGGGACTGGACTTCAGTTAAGTTGCTCCTTATATAAGTTCCTATTGGTTGTTGCACATGTTGTTGTGATAGGTTGTTGGGAGCTGGTCTTTCCATTGGTTGCTGGCTCCAGGGCTGAGACTATGATTGGTGGATAGGGCTGAGAAGCTGATTGGCTGTTGGTTCTAGGGCTGTGATTGGTGGATAGGGCTGGGATTCTGATTTGCTGTTGGTTTTAGGGCTGGGATTGGTGGATAGGGCTGAGAATAGGGCTAGGATTCTGATTGGCTGTTGGTTCTAGGGCTGTGATTGGTGGATAGGGCTAAGATTCTGATTGGCTGTTGGTTCTAGGGCTGTGATTGGTGGATAGGGCTGAGATTCTGATTGGCTGTTGGTTCTAGGGCTGTGATTGGTGGATAGGGCTAAGATTCTGATTGGTTGCTGGTTCTAGGGCTGGGGCTGTGATTAGTGGTCAGGATTAGGGCTATGATTGGTGATTAGGGCTGGGTCTCCCATAAATTGTTTGAATCAGGGTTAGAAATTGGATTGGTTAGGGTTAAGACCAGATTCCTATTGGCCAGTAGGGCTATTTAAGCCTAGGACTCAGGGCGTCTCAGCCCGGGTGACGAGGCAAAGGGCGGAGAGGACAAGGGCAGTTACCTGTTTGGGCCTGTTCGGAACAGGTAGGGACTAGGGACTAGGGCCAGAAATGCTGCCCAATTCACTATTGACCAGGATTGATTTCAGTCCCTACACATCCATCAACATGCAAACACATTATCTGCAAAGACATCCAACTCATGCATTACAAACTGACCGCAGACCGATTGCAATGTCCCATCACCCAACACATATACACATATCCTCCACAACTACAACAAACACCTGCATTCTCACAACAAACACTACTCAGTCCACCCCCACTGACACAATCTGCCATCACCCACACAACATAAAACCACACTATACATTTCTCTCAGTCTCAGCCTTCCAGATACACGCTCCCTGTTCATACTAACCAACAACACTATCCTATGTTTGCTCCACACAGACCACGTGTCATCATAACAATGCCCAAACCCAAACTTCCAACACACCATCTAAAAACACCCTTCCTCTCCCTTCACCAATTACACACAACCATACAATCCCCACACTTCACTCCACCACACATATTGCCTCTACCAGTCATCACAACCAACACTAACTCCCCTGACACACATCCATCGCCTCCTACACACCTTGCATATTCATCTCCAAAACACATCAACACCCCATCTAACACTCTGATTCCACTCACCAGCACTATCTCACATACAAATCCCTCACCAAAAACAACATCAATATCCCCTTTCACTATTCTACAAAAACAATACAGACCACACACATCAGCACATCCAATCAACTCAAACTTTCATTACTCTTATCGTCACACCCACTCCCACCCTCGGGACTCCACAAAGAATACAAGTCCCGTCCTATCTTTACCCCTACTTTCTCACTCTTCACAAACACCTACCACAAGCACCCTAACCCAGCAACCTTCATCCACTCGCCTCTCCTCCATTGCACAATTTAGAGCACCACATCTACGACCTGCTCACAGACACACAACCTGACTTACTATTCATAACTGAATCCTGGTTGGGAGATGACAATGCCCCAGTGTTGCACAAAGCCCTTCCCCCGGGCTATCAAACCATCACACAAAACCGTATAGGCAAGAGAGGAGGTGGACTAGCTATTATATTCAAATAGGCAATAAACCTCAGAAAAACAGACAACATTTCCATGTAAGGTTGTGAAGCCTTCCTCACCAGATGCCACCCTACTCCAACTTCCTCCTGTAACTTTCTCCTCCTTTACAGACCTCCACCTAACAACTCCACATTCCCAGATGTTTTTCTAGATACAGTCTCAAACCTTATTACACTATACTCCAGCCTATGCATTCTTGGGGATCTAAACATTTGGTTTGACAAACCCAATATGCCCCATCCAAAAGCTATCACCACTGGCCTAGTTGCATTGAACCTACATCAGATTGTACACAATCCCACACACATCCCTGGACACATCCTAGATGTCATTTTTGCTAAGCCTGAACTAGTTACCGTTCATAGCATCACGCCAATCGCATGGTCAGACCACCATTTGATAACTTTCCGACATACAACTCCACAAATCAACACACCCCACAACTACTTACATGCATGCACCTATCGACCATGGAGCAAACTCAATTTGGATGACTTAGAAACACAACTAACAGCTAACACAGATCTAGATTAAATTAATTATGTGCCAAAACTTTATGAGTGGCTACAGGAAACTTTTGATATCCTAATACCACTCAGAAAAACTAAACAAGACAAAAGAAAACCAACACCTTGGAGAAACACAGAACTTAAAAACATAAAGCAACAAATCAGAAAGTTATAGCGGACCTGGCTCAAAACAAAGAACAGTCAAGACAAGCTGCAGCTACAAAAACTTAACAGAACATCAATCAAAAAAGCTAAAAAAATGTACTACTCAAACAGAATTCAAAATGCTCAATCTACAACCAAGGAATTTTATAAAATTCTCAATGAATTTCGAAAACCTGCATGCATGGAAGGAAGTCATCCCACTACTCAAGATTTCACAAACAAATTGGCAACTCACTACACAACCAAGGCAGCCACATTGGACTTCTATTTAAAAGAGAAGAAAACCATCAGCACCAACTCCTTTCCTAAAATATCCTCTAAGAATAAACCAACCCAGCCTCTACAGTCCTTCCAACAAATATCCCAAGGTGAATTTATGGATTTGGTCAAAGCAAGCAGACCTTCCGGTTGCCCTTCTGACTCTTGCCCACCACAAATCTTCAAGACTATTCTTCTATCTACTTCTGCTGCCACACCTGTAAGAAGAATCATCCACAACTCTTTAACTACAGGAACTTTTCCTGTTGACCTGAAAAAGGCATACATACGACCGTTATTAAAGAAAACAAACCTAGACCTGTAAGACCCCAACAACTACAGACCTATCACAAATGGACCTTTCCTGGGCAAATTGATAGAAAGAGCAGCATTCGCCCAGATGTCACAATTCATTGAAGACAATTCTATACTTTCATACTTCCAAACTGGATTCCGCCCAGGAAGAGGCACTGAATCAGCACTCATAGCAATCTGGGATGATCTTAAAATCACAGTCGACCGCAATGGAGTTGCTGCACTACTTCTCTTAGACCTCTCAGCTGCCTTTGATACGGTTGACCATGGCACCCTAATTCAAAGACTCCACGAAGCCGGCATACAAGGGACTGCTCTCAACTGGATTATTTCCTATCTTCAAAAAAGATCTAATATCATCTACTCGCCCCCCTTCTCGTCCAAACCCTACCTCACAAAAGCAGGGGTCCCCCAAGGATCAATTGCTCACCTTTGCTTTTCAACATCTACATGATATCATTACCAGAAGTGATCAATGATTTCCATCTCACAAGCTACAACTATGCAGGTGACACACAAATATTACTTAAATTAGAATGCCCCAAAAACATTGAAAACTCAGAAATCTTCAGTTGCCTCAGAGCTGTTGATCAGTGGATGACCTGGAGCCATCTCAAACTAAATACCTCCAAAACAGAAATACTCATTTGTGATGACTGGAAAACTTATGACCCTCTGTGTATCTGGACTGATGATCTCGGACCACCTCCTCAATTATTCAAGGAAGTTAAAAACCTTGGAATCACCATGGATTCCAAGTTAACTATGAATGCTCAAGTGGACAAATTAGCACGAACAAGCTTCATCACCTTGAAGACTCTCCGACGCATCCTCCCCCACCTCGGATGTCCACACAAGGTACAAGCTACTATCTCGCTTGTACTATCCAAACTGGATTATACCAATGGTCTCTACCATGGATCATCTCTATCTATTATGAAAAAACTATAACGTATTCAGAACTCCGCAGCCAGGCTACTATTACATGTAAAGCTGCAAGCCCACATCTCCCCTGCCTTGAGAGCACTACACTGGTTACCCGTTGCCAAAAGATGCACTTTCAAGCTGCTTTGTATCACCCACAAAGCTATCCATGGAACAGGACCGCTTTTTATCAGAAACAAAATAACCAAATACATCCAACAAAGAAACCTCCGCTCAAGATTGGCACCCCACCTTAGAACACCACCATACAAGAAAAAGACTATAGGTGGTACATCCTTCTGCGTTCAAGCAGCCAAACTATGGAATCCATTACCCCCAACTATAAGAGCCACAGATAACTTTCCTGTCTTCAGAAAACTACTCAAAAGTTGGCTCTTTCCTTCATAACCACCATATTCAAACTACTATGGACTGCATATGCCTATGTTGATAAATATTTTTTCTGATTATATGTCTATTTCTAGTTATGTATAGCTCTTAAGAAAAGATGTATTGCCACTATGTCATAACAATAAAATACACACACACACTTTAAACCTGTTTGATTAAGTATATTAAGTCACGGTTCTAATTATGTATTGTATGTACATATATGTGTGCATATGTGTGTGTATTCATGTGTGTATGTATGTGTGTGTGTGTATATGTGAATCCCTGCTCTCATCTTATCACACTTATCTAGCCATCATCATATGTCATGTCTCTATCAATCTATCCTCCATTCCCACTCTGACTCATCCCAAATCCATTCTACTACTCTCATCTCCTAAATAACTCTGCCTAAGCTCTTCCCTCTGCTTCCACATCTAACTCACCAAACCTCACTCTACTACCATGACCTCCCAAACAACCCTACTAAATTCTCCCTCATTTATCTCACCCTGCTACTTTGATCTCCCTAACCCTTCCACAGACTCTTCCCTCCGCCATCCTCCTTTACTCATCCCAAGTCTTTGGGATGAGTAAATGAGAGATATACTCCCAATTAACACTTCTGGATTTCTTTCCTCCCCCACCCCTCCATTACTCCAGTCAATCTAACTAACAAACTCTAATAATACAAAAACTATATTCATATTTCCCGATACTAATCCATCACTAATTCTTGTTGGGTTCCGGAGTAGCGTGCTGCTCGCCGAAAAGCGCTTCGACGCCTCGTCAGGGGAAGTAAGCGCTATATAAATACTATTACAATACAATACAAGACAATACATACTACTACATTAGTCAAACATATATTTAACATTTCATAATATTAATTCATTAGTAAGCACACTTTATGAACATTGGCGGCCACTCCTCGTAATCACATTTTCAAATGTGTGCATTATTTTCTACTTTATCTTATTTTCTACATAAACTTATTATTCAGAATACATCAACACTCATTAATAATTTTTATTAATACACCTGCGCTAGCAAGAGTATTGTTGGCTAATGTGTATGCCCCTCCTGGCCTCCAGTCAGCGACTCTTTATAAGTTGGGATGCTTACTGATGGAGGTCCCAGCTGCCCTTACTGTTATAGGAGGGGACTTCAACTTAACGCACAACACACAGTTGGACAGGATGAGTGCCAAACCAGAAGGGGATGTCACATGGGGAAACTGGAGGGATTTACACAAGCACTGGGGCTGCTAGATATTGGAAGGGCCCTCCATGGGCAGGATAGGAAGTACTCTTTTTATTCCCATTCGCACGGCATGCAATTGAGGTTAAATTATTTCTTGACACCATGGGAGACCCACGGCAGATTCTCAGAGGCCAAATATGTAGCACCAGGGATTTCAAACCACTCCCCATTGCATTCTACCCAAACCACAAATAGGGACAGGGAGACGGGATGAGTGCAAAACCAGAAGAGGATTCCACAGTGGGGAAACTGGAGGGATTTACATAAGCACTGGGGCTGATAGATATTTGGAGGGACTTCATGGGCAGGATAGAGAGTACTCCTTTTATTCCCACTCGCATGGCATGCCGTTGAGACTCAATTATTTCCTGACACCACGGGAGACCCGCAGCAGATTCTCAGAGGCCAAATATCTAGCACCAGGGATTTCAGACCACTCCCCATTGCATGCTATCCAGACCACAAATAGGGCCAAGGAGCCCCCAGGAATGGTGAATGGCAACCTGGCAACTGGTGATAAAGACAATTGACAAACTCTACTTCCAGGAAAATAAGGGCATTTTGAAAAGTGAAATCACAATTTGGGAGGCCTATTAAGCTACAATTAGGGGAGTACTTACATCGGGGGAAGTGGGAGAAAAGAAGGTAGTGCTAAAGCATCTGACAAAGTTAGAACAAGAGTTGGAATGACTAGAAAGGGAACGTAGTGCCACCTATATGGCCCCTCTTAATTGTAAACTTGAGCTCAAACGCATAGAATACTGAAAGGTGGCACGTCATGAGGTGAAAACATCCTACCTTACCAAACAGAAATGTGTTTATGAAGCAAGAGAGAAGGCAAGGAAACTGCTAGCATGGATTGGGAGCAGGGAAAGGGAACAGATGCACATTCAGGAACTCAGACTGGAGACAGGCAGGGTTGTGCAAGGTAGCAGACAGACATCTGTGGCTTTTGTGGATCAAATGACTACATTCTATGAATCGAAAGTGACAACTTTGGAAGAAGAGGTGAGAGACTTTGTGCGAGATTTCCCTGTGAGATCCATGAGGCCGGAGCAGAGAAAGGCACCGGAGGCCGATTTAACTGTGCCTGATGTCACAGTAAGCACTCACACAGATGTGGACCTTGAAGGCTCCAGGCCTGAAGGGGTTGCCAGTTGAGTTTTTCTGCAAAATGTCCAGGAGACTGGGTAAACCTTTGCTCTTGCTGTATGTAGGTTGTTTCCGCCCTGGGAAACTTCTGGTGGACATGCAAATGGCAACTATTGTCCTCATTCCCAAGGCGGGGAAACCCAGATGGAAGTGCGGCTTGTTTAGACCGATTTCTTTAATTATTGTGGATATGAAAATCCTAGCAAACGTGCTCACAAGTAGGCTGCGCACAGTAGTGGCAGATCTGGTACATGAGGACCTGACTGGGTTCATGCCACACCGTTTGAAGAAGCTAAATTTGAGATACCTCCACAACAACATAGCTCAGTTGGGTGAGGATGAGGAACCATGGGCTATTGTCTCATTAGATGCCAACAAGGTCTTTGACTCAGTGGAGTGTCTGTTTCTGTTGCTAGAAAGAATGGGGTTTGGACCCCGCTATATCAGGTGGGTCAAACTGCTGTACACAAGACCGCATGCTAGATTGAAAATTAATGGCTGCCTCTCTAGAGACGTTTATATCAGGAGAGGGACTAGAGAAGGCTGTCCTCTTCTGCCGATGCTGTTCGCATTGGCAGTGGAGACCATGGCAGAGCTGATGAGAATGGACACCCAGATTTGGGGGTGGACTGGCAACTTGGGATGGGAGGAAAGAATGTTGTAATATGCAGATGATATATTGTTAAACCTGACTAGGAGGGACCAAACACTTGTCCGCATCTGGGATGTCTTTGGGTAGCTGGTGAGTTCTCTGGCTTTGTGGTCAACTGGGAGAAGTCCCTGCTGTTCCCCATGGGGTGTTGGGTGCAGAAAGGAGACTTAGGGGGTCATTCTAACTCTGACGGGCGGCGGAGGCCGCCCGCCAGAGTTCCCCCCTCCAGAACACCGCTCCGCGGTCAGAAGACCGCCGCAGTGATTCTGGGTTTCCCACTGGGCTGGCGGGCGACCGCCAAAAGGCCGCCCGCCAGCCCAGTGGGAAACACCCCTCCATGAGGATGCCGGCTCCGAATGGAGCCGGCGGAGTGGAGGATGTGCGACGGGTGCAGTTGCACCCGTCGCGAATTTCAGTGTCTGCTCAGCAAACACTGAAATTCTTTGTGGGGCCCTCTTACGGGGGCCCCTGCAGTGCCCATGCCATTGGCATGGGCACTGCAGGGGCCCCCAGGGGCCCCACGACACCCCATACCGCCATCCTGTTCCTGGCGGGCGAACCGCCAGGAACAGGATGGCGGTATGAGGTGTCAGAATCCCCATGGCGGCGCAGCAAGCTGCGCCGCCATGGAGGATTCTGCAGGACAGCGGAAAACCGGCGGGAGACCGCCGGTTTTCCTGTTCTGACCGCGGCCATACCGCCGCGGTCAGAATGTCCTGCGGAGCACCGCCAGCCTGTTGGCGGTGCTCCCGCCAACCCTGGCCCCGGCGGTCCGTGACCGCCGGGGTCAGAATCACCCCCTTACTGTTGCCCCTGCGGGTGGAATTTCATAAGTTTAAATATCTGGGCATTTGGGCCACTAGTAATGCCACATCATAATACGAGGAAAATCTCACCCCGTGTTCCAGTGACTGGAGCAGGATATAAAAAAGTGGAGCACACTGCCATTGTCCTTATTGGGCAAGGCAGCAATGTTTAAAATAATTGTACTCCCTCAGCTGTTATATGTCCTACAAAATAATCCATATAAGATCCTGAGGACGTTCTTTGCACTTGTGGACTCCTTGTAAAGAACGCTCATCTGGGGTGGAGGCCAGCCAGCCAGCCAGCCCCGAACAGCGAAGAAGGTCCTGCAATGCTCCAAATTTGAAGGAGGATAGTGCTGCCAAATGTTAAACGGTACTATTATGTGACACAGGTCAGTGTAGTGAATGATTGGCCATAATCAGAGTGGGAGGACCCAGCATTTCGGGAGGACAGGCGGGGTATGGACAACCTGAATTATGTTAATGCTCTATAAAGTGGTAAACTGAGCCACCTGGTGAGCCTGAGAACGGTTACAGGATTTGCTGTGTGGCGAAGTCTGCAAAGAGACATGCAGTGGGACAAGAAGCTCACGCCTTGAACGCCACTATAGGAAGGACTAGACTCAGACAAGTGGTGCGCTGAGAGACTTTCTGGGTTGGGACAATCTAGGCATTACCCCACTTGCAGATGTATGGGACGTTGACGGAGTAGTCCCATTCAATCACTTGCAAAAGGGATACCAAATGCCAGCTATACAATGGCTGAAATATAGACATTTGAGACTTGCACCTCCAGGGGAGCATATATAGGGAAGAGTAAACCTAGGAGGACTCTCCATTGGAGGGGAGACAGTTAGATGGGGAAGTCTGTAATAAATTTGTCTCATTGACTTATGGCGCATTTATATGGAATACAGAGGGGACACTGACATGCCTCCAGGGACTCTGGGAACAGGATGCGAGGGAAAGTGATGAAGGAGTCTGGCAGGAGGCACTTAGCTTCCCAACAGATGTAGCTATCTAAGTCATTCATTCAAAAATCCTCCAAAGGACATACTATTCCAGAATAGTGCTACATAAAATTGAGGAGAGGGGACGCTCTGTGCCTACGCAATTGCAGTATGGGGGGCACATTCTTCCACACATAGTGGCCTTGTCCGCAGATATACTGCTTCTGGTGACTGGCTACAGAATTCCTTGATGAAGCAGGTGGCTGTACTTTGAATATGGGGACGCTGAGACCGCACAAAATATCAGAAGTTCATAGTAAACATTGGGTTCATGTGTCAAAGCCAGGTATTGCTCAAAGGTGGTGTTACAAAACACCTCCACACTTTCATGACTGGGAAATAGGAACGGAGAAATGTAAACTTGTAGAAAGGTCAGGTATAGGCTGGTGGAGGCTGTCAAAGAAAGTCTGAGAAGATTTGGGGTAGCTGGGGCTTAGCAGGTACACACTAAGCAGTGTGGACACTGGAGGGAAGCCAGACCCAGTTGGGTGATGCATGAGGCACAAAGATGGGGATGTCCAGGCAGGGGCGAGAATGTACATGTCCACATTAGCGGGGGTAAGGGATCATCGAAACTGCCCACATGTGAATTCATACATAGGAATAACCATGATGTATGCTGTAGGGGGAGGGGAGAGATCTGTAATGCTCAGGATGGTGCTGTGTGGTTGTCGTGTTACGAGGTTATTGTATTAAATTTTGTTTCAACAAAAAAAATGTTTAATAAATTTTTTTTTTAAAAGAAGGTACCCTTCATCTGAGGGCTCTGTCCAAACACCAGAACCAGGGCCAAACTTTCTTTAAATTTAAATCCCCCAATCTGGATAGAGTACGTACATCTTCCTGGGAGTTTTCACTCTGTAATGGTTTTCTGGTATTGTAGTGTAGAGGTTGGAAATAACTGGTCATGCTATGTATAATGGTTCTGAAATCAGACTCTATCAGCAAACGTCTCCCTAACGCTAGATGACACCAAACAGAACACAAATGAAGATGGGAGATTGTTGCCTCTGAGAACGAGACTCAACAGAGGCATGCAGTATTGATTAGCCCTACCTCAACAGAACAGAAGGTAGCACGCCTTTGGCCCTCACGCACAGCACATGGTGAAGGTTCTGCTTCTGCCCAACCACTCCCTGCATTCCTATAGCTGCAGGATAGATGGATCCATGCTGGTGAGAGAATGACCTGTGCGCAGTATGGATTAGTGAGATGGATAGTTGTTAGGCATAGCATGGGAGTATGACGGACTGAGGACACCAAATGAAAGAGAGGGAGGATGTTAAACATAAGGTTCTCCTTCTTGTACCTGCTGATTCTAGCATATCTCATTCCCCAGAAGAAGTAGGTGTGGCTGTTCTTAAATCCATTCATTACCTGCTTATAACATGGGTAAAGAGGCCTTTGTCATGCAACATTTTTTTTTATCTTTCTCAACCCTGTTTTAGGGTAATTTTGGTAAGGAGGTTTTGTCTGCCCAATCTATTTTTTACCTTCTACCTGGGCACCTCTGAAGACAACACTTGACACCTATCATGTCCATATTAGGTGCAGGTTGGCATTGTGGTTACTAGGAGGAGTCACCCTTTTCTGAGTTGACCAAGAAAGAAACTTGTAAGAGACTTTAGCATCCAGTGCTTAAAAGATTGTCAAGCCAACAACTCCACACATCCACTTTTGCCCTGTATCCTTCTCAGGACCTAAAACAGACCTTGGCTTTAAGGTGTACAGATATCCTAGCTGTCTCTTCTGGAGACCCCACGTGTTTGAGGGGATAGTGTGATGCTAAGTGCATTTTTGGATTTCCTAATGATGCTTTTTACATTCCTCCCTAAACGATTTAAGCAAGACGAAGCTAAAGTGGGATATTAAATCAGCTATCTTACTGAAAGTGCCTTAGCTTGGGCTGTTCCTTTAGTTGCCTATAGTTCAGTTATTCCCAAACCTACTGAGCAATCACAAAACATTGATGTATGCTCAAGTGAGTTGCAATGATGATGAGGGGAGGCTCCTTTACTGCCTCCTTTCCTTCTTTCCTCTCAGATTTCTGCATTTTGACATTGCAAATCACTTACACATTTCTGAATTCCAACACCATATTAGTATATTGCTAAAATAGGAGTATACATTTTTAAAGTATGTCACAATCCCTTTATAATTGGCCTTAATCATTCTTGATACCTAAAACTCCCCTGAAGATATTGTCATCATCCACATATCCACTTAGATCCCCACCATCTATGTGCCCTTACGCTACTGAGCTGTAAAAAGGTGCTATGTGAACACTAATAACTCTGTTTAATAAATCTTGTTCTTACCACTCATCACTTGTAGCAAAGTCACATTTTCTGCATGGTCACCCTGGAGTTTGTGCTCTTTTCTGGACCACATTTGTTTTGTATTATAACTCTATGCAGAGTGACATCGGTATTTAGCACTACAGCGCATGTCCTCTGGCCCTAAAATGGTACTGTCAATATTGGTTTCACTCAATTGTTCTATTTAACTTTCCTTTAAGGCCATTGTAAATGGACACAAAATTGCACCCATGGTGTGGAGGTTATATGTTAAATGTGGGTTACAATGTGTATCTACACCACCCACACATATGACAAAAATATATGGCTGACAGGAGCATAGCTGTGCTGTAGCTGGGCTCCAGTGTAAGAGCATTGCTGTGAGACACTGTAGGAGGAAGTGCCTTTTCCATGCAAGAAAACCCTTTCTTATAGTTTAATAAGTCACCATTAAAGTTTGCAAGCAACAGAACGCTCATCATTACATATGGGTAGTGGGGGACAATTGACAAGATCATGTAGATCAAGTGGGATTTACATAAATACATTTCACGTCTCATTTTTTTAAAAATAAGATTCAATGACTTGCCCAGGATCACACAATGTTGAGCCAAGCACAGAGCCTGGGATTCAAACCTGTGTCTCCTAGCCAGTAGCTCCAACCCCCAGGGCACATCATCTCCCGTAATATCCGCATAAACTGCACGTTGAAAGCCCATAGGACTGGATTCTTAGTATGTAATAGTGTGCTCTCACAGTGCTACATATTTAAGAGCTGTTTCTATGGTTTATGTCAAGCTAGATTCTCCACTAACAGACAGCCACTCCAACTCTAGCTTTCACTGGCAACCATGGATTGCAACTGCTTCCCAGGAGAAATAGACTGATATAGTGTTTGACTGCTTCAGAGACTCAAAAAGCAGAAGTGCTCCTGATTCCAACACCGTGTAAGAGAACTACCAGGGAGACACCTGGTTTCGAGACACCTATCCTGAGGATCTGAGCGCTAAAGAATTGACTAGAAGGAACTTTTGAAGCAAAGTGCTGAGCCTTGCCCAAGTAGGTAACACCCATTCATGCCAATAGACAAGATACAGGCGGGAGACTCCTGATTATTTAAGCCCAACAAGGCTTTATTTTAGGTGTCTCCATCCTAAAATATCCTTCTTTTCAAATTATGTCAATAGGGAAAATCAATTCCCCAGATTGTTTTTCAAAACGTCCCTCTTACTATGTTCAAAGTTCTGACATGTACAGTCCCACCCTAGGTGAGCAAGAAGCCGCCTCTGTCCTTCTTGGATTTTTTTTTGTTTGTGGTAAAAGGAGTTCAACTGGTCCTTGCTTTAATGGAATCTGGTCTTGTGGATCCATGTCCGGCTGCAGTTTTCACCCTTTCCCCACTGGAAGATTATGAAAACTTAAAAAGTGACTACGTTTGAAGCTATTCTTGTAGCAAAGTTAACTTGGTAGCTGCGAAATTCAGCTTTGTCCTGCTCATTGCTTTTGATGCCAAAAGGAAGAGTTTCAGCCGGGGCTCGATGACAACGCATCGAAGTTCTAATGACCCTCCTAGGTTCTGACTTGCCTTGTCTTGCCATAAAACTTTCAAAAAATAATTCTATGATTCCCTTTAGATGATTTTAGTAGTTATGGTGTATTTTTGCTTATTACATTTTTCTCTCTTTTTAAAATTGGTTTGGGAATTTTGGGCCAGATGCACTATTAGGAACAACGATTTCTAATTCCAAATCCCAAATAGGGAATCGGCAATCCTAATGTATGAAACCCTTTTGAGTTTCCTAGTGGGTCGCAAATAGACCTACCTCATGCATAATAATGAGGTAGGTCGCAATTTGCAACCCATTAGGGATCGCAGCCATCACAGTGATGGTGGCCTGCTGTGATAGCTTTTAATGCAGCTGTTTTACTTAAAGGAAAATGGGATGCATTTTAAAACAAAAACATGACATTTTGATATTTTATTTTTAAAGAGTAGGCAGTGGTCCACGGGACCACTGCCTGCTCTTAAAAAATATTATTTACATTCTCAAAGAGGAAGGGCTCCCTCCGGGACCTCTTCCCCTTTGCGAATCAGCTACTACCAGTTTGAACCTGGTGATAAAATATTACTGTTTTGCAACTGGAGATTCGCATTTCGTCTTTTGTACTTTAGAAAAAGCATTTTTCCGGACGCGATGGGCCGTTTGCGACTGGAAAAATACTTTGTGCATCTGTCCCCATAATTTACTGTTTTCTTGACTTTCAAATTGTTGCTACTACATGAACCTAATATTGAGAATTGCCTGATGCTTATGCCAAGGCTAAAAGGGGTTGTGCTGAGTTTCACTGAAATTCGTGCTTTGACCTAAACAAGCATGTTTATAAGGTGTTAAAGATTCCACTTTCCCAAATTTATAATTCATTTTCCCCACACCACAGTGCTATAAGTTGCTTCATGAGCCTTTTCGGAAGTAGAGGCAAACAAGCTATTAGCATACATGCCAACAGACCCTATTCAGACAGGAGATGTCTAGGCCCGTATTTATACTCCGTTTGCGCCGAATTAGCGTCGTTTTTTTCGACGCAAATTCGGCGCAAAACTAACGCCATATTTATACTTTGGCGTTAGACGCGTCTAGCGCTAAAGTATGGGCAAAGAGCGTCATTTTTTAGCGTGAACGCCTTCCTTGCGTTAATGAGATGCAAGGAAGGCGTTCCCGTCTAAAAAAATGACGGCGACGCAATTGCGTCGTATTTATACTCCCGGGCAAAAATCACGCCCGGGAGTTGGCGGGTCAAAAAACCCCGCATTTGCGCCACTATTTAACGCCTGGGTCAGGGTAGGCGTTAAGGGGCCTGTGGGCTCAAAATGAGCCCACAGGTGCCCTCCCCTGCCCCCAGGGACCCCCCCCTGCCACCCCTGCCCACCCCAGGAGGACACCCAAGGATGGAGGGACCCACCCCAGGGACATTCAGGTAAGTTCACGTAAGTATAATTTTTCATATTTTTCAATTTTTTTTGGGTGGCATAGGGGGGCCTTATTTGTGCCCCCCTACATGCCACTATGCCCAATGACCATGCCCAGGGGACATAAGTCCCCTGGGCATGGCCATTGGGCAAGGGGGCATGACTCCTGTCTTTACTAAGACAGGAGTCATTTAAATGGCGTCTGGGCGTCGAAAAAATGGCGCAAATCGGGTTAAGACGATTTTTTAGCGTCAACCCGACTTGCGCCATTTTAAGACGCCCTAGTGCCATTTTCCCCCTACGCCGGCGCTGCCTGGTCTACGTGTTTTTTTTCCACGCACACCAGGCAGCGCCGGTCTGCTTGCGCCGGCTAACGCCATTCCATAAATACGGCGCCCGCATGGCGCTTCGGAATGGCGTTAGACGGCGCTAAATTTTTTGACACTAAACTGCGTTAGCGCAGTTTAGCGTCAAAAAGTATAAATATGGGCCCTAAATTATAAAGCCAAAAGTGGCTTTATTTTACCATTCGCCCACCTAAAAATGCCTCCCCTTCAATACAAGTCAATGGGGAATATAAATACCCCTTTTTTTCCCTCAAAATCTCCCTCTTTCTTTGTTTACAAATGGTTGGCGTCTGTGCGCTAGATCCACTTTCTATAGTCTGAATTTTAGAAAATGGTCATGCATAAATTGTCCTTCACATATATATTCATAAAGGAAATGTTTCCACCATAGTTTGAATAGAAACGTGCACCTTGCAACATGTTTGCGCACTGATAGGTGAAGGTGGGGTTGCCTTCCTGATTGCCCTGATGGTGCATGCATCTCCTGTGACTCCTGTCTCTGAAACATTAAAATCACCCTGCCTATTGGTGTCAGTTCACCAAAATGCCAAGTGTAATGGAAATTACTTCATGAGCACTTGGACCAATGGATGAAATAACAAGGCTGATCTTTTGCGCCGCTTTTAAAAGCCTCGTCTTTCTACTGAAGGACTACGGGAAACCTACAGAGAACCTACTGGAAACAAAAGGGGATCTAATAGTCCAATTACCTTTCTGTACCTGCTGCATGTTTAGGATCCTAGATCAGGGGCAACAAAAGCAGTGGCACGGGTCACAAAGAGCAAACACTGGGTAGCAGAGGCTACTCCTGCCTACCCTTAAATGGTGTCAATGGCGGCAATGGAAATTAGGTTCTGAAGAACCAGTGAACACTGCTTGCTGGTGCTAAAGCAGATATGTTAATTAAAAAATATTAATGAGTGTTTATGCATTCTGAATAACAGAAAAAAATGTAGAATTAAATAATGTAGAGAATGAATGTGCATGTCTGAAAATGTGCCCACGGAGAGGGGTTACCAAGAGTCACGAAATATATTAAAAGAGCAACTAACGTATGGGTAATATTGAAAATGTATTAAAATAATGTAGTAGTATGTCATATTGAGATATATAACATATGTTTTGCATTATATTGTAGAGCTAACGTAGCCGATGTTGTGGCCTAGTTTTGCCAGGCCTCATGCAGAAGCTGAATTAATAACACGCAATGTGGAGAAGCTAATGTGCTGAACTGACCACAAACCGCTCGTTGTTTAATAAAACTGCTTAGCTAAAATTCTCTGCGATGGACCAACGGACAGGAGATGATGGAATTAATTTTGTATCTAAACTGGTGTAAAGCAAACGGGATGTACTTTCCTAGGACTTGAACAATGGAGTCACTGACTGGAGAAGAAGATGTAACATTTTTGATACCTGCCGAGCCGGACGATGAGGACATCGTACAGTGATCCAATTGACATTCTGAGAACTGTGCAATATTAGACTTCATAGATTTGGAAAATTAAGATAATTGGATGGAGTCATAACTGGTGATTATTTGACCAATTAGGAATTGGGGGATAGTCTGGGTGACTTTGATATAATGTTGTGACAAAGGGAGAAAACGTCAGAGGAAGACAGATGTTAGGAGAGAGACCATGTTCCGAAATTGATCAAGACTTTGTCATTGGGCTCATACTCTTCTAGAGGAGAGCCTGATGCGATGCTGATCGATTGATGACCTGAAGACGAAGACTGACTTTGTTGCTGATCCATACTGTGGATAGGTAGCTATGACAATGTGACTGAATTACCTTTTGTGCATTTTCTTTCTAGGTACCAACTGCTCTGTTTTTTAGTTTTTTTCTTAAGTTAGACGTTTTTTTCCAAATTCATGTTGTAAACTGTTTTCGCATGAAGTCCCACATGCTAATTTTAATCTGGGTTAGGTAGGGTTCCTATTCTGAGACGTTGACATATACAGTGACAAATGATTGACAGACTGATTTGCTGAACTCTGCTACTCATATATTCACCTTTGTTGACTTATGCTGAAGCATTAGAATGCATGTTTTGTCAAGCTATGATTAGATTATGCTATTGGTGGTCACTAATGAATTAATCTTGTGTTGATTGAATAAAGTTTGAATTAACCCCATGACTTAGTATTGTAACTAATAGGGAAATAAAATTGATAACACATATATTGAGTTGTGGTTATTTATGACTGAATGTCATGGTGCGATGTTCTTAACTGCTGATTAATGTTTTGCTTAATGGTTATAGATTTGTGTATTGATTATTGATGAACATCGGTTACACCATAACTAGAATACTCCATGCAAATCAAAAGGTTCATCGACCTTTACGCGTCCCCTTATGAGTTTACTTATTAAGGACCGGGCGCGCTAGCAGTTTTTGGTAGCAACTTGATGGTTAGTTTCCTTGGAGAACTAGTTATGTGGTGACCGATGGTCATGGTGGTAGTTTGAATTAGGGCTAGTTATTCATTTTTATGAGATATGAATTTTGTTTTCTGAAATGGCAATTGTAGCAAGAATGATGTCCCCTTAAGCTCAGAAATGACTTTCCCAGTTCCTGGATCCTGCAAGTAGAGTTGGGTATGTTCTCGCCATTTTAGTGATAGTGTGAAAGTGTAGATTGTGCTTTCAAAGGCTTATGCAAATCACAGGTGAATTGTGACGTGTGTGAGGGAAGTAGGGGGTCTGCGAACTCCAGTTGAGGTTTAGTAGGAGTGTGCGTACTCTGCAGTATGAGAGTAGGGAAGTTGTCGAACTTCACGTGCGTGGTGCTTTGTGCTCAGAAATTGTCCACGTGGTTATTGGTGATGTGCGGACCCTGCGTGGTCTAAGACTCCGGAGTATATTGCAAGTGTAGGAGACACTTGGTTATATGTTGTAATCTGTCTGGTTTAGTAGGTTTATCGGGCGTGGTCAACAAGTCGGTGTGTGAGTTAAGTGAGTAAGAGAAATTTCGACTGAGATTTGGCGAGTCCTATGTGCACCAGGACAGACCCATTGATCAGTTGAGAGTAAAACTCACGGGTCGAATTTTGATTGCAAATGTGGGGGACTGAAAAAGAGGAATAGCTGCATGAGGGAAAAAGGCCATCAGTGAAGATCCGTAAGGCCTCTGAAGCAATTGTGTACCTTCCTGTAGTAAACCAGCAGGTTTGGTTTTGTTTTTTTGGGTAGTGCTCGCAATCATTTGCATTAGTTTCGTGTGAGTTGGAGTTCAGGAGGACAAGCCGCAAGACTTTGTCAGCTGCAGTGTGTAAGTGTGACGTCAGAGTGAGCCGTGCTGGGATAGGTTGGTTAGTAACAAGAGTCGTGAGCGGATTGGCAGCCGTCCGTGAGAGACAATTGGTTGAGAAGGCGGGTGAAGGGAATCCTTGGAGTAAAAGTCATTTCCTTATTGAATCAAATAAAAACGACAGAGAAAGATTGAGTATTTCAAGGCGTTTAGGAGTGCCATGAAGGGTGATACATACATTAAGGCAACAGTGGGGGAGCCTACCCCACTGGAAAATTCTCTGGCCAATATTGTGATGGAGGAGCGAGGTGTCACGCCATGTCTTTTGTTAAAGCAGTGGTGCAAATTGACTGAGAAACAGGGAGCTTTAGCGTTTCGAGAGCATGGAACGTTTAATTTGAGAATTTTGGATCAGTTGCGGATGACATTGTGGGAGACAAAACTTCTTCTGAGACCAGCACAGTTTGAGGCATTAGCGGTTTGGGAGCTCATAGCGAGACAGCAGCAAGAAGTCAAATTCCAGAGGAGAATGAGGAAGGTAGAAAAGTCCCTAGCAGAAGCAAGATGGGATTGGGAACAGAAGAGGTGGAGAACAGCGACATTGCAGGATGTTAAGTTCTTTCCTGCTATCACAGAGGAAGATGAGCCAGAAGGGAAAGAGGAAACTAGCAAGAGTGATAAGAGTTCGCCAGGGTGTAAGATGAAGAAAAATGTCAACACCAGGGCAGTGCGCGCTCTATTGGCGACTAGAATGCAAAAACCCTGCACACTCAAAACAACGTAATTTATGCATTGTGCTGATATGTTGTTGTTTAACCTTTTGCATTGCAGAGTTCAATCCTGAAGACTTATTTTTAACGTGCTTACAAATGCTGTTCATTTGCAATGTATTGGTGCAGGCTTTCAGAGTGTGTTAGGGTGTGGTCCCTTTACAGGGCCTTCTAGAGACTTCTAGAGACTTTCCCTGCAACATGCCTGGGTGGTGTCTATAAAAAGGAGCCAGCCCAGCTCCAAGTGCTCACTATTCAGAGGTCCCGGTGCAGAGCAGCAGCTACTTCCTGAGCTCCTGTGCCGATGGCCTATTTGATCTTCCAGACATCTGACTTTCATTCTTCATTTGGAAATCCTTGTTCTGGGCGGTAAGACAGTGGTTGGGCTGGCCTCCCGACGCCGTTATCGAGAACTCTCATGTTCTTGGGCCTAATTCTTTTATAATTTGACAAAGTACTTTGCGCGTGTGAAATATGCGCTTGAGTGTTTGTGACATTTGCAGGGTGATTTGCAAATCAGCAAGACGCGCAATTCGTTTCATGATAATTTAATCTTGTTATTCATTGCACGCTACCATTTCTTGACAGTTGCATGGTGGCTTAAGAATCGGCATAACGCGCGATTCGTTTTATGGTGTTTTAACTTTGTTGTTCATTGCGCGCTACCATTTCTTGACAGTTGCATGGTGGCTTAAGAATCGGCAAGACACGCAATTCGTTTTATGGTGTTTTAACTTTGTTGTTCATTGCGCGCTACCATTTCTTGATATTTACATGGTGGCTTAAGAATCGGCAAAAGACGCGCGATTCGTTACATTGTACTTTGATCTTGTTATTCATTGTGAGCTGTTATTTCTTGCCATTTACATCGTGGTTTACGAATCGGCAAGACGCGCGATTCGATTAATGATGATTTGACTTTGATATTCATTGCGTACTACCATTTCTTGGCTTTTTACATGGTGACACTCGAATCGGCAAGACGCGCGATTCTCTCCTCGAGTTTAATTCATGTTGTTTATTTTATGCCACTATTCTAAGATATTTATCATGTAATATTCGAGTTGACAAGTTATGTGATTTGTTTTTCCTGAATCGATATTGTGTTATTCATGGTGCACAATCCTTTTATGGTGTTTACTATATATATATATATATATAAATCTACAATATGTGCAATTTGTGTTGAAACATTTTAAGAGTACACAGAAGATCAGAGTGTCTAGATGCAATATTGTATGGTCCTAGTGTGCATTCTCAAAAAAGGATTTATATGACTGGTTTAAAATGTAGTCAGAATGTTTTTCTGATTCTCATGTAAAGGAAAGTACTTGAATAAGAAAGTTTTCATTTAATCCATCTTGATTCCCTTACAGGTATCCGGCCATCTTGAAACTTAGTCATTTTAAATTTAATTCTTAGATTTTTCATGTTTTCAGAATGACTATGCTTAGAATCATAGTCTAGTATTGATTTCAGGAGATATAATTTTCATATTGTGTGTTCTAACCTTTTTCTTACTACAGGTCTCCTTCCTACCTGTTTCCCTTCCTAATCCCCTCTTCCCCTCTTGAACTCTCTTAGCCTCTGTGATTTATCTATCAGAGTCTTGGAGCTGTTCAGTGGTGGACATGTTGGGAACATGCGCAGACCCCAAGGATCTGGTGACTCTGACAAAAAAGACCTACGTAGAAAATGAAGATTCAGATTTTGAGGATCTTATTACTCATGTGTTGAGAGACCGACCTCCACCATATGCGATGCATGAGGGGGGTCTAAGTACTAGTTCTGCTCCAACTGCCCCAGCTCAAGTGTCGGGGACCGCGGGACCAGTGCAAGCAGATAATGGACAGGTAGAAGGGGTAGTGCAGAGTACTCCTAATGCCGTGACTACATCGGTAGTCCAAGCACAGATGCACCCACCACCAGTACAGAGAATTTACCTAGAGATACCGATTCTTGAGAAAACTTCGAACTTAGTGGTTCCTATGGAGCATGTCGTTCCGAGGTCGATGTTAGTTCAGACCAAGACGACTCCGATGTTGTTGCCTCAGGCACAGCCACAGGGTTTGCCGAAGTTCACACCAATGATAGCGACACATTCAGATGTGACACCAGTGATGAATCAGAGCATGGGAGTAGCCCTTCCACAAAATGCGGGTGTCAGAACAGCACCAGATGCAATATCACTGCCAATTACTGTTGGTCCAGTGGTACCATTATTTGTGCATAAAATGCCAACTGCAGGAGAACAGGGTGAAATGTCACAAAGCCTTATGAGGAGGGGGTGAGAGAGCATGTGCAGGTGGTTTCATCTATGGGTCAGACCTTTGATGGATCTAGACCATTAATGGACCTTAGTCCCCTTGTTGCGCTTCCAGATGCCGTAAATGGCCCGAGTGTAAGGCAGAGCTTGAAGCTTTTGACACCACAAACTCCAGGTGCAGTGGCACAACAGATGCCATTGCCAAATGCAAGTAATGTTTCATTACAGGGATTGACAGTACAGCAGTTAAATGAGTGGTTAGATAGTCTGAATACCCCACGAAACACGTCCAAGGGTGAAGAGCAAATTGATTGTATAAGGCTGGCTACGCAAATGACTGAACTGGTTGAGGGATCAATGGGAGTGAATAGGTTCGAATCCTATACTGAAGAAGAGCTGAGATATTTGTGTCCGAGAATCACAAGAGAAGTGGGCAAGATACATCAGAAAGTGGCAGATCGGGCAGATAAACATGACTTAGAAATTGAGAAAGCACTTGAAAAGGAGTTACAGATTAGATTTTGAGGCAAAGGATTTTGAACACATGAGATCAGCAGGGATGAAAGCGCATCTCAAAGAATTATTGCAGAGTGCTCAGATTTGGGGAGCATTAGAAAAGTGGGAAGGCAGATGGGCAAAGAAGAAGAACAAACGAAAACAAGATTCACAAGTAGGGTCTGAAAGTGTTCAGAAAGAAAAGGATCCAATACATTTTTTAGCAATGACGGAAATTCCATGAGGACAATTTGTTCATGTTTCTTTGCACAGAAGTGATATTCTGACATTCACAAATTATTATCCAAAGCTGAGGGAGAAACCGGTTGAATGGTATCAGCATACAGATAGATTTGTGAAGCTTTCGAAATGTCTGTAAGAAGGCCTGAATACTCTGTTGGAGATAGTAGTGTCAGCTAATTTGTGGGTTGAGTGCAAGAGAGCAGTGGATTGGACGACGAGTGAACCAGAAAGAGATAGAATTACAGGTGCACCATCTCCCGAAGTGATGAAACATTATTATACGGTGATCGAATTCCTGAAGACAAGAATCTCGCCTAAAAATATTGATGTGCAGAGAATTGACAGGACAGTGCAGGAAGTAAAAGAGTCGATACATACATACTATGAGAGATTGTTGAAAGCGTTCAAGGACTACAGTGGTAAGGAAGCACTCGGGCCGAAAGACATGCTGCACTTTGTATTCAGGTTTGTGGAAGGATTGAGACCTGAAGTAGGTCAGATGATTAAGAGTCATTTGATTTGTTGGAAAGTGAAGCAGATTGATGAGGTGTGCAGTATGCGAAATACTGTAGTGATGAGATTGAGTTGAACCAGAAAAAGTTGAAGGAGAAAGTGATGGTGATGCAGATTAAGGCAGCTCAAACAGGAGTGCTAGGAGCTTTAGTGCAACAGATACCACAGCAGCAGGGCACTGTTATGTTCCAACCCCAGGTGAGAGGTAGAGGACGCGGAGGAAATATGAATTGTGGTCCAGATTTGAATACGATAGTGGTTCAGAATGATGTGCAAGGGATGAAAAAGATGTTACCATGTCACCTTTGCGGAAACGTGGGACACTGGGAGCGGGAGTGTCTGATGATGGTGCAGGGTGGTGTTGTTCAGCAAGGTGGTGATGTCAATACATTTCAAACTGTGAAAGTTCCTAGAATGAGAGGACTTAATCAAAATTTCCAGAATAACATGAATCAAGTGCAGAATTTTCAACCCATGCAGCAGGTGCAAATGCCTCGTGCCCAAATGACACAGTTGCAACCAATGCAGCAGCAGGTTCCTATGGTACCTAGACAGCAAATGCAGATACCTGAAGCCCCGATGGAACAGCAACAGATGATGCTTATTCAGTAGGTCACAGGTCAGAGACAAGACAGAAGTAGTGACACGGTGCACCAATACCCATTGCATAGCGAAAATGAAATAAACGATGAATGGATGTGTGATATTCTGGATGAGGAGCCATGTCTTCTTGCAGCCTCATTAGAAGTAGATCAACGAGAACCCTTTGTGAGAGGAAAGGTGATGGGTCTTAAGGTCTCATTTCTTCTGGACACAGGACAGGAGCCAGGCGCTCTACTGTGAGAAGTGCAGAAGTTCCGAACTTACCTCTTTCAGGCAGAACAGTTTAGGTTGTAGGGGTAGTGAATAGAAAATTGATAAATCCGATCACAGATCGAGTACAGGTTGAGATTGGCAACTTCCAGGGACTGCACAAGTTTGTAGTATGTGACTGAAGTCCAGTATTCCTACTGGGAAGGGACTTATTGTGCAAGACTAGATGGTTGATTAATTGTTCAACTGCTGGAATAGAGATTCAGACGAATAGTGATGACGAGGAAGAAAAACTCCTGAAATTGAGAATGAAATCACTAATAAAGAATACCCATTGATTGAGTTTTTCCTGATGTTTACGGTGAAAGAATTGCATGCAGACTTGCAGGGAACAGTACAGGAGAATGTGTGGGACCTGACAGGTAAAGAAGTGGGTTTGATCAAGGGAGTGGAGCTGGTTAAAATCACTTTGAAGCCGAACGTATTGTTCCCGCAGCTTCCACAATATAACATGGCACAAGATGTTCTGATGAAGGTGGCGCAGATAATTGGAGTTTTTCTAAAACAAGGGGTTTTGAAAGAAGTGTTGAGCAGTCTATATAACTCACCGATAATGGGCTTGAAGAAATCTTGTGGGAAAGTACGAATTGTGCAAGACTTGCGAAAAGTGAATGACATGGTGGTTAAGTGTTGTCCTGTGGTGCCAAACCCAGCAGTAATATTGTTTCAAACTCCATGCGATGCAGAATGGTTCACAGTGGTTGATTTGTCACAAGCTTTCTTTTCTGTGCCTCTTCATGAGGATAGTCAGTTTCCTTTCAGTTTCAAATTCCTAGACAGAGTCTACAGCTGGTGCAGACTTCCTCAAGGGTATACAGAGTTAAGGTCCTTGTTCAATCAGATTTAAAAAAAGAATTTGGAGTCATTGGAATTGCCATACTAATCGACTCTGGTGCAGTACATTGACGACTTACTGATTGCATCCAAAATGAGGGACGAGTGTAAGTACAACTCGATGGGACGAGTGTAAGTACGACTCGATTGCCCTGTTAAATCATTTGGGAAAGTTCAGACATAAAGTGTCACATTTGAAATTGCAGTATTGTCAGAGGTCAGTGAAATACCTGGGACACCAAATTGAGAAAGGGTCAAGGAAAATTTCCAGAGAAAAGATCGCAATGATATTGCAGAGAAGTGCCCCGACGTCACAGACAGATGTCAGGATGTTTCTGGGAATGGTAGGTTATTGACGTCAATGGGTTCCAAATTTTGCTGAGATTGCCAAACTGTTGCAGCAGTTAACACATAAACATGTCACAGATCCCATTACTTTAGACCAAGATCAGATGAAAGCGTTCACTAAGTTGAGAGAGAGTTTGTGCAGGGCTCCAGCGTTGGGAATGCCTGATTACACGAAACCATTCACATAGTTTTGTCATGAACGTGATGCTTGTTCTTTGTCTGTCTTGACACAGGTCCATGGAGGTGCTTTTCACCCAGTAGCCTATTTTTCAGCTACCTTGGACCCAGTTGCAGCAGCCTTACCGGGTTGTTTGCGTGCAGTTGCCACAGTTGGTCAAAGCCTTTCACAATGTGAAGGAGTAGTGATGTGATACCCTCTGACATTAATGGTACCTCCCTCTGTTGAGATCTTACTGACAAGGACAAAAACACAGTGGGGGTCATTCCGACCCTGGCCGTCATAGACCGCCAGAACCGGGGACCGCGGATGCACCGCCAACAGGCTGGCGGTGCATCCAGGCCAATTCTGACCGTGGCGGTAAAGCCGCGGTCAGAAAAGGGAAACCGGCGGTTTCCCGCCGGTTTTCCCCTGGCCTGAGGAATCCTCCATGGCGGCGCTGCAGGCAGCGCTGCCATGGGGATTCCGACCCCCTTCCCGCCAGCCTGGTTCTGGCGGTTTTGACCGCCAGAACCTTGCTATCGGGAACGGGTGTCATGGGGCCCCTGGGGGCCCCACAAAGATTTTCAGTGTCTGCATAGCAGACACTGAAAATCGCGACGGGTGCAACTGCACCCGTCGCACCCTTTCCACTCCGCCGGCTCCATTCGGAGCCGGCATCCTCGTGGAAGGGGGTTTCCCGCTAGGCGGGTGGGCGGCCTTCTGGCGGTCGCCCGCCGGCCCAGCTGGAAACTCGGAATTACCGCGGCGGTCTTTTGACCGCACAGCGGTATTCTGTCGGGGGAACTTTGGCGGCCGGCCTCCGCTGCCCGCCGAAGTCAGAATGATCCCCAGTATTTGACTGGTGCCATACTGACCAGGTATGAGACGAGCATTCTAGGTGCTCCAAATGTAACATTGGAAAGATGTACAGTGCTGAACCCGGCAACCTTACTTCCAAGTGGTACTGTTGAAATTGAAAAAGAGGAAGACATTGAGCATGATGGTCTTGAGGTAACTGAGTTGTGCACAAAACCCAGACCTGATATCAGAAATACACAATTGGAAGAAAATGACCAAATTGTCTTTGTTGATGGCTCATGTCTCAGAGATGGTGCAGGAACATTGAGAGCAGGATATGCTGTGGACACAATTACAGGTACTTTAGAAGCTTCTTGGTTTCGAGGTGTATATTCTGCACAAGTAGCAAAATTGGTAGCTCTTACTAGAGCATGCCATGTATCTGCTAGACTGAGAGTCACCATCTACACAGATAGCCAATATGGATTTGGAATCGTTCATGATTTTGGTTAGTTGTGGTTGCAAAGGGATTTCCTAACCTCTACTGGTACACCAGTAAGAAATGGTGACAGAATAAAGGAGCTGCTGTATGCAATACACCTACCTGAAGAAATTGCTGTGGTGAAATGCAGTGCACATCTAAAAACACAGGATTACGTGTAACTGGGAAATGGATATGCGGATCAAGTCGCAAGGTTTTGCGCATTGAACTGTATATCGTTCAAAGACAAGTGGGAACTGATGTCAGAAAAAGTTAATACAAGTACAACTTTTGCATTGAGGGTGATCAATACTTTAGAAGAGTTGAAAACGCTACAAAATAATGTGAACAAAGAAGAGAAACGACTTTGGTCCAAACTAAAATGTGTTCAAAGGCCAGATGAGATATGGCTTTCCAAGGAAGGTCAGATGGTACTGCCAAATAGATTACTGTCACAAATGGCCAGGTACTACCATGGTCAGGCACACTATGGGAGGGAAGACACGGTGCATCTGTTTAAAATTGACTGGTTCAATCCTAAATTTAGACAGGCAGCAGAAGCAGTATGTCATCGCTGTGTAATCTGCCAACAACTAAATGTGGGAAAAAGGACAGTGGTGAATTTGAGCCACATTGGAAGAGCAGAATGCAATTGGATTTAATTGAGATGCCTGTGTGTGGAGGTTTGAAGTATGTGTTGGTGACTGGGTAGATTTTTAGTCAATGGAGTGAAGCATACCCCACAAGAAGAAATGAAAGTTGTTGCTTAGGGAGTTGACACCACGTTTCGGGTTTCCGATCTCTTTAGAATCAGATAGGGGAATTCACTTTAACAACAAGGTGATAAAACTCTTGTGTGAAGCACTAAACATTGAGCAGAAGTTGCATTGTAGCTATCGCCCTGAAGCATCAGGACTAGTGAAACAGATGAATGTTACCTTAAAATCAAGAATTGCTAAAATGTGCGCAGCTACGAATCTGAAATGGCCAGGCATTGCCTTTGGTGTTGATGTCGATGAGAAATACACCTGACAGGAAGACAGGGCTATTGCCCCACAAGATCCTCATGGGCAGAGCAATGAGATTACCAGCAGTTCCAGCCAATGCACTTGTGAATATTACAGATGATATGGTGTTGGATTACTGCAAGGGTCTGGCTGATGTGATCTTGCTCTTTCTCTCAACAGGTGGAGGCCACTGCTCTGCCACCCATCCACGATCCAGGGCACAATCTGAGAGCTGGCGACTGGGTCGTTGTCTGAAAACATGTTCGCAAGATGTGTTTAGAGCCACGCTGGAGAGGGCCTTACCAGGTGGTCCTAACAACTACAACAGCTGTGAAGTGTGCAGGACTCCGAACTGAATTCACGCGAGTCATACAAAAAATGTGGCATGTCCACCGGATCATGAAGAAGTGTTGTTGAGAGCACCAACAACAGTGAAACAGGTTGTCGCACCTGAACCATAAAAAGAACCAAGAGAGCCTGAAATTGAACAAGAATTTGTGGAAGATGGTTCTATTACCCCTATAAGAGACGGAGGTGAGGACTTGCAGGAGAGTGCGGAAGAATCAATCTCAACGGAGACAGCAGGAGAGCCTAGCTCAGTAGGGGTTCGCCCAGTAGCAGGCAGTGCTGAGAAGCAAACAGAGCAAGTGCCAGACCAAGAGGGGGAAAGAGTTGAGAAGGATAAAAGTCAAAGTGATTTGACTCCTCTTGAGCCCGTTGCAGGTCCATCAAGAGAAAACACCATAGAGAAAGAGAAGGAGAAGAGTCCAATTCTAAAAAGAATATTAGCAGAAGGATTGAGAAAATGAGATAATTGGCCTGAATCACAAGTAGAGAAAAGAAAGGAAGTGGTCATAAATGAAAAAATAGAGGAAGAAGTAGATACTATGAGAAAAGAAGAATTGAGTGAAGGAGAAATAAGTGGTGATCGAAAATTTAAAAGAAAGAGAATAGCAAGTCGGCGTTAGGCAGGTCCTGAATGGGCGCATGCAACTACTAAAGAATGACAACATGAGTTATGTCCTTTTGTTTTGATAGAGAGGTTCAGAGTCAGTACTTTGATGTAACCTGAAAAATAACAAGAAGCTGAATTGTGAATCAATCTGAAAAACCTTAAAGAGACTATTGAAAATAAACCGGAAGAGACATTGATAACCTGAATTGACATTAACCCAGATGTGACAAGCTGCTAATCGATTTTGGCAAAGGAAAAGGGTTCCTGAATGTGAGACTGAACTGTGAGAGCAGAATTTTCCTTATTTTAGATTTTTACTGCACTTTATATAAGAGTTACTTCTGCTTTCTGATTCTCTATAGATCATGGCTGAGTTGAATAATCATGTTAGGAATGCTAGGTGCTGTAAATACATGAGTGTTGGATTAGCAATTATGTGTGGGATCTTGTTATATTGGTGATTGTGGGCATATCTGTTATTGATGTGAAAGGAGCCAATCGTACTTCTGCTTCTGAGACTACTACACTAACAGCTTTAGAGAAGTTTAAGTTAGATGAGAAGTATTTACATGATTATACTAATGCCCAAGGAGCGCTTTCTTCTAATGTCTTCTATCGCTTGTTGAGTGAATATGTTGAAACGATGAATGCAAGGGATTGTCTTGTGTGTACGCAAATTCCTTCATCAGAAGAGGAAAGAGTTACGTACCACAGTCTTCCATTAACCTACGGAATAAGCTGTTGTCTGCTACTAACAAGGTTCTATAATCAAGACCATATACAGTATTTTTACTCTAACTACGATTTGGTGATTTTGTTTGTTCCTATTATTAGATATTTGAGTAGAGTAGCTAGAGATCATGGTATAGTATTAGTTAGAGGATTCTTTGAGCCTACACTGACATTTGGAACTGCATATGCGCACAAGAACAACCTCACATTTTTGCTTACACCTTTTGAAAAGAGCTTCATAGGGCATACTGATGATAGGAGAAAGGCATTAAAAGAAAAACTAGAAAAAGGCTTAGAGAAAAGGACTTATAAGAATGATTATGCTTACACTGTAATTAAAAGGCAAGGGAAGTTAGCACTAGATGCATTACATGTGGGGAAGCTTTGTATATATATATAGGCCAAAATCATGCACTGACACTTTATTTGCGGGAACGAGTGAATGTAGGCATGTGTTTTTGTTTCAGAGTAAATGGACCTTTATGCTGAGTGGTCGGAACCCTGCGATTCCTGGTATTTACTATATTTGTGGACTTAATGCTTATTAACGTCTTCCAAGGCGATGGTATGGGACATGTTATTTGGGGATAGTTTTCCCGAAGATTTATCAGATAGATGACTTAAAGTTTCTGAAATTGACTGAATTACATCATAAGCAACAGAGGAGGGAATCCTATTCTGCAGTTGTGGGAGATATATTTGGTGCGGTGATTCCTTCACTGGGAGTCATCCTGAATTAGATCAAGATACAAAAGTTGTCTACTATTGCGGATAACATGCTGACAAATTTTACAGGGGCAATACTCCTGATAGATACTGAATTAGCTGTGGATAGAGTTATGACAATTCAAAATCGCCTTGCTTTAGACATCCTTCTAGCAAAGGACGGCGGGGTCATTGCTGTTCTTAAATACCTAACAATAGTAAAGAGATAAGAGACTTAGGGCCAGATGTAGGAAAATCCTGCATTGCGACTTGCAAATTGCGAGTCTGAGCGACTCGCAATTTGTGAGTCGCAATGCAGGATGCAGGATGGTGTCCCTGACACCATCTGTGATTCGCAAGGGGGTCGCAAAGGCCCACCTCATTAATATTAATGAGGTGGGTCACAATTTGCAACCCCCTTGCGACTCGCAGCACTCACAGGGATGGTGGCCTGCTGGAGACAGCAGACCACCATGTCTGTGACTGTTTTTAAATAAATCAGTTTTATTTATTTTTTGTAATGCAGCCCGTTTTCCTTAAAGGAAAACGAGATGCATTACAAAATGAAAAAAATGAAACGTGTCAGTTTCATTTTTTCAGAGCAGGCAGTGGTCCATAGGACCACTGCCTGCTTTGAAAAAATGTTTTCAAGGCCATTCACAAAGGGGACGGGGTCCCATAGGGACCCCTTCCCTTTTGCGAATGGGTTACCACCAGTGTGACACTGGTGGTAACTGCGATTGGTTTGTGACCACGTTTGCGGTCACAAAGCAATCATGCATTGCGCTGTGACTCGCAAATAGGAAGGGGAACACCCCTTCCTATTTGTGACTCGCAGTCCTGTTTTGCGAGTCAGTAACCAGGTTACCGACTCGCAAAATGGAAATGGGCATCACGATGTGGGTTTTGCGCGTCGCAAACAGCGATTTTCGCTGTTTGCGACACGTAACACCCTTTCTACATCTGGCCCTTATTTACTAACATGACTAACTCAAGTAAGGATTTAAAGGAATTGAAGGAACCAGGTGTTTGGGAAAAGGTTGGAAAGGGATTTGCTTCAGTGGGAAATTGGCTTAGTACCATTTGGAATGGGGTATTATTAAAAATCATACAGGGAATATTAATTGTGATTGCTTGCATATAAGGATTATGGGTTTCATGTAAATTGTGTCAAAAGATTAAATTGAAAGGGTCTAAAAATACTCAAAGGAGGGAAGAACTAAACAGGGAAATAATTTATAGAGAAGATTCGAGAAGGAGACAAAATACTGGAGAAATTGAGTTATGAAAATGTTGATGGTAAAAGTAGTGTGATTACATATTTAGTCATCAGAGGAGGGATTGCTAAAGCAGATACATTAATTACAAAATATTAATGACTGTTTCTGCATTTTGAGTAATAGAAAAAATATGTAGAATTAAATAATGTAGAGAATTAATGTGCACGTTTGAAAATGTGCCCAGGGAAAGTGGTTACCAAGAGTCACGAGATATATTAAAAGAGCAACTAACGTATATGTAATATTGAAAATGTATTAAAATAATGTGGTAGTATGTCATATTGAGATTTATAACATATGTTTTGCATTATATTGTAGAGCTAACTTAGCCGAAGTTGTGGCCTAGTTTTGCCAGGCCTCATGAAGAAGCTGAATTATTAACACGCAATGTAGAGAAGCTAATGTGCTGAACTGACCATGAACTGCTCGTTGTTTAATAAAACTGCTTAGCTAACATTCTCTGCGATGAACCAACGGACAGGAGATGATGGAATCAATTTTGTATCGAAACTGGTGTAAAGCAGGTGGGATTTACTTTCCCAAAACTTGAACAATGGAGACACTGACTGGAGAAGAAGATGTAACATTTTCGATACCTGACAAGACCAGATGATGAGGACATCGTACAGTGAACCAATCGACATTCTGAGAACTGTGCAATATTAGACTTCATAGATTTGGAAAATTAAGATAATTGGATGGAGTCACAACTGGTGATTATTTGACCAATTAGGAATTGGGGGATAGTCTGGGTGACTTTGATATAATGTCGTGACAAAGGGAGAAAACTTCAGATGAGACAGATATTAGGAGAGAGACCTTATTCCGAAAATGATGTGAGACTTTGTCATTGGTCTCATACTCTCCAAGAGGAGAGCCTGATGCGATGCTGATTGATGACCTGAAGACGAAGACTGACTTTGTTGCTGATCCATACCATGGATAGGTAGCTATGACAATGTGACTGAATTACCTTTAGTGCCTTTTCTTTCTAGGTACCAACTGCGCAGTTTTAAAGTTTTTCTCTTAAGTTAGATGTTTTTTCCAAATTCATGTTCTAAACTGTTTTTGCATGAAGTCCCACATGCCAATGCTAATCTGGGTTAGGTAGGGTTCCTATTCTGAGATGTTGACATATACAGTGACAAATGATTGACGGACTGATTTGCTGAACTCCGCTACTCATGTTGATATATTCACCTTTGTTGACTTATGCTGAAGCATTAAAATGCGTGCATTCTCAAGTTCTGATTAGATTATGTTATTGGTGGTCACTAATGAATTAATCTTGAGTTGATTGAATGAAGTTTGAATTAACCCCATGACTTAGTATTGTACCTAGTAGGGAAATAAAATTGATAACACGTATATTGAGTTGTGGTTATTCATGACTGAATGTCATGGTGCGATGTTATTAACTGCTGATTAATATTTTGCTTAATGGTTATTGATTTGTGTATTGGTTATTGTTGAACATTGGTTACACCATGACTAAAATACTCCATGCGAATCAAAAGGTTCATCGACCTATACACGTCCCCTTATAAGTTTACTTAAGGACTAGCACTGGCAGTTCATCTGTGGTGCAGAAGGTGTACCACAAAGCTGTGTGAACACTGATAGCTAGTAGTCATATAATCGCCTTCACTACCATTATAATTCATCATTATTTGGGTTGCAGTCAATTATATTTTAGGACAGAGCACCTCCTGCTGGCTCTAATGCTTGATTGTAAATGTATTTGTTATTATTTTCCTACATGGGCATCGGACAAACCAGTCAGAGAACTGGAACAGAAATGAGGAGACATCTGATATTAGAGAGGCATATGCCCTTTTGTAGAGTCCCACTGGCAACTAATGATAAACGTGTTGAAAGGCCCTTTCTACTTATGATGGCCTTTTGGCAGCGTGCATTAGTTTTCACAGTGACACAGTGGTATTGGGGATTGATTCTTTTGACATTTTAAATGATTCGGTGCTTAATTTGTACATAAAAGCATGCCAGTGCCCAAAGCTCTCCTCCTAAACACACAGCTGCTGCAATTAAATGTGTGAGCACGGAATACTGAGGCTGCATAATCCTGAAGCCATCTTGGGCCTTTTCAATCCATTTACAGCATCCCCCTGCCCCTTCATCTCACTCCTGCAGCTTTCTGCTTACTCCCATTGTGAGGTTTTTATTTGTTTTTCTCTTCCTCCGTCTTTCCCATATGTGTCTTTTGCATGCAATAAATGCTTGAGGCAGAAAATTAAGTGCCGGTCCTCAAAAATAAGTGCGGTGCTCTGCACCGGAAACATCAAGCACCAACTAAGCACTGAAATAATTATAAAAGGGAGGCAAACCACAAGGTTCTTACAGATAAGTCGCATGTTTATTTCCCCTGCCAGGGACCACCAGCACATCGCTCACCAACTGCTTTCCTAAAACCCTGAGTTTTCTGCCTTCCACATTCTCCACCATATGCTTCCTCCTTAACACAATGACACACACACATGTGCGCGCAACAGTTAAAGGTTGTACATTATGTAATAGGGATCACAGGCTAAGTATGAAACAGAAAGAGCATACAATGCCACTATAGAAACTACCAGGAAAAATTATTTTCATATGGACAAAGGTAGCAAGCAAGGCATATCTCATTCCTAACCCATGACATAATCTTTGTACCGCTCAGGCATTCTAAGAATGTGTTTCATGCAATTTACATTCACCCTCATGCAGGGATCCTACTTCAAAATGGGTATGCACATAATCCACTTTCTCACGGGGTGCGATTGAAGCATTGAACTAAACCATTAGTTGTGGGAAGGTACAGAGACATTTAGGCCCTCATTACGACCCTGGTGGTCTACTGACCGTCAGGGTCGTGGTGGCAGTTGGACCGCCACCAATGTAACATTACAACCGCTGTGGTAGTACTGTGGTCAGGCCGCCAGCACTGCCAGTTTTCCTCCACAGGAGGGTCTGGTGGTGCTGGCGGTCCTAATCCAAAAAGGCAATGCTGCATGCAGAACCACCCTGGGGATCACGACCCCCCTCTCCGCAAGCAGTTACATGGGGGTAACGCTGCCATGTAAAGCTTGGTGGAGACGGGGTGCAGGGTGCCCAAAGGGGGCCCCTGCACTGCCACGGCACTCAACATGGGCAGTGCAGGGAGTCCCCCTGGCCAGCCCCATCACAAAGTTCACTGCCAGCTTTGCAGACAGTGAACTTTGCACCATGGGCAGTGCAGTGGCCCCCAGGCGAGCCCTGTCGCAAAGTTCACTGTCTGCTTTGCACTACAGCATTGCCACCGGCTCTATTACGAGCCGACGACAATGCTGTAATGAAGCTGGCGGAGGGGGAGACGCACTGGCGGCAACCTACCTGTCAGGACTTCGGCAGACGGGATTTTCCATCCGCCTAAGTCATAATGACCCCCTTAATGTGTTTGAAACCATGTGTTTGAATGCCCTCATTTCCCACAACACCAAATGTCAGTTTCACTTTAGTTAGGGTGCCTCTCTCTCATGAACACCTTTTGTAGGAATTGGATAACGGATTTGGTGTTTATCCTACTAGCAAAAGTGACTTCAGGCCATTTAAACAAGTAATTGATTAGTATGATTGCAAATTTAGAACATTCGCCCAAAACTCATATGTGTTTAGCAATGTCTAAAGCCAATTCTGACCATGGCACAGAAGGTGCATCCATGGAACCAACCAGAGAAGGTTAGGTCACTTGGGTTTTATCACTTACTATACACCTTTCTGTTCTGGGGTCAGTGTGGCAGAAAGGTTTACACCCTCCACTGACCCATTGTGTTCTTGTGCAGAGAGGAGGTCCGGTAGAGGTTCAGTCTTCCTCCACGCCCTCATTTGTCACAAGGTGCATGCTCACTTCTCTCACCTCTCAAAGTGAGGCTTTGTCTCTTGCCATGGAGCACCCTTGGGGACCTTTTAGGGGACTGGAGGTCCACTAAATAAGTGCCTCCTTCTTACGCTCCTTGACTTCGTATGAGCCAAACCAGTGGTCCAGGAGAGCTCTGGGCTCTACTGGTGCAATGACCCATACATTCTGGCCAGGTTGAAATTCTAAAAGAAAGGCCTTATGGTCACACCAGCGTTTCATTACCTACTGGCTGGCCTCAAGATTGCTCTTGGCCTTCTTCCAAAAGCGGTGCATCTTGTTCCAGAGGGCCAGCATGTAGCTGACCACAACCCTGGAGGGGGGGGAGAGGTTCTTCAAGCTTTCTCCCACCCCTCCATGGCAATACTCAGAGGTCCCCTGACAGGGTGGTCCTAGAGGAGTTTGAAGGGGCTTAACTCTACTCCTTTCTGTGTCACCTTTCTGTAGGCAAAGAGAAGTCATGACATGAGGATGTCCCACTTACGCCTCATGACCTCAGTTGGGGCCGCAGTCATGCCCTTCAGGGTATTGTTGAATCTTTCAACTAGACCATTGGTTTGGGAATGATAGGGTGTGGTGAACATGTAAGTTACACCAAATTCATCCCTCATGGACTTCTTGAACACAGGCATGAAGTTAGTGCCTGGGTCAGACACTATCTTCTTGGGGAATCCCACATGGGTAAGGGTTCTGATCAGACTTCTAGTCACTACAGGTACACTTACTGTCTGCAGAGGGATTTCCTCTGGGTAGCATGTGGCATGGTCCAACAAGACCAGGAAAAACCTGTTGCCTAGAGCTGTCTTGGGGTCCAAGGGTCCAATGACTCAATGTCCACCCTTTCAAAGTGGATGCCAATGACAGGAAGTAGGATCAGGGGAGCTTTCTGCTTTTTGCCTGACTTCCCACTGGCCTGGCAGGTGTGGCAGGGCCTGCAGAATGTATCTGAGGTTGTCCTCATTCTTGGCCAATCAAAGTGGGAGACAAGCCTGGCGAAGGTCTTGTCTTGCCCTAAATGTCCTGCCAGGGGTATGTCATGAGCCAAACCCAGTAGGAAGGCTCTGTAACACTGGGGGATCACCAGCACACAGGCTTTCCCAGTTCCAGAACATTAGACTCGCTGTAGAGATCATTCTCCCAGTATATTAGGTGATCCCGAGAGGCTTCACCTTGTGCATGGGCTGAGGCCTGTCGCCACAAGACCTCAAGAGTGGGACACTCTCTCTGCACTTTGCAGAATTCCTCCCTAGGGGGCCTACCCTCAACTTGCCAGCCAGAAAGCTCAGGGAGGTCACCTAGGGAGGCAATGTCCTCCCCGGTTGGCGCAGGGGCCTCCTCCTCAGTGACCCTATCAACCTCCACTGAGGGAACTTCTGAGACCGGTTTCCCACGCCGCTTGCCCCTCACCAGGGCAGCTGTCTGGGCCATTGTTCCAGGCTCCAGACGCCCTCGACTCCCTTACCAGGCAGCCATGGACTGTGTAGTCTTATAGTCCCACTGAGGCAAATTCATCATCTCCAATGGAGACCTGAGCTCTACCTCCCTCCAGATAGTGTGCTCCAGGTTATTGCCTAACAGACAATCTACAGGCATGGCATGGCTCACAGCAACTTTCAGAGAACTAGAGACCCTGCTCCCCCCCCACCGCTGCTCAAAGGGAACCAGAGCCATCAGTAGATGGCTCTCACTATTGTCAATCAATCAATCAATCATAAGATTTATAAAGCGCACTAATCACCCGTTAGGGTCTCAAGGCGCTGGGGGGGAGAAGCTACTGGTCGTAAAGCCATGTCTTTAGGTGTTTCCTGAAAGTTAAGAGGTCTTGGGTCTGGCGAAGGTGGAGAGGTAGGGAGTTCCAGGTCTTGGCGGCCAGGTGGGAGAAGTATCTTCCTCCGGCGGTGGTGCGGTGGATGCGGGGAACGGAGGCGAGGGCGAGGCTGGCGGAGCGAAGGTTGCGGGTGGGGGTGTGGAAGGTGAGTCTTTCGTTGAGGTAGGTTGGGCCTGTGTTGTGGAAGGCCTTGTGTGCGTGGACGAGGAGTTTGAAGGTGATCCTCTTTGGTATTGGTAGCCAGTGTAAGTCTCTGAGGTGGGGGGCGATGTGCTGGCGGCGTGGGACGTCCAGAATGAGTCGGGCGGATGCGTTCTGGATTCTTTGCAGCTTTGTTTGGAGTTTGGTTGTAGTTCCTCCATATAGGGCATTTCCGTAGTCCAGTCGGCTGCTGACCAGGGCATGGGTGACAGTTTTCCTGGTTTCGATGGGGATCCACTTGAATATTTTTCGGAGCATGCAAAAAGTGTTGTAGCAAGAAGAAGGGATGACGTTGACCTGCTGAGTCATGCTGAGTGTGGAATCCAGGAGGAATTCCAGGTTGCGTGCGTGGGTGGTGGCAGGTGGTGCAGATCCTACGGAGGTGGGCCACCAAGAGTCGTTCCATGCTGAGGGGTTGGCTCCGAAGATGAGGATCTCTGTCTTATCTGTGTTTAATTTGAGGCGGCTTGCTTCCATCCAGCTGGCGATGGCTTGGAGTCCGTTGTGGAGGTTGTTTTTTGCAGCTGTAGGGTCTTTTGTGAGGGAGAGGATTAGCTGAGTGTCGTCTGCGTAGGAAATTATGTTGATGTGGTGTGTTTCAGCGATGTTGGCGAGTGGGGCCATGTACACGTTGAAGAGCGTGGGGCTGAGAAATGAGCCTTGGGGGACGCCACAGATGATACTGGAGGCTTCTGATATGAATGGGTGAAGGCGGACTCTCTGGGTTCTGCCTGAGAGAAATGATGAGATCCAGTTGAGTGCTTTGTCGCGGATTCCGGCGTAATGGAGGCGTGTGCGGAGAGTGTGATGACAAACCGTGTCGAAGGCTGTGGAAAGGTCCAGCAGTATGAGTGCTGCTGTTTCTCCTTCGTCGAGCATGGTCCTGATGTCGTCTGTGGCGGCGATAAGTGCGGTCTTGGTGCTGTGGTGTTCAGCAACTATGACTTAGTAGAATGTGTTCAGTAGGATCTGCTCTGCTGACACCAGATGATATTTGACAGCTGTCATGCTGGCTCCAGTGTCACACAGAGCCTCCACCCGTTGCCCATTAATGATGCCCCACTACCTTTATTTGGCAGTATTTGCTGGCATGTTAGCTTTTGACACAATTTCTCTATTCCCCGAGGGACACTAGGGTCATCTTTATATGTTCCTCAAAACTACCTGGGACTACCTCCTCCCTGAGTGCTACACTAGATAACTCAGGTGTCTGCCCACCAGTGGGGCTGTGCCCTCTTGGGACATTTCTCCTTATCCTATGGTCAAAGAAACCTTTCTTTTTAGAATCAGGCTGGGAATGTTACCACTACTCCCTTGGGAATTATTTTGGGGGCCTTTAGAGACCTCCTTATTTTTCAGTTGTACTCCCCCCCTTTCTTCTGTTGGGAACCCTCAACACCTTTGTGGGCAACCCCCCAGATACCTTTTTAGACACTCTGGTGCTAGCCCAGAGGTCTGCCTCCTCAGCAAGCTTCCTGTGGTCACTGGTGCTGAGAGAGAGTCTCCCCTTTCTTATGAGGCCTTCTGAAACGGTTTCCTGGCCCCCGATCGCAGCACAGTTGCGATCGGGGGCCAGGAAACCCCACTAGACACCAGGGATTTCACTTTTGGGGGGCGGCCCCCCCCCCCGGAAAACAGGCCGCCCCCCCCCCCGGCATAATTTTCCTAAAAAAATAAAAAGGTAGGTGCCCCCTGGGGAGGGGGGGGGCGCGATCGCGCCCCCCCCCCCCCCCAGGGGATTTTTTTTTTTTTTTTTAAAAAAAAACATTTTTTTTAAAAAAATGAAATGACAGGGGGTCGCCCGTGGGCAGGGTGACCCCCTGTGGGGGCAATTTTTTTTTTAGATGTTGTAGGGTTTCCCTGGGGGCCATTTTGGCCCCCAAGGAAACCATACAACAACTAAAAAAAAATATATGTATATATCTATATATATATATCTATGTAGATAGATATATCTAGGTACATGGATATATCTATAGATATATCTATGTAGATATATATTTATATATATATATATAGGTAGATCTGTATCAAAGAGATTTATAAAGCGCGCTACTCACCTGTGAGGGTCTCAAGGCGCTGGGGGGGGGGACGGGGTGGAGGAAAAGGGGCTAGGAGGTTCACTGTTCAAAAAGCCAGGTTTTGAGGCCCTTCCTGAAAAGAAGTAGGTTTTGGGTCTTGCGAATGTGGGTTGTGAGTGCGTTCCATGTTTTGGGTGCAATGTAGGAGAAGGATCTGCCCCCGGTGGTGGTGTGTTTGATGCGGGGGTCAGAGGCGAGAGAGAGGTCAGCTGAACGGACGTTTCGTGTGGGGGTGTGGAAGGTGACTCTCGTTGAGGTAGGCAGGGCCTGTGTTGTGGAGTGATTTGTGTGTGAGGATGAGGATCTTGAAGGTGATCCTTTTGTCAATGGGGAGCCAGTGGAGGGATTTGAGGTGTGGAGAGATGTGTTCGTGTCGGTGGAGGTCGAGGATGAGTCGTGCTGCTGAGTTCTGGATGCGTGTAGTTTGCACTTGAGTTTTAGAGTGGTGCCGGCGTAGAGGGCGTTTCTGTAATCAAGCCTGCTGCTGATGAGTGCGTGAGTGACAGTTTTTCTGGTCTCTGTGGGGATCCATTTTAATGTTTTTCAGTATACGGAGTTTGTTGAAGCATGAGGAGGTAAGAGCGTTGATTTGTTGGGTCATAGAGAGGGAGGAGTCTAGGATGATGCTGAGGTTGCGTGCGTAGTTGGCGGGGGTGGGTGCAGGGCCTAGCGTGGTGGGCCACCATGGGGGGTCCCAGGTTTTTTTGGTGAGGGCCAAAGAGGATTATTTCGGTTTTGCTTGAGTTGAGTTTCAGGTGGTTGGCTGTCATATATACATCACTTTTGTCAATATGTGTGTGGTTTCCCTGGGGGGAAAAGGGTCCGACTTGTCTAGTGGCAGTTTTAGTGCCATAAAGAAGCGCAGAAGGTTTATATGCCTACTGCAAAGAGCACATCTGTATTTTATGTAAATAGCTGAGTACATTAGTAAAGTCTATGGAGAGATGAAGGGCACTTTTGCTGGGTGGTAATGAGGGAATCCGAGGAGGAGGGAGTGGGAGCACCAATAATGATTGTTGGACTGGGCGCAGGAGGTGCTAAAGACTGTGACGAATGGTATGTGACAAGGTGTTTTTTGAGTGTCTTGAAAGTACGTGCTGATTGAGGGAAGAAGCGCAGGTAAGGTGGCCTCTACTGTTGCACGTATCTCACACACACCATCGATTTTGTGACTGTCTACGTAGGCTAGTGTTTTAGAGCAACAGTTTAGCCAATAGCAGAGATGGCATCTTGATGGATGACTGCTGCCTGCACTCGGGTTATAGAGGACCGCTCTGACATAGGATCAGAGACTGAGACATCAGATACTGAGACAGCATCTGAGGGATAGGACAATGGCGCAGACTCTGGGAGTGATTTTTCAGTCAGAGGAGTCCCATTCGAAAACTCCTCTTCCAGTACATTATGAGGGAGGTGATGAGGACAGTCCTGCTGTCCCTTCGCAAGCTGTTCGTGCAACTGGGTAATAGTGGGTTAGGCCAACCCAGAGAGCAGGTGAATGCGGCGGCAAGCAGAGAGAGAGTGCTCTCTTGGGAGCTCACCAATTTAGTTCAGCCCCAAATTCCACCACCCAAATCATATTGTGGAGACATCAAAATTGTCTATGGCAAAACAAACTGGTTTTGTAAGGCAGGCACCTGTGTTTTTGGTCCTGGATTCGGCGGCCATATAGAGAAACACACTAAACCCAAACATTTCTGGAAACTAGACATTCGGGGGAGTCCACAGAGGTGTGACTTGTGTGGATTCCCCAAAGTTTTCTTACCCAGAATACCCTGCAAAGCTGAAATGTTGAGAAAAAACTCTATTTTTCTCGCATTTCTGTCACACAAACTACAGGAATATGCTGGGATCCACAACATTCCTACCACCCAGTGACTCCTCACCTGTCCTGATAAAAACACTACCCCACTTGAGTGCCTACACCTAGTGCCTGTGTCAGGAATGGATCACCCCAGGGTCAACAGCTGCCTCACGTAAGGACCAACATTGACCGTTGTGTGATCTATTCCTGTCGCAGGCACCAGGCCTAACCACACAAGTGAGGTATCATATTTATCGGGAGACTTGGGGGAACGCTGGGTGGAAGGAAATTTGTGGCTCCCCTCAGATTCCAGAACTTTCTGTCACCGAAATGTGTGGAAAACGTGGTATTTTAGCCACATTTTGAGGTTTGCAAAGGATTCTGGGTAACAGAACCTGGTCCGAGCCCCACAAGTCACCTCATCTTGGATTCCCCTGGGTTTCTAGTTTACAAAAATGTGCTGGTTTGCTAGGTTTCCCCAGGTGCCGGCTGAGCTAGAGGCCAAAATCCACAGGTAGGCACTGTTTTCTATGAAAAAATGTGATGTGTCCACGTTCTGTTTTGGGGCATTTCCTGTCGCGGGCGCTAGGCCTACCCACACAAGTGAGGTATCATTTTTATCGGGAGACTTAGGGGAACGCCGGGTGGAAGGAAATTTGTGGCTCCTCTCAGATTCCAGAACTTTCTGTCACCGAAATGTGAGGAAAACTTGTTTTTTTGGCCACTTTTTGAGGTTTGCAAAGGATTCTGGGTAACAGAACCTGGTCCGAGCCCCGCAAGTCACCCCTCCTTGGATTCCCCTAGGTCTCTAGTTTTCAGAAATGCACAGGTTTGGTAGGTTTCCCTATGTGCCGGCTGAGCTAGAGGCCAAAATCTACAGGTAGGCACTTCTCAAAAAACACCTCTGTTTTCTTCCAAAAATTTGGATGTGTCCACGTTGCGCTTTGGGGCGTTTCCTGTCGCGGGCGCTAGGCCTACCCACACAAGTGAGGTATCATTTTTATCGGGAGACTTGGGGGAACGCCGGGTGGAAGAAAATTTGTGGCTCCTCTCAGATTCCAGAACTTTCTGTCACCGAAATGTGAGGAAAACTTGTTTTTTTAGCCACTTTTTGAGGTTTGCAAAGGATTGTGGGTAACAGAACCTGGTCCGAGCCCCGCGAGTCACCCCTCCTTGTATTGCCCTAGGTCTCTAGTTTTCAGAAATGCACAGGTTTGGTAGGTTTCCCTAGGTGCCGGCTGAGCTAGAGGCCAAAATCTACAGGTAGGCACTTCTCAAAAAACACCTCTGTTTTCTTCCAAAAATTTTGATGTGTCCACGTTGCGCTTTGGGGCGTTTCCTGTCGCGGGCGCTAGGCCTACCCACACAAGTGAGGTATCATTTTTATCGGGAGACTTGGGGGAACGCCGGGTGGAAGGAAATTTGTGGCTCCTCTCAGATTCCAGAACTTTCTGTCACCGAAATCTGAGGAAAACTTGTTTTTTTAGCCACTTTTTGAGGTTTGCAAAGGATTCTGGGTAACAGAACCTGGTCCGAGCCCCGCGAGTCACCCCTCCTTGGATTGCCCTAGGTCTCTAGTTTTCAGAAATGCACAGGTTTGGTAGGTTTCCCTAGGTGCCGGCTGAGCTAGAGGCCAAAATCTACAGGTAGGCACTTCTCAAAAAACACCTCTGTTTTCTTCCAAAAATTTTGATGTGTCCACGTTGCGCTTTGGGGCGTTTCCTGTCGCGGGCGCTAGGCCTACCCACACAAGTGAGGTATCATTTTTATCGGGAGACTTGGGGGAACGCCGGGTGGAAGGAAATTTGTGGCTCCTCCCAGATTCCAGAACTTTCTGTCACCGAAATGTGAGGAAAACTTGTTTTTTTAGCCACTTTTTGAGGTTTGCAAAGGATTCTGGGTAACAGAACCTGGTCCGAGCCCCGCGAGTCACCCCTCCTTGGATTGCCCTAGGTCTCTAGTTTTCAGAAATGCACAGGTTTGGTAGGTTTCCCTAGGTGCCGGCTGATCTAGAGGCCAAAATCTACAGGTAGGCACTTCTCAAAAAACACCTCTGTTTTCTTCCAAAAATTTTGATGTGTCCACGTTGCGCTTTGGGGCGTTTCCTGTCGCGGGCGCTAGGCCTACCCACACAAGTGAGGTATCATTTTTATCGGGAGACTTGGGGGAACGCCGGGTGGAAGGAAATTTGTGGCTCCTCTCAGATTCCAGAACTTTCTGTCACCGAAATGTGAGGAAAACTTGTTTTTTTAGCCACTTTTTGAGGTTTGCAAAGGATTCTGGGTAACAGAACCTGGTCCGTGCCCCGCGAGTCACCCCTCCTTGGATTGCCCTAGGTCTCTAGTTTTCAGAAATGCACAGGTTTGGTAGGTTTCCCTAGGTGCCGGCTGAGCTAGAGGCCAAAATCTACAGGTAGGCACTTCTCAAAAAACACCTCTGTTTTCTTCCAAAAATTTTGATGTGTCCACGTTGCGCTTTGGGGCGTTTCCTGTCGCGGGCGCTAGGCCTACCCACACAAGTGAGGTATCATTTTTATCGGGAGACTTGGGGGAACGCCAGGTGGAAAGAAATTTGTGGCTCCTCTCAGATTCCAGAACTTTCTGTCACCGAAATGTGAGGAAAACTTGTTTTTTTAGCCACTTTTTGAGGTTTGCAAAGGATTCTGGGTAACAGAACCTGGTCCGAGCCCCGCAAGTCACCCCTCCTTGGATTCCCCTAGGTCTCTAGTTTTCAGAAATGCACAGGTTTGGTAGGGTTCCCTATGTGCCGGCTGAGCTAGAGGCCAAAATCTACAGGTAGGCACTTTGGAAAAAACAGCTGTGTTTTCTATAAAAAAATAGGATGTGTCCATGTTGTGTTTTGGGGCATTTCCTGTCGCGGGCACTAGGCCTACCCACACAAGTGAGGTATCATTTTTATCGGGAGACTTGGGGGAACACAGAATAGCAAAACAAGTGTTATTGCCCCTTATCTTTCTCTACATTTTTTCCTTCCAAATATAAGAGAGTGTGTAAAAAAGACGTCTATTTGAGAAATGCCCTGCAATTCACATGCTAGTATGGGCACCTCGGAATTCAGCGATGTGCAAATAACCACTGCTCCTCAAAACCTTATCTTGATCCCATTTTGGAAATGCAAAGGTTTTCTTGATACCTCTTTTTCACTCTTCATATTTCAGCAAATGAATTGCTGTATACCCAGTATAGAATGAAAACCAACTGCAGGGTGCAGCTTATTTATTGGCTCTGGGTACCTAGGGTTCTTGATGAACCTACAAGCCCTTTATATCCCCGCAACCAGAAGAGTCCAGCAGACAAAACGGTATATTGCTTTCAGAAATCTGACATCGCAGGAAAAAGTTACAGAGTAAAACATAAAGAAAAATGGCTGTTGTTTTCAGCTCAATTTCAATATTTTTTTATTTCAGCTGTTATTTTCTGTAGGAAAACCTTGTAGGATCTACACAAATGACCCCTTGCTGAATTCAGAATTTTGTCTAGTTTTCAGAAATGTTTAGCATTCCGGGATCCAGCATTGGTTTCACACCCATTCCTGTCACTAACTGGAAGGAGGCTGAAAGCACCAAATATAGTAGAAATGGGGTATGTCCCAGTAAAATGCCAAATTTGTGTTGAAAAATTTGGTTTTCTGATTCAAGTCTGCCCGTTCCTGAAAGGTGGGAAGATAGTGATTTCAGCACCAGAAACCCTTGGTTGATGGCATTTTCAGGGAAAAAACCACAAGCCTTCTTCGGCAGCCCTTTTTTCCCATTTTTTTGGAAAAAACAAAATTTTCACTGTATTTTGGCTATTTTCTTGGTCTCCTCCAGGGGAAACCACCAACTCTGGGTACCATTAGAATCCCTAGGATGTTGGAAAAAAAGGACGCAAATTTGGCGTGGTTAGCTTATGTGGACAAAAAGTTATGAAGCCCTAAGCGCGAACTACCCCAAATAGCCAAAAAAGGGCTCAGCACTGGGGGGGGAAAGGCCCAGCAGCTAAGGGGTTAAAGCTTGGCCTGGGCGTTTTTTATCAGATAGTGTGGTAATAGGGAATGATGTAAAATTGTGGAAAAACTGTTATGAGGCTACTTCCTTATTTGGTTTGCGTTGTTTTAGACGAACATGGGCAAGGATACTATTGCATGTATACAAATGATTATACATCGAATGGTTTAACTTTTCATAAGATAGTACGATAATACAGAGTGATTCAATATATATCCGAATCTTTTGCCCAGAAACATACTATTTGGTAGCAGAAAATGGCTAGACCAACCAATTACAAGATGGTGACCATTTACCAACTGTAGTCACACTGGTACGATTAATCTATGTCATACAAGAACTGAAACCTGATTGGATATTCAGTACTTTACTTTACTTTATATGAGTGTGAATAGATGGATGTATGCGTGGATGAATGTGGGGATGTGTGTGTATGAGTGTGCGTGTGCGAAGGGAGGGGCGTGTATGAAGGAGGGTCTGGAGAGGAAGGGGGCTGAGGGAAACCTGTGGAGGGGGATGGGGAAGACCCCTATCATTGACAGGGAAGGGATTCCCTGTCACTGATAGTGCCTACCACCATGGTTTTCGTGTTGGTAAGGAAGCCACGAAAACCATGCCACTAGGTGGGGTCATAATCCCCCAGGCTTTCAAGAGATGGTCGCCGGGCTGGAGATTGCTGTCTCCAGCCCGGCGGCTGTTACCGCCGTGGTGGTCGGTGTGGTACATTGGCGGTTGGGCTTCAGCCAAACCGCCAATGTCATAATATGGAGGAAAGTACCGCCAGCCTGTTGAAAGTACTTTCCTCTATATTACCGCCCACTACGGGGGTCATAATGACCCCCCATACTGTCTTTTGCACTCCACCCTAAACTTTTCTCACATTCATCCTTGTTGAGGACTGGTTAAAAGTATTCTTATTGGATAGACAGATAAATATGAACCTCGTATTGAGGCCACTGCTAGGCCAAGATTCCATCACAATGACAGTTATTGTTTTTTTAAAGTCTGGGTTTATCATTTTGAGCAGTCATTTAATTGCCAATATTTGTATATTTTCTTAGTGGCTATTGTCGGAGGCATCCTGGTTTGTAGTGGGTACCACAGGTACATACACCTTATACCAGGTCCAGTTATCCCTTATTAGTAAAATGTAGTCAGTGACTAGATGCCAGGCTGTCTAGAGGTAGCTGTAGGCAGAGCAGCCACGGCTGAACTAGGAGACATGCAAAGCACTTGCAGTACCACTGTAGTCACACAGTACTTACACACAAGAAAGACAATACTCAGTGTTACCAAAAATAAAGATGCTTTATTTTAGTGACACAAGGCCCAAAAAATCTTAGAGGCTATATTCCCTTAGGAGGTAAGTATTATACACAAAATATACACTAGTAACCTAAATCAGGTAAGTAAACAGTCATAAGATAGTGCAAATAGTGAAAATCACCATAGATCCCAATTGGCCTAGGGGGAACAAAAAATATATACTAAAATAGTGGAATGCGAATGTCGGTTTGCCACCTAGTCAATAGTAGTGTGTAGAGGGGTGCTGGGAGTGTACGAAATTCCAAAAATGAGTAAAGTACCCTACCCCAGAGCCCAGGAAAACAGGAGTAAAGTACAGCAAGTTTCCTCAGAACACACTAGGAGTCGTGATAAAGGACTATGCAAAAACCAAGCAAGACTACAAGACACCAACAATGGATTCCTGGACCTGAAGACCTGTGGAGAGAGGAGCCCAAGTCCAAGAACAGCTGAAGAGTCCAGGAAGAAGCCCCTGTTAACCTGGATGAAGGTGCAAAAGTGGACTCTCCGGTTAGAAGAAAAAGTCAGAGATGCACCAAAGAAGACAGCTGCGGGTTCCTGCTTAGTGTAAGAGATGCCCCACGTTGAGTAGAAAAATGCAGGCTGGTTTTCGTCATTGGATTCTGCCAACAAGTCTTGGCTCATGCAAAAGACGCATTTGGCAGGATAAGGTGCTACGTGGGCCCAGGAGGGGGCTGGGGGTCTCAACCTGGACTGAGGAGACAGAGGGGGCTCTCAGCACTTCAGAGAGTCCTCAGAAGACCAGGAGCACCCACAAAAATCCCAGGACATGGGGACAAAGGAGTTGCAAATTGTGGTAGTTGCAGCACTACACAAAGGGATCCCACCTCGCCGGAGAACAACTGAGGAAACTGAGCATCGCAGGACAGAGTGCTGGGGACCTGGGCTGTGCTGGGTACAAAGGATTCCTTTCCGAACCGCACAGAATCCCTAGGAGCTGCAAAGCATGTGGGGCACAGGAGTACTGTCTGGCTCGGGGAGGCAAGCTCTTACCTCCACCAAATTTGGACAGGTCGACCTTTGGACAGTCTGGGTTATTTTGGTCCACCACCTGTGTTCCAGGATTCACACCCATCATCAGGAGAGGGGACCCAGAGTCCCGGTCATCACTGCAGAGAGGCGCCTGCTGAAGCAGGGAAGTGATTCTTTTGGTCCTTCTGGTGCAGGATGAAGACAGGCAGTCTTCAGAGCATGCACAACCTGGAAACTGTTGCAGTTTCTGGCAGCAGCTAAAGTTACAGAGTTGCAGTAGCCTTCTTGGATACTTTGTTGCAGTTGTAGAGTTCCTGGAGCAGTTCTGCGGTTGATCCAACGGTAGAAGATGAAGCAGAGTTTGCAGAGGATTCCTGCTGGGGTCTTGCAAAACCGAATCTGAGGAAACTACCAGAAGAGAGAGCCTAAATAGCCCTGAAAGGGAGATTTGTCACCTAACCAGGTAAGCACCTATCAGGAGGGGTCTCTCATGTCACCTGCTGGAACTGAACACTCAGATGCTCCCAGAGTTTCCTGACCATCCTGAAAACAAGATGGCAGAACCCAGGGATACTCTGGACACTACCGCTGGGGTGGTGATGGACAGGGGAGTGATCACTCGTGTTTCTTTTGTCCAGTTTCTCGCCAGAGCAGGGACTGGGCGTCCCTGAACTGATATAGACTGGCTTATGCAAGGAGAGCACCATCTGTGTCCATCCAAGCATTTCCAGAGGCTCTGGGAAGGATACACCTCCCATGCCTGTACAACCTATTTCCAAAGGGAGAGGGTGTAACACCCCTGTCCCAAAGGAAATGCATTGTTCTGCCTTCCTGGGATTGAGCTGCTCAAGCCCCAGGAGGGCAGAAGCCTGTCTGTGAGGTGGCAGCAGCTGGGGCTACAGTGGAAACCTCAGAGAGCTGGTTTGGCAGTACTGGGGGTCCATGGTGGAGCCCCCAGGGTGCATGGAATTGCCCCCCAAATACCAGAATCAGATAGAGGGTACAATTTCCCAATATTAGACACCTTACATGGCCACATTGGGGGTTACCATTGTGAAGGTACATATATGTATAGACATATATGTAGTGCATGCTTATAATGGTGTCCCTGCACTCACGAAGTCCGGGAAAATGGGCTTGGATGACGTGGGGGCACCTCTGCTAGTTCAGGGGTGCCCTCACACACAGGTACTATGCACCTAACCTTCGGGGTCTGAAGGTTAGATATATAGGTAACTTATAAGTGACCTGATTCAGTGAAAATGGCTGTGAAATAGTGCTTACACTATTTCACTCAGGCTGCAATGACAGTCCTGATGAAAGGTTTGTATGAGCTCCTTATGGGTGGCAAAAGAAATGCTGCAGACCATAAGGATCTCCTGGAACCCCCAATGCCCTAGGTACCTAGGTACCATATACTAGGGACTTATAAGGGGGATCCAGTATACCAATCTGGAGTGAAATATGTAGTCACTAGACTAAAGTGACAAATTTTTAAACAGAGAGAGCATAAGCACTGGAGTTCTGATTAGCAGGACTCCAGTGACACAGCCAAGCAAACTGACAACACAGTAAAACATACTGACATGTAGGCCACAAACCATAAGCACTGGGGTCCTGACTAGCAGGATCCCAGTGACACAGTCAAAACACACTGACAATCAGGCAGAAATTGGGGGTAACATGCCAAGAAAGATGCTACTTTCCTACAGCTATCCAGATGTGAACAAAGAAAAACGTTTATTTGAACATGAAAAGTCGCTGCCAGTATTAAAGATAGAAACATTCCTGTGAACGTTATTTGCATTTGCAGTCTGATAATTTCGGTAAGATACTTATTCAAAATGTGTGTTGCAAATATTTTGTTTCATACACTTATAATTAAACTATACTGGATGCAGACAGAAATCAATGGATGCTGTGGTTTTACTTACATATCCTAAATCCAAGAATTCAGCCTTGTTAGCAGAGCTCAGGAAAGCAGAGCAAGTCACCAGATGAACCTAGGAAGTGGAAAAGAGACTGTGGTAAGCCTCGGTCTACAGTAAAGACATCACTTTAAACTTGGGTACCCACAAACATGTTCCGAGGGGCCAAAAAGTTTGGTTGGTAGTTTGACCGAGGGCTGCACAGATGCCAGAAGGGTGGTGGTCATGGGGGTTGAGGGTAATGTAAGGTGAGTGTAGGGGGAGCAAATCACGTACATCTAGTGGCTGAATTGAACTTCACCATGAGGAAGCAGAAAACCTGGGATAGATCACAGCTTCCCCACCTGAACAAATTGTGTCTTCCTAGGCAATTGTTTTATTTCACTTCATTTCCTTTCACTTCATTATCACATATAAGAAGACTTTGAAATATATTACTTCAGAATGTGCATTGTACGAAAGCTTTTACTGTGTCTGGTTTCACAAACTATAATATTTATGCATGATAGTAGCCTTGGCCACCCAAAGGGTGCACATAACAATTGACGTCTCTTGGTTCACTATTGGCACTGTTGTTAAGGAGAAGGGTGAATAAGCATGAATGTTTCTAAAGACTTCTAAATGCAGTGATATACTATGATTCATGAAGGTGAAATATTTCTGCATGTAAATGTTATACAATTTTTGAATTATGAAGAGACTTTATCATATTTTTACACGTTTGCTGAAGATGTCTTTATAAATTAAAGTGTTCCGAAAGTTAAATGGTGCACCCTAGTTACTTGATAACTGCAATTAACCTTCAAGCAAGTGCTGAGTTGAGTAAACAGCAGCCCAATGCTTCCATTGACCGGGGGGGGGCACATGAGAAGGTCAGGTGGGATGCATGCTAAACTTTTGAGTATCACTGACTTTAGGACAGTTGTTCAGCAAAGCAAGACGTAGGCCCTGATCAAGAGTGGGTCATTGTTTTCCAACCCTTGCAAAAACTCCTACTTGGGCAGGCATCAGAATTTTGAGTTGATTTAGAACATCTAGTAATAACGGGGACATTAAATACCTCACTCTTCATTAAATTTAGACAGATCAAGCCTTTCGAAATTTAACAGGGGAAACGTGCATAGTAGTAACCGTACCATGCAGATTTTTGTGTGTTGAGCACCAAAGTCTGCGTGGTATTCCACCCAAAATTCAGAATGGATGCTATTTATCACACCTGATAAATGACATATCCTGGGGTATCATTATTTATGTGATGCGAAGCATAGCACCGTGATTCTGACAAACTATGAATCAGGGTCATAGGGTCATGTGTAGCGCTATGAATACAATTTGTATATGTATTTTTGTACTATGACTCAAGACAAGTCAATTTATAGGATTATGATTAGAGAATCACACATAAATCTGTTTAGGCTCTTAATCATTTTGTTTGGATCATAAATGTATTTAGATTTGTCACAAATGAATTATGTTGTAACAATTGAATCAAACTTTATTATATTTTATTTATATAACACTTTAATTATTTTAAATGAAACTATTTTTGTGAAATGAGTCTTCTTTTATAGGTCACAAAATATATCCAAAAGATCTCTGTTTCACTTTTATACGAATACGTATTCCTCCATCATAGTCAATTTAGTGTAATTTTCTCAACAGTTTCAAAGTACACCCTTTTTGGCACTAATACCTCGATTTTAAAAATGTTCTGTTTTTACCTGGAGTGTTGGCAGTAGGGAGGCCAAGTGGGAAAGCTGCTCTTTAAAAGCTTTTTCTTTTTCTTCATGTTGACTAAAAGATTACACAAAAAGAGGTTATCACAGATTGTCAATGCACGTTACATACAAGACAGACTTGATTGCAAACATGACTGCTTTTAATATTAGAGAATGTGTGTAGGGCCTAGAAAGCAGATGAACTGAATGCCAACAAGTGTGTGCTTGATCGATGTTTTTTATTTAGAAAATGTGTCTGATACCGTTCAAACTGACGGGCAGAGAAGTAAGACTTTTCACTTCTCTAGTGCCCGTGTTTTAACTGCGGCTGCAAGGGAGGTTGACTTTGTAGAAATCTGTCTTGGAAGAAAAAGGAAAGAAGCATTAGCTTCAGTTGCTTCTGTATGCTTCTACAAAGGGGCATTGTTCTACATTTGTGTATCAAAGCAGAGGCCCAGCAAGGGTGACCACCCCTCACTCCATAAGGGGTGATTATCAATATAGGTATATAATGTACCAGTGCATGGGAGAGGTTAGACACAAGACCCGCTTGCTGAAAGGAGATGCTGAATGACAGTTTCGACTACCAACCTGATGACAACATAAGGCACACAGGGAAACTATAAGTGACTTGGCACACTATAGAGGTAGTAAACTAATACAACCATACTCATTAGATGCCTGACAATATTTTGGACACTTTGGGTAAGGAATAGACTAATAGGTTAGGAATGTGCAAATAAATATGAATGAGGCTTATCTAACATTCACCCTGTTTTTCACATTATCTGCTGAGTTGTGTACATACTTAGGATCATTCTGATACACATTCTGCAGACAAATACTGTATAATAAATAATAATAAGGCTGTGAAATACCATTCGTTGTGTGCGTAGTAATTTGGGGGTACAAGAGCAATGCTTCATTTTATAATCACCTGCAGATAAAAGATTACCTGCTTTGCTCCTAATCATGTCTAACAGAACATAACTCACTAAAAGTGGACTGGGAGACACAGCTTCCATTTTCTTTGAAATAGATCCATTTCACTTTGGGGCTATTGTGATCTACCAAGTGTGACCTAGTAATATGGGAGTGAAGAGGGCACCATATATTAAAAATACTGAATGATTATGCAGTATTAATAGTCTGCTTATGCTTCAAACTTTTTTTGCTGTTTTGCTACCCATGGAATACCAAACCTATGTTGATGCTATATACAGAACGGTTTATCAGGTGTTAGTAAATACATCGACCAGTTGTGAAAACAGAGTAATTATTACTGTACAGAAACAAATGCCCCATCTAAGATGTTGGGCCCAATTACAAGCTTGGGGTCCAAGGACTGCCAAACTCAAGCTGGAGGTTGGACCACTGCAATCCTGTCAGTCTGACCGCCAGATTATTTTTCCAGCGGTCGGACTGCCAGGAGACTGCCGGGATCTTGGATCCTGATGGGTTGGTGGCGGTCAGAGACGTAGTCAACCACGGCGGTACCGCCATGCTGATCATGACTCTACTTCTCCGCCAGACTTTCCATGACAGTTGCACCACCCTGGTGGAAAGGCTGGCACAAAGCCAGTGCTGAGTGGAACAGGGGAGCCCCTGCCAGCACGCTCGGAATGCACTGTTTCTACGTTTCCATGATGTTTCCACGATGTTTCTGCCCGGTGGAAATATTGTAATATGATAGGGGTGAGGCCACCGGCTTTACGGCAGCCTCATCCCCACGGCTCTGGCGGTCGGACCACCAAAGTAATAATAAGGCCTTTTGTTCATGTAAGATTTCTTTAAATAGCCTCAGCATATTGGCCATGTCATCTTTCCTGATGATATCATACGACAGCGGGCACATGCAAGAGAGAACTTAATGCCTTTTAAAGAACAATCAGTAAGAAATGTAAAGATTAAGGGCCAGATGAAGCAACCGTTTTGCATGTCGCAAACTGCGAAAAATGCAGTTTGCAACATGCAAAACGGCCATCGCGATACAGAGTCACATTTTGCGAGTCGGTATCGACTCGCAAAATGTGATTCCGACTCGCAAATAGGAAGGGGTGTTCCCTTCCTATTTGCGACTGCATCGCGATGCTGATTTGCTTTGTGACCGCGAAAGCGGTCGCAAACCAAATCGCAGTTACCATCCACTTGAAGTGGATGGTAACTCATTCGCAAAAGGGAAGGGGTCCCCATGGGACCCCTTCCCCTTTATGAATGCCCAAAAAAATATTTTTTCAGAGCCGGCAGTGGTCCTATGGACCACTGCCTACTCTGAAAAAAACGAAACTAAATGGTTTTGGTATTTTTTCTTTTTGCAGCTAGTTTTCCTTTAAGGAAAACGGGCTGCAAAAAGAAAAAAAAACTGCTTTATTAAAAAAGCAGTCACAGACATGGTGGTCTGCTGTCTCCAGCAGGCCACCATCCCTGTGAGTGCCTAGACTCGCTATGGGGTCACAAACTGCGACCCACCTCATAAATATTCATGAGGTGGGTCTTTGCGACCCCATAGCGAGTCGCAGAAGGTGTCTGAGACACCTTTCTGCATCTCGTATTGCGAGTTGCAATTTGCGAGTCGCTATGACTCGCAAATTGCAAGTCGCAATTTTCAACTTACCTACATCTGGCCCTAAATTTTTTGTGTTTTTACAATTTTCCTGTGTGTTCTTGATACTGAGGGGCTCAATATGAGTTTGAGAGACAAGAAAGCCCATCTGTCAAACTCCTGACAGGGTGGCGAACGCCTTAGTGGCGACCACCCTGCCAGACCTATTAGGAGTTTCCTGCTAGACCGGTGGGCAGAAACCTTGGCTTTATCGAGCCGATGGCAATGCTGTACCATGACTGACAGTGAACCTTGCAAAGGTGCTGGGCAGGGGGACACCTGCATTGCCCATGCCAAGTGCCAGGAAAAAGCTGGTGGAGAACTAGGTCACAATCCACAGGGCAGCGCTGCATACAGTGCTGCCCTGGCGGATTACGATCTCCACCACCACCAGGCCATCGGGATCATGGATCCCGGTGGAGCTGGCAGAACCCTGGTGGTCTGACCACTACGGTCCTAAATGTCAACGTGGGGCTGGCGGTCCTGACCGCCACCACAGGGCTGGCGGTCAGAAGACCGGCAGTCTCGTAATGAGGCCCTGAATCATTTCTTAACAGATGTGTGTTTCAAGGACCAAGTCATAAGCATTATTGAGGCAAACAACAAAATAAAGGGGAATTCCAGGTCACACCTGAATAGGCATAGCGCAACAAACGATACCAAAATATCACTCTCGTTGTACAATCAGGATGGCACCCTTGTCACAAAATCATATCATTGGCCCATGAAACTCTCATTGATGCTGGAAGAATGGGTGTGGGTGTGGGGGGAGCTGCAGCACTCCCAAAATAAAAATGTTGGAGTTCAGAAGGTGAAAGAGCACTAAAGATGGCTTTAAATGTTCTTTTTATCTATTCTTATTTGCTATCCTCAAAAACAGAGGTCAAATGTCAGGATATGTTGTATTGACAAATTGCTGCATATTTTTTAAAAGGGAGATTAGTGTTTACTTCTTTTCCTCCAACTGCAAAGTTAGAGGATTTTGTAAAGCGAACTATGCCACAATCTTGATGGGTGCAGTAAATGTGAAAGTAAAGGCTAAAGGATGTCCTTTTTTCCTAATACACAATAACATGTAAACATCTTTAAATGAACAGTACAAATATTTCGGAATATATCAACAGTTAGGAAAGCACAAATGAACCATTCCGAAATGGTATGAAAATAAAGGTTTTAATATGATCAAAACAAATCAATACACTTGGTTGTGCTCAAGTAAATATTCTCTGAAATCCGATTTCCACACATTATTGTTTGTGTGCTGTATAGTTTTAATAGTAAAGCCTGTTGCAAGTTTTTTTAAACTATTTTGATAGAAAATGTGTTTAAAATTTGATAGCACGGTGTGTGCTACCACACTCTGATTTAGTAATATGTTTTCAACAGTGTGTTTCAAAATGCAATACCAGCTGCACAGTACATCCTTACCACTCTCCTGCTGAATGCATTTGCTATGCTGTTTGTTTTTGTGACACTTGGATTTTGTCACAAACCCTTTGACTTCAACGATGTAACTTTGATGGCAGCATCTCCACTCTGAAAATTGATACAGTGCCACAGGGACTCCTGGGCCTGTTTTACATGTCCCTGTTTCCAGCCACAGCACACCATTAATCAAGTGTACCGGACACAAACAGCGACAGTGTGCCTTATGACAAGGAATGTGCTGCCCCCTGGGCAGAATACAACTAGCGCTGCCCTGGGGGCAGCTCCCTAGTGAAATACAGAGTGGCTGTTAGAAGCACTATCTCTTCAGGCTGCACCCACTTGCACAATTAAAGAGGAGACAGAGATCCCCCTATAGGTAGTTGCAGTGAGTGACTGCACCTTTCTTCAGAGGGGATATCTAAGGATCCATGAGATCCCCTTCCCCCCCTTGCAGGGGGCAAACTCAGGATCACCAAGACTGTGTGCCTTCTTTTTGTGCTGCAGACTCCGTGAGCCTCCTGGCCTGCTCCTTACTTCTGCACTGATGTCCACAATAGGGCATGTGTGCAAAGTCAAAGTGTTTCCCTCATTAGCATGGGACATGCTCTACTGCTAATAAGGGGAACACCCACTGCAGAGTGTGCCAACACGCTATGTAACTGGTAAACTTTGTATTATAGAAGAGGGCACACAGGCACCTGAGTTTTCTTCTGCAATACTACAGTGCTTCAGAGGTGCAGAACATGCCCATTGTGGCCTCGAAAACGTTTTGTAATACTGCCACTGGTCCTAGAACATGCATATAACTTACTTTTTTGTGAAGGATTCTAGTTGTTGTGAATTATAACTACTGTTTTTTCATATGATTGGGGTCAGCATTTCTTTATACTAGCCTCATTTTATGTGAAAGTGTGCTTTTTAAACTGCTGTTGTGCAACTGTTTTGACTGGGATAGATTTATTCTTTGTTTTTTAAACGTTTTTTGCCTACACTTAGATATATTTTTTATGCTACTTCTATTTGCTGACTCCTCTTTCTATAGTGAAGTCTTGCCCACATACGCAATTAGGGACTAGCTGTTGGATTATGCTGCTATATCATTTTCAGGAAAGATGATGCTTCTTATCAGATGTAGAGTTTCAGGCTTTGAGCTGCTAGTGGAACATAGGCTTTACACCTAAATGTCTACTCATGTATACTGCACCGCTCACAATTACTTAGGGAACTTATTACCACATATGGAGCAGCGCAAATATAGACTCCATCCTTTATGCATGAATCGCTGCACTAATATGCACACATATTTGACATTATGGCCCGTATTTATACTTTTTGACGCTAAACTGCGCTAACGCAGTTTAGCGTAAAAAAAATTTGCGCCGGCTAACGTCATTCTGAAGCGCCATGCGGGCGCCGTATTTATTGAATGGCGTTAGCCGGCGCAAGCAGACCGGCGCTGCCTGGTGTGCGTGGAAAAAAACCACGTACACCAGGCAGCGCCGGCGTTGGGAAAAATGGCGCTAGGGCGTCTTAAAAATGGTGCAAGTCAGGTTGACGCAAAAAATCGCCTCCACCCGATTTGCGCCATTTTTAACGACGCCCAGACGCCATTTACATGACTCCTGTCTTAGTAAAGACAGGAGTCATGCCCCCTTGCCCAATGGCCATGCCCAGGGGACTTATGTCCCCTGGGCATGGTCATTGGGCATTGTGGCATGTAGGGGGGCACAAATCAGGCCCCCCATGCCAAAAAAAATATATATAAAAAAAATGTTTTATACTTACCTGAATGTCCCTGGGGTGGGTCCCTCCATCCTTGGGTGTCCTCCTGGGGTGGGCAAGGGTGGCAGGGGGGGTCCCTGGGGGCATGGGAGGGCAGCTGTGGGCTCATTTTGAGCCCACAGGTCCCTTAACGCCTGCCCTGACCCAGGCGTTAAAAAGAGGCGCAAATGCGGGGTTTTTTGACCCGACCACTCCCGGGCGTGATTTTTGCCCGGGAGTATAAATACGACGCATTTGCGTCGCAGACATTTTTTTGGACGGGAACGCCTACCTTGCATCTCATTAATGCAAGGAAGGCGTTCACGCAAAAAAATTACGCTCTTTACTCCTACTTTGGCGCTAGACGCGTCTAACGCCAAAGTATAAATATGGCGTTAGTTTTGCGCCGAATTTGCGTCGAAAAAAACGACGCTAATTCGGCGCAAACGGAGTATAAATATGCCCCTATATTTACTGTGTGATTATGTGTGCTTACTTTGATGCATTAATGAAATGTAATCACTGAAAGACTTACATTTTATAATCATGCACTTTAATGTTCATTTAAAATGTCTACTGGTATTTATTATTTATGTTTTGCATTTACACTTTAAGTTGCATTATCTGAAGTAAAATGTATTGTCCTATTCATGTTTGCTTTATTATGAAAAGTTGAAAGTGCACATATATAACCATGTTTTCGAAATACACATTAAAAGTTTAGTTAAGGTTAGCATGACTGTAGGCCTTACTTATGAAATGCCTCCCTTGTGTGGTTAGCATGTTCTTTCTTTGCAGGTGCGTTCCAAGGGGGCTTCAGTGGCTAGAGTAAAGGACTATAGTTTGTTTATTAGTTTTATTGATACTAAGACCTTAGAAGAGAATATCTTTTCAAGAGATATGAAGATTTAATGAGTAGCTAAAGTCTCCTATTCATCGTGTGTCAGGAAAATGGGACGTTCAAGGCTGCAGAGACTGCTTGAGTTCCATAGGATGAGAAACCTGGGTGATGTTACAATTTAAGAGTTTGACAAAGATTCCATTGGTCCCTGAAAGGGAGGGGAAAATTTCACTGATGTTGAAAGTTCTGTTTGTGTTAATTAATGCATAGGCTGTTGGAAGTTAGAATGGATCTCCTTTAGACATCGAGGACTACAGACCTCTCTGCTTCTTTTATTCTTGCAAGTGTGAGGCTTTATGCCAATAACTTAGGGGCATATTTAAGAAAAGTGGTGCTGCACACAGTGCAGTGCCCCTTTTCTTGCACCCCTTTTCTTGTGCCCCTTTTTTTGCACCCCTTAGCGCCCCACTAATGCCACCATGTGTGCCCCATATTTACAATATGGTGCACCATGGCAGTAGTTAGGGGACTAGTGTAAAAAACTCTTATGCCAATCCTGCAAAGTACCCAGAGGCCCATTGTAAGCAATGGAAGCCTCTTTTTAACACCTGCTCTCAGCAGGTGTTAAAAGTGCCAAATAAATGGTGCAAGGAAATCTCTTAGATTTCTTTGTGCCATTTTTTTGCCCCCTCTAATGAGGGAATGCCCCCTTTGCATACATTAAGCCTGGTGCAGGCATAATGTAGCGCAATGGGTTACAAAGTGGCACAATGCATGTATTGCAGTTCGTTGTAAATATGGTGCAGCATTTTTGGCCTTCTAATGCCACATTATCTTTAAAAAATGATGCTAATGTGGCATTGAAATGGCATTAGGGACTCCTTAATATGCCCCCTATATCTACTTGGGAGGCTTCTATTGAAGTCTTCACTATGCTGACACCTTCTCGCATTCCCAAATTGCCTTAAGCAACTCTCCATTTATGCCTGAGCCTTTACTCCAATCATCCTTAAAATGTACTTCCGAATCATCCTCATTCTTTATTTAGATTTCTCACAAGATTAATTTAGAATTATTTCATGTTTAAGAGAGAGAGAACCGGAGTGTCTTATTGGAGCACCTTTCTGTATTGCTCTGTATCTTAATCTACTAAGATTGAATGCATTGTGATATTTCAACTTGCCAGCTGTAATCCTGTATCTTTTCAATAAAGAATTCTAGATTGAAAGAAGCTGTTTCCAGGTTGAAAATTGAAATTCTGTTTGTGGTTATTGACATTATTGTTGTAAAGATTTAATTCTTTAAAGCTGTATGAAATTTGATTGGGGGTGATGTGAGAATACCTGTTATAGAAGGAGAGAAAGCACCACCCAAGGATACTCCAGGTCACTTTTATAGCTATAACTGTAAGGCTTCACACATGTATTTGTCTGTGTCAGTGACATAAGATCATAGAGAAGTAAAGTGCATTGATATTTGAACGCTATGGAACATTCAATTTGAGACTCACTGAAAATCTGAGAAGCGTATTGTACAAAATGAAACCACCTCCTAGACCTGCATAGTTTGAAACACTTAATGCTTGGGAACGCACAACCCATATTAGGGAAAAACATCAGGGAAGAGTTTGAAAGGCAGTGCACAATTGTGCCAATGGTATATGGGATGTACAACAGAAGCAATAGATGACTGACATGATAGAGGAAACTAGATTCTAGCTGCCTTGACAAGTGATGAATTTGAGAAAAAGAAGGAAAGAAGAGGGAGGAAAAGACAAGAAATCCAGATAGTTGATATAGTGACTCTAGCGATGATATATTATATGTGTTATTATCAGAACAACCACCTCCATATGATGTGGCCCAACCTGAAGGAATTAGTGGTGCAGTAGCCAGTGTAAGCTTTGGAATAGCTATTGTTCCAGCAAATATAAGTCAGAATCAGACAGGAGAGAATTCAGGGATTGATGTCCCTCTAAACTCCACCGTTCAGAATACCCCAGATGCAATCGCTGTTCCAGTCACTATTGGTCCCACAGTTCCCATGTATAAACCTGATTCAGTGGGAGCCACAATGCATACTTTGACAGTTTCTACAGGAGTAGGTATGTCAGCTAATACTTCCATGACCCCAAAAATGGTAGGAACTCCTTTAGTCCTGGCTCAGGTGAATACTCCTTGTGTTGTCTCTCTAGCATCTATCATGAATCAGACAGGACTTACTCCTGTAGGAGAGTCTACTCCAAGGTCACAAAATCCTAGCATGCCAATTTGGAATTCACCCCAAGGTGTGATCAACAGTAGTCTCAGATAAGGTATACAGAATTATACACATTTTTTTTAATTGCCCCCTAAGAGAAAATGAAGGTTCAGGATCAGGCAGAGAAATAATTCAGACCCCAGCCAGGGAAAATGCAGTGGATGCACTCAAATTAAAGTTAGAATTGGTTGGGATGATACTCAGATATCTTTTTTATTAGACAATCATCATTCATTCGTTCCTTCCCATTAGACACTTATCAAGAGGATGAGCTTGTGTTTATGTGCAGGGATGTTACTATATGTGCAGGACAAGCTCACAATCAATTGTCTGAATTAGCCCAAACATATGAGTTAGATTTAAATCAAAAAAAGTAATTACAGAAAAGTTATTGTGTATGTTTTAAAAACAGTAATATTTGCAGCATAAGAACATCAGGAATGAAAATGTAAATCAAAGAGTGAATTGGTAGGGTACAAAAATGGAATGAGTTGGATAAGTGGGAAAGCAGGTGGACGAAAAAGAAAGAACAAAAGAAGACAAAGAAGGGAACGTCTCTTCCTTCACAGGATGGAGAGAGTGCTTCAAACTTTCTATTGAGGGAAGTGCCTGGTGGAGGTTATGTTCATGTGCCCTGGAGTAGGAGCGATCTTGCTTCATCCACTAATGATTTTCCAAAATTGAGAGAAAGGCCAGTGGGATGGTATAAACAGGTTGAGCGGTTTTGGAAGATTTTCACAAGTCCTGTGGGTGGATTTTAATACCTTTTTTTAAATTGTGGTGCTGAGTGACTTCTGGGCAGAATGTAAAGCGGCTGCGGAGTGGCCAAAGAAATCCAACAACAAATACCTTTCTGTCGTTGGTGATTAAAGCAATGTATCAGCAGGTGATAACCTTTTCAAAAGGGAAAATACTAGCTAGAGATATTTATTGGGTTAAGATTGACTGGAAGACCCAAGAGCCCAAGAGTCAGTGCACCCCTATTATGAGAGATTTTTGCAGGTGTTTAAGAAGCATAGTGGAATGGAGACTCTCAAAGCTAAACACATGCGACATTTTTTGTCCAGGTTTGGGACGGGATTGAGACCTGAGATTAACCTGATGATTCAACAACATTTGATTTGTTGGCAGAATAAATCAGTTGATGAAATCCTGAGATCCATGAAATACTATAGTGATGAACTGGAAATGAAACAGAAGCGATTGAAGGAGAAGTTGATGGTGGCACAAATGAAAGCAGCTCAGTGAGGAAGTCAGAGTCAACCTTTTATATGGAACGTTGGTTATATGCAAGGAGTGTGTCATCAGGGAGCTCCTATGGTACAAGGTGGAAATGGATTTCCACAACAAGGTAGAGATTGTGGTGCTCCAATTGATTTGAATATTGGAATTGATGTGGTTACTTGGAAGAGATCGAATCCCTGTCAGTATTGCAACAAGTTAGGCCACTGGAAGCAGGAATGTCGTCTTCATCCAAAAACAGTGCTGAGTGAGAACGAGGTTCAAAATTAAGGATTTATACAGCACCAGAGCAATAACTTTGTACAGTTAATCATCAATCAGGATTTGCAAAGCAAGGCTAATTGCCCAAAAGGATATCTAGGTGTTTGCAGGTTCCAGAGAAAGCAGGGAAAATTAGGGAAAAGCAAGAAGGAGGCACTCATAAAAGGGGGAAAAGCAAGGAGAAAGAAGTAAAAATGAGGTAGAAGCGAGGAGACGGCATACAAAAAATGGGGGGAAAAGCTAGGAGAAAGCAGTGAGAATGAAGGAAAAGCAAGAAGGCACACTAAGAAAGGAGTTAAAGCAAGGAGAAAGCAGTGAAAACTAGGGAAAAGCAAGGACAAGTCACACAAAAAAAACAGGGTAAAGAGAAAGGAGAAAGCAGTGAGAATGAGGGAAAAGCAAGGAGAAGGCACACAAAAAAATGGGAGGACAGGAGAAAGCAGTGAAAATGAGGGACAAGCATGGAGAACCCCCACAAAAAAAGGAAGAAAAGTAAGGAGAAAGCAGCGAAAACAAGGAAAAACAAGGAGAATTCAGACAAACAACAGGAGAAACGCAAGGAGAGAGGAACGAAAATGAGGGGAAAGAAAGGAGTGGGCACACAAAAACTGGGGAAATAAGCAAGGCGAAAGCAATGAAAATTAGGAAAAAAACAAGGAGAGGGCACACACAAAATTGGGGGAATGCAAGGAAAAAGCAGTAAGAATGAGGAAAAAGCAAGTAGAAGGCACTCAAAAACTGGGTGGAAAGCAAGAAGGCAGGAGCAAGAGTGATGCAGCAACATGGAGAGAGTTGGGCCTGGGACCTGCTCAATGGGGTCACACTGCAGCCTCCATTAAGTAGGTCCTGGGAGGAGGGAGGGGAGCTGGGAGGCAGTGGGCCGGGCTAGGCGGGAGGCAGGAAATAACAGGTGGCAGGCGGGAGCGGCACTGAGGGAAAAAGTAAAGAGAATGCAGTGAAACAGCGGAAAAAGCAAGGAGAAAGCTTTGAAAATGGGAAGATCAAGGAGCGGTCACACAGACAACAGGGGAACAAGCAAGTAGAAAGCAGTGAGAATGAGGTAAAGGCAAGGAGTGGTCACACAAACGGCAGGGGAAAAAGCAAGGAGAAAGCAGTGAAAATTAGGGAAAAGCAAGGAAAAGGCACTCAAAAAACAAGGGAAAACGCAAGAAGACCAGAACAAGAGCGATGCAGCAGCATGGGGAAAACTGGAACACAGAACTGAGAATGCAAAACGTTAATGCACCCCAAGCTCTATTGATGCAAGTTCCACAACTCCCATGCCACAACAAAATGTAAACAATTCCTGATTTAATTCAAATCATATCCCACATCTAAACCAGAATTCCTTTCAAAATCGGAACCCATTTCCGCAGTTGTCATGCTTGATGCCTTTGAGGGATACAACTCTAACCAGCATTAATGACTTAGCGCAGTCCTAGATGTAGACCAGATTGTCCCATTTGTAGAAGGTGAGGTGAATGGCAGCCCTGCATCATTTCTGATTGATACAGGTGCTACCCACTCAACTGTTAGAACAGTGGAGTTTCCACACCTACCCCTCTCTGGTAGAAGAATCCAAGTTGTAGGAGTTGCAAACAAGCAGATGAATAGTCCCATAACAGCAGCTGTACTTGTTAAAATAGGGTCCTTCGAGGAGAATCACTAGTTTGTGATGTGCGATTCAAGTCCTGTGAGACTACCAGCTGTGATTCTGTTTCAAATTCCATGTGAGGCTGAGTGGATCACTGTCATTGCTTAGTGCCAGGCTTTTTTTCTCTGTCCCTTTGCATGAGGACAGCCATTACCTTTTTGGCATTGTGTCATATCCCATGAGGATATACAGAGAGTCCCTCAATTTTTTATCACATTCTTAACAAGAACATTGAGTCTCTGACCATGCCCTGTAATTCTGCCTGATACAATACATCAACGACCTGTGGGTGGCGTCCGATACCCAAAAGCTTGCAAAAGAGACACTATTCCATTGCTGAACCACTTGGCTGAGAATGGACATTAAGTGCACTGAGTAAGTTGCAGTATGGCCAGAAAACAGTTCTGTATCTTGGACATCACATGGAGAAAGGCGTGAGGAATATGTCACAAGAAAGCATCTCCATGATTCTTGAAATGAATCAGCCAACCACCCAGAAAGAAGTCAGGATGTTTTTGGGAATGGTGGGCTACTGTCTTCGGTGGATATCCAACTTTTCACTTGTGGCCAGGCCTTTCCAGAGGCTGAAACACAAGGATGTGTCTAATCTGATAGCATGGGATAACAACTGTTTGGTTTTCTTGCTAGAGCTGAGAGAAAGTCTCTATCATGCCCCAGCACTGGGAATGCCTGTTACAATAACGGTTTTACCATTTTCTGCAGTGAGAGGGAGGGCTGCACTCTTTGATCGTACACAGAAGCATAGGAATGTGAGACATCCTATGGACTACTTCTCTGCTTCTCTTGACCCTGTGACTGGAGGGTTCCCAGCTGTCTTTAAGGTGTGGAAGCTGTAGGTGTTAGCACTGAACATTGCACAAGTATTGTGATGAGACATCCTTTAACTGTTCTCATCCCACAATCAGTTGAAATATTGTTAACAGGTACGTGTACACAGCACATTACCAACAGCCACTTGACGAAGTATGAGCAGATTACTATGGCTGCAGACAATGTCACCCTCAGACAGCGTGCATCTTTAAACCAAACCACACTTATGTCCCTTCAAGGGAATGAAAATGAAAATGATGATGGGGAGGTTGAGAATGATTGTCTCAATGTCACTGAACTATTCACCAAGACGAGAACATATATAGAGGATAAGCCACTGGTATATTTTGAATACATACTGAGTCTTATCTGAGAGACAATGAGGGAAATTTGAACGCTGCCTATGCAGTCTGCACTGTCTCAGGAGTAGTTGAAGCCCCCTGGACTTGAAGGGTGTTCTCTGCACAAGTGGCTGAATTGATATCTCTTACATGAGCTGCTGTGTCTCCGACCAGCTGAGAGTAATTATATTTAGAGATAGTCAGTGCGGCTTAGGTGTCGTTCACAACTTCAGATAGTTTTCATCACAATGGGGATTTATGACCTCTTCTGATTTCCCAGTTCATAATGGAGAGTATGTCATGAAACTACTTGAGGCATTACAACTGCCTATACAATTTGTGGTAGGGAAGCGCCCTGCCTGCAGTAGCAATGAATACGTGATGATGGGCAACCGATATGCTGATGAGGTTGCTCAATATTGTGCATATGAGTCATGTACATTCAATAGTGAATATGTAAATTATTCTGAAGGTGGGACCAACTATAACCTTTTGTTGTCAACAACAGATACCTGGGAGGAAGTGAAGTGATTACAGGAAGAAGTGGCGGAGGAAGAACAGCAAGGTTAAATCGGAGCAGGATATGTGAAAAGAGATGATGGTATATGGGTTTCTATAGATGGCAGATCAGTGTTACCAGACAGAATGCCATCCCCAATGGCAGGACATTTCCAAGGACCCGCTCATATTGGAGGTGTCATCATGGTGAGGTTGTTTAAGCAACATTGGTTTAACCCACGATTGAGGTCAGTGACTGAAGAATTGTGTCACAAATGTGTTGTGTGTCAATAGATGAATGTAGGAAAAAGAACTCCAGTGACACTGAGCCACATAGGAAGCTCAAGAGGGCCATGCAATCTAATAAATCTGGACCTTGTGAGAAAACAGGGCTGATTGCAGAGGCCCCCTAACTTTTTGCCCCCATTTTCCACTTTTTGCTGGTGTTTTCCTGACTCTGATGGTTCCCTGGGTACTGCTAACCAGTCCCAGGGCCTGTGCTCTGTGTAAAATGGATATGCAAATTAGGCTAATTATAATTGGCTAAGTTAACCTACCTATAAGTCCCTAGTATATGGTAGGGCATGTAGGTTTAGGGACCACAGCATAGGTGGTGCACCCATAGGTGCACTGCTGAGGTGCCCAGTGTCATTTTAAAGGCAGGCCTGCCTTGCTGGCTGCTTTTAAATTAAAGTTATATGCAAATTCGACTTTGGAATTAAAAGTAGTTCCAAAGTCTTAAACTACCTTATTTTTACATATAAGTCACCCCTAAGGTGTGCCCTATGTGCCCCTAGGGCTGGATGCCATGTAACTATAAGTAGGGACTTTATAAAAATAGTTTTATAAGCCCTGGTGAAGTAAAAACAGCCAAATTCGTTTTTCCCTCATTGTAGTAAATGGCCTTCATAGGCTAGAATGGGGAGACTTTATTTTAATTTTTAAAGTCTCCTTAAATGATGCATACCTAGAGTTTGGTATCAAATTAATTGTTGTAATAAATCCCACAACTTCCAGTTGTGGGATTTAATATAACTTGTTCAGGTAAAGAGTTTTAAACTTTACCTGAAAAGTTGCCAATTTCAGCCCTGCATTGTTTTTGCTGCTGTGCTCTGATTGGCCAGCCTCGAGCAGCTTGGCCAAGCTGCATTGATGAGGTGTGAAGTGGCCTGGCTTCACACAAAGGAATGTGCCTGTGGGAAGGAATCTCCCCTCAGCAGATGGTGAGGCAGGAAGGGGGAGGGCTGCCAAACTGGTCTTCAAAGGCAGAGAAGGACATTTGGAGCAACCAGCAACACCCCCATATCCTGCAACCCCAGACAACTAGGTGCCCCCTTGATTAGATTGGGAGAGGGCAGGAGAGGGGTGTGTTTATGATTTTTAGCCACACCAGTGGGTAGGCTCAGCCAGATGTAACCTCCAAAAATCAGATTCAGCCATGATGGATTTTTAGAGAATGTTGCCTCCTGGGATTGATTTTTGCCACACTTCCCAGGAAGTGGTCATCACAGGGGGAAGGACCCTGCACCTGATTGGAGAACCAGGACCCCCTTGCTTTTCACCCAGGAGCAAGGATAAAACTGGCAGACCTGCACCCACACCTCAGTTCCCTACCACATCCAACAAGGAAGAACAACAGAAGAAGAAGGACTGCCCTGCTGGACCCCTGGCCTGCATCTGGAACCTGCACTCAGAAGGACTGCACCAGCTGCACACTTGGGCTTCACCACAAGAAGGACTTTGCCTGGCTTCAACTGGTTCAAGGAGGGACTCCCTGTTTGCTACAAGTGAAAAATTGCTATCCAGAGTCCCCTGCACCAACTCCTGAAGAAAGCGACCAGCTGACCACTGTCTAGTGGCCAAAAAGGAGTTTGCGCCAGGTGCATTCTGGGAGTTGTAGTCCGCACCCCCCCCCAAGGACCATCTCAGAACTTCTGGTCCCTTGGGGTGAGCTGTGGACCCCAAAGAACCTTAAAAGGACACCTGGGAGAAGCCCCAGAAGTTTGGAGAAGTTTGGACAACTTTTGTAAAAAGCTCCATAGAGGGACCGACCCGCCGCAGCAACTCTAGCCCGCTTGCCTCAACCGCGACCCGGCCTGATTTGCTGGTTTGTCCCGGTAAAGAAAATCTCCGAAAAAGAGACTAAGTCCGAAGGTAAAAAGTTGACCGGGACCTCCCAGCCAGCGTATCCGAGGAGGGCTCCATGGATGTCGGATCAAGATCCAGGTTTACCCCAGTCAAAGGATTTTCACCTCGAAAAAACGACTAAGTCCGAAGGTAAAAATCTCCACCGAGGATTCCAGCATCGTGTATCCGGAGAAGGGCTCCAGGAGGTCGGATTGGACTGGCAGGTTCGTCCCGCTGAAGAAAATCTTCGAAAAAGAGACTAAGGGCCTCATTATGACCCTGGCGGGCGGCGGAGGCCGCCCGGCAGGATGCCGCCCTCCAAAATACCGCGCCGCGGTCAAAAGACCGCAGCGGGTATTACAAGTTTTCCCCTGGGCTGGCGGGTGGTTGCTGAAAAACCGCCCGCCAGCCCAGGGGAAAACGACCTTCCCACGAGGATGCCGGCTCGTAATCGAGCCGGCGGAGTGGGAAGGTGCGACGGGTGCAGTGGCACCCGTCGCGTATTTCAGTGTCTGCAAGGCAGACACTGAAATACTTTGCGGGGCCCTCTTACGGGGGCCCCTGCCGTGCCCATGCCATTGGCATGGGCACGGCAGGGGCCCCCAGGGGCCCCGCGACCCCCCCTACCGCCATCCTGTTCATGGCGGCTTTCCCGCCATGAACAGGATGGCGGTAGGGGGGGTCAGAATCCTCATGGCTGCGGAGCGCGCTCCGCAGCCATGGAGGATTCACACGAGCAGCGGAAAGTCAGCGGGAGACCGCTGACTTTCCGCTTCTGACCGCGGCTGAACCGCCGCGGTCAGAATGCTCGTTGGAGCACCGCCAGCCTGTTGGCGGTGCTCCCGTGGTCGGTGGCCCTGGCGGCCACCGGCCGCCAGGGTCAGAATGACCCTCTAAGTGTGAAGGTAAACTTTTAATCGAGGCCTCCCGCGACCTGTAGCCGAGCAGGGCTCCATTGTGGTCGGCCTGAAACTTTGACTTTGCCCCGGTCGAGGTGCAACCAGATGACCCGATTGGCGCTTTTTGTTTCTAGGCGCAATTTTTTTTATAATTCTTTAAAAATTCATATCTCCTGTTCCCCTTATCTGATTTTATTCGTTTTGGTGTCATTTTAGAGATAAAAATATAATCTATTTTTCTAAATTGGTTTTGGATTTTTAAACTGTTTCCTGTGTTTTATTTAATTACTGTTTCGTGATATTTGAATGCTTTACACTCTGTCTCCTAAGTTAAGCCTTGACGCTCGTTGCCAAGCTACCAAGGGTTGAGCTGGGTTTAATTTACTGAGACCTAACTAGACCTTAGTGGAGGTTAGTGGCCTGTTGCTAAGTGTAGGTACCTACCTGCCCTTACCAATAACCCATTTTCCAACATTTTTGGTGAGCAGTGGTGGGATCCTGTACTTGTGTTCAGTATCACGTTACAGTTTTAAGTAAAACAAATTAAAAATCCTTTAAATTGTCCTAGTGCCAAAAAAAGTTTTAATTTTTAATTTGGATTAATTTCAATTATTGCATTTTTGTGATTTTTCTAAATTCTTGTTTCCAATTTTTGCAAAATGTTTTTGTTGACACAAAACTAGGGAACCATGGAGCTTGATCTGGCTAGCCTTGTGTACTGAAAGAGGGTTGCCTGCAACCACTGGCCTCAGGAAGCATGTCCTGATCAAATCCCTGACAGCATCGGCTGAGGCCCAAGAGGTAGACCCAGAGGAAGCTCCAGAGGAGGGAGAAGTAGGGGAGGATGCTAGCTCTCACCACTCAGGGGAGGGAGGGCATCTGAGCCTAAGTGAGGATGAGGAAGACCGGTCCTCATTACATACAGTCACTAGGGGCAGTCCCAAAGCTAGTTGGGGTAAGGGGGTCCCTTCAGGAGGAGAGAACCTGTCCCTCAGAGAAAGAGAGCTGGAGGCCCAGCTAGCATTCTTAGCTTTGGAGGCAGAGAAGCTGGCCCTAGAAAAGAAAAAGTGGGCAAAGAGAGAGAAAAGAGATGGTGGCAGCGACAGAGAAGTTGAGGTGTCCCTGGGTGGGGGGTTTTGCCCCAGATTACCCAAAGGGGTGGTTCCTGCTTATGTAGAGGGGGATGGCATAGACAAGTGGTTGGAGGCCTTTGAGAGGGCACTCCAAATGAGAAGGGTTAGGCCTCAATACTGGGGTTCCCTTTTGTGGGAGTTGGTCCCCAACTCAGGGAGGGATAGGCTTCTGACCTTAAGGGGGGAGGAGGCAGATTCATACCCTAGTATGAAGAGGTGCTTAGCCAAGAAGTTTGGTCTGACCCCAGAGCAGTATAGAAGGAAGTTCAGGGACACCCAGAAGGTCAGTACCCAGTCTTGGGTTGACTTTGTAGACACCTCACTTAAGGCACTAGAGGGCTGGATAATTGGTAATAAAGTAAATACTTATGAGGGGTTATACAATCTGATCATGCGAGAGCACATCTTGAACAATTGTACCCAAGAAAGGTTACGCCAGCATCTAGTGGACTCTAAGCTGACCAACCCTAGAGAGCTAGGGGGGGCAGCTGATGAGTGGTTGAGAACCAGGGTGGTTGTCAAGTCCCAGGGGGGAGACTCCAAGAAGGGGGTTCAGGTCCCCAAAAACCTAAGGAGGGAGGTGGTATGCCCACCACAGAGACTCCCTCTGTACCCCAGAACCCTCAGAAGGAGGAGAGTGAATCCCACTCCCACTCTGACAAGCAGAGACAGGGAGACCCAGGGTTAAAAAAGCTCTTGGACAGTAAGGCTTGCTTTGACTGTCAGCAGACAGGTCACTTCAGAGGAGATGCAGCCTGTCCAAAGAAGGTGGTTAGCACTGGGCTGTCCAGTGTAGCCATAGAGGAGGACTCCTCAGATGATGAAGTCATCCTAGCATTGAGCTGGGAGACAGGACCAGATGGTAAGCTGGTGATCCCTGAGGGTGGGAGTAGGCACTTCCACCCCATTCAGGTGAATGGGATCCCTACCACTGGCCTGAGAGACACCTGTCCCAGTCACACTATGGTGAGTGACCGGTTAGTGACCCCAGACATGTATGTCCCAGGTGAGACCAGGAAAGTCAGGATAGCCACAGGGGAGGTCACCTCCAAACCTGTAGCCATAGTGCCCCTAGAGAGGGAGGGTATCCTTGACTGGTTTAGGGTGGTAGTCAGTGCTGACCTCCCCCTAGATTGTATCCTGGGCAATGACCTCCCAGAGGTGAGTCTGGTCCCAGATGGGGTGGTCGCCCAGGGCGCCGCCCAACCCAAAGTCCTGGGGAGTCAGTCCCTACAGTTAGGAGACAGGGGTCCCCAAGAAAAGGAAAGAAGAAAAGGAAGGGTAGGCCACTCTTAAAGAGAGTTCCAGGGAGCCAAAGGCCTTCTGCCCCAGTAGGGGGGGAGCCCAGAGTTGGCACTGGTGAGGCCTCCCCTGACCCCAAGGAAGTCCTGAGTAGTCAGGCATCTGTCCAGATGCAGGGTGTTGCCCCTGCACTGACAGAAGGGAGAGTGGAAGGAGGGTGTCTGCCACAGGAGGTGGTAGCCCCCCACTCTAGACAGCAAGAGGGGTGCTAGGACCCCACAGTTTCCCCTAAAGCAGCTCAGCCACCTGTCAGTGGAGAGCTTAGGTTGTGGTTCTGGGTACTGACAGCTGTCAGTAGCCTCTGCTGGGTGCTAGCCTTCCTGGCAGCACTGTACTTGGCCTGGGAGGCAGACCCCAGGGCCAATAGCAAAGTAGGCCCCCTGACCCTGTTGGTCATGGTGGGGTTGCTCAAGTGTTGGGTGACCTCTTTGGGTAAGCTAGGTGTTGCCCTAGCAAAGTTAGGAGTAGGGGAGGTGGGCACCTCACTACCCAAGTTGGCAGAGAGAGAGGAGGAAGACCCCCTAGAGGGAAGTTTCAGTTTGAGATGGGTCCTTTCACTGTTGGGGTGGGTTCACTATCCAGAGGGAGTGACCCTGACAGGAGGATGTAAGGCAGAGTAGGCCCTGCAAAGGGACAGCCAGTTTTCTTCACTGTCTTCCTCGCCTAACAAGCCAGGAAGACTCTCCCAGGGTTGGGCTGAGTCTCCTGGGCGTGTGGGCTGGGGGTGGCTTGTGTGAGAAAACAGGGCTGATTGCAGAGGCCCCCTAACTTTTTGCTCCCATTTTCCACTTTTTGCTGGTGTTTTCCTGACTCTGATGGTGCCCTGGGTACTGCTAACCAGTCCCAGGGCCTGTGCTCTGTGTAAAATGGATATGCAAATTAGGCTAATTATAATTGGCTAAGTTAACCTACCTATAAGTCCCTAGTATATGGTAGGGCATGTAGGTTTAGGGACCACAGCATAGGTGGTGCACCCATAGGTGCACTGCTGAGGTGCCCAGTGTCATTATAAAGACAGGCCTGCCTTGCTGGCTGCTTTTAAATTAAAGTTATATGCAAATTCGACTTTGGAATTAAAAGTAGTTCCAGAGTCTTAAACTACCTTATTTTTACATATAAGTCACCCCTAAGGTGTGCCCTATGTGCCCCTAGAGCTGGGTGCCATGTAACTATAAGCAGGGACTTTATAAAAATAGTTTTATAAGCCCTGGTGAGGTAAAACCAGCCAAATTCGTTTTTCCCTCATTGTAGTAAATGGCCTTCATAGGCTAGAATGGGGAGACTTTATTTTAATTTTTAAAGTCTCCTTAAATGATGCATACCTAGAGTTTGGTATCAAATTAATTGTTGTAATAAATCCCACAACTTCCAGTTGTGGGATTTAATATAACTTGTTCAGGTAAAGAGTTTTAAACTTTACCTGAAAAGTTGCCAATTTCAGCTCTGCATTGTTTTTGCTGCTGTGCTCTGATTGGCCAGCCTCGAGCAGCTTGGCCAAGCTGCCTTGATGAGGTGTGAAGTGGCCTGGCTTCACACAAAGGAATGTGCCTGTGGGAAGGAATCTCCCCTCAGCAGATGGTGAGGCAGGAAGGGGAAGGGCTGCCAAACTGGTCTTCAAAGGCAGAGAAGGACATTTGGAGCAACCAGCAACACCCCCACATCCTGCAACCCCAGACAACTAGGTGCCCCCTTGATTAGATTAGGAGAGGGGTGTGTTTATGATTTTTAGCCACACCAGTGGGTGGGCTCAGCCAGATGTAACCTCCAAAAATCAGATTCAGCCATGATGGACTTTTAGAGAATGTTGCCTCCTGGGATTGATTTTTGCCACACTTCCCAGGAAGTGGTCATCACAGGGGGAAGGACCCTGCACCTGATTGGAGAACCAGGACCCCCTTGCTTTTCACCCAGGAGCAAGGATAAAACTGGCAGACCTGCACCCACACCTCAGTTCCCTACCACATCCAACAAGGAAGAACAACAGAAGAAGAAGGACTGCCCTGCTGCACCCCTGGCCTGCATCTGGAACCTGCACTCAGAAGGACTGCACCAGCTGCACACTTGGGCTTCACCACAAGAAGGACTTTGCCTGGCTTCAACTGGTTCAAGGAGGGACTCCCTGTTTGCTACAGGTGAAACATTGCTATCCAGAGTCCCCTGCACCAACTCCTGAAGAAAGCGACCAGCTGACCACTGTCCAGTGGCCAAAAAGGAGTTTGCGCCAGGTGCATCCTGGGAGTTGTAGTCCGCACCCCCCAAGGACCATCTCAGAACTTCTGGACCCTTGGGGTGAGCTGTGGACCCCAAAAGAACCTTAAAAGGACACCTGGGAGAAGCCCCAGAAGTTTGGAGAAGTTTGGACAATTTTTGTAAAAAAGCTCCATAGAGGGACCGACCCGCCGCAGCAACTATAGCCGGCTTGCCTCAACTGCGACCCGGCCTGATTTGCTGGTTTGTCCCGGTAAAGAAAATCTCCGAAAAAGAGACAAAGTCCGAAGGTAAAAAGTTGACCGGGACCTCCCAGCCAGCATATCCGAGGAGGGCTCCATGGACGTCGGATCAAGATCCAGGTTTACCCCGATCGAAGGATTTTCACCTCGAAAAAACGACTAAGTCCGAAGGTAAAAATCTCCACCGAGGATTCCAGCATCGCGTATCTGGAGAAGGGCTCCAGGAGGTCGGAATGGACTGGCAGGTTCGTCCCGCTGAAGAAAATCTTCGAAAAAGAGACTAAGGGGGTCATTCCGACCCCGGCGAGTGGCGGGTGCCGCCCGCCGGGCGGAAACCGCCCAAACACCGCATCGCGGTCAAATGACCGCGGCGGTGATTCCAACTTTCCCGCTGGGCCGGCGGGCGATCTCAAGAAGATCGCCCGCCGGCCCAGCGGGAAAGCCCCTGCAAAGAGGAAGCCGGCTCCGAATGGAGCCGGCGGATTTGCAGGGGTGCGACGGGTGCAGTGGCACCCGTTGCGATTTTCAGTGTCTGCAAAGCAGACACTGAAAATCATTATGGGGCCCTGTTAGGGGGCCCCTGCACTGCCCATGCCAGTGGCATGGGCAGTGCAGGGGCCCCCAGGGGCCCCACGACATCCGTTCCCGCCATCCTGTTACCGCCAGGAACAGGATGGCGGGAAGGGGGTCGGAATCCCCATGGCGGCGCTGCAAGCAGCGCCGCCATGGAGGATTCCCTGGGCCAGGGATAAACCGGCGGAAAACCGCTGGTTCCCCTTTTCTGACCGCGGCTTTACCGCCGCGGTCAGAATAGCCCAGGAAGCACCGCCAGCCTGTTGGCGGTGCTTCCGCTGCCCTCTGCCCTGGCGGTTTCAAACCGCCAGGGTCAGAATGAGGGCCTAAGTGTGAAGGTAAACTTTTAACCGAGGCCTCCCGCGACCTGTAGCCGAGCAGGGCTCCATTGCGGTCGGCCTGAAACTTTGACTTTGCCCCGGTCGAGGTGCAACCAGATGACCCGATTGGCGCTTTTGTTTCTAGGCGCTAAAAAAAAAAAAAATCTTTAAAAATTCATATCTCCGGTTCCCCTTATCTGATTTTATTCGTTTTGGTGTCATTTTACAGATAAAAATATAATCTATTTTTATAAATTGGTTTTGGATTTTTAAACTGTTTTCTGTGTTTTATTTAATTACTGTTTTGTGATATTTGAATGCTTTACACTCTGTCTCCTAAGTTAAGCCTTGACGCTCGTTGCCAAGCTACCAAGGGTTGAGCTGGGTTTAATTTACTGAGACCTAACTAGACCTTAGTGGAGGTTAGTGGCCTGTTGCTAAGTGTAGGTACCTACCTGCCCTTACCAATAACCCATTTTCCAACAGACCTCATCAGGAGAAATGGCAGTATCACAGTAGCCAATTTATTGTTGAGGAAGTTGATACCTAGGTTTAGTTTTCCCGCTCCTCTGGAGTCAGACCGAGAAACTCATTTAAATAATTAGGTCCTGAGAATGTTGTGTGCAGAATTACAAGTGGAGCAGCGACGAGACTACTTTGCAGTGATAGGCCAGAGACTTCTAGCATTGTGGAGCAAGTGCATGGCACGTTGAAAGCCAGATTGGTCAAGGTGAATGCATCAACATCTCTGAAGTGGCCAGATGCTTTGCCTCTCGTATTAATGAGCCTTTGCAGTGTCCCTGACAGAAAAACAGAATTGTCACCTCATGAGATAATCATGGGGGGAGCCATGAGACTGCATGCAGTTCCTGCAAATGCACCTGTGAACATTATAGATAACATAGTTCTTGAATATAGTCCTGGTGACTGGGTCCTGGTGAAGAAGTATGTTTGAAAATCATGTCTGGACCTTAGATGCCATGGACTGTATCATGTTATTCTACTGACAAATTCAGCTGTCAAATGTGGGGGTCTTCCCAACTGGATTCGTGAAGCCCACACTTGGAGAGTAGAGTGCCCCCTTAATGATGTGACAGTACCTCTTCCTGAAGTGCAACCAACAACTGAGAGACCGCAAGAAGAGAGTGTACAAAGTACAGGGACTTGGCAAGAGCCAGTGACAGCACATCCTCAGCCTGACAGGAGTCTTGATCAATCGACACTTAAAGAGTCTTGGCCTGAACCACTATCTGAGCCAGACTCAGACCCTGATGAAGAGCCTAGTTCTGTGTCACACTCAGCAGAACCTGAGGACGGTTGGCGGAGAAGACCAGAAAGAGTTTGCGATTGCCTCCACAATGAGGACTAAGCACTGTCCCAGAGAATACTGAGGAGTGTGACCTGAATGAGAGTGAAAGTGAGTAACCAGCACTCAGGAGATTAAAAAGAGGTAGAGTGCCATTTTGATGGCACTCATCCACTGAATGGACATACTTTGCTGATAATGATGATGGAGGGGAAACTGGTGATTTGAAAGACCAAAGTGAAATTCCAGTTGAGCCTCCGTAAATGTGAACTGCAACCTGAACTGATTTTAAAACTGCACGCTCAATGAACAAACTGGGCTGAAAAACTACTGATCATTTGAATTGAACTTTGATTTGTAAATAATAAAAATAATATTGTTTGAAAAGAATTAAGAAGGGTCCCCAGGCTTGAGGAAGCAGAAGGAGTGTAAGGGTATCATTTAGAAGAAAACAGAGTAGGGCTAAGGAAGTCTCACAGATATTGTGTATATAATGTCATTGCATGACAACTGAACATTGCTTTGCCATTTGCACAAGTAGAAACCTACAGAGAAAACTCTCTTTGTTGGTAATTTCCAATTTCTACTCAATGGTCTGATTCTAGAGAAATTATGGGAAATAATAAAACAAATTGACGCAGATTTGTATTAGTAGGAGTGTTGTTTGTCACTACTGTAGTACTAATTGTTCTTCTTATCTTCACCCACACCTTCCACAGTAGTTAAACCTAAATCTGGTGTCACCCCTTTGATCCTGAGTCCAATAGACAATAGTTTGCACACACAAGATTATAAGGCTTTGCATGTAGACATATCTAGAGGATAGTTTTCTTCAAATGTTCATTTTGAAATGCTTTATGAGTACATTGACACTATGGATGCAAGGGATTGCTATGTATGTACACAATTGCCTGTATCAGCTGTAGGTGGCAATATGTGCCATCATATTCCTCTGTCTTATGGTGTTACTTGTAGTCTTTTGTTAACCATTTTCTATGGCCTGGGGCATTTCCAGTATTGTTTTTTGAATTATGATTTCGTTTTTTCAGAAGTTCCCATACTTGAGCATTTGAATGGTCACACCGTCATTAAGGAAATAGGGATAAATGTGAGGTTCTTTGGACATTTTTAAAACAATGCTCACCGAAACAAGATGACTTGTATTTTGATAGATGTGATGAAATTTCTCAATTCAGTTGAAGACAGGAGGAGTAATATGGAAACTGGGTCAAAGATAGACACGGACCTTAAGAATTAGCATAAGTGGGCTACAGAAGAAATTGAGCATCAAGTGGCAGGGGATCAAGCAGCACTGACTGTGGAAATTGGGAATTATTTTTTGCAGGTAAATATCCTGTTATTCCTGGAGTTTAGTATATTTGTGGAGAACATGCATATTTCAAGTTGCCCAAGGGATGGTAGAGCGTATGTTATTTTAGTTTAGTCTTCCCGAAAATATATCATGTGTAACATTTTAATGATCCTGTATGGGAAATGAATTCCAGACCTAAATGAGGTGCTACAGTTGGAGATGTAGTGGGAGATATCTTTGGTGCAATGATTCCATCTGTAGGTGTGATTTCTAAATGAGATAAAGATTAGAATGTTGTATACCATAGTGGATAAACTGTCAAACAGTATGGCAGGAGCTTTATTGGGTGTGGATAATGAAATGGTAGTTATGAGATCCATGGTTTTGCAAAACATTTTAGATATTATCCTCGCCAAAGAGGGTGGAGTCTTCAAGATCTTAAATGTCCAGCAGTGATGTACCTACATTCCTGACAAGTGCGGATACTAGAAGGCATATATCAAGAACATTACTGGTTTGAAAGAAGATTTGAAGGAGTTAGAAGCTATGTGTGTTTGGGAAGCAATTGGAGATGTGTTTTTGGGATTGGCAAATGGTTCATTATTTTCAAGGGATATAGATAGTAAAGTCAAGGAAGGAAAAACAACAGATGAAGGGATTAAAAAGAACTGGAGGAGATATGGAAATGGAAGAGAGTCAGTGTATTTTCTATGATGACATAAAACACTTGGAAAATACAGGACATAAGTTATTGAGAACTTCAAAGTTTTGACTTCCTTTCACCTGATATGGATTCACATGTGTATTATTGTGATGTCTCTCATCGCCATCACACTCCATCTTTTACACATCCATTATTGCACAAATACACATTTATAATTGACATTATAATTACTGTATGTTTAATATTATTAACCTGTGTTCATACCTTGTTGCATTAATGAAATGTACCCACTGAAAGACTGGAACTTTATAAACGTGCACACCAATGTTAATTTAAAATGCCTACATGTATTTATTATTCTTGTTTTATATTTACACTTTAAGTTGCATTAGTTGAAGTAAAATGTATTTTCTTACTCATGTTTCCATTTACGTTAAAAGCGCACATGTATAACCATGTATCTAAAATGCACATTAAATGTTTAGTTAAAGCTAGCATGAGTACAGGCCTTAACTGTTCTGTATTCCATGTTTGGTTAGACTGTTTTTTCTTTGTAGGTGAGTCTCAAGGCGTTGGTTGCTAGAGGAAAGGAGTATAGCTTGTGTATTAGTTGAATTGATAGTAGGCCTGAGAAGAGGAAATCTTGGCAAGAGACATGAAGATTTAATAAGCAGCTGAAGTCTCCTGCTCATCATGTATCAGGAATGTGGGAGGTTCAAGGCTGCAGACACTGCTCAAGTTCCATCGGATGAGAAATCTGGGGAAAATTCCACTGATGTTAAGGTTCTGTTAGCTTTAATTAATGCTTATTTTGTTAAAAGTTAGGGCTGATTTCCGTTAGACCTCAAGGGGTACAGACCTCTCTGCTTCCTTTATTCTTGCAGTTGTGAGGTTTAAAGCTAAACACATATTCCTACTTGGGAGACTTCTACTGAATTCTTCACTATGTTGATACCTTCTCGCATTCACCAATTGCTTTAAGCAATTCTCCATTTATCCTTGAGCCTTTATTCCAACCATCCTTAAGATTTACTTCCGAACCATCCTTGTTCCTTAGTTAGAATTCTTACTCGATTAATTTAGAATTACTTCATGTTTAAGAGAGAGAACATTAGTTTCTTTATAGAATGCCTATTTATCATTCTTACATTATGTATTGTTGCAATTGTAATTACTCTGTATCTTAATCTACTGAGACTGAGCAGATCGTAATAATTCATTTTACCAGCTGTAATTCTGTAACATGTTTATGACATGCATATACATTCAATTGATTACTGGCTAGGAATGAATCAACTTAACTTTATTGAATGATTCCTGGTCCTTTTACTTTGGCTGAGATACACAACAGTGTTACAATAATAAACAATTACATTTTCCTTAAAGTTTATTTGGCCCCACAATACCTTCCGTCTCTCTCCCTCTCTTCCTCTCTCTCTGGAAGGCTTCCCTGCCTGATGAAACCTGTTACTGGATCGCAATTTGGGTTTTGCGATTTGGTATTAGGAAAGGAAGTGTCCAGGGCGTCCCTTTCAAATACCGAATCTAAATGGTATGTATGATTGTTTTGTGACCGTGAATTCGGTCGCAAATCAATTGCAGTTAGCACCAATTTCAAATTGGTGATAACCCATTTGAAAATGGGAAGGGGTCTCCTGTTTGTGAATACATGCAAAAATGTTTTTAAGAGCAGGCAGTGGTCCTACGACCACAGCCTACTCTTAAAAATTGAAACGGAAGCGTTTCATTTCTTTTCTTTTTGAACGTAGCCCGTTTTCCTTCGAGGAAATCGGGCTGCGTTTAAAAAAAAGATTGCTTTATTTAAAAGCAACCACAGACATGGTGGTCTGCTGACACAGCAGGCCACCATTCCTGTGATATTTGTGATTCCCAGTGGGTCACAAATTGTGACCTACCTCATTAATATTAATGAGGCAGGTCTATTTGTGACACACAGGAATCACAAAAGAAACTCGATGGAGTTACTTACATTTGGAATTGCAATTTCCTAATTGCGATTCGCATGGAATCGCAATTCCAAATGTTCGTTCATGTGGCCCTTTGTCCCTTAGCCTAAACAAGATTTCCCAGGCCCTTCCACCTTCTCCTTTGCCCTCGTCTACTACATAACCTTCTTTTCCACCTGCTCACCATTTTCCTACTGTGTAATACCATACCTTTGTAAACCTCACAATTTTAGCTATTAACCCTATGCACTGTCCTTACCACTGTACAGCTTTTAGTAGAATCTTCCTTCTTTCTGCCAGTTTTTCCTGCAAAACATGCAAGCAAGAGGTTAGTTAAAGAACGCACCGAATCTTAGGTGACACTTTACAATGAGTATGCTGCAACAAATGAGGCATTACAGTCTAGAGAAAACATAGACTTTACACTTGGTGTTTTCTTGTTCTGTCCACAACATATCAACATCCAAGCACATGAATGAGATCCTGATTACATTCTCCTGCAAAAGTTTATAGAAGTCTTCTGTGCTATCCTTATTACGGAGATTATTAGTGAGGTATGGTGATTATTACTTCTGTGTTTGTTTATTTGAAAGTGGAGTGGCCTGAATGTGTGTACAATACTCACACAACTCAATATCTGTATGCATTTTTTGATCCCAACAATTCACAAATGTATAATGTTCATGCAAAATAAATGAACGATAAAATGCATATGATTGGTAAAACAATGTCTAGTCAAGTCAGCACAACAGTAGCAACTTCAGAGGGGTTCCATTTACTATTCCCATTCCAGTCTAAACAACAGTAAGGAACGAGCTAGACCTTGGAGGAGTTACATTTACTAATCCTACTCCAGTCAGTGCAACAGTCGGGAAACTGCTGGACTTTGGAGGGACTAAGGCCCTCATTACGACATAAAGACCGCCGAAGCAGCGGGCGCCACAATACTGCCAGTGCTGGAGGTATTGGTGACTCCCTATTTTGACATTTCCGCTGGTCCAGCAGATAAGTCACATCAACATTGCTGCCGGCTCATAGCATAATAGAGCCAGCGGCAATGTTGATGTGCAGCGGGTGCAGCAGCACCCATCGCGCATTTCACTGCCCGAAATTCAGGCAGTGAAATGCGCGATGGGGCTGTGCCTGGGGCCCCCTGCACTGCCCATGCCAAGTGCATGGGCAGTGCAGGTGCCCCCAGAGCCCCCAAGTCCCCCTTACCGTCAGCCTTTCCATGGCGGTGTTTACCGCCATGGACAGGCTGGCGGTTGGGGATTATGATCGCCTGGCAAAAGCCTGGCGGTATAGTGGAGGGACAAGCGGTATGGCCGTGGCTAATGCGCCACGGTCATAATACACTGGTGGAACACCGCCAGCCTGTTGGCGGGTTTACCACCAGTGTTCTGCCGGCCCGCCAGGGTTGTAATGATCCCCTAAATGTATTATTCCCACACCAAACAGTGCATCAACAGGGGAAGTTTGGATTTATGACATCTTATTTTGTAATGGAATTGTTAATATTTTTAAATTTTACATATATGTTATTTTTGTAGTAGTACATTTTAAAAATGTAAAAAAATAACTTTAATATAGTGTAAAATATAAATTTTTAATAATTGTTACTGTATATATGTATATGAATAGAAACATATACATGTGTGAATGTGTTTATAAAAGTATATTATTATATATAGTGTTAAGTATAGTGGAATTTATGTAATTACATTGTGGTGATGTTATATACTAAAATGTTTGAGATTTACTAGTTTAAGAAATAAATATACATATATATATATATATATATATATATATATATATATATATATATATATATATATATATATATATATATATATATTAAAAAACAATACTTTTGTGTGTTTTCGGATAATGTTAGTGCTAAACGATTGTTTTATTTCAGACATTTTTGCATTTACCATCATAAGTATAGGGACATGATATTTTGATGAATGATATTTTTGGCACAATATTTGTGTCAAACAATTTTGTTTACCATGAAGTTGTGTCAGTGATCCGGAACAAACTACATAGAAGTTATTTGTGATGGCAGCATTTCCAACAAACACCTTCAAACAACCGGTAACATAATTATGGGAATATCACCTATAAAAATGCTCCAAGCTCCTACAATGCAGAAAGAAGTTGATGACTTGCCTCTTCAAAGAGTATTGCCCCATACTCTGTAAGGGGTCCTTGTCTTTGGTCTGTTTGTAAACTACCTTTATTTGTACAATTAGAAACTTACTCTTTGTTCAATATTTCTTTCAGTGTCATCCTAAGGATTTTGGGTGCTCTGGGCAAGATATATACTAGGAGTCCCTGTTCAGAACTACTTTGAATTATATTTCTCTGCCTCCTAGCTGGATTCACAATATACAAACACCCCCATGCATACATACATACATACATACAAACATACATACTATATACAGGGTGAATAGTCGACAGCGCCCTCATAAAGCTGTGTGTGCTTTTTTGTATGTTGATTCTGAAGTACTCTCTTAGACTCCAGGATCTACAGTATGCTATATCAAACTCATAAATATATTTTCTGGGTGACTGAAGCTCTTCTGAAAATGGAAACTAGTAGCTAGGACACAAACCTGACAGAGACGATTAGGTATAATCATTTGTGCAGTGTTTAATTTTTAAAGGAATAAGTGCAGGGAGCCAAAGTTTTGCTCAGGAGTCCTCAGCTCATGCTGGCATGCTGAATTCCAAGGCAATGTAGTCTTGATTTCATCTAATGCATCTTTAATCCTCAACTACACACTCCCTTCCTGTTCATCTCTTTCTTGCAAGCACTTGGGCCCATATTTATACTTTTTGACGCAAAACTGCGCCAACGCAGTTTTGCGTCAAAAAAATTAGCGCCGGCTAACGCCATTCTGAAGCGCCATGCGGGCGCCGTATTTATTGAATGACGTTAGCCGGCGTTAGCCGCCGGCGCCGTCTGGTGTGCGTTAAAAAAACCGACGTACACCAGGCAGCGCCGGCGTAGGGGGATATGGAGCTTGGGCGTCAAGAAATGGGGCAAGTCAGGTTGAGGCAATTTTTTCGCCTCAACCCGATTTGCGCCATTTTTTTTCACTCACAACCCCCATAGAAATGACTCCTGTCTTAGTAAAGACAGGAGTCATGCCCCCTTGCCCAATGGCCATGCCCAGGGGACTTCTGTCCCCTGGGCATGGTCATTGGGCATAGTGGCATGTAGGGGGGCACAAATCACAACCTGAACTTACCTTAATGTCCCTGGGATGGGTCCCTCCAGCCTTGGGTGTCCTCCTGGGGTGGGCATGGGTGACAGGGGGTGTCCCTGGGGGCATGGGGGGGCACCTCTGGGCTCCTTCAGAGCCCACATGTCCCTTAACGCCTGCCATTTGCAGGCGCTAAAAAACGGCGCAAAAGCGGGCGTACGTCATTTTTTTTGACCCGCCCACTCCCGGGCGTGATTTTTGCCCGGGAGTATAAATCCCACGCACATGCCTCGGAGTCGATTTTTTAGACGGGAACGCCTACCTTGCATATAATTAACGCAAAGTAGGTGTCCACGCTAAAAACTGACGCTAACTCCATGGACTTTGGCGCTAGACGCGTCTAACGCCAAAGTATAAATATGGAGTTAGTTTTGCGTCGAAATTGCGTCAAAAAAAACGACGCAATTTCGGCACAAAGGGAGTATAAATATGCCCCTTGGCATAAATATGCGCTTCAGAATGGCGTTAGCCGGCGCTAATTTTTTTGACGCAAAACTACGTTGGAGCAGTTTTGCGTCAAAAAGTATAAATATGGGCCTTGGTCTCTTCACGTGTCCTATTTTGTCTGTCTTTATCTTCCCCCTTCTTTCCCATGTGTGGGTTTTTCACTTTCCTGCTCCAGATCAAAGTCTGATAAGGAAAAATAATCGCCAGTCCCCAGAAAATGAGTGCTGGTAGGCCCCACTGGCAACCACTGGCAGGGCCGGCTTCAGAGGGGTGCGACTGGTCCGGCCACATGGGGCGCTGACTTGGAGGGGGGGCGCTGACCTTGGGTTGGAGGCGTTATGTTTAGCAATAACTTATAATTTAAAAGCACCTGAAACAGAGTTTCATGGGCTCCAGCTGTCTGGTGACAATAAAAATGTCACGAATCATGTGATTAATGTTCCTGATAGATCAGAGTTTTGGTCAGTGCCAGTTTTGACTCACCATAAAGTAGCACCGAGGGTTAATATGCCTGATGCAAAGAACAGATCTGTATTTTATCTCGATAGCTGAGAGGATTTGTAAATATGGCCTTTACCAGCGCTTTAAAAACAAATAAAATAGTGAGAGAGGGGCTATGGAGAGATAAGGAGCATTTTTTGTGGGATGACAGTGCGGGATCCCGAGAAGGAGGTCATGAGGGAGGGCGCAAAGAAAGATTGTTACACAAGGTGCCACCAGCGCTAAAGCAGGCCCTAACCACTGGTTCACATTAAGCACTGCATTTGCATCTTTGTAAACACTTGACCAAGTAATTACAGAATGCAGTGTTTCGTGCTATGCTTATTTTGCAGGGTACCAAAAATATTATTTTTGGGGAAGACACAGAAAGGAAAATGTTACCTGATGAATGAGCGAGAAAATTTGAGAAAATTGTATATTTTTGTGCAGGTTTATGTATAAATAGTTAACACTGGAAAATCATCCAAAAATAATTTATAATACCTATCTATAACCCAGAAAATGTTTGATGAGCAAGTATTGTGCGTCACAGTAATTGATAGCAGATGTATCACAGAAAATTGACTAGCATTGCTATTCCCTATGTTCCCATTACTTCGAAGTCTTTTATGATGGTTATGTGATTTTTTTCATCCACTTTTTAAATGTATTCTGGGCTCAAGACTGTACCGCATTACTTCTTGTAGTACAGCAGGGTTGAATGGTCCTATAATTGCACTACCCGTGTTGTCACTAAACCGAAGCATACAATGAGAGCTTGACAGTGTTTCCTGACTTGCTGTAAATAAGTTTTGGGCATAGGAGTAACCTAGAGGTTGCAGCTGCAAACACTGGCTTGCTCCTTGTGACCCCTGGCACTGCCTTTGTGACCCGTGGCCTCACTTAGGGGCAGCGCAGGCAATGCCAAGAACAGAAATTAAACTAGCATTTGTAATGCAATAGGTCTTGCATTTGAGAGAGTTAGAGCTATTGGCATTGTAAATGATAATGTGTTTTTTATCTATGTGATTGTTTTGTAATGTAGTGGATGTATATGGTGTGTAGTGAAAATATATGTGTTGTATTAGAACTGTTAGTTGTTTATTTGTATGGTGTGGAATTGTGTGTTGTGTAGTGTATTTGTGTAGTAGAATTATGTGGCATGGTGAATAGTCAGCGGTGAAAACTGCAGAGAATAGCTAGAAAGGAAGAATGAGAGGGATAGGTAACATGTGCAGGTAGTGGTTATTGACACTGAGACAGAAAGGCAGAAATAACGTGTGAGAAAGAAAGAAAGAAAGAAAGAAAGAAAGAAAGAAAGAAAGAAAGAAAGAAAGAAAGAAAGAAAGGAAGGAAGGAAGGAAGGAGTGGAGAGCAGGTCACAGATACCTAAAGAGGGAGCTAGTGTGTATGCAGAAGACACCCTGAGAAGGGGAGGAGAGCATATGTTTGAGGGACAGAAACTTTGAAAAGGCACGAGAAAGAAACTGTGGGTGAAGATCTGAAGTTAACTATATGAGTGAGTTTGGGATAGTGCGTGAGAGAGCGAGATAGATGGGTATGGCATTGGTAAATGTGATAGGTTTTACCTAGTGATTAATAATAAGCTGTTTTTGTTGAAAGTTGTAGCTTGGTGAGCAATTGTGCTTTTTAGGCAAAAAGCTTTAAAACGCATTGGCAAAGCTAATAGGTATTGCCTATGTGAGATGTATTGGCTTTGCTAATATTTTTTAGCTATGTTTCAATTGCTGAAAGTAATGTAAAAAAGCTGTATGACCCAGCCAGATTTGTCCGCATTATAGTGCTTTTTTGATTTTCAGTAAAGCTGCTCTGAAGCTAGCAATGCTGTATTAATTGGCTAACAAAACATTGACAGAGCTGAAAGATCTTGCATAGGAATGACATATGGTAAGTTATTGGTATTTATATAGTATTTACAACAGCTGAAATGCTTACGTTATAGAGTGGAGAATGCTCTTGCCAAGGTGTTAGTGTGTCCAGATTCAGAAGCATATCTAGGATCGTACAAAAACTGTGAAAATGTGCCATATAAATGCACTGAAGGTAACATAAGATGTAGGTAGACAGAAAAGTCCAATAGTTTACAGCTTTTGTTAAAGTGATACTTTAGGCTATGTGTTACTTTGGGTGCAATAGTTACAAAAGAACCAAAAAGCACTCCTGACTGCTTGCTAGTAGTAAAATATAACAATAATCAGTGTTCAGTTCGTTTTCTAGAGCATTTAGCCTCTGTGCCACTGCACCTGCTGGACCATTCAAATCATGGCCCTGGTGCCTGCAAGGTAAGTGTGCTTGTAATTGCTTGATTAGTAGCAACATAGAGCTATAATCGGTGTTCAGTGGCTTTTCTGGAACTTTTGGCCTCTGTGCCACTGCACCTGGTGCACCATTCAAATCAGGGGCCCTGGTGCCTGCAAGGTAACTGCAATTGTGACTTCTTGTTTAGGAGCAACATACAGCAATAATCAGTATTCAGTGGGTATCCTGGAGCTTTTGGCTCCTGTGCCACTGCACCTGCTGCACCATTCAAATCATGGCCCTGGTGCCTGAAAGGTAACTGCACTTACTACTCCTTGTTTAGTGGCAACATACAGCAAAACTCAGTGTTCAGTGAGTTTCCTGGAGCTTTTTCACCCTGTGTCACTGCACATGTTGCACCATTCAAATCAAGGCCCTGGCGTTTGTGAGGTAACTGTGCTTGTATCTGCTTGCTTAGTAGCACCATATAGCTATGATCGGTGTTCAGTGTGTTTCCTGGAGCTTGTGGCCCCTGTGCCACTGCACCTGCTGCACCATTCAAATCATGGCCCTGGTGCCTGCAAGGTAACTGCACTTACTACTGCTTGTTTAGTGGCAACATACAGCAATAATCAGTGTTCAGTGGGTTTACTGGAGCTTTTTCACCATATGTCACTGCACATGCTGCACCATTCAAATAATGTCCCTGGTGTCTGCAAGGTAAATGTGCTTGTATCTGCTTGCTTAGTAGCACCATATAGCTATAATAGGTGTTCAGTGGGTTTCCTGGAGCTTTTGGCCCCTGTGCCACTGCACCTGCTGCACCATTCAAATCATGGCCCTGGTACCTATGAGGGTACCAGGGCCATGCCCTGTACTTGTGACTGCTTGTTTAGTAGGAACATACAGCAATAATCTGTTTTCAGTGGGTTTCCTGGCGCTTTGGCCCATGTGTCACTGCACGTGCTGCACCATTCAAATCATGCTCCTGTTGTCTGCAAGGTAACTGTGCTTGTGACTGACTGCTTACTTAGTAACAACATATAGCTATAATTGGTGTTCAGTGGGTTTTCCTGGAGCTTTTGGCCCCTGTGCCACAGCACCTGCTGCACCATGCAACAGGTTTGTCCAGGTGGCTGCCTTGGCGACTGTCCATGGAGATTAAACCAAAAATGAACCACTTGCAATGACTGTTGCCTCACAGCACAGCACGGCTCCCGGGTCCTTCTCCTCGGGCTGGCTGTACCTCCTCCGAGGAGAAAAAGACACCTCCAGTAGCCAAAGACTGAGAGGGGTCCGTTTTGAGGGGGGGTTTGCGAGGAGCAGCTGCAAAGTGACCCAGCCACGACTGCTGAAAGAAGTGAGGGCCACAATGAGGAAGGTTTCTGTACTGCAGCTGGCTGTACCTCCTCTAAGGAGAATGAGATATGATGAGCTTTGATATTTAATTATGTCTGTAATTATTTAATAATTTTGTGTGCCACTCAAGCAAAAATCAAGATTTAAGAGAGCTTTAGACTGCAACAAAAGATACAATAGGGTGTATCTGTGACAATATCAGGGGATGCAAGGGGGCAGTCAGAACGTGAGCTGTAGACTGAGAGGGAAGCAGTGTTGAGGGGAGTTTGCGAGAAGTGCTGGGCAATGACACAGTCGTGTTTGCTGAAGGAAGGGGGGGCCGCACTGAGGGAGGTTTATGTAGGTGAGCTGGCTGTACCTCCTCTGAGGAGAACGAGACACAATGAGCTTTGATATTTATTTATTTATGTATATATTTATTTAATAATTTTGTGTGCCTCTCGAGCAAAACTTAAGGTATAAGAGAGCTTTAGACTCATATAGAAGATACAATAGGGTTTATCTGTAACAACATCAGCGGATGTGAGGAGGCAGTCAGAAAATGAGCTGTAGACTGAGAGGGGGCCATGTTGAGGGGTTTTTGCGAGCAGTGGCAGCGATGTGACCTAGCTGCGATTGTAGAAGGAAGGCAGTGCCACTGAACGCGCATAATGAAAAAGCCATGGGACTGCTTTGTGTGAACGCGTAGAACAGCAATTATTTAGGGTGTAAATCAATTATTAAGGTGTTAAAGTGATTTCAATAATTTATAATCTGATGTGATTTTGGAATGGCCCTGGTGCCTGCAAGGTAACTGTGCTTGTGACTGATTTTTTAGTAGCAACATACAGCAATAATCGGTGTTCATTGAGCTTCCTGGATCTTTTGACCCCTGTGCCAGTTCACCTGCTGCACCACCCAAATCATGACCCAGGCACCTGCAAGGTAACTGCACTTGTGACTGCTTGCTATATAGCAACATATAGCTATAATAGGTGTTCAGTGGGTTTCCTGGAGCTTTTGGCCCCTATGCCACTGCACCTGTTGCACCATGCAACAGCGTTGTCCAGGGGGCTGCCTTGGTGACTTCTCATGGAGATTAAACCAAAGTTGACCCACCTGCAATGACCGATGCCCACAGCACAGCTCCTGCTTGTCCGGCTGGCTGTATCTAGTCCGAGGAGAATGAGACACCTTCATTAGCCATAGACTGAGAGAGAGGTGCTTTGAGGGGGGTTTGTGAGGAGCGGGAGTGAAGTGACCCAACCCTAATACCTGAAGGAAGTGGGGCCGCACTAAGGGAGGTTTCTCACAGTTCGACTGAATGTAACTCCTCCAAGGAGAACTAGACAGGATGAGCTTTAATATGCATCTATGTATCTATTTATTCAACAATTTTGTGAGGCACCCCAACAAAAATTAAGGTATGGGAGCTTTAGACTGCAACAAAAGATACCACAGGGTTTATCCGTAACAACACCAGCAGATACGAGGGGGGCAGTCAGAACATGAACCTTAGACTGAGAGGGGAGCGCGTTGAAGGGGGTTTGACCCAGCTGCGATTGCTATTCAAGAGTACCAAAAATAGAAGAGAAGGTGCAGGATGAAGGATGTGGCATAGCGGCCAGAACTGCCAACCCTGGAGATCAGGAGCCAGGTTCGAGCCTCAGTAGGGTAAAGGTATGGCTTTTTGGAACAAAATGCAGTGGAAGGCTGTTCTTCAAACACATTTTATAACGCTACCACTAAACAGGATAGCCATTTTGAGATGCCAAAAAAACAACAAACAAAAGCAGTGTAGGGCTGTTCATCAGATGGCGTTCCAAACACAACCAATAAAGAAGCAAACAAGTAACCAAAAAGAAATTGTGCATGAAAACAACAGATCAGAATGACAGTGCAACAGTACAAGTAGTTCGTCCCTGCTGAAGGGGAAGAAACAAATGAGCGCAAAGTGGGACTAAAAAGATATATTGTCAAATAGCAAAGAAGCCTTTTTTAAGGACACACCAAATAACAAATAAAAAGTTACTGGGCGGGATGAAAGCCCATGAACTTATTACAGCATGTCCCGAAAAAACAATGCATGTCCTGCCTTGGCTCGACCGAAAAAATGCTACAATGCACACTGTTTACTTTCTGCATCTCTCGGTGTGACCTAATGCATTAAAATATTAGCTCTCTAAAAAACACAACACTGGAATATATACTCTAAAATGAAACAAAAAACTGAAACACAAAATCTAGACATTTTTAATATAGATGTTGCAGATTATCTATATTGTCAACACATTGATCGTAAAGTGTTTGAATAAATATTTCATCTCAGGATTCTGTGTTAATGATCGTGTGATGACACTTCTTGTGACGTCATTTGGTCAACGGGTGGTTTATGTGATGTCACTTCTGCTACCCTGGCATTTTGGTGAATTGAGGCTCATGGTTATGATGAAAGCACATACAGCATGCAGACGGGACCGAGGAGAAAGGGACGCAATTAATAACTGGGAAAAAATAATGGAGAAGCCAATTCCTAAACTTTGTCAACACTCCGATTCTTTTTTCAACCTTCAAAGAATCGCTCACGATGATGAAAGGAAATATGATCTGTTGAAATTAAAATAAATTGTACTATCATGCAAATTACCGTGTGACTTAGACAAAATGTTTTAAATGATGGTACCTGCATGCTGCTAAACAGGCTGTTGATTGATGTCTCTTCTTCATCTGCACTGTTCCGTACTTCTTCAATTAATGCTTTCAGGAGAACAATAGCTTCTCGGGTAGATGTTTGTAGTTCTTTCACTGCCTGATTGAATAGGTACATACGGCCATCATTAATTAGTTCCATCAGTTATCCCGCAATTAATAGGCTTAATTGTTAAATGTGGGTACTGATGTCAAATGAAGTGCACATACATGGTATAATGTGCATACCTTTTCAGTGTCACTTGTGTTATCATGACATAATTGCTATTTTACACTTCAAGTATTGTATCTAGTTTTGCATTCGATACCCGCAGGGGCCTAGGCAGAAAAGAACCAAACATGCATGCTTTTTAAGTACACAATTTACATATGATGTCCATAATGCTAAATGCATTAGATATATGAAAGATAGCATTGCAACATTTGTTACTTACGTCTTTTGGAAGATGATTACTAACATGGTTGAAAATAATGTGTTGTGAATTCTCATAGCATGATCTGGCTTTGTAATAGTACTCACAAGATGGAAAGATCCTAGTGGCCCAGATATGGAAAATTCGATTAATGGATAAGCTGATCTAGTGATGAACGGTGATAAAAAAAATCCCCACAAAAAGAGGAACTCCTAATAGCTCAGCTTATCTGGCAATACTGGGTAAACACAATTAAGTTTAAATAAATAAATAAATAAATACAAAGAAAATTGGTGAAATCAATCTACAAATGTAAAGCTAATCAGCAACATAATGGTTGCTCTTGTTGAGCTATAAGTTTGGTTCTTTTTCTTTCCTATCAGTTTGTATTTCAAAACAGTCTGTACATCAATGTAGTGTGGTCCCGTGAAACAGATGGACTGTGGTAACCAGAAGACTGACAGAAATGGGGAATACATGAGAGAAATGGAGAACTGACCACTTGATAGCATAATGTCAAGTAAAAGTGACTTTTTCCTATGCATGCCTATCTATTGTAATAACTGGTACCACATTTATCAAATGCCCTGGTGTTGAAATCCACAGATGCACATTTCCTGTTTAGTAGCTAAATATGTTTAGAGAATAATTATCTTAGGTGATCAACTACACATTCTTTAATACTTACTAATGCCTGCGGCGAATCCTTTTGTTTTCAATAAATACATAAGAGGTTTGTGGCTAGTATGTGAAAATGGAAATGCTATTGTGTTATTCTGAGGAGCTGACTGCACAAATGGTTGTATTGGAAAATGCCAGAGGTAGAAGTGGGTGACCTCAAGAACGACAAAGCACAGAGTCCTCCTTAGAAATAGTTTGTAAAATAGCACTTTTTTAAACAAATTAAGCTTTAAAGTCTCCTACAGCTGTGCGGTTCAAAATTGGTATTTATTGCTGAGCACTATCATATGTTTTGCTGTGTGCCAAGTTGCACTACAGTATCCATAAAACATCATGCTTTCTACAAAGATATACTATGTAACAAAGCAAATGTGCTTTCTTGGGCACACATGAATTACCATAAAATAATAAGGGCCTCATTCCGACCATGGCGGTCATGAGACTGCCAGGGCTGCGGTGGAGGTCGGACTGCTTCCAAAGCAGAGGTCCAGTCTCCACATTACGACCATGGCGGAGCCGCTACGGTCGGACTGCGACACCGCCAGGTTGCCGCCAGCCTACAGCCTGGAGGTCTCAGTGGTCTCAATCCGCCAGGGCAGCACTGCTTACATTTCTGCCCTGGGGATTATGAGTCCCCTTTCCGCCAGCCTTTGCATGGCAGTACCGCTCCGTACAAAGGCTGGCAGAAAGGGGGTGCCAGGGACCCCCATGGACAGCCTAGTCGTGCTTTCCACTGCCCGAAATATGGGCAGTAGAAAGCGCAACAGGTGCTCCTGCATCCGACGTCAATGTTAAGGCCCTGTTCACCGCAGGGCCAGTGGGCGGAAACGCTGTTTCAGCCGCCGGCCCTACGGTGAACTCGTAATAGGGCCGGCAGTGTTCTGGCCGCACTGGCGGTCAGGTGGTGGTAGGAGTTGATTTTGCTTCTGTGTGACATATTAGGACTAATTCAGAAAGATATTTTTGGCTATAAGCCAACATTTATGACTAAAATACCGTCATTTACGCATGCCTGAAATTCAACAAAGGATTCCTGTAGGCATAATTTATTTCACTACTGCAGTTTCTTCATCATAATTGCAGAAAACTCAGCAGTGATAAAACACGTGCAAGGGGTGGATAGTGGGTTTATAAGATTTTGTTTTCCTTGTAAGCTTAGGAACACTAACAAACTTGTGGGGATGCCTAAATTCCGATATGAGTTTTTTCCACCCTGGAAACTTCCAAATATTTATTTCAGCCAAAGGAAAGAGTAACTCCTCTTCCATGATAGGAAGAGGGATGGTCACCCTCACAATATGGTGGGGATATAGAAGTTCCTTCTAATGGGAGAAAATGTTATCTTGAAACAGAAAAAAGGTAAAAAGTGTGTATTTGCACGGTGGATTCCATTATCCCATTGGTAATTCTGCAATATATATAATTATGCACAGGATAATAGGAGCCCCAGGATATATATCAAATGACAACCCCAGTAGTATACCCTGAACAGAAACCTGCACTTGTTACAGATTATCCAGGGCACTACTAAGAATGTAAATGAACTGGAAAAAGTAGTAAATCTGCACCAATACATATGCATAATTTTAAGGATGCACATTTAGTACTTTGTCTGTGAATCAGCTCCATTATATCAAACTCTGGATCTTACAGCCTGTAAGATTGTTCCTCTGAAATAACCAGCAATTGTCACTTGAACAAGGAGTTACAATGTCATCTAGTGGGCATGCTTCCAAGCACGTTGGAGCAGTAGGATTCACAACTGGGAGCAAACATTATTGATAATTCTGCAACCCACTTGTTTTAGGCCTAAATCATTGCTTATTTTAGAAGGGAGCACAAATAATTGTATCAAACAAATCATTTATCTTTACCATCCCTCTGTGGTGAGGAGGGTGGTCAACTCTGCACACGACCATAGGACGCTCCAGTTTCTCCAGTTTATTGTTCCTGAGCTGCGGAGAATATTGGGGGAATTGGGAGGCCTTCTCTCCCTACTGTGTGAACTGCCCCAACTGCCCAGACTATACACAATGGGGGGTACTGTGAAATCCTCACCCAAGCCACCTCCGACCACCTGACGGCCCGCATTAGGGAGCACCCTAAAAGGAATCAATGAGTAGAAATGTGTTGCATGCCATATGTCGTGCTTACTTATGGTTTTCTTCTTTGTTCATAATGGGGTTGTTTTTAGCAAGTTTGACACTGAAGAGGGTGGGGGAGGCTTGTTTGTCTCTTCCCATCAGTGTTACCATATGTTGCTTACTACACTGCTTATCTTGTACACCATATGGTGCTCACTAGATTATACTATGTTGAAACTAATTTCACAATGTTAATATGGCCCAACCCAGGGGACATGTGACATTCCTGACTTGCAACATACGGGGGCTTAATAACCCTTGCAAAACTCAGCCATTTCTGTCCTTTCTAGATTGGCAGCACATCCACATCGCATTTCTGCAAGAAACATACAACACATAATGCAGAGCTAGCAATCGGCATCCACTGGGTAGAGTATAGGTTGGCATTGTCCTACTTTTCATGCTCACTCACATGCTCAAATTTCACTGTATGCCGAACCGGAACGACACAGCCGGACTTCACAATGAGAAGATATTGCAGCACCAGTGCAGCAACCAGAAATTCGACGCACGGCCTCACTGGATGGATGCACAGCCGAACCGGAACAGCCCGACTTCCAGAGAGGAATCGATGCAGCACCTGCCATGCGGTAGAAAATTCAACGCAACATCTACCGGATCGACGCAGCTCCTGTGACTTTGTCCTAGCAGCGCTGGAAATCCATGCATTGTCCCCGGGGCGTCTGAAAATCCTGCAACCCGATGAGGATCCACGACCGAGCGCCGGAAATCGATGCATTGCCGTGTGCGGCCCGAGAAATCAACGCACACACCTTTGTTTCCACGCATCTCCTCCTCTGTGGTTATTTTTCACGCGAACCAGGTATTTTGTGCTTGAAAGAGACTTTGTTTGCTTTAAAAAGACTTAAGACACTTCATATCACTTTTCAGTGATATCTCAACATATACTTATTGCATTTAAATAATTTTGACCTGCTTTTAACTAGATAAATATTATATATTTTTCTAAGCACTGTGTGGTGTATTTTTGTGGTGCTTTATAATGTTATTGTATGATTTATTGTACAAATACTTTACACATTGCCTTCTAAGTTAAGCCTGACTGCTCAGTGCCAAGCTACCAGGGGGTGGGCACAGGATAATTTGGATTGTGTCGAACTTACCCTGAATAGAGTGAGGGTCCTTGCTTGGACAGGGGGTAACCTGACTGCCAACCAAAGACCCCATTTCTAACACATAGCGATAGCACAGGGAAGCCTATACGGTACCCCTGTCATTCTAGTCAATACATATGGTCCCAATGTGGGCAGCCCTGGTTTCTACATGAAGCTTTGATTCCACATTCACACCTTTCCACAGACGAATATCATATGAGGGGGCAATCTTAACACATACTTAGACTCTGTCATGGACAGATCGGCCACAACAGACAGGCACTATAAATGACCCACCAGGGTAGTATGCGAGGGAATGGAGAAGTATAGTATTGTGGATATTTGGAGGTTACGACACCTGACACGGAGGGAGGGTACATACATATCATCCTTGCAGGGGTCATGGTCTTGTATAGATTGCTGGTTTGATATCCCAGGATGTGTACCTGGGCGGAGGAGACCAAGATGCTATCTGACCACAAACTGATGAAGTTAATGTTCTCGATGCCCACCTCTACCCCTGCCACATTCACATGCCGGTTGCAAGCGACAGTGCTTCTGGACCCTGTGTTCCGAGATTGGATATGCTCACTATCATTGAATATTTTGAAAAAAACATGGATTATGGTGATGCGATGGATACGTTATGGGAGGCCATTAAGGTTACCATTAGTGGAGTGTGCATTAGTACAAAGGCAGAGGTGCTGAAGGCAATAAACACCCAGTTACAGAATACAGAGTATACATTGAGGACTCTAGAGGGCAATTATGAATAAAGCCCTAGTCATGCCACCCTTGCTACCATTCGGGGACACATCACCATTTTTAAAGACTTAGCCACACAAGAACTGCATTTCTTATCCAAGGGCCACACAGTTCAGGTATATGGGGAGGGTGGTGGGCTGGGTTGGAGGATAGCTGCGAAGCTGCAAACACTGAGAGGCAGGGAGCATATTGTGAAGATTACTTCTCCAGAAGCTACTGTACATCATGACACACCCTCCTTACTTACCGCTTTTACGCAGTTTTACATTTGCCTGTACAGTGTCAGTCAGTCGGCTACGGAGTTTGAGCATGGAGCATACTTGGAAGATGTAGCACTAGCACGGCTGTGCTCCAGACAGCGTGAGTACCTAGTACAGCCTATAACATTTGAGGAGGTTAAGGATGCCATACGTTGTCTCCACAATGACAAAGCTCTGGGACTTGAAGGTCTCACTGGGGAGTTCTATAAAGAAATTGCTGACCTCCTGGTGCTACAGTACACCTACACTCTTTGGACAAGAAGGTGTACCATAAGCAAGCGCTACCCTCATCATTGTAGGAGGCATTTATTGTGGCACTGCCGAAACCAGACGAAACCAGACGATATAACCCAGAGTGCTGCAAGTCTTATAGACCGCTGTCCCTAATTAACACTGATGCACAAATCCTAGCAGAGGTGCTGGCGGGGAGGCTTCAACCGCTGCACTCAGGACTGGTGCTGCCAGACCACTCCATGTTTATTCCAACCCGGTCCACCTCAGATAATCTTCACACCATGTTTGCACTTCTGAACCAGATGAAACCCTCCAAGCAGGCAGCGGTGATCCTATTGGACGCTGCGAAAGCCTTTGACTCAATCAAATGGAGTTACATGTTTGTGATCATGGTCCATATGTAAATTCCAGCAGCTGGATCTGCTTGCTCTATTCCAATCCGGTAGCCAAGTGCACATTAATGGGCACATGTCTGTGGACTCCCCATGCACAGAGGAACGCAACAGGGATGTCCCTTGTCGCCATTACAATTTGCCATAACATTGGAGACATGCTGCTTCTGCTCTACAATTTCAGCTGATTTGGTGCTGTATGTCAGGGACGTCCCATATGCCTGTCACCGGTGATTCGAGAACATATCAGGTTTGAACGATATTCGGGTCTGAACATTAATTGAGCAAAGTCAATCTATTCCCCTTGAAGCCAAGCCCCCTGGAGCACCCTTTGGAATTCCCATTGGTGTGGAGCATGGACCCTGTTAAATACCTGGGAGTATGGGTTCACAGTGACCCAGAATTGGTGAAAAGACACAACTATGGTGGGTCTAGTTCAAAGTTAGAAGATCGGATTTCCTGGTAGGATCACCATCATGAAAATACTGGTGCTGTCCAAGTTTCTATTTATATTTGTAAATATATCCATAGTATTACCTTTACATTTTTTTTAAACACTTTGGGTACATCTGCTAAAACTGGCATGGGCTGGGAAGCAGCTGAGGATCCGGTGAGATGTTCTTCCACTACAGTATCCCGATGGGGAATTCAATGCACCTGTCTTCCACCTGTCTTATTTGTGTGCACAGGCCCATTTCATGCACTACTGGTAGGTGCCACATGATTACGTACCCCACATAGCAGCAGAACATGACAAGGCATATCCCAGTTTCACTCCAGGCTATCCTACCACACAAAAAAGAGGGAGTGACACATACGGAAATCAATACAGTACACTCCACAACAAAGGCCTGGCGAATGCTAGCAGCATAAGCAGGGAAATCCCCTTTATATGCACCAGCATTACCACTACAATATCAATCAATAAGGATTTAAAAAGCGCTGCTAATCACCCAATAGTGTATCCAGGCACTTTCAGGTCCCGGAGGCTTATTCGAACAGCCTGGTTTTGAGGACCATTAGGAATTCTGGAAGTTAGATGATGGTCCAGAGGTGCGTGGGGAGGCTCTTCCAGGCTTTTGCTGTGATGTGAGATAATGGGCTTCCTCCACTTCTGCTTTGGTATGTACAGGGAGTATGAGCAAATGAACGGTGGTCAATGTATGTGGGTCCTTGGTTGTGTAGAGCCTTATGTGCGTGGGTCAGCAGCTTGAATTGGCATCTTTTCCGTACGGAGAGCAAGTGGAGTTGCCTGAGGCAGGGTGTAATGTGGGTTTGTTGGGGAGGGCAAAGGATGAGTTTGGGTGTGGCGTTCTGTATGGTCTGCAGTCTCTAGGAAATGTCCGGCGATTCCTGCGTATAGGGCGTTGCTGTAGTCCAATTGGCTGGTGAAGAGGGCCTGCGTCTCGTGTAGGTGTAGCCATTTGAAGTTCTTATGCAGCATGCGTAAAGTCAGGAAGCAGGCGTAGAAGACGTTGTTGATCTGTAATTTAAAGGTGAACTTATTGTCAATGATGATTCAAAGGTTTCTGGCATGGTCGGAGCGAGTAGGGTGGGGGTCCTAGGTCTAGTGGCCACCAGGAGTCATTCCATGTGTTGGTGCTGTTGCCAAAGATCAGTACTTTCATCTTGTCTGTGTTCAGCTGCAGGCGGTTGTTCTTTATCCAGCCAGTGATGCTTGTCATGCATCTGTGGAAGTTGGCTAAGGTGGTGTAGGGGTCGTCAGTGAGTGAGAGGATGAGGTGGGTGCATACTTAGTAGGAAATTATGTTGAGACCATGGGATCTTACAATGTTGGCCAGCGGGGTCATTTATGCATTGAAGAGTGTGGGGCTGAGGGATGAGCCCTGGGGGACATTGCAAGTGATCTCCTTGGGTTTGGAGGTGAAAGGTGGGAGGTGGATCCTCTGGGTTCTTCCGGTGAGGAAGGAGGTGATCCATCGGAGCACATCCCCTAGTATGCCGATGTGGTAGAGTCCTTCGATCAGCATGTGGTGTGATATGGTGTTGAAGGCTACCGAGAGGTTTAGGAGGATCAAAACTACTGGTTCTCCTCAGTCAAGGTGGGTTTGGATGTCGCTGGTGGCTGTGATTAGGGCAGTTTCAGTGCTGTGATTGCTGCCAAAGCCAAATTGGGAGGCGTTGAGTAGCTGGTTCTGCTCCAGGTATGTTATGAGTTGCTTGTTGATGATCTCTTCTTGTACCTTCACTTGGAATGGGAGCACGGAGACTGGCCGGTAGTTTTTGGGTTCGCTGGGGTCAGCAGAGAGTTTTTTGAGTAGTGCTCTGATTTCAGCGTGTTTCCAGGCATCGAGATATGTTGCGGTGGTGACTGAGGTGTTGAGCAGGGTGGTGAGTTCCTGGCCATCTTTTAGTTTCCAAGGTTGCAGATGTAGTGCCAGCATGAGTCTGTGGAAATTCCCGAGTGGATGGATTTCATGGTGGAGGTGATGAGGACATCCAGGTGGTCAGTGTGTGATTCGTGTCGGTTACAGTTGTGGCATATCTGTTGAGGACGTCCGTAGGTGTGTATTTGAACTTTCTGTATACGGGTGCGATCTTGTCATGGAAGACGTAGGCAAGGTTGCCGCACAACTCCTGTGAGGGTTTGCTGTTGTTTTCACTGGACACCGGGTTGGAAAATTCCTTAACAATGTTGAAAAGTTCCTTGGTATTGTTGGCGCTGGTTTCGATGAATGTGACAAGGGCTGTCTTCTTTGTTGTCCTCAGCAGGCGGTTGTAGAGGTTGAGGGAAGTCTCGAATGCTGTTCTGTCAGAGGTGTCCTTGCTGGTGCATCATCTCCTCTCCAGCTGTTGTAGTCCTTGGAGTCTAAGGATAGGGGTGTAATGAAGTCTGCGATGGTGTTGCAGAAGCTGAAGCACGGGCCTGAAGGTTGGTATGCAAGGATGCCTCTGATGGTTGTTTTGTCATCCTTTTGGAGCTTGAAGTTAATACGTGCCAGAGCCTTCTCATTAAATTATATTACGCGATGCAAACAGATAGGCCGAAGGCCCCAGATAAAGTGATAAAGTGATAGAGAACTGGAATGCAGTACTAGACAAACCACTGTAGTTGGCAGATTGGGAACTATGCTGCGCACAACTGCACATGGTCACGTCCAACTGCAACGTAGACATAATGCACTTTACGTACTTGCATCAAGTGTACTACACACCTGTTAAATTATACATATATGGACTAAGAGGGGATAGAAGTTGAGTGTGATGTGGGGAGCCAGATGTAGATTTCCGGCATCTGGCCTGGCTGTACGCTCCTGCCAGCAGCTTCTGAACACAGATTACAAGGGTGCTAACAAACATGGTGCTAAAGTCGATGGACTGTGATCCTGGAGTGCGCCTGTTGGGATTAGTCAACGACCTGCAGCTGGTTAACTGCCAGTTTGTGGCAATGGCACTCCTGCTGGAAAAGAGGAGAGTCACACTTCACTGGGGTGAACAAACAAAACCCCCTAAAAACAGTGGTTGTCGGATCTGACCTACAGTAAGACACAACTGGGACTCTCTGTGGAGGAGCTACTGAGACCTTCATAGCCAAAAGAGATTATGCCCCCCTCACTACATACCTGCTGTCAACCCTGAATCAGTCAGAAGGAGAGAAAACCTCTGAGGATGGGTATTCTTGACTGCTAGGCATTGATAACTGCTCTTGTAGTTCGGAGATTTTATTGTTTATCCGATCTATTCATGTATAAGCAGAACTGGTAAGCAAAATGTTGACAGATCTGTTCTTGATGGTTCTTAGGAATGGTAAATAATAACATTTAAAAAAAATAATTTATCTTTTCATTATTGCAAGAAATGCTAAAAGAATTTCACTTACCATGACAGCCTGGTCCAGTTTCTCACAGCCTTGAATATATGCTGTTTCAATGTCAATGCAGTGAACACGGCTTTCCCTAGAAGTGTCAAATCCAAAGAATATTCAAGACCTCAGAAGAATTTATCTGCCAATATTTACATTTATTTTTCCAAATAGCAGAAATAATCACAACAAATTTTTTCAACCACAGTACTCTGAATAAAGGAGGCTGCAGTCTTTCAGCAACATAAAATTACATTACAACCTCAGTAGCTCACATTTCACACATGTTCATATACATGGCAAGTTAAGAAGGACCAACTAAATATACCTCTATAAGGGTCAAATAAATATGCAGAGTTGTGAAGCATGAAATATGGAGGAAATGTACAGATTTCACATTAAATGTTTTTATGATTTTTGTTAGAATAATTACATTTTCACCCTGGCCTAAGCATTATGATAACAAGCATTGGCAAAGCCAATAGGTCACAGCAATCTGACAGCTACTGGCCTTGTCAATGACAATGTTTTTTAGCCATGTGTTATGGAGCGGAGTGAATGTATGTGGTGTGGAGTGGAGTGGAATCATGTAGGTTGGATTGGAATTGTTTGTTGTGGAATTGTGTCACGTGGATTTGTGTGGTGTTGAGTGGAGTTATGTGGAGTGGAATTATGTGGCATGGTGTGCATTGGAAATATGTGGACAGTATTTATGTGGTATTGAGTGTACTGGAATTGTACAGAGTGGTATTATGTGTTATGGAGTGTAATTATGTGGAGTGGTATTGTGTTCTGAGGAATGGCATGTAGTGGAGTGGAATTATGTGGTGTGGTGTTGAATTGTGTGGCATGATGTGGAATTCCATGGTGTAAATTGGATGTATGTGGTGTGTAGGGCAATTTTGTTGTGGCATGGAATTATGTGATATGAAATGGAAATGTGTAGAGTTGAAATGTGTGGTGTGGAACTGCGTGGCATTGAGTGGAATTATGCTGAAGGGAATTATGTGGCATGGTGTGGAGTGTATTTATGTGGACTGTTGTTACGTGGCATAAAGTGGATTTATGAGGGGTGTATTTATGTTGTATTGAGTAGAGTGTAATTATGTGTAGGCAGAAAACATTTAAAAAGATTGTAAATTCCATAAAATTGACCAATGGTGACCAAATCTTGAATGCTTATTACTGGAATTCCCTGCTGTCACTGTTTTTTTTTTTTTACTAGAGCATTTTTTAAATTTCCTCTTTCATACCAGCTTGCAGAGTAGCAAGGCCAGTTGGAGACTTGTGTGCTGCACAAGGACGGCGCCTGCCCTCTTCACTCTTCTGTGACACTGCTTTGTAAAGGGGAGGGTAGATGAGCTGTAGCGGTGGAGACTGAAGTAAGGCTTTGTTGTGAAAGGCATGAGGGGTTCTTTCTAGTCCAGGGGAGGCCCAGTGCCACTAGCCACCGTAGAAGCCTCACGGCCAGAGTTGTGATTGTGAGCTTTGTGTTACAGGGAATGTTGGACAACAAGTATGGCCTGCTTTTGTTGATTGCACGCCAGAATCTACAGCTCATAGCAAAAATTGCACAATAGGGAAGAGGCACGTTTTCGGACAGAGGGAAGTTTGTAATGTTTTTCACGGACAGCAATTCATGCGGTCGATTATTTAAAAAAAACTGGAACTGCGTTACCACGGTTGCCTGACATTCCAACAATTAGGGGAAAGATGGCTAGTTTCAGGTTTAAACAAGGCAATTGAAATGGCTCATTTATTTTAGTGCTCCAAACCTAGTGGCGCTTTATGCAAGGGCCCAAACAAAGCCCAAAACATCAGAGTGTGTCTAGTTGCACAAAGACACGGTCAGGGATTACTTGGCAAACCTTAGAGCAGCCCATCTTCGGAAGGTGGTGGCTTGGATTAACCAGCTCAGTGTCAACACTTGATATATCACGTAATCCATCTGATTTCAGAAGTCAAAAAAATAAATAATGCTTGTATTAAATGCCACCAGCCCATGTAATAGGCAAGCCAGCCAGTGCCTTCACTGCCTGCTTATGGTAAATATATCCAGAGGAAAAAGAATTCCTCAAATTCTTGCATAATAATACTCTGTATCACAGTTAGTGAAGCGTGCTGAAACCCAGCTCCTGGCTCCTGAGTTCAGATCCAGTGGCTAATCACTCTGGATCACACTTGCACTGCCATATTCAGCGGATAAACACATGTCCGGTATGCCGTGGACTGCACCTTCTATTGGCCCGGCTAGCACCAGTTACTGTGGAGATAATGGCTATGAACAGAGCTGCAGCTGCCATGGTTAGAGTTGGGCAAGCAAACAGCCTGTACAAAGCTCTGAAAGTGTTTGCCATGTAGATCATGCAACACACATCACGTAAAATATGATAGGTGTTAGAAATGGGGCCTTTGGTTGGCAGTCAGGTTTCCCCCTGCCCAAGCAAGGACCATCACTCTAGTCATGGTAAGTCATTCACAATCCAAATTATCCTGTGCCCACCCTCTGGTAGCTTGGCACTGAGCAGTCAGGCTTAACTTAGAAGGCAATGTGTAAAGTATTTGTACAATAAATCATGCAATAACACTGTAGAACACCACAAACATACACCACACAGGGTTTAGAAAAATATATAATATTTATCTGATAAGATGCAGGTCAAAACAATTAAAATGCAATAAGTATATGTTGAAATATCACTGTAAAAATGATATAAAGTGTCTTTAGTCTCTTAAAAGCAATAAATGTCTCTTTCAAGCACAAAGTACCTGATTTGCGTTCAAAATCTCCGTAAAGAACCGCAGAGGAGGAGATGCATGGAAAACAGAGACGTGTGCGTCGATTTCTCAGGCTGCACACAGCAATGCGCTTTTTAGTTTTCACGCAGGGAAGGCTTTGCGTCAATTTCCGGCGCTCGGTCTTGGATCCTCTTCGGGTTGCGGGGTTTTTGGACGCCCCAGGGACAATGCGTGGATTTCCAGTGCTGACAGGACAAAGTCACAGGGGCTGCGTCGATCCGGTGGGCGTTGAGTGGAAATGTCTACTGCACAGCAGGCGCTGCGTCGATTCCTCTCTGGAAGTCGGGCTGCATCATTCCGGCTCAGCTGTGCGTCCATCCAGTGGGCCGTGCATCGAATTTCCGGTTGCTGCACTGGCACTGCATCGATCTCCTCATTGTGAAGTCAGGCTGTGTTGTTCCGGTTTGGCGTGCAGTGAATTTTTCACCACAGTGCAGGCTGTGCCACGTTTCAGGCAGGCTGTGCATCGATTTCCACTGCACAAGGAGTTTTTCTTGCAGAGATGAAGTATTTTTGGTCTTGAGACTTCAGGGAATGAGAGGCAAGCTCAATGCAAGCCCTTGGAGAGCACTTCTCAGCACAGCCAGAGAGCAGCAAGGCAGCAGGGCAACAGCAAGGAAGCAGTCCTTCACAGAAAGTAGTCAGGTGAGTCCTTTGGGCAGCCAGGCAATTCTTCTGGGCAGATTGTAGATTCTGGTCCTGGTTCTGTTCTCCAGGAAGTGTCTCAGTTGGTAGGGGCAGAGGCCCTGTTTAAATACCCAAATGTTCCTTTGAAGTGGGGTAGACTTCAAAGAGTTGCTTATAAGTGCACAAGGTCCCCTTTCAGTTCAAACCTGTCTGCCAGGGTCCCAGTAGGGGGTGTGGCAGTCCTTTTTGTGTGAGGGCAAGCTACTGTCCTTGAACATGCAAGTGTCAGGCCCTGCACCCTCCCAGCCCAGGAAGACCCCTTCAAAATGCAGATGTATGCAAGTGAGACTGAGTATCCTATGTTTAGGGTGTGTCTGAGTGAATGCACAAAGGAGCTGTCAACTGCACCCAGCCAGACGTGGATTGTAAGGCACAGAAGGATTTAAGTGCAGAGAAATGCTCACATTCGAAAAAATGTATTTCTAAAATAGTAATATTAAATCCAACTTCACCGGTCAGCAGGATTTTGTATCACCATTCTGGCATACTAAATATGACCTTCCTACTCCTTTCAGATCAGCAGCTACCACTCAAACAGTATATGAGGGTAGCCCCAATGTTAGCCTATGAAAGGAGCAGGCCTCACAGCAGTGTAAAAATGAATTTAGGAGTTTTACACTACCAGGACATGTAAACTACATAGGTACATGTCCTGCCTTTTGCCTACGCAGCACCATGCCCTATGGGTGTCCTAGGGCATACCTTAGGGGTGACTTATATGTAGAAAAAGGGGAGTTTTAGGCTTGCCAAGTACTTTTAAATCCCAAGTCGTAATGGCAGTGAAACGGCACACACAGGCCTTGCAATGGCAGGCCTGAGACATGGTTAAGGAGCTACTTAAGTGGGTGGCACAACCAGTGCAGCTGGCCCACTAGTAGCTTTTAATCTGCAGGCCCTGGGCACATATAGTGCACTTTACCAGGGACTTATAAGTAAATTAAATAATCCAATTGGGTATGATCCAATGTTATCATGTTTAAAGGGAGAGAGCATATGCACTTTAGCACTTGTTATCAGTGGTAAAGTGCTCAGAGTCTTAAAACGAGCAAAAACAGTATCCAAAAAGTAAAGGAAGGCAGGCAAAACGTTAGGAGTGACCACCCTAAGGCTGTCAGGTCTAACAATAGGGTGTATAAAATACTGAAGACTGTATTTCTTTAACATGTGGACAATTTGATATTAAAATAGTTCATTATGGCATAGCACTGTGAGGTACTTGTTCAAAGTGATAGTTTTTAAATGTTTTTTAAAACGTGTGAAGATCCCTTTCAGATCGAGGTTCAGGAGAGGAGGAGAAGACATGATGTTACAGCCAGAGCTGCCAGCTATGGAGCTTGGAAACTGGGTTTGAGTTTTAGCATAAGCACAACATCATGTGATCTTAGGCAAATCACGTAATCTTCCTGTTCCTACAAAAACAAACATGTCCCTTGTGTAAAGTAACTGTAGCTCATGTAAAGTGCTCTAATAATTAATTTGAGTGGTGTTTGCTCTATATAAAACTGCATTAAAAAACAGAAGGTAGAGCGAATGATAGGGTTTATAAAATACTCAAAGAGTGTGTTTCTTTAATATGTGGAAACTATGATTTTAATACAGCATATTATGGCAAGGCACTGAGAGATACTTGTTTAAAGTGATAGATTTGAAATGTTTTCTAAAAAAAAGTGCGAAGAGCCCTTGCAGCCGTAGGTTGAGGACAGGAGGAGAGGATGCAGCATTACAGCCAGAGCTGCCAACTATGGACTTGGGAAACCAGGTTCAAGTTTCACCATCAGCACAACATCCCATGATCTTGGGCAAACCACTTAATCTCCTTGTTCCTACAAAAACAAACATGTCCTTGTGTAAAGTAACTGGCACTCACGTAATGTGCTCTAATAATACATTCAGATGGTGTTTGCGCTATATAATACTGCATTAAAAAATAAGACGGAGTAATTGACAGGAACAAATGATCACTGTATGGAGTGCTCCAAGACAAATCAAAAAAGTAGTCCCAAAAACTATTCTGAAAATGGGCGCAGTGTATTTACAGTAGTACTTGTTCCCTGCTATCGGGGAGGGCTAAAGGATGGGAAGAGGCTTGACAAATGTTTGCCATGGGCAAATGGGGAGAACGGCTAATGGAGTGACGAGGGAGCCAGCAAATGGCAAGCCTATGGGCGGGCTGAAGCCGAAAAAGTACATACAACAGGTCTCTTTTCTTGCATGCCATCTGAACCAAGACCTAATAATAAATAAGAAAAAGGGAAGACCTACGTAACTGTAATGATATTTGTGTTTTGATCTACTGACTACACGTTGCACTTAGCCTAGCAGCACGCCATCACATTAGTGACTACCAACTTCATTTTTCCTATTGACTTTATTTTAGCATTAGCCACCTCCACGTTAAAAGCTGCAAGTAATTTTCCATGCTCACGATATACAATGTGCTCATGATTTTATTCTGCGTGTTTGCATGTTCTTTTCTCGCCAAGGCTTTAGGCTGATAAGAATGTACTAGGCTGGCAGGGAATGGTTTTGTTTTGATTGAGGGCACCTTGGGATATTGGCCAAGTCCCAACATGATTTCTTTTCAAAGCTGACTTAAAGTAATCAGCATTTTTTAAATAATAATCTTATGTAGTAAGAGGGAGTTTCTAGAATTCTCCTCTCTTGTTTGTTCAAAGCATAAGAGGCTGAGACCAGATAGACCGGGGAGTGATTCAGATCTGAGACATGCTCAGGACGCTGAGGTGTGTCATCTTTCTCGTGAGGATAATTGATCTCTATCTCTCTCTCCACGGTCGATTCTGGGATCTGGCGATCTGATTCTGATAGGAGGGAGATGAAGCAGATGTGCCCATGCCTCATGGTGATGCATATTTTTTCATTCTTGTTATCTGCTTTGTATTGTGATATACATATATATATGTATATCTATATATATTTGCTGGGTATATTGCAGTGGAAAATCATTTGTACATGTTTTCATTTCATTGCTGTGACCGTTTTTAAAGTGTGCTTTCAGCATGCTAATCTCCTTTACGAACCTTTGGAAGAGAATTAATAAATGTCTTCTTTAGACTAAGAAGCACATTCCAGAGATGTTTGTCAGTGCATGAGTGTTTCAGCTCGGTCAGTAGTGAAGCAAAGCAATAACTAAGGTTCTTGGGAGACCACTACAAAACTATGCACACTCAACACTACACTCTAATCTGAAGCCACATCAACATGGCTCCAATGTGGTGAACTGGATACAATAAGGAAAACTGTCCTACATAGCCACTCTGAAGACAGAGGACAGACCAACAGTGTAAACCTAGCTATGTGCACACCACCAGAGCAGAAAAAGACCTGATACTAGGACAGCTCAGCTTCCTAACACACCTGGCACAGACTCCGAAGCCTCAACTACACATCACAGGTTCAAATCACAGCAGAGCCAACTCATCCCGCCTGTCTAGTGAGTGACCATCAAGTCTGTTATATGCTATAAACAGACATTAAAAGCAAGTATTGGTGTAGGTGCCTGCGTCTAGTGTCACTTTTCACACCTCGTGTGCCTCAACCATAGGCCTAACCACAACCAAACATGGCTGTTCTAAATTGAAGAGTTTCAGGAACTTTGTGTAGAACACACCTACCTACAAAGAGCTGCCGAGTGCTTTATGGAGAACATTTTATTGTAACCGGAGTATTTAAACCATGATGTGCTAAGGATACAAAATCTGCTCTGAGGTCCTGGTGAGGCCAGATTGCAAACCTCAGGATTTCATTAGGGGGTGTGAGTGGGGCGTTAGTCAAAGGGAGGGCACTTGATAGCCCATGCATGTTTTTTTCTCTTATTGTCAATTCAAAGTGCCTGGCGGTCAAATAATTTGATCAGAATCACACATATGGTGAAATGCGAGCGCTGACATCAGCAGCCAGCTCTCACATGCCTAAGGTCAGTAGTATGGTCGCTAAGACCCACTTCCTTTAATCGCAGAAGTGGGAGCAAAGTAGCAGGTGAGGAAATTCCACTTTCAACAAAATTACAACTTAAAAAAAAAAGAACACACACAAGGGTGGCTTTACTATAAGAAGACTACACCAGATGTCCACTGCTGGACATTGCCTTCAAAACCGCACTAATAGTAACCCCAACTAATGTGTTTCAAAGAAAGGTTATCTGCCACCACTACAACTCCCAGGATGCAATAGACTAAAATAAAAAATTGCTCTTGGTATTCCAGGTCTACAGATCTGGGCTCTGCCCAAAATTTCCAAACCCTGGTAGGGCTCCAATGTTCATAGAGGTGTTGTTCGTGCTCCTCCTAGATTGTACCCCATCCTGAAGCACCCACAAGACAGAAACAAGCATTTTAGAATTGGTGCATTATTACTTCAGGCTCTACAGCCCCAGCAGCTTCAGAACTCAGCACAAAGTAAAATTATATGAAAGGGACGACATAAAAGCACTAAGAAGTTGTTTCTGGTCAGAAATTAGCACTACAAAATAAATGATAAATAGAAGCCTTCTGGTTTCCTCTGAAAAGACTTATAGGAGGGTTGCTGTAGTTCAATGTTGATCACAAACCCTGTCCTTTTTCGGTCATTATGAAACAATAATATGCAATTTTCTTCAAACACATGCCCAGAGACATTCAGGTGAAAAAAAGGGATTAACTATTTCCAGCAAGAATGATTGGGTGAATGTTGCCTAGTTTTCTTACATACATTTACAAAAAACTGTTTGCTCTCCCATAAGGCATGGAGAAGCGAACTTGTTTTTTTCTGTTTGATTGCTTCTGTTCACTAAATGCTGCCACTAATCTGTACTTTTATCACACACTGTATACAAATGAACTGCCCTTTTCACAGAGTCCTCGCCTTCATGCCTGTCTAATTGGGCCTATTCTGCAGGGGAGGCCGAGGGTCCGGTATCTGGCCTCACTACATGCCAGTGCACTCCTGGGGTTCCTGTATCCCATTACATTCCAGGGCTTGTTTGGGGATATAAGGCCTATCTAAGTTTGCTTGAACAAAGCATCATTAAAAATCTAGCTGTCATAGCATTTACACTCTGTGTGAAACTTTAATACTCAATTCTACTAGCTACCACCAAACCCAGAACAAATGTCCTGATCCTTCAAAATGTATTTTTTTCATAGTTAAACCACTCACTGTGTATCACCACCAAATACCTCTATGTATACCTGCATCAATCTTGCGGTTCAACTGCCAGTCTTAAGAAAAAGTGTGTAATGGCCTGTTAACCTGCTTCGTGCTACGAGAAACTGCTGTGTCCTTCTGTAAAGCAATTGGTGCTGAGGTAAGGCACTCTTTCCATATCCGCACAACATCCTGTGATCTTGGGCAAATCACTTAGGCCCTCATTATGACTTTGGCAGTCTTTTAGCAAGACCGCCAAAGCCACAGGCAGCAGAAGACCGCCAGTGCTGGTGATCTTCCGCCCACCATATTACTAGTACTGCTGGATTCCCGCCCCATTTTTTGGGGTGGAAATCCAGCAGCAGTCGTGCTGGCAGGGGAAGGGACAGGGGTGGTTCCACCAATGGCCCCAACCCAACAAAAGGATTCTGCCAACCATATGAAAACCTGTAAAGCAGCCTGGCGGTGTCCTGATGGTGGGGCGCTGCCGGTGGTGGAAGCGGCCGTTCCCTGCCGGATGACCTCCTCGCCGGACAAGGTAAGTCGGGCATCCGACAGGGGAGGGGGGCAGGAAGGTATTAGGGAGTGGGGGGATATTGTGCTTGCTGTGGGGTGGGACAGGGAGTCATCTGCCGATGACAGGGAAGAAATTCCCTGTCACCGGTAGCCTTTCTGCCAGGGTTTTCGTGGAGGTGCTACTGCCGCGGAAACCCTGATGGATAGCCGGCTCCTAATACTGCAGGCGGTCTTCTGTGGATTGCTGGGTTGGAGATGCACATCTCCGGCCCAGTGGGTCCGACTGCCCTGGCGGTCTGAACGGAGATGTGGTCTGTTGGCAGAGGCCAACTCGCCACACTCATAATGTGTGGTCTTCACTGCCAGCCTGTTGGTGGTGAAACCGCCACTGCGGCCCTGGATGTCAGTAGACCGCCAAGGTCATAATAAGGGCCTTAACATCCTTGTTCCTAAAAAAAACGAACGATTCTTTGTGTAAAGTAACTGGTGCTCACAAAAGCTCTCTAATAACACGGTCAGGTTGTGTTTGTGCATTTAAAAATAAAAGACAGAGGATGGAGCCAGTGAAGTGAAACCACGAGCACTGTATGGAGTGCTCCAACACAAATAAAACAATGAGTTGAATTTGTAAACAAAATTCAATTTAATTAATATATATGTATGTGACTGAATTTATTATTTAAGAAAATGTAAGCTTTAGCACATGGGAAAGTAATCACCAGTAAAGAATGTGTATGTTGAGGCAGAAGAATGTTGAAACCTGTCCAATGCCCTAAGCTTGTGAAACGCAGCAGTGCGAAGAGCATGTTCTGTAATTTTGTTTAATGGGCGAGCCTAAGATCTACAGCAAAGCAGTCAGTGATCGGTGCACATTCACAGTCACATTTTCACAAATACTGCACCTTCCTGGAGGCCCTCACCGGCTAAGGAACTGGATTTTATACACGCCTACAAGTATATTTAAAAGCATGGCACAGTTATGTAATTTTATTATTTTCAAAGTGTGTGTATTGTAATTTGTGGTTAGAGACAAAGTAAGTTGGATTGCTTTGTTAAACCTCCACATTTTTGCTGTAAGGAAAGAAGGAAATGTTGAGGTGCAAGAAAAAACAGTAGCACTGTGAAAAGCACTCATAAAGAATTTTAAAAAGTTATCCCGAAACAATGTTTTAAAATAGCCACTGCGTATGTTGAGCAGTAGCTGGCCAGTGCTCTCGGGAGGGCTAAACAATGGAAGAGGCATAATATATGCATGACTTTGACAGATGGGGAGCACGCAAATTGGAGTGACAATGGTGCCAGCAAATGGCAAGCCTATGAGAGGGCAGAAGCCCCATAATGTAGATCCAGCAGTCTTGGTTTGAGACAGCACATGCACGCCGTCTAGAGCAGAGACCTAAAAATGGAGCAATAAAGAGATTAGGAGGTAGCAATAATACTTGAATAGAAACACGATGCATAATAACAAGATTTTCAAACCAAAAGTCTGACCAAGAGATTTCATAAGGTCACAGTACTCAAATTTGATTTATAACATACTGCTAATGCCCTTCCTCCTATGCATCCTCCTAGGCACTACCCACACCCAAATATCTGGAGAATCAACATGCTTCTCCAATTCACAGATAAATGGTGCTCTATCAAAATCCCCAATATCTGGGGTCAATTCAGTTCCCTAATTCACAAATATTCCCTTGCAATGTCCTCAAACAATAAATTATTTTTTATCTTGTTTTCTTCTAAGTTCGAAAATGAAAATCCAGTAAGAAGTGGAACAAAACTTCATTGAAAGCAGGCACGTGATTTTGTGGCATCAAAACACACCTGCAATAGCTATAGCTTTTAAAAGGAAAGCTCAGTAGCTATTTCCATTAATGCAGACTATGTCTAACAAAAGAACACTTAGGGAAAGTTCAGAATTTGATGGAAATTAAAAAACCTCTAGTTTCTGAAAGAGCAGAATCCACTAGGTACTTCAAAATGCATACCCTGTGTTGGGGGAAATTCATCTGATGGATCCTTCTCCATGTGTAGAGTTTCCCCCAGTAATTACAGAATTTCCAGTTCCCTCTAAAACTTCAAATAAGATCTTTAATATCATATTCAGGTTTCTTCATTACATAAAAAAAAATCTGGATGGGTCCTGTGAGTTCTTGTAAATGAAGACAATGAGACCTGCAAAGGACAGCACACCTTTATCTCTGCATTCTCTTCCACAATATGCAGACCATGCACCCCCCTGTCTCTTTATGTATCTGGCATTAGGTGACAATAATTGGGTTCAGTGGGGTTCTAGGCTCTGTGCCGATTGCCTAATTTGAGCTGGTGGTTCCCGGTGCGGGGCACTGGCACTTATTTTTGAGGGCTGACACTTATTATTCTACCTCAGGCATTTAATGGGAACAAAAGACACATGGAAAAGAGGGAGGAAGAGAAAAACTGAAAAAACGGTCACAAATGGAGAAACCAGAAAGCTGCAGGAGTGAGCTGAAGGGGCAGGGGTGGCTTTAAATGGATTGAAGAGGCCCAAGATGGCGTCAGGATTAAGATTTCTCAGTATTCCGTGCTCACACATTTAATTGCAGCAGCTGCATGTTTCAGAGGAGAGTTTTGGGCACCAGCATGTTTTTATTTACAAATTTAGCACTGTCTCCGCCTAAGGAACACTTCTCTTGCTGTGCTGCACAATTTACAGCTACACATCTGCCTAATGGGACAGAGGATACAATGGTGAAATAACAAAAGCAGATGGGGGTGCATGTGAATGCAGTCTGCACACTAGTATGCTGGCACTTGTCTCTAGCACAGCAGAAGATACCCGTTATGGGCAAATTCCACTTCCCAAATGGTTAGCAATTGCTCTTGCCAATTAGTAATCATTCAATGTCTTGTGACTACAAGTGTGGTCTCAAGGCATTGTTATTTTTTTTGTTTGGCTTGGGAGTCAGATGAAAAGGATGAATGCCCTTTGCTGCCTTTTTTGCCTTCTCACAAAAATTCACAGAACATTTGTGAATCTCAATGACTTTAGAGATCTACATTCAAGACTTTTTCAATCTGAGTCAATAAAGTCTGGGCTGAGCAGGACAGACAGTTATGTTCCTGATGTGCCATTGCTTGTGCAACACACTTGTCCGTCTCTGTAACCTGAAACTAAGGAGCAGATTTATTAACATTTCGCACCAGTGTGCTGGAAAGTTGCCCGGAAATTGCCTGAAAGTACTGCAAAGCAGCTCAAAGTGCTGCTCCATTCGTTTGCATCAAGGGGGCATTCCATAGGTACTACATGGGCGTTTCCATTCAACCATTGATGGGTTTTTACTAAAAACTGGATCTTTGAGCAATAGTAGATAAGGTTTTGTTACACAAAAATTAAAGCAAATCGAGGCAGACATGAAAGGAGAAATGCTTTATTTCTCCAAACGTTTCCGACTTTGCAAGTGTGCTGCACTGTACAGCACATATCTAAAGTGGGGAAAGTTTTAAAGTTTGTCTAGACAAAGTAATTTGTACCGGAAGGGTACCCTTCCAGCACAAAACCTGTGCTAGACATTATGCAGACCCCTTTGCACTATGGTGAAAAGGTGTGTGTGGCACTAGGAAGCCTGATTGTGAGCCAGTGTTAGGTAGAGAGAAGGACAGTGCCCTGTCTTATAGGGTGATTTCATGATTTCCCCTCTCAGACAATTCAGCACAGCAACTTTGGCTGCTGCGCTGCATTGTGTGATCTTTGCAAATCTGGCCCAAGAGTGATAGCAAACATACTCTGATGGTAGCAGACTGTGTGTGGACATCATTTCTAGCACGCACCTTCTAAACATTACAGACATCCCATCAAAGAGTATCATGAATAATTCAAATATACAGGTTAGAAGCAAGCGCCATTCAAATATAACTGCTTACTGCACTTGTTTAGAAAATGATTGTTCTTTAAATGTCAGTGCTTATTTCCTGCTCCAGCCATTAAAGCAATGGGGATTGCCTCCAAAATTTTCATATAAATACTTGTACTCACCCCTGCAGATATCTTAGTTTCAGATTTGTGTTAAATATTTACATATTTTCAGCATTGTTATGCAAGTAGAAATACATGGGGGCATATGTAAGAAAAGGGGCGCTGCACAGTTTTGCACCAAAAAGTATAAATTCGGGCCTATATACGTTAATGAAACTCTGAAAACTATTGATAAATGGAGATTTTTTTAAACTATGCAAGTCTATGAAACTCAGATATTAGTAATGGGATTCATGCCTCCTTAGCGCACCTCACACTTCTGTCCTTGATGTGTCTTGGTACGTTTTAGGCAAAATCGAAATGAGGGAGCTTACAGCACAAAAAGAGCCACAACTTAGCAAGGTACAAGGAGGCAAAGTCAGAAGCTTGTCCTGTTTCCTAGATGTTCTCTTCCCACTGCTGCTATTTCCTTTTGTCATTGGTTATTGTTTCATCTTTCCTCTTGATGTTGGGCTTAGTCATAAGAACAATTTTATCTTTGATGGCCATCATAGGGAAGAAGCTCACATGTTTTTGTTAGTTTCAACATCTACTCAGTATTCATTTCAGGCTCACTAGTAGCTTTTTTCCATAATTTTTATATTTACTTTAACTTCTTTATAACAGAAGAATATTCATTATTTTTGTAGCTATTTATTCTTTTGTTCAGTTTCCTTCTTCTATCTTCATATCGCCCATATATTTTAGGCTTATTTCCACAATGATTAGCTTATTGTTTAAAGTTCTAGGAGTGGTTTATGACTGATTTTGTATCCTCCATGTTTTCACTTGTGACACTGGTTCCACAAATACGGAATCAAAAGCTACCCATGTGTCTATATATTTTAAGTGATTTGAACTTATTGTATTGGTTATGCTCAATGTGAAGGACCAAGCAATGTCTAGGCATTAACGGTAGTTCCTATGTCTTTGACTAGACCACGTTTCAAAAGTTATGCTAGAATAACAGTGCGGTCCACTCTCTGCATATTTTGTGCTTCAGATGAAAGCACTACAAAAATCAACACCAGATATATTACACTTAGGGTCGATGAAAAAATCAGAGGATAAAGGGGTTGATTTAGAGTTTGGTGGGGTGTGGTACTTCATCAAAACAACGATAGAGTACCTTTTCTGCCATACTCATTGTCCACCCACCCGATTTAGAAGTGGGCAGACATTAAGTATGTTGACAATGGAGAATACTCTGGTTTAGTTGTCGACATTCTCCTTTGATGGCTCAGCAGAGTACAGGTAGCCAGAGGTTAGTCATCTTTCTGCCCACACATTTAGAGTGAGCGATCAGATAGCTTTTTTTGGGAACCATCAGTGCCAAGTAAAACCTCCAGTGAGGGACAGGAACAAAAATAATGATCGTAACCATGGAAGAAAACTCCCATGGAATGGTGGTTATTAGTTTTTCTTTTTTCAACGACAATCTCCGGCTTTGAGAGCTTGTTTTTGAATAATTAAAAATAGTGTAAAAGTTTGAAAGGTGGCTGTCCTGTTGAACGGAGTTGTCAGTCAAACTTTCACAACATTGACTTTCACAACGACCACGACAAGGGTTCCTCACAATGTTCAGAGATGTTGGTGGGTCTGGTAGACATCTCTAGAGTTGGGGGAAGAGATGTCCATCAGGGCGACGGACTAATATACTTCATCAGCTGGAAGGATATTACTCACTCTCCAAACCTAGAATCAGACCCCAAAGGCCTGATTTATACTTTGGCGGACGTTTGCATGTCTGTCAGGGTGACAAAAATCGTCATGCCACCCACAAAACACGTCATTGTTTCTCCTTTTGTTTCTACACTCGAGGCAGAAGCTAGCCTCTTATATTGCAATATGTTAATCCATGAAAAAAGTTTCACACAATTACTTACACTTGCATGTCCCGGAAGCAGTTTATGCAGAGCATGGATTTTTTCTCCGTTGAAAACATGATGTAAGGCTCCTCGTGAAGAGCTGGAAATGTACACATAGCCAGGTTTTAATTTATGCACACAACAAAGACTGAAATGAAGAAACAATTATGTTCATATCATAATAATTAAACATACACGGGAAAGGAAAAACATATAATTCAACTAATACAATGATCTCTAAGGCCCGTTTTAGGAGTCAGACGGAGCAATGTCATGTTTTAAATCCACAGAATCAGTGATTAATTTGGTGATTGCAGGTGGGGCCTATCGGTGCTTATTTCAGGGACCAGCACTTCCAGTGCCTATTTTTAGGGACCAGCACTTATTTTCCCTCAGCAGACTTTGATCTAGAGCAAGAGAGATACAACGCAAAAGGAAGAAAGAGGAAGGGAAAGGCGGAAAAAGACAGACACGGAGAGATGAGGGCTGAAAAAACCCTTGAGCCTAATAAAGAGGCAGAGGGCGTTTGTAGGTGGATTAAAGAGGTATGAGGTGAACTCAAGACTTCCAGCCTCGGTATTCTGCACCTCGAACCTCGGTAGCACGAACTGCTGCTTCAGAAAAACAGTTTGGTCCCAGGTCCTTTTTTTTAACGAATTACCACTGCACTCAGCCAATTACAAGTTTTTCAGCATTACATTTTACTGCACGTGGAACTCCAACCGAGTTTTACTGTATGCAGTTTTACGGCAAGGTAAATTCAGGTGAAATACATTTAGCTGGCAGCAGCATCACATGCACGTGTTACTGTTATTAGAAGTTACAAGGAAACAAGAAATACTGCCGCATATTTCCTCTTTGTCGGAGCAAGTGATAACATGCCATTAGTTGCAGGACCAATGTCATCAGCCCGAAATATATGCAAAAAGCAAAAGAGTACAAAATATAGAATGCACATACAAGTAGTAGTGCTCAGGTACGACCAGTGTTTTAAGGTCCCGGTCGTACAAAAAAATTGGAATGGCCGGATTTTGTTCCTTTATTAGTGCATACTTTAAAATGTAAACAGAAGAAAAAAGCAAATCAGTGTTCCACCCCTGCCTCAATGATCCCTGCCCTATAACTAAAGTAAACCAAGATAGGCCATGTTATAAATGAATACAGACTATTTTCTATTTAGGTATCATACCTAGACCTTTGCAGAATCTTAACGGGAACAAAATGACCGGTATTTCTCACGGAGAAAGGTGGCAACCCTACTCATATTCACAACACCACCCGCTCCTCAACGAACCAACACTATATTAATGTTAAATGAAAGTTCCTGACAACTTATCGATTTAACCTGTTGTTGTTACCTACCACGCATTTCCAAATTACTGTTCATCCCAGAAACCTACATCCTAACCACAAGCACTCCTCTACCAACTCCAATACCCTGAACATTAATTTCATTACTCTAACACAGGCTCTATACAGATAGTTATACGTGCATGCCATTTGTATTATAGAGGCCTCTTCTTGCAGGGCTTTTGCCTGCCGGAGAGGGATGGAGAGAACTGACCTTCTCTGAGGTCAGCGGTGCTGATACCTGGCGGATGCCTGATGGATTTTAGTTCCGTCCAATATGTGTAAGTCACTTTAATGCAAATTATCTATTTCTAAAAAGAACGTATATTGTTTTTGGAAAACAGACGATGATAGGGATGACTAGGGTGTCTGTTGTTTATTTCATTGTTATGTGTACTATTTCTCTGCTCAACACAATGTTTACTTCACTGTTGGGTGGACAAAGGCACAGAGAGCTGAAACGTGCCGCTCTGCCTATAAGTGCCTTTATTTTATTTTCCTGTATAGAAACAGGCACATATATAAAAAGTCCAATAAGCTCCCATAAAGTACACTTTAATTTAAGGTTTGTTCATTGAAAACGTTTTGATTTCATTTTGAACCCTTCATGAGTGCTGCAGTTTTCCTATGCTGGAGCAGTCTGTTGGACTTGATATCATATAAGCAAGCTCATTTGTTACAGCACCCACATAAGTCAACGTAAGAAAATATATATTATATGTATATCACAGGGACTTTACAGTTAGGTTCTGAATTTAGCAACTATAGCTCGTGCCCTAAAGAAACTATAACTCGTGACCCCACCATGCACAGTTTCTTCTTCAATAATTTGAGTGATAATATTTCATTTATATTTTTAATAATGTTATAGCAGTTGTCATGTGTGCTGTAATATATGGTATAAGTAGCAGTGCCTGGCAAGGGCATGAGTTATCGTTACTCCAACCACTGCCGAAGGCTGTTCACAGGAGCAGTTGGCCGCAGAGCCTGCAGCCAATCCCTATAGCCCCCCCAACCCTGTGCTACACATGGTCTTCGGCCTTGCGAAGCAGGGGTTGGCCACAAGGTCTGGCCAGCACCCATTCACTGAAGCCAACTCATAGAAAAAACCAACCCTGCGCTGCCCCCTCCCCAGGCCGATCTCAGCCCCGGGGATCCCTTCCCCGGGGCCCAGACAAAATATTTTTTGTTTTGGAAGGAGGAGCCGCACGCCAATCCCTACACAAACTCCGCCCCAGGGAACCCATCCCCCCTTGGCCCGATCTATGCATTTATCTTTTGGGGGGGGCTGCACACCCCCATCCTCAAGCCGATCTCAGACCCAGGGACCCCATCCCCCGGACCACCCTAAAACTTTAATTTTTTTCTGGGGTTGGAGGCAGCACCCCCCCTCGCCAGGCCGATCTTGGCCCTGTGGACCCCAACCTTTGGGACATGGCCAATTGGTTTTTTTTTGGGGTGGGGGAAGGAGCCAGGTGGTCCCCCTCGCCAGGGACGATCTCAGCCCCAAGGCCCCCTGGGGCCCAGCCTTGTGACCTGGGTGCCCTCCAGGGCACCGAGTCACAATGTTTGGGCCCCCATGATCCCAGCTGACTCCCCCCTCCGGTGGGATCCAGCAGTGCTGTTGCAGAGCGGGAGTTGCTAAAGCAGCTCCCTCTCTGTGAGAGCAATTGTTTTCTCTGTCTCCTTTCCTGCAAAGATGCAGGCAAGGAGACAGAGGAAACCTACGCTCTGATGAAAGGAGAGCTATTTGACAGCTCCCCCTTCATCAGACTGGAGTGTTTTAAACAGCTATGTCCAGGGAGTGGGCACCCCGGAACATAGGCAGAGCCAGCCCTAGGGAGTGGCGGTCCCCAGGGCCATCAGTGGCTCCATGAGGGGGGCTGCGCGGCCACCCTCCAATGTGCATAACCCTGGGGAGGTGGTGGTCCCCGGGGCTGTAGGGGGTCCAAAAGGGACCCCCTTTCTATTGTTTGCACTTTGCTCTGAGGAGGTGGTGATTTCCGGGATTGCTTATGTTTGTCCAGGGCAGGTGGTGGTCCCTGGGGCTGCAGGGTACGGCTGCGAGGCCCTCCGCATATTATTTATGTTTGCCCTGGGGAGGTGGGAGTACCTCGGGCTGCGGGGGGCCACACACCCCCTCAGCCCGCATAGATGTAAATTATAGCCCCAGGGAGGTGGTGGTCCCTGGGGCTGCAGGGGGAGGGCACACAGTACCCCTACACAGATTTAAATTATAGCCATGGGGAGGTGGTGGTCCCTGGGACTGTGGAGGGCCATGCGGGACTCCCGCATAGATTTAAATGATAGCCCCAGGGAGGTGGTGGTACCCGGGGCTGAGAAGGGGCCAGGAGACCCCCCATTTTTAAAACAAATGACTCCAGGACCTGGCCCATCCGGAAGCTTATTAAAAAAAACAAGCGTGGGAACTGTCACAAATTTGTGGGAAAAATTAAAGCAAAAATGCTTTTTTGCTCTGGTGGGGTCCCACTGGGACCCTAACACCAGAGGTAAGGGGTCAGGGAGACTCTGCCCTGGACCCTGGTCTTTTATTTTATTTTTTTACACTTTTTGAGTGAGATTCAGCTCGAGCCGAGTCCCAAGATGGCAGCCAACACTTCCTGGTTTGAAATGTTGGAAGCCAATCTGACTATTGCATTTGCCATGCACGAGCTCTTAATCTTCATAAAATCGTTGCAGCCAAAGATATACAAATTTGTTTTTCCTTTAATATCTCAAAAACTACTGGACAGATTTATACCAAATAAGCGAAAGCACAATCTGCATACCAAAGGCTAACTTTCTGCCAAATTTGATGGAATTCCGTCCAGTGGTTCAGGCAGTAGCCTTGTTCAAAGGTCTGGTGGGAATTAAGATGGGAAACACAACTTTTTTGACACCCCCCTTTTTCTTGGCCCCCACTCAATGGAACACCTCGAAGCTTTCCGTACACAACAAGAATCACCGGCACACTTTTTTTGGAAACTTTAGTGGAGATTTGTCAAACGGTGCCAAAGATATAGGCAAGTCAAAAAACGCTTTGTCTATGGAAACATGATCCAAAGTATAACTACTTTGGGCCTTGCCTATATCTTTGGTAACAAATGTCCCAGAACCTGTTTTCCCCATTCATTTTTCCATAGGATCTTTATACGCCTACAGCCCAAACTGCTGAATGAAATTACACCAGATTTGGCACAAAGCTAGATCCTGTTCCTTAGATTATGCTTTTTGTGGCCTGGTGCATTCAGTAGTTTTGGAGTAATTTAAGGCCAACAAATATAGATATATAGGGACGAAGATCTTCCGAGGGTCAATCTGCTGATCCACGTGCCACAGGAAGAATCTGATTGGGTGGGTACAACCTGACAGAAATTTTGTAGGGGCCATTTTCTTTTGTCGGGAATGGTTCCTGGGGCTGAAATGTGGGGGGCAATGGAGTTGATGGGGTCAGAGTAGAGGTTGCCCGACTTCATGGGATTGATATAGTTGTAGCAAAGGTGTAAATAATGGGCGTGAAATACTCAAAAATATTTTTTTTTGAGGGTTTCTGAGCTCCAGCCGTGGGGTTCAACACTGCCTCCGGTGTAAATCTGCGGGTGGATCTGCAGATCTCGGAAACCGTAAAAAAAATAAAATCTATATTCAAACACCCAGACAAACACCATTATAGCCACTCTAACACTCAGAGAGAGTCTGTTACATCCACTGTCACACCCACACAGACACTCTCGCATACACTGAAAGAGAAACTATCACATCTAGGCAGACACTGTTACACTCCCTCGGATGCCCAGACAGATACTGTCAAACTCAGTCTCACACCAAGACAGATGCTCTCACACATAGGCCCATATTTATATTTTTTTTGCGCCACATTTGCGTCATTTTTTGATGCAAAAGAAGTGCAAACTTACAAACTACAATTATATTTTGTATGTTTGCACTACTTTTCTGTCAAAACTTGATGCAAATGCGGCGCACAAAAGGTATAAATGTGGGCCATAGTCTCACAGCTAGAGAGATGCTCGGAAGTCCCTTCTCACACCCACATACAGACTCTCTTACACCCAGTTTCACACTCGGAGAGACACTCTCACACCAAGTCTCAGATCCAGGCAGACTCTGTCATACTCCCTCTCACACCCAAACAAAGACTCTGATACTCAGGGTCACACCAAAATAGATGCTCCCACACGTAGTCTCACACCCAGAGACAACCTTTGACATGCACTCTCATACCCAGATAGGAACTCTCACACATGGTGTCACAGCAAGATAGACACTCTCACACCCACTCTCAAACATTCAAGGATGCTGTCACATCCACTCTCACACCCACACAGACACTCTCATGCTCACTCTCACACTCAGACACACTCTCACACCCACTTTCACAGCAAGACAGACTCTGTCAGACCCACTCTCACACCTAGAGAGATGCTGTCATATCCACTCTCATACTCACACAGACAGTCTCATGCTCACTCGCACACTAAGAGAGACATGCTCACACCCACTATCACATCCAGGCAGACACTATCACTCCTACTCTCACAGCAAGATAGACAATGTCACACCCACTCTCACACCAAAGTGATGCTGTCACATCCAGTCTTACACCCACACACTCTCATGCTAACTCTCACACTCAAGCTGGCATTCTCACACCCAGGCAGACATTGTCACACACTCGCTCACAACAAAATAGACAATTTCACAACCACTGTCACAACTAGAGAGACGCTGTCACATCCACTGTCACACTCACACAGATACTCTCGCACTTACTCTCACAATCAGAGAGACACTCTCATACCCACTTTCACAGAAAAATATACATTGCCACACCCACAATCACACCCGGAGAGACAATGTCACATTCACTCTCAGACCCACACAGACACACTCATGCTCACTGTCACACTCAGAAAGACACTCTCACCCACTCTCACACCTAGGGAGACACTGTCACATCCACTGTCACACCCACACAGACACTCTGACACTCACTCCGACACTCAAAGACACATTTTCACACCCACTTTCCCAGCAAGATTGACACTCTCACACCCACTCTCACATCCAGGCAGACACTGTCGCACTCCCTCTCGCACCCAAACAGAGACTATCACACACACAGAGATGCTCTCACCCCTAGTCTCACACCCAGAGACATACTCTGACACTCACTCTCACAGACAGACACTCTCAAATCCAACCTGACAGCAAGATAGACACAGTTACACCCACTCTCACACCTGGAGAGATGCTGTCATATCCACTGTCACACCAACAACAGACACTCTGATATTCCCTCTCACATTCAGAGACACACTCTCATGCCCACTTTCACAGCAAAATAGACACTCTCACAACCACTCTCAACCCTAGAGGAATGGTGTGACATCCACTCTCCCACCAACACACACAAACACTCTCATGCTCACTCTCACATTCAGAGAGACACTCTCACATCCAGGCAGAGATTGCCACACTCCCTCTCGCACCCAGAGATGCTCACACTCACTCTCACACACAGAGAGATGCTCTCATGCATAGTCTCACATCCAGAAACATAGTCTGACACATTCTCTCTCACACCTAGACAGACAATCTCACCCCCACTCTCATAGCAAGATAGTCACTATTATACCCACTGTCACAGTGAGGCAGACACTCAGGCAGACAGTCTCACACTAAGTCACAGTATTACACACAGTCTCACACCCACAAAGACAATCTCACACCCACTCATATACCCAGAGAGACTGTCAATGGGAAAGGGTCCCAGGGCCAATATGTGTTCACTGATGCATATGAAGGAGTTAGGATAGGAGTTCTCTTGCTACACAAATTTAAATTAATTTGGGGTATTGAAAAAATATGTACAGAATGTTAAAAATTGATTTGTTTTTCTTTTCGAGATCTGTGTATGGATTTGCAGATCCCAACTACATAAAAAAAGTATAGAAAAAAAGATAAATATGTGTTTGGTTTATGGATTGGTTCTGAAAAGAGCCTTTGTGTTTACGATGTGTAGATGATTACTACAGATGAAAGAGGATGTAGTCTCTCACGTTATGCTGGAACAGCTTGTTGCCTTTGTCTGTTAGGTGAACTTCATAATTTCTGTATACCATCCATATCAAATTGTTGTAAAGCTATTTTAGCCATATTTAAGACACATTATTTTAGCAAACTAAGGCCCTCATTACAACATTGGCGGTAAAAGCCGCTTACCGCCGTGCAGAAGACCGCCAACACACCGCCGCAGCCGCGGAATTCCGCCACAGCTATTATGACCCACATCTCGAAATCCGACAAAATTCAGACACCCACACAAGTCCGCCACACCAAAGGTCAGTGATAAACTGGCAAAAACAAAACCTCCACCGTCATGGCAACAGAAATCCGTCCACGCTATCACGACCCACGAATCCACGCGGCGGTCTTTCAACTGCGGTATTCCATTGGCGGTACACACCGCCGCGCTCAAAATACACACACTTCTACAAAACATCCCCACATTGGACAATTCAAAATACACACACCTGATACACATACACGCACCACACCCACACACCCAATACAATATAAAACACACACACACATCACCCACAAACCCCTACTACCAAAAATTCAGAAAGAAGGCCAGAGAGAGACACCACCATCCACAAACTAACAGCCACAGGCACTCAACACCATCACCCACACAACTTCCACGCACAAAACACCACACACCACTACATATCACCACACTTATCACCACACACACCACCCCACACATCACCCACACCACCCCATGGCACGGCAAAGACACCCCAGGTTCTCGGAGGAGGAGCTCAGGGTCATGGTGGAGGAAATCGTCCGGGTAGAGCCACAGCTATTCGGATCACAGGTGCAGCACACCTCCATAGCTAGGAAGATGGAGCTATGGCGAAGAATAGTCGACAGGGTCAACGCAGTGGGACAGCACCCAAGAAATCGGGACGACATCAGGAAGAGGCGGAACGACCTATGGGGGAAGGTGCGTTCCGTGGTCTCAAGACACCACATCGCGGTACAGCGGACTGGCAGCGGACCCCCACCTCCTCCCCCACAACTAACAACATGGGAGGAGCAGGTCTTGGCGATTCTGCATCCTGAGGGCCTCGCAGGAGTTGGTGGAGGAATGGACTCTGGTAAGTCAAACCTTTAACTATCATATCCCCCACCCTACCTGCATGCTATCACAGACCCCCACCCTCGCCCCCTCCCCTATCACTCCAACTCCTCACAAATGTACTAATAACACAAACCACACATCCCAACACCAAGCCCTGCATGACACAACAAAGCATGGACACCCATCACTAAAGCATGCCCACTGCACATACCCATAATACCCCCCTCAACCATCATCACACAAGCCCCCACACAGGAATGCTATCACTGGGGTACACGGTCACCCACCCATTGCACACCATGACACACACAGATGCAATAATCATGCTTTTACACCCCTGCAGGACCACTACCCAACGTCACCAGGCAGGAGGGTCCAGACATCTCCACCCCACCCCACCCACAGAAGAGGCCCACAGTGATGACAGCAGCTCTGTCCAACTGGATCCAGATGACCAGCCCGGACCATCGTGGGCCTCGGGACAGTCGCTTCCCCTCGCACAGGCACAGGCCACCACAGACCTTCCACCCTCTGGTAACACCAGCACAGCACCCACCCAGCGGGCCCATACCTCCATCCCCAGGACACGTCAATCAGCTGTGTGTCCACCACTACAGCGAACCCAGGATAACCCACCACCCCAACAACAACAGGGACCTGGGGGCAGTGGCAGTGGGCACACGGCCCAGGGGACGGAGGCACAGGAACACAGGGGAACTGGGAGGGCTACCGTGCGACATGGGGCGGACAGGCCAAGGGAACCCACTCTCCACAAGGCCCTCTCCTCCATCATGGGAGCCTACCACCACTCCCAGGAGACGATGGCAACGTTCCTGGCAAAGTTTCAGGAGATCCAGCGCATGCAGGAGGAACAGTATTTGGGCTTCAGGGAGGAACTCAGAACCATCAGCTCCACCCTGGGCACCATCGTAGGGGTGCTGAAGGAAATACTTAACACCAGGAGGTACACTGTGGCACTACAAGGGGCTCCTGACACTAGCATGGACGATGAACTGCCCACCATCTCCTCCGCGCTAGTGGACAGGAGGCACCGCCACAGGACCACCACACCAGCACCCCACCCCCTGCAGACGGAGAACCACCCCGCAAGCGGTCCCTGAGATCCAGGAACAAGACAGAGCACGATGCCAAGACCGCCGCCAAGAAATGAGACCACCCTGATTGTCAAACCACTGTCCCACTTTGTAACCCTGTCTATATTGGAACTGCCCCAGCTCCACTTCCTATGCCCATATGGTCAATGCACCTGTGAGACTAATAGACTGGACTCTGCCATGGACATTCCTCCACCATCACCCCTCACCATTTTACAACCCCCTCCAATATTGAGCACTTCAATAAACACCTTTGAAGCACAAAACAATCTGGAGTCAGTCTGTGATTTTGAAATTGTGTATTAGCAATGACAGTGATAAAATGCTTTTTCAAATGTAATGTCAACATACCTATGTCACACATCTCAAGTCCATGAGGAATCTAAGCAGATGACACACGTTGGAAACCACACCTGTGAAAACGTAAGGGAAAATGACAACTCAGTGACCATACACTGGTTGAAATTGACAGACAGGATAGAGGTAGAAGTGTTAAAATACGTGTAGTAGGCAGGAATGTTCTCTCACCTGTGTGTCACTGGAAATATTGCTGGATGACTGAGTCCTGCTGTCAATGTCTTCTTCCGCTGCTTCCTTCTCATCACTGTCCACAGGCTCCACAGCTGCAACAACATCGCCATCTGGACCATCCTCCTGCAGAAAAGGCACCTGTCGTCGCAAAGCCAAGTTGTGAAGCATACAGCAGGCCACGATGATCTGGCACACCTTCTTTGGTGATTAGAATAGGGAACCACCTGTCATATGGAGGCACCTGAACCTGGCCTTCAGGAGGCCGAAGGTGCGTTCGATCACCCTCCTAGTCCGCCCCTGGGCCTCATTGTAGCGTTCCTCTGCCCTGGTCCTGGGATTCCTCACTGGGGTCAGTAGCCATGACAGGTTGGGGTAACCAGAGTCCCCTAATAGCCACACACGGTGCCTCTGGAGTTGACCCATCACATAAGGGATGCTGCTATTCCGCAGGATGTAGGCGTCATGCACAGAGCAAAGGGAACATAGCATTTACCTGGGAGATGTACTGGTCTGCAAAACATACCATCTGTACATTCATGGAATGATAACTCTTCTGGTTCCTGTACACCTGTTCACTCCTGTGGGGGGGGACCAAAGCTACATGGGTCCCATCAATGGCACCTATGATGTTGGGGATATGTCCCATGGCAAAGAAGTCACCTTTCAGTGTAGGCAAGTCCTCCACCTGAGGGAAAACTATATAGCTCCGCATGCGTTTCAGAAGGGCAGACAACACTCTGGACAACACGTTGGAAAACATAGGCTGGGACATCCCTGATGCCATGGCCACTGTTGTTTGAAATGACCCACTTGCAAGGAAATGCAGCACTGATAGCACCTGCACTTGAGGGGGGATTCCTGTGGGATGGCGGATTGCTGACATCAGGTCAGGCTCCAACTGGGTACACAGTTCCTGGATTGTGGCACGGTCAAATCTGTAGGTGATGATCAAACTTCTTTCCTCCATTGTCGACAGGTCCACCAGCGGTCGGTACACCGGAGGATTCCGCCATCTCTTCACATGTCCCAGCGGACGGTGCCTATGGAGGACAACAGCGACCACAGTCAAACAACTTAGAGGTATGTACCCACAGTCTACACAGAATACCATTCATACACAAAATGTGGCCTGTATTTGTGTTGTGAGACAAGGCCTAGGTATGTGTGACGCAGTTGGTAATTAGGCCATGTGGGCCCCTGAAGTGGCAGCTGCCTGACCTGTAAAGTGGGACAATGGGATGTGAGGTAACTGCGCTGGCGCTGTACACCGTTGCGGTAGGCGGTCGCAGACCGCGGCGCAATGCTGCATTGGTTAACATTGGACCCTATGGGTCCCAGGAGCCAATGACGATGTATGCCGGCGGTGATGGTACCCACCGCCGCAGACGTGACCGCCGCGGACGTGACCGCCATTTTCTATCTGTTGAATCACTCGATACCTGATCTTCGACAGGAGAGGAACTACACTGCAATTGCTGCTGTGACCTCAGTCTGGAAGAGACAATGGCTCGTGCGTCCGGGGAAAGGGCCCCTGACTTCACTGCAGAGGAGTTGGAGAAGCTCGTTGACGGGGTCCTCCCCCAGTACACGCTACTCTACGGTCCTCCAGACCAACAGGTAAGTATACAGGCAGCATGTTGTATGGGCTATGCCTGTGTGGAGAGGGCTGGTTGTAAGAAGGAAGGGGGCAGAGTTCTGCGTGCTTGAAGGACTGTGAATGCATGTGCGACATGGCAAGGGTAAGGATGTGGGCCACTCACTTTGACGGTGCAGTTGGTAATGACTTCTCTTCTTCCCCTGTACATGTCATGTAGGTCAGCGCCCACCAGAAGAAGGATATTTGGCGTGCCATCGCCAAGGACGTCCGGACCCTGGGGGTCCCCCACAGACGGAGCACCCAGTGCCGTAAAAGATGGGAGGACATTCGCCGCTGGAGCAAGAAGACGGCGGAGGCTCCACTGGGGATGGCCTCCCAACGTGGGAGGGGTGCCCGTCGAACCATGACCCCCCTGATGTTCAGGATCCTGGCGGTGGCCTACCCTGAGTTGGATGGGCGCTTGAGGGCATCACAGCAGACACAAGGGGGTGAGTACACTATCATTCAGTGGACTTTGCGCGCAGTGAAGGTGTCTGGGTGGGGCAGGAGGGCTGTGGGTTTCCCTAGGCCAGGGCGAGTTCCGTAGGCAAGGCCACTCCGTAAGGCAGGCCATGTGGCACCCCACCCCACCTCTGTAGAGGACCAAGTACAGGTATTCATGCCCCTGTGTCATCTATGTGTGCAGATGTCGTCCATAGCCTTGTAGACCATTTCCCAGGAATTGCATCTGTAGAGCCCAAGAGTGCGACGTAGTGCAGGGGGCTGCTGTGTCTGTATTGTCCGCCAACGGTAGCGGTAAGCCATGCACTCAACCTGTCTTTCTTCTGTCGCCACCCCCCCTTTTTGTGGTCTCCCTGTTCTTGTGTGCATTAACATCATCAGGCGGAGGTACAGTGGCACCGGAGCACGATGGAGCTGCATCCCACATGGCCATGGAGGGCCACACTACGGACTCAGAATACACCAGTGGGACGGAGGGCGAGGGGAGCAGCACGGCGGTCACAGGATCTGCAACCAGCAATACGGACTCATCCTCCGATGGGAGCTCCCTTGTGGTGGCGGCAACATCTGTGCCCCCCACTTCAACAGGTACAGCCACCACCACCCCTATCAGCACCACCCTCCCAGCAGCCCCTCAGCCTTTGCCCCGTGCCCGCTCACCCAGGAGGGTGGGCATCACCTTCGCCCCAGGCACCTCAGCCCCTGCCCCTGTCACCTCTGCTGCCCTCAGTGAGGAGGCCATTGACCTCCTCAGGTCCCTCACTGTTGGGCAGTCTACCATTTTGAATGCCATCCAGGGTGTAGAAAGGGAGTTGCAACACACAAATGCATTCCTGGAGGGCATTCATTCTGGTCCGGCTGCCCTTCATCGAACCATTCAGACTCTGGCCTCAGCACTGATGGCAGCCATTGTCCCTGTGTCTAGCCTTCCCCCTCCAACTTCCTCCACCCAGACCCAATCCCCTGTGCCTCTGCCTATCCCAAGCACACCATCAGACCAGCCAGCACACACCTCACCACACAAGGGAAGCTCAAGCAAACATAAGCACCACACATCCCACAGGCACTCACGCAAGCATCACACACATACAGACACACCAACATCCACTGCCTCCACTGTGTCCCCCTCCTCCTCGTCTCCCTCCTCCCGCCCAGTCTCGTCTACACTCACACCTGCATGCACTACCACTACAGCCACTACGTCCCGCACCAGCACACCCACCACCACACCCCTCCTCCCGCCCAGTCTCGTCTACACTCACACCTGCATGCACTACCACTACAGCCACTACGTCCCGCACCAGCACACCCACCACCACACCCCGCTCACGTGCACTCACCACCCCCACTACCTTTTCCACGTCCCCTGTGTCCTCTCCCAGTGTGTCTGTGATGCCCCCTCCAAAGATACACAAACGCAGGCACACACCCACCCAACAGCCATCCACCTCACGACAGCCTCCAGCCCATGCACCTGCACCCAAATCCACAATAGTTACACCTCCTACAACCACCACCTCTTCCTCCACTCCCAAACCCCCTCCAGCTACCCGTCCCAGTGTCTCCCAAAAACTTTTCCTGTCCACTCTTACCCTATTTCCCACCACCCCCCGTCCAACTCATAGGTCCCGTACTAGCACCTTAGCCAAAAAATCTCCGGGACCAGTGGTGTCTGTTGTTACAGGTATGTGGAGTGCACCGGCCACCAGGCGGAGCCAGTGTGGCACAGAGCCACAGCACAGCCAGTCCCCCCCCCTGTGAAGCACCAGAAGTTGGACAGTGCCCCGTGGGAGAGGAGGAAGACTCCAGCCAGTGAAGCCGCTCACAGGGGTCCCGGGGGGAGTGTTGACTCAGCTGTGACTCCTCCCAAGGTGGTGAAGGGGCAGAAGAAATCTCCAAAGTCTGGGAGGAGCAGCACGGCGGAGAAGACCGCCATCATCCCTGCTGCCCAGGAGGCCTCCGCCAGCCACATCGTCACTGCCCAGGAGGCCAGCCCCATTGTCACTGCCCAGGAGGCCACCGCCAGAGTCACTGCCCAGGAGGCCACCGCCAGCCCCATCATCACTGCCCAGGAGGCCACCGCCAGAGTCACTGCCCTGGAGGCCACCGCCAGCCCCATCGTCACTGCCCAGGAGGCCACAGCCAGCCCCATCGTCACTGCCCAGGAGGCCAACCCCATTGTCACTGCCCAGGAGGCCACCACCAGAGTCACTGCCCAGGAGGACACCGCCAGCCCCATCGTCACTGCCCAGGAGGCCACTGCCAGCCACAGCCCAGCTGGCCAGGAGGGCCGCGCAAGCCACAGCCCAGCTGACCCATGAAGGACCGCCAGCCACAGCCCTGCTGGGCAATGAAGGACCACCTTGGCAAGGACCGCTGAACAGGGCAAAGACCGCCATGGAAAGCACCGCTGAACAGGTCTGACACTGGCAACTCAAGAACCACTGAACAGGCCAAGGACCGCTGAACAGGGCAAAGACCGCCATGGCTAGGACCGCTGAACAGGGCAAAGACTGCCGTGGAAAGCACCGCTGAACAGGTCTGACACTGGCAACTCAAGCACCGCTGAACAGGCCAAGGACCGCTGAACAGGGCAAAGACCGCCATGGCAAGGACCACTGAACAGGGCAAAGACCGCCATGGAAAGCACAGCTGAACAGGTCTGACACTGGCAACTCAAGCACCGCTGAACAGGTCTGACACTGGCAACTCAAGCACCGCTGAACAGGCCAAGGACCGCTGAACAGGGCAAAGACCGCCATGGAAAGCACCGCTAGCCCATTTGCGGCAGGGGCAGTGACGCAACTGTGACCATCACGGGGTGAGTGATTCACTCTGGGCACCAGTCTCCCTCCAGAACCAGTGGAGACATGCATCCACTCCGTCTGTCCTGCACAGGATGTAGCACTCTGGGCACCAGTCCCCCTCCAGAACCACTGGAGACATGCATCCATTCCGTCTGTCCTGCACAGGATGTAGCACTCTGAGTACCAGTCCCCCTCCAGAACCAGTGGAGACATGCATCCACTCCGTCTGTCCCGCACAGGATGAAGCACTCTGGGCACCAGTCCCCCTCCAGAACCAGTGGGGACATGCATCCACTCCGTCTGTCCATGGCAGGATGAAGCACTCTGGGCACCAGTCCCCCTCCAGAACCAGTGGAGACATGCATCCACTACGTCTGTCCTTGGCAGGATGAAGCACTCTGGGCACCAGTCCCCCTCCAGAACCAGTGGAGACCTGCATCCACTTGAGAGACTGTGGCTTTGCACTCCCCAGGATGGTACAGTGGGCAACCCACCCACTGCATCCACTTGAGAGACTGTGGCTTTGCACTCCCCAGGATGTAACAGTGGGCAACCCACCCACTGTAGAGACTTGTGAGACTGTGGCTTTGCACTCCCCAGGAAGTAACAGTGGGCAACCCGCCCACTGTAGAGACTTGAGAGACTGTGGCTTTGCACTCCCCAGGATGGAAGAGTGGGCAACCCACCCACTGTAGAGACTTGAGAGACTGTGGATTTGCACTCCCCAGGATGTAACAGTGGGCAACCCACCCACTGTAGTAACTTGATAGACTGTGGCTTTGCACTCCCCAGGATACATCAATGGGCATGGAGCCCCCTCGTGGATCTGACGTGGTGCACTCATCCGGCTGAGGTGCCCCCCCTTCCCTTCACCCTGAGGTGCCTGTTGTATTTCTATCTGATGCCCCTGCAGTGTTCTCTCCGTTTGGATCGGGTATCTTGTGTGGGCCTCGCCCATGCATTTTGGGCCCAGTGGTCCACGGACTATGAATGGTGCAATACCTGCACTACTAATCGTGGTGTATATTTTGTTTAATGTGTATATATATATGTATATATTTGCTGACTGTATTTCGATATATTACAATGGTTCCACTCATTTCCTTTTGTCTTTTTAATTCTTCTGGGGGTTGGGGGGTGTTACTGTAATGTATAGATAAGCATTGGTGTGTGTGTTGTAGTGGGTGAGGGTCGGGGTGGGGGTTGGGGTGTTGCGTGTGTGTGTCCCTGTGTTTTTGCCTCCCCTATGTCGTAGGTGCAGTACTTACAGTGGTCTTCGCCGCCGGCGTTGATGATCCTCATAGAGGAGCAGGAAGACTAGCGTTGGCAGAATATGAAGTTCTGGCTCCATGGTGCCCTCCTTCCACTTGGAGTATGTAGAGGTGAGTGTTTTCCCTTTGAAATGGCTGTTTCCGCCGTGTTTTTATCCGCGGTGAATCCGCCCCGGAAAAGGTGGCTGATTGGTAGGTTGTGATACTGTGGGCTGTACATTGTCTTCCGCCTGTCTGTTGGCGGTGACCGCCGCGCTGTTTGTTTATACCGCCGTGGCCGTCGGAGTGTTAAAGTGGCTGTCTTTGTTGGTGGTTTCCGCCACAGTCATAATTACATTTTTTTTACCGCCGGCCTGTTGGCGGTATCACCGCCGCTTTAATACCATCCGCCAGGGTTGTAATGACCACCTAAGTCTGCCATTGTGCACTTTAGCACAGTTACATTTTATTCAGCATTGCTTTATTTTTCTAGCAATAGCCACATTTGCGTGTTGTTTTATTTTTAAATAATACGTTCTCATGACAACCTTGATTTCACTTTGTACTTTCTTCAAGGCTGCAGTCAGATAAAGTTGCCGGCAAAAGTGGTACCCCTCTGTCTCCAACATTCCTTGAAACACACATATTCCTATGTGAGGACCCTTTTTTAGAATGTCAACTGTTTTATTACAAAAACACTCCTTTGCCCCATACACGTTAGGAGATTCCAGCCCGATGACCGTGACTGCATGCTGATTGCTGGTTGCCTCGCTACAGCTGCTTGCCTAGACTGACGAACCCCTGGTCTACATGGGGACGGTGTCTCTCTAGACTACAGGCTTCCTTGCTCAGGTATGAGAAATGATGTCTTCCCAGGAAGGAAACCTGCAGGGCAGATAAGGACTTTATATGCTGTGCTCTAACATAGCTTAGGTAGGAGAACTATGTATCACTCCTAGTGACAGTATGGTGGGACTGTTTTTGAGATTCACTCTCCTTGCCACCATTTTGATTTTGTTGTGTTTTATTATCCTAGTTATTGCAATACATGCAATTTTATGTAAGATGCAGTTTCTTCAATAAATCCTTATTGAAGTATATTCTGCCTCTGTTTGTCCCTGCCTGTGTAAGACTAATATTACTGAGGGAAAGGGATGAGATCTGATCAACCACGATTCCCCTGAGGAGTCTTTGTTGTCATGCGTCCAGTTGCCACAATCACCCCTATTCTTGGTCAACGGTGAGGCGCTGCTAGCTAGTCGGAAAACCCAGATTAGGCCGACAGATGTCACATGGTGTGGAATTGTATTTAGTACCCACAATCCATGCAATTCTATCGCCCAATTCCAGTAACCTCATTAGGATAATATGTACCTATGCGACATGGCGCTGCCAACATTTGGTCAGGCACTAATTTTTGGATCCTTCTAAGTATCTCAAGTCTCACTAAAGGCTAAAGACACCTCAATACTATAAATGGAGACGTCCATGTTATTGAGAATTTCCTCATCAGCTACGTAGGTAGTACCTATCTAATGCTGTAGGTTGTTCAAGCTTGAACCTTTAAAGGATTAATCCCCACTTGGTGCCCTTATCGCTGAACAAACCTGTTTTACCATTAACGTGGCGAACCAGCAATGGCTAGCAATTGCAGTAAATATGCGACCACCGCTCATTGCACACTTATTGGCAAATACCCTAACAGCCCAGGGGGATCAAGTAACATTTGTTGTTGAGGCTCATCCAGCCTACAGAACTAAAACATTTTATTCTTGGGTCACTCTTCCAGCAGTTGATGCGAACACAAACACATTTCATCACTGTACACCTGCAAACATACATGCAATATAGAGCTTATGCAAATTTAGAAATACTTCTATCTTATCAAGACATAATGATTGGCTTGCTGGTGCCCTACCACATACAATATTACACATTAGATTAGGTCCTCTGAGTAATGACGGCCCGACCTGGCCTTTATTGGCCACATATATACCACACCCTCATGCAGCAACCTTAGCGGTAGCCGAGGTACGCCACTTATATACAGAACTCACCAAAATATACAGATTATTAGTACAGTTTGTAATGCAAACATCAAACACTAACCCAGCATGTGCTACAATGCATTTAATGGGCAATTTTGCCACTGTGTCTTCAATTATATTAAGTAACCTTAAAGAGGAAGCAGTTGCAATAGCAGTGCGCATGGGGCTCAGGGACGTTCCTGTACAGGATCAAGAACGTGAGCTGGCAAAGATTATTGTTGAGACCTACTCTAGCATTGGTCGAGATAGTCTGGGCGCCAAACCAATAAAACATCAATTACAAGGTAGATCTAATAAAGATTCTGCTATGCAAGCACCTGAAGGTTTCAAAAAGCACTGGGATAAAACATAACAAACAACAAATAGCTAAAAAGAAAGGGGAGAATCTCTGCATTCGCATTCGGAGACTCCTCAAAATAGATATAATCTTAGAAACAGAGATAATATAAAAACGCCTGAGAGATATCAATCTACTGATACCTGGCAATCTCCTTCTTTTCAGGACTCAGTGGAAAAACACAGAGAGAGGGCTTTACTGAAGAACAGGAAGTGGGCACTGGCACTGCTAGACAGTGCAGAAGAGGTCACAATAGTTTGCCAGGATCTTCAAGAGCATTTGGAGGTGAAAGCAACTAATGACTTCTTACAAGTTGAGACAGCGGAGATGCATGTCTCCACACCAAACAGGGTGTATAAAGTAACTATACAGCTTGAGGGAGACATTGAATGTATGATAGACGCTATCTTTTGGGACCGCGTTGTCACTATTTATGATATTTTACTGGTCCAAAAAGACTGGCCACCAGACTTTGTCCTTGATCTCTCATATGGAGAAGAAGTTATTGAAAATCCTTCTCGCCCCTTGTTCCCAAAAAGCTTGTGCAAATGCACACCATTGATTGGGCAGTGGTGCAGGCACCTGCATTATATCACAACCACGTAGGGTGGGATAAAGATTCCCCCATCTTGTAATTCCAATCAAATCCCTACCCCGACCTCAACCCCATTACCCAATAAAACATGAAGCAAAAGCACCCATGAGGGAAATCCTCAAACAATTAGAGTACCACTGCGTAATTGAAGCCTGTGTCCCACCAATGAACAATTCATTGTTCCCTGTCACTAGACCCGACCATTCATATAGAATAGTTTTAGACTACAGACGTTTTAATTTAAACAGTCACACATGCATATTTGCTATACAAAATGCACATAGCACAGCACTTATGAACAATATAGTGTGCAAAAAAATACAAAACGACTCTGGATATTTCCAATAGGTTGTTCTGCCAAAACATAGCGCCTGAAAGTAGGAACTTAACACGTTTCAGCGCTTTAGGCTCCCAAAAAAACAATTCTGCCGACTTCCACAAGGGGACAAGAACAGTCCAGGACTGTTCTCAGCTTGTGTTACATCTATTTTACACAACATTGACCCTGAGGCGTTGTCATACGTGGATGATACCTACCTTACGGATGATGACGTGATGCAACGTAAAAGATGGGTGGCCCGCATTGTTGTAGGATTTGACGAATTTGGCAAGAAATTTTATTTGAAAAAAACAAAAGTAGCATTCCTTAGTGTCCTATTTTTGGGATGAAAACTGTCGGATGAAGGCAAGAGCCTTGTGCCCCAATTTTTATAATAATGCGCACAATTACAACCACCGAACACAATAAAAAAGATCCAGACTTTATTAGCTTTTTACATTCTGGCAGAACATACATTCCAGACTACGCAGACTACTTAATAAGTCCTAACTTTACCAGACAATACTGGACAGTCGAACATACACGCATTCTCAGAGCATTACAAAAAGACATGCTTGAAGCAAAACACCTACATAGAAGGGACAACAAAAAACACTTGGTCATCAGAGTAATTGCTGGTGCCATTAGTTTCACCTACGACCATCCCGATTGCATAGAAATCAGATCTTTACTCCAAGCTGCACAACGCTTTGTTCCCACTGAGAAAATTCTCAATGCTGTTCAGATGGCTGTCATAAAAGAAAGACCACTTGCTCAGAGGAGAAGTATCATTGTCGTATTCCCCATCCCAGCCCTTGAGGCTGTTGCCAAAGCTAGCGTCCCTAAGGCTAAAGCATTACATCCATGTTAGATCCAATGGGCAATGTCTATGATAGCCACTGAGGTAGACTATATTTTTGACTCAAAATTAGACACCCAAGGGTTTTTGCAATAGGAACTTGAATATCCAGTTCTAGCAAACACATTGTCAGACAATTTTGTACACTGAGGGTTCAGCCCAACCAGCTATAGGCACTAAACATCAATATTCCGCCGCTTGCGCAGTTGTGAGTGGATACATGAAAGATGGCAAGTTCCATCCACAAAATACTTACACACAGAACCTAAAGGACTGCACTGCACAACTTACAGAGCTGAAGGCTCTGGTGATGGCACTGGAACATACGAATGCTGAGCAGATGACACTGATTGTCTATGATTTGTACTATTGTGTCCAGTCCTTCAATGAATATCTGCATTACTGGCACCAGAACGGGTTCAGAGATTCAAAAGGAAACACCATTAAACACAGACAAAATCATAAGTTTTTGTGATAAATACAGCCCATATAATGGTCCCTGAGGAATGCAGAAACAGTTTTATTAACATGTTTCCCAGCTTTCCATATTTGTGGGCAGAATTGAGTTGGCCAGTTCCACTTCTGCTTTTGACAAATGTTTGAAAAAACAATGGTAGTGTGCAGGAAAAGTGTCATTAATTTTCCTAAGGTATCCTTCATTAGGCTTTCCAAACCAACCCTTGTAACTGTGCCTGGGTCGTTGCAACCACAGTGCTCATAACGTTTGGATGTTGGCAATCCTTAACGGTTTCAACCAAAAGGAGTAATTGATTGACCTTCTCTGGCCAAGCCAAGTAATATCCACATTAGATAAACCTAGGTCCCTGTCAATACCACTTTTTTGCACTCTCTCTGGCTCAAAACACAAAGTTATGTCCCACAATCCACACTCTGAGCAGCTTGGAGGAAATCTGGAGTGGCACTCAGGAGAAGCCTGCAACTGAATGAGGCTGGTTTGAAATGAAATTCAATTATAATGGAGGGTAGTGGGTGGAATCTGACAGAACAGATTTCATGGGCTGTTGTGGATATGTTTGTTGGTGGAGGTAGGTAGTGAAGTTATGTGAATTATAAGCAAATGTTGGATTGGCTTTACAAGAATTGGAAAACAGTAGTAGTACCCATGGTAGGTTTACTGTGAAAGCTCCAACCACACCTGCTGAAGTTGGTTTAAAATTATGCTCCACACAGAAACTGTTATGAACTTGTGACCTGCTGCAGCAGAATGTTGCAGGCAGCTACAGGAGCAAGAGGGGAAAAGGAATACAAAAAAGACTAGACTGTGACTTCGTTGTTGCAAGTGTAGAGCCAATAATAATTTAAAATTATTGTTTGGTGTTCAGATTTGCTTTTGTGTAAAAAAAGCATTCATATGGATGTTGAAAAAATCATTTTGGAACTTCCCCGTGGATCTGTGAATTTAAACAGGGGGCTGAGCGCTGAGGTGGATCCACAGATACGGCAACAATGCCTCTAGAATTTGGCCTATCGTTTGAGGAGTGTTGGAAAGGATTAACTATAGAAGCCAGTCGATAGTGGTGAAACATAAGTTTAATGTGAAAAAGAGATTGTTAATGGTTTTCTGGTTGAGTAACCTTCAAAGCAAAGTTGAAAAGGTTGCTATAAATGGATGCCTACTTTGAAAGTTGATTTCCATTCTTTTGGTTTGTTTTTTTAACATTTTTCAGTGAGAAGAAATTCTAACTGATACTAAAAGGCAAACATACACTATAACAAGCACACTTATCAGGTATGTCTAGTGAAATGCAGTTTATTTTAGCACTGATGCATACACTGACACAGCCAGGCACACATTGATGCATACACTCACACAGCAAGGTAGACACTCCTGCATACAGTAATACAACCAGGCACACACTCATGCACACACTGACACATCCAGGCACATGCTGACGTGAACACTGGTCCACCCATGCCCACAAACTCTGACACAGCCTCATGCACATTCATGCATACACTGAGAGACAAAGGCACAAACACATGCATACAGTGACACATCTAGGAGGACACTCATCCATACACTAAAGCTCTCAGGAACACATTGATATATACAGTGAAACATTGAACGTCACACTCATAAATATTCTGACACAGCCAGACACACAGTGTTATAAAGACCGATACACCCAGGAGAAACTCATGCATTTACTGTTACACTAACGCATACACTCATAAGTAGTCTGACAGACCCAGGTACATACTGATGTAGTGTACGCTTGCATATTTACCATCAACTGAACTTTGTATTAGAAAATGTTCTTCTTTAGTTTTTTCTGTATGGGTGAATGTATTCTTTATTTGTTTTCCAGGTACCTATTTCTACCTAAATAAGAAGATTCACAATGCTTACCAAAAGACAAAGAAGAAAAAAACAGAAACAACTGTACTACCTGCTTAAAACTGACAGTAAAAAACAAAGTACGGTAGAAAATGTCCAGAGGTAGAAAATGTCCAGAGGAAAAAACAGCCACAGGTAAGAGTACTAAGGATTTCTTTAAAATAAATATGGCATAAAATGCAAAATGAGAGAAAGACGTCAATGAAAAGTTCAAGCTTGGAAAGTAGTAATAAAGAGGAATTAATGGATGTTATGAGAATTACGAAATCTAATAAGAAGCCACACAGTGTCAGACAGCAACAGTTTGGAAAAAAGGAATTGAGAGTAAAAGTTTTTCAAAATAGAGTACTTCCAAATCTGTGAAACAAGATGAAGAAGTATAAGAGAAGTGCTGTTATAAAGCAAAAGCATCACATTGAGAATATAATTGACAAAGCATTTATGGTGAAGAGGAAACATTTTGTTTTAATATTGAACAGAATGAAGACACTAGATAAAACAGGCATGTCCATGAGGAAAAGAAGATTGAGAAAGAGAGTTATAAAACACAATTAATTTTGTAAAGATTTTTAAAGGTCAATGATGCACACATCTAGTAGAGAGCAGTTTTTAATGAAGAAAGTTATTTCCAGGAGAACACAGTAGTTCATGCAGTTGACACAATTGGTCAATGTTATGAAGTAAAAGATGGTAATCCTGTGGAAAAAGAAGAGATAGTTGCTAGGAATGTATAAGAAGTGATAGCTGAAGAAGTACAAGGAAGACCTAAACGGACTCCTGTGTACAAGTGAAGTGTAGTAGTGTTTGTAATATTCGTCAGGAGTCAATTAATAAATTGAAAACTTTCTTAAGAGAATTTTCATGGAGAAGTCTGACACAGAAAATTAAAATGCTTCAAGAATTAGATCCATGTAGAGTTAGAAAATATAGGGCCAGATGTATTTTGCATTTCCTAATGGTCCGAATCAGTATTTCCGGCAGTTAAAAAATGCAAAACTGCCTTTTCTGAAGTACAGAGGCCTTTAAGAAGTTGCTAATTGCGATTTCTATCCTTTAGAAATCGCAAACCGCAATTTGCGATTCCTAGACTATGAAATCGCAAATAGGGATTTCCTATTTGCGATTCCTATTCTGATGTACCAAGCACTTCCTAAATGCAACTTGGGCATTTAGGAGTTGCAATTATCACCAACTTGAAGTCGGTGGTAACCAGGTGCAATTTAAAAAAAAGCACCCCAAGGTGCTTTTTTAAATTGCAATAGAGCACACACATGCCCCTTAGGCATATGTGTGCTCTACAAATGCACCCCTATTTTTGGGTTGCACCAAGGGGGCCTTTTGCCCTTTGCCATCCCTCGTTTTGCATTTCCTAAATAGCGATTTCTTAAGAAGAAGTCGCAATTTTGGAAATGCAAACCCAACCCATTGACTAAAATACAATGGGATTTCTTAATACTGATTTCCCAATCGCGATTCCTACTTTGTAGGAATCGCTATTAAGAAATAGGTATCTCTGTACATAACATTTTGCATTTCGTAAATAGAGATTTCTATGAAGTCGCTATTTAAGAAATGCAAAATTGCATTTTTGTACCTCTGGCCTATAGTAACTTACAAGGCCATTTATTGGCATGTCTTTCAAAGAAAGTGTGTCAACGTGCTTTTAATCACTTAAGAATGCTATTTGTGCCTCATTCAAGAAAGCAAAATTTGGTAAGAAGACTTTATACCGTGAAAACTCCAGCCTTATGCTTTGGAGATTTTAACAGAGCTCTCTTACATGGTACTGTGGCAGAGGTTGAAAAGGTTTCTGAAGACATTCATTTCTGTTTCTTTGAAGAAGAGTATAGGGAGAATGAGCAGATACTGATTGCAGGAGTAGAGGAAGTAGATATCATTATTGGAAGATTTAAAAAAGAAATAGACAATTTTAATGAAGTGTGTTCTGAGAATCCAGAATTTGTATGCATCTGTTGTCGCTGTACTCATTACAAAAACCAAACCCGTAATGTAGTTATATTTTCTGAAACTTAAAAAAAACAGCAATGATAAGTGGTAGGAATTTGGTGCATATCTATTTGTAGATGAATGGTTTGATTTAGACGCAAAAGAAACAATATGTAAGTATTGCTATGACAAACTGGAGAATGATATAAAGCCAGATAGAGCAATTCATAATAGATTAGACTTAGGTGGTCATTCTGACCTAGGCGGGCGGCGGTTGCCGCCCGCCCGTCGGAATCCGCCTGAATACCGCCCCGCGGTCAATTGACCGCGAGGGGTATTCTGACTTTCCCGCTGGGCCGGCGGGCGATCTGATTCAGATCGCCCGCCGGCCCAGCGGGAAAGCGCCTTCCACAAGGAAGCCGGCTCGGAATCGAGCCGGCGGAGTGGAAGGCGTGCGACGGGTGCAGCAGCACCCGTCGCGCTTTTCAGTGTCTGCATCGCAGACACTGAAAAGCCTAGTTGGGCCCTGTTAGGGGGCCCCTGCCGTGCCCATGCCATGGGCATGGGCACGGCAGGGGCCCCCAGGGGCCCCGCAACCCCCCCTACCGCCATCCTGTTCATGGCGGCTTTCCCGCCATGAACAGGATGGCGGTAGGGGGGGTCAGAATCCCCTCGGCGGCGCAGCGAGCTGCGCCGCCTTGGAGGATTCTAAGGGTCAGTGGAAAACCGGCGGGAGACCGCCGGTTTTCCCGTTCTGACCGCGGCCAAAGCGCCGCGGTCAGAATGACCAAGGGAGCACCGCCGGCCTGTCGGCGGTGCTCCCGCCCCCGTTGGCCCTGGCGGTAGGGAACCACCAGGGTCAGAATGAGGGCCTTAGTACCAATTCCAAAAGAACTTGATGAATTAAATGCGTATGGATCATTTCTAGTACAAATTGTGCAATCATTATTTGAATGGAGCCAAAAACAAGGAAACTGCCACCAACAGAACTACAGAAAGGACTTAAAGGAAGAGTTATATATTTACCTATAGTTTTAAACAAATGTTCATACTGTTGGTGTAAAAGAAGATGTAGATGAACTACTGATTATTCTAGTAAATGGAGTACTTACCAGAAACAAGAAAATCTGGCAAGAATTAGTGGCGGTGAATAAAGTAAAAAAAGCTACAATATACTCGAAAGATACAATTTTTTTTACACAGCTGTGAATATCTCTAGGGAAGTAGGCTGTATTGATGATGAAGCACTACAATTAAGTGGACAAATAGAGAAGGTGAATTAGCAGAAATCAGAAGAAATATATGAGCACTATAGTAGTCACCCTTTACATTCAAAAGACATTATTGGGGAAGCCAATGGTCTGTTTCAAAGGAAAACAAGATAGAGGAGCTCCAATGATTGTCGGGGAAAAGGTTTAGAGGCTCCCTGTCTTCCACAGCTATTTCCCACATGAGAAGGTGGGCGCTATGATGAGAGACCTATACAAATACCAGCATCTGAATATAGGTCAACAAGACTATGGGCCTCATTCCAAGTTGGGCTGGCTGCGAGCGCCGCCAGCCAAACGGGAACCGCCAAATGGCCGCTCCGCGGTCAGAAGACCGCGAATGCCATTCTGGCTTTCCCGCTGGGCCGGCGGGCGACCGCCAAAAGAGCGCCCGCCGGCCCAGCGGGAAAGGCCCTGCAACGAGGAAGCCGGCTCCGAATGGAGCCGGGGAGTTGCAGGGGTGCGACGGGTGCATTTGTACCCGTCGCGATTTTCACTGTCTGCTAAGCAGACAGTGAAAATCTGTATAGGGCCCTGTTTGGGGGCCCCTGCACTGCCCATGCCTGTGGCATGGGCAGTGCAGGGGCCCCCAGGGGCCCTACGACACCTGTTCCCGCCAGCCTGTTTCTGGCGGTGAAAACCGCCAGAAACAGGCTGGCGGGAAGGGGGTCGGAATCCCCATGGCGGCGCTGCAAGCAGCGCCGCCATGGAGGATTCCCCCAGCCGGGGGAAATCCGGCGGAAAACCGCCGGACCCGGCTGGGCGACCGCGGCTTCAAAGCTGCGGTCGGAATACTAACTGAAGCACCGCCAGCCTGTTGGCGGTGCTTCAGCCCGCCTCCACCCTGGCGGTCATAGACCGGCAGGGTCAGAATGAGGCCCTATATTCAGAGGACCCCAGTTTTCAACCATCAATTCACTACATATTCCATCTGTTATTTGAAAGTGACTTGTCAGGACTCTCCTATGCTGTGAACCACATTCTTAAGACAGGGGGCAATCTGCAAAATCTTTCTGCAAGGGAGTTTGTGGATAAAATACATGGTAAACTATAGCACAACTTAATTAATTTAGTGCCATGTCTATGTGGGACTCATGAATACTGGTATCGTTGTCATGGAGAACTTAAATGTATGCTCTGCAACTTAGATCCACCTACTTTGTTTCTAAAACTTATTTGCACAGAGTACGCATGGGATGATTTGCTACAATTTCTAAAATAAGCAAACTCCAAAATTAAGGATATTCATTTGAAGATAGCAGGAGAACTTTGCTCTTTGGATGCTGCTAATATGTGTAGATATTTCAAGCATAAGTTTCAAGCAATGATGAGTTTTATATGCAATAAAACAATCGTCCTCTTGGAGAAGTCACAGATTGGTTTTGGAGAAAAGAACACCAGGCAAGAGGTCCTTCCCATATCTGCATGCTCTTATGGATAAAGGATGCACCAACATTTGGCAGTGTGTACTGTCTTTCATAGAACAGTAGTTACGTGTAGTGTTCCAGATGAGAAGAAAAACAAAGCCCTGCAGCAGCAAGTTGTATGTTTCCAAACACACAGATGTATCAAGTGCTGCAGATGAAGATACGGATCTAAAGGAAAGTTTTATAGAAGGTGTTGTCTTGGATTTCCAAGGCATATCATTTCAAAAGGAACAGTCAGCAGCTTTTTTATCTGCAGTAAGACACACATTGACATGAAAATCCCCCAAAAATACATACAATCTAAAGTTTTCAGAGGCTTCCAAATATATTAACGATTATAATCCTGTGATCCTAAAATTATGGAATGCAAACATGGATATACAGTTTGTTGCTGACAATTCCATTGCTGTTGCACACTATGTCACTTAATTCAAAACAAAATCAGAAACAAACTGAGATGAAGGAAACATGAGAAGAGATTTCTGCAGAAAAATCTCTATCGACAAAGTTGTACAGTTTCAGCTTGAATATGCTCTCACACAGAAAGATATGCTCAGTAGCAATTGTCTCCTCTTGTTCAATTTCTTCGTTCAACATTCTTAAATAGTTTGGAAATATTGGTAACTGAATACTGTCTTTCACAGCATGGAAAAAGTCTTCATAGGAGTCGTATTGTCCAAGTAACTCTGTTGCAGAACGCCAAGGTTTGAATAGCTGGATAAGTGCTAAGTAAAGAAAATATTTTTTTCTCAGCAGTTTCACAAGTAAGTTTTCTATGGTTTATTAAGTTACCTTTTGGATACCAAACCAAACAACCATCGCAACCAGCTACACCATATTTTCATTCATCAATGTTTTCTGAAACATTATTTTTATACCAATAGTGCTGCAGAATTTCATAAAGACACATATTTTCTAGCTGTGGACTCCTCCTTGGATAGTAAGTATCCAGCATATTTGTTTTTACAATATCTGCACTATCTGGATCGAACTCTGCTAAGTACCGAATTTCTGGATATGATTTCAAGACTCGAGTGCTTATTTTGACTTCGGCGGCCTTTTCGTAAGACTGGTGAAGGCACGGGTGCCTAAAGACCGCCAGCACTGGCGGTCTGAAGACCGCCATATTACGACATTGTGCGATTTCTGCCTGATATCAAGCGGAAATCTTACACTGTCGGCCTGCTCGATGTCGTAATAGAGGCAGTTTCCACCGCCAGCACCACCACGCCAACAGGACGCTGCCCGCCGTATTACAATCCGTAATACAGCACGCCGGATTCCTGCACAGCGGTGCGGTTCCGCCAGTGGGACGCATGGGGACCCATCCCCTCCTGGATGACCACCTTGCTGAAGCAGGTAAGTTGACCGTCTGAAAGTGGGTGGGTGGGAAGAAGGGGGGTGTTGTGTGAATGTGTGTGGTGTTTTTGTGTGTGTATGAATGCGGGAGGTGAAGGGGTGTCTGTGTGTGTGTGTGAGTGTGTATATGTTTGTGTGAATGTGGGAGGGAAGGGGGTGTCTGTGTGTGTGTCTGTAAGTGCATGCATGTCGAGGGGGTGTTGTGTGTGAGTGCTTGTATGATTCTCTGAATGCAGGGGGAAGGGGATATAACGGAATGTGTGGGTGAGTGGGGTGCATGAAAGTAGGGGTGTGGTCGTGTGGGAGGTATCTGCCGGTGAAAGGAATGGAGATTCCTGTAGCCGGGTGCAAGCCCGCCAGCATTTTTGTAGCGGTGTGACTGCCACAAAAATGCTGGCGGTCTGCCAAGTTGCAATGCCGATGGAGGTATTGCGGCTACCGCCGGGCCGGAGGTAAGATGCTCAACTCCGGCCTGGCGGTCCCACCGCCCTGGCGGTACAGGCGGCATTTCGACGGTTTGGCCTCGGCCAAACCGGCAAAGTCGTAATATGGTGGTCTTACCCGGCGGGGGTAAGACTGCTAATTGGAGTCTTGCGGTCCAAGGACCGCTAGATTCTAAATGAGGGCCTCTGTTTCACTTTTTGGCAAGGCCTAGACTAACAAAAACAATTCCTCATTCCTATAATTCTGATACAAAAGGAGAGCTCACAAAGCAGCCAGAGTTCTGGACCTCTCAGTCAACATCCCCTTGCAGAACCAAATATCAAAAAGGAAGGTGTCATAGCAATGAATGAAATGGAGACAGCAATGCAACAAGCAAGAGAAGAAAATGTTGACTTGTAACAGTTAGTAGAATAAATAGAACATGGATTCTTCCATGAAAAAAATCAATGTAGATGTTCAACTTTTAAGCCAATTCTTTTGTATGTCAATGGACAAGTTCTCACCACATATGTGCATAAGATTACAGATTTGATTTTATCATGTTTAGTAACGGCCTCTACTGGATTGGCTACACACAATATCAAAGGAATTACCTTACATTTTCTACTTATGTTACCTGTTGAACACAGCAATACACTGGAGTGCCAGATGTTATGTGGAGAAGCTTGTCACAAAGTTCCCAGTGAAAGGACAGCCTGAATTCAAAACACTCTCACATAAAGAAACTCATAAATATTTAGGAAGTGTAGGAAATGTAAATATTTGGTTGAATTTTAAACTACAAAGAACTAATTAGAAACATGCGTCAAGCATCTGGTATTCAATATGGAAATATTCTAAAGGATATTGTAATAGTAAATACTATCAAACAAAGGGAAACGTTGTTTGGAAACCCGACTTATAAAGAAGATATTTCCTTCAAAACATCTGCAGCACAGTTAAAGTTTGAATTCATTCAACAAGGAAAATCCATTGTGTGTCTAATGCTTACTCTTAAAGAATGTATCTCTTCCAATGAAGAATTACTACAACTGGAGAAAGAACAAATATTGGAACTCACATCAATTGATAAAATGGAACACCAAAGAGTGACAATACTGTTGAGTGAAAAACTACAACCAAAACTCAACACTTTGAAGAAGTCTGTTTCTAAAACTGCAGGATTAGAAGAGTGTTTACGTTTGTAAGAATTGTAGGGTGATTTTACAGTGTAATTTAAATGTTGAAGAAGGATTAGTTAATGGAGCGATAGGTAAAATAATTGATTTACTTTTGTAACCAAACACTCAAGAAGATGTACAAGGGTTTTTGATGGGCCTACTAGGTATTTTAGAAGAAGAGATGGTATCTACTAGCAACTGTTCGGACTGAGTTATTTGTGAAGCATAATAGTGAAAGTTGTTCCTTTTCTTCAAAAACAGAAATAGACTCAGACGATTTATCTAAGTAGCTCTACCAGACTGTAAAACTGTCAGTTTTGATAAACTGTTTAAAGATGCATCGCAGAATAATACCTGCACAAAGTGTAACTCAGACCTTCTATCAACTTCAAACATCAGAAGAACTGGCAAGAATATCATCTTAATGCTACAATAATGCAAAGGAAACGGAACAAAATTAGAAACTCAAATTACCAATTTTAAAGATGGAAAAATCTCTATTTGTGGAAAAACATTACTGTACAGACATTATTTTCCATAAAAAAGTAAGTGTTACGTCTGGACATTACACTATCTACATAAAGAATAGACATGGAAGGATAGAGTGTAATGATAGTAAACTTTAATTTAAGCAGGTATTAAGGGCGTGGCTTCGGGCGTCAAGATGGCGGTCGCACTCTGAGAGTGCTCTGGACCCCTCCGTCATCAGCCAGAGGAAAACGACCCTATACTCACTTTACTCATCCGCCTGTCTGCCCTGGGACGTTCCTTGTCCATTGAGGAACCCAAGGAGCCGAGGAGCGGAGAGAAACGAGGTCTGGATCCGACCGAGGGCCGCCTGGACCATTGACCAAAATGGCGGCGCGGGCCGTGGCAGCCTGACGCGGCCCCGTGACGGCGCTGAATCCTCTATCGGGTGTGCTGAAGCCCCGATAGAGGGAGTAAAAGAGGCTTGACACCTGCGTTCCCCTCAAGGGCTGTGCGGCGCGGGACCGTAGTGCGAGAGGAGGCAGCCGACTCGGCTGCTGTGAGCCCTGCCTACCCCCTCCGGAGTAGAGATTGCTGACTGGGGCCTGGGCCGGAGGTGGCGGACCGACAGAGGCAGTGGCCCAACGGGGTCGGAGTGACCTGGGACCTCGGTGGTCCCCATAAACCCATGCGAGGAGCTGAAAGAGGTGAGGGCAGACGGCCCGGCTGGGCGACGGCCCTCCACCTGGGCCTGTCCAGCGAGGCCGGGTGGTTGAGGCGGCCAGGCGCAGGATCGCCCGGAGAAGCGCGGCTGTGGGCGGATAGAGCCTGAGCCGGAGGAGGATCTGCCCCGGCGGCACCGGGCTCACTGGGGCGTGTGAGCTGGGGGCCCGGCTGATGCAGGGGCACCCTGGAGGTGCGAAGCGGCTCCGGCGACTAGACTGGAGTGCGGAGCACGGAGCCGCAGTGCCTGACGCTGACAGAGGCTTGTGATAAAGGCCTCGGAACAATTTTCATTGCGGTGCCCCCTGGATGCTCGACGTGCTGAAGATCTCTCCTCTCAGGCCTCAATGATCAGAGGGCCGAGTTGTTTAAAAAGCACAGAACACCAACCCGCATCCGACCTTTTGTCAAAATGTGTATTTAGACGCTTGCCTGCAGGCCACATTGGAGGAGAGTGGACCTGGAGAAACGGAGGGTGGAACAGCTGCACAAGGAATGCAGATGAGATGAAGAGTATCCCTCGTCCGGAAAGATAGGAGACCGGGCTGGTGATAGCGGACGCGCTATTGAAATAACCCTCTTGGACTTGGGACCTCAGAGACTACCAGGTGCTAGAGACTTGACTTTCGATAACCCCACATGACATAAAGAAGTATAAGGAGCATTTCAGTGTCAAAATGGGGAAAGACAGAGCAAATAAACAACCTCCGGCCTCCCAGCAGAAAATCGACCAATTTACCACCTCAGCGACTTCCCGAGGCGACGGTGAGGCCCCCTCGGGATGCCATGCACCAGACGGAGTGAATGCAATCCTACTGGCTATCCAATCATCGCAACTGGCTGTGGAAACCAAAATAGGAGAGGTACGCGAGGATGTGGGCCTCATCAGGCAGGACCTCTGAAACGCAGTGGGTCGTTTTACAGAAGTAGAGACCCGCGTCTCTCAGACGGAAGACGAACTAGCCGACCTTAGAACTAAAAGTGGCCCAGCTGCAGACTCGTACAGGGGAGATTCATCGCCGCGCCGAAGATGCAGAAAACCGATCAAGACGCAATAATCTGCGCTTCGTGGGATTCCCGGAAGGAGCAGAAGACAATAAAGCCTCTGAATTCCTTGAGCGCTGGATCAGGTCCTGGATGCCGGAACAAGTCCTCTCGCCTTGGTTTGCAATTGAACGAGCAGCCCTCGGAGACCGATGATTGCACGCTTCTTGAACTTTAAAGACCGAGACTGAGTCCTCAGAGAGGCCAGATGCTCAGCCGACCTCAGCTGGGAAAACAACAAGATCCTGGTGTTTCCAGACTACACTCGTGAGGTCCAGACCCGGCGTAGGTCCTATGATCAGGTAAAACAGAAACTCAGAGCCATGCAGCTTTCATATATGCTCCTATTCACTGCACGCCTAAAAGTCCTTATGGCCGGAAAGGGGTATTTCTTTGACTCTCCAGAGGAGGTCTGGGACTGGTTGACCGAAGAGGGTCTTGGTCCCTGAGGGGGTTCTCGAAGATTGGTTGAAGACCCCTCTGGGAGCCAGCGGCCCTCACAGAGGGAACAGCGAAAGGGCCGAAAATGCACTAGATCCAGGCATGGGGGTCGGAGAGGCCCTGGAGCTCCTGCATGTGAAGACAAAGACTGTGATCCTAGCCTTGGGGCCGAGGAGATCCCAGCCGCCGCCCCGGGGGACAGAGACTCGAATCGAGTAGCGGACGGAGACTGCTTGAGCCAGTCCCCAGCGATTGGTTAGCGTAGTCTACGAGACCTGTTCCGCGCTACTGAGCCTTTAATTAGTACTGTACTGATCCGGCAGCCAGGCCATATGAAAACCCATCCAAAAACGATGACCTGCCCGCCGTACGCTACACTCGGTTTGGTTTTACATTCACAAATTGCATATGATCCGCCTAAATGGAGGGGTCCACCACTCCACTCCAATGTCAGTCCATCTGGCTATATTGTTAAAGTTGGATAATTGGGCGACAGATGCTTCCAAGTGTGGGGTGGGGTAGGTTGGGGGGTGACAAGTTTACATTGAAGTTCCATGATAATGTTTTCGTAAGTTTTATTTACTTTTTTGCCTTTTTATTTTCTTGCTCGAGGCGATTGACCCACTACCCACAAGTAGACACCAGGCACAGAAACATACCTACCTCTCTCACACGTGGCCCTCACTGACAAAGTTAATCTCATGGAATGTAAACGGCCTCTTGGACAAGATTAAGAGGTCAGCTGCATATAGTACCCTTCGTAGATACACCCCTTTGGTGGAGTTGTTGCAGGAGACGCATCTGCTTGGGACTCGATGCCCTATGGTCGCGAGGGGAGGATACAACAAGATTTATCACTCAGGGTTCTCTAGAGGTTCCAGGGGTGTAGCTATACTACTTCATCGTACATTGCCCATGGTGGTCACAGCCACGCGAACCGACCCACAGGGTAGATACGTTGCAGTATCTGTCTCACTACATGGCCAACCACTTAACCTCATATGCGCATATGCCCCCCTAACAGGATTCAATGCTTTTCTAGCTTCCCTCCGTCAGGTAGTGGCCGTACTCCCCCAGGGTACCACACTCATAGGAGGATATTTCAACGCAGCTCTAGACCCTGAATTAGATGTGTCCGGAGGCGCCACGACTGGGCGATCTGGTCGGTCTACAACTCTGAGTGGCTGGGCTGAGGGCCTAGGCTTATGTGAGGTCTGGAGAACCTGGCACCCCAAAGCAAGACAGTACACACATACCTCAGCAGCTCATAAGACGCACGCTAGAATTGATTCTCATGTTTACACCCGCGATAGACGTTGTCAATATCACTGGGGCTGAGATCCTCCCCCGCAGAGTTTCCGATCATGCACCAATTCAAATCCGACTAGGTGGCGCGGATGCCTCCTACCGCCCGGTATGGCGCTTGAACGCATGGTATTTACAAGACGAAGAATACAAAGTAGCAATCAGAAGTCATCTCACACAATACTTTGAGGAGAACCTAGGATCGGTGCAATCCTCAGGCACGATCTGGGCCGCATGTAAGGCGACAATTAGAGGACACGCCAAACACCTACTTCGCATACGTGAACGCGCGTGAAACTCCCAAATAACAGAATTAGAGGCCTACGCATTGCGCCTCGAGCACCGGCACTCCGTCTCTCCCTCGGCCACTTACATGCAGCAACTCATGAAGGTACGAGAGGAAATCAAAACCCTGGTTTTATAGTCCGCCAAATACACCTGGAGGTCTTCGGCAGCTCGGGTATATGGCTGGGGGGACAGAAACGGGAAACTCCTACACTGGCTGGGCACACGACCTATGGCTAATAGAGTTATTTCAGAGATCGTGGATGAGGAGGGGATCCTCGCTACAACACCCAGAGATATTGCACAAAGTTTTGCTTCGTACTACGCACAGTTATACGAAGAACATCCCCGACCACAGGCAGAGAGGGAGTCCCCGCTCCTCAACGACATTACCCTCCCCAAGATCTCCCAGGTAGTTCGAGATAGCTTGGAAGAGGCAATAACTTTAGAGGAAGTCACGGGAGCAATAGCCACCTTGGCCTCGGGCAAGACCCCAGACCCTGACGGCTTCCCAGCAGAATTGTACAGTAAGTGCAGTGACATACTAGGTCCTCACCTCCTCAACATGTACATTGAAGCAGAGAGCAATGGTCGATTCCCTATCGAGTAAGCCACAATCGCAGTAATCCCCAAAACACATCCCCCGTCGCGGCTCTGTTCAGACTACCGGCCCGTATCTCTCCTAAACATGGAAGTTAAAATACTTTCCTCTATCCTCGTCACTAGATTGAGGACAACGCTCCCGTCGCTGGTCCATCCCGACCAACGTGGCTTTATGCCCTCCCGAAGTACTAGGCATTGTATCGGATGGCTGCACTTAGCCCTGGCACACCGTAGAGTCTTGACTAAGTCTCCCAGGCTCTACTCTTACTTGACATCGAAAAAGCCTTCGACACCGTGGACTAGTCCTACTTGGATCAAGTTCTGCAGAGTAACGGGATTGACCCTAAATTCCGAGCACTGGTGGGGTTACTTTATTCACATCCAACGGCCGGGGTGCAGGTGAACGGAGCTATATCCGACCCATTCCCTATTAGTCGTGGCACTCGCCAGGGATGCCCCTTGTCTCCACTGCTCTTTGCGCTCGTGATAGAGCCCCTGGCAAAATTGCTCCTAGAGGACCCTTTGGTTGAGGGATGGTCTTGGCCCACCGGACCGGAGGACCGAGTGGCACTCTACGCCGACGATGTTCTCCTATACATAGCCAACCCAGCTACAAGTGGCCTACGTATTCTACAGATCCTGGACCTCTTCTCAGAGGACTCAGGCCTCATACTAAACCCCTGTAAATCTCTGCTGGTCCCCCTGCATCCCTCGAGAGATAGCATTGACTGGCAACAGAACATTCCCATCAGACTAAATAGTTTCAAATACTTGGGGGTCCACGTTGCTCTCATCCCGGAGTTGGCATGGGAACTTAACGTTACACCTCTCACTACCAGGATCAAAGACGACCTTCAGTGTTGGCAAACCTTGCCCCTTAACCTGCTGGGGAGAATAGCGCTCTTTAAAATGATGGTTCTTCCTGGGCTCCTTTACCTACTACAGAACTTCCCATACCCAGTCCCCAAGAGATGGTTTAAAGAACTTGACTCATCGATACGCTACTTCTTGTGGAAGGGTACCCGACCCAGACTGGCCCTTACTACCTGCCAGAGAGACGTCTATGACGGAGGGTTGGGGATGTTCAATATTTACTACTACCACCTTGCAACACATCTGCTCGTCATCAATGACTGGGTGGCGGAGGCTGGTGGAGCCCGCGTACCGACTCGAACTCCACACCATGGACTATTCCTGGGTATTCGACGCTCTCTATGGATGCCCGATTCCTCGGACTATCCCTGAGGTGACAAAAGTGGTCTTAATGGGGTGGTGAGATGCCCAGAAAGTAACAGGTTGGTGGAATCACATCACCCAACAGACCCCGTTGTGGCATGGGAGGTTCCTTGCTGAGGTAGCAGGTCTGAAGGGGTTCCAGAAATGGGACAACATAGGAATCTCTACAATGGGAGACGTCTGGGGGGGATCGCACATGAGGTCATTCAAGGAGCTTCAGGGACTCTTCTCCTTAAACAAAACACAATTTCACAAATACCTCCAACTCGGCCACGCTTTGCTGACACAGACAGAATGGGTGATCACGTCTCCGAGTACAGTGCCATGGAAGCAAAGGTATTAATGGGTGGCTTGGGTAGAGGCGGAGTCTCTCAGGTATACCGTTCATTGATAGCCAACTCCTCTTGTCCCCTGGAGGGACTTCGCCGCAGATGGGGGGAATGGGTGGGACCCATAGAGGAGGAGGGATGGAGGGAGGCACTGATGGCACCTCGGACCCTAACGATGTCGACCCGATTCCGCCTCCTGCAATCCTTCTACCTTCACACAGCATACCTTACGCCTGCAAGGTTGCACAAAGCGGGCCTTCGCCCTACAGCCGAGTGCCCCCGGTGTCCCAACCCAGAAGCTGATTTCTTTCATATGGTATGGGCATGCCCGATCATAGAGACTTACTGGAAAGTAATCACTCAGCAGATCTCTAGGGCCCTGCAGGAAGAGGTGCTCTGTGCACCACTCCCACTTCTACTCGGGGTAATGGGAGATGTGGACATAAGGAGAGCAGACTGTTTTTTTTTGGGTGTGGCATGCCTGGTGGCTAAGAGAGACACTATGACGGATTGGAAGGCGGGAGTAGCACCATCTTTATCTAAATGGAGTCGAGGGATGGACTGGTGTGCACAACGCGAGAAAATGGTATACGTGGCCAGGGGATGCCCAAGTAAACACGACAAAATATGGGGGAAGTGGGAAGCCTTGACGGGGGACTAGTACGAAGCAGGGTCCTGCGCCTTGCGGGGGCACATGCTATAGAGATGAGACAGGTATACTCCTGTGTCAGGTTTTTGCTCCATTACTTGTACACCTTAATATGAGCCTGTGATCAGGGTATTGTCTACCACTTTGAGGCGCAGACACGACGCACTGGGTTCTAGGTGGGATTGGGTTGAGGGTACTCGAGCATTAACTGTTTTAACTGTTCTAACTGTATTAATTGTTTTATGCAGTTGTATATGCCCACTTGTTTGAATTTTTCTTTCTCCCAAAACAATAAAAATTACTTTATAAAAAAAATAAAATTTAAGCAGGTATTACCCTACAAATTACCAAATTCTTACCTTCTGTTTCTTGAACCAACTTTCTAAAGAGGATTATTACTGGAGAAATGCAATAATATATCTGTGGGATTTTTAATAGAACAACATAAAACATCATATGGCCTAACAAAAGTGATGTCTTTCTAAGGGATTGTAAATCTTTAAATCTTCTTAGTCTTGGATGGAAACTACATAGTACTAAACCTGAAATGGAGATCAGAAACTTTGAACTACATCATACATCTTCAGAACACAGAAAGAAAGAATGGTAAAGTTTTGTTTCTAGAGCAGGTGATATACTATGCTCCTCTTCAATTAATTATTCAACTTTATGACCTCATGCGGCCTACCAAAGGCGATGTCTTTAACAATTTCTTTAACTAGTACTATGATTCATATACAGAAATTCTATTCTAAGCTCTAATAATTATGTAATGTGACAAGTATAGGTAAAAGAGTTTGGTTTGTGGTGAATGCCACACATAGTAATGTTAATTTCAAATAACATACTATATACTTATGGTTTTATTTTAAGTCCATATGACTGTTTTCACCCCACTGTTCAAGGATGAGAACCTACATGCACTTCATTTATTGTGCAAAAGTATAGAAGCAGAGAACAGTGGACCAGGGAATGTAATGTGCTTAAATAATATTTGCGATTGACATACAGTAATATTAATTTATTGTATTTCCTAATTAACAATATCATTTTTATCACAGATTGTGAACCTTTAATAGATAAGTTAATAACATTAAAATTTTACTTTTATTTATGTTTTTTTTCTTTTTACACAGATTGAAGGAGCTATTTATTGCAGTAATATAGGTAACTAATTATATATTTCAGCTGTATATACAGATAAGCATACACTATTACACTCAGGAAACACTGATTCATATATTTATATACCATGGCAAACACTAATGCACATACTACCACACACAGTCATACATTGATTGTTACACCTGGCATCCTTGGCGTGGTCTCCCCTTTCTTTTTTTGCCTCTGCTTCCCATGTTTTGGCTGTATGCTGGACAGATTTTGGTACTCTGGGCACTTTACCACGGCTGACCAGTGCTAAAGTGCAAGTGCTCTCTGTGTAAATTGCATGTCTAATTGGCTTTTCCATGATTGGCATATTTGATCTACTAGTAAGTCCCTAATAAAGTACCGGTTGTGCCACCCATATGAGTAGCCCTGCAAACATGGCTCAGACCTACCACTGTAGTGTCTGTGTGTGCAGTTCTAAACTGCCAATTCAACCTGGCAAGTGTACCCACTTACCAGACCTAAACCTTCCCTTTTTATACATTTAAGGCACCCCTAAGGTAGGGCCTAGGTAGCCCCAGGGGCAGAGTGCAGTGTATATTAAAGGTGGGACATGTACTGATGTATTTTACATGTCCTAACAGTGAAATACTGCCAAATTCACTTTTCACTGTTGCAAGGCCTATCTCTCTCCTAGGTTAACATGGGGGCTGCCTTTAAATATCTTTGAACAGATAGGAATACATCTTTTAGTAAAGTTGATTTTTGAATTGTCAGTTTGAAAATGCCACTTTTAGAAAGTGGGCATTTTCTTGCTTAAACCATTCTGTGGCTCCCCTCTTGACAGTGACACAAAGGGATCTGGGGTGTAGCCTGCATATCCTCATGAGCCATCTAAGCTAGAGTGGGAGGAAGAGTGGTCACTAACATCTGAATGGGCTGTGTCTGCCCTCTCACAATTCAGTCTCCAACCCTCGAGTGTGTGTCTGGGGCCAGACCTGGGCAAGGCAGGATCTTTTGAACAACAGAGACTTTCCTTTGAAGTTTGCCTACTTCAAATGCAGAAAGGGGTATAAGTAGTCAACCCAAAACCCCAGATTTTTAGATTACTTTGGAACCAAGAAGAACCTCTTCCAAGGAGAAGAGCTGAAGAGCTGGAGGAGGAGTACTGCACCTTTATCTCTGTCTGTGCTTTGCTATGGTCGGCCTGCAATTGCTACTTCTGCCTGAAAAAGGACAAAGACTGGACTTTGTATTATAATCCTGCTTGTGAAGAATCTCTAAGGGCTTGGACTGAGCTTGCCTCCTGTTTTGAAGTCTCAGGGCCATCAAAGACTTCCTCTGCCAGCACCTGGACTCTCTGCTGAGACCCCTGCCCTGGCAAGTGGTTCTCTAGCCAGTCCCTGGGCCTTTGAAAAGTGAAACTGGTAGAACAAGGACTGAAATCCACGCATAGGAAGCTGTGCGGGGAAAATTTAGATGCACCACCTGCAACGCGGCTGTGAAAACGACATGCCACCTGCTTCGCAGCTAAAATCGATGCACCACTTGCATCGTAGCTGGGAAATCGATGCATCACCTGCATTGCGGCCAGAGAAATGACGCGAACACCCACTTGCGGCTGCTGCTAATGATGCAAACCCCACGGAGCATGGTTTTCCGTCACCGTGCGGCTGGATTTCTCACACAACATCACTGGGTGTCAAAGTCAACGCGAACCTGCGTGGATCCAAAGTGCCCCCGTCTGGAAATCAACGCATCGCTCTCTTGCGGGAGAGCAAAACACTGCATCACCCACTCAACCGGAGAAGAAATTATGCACTGCCTCACTTGCGAGTAAGGAATCAACGCATCACTGACTTTTCTGATACACGCTCGCCCATGCAGCTTTATTTTTGTTGCAAACCAGGTACTCTGTGTAAAAACAATGTTTGCATTGTTTTCTATAGTGTAAGAATCTTTTTATTTTAAAAACATAGAGGGTCATTACAACCAAGGCGGAGAACCGGCGGTAAGACCTCCAACAGGCTGGCGGTCTTACTCTGTGGAATTATGACCATGGTGGTTCTCCGTTCCGCCCACCGGGCTGGAGACCTGGGTCTCCAGCCCGGCGGCCGTCACTATACCCGCCGGCGGTATTTGGACCTGGCTTACCGCCGTGGATTTTCAGCGGTTTGAACCGCCATGAAATCCATGGCGGTAAGCACTATCAGTGCCAGGACGGGAGCCATGGGGGCCGCTCCGCCGACAACACACCGCCAACAGAACACTGCCACGGCCAATCACAGGATGTGATTCGCTGGGCGGTGTTCTGTTGGTGTGGCGGTGGAGGTGGAGCAACCTCCACTTCCCCGCCTCCCGCCAGTATGGATGTTGGCGGCTCTCCGTTAGTAAAAGGACGGAGAGCTGCCAGCGGGCATAATAGGCCGAGCGGCAAACCACCACCAATGGCGGTCTTCTGCACGGCGGTCCCTCGGCGGTCTTCAAAAAAGACCGCTGAGGTCAAAATGACCCCCATCATCTCTTGACTTGTGTATGCTGGATTTTTGTTGCTTTGGTCTTGTTTGATTTAGATAAATATTGCCTATTCTTCTAAACTGGTGTAGTGTCCATTTTGTAGTATTCTCACTGTATTACTTTGTTGATACAAATACTTTACACGTTGCCTTTGAGATAAGCCTGACTGCTTGTGCCAAGCTACAAAGGGGGTAAACAGGGGTTATCTAAGTGTGTATCTCCATTGCCCTGATTAGAGTAAGGGTCCCTGCTTGGACAGAGTGCAAACTGAATGCCAGCCAGAGACCCCATTTCTAACACTGATGCATTCACTAACACATCCAAGCGGACTCTAATCCATAAACTAAGACATCCAGGCAGACACTGATACATACACTTACACAGCCAGGCACACACTGATACATACACTAACACACCCAGGCACACACTAACAAATACAGTAACATACCCTTGCACAAACTCATGCATACATTTACACACCTTGGCACGCACAGATACATCACTAACACCCAGGCACACACTGAGACATACACTGACACACCCTGTCACACACTCATGCATACAACTGTGACACCCAGGCACACACTCAGGCATATACTCACACCCAGCAACAAACTGATGGATTCACTGATACGCCCAAACACACAGTAATTCATACACTAAGACATTCAGTCACACACTGACATACCCAGGCATACTGTCATACATACACTGACACACCTAGGCACTTGCTAATGCGTACACTGACACACCCACGCACACTCTGATGCATACGCTAATATACCCTGGCACACACTGTCACATACACTGAAACACCCAAACAGACACTCATGCATACATTAACATACCCAGCTGTATTTATACATACACTGACACACCCAGACTCATAGTGATATATACAATAAGACACCCAGGCACACTCTCATGCATACACTAACATACACAGACAAACACTAGTACATACACTGAGACACCCAGGATCACTCTGATACATACAGTGATACACTCAGACACACACTGATGCTTACACTGACCCAGCCAGTCACATACTGATGCATAAACTGACACACCAAGCATGCACTGACATACCCAAACATGCACTGCTGCATAGACTGACACACCCAAGTGAAACTCATGCATACACTGACATATCCATACAAATACCAATGCATACACACACACCCAGGAACACACTGATATATACACTGACACACCCACCCACACACTGATTCATACACCAGCACACCTAGGCACACACTGATACATAGACTATCACACCTAGGCACACACTAATGCATTCACTGAATCACTCACATAGTTACTCATATACACACTAATACATCCTTATACAGATTATACATACACTAACACACCTAGAGAGAAAGTTCTTTAAATACGAAACACAATACACCAAAAAAGTATAATAAAGACTCAAAGAAGGCTCTTTGCTTGAGTCATTTGTGGTTCTAGCAAGAACCATAAAAAAAATAATTCAAAAACCTTCTAATTTTTTTCTTCCAAAAAAACGTGTTGGAAATTTGGGAGAAACCTCAATGCAAAAGTTTTGCATTGTCAAAGCACAACGGTGCTGATTAACAGTTTCTTCAAATAAAAAAATGTGAAAAAACTGTGCTTTTTCACCTGTGAAAAAAATCCCTGACATCTTTAACTTTTGCAACCACAAGATTATGGCATATGGTGCAGAATTTTATCATTCTACCTAATTTGCTGCATGTGGCTGGCATAGTAATGTTTACAGGAGTGACATGGGTAGATGATGATGGCCCAGCTTCAGCATCCAAAATGTGTTCCTTCTCTCTTTCTCATCATACGTTTATATCAACGTTTGTGGATTGTGCGCACATGCTTCCACATATTCGACGTCCCATGGCTGTATTTTTTTTTATGTGCTTCGAGACAATTCTTTCCTACAGAGATTGCATTTCAAAAATGTTGCTGTTACTTTCTTTTTTCCGCTAGGTATGGTAAAACATTGCCATACATCACTCGCCTTCATTTTCTTCTCCATGAGGAATAAGTTGAGATTCTGCAGGTGTACAGCACTCCCCTCAGCCATTCTGCGAACCAGTGTTTCAGGAGGATCTCCAAGAAGATGTTTCTCCCACAACAGCTAGAAAAATAATAACTGTTTTACGGAGTGGCTCTAATCAAAATTAGGTGTGGTTCAAAATTAACCAATGAAAAAGCAGAATACTCTTCATACATCGTGCAGATCCGCAAATCTCGACTCGTAGATTTGCGGCCCCATAAAAATCGTAAAATTACTTTTTAATTAAAAACTAAATATACAGCATGTGTTTGTACCTTAGAAATAGGTGCAACCTTATGTCAGATTTCCGCAGTGAATTTCTTGATGGTTAGGAATAACAGGAGATCACTACCTAAAATACAAATCTTACAACAAATAACTTTGAAGACCAATCCAAGTTTGGAACTTATGAACATGTTTCCAATATTGTTGATCTCTCTATAGGATACTTTATGTTCACACAAAATACTGCAAAAAGACACGAGTCACAATCAAAACAGTGGACTCTTGTTAAAAAAAATTAGCCGCTGCACATTCTTTATGACCAAGTCACTTCTGCATCTATTGTCACACTCACAGTGACAATCTCTCACACACACTCTCCAATGCGCTAAGACACTCACTCAGGAATTGATACACCTAGTCACAGAGTCACTCACAAACTCTTCTACTCAAATCCACACCCACTCACACAACCATGCTCCCACTCACACACCCACTAAGACACTCATACACACACTCAGAGACAGACTCACTCATACATTCATAGATCTTCTCACAACACCTCTCACACACTCATACACCACTGACAAATCCACACAAGCTCACACAACAACTCACAGACTCACTCAGAGAGTGATGCACTCACTCACAGACCCACTGAGAAACTCGTACACCCACTCACAGACCCACTCACATACTCAGCCACTCACTCACACTCAATCTGGCAGTCATGCAGCCACTCACAGATACTCTGAGCTACTGATACAACCAGTCACAGACCCACTCACACAGCACCTTTCAGATCCATACAGGCGGCACTCATAGAGATTCTCACCTACCTATAAAACCACTCAGACAATCAGTCTAAAAAATTATAGGTTACAGTTACAAAATTGAATTTAAAAAAAGGTTTAAATAAACTGTAAAAACCAAAGGTTACAGACACATTATAGTTAGGAAATAGAATTTGTTACAAATACTTAAAAATTCACTACAAAAACCAAACGTTACAAGGAGGGTAGAGTTAGGTATTATTTTTTTTTTTTTTAAACCTTAGAAACTTACTGAAAAAAACAAGAGTTACAGGGTCATTATAGTTAGGAAATCACATTTAAAAAAAACTAAGAAATTCACTGAAATAAACAAAGGTTACAAAGACGTTATGGTTAGGCTTAGATTTCACTCATACAAAACCAGTGAAATTCAACAGTTTCAGTTACCGCAGCTAACTATAACTTGTACTGCTTATGACCTTACATATTACATCACTCATGATATGGTCAGTATATATATAAACTGTTAGAAATGGGGTCTCCATTTGGCAGTGGTTTGCACCCTGTCCAAGTAGGAACCCTCACTCTAATCAGGTTAAGGGAGCCACACAGCTAAGATAATACCTGCTCAACTCCTTGGCAGCTTGGCACGAGCAGTCAGGCTTATCTCAGAGCCAACGTGTAAAGTATTTGTACACATACAGTAACACAGTGAAAATACCACAATAGGACTCCACACCAGTTTAGAAAAATATTTATTTGAATTAAACAAAATCAAAATGACAAACATCCAACATACACAAACAAAGATACACATTTTTAAAGATTAAATCTCATTAAAGTGATTAGAAACAGAATAGCTCTAACTAGGGTGATCACAGTGTCTTGATGGAGTAATTCCCAGCAGTCAGACGCCAAACGTGAGGGAGTGCGGGCAAGTCAGAGTGGCAAGGACCCCAAGCACAGTATCTTTGAAATTTATGAGGAAACAAAGACGTTGTATGGAGTCGGTTCTTTACTGCCAGGCAGGGGAGGTGATATGGTGATGGTTGTGAGGCATTGATTCCTTATGATCCAGTCGGGTTGATAAATCGAGCAGTTCAAGATGCAAGGCATCGGCTTCTCGGTGTCACGATCATACAATGGGGCCACAGGTGCTGTGGCTGAGTTGCGTGTCACAGATGTCATTGATATGGCACTCAGGACTCACACTGTGGAGGACATTCAGGGGCGGTGCTGCAGCGTCGGACCTGTGGTGTTGATCAGGTCATTGCACTCAGGGGGAACCACGGCTCCAGCACATGTAGTGGCATGGAGTCGGACAGCAGTGCCGGTTCCGAAGTTGCTCTGGAGTGGATGTACTTGGTTTCTTCTTGGTTACACCAGAACTCACTCCCAAGGGCCCAGAAACTTACTATGGCACCACGTGGAGAGTCATGACTCTCAACAAGAGATCCTAGCTGCTGGCAGATTAAGTTTTTGATGTACCTAAGACTTATAACAAGAGGCAAGCTCAGTCCAAGCCCTTGGAGAACCTCTGGAAGCAGCATGTAGAAAGAAATGTACGGTCCTTTCACTCCCAAGACAGAAGCAGCAGCAGGCTAGCACAACAAAGCAACAGGCAGAGTGGCAGTCCCTCCTACAGCATCTAGCTCTTCTTCCTAGCAGAATGCCCTTAGTACTGAAGGATTCTAAAGTTGTGGTCTCAGAGGTCCAATACTTATACTAATTTCTGCCTTTGAAGTAAACAACTTCAAAGGAAAGTCTTTGTAGTGCACTAGACCCTGACTTTTTTGCCCAGTCTCCAAACACACTCCAGAGGGTTAGAGGTTGCTTTGGTAAGGAGAGGCATAGCCCTATACAGGTGCAAGTGTCAGCTCCTCCCACCACTCTACCTCAGGAAGACCCATCAGGATGTGCAAGGAACACCTCAGCTCCCTTTGTGTCACTTCCTAACGTGAATTCACAAATAACCCAGCTGTCATTCTAACCCAGTTGTGTATTCAACAGCCAGGAAGAGGCACAGAATGGTTAAGCATGAAAATGCCCACTTTCTAAAAGTGCAATTTTCAAACTTGCAATTTAAAAATGGACTTCACATAACAGATGTATTTTTAAATTGTGAGTTCAGAGACCCCAAACTCCACATCTCTATCTGCTCCCAATAGGTAATTACACATTTCAAGGCAATACTCTTGTTAACCTATGGGAGAGATAGGCTTTGCAATAGTGAAAAATGAACTTAGAAGTATTTCACTATCAGAACATGTAAAACACAATAATATATGTCCTAACTTTCAAATACAGTGCACCGTGGCCATGGGGCTGCCTTGGGCTTACTTTAGGGGCGACTTATATGTAGTAAAAGGGAAGGTTTGGGCCTGGCAAGTGGTAGTACTTGTGAGGTCAAACTGTCAGTTAAAAACTGAACACACTGACACTGCAGTGGCAGGTCGAGGCATATTTACAGGGCTACTCTCGTGGGTGGCACAATTGGTGCCGTAGGCTCATTAGTTGCATTTCATTTACAGGCGCTGGGCACACATGGTGCATTATACCAGGGACTTACTAGTAAATCAGATATATCAATCCTGGATAAACCAGTCACCTATACCATTTAGACAGAGAGCACTTTCACTTTAGCACTGGTCAACAGTGGTAAAGTGCCCAGAGTCCTAACGCCAGCAAAAACAAAAGTCAGCACAGGATCAAAAACAGGAGGTCAGAAGCAAAAAGACAGAGGAAACCCTGCAGAAAGGTCAATTTCCAACAATATCATACAGATGGTCATCAGAAGGTAGTTATGAGGTAATGTCAAACAGGCATTCACCTTTCATATGAGAATGAACATCATGTAAGTGGCAAGTATTCTTCGGTGTATTAGAACTTATAGAATTAATGCCATCACCATAAGACTGACCACAGGCAAAAACAAAAAGAAAATATTATTTTCTTGAAAAGAGTAGTTACTCCATGGGAAAGCCTTCTAAAACAGTGCTAGAATGAAATAAACTGACTAAAAATAAAATGAGAGGTTAATAGCGTTAAATAAAGTGCAGAGTTGGCGGTGGGTACAAACAGGCGGCACAAATTCAACAAAATGATTTATTTGCACCACTATTTCACATCGCATTTGAAATTCAATATTATAGAAGTGCTTTTATTGCCCTGTTGTAATTCAGAGTGAGCCAGCTAAGAAGGTTCACCACGGTTACATGAACTAGGAAACTATTTTAGTTAGGTATGGGCATTTCCCCTCCAAATGGTCGAGACCCAGCTGTACTGGTCCCGATACCGAAAATGCACCAGGGAAAATGTCTACAGAGATGTTATCTATTTTAGTCTACATTTTGTCCCCACCCAGCACAGGCTGCGGAGGTATAAAGATAATCCAATAATCATCATTGATTGAAGCAGGTGTAAGATGAGTTACAGTCTGATGGAAGATTCTGTGATGGTACTAACATATTCCCTGGGGATGATAGCCTTGAGAGGTGGCTCATGTATCCACACAAAGACAAGAGAGGCAGAAACACATTCTTGAGTAGTAAGACACATGCTCAAACATTGTGTGCCGCATACCTTCTTTGTAAAAAATAATGTACTAGTACATAGATTCTTATGCTACATAAATTGCAAATGTATTGTGCCTATGCTAGGTGCAATATAGGAATAGGTCCCCTTATGTAATATCTTGCTTATATGAGAGCGGCAAAAAAATCCTGGTGAGAGCCTAGACCAAAATGAGGAATTACTAGGGGACTCAGACCTGGAATTACTGATTCCCTGAGTGTTTCCCATTTTATATTGATCACCTAGGGTCCAATTTTGTAATGGACCAGATATTCCTCACCTCAAGGTTTACTCATACTCCCCTCCCCCAAATGTAATCCTCAAAAACTCAGGTGGGTTGCTGCCTGGTCTCATATTAAATGTGTTTTTCTAACGTGAAATGTGCTGTCTTGCTGAAGGACATGAAACTGTACTTTTCCAGAAGTTAGAGATGTGTGTGCAACCGTAGTAAATTCTTTCTCATGAGACCCAACTTGCTCAAGGAGACATTCTTTCCGAATGCAACAGTGAAATTCGCAACAGGTGCAAGGTCGCCTGAACTGGTAAAGACCCTGGAACTACTGACTGAAACAGCGAGTGTAACTTTTCCTACCTGACATTCTACCTGTTGAAGACGTCAATTACAGGAGCCAATAAACTACGTGAGAACTGTCTTAAGTGAAAACTCTAGTAAGGTGATCGATGGATCATTGGATAGAGATAATGATGAACCAAAAAGCTTGGTAGCCAGATTTGATATAATGCTATGTCACAAGGAGAAATCAGCCATTACCTAGCCTTTTTGCCATTGACTCTTGTGAGCCATTGCAGCCATTCTATGACATTCCATCTTAGACTTTGCTGTTTGATTCTTCAAACCATCCTCACCTTTCTTGCCTTGCCCGATACTTACTTCTCCTCCTTATGAGGGAAGTGTTCCTTATTGCCCTGTCCTGCTGAAACTTTGCTGCTTACCCCGGCTGATGGTGAATCAACTGATGTCCTGAGGACGAAGACTGACTCTGTATGCTGATCCATTACGGAGGGTAACTATACGATGATGAAATTGTAATTGTCTGTTTGGCTTTTCTTTCTAGGTACCAACTGCTCTTTTGATAGAGACCATAGTTGGATGCTTTCTAAATTTGTGTTACTAAATTGTTTTGCATGAATGCCAACATGCTAATGCTAATTAGAGGTTAGTTAAGGAATCCACCAAACGGATGCAAATAGACAAATGACTGAATCTTTGCTTTGTTGAATGTTGTGCTAATGATACTCTGCTAAGGTTAATTCATGTTAACGTCGTGCTTTGTCCTGATGTTCATGATCTTTGCTTTGATGATGTCTTATTCAAGTTGCCATATTGTGACACTGTTGATGTGTTTTCTGGTATTGAGACTAATAAACTTACTAGTAGAGTGTAACAAATAGGGAATAAATATCATAAACCTTACTAAATTCGTGTGGTTATTCATGGCTGAAAGGCTATGGTGTGTTTCAATTCTTATTAATGTCATTAACTAATTTGATTGATTTGTTATTGTGAATATTGATGAGGCTATTGATCTATTGATTGAAATGCTGAATAGATATCTCATCTTAAGGTGTCTCCAATCAGGGTCAAAAGATTAATTGGCTTAAAACTACTCCCCGTGTAAATTAAATTATTAAAGGCGGGACGCGTTATCATAGACTTTGAGGCAACACTTGTTTGATAGAGAATGTCAGGAAAAATATGCTATTGAGGACTTTTATTTACAACAAGCTTGTGGATTCAATAGTTGGAATTAAGCACGAAATTTCTTGGACATCAAAATATATTCACTCTTGTAGTTTTCATTCTTCTTGTGAGACAGTCAAGGAGTGTCTGCACTTCAAACCAGTGATAATATGGGACACTCCCAGTTTTCTTCAGGACACTTAGCCAGCTCAAAGAACGCAAAGTGTCCAGAAGATAATTGGCACAGTTATGGCAAAACAACACATGTAGGATTTAATGTGGAAACACAGATTAACACATGTTAACCATCACCGTTTCATAATCAGGAGTAATGCTCTCACCTCACAATTTGTAATAGTCGCATTATCAGTTATTCCAGGATGTTTGCATTTTTGCTGAGTAATAGTCCCTAAGTCCCTGAATCTGATGATCATCAAGTGCTGCACCAAGGAGGGCAGGAAATAGCTGCAGCACCTTAACTCCACTACGTATTTTGATTCTATCTTTCCTGCCTCCGCAGTTCTATCCATGCCTGTCGGGATAAAGTTTAATAGCAAGATGTTGTTTTCAGGCCACAGCACCTATTGTTACCTTGCAGTCCCACCCGTCCACAGTTCTAAAGAAAGAGCGTGAACGTGTAAGGGCCACTTTAGATACAGCACCACAACCAACAGCCAAATGATTGGGTTGTCTATTACAGGTCCACTTTAAAGTGTGGCTCCATTTGTAATGCATTACAAGTAAACACTGACAGTCCATTGATGTTTATGTGTCCAAAACTGGAAAAACAATTACTCCTTGAGTTTAAAATTGTTCCTACATCCCTTACGTAGCTCCCATAAGTCCACATGCCATCAAGAACCCTCTGCTTGGCCAACCTCCTGCTAGCTCAAACCACTGCTTCCTCAGAACTAGAGCCAAAAGTTGAGCTTTCTCGCACCTAGCTCCTAAAGCTTGAAACGAACTCCCACTGCACATCAGATCTGCTAAGTCTGTCTCTTTACCTAGGTCCCATTCAGGTCTTGGTAGGTCTACCATTACCTGCAAATCACTCCTGGGCAATATTTGCACCCCAAATACACATAACATAACATAGCATAATTATGGTGAGGCTTGCACTACCCTTTCTGTTCAAGGTCTATACTAACATAAATTACAGATATAACTTTGGTGCCAAACTAACAGAGGGTGTATTCACACATTGCTGGGGAAGAGGACACAGAACAGCGGAGAGGGCTTTGTATGTTATGTGTTTTATGTCCAAACGAACCATTGCATAAGCATAAACACACTTTAAGGAATTCTGCACTGATTTTCTTAAGCTACCTTCAAATTAGAATCAAGCCCTAAGTAGCTTCTATGCCAAGTATAAAATTGGTTAGAAAAGAAGTGCCTGCTGTGTTTTTCTGCTCCTATTAACGATAGAAGTAGACACCCAAAAGTATATGATTCTTTTTAGTACTTTAATGAAATCTTGCATGTGTTTTACAGTGAAAGATGAAAAGACCAAAGAATACTCACAGCATTTTTTGTGGATATCCTTTGCACGCTTAGTCAGTGAGACAATTTCATGACATGAGAACATCTTGGCTTTGTGAGTTTCATCCCGGCATTTGTTGCAGAGTGCCTGGTTGCAAGTGTTACAGTAACACATAGCATCTCCCTCCTGTTAGACAAACATGGCAGTCCAGAAAGTTAGCATTGGTCCAGTAAAACATTGTGAATTCTGAAATTACAAATTAGTAACTTCTCTCCACAACACTGTAATCTACTTTCAGCACTGGGAAGTCTGGTCGTCCTACCAAGAAGCCTCACCTTTAAACAGATGGTCCAGAGACTTACATAAGACAGTTGTCTAAAGAGGTAGTCTTGGAAGAGACACATGATACATACTTTAAAATAGTATAGAGTGGATGTGAGAAAGGAGCTGGTTGTGTCACTATTGGCCTAGGAGATTAAATTTACATAAAGATGTGGTCTGCTGTGTGATAAGCACACCTTAATCTGTGAATCTCAATATAAATATGAGCCTCTTTGTAGAGGCAGTCTCCATCCATACATCTGCCTCACAGACTTACCCCACTCTCCTTCCTAAGAGAGGGTCCCAAAATACAGCCCAACCACTCTTTAGCTTACAGGAGGTTTAAACCGTTCCTTGTCCAGGTTTTCAACAGCTACTGGCTTGCAGGAAATGATGAACAATACAGTTTGGAATACACTAGTGCTTCAAAGTGGCTGGTGACCCCAGCCCTTAAATTAAAACAATTGATAAAGTAAAATAAATACATGAATGGCGGAAACCTTACCCAAGGATCTCATAAGATTTATGCAATATCAATTGTGTCATGTGGATAGAAGGGGATGAGGTAGTTATACATGTTTCAGATTGAAACATCGTGGTACCCAGATTCCTGATACGAATCGGTGGAAAGTTACTACCATTTCATAGGGGGATGAAGGATGTTGGCGAGAGAAGACACAAATTTAAAATTATAGTGGGCCACAATACAACTTGATCTTGCCGTATTTGGTACTGTACTGTAAATAAAAAATGACTGGCAGTGTGGTACGTATATGCCTTCCCCAGGACCAATAGAATGCAGAGATCATGACCTTTTTCCACATCTACAAGCATGTTTTCACAGTGAGATTGAATCTCATTGAATGCCTGAATGTCGTCTTGGAGTTGGCCATTTATCAGAATGGTATGTGTTATAAGAGTGAAGCGAACATATTTTCGCAACTCTTGCATAATCACCTTCCAGTAGCCAAAGTGATGTGCTGCATCTCTAGATAATCTCTAATTTACCAAAATCAAGAATATCCATCAGCAGGGAATCAAGCACGTGGGCAACTTTGTGAAAATGCCAAAACATAAACCTGTATTGCTGGAATTCCCATAAGCCTGGAGTGTACCTCATGCTAATGAAGTGATCACAAATGTGAGGTGCATTTAGAGAGCTATTATGAAAGGACAGGGGTGTGGTAATTTTTCAAACATTTATGCACCACCATACATCATTGGGGTACATTTCCACATTTATACTTATTAACTATATACTTGAAGGGTGATAGGTCATTGGCAAGAAATTGCCGTCCAGTATCTCTTGACAAGAGTGGGCGTCATGGACAGGAGTGTTCGCAATGGTTCAGTTGGGCGTCTAGAAGGGCATGGGTACAAAAGAACAGTGTCTCAATTCCTAATCAAGAAATATGCCACGATGAACAAATTGAGGCTTCACTTTTATTTATGGACCTGGCAAATGGTTATGATCTGGCCAAACCTATGATCAAAAATGGTTAGCAAGGGGATTGAAAAAGGGCTCCTAACTTTCTCACAAAACTGGATTGCTTATTATGGTCAGACATACATTATTTTTCACAGTTGGGGAGTACTTTCACTTTGGAAACTGTTAAAGGGAACCATAAAGGATGTGTTCTGGCAAGTCTCATTTCAGTGTGGTTTATTCATCAGTGATATGCAGGACAAGCTTAGTTTGGTACAGCTAAAATTGATGGCTGGGACTTTCCCTTATAGCTGTAAGCTAAAGATACAATCCTATTACCTAGGACAGTGATTAGACTAAAATGTCTGTTGATAAAATATGCCAGCTACATGAAACACGGAGGATGGAAATCAGAGGTCCCTAAAGAAAAGCTAATACCAGTCTCCTCAAGAAAAATGAAGTTAGAGTCTGTTAATGTTCAATGTGTGGCATTAGAGATGTTAATTCATTTTCTTACTAAGGTGCTGCCTTTGACGCCAGCTCAGACTGAGACCCTTTGATATAAACAAAATTTACCAATTTGACTAGGCAACAAGTGGGGGTGGGGTTGCATCTGAAGACTATGCTCAGGGTTTATAAGGCCAAGAGCTTCCTGGTAGTTATTTATGTTGCACGTATATTGGGGGAGGCGGGATATGCAGATTCCAGTCCTTTGCAGGTTGTAGAAAATAGATTTCTTCTTTGTAGGGTTCTTGGCCTCCTTCAGTCAGCCCTTAAATTGTCAATGCACAATGAGTTGGGCCGTGCACCACCTTAGTCTTGTGGATATCAGTTTGGACTAATTATTTTGCAGAGCTGCCTAGGTCAGTATTGAGAGACATTCTTGCAGTAGGCCCTTCTACCTCAGTCCCTTGGCTTCAATATGCTCAGACCAGACTAGAGAAAATTGGGTATGAGGATCTTTACAAAAACAAAGTATTTCCCCTTCCACAAAAAAATATAATATATTTTTGTTTCATAATTTTACGATGCAGAAATAGAAAGGTATTGAGCTAACCAGGCCATTACTGAAGGCTTATGGCTTTATTAATACAACCCAGCCATAGGCCCATACTGAGTTTTGTCCACAGCCCAATGAAAAGGAATTTTGACAGGGTTTAGGATTGGGATAATTAAGGAAACAGTATAATTACCATAGTCTCAATTTTTGAGTCACCCCGTGACCTGAGTCTTTGTGATGTAAATTCTTTGCAAGCTTCTAAGACATTTTTTTCTGTAACATTTATGAGGGCCAACGGTCAAATATGTAAAACCAGTAATAAAGCCCCTGGGCCATCGCAGTTTTAGATGTTTTGTTATTAGCCTAAAAATGATGTACTCCTATTTTATTACTCTATCTGTCACACAATGTATTATAGCTTCCTACAGGGTCAGAGAACACTTTAAGGATTATGTCTGATGATGTTCATCTTTCCAAGTTTATAAACTATAATTAAAGTATTGTATTTAGACTGTGATTTATAAATGCTATATTGTGCTATATATTGTGATGTACTGATTTGTGTGCCTTTTATGTCTTTTAAAGTTTTATTAGCTAAAATCAAAGACATTTTGACTGACTGGCATCATGGGTACAGCATCTTTATCCCTCTCTCTGCACTGTTAAAACATGCTAGAGCAATAGTCATGGAGCAATAGTAATTGACACTGAGGTAGAGTTATCTCTGTGTGCACTCATTATTTTGCCTTACCTTTGTTTTGCATTGCAGATCACAATTTGCACACAGAGTAACTTCTTCAGCATCTCCAGAGTTATCTACCAAGAACTTGAGCAGCTGGTCAACAGGAGGAAGCCCATTATTTCCTTTAACAATTGACTGGTGACTGAGAACAGAAAATGAAACATACACAATTATAGACTGGAAGCTTAAGGAAGGGAAAACACATAATAATTAACAACAGATAAAAGTGGGTGTAATCAGAATGTTGAAACAATTCACCTTTCAGAATTAATCCAACACACAAAGTCATATTCAGTGCACATTGAATGAAGGAGGTTGTTTCAATAGGTTGTAATTTACAAAGAACTAATTTGTTTGAGACAGGAATAAAAGGAAAAGATTACAAGGCAATACAAGCACATTACCTACGTTACTGATTATAACATACATGAAGATACATATTGTGCAGTAGTAACTTGCATGCTAAAATTTGAATTCAAAATATAATTAAAGGAAACACAAATGGACGGGATGATGATACCCACTGCTGAAAAATTATAATTTGTCAAATGTGTGTTCCAGCTTTTTCCATTATAATCAAAATTTAGTGTTCTGCAGTTCTCATAAAATATGGAACCAACCCTTCTTTACACAAATGCCTCAGCATTTCATATGAATGATGAAATTAATGTATCAATTTTTGTGATGTTCCTAAAGCAACACAGTTTTGCTACAAAATACCAAAAAAGGTAGTTCTTATATTACTCTTTATGACCTTCAGTATGTATATATTTCCATCCTAAATTATTTTAAGTATGAGGTTAGGATTGAGCGGGGGTGGGGCAATTTTTTAAACATTCATCTAAATGTATACCTATTGTCAATCAGCTGAAATGTACTCATGAAGTTTCAATAACAAATTCACTAGGGAATCTATTCAGAAATTGAAGTACTTTTCTAATAAATGTGCATGTGTAAATACTAAGAAATGTGTATTAACTACTTTACACGACATTGAGAAGATCATTACAAAATGCAAGAAACATCCTTGTTCCGAGACTACCTGTTAAAATACTTAAAATACTTTGAAGTATATTCTGGACCTCCCCAAAGGCTGCTGGATAAATCACATTTAGGTGCTGTGTCAAAAATTGAATATTGTCTTAGACATGTATCTGGTAAACATGTAAGACTATTTTTCCATACTGAGAATATTAAAGTATTTCAATGTCAGAAAAGCAAAGCTAAACAATTATACTTAAAGAGGCTGAGGACCTGATTTAGATATTGGTGGATGGATCACTCCATCACAGCGGTGACAGATATCCTGTCCACATAAATCTAAATCCCACTATTTCCTATGGGATTTAGATTTCGGCAGATGAGATATTCATCACCGTTGTGTCGGAGTAACCCATCCACTAATATCTAAATCAGGCCCTAAGACAAACTATGCGAAGTCCATTAAAAGAGCACATTGATTCATACCATTCTAAGTATAAAAAGTATAAACAAATAAGCATAAAATGAAGTCAACTGTTTAAAGACTTTCAAAACCTCACTTGCAGCAAACTGGTAACAGCCCTTAAAGAAAAAGACTTTAAGCTTTCTTTTTCTGAACTGAAGGGTAATGGCAAATTGTTCTTAATATGCTGCAGCTTGAAAACACTGATTAGAGTAAAATTAAATTAAATGTCAATTTATTGCCCCAGGTACAGACTTAAAATTGAAATAAACAAGATTGCATTCTTTTATTCTGCCTTTATTTGACAAACCTTCAAAATATACTGGAAAGGACAAACAGCTGTCCCTTAAGCCTAAGCAATGAAACAATATGAGGCCTAATTACAGATGATCTGGTTTGCCTTGCAGCACTCCCATTGATTTGCAAAGACGTTTGCCAGCCAGGAACATTTGGTGACTTTGTACTCCTCAAAGGCAAAAGTATTTCTTTTGTAAAACCCTTCTAAATTGTAAATGATATATAGATGATTACTCAATAGAAAAAGTAAACAAACAGTGGCAGAGCCAATAGGCCTGCATTTTGAAAGGTGTTAGCTTTCAAAATATAGGTTTTGCCAATACTTTTTGCCATGCTATTCAGCATCAGCAAAAAACTTAGTGATACTGTAAATGTCAGGATAAGTCATGACTTTATGGAGGTCTGCTAGATGATGTATATGCATTGATACTGCTTCATGCATGCGAGCACCCATCACGATGCAGCTCCAATTTTTTATTTTACTTTTCCAAGATGGCAGGCCTCCATCATGAGTTATGACATTTAAAAAAAGGAATACAATGTGTGTGATAGCAAACTGCAACCGCTGAGCGATCCTTAGAAGTTAAATTAAGCTAAGTTAAAAAAAGGGACCTGGAGGGATGGGAAACCATCTAAGAAGCCAGGCATGGGAGTGGTGGAGGTGGTGAACAGGAAGGGTCAACGGATCAATAAAAGGGAGAGAGCAATTGTTAAAAAAAGGTTGAGCAGGGTGGGAAGGTGAGGGGGAGCAACAGATGAGGAACATGGAGAGGGCAGTGGGTGTGAATGGGAGAGGTAAAGCAGCACACAAGGGAAAGGAGGCGAGAGCAAGAAAACATACACTGTCATGGAGAGCTGAATGCAAGAGAAAAAAACGAGTTCCTTGAATGTAAGCAGCGGAGAACAACAAGTCATCTAGTTAAAAGTATGGTGCAGAACAATGTTCTAGCAGATGACAAGCACAATACGAGGAAGGAAAGACATTGACTAAGAAGCATACAAAAAGGTTTAACCTAAAAAAAAAACAATCATAAGCATATGGGCTGTCCAAAAGACCACTGTAAGTATTGGTACTGTCCACAATAGGTCTTCTGACAAAAGACATCTAAAACTGCGTGTAGACTAAAAAGCATCTTTACTTCGGTTTTAACATAAGTAATAGATTGTCCTAGAAATCCCACCTAAAAACTAAACATTCATTAATAGCATTTGAGGCAAAGACACATGCAATACCGCTGTATGAGAGGTTTCTTTGGTCAGGTGAATCAACACTTTATAACAGGAACCACATAAACCATGCGTAAAGTATTATTTTACATGAATCCATACCACAAGGAGAGATTTTCTTGAACTCAACTTTGCGTATAATTGCACTAAGCCATTCAAAAATTCTGGCTACTGTCTTTCAAAGGGCCTTGAAGCACAGCACAGTACACTGAGAGGTAATCTAGGGATGACCATTCTTTGAGAAATGACTATTGAGGACTTGCTTGAATCCATACTGCAATATTTTCAACACATTGAATCAGAACGAGGCTTGTGACAACCACTACTAGAGCTACCAATTAGTCAACTCAAAGGCTACATGAAAACACAAGTAAAACAATGTTGGAATTAAAAATTATATAATAGCTCGTGAGCAGAAATGTCACAATAAATACATTATTAATTCTAACCCTATGATTAGAACATTTTACATTGGCCCTGATCAGGACTATGGGCCTGATTCAGAGTTTGGCAGAGGGGTTAATCCATCACAGTGGTGATGAATGTAAATCCCATAGGATACAATGAGATTTATATTTCATCGGATGGGCTATTCGTCACCATTGTGACGGAGTAACCCATCCACCAGACTCTAAATTAGGCCCTAAATTCTGATTCCTCTGGAAAAACAGCGTTATGTACAGGGATCGAAATTTTGAGTTTTGGAATAACTAACACACCCTTGCAGTTTTCCTGATAAATTCAGGCAGAACGAACCTGACAAAGTTAAACAGGGGGTACAGCCTGGAACAAAAGTTATATAAGTGGAGTTCAATAAGTTAAATACAGATTCTGCATGTCAGAATTTGAGGTTTTTCCACATCCAGTAAATATTTCACCCCTTGCTAGTGGTATTTACTGGGTTTGGTAAAACCCTTAAGCTATTCGGATTTGGAATTGAGGCAAGAGATTTGGGTCCTGCTGCTAAAGTGCAAATTAACATTTTGAGGTTTAAGCTTTTGAATTCCCTGAACCTATAATCTGAGACAAAGTGGCATCACACAGAACGAGAAGCAACTTTGTAGACATTGTGACAAATACATATGAGGAAAAGTACACGCTGCCATACATTATTAGAATATTGCAAGTTACCTTAAATATCTATGACCATTGGGCAAGTTCCTTCGTAATTTCATGGAACTTTGACTTGACTTGCATATCTTTTAATGTGTGAAAACAGGGTACTTATTTCATATGATATATGGTCAACCCATCAAAATTCCCACATATCTCTTACATCCTTCCGGGTCTAGGTTCTTCATATAAAAGAGACATGCAGACATAAGTAATTGAAGTGGAATCTGAAGTGCGATAAAAAACACACCAAAAGTTGTTAGCAATTTTTTGCAAGAACAGCTATCAATCAATTTGTTAAATATCAAATCAAAATGGGCTGTTGCTCAAAATGAGAGCAAGATTCTTTCTTTTGTGTGATGACCTATATGCAGAAAATAAACAAATTGCCATAAACCTCCCCTCTCTGCTTATCACTTTCCAATTTAGAAAAACAACTCATACAAAAGAAAAGCCAGTTCAGTTTTCATTCTTGCAGCTTTAATGATGTCCTTTTGCCTGCCTTTCACGATGGCCCCTGGCTCTGGCAGCAAGCATTAGGATGTCACAACTCAACTGTAATAAGTCATTACTGTTGAGAAACCAGAACATGTTCTCTTTGTAGGTGATTAGAAATATCACATCTTGACTGTAATAAGACAAATACAGCAAAGTATACAGGGATACAGGAATTGTAGGCTTGAGTGTATGATAAGGAAGCTATCAACTACATACTAAGTAGTGGTATAGCTTTATAGCAATAAAAAACACAATTGATGCACTTTAAATTAAACATGGGAGAGATTAGGACTATTCAATCAACTGTCCAAATGCGCAATAAATGAGTCACCAATAATTTCATAATAAGTCATGTGGTTCAATTCATCTGCATTGCTAGATTGGAACTACAAAAAGCTAAGACACATTAGGGCAGAGGTCTTCAAACTTTTTGATGCTGGGACCCCCCTCAAACGTTTTTTAGGCATAAGGACCCGCTCCTTATAAAAACTTCTAGAACTTGGTACTCCTCATCATCGACAATCATAAACGTCCCCAATTCCCACTGCAAATCATTTTTACGGTGACAAAATAATATGAAACAGTGTTTAGCAAACCAAAGGTCAGTGAGTGTGGGGGCGTGGTCAAGGGTGTGGCTAAAAACAAACGTCCTCATTTATGAGGAATTGGCGTGGGGCAGCGCCGCAAGTCTTCTGGGTACACAGCCCTATGCCAATATAAAAGGGCAGGAATGCACAGTATTTATGAAATACAGTGCATTCATGCCCTTTCCCCCTGCGCTGGTGCACAAATTGCTGCGTAGCGCCAATGTAGGCAGGGTTGTTTTTGTGCATGAAGAGGCACCTTCCTGAACAAAAGCAATCCTGAGAGGTATTTTCCTTTTTCCATGTGTGCAGCAGAGTGCAACACACATGGAAAGAGAGAAAAAATGATGAGAAATGAAAACATTTCTACTCATTACGCCTGCGTACGGTTTTGGCACTGCTTCAGTTTGTGATTTTTTAAATCTGGGCAGGATCAAAATCCTAGGGTGTTGCATGGGAACACCCACTGCAACACCCATGGAACGCCTCTTTGACACAGTGTAAGGCAACGCAGTGGCTTGTGCTGCTTTGACATACTCCATATCTATGAGGCCATGCAAAGCCCCGTAGGGTGGCTGTGCGTCGCCTCCTAGGTATGAATGAGAGGCTTGTGCTGCCGGAGAATCAATAAAAGTGATGCTATGGTGGTGCAAGCCCCTCAGATATGCCCCAAAATATTCTGTATGTTTTTTTAAGTCTTTCACTGTCAGGTAGCTACATATAAAATAACAGGCAGCTGAAAGGAAAAATAAATACAAAGTGGTTACTCAGTGGGAAATGCACTGTAGTGCATTATGAAACCTCTATTAGTTAATGCACTGCAGAGGTCTGTGTGTAACCAGACAGTCACAGAATTCAATCTTGGTTGGTGCAGTGGAGAATAGTGACTTGTGTATTTTCAGTGCCACGAGGTCACAGCTGTGACAGAAAGCACTGTGAAGATGTAAGTCATTATTTTATATTTGTATTACACAAAGTATAAGATAGGGCACTAAAGATGCACAAAAAGGTTAAAGATAAAATTTCCACAATGTAGATTTAAGTAATACCAGACCATATGTAATTATTTGGTTTTATAGCTGTCCCTTCAACACCTCCTCCGGGGTAGTATGCACTACAGGGCAGATTTATGATAAGTGGTGCTGCACTTAGTGCAACTCCACTTTTCTTGTGCCCCCCCTAACGCCACAGCATAGCAACATATTTAAAATACGGAGCATCATGGTGGTAGTTAGGATGAATAGCGTCATCATTATTTTTTGCTAGTCCGGCCCTTTGCAGGATTAGAGTAAAAAATGATGACGCTAATCCTGCAAAGCACCCAGAGGCCCAGTGTAATCAATGGAAGCCTCTTTTTAACGCCTGCACTTAGCTGGTGTTAAATGCTGTTAAAAATGGCGCAAAGGAATCTCATAGATTCTTTTGCGTCATTTTTACGGCCCCTCCTAGTGTCGGAATGCCCCCCTTGCATACATTATGCCAGGCGCAGGCATATTTAGGCACAAGGGGTTACAAAGTGGCACAATACAAGCATTGCGCCACTTTGTAAATATGATGCAGCTTTTTCCCCCTTCCAATGCCACATTAGCGTAAAAAAAATGACGCTAATGTGGTATTGGAATGGCGCAAGGCCAGCATAAATCTGGCTCTTTGTATATACAATCACAATTAAAAGCACACACTTCTTTGCACCACCACTCAAAGAGAACAAATATTTGCCATCACAAAGCTTTGAGTGATTGGATCAATTAAAGCCAGAACCGGCTCCAAAGCATTGTTTACATTTGTTTATTTTACCATTTACTTTTGCAGATCAACTCCTAACTCACATTTGTATTTAATTCAGGAAGCAAGCACAATGGCTTCTTTAGCTGTCTGTGCAGCTTCCTTTCACGGCACAGGAGACTCAATCAATAAAAGTTAACGATCGTCTGGGCCAATGCGCGACCCCCTTTCCAGGGGTCCACGGCCCCCCTGGGGGTCGCGACCCACAGATTGAAGACCTCTGCATTAGGGGGTTGTGCTTTTCTTTTCAACTGGTCTCTTTTGGGTTAAACCCCTCAACATCTCGTGGTGTAATGGTTATGCTTCTACAATGGAAATTGCCCAAGGTAATAAGTATTAGAGGCATGACTTCCATGACCACATAACAAACATTTTGATGATTTTACTATTTATTCTTTATCATAACTTTAATCAAAATAATAATATTATTAATACTAAAAAAAGTCATTGATACTAAAAAAAACTTCCAATTGAATGTAAATTAGACTATCAGGAAAATTATACTGTGTGCAAAACTTGGTAAATATTTTCCCTACGAGTCTGTATTCCATCATAAAAAGTCAATTAATTGATGTCTACATTTAGCACTCTACAAATACCCCATAACATATATATATGTATATAATTCCATATTAAATTGTACTGTGTCTATTTTAGCATTTGCCCTAAAACCTAATAATAGAAAATGCTAATAGGAAAACACATGCTCGTGATTGTCGGAAGACTTGAGCCTCTGAAACAAACAGGAAAATGTTCACCTGAGATTTTCATGATAAAAATCATAATTGCATGTGATTGTACCAATTTAAATGTGTGCTGTGTTTAAACTGAGAGAATTTCCCATCAGATAATCCCCTTAGAATCTTAGGTTTATTTACAAAGAGAACTGGATGATGCCATTCTTGTGGCATTAGCCACCCTCTTAAGAGTCAATGCTGTGAATTTGTGGCAGGACATCACTGGCATAATAGAGAGCTGGATTATTGATGGCATAGCACAAACAAAGAGGGTATTTGAAAAATAAAGGGGCATATTTATACTTTGCTTGCGCCGAATGTGCGTCAGAAATGTTGACGCACATTCGGCGCAAACCCTGCCCCATATTTATACTTTGACGCCCGACCCCGCAGACGTCAAAATCCCACCATGTGCGTCATTTTTTGGAAAGGGGAACCTGCCTTGCATTAATTATATGCAAGGTAGGCGTTCCCTTCCAAAAAATGACTTTAAGGCCTGTGCGCCTTATTTATACTCCCGCGTCACTTTGACGCACAGGAGGAGGCGGGCCTTAAAAAACGGCACCTAACGCCTGGGTCACAGCAGGCGTTAAGGGACCTGTGGGCTCGGAAGGAGCCCAGAGGTGCCCTCCCATGTCCCCAGGGACACCCCCTGCCACCCTTGTCCACCCCAGGAGGACACCAAGGATGGAGGGACCCATCCCAGGGAAGGAAAGGTAAGTTCTGGTAAGTATATATATATATTTTTTTTTAAGTGGCATAGGGGGGCCTGAGTTGGGCCCCCCTACATGCCACTATGCCCAATGCCCAGGGGACAAAATTCCCCTGGGAATGGCCATTGGGCAAAGGGGCATGACTCCTGTCTTTGCTATGACAGGAGTCATGTCAATGGGGATTGTGCGTCAAAAAAAATGGCACAAGTCCGGTGTGAGGCCTGATTTTTGCCTCAGACCTGACTTGCACCATTTTTTGACGCACAACCCCCATTTTCCCGTACCAGTCCGCAGCGCTGGCTAACGTCATACCATAAATAAGGCGCCCGCATGGTACGTTGGAATGGCGTTAGCCGTCGGTAAAATTTTTGACGCACAACTGCGTTGGCGCTGTTGTGCGTCAAAAAGTATAAATATGGCCCAAAGTTTTATATTATTTCACATTGGTAGAGTTGAAAACATGGTAAAGGGAAAGACAATTCAAACTGATTCACAGCAATTATAGACACCGAAACTCTGCAATGGTTCTCTTAGATACGCTGTGAAAAAACAAGGCTGATTGCAGATGCCCCCTGACTTTTTGCCCCCATTTTTCACTTTTTGCTGGTGTTTTCCTGACTCTGATGGTGCCCTGGGTACTGCTAACCTGTGTAATTATAATTTGCTACGTCAACCTACCTATAAGTCCCTAGTATATGGTAGGGCACGTAGGTTTAGGGACCCCAGCATAGGTAGTGCACCCATAGGTGCACTGCTGAGGTGCCCAGTGTCATTTTAAAGGCAGGCCTGCCTTGCTGGCTGCTTTTAAATTAAAGTTTCATGCAAATTCGACTTTGGAATTAAAAGTACTTCCAAAACCTTAAACTACCTTTTTTTTACATATACGTCGCCCCTAGGGTGTGCCTTATGTGCCCCTAGGGTTGGAAGCCATGTAACTATAAGCAAGGACCTTATAAAAATAGTTTTCTAAGTCCTGGTGAGCTAAAACAGCCACATTCGTTTTTCCCTCATTGTAGTGAATGGCCTCCATAGACTAGAATGGAGGGACTTAATTTTAATTTAAAAAGTCCCCTTAAGTGATAGATACCTCGAGTGTGGTATCAAATTAATTGTTATAATAAATCCCACAACGTACAATTGTTGGATTTAATATAACTTGTTCAGGTAAAGAGTTTTAGGGCCAGAAGTATCATCACGGCCCTTTGCGATTCGGTGATAGCGATTTTTAAGAAATCGCTATTACGGACTCGCAAAGTGCCATGTATCACATTTGCGATTCGGTAATAGCGATTTCTTAAAAATCGGAAATGCTATTACTGAATCACAAATTGCGATACCGGCCCCATTCGCAGCTATGGGCCTGTTGGCCCATAGCTGCAAATTTTTTGCATTTCCAAAATTGCGATTTCTGAACCAGAAATCGCAGTTTTGGAAATGCAAAAGGCCAGGGTGCTGGGGGCCTAAGGCCCCTTCTGCTGCACCCCAAAATCATTTTTAGCAACATGTAAGGTACACACATGCCATAAGGGCATGTGTGCTTTACATGTTGAATTTAAAAATGCAGTTCAACTGCATTTTTAAATTTTGCACCAGGTTACCACCTTTTGAAAGTGCAAAATGCCATTCTGCCAAAAATCGCAATTTGCAATTTTTTGCAGCATAGCCTTGCGACCTGGAATTTGCGAATCGCAAATTGCGGCTCACAATTTCCAGGTCGCAACGCAAGAAATCGCAATTTGAGCGATTTCTTATGTGTGGTCTGCGAATGCCTTTCATGCATCGCAGACCACTGTTTTGCACTCGCAAACGGCCGAATTTACTGATTCCCACCGTTTGCGAGTGCAAAACTTTTTCATACATCTGGCCCTTAAACTTCACCTAAAAAGTTGCCAACTTCAGCCCTGTAGTGAAGGTGTGAAGTAGCCTGGGCTAAACACATAGAGATGTGCCTGGGTGAGGAGATCTTCCTTCAGCAGATGGAAAGGCAGTAAGGAGGAGGGCTGCCAAACTGGTCTTCAAAGGCAGGGAAGGACATTTGGAGCAACCCAGCACCTCCATCACATTCTGCAAACCCCGACAATTAGGTGCCCCCTGATTAGATTAGGAGAGGGCAGGAGAAGGGTGTGTTTAAGATTTTTAGCCACACCAGTGGGTGGGCTCAGCCAGATGTAACCTCCAAAAATCACTTTCAGCCATGGTAGATTTTTGAGGAATGTTGCTCCCTGGGATTGATTTTTGCCACACTTCCCAGGAAGTGGTCATCTGGGGGAAGCACCCGGAAGCTGACTGGAGAACCAGGACCCCGCTGTTTTTCATCCTGGAGCAAGGATCAAACTGGCAGACCTGCACCCACACCTCTTATCCCTACCAGATTCCAACAAGGAAGAACTACAGGATAAGAAGGACTGTTCTGCTGCGCCCCTGACCTGCACCTGGACACTGTACTCTGGAGGACTGCACCAGCTGCACACCTGGGCTTCACCAGAAGAAGGACTTTGCCTGGCTTCAACTGGTTCAAGGAGGGATTCCCTGTTTGCTACAGGTAAAACATTGCTAACCAGAGTCCCCTGCACCAACTCCTGAAGAAGCTGACCAGCTGACCACTGTCCAGTGGCAAAATTGGAGTTTGCACCAGGTGCATTCTGGGAGTTGTAGTCCGCACCCATCAAGGACCATCCCTGAGCTTCTGAAACTTTGGGATGAGCTGTGGACCTCAAAAGAACCTTAAAAGGTTGGGAGAAGATCCAGAAGTTTGGAGAACGTTTTGAAAAAAGCTCCATAAAGGGACGAACCTGCCGCGGCAACTCTAGCCGGCTTGCCTCAAGCGTGACCCGGCCTGACTTGCAGGTTCTTCTCGATGAAGAAAATCTCCAAAAAAGTGACTAAGTCCGAACATAGAAAGTTGACCGGGAGCTCCCAGGCAGTGAATCCAAAGAGGGCTCCAGGGACGTTGGATCAAGATTCAGGTTTGCCCCGGTCGAAGGATTTTCATCTCGAAAAAATGACTACGTCCGAAGCTAAAAATCTCCACTGAGGGCTCCTGTGACACGTATCCGAGGAAGAGTTCCAGGAGGTTAGATTGGACCGGCGACTTGGTCCTGCTGAAGAAAATCTCCAGAAAAACGACTAAGTCCCAAGGTAAACTTTTGACCGAGGCTTCCTGCGAGCAGTAGCCAAGCAGAGTTCGATCGCGGTCAGCCTCAAACTTTGACTTTACCCTGGTCGAGGTACAACCAGATGACCAGATTGGCGCTATTAGATTCTAGGTGCTAAAAAGCATTAATTCTTTAAGAATTCATATCTCCGGTTCCCCTTTTCTGATTTTAATCATTTTTATGTAATTTCAAAGATAAAAATATAATCTATTTTTATAAATTGGTGCTGGATTTGTATTGTGTTTTGTGTTTTACTTATTTACTGTTTTGTGATTTTTAAATGCTTTACACATTTGTCTCCTAAGTTAAGCCTTGTCGCTCGTTGCCAAGCTACAAAGGCTTGTGCTGGGTTTAAATTATTGAGTCCTAACTGGACCTAAGTGGACATTAGTGGCCTATTGCTAAGTGTAGGTACTTACCTGCCCTTACCAATAACCATTTTCCAACATACGCCATGTCATTCCTGCTCCAAGCTGCCATCCACGCAAAACCTACCCTCTCTTACCAGATGTCAGAGAACTGTGCTCCTTAAAAGTAGTATAGCTCAGGCTTAGCTGGTACCTAAGCACTACACCAAATTTGTGAGAAGGACACAGGCACTTTGTCAGCGTGCACATCGTAAAATGGGTACCCGTCTAACAGCTGTCTTTAGGATCATATAGCTATCTCCTCCCACTTGCCCTCAAAACAGGAATGCAAATCCATGAGCTCACCAGCTCCTGAACAAGCTCCAGATTATGAAGCTCCACCACCAAAGCGAAGGATAGCCTGGATTATTCATCCAAAAAGTGGGGCGATACGATTCCTGGGGCTGTATCTCACAAAGAGTCCTAGCAGCTCAATGGGTATTCATGCCTCATTTATTCACCCTAAGACACTTTGGTATTAAAGAAGCTTGCATGACCCGATGGGTAATATGCGCTGCTCTGGCACAAAATATGCATATGCTCATCTATAAGAAGGGGATCCTTCATTTGCAGGAATGTGTGGCCCTATGCATATATGGGAACCCGTTTGGCTACATGGCTGTACCATATTAAAAATGTGTTTATAAAGGTGACAGGTCACTGAAAGGCACTCTAATTGTGAGCACCTCTCATAACAGTCAGTGCAGGCCCAAAGGTGAACCTTGGGAGGAGGACAGGTGTCTGCAGGATGCCCCAGGTATCCATTGACTTACAGATGCAGTCATACACATTAAAATTAGCCCAGGGCTTCTGGCAATGCACAAACAAGCAGCAGTTTCAAAACACAGCTCCATCATTCACTGATGTGCTCTCCCCAGGACATTCTCAAACTCAGACAGGTAATTTGTTTATGTAATCTTTCACAATGTCCCCATCTTCACTGGGAACACCCAGTTAACAGTGCTCGTTCTCTAAAGACAAGGATTCTTAACTTGATATTGAAACTCAAGATGTTACCTACACCATAGTCAAAGATCGCCCTGTACAGTTGGTCCAAATATTGGAAAAAAGCGCCAATGGAATTTCTCTGTAACTGTCAGTCAGCATGACTGCTGTTTATGCCTCAGCTGTCACACATTTACACCCCCCACACCAAGAAAACCAACCTAGATGAGGGTCCTAACCCAATGCATATACAAAGCACTAACTGTTTATTTGCAGCACCTACAGGGATTGCACTCTCTTCACAAGCACTAATGTATATGAGATAAACTAACCTCTGCTTACCATTGCTCAGTTATCTCTAGTAACTCACACCCCACCATCCACAGTATTGTCATCAATTATGTCAGTTCAGTTGTAGTTTGTTAGTAATGCAAATTATGTCATTTACAGATCATGTCATGAGTGATGTAATATGTGGGGTAATTAGCAGTGCATGCAAGGGCATGAGTTATAGTTAATTTAGGGCATGAGTTATAGTTACTAGAAATAAATTTAACTGGTGAATTTAAGTATTTTTAAAACATTCTGTTGTCACTGAAATTTTCACCTAACTATAATGATTTTTCAACCTTTGTTTTTTTTTGTGTGAATAAGTAGTGACTGTGAAGAGTGGGTACTTTCTTGTCCACTGCTGCTGACAGCCAACCCCTGCCACACACTGCCCAAGGCCATGCGTGATGTGGCATTGGGTGGTTATAGGGGATTGGCCCATGGGCCTGCCATAGGTCAGCCCGCTCTGGACACGGCAGAAGGGGGTGCTTGGTCTGAGGTTAGATGGTTATAGGAGGTTGGTGCAGGGCATGGCCACAGGCTAGGGCCTGCCGCCAACCCCCGCCACACACAGCCATAGGCTGTGCGTGGCATGGGGTTGGGTGGTTATAGGGGGTTGACTGCGCAGCTCATGGCCTACTTTACGTTAAGAAAACATAGAAATTAAATGAAAAAACAAAGGTTACAGGGATGTTATAGTTAGGAAATAGAAATAAAAAAACATAGAAATGTACTTAACTATAACGCTGCTAATTACCCCAGATATTGCATCACTCATGTCATCTTTGATAACATTATTGATAATATCAATCAATCTAATATTTGCAGTGACATTTTTTAGGAGAAAACTGTGCATGGCGGGTGCACAAGTTATAGTTACCTTATGTGCACAAGTTATGGTTACTTGAAATAACTCTAACAATAACTGCTGAATTTTAATGGTTTTGTATGTTTAAAATATGAGCCTAACTATAACATCCCTGTTACCTTTTGATTTTTAAATGAAAAATATGTATACATAGATAGATATAGATATATGGAGAGAGACAGTGAAATAATTAATACTATTGTTAAATGTACAAAAATAACTTTGTGTAATATCTACATATTAATTATATTAATTACAGATTGTACATATTTTAAATATTTTGATTAATTGTGATTGATCTTTTAAATTGAATTTATATTACAATAGACTCTCATTTACTAATATTTAAATTAAATGCAGCTTAACTTTGATTTTACATAATATTTAAAATTACTTTTAATTATTTCAAATGAATTGATAACCGTTGAACATTTTTAATGTATCTAACACTATACATACTGTATATATATATGTATATTTATACATTTAATAAGTATTACATTTGATCATTTTTCAAGGGGGCAGGCCATGGGGGATAACAGGCAGGAAGGGAGAGTGGTGGGCATTACCCTCACTGCGCATGCGGGTTTGACCGGCCGTCTCAGGGCGGCCAAACCCACATGCACACTGAGCTCTCTCCAACCCGAGCTGTGTTGTCTGGTTGGAGACAGCAGGCACAGGCTTCCAGTCTACCTAGGAGCGCAAATCCAGGGCGCTCAGGCCAATCCTGATGCTGCTCTCATGCTGCCAGCAGCATGAGAGCAGCATTAGAATTGGCCGCAGGGCAGGCTGGGAGCCTGCAGGGAGTGGAGCCAGAAGTGCAGGGATGCAACGGCAATGCAGTGGGAGTCAGGTATGTTTTTTTGTTCTTTTAACATCTACTTTTCTTGTCTTTCTGTTTTGTGCCTCTGTCCCGCCACTTTGCCCCAAAAGCAGCCGCTCCTGATCCCTATGACTTCAGTGATATAACATGGATGGCAGCAACTTCACTCCCCTCAGTCTAAAAATTGTTCCAGTACCACTGCACTGATTCATCTTTTTTTTAAATATATTTTTATTGGTGTTTTGAAGTTTGACAGTAGCCATGATATTATAAAGCATTGTTGTAAATGTGTCATTTTGTGCATACATAATGTATCATATTCATAATTGTTCTTATACACTTAGCATAGTTCTTTACTTCCATACAGACCTAGTTTGCCCCAGGTCTGGTCTTTGTGTTCTGCAGCAGTGTATGAAACCATTACCAAGTTTCTCTATCACTGGATATCATGCCCTCAGGTGAGGCCCTTTTGTTATCCAGAGCAGACCTGTCATTTCAAACCACACAAATAGAACATATAGACATTATAGTACTAAGGTATAACTCTACAAACTAATTAACGTGTCCTCGTGTCGTGCAACCTCCAACGATTCCGCAACAATATTTGAGCTGTAGCAGCTCGTCTGTCGCTGCTGGGTTGGTAGCCCCAAGTTTTATCTGGGAGGCCCCAGCAACCTCTGATGGACCACTTTGGTATTAATGACAGGGCCTTATCCCGGGCCCTCCTCAGCGCCGGACTCTGTATAGGCGTCATCAGGGAGGTCAATAGCTTCCCACTCTTCCATAATCTCTGCCCAGAGATGTGCTATAGGTTGGTGTCGGAGCCCCTGTGATTCCTCTCTCCTTAAAGTCCTCTCCTCCACCCCAGCCCAGTGTGTGACTTTGTGTACCAATGTTGTAAGCCGGGTCCCTCAGGAGTTTTCCAGGTTTTAGCTATCCTACGCCACAACACCACTAGAGCCAGATCTATGAACCTGTTCCCCACTTTTTTAGGAGGTTTCCTGACCAGGAGGCCCAATAGGCAGATCGCTAGGGTCACAGGAAGGGACCTATCTAGGGCGAGGTTAAGACGCGTTACCACCCCAGCCCAGTGGACTCCCAGGGTAGGGTACCCCCACACCATGTGCCCAAAGCCTGTGTCCCGAGCCCGGCATCTAGGGCAGAGCCCGGCATCTAGATGGACTGGAGCCTATGCAGGGTAAGATGTGTCCTGTGTATGAGACTGAACTGAATTAGCTTAAGGCAAGTGTTCCATGAAATGTGAGATGCAGATGTAACTACCCGTCCCCACTCCATATCCGTCTGTTCCCTGCCCACATCCGCCTCCCATTGAGCCTTCAGAGAATGTAGTGGCCTACCAGCCATTCCAGTTAGTGCCCTATACAGCCAGGTCACCATCTGGAATATCGTCTGGAGCACTGCATGCGTGGGCTGCTCCTCCGTACCCTCCCTCCATAAGTCTCAGACAGCTCAGGTCACTGCCTCATACCTCAAGAACTGACCACCGGAGTTCCGTCCGGTCCAGCAGTTCCACAAAAGATGACCATGCACCCTGGGCATAACGATCGCCTATGGTGACCAGCTCCACCTCGGTCCAGGGGGACATATGTCTTTCTGTAAAGCAATGTGGGGGTTCACCAAGTGGAAGACCCACCAATGGGATCTCCGGCACGTAGGGTGTCTGGACCACTGTGCGCCTAAGTGCTCTATGCCAGGCCCTATAGGCCGCAGTCACGAGAACCCCATCTCGCTGGGACAGGAGTCACAGCCGGAATAATCCAGCCATTAGCTTATCTGAATGCTGTCCAGCCCCATCCCAATACACCTCAGACAACCCATAGGCATTCAGCCACCTGCCAGCCACTACAGCTGTGCCACCACATAGTAGAGTTCAAAGTCTGGAAACCCCAGCAACGCCGCTTCCGGGGGTAGGCAGAGGGTGGTCAATGCAACCCTTTGGGTCCCTCCATTCCATATTAGGTCTCTGAGGAGGGTGCCTAATGCTTTAAACCAGTGTACCGGAACAGTTACCAGCAGATTAACAAAGAAATAAAGAAGCTGTGGGAGCATAATCATCTTGGACAATGAAATGCGCACCATGAAGGGTAAGTTGAGGGAGTGCCAAAAACCAACCCCAGATCTAAGGGATCATATTGCTTTGCCTAGATTGCCCTCCCGCAAATTGACTATGTCATGGTAGATTTGAATCCCAAGCTATTTGAATGTGCTAGGAGCCCATTTAATATCCGTCAGGCAGGTGTGGGGTGGGGCACTGCCAGCAACTACCGGAAACACACACGTCTTTCCTCTGTTAAGGCGTAACCCTGAGTAGGTCCCAAATCTTTCCAGTGTCTCAAATGCCCAGGGCAAGTCTCTCTCCCCATCTCTTAGGTAAATCAACAAGTCATCAGCGAACAGGGATATGATATGTTCTGCTCCTCCCCGACATATCCCACTAGCACGCCCCTCCTGTCTGTACCACTCCACCAGGGGCTCCGTAGCCAAGACAAAGAGCAATGGGGAGAGCGGACACCCCTGCCTGGTACCTCTATGGATGTCATATTTATCCAAGAGCTGCCGCCCAGTTCTGACTCGTGCAGTTGGAGAACCGAATAACAGCCAAAACCATTTAAGCCATGCTTCTCCTAATCCCAACCGTCGCATCGTAACTTCAAGGTAGTCCCATCTCACTCTGTGAAAAGCATTTTCCAGGTCTACTGACACTACCACTGCGTCTGCGTCCGTCGGGTGTAGGGAACTATATAATACTGTGTACAGTCTACAGAGAGTTTGTGAGGTGTTTCTGGTAGGTATAAACCCACATTGGTCATCATGGATCAGGTTCTGCATATACGGCAGGAGCCTGGTGGCTAGGACCTTACTCAGAATTTTTAAATCAGTATTGAGCATGGAGAGGGGCTGGAAGTCCTTACCCCCACACGTCGATCAGTAGTTTTAGGGAGGGGTACCACCAGTGTGTCCCTCAGCGTCACAGGGAGAAGGCCCCGCCCATAGGCTTCCGCATACACTGCTACCAGCCTTGGGGCCAAGATACCTACTGTCAATTTGTAAAACTCTGGAGGAAGGCATCCATCCCAGGAGTCTTACCAGTTGCCAAGTCCTTAATAGCCAATTTCACTCCATCTTCCATCACCTCCGCACCCAGCAGTGCAGCGATCTCCTCAGTGAGGGTTCTCAGGTGCAGTACGGCCAATAGGTCATCTAGTATGTCTGGTAGCAATGTGTCCGGGTGGGCATACAGCACTAAGTAATAATCATGGAACTATGCATTTATACTGAGGGGTTCATGTACCAAAGAACCGTCAGACAATGTAATCCCAAATATCGGGGTCTCAGCTGTGTGGGGGCGAACCAACCAGGCCAGTAACCGTCCAGCCCTACCTTCCTCTTCGTGTGCCCTGTGCATATACCCTACACGGTCATGACACCTAAGCTTCTCAAGGGCCACTGCATATTCCTCCCTGACTTCCAACAACCCGTGAAGAGCCTCAGGGCCACGGCCTTGCCCATTGTCCAAGCAATGCAATCGATCTTCAAGATGCATGAGGTCTCCCTCCAATACTCGCTTAATGCCCGTCATCTGGCCCATACAGTGGCCCCGCACCACCACCTTGAGGGCCTCCCATTCCATCCCCCTCTGTGATGCTAAGCCCTCATTACAGGAATAGAACTCCCCCACCTTCGCAGACAGCACTTCTCCAAAACTGCCATCTTCCAGTGCAGTCGGCTGTAGGTGCCAAGTCGGGATAGGAGGTATGGGCTCTCACCACTTGCATATGTAGCAGAAGCGGGCTGTGGTCAGAGAATGTGGGGCCTAAATACTCTGAATGTCTTATCTGTCCACTGATTGGTCCACTGCACACAAACCTATCAATTCTAGTATGTACCTGGTGGATATGAAAATAATAGTAGTCCTGATGCATTGGGTGTTGTGCTAGCCACACATCCTCCATGGCCCAGCTAGACTGCCAGGCATTCAGGCCCGCAGCAATCCTAATCGACATAGCTCCCTTCAACGGCGGGGAAGAGCAGTCGAGATCTGTGTCCAGGACCCCATTAAAGTACCCCCAATGAGGTATGTCCCCCCTGGGAAATCAGCCATGTGGGCACATAGGGTATGGAGATAGGCCACCAGGTCATAATTAGGGGCAACATAGCTCCCTGCACCGGCGGGGAAGAGCGGTCGAGATCTGTGTCCAGGACCCCATTAAAGCCCCCCCCAATGAGGCATGCCCCCCCTGGAAAATCAGCCATGTGGGCACACAGGGTATGGAGATAGGCCACCTGGTCATAATTAGGTGTGTACACCGACCCCAGCACGAGAGGTCTACCAAGCAGGTGCCTTCCCACTAAGACAAACCGCCCTTCATCGTCCACTACCACCCTTGTTGCTTCCAAGGGTACACCTGCCCTAATCCAGATCAGTGTACCCTGGGCATATGCATATTAAGTGGTCCCAAACAGTTGCCCCCTCCAACGCCGGCAGAAACGCTCGGCTTCTGTTTGTGTGAGGTGCGTTTCCTGCAGAATAGCGATATGTACCCTGCGGCATTTTAAATATGACAACATTTTATGCCGTTTGGCCATTGATCGCAACCATCGAACATTCCAGGCAACCACATTAATTGTAGTCAACTGTACTGGCATTGTGTGATAATATTCGGTCATCTTCGGGATTCATAACCCCCAGCAGCCCCAGTACGTCTGCAATGTTCTGCATATCAATAAATAGAGTCTCACCGGAGATCACTGAGGACATAACCATTAAACAAAACCCCATCTCCCCTCCCAAGGACAGTTCAGCAACGCCTGGCTGCTCAAACAGAACAAAATAACCATAATGAGTGTCATACGATACCACCTCTACAAAGACGAAGAGGCATTTCTTAGTCCAGCCCATTCTCCTATAACCCAGAATAGTCTGCGGGATCAGCAGCAGTTCCAGGCAGTTCATTCGGGTCCATTTAAATGATATAGTCGGATGATTGAGGCGTTACGTGGGGGAGATCTTCTGGTGCGCTCGTTCGTGAATCGAAGTCTGAAAGGTGGGGGTCTGAATCATGGTCTTGGTCTGTTCCGGCCTCCACCCCATCCGAAAGTTCAGGTTCCATTAGGGAGGCAGCAGTTTGAAGCACCAGTTTCTTCTGCTCTTCTGACAGGGTGGGTGAGGGTTCGGTGAGCCGAGGTTGGCAGGCCTGACTCTGAGATCTCCTCCATCTCTTTCGGCACTGGGCAGCCGTAGCCATTTCCTTTTCGGGACCTAGCCATGCCTGATCTGTAGCATTCAAGCCAAGCCCATGCTTCCTCGGGATCTTGACAATAGTGCGCAGTTCCGTCCACCATGAGTTTCAGCCGGGATGGAAAGAGTAGTGCATATGTTATCCCTTCTTCCCTGAGCGCTCTCTTTACCGCCATATAGGTGGCTATCCTGGCTTGTACAGTCGCTGTAAAGTCTGGGAACAGACTTGCTTGTCCTCCTTCCACTTTGAAAGGCCCAGCCACGCGGGCCCTTTGCAACAGCCGATCTCGGTCACGATAATGAAGACGTTTGGCCACAACGAGTTGAGGAGGCCTACCGTGCTGTGGTCTCTGCACCGGTAAGCAGTGCATCCTCTCTAGAGCAAAGAAGGCCATAAGGTTATGGCCATCCATAAGAGCACACAGCCATGGTTCCAGGAATTCCACCATGTTTCTCCCCTCTATTCCTTCCGGCAGTCCAACAATGCAGATATTGTTGGCGGCGGCTGCGTCCTTCCTCATCTTCTGCTTGTCGTTCCAGGTGATCCACTCTGTCAGCTTAATGTGATACTTGAAGTGTCAGTTCTTGGTGGGATGGTTGGAGGTTCGTGACTAGATTCTACTTCACGCACTTTGTCAGACAATTTCTAATGGTCCGTACGTAGTAACCCCAATTCGGCCACCACCTTGCTAATGTCTCGTTGCAGGGTGAGTTTGGAGTCTTCAATAGCCTCCAGTATTTTGCTTAAGGTGTAGCTCATCTCTTCTGGCATAACGCGGGTGGCCACCTCAGGCATCTGGTCAGGCAAGGCCAGGGATATTTGACCCACTGGGCCCTGCGACTTGGGCTTCGTTTTCCCCATGGCAAGCACCTATGAGGCCTGTCCGGGATGTGCGACGTGCCTCTGCCACTAGCTCTCTGTAGCAGGGCCACTCTGGGGACTATACGCAAGTTCCTCTGGTCACTTCCAGTTGATTCTGCATCCAAGGCGTCTCTACGCTTCCACTTCTTCCTGTCCCAGGGATCAGAGTAGTTTCTACCTTCTTGTGTCCGATTAGTCCCACTGTGGTTTACCTTTCACAGTGGGCAAGAAAGGAGTTGGGCTGCTCCATTCCAGTGCTCCCGCAACTCCAACAGCCCTGCTGGGCGAGGCCTGGCATCACCTGTGTCCCAGGGGGGAATCGCACTGCCCCGCAGCAGTCCTCTGCACGATGGGACCTCCTGAGTGCTGCAGTAGGGACACTACTCCCTGCATCCCTGGTGCCCAATCAGGCCAGCGAGCCCAGCTTCATCTCCCGCCCTGTCAGCGACTCACCACCGGGGGGACGCGCCTCAGTCCTCTGGTGCCCTCCTGCGTCAACAGCAGCATGCGGTGCTCTTGGTCCCGGGACCCCCGGCCCCGCTGCCAGCGTTCTACACCTCCGCTGCCTGGGCTCCTGTCTTCTCGGAAACCCGGGCCCCCTGCCTCACCTCCTGCAGCACTTTTATCCACCTGTCCGCAGGTGATGATGGGATGGGGTGCTTTCTAGTCCCTCACGACCTCTCACTGGTGGCTCACCACACTCCTCCGGGCCCCCACTGTGCCAGTGCATGACACTCTCGGCTTTGGGCACCCTCTTGCACAGTGGCAGGACTCATGCCATGTGCTGGACCCAGGCCCAGTGAGGCCACACCACGTGGAGGCGGAAAGTGGCCTCGCAAGCCAGAACCTCCAACTTCTCTCCCCACGGGGCTGTGCCCCTCCAGCTCACGGGCAATGGCGCCACCCAGGTGTCCAGGCTGCTCTACAATGAGCGCTGGTCCGTTGAGCACCAAACTCTGGTCGCCAACGCCGATTTCAGGATAATTGTTGCAGCCCGGTGTGGAGCTGGAAAATTATGCATCCGCCATGTTGGATCGCTCCTGTCTGCACTGATTCATCTTGATGTGCACAGTGACTTTAAAATTGATCAGCCACTAGACATCAGCCAATAGGGATTCAAAAGTGGTTGATGCAATCAAATCTCTATTGAACATCACAGACTTTGCCTGAACAACAGTGTTACCACGGGTGATTTTAAAGTAGACACTAAAAGAAGCTCTGAGGGACTGTGTTTTAGCATTAAACAAAGCAACATGCATTAAAGACCCCTACATTTATGCCAATTCCTCTGGATAAATTATTTGGGGCTGTTGTTAGTAATTCAGCTAAAGCTAACACATCAGATAGCATATTAAATGAGTGAGATGTTAATGAACTTTTCAATGCTGTTTATAATCATATTATTGGAGACTTGGCCAGCTTTCAAATAATTATTGCATTATTGCCATTTGAAAAGGCCGTAAAGGTTGGAGATTCATTAAACAAGATGCAATGGTCTGAGCATATTGAAAGGTAGTCATTTTAGGGAAGTAGTGTTTGAAAAGATAAAGCAAGAACAGGTAATTAAGAGAGAAGCATAAGGAATTAGTATTTTGCATTTAAAAATCGGTGGAGAATACAAACACAGCTTCTTCAAAAAGTATGCAAGTGTACTTGTACAATTGCTAGAATTTATTTAACCCTTTTTTGTGCACATAATGTGTGTGGTTATGGTTGCACATTTAATCCCTACATTTTATTAAAATAACATTTCGTAAAATGTATCCCAATGTGTTTTCAACATTATTGAGACATCATATTATGTAATAACTATAACAGTTAACCAAACTATTAAACTTGTTTTCAACAGCAACATTTTGATTCTAATTTACATAAACCACTTTATCAAAGTTCAGTGCTAAGTGACTAACTTTATGCGTTTTCCGGATTTGGATGATTTTTTCACACAGGTTACCAATACCAAAAGGCAAACCAACAGCAGTTAAGCAATTTGTAGTTACTAAAAACACAACCTAGATGAAACATATCAGGTGTGTGCAAACCTCCAATTGACAAGCTACGAACAACAATGGAAGTTCAGAGCCTTCATTTAGTGAGAATCCCACTTTAAGTGCAAATTTTCAGCTATTACATAATAGCTTTCATATTATCCTAAATGTCTGGTTCCTAAACCATGTTGTCTTTATCGAACCAATCACACCACAACCTAAAAAAAATAATTTTATATGTTGTGCTTTCTGTCAAAGTCACTACCTTATCTACTGCAAAACTACACGCCAAAAATAACTCTAAACAAACGACTCGGAAAACGGAACTCTCACAAACATACCATGCCCAAAAAGAGTTTTCATCACGTACAAACTTTTCTCTGTCCAGTTGGTGGCTGATTACTCCATGACAACATGACGGGAACAGTCTATCAATCCATGAAACAAAAATATAAGTCCACTAGCGAAAAAGAAATAGCTCCCCTGACAGTAATGAAAATCAGTTGATTTATTTTGATTTGCATTTCCTGTTTCAAGTATTGTCGACCACTGAGCAATTCATCTTTCTATCTTTTTACATTCTTTGTCAACTTTTGTTTTCAAAATAAATCTTTACAAATAAATTGGCGGATAAAACTGTTTCAATGGCAACGTCGCAATTAAGAAAATCCCTTACTTGTATTTGTCGATTTCGTTTAAGATCATCTTGGAAAAACCTTTGCCGCGACCACTTATCTCAGTAAAATCCCAAATTGGCACAATCCACTAGGTTGCAGGATTTAGGAGGACGTTTTCAGGATTCATCAAGCAGTAGATTCTCCCGAGAGAGTGAAGAAACCCCAGGTTGTGTTCATGGGCGTGCAGTGTATTTACAAAGCAGATTCACGCGAGTGTCACCTGTGTGGGATTGGGTTTCACAGCTCTGCGTGGCATCCCTCTTGCACTGCCGCTCTGCCAGTGATCTAATAATGTTTCTGAAGGGCTTTCAGCAGCTGGCAGTATTTCATCACAAGTCAATAAAATATCAATGCTATTCTGCACAACCATAAAACAAAATATGTACCCCTAATTGGCTTCACTGTTGTGAAATATGCTAAATATACCTTTCATTTGGTTGTTCTAAATAATGTGTAATTGTAAACTTTAATTTTCATGGTAAAAGAGGTGTGTAATCTTCACCCAGATATGTGTCCTACAATGATGGCTGCCACTTAACAGGGTTGACGGGGTGGGGGGATGACAACTTTTTTGAAAACGTACCTTTGGGAGAGACACCCCTCCGTCCTTGTCCTCTTCCTGGCTTATACGGGCTCCTTATTCAATCACAAAGCTCCTGTCACAAGCATGACAGCATCGTCTTGATTGGTCTGAGCAGCCTGCTTCGCCACTCAGACTGGGAGCGTGGGCATGTCCTCCACTCGGCTATGCAAAACAGCCGGGTAGAGAACATGCAAAGTGCACATGTCTGTTTGGCGGGCCAAACAGACACGCGCACTTAATGCAGCAAAAGCCCTCCTTCAGCCCCCTCCCTAAAGCCCAGTCCCGCCCCTTACTCCCAGGAAAAATACAATTATAATAACATAGAGTTATTATCATTTTATTTTTCCTTTCCCCACAATCCAGTGGGGCAACGCTCCTCCGCCGTAGCAGAGAAGCCGACCCGGTGTCCTATTGAATTCACCAGCACCATACAAATATTTTAAAATGTAACAAATGACCTTCACATGCTGGAGGTTGCTCTCCTAGCACATGGAGGTCGTTTCTGAATTTTCTGCCTGGAACACCATGGTTGACTTGGCTAACACTGACAGAATCGATACTAATTAGAGTGGTATCGGAGGACCATTAACTCCATCTTTAGGTTTGGTAAACTATTTTTTCAACTTCTACATTAGAGAGAGAGGGATGTAAGTGGACAGGGTCCCTCCGGGTCCCAAAAACATAGAAATTGAAATGGGTCAGGCCTTATTTACATGTCCTTAGCTTGTAAGGCAAAAATAATGTTTGATTTCTGAATAAAAACGTTAAGGCAATCCAAGTCAGCGATTTAGATTGTATTTCACATGTTTTGCTTAGTCGTTTGCTATTTCCAGTATGTTGAATACCTACTTTTTTCATGTAGCACATTACTCTTGTGTAGTAAATACTTTGAACGAAGTCACCTCCAGGTGTTTATAACACTCCACGATTGAGAGCTTTGGAGTTGAGGCTGAAGCAGCACAAGTTTCTCAGTGCCTGCCTGTGGGCCATAAACTGTGTGATTAGAATACATGGTAATCCAATCCTTGGCCTCTCTGTAGAGGACACAGAGCAATTCATGTCCTCCAGCCGCAATTCAGATTTTGTGCTGGATGCGGTGTGAAGGAGGTGCATTGTTGTCAAAATAGTGACAAGGAAAAAGTGAAGCAAAATGCAGTGCTTACAGGTGATTGAGTGTGTTTTGCTCATGGGTTAGTGAAGTGAGAGAGGTAGGAGGAAGTGCATTCAGGAGAGAATGAAAAAAGGGTGCTGGAGATGAAAAAGATAGGGTGCAGGTGAAGGAGGTATGGAGATTAAAAGGGGGAACATGTCTAATATAAAGTAAAGAGGTGTGAACTGAAACACTCTGAAAACCACTATCCCTTCCACAGGATTCAGTAATGTTTACTTCACAGTCTCATAATGTCAGAATGACATTTTTTCAATATTAATTATTTACCACAAAACCATTGTAATTTGCAATTGAGAAAGTCAATAGCACTGGCTGGTTTTATGTGTTATGTACCCGGATGCAATAACAGAAATATCAAACAGGAAACAAAATACAGATTGGGTAGCACGCTATGGGAATCACAGAAATTCAGTTTACATGTTTAAGCCACTCCCATAATTAAACAGGGCATGACCATTTTAGAGACCAGCACTTTTTTCATGCTACTTAAAGCCCTTCAGAAAGGGGAACGAAAAGGAGAGCTGTTGCGTCGGCTGCCATTTTTTGGCAGGGTCACAGTCTAAATTATAGGTTTTCTGGACATTCCACTAATTATCAATATACAGTAAGCAGAATCTCTAATATAAATATGATTGCTGTGGGGCAGTGAGCAGAACTGAAATATTGTTAATTAACTAAGCCATCATGATAAGTTAGGCTTTAATTCCGATGGGGCCAAGAACAGCCCCACAGGAATTACAAGGTCCGGGGCAAATCTGTGGCTCATGTAACTTTCAACCAGGGACTTAGGGCCAGATGTAGCAAAGTCCGATTTTGCGATTCGGAAATTGCGAGTCGGTGCGACTCACAGTTTCAGATTCGCAAAATCGGATGCAGTACGGTGTCTCAGACACCGACTGCGAGTCACTATGGGGTCGCTAAGACCCACCTCATTAATATTAATGAGGTGGGTCGCATTTTGCGACCCCATAGCGAGTCCCTGCACTCACAGGGATGGTGGTCTGCTGAAGTCAGCAGACCTCCATGTCTGTGACTGCTTTTTAAATAAAGCAGTCTTTTTTATTTATTTTGCAGCCCGTTTTCCTTAAAGGAAAACGAGTTGTAAAATAAAAAAAATAACAAAACCATTTGGTTTCGGTTTTTCAGAGCAGGCAGTGGTCCATTGGACCACTGCCTGCTCTGAAAAACCCTTTTTGGCAACATTCAAAAAGGGGAAGGGGTCCTTTTGCGAATGGGTTACCACCAGTGTGACACTGGTGGTAACTGCGAATTGCTTTGCGACTGCATTCGCGGTCACAAAGCAATTTAGCATAGCGATGCGAGTCGCAAATAGGAAGGGAACATCCCTTCCTATTTGCAAGTCGCATTCACAATTTGCGAGTCGGTACCGACTCGCTAATTGTGAATGTGCATCGCAAAAGGCATTTTGTATGGCGCAAACTGCGATTTTCGCAGTTTGCACCATGCAAAATGCTTTCTACATCTGGCCCTAAGTCATCTGAAAGCAGTGAGGATTTGTGGTTGAATCTCCACATCAGGGCAAGCAATTAACAGTGAATCAGACATGGTTTCCATATTCCCCATATAATTTCTAATTTCATATTGGACCCTGTGGGTCCAACTCATAATGGGTGGGATTGTCTCCTTCCCTGAATTTACTGCTTCTCCTGGACTAGATAACTTGCGGGGAGGGGTGGAAAGGGCAGGCCATTTCCTGGCCTACTTGTAATGAGGGCTCTATTGTACCGTTGTTGGATCCATGACAATGGGGCTTAACACACTGGGACAATTTGGAAGCTTGTCATGTCATGCTGCCTTCCATACTGCCTCAATCTTGATACTTCTGTGACTACAGTGCTTTACATGCTGGAGTGACACGCACACAGGCCTGGTTGTAGAATTTTATATTCTGGGCCAGTGTGAATATTTACCTTATTTTACTAGGTTACATTCTTGTGCGATGGAGTATGACCTAGCTAAAGAGCTTTCCAAGCCAGGGTTCTATAGAGACTGACATGTACATGGTGCATTACATAAAACAGAAAAGCTGGTATCCCTCCAACTCGGCCTTTACATTTCTGGCTCTTTGAAAATAGGGATGGTGCTGTACATACTGGTGTAATGAGGATACGTATATGACTATAGTGTTTAGAAAACGTGGACCTATGTGAAAACCTGTCCGGCTATAGTTCTATTTACATAAGTCAGTATTGTAGAAACTGGCCTACGTATGGTGCTTTGCATTCACTGCAATGTAGATGCATACTCACTTTTGTGAGTAGAATACAGGGATACCTTTCCTCATCAAACTGGAAAGTGACAGTTGTCCCGCCCCTGGAAATGAAGTCACATCTGTTACCAGTACGTCTGGTGCCCCTGAGAGCCCCGGAACTGACGTAGGTGTAGGAGGGTCACATGGGTTGTGACATCATGTGATTATATGTTAGACATGTGCCAGGGTCCTAGCCACAGTGTCCAGGGCTATGGGCTGTATAAAATGGGCGCCCTGCTGGTGTGTGCCATGATTCTGTGCCTAAGGGGACAAGTCTGGAAATGTCAGACAGTCGGGATCTTGTGGCTGCTGGACGTCTCCTCTCATGGTGGAGCAGTGGAAATGTCAGGCCAAACCTCCACACTGCTGGCTAATCCAAAACGGGGGTTGGTCAATGTTAGAGACACAAATTCAATTTAGAAATGGAAACCTAAAACAGATGTTTGCTCCAAAATTCCCGGGAATGGTGATTAGCAGAGGTCAAAGTATAAAGGGTCCCCACACTTAAGGGCTGAAATAGAGCTTATGAAATGAAAAAACCTAGAGCACCTATGCAAGCACCCAGGACTTCCCAGGAGTGTGTTAAAAGCTGGCTACAAGATGTCAAAACAGGCCCCCAAAATTTAAAAAAAAGTTTGAAACAGACAGATGATATAGCATGAAAACCTAAAACAAATGTCTGTCCCAAGAAATCCCAGGACCTGGTTTAAAAGTGGTCAGCACAGGTCAAAGTATAAAGGGTCCAAACAATGTAAAAGTGTGAGACAGACAGATGACATGACATTAAAAACTATTACAGATATATGCCCCTAAGGCTTCCCAGGACAGGCCTCAAAGGTGGTTAGCAGAGGCCAAAGTATAAACAGACCACACAATTATAAAAGTTTGAAACAGCCAGAAGTAATGAAAGGGCAATCTAAAACAGATGTTGCACCCCCCCCCCATCATTTCCCAGGACAGGACTCAAAGGCTGACATACATTGCAAAACTAAAACAGATGTATACCCGCAGGACTTCCCAGGACAGGACTCAAAGGATGACATGCAATACAAACCTAAAACAGATGTTTGCTCCCAGAACTTCCCAGGACAGGTTCAAAAGGGATCAGCAGAGGTCAAATTATAAAGTGCCCGTGCAATTAAAAGTTTGAAACAAACAGTGGACAAGCATTGGAAATCTAAAACAGATGTATGCCCCAAGGACTTCCCAGGACAGGTTTAAAAGAGATTGGCAGAGGTAAAATTATAAAGTGACCGTGCAATTAAAAGTATGAAACAAACAGCGGACTTGAAATGAAAAACCTAAAACGGATGTCTATTTCAGGACCCAACCTCCACAAAAGTTATGCATAAGTAGCACAATGAGGCCAGTATAAAAGCACCCCACATTCATAGGTCTCTTTTCTGAAGTGCTTATTTGAAGTTTGCAGAGAGCAGGGGCTTCCAGAACCAGCAGGGGTGCAAAATATGAAGGGCAGCGCGCAGGCTGGTGATGCTATCCCTCTTCTACTTAAGGTAAGTAATTATGCTGTGTTTGTATGTGTTCTATTGTAGTTTCACCCTAACAGTATCCCCAGCCTTTTTCAACTATACTCATTAGAGAGTAGCACTTATTATTTGCATAAGGTTCTCTGAGGCATACGTTTATGTTGTGTTGAAGCCCATGTTTAATTTGTGGAGGCAAACAGTATTTTAAAAGTAAAAAACAAAGAGGGTGGTAAAAATAGAAGGTCTATACTTATAGTACAATATGCATGATAATTAAATGTTTTCAATATTGTAAGCTCAAACTATGCAGTTTAGACCAGCACAATTTTATGACTTTGCTGCTCATAAAATAGGGTTGTCAACCTTCCTGTGTGTTTTAAAGGTTGTTAGCATGTTTTTCTTTAGGGAGATGCGAGCGGTGTGGCCTTCCCGGGTGATGATCTGGCCTGGGCGGTGCTGGCTGAATGGGGATCGCTAGGTTTAGCAATAAGGAGGAAACTAGCAATTTAAAAACACCTACTGAAAGGTTTCTTGGGAGTCCCACCTTCATGAAGCATTTATAATGCCATGATATCACTTGTAGGCAATGTTCATGCTACAGAGAGATGTGTGTTTTGTCTAGAGGCAGCTTTGACTCGCCATAATGTAGCGTAGCGGTTTAATATGCCGACTGTAAAGAACAGAACTATATTTTTGGATAGCTGCGTGGATTAGTAAAGCCAGCCTTGACAAGTGCTTTAAAACAAATGAATGTGTGTGAAAGGGAAACTATGGAGAGATGTTGGGCATATTTGCCAAATGGCCGGGAGGGTATCCAAGGATGTGGTCATGGGTTGGGGAGGGCACAACAAAAAAAAAAAAGACTTGCACCTAGGGAGCCTCTGGGGGCTAGAGCAAGCCCTTGTTATTAAGGGTGGGCCCTGCCCCAGGGGCCCAGCCCTCTGTTACATATTGATTGTTGGGGCCGGGCAGAGACCACGCCCTGACCCTAACAGTACATCTGTAATGGCGGCTGGGGACTCGGCCCCTATTACAGAAGTGTTGTTAGGGGCGGGGTGGGGACCCGGACCGCAAGCGGCCCAGGTCCCTGGCTGCCATTATAGAACCATTGTTAAGGACCGGGCAGAGACCACAGCCTGGCCCCAACAGTACATCTGGACCTGAGCTGCGCATGGTCTGTGTCCCTGGCCACCATGAAAGAAGTGTTGTTAGGGCCAGGACGGGGACCCGGACTGCACGCGGCCTGGGTCCCCGGCTGCCGTTACAGAAGGGTTGTTGGGGACTGGGCAGAGACCACGGCCAGACCCTAACAGTACATCTGTAATGGAGGACGGGGACCTGCACCATTCGCTGCCCTGGCCCCCGTCCTCAATTACAAAAATGTTGTTAGGGCCGGGGCGGGGACCTGGGCTGCATGTTGTCTAGGTCCCCGCCCCGCCTTGTTATGGTCGATCGGAGACCCCGAACGGCCCTAACAGTTTGTTTGTGACGGAGAGAGGGAATGGGGACCTCCACAGCAATCTATAGGGTCTCTGCCCCCAATAAACCCCAAGAGCACCTCTTATCCCATAGTACGATGTAAATATAAAGGGGTATGGTGTTTAAATATCACGACATTCGTAGCACTGGTCACACTGTTTTTTTTATTGCACCACCAAAGTGGGGGCTTAAATATTATACAACATGGGGGCCTCTGTACATACCTGGGCTGCAGCGGTGAATTTGATGGTAAATGGGGGTCCCTCAGATATGTGGGCCCTAAAGGTCTCCATGGGCTTGAGGAGACCAGCATGAGCTCCCTGTGTGTTGAGGAGCACGAGGCTGTGCCTCCGCTGTATATACAATTAACTTAATGCTTTAAATTGTTATGTGCTGTGTGTTATATTGTTTATAATTATCGTAATCGTGCGGTATTACAAGACCTGTAAATGATTATAGTAATGTGTGTAAATAATGCTGTGAATGTTCTGGAACCATTTAAATAAGGTCATATGGAGAGTTTCCTAGATCTTATGTTATGCATCAGCGCAACCATGTGGCCTTTTTGATAAACAGCTAGGGTGTTCGAGAAGTGTGAACAACAGGCATTTCTGTATTGTACTTTCAGATCCTATGTACGGTTTGATAGGATACTTAACAGAGATGAGAGAGCTTGCCTAAAATGAATTTTATTTTTAATTGTATATGTAAAAACTGTATTTTGAAAAGCAACATGGATTAGTGTAGACCTCTAAAAGTATGTGGAACATGTATTCAAACTATATGATTGTAGTTCTGAACAAATAGTGTAAAACGGCATCTGTAATTAGACCTTAACATTTATTTTATGTGTTTTACTCACCAGCGGTGTCTGTAGGATTGGTTGCTTTTATAGGATGTTGAGTTATGGTTTCATCAGTATATTATCCAGGACTAGTATATAATTTAAAATGTCTCTTCTGTATGCAGGATCCCCAAGAGCTAATGCTGTCCCCAGAGGAAATGAATGCCTTGCAACAAGGTATATGTATCTAGAGATTTATAGTTCAGAGAACCTTGTCAACATCCATTCTAAATAACGGTGGCTTGATTGTTTTTTTTATTTTTGCCATTAATGTTTTCCTGTGTTTGTGTGCTTTTACAGGCTATGATGCTGAACTACAGTTGGCTTTGGGTGCTTTGGGTGCTCTACAACAAATCCTCCAGGCTCACGACAGCCCAGGCATACTGTCTCAGTATGCAGCTTTTGTGGGTAAATAAAATGTGTCCTTGTGTAAACGCTGTGGAAACATCAAAAAGCCCCATAAAAACACTGTAGATTGTACCCTCAGAGAGCCTGCAGAGTCAGTGTATTATATTGTAAATGGGACATTTTATTCTTCTTTTCTCCAGACCCCCACGCGCACAAATGGGCCGCATGCCAGCGACACAGAATGTGGTTGGGGATGTTAAAAAGATGGTCGACAAAAGGAAGTCCCCTTCACCTAAGGAAGGACCATCTATAAAGAAAGGACCCTCACAATGGAACACGGCAGCTGCATTTTAAGAACTGTAGAGCCAAATGAATCCTAACCTTATTGTCTCTCAAACCTCTTTCTCCCCTGGGATATCACAGTTATAGCAATACCTAATATGTATTTTGTTATCTTTACATCATAGAGTCATCACAAAAGAGCTCTAGAGAAGTCTGCTGTAAGGCTAAGTGGCCGTCAACGCCTTTAAAGGACAACACAGAGGCCCTTCAAAACACAAAGGGGGTCATTCCGAACCCGGCGGGCGGCGGGCGCCGCCCGACAGGCGGAAACCTCCCAAACACCGCCCCGCAGTCAAATGACCGCGGGAAGCATTCTAACTTTCCCGCTGGGCCGGCGGGCGATCTTCAAAAGATCGCCCGCCGGCCCAGCGGGAAAGCCCCAGCAAAGATGAAGCTGGGGTGCGACGGGTGCAGTTGCATCCGTCCCGATTTTCAGTGTCTGCCAAGCAGACACTGAAAATCTTGTTAGGGGGCCCCTGCACTGCCCATGCCACTGGCATGGGCAGTGCAGGGGCCCCCTAACAAGATTTTCCGCCACTGGCATGGGCAGTGCAGGGGCCCCCAGGGGCCCCACGACACCCGTTCCCGCCAGCCTCTTCCTACAGGCTGGCGGGAAGGGGGTCGGAATCCCCATGGCGGCGCTGCATTCCCCCAGCCGGGGGAAATCCGGCGGGAAACCGCCGGACCCGGCTGGGCAACCGCGGCTTCACAGCAGCGGTCGGAATACCTGATGTAGCACCGCCAGCCTGTTGGCGGTGCTACCTCCGGCCTCCACCCTTGCGGTCTATGACCGCCAGGGTCGTAATGAGGCCCAAAGACTTCAGCAGGCAACAGTGATCAGCGCAGGGCCACAGGACAAACCAGGCGTCGGCTCTGCAGATAGCTGTCATAGACCAGGTACAGCCCTTAACTACACCACTCCAGCAATATTAAAGGCTATGCCTTGTACCGTGAACACTTCTACAGGAACTCCATATGTGGAAGGGTTTGGACAGACTGACAGTGGAGCGCTAACACTCTCAGACACACAACATCTGGTGCCATGTAGAACCAATGGTTGGGCCCCTAACCAGTGCAACAAACCTCAAATAAATTGGCTTTCCTTAAAGAACCACAAGCAGAAGCAGGCACCCGCCCCCCAAGCTACCAACATTGCCTTTAGACTTGTCTTTTGAAAACACAGTAATGCCTCACGCTATTCCAAATAATCTGCAGTGGTCTAAATGCTTAATTTTTGAGGATCCTAATATAGATGTGCATGGCGGAAACCTAGCACCAATAATCTGTATAACTAGCCCTCCTAGTATTCAGGACACAAATTTGGAAAATGATCACACCATACAGGATCCTTATTCTGGATGTATTGGACTTGGGTATGGTGGAGAGTTCTAAAGCAACAGCTGCAGCAAAGCACAGTAGGCCTTCTAGCGTGGCCCCCGAAGGGTTGCAATCATCGGTACCTCAATCATCCAATCCCAGCCACACAGCTTCCTACGCCTCAGAGGCCTTGAGTTATTATGACCCCCATTTAACTTCCCCATATCTGATGTCGCCAATTACATCCCCGGGGGCGTACAACCCCACCAGCCCTACATCAAGTGCATGCATGCATTGGTCTTCCCCCCCTCCTCAACATACCCTGACTGCAGTACAGGCCTCTGAAGCACCTGGGTGTTCGCATTGGGGCACTGTTTTTTTGACCATTCAGAAAAGGGTTATTGATGTTATCAGCGATACTGCTGCAGGGGGTGACCTGGGGTAATATGCACAACACATCTAATGACTCAAGTAATGGTCCAAAATATGGTGCAATGGACCGCAACCAGGTATTGGAAACATATATGAAAGAAATACAGCAGGCCGTCAGAAAACTAAAATCCAGACTGAACCTCAAGACCTTAAAACTGAGGAATGCGGGCGCGATACTGGGTCCTCCAGACCTTCCCAGAGAGTGTTTATCCTGAGGCTGGCAAGGTGTAGATGGGAGGTGGTCCAATCTTGTGTAACAGCCACTGTGGACATAAGCAATATACCAGCATGACTAGGCCGGCGGGACCCCCTAAGGAGTGTAAGATCCACTTTTTGTAATAAGAGTTTCCAGAGGTCTAAATATAAAAACAAAAACCTTGTTATTCTCACTAAGGCTCTACAGTTTTTACGCACATACAAAAAGCAAAAAGCCGCTGGAAACCTCCAACAACTCCTTAAAAGCCCCAAAATCCAATACTGTGACATATAAAATGACTCCTGCTAGGCCTCAAAACATAAAGTCAGGTGAGAACATCACAAACACCTGGTGTTTTAGGACCTCAAGGAGTGGAGTTAAGAGACTGGGAGTCCCCCCAATACCCTGAAGGGTCCTTAGCTGTGGCTGTAGTAGGCAAAGTTGCAAGCCTACAGCCCGTAAATACAACACCGGCTGTTCAAATAGGATGTGGGCGGTTACCTAAAAACAGGTGGGCTTGTAACAAACAGAAGTGGGCTAGTAGCGCTAGACGCCATAGGTATCTAATAAGGAAATTAAAGAAAGCCATACTACGTGTTAGTAGGAGGCTTAAAACACACCAACACCGAACCTTTGTCCGCTACCCCAGAATGATACCCAAGGGAGCCCACCAGCCAACAGCGATTCTCAAGTTGAGGATTCAGAACCTGTGTTTTCAGAAAGTGTTAGAAGGTACAGTCGTACTGTAGAACGGTTAAGCCCTACAGAACACTACAAGGAATTCAGGTTTGTTAACCTAGACCGTATAAATTCCTTTGATCAAGGTGTTTTAGCCATCCATCTAGCTGTGCAAACACTCATAGAAATGTTGTTACACGACATGGGTCCTAATGATTACTTCCAACTGATTTTCCAGGGGCAGGGTACTGACAGTCCGTTGTTCACATGTAGGACACCCCGGGATGTGTTTGAGGCTGTGGAATTTCTAGAATCTCTGTAACCTGTTGCAGAGTAAGGTAAAAATAGTAACATATGGGACCTTTAGAGTTATAGCCTTCATTGTCTGGGGACGTGAGGGCGGTGTTTCCAGACCATTAAAGAGTATCTTGTATAGTAAGATCATTGGTAAGAAACAACACTGGTTGCTCAGTTTGAACACATGTGCATCCAACACATGTCTGGCTGCCAGTATAGTGGGGCTACTAGGGGATCGCACTACGTTCGATGGTCATATTATGTCAGGAGTGGCTGCAGCCCACAGGGCTCTTGAAATACCACACAATGTTTGTACGCCTCCCAAATAAGGCGTAGTGGGGCTCCATAGGCTCGGGTAACTGGCGACTCTTAATGAAATGCAACAACAAGATTTTTCCCCTCAGGAATATTATTTATATTTAAATAAACACACTAATACCACCTCAACACCTACCCAAGATAGAGGAATGAGTGTACTATAGCTGTAGAACCCGATTTTTTACATAATAAACTGTACTCTACTATCACAATTTCCCTTTTAGTTACACATACATTTTTATCATAGATACAGCAAAAAATCCACAAAAATTCAGCATTACATATCATATCAAAATGTGCTTACATATATAAAATATTTTTTGTATAAAAGAGAAAACTTCATCCATTTAAATATACATCACCATAAAATTTACATAGTGGTCTATTTGTATAGTTAAGGAGAAGTGTTGTGTGATTCGGTCCTGATGAAGCGTCACTGGATCCGTATGGACCCCTGAGACGCGAAACATGTTGACCCACTACAGGGGGTGAAGTTAGTTTCTTCCCCCTTTCTTTATGGTGATTGAGAGAGTGAATGAGCATTATCTCATTTCTCACTCTCCTGTGTGTTTTAACCTTGGCCAAGACCCCTCCTTGATCACTAAATAGTGGTTTCGTGCTGGGTTTTGAGCCAATTTTATCCTTTTCTTTTGCTCTCCTATCATTTGTGTGCCTGTAGGTTGGCACTTTCTTCTATATCTCTCACCACAGCACAGAACTATTGAGAAAAGATCTCCGGCAAAGAGACCCCTTTATGGGGTGCCTGTCAGATATTGAAGCGCCAGTGTGACGAGGAGAAAGCCCAATGGTGAAGCATGACATACAACTGGATGTTTGAGGGCATTTGCTTCTACAGATAGGTGTGCCCTGTGGACTCACATATTTTTCCGCTTTTTTGGAACAGTGTATCTACGTATGTCAGTATCATATGCTGGGAGGTAGTACACTGGACCATTAATCTCCCCGTCCCTTGTCTGGAGTATAAAATATGTGATACTCCTGACTTTTGATCCTATGTATATGTTTTACAATGTCTGTGTGTATAGTTTTACAGCAGTTAATGTACTGATTGATTTCTTTCATTGTTTATTTTCTTTAATATGTTTGGCTGCTTAATGCTTGTACTAAAATTGTGTGTAATAAACTAGTTGACGTCGTAGTGTTTGAAATAGAAAGGGTTTGAGGTATACAGGCCGCTTAAAGCGGTGTTGTCCACAAACTCTATGATAATAAGTTTCGGTAGTTGGCCTAGAAATAAATTGTGCTGTTGGGTTAATCTGGTATCAATTGGAATGCTGAATATCTTAGGAGCTACTCTTTCTACGGCAAACTTGGCATTTGAGAGCTGTAGGGCCTCTGCATGAGCCAGTCTGACGCTTGGTGACACTTTCACTCTTTTTACAAACAGTCGGACAGTATAACAAGTTTATACTGTTCCGCACCCCCACTGATGAGGAAGAACAAGTCCTTGTTGCGGATTAGTTTGATCTTAAGATTGATACCATTAACAAGTAGTTTATCTTGATAGAAAAGGTCCGAATGTATGCGTCGTAGGAGGTCAAAATGTTGACTGCCGGTGGCGAAGTTTGCTCTTTTTACAAAACCCTGATTGTGACCATCCAGCGCCGTAGCTTCAAAATAGCAGTAAGTATCTTTGTAGAAGAGTCCCGCTGAAAGCTGGGTGTCCAGGGCATCACGGCTGTAATTCTGAATACTCTCAATGTATGCCCTATATGTGTACATGTTATCACTCTGCATAATAAGCCAATCACCAAGGGTGATGTCCACCTGATTAAACATGGTTGCAACGGGGTAAGCAATAGTCGCCACTTTAACGTTGTTCGCTATGTTTGAACCATCCGCTTTTACAATTTTACAGATGAGGTGCAGCAGCGTATTGTTGAGATCCAGATTCATATCTGTGGACCCTGACACATAAAACTCTATGGCTTCAAAGGTGTTAAAGCAGTTAACGACGATACCTCCATGAAAAATCAGTTTTCAATGCTAGTCTGCATGGGTTTTGGAGAAAACAGATCTAACCCTGATTTAGCGCATTCACCCGATGTGTAATGTACAAAGGCCATGTTTGCAGGGTGTTCAGCTTTTAAAAAATATTTACGCTAGGGTGCCTTCTCTTCTTCTTCTTCGAAGCTCTCTTCTGACTTACGGATCTTCGTTTGTGAGCGCTTTTTGTAGATCGGCGCAGTTTTTCATAGGGGGCAGGCGATCCCCTGCGCTTTGAAGAACTGCGTTTCCTTCTAACATGTGTGCGAGACTTGTACACCAACCCCGCACCTTCTTGAGGTTGCTTATTTATACGTTCGACAACCACAAACATCACGGAACCAACCACGTCCTGCACAATGTTCGTAGTAAGTGTCATAGACCATGAAATATCTCCACATCGTAGACTTTAAAGTTCTGTTAAAACTCTCTATAGCGGCCACTTTTACCTCCGTGTGCGTTACAAAATGTTTAACATTGTGCTGTTTTAGTAATTTCTGAAACGTTCTGTTTAAAAACTCTTTTCCAGTATCTCTTTGTAGTTTTTGAGGTGTTCATCCTTTCTTGAAGATGGCTTTAAAGGCGGCGGTCACACTGTTCCCATTTAAATCGAATAAGGCTTCTGCATATGCGTACTTGGACAATACATCTATGACCGCTAATATATATCGAGCACCGTTATTATGTTTTGCTAAATCTTGAAGACTGATTATGTCCGCCTGCCATTGTTAATCTACTTGAGCATTAACGATTGTAGGCCTTCTCTTAAACCGCTTCCCAGCTGGCTTATAGAGTGAATACACCTCTTCCTCAGATAACCACGTCTTCACCTTAGCTCTGTTTACCAGCTCATTTTCAACTAGAGCCCTTCTCAGCAGTGCTTCGGCACCCCCGAAGCTACAGAACCACTTGTATTGTTGTAAAGCTTTCTTAACCCGCCACCACCGGATATAGTATCAGCTGTTACAAACCATGGAATGAAAGACAAATGTTTTGTGTGAGGTCATTTTATTAAAAATAAAGAATATTAGCATAGCAGAAACATGACTTACTTTACAGTTTGTAGCTACCGGTCTTATGGGCGGCATTGTTGGACAGTATGTTGACCTTTCACTACACATACATAGTATAACACATGCTACATACATTACTAGTGGCCATGCTGCTATTCTGTCTCAGCGTCACAAGTTTTCATATTTTTATAGATGTACACTTAATAGCTCTAGACAAGACTTCCCTCTCACCCCTCCTATAACTTTGTACACCCAGTATATTGACAGCATTTATAAGCTCGTACAGTTCTAGGCCTGACAATACAAAACCCTTATTTGTGAATTAATCATTGGTCAGAAGCTTGATAGATGTGCGTAATGCTGTAGTCGGCAAAAGTCTTAACTACAGCATACGTCCTTTGTACACGCTCCAGTTTTTATCCATTGTAGGCATCCACGCATTGATACACCTTGTGGTTATACATTCAGGAATGACGCACAGCACCGTAGCAGCCGCCTCAGAAATGTTCGGATACTGCAGAGTTACAGGGTGTATTTCAGCTATTCTCTCTTTTCTTCTTTAATCAGCACATATACCATTCTGTCAATGCATATGTATCCAGGTTGAAACTCATGGACATCTTGCATCGCAACATTCTGATTCTCATCCTAAAATGTCAATATGTAACAGTAAATAACACAGCTAAAGCCCGCTACCATTGACCTCGTATTTTTTAAAACAACCTTCATAGGGCTAAAGACCTGATTCTTCTATTTTTATAATAAATATCACACATTTGTCTTTCTATGACCTTTTCTATCAATCTTCTGTCAAGATAGGTACACATCCCCTGCATATATTCGAGTTTTGAGCATGGCTCACATGCGTATCGGATCTCATTGGGCGCTGCTGCCAAGACCTTAATCAGATCAGTGTGCACATATTTATTTTCTTCGGACAACCCGTACTGAACCCTTAACAACTTATATACCTTGTGCAGGTGTAACCTGCTACATATGTGGTGAATTGTTCTTGCTGTGTACAACTCGTATTGACACTCATGAGCTTTTTGTTGTGGATCATTAGTTTTATGCCCGCAACAAAGGTTATAATAGTCACGTTTAACACAGGTGTTCACAACAGTCACCGCAAAACCTTTAAAAGGCCACATGGCGTCATAGGGGGCACCCAAAGTTTCCTTTTCAAAATCTGTGCTACTATAGGTGCAAACACATTTCTTATGCAGCTCTTTGTTCTGGCTTGTAATACTTTCAGATTGTTTGGAACAGCATTAGCAGTAAAAACTTACGTTCTTAACCTTTGGCGCTGGCCCCTCTAGCGCATCTCTTTTTGCAGATGCTTTCTACAGTTCAAACAGAAAGAAAGACAAACTATTAGTTAAAAGTATGATATCAGCATATACATGTTAAGAGTCTATTTAGTTTTTTTTACTAACCTCATCATTTTCCCTACACTCAGCACCTGCTTTAAAATCTTAGGCGTCGCATAGGTCCATTGGTGCATAAGCGCCATTGAAGTTTACATTTGACGGCTGAATGACAACTGCCTCAGGATCAGGGTCCTTCTGAAAGCCCATATCTTCATAGACTGGTGAATTCGGTGGTGCTATAGCTTCTTCATCATCTTCAGTGTCGATGAAGTTGATTCCAACATTTAATTTGCCTTTCGAGGCTTCGCTACCCATACTGTCAGCCTTAATAGGGGATATCAGTTGCGGCAAATTCTTGAAGTTGAACTTTTCAAGCTGGTTGCAGAGGTCCTCTTGAAATCCTGTAATGTCAGAACCCCCATCTTTAGGGGCAGCCAGCTGTGCATTCTCATGCATCACTGAAGGTGTTAGGGTACGATAATATCTACTGATAGTGTTCAGGGAACCTGAGGAGGTGGCCTTTTTGGTGAGACGATTGCATCTCTTCATAATACCCTGACAATCTTTTTTAAGTTGTGGCTCATGGTTTGGCAGATGGCTCTAGCAGACTCCTTATATGTATTCTACATTTCAAACGAGCGTACTCCTTCACATTACATAGCTGTCACCTGCTCTCCTTGATGGCTCTGATACATTGAGGAGTTACGCATAACGCTAACCACATGGCACGACCATTGCAACATTTGACCAGCCACCTTTTTGGATTAGCCAGCAGTGTGGAGGTTTGGCCTTACCTTTCCACTGCTCTACCCTGTGAGAAGACACGCAGCAACCAAAAGGTCCTGACTTTCTGACATGTCCAGACTTGTCCTCTTAGGCACAGAAACATGACACACACCAGCAGGGCCCCATTTTACACAGCCCATGGTCCTAAACACTTTGGCTAGGACCATGGCATGTGACTAACCCATGATCACATGATGTCATAACCCACATGACCCTCCTACACCTACGTCAGTTCCGGGGTGGGCTCTCAGGGGCACCGGAAGTCCCGGTAATGGATGTGACATCTTTTCCGGGGGGTGGGACAACTGTCACTTTCCAGTTTGATGAGGAAAGGTATACCTGTATTGAACTATTGTGTTTTAGATTCTGAAGCAAGTTGCCAAATGGCCCAACTCCTATGGTCTTTATAGTTGGGCAATGCAAACATAGGCTTCACAGCATTATCATTAGCCTAATGGGCAGTCCTACTGTCTGAATTTGTAAAATCAGTAATTTGAGGTGTAAATTTGGTCATTTTAAGAAACACAATTTACAGAAATTACTAAAAATATGCCACTACTCCACATCATGTAATTGTAGGACCAAAGTGTAACGCAAGATGTACAGTTCAGCTAATTTGTTTAATGCAACCAACATTCCGGGTAGGTTTATTACTGGAGCAGACCAGGTAATTTGACTTCCTCTTGGTTTGTGTTTCTCTGAATTGGCTTCACTTCTCTAACCTCCCCACTAAGGAAAAACACTGGAACCCCATCGCCTCTCTCTAGTTTTTTTTACCTATCCTTTCTGCTGGGATCAATAACCTGTCTCATCCACAACCTAATAGTTCTTGTAATTTCTGTTTGAATTCACTACTGAGGGTCAATGTTAGGTTGTTGGTTTGATTAGGTTTTCTCTTCTGGACTTCAATAAGCATGGGCTGATAGCATCCCTGGAAACCTTTCTTCCATACCCCAAGAAAGAAAAGAGAAATCATGAGCTGATACCATCCCTGGAAACTTTTCTTCCACACCCCAAGAAAGAAAAGAAAACAGGCATTTGGCTGGAATAATTCTGTTGAATTTAGCTGCCAGCACAATTACCCTTCACTGTCACCTCATACATGCACGCACAAACTTCTTATGATTTGGCTGCCTCATTAGATGATTTCTTTTTTCCCCTTCAGAAATATCTCTTCAACCTGTACACCCAAAATGCTGTATCTCATCGCCAACCAAAAAGTCATCGCTTGTCAGTGCTGAGCTCTTCTGTTGGAAATATAGTTTTCTCCAATGATCCCACCAGCTACCTGGTAATATCCTGGGGCTGCGGTCTGTCTCCGCTAGCTTTAGGGTTGGTGACCAGTAGTCCGGTGCCTGTGTTGGCCCCTAAAACATGAACTGTGCTTTGTATTCACCTAAATGGCATATTTAACTTTCCTCCAATGCCACAGAAGATGGTGGAGAAAACGCACACACATCATGAGATTTAAAAATGACATATGGACTGCACTGGGTATTTACACTACCCACATACATGGCAAAAATACATGGCTGCAAGAAGCACCCCTGTGTGCTGGCTAGGCTACAGACAAGCACCAAAGTGACAAATAAAAAAAAGGTGCTTTTGTCATGTATGAAGACTTATTTGTATATATTACTGTCACCCTCAAGCCCACACAGATGGGTCATCAATATATCAAAAAGCAGCAAGGGACATCCTTGAAATAGGGTGCCCTTACAATGGCTGAATGCTCAACAGCTGTTTCCACTTCATACGTTCAGCTTGATACTCAATGAGTTAAACTCATTAATTCAAATGTTTGCTCGGAAAAATGCTAGCAAAATTATTCAAGGCGATTTTCCACTTAGCTTTAAAAAATCTAATATCATGATAAAAATAGTTCTTTGATACCATGAGTGGAAATGTAACTTTGTAGCAATGTACTTTGTGTTGCTTTAGGCACAACTGGCTTAGAATCAGTTACTTCAATCATCTCACCAACAGAGGTGTATTACAGATTTCTGGCAATGTTGATTGGCACTGTGCTCCAAAGATCAATAACCTGGCCTCTGGTCCCAGTAAGGCAGGGGTGATGTTAAAAATGGCCCACTTAATAGGGATTGGCCATCTGGATGAAGGGGCAGGAGCAGTTGGCAAATAAAAGGGAGGACTACATCTGAAGAAAATGCCCTGTTGTAAGAAAGGTGCCTCAAGGACAAGTGAACCCTGCTTGCACCCAAGTATTGGAGCTACTTTCCAATTGTCAGGTGTCTGACCTCCCATTTGCCTGCTCCATGGGCACGGAAAGCAGAAAGTCTAAATAAGACCCTTAGTCTCTTTTTCACCTTTCAAGACTGGGAAAAGGTGGTGAGGCATCTCCCGGGAGGTTGCACACTAGGCAGGCAAGAAAAATAGGCTTATCCCACTCTGAGACTTTTTCTGCATTGAAAGTGGGTGCAATGGGACCGCAAGGTAGAGGGTGTTTTGAGCCCTGTTCAACTATAACTTTCAGCATTGCCTGCCTGTAGGATTTTGAGACCCAAAAAAGTGACTCAGTCATAAGCTGAAACATTGAACAAAGGGGAGGCATCAAACCTATCTCAGAGGCAAAGTAAACTCAGTGCCTACAAAATCCAGCTTTGTCATGTTCACAGATTTTGCAACCAAAACCTGCAATTTCAATGGGAGCTTGATAACAGTCTGCCAGATTACAAGAGACCATTGTCAGTTTTAAGCGAGAACCATGCCCTGGTGAATGGTTTTTACATCTGAAAAGTAGAGTATGGCACCAGATAAAATTTAATTGGGCCTAGTGCCTGGTTAACTGCAAATTGAGATTTTTCAATTGTGCATTACCTATTCCAGGCACGTTTCGCCTTAAGAATTCATACATTTGAATCTCTGTGTCCAATTGTAATCGATTTGTTGTATTTTTGCTCATTATACTTTTTCTTCTTTCAATTTGGTTTTGGAATGTTCTTGTGTTCTTTTCTTGACTTAAAATTGTTATTAGTGCTTCAACTTAAAACAAAAATTGTCTTTGGGATTGCCTGTGTCCTTTGCTAAGCTAGTGGGGTTGAGCAGAGTTTTAATGAGGCTTGTGTTGACTCCTAGCTAAGCTGTATATATTAAGTTAGTAGGTGTTTTCTATTAACCCACTCTCGTATAAAGCAGAAGTGCAAACCACAGGGGCTGAGACAGAAATTCATAAGTGAGAATGATTACTGGTTCAGAATCAGTCACATACATTGTCTCTGAAATACATGATGTTTAAGCGATTGAACAACAATATTGTATCCTCTAAGTTAAATCTACTATCTTATGCACTATCAACACAAGTATTATCCTCAATTATGGAGAAGAACTTTAACATCTTGAGTGCTATATTAAAAGTGAGGAGAAGCAAAGGAGATGCCACATGAATACATATTGAATGAGCAATGCTTGTTTGTTTTGATATGCTTGTATTATAAAAACATTTGAAGGCACAAACTCCTACGAACAATGGCAATGTCACATCCTGGAAAAGGTGTGGTATTTCTGTTACTGAACAAACAAATTGAATTCACAACGTAAGAAATGGCCTCATTACTGACTATGACATAGAAGCATATATGAGTACATCAAGAAAGAGCTTGGCCACAAGGCAAGAAAAAGCAGCTCAATTAGAAGTCCCCGAGGGGCACCATAAAGTGCATGACTCCTGAGAGACTTTGGTTTGCAAATTCTAATGTTGTCACAATGTTGCTGTCATTTTAATTACTTTATTGATATTTTTACCCAAAGTACAATGATGCAATTGAATGTACAGTTCGAATGCTTGTAAAAAATAAAAATGTACTATATTTCCTTACATACAGGGAATACTCAATGTTTTGGTGGCAAAGTGGAAGAGAGCATGTGTTATTTATTCATCAGTTCATATAACCGTTGCAATAGTATACTTATGTTTAACCAACTGAATATTTGATAGATGTCCGAATAGGCAATCATTTGATTGTGGTTTATATAGCGGGTGAAAGCAGGCAAATGACAGTTGCATTCACTTTTATTATGATGTAGATGTGATGTTCAGGGAGGTGACATAACATGAAGGACATGTAAAGGATTGTTGGGATACGATAGACTAAAATATTATTTGAGATCACAAGCATGACAATCACACATAATAAGAACTACATTAGGAATAAATATTAAACAATTACATAATTTTGGTGCTGCCAGATAGCTGTTAGTGGGCATCAAATAATTTGTCTATATGCTCTGCTATATTTTTGCCTATTTGTATGAACATGATTGTTCTTTAGCCCACACTCATCAGTATGAAAAGCAGTAAACATTCTCACTATTGCCCCAAAAATGAATTGCCAGCCATTAAACTTTATTAAAATGGTGAAATATTGATTTAGCCTTATGTGTCCTCAAAGTGCTCTGTGATGTTTCATCAGTGCTCCTTAACACTAAATGATCACCTTTGCCTATCCCAGGCAAAATAAAAGAAGTTCATCTACTACTTGGAATAGTGCTAGAAGTGCGCTCTTCATACAGGGAGTGCAGAATTATTAGGCAAGTTGTATTTTTGAGGATTAATTTTATTATTGAACAACAACCATGTTCTCAATGAACCCAAAAAACTCATTAATATCAAAGCTGAATATTTTTGGAAGTAGTTTTTAGTTTGTTTTTAGTTTTAGCTATGTTAGGGGGATATCTGTGTGTGCAGGTGACTATTACTGTGCATAATTATTAGGCAACTTAACAAAAAAAAATATATACCCATTTCAATTAGTTATTATTACCAGTGAAACCAATATAACATCTCAACATTCACAAATATACATTTCTGACATTCAAAAACAAAACAAAAACAAATCAGTGACCAATATAGCCACCTTTCTTTGCAAGGACACTCAAAAGCCTGCCATCCATGGATTCTGTCAGTGTTTTGATCTGTTCACCATCAACATTGCGTGCAGCAGCAACCACAGCCTCCCAGACACTGTTCAGAGAGGTGTACTGTTTTCCCTCCTTGTAAATCTCACATTTGATGATGGACCACAGGTTCTCAATGGGGTTCAGATCAGGTGAACAAGGAGGCCATGTCATTAGATTTCCTTCTTTTATACCCTTTCTTGCCAGGGCGCTGTGGAGTACTTGGACGCGTGTGATGGAGCATTGTCCTGCATGAAAATCATGTTTTTCTTGAAGGATGCAGACTTCTTCCTGTACCACTGCTTGAAGAAGGTGTCTTCCAGGAACTGGCAGTAGGACTGGGAGTTGAGCTTGACTCCATCCTCAACCCGAAAAGGCCCCACAAGCTCATCTTTGATGATACCAGCCCAAACCAGTACTCCACCTCCACCTTGCTGGCGTCTGAGTCGGACTGGAGCTCTCTGCCCTTTACCAATCCAGCCACGGGCCCATCCATCTGGCCCATCAAGACTCACTCTCATTTCATCAGTCCATAAAACCTTAGAAAAATCAGTCTTGAGATATTTCTTGGCCCAGTCTTGACGTTTCAGCTTGTGTGTCTTGTTCAGTGGTGGTCGTCTTTCAGCCTTTCTTACCTTGGCCATGTCTCTGAGTATTGCACACCTTGTGCTTTTGGGCACTCCAGTGATGTTGCAGCTCTGAAAAATGGCCAAACTGGTGGCAAGTGGCATCGTGGCAGCTGCACGCTTGACTTTTCTCAGTTCGTGGGCAGTTATTTTGCGCCTTGGTTTTTCCACACGCTTCTTGCGACCCTGTTGACTATTTTGAATGAAACGCTTGATTGTTCGATGATCACGCTTCAGAAGCTTTGCAATTTTAAGAGTGCTGCATCCCTCTGCAAGATATCTCACTATTTTTGACTTTTCTGAGCCTGTCAAGTCCTTCTTTTGACCCATTTTGCCAAAGGAAAGGAAGTTGCCTAATAATTATGCACACCTGATATAGGGTGTTGATGTCATTAGACCACACCCCTTCTCATTACAGAGATGCACATCACCTAATATGCTTAATTGGTAGTAGGCTTTCGAGCCTATACAGCTTGGAGTAAGACAACATGCATAAAGAGGATGATGTGGTCAAAATACTCATTTGCCTAATAATTCTGCACTCCCTGTATTGTCCGCCACTCGCCTTCATGAAACCCAGATGTACTGCTTGAAACTCTATGGCAGCTGTGTTGAACACCTTCAGATTGCCTTACATTGCTGCTATGGTCCATTACCCCAATTCGTAGGGTGAATTGATTGTTGTGCGTCTGCAGTGAGATATTGGTGGATCTATATGATGTTTCTCCTTTAAAAGTAATGCCCTTGACCTTGATCTTGGAGTGCAGAGGTGGGGAAAAGCTGAACAAAGGCAGTCAGTCTGATTAAGCTCAAACTATTACTACCTGTCTGTCATAGTGGGTTTTTGATAACCACTTAACAATATCACAAAAATTAGAGCAGTTACCCAGGCACCATGATATAAAATCTTGAATACCAGAGGAAAAGCTAAAAGAATCCAATAGAAGATTTTACTGTGAACGGGCTATGCCAGCTTTACCTACAGTAAAAGCCTACACCTACCTGAATTATGAATGAAGGGCCTGAATTATGAATGAAGGGTAAGATTGGTCCCTAGGGCTATGGTTTCAATTGGGCCTAGGGCTTAGGGTTAGAGTTCTAATTGGCTGATTGGTCTAGGGTTCTGATTGTTTCCTAGGGCAAGGGTTTCTATTGGACCTAGGGCTTAGGGGTTGGCTTTTGATTGGTTGTTGAGGGCTATGATTTGTTGACAGAGCCAAGCCTTCAATTGGTCCAAGTGCTTAGGGCTAGGGTTCTGATTGGCTAGTGTCAGGCTTCCCATTGGTCAAAGCTCAAATGACCTAGGGTTATTTAACTGTAGGGATCTGGGTGTCTCAGACCTGGTGTTGAAGCGAAGGGCAGAGAGGACAAGGCAGTTGTCTGTTTTGGCCTGTTTAAGCAGGGTCAGGCACAGGGCCAGAAATAGTGCCCTTTTTTCATTCATCAGTCACAACCTTAGCCCCTTGGGTGCTCAGGAAGGCTTGGAGCCATCATCCAAGCCATCCTGGCACCCATCTATGTTGGGAGAGCTGATGCTCTCCCCAAAGGCTCCCCCCATCACATTCCCCCACATGGGGTGGCAGCGTAAACCTTTCCGCTGCCACCCCCAATCACTGTTGGTGATCTGATGACATCAGCACCCACGCCTCATGCTGATGTAATCAAAACACATTGGGAACACGCTGGAGGCCATTTGCTTCCAGGGCATCAAGGAGGAAGGTAAGATTTCCTCCAGGGAGGGATCGGGAAGGGCAGAGATGTACCAGTGGAAAGAAAAACGTTTTTCCTTTCCCTCGGTGTCTCTCTGCAGTGCATTCCTATTGTGGGATCATGTGTGGGGCCGATGGTGTGCCTCTTGCAGATCCCATAAAATGTTCTTATCCACAGTCCTCTGCAAACCTCACAATTAGACTAAAATCACACATTGTCCTTGCATTTCTGTTACATATTCTTCAAGAATCAGAAGGATTCCACACAATTCCTACCACATAATGTTTCCCCACTGTCCCAATAAAAATGCTGCCCCACTTGTGTGGCTGGGTTGAGTGCCCGCAGCAGGAACGGATCAAACCAACATTAATGGGAGTCCTCGCAAAGTGACACTCATTGACCTTGGTTTGATATGTTATTGTCACAGGGACTAAGCTTAGCCACACAAATGCTGCATGATTTTTATTGCAATTAGTGGGAAAATGCTGGATGTAAGGAATTTTGTGGGTTTCTGCTGATTGCAGAACTTTTCATCACAGAAATGTAAGGGAAATGTGTTTTTAGTTTAATTTGGAAGTTTACAAGGGCTTCTGGGCAGGAAAGTGTGGTGTGAGGCACACAAGTCACTCCTCCCAGGATTCCCTCAAGTGTTTTGTTTTAAAAAATGTGCAGGTTTGCTATGCTCCTTAGGTGGCGGCTGAGCAATGGCCTAAAATCTACATCCAGGCACAATGCAAGAAAAGGGTAGATTTTCAATTGAAAAATGTGCTGTGTCCTTTTTGCATTTTGACGCCCTTCATGTTGCAGTTATTAGCCCTACCCACAGAAGTGAGGTACCATTTTTATTAGGAGACTTGGGGGAATGGTAGGAAATTAGTTTCTCCCTGCAGATTCCAGAACTTTCCATCACAGAAATGTGAGGAAACTGTGTTTTTTGCCACAGATTGAGGTTTGCCAGGGCTTCTGGGTAAAAAAACCTGGAGAAAGCCATTCAAGTCACCCTACTGTGAACTCCCCCAGATGTCTAGTTTTCAAACATTTGCAGGTTTGCTAGGTTTCCCTAGGTGCGGGTTGAGCTAAGGCCCTAAATCTACATCTAGGCAATTGCAACAAAGGGTTCGTTTTCAACAGAAAAAAGTGATGTGTCTATGTTGCGTTTTGGTGCCTTTTGTGTTTGAGCCACTAGCCCTACCCACACAAAAGAGGAATCAATTTTATCGGGAGACTAATGGGAATAGTAGAGTAAGTGTTATTACCAATTGTATTCCTTTACATTTGTGCCTTTCAAATCTAAACCAGTGTGTATAAAAGAAGATATTTTGAGAAATGCACACTAATTCAAATGCTAGTTTGGGTATCCACAAATTCAGAGATGTGTAAGTGGCCATATCTTGTGCCAAGTTTGGAAATACATAGATTTCCCTGATACCTATTTTTCCTCTTTATATTTTACCATATAAATATAAATTGTTCTATAACCGGTACACAATGAAAAGCCATTTGCAGCTCATTTATTGTTTATTGGTATCTCAAGTTTGAGCAAAACCCACAAACCCTATATATCCCCACAGCCAGAAGGGTATAGCAGATGTAATGCAATATTGCTTTGTAAATTGGCCATTGTGACGAAAAGTTACAAATGTAAATGTTGTCACAAATTAATGTTTTTTCCTTTTAATTTTAATTTTTTTTATCAATCAAGTCTTCCTGTTCATGAAAGCTGGTAAGATGGTGAAATTAGCACCACACATCTTTCATTGACACCACTTGAAGGAAAAAAACAGACACTCTGCTGCAGCACATCCCCCCCCAAACAAAATAATTATATTTTTGTTATTTTATCAGTTCTCTCAAGGGGAATCTCTAAACCCTGCCTACCTTTAGAATCCCAAAGATGGCGGAAAAAAAGGACACAAATTTGGTGTAGATGGCCTATGTGGGAAAAAGTTACAGAGGTCTAAGCAACACTATCCCAAATGGACAAAAAGGCTTAGCACAAACCCCATCCACATTTCAATGGCTCAATAACCACTATAAAACCCCACAAACCACACCTATACACCTCTTTACCCCAACCGCCACACAATGGTACTTTCACTGTCACACTAAACATCACTCTGTCCATTACCACTAACAGATCCACACTCACCAACACAAAAAAAACACATTATACATAACTTGAATTCATCTAGACACACACTCCATGTTCATGCAAAACACCAGCTCTACCGTCTACTTGGTCCTAACAGACCCTTTTCTGTCACCACCAAACCTATTCTCAGCCCTCTCTCATATCATCCACCTCCTCTTTTTCTTTTTCTGGCCCTTTTCTGTCACCATCAACCTATAATCAGCCCTCCCTCATATCATCCTCCTCCTCTTTTCACCAAAAACACACAATCCTTGTACTTCACTTCACTACACATATTACCTTGTCCAGCTATTAAATGTAACACAAACACTCATAAATCTTGTCCTTCCCCTCTCACACACCAAATACACTTGTTTTCAAAGCACATTACTGCCCCTTTTACCATTTAACCTCCACTCAACAACAGAACTTTATATCAAAATCCTTTTCAGAAAACCACTACATCAATATCTCATTTCTTTTTAATACTTTATTTCAGTCAAAGACCATAAAAGCACAGGCAAAATATAAAGAATACAATTAACATTTTGGCCCAAAACATAATAAAGAGATCTACCCCATAATCACATAGTTCTCTGCTGTGAGAAAAGAAAAACCAAAAGTGCTTACAATTTCCCAAGGAACCATGAAACACGTCAATTAAAAACCTTCATTAAAAATAAAGTATTACAGTACGGTGCTTACAGAACTTATCCCAGTGTATTTAAAAACAGTAAAAAATAAAATAAAATAAAAAGAAACTCTCCAGTGAACCATGCATTTTATCCTCCTAAAATCGTTCCCTTGGGACAAGGAGACTCAAAGCATAAGATCTCAATTCATACAGTTCAAAGAGGTAAATGTCTTGATCAAATATGCCATGAACTTTTTAAGTATTTTGCACCTGAGTATACAATGCAGGGTGTGGTGTTAAACTGACAAATACTCAAAGTGACCCATAATTGGCCCATGACCAGGGCACGACATAGTGTGACAATCCAGGGTTTACGTTGCTTGGCGTAATTGGGGCAAAAAAAAAGGATTGCTCAACTGTTTCCGCCTGGATGGTACATGGTGGGCATAGATTGGTCCCCTCTTTAGTGCCCGTCCATTTAGAAGTAAAGGATCCCAGCGTAAGTGCACCCAGCCTGAATTTTATATAGAGAGCCATGGTAAAAAGAGGATCAATCTCGTCCATGTATGTCTAGAATCGAGGGACGATTTCCACTTCCATGAAGCTATTAGCAAGTGAACCTCTGCTACTTGGTGGATCAAAGTTGCCCAATCTTTCTCCCAAAGGACACGCTTTACCAGAGTGACTGAGGAAGACGTGATGAACTCTGGGGTAGACTAGAAATTGGGCAAGCTCAGAGAAGCTAGAGACGACCTCACGTACTTCAGCCATGGAAGGGTAAACGCTTCTTTTTGCCTGCCTAGAATACATGTTTTTATGGTTCCAGCTCCGGGGTCAGTCAGATCCTTAACCAATACAACAATGGTTTCAATCTTACTGTAGGAATAATAGCATGGAAGTCCAAATCAAATCTGAACACTCATGGAGTACTTTGAGGGAGTTTGAGGGCAGCCCTCAGAAATTTGTTTTCAGCCATTACCAAAGCGTCAACATTGAAATATCCCCACAGTTCGGCCCCATATGCTGCAGCTTTAACAGTTTGCGCTCTCTAGATTTCCAAGAGAGGAGATACAGGATATAGGGTGGTCCTTTTATCCAAGCCCAGTGCAACTCCCACCCATTGATGAAGTAGGAGTGTACTCTTTACGATCTAACTGGCCCAGGAGCAACTACTAGAAAGATGTACTCCTAGGTAGTCAAAGTCTATGACTCTCTCAAGTTTCTCACCCTCCAGAGTAACAACACATCTAAAATGCCTATGGAGGTGGATTGCCATGAACTTTGGGCCAGATTTACAAGGCCCTAGCGCCACCTTGCACTACATTAGCCTTGTTTTTTTTACGATAATGTGGCTCAACGAGGCAAAAATTGCTGGACTACATTTACAAAGTAGCGCAGTGCACGCATTGCACCCCTTGTGCCACATTATGCCTGCGTCAGGCATAATGTATTCAAGAGAGGCGTTCTGGCATTAGGAGGCCCACAAAAAGGCGCAATGAAATCTACAATATTTCATTGCACCATTTTTAACTCAAAGCAGATGTTAAAATGATGCATCCATTCAATCAATGAGCCGCGTCAACATTTTTTATGCTAGTGCAGAAAAGCCCCACAATAGCATCAAGAACTGTGACACTATTGACCTAGTGGTCACCATGGTGCACCATATTGTAAATACTTCACACCCCTGGTGTCATTAGGTGATGGTGGGGGGGCGCAAGAGATCTGGCGCATCAGTACTGAAGCTCCAGATTTTTGTCAATATGGGTCTTTGTTTTTTTAGTGTTAATGCCCAGGCCATGGTTAGAACAGAACAATTGAAACCTGGGAAGAAGGATCCCGATCCCTGCGGCATTTTAGATACCAGAAGGGTATCATCCGCAAATGTTAATGCTGGTATTTTTGATGCTCCTAGGGCTGGTGAATCATTGTTGCAATTCATCAGGATCTCAATGCAACTGTTTATAAAGAGGAGAAAAAGCGTAGGTGCAAGGACACAGCCTTGCCTAACCCCTCTATTAACTTTAATGTCCTCTGTGACTTCCCCATTTACTCCCCACCTGACTTGGGTGTAGTTGTCATGATGTAGGTACACTATGACATTTGGAAGTGGGGCAGGAAGACCTAACTTCTTGTCCCAGGGAACAATATCAAAGGCAGCCCTCAGAACCAGAAACACCACATAAGGGCTGCGTTTGCTAATATCTACTTCTTTTTAGCTTATCAGTTGAAATCTGAATCCACTGTGCTTATTTTTTTTTAAAATCCTGTTCAAAATTGTGATGTAATTTTATTATCCTCAATTCTATCCAGCTGATGGTCCAAAATCTAACTTGCAGAAAACTATCTGCTCTATGTCTATTAGGCTTATTGGACAATAATTGGCAGGATCAGATTTGAGACCCTTCTTAAAAATGGGTGCTATCTTTGCTCCTTTCCAGCTCATAGGGATATGGCACTCTGGCATGATGGCATGGCAAGATAATTTAGGTAGGGGTCCCAAACAGTGTCGTCAGACTTAAACATATCTACAGGGATCTTGTCCGGTCATGGTCTTTACCTGCTTTCTGAACCCAAAGTGCACGATGGGTGTCGGCTAAAGTAAAATAACCTGACAGGTCATCAGTATTAGTCTGTTCAATGAGTGGATTTGACACTGGGGGTTCCCCAACAATAGGGTCAGGAAGCTCTTCCAGGCCTGCAATATGGAGGGCCTCAAAATGTCTGACCTAGTCTTGCAGGAGGATGATGTTTTCTGGTCTTGAGGTAGTTGTTTTAATGCCAACAATTCTCTCTGTTTATCACAGTGAATCACTGTCAGAAAATCCTCCCAGATTGAAGTATCCCAATCTCCTCTGGCCTGTTTCTGTGCTAGTTTGTACTTGGCTCTGGCTAACTTTATATCACACTGAGAGCTGGCTTGAATAGCTTGGACCAAGGCACTCTTTGCCAATCTACCAGGTAGGATTAGAGAGGTTGAGTTCTTTGCTTTAGACAGGGATTTGAAGAAAACAGTATTCGTCAGGACATCAAAGCACTTGGTATGGGAAGCCATTAATGAATCAGGGGAAGAATCAGGGTCTAAAAACAAAGACAAGGTGGGACCTAATTCCACATACACTTGAGCTAGAACACCATAATTTTTTGCATCATTGACCCACCTTACATTTCTCCGATTATTAGTTATGCTCAGACTACCAAGTGCCAAATGCAGTCGCTAGATGAATCTTGGAGTGTGAGGATCAGTGTGTCATGATCGCTTTCGAGTCTCTCTATCATCTACATATCAATAAGATTCCCCGAGAAGCGAATGTCCAATAGAAAGTAGTCAATAGTGCTCCTGTAGGAGTTCCTTTAAAGAGTGAGGCATCTAGCCAGGTTAGAAACAGTTAGGCTATTACAGGCTCTTAAATTACAGCTTAAACAAAGGTCCACAGTTTGCAAGACAGTCCTTGCTGCTAATGATACGCAGGGACCCAAAGTTTGGGGTATTCCCTGCATTTGATCTTCCTTGTTGGCAATCTCCCTAACTAATACTGAGGGCTCAAAAGTAGCATTGAAGCCCACACCAGAGCCACCAATACCCCTTTAGTACTCCAATAAATAAGCACTTTCAATAAAGTTAAAACTAGAGATTCTGAGGATTTTGTAACAGATCTACTATATCAGTTGTATAGAATCAGTTTTTCTCATTACCCAAAGACAGCTCCAGTCCCATTAAGTCAGGTGAATCAATCTTCCTTGGCGTCTAGAAGAGATTTTAAGCCTTATAGTCTAGCCCCCTGATGGTTTTCCATACTTGGACATTTTTGGGGAGAAGCTGAAAGATTTGCACCCATGCCTCTAGGGAGCATCTAGCTCCCAAGTCTCTTGGAACATGACAACATCTTCACTGACAATGAAAGTCCCCAGTCTGTCTGGAGTTTTTACTTTTAAGTCTTGCAATGTTCCAGGAGATAATTACGAATTTGTTGCTAGGCGGTAGAGATATTGGACCTCATTACGACCGTGGTGGTCGGTGGTATACTTTAGGTATTACCGCCAACAGGCTGGCAATACCTACCTCCACTATTATGACGACAATGTACCACACCGACCGCCACAGCGGTAACACCCGCCGGGCTGGAGACTACAGTCTCCAGTCCGATTGGCCGTCACTAGGCCGCCCATGGCATTTTGACCCCGCCCAACACCATCGTTTTCGTGGTTTCTGTACCACCACTGAAACCATGGAGGTAGGCACTATCAGTGCCAGGGAATTATTCCCTGGCACTGATAGGGGTCTCCCCTGCACCCCTCCCCCTCCCAAGAGTCTTCTCCCACCCTCCCCCTTCCTCTCCTGACCCCCCGCACATTCACACACATTCATGCACATACATACACAGCCATACACACACGCATACACACATTCACCCACGCATTCATACATTCACACACACTCACAGAAACACTCACAAACATACATCCAGGCACACACGCAATCTCACGACACAACATGCACGTACACTCACACCCACTCATGCACACATGCATTAGACATGCATGCACACATTCACAGTCACACACACCCCCACACACGCACACAACACCCCCCACCCTCCTCTCCTATCAGAGCACCCGGCTTACCTACATGCAGGGGGTCCTCCGACAGGAGACGGGATGCAGTGCTGCTGCCAGCAGTAGGGTCCACCAGCAAAACACCGCCAGGCTGTATCATGGCACATGGTACGGTAGGCAGTGTTGTGCTAGCATGGCGCTGCTGCTGGCAGCAGCACCACCGTACCGCCATCCGCCGCCATGACCATCGACAGAATTCCAGCAGCCTTCTGGCGGAATTCCATCTACGTTCATAATGCCATGGACGGTCGGTAGCCACAGCGATGGTATGTTGGCGGCCGTCGCCGTGGCGGTAGGCGGCATTTGCCACCATTCTCATAATGAGGGTCATTGTCTCATAAATTTGGTGAGTTACTCTTGCGGCTTTGTGCAACATTGCAGGCCCGGTTTCTGCAGATGGTGAGTAACTACCAAAGGTGGATCTTGACCCGAGTTAGTACAGAAAGAAAGCAGAGGTGAAAAAGAGCTACTGTGAATTAGGACCGGAGCTGGAACAGGAGAATGTGCTAAGGAACTCTGGCCTACTACTGCAGATGTTACAATTGTTGTAGAAGGAAATGGCATGGTTAGACTGTTAAGTCAATCAACAAGGGATGTTGGGGAGGAAGTGGGCAAATGCTCTGTCCTTTTCTCTAAAGAGATATTTGCTTTGAGCTAGATCCTGGAGTTAGTCGGTGGAAGAGTGCGGGTTTCCAGGAAAACTAAACACCTGACTAGAGATGAGTGAACCAATGTTAGTGTTGTCAAGTCAAATGTATTATCAGGTGATGGGATTTCGGAGGCAGAGAGAATATCAGAATTAATTATACTATGACAATTCCGAACATCCCTAATCCAGTGAGCTGCCCTACTAATCAAAGACTCTTCCCTTTCCCTACAAGGAGTCAGGAACTTTGGGGCACCCGTCAGATAGATCATCCTAGAATCTAGGACGGGGTCTGAGTTTGGACCTGCCCTCTTGTACTTACATGGATGTACTATCACTGGATTCAATGAAGGAGTGTTGAAAATCTTGGTAGCAGGGGAACCAAATTCAAGGTGAAAATGTTTTTTTTTGGGTCAATTAAGATGTCAGCTACCAACCTCAAGCTCGGAGAAGGGGCCAGTTTAGCCAGCTAGAGGGTAATACTGGGCAATACTAAGCTCCCTTGATTAGTCATGAAATGAGGACAAACAAGTTATCTAGCATTGTTCTTCATAGGAAACAGGAGGCCAAAAGGCAGTTGTCTTGGAACTGAATGTGGGGACCGACCTATAGGGGTGTTAGACTGCCTCAGTGCACCTTTATTTAAATGCCGGGGCACTTGCTCTCTTGTGTTTTAACCGATTGCCCGGGCAGGTGCATTTCACACAAGGGTGGCACCTTAGATCGTAGACCACTAAATTCTGCTTAAGAAGGGAAATAATTTCCCACAGAAGTTGGCCTTCAAACCGTTGGGTCTTGGTGAGGAAGGGGGATATTAATCATAGCTTGCTATAGGCTTGCCAGATGGTGCTAGCTTGGAAAATAAGTTTGCACAGGGAATAGCCAGAACCATCAGACATTCAGCAGTACGGCAACCACCATCCAGTACTATTGCTAGGGATGATGGGCTACTCTCAACGACAGTGACCAGATTCATGGTGTTATGAGATTCACAAGGATTAGGTAATTTATCCTTCATGCCCTTTTTAATAAATAAAGGGGCAATTTTACTTTTTGGGGTTTTTGGTTTGTGCTTCGGTCCTCAATTCCGGGGCCCTGGGACACAGTATTGATTCAACTTCCTCAATGAGTTAATCAATGCAATGCAATGTACAGTTATTGACTTGTGTTTTTTTTCATTTGTAGGCTTACTTGTATGCTTATCAGTTAACTTCCTTTTCCCCATCTCAAGTACCTAAACTAATCACAAGTCCAAAAAGTGACAAAAAATAGCCATATTACTAAGCAAAATACTTAAAATGGCAGTTTAAAAGCCAGACAGGGCTGCATAAAATAACATAAAACAATATGAAAAGCACAATGCATTTATGGTAACATATAATCCAAACATAAAAAAAAGATAATAAACAGCAAAATGTCCTACATCACATAAACTACGGGAATTGCCAGCTAACTGTAAATTGGCAATCAATATTCAGCACTAGATTAAAGCAATATTTAAAGGTCCAAGTTTTTCTCATGCTAGCTGACAGATCCCAAGTGATTTGTGGAGAGAATGTCCTTCCAACTAAGTCAAAGAAACTCCAGCAGTCAGCCAGTACCAAATGTTAATGGGAACAAGCCAGAAGGGCAAATCAACACCACTAACAGCTCAGATTTAAAGGCCGTACTGGGAATACAAAATAGAGCCACTTGTTTAATACGACAAACAAACTAAGTCGCCCTATCGAGCCACCTGAGGGCAATGCACCCAGTCTAAGCCATGGGCAGAGAGAAAATACACACTTGCCAAGTTTAAAAAAGAATAAAAATGGTTAATCCCATATAACAGAGCCAAGGGGGGTGGCCTTGCCCTGCCTTTTCCTGGTGATGACGTGTGCAAGGTGGGCCAGCACTTGGCTTGGGCTTTGCCCAGGTGCGGCCCATGCTGCAGGACAGGCAACACGCTATATAGTACTTAAAAGGCTGTGGGTGTAGGAGGCATAGTCTGATGGTGAAGAGGCTGCATGCTTGCCCCCACTGCTTCTGGAACTCGTAGTCCCTGGTCCTAATGATTGATAGCTCCTGCACCACAGGGACAGGCAACACACTATATAGCACTGACAAGGCTTTAGGTGTGGGAGGCGTAGCCTGATGGTGAAGAGGGCACCTCCTTGTCCCCACTGCTCTTGGAACTCGTAGTCCAGGCCCCAACAATTGATGGCTTCCATGCCACGGTACAGCAAACACGCTAAATAGAGCTGAAAAGGCTGCAGGTGTGGGAGACGTAGTCTGATGGTGAAGAGGCCACCTCCTTGCCTCCACTGCTCTTGGGACTCGTAGTACCTGGTCCCATTGATTGATGGGTGCCGTGACATGCAGGGACAGGCAAGGTGCTATATAAGGCTGAAAAGGCTGCAGGTGTGCGAGGCATAGTCCGATGCTGAAGAGGCTGCCTCCTTGCCCCCACTGCTCTTGGGACTCGTAGTCCCTGGTCGCAATGATTGATGTCTCCTCTCACTACTGTACATAAAAACACACGCACACACCAGCACATCAAGATCTCACACACACACACAATTTCATAATATATTTCGTCACAAAATAGAACCATACATCCACTTCCACATTCATGACTACACAAATAATACACATCCTAAACAATCGTACTCTCAAAGTTTCTACCATCACCAACACCTAACACAGATACCTCAACACAACAACTCTAATTTATCTGCCACTCAATGATTGCACAATCTAGAGCCTTAAAACATGACCCTCATGCTCCACGACCACTCCTAACCCATACACCTCCCACCCTGAACAGACTCAAACAAAATAAACAACGCACCCCTCTTCACATCTTTGCACCTCCATTTCCGTTATCTAACAAAGCTACTCTACAAAAAGAACACAGCTCACCAACTCACGCTCAACCATCATCTCTACCACCCGCACAAGCAGGCCCAACAAAATATTTTCTAAGCCACCTATTTGAGGAATACGATATAGAAAAACAACACTAGTGCTCTCCTCATATGGTTAATACCAACACTAATGACACAGAAAAGAGAAAATAGGCCAGAGCACACAGAGTGTTGTGTCCAAAAGTGTTGCAGGGATGAAGAGCCCCGGTGGTTTGTTGAAGGTAAGCGAAAGTTTGAGGTTGAAGAAAACGTCCAGAATCTTGATTAGTAGAGATAGCCTTTATTCGTAGGTGTTGAAGAGCATGATAATTGCAGAAAAACAGCCAACACGTGTTTCGTCACACAAGTGACTTCATCAAGGCTGGGCCGTCCGGCCTGAGTGAACAATGTTATTAAGATCTGTGGGCTGGAAAAAGTGATAATGATCTTATGGATAGTGGAAATTTCAAAGTGGTACGGTTGCCTGAGCAACAGAAGGCTGGTTTAAGTATTAGATCACGTCGGTAAAGAAAAGTATGAAAGGCCCTGATAAGCCGTAGAGAAAAGACCTCAGAGAAACAGGTCACGAAGGCGCGGTGAGCAATCAAAGAGCGTCAACACTAATGACACACCTGCTACAAGTTCAAAGAATACTGCTCACTCTTCTAGAAAACCAAGCACACACCTCCAAAACACAGTCTCTAAACTGCCTACTAATAAATTCTCAATCACTCTGCAAAAACAAGCACTACATCTACAATCTGCTCACTGAAACGCAACCTTACTTACTCTTCATAACTGAATCATGGTTGGGGGTGACATGGCTCCAGTGTTGCATGAGGCTTTTCCTCCAGACTATCAAATTGTCAAGCAAAATTGAATAGGCAAAAGAGGAGGTGGACTAGCTGTTATGTTCAAGCAAACAATACATCTCACCTCCTGAAACTTCCTCCTCCTTTACAGACCCTGACCTAGCAATGCAACATTCCCAACACATTTCTGGACACAGTTTCAAACCTATGCATTGTTGGTGAACTAAACATTTTGGGGCATATTTATACTCTGATTGCTCCCGAATTTGCATCATTTTTTTATGCAAATTCGGGCAAACCCAACTCCATATTTATATTTTGATGTTAGGTATGTCTAACGTCAAAATATAGGAGTTTGCACCATTTTCTGGATGTATGCACCTACCTTGCGTCAATGAGATGTAAGGTAGGCGTTCCCATCTAAAAAATTGTGCTATCTCCAAAGCCCTATATTTATCCCCCCCGGGGCTAAAATGGCACACGGGTGGGATGAGGGGCTAAATAATGGTGCAAAGCTTGCTTTACACCATTATTTAACACCTGGGTCAGACCAGGCGTTGGGGGACCTGTTGACCCATTTCCGTGGTTAAACACCATGGAATAGCATAGGTCCACAGGTGCCCTCCTCAAGCCCTAGGAACACCACCACCCAAACCAGAGGGACACCAGAGGATGGGGGACCCCATCCCAGGTAAGTAGGGTAAGTATGTTTTTATGTTTTTTTTAAAGTGACATCAGGGCCCTAACTTAGGGCCCCCTGCATGGCACAGGGTACAATGGCTATGCCCAGGGGACACTTATCCCCTTTGCTGGACATTGAGGTAGTGGGCATGAGTCATGTTTCTGGTGGTGTGCGCCAGGAAATGGCACTTGTCTGGTTAGAGGCATTTTGTTGCCTCTAACTAGGCTAGCGTTGTTTTCTGATGCACAACCCCCTCCTTCCCTACCTCCACCCCCACCCGGCTGGCATCTTCTTCTAAGACGCTAGCCCAAGTTCAGCACCGGCTTGCGCCATTCAGTAAATACGGCGCTCGGCTGGCATTGTTAAATGACGCAAGCGGACGCTACACTTTTTGCAGCAAAACTGCATTAGCGCACTTTTGCAGCAAAAAGCATAAATATGGGCCTTGGTTTGACAAACCCAATATGCCCTATCCATAAACTAGCATCACTGGCCTAGTCACACTGAACTTACACCAGATCATCTACACACCTACAAACATCGCTGGACACATCCTAGGTGTCATTTTTGCTAATAAAGAACTAGTTACATTTTTAAAGATTACTCCAGTCACATGGTCAGACCACTATTTGGTAGCTTTGCAACACAAAACACCCCAACTCAACAACACCTAAGGTCACCTTATAAGCATCCACCAATTGACTGTGGAACAAACTCAATTTTGAATACTTAAAAAACACAACTAATATCCAACACAGATCTAGACACAATAAATTTAATTTAAAAACTTTATGAAAATAAGTTAGGAAAATTTTGATATATAACACTAACAGTGGCGGCGGGTGACATGAGGGGGGATACAAAAAGAATAAAAAAAATTAAAAAGCACTTGTCTGATGTCAATTTTCCCCTCTCGTCGTCTCTCCCAGCTCTGACATGTGACGGTCACGGAACCCAGGAAACTGCAAAAGCCAATTCTGATGCTGATTTCATGCTGATAACCAGCATATAACCAGTGTCAGGACTGGTGGGAGCAGCCTCTCTCAGCATTCTGTTCAGGACGGGGTGCTGGAAAATAAAATGGTAATAAACAAGTTTATTACCATTTTATATTTCCATTATGGGGGCATTTTTTTGGCAGGGCGACGCTTCTCCACCCACGTCGAGGGGCCGCACCTAACAACTAAGAACAACAATCCAGGACAAAAGAACACAAGTGCCTTGGAGAAATACAGAGCTAAAATAATATAAAACAACAAATTACAAAGCTGCAGTGCATCTAGCTCGAAACAAACAGCAATCAAAACAAACTTCAATACACAAACTTAACAGAATATACAAGTCAACAATCAAAAAAGCTATAAATAGGTTCTATTCAGACAATTCAAAATGCTAAATGTGCAAATAAAGAATTTTATAAAATTCTCACTGAATTGTGTAAAGCTAAATGCACAGAATAAACTGATACTACCACACAATAATTCACTGACAAACTGGCAAATCAATACGCAACGAAAGCAGATATGTTTCACTCCTATTTAAGACAAAAGGAAACCAGCAGCACCAACTCAATTCCAACAATCCCCTCCAAAGGCAAGCTAAACCAGTCTCTACATTCCTTCATACAACTATCACAAAGTGAATTTATGGATCTTGACAAAGCAAGCAGGCCAGCCGGTTGGCTTTCTGACCCTTGTCCACCACAAATCTTTAAGTTAAGAACATTCTTTTAACTATCTCTTCTGCCACACTAGTAAGAACAATCATCAGCAATTCTTTACCTATGGGAATCATTCCAGAAGACCTAGAAAAGGCATACATATGCCCATCATTAAAGAAAAAAAACCTGGACACACATGACTCAAACAACTATAGACCGATTACAAATGGACCTTCCTGGGCAAACTGAAAGAGCAGAGTCAACCAGATGTCACAATTCAGTGAAGATAACTCCATACTTTGACTACCAAACAGGATTCCGCCCAGGAAGAGGCACAGAATTTGCCTTTATCGCCATCCTAGATTACCTTAAAAACACAGTGAACCAGAATGTGGTTGCTACACTACATCTGTTGAACCTCTCAGCTGCCTTTGACACAATTGACCATGACAATCTAATATAAGAAGGAGTTCCTCTCGACAGGATCACATCCTACCTTCAAACCAGAGCAAATGTCATCCATATTACCCTTTTCTCATCCAATCCAAAGCAAGGGTCCCTCAAGGCTCTATCGTCTCACCCATGCTTTTCAACATGTACTTGAAGTCATTACCAGCAATGATCAATGAATTTCAGCTCATATGCTATAACTATACAGATGGCACACGAATACTCCTTAAGCTGGAAAGCCTCAAAGAAATTGAAAATGCAAAAATCTTCAGTTGCCTCAGAGCCGTTGATTAGTGGATGTAATGAAGCCATCTCAAATGGAATACTTCCAAAACTGTAATCCTCACATGTGGCAAATGGAAAAATTATGACCCACTCTGCACCTGGCCTGTTGATCTGGCACCACCTCTTAAAGTATCTGAGGAAGTCAGTAACCTTAGGATTACCATGGACTCCAAGTTGTCAATGAATACTCAAGTGGACAAATTACCAAGTTCAAGCGTCATTACTATGAAGACTCTGCAAACACAGCTTCCCCCACCTGGGATTTCCACACAAGATCCAGGGTGCTATCTCACTTGTACTGTCTAAATTTAATCACGCCAATGGCCTCTATCACAGAGCATCTTTATAAGCTATGAAAAGACTACAACAAATTCTGAATCCTGCTGCCAGACTACTCCCACATGTAAAGCCTACATTGGCTACCGGTTGCTAGAAGATCCACCTTCAAACTGCTTTGTATCACCCACAAAGCAATACATGGACTAGGACCACTTTCCATCAGGAGTAAAACCACCAAATACATTCATCAAATGACCCTCCACTCCAGATTGGCACCTCGCCCCAAACCCCACCATAAAATAAACAATACATAGGTGGTATATCTTTCTCCACAGATAACTATCTTATCTTCAGACGTCTACTCAAGAGTTGGCTCTTTTATAGATAACCACCATACTCACTAATGTACAGCATATCCCTGGGTATGTCAACATTTATAATTTGATATATGTATGTATTTAGATATGTGTATTTCTTTGTACAAGTATATATACTAACTATAGTTTAAAAAATATATATATTCTTTAGGTCTTAAAAATGTACATATCAGGTATGGTTGAATATACATATTACTTTATGCTGAACATGAATATAGGGCAATGCATAGTTTTCATATCTTATTTGATTAGATACTTATGGGTCTTTGTTTAATTTACCTGTCACAATATGTAAATGTTATCATAACTGGTTTATCTATAAGGGCTTCACTGTTGAAGTATTGAGGAAAATATAAAAATAACAACATTTAAAAATAAATAGTTATAAGAATGCACAAATAACAGCTTCAACTACAGCAACACCTGAAAGTCTGAGTTGATACTATACAACTTTATACCTTGATGTATTATCTTCATTATACATGTATACCTTTTCTATATAGTTGTGTACATTTGACTCTTTCCTATGTCTCACCCTATACCTCTCTCAATATATCATCTACCTCCACTCTCTGACTCATCCGAAACCTCATTCTACTACTATGACTTTCAAAATAACCCCTTCTCAACTCTTCCCTCCTCTATCTCTGCTTGGTTCGCCCCAAATCTCATTTTATTACTATGATCTCCCAAACACCTCTTTCAAAATTCTTTCTTCGTGTATCCCTCCTTTGTTTCATCCCAAACCTCATCTTACTACTATGGTCTCCCAAATATCACTTTCTAGACTCTTCCGTCCTCTATGTCTCCATTATCCTATTCAGTGCAACTAGTAGACTTGCATGTCCACTGCTCAGATTAACTCAAATTTCCCTATACTAATCCACCACTAATCCTTTTTAGGCTCCGGAGTAGCGTGCTACATGCTGAAAAACACTGCAATGCCTCATTGGGTTAGTAAGCGCTATATTAATGTAATTACAATATATTACTACACTGGTCACAAAAACTGGTTGCAGTTATTTTGCTACCAATGTAGATTATTGCAACCTACCTATATATAAAACAAATTGCAAATCAGAGTGGGTCATGATCCAACCTACCTCATTAATATTCATGAGTTAGATCGCAAATTACAGCTCACTTAGTTTGGCCAGAATCACAGGGATGGTGGATTGCAAAGGACAGCAGACTACCATGTCTATGATTGTGTTTAAATAAGGTAACATTTTGTAAATTGCAGCCTATATTCCTTAATGAAAAAAGAACTGCATTTAAATATATATTTTTTAAGACATTTGTAAAGAAATGCCTCTTTTTTGCGTTCACCTCAATATTGTTGGACTGATGCTGCTGATTCTTCGACTCTAAGATGCTGCTAACCAGATCTCCATGCCAGTGTTCTGACCACATGCAAAGTACATGTCGAATTGGATATTCCCAATCGGTAAGGCCTGACTTACTAATAAATCCCTAGTATATGGTAACCAGGTATGTAGGGCAGTGTCTACGCAGGGCTGCAGGACTGTTTCTGTCCCCCTTCATCTGACAAGACACAAAATGGCTCCTAGCCTGCCACTGCAGACTGGAAGGACAGTGTTTTCACTGTCAGTTCAACTTTTTCATTTATACTAATGGCAAAGCTATCCTTCCGCTTAACATTATATGTTAGATTTCCCTAAGGAACACCGAGAGAGCCCTATGGCACGGAGCTGTATTTTGTTAAGTGAGACATATACATTTCAATGTGTCTCGACAGCAACACTTCCAAATTGTTGTTTTGCTGTGGGTAAAGTTGGTAGTCCCATTGGCTAGCACAGGGTTATGGGGTGACATCCCCACCCAGCTACCTTTTGGCTGGGACTACCAAACTGGGTCATGTGAGGTATCACATTAATCATGACATTAAATTGGATCTGATGCTCAGGTCAAAATGAATGTTACTGGTAACAGTTGGTCACTTTTAGAAACGTGACTACTCTGTGCTATGCTCATCCAGCGGCCTCATAAAGGCACACGCATACAGACAGGTTTCTGACCACCTGGGGAGATGTGTGAATGACTCCCAGGCTCAAGGACAAAGGAAGTGGCGCAATAACAAAGTGTCACCTCCTCTGCCAGTATGGCCACGCAGGGGATTAGCCTAGAGACATGCTTCATAGGGGAAGTTGCCTTTGATGGGCCGCCTGGCCCAGCATCCCTGAGCAGGATTCCTTTTGATGTCAGAGAGAATATGGAGACAGGGACAAAAAGGAGAAACTCACTCCAAAACCGGTTCAACCATGGGAGTGTTGTCCTCAGTTATCCACATCTCTGCATTGGGCTACCTTGCTCCTCATGACCACAAAAGAGTTGCACCATCTTGAAGGGGGCACGAATGTGGCATCCTGGGATAGCCAGATGCCACACATCACAGGAACTTTGTTATTGGGTAGGGGGACCCAGTAGCACATTGGCTAGTGACCACTTGGTCCTCTCAGGGCACGTTCCAGGGATAAATATGGCACCTCCGGCACACTGACACAGAGCACTCACTTGACCTGGAAACAGGATGAGAAGGAGACCACTCTGCACCCGTGGAAGCACACAGAGAGGCTGCAATGCTGTAGCGGCTGCACCAGCTACTCTTTGAGCTGGTGGAGTTTTGACCTTGTTTTGCGTGCCTAGCTCAGGGAAGCACTGATTCCTGGCCCTAGCCCAAAGCAGGCGCTCCAAGGGTCAGTTGGCTGGCCTCCCAGAATGACACTGGGGACATTGAAGCTGAAGAAGCCCAAGTTGCATCTTTGGTAGCCACTACAGAAGTCTTGCTGCTACCGGACGACAGGCACCCCCAAGGTCAATTCAGAGATAGTCAAAGGGTGCACCTTGCCTGCTGGACTCATGAGTGCTGGTTGTGACCGGATTTGTCACTCGAGAGGGACACCAGACTTCATTAAATATTTGCACCGTGACCACTGTGTTGCAAAACCGTAAGGTCTGCATCAGCAGTCCTTGGAACCCTGCAAAGAGGACTTTGTGGGACCCCGAAATCCATGGACAGAGTTGCCCCCACTCTCCTGTGACCGATGGCCCAACCTGACTTCACCCATGTGGAGTTCACACCATCCAGAGGATCCTTGAGCATCTTTGAGCCTGCATTCCTCAGCATCAGGACCACTTCATTATCATCTATGGTGATCACCTTGTAAAATTTGGCTCTTGCCCTAAAAAGGCTCTGATGGCCAGGTAACTGTCCAAAGTATCTTCTCGGGCCCCCTGGACCTCTTTCCTGCCCGACTTGGTCACCCAACTCGGGCTGGAGTTGCCGAACTAACTTTTTCAAACTTTCTCAAATTTTCTAAAGCTTTTGTTGGCCAATGCATGTTTGCAGTTGATATCAAAGTTATTTATTCCTTTGAAATTGTATGACTTTGGAACCCTCTGGTGGATTTTGATGATCAAGGTGTCTAAAGATTCCTACAAATCTAATCTATTTTTCTAACCTAGTGTCTTTTTTCTTTCATGTTGTGTGACTTACTTATTCTGTTGTTTATTTTTGTTAACTGCTTTAAGCATTATTCATTTGCTAAGCCTTAGTGCTCTCGGCCAGAGCTACCCAGTATTGAACTTAATGTTGAGTCAATGTACCTGAATGGATCTGAGGTGGTATTTGTGAGAGTACTGCATGTTGGGGCTAACTAGCCATGCCATACAGTACACCCCAAATCCTCAATTTCAGAAGTAGTCTCTAGACCATTGCCTACTCTCCTTGAAACTCAACATTCCTAATGGGGAAGAGGCCAAAGGCGACCTCTTCCTTTTATAAATGGGTTACCACCCCAACTTCAGAGTTGGTAATTTTTCACTGGTCTGCAACTGGAAATATGCTTGCAAACCGTTGATACATTGCACACCAATTCGCTATTTGTAGGGACATCCACAACACATATCTTCTAAATAATGAATAGAAAACCAGTCAGAATTTCATTTTAAGTTTAGCAAAACTTTACCAACTCTTAAAATGTGATTTGTAAATTGCAAAAAATGTGTACTGTTCCAAAATCAATTGAGAGTAAGTGCCTCTGAAAAAACTGGATAAAACATTTAGTGCATAGAATTTAGCTAAATAAACTACAAAGATTATTAAATTAGAACTTGCCATTCTCTGCCTGAACAGTAATTAATGCAGTTCTACCAGTTTTCCCCTTTTCCATCAGCAATAATTAATTCTTTGATGAGGTGTGAAATACCTTTCAGCGAGAGAACAATAAACTTGATCAGTCAACATTTCTCTGGCAAGAAGACAGGAAGGAGTTAATTAATTACAGGACGTCCACCTTTAGTTATGTTGGAATGTGGGCAACAGAGGAGTGTTCTGGCCAGCAGACAGCATCATGAAGAACATGTGGGGGCACTAATATTTAGCATATTTATAGCAAACAGAATTATGGTGTGAGAAAGACATTTGATGGTAGCCTGGTCCTAATCAAAATATCTCTACTCAAAACAGTAGTTGACCTGGAATCAAAACCAGCCCGAGTTAATTTTCTTGGGGCATTCCCTGCATGTCCTATTAAAATTCATTCTTTAATGCCAAATTAATTTTTTGGTCCTGCCAACTTGAAAGACCCCGGTGCAAGGATTATTGGGTTTTGAAGACAACTGGTTTGACTGGGGATGTTTCTTGAAATTGTGTTAGGAGTCATTGCCAATAACTGACTTGTAACCACTATAAGGCAGGCTTCTCACCACCACAAGTTTACAACAGAACTGAACTTGGGAGAAATAAAAGAGGAAGATTCCTGGAACTGCACAGAGGCCTGGATATGCTATCCCTGGTCTCCCTTTCATCAAAGGACTGTAAGTGCTTGTCAAGGGTCAGACCGGCACCAGGATACCCTCTCAATGAGTTGTGTCCTATACAAATGCACACAACTAAACATAACAATGTATCTGATTTTGTGGGAACCTTGTGGGACCTTTGCTGCCTACAGCTTCTTAACTTACCCCACTGCACCATATGATCATCAATAAAACTTCCTAAATCAGAAGGTAACATTTTTGACCATGCTGAACCATTGCACTTTATCCAACCAATGCTCCTCCATGGTTGGACTGTACAGTTGACTAAGCCCCAGTCGATCACTGCCACTTTAGTTTTCTTGGCACAGTTTTCAGAATCTTTAAAAAAGTATATCTCTAGCCCGGCTTACTTATTTTTTTTTGCCATTTTGAGTTCTTCTATGTATTTTAGCTTTCTTCATTTTCCTAAACTGATTTATGTACTTTTATTGTTTTTTTTAACGTTACTATTGTTTTGGTGCTGCCTCAATACTTTACTCACTTTTCATTGAGAATAAGCTGCTGCTTTGTGCAAAACCCATCTGTCAACAAACCTTCATTTATCTAATAAAGCACTGCAGTGAATAACCCATAATCATAAAGACAGTACATTACTGAAATCTTATTTTAACTATATGACTTCTTCTCTTAAGGGGAGAACTACTTTTAACACTTAGCCAAGCTGAGTACACATCAAAGTCTGTAAGTTGTTATGAGACGGAGCGGGCATTGGGATTCAGTCTGAGGTGGGGAACAGATGGTCAGGGTTTACTGGAGATTACAATAAGGAATTATGATAATATCAATTTTTCTCTCTTGTTGTCCAAGTCATCAAACCATAGAAACTACCATGAATTAACAAGAGGCTTTGACCACACACTGTCAGAAGTCAAAACCATTCAGAGCATTTATTCTAATACCAAAAACAGAAATCACAAGCTGACCAGTTGTTTAAACATATTTTTGCCAAAGCAAACTGCAATGGGACCACATACAAGCAGCACTGTAAGTAGTTCCATTTGTTATGAATTGTCTGTGCAGTTTACAATGTTACTGTTTTTCGGACATCAGATTTAAAAATGCTTCTATGTGTCTCCTAGGAGGTGACAAAGCAAAAACAACAAGTGATGGACGGAATGCTGAACATTGTCAAACACTCACCCCCAGTCATAGATCTGGGTTTAATCCATCCTTCTTTTGCTCACCATGCCACCCCAGTTTGGACCCAGCCATATGCAAATCAGTCTTGACCCTGTTCCTCATGGGAACAGTCCAGACCGAACTGCCAAGCCAGGTCCTCACTGGACCGGAAACAAGCATCCTGGGACCGGTTTCGGGGTTTCACCCCTCATCAGCCAGGCTAGCTTGAATCCAGTGGCATGGGAAGCACGGGACCTACGTCTGGGCATACCCTTCCCACTTAGGGCGACAAAGCAAAAACAACAAGTGATGGACGGAATGCTGAACATTGTCAAACACTCACCCCCAGTCATAGATCTGGGTTTAATCCATCGTTCTTTTGCTCACCATGCCACCCCAGTTTGGACCCAGCCATATGCAAATCACTCTTGACCCTGTTCCTCATGGGAACAGTCCAGACCGAACTGCCAAGCCAGGTCCTCACTGGACCGGAAACAAGCATCCTGGGACCGGTTTCGGGGTTTCACCCCTCATCAGCCAGGCTAGCTTGAATCCAGTGGCATGGGAAGCACGGGACCCACGTCTGGGCATACCCTTCCCACTTAGGGCGACAAAGCAAAAACAACAAGTGATGGACGGAATGCTGAACATTGTCAAACACTCACCCCCAGTCATAGATCTGGGTTTAATCCATCGTTCTTTTGCTCACCATGCCACCCCAGTTTGGACCCAGCCATATGCAAATCAGTCTTGACCCTGTTCCTCATGGGAACAGTCCAGACCGAACTGCCAAGCCAGGTCCTCACTGGACCGGAAACAAGCATCCTGGGACCGGTTTCGGGGTTTCACCCCTCATCAGCCAGGCTAGCTTGAATCCAGTGGCATGGGAAGCACGGGACCCACGTCTGGGCATACCCTTCCCACTTAGGGCGACAAAGCAAAAACAACAAGTGATGGACGGAATGCTGAACATTGTCAAACACTCACCCCCAGTCATAGATCTGGGTTTAATCCATCGTTCTTTTGCTCACCATGCCACCCCAGTTTGGACCCAGCCATATGCAAATCAGTCTTGACCCTGTTCCTCATGGGAACAGTCCAGACCGAACTGCCAAGCCAGGTCCTCACTGGACCGGAAACAAGCATCCTGGGACCGGTTTCGGGGTTTCACCCCTCATCAGCCAGGCTAGCTTGAATCCAGTGGCATGGGAAGCACGGGACCCACGTCTGGGCATACCCTTCCCACTTAGGGCGACAAAGCAAAAACAACAAGTGATGGACGGAATGCTGAACATTGTCAAACACTCACCCCCAGTCATAGATCTGGGTTTAATCCATCGTTCTTTTGCTCACCATGCCACCCCAGTTTGGACCCAGCCATATGCAAATCAGTCTTGACCCTGTCCCTCATGGGAACAGTCCAGACCGAACTGCCAAGCCAGGTCCTCACTGGACCGGAAACAAGCATCCTGGGACCGGTTTCGGGGTTTCACCTCTCATCAGCCAGACTAGCTTGAATCCAGTGGCATGGGAAGCACGGGACCCACGTCTGGGCATACCCTTCCCACTTAGGGCGACAAAGCAAAAACAACAAGTGATGGACGGAATGCTGAACATTGTCAAACACTCACCCCCAGTCATAGATCTGGGTTTAATCCATCGTTCTTTTGCTCACCATGCCACCCCAGTTTGGACCCAGCCATATGCAAATCAGTCTTGACCCTGTTCCTCATGGGAACAGTCCAGACCGAACTGCCAAGCCAGGTCCTCACTGGACCGGAAACAAGCATCCTGGGACCGGTTTTGGGGTTTCACCCCTCATCAGCCAGGCTAGCTTGAATCCAGTGGCATGGGAAGCACGGGACCCACGTCTGGGCATACCCTTCCCACTTAGGGCGACAAAGCAAAAACAACAAGTGATGGACGGAATGCTGAACATTGTCAAACACTCACCCCCAGTCATAGATCTGGGTTTAATCCATTGTTCTTTTGCTCACCATGCCACCCCAGTTTGGACCCAGCCATATGCAAATCAGTCTTGACCCTGTTCCTCATGGGAACAGTCCAGACCGAACTGCCAAGCCAGGTCCTCACTGGACCGGAAACAAGCATCCTGGGACCGGTTTCGGGGTTTCACCCCTCATCAGCCAGGCTAGCTTGAATCCAGTGGCATGGGAAGCACGGGACCCACGTCTGGGCATACCCTTCCCACTTAGGGCGACAAAGCAAAAACAACAAGTGATGGACGGAATGCTGAACATTGTCAAACACTCACCCCCAGTCATAGATCTGGGTTTAATCCATCGTTCTTTTGCTCACCATGCCACCCCAGTTTGGACCCAGCCATATGCAAATCAGTCTTGACCCTGTTCCTCATGGGAACAGTCCAGACCGAACTGCCAAGCCAGGTCCTCACTGGACCGGAAACAAGCATCCTGGGACCGGTTTCGGGGTTTCACCCCTCATCAGCCAGGCTAGCTTGAATCCAGTGGCATGGGAAGCACGGGACCCACGTCTGGGCATACCCTTCCCACTTAGGGCGACAAAGCAAAAACAACAAGTGATGGACGGAATGCTGAACATTGTCAAACACTCACCCCCAGTCATAGATCTGGGTTTAATCCATCGTTCTTTTGCTCACCATGCCACCCCAGTTTGGACCCAGCCATATGCAAATCAGTCTTGACCCTGTTCCTCATGGGAACAGTCCAGACCGAACTGCCAAGCCAGGTCCTCACTGGACCGGAAACAAGCATCCTGGGACCGGTTTCGGGGTTTCACCCCTCATCAGCCAGGCTAGCTTGAATCCAGTGGCATGGGAAGCACGGGACCCACGTCTGGGCATACCCTTCCCACTTAGGGCGACAAAGCAAAAACAACAAGTGATGGACGGAATGCTGAACATTGTCAAACACTCACCCCCAGTCATAGATCTGGGTTTAATCCATCGTTCTTTTGCTCACCATGCCACCCCAGTTTGGACCCAGCCATATGCAAATCAGTCTTGACCCTGTTCCTCATGGGAACAGTCCAGACCGAACTGCCAAGCCAGGTCCTCACTGGACCGGAAACAAGCATCCTGGGACCGGTTTCGGGGTTTCACCCCTCATCAGCCAAGCTAGCTTGAATCCAGTGGCATGGGAAGCACGGGACCCACGTCTGGGCATACCCTTCCCACTTAGGGCGACAAAGCAAAAACAACAAGTGATGGACGGAATGCTGAACATTGTCAAACACTCACCCCCAGTCATAGATCTGGGTTTAATCCATCGTTCTTTTGCTCACCATGCCACCCCAGTTTGGACCCAGCCATATGCAAATCAGTCTTGACCCTGTTCCTCATGGGAACAGTCCAGACCGAACTGCCAAGCCAGGTCCTCACTGGACCGGAAACAAGCATCCTGGGACCGGTTTCGGTGTTTCACCCCTCATCAGCCAAGCTAGCTTGAATCCAGTGGCATGGGAAGCACGGGACCCACGTCTGGGCATACCCTTCCCACTTAGGGCGACAAAGCAAAAACAACAAGTGATGGACGGAATGCTGAACATTGTCAAACACTCACCCCCAGTCATAGATCTGGGTTTAATCCATCGTTCTTTTGCTCACCATGCCACCCCAGTTTGGACCCAGCCATATGCAAATCAGTCTTGACCCTGTTCCTCATGGGAACAGTCCAGACCGAACTACCAAGCCAGGTCCTCACTGGACCGGAAACAAGCATCCTGGGACCGGTTTCGGGGTTTCACCCCTCATCAGCCAGGCTAGCTTGAATCCAGTGGCATGGGAAGCACGGGACCCACGTCTGGGCATACCCTTCTCACTTAGGGCGACAAAGCAAAAACAACAAGTGATGGACGGAATGCTGAACATTGTCAAACACTCACCCCCAGTCATAGATCTGGGTTTAATCCATCGTTCTTTTGCTCACCATGCCACCCAGTTTGGACCCAGCCATATGCAAATCAGTCTTGACCCTGTTCCTCATGGGAACAGTCCAGACCGAACTGCCAAGCCAGGTCCTCACTGGACCGGAAACAAGCATCCTGGGACCGGTTTCGGGGTTTCACCCCTCATCAGCCAGGCTAGCTTGAATCCAGTGGCATGGGAAGCACGGGACCCACGTCTGGGCATACCCTTCCCACTTAGGGCGACAAAGCAAAAACAACAAGTGATGGACGGAATGCTGAACATTGTCAAACACTCACCCCCAGTCATAGATCTGGGTTTAATCCATCGTTCTTTTGCTCACCATGCCACCCCAGTTTGGACCCAGCCATATGCAAATCAGTCTTGACCCTGTTCCTCATGGGAACAGTCCAGACCGAACTGCCAAGCCAGGTCCTCACTGGACCGGAAACAAGCATCCTGGGACCGGTTTCGGGGTTTCACCCCTCATCAGCCAGGCTAGCTTGAATCCAGTGGCATGGGAAGCACGGGACCCACGTCTGGGCATACCCTTCCCACTTAGGGCGACAAAGCAAAAACAACAAGTGATGGACGGAATGCTGAACATTGTCAAACACTCACCCCCAGGCATAGATCTGGGTTTAATCCATCGTTCTTTTGCTCACCATGCCACCCCAGTTTGGACCCAGCCATATGCAAATCAGTCTTGACCCTGTTCCTCATGGGAACAGTCCAAACCGAACTGCCAAGCCAGGTCCTCACTGGACCGGAAACAAGCATCCTGGGACCGGTTTCGGGGTTTCACCCCTCATCAGCCAGGCTAGCTTGAATCCAGTGGCATGTGAAGCACGGGACCCACGTCTGGGCATACCCTTCCCACTTAGGGCGACAAAGCAAAAACAACAAGTGATGGACGGAATGCTGAACATTGTCAAACACTCACCCCCAGTCATAGATCTGGGTTTAATCCATCGTTCTTTTGCTCACCATGCCACCCCAGTTTGGACCCAGCCATATGCAAATCAGTCTTGACCCTGTTCCTCATGGGAACAGTCCAGACCGAACTGCCAAGCCAGGTCCTCACTGGACCGGAAACAAGCATCCTGGGACCGGTTTCGGGGTTTCACCCCTCATCAGCCAGGCTAGCTTGAATCCAGTGGCATGGGAAGCACAGGACCCACGTCTGGGCATACCCTTCCCACTTAGGGCGACAAAGCAAAAACAACAAGTGATGGACGGAATGCTGAACATTGTCAAACACTCACCCCCAGTCATAGATCTGGGTTTAATCCATCGTTCTTTTGCTCACCATGCCACCCCAGTTTGGACCCAGCCATATGCAAATCAGTCTTGACCCTGTTCCTCATGGGAACAGTCCAGACCGAACTGCCAAGCCAGGTCCTCACTGGACCGGAAACAAGCATCCTGGGACCGGTTTCGGGGATTCACCCCTCATCAGCCAGGCTAGCTTGAATCCAGTGGCATGGGAAGCACGGGACCCACGTCTGGGCATACCCTTCCCACTTAGGGCGACAAAGCAAAAACAACAAGTGATGGATTAAACCCAGATCTGTGACTGGGGGAGAGTGTTTGCATTGTCAGCACTCCGTCCATCATTCTTTTGTGTATTTAATGTCGCCCCAAGTGGGAAGGGTATGCCCAGACGTGGGTCCCGTGCTTCCCATGCCACTGGATTCAAGCTAGCCTGGCTGATGAGGGGTGAAACCCCGAAACCGGTCCCAGGATGCTTGTTTCCAGTCCAGGGAAGACCTGGCCTGGCAGTTCGGGCTGGACTGTTCCCATGGGGAACAGGTTCAAGACTGATTTGCATATGGCTGTGTCCAAACTGGAATGACATGGGCAGCAAAAAAACGATGGATTAAACCCAGATCTGTGACTGGGGGAGAGTGTTTGCATTGTCAGCACTCCGTCCATCATTCTTTTGTGTATTTAATGTCGCCCTAAGTGGGAAGGGTATGCCCAGACGTGGGTCCCGTGCTTCCCATGCCACTGGATTCAAGCTAGCCTGGCTGATGAGGGGTGAAACCCCGAAACCGGTCCCAGGATGCTTGTTTCCAGTCCAGGGAAGACCTGGCCTGGCAGTTCGGGCTGGACTGTTCCCATGGGGAACAGGTTCAAGACTGATTTGCATATGGCTGGGTCCAAACTGGAATGGCATGGGCAGCAAAAAAACGATGGATTAAACCCAGATCTGTGACTGGGGGAGAGTGTTTGCATTGTCAGCACTCCGTCCATCATTCTTTTGTGTATTTAATGTCGCCCTAAGTGGGAAGGGTATGCCCAGACATGGGTCCCGTGCTTCCCATGCCACTGGATTCAAGCTAGCCTGGCTGATGAGGGGTGAAACCCCGAAACCGGTCCCAGGATGCTTGTTTCCAGTCCAGGGAAGACCTGGCCTGGCAGTTCGGGCTGGACTGTTCCCATGGGGAACAGGTTCAAGACTGATTTGCATATGGCTGGGTCCAAACTAGAATGGCATGGGCAGCAAAAAAACGATGGATTAAACCCAGATCTGTGACTGGGGGAGAGTGTTTGCATTGTCAGCACTCCGTCCATCATTCTTTTGTGTATTTAATGTCGCCCTAAGTGGGAAGGGTATGCCCAGACGTGGGTCCCGTGCTTCCCATGCCACTGGATTCAAGCTAGCCTGGCTGATGAGGGGTGAAACCCCGAAACCGGTCCCAGGATGCTTGTTTCCAGTCCAGGGAAGACCTGGCCTGGCAGTTCGGGCTGGACTGTTCCCATGGGGAACAGGTTCAAGACTGATTTGCATATGGCTGGGTCCAAACTGGAATGGCATGGGCAGCAAAAAAACGATGGATTAAACCCAGATCTGTGACTGGGGGAGAGTGTTTGCATTGTCAGCACTCCGTCCATCATTCTTTTGTGTATTTAATGTCGCCCTAAGTGGGAAGGGTATGCCCAGACGTGGGTCCCGTGCTTCCCATGCCACTGGATTCAAGCTAGCCTGGCTGATGAGGGGTGAAACCCCGAAACCGGTCCCAGGATGCTTGTTTCCAGTCCAGGGAAGACCTGGCCTGGCAGTTCGGGCTGGACTGTTCCCATGGGGAACAGGTTCAAGACTGATTTGCATATGGCTGGGTCCAAACTGGAATGGCATGGGCAGCAAAAAAACGATGGATTAAACCCAGATCTGTGACTGGGGGAGAGTGTTTGCATTGTCAGCACTCCGTCCATCATTCTTTTGTGTATTTAATGTCGCCCTAAGTGGGAAGGGTATGCCCAGACGTGGGTCCCGTGCTTCCCATGCCACTGGATTCAAGCTAGCCTGGCTGATGAGGGGTGAAACCCCGAAACCGGTCCCAGGATGCTTGTTTCCAGTCCAGGGAAGACCTGGCCTGGCAGTTCGGGCTGGACTGTTCCCATGGGGAACAGGTTCAAGACTGATTTGCATATGGCTGGGTCCAAACTGGAATGGCATGGGCAGCAAAAAAACGATGGATTAAACCCAGATCTGTGACTGGGGGAGAGTGTTTGCATTGTCAGCACTCCGTCCATCATTCTTTTGTGTATTTAATGTCGCCCTAAGTGGGAAGGGTATGCCCAGACGTGGGTCCCGTGCTTCCCATGCCACTGGATTCAAGCTAGCCTGGCTGATGAGGGGTGAAACCCCGAAACCGGTCCCAGGATGCTTGTTTCCAGTCCAGGGAAGACCTGGCCTGGCAGTTCGGGCTGGACTGTTCCCATGGGGAACAGGTTCAAGACTGATTTGCATATGGCTGGGTCCAAACTGGAATGGCATGGGCAGCACAAAAACGATGGATTAAACCCAGATCTGTGACTGGGGGAGAGTGTTTGCATTGTCAGCACTCCGTCCATCATTCTTTTGTGTATTTAATGTCGCCCTAAGTGGGAAGGGTATGCCCAGACGTGGGTCCCGTGCTTCCCATGCCACTGGATTCAAGCTAGCCTGGCTGATGAGGGGTGAAACCCCGAAACCGGTCCCAGGATGCTTGTTTCCAGTCCAGGGAAGACCTGGCCTGGCAGTTCGGGCTGGACTGTTCCCATGGGGAACAGGTTCAAGACTGATTTGCATATGGCTGGGTCCAAACTGGAATGGCATGGGCAGCAAAAAAACGATGGATTAAACCCAGATCTGTGACTGGGGGAGAGTGTTTGCATTGTCAGCACTCCGTCCATCATTCTTTTGTGTATTTAATGTCGCCCTAAGTGGGAAGGGTATGCCCAGACGTGGGTCCCGTGCTTCCCATGCCACTGGATTCAAGCTAGCCTGGCTGATGAGGGGTGAAACCCCGAAACCGGTCCCAGGATGCTTGTTTCCAGTCCAGGGAAGACCTGGCCTGGCAGTTCGGGCTGGACTGTTCCCATGGGGAACAGGTTCAAGACTGATTTGCATATGGCTGGGTCCAAACTGGAATGGCATGGGCAGCAAAAAAACGATGGATTAAACCCAGATCTGTGACTGGGGGAGAGTGTTTGCATTGTCAGCACTCCGTCCATCATTCTTTTGTGTATTTAATGTCGCCCTAAGTGGGAAGGGTATGCCCAGACGTGGGTCCCGTGCTTCCCATGCCACTGGATTCAAGCTAGCCTGGCTGATGAGGGGTGAAACCCCGAAACCGGTCCCAGGATGCTTGTTTCCAGTCCAGGGAAGACCTGGCCTGGCAGTTCGGGCTGGACTGTTCCCATGGGGAACAGGTTCAAGACTGATTTGCATATGGCTGGGTCCAAACTGGAATGGCATGGGCAGCAAAAAAACGATGGATTAAACCCAGATCTGTGACTGGGGGAGAGTGTTTGCATTGTCAGCACTCCGTCCATCATTCTTTTGTGTATTTAATGTCGCCCTAAGTGGGAAGGGTATGCCCAGACGTGGGTCCCGTGCTTCCCATGCCACTGGATTCAAGCTAGCCTGGCTGATGAGGGGTGAAACCCCGAAACCGGTCCCAGGATGCTTGTTTCCAGTCCAGGGAAGACCTGGCCTGGCAGTTCGGGCTGGACTGTTCCCATGGGGAACAGGTTCAAGACTGATTTGCATATGGCTGGGTCCAAACTGGAATGGCATGGGCAGCAAAAAAACGATGGATTAAACCCAGATCTGTGACTGGGGGAGAGTGTTTGCATTGTCAGCACTCCGTCCATCATTCTTTTGTGTATTTAATGTCGCCCTAAGTGGGAAGGGTATGCCCAGACGTGGGTCCCGTGCTTCCCATGCCACTGGATTCAAGCTAGCCTGGCTGATGAGGGGTGAAACCCCGAAACCGGTCCCAGGATGCTTGTTTCCAGTCCAGGGAAGACCTGGGCTGGCAGTTCGGGCTGGACTGTTCCCATGGGGAACAGGTTCAAGACTGATTTGCATATGGCTGGGTCCAAACTGGAATGGCATGGGCAGCAAAAAAACGATGGATTAAACCCAGATCTGTGACTGGGGGAGAGTGTTTGCATTGTCAGCACTCCGTCCATCATTCTTTTGTGTATTTAATGTCGCCCTAAGTGGGAAGGGTATGCCCAGACGTGGGTCCCGTGCTTCCCATGCCACTGGATTCAAGCTAGCCTGGCTGATGAGGGGTGAAACCCCGAAACCGGTCCCAGGATTCTTGTTTCCAGTCCAGGGAAGACCTGGCCTGGCAGTTCGGGCTGGACTGTTCCCATGGGGAACAGGTTCAAGACTGATTTGCATTTGGCTGGGTCCAAACTGGAATGGCATGGGCAGCAAAAAAACGATGGATTAAACCCAGATCTGTGACTGGGGGAGAGTGTTTGCATTGTCAGCACTCCGTCCATCATTCTTTTGTGTATTTAATGTCGCCCTAAGTGGGAAGGGTATGCCCAGACGTGGGTCCCGTGCTTCCCATGCCACTGGATTCAAGCTAGCCTGGCTGATGAGGGGTGAAACCCCGAAACCGGTCCCAGGATGCTTGTTTCCAGTCCAGGGAAGACCTGGCCTGGCAGTTCGGGCTGGACTGTTCCCATGGGGAACAGGTTCAAGACTGATTTGCATATGGCTGGGTCCAAACTGGAATGGCATGGGCAGCAAAAAAACGATGGATTAAACCCAGATCTGTGACTGGGGGAGAGTGTTTGCATTGTCAGCACTCCGTCCATCATTCTTTTGTGTATTTAATGTCGCCCTAAGTGGGAAGGGTATGCCCAGACGTGGGTCCCGTGCTTCCCATGCCACTGGATTCAAGCTAGCCTGGCTGATGAGGGGTGAAACCCCGAAACCGGTCCCAGGATGCTTGTTTCCAGTCCAGGGAAGACCTGGCCTGGCAGTTCGGGCTGGACTGTTCCCATGGGGAACAGGTTCAAGACTGATTTGCATATGGCTGGGTCCAAACTGGAATGGCATGGGCAGCAAAAAAACGATGGATTAAACCCAGATCTGTGACTGGGGGAGAGTGTTTGCATTGTCAGCACTCCGTCCATCATTCTTTTCTGTATTTAATGTCGCCCTAAGTGGGAAGGGTATGCCCAGACGTGGGTCCCGTGCTTCCCATGCCACTGGATTCAAGCTAGCCTGGCTGATGAGGGGTGAAACCCCGAAACCGGTCCCAGGATGCTTGTTTCCAGTCCAGGGAAGACCTGGCCTGGCAGTTCGGGCTGGACTGTTCCCATGGGGAACAGGTTCAAGACTGATTTGCATATGGCTGGGTCCAAACTGGAATGGCATGGGCAGCAAAAAAACGATGGATTAAACCCAGATCTGTGACTGGGGGAGAGTGTTTGCATTGTCAGCACTCCGTCCATCATTCTTTTGTGTATTTAATGTCGCCCTAAGTGGGAAGGGTATGCCCAGACGTGGGTCCCGTGCTTCCCATGCCACTGGATTCAAGCTAGCCTGGCTGATGAGGGGTGAAACCCCGAAACCGGTCCCAGGATGCTTGTTTCCAGTCCAGGGAAGACCTGGCCTGGCAGTTCGGGCTGGACTGTTCCCATGGGGAACAGGTTCAAGACTGATTTGCATATGGCTGGGTCCAAACTGGAATGGCATGGGCAGCAAAAAAACGATGGATTAAACCCAGATCTGTGACTGGGGGAGAGTGTTTGCATTGTCAGCACTCCGTCCATCATTCTTTTGTGTATTTAATGTCGCCCTAAGTGGGAAGGGTATGCCCAGACGTGGGTCCCGTGCTTCCCATGCCACTGGATTCAAGCTAGCCTGGCTGATGAGGGGTGAAACCCCGAAACCGGTCCTAGGATGCTTGTTTCCAGTCCAGGGAAGACCTGGCCTGGCAGTTCGGGCTGGACTGTTCCCATGGGGAACAGGTTCAAGACTGATTTGCATATGGCTGGGTCCAAACTGGAATGGCATGGGCAGCAAAAAAACGATGGATTAAACCCAGATCTGTGACTGGGGGAGAGTGTTTGCATTGTCAGCACTCCGTCCATCATTCTTTTGTGTATTTAATGTCGCCCTAAGTGGGAAGGGTATGCCCAGACGTGGGTCCCGTGCTTCCCATGCCACTGGATTCAAGCTAGCCTGGCTGATGAGGGGTGAAACCCCGAAACCGGTCCCAGGATGCTTGTTTCCAGTCCAGGGAAGACCTGGCCTGGCAGTTCGGGCTGGACTGTTCCCATGGGGAGGTTCAAGACTGATTTGCATATGGCTGGGTCCAAACTGGAATGGCATGGGCAGCAAAAAAACGATGGATTAAACCCAGATCTGTGACTGGGGGAGAGTGTTTGCATTGTCAGCACTCCGTCCATCATTCTTTTGTGTATTTAATGTCGCCCTAAGTGGGAAGGGTATGCCCAGACGTGGGTCCCGTGCTTCCCATGCCACTGGATTCAAGCTAGCCTGGCTGATGAGGGGTGAAACCCCGAAACCGGTCCCAGGATGCTTGTTTCCAGTCCAGGGAAGACCTGGCCTGGCAGTTCGGGCTGGACTGTTCCCATGGGGAACAGGTTCAAGACTGATTTGCATATGGCTGGGTCCAAACTGGAATGGCATGGGCAGCAAAAAAACGATGGATTAAACCCAGATCTGTGACTGGGGGAGAGTGTTTGCATTGTCAGCACTCCGTCCATCATTCTTTTATGTATTTAATGTCGCCCTAAGTGGGAAGGGTATGCCCAGACGTGGGTCCCGTGCTTCCCATGCCACTGGATTCAAGCTAGCCTGGCTGATGAGGGGTGAAACCCCGAAACCGGTCCCAGGATGCTTGTTTCCAGTCCAGGGGAGACCTGGCCTGGCAGTTCGGGCTGGACTGTTCCCATGGGGAACAGGTTCAAGACTGATTTGCATATGGCTGGGTCCAAACTGGAATGGCATGGGCAGCAAAAAAACGATGGATTAAACCCAGATCTGTGACTGGGGGAGAGTGTTTGCATTGTCAGCACTCCGTCCATCATTCTTTTGTGTATTTAATGTCGCCCTAAGTGGGAAGGGTATGCCCAGACGTGGGTCCCGTGCTTCCCATGCCACTGGATTCAAGCTAGCCTGGCTGATGAGGGGTGAAACCCCGAAACCGGCCCCAGGATGCTTGTTTCCAGTCCAGGGAAGACCTGGCCTGGCAGTTCGGGCTGGACTGTTCCCATGGGGAACAGGTTCAAGACTGATTTGCATATGGCTGGGTCCAAACTGGAATGGCATGGGCAGCAAAAAAACGATGGATTAAACCCAGATCTGTGACTGGGGGAGAGTGTTTGCATTGTCAGCACTCCGTCCATCATTCTTTTGTGTATTTAATGTCGCCCTAAGTGGGAAGGGTATGCCCAGACGTGGGTCCCGTGCTTCCCATGCCACTGGATTCAAGCTAGCCTGGCTGATGAGGGGTGAAACCCCGAAACCGGTCCTAGGATGCTTGTTTCCAGTCCAGGGAAGACCTGGCCTGGCAGTTCGGGCTGGACTGTTCCCATGGGGAACAGGTTCAAGACTGATTTGCATATGGCTGGGTCCAAACTGGAATGGCATGGGCAGCAAAAAAACGATGGATTAAACCCAGATCTGTGACTGGCGGAGAGTGTTTGCATTGTCAGCACTCCGTCCATCATTCTTTTGTGTATTTAATGTCGCCCTAAGTGGGAAGGGTATGCCCAGACGTGGGTCCCGTGCTTCCCATGCCACTGGATTCAAGCTAGCCTGGCTGATGAGGGGTGAAACCCCGAAACCGGTCCCAGGATGCTTGTTTCCAGTCCAGGGAAGACCTGGCCTGGCAGTTCGGGCTGGACTGTTCCCATGGGGAACAGGTTCAAGACTGATTTGCATATGGCTGGGTCCAAACTGGAATGGCATGGGCAGCAAAAAAACGATGGATTAAACCCAGATCTGTGACTGGGGGAGAGTGTTTGCATTGTCAGCACTCCGTCCATCATTCTTTTGTGTATTTAATGTCGCCCTAAGTGGGAAGGGTATGCCCAGACGTGGGTCCCGTGCTTCCCATGCCACTGGATTCAAGCTAGCCTGGCTGATGAGGGGTGAAACCCCGAAACCGGTCCCAGGATGCTTGTTTCCAGTCCAGGGAAGACCTGGCCTGGCAGTTCGGGCTGGACTGTTCCCATGGGGAACAGGTTCAAGACTGATTTGCATATGGCTGGGTCCAAACTGGAATGGCATGGGCAGCAAAAAAACGATGGATTAAACCCAGATCTGTGACTGGGGGAGAGTGTTTGCATTGTCAGCACTCCGTCCATCATTCTTTTGTGTATTTAATGTCGCCCTAAGTGGGAAGGGTATGCCCAGACGTGGGTCCCGTGCTTCCCATGCCACTGGATTCAAGCTAGCCTGGCTGATGAGGGGTGAAACCCCGAAACCGGTCCCAGGATGCTTGTTTCCAGTCCAGGGAAGACCTGGCCTGGCAGTTCGGGCTGGACTGTTCCCATGGGGAACAGGTTCAAGACTGATTTGCATATGGCTGGGTCCAAACTGGAATGGCATGGGCAGCAAAAAAACGATGGATTAAACCCAGATCTGTGACTGGGGGAGAGTGTTTGCATTGTCAGCACTCCGTCCATCATTCTTTTGTGTATTTAATGTCTCCTAGGAGGTGGCCATTCCATGGGTAGATGCACCACGGATCACCTGTGAGGATGCTCGAAACCCTGCCTTCATGCACGTGTACTATTCATTAAAACCTTGACGGACATTGTGGCATCGTATAAGATAAATGGTTACCCATGTGCTGATGCACTGGGTTTAAGATTACAATCGATGTGTCTCGACCAAGATTAGACATTCTCACTTGATATCTGATAGATATTGAAAACTTCAAGACCACATTGTAAGATTCAAAGCAAAACCTATTTGAGTCCTAATGAATGGCAAACCTTTCAAAGGCACTCATAGGAACTATGTGGTAAAATATATGTTTAATGTTCATGCTTTTACTAGATCATAAATGTAGCCCTACCCCATCCCATCACACTCTCTTTTGTGGATCCCTTTTTGTCTGGTAGGTGATGGCTGCCTTGTTTAGTGTAACATACTTTACAAAGGGGAGCTTTCTCAAAGTTACAGAGTCTAACATGTTGTAAGTAGGAGGGCTCTTGAACAAACAAAATAGGTAAAATATCTTGAGATCACTAGGCCTACCCTGGCTTCCAAAACACATTTTAAATGTTTACATTTAATGTATACATGCAAATATAGGACAAGGGGCCTCATTATGAGTCTGGAAGTCACTAGACTGCCAGACTCGCGGTGGCGGTCAGGACCCCCACTGCTTGGGGGTCAGACCACCACATTATGACCCTGACAGTCCGACAGCCAAGGTACCGCTGTCTCCTCCGGGATTGGGGATCCCAATGGGCTGGCGGTGGAGGAGGTCGGAATCAGCCAGGGCAGTGCTGCATGCAGCACTACCCTGCTGATTACAGCCTAGTTCTCTGCCAGCCTTTTCATGGCAGTTTCACCGCTATGAAAAGGCTTGCAGAGAACAGGTGCAGACAGTGAGCATTGCAAGGGAGCTGGTGCCCCCTGCGGGAGGCAGCATTTCTGCCAGCTCTATTACGAGCCAGTGACAATGCTGCCACATCTTTCCCGCTGGGCTGACAGGCTGAAACTTTGTGTTCCACCCATCAGGTGAGTGGGAAAGTCATAATAGGTCCACTGTGGAGGTGGCCTGTAAGGCGGAAACCTCCCCGTCAGAACTCGTAAACAGGCCCTAAGTATCTGACAGACAGGCCCATCGTCTACCCATCACTAACACCTCTTCACTTAGGAATCTGCTTTCCGAATACATGTGTGAACTTTCCTTCTGTAGACGCTACTTAAGGTTCTAGGGTCATGCGCATTACAACTAGGGGTCGGTGAAGAATTCTGCTTTGCTGGTGGAGTTTGCTGAGTTTTCCTCACTCCACGCTCTGCTCAGCGCATAGAGCTCAGAAAAAACTCTGCAAAGCGATGCCCAGCAGAGTTTTTTCTCTTGAGCATCTCTCCAACATTAAGTTGAGGAGTGCGAGTGGGAGAAATCGCTAACTTGGCAAGCAAGATTTCTGAACGCACCAGGTTGCTACTGCTTGCATTGAGAAAACTGCTGCTTGCGTTGAGGAAGCTGCCGCTCACATAGAAAATCTAGTTAGGGCCCTCTGGCGCTCTGAGTGATGCCATTTGTGCTGATTTTACAGTGCAGGAGAAACTCCTGGTGCTGAAAATCAGCGCGAGCAGCGTGACTTACCTAAAATTCGCCGCTCGCAGAACTCCGCATAGTGCAGCGAAGTTTCTTCTAGAGCAGTGTTGTCTCTGTATCACATAGAAACATAAACTCCTTTGCTTTTCATCCTCATTCAGCACAGTTGTCCAGCTAGAGACATCCTCAGCTGTATTATTGTGCTGTACAAATATGTTTAATTTATTCTGATGGAACGATGTGCTGCGTTCCGAATGAAACTGTCCTGTCCGATAAAATGAATCTGTAGCAGTCATGCAAATTTTCCGGCCTACTGCCTTGTTCCGTGTCAATTGGGAAGCCTAAGTAGTGTGTGGGGGGGGGGGGGGGGGGAGGGTTCAGCAGACAACTCATTTGCCTCTCAAAATGACACTAGCCAAAACCACTCTTAACACGCACGATTCTGAAATTGTGGCATTGAAAATTATCACTATATGCTTTCGTTCTGACACGCATAACAAAAAATACTCTAAAGAATCAGAAATAGACCAACAAGTGTTCCTTAAAATATTGGTTAAAAGTGTTTGAAGAACTACCATTTCTGGAAAAGATAATTTTCAGAGGTAATGAGCATTTAAACACATTTGAGATGTCTAACCCATTGCTTCAGATGACTGCATAACATTAAAGAGCGTTTTTTCAATATATGTAGTGAAGGAAATTTAGTATAAACTTGTGATTTTAAATACGGGTCTTGTGGACTCTTGGGCCTCGTTTCCGAGTGTTATTGTAAATTACAAAACGTATGCTAGTACTCACATGTTGGCACGGGACCCAATAACAATTAGGAGTGAGTTGTAATTTTGTGCACTCCTCAGAGTTTTCAGTGGGTACATATCACGAGATAAAAAGGCCCAGTAGATAACAGGAGATGTGGATTTTGGTGCAGTTTCTCTCCCAAATCCGCATATTTTTTCCCCATTACCTTGGGAAAAACTCGTAATAGGTGCTATTTATTGCACCCATTCAAATTATGTCCTAAATTATCGCTTGTTAACAAGTTCGATTAATAGACATTTTAGTATGTGTCCAATTTTATGTTTTTTTTTTTTTGTTGCAACAAAGATATTGTATAATATGCAATGTTCTGAATCATAAATACATTTAATTTTTTTAAATGAAAATAAAAGAAGAAATTAAAGGATCACTATTGTTGGTTGGCAATGGAAAATGAATAAACATCTACATGTTAAATATGAGTCGTAGTCTTATGTACGTAGGGTTTTCTCGAACATTTATATTATACAGCTGTACAGGTACTATCCAAGTATTAAAGACAACGCCATTTAATTGCATCAGTCCCTTAGGAAAAAAGAAGAGTGTCGTTGTTACAGATGTTGAAGAACAAAAGAGGTGGGAGAACTAGTTAACAGGTACATCAAGCGGAAATGGATTTCCTAAGAAAGTGGTTTATTTGGAGTAGGTAGGGCATGAGTAAGCATACATTTATTTATTAAAATATATTCGTCTGTTGCGTGATATGCTTTTGACTCGATAACAAACGCAGTTCTTTTTGAATAAATGTAGTTAGGGTATTTGAGGTTATGTTATCGTTTTTGTTACGTTGTAATGGTATATTATGTTTTGTTTTTTATTTATCTTATAGTTTTCTAGAGCTCACAAATACCTGTTATTTTGCTTTTGAAGGCAAGATGAATAGTAGTAACCCGCAGAGAGAGGTGATGGAAGACTTAGGCTTTGGGAGTCCAGTAAATTGAGGAATGACTGCTCAGGCCTATTATTTTGATTTTAGGAGGATTGACGAGAAATGCTCATTCTCTTTAATAACTGAGCCTTTGGTCTCAATATTTGGGGAGAATGTTTTGTGATGCCATAGGGCATATCTACAGTGCAGAATTCAGCAATCATTTGACTTGTTGGTCCTGTAGCAAGCAACCTTATGTCTGCAGTTTATGGTTTTTCCTGCATAGGGTTGTCATAATCGTTTCTTTTCCTACCTCATCAAAACTGGTGCAGCCTTCTTTCTACAACTTCTGCTCAGCTGTGGTGACCCCACTTGTTCACAACTGGATAATGTATGTTTTTTTTACTTATTGAAGAATGTGGTTAATTGAGACTATCTTCGATATGATAGAAGCTAATAACGTGTACCACAACATCCGCAACATCACATATTTATTTCTCCAACTGTTTCTTTTTCAATATATGACAGGCCAACACATATAAAAGGTTACTCAATCAATGACATTTTTGACAGCGTAAAATAAACAGAGTGTTAGAAATTGGGTCTGCACCTTGTCCAAGTAGGTACAACAATCCTAGTCAGGGTAAGTCAGTTTGTGCATGTGCAGATGTAGGACCTTCAGTTAGAGACATGATTTTAGAAAAAAGCAAAAATGCCGATCAGGGAGAATAGAAAAAATAAAAATGCCTATCAGAGTAGGGAAAAAATGCCAATGAGGATCAAAGACAATTGATTCGAATTGGTCTGATATGTGTATGTAGTGTGCACCCAATACTGTAAGGCACTGCACAAACGCAAGGCTCCTATCCTCACAGTTGATCATCAATGTTAGAAATTGTGGGCCTCATTTACAAGCCCCTTGCGCCACCACTGCATCATTTTATTTTGATTCAGTGGCAGGGCTCACACTACACCTCTCCATAATTACAAACTGACACAGTGGGCCCAAGGCGTCAGTTTGCAAAGCCTGCGTCACATTATACCTGCGGCATTGATAATGTATAAAGGGTAGGCATTCCCACAGAAAAAATTCACAACCTTTCACTGCGTTACTCTACAACTTTACTGCATCAAAATTTTACTGCATGCTCAGGAGTAAAATTTACAAGGACTTTTTCCAATGGGACTCTCCTTGCATTGCTGAAGTTGCATCATTTTGACGATGTAACTCCAGCAATGCGTCACTTTAGCGGCAACAGATGTATCCGAATTTCTGACGCATCTGTGAAAACATGCACCATGGAGCTCTGTATTTTAAATATAGTGCATCCGTGGTGTTGTTAGGGGATGTGCGATAGGTGCAAGAAAATGTATGCCTCAATAAAGATATGTTACTTTCTTGTAAATGAGGCCTTGGGTCTCTAGTTAGCAGAGGTATGCACCCTGTTCAGGTAGCGACCACAATCCTAGTCAGGGTAAGTCAGTTACACACCATATATTAACTCGTGCTCACCCTCTAGTAGCTTGGCACAAAGCAGGCAGGCTTAACTTAGGTGGCAAGGTGTAAAGTATTTGTACAATACCTAGAACAATAAGACAGTGAAAGCTCCACACAAAAATAACCCACACCAGGTTAAACAGAGCTTAATATAATGAGCAAAACTCCCAAAATGACACAAATCCAATAAGCAAGAGTCAAGATAAAGAATATCAGCAATTATAGTGCTTAGAGACATAAAGCACCAACCAGGACTATCTGGTCGTGCTAGACTGGGGGAAATCTGAAAAGTCAGGTTGACCACAATGGAGCATGAGTCTGATACAGGGGCCAACCTTGTCCTGCTAAAAAAGTACCTTGTGTGAAAAGTTGCATCAACGTCTAAGACCTGATGCAAGGATCAGGAGAGTCAATGCATCGGTGTTGATGCCTTCAGATGCAGGCGATGTGTCAGTTCAGATCTGTGGAGCTGGAGATACGTCATGTCGAGTTGCACAGCCGTCGATGTGATGCTCTTGAACATCATTGCATCAGCGCACCCTTTGCAATAAAGGTGATGCTTCATCCTCGAGCCACACGGCCAGCTTTGCGATGTCTTTGTCCTCAGAGGCGATGTGTCACATCGAGAGGAGATGCATGGATTTTACAGTTGCAGCACTTTATACCCATTTCTGAGGGCCCAGGACTGAATTGGTGACACTTGGCAGGGCAGGACTTGCAGCGAGGAAAGTCCAGGTGCAGTTGAAGATGGAGTGAAGTCTTTGATGTCCCTGAAACCTCAGAACAGGAGGCAAGCCAGCAAGCCCTTGAAGTCACTTTGGTTCAGGGGGTGTAGAGCTGTAGTTCCAGTCCTTCTCACTCCCAGGCAAACAAGACAGAAGGCAGCAGGGCAGGCACAGCAGAGCAGGAGTCCAGCAAGTACAGCAGGGTCCAGCGGAGTGACATTCTCTTCAGCAGCACAGTACTCCTTCTTTCTGGCAGAATGTCCAGAAGTATACTGATTTGTAGGGATGGGTGGTAAATTCTGCTTTGCCAGCAGAATTTGCAGAGTTTTGCCCACTCCATGCACTACTTGGAGCACAGAGCGTGGCAAAAACTCTGCCAGCAACCATGTGGTGGACTTTACTGGTACGATCCGGAATAACAATGAATGCCTGATGGCTAATCCATCAATATGCCTCATGGGATGTGCAGTGGAGATGTCAGCCAACGTCAGGGTGCCTCAGCTCCACATATACAAATTAATTTCCAAGTATTGAGCTGTTGCTTGAGCAAACGTGGTAATTAATTTGCTGACCAGATGCTTGCTCCACCTTGTCAAGGAGAGCCTTTAATTAAAGGCCCCCAACTGTCCCCAGGATTCACAGCCAAATCATGCGCAGACACCACCAGGCATTTACCAGCAGGAATCCTTCAATGAAATAACGGCTCTCTGCTGCCGTAATTAGTTTACATAACCATGATTACTAAATATAACAGAATTGGTTTGTGTTGGCTTGTCAGTCATTCCCTTCGCTCAGTAAAGTATTACTTGAACAGGGCGATCAGCGTCCATCTCAAGCCTCACTCTTGTGTGCACTTTTTATTGATCTGAAAAACCCAACACTGTTGCAGACAGTGTTGGCACCTGCTGGATGATTTGAACACTTGCTACCGCACTGATGTTCACGTTCCTCCCTTACAAGGTCAAGACTAAGTTGCGTCAGGAGAACAAACAAGTCCAGCACCTCCTACTTCAGAACCCCTAATTTGTAGTCAGCTCTTTTTATGACAGTGGCAATTATGGCATACAAACATCTGCTGTGGCAATTATAATAAAGGCAATATCTATTATGAACTTTGTGTTTCTTTTTTCTGGCTTCAGCAGTCAATGTTACTCTGTATAATGCCAATCTGTAATGTTCTCTGGCATCTGTCTTAGTGAGGACAAAGACTGTGCCAAATTGCTATGAGGTAGTTGAGCTGTTGTGTGCTTGTCTCGCCTGGGGGTTGTGTTATGGGGTAGATGAGGTTGTATTGTGTGTTCATCTTGTCTGGGTGTTATGAGGTGAGAAGTGTGTCCTTTTGAGTTTGTAATGTAAATGTAAATTCATACTTGTAAAGCGCACTCTGACCCTGAGGTATTGAGGCGCTGAACGCATACCGCTGTGGAATCCCTCCTGGCTTTTCCCTGTGAGGTGCCCACTCCTGGACAACCCCCAAGGTGAAGCCAGGCATCCCAGCACTGTTGGGGCCGTTGTGGAGATTAAGCAAGCTATTGCCCAGAGTTACAGAGTGAGACCCATGAATTAGATTAGGCACTGAGGTGAGAAATCTCCTGTCCAGGGAAATTGAGCCCAAGAACCGCCGAAGCAGGAATTGAACCCTGGTCCCGGGCTATATCTCTGCATCAGGGTCTGCCTCTCTAACCATTGTGCCACACTTCTCCACCTGAACCTAACATAACAAAACTGATGCAAGGGTCAAAGGGAAAGGCTGAGGCAAAGGCCAAGCCTGGAGAGGGGTTGTTGAGTGACGATGCAATACTGTCTCTAGCTTTTACTCCAGCCTCATACTCACACTTTTCAAGTCATTTCTGCTGCATTTTAGTGGGTGTCATGTTAAGGGTCTGTGCGGCCCCAGGGCCCTTCAGGTATCCTTATAGGTGTGACTGTCACACCCACTCATGTCTCCATATGCTGGTACCTGCAGTCTTGCATGCACAGGGAATTGTTGAGATGAGTGAAATTACAAGTACCAGCCTGCAAAGCGAATAAAGATGTCAGACCACACAGAAATTCCTGTTCTGACACTGGCCAGTCTGGGAGCTCTGGGGTTAAGAGTGATACAAGTGGTGTCCAAAAGGGCAGACTCCAAGCCAGGGTGTAAAGATAGTCTGGAAATGTATGCCAGGTGACAGACATCCTGAATTTATCTTAATTACACAGTGACATATGTGTCTGGATAAACGGCAAACACCATAACTTCACCATATAGAATGATCAACTCCTGGTTTTGCTGCTGCCACCTGAAGGAGTCTGTGGGATGCCTAGGGATTGCAATTGTTCCAATAAAAGGGATAAGAATTTAGAGACTTTTAAGACAGGATCAACCTTGCCTGACATTGTTCTTTCCGCAGTGCATCCTGGGGTTTGCAGTCCACCATCTTCTATGACAGGCAGGTAAACAGAATAGCTGGATAGAGTGTGAGGCTGTGAGCTGATACATCCTAAAACTGCCTTTCATTACCATTAGGTCAGTGAAAGCAGCACCCTTGTTTGCGTCATTCATGTGTTGAAACTCAGCTACTTAGCAATGTCTGCTTCCTCACGTTCTGGAGGCTAGTGGTATAGAGGGGGAGAAGTTTGAGCAGCAGACTATGTTGACCCTGTAAATGTCATGGGAGGAGGGGCATGGCTTCCACTGGTGCAGTGGTGTTGGGGCCCAGAGGCCTCAGGGGCCCACGGAACCCTGATTATTGCAATATTTCACAATCCAGCCAGTGGCAGGGGGACTGTTTCCTTTTTTGCACTAGGGCTCAGGACACACTGGCAGTGCCACTGTTGGGGACAGGCCTCGTACCATATCGTCTGTTCAGCTTTGGAGTACTCGCCTCAAGTAACATGTCCACTTCTTGGGGTACAAGCTGAGCCATCAAAGTGACTAGTTCTGGCTGTATTGCACAAAAGATGACATAGAAACATGACTAGATTTCCTAAAATTACAAAACAGCTTTTATTTAATGATAGCTATTTAAGTTTGAATAAATATTATGTGCGGGCGGAACTCAGCGGAATCTTGTGGAGTTTTTATGTAATTCCACAGAATTCTGCAGAATGAAACTCTCTAAGTTCTGTCAATCCCTGCTGATTTGGTGGGGTCCGAAGTCCAGCTTTTCTACCCAATTGTGCCTTGGAAGTGGGGGAAAACTTCAATGAGACGGCTTTAAAGTGCACAGGGCCCCTGCCCTTCCTACCCAGGCTTCAGACACACTACAGGGGGTTATGTAGCCCTTTGTGTGGGCTCAGGACACAGCTCATTCAGGTGTGTCAGCACCTCCCTCCCATCCTATAGATGGCCACTCAGTCACACCTAAGCTTCCCTTGCATGTGATAGCACGTCCAGTCCTTGTAAATTACTTATACTTGGACACGCCGGAGGTCGGTGAACCTTTTGACCAGGTTGAGTTCTCCTCATCCAAAGAAATCATCGGATCCCTCAAATCAGTGATCAATAATAATTTATAATCAATAACCAATACTCAATTAGTAATCAATCAACATATTAGTAAAACAGAAATCAGTAATTTGACAACCATGACTTTTCAGTCATGAATAACCACACCTGTGTATTAAAAGGTAATGAATGTATTTCCCTATATTAACAAAGCTAACATAATGCAAGTAAGTCTCAAAATCAAATGATACACATATACAAACATTACTGGCTGTCCATAGCGACGGAAGAAACGCAACCTACGTAATACTAGAATAATTATACACTCAGATATAGCTATGCAAATCACTAATAAAAGTAACTGAATTTGACTAATTGCATACATCGGTCAACATAACAAGATTTCAATTCAGCACAGTGCATCAAATGAATACCTCAACTAACTTCTGATTAGCATTGGCATGTGGGGCTTCATGCAAAATTAATTTAATCAACATAAATTTAGAAAAACGTCTAGCTTAGGATCTGTCAAAATAAGCAGTTGGTACCTAAGAAGGAAAACACAATGATTAGTACTTTTATCCTTTCATAATTACCAAATACAATCAGCATTCAAGGTAAGTCTTGGGGCAGATTTCGAAGGGGCAAAGTTTAAGTCAAGTTTTCCTGGCAGCAGCAAGGAAAATGGGGGGGGGGGGGGGCAAAAGTTATTGTATGGGCAAGGCAAAGTAAAGTTAAAGCTAAAGTCTCTAGGGTGAGAATTCTTTAAAGTCTCTCTCTCTGGGATAGAGAAAAAGCATCAGTGTCATCAAAATGGCTTCTCAAATCTGGCTTCAAAATGGCATAAAAAAATGGCTGGCTTCTCTTTGTCCGATGGGATTAAATAAGAAAAGTTCCAAATTCTTTGGGTTCTTCCATTGGGGGGTCCATGGGGTGATTTCTCTTTGACCAATGAATAGTGTCTTTTCTCTTAATACTCATCTACGCATAAGGTGTCCTTGGAGTTTTGGAACATAAGAAGCAACAAAGTTGCCAATTAATTCTGCATCAGTGTCTTCATTGTCTGCACCTGCAGAAACTGACCTTGGGCTTCAAAGGGGATGAAAGTTGCCTAGCACGCAACTTTGAGATAAGTGTATTAGTCATTCTACTGGAAAAATACAGCTTTTAAAGACTCAAAAACACGTCTTTGTTAATACAAGTGAAAACTACGCAGTTAAAATTGAGACCAGGCATCTAGGCCAAAGCCTCTGCTAAATTTAGGCTAAGCATATAACAGTTTAACGAGAAAATCATAGAATATAGCTTCAATTATGACATATTCATCCAATTGTCGGTTTTCATGATTAATTAAGCTTGTTTATACTAATGGTGAACTACTTCGTGGGCACATTTTTCTAAATACATTATTTTTCTTTGATAAAATCACATTGCCTTATTCAATTTTGTTACATGATATATAAATGTTTGTTAGTCTTTCTTTTTCTGCTTCATCACGTGACTCTTTGGAGGGAATGCAGAAGAGCCTAACTCTCACCCACCCAGACATGTATTCAAAGACAGACAGAAGGCACTAAGGCCCTCATTCTGACCCTGGCGGTTTGAAACCGCCAGGGCAGAGGGCCGCGGAAGCACCGCCAACAGGCTTGCGGTGCTTCATGGGCAATTCTGACCGCGGCGGTAAAGCCGCGGTCAGAAAAGGGCAACCAGCGGTTTCCCGCCGGTTTACCCCTGGCCCAGGGAATCCTCCATGGTGGCGCTGCTTGCAGAGCCGCCATGGGGATTCCGACCCCCTTCCCGCCAGCCTGTTCCTGGTGGTTTACACCGCCAGGAAGAGGCTGGCGGGAACGGGTGTCATGGGGCCCCTGGGGGCCCCTGCACTGCCCATGCCACTGGCATGGGCAGTGCAGGGGACCCCTAACAGGGCCCCATAATGATTTTCAGTGTCTGCTTTGCAGACACTGAAAATCGCGACAGGTGCAACTGCACCCGTCGCACCCCTGCAAATCCGCCGGCTCCATTCGGAGCCGGCTTCCTCTTTGCAGGGGCTTTCCCGCTGGGCCGGCGGGCGATCTTCTTGAGATCGCCCGCCGGCCCAGCGGGAAAGTTAGAATCACCGCCGCGGTCATTTGACCGCGGTGCGGTGTTTGGGCGGTTTCCGCCCGCCGGGGTCGGAATGACTCCCTAAATGATTTAAAGTAAGCATATGACAACTTTCTAAAAGTTACTTTTTCAGCATTACAATTTAAAATCGGACTTCAGCATAAGCTGTGATTTTAAATTGTGGTTCCAGAGCCACCAAACTTTGGTGTCCCTTCTCCTCCCTTTTTGGGAGTTACACTTTTTACATCTAATATGGTAATCCCAATGTTATCCTAAGGGAGAGATGAGCCTTGCAGTAGTGAAAAATGAATTTAAGAGTTTTTCACTACCTGGACATGTGGAACTTGAAAATACATGTCCAACTTTTTAAGTACACTGCAGCTTGCTCTTGGGGCTGTCCAGGGCCTCCCTTAGGGTGGCTTCTATGAATTAAAAAGGAAGGTTTTGAGCCTAGAAAGACAGTTAGCTTGTAAGATCTTACATGGCAGTTTACAACTGCACACAAAGGCTCTGCAATGGAAGGGCTGAGCCATGTTTGAAGAGCTGCTTCGGTGGGTGCCACAATCAGTGCTGCAAGCCCAATAGTAGGATTTAATTTACAGACCCAGGGCACAGGTAGTGCACTATATTAGGGACTTAGAAATAACTTCAATATGCCAATTGTGGGTAAGCCAATGTTATCATGTTTTAGGAAAAGAGTACATACACTTTAGCACTGGTAAGCAGTGATAAAGTGCCTAGAGTCCTAAAGCCAGCAAAAACTAGGTCAGCAAAACAGGAGGTCGGAGGGCAAAAAGTTAGGTGAAACCATGCCAAGGATACCAGGTCTAACACTGAGGTTGAAAGTACTAAGCAATGTCCTTGCAACACCCACTTTGGGGTCCCTTTTGATGGCACTAAAGTTCTTATTCTACAAACAGAGAAAATGTTTCCCTTGATTACTTAGAGCAAATCCCATGGCCATCTACAATTACTGTTGTCTTGGATAATCCATCATGTCATTTATAGGAAACCCGAGACCTAATGGTGCTGTTAAAAGTTGTCCAATTGGATTGGAATAATAAAATATAAATGGTTCACCTCAAAGTTATCTTTAAGCAGTAAAACGGAATCTGAAACATCTTGAAAAATGATCTGACACACGTATTATAGTCTTGATGATGAATGATGTGACAGAAACAGCTAAGAACCTATACACAGCTAGATAGCAGACTCTGCCTGCTATGCAAATAAGATCTTTAACTCTCCTAACATGCTCAAGCATCTGTACTTGACATTAATAGACCTTCAAGCCCAGGGGCACAGGTAGTATTTGAACCTTCTTCTGAGCACTGCTTTTAATTCTGTGGTTAATTATTTTCTTTCTGAGAAATCCATGGTGAGGAATGGGTATTAACCAAAACTTCTCCCTCCTTCTACCAGAATAACAACCCCAGTTGCAAAGGAATCATAGTTCCTAGTAAAAGTTTTATCATTAGAGCAAGATGTTTTCTGAGAGCTAGTTGGTAATAGCTGTCAATCTTCTTCCCTTCAAGATCCTATGCCTATATGGCTCCTTAAAAGTAGGGGTTGCCGGAACTCACAGAGTTTCACTCAGATTCCGCAGAATCCCACGAGCGGTGGAATTCAGCATCAGGAGCTTGTTCCGTACTGTAAAATCAGCGCGAACTGCACCATGCAGCGTACCAGAGGGTACTGCTTTTTCCTGCTTCTTGAATAGATTTTCTCCTCAAGCTGCACCTCTCTCAATGTAAATGATAGTGACCTCCCCCGACGGCCTGGGTTGATAAATCTCGTTGGGAAGTGATCTAGCACTTGATTTTCTCGCTCATGCTCACAACTTAATGTTGGAGAGCTGCGTACAAGAAAAAACGTTGCCGTACGGCAGCTGGCAGAATATTTCTGGAATTTTGCTTTCCAAGTGCAACACAGAGTGGGCAAAACACTATGAACTCCACCAGTGGGGCAGGGTTTATCGACCACTCCTTCTTATAAGTGATATGTCAATAGTGGAGATAGTTATTTGCAATATTATAAACTCTTCCATACCTTAAGGAAAGATTCCATTGTTTTTTTAAAGTGGCCATGATAAACCTCTTTTAAACAAGGAATGTTTGGATCCCTTGGTTCTAGGTAATTGAAGCATAACCTAAGCTATCTTATTTTTCAAAATTACTCAACACAGTCTGCTCCTTATTATGGAACTTTGTTGGATCCAACAAAAAACTGGATAACCTCCAGGAAGGTTTCTGCAATGTTTATATACTCCATAGATGATGATTGTGGCTTTAAGTGATCTGGGGTGGCTTTGCTCTTATGATGGCAATGTCAGAGCCCTTATACTATTAGATCTATTTACAGCATACTACCTCATTTAAAAACAAAACTTTGCCAATTGCTTATACTATATCAGATCAACGAGAATGCTTGTGACTGAATAACAGACTTTTTCAATGAAGGCACTGACAAGAAGTTGAATATCCATTTGTTTCCACAACTAGGTACTTCTCTTGTGGGATTCTCTGAAGTTCTGTACTTTCACCTCTTCTTGTTAATCCATATTTTAGTCCTATATCTGATCTTATCCAATGCTTCATATTTTCTTTCTTACAGATATGCTGATGATATCAAGAATGCATTGAACAATATCAAGGCTACAATTGACAACCTCCACTCTTGCCTTCATGCAAAGATATGTTTTTGTTTTGCAACTACCTGATACTAAATGGGGGAAAAATTGTCAATGAGACCCCTCTAAGGTCTTACCAATTGTTTCCCGACCTTTTGCCCCAAAAGATGGTCCATATGGCACCTGTGAAAAGCCTTGGGATAAAAATGCTCCTATGTAATTGCTAATCTTCAAAAACAATGCAGTAAACCAAGCTTGTACACTGGCCTGTGTCCTAAAATAAATCAATGTTTGTCTTTTTTCACATAAGGTGATGACAGATAACGAACTTATCTATGCGCATCTTGGGTATTATAATGCTACTTACCTTTTCATGTCCAAGATGGCGACATGTATTTCAGTGTTTTTTTCAGAACACAGGGTCCAGGATTCTTCAGAAATGGAATAGATACATACATCCAATAGGTGCCCACTGCTGCCTACTGGTTGCTCAGTGGTCATTTACATTAAACATAGATCATTGTGCCTGAAAAACAAGGCCATCTACTTTGGCTGACCGATTTAATCTTTATGGCCCAGTCAGATTCCTGTGGCCTGGGGACTAGCAACAGCTATTTACACCAGCATTAAGAAAGGAATCTAGTGGCTAGCAGATTTTTCATTCTGGAAGCCATTCGGCTTTAGACCACTGTCACACTCCGTATACATAAGCAAAAAGACTTAGGTCCTCATTATGAGTTTGACGGTCCCACCACAGAACTGCCAAACTCACAGGGAGGATGCCAGCACCATGACTGTGACATCCCCCCCAAGCATATTACAATTTTCCCACCAGTCTGACCATCAGGAACATTGCAATATGCGTTCCTGCTAGTAAGTCCGGCGGAAACAGTGCTAAGATATAGGACTCTGCTCCATTGAGGGAGCTGAGTGCTATACCGTAGCGCAGAGGGGGAAGACCAGCAGCCTCGGAATGTGCACTGTTTGTAAAGCAGACAGCGTGCATTTTGACGGTGCTGGGCAGGGGGCATGGGCAGTGCAGGTCTCCCCCTGTGCACCCAGGACTGGCTTTCTGCCAGCCTTTACATGGCGGGGTCCCCGCCATGAAAAGGCTCGCGGAAAGTGAGGTTGTAATCAGCCAGGCAGCGCTTGATACAACCCCGACCACCGTTGCCACATCGGGAACGATGTTCCTGGCAGGGATGGTGTTTTTTATGCAGGTCCCCCGCCAAGGTCGTAATTTGGTGGTCGGACCACCTGGAGTGCAAAGATCTGACTATCACTGTGAGATTGTCAGCCTCGTAATGAGCCTGTTAAAATTTAGAACATTTGTGAAGAGATGTCTCTATTCACATTAATTCCCTGCTACCTAAATTGTGCTCTTTTTGTATGCAGCATTAAAAAGTCCATTAGTGTATGTCAAAGTTTATTGTAACAACATAAATATAAATCATCATGACTTTGACTTCATTCACTGCCCTCTTTTCTTCTTTCTTGCAGCCTTATGCCTTTACTCCTTCTAACCCTCCTGCTGCTGTTCTCAGAATTACCTGTCTTCCATCTTCCCTCTTTGTTCTAACAGTCCTTTTCCCTCTGAGCCTAGTGCCCCTTGGAAAGCCTGCCTCCACCCAGGTCAAATGTACCTTTTATCTTAAATGTATTCTTACCCTTTTACATTTCAATCTAAGTTCTAAATCTTAATCTTTTCTTGCAAATTGTTGTGCCACGCATGAAAACGCTAACTTGAGGTGTTATTTCTATCACATAAGAGAAACACTCCCTTTATTGTGAAACCTTCAACCACTCTGTCCCTAAGAAATACAAATGTATACCAACCTTTCTGGTCAGAGACAGGTGCTGAAGCTTAATGTCTTCATGTTTTGCCCATCCTAACTTTTACAGTAAACACTGACAAACATTCTGAAAATTGATATCCATGTTTCAGTGTTTTTGGTGACCCATGTCATACTCTCTGTCTTCTCTACTACAGTTTAAAGATGTCAGCACATTGTTCTACACATACATTTTCCTCTGTAGTCTGCATGTTTATTCTACCCATGGAGGGTAACCGACAAACACTCACTAATTCATCTCCGTTTCTCATTTCTTTCCCATTCTCTAGCTGTTCACTTTTCTTACTTCATGTTTGCACTATCTTCATCAAACCTGGTGTTTGCATCATGCTATTTGACCCCCCAATCCAGATAATTCCCCAACATATATCTGTTTTTGACTAGACAGCCCTTTTTTCAGCATCAAAGTATTATCACTTGAACCCAGCTTACCTTTATTTCATGTGTACTTGGCCAACGTTTCTGATATAGCTCCATATTTCCATTCAGGTCCCTCTTCTGTTTTTTCCTATATTTGTGCCTCTCTTTATTACATTGCCCTTGTCTCCTCATTTTCTACTCCACATCTTGCTGTTGCTTCTATGCCCAGTAGTGGTGCCTCTTCGATAAATGTAAAAAGGTCCCCTCACAGCGTATACCACCCTTAATGCATCACTATCCATCTGAAGACGTGCTCAGTTCTCCTCTTTCTATGTCGTTGAATGCCCTTCCAGGATCAACCTCTACCCCATCCCTCCTTAAATAACTAGTCTTCTCATATGTTGTCACTTTCGAACCCACTACCTTCCAGTACCTCAATGTCAAGTCTCTCAGTATCAATTTATGCATAAGATTGATAACATGAGCACCAATGCTTGTTTATACAGGGGCATTATCGCACCATTTAGTTATTTTCACCAGATCAAACGGGGAACAAACATTCAGTGCATGTTTGTTGTTCACATGATATGAAGTGGGTGAAATACATTTCTTCTACTTCTCAAATGTGAAATTTCAATTTGTATTATCGGCTTGCAGAAAACAACCAACAGAGGCTGCTATGTTTTTTTAAAGAAAGATTATTCAAGTATTAGAATTTATTTGTTAAATTTGCTGTGTTGGCCAAGTCTTCTCTCGTTATCCCTCTCTGTCATTCACAGACAGCAATACTCTTTCACCTCTAACTTACTGCAGTGCACTTATTTACTAGAAGTGGCCAAAATCCAGTATCTTTTTCTGAGCCTAGTATACGTAGTTTTCATCAAAATCATGCATATTATGGTTGGTGGTATTCTAAATGGAAACTGTACACAAATTAAGCTTGTTTCATATAAATGTAATTTCAGATACTTGCTCTATGAATTTTCTGCTCATTTTCTGAAATAAGAGAGGTGAACAAGGACTTGGCATCCTTGGTGTAGTCTCCCCTGTCTTTTTGCCTTTGTGTCCTGTGTTGTGTCTGTGTGCTGGACTTTGTTTCTGTTGGTTTTTGGTACTCTGGGCAGTTTACCACTGCTGACTAGTGCTAAAGTGCAAGTGCTCTCTGTGTAAACAACTGTATTTGTTATTGGCATTTCCATGACTGGCATATTTGATTTACTAGTAAGTCCCCAGTAAAGTGCCCAGGGTATGTAAATCAAATGCTACTAGTGGGCCTGCAGCACTGAATGTGCCACCCACATGAGTTGCCCTGTAAACATGGCTGAGAGCTGCCACTGCAGTGTCTGTGCATGTAGGTTTAAACTGCCAATTCAACCTGGCAAGTGTACCCACTTGCCAGGTCCAAACCTTCCCTTTTTGTATATGTAAGGCATTCCTAAGATAGGCTGAGGGAGCCCCCTGGGCAGGGTGCAGTGTATGTCAAAGGTAGGACATGTACTGATGTGTTTTACGTGTCCTGACAGTGAAATACTGCCAAGTTCAGTTTTGACTGCTGCAAGGCCTATCTCTCACATCAGCTAGCATGGGGATTGCCTTTAAATATCTTTTCAGTGCAGTTTCCAATTAGGAGCAGATGTAAATATGGAGTTTGAGGTCTATGAACTCACACTTTAAAAAATTCACCTTTTAATACAGTTGTTTTTCAGATTGTCAGTTTGAAAATGCGACTTTTAGAAAGTAGGCATTTTCTTGCTTAACCAATTTGTGCCTCTGCCTGCTTGTGTACATTTGGGCTGTTGTGAATTCCCTCTAGACATTGACACAAAGGGAGCTGGGGTATAGCCTGCATTTCCTGATGAGTCTCCTAGGCTAGAGTGGGGAGGGAGTAGCTGATCCTTACGCCTGAAAGGGCTGTGCCTGTCCTCACACAAGGCAGTCTCCAACACCCTGGTGTGTGTCTGGGGCCAGGCCTGGGCAAGGCAGGATCTTGTCAACAACAGAGACTTACCATTGAAATTTGCCTACTTCAAAGGTAGAAAGGAGTATAAGTAGTGGACCCAAACCCTCAGACTTTTAGAACACCTCTGGATCAAGAGGAACCTCTGTTAAGGAGAAGAGCTGAAGAGCTGGAGGAGAAGTACTGCCCCTTTGCTGTCTGTGCTTTGCTGGGTTGGCCTGCAGTTGCTGGTTCTGCCTTGGAGAGGGCAAAGGCTGGACTTTGATGCTTGTGAGGTTTTTCCAAGGGTTTGGACTGAGCTTGCCCCCTGTTCTGCAGGCTCAGGGCCATCAAAGACTTCCTCTGCCAGCACCTGGACTCTCTTGCTGAGACTCCTGCTCTACCAAGTGGTGCCTATTCCAGCCCCTGGGCCCTTGAAAGGAGAAGCTGGTGAAAAAACAGGAAAAAACAAGTGCACCAACTTCGGACGGCGCCCGGACAACCAAAGCCTTGGTCCCAGCTGGAGTGTGCCGACGCCGACCGAAATCATAGGCCTGATGCTGCAGCAGTCTCACTGAAGTCCACAACTCAGTGAGTTCCGAAGTGTTGTGTCAACGACGTCCATTACACCCAACCCTGCTGCGACACCTTCTGTCGTGTGGTGTGACTGCGACCCCCTGAGTTTGCCCCACTGCGTCTTGACTGCCAGACATCGACCCTGCCGTAAGTGTAAGGAACCGATGCTTCGCACCAATGCCACCTCCTCTCCAGAGCTCTGTAGAAAGGACCCAATGCCTCGCACCAATGCCTCCACTCCTATGCTCTGCAGCACTGGAACCGATGCCACACAAATCCAGCGAGACCTGGATCCCTGACTCCGTGCACTGGTCTGTTTCTTCATTTACACAAGGTACTGTACCTGGGGGTCTGTGCGACTCTGTGACCGGCACCATTGGCGTCAGAATGTTGGGAATTACCCCGTCACGATGCCGTTAAACCACCAAATGGAGGCATTTGTCTTTCTAAGTGCTATATTGAAGTTTAATCATACCTTTGCTTGTGTATGTTGGATTTTTGTTGTTCTGGTATTGTTTGATTTAGATAAATATTGGTTATGTTTTTAAACTGGTGCTGTGTCCATTTTGTAGTGCTTTCACTGTGTTATTGTATGTGGTGGTACAAATACTTTACAAAAAACACATTTGTATATGTAGAGATGTGAAGGGTCTGTGAAGCCTCTCGTCCTCATGCTGAGATTCGACTGGCTGCAAACTCTTCAACAAGGAAGTGTTGGCATCCATCTTGGGACTTGGCTTCAACTGAGTCCCAGAAAAAAAAAAAAAAGAAGAGGGGCCGGGGTAGGGACACTCTAACCCCTTAGCTCTCTGTGCCAGAGGGACCACCACAGAGCAAAAAAGCATTTTTTTTAAAAAAATTGTCACAAACCACAGCGGATCTGGCAAAAATTAAAAAGAAAACAAACGCAGGCTTCCGCACCAAAATTGTTTCATTGAAGTAGGGATGTCGCCCATGCCCCAGGGGCCGCCAGATCCTTTGGACCAACTTTCAACATTATGCAGGGGGGCCACGTGGCCCCCGTCATTACCACGGGGACTGCCACCCCAAGGTCAACTTTAATTATATGCAAGCCACAAGCCCTCCTGCAAACCCGGGCACTGCCGTCTCCCGGGGGCCAACTTTAACTACAAGCAGGGGGCCGCGCACGCCCGTAGCCCCAGGGACTGTCACTTCCACGGGTCTAAAGACATTGTGAATCTGGGGACCGCCACCTCTCAGGGGCCACACAAATTATGTGTGTGGGGGGCCGCCACCTACCCGGGCTGAATTAAAATAATGAAGACGGTCCGTCACAGATCCTCAGCTACCACCACCTCCTTGGGGCTGTTTAAGTTGGAGAGAGGGCTGCGAGGTCCCCCACAAGGAGTCATAGATGGCCCTATGACTCCTTGTGATGGACCACCAATCCCCCAGGGCCAGCTCCTGCTATGTCCCAGGGTGCCCACCCCTGGGATATAGCTGTTTGCTCTGACTTGGTGGGAGCTTTGACAGCAGTCAGAGCAAACACTCCGGTTCCAGCAAGTGAGAGCTGTCAAACAACTCTCACTTGATGGAAGCTCAGGTTTCTTCTGCTTTCCTGCCTGCAGGGATGCAGGCAGGGAAACAGACAAAACTATTGCTCTCACAGAGAGGGAGCTGCATCTTTAGGAGCATCCTCTCTACAATCACCAACCATTTTGACTGGGTGCCTTGGGGGCCACCCAGGCGACATGGCCGGGTCCCAGGGGATGGGACCCAAGGAAATGGAGTCCCAGATGCCGAGATCAGCCTGGGGAGGGGGGGCGTGCATCTGGTTGGAGATAATTATCTATTCTGCTTCTGAAGAATCCTGTCCTGAAACAACTGTAATCTATCCCTATAGTACCGTCCCCTCAAAGGTGGACTCTGCCTGATGCAGGACATTCTGAGAGGCCCCAGCACCACCCCGCTTCATTAAACCCTGAAGGGAGGGAGAGGACCATAAAGGACTCTCCCTCCTGCACCAGGTACAAACACTGTGGGTCCCCTGGGGCTCTCAATCCGACTTTGCACTGGAGGCAAAGGAGTCAGAGCTGGGGGCCCCTCGACCCAGTTGAGATATGGTCCTTCCTGCTGTTGGACCTCCTGACTTCTAGGTGAGTAGAGCGCTGCTGGGGGTGCTGGGGTTCCTTTGGCCCCCCAGTTGGGTCCTTTTCTATCAATAACACCCTAGGTTGCAGCTCTGGGACTATCTTCCTCCTCTTCTACACTGGGCCACTGGGGAGGGGTATCGCTGTGGGCTGCCTGAGGGTTGCAAAATCCCACCTGCACCGAATCTGTAGGGGAAAGCAGCAGACCAAACGACAGGTCCTATGCTCTTCTGCTTCTGTGACACTTAGCAATCTTATGCTTACACCCTGCAACCCACTGCATGCCAAGGAATCTTTTGCTGGATGTGTAATATGGTTTGGTGCAATGCCCTACAAACCACACACTGGGTGCTGCCAAACACCCATGGATGACGGCTGATGGGCACAGTGCTCATACCTGCCAATTGTGAACTTTCTGTGGTGCACCTGATAACTGTAGCTTAGATCCAAGGAGACTGCAGATTCACTGTGCCACTCACCTGCCTCACTCCTGCCACACCACTGTCCCATACTCATCTTGCACCCATACTGCAAGTGGAGCCTCTCCACCTTTCATAGAGCCTCTGGCCCATTCGCTTTGACAAACTCCTGGAGCACTCACTGCAACCTTGTGATACCTTTCTCCAACCACTGAGGCCACTTCTAACAGACACACTGTGTAAACGCTCCAGATCATGTGCCCTTGGTCCCCCTGGAGACTCCGTTGACACCTGTCATGCCATGTGGCAAATCTGCAAAAGACCTATCCATTTGGCCACCCAAGGACAGTCTAGTCAACTCGCTGTGGCATAAAAGACCACCCACAGGCATGGACCCCACTGACCCTCCACCTGCTAACCTGGCTGGAGACACACCATCAGCAACCCTTTCTCAGGCTTACATGGACCCTTTCCTGCAAGAAATTTGATCTCAAACTGGACCTCAAATCCTGCATTCAGGACATCAGGCACAATGTCAATGCACTGGGGGTCCGAGTAGATGACCTCCAACATACTGTGGATGCCTGATCAGAAGACTAGGAAACATTCTTTCACAAACTAACAGCACTGGAAGAAACACCAAACTGAATTGCAAAGGAAGCAGGAAGACTTAGAAAACAGAAGCCACAAGAACAACATTTACATCAGGGGAATCCCCAGATGGTCAGAGTGCAGTGACATCATGGCTTTCACTGTGGAGCTGCTCCATACTATCCAAGAAGATGACAATGCCTCCCTCCTGCACTGGATAGAGCCCATCGAGTGATGTCTGCATCAGGATGCCCGAACTCCGTCCCAGACATCCTGGCACAAGTCCATTTTCTTTACTGAAAAAAGAAGACATCTTGAAGGAATCACAGGGCACAGCCGATCTAATCTTCCATGGCCCCATTGTCCATATCTACCAGGATGTCTCAGCCATCACTCTGCGTCACCGTAGAGACTTCAAGCTTGACACCAACTAATTACAAGAATTCAGCGTCTGCTAGCAGTGGGGCCACCCTTTCGCTATCATCTTCATATTCATCTCTGCAACATGGAAAGAGAACCCTCCCCCACTCAGTCTGCCACTGGAACTCTGTAAGACTGTTCCCTCCTCCCATTTCAGCTTGATCCAAGATAAGGGACTCTGTGGCTCCTTAACCACTGAGAGTCCAGCCAACAGGGACAGGACCTGAGTGAGAAAAGAGAGAGTCCAGCCAGTTGACTTCCTTAGAATGCCGTATTTATAAGATGGTTGTGAGAACTCTAAACCAGAAGGCCTGGACTCTAAGCCTCCCAATGATTAAAATGTCAGATTAAATGTAGGTGAGTTCCCACTTCAAAAATTACTGAATAGTAAGCACAATGCTGAAATAGTTGTTTATTACATAAGAAAAAGAAGTCAATTCCATAAGTTTGTGGTCCAATTGATTTATCACAGTCTTAGAACTGAAATTAAGTTCCAAAAGTCAACAAAGTAGTGATCCAATCAACTAGTGCCTGAGTTGAGAGAAAAAATCAAGAAGCCATATTCGATGGAGGAACAGCCAACACGTGTTTCGCCCCGTAGGCGGGTAGGCAGGGGCTTTCTCAAGGCCAATGTAGAGCACAATGACAAACTTCTTACATCAATAGTCACTATTGTGAATAGGAATCTGTAATTGCGGTAGACAAAAGGAAAACCTGCCGAACAATCTGCCGGTGTAATCACCAACACGTCCTGCGTTTAATCGGACCTGAGCCTGCTGTATCTGTTATCCTTGTGGGGGAGCAGGCAGGCCCTATCCATTTCCCAGAGATCATGACATCTGGTAAACTCCAGCAGACCTCACTATACCCTATTCACCAAGCCTTCTGACTGACAGCCCCTTGAATGCGGGGAACCATAGGCAGCCACCTGACCTGTCTGCGCCTACATACCAGCCCCCACTCTATCCTCCATTAACCGTGGGGGTCCAGAGCGTCCAAGAGACTTTGAGATCCCTTTGCCCTGAGGGGAAAAGCAGCCACACCTTGCGAATGGACTTACTTCAACACCAGCTTTTCCGTTGATTCAGACCTTATGAGAGTGACTTCTTCCCCTTTCCTTCCCCATGTCCCTTCCCTGCCTCCAGATGGCCTTATTTCTGTCTGATGGGTTGCTAATCGCTAGATGCATTTTCCAAACCTTTACTGTTCAAGTGTTCACCTGTATTTTTCTGTATTCTGCTTGTACACATATGTGCAGACTTCATACCTGCTGGGCCCCATTACTGGGTGCTCGTTAAATGTGTTGTTGTGGCAAATCACATATGTATAATTTGAAGTCATCAATTTATCATGATACCGCACTGCATGTCAAGGTGGAGGATGTCTTTCTATGCTACTAATATGTTGCGTTCAAGTTAAATGTCTTTTTGATTTGGCAACATTTTCAATAAAATGATTTCTAGCAAAAAAATAACAATATTCCTAAATCTTAAAGGAAGACAGCCAGCTCCTCATTAATATTATGTCCAATCAGTTGTTTAGCATCCAATTCCAAGATATATCTCCATTCCAACTGTCTTAGGAACCTCACTCTATCTCCTCCTTGTATTTTGTGTTGGAGCCTGTCAATGCCAAAAAGTTGTAACAAATCAGGATTTCAATCATGTTCATTGTTGAAATGTCTTGCAACAGGATCATCATTATCAGAGTTCTTAATGGCCCAAAATTCTATTGCGGACCTGATAAATGGTACTGCCCACATAAATACTCTTGCAGGGACATTTAAGTACATATACACAGAAATCACTGGCACATGTTAAATGATGTTGAATCATTTCCACCTTTCCCGTAGGTAATTTGAAACATCTACAATTAATGCTGAACCTGCAAGCCTTGCAATTGCTACATTTGAAAAAGCCTTTACCAAACCTGCACTGCTTCCTGGTTGTAAGTAACTATATATCTATATCTTTATCTATATATATATATATAGATCTATCTCTCTCTCTCTCTCTCTCTCTCTCTCTCTATATATATATATATATATATATATATATATAGATAGATAGATATATACGCACACATATGTATACATATATATAAAATATATATACATACATATACACACACACAGACATATATATATATATATATATATATATATATATATATATATATATATATATATATATATATTGTAATACAAATGGTCTGAACAAACTTTCGGCGGCGCACTCAGCTGCCAGTGCTAGTGACAGAGGAAACCACCCTCGAAATAGGAATTGTAGCAAAGGTAATTCACCGCACTCAAAAAGATACCAATATAATCTCTATATTTGAATGTTTCAGCAACCACCAACACGTTTCAACTCATTGAGAGTCTTGCTCACGGTCAGTGAGTCCTTCTACTATTCTATTTAAGTAGTGTTTTGTTCATATTGAGGCATCTTGGACCTCGTACTTTGCTTACAAGCCAAAACAAACATATAACATAAATATAAAATTTCAACAAAACATGATGGTTATATTCACATAACGTATTGGTAAATGTAACTGAAGTCACTGGCAAATCATGCTTAACATTCTATTATTCACAATATAACTGGACCCTGTCGGTCCCCTTTGAGTGATGTTTCTAAGTGATAGCACTAAATTTTTCTAAAGTTCAAATTATACATGCATCAGTGTCTATTTAAGAGAAGACAGTTCTTAATACAGTTATCAAATTAGTGTTGGCTAAGTGCCAACTGGATATCGTGCTTAGCAAGATCCCGGCTCATTGTTTCTTTTGAATTCCAACTGAAGACTCAGCTAAGTGCTTATTATTACTTCAATTGTGATACCAAGCGGAGAAAAAGAACATGGTCAATCCCTTCCTTATAAATTACCAATCACTTTCGTCAGCGAGTTATGATCAATTGCAAATATAAGACATATTTGTGTGTTTCCTTAACTCGGTAGTTACCCGGCTACTTCAATATTAATACCATACGCTTAATAGTAATAAAGTCTATTTGGAACTGGTTTCTATACCTCTACTTTTCAAACTGTAATATTTTGTCTCTTACAAATGAACAAAAGTTCTTTGTCCATGTTCAATCCATAAGGCATCCTAGTTCGGAGTCGAATTATATATCTACTCTCAAGTTGTCGCAGTTTTAAATTCCTGTCTCTGCCGTGTTGATTTTTACTAACCTGAGCCAGGCCAAAAAACTTCAGGCTTCTCCAATCTGTGGTGTGATGTCTGTTATGATGTTTAGCAACTGCGTACCTTTGATCCTGATATTGTATTGGCCTAATATGTTCCAGTATTCTCTTTTTCAAAGGACAGATCGTACTACCGAAATATTGTAGGCTACATTCACATTCAATTAAATAGACAACAAACTGGCTAATAGATGTTATTCTTTGTGAGATGCAGATTTCTTTACCTTTGTAATCCTTAAAGGTTTTCACATTTCTGGCTATTTGACAGGCCTTACAATTACTACATTTATAAATGCCTGTTGATCCTTTATCCGGACAGTCTTTTGTTGGTTGTGTAGTGTAATGACTCTTCAGCAACATGTCTTTTATCAAACCTGATCTTCTATACGTTACTTGTGGATTTGTGCCAAAACGTATGCTTCCTTGAGACAGGTCAAAGTAGGAAAAAAGTGTTATTGTCTCCAAACCTTTCCCAATTTACATGTGTGTTGCGCTGTAAGGCACACATACAAAGTGAGAACAGTTTTAAAGTTAGTCTGCTCACAGTGTTTTGTACTGAAAGGGCACCCTTTAAAAAGCTATGCTTGACTCAAGCCTCCACCTTTGCACGATGCAGTCTTAGTGTGTGTCACAACTTGGGGAAAGCACAGTGCACCATATCTTAGTAGAAATGGCTCTGCCCTGCTCTTTTCTATCACATAAACACATCTCAGAAAATGTGGGTGCGGTGCTGCGTTGCATGAACCTATGTATATTATGCCCATGCAAACATATACATTTTCCCTACATGACTGCGCAGTGGAGCATTTGATTTATCTGATTTCTGGGAGACAAGTTGCACCAATGACTAAGATCGTTGATGACTGACATTATTTTGCTGGTCACCATAGCAACATACTTGTGAAATTAAATCTTAACGATTCTATTGTTAGTAACATTTCTTCCCTTATCATGGTTCCGCCTAGTGGCTGAGGGCTACGTGCCTGCATTATTGTTGAGCTAAAAGTGGATGCAACCCTCTTGCAGCTGTTGTAAAATGAAATCCATGTGATTAGCACTGCAACATCTCACACAAAAGAGACGCAACAAAAGGGAGATCCCAGGCTTACCCACAAATCTCCGTGCCCTTTAACACAATGGGAATAAAGTGACCTTCGGTGACAACTTTTTCAAATAAATTCTTTGTTGATTTTACAAACTCGTTTGCGGACTAGGGAGCAGCTCTTTGGGATTTGTACTCGAATGTCAGCGATTGGATGCACATTTGCATTTTGCTCAGTCATTAGAATTTGCCTGTTAGTCAAGATGAAACAGAATCACTCTATGATGTTTAAATGAACAATATATAGATACTGAGCTCCAAAAACACGCCAAAATTCTCTATGCTCAGCCAGTTTCCGAATGTTAACCCAGATCCTGAATTTAAACATAGAGATTTTTTAAATTATACAAAATTGTCTATGGTCAGTTCACTAACTAACGAACCCTGAGAAAAAAAACGAATAAAAAAAATATGCACCAGTAACCAACACAAACAGGCACACAAAAACAAGTATGCATACATGTATATGGAGAAAACATGAGGGTGGTGGCTAACTGCATTACAGAACGGCAAGAGTAAGGGAGGACAGCAGACAGATGGTTAAAATCCAAAAAATATTTGTGCAGTTGAATATCCTAAGGACAGTCCCACCTTTTATTCCTGATGAGAATTTTCGTGAGATGGTGGCATCTTGAGTCCTTTCTGACCAAGGCTATTTCACTGCTCTTTATCTGGGCATTACAGATCCATCTTCAAATTACAATGACTGTAGAGAATGGCCATCAGAATAGCAAAATGTCTCAAGAAATTAAGTTGTCTCTCCAAGGACAAGCATAATCTTCCTTGGCTTCCTCTAAAGTAAAGAGTCAGTCTTAAGGCCTCACAGATCAATCCACTGCTGGGTCCTTACCAGTCGATTTGATTGGTAGGTTCCAGTTCTGCCTCTCTTTTAAAAGTATCTTGGTTCAAGCGCTCAAACGCAGTGTTAGAGCTTTCCATGTGTTGGCCCTGAGAGAGGCTAGTGTGTATTCTGGAAGGTCATAGGAGCAAGGCATTGCCCCTATCCAGATGCAAGAGTATGAAGGCTCGAACTGCAGTTCTGAAGTCACTTTCCATGAAATGGTTTCACTTTCTTTCACAGATAGCGCTGATGCCAAGGTGTTAGGTTTTTACATGTTGAAATAGATTGCAGGTGCAAGATAAAGCACTACACTGCTGCTTCTAGTCAATCCTATTACTTCAGATCATGCGCCTACTCAAGATAGAAGGAGCACACAGAAGTCATGGGAGAGAGTGGGAGAGTGCAAATGAGAGTGAGGAGTGTGTCAAAAACAGGAGAAGGAAAGAGTGGAGGAGGTTGAAGAGGAGAAGAGAGTGGCTGAATGAGAAGTGGAAAACCAAAGTCTTATGGGCGAGCTGGAGAAAGGGAGACAACAAGGGTATTGAGAGTTGAACACAAATACACTGGTGAGGACATGTTGGCAGAGAACACCCAGAGGACCACCTGACATTGTAGCTGACTAAAACTCACTGTTTTTGTAGGGAGGATTTAGCCCTAAACCATGTTGAGGGATCTGTGTATCTGCAACCACAATTCACACACCATCTGTCACATAAAAAGCTGAAGCTAACACCTGTGGAACAATGTGACTATTAGCTCTGGAGTAAGGATCACAAGTCATTCATAGTGCCATTCCTTTCTATCTGAAAATTAAAACGACCCAGTATGGTGTTCATCTTATAAACAAGCATCTGCCCAAGGCTCAAGTCGAACAATTAAAGTGATGTAGAAGAATACAATTGCTGAATTCTTCTCAGAAAGTATCCTTACTAAAATCAACAACAGTATGTAAATGCACTATAGTGCTTGTTAATAAATTAGTTTGCTCTCTATTTTTGATGTATCATTTGTTATACGCTTCTTGAGAAGTAAGACCTGACATATGTTATAGGGCATTTACAGCATAATATAGTTGAAACTTCAGTTTAGTATTTGGTGAACAATGATTTGCATTTATGCGGGGAACCATTCTTTTCAAGATGGCTTCTGTGCGCACATGACATGGTCCCAAAGCAGTAGTCAAAAGGGCTTTATCCAAAGCGACCATTGGCTAAATGGAGGAATGGGGTGACAAACACCCAGTCTCTATGTATTTGTTCAAACCAACTAGTCTTTTCTTGATACTGGGATAACAGTAGTTTATCCTCTCTACACCTAAAAGCATTCCTAAAGCAAATCATTAAAAAGCACTCACTCAAGCTAAACAAGTTCAAGTAACATTTTCTGAAACCTTGCAACAAGGAGAAGAGGAGTTTGTCTATGGCCATAACTGTACATGTTTTGGGCATTTCCAACCCTCCAAGAAAACCACGCCTTATGATGCTAATTTCTCATCCTTCTACTAGGATTTACGATGGCGGACTTCAAACCACCTGAGTTCTTACTAGTAAGTGCATATATCGCTGTGATTAAACCCTTTGTGATTTCTTGGCAAATGTAGAAAAGGTAAACTTGGTTGTAAGCTAAACTTGTATTTATGAATTTATGACTGAATTTATCATTGTGAATTGGCTCCAGTAAGATTAACAATGCCACTGAAAATTCTAGACCTCTAATTACCACATTTAACATTGTGTAAAACACATTTTATGTGCAATCATGCACTCACCAGAAACATTTCCTTAATTTCCTTATAATGCTTCTTTACATTTTAAATGGGACTTCTAATAAAACATATTGTTGCACGCAAACACATTTTATATATTAGCACATTATTAACTCCCAAACAAAAAGAAACAAATTACTCAAAACATTAACAAGCACAGCTCAGCCTCAGGAAAATAATCCATACTAAAAACCAAAAATGAAAGTGAGGATGAGGCTCAAATGCTTCAAACTGTACTAAAATTAATTATTAAATTGCGTCATATACAAATTCCTGACCAGTACTGTGTATAATGTGGCCCTGTATTGCCATCACTGGATTCAGGTGAAATTTATAAACCACTTGGCCTTTGCCAGTGTTTTATAATCCCACCAAAACCCCTCAACGGCTATAGAAGCCCAAATTATACACTCTTCCCTCATGTATTTTTTATATTACATAATATAAATGACCCTCCTCCCAACTCCATTCCATGGATAACCAAATTGTGTGTTTGGCAGTGTGTTGGCTACTTGGTGGATGTTGGGTATTGGGACTGTCCATAGGCCAGGCCCTGTACCCAACCCCACACTCCCAAAGGTCTTGCACAGCGTGGAGTTAGGCACCCTTGGGACATTGGACTTAGGGCCCGTCCCAGTCAGCCCAGCAGCCAACCCCACGCCATACATGATCATTGTTACACTTTGCTCCTCTTGTACATTCTATTTCCCCTGGGTAGCTGGGGTTTTGGAAATTACTACCTGATTTTTTTCTCCTTGGCTATTGCTTACTAGTTCCATTTTGACCCCATGGGCCTGAACCCTGCTCCTCATATTGGTTTCAGAAGCAATATTTAATATTTAGTGTACTGGGGTTTAGCTGTCTGTTTTCCCTTTTCCCTTCCAAAATACGTGAGCATCTTTATCCCCAATCCCTTGCACTCTGCCTGCCTTTCACAATGTTTGGTGGGTTACACTGAACTGGGAGGCAGAGCATCCTGGGGCCAGTTCTGTACTTTAGCAATGCCATCACTGTCAGCCATGCTTGGCTATAAGTCTTCTGCTCAGCGAGTACATCTGCCTTCTTTTCCCCACAAAGAATGGCTCCTCCTGGCTCCTGCTGCAACTTACCTGTATCGGAGTTGTGATCCAGCAGAAATTACTCATCCCGGCTTCTGGTTTAACTTACCTGCATTTGAGCCATGTTCCCATGGATGCGGCTCCTCTTGGCTTCCGCTTCAACTTACCCATACTGAAGCCGCAGCCCAGCAGAGATGGCCCTCCTCACTTTTGCACCTACTCACCTGAGCCACGTTCCCAAAAATACGACTTCTGCTCCCCATAGTCTTCACCTCAGCCTTCGGCTACAATAGCCCTATAGTGCAATCTCATGGAAAGAGGAGATGAAGTACTCAAGGTCGGTGCACTGAACCTCCAGCAACTACAGTATGAAGACTACAAACGCTTTTGAGGAAAACAAAAGACTTTGCATTTATTGGTATTTACCCAAAATGCACTGATTGAGCCTTGGTTCTACCTTTTTGATAGAATTTGCTCTGAACTATAAATCTGAATATCAATCTGGTGAAGTGATGTTAACTTGTCTTTCTGTACCCACGTCAGTCTCTACAGGGAGAGCACTCTTAATGAGAGGCTGAATACAGAGTTGTACTTAACTGTATTTATCCAAACTGCTGAATACTAATGGTGCTTTTATGTTCCTTTAGAAACCCCATCCAGGAATGATTGCAAGTTACTGAATAAGGATATTGTTGTCTAGCTGTGAAGAAGGCTGAGGGTCCTGTCTTTACATTTTGTCTTCCTCCCTGTCCTTACCCCATTTGTCCCAGAGAATAATCACCAGTATTCTTGTTAGTAGCATGTTAGGGGTTGTTCCCAGGGGAATTGGTTAGATCATCTTCACTCCTTCAGATCCTGAACCTCAGGTTAGTGGAATCTTGACAATCAAAAGCCATGAGCAGCATGGAGTTGCCTACCCATGGGAGTTTGGGCGCAGGACTTGGTCTAATGTCAGGCCCTTTGGCATACCACATGTCATGGACAGCCTAAAACTATGCTCAGTGAGGGAGGTGGGTGAATATGATCAAAATGCAGAAATTCACTAAAAAACAACGATCAAAGTGACATTATAGTTAAGTATCTTCTAAAGAACAATGGTCAACAACCATTGTATGGTAACAGTAATGTTTCACTTAAATGACAGTGAAGTGAAAAAACACATACTGAAGATGACCTCCTTAGGCAAGTTATTCCCATCATCAAGAAAACAAACAGGGGTGGAGACATTACATCAGTATCGAATAAAGAGAAACTAAAATAGATTTTACTCCTTGACACCATGAATTCAGGCTTGAAACATAATGAAGACTGAACAACCTTATTATTATAAATCTGTGTTTCAAACATGTTCTCACAGCTCTATGTTATGTGCTCTTTAAGTTTTATTTTTCTGTATAACTCTCTCACATGTTGTTTTTGCCTCTTGGGGGGTTATTCCAACTTTGGAGGAGGTGTTAATCCGTCCCAAAAGTGACAGAAAAGTGACGGATTTACCACCAGCCGTATTACGAGTCCATTATATCCTATGGAACTCGTAATACGGCTGGTGGTATATCCGTCACTTTACCGTCACTTTTGGGACGGATTAACACCTCCTCCAAAGTTGGAATAACCCCCTTGGTCTGGTACCACCTGCCTGTTCCCTACCCTTACCTTTGCTGACGTTCTTCCTGTGGCACTGTGTCACTAAAATATGGCAGCCACCCTTTTCTATTTAGGATAGTCGCATACGCTTTATTAGTCCTATTTCTATAATTGCTCTTAGCTTCCCAGATCAGACATACAGCTGCACACCTAATATATGAATCGCTTCCTCTCTGTGCAACTTGTTCTACACTGTAACTCCTAATAAGGATTCTTATTTATTTGTTTTACTCATTTTCTGACTTCTGTCCTTTTGCCCTGTGCCACTCCAATGGGGCCTCCGCCTCTTCTATCCAAGATGGCTACCCAGTCTATATCAGCCCTGTATCTATGTTTGTATGGTGCTATAAGCATCCCAGATCCAGAGAGTAGCTGTAAGCCTAACTCATGGATTACTTCCCCTCTGTGCAACTCATTCCATAAGCACTTTCAAGCCTTGTGGTGCATGGCACAGGTGCACTTACCTATTGGTTCCTGTTGCTGACTGAGAATCATTTGTCCTTCAAAGATCCTTCTGGCTAGGCAGGACTTGAAATCTGAATTCCTATCCAAACAAACTCAAGAATTTGCCTTTAAGACATTTCCTAGTAATTAAATATTCATTGTGGGCCAGTTTAGTCAGCATTATCAATTGTTTGGCAGTCACCACCCCCTCAACCCCTCTTCTTGTAGTTGTTACCAATTCTATGTCAGGACCTCAGATCCAATTATGCTTCTGTTTCTTTAATGTAATTTTCATAGCAGCCAATCACAATAACATGAGAAAAAACATCATCCTTTATAAACCCAATGTCACATGGTCCAATCAGTAACACCACAGCCCTTTAAGAACCACTGCCACCATCATGACCTCCTCTTTCTTTGCTGCTCCGGAACCAGTAAAGTGCTAAATAATTTTTATTATTACTTGGCGCTCGCTTATGTTTGATGAGCATTTCTAGCAATAGCTGTAAATTGTATATTAAATATGAGATAGCACCAGTTTTGCGTGATCTCTATATTCATAATTAGCCCCCGGGCCTTGTGTTTTCGATATCGCGTGGCATTTGCTTGAGGCGTTTTATTTACTTGCTTTGCGTTTATGTATCTTTTGTCTTTTGGAGGGGATCACTTAGGCCTCTGAGGTCACGAGAGCCCTCGTGGACCTCCTTCTGTGGAGCGGTAGAGGGAGCGGGACACAGTCGCCATCTTGGATCGGCCGTGATACCTTGTCTAGTCCTCCGGGACAAAAAAGCACACACATGCATGCATGCTTCTGGCAAGCGACTTTCAAAAGTGGCGATGGAGGTTCAGACAGAGTCGGGTGGTGCACTTCACTGTTCTAAGTACATTGAAGGCTTTCTGCTACTAGACTTACCAGTTTAAGTGCAATTGTCATCCTGTGTGCTGATACACTGCTCCCCCACACCCTGAGGCGTCAGAGAGTGCCCAGGGTTGTAAAAATTGGCATAGGGTCTGCCTAGAGTGCGATTGCAGGTGCCTCCCTCCACACTTTACCGATTTGATCTGCACCTGCTGGGGTTGCACTCCCCCTTGTATAATAGCTAGTTGGCTATTGCAGGGTGACTTGTGTGTATTCGCAATAGTTCCTTCACCATGGCTCAGCATGACCCCTATGAGGAGGATAGAGGGGAATATCAGGAGTTTTTCTCCCTCCTTTGAGGAGAACCTTGTGGAAGCATTGAACAACAATGTTCAACTCTCAGTGAAGATCTTGGCCCCCAAACCTTACTCCTCAAGGTATTCGCTTGCCAGCAATGCTAGCTCCCGCCTCTCACTTCCTCCACAGAGCCAGAGTCTCAGCCTCCCAAGCATCCAATAGGAAAATCAAAAGGAAAATCAAAGGAAAAAAAGTGGTATTCCGAGGCATTTGAGCAACTGTCTGCTGCAGTTTTGGAGGAGCATAGGTATAGTATTTCCCAATTCCAAGCATCCAACTCTGGTGAGTCATTTAGGTTATCTGAGTCGACGGGCTCTGATACTTCCCACGTTTCCTCTGACACCGACCAGGAGGAGGTCTCTGGACCCAGCAAAAAAAGATGTCCTGAACTCAGATCAGACCCCGGTCCAAGTCTGCCAAAGGTACTGATCTTTGATCCAGAGGAGATTGTACATCCCCACTCCTCCTGTTGGATCCCCCTCCCCAAAGGGGTCAACTATGTCCAATACCATCTGTCAACACCAGGGCAGTGCGCGCTCTATTGGCGCCTATAATGCAAAAACCCAGCACTCTCAAAACAACGTAATGTATGCATTGTGCTGATATGTTGTTGTTTAGCCTTTTGTATTGCAGAGTTAAATCCTGAAGATTTATTTTTAATGTGCTTACAAATGCTGTTCATTTGCAATGTATTGCTGCAGGCTTTCAGAGTGTCTTAGGGTGTGGTCCCTTTCCAGGGCCTTCTAGAGACTTTCCCTGCAACATGCCTGGGTGTGGTTATGGGCTGGGCCAAGATTCTATAAAAAGGAGCCAGCCCAGCTCCAAGTGCTCACTATTCAGAGGTCCCGGTACAGAGCAGCAGCTACTTCCTGAGCTCCTGTCCCGGTGGCCTATTTGATCTTCCAAACATCTGACTTTCATTCTTCATTTGGAGATCCTTGTTCTGGGCGGTAAGAAGGTGGTTGGGCTGGCCTCCCGACACCGTTATCGAGAACTCTCATGTTCTTGGGCCTAATTCTTTTATGATTTGACAGAGTACTTTGAGCGTGCGAAATATGCGATTGAGTGTTTGTGTCATTTGCAGGGTGACTTGTGAATCGGCAAGAGGCGCAATTAGTTTCATGATAATTTAATCTTGTTATTCACTGCACGCTACCATTTCTTGACATTTGCATGGTGGCTTAAGAATCGGCAAGGCGCACAATTCATTTTATGGTGTTTTAACTTTGTTGTTCATTGCGTGCTACCATTTCCTGACATTTACATGGTGGCTTAAGAATCGGCAAAAGAAGGCGATTTGTTTCATTGTACTTTGATCTTGTTATTCATTGTGAGCTGTTATTTCTTGGCATTTACATTGTGGTTTACAAATCGGCAAGACGCGCGATTCGTTTAATGATGATTTGACTTTGATATTCATTGCGTACTACCATTTCTTGGCATTTTACATGGTGACACTCGAATCGGAAAGACGCACGATTCTCTCCTCGAATTTAATTCATGTTGTTTATTGTGTGCCACTATTCTAAGATATTTATCATGTAATATTCGAGTTGACAAGTTATGTAATTTATTTTCCTGAATCCATATTGTGTTATGGGGCACAATCCTTTTATGGTGTTTACTATATATATATATATATATATATATATATATATATATATATATATATATATATATATATAAGTCTACAATATGCACAATTTGTGTTGAAACATTTTAAGAGTACACAGAAGATCAGAGTTTCTAGATGCAATATTGTATGGTCCTAGTGTGCATTCTCAAAAAAGGATTTATGGGCCAGATGTACCAAAGGATTTTACCCATTCTGTGTCTATGGGAAAAAGCTTTCGTACATATGGCCCTTTATGACTGGTTTAAAATTTAGTCAGAATGTTTTTCTGATTCTCATGTAAAGGAAAGTACTTGAATAAGAAAGTTTTCATTTAATCCATCTTGATTCCCTTACAGGTATCCGGCCATCTTGAAACTTAGGGGGTCATTCCGACCCCGGCGGTCCTTGACCGCCGGGGCCGGGGTCGGCGGGAGCACCGCCAACAGGCTGGCGGTGCTCCTGAGGGCATTCTGACCGCAGCGGTATGGCCGCGGTCAGAACCGGAAAACCGGTTTTCCGCTGCCCTGAGGAATCCCGCCATGGGGGATTCCGACCCCCTCACCGTCATCCTGTTCCTGGCGGTTTGGACTGCCAGGAACAGGATGGCGGTGAGGGGTGTCGTGGGGCCCCTGGGGGCCCCTGCAGTGCCCATGCCCCGTAAGAGGGCCCCACTTTGAATTTCAGTGTCTGCTTAGCAGACAATGAAATTCGCGACGGGTGCTACTGCACCCGTCGCACACCTTCCACTCCGCCGGCTCCATTCGGAGCCGGCTTCCTCGTGGAAGGGTGTTTCCCACTGGGCTGGCGGGCGGCCTTTTGGCGGTCGCCCGCCAGCCCAGTGGGAAACCCAGAATGACCGCCGCGGTCTTTTGACAGCAGGACGGTCTTCTGGCGGTTCCCGCTTGGCGGGCGGCGGGAATGACCCCCTTAGTCATTTTAAACTTAATTCTTAGATTGTTCATGTTTTCAGAATGACTATGCTTAGAATCATAGGGGGTCATTCTGACTCCTGCCGGCGGCGGAAGCCGCCGGCCTGGCGGGAACCGCCAGAAGACCGTATAGCGGTCAAAAGACCGCGGCGGTCATTCTGAGTTTCCCGCTGGGCTGGCGGGCGACCGCCAGAAGGCCGCCCGCCCGCCCAGCGGGAAACCCCCTTCCACGAGGATGCCGGCTCCGAATGGAGCCGGCGGAGTCGAAGGGGTGCGGCGGGTGCAGTTGCACCCGTCGCGATTTTCAGTGTCTGCCACGCAGACACTGAAAATCTATGTGGGGCCCTGTTAGGGGGCCCCACGACACCCGTTCCCGCCAGCCAGGTTCTGGCAGTGAAAACCGCTGGGACCAGGCTGGCGGGAAGGGGGTTGGAATCCCCATGGCGGCGCTGCTTGCAGCGCCGCCGTGGAGGATTCCCTGGGGCAGCGGGAAGCCAGCGGGAAGCCGGCGGGAAACCGCCGGCTTCCCTTTTCTGACCGTGGCTTTACCGCCACGGTCAGAATGCCCCCTTCCGCGGCACTCTGCCCTGGCGGTTTACAACCGCCAGGGTCAGAATGACCGCCATAGTCTAGTATTGATTTAAGGAGATATAATTTTCATATTGTGTGTTCTAACCTTTTTCTTACTACAGGTCTCCTTCCCAGCTGTTTCCCTTCCTAATCCCCTCTTCCCCTCTTGAACTCTCTTAGCCTCTGTGATTTATCTATCAGAGTCTTGGAGCTGTTCAGTGGTGGACGTGTTGGGAACGTGCGCAGACCCTGAGGATCTGGTGACTCTGTAACCATCTCAGACATGGGTTTGATAAGGAGGTCAGGGCGAGGCTTAGATCTGAGTGCCCCAGACCAGGTCTGGCTGGTAAGGTCTCAGATAGGCCAGAGGTGGACCCCACGATAGTCAATTTTATGAAAAAATGGGCTAAGAACGCAAAGAAAGGGCTGGATAGAGTTTGGCAATCCTGTCAATATAAATTACTAGACCTCTCAGGCCCCATTACAAAAATTCTGGAATTGGGCTTCCAGTTCAAAGAATGTGGTTTAGCGGTTCATCCGGACATTCTGATTGGATGGGCGCAACATGTCGTCTGCCAATTGCGTAATGCCAATGTGGCGATATCTACCGAAAGGCAGCGAACGATTTTGATGCGCATCGACCCCAAATCAAATTACCTTGGTTACTCTGAGTTAGGAGCGGTGGTGCAGGGTCTCCTCTTTGGCCATCCCTTTGTCAAGGATCTGGCCACGTTCACCTCAACCTATAATACGCTGGACAAATCACATCTCTCACTAAGGAAGGTATTCCGAAACACCCTTTTTGGAATGGGCGGATGATATAAGGCCCGTTCGTCAGGTCGAGGCACTTAAAAGTGCTCCCAACGTGAAAGTTTCAACCATTTCTGCGGAAACTGGCAGGAGCAGTCTTCAGACCAGACCTTCTACCTCCCCTGAGCTCAACGCTTCCGTAGAGGCTACAGCAGAGGACAACGGAGAGGCTCCTATAAGTCAGGATACTCAGAATTTTACCCTCATCAGAAGTGATTTTGGGGGGAAGGATTCCGTTTTTTTGTCCACTTTTATGTGCTTTTGACTCAGGATTCATAGGTCCCCAGTTCAGACTGCTCCACCTCAGGAGCTATATTTTTCCCTACAAGATCGAAAGCCCATGTCAAGGGAGATACTTTCTCGGAGACCGCCAGAAGACCACACCGCGGTCAAATGACCGCGGCGGTCATTCTGACTTTCCCGCTGAGAGGGCGGGCGACCGCCAAAAGGCCGCCCGCCCGCCCAGCGGGAAAGCCCCAGCAACGATGAAGCCGGCTCCGAATGGAGCCGGCGTAGTTGCTGGTGTGCGACGGGCGCAGTGGCACCCGTCGCGATTTTCAGTGTCTGCTAGGCAAAATCTTAATGGGGCCCTGTTAGGGGGCCCCTGCAGTTCCCATGCCAGTGGCATGTGCACTGCAGGGGCCCCCAGGGGCCCCACAACACCCGTTCCCGCCAGCCTCTTCCAGGCGGTGTAAACCGCCAGGAACAGGCTGGCGGGAAGGGGGTCGGAATCCCCATGGTGGCGCTGCATGCAGCGCCGCCATTGAGGATTCCCTGGGGCAGGGGAAAACTGGCGGGAAACCGCCAGTTCCCCTTTTCTGACCGCAGCTTTACCGCTGCGGTCAGAATTGCCCCGGAAGCACCGCCAGCCTATTGGCGGTGCTTCCTCTGCCCTCTGCCCTGGTGGTTACAAACCGCCAGGGTCAGAATGAGGGCCCATATGTCTTTCCTCTCCTCACCCTGGGGGATTTATCAGCACCATATTCTTGGCCAGAAAAAGAGGCGGAGGCTCTCACCTAGTTCTCAATCGGAAGAATTTCAATTTATGGATTGTGTAGAGGCATTTCAAGATGGAGGGTATTCACCTCCTTCGCGATCTGCTTTAAGAGGGCGACTGGATTGTCCGGACGGACCTAAAGAACATGTATCTCTCTGTTCCTATTTTTGTCTCCCACAAGCACTTACTTCAATTCTACTAGCTCAATCAATGCTACGAGTACAAAGTCCTTCCCTTCAGTCTTTCCTCAGCCCAATGGTGCTTCACCAAGCTGATGAGACCGGTTGGTAGAGGCCCTTCACGCCAAAAGCATCAGGCTAATCATTTATCTCGACAATTTGATTCTTATGGCTCAGAATCCTCAAGCAGTATCTCTCCACCTGTCTTGGACAATCCAAATATTGCAAGAACTTGGGTTTGTTATCAATCAGCCAAAATCTTGTCTGATTCACTCCCAACGGATTAAAGTTTGGGGATTCCAGATAGATTTTGTGTTGTCCCAGGTGAGTCTCCTTTCCCAAAAGATTCAGAATATCAAGAGGGAGTTGAGGTCTGCAATGCAAAACCAGAAAATATTGTTGAGGTCAATAGCTCGGATTGTGGGCCTCTTGGCCTTGTCTATTTAAGCTATGTTCCCAGGCCTCCTCCATCACAGGGCCCTTCAATGTCTCAAGATTCAATACCTTCGGAAGGGGTTGATGTACTCAGATCACACTCATCTCTCCTCGAAAGCCGTAATGGAAATTAAATGGTGGTTGACCCACATGGAGGCCCTGAATGGCAGGGGGATTTTTGGCAGTGCCTGGAACTGGATGCCAGCAGGTGGGGTTGGGGCACCAGATGCGGCCCCCTCTCCACGGGAGGTCGCTGGTCGGAGGCCGAACTTCAGCTTTATATAAAGTGTCTGGAACTTTTGGCAGGATCCTTTGTGATCAGAAGCCTTGTTCCTTCCAGGACAGGTTGTTGCATTCTGCTGAGAATGGACAACATTTTAGCAGTTCACTATGTCAACAGACTTGGGGGAATTAAATCTCAGATGTTGGCAGAGACTGCCAAGGATTTTTGGCATTATTGTCTACAACATCGGATTTCGGTCATTGCAGAATATCTTCTGGGGGCGAAGAATTCAGTGGTGAATCGGTACTCTCATCACCTCCGAGACTTCAGCGATTGGAGGTTGCACCCAATCGCACTTGAGGCTCCTGCTCAGTGGACTTCCTTGCCTCTTGGCTCAATCATCAACTCCCTCTCTTTTTCAGCTGATGTCTGGATCTGGAGGCTCTGGCGATGGATGCATTTCTGCAGGACTGGTCCTCCCACAGGGGCTATGCTTTTCCTCCATTCAGTATGATTCCCAGGTTCGTCGTCAGAAAGCTGGTGGCGCCACATTGGAGGGCTCAGCCCTAGTTTCCTATGGTCCTGGAGATGTCTTGCAACAATAATCTTCTGATTCCTCTGCATCAGAATCTATTGCTGCACCCAGTAGGCCTTCCTCATCCACTGATTGTGTTGGATTAGCTGAGCTTGGTGACCTAGAGGATTTCAAGAGTGGATGGAAATTGCTGAGCATTTAGTCTCAAGCTTCTGCCTACATCAACAACGCTTGGTCCAGTAGTACCCATAAGCGATATGCTTCGGTATGGCGGAGATGTGTCAATTGGAGTAACGAAAGGGGTCTGGATCTCTCTCAAGTGGATGTCTTTCTTGTAATACATTTTTTGTCTTTATTGGTGGAATCGGGATTGGCTTACTGGTCTGTGAACAATTACAGATCCACCATTTCGGCAGGTCACGTTCCAGTTAACGGTAAACCTATTGGTTAGCATCTAATGGTGTATAAACTGATGAGGTGAATTCATTTCTGTAAGCCCCTCTCAGCCTAAATACACTCCTCTGTGGGACGTGAACATAATACTCTGATTTTAAATACCTGGCCAGTTAATAAATATTTGCCAAATAAGCAGTTATCAGCTAAGTTAACTATGTTGTTGTGCCTGATTTCATGCAAAAGAGTTGCAGACATCCGAGCCCTAGATCTCAGGGGTAGGAAACGTTCCCCTGAAGGAGTAAGCTTTTCCATCTCCCAGGGGACGAAGAGTTTCTTACCGTTTTTTTCCTAATGACCACAAACTTTGTGTGATGCAGTGTCTCATGGCTTATGAAGCTGCTACCAATGAGTTTCGTCTGGATCTTAGTGGGCAATTGCTCATTGCTCTACAGAAACCTTTCAGACCAGTTTCTTCTGCCACCTTGACTAGATGGATATGTTGGCTACTTTCTGAAACAGGCATTGACTTCTGCGTGTTTGGAGCCCATTCTACCAGAGGTTCTTATCTAAAGGATATCATGAAAGCAGCGGACTAGTCATCAAATCCACTTTTAAATCATTTTATTACAAGCTAATTGTGGATGTAGCGTCAGTGGTGGTGCACAGCTTTGAACAAGCATAATCGGAACCTCCGGTCCTGAAATAGAATGTAAAACTTTCTAGCAGTCACAATAAGAATTTTCCATTTTATTAAGGACACGAAAGTGGGAATTATCCCACCCTGATGACAGTTTTCTGCTCTACATAAGGTATGAATATGTTTTTCTGCTATCTACAAATGTCTCTTGACTGCACAAACTGTTAATTCCCACCTGTTTCTGATTTGTTGATTAAGGGTATGGGAGTGGTTTTTATGACTCTTTTATTTTAGGCAACGAGCAAAAGCAAACTTGGAGCTGCGTCACATTCATCAAGGTTTGATAGCTGCTGAAGGTCTTCCAGTTCGTCCCTACATCTTTGGTTGCTGAGTCTGGACAGCTTCCTGCAGGGATCCTGCGGCTCCTGTTTTGTGGTCGGAGGAGATCCGGTTAATTTTAGAGTCGAGCTGTGTTGTCTTTAGCTATATTCCTACTTTGGCCCATTCTGCAAAGAAAAAGGCGGTCAAGATGGTGGCAGTGGTTCTTAAAGGTTTGTGTTGTAACTGATTGGACAATGTGATGTGACATTGGGGTCATGGGGGATGTATTTTTTCCTCATGTTATTGTGATTGGCTGCAGTGAAAATTACAGTAAAGAAAGAGAAGCATAATCCTCTCCTCCATGTTCTCATAGAATTGACAGATAGAACATTTTATATCCACCGCCTTCCTCCCTTTATCCATGCAAACCTCAGGCCTTCCACAACTTGCCCTCATATCCTGGTAAGCTTTGCTGACAGTCCATCACTTACTCCCCTCTGTTCTCACTATAACTGAAAAAAAGAAAAAAGAACAGATGATGGACGGAATGCTGAACAACGGAAACATTCACTCCCAGTCTCAAAGATCTGGGTTTAACCCATCGTTTTATGCTCACCACGCCACCCCCAATTTGGAACAAGCCATATGGAAATCAGTCTTGACCCTGTTCCCCTTGGGAACAGTCCAATCCGAACTGCCAAGCTAGGTCCTCCCTGGACCGGGAATAAGCATCCTAGGACCGGTTTCAGGGTATCACCCTTCTTCAGCTAGGCTAGCTTGAATCCAGTGGTGCAGTGAGCACGGGACCCACATCTGGGCATACCTTTCCCACTTAGAGCGACAAATGCAAAAAGAACAGATGATGGACAGAATGTTGAACAATGCAAACAGTCACTCCCAGTAACAAAGATCCGGGATTAATCCATCATTTTTTTGCTCACACGCCACCCCAGTTTGGAGCAAGCCATAAGGAAGGAGGAAAAAAGTGAGGCAGAGGAGCCTGTCCTGAATTCCAACCTGACAGTCCGTCCAGACCTGTTTTTTTTTGTTGCCCTTTTTCATTTTTCTAGGCAGAGCCCTGAATTCCAGCCTGGCCACCTGTCCTGACTTGGGGGATTTTTCCCCTTTTTCTTCTTTCTTTGCAGTGGACCAAGTGTGTGCCTCAGCTGACAAAGGCAAAGACAGCTGCCCTTTTAGTGGCAAAGCCCTGTGCAGAGCACCAGTACCAAGGCACAAACCATGGGTCGTGATAGCACCCCACAGCCAGGCTCTGACAACAATTGATCACTACACCATGACTGACTTGGAGGACCCCAAACTATTGAGCAAAGGAGGGGAATGCCAACAATTACTCAAACCACCTGATAACCTCATGCTGCTGAAAGCTATACAAGCATTTAAAATCAGCACTGCAATCCAGGATCCCTGAGGTGGGGTGGATGTGGCCCTACTGCAGCAGGATTTTCGCAATGCAGTGGACAAGGTTACGGGTGCAGGAGAACTTATCTCAGACCTGGAGAACTCCGTCTCTACACTTAAGACTGAAGTGGTTCACTTGGCCTTGGCATCATGGGCCCTGGAGCACCGCATGGAAGAAGTAGAAAATTGTGCATGGAGGAGCAACCTACACTTTATTAGTTTCCTGAGGGCATGGAAGAGTCTGATTCAGAGACTTTTATGAAGCAGCGACTCTCCACCAGGGTCTCTGCAGAAAGACTCTCATCCTGCTTTGTGATCGAACCAGGACATAAGTCACTTGCAGAAAGACCACTACTGGGGATCCCCCCTCACCCCATGATCACCAAGGTGCTCAACTACAGAGGCAGGATCCTTAGGATGGCAAGGGAAAACGGTGCACTGACTTACCAGTACACCAGAATCATGATATTCACAGACTACACCCACCAAGTGTAACAGCAACGCAAATCGTTTGAAGCAGTAAAGCAAAAACAAAGGGCCTGATTTACAAAGGGACTTACAACTTGTAAAGTGATGATTGCAGAGTGTCTGTACTCAGAGTGGACTCTCCACAATCATGGCAGAATCTCCACACTGAGCACTGCAGTGTGGAGAATCCACCCAAGTGCACAGTTTCTATCACGAGTGAGGATAATCCTCCCCAAGTGCTGAGACTCTGAACTCATAACTGTACGAGTCATAAGTCCATTTGTGAATCAGCCCTCGGACCGTTGAAAGTACCACATATGCTCCTATTTCCTGTCATGTTCATAGTGATATATTTGTGTCCAGAACACTTTTCTTTGATAACCTGACAGGAGCATGAGAATTGACTATGGAAGAGCAATCCCTCTGACGTAATTCTCTGTCACCAATGGTGGCTCACCATACAGCACCTGATCAACCAGCAAGAAATCAACAAGGACATTCAAAGTAGATGCAGGAACGCTGGGAAGAGGAGACAATTTAGAGATGGGGCACCTGGATCGCAGAAATCACACATGGATGGGACCAGCGTGATATGGGACCTGTGCCCCACCACACCGAGGAATGTTTTGGACAAACAAGAACCTCCTCGGGACTGTGACTCACACAATCTCTGGATCCTAGGGACTTTCCAACAGAGGAGGCCCCATCAATGGAGTGACGTTCCTCTATGGCAATTGGAGGCTCCTGGACCATTTTGTGATATTCGTTTAGCCAGCATCAAATTGCCCTAATAATTCTATTAGGGCCCGGAAGAGCTTGCTGAGGCACTACCATGCTGTGAAGATTCCACCTGTTGTATGTTAATGTTTTTGGGGTGACAGATTCTTCTAGGGTAGTAGTGTGGTGTAGGGGGTATTTGGGGTAGGTCCAGAGGGAGTTATTCAGCCATTCTGGGCCACTGCTGCAATTATTCCCAGCAAAGGATCAGAAGGCAAAATAATGGATCACTGTTCCATACTTCAAGGTTGGCCAGGAAGGCTGTATATGCACACAGGGCACACGTTCATCCCCTGTGACAATATTCATCTGATGACACTTTGGCCATCAACCCACTATTGCAAGATGCACAATCATGCAATGGAATGGCAATGGTCTACTTAACAGAATAAAAGGGGGGTAATAGGCTTTACATGCAGGCACTAGTGGTTTTTACTGCTTCACAAGATGAACCTGCTGGGGAGAAGGTGTCAGTTCCTCACCCAAAATGGGTAGGCCGGACTGTATCACTTGGAGAACTCCAAAGAATCCCAAAGAGTGGCTGTTCTCATTCGTTCTTGTGTCACCCTAGTGGTATCTTGGGATGAATTGGAAGATCAGGGCAGATATCTAGTGGGTGAAAGAATGGTAGTCGGTTGGGTCTACAAATTACTTAGTGTATATACCCCCCTAAAAATGGGAGGGTCAACACTAGACTAGGTAGAAGAGGAGGTATTATGCCTTCCTAATGACCTTATAGTGCTGGGAGCTGATTTTAATGCTATGATGGACACAATCGCGGACAACACAGCTAAGGGTGGGGAGCGCCCAATCACACCTTAGACTATATTCCTTCCAAAATTTCCCACACCTGATTCCACAAAATGGTTTGCAGATTCCTGGCCGCGATGAGGTTCTTCCTCTAGGCGGGCAAACTACTGCACATATGCAAATGCAATCCGCCCACTTATGATGAAGGCATAGCTGCAGCTGCTGTGCGTTTATACTTCTGGGCTCAACAACTATTATTCCTCAATAGTTGGATCCACAGATACTGTGTGGATCCAGCGATCAGGACAGAGAAGCTGACCAGGGTTTGGGAATTCATTATGGGGATGGAATATGGAGCTCGGATGACCTGCTCTTTCCCGGATCTTTTACCTGTGATCCTCCTGGTGTGGAGATCATCACTATGCTAGACAGGGTAGGATGTAAATAAACTGAAGAAATCTCCCTTTGGAGAGGCTGCTGGCTGAAACAGGTTGCTAGGCTGTAAGGATTAGGTAAATGGAACTTAATTGTAATACCAAAAGTGGGAGATGTATGGAGTGGTTCCCATATGAATCCTTTCAATGCAGACAGACTACGGGCTGCGCCATTTGCAGTTTCATAAACTCCTGCATTCTGACATGCCTCTAAGGTTCATAGGGATTCCCTAGAGATGGTTCTCAAGTTGAATCCCCTGGAAGTGCAACCACTGATGGTGTCCCTGAGGGAAAGGGGAATATCCCCGCATTTACAAATCCTTGATAACTAACTCTCCAAACCTATTCATTTCCTTGAAAGACAAATGGAAGGGATGGGTGGTACCACTTGAGGTTGATGAAAGGTGGGATGCATTAATGGCCCCAAGAGAGTTGGCAATAACTTCCAGGTTCCACCTAATTCAATTGAAATATCTTCACATCACCTACCTGAAACCGAAGCAACTGTGGAATACCCTTCTACACACATCCTCTACATTCCCTAGTTGCAATGAGGAAGGGGCAGACTTCTTTCATATGGTCTGGTCCTACCCGGTGATAGCCCAATATTGCGAAAGGGGTATTCTGCACACTGCCAAGGGTCCTTGATCGCCCCATAGACACTTTGTTGCAAACGGCACTTCTATGCATCCTCGAAGAGACTGATAGGACAGAGCACCCTCTTAGCTAAACAGAATATTGCCATTACCTGGAACGCTGCATATCTCCCCTCAATAGTAACATGGCATAAAAAAAATGGATTGGTGTGCTAAGTTTGAAGAAACGGTGTATGCAGCCAGAGAATACCCCAATAAGCACAGAAAGATCTGGGGTCGATGGTGGACATGCTACGGACTGGAGTGATTGATGTATTTCTGTGCACTGTCTGGCCTGTACTAGTACCTTTCCTGACCAACTATGTCGTTTGATTTTCTGTACTCAACCTTTGACATAAAAATACATAATGAATTGCCTCTAAAAATAAAGTTTAGCTATATATTTCTCTTGATGTTTTTGCTTGAATCTTTTTATTGTTTTAGTTTTAAATTCAAAGCTACAGTACAACACGTTGACATAGAGAACATATGCGTTACAAACAGCTTCGTCATATAACTGCATTTCAAGGTGGAGATTCAGCATAACTTGTGTGCAATAACAGTACAATTACAAAACAGTTGACAACTTGGAGTCTGTTTCAAGTGTTCCCGCCGGGACCCTCCACCCTCCCACAGTCCCAGCATATCTCACCTGTCCAGCATCCATTTCCGCCGGCTCATGTGGTTCGCCCCCCCATCCACCACTGACCGGCCTGGTCCCCGTAAGCAGGGGCGAAGGCAGCGCATTTTAGCAAGTGTAATAGTTAACCCCAATGAGCGGACATTTCACCCATTAATCAGAAGTGTATCATGGGCTGCCATGGAACACATCTGCGTCGGCTGCCCCGCCTCTCTCAATTTATCAAGCATCGCATCCCAACTGATGGCCAAGGGATATTTTTTAAAGCCCAGGTTGTCCTCCATATGCAGGGCTGCCCCCTCCACATCCGCCCGTACCACAAAGGAGTTCTCCCATGCCACTAATGTGGGTGAGACCGTGGCTTTCCAGCCCCTGGTGATGAGACGCTTATCGGTCAGGTGACCGAGGTCAAGAAATCTTGATGAGGCTTTCTGTTTCTTCGCCCTGGGGAATAATCCCAAGAGGCAAGCCTCCCATGTGGACAGAAGTCGGCGCGAGGTGCCGTCCGACACTCTCGCTGTGACGCCATGCCAGTAGGCACTAAGAGAGGGGCAGGACCAAAGCATATGGAGCAGGTAAGGTCCCATCAGCACGCAACGGGGGCAGGCGGCATTCAGCTGATGATAGTAGCCGGCGTGAGATAGGCCCTGTGAAGAATGTACAACTGGATGAGGCAGAACCTAGAGTTAAGGGGGATGTTAGTATGGCTACACAGCACAGCAGCCCATGTCGTGTCGGAGTAAGATCTAGTCAAGTCTGCCTCCTACCTGGCACATAGTGCAGCACTATTGTGAGCTGTGTGTGAGCGGACGGCATCAGTGAACCACCTTACTAGGTGTCTACCTTGCCCCATGACGTGCATGTATTGTAGTAGTAAGTGTGTTATGTCCCCCCCAGTGTTTCTCCAATGTTGCTATCAGGGAGCTATTCAGCAAGAATTGCCCTGTGGACAGATCCGTCTCCACCACCAGTGTGGCAAATGGGATGAGTGTGCCCTCCTCAAATAGGTCGCCTAATGTATGTATCTCTGCCGCACGCCAGTGTCTCAGCTCAGTGCTGTTAGTGTATTGCAAGCCACGTGGCATGCCCAGTAGCGATACAGCAGGTGCGTATGGTATGCTTAAGCACGTTAGGTACAGGCTTTTGTGGTAGCAGAGGTGCGCTACACCCAACAAGGGTGCCTCAGGCTGCTTTGGGTTTGTAAGGGGGTGGAAGAGGTGTAGAATTTCGGGCATTGTCCAAGGCGGTGCTTTAGTCGACGTGTCTGCCAATTGACCACCACATAGCCACCACGACACCCACTGAAGTTGGGTGGCCATATAGTACTGCTCCATGTTCCGAACTGCCAGGCCTCCCCTGTCCAGGGGCAAGTACATCTTACTCAGTGCTACTCTACAGAGACCCTTACCCCAAAGGAATTCTCTGATTCTAGACTCCAGTTCCCGAAAGAATTTGGGCAGAACATAATAGGGTAAATTAGAGAAATAATAGAGCAGCCGGGGGAGAACTATCATTTTTAGGAGAGCAATTCTGTCCAACACCAAGAGGGGCAGGGTTTGCCAGAACGTCATCTGAGTTCTAATGGAAGTAACCACCCGCTTAAGGTTGCCATCTTGTAAGTTATCTTCCGTGTGAAATATGTTGATACCAAGATAACAGATTGTTTTAGGTTGCCAGCGGATAAGACAGAGGCCTTGATCAGGCATGTCAGGGGCGAAAGGAAAAAGACATGACTTCGCCCAGTTGACTCACAGTCCAGAAAGTGCGGCAAAGTTTTGTGGGATATCCGCAATGTAAGCTGGGATGTTTTCAATGTCTCTGAGATATAAAAGAAGGTCATCCACGTATGAAGACACAATGTGGGAGGTGTCTCCTAACGGATGACCCAGGCTACCCCCATGCAGTGAAGTTCAACAACCTAGGGTTCCATGGCAAGTGAGAATAGTAATGGAGAGAGTGGGCAGCACTGTCGGTTCCCTCTGCCCACCTCAATGGGGTCAGAGAGGTTTACACCAATCTTAACTCTGAGCTGTAGTTGTGTCTACAGCAATCTCACCAGGCGCAAGAAGCAGGGGCCCAGTCTGAAGCGTCGCAATGCCTCAAACAAGTATGGCCACTCCAGGGAGTCAATGGCTTTTTCTAGCTCAAGCACTAGGCAACCTGCCTGGGGCCAGTCCTGAATCAAGTACCTCATGACCCTAACTAGGCACCTGGTATTCAGGGACGTGCCGAGGTCCAGCACAAATCTGTTTTGGTCCGGATGTATCAGTTGGGGCACTGGGGGCATTAATCGCGTCACCAGAGTTTTGGCCAGGATTTTATAGTCTGTATTGAACATTGCAAGGGGTCTGTAAGAACCCAGTGTCAACAGATCCTTACCAGGTTTGGGGAGCGATACCAACAATGCCTCCCACTGTGATGCAGGCAGGGTCACGGTTCTCAGCGCCTCTTCGTAAAGGCAGAGGAGGTGGGGTATGATGGCAGAGGACTATGTCTTATAGAATTCTGACGGAAGGCCGTCAGGGCCAGGAGTTCTGCCGGTAGTCAACTCTGCCAGTAGTCAACTCACAGACATTGTCTTATATCTCGAGAAGCGTTAGAGATTCATCCAGTTTTTCACGCTGCTCATCTGTCTAACCGGGAAGAGTGTTCAGGGTAAATAATTCATTGTAGTCAGTTGAATTAGCTACCGTGGAAGAGTAATATAGTGTTGTGTAGAATTAGGTGAATTCAGAATTTATCTCACCTGGGGTATGGAGAGGCACGCCCATCGGCGAGCGCAGTTCCACCACATGGCCAATATCCTACTCCTGGTGGATCAGCCAGGCCAGCAGTCTGCCCAACCGGTCAGCCGCGGCATGTGTGCGGGCCGAATGCGCTGCATACTTAAGAAACCTCAACCATTCTAACAGGGACACGTGCTCTGCCTGGGCAGATGCCAACTCCGTGGGGTGATGTACGACCCTTTGTTCGTGTGATAACAGGGACCTTTTCACTGGGAACAGGTCATGTTCAACGGATCTGTGCAGGTTCCATTGTCCACCCAGACAATGCCCTCGTATAAAGACCTTGAACGCGTCCCATTCAATGAGACTCGATGAGGCGGAACCGGCATTGAGTTAAAAATATTCAGAGATCGCTTCGTTCAGCAATGCCCTGAACGCAGCATCTTCTAGCTACTCGGGCAGCAATCGCCATGTAGGAATCATGGGGGAGATAAGTCCCAACCCAGCTGTAGGAGTTGTGGGTTATGATCAGAATGAGTGCGGCCTAAGTAATCTGTCCTCAAGACCACGGAATTTAGGTTGGGAGCGCTTAAAATCTGTCAAGTCTCACATGAAGCTGATGTGGGGCCGAGAAGAACAAGTAGACTGTAGCATCCGGATTACGCTGGCACCAGATATCCAGCAGCTGCCAATGCTTGAGCCACTCTCGCAGAGCGTGTGCAGCGATCACTGTGGGTGCAATAGGTAGCTGGGGGAAGGAGCGGTCCATCTGGAGGTCCAGGACACTGTCGAAGTCTCCCCCCAACAGCCAGGGGAGGTCACTCCATCTAGAGAGAGGGCCAGAAGGCATGCTGAGACAAGAAGCCTGATCCACATTTGGTGTGTACATGAACCCCAATAATATCATCCGGCCTCGCAGCCTCGCAGTCGCCCACATACTAACACATAACGCCCCTCACTATCAATATCACAGGTGTCAGCCACGATCGAGGTGCCCAGGTGAATCCAGATCAGGGCCCCCATGGCGTAGAAAGAGTAATTGGTCACAAACAGCTGCCCTCGCCAGCGTCTCCGCAACTGCGCAGCCTCCAGGTGGGTGAGATGGGTTTCCTGCAAGAACGCTATTTGAATTAAGGGGCATATTTATACTCCGTTTGCGCCGGAATTGCGTCGTTTTTTTTTACGCAATTCCGATGCAAAACTAACTCCATATTTATACTTTGGCGTTAGACGCGTCTAGCGCCAAAGTCCATGGAGTTAGCGTCATTTTTTAGCGAGGACACCTACTTTGCGTTAATTATATGCAAGGTAGGCGTTCCCGTCTAAAAAATAGACTCGGAGGCATGTACGTCGGATTTATACTCCCGGGCAAAATTCACGCCTGGGAGTGGGCGGGTCAAAAAAAATGACATACGGCCGCTTTTGCGCCGTTTTTTAGCGCCTGCAAAAGGCAGGCGTTAAGGGACATGTGGGCTCTGAAGGGGCCCAGAGGTGCCCTTCCATGCCCCCAGGGACCCCCCCTGTCACCCTTGCCCACCCCAGGAGGACACCCAAGGCTGGAGGGACCCATCCCAGGGACATTAAGGTAAGTTCAGGTAAGTGTTTTTTTTAAAAAAAATTTGTGGCATAGGGGGGCCTGATTTGTGCCCCCCTACATGCCACTATGCCCAATGACCATGCCCAGGGGACAGAAGTCCCCTGGGCATGGCCATTGGGCAAGGGGGCATGACTCCTGTCTTTGCTAAGACAGGAGTCAATTCTATGGGGGTTGGGAGTGAAAAGAAATGGCGCAAATCGGGTTGAGGCGAAAAAATTGCCTCAACCTGACTTGCCCCATTTCTTGACGCCCAAGCCCCATATCCCCCTACGCCGGCGCTGCCTGGTGTACGTCGTTTTTTTTAACGCACACCAGACGGCGCCGGCGGCTAACGCCGGCTAACGTCATTCAATAAATACGGCGCCCGCATGGCGCTTCAGAATGGCGTTAGCCGGCGCAAATTTTTTTGACGCAAAACTGCGTTAGCGCACTTTTGCGTCAAAAAGTATAAATATGGGCCTAAGTGTCTCCTAAGGTTTGGATATGGTATATCTGTGCACTGGCGTGTGTATGCTGCACACATTCCATGTCAGGATGTTAGTGGAGGTCATGCTGTGCGGTGGGTGAGCAGTGACCCACACGGCCATTGAGCAGGGCACAGGAGAAGGGGACGAAGGCGGGGGAAACTCGGGCTCCAGTCAAAACCTAATTTGAGCAGTGCAGAACCAACTGCTGTCTTAACAATAAAATTGTGAAATACCATCAGAGCGGAGGGACACCTGGTATCCGCCCAAACTATGTAACTTGCCTGTTGGAGTCACCAGCATAAGCGGGAAGGAAGCAGACCACCACCTCTGCGGGGATCTAGGATCCTAATGGGTCAGTGTCAGTCAAAGTTCTGGTAAGCCACTGCAGTGCCGAGTTCGACACCACCATGCTGATCATGACTTCCCTTTCTGACAACCTTTTCATGGTGGGGTCCCTAACATGAAAAGGCTGGTGAAAGCCAGTGTTGGGGGCCACAGGCGGACCATGTAGTGGGCAGTGCAGGGGCCCTCCTGTCAGCACCCCATGCAGACATTGCGCATTCCTAGGGTGCTGAGTGGGTTGCCATTGGCATTGGCCTCACCTTACTAAGTGATCAGAGACCAATGCCGCCGCACTGTTTCCACAAGACTGACTGGCAGAAATGTCGCAACCTGACAGTTTCCACCAGTCAGCCAGGTGGAAACATGGTAATACCGCGATGGTGAGGCCGCTAGCTTGAAGGCAGCCTCACCACCACCGGATTGGAGTTGTGGCAGTTCAACCGCCCAACTCCTAACCGGGCCCTTAGTAATGTGAATAGCAGTATCAAGTCTGATGTTATCTGAGACATCATGAGTGATGTAATCAATGTAATATGTGAGGTACTAAACAGTGCATGATGGGTGAACAAGTTATAGTTAGTTCATTAAATTTTAACTTGTACATTTCTGTGTTTTTTTGTTTTTTAAAGATTAGTCCTTATCTCATTTTTACACATAACTATAATGTCACTTTAAGCTTTAGAGTTTTTCAATGAATTTCTGGGGGATTTTGATCATATTCAAAATTGAACATATACCTAACCCATATGGGCAACCTGTAATCAATGTCCCCACTGCACATGACCTCTGGCCATAAGCTGTAGGTGGTTGACCGCATGAGGTGGCCTCCAGTCAGGCCCTGCACCCAACCCCAGCAGGTGCTCAATCTCCCTGCTTCTCCTGGCCAAAGTCCAGATGTAGAGAAGAACTGGTCATACAGCCTGATTTCCAGACAGGCCCTACACCCAATTCCCTCTCAGCCGCACAGCCCTACCCTTGGGCTAACAAACACCCACTGTCACAGCCTTCACCAGTTTGCAGTAGTGGGGTGGCTCTGCACCAACCCGCTGCAGGTGGCCAACCTCCTCTGCACATGGCCCACACGCTGTTCAATAGTGACTGGTTATCGGGCCCGGATTGTAATTTTTATAACATTTTCTTGATACTGTGTTACAACAAACAGGGTAGCATTGCTGGGTACATGGCAGGGTACCAATTATTGCCCACCTGTCCCCATTTATAAGCTTTTGACAACTTTTCCACGAATCAAGGACCAAGTGCCCGAGTACTATAATGGTAGCTGTAATGGCGGTCTCACAGCCAGGCCATCAGCACCAGTACCCCTGTCCCCAAATGAATGAAATGAGGGAAAAGCTCCCTTGGGCAATCAGAATGTTTTATTTTTTACATTGTCATTGGGATCTCCTGTGGGACCAACCTTCCAGCTATACCTAACTTTTTGAGTCATTTCCCAAATTATCCCTTTTTTTAAACACTATTTTCTTGAAAATTATTGAAGAGATTCATACTAAGTTAAAACAGGCACATTTTCTATGTAAATTTCGGACTTTTTGCAAAGTTGGTGTAGTTCCATTCAGCTGGGTTTTTTCGATATCTGAGAGCAAAGTTTCCTATGGGAATTACGCCCATTTTTCCTTGGCCCCCAGTGGACAGATCGAGGTGAAGGTTTCCATGAAAGATATATATACATATAAAACCCAGTGGCAGTCATCACTAGGTAGTTATAGTTAGAACCTAGTTTCTATAGAAGAAGCAGTTTTTGTTTTGCTAATAACTTTTGCACAGCTTGACGAATCTTCACGAAATGTTCCAAATAACTTTTGCTCTCACATCAGCTGCTTTCTGGAAAGTTTCAGGATGATCCGTCTGGGGGAGCTAAGAAAAGGTTGGGGTATCAAAACACATTTTCCCCATTAATTTTTTCCATAGGGATTTTGAACAGTGATGGGGCCAAAACTACTGGACAGAATTACACCAAATTAGTCATTTTTACTTATTTGGTGTAAATCTGTTCAGCGATTTTTGAGAAATTAAAGAAAATACAAGTTTGTATATATAGGGATGCAGATCCATCTCAAATCTGTCGCAAATCCAACTCGAAACGTCGCAGCTCTTTGTGACAGAAGGAAGCAACGTGATTGGCTGGTCACAAGCTGTGGAGAAAGTTGCGGCCGCCATCTTATCAACCGTTGCACAGTCCTGGGGAATGAAAACAGGGGCTGTAAATAATAAAAGGGGTCAGGGTAGAGGTACTCTGGGCCCGCGAGGGACCCCCTTATGCATCTGAAATGGTTCAAAACTCTTTTTTTCCACGATCATTGAGTCACAACTCTTTTGCGGCCCCCAGCGTGGCCCCCTTATGTAACGTCACAACAGAGTTGTGAACCCTGGTGAAAATACAAAATACACACTCATATACATGCACTCACTGACAGACCCACAAAAACATAGAAATTCACTGAAAAAATCAAAACCAATAAAAGGGACGTTATAGTTAGGAAATAGAATTTAAAAAAACATAGAAATTCACTGAAACAAAGGTTACAAGGACGCTATTGTTAGACTCACATTTTAAACATACAAAACCATAGAAATTCACCTGTTATAGTTAGTTATCTAAAGTAACTATAACTCGTGCCTTAAAGTAACTATAACCGGCATCCTCACTATGCACTGCTAATTACCTGACAAATTATGGCATGCATGACATCTTTGATAACATCAGTGATATTATCATTATAATGTTTGCAGTAAATGTTTTGACGAAAAACCTGTGCATGGTGGGGGCACAAGTGTGCACTTTTACCGCCACTTCGACTTGGCATTTAAAACTACTTGCCAAGCCTTAAATTCCCCTTTTATTACATAAAAGTAACCCCCAAAGTAGGCCCTAGGAAACCCATAGGGTAGGGTGCTATGTAGGTAAAAGGCAGGCCATGTACTTGTAAGTTTTACATGTCCTAGTAGCGAAAAACTCCCAAAGTCGTTTTTCATAGGCCAGCATTGGAAATTTCCTCATATTCTTTTGAGTGGTATATTCTAATCTGAGTGGAGTAGACTTGTCAGTTTTTGGTACGGTTGGAATGGTAAGAAATCAATTTTAGTGGTGAAGTTGGATTTTACATTACTATTTCAGAAATGCCACTTTTAGAAAGTAGGCATTTCCCTGCATTTACTGACATTTGTGCCTTACAGCCTGTCTCCAGTCCACGTCTGGTCTGTGCTGGTTGACAGCCCCCTTTGTGCATTCAGCTGCATTTGCATTCATCTGCATACAGATGAGTTTCCCTGGGCAGGAAGGGTGGAAGTGCTCTCATTTACACTTCAAATGCCAGTGGCCTGTCCTCACACAAAGGACTGATAACCTCCCACAGGGCTCCTGGCAGACAGGGCTGGGCTAAAAGGGGAACTTGTGCTCTCCAAGGGCTTGGATGAGTTTGCCTCGCGTTCCGAAGTCTCAGGGACACAAAGGCTTCACCAAAGAGAACAAAATACCAGTGGGTCCGAAAATTGATGCAACGCCTGCAGAAATCAACGTAGCGCCTGCCTCGCAACTGAAAAATCACTGCTTTACCTACCGGATAGACACAGCACCTGTTCCTTTTACCAGCCCATCAGGGATTTTCAACACATAGGCCCTCATTACAACCCTGGCAGTCGGTGATAAAGCGGCGGTAATACCGCCAAAAAGCCAGCGGTAAAAAAAATTGAATTATGACCACGGTGGAAACCGCCCACACAGACAGCCACTTTAACACACCGACCGCCACGGCGGGTAGCAGCAAGCACCACGGTGGTAACCTCCAAACAGCCAGGTGGAAGACAATGTACCGTTCACTGTATTACAAGAGGCCTATCCGCCACCTTTTCTGGGGCGGTACTAATGGAATCAAAAGCATGGCAGAAACACTGCACAAAAGGCTAAGGACTCACCTCTGGAGACTCAGGGAACAACCACGACGCCATGGAGCCCGAACTGCAGGTGTTCCCCATACTGGTCTACCTTCTCCTACACCAGGAATACCAACGCCGGCGACAACGACCACAGTGAGTACTGCCGCCTAGCACGCAGGGGAAGGGGGAGGAAAAAGAGAGTGACACACACGCAACACCTCATCCCCACCCCCAGCAGCATACACACAAACAGATGCAACAACATTACATATACACCCTGTACCCCTCAGGAATAATGCAAGGACAAAAGGAAGTGATTGAAGTGAGTGTAATAAGATAAAATACTAGAAATACGTCCTCAAAAATCAAAACAGTAGTTACATATATACAAATGGAAGGACACTGTCCATAATGTCCGTGGGCCACAGGGCCACATCACATAGGCCAAGTCCCCACCTTACTCCTGCATCAACACTGAGAGAACACTGCTACGGCATCAGGTCGAAAATACACAGGCACCTCAGGGGGACAGAGAATGAGGGGGCACTTCAACCAGAAGATGGTACAACACCACTTGTTCTGGAGGGGGCAACGTGCCCTGGGCTTGGTCCTGGGGAGTGCAAAGCCACAGTCTTTATAGTGGGTGGTTTGCCCACTGCTTGGTCCTGGGGAGTGCAAGATCACAGTCTCTCTAGTGGGTGGCTTCTCTACTGGTTCTGGAGGGGGCTTTGTGCCCAGTGTGCTTCATCCTGGCAAGGAGGGGGTGAGTGGATGGCCTGTTCCACTGGTTCTGGAGGGTGCTTTGTGCCCAGTGTGCTTCATCCTGGCAAAGATGCGATGAGTGGATGCCTTCTTCCACTGATTCTGGAGGGGGCTTTGTGCCCAGTGTGCTTGATCCTGGCAAGGAGGGGGTAAGTGGATGCCTTCTTCCACTAGTTCTGGAGGGAGCTTTGTGTCCAGTGTGCTTCATCCTGGCAAAGATGCAGTGAGTGGATGCCTTCTTCCACTGATTCTGGGAGGGGGCTTTGTGCCCAGTGTGCTTCATCCTGGCAAAGATGCGGTGAGTGGATGCCTTCTTCCACTGATTCTGGAGGGGGCTTTGTGCCCAGTGTGCTTCATCCTGGCAAGGAGGGGGTGAGTGGATGCCTTCTTCCACTGGTTCTGGAGGGGGCTTTGTGCCCAGTGTGCTTCATCCTGGCAAGGAGGGGGTGAGGGGGCTTTGTACCCTGTGATGCAGATCTTTAGGAGTGAAAGGTCACAGTCACTCACCTGGGTGTCAGACTCACATGATTTGCAGTGGGCAGGATGCATTACAGTCCATGGAGGCAGGACTACACCGGTGGCGACGGCTGCTCTGTGGTGGCAGTGCCGGGGCTGGTGTTGGTGCTGCCAGTGGTAGGGGGAGGCTCCAGCCCTTCTCCTGCAGCCTCGGACGGCTGCCCACTGGGGCTGCTGCTGCTGGCAGCGGTGCTGGTGGTGGTGCATCTGGCAGTGCAGGTGGCGGTGCTGGTGTTGGTGCTGCCAGTGGTGGGGGGAGGCTCCAGCCCTTCCCCTGCATCCTCGGACGGCTGCCCACTGGGGCTGCTGCTGCTGGCAGCGGTGCTGGTGGCGGTGCAGGTGGCGGTGCTGGTGGCGGTGCAGGTGGCGGAGCTGGTGGCAGTGCTGCCGGTGGTGGGAGGAGGCTCCAGCCCTTCCCCTGCAGCCTCCGATGGCTGCCCACTGGGGCTGCTGGCGGTGGTGCTGGTGGCAGTGCAGGTGGCGGTGCTGCCAATGGTGGGGGGAGGCTCTAGCCCTTACCCTGCAGCCTTGGACGGCTGCCCACTGGGGCTGCTGCTGCTGCTGGCAGTGGTGCTGGTGGCGGTGCAGGCAGTGGTGGGGGGAAGCTCCAGCCTTTCCCCTGCAGCCTCGGACAGCTGAAGCGCCATGGTTGGTGTTGGGGCTCAGATTCAGTCCCAGCACCAGGCTTCCTGTCCTTCCTGCCTGCAGGGGCAGGCCCTTGCCGTCTTGTGGTGTCTCCTGGCCCTTGCTGTCTGGTGGTGCCTCCTTGCCGTCTGGTGGTGCCTCCTTGCCCTTGCCCTTGCCAGTCGTGGTGCCTCCTTCCCCTTGCCATTATAAGCTGGTGGTGCCTCCTTGCCCTTGCCAGCTGGTGGTAAATCCTTGCCCTTCTCCTTGGTAGCTGGTGGTACATCCTTCCCCTTGGCAGCTGGTGCAGGCACACTGCCAGTGCTGATGGGTGTTTCCTCTGAGCCTCTCACACCTGCAGTAGCTGCCGAAACTACTGTGGCTGCGGACTGGGTGGCTGAGGTGCTAGCCTGGGTTCTGCCCACCCTGGCCTGACGTGAAGGACGGGGGTGGGTGTAGGGAAGAGGTCAACGGCGGAGAGGAAAAGCTTCTTAGGGACACTGGGGTGGGAAGAGGGTGAAGGTTTGAGAGCGGAGGAAGAGGGAGTGGTTGTAGGAAATGTCTGTCTGCTGTGTTTGGGTGCATGGGCTGGATGCTGCAGTGAGGTGGATGGCTGTTTGGTGTCTCAGTGTTTGTGTTTGTGTACCTTTAGGAGGGGGGCACAGACACAGTGGGAGAGGACACAGGGGACCTGTGCATGGATGTGAGAGAGGTGACTGCCAGTGAGGGGCGTGTAGTGATAGGCGTGATGGTGATGGAGGCAGTGGATGTGGATGTAGCCCATGCAGGTGTGAGTGGAGATGCTGCTGGGAGGGAGGTGGACGACGAGCAAGAGGGGGACACAGTGGAGGCAGTGGACGCTGGTATGTCTGCAACTGGATGGTGTTTGTGTTAGTGCCTGTGGGATGATGTTTGGTGCTTGTGTTTGCCTGAGCTACTCCTCTGAGTTGTCTTGGGTGCATGCTGGTCTGAATGTGTGTTTGGGATAGGTTGGGGCTCAGGGGAATGGGACTTGACAGAGGAAGTTGGAGGGGGGAAGCTAGAGACAGGAACAATGGCTGCCATCAGGGAGGAGGTCATAGCCTGGAATGATCTCTGTTGGGCCGCCACAACAGAGTGAATGCCCTCCAGGAATGCATTTGTTTGTTGCAAATGCCCTGCCAGCCCCTTGATGGCATTCACTATGGTTGACTTCCCAACAGAGATTGATCTCAGGAAGTCAATAGCCTCCTCACTCGGGCAGCAGGGCTAACTAGGGCAGGGCCTGAGGTGCCTGGGGCGAAGGAGATTCCTACCCTCCTAGGTGAGCAGGAAGGGGGAAACTCTCTGAGGGGCTTCTGGGAGAGCAGTGCTAGTACGGGGTGGCGGCTGTACCTGTAGTTGGGGTGGCCACAGAGGTGTCTGCCACCACTAGGGAGCTTTCATCGGAGAAGGTATCACTTTCAGAGCTGTTTCCTCCTGTCTCTGCCGTGGTGTTCCCCTCGCCCTTCGTCCCACTGGTGCCCTCACCGTCGGTGGATTTGGCCTCATGGGCCCTGTGGGATGCAGCTCCCTCCATCGCCGGTGCCTCTGCTCCTCCCCCAGATGATGCTAATGGACATAAGGGCAGGGTCACAAAACAAAAAGGGGGTAAGGAGGCAGAGGATACACTTGGTGAATGGCAGCAACAACATCACTGTTGGGGTACACAACACACAGGGAACAGCCCTACGCACTAGGCAATGCACTACCAGTCACAATGCTAGTCACCATGCCATGGACAGTAATAACTAACGCCAATTGCAGCATACCTGAGACCCACAGAGCCCTGCCCAGTAGTGGATGCCCACTTGCTTGGTTGGAGGTGGATTTCATCTACCCCTGCCCAACATAGAACCTACCCTGCAATGTCCGGCCTGGCCTAGGTGCACCCATTGGTGCCACTAGTATATTGGGAAATTGTACTCATCCCTTTGTGGCTGTTGTGATGCCCTCAAGTGCCCATCCAGCTCCGGATAGGACACCGCCAGTATGCGGAACATCAGGGGGATAAGGATTTGACAGGCCCCCTTTCCTCGTTGGGAGGCCATCCCCAGCTGGGCCTCCGCTGTCTTCCGTGCCCAGCGTCTCAGGTCCTCCCACCGTTTGCGACAGTGGGTGCTGCGCCTGACGTAGACCCCCAGGGTCCGCACTTCCTTGGCGATGGCACGCCATATACCCTTGTTTCTGATGGGCGCTGACCTGCAGAGGAAATACACATAGAAAAAGGGTATTAGTCATACCGTCCAGCCTGTTCCACTAATGGCCCACCATATCCCTCCCATACCCTTACACACATACATTGCCCACCATACATGCAGCACGGTGCACAGGACCCTTCAACCACCACCCCCTTACACGAGGCCCTCCCATACAGCACCCCATGCATTCATGCCCCATGCATCGTGCTCACAGTGTACTCACCTGTTGGTCTGAAGTCCCATACAGCATTCGGTACTGGGATAGGATCCCATCTACCAGTCTCTCCAACTCCGCAGCGGTGAAGGCAGGGGCCCTTTCCCCAGTGACACGAGTCATGGTCGGTTTCAGACACAGGTCACAGCAGCACTTGCAGTGTAGGTCCTCTCCTGTTGAAGGTCAGGTAGCCAGTGAGTGAACAGATAGAAAATGGTGGTCACGTCCGCGGCGGTGCGTACCGTGACCACTGACGTACATCACCATTGGCTACTGTAACCCATAGGGCCCAATGACAACCAATGAGGAGTTGCACTGCGGTACTTGACCGCTTCCCGCAACGGCGCACAATGTCAGCGGCATTACCTAATTTCTACATGTCCATGCACACAGGACAGGCGGATCCCATTTCGGGGGGGTAGGCCATGGCAACTAACTGCATCACAGCACACATAGGCACCATTTGGGACTATACATCAACATACTGTTTCGGTCACAACATGCAATGCCCTCTACATTTTGGAAATGTTGAATACTGACCAGATGCTCATCATTTCACCCCCTAGATTACAACCGCTGCAGATGAATAGGAGATGGAGACATCCCCCCGTGTACAGGCGACTGGTGGACTTGGCAACAATGGAGGACAGGCATATTATTCTCACCTACAGACTTGATAGGGCCACAATCCAAGAGCTGTGTGCACAATTGGAGCCCGACCTGATCTCTGATAGCCGTCACCCCACTGGGATCCCCCATCTTTGTGCTAATCTTATCTGTGCTCCATTTCTTGTCAACTGGTTCCTTCCAAGTGACAGTGGGCTTGGCAGCAGGAATGTCTCAGCCAATGTTCTCAATAGTGCTGACAAGAGTGTTGTCTGCCCTGATAAAACACATGTGCAGCTACATTGTTTTACCCCATGTGGAGGATTTGGCCACAGTGAAAGCTGATTTCTATGCAATTGGACATATCCCCAACATTATTGGGGCAATAGATGGTACACATATTGCGTTTGCCCCCCCCCCAGGGAAATGAACAGGTGTTTAGAAATCGAAAGAGCGTTCACTCGATGAATGTGCAGATAGTGTGTCTGGCGGACCAGTACATCTCCCATGTGAATGCAAAGTATCCTGGGTCTGTGCATGATGCCTTTATCCTGAGGAATAGCAGCATCCCATATGTGATGCTCAACTCCAGAGGCACAGGGTGTGGCTAATAGGTGAGCCCATGGTCCCCACCCTGTATATGTTGGTGTATGAGTATGGGGTTGGCCCTAAGGGTTAGTGTCTGGCTAACAGGTATCCCTCGGTATTTGCAGGTGACTTTGGTTACCCCCCCTCTCATGGCTACTGACCCCAGTGAGGAATCCAAGGACAAGGGCAGAGGAACGTTACAATGAGGCACATGGGTGAACAAGAAGAATTATAGAGTGAACCTTTGGCCTCTTGAAGGCCAGGTCTTGGCAATGTTCTCTGGCTTCAGCCTGGATCGAAGGGACTGTTTGCAGGGTGGTTTTCCTTCTGCAGGGGGTGGGGTGCTGGTGGCCTGTTGTTCCTGTGGTGGGTCCTCCTGTCCACTAGCATCATCGGAGGTGGAGGGCTGTTCATCGGTGTGGCTAGTGTCAGGGGCCCGTTGGTGTGACACTGCCTCGCTCATGGTGTTGGCCATGTCTGCCAGCACCCCTGCAATGGTGACCAGGGTGGTGTGCATGTCCCTCAGGTCCTCCCTGATCCCCAGGTACTGTCCCTCCTGCAGCTGCTGGGTCTCCTGCAAGTTGGCCAGTATCTGGCCCATTGTCTCCTGGGAATGGTGGCATGCTCCCAGGATGTTGGTGAGTGCCTCCTGGAGAGTCGGTTCCCTGGGCCTGTCCTCCCCCGTCACACAGCAGTCCTCCCAGCTTCCCTGTTGTCCTGTGCCTCTGTCCTCTGAACCGTGTTCCCACTGCCACTGACCCCAGGTCCCTGGTCGTCCTGTGTTTGTGTTGTACCCTGGGGTCCCAGTAGTGGTGGTCATACTGCTGATTGACGTGTCCTGGGGACAGAGGTACGGGCCCGCTTGGTGGGTGCTGTGGTGGTGTTTCCTGAGGAGGGAGGCTCTGTGGTGGTATGGGACTGTGCCTTGGTAACCAACTGTCCGGATGGGCCAGGTTGGTTATCCTGATCCAGGCGAGTAGGGATGCTGTCATCAATGTGGGCCTCTTCTGGGGGGGCAACTGGATGTTGCTGGCACCTCCTTTCCAGGCATGTCGTGTTGGGGACCTGTGGGGATTCAAATGCAGTGTTATTGTTTCTGCGTTTGACATCTTGTGCATGGGTGTGTTGCCCTGTAAGGTTGTAATTGCCCTGGCAGCTTAGGCTTGTGTGAGTGGTGATTTGGTTGGATAGACGATGGTCTCTACTGTGCATGCTTTGGTGATGGGTGTCATGCAGGTCTGTGAGTGGTGTCTAGGCACTGGTGTTGCATGCAGGGATTGGTAGTGGGAGGGTTGGCTTGTGATGGTGGGATGTATGTGAGGTGGTGGAGTGATGGGAGTGAGGGTGACGGTGGGGGTATGTGATGGCATGCAGGTAGGGGGTGATAGTAATAGAGATTTGACTTACTAGAGTCCAGTCCTCCTGCTACTCCTGCCAGGCCCTCAGGATGCAGTATTGCCAAGACTTGCTACTCCCATGTTAGTTGTGGTGGAGGAGGTGGGGGTCCACTGCCAGTCCTCTGTACAGCTATCTGGTGTCTTGCAACCACGGAATGCACCTTCCCCCGTAGGTCGTTCCACCTCTTCCTGATGTCATCCCTTGTTCTGGGGTGCTGTCCCACGGTTTTGACCCAGTCCACGATTCTCCGCCATAGCTCCATCTTCCTAGCGATGGATGTCTGCTGCACCTGTGATCCGAATAGCTGTGGCTCTACCCGGATGATTTCCTCCACCATGATCTTTGCTCCTCCTCTGAGCAGATGGGGTGTCTTTGTGGCGCCATGGATGTTGTGTGAGTGGTGTGTGTGAGGGTGTGTGGTATGATGTGTTGGGGTGTGTGCTGTGAGGTGCGTGGATGGTGTATGGGTGATGGTGTTCGGTGGCTCTGGTTTGGTTGGGTGCTCTTTCTGTATCTCCCTCTAGTGGCAATTTTTGTTAGTCGGAAAGGGATGTGGGCATTGTGGGTGTGTGTTTTATAGTGGTGTGGGTGTGTAGGTGTGGTGTGTGTATGGGTGTCAAGTGTGTGTTATTCAAATTGTCCAATGTGGTGGTGTTTTGTATCTGTGTATTTTGAGCGAGGCAGTATGTACCGCCAATGGTTTACCGCGGTTGAATGTCGCTGCGGTGATTCCTGGGTCATAATGCTGTGTGCATAGTTCTGTTGGCGTAACGGTGTGGGGTTTTCTACCGCCACTTTATTACTGACCTTTGGGCTGGCGGACTTGTGTGTTTGTCTCTATAGTGACGGATTGCTATATGTGTGTCATAATATGGGTAGCGGTAAACCGCTGCGGTGGTGGTATGTTGGCGGCAGTCAGCATGGGACTTACCTCCAATGTCATAATGAAGGCCATAGTCCCTGAGCGTCAAAATATACCCACATCACACTGAAGAACCAACGCTACACTCCTGAAAATTAATGCATCAACTTGCAGAGTGGAAAGAAACAATGCATTGTCTGTGCTGCGCTAAAAAATCCAATGTAGCGCCTTATTTTTTAATGCATCTCCTCCTTTGAGGCCCCCATGCATCATTTTTTTATGCATCCCAGGTACTGTGTTGCAAGGATACATCCACTGATTCTTAAGGATTGAAACTCATTTAAACCTTTAAAAAGTAATATCTTGACTTGTGCATATTGAATTCTTGTCATTTTGGTCTTATTTGATTCAGATAAATATGATCTATTTTCCTAAACTGGTGTGGAGTACTTTTTGTGGTATTTTCACTGTATTACTGTATGAGTTATATTACACATACTTTACACATTGCCTTCTAAGTTAAGCCTGCCTCCTCTGTGCCAAGCTACCAGAGGGTGAGCACAGGATAATTAGGCTGTGTAGTGACTTACCCTGACTAGCATTGTGGTCCCTACTTGGACATGGGTGTGTACCTCTGCCAACTAGAGACCCAATTTCTAAAAGTTAGGATCGTATTTCCAGAGGAAATGCCTTTTTGTGTTGTTAATAATCTCCACAAAACATTTGAAAAAAGTACTACTTTTTTATTAGTTTGCACATGGAAAGTTTTTGGGTGAGCCATGAAGTGAGGGACAAGAAAAATGGGGGTCCAAAAACAAATTTTCCCCATTCATTTTAGATACAACTACAGACCAAACCGTTGAACGGATTGACACCAAATCTGACAAAAAACTAGACCTTGTTCTAGAAAGAGTGCGTTTTATCATTTGATGTAAATCCATTCAGTCGTTTTTGACCAATTAATGCTCAAAAACGTTGTATATTTCATTCAATGGAGGAATTCCTGGAGCCAACAGATCTCCTACTGAAACTGAATGGCTGCCACCATATCAACCAGGAAGTGGTGGCAGCCATCTTAAAACTGTGAACTTGGTCACTAGTCCAAAAAATAAATGCAAAGAAATATATAGGGGTCAAGGGAAGGATACCCTGACGCCCTAGGCCTGGTGCAGATGATCAATGTATCTGTGTCAATTTCTTTTAAAACAATCACTCCCAAAGTGTACCTGGGCCCAGGTGGTGGTGGGTGGCACAGTTGGTGGTTAAGGGGAAGGGGGCATGCGCCCCCATGCAAGCCTAAAAAGGCCCTAGAGATCTCCATCCCCCAGGGCTGCCATTATAATAAAAGGGAGGGAGTGTGCTGCCCCACTTCCGAACCTAATAAGGCTCCAGGGACCCATCCCCAGGTCTGAAACTCTACAAAAAGAGGAGGGGGTCACACAGACCTCCTTCCCAAGTCTAAAATGGCACCAGAACCCCATCCCCAGGGCAGAGTAATTACTGATGAGAGGGGTGCACATGATCCCCCTCTCTGAGCATATCTAGGAAAGGCACAAAGTTTACATGTTTGTTTGGCCGGCCGTGTTGAGCCGGCCAAAAAGACATGCAGACTTTGCATGTTCTCTACCCGGCTGTATAGTACAGCTGGGTAGAGAACATGCCCAGGCTCCCATTCCTAGTCTGAACGGTGCAGTCATCCACTGAGGGAACCATCCCGAAAGGAAAGCACATTGTGAGAATTCTATGTTTTTCCTATGGTCCCCTATGGGGAAACACAGCTTCCACTTGATTTGTTTGCTGGTCTATCCAGAATGGGATTTTCTCTCGCTCTGTGGGCTTTCACTTTACCTATAGTGAAATGTACTGTTTGTGGATTAATCCGAGTAGTAGCCAATTGATATCCAGCAAGTACTGGAAGTTCTGGGCGCACTGGCGTGGTGTTCAAAGTTCACATTACAAACTGAACAAGTCGCATAAATAGTGTTACTAGCTCAATGTATAAATTGCGCAGATCAGCTGCCTGCATATTTAGTATACCTGGGTGAGGTGTGTATGTGGTAAACATAGGCAATGGTGGTCTGTCATTACCTAAGGGAACTAGGCCCTCATTACAACCCTGGCGGTAAATGCTGCCTTCCGCCATTCTGACGGCCGCCAACATACCGTGACCGTGGTGGTATTCCGCCACGGGTATTATGAGCACACTGAGAATTCCGCCACTATACAGACACCCACACAAGTCCGCCAGCCCAAAGGTCAGTGATAAACTGGCGACAGCAAAACCCACACCATTACGCCAACAGGAATACGGCCACAGTATCATGACCCACGAATCACCGAAGTGCTCTTTCAATCGCGGTAAACCATTGGCGGTACACACCGCTACGCTCAAAATACACACTAAATGACAAAACTACACCACATTGGACAATTCAAACTACACACACCTGACACACATACACACACCACAACCACACACCCAATCCAATATAAAACACCCACCCACATTACCCACAACCCCTTACAGTGAAAAGAAAAGATAGCAAGCAGAGAGAGACACGCCAGGAGCACCCACTCAATCAGAACACCATCACCCATACACCATTCACGCACATCACAGCATACACCATAACACATCACCCCACACATCCTCACACATATCACTCACACCACATCCATGGCACCCCAAGGACACCCCAGGTTTTCAGAGGAGGAGATAAGGGTCACGGTGGAGGAAATCATCCGGGTAAAGCCACAGCTATTCAGATCACAGGTGCAGCAGATGTCCATTGCAAGGAAGATGGAGCTATGGCGGAGGATCGTGGACAGGTTCAACACAGTGGGACAGCCCCAAGAAACAGGGATGACATCAGGAAGAGGTGGAACAACCTACGGGTGAAGGAGTGTTCTGTCGTTGCAAGACACCAGATAGCAGTACAGAGGACTGGCGGTGGACCCTCACCTCCTCCCCCACAACTTACAACATTGGAGGTGCAAGTCTTGGAGATCATGCATCCTGAGGGCCTCGCAGGAGTAGCAGGAGGACTGGACCCTGGTAAGTCAAATCTTAACTACTTTATCCCTCCCACCCTACCTGCATGCCATCACAAACTCATACCCCTACCCTCACCCCCATCACTCCACCACCTCACATATACCCCACCATCACAACCCACTTATCCCAATACCAAGCCCTGCATGCAACAAGAATGCATGGACACCTATCACAGACCTGCATAGACACCCATCACCACAGCAAGCCCAGTAGAGAGACTCACCCAGCCCACAAAATCACCACTCACACAAGGCCAAGCCGACAGAGAAATCACAATCATAGAGGGAAACACACCCATGCATAATATGGCCCACGCAGATACATTAACAATGCATTTGCATCCTAACAGGACCCATGCTCAACGTCACTGGAGACGAGGTGCCAGCTACATCCAGTTCCCCCCAAAGAGGCCCACAGTGACGACAGCAGCTCTGCACTCCTGGATCAGGATGACCAACCTGGCCCATCAGGGACCTCTGGACAGTCGGGTACTCAGGCACAGTCCCAACCCACCACAGAGCCTCACCCCCTCAGGAAACACCAGCACAGCACCCACCCAGTGGGCCCATGCCACTGTCCCCAGGACACATCAATCAGCAGTTGTCCACCACTACTGGGACCCCAGGCAACCCAACAAACCCAGGATGATCAGCGACCTGGGGTCAGTGGCATACGGTTAGGGGACAGAGGCACAGGACAACAGGGAAGCTGGGAGGACTGCTATGCGACAGGGGGAGGACAGGCCCAGGGAACCCACTCTCCACAAGGCACTGTCCAACATCCTGGGAGCATACCACCATTTCCAGGAGACGATGGGGCAGATAATGGCCAAGTTGCAGAAGACCCAGCGACTGCAGGAGAGACAGTACCTGGGGATCAGGGATGACCTCACAAAAATATACACCATCCTGGTCACCATTGCAGGGGTGCTGGCTGACATGGCCAACACCATGAGGGAGGCAGTGGCACAACAACAGGTGCCTGACACTACCAAAACAGAGGAACGGCTTTCCACCTCCACTGGCGCTAGTGGACAGGAGGCCCCGCCACTGGAACAACAGGCCACCAGCATCCCACCCCCTGCAGAAGGAGAACCACCCCACAAATGCTCCCTGTGATCCAGGCACAAGCCAGAGAACATTGCCAAGACCCCCGCCAGGAAATAGGACTCTCCTGATAGTCACCCTTCTGTCCCACTCTGTTACCCAGTCCACCTTGAACTACCATTGCTCCCCTTCCTGTGCCCCCTTGGACAATGCACCTGTGATACCAAGAGACTGGACTCTATCCTGACTTTCCTACACCATCACCCCAGCCCCTTGCACATACCCCTATACTTATGAGCACCTAAATAAACACCCTTGAATCAAATACCAATCTGGAGTCAGTCTAATGATTCACAAATGTATTAGTACAACATTATCAAAGAAGTGCAACGCAAATGTACAGTGAAATATACATCAGGATGACATTTGGTGGGCAGCAGTACATATAGCAGGAGCCAGAATGGGACACAGATATCTGAAAATAAAGATTCCAAAGGGAACAGTCAGTGGCCATCGACATAGGGAAAGAGGCTACCTTGTACAAAGTCCAACAAATAACTGAAATGCAAAGTGGAGTTACAGTGTCTTACCTGTGTGTAACTGGAAGTACTGCTGTATTATATTTGTTCTGTTGTCCACATCTTCTTCCTCTGCCTCCTCTTCCACAGGCTCCACCGCTGCCAAAAGACCATCTCCAGGCACATCCTCCTGCAGAAAAGGCACCTGGCGTCTCAAGGCCAGGTTGTGCAACATGCAACAATGATCTGGCACACCTTCTTGGGTGAGTAGTACAGAGATCCACCTGTCAGATGGAGGCACCGGAACCTGGCCTTCAGGAGGCCGAAGGTCCTTTCACTGATCCTCCTTGTACACCCATGTGCTTCATTGTAACGTTCCTTTGCCCTTGCCCTGGCATTCCTCACTGGGATCAGTAGCCATAAGAGGTTGGGGTAACCAGAGTCACCTGCAAATATTGAAGGACAACTGTTAGACATACACTAACCCTTAGGGACAATCCCATACCCAGACACCAACATATACTGGGTGGGGACCTTTGGCTCACCTATTAGCCACACCCAGTGCCTCTGGGGTTGGCCCATCACATATGGGATGCTGCTATTCCTCAAGATAAAGGCGTCATGCACAGAACCAGGATATTTAGCATTCACATGGGAGATGTACTGGTCCGCCAAACACACCATCTGCACATATATTGAGTGATAGCTTTTTCTAGTCCTGTAAACCTGTTCATTTCTCCAGAGGGGGACAAATGCCACATGCGTACAATCAATGGCACCAATGATGTTGGGGAAATGTCCCAGGGCATAAAAGTCAGCCTTCACTGTGGTCAAATCCTCCACCTGGGGGAACACGATGTAGCTGCGCATGTGTTTCAGCAGGGCAGACAACACTCTGGTCAACACGTTAGGGAGCATAGGCTGAGACATCCCTGATGCCGTGGCCACTGTTGTTTGGAAGGAACCACTTGCCAAAAAATGGATCACTGACAGGACCTGCACTAGAGGGGGGGATTCCTGTGGGCTGGCGGATTGCTGACATCAGGTCTGGCTTCAATTAGGCACACAGTTCTTGGATTGTGGCACGATCAAGTCTGTATGTAATGATAATGTGTCTGTCCTCTATTGTCGCAAGGTCCACCAGGGGTCTGTACACCGGAGGATGCTGCCATCTCATATTCAGCCTCAGCGGATGAAGCCTATGGAAGAGACCGGTGAGCAGAGGGTCATAGTCACACATCTATTGCACTAATATTGATTTATTTACTTTACAGAAACAGTATGTGAACTTGAGAGTCAGTTACTGTGCCAATGTCAGCTGTGACGAACTTAGGTGCCATGCCCTGTGCCCCCTGAAAGGTGGCTGCCTGACCTGTGAGGAGGGACAAGTGGAAATGAGGTAATTGCGCTGGCGTTGTCCGCCGTTGTGGTAGGCTGTCGATGACCGTGGCGCAACTTCGCATTGGATTATTATTGGGCCCTATGGGTCCCAGGAGCCAATGGTGATGTACGCCGGCAGTGACGGTACGCACCACCGCGGACGTGACCACCATTTTCTATCTATTCACTCACTTGCTACCTGACCTTCAACAGGAGAGGTCCTACACTGCAGGTGCTGCTATGACCTGTGTCTAGAAGTGACAATGGCTCATGTGTCTGGGGAAAGGGCCCCTGCCTTCATTGCGGAGGAGTTGGAGAAACTGGTGGATGGGGTTCTACCCCAGTACACATTACTTTACGGTCCTCCAGACAAACAGGTGAGTACACTGTTAGCATGATGCGTGGGCCATGAATGTATGGAGTGCTGTGGATGTAAGCCACATGTTGGGGGGGTGCTGAGGCATCCTGGACAGAGTGCAGCATGTAAGGTGGTCAGTGTATGTGCGTCAGGGGATGGGTGGGAACTGGTGGGCAATGAGTCTGACGGTCCGGATGGGTGAATAATTCCCTTTTCTGCTGTCTTTTCCCTCCAGGTCACCACCCACCAGAAAAAGGGTATTTGCTGTGCCATCTCCAAGGAGGTGTGGACCCTGGGGGTCTTTCACAGGCGGAGCACCCACTGCCGCAAGAGATGGGAAGACCTGTGCTGCTGGTCAAATAAGACGGCGGAGGCCCAGCTGGGGCTGGCCTCCCAACGAGGAAGGGGTGCCCGTCGCACCATGACCCCCCTGATGTTCCGCATCCTGGCGGTGGCCTATACGGAGTTGGATGGGCACTTGAGGGCATCACAGCAGCCACAAGGGGGTGAGTACAGATTCTGAAAGCTGACTTTGCGTGCTTTAGGAGGTACCTGGGTGGGGGATGTGGGCTGTGGGTGCCCCTGGGCCAGGGCGATCATGGCAGGGTAGGTCCCTTGTTGGGCAGGCTCTGGAGCACTCCTATCCCAATAGTGTAAGTGGTCATCTACTACTGGGCAGGGTCCTGTGGGTTTCTGGTGTGCAGATGCTGGCATTAGGTATTATACCCCATGGGCTGGTGACTGTCTTAGTAAATGGTTGGGCATGGCCTACTGCATAGGGCTGCTTCCTGTGTGTTGTGTACGCCAACGGTAGTGGTGTTGCTGGCATTGACCAAGTGTATCCTCTGTCTCTTCCCATCCCTTTTTGTTTTGTCACCCTGTCCTTGTGTGCATTAGCATCATCTGGTGGAAGAGCAGAGGCACGGCGATGGGGGGAGCTGCATCCCACATGGGCCTGGAGGCCGAATTCACTGAGGGTGAGGGCACCAGTGGGATGGAGGGCGAGGGGAGAACCACAACGGGGACAGGAGGGGTGACCACAGACAGCGACTCCTCCTCTGATGGAAGCTCCCTGGCGGTGGCGGACACCTCTGTGCCCACCCCAACAACAGGTACAGCCGCCAACCCCCCTACCAGCACCGCCCTCCCAGTAGCCCCTCAGTGTGTTTCCCGTGCCCGCTCACCCAGGAGGGTGGGCATCTCCTTCGCCCCAAGCACCTCAGGCCTTGCCCCAGTCAGCCCTGCTGCCCTCAGTGAGGAGGCCATTGACCCCCTGAGCTCCCTCACTGTTGGGCAGTCAACCATACTGAATGCCATCCAGGGTGTCAAGAGGCATTTGCAAAAAACAAATGCATACCTGGAGGGCATTCACTCTGGCGTGGTGGCCCAATAGAGAGCATTTCAGGTTCTGGCCTCAGCACTGATGGCAGCCCTTGTCCCTGTGTCTAGCCTCCCTCCTCCCACTTCCTCTACCCAGACCCAATCCCCTCAACCCCAGCCTATCCCAAGCACACCTTCAGACCAGCATTCACCCAAATCACCACACAAAAGTGGCTCAGGCAAACATAAGCACCACACTTCATCTCAGGGGCACTCACACAAGCACCATACCCATGCAAACACACCAACATCCACTGCCTCCACTGTGTCCCCCTCCTCCTCATCGTCCACCTCCCTCCCAGTAGCATCGCCACTCACACCTGGATGCACTACATCTTCATCCACCACCTCCTCGACCAGCACGCCCATCACAACACACCCCTCACAAGCAGTCACCACCCCCACAACCATGCACACGTCCCCTGTGTCCTCTCCCAGTGTGTCTGTGACCTCTCCTCCCAAAGTACACAAACGCAAGCACCCTCCCACCCAACAGCCATCCACCTCGCAACAGCATCCGGCCCATGTACCTTCACCCAAACTCAGCAGACAGACACCTCCTACATGCACCCCCTCTTCCTCCACTCCCAAACCCTCTCCATCTTCTTGTCCCAGTGTGTCTAAAAAACTTTTCCTGGCAAACATTGACCTGTTCCCTACCCCTCCCCCCTGTCCTTACCCTCGGGCCAGGGTGTCCAGATCCCAGGCCAGCACCTCAGCCACCAAGTCGGCGTCTGCTGTGGTACCTGCAACTCCCAGAGGATCAAAGGGGGCACCCATCAGGCCAGGCAGTGTGCCGCCGACCCCTGCAAAGGACCAAACCATTCCGCCGGCTGCCAAGGTGAAGAACGTGCCAGCATTCAGCAAGGCCAAAGAGCACGACCCACCCAGCAAGGCCTCCTCCAAAACTCCATTAGTCAGAGCAAAGGTCCCATCAGCATCTGCCAAGGTGAGGCAGGGGCAGAAAAGCCAAGGCAAGGCACTTCAGGCTTTGGAGGCTCCAGGTGAGGGCCTGGTGCCCACCATCAGAACCGACAGCTCTGTCACCTGTACTGCGGCCAGCACCGCCACAAGCACCGCCCGCTGTGGTACCTGCAACTCCCAGAGGATCAAAGGGGGCACACATCAGGCCAGGCAGTGTGCCACCGACCCCTGCAAAGGACCAAACCATTCTGCCACCTGCCAAGGTGAAGAAGGTTCTAACATGCAGCAAGGCCAAGGAGCATGACCCACCCAGCAAGGCCTCCTCCAAAACTCCAGTTCCCAGAGCCAAGGTCCCAGCAGCATCTGCCAAGGTGAGGAAGGGGCAGAAAAGCCGAGGCAAGGCACTTCAGGCCTCAGAGGCTCCAGGTGAGGGCCTGGTGCCCACCATCAGAACCGACAGCCACACCACCGCGGCCAGCACCAACACAAGCACCGCCGAAAGCACCGCCACCTGCACCGCCACTACCACCACTACTGTCAGCAGCAGCATCCCCAGTGGGTAGCCGTCCATGGCTGCAGGAGACGGGCTGGTGCCTCCCTCCACCACTGGCAGCACCAGCACCACGGCCAGCACCAACAGGATCCACGCCGCAAGCACCGCCACCTGCACAGCTGACAGTAAGACCACTACCAACAGCAGCAGCCCCAGTGTGCGTCCATCCGATGCTGCAGGAGAGAGCCTGGAACCTCCCACCACCACTGGAAGCACCCCCACTAGCACCGGCACTACCACCAGTTTGCAGCCTTAGTTGCCGCAGGATGGAGTCTGGCCCTGCCTCCATGGAGTATCGTGCTACCTCGTCCATGCAAATCTAGTGCCTCAGACACCCAGGCAGGGAATGTGAACTGCCACACCCCAAGTGGTGCATCACTGGGCACAAAGCCCCCTCTAGGACCAGTGGAGAACTGCATCCACTCACCCCCTCCTTGGCAGGATGAAGCACACTGGGCACAAGGCCCCCTCAAGAACCAGTGGAGAAGTCATACACTTGAAAGATTTGAGAGACTGTGGCTTTGCAGTCCCCAGGACCAAGCAGTGGGCAAACCAATGACTTGAGAGACTGTGGCTTTGCACTCCCCAGGACCAAGCAGTGGGCAAACCACCCACCCACATGAGAGGCTTGAGAGAGTGTGGCTTTGCACTCCCCAGGACTAAGCAGCGGGCATGGAGCCCCCTCGAAAAGCAATGGCGTTATTCCATCTTCCGGCTGAGGTGCCTGTGTGTTTTCAACCTGATGCCCCTGCAGTTTTCTCTCCGTATTGAGGCAGGACTCAAGTGTGGGCTTGGCCCATGATTTTTGGCCCAGTGGGCCACGGACATTTTCAAAGGACAATGTACGGCCTTCTGTACATATTGTAAATATTTGTATATACTGTTTTTCTATTAGTTATGTATATCTGCCTATTTAAAAAATATCACTTATTTCACTCAATTCCTTTTGTCCTTGCGTTCTTCAAAGGGGTAACGGGGTGTAAATGTACTGTTGTTGCATGTGTTTGTGTGTATGGTGTTGAGGGTGAGAGTGGGGGTAGGGGTTTGGGTGTTACGTGTGTGTGTCACTCTCTTTTTCCTCCCCCCTCCTCTGTGTGCTAGGTGCAGTACTCACCGTGGTCGTCGCCACCGTCTTTGATATTCCTCGTGTATGAGGAGGTAGACCAGCATCGGCAGGACCTGCAGCTCGGCGTCCTTGTTCTTCGTTGAGTGTTGATCGGTGAGTGGTTTCCCTTCCAAAGACTGTTTCCGCCGTGCTTTTGATGGCATTGGTACCCCCCCGGAAAAGCTGGCGGATTGGCGGGTTGTAATGGGGTGGGCGGTACATTGTCTTCCGCCTCTCTGTTGGCGGTGACCGCTGCAGTGTTGGTTGCTACTGCCATGGCAGTCGAAGTGTTAAAGTGGCTGTCTGTGTTGCCGGTTTCCGCCGTGGTCGTGATCCCATTTTATTTAACACCGGCCTGTTGGCGGTGTTAACGCTGCTTTAACACCGACCACCAGGGTTGTAATGCGGGTCCTAGTCTCATGGGTTGTATTATGTGTGGTAGGGTGCCAATAAACCAGTTCTGATGTTCTTGATAACTGATCGGTATTTCAAGGTACTGGTATGCTTGGTACTTTTGTGGTACATTAGCTATCCTGTATGTGCGGAATGTGTGTGTTCTTTGGTCTTCCTCAGGAATGGTGACCCATGTGTAGAATGTTTCTGCTTGGTAAGAACATTCATAGTAGAACATTCATTAGCTTCTACTATGAACATGACATCCCCCCCTCATCTGTTAAGCCATGCGCTACTAGGTGTAATTTTAATGCTTGTCTAGCATTCTCAGGAATATCGATGGTGTTAGCCATATTGTGCAATGGGTAAAAAAGATGGAACACCAAGTGGGGAGTAAAAGTCCTTTTAATAGTTCGAGCTCAAACAACCTACAGCCTAGTCAGGTGCTCCCTTTTCAGCTGAGGAGGATCTTCCCCAAGACCACGGATGCCTCCTTGGCATGGTTACCCCCTAACTTTTTGCCTTTGCTTATGCTGAGTTATGATTTGAAAGTGTGCTGGGACCATGCTAACCAGGCCCCAGCACCAGTGTTCTTTCCCTAAACTGTACCTTTGTCTCCACAATTGGCACAACCCTGGCACTCAGGTAAGTCCCTTGTAACTGGTACCCCTGGTACCAAGGGCCCTGATACCAGGGAAGGTCTTTAAGGGATGCAGCATGTCTTATGCCACCCTAGGGACCCCTCCCTCAGCACATGCACACTGCTTCACAGCTTGTGTGTGCTGGTGGAGAGAAAATGACTAAGTCGACATGGCACTCCCCTCAGAGTGCCATGCCAACCTCACACTGCCTGTGGCATAGGTAAGTCACCCCTCTAGCAGGCGTTACAGCCCTAAGGAAGGGTGCACTATACCACAGGTGAGGGCATATGTGCATGAGCACTATGCCCCTACAGTGTCTAAGTAAAACCTTAGACATTGTAAGTGCAGGGTAGCCATAAGAGTATATGGTCTGGGAGTTTGTCAAACACGAACTCCACAGTTCCATAATGGCTACACTGAAAACTGGGAAGTTTGGTATCAAACTTATCAGCACAATAAATGCACACTGATGCAATTTATTGTCAAATACACCCGGAGGGCATCTTAGAGATGCCCCCTGAATACCTACCCGACTTCTAGTATAGGCTGACCAGTTCCTGCCAGCCTGCCACACATCAGACATGTTGCTGGCCACATGGGGAGAGTGCCTTTGTCACTCTGTGGCCAGGAACAAAGCCTGTCCTGGGTGGAGGTGCTTCTCACCCCCCCCTGCAGGAACTGTAACACCTGGCGGTGAGCCTCAAAGGCTCCCCCCTTTTATTACAGCCTCCCCAGGGCATCGCAGCCAGTGGAGATGCCCACCCCTCTGGCCACTGCCCCCGCTTTTGGCCGCAAGGCTGGAGGAGATAATGAGAAAAACAAGGAGGAGTCACCCACAAGTCAGGACAGCCCCTAAGGTGTCCTGAGCTGAGGTGTCCCCTGCCTTGAGAAATCCTCCATCTTGAGTTTGGAGGATTCCTCCAATAGAATTAGGGATGTGCCCCCTACCCACAGGGAGGGGGCACAAAGAGGGTGTAGCCACCCTCAAGGACAGTAGCCATTGGCTACTGCCCTTCCAGACCTAAACACACCGCTAAATTCAGTATTTAGGGGCTCCCCAGATCCCAGGAAATCAGATTCCTGCAACCTGAAGAAAGAAGGACTGCTGACCTACAAGCCTGCAGAGAAGGAGGAAGACGGCCCCAGCCCTATCAGCCTGTCTCCAACTTCAAAAACCTGCTCCAGCGACGCATCCGATGGGGACCAGTGACCTCTGAAGCCTCAGAGGACTGCCCTGGACTACAGGACCAAGAAACTCCTGTGAACAGCGACCCTGTTCAAAACCAGCTACTTCTTTACAACAAAGAAACAACTTCCAAGGACTTCACGTTTCCCGCCGGAAGCCTGAGACTCTACACTCTGCACCCGACACTCCCGTCTCGACCTGCAGAAAACCAACACCTCAGGGAGGACTCCCCGGCAACTGTGAGCCCATGAGTAACCAGAGACGAGCCCCCACAGCGACGCCTGCAGAGAGAATCCAGAGGCTCCCCCTGACCGTGACTGCCTGTAACAAGGACCCGACGCCTGGAACCAACACTGCACCCGCAGCCCCCAGGACCTGAAGGAACCGATACAAGAGCGACCCCCAGGCGACCCTCTGTCTAGCCCAGGTGCTGGCAGTCCCGAGAAGCCTCCCCCTTGCCTGCCTACAATGCTAGAGTGACCCCCTGCTTTGTACACTGCACCTGGCTGCCCCTGTGCCACTGAGGGTGTGTTTTGTGTGCCTACTTGTGTCCCCCCAGTGCTCTACAAAATCCCCCTGATCTGCCCCCCCGAGGACGCAGGTACTTACCTGCTCGCAGACTGGAACCGGAGCACCCTTGTTCTCCATAGGTGCCTATGTGTTTTGGGCACCTCTTTGACCTCTGCACCTGACCGGCCCTGAGCTGCTGGTGTGGTAACTTTGGGGTTGCCTTGAACCCCCAACTGTGGGCTGCCTATGCCCCAGAACTGAAACTTGTAAGTGTTTTACTTACCTCCTAATCTAACCTTTACCTCCCCCAGGAACTGTTGATTTTTGAAGTGTCCACTTTGAAAATAGCTTATTGCCATTTTTACAAAGACTGTACATGATATTGTTTTCATTCAGGGCTCCTAAAGTACCTAAGTGAAGTACCTTACATTTAAAGTGTTTGATGTAAATCTTGAACCGGTGGCTCTTAAAATAAACTAAGAAAATATATTTTTCTATATAAAAACCTATTGGCCTGGAGTAAGTCTTTGAGTGTGTACAATAAATGCTTAACACTACCCTCTGATAAGCCTACTGCTCGACCACCCTACCACAAAATAGAGCATTGGAATTATCTACTTTTGCCACTATCTTACTTCTAAGGGGAACCCTTGGACTTTGTGCACACTATTTTTTACTTTGAAATAGTATATACAGATCCAACTTCCTACATCTCCGTATAATGGTACTTAGGGGACATGTTGTGTGTGAGACAGTGATAGTCAGGGTATCCGCAAATTAGTGCCAAAACACCATAGTTGGTGGCGCCATGTCGTAGTTTGACTCTTGCTCTAGGCAAGACTGCTGGCTTAAGGGTGACAGTACTAATGTTTGTAGGTGACTATGCCAATCCTACAACAAGTCGCAACTGCCGTCCCAACCCTCCTGGCTCACAAGCAGCACCTTACCAAAAACCCAAACAGGAAAAGGTGATTTGTGGCAGCCTTTATGCATGGACTCAAGAGTGCGACATCTCAGGGAGTGTCGTGGTTAAAAGGAAATTACTCCTTTCTCACATGAACAACATGTCTCAGTCAACACACAGGCAATGAAGGAGATGCAGTAAAGTTTTCTATAGGTTTTATTAACAAGACTGCAAACTACAATAAGTTGCATGGGCTGCAATGATAAGGATAATGAACAGTGCAAAAAAAGAATTGTAAAGATAAGAGTCATTAGTACAAAGACCCCCACCATCTTGCAATAACATGAAATGACATGAGATATGAAATATGTCCTCATACCCTAATAAGGTGGACCTATCCTCTAACCTAAAGAGAGCTAGGAATATTAAACCTAATCTGCCAATGCTGTGTCCATGAGAACAGCCCACCTATACTCGTTACCTTGGAATAAGGTCTGTAGATCAGGCTCCATGGGGACACGAAGACCGGGCCAGCGTCAAAGTGACGAGCAGCATCGATAGCGTTGATGGCATCTGGTAGGAATGCCGCTGACTTTCTGTCTGTGTGAGGTGTACTTAGATAGATCTGATCGGACCCCTGACGTAGGTCTGTTCCCAAACAATAGATAACAAGACATGCTTGGGGCGGCAATTTATGTAAAAAATTCAGTTGAAGACGCAAAGAGGGAAAGTACCTAATGTGAATACCTACAGTTTGTTTATCTTTGTCAGTTGATAGTGAAGCCTTAGCACGGTGGCACTGATAGTGTGAAACTAAAACATTGGCCTAACTGAAAACAATGTAGCCATCTTGGAAAGATATAATTAAGTAATTGCGCTAAAACAGAGCAAACTAAGCAAGGTAAAAGTCACTGGGTGATGGGGCACGAGTCTACAAGCCATAAGGCTAAGATAACTCATGTATCCTATTAAAACAAGATAGGATTCACTACAAGGCCACCTTCTAAGGGGCACAAAAAAGTAATGGAGAGAAATATATGAGAGGGCTGGACCCGGCACTAATGTTTGCAGTGGGAGTAATGCAGGTAGGATCCCAGGAGAGGAATCACCACAAGGCATCAAGGCTTAAATGGATTGCTCCTAATAGGTATGGGGAAGAGAAGTCAAATCCAATTATTACTTTATAGGGTGAATCCAAAACTGCTGCCGGAGTGCAAAGGATGCCGCAGGATATGCTTACAGGTGAAACAAAGGGACTGGATAGATCCTGGTTGTTCCTATGACACTTGGCAAAATGTCTAATATATGTATACAGGATATCCATCCACGCTGTATGCCATTTAACTGCTGACCTCAGCCCTGACTGTACAACCAGCCAAGGAGATGGCAGTCAGATTCCAATTTCCAGGTAATGGGGGTGGGCGCTCCTTTCATGAACTAAGGCCCTCATTATGACAGTGGCGGTATTTTCTGATTACTGCCGTGGCGATGGTCGCCAACATACCGCTGTGGAGGCGAAATTCCGTCTGCCAGATTATGACATACACACACAAAACGGACAGAAACCAGCCACAACCACAAATCCGCCAAACCAAATGAATGCCATAAACTGTCGGAACTAGCACCCATACCGTTACGCCAGCAAAACAACGCCCTCCAAATAATAACCCACTGCTCACCACAGCGGACATTCAACGGTGGTAAACTACTGGCAGTGCACACCGCCGGGGGGGAAATGGCCACCCAAAAACAAAACAAGACAACCTTGGCCAGTCCAAAAAACCCATACCTGACACAAATACACCCATCCCACACACCGTCCAACAGCACTATAAAACACACCCCCACACCACCCACAGTCCTTTGCAAACATGAGAAGAACATAACACCTTGCCAGGCCAATCCCAGAGATACCTGCACACACACACACCACAACTACCCATTCATCCGTCACGCACCACACACCACACCCCCACCACATCACTCAACACCCTCTGCACAACACACACTCCACACAACACCCATGTCCTAAAAAGGCACCGCCGTTTCACTGATGAGGAGTTGCGGGTGATGCTGGATGAAATAGTCAGGGTAGAGCCACAGCTGTTTGGAGCACAGGTACAGGAGATCTCCATTGCCAGGAAGATGGAGCTATGGCGAAGGATCGTGGACAGGGTGAATGCCATGGGAACAAACCCACGCACAAGGGATGACATAAGGAAGAGGTGTAACGACCTACGGGGGAAGGTGCGTTCCACTGCAGCAAGGCACCAGCTCGCCATCAGGAGGACTGGCGGAAAACATCCACCTCTTCCCCCACAGTTGGCACGAGGAAGGAGAAAGTCTTCACAATACTGCCTCCTGAGGGCATCACTGGAGTAGCCAGAGAACTGGACACAGGTGAGTCACCATTACCAACCTACCACCACACATACCTGCATGCCATGTTACCCCCTCAACCTGACTCCCTTCACCCCACTCCATCCCAGACAGTGCAACACCCCAATTACCACACCTAAATGTCTATCCCTGCATGCCATACCCACTGCCAGCCCATTCTTCCTAGCTCTGCATGCACACCTACCAGCAATGCATGGACAGCATGTAGAACTACCAATTCCACAATCCATCACCATACACTACCAAAGGTGGGAGGACAACACCAATATCATTGGGAAAGGTAGAAATGTGGAACATGTGACAGACAAGCACCCTAACAAATCACTTACATCCCCACAGGTGCACCAGCCAATGTCAGTGGCAAGGAGGTGCACCGGCAACCCAGTCTACCACCACAAGATGTCCTCAGTGATAGCAGCAACTCTGGAGGACTTGATCTGGATTAACTCCCTGGCCCATCTGGGACCACAGATCAGTCGGTTACCACATCTCACAGCCACTCACCCACAGGACCCCCCCCCCACTCTCAACCACCACAGCAGCCAGCCAATACCCCCAAACAACTGTCCCCAGGATACGTCAATCAGTAGTGTGCCCACCTGTTTAGGGACTCGAGTCGACACCACACAGGCAAGACAATGAAGGTCCTGGTGTGAGTGGGATCGGGAGTGGGCACACCTTTCAGGGGACACAGGCACAGGGGTCTAGGAACAGTTGTGGACAGCTGTGCGCCAGGGGGAGGCCAGGCCCAGGGAACCAACTGCCCATGAGGCACTCACAAATGTCCTGGGGGCATACCAACAATCCCAGGACAGGATGGGTCAGGTGCTCAACATCATGCAGGAGAACCAGCGACTGCAAGGGGAGCACCACCAGGAGGAATACCACCATGGCCTCCCTTGCCGGGGTGCTGAGTGATATGGCGAACATCATGCGTGAGTACACAACACACCAGCGGGCCCCTACCGCCAGCCAGTGTACTGACCAGCCCTCTACATCTGCTGCAGCAAGTGGACATTGTCCCTGTCACAGGACTCACAGGCCACCAGCACCCCTCCCCTTGCATAAGGTGAACCACCCCGCAAATTTTCCCTGCGACCCAGACAGACACCAGAGACAGTTGCCAAGACCAAGACCACTGCCAGAAAATGAGCCCCTCCAGAATGCCCCCCTTGTGTTCCACTGATTCACCTTGTTCACTTTGGACTGCCATTGCTCCTCTACCGATCGCCCCATGGACACTGGACCTGTGCTACAAATAGATTGGGCCACTACACTGGGCTTTCCCCACCCATCACCCCATTCTATTGAACTTTCCATTGTTTTTGTAAAAGTCAAATAAACACCCTAGAACACAATTAGAGTAATAGTGCGTTATCAGTAAGAAATGTGCAATGTATTGAACTGATTTGGACTGCTTTACCCTGTGCAAATGTCCTGGAATGTGTAAATCCATCCAACAAATTTGTTCCAGCAGTCTGTAGAGATCCCATCAGTACACTGTTGTAACCACACCAACACCTGCAATAAGGAAAGGCATAGGTGACAGTCAATTTGCTAAAATGGAGACATGCATAGATCAACAGTCTTAGATGAGTGTCATTGGAAGAACTGCTGAGTGATATGTGTCCTGTTGTCCACATCCTCCTCCTCTTCCTCCTCCTCACTGTCCTCAGTGGCCACTGCTGCCCTAGGTGCATTGTCACCCCCTCCTCCTGCAGATAGGACACATGGCATCTGAGGGCCTGTAGGAAAGATCCCTCTTTTTGGCATGTTACCTCCAATTTCTGCCTCATGTCAGTGTTTTGACTGTGTCACTGTGATCCTGGTAACCAGGACCCCAGTTCTTATGCTCTCTCTCCTCTCAAATTTGTCACTACATTCGGGTAACCCAGTGTTTCTTCCCAAATTTGCATACTGGTCACCCCTTATAAGTCCCTAGTATATGGTACCTAGGTACCCAGGGCATTGGGGTCCAGGGGATCCCTATGGGCTGCAGCATTACTTCTGCCACCCATAGGGAGCCCATGCAAAGGCTTCTGCAGGACTGCCATTGTAGCCTGTGTGAAATGGTGCATACACCCTTTCACAGCAGTTGTCACTGCACCAGATCACTTATAAGTCACCTATATGTCAGGTCCTCAAGGCTGGGTGCAAAGTACCTGTGTGTGAGAGCACCCCTGCACTAGCCGACTTCGTGAATGCGGGGACGCCATTTTACGTGTGAACTGGACATAGGTCAATACCAAAGTCCAGCTTCACAATGGTAACTCCCAATATGGCCATGTAAGGTGTCTAACACCTGGGAATTGTACCCCAATACGGATTCTAGTATTGGTTTTACAATATTCCATCCACTCTGGGGGCTCCACAGTGGAACCCCAGTACTGCCATTCCAGCCTCCTAGGGTTTTCCAGGCAGCCCCAGCCGCTTCGACCTCACAGACAGGTTTCTGCCCTCCTGTTGCTTGAGCAGCTCAATCCCAGGAAGGGAGAACAATGGATTTCCTTTAGGAGAGGGGTGTTACACCCTCTCCGTTTGGAAATAGGTTTTACAGGCATGCTTTGAAGGGCACAGATTGTGCCCTCCTTGCATAATCCAGTCTACACCGGTTCAGGATTCCCCGAGTCCCTGCTCTTGCATGAAAATGGACAAAGGAAAGGGGAGTGACCACTCACCTCTCCATCACCACCCCAAGGGAGGTGCCCAGAGCTCCTCCAGATTGTCCTTGGGTTTTGCCATCTTGGATTCCAAGGTGGTGGGGCACTCTGGGAGCATGTGAGTGGCCAGTGTCAGCAGGTGACGTCAGAGCCCTCCCCTGATAGGTGCTTTCCTGTTTAGCTGACCAATCCCCCTTTCAGGGATATATAGGGTCTCTCCTCTGGGTGTTTCCTCAGATTCAGATTGCAAGACTCCAGCAGAAATCCTCTGCATCCTTTTCTTCATCTTCTACAGACGAAACTTCATCTGGACCCTCCAGGAACTCTACAAACTGCAACAGAGAAGCAAAGACGACTTCTGCAACATTGTATCTTCAGCTCCTGCCAGCAACTGCAACTGTTTCCAGGTTGTGCATTGTCTGAAGACTGCCTGTCTTCAGCCTGCACCAGAAGAAGTGAAAGAGTTACTTCCCTGCTTCAGCAGGCACCCCTCTGCACTTACGATCGGTGGCGTGGGTCCCCTCTCCTGATGACGAGCATGGACCCAGCAACATGGGTGGTGGACTAAAGTGACCCCGACAGACCCAAGGTCCAGCTATCCAAATTTGGTGGAGGTAAGAGCTTGCCTCCCTATGCAAGACAGTACTCGTGATTTGCAGTTACCAAGGCTTATGTGCAACCTTCTACAAAGTTCTTTGTGCACAGCACAGCTTAGGCCCCCAGCACTCCAACCTGTGACGCATAGCTTCCTGCGTGATTCTCTGGCGGCATGGGATCCCTTTGTGTTGTGCTGCATGGGCCTCCATTTGCACCTTCTTTATCCCCGTGCTGTGGGACTCCTGTGCACATACCTGGTCTTTGGAGGGCTCTCTGAGTTGCTCAGAGCCCCTTCTGTCTTCCTCTCCTGGGTAGAGGCCACCAGGTCCCTCCTTGTCCCGGGCAGCCATTTTCCGCTAACCACAAGCTTTGCATGTGCCAAGGCCTGTTGACGGAATCCAGCGTTGCAAACCAGACTCCAATCATCCATCCGGCATGGGACATCATCTGTACCAACCAGGAACCCGTATCCATCTTACTGAGTGCAGTACTGACTGTTGTTCTTCACCAGTGGTTCTTCTTTTGCACATTCATCCGGGTTAGCATTGGCTCCTGTTCTCCCTGGACTCTTCAGTGCTTCTTGGACTTGGTCCCCTTCTTCCACAGTTCTTCAGGTCCAGGAATCCATTGTTGGTGTCTTGCAGTCGATTCTGGTTCCTGCTTTGTCTTCTATTACAACTTCTTGTGTGTTCTAGAATACCTCCTGTTATTTACTCCTGCTTTCCTGGGCTCTGGGGTGGGTTCTATTACTTACCTTTGGTGTTTTCTTACACTCCCAGCACCCCTCTATACACTACACTTGCCTAGGTGGGAAACCGACTTTCGCATTCTACTATTTTAGTATATGGTTTGTGTTCCACCTACGCCCATTGCAACCTATTGTGATTTTCACTATTTGCAATGTTTTCTAACTGTTTTTACAGCTATTTCTGCATCCTAGTGTATATACTGTATATACTACGTACCTCCTAAGGCAGTATAGTCTCTAAGGTATTTTTGGCATTTGTGTCACCAAAATAAAGTACCTTTATTTTTGTAACACTGAGTATTTTCTTTCATGTGTGTGCATACTGTGTGACTACAGTGGTATTGCATGAGCTTTGCATGTTTCCTAGATAAGCCTTGGCTGCTCAGCTACAGTTACCCCTAGACAGCCTGGCTTCTAGACACTGACTACATTTCACTAATAAGGGATAACTGGACCTGGTATAAGGTCTAAGTACCTTTGGTACCCACTACAAACCAGGCCAGCCTCCTACAGTGCCAAATTGTGCAGCATGCAACAGACCACCACAATCTGGCTGGCCTTCTCAGGAGAGTCGCATAGGGATCCACCTGTCAAATGGAGGAACCTGAACCTGGCTTTCAGGAGACCGAAAGTGTATTCCACAATCTTCCTGGTATGTCCATGTGCATCATTGTACCCATTTTCAACCCCTGTTCTTGGATTCCTGACAGGGATCAACAGCCAGGACAGGTTTGGGTAGCTGGAGTCACTTGGAAGAAGTGAGGGACACACATTAGCCAGGCACAATGGCATGGGTTATGACTTCAGTAGGCATACACTGACATACATTGGGTGGGGGCTCAAGCTCACCTATAAGCCACACTCCGTGCCTCTGTAGCCGTGCCATCACCTGTGGGATGCTGCTATTCCTCAAGACATAGGCATCATGCACAGATCCAGGATACTTGGCAGTGATGTGGGAGATGTACTGGTCAGCAAGGCACACCATCTGGACATTGAGAGTGGAAACTCTTCCTATTCCTGTACACCTGTTCCTTTGCTCTGGGGGGGACTAAGGCAATATGGGTCCCATCAATGGCCCCTATCACATGTGGTATGCATCCCATGATGTAGAGTCCAGCCTTCACAGTGAGCAAATCATCAACCTGGGGAATGCGATGTAGCTGCTCATGTGTTTGAGCAAGGCAGCCAAAACCCTTCCAAGCACAATCAAGAACATTGGCTGTGACATTCCTCCAGCCAAGCCCACAGTCACCTGGAAAGAACCAGTTGCCTGGAAATGAAGCACTGACAGTACCTGCACAAGAGGGGGAATAGCTGTGGTGTTACGAATAGCAGGTATCAGATCAGGCTCCAATTGTGCACACAACTCTGTGATTGTGGCCCTGTCCAGACGATAGGTGAGTGTGATGTGCTGGTCCTCCAGTGTAGCCAAGTCCACAAGGGGTGCTTGCCTCATCCTCCTATTCCTCTACAGTGGTTGGTATCTAAGTGAGCTAAAAGTAAAATGGGTGTGACTACAGGACCTATGGACACACAACATCATAGTACACGGAGCATGTATGTATGTATCCTGGACATCAGATTTGTCTGGGTGTGTACAGTCAACTCCAATGATGCCCAAATAAATTTTAAAAATTAGTACCAGCAGTAAGAAATGGCAACCGCTTTTCCTGTATGCAGGGACAGGTGGAAGTGACCTCATTCCACCGGCGTCAGGCGGCATGGCCGGTAGGCGGTCTGCACCACAGTGCTATTCCTCATTGGCTAACATGGGGCTCTATGGGTTACTGGAACCAATGATGATCAACGTCAGTGGTGACCGTGTTCACCGCCACGGACGTGACTGCCATTTTCTTTCTACAACTTCACTTGATTCCTGACTTTACACAGTGATACATCTCGACTGCGTGTGCTGCTCTGACCTGAGTCTGGAACCTGCCATGGCTCGTGCCACAGGTGAAAGGGCCCCAACCCCACGTCGGAGAAATTGGAGAAGCTTGTGGATGGGGTCCTACCCCTGTTTGGGCAGTTGTATGTGCCTCCAAATCTACAGGTGAGTAAATCATGGGTACGTTGCATGAGACATGGCTGCATGTAGATGTCTGTGTGTGCTAGCAGTGTTGCATTTGGGGGGGTATGGCTGCAGGCAATGTGAATGCAGAGGAACGGGTCATGTGTGTGCTTGATGAGGGGCAAATGCAGTATGTAAGCCAATTGTGTGACAGGCTGGATTTTCTGGTTCATGGTGTCCTTCTGTCTGTGTTTCCTCTGCAGGTCACCGCCCATCAAAAGAAGAGGTTGTGGTGTGTCATCGCTAAGGACGTGCAGACCCTGGGGGTCCATAGCCGGCGGAGCACCCACTGCAGGAAATGCTGGGAGGTCCTGAGATGCTGGGCTTGGAAGACCGCGGAGGCCCAGCTGGGGACAGCCTCCCAACTAGGGAGGGGTGCCCGCCACAGCCTGACCTCCCTATTGGCCCTCATAATGGCAGTGGCCAATCCTGAGTTGGATGGGTGCTTGAGGGCAGCACAGCAGCCACAAGGTGGTGAGTACAGAGCGTAGTGTGGTATTTTGTATTTGTTGCCTGGCATGGGATTTGGGTGCAAGGATCTAGTCAGTGGATGCCCCAATATGCAGGTTTAGGTATTCCTGCGTGGTCGTGCTTAGCTATGTAGGGTGGTATGCATTATTGGTATTGCTGGGTAGCTAGCATACCATGGCAGACAGGGCTTAGTTGGTCCTAGTAGGTGTGTAAATGGTAGTGTTTGGGTTCCTTCCTGCTGTAGTACCTAGGCAATGGTTTGTCGCTGTGGTCCATAGTGTGCAATGTAAGTTCCAGGGATTAATTGTGCTGTGTATTCCATCTGTGCTGTTGTTGCTGTAATTGACCCTGTGCTCCCTTTCTTTCTCCCCCACCCTCTCTCCATTTGTCATCCTGTCCATGTGTACATTAGCATCATCTGGTGAAGGAGCAGGGGCACTGGCGAGTGAGGGAGCTGCAGCCCACGGGACCCAGGAGGCAGAGTCCACCGACGCCTATGGGACCAGTGGGTTGGAAGGCGAGGGGAGCAACAGGGGGGGACTGCAGTTGATACTACTGACTTTTATTCCTCCTCCAATGGAAGCTCCCTGGTGGTGGCGGACCCCTCTAGGACCACCCCAGCTCAAAGAACTTCCACAACCCCCGTACCAGCACCACCCTCCCAGTAGCCCCCCACCTAGTTGCCCGTGCCCGCTAACCCAGGAGGGTAGGCATCTCCTTCGCCTCAGGCACCTCAGGCCCTGCCCCAGTCAGCTCGGCTGCCCTCAATGAGGAGACTATTGACCTCCTGAGATCCATCTCTGTAGGTTAGTCAACCATAGTAAATGTCATCCAGGGGCTGGCATCACAGATGCAGCAATGCAATGCCTACCTGGAGGGCATTCACGATGGCTTAGCGGCCCTACAGAGATCATTTCAGGCTCTGGTCTCCTCTCTGACAGCAGCCAGTGTCCCTGTTTCTTCTGTCCCCCCTCCAACCACCTCTTCCCAGTCCCTGTTTTCTCTCCCCAACCCATCCCACGCACACATTCTGAAAAGCATGCACCTAAAACAACAGACAGGACTCGCACAGACAAACACAGGCACCACACGTCATTACACAAGCACACCCACAGCCAACACACAGATTCACATTCAACAAAAGCCACTGCCTCCACTGTCTCTCCCTCCTTGTCCTCCCTCACAGTCACATCAGCTCTCACACCTGCATGCACTGCATCACCAGTCCCAGATCCTGCCACCTGCACAGCCTTGCCCACAGTCACCACAACAGCAGACCCGCAGACATACACCCCACACACCACATGCACAATTACCACCACCACCATCACCACCCCATGCAGCACACTCACCTCACTTTCAGACACCATCACAACATACATCCACATATCCTGTTTGTTCTCCACCACCCTGTATGGCCCCCCTCCAAAGACATAAACGCTCATACTCAGACACCCAACAGCCATCCACCTCACACACACACACTGTGCATGCACCTGCACCCAAGTCTGGCACACCTCCTCCTCCTACAACCACTTCCTCTGCCTCCACTTCCATTCCTCCTCCCACACCCCTCCCCACTGGTCCTAAGAAGCTTTTCCTTTCCTGCCTTGACCTCTTCCATACCCACCCCCTGTCCTGCACATAAGAAGAAAGTCCCATCCCCCCCCCAGCCCAGTCCCTCCACTTCTCGTTCACTCCTGTACATCCCATAAGAGTTCCCTCTCCACTAAGGGGAACAAGAGTGGCATTCCGGCCCCCCTTCCCAAGGCCATTCCTCCGCCCCCTACCCAGAAGGGCAAGGGCCCGCCCCCTCCCAAACCCAAGGACCCCCCTCCCTAGAAACCCCTCCTGTCCCCCGAGGTGCCTGTCTGTCATCTACATGATGCCCCTGCCCAGTGGAGTGCCCAGGTTGTCAGGAGTCAAGTTGGGCCTTAGACTTTGCCCTGTAGGCATTTGAAAACTTTGGACTGGACAGTGGCCCTGCCTGTGGATATGTATATATGTATTTATTTGGATTTGATCTCATTATCCAACATGATTACAGTGGTTGGACCAGAGGTATGTGTCCAAGCTTTATTTGTTCCTGGGGTCTGTTGCTGTCAATTTACTCTGCAGATTGTTCTGGGTGTGTGGTATGTGTGTATGGTGTGTGTTGTGCGTGTGTGTCACTCTTCCCTCCCTTCCTTGGTTGCTAGGCGGCTGTACTCACCGTTGTCATCTTCATCGGGGTTGGTGCTCCTGGAGGGCCATCGCATGGTACAGCATTGGGATGACTTCCAGTTCTGGTTCCATGTCGGCCACGGAGTCCTCTGTGTCCCTGGAGGAGAGTGTCTCCTTTTATATGATGTGTTTCCGCCAGGCTTTTGGTGGTGGCGCTAACGCCCCTGAAATCCTGGCAGTCTGCTATGTCATAATATGTTGGGCAGATCCTTGTCTTTTGCCTGCCTGTAGGTGGCTACCATCGTGGTCAGTGATCGTACCGCACTCGTAGGTTGGGGTAGTACATTGGCTGTATATGGGAGGGATCACTGCCATAATCATGATTTGGCAGTTATTACCGCCAGCCTGTCAACGGTGCTACCACCATAGTCGGTGTGGCAGTCACCTGACTGCCAATGTCATTAAGAGGGCCTAAGTACAGACAGATGGGGCTATCACTGCTATGTTCTCGCTTAGGAGTGGGATTAGGTTGGATTCATATGTACATGTTATTACAATATGCTTCAGTTTTATTTTTTATTTGCACTGATCAAAGCAATCCTAAACCTGCTATGTCTCATTGCCCTAATAATTGCAGCTCATATATTTTAACATAGATTGCAGTCTTTTCAATAAATGTGTTGAAAACCTTCCTGCATCTTTTCTTCGGCCTATGTGTGTGTATGAAACCTTTTGCTAACGAGAGAAAGTTGTGAGATTTGTCAACCACAACTTCCCTGAGAGGTCACTGAGTGTCATGCGTCAAGCTGCCACAAATCACCTTTGCTTTTTTATGTTTGGGTGAGGTGCTCCTAACTAGCCGAAAGGGTTAGACTAGCAACTGTCAAGAAGGTGTGGCATTGACTCAGTCACCCACACACGGTCGTGTTGCCATCCCTTATTCTGCAGTCTGGATTTTTTGATACTGCAGGCCAGACATGGTTGAGCTAATGAAAAAGCTGCCTCTGCTACCCCAGCTTTAAGGGGTTAAACATCAATAGGTAAGTGAGCCCACAGGAGTCCAGTCTAGAAATTATTGAATCTACCAGTGTTTGATAGATTGTTACCGATCAAAAAAATTATTACCCACCCAGACCAAGCTTTCACTAATCAATACTAACAATGGAGAAATCGAGTGTTTCCAATCGTCATTCAGGTACTAGTTTCAATATTGGCTCGTAGCCGTTCTTTCGTTACTAACTAGATAGTACAGACAAACCTGCAACAATCCTATCAAATAAACTATATTTTGACTGCACAAACACATTTCGTGCCACGATAAATTGAAATAATTGTTTCAGGTTGAAGAACACAGAATCACGTTCAAAGTTTACGGTAAGTAAGGAATGCTATACCTCACAGAGTCGTAACATGCATAGAACAATACAATTAAAGTCACAAATACATATGATGACACTTTGGGCCACTGTTGAAATTAATTAAATAGGAAAAACATCTGTTTTTTTTTTTTCAATGTATTATTGATACTCAGATGATTTAAAGAGAATGAACCTGTTTAATCCCAGATGCAGCCTACGTGGGACCATGCTGTCCTGACGTTTTGATGTCTATTTCCTATGTTGCTAAAGTTCACTTATGCGCGCTCTTGAGCTACTGTTCCATTTGAATCCTTATTTAGTTTCTGTCCTTCTCTTAGCTATCAAGCAACTCAGCATAACGAACTTTCGTCTAATATTCCATTGTTTAGTTGAGAGACTAGCACATTTTTAAGGATCTACAATCATCTCCTAATAGGACTGATTTTTGGGTATCTTGGATCGTGGTAACTGAAAAAAATAATCTAAGACATGCTGCTGTGCATTAAGGATATATATATTTTAAAGTATTTCAGCGGTCATTTATGTTCTGTGCAACTAGTTACCAAGCACTAGTTTAAATCTGCCTTTGCTGAAGAGTTCCCAAATATTTGTGCATGCGGTAGGCCACTTTCCCACTGTAAATTGTTCCTGGCAGTCACTATTTCATTATATTTTGGCATCATTTCAAATTTAGCTGTATCATCTCGAAGTGTTCCTTACATAGTGTCCATCAGTAATTTTGAAAACCTGAAACATAAACAGCTATCATCTTTTGCTATCTGTAACATTCTTACTTTGGAAATTACAACTATTGTTACCATGTGAAAAATGAAATGGATCATTGTTTCATACAAAAATATGTATTTGAATTTGTGAAAAATCTTCTTTACAGATACATTTAGCTAGGCCATTTGAATGATTATGAAAAAGGACAGAAAATACTTCTTTGAATAAATATGCATTGATTAACACCAACATTACACTAGATGTGAAAGTATTCCAATCAATAGCTGCCGATAGACAAACATCAGCTCAAAAGAGTCATTCAGTTCTTGACATTGACAATGTATTATTGGGCGGTAAATGTCTTACCCACAGAGAGGACAATTGAGGCGGCTGTCCACCGCACGGCCGCGCAAACAGTTTGCACAGAAGTTGTGGTAGCAATCCAGAAGACAGGGATGTTCGTATTGCTCATGGCACAAAAAGCAGACTAGTGGGTGGCAGGTAGCATTATCCAAGTCATGTAAATTTTCAATTGCTGAAAAAATCCCTCCAGACATCTGTGACAGAAAACACAATGTTTAGCAAAATCATTACCAAATATTTTTGGGAGATGGCATTTATGAAAAAATCAATTATGATTACCTAAAATACCTTCACAAACACTGATTTCCAATGGTGCGGTATTGGATGCGGTACTATTTCTTAGAGAGTACTGCTACAGTATTGTGGATTAATCCCCAGTGTAATATTACTTTACTTTTATGAGTAGCACAGATTGAAATGTCGGCAGGAGACTATTACAGGGCCTTTAATAATACCGCTCATCTGAAATGAACAATACTACGGGTATCCGAATCTGGGAATAGCACTGTATTTCAAATATTACCCAAACGGACCCCCGCATGGACACTTTAAGGATTTTTGGGGGCCCTCTGCCAAAACATATTTTGGGGACCCTGTTCGGAAAAGCTATGAGTTTATGATCCAATTTCAGCTCTTTCATGCCCTCTTTGGACAGGCCTCTGACTGTGACAGGCACACCAAATTCATTAATCCTCTATTTACATGCCTTTTTCACCAAAGATTTCACCAGCATGTAACCTGTAAACATCTTCGGGGTCATTTACTCAAAAAGGTGTAAACACGCATAACCTGTAATTCGCAATTCAGCTGAAAAAAACGCCTGTGAGCAAATCAGAAATTAAATGGACCACCTCTTGGCGACCTTAAAGCAGTGATGCTGAATGTGTCCCCTGTTCCAACCTGTAACACTTTTAACCAGGGCTTTAAGTGGGTCAGATCCTCCCAGGTCACAGACCTGTCAGTATTTAAAAATGGACTTTGGAGCAGGTCCTTAGCAGGCCCTTTATTGTCCTTAACTTCTATGTACTAATGTCCTAACTATACAGGCAAGATCAAAATTTAGATTTTCAACAATGACTGTAAAACCCTTTAGGTATCCACATCAGTGGTGCGGTCCCTGTTTACATTTCACAAGTTTTATTTCATTTTGCGTCCCTAACAGCATTTTTTTCAGATATCGTATTTCTGTACTTTGACATGCAGTGTTTGATTGTTGCACGATGCTTATGGTGAACTGAGTCACCTCCAAGTGTTTGTGTGAGTACAGAGTGAAGATGGTCATGTACGTAATTTGTAATTGTGTTTCTCTGAGAAAGTGTGTGAGAGGTACACAGCTGTCCAAATATTGACAGCACCAAAGAATGATAAAATGCAGAGGTTACTGGTGAGTGGGTGGGTTGTGTGCTTGGAGGGGTGAAGTGAGGGAGATGAAATAGTTTGTTTGCTGTAGGAGAGAGTGGAAAGATGGAGCTCAAGAGGCAAGAGATCAAATGTGAGTGATGAAGGGGGAGAAAAGTTAGAAAGATGTGGGGAGCCAAAAGGGCACATATGTCTACCATAGTGAGAAACTGCCGAGTAAAGGCGGGTAAAGGGGAGAACTCGACTTACTTAGACACTGAGGACCATGGTCGTCAATTCACTGCAATGCCAAGGGTAGCGGAAGTGACATCACAATCCCTTTGATCTCCACTTTCACTCAAGCACATACACAAATTTACACTTTCACATAAACACACCCTTTCCCGCAAGCACACACACAACATACATTTAAAAGCATATTTTACTTACCTCAGCTGCCATGGAAAGGCATATTCCACTTGTACTCCATTTTTATTAAACTAATAGTGAATAATAAATTATTATTCACTATTAGTTCAATACAAATTCACAGAAAATAAAGTGAATGGAGCCCCAACTGATATCTATAAGCATGAGTTGCCACTGTGTTCCTGGCACTGAAATTGCCACCTCTGAAGCCAGGGGTCGCAAAGGCAGTGCCAGGGGTCGCAAAGGGCAAGCCAAGGGTCGAAGCTGCAACTCGTGGTGACCACTAAATGACGTCCATGCTGAGGACCTACTGTACTCCGAACTGAACACTACATAGATGTATCAGTATTATGGAAGGAAACCATGCCAATATTTTCAGGGCCGTAGTCACAGGGATGGAGCTGAGTGGTGTCCGGCCAGCCGATATTTTTAGCTGTCCCACCTAAAGCAATGGCCTCAGGTTTTTCAATATTTTTGTTTTTGCATTTTATTGTAGAGCTAGGCCTTAGTTTTCCTTGCTGCTGCAGGCCCCTGTTTGAGGCTGGGTAGTTTGCAGGGTAAGGTTATCGTGCGGTCAGGACTCACGTGGGGAGAGGGGAAGGCACCAAACCCAGGCCCTCTTTCCTGGTGGTGAGCGAAACGTAGTGAGAGACAGTGGAAAATGAAGGTGGGAGCAAAGGGAGGCAGCGCACACGCCACTTCTTACTGGGGCCACTGTTGCCTGATAACCACTGAGCAGAGGTTGTGGCTCCTGTGCAAGGTATGGTTTGGTGCTAGTACACTGTGTGTGCCTTAGCCAAATGGAGCACTGCAGATGAGCTTGGCTTCCGTGGGTCTTTACCTAAAAAGTTTCTTGTTTTTGTGGCATTTCTATTTTAGCACTATTATTGTGGATGGTGTTTGTGAGTCTAATTTATGACACTTTGAGTTGCTCCTGCCAAAAACTGAAACCTGTTGCAATGTTGGGAGCTCCATTCTAGTTTTAGTTTGTATTTGGGAAACATAGTGGGTGTGTGAGTGTGTGTGCAATGACAATGTCAATATTTCAAGTACCCGAGCGCAATTTAAACATGACTAAATGACTATTCACATGACATGGGGCAAAGGAGCAACTGGAGGTGTGATCCTTCAAGTTGTCCCATGCCGGTCTGAACTTCTTTTCTTCTCTAAGGCACTGACACTTGATGTGAATTTGAAGCAAATGCTATACATGATATCGAGACCTCTCCTTGTTCTGTGCAGTTTCAGAAGCTTTTTCAGCACTTTCTTTACACGATTAAGGGATGCTAAATGGACTTCTAAAACTCAAAAGAACAGAGACTGGCCCCCTTTGCACCCTTTCTGTTGAGCTCCAATCAAAATAACGTGGCCAGTCCCCTTCGACGGAGAACTGACATCACAGCACACCCTCACCTGAGCCCCCCCGCCTCTCTCCTCCAGTGGACCCTTTTAACCTTGCTGCATTCAACTTGCCTTATTTTCAGATAGTAACATAGCTTGGATGCCGTGGCCCCTGAAGCATGTAATGAAACTGTCTAAATCCTTTGACTTCTGTTCCAGTAGTAATATTACAGCAATTATCAGAGTTCAATGGGCCCCTCAGGGCTCTTGGCCCTGGTGTCACTGCACTTGCTGTTCCAATGATAGCTATGCCCCTGTCTCATCACTGCCCCAGGTGCCTTTCCAGCCCTGGAGAAGGCATAGCAAGTACCAGCTTCAGCACCAACTCCTCATCGCCCCATGACTGTGTGTTGAAGAGGGGCAGACTGCCTACAGTGAAGCAAGCAGGAGGTTGTATGTTGATGTATCTGGCATTTGTGTCATGTGGGCTTATGGATTGTGGAAATTACAGTATGTGTTGACACCGAATCTATCGTTGCACCGTGAAGCAATTGTGGGCAAACATCAGCACTATCAAGTGCAGGGGCGCCAAGAACCCCCACTTTAGCAGTTTGAGCAGGCATCAGTTTCACAGTTCTCACTATCATAAAACATTATATTTTTTGTTTACGGCTCCTTTTCCTTTCATGGGAGACTGCTGGTCTCCAACCAGAAGCTCACACTTACAACAGTAAGTCGGTAGTATGATAGAGCTGTAGGGTGGAGGAACAAATGAAATAAAAGGGCATCGAGGGTAGGATGGTAAGTAGGAATGACAGAAAGATAGATGAATGGAAGAATGGATGAATTGAGAGATGGATGAATGACAGAAAGAAGGTTGGATGGATGATGGGAGGGGAAAGTGATTGGGGAAGAGTGGATGAAGGCAAAGCCAAATGGGCCAATGGATGAAGAAAAGGATAGGTGGGTTCAAAGGAAGAAGGAGGGAAAGAAGGATGGGTGGATGTTTGGATGGATAATGAGGAACAACTAAAGTGTGTTTAAGGATGGATGAAGAAAGGAAGAAATGAAAATAAAGGATGTGAGAAAAATGATGAATAGCTGTAAGAGTGGGAGAAAATAAGACAGACTTAAGGAAGGAACAATGGAAAAAAACTGTAGGAAGAGTGGAGGGAAGGTAGGAAAATGAATAATTCCCTAAGAAGAAGCAATTGCTAGGCTCACTCTACTCACTTGCCCACTTATTGCCATTTCCAATTTGGTTCAAAGAGGGGACTATTTAATTTTTCTGGCTACTCCCTAATAAGGGAAATAGGAAACGTTAGGGCTTTTGTAGTGTGATAATGCGCATGATGTCTGCAAGAATGCTCAAAAAGTTCATGCTCATCTCCACAATGACCTGAAGGTTACAATTTGGAAAGACAGCAAGGCAGTCTCAGATTTTCAGCCTTACAAGGTTGGTAAGGTGTGTACTTTTAAATTGGATAGCAGTAACATCTGTTATTTACAGCTCAGTATATCCTGCCTCCAAGAAGTTTTACATTTAATAGTGCTTTTGTGTGTTGGGGGGGTTAACCACCAAGATTTGAGGGCTGTTTCTGTTGGAGCTCCTCATCTGCCCTGGCGGTCACCACCTTGTTTGATGTTTCCTCACCCCCATGGACTGCCGAGAGGAGCAGCTCTGCTGTGAGAGAGTCTTCCACCAACTTAGGTCAGTGGTGGGGCTCGACGACCTCACCTGCTGTTGGATTACAGCAAAGCCCCAAGGTCTAGAGAGCAACAAAATGGCACCAGTGGCAGCGGCCATCCTGACTGGTGGTTTGAGGCCCTGCTAGACAGCCTCGGTCAGGCTTTGCCTCGATCTGGTGCTCACACCATTGACTTTGCACTGTCCACTTGCGTTGGGCCATGGGCTGTGCGAGGCCCCTTTGGATCTAGGGCTGCGAAAGGCCCGACCAGACCAGGAGGTTGTCGCTTCTGGTTACAGGGGAACTCCTCTAGGGCTTGGGTGCTTTTGCTTCCTGGTCTCGGACACACTAGTGCCCCAGGACCCCTACAAGGCCTGCAGAGTCAGTTGTGACCCTGTTCTACGGGCTCACTGTGGTGCTGCTTCTGCCATCCCAGAGACCCACTTACTGTTGTGGTGAGAGAAGACTGGACTACATTGGCTGCTTGCGACCTGGAGTTTCCCACACTTTCTGCTTTGTTTTACTGAGCACCAAGGAAGGCCACCTAGAGGTGCAAAGTGGTGGGGGTCATGTAGCCCCTTGAGAAGATCTGCCTTGTGGGATCTGGTCCATGGTCCTTTCTTTTGGACTACATCTCGCTTCAAAGGCAGGGGACCTAAGCAGCTATGTCTCCACCACCCTACCAGTAGGGCCCTGTGAGTCCTATTCTCTGCTGCTTTATTACCAGTTAGTCATTGCTACCACCACTGGGGGGTGCCTGGTGGGGAGTGTGCTTGGGATGTCTACTGCTTTACTATCTTGCTTCCTACTCCCAATGCCCCATCATTACCTTGAAGGATATGGGGTGCACACTTTGAGCAAGGAAGGGCTCCCCATAGGGGTCTATAGCCGAGGACTGTTCCCTCCATCCACACCCCACTTGTACCCCCCAAGAGTCATGCTCAGCCACAGGGGACAAACTGAATGATATTCTGGTGGCCATTAGTTCCACAAGAGAAGCTCTGGAAACTAAGATAGACAGACTGGAGGATGACTTTAATCTGCAGTGCAAATGCCATCATAAAATGGCCCACTGAGTTTGCATTGTTGAGGCTTCAGTGGTTGAATTGACACCTACAATGAAAGAACATACCTCCCAACTCCTCTATATGTCGCGGGAAGTGTTGGCACTTGAAACCAGGCTTGAGGGCTTAGAGGAGAGGGTCCCGCGTAATAGCATTTGAGTCATAGGAATTCCTAAATGCATTGAGAGAACAAAGATGATTTCTTTTCTTAAGAACTGGCTGCAGGACGTGGTGGTCCCGGAGGGCCTTTTCAAATTGAATGCACTTGAAAGGGCACACAGTGTATGCATTCGCCCTCCGCCCCCTTGGGCGCATCCGAGGCTGGTGGTGGCCCACCTGCTTCATTACAGAGACAGGGATTATTTATTCCTACAGGGGTGTATTGCGGGCCCCTTTAAGGTGGACAATGCAGAAATGTCCATATTTCCAGGCTGTACTGCAGCAGTGCAGTGACAAAGGACATCTTTCACAGCTGTCAAGAAGCAATGAGATCCCTTATTTACCCCTTACACCCTGTTGTTCCCTGCCAGTCTGTGGATCCAGTTGGCTGGCCAGAGCACATTATTTACTACACTGGAAGAGGCCTGCACCTGGCTTGATGCTCATGATGCACACCTCTTCCCAATGGGCCGGATGGACCCCACCAGGATCAACCAGCTGTAAATGCCTGCGCTCAAACAGATACAAATGGACTTGCTGTACCCAACATCAAGGCTGCTCCTTCAGCTCTGAATCCGACAATGGTACTGGATCTGACTCTAGTCCTGTTCTTTCTCAGATTACCCCTGGCACTGCAAATTACATTATAGGAATCCTACTGTATCTGTCGCTAGTGCTCTGGTCGAGAGCAGGTGTAGTTGGAGTCGCTCCCGGGCTCTGATGCTGTTGGTATGGGTCCAGATGGTTGGCAGTTCCCCTGCCTATGCTTTTATTTGAGGCCCCCCACCAGGCAGAGGTCTCTGGTGGTATTGCTGTGTGATTTTGCTCCTCTGTTCTCCCTTCTCTTCTCACCAAGCGAGTGTGGTCAGTTTCGAGAGTACCACCAGTGGAGAGTTTTTTTTGCTATAGTTCCATATAGTTTGGATGGGGCATTGTGATGCAACTGTCCTAGGGGGGTTTGGTTGGGGTATGTTATAGTTGTTTGAAGGCCGATGTGAGAGCTCTTTCTACAGTGGTCCTTGGGGCAACATTGTCTTTACGCTGAGGGCAGGCAGGCGAGGGGAGTGGACTAGGGGGATCTGTTTTCATTTGTTTCCTAAGGGATACTCCTCTCAATATCATACATGACTTCCAGCATTAAAGTGCTCACATGGAATGTGAGGGGCCTCAGTTCTCCAACTAAGCTGTACAGGGTTCACATGTATTTTAAGCAGCAAAGGGTTCAGGTGGCATTCCTCCAAGAGTTCCATCCTACAAAACCTGAAAGTTTGACACTACAGACATTCAGGAGGGGTAAGATTTATGCCACTACTTACACCTCCTTTGCTAGGGGAGTGTTGATTCCCCCCCCCCCCTGGAAACTTGTTCCTTCCCCAGGTGGGGATCCTAGACCCAGAGGGTTATTATGTGGTGCTGGCAAGCTGGATGGCCACATTACCTTTATCAATGTGCATGTGCCAAACACCAATCAACCCACATGTTTGTCCTTCCTTGCCCCGCATCTTACTAACTTTCTACAGTTTCCGCTCCTGTGGGAGATGACTTTAATTGCATAGCGAACATAGAGCGGGTTAGATCCCACCCCCCTCTTCCCAATTCTCCACTCCATGGAACCGCATGGATTTTTCGTGCTTGGGTGGCGAATCGGAGACTGGTTGATACTTGAAGAACACATAATCCCCTCTGTACCTCTTATTCTTATTGCTCTGGCTTGCGCATTTCTTTTGTTCATTTAGATACCTTCCTGTCATCCACCACGATTTATAGCAGGGTCACCCAGATTGATTGTTTGACTAAAACTCATTCAGATCACACCACTCTGTTGTTGGCCTGTGAGTGGGGCCATACTAAACCCCCCCCCCCCACCTTCCTGGAGACTAAACGTCTCTGCACTCAATGATCCTGCATTCTAGCCAGGATTGGGGACTACGATCCACAACTACTTTGTGGAGAATGAGGGCACAGCTTCTTCACCCCTTGCTGAGTGGGAAGCATTTAAAGTAATTATCCCGGGACACTGCATATCCCAAACTACTGGGGTCCAAGCTCAGCTACACGAGAATATCATGCAAAAGGAGGATCTTCTGGCTGACCTGGACATCTCACTGGTTGATGACCCTTCTCCCACGGACCAAATGTGATTGGAGGGTGAGAAATTATTGAGTGTCTTCAGGCATATGATATTAGGGCATACATTACTAAAGTGCACAATGTACATATTAAGATGGGGCGGATGCTGTTCTGGCTGGCAAACACTGATCGCCAAGCCTCTCAGGTCCAGCAGATACATACACCTGTGGATAGGGTGGTGCATACCCAAATGGAAATTAATAGGGTTCTTACAGGGTACTATGCACATCTTTATACTAAGCAGGGTGGGACCCCAGCCAACCCATGGAGAATTATAGCTTAGATATCTTAGCTGCTGAGGCTCCCAATCACTCTGTGGCAGCTGCAGAGGCCCTGGGTAGTAAAATCCTGATCCAGGAGGTGAGGGGGTGCATCAAAGTATTAGCTTGAGGCAAAGTCCTTGGCCATGATGGTTTTCCTGCAGAATTTTATTTGGCATACATTGACACCTGGTCCCCAGTGCTGACTAAATTGTTCAATGCTGCTAAGAGTGAGGGTTCTCTCCCTCCAACACTGTCCAAAGCTCTTCTGGTTCCCCTTCTCAAGAAGGATAAGTGTGAGGATTTGGTCACTTCTTTCAGGCCTGTCTATTCTTAATGTCAACTATAAGATTCTGAGTAAGCTCTTGGTGAACAGACTGCTCCCCCATGTCTAGATTCTTGTTCACAAGGACCAGTCGGGATTTATCCCTAATCATAATAATGCGAGCAATGTTCGCCAAATGATACAGGTCATGCACTCTGCCCCTGGGGACTATCCAAAGGCCCTGATCATGGTTGCTGATATCGAGAAAGCCTTCAACTCCCTATGCTGCAATTAGTTTTATGCCACTAGGCCCCTATTTATATTTTTTGGTTTGGTTTGAGTAAAAAATGTTACCGCCGGCTAACGCCATTCCTACCCACCATGCGGGCGCCTTATTTAAGGAATTACGTTAGCCGGCGCTGCGGACTGGTCAGAGTTAAAAAAAAGACTCAAACCAGGCAGCGCCGGCATAGGGGAAAATGGGGGTTGTGTGTCAAAAAATGGTGCAAGTACGTTCTGAGGCAAAAATCCTGCCTCAAACCGGACTTGCGCCATTTTTTGATGCACAACCCCCATTGAAATGACTCCTGTCTTAGCAAAGACAGGAGTCATGCCCCCTTGCCCAATGGCCATGCCCAGGGGACTTCTGTCCTCTGGGCATGGTCATTGGGCACAGTGGCATGTAGGGGGGCCCAAATTAGGCCCCCCATGCCACTTAAAAAAAATATATATACTTACCTCAACTTACCTGTACTTACCTGGGATGGGTCCCCCCATCCATGGGTGTCTTCCAGGGGTCAGAGACCCTCACCCAGGCAGTAAAAAACAGCGCACATCAGGCTGTGCGCTGGTTTTTATGGCCCGCCCCCTCCTGTGTGTCAAAATGACGCAGGAGTATAAATAAGGTGCACATGCCTTAAAGTAATTTTTTGGGCGTGAACGCCTACCTTGCATGTCATTAACGCAAGGCGGTTTCCTGCATCCAAAAAATTACGCACACAGAGGAATTTTGACGTCCGCGGGCTCAGGCGTCAAAGTTTAAATATGGTGCACAGTTTTCGCCAAATATGCGTCAAAATGTTTGATGCACATTTGGCGCAAAAAGGGTATAAATATGACCCTAAGTCTATTATGGGGCGGAGGACTTGTTCCTCGCAGTAGTGCGGGTGAAGACTGACTCTAGTATTTCATTGTGACAAATCACTGAGTGTATTTGCCTTGGCTATGGAGCTGCTGGACTGTACCCTTCACACGTCCCGTCATTACCAGGGACTGAAGGCTGGGAGTTTGCCTCTATATGTTTCAGTTTATGCAGATGACCTCCTTCTCTACTCTTGGGGGAAATGCTCCGATGTGAGGAGGGCTGTCTCTGCTCTGGCAGAGCTTAGCTGCCATTCTGGCCTTACAGTTAGTTGGGACAAATCTAATGCTTTCTCACTATATATCCCAAACACGTGGGCACCCCCTCCTGAAGTGAACTCTACATTGGGAACTTAATTTGTTCTGTTATTTAGGGGTACAGGTATACCACTCTGAATCAGAGCTCATTAAGTGCAATACTAGACTGACCCTTCCCTCGTTCCGTCTCTCTGCGCGCTTCTGGTGCTCCCTTACTTTCTCTATAATGGTGAGAATTGACTTATTAAAGATGATATTCCCTCCTCTGCTTCTTTGCTATGTTCCCAGTCCTCCGCCCCAGATTGCTCTTTAAGGAAAATGATAGCTTTTCTATTCAACTTATTTGGGGCACTGAATGTAGCCGCATAGCATTGGGCAAGCTTAGTCTCCCAGCTGATGAGTGGGGACTTGTGGGCCCAGATTTGGAGCTTTATTGTTTAGCCACACAATTGAAATGGGTAGCTCACGGCATAATCATTGTTTTGGTGGTGATAAAAGAAGTCTATGTTTTGCCCCTGCCGGCAACCCTGGCAACCCTGCCCTGCGAACCCCATGCTTGGCTCTGTGCAAGATCTGAGTACCAGCTGAAATCCTCCCTTTTATTTGTATGGACCAGAGCACTGCAACGCACCAACATAGTATCTCCTTATACTAAAGATCTTCCTCTGTCAATGCTTCTATACCTTCCGGGGACTAGACTAGGTTGTGGAAATAGGAATAACGTTGTATGCTGACTATGGGTGATTCGTTTCTTAATGGCCAGCTTCGTGACGTTTCTGATTTGATGGATGATTTTATTTGATGTCTATCTGCATCATTTCCTACTTTATAGGGCTGTGACAGCTGCCATATGGTGACTGTGGGGTAGAAAATGGGTGGAACTCACTGAACATAATTGTCTTCAAACTCCACGTCCGATCAGAAGCATGCAATTAGGCTTCATTATAGATCACTACTCTCAGACCAAGTATGTTTTCACCCCCCACGGGACTGCGGCGCTGCGGACCTCGGACAAGAACTGACAAATAGAGACTGGTCCACTGTTTCAAGCTATACCTCTCTAACTCTCTTAATGCATGCTTTAAATTGATACAATATTGCTAACTACACCGTAGATGCCCGACCCCTAAGGATGTCAACAAATTGTTGTCCCTGCGACTTCGGTATCCACCTTCCACCGATGCCAAGTGAATGAGGCAGATTTGTATAACGTGGTGTGGAATTGCCAATTTCTTACCTTATACCGGGACACAGTGGTTGCTTTTGTAAATGCAGTCACTAACAGCAACCTCGACAAGACTCCTGTAGTCGAAATACTGGTGCTGTTGGCAATTGGTTTAATTTTGGCCCGTGTAAATATTGCTATGTTTTGGAAAGCACCTGCGGGTCCACCACTGCTAGGCTGGAGGCGTGAGCTGGGTAGATGGGCGGATTGTGAGGGTGACATCATGTCACTTGAGATGCAGCGAGGAAGTGTAACCCTGAGCATTCACAACCATGGGAGCAGATCACGCATGACTGTCCACTGATAACCTCTGTTGGCCGGCTGCTTTTTTCCCTAAGAGGACTCCCCGGAAAAGCACCTCTTCCGCCGAAATCCAGTGCTACCCACACATATATTTAACGGGCCTTAACCTGCTGTGGGCCTAGTTTACCTGCCCCCTCACCAACCTCCTGCTGCTTTGCACTCTGCCTATTCTTCTAGCCTCCTAATAATGGTAATGGATAGACTCCAGTGCTTTGGTGGGTATTTGTTACCTTTTTTTTTTAGCTTTTTGCCCCTTATTCTTGCATAGGCCCCTATCATTATGTGATGGCTTTTTCACTGTCACTGTCTTGTGTGCATTAATAATCCCTGCACTCGTGCCTACCAGTATATTACAGTTCTCACAACTGTTGCAATTTTTCTGATAACGGTCCGAATGGTGACATATGCTCTTCTTCATGTACTGCACCTGACTCGTTGAATGCCTCTTTTAAATGAAAATATTGTTTGTTCTAGGGACACATTTCCTGAATTCAGGTTACACCAATGTTTATTAATACATTTCCTAACTGAGTTCAACAGAATACGGTATGTTGCAATGCCTACCAGTTCCCCCATTTCAGGTTTGTTGTAATTCTCAAGTAGAGCATCTCGATTGTTATTAGTGGTTATTAGTGGTATTAGTGATACCCTCAAAATAATGTTGATTCTGCAACTTCTCTGTCAACATGTCTCTTAACGTTCAGCCTTTTAAAACCATTTCTACGGAGTCTCAAAAATTAAACGGGAGGTTTTCCTTCTTGGCCCAGGGGAGATGGCTGTCAAGTAGAAGCAAATTGTTTATATCAGTTTGTTTACTGAAGATTTCAGAGCTCAAAGATCCTGCCTCTGGCGTGAGTAGCTCGAGGAACATCCATTCTCAATTTCTCAAATTATGTGTGATTTTAAGGAAGTGGTTTCCATACTTGAGCTGGTGATCTACAACCCTATTCTATATTGAAACTTGCGAGTTTAGCACTCACATGTAATTGTTTTATGTTTTAGGGTATACTCTACAAACATACAGTACTTCAACTGGTAGTGCCTTTGCCCTAAGTGTGGCAGATATGTATGTTTATGCACTCGAAGAGCAATACTTCTTCATGACCGCTAACCCTTTTAGCAGGGGCGGCTCCTCCACAGTGGCAGTGGGGCGTCACCCCCCTGGCTGAGCCAGCAGATGAAAAATAAAACAATAGCAGAGTGTACAGGGAGGGATGAGGATGGGCCATATGAGGGTTGGAGGGGGGAGGCGAGGAGAGTGCACTAAGTGCACATGTGTGTTTGGCCGGCCGTCTGAGGCCAACCAAAAACACATGCACACTTAGGTTTCTCCAACCCAGCTGTATACATAGCCAAGCTGGAGAAACAGCACAGACCCCAGGGCTGTATCTGAGTGGCAGTCTGAGCCACTCAGACCCATCTTGATGCTGCTTTCATGCTATGTTTAGCATGTAAGCAGTGCCAGGATTGCTGGGGAGCTGGGACTGGTGTCCCAGCGAATTCTGGGACACCACAAGGAGAGGAGCGAGGCGGCAGGAGATGACGGTGTGAGGGAACCGGTAAGTGTTTACTTTTTTTGAAAAAAAATGTTGTTTGCCCCATCTGCCCCGTCCCACCACCCTTGACATATGCGGCAGCCGCTACTGCCTTTTAGAACCCGTTTACAGGTGTTAAAGAGGTAGATCGATGACAGCTTCATTATTTGGCAGGAAAACACAGATATTGCTTTAGAATGCATTTATTGGTTTAATACATGCATCCCTTCTTTAGGTTTAAACAAACTTTGAGTAATTCAGAATGACATTCCTTGATTCACACGTCAAACCAGAGGCAGGATCACTGATTACTGAAATCTTCAGTAAACTAACCCAGCATTGCAACCCACAAATCACCATTCAAGGAAATGAATCATGCATTTGCCTGCCTACCTGTCCCAAGGAGTCCTAATCGTGGGAGGCTCCAGGCTAGTAGATGAGATGCCAGCAGAGAGTCTTGAAGAAGTCTCATTCAGACCGAATGAGAACATTTTTCACTATGTTTGGAGGATCCACCAAAGCCTCTGCCCTTTTTCCCAATTCTGGCATCTGTGTTGCTGTATACAGTATGTGACTACAGAAGGCTGCCTCCTTTGAGTTTCCTGTGATGTTAGCTTACAGCATTGATTATTGTAAATGCTTGAACCCCATTATGGTAAATATGTATTATACTAATGTGAGTATTTGAATATCATACAATGAATTTTCCAATAGGTATGTTTTTTGATAAGTTTGAGCAACCACTGTGCGTGGTAGGGATACATTCTAAGGATTTTGGTTGTGAATGAATGATACATTTGAGAAAGGGTATTTTTTTATTGACTGGCTCCCAGTCCTGAAGAAAAGCATTGGTCTTTCATGGCATTTGTATTGACTGAAACATGTTGACCTTCTTTCATATGGGAATAATTCTGATACCTGGACATTACAATTCTTTTAATACCTTATCTCTAAAAACCAAGGTAAAATCAATCTTTCTAGGGATTTCAAGATATAATTTAACTTTGTAGGCATCCTGTTCCAGTCCTACAACAATCTCAGGAGCTCTCTCACATGGTCAAGCCCACCCTGACAATGAACCCCAAGTTGTGGAGGAGCAACCAATGATGAAGCGTGCCACAAAATGTGAGTGAGGTTTCCTGTCCATAAGAAGTAGACACTGATTTGTACAATATGGAATCTATTTGCTAAACATAAGTTGTACTGGCAGTTCAGGCACAGAAGATCTAAATCTGTTTGTGGTGAGTCAGCATCACTGGCCAACTTAGAAAGAAAGACTTTGTCTGTGTATCGAATCAAATATGTTCCAGTGAGAGATATCTTTCGAAATTGAAAGACCTTTAATGTAGACATAATCCACATGTTGAGAATGAGTAATGCAAGCATTCCCACCAAGTCTGCTTGCTAAGCTTCAAAATTCACAGTCCACATCTCGTGTTCAAATGTCGCCTCGTCCTCACTTTGATATGAGAAGCATTCTTGTCCATTTTAAAATATCTAAGAAAAAGGTAGATGAATTCTCAGAAGCTTTTACAGATGTGTCACATTGTTGTATTACATCTGCTGATCTAACAAAAAGTATTGTCACCACCAAATTGGCCCTCATTCTGAGAGGTTCAAGGGAACCATAATGGTAATATTTCTCCCAGTATGACTAATACCGTGGGGATCAGTAATTCTGAAATGAAGAGTTACTGTGTTATTACAATGTGTCTATGATAATGAGGAAATAACCAAAGGGATCGCTGTCACTGCTTCAATTTCTGTACGTTGTTCCCTTATTTCAAGCGTATCAGCATATTCTGTTAGGGTTTTCCTGGTAAAATATTTGCAACTAAAACACTCAAAAGTTTGTGTATCTATACATCTCTTAGTCCCAGTTTGGCTGATAACTAATACTGCCACATGAATCAAGATAAACAAGACTCTCATAATAAGGGCCATAGACTTCACTTCCCAACTGAGCCTGTCTTCTGTTTTGTGAACTTCAACCAGAAATGAAATCAGAGGACAGGAAGTGTAGCCTGCAGACAAATAATAGTACCAAAGGTGAAACATAAAAGACTTCATTTTCTTTTACTTGCAGCCAGAAAGTTGTCACACCAGGTAATATTGTGCTCCATACAAGAAATTCCTACTCCTACTTATACTGTAACCTGACTGCAAAGAGATATATTAGCCAACCCCGCCCCTTCCTCAAGGACATACATTACCAGTGAAGCTATCTCCCTATCCTTTTTATTTACATCACTATTCCTGGTACATATATACTGCTGTCAACACATGAATTACTAGTGCTAAGAGGTGTTATGTTGCCATTGCTAGTACTATTTGCTAGCTGTCGCTGTCCAAAAATCAAATACGGTACTAATATAGACCATGAAGGCATCTTTTTCAGCATCTAAGAATCATGCCCTATCATACAAAAAAGAGGAATAAACAAGAGTCATCAAACTATAAGTCGCTATGCCCCTATCCAGATATTTTCAGATAATGACACATTCTTGTGTTTGAACCTGCAATCATAACATGCAGCACAGTACTACCATTTTCTTTTTGTTTTTTTTGTCCTCCTATATCCCCGACTATAAGCCACCTTTTTATCTTTACACCATCCTCACCTTCTCAATAAGAGAAAGGCCCAAGCCAGGGGACACTGTTTTAATTCCCATACAATCTCCTACTTAGAGAAATACAAGGCCTCTATCAAACAAGAGATCTTGAAAAGCAGTGCGTAATCATCGGACATCAATAAATATCTTGAGAAGCAAGAAAATCATTATGTGGTAAAGAAGATCATAGAAAAGAAAAGAGGAGGGTTCTCACATAGTTTCCCTCCAGTTTGGTAAGGGTGCCCAAAGGGCCGCCCTTGTCCTCCTAGCACTGCATGAGTTCCAGTCCAAGTTCGAAAAACCACATTAAGCCATTCCGAGTGTGCCGGAGGGGAACCGGACATCCATTTTTTACAAATTTCCCTTCTACCCAACAGAATTGCATAAAACTGAAATTTAACTTTTACATTATTCATATTACTCCCTACTCCCTCCTCCTGTGGCTGCCCAAATATTATCAAAGGGAGAGATGCTGTAATTTCCCAACCCAATATAACCGACACTGTGTTACATACTTCCTCCCAGAATAAGTGGATACCAGGGCAATCCCAAAACATGTGAACATCAATTGCTCCTTCACAACCACACTTTAAACATTTGATCACCTCTCCTTTTTTAATTTTGGAAAACTTATCTGGCGAGATGTAGGCTCTATATAAGAAATAGAGGTGATTTTTCCTCAGTGAGGCTGGTTTCACTACTTCATAGAGAATCACATAGACTTCTTCCACCATCCGCAAACATTTTCCCTAGGCATAACATTACCCCAGAGTTCTATGTGCAATATGAATTTCCCGTCTAGTATATCCGCAATTTCCCAATACCAAGCCGCTAGCTTCATTGGAGAATAAGAGAGCTCCAGGAGAGAGTCCTCCAACGCATTAACTGCACCCAGACCACCCTTAACTCCTCATGCCCATTCCTTTATCTACAAGAACTTCAATCTAGACAGGGATCCACCCGTTATCAGCTCTTCCCATGAAAGCAAAGATCCATCTTGAGAAAGATCCCCCCAAGTTTCTACCCCCACCTTTTTGAGTGGTAGTGCTAAAACATCTTTAAAACAATCTGGAGTACCCGGAGAATCCCAGATCGGCGCATTATGACTATAATAGGTAGCTGTAACTTGTTATCTCAAGTGATACCACCCCTTCGCAAGCCCTTGCAAGACTTTCAGCTTAACCTTTTTGAGAAACTTGGGGGCATATTTATACTCTGTTTGCGCCGGAATTGCGTCGTTTTTTTTTACGCAATTCCGACGCAAAACTAACTCCATATTTATACTTTGGCGTTAGACGCGTCTAGCGCCAAAGTCCATGGAGTTTGCGTCATTTTTTAGCGTGGACACCTACTTTGCGTTAATGAGATGCAAGGTAGACGTTCCCGTCTAAAAAATTGACTCCGAGGCATGTGCGCCGTATTTACACTCCCGGGTAAAATTCACGCCCTGGAGTGGGCGGGTCAAAAAAAAGGATGTACGGCCACTTTTGCGCCGTTTTTTAGCGCCTGGACAAGGCAGGCGTTAAGGGACCTGTGGGCTCGGAAGGAGCCCAGAGGTGCCCTCCCATGCCCCCAGGGACACCCCCTGTCACCCTTGTCCACCCCAGGAGGACACCCAAGGCTGGAGGGACCCATCCCAGGGACATTAAGGTAAGTTCCGGTAAGTATATATATATTTTTTTTTTGTGGCATAGGGGGGCCTGATTTGTGCCCCCCTACATGCCACTATGCCCAATGACCATGCCCAGGGGAAATATGTCCCCTGGGCATGGCCATTGGGCAAGGGGGCATGACTCCTGTCTTTGCTAAGACAGGAGTAATTTCTATGGGGGTTGGGAGTCGAAAAAAATGGCGCAAATTGGGTTGAGGCGAAAAATTTGCCTCAGCCTGACTTGCCCCATTTTTTGACGCCCAAGCTCCATATCCCCCTACGCCGGCGCTGCCTGGTGTACGTCGTTTTTTTCCACGAACACCAGGCAGCGCCGGCGGCTAACGCCGGCTAACGTCATTGATTAAATACGGCGCCCGCATGGCGCTTCAGAATGGCGTTAGCCGGCGCTAATTTTTTTGATGCAAAACTGCGATAGCGCAGTTTTGCGTCAAAAAGTATAAATATGGCCCTTGGGATCACCAAATTTGAAAAGGAAATGTCTTGAAGCCCCTTTAACACTTGAAACCATAGCCTTATACATAACACCAATAACTGAAACATCTGGACACGAAAATAACATCCTTGAGTTCTTAAGTAGAAAAGCCCAAGCATAATATGTCAAATCCGGCAGTGCCAGACCTCCCTTTTCCCTTCTTCTACGAAGTTTCTTCCAAGAAATCATTGGCCCCTTTGATCTCCAAATAAAAACATTTATCGCCTGCTGCATTTTATCTAGATACTTTTTATGCATTAAAAGAGGGATAGCTGAGAACAAAAAGTTCCACTTAGGCAGAATAAACATTTTAACCAAGTTGACTCTCCCAAGGATAGTCAGTGGGAGGTGTGCCCATTTCTGCAATGTGGCCTTGCACTCTGCTAACAACTTTCATAAGTTCCTTTCAACTAAATCTTAAGATCATGAGTCACTATAATACCTAAGTATCTTACTTCCTGCTTGCCCAATTCCAACTCAACCTCCATATTCCATGACATAGTTTCAGTTTTTTCCACATTAACCCGATACCCAGATATACTTCCAAATTGCTCAGCCAGTTTTATAACTGTAGGAAGAGCTGTTGTTAGATCATTAGTATATACCAAAAGATCATCTGCACATAGAGATACTTTCTTTTCCCAACTATTACAACAAAAGGGAGAGATAAGTGTATTCTGCCCGGCAAATGGTTCGATATACAAGTTAAACAGAACCGGAGACAACGGACAACCCTGTCTAGTACCTCTAGTAATTGTGATAGACCCTGTAAGGTTCCCATTAACCAGAACCTTAGCCGAAGGAGCTCTATATATCTGGTCTATAACCCTACAAACCTTGGCCCCTAAATTAGCCCACCTTAAAATTGATTTTAAATAATTAAAATTTACCTGGTCAAACGCTTTCATTTCATCCATAATTATAATTGCCAGAGAGGACCCAAAGGATGTAGCCAAATCTATCGCCCCAATCAAATCAAATTTCAGTTCGTGCAAATATCTTCCTTAAGAGATGCCTTTCTGATGCGGATGGACCAGATTATTCACTATCCTGCTCAGCCTATCAGCTAATATTTTAGCAACTAATTTATAATCGCTATTCAACAGTGATATAGGCCTGTGCGAGGCTCATTTTACAGGATTTTTATCTGGTTTCAGAATTAATGTAATAATAGCATCATTCCACGAAGCGGGTATGCTACAGTCATTCTCGAGAATTCCCCCAAACAGTTCAGTTAGGGCTGGAATAATAGTGTCCCCTAGTGCCTTATATAATTCCACTGGAGTACCATCCGGACCTGGGGCCTTCCCACTCCTTCTACTGTTCAGGACTCTCCTGATTCCTTTTGGTGTTATTGGAGCATTCAGTGCTTCCTGTTCCTGCTGTGAAATACAAGGGGATATGTCAGACCCCAACCAATCCTCAACCATATAATTTCCCACCTCCAACTCCTCTGTATACAACTACGCAAAAGAGTTCTGAAAGGCCAATTTGATAGTGTTACTACTCGTTGCCTTCCCCCCTAACTGATCCATTTCAATTTCCTTAATATAGTTCCTAACTTGATCTACTTAACGCTTCCAAGCTAATAACTTCCCTGCATTTTACCCATACTCAAAATGAGCCAATTTACTTGCCTCCCATCTTTTTATAATTCTACTTTGTAATACATTCTCCAACTGCTGTCTCAAGCCATCCAAACTAGCTCTTAAAGCTTCTATCTCACCCGTTCCCCTATCTCCATCATCTTCACCTTTTTCTTCAACATTTCTTGTTCTAGGGATTTTAATTAATTTCTAAACAGCTTATGCTTATAATGCGAGATACTCATTATCCTCCCCCTTATAACTGCCTTGAAAGTGTCCCACACAACCGACAGCGAAGCAGACCCTACATTAACACTAAAAAAGATCTCTGATTCCTTACGTAATTGCATTACCACATCCTGATCTAATAGTAAAGAACGATCAATGGTCCATCTATTACTAATTAACCTCTGTGCGAAGACAATATCTAATACAATCGCTGCGTGATCACACAAGTGGGACAGCAAATCTGTTACCTCCTCCACAGCTTCCCTCAATCGTATGTCTAGCAAAAAGTAATCAATTCGGGAGGCTTATCTTTATTTTTTATTAAAAAAGGAAAAATTATTTCATCATCCTCCTTAAATATTATTGAGACTTTGGAGTACCTAAAGACCTACAGTTATCCATCCTATCCAGCTTATTGTCTAACACAACGTTAAAATCCCCCATCATGATAACCGGGTCCGAAAATTCAAGAAGCTGGGAGAAAAGCCATCTAAGAGGTTCACAGTTAGGGCCATAGTACCCAACTAAAATAACATTTCTGCCATTGAGTTGTACTTTAACTATAGCCCAACGCCCTGCTGAGTCTGATCTTACGTCCAATATTACTATATTTGCTTGTTGCAACCGTTTAGACAAAATAGACACACCTTTGGTATGAGAGTTATGCTCAGTGCATCTACACGTTTGGACCCACCTCTGCGTCTTAAATAACTTCATACACTCAACTTTTGCTAAGTGGGTCTCTTGCAGAACCAACATTTGTGCTGTTGAATCTTGCAAATACTGCAATATCCTGTCTCTTCTTCCTCTAGTTCTCAAACCATTAACATTCCAAGACAGAATTTGCAATAGTATTCCCCTTGTCCCCTGACTTCTCCCCTTATTAGCTATCTCTCAAATGTGTACAAAATGTAACCGGGGTGAACAAGGCTCTTTTTTCCACCTTCCCCATCCAACCTCCTCCTGTCCCCCCATCCCTCCCCTGGAGAACCCACCCGATATAGAGACTGATGTTGGTCCCATTTTTAGAGCGCCCCTATGTTTCTGGGTGAACTTAAACGAATAAAAAGAAAAAAATATCTAGAGTACAGTCTGCCCGCTCCTAATAACTGCCAATAGTTCATCCGCTTCATGTATATCCCTAATGTGATGCATTTTATTATTATACATAACTCGGAGAAACGCTGGGAATTTCAACTGGGCCGAAGCCCCCAAACTCTTAGATTCCTCCAAGCGCTTCCCCAGCACCCACTGCCTGTCTAGGGTGGTTCTAGACAGGTCAGCTCTAATCTCAAACATAACCTCATTTACTCTTAGAGTTTTTTGTTTTAACGCTCTAGACAGGATCTTCTCCTTCATCTCGTAAGTTAGAAAATGCATCAATATTCTTTGAAGTTTACTACTGTTCATTCGCCTCTTGAAAGGGTCCAGATGAACCCTCTGAATGTCCTTTCCAATCTCTTCATTACTCTCCTCAAGCCCAACCGCAGATTTAATGAGGGAGACCACATAGGATTTTAAATCACTCCCTTCCGCACCTTCCGGGCACTTTCAAAAGTCTTAAGTTATTCCTTCTTGAAAAATTCTCCAATTGCTCTAGCCTGTTTTGTAGCACCTGCTCTTTCCCTTTCAACACCTGAATCTCTTCTCTATGTCGACTCAATTCTTCCTTTATGCCACCCATAGCGTCTTCAAGAGCCTGAGTTCTCTCCGTCAAACCACCAATCTTTCTTTCTAATACCTCGCAAGCTTCCCTTATCTCCCCTTAATTTATTTCCAAGTTTGGAAAACCTTTCTTTACATCGTCTGAAATAGAGAGAATCACTGCCTTAAGCGAAGAGCACTGGGACAAAGTAGGAGCGTCAGTGGGCAAAGGGGGCATTACTTCTAACGGTATTGGGGGATCTTGTGTCCAAGAGACCGCCGAAATTGAGCTTAATACTTGTGGAGGGGAAGGCTGTTTCCTGGCAGTCTGCACTGGAGGATGTCTTTCTCAACATATAACCCTCCTGATAACATCCATTAGCTTGAGGGGATAAAGGCACTTTATTTTCAACAGTTCCCCTCACATCACAAAAAGAGTCTGTAGATTGTAAATCTGAGGCCTCCATCGTCGCTTTGGTCTGAGTCTTTGCCTGTCCAGGCACAAGCTTAACCACCTCAGTCCTGACCCTAACATATGACCTGAGGGAAGGTGTAAGCTTATTTCTCCCTTTAAGCTTATTTCCCCCTTCCTTCCTTGAGGTATTCTTCCTTCCCTTAAGTATATATTTTTTTTGCCGTATTTTCCCCCGACCTAAACCCCCCTTGTCCTCAGCATCAGAAAGTACTTTATTAAACAAATACTGGCCAAATCCTCCTGTACTCGTAGATCCAGAGGGGGGGTGCCACAGCCCCCCCACTCTGTCTTGCCTATCTTCCAAGTGCCCCGGCCTCTGTTTCATCTGCCGCTCTGAAGACGCTTCGAACCGGAGCCCCTGATTTCCCCTTCTTCCCTCTGGCAGCCTCACTGGTGCTGCCGCTGTTGCTATTCCCCCAGAGGGGAATACGCGCTACTCCTCTGCGCGTCCGACGCAGCTCCAGTGCGGCGCACCAGCAGTGTACAGCCCTGGCTGCCTTCCTCCTTTCTTCCGTATGCCGCGGTCCACATCCGCGGAGTAATTGCGCCTCCCGGCAGCACCGTCCCTTCTCCTTCACCCAGGAACCGGAAGGCGACCTAGCGGGCTGCTGTAACGACGCAGCCCGCCATGTTTCCCTGTTTTGTAGTACTACCATTGTTCTGTCATATAACCAAGTACTACCATTTCTTGGATATATGACAGAACCACACAAAGCAGAACTATGCATGACTTAACTACACAGTCAGAACCACAACCACGTCTTTAGCATTCAAGGGAGAGCTGGATCTCAGGGGGCAATGCAGGTGGGACTCCAGAGTGTGGAAGGAGACTGGGGGGTACTGCAAGAGGGGGGGATGAGATGGGGGGTAGGGGAGCACAGGGTGTGGGGGTAGAAGCTTACAAAACGTGGAGACTTTGCATCATGAGAAAAGCAGCAGACCTGTCTCGAGCCACTGCCAAAGTTTGAGCAATTTAAGTATCTTTAACACGTTAGCACGTTGGCACATTTGTTACACATTGCATTTTGTTCAAGGGTATCGTACCACTTGTTGAAGGCTGAGGTGAATGACGAGACAACAAAAATACTGATCTTAAGTAGATGCACAATACGACTGGTGAGCTGTCTGGTGGGCCCATGTGTTGTGGTAAATACCATAACACCTCCCTCTGGCCATGAATGGACATATTGGCCTTTCAAGCACTTTATATGTTTAAGCACTGTTGCACTCAGCACGTTGTCTAGTGGCACTTTATTCCCAGTTGAATGAAAATGTGAACAACAAGATCAGCTCTTTTGTAGGAAGAGACAGGGCAAATGGCCTTTTAAGTGACATAAACATTTGAGCACTGTTGCACTTTGCACACTGCACTTTGTCAAGGGCAATCAGTAGATCATGCCTCCTGTGTGGAGCAACTTTTAGGGCATAACAATACCGTAATGGAGAGGCATCTTAGATGTATCCAAGAAACTTAAAGATATGTTTGATGGTAGCCAGCATTCTGCACTTTAACAGTAAGGGGGTGCTGTGGTTATACATTAGTGTAGGTCAACCCTGTGGCTTTTTTGATATATGCAGGAAAATGTAAATCAATGAGAGTACAAGTCAATGCTTTGAGGACATTGAGGGTCTGTTTTCATTTTTTATATGGGCTAACAAGACCCCTGGGATAGCATTGAGCACTTTATATAGGCCAATAAAAAAAGGTGGCCTGTCTTTGCCAAATTTAAAAGAATACTAGTTTGCTAATTTTGCACATTTAATATTTAGATTTTCTCTTCCCATAGTTTCAGGCAAAATACTTGATAATTTAGTTAGTTATACAGGAGTATAAAATTAAGGATTTCTTACACCTGACAAAATAACAGAATAAAGTTTGTTATAAGCATATACAACTGCCTTTGGAGCGTAGAGAGCAACTATTTCTACTTGACTCACAGAGAATTCTAAGGGATCACATGCCAATCTTGGTAGGAGTATTGTCTATAAATGGGCAATAAATGTTTATCAGAAGATTGGGGATTTGTTAAAAATAGATACCTGGAAAGAGTGGCCTGATTAGGCACTGAAAGACAGTCCTTTGTTGGTTCTTCATCCGTATTAGACATGTTTTTAAAAGAGTTGGATTTGATAAAAATGAAGACCATCTCAGAATTAGTGGAGGAATTGCTTGAATTTAGCAACTCGAAGACCTGTTAGTATTGGATAGATGTATTTCAGCAGTAAATGGAGGGGGACTTCTTTAATGAAGCCAGACAGAAATGACAGCCAAGGGAGGGGGGCGTTAATTTCGGCCGTGGTTTGGAATAAGATTAAGATGTTTAACTTTTCCTTGTTAAAGGAGGCCAATTTACGTCAGATACAATTTTATATGAAATGTGTCCTTTATAGAACACCTGCGATTCTTCATAGATTTCACCTCCAAAAGCAGGCAAAATGTTTTAGATGCTCACATGAGGATGAAGGCAACTGGTGACATGATGTATGAGTGTCCAAAAATGAATGGATTCTGGGCATCTATAAATGAGTGCTGTATACTCGCATTTCATATTCACTTTCCTAGGAATGTTCAAGCTGTGATATTGGGGTATTCTTTGGATCATCGTATTCAGATCAGAGATAAAAATACATTGTTTTTGATCACTTTGGTAGCTAGATCCTCAATTCTTCGAAACTAGAATTCGGAGGTTATCCCCCACGTTTAAACATTTGGGATCCAAAATGTTGAAGATAAACGGTTTAGAATGCTGTTAATCATTGCGCTCCGGAGCCTATAAGAAATTCCTTAAGGTGTGGGCAGGGCTGCAAGCAAATCAAGCATGTCACTCTAAGATATGTTGGTATCAGTGGGTTTTTATCGGTTTTAAGGGGAAGGGGAGATTAAGTGGCTCCATCCATTTATTTATTGTACTGTAAAGAAAGATTTATATTCTCTGTATGGTTATATGATGGATTTATGTGAACTCTTCCAACAAAACATATTAACACAAATTAAGCTTGGATTATGTCATCAGTGCTGCCATTAATAATATAATTTGAGATGTCATCAGTGGTGTCATAAATTATGTCATTAAACATGTAATGAGTGATGTCATATGTGAGATCATAGGCAGTGCATAGCGGGGATGCAGGTTGTAGTTAGCACTGCTAACTATATGTCAAAGCCCAGCTCACCTGAGTCCTTGTTCAGTTCTGATGGAGGTTGAAGACAATCCGACCCCACCCTGAAACTGCTTGTTCCAGCACACTAGTTTTTAAAACAGTGCACTAAGAACAGAAGCTCAAGGGAAGGGGGGAAGTGGATAAAATAAAATAAAGAGACAACAGCGTTCTTGCGTTTCCACTGTTGAAGTGCTGCACAAATCTGCGGCCCTCTCTGACTTCTGTAGAAACTAGTGCCTAATGAAACATAAACAAAGAACAGATAAGTACATCCTATTCCTAACTGGGTTCCTGACTATCCCTTTATTTATTAGAAATTTTCTTCTAAAAGTACCTCTTGGATCCTGGTCTCTAGTTTCCAGGTTTGGAATGTGTTACTGCTCTGGGATGTGCTTTCTATTACTCTAAAGCTTCTAAAACATTAAACAAATACCGTTATCAGAATTATCAATATTAAACATTCATCTTAATATAACTAAAGCCTAAATTGCCAATAGCAGACTCACTTTTCCCATATTTCCAGAATCTTTTATAAAACAAATACTGTACTTTTACGTCAAAATACAGCATGTAATTTGTGCAAGTCCTTGATTTACTGTTTGCCTTGCTGTTAATGGTTTCCACGGTTCGATTTTTCAAAGTTCCATAAAAAAAATGTTTGCTTCACAAAGTTCCGCAAAGTATTGTTGTAACAAAGAGTTTGAATCACAATGTTCGTGGAAGGTATCTTGTTTCAAATTGTCTATACACGAATCCAGAAATTGTAGTCAAAGTTCTTTCAGGTAATAAAAGTTTTGCACTTACTTGTTGCTGGCAAGAGATACTGATCAGTCTAATCTTGTCTTCTTTCTCTTTTGCAGGTTGCTTGTAGGAAAGAGGCTGAGGCAAGGAGGAACCGGAAACCGGAAGAAGGAAGAGCCAGCAGCTGCGCCCATTGAAGCCAATGAAAGTCTGTAGAGAGCAGGAGTGCCAGCGCCGAGGGATCTGTCCTCAGGTAAGCGGGAGGTAGACGAGCACAAGCACTGGGCGAGGCTCGGGGGCTGCCTTTTATAGACAGGGCTGGGTGTGGTGCTCACATGCTGCACATGTTCTTGAAAGGTGTGCAGAGCTGGGTGTGGTTTGAAGAGCTGGGTGTGGTCCTCACATGCTGCACATGTTCTTGAAAGGTGTGCAGAGTTTCAGTTATTATGCAAATGAGTTAAATTAACACATGGCCTAGAGAGGAGTGTTTTAAAGAAGCCTTGGTAAAAGCAAGGCCCAATGTGTAAATAAAACAGCACATTAAACAACATACACAGAAGCCTGGGGGGGGGGGGAGGTGAGATAACAAGAAAGGCTTTCAATAGTAAGTTTAAAAGGGAGCTATTACAGAACCCACTAGTGCAGTGAGAGGGGACATGCTCTTTGCTGTGCACAAACCCTAACAGTTGCCCCCCTCAAAGGCCTTCCTACAGGACGGGGTTTTCCTGGATTTTTTAAATAAAACCGTCTAATCAGCTGTGGGGCATGTACATATGATGCTGGTTCCCATGAATTCTCAGATTCATCATATCCTTTCCATTCTACTAAATAAAACAGACGTCCACTAATTCTTTTTGAGTCTTTTATGCTTTTCACTTCATATTCTAGATTTCCCTTAATTGGTATGGGTTGAGGTGGTGGTTCAGGTCGGGTTTTTGGATTGTACGGCTTAAGCAAGGACAAATGGAATGTAGTATGTACTAGATATTCTTTTGGTAAATCTAATTTTACTGTTACCGGGTTTACTATGGCAGTTATACTAAAGGGTCCAATGAAACGTGGTTGCAGCTTTCGGGATCCCTCTATGTTTAGGTTCTTTGTGGAGAGCCATACCTTGTCACCGATTTTATACATTGGGGCCTCAGATCTGTGTTTGTCTGCTTGTCTTTTCATGCTTTCCTTGTACTTTAATAAATGTTTCCTGGCTTTGTCTTGTATGTCACCTAACCTTGTTAGTCTATCCGTTACTGTAGGTAACAGAGAATCTTCTAACAAAATGGGTATAGCTCTTGGATGATACCCCTGCAAGAAATAGAATGGTGAGCAAAGTAGAGCTGAATGCTCAGTATTATTATAAACAAACTCCGCTACAGGGAGAGCTTCCAACCATTCACTAGAATAATCAGCCAATAAACAACGCAGCGTTTGAAGTAAGGTTTGGTTCAGTCGTTCAGTCTGTCCATCTGTCTCTGGGTGGAAAGCAGTGGATAATGCCACATCTATTTTCAGTTTTTTACATAATTTTTTCCAAAATTTAGAGTTGAACTGGCTCCCTCGGTCTGACACCACTTTGCTTGGCAAACCATGTAAACGCACAATTTCCCTTATAAAAATATCGGCAAATTCTGGCGCCGTGGGTAATTTCGTAGTGGTACAAAATGTGCCATTTTAGATAAAAAATCCACTATAACCAACACTGTTGTGAAAGATTTTACAGGTGGTAAACCTACAATAAAGTCTACGCTCACAGTGTGCCAAGGTTGCTTGGGTGTTGGCATTGGTATTAACAAACCGTCAGGGGCCTTATGAGAAGATTTATGTCTTGCACAAATTGGACAGGTAGTGACAAATTGCTTAATGTCCTTTCTTATAGTGTCCCACCAAAAGTGTTTTTGCACATTTTCCAGGGTTTTTACCCAACCAGGATGACCTGCCAACGGTGAGGCGTGATGCCAAATTATCACCTGTGTTTGTAATTCAGAGGTGGGCACTAACAGCATGTTGTCGTGATACAATAAACCTCGTTGTATTGTGTTATGGGAATCCTTTAACCAATCCTGAGGTGCTATTTGCATGTGTGCATTATATAGATCTGTGATGAAATCCTTCTGTTGTACTGGTGCCAAAAACTTTTGGGGAGGAATAATGGGTTCTCCTATTTTATCTTGTTTCATGTCTGAAGTATGTCCGTATCTAGATAACACATCAGATTGAATTTGTTGTGCACCTGGTCTATAGGTTATTACAAAGTCAAATGTGCTAAAAAAAATTAACCAGCGCATCTGACGTGGTGTTAGTGCTTTAAGTGATCCAAAAAACTGTAGGTTCCTATGGTCAGAAAAGATTGTAACTGGGTACTTGGCTCCCATTAAATGGTGCCTCCATTCTGAAAAGGCTACTTTGATAGCTAGTAGTTCCCTTTCAGCCACAGTGTAATTTTGTTCAGCTGGTAATAACTTTTTGGAATAGAAGGCTATAGGATGTAACTGGCCATCTACTGCATCTCGTTGAGAGAGAACTCCTCCTAAAGCTACTTGTGAAGCATCCGCTTCAACAAAAAAAGGCAAGTCAGGATCAGGATGTTTCAGAATTGGGGCTGAAGTGAACTTTTGTTTTAGGAGTTGAAAGGCGTGTGCCGCCTCATCAGTCCAAAGAAATCGTTGCCCTTTCCGCAACAAGGTAGTTATTGGGGCCGCAATGTCTGCAAAATGTGCAATAAACCTCCTATAAAAATTGGCGAAACCCAGAAATTTCTGAATATCTTTTACAGAGGATGGTTCTGGCCAATCAGCAATAGCACTGATTTTCTTTACATCCATAGTTATTCCTTGAGGTGACAGGCAGTATCCTAAAAAGTCCACCTTGCTGACATTAAAAGTACACTTTTCTAACTTAGCAAAAAGATGATTTTCTTTTAACTTTGATAATACTGCACGAACATGTTGGGTATGTTCTTCTGAGTTCTTAGAGTAAATGAGGATGTCGTCTATGTATACTATGACACAAACGTCCAGGAATTCGTGTAGGACCTCATTTATAAAGAACTGAAAGGCCGCAGGGGCATTACATAACCCAAAGGGCATTACTGTGTACTCAAATAAACCAAACTTTGTCTTGAAAGCTGTCTTCCACTCATCCCCCTCTTTTACTCGGATCAGGTGGTAAGCTCCCCGCAGATCTAGTTTAGTGTATACAGTAGAATGTCTTAACTGATCCAACAACACAGGTATTAGAGGAAGAGGATATTTATTCTTTATTGTAGCCTTATTTAGTCCTCTATAATCGATACACGCGCGCAGGGATTTATCCGGCTTCGGGATAAAAAAGAGTGGAGATGACACCGGAGATGTGGAATGACGGATGAACCCAGACTGTAGTAGGTCATCTAGGTAGGTTCTTAAGTATTTGGTTTCTTCGTCAGTCAAAGCATATACTCTGTTATTAGGTAAAGGGGCCCCTGGGATAAGATCTATACGACAGTCATAAGACCTATGTGGGGGCAGCACACTAGCCTTTACTGGATCAAAGACGTCTTTAAAGTCAGAATATTCAGGAGGGAGACTTGGTTCATCTTGTATAACACTAGCACAGTGTAATACTGTGCTCTGTTCTGTACCTGCTTCTTGATAGCAATTGGTTCTACAGAAAGAGGAATCCAAAGTAACATTTCTATTCACCCAATCAATTTTTGGGTTATGAGTTGTTAACCAGGGTACCCCGAGAATCAAACCAAAATTAGGAGTATCTATCAGATCAAAGCTAATCACCTCTGTGTGCCCGTTCTGACAGACCATAACAAGTTGACTTGTTTGTTTTGTGATTAATCCAGAGGTCAATTCTGACCCATCCACTGCACATACTGCTTCTGGACAAGGCTTTAGGCACATAGGAAGTCCTAAGTTTTCAGCTAACTTATTATCCACAAAATTTCCTGTCGCGCCTGAGTCCAGTAGGACATGGAGAGAATGCCTCACTTGGGTAGTAACAATTAAAACGACCTGAATTATGAAATGTCTAGGTATGTGCGGTACCATGAAGGCTGCAGCATTAGAGGTTTGATTAAGATGTTTTCTCGAACAAGTAACCTCTCCCCTTGTCGAGCTTAATCGTTTCCCGATTCAGTTGAGGAGGTGGAGGAAACAGCACCCTTTCGTGGATTTTTAGGCTTTACTGGACATTCTCTGGCAAAGTGACCTGCCCTTCCACAATATAAACATAATTGAAGTTTTCTCCTTCTTTCTTTTTCCTCTGATGTGAGCGAACCTCTGAGTGTCCCTATTTGCATAGGCTCAGGTTCAGGGAGTTTATTATCTGGGTCTTTCTTCTCGTGTCTAATAAAAGTTAACCGTGATTCCAGTTTGTATTTATCTCCCTTTCTTTCTCCTAGTCTATGTTCTAATTTCACAACTAAATCTACAAAGTCCGAATAGTCTTCTGGCAAATCAACGATATGAGCCAGCGCGTCTTTTAACTCGTCTCTCAAACCTTTATAGAAAAGGGAGACACGCTTTTCTTCTGGCCAGTGTGTCTCGGTGAGTAAACGATTAAAACTAGTGAGATAGGTCAATAAATCCTTGTTACCTTGTTTAAGATTTAAAAGCTCATTATCACTTGCCTGCATGAAAGTGTGTTTTGCAAAAAGGCTGGTCATGGTACGTTTAAATTGATTCCAATTATGGAGGATGGGATCATCTCTCTCCACGAAAGGAATTGGCCAATTGGCTGCTGTGCCACCCAAATAAGACAAGACGAATGCCACTTTCGTAGCATCAGTAGGGAACTGTTGTGGCTTACAAACGAAGTGTAATTGACATTGATTGATAAAAACATGGAATTTGTTACTATCTCCATGAAAACGTTCAGGTGTTGCTAAGGGCACAGCATTAGGAACATTAACAGTGACCTCAACTGGGGGAGGCAAAGTTGTATGTTTTGATGGCACCCCTGTCTCTGAGGAGGTTTTAAACAAAGGCGTAAAAGCTGTGTTCCACTGAGATACCCTAAATTTATACCTGCTTAAATCCTGTTTTAAAGAGGTATTCTCCATCTTTAATCTCTCTATTTCCTCTTGGATATGTTGCAAGATGCCAGACACTGATTCATTATGAGCCAAGTCCTCATTTAGGGCCTGTGCCATATCCGTGACGTCAATGCCCTCTATTTCTTCCCCGATATTCATCGTCCACCAGAACTGATTTTTTTATTTTTATTTAAGGCTTGTACTTCTGTCAAAGCCCAGCTCACCTGAGTCCTTGTTCAGTTCTGATGGAGGTTGAAGACAATCCGACCCCACCCTGAAACTGCTTGTTCCAGCACACTAGTTTTTAAAACAGTGCACTAAGAACAGAAGCTCAAGGGAAGGGGGGAAGTGGATAAAATAAAATAAAGAGACAACAGCGTTCTTGCGTTTCCACTGTTGAAGTGCTGCACAAATCTGCGGCCCTCTCTGACTTCTGTAGAAACTGGTGCCTAATGAAACATAAACAAAGAACAGATAAGTACATCCTATTCCTAACTGGGTTCCTGACTATCCCTTTATTTATTAGAAATTTTCTTCTAAAAATACCTCTTGGATCCTGGTCTCTAGTTTCCAGGTTTGGAATGTGTTACTGCTCTGGGATGTGCTTTCTATTACTCTAAAGCTTCTAAAACATTAAACAAATACCGTTATCAGAATTATCAATATCAAACATTCATCTTAATATAACTAAAGCCTAAATTGCCAATAGCAGACTCACTTTTCCCATATTTCCAGAATCTTCTATAAAACAAATACTGTAGTTTTACGTCAAAATACAGCATGTAATTTGTGCAAGTCCTTGATTTACTGTTTGCCTTGCTGTTAATGGTTTCCACGGTTCGATTCTTAAAAGTTCCATAAAAAAAATGTTTGCTTCACAAAGTTCCGCAAAGTATTGTTGTAACAAAGAGTTTGAATCACAATGTTCGTGGAAGGTATCTTGTTTCAAATTGTCTATACACGAATCCAGAAATTGTAGTCAAAGTTCTTTCAGGTAATAAAAGTTTTGCACTTACTTATTGCTGGCAAGAGATACTGATCAGTCTAACCTTGTCTTCTTTCTCTTTTGCAGGTTGCTTGTAGGAAAGAGGCTGAGGCAAGGAGGAACCGGAAACCGGAAGAAGGAAGAGCCAGCAGCTGCGCCCATTGAAGCCAATGAAAGTCTGTAGAGAGCAGGAGTGCCAGCGCCGAGGGATCTGTCCTCAGGTAAGTGGGAGGTAGACGAGCACAAGCACTGGGCGAGGCTCGGGGGCTGCCTTTTATAGACAGGGCTGGGTGTGGTCCTCACATGCTGTACATGTTCTTGAAAGGTGTGCAGAGCTGGGTGTGGTTTGAAGAGCTGGGTGTGGTCCTCACATGCTGCACATGTTCTTGAAAGGTGTGCAGAGTTTCAGTTATTATGCAAATGAGTTAAATTAACACATGGCCTAGAGAGGAGTGTTTTAAAGAAGCCTTGGTAAAAGCAAGGCCCAATGTGTAAATAAAACAGCACATTAAACAACATACACAGAAGCCTAGGGGGGGGGGGGGAAGGTGAGATAACAAGAAAGGCTTTCAATAGTAAGTTTAAAAGGGAGCTATTACAGAACCCACTAGTGCAGTGAGAGGGGACATGCTCTTTGCTGTGCACAAACCCTAACACTATAACTGGTACATTTCTGTGTATTTTTTAGTTCAAAATATTAATGTTACTACTGGCATATTCACCTAACTATAATGTTACTTCAACCTTTGTTTTTTTTCAGTGAATTTCTAAGGCCCACCTACCTGAGCTGATTTCAGCCCCCAGGACCCCATCCACCAGGGCCCCGCATTATTTTTGTTGGGGGTGGAGGCCGGCGGCCCACCTCCCCAGGCCGATTTCAGTCCTAGGAACCCCATCCCTCAAGGTCCAGAGTTATTGTGTGGGGAGCGAGGCACACACTCCCCCTCTCCTGACCGATTTTGACCTTGGGACCCGATCCTCTGGGGCCCAGCACCGTTAAATGTGGGTGCCTTGGTGCCCACTCAGGGCACCAAACATATAGTTGGTGGGGGCCGCTGAGGGAGCCCCAAGACCCCTGTAGCCCCAGCCACGTTCCAGCATGAAGTGGAAGCCATCATTGCTCTCGCCCGGAGGGAGCAGTTCCTAAAGCTGCTCCCTGCAGTCAGGAGTAATATTTTGATCAATTTCCCTGCCTGCATTACTGAGGGCGGAAAAACAGATTAAAAGTCTGCTCACAGCCGTCAGGAGCATTTTCAAAGCTCCCACCCAGTGGGAGCAGATTTTGTGCTTGCTCCGGCTTGGCAGGAGTTTTGAAGATGTTCCAGCCAAGCGATAGCAAACACTGGTTTCCCTGCCAGTGCTGCTGGAGCAAACTGCTATGTCCTGGGGTGAGCTCCCCAGATATAGCTGCTAATGGGGCCCAAGGTATGGGGTCTCAGGGGCAATTATTTGCTCAGGGAGGGGTGCCATGCAGCCCCTTTCCTTTTTTTAAAAATGTCAGCCCCGGGGTGGGCTCTCTTGAGGCTCAGGGAGGGAGGTCTTCTGACCCCCCTCCCCATAGAAACATATATATGCCCCGGGGGTAGGTTTCCTGGGGCCTTTGGAGGCATGGTAAGGGGGAAATCACATTTCCCCTCCCATTTATAAAATCAGCCCTGGGGTTAGGCTCCCAGGCCATAAGATAATTAAATCAGGCCCGGCCACCAGTTTGTTTTTCATTTCTTTTCCATCCTGCAAGAGTCTTACGGAATCACTGCATTTTTGCCAATTTCTTTTGCTTTTTTCGCTCCGGAGGTTCTCTCTGGGTCACCCACATAGGGCCTAGGGGTTCAGGGTATGCCTGTCCTCTCCCCTTATACAATTTTTAAAAATTTCAGGGCAGGGGACTAAGGGCCCTGGGTCAAACTGCCAGACCGCCAAGGCAGCGGTTCCAAAAAGACTGCTGTGGCGGCGGTCCCCAGACTGCTGTATTACAATGTACATAGGCAGAACCACCTCCCCTCCAAGCCAAAGTGCTAACTGCCAGCAGCGTAGCGGTCTGTTAGCTTGTCGGTCCATACTCCTGCGCCGTCTGTACCTGGGCCAACTGCCAAGTCAATTACAAACACACAGTCAACGTGGCGGTCCCCTTTTACAACATTCACAGGTGTTTGAGTATCTGAAATGTAAGACTGTCAAAGTGTATTGTTGGACCTAACATCAGAGCTACTGAGGCCCATCACATGCCATAAGTTGGGATGGTGTCTGTAAGTGTTTCAATATCAAAAATTCATCCCAGGACTCATGGTATGTTTCAACATGTAAATGTATGCTCCAACCTAAATGTAGCCTGGCAATAGATATGTAATACCCAACATTTGTCAAGTGCTGGGATGTAAAGTGAGTGACCTGACTGCAGCTCTCAGGAGGCCCTGTTTCTGTAACTCCAACCACCAGCCCATCGTTCAGTTGCCAAAATGCATCTGTTAGTGAACTCTCAAATGAAATGTACTCACCTGGAAGTATACCATTTGTCTAGTGTTGGGAAGTAGAGGGAGTTACCTGACTGCAAAACCCAAAGGGCATGTGTCTTTACCCCCAACCACCAGCCCAGTATTCACTTGCCCCAATACATCAGTTAGTGAACTCTCCAATTAAGTTTACTCACCTGGTAGTATACCATTTGTGAAGTGTTGGGAAGTAGAGGGAGTGACCGGACTGCAAAGCCCAATAGTTCCTGTTTCAGTAACTCCAACCACCAGCCCGGTGTTCACTTGCCCTAATACACCTGTTAGTGAACTCTCAAAGGAAGTTTAGTCACCGGGGAGTATAACATTTGTCAAGTGTTGGGAAGTAGAGGGAGGGACCTGACTGCAAAGCCCAATAGACCCTGTTTCTGTAACTCCAACCACCAGCAAAGTGTTCACTTGCCCAAATACATCTGTAGTGAACTCTCAAATGAAGTTTACTCACCTAGGAGTATACCATTTGGCTAGTGTTGGGAAGTGGAGGTAGTGACCTGACTGCAAAGCCCAATAGGCCCTGTTTCTGTAACTCCAACCTCCAGCCCAGTGTTCACTTGCCCAAATACACCTGTTAGTGAACACTCAAATGAAGTTTAGTTACCTGGGAGTATACAATTTGTCAAGTGGTGGGAAGTAGAGGGCGTGACCTGACTGTAAACCCAGTCTGCCTTGTTTCTGTAACTCCAACCATCAGACCCGTGTTAACTTGCCCCAATACACCTGTTAGTGAACTCTCAAATAAAGTTTACTCACTTGGGAGTGAGCAATATACAGATCGTGCTCAACTCAGAGACATGTCTGTCTCCCTAACTCCACTTTGACCTGGTATCCCAAGATTAAACCACTGAGGATAGGAATGACACCTTACCAAGTGTGTACACCAAGTAAGGCCATAGGCTGCATCACCAGATTGGTAGCAGCAGCAAACACATTGACACAGCACTGCACACATGATGTCTGCAGATACAACAAAGTTGTGTGTTTGCCTGTATCACACTCCTGAGGCCTCCGAATGACCAAATGCACATGTTGCCTCTCCACTGTTTGGCTTCGCTGATGATAAGATGTCATTTTCATTCTCTCATCCAAAGTGCAACTGATCAAAACATCTAATGAGATGCTTGACTCTAATAGTTTAGGCAAGCTTCACACGTCATGTCAAATACTCCAAAACCAAAGTAACGTGGCACAGTAGGCTAAGATACCAATTAAGAATGTCCCTCATCTCTAATTACTATAACAGAAAACCTTTGGAGTTAGATGTCACACATCAACCAATAACAATGTACCGGTTTACTCAACAGGTCAAGCTGGCACAGCCCCTGAGCAGACCTCACCTACCGACCAGACTCATACTCCACCCCTGGAAGAAGCACTCAGTGATGACAACACTCATGGACTTGTGGATGGAGAGGAACGTTCTGCCACATCTGGACAATCTGGTCAAATGTAAACAGTGTGTCTCCCTGTGCCCACAATGACCCCTTCCAGCACTGTTGCATAAACATCGCAGGCAACAACACACCCCTAACCTGTTTACCTAGCATCATTTTAACCATCTTGTGCCCCCCAGTCCTGGATCCTGAGGTGCAACCAAATGCTCCTGACACTGAGGATCAAGGACACAGTTGGAAGGGCACCTTTTGCCAAGGGCACAGGGGGTGGGGTGCATGGGAGGGCTGCCGTGGGCCAGCGGAGTGAGGCCACTGGGGCTGTTGTTGACCAGGATACAATCAGCCACGTCATCCGGCTCTATCAGGAGACCCAGTGCATAATGGGCCAGGTGTTAATTGAACTTCAGGAAATGAAGCAGTTGCAGAGGGACATGATCCAAAAAATGGATGACCACAATTAAAACACAGACAGGGATGCCGAGGGACATTCACACAACCCTGAGCAGTGATTTTCCACTTCCCCATCCACCTCTTCCTGTGGGCCAAATAACTCAAGCCCAAATACATCTGCAGCAGCCACAGTAAAGGGGGGCCTGCCAGAGGTACAAACACCCTCGGACACTCCTGCCTCTGCAGTAGCTGACCCCCCCTCACAAGCGGGGACGTCCAGGCAAGAATCCAGGAGGTGCGGATGGCAAGACACCGACCACTGCCAGCAAGAAACCTCTTCCCTAATGTCCTCTTTTGTGTGTCACACATACATTTAGTGGACTGATCCTGGACTACATTCCAATTCCAATGGGAGGATTACTTTGGACTTCCAATGGTGTGGCATCTACTCGTATGATTTCATTTAATATGACTGATCTCTTTACTGTACATTTTTGTTTCTTTCTGTCCCAAATTAATTTTCTGTATTAGCATTGTAATAAATTCACCCATTACAAACTCATTGCCTGCTGTCTTAAAATTCACATTTAGCAATTTAGATATGTAAAACCATATAAACCATATGATGGAGATACAAGCTACTTGTGCAAGCAGGAATATGTTGCATATACAATGTGTCCAGCTCAGGAACACAACCATTACACACCAACACATACATACAAGTGTCTTGTTTCAGAAGAGAATTGTATTACATTGTTCAGCACATAGGTGGTCAAGTTGTCAGAAACAGAGAAATTCAAACATTACCATATCAGACTGTGTAGGCCACCACATATACTGGTACAGACCCCCAGCACATTGTAGGAATGGTCATATCAGACATTGTCCTGTTAAATAAGTAAACATGGATATGGTTGATGTAATCAGCTGGAGCCATATCCCCTAGCTCCCAAAAGGAAGCCCACCTCATATAATGCAACACCCAGACACTTGGCAGTACAACTGTCCCTGATCACAGGGTCATTACAATCCAGTGATACTGCATCTGGTGGTATCACACAAACAAATGTCAGTGATGTGCCACAGGCATTTTCACCTACAATAATTAAATACATTAATAGCAACAAATAGAGTGTTTAGCCAATGTGAAGGGGAACTGACATGATTTTGGACCACAAAAACAGAGTTGCTGACCACATGACGACACACATGAAGCATCATGGAGACCAAACAACAACGAAGAATTCCCACAGAGTCTTCTTCACTTCCATTTTATCACTGTGCAAGCTGTCTTGACACAGGTCTTCTACCCCCAAAGTCTGTGAAATATATTCCCAGGAACAAGGCAATTTGTATGTCCCAACAGCATAATATACCTGCCAATGTCACAACTCTGAAATGCCCAAATGAAGATCTCATGGTGAAGGTACCTGAACAAAGAACAAAACAAGGAGTATAGTTAAGAAACCATACATATGACACAAGTCACATAGCAAACATCTGGAGAACAAAGTCCATTCGAAAAACCCGACAAAAACAAAGCAATATCATCAAAATGTGAATGTGTCAAAAGCTTCCTCATCAAACACCCTTTGGCATATTTTGCCTCATCAGCTCCCTATTTCCAAAATTATACTCCACACATTATCACAACTACAGTTCATTGTACAGTCAAAGTAATGACATCTCATTACATGTCTACACTCATGAGAAGAAGCTGTCGATGAGATCTTGTCGCAAGTCAGCTCCTTCCTCTTCACCACTATCATCTTCACTTGGCATTTCAGGATTCTCACCCGGTGGCACCGTAGGCTCCCCGATCTCTGGGATGTAAGGGATATTCCTCCGCAGGGTGATATTATGGAGCATGTAGCATGCCACAGTGATCTGACACACCTTTCTGTTTGAGTAGAGGAGGGATCCCCCATTCTTGCCCAGACAGCAAAATCTTGCCTTCAGGAGCCCAAAAGTCTGCTCCACTGCCCACCATATTCTTCCATGGGCCTCATTGAAGCAGACTTCCCCTGGCAAAGCTGGATTCCTCAGCAGTGTCAGCAACCATGGACGGGTTGGATATGCTGAGTCTCCTTTTGTGGAATGAGATGTAAGTGCCACAATGAGTCACTCACTTCATGATTGTAGCACCTGTCATTCCACACACAAAATCAGGACAGATGTGACTTACCAACCAGCCAGGACCTCTCTGGTTACAGTTCTAGCATCAGCTGGGGTATGGTGCTGTTCCACATTAAAAAGGAATTGTGGGCTGAACCTGGAAACCGGGTACAGGTGTTTGAGATGTAGAGCTCTGACAAGCAGAAAACGTGCACATTGATAGAATGGAAGTACTTCCTGTTGCAATAGATTTGTTCACTAACCTGCGTTGGCACCAAGGCAATATGTGTGCCATCAATGGCTCTCACCACATGCAAAAGTCGACCAAAACAATAGAATTCAGCCTTCACATTGGCTAAATCATCACATCTGGGGAACATGATTTAGTTGCCAATGTGTTTCATCATTGCTGATAGCACGTCTCTTAATACCCCACTGAAAATGAGCTGGGATATACCACCAGATACGGCCACTGTATATTGGAAGGACCCTGTGTCCAGAAAGTGTAATACTGCCTTCACCTTAACAATGGGTGGTATGCATGTTGGATTTGTGTTTTCAGGCATCAGATCTGGCTCCAACTGATGACATAAATCCACAATAGTTTGCCTATTGACACGGAACTGTTTGATGATGTGATGCTCTTACTTTTTTTGAAGGTCTGGCAATGGACAGTATACTGGAGCTTGTCACCTCCTCCCTCTCCCAGGGAAGCTATTTGTGAAATTAAATCAGTCGGAGTATTAGTCACTGTGTCTACACCAACATACATGATGAATAGGACCAAAATCATGTGATCAAATATTACTGACTGAAAAAACATTACACCCATTACACATCAAAGCTGCCTATTACACATGTGTCTACAACATTGATTTGGGCATTACCAAACTATCTGTTCCTTATGGGCTTGCAAACTTTAACAGTCTGTTCCGACTTCCAAAAATGCCTTTACCGGCAGTAGACAGTGCCCGCTGTAATATCCTACCTGTGACCAGCGACACACTACACTGGTCATTGTGTACGAGAACCCACACAATAGGGCTGCTTTACATTGTTTGAGATGATTAGATACATATACTGATGTTGTGACACATTTAACAGGGCCCAACACTGCAGTTACAACCGTAGAAATGGCGGATGCCTGACCTAGTTGGCAGAAGTTGACCAGACGGTATGCAGTTACAACCATGGTGGACATACCCATAGGCTAACATTGGTGACTGTGATGGGCACGGGATAGTGGCTGTGACCGTCAGCAGCGATGACTGCATAAGTGGCATACATGTACACTGCATTTTGCTAAATCCCTCACTTGACTCCTGACACTGCTGCCTTCAACACCTCCACCACTTCAGCTGCTGTGTGCCTCCTCTGGGAGCAATCATGCCAGGCCAAGAAGGTGAAATGGCCCCTTTGTTCTCTCCTGAGGAGCTGGAGAGGCCAGTTGGCGAGGTCCTTCCCCTGTATGGCCAGATCTATGGCTCACCAGAGGAGCAGACAAGAACCTCATAGGCATATTTGACTCTGTTGGAAACCATCCTTTCCTTCCTCCTAGACTACAATGTGCCTCAGAGTGCCAGTGAGACTTTTTGGATGCTTATTGTCACATTTGGTATTCCGTACATGGGATGTAAATGGTGCTGGTAGTAGTGGAGACAAGTACTCTATGTATTTCACATGACCATTGTGTTGTATGATGGGTGTTGAGCCCTAGATCCTCCTTCTGTTGCATTCAAATGTCTAGCAATACAATGACCAATCTTTGGCTATGATGTTTGTAAATGTAAAACAACATGCATGAGCATTACAGCATGAGCTGTGTATGTATACTGTTTGGGTCATTTTAGGATCTCGTTAGCAATGTGTTTATTCCCACAGTTCACTCTGCCCGCATCTGGCCTTGCCAAACTGTTGTATGAGACCCATGTAAAACTCACTGTGCCCTTCAGAGTGCCACACAACCCTGAACCCATGTAGAGGATGAGTAAAGGATGTACTGTTATGCATGGAAGTGATGGAAATATGGGTGTCATGTTGGTTCTGTATGTTCAGCCTGCAGAGAGCAAGGGCTGTCAAATGTTTCACCTAGTATGGGACAAAGACCAGGCTGGGATAGAGTTACTGTGGCTTTGCGACTGTGGCACCAGTCCCACTCCCTATAGACCTGCAAATCCTTGGATGTGGCCAAAATGAGTCTTCAGTGACAAGACTTGCTCTGAAAGCCTTTGTACATTGACTACATTAGGAATGTGTACTGATGTAACCCCCTGACCTAGTACATATTCGCATTGACCCTTGTTGGCAAGGTGTGTCATTGACATATGATAGGTCCCTTACTCCCCAGCTCTGTTGTCACACCTACATGATTCATATTTGTACCGTACAGGCGTATCGCCCAAGTGACAAACCTACAGTGCAGATAGTTGATTGATTCAGGGGAGGGCATGACACATGACTCATTAGCTCGGTTACATGCAACCAATCACATCAAACATACCTTAGTATGTTGGATGCCATCTCTGTAGGATTGCCACATATGTTAAAAGGTGTGTTCTGTGCTACAAGTGCATACCACATAAACCCACTCTGAAATGGTATGAGATTACATTGGGTAGGTGACATGTCCACACATGCACAGGGAAGAGACTTTCTCTGCCACCCATGGCAGCCCTTTCATTGTTACTTAAGCCTTAGGGTGTAGTCAGTACTATGGTAGTTGTCTGTAGAGACTGTATTCATTGAGTCCATGTGGCTGGGTGTAAATGTGTGTGTCTAGTCAGGCCCAGGGAGTTTACCCTTCAGAAAGTCACAATGGTGTGTTGTATTTCATTGTGGCGCACATCAGAGTACATGTTGCTTGAACCTGTGCTATCCGATGTCAGTGGGCTTGCTTAGTCAGTGTAGGCCCTGATCAGGGTCATGGTTTAGTCTGCAAATGACTCCAAAAGTCTGTATGTCTATCCCAGTACTTATCAGTATGTGTGCTTCACACTTGTGGTGTGCTGAAAATTACAAAATGTATGTGCCTGGTGTTTCTGAAATGTGTGTTACACAACTAGTTGGACAATTGAATGGAATTGTAACCTTTCCATTTGTCTTTTGCATCTATTCAGGTCAATGCCCATCAGAAGAAAGGGATTTGGAAAGCCATCGCCCAGAAGGTGTGGACACTGGGGCTCCAGAGCCGACAGAGCTCCCACTGTCGCAAGAGGTGAGAGGACCTGACACGCTGGGCACGAAAGATCGTGGAGGTCCAGCAGGGGCTGTCCTCCCAACGTGTGTGGGGCACACACAGGAGCCTGACCCCCCTGATGGCCCGCGTTCTGCCAGTGACCTACCCCAAGCTTGATGGGCATTTGAGGGGAACACAGCAGCTATAAGGGGCTGAGTCCTGGGCATTTTCCTGCCTGTTACATTCCCAAGTTGAAGTGTAAGAGTCTGCCATCTCCACCTGAAGATTGGAGAGGGGCCATGTGTGACATGCAAGATGAGTAATTGTTTGCGTAGGTATAGAGGTTGGTGCATGCTGATGCACCTTGCCTATTGGCACAGTGACCTAGGACACAAAAAGAGTACAGTCCACTACCATTAAAGTCTCCAGGGCCAACACATGGCTGAGCACAGTGACGAATCAGGTCATTTTGTTTGTTGTTGTGTATTTCATTTGTACCCAATAACAAACATGATGTAGTAGATCTCTGTACTTTGCCATGTGTTTGCTCAAGTGAGTGTATTGGCATCAGTCCCCCACAGGCCACTTGTCTTCACTAGACTCAGTACTGTCTCTCATGTGAAGGTGGCCATCATACATGTGAAAGAGCATGCATTGCCCTTTGGGTACCATCACAGAGCAATACTTTCTCTTGGTAAGTAGTGAATGTCCACTGACATGATTTTGGTAACATCACTGTTGCCATCATTCCTTGTGCCTACACGTTAGCATGTGTACCTTTCGCTTTTGACATTTCATTTTCACTGCTGTTTCATGCATGGTCTACCTGTCTTCCTGGGGTGATGTCTGATTCCTACACATATTTGTGCAGGCCAACAAGTACCTGTAATTGGGCATATGTGATGAGGCTAAAGTTCGTGTGGTACCAGAGACAGGAGTGTGTTACCATTGATTGGTGCCTCACACATACCCTCACCCATCACGCCACGTAATTTTGATGTACAGTTGAAGAAGCAATGAAGGACATGACAGGTAGGACTACAGTTTTTACTCACATTTCGCATTTCCATGCCTTTGATGTAGAATCATTTGGCAAAGTGTTTAGCACATGTTAAATGGCGAAGGGCCATTGCCTGTTGACATGCATCAGGAAGTGACTTGCAGAAATGTGGGAATCTTATGTGATTGTGTAAACTCAGTCATCCAATTGAATCTGTGTTTCCATGGCAAACAGGGACAGTGATGTGCCCTCCCATTGGGCAACATGTTAAGGGCCTTCTACAGGTACTGGAGATTTTCTGGGTCTCTACATCATCCAATGGACTATTGGCTTTTACTTATGCAATCTGAGTAGGGTATTCCCAGCATTACTAATCACGACAGGTGATTTCCCTTGGGATTGCTGATTCATTGTGGTGTGGATACTTGTAGACAAATCACCCAGACACTTTGGCCAAATTGTCTCCAGTGTACTTTTCTGTGCAAGACGTGTTATCTATTACAGCAACAGTAGTACAACTTCCATGAGTCTATTTAGACACTGGACATATTGTGAAGTCACAATTGTTTTTTTTACAGAGTGACATGGGTGTTTCCATGTTGCCTTCTTTCGGCTACTCTACTTCTTGATGCAACATGGCTGGATTATTTGCCCATCATTTCATCATCATGTGGTGTTGGGTGTATGAAGAGTAGGTGGATGCATGACCTTGTGTGGGATCTGTGAGACTGAACTTGGCATTGCCATACTATTTTGTGACAACAAGTTACTGAGGGTTGCTACATAAGCCAAACCATTCTAGGTCTCCCACTTGCTCCATGGGTATTGTGATGGCACAACTCTACCCATGCAATTAGAGTTGTCTGTGATCCAGTTTTATTGTGTGGGCAATTGTTCATAGTTCATGTAGCATGCATGCATATGGTGTAGCAAATGTTGGAGCCACTTTGCCGTAGCTTGTGGCTGGGGACTTCTGTACATTATGGTAATGTTTGGTGATTGCAGCTGTTGTTCAAGTGTGAGCAGACACATGTAGTGACTGTTAAAACTGGGGTCTCTGGTTGGCAGTCAGTTTGCACTCTGTCCAAGCAGGGACCCTCACTCTAGTCAGGGCAATGGAGATACACACACTTACATAACCCCTGCTCTCCCCCTTGATAGCTTCGCACAAGCAGTCTGGCTTATCTCAAAAGCAATGTGCAAAGTATTTGTACCAACACACACAGTAATACAGTGAAAACACTACAAAATTAACACCACACCAGTTTAGAAGAATAGCCAATATTTATTTAAATCAAACAAGACCACAATGACAAAAATCCAACATACACAAGTCAAGATATGAATTTTCAAAACAAAAAGAGTATTACTCCATAGAAAACAATGGCAATGTTGATTTTACACAAAGTTCCTGGTTTGCGTCAAAAATAAAGTCACAGGGGTGAGCGCGTGTTGAAAAAGTCAGCGATGCGTTGATCCCTTACCCGCAAGTGAGGCCATTGTATTGTGTCTTCTTCGGTCAGGTAGGCGAAGTGTTGTTTTTCTCTCCTACCAGTGAGCGATGCGTCATTCACAGGATGGGCATCTCGGATCCACGCAGGAGTGCGTTGATTTTTGATGCCCAGCGATGATTTGTGAGAAATATGGCCGCACAGTGTTGGATAACCGCACTGCATGATGCGCCGCCATGCAGTTGGAACGTCAATTTTACCGGCGAAGCTGGTGGCGCGTCATCTTTTAGCCGCGTTGCAGATGGTGCATCAAAACTTTCCCCATGCGTGTTGTTTGCGTGGATTTCAGTCCTTGATCTGCCAACTTCACCTCTCAAGGGCCCAGGGACTGGATGGGGCACCACGTGGCAGGGTAAGAGTCTCAGCAGAGAGTCCAGGTGCTGGCAGATAAAGTCTTTGATGGCCCTGAGACTTCAAAACAGGAGGCAAGCTCAGTACAAGACCTTGGAGATTCTTCACAAGCAGGAACATACCATAAAGGCCAGTCTTTGTCCTCTTTCAGGCAGAAGCAGCAACTGCAGTCCAGCCTAACAAGTCACAGGCAAGGGGTCTATACTCCTCCTCTATCTCTTCTCCGTGGCAGAGGTTACTGTTGGTTCCAGATGTAATCTGAAAATCTGGGGGTTTGATCCACAATTTATACCCCTTTCTGCCTTTGAAGTAGGCAAACTTCAAAGGAAAGTATCTGTTGTTCACAATATCCTGCCTTGCCCAGTCCTGGCTCCAGACTCACACCAGGGGGATGGAGACTGCATTGTCTGAGGCCAGGCACCGCCCATTCAGGTGTAAGTTACCACTTCTCCCTCCTCTCTAGCCCAGGTGGCCCATCAGGATATGCAGGCTACCCTCCAGCTCCCTTTGTGTCACTGTATAAAGGGCATTCACCAACAGCCCAACTGTCAGTCTGATCCACCCAGGGAATACACAAGCAGGCAGAGACACAGAATGGTTTAAGCAAGAAAATGCCCACTTTCTAAAAGTGGCACTTTCCAACTGACAATTTAAAAAACAACTTTACCAAAATATGTATTTTTAAATTGTGAGTTCAGAGACACCAAATTCCACATCGCTATCTGCTCTCAAAGGGAAACAGTATTTAAAGGCAGCCCCCATGTTAACCTATGAGAGAGATAGGTCTTGCAACAGTGAAAAACAAATTTGGCAGTATTTTACTGTTAGGACATGTAAAACACATCAGTGCATGTCCCATCTTTAACATACACTTCACCCTGCCCATGGGGCTACCTAAGGCCTACCTTAGGGGTTCCTTACATGTATAAAAGGGAAGGGTTGGGCCTGGCATGTGGGTACAATTGTCAGGTTGAATTGACAGTTTAACACTGCACACACAGACACTGCAGTGGCAGGTCTGAGCCATGTTTACAGGGCTACTCAAGTGGGTGGCACAACCAGTGCTGGAGGCCTACTAGTAGCATTTGATCTACAGGCCCTAGGCACCTCTAGTGCACTTTACTAGGGACTTACTAGTAAATCAAATATGCCATATCATGGAAAAGCCAATTACACATTCAATTTACACAGGGAGCACTTGCACTTTTACACTGTTCAGCAGTGATAAAGTGTCCAGTGTACCACAAACAGCAAAAACAGAGTCCAGTACACAGTCAAAACATGGGAAGCAGAAGCAAAAAAGGCAGGGGAGACCAAACCAAGAATGCCAGGTCTAACAGTGACCCTCTTCGTCTTTGTCATTTCAGCATCAGCTCAGGCAAGTGAAGGAGACAGGGCCAAAACCAGTTGGGAAACAGCTGGCCACCATACCTCCAGTCACAAGACATCAGACACGGAGGGACCCAGTGGCCCAGAAGGTGAGGGGAGTGCCACGGAGGACACAGGATCAACATCTTCATCTTCTGATTCTTTATCCAGTGGTTACTCCCTAGTGGTGGGGGACCCATCGAGAACCTCCTTGGCCACCACCCCCAGTTCCATCTCCACCCTTCCTGTTGCTCCCCATCAAGTTAGTCATGCCCACTCACCCAAGTGGGTGGGCATCTTCTGTGCACCAGGCACCGCAACCCCCGCCCCAGATACCCCAGCTGCCCTGATTGAGGAGGCTATTGACCTCCTGATGAGTATCTCTGTGGGTCAGACTGCCATTCCGAATGCCATCAAGGTGCAGGGCATCGAGCTTCAGCCAGTAGCTGCGTACCTGGAAGGCATTCATAGTGCCATGTCTGGCCTACAGAGATCACTTAAGAGTCAAGCCTCCTCATTGATGGCAGCCTTCCAACCCCCACAATCCTACCCCAACCGCCTACCTCTTTCCCATCCAATTTCCCTCCTCCCATACTTGTCCCAAGCACACACATCTGCACGCACCGACCTCAACACATACCAGCAGCACACATAAGCACGAGCACCACAAGAGACACTGTCACACAAGCACTCAACAGTCACTCACAGACACCACCACACCCTCCATTTCCACACACACTTCCCCAACATACTCGGACACACCCACCATACCCATCATGCGCCAAGTCATCACCCCAACACCCACAGACCAGCACACCAGACACACCATACCCCCAGATACCACCCCAACACCCACAGCCGCTACAAATATCATATCCCCAGATCCCACCCCCACAGGCCCAGAAACCATATCCCCTGACACTACCTCAACACCCACAGACCAACACACCACACACACCATGACCCCTGACACCACACCAACACCCACAGACCCACACACGATACCCCTAGACACCACCCCAACATCCACAGACACACACACTGTACCTCCAGACATCACACCAAAACCCACAGACACAGCCTCCATACCCACCTTAGCCATCACCTCCACCTCATAGTCCCCCAAAAGATGCAAAATCCCACACTCCTACATGGAACAGACACCACCCAAACACAAGCATACCTCATACATACTCACCAGCACAACAACACCCACAGCCAGCACAAGCACTTCCTCAACCTAATCCCTTCTGCAGACACTACCCATTTTCCCAAAGAAAGTTTACTGTTTGACCTTGCCCTTACCCCTGTGAAACCCCCACCTAAACCAAGGCAACCCCACCCACATCCCGACTCATCACTTCCATGTCCCAGTCATCCCCTGTCACACCTGCCCCCTCCCCCAATGAAACCAGCCATAATCCTCCCACCCACACGAAAAAGCCCTCTCCTCCCAAAGTTAATCCGACCCCTTCCAAAACCAAACCCACTTATTTTAAATCAGACCCCACCCCACTGAAGGGTGCACACTGAGGTGCCAGGCATGCCCACTTGATGCCCCTTCCTGTGGAGTTTCCAATGAAAGTGATCAGGAAGCCATGTTGATGTGCACAGCAGTTTAAATTTTAGCCAGACCATTAATGTATACTCTGTGATTTTCTGAAAAAAGTTTTTAAAAAATGTTTTTTTTGCCCTGGTGGGATCCCAAGAGCACCCCAGCACCAAAGCTAGGGGGTCAGGGTAGTCCTATCCTGCCCCCTTTCCTTTTTGTATCTTTTTGTTTGGGACTTGGCTGAGTCTGAGTCCCAAAATGGCTGCCAACACTTCCTGGTTGAAGTGTTGGCAGCCAATCAGATCTCTGCACGAGATTTGGTTTTGAAGGATTCGAGCCTCTAGATATACATATTTGGTTTTCTTTTGATACCTTGAAAACTACTGAATGAATTTACAACAAATCACAAAAAGGGCCAAATTTGGTGTAATTCCGTCCAGTGTTTCGGGCTGTCGTCGAGTTCAAAATCCCTATGGGAAATTTCAAGAGGAAAAAGTATTTTGTGACCCCACCCTTTTTCTTGGCCCCCGTTTGACCGATCCCCCGGAAACTTTCAACACAGCAGCTGACCTGACTGTCATACTAGTTTTGAAAATTTTGTGAAGATTTGTTAATGGCGCCAAAGTTATTGGCAAAACACAAAGGGGTAGATTTATGGTGCAGCTCCACTTTCCCTGCGCCCCTTAGTACCCACCTACCGCCACCATGTGTGTGACATATTTAAAATACGGAGAACATGGTGCAAGCTAGGGGGCAATAGTGTCATTTTTAATGACTCTTTTGATGTACTCTGCAGGAGTAGCGCCAAATTGTTGGCGCTACTCCTGCAGAGTACATAGGGGCCTATTCTAAAGAATGGAAACCCCCTTTTAATGCCATCATAACTGGCACAAGGAAATCCCATAAATTCCCTTGCACCATTTTACCGACTCCCCTAACGGGGGAACGCCCCCTTTGCATACATAATGCCTGGCGCAGGGATAATGTAGCACAAAGGGTTGTAGGGTGGCACAATGCATGCATTGCGCAACCCTGTAAACACGGCTTGGGAATTTTGGCCTTGTTGGGTCACATTTACGGCAAAATAAATATGCCCCTAAGGGCCTTATTGTAACATTGGTGGGCCCAGGACTGCCAATGCCTCGGTGGCCGTCAGACCACTGCACTCCAGGTGGTCCAACCGCCACATTCTGAACGGACCACCGTCTCCGCCAGGAACATGGCTCCTAATGGGCTGACAGCGGTCGGACTCATGCTCAGCAAAGGTTGTGCTGAGTTCAGCACTGTGGTGCTGAGCATGAGTCCACTGTCTGACAGCCTTTCCATGGCGGTTCAACCGCCATGAAGAGGCCGGAGGAAAGGCTGTGTTGGAGGCCAAGGGGGGGCCCTGCACTACCCAAGACCATGTTGTGTGCAGTGCGGGGGCCCCCCTGCCCAGCACCCTCGGAATGCGCAATGTCTGCTTCCAAGAGTGCTGAGGGTGCTGCTATACATATATATGTATAGAGCCTTCTGACACTTGCCACTAGGTAGTTATAGTTATAGTTAGGACATAGTTTCCATATAAAAAAGTGTTTTTTAGTTGCTTATATCTTTAGCGCTGCTTAACGAATCTTCAAGAAACTTTCTAAAAAAATTGTCAGTCAACTCAGCTGCTGTCTGGAAAGTTTTGGGGTCCGGGGGGGGGGAGAAAAATGGAATGGGAGGGATACCACAACAGTTTTTCCCTATTCATTTTTCCAAACGAAAATTGAACAGAGATAGTGCCAAAAACTGATGGATGGAATTTCACCAAATTTGGCAGAAAGGTAGGTCCCGCTCTGGTAAGCAACCTTTTTTGTTTCAGTGTAAATCCGTTGTGTAGGTTTTGAGAAATTGAGGCAAAAACAAATTTGTATATAGGGATGCAAAAGATTTGCAACCACTCCCGATCTCGTGCTGAAATGTGATTGGCTGTCAACACTTCAACCAAGAAGTGTTGGCAGCCATCTTGGGACTCGGAAGCCGAGTCCCAGAAAAATAAAAAAATAAAAAAGAAATGGGGAAAGGGTACAGACAACCTGACCCCTTAGCTCTGGTGCAGGGCCCCAGGGTTGAAAAGCATTTTTATTTTACTTTTGGCAGTGATTTGTGGAAGTTCTGGTGAAAATAAAAAAAAATACAAAACACAGGCTCCTGTGCTTTGTCATTTTGAAACCTCCGGGTGGGCCACGTCTGGGGGCATTCTTTAAAGGGAGTGCAGGGGGGCACCTGGCCCCTCCACAGCCCCGGGGACCGCCAACTCCCCAAGGCAAAGCATAAATTATGTGGGGGGGCGCATGGCCACCTCGCTGGGGAACCACCACCTCCCCGGGGCTAAAATAATTATTGACTTGGGGGAGGCCCATTAGCCTCCCCCACAGCCCAGGGGACTGCCACCTTCGCAGGGCTTTAATTAATTAACAAGCAGGGGGCCATCCATCCCCTAGCTACCCTGGGGACCACCACCTCCCAGGGGCTTTTTAAATTAAATAAGGGGGCACCTGCCCCCCCCCGGGGACCACTACCTCCACAGGGATTGATTTTTGAGTGCGGTGGCCAGGCAGGCCACCCACTGCCCCTGTCTAACAGGTCCCACTGTCAGAAAGCTGAGTTTTAATCTCTGTTCCCTGCACACAGATATGCATGTAGGGAACATAGATGAAAGCTTTCTTTCAGCAAACACGGAGCTGCTATTTAAAGCAGCTCCTTGCTTGCTGAAGCAATGGGACTGCAGAAAAGGCCTTGAGGCTTCCCCCGTGGTCCCAGATATCCCATAAAGGACACATCATAAAATATTTGAAAAAACATGTGGGGACCACAGCGGAACCCTTGAGGGCTCCCCCGTGGCCCCAGAAAGCCCATAAAAAGGGCTAAAAAAAACGGAAGAAAAAGAATAGCTCAATGTGAAGGTCACAGATCATTGAGGATTCAAGTCCACCTGGATTCGTTTCCCTCCTTCACTTTGTTTTTTTAAGTGAAAATGTTTAAGGCTCATATGAAAGGTGATCTTACTTTTTTAAATGAGAAATTCATTTTTGTTTTTAAATTCTGCAGAAACATCTCATTCTAAGTATATCATACATGAAATCCTAGGCAAGTCATTATATCTCTCCCTCTCTTTCTCTCTCTCGCTCTTTCAATTTCTTTCTCCCACTCACACAGCCACTCAGACACTCACCCACTTACAGACTCAGACACTCACGCACCCACTCACAGACCCACTCAGACCCTCGTGCACCCAGTCACAGCCCCAGTCAGGCCCCTCATGCACGCACTCACAGACCCACTCAGACACTTACGCAACCACTCACAGACCAATTCAGTCTTCCACACACCCACTCACAGACTGACTGACACCCTCATGCACCCACTCACAGACCCTCTCACACACTGATGCACCCACTAAAACACTGATGTACGCACTCTCATACCCAGACAGACACTCTCACAGCCACTCTTACCCCCAGATACACCCCTCACACCTATTCTGAAACCCAGAGAGGCTGCGGCCAACGTCTACCTCGCACGGCCGAAGGGCTGTGCACAGTACCTGGTCTGGTGGTTAGGGGGGTTGGCCACAGGGTCTGGCTGCAGGCTAGGTCTTGCGGGCAAGCTCTGCTGCGCCATGGTGATTACCCCACAAATTACAGCACTCATGACATCTTTGATAACATCATTGATTTTATCATTTTAATATTTGCCGTAAAATATTTGATGAAAAAACTGTGCATTGTGGGGGTGCGAGTTATAGTTACCTTTGGGCACAAGGTATAGTTGTTTGAGGTAATCCTAACTGGTGAATTTAAATAGTTTTGTACGTTTAAAATGTGAGCCTAACTATAACGTCCCTGAAACCTATGGTATTCTAAAGTGCATTTCTATGTTTTTTTTTATTCTATTTCCTAACCATAGTGTCCCTGTAAGCTTTGTTTTTTTCAGTGAATATATACATATATATGTATTTACCTTAACTATTCTTACCTTGCGTGTTAAAGGCATTGGTAATAAAGGCATGTGCATGGTAAAGGTATGCTGGTAAAGGCATGCATTGTAAATGATGCATGGTAAGCCTTCATGGTAAAGACTGCTTCCCACCTAACAGACCCTGCATCATATCCTGGCCATATCACAAGTGATCAAGCCCTTTGGGTTTTTATCAAATATCTTCCATAAGTAGCATCTATTGATATCAGCTTCAGGCTTGGTATTCTGAAACCATTAGGTCTTTCCTGTCCTGCCTCCTTATGCCCTGCACATCGCAGCTGTTCTGTGGCAGCCTTAGCCGCTATTACACCAGGGCTTTCCTGATCTGACATCGGCTGCCCCCTCCTCTAGAACCAGTATCTCCTTGACCCAGAGTCGACTCACTTGGCTCACTGTAACATTTGCCAGACCACTCAGAAATGAGTTGCCCCTGGCTACCTGCATCCCCCAGACTGATGCTGTTGCGGCGCGGCAGCCGCGGCGGCCGCGGTTATGGCCACAGGCTCAAGCGGCCGCGCCGCGGCATTCTACCGCGGTCTGCGTGCGGGCCGCGGGGAAAGCCGTGGCCTGCATGCGGACCGCGGGGGAAGCCGCGGCTTGCATGCAGGCCGCGAGGGAAGCCGCAGCTTGCGTGCGGGCCGCGGGGGAGTTCTTCTTTTGTCTTTCTAGTAAAGACAAACGCGGCGGGAGAAAGACCTCGAGTTGGGTCTAGATCCTGCCGCGCACAGTGCATTTAGTGAGCTTTACATTTGGACATTAGGTATTTTGGGCACTTATCAGCATGCACAGGCAAAAGCCGGATACTTGCACATGATGGTGCTTTTATGCAGACCTTTTCCCTTTCCCAGCATGCTACCCACTCCATCTCTTCCCAGCATGCATTGTTTCTTTTTGTTGGACGCATGTTCTTTATTCAATGTGATACTCTTTTCCCCAATCCAAGATGGTGGTGTTTCTACTTCCTGTTTCCTACTTCCTGTCTAGGGGTATATAAGGGGAATTTAGTTGCGTTGCAACACTCCTTTGGTGGTAGTCACGCTCCGGCTGGTTTCTTCTTGTTAATCCAGTATTTCCTGATCTGTTTTCGTCTCCAGTCTTCCTGTACTTTCGGATCCTCAGTTCTAACGCCCTTGTGCCCTCCTTCTGTTTCAGGGAGTTCCTGTTGGAGGTTTTTTACCCTATTGGGGTTTTTCCTCTGGGACTCCTTCTGGAGGGCACGGACTGTAGTGGCTTGCTATTGTCAAACAGCACCGTGGCTACCGGAAGGGGTCGCCCCTACCTCGGCCAGAGCAGAACCTGCCGGAACCGGGGTCGTTCTCCCACTCTCACCATCTTCGACGGTAAGCCCCGTGAAAACCGTGACAGATTGCAACGCCCACAAATCCAGTTGCAGTCTGGAAAAATGGATAATCCAGTGGCAAATACGGAACCCACCAGTCAGACCCTGCTCATGACAATACAACAACAGGCTCAAGAACTCCAACACCTACGAACTGAAAATACCGTCTACTGACAAGCCTTTGCATCCAGGACCACTGATGTCCCCGCAGTATCTGCCACTACACCTCGTTTCTCCGGGGAGCCCAACAAATTGAGAGAATTCCTGGATGCCTTGACGGTTTACTTTGCCTTTCGCCCCTCGCAATTTGTGCAAGACAAGACCAAGGTGGGGTATTTGATTAGCGCCTTATCGCGCCAGCCTTGGCTTGGGCCACTCCTTTAGTGACAAGAAATGATCCCTGCCTGTCTAATTATTCCACCTTTGTCACTACCTTCAAACAGATGTTTGAGCGCCCGGACTCGAGGCTTCAGCAGAAGAAGCTCTTTGCGATATCCAACAAGGGAATCAAGATGTATTACAATACATCACTCGTTTCAGACAATTAGCAGCAGAAACGTCCTGGGTGGAACGTACCTTGGTGACACTGTTCCGCAGAGGTCTCAGAGAGGACATTAAGGACGAACTAGTGCACTCTGCTAGGATAGAGAACCTTAAAGGATTGATGGATCAGACTCTGACTATAGAATATCGCTTGAATGAACGAAGAATGGAGAAAAGGAAGAGTCGTTTGCCATCCCACTCAATGACTTCTCGCACCTTCTCTCATCGTACCGAGGAAGTCCGTCCTGAAACTAAGGGGGTTACCGAAGAAGAGCCAATGCGGATCGATACGGCTCGAGGACCTTTATCAGCTAGTGAAAGAGAACACAGACGAAGGAAGGGACTTTGTCTATATTGCGGTGCAGCTGCTCACCTAATTCGCGCCTGTCCCATTCGTCCAACCAAGCCTTTGGGAAACGCCAACTCCCGTCCTCTGTGAGAAGGGTGAGGACGGGATATCGCGAAATACCTTCCATTTGTTCTTCCAGGGAGGAAGGAACTGCTCTTTTTCTTTTACCAGTTATCCTTCACTTGACTGATGGCCGAGAAGAAAGAACCCTGGCTTTATTGGACTGCGGAGCCAGTGGCATCTATTTAGATGAAGCTTGGGCCAAGGAACGACAGATAGCACAACTATCTAAGGAAGTACCAGAACAAGTACATACGGTGGATGTGTCACTCTTGGCCTCAGGACCCGTACAATATACCACCCCTACTTTCTGCCTACAGTTTGGGAAACACCAAGAAAACCTTTCGTTTGATTTAATTTCATCACCACACCACGTCATGATCCTGGGAATTCCATGGCTCACACAACACAACCCCTACATCAACTGGGAAACAAGAACTATTTCTTTATCCTCTTATTTTTGCCAGCACCACTGCTACCTAGCAGGGGATTATTGGTCCCCAAAGGGTCTTCTAACCGCACCCCCTAAGGTGGGATGCTCTATTAACGTCCTACAGGGAGTTCCCAGGCAATATCAGGAATATGCTGACGTATTCCAGAAGCCAGAAAAACCTGAACTTCCACCCCATAGAGAATATGATTGTGCCATTCCTTTAGAACCAAATACAGTGGTTTCTTTCGGGCGAATGTACTCTCTCACAGAACCGTAGAAACAGATTCTTAAGGAATACCTGGATGAGAACCTACAGAGCGGGTTGATTGCTCCCTCCTCTTCACCGGCAGGGGCTCCTCTCTTCTTTGTTCCTAAGAAGACTAAAGATTTGCGTCCCTGTATCGATTTTAGAGGATTAAACACGATCACTATTAAGGATCGGTACCCGTTACCCCTCATTAAGGACATCCTAGAAGCAGTCAGAGGGGCAAAAAGATTCACCAAGCTGGATCTCAGGGGAGCCTACCATCTTTTAAGAATTAAAGAATGTGATGAGTGGAAGACCGCTTTTAGAACACCTTTTGGTCACTACGAATATCGAGTAATGCCATTCGGGCTCACCAATGCCCCTTCCATTTTTCAAAGGTTCATGGATTCTATCTTTTCCGATCTTTTGCAACAAACAGTAGTGGTTTATCTCGACGATATTTTATTTTTTTCCATTCACCCAGAGGAACACTCTAAGCATGTTCGCCAAGTTCTAGAACGACTCCGACAACACCATTTATTCTGCAAACCGGAAAAGTGCGAGTTTGACCAGACGGAAGTAAAATACTTGGGGTATTGCATTAACCAAACCGGAGTTGCCATGGATTCAGACAAGGTGCAAGCAATATTGAATTGGCCATCTCCTTCTTCCATCAAGGAGACTCAGGGGCTCATTCCGAGCCCGGCGGGTGGCGGGCGCCACCCGCCGGGCGGAAACCGCCCAAAGACCGCACCGCAGTCAACTGACTGCGGGGATCATTTTGACTTTCCCGCTGGGCCGGCGGGCGATCTCCAGAAGATCGCCCACCGGCCCAGCGGGAAAGCCCCTGCAACGAGGAAGCCGGCTCCGAATGGAGCCGGCGGAGTTGCAGGGGTGCGACGGGTGCAGTAGCACCCGTCTCGATTTTCACTGTCTGCATAGCAGACAGTGAAAATCATGGTGGGGCCCTGTTAGGGGGCCCCTGCACTGCCCATGCCAGTGGCATAGGCAGTGCAGGGGCCCCCAAGGGCCCCACGACACCCGTTCCCGCCATCCTTGTACCTGGCGAGTTTTACCGCCAGGAACAGGCTGGAGGGAAGGGGGTCAGAATCCCCATGGTGGCACTGCAAGCAGCGCCGCCATGGAGGATTCCCTGGGCCAGGGGAAAACCGGCGGGAAACCGCCGGTGCCCCTTTTCTGACCGCGGCTGCGTGCGGGGCCGCGGGCCGCGGGGAAAGCCGTGGCCTGCATGCGGACCGCGAGGGAAGCCGCGACTTGCATGCAGGCCGCGAGGGAAGCCGCGGCTTGCGTGCGGGCCGCGGGGGAGGCCGCGAGTCCGTCCAGGGGTCGCGGCACTCGCCGCGCCCCCTTCTTTTGTCTTTCTAGTAAAGACAAACGCGGCGGGAGAAAGACCTCGAGTTGGGTCTAGATCCTGCCGCGCACAGCGCATTTAGTGCGCTTTACATTTGGACATTAGGTACTTTGGGCACTTACCAGCATGCACAGGCAAAAGCCGGATACTTGCACATGATGGTGCTTTTATGCAGACCTTTTCTCTTTCCCAGCATGCTACCCACTTCCTCTCTTCCCAGCATGCATTGTTTCTTTTTGTTGGACGCATGTTCTTTATTCAATGTTATACTCTTTTCCCCAATCCAAGATGGTGGTGTTCCTACTTCCTGTTTCCTACTTCCTGTCTAGGGGTATATAAGGGGAATTTAGCTGCTTGTTCATTGCGTTGCAACACTCCTTTGGTGGTAGTCACGCTCCGGCTGGTTTCTTCTTGTTAATCCAGTATTTCCTGATCTGTTTTCGTCTCCAGTCTTCCTGTACTTTCGGATCCTCAGTTCTAACGCCCTTGTGCCCTCCTTCTGTTTCAGGGAGTTCCTGTTGGAGGTTTTTTACCCTATTGGGGTTTTTCCTCTGGGACTCCTTCTGGAGGGCACGGACTGTAGTGGCTTGCTATTGTCAAACAGCACCGTGGCTACCGGAAGGGGTCGCCCCTACCTCGGCCAGAGAAGAACCTGCCGGAACCGGGGTCGTTCCCCCACTCTCACCAACTTCGACGGTAAGCCCCGTGAAACCCGTGACAGATGCCGCTTCACCGCACACCTTCTACTTGCATTGGTAAGGGATGGTGTTGACTGCAACAGGTTTACTAGTGCAGGGTATCCCACCAAAGAAACATCTTACATCAGGTAATCCAGTACAGTTGCAGTGGGTATGGACACATTTTACATTACCTTAGGTGAAACTAGTTAAAGTCAAACAAATAATCCTCCCTTTGCCAAGGTGAAGTTTTCAGACTTCGTCCAACTATGTAATGGAGTAAAATCTTTGCACATCTTCAACTGCAGCACAGTTTAACAAATAGCCCAAAGATTAACCATAATGTGATAAGAAAATGATTTATAAATAAGTGATTTACACTCCTCCAGACGGCTCAGCTACATCTTGGACAGTATCAAACTCATAAGTAGGTAGCCATTGCTCAGTTTCTGTGCACTTTCTAGTACAGTAAATTTAAGTTTACCCACCACTCTACGATGAATAATAAGGTTCTCAGGACATTTTCTGAAATAAGCAAAACCAGCAGTCCTTGGAATTACACATGAACTTACACCTCTGTGAAATAAAAGCAAGTTTTAACAGTTTTTTAACATCAATCCAGACATAGCACATGCATAAGGGGGTGCTAGAGTGCCATGAGGTAGGATGGCTTTACTTTAAGGAGCTATGTAGTACAAATTTACTGAGTCACCAATATCCTGCATACATTCTGTTTTACCTCACAATAATGGAACAATAATAGTGGCTGAAGGTCTATGTGAGGTGTTTAGACAAAATATTGGAAAACAAATATTGTGATACACAAATATTGTGACAAAAATATTGAAATGTCAGAAATATAACTGACAGGATTATCAAAGGTAAAATATTGTTTTTACTATTGTTTTTAATATCATTGTAAAAAATATTGATGTAGAAAATATTGTTGTATTCAATATTGTTTGTAACGGTTAATTAGTATGTCATTTATCGTAGAGTGTTTTTAATCGTATATGTTTAATAATGTTTTCATCTTTGTTTATAGGAAGTTAATTTATTAATTGCAAAAGTGTTGAAAATTGTAATTTGAATTTGAATGTTTAGTTATATTAATGTATATAAATAATGGTTTTATACTTTTCTTAGTTGCAGCATATAAGGTTTTTATTGGATAAGGGTAGGGAGAGTTTTAGAAAGTGTAAAAAAAAAAATTAAATTCAGTTTTATTAAATTTTGTGCAAAAGAACAAATGAGTAGAAAAACACAGTGCGGTGCAAACCAGTGCAAAACATCAGAGTGTGAACACCACCCCAGAGTCAGAAAGGAGGCATGAAATATACAGCAACACCCTGATCAAAGTCAAGTAGTACAACATTGGATACCCTCCAACTCCCTTTGCAAAGGATTCGCTGTGTAACCAATCCCTCATAATACCATAGATACAACATAATAATAATCCACAGTTGGCTGTCCCACCTTCTGACTCACACAACAACCCACGCTTCAACCCTCATTTTCAGTGCTCCAATCAGAACTAGACTACTCTGAACCCAAGAGTAATGTCCCTCAAGCCATTATGGGGGTTATTCCAACTTTGGAGGAGGTGGTAATCCGTCCCAAATGTGACGGATTTACCACCAGCCGTATTACGAGTTCCATAAGATATAATGGACTCGTAATACGGCTGGTGGTATATCCGTCACTTTACCGTCACTTTTGGGACGGATTACCGCTTCCTCCAAAGTTGGAATAACCCCCTATATCTCTTAGGGCACCCTCCTCCCTGCGTGTCATTCTCATATTCTGCTCTTCAGCAGCACCCCACTCCAGTACATCATGGGTCCAGAGAAGGATAGTAGGACACCAAGCACTCATCCAGCTGATAGCCACTCTGCGTCTAGCCAACACCAATGCAAGCTGTGCGAGTCTATGTGGGATACGCTTGCCTTTGGATCTACGCATCACACCTAAAAGAAGGGACAGTGGAGTCACCTTGAGCCCCAATCCCGTGACCCTATCCGTCATCCGGACCACCTCCCACCAGAAATGTTGCACCTCACTACAGGACCAAGCCATGTGGAGAAAGGTCGCACCCATCTGCCCACATCTAGGACACCCAACCACCTTTGTCTGGTCAGATACACATGGTGAACAAAGTTAAAGTGCAAGAGCTTAAATCTGTTATTACAGGAGACCGTGCACACCAACGATAGAGTCATATCCTATTCCGCATCCTCCAAAGGGTCCTCCACTTCTTGGTCCCATGCCCTACGCGCCACACACTCCAACCCTGGTTGATCCCCCCTGAGCGGTTTATAAAACCAGGTAATCAAGTGAGATTCTTCCCCCCAGTTTATTAATCCGTTCAACACCTGCGATACAGCAGGAGCTATCGGAAATCCAGACCAAATCTCTCGAGCCACACTCTCTAGCTTGCCATACTGCAGAAACTGCCCAGGGAACAGTCCAAATGTATCTTGCGCCTCCTGAAAGGAGACAAACTCCCCATTGGGGTATAAATCACCCACTAATAAGCAACATCCTGCTCTCCAAGGCTCCATTGACATTACAGTATCTGTGTTCCTGAAAGGGGCTAAATCACAGACCTTAAACTCCCTGTCAAACAGGGCACGGCGAATCACCTTCTTGACTGCCTGCTCCCAAATCCATGCAGTGGTCTTAACTAGGTACAGGACAGCAGCCTCCGAACGACCTCCTGACATCAAGGCATGCACCAATTCCACTCCTCCCATTATACCCGACAAGAGACGTTTCTCCCAGTAATCAAACTGAGACATCCACTTTGCAGCATGTTGCAGGTGTGCTGCATATTAATAGTGCCTGATATTTGGAACAGCCAACCCTCCGTCCACCATCTCCCTCTGCAGTGTGGACAGGGCCACTTTACTACGACACCCAGCCCCAGCCAAGGAGAACAAGAAGCTATCCAGCCATCTGAAAAGTGGAGCCGACAACGGAAACAAAGAGTTCTGCACAATATAGAGGCACCGTGGCAGAAACACCATCTTGGCCACCGCCGCCCTCCCCATAACCGAGAGAGGCAGCCCATTCCAAAATGAGACCGAACGCTCCAGCCCGGTCACAACCCACTCAACATTGTGCTTCAAATGCACCTCCACCGTATGAGTGACCCAGATGCCCAGGTATCAAAAACTTTTGATCTCCCACCTAAGCCCCACCACCAGCAAATCCTCCAACGGAGCACCAATCAAGGACCCCAAGGGAAACAGAAGCGACTTTCTCCTATTTACCGGAAGCCCAGACAGAATCCCAAACTCTTCTAGTAATCGCAACAAGAGAGGCACCAAAACTCCATGCTCCCGAAGATATAACAACGTGTCATCAGCATACAGCGAGACAATGTGAGTGACCCGTCCCACCTGCACACCCCAAGGCGGCAGTTCCCCATGTAGACAAACTGCAAGCGGTTCCACTGCCAAGGCAAAGAGAAGCGGAGAGAGAGGACAGCCCTGCCTGGTACCCCTCCCGATTATCCAGGAGTCAGAGAGCTCCCCGCCCACCAGACACGCGCAGTAGGTTCAGTATACAGCAAACGAACCCAAGAGCAAAAATGAGGGCCAAATCCCATTGCCTGCAACACCGCCAGTAAATAGCCCCACTCAACCGTGTCGAACACCTTTTCTAGGTCCAACGACACCAGCGCTAAGTCTTCCCCAACATCCATAGTTTCATGCAGGACATGTGTTAAGCAACGTAAATTATGAGTGGTGCTACGGCCAGGTATGAAACCACATTGATCTTCATGCACCAATCCCTGAATCACTCCACGTAGCCGAGTAGCCAGTATTTTGCATAGAATTTTTATATCGTTATTCAGCATGGTAAGCGGGACATTAAACAGATGACGCCCTGATGCATGGGTTCAGGAAGCACACCCCACACCTGCGCCTCTTCAAACACCTCCAACAACTTCTCTCTCAGCTGAGGGGAAAACGCTTGGTACAGCTCAATTGGAAAACCATCCCCACCCGGAGATTTAGCATGCAAGAGCACCTCCACAGCCGGCGTCACTTCCTCCACCGTTATCACGGCATCTAGACTCTCCCTATGCTCCAGTGCCAGTCACGGCAAACACATCCGGCACAGGAACCCTTCTAACTCAGAATCCAATACTGGTACCCAGGCACAAGACACCCGCCGCAAGTGCTCCACCAAGACTTGAAAGATGTCCCCCCCGACTAGTGATCTGCACACTGTCAGTGTCCCTGATGTGCAAAATGGGAGGAGATTCAACCTCCTGCTTAAAGATCCACGCAAGTAATTTACCAGATTAATCACCCTCCCAATGAAGGCGCTGTCTATATGACCTGAGTGTGACTCTAATGTCTTCCAGCAGGTACTAACCTTCTTATACAAGCTGAGCTGTTCTGGAACTATCTCCCTTGTTAATTCTACACAATGTTGCATTTCCTCCAGCTCCTTCTCAGTACTGGAAAGCTCCTGCTCCATCTGCTTGTGTACACCACAGACCGTACCTATGCAGACCCCTCTCAACACAGCCTTCAGGGCCTCCCACTCCACTCTCCAGGAGTCTGTCACCCCCCAATTGTGATCCATATAGTCTTCAAGAGCCACAGCTATTTTCTCTCGACAGCAAGCATCCATCAGAAAATTCATAGGCATGCGCCAACTGTGTCTAACTTCCACATCAGATCCCCACTGCATTTTCAGCAAAACTGGTGCATGATCAGATAAAAACCTCCCTAGATGCCTAACGTCACCCACCTGTGAGCGAGTGAGACCACCCAAGAGGAAACGGTCCAGACGGCTGTATGTATTTTGCGTCTTAGAGTGACAAGTGTATTCCCTCCTCGCAGGGTGTAGTTCCCTCCATCCATCCCAAAGCCCCAAATTATGCATGACCCCCGTGAGAGACCTCACCATCAAAGGCTTGGTACCTAATTTAGAAGGAAAACGATCCCTCTCCCCATCCAAAATACAATTATAATCTCTCGCCCATATTAGGAGTTCTCCAACACCCTCCCCCAGGATCTCAGAAATATTATCAAAGAACGTTCAGTCATCCACATTAGGGGCATAGGTATTGAGAACAGTAGGAGGCAACCCATCCAACACGCCCTGCACAAGTATATATGTTCCATCCACATCTGCTTCACTGTAAGTATGAACAAATGGGACACCCGGCACAATCCAGACCATCCCACCCCTGGCATAGGATGAGTAGGACGAGGAGAACACCTGCCCCGCCACTTCTTAGTCAACTTCTGCGACTCCTCCTCCATCAAATGCGTCTCCTGTAGACAAGCTATGTGAATCTTGTGCCGCCTTAGGAAAGAGTGCACCCTGTAACACATAGTATATGTTTTCAACCCCCTGACATTCCATGTCAGTATGTTAAGTTGTCTTCCCATGTATATGGTGCAAAAACTCTGTCCCTTGTACTTCTCCTCCCCCATCCTCCCTACAGAGTAGAGAAAGCAGAACATCTCCCACACTCATCCATGCACTGCCGAAACCACCCACAACCATATGCACAAATGCACTAACTAATAAACCCCAACCCCCAGAACCCACCCCGGATAAACAGTAAAACAGCAACCTCAAAACATACTGTACATCCATGTGTATATGTGCTGTCAGGACAACAGCCTATTCCCCAACAATCCACACCCTACCACAACAGTGGAAGTGAACACCCCCATCCTGTTAACAAAAATCTATGTGCCCAGGGATCTTATCAGTTATTGGCAAAAACAAGAACAATCCCCCCCCATTTTCTTAATCAGCACCATGTATTACCCCACGACATCCCCGCAACCCAGGGAGTCCGAAGGCCCAGACCACCAGGAGTGCACCCCTCAGACACAGACCCAAACCCCCAGAGCTCCCAATGCCAAACAGCACCACCAAGGAGCAGAACAGTTTCAGGTATCAACAGAAACCGATTCCATACGAACGTCCGATGGATGAGTACTTTCATTAGTCATCTCAGGGACCACAACAGCCATGGCACCGTTCTGTTGAATTTCGAACCTGCCATCGGCACCGGAAGGTCCCCGAGCAGAAATCTGGGTCAGACTCTCCCCACGTTTCCTCCAGTCCGTATCATCCACACCAGAAGTACAAGCAGCCCCTCCCTGGTGGAACTCACAGAGCATCCCGTGCTCACTATGTCCCATATCTCCAACCATCTCCGGACCTCCTCAGGATGGTCAAAGAAGTGCGACGTGCCCCCAGAATGCACCTTCAGTTGCGCCGGATATAGCAACATATATCTGATATTCATGGCATGTAGCTTCGCCTTCACCTCCAGAAAACCTTTCCTCGAGGTCTGAACCATATTCGTGTAGTCCGGGTAGATATAGATCTTGCTATTTTCAAAGACAGCCCTTTCAGTCTCTCGAGCTGCCCGCAGGATACTGTCCGTATCTTTGTAATTCAAGAGGCGCGCAATGATGGCTCTCGGAGGCGCCCCAGGCCTGGATAGGGCGACCAAAGCCCGGTGCACTCGCTCCACCACAAACACCCTAGACAGACCCCCAGGCTTCAGCACATCCGTAGTCCATCGTTCTACAAAGCCCTCCATCGAGGAACCCTCCGCCCACTCTGGAAACCCCAAGAGACGCATGTTGTTCCTTTGAGATCTGCCCTCCGAGTCCTCCAGCCTAGCCTCCAACATCCCGAACGTGGAAGTGACCTGTGCCATCTGTTTGCGTAGAGTGGTTACTTCCACCTGTAGGTCCACAATGGACCCCTCCGCCACCTTGACTTTGTTAGAGACCTTGCAAAGGTCTGTCCAAAGAAGATTCACCTCCACAGCCTCGGTCTTCCCCTCAAGGACCACACGGGAGCCCTGTATTGCAGCCAAAAGCTCAGCACAAGAGGGCTTCTCCGCTAAGGCGGGCGCCTCCGGAACCCCTCCAGGACCCCCCACACGAGTCTGGTCCTGCAAGCCCGAGACGGGCGTAGTATATTGCTCCATAGTATTGCCCTGTGAGGCCGCTGACTGTCGATGCCTCCCCATCTAAGCGACCAGTCAACAATAGGAAATACAGATCCACAGTACCTTATTCCAAGGCTGGCAGTAGTACACAGTCCAGGGCCACACCCCCAACAGTGCAGCACAGGGGTCAGATCCCCGAGAGCCCCGAGCAACTAACTAGGGAACCACAGCACACAGGGCATCCAAGGTCCAGGGGGGCAAAAAGCCCAGCTCCACCGCGGGACGGTCACTCCAGACTCCAGTGGGCCCCACAGACAGGGCTGAAGTGCACCCCTCCAGGCAGCTCACCAGCAGGGCATCTCGGCTGTCCCCACCAGGGCCAAAATCCAATTCACCAGCCGGAGCTCTCAGGCCACGCTCCAAAACTGCTCTGCCAGCACCTCCTCCGCACCTCGAAAATTGCGCCCATCCAGTGCCGATCCGGGCCCAAACAGGATCGCGGCCCTGAGGGAGCAGGAGGCCAGCAGGGAACAGGGCGCCACCCACGGGAAGCAGGAAACAGAGGCCACCCAAACAGCAGGTAACAGATGTGAGCCCCCCTATCACTATCCAGGAGGGCCCGCAGACCAGCCCTCAACCCTAAGAATGGGGGAAGAAAGTCCACTGAGGGAGGGGGGCGGTGCAGGCCCTCCCACACCCCATCCAGACGCGAGGCTAGCGGCCCAGCATGGGCCCACAACAGGTATGGAATCCGGGGGCAGGAGTCCCACAATGCTGCCAATCCAGGAGCCGCTACCTTCACCTCACCAAGCCGTGCCCACAGAGGGGCCTCAAGTCCCCGAGCACACTAGAATCAATGCAGGATCGGCCGGGACGGAGGAGCTCACTCAGAGCGCGTCTCGTTGGTCATCTTGCCTCAAAAGTGTACATTTTAAAGTAAATGTTATAGAAATCATTTTAATGATATGCAAATTATTATTTTATTACTTTTAAATGTATTTTGCTACATTAATGTTTTAAACAATTTTATTTCAATATTAAAAATTAATTAAAATATATTAATGGTATTACATTTTTTAAATGTAATATGTAAAATGTAATATTAAGTAATACATTTTAAAAATCATAAAAAAATAGAATATTTAAAAATGTATTTTAAAAAGGTTGAATAACAAATATAATTCTGTGAAACGTTTTTTTAATAATACAAATATTTAAATGTTTTATTTCAATATTTCTAATACATAATTATTTAATATTAAAAGATATGTAGTGATAGTATTAAGTGGAAAAAATATCCTTTTCAAATTATTAAATATTTCAAAAATCAAAAATATTTAACAAATATTTTAATAAGGTAAAATAATGATATATAATTTATATATATTTACATTTGATAACTTTTTCTGACTAATTAATTTACAAATGCAAATATTTTAAATATATTTTGTTATATCATCATTTTCTATTAAATTATATTTTTTAATGGTTTTAAATAAAATGTTGCTTTTAATTATTTTTTTACTTTTATCAATGCTCATTTTGGATTATGATATCATTTTCTATAGTATAAAGTTCAGGAAACAAAGTAAATATTTTTATAATTATATTAATTGTATTTTTAAAAAATTTAGTTTTAGGTGTTAATATGAATATATAGGTTTGTAGTTTCGGATAGTGAGTTTCAGATTATATTTTCTTCTATTTTATAGTTAAAAAAATGTGTGTGTATAAGTAGTATTGGTTGTGTATATAAATTGTTTAATTTGTATTACCATCTTTAAAGTACTTTAGATTGAAGTGATAGAGTCAATTTCACCTCATTAGCACCTTCTTCAAATAGCTTTAGATTGGGGTGGAAATAATAAATGTAACCCCTTTAGTGTACAACATCTTCCCCCAGTATGGTTAGATTGGAGGGAGAATAGTAAATGTCACCCCTTCAGTGTCTATCACTTTCCCCAATACTGTTGGATTGGATTCAATTGGGAATAACAAATGTCACCCATTTAGTGTCCAACACCTTCCTCCTATATGGTTAGATTGGAGTGGGAATAGTAAATGTCACCCCTTCAATGTCCAACACTTTCCCCCAGTATGTTTAGATTAATGTGGGAATAGTAAATTTTACCATTTTAGGGAACAACACCTTCACCAGATTGGTTTATATTGGAGTGGAAATAGTAAATGACACCCGTTTAGTGTCTAATACTCTTTTTAAAATGGTTTATGTTGGAGTGATATTGTTTAATTTTATAAATTTACTCTGACATCTTTTATTTTAATTGTATTTGTGTGTAGTGTAAATAGTTTGTGTCATTTTATTAGTTTTGTTGGTGCTTAGAAATATAGGGGGTCATTCTGACCCTGGCGGTCGGTGATAAAGCGGCGGCCAACCCAGCAACAGGCTGGCGGTCCAAAAAATGGAATTCTGACCCTGGCGGAAACCGCCAACAGAGCCCGCCACTTTAACACTTCGACCGTCACGGCGGGACACACAAACAGCGCGGCGGTCACCACCAACAGGCAGGCGGCAGACAATGTACCGCCCACCCTATCACAACTCACCAATCCGCCACCTTTTCCGGGGCGGGAGCCCCCCGATAAAAACACGGCGGAAACAGACTACGAACGGGAAAACGCTCACCTCTATACACTCCACGAGGACGGAGGACAGCATGGAGCCCGAATTGAACATCCTACCTGCTCTCGTCTACCTGCTCATCTACCACGAGTACGAACTCCGGCGCAGACGACAACGGTGAGTACCGCACCTACGACACAGGGGAAGGGGGGGAGGAGGAAGGGTTACGGGCACACACATACGCAATACACACACCCCCCAGAGCACCAAGTCAAAGTGACCCCACCCAAACCCCCCGGAATAATGAAAAGATATAATTAAATTGAGAAACAAAATTCATGTATAAAATAGGTTCATTGAAGTCATGGGAAAATAGGAAAATGAATCAAAAAAATTCAAGTATAAACATTGCGTAACCGATAAATAGAGGCAATAAGTCCAGCACAGTCACTGAAATTTCAAACTGTCCGTGGGCCAAAATGTATCAACACATGGGCAAAGCCCACACAGGAGACCTGAGTCCGTTGGAGAGAACACTGCAGGGGCATCAGATGATAAAACTACAGGCACCTCAGGGGGAAGGGAAGGGGGGGCACCACAGCTACATGAGTCCACGACGCCAGATCCAAGAAGGGGCCACCATGCCCACTGTTCAATCCTGGGGAGTGCAAAGCCACAGTCTCTCAAGTCTCTACAGTGGGTGGTTTGCCCACTGTTCAATCCTGGGGAGTGCAAAGCCACAGTCTCTCAAGTCTCTACAGTGGGTGGCTTGCCCACTGGCATATCCTGGGGAGTGCAAAGCCACAGTCTCTCAAGTCTCTACAGTGGGTGGGTTGCCCACTGGCATATCCTGGGGAGTGCAAAGCCACAGTCTCTCAAGTCTCTACAGTGGGTGGCTTGCCCACTGGCATATCCTGGGGAGTGCAAAGCCACAGTCTATCAAGTGGATAACAGTCTCCACAGGCAATGGAGGAGGCAGGGTGGCCCGAGTGCAGCTTGAACAGTAGCACGACACAGAACCGGCACTGTCATTGGGCCAGCGGTGCTTGAGACGGCGGGGCCCAGCGGAGCGGTGCTTGAGACGGCGGGGCCCAGCGGAGCGGTGCTTGAGATGAAGGGCCCAGCAGAGCGGTGCTTGACAGGAAGGGCCCAGCGGAGCGGTGCTTGACAGGAAGGGCCCAGCGGAGCGGTGCTTGAGACGGCGGGGCCCAGCGGAGCGGTGCTTGAGACAGCGGTACCCAGCGGAGCGGTGCTTGAGATGGAGGGCCCAGCGGAGCGGTGCTTGACAGGAAGGGCCCAGCGGAGCGGTGCTTGAGACGGCGGGGCCCAGCGGAGCGGTGCTTGAGATGAAGGGCCCAGCGGAGCGGTGCTTGAGATGAAGGGCCCAGCGGAGCGGTGCTTGACAGGAAGGGCCCAGCGGAGCGGTGCTTGAGACGGCGGGCCCAGCGGAGCGGTGCTTGAGATGAAGGGCCCAGCGGAGCGGTGCTTGAGATGAAGGGCCCAGCGGAGCGGTGCTTGACAGGAAGGGCCCAGCGGAGCGGTGCTTGAGACGGCGGGCCCAGCGGAGCGGTGCTTGAGACGGCGGGGCCCAGCGGAGCATTGCTTGAGATGAAGGGCCCAGCGGAGCGGTGCTTGAGACGGCGGGGCCCAGCGGAGCGGTGCATGAGATGAAGGGCCCAGCGGAGAGGTGCTTGAGATGGCGGGGCCCAGCGGAGCGGTGCTTGACAGGAAGGGCCCCTGTTCAGCGGTGCTCCTCCCGGCGGGGCCCTGTTCAGCGGTGCCTTTCTGGACGGCGGGGCCCTGTTCAGCGGTGCCTTTCTGGACGGCGGGGCCCTGTTCAGCGGTGCCTTTCTGGACGGCGGGGCCCTGTTCAGCGGTGCCTTTCTGGACGGCGGGGCCCTGTTCAGCGGTGCCTTTCTGCACGGCGGGGCCCTGTTCAGCGGTGCCTTTCTGGACGGCGGGGCCCTGTTCAGCGGTGCCTTTCTGGACGGCGGGGCCCTGTTCAGCGGTGCCTTTCTGCACGGCGGGGCCCTGTTCAGCGGTGCCTTTCTGGACGGCGGGATCCTGTTCAGCGGTGCCTTTCTGCACGGCGGGGCCCTGTTCAGCGGTGCCTTTCTGCACGGCGGGGCCCTGTTCAGCGGTGCCTTTCTGCACGTTGGGGCCCTGTTCAGCGGTGCTTGTTCTGTAAGTCAAGGGAGTCAGACCTGGCCACGACTCCCTGCTCAGTCGCCCTCCGACCGTGCAGTTGCTGGACCCTTCGGTGACGGTGTCCTGGGCCCTTGGGTGTCCTCCCTCACACCCGAGATGGGGCTTGTGGGGCCCTCCTGGTCCGCGCTCCTGCTGGCTGACTTCTCGGCCCTGCTGCCCTTGCCCTCCTTCGATGTGGCTCTCTGGGCCTTGCCTCCCCTGGATGTTGTGGCAGGTGAAGTGGCAGAACTTTGGTCCTTGGGGGCAGCCGTGTCAGTCTTCTCGCGGCGGCCCCTTACTTTACGGGTCCTCTTTCCAGGGGGGGGGGCTGGCTGTCCCCTTGCTGCTGACCGATGTATCACTGCTGGCAAAGGGGGGACTCCAAAATCCATGCACTACGGTGACCCTTGAAGCCGGGCTGGTGGTGGCTGAGGCGCTCTTGGGACTCTTAGCAGATGGAGGGGGGGAGGCAGGTGAGGGAAAGAGGTCAAGAGTGGAGAGGTAAACTTTTTTAGGACCAAGGTAAATGGTAGGTGTAGTGGTTATGGGAGTGGAGGAAGAGGAGGTGGTTGTAGGAGAGTCAGGTGTGCTGTCCTTGGGTGAAGGTGCATGGGCAGGAGGCTGTCGTGAGGTGGTTGGCTGTTGGGTGGGTGGCTGCCTGCGTTTGTGTGTCTTGGAAGAGGGGGTGACAGACACAGTGGGAGAGGACACAGGGGACGTGTAAATGGCAGTGGGGGTGGTGACTGCACGTGTGCGGACTGGACTGGAGGGTGTGCTGGTGATGGAAGTACTGGCTGTTGGTGGTGTGCATGCAGGTGTGAGTAGAGACGTCACAGGGAGGGAGGAGGGAGACGAGGAGGTGGGGGACACAGAGGTGGTAGTGGCTGTTGGCATGTCTGCATCTGGGTGTTGCTTGGGTGAATGTTTGCGTGATCTGTGGTGCTTATGTCTGGATGAGCTGCCCTTGGGTGTTGAGGTGTGTGCAGGCTGGTCTGATAGTGTGGGTGGGATAGGCAGAGGAACAGGAGACAGAGACAGGCTGGAGGCAGTTAGAAGAGGGAGGCTGGAAACAGGGACAATGGCTGCCGTCAGTGCTGAGACCAGAGCATTGAACGATCGTTGATGGGCAGCCTGACCCGAATGAATGCCCTCCAGGTATGCATTGCTACGATGCACCTCCCTCTCTACCCCCTGGATGGCATTCAAAGGGGTAGACTGCCCAACAATGATGGTCTGTAGGAGGTCAATGACCTCCTCACTGAGGGCAGCAGGGGTCACAGGGGCAGGGCCTGAGGTGCCTGGGGCGAAGGAGACGCCCGCCTACTTGGGCGAGCGGGCACGGAGCGAAGGCTGAGGGGCTGCTGGGAGGGCGGAGCTGCTGCGCTGGGTGGCGGCTGTACCTGTAGAGGCGGGGGCACGGATGTTGCCACCACCGCTAGGGAGCTGCCATCCGAGGACGTGTCGGTGTCGCTGGTGTCACCACGGCTCCCCGTTGTGAAGCTCCCCTCGCCCTCCGTATCACTGGTGGCCTCGGTGTCTGTGCCATGGCCCACCGGGGCCTTGTGAGTTGCAGCTCCCTCGTGCTCCGGTGCCAATTCTCCTCCGCCTGATGATGCTAATGCACACATGCACAAGAAGATAAAGAAAAAGGGTGGGGGGAGAAATAAAAACAGGTTGAGTGCATGCATTGTCAACACCGTTGGCGGAGAGGACAGACACAGGAGCCTCATGCACTAAGCCGCGCAATCGGGGTACACTACTCAGTACTTGTGACTAGGCCAACAGGTCTAGGGACAACAAACGCGCACATGGGTGATGCAGGACCATGGATAGCTGTACTTGACACCCTACAGAGGTGGGGGGCGGGGGCACAGGGACATGGCTAAAGGAGAGGACTACACTACAGAAAGCGCCCTGGCCTAATGTCACCCCCAGCCCTCTTCCCCCACCCAGGCACCTCCACTGCGCGTAAAGATAGCTGAATGTGCTGGTACTCACCCCCTTGTGTCTGCTGTGATGTCCTCACGTGCCCATCCAAATCGGGGTAGGCCACCGCCAGGATCCAGGACATCAGGGGGGTCAGGGTACGACTGGCACCCCTCCTAGGTTGGGAGGCCATCCCCAGCAGTGACTCGGCGGTCTTCCTGGTCCCGCGGCGGATGTCCTCCCACCTCTTGCGGCAGTGGGTGCCCCGTCTGTTGTGGACCCCCAGGTTCCGGACTTCCTTGGCGATGGCACACCAAATGTCGACTTTCTGATGGGCGCTGACCTATTTGACATGTACAGGGTGGAATTTGAAATGTCATCAATTTTCCGCATGATAGATGCGATTGGCCCCCCCTCCCCAACCTTGCCAGGTGACACATGCTCTCATCTGTCGTGCCTTGCACTCCTCATTCGCTCCCCACCCCACCATCTTACATCCACCATACACAACCCAGGCATAGCCCATTCAACGTGCACCCAGTGGACTTACCTGTTGGTCTGGAGGACCGTAGAGTCGTGCATACTGGGGCAGGACCCCATCCACAAGTTTCTCCAACTCTTCTGTAGTGAAGGCAGGGGCCCTTTCCCCAGTCGCAGCAGCCATTGTCTCTTCCAGACCGAGTTCACAGCAGCACTTGCAGTATAGGTCCTCTCCTGTGGATGATGAGGTCTCGAGTGATTAACCAGATAGAAAATGGCGGTCACGCCCACGGCAGTGCGTACCGCCGTGGTGCGTTCCGCGACCGCCGGCGCACCTAGTCATTGGCTCGTGAAACCCATAGGGTTCGATGTTAACCAATGCGGCTTGGCGCCGCGGTCTTCGACGGCCTACCGCCACGGTGTGTCACGCCAGCGCATTGACCTCACGTCCCATTGTCACACTTCTCAGGTCAGGCAGCCGCCATTTCAAGGGCCCACATGGCTTAATTTCTACTACGTCACACAGGCCTAGGCCTTGCATTGCCACTCATACAAGCCATTCAATGCATTGAGAATCGTGTACTGTGCAAGCTGTAGTTACGTACCTGTGGGTTCCTTGACTCTGTGCTCCATGTTGTCCTTCCTAGGCACCGTCCGCTGGGACTTGCGAGGAGAAGGATGAATCCTCCCGTGTACCGCCCGCTGGTGGACCTGTCGACAATGGAGGAACGTCATATAATACTTCGATACCGACTTGACCGAGCCACTATACATGAACTGTGTGCCCAGCTGGAGCCAGCACTTATGTCCCCCATCCGCCAACCCACAGGAATTCCCCCTCTGGTGCAGGTTCTGTCAGTCCTCCATTTTTTGGCAAGTGGGTCTTTTCAGACAACAGTGGCCATGTCATCTGGGATGTCTCAGCCTATGTTTTCTAAGGTTTTGTCCAGAGTGTTTTCTGCCCTGACGAAATACATGCAGAGCTACATTATTTTCCCTGAGGAGGATGATTTAGCCACTGTGAAGGGTGACTTCTATGCCCTTGGACATATCCCAAACATCATTGGTGCCATTGATGGGACCCATGTGGCCTTAGTACCCCCAAAAGACGATGAGCAGGTGTACAGAAACAGGAAAAGTTACCATTCCATGAATGTGCAGGTGGTCTGTTTGGCTGACCAGTACATCTCCCATGTAAATGCCAAGTTCCCTGGGTCAGTGCATGACGCGTATGTTATGTGAAATAGCAGCATCCCCTATGTGATGGAACAGCTACAGAGACAACGTGTGTGGCTAATAGGTGACTCTGGTTACCCCAACCTGCCGTGGCTACTGACCCCAGTGAGGAATCCCCGGACCAGGGCAGAGGAACGGTACAATGAGGCCCATGGGCGATCTAGGAGGATCATAGAAAGGACCTTCGGCCTCCTGAAGGCCAGGTTTAGGTGCCTGCATATGACAGGGGGATCCCTAATGTACTCACCAAAGAAGGTGTGCCAGATCATCGTGGCCTGCTGTATGCTTCACAATCTTGCATTGTGACGCCAGGTGCCTTTCCTGCAGTAGGATGGTCCAGATGGTGGTGTTGTAGCAGCTGTGGAGCCTGTGGAGAGTGAAGAGGAGGAAGACAACGGGGACGACACGGACAACATGGACACAGTCATATAACAGTATTTTCAGTAGCACCCAGGTAAGAATCCCCCCCAGTTCCTTTCAACTGAATTGTGACTTTCCCTTCCCTTTTCAGAGCTGTATGACCCACTGCGTGACCTCTGGTTTGTTCGCCCATGGAGTAAAGCACATTGACATTGGTATGTTGTCATCACAATGTAACTGAACATTGTTGAACCGTTATGTGTAATACATTTGTTAAGAATACAAGCAGACTCCTGAGTGTTTTAAGTACAATTAGTGATTTATTTAAAGTGCTACATATAGGTCCATGATAGTAAAACGGTGATGGGGGGGGTGGAGTGATGTCCATGGCAGAGTCCAGTTCTCGGTCGCACAGGTGCATTGTCCATATGCCTGTGGAAGGATGGAGCAGGGGCAGTTCAAGGTTGGACAGGGTGACGATGTAGGACAGTAGAATGACATCCGGGGGGATCTTATGCTGGCGGGGGTCTTGGCATCCTACTCTGTCTTCCTTTGTGATCTCAGGTTCCTCTTGCGGGGTGGTTGATCTTCAGCAGGAGGTGGGGTTCTGGTGGCCCGTCATTGTGTGGGGGCCTCCTGTCCACTAGCGCCGGCGGAGGTGGTAGGCTGTTCCTGGTCCGGGCTGGTGACAGGGGCCCTTTGGGGTGCCACATGGTCCCGCAATGTGGTGACTATTAGGTTCAGGGCCAGGACGATGTTCCTGAGCTCCTCTCTGTACCCCATGTACCGTTCCTCCTGCTGTGCCTGGATCTCCTGGAACCTGGCCAGTACCGTCGCCATCGTCTCCTGGGAGCGGTGGTATGCTCCCATGATGGTGGTGAGGGCCTCTTGGAGAGTCGGTTCCCTGGGCCTGTCCTCCCCCCCCTGTCGCACTGCAGCCCTCCCAGTTGCCCTGTTTCCCCGGGCCTCTGTCCCCTGGACGGTGTGCCCACTACCACTGCCCCCAGGTCCCTGTTCTTGTTGGGGTGTTGGGTCAGCCTGGGTGCCCTGTAGTGGCGGACACACCGCTGATTGACCTGTCCTGGAGACAGAGGCATGGGCCCGCTGGGTGGGAGCTGTGCTGATATTCCCAGAGGGGGTTGGGTCTGCTGTGGCCTGTGTCTGTGTGTGGGGAACCGACTGTCCAGAGGTCCCCGATGGTCCGGGCTGGTCATCAGGTTCTAGGTCAACAGAGCTGCTGTCCTCACTGGGGGCCTGTTCTGGGGGTGGGATGGACATATCTGGACCCTCCTGGCCGGTGTGTTGGCGTTCGGGCCCTGCAGGGGTGAAAGAGTATGGTTATTGCTTCTGTGTGTTCCATGGCGTGCGATTTGTGGGTGCCCTTGTCCCCCAGTGCTGGCATTCCCTTGTGGTAGGAGTTGTGAGGGTGGTTTGTGGGGGGGATGGGTATGTGCAGTGGTCATGCATAGGTGATGGGTGTCCATGGTTTGTGTTGGCATTCAGGGTTTGGTTTTGGGTTGGGTGGGTTGTGCTGGTGAGACATTGGCAGGGAGGATGTGTGCTGGGGGGTTGGGGGTGAGGGTGGGGGTGTGGGTTGGCATGCTGGTGGTTGGGGGGGGGAGTAGTTGAGACTAGACTTACCAGAGTCCATTCCTCCGCCTACTCCAGCGAGGCCCGCAGGATGCAGGATGTTCAAGACCTCTTGCTCCCATGCTGTGAATTCGGGAGGAGTGGGTGAGGTCCGCTGCCAGTCTTCTGCACAGCGATGTTGTGTCTTGAGACCATCGACCGTACCTTCCCCCGTAGGTCGTTCCAGCGCTTTCGGATGTCTTCCCGGTTTCTGGGATGCTGTCCCACAGCGTTGACCCTGTCGACGATCCTTTGCCATAGCTCCGCCTTCCTGGCTATTGTGGTGTGTTGCACCTGTGTGCCGAAGTGCTGGGGCTCTACCCTTATTATTTCCTCCACCATGACCCTGAGTTCTTGGTCCGAAAACCTGGGGTGTCTTTGGGGTGCCATGGGGTGGTGTGGGTGAGGTGTGGGGTGGTGTTTGTGGTGATGTGAGTGGTGGTGTGTGGTGATGTGTGCGTAGATGTGGTGTGGTTGATGATGTTGGGTTCCTGTGTGTGTTGGGGTTTTCGATTGCTGTGCTCTCTCTCTCTCTCTCTCTCTCTCTCGCCTTCTCTCCGATTTCCTACTAGTGGGGGTTTGTGGGTGATGTGGGTGTGTGTTTTATAGTTGCTTGGATGTGTGGGAGTGGTGTTTGTATGTGTATCAGGTGTGTGTATTTCTAATTGTCCAATGTGGCTGTGTTTTGGAGCTGGGTGTGTATTTTGACCGCGGCGGTGTGTACCGCCAATGGAATACCGCGGTTGAATGACCGCCGCGTGGATTCGTGGGTCGTAATGGCATGGGCGTGTTTGTGTTGGCGTGGCGGTGGAGGTTTGGTCATCTCCAGTTTATCGCTGCCCGCTGATGAGGCGGCCTTCCGTGGATGTCGGGTTTTTGGCGGCTTGGCAGTTGTGGGTCAGAATGACCGTGGCGGTTTACCGCGGCCGCAGAATGGCGGTCTTCTGACCGGCGGTAAGAGCCTTTTACCGCCGAGGTCAGAATGACCCCCATAGTCATTAAAATAGTTAGTTTTGTGTTTGTAGGCAATAAAATCAGATCAAGGTTATAGATGAAGGACTGGAAGGCAAACTAGGCTGAAAAACTTCCAAAAATAAATGGACAAACAGAACAGAAGTGAGAAACACTATACCTCCCCCAATTAAAACATTAAAACAGTTAAACAATAGAAAAGATCTCCTGCTCAAGCAATGTACAGTGAAAAACAGCTCATCCAAATTGCAAGTGGAGCGAGAAGAGCCAACAGCATTATAATAGTTGATTACAAAAAAAATAGTTTTGTCAAAATAAATAACCCAGAATATTTTGAAGCCTGTATGGTTTATGGGCACATGAAAGGTCGATAAATTACAAGTCATATATGTCAAAATCATCAGGCCTCTACTTGCTCTTCCTCTTGCAGGTTTAGAGCCTGGGACACAAACAGACTGATAACCATCCCAAACAATATGTTCTATACACCAAGATTCCTGCAGCATAATAATATCAAATCTTCTCACATAAGAAAGCCAGTCTTCATCTTCAAGTTTAGATAATATGCCTGATACATTCCAGTAAATAACCTTTAATGGGGTCTTGAACTGCAGGCTCTGAGGGACTGGGTTTGATGGAAGGAACTGCTCAAGTGACAAGCGTTTGAGCAGAAGTTAGCAGAGGAATGAGCAGCAGAGATACAAGCTGCTGTGGGAACCAATTGAGGTTTATCACTAAGGGAAATCAATCCAGCTGTCAGTGTTTTTCATATCACTCCGGCCTCAATCAAGTCAGCCCATACAGTTGAAATTTGCCAGATGTGCAAAGAGGTTGTAGAAAAGAATAGTAGGCGCTTCATGTGGGTTGTCAGCCTAGGCCATGAGATGAGGATTTAAAGCCTTCCCCTTTATCAGATGAGTGCAAAAGAAGTGCAAGAGCAAAAGACTTCTATGTTCCTCCATGTTGAAAGACTGTCGATGTGTGGAGAGCAACCGACAGACTATAATCAGCTGCCTAAAGTTTGTAATGATGCAATCACTACAAAATAACTTTCTTGTTGGGACAATACAGTCTTCTTTCCACACCAGAAGATTGTTATAGTCCAGGACATTAAGATCTAAGTGACTTATAAGCCAGCGACAAACTTTGGGCCTGATTACGAGTTTGGCAGTCAGAAAACCCGACCACCAGAACCGTGGTGAGGACACTACTGTTGAGGTTGTGGTTTCCCCACTTGCCCCATTACAACTTTCCCACTAGGCTGACGGGCAGGAACCAAGGTTTCAAGGGTGCTGGACAGGGGGACCCCTGTAATGCCCATGCCATAGGCAGCACAGGGGCCCCACTATGGGCCCATGCACTTGTTCTCTGCCAGTTCAGCGCCACCCTGGCTGATTACAACCAGGACCTCCATCAGCCCATCGGGATAACTGATCCTTGCAGGGACAGCAATAGGTTGGTCGGTCTGCCCACCAATCTCGTAATGTGGCGGTCAGACTGCCACAGCCACGGCAGTCCAGCCACCACCACGGGGATGGCAGTCTTCGGACCGCCATTCTCGTAATAAGGCCTTTTTTTTTAAAGCTGAGTGACAAACTCTGATTTTGATTTATCTAATTTCAGCATATTTGTCAAAACAATGACAGACAATTTTCTGGGTGAAGATTAATGCGCGGCAAGGGCTGATAAAGCCCATAGCTGGGAGTAGAATGCAGTGGCTGCTCTGGCACCAATATCAGGTATAGAATGCCTAACAACAGGCTTACTACAAGATTTCAGAGAGTTATTCGACTCTTGATCAGAAGAGCACACCATAGTATTCGGCTATACCACAGACAATGGTGAAGTAGTAGGGACAGTAGAGGAGGACACCTCTTTAGTAAATGGCCTAGAACGAAGCTGACAGATATTGGTAATTTTTTCAACCTCAACGTCAAGTTTAACCAATAGAGGTGCAAGGCATTTATCAAGAACAGCAGTGATATTGGAAAAAAGGGACCCACATTGGATCGTCTAAACTCTGAAATAGATTTAAATCCATATAAGTGCAAGGGACAGAATGGCTACAAGGCAAATCTTCAGGACAAGAAGAGGTATGCTTAGACTTCCTCTTTTCTTTGGTGCGGGGGCACTAGCATGATGCATCTACAAAGCTGTTGGTTCCTGATCAAGACCAAGAGTTGAGATATTAACCAGGTCAACTTCATTAGTCAGGCTAACTGTGGGTTTCTCCTGTGCAGACAATTGGGCATACTTGAGATGCCAGCAAAATCAAGGGAGGGACACCTTCCTGACAAATCAGTTCTTTACTGATAACCCCTACTGCTCTTGCCAAAAAGGTTTCAAGGGTCATACAGTTGGGACCCCTAGAAGTATTGGAGTTTGGAGTTCTCCTTTTACCTGTCCCCCTTGTCAGAAAGTGACACAATAGGAGCACCACTTTATAGACAATGGCAGGCAAACAAAAAATTACACAAATGGCTTTACTGGTGCCATGAAATCTAGGCTCTCAGTCAGCAAAAGACTGAAGCTAGTAATGAAATACCTCACTTCCTTAAGACCATCAAAGATAGGATTCTTATGAAATGTCCAAATGGGGTGGCCCATCCCACCCACATCCAGCCTTGGACTGGTGCTGGACATGCACCCAACTGTGTCCTGCACTGCGGGAGCTTCAGCATCTTTTAAGTTCCCACACGGCTCATCTGCAAACTCCCCAGCCTTCGTCTGGTCTTCGACACTACGGACCGCCTGGGACTTAAAGTCTGATCCCAGGCAAAATGAAGATGCTGTTCAAAGAATCCCATGCTGCAAGAGCTAGCGTGTCTTTTAAGTGCCCTCACAAGTAACATAATTAATAATTAAATTAACAATTAAGTTACATTAAATAATATTTACCATTAAAATTAAATTAATTATAATTGAATTAACTTCCCACCCCATACGCCTAAAAAACAAACATCCTACTACTAAAATTAAAAATACTATTATTATTAATAAAATTCTAAAATATTTTAAGATGAACATAAAATAAATTTTACACTAACAGTTAAATAATTAACATAATTAATAATCCATTAAATAATTTATTCAAAATAGAAAATACTCACCAAAATATTTCAATAATTATCAATTATCTTACCACACTATTCCCCTACAAACCCAACAACCAGCTACTAAACTATAACATACTATTATTAATAATAAAAATAAAATATACACAGTAATTCATGAAATAAATTGAAACATTTAAACTAACAATTAAACAATTAACATATTTAAAAATCAATAAAAATAAGTAGTTAGTTCTTAATATTAAATGTAAATTAATTACCATTTAATTAATGTCCCATCCTATTACCCTACAAACCCACCAACGCCCTACAAAACTTGAAATAATATTTATATTTAAAAATAAATTACTGAAGCAATGGCAAAGGAGCTGCCCTCGCGAATGGAGGCCGCGGAGGGGAGAGACAGCAGCAACAACTTGAGGTTTGTGGGCTTTCCTCAAGGCTGCGCAGGCCAATCTATGGATTTTTTCCTGTTGCAATGGATCAAATCGGTGGCACCTGTGGATGCCCTCTCCTCTTGCTTTGTGGTGGAGCGAGCCCACAGGACTTTGATGCAGAAGCCCCCTTCTGGGGCACATCCACAAACTGTGATCGCCAAGATCCTGAATTATATTGACAGGGACACCATACTTTAATACGCATGCCAACAAGATAAGGCCATGTACCAGGCCAGCTGCATCAGCGGCAGTGCCAGTCTTTTGCCAGAACCACGGAGCATCCATGCGATCTGAAAATACAATACATGCTCCTACATCCTGGACGTTTAAAGGTCATCTTCAACGTCCAACCTTTCTTCTTCGAAACTCCTGAGGATGTCTTCCACCTGGGTGGATGAAATAGTGAAACTGAAAACCAATACCCCACCACAGATTGACTCCGATTCCTCGCAGGGGGATAGGCGAAACCATGCTCCGAAGTCAACTAAGAAAAGGCACAGCCACTCGCGGTCCTCCTCGTGCAGCACTTGACAAACTGTAGATCTCTAAACCTGGGGCAGGTGCCCTGCTGTGAGTGCCCCTTTCAAGGTGATAATGGACATCCCCTGTTGGGACCCCCCGTTCTGACAGTCCACGACAGATACTTCTTGTTTTGTGAGGTATTCAGTGAGAGAGGGGTGTTGCGAGACTGTTTGTTGTTATGTTATGTCCATACGCAGAAAATTCATAGGCATGCGCCAACTGTGTCTAACTTCCACATCAGATCCCCACTGCATTTTCAGCAAAACTGGTGCATGATCAGATAAAAACCTCCCTAGATGCTTAACGTCACCCACCTGTGAGCGAGTGAGACCACCCAAGAGGAAACGGTCCAGACGGCTGTATGTATTTTGCGTCTTAGAGTGACAAGTGTATTCCCTCCTTGCAGGGTGTAGTTCCCTCCATCCATCCCAAGGCCCCAAATTGTGCATGACCCCCGTGAGAGACCTCACCATCAAAGGCTTGGTACCTAATTTAGAAGGAAAACAATCCCTCTCCCCATCCAAAATACAATTATAATCTCTCGCCCATATTAGGAGTTCCCCAACACCCTCCCCCAGGATCTCAGAAATATTATCAAAGAACGTTCAGTCATCCACATTAGGGGCATAGGTATTGAGAACAGTAGGAGGCAACCCATCCAACACGCCCTGCACAAGTATATATGTTCCATCCACATCTGCTTCACTGTAAGTATGCACAAATGGGACACCCGGCACAATCCAGACCATCCCACCCCTGGCATAGGATGAGTAAGACGAGGAGAACACCTGCCCCGCCACTTCTTAGTCAACTTCTGCGACTCCTCCTCCATCAAATGCATCTCCTGTAGACAAGCTATATGAATCTTGTGCCGCCTTAGGAAAGAGTGCAACCTATAACACATAGTATATGTTTTCAAGCCCCTGACATTCCATGTCAGTATGTTAAGTTGTCTTCCCATGTATATGGTGCAAAAACTCTGTCCCTTGTACTTCTCCTCCCCATCCTCCCTCCAGAGTAGAGAAAGCAGCACATCTCCCACACTCATCCATGCACTGCTGATACCACCCACAACCATATGCACAAATGCACCAACTAATAAACCCCAACCCCCAGAACCCACCCCGGATAAACAGTAAAACAGCAACCTCAAAACATACTGTAGATCAATGTGTATGTGTGCTGCCAGGACAACAGCCTATTCCCCAACAATCCACACCCTACCACAACAGTGGAAGTGAACACCCCCATCCTGTTAACAAAAATCTATGTGCCCAGGGATCTTATCAGTTATTGGCAAAAACAAGCACAATCTCCCCCCCATTTTCTTAATCAGCACCATGTATTACCCCACGACATCCCCGCAACCAGAGAGTCCGAAGGCCCAGACCACCAGGAGTGCACCCTTCAGACACAGACCCAAACCCCCAGAGCTCCCAATTAGACAGCACCACCAAGGAGCAGAACAGTTTCAGGTATCAACAGAAACCGATTCCATACGAACGTCCGATGGATCAGTACTTTCATTAGTCATCTCAGGGACCACAACAGCCATGGCACCGTTCTGTTGAATTTCGAACCTGCCATCGGCACCGGAAGGTCCCCGAGCAGAAATCTGGGTCAGACTCTCCCCACGTTTCCTCCAGTCCGTATCATCCACACCAGAAGTACAAGCAGCCCCCCCCGGTGGAACTCAGAAAGCATCCCGTGCTCACTATGTCCCATATCTCCAACCATCTCCAGACCTCCTCAGGATGGTCAAAGAAGTGCGACTTGCCCCCAGAAAGCACCTTCAGTCGCGCCAGATATAGCAACATATATCTGATATTCATGGCATGTAGCTTCGCCTTCACCTCCAGAAAACCTTTCCTCGAGGTCTGAACCATATTCGTGTAGTCCGGGTAGATATAGATCTTGCTATTTTCAAAGACAGCCCTTTCGGTCTCTCGAGCTGCCCGCAGGATACTGTCCCTATCTTTGTAATTCAAGAGGCGCGCAATGATGGCTCTCGGAGGCGCCCCAGGCCTGGGAGGGGCGACCAAAGCCCGGTGCACTCGCTCCACCACAAACACCCTAAACAGACCCCCAGGCTTCAGCACATCCGTGGTCCATCGTTCCACAAAGCCCTCCATCGAGGAACCCTCCACCCGCTCTGGAAACCCCAAGAGACGCACGTTGTTCCTTTGAGATCTGCCCTCCGAGTCCTCCAGCCTAGCCTCCAACATCCCGAACGTGGAAGTGACCTGTGCCATCTGTTTGCGTAGAGTGGTTACTTCCACCTGTAGGTCCACAATGGACCCCTCCGCCACCTTGACTTTGTTAGAGACCTTGCGAAGGTCTGTCCAAAGAAGATTCACCTCCACAGCCACAGCCTCGGTCTTCCCCTCAAAGACAACACGGGAGCCCTGTATTGCAGCCAGAAGCTCAGCACAAGAGGGATTCTCCGCTGAGGCGGGCGCCTCCAGAACCCCTCCAGGACCCCCCACACGAGTCTGGTCCTGCAAGCCCGAGACGGGCGTAGTATATTGCTCCATAGTATTGCCCTGTGAGGCCGCTGACTGTCGATGCCTCCCCATCTAACCGACCAGTCAACAATAGGAAATACAGATCCACAGTACCTTATTCCAAGGCTGGCAGTAGTACACAGTCCAGGGCCACACCCCCAACAGTGCAGCACAGGGGTCAGATCCCCGAGAGCCCCGAGCAACTAACCAGGGAACCACAGCACACAGGGCATCCAAGGTCCAGGGGGGCAAAAAGCCCAGCCAATGTTCCCCACCGCGGGATGGTCACTCCAGACTCCAGTGGGCCCCACAGACAGGGCTGAAGTGCACCCCTCCAGGCAGCTCACCAGCAGGGCATCCCGGCTGTCCCCACCAGGGCCAAAGTCCAATTCACCAGCCGGAGCTCTCAGGCCACGCTCCAAAACTGCTCTGCCAGCACCTCCTCCGCACCTCGAAAATTGCGCCCATCCAGTGCCGATCCAGGCCCAAACAGGATCGCGGCCCTGAGGGAGCAGGAGGCCAGCAGGGAACAGGGCGCCACCCATGGGAAGCGGGAAACAGAGGCCGCCCAAACAGCAGGCAACAGATGTGAGCCCCCCTATCACTATCCAGGGGGGCCCGCAGACCAGACATCAACCCTAAGAATGGGGGAAGAAAGTCCACCGAGGGAGGGGGGCGGTGCAGGCCCTCCCACACCCCGTCCAGACGCGAGGCTCGCGGCCCAGCATGGGCCCACAACAGGTATGGAATCCGGGGGCAGGAGTCCCACAATGCCGCCAATCCAGGAGCCACTACCTTCACCTCACCAAGCCGTGCCCACAGAGGGGCCTCAAGTCCCCCGAGCACACTAGAATCAATGCAGGATCGGCCGGGACGGAGGAGCTCACTCAGAGCGCGTCTCGTTGGTTATCTTGCCTCAAAAGTGTACATTTTAAAGTAAATGTTATAGAAATCATTTTAATGATATGCAAATTATTATTTTATTACTTTTAAATGTATTTTGTTACATTAATGTTTTAATCAATTTTATTTTAATATTAAAAATTAATTAAAATATATTAATGGTATTACATTTTTTTAATGTAATATGTAAAATGTAATATTAAGTAATACATTTTAAAAATCATTAAAAAAATAGAATATTTAAAAATGTATTTTAAAAAGGTTGAATAACAAATATAATTCTGTGAAATGTCTTTTTAATAATACAAATATTTAAATGTTTTATTTCAATATTTCTAATACATAATTATTTAATATTAAAAGATATATACTGATGGTATTAAGTGGAAAAAATATCCTTTTCAAATTATTAAATATTTCAAAAATCAAAAATATTTAACAAATATTCTAATAAGGTAAAATAAAGATATATTATTTATATATATTTACATTTGATAACTTTTTCTGACTAATTAATTTACAAGTGCAAATATTTTAAATATATTTTGTTACATCATCATTTTCTATTAAATTATATTTTTTTATGGTTTTAAATAAAATGTTGCTTTTAATTATTTTTTTACTTTTATCAATGTTCATTTTGGATTACGATATCATTTTCTATAGTATAAAGTTCAGGAAACGAAGTAAATATTTTTATAATTATATTAATTGTATTTTAAAAAAATATAGTTTTAGGTGTTAATATGAATATATAGGTTTGTAGTTTTGGATAGTGAGTTTCAGATTATATTTTCTTCTATTTTATAGTTAAAAAAATGTGTGTGTATAAGTAGTATTGGTTGTGTATATAAATTGTTTAATTTGTATTACCATCTTTAAAGTACTTTAGATTGAAGTGATAGAGTCAATTTCAACTCATTAGCACCTAACACCTTCTTCAAATAGCTTTAGATTGGGGTGGAAATAATAAATGTAACCCCTTTAGTGTCCAACATCTTCCCCCAGTATGGTTAGATTGGAGGGAGAATAGTAAATGTCACCCCTTCAGTGTCCATCACTTTCCCCAATACTGTTGGATTGGATTCAATTGGGAATAACAAATGTCACCCATTTAGTGTCCAACACCTTCCTCCTATATGGTTAGATTGGAGTGGGAATAGTAAATGTCACCCCTTCAATGTCCAACACTTTCCCCCAGTATGTTTAGATTAATGTGGGAATAGTAAATTTTACCATTTTAGGTAGCAACACCTTCACCAGATTGGTTTATATTGGAGTGGAAATAGTAAATGACACCCGTTTAGTGTCTAATACTCTTTTTAAAATGGTTTATGTTGGAGTGATATTGTTTAATTTTATAAATTTTTCTCTGACATCTTTTATTTTAATTGTATTTGTGTGTAGTGTAAATAGTTTGTGTCATTTTATTAGTTTTGTTGGTGCTTAGAAATATAGTAATTAAAATAGTTAGTTTTGTGTTTGTAGGCAATAAAATCAGATCAAGGTTATAGATGAAGGACTGGAAGACAAACTAGGCTGAAAAACTTCCAAAAATTGACAAACAGAACAGAAGTGAGAAACACTATACCTCCCCCAATTAAAACATTAAAACAGTTAAACAATAGAAAAGATCTCCTGCTCAAGCAATGTACAGTGAAAAACAGCTCATCCAAATTGCAAGTGGAGCGAGAAGAGCCAACAGCATTATAATAGTTGATTACAAAAAAAATAGTTTTGTCAAAATAAATAACCCAGAATATTTTGAAGCCCGTATGGTTTATGGGCACATGAAAGGTCGATAAATTACAAGTCATATATGTCAAAATCATCAGGCCTCTACTTGCTCTTCCTCTTGCAGGTTTAGAGCCTGGGACACAAACAGACTGATAACCATCCCAAACAATATGTTCTATACACCAAGATTCCTGCAGCATAATAATATCAAATCTTCTCACATAAGAAAGCCAGTCTTCATCTTCAAGTTTAGATAATATGCCTGATACATTCCAGTAAATAACCTTTAATGGGGTCTTGAACTGCAGGCTATGAGGGACTGGGTTTGATGGAAGGCTCTACTCAAGTGACAAGCGTTTGAGCAGAAGTTAGCAGAGGAATGAGCAGCAGAGATACAAGCTGCTGTGGGAACCAATTGAGGTTTATCACTAAGGGAAATCAATCCAGCTGTCAGTATTTTTCATATCACTCCGGCCTCAATCAAGTCAGCCCATACAGTTGAAATTTGCCAGATGTGCAAAGAGGTTGTAGAAAAGAATAGTAGGCCCTTCATGTGGGTTGTCAGCCTAGGCCATGAGATGAGGATTTAAAGCCTTCCCCTTTATCAGATGAGTGCAAAAGAAGTGCAAGAGCAAAAGACTTCTATGCTCCTCCATGTTGAAAGACTGCCGATGTGTGGAGAGCAACCGACAGACTATAATCAGCTGCCTAAAGTTTGTAATGATGCAATCACTACAAAATAACTTTCTTGTTGGCCCAATACAGTCTTCTTTCCACACCAGAAGATTGTTATAGTCCAGGACATTAAGATCTGAGTGACTTATAAGCCAGCGACAAACTTTGGGCCTGATTACGAGTTTGGCAGTCAGAAAACCCGACCACCAGAACCGTGGTGAGGACACTACTGTTGAGGTTGTGGTTTCCCCACTTGCCCCATTACAACTTTCCCACTAGGCTGACGGGCAGGAACCAAGGTTTCAAGGGTGCTGGACAGGGGGACCCCTGTAATGCCCATGCCATAGGCAGCACAGGGGCCCCACTATGGGCCCATGCACTTGTTCTCTGCCAGTTCAGCGCCACCCTGGCTGATTACAACCAGGACCTCCATCAGCCCATCGGGATAACTGATCCTTGCAGGGACAGCAATAGGTTGGTCGGTCTGCCCACCAATCTCGTAATGTGGCGGTCAGACTGCCACAGCCACGGCAGTCCAACCACCACCACAGGGATGGCAGTTTTCGGACCGCCATTCTCGTAATAAGGCTTTTTTTTTTAAAGCTGAGTGACAAACTCTGATTTTGATTTCTCTAATTTCAGCATATTTGTCAAAACAATGACAGACAATTTTCTGGGTGAAGATTAATGCGCGGCAAGGGCTGATAAAGCCCATAGCTGGGAGTAGAATGCAGTGGCTGCTCTGGCACCTATATCAGATATAGAATGCCTAACAACAGGCTTACTACAAGATTTCAGAGAGTTATTCGACTCTTGATCAGAAGAGCACACCATAGTATTCGGCTATACCACAGACAAAGGTGAAGTAGTAGGGACAGTAGAGGAGGACACCTCTTTAGTAACTGGCCTAGAACGAAGCTGACAGATATTGGTAATTTTTTCAACCTCAACGTCAAGTTTAACCAATAGAGGTGCAAGGCATTTATCAAGAACAGCAGTGATATTGGAAAAAAGGGACCCACATTGGATCGTCTAAACTCTGAAATAGATTTAAATCCATATAAGTGCAAGGGACAGAATGGCTACAAGGCAAATCTTCAGGACAAGAAGAGGTATGCTTAGACTTCCTCTTTTCTTTGGTGTGGGGGCACTAGCATGATGCATCTACGGAGGTGTTGGTTCCTGATCAAGACCAAGAGTTGAGATATTAACCAGGTCAACTCCATTAGTCAGGCTAACTGTGGGTTTCTCCTGTGCAGACAATTGGGCATACTTGAGATGCCAGCAAAATCAAGGGAGGGACACCTTCCTGACAAATCAGTTCTTTACTGATAACCCCTACTGCTCTTGCCAAAAAGGTTTCAAGGGTCATACAGTTGGGACCCCTAGAAGTATTGGAGTTTGGAGTTCTCCTTTTACCTGTCCCCCTTGTCAGAAAGTGACACAATAGGAGCACCACTTTATACACAATGGCAGGCAAACAAAAAATTACACAAATGACTTTACTGGTGCCATGAAATCTAGGCTCTCAGTCAGCAAAAGACTGAAGCTAGTAATGAAATACCTCACTTCCTTTAGACCATCAAAGATAGGATTCTTATTAAATGTCCAAATGGGGTGGCCCATCCCACCCACATCCAGCCTTGGACTGGTGCTGGACATGCACCCAACTGTGTGCTGCACTGCGGGAGCTTCAGCCTCTTTTAAGTTCCCACACGGCTCATCTGCAAACTCCCCAGCCTTCGTCTGGTCTTCGACACTACGGACTGCCTGGGACTTAAAGTCTGATCCCAGGCAAAATGAAGATGCTGCACAAAGAATCCCATGCTGCAAGAGCTAGCGTGTCTTTTAAGTGCCCTCACAAGTAACATAATTAATAATTAAATTAACAATTAAGTTACATTAAATAATATTTACCATTAAAATTAAATTAATTATAATTGAATTAACTTCCCACCCCATATCCCTAAAAAACAAACATCCTACTACTAAAATTAAAAATACTATTATTATTAATAAAATTCAAAAATATTTTAAGATGAACATAAAATAAATTTTACACTAACAGTTAAATAATTAACATAATTAATAATCCATTAAATAATTTATTCAAAATAGAAAATACTCACCAAAATATTTCAATAATTATCAATTATCTTACCACACTATTCCCCTACAAACCCAACAACCAGCTACTAAACTATAACATACTATTATTAATAATAAAAATAAAATATACACAGTAATTCATGAAATAAATTGAAACATTTAAACTAACAATTAAACAATTAACATATTTAAAAATCAATAAAAATAAGTAGTTAGTTCTTAATATTAAATGTAAATTAATTACCATTTAATTAATGTCCCATCCTATTACCTACAAACCCACCAACGCCCTACAAAACTTGAAATAATATTTATATTTAAAAATAAATTACTGAAGCGATGGCAAAGGAGCTGCCCTGGCGAATGGAGGCCGCAGAGGGGAGAGACAGCCGCAACAACTTGAGGTTTGTGGGCTTTCCTCAAGGCTGCTCAGGCCAATCTATGGATTTTTTCCTGTTGCAATGGATCAAATCGGTGGCACCTGTGGATGCCCTCTCCTCTTGCTTTGTGGTGGAGCGAGCCCACAGGACTTTGATGCAGAAGCCCCCTTCTGGGGCACATCCACAAACTGTGATCGCCAAGATCCTGAATTATATTGACAGGGACGCCATACTTTAATACGCATGCCAACAAGATAAGGCCATGTACCAGGCCAGCTGCATCAGCGGCAGTGCCAGTCTTTTGCCAGAACCACGCAGCATCCATGGGATCTGAAAATACAATACATGCTCCTACATCCTGGACGTTTAACGGTCATCTTCAACGTCCAACCTTTCTTCTTCGAAACTCCTGAGGATGTCTTCCATCTGGGTGGATGAAATAGTGAAACTGAAAACCCATACCCCACCACAGATTGACTCCGATTCCTCGCAGGGGGACAGGCGAGACCATGCTCCGAAGTCAACTAAGAAAAGGCACAGCCACTCGCGGTCCTCCTCGTGCAACACTTGACAAACTTGAGATCTCTAAACCTGGGGCAGGTGCCCTGCTGTGAGTGCCCCTTTCAAGGTAATAATGGACATCCCCTGTTGGGACCCCCCGTTCTGACAGTCCACGACAGATACTTCTTGTTTTGTGAGGTATTCAGTGAGAGGGGGGTGTTGCGAGACTGTTTGTTGTTATGTTCTGTCCATACGCAGAAAATTCATAGGCATGCGCCAACTGTGTCTAACTTCCACATCAGATCCCCACTGCATTTTCAGCAAAACTGGTGCATGATCAGATAAAAACCTCCCTAGATGCCTAACATCACCCACCTGTGAGCGAGTGAGACCTCCCAAGAGGAAACGGTCCAGACGGCTGTATGTATTTTGCGTCTTAGAGTGACAAGTGTATTCCCTCCTCGCAGGGTGTAGTTCCCTCCATCCATCCCAAAGCCCCAAATTGTGCATGACCCCTGTGAGAGACCTCACCATCAAAGGCTTGGTACCTAATTTAGAAGGAAAACGATCCCTCTCCCCATCCAAAATACAATTATAATCTCTCGCCCATATTAGGAGTTCTCCAACATCCTCCCTCAGGATCTCAGAAATATTATCAAAGAACGTTCAGTCATCCACATTAGGGGCATAGGTTTGAGTACAGTAGGAGGCAACCCATCCAACACGCCCTGCACAAGTATATATGTTCCATCCACATCTGCTTCACTGTAAGTATGCACAAATGGGACACCCGGCACAATCCAGACCATCCCACCCCTGGCATAGGATGAGTAAGACGAGGAGAACACCTGCCCCGCCACTTCTTAGTCAACTTCTGCGACTCCTCCTCCATCAAATGCGTCTCCTGTAGACAAGCTATATGAATCTTGTGCCGCCTTATGAAAGAGTGCAACCTATAACACATAGTATATGTTTTCAACCCCCTGACATTCCATGTCAGTATGTTAAGTTGTCTTCCCATGTATATGGTGCAAAAACTCTGTCCCTTGTACTTCTCCTCCCCATCCTCCCTCCAGAGTAGAGAAAGCAGTACATCTCCCACACTCATCCATGCACTGCTGATACCACCCACAACCATATGCACAAATGCACTAACTAATAAACCCCAACCCCCAGAACCCACCCCGGATAAACAGTAAAACAGCAACCTCAAAACATACTGTAGATCAATCTGTATGTGTGCTGCCAGGACAACAGCCTATTCCCCAACAATCTACACCCTACCACAACAGTGGAAGTGAACACCCCCATCCTGTTAACAAAAATATATATGCCCAGGGATCTTATCAGTTATTGGCAAAAACAAGAACAATCTCCCCCCATTTTCTTAATCAGCACCATGTATTACCCCACGACATCCCCGCAACCCAGAGAGTCCAAAGGCCCAGACCACCAGGAGTGCACCCTTCAGACACAGACCCAAACCCCCAGAGCTCCCAATTAGACAGCACCACCAAGGAGCAGAACAGTTTCAGGTATCAACAGAAACCGATTCCATACGAACGTCCGATGGATCAGTACTTTCATTAGTCATCTCAGGGACCACAACAGCCATGGCACCGTTCTGTTGAATTTCGAACCTGCCATTGGCACCGGAAGGTCCCCGAGCAGAAATCTGGGTCAGACTCTCCCCACGTTTCCTCCAGTCCGTATCATCCACACCAGAAGTACAAGGAGCCCCCCCCGGTGGAACTCACAGAGCATCCCGTGCTCACTATGTCCCATATCTCCAACCATCTCCAGACCTCCTCAGGATGGTCAAAGAAGTGCGACTTGCCCCCAGAAAGCACCTTCAGTCGCGCCAGATATAGCAACATATATCTGATATTCATGGCATGTAGCTTCGCCTTCACCTCCAGAAAACCTTTCCTCGAGGTCTGAACCATATTCGTGTAGTCCGGGTAGATATAGATCTTGCTATTTTCAAAGACAGCCCTTTCAGTCTCTCGAGCTGCCCGCAGGATACTGTCCCTATCTTTGTAATTCAAGAGGCGCGCAATGATGGCTCTCGGAGGCGCCCCAGGCCTGGGAGGGGCGACCAAAGCCCGGTGCACTCGCTCCACCACAAACACCCTAAACAGACCCCCAGGCTTCAGCACATCCGTGGTCCATCGTTCCACAAAGCCCTCCATCGAGGAACCGTCCGCCCGCTCTGGAAACCCCAAGAGACGCACGTTGTTCCTTTGAGATCTGCCCTCCGAGTCCTCCAGCCTAGCCTCCAACATCCCGAACGTGGAAGTGAACTGTGCCATCTGTTTGCGTGGTTACTCCCACCTGTAGGTCCACAATGGACCCCTCCGCCACCTTGACTTTGTTAGAGACCTTGCGAAGGTCTGTCCAAAGAAGATTCACCTCCACAGCCACAGCCTCGTCTTCCCCTCAAGGACCACACGGGAGCCCTGTATTGCAGCCAGAAGCTCAGCACAAGAGGGCTTCTCCGCTGAGGCGGGCGCCTCCGGAACCCCTCCAGGACCCCCCACACGAGTCTGGTCCTGCAAGCCCGAGACGGGCGTAGTATATTGCTCCATAGTATTGCCCTGTGAGGCCGCTGACTGTCGATGCCTCCCCATCTAACCGACCAGTCAACAATAGGAAATACAGATCCACAGTACCTTATTCCAAGGCTGCCAGTAGTACACAGTCCAGGGCCACACCCCCAACAGTGCAGCACATGGGTCAGATCCCAGAGAGCCCGAGCAACTAACCAGGGAACCACAGCACACAGGGCATCCAAGGTCCAGGGGGGCAAAAAGCCCAGCCAATGTTCCCCACCGCGGGATGGTCACTCCAGACTCCAGTGGGCCCCACAGACAGGGCTGAAGTGCACCCCTCCAGGCAGCTCACCAGCAGGGCATTCCGGCTGTCCCCACCAGGGCCAAAGTCCAATTCACCAGCCGGAGCTCTCAGGCCACGCTCCAAAACTGCTCTGCCAGCACCTCCTCTGCACCTCGAAAATTGCGCCCATCCAGTGCCGATCCGTGCCCAAACAGGATCGCGGCCCTGAGGGAGCAGGAGGCCAGCAGGGAACAGGGCGCCACCCACGGGAAGCGGGAAACAGAGGCCGCCCAAACAGCAGGCAACAGATGTGAGCCCCCCTATCACTATCCAGGGGGGCCCGCAGACCAGCCATCAACCCTAAGAATGGGGGAAGAAAGTCCACCGAGGGAGGGGGGCGGTGCAGGCCCTCCCACACCCCGTCCAGACGCGAGGCTCGCGGCCCAGCATGGGCCCACAACAGGTATGGAATCCGGGGGCAGGAGTCCCACAATGCCGCCAATCCAGAAGCCGCTACCTTCACCTCACCAAGGCGTGCCCACAGAGGGGCCTCAAGTCCCCCGAGCACACTAGAATCAATGCAGGATCGGCCGGGACGGAGGAGCTCACTCAGAGCGCGTCTCGTTGGTCATCTTGCCGCAAAAGTGTACATTTTAAAGTAAATGTTATAGAAATCATTTTAATGATATGCAAATTATTATATTACTTTTAAATGTATTTTGTTACATTAATGTTTTAATCAATTTTATTTTAATATTAAAAATTAATTAAAATATATTAATGGTATTACATTTTTTAAATGTAATATGTAAAATGTAATATTAAGTAATACATTTTAAAAATCATTAAAAAAATAGAATATTTAAAAATGTATTTTAAAAAGGTTGAATAACAAATATAATTCTGTGAATTGTTTTTTTAATAATACAAATATTTAAATGTTTTATTTCAATATTTCTAATACATAATTATTTAATATTAAAAGATATATACTGATGGTATTAAGTGGAAAAAATATCCTTTTCAAATTATTAAATATTTCAAAAATCAAAAATATTTAACAAATATTCTACTACGGTAAAATAATGATATATTATGTATATATATTTACATTTGATAACTTTTTCTGACTAATTAATTTACAAATGCAAATATTTTAAATATATTTTGTTATATCATCATTTTCTATTAAATTATATTTTTTAATGGTTTTAAATAAAATGTTGCTTTTAATTATTTTTTTACTTTTATCAATGTTCATTTTGGATTATGATATCATTTTCTATAGTATAAAGTTCAGGAAACGAAGTAAATATTTTTATAATTATATTAATTGTATTTTAAAAAAATATAGTTTTAGGTGTTAATATGAATATATAGGTTTGTAGTTTCGGATAGTGAGTTTCAGATTATATTTTCTTCTATTTTATAGTTAAAAAAATGTGTGTGTATAAGTAGTATTGGTTGTGTATATAAATTGTTTAATTTGTATTACCATCTTTAAAGTACTTTAGATTGAAGTGATAGAGTCAATTTCACCTCATTAGCACCTAACACCTTCTTCAAATAGCTTTAGATTGGGGTGGAAATAATAAATGTAACCCCTTTAGTGTCCAACATCTTCCCCCAGTATGGTTAGATTGGAGGGAGAATAGTAAATGTCACCCCTTCAGTGTCCATCACTTTCCCCAATACTGTTGGATTGGATTCAATTGGGAATAACAAATGTCACCCATTTAGTGTCCAACACCTTCCTCCTATATGGTTAGATTGGAGTGGGAATAGTAAATGTCACCCCTTCAATGTCCAACACTTTCCCCCAGTATATTTAGATTAATGTGGGAATAGTAAATTTTACCATTTTAGGGAGCAACACCTTCACCAGATTGGTTTATTATGGAGTGGAAATAGTAAATGACACCCGTTTAGTGTCTAATACTCTTTTTAAAATGGTTTATGTTGGAGTGATATTGTTTAATTTTATAAATTTACTCTGACATCTTTTATTTTAATTGTATTTGTGTGTAGTGTAAATAGTTTGTGTCATTTTATTAGTTTTGTTGGTGCTTAGAAATATAGTAATTAAAATAGTTAGTTTTGTGTTTGTAGGCAATAAAATCAGATCAAGGTTATAGATGAAGCACTGGAAGGCAAACTAGGCGGAAAAACTTCCAAAAATGGACAAACAGAACAGAAGTGAGAAACACTATACCTCCCCCAATTAAAACATTAAAACAGTTAAACAATAGAAAAGATCTCCTGCTCAAGCAATGTACAGTGAAAAACAGCTCATCCAAATTGCAAGTGGAGCGAGAAGAGCCAACAGCATTATAATAGTTGATTACAAAAAAAATAGTTTTGTCAAAATAAATAACCCAGAATATTTTGAAGCCCGTATGGTTTATGGGCACATGAAAGGTCGATAAATTACAAGTCATATATGTCAAAATCATCAGGCCTCTACTTGCTCTTCCTCTTGCAGGTTTAGAGCCTGGGACACAAACAGACTGATAACCATCCCAAACAATATGTTCTATACACCAGGTTTCCTGCAGCATAATAATATCAAATCTTCTCACATAAGAAAGCCAGTCTTCATCTTCAAGTTTAGATAATATGCCTGATACATTCCAGTAAATAACCTTTAATGGGGTCTTGAACTGCAGGCTCTGAGGGACTGGGTTTGATGGAAGGAACTGCTCAAGTGACAATCGTTTGAGCAGAAGTTAGCAGAGGAATGAGCAGCAGAGATACAAGCTGCTGTGGGAACCAATTGAGGTTTATCACTAAGGGAAATCAATCCAGCTGTCAGTATTTTTCTTATCACTCCGGCATCAATCAAGTCAGCCCATACAGTTGAAATTTGCCAGATGTGCAAAGAGGTTGTAGAAAAGAATAATAGGCCCTTCATGTGGGTTGTCAGCCTAGGCCATGAGATGAGGATTTAAAGCCTTCCCCTTTATCAGATTAGTGCAAAAGAAGTGCAAGAGCAAAAGACTTCTATGTTCCTCCATGTTGAAAGACTGCCAATGTGTGGAGAGCAACCGACAGACTATAATCAGCTGCCTAAAGTTTGTAATGATGCAATCACTACAAAATAACTTTCTTGTTGGCCCAATACAGTCTTCTTTCCACACCAGAAGATTGTTATAGTCCAGGACATTAAGATCTGAGTGACTTATAAGCCAGCGACAAACTTTGGGCCTGATTACGAGTTTGGCAGTCAGAAAACCCGACCACCAGAACCGTGGTGAGGACACTACTGTTGAGGTTGTGGTTTCCCCACTTGCCCCATTACAACTTTCCCACTAGGCTGACGGGCAGGAACCAAGGTTTCAAGGGTGCTGGACAGGGGGACCCCTGTAATGCCCATGCCATAGGCAGCACAGGGACCCCACTGTGGGCCCATGCACTTGTTCTCTGCCATTTCAGCGCCACCCTGGCTGATTACAACCAGGACCTCCATCAGCCCATCGGGATAACTGATCCTTGCAGGGACAGCAATAGGTTGGTAGGTCTGCCCACCAATCTCGTAATGTGGCGGTCAGACTGCCACAGCCACGGCAGTCCAACCACCACCACGGGGATGGCAGTCTTCGGACCGCCATTCTCGTAATAAGGCCTTTTTTTTTAAAGCTGAGTGACAAACTCTGATTTTGATTTATCTAATTTCAGCATATTTGTCAAAACAATGACAGACAATTTTCTGGGTGAAGATTAATGCGCGGCAAGGGCTGATAAAGCCCATAGCTGGGAGTAGAATGCAGTGGCTGCTCTGGCACCAATATCAGGTATGGAATGCCTAACAACAGGCTTACTACAAGATTTCAGAGAGTTATTCTACTCTTGATCAGAAGAGCACACCATAGTATTTGGCTATACCACAGACAATGGTGAAGTAGTAGGGACAGTAGAGGAGGACACCTCTTTAGTAAATGGCCTAGAACGAAGCTGACAGATATTGGTAATTTTTTCAACCTCAACGTCAAGTTTAACCAATAGAGGTGCAAGGCATTTATCAAGAACAGCAGTGATATTGGAAAAAAGGGACCCACATTGGATCGTCTAAACTCTGAAATAGATTTAAATCCATATAAGTGCAAGGGACAGAATGGCTACTAGGCAAATCTTCAGGACAAGAAGAGGTATGCTTAGACTTCCTCTTTTATTTTGTGCGGGGGCACTAGCATGATGCATCTACGGAGCTGTTGGTTCCTGATCAAGACCAAGAGTTGAGATATTAACCAGGTCAACTCCATTAGTCAGGCTAACTGTGGGTTTCTCCTGTGCAGACAATTGGGCATACTTGAGATGCCAGCAAAATCAAGGGAGGGACACCTTCCTGACAAATCAGTTCTTTACTGATAACCCCTACTGCTCTTGCCAAAAAGGTTTCAAGGGTCATACAGTTGGGACCCCTAGAAGTATTGGAGTTTGGAGTTCTCCTTTTACCTGTCCCCCTTGTCAGAAAGTGACACAATAGGAGCACCACTTTATACACAATGGCAGGCAAACAAAAAATTACACAAATGGCTTTACTGGTGCCATGAAATCTAGGCTCTCAGTCAGCAAAAGACTGAAGCTAGTAATGAAATACCTCACTTCCTTAAGACCATCAAAGATAGGATTCTTATGAAATGTCCAAATGGGGTGGCCCATCCCACCCACATCCAGCCTTGGACTGGTGCTGGACATGCACCCAACTGTGTCCTGCACTGCGGGAGCTTCAGCATCTTTTAAGTTCCCACACGGCTCATCTGCAAACTCCCCAGCCTTCGTCTGGTCTTCGACACTACGGACCGCCTGGGACTTAAAGTCTGATCCCGGGCACAATGAAGATGCTGCACAAAGAATCCCATGCTGCAAGAGCTAGCGTGTCTTTTAAGTGCCCTCACAAGTAACATAATTAATAATTAAATTAACAATTAAGTTACATTAAATAATATTTACCATTAAAATTAAATTAATTAAAATTGAATTAACTTCCCACCCCATACCCCTAAAAAACAAACATCCTACTACTAAAATTAAAAATACTATTATTATTAATAAAATTTTAAAATATTTTAAGATGAACATAAAATAAATTTTACACTAACAGTTAAATAAATAACATAATTAATAATCCATTAAATAATTTATTCAAAATAGAAAATACTCACCAAAATATTTCAATAATTATCAATTATCTTACCACACTATTCCCCTACAAACCCAACAACCAGCTACTAAACTATAACATACTATTATTAATAATAAAAATAAAATATACACAGTAATTCATGAAATAAATTGAAACATTTAAACTAACAATTAAACACTTAATATATTTAAAAATCAATAAAAATAAGTAGTTAGTTCTTAATATTAAATGTAAATTAATTACCATTTAATTAACGTCCCATCCTATTACCTTACAAACCCACCAACGCCCTACAAAACTTGAAATAATATTTATATTTAAAAATAAATTACTGAAGCGATGGCAAAGGAGCTGCCCTCGCGAATGGAGGCCACGGAGGGGAGAGACAGCCGCAACAACTTGAGGTTTGTGGGCTTTCCTCAAGGCTGCGCAGGCCAATCTATGGATTTTTTCCTGTTGCAATGGATCAAATCGGTGGCACCTGTGGATGCCCTCTCCTCTTGCTTTGTGGTGGAGCGAGCCCACAGGACTTTGATGCAGAAGCCCCCTTCTGGGGCACATCCACAAACTGTGATCGCCAAGATCCTGAATTATATTGACAGGGACGCCATACTTTAATACGCATGCCAACAAGATAAGGCCATGTACCAGGCCAGCTGCATCAGCGGCAGTGCCAGTCTTTTGCCAGAACCACGCTGCATCCATGCGATCTGAAAATACAATACATGCTCCTACATCCTGGACGTTTAAAGGTCATCTTCAACGTTCAACCTTTCTTCTTCAAAACTCCTGAGGATGTCTTTCACCTGGGTGGATGAAATAGTGAAACTGAAAACCCATACCCCACCACAGATTGACTCTGATTCCTTGCATGGGGATAGGCGAGACCATGCTCCGAAGTCAACTAAGAAAAGGCACAGCCACTCGCGGTCCTCCTGGTGCAGCACTTGACAAACTGGAGATCTCTAAACCTGGGGCAGGTGCCCTGCTGTGAGTGCCCCTTTCAAGGTGATAATGGACATCCCCTGTTGGGACCCCCCGATCTGACAGTCCACGACAGATACTTCTTGTTTTGTGAGGTATTCAGTGAGAGAGGGGTGTTGCGAGACTGTTTGTTGTTATGTTCTGTCCATACGCAGAGATGCACTATGAACCTGGCCGCATACCCAACCTCAGTGACATGATCTTGTTTCTAACCTTTTAATATGAGTATGATGGAACTGGATAGGCCGCTGGGCTCTGTCCGAGTATTGTCATGGAAGTCAAAGATGTAAGATGAAGTCAAATGAAGCGCTATTTTGCACTCTGTCAAAAGACAGGGAGGCCACATATTAATCTTACAAGAAACCCATCTCCTTGGTAATAAAGCCCCTTGCCTCCCCAGATATTTATAGAGTCAGGTTTTTCATGCAGGCTTTGCTAGAGGCTCCAGGGGTACATGTATCTTGATGTAATGTGGTGTTCCCCTTCTTTTTACTAAGTCATGGCTAGACCGCCTAGGCAGAAACGCAGCTGTCACACGCACAATTTATAATGAGCCCAATACGCTCTGCTGTGTGTACACCTCCCCCCTTGGGCAGACCTTCATCAACCAGTACATACACCTTTGGGGAGAATTCCTGGAAGGCCTGACAGTGATAGGGAGCAATTGGAATTACATCATGGACCCTCAGGGAGACAGGTGGCACACCCATGGGAGAGCGGCTGAAGGAAACAAAACTAAATTAGCCGCTATGACATTTACGCTGGAGTTGGTGGACGCTTGGAGGACATCACCCATCAGACACTGGGTACATGTACCTCTCAGCAGCCCACGGGTCCTTCTCCCGTCTGGATTACTTTCATATACCCACAGCATACTTGCATATAATATCAAACACAGACATTTAAGCGTTGGCTGTCAAATCACTCCTTGATAGTCATGACACTTCAAAGAGGGCCCCTGAGACCAGCCTTTTGCTGGTGACTTTCACCATGGCATTTACAACTCTCTCCCTACAGAGCACACATTAATAAGTGTATAGACAAATATTTTCTGCTAAACGAGGGGATGGTGATGTCTTCAATAACTCTCTGGGATGCTTTGAAGCCAACTCTACGGCATAAGTTATTGTGCCGGCGAGAGGCATCATAGACTGCAGGACCTAGTTGACCTTGAATCTCAAATACATGGCTTGGATAAGCACAGGCCTGTGGCCGGTGCCTATGTAGCGGGACACCAGCTGGGGCTGGTGCAGCGGTGACACCAGCAGTTGCTATTGGATGAAGCCAAACAGACTTTATGAGCGACTCAGAGTCGCATATATCAGTGGGGGGGATAAATCTAGCAAACTGCTTCACAAACATTGCCAGGCGGCACATAGACCTATTGCCCTTCCTTTGCTGTGTGACCCATGGGACTGACTTATTGTGGACCCTGGTGAAGTTGCACATGGCTTTGTCAATACTCTGGTGGGGTGTATGCTCAGCAGGAGGCTCTACCCCAAGAGCAGATACTTGAATTTGAGGAAGCACTGCCCCTTAAAACCCTATTGGATACTAGGAGGGATTCTCTTGACGAGGATATTTCAGAGGCAGAGCTTTCAGTGGCTGTAACTGGGCTCCATTGTGGAAACATGTCCTGGGCATTATCTGCACTGCTGGCATGGATGTGCCGCTCCCTCTTGATTTTTGACACACCAAGATCGCTGTTCTGCCTAAACAAGGTCTACCGCTGGAGGAGCACTCTTCATATCACCCCATTTCTCACCTAAACATTGAGGCAAAGATGCTTGCCAATACATTGGAGAATAGACTGACACTTCATATACAAGATCTAGTTCACACAGACCAGGCTAGCTTTATGCCAGATTGGGCCACTCGGCACAATATTCAAAAGGTGTCCAATGCCCTCTCCCTCACTCATCGACTGCGGCGAACCTTTTGGCAGATGTCAACAAAGCGTTCAACTCTGTCAGTTGGGACTATTTGTTCACCCTGTTGGACAGTTAGACTTCAGCCCTAGATTCCGGACTTATGTCAGGCTATTATATACTGATTTGACAGCAGCGATCAGAGTCGCAAGTCATGCATCTGGCTCGTTCCTACTTCAGTGGGGGATGAGTCAGGCATGCATTCTTTTGCCTCTATTAATTGCCCTGGTTGCCATGCCCCTGGCCATGTGGGTTAGGATGGATGCCCAGGTCAGGGGGTTTAAATGGAGCCAGGAGTGCTCCAACAGAATTGCCTTCAACGAAGGTGAGCTCCTTTTCTTCATCACTGAACCTAAGGGTACAGGACCTAGACGTCTATAAATAATGCACATTTTTCATGAGACGTCTGGTCTGTTCAGCAACACCTCAAAGTTGATAGTGTTTCCTGTGAATGGATACACCAGACACAGACTGGGTCCCAGCTCTGAGGACAGTGACTGATGGCTTCAGGTATTTGGGGGTGTTTGTAACACCAGATGCAAAGTTAGCGTGGTCCAAAAACTTGAAACTAGCCTTTGACTCGGGTGGGGCAAGAGGTGCAGACTTGCCATTGACACTGCAGGGCCATTCTGCCATATTCAAAATGGTTTCTGTGCCCTGATTACTCTATCAGTTACAAAATTATGCATACCCCTTGTCCAGGGCATGGTTCAGGCAAATGAATACAATCCTTACTAGATTTCTCTGTAACGGGGGACCCCACGCATTGCCTTGGTCAAATGCTATCAATACCCTTACAATGGAGGCCTTGCAGACGCCTATATATTTTCCTACTAAACCGCTTCTCATTTAATCATTGTGAATGAATGGTGGTGCGACCACCGCAGAGACCAGGCATATGTAGTAGAAAAGTGGACAATGGGTGCTCTTCCTTTGCTCAATCACCTTTATGGGGGGGAGCCTGCTACCCTTCCCACAGTGAGGCAGGTGGTGTTGAACATATGGAGGGAGTCACTGCATACAATGGGATGGTGGGGAAAGCTCACAGGAATTACACCATTATGGCATGGCCTGGAGCTGCTGCAGATGGCCCAACTGGAGGTATTTGAAAAATGGTGCACTATAGGCATTTCCAATCTAGGTGATGTAGTGACTGGCGCTGTTTTGAAGACCTTTCAGGAACATCAACAAGACTATTGCCTCCATCAAAGTCTGTTCCACCGCTACCTGCAACTCTCTCATGCATGTGCTACCTACATTAACAACCTTGAGTCCCTCCCTAACGTCAATCTCCTTGTGTGGGACCTGAGGGACCACAAAATATCCAAACTATACTGCTCCCTGGTTTTGAACAGCCCGAGTACACTATCTGTCCTCATGGAAACTGACCTTGTGACCCTAGTTGATGATGACCGACACGAGGCCCTGCGGTGGCATCACAAGGCTGCCATTTTGGCCCATCGGCAACTCATACAATTGAAATACCTCCATAGAACATTGTACCCAAGGGATCGCCTGTGGTGCATGGAGGTCACATAATCTCCACTCTGCCTATGCTGCTGTGCAATGGAGGGCACTTTTCTTCATACAATATGGGAGTGTATAGCCCTGAACAGATTTTGGGAGGGAGGGACTTCCTGCCTTGGCAGTGTACTTTCTTGGTAAATAACTTCGGACCCAAAGCTCACTCTCATGCACATGGCTGAAGGCCTCGGTGGCAACAGATATAAAATGACACTACTGTTCTTGGGCCTGACCCTGGTGAAAAGAGACATTGCCAGGGCGTGGAAAGCTGTAGACCCCGCATTCCTGGTGGTATGGAAGAAAGGTTTGGGTCACTGCATGGGTCTGCTGTGTGTAGTATATCTGGCCAGGGGGTGCCTTCAAAAACATAACAAGATTTAGCAGGAATGGCAGACTATAGAGAGATTATTCTGCAACCGGCCCCGATGGCACATTCTTTGATAGAAGATGAGATTCAATTGTGTGGCCACCAGAAAGAAGACGGGAAACAACATTACATGGTACTCCTTGAGTTGTGCAATTCGATTGGTGGTTGGGGGGGTAGGGTGAAGTGGGAATTTGTGTCTGTGCAAATTTTTGGTTTATGTACAAGTTGATTTGAATGTTTCTTTTTCATTTATTTCTAGCGCCTGCTGGGCTAGACTCTTGAAAAAACTAAAAAAAAATTGTTAGGAAAAAAAAATCACTAAATCACTTAAAAATGAAAACTATGGGCCTCATTACAACAAAGCCACAGGGAGGACGCCACAGTCATACCAGTGGCGTCCCTTCTTCTGCCCTATCACAATCTTCCCATCGGGCTGACTGGCTGGAACATTTTAGTAAAGCGTTCTCACCGTTCAGCCCAGCGGGAACTATGCTACGGTACATGACTCAACTCCCTTAGGGGAGCCGAATCCTATACTGTAGCACAGAGGGGGCCGACCACCACCCTCAGAATGTGCACTGTTTGCAAAGCAGACAGTGTGCATTCCAACTGTGCTGGGCAGGGGGATCAATGCGGCCCCCGGCACTGACTTTTCACCAGCCTTTTCATGGCGGGTCCCCGCCATGAAAAGGCTGGTGGAAAGTGAGGTTTTAATCAGGCCTCAGTGCCGCCATGGCTGGTTGCAACTCTGACCGCCACGATCCTGCCACTGGCGGTGGTCCCCTGGCTGTCCGACTGCCAGGGTTGTAATCTGGTCATCAGACCGCCAGGAGTACGGCAGTCTGACCACCACTGCAGATTTGGCGGTCCTCTGACCGCCAAAATCATAATAGGGTCCTATATTTTTTCAAACTAAGGGGCATATTTATACTCCGTTTGCGCCGAATTAGCGTCGGTTTTTTCGACGCAAATTCGGCGCAAAACTAACGCCATATTTATACTTTGGCGTTAGACGCGTCTAGCGCCAAAGTATGAGGAAAGAGCGTCATTTTTTTGCGTGAACGCCTTCCTTGCGTTAATGAGATGCAAGGTAGGCGTTCCCGTCTAAAAAAATGACTGCGCCGCAAATGCGTCGTATTTATACTCCCGGGCAAAAATGACGCCCGGGAGTGGGCGGGGCAAAAAACCCCGCATTTGCGCCGGATTTTAGCGCCTGGGTCAGGGCAGGCGTTAAGGGACCTGTGGGCTCAAAATGAGCCCACAGCTGCCCTCCCATGCCCCCAGGGACCCCCCCTGCCTCCCTTGCCCACCCCAGGAGGACACCCAAGGATGGAGGGACCGACCCCAGGGACATTCAGGTAAGTTCAGGTAAGTATAATTTTTTTTTTTTTTTATTTATTTTTTTGGCATAGGGGGGCCTGATTTGTGCCCCCCTACATGCCTCAATGCCCAATGACCATGCCCAGGGGACATGGCCATTGGGCAAGGGGGCATGACTCCTGTCTTTACTAAGACAGGAGTCATGTAAATGGCGTCTGGGTGTCGTTAAAAATGGCGCAAATCGGGTGGAGGCGATTTTTTGCGTCAACCTGACTTGCACCATTTTTAAGACGCCCTAGCGCCATTTTTCCCAACGCCGGCGCTGCCTGGTGTACGTGTTTTTTTTCCACGCACACCAGGCAGCGCCGGTCTGCTTGCGCCGGCTAACGCCATTCAATAAATACGGCGCCCGCATGGCGCTTCAGAATGGCGTTAGCCGGCGCAAAACTTTTCGACGCTAAACTGCGTTAGCGCAGGTTAGCGTCAAAAAGTATAAATACGGGCCTAAATAACAATTATACTAACAATAGTGCACGTAAAACTAATATATTAACTAAAATACATTAAATTATTTTAAAAACATCATTTTTAAAACAATATTATTTAAAACAATATGAAAAAAAACATATTTTTGAAAACTATGGGGCATATTTATACTCCGTTTGCGCCGAATTAGCGTCGTTTTTTTCGACGCAAATTCGGCGCAAAACTAACGCCATATTTATACTTTGGCGTTAGACGCGTCTAGCGCCAAAGTATGAGGAAAGAGCGTCATTTTTTTGCGTGAACGCCTTCCTTGCGTTAATGAGATGCAAGGTAGGCGTTCCCGTCTAAAAAAATGACTGCGCCGCAAATGCGTCGTATTTATACTCCCGGGCAAAAATGACGCCCGGGAGTGGGCGGGGCAAAAAACCCCGCATTTGCGCCGGATTTTAGCGCCTGGGTCAGGGCAGGCGTTAAGGGACCTGTGGGCTCAAAATGAGCCCACAGCTGCCCTCCCATGCCCCCAGGGACCCCCCCTGCCACCCTTGCCCACCCCAGGAGGACACCCAAGGATGGAGGGACCGACCCCAGGGACATTCAGGTAAGTTCAGGTAAGTATAATTTTTTTTTTTTTTTATTTTTTTTTTTGGCATAGGGGGGCCTGATTTGTGCCCCCCTACATGCCTCAATGCCCAATGACCATGCCCAGGGGACATGGCCATTGGGCAAGGGGGCATGACTCCTGTCTTTACTAAGACAGGAGTCATGTAAATGGCGTCTGGGTGTCGTTAAAAATGGCGCAAATCGGGTGGAGGCGATTTTTTGCGTCAACCTGACTTGCAACATTTTTAAGACGCCCTAGCGCCATTTTTCCCAACGCCGGCGCTGCCTGGTGTACGTGTTTTTTTTCCACGCACACCAGGCAGCGCCGGTCTGCTTGCGCCGGCTAACGCCATTCAATAAATACGGCGCCCGCATGGCGCTTCAGAATGGCGTTAGCCGGCGCAAAACTTTTTGACGCTAAACTGCGTTAGCGCAGTTTAGCGTCAAAAAGTATAAATACGGGCCTATATTTCTTACCAAAAAAAGATATTCTTAACAATAATATTGTGTAATCCAGTATTTCTATGTTAATGATTCTTTTTAATGATATTTGTTGATTAAGATATTTTAAACTTGATATTTTGCACAAATACTGGAACAAATCAATAAACGACCATATATTAGACATAGCGTTTTCACTTTCAGATAAACACATCATAAAAATACAATAATTACATTTCATCAATTTCTCTAGAAATATATCTTTGTCAAATCTGTTAATTATGTGGCAAATTACGTGGTTACATGTGGTAAATCCCTAATTATGTGGTAAATGCTGCCGTCACAAACTCCACAGTCCCTTACTCTTGTAAACTGGTTTATCAACAATTTATTTTTTCAAGGTAAACAAAACCTAAACATCCTAATTTCATCAGTGCCCATTGTTAACGGCACTTTGAATGATATGGTTTTTGCAAGCTAACTAGCCCAAAATAAACACGTATTGTAAAACAAATGCTTGATTTATAAAACGTGTAATTTGTTCCTAACTGACATCCCGTGGTAGCATTTACAAAACACTCTACCTTCGACCTTGTGGTTTATGATCTCACCAGAAACCACTGACGGCAATATTGGACCATTGTTACAAATTATATGTCCTCTGCAGATACTACACAGTGACAGTCACCACTGAGTAGTTATAGTTCAATGGCACTTTCCAATGATAATGAATATTCTGAATTGCAGGTAACTTTGGTATCCATGTCTGCATCTGCTTCTAATTGTCCACTCAGTGTATTCAACTAGGGTCCAGGAAGCTATTTTGCATGCAGTTCTCTGCAGGGAAAAAAATTAAGGGGCTCAACAAGATTTGTTTTCAATTTTACTCACCACTACAGCAAAAACTACTAAATGGATTTACACACATTTAGCATGGATGTGGACATTTACCCAGAAAGGATGCTTTTGTGGTTTAGTGTAACCAGTTCTGGTCTCAAAGGTGTTAACATATATGTTATGGTAGTTGAAAGTGAATTTGTTAATTTGCATATAACTTTAGTACTGTTTGATGAATATTCATGGAATTTGGAAGACACTCCGCTTATACTTGGTATTTTCAAAGTTATGCACGTCCAGCAAGGGGGTGCCCCAGTTAAAAACTGTACATTCACTAATAACCTTGGGACTATGTGGCCAAACTGCACAAACCTTGGCAGAGTTTTATGATAATGGGGTTTCTAATCATATGTCAAATGTTGTGCTTGTCCAAGAGGGTGGGGTGGGGGGGGGTCAAAATTAAAGAGGGGCAACACAAAACCATTTACTAATGGCCTTGGTGCTGTCTGACAACCCTATATTAAATTGTGCAGACAGCAAAGGTAGCCCAGTGCAAGAATATCAGGTTTCATGCAGATAAGATGTTAGATGCAAAATCAAAAGGGAGGGCCAAAAAGGCAAGGGTCTGAGGACAAATGATGTTGTGCAGAGCCAAAAGATTTACATAGCAGTGTTGTCAGCCATTAGGGGTTAGGTGAAAGGCTTCGCCAAATGCCAGGTCCTGCGGCCAGCCCCTAATTCAAAAGTTCAATAAGCCTATTCAGCTTAGACTGAGTACATGGTAGGTGAACATAGTACATTATAAAAAAACACTCTGAAAATCACTGAAAATGCACATTTATGTGTCAGTTATGGTTCAGCAAACACACAAAAAAGCCCTGAAATGGTTCAGTTAATGCATGCAATGCACAAATGTATAAATGAACATTTAAGCATATATATCTATTATTATATACAATGACAATTGCCATTGTGTAGTTATTGTTAGCATAGGAAATTGTTTTTTTGTTTTGCTAACAACATATTGATGAAGCTTCACAAAACTTCTCCAAAACTGTTCATCCACCTCGGCTTCATTTAGGGTTCCAAAATCAAACTTAAAGACTTCTGAAATATCCCAGTTATGGTTAGCATTATAAAGCACTGCTTGCAGACCTGACAAGGAAACCATAACTCACGCAACAACTGCAATGCTAATGGCACAGTGTATCTTGCTGAATTACTTCAAGTCCACAAAACCTGTAGGACACTGCTACAATGACTAATGTTGCCAATTATGTCATTAATTATGCCATTTAACATGTCATGGGTGATGTAATATGTGAGGTCATAAACAGTGCCCGATGGGGCATAAGGTATAGTTACACTAAACTGTAGCTGATGAATTTCAGTGTTTTTTCAATTTTTAAGCATTATTTTTTATCGCATTTCAATCCCTAACTATAGTGTCACTTTAGCATTTGTTTTTTTTCAGTGAATAACCACTGTGTAGTTATAGTTTTTGTTTTACTAATTACTTTGGTGCCGTATGGTGAATAAGCACAAAACAAGCCATGAGTGATGTAATGCATGAGGTCATAACACTGCATGAGTTATAGTTAGGTCATTAAACTATAACTGGTGAATTTTAGTGGTTTTTCATTTTAAACAATAATTCTTATCTCATTTCAACACTGAACTTTAATGTCGCCTCAATCTTTGTTTCTTGCCATGAATGTATGGGGTTCTATTAATGTAAGTTAACATCTTATTATCATGCCTAACTATAACATAACTTTAACCTTCGTTTTTTTTTTTTCATTCTCAAGTTGACATGTAACTCCTGCCGCACAACTAGGGCTATAAATAACATATTACTCGCTTCACATTTGCATGTTTGGTTTTTATGATATTCTGTCCTTCCATGTACGTTAATTAGAAATCTTTGGCCTCATTACAACTTTGTTGGTAGGACCAGCTGTCCACCAAATCCGCAGGGGAGGAAGCCGGTGTCAAGCCAGCAGCCTCCCCCCCAAGTCACATTACGATGTTTCCACCAGACTGACCAGCAGAAACATCGTATTGCAACATTTCTGTCTGTCAGCCCCGCGGAAACAGTGCTACGGCATTGGCCTTGGCTCCTTCAAGGGAGCCGAGGCAAATGCGGTCACACAACAGCACCCTCGAAATGCGTACTGTCTGCAGCGAAGACAGTGTGCATTCTAAAGGTGTTGGCAGGGGGACCTCTGCACTTCCCAGGCCATGAGCATGGGCAGTGCAGGGGCCCTCCTGTGGCCCGCAGCAAAGGCTTTCCGAAAGCCTTTCAATGGTGGCTAAACCGCCAGGGAAAGGCTGTCGGAAAGTGGACTGGTGTTCAGCACAGCAGTGCAGCCATGGGCTCCGCCATGGCTCACCACGACTCCAACCGCCACCGCCCTGTTGGGATCCCTGATCCCGGTAGTGGCAGCGATCCAACCTCCAGGTATGTAATCTGTCGATCAGACCGCCAGGAGTGCAGCAGTTAGATCAGCACTGCCAAACTCGTAATAAGGCCCATAGTCACTTTAGCATACTCAGTGTACACTCTCATCTCATAGACCATTAGTGTGTAGTATTTATGATTCAAGTATGGCTTAGGGCCGGAGACTCAGGCAATGCTACTCTACTATCTAGAACTATGGGATTTGACCTTTGCACTTTAGCAACAAACGACTGAATCTACATTTACAACTATATTTCAACATGAACCCTGTTTTTTCACTAATGTATTGATTTATTTTTGTTTTGTGTGTGTGTGCTTCTTTGTCTGTGCGAATGTACACTCGTGAACGTACACACTGGTCTAATAACCCTGCAATTTCCCTTCACTTAAAAAAGTGCGGCACTTAAGTATGACCAATGATATTTGGTCTTTTTGCTGATTACATGGAACAACAAAAGATGTAAAAAGTTGGTCATTTTATGTTATGAAGGCATCGATTTAGAATGTGTTTGAGGTGTGTGTACCATTTTTCACACGGGATACAGTCCGACACAGTGGGTTCTGAACTTATTGGTGCAATAATTAGCACCTGTTACTAGTTGATGAGGAATAACATGTGGACTTCACGAACGATAAATTATGTATTGTTTTCCCCTGTTAAAGTCCGGGAGGTTTGAGCTGCCGAAGTGTAAGAAAGGGAGAAGTATTTAACGCCCTCTATAATTACTAACTTAGAATCAGGGCCTTAGTATGGAAATGTAAAACATAAAGAATTGAAAAAATGTAGAAAACATTCAACTAAACTCGAGCACTACTGTAGTTACCAAGATGACATGACTATTGCTTCAAGCTAACCGATTGCCAGGACTATTCCTTTTTGGTAAAAAAAATAAAAAAAGACCGAACTACCGTACTTTAAGTACATTATACATTTTATGTTTCTGTCTATGCAGAAAAACATTGACACAAGAAAGCCCTACATATAAAATCAGGTTTAGCAAATCCCGATAGCGTTTGCACGGCTAAAGTGTGCAGTGCTTTGTCCTAGGTACTGCAAAGACATATTTTCATAGTCACCCAAGATCACAAAACTTTGACGAACAAATAACATCAGTATTTTTTTAACGTGCATCCTTTAACAAAATAACCCAGCAGCTCTGCGCAACTAGGGCGACGCCCCCACCACACACACCCACCAGCCAGCACACGAAAAAAGTTAAAAAAAAACATAGTGTAAAAGTCACTTTTCAAACGAAGACTAATGTCTGCCTTTACTGGGATGCTGCGTCACATAGCTATAATTCCCCATGAGGAATGCCGTGATCTATTTTAATTAACGTCCACGAACGTGAGCCTCTTACCTCTTTTAGCAAAGCTTCCCGTGTGATCCCTTATTTGCCACCTTAGCAGACAGAAACCCTGCCTCGTGCCTCTTGTCAGCCTCTTGCTTGTCATGCGTTTCGAATTGGAACGCCAGCTATTCCGCGGCTTTCTTTCAGCAGGTCAAGTATGATGTGCATGACGTGGGTACCGTAGCCAGAGCAACGCTGCCAGAGTTAAATAGTTTCCACTTGATAAACTTGTAATGTTCTTCTTCAACAATAGAAACCTAAGGCATTGCTCAGTACTCTCACCGTACTGTGGTACAATAGAAATGTTTATTCTGGTACACATCGATTTCACGTGCGTTTGACGTACGTGTATTTATTTTTAATCACTAAATTAAGATACAATTACTGTTAAACAGCATGAAACGTAGGAAGTCTTTGGTGTTTAAAAAAAAGCTCATTGGAAGTAAGTAAAAACATCCGTTTTGTTTTGGAAAGTTTTTCAGTACATGCATTCGAATACTAAATGCCATGATACACAGCTGACACTAGCAAAATCCAAGAAACAACTCCTGCATGAAACAACAACTAACACCACCATTCTCGGGAATGTTATGGTTGCCCTACACCAACACTTCCACAGCATAGTCACTATCCTCACGTTCTCCCTCATTCACCTGCAGCGGATCCCATCGAGATCTAATCCCTTGCAATGATCTAGTGTGGGTTATAACACATGCACCATGCTAAACACTGTCTGCACGTTTCCATCACTATAATGCAACCCATACACGCTGGGGATGAGAAAAGAGTGACAACCCCTCTCCCACCAACCAACACAACCGCCCAGGTACTCTACCCTTCCAGAACTCCTTGTGATTATCATTCAACACATTAGCAACTCCCTAACAACCATCAACACCTCCCATCCCACCTGTTAGACCTGACAGCCTTAGGGTGGTCACCCCTAACTTTTTGCCTGCCTCCCTCCACTTTTTGGACACTGTTTTTGCTGGCTTTTAGACTCTGCACACTTTACCACTGCTAACCAGTGCTAAAGTGCATATGCTCTCTCCCTTTAAACATGGTAACCTTGGATCACACCAAATTGGACTATTTGATTTACTTGTAAGACCCTAGTAAAGTGCACTATATGTGCCTAGGGCCTGTAGATTAAATTCTACTAGTGGGCCTGAAGCACTGGTTGTGTCACCCACTTAAGTAGCCCCTTTACCTTGTCTCAGGCCTGCCATTGCAAGGCCTGTGTGTGCAGTTTCACTGTCACTTCACCTTGTCATTTAAAAGTATTTGCCAAGCCTAAAACTCCCCTTTTTCTACATATAAGACACCCCTAATATGTGCCATAGGTAACCCCTAGAGCAGGGTGCTGTGTGGGTAAAAGGCAGGACATGTACCTGTGTAGTTTACATGTCCTGGTAGTGTAAAACTCCTAAATTCGTTTTTACACTACTTTGAGGCCTGCTCCCTTCATAGGCTAACATTGGGGCTGCCCTCATACATTATTGAAGTGGTAGCTGCTGATCTGAAAGGAGTAGGAAGGTCATACTTAGTATGGCCAGAATGGTAATACAAAATCCTGCTGACTGGTGAAGTTGGATTTAAGATTACTATTCTAGAAATGCCACTTTTAGAAAGTGAGCATTTCTCTGCACTTAAATCTTTCTGTGCCTTACAATCCACATCTGGCTGGGCTTAGTTGACAGCTCCTTGTGCATTCACTTAGACACACCCCAAACACAGGGTACTCAGCCTAACTTGCATACATCTGCGTTTTGTTTTGAATGGGTCTTCCTGGGCTGGGAGGGTGGAGGGCCTGCTCTCACACAAAGGACTGCCATACCCCCGACAGGGACCCTGGCAGACAGGATTGAACTGAAAGGGGACCTGGTGCACTTCTAAGCCACTCTTTGAAGTCTCCCCCACTTCAAAGGCACATTTGGGTATAAAACAGGGCCTCTGCCCTACCACCTCAGACACACCCTGGAGAAGAAACCTGAACCAGAACCTGCACCCTGACAAGAAGAACTGCCTGGCTGCCTAAAGGACTCACCTGACTGCTTTCTACAAAGGACTGCTGCCTTGCTGTTGCCCTGCTGTCTTGCTGCTCCCTTGCTGTGCTGCAGAAGTGCTCTCCAAGGGCCTGGATAGAGCTTGCCTCCTGTTCCCTGAAGTCTCAGGACCAAAAAGACTTCTCTCTTGCAATTGGACTCCTTGTGCGGCGACAAATTCAACGCACAGCTTACTCCACGGTGAAAAATTCACCGCACGCCGGGCCAGAAAGATGCCGCTCGACTTCGCGAGGAAAAGATTGACGCGGCGCCTGCGGTGCGACCGGAACTTCGACGCACGGCCCACCTGGACAACGGCGCCTGACTTCCAGAGAGGAAATCGACGCAGCACCTGCTGTGAGGGAGAAAATTCCACGTACAGCCCACTGGAACGACGCGCAGCCGGACAACAAGCCCAGGATTCCACGCACAGTCCCCAGGGTGTCTGAAAACCCCGCGACCCACAGAGGAGACTGTCCGCGCGCCAGAAATTGATGCAACGTCTTCCCCGCATGAAAAATAACGACGCAAGTCCGTGTGTGAAGGGGCAAAACCGATGTACACACCATTTTCCACGTATCTCCTCCTCTGCGGCCCTCTGCGTAGATTTTTCCCTCCAAACCAGGTACTTTGTGCTTGAAAGAGACTTTGGGGGTCATTCCAAGTTTGGCGGGGGCGGTTGCCGCCCGCCAAACGGAAACCGCCAATTGGCCGCTCCGCGGTCAAAAGACCCCGGGGGCCATTCTGACTTTCCCGCTGGGCCGGCGGGCGCCCGCCAAGGGAGCGCCCGCCGGCCCAGCGGGAATGGTCCTGCAACACTGAAGCCGGCTCCGAATGGAGCCGGCGGTGTTGCAGGTGTGCGACGGGTGCAGTTGCACCCGTCGCGCTTTTCACTGTCTGCTAAGCAGACAGTAAAAAGCATACTGGGGCCCTGTTACGGGGCCCCTGCACTGCCCATGCCAGTGGCATGGGCAGTGCAGGGGCCGCCAGGGGCCCCAGGACACCTGTTCCCACCATCCTGTTTCTGGCAGTGAAAACCGCCAGAAACAGGCTGGCTGGAAGGGGGTCGGAATCCCCATGGCGGCGCTGGTTGCAGCGCCGCCATGGAGGATTCGCCCAGCCGGGGCTATTCCGGCGGGAAACCGCCGGACCCGGTTTTCCGAAAGCCACGGTCGGAATGGGCAATGAAGCACCGCCAGCCTGTTGGCGGTGCTTCAGTCATCCTTGGCCCGTCAGAATGACCCCCTTTGTTTGCTTTTTAAAGACTTAAGACACTTCATATCACTTTTCAGTGATATCTCTACAATTTCTTATTGCATCTTTTATCGTTTTGACCTGCAAATATCCAGATAAACATAATATATTTTTCCAAACACTGTGTGGTGTATTTTTGTGGTGCTATATTGTGTTATTGTATGATTTATTGCACACATCCTTTACATATTGCCTTCTAAGTTAAGCCTGACTGCTCATTGCCAAGCTACCAGAGGGTGGGCACAGGATAATTTGGATTGTGTGTGACTTACCCTGACTAGAGTGAGGGTCCTTGCTTGGACAGGGGGTAACCTGACTGCCAACCAAAGACCCCATTTCTAACACCACCTTAATGTGTGACTTCAAGAAACATATACAGAGCTTTTGATGTGTACTCCACTGCCTGTGACCATTACCATAGTGCAGCCTTCTTGTGAAAATAAATATTCTTTATGCTGAATTGCAGATCATCTGTTAACGTGACCCCAAACTTTATTTTAGGACGCCAAAACAATGATTAGTTATAATTAACATGTACCAGGCAGTGGATTTGTCTTATAGTTTTTCTGTAGTTTCTGTTGCCCTTGCTGGATACGTGATTGTTCTCTGGAACGCTTCACGTGCTACAGAAACAGTCTTGTAACTTGTGTTTTACACACTGAACCACGCCTTGCCACCAAAGGTCTCCCCTAATCCACCTCTTCATCATTTCTGTGCTGTTATGCCATCATGGGCCAATTTCAAGATCCTGCCCATGACCTTCTTTACTTTACTTACTCATCCAATAAACCTAAACTTTATTATCACAACTTGACTCCTTGGCCGCATGAAAATACAGCAGTACTTCCTCTGGCATCTTGCTTTTGACCGGCCACACATTTTTGATGTAAATCATCAACTGCTTCAGCTCCCCATCCCCCTGTCTCACTCTTTCCAAGTGGTGAATCCATCCTTTACTTGCATTACACACCAAAAGCAACTTTTATCTTCCACCTCCTGACAATGTACAACCTCTTGCAATTAAAGACAGGGCACTCCACATTCTGGAACCCACTATAACTGGAAAATAGATTCTCACTATCAGTCCTGCCACCAGTAGTGCAGCCAGTGTGTCACGGGCCATAGTGTATAGAAGGCAATGAGTTCCCTGGCCGCTGTTTGAATTGTTAAATAAGCAATAATCCCGGTTGAGTTGGCCACTCATGTCTCTGGGCCAAAGTGCCAATGCACCTGCCTACCGCTTGGAAACTCTTGATGTGACCATCCTTACACTTTCGGTAGTTAATTGGTGAGCATCCACCACAAACTCTGCACCCACACATACGGTAGTCATCCATGATGTGCAAGGACTTCTTTATCATCGACTCCTATCCTATCTTTCTCAATCCACTACTATCCTACATTTTTAATCCACAGGTAATCTACATTATCCTATTTTACATTTTTTCTAGTCAATCTGCTTGATCATCATACATTGAAACCCTCATACAGAGTCTCATCATGAGTGCTCTTGTCCAATCCATAAAAGTGGATGTCATCATTGAAAGGCATTCCTCCAAAGATAGTGTGGGCCCACTCCTATGTTCGTATTAATGTAATTTCAGGCATGTGCAGCATCTAACAACTACAGAGGCAACAATGCAGACAATGATTCCCCATGTAAGCATCCTTTCACAAACCCTCCAAATCCGCATTCAACTATGTCTGCATTCTACTCTTTACACACATCTCTTGGTAGAACCAAGTGCACACTTGATCAACATGATTTGGATCAAGGCTTCTCATTGCTGTGTTAAACCATTTTAGTTAACACTTTAGGCCAATGGCGTTTCATGAATTAGGAAATTAAATAAAACAGAATCATCAGAGGCTAAGTTAGATTGCATACAACATGTTCAGCAGCACTGTGGTCGAGCCACCAAAGTGCACAGTGTTACTCTTTTCAAAGATTTACTGAACCCTGTATTTTACCCATCAGGCCATAGTTTTTCGAATGACAAACACTTTATTATGTTTTTCATAGTTTTCCTGTTTCAGACTTTTCCCCCAAAAGCCCTCATACTTCGTCCAAGAAGTGGCTGGTTCATATCATGATTGCCTCTGAATTTTCTGATAGGAGGAAGATTAGTGCAGGTCTGGTGTTCTATGTTCCTGAGGCCATCAACGATGACCATATGGCCATTCTGTCAGCAGTGAGATATGATCTGTATAAAAGAAGAAAGTGAATTACAGATTCCGACCAGCACCCACAACAGGAACATGCCATAAAGTAGTCTGATGTCTCTAGGCCAGGAGTTCATAAAGAGGTAGAGCGTTGCTCCAGTCCCTGAAGAAGAGTCCTTTCTGTGGAAGTGTGATATTCAGGGATACATAACTGGCCCTCTTTGTCTCAAATCTGGGGATTGCTGGCCATTTTAAGATTTTCTTGCAGGGGTCATGAGGTTAGCTGTAAGTCTTCTCTCGTGTAAGACCTGCTACAAGGGTCTTTGGGCTTGGTTTTTGCCAGTGTGTTTTGAGTTTAAAAGCTGTTCGTTTTCCAAATTGGCTAGTGTCTTCCACAAACGGAGAATAGATGGGTTTCTTGAGTTTATGGTTTCTTTCCATACTCTGTTAGGTGATTTGTTGGGGTGAGCTGTGGCTTTGTGGTTAAAAATATGAGTAGTGTTTGCTATTCTTTCTGCAATTGCAGCATACACTAGCAGCCTGATTACGACTTTGGCGGATGGGATACTCCATCACAAATCTGACTGATATCCCGCCCGCCGTATTACAAGTTCCATTATATCCTATATCAGTATCAATCTGCAAAGGTCATAATCAGGCCCTAAATCTATTTCTAGTGTGGCAGGGATTGATTACTTTGGCAGGCCAATTGTTTTTTCATGCAATCCTCTTGATTCACCCATTTTCTGACATATCCAATGTTCTTTCACAGATGTTTGCAGAATAGCTAAGAATGCTTCCAACTTTGTCTTGAGTTACTGTTACCAGGATGTTGAGTTCGATGTTATCATGCCCTTTGCAAATTGTATATCTCCTTTGATTGCTACTTATGCCTCCACTCATCATCTAAGTGGTTTCTCCGGGAGCACTTGATATCTACTGTCACCCCTATATCTAAAGGTTCAATTTGGTTCTATAGTATGACTCATCAGTGTAACTAGCCTATGTAGTAACTCCTTTGATTCTGAACTATCATTATCCTGGAATCTGGTGGGGTGATTTTTAGGAAGATTTTTTGGCACAGTATTTTTCCATGGTAGCTAACTGTAGCTGTAGGATGTTTTATTTTTGTGTTTATTTATGCCAGCAGAATAGAATTGTTGGCATAAAAAAGTAGCAGGTCATGTAAATTGTGTACTCATTGGACATCTAAAATGTTCCCAAGAGTTCAGTGTACACATCGTTTGAATAAAGATTACATTGAAGTGGGACCAAGATGATGGCTTGTTTGTCTGCTGCCTTGTTTATGCCAGAGCTTCTTATTCTAGTGCCGTTTAGTCCCACCCTGGCTTGGATTTTAATGTTGTCATAGAGGGCTGCTGTTATTCTCAGGAGAGGATGAGGGTCTGATGTTTGTTGGCTTGGTCCAAAGTAGTTGTCAAGCGACTAGACCGAATGTCTGAAAGAAATGCATGAATTAGGCATACAAAGGCATTTATCTAATGACTGAGAATTTATACACCATGTGCTGGCAATTGAAAGTTAGGTTTATAGGTAAGAGTGCATTCCTCAAGCCTAAATGAGATTAAGGATGTTGTTCTCCTCAATTCAGTTGTTTAGATCTTCCAAAATGATCAGAGGCGGCTCCTCCCCTAAGGCGGAGGAGCGCCGCCCCCCTGCTTTCAAGCAGAAGGGGAAGGAAAAATAAATGATAATAATGAAATGTTATTATCATGTTATTTTTCCTGAGAGACGGCTTAAGGTGGGTGGGGCCTGGGCTGGATGATGGTAGGAGGGGGAGTTTAATGCGCACTTTGAATTTCTCTACCTGGCTGTATTGTACAGCAGGGAGGAGAAAGTGCACAGGCATTCTCTCCCTGTGTGAGCACCGAAGCAGGGCGCTCACACCAACCACAACGCTGCTGTCATGCTGCGGACAACAGCATTGTGATTGGCTGGGAGCCTGTGTGCAGTGCAGCTGGGAAGAGGTTGGAGGGGATGCGAACGAGTCTCTGAAAGAAACAGGTAAGTGTTTTTTGTAATGTATTTATTTATTAATCCCTCCACCTTCACCCTGCCACCCCTGTTCAGTGGCAGATAAAACTAAAATTATCCTGTGAAGGCAAAATCATGTTGGTCATGTTGGTACACGAGAATTGGTTTATTCATCTTAAATCATTTTATGTTTTTTACAGGTGTGAACCAAGCAATTGGTGGAGTGGGGTTCCATCTTTTGGCACCTGTCATATGGTTTCTGAGCTATAAGCATTTCCTTCTTTGTAAAAGATACTTTTGAAATGTGCAATTGATTCTTCTTCCAGTATGTTGGAAATAAAGTTGTTTTGTGAGTTTCCCATACCTGTCACAACAAGCCTCCAAAATTCTTTAATGTCCTTGGCTACTACTACATATATCTTTAGTTATACAAATAAGTGATAGAAGGAATACTTGAATTAATCTCAACCACTGATAATTATTTGGGGCCGCATCCCAGTGCATCATTATGTTGCACGTCATGGCACCTCAGTTTAGACCCAGCATCATGCAAGTTAGTCTTGACCCTGCTCCACAGGGAAACAGTCCGAAATGCCAGGCCAGCTCCTGCCTGAACCAGGAAACAAGAAATTCAGGACCAGTTTTGCTCTTATTAATGCTCATCAACCAAGTACAGCTTGATTCCAATGGCACAGTGTGCACAGGACCCACATCTGGGCATACCGCCCCCCCTTAGGGTGACACTGAAATATACAATAAAATGTATTGAATGCTTGAATCTCAGTCTCTGGTAATTACTCAGGGTCACATCCCAGTCCATTTTTATTTTGTACCCCTTGCCACAGGACAGGACCAACCAAGTATCAAACCAAGGTTAATGTGAGCCCCCAGCAAGGACTACTATTGACCCTGGTTGGATTCATTCTTGTCGCTGGCACTAGGCCCAGCCACACAAGTGGGGTAGATTTTTTATTGGGACATGTGGGGGAATGCTGGGTTGTAGGAATTTTCTGGATCCCTAAGGACTCCCGAAGTTTACATCACAGAAATGCAGGGAAAATGTGTGATTCTGGGCAAAGTTTAAGGTTTGCAGGGCAATGTGGGTAAGAAAATGCTGTGGATTCCACATAGGTCTAGTAGGTTTCCCCAGGAGCTGGGCTACCCAAGCTCAAAAAGTGCAGCCATTCATCATGAAAAGTGGGACTTTTCTGGCTTATATGTTGAAACAACACCCCAAAAAATCAAATATCCTCTCACTTGCAATTGGGATGGGATGTTTTAGTCCTCAATGGAGCAGAAAGACTGTTGAGGCTTTAGGGGTAAGGGTGGGGCCTGATATTAGGAAAGGCCAGACCTACTCCATTATTTTACAATAAAAAAAAGATTTGCCTGCCATACAAAGGGTTTTCTGCTACCCAAGGGGCAAATTGAGGGCAAACCTCGTGACGGCCCTTGGGAAGGACAGAAAGACCGGTTTTTCCCTTTTGGAGTGGGGGTATGGCCAATGCCAGAGTGCAACTGCTGCAGCTATTTCTTTAGCTGCATAGACAAAATCCCTGACGTCTAGTAGGCTTTCCACCACATCACAGGGGCATACTTGGGAAACCTCCTGAATTGGGACAAACCTTCTATCAACCCCTTGAGGTGGCAGAAATACACTATTGCCCCTTTTGGGACGGGGGTATGGCTCGAAGCCAGGGTAGGCCATCCCTTCCTTTTGTTTGTTTTGCTGCCATTTTGAATTACCTAGTGTTCAGGGGAGCATTCTGTTCACCATGGCAAACTCATTCTCTGCCCGAGGTGGGACAGAAAGACTGGATTGTCATTTTTTAGGAGGGGGTTTGGCCAATGCCATAGTGTATTGACTGCACCTCTTTCTTTTGCTGCAAATGCGAAATCACTGGTTTCGAGTGGGCCTTCAACTCCGTCCATGGGAGCTGATTTAGGGTAACCTCCCCAATTTAGACAAACCTTCTATCTCCCCCCCAGAGAGGCAGAAAGATAGAATTGCCCCTTGTGGGGTGGGGGGGTGTTGCTCGCGGCCAGGGTAGGCCATCTCCGCCTTTCGCTTGTGTAGGCAACATTTTGAATTCCCTGGTATCTAGTGGGCTTTCTGTCCCTGCAGGAGAATTTGGGGGCAAACCTCCTATCTTCCCCTGGAGGTGCAGAAAGACAGGATTGCAACTTTTTAGGTAAGGGTGTGACCAATGCCAGAGTGCAACACCCATGCCCCTTTTTTGTCTCAAATGCAAAATCCCAGGTGTCTAACATGCTTTCTACCCCACCGGGGGCAGATTTGGAGAAACCTTCAGAATTGGGAAAAAACTCTTCCCTACACCCAACGGTGGCAGAAATACACTATTGCCCCTTCTAGTCCAGGAGAATGGCTGCATTCCAGGGTAGGGTGGCCCTCTTCCCCCAGAAGACAGGTAGATTAGAGTAATTGCCCCTTTTTATCCCAAAAGGGGAAGAAGCACTGTTGTGCCCTTTTTTGGGGTGGCGTCATGGCCATAGTGATGATGGGAAGCCACCACCCCTATGTTTTTTCTCTATGTTCCCTTGGTGTCTTGTTGGCTTTTTGCCCCAAAGCGGACAGATTGGAGATAATCTCCCCATCTGGGCCCCAGGGGATCAGAAAGGCTCAAACTTTGGGGGTTCAGGAAGCATCAAACTGTGCCTAAGGAGACAATCTGCCAAATTCCTTGTGTCTAGTGGGTGGATCTCTGCTTGAGGATCACTATCCTGTGGCAATCCCCAAGCAGGGATCCACTGGGGGTTGATACTAATAGAAAGGTGAGATTCCCCACTTTCAAATGATACCACTACCAACACAATCAGAGTTCCGTGGGCTGAGATGTGCCCCCAAGCACTGATACAGTGAAAGTAAAACAAGCCGATTGTCTTGTTTTACTTTCACTTTACACGCAATGACGTCAGTGCGCTCTGATCGTCATTACCAAAAAGAAAAAAAACTCAGACTGCTAACAAAACTCTTGCAGAGCATCCCAAGCTAAAAATTAAGCCTGGAGGAAACAGTCCGGCGGTATTGGCCTCAGCTTCTCAATGATCTGAGGCTAATGCTGCTGCACAGAAGGTTTCCCCAGCACCCTCAGAATGCACACTGTCTTCCATAGCAGACAGTGCACATTCTGAGGGTGCTGGGTAGGGGGGTGTAGGAAGTTGGCTCTGTATGCACTATTTCAAGGTAAGGAATAGTATGCACAGAGTCCAAGGGTTCCCCTTAGAGGTAAGATAGTGGCAAAAAGAGATAATACTAATGCTCTATTTTGTGGTAGTGTGGTCGAGCAGTAGGCTTATCAAAGGAGTAGTGTTAAGCATTTGTTGTACATACACAAGCAATAAATGAGGAACACACACTCAGAGACAATTCCAGGCCAATAGGTTTTTGTATAGAAAAATATATTTTCTTAGTTTATTTTAAGAACCACAGGTTTAAGATTTACTTGTAATACTTCAAATGAAAGGTATTGCCGGTAGGTACTTTAGGAACTTTGAATTAGCAAAATAGCATATACAGTTTTCACAATAAATCACATATTGCTATTTTAAAACTAGACAGTGCAATTTTCAACAGTTCCTGGGGGGAGTAAGAGTTTGTTAGTTTTTGCAGGTAAGTAAACTACCTACGGGGTTCAAGTTTGGGTCCAAGGTAGCCCACCATTGGGGGTTCAGAGCAACCACAAAGTTACCACACCAGCAGCTCAGAGCCGGTCAGGTGCAGAGGTCAAAGTGGTGCCCAAAACGCATAGGCTTCAATGGAGAAGGGGGTGCCCCAGTTCTAGTCTGCCAGCAGGTAAGTACCCGCTTCTTTGGAGGGCAGACCAGGGGGGTTTTGTACGGCACCGGGTGGGACACAAGTCCACATAGAAAGTACACCCTCAGCGGCACGGGGGCGGCCGGGTGCAGTGTGCAAACAAGCGGCAGGTTTGTAATTGAAATCAATGGGAGACCAAGGGGTCTCTTCAGCAATACAGGCAGGCAAGGGGGGGGGGCTCCTCGGGGTAGCCACCACCTGGGCAAGGGAGAGGGCCTCCTGGGGGTCACTCCTGCACTGAAGTTCGGATCCTTCAGGTCCTGGGGGCTGCGGGTGCAGAGTCTTTACCAGGCGTCGGGATCTGAGAGCAGGCAGTCGCGGTCAGAGGGAGCCTCGGGATTCCCTCTGCATGCGTCGCTGTGGGGGCTCATGGGGCTCAACTCTGGCTACTCACGGTCTCGCAGTCGCCGGGGAGTCCTCCCTGAAGTGTTTGTTCGCCACAAGTCGAGCCGGGGGCGTCGGGTGCAGAGTGGCAAGTCTCACGCTTCCGGCGGGAAACGCAAGTTGTTTTAAAGTTGCTCCTTTGTTACAAAGTTGCAGTCTTTGGTGAACAGAGCCGCTGTCCTCGGGAGTTCATGGTCCTTCTAGATGCAGGGCAGTCCTCTGAGGCTTCAGAGGTCGCTGGTCCCTGGGGAAAGCGTTGCTGATGCAGTGTCTTTAGAAGTGGGGAGACAGGCCGGTAGAGCTGGGGCCAAAGCAGTTGGTGTCTCCGTCTCCTCTGCAGGGTTTTTCAGCTTAGCAGTCCTCTTCTTCTTAGGTTGCAGGAATCTGAGTTCCTAGGTTCTGGGGAGCCCTTAAATACTAAATTTAAGGGCGTGTTTAGGTCTGGGGGGTTAGTAGCCAATGGCTACTAGCCCTGAGGGTGGGTACACCCTCTTTGTGCCTCCTCCCGAGGGGAAGGGGGCACATTCCTATCCCTATTGGGGGAATCCTCCATCTGCAAGATGGAGGATTTCTAAAAGTCAGAGTCAACTCAGCTCAGGACACCTTAGGGGCTGTCCTGACTGGCCAGTGACTCCTCCTTGTTTTTCTCATTACCTCCTCCGGCCTTGCCGCCAAAAGTGGGGCCGTGGCCGGAGGGGGCGGGCAACTCCACTAGCTGGAGTGCCCTGGGGTGCTGTAACAAAGGGGGTGAGCCTTTGAGGCTCACCGCCAGCTGTCACAGTTCCTGCAGGGGGAGGTGTCAAGCACCTCCACCCAGTACAGGCTTTGTTACTAGCCACAGAGTGACAAAGGCACTCTCCCCATGTGGCCAGCAACATGTCTGGTGTGTGGCAGGCTGCTAGAACTAGTCAGCCTACACAGATAGTCGGTTAAGGTTTCAGGGGGCACCTCTAAGGTGCCCTCTGGGGTGTATGTTACAATAAAATGTACACTGGCATCAGTGTGCATTTATTGTGCTGAGAAGTTTGATACCAAACTTCACAGTTTTCAGTGTAGCCATTATGGTGTTGTGGAGTTCGTGCATGACAGACTCCCAGACCATATACTCTTATGGCTACCCTGCACTTACAATGTCTAAGGTTTTGCTTAGACACTGTAGGGGCACAGTGCTCATGCACTGGTGCCCTCACCTATGGTATAGTGCACCCTGCCTTAGAGCTGTAAGGCCTGCCAGAGGGGTGACTTATCTATACTGCATAGGCAGTGTGAGGTTGGCATGGCACCCTGAGGGGAGTGCCATGTCGACTTACTCGTTTTGTCCTCACTAGCACACACAAGCTGACAAGCAGTGTGTCTGTGCTGAGTGAGGGGTCCCCAGGGTGGCATAAGACATGCTGCATCCCTTAGAGACCTTCCCTGTCATCAGGGCCCTTGGTACCAGGGGTACCAGTTACAAGGGACTTACCTGGATGCCAGGGTGTGCCAATTGTGGAAACAAAAGTTCAGGTTAGGGAAAGAACACTGGTGCTGGGGCCTGGTTAGCAGGCCTCAGCACACTTTCAAATCAAAACTTAGCATCAGCAAAGGCAAAAAGTCAGGGGGTAACCATGCCAAGGAGGCATTTCCTTACGGGGGCCCTGCACTGCCCATGACATGGTCATGGGCAGGGCAGGGGCCCCCTTCTGGCCCCCAACTTTGACTTTCTGCCAGCATTTTCATGGCAAGGACCCCTCCATGAAAAGGGTGGCAGAAAGGGAAATCGGGATCAGCATGGCGGTGCTGAACTCAGCGCCCCCGTGGCTGACCACAACTTCAACCGCCGCCACCCAGTCGGGATCAAGGATCCCGGCAGCTGTAGCAGTCCCTGGCAGTCTGACTGCCAGGATTGTAATCTGATGGTTGGCCCGCCAGGTGTACGGCAGTCCGGCCGTCACCATGACATTTGGGGAGTTATTAATATGGCCCTTAGTATTATTAGTATAATTGTTATTAATTTAAAAAAATAGTTAGTCATTTTAGCTTTTTTGTTTAAATTAGTAACTTATAGTGTAGAAGTGGGTTTTAGAATTGTACCTTTTACATACATTGTTTAATTGTTGTTAGACCTGCATCCTTGGCATGGTTTCCCCTAACCTTTTGACCTCTGGCTTCCTGTTTTCTGACTTCATTTTTCTGCCTTTTTGGATTCTGGGCACTTTAGCAATGCTGACCACTGCTAAAATGCAGGTGCTTTGTACTCTAAACATGAGAACATTGTCTTCTACACAATTGACATGTCTAATCTACTTGTAAGTCTCTAGTAAAGTGCACTATGGCCTCATTATGACTTTGGCGGCCTTTTTCAAAGCGCCATAAGACTGCCAGTGCTGGTGGTCTTCCTCCCACCATATTATGGGTACTGCTGGATTTCTGCCACACTTTGGGTAGAAATCCAGCAGCTGTGGCGCATGGGCGGTTCCACCACAGGTCTTGCCCGCTATGCCCCACCGAAAGGACTCCACCAGCCATGTGATGAGCAATACTACAGCCTGACAGTGTCCTGATGGCGGGACGCTGCCGGTGGTGGAAGTGCCTGTTCCCGTTCCCTGCCGGACGTCCTCCTCCCCAGACCAGGTAAGTTGATCGTCCAACAGGGTAGGGGGGTGGGAGGATGGGGGGGTTGTGTGAGCGTGTGTGAGTGTATGTTGTCTGCGTGTGTGCATGAATGTGTGTATGCATGGTTGTATGCGTGTCTGAATGTAGAAGTGAGTGCGTGTATGCATGTAAGTGTATGTGTCTATGCGAGTGTGAATGTTGTGGTGAATGCATGTTTGTCTGCATGTGAGTATGCATGTTTGGATGGGTGTGAGTATGCATGGTTGAAAGCGTGTCTGAGTGCTGAGGTGAGTGCGAGTATGGATGCGTGAGTGAATGCCTGTATATAAATGTAGGTGAATTAGTGTATGCGTGGTGCATGTGGGTGACTGTGTGCGTGTGCATGTATGCGGGGAGGGGGCGCTGTGTCTGGAAGGGGGTGGGGGGCGCTGTGTATGGAGGGGGTTGGGGGTGCTGTGCCTGGAGGGAGGGTGGGGGGATTCAGTGCTTACTGGGGGGCTGGGGAGTTGTCTACCTGTGACAGGGAATAAATTCCTAGTCACTGGTAGCCTTTCTGCCAGGGTTTTCATGGCTGTGATACCGCCATGGAAACCCTGGTGGAAAGGCGGCTCCTAATACCGCTGGTAGTCTTCTGTGGACCACCGGATCAGAGATGCTCATCTCCGGCCCAGCGGGTCCGACTGCCCTGGCGGTATTGAGTCGAGATGTGGCAGATTAGCAGCGGCCAACACGCCACACTCATAATGTGGTGGTCTTCACCGCCAGCCTGTTGGCGGTGAAACCGCCACTTATACCCTGGCAGTCAGAAGACCACGAGGGTCATAATGACCCCCTATATGTGCCCAGGGACACAAAATTAAAAGCTATTAGTGGGCCTACAGCACTGATTGTGCCACTCACTACATTAGCCTTTCCAGCATATCTCAAGCCTGCCACTGCAGAGCCTGTGGGTGCAAACTCCATTTCGACCAAGCAAGTGTACCCTCTTCCTAGGCCCAAACATTCCTTTTTATTACATGTAAGACACCCCTAAGGTACTCTCTAGTTAGCCCGAAAGGGCATGGTGCAGTGTATTTAAAAGTTTGGACATGTACTTTTAAGTTTAACATGTCCGGATAGTGAAAAACTATTAAATTCATTTTTCACTATTGCAAGGACTATGGGCCTGATTCTAACTTTGGAGGACGGTGTTAAACCGTCCCAAAAGTGGCGGATATACCACCTACCGTATTACGAGTTCCATAGGATATAATGGACTCGTAATACGGTAGGTGGTATATCCGCCACTTTTGGGACGGTTTAACACCGTCCTCCAAAGTTAGAATCAGGCCCTATCTCTCCAATAGGATAGCATTGGGATTATGTGGCCCAACAATGATGCTCTGTGAGGCCTGACAACAACGCATCGCATTCACTTCTATGGAGCCTTACAATGAGATGGTGCCCAGGTGCTGTGGAAATATAGACACATTGGCCATCATTATGACATTGGTGGTAAGTACTGCATACTGCCGCAGCAACAGCCACCAAAAGACTGTTGCCACAGCTAACAACCATCCGCTGAATAATGAACACAGATGGATTTCCACCACAAGAAAGGCAGAAAACCGGCTGTGGCCATGCTGGTGGATGGGGTTAAGGTGGCGCTGCTGCTACCAGCAGCGCCACGCCAGTAGACCGCCGCCAGCCGTTATGAAAAATAATACGGCCTGGAAGTGTTGTGCTAGCGGGCGCTGCTGGCGGTAGCAGCACCCAGTCTCTTCCCCTGCCGGAAGACCCCCTGGATCTAGGTAAGTCAGGTTTCTGACAGGGGAGGGGGGTGGGAGGTGTTGGGTGGGTGTTTGGGGGTGTGTGCATGAGTGCGTGATTGTGTGCTTGAATGCTCATGTATGTGTAGTGTTGTTTGCGTGTATGTATGCATGTGTGAGAATGCATGTGAGTATGGATATGTGAATGCATGTCTGCATGTCTGTGTGAATGTGGTGCAGATGTGTGCATGAATGAATGGATGCATGCGTGTCTGCCTGTGTGAGTGATTGTGTGTATGCGTGGTGCGTGTCTCCATCTGTGTGAGGGGGTTGGGGGACTCGAAGGGGGGAGCTTGGCTGGTGTCAGGGGAGTTGTTGGGTGGAAGGGGGCCTCCTATCAGTGACAGGGAAGGAATTCCCTGTCACTGATAGGGCCTACTGCCATGGTTTTCGTGGCGTTAGGAATGCCTTGAAAGACATGTCGGTAGGCCGGGTCAAAATGCCTGAGGCAGTACAATAGTGGCTGCCGGGCTACAGATTCTCATCTCCAGCCCGGCGGCTGCTACCGCCATGGTTGTCGGAGTGGTACATTGGCGGGTTGGCTTCAGTCAACCCTCTAATGTCATAATGTGGTGGTATATACCGCCAGCCTGTTGGCCGACCGCCGGGGTCATAATGACCCCCATAGTGTCCTCACTGTCAACGCATTGCTCCAGCAAAGGTACTGTGCAGTGGACTCTGCGTGGGTTCATTAGCCGGCCTTCCCTCCATTGAGGTCGGCCTGGATTTTGGATTTACACCGGTCCCTTGTGACCTCAAGTAGCCTTTTGAAGGCATTTGACTTCTAAGCACTGTTTTCACATTTACTGTTTACAAATTCATATCTAGACTTCTTCTGATTGGATTTGTGTTGTTTTGGTATTATTTTAATCAGATAAACACAAGCGATTTCTAACTTGATGTGGAGTCTCTTTCTGGTGTCTTTCTCTGAGTTACTGTTATTTAAGTGTTGCACAGGTACTTTTCACATTGCCTCTTAAGTTATGCCTAACTGCTCTGTGCCAAGCTACCAGGGTGTGAGCAAAGGTTAATTTAAGGTGTGTATCTGACTTACCCTGACTAGGATTGTGGTTCCTACCTGGAAAGGGTGCATACCTCTGCCAACTAGAAACCCAATTTCAAACACTGGGGATCAACGGTGAGGATAGGATTTGTATTTGTGCAGTGCCTTACAGTAATTTGGTGTACACTACTACTCGCACCTAGACCAATTAGAATCAATTGTGTCTGATCCCCATTTTGTCCTGCTCTCTTCAATTGGTATTTTTGATTGATCAATTCTCCCTAATTAGTATTTGTATTTGTACTCTAAAGCATGTCTCTGGTTAGTGGTTCTGAATCTGCACCTGCAGAGATGGAGTTTGAACTGGCCAAGCTTGGTTATTACACTGTGGCCTACCTCAAGGAGTTCTGTAAGGGTTTTGGACTCCCTGCAAGGAGCAAAAAGGCAAAATTACAAAAGAAACTGAGAGCCTAATCAGAAGTCTGTGCTGTAGCTTCACAGGAGACTGAGGATAAGCTGGATGTGGAGGATGACTTGGACCAGGGTCTGAGTGGAGGCCTTGGGCTGCTCTCTGTGGGGGAGGCGAGCAACTTACTCCTAGGAATCAGGGCCCCTTCCAGGGCAGGGAGCAGTGTGTCATCCAAAGGGCTGTCCCCAGAGGAGCTGGAGAATAGGAGAGAAAGTTGATTTGGAGCTGGCTAAGCTCAAATTGGAGACGGAGAAGGACTTAGAGGAGAAAAGGCTGGTCATGAAGATGGAGGCAACCCAAAGAAATTAGCCATGGAAATAGAGGAGAGCAATAAGAGATTGGCTATTGAAGAAAAAAGATTGGCTCAGGAGATGAGCCTGAAGGAGATGGACATCAAGGCCAGTCAGGTAGAGTCCAGCAAGGATAGTGGCAGCAATTCTTCTCTGTCTTCTAGGCTTCACATACCCAAGAATCTGGTGTCTGATTTTGTGCTGGGAGATAACACAGACAGATGGTTAGAGGCCTTTGAGATTGCCCTACAAATGCACAAGGTCCCCTAAGGAGATTGTGGGGTCGGTTTGCGGGGAAACATCCCCAGTGAAAGGAGGGATGCTCTCTTAGCCCTGTCAAGGAGTGACAAGATGATCTACCTCTCCATGAAGGAGGCTCTGAACAGGACGGTTGGTTTGATCACAGAAAAATGCAGGCAGAAATTCAGGGATATTAAAAAGTTTTCCCAACAGACCTGCATGGATTGAGTGGATTATTTTTGCAAGGCACTGGATGGTTGGGTGAGGGGCAGTGAGGTAAAAGATCATCAAGTGTTGTACAGTTTGTTTGCAACAGAGCACCTTTTCAGTCTTTGCTTTCCAGGTCTGCACCAGCACCTAAGACAGCAAGCTTACTGACCCCAGAGAGCTTACCAAGAAGACGGACTACTGGGCCAGCACCCAGGGCCTCAAGAAGGTACCTGGAGGGATCATGCCAAGGGTGGTCAGGGTCCTTACCAGAAGGAGGGGTTGACAAAACAGTAAAGAGTTCTCCAAAGGGGCTCAATCAAGTTCTGTGGGACAGGGGTCCTATCCTCATTCTTAGAAAAGGAGAAAGTGGATCTCTAAGAACAAGTCTGCAGGGAAGGCTCCTGTGTTGTGCTTTGAATGTCATCAGGAAAGGCATGACAGTGGAGATACCAACTGTCCCAAGTGGGCGCAGACCCCCACTGGTGGGCAGTCACTGGTGTTGGCTAGTGTAGTACTTGGGGAGGAGATGTCCCTAAATAGTGCTGGGGAGAAAGTGCAGGTAACCCTACTGCCCTTCAGTGATGGAGATATGGTCCAGAAAATCCACATGCCGGACAATACTAAAAAGTACAGGGAGTGGGTGTTCATCAATGGTCAGAGGGTGGAGGCTCTGAGAGACACAGGAGCCAGCATGACAACCATCAGGTGTCATCTGGTGTCTCCATAGCAGGTGGTCCCTAACATGTTCCACCAAGGTGTTGCTGCTGACAACCGCGAGAGCCACTATCCAGTGGTTCTGGTTCCCTTTGAGTTGTGGGGGGTCTTAGTTTCCTTGAGGGTAGCTGTGAGTCCCCCATGCCTGTGGATTGTCTGCTAGGCAATGATCTGGAGCACACTATCTGGAAAGAGGAGTAGCTCAGGTCACACTTGGAAATGATGGGGTTACCTGAGTAGGTGTGTCTGACCAAACGGCCCATTGGAGCTCGAGAGGGTGGTCAGAAGGACCTGGAGCCGGAAACTACGGTCTAGGGTAGTGACAAAAATAAGAAGGTCAAAGGGCACAGGAAACCTGCTCCTGAGATTCCTACAGTCCGGGAGGAGGCTGACCTTGAGGGGGACACCCTGGAACCTACAAGGGACAACATGGCCGAACATGGGAACTTGACTGAGCTGTCCAACTGGCAGCAGGAAGGGAGACCCACCAGGGAGGAGTTCTGCAAGGTGCAGAGAGAGTGTCCTACTCTTGTGGGTGTTCAGAAACAGGATACGACCTCTGCAGCTGGTGACGCCTCTGGCAAGCATCTCATTTACTGGGAGAATGGTCTGCTGTATAGTGAGCCTAAGGATCCTGAGCCTCGTGGAATATGTGTGTTGGTGTTCCCCCAGTGCTACAGATTCTTGCTATTGGGTTTGGCTCATGAGGTGCCACTGGCAGGTCATTTGGGGCAGGACAAGACCTTTGACAGTCTTGTCACCCAATTCTATTGGCCCAAAATGAGGAAGAACTCTTCCGCATACTGTAGGTCCTATTCTACCTGCCAGGCAAGTGGCAAGTCAGGGGGGAAATGCAAGGCCCCCTTGCAACCTTTACCTGTTGTTGGCACCCACTTTGAGTGGGTTTGGTTTTGACATTGGGGGGGTCTCTGGATCCCAAGACAGCCATGGGCTACAGATTTGTTCTGGTCTTGGTGGACCGTGCCTCCCGGTACCCTGAGGCTATCCCTCTGAGAACAGTGACTGTGCCTGTGGTGGCCAGGGCACTGATGGGGATATTTACACTTGTGGGTTTCCCCAAGGAGGTGGTATCTGACCGGGGCACCAACTTCATGTTCCATTACATGAAGGCCATGTGGAAGGAGTGTGGGGTGACTTCTTAATTCACCATTTGTTACTACCCCATACCAGTGGCTTGGTTGAAAGGTTCAACTGACTCTGAAAGGCATGATAATGGGTTCACCCGAACTGATGAGGCATAAGTGGGGTGTCCTCCTTCCATGTCTGTTGTTTGCCTACAGGGAGTTAGCACAGAAGGGGGTTGGTTACAGGTCCTTTGAACTTCTGTACAAGCACCATGTGAGAGAACCTTTCACTCTGGTGACTGACGGCTGGGAGCAAACTCCCAGGTTAGCGATCCAGGATGTGGTCAATTACATGCTAGCCCTCTATCACCAGACTGCGCACTTCAGGAAGCCCATCCAAGAGAACCCAGAAGCCAGCAAGGAGTTCATGAAATGCTGGTATGACCAGAATGCCACTGTGGTGGAGTTTCAGTCTTGGCAAAAGGTGTGGATCATGGAGCCCATAGAGCCCTGTGCCCTGCAAGACTGCTGGCCTGGACCCTATAAGAAACCCCTTGAGTGTTCTACATGTAAACCTCCTCAAGCCCTACTTCGAGAGTTCTGAGGTGACTATGCTCTTGGTGACTGATGATGGGGTGAAAGAGGAGAATGAAGCTCTCCCTGACATCCTGTCTTTCAAAGAGCAGGATGGGTCAGTAGAGGTTACCAGCCTCTTCCCTACACTGACCCTAGATAAACAGAGACTGCTACCAGTTGTGGACGCAGTTTGCCTATTTATTCTCCCTTAACCCAGGCTCAACATATGATGCACCCATAATATTGATACTGGGGAGAGTTCACCTGTAAAGAATAAAATGTACAGGCTGATTGATAAGGTGAGGGCTAACATCAAGGAGGAGGTCTCCAAAATGTTGGCATTTGGGGTTATTGAGCCCTCCAATAGTCCTTGGTCCAGCCAAGTGGTGCTGGTCCCCAAGGCTGCCCTGCCAGGTGTCACACCTGAACTCCAGTTCTGTGTGGACTACTGTGGGTTCAATGTAATCACTAGGAATAATGTACATCCCGTCCCCAGAGCTCATAGATCGGCTTGGAGCTTCTAAGTTGCTCAGCACGTTTGACCTAAAGTGTTGGGATTCAACAAATGTGTTTGTCTAAACATCATGTTTGACTTCAGAACATGAAGGAATGTTTATTTTGATGCATGGACTGCAGATTCAATGAAAGCAATTAATTGAGCAATTGTGAACATTTTTCAAAGAACTGTCTATCTGTTATGAAAAAACTACAACGTATCCAGATCTCCGCAGCCAGGCTACTATTACATATAAAGCCGCAAGCCCATATCTCCCCTGCCTTGAGAGCACTACACTGGTTACCCTTTGCATGAAGATGCACTTTCAAGCTGCTTTGTATCACCCACAAAGCTATACATGGAACAGGACCGCTTTTTATCAGAAAGAAAATTACCAAATACATCCAACAAAGAACCCTCCGCTCAAGATTGGCACCCGCCTTAGAACACCACCATACAAGAAAAAGACTATAGGTGGTACATCCTTCTCCGTCCAAGCAGCCAAACTATGGAATTCATTACCCCCAACTATAAGAGCCACAGATAACTTTCTTGTTTTCAGAAAACTACTCAAGAGTTGGCTCTTTCCTTCATAACCACCTTATTCAAACAACTATGAACTTCATATGCCTATGTTAATAAATATTTTTTTCAGATTATATGTAAATTTCTATTTATTTATAGTTTCTTTAGAAAATATGTATTGCTACTATGTCATAACAATAAAATACACACACACACTCTGTAAACCTGTTTGACTAAGTATTTTTTTACCCATGGTTCTATTTATGTATTGTATGTGCATATGTGTGTGTATTCATGTGTATATGTGTATGTATATATATATGTATGTATGTGTATATGTTGTTTCTGTGTTTGGCATGTTCATGGATCATTGCATGGCTCCTGGGTGGGTTTTTATACTAGATATCTATGAATTCCTGCTCTCATCTTATCACACTTATCTACTCATCATCATGTCATGTCTCAATCAAACTATCTTCCATTCTCACTCTGACTCATCCCAAATCCCTTCTACTACTTTCATCTCCTAAATATCTCTGCCTAAGCTCTTCCCTCCGCTTCCACATCTAACTCACCAAACCTCACTCTACTACTGTGACCTCCCACACAACCCTACTAAATTCTCCTGCATTAATCTCACCCTGCTACTATGCTCTCCCTAACCCTTCCACATACTCTTCCCCCTCCGCCCCCTATACTCATCCCAAGCCTTTGGGTTGAATAAATGAAGGAAATACTCCCAATTAACACTTCTGGATTTCTTTCGTCCTCCACCCCTCCATTACTCCAGTCAATCTAACTAACAAACTCTCATATCCGCGGCTCAAATTAACTCATAATAATACTAAAACTGTACTCATTATTTAACGATACTAATCCATCACTAATTCTTGTTGGGTTCCAGAGTAGCGTGCTACTCATCGAAAAGCGCTTCAACGCCTCGTCAGGGGTAGTAAGCGCTATATAAATATGATTACAATACAATACAATACAAAATGTGTTTCTAGGATGAGCCTTTAAGGCTTTTTACATGTATGTTGGGACTAGCGCATGTTTATTGGTTCTAGCTTGTTTTGAGAAGTGTGCTCACTTGCCAGGCACAAATCGTCCTATTTATCACATGATAAAATAGGCTCTAGTTATCCCCAAAGGCAGGGTGCAGTGTATTTAAAAAGTTGGACATATACTTTTGAGTTTAACATGTCCAGATAGTGAAAAACTCTTAAATTCATTTTTCACTATTTCAAAGACATCCCTCCCATAGGTTAGCATTTGGATTACCTTAAAACATCTTTTAAGTATAATATTTCCAATTGAGAAAAGATAGAAATATGGAGTTTAGTGCCTCTGGACTTACCATTTAAAAACACAACTTACGGTGAAGTCAGATTTTAAATTGTAAGTCTGGCATTCTCTTACTTTAACCATTCTGTGCCTCTAACTGTCTCAGAAGACAGAGACAGTTGGGTGAAAGCTACACTTTATAAATTCCCTGTAGACAGCCACAAGCACATGGCACTCAGCTGCATTCATCTGCATGCTGATGGGTCTTCCTGATCAGAAGGAATGGGAGGGATTGAAACTTACATTTCAATAAGTGGTGTCCTGTCTCCAGACAAAGGACTGATTACACCCCCACAGATAGCCTGGTAGTCAGAGCTAAGATGAATGGGACCCTTGTACACTTCAGAGGGCTCTTTAAAGTCTCCCCACATCAAATACCTTTCTGGGTATAAGTAGTGGACCCCAAACCCCAGCAAATCAGATCTCTACTGGAACCAAGGACACTCTGCCAAGAAGAAAAACTGCTTTGCTGCCAGGAGGGACTGCCACTCTGTTACCGCATTGCTGTGTTGGCCTACTACGTGCTGTAGGAGGAACTGCCTCTTTGCTACTTGTTTTGCTGTGTTATCTTGCTGTCTCCTGCTTCTTGCCTGCAGTGCGAAGGACTAGACTTGTTCTCCACATCTTTGCATCCAAGAGTCTCCAGGGGCTTGCTGACTTGCCCACTCTTCTTCTGCAGCCTCAGAGATGTCAGACTGCTGAAAACTCTCCTGGTGCTGCTGGACTCTGCCATCTGTGAGTGCTACCCCTGCCTGAGGTGCCCCTCCCTGTCCAGAAATGGGTTCTGCAGCTAAAGTCTACAAAAAGCACCTCATCATACGAGTGCCGCCGAAAAATCTGCACATCGCATCTCTTATGGCGACACAGCGGCTACCCGATGACAGTAGATTCACAGACTGCGCGGCCCAATGACAATGCTCTGTGGAGCCCAAAGACGGCGTATCATATTTACGTCTACAGAGCCCAAACAACGCAGTGACAAGGGATGTGATAAAAATATAGACGCATTGTGCCCTCAATGTCGATGCAAGGTACTGTTCAGTGGACCTTGCAGGGGTTCAATAGCCGGCCAACTCTCAATCGCAGTCAGCCTGGATTTTAGATTTGCTCTGCTCCCTCTCAACCTCAATAAATCTTTTAACTGCTTTTGACTTCTAAGAATTGTTTTGACATTTAGGGTCAGATGTAGATATTGGTGGACAAGTTACTCTGTCACAACGGTGACAGATATCCCATCCACCAAAATGTAAATCCCATAGGATATAATGGGATTTACATTTTGGTGGAGGGGATATCTGTCACCGTTTTGATGGAGTAACTTGTCCACCAATATCTAAATCAGGCCCTTAGGGCATTACACATGATTTGCAGCCATGGAGCCCATTACACATGTCCTGTCACTGCTACTGATCATCAATGGTGCACAAAATCCACATCACTGTGAGGGCAACCCACCGTAAGTACACACACCTACCTGCGTCAATACGCTTAACAAAAGATCGTCACACAGTGCCCCACATCATATGGGGGTCCCATTACGTGCATTAAGTACACTTGTCATTGTGTCCCACATCGGAATCAGAGACAAAAAAAGACACATTCCCGGTCACAATATGCCCCCCTTTGGGCAGGTTACTCACACTGCACCACAACACTACACAAAAACACATCTGCTCATCTCAGGCACATGGACAGCGAAGTGTACACAACATTGTCTCACACTACACCAACACTGCACCATCACATCTACAAATACAATTCACACACTCAGATTCCTCACATGCCATGGACTGTCATTACATTAAACACACTTATGTATGAATGTGGCATGAAACACAAACACCGCTACTAGTAAACAGCCCTGTGTTAGACACACACATCACCGACATTGTAACAATAGACAGAGAGGCAAATATACAAAGCTCACTATGCAAACAATACCTGCACAGTAGGGATGGAGCCATCATGAGCAGTCAGGGAAGAAGGCTGCACTGGGACACATATCACTTTGCACATGCCCCTTACATTTGTACAAGAACTGGCCCTACATGTATCTCAGAGACAAACAATACTTGACCCAAATGACATGCCTATCTGCACAATGTGGAAGTGCAAATCAACAAAGCACATACAACTCCAACTGCATTGGACATACCTCTGCGTGAACTAGCTGCAAGGTACACACAGCTAAATGGTCACATGTAAAGTCAAATACAAACAAAGGTAGCTGAATTGAACACACTCCATGTCTGCACAAACAAAACTCAAGCTGCACCACGTTAGATGATTCCATAATCCATATCAGGGTGACAAGACTAACAACATACATGCTCACATTGGACAACACAAGATGAAATACTTACCATACAAAACAGTACACAATTCCATGACACCACCATTGCATTTAAATGCACGTATCCATACAGTCAACATATACCCTTCTCTTGGGGGACACAAGCACCGCCCACAAAGTCATATACTGCAAACAACAGCAAATGGATCAGCAAGCAGGCTGAAACACACACAACTGTAGGCAGACAACACAATTCATTCAGGAACAACATAAAGGTAGAAAAGGAATTGCAGAACAAATGTATACCCAAAAAAAAACAAGTGTTTGGGTTTAATAAATTCTAACTTGAAAAGTCCAAGGCCGTTAGCCAGTCCATTTTGTTCCACACAGGCACATCACTTGGCTATCACTTGACTCCTACCTGCCAGGGAACCTCCACAGGAGGGGACATCAAGTGGAGATGCAGGCACTTCGGGGATCATGTTTGGGGGTTGGGAGGAGGTCGGATTTGGGAGGGGTTGGTTTGGGTTTCGGAGGGGTGGACTGCTTGTTAGAAGAGGAAGGGTTGTTTTTTGGGAAAAGGGTATGGGTGCTTGCAGGGGGGCGGTGTGACAGGGGAGGACTTGGTGGTGGAAGGGATAGGTTGGGAGGTGGGTTGAGGCCACTTGAGTTTTGGACAGGTGTGGAGGGAACAAGAGAAAGGCAAGGTCAAACAAAAAAACTTTCTCAGGTACACAGGGATGGTCAGCAGAAGAAGGTGGGGATTTGGAGGTCGAGGGAGTGGTTGTCTGCTGTGATGTGTGGATATCGTTGGTGTGTGCATGTGAGAGGTATGCTTGAGTTTGTGCGGTACCTGTTGCGTGGGTGAGTGTGTGCGTCTGTGTGTCTTGGGGGCTGGGAGGTGGAGGTGCTGGGGGATGGAGTGGTAGATGTGTGTGTGTGTGTTGGGGTGGTGTCTGTGGGTATGCAGGATGTGGTGGATTTCTATGTGTCTGTTTGGGTGGTGTCAGCGGGTATGGTGGCTGTGGTGGATGTCGTTTGGGGTGGAGTCTGTGGGTATGCTGGGTGTGGTGGGTGTATCATTGACTGCTGTGGTATTGCCTGTAGGTATGCTTGATGTTGTGTGTGGGCCAGTAGGGATGGTGGGGGTTGTCTGAGGAAGTGGTGACTGATGTTGTGTGTGTCTTTTGTTTGCTAGCGTGCCATTGTGTTTTGTGCTGCTTGTGACTGTGTGTGCTGCTCTTGTGTTTTAAGGTTGGTTCATACGGATTAGGTCTGTGTGCTTGGGGTAGGTAGGAGAATGGGGGATTTGGATTGGGAAGAGGGAGGTGGAGGGGGCGACAGAAGGCGGGGGTAACTGGCTGCAATCAGTATGGAGGCCAGAGCCTGAAAAGGTCTCAATAGGCCAGACATTGCACCATGAAGTGCTTCCAGGAATGCATTAGTCTGCTAGAGTTGGGTTGCCAATCCTTGGGTGGCATTCACAATGGTTTTCTGACCCACAGAGATACTCCTCAGAAGGTCAATAGCCTCCTCACTGAGGGCAGTAGGGGTAACAAGTGCTGGGGCAGAGGCAAAAGAAATGGCCAACCTCTTGGATGAGCGGGCACAGCCAACCGGGTAGGGAGCAACAGGGAGGGTGGTGATAGAATGGGGGTGGTGGACAAAGATGGTACAGGGGTTTGCCCTGATGTGTCTGCCACCACTAGGTCCACTGGAGGAAGATTCTGATGATAAAGACAATATTCCTGTCTCCCCCGTGGCACTCCCCTCACCCTCCGGGAACTGGGCCTGTGGTATTTTGACCTGAGGTCCAGTGACCAAATGTGTCCCTAATCGGCTGTGCCCAGTCTCCTTCACTTCCCTGGGCTAATGCTGCAAATACAAAGAGAAATAGGGTAATCACATGTGCATGATCAAACTTGAAAAACAGCTCTGATTAGCAAACAATACCATGATATCAAGTAGACCGCAGCAACAAACTCCACCTAAGTGGCCCATACATGTGCCATACCATATGCATGCATGCCATCTGAACTTTCAACAGTTGCCCACAGGAAAATCAGGATCTCAGACAACTACAATTGCATGGCTGAAGATGCGCAATCACAGTAACTATTGAACTAGTAGGAGACCTCATCACCCTCAAAGCTTGGCCCCATGGAACAGATCTCAGTTACCTATTGTCATATAATAGTAGGCCAACGCCAACTGCATTCTTACAGATCTCACTCAAGGTCATGCACACATCTATTTTTCACATACATAATGACCCAACAATAAGAAATGATGGTCCAAAATCCTGCCTTGTTGCTGGCAAAAGTACAATAGCCTGGAGAAGATGACATGGAAATGCTCATGTCACACTGGAAGCAGTTCCACAATGCACACTTTGTTTCAATGGAGTAATGGAGGTAGTATAAATGTTGCTCAGAGAGGCTACACATATGCCATAGAAATGGACACTGTGGACACCATGTGCAATATGTCAGGGAGTGATGTCCCTAAAATCCACAACACAATGAATCAGCAAGCCCCAGGAAAATCACCACTGATGTCTCGTACCTCTTACAATGACATACTCTGAGTGCATCAGTAGACGCCATTAGTTTCTTGGATGTTGAAGAGGCCCAGAGATTTGCAAATACTTTTTGAAGGCCCTCAACATGTTGCACAATTTGAAGCTACATCATTGTCTTCATTGTGGTCATGCAGATCCATATATCTGTAGATTAATGATTGTACCTAAACACGTGATTTCACCATAACTGCAAGTCACTCAATGATACATGCCAACAGTGAGGTTACAAACCTTACCCATTTCACATGTGCAATGCACTTTGCTACATTATGTCACAGCAATAGCATAGAAATGCACATGTAACTCAAAAGTCTAGGTCTATCTCTCATGCCCCTTATTGCTACTGCAGTTTTCCATGCCAAATGACATTGTATGACACATGAGGGTATGTGTCAGCCAAGAAACAATGGTGACACACTCCTGTATGTTGCACAACTTGAAATGTATCCCCATTGTAAATGTCTTATTCCACACACAGGTTGCCATGCACATATATATGATGGAATACAGACGTCATCCCATCAATACAGGTAGACCATGCATGAAAAAGCAGCCTACAAATGTTTTGCTAATGTGAAAGGGACAAATGCTGACATGTAGGCACAAGGAATGTTGGCAACAGTGATGGCACATAACTCATGTCAATGGACATTCCCCACTTATCAAGGGAAAGTCTTGATCAGTAGCAGCACCCAAAGTACCATGTATGCTCTGTCACATGTATGATGGCCGTCTTCACATTACAGACTATAGTGAGGCACCGACACCTGTTATACGCTGAAGACAAGTAGCCTCCGGGTGGCAGATGCCAAAATAATCATTTACCCAGACACATGGCTGAGGACAGTTTTCCATCACTTTCTCATCTTTGGTCTGTAACATTGAGGAGTAGTGGTCAGTTGCATAGAATTTACATATCCGCTGCAACCACAATCAGTACTTGATTGATCACTGTGTACAGCCATATGTCATCCCTGGAGAGAAAGTTGTTTGTGGAGTGTACACAGTTGTGTCCTAGGTCCCAGGGCAACCTGGGTAAATAGGCAAGGCACATCAGTATAAAACACATGATATGTCTACACAAACAAGCACTTATCTACTCTGTTACACATGGCTCATCCTAATTGTCAGTGGGAGCTATCAGAACCTAACACATTCAATTGGCAATGTGACAGGCAGAAATATGCCCTACACTCATCCCCTTGAGGCTGCTGTGCTGTCCTCAAATGCCCAACATGGTCTGGGTAGGCCACCACCAGAAGTGGGGCCATTGGGGGGGCCACGGTCTGACAGGCAATCCACCCACATTGGGAGGACATCCCCAGCTGTACCTCTATGATATTCCAGGCCTAGCGTCTCAGGTCCTCCCACCTTTTCCTACAGTGGGCGCTCCGCCGGCTGTGGAACTTCTTGGCAATGGCTCCCCATAGTCCCTTTTTCAGATTAGTGTTGACCTGCATGGATGCAAAAGAAAAATCAAGAGATTCAAATCTAAAGTTTCATCACAAATGGTCACATACAAGTCAGTAACACCAAGCTTTTCTATTTGTTAATACTCCCCAAGTGTAAAACACACAAGCCAAAAACTACAGGTACATGAGACAGACATATGTATTTTCATCTGCAGACTAACCCATTACCCTGCTCATGGCCTACAAAGACTAAGCAAGCTTACTGACATCAGGTAGCCCATGCTCTGGCAACCTGTACTGTGATGCGAGCCACAATGAAACATTACACACCTATGTGGCTTCTGAAGAGTAAACTCCTAAGGCATAAATGGATCAACACATTCACAGTCTGTGAGAATGACTTACTGCATGCAGTCCCTACAAGCAACCGCCAGAGTACAAAGAGTGATATTACACATGAGCAACAATCACGTGGCTGGCATGGTGGGTACAGAAAATGTCTTCCTGGTGCATATGTGGACATGTGGCCTACCAAATGCAGACTCATCCACTTCAGGGGGTGGGGTTCTGTGTGATTTACCTGTACCACTGAACACTCCTTTGGCCATATGTGTCTTTCCAACGAAAAAAGGCATGCATTGTACAGATTCTGCTATGTGACCAAGCTACTGAGACACATATCATAGCCTCTCAGGACTCAGCACACTGTCTGTACTGTGGGATTGTCATTTATGCAGTGCGCCTGTACCGGACAAACATAACCTGTGTGAAGGTGACAGCAGAGCTGTGGGAGTAAGGGACATGTCATGAGTCTAAGACACATATTGACAATGATGCTAAATCCACATATGGACTAGATGAGTGATATACCTCTGTCCCATTCCTAATCTAGTCAAAGGAATGAGGCATTCACAGCAGGTTTTGCCACCAGAGCCTCATATTGGCCACATGAGAGGATCTGCTGGGGTACAGGGAGTGGGCACAGTGCCACAGTTGCATAGACACTGTAATTCTACCACAGCCTAGACTAAGGGGGTGATTCCAAGTTTGGCTGGCCGCGGGCGGCGGGCGCCGCCAGCCAAACGGGAACCGCCAGAATACCGCTGCGCGGTCATAAGACCGCCACGGTTATTCTGAGTTTCCCGCTGGGCGGGCGGGTGACCGCCAGAAGGCCGCCCGCCCGCCCAGCGGGAAACCCCTTCCCACGAGGATGCCGGCTCCGAATGGAGCCGGCGGAGTGGGAAGGGTGCGACGGGTGCAGTTGCACCCGTTGCGATTTTCAGTGTCTGCTATGCAGACACTGAAAATCTTAGTGGGGCCCCCAGGGGCCCCACGACACCCGTTACCACCAGCCAGGTTCTGGTGGTCAAAACCGCCAGAACCAGGCTGGCGGTAAGGGGGTCGGAATCCCCATGGCGGTGCTGCCTGCAGCGCCGCCATGGAGGATTCCCCAGGGCAGCGGGAAACCGGCGGGACACCGCCGGTTTCCCCTTTTCTGACCGCGGCTGTACCGCCGCGGTCAGAATGCCCATTGGAGCACCGCCGGCCTGTTGGCGGTGCTCCCGTCATTTTAGCCCTGGCGGTCGTCGACTGCCAGGGTTAGAATGACCCCCTAAGTCCCATACTGGGAGATACATTTGACAGGCTCTGGTCTCTGCAGACTGAGCTGACAGAACCTACATAACACTCCATTCCCATCACTTCCATGCATGACAGTACATCATGTAGCCAACAACATTTGTCATGTGGTGTGTGTGGCAACCTGAGGGACAGAGTGACTCATAATAAGCCTTCCAAACAACAGTTTAGTAAGAGCAGATGTGGTTTGAAAGATCTGTGGCACTATGCACATTGCTCATATGACTCTCAACTGACTCATACAACATGTATATACAACTCATACTGTCATGCACATATATGTTGTCTGACATTTACAACCTTCATGAAGAAAGAGATGTCTGTGGATGGCAGTAATGTCTCCTTTACTAGTTATGTGCATCCAAAAAGGAAGATCTAGTACCCCAAAAACCTCACACAACACAATGGGGGTCATTACAACATTGGCGGTAAAAGCCGCTTACTGCCGTGCAGAAGACCGCCAACACACCGCCGCGGAATTCCGCCACAGCTATTACGACCCACATCTCGAAATCCGACAAAATTCAGACACCCACACAAGTCCGCCACACCAAAGGTCAGTGTTAAACTGGTGAAAAAAAAAATGACACCGTCACGCCAACAGAAATACACCCATGCTATCACGACCTACGAATCCACGCGGCGGTCTTTCAACCGCGGTATTCCATTGGCGGTACACACCACTGCACTCAAAATGCACACACATTTACAAAACACAGCCACATTGGACAATCCCAAGTACACACACCTGAGACACATACACACACCACTCCCACACACCCAATACAATATAAAACACACACCCACATCACCCACAAACCCCTATGATCACCATTACAGAGAGAAGGCCAGAGAGAGACACCACCATCAACAAACTAGCAGCCACAGGCACTCAACACCATCACCCACACAACTGCCACGCACAAAACACCACACACCACTACATATCACCTCACTTATCACCACACACACCACCCCACACATCACCTACACCACCCCATGGCACGGCAAAGACACCCCAGGTTCTCGGAGGAGGAGCTCAGGGTCATGGTGGAGGAAATCGTCCGGGTAGAGCCACAGCTCTTTGGATCACAGGTGCAGCACACCTCCATATCTAGGAAGATGGAGCTATGGCGAAGAATAGTCGACAGGGTCAACGCAGTGGGACAGCACCCAAGAAATCGGGACGACATCAGGAAGAGGTGGAACAACCTACGGGGGAAGGTGCGTTCCATGGTCTCAAGACACCACATCGCGGCACAGCGGACTGGCGGCGGACCCCCACCTCCTCACCCACAACTAACAACATGGGAGTAGCAGGTCTTGGCGATTCTGCATCCTGAGGGCCTCGCAGGAGTCGGTGGAAGAATGGACTCTGGTAAGTCAAATCTTAACTATCATATCCCCCACCCTACCTGCATGCTATCACAGACCCCCACCCTCGCCCCATCCCCTATCACTCCAACTCCTCACAAATGTACTAATAACACAAACCACACATCCCAACACCAAGCCCTGCATGACAAAACAAAGCATGGACACCCATCACTAAAGCATGCCCACTGCACATACCCATAACACCCCCCTCAACCATCATCACACAAGCCCCCACACAGGAATGCTAGCACTGGGGTATATGGTCACCCACCCATTGCACACCATGACACACACAGATGCAATAATCATGCTTTTACACCCCTGCAGGACCACTATCCAACGTCACCAGACAGGAGGGTGCAGACATCTCCACCCCACCCACAGAAGAGGCCCACAGTGATGACAGCAGCTCTGTCCAACTGCATCCAGATGACCAGCCTGGACCATCGTGGGCCTCGGGACAGTCGGTTCCCCTCACACAGGCACAGCCCACCACAGACCTTCCACCCTCTGGTAACACCAGCACAGCACCTACCCAGCGGGCCCATACCTCCGTGCCCAGGACACGCCAATCATCTGTGTGTCCACCACTACAGGGAGCCCAGGATAACCCAACACCCCAACAACAACAGGGACCTGGGGGCAGTGGCAGTGGGCACACGGTCCAGGGGAACTGGGAGGGCTGCTGTGCGACAGGGGGTGGACAGGCCAAGGGAACCTACTCTCCACAAGGCCCACTCCTCCATCATGGGAGCATACCACCACTCCCAGGAGACGATGGCAACGGTCCTGGCCAAGTTTCAGGAGACCCAGCGCATGCAGGAGGAACAGTATTTGGGGTTCAGGGAGGAACTCAGAACCATCAGCTCCGCCCTGGGCACCATCGTAGGTGTGCTGAAGGAAATACTTAACACCAGGAGGGACACTGTGGCACTCCAAGGGGCCCCTGACACTAGCATGGACGATGAACTGCCCACCACCTCCGCCGGCGCTAGTGGACAGGAGGCACCGCCACAAGACCACCACACCAGCACCCCACCCCCTGCAGAGGGAGAACCACCCTGCAAGCGGTCCCTGAGATCCAGGAACAAGACAGAGCACAATGCCAAGACCCCCGCCAAAAAATTAGACCCCCCTGATTTTCATCCTACTGCCCCACTTTGTAACCCTGTCCATATTGGAACTGCCCCAGCTCCACTTCCTATGCCCATATAGGCAATGCACCTGTGAGACTAATAGACTGGACTCTGCCATGGACATTCCTCCACCATCACCCCTCGCCATTTTACAACCCCCCTCCAATATTTAGCACTTCAATAAACACCCTTGAAGCACAAAACAATCTGGAGTCAGTCTGTGATTTCGATAATGTGTATTAGCAATGACAGTGACAAAATGCGTTTTCAAATGTAATGTCAACATACCTATGTCACACATCTCAAGTCCATGAGGAATCTAAGCAGATGACACACGTTGGAAACCATACCTGTGAAACCGTAAGGGAAATGTACAACTCAGTGACCATATACAGGTTGAAATCGACAGACAGGATAGAGGTAGAAGTGTGAAAGTACTTGTAATAGGCAGGAATGTTTTCTCACCTGTGTGTCACTGGAAATATTGCTGGATAACTGAGTCCCTGTTGTTAATGTCTTCTTCCTCTGCTTCCTCCTCATCATTGTCCACAAGCTCCACAGCTGCCACAACACCGTCATCTGGACCATCCTCCTGCAGAAAAGACACCTATCGTCGCAAAGCCAAGTTGTGAAGCATACAGCAGGCCACGATGATCTGGCACACCTTCTTTGGTGAGTAGAATAGGGAACCACCTGTCATATGGAGGCACCTGAACCTGGTCTTCAGGAGGCCGAAGGTGCGTTCGATCACCCTCCTAGTCCGTCCATGGGCCTCATTGTAGCGTTCCTCTGCCCTTGTCCTAGGATTTCTCACTGGGGTCAGTAGCCATGACAGGTTGGAGTAACCAGAGTCCCCTAATAGCCACACATGGTGCCTCTGGAGTTGACCCATCACATAAGGGATGCTGCTATTCCGCAGGATGTAGGCGTCGTGCACAGAGCCAGGAAACATAGCATTTACCTGGGAGTTGTACTGGTCTGCCAAACATACCATCTGTACATTCATGGAATGATAACTCTTCCGGTTCCTGTACACCTGTTCACTCCTGTGGGGGGGACCAGAGCCACATGGGTCCCATCAACGGCACCTATGATGTTGGGGATATGTCCAAGGGCATAGAAGTCACCTTTAACTGTAGGCAAATCCTCCACCTGGGGGAAAACGATGTAGCTCTGCATGTGTTTCAGCAGGGCAGACAACACTCTGGACAACACGTTGGAAAACATAGGCTGGGACATCCCTGATGCCATGGCCACTGTAGTTTGAAATGACCCACTTGCAAGGAAATGGAGCACTGATAGCACCTGCACTTGAGGGGGATTCCTGTGGGATGGCGGATAGCTGACATCAGGTCTGGCTCCAACTGGGCACACAGTTCCTAGATAGTGGCACGGTCAAACCTGTAGGTGATGATCAAACTTCTTTCCTCCATTGTCGACAGGTCCACCAGCGATCCGTACACCGGAGGATTCCGCCATCTCCTCACATGTCCCAGCGGACGGTGCCTAGGAAGGACAACAGCGACCACAGAGTCAAACAACTGAGAGGTATATACCCACAGTCTGCACAGAACACCATTCATACACAAAATGTGGCCTGTGTTTGTGTTGTGAGGCAAGGCCTAGGTATGTGTGACGCAGTTGGTAATTAGGCCATGTGGGCCCCTGAAATGGAGGCTGCCTGACCTCTAAAGTGGGACAGTGGGATGTGAGGTAACTGCGCTGGCATTGTACACCGTCGCGGTAGGCGGTCGAAGACCGCGGCACAATGCTGCATTGGTTAACATTGGACCCTATGGGTCCCAGGAGCCAATGACGATGTACGCCGGTGGTGATGGTACGCACCGCAGCGGATGTGACCGCCGCGGACGTGACTGACATTTTCTATCTGTTCAATCACTCGATACCTGATCTTCGACAGGAGAGGACTTACACTGCAAGTGCTGCTGTGACCTCGGTCTGGAAGAGACAATGGCTCGTGCGTCTGGGGAAAGGGCCCCTGCCTTCACTGCAGAGGAGTTCGAGAAGCTCGTGGATGGGGTCCTCCCCCAGTACACGCTACTCTACGGTCCTCCAGACCAACAGGTAAGTACACAGGGAGCACGTTGTATGGGCTATGCCTGTGTGGAGAGGGCTTGTTGCAAGAATGAAGGGGGCACAGTTCTGCGTGCATGAAGGACTGTGAATGCATGTGCCACATGGCAAGGGTAGGGATGTGGGCCACTCACATTGACGGTGCAGTTGGTAATGACTTCTCTTCTTCCCCTGTACATGTCATGTAGGTCAGCGCCCAACAGAAGGAGATTTGGCGTGCCATCGCCAAGGACGTCCGGACCCTGGAGGTCCACCACAGACGGAGCACCCACTGCCAGAAAAGATGGGAGGACATTCGCCGCTGGAGCAAGAAGACGGCGGAGGCTCAGCTGGGGATGGCCTCCCAACGTAGGAGGGGTGCCCGTCAAACCATGACCCTCCTGATGTTCCGGATCCTGGCGGTGGCCTACCCTGAGTTGGATCGGCGCTTGAGGGCATCACAGCAGACACAAGGGGGTGAGTACAACATCATTCAGCGGACTTTGCGCGCAGTGAAGGTTTCTGGGTGGGGGAGGAGGGCTGTGGGTTTCCCTAGGCCAGGGCGAGTTCCGTAGGCTAGGCCCCTCCGTAATGCAGGCCATGTGGCACCCCACCCCAACTCTGTAGAGTGCCAAGTACAGGTATTAATGCCCCTGTGTCATCTATGTGTGCAGATGTCGTCCATAGCCATGAAGGCCATATCCCAGAAATTGCATCTGTTGAGCCCAACAGCGCGACGTAGTGCAGGGGGCTGCTGTGTCTGTATTGTCCGCCAACGGTAGCAGTAAGCCATGCACTCAACCTGTCTTTCTTCTGTTGTCCCCCCTTTTTGTGGTCTCCCTGTTCTTGTGTGCATCAGCATCATCAGGCGGAGGTACAGTTGCACCAGAGCACGAGGGAGCTGCATCCCACATGGCCATGGAGGGCCACACCATGGACTCAGAATACACCAGTGGGACGGAGGGCGAGGGGAGCACCACTGCGGTCACAGGATCTGCAACCAGCGACATGGACTCGTCCTCCGATGGGAGCTCCCTTGTGGTGGTGGCTAAATCTGTGCCCCCCACTTCTACAGGTACAGCCACCAACCCCCCTACCAGCACTGCCCTCCCAGCAGCCCCTCAGCGTGTGCCCCGTGCCCGCTCACCCAGGTGGGTGGGCATCACCTTCGCCCCAGGCACCTCAGCCCCTGCCCCAGTCACCTCTGCTGCCCTCAGTGAGGAGGCCATTGACCTACTCAGGTCCCTCACTGTTGGGCAGTCTACCTTTTTGAATGCCATCCAGGGTGTAGAAAGGGAATTGCAACACACAAATGCATTCCTGGAGGGCATTCATTCTGGTCAGGCTGCCCTTCATCGAACCCTACAAGCTCTGGCCTCAGCAATGATGGCAGCCATTGTCCCTGTATCTAGCCTCCCCCCTCCAACTTCCTCCACCCAGACCCAAGACCCTGTACCCCAGCCTATCCCAAGCACACCATCAGACCAGCCTGCACACACCTCACCACACAAGGGAAGCTCAGGCAACATAAGCACCACACATCCCACAGGCACTCACGCAAGCATCACACACATACAGACACACCAACATCCACTGCCTCCACTGTGTCCCCCTCCTCCTCATCTCCCTCCTCCCTCCCAGTCTCGTCTACACTCACACCTGCATGCACTACCACTACAGCCACAACGTCCCACACCAGCACACCCACCACCACAACCAGCTCACGTGCACTCACCACCCCCACTACCATTTACACGTTCCCTGTGTCTGTGATGCCCCCTCCGAAGATACACAAACGCAGGAACACACCCACCGAACAGCCATTCACCTCACGACAGCCTCCAGCCCATGCACCTGCAAATCGACAAAAGTTACACCTCCTACAACCACCACCACTTCCTCCACTCCCAAACCACCTCCATCTACCCGTACCAGTGTCTCCAAGCAACTTTTCCTGTCCACCCTTAACCTATTTCCCACCACCGCCCCCCCTTCCAACTCATAGGTCCCGTACTAGCACCTCAGCCAAAAATTCTCCGGGACCAGTGGTGCCTGTTGTTACAGGTATGTGGAGTGCACCAGCCACCAGGACAGCCAGTGTGGCACGGACCCACAGCACAGCCAGTCCACCCCCTGTGAAGCACCAGAAGTTGGACAGTGTCCGGCGGGAGAGGGGGAAGACTCCAGCCAGCAAAGCCCCTCACAAGGGTCCCGGTGGGAGTGTGGACTCAGCTGTGACTCCTCCCAAGGTGGGGAAGGGGCAGAAGAAATCTCCAAAGTCTGGGAGGAGCAGCACGGCGGAGAAGACCGCCATCATCCCCGCTGCCCAGGAGGCCACCGCCAGCCCCATCGTCACTGGCCAGGAGGCCACCGCCAGAGTCACTGCCCAGGAGACCAGCCCCTTCGTCACTGACCAGGAGGCCACCGTCAGAATCACTGCCCAGGAGGCCAGCCCCATCGTCACTGGCCAGGAGGCCACCGCCAGAGTCACCGCCAGCCACAGCCCAGCTGGCCAGGAGGGCCCCGCAAGCCACAGCCCAGCTGACCCATGAAGGACCGCCAGCCACAGCCCTGCTGGGCAATGAAGGACCGCCTTGGCAAGCACCGCTGAACAGGCCAGGGACCACTGAACAGGACAAAGACCGCCATGGAATGCACCGCTGAACAGGTCTGACACTGGCAACTCAAGCACCGCTGAACAGGCCAGGGACCACTGAACAGGGCAAAGACCACCATGGAATGCATCACTGAACAGGTCTGACACTGGCAACTCAAGCACCGCTGAACAGGCCAGGGACCGCTGAACAGGGCAAAGACTGCCATGGAAGGCACCGATAGCCCATTTGCGGCAGGGGCAGTGATGCAACTGGGACCGTCACAGGGTGTGTGCTGCACTCTGGGCACCAGTCCCCCTCCAGAACCAATGGAGACTTGCATCCACTCCGTCTGTCCTGCACAGGATGAAGCACTCTGGGCACAAAGCCCCCTCCAGAACCAGTGGAGACTTGCATCCACTCCGTCTGTCCTGCACAGGATGAAGCACTCTGGGCAGAAAGCCCCCTCCAGAACCAGTGGAGACTTGCATCCACTACCTCAGTCCTTGGCAGGATGAAGCACTCTGGGCACAAAGCCCCCTCCAGAACCAGTGGAGACTGTTATCCACTTGAGAGACTGTGGCTTTGCACTCCCCAGGATGGTACAGTGGGCAACCCACCCACTGCAGAGACTTGAGAGACTGTGGCTTTGCACTCCCCAGGATGGTACAGTGGGCAACCCACCCACTGCAGAGACTTGAGAGACTGTGGCTCTGCACTCCCAGGATACATCAATGGGCATGGAGCCCCCTCGTGGATCTGGCGTTGTGCACTCATCCGGCTGAGGTGCCCCCTTTCCCTTCCCCCTGAGGTGCCTGTTGTATTTCTATCTGATGCCCCTGCAGTGTTCTCTCCGTTTTGATCGGGTAGCTTGTGTGGGCCTCGCCCATGCATTTTGGGCCCAGTGGTCCACGGACAATGAATGGTGCAATACCTGCACTATTAATCGTGGTGTATATTTTGTTTAATGTGTATATATATATATATATATATATATATATATATATATATATATATATATATATATACTGTATATATATTTGCTTACTGTATTTTGATATATTACAATGGTTCAACTCATTTCCTTTTGTCTTTGTATTCTTCCGGGGGGGTTGGGGGTTGTTACTGTAATGTATAGATATGAATTGGTGTGTGTGTTGTAGTGGGTGAGGGTGGGGGTGGGGGTTGGGATGTTGGTTTTGTGTGTCCCTGTGTGTTTGCCTCCCCCCTCCCCTATGTCGTAGGTGCAGTACTCACCGTGGTCTTTCCCGCCGGCATTGATGATCCTCGTATAGGAGCAGGAAGACTATCGCAGGGAGTATATGGAATTCCGACTCCATGGTGCCCTCGTTCCTCGTGGAGTGTGTAGAGGTGAGCGTTTTCCCTTTGAAATGGCTGTTTCCGCCGTGTTTTTATCTGCAGTGAATCCGCCCCGGAAAAGGTGACGGATTGGTAGGTTGTGAAACTGTTGGCGGTACATTGTCCTCCGCCTGTCTGTTGGCGGTGACCGCTTCGCTGTTTGTCTGTACTGCTGTGGCGGTCTGAGTGTTAAAGTGGCTGTCTTTGTTGGCGGTTTCCACCACGGTCATAATTCCAATTTCTTTACTGCCGGCCTGTTGGCGGTTTTACCGCCGCTTTAACACCGTCCGCCAGGGTTGTAATGACCACCAATGTGACTGAACTTAACTTATGGCACATGCCACCAATACCTGCACATTGCCCATCCCATTGATGCTACACAGACTGCAACTACAGGCGCACAAGTAGTATAACCGGCATACATGGGCACATTCTAGCCTGTGAGAATGGAAAGGATGATGAAGTACAGAGAAAATTGTGCGCACAAGGTACTTACCTGCTCCTCTGGTGAGCCATAGAGCTGTCCATACCAGGGTAGGACCTCAGTCACCAGCCTCACCAACTCCTCTAGTGAGAAGGCAAGGGGCCCTATCACCTGTGGGACATGGGATGATTTCTCCCAGAGGTGGCAAACAGCAGCTCAGGTTGTGGAGATGTTGCTGGCAGTAGTGTCAGAAGTCAAGTGAGTGAATCTGCACAACATGGTGGTCACGTCCACTGTGTACGCAGTCGCCACTGACAGCGGACACAGCCACTGGCCAGCAACCACCACTGGCAATAACATTAGCCTATGGATGTTTACGCCACAGTTACAACCGCCGACTGCCATGATGACTTCAGCCAGCAGTCGCCGGCGGTTCCTAATGTCCAGTGGAGTAGGTCAGGCAGCCACCATTGCTGGGAACAAGAACTGGTCTCCAGCTCCATGAAATTGATGAACATCTTAATAGAAAACTCGGACAGGAAGGTAACTAAACTCCAGTCGGAGATCTCAAGCTTAGAAACAGAAATTAAGGACTTAAACTTAGAGGAAGCGACTGTAAAAAACTATGCAATTTTGAATGAGGTCATTAATCAACATCAGATTGAGATCACAAGAAGGAAGGCACGTAAACCTAAACGTGATGAACAAGACTATAATAATAGTAGGATTTTTACATTCTCCCAAAAATATAATCATCTAATCAAAGGAGCCGAGTCTCTACACACTAACATCGCGGGTTCCACATCATCACTTAGCACTGTGTCAGTAAGTAATAGTGACTCTAGCAGTATTTCTAATGCCTCGAGACAGGATGTCACAATTCAACATAGTGCACCGTCTTTTTTAGCAGAGGTTCAGAGGATCAGACAGGGACAATGGGAAACAAATTGACGCAAGGAGGGCGTCGTAAAACAAGGAGGGGCAGGAGAGGAGGATCACACAGAAATAAAGAAAGGGATGCAAACCAGATCATGGAACAAACGGAAGTAGGGGATGGGAACAGTAATTCAATTGCTATTGTAAATCTCTCTAACCTAGAACTCACACCTCATGGGGTTTCTTTATTGAGCAAGGGTCTTGGTTTCTGTCCAGATGAGCTGGGGGAATTTAAAAAAACTAAAATTGACTTTTTCAAATTTATCAGACGTTGAAACTCAAAAAATTATTTTCTCTTCACACTGATAATATGAATAAGGATATTCTTTCTGATTGTAATAGGGACTACCATCCTCTGTCTATTAAGGATGTGCAGGATATGGTTACACTATTATCAATTACAGACCTTGAGGGAAATCCCACTTTTGCTTCTCAGATACTGACTGACCTTGATGTTCTATCTGGAACAATCTGTAGTGGCCTTAAGGCCAGCTCTAAGTGGACACCCACTCTTAGTAGTGGAAACTGTATTGATACTTTCTTCAAATTGGTATGGCGAAACTTGAATATCATGGAACATAAGAATAGGACTCGCCATCATCTCTATCATAACAATTTGAACCAGGAAGAAATTGATGTTTTGAAACACTTGAAAACCTGTGACGAGATTACTATCAGGGAGGCTGATAGGTGTGGCAATAAAGTAGTGATGAACACCCAGAACTATGAATTGGAGATCAGTGGACAATTAGGTGACACGTCCTGTTATGAGAGAATTGAGTCTGATCCAATACCTGGACTTACAAACAGGATAAACAAATTTCTGAAGGATTGTTTAGATGATAATTTACTGACAGAGGATGAGTATAAATACCTGGGGGTTTCAGACCTAGATATCCACGCATTTATACATTACCTAAAATTCATAAAAACCCGGTATCTCCCCCAGGTAGGCCCATAGTATCAGGTATGAATGGCCTGACCTAAAGACTTTCTGAATTTGTGGATATCTTTCTACAACCCCTTGTGGTGAACCTTCCCTCCTTCATTAAAGACACCAAACACATTCTGAGTATCCTCGCCGATATCAGCGGGGAGCCAGGGATGATGTTAGTGACCCTTGACGTGACTTCACTCTATACCAGTATCAATCATAGTTTGGGAATGACAGCCTTACGCCATTTTCTAAACCAAAAATCAGCTAGTCTATATGGACATACCAATATGGTACTTGATATGGTGGAAATAATTCTGGAAAATAATTTTTTCCTCTTTAAGAAAGAGTGGTATCGCCAAAAAAGGGGAGTCGCTATGGGTTCAAGATTCTCACCAGCTTATGCTAACCTCTTTGTGGGATACTTCAAACAGAAGGTGATTTGGAGTATGGAGGGCAACACTTGGAATTCGGATATACTTTTCTGGGGTAGATATATCAATGACTGTATTATGATATGGACGGGTGACACTCACAAACTCAATGATTTTGTTACCTATTTGAATACCAATGACCTGAACATTAGATTCACTTGGGAATATAGCTCAGCTAATGTCAATTTTTTAGATGTGGAACTCTTCGTACATAATGACAAGATTGAGAGTTGTCTGTTTAGAAAAAGTACAGCGTGCAATTTAATACTACACGCAACAAGCTCTCATCCCAGATCAATTCAATCCCATATGGTGAAATGGTACGGGCCCGCAGAAACTGTAGTATGGAAGGAGACTTCACAAATTGCATTGAGGACATGGAAGCTAGATTCAGGCAACGTGGTTATCCATCACGTATTCTAGCGAAAGCGCGCAGTAGAGTTATGCGTTTGAATAGGGAGGACACTCTTAAACAAAGAACTAGGAGCACCGATACCAATTTGCGCTGCATAGTAAACTACACACATACCTCAGCAGTGCTACGGAAATGTATGACCAGTCATTGGCATGTGCTTAAAGTGGATGTAAATCTTAGGGGTCTAATCGCAGATAACCCAACCTTCACTTATCGTAGGGGCAGGACCCTCAAGAATATATTGTGCCCGAATTACTCTGTTGCACACCTACGTGAGAATTGGCTTACTAGTCGCAGTAAAGGATTTTACAAATGCGGTCACTGTGGGATGTGCAACTGGACCAGATCGGGAATATCTATTTTTAATGGCTAGGGGGGTGTCCAGATCCACATTGTCTCAAATATCACATGTAACAGTAACTATGTCATCTATATGATTGTCTGTACGTGGGGACTCTATTATGTGGGGAGCACAATTAGAACACTGAGAACGAGTGCGAGTGAACACTACAGGGCTCTGAGACAGAGAGACGAACGATACCCTATCGTAACTCACATGAGCCAGTGCCCCAAGCAGGATCATACTAAAACATTTGAATTCTTTTGTTTCGAAATTGTACACAGGGATTCCCTGGGTGGTAACAGGGAACTAGCACTCAGGAAGCGTGAGTGCTATTGGATTTTGAAATTGAGGGCTGTTGAGGCAGGTCTCAATATGAACCATGAAATGGAGTATTTTCTGGGATAATAAAATGTAAAAAGCTTTTGATTATGGCCTGTAACTTGTATCCACATGCTTTGTACTTATTAGCGATTGGGGCTGTTGATTGTTGGCTGGTGCTTGTTCCAACAAGTTTGAACTTTCACTTCGGAGAATAAAATGGAATCATGTTAACCAATCACGGCCTTTCGGATCCTGAATGTTTTAAAGATGATTTAATTTCATATACATTTGGACTTCTAAAACTAATGTTTTTTCTTCTATTCACGAGTGCCTTGACTTCTGTTTTTTTTGCCACCATTTTGGCACCCTGAAATGCTCTATTGGGCTTTAGAAACTGCGTCACACCTGCAAAAAAGGATTTTTGACCTCACAAACATCCTTATCCTGTCTGGTACTAAAATACCATTGTAATATGTTGCAGGGCACAGATGGTACTTAACAGTGGGGCACAGTCTACCACCGCCGTCGGTCATTTTTGCAGTTGTGATATCCAGTCATATTTTGAGGGGCAGTTGTGTTGCACATCTTTGAGTTTCATCCATAGACATGCTGTAGACACGTGTGGAAAATTAGGGAGGGTCACATGCAGCTGTGGTGTGTACTGGTTGCCATGTCTGCCTATTCAGAAATGCCTTGTCACATGATATATCATTGACATGCATCATGTATGTCGCTGTGGACACATTGACTAATGTTACAAATAACGTCTTGTCATACATAGGTACCCAAGGAGAGGGAGGCTGCGACAACCTCCTGTCTACCGTCCACTGCCAGACCTTCAGAACATGGAGCAAAGGCACATAATAACATATTACCGCCTGGAAAGGCAAATAATAGTGGACTTCTGTCACCAGTTGGAGCCATATCTTATGCCAGCTATTAGTTATCCAGCCAGCACACAACTCATTGTACAAGTCATTTCAGTATGCACTTGCTAGCCAAACGGTCCTTCCAACATACAGTGGCCCTATCTGCTGGTATATCCCAACATATGTTCAGTCTGATGTTGAAGGATCTCTTCTCAGCAATGTTGAAACACCTTGACAGCTATATCCGGTTTCCCCAATGTGAGGATTTAGCCCATGTGTAGGTTGACTTTTATGGTTTTGCACACATCTCACATGTGGTGGGGGCCATTGATGGCACACATGTTGGCTTGGTCCCACTGCAGGGCAATGAAAAAGTATATCGCAATAGAAAGAACTTTCATTCCATCCACGTGCATGTGGTCTGTTTGGCGGATCTCTACATTTCACATGTCTGTGCCTGTTTTACCGGTTCAGCCCATGATTCCTTCATAATGCAGAAAAGCACCATACCCCAGCTGCTGATGTCACAACTGTCCCCAGAGAGGGCTTGGTTGGTTAGTAAGTCACATCTGTCCTGTTTTTGTGTGTGCAATGTCTAGTGCTACAATCATGAAGTAAGTGACTCATTGTTACACATATGTCCTATTCCTTAACAGGAGACTCCACATATCCAAACTATCCTTGGTTGTTGACGCCACTAAGGACTCCATCTGCACCAGGGGAAGTCAATGAGGCCCATGGAAGAACACGGAAGGTAGTGGAGCAGGCTTTTGGGCTCCTGAAGGCCAGATTAAGGTGTTTGGATAGAACTGGTGGAGCCCTCCTCTACTCACTTGTAAAAGTGTGTCAGATCACTGTGGCATGCTTCAGAAACACCCCACTGCCTTGCAGAGGAATATCCCATAAATCCCAGAGGAGGTGGACCCTGCAGTTCCACCGGGTGAGAATACTGAAATACCAAGGCCCTCATTACAACCCTGGTGGTAAATCCCGCTTTTCGCCATGCAGAAGACCGCCAGCATTCCGCAGTGGCTGCGGAATTCCGCTACAGGTATTATGACCCACAGCTCGTAATCCGCCACAATACAGACACCCACAGAAGTCCGCCACACCAAAGGTCAGTGATAAACTGGCGATAACAAAACCTCCACTGTCACGCCAACAGGAATACGCCCACAGTATCACGACCCACGAATCAACGCGGCTGATTTTCAACCGCGGTATTCCATTGATGGTACACACCGCCGCTCTCAAAATACACACATTTACAAAACACAACCACACTGGACAATTCGAAATACACATATCTGATACACATACACACACCACTCCCACACACCCAATCCAATATAAAACACACACCTACATCACCCAAAAACCCTTACTACCAATTTTTTGAAAGAAGGCCAGAGAGAGACACTACCTAAAACAACACCAGCATCCACAGACACACAATACCATCACTTACACGACATCCACGCACCTCAAACAACACACACCAACACATCCCCACACACATCACAACCAACACCACCTCACACATCACCCACACCACATCATGGCACCTCAACAACACCCCAGGTTTTCTGAGGAGGAGCTCAGGGTCATGGTGGAGGAAATCGTCCGGATAGAGCCACAGCTACTCGGATCACAGGTGCAGCAGACATCCATTGCAAGGAAGATGGAGCTATGGCGCAGAATTGACGACAGGGTCAACGCAGTGGGACAGCATCCAAGAACACAGGATGACATCAGGAAGAGGTGGAATGACCTACGGGGGAAGGTACGTTCTGTGGTATCCAGACACCAGATTGCTGTACAGAGGACTGGCGGTGGACCCCCATCTCCTCCCGCACAACTAACAACATGGGAGGAGCAAGTCTTGGCAATTATGCATCCTGAGGGCCTCGCAGGAGTAGCAGGAGGACTGGACTCTGGTAAGACATATCTTTACTACTTTATCCCCCACACCCCACCTGCATGCCATCACATACCCCCACCTTTACCCTCACACCCATCACCCCAACAACCCACAGATAGCCCACTAACACAACCGACACATCCCAAAACCAAGCCTTGCATGTAACACCCATAACCAAAGCATGTCCACTACAGAGACTCACTCATGCCCCAAAATCACCAATCACACAAGGACCCAGCCAATAATGCAAGCACAGGAGTAGAGGGTCACTTACCCATTGCACAAGATGGCACACACACACATACAATAACTATGCATTAAGACCCCAACAGGACCCATACCCAACGTCACCGGCCAGGAGATGTGTTCTGCTTTCCCTCTTATCTCATAACCAAGCTTACAGAACCTCTTTGGAATGCACTTCTGAGTTTAAAAAAGACATTTATTGTTATTAATTCTCCACCACGAGGTTCCTGAGAGACAAAATTAGTAGATTGGAAGCACACTTTCAAAAGTAGTCGCAGCAATGAAAGCAAAATATATCAAAGTATTTCTCAGTTGCAATGTGCACAGCAAATATAGGTGATTATATTATAGCATAACTTCAAAGCAAAGCATAAAAGTCAAAATTCATCACCGTAGGGCCTATAGCTCAGCTTCATCTTTCTGGGGTCTGCAAGTTGATGACTCCAGTCAACTGCGAGAAAAAGATTTTCTACCCAAATGGGAGACAGGCAACTGACGTCTACCTCCTGTCTGAAGTCAAAGCAGATTCCATCTACCTCTCTGTAGCCCAGAGTCATCCTTAAAAGCAAACTCAGTGTGAGAACCGAAGGACCCTGGAGAGTGGCCAATTCTCCCAAGCCCCCGAGCTCTCAGACTGGATTGCGAGGTAAACAGAAAATCTACGTGCTCTTATCAGCTAAGGTCTGGTGTGAAGAAAACAGCTTGGTCCATCTTGTGGAAAAACATAGCTTGGAAAAACACAGCTCATCTGCAATGTCTCAACTGCAATGTCTAACCCCACGTTAAAGCCAACAGGCAGCTATCCTAAATATCAAATGTAATGTCTAATGTCATGTCAAAGCCAATAGGCAGCTAAACTGAATACAGAATGTAATGGCTAATGCCATGTCAAAGCCAATAGGCAACTTGTGAGAAAACAGGGCTGATTGCAGAAGCCCCCTAACTTTTTGCCCCCATTTTCCACTTTTTGCTGGTGTTTTTCCTGACTCTGATGGTGCCCTGGGTACTGCTAACCAGTCCCAGGGCCTGTGCTCTGTGTAATATGGATATGCAAATTAGGCTAAATATCATTGGCTAAGTTAACCTACCTATAAGTCCCTAGTATATGGTAGGGCATGTCGGTTTAGGGACCACAGCATAGGTAGTGCCCCCATAGGTGCACTGCTGAGGTGCCCAGTGTCATTTTAAAGGCAGGCCTGCCTTGCTGGCTGCTTTTAAATTAAAGTTATATGCAAATTCGACTTTGGAATTAAAAGTAGTTCCAAAGTCTTAAACTACCTTATTTTTACATATAAGTCACCCCTAAGGTGTACCCTATGTGCCCCTAGGGCTGGGTGCCATGTAACTATAAGCAGGGACCTTATAAAAATAGATTTATAAGCCCTGGTGAGGTAAAAACAGCCACATTTGTTTTTCCCTCATTGTAGTAAATGGCCGCCTTCATAGGCTAGAATGGGGAGACTGTATTTTAATTTTTAAAGTCTCCTTAAATTATGGATACCAAGAGTTTGGTATCAAATTAATTGTTGTAATAAATCCCACAACTTCCAGTTGTGGGATTTAATGTAACAGGTAAAGAGTTTTAAACTTTACTTGAAAAGTTGCCAATTTCAGCCCTGCATTGTTTTTGCTGCTGTGCTCTGATTGGCCAGCCTGTAGCAGCCTGGCCAGGCTGCCTTGATGAGGTGTGAAGTGGCCTGACTTCACACAAAGGAATGTGCCTGTGGGAGGGAATCTTCCCTCAGCAGATGGTGAGGCAGGAAGGGGGAGGGCTGCCAAACTGGTCTTCAAAGGCAGAGAAGGACATTTGGAGCAACCAGCAACACCCCCACATCCTGCAACCCCAGACAACTAGGTGCCCCCTTGATTAGATTAGGAGAGGGCAGGAGAGGGGTGTGTTTATGATTTTTAGCCACACCAGTGGGTGGGCTCAGCCAGATGTAACCTCCAAAAATCTGATTCAGCCATGATGGATTTTTGGAGAATGTTGCCTCCTGGGATTGATTTTGCCGCACTTCCCAGGAAGTGGTCATCACAGGGGGAAGGACCCTGCACCTGATTGGAGAACCAGGACCCCCCTGCTTTTCACCCAGGAGCAAGGATAAAATTGGCAGACCTGCACCCACACCTCAGTTCCCTATCACATCCAACAAGGAAGAACTACAGAAGAAGAAGGACTGCCCTGCTGGACACCTGGCCTGCACCTGCAACCTGCACTCAGAAGGACTGCACCAGCTGCACACCTGGGCTTCACCACAAGAAGGACTTTTCCTGGCTTCAACTGGTTCAAGGAGGGACTCCCTGTTTGCTACAGGTGAAAAATTGCTAACCAGAGTCCCCTGCACCAACTCCTGAAGAAGGTGACCAGCTGACCACTGTCCAGTGGACAAAAAGGAGTTTGCGCCAGGTGCATTCTGGGAGTTGTAGTCCGCACCCCCCAAGGACCATCTCAGAACTTCTAGACCCTTGGGTTGAGCTGTGGACCTCAAAAGAACCTTAAAAGGACATCTGGGAGAAGCCCCAGAAGTTTGGAGAACTTTTGAAAAAAAGCTCCATAGAGGGACCGACCCGCTGCTGCAACTCTAGCTAGTTTGCCTCAACCGCGACCCAGCCTGATTTGCTGGTTCGTCCCGGTAAAGAAAATCTCCTAAAAAGAGACTAAGGCCCTCATTCCAACCGTGGCGGACTCTGACCGCCAGGGTGGAGGGCAACGGAAGCACCGCCAACAGGCTGGCGGTGCTTCCAGGGCCATTCTGACCGCGACGGTAAAGCCGCGGTTTTCCCCTGGCCCAGAGAATCCTCCATGGCGGCGCTGCTTGCAGCACCGCCATGGGGATTCCGACCCCCTTCCCGCCAGCCTGTTTCTGGCGGTTTACACCGCCAGAACCAGGATGGCGGGAACGGGTGTCATGGGGCCCCCTAACAGGGCCCCATTAAGATTTTCACTGTCTGCTTTGCAGACAGTGAAAATCGCAACGGGTGCAACTGCACCCGTCGTACCCCTGCAACTCCGCCGGCTCCATTCGGAGCCGGCTTCATTGTTGCAGGGTCTTTCCCGCTGGGCGCCCTTTTGGCAGTCGCCCGCCAGCCCAGCGGGAAAGTCGAAATGACCCCTGCGGTCTTTTGACCGCGGAGCGGTCTTTCGACGGGGGAACTGTGGCGGGCGGCCTCCGCCGCCCGCCAAAGTTGTAATGACCCTCTAAGTCCGAAGGTAAAAAGTTGACCAGGACCTCCCAGCCAGTGTATCCGAGGAGGGCTCCAGGGACGTCGGATCAAGATCCAGGTTTACCCCGGTCGAAGGATTTTCCCCTTGAAAAAAATGACTAAGTCTGAAGGTAAAAATCTCCACCGAGGATTCCCGCATCGCGTATCCGGAGAAGGGCTCCAGGAGGTCGGATTGGACTGGCAGGTTCGTCCCGCTGAAGAAAATCTTCAAAAAAGAGACTTAGGGGGTCATTACAACCCTGGCGGACGGTGTTAAAGGTGCGGTAATACCGCAAACAGGCCGGCAGACAAAAAAAGGGAATCATGACTGTGGCGGAAACCGCCAACATAGACAGCCACTTTAACACTCCGACCGCCACGGCAGTACAGACAAGCAGCGCGGTGGTCACTGCCAACAGACAGGCGGAAGACAATGTCCTGCCCACAGTATCACAACCCGCCAATCCACCGTGGATAAAAACACGGCGGAAACAGCTTTTGCAATGGGAAAACGCTCACCTTCTACACATCCCACGAGGAAGGAGGACACCATGGAGCCGGAATTACAAATCTTACCTGCCCTTGTCTTCCTGCTCATTTACGAACACCAGCAACGGCGGTGGCGAAGACAACGGTGAGTACTGCACCTACGACATAGGGGGGGGAGGCAAAAGTCAGGGGGACACACATGCAACACCCCCACCCCCACCCTCACCCTCGCACATTACAACACACACACCAATGCATTTCAAAACATCACAGTAACAACCCACAACCCCCCCGGAAGAATGCAAAGACAAAAGGAGTTCAGTTCAAACATTGTACTGTATCAAAATACAGTTACCAAATATATACAGATATATATATACACATTCAAAAGTATATACATTATGAGAAGTAGTGCAGGTATGCACATATCAATGTCCGTGTACAACTGGTCCAAAACTGCATGGGCGAGGCCCACAATAGATACCTGTCCACAAACGGAGAGAACACTGCTGGGGCATCAGATAGAAATACAACAGGCACCTCAGGGGGAAGCGAAGGGGGGGCACCTCAGCCAGATTACAGCACCACGCCAGATCCACGACGGGGCTCCATGCCCATTGATGTATCCTGGGGAGTGCAAAGCCACAGTCTCTCAAGTCTCTACAGTGGGTGGGTTGCCCACTGTTCCATCCTGGGGAGTGCAAAGCCACAGTCTCTCAAGTCTCTACAGTGGGTGGGTTGCCCACTGTTCCATCCTGGGGAGTGCAAAGCCACAGTCTCTCAAGTGGATAACAGTCTCCAATGGTTCTGGAGGGGGAATGGTGCCCACACTGCATTAGACTTGATGTGGCGGTGTTTCCTTGTTCAGCGGTGCTTTGCCATGGCGGTCTGTGCCCTGTTCAGCGGTTCTCTGCCCTGTTCAGCGGTGCTTTGCCCTGTTCAGCGGTGCTTTGCCCTGTACAGCGGTCTTCACCATGGTGGTGATTTCTTTGTTCAGCGGTGCTTTGCCATGGCTGTCTGTGCCCTGTTCAGCAGTTCTCTGCCCTGTTCAGCGGGTTTTGCCCTGTTCAGCGGTGCTTTGCCCTGTACAGTGGTCTTCACCATGGCGGTGATTTCCTTGTTCAGCTGTGCTTTGCCATGGTGGTCTGTGCCCTGTTCAGCGGTGCTTTGCCCTGTTCAGCGGTGCTTTGCCCTGTTCAGCGGTCTTCACCATGGCAGTGATTTCCTTGTTCAGCTGTGCTTTGCCATGGCGGTCTCTGACCTGTGCATTGGTATGTGGCATGAAGGTCCCTCATTGCCCAGCGGGGCTGTGGCAGCCGGAGCCCTCCTGGGCACTGACTCCGGCGGTGGTCTCCTGACCAGTGACGATACTCCTGCCCTCCTGGGCACTGACTCCGGCGGTGGTCTCCTGACCAGTGACGTTACTCCTGCCCTCCTGGGCAATGACTCCTGGTGGCCGGTGCACTCCACTCACCTGTAACACGCACCACTGGTACTGGAGTCTTTTTGGCTGAGGCGCTACTATGGGACTTATGAATTGGAGGGGTGGGGATGGGGGCAAAGAGGTCAACGTTGCTGAGGGAGAGTTTCTAACGAACACTGGGATGGGTAGCTGGAGGGGGTCTGGGAGTGGAGGAAGAGGAGGTGGTTGTAGGAGGTGTCACTTTAGGTGTTTTGGGTGCAGGTGCAGGTACTGGAGGCTGTCATGAGGTGGATGGATGTTGGGTGTGTGGGTGCCCGCGTTTGTGTACTTTGGGAGGGGGCGTCACAGACACAGGGGACGTGTAAATGGTAGTGGGGGTGGTGAGTGCAGGTGAGCGGGGTGTGGTGCTGGGTGTTGTGGTGCGAGTCCTAGTGCCTGTAGATGTAGTGCATGCAGGTGAGAGTGTAGATGACACTGGGAGGGAGGAGGGAGACGACGAGGAGGAGATTACAGTGGAGACAGTGGATGTTGGTGTGTCTGTATGTGGGTGATGCTTGCGTGAGTGCCTGTGGGATGTGTGGTGCCTATGTTTGCCTGAGATACTTTTGTGTGTTGAGGTGTATGCATGCTTGTCTGATGGTGTGCTTGGGATGGGCTGGGGTACAGGGGATTGGGTCTGGGTGGAGGAAGTTGGAGGAGGGAGGCTAGACACAGGGACAATGGCTGCCATCAGTGCTGAGGCCAGAGATTGCAGGGTTCGATGATGGGCAGCCTGACCAGAATGAATGCCCTCCAGGAATGCATTAGTGTGTTGCAACTCCCTTTCTACACCCTGGATGGCATTCACAATGGTAGACTGTCCAACAGTGAGTGACCTGAGGAGGTCAATGGCCTCCTCACTGAGGGCAGCAGGGGTGACAGGGGCAGGGCCTGAGGTGCCTGGGGCGAAGGTGATGCCCACCCTCCTGGGTGATCGGGCACGGGGCGAACGCTGAGGGGCTGCTGGGAGGGCGGTGCTGGTAGGGGAGGTGGCGGCTGTACCTGTAGAAGTGTGGGGCACAGATGGTGCCACCACCACAAGGGAGCTCCCATCGGCGGACGAGTCCGTGTCGCTGGTTGGTGATCCGGTGACCGACGCGTAGCTCCCCTCGCCCTCCGTCCCACTGGTGCATTCTGAGTCCGTGGTGTGGCCATGTGGGATGCAGCTCCCTCGTGCTCCGGTGCCACTGTACCTCCGCCTGATGATGCTGATGCACAAAAGAACAGGGAGAGCAGAAAAAGGGGGGGGAACAGAAGAAAGACAGGTTGAGTGCATGGCTTACCGCTAACGTTGGCGGACAATACAGACACAGCAGCCCCCTGCACTACGCCGTGCTCTTGGCCTCTACAAATGCAATTCCTGGGATATGGCTTACATCGCTATGATGGACATCTGCACACATGGATGCCACAGGGGCATGTATACCTGTACTTGGCACTCTACAGAGGTGGGGTGGAGTGGCACATGACCTGCATTACGGAGGTGCCTAGCCTATGGAAGTCGCCCTGGCCTAGGGAAACCCACAGCCCTCTTCCCACACCGCCAGGATCCGGAACATCAGGGGGTCATGGGGCGACGGGCACCCCTCCCACGTTGGGAGGCCATCCCCAGCTGAGCCTCCGCCGTCTTCTTGCTCCAGCGGCGAATGTCCTTCCATCTTTTCCGGCAGTGGGTGCCCCTTTCTCTGGTGGACCCCCAGGGTCCGGACGTCCTTGGCGATGGAACGCCAAATGTCCTTCTTCTGGTGGGTGCTGACCTACATGACATGCACAGGGGAAGAAGAGAAGTCATTAGCAAGAGCACCGTAGAAGTGAGTGGCCCACATCCCTGTCCTTGCCATGTGGCACATGCATTCACAGTCCTTCATGTTCTCTGCACTCTGCCCCCTTCCCTCTTACAACCAGCCCTCTCCACACAGGCATAGCCCATACAACGTGCTCCCTGTGTACTTACCTGTTGGTCTGGAGGACCGTAGAGTAGCGTGTACTGGGGGAGGACCCCGTCCACAAGCTTCTCCAACTCCTGAGCAGTGAAGGCAGGGGCCCTTTCCCCAGACGCAGCAGCCATTGTCTCTTCCAGACCGAGGTCACAGCAGCGCTTGCAGTGTAGGTCCTCTCCTGTCGAAGATCAGGTATCGAGTGATTGAACAGATAGAAAATGGCGGTCACGTCCGCGGCGGTGACGTCCGCGGTGGTGCATATCATCACCGCCAGCGCACTTCTTCATTGGCTCCTGGGACTCACAGGGTCCAATGTTAACCAATGCAGCATTGCGCCGCGGTCTTCGACCGCCTACCGCGACGGTGTACAACCCCAGCGCAGTTACCTCACATCCCATTGTCCCAGTTTAGAGGTTAGGCAGCTGCCATTTCAGGGGCCCACATGGCTTCATTTACAACTGCGTCACATATACCTAGGCCTATACTCGACACACATAGAGGAAGATTTTTGTCTTAGGTGTTGTGTTCTGTGTATCTGTGGGTACATACCTCTGAGTTGTTTGACTCTGTGGTCGCTGTTGTCCTTCCTAGGCACCGTCAGCTGGGACATTTGAGAAGATGGCGGAATCCTCTGGTGTACCGACCGCTGGTGGACCTGTTGACAATGGAGGAGCGACATATACTCATCACCTACAGATTTGACCGTGCCACTATCCAGGAACTATGTACCCAGTTGGAGCCAGACCTTATCTCACCAATCCGCCATCCCACAGGAATCCCCCCTGACGTGCAGGTGCTGTCAGTGCTCCATTTCCTTGCAAGTGGGTCTTTTCAGACAACTGTGGCCATGGCATCAGGGATGTCCCAGCCTATGTTTTCCAACGTCTTGTCCAGAGTGTTGCCTGCCCTGCTGAAACACGTAAGGAGATACATCATATTCCCTCAGGTGGAGGATTTGCCTACAGTGAAAGGTGACTTCTATGCCCTTGGTCATATCCCCAACGTCATAGGTGCCATTGATGGGACCCATGTAGCTCTGGTCCCCCCCCACAGGAGTGAACAGGTGTACAGGAACAGGAAAAGTTATCATTCGATGAATGTCCAGATGGTCTGTTTGGCAGACCAGTACATCTCGCAGGTAAATGCTATGTTCCCTGGCTCAGTGCATGACGCTTACATCCTGCGCAATAGCAGCATCCCTTATATGATGGGTCAACTCCAGAGGCACCGGGTGTGGCTATTGGGGGACTCTGGTTACCCCAACCTGTCCTGGCTATTGACCCCAGTGAGGAATCCCAGGACCAGGGCAGAAGAACGCTACAATGAGGCCCATGGGTGGACTAGGAGGGTGATCGAACGCACCTTCAGCCTCCTGAAGGCCAGGTTCCGGTGCCTCCATATGACAGGTGGTTCGCTATTCTACTCACCGAAGAAGGTGAGCCAGATCATCATCGCCTGTTCGATGCTTCACAATCTTGCTTTGCGACGCCAGGTGCCTTTTCTGCAGGAGGATGGTCCAGATGGCAGTGTTGTGGCAGCTGTGGAGCCTGTGGAGCCTGTGGACAGTGATGAGGAGGACGCTGAGGAAGAAGACATAGACAACCGGGAGTCAGTCATACAGCAATATTTCCAGTGACACACAGGTGAGAACAGTTTTCTTTTTACCATTACATTCACTTTCACACTTCTACCTCTATCCTGTCTGTCATTTCATAGCAGTATTTGGTCACTGAGTTGTACCTTTCCATTACGGTTTCACAGGTGTGGTTAGCAACGTGTGTCATCTGCTTGCATCCTTCAAGGACTTGTGATGTGTGACATAGGTATGTTGGCTTTACAATTGGAAGCGCATGTTGACACTGTCATTGATTATACATATTTAGCAAATCACAGACTGACTCCAGATTGTTTTGTGGTTCAAGGGTGTTTATTTAAGTGCTCAAAAATGGAGGGGGGTAGTAATATGGTGATGGGGGACGGTGGAGGAATGTCCATGGCAGAGTCCAGTCCATTAGTCACACAGGTGCACTGGCCATCTGGGCATTGGAAGTGGAGCTGGGGCAGTTCAAGTATGGACAGGGTGACAAAGTGGGACAGTGGGAGGACAATCAGGGTGGTCTAATTTCCTGGCGGGGGTCTTGCCATCTTGCTCTGTCCTGTTCCTGGAACTCAGAGACCGCTTGCGTGGTGGTTGTCCGTCTGCAGGGGATGAGGTGCTGGTGTGGTGGTCCTGTGGCGGGGCGTCCTGTCCACTAGCGCCGGCGGAGGTGGTGGGCAGTTCATCGTCGTGGCTAGTGTCAGGGGCCCCTTGGAGTGCTACGGTGTCCCTCAAGGTCTTTTGAATGTCCGTCAGCACCCCTACGATGGTGCCCAGGGCGGAGCCGATGGTCCTGAGCTCCTCCCTGAACCCCAACTACTGCTCCTCCTGCAGACGCAGGGTCTCCTGCAACTTGTCCAGGACCGTTGCCATCGTCGCCTGGGAGTGGTGGTATGCTCACATGATGGAGGATAGGGCCTCGTGGAGAGTGGGTTCCCTTGGCCTGTCCTCCCACTGTCGCAGAGCAGCCCTCCCAGTTCCCCTATGTTCCTGTGCCTCAGTCCCCTGGACCGTGTGCCCACTACCACTGCCCCCAGGTCCCTGTTGTTGTTGGGGTGGTGGGTTACCCTGGGTGCCCTGTAGTGGTGGACACACTGCTGATTGACCTGCCCTGGGTAGGGAGGTTTGGGCCCACTGGGTGGGTGCTCTGCTGGTGTTACCAGAGGGTGGAAGCTCGGTGTTGGGCTGTGGCTGGGCAAGGGGAACCGACTATCCTGAGGCCCACGATGGTCCGGGCTGGTCATCAAGAGCCAGTGGGGCAGAGCTGCTGTCGTCACTGTGGGCCTCTCCTGTGGGTGGAGTGGTGTTGTCTGGACCCTCTGGTGTGGTGACATTCCTTGGGGTTCCTGCAGGGGTATAAGAACATGATTATTGCATGTGTGTTTCATGGTGTGCAATGGGTGGGTGTGCGTGAACCCCAGTGCAGGCATTCCTGTGTGGGGGCTTGTGTGATGATGGTTGGGGGGTGTTCTGGGTATGTGCAGTGAGCATGCTTTGGTGAGGGGTGAGCATGCTTAGTTGTGTCATGCAGGGCTTGGTGTTGGGATGGGTGGTTGGTGTCATGGGTAGATCAGTGAGGATTTGGGGTGATAGGGGAGGGTGTGGGGTTGGGGGTGTGTGATAGCATGCAGGTAGGGTGGGGGATGTGATAGTTAAGATTTGACTTACCAGTGTCCCACCCTCCACCGACTCCTCCGAGGCTAATTTTTATTTGCAGAAGCGGTCTGTAAATAACATTCTGAGCTCTGTTCTCAGTGTTATCGGTTAAGGAATGTGGGGTGTTTTGCTCTATGCTCTCCTCAGACTGACTCACAGCTGTCTTAACCCCCTCATTACTGGAATGGGAAAAGCCAGATTCTTCTAAAACAGCAGTTTTATAGATTTCAGCATAATCTTGCATTAATGTGTTCTGGTTAATTAGCTCACGTAAATTATTATTTTCATGTTCTAACTGCCTACATCTCTCCTGCATTTTCCTGTAAGCAGATAAAAGTATCCAAACCCTTCTGTCAAAAACAAAAGGAACATCATTTTTTTCAAAAGGCACATTTTCTAAATATGCTTTATCACAGCACTCATCCAGTCCTGATAAACAAGAAAACATGTTTTTCACAGCACCATGAGGCAGTTTAACTTCACATGCATTTTCAAACATGGTCTGCTGTGCTTCTTTAATCCTCTAAACATCGAAAAAACAATTACACTTTTAAACAGTGCACTTCGAAACTCCAATTTCCGACTCTGAAAACTGACGACTAAGCCAAAATGTTTTACTTTCCCTTTTATCTCATAACCGAGCTTACAGAACCTCTCTGGAATGCACTTCTGAGTTTAAAGAAGACATTTATTGTTATTAATTCTCCACCAGGAGGTTCCTGAGAGACGAAATTAGTAGATTGGAAGCACACGTTCAAAAGTAGTCGCAGCAATGAAAGCAAAATATATCAAAGTACTTCTCAGTTGCAATGTACACAGCAAATATAGGTGATTATATTATAGCATAACTTCAAAGCAAAGCATAAAAGTCAAAATTCATCACTGTAGGGCCTATAGCTCAGCTTCATCTTTCTGGGATCTGCAAGTTGATGACTCCGGTCAACTGCGAGAAAGAGATTTTCTACCCAAACGGGAGACAGGCAACTGACGTCTAGCTCCTGTCTGAAGCAGATTCCATCTAACTCTCTGTAGCCCAGAGTCATCCTTAAAAGCAAACTCAGTGTGAGAACTGAAGGACCCTGGAGAGTGGCCAATTCTCCCGAGCCCCCGAGCTCTCAGACTGGATTGCGAGGTAAACACAAAATCTGCGTGCTCTTATCAGCTGAGGTCTGGTGTGAAGAAAACAGCTTGGTCCATCTTGTGGAAAAACACAGCTTGGAAAAACACAGCTCATCTGCAATGTCTCAACTGCAATGTCTAACCTCACGTTAAAGCCAATAGGCAGCTAGCCTAAATATCAAAAGTAATGTCTAATGTCATGTCAAAGCCAATAGGCAGCTAAACTGAATACAGAATGTAATGGCTAATGCCATGTCAAAGCCAATAGGCAGATAAACTGAATACAAAATGTAATGTCTAATGCCATGTCAAAGCTAATAGGCAACTAAACTGAACAAAACAGATAATGTGCTACTGGTGAACATTGAGCAACTAATATGCACAGTGGTGAAACACAAAGTCATTGGTCAAACACAATAGCATCACAAGGTGCCAGCAACATCCAGTCCCCCCCATAGAAGAGACCAACAGTGATGACAGCAGCTCTGCACGCCTGGATCAAGATGACCAGCCCAGCCCTTCAGGGACCTCGGGACAGTCGGTTCCCCTGACACAGTCACAAACCACCACAGAGCCTCCCCCCTCAGGAAACACCAGCACAGCACCAACCCAGCGGGCCCATCCCTCTGTCCCCAGGACTCGTCAATCAGCAGTGTTTCCACCACTACAGAGAACCCAGGCAACCCTACTAACACAGGACGATCAGGGACCTGGGGGCAGTGGCAGTGGGCACACGGTTCAGGGGACAGAGGCACGGGATAACAGGGAAGGTGGGAGGACTGCTGTGCGACAGGGGGAGTACAGGCCCAGGGAACCCACTCTCCACGAAGCACTCTCCAACTTCATGGGAGCTTACCACCATTCCCAGGAGACCATGGGCACGGTACTGGCCAACTTTCAGGAGACCCATCGGCTGTAGGAGGAACACTGCCTGGGGATCAGGGAGAACTTGAACTTCATCAACAACACCCTGGTCACCATTGCAGGGGTGCTGGCAGACCTTGTCAACACCATGAGGGACACAGTGGCACACCAACGGGCCCCTGACACTAGCCTGGATGATGAACAGCCCTCCACCTCTGCCGGCGCAAGTGGACAGGAGGCACCGCCACAGGAACAACAGGACCCCAGCACCCCACCCCCTGCAGATGGAGAACCACCCCGCACACGTCCCTGAGATCCAGGAACAAGACAGAGAACATTGCCAAGACCCCCACCAGGAAATAAGACCCCCCTGAATGTCACCCTTCTGTCCCACTATGTCACCCTGTCCATCCTTAAACTGCCATTGCTCCACTTCCAATGCCTCTTTGGACAATGCACCTGTGAAACAAATAGACTGTACTCTGCCATGGACATACCTCCACCATCACCCCAGCCCATTCTACAACCCCCTCCACTTATTTGCACAGGAATAAACACACTTCAATCACAAAACAATCTGGAGTCAGTCTGTGCTTTCACAAATGTGTAATTGCAATATCAATGGAACAGAGCAATGTCAATTTACTTGTTCACATACCAATGTAACACAGCTGTAGGCCAGGAGTAAACATAGCAGAGGGCACAAAGTGGGACCCAGATCTGTGAAATGGAAAGTCAAAGTGACAAGTCAGTGTCCATACACTGAGTGAAACTGACAGACGTATGCTAGCTCCAACAATAGTATGAGATGTGTGAAGTAGTAACATCTTCTTACCTGTTTCTCACTGGAAGTATTGCATGATGATGTTGTTTCGGTTGTCAATATCCTCTTCTTCTGCTTCCTTTTCTTCACTGTCCACAGGCTCCATAGCTGTCACAAGACCACCATCTGGCCCATCCTCCTGGAGAAAAGGCACCTGGCGTCGCAAAGCCAAGTTGTGCAGCATACAGCAGGCCACTATTATCTGGCACACCTTCTTTGGTAAGTAGTATACGGAACCACCTGTCAGATGGAGGCACTGGAATCTGGCCTTCAGTAGGCCGAAGGTGCGTTAGATCATCCTCCTAGTTCGCCCATGTGCCTCATTGTAGCATTCCTTTGCCCTTGTCCTGGGATTCCTCTCTGGGGTCAGTAGCCATGACATGTTGGGGTAACCAGAGTCACCTGCAAATGTCGAGGGACAACTGTTAGACACACACTAACCCTTAGGGACAACCCCAGACCCAGACACCTACGTCAACTGTATTGGGACCTTGGCCTCACCTATTAGCCACACACGGTGCCTCTGGAGTTGCCCCATCACATAAGGGATGCTGCTATTCCTCAAATTATAATACTTGGCATTGACGTGGGAGATGTACTGGTCTGCCAAACACACCATCTGCACATTCATCGAATGGTAGCTCTTCCGGTTTCTGTACACCTGTTCATTTCTGCGGGGCGGACAAATGCCACATGTGTACCATCAATGGCACCATTGATGCTGGGGATATGTCCCAGGGCATAGAAGTCACCTTTCACTGTGGGCAAATCCTCCACCTGAGGGAAAATGATGTAGCTCCGCATGTGTTTCAGCAGGGCAGATAACACTCTTGATAACAGGTTAGAGAACATTGACTGGGACATCCCTGATGCCATGGCCACTGTTGTTTGAAAAGACCCACTGGCCAGGAAATGGAGGACAGACAGGACCTGCACTAGAGGGGGTATCTCTGTGGGATGGCGGATAGCTGACGTCAGGTCTGGCTCCAACTGGGCACACAGTTCCTGGATTGCTGCACAATCAAGTTTGTATGTGATAATTATGTGTTTCTCTTCCATTGTTGACAGGTCCACCTGGGGTCTGTACACCGGATGATGCCGCCATCTCATCACCTGCCCCAGCAGACGTGCCCTGTGGAGAACAGCGAGCAGAGAGTCATCCATCACTGAGGTATCACAATGTGTTATTTGCAGAAACTTTAGTAATCTGCTATGTGCCGGTATCTGTCTGTATTCCCGGCCTATATAGGTGTGACGCAGTTTATTTCCATGCCATGTGGCCCCCTGAAATGGTGGCTGCTTGACCTGTAAGGTGGGACAAGGGGAAATGAGGTAACTGCGCTGGTGTTGTACACCGTCGTGGTGGGCGGTCGAAGACCGCAGCGCAATTCTGCATTTTTTAACAATGTGCCATATGGGTTTCAGGAGCCAAAGACGATGGACGCCAGTGGTGAGGGTACGCACCGCCGCGGACGTGACCGCCATTTTCTGTCTGCTCACTCACTTGATACCTGACCTTCAACAGGAGAGGACCTACACAGCAAGTGCTGCTGTGACGTGTCTGGAAGCGACGATGGCTACAGTGTCTGGGAAAGGGCCCCTGCCTTCACTTCTGAGGAGTTGGGGAAACTAGTGGATGGGGTCCTCCCCCAGTACACGCAACTGTTCGGTCCTCCAGGCAAGCAGGTGAGTACACTGTGATCATGCTGCATGGGCAATGCCTGCTTTGAGTGGTGTGGATGGGGGGCGGGGCTGAGGCCTGCATGTGCGGATGGTGAGTATATGTGCATCAGGGCATGGGTGGGAACTGGTGGGCAATGACTATGACGGTCCGGACGGCTGAGTAATTTCCTCACACTTGTACCATTCCTCTAGGTCAGCGCCCACCAGAAGAAGGCTATTTGGCATGCCAGCTCCAAGGACATCCGCACCCTCGGGGTCTTCCACAGACGGAGCACCCACTGCTGTAAAAGATGGGAGGACCTGGGCCGCTGGAGCAAGAAGATGGCGGAGGCCCAGCTGGGGATGGTCTCCCAACGTGGAAGGGGTGCCCGTCACACCATGACCCCCCTGATGTCCCGGATCCTGGCGGTGGCGTATCCGGAGTTGGATGGGCGCTTGAGGGCATCACAGCAGCCACAAGGGAGTAAGTACACTCTCCTTCAGCTGACTCTGCGAGCATAACTAGGTGTCTGGGTGGGGAAGGTGGGCAGTGAGTTCCCCTAGGCAAGGGGGAACTTGGTAGGCAAGGTCCCTTGTGAGGCAGGCTATGTGGCACTCCAACCCCACTAGTGGTAAGAGCCATCTACACCTAGTCAGGCTCCTGTGACTTCCAGGTGTGCAGCAATTGGGCTTAGGCCTCATACCCCATGGGCAGGTGAAATTTCTAGGAACTGTTAGTGCATGGCGTACTGCAGAGGGCTGCTCCCTGTGTGTTGTGTCCGCCAACGGTAGTAGTGTTGCATGCACTGAACATGTTTTTCTTCTGCCTTTCCCCACCTTTTTGTGGTCTCCCTGTTCTTGTGTGCAATAGCATCATCAGGCGGAGGAGCAGTGGCACCGGAGCAGGAGGGAGATGCAACCCACTTGGCCCTAGAGGGTGAAGCAACGGAGTCTGAAGCCACCAGTGGGATGGAGGGCGAGGGGAGCTCCACCCCGGGGGACAGGAGCATACACCAGTGACAGCGACTCCTCCTCTGATGGGAGCTCCCTTGCGCTGGCGGGCACCTCTGTGCCCACCGCATCAACAGGTACAGCTGCCACCCCCCCCCACCAGCACTGCCCTCCCAGCAGCCCCTCAACGTGTTTCCCGTGCCCGCTCACCCAGGAGGGTGGGCATCTCCTTCGCCCCAGGCACCTCAGGCCCTGCCCCATTCAGCCCTGCTGCCCTCAGTGAGGAGGCTATTGACCTCCTGAGATCCCTCACTGTTGGGCAATCTACCATTTTGAATGCCATCCAGGGTGTTGAGAGGCATTTGCAACAAACAAATGCATACCTGGAGGGCATTCATTATGGGCAGGCGGCCCAACAGAGAGCATTTCAGGCTTTGGCCTCAGCACTGATGGCAGCCATTGTCCCTTTGTCCAGCCTCCCCCTCCAACTTCCTCCACCCAGACCCAATCCCCTGTACCTCAGCCTAACCCAACAACACCATCAGACCAGCATGCACACACATCAACACACAAGAGTGGCTCAGGCAAACATAAGCACCACACATCCCACAGGCACTCACACAAGCCCCATCCCCATGCAGGCACACCAACATACACTGTCTCCACTGTGTCCCCTCCTCCACGTCCTCCTCCTCCTCCCTCCCAGTCTCATCTCCACTCACACTTGCATACACTACATCCTCAGCCACTACCTCCATCACCAGCACGCCCATTACCACACACCGCTCACGTGCAATCACCACCCCCACTATCATTCACACATCCCCAGTGTCCTCTCCCAGTGTGTCTGTGAGCCCTCCTCCCAAGGTACACAAACGCAGGCACACACCCACCCAACAGCCATCATACTCACAACAGCCTCCGGCCCATGCACCTTCACTCAAATTCAGCAGACATACACTTCCTACAACCACTACCTTTTCCTCCACTCCCAAACCCCCTCCATCTTCCCATTCCAGTGTGTCTAAAAAACTTTTCCTTGCAAACTTTGAGCTCTTCCCTTCACCTCCCTCCACCGTCCTTCCCCTAGGGCCAGGCTTTCCAGGTCCCATACCAGCACCTCAGCCACCAAATCCCCAGGCACAGTGGTGCCAGCAACTGCGAGGTCATCAAGTGCGCCACCCATCAGGGCTGCCAGTGTGCCACGTAATGAGGGCAAGGACATTCCGCCACCTGCCAAGGGGAAAAAGGTGCCCACATCCTGGAGGGAGAAGCCGAAACAACCAACCACCAAGGCCTCGGAAAAATTAAAAGGTGGTAGTGGCAAGACAACTGTGGCACCATCAACGGTGGGGAAGGGCCAAAAGCAGAAGAGCAGGTCAGGAGAGGGCATGGTGGCACCAACTGAGGGACCAGTGTCACACCTTCTGGCCACGACCAAACCAACCTGTACGGCGGTGAACACCGCTAGCTGCCCCACCACCACAACCGCCACCTGCACCGCCACGGGCACGTCTACAGCCTCATACACAGTCCCCAGCCTCTTCCTCAGTGGGCAGCCATCCGAGGCTGCAGGAGATGTCCTGCTGTGTCCCTCATCAGGTGCTGACTCATGCACCGCCGCGAGAATTGCCGCCACAGACACCACTGCCAAAGACACCGCCGCAAGCACCGCCACCAGCCCTGCGACGTGCTTGGACAGTGGCACCAACGCTGACATGGCTACCATCCACAGTGGTCAGTCGTCCGAGGCTTGAGGAGAGTTCCTGGACCCTGGGCAGCTTTCATGAGGCATGACTTCCATCACTGTTTGCACCTGCAGGTGGAAGGCGAAGCAGCAGCAGTGTGGGGTATGTCTCTGCCTCCTTGGCGTATCATGCTACCTGTACCTCAGCAATCTCGTGGCACACACACCCAGGTGAGGGAATTGTACCAACCCCACTGTACGTCGAGCACTCTGGGCAACAAGCCCCCTCCAGAACCAGTAGGGAAAGACATCCACTACCTCAGTCCTTGGCAGGATGAAGCACTCTGGGCACCAAACCCCCCCAGAACCAGTGGAGAAAGACATCCACTACCTCAGTCCTTGGCAGGATGAAACACTCTGGGCACCAAGCCCCCTCCACAACCAGTGGAGAGAAACATCCTCTACTTCAGTCCTTGGCAGGATGAAGCACTCTGGGCACCAAGCCCCCTCCAGAACCAGTGGAGACTGTTATCCACTTGTGAGACTGTGGCTTTGCACTCCCCATGATAAAGCAGTGGCAAACCACCCACTGGAAAGACTTGAGAGACTGTGGCTTTGCACTCCCCAGGATAAAGCAGTGGGCAAGCCACCCACTGGGAAGACTTGAGAGACTGTGGCTTTGTACTCCCCAGGACCAATCAGTGGGCAACCCACCCACTTGAAAGACTTGAGAGACTGTGGCTTTGCCCTCCCCAGGATAAAGCAGTGGGCAAACCACCCACTGGAAAGACTTGAGAGACTGTGACTTTGCACTCCCCAGGATAAAGCAATGGGTAAACCACCCACTGGAAAGACTTGAGAGACTGTGGCTTTGCACTCCCCAGGATACAAAAATGGGCATGGCACCCCCTCGTGCAGCAGTGGTGTCGTGATTTCATCTGGCTGATGTGTCCCCCTCTCCCCCTTCCCCTAAGGTGCTGTATATTTTCGGTGTGATGCCCCAGCTGTGTTCTCTCTGTTTCGAGTCAGGTATCATGTGTGGGCTTCGCCCATGCATTTTGGGCCCAGTGGTCCACGGACAATGGTTGGCACACTATCCGGACTTGTGTAGTTGGTGCATATATTTTTATATACTGAATTTTGAATTATTACTATCTGATTTTTCATGATTACAATTGTTACAATCATTTCCTTTTGTCCTTGCGTTCTTCCAGGGGGTGTATATGTAATGTTGCTGCATGTATTTGTGTGTATGTTGTTGAGGGTGAGGGTGGGGGTATTGCGTGTTGCGTGTGTGTGTGTCACTCTCTTTTCCCTCCCCCCTCCCCTGTGTTGTAGGTGCACTACTCACCGTGGTGGTTGACAGCGTCTGTCCTGCTCCTGATAGAGCAGGAGGAAGACCAGCATGGGCAGGATGTGTAGTTCGGGCTCCAAGGAGTCCTGATTCCTCGTTGGGTGTTGAGAGGTGAGTGTTTTCCCTTCTGTGTACTGTTTCTGCCGTGCTTTTGATCACGTTGGTTACCGCCCCGGAAAAGGTGACGGATAGGCGTCTTGAAATACAGTGGCCGGTACTTTTTCCTCCGCCTTTCTGTTGGCGGTTACCACTGTGTTGTTTGTTTCTACCGCTGTGGCGGTCGGAGTGTTAAAGTGGCTGTCTATGTTGGCGGTTTCTGCCATGGTCGTAATTCAAATTTGTTTTTCGCTGGCCTGTTGGCGGTATTACCGCCGCTTTAACACCGACCACCAGGGTTGTAATGAGGGCCCAAGTGAGAATGACAGTGATGAAGAGGAAGGAGCTGACTTGCGGGAAGATCTCATTAACAGCTACTTTTCATGAGTGTATGTCATGTGATGTAATTACTGTGACTGTACAAGGAACTGTAGTTGTGAAAATTGTGTGGAGTTGAGTGTTTTAGCAACAACTAGGGAGCTGATACTCTGAAATATTCAGCCAAGGGCTGCTTGAAGAGTTACCCTTTGAAATATCCCCTCCTGGATGATGTTGCTTTGTTTGTGTCAGTTTCTTTGCAATGTAATTACATTTCCAGTTACCTGCCATGTGATTTGTGTAATAGGCATGTTTTTAAGCATATACTCCATGTTTTGTCTCTGTACAGGTACCTCTGCCGTGACATCCTCATATGGGAATTTCAGAGTTGTGACATTGGCAGATATCTGATTCTGTTCTGACATAAAGTATGGACATGGAGTTTTGCAGGTAATATAGGTCACAGATTTGGAGTGTATGAGACCTGTGCTAAGGCACCTTGTACAGTGTTTGAGTGGAAGGTCAGAAGTGCACATTGGACATGTTTTGTGTGCTGTGTTGGGATGATAGTATTGTGTGTCATCATGCAGGCATGACATATGTAGTCATCGATTGCGGGCAAGTCACTCACCCTTCACATTGGCTAAACATTATTCTTGTATGACCTTTATGAAGCTGTAGATGTATTTCATCATTGCAAGCCACAGTGATGCAACACTGACATATGCTTGTGTCATACCACGAGATGCATGGTCATTGGATTATGATGGGCCAATGTACTGCCATCTGTATCTTGGATTATGTGGCGTTGGATCACTTTGGTGTGGAATGTGATAAGGTTCAAGCTACTTACATCATCCACTTTAATGTTTGCCTAATCTACAAGACAATGCCTGATAAATCTCTCCCTTCTGTGGTCTGGGGGGCTGGACCCTGTAATATGTACCTTGACTCAGTATGAGTCACACATTCTTATGTCAAAAAGGCCCAGACGTATGGATAATCGATGTGCTGTTCACTGGAATAAATTGTTTGGTGTGATCAAACACTTGTACGTATCTGTTTGTGTGTATTGGTTGTAATCCTGAGCAGGATATTGTGTACTTGTAACATATCCCTTCTTTCACAAGTAAGTAATGTCTTCATCATATGGTTCACATAGTGAAATGTTGATATCAAGCAAGCAGACATGTGAGTTTGTGATGGGTGAATTTATTACAGTGCTGATGCAGTAAATAAAATGTTGACAGAAAAGAAGATAAATAATGAATTGAAGATGTCAGTCATGGTAAATGAAATCATTGGAGTAGATGCAACACCGTTGGGACTCCAAAGTCCAGAATGCTCCTCCCATTGGCACTGGTAGGCAGCTCAGGATCAGTCAACGGAGTGGGTGTGTGGCACACAAAGCAGTTCCTTTAGGAAGAGGTCATTTGCTGGCCGTGGTGGGTGTCTTGCCATCCGCACCTCCTGGATTCTTCACCTGATGTACCCTCTTGTATGGTGGGGGGCTCTGCTGTTACAGGGCAGGAGTGTCTTGGGCTTGTTCCTCTGGAAGGGCCTGGCGTTGATGCGCCAAAGGAATAGGGAGAGTGGTGTTGGAGAGCCCTGCTCAGGGTGGTATTATTGTCTCTCATCACCCCTGTTATGAAGGCCATGTTGGTATTGTGAGCTTCCCACTGTTCACGCATATCCTTTCGGATGTCCCTTTGTTGCTGCTTGATTTCCCGTAGTTCGGTTACTACCTGGCCGATCACAACTTGAGACTCCTGATAGACCCCAAGACATGGCTGATGGAGTGCACGCCAGGAACAGCCCAAGTGGTCTCATCCCGCTAGCCCACAGCATTCCTCCCAAGCACTCTACCCCCATGAGCCTGTGCTCTTGCCACTGGGTGCCCTCTCCCACTTGATCCTGGACTCTCATTGTCAGACGTGTTGTGCTGCAACTCAGGATCCAGGACTGTGAGGAATGAGATAGTAGACAATGTGCTAGGGACACAGGTTGGGGGGTGAATGGTTGCATGTGATGTTGAGGCTACAAGGCTGGAAGGTGTTGATGTGGCCACAGTGAGACTCACTGTCGGTGTCTGACCAGGTTGCCCAGATAGGCCAGAACCGTCCTCCTCATCCAGACATCCAGGGGTATGTTCTTCACTGAGGACTTCATTCGGGGGCAGTGCCAGTCTCTTCTGTGACCTCTGTGTGTCCAGTGGCAGGTCGACCAGTTGATGTGAAAGATACAATCTTACTGGTTGTTTTGTGACACCTACCTCCAACAACTCAGAATTTCATAAAGCATAGACCTTGTAGAAAGTGATTTTGGAATTAATCGTATTGTGGCAGGTTGCCATGATATTGATTGTATTGTCCTGACATTGTGAAGCATGCCATTTCTATCTATGCCAAACAGCTACTAAAATGTGCAGATCATTAGCACTTGTGAGGATGGCCGGAGAATGCCATCTGACAATCAGTCCAGGGAAAACAGTGGCTCAGCAAGATATGTCTTTGGACATTTTAAGGCCTAGTTGATTGTTATGTAGGCAGACCCAGGTCTTTGTTCAATCAATCAATCAATCAATCAATCAATTTGTAAAGCGCGCTACATACCCGCGAGGGTCTCAAGGCGCTGGGGGGGGTGCTACTGGTCGAAGAGCCAGGTCTTGAGGAGTCTTCTGAAGGCCAGCAGGTCCTGGGTCTGTCGTAGGATGGTGGGGAGAGTGTTCCAGGTCTTGGCGGCGAGGTAGGAGAAGGATCTGCCGCCGGCGGTGGTTTTTCAGATGCGGGGGACTGTGGCGAGGGCGAGGTTTGCTGACCGGAGGCTTAGGGTGGGGGTGTGGAAGCTGAGTCGGTTGTTGAGGTAGGTGGGTCCGGTGTTGTGCAGTGCTTTGTGTGCGTGGATCAGGAGCTTGAAGGTGATCCTTTTATTGACAGGGAGCCAGTGCAGGCCTCTCAGGTGGAGTGTGATGTGGCTGCGGCGGGGGACATCGAGGATGAGTCGGGCGAGGCGTTCTGGCTGCGTTGGAGTCGTCTCAGGAGCTTGTTTGTAATTCCTGAGTAGAGGGCGTTCCCGTAGTTGAGTCTGTTGGTGATGAGGGCCTGGGTAACGTTTTTTCTCGTGTCGAGGGGGATCCATTTGAAGATCCTGCGGAGCATACGGAGGGTGTTGAAGCAGGACGCGGAGATGGCGTTGACTTACCTGGTCATGGAGAGAGTGGAGTCGAGGATATTGTTGTAGAATATGTGACTGGAGACATCTTGTGGTTAGTGCATTGTGAATGTGTATGCTGCCAATACCATTCTGATGATGCATATTGAGGATCATTGTTTTGCACACTGGGTAAGCTGTCCTCCCTGTCCTCAATAGTTTTGTCTTGGGTTAGCTGGTCAAGATGGAGCTAGGTGGCCAGGCGCATCTCAGAGTTGAGCATGATCTGTATCTTGGGCCCTCCCAAGTGAGTAAACGTCAATTGAGAGTTGACAGGCAAGGGTATTTGGACAAATTACTAGTCTGGTGTTGGGAGTTACTGAAATAGTGCCTCCAGGAAGCTGCAGTCATGTCACTCTCTACTACACCCACTTGACAAATGCTATCCTTCCAGGTGAGTAAACTTCAATTTAAAGTTCATAAATAGATAGATTTGGGCAAGTGAACATTGTTTTTGTGGTTGGAGTTAGAGACACAAGGCTGATTGGGCTTAAGATTCTAGTCACTCCCTCTACTTCCCACCACCAAACAAATGTTATACTCCCAGATGAATAAACTTAATTTTGGAGTTAAGACACAGTAGTATTTGGGCATGAGAGCACTGGGCTGGGGGGTGGAGGTAGAGATGCAGAGCCTCTTGGCACTAGCAGTCATGTCACTCCCTCTACTTCATACATTTGATAAATGTCATCCCCACAAGTGAGTACACTTTATTTGTGAGTTTCCATAAAAGGGTATTTGGAGAACTGAACACTGGACTGGTGTTTTGAGTTAGAGAAACAGTGCCTCCTGGCTTTAGCAGTCATGTAACTCCATGTACTACTCACACTATACAAATATCATCTTCCCAGATGAGGACACTACAATTGACAATTAAGGCACAGGGACTTTTGGGCAAAGGAACACTGGGCTGGTGGTTGTAGTTACAGAAACAGTGAAGCTGGGAGTTGCAGTCATGTCACTCTCTCTAGCGCACACCTGACCAATGTTCTCTTCCCAGGTGAGTAAACTTCATTTGAGAGTTCACCAACAGATGTTTTGGGGCATGTGACCACTGTGCTGGTGGTTGGAGTTACAGAAACAGTGCCTCCTATGATTTACAGTCAGGTGACTCTCACTACTCCCCAATACTTGACAAATGGTATCTTCCAGATGAGAAAGCTTTGTTTGGGAGTGATTTGCCAAACAGGGGTCTTTGGACAAGTGAACTCTGGACTGGTGTTTGGAGTTACAGAAACAAGGCCTTATGGGAGTTGCAGCCATGTCACTCTCTCTAGTGCACACACTATACAATTGTTATCGCCCCAAGGTGAGTACACTTCAATTGAGAGTTACGACACAGGGGTCTTTGGACAAGAGAACACTGGACTGGTGAGTGAAGTAACAGTGACGGACCCTCCTGGCCTTAGCAGTCATGTCGGTTCCTCTATTACACTCAATATACAAATGGTATTCTCCCAGGTGAGTAAACTGACATTGAGGGTTGCCAAACAGGTGTCTTTCAAAGAATGAGCACTGTTCTGGTGTTTTGAGTTGCTGAAACAGTGCCTCCTGTGAGTTGCAGACAGGTTATTCCATCTTGTTCACACACTTTTGTAATATTATCCTCCTAGATGAGTATACTTCATTTGTGAGTTGACAAACGGGGCATGTGGGCCAGTGACCACTGTGCTGGTGTTTGGAGTCAGAGAAGCAGGACCTGCTGGAAGTTGGAGTCATGTCAGTCCCTGTACTACACACTCTATACAAATATTATCCCCTCAGATGAGTACACTTCATGTGTGAGTTACCAGCTAGACACCTTTGGAGCAGAGGACATTTGTCTGGTGTTTGGAGTTACAGATACAGAGCCTGCTGGGAGTTGCAGTGTTACAACTCCCTCTAGTTCCCAACACTTGACAAACGGTATACTCTCAGGAGAGTGAAGATCACTGGAGAGATTACAAACAGATGTTTTTGGGCAAGTGAACCCTGTGTTGGTGAATGGAGTTAGGCACAAGGGCTGCTGGGAGTAGCAGCAATGTAACTCCCTGCACTATACACACTATACGCATGTTATCCTCCCAGGTGAGTCCACTTCAATCGAGAGATCACAAACAATGGTATTTGAACAAGAGAACACTATGATGGTTGGTTTTACATACACAGGGCCTTCCAGGCCTTAGTAGTTATGTCACTCCCTCTACTTGCCACATTTGACAAATAGTATGTTCCCAGCTGAGTACACTTAAATTGTGAGTTGCCAGACAGTGGTCTTTAGACAACTGAACACTGGTCTGGTGTTTAGAGTTGCTGAAGCAGTGCCTCCTGTGAGTTGCAGTCAGGTCACTCTCTCTAGTACTGAAAATAAAAAAAGGTGAAGGAGGATGAAATGCTGGGCTTACCCTCCTAAGTGTCTATGTAACAATACATGAAAACCCAGCAGAAGTAAAGTATCTACCAGAGAGAAAAAGAAGGAAGACTGATTTTCATTAAAAACACTCTCCCACCAGGGCAACCCCTTAGTGGCAGACATCATCACTGGGTTCCTCCCGTTCCGCTACGGAACAGGGCATGCTGCAACCTACTAATTAGGTGGGAGCACTTTTTGAAATATATAGGTAATATAACTCAGGTGGAAGAAAAGATAGGAGTGAGATGGGGTCTTAAAGTGGTTTAAAATACCTGCCTACTAGGGGCTATAGTACTATAATACCTGCCCTAGGGGCGGTATGATTAAAAAAGAGGGTACATGGAAGTAGGGCATATTATGTAGCTGCCTTTCTGGTCGTCATGTTTCAAAGCCTACCATTAGGCTTATCATAAGGACCAAGGATGACTCCCTGGTATATACACAAGCATGTTACTTGCATGCTAAAGATAGAATATAATGCACCTATCTCATATGGTGTTACCTGCGGAAACATACAAAGATTTGATTAACCTGCCCAAGTTGCTAGACAATACCTTAACTTAATGATCTGCTTTTAGGTGAGGTGCCAAAACTAAGCAAACAACAACCCAAACGTGTAGAACACTTGTGATTTCTCAACCTTCAAGTGATAAAAATTAGTAAATGCATGGATACTATCATGGTTGCATTCTTAAATGTCTGTGGACAATACAAGACAAACTGAACAAAGAACGCGTAAAGTATATGCAGAATAACACACAAGTTCATGCAAAACATACATTTTGGTTTACTGACTCCGGTACCATGGATTCGCCGGGTATGTGCTTATAGTCACACTCTAAAGATGTAGAAACATGAAGAAATATGACATGACATTAAAAGAGACACTCAGGCTTCTAAGGCGGTGAGGAGAGATCAAGAATGTACTCACTCCATCAAGGCAACACTCCAGCTTCCAAACTTACATGTCAAAAGTGTATGACTGGACAAAAGTGTATACAGGGTGTTGTATGGGATAGTGAAAAAGTGGGGTCTAGTATCTGTACTGTGTGGAAAAAGTGCTCTGGATTCTGTGTGTTGCAGTTTAAATGCAAAGGATTGTGGTCTGTGAAGGGGTGTGTTTTATTGTGTCCTTTGCAGGTTTTGCAATGTGGCAATGTGTGTCAGCTATGTTATTTTTAAATTCATCCAATGTGCAGGTGTTTATTACTTTAGTGATGCGGACTGCTGTGGTTCGGACTGCCATTGCCTGACTGCCAAGGGAGTTCGCCATGGCCACTGTGTGCTTGTAATACGGTCAGTGGTTGGTCATGGTGCTGACGGTGCTGGAAATCGGACCGTGTATTTCCAGGCCCCCGTGCTGCTGCCGGTCTGCCGTTTTTGGTTGGTGATCCTGACTGTGTAACTCGTAATAGGGTGGTCTGAAAGACCACCAACATGGCGGTCTGTTTAGGACCGCCAACATGGCAATCTGGCGGTCCGACTGTTGAACTCTTAATGAGGCCCAAATCTTTAAAAAGTCATATCTCGACTTCTACTGATTTGATTTTTGTTGTTTTGTTTTTATTTTAATAAGATAAATATTATCTATTTTTCTAGCCTGGTGCGGTGGTGGTGTCTCTTTGCTCTTTGTGGTGTCTTTCACTGTGTTACTATAGTTTAATCATCGGACAAATACTTTACACATTGCCTCTTAAATTAAGCCCGAATGCTCTGCGCCAGCATAGCTGGGGGTGAGCACATGTTAATTGAGGGTTTGTACCCTACTCACCCTGACTAAGGTTGTGGTCCTTTCTTGGAAAGGGTGCATACCTCTGCCAACTAGAGCCCCAATTTCTAATAATTGTTATATGTTTTATTTTTAAAATGTTAATTTTAATATATATTTAATTATAATATTAGTGATAGTAAGTTCTATTTTGGTAGTGGATTGTTGGGTTTGTAGGGAAGTAGAGTGGGAAGTTAATTAAATTATAATTATAATTCCTAATTATTTAACCATAAAGAATTAAAATGTATTAGTAATTAATTTTTTTATTGCACATTCATTATTTAATTGACTTTTATTTATGTAAATTGTTTAATTGCTATATTAAACTTTTAGGTATATTTTATTGATTAGTAGGCATATTTCATTTTATTATTAACATTTAATCAATAACATCTATAATATCTATTATTAATAATAGTAATTTATATTATAGTAGATGTTATTGGGTTTGTAGGGGAAAATGGAGGAAACGTAATTAAAATAGAATGTATTTAAATGTATTATTAGCTTCTTTTTTAGATTAATTAGAATAATTTAAATAGAATTGTGTAAATTGCTTATTTTTCACTGGTTGCTTAATGTTTGTAGAGTTGTATTTTTTTATGTGTATTTTAATTTTTGTATATTTATTAGGCATGCATTTTAAAACCTGCATTTTCTTTTTCAGGGGCATGGGGGTAGGATATTAACCTTCTAACATTAGTTATAATAATTGTTACTTATACGTAACTGATTAGTTGATAATTACATTGTACGTATTGTACATATTATCTTAATTATTTGTTTTATTGAATTCTGAATTAACTTAATGCTAAGTGTTTTTGAAATCTGATTTGAGGGACAATTAAAAAAATAGTATTCAAGTATTTTAAGTATTAATGTAAATTGAATACTTGATACATGTATTCTTTGTCATTAGGCAAGTGGATGTTTTTATAAGTAATTGTATTTTTTATTTATTTTTATTTTGTAAATTTCATAAATAATATATTGTTATGTAATATAATTTAATATTGTTTTTATTATGCATTGCAATATATTTTTTTAGGAAATAATCAAGATTTGTATTCCATATATATATATATATATATATATATATATATATAATTTCTTTGAAGTCCATTAGTTTCCCTACTGTTGCTTAGGTTGCAATGGAAATAGTAAATCCAACTTCTCTGTAGTTCAAAACTTTCCCTACAGTCTCATAGATTGGAGTGTGAATAGTAAATCTAAACCCCCAACACTTCTCCTACTGTTGTTGAAACTGGATGAATATTCTTTATTGATCAGTTTATTTTTAATATTGTTTATTTACTATTTTTTTTATAATGTTTATATTAGTTTAAGTACCATTTTTCTTTGGAAGGGTTTAATATTTTGCTAATTTATGTTTTGATCATATTAATAATTATTAATATTTTATTAGCTATGTTTACAATTAATGTTTTTACTGTTTAGATTATTTATATTGGTTTCAAATTGTGTATATATTGTATTGTATGCTATGTACACACTATTTATATCTTTATAAATGTTGTTTATTTTTATTTCATATATTTATTCTTTATTTAAAATAACATCATGTTTCAAATGATTAAGTAAATATTTATATTAGTAAATATTTAGTTTTTACATTTTATTTACTATTTTAAATTAATATTTTTAATAAAATGTATTTCATTTGTTGTGCTTTTTTTATAAATTGCTTTGGATTTTGGAATGGACGTCTCATATATATATATATATATATATATATATGTGTGTGTGTGTGTGTGTGTGAGTAGCTATTTGTTTTGATTAATTACAATCTTACAAAAGAAAATACCAATAATTCAAATTCAGAAGACAGAATATAGGCTTCGAACAAGATTAAAAACTGATATAAGATCCGTAAGAACCTAAATGCTCTCTGGGGTATGTCAGACATATGGCTTGTCCAGAGGGCTTCCTATGCATTGGGTTAAAGTGCAGGTGTACAGGTTAAAAGATTTTATCAGACTGTGTTGTAAAATTAAAAAGAGTCACACAGCTGTCTTGTCTTTAGAATCAAGTATTCAACTTTGTCAAAAGGTTCCTGGTTAGCGGGTGTTTCCCAAGATTTTGATGTTAATGTCTGTTCCTCAGCTGGTAACCTCACCCAGGTGTTGCAGCTGATACAGGAGGTCCTGGGGTGCCAAGAGTGTTATTAAGATGCAAGCATGCATGTTGGCAGCTTTTATAGGCGGGAGTCTGTTTGATTTAGGAGGTCTTGGGGGCCAGAGATGTTATTAAAGTGCCAGCGTGAAAGTTAGCAGTTTTAAAGTGCATAGGTGCTGTCTGGAGGCTGTCAAGCCCAGGACTTGTCTAATGGTCTCCCAGGGACTCGATTTAGAAAGCAGATGCCCAAGATGAAGTATGTTTTTATGAAGTGATTGATAAGGTTGGAAACTTCACACACCTGTATTCAGGTAATACGAGCAACTTTATCAGGGATCTCTAAAGAGCCAGGATAGGCCAAGATTTTGATGTTTTTGCCTTCTAGCAGCCTGGCCCACATTTTTTTGTCTTAATGACCAGAAGCGGGCTGGTGGCCATTTTCCCTTGTTTGCTTTTTTAAATATTTTATTTTCATTTCAGGTATACATACACAGAAAAATAAAACATGTATTAATCTTCGGTAGGATTCATCCTTAACAATCAATTTTCTTTGGCTGGTAAGATCAAGACAGCCTTGCTATCAGTCTTCGTTCAATGAAATATTAATTCAAATGACCTTTACAATTATAGTCACATCAAGATTTCTGTCTTTATATTTGTTGCATATACTATATTCACAAGCATTAGTTTCATCCAACTACCCGCCTCCCCTATTCATGACTTGTTGCTTCTCTAAATACTGCCAAATAGCTGAGAACCTTTTCATACTCCAGACATGTTTTGAGTATGCTTCCTCATACTTCTTAGTTATTAGCATTTTATTCCACCAGTTATGCATAGTGGGAATCGTCTGAGTGTGCCATAACTGAGGTAATAATGATCGAGCTACTACAAAAATATTTGCTATAAAATATTGTTAGTACTTTGCTAGCTGCCGTGTTTTCTCAGAGACTCCAAAAGGTGCTAAATTTGAATCTAGCTCTATCCTAGAGGAGCAGGTGGAATTCATTAACTCTTCTATTCCCAATAAGAAAGTAGTTAATTTGAGGCAGTCAAAAAATACGTGAAGTCAATTCCCCCTCGCACCCTGATGGCAGAGGAACCATTCATCAGGAATTGACAGAGACATTTTGTGTATCTTTTCAGGAGGGTAGTAGGCCATCCATCTAGAGAGAAAAGACATTCTTTTATAATGAGCGGCCTTCAAAGATTTATAACCTATTTTGGAAATAATTCTCCACTCTTCATCAGATATTAGCCATTGTGTTGTTCGAAGAATATGATCCCTGAGTTCTGTAATTATTGCTGAAGAAGGTCGTTCCGCTAACAATCCATACCAATTTCCTGTACCTAGTACTTTACTTCTGATTAGAGCCCTCCATATTGGGTGTTCTTGGGTGCTTTCCTGGGGTGAAATTATATTCAAAAAATGGGAGATCTGAAAAAAGCTCAGGAAGAGTCTAGTTGCCTTATCGCCAAGTCTGGTTTCAACCTCTTCCCAAGTGATGTATTTATTTCTTGATATAAAATCCCCTATCTCTTTAAACCCTTTGCTTTTCCATAGGACTGTTGCTGCTTCTGGAAGGTGTAAGCCGAAGTATTTTCACTCCTGTATTTGTAGATAAATATAATCTGGTGTATTTGATATGTTTTACGTAGGATTTCAAGTTTTTCGCTAAAGTCGTGTATATATTTCTGTTGAGTTTTTATAAATGCTGGGAGACTTATTGCTGATTCAGTGATCATTCTATTGAAAATGAAATTATCCATAGTTACTTCGATAGCTAAATGTCGTACCAATATATCCTGCAATGCGGCCTGATAATAAACTTGAAAATTAGGAAGTGCCAAACCCCCTTGGCCTCTATTTAGCTGAATAACTGAAAGTCTCGCCCTTGTTTTATTTCCCTCCATATAAAACCTCGTATCATGGTATCTTATTTATGAAAATAGGAGCTAATTAATCTTATCTGTACATTATTAAATAGAAAAAGGAAAAGTGGGAGAATTGACATTTTGATTAAAGAGATTCTCCCTAACAGAGTTAACTGTAGAACTATCCATCTATCGAGAAGTGCTTGCACTTGTGCAAGCATCCTAACATAATTAAGCCAAATTTAGTTAGGCTATTTACCAAGGCTTCCCAATTAACTAGGTCAAATACTTTCTCTGCATCTAACATTATCACTACTGCAGGGGTTATGTTGGCAGTAAAGTAATCAATTGCCTGTAACAAAAAGTTTGTCTTGGAGGTCATCAACCTATTGGCTACAAAACCGTTCTGATCTTTATGTATTAATTGCTGTGCAACTGGTGCGATCCTGATAGCCCAGACCATTGTTAAGATTTTATAATCCTCATTTAGCAGACTAATTGGGCGATATGCATCAGGTTTCATTGGATTTTTATCTTTTTTTTAAAAAGCGGACTATTATTGCTTTGTTAAACGTTAAAGGTATTTCTGCTCCTTCAAGTATTGCATTGCATAATTCTGTCAAGAACGGTGTGAGCTCTTCGCAGAAAGTTTTGTAAAATTATATTGGAATCCCATAGTCACCACAAACTTTTGCACTTGGTATTCTCTGAATAGCTCACTTGATCTCCAAAGGCGTAATCGTCTGTGCTACATCGTTCTGAATCTTTAACTAAATTTGAGGTAGCATGCTAGGGTTATAATACTGATTCAGCTGCGAGAGTGAAACTGTATAGTCTATCTCATCAATTCTAGAATAATGTGACATAAACACTCAAGCTATATCCTTGTCTTCATTGAGAATTGGACTAGTCTCAGGATCCTGGATTTGGTGAATTGTCTGCTTTTCGTGTTTTGTACAAGTGGTCCAAGCTAAGTGTTTACCTATCTGTTGACTTTCTTCATAAACCTTCTGCTGATAAGCCCTTGAGCTAGCTACTTCTTCCAGAATGAACATTTCTGTGAGCTGAGCCCTCTTTAGGTTAAGATTGAGCCTTGCCACATCGTGCCTCCCTGATCTGATACATTCATCTGACGCCTTGCCTATTGTCTTCTGTAGTTTTAGTTTTATTTGTAACTCTCTTTGTCGTGTCTGTGCAGCTTTAATAGAAATAATTTGATGCCTAGCTGTTGCTTTAAATGCTTCCCATACATTAAAGAGGGATGCAGAATTTCGATTAAACTGGAAGAATTCCTTTATGAATATTCTGATATCTGAGAGCCACTGCTGATTATTTAGCAAAGATCAGTCAAACTGCCATCTGGGTCTCTCTTTGTTAGGCAAGTCCAATTCTAGCGTCGCCATGACCACGGAATGATCAGAGAAAGCATTTGCCCAAATATCTGAGTCTAGCTTCTTCAACGAGCGGGACACTAAAAAGAAATCTATCCGGGAGGCAGTGTGAAAAACAAGGGTATTGAGTGGCAATGGGGTGTACTTCTCGCCAAGGGTCTGTTATCTGGAAATCACTTTTCAATACATTCAGAAGTCTTTCAGTTATGGGTTTAAGTTGTCTTTTCACCTGGTTGGAAGTATCTAGTGTTGTATCTTAAATATAATTAAAATCGCCACCCATAACAAAAGGGCCTGTGGCGCTCATTGCTATATTATAACGTTGCATTAGTGGCTCTACTTCATCTGTAACTGGATCATAATAATTAACCAGATTGACTTGAGCTCCTGATTGTAAAACTTTGAGCCAGACCCACCTCCCCTTGGGGTCTCTAATGGCGTCTTTTATAGCCCAGTCTAGTCTGTTACTGAGATATATTGCCTCCCCTCCAACTGCCAACCCAGATGACGCAAAAAAGCTGCAGAGAACTGTTTTGGAATATAGATTTTGGTACTATTACTTTTTAGATGGGTTTCTTGAAAGTAAAGCACATCAGGATTGAATGATCTTAACCATTTTAACATTGCCTTATACTTCTTCCTATTTGAGATGCCATTCTCATTGCAGGAAATGACTTTAAGCTTGACCATTCTTATTGGTTAGTTCGTTAATCTTCCTTCTCCATCCAAAGCCAATATATGCTACTTCTTGAAAAAACCTGAATTTTCCCAACTTAAGGGACTTGGGGCCAGATGTAGAAAGGTTCTTTTGCGTCACAAACAGCGAAAATCTCTGTTTGCGAGGCGCAAAAACCACATCGCAATGTCATTCCCATTTTGCGAGACGTAACCTGGTTACCGATTCGCAAAATGGGACTGCGAGTTGCAAATAGGAAGGGGGTGTTCTCCTTCCAATTTGCGAGTCACAGCGCGATGCAGGATTGCTTTGTGACCGCGAACGCGGTCGCAAAGCAATTCGCAGTTACCACCAATGTGACACTGGTGGTAACCCATTCGCAAAAGGGAAGGGGTCCCCATGGGACCCCTTCCCCTTTGTGAATGGCATTGGGGACATTTTTTCAGAGCAGGTAGTGGTCCTATGGACCACTGCCTGCTCTGAAACACGTTTAATTTTTTCATTTTGTAATGCATCTCGTTTTTCTTTAAGGAAAACGGGCTGCAATACAAAAAAACTGCTTTATTTAAAAGCAGTCACAGGCATGGTGGTCTGCTGTCTCCAGCAGGCCACCATCCCTGTGAGTGCTGCGACTCGCTAGGGGTCGCAAATTGCGACCCACCTCATTAATATTAATGAGGTGGGCCTTTGCAACCTCCTTGCGACTCGCAGATGGTGTCTGGGACACCATCCTGCATCCGGCATTGCGACTCGCAAATTGCGAGTCGCTCAGACTTGCAATTTGCGAGTCTCAATGCCAGAGATTACTACATCTGGCCCTTGGTTCCCTTTCCTCCCTCGTATACCAATTTACCCCCCAGCCTGCGTGGAACTCAACCCCCCTCCAAAGTGGCCTACACCTGGGGCCCTCCCGTCTGGGTGATCTGGGACTACGCCCCAACCCCACCCTTATAATCCTACCTGGGTGCCTTGACATGGCACTGAGTCACCGAAAGCAGTGGAGGGTATAGATAAAAAACATAGTGGTAAATCATGTAAAATCCTCAGAAACATATCCTTCTGATTAGTGTCCAGATCAGCCAGCCCCATTGCCATTACATATTGAGTGTAGCAGAGTTTTCGCTGCCATCCTTGTATGGATTATACTTGACCGTCCCTTGAAAAGAACTTTTAGCTTTAATTGCTGGAACAGACCAGCCTGGGCACCGGCTTTTTGAAATACCGGAATAATTTCTCTCATTTCCCTTCTCCTTCGAGCAGCGGTGCCAGACATGTTGGAGAAAATTTTGAAAGTATAATTGCCAGGAATCTGATGTACTCTACACTTAATCGTCTGAGATAAAATTTGTTCTTTGATACGATAGTCGCCAAAATTCACCAGGATTGTGCTAGGATATTAGGCGTTGGGTGATTGTGTGACCGGAATGCGATGAGAATTCAAAATGGAAAGGTCCTGCTGATTATTCGCTAGATCTGGGAGTTCATGTTGTTTAATAAGATTTGTGATCATTTCTATAGTGGTCTGCCCATTCTCATGCCCTTCCGGCACCACTGTGGATCTTAAATTTGCTCTGCGTGAGTGGTTTTCTGCATCATCTAGGCGAATCTGTAATTCCAGAAGATTGGCTTGACATTTGGAGACCGTGGGTGCTAACTGGGCACTGTCGTCCTCCAAATCTGAGACACGCTGTTCTACCTCCACTATACGCGAATTAGGTTGCTGAATGTTAATGTATATTGAGTTTAACTGTTTCTCAACTACATTATTCGCTTCCGTTTGTAAAAGTTTTAAGGACTTCAGTTTGTTTAATATTTGGAGGAGCAAGGAATCCTGAGGCTGCAAACTTGGCTGTGGCGTCTCCTGTAACCTTGTAGATGGAGTTATCTGCCCCTCTCCCTGTTGGCCCTGCTGACATTCCCAAACTCCACTTGGCTTTTAGGATGTCTCAGAATGCCAGTTTTGCTTGTCTCTCTCACAAAGCTTGTATCCGAGCAATTTAGAACTGGGGGGGGGGGAGGCTATCTTTCACTTGTATTGAGGTATGGCTGGAGGATTGTGGTCCGGAACAGCTCTCCTTTGAGCCTGTGCCACACCCGGTGAATAATGGATATAACTGCTTCAGAGTGCTGCTGCCCTCGTCAGAAAGCTAGTGAGGTTGGGGTTGAAGTAGGTTTTACTGATGACCTGGATCAGGGTTTACCAAATTAGCTTGCTGCCCTCTCTTTCTTGGTGCTTCATCTGCTATCTCAGTGGACTGGTTTGCTAACCTGCCATAATCAACGAGGTTTGGCTGGTCTGCGCCTGTCCAGCTGAGGGCCATACCGGATTGAAGGTCAACTTTAGCTGTGAATTGAGGTCCAATTATGCTTGTGGTAGGCTCATTATTGTCCATCTTATCAGGGGGTAGAGGGCACTTATTTTTAATGCTGTGCGCTGTCTTTAAAGATTTTGACGACAGACGGCCCTTGATCAGTAGATCTCTAAAGGAGCCTCACATCACTGACAGAGGGTGAGGTCAGTATATGTCACTATTGTACTGTAGCACCTCTTTCTCGGTAGCCAGAGACACCTGAGGGCCACAAGCCGCACCTGTGACTCTAAAGGCCGCCTCTGTGATTCCCCACCATGCACAAGCAGCCGAGCAGAAGGACCTAATGTCATTTCCCGCTGGAAGAGGTGAATCTGTTGGCCGAAACTCGGAGCTTGGAGCTCAGTTTAAATATAGTTTAAGAAGGAGGGGGCAGGGAAACTTATCTATTACTAGTGGTTCCTGGTGTCCCCTATTAGCCCCTGGAGGGGGTATTTCACTGTAAGCCAACCTCCACAGCGCTGCCTGATGTGCCTCGCCAATGCCAATTTCTCTGCTCCTTTTGGGAGGGGGGAGAAAGGCTTGATCTTGCCTCGTCCTTAAGAGCTCCCCAAGCCTCTCCTCTGTACCTTGTTAGTGAATTTTAGCTTCATGCTCAGAGCCGTAGATGCACGTCATCCATTGGGGCCGTCTCGCTGTCCAAAACACGCATCTATGAGCGTCAGCGCATCCGATGGAGTGAAACGCTGCTCCCCCCACTGCGCGTTCGGTTCCTCAGCTGCGGAGCATGACAGGAGCTCCAGACGCGGCTCCTGGGCCATCCCTCTGATCCCTTGTTTGCTTGTTTAGGTAGTTTTTGTTCTAATTAGTTACAAAAATGTATGAAGCAATAGTTCAAAATGGGTTGTCGGGCTCTAGACAGGCTATGACAGCCTGCCTGCATGTACGGATTAGTGGAGCCTTCAGGAAACAACTCTGCATCCTGGAACAGATGCAGGTTAGATGCAGGAGATTTTCTTTGCTTGAGCCACCTAAGTGGCAACCTCTGTCGCTGGAGTGAAGGTTTTTCCACTAACATAGGTGGGCAGCCGAGGCGGCACCACAGTGGCTTTAGTGTTAAATGATGCAGAGATGTGCAGGCTAAGTATGATGCTTATTTTAGCTTTAGGTACCTATTTATGACCATGCAGGATTTGTTTTTATTAAATTTATTTTAAATAAATATTTTTAATTCAATTTATGTAATTTATTGTTATTCTTTTTATAAATTGCTTTGGACTTTGAAATGGATGTATCATACAAATATCTGTCTGGGTGTGTGTTTGTGTTTATAAGTATATATATGTATATGTATAAACAATTAGTGAAAACTATCTTATCTTATATTATCTTAAATGCATATATATTAATCTTGTAAATTAATTACTTTAAAGTATATATATATATATATATATATATATATATATATATATATATATATATATATATATATAATATGTGTATATGTGTGTATATATATATATATATATGTGTGTGTTTTCAAATGATATTCCAATTCAGGATATTTTTGAATCCATATTTTTGTCATTTTCATTAAAAGTATAGGGACACAATACTGAAGTAAAACATATCTTTGCAACAATCTTTTTTGTCAACAATGTTTTTGTCACAATATTGTGCTGGTGAACCTTCATATCAGCTTACATCTTTGTGACTTTCCAGCCACAGCCTTAAAAGAAATGTACCCTTTACTTCAACCATTCATCCCCCATATGCATCAGGATTCGTATCTGTTCACAAATGCATATATATCAGGAAATTATTAAACTTAACCACCAATGTAAAAGCTTCTGAATAAGCCATCATGGTGATTACATTACTACCCAACAACACCCCAGAAGAAGGTGTGGCCTGAAGTCTGCCATCAGCCTGTAAAGCAAGCAACTAATCCTTCCTCTTCATCTTGAATAGTCTTCCACCTCCTCATGCTTACCCTCCTTGTGTTTGAAGTAAATCTTAACACCCTTACACAATGTTGTTTACCACTGCACTTGTCTGTCATATTACAGAACATTCTTATCACAAGGCACACATCCTTTGAATCTTTGTTGAAGTCATTTAAATCATATTCTTTTTCTGTTCTGAACTATGCCAATGAAGATGTTTGAAAACTCTGAATCCCTCCACCCCAATCATTGTTTCAGCATTTTCAATTTCCTTTACTCAATGCACATGTCACTAACTGGTGAACCAATATATGCCCCAGCAGCTCTTTATATTTTTCCATCTTGTGAAAAGAATGTGGGTGGAGCTGGTACCCCCTGCATGTTATGCAAAAGGCTCTAGTCTAACCTGTACAGCATGCCCCAATGCGCTTTCCCTGTAACCCTCTTGTATATTATAAATATACAACAGTATCTATACTTTTTTAAAAGCCTGATTATTACAATTATTTCAATTATTTTTGCATTTTGGGCGTGGGTGCCCTTCATCAGAAGATAACAATTGCAGTCCTCTGCATCCAAACATGTAGCGAAAAGAAGGAAAATTAAAATAATCTTAAAACAGAACAGACAACCCCTGTATAATGTGCAGATATTTACAAATATGTGCTGTTAGTTAAACCTAATGTGTGCCGTTGCATTGCAAAAACGCCAATTAATAAAAGCTAAAACTTATGGCCTACTTACGAAGCAGGTGGTCCGAGGACAGCTAGACTCGTGGTGGCAGTTGGACCGCTGCAACTGTGGTGGTCCGATTGTCACATCATGACCCTGACAGTCAGACCACCAGGGGACTGCCGTCCCCGCTGGGATCATGGTTCCCAGCGATCCGACAGTGGTCTGAGTTATACTCATTCAGGACAGTGCTAAGTTCAGTGCTCCTGACTGATTACAACTCACTTACCGCCAGCCTTTTTGCTGATGGTAAGCCAGTGCTGGGGTGTTCTGTGCAAGCCTATCACCTGAATTCCAGGTGTTCCAATGGGGCGATGACAATTCCCCAATCCCAGTGAGGACTAACATGTCTGCAATGAAGAGTGCATTGCATTCTCGCAAGTCCTCAAAGGGAAGAGGGTTTCGAGAAAGAGAAAAAGAGAAAATGGCAGCTTCTGGTTTGTGGACTGCAGAATCAAACTGCTGGATCCTGGACTGCGTGTCGTGTTGGGCGTCAGGACTTCTGTTTTCTCAAAATACTGAGTTCTTGGCTTTTTAGGATTCTGGGCTTGAAAAGAATTACTTCATTAACATACTGAACTTGCATAGACTATTGTACATTGCATAATGTCAGTTATTGTTAACACATTGCGCATACGTTTCTATAAGGCTGAACAAGCCTCTTTATACAATACTTTCAGAGTCTCTGAAGCAATGTCCAAACTCAAAAACAATCAGCTTGACTAAAGGGCTTCTTTGTGTTCTGGCGTAATCTCTTGCCAATATAGTTCAGATAAACTTGCTCTATATTCAATCTCCTAGGGGACCTCTTGCTACAGAAAATATGTCTTTCATTTATGTCTGTTTATCTGTATCTTGGATTCCTACCCAAATGATATGTTATGCTACTTCTTATTGTCATAAATTATTTAAAAGACATAGCTCTGTTTTGTTTCATTTAAGTGATTAATCCATCTTTACCTTCAAATAAAATTACCTGCTTGAAAATTTCAGAAGAACCCAAACTTGGGCCCATATTTCTACGTTTTTAGCACTACATTTGTGTCTTTTTTTGAAGCAAAAGCGGCACAAACTTACAAAATACAATTGTATTTTTTAAGTTAGCACCGTTTTTGCGTCAGAAAGCGGCGCAAATGTGACGCAAAAAAAGTATAAATATGGGTCTTGGTCTTTTCACCTTTCTTATTTTCTCTCTTTTAGAGGAAATATGGGGCGTCTGCAGAAGATGGAAGACGAGAGCCGGGACCCCGCAGGAAGCGGACCACAGGGCAAGAGTCACCAGAACTCGACTGGAGGGTGTCAGGAGGACGAGAAATGCTGGAACTCGACTAGAAGCTGGTTGGAAAACGAGGAATATTGGAACTCGACGAGAGGCAGGCTGGAGAACTGGGAACCTGACTTGCACTGGAACTTGAATGGAGGTAGGCTGGAGGACATGGAACTCAACTTGATTGGAAACTGGTGAGCAGAGCAATAGGTACGAAGCCAAGCAAGGCCTCAGACTCACAAACATCCTTAACTATTAAAATGTGCACATGTTGACAGTTGATTGCTTGTTAAGGAAACTATCAATTATCCTCCTGATTGTGGCACATGTTCAATATAGATCACATTGTGAAGAGCACATATTTTGACAGTTATACTTGGAGCAGATGGAATAAGATTGTGTATAATCAACAGGCATTGGTTATAACAAATGACACATTTAATAAGCATTGGGTTTCGCAAGCTTGATATTCAAGGATGTAATGAATATGCCCAAATAAGTCTGGTGGTTGCAAGCAACAGCATCTTATTGTAATCAAGCTCTTGGATGGGCTAGTGTAACCACAACATAGGAGCCAAAGGTGGGCCCCTGCACTGCACATGGCATGGGCAGTGCAGGGGCCACCCTGCCCAGCACTGTCAGAATGTGCACTGTCTGCTTTGCAGACAGTGTGCATTCCAAGGGTGCTGGGGGGGCCCCCCTATGTGATGGCATTGGCCTTCGCTCCATGTGGAGCCAAGACCAATGCTGCTGCACAGTTTCCACTGGATTCAGGTTTCCGCCAGTCAGGCCAGTGGAAACCTTGTAATGGGGGCTGGTTGGGAGACTGCCAGTTCCTCAATGGTCTCCTTACTGTGAGTCTGGAGGTTGGCTTGTTCAACCACCAGAATCAGCCAACTGCCAGACTCATAATATGACTCATAATGAGGGATTTGACAGTCCAGTCTGCACTGTTCAAAGAGCTATGTGCACTTGTACCCTATTAAGCTCTTTCTAGTGCCAGCTATAGCAAGTGCATGCTGGATTATAGTTTGAACGGATGCAGCTGTACAAAGAGATCAAATTGTCCAGTGGTCTTAAATACAACGTAGTGTGTTACAAACAGCACCACAGTAGATGCAGTATGTTACGGAAATGGGAAAAGAAACAGATGGCTCCTATAGTTATTGAATAAAAAAACGCCAGGACTTTGTGGTTTAGGGAAGGTGGGATCTCCATTCCATGACTCTCATGCTCTCCATGGAAGACCTACGTGCCTTTATTCCTTAATTATTACTCCCAAAACATCAATTCTGCCATTAGTGCATGTTCATGGATAGAAGTGCATGCGTTAAGCTAAAACGTGGGTTTTAAAAACGTTTCCCTTTATCCCAGCAAAATGGCCATTTTAAACATGCCTTCTCTCTGCAATAGCTTTTTCCCTTTAACAAAAGAAAATGCAATTCACAAAATGGAAGTCTGAAAAAAACTATGAAGCATTAATGTTAGTAAATGTCACTAAATTGTGGCAGAATCACTGTTTATGGTTCACTGATCATTTGCTGACAGATGTAAAACTTAGGACTAAATGGGCAATGTAAAAACTATGGGACTGATTAGGAGTTGGGTGGTTGAACCGCCACAACACCAATATGGCAGTGGTGAGGCGGCCGTCAAGCCAGCTGCCTCACTAATGTCATATTACGATGTTTTCACCGGGCTGACTGGTGGAAATGTTGTATTATGACGTTTCCACCGGTCAGTCTTGTGGAAAGAGTGCTGTGGCATTGGCCTCAGCTCCCTTAGGGAGCCAAGGCCAATGACGTTGTACACAGTACTCTCGGAATACTCACAGTCTGCCATTGCAGACAGTGCGCATTTCGAGGGTGCTGGCAGCGGGTCACCTAGCATTGTCTTTCTGCCAGTCTTTTTAAAGCAGGGACCCTCTATGAAAAGGTTGGCAGAAAGCAAAGTCGTGATCAGCACTGTGTTGCCGTACTTGACACATCTGTAGCTGACCACGACTTTGACCACTGCCAATTTGTTGGCATCCATGATCCTGGCTGAGGTGGTGGTCTCCTGGCGTTCCCACAGCCAGGATAGCAATCTAGAAGTCAGACCACCAGGATTGTGACGGTCCGACCGCCACTGTGAGTTTGGCAGTCCGTGGACCGCCAAACTTGTATTTAGGCCATATATATTTTCCGAGTCTCTACATCCCAAACAATCTGTTGGCTCATGCCTCCCCTCATTTGCCCTGACTGACTGGCAGAACCGCTTGTCAGATTTGAGAATTTTTTTTTCCATGGGAGTACCACAGGTGATAAACTGGGTCCATTGAATTTAGAAAATTAGGAAAGTAATTGATAGAAAATGGCCTGTTCATGGCACATGTATTTTAGTTCAGGTGTCACTGCTGAACTGTATGGAAAAATGCAACCATATGTCCTTCACAATTGTACATCCTAATGTTTATGTCACTGGGTGCCAGAATGCCCTCAAACTGACTGGTTGGCCAGGAGATTGCTCTAAACATGATGTTTGTTAGATTTTCAGCAATTCTTTTCCTCAAACTTGCTACTTCCATTCAGTCTTCCTTAAGTATGTTGGTAAGAAAACAACAATTTCTTCACTTTTCTGAACCAGAAAACATCAGGAGTTTTGGCAAATGACTAAAATCCACCATCCAATGTTCCTACACTTCTCTTGATAGAAATGACACCCTACATGTGTGGATAAGCCTATTGAACGATAAAGGGACAGGGTAACATTTTAACTGTGTGAAAACCTTAGTAAAATAACTCCAAACAGTCACAGTTTTGGCCTCTTTGTATCTATTACGATAAGCCTACTTAAAAATGTGAGGTCTTGTTTTTAGTAGAAGTGTGCCAATACTGAGTGGTAGGAGGTTTGCTGTTTTCTACATATTTCAAAACTTTTCTTCACAGAAATGTGAGTGAATTCTATCTTTTGGACCAAACTCTGACAGTTGCAGTGCCTCCCAGCTCAGAACAAGTGGAGGCATACACTCTAGGGTATTTTGTTTTTAGAAATACCTGGGGTTGGTAACTTTTCCTAGTGCCCAAAAGCCTTAGCTACACCCATTCCAAAAATCTAATTCCAAGCTCCTTCCTACGCATCCTTTTGTCACGTACTTTGACATTTTCTTTTCTAGACAATACATCTATCTATACACACGTGGAGTACCATTTAAGTGGAAGGAGTGTGGGTACAAAGGGTGGTATGACATTTGACTCATATTAAACCTGACTGCCTTAAAGTGGTCTTCACCCCAACTTTTTGCTTGCCTCCTCCACTTTACTGACCTCATTTTTGCTGGTATTAGGACTCTGCACACTTTACGACTGCTAACTCGTGTTAAAGGGCTTGTGCTCTCTCCTCTAAACATGGAAGCATTGGCTTATTTTCAGTTGCATATTTAATTTACTTCTAAGCCCCTAGTAAAGTGAACTACATGTGTCCAGGGCCTGTGAATTAAATGCTACTAGTGGGCCTGGAAAACTAATTGTGCCACCCACTAAAGTAGATCTCTAACAATGGCTCAGGCCTGCCATTCCAGAGCCTGTGTGCAGTTTCGAACTGCCATTTTGACCTGGAAAAATCACCCTTTTGTCAGGCTCAAACCGTCACACCCTCATACCCTCATGATATGTCTGGGACACTGCTTGCTAGTATACTGCTAAGTGTAGACTTCAGTGGCCTTGGAGCTCTTTGTTGGCACTGCTTTATTGTATTATGTTAGGCTTTACTACACTCCTGTGTGAACCTTCAGTATTTACAGTGACTATTAACAGGGTAGTGTATAATGAACTATTATGAGCCAGGATATTACACTAGAATGCTTATAGACCATCTCACAGTACGAGGGATTGCAAGTTCGCTTTCTGGGTCCATACATTGCACTAATGTTTGTCCTTTTTCCATCACTACAGCCCTGATTTTCATGCATTTTGTTTTTACAAGCACATCTGTATTCCATTGCTTGCTGATGTCAACGTTATCAGGGAGACCCAGCCCACAATAAAAGATTGCCACGTCTGGTCCTGAGTGCTTGCATTGAAGAAACCCAGAGCTTCGGCAGCACCTCAGAGCTCCGGCACATCACGAGCATCAGATTCAGTAGGACATGTCGGACCATTGTGCTTATGTTCTTTATGATATGCTTTAAAGCTGACGGAGTTAGGGTTGTTTGATTATCAGCATGAACAAGAGAAACAATCGTGGTGCAGTGTTGAGCCTTGTTGCTCTTAATGATTGTTGGTTAATTTCAAACCATTGTGAACACAGAAGTATATTGTGCAAAAATGAATATGTATACAACACCTATGATGATTTCTTTTCAAAGGCACAGTCATTACACGTCACTGATGTGAAAGCTGCACAGAAAAACTGTGGCAAATTATTCATTTGATTCATACTAAAGTGATGAACCCAGCTGAGTTTCTTCGAGATTTACAGTGTGTGTTAAAGTCATTCAGAGGCGTTCTGCACTGTACATTATTACAATCATTGGCATAAAGAACTTAAGATTGTTGGCATCTCATTCATCCAGAAAACTAAAGACAAGCAATAAGGAATTAACTCTACTCTTTCCAAGGCATTATACTGTGAAGAATTACTTGAACTTTTTGAAGAAGTATACAAATTGAATTCCGAGCTGTAGTGAGAAGGTATACAAACCAGAAGTGTGATCTAGTGTAAATCACTTGCATTTTCTTTTTTCAGGTAAGGCACATCGTAGAATTGTGGTTTAAAACTTGGGCCTATCTACATTTCTATATCACGTCCTTAAAAGTAATATTGCTACTCCAGGACATCATCTTGTTCCAGATCTCCCTCCCAGCAGAACTTTCCCTAACACCCTTTCCGTAGTCTAGCCACTCCAATCCTCTGGTAGTTGTCAAGACACAGAGTCATGCTGCTGGAAGGTGGGCTTTGAGGGAACTGCTCCAGAGGAACCACTAAGAGGCCTGTCAGAACTGTAAGCCCAAAGGAATGTAGTTCCTCATAAGTAGTATAATTTGAAAGATCCACTTTAGATGATCTGTGTGAAACGATGAGGACTTTACAAAAAGAGGTAGCAGCAGCACACACTAAGACAGCTGCTTTGGCGTCTCCAGTGACTCAGTTACAAGATCAGGCATCACCAAGATATGCAGGGACATTTCCTCCAGTGTCCAGCACGCAAAGTCAACCGCCACCAGTGGTTTGAGTCACAGTGCCAACATTAGTTTAGCTTAGCATCTCCTGAGCATTATACTGGCGATCCCACTTGGGTCCAAACATTTCTTACTCAAGTGCAACTGCATTTTGTGCATAGACCAAATACATTTCGTCATGCCCAATCATGCATTCTGTGCCTGACTTCTTATGATAGGGACGATCAGCTCTTTTTTTATCACAGGCTGAAAGACGATCTCAAAGATCCCACAGCTCAAGTAAACCCACAACCTACGTCATATAAAGACCTGATTGCCCTGACCTTGCACCTGGACCATGTGTACATGAAGGTAAAGGTGATCAGAAAAAACCTGAGATCTGATCATTTGTTCGCTCAATGAATGAGAAAGTCATGGGCCAACAGACGCTGGAGAACCAATGGAAATTGGTGGTCTCCAGAAACCCCTTACACAAAAAGAAAAGGACCAATGGGCTGTAATGGGCAGTGTCTCTACTGCGGAAAGAAACAGCATTTTGTAGAAGAATGTCCTGCCCAACCTAAACCATTAAGACCTAAGGCTGCAGGGATTCAGAGTTCCTCTAAGGTTTCAGAAAACTAAGTTGCTTGAGAGAGATCCAGGAGAATTTGCTGAGCCTTTTTGTTCTATCTCCTGATCAAGCTATAGCCAACACCCATCAAACATCTGCCCCACATTTAAATCTAAATGCTCAACTACCTGTAAAACAAGATATGTAAGACAGAGCTCTCATGCTTGATTCTGGGGCAACTGGAAATGTCATTGATGCAACATATTGTTCTCAATTACATATACCATTAGTGAGGAAACTAAAATGGTAAACAGTACGAGTTGTTGATGGATCTCTTCTGACCTCAAGGTTCATTACACATCAAACCATCTTGATTGCATTGTGGTGCAAACAAGACTCAGATGTACACAAGGAATACATTCAGTTTGATGTAATAGCTGCTCCACAATCTAGTATAACAGTAGGAACATTAAGGGAACATAGCCCACTCATAGTTTGGTCCAAAAGGAGCATCACATTCACTTCCGAGTGTTGTACAAAGAACTGTTTGTTTACTTCAATAAGCAAGAGTACTGCAGATCAAATTTCAAGTAATCTCTTTCATTTAGTTGCTCCTGAAGCAGAACAAGATGTGAAACTACCCAAAGAATATGATGCACCCCAAGTGGTTTTCAGCGCCTCAAGCGCTGAAACACTGCCACCACATCACACGTATGAATGTCAGATAGATCTGGTACCTGGGATCAAAATTCTATGCAGCAGGATTTATGCATTAACTGAGCAGGAAAATCAACATTTAAGGGAGTACATTGATAAATATTTACAAAATGGCTTCATACGACCATCAAAGTCCCCTGCTCCATCTCCACTCTTTTTTGTCCTCAAGCAAAGGGTGAGCTGAGAATCTGCATAGATTACAGGGCCTTAAATAACATCAAACTAAATAACTCAATACCCCCTGCTACTCATCACTGTACTATTACACCAGGTATGAACTGATACTATTTACACCAATTTGGACCTCCGTGGTGCATACCATCTGGTGCGCATCAAGGAAGGTGATGAGTAGAAGACTGCATTCATAACTGGATATGGGCTTTCAGAATAATGCGTAATGCCGTTCGGTCAATGCAATGCTCCGGCAGCATTTCAGTTTTTTGTGACTGACATTCATCATGAGTACCTGGGCAGATTTGTTATTGTCTATACTGATGATATTTAGATATATTCAAACACTTATGAACACATTAACTATGTGAAAACTGTCTTGAGTGCATTGCAAACTCATCGCCTTTTTTTGAATTGACAAAATGGGAGTTCCACACTACAAAAGTGGAATTTGCAGGATTCATTTTAACACCACATAGAATCACAATGGCCCAATGAAAGATCCAGCCTATCACAGAGTGGCTCACACCTAAGTCATTCAAAAATATCTAAATATTTCTTGGTTTCAACAATTTTGACAGGTGATTTATTGATCATTTTTCTTCCAAAGCCAAACCATTAACTAAGAGTCTCATTACAACATTGACGGTCCCACCACGGAACTGCAAATGCTGTGGAGAGGACGCCACCCCCAGCCATGCCATAGGCATCCCGCAGTTGTATTGCAATGTTCCTGCCGGACTGTCCAGGCAGGAACAGTGCTATCGTATTGGCCTCAGCTCCCTAAAGGGAGCCTAGTCCAATACCTTAGAAACCCAGCACCCTCAGAATGCACACTGTGTGCAAAGCAGATAGTGCACATTCCAACAGTGCTGGGCATGCCATGATACTTACAACCAATACCCACCCAGTAGGGTATGGTAATACATCTCATTGAATTTCATTACAGCCTTACTCAAAGACAAGAAACAAGACACCATTGTAGTGGTAGAAGACAGGTTATCCGAGATGACACACTTCATACCAACTATCGGTTGACCCACATCTGCAGAAACAGTACAGGTTTTGTTACAACATGCCACATGCATTCATGGCTTACAAAGCCTCATTATCTCAGACCGTAGCACCCAGTTTACTTCTGCGTTATGGAAAACATGGTGTGCTGCTTTGAGTATTAAAACTCATCTATCCACCAACTTCCATTCTGAATCAGATGGCCAAACAGAAAGGGTGAACCAGTACCTTAATCAATACTTTTGTTGCTATTTGTCCCAAAAAACAGTTCTAGGAGAATCACCTGTGGGCGGCAGAGACTGCTTAAAATAATTTAATTAACACATCTACTTGAATGTCACATTTATTTACCCATTCTGAATCCACATATGGTTGTTTAAGTGCCACATTTGAAAGAACAGTTAAAGAAACTTGCACTAATGGTCACGTACTTGAAAACGAATGTCTTAAGAGCCAAAGTTCAATATAAAACATTTGCTCACAGACGACAACAACCAGGTCCACAATATGCACATGGTGATCATGTAGACTATCAACAAAAAAACATTAGATTTACAAACCAGAACTTGTTTCACCTGTTATCTATTGGTCCTTTCAAAGTTCTTATGGAGATTAATCCAGTGTCCTTTAAATTGAAATTGACAACACACATCTTTTATGGCAGCCATCTAATATTTAAGGTAACCATGAACCATGACCAGTAATGGACACTTAGATGAGGCACCTAGGGGTGTTTCAATAAAGATGTATGGAACAGATTTTGGGGGGCTGCCCTGATTATTCTGGGTGTGTTTTTTCTGTCATTCCTCGGAGTCCCAGGATGCAGCCCATTCAGGATCATGATTCTTTTCCCATCATTTCCCCTGATGAGTGCCCTTCGCATCGTGTCCTACCCTCTGGGGTGGATGTGTTGCTGTCGCAAGCTATTGCCCAGGCTCTGGTTCCTATCAAGAAGAGCATGGCGCAGCTTGCAGAGCAAGTCTCCAAAGGGCCGGGCATTGTTTTGGATGACGGGGGTTACACCTAGTGCATCACCCAAGAAATCACGCAAGCGCGCTGCGGGACACCTCAGGGACCTCAAGCCTTTAACCGGCGTTCCCAGTAAGAGTGTGCACACGCAGACGCAATTACCCTGCCGGAAGGGCTCCTTACTTGGAGTAATAGGTGAAAAGCTTCACCAAAAATTGGACCTTCTTGTGGGGTCACCTTTTGGCTTTGCAGGGAACTCTGAGGAGGACTCTTCCTTGGTTGAGGAGGTTGAATCTGGCCGTCCTTGGCATCCGGGTGCCTTCCTACCGGATACGCAGAATCTGGGGGAATTGGATTTAGATATGTTTGAGCCGGAGGGGATTTACCATCCTCGCTCCTTGGAATGGTGCCCAGATCACAAGGTGGCTGACTATGTGGTGAGCAAGATCCGCCAACCTCTGGACAAAGAGGTTTGGGCCTGACTGAAAGGCAAATGTCCGCACCCTACCTTGCCTGACAAGGTAGCGGCCACTTATGATATCGACCCCAAGATCTGTACGTTTTTCGCAAAGTACGTCAGGGATCCAAAGAAGGGTATAGATCGGTCTGGGCGGGCGTGTCAGGACAAGCTCCTGGAAGTTGTGGGACCTCTAACCCAGATTATACAATTGGTGGAACGTGCCAAACAGTCAAATACACCACTTCAGACGGAAGTAGTGGCAGGATGGGCCCAGAGAGCAATATGTCTATTGGGCAACGCCAATTGTGCCATCTTGGCCGAGTGGCGCCGGTCCTTGCTTATAAAAATTGGCCCCAAGTTAGGGGAGTTTTTGTCCACGGAGGCAGGGGCGGTTGCACAAGGTAATTTGTTTGGAGATCCTTTTGTCAAGGAGCTCGGCAAATTTGGGGCCACGTTCTCGGCGTTCAATAAGGTGCAATCTTCAATTAAAAAGATCTTGCCTAGCATGGTTTTTGGAGGGGTCGGACGAGGTAAGGGTCGCTCTTCCAGCCGTCAGTTCCAGCAAGGCCCTGGTTCCTGCAGACAATCTGGATGGCGGGACGGTCGCCAGGGAACCTTCTTCCCCAGCAAAAGGCAGAGCGAGTAGGATCGCCAGAGGAGCAACCAACGCACCAGGAGGCACTTCGGGTAAGGATTACCCCTTCTTCCCCTCAATATCTGGGGGGGGAGGTTATGTTTGTTCAAACAAAATTGGGAGCTCATAACCTCAGATGCGTGGGTTCTGCAGACTGTGTCAGTTTTCCACATAGAGTTTTGGGGAACTCCGGTACAGGATGAGCTTCTCAGACCTTTACTCTTCTCAGCAAAAGATTCCGACCTCATAGAAGCAGAGGTTCAAGCACTATTGCGCAAAGATGCCATATGCACCATTTCTCCCCACCCAAGAGGTTTTGTCAGCAACCTTTTTCTGGTGGAGAAGGACAAAGGGTTTTGCCCGGTGATCAACCTTCGTTCTTTCAATGATTGGGTGGTGTATCGGCATTTCAAAATGGAGGGTATACACTTGCTCCGAGATATCCTCCTGCAGCGAGATTGGATGGTATGTGCCCATTTTTTCCCCTCATCGCAGGTTCCTGCAGTTTCTGTAGAAGGGTAAGGTGTTCGAATTCACCTCTATCCCGTTCGGACTGTCGTCATCTCCTTGGTGCTTTCCCGGGGGGTTTGCCTCATTGTTTACCTGGACGATATCCTCTTGATAGATCAATCCAGGTCGCAACTGATATCCAACGCAAGCATGACTATTGCTCTACTGCAGGACCTGGGGTTTGTGATCAACCAAAAGAAATCCGATCTGCTTCCATCGCAGACAATGGTTTTTCTGGATTTCCTCATAGACTCCCAGGCAGAATTCCTCAGTCTCCCACTGCAGAAGATCTCCAAAATCAAGAAGGAGTTGCGGATAGTTTTGAGACGCAACAGGATCTCGCTTCGATAGTTCTCCTCATCGATTCAGGCCATTTTTCCAGGCCCTCTTCACTACAGAGCATTCCAACGTCTCAAAGCACATCATCTTCTCCACGGTCTCGCATATTCAGAACTGACCTCTCTCAACCCGGAGGCCAGAACGGAGTTGCAATGGTGGCTGGACCACATGGAGCCATGAAATGGCAGGGCCATTTTTGGTGCCTCCCCCGACCTAGTCATAGAGTCGGATGCCAGCCTACACGGATGGGGAGCCCGCTGCGGGGACACATCCTTCGGGGGACGTTGGACCCCTCAGAAACTCAACATGCATATCAATTGTCTAGAGCTTTTAGCGGGTTTGTTAGCGATCAAATCCATGACTCAGGACAGGGTCTCTTGCGTGGTCCTACTTCGGATGGACAACGTGTCAGTGGTACAATACATCAACTGACTGAGGGGCACTCAGTCGAGGGACCTAGCGGACCTGGTGAAAGACTTTTTGACACTTTTGCCTTGCACATCAGATTTCCGTCACTGAGGAGTACCTGCCGGGTTCCCAGAACGCTTTGGCAGATTGGAACTCCAGGTTCCTGCTGGATTCCAGCGATTGGAAGCTGGACCCGACAGTCTTCCGGGCGATTATGGTTTGGTGGGGTCCTTGTTCGGTGGATCTCTTTGCTTCCAGGTGGAACACCCATCTTCCTTGGTACTTCAGCTGGCACCCGGACCCAGGAGCAGAGGTGGTGGATGCGTTTCTGCAGGACTGGGGCCCACTCCAGGGGTATGATTTTCCCCCTTTCCTGCTGATTCCCAGAGTTTCAGCCCAAGTTCGTCACCAGGGAGCGACCATCATCCTAGTGACCCCCCTGTGGCGCTCCCAAGCATGGTTTCCAGGTCTTCTGGAACTCTTGTGCGACTTTGGGATCGATGGGGCAATTCCACCCTCTGTTCCTTCAAGGCCATCTATCCCTGGTGGCCTGGAAGATTTCTGGACTCAATGGCAAGATTGCCGACTTTCGCAGGAAGCTCAAGGTTTCATCGCCCAGGCCTGGGCTCCAGAGACTGGTAAGCGATACTGGTCTGCATGGTCTCGATGGGCTGGCTGGTGTATGGACAGGCATACAGATCCCCTGAATTTCCTAGCAGAACTTGCGGCTGCTGGTCTGTCTTATTTTATGGTGAATTCCTTTTGGTCAGCTATTTCGGCGGGTCATCCTCTTCTCGATAATCAGCCAGTAGGAGCTCACCCTTGGGTGTGTAAGCTTCTCAAAGGTATCAGACTTTCCCAACCTCCGGAACCCAGGTACTCGGAGTTATGGGATGTCAATCTAGTTCTACGTCTGTTATCCTCGTGGCAGGACAATCAATTTCTCTCCAGGAAGGAGTTGTCGGCTAAACTAGAAATTTTGTTGTGCCTCATATCCTGCAAAAGGGTTTGGGACGTCAGAGCCCTGGATGTTTCAGGTAGAGTGTTTTCTCCAGATGGAGTAACTTTTACAGTTGCCCATAGGACCAAATGTAATACCAGGTCGGTATCTTACCCGGCGTTCCCTCTTGCTCCTAAGCCGTGCGTGACACGCGGCTTAAAGGTGTATGAGGAGATGACTGCTGATCTTCGTCCTCCGGGTGAATGTCAGCTGTTGATTTCACTGAAGAAGCCCTTTAAAGAGGTCTCTTCCCCAACCATTGCTAAGTGGATCAGATGGATCCTTGAGGAAGCTGGTATTGACATACAAGTTTTAGGGGCTCATTCAACGGGAGGCGCCATGGCCTCCAAGGCTGTTCACGTGGGCGGTAGGTTAGAGGACATCATGAATGCGGCGGATTGGTCCACGGAGTCGGTTTTAAAAAAATTCTATTTTAAACCGATTCATGAGGCGGCCTCGCTGGTGGTGAGTAAGCTTTGAACTTGCATAATCCTAGCCTCCGGTCCTGACATAGAATGCAAAATTTTCTAGCTATCGTGAAGGAAAGTTTCAATTCTATTAAGGACACAGAGGCAAGGATTATCCCACCCTACTTGTAATGCATGTCCTGCCCACCCAGAAGCTGTTGTGTGGAATTTGTACGAAGGTGGTATTCTCATGTTATATTGTACCATGCATGCTCATATGTATTGATCTTGCATCTTGCTGTGAATAATTGTACTTCCACTACTCTGTAGATTGATTTTCTTATGGTCTGTAACTTTGACTAATGTGAGATAACAGGTTTTTCAGCTGCTTCATGCTTCGAGTTTTCACATGGTTTAATTGTGTGTGTTTTCATAGGATCTGAAGCAGCGGCCACTTGAGGAATTGGGTGTCCCTTCGCAGTGAAGTCGAGGGAGAGTGACATGTCTGTGGGCATTTATACAGTTAGAGTTAATGGAGTCTCATTGGACTATGGTTACTATGACAACGGACTCATGGGACTTGTGGTTCAGATGTGTTTTTTTGTTGAACTTTGAACCTGCTGTAGAATAAAAAGTGAAGAAAGAACTGCATAATCCTTGCCTCCGTATCCTTAATAGAATTGATACTTTCCTTCACGATAGCTAGGAAAGTTTGCATTCCGTTTGTTCCTGACATCATTGTTACCAGGGAGATGCAGCCCACAATAAAAGACTGCCACACCCAGTCCTGGGCGCTTGCAGTAAAGAATCCCGGATCTTTGGCAGCACTTCAGAGCTCTGGCAAATCGAGAGAGTAAACTGTTATGTTGTGCGCGCGTGGTTGCCACTTTGTGTTCATGGCAACGCGTGCATTGTTATGATGTGTATGTCTGTAACGTTCCACTGTCGGTCCGGCAGTTGTTCTCTGCTGATCCAGGAGTGGGACGCTTCTCTGGAGTAGTGCAATAAACCTCATACTTACCTCCTCTGCTTGTGTATTACTTGACATAAACGAGCATCAGATTCAGCAAGGCCCGTCGGACCGATTCGCTTATGTTCTTTTTGTTTTGTTTTCAAGTTGATTGAGTTGGGAATGTTTGATGATCAGCATCAACAAGAGAAATACTCACAATACAGTGTTGAGCCATGTTGCGCATAATGATTTTTGGCTAATTTGAAACCATTGTGCATGCGGAATTATATTGTGCAAAAATTAACATTTGCACGGCACCTATGATGCTTTCTTTTGAAAGGCACAGTCTCACGCATCGCTTGAAGTTAAAGCAGCATAGAAACAAAAACTTTCAAGCGGCAAATAATTAATTTGATTCATACTAAAGTGACAACCCCAGTTGAGTTTCTGAGAGATTTACATTGTGTGTTAAGGTAATTCACAGACATTCTCCACTGTGCAATATTACGATCATTGGCATAAATAATTTAAGATTGTTGACATCTCATTCATCCAGAAAACCAAAGTAATAAAGTGTTATAATACAGAGAAAGAACTCTACTCATTCTAAAACATTATACTGTGAGGAATTATTTGAACTTTTTGAAGAAATATACAAATTGAATTCTGAGCTATAGTGAGACAGTGTATGAACCAGAAGTGTGATCTAGTGTACATCACTTGCATTTTCTTTTTTCAGCTAAGACACATCATAGAATTGTGGTTAAATACTTGTGCCTATCTATATTTCTATATTATGTCCCTAAAAGCCATCTTGTTAATTAAGGACATCAACTCATTCCAGATCTCTCCCTCCACACTACCCTTCCAAGGGAGATACCGATCCTCTGGTAGTTGTCAATACACAGAGATGGTGCTGCTGGAAGGTGGGCTTTCAGGGTACTGCTCCCAAGGAACCGCTAAAAAGACCATTGTAGGAGGCTGGCCTGGCTTATAGTGGGCACCTAGTGGTACTCACACCTTGTGCCAGGTCCAGTTATCCCTTATTAGTAGATTAGTAGTGTTCTAGCAGCTTAGGCTGGTAGAGGTAGCTAAAGCCGAGCAGCTTAGGCTGAACTAGGAGATATGCAAAGCTCCTACTATACCACTTATATCATATAGAGCTATATCATAAGAAACACAATACTTAGAGTTACTAAAAAATAAAGGTACTATATTTTAGTGACAATATGCCAAAAGTATCTCAGAGGATATACTCCCTTAGGAGGTAAGTAATATACGCAAAATATACACACACACAAAATCAGGTAAGTAAACAGTTAGGAAAATAGTGCAAACACTATAGAACACAATAGGATGCAATAGACCTAGGGGCAACACAAACCATATACTCCAAAAGTGGAATGCGAACCATGAATGGACCCCAGGCCTAGTGTAGTGTGTAGAGGGTCGCTGGGAGTGTAAAAAAACACTAAGGGTGTCCAAAATACTCCACCCCAAGACCCTGAAAAGAAGTAAAATTACCCTACTACCCCAGAAAGACAGTAAAGTCGAGATAGGGGATTCTGCAAAGACAACAACTGACTGCAAAGCACTGAAGATGGATTCCTGGACCTGAGGACCTGCAAAGGAATGGGACCAAGTCAGAGAGTCACACAAGTGTCCGGGGGGCAGGAGCCCACTAAACCCCGGATGAAGGTGCAAAAGGGCAGCCTCCGGGTGGAAGAAGCTGAAGATTCTGCAACAACGGAAGGTGCCAGGAAGTTCTCCTTTGGTCAGAAGATGTCCCATGGCGCGTTGGAGGACGCAGAGTTGTTTCCACGCAGAAATACCGCAAACAAGCCTTGCTAGCTGCAAGAGTCGTGGTTGAAGATAATGGGTGCTGCCAGGGCCCAGGAAGGACTTGAGGTCGCCCCTTGGAGGAGGAGACAGAGGGGGCGCTCAGCAACAGGGAGAGCCCTTGCAGAAGGAGGCAGCACCAGCAGAAGCACTTGAACAGGCAGTCAAGAAATCTGAGCACATCTCAGCACGACAAAAGAGGGTCCCACAAAGTCGGAGGTCAACCCAGCGAGTTGAGCAATGCAGGACGGTTTGCTGGGGACCTGGGCTATTCTGTGCACAAAGGGATCCTTGCAAAAGTGCACAGAACCCCTAGCAGCTGCAGATCACGCAGTGCGCAGGATTACCATCTGGCGTGGGGAGGCAAGGACTTACCTCCACCAAATTTGGACAGAAGGACCACTGGACTGTCGGGGTCACTTGGATCTAGCTCCTGTGTTCCAGGGACCATGCTTGTCAAGGTGAGAGGGGACCCAGAGGACCGGTGATGCAGAAGTTTGGTGCCTGTGTTAGCAGGGGGAAGATTCTGTCGACCCACAGGAGATTTCTTCTTGGCTTCCAGTGCAGGGTGAAGGCAGACAGCCCTCAGAGCATGCACCACCAGTAAACAGTCGAGAAAGCTGGCAGGATTAGGCGCTACAATGTTGCTGGTAGTCTTCTTGCTACTTTGTTGCGGTTTTGCAGGCGTCCTGGAGCAGTCAGCCATCGATCCTTGGCAGAAGTCGAAGAGAGAGATGCAGAGGAACTCTGGTGAGCTCTTGCATTCGTTATCTGAAGAGGAACCCACAGGAAAGACCCTAAATAGCCTTCGGAGGAGGATTAGCTACCTAATCAGGTAAGAGCTTATCAGGAGGGGTCTCTGACATCACCTGCTGGCACTGGTCACTCAGAGGTCTTCATTGTGCCCTCACACCTCTGCATTCAAGATGACAGAGGTCTGGGACACACTGGAGGAGCTCTGGGCACCACCCCTGGGGTGGTGATGGACAGGGGAGTGGTCACCCCCCTTTCCTTTGTCCAGTTTCGCACCAGAGCAGGGGCTGGGGGATCCCTAAACCGGTGTAGACTGGCTGTTGCAAGGAGGGCACCATCTGTGCCCTTCAAAGCATTTCCAGAGGCTGGGGGAGACTACTCCTCCCCAGCCCTTAACATCTATTTCCAAAGGGAGAGGGTGTAACACCCTCTCTCTGAGGAAATCCTTTGTTCTTCCTTCCTGGGACTGGGCTGCCCAGACCCCAGGAGGGCAGAAACTTGTCTGAGGGTTGGCAGCAGCAGTAGCTGCAGAGAAAACCCCAGAGAGCTTGTTTGGCAGTACCCAAGGTCCATTCTGGAGCCCCGGGGATGCATGGAGTTGGCACCCCAATACCAGAGTTGGCTTGGGGGATCAATTCCACAATCTTAGACATGTTACGGGCCATGTTCGGAGTTACCATTGTGAAGCTACATATAGGTACTGACCTATATGTAGGGTACGCGTGTAATGGTGTCCCCGCACTCACAAAGTCTGGGGAAATTGCTCTGAACAATGTGGGGGCACCTTGACTAGTGCCAGGGTGCCCTGATACTCAGTAACTTTGCACCTAACCTTCACTAAGTGAGGGTTAGACATATAGGTGACTTATAAGTTACTTAAGTGCAGTGTAAAATGACTGTGAAATAACGTGGACGTTATTTCACTCAGGCTGCAGTGGCAGTCCTGTGTAAGAATTGTCTGAGCTCCCTATGGGCGGCAAAAGAAATGCTGCATCCCATAGGGATCTCCTGGAACCCCAATACCCTGGGTACCTAGGTACCATATACTAGGGAATTATAAGGGTGTTCCAGTGTGCCAATCAGAATTGGTGAAAATAGTCACTAGCCTGCAGTGACAATTTTGAAAGCAGAGAGAGCATAAACACTGAGGTTCTGGTTAGCGGAGTCTCAGTGATACAGTTAGGCACCACACAAGATACACATATAGGCCACAAACTGTGAGTACTGGGGTCCTGGCTAGCAGGATCCAAGTGACACCTATCAAACACACTGACAAAATAGGGTTTCCACTATGAGCACTGGGGTCCTGGATAGCAGGATCCCAGTGAGCCAGTAAAGAAAAACCCTGACATACACTCACAAACAGGCCAAAAGAGGGTGTAACAAGGCTAGAAAGAGGCTACCTTCCTACACCCATTACAGATCTTCCTTTTAAATATATATTTTACCCTGGGGAAGGCCCTGGATAGCCCAAAGGTCAGGTGTAATATATTTAAAAAAGCAGGATGTACTTTTAAGTTTTACTTGTCCTAGTAGTGAAAAAGTCTTAAATTCATTGTTCACTACTGCAAGGCCTATAACTACATTCGATAACAATGGAATTGTCTTATTACAATTTATAAGCATAATTTCTAAATAGGAAGAGATAATTCTTCCAAGTTAGGTGTCTCTGGAATCATAGAGAAATCAGATTTTTAATTGCAATTCTGAAAAAGCTACTTTTAGAAAGCAGGCATTTTCTTACTTTAGCTATTTAGTCCCTGCTTCCCATCTCTGATCACATATCTGGTATGGGTGACACCTGGGCTTTGTGTATTACCCCTAGACAGCCACATGCAATGGGAGCTTAGGTGTGACTGTGTGGCCATCCTGGCAGGATGTGAGGGAGGAACTGGACTCAGCCTCATTTACAACTGAATAGGCAGTGTCCTGTCCACACACAATGGGCTGCATTCCCCTCTAAAGTGAGTCCGGAGCCAAGGCAGGAAGGGGAGGACCTATTGCACTTTAAAGGCCTTTCTTTAAAGTCTCCCTCACTTCAAAGGTAATACTGGCTGTAAGAACTAGACCTCAGACACCACCACTTCAATACACGTCTGGACCTGTTTATACTATGCCAGGACGAAGGCCTGCTGTTCTGCTGAAGGACTGCCACTCTGCTGCACTCCTGCTTTGTTGTGCTGACCTGCTTACTGCTACTCTCTGTCATTGTGAGAAGGACTGGGCCTGCATCACCAAGGGCTGGTTGGCTGGCCCCCTAACCCGAAGTCTCTGGGACATAAAAGAATTCCAACTACCCTTCTTCTTCACTTGGGCTAACATCTGTGAGTCTCACCTGCCAAGTGGTGCCACCTGGCCTGGACCCTTGGTAGTGCACCTAAGGTGCTTACCAGAGAAAACCAAGCATCCTCTCTGCTGAGTGACTCATCCCCAAGCAGAACTGATGCATCCCCTCGGCTGAGTGGCGCATCCTTAAGCAGAACCAAAGTATCAGTGCTGATCCGTGGATTGGACCTTTCACAAAAGACTAGCATCGCTGCCGCAATCCACATCTTGGGCTTGACACATCCCCTCCGGAACCACTGCTGCGTTATGCTTTTCCCAGTGCAAGTGTCTCACATCTCCCATCGACAACAGCCTCGACTACGTCAAAACTTTGGTTTTGTTTTATTTATTAAATTCAGATCTGTTTTTCTAACTTGGTGTGGAATCTTTTTGCGTGGTGTTTTCATTGTCTTACTGTTTGAAGTCTTGCACAAATACTTCACACACTACCTCTATGTGAAGCCTCGCTGCTCTGTGCCAAGCTACCAGAGGGTGAGCAAAGATTAATTTAAGTTTTGTCTGTACCTTACCCTGACCAGGATTGTGGTTGCTGCTTGACTGAGGTTCATACCCCAGTTAACTCCAGTCAACCAACAACCCAAGTTCCCACATCTCTCTTGTTGGCCTCCAGCTGTAACCCTATGTCCACCAAAATACTTTTTCAAAAAATCTTCTGAGATGTATCTGGCTTTATGGGTAATTCAGATTTCAGAGTGGTTTGGATGACATCTTACCCATAAACTCAGAATCTTGGTACTTTTAAAAAATACATTGGTTTTATTTCCCCTAAAAACTGTATTCATTAGCATTTTTATTGTCCGTTTATGCGTGGTCACTACAGATTGAAAAACATTGTTAGCCAGGGGCGGGTTCTTCACTATGGCAAAGGAGCATCACCCCACTGGCTGAGCTTGAAGCAGAAAAATAAAACAATAGTTAACTATCATTTAATTTTTTTGCTTCTGGCTCAGTCAGCAGTGCAGGGAGGGATGGGGCTAGGTGTGGGAGGTGGGAGGGGGAGGAGGGGAGAATGCATTTAAGTGTGCATATGTGTTTAGCCAGCCGTCAGAGACCAGCCAAACACACATAGGTTTCTCCAGCTCCGCTATGTTTAACAGCTGGGCTGTAGAAACTGCACAGACCCCAGGGCTGTGTCTGAGTGGCTGTCCGAGCCTCTCAGACCAATCCTGGTGCTGCTTTCGTGCTAAGTTTAGCATGAACGCAGCACCAGGATTGCTGGGGAGCCTGTGCTGGTGTATAAGCAGTGAATGCTGGAACACCACAAGAGGAGCGACGAGCGAGGTGGCAAGGATATGTGTGTTATATATTTTTGTTTTTATTTTCACCTCATGTCGGTTCCCCCCACCACCCATCTCCTTGAGTTATGCGGCCACAGCTAAATAGTTGGTCTTGGCATAATCGGATTTTGAACAGCACAAACACTATACCTCTCTTCAACCAGAAGAACAGACATAAATTATATATTTTTTTGGGTGACCTTCCATGCAAAAGTGTAAAAACCTGTTATGTATTTATTTTGCTCCACCAGTCACTATTTTTAATCTCAAATGTTAGTTTCTTTAGGAAATCCGTGAACAGTTTACTCAAATGACTCTTTACTGAACTATACATTTTGAATACATTTAGGGAATCTATATCTTTCTGGGATCTCCCATGGTTTCTACTGTGTTTACTCCACAGATTGCAAGTAGATATAAAGTACAAAAATAGTGTTAGAACTGGGTTCTTTGGTTGGCAGTCAGGTTACCCCCTGTCCAAGCAAGGCCCCTCACTCTAGTCAGGGTAGGTCACACACAATCCAAATTATCCTGTGCCCACCCTCTGGTAGCTTGGCACTGAGCCGTCAGGCTGAACTTGGAAGGCATTTGTGCAATAAATCATGCAATAACACAGTATAGCACCACAAAAATACACCACAGTGTTTAGAAAAATATAGAATAAAATTAAATGCAGGTCAAAACTATCAAGATTTTGCACGTTGCAATATAACTTCAGAGAATAATAAAAAGAGTCTTTAGTCTTTAAAAAGTAACAAGTGTCTCTTGCAAGCACAAAGTAACTGGTTTGCATTCAAATTCTTCACAAGGGACTGGAGAGGAGGAGATGCGTGGAAAACAGGGAGGTGAACATTGGTTTCTGCAAGCGTACACAGATGATGTGTTGATAATTTTCCACGCAGGGAAGGCTTTGCGTCGATTTCCGACGTGCTGACTTGGATCCTATTTGGGTTGCGGGGTATTTGGACGCCCCGGGGACGATGCAGAGAAATCCTGTGCACGCAGGGCGAAGTCACAGGAGCAACGTCGATCCGGTGAGCGATGGGAGGAAATTTCTGTTGCACGGCAGGCACTGCGTGGATTCTTCTCGCAGGAAGTCAGGTTGCGTTGTTCCGGCTCGGCTATGCATCGATCCAGTTGGCCGTGCTTTGAACTTCCAGTCGCAACGCTGGCGCTGCCTCGATCTCCTCTCGGAGAGCCAGGCTGCGTCGTCCCGGTTCGGCGTGCACTGATTTTCTCACTGCGATGCAAGCTGTGCATCATTTCTGGCAGGCTGGGCGTCAAATGTTTGCCACACAAGGAGTTCTTGGCAGGAGGAAGTCTTTTTGGCCCTGAGACTTCAAGGAACAGGAGGCAAGCTCTATCTAAGCCCTTGGAAAGCACTTCTCAGCAGAGCCAGAGGGCAAGAAAGCAGCAGGGCAACAGCAGGGCAGCAGTCTTTTGCAGAAAAGCAGTCAGTTGAGTCCTTTGGGCAGCCAGGCAGTTCCTCTTGGCAGGCTGCAGGTTCTGGTTCAGAGTTTCTTCACCAGTGGTATATTGCCCAGAAGTGTCTGAGTTGGTAGGGTCAGAGGCCCTGTTTGAATACCCAAACGTGCCTTTGAAGTGGGGGAGAATTCAAAGAGTGGCTTAGAAGTGCACCAGGTCCCCTTTCATTTCCATCCTGTCTGCCAGGGTTCCAGAAGGGGGTTTGGCAGTCCATTGTGTGAGGGCAGGCCACTGTCCCTTCAAATGTGAGTGTCAGACCCACCACCCTCCCAGCCCAGGAAGACCCATTCATTATGCAGATGTGTGCAGGTATGACTGAGCATCCTATGGTTGGGGTTGTGTGAGTGAAATGCACAAGGGAGCTGTCAAGTAACCTAGCCAGACGTGGAGTGTAAGGCACAGAAGGATTTAAGTGCAGAGAAATGCTCACTTTCTAAAAGCGGCATTTCTAAAATAGTAATATTAAATCCAACTTCACCAGTCAGCAGGATTTTGTATTACCATTCTGGCCATCCTAACTATGACCTTGTTACTTCTTTCAGATCAGAATCTACCACTCAAACAGTATATGAGGGTAGCCCCAATGTTAGCCTATGAAAGGAGCAGGCCTCACAGCAGTGTAAAACAAATTTAGGAGTTCTTCACTACCAGTACATATAAACTACACAGGTATATGTCCTGCCTTTTAACTTCATAGCACCCTCCCCTATGGGTTACCTAGGACCTACCTCAGGGGTGACTTATATATAGAAAAAGGGGAGTTTAAGGCTTGGCAAGTACTTTTAAATGCCAAGTCGAAGTGGCAATGAAACTGCACACAAAGGCCTTGCAATGGTAGGCCTGAGGAACGGCTAAGGGGTTACTTATGTGGGTGGCACAATCAGTGCTGCAGGCCCTCTAGTAGCATTTAATCTACAGGCCCTGGGCACATGTAGTGCACTTTACTGGGGACTTACAAGTAGAATAAATAAGCCAATTGGGTATTAACCAATGTCACCATGTTTTAAGGGAGAGAGCATATGCACTTTAGCACTGGTTAGCAGTGGTAAAGTGGGAAGAGTCCCAAAACCAGCTAAAACAGAGTCCAAAAAGTGGAGAGAGGCAGGCAAAAAGTTAGGGGTGCCCACCCTAAGGCTGTCAGGTCTAACATGTGTCCCACCCAGCTGAAAGTGGGGAGAGCTACCCAACCTCCTGGGAGCACTCATCGCTAAGGCGGAGGTATCTGGAGAGACCATCAGCATTGGCGTGGTCAATCCCCGGGCGATGCTCCACCGTAAAATCCATCCCCTGTGGGGAAATGGACCACCTCAAGAGTTTAGGATTTTCGACCCTCATCTGCATGAGCCATCTGAGGGGCCTGTGGTCTGTCTGAACACAGAAGTGAGTCCCAAACAGTTATGATCTCAGCTTCTTCAGTGCCCAGACCACAGCAAATTTTTCTCTCTCAATAGCACTCCATCTTTGTTCCTGTGGTAATAGTCTTCTGCTAATAAAGACTGGTTGGTCTAGGCCCTCCTCATTTACCTGCACTAGAACTGCCCCTATGCCATGCTCTGAAGCGTCCATCTGCACAATAAATTCCTGGGAGTAGTCAGGTGCCTTGAGCGCGGGTGCCGTGCACATGGCTTCCTTCAGGGAGTCAGAGGCTTTCTGACAAGTTTCTGTCCAATTCACCAAACTAGGTTGTTTCTTGGATGTCAGTTCTGTTAAGTGGGCTACTATGGTGCCATATCCCTTAATGAATCTGCGGTAATATCCTGCGAGGCCTAGGAAGGCTATCACCTCTGTTTGGGTTACAGGTGGTTGTTAGGCCATGATAGTTTCAATCTTGGCCTGGAGAGGCTGCACCTTGCCACCACCCACTAGGTGTCCCAAGTACACCATGGAACCCTGCCCAATCTGGCACTTACTGGCCTTGATGGTCAGGCCTGCTAGGTGCAGGGCCTGAAGCACCTCCTTGAGGTGGAGCAGGTGTTCCTCCCAGCTGGAACTATAAACGGCAATGCCGTCTAGGTAGGCTGCGCAATAAGGCATCCTTGCCAGCTAGGACCCCGTTAACCAACCATTGGAAGGTAGAGGGGACATTTTTCAATTCCAAGGGCATTACTCTGAATTGGTAATGGACCTCAGGAGTATACAAAGCAGATCTCTATTGAGCCCCTGTAGTCAAGGCAATCTGCCAGTAACATGAGGCCAAAGGTACTAAGGAACTTGACAGCACTGAGGGGGTTATTCCAACTTTGGAGGAAGTGGTAATCCGTCCCAAAAGTGACGGTAAAGTGACGGATATACCACCAGCCGTATTACGAGTCCATTATATCCTATGGAACTCGTAATACGGCTGGTGGTAAATCCGTCACATTTGGGACAGGATTACCACCTCCTCCAAAGTTGGAATAACCCCCTGAGTCTGTCTACGAGCTCATCAGCTCGAGGGGGAGGGGTGAGCGTCTGTCTTTGTGACAGAGTTGAGGCCCCAGTAGTCCATGCAGAACCTAAGTTCTGGCTTGGCACCAGGAGCAGCAGTCTTGGGAACCAACACCACTGGGCTGGACAGGGACTACTGGACTTCTCTATCACCCCAAGAGCCAGCATCTTGGAAACGTCATCCTTGATGCTGGACTTCACTTTGTCTGACACCCTGTAAATTTTGTTCTTCACAGGTGGACTGTCTCCTGTGTCAATGTTGTGGACACACAAGTGTGTGAGCCCAGGAGTGAGGGAGAACAGGGAAGAGAACTGCTTCCACAACTCGTAGCAGTCTCCCCTCTGATCTAGAGTCAGGGAGTCTGAGAGATTAACACCCTCCACTGACCCATCACCTTCCTTGGCAGAGAGGAGGTCGGGGAGAAGTTCACTCTCCTGTTCAATGCCCTCATCTGTCACAAGAAGCATATTGACGTCAGGCTTCTCAAAATGAGGCTTCAGTATGTTGTGGTGGAGAACCCTTAGGGGCTTTCTAGGGGTCTTGAGGTCCACTACGTAAGTGGCCTCCCCCTTTCGCTCCTTGACTTTAAATGGGCCTATCCAGCAGTCCTGAAGAGCTCTAGGCTCTACTGGCTGCATCCCCCATACTTTGTCTCCGGGTGAGAATTCTACCAGAGTGGCCTTCTGGTCATACCACTCCTTCATCACCTCTTGACTGGCCTTGAGGTTGCTCTTGGCCTGAGTTGTGGATTAATCTTCCATGTGAAGCAATAAATTCCACAGTGAAACGAACAGATCCGTAAACAAAGTTTATTTCCATTGAAGATAAAATGAGCCCGCAACTCGTGCTGCCGTAGACCTCAGGACCTTGTCTCAACTGATTTCTCAGAGGACGACGACACAACGATTGAGTTCCAAACACTTTCAAAGTTAAACATTACACATGCCCCATTGAACATAATATATACATGCGACACCTTTTTGAACATAAATAAAATTACATCAAACAAACTTAACTGGACTATAACCTCAAGCACATTCCGAAACCGAACGCACTGGGGCACAGAACTAATTACATCATAAAGACTCACACTACAACATCTAACCCCTTTTAAAATAATAAAACACCTTCCCACTAATGGATTTTAAAAACAATATAGGAAAATAAATATATATATATATATATATATATATATATATATATATATATATATATATATATATATATATATATATATATATATATAAATAAATAAAAAAACTCAGGAAACAAACTGCTCGGGCGCAGAACTAATTACATCATAAAGACTCACACTACAACAGCCTGTTTCCAGAAACTCTGTGTTTGGATGTGGAGGGCCAGCATCCTGGGGAGGCGTCTTGGGAGCTTTCTTCCATCCCTCCTTCACTATGCTTAGTGGTCCCCTGACAGGGTAACCATAGGGAAGTTCCAAGGGGCTGAACCCCACCCCTTTCTGGGGCACCTCCCTATAAGCAAAGTGAAGGCATGTGTAGGAAGGTGGCTCTTTATCAACTATATCAAAATGAGATATAGTGTGCACAGAGTCCAGGGGTTCCCCAAGAGGATTGACAGAAGCAATAATAGATAATACTAATGTTCTTTTTGTGGTAGTGTGGTCGAGCAGTTAGGCTTATCAGAGGGTAGTGTTAAGCATTTGTTGTACACTCTCAAGCAATAAATGAGAACACACATTCAATGACAACTCCAGGCCAATAGGTTTTTATATAGAAAGATATTATTTTCTTAATTTATTTTTAGAACCACAAGATTCAAATTGCAGGTAAGTACATTAAATGTAAGGTACTTTGCATAGGTATAGTTAGAACTTTGAACCAAAACAGTAATGTACACAGTTTTTCATAAAATGGCAATAAGCTATTTTAAAAGTGGACACAGTGCAAATGTCAACAGTATCTGGGGGAGGTAAGTACAGTTTGTTTAATACAGTAAGTAAGGCACTTACAGTTCAGTCTCTGGGGTATAGGTAGCCCACTGTTGGGGGTTCAAGTCATTTCCAAACACCCAGCACCAGCAACACAGGGCCGGTCAGGTGCAGAGGTAAAAGAGGAGCCAACATAACATGGGCTTCTATGGAGGCAGGGGGTGCTCTGGTTCCGGTATGCTGGGAGGTAAGTACCCACGTCCTCGGAGGGCAGACCAGGGGCTTGTAGTAGAGCACTGGGGGGGGGGGGGCAAGTAGGCACACAAAACATACCCTCAGCAGCACAGGGGCGGCCTTGTGCAGTGGGCAAACAGGGTTTTGGGTTTGCAATAGGATTCAATGGAGGGACCCAGGGGTCACTCAGATGTTGCAGGCAGGGCACAGGGGGGCTTCTCGGGCCAGCCACCGACTGGGCAAGGGTGAGGGCTACCTGATGGTCCCTGCTTCACCAGTTGTCAGTTTCTCACAGGCCTGGGGGCTGTGGGTGCAGTGCTTCTCCAGGCGTCGTATATCTTCGTCCCGGGCAGTCGCGGTCAGGAGATCCTCGGGATTCCCTCTTCCGGTGTCATCAGGGGCTGTGTCCGGGGGGGCGGGTATCTCCACTAGCTGGAGTGCCCTGGGGCATTGTAACACCAGGCTTGAATCTTTGAGGCTCACTGCCAGGTGTTACAGTTTCTGCAGGGGGGGGGGAGCACTCAACCAAGGACAGGCTTTGTTTCTGGCCACAGAGTGCACAAAGGCACTCGCCCCATGTGGTCAGGATCTCATATGGAAGTGGCAGGCTGGCACAGACCGTTCAGTTACACACTAACAGCAGAGCCGGCATACAGGGGGCGAGATGCCCTCTGTGTGCATTTCTCAATAAATCCCACACTGGCATCAGTGTGGGTTTATTGTGCTGAGAAGTTTGATACCAAACTTCTCGGTATTCAGTGTAGCCATTATGGAACTATGGAGTTTGTTTTTGACCTACTCCCAAACCATATACTCAGTATGGCTAACCTGCACTTGCAATTGACTTAAACACTGTAGGGGCATAGTGCCCATGCAGCTATGCCCTCGCTTGTGGTATAGTGCACCCTACCTTAGGGCTGTAAGGCCTGCTGGAGGGGTGACTTACCTATGCCACAGGCAGTGGGTTGTGGGAATGGCTCCCTGGGGAGAGTGCCATGTCGACTTAGTCTTCTTATCCCCACCAATATACACAAGCTGTGAGGTAGTGTGCATGTGCTGAGTGAGGGGTCTCCAGGTTGGCATAATACATGCTGCAGCCCTTAGAGACCTTCCCTGGCCACAGGGCCCTTGGTACCAGGGGTACCTTTTACAAGGGACTTAACTGTGTGCCAGGGCTGTGCCAATTGTGGAGACAAAGGTACAGTTTTGGGGAAAGAACACTGGTGCTGGGGCCTGGTTAGCAGGGTCCCAGCACACTTCCAATCAAAGCTAGCATCAACAAAAGGCAAAAGGTTAGGGGGTAACTATGCCAACAGTGGCATTTTCCTTCACAATCCCCCCAAATGAAAGAGGATGAGACTAACCTTTCCCAAGAGAGTCTTCATTGTCTAAGTGGAAGAACCTGGAAAGGCCTTCTGCATTGGCATGGGCAGTCCCAGGTCTGTGCTGCAATACAAAGTCCATTCCCTGTAGAGATATGGACCACCTCAAAAGTTTAGGGATCTCTCCTTTCATTTGCATGAGCCATCTGAGAGGTCTGTGGTCAGTTTGAACTATAAAGTGACCAAACCACAGCAAAGGCCTCCCTCTCAATGGCACTCCAATGCTGCTCCCTTGTGTGTAACCTCCTGGTAATGAAAGCAACAGGCTGGTTAAGGCCATCATCATTGGTTTGAGATAGGACTGCTCCTACCCCATGTTCAGAGGCATCTGTCTGCACAATGAATTGCTTAGAATAATCGGGAGCTTTTAGAACTGGTGCTGAGCACATAGCGTTTTTTAGGGTGTCAAAGGCCTTTTGACAGTCTAAGGTCCAGTTAACTTTCTTGGGCATTTTCTTGGAGGTAGGTTCTGTGAAGGGAGTCACTATGGATCCACATCCCTTCACAAACTTCCTGTAGTGTCCAGTCAAGCGTAGGAATGCCCTGACTTGAGTCTGTGTTTTTGGAGCTTCCCAGTCCAGAATTGTCTGGATTGTGGGTTGTAAGGGTTGCACTTGGCCCCCACCTACAAGGTGGCCCAAGTATACAACTATTCCCTGCCCTTTCTGGCATTTGGATGCCTTGATAGAGAGGCCTGCTGCTTGCAGGGCCTACAAAACCTTCCTCAGGTGGACCAGGTGATCCTGCCAGTTGGAGCTAAAGACCGCAATATTATCTAGATATGCTGTACTAAAGGACTCCAAGCCAGCAAGGGCTTGACTCACCAACCTTTGGAAGGTGGCAGGGGCATTCTTTAAGCCAAAGGGCATAACAGCAAACTGATAATACCCATCAGGTATTGAGAATGCTGTTTTCTCTTTTGCTCCAGGTGCCAACCTAGTTTGCCAGTACCTTGCAGTTAAGTCAAAGGTACTCAGAAATGTGGCTGCACCTAACTTATCAACCAACTCATCTGCTTTTGGTATGGGGTGAGCATCTGTCTTGTGACAGATTGAGCCCTCTGCAGTCCACACAAAACCTCATCTCTCTCGCTCTTTGGTGTGAGGTTTGGGGGCCAAGACCACTGGGCTAGCCCAGGGACTGTCAGAGTGCTCTATTACCCCTAACTCCAGCATCTTGTCGACTTCCACTTTGATGCTTTCTTTGATTTGGTCAGACTGTCTAAATATTTTGATTTTGACAGGTAACCTGTCTCCTGTGTCCACACCATGGGTACACAGATGGGTCAGACCAGGGGTCAAAGAAAAGAGCTCAGCATACTGTTGTAGGACTTGCCTACATTCAGCTTGCTGTTGGGCAGAGAGGGTGTCTGAATAGACAACTCCATCTACAGATCCATCCTTAGGGTCAGTTGAGAGGAGGTCAGGGAGAGGTTCACTCTCTACTTCCTGATCCTCATCAGTAACCATCAACATGGGTATATCTGCCCTGTCATTACAAAGCATAGGGTGGTTAACATGGATCACCCTCTTGGGAGTCCTGCTAGTCCCCAGGTCCACCAGGTAAGTGACCTGACTCTTTTTCTCAAGCACTGGGTAAGTGCCACTCCATCTGTCCTGGAGTGCCCTGGGAGCCACAGGTTACAGAACCCAGACTTTCTGCCCTGGTTGGAATTCAACCATTGCAGCCTTTTGGTCATATCACAACTTCTGGAGTTGTTGGCTGGCTTCAAGGTTTTTAGTTGTCTTTTCCATGTACTCAGCAATCCTTGAGCGGAGGCCAAGCACATAGTCCATCATATCTTGTTTAGGCTCATGGAGAGGTCTCTCCCAGCCTTCTTTTACCAGTGCTAGTGGTCCCCTTACAGGATGGCCAAACAGAAGTTCAAAGGGGGGAAACCCTACCCCCTTCTGTGTCACCTCTCTGTAGGCAAAAAGCAGGCATGGCAGGAGGACGTCCCATCTCCTTTTGAGTTTTTCAGGGAGCCCCATGATCATGCCCTTCAAAGACTTGTTAAACCTTTCAAGACCATTGGTTTGTGGATGATAAGGTATGGTGAACTTATGAGTCACCCCACACTCATTCCACATGTGTTTGAGGCAAGCTGACAAGAGGTTGGTACCTCTGTCAGAAACCACCTCCTTAGGGAAACCCACTCTGGTAAAGATACCAATTAGGGCCTTGGCTACTGCAGGGGTAGTAGTTGACCTAAGGGGAATTGCTTCAGGGTACTTGGTAGCACGATCCACTACCACCAGTGTGTAGTGGTTCTCTGAGGCTGTGGGAGGTTCAAGTGGACCCACAATGTCCACACCAACCCTTTCAACAGGAGACCCCACCACTGGAAGTGGAATGGGGGTGCCTTTGGATGGCCACCTGTCTTGCCACTTGCTTGACAGGTGACACAGGAGCTCCAAAACTCCCTTACCTTCTGGGACATGTTGGGCCAATAGAAATGGTTCACTAATCTGCCCCATGTCTTGGTTTGTCCCAAAAGCCCAGCTAGGGGAATGTCATGGGCCAAAGGGAGGATAAACTCTCTAAACTTCTAAGGCACCACCACTCTCCTAGTGGCACCAGGTTTGGGATCTCTTGCCTCAGTGTAAAGGAGTCCATCTTCCCAATAGACCCTGTGGGATCCACTGACATTTCCATTTTCCTGCTCAGCAGCTTGCTGTCCCAGGCCTTCAAGAGAGGGACGAGTCTTTTGCCCCAGGCACAGTTGTTCCCTTGAGGGTCCCCCTAGGCCCAAGAGCTCTATCTGGTAAGGCTCCAGCTCCATGGACTCAGTTCCCTCAGGGGATAGGACATCTTCCTGGGAAGAGAGGTCCTGTTTCTTTTGCTGTACTGAGGCTGGTCCCCCAGTCCTCTTACCTTTTCTGTTGGAAGGTTGGGCCATTATTCCAGGCTCCAATACTTCTTTTTCACCCGGTGCTCTGTTCTTTGCTCTTGTCTTCATCCATACCAGTTCAGAGATACCCAGCATGGCTACAGGGGCCTTGAGCTCTACCTCAGCTCATGCTGAGGACTCCTGATCATTCAATAGCAAACACTCTACTGGGATTGTAGAAGAGACCACTACCTGTTTCAGGGCAGTAACCCCCCCACTCTAAAGTCAACATTGCCATGGTGTAAGAAAGTACCATCTTTCTTGGCATGTTACCCCCATTTTGACCTGTATGTCGGTATGTTTGCCTGTCTGACTGGGATCCTGCTGGTCAGTGCTCAAGGTCTGGGCCTTGAAGAAGCTGAGGCCCTACTTGTTTAGGACTCACTTCATTGTTCAAACAGACCACAAACCTCGATTATGGCTTAAACAAATGAAAGGTGAAAACCCTAAATTGTTGAGGTGTTCAATTTCCCTAAAGGGTATGGACTTTACAATGGAACATAGACCTGGGTGTACCCACTCCAATGCAGATGGACTCTCCAGATATTTCCACTTAGACATTGAAGACTCATCTGGGCAAGGTTAGCCTTATTGAGCCTTATTGTTCCTCGTTTGGGGGGGGGTTGTGTAGGAAAGTACCATCTTTCTTGGCATGTTAACCCCATTTAAAAAAAAAAAATACCTAAATGTAGCTTCACAATGGTAACCCCGAATATGGTCATGTAAGGTGTCTAATATCATGGAATTTCCCCCATTCCAAATCTGGTACTGGGGAGCCAAACCCATGCATCCTGGGGGCTCCACCATGGACCCCCAGTACTGCCAAACCAGTTCTCTGAGGCTTGCCCTGCAGCTGCTGCCACCTCACAGACAGGGTTCTGCCCTCCTGCGGTCTGAGCAGCTCAGTCCCAGGAAGGCAGAACAAAGCATGTCCTTTGGGGGGAGGGTGTTACACCCTCTCCCTTTGGAAATAGGTGGTACAGGCTGAGGAGGGGTATCCTTCCCCAGCCTCTGCAAATGCTTTAAAGGGCACAGATGGTGCCCTCCTTGCATAAGCCAGTCTACACCAGTTCAGGGAGCCCCAGTCCCTGCTCTGGTGCGAAACTTGACAAAGGAAAGAGGAGTGACCACTCTCCTGTCCACCACCACCCCAGGAGTAGTTCCCAGAGCTCCTTCAGTGTGTCCCAGACTTCAGCCATCTTGTTTTCCATGGTGTGGGGACACTCGGTGGCTTCTCAGTGGCCAGTGCCAGCATGTGATGTCCGAGACCCCTCCTGATAGGTCCATACCTGATAAGGTAGCCAATCCCGCTCTCAGGGCTATTTAGGGTCTCTCCTGTGTGTTTCTCTTGAGATTCTATTTGCAGGTTTCCAGCAGGAATCCTCTGCAACTACTACTTCATCCTCGGATCGACCTCAAACTGCTCCAGGAACCGCTGTAACAGCAACAAAGTATCCAGAAGGGTTACTTTTCCTCTGCAACTTCAGCTCCAGCCAGCAACAGCAACTGCAACAGTTTCCATGGTGTGCATGCTCTGAGGACTCCCTTTCTTCACCCTGTACCAGAAGGACCGAAGAAATCTCCTGTGGAGTGATGGAGTCACTTCCCTGCTCTTGCAGGCACCTTCTAAGTCGACGACCGGTTCTCTTGGACTCCTCTCCTAGTGACGAGCATGCTCCTTGGAACACAGGTGGTGGACCCCTTCGACACAGAGGGGGTCATTCTAAGTCTGGCGGGCGGCGGAGGCCGCCCACCAGACTTCCCCCACCAAAATACTGCTCCGCGGTCGAAAGACCGCTGAGGGTATTTTGGGATTTGCCCTGGGCTGGCGGGCGACCGCCAAAAGGCCGCCCGCCAGCCCAGGGCAAATCAACCTTCCCACGAGGACGCCGGCTCAGAATTGAGCCGGCGGAGTGGGAAGATGCGACGGGTGCAGTGGCACCCGTCGCGTATTTCAGTGTCTGCAAAGCAGACACTGAAATACAGAGTGGGGCCCTCTTACGGGGGCCCCTGCAGTGCCCATGCCATTGGCATGGGCACTGCAGGGGCCCCCATGGGCCCCGCGGCACCCCCTACCGCCATCCTGTTCCTGGCGGGAGACCCGCCAGGAACAGGATGGCGGTAGGGGGTGTCAGAATCCCCATGGCGGCGGAGCACGCTCCGCCGCCATGGAGGATTCTCAAGGGCAGCGAAAAACCGGCGGGAGACCGCCGGTTTTCCGAATCTGACCGCGGCCAAACCGCCGCGGTCAGAATGCCCTGCGGGGCACCGCTGGCCTGTCGGCAGTGCTCCCGCCGACCCTGGCCCCGGCGGTCTCAGACCGCCGGGGTCAGAATCAGGGCCAGACTGTCCTAAGGTCCTGCTGTCCCAATTTGGAGGAGGTAAGAGCTTGCCTTCCCCTTGTCTGACAGTACCCCTGTGCTCCACGTCTTCTTTACCTCCTGAGGCCTCTGTGCAGTATTTGCAAAGTTCCTTCGTGCACAGCCTGGCCCAGGTCCCCAGCACTCTATCATGTGATGCTCAACTCGCTGAGTTTTACCTCCGGTGGCGTGGGACCTTCTATTGTAGTGCTACACCAACTGCATTTTGCACCTCCTGTTTCCCCATGTCCTGGGACTCCAGTTGGTGCTGTCTGGTCAACTGAGGGCTCTCTGAAGTGCTGAGAGCCCCCTCTTCATCCTCATGCAGATTTGAGGCCTCCAGGTTCCTCCTGAGTCCAGACAGCACCACTTTGACACAAAAAGCGACTTTGCCAGAACCAAGGCTTGTTGGACGAATCTAGTGCCAAAACTTACCTGCATCCAACATCTATTTGTGGGACATCCATTGCATCATGCAGGAACCCGCTGACATCTTCCTTGGGTGCATTTCTGCAGTCTTCGTCCAACTGGGGACTCTTCTTTTGCACCCTCTTCTAGGTTGGCACAGGCTCCAGCGCTTCCTGGAACTTTTTCTGACGGCTGGACTTGGTCTCCTTCCTTTGCAGGTCTTCAGGTCCAGGAATCCACCATTTGTTGTTTGCAGTCTTGCTTGGTTCTTGCAATAATTCTAATCACGACTTGTAGTATGTCCTAAGGAAACTTGCAGTACTTTTCTCCTACTTTCCTGGGCTCTGGGGTGGGGTATTTTACTCATCTTTGCTGTATTCTTACTCTCCCAGTGATTCTCTACACACTACACTTGTCTAGGGGGGAATTTGTGGTTTGCATTCCACTTTCTTAGTATATGGTTTGTGTTGCCCCTAGACTTATTTTCTCCCATTGCATTCTATAGCATTTCCTATTTTTTGCACTATCCTATGTCTAATTACTTACCTTATTTTGGTGTCTAGTGTGTATATTGTGTATAATACTTACCTCCAGAAGGAGTATTGCCTCTAAGATATTTTTGGCCTTGTGTCACCCAAATAAACTACCTTTATTTTTGGTAACACTGAGAATTGTCTTTACTTGTGTATAAGTACTGTGTAACTATAAGCGGTATTGCAGGAGCTTTGCATGTCTCCTAGTTCAGCCTAAGCTGCTCTGCTACAGCTACCTCTATCAGCCTAAGCTGCTAGAACACTACTACATTTCGCTAATAAGGGATAACTGGACCTGGTATAAGGTATAAGTACCCAAGGTACCCACTACAAACCAGGCCATCCTCCTACATTGTTGGTGCAGCAGTGGGATAAGTACTTGCAATTGCTTTACCACTTTGTTACTAGTGCTTTTCACAAGAAAAGCTTGCTCCAATACTTAGAGCTATACATAATTGTACCCAGAAGTAATTTCTAACTTTCTAAAAAGTTCTATAAACTTTGCAAAAGTTTTACAAAGTTTCTGAAAAGTGTTCTTCTTTTCTCTAAAACGTTAGATCTGCTAGTCTACTAAAGCTTTACTCACTTTCCTAAACACTTTTTCTTTCAACATGTCTTCTGTAGAAGCTACTCCTAGAGTTGTAAAAACAGTCTATGAGAATCTTAACTTTAGAAGTTTGAAGGGTCTCTGTATTGAAAGGAGTTTAGGGATTGGGAAGAACCCCAAACAAGGAATTCCTTTTAAATCCTCTCCTAAAGGATGACCAGGGACTTAGCACTGGTCAGGATCAGCCAGATGGGGAAGATGAGGAAGATTTCAACCAAGCAGGTTCAGAAGAGCACACTGATGATCATGGGGAGGGTTATTCCACTGATCTTTCTGTCAACTAACCCCTTGGTGTAACTGGCAGTGGGAAGGGTTCACTCACTAGCAGGGCTCCCTTCACTCCTAGAGGCCAGGTCACTAGGGTGGCTCAAGTTAGGGAAAGATCAGCCTCTGCAAATTCCAAAGTTACTTCTGTTTCAGATGCATCCCACACTTCTAACCCTGAGGACAGGTGCCTAGATAGGGAACTCAGAAAGTTGAGGTTAGAAGAGGCCAGACTGAAGCTACAGCAGCAACAGTTGGCCTTAGACAGGGAATCCCTGGCCGTGGAAAAGTGAAGGCAGGGGTTGGAGTTAGATCCCCATGGTGGCAGCAGCAGTTTCATGAATTCTAATGTTAGGGAACCCTAATTTGGTTCAAGACATCTGCATAAAGTTGTCCTTCCTTACAAGGATGGAGATAACATATACAAGTCGTTTGCTGGCCTTGATAGGGCCTGTAAAGTTGAGAGGGTCCCTCAAGTTCAGTGGGATGTTATCCTGTGGCTTTCTTTCACTGACAAGGGGAGAGACAGACTCCTTATTGTCAGGGAAGATGATGCAGATAACTACCAAACTCTCAAAAGTGAACTCTTTGACTGTCTGGGCTTAACCACTGAACAATACAAGATAAAGTTCAGAGAGACAAGAAATGAGTTATCACAGGACCTTGTAGACTGTTCAGTGAAGGCCCTAGAAGGTTGGTTAAAAGGAAGTAAGATGACTGACTATGAACGCCTATATAACTTGATTCTGAGAGAGCATATTTTGAATAATTGGGTGTCTGATTTGTTGCATCAGTATTTTGTGGACTCAGATCTGACCTCTCCCCAAGAATTGGGAAAGAAAGCAGACAAATGAGCCAGAACAAGGGTGAAGCAGAAAAGCTCATACATGGAGGTGGCAAAGACAGCAAGAAGAAGGACGGTAAGTCTCATGACAAGGGTGGGGACAAAGATAAATCATCTTCTGAGTCTTCATCAGGCCCACACAAATCCTCTGGGGGTTGTGGGTCCAAATCCCCTTCTCACAATCAGAAAAAGCCATGGTGTTATTTTTGAAAAGCCAAAGGTCATTGGGCAAGTGATCCCACTTGTCTAAAAAGAAACACCAAGCCTCCCACCACCACAACCCCCATGCTTCCACTAGTGCCCCTAGTAATAGCAGTGGTGGTGGGAAGATCACTACTAATAGCCAGTCAAAGGGTGTGGCTGGGCTCACCATTGGTAATGTAGTGGGGGTTGGTCTAGTTAGGGAGATCACTGAGGCTGTTTTAGTCTCTGATGGTGGCATTGACCTTGCCACCTTAGTTGCTCACCCCCTTAATATGGGTAAGTACAAGCAAGTACCCCAAATAAATGGTGTTGAGGTTGAGGCCTACAGGGACACAGGGGCCAGTGTCACCATGGTGATAGAGAAACTGGTTGCCCCTGAACAACTCCTACTTGGTCAGCAGTACCAAGTGACTGATGCTCATACCAACACTCTTAGCCACTCCATGGCTGTTGTGAATCTCAACTGGGTGGGCGGGGGGACTGGTCCAACAAAGTTGTGGTAGCCACTGATTTACCTGTAGACTACTTACTAGGAAATGATTTGGAGACATCAGCTTGGGCTGAAGTGGAGTTGGAGTCTCATGCAGCAATGCTGGGCATTCCAGGTCATATCTTTGCTCCCACAGGTGCTCAGGCCAAGAAGCAAAGAGGAGAGGGAAACGTGCATCCTGAACAATGGACCAAGTGCTCCCAAAAACTAGGGGAAGAAAGGGCAAACCCTTGTCCACTATCCCTCCCTCTCCAGATGGTTCCCCTTTTGATGAGGAAGAGTCTTCTCCCTGTGCAGAACCTACACCAGAGGAGCTTGAAGCTCACACAGCTGAGCTTTTGGGTGCAGGGGGGGCTGACAGGGAGGGCCTTAGTGTGGCACAGCAGACCTGTACCACACTAGAGGGTATCAGACAGCAAGCTGTCAAACAGCAGAATGGGGATGTCAATGACAGCCACATAGTTTACAGGGAGAATAATCTCCTCTATAATGAAGCAAGGGACTCTAAACCTGGTGCCACCCCCCCCCCCCCCCCCAGTATAGAGAATTCCCACTCTAGCTCATGACATTCTCTTGGCTGGGCACTTAGGCCAGAGTAAAACATGGGACAGACTTGTTCCACATTTTCACTGGCCCCATATGTCAGAAGACACAAAGGAGTTTTGTTGCTCCTGTGTCACCTGCCAAGTCAGTGGCAAGAGTGGTGGCACCCCAAAGGCTCCCTTAATCCCACTGCCAGGGGTTGATGTGCCTTTTGAGAGGGTAGGGGTTCATATTGTTGGGTCCCTTGATCCTCCTACAGCTTCTGGCAATAGATTCATCCTTGTAGTGGACCATGCCCAAGGTATTCAGAAGCTATCCCCTTAAGGACCACTACAGCACCTGCAGTGGCAAAAGCCCCCCTGGGAATCTTTTCCAGGGTGAATTTCCCTAAGGAAGTTGTATCAGAAAGAGGTAGTAAGTACATGTCTGCATACCTCAAGGCAATGTGGAAGGAGTGTGGTAATACCTACAAGTTCACCACCCCTTATCATCCACAAACAAATGGATTGGTTGAGAGGTTTAATAAAACTCTCAAAGACATGATCATGGGACTCTCGGAGAAACTCAGAAGGAGATGGGAAGTCCTCTTGCCATGCCTCCTTTTCGCCTATAGGGAGGTAGCCCAAAAAGGAGTGAGCTACAGCTTGTTTGAGCTTTTCTTTGGTCACCCTGTTAGGGGTCCTCTTGCTCTTGTTGAGGGGGGTTGGGAACAACCTTTAAAACCTCCAAAGCAAGACATGGTGGACCATGTACTTGGCCTAAGATCTAGAATGGCTGAGTACATGAAAAAGGTCACTAAAAACCTTCAGGCCAGCTAAGAGCTCCAAAAGCAATGGCATGACCAAAAGGCTGTCCTGACTGAGTACCAACCAGGACAGAAGGTGTGGGTATTGGAGCCTGTGGCCCCGAGAGCACATCTGGACAAATGGACTGGACCCCATCTCATTGTGGAGAAGTAAGGAGAGGTCACATATCTGGTGGAACTGGGCACTGCCAGAAGCCCTCTTAGGGTGCTTCCTGTCAATCGCTTTAAACCTTACTATGACAGATCTGACTTAACCCTGCTCATGGCCACAAATGAGGGGCAGGAAGAAGAGAGTGAAACTCCCCCTGATCTCTTCTCCAACACTGAAGCTGATGGCTTAGTGGAAGGAGTTGTGCTTGCAGACTGCCTCACTGCTGAGCAGAGGGAGAACTGCAAAAATCTCTAAGGACATTTTTCTGACCTCTTTTCACTCATACCTGGTACAACTACCTGGTGTGAACATTCAATTGAAACTAAAGTAAAATTTACAGGCAGCCTGACCATGTCAGAGATTGCATTAAAACAGAGGTACGGAAAATGTTGGATCTGGGAGTTATTGAACCCTCTGATAGCCCCTGGGCCAGCCCCAAACCACATAGCAAAGAAGGAAAGAGAGAAATGCGGTTTAGTGTGGACTATAGGGATCTTAATACTGTAACCAAAACTGATGCTCACTCTATACCCAGGGCAGAAGAGCTAATAGATACACTGGCTTCTGCCAAGTATCTAAGTACTTTTGATTTAACTGCAGGGTATTGGCAGATTTAATTATCAGAAGATGCTAAACCCAAGACTGTATTTTCAACCATTGGAGGGCACTATCAATTCACTGTGATGCTCTTTGGTCTGAAGAATGCACCTGCCACTTTTCAAAGGCTGGTGAACACAGTCCTGCAAGGGTTGGAACCTTTTAGTGCAGCATATCTGGATGATATAGCTGTCTTTAGCTCCTCCTGGGATGATCACCTGGTCCACTTATGGAAAGTTTTGGAGGCCCTGCAAAAGGCAGGCCTCACTATCAAGGCCTCAAAGTGCCAGATAGGGCAGAGGGAAATGGTTTATCTGGACCACCTGGTAGGTGGGGAACAGATTGCACCACTGCAGGGGAAGATCCAGACCATTATGGAATGGGCTCCCCCTACAACTCAAACCCAGGTGAGAGCCTTTTCAGGCCTCACATGGTACTATAGGAGGTTCATCAAGAATTAAGGCTCCATTGCAGCTCCTCTTAATGACCTCCCAAGTAAGAAGATGCCTAAAAAGGTATTGTGGACAGCTAGCTGTCAAAAAGCTTTTGATGAGCTCAAACAGGCCATGTGCTCTGCACCTGTCCTAAAAAGCCCTTGCTACTCCAAAAAGTTCATAGTCCAGACAGATGCTTCTGAATTGGGGGTTGGGGCAGTTCACCTTTGATTTGACTGTAGGGTATTGGCAGATCAAATTGTCAGAGGATGCTAAAGCAAAAACTGCATTTTCTACCATAGTAGGGCATTATCAATTCACTGTTATGCCCTTTGGTTTGAAAAAATGCACCTGCCCCTTTCCAGAGGCTGGTGAATACAGTCACCCAGGGTTTGGAAGCTTCACGTGCAGCATATGTAGATCATATTGCTGTATTTAGCTCCACCTGGGATGACCACCTGGTCCACCTATAGAAAGTTTTGGAGGCCCTGCAAAAGGCAGGCCTACCTATCAAGGCTTCAAAGTGCCAGATAGGGCTGGGGAAAGTGGTTTTTCTGGGCCACCTGGTAGGTGGAGAACAGATTGAACCACTACAGGGGAAGATCCAGACCATTTTGTACTGGTTTCCACCTACTACACAGACCCAGGTCAGAGCCTTCTTAGGTCTCACTGGGTATTACAGGAGGTTCATTAAGAACTATGGCTCCATTGTTGCTCCTCTTAATGACCTTACTTTAAAGAAAATGCCTAAAACGGTATTGTGGACCGCTAGCTGTCAGAAAGCTTTTGAGGAGCTTAAGCGGGCTAGGTGCTCTGCACCTGTCTTGAAAAGCCCAAACTACTCCAAGAAATTAATTGTCCAAACAGATTATTCTGAATTAGGGGTAGGGGCAGTAATATCACAATTTAACTCAGAGGGCCAGGATCAACCTGTTGCTTTTATCAGCAGGAGGTTGACCCCTAGAGAAAAGTTGATATCTGCCATAGAGAGGGAGGCCTTTGCTGTGGTCTGGGCCTTGAAGAAGCTGAGACCCTACTTGTGTTGGACTTACTTCATTGTTCAAACAGACCACAAACCTCTTTTATGGCTTAAACAGATGAAAGGTGAAAACCCTAAATTGTTGAGGTGGTCCATTTCCCTACAGGATATGGACTTTACAATGGAACATAGACCTGGGAGCACCCACTCCAGTGCAGATGGACTCTCCATATATTTCCACTTAGACAATGAAGACTCATCTGGGCAAGGTTAGCCTTATTGTCCCTCGTTTGGGGCGGGGGGAGTTGCGTAGGAAAGTACCATGTTCCTTGGCATGTTACCCCCATTTTTACCTGTATGTCAGTATGTTTTTGCCTGTCTCACTGGGATCCTGCTGGTCAGGACCCCAGTGCTCATAGTTTGTGGCCTAATATGTGTGTTGTGAATAGTGCTTAACTGTGTCACTGAGCCTCTGCTAATCAGAACCTCAGTGCTTATGCTCTCTCTCTGCTTTTAAATTTGTCACTATAGGCTAGTGACTTCATTTACCAATTTCAATTGGCACACTGGACCCCCCTTATAAGTCCCTAGTATATGGTACCTAGGCACCCAGGGCATTGGGGTTCCAGGAGATCGTTATGGGCTGCAGCATTTCTTTTGCCACCCATAAGGAGCTCAGACAAACCCTTTCACAGGACTGCCACTGCAGCCAGTTTGAAATAGGACACACACTATTTCACAGCCAACTTCACTGCACTTAAATAACGTATAAGTCACTTATATGTCTAACCTTCATTTACTGAAGGCTAGGTGCAAAGTTACTAAGTGTGAGGGCACCCGTGCACTAGCAAGGGTGCTCCCACGCGGTCCAGAGCCCATTCCCCGGACTTTGTGAGTGCGGGGACACCATTCCACATGTGCACTACATATAGGTCAATACCTATGTGTAGCTTCACAATGGTAACACAATATGGTCATGTAAGGTGTGTAAGATCATGGAATTTCCCCCCATTCCAAATCTGGCTGTAACAGCAACAAAGTATCCAGAAGGGCTACTTTTCCTCTGCAACTTCAGCTCCAGCCAGCAACGGCAACAGTTTCCATGGTGTGCACTCTCTGGGGACTCCCTGTCTTCACCCTGCACGAGAAGGACCGAAGAAATCTCCTGTGGAGCGACAGAGTCACTTCCATGCTCTTGCAGGTACCTTCTAAGTCGACGACCAGTTCTCTTGGACTCCTCTCCTGGCAAAGAGCTTGCTCCTTGGAACACAGGTGGTGAACCCCTTCAACACAGAGGGGGTTATTACAACTTTGGAGGAGGTGTTAATCCGTCCCAAATGTGACAGATATACCACCAGCCGTATTACGAGTTCCATAGGATATAATGGACTCGTAATACGGCTGGTGGTATATCCGTCACTTTACTGTCACTTTTGGGACAGATTAACACCTCCTCCAAAGTTGTAATAACCCCCAGACTGTCTTAAGGTCATGCTGTCCCAATTTGAAGAGGTAAGAGCTTGCCTTCCCCATGTACGACAGTACCGCTGTGCACCGCATCTTCTTCACCTCCTGAGGACTCTGTGCACTATTTGGAAAATTCCTTCATGTACGGCCTGGCCCATGTCCCCAGCACTCAATCCTATGATGCTCAACTCATTGAGTTGACCTCCGGTGGCGTGGGACCTTCTTTTGTAGTACTACTGTAGGAAAGTACCATCTTGCCTGGCATGTGACCCCCATTTTTACATGTATGTTAGTTTGTTTTTGCCTATCTCACTAGGATCCTGCTAGCCAGGACCCCTGTGCTCATAGTTTGTGGCCTGAATGTGCATACCTGTGTAGTGACTAACTGTGTCACTGAGGCTCTGCTAATCAGAACCTCAGTGCTTATGCTCTCTCTGCCTTTAAATGTGTCATTATAGACTAGTAACCACTTTTACCTATTTTAATTGGCACACTGGAACACCCTTATAATTCCCTAGTATATGGTACCTAGGTAGCAAGGGTATTGGGGTTCCAGGAGATCCCTATGCATGTCTTTTGCCACCCATAGGGAGCTCAGACAAACCTTTACACAGGACTGCCACTGCAACCTGAGTGTAATAACGCACACATTATTTCAGAGCCATTTTCACTGCACTTAAGTAACTTATAAGTCACCTATATGTCTAACCTTCACTTGCTGAAGGTTAGGTGCAAAGTTACTAAGTGTGAGGGCACCCTTGCACTAGCAAAGGTAACCCCACATAGTTCAGGGCAATTTCCCCAGACTTTGTGAGTGTGGGGATACCATTACACGTGTGCACTACATATAGGTCAATACCTATAGGTAGCTTCACAATGGTAACTCTGAATACGGCCATGTAACATGTCTAAGATCATGGAATTGTCCCCCCCATGCCAAATCTGGTATTGGGGAGCCAATTCCGTGCATCCCTGGGGCTTCACTATGGACCCCAGGTACTGCCAAACCAGCTTTCTGGGGTTTTTTCTGCAGCTACCGCTGATGCCACCCCACAGACAGGGTTCTGCCCACCTGGGATCTGGGCAGCCTAGTCCTAGGAAGGCAGAAAAAAGCATTTCCTCTGAGAGCAAGGTGTTACACCCTCTCTCTTTAGAAATAGGTATTAAAGGCTGGGGAGGGGTAGCCTCTCCCAGCCTCTGGAAATGCTTTGAAGGGCACAGATGGTGCCCTCCTTGCATAAGCCAGTCTGCTCCGGCTTAGGGAACCCCCAGTCCTTGCTCTGGCGCGAAACTGGACAAAGGAAAGGGGAGTGAGCACTCCCCTGTCCATCACCACCCCAGGGGTGGTGCCCAGAGCTCCTCCAGTGTTTCTCAGACCTCTGCCTTCTTGTTTCCGGAAGTGTGAGGGCACTCTGGAGGCCTCTGAGTGGCCAGTGCCAGCAGGTGACGTCAAAGACCCCTCTTGATAGGTGCTTACCTGACTAGGTGGCCAATCCTCCTCTGAGGGCTATTTAGGGGCTCTCCAGTGGGCTTTTCCTCAGAGAACGACTTGCAAGAATTCACCAGAGTTCTTCTGCACCTCTCTCTTCGACTTCTGCCAAGGATCGACTGCTGGCTGCTCCAGGACGCCTGCAAAACTGCAACAAAGTAGCCAGAAGACTAACAGCAACATTGTAGCGACTAATCCTGCTGGCTATATCGACTGTTTCCTGGTGGTGCATGCTCTGGGGGCTTCCTGCCTTCACCCTGCACTGGACGCCACGAAGAAATCTCCCGTGGGCTGACGGAATCTTCCCCCTGCTTCAGCAGGCACCAAACTTCAGCTTCACCGGTACTCTGGGATCCCTCTCATCCTTGCGAGCGTGGCCCCTGGAACACAGGTAGTGGACCCAAGAGACCCAGACTGTCCAGTGGTCCAACTGTCCAAATTTGGAGGAGGTAAGTCCTTGCCTCCCCTCTCCAGACACTAGTCCTGTGCACCACGTGAACTTCAGCTACAAGGGCTTCTGTGCACATTTCCACAAAATCCTGCATGCACAGCCGAGCCTAGGTCCCCAGCACTCTGTCCTGCAATGCTCAGCTCCCTGAGTTGATCTCCGGTGTCGTGAGACCTCCTTTTGCAGTGTTGAGATGACCGCCATGTTCAGACTTCTTGAACCCATATTCAAGGACTTCTGCAGGTGTTTCCTGCTTGTGCATGGGCTCTCTACGTTGCTGAGGGTCCCCACTGTCTCCTCTCGCAAGTGGCGACATTCTGGTCCTTCCTGGGCCTGGGCAGCACCCTTTTTCTCTAACCGTGACTCTTGCAACTAGCAAGGCTTGTTTGCGGTATTTTGCCAAGGAAACAACTCTGCATCCTCCAGCATGCCGAATGCACAAAGGAGAAGTTCCTAGCACCTTTTGTTGTTGCAGAATCTTCAGCTTCTTCCATCCGGAGGCAGCCATTTTGCCCCTTAATCCGGGGTTTGGTGGGCTCCTGCCCCACCCGGACACTTTTGTGACTCTTGGACTTGGTCCCCTTCCTTTGCAGGTCCTCACGTCCAGGAATCCGTCTTCAGTGCTTTGCAGTCTGTTGTGGTCTTTGCAAAATCTCTTATCAAGACTTTAGTGTGTTTCTGGGGAAATAGTAGTATTTTACTCCTACTTTCCAGGGTCTTGGGGTGGGGAATCTTGGACACCCTTAGTGTTTTCTTACACTCCCAGCGACCCTCTAAACACTACACTAGCCTAGGGGTCCACTCATGGTTCGCATTCCACTTTCTTAGCATATGGTTTGTGTTGACCCTAGGCTTGTTGCATCCTATTGTATTCTACAGTGTTTGCACTACTTTCTGACTGTGTTACTTACCTGATTTGGTTTTCTGTGTATATTTTGTGTATTTTACTTACCTACTAAGGGAGTATATCCTCTGAGATATTTTTGGCGCATTGTCACTAAAATAAAGTACCTTTATTTTTAGTAACCCTGAGTATTGTCTTTCTTATGATATAGTACCTATATGATATCAGTGGTATAGTAGGAGCTTTGCATTTCTCCTAGTTCAGCCTTGGCTGCTCTGCTATAGCTACCTCTATCAGCATAAGCTACTAGAACACTACCACTCTACTAATAAGGGATAACTGGACCTGGCACAAGGTGTCAGTACCATTGGTACCCACTATAAGCCAGACAAGCCTCCTACAGCTACACCAACTGCATTTTGCACCTCCTTTGTCCGCGTGTCCTGGGACTCCCGTGGGTGCTGTCTGGTCGACTGAGGTCTCTCTGCAGTGCTGAGAGCCCTCTCTTCCTCCTCACACAGAGTTGAGGCCCTCAGGTTCCTCCTGAGTCCAGACAGTGCTACTTTGACACAAAAACGCAACTTTGCAAGAACCAAGGATTGTTGGATAAATCCAGTGCCAAAACTCACCTGCATCCAACATCTCTTTGTGGGATATCCATTGCATCACGCAGTAACCCACTAACATCTTTCTTGGGTGCATTTCTGCAGTTTTCATCAAACCGGGGACTCTTCTTTTGCACCCTCTTCTGGGTTGGCAGGGGCTCCTGTCCTTCCCGGAACTTTTTCCAACTTCTGAACTTGGCCTCCTCCCTTTGCATATCTTCAGGTCCAGGAATCCACCATTTGTTGTTTGCAGTCTTGCTTGGTTCTTGCAATAACTTTAATCACAACTTGTAGTGTGTCCTAAGGAAACTTGCAATACTTTACTCCTACTTTCCTGGGCTCTGGGGTAGGGTATTTTACTTAACTTTGCTGTATTCTTAATCTCCCAGTAATTGTCTACACACTACACTTGTCTAGGGGGGGACTTCATGGTTCACATACCACTTTCTTAGCATATGGTTTGTGTTGCCCCAGACCTATGTTCTCCCATTGCATTCTATAGCATTTCCTATTGTTTGCACTATCCTATGTGTAATTACTTATCTTATTTTGGTGTCTAGTGTACATATTGTGTATAATACTTACCTCCAGAAGGAGTATTGCCTCTAAGATATTTTTGTCCTTGTGTCACCCAAAAAACTACCTTTATTTTTGGTAACACTGAGAATTGTCTTCACTTGTGTATAAGTACTGTATAACTATAAGTGGTATTGCAGGAGCTTTGCATGTCTCCTAGTTCAGCCTAAGCTGCTCTGCTACAGCTACCTCTATCAGCCTAAGCTGCAAAAACACTACTACATTTCATTAAGAAGGGATAACTGGACCTGGTATAAGGTGTAAGTACCCAAGTTACCCACTACAAACCAGGCCAGCCTCCTACACATGGGGTGGACTTTAGTTTCATTATCAGCATTGGTGACTGGATATATCTGTCCAGCCAGATACTGTTCTGTGGAAACCAGGTTGTCTGTCATCATGGTGACACTGGCACCTGTATCCCTCAGGGCTTCTACCTTGGTCCCATTTATCAAGAGCTGCTGCCTGTATTTTTGCATGTTAGGCGGCCAGGAAGCTAGTGTGGCTATATCCACCCCACCCTCCGAGGCTAAAGTAGCTTCAGTGTGAACCCTGATTTGCTCTGGGCACACTGTTGATCCCTCTTGGAGACTGGCTATTCCAGTGCTAACTGGAGTAGAAGTTGTGGGAATTTTCTTGGGACAGTCCTTGTCTCCAGTTTAGTGTCCATGCTACAGGTGTGACAGGTGTGACACCAGGCCTTCTTGGGATCAACGTTTTTACCCTTGTACCCATTTGTGGACTGTAAAGAGGCTTTGGGCCCACCCTCCTGAGCGAAGATTCTTTAGTTTTGTCTTTGGATGTCTCACCACCCTTTGCCTGGGGAGGCTTTGTGACCCCTTTCGTTTGGCCACCCCCTGTGGAAGTCTTGGTCACCCTTGTCTTGACCCAGTGGTCTGCCTTCTTTCCCAATTGTTGGGGAGAAATTGGACCTAGGCCTACCAGATGTTAATGCAACTTATCATTGAAGCAGTTACTTAACAGACGTTCTTTCATAAATAAATTATATAGCCCATCATAGTCATGCATTCCACTGCCAGTTATCCAACCATCTAGTGTTTTGACTGAGAAGTCAACAAAATTAACCCAGAACTGGCTCGAGGTTTTGTGAGCCCCCCTGAACCCAATTCTATACTCCTCAGTTGAGAATCCAAAGTCCTCAATCGGGGTAGCCTTCAAGAGGTCATATGATTCTACATCCTTACCAGAGAGTGTGAGGAGTCTATCCCTACATTTACCAGTGAACATTTCCCACAGGAGAGCTCCCCAGTAAGATCTGCTTACTTTTCTTGTTGCACAAGCCCTCTGAAAGGCTGTGAACCATTTGGTGATATCATCACCTTCTTCATATTTTGAAACAATCCCTTTGGGGATTCATAGGATGTCAATATTCTCGCTGACCCTATTTATATTGCTGCAACCATGTATGGGTGCTAACCCCATTTTATTTCTCTCCCTTTCTATAGCTAGGAGCTGTTTCTCCAAAGCTAATCATTTGGCCATCCTTGCTAAAAGGATGTCCTCCTCATTCAGGCTGCCCTCAATGTTCACAGAGGAACTGGACTCCCCTTTGGAAGAACCAGAATCTCTGACTCTGATTTGTGGAGACAGGGGTCTTGGAACCCTGGTCTCCCTAGTTAGGGCAGGAGGGAGGAGTTCTTCCTCCAGATCCCCAATTTCTTCCCCATCTGAGGGGAGGTCTTCCCCTTCGTTAGGGTGGTCCCTAGTGTACTCTTCTAAGAGCTTCTGGAGCTTGACCTTGGTAGGGTTGGACCCAGTTTGATATTTCTTAACTTGCAGAGGGACCTTAGCCCTGTCATCCCTAGATGCAGGTAAGGGGTGAAGTTGAGTTCCATCACCATATCCTCTGAGTTACTCATTATGGCCCTCATTACGACCCTGGTGGTGGGTGAAAAAGTGGCCGTAATACAGCCAACAGGCTGGCGGTAAGTACCACCAAATTATGACTATGGCGGTGATAACTCCCATAGACAGCCAATGTACTGCACCAACTGCCACAGAGGAAACAACAGTCACCACGGCGGTAGCCGCCAACAGCTAGGCGGGAGACAAAGTACCGCCCACAAAATTTTGACCCTGCAATCTGCCACCTTTTCCAGGGCAGTACCAAACACCAACAAAAGCCTGGCAGAAACAGAGCTCAGAAGAGAAAGGACTCACCATTGGAGACACAGGGAGGAACCACGCTGCTATGGAACCCGAACTGCAAGTTTTCCCGATGATCTTCTATGTTATGCTCCACCTGGAACACCACGCCGATGAAGACGACAAGAGTGAATACAGCCACCTACGACACAAGGGAGGGAGGGAAGGAGGAAAACAAGAGTGACACACACACGCACGACACACACCCGACACACACACAACCAGCTGCACACGAAAAACAATTTGTCCCCGAAAAACAGCAGAATAATGCAAGGACAACAGGAATTGACTTAAGTGATTGTAATCAGATCAAATTCAAAATTAAAAATTTGATTTGTCAATGGAACAGATATGTACACATGTACACAAAGGGACACTGCCCCATCCAATGTTCAAAGGGCCCACATGGCCACAGCGTACGGTCTAAGGCCCAGCTCGAGTCCTGACCACATCCGGATGGTGCAGTTTGCAAATAGGCAGGCAACTCAGGGGAAGTGGGGGCACCTCAGCCAGATGCGGGAGCAAGCCCACTAGTTCTGGAGAGGGCAACATGCCCATTTCTTTGTCCTGGGGAGTCCAAGGCCACAGTCTCTCAGGTGGGTGACTTGCCCACTGGTTCTGGAGGAGGCAACATGCACATTGCTTTGTCCTGGGCAGTGCAAGGCCACAGTCTCTCAGGTGGTTGACTTGCCCACTGGTTCTGGAGGGGGCAACATGCCCATTGCTTTGTCCTGGGGAGCGCAAGGCCACAGTCTCTCAAGTAGGTGACTTGTCCACTGGTTCTGGAGGGCACAACATGCCCATTGCTTTGTCCTGGGGAGTGCAAGGACACAGTCCCTAAGGTAGGTGACGCCCATTGGTTCTGGAGGAGGGCAACATGCTCATTGCTTTGTCCTGCGGAGTGCAAGGCCACAGTCTCTCAGGTGGTTGACTTGCCCACTGGTTCTGGAGGGGGCAACATGCCTATTGCTTTGTGCTGGGGAGCGCAAGGCCACAGTCTCTCAAGTAGGTGACTTGTCCACTGGTTCTGGAGGGCGCAACATGCCCATTGCTTTGTCCTGGGGAGTGCAAGGCCACAGTCCCTCAGGTGGGTGACGCCCACTGGTTCTGGAGGAGGCAACATGCCCATTGCTTTGTCCTGGGGAGTGCAAGGCCACAGTCTCTCAGGTGGGTGACTTGCCTACTGGTTCTGGAGGGGGCAACATGCCCATTGCTTTGTCCTGGGGAGTGCAAGGCCACAGTCTCTCAGGTGGGTGACTGGCCCACTGGTTCTGGAGGGGGCAACATGCCCATTGCTTTGTCCTGGGGATTGCAAGCCCACAGTCTCTCGAGTGGGTGACTTGCCCACTGGTTCTGGAGGGTGCAACGTGCTCATTGCTTTGTCCTGCGGAGTGCAAGGCCACAGTCTCTCAGGTGGTTGACTTGCCCACTGGTTCTGGAGGGGGCAACATGCCCATTGCTTTGTCCTGGGGAGCGCAAGGCCACAGTCTCTCAAGTAGGAGACTTGTCCACTGGTTCTGGGGGGCGCAACATGCCCATTGCTTTGTCCTGGGGAGTGCATGGCCACAGTCCCTCAGGTGGGTGACGCCCACTGGTTCTGGAGGGGGCAACATGCCCATTGCTTTGTCCTGGGGAGTGCAAGGCCACAGTCTGTTGCTGTCCCTGAACCTCTGACAGTACTTCTGAGGTGTCAGCGTAAACTTGGCAAGCAAAGCAGTTTTCATGGGTGCGTATATGTTTTGATCCTTAGGATCCAATGCAAGGAGTGTGTCCCTCCACACTACTGGTACATACCACCACAAGGCCGCCCCCATTGCTCTTCAGAGACCCCATTAGACCTTAGTGCAACTTCATAAGCAGCCAACCACTTATCAATGTCATCTCCCACACCAAAACCAGGCACTACATTTTTGGGTATACAAACCTTCTTTTCCCCAGCAGGTCCTGCATGTATGCTGCCCCCATCACTGCTGGACTTAGACTGCTTTGTCTTGATCTCCAGCTCTTTGAGACTCAGTTCATGAGCCAACAAAAGTTTCTTTTCAGCCAAAGCCCTTTCAGCCTCAGCTTGTTTGGCTGCTCTTTTAGCCTCTCTCTCCCAGGTTTAACTTTGCCATTTGTAGTTGAAATTCTCTCGCCTCTCTCCATTCCTCTGTGGTCAGGCCTTGGATAGAGACACTGCTTCCTGGTTTACTAGGGGGCATAATTCCAGGGGTAACATCCCCCATTCCTGGCAAAAAATCCTCTGAGGGGGGCCTCCTCTGGACCCTCCTCCTCAACATTCTCATCTGAATTGGCTCCTGCCCAGGCCCTCAGTGAGTTTCGGTATTCTTCCTTTCTGGAGGCACCCAGGGTAGGTACTCCCATCTCCTTGCAGAACCCCTTCAGCTGATTAACAGTGTATGTCTTCAGCTTGGCTAGGTCAAAATCTTCAGCTTCTGCTTGAGACCCAGCCAGAGACATGTTGAGTGAGGATTTAGTTACAAATGTCAAGCAGAAAATGAAATTGCAGAAAAAGATAAAAAATCAAGTAGACCTTCAGCTGTGGGTAGGTAGTGTACACGTAGCTATTGTATGTCACTGCACAAATACAAGTCCTAACCCACCGCTGCCACCAATGTTAGAACTGGGGTCTTTGGTTGGCAGTCAGGTTACCCCCTGTCCAAGCAAGAAACCTCACTCTAGTCAGGGTAAGTCACACACAATCCAAATTATCCTGTGCCCACCCTCTGGTAGCTTGGCACTGAGCCGTCAGGCTTAACTTAGAAGGCAGTGTGTGAAGTATTTGTGCAACAAATCATGCAATAACACAGTATAACACCACAAAAATGTACCACACACTGTTTAGAAAAGTATAGAATATTTATCTGGTTAAATGCAGGTCAAAATGATCAAGATTTGATAAGTACACGTTGAAATATCACTTCAGAGAATAGTAAAAAGAGTCTTTAGTCTTCAAAAAGTAACAAGTGTCTCTTGGAGGCAAAAAGTACCTGGTTTGTATTCTAATTCTCTGCAAGGGACCGCAGAGGAGGAGATGCGTGAAAAACGGGGAGGTGGCATCGGTTTCTCTGGGCGCACACAGACAATGCATCGATAATTTTCTACGCAGGGAAGGCTTTGCGTTGAGACATATTTATCTGACTTGGATCCTCTTCGGGTTGCAGGGTATTCAGACACCCTGGGGATGATGCTGAGAATTCCTAGGCATGCAGGACAAAGTCAAAGGAGCTGCATCGATCTGGTGAGCAATGCGGGAAGATTTCTGTCACATGGGAGGCACTGCGTTGATTCTTCTCGTAGGAAGTTGGGCTACATCGTTCCAGCTCGGCTATGCGTCGATCCAGTGGGCCATGCGTCGAAGTTCCGGTCGCAACGCTGGCACTGCATCGATCTTCTCTCTGGGAGCCAGGCTGCAGGCTGTGCATCGTTCCTGGCAGGCAGTGTGTCGTTTCTGGCAGGCTGTGCGTTGAATTTTCGTCACACAAGTTTTGTGCAGGAGGAAGTCTTTTTAGCCATGAGACTTCAAGGAACAGGAGACAAGCTCTATCCAAGCCCTTGGAGAGCACTTCTCAGCAGAGCCAGAGGGCAGCAAGGCAGCAGGGCAACAGCAGGGCAGACGTCCTTTGCCGAAAGGCAGTCAGGTGAGTCCTTTGGGCAGCCAGGCAGTTCCTCTTGGCAGGTTGCAGGTTCTGGTTCAGAGTTTCTTCATCAGTGGTATCATGTCCAGAAGTGTCTGAGTTGGTAGGGTCAGAGGCCCTGTTTAAATACCCAAGTTCAAAGAGTGGCTTAGAAGTGCACCAGGTCCCCTTTCAGTTCCATCCTGTCTGCCAGGGTCCCAGTAGGAGATTTAGCAGTCCATTGTGTGAGTGCAGGCCACTGTGCTTTCAAATGCAAGTGTCAGGCCCTCCACCCTCACAGCCCAGGAAGACCCATTCAGTATGCAGATGTGTGCAGGTGTGACTGAGCATCCTGTGTTTGGGGTTGTCTGAGTGAAATGCACAAGGGAGCTGTCAAGTAACCTAGCCTGACGTGGATTGTAAGGCACAGAAGGATTTGCGCGCAGAGAAATGCTCACTTTCTAAAAGTGGCATTTCTAAAATAGTAATATTAAATCCATCTTCACCAGGCAGCAGGATTTTGTATTACCATTCTGGCCATACAAAATATGTCCTTGTTATTCCTTTCAGATCAGAATGTAACACTCAAACAGTATATGAGGGTAGCCCTAATGTTAGCCTGTGAAAGGAGCAGGCCTCACAGCAGTGTAAAATGAATTTAGGAGATCTACACTACCAGGACATATAAACTAAACAGGTATATGTCCTGCCTTTTGCCTACATTGCACCCTGCCCTACGGGTTACCTAGGGCCTACCTTAGGGGTGAGTTATATGTAGAAAAAGGGGAGTTTAAGGCTTGGCAGGTGCTTTTAAATGGCAAGTCGAAGTGGCAGTAAAACTGCACACACAGGTCTTGCAATTGCAGGCCTGAGGCATGGTTAAGGCTCACTAGTAGCATTTAATCTATAGGCCCTGGGCACATGTAGTGCACTTCACTGGGGACTTACAAGTAGATTAAATAAGCCACTTGGGTATGAACCAATGTCACCATGTTTTAAGGGAGAGATCGTATGCACTTTAGCACTGGTTAGCACTTGTAAAGTGCACAGAGTCCTAAAACAGTGTCCAAAAAGTGGAGGGAGGCGGGCACAAAGTTTGGGGTGACCACCCTAAGGCTGTCAGGTCTAACAAATAGCAAATGCATGTTTTCATATGCTAATGGAAATCCACATCCACTGTGAGAGGAAGAACATGTGGGTCAGTTCCCCAGCAAGGATTCAGATGTTTATTGGATTTTTATGCAGACTAAGAAAAACCTTCTTTGTGAATTTTGGGGCACAGACCTTTGAGTCTTTACCCCAGCAAGGAGTAGGATGAACATTTTCATTATTTAAAGAAGCCAATACCACATCATATCATATTCGTCCCAGCTTACAGAAAGAGTCAATGATGATCCAAGTCACATGATGTGGGTTTGTCCACTTTAAAACAAGAATCTTCTGTTTCCTCTTTTGTTTCTTATGTATCCTAATTCTGAAAATGCATTACTTTATGTCTAGTGATTATTAGGAGGGTGTATTTCAGTCCTACTAATCTCTCTCTATTTATCCATATAAGCCTATAAGTAATTGGATTATTAATTGGAGTGGGTGACTACCCATTTTAAGGAATAATCACAAACCTTGTCAAAGTGAACCCTTAAACTCACTTAATTAACCCAAACTCAGGCCCTGGCAGTTATGGTGCAGAGCACACAGGTTTAACTTAGGGCAATGTGTGAAGTATTTATGCAGTACCAAAACAGTAACAAAGCCAAGACACCAAGCAACAACAAAAAATCTCAAACCAAACTAGAATAAGAGAGTAAATTTCAATAAATAAAATTACAGCAAAACAGCAAAATTCAAATAAGGGGAAATTTTAAACTTTTAAGTACAAATAAGCTTCAGGGGCATAGCCAAGATGGCCATCACAGCGGTCGTGCTCATCTGAGCTCCGGCAATAGACATCTTTAGTCATCCTGAGCAAACTGGACCGACAATCCCTGCCGGGAGGTAGCCAATCCTTCGGACCCCACCCAGAGTGTGATGCAATTGGATTTGGCTCTCTCTGAGGTGGTTGTAGGGAGTACAGTGCCGGCAAAGACTGCAGCATGAGCCCCGGATGCCGAGAATACCCCAGCAGCGGCCTAACGGAGCCCACTGTAGGTGCTGAAAGTAGAGTGCAGGGGAGCTGACGCAGACAAAATTGGCTACCCCAATGACCTACATATATATGTGGGGTGAGCTTGCTTGACCCCTGTGCGACCCTTGGCTGGAGCACTGTGCAGTTGGGGCCGCAGTGTGGGCTCCGGACAATGAGAGGGTCCTAGCGGTGGCCTTGTGGGAGCAACTGGGACAGCTGTGGTGCAAACATGAGAGATGCTCCAAGAGGTGCTGCTGGGTGATCCAATGGATGCACAGTCAAAATACTGAGGAACGGTGCCTCAGCAGGAAGGTGAGCCCCCAACATCCCCCATCAGTCAGCATTCTGTGTTGTTGAAAGCGTAAGGAGTGACCTGGTGCTTACCCCTCTTTCCCCTCTGATCTGACTTGCAGATGATCAACTGAGGCCCTGGGGCCATATGGGATTTTCCCCCCTCTTAATGCCATGCAAGAGGACTGGAACTCTACTGCTGCCTTGGATGCAGAGGGGGGACTGTAGTGCCCTAAAACAGCACCTACTTTGAACAACAACTGAACTCCCCCCAGATCAGCCTAGACCTGATTATCGGAAGATGGGTACTCCCAAAGATACAGCATGATTTGGGCACTTGGAAGCCCTGTAATGCTGTGGCCTGACAAAACCTAGTGAGGTATCTTCCCTCTGCAGACTGGGTGGAACTTCTCACTTTTCTACACTGTAATTGAGTGCCGTGAAAGCTGGCTGTGAAGTGAAGCCCCCCTTGCCACTAGGGGCAATGTGAAAGAGTGGTGCACCCCCCAGGTGCTGTTTTACCATTGGCTGTTCATTGAAGCCTAATAGATGCTGTCTCACTGGACGTGAATCTGATGCGCACGGATCACTTGAAGTTGGTGGACCCCATGGATATCACAGAATCACTTTGATGAGCCCAACGATGAAGGGACTCCAATCCCAACTGAATGACATGGGGGCTGAAGTGGCATCACCCCAGCAGAGGACGGAGGGCTTGGAAGGTAGATTGGGATGCAACAAAGTATGCTCGTTGGGCTTTCCAGAGCATTCTGAGGGGCTCAGTGAGGAACTCTTACTAGAAAACTGGCTGATGTCTACAGTGCTCCTTGATAAAGTCCCTAAGTATTTCTCTGTGGATCGGGAACACCGCATGCCTAGTCGACTGCCACCATCGGGACCCAGCCAAGACCTATTATAGCGAGGCTGGGCAATTATAAGGGCAGAGGTCTGATCCTCAATCTGTTAAAAACAAAGGGACCCTGGTACTTTGAGGCAAGTATTATTACCACCTATCCAGACTTTACTGTGGAGGTATAGTGACTCCCCAATTCAAATACTTGTGTTAAACAATATCTGGGAGGGCTTGAATTTAAATATGCTCTCTTACCCAGCTAAACTCAAGATAATAGCAGGAGACTCAAGGCATTTTGTCTCGTCCCCAGAGGATGTGTGGACTTGGCTGCATGCTAAAGGCATGATATCTTCGATGGCTGCTGACCAGCCCGATTGAAAGTGGTGAACTCAGCGGCACAACTGGCGTCATAGATCGCGGACCCGTCCCTCCAGCGACTAGGTACCCAGTGAGCAAGCACAGGTGGTTGCGGAGGTTCTGCAGCAGAGCCAGTGCTCCTTTGCTGCCCTGCTGTCAGACCGTTCATCGACTTCTAGCACAGGCACTGCTGGAACTAGTGCCAAGGCTGGCGATGGAGCACGGGGTCTGGAACTGATGCCTTGACTGGAAGATCACTTACTATGAAACACTGAGGGCCTGATTCTAACTTTGGAGGACGGTGTTAAACCGTCCCAAAAGTGGCGGATATACCACCTACCGTATTACGAGTCCATTATATCCTATGGAACTCGTAATACGGTAGGTGGTATATCCGCCACTTTTGGGACGGTTTAACACCGTCCTCCAAAGTTAGAATCAGGCCCTGAATGTCCTCCTATTTGAGTTCTGCTGCATACTGAGGTGCTGTTGGGGGAAGGGTTAGGGGAACCCCCTTTTGTATCCTAGGGCCTATGAGACTATTGGACACACTGCTGACCTGGTCACACACCCATCTTTACTGGTATGGACATGAATTGTGCTCCTGGGTTATCTGTAGCTGTTTCTATTATGGGGGTTTTAGTGTGGCTGGATGCAGGGTAGGTGTCCAGCAGGGGTGGGGGAGGGGCCATGTTGCTTTTTGTTGCTCTTTGTTGAGCTTGTTCCACGGTTGATGCAAGTACACAACACAGTCCAGACTAGATTACCATATCTGTAGGTGCATAACACAGAAGAGGGTCTCGGGCAGATGCCCCACCCTTGGCCTAGGTGGAGCAAGCCTTGGGCGTCCTCGAACACTTTCGAAATTCCACACAACAAAATGACTGCACCAGCACACACCACAATACCATATTACACCCTACTAACATGTAATGTGCAAGATGTGCCCACCCCTGCCAAATAATTTCATGTTCACACTTACCTTAGACGCTGTGGCCTTCCTCCAGGAGACACACTTAATGCTGATTGAGCAACAAAAGCTCCACTGGAAATGGAGTGGTCAAGTATTCGGCACAACAACATTGGCATTTGCATGGGGGGTGCTGATATCAATAGCACCGGGGATGCTGTTTGTGTCGGAGTCCCACCGAGTAGATGCAGATGGCAGATACGTAGTAGTGGAAGGGTATATGGATGGGGCCTCACTTACGTTGATTGCCATTTATGCCTCCAATGGTAATTACCCCGCATTCTTAACCTCACTGACCCCAGTTCTGATCTGGGACCCACATGTTTCCACCACAAGGGAAAGGGATTTTAATTGTGACTCTGACTGTTTAACCTGGTTGGCGCAATATCCCCAGCCTTTTTATTTTTTGCTTCTCTCCTCCTGTTTCTGACTGTGTGCTGCATTTTGTTTTTGCTGGTCTTAGGACTCTGGTCACTTTACCACTGCTAACCTGTGCTAAAGTGCAAGTGCTCCCTGTGTAAATTGTATTAGTTATTGGTATATCCATGATGGGCATATTTGATTTATTAGTAAGTCCCTACTAAAGTGCACTATTTGTGCCCATGGCCATGATTGCCATATTTGATTTACTAGTCAGTCCCTAGTAAAGTGCACTATTCGTGCCCAGGGTCTGTAAATCAAATGCTACTAGTGGCCTGCAGCACCGATTGTGCCACCCACATGAGTAGCATGAGTAGCCCTGCAAACATGTCTCAGGCCTGACATTGGAGTGTCTGTGTGTGCATTTTTAAATGTCCATTCTGACCTGGCAAGTGCACCCATTCTCCAGGTAGAGACCAACCCTTTTTCTACACGTAAGTCACCCCTACAATAGGTTCAAGGCAGCCCCATTGTCAGAGTGCAATGTATTTAAAAGGTTGGACATGTACTGGTGTACTTTACATGTCATAATAATGAAATACTGCTAAATTTGTTTTTAGCTATTGCAAGGACTACCTCTCCCATTGGGTAATATGGGGATTGCCTTAAAATATATTTTAAGTGTAATTTTCAATTGGGAGCAGATAGAGACATGGGGGGTCATTACGCGACCGCCAGGGGTAATGTAGCGTCCGTACCGCCAACAGGCTGGCGGTACGGAGGCCCTTATTATGACCGCAGCGGTAGTGCCGCAGTCGCACCGCCGGGGCTGGCGGTTTCCCGCCGTTTTAGCCCCGGCGGTGATAATCCGCCAGGGCAGCGCTGCAAGCAGCACTGCCCATGTGGATTATGACACCCCTACCGCCAGCCTGTTTCTGGCGGTTTGCACCGCCAAGAAGAGGCTGGCGGTAAGGGGTGTCCTAGGGCCCCTGGGGGCCCCTGCACTGCCCATGCCACTGGCATGGGCAGTGCAGGGGCCCCCTAACAGGGCCCCGTCCAGCTTTTCACTGTCTGCATAGCAGACAGTGAAAAGCGCGACGGGTGCTACTGCACCCGTCGCACGGCCGCAACACCGCCGGCTCCATTAGGAGCCGGCTCCTATGTTGCGGCCTCATCCTCGCTGGGCTGGCGGGCGCAAACTTGGTTTGCGCCCGCCGGCCCAGCGGGGAGGTCGTAATGGGGGCCGCGGGAGTGCGGCCGCACGGCGGTTACCGCTTGGCGGGCGGTAGGTCGTAATGATCCCCATGGTGTTGGTGTCTCTGAACTCACAATATACAAATACATATTTTGGTGAAGTTGGTTTTTGAACTGTGAGTTTGAAAATGGCACTTTTAGAAAGTGGCCATTTTCTTGCTTAATCATTCTGTACCTCCCCCTGTCTGTGGAAAACATGTCTATTTCAGGATGAAACTGTGCATTCACTCTAGACAGTCACACAAAGGGAGCTGAAGTTTGCTTTGCATATCGTGATGGCTATAACCAGGCTGATGGGTCTTTCTGGGCTACAGTGGTGGGATGAGCTGACACCTGCACTTGAATGGGGCTGTGCCTGTCCTTAAACAAAGCAGTCTCCAGTCCCCTGAAGTGTCTGGGGCCAAAGCCAGGAAGGCAAGGCAGGGTATTGTGTACTACAAAGACTAGTCTTTGAAGTTTGCCTACTTCAAAGACAGAACTGGGTATAAGTACTGGACCTCTGACACTGCAGAGTGAACACTTCTGGACTGAGGACATTCTACTAGGAAGAAGAGCTGGTTGCTGTAGGAGGAACTGTAACTTTGCCTGTTACTTTCATGTGTTGGCCTGCTGCTTGCTGCTTCTGTACTGGGAGTGAAAGGACTGGACCTTGCTTTCTACATCCTGCTTTCCAGGGTTCTCCAAGGGCTTGAAATGAGCTTACCTCATGCTAAGAAGTCTCAAAGCCATCACAGACTTCACCTTCCAGTGCCTGGGCTCTCTTCTCGAGAGTCCTGACTTGCCAAGTGGTGCCAAATCCAGTTCTTTGGCCCTTGAAAGTGAGCTCTGGTGCAACCAAGCAGTAACTAAGCACATCAAATCCAAATCGACTTTGGAACCAGCGCTGCTCTCTGACTCCACACCACTGCCTGCACCAGAGCCATGGTCCCTGCTGAGTGCAATTACTGCAACCTGCAGCACAGACCTGACGCTGCCACAGCACCTCCAAAGCATGAGTCCTGAGCGCTGTGTCACTGACGTCTGTGACACCTGACTCTGACTCCGCTGCAGCACCTGTGGCCCAGTGGTGTAATAGTGACACCACCAAGTCGACGCCTTGCATCTTGACCTGCTGGATTCATTGACCCCACCTTGTCGTAAGGAACTGATGACTTACCATCAACACAGCATCACCTCCCCTGCCACCGTAAGAAATTAACGCCTCGCTTCCCCTGCCTAGCAGTAAGGAACCAACTCCTCACCTCCCAGGTAGCAGTAGGAAACCAACGCCACACTGGCTCCAGCGACGCCTTACCTCCCTCACTCTGTGCAATGTCTGTCGGGCTCGCTTCCTGCACGGCATCCCGCTAGTGGCATCCCTTTAAGTGGTGGAGTGCATAGCCTTTAAGGCTGTGCACTGCACCGGGACGCTTGCTCGTCGTACGTGTGATTCACCCGTACTCACCTGCTCTTACCTGTGGACATTAGTGTGGACGTTTCTTTCTGTTACTGTTGACGTCTTCCTGCCTTCTGCTTCCGCCTTCTTTCCGAGCACTCGGTGTCCTCCGTCCCTTCAGGATTACAGCGGGTTGGACCTCTCGTGCGGGTTCATCTAGCTTTCTGTTCCCTCGTTGTACTCGTCTCTGACCTCTCTGCAACCTGCAAAACACAAAGGAACATCATATTAAAGCAGCAATCTCTTCAATCTGGATTACATTATTCCAATTTGCAATTAAGTCTAATAGAGATTTAGCTGATCAGCCTTGTGTTGATGGAAATGGTGAGCTAAACAGTCTTTGTTTTTTCGTCTAAACAAAAAGGAAAATAAATACTTGACTATTTGCGCTGAGTCTGATGGACTAACAAACATTGACTATACGTGGAGTAACACTTATTAATGTTACACATGTTAAAGAACTGATGAACACTGATTATATCAGGACATGAACTTTGATTTAAAAATCTGAATAGTATTAAGTTGGATGAACTATTGAACTCTGATAATACCAGGAGATTAACATTTATTTAAAACTATGAATGGTATTAAAACCATGAATAGTATTAATGCTGAATTATGATCATGATACAGTTTCAGAAGAACAGTTGTTAAGGCACCATTTAGCTGCTTAGAATTCTAGAGTCTAGACAATCTAGAAAATCTAGAGAGGTGGTAGGTGGTTAATGATCCTTTTTATGCACTTATATCTGATGTATGTTTCTTTGTAAGAGTTCTAATGAATTAACAGTTCTGAAACCTGTGTCATAGATATAGCGAATAGTGAATTCAGCCAAAAAGGAACCATCCATTAACCAAGGAGGTGATTCAAGAGTGGTTCATATTATTAGACAAAAACATATTAGTGAATTTTCTAGCTCTAAAGTTGTGTTATTTATGTTATGGAAGCTGAAAAGTCAACCCCGATATCATCAGGTGGGAGTCTGGTGTCTGCCTTGATCAAGCTTTGTCCCTTTGTCCTGGTTAGTCAGGCTTGACCATTTTTATAGTCTGCTTGATTCACAGGGAAGCAGAGAACTACTTTGTGCCCATTTCACTCCTGTAAACAGGTAATAACCTGAAAATCCTAAAGAAGTCTTTGTTTTCTCATTGTTTTCAAAGGTACTGTACCCGTGGTCCGTATATGGAGTTATATTTGAGAAGACTGTTGGTTCAAAGGTTGAGTGAAGTTTAGATGTCCACTACCCACTAGTCCTGAGGAAGACCCGTTTTGGAGCCCGGAATTGGCCCAGGAGTTAGAGGGGGGTCGAAACATCGACGATAACACCATAGCCTGGATTTGTTTTTCCTTTTGGAATGAAGTGAAGGATCAAAATGGGGAATTGAACTTCAATATAAATCAATGTTGATTCAATGCGGAAAAAGGGTTTACCAACGGCCTGTTTTTTAAGTTTATTTCTTTAATGGATATGTGAGAGATTTACTGTCGCTTTCTATATTTCTATTCATGAGCACTTGACTTTTTGCACTTTTTTCTGTCCTTCTCTTTTGTGTTGATATGGTAGGGTTTTTTTTTTATTAATTTTTAATATTATTATACAAGATATTTTATATATGAAATAAAGGATGAATTCCTAATAGGTATCTATGCTGCATGATATTACTAATGTTTATTCTGTACATTTTTCTCTTTGTAAAATTTGTCCTTGCGTTTCCTGATGTATCAATGTTGTCTTGCAAATTGATTTACCCAGATCCTTCAGGTTCTTAATGGGTTACGCTGTGTGGTTTGTAATATATGAGCTGACCTTTGGCAGCTGGAAGGAGGTCACACCAGGGAGGAGTTCTGCAAAGTGCAGATAGAGTGCCCCACTCTTGTGGTTCTTCGTCAACAAGCCGAAGGCCAGCCAGCTGGTACACAGTCTGACTCTCACCTAATCTATTGGTAGAATGGTCTCCTATGCAGCAAGCCTAAGGTTGCGAAACCTGTGGTTGCCCGTGTGCTTGTGGTAGCCCAGCTCTTCAGATCCTTCCTACTGGATTTGGCTCATGATCCACCTCAGGCAGGTCGTACACGGCAGGGCAAGACATTTGACAGGCTTGTCGCCCACTTTTACCTGCCCTAAAAGAGAAAACAATCAAATGCGTTCTGTAGGTCTTACTCAACTTGCCAGACAAGCAGCAGGAGGGGGGAAATGTACGGCCGCCAGCAGCCATTCCCTGTGTTAAGCCCCCCTTTTGAGCAGGTGGACATTAAAAAAGTGTGGGACCTCCCAACCCCAAGACAGCCAGGGACACCAGTTTCATCCTGGTCTTAGTGGACCCAGCCAAACGGTATCCAGAAGCTATCCCTCTGAGGACCGTGACTCTGTCCACTGTGGCCAGAGCACTGATGGGAATCTTTACCTGTGTGGGGTTACCCAAGAAGGTGCTATCTGACCGGGGTACCAGCTTCATGTTGTTGTACATGAAGGCCATATGGAAGGCATGTGGAGTGAACTACAAATTCACTTCTCCATACCACCCCAAAGCAATGGGTTGGTTGAAAGGTTCAACTGAACTCTGAAGGGCATGATGATGGGTTTTTCAGAACCCCTGAGGTGTAAGTGGGACGTCCTCCTACCTTACCTTCTGTTCACCTACAAGGAGGGTTGGCTTCAGTCCTTTTGAGCTTCGGTGTGTGAGCACCCTGTGAAGGGACCTCTAAGTTTGATAAAGGAGGGCTAGGAGCAAGCTACTAGGAAGCCACCCCAGGATGTATTCAATTACATGCTGACCTTCCGGAACCAGACAGCCCGCTTCAGGAAACTTGCTCAAGGGAACCTAGAAGCTAGCCAGGAGGACATGAAATGTTGGTGCGACCAGAATACCATTCTGGTTGAGTTTCAGCCTGGTCAAAAGGTGTGAGTGATGGTGCCAGTGGAGCCCCATGCTCTGCAAGATAAGTGGACTGGCTCATTTGAGGTGAAGTAGTGCAAGAGTGATGTCACTTACCTGGTAGACTTGCAGACTCCTAGAAACCCCTTGAGGGTCCTGCTTGTGAATGGCCTCAAACCCCATTTTGAGATGTCTGAGATGACCATGCTCTTGGCTATTGATGATGGGGCAGAAGAGGAGAGTGAACCTCTCCCCGACCTCCTGTCTTTTCAGGAGCAGGATGGGTTAGTGGAGGGTGTGATCCCCTCCCCTACACAGACCTCCAAGCAGCAGAGTGATTGTCACCAGTTGCTGGGACGGTTTGCAACTCTGTTTTGCACATTATCTGCATCTGCCCGGGTCTGTTAGACGTTCAAAGGAGTCTTCTTAAGAGGATGTTCAATGACAGAGCCATAAGGACCAGCAGGGGAGCCATAGTAGCCTTCTTCAATCCACATGATCCCCAGCTAAATTGTAAGCTTGTCAAGTTCTTGAAATTTGCTATGTAAACAAAGGGGTGTTCAGGTTTGTAGTGCCAGCAAGGGCACACCCAAAATAGCATGCACAATCAACTCCCCTTGGTCTTACAGGGTTCACTCTAACTGCAAATAGACCAGGCTAGTTCATGGTGCTGGCTCAGTATATTGGGAACTGCTGGCCATTTCTTTCTGTTTTCCTTAAGCCCAAAAAAAGATTTTAAGAGGAACTGAGTCAGCTCCAGTGAGTCGGATGGTTGCATACTTTGGAAGCCTCACAAGGACTTTTCTTGTCCTAACCAGGAGAGTAACAAACTGATGTGCTTCCACCAGAAGACATTCTTTCCCCCCGCCTTAGATGACGTTTATTATAAGCAAAACATTTCAAAAGTTTTATTTATTCTAAGAAAATCAAAATGTAAAATTGCTCTCGTCCTTCCCCTAACATTTTAACCCACATTTAATTACTTTGTATTAAAATCCTTAAATTACATTAGATTTTGTTTTAGCATGCAAAATGGCAGAAGTCTTGTGGTTTCAATTAACTGAAACAAGAAACTTAATCTGAATCTGAACTCTGTTTTCACTCACCACAGGAGTCACCTATTTGTGCACTCATTACATTGATACTGGGGATAGCTTATCTGTGAAGCATAAGATTTGCAGGTTGAATGACAACGTGAAGGCTAGCATCAAGGAAGAGGTTTCTAAGATGTGAGTACTATGGGTGATTGAGCCCTCCAGCAGTCCTTGGTCCAGCCCTGTGATCTTGGCACCAAAGTCTGCCCTGCTTGGTGGCACTCCTGCACTACGGTTCTACGTCTACTACCGCAGGCTCAATGCCGTCACGAAGACTGACATGCACTCCATCACCTGAGCTGATGAACTCATCGATCGGCTGGGAGCTGACAAGTTCCTCAGTGCATTTGATCTAACATCTGGGTACTGGCAGAAGGCCTTGACCGAGCGAGCCAAGGAGAGGGCTGTGTCATGCCCTTGAGTTCAAGAAAGCCCCTGCAATTTTTCAGAGGCTGGTCAACCAGGTCCTGGCTGGATTGGAAGACTTTAGTGTTGCCTGTCCAAACGACATTGCGAGCTTGTGTTCTATCTGGGAGGAGCCCTGCAGAGTGCAGGCCTCACTATCAAGGCCAGTAAGTGTCAGATAGGGAAGGTATTTGGGGTGTACTTGGGACACCAGGTAGGAACTAGCCGGGTGAGGCCCCTAAAGCCCAAGATTGACACCGTTAAGGCTTGGACACTCCCCAAGACCTAGACAGAGGTAGTTTAAGGTCCTCTCAGAACTAACTCAAATGCATGGCAATGCCAGATGGCGCATTGTTTACTTCTCAGCCACACTTGACCCAGTAGCTGCATAGTTGCCCAGTTGTCTAAAGGTGGTAGCTGCAGGTAGTGCCAGCATTCCGCATTTCAAGGACATAGTCATGGCGTATGGGCTTACATGTATGGTCCCACACTCTGTCAAAGTTCTGCTCACCTGTACTCAATCATAGCACATGACCAACAGCTGATTGGCCAAATTAGAAAAGGTTATCCTGGCTGCGGGTAGCATCACTTTGCAGGGAGGCTTCTGTCTCAATCTTGCCACACTGTTACTTACCCGTTGCTGACAAAAATGATGATGAATTAGATCAACACTGTCTGAATGCTACAGAACAGTGTACCAAGCCAAGACCCGACATTCAACTTGTCCCTTTGGAAGAGCCTGAGTATATGTGGTTTGTACATGGCTCTTGCTTAAGAGATGAAAGAGGGATTTTGAACACGGCAAATGCTGTTTGTACCTTAGAGGGTGTAGTGGAAGCCTGCTGGTTCGGCAACATTACCTCTGCAAAGATGGCTGAAATGATCACTCTAAAATCTGAAGTGTCTTGTGGGTTTGGTGAGAAACATGATTTTGGACAGTTGTGGTCCCAGAGGGATTTCATTACCTCATCTGAAACTTTCGTTCAGAATGGGGCTGAACCTTCTTGAGGCACTGAAGATGCCTACTGAAGTAGCCATTGTGAAGTATGCATACACAAGAGTGGAAATTATTTTGTTACTGCTGTCAACCTCTAACCGGATGAGACAGCCAGATATTTCACTCCTGGGTCTTACACCTTCAATGGGGATTTTTCAAATGAATCTGAAAATTATAGTTCTATGAGGCTTTTGTTAACTGTTGCTGGTATGTGGGAAGAGGTCAGGAGTTTGCTGGAAGAGGTACTGGAGTGTGCGCAGGAGAGGTGAATCGTAGCAGAATGTACAAAGAGTGAGGATGAGGCTTGGGTTTCAGTAGATGGAAGACCCATTCTGCTTGACTCCATGTCGCTCCCTATGTCACAATACTTTCATGGTGCCACTCACATAGGTCAAGATAGGAAGGCACGTCTCTTTTGCTCTTACTGGTTCAAACCAAGTTTTGTGTAATTTCAGCAGAATTGTGTCACAGATGTGTCACATGCCAATAGTTAAATGCAGGAAGGAGAACAGTAGTCCTCATGAGTCATATAGGAAGATTAAGTGGCTCTTTCAATCAGATGCAGCTTGACTTTATTGAGATGCCCATATGCAAGGTGCTCTGCTGCATTTTGGTGGTGGTGGTATACTCTGCCAGGTACACCAGTCTTACAGTGACCAAACTGTTGCTAATGAGATTGATACCTCAATTTGAAGATCCGAGTTTCTTTGGAATCAGATAGTAGAAGTCACTACAAGAAAGAGGTGATGAAACTTTTGTGTGCAACTTTACAGGTAGACCAGAGGTTCCACTGTAGTTACAGACATGTGGCTTCAGGTATAGTGAAGCAAATAAATGGCACGCTGAAGTCCCCTTGAGCTAAAGTGTATGCATCCCTGTCTTTGAAATAGCCTATGCCTTTCCATTGGTGTTGATGAGTCTGAGAAACATCCTGGATTGGAGGACAAGCAAAGATATGAGACTTCCCACTGTGCCTGCGACTGCACTTGTAAATATTAGGGATGATATAATTCTTGACTGCTGTGGTGTGTTCCGTCTCTCACCAGGTTGAGTTGGTGATTCCCCTTCTAAGGCAAGAACAGTGCCATGACCTAAGTCCTGGTGACCGGGTCTTGGTGAAGAAGCATGTAAGTAAGCCATGCTTGAATCCCTGCTGGAATGTAATTCTGGCCACAAACACTGCTATGAAAGGTGGAGGCTTTCCAAAATGGATTCATGCTTAGCACACCTGGAGAATGAGACAAGCTGGAGAAGAAGTGGTTACAGCCATTACTGATCTGCAGAGGCCAAACCCAGTGCAATCAGAGAGTTCAAAGGGGGAAGAAGAAGAGTGCCCATACATGTTTCAAAGTCAACCTGAGAAAAGTGCAGGGTCTGTGGTGAATGAGCCAAGAACGGCCACAGAGGACCGAACTGAAGAAGCTCTATGCATAAACTCTGACCCTGTAGAATAGGAAAGCAGTTCGATAAGAGTGGGGTCAAGAAGCGAAAAGTGTGCAAGGAAGGGTGAGAGATTAAGAATTCCCATGTCTGAAGAACTCATCACAGACACTATCAAAGAAGAAACAGAGACAGAGAGCAAAGTGACAGTGACAGTGAACAACCAGTTGCCAGGAGACCTAGAAGAATTCAGGTACCTAGTCAGAGGTACTCAGGTCGTAAATGGACCTACTTAACTGAAAGTGAAGCTGACATGAAAAGACATGAGACTGAGACCTTTGATCAATTGTATTACTTTATTGATTAGTTGGATTACTTTTTTTACTCTACTATTTTTGCGTTTATAGATCGGATTTATTTTGAAAACACTTTTTTAAGGAGCTGAAAAATATGTCTTCAAGGACAGAAAGATTTTCACAACTTTTTATTTAATGTTTACTGCTTTATTGGGTTCTTAATGCATACATATCCTCCTCGTAGATATCTCTTGACCACTACTAATACGTACATATTTTGGAATGACACTAAGATTCATAGATTAGAAAGTAGAAATAGTTTTGACAAAGGATTTGAAGAAAACATTTCCATGAATTTGTTTAAGAATTATAGGAAAATAAAATAATTTGTCTGATTATGATGCTTGTTCTCATTTATCCACTGTTTTGAAAGGTGTAACTTGCATTCAGTTAAAGTTGTCATGTGGCCTCTTCTGTTCGATCTACCATGTCTTGATTGAACATCAGGATTATTTGGAAAAAGTAATGTGGGCTTTAACATTTCAATAGATTGTTTACCTGAAATTAGAAATCTGTAAGCAAATGAAAGTACTAAAGGTACTTTAATGTTCCATAGCGCTAACACTGGGAGTACTAACATAAAGAGTGTATGTAAGTTGACTGAAACATCAGTGTGTGTTTATTAGTGACTATAACAGGAAAAGCTGAAAAGAAAGGTTTTTGAGAAGTACAAATGAAATGTGTTAGACCTGGCAGCCTCAGGGTGGTCTTCCCCCAACTTGTTGCCTGCCTCCCTCAATTTTTCTAATCTCGTTTTTGCAGGTTTTAGGACTCTGCACACTTTACAACTGAAGACCAATGATAAAGTGCTTGAGCTCTCCCCCCTAAACATGGTAACATTTGCTCATCCCCAGCTGGCATATTTAATTCGCTTGTAAATCCCTAGTAAAGTGCACTACATGTCTGAGGGCCTGTAAATTAAATGCTACTAATGGGCCTACAGCACTGATTGTTCCACTCACATAAGTAGCCCTTCAACCATGTCTCAGACCTGCCATTGCAAGGTCTGTGTGCGCACTTTCACTGCCACTTAGACTTGGCATTTAAAACTACTTGCCAAACTGTAAAATCCCTTTTATTACATATACTGTAAGTCACCCTTAAGGTAGGCCCTAAGTAACCCATTGGGCAGGATGCTATGTAAGTAAAAGGTAGGACATGTGCTGGTAAGCTTTATTTGTCCTGGTAGTGAAAAACACCCAAAGGTGTTTTTCACTATTGTGAAGCCTGCTCCTCTCACAGGCCAGCATTGGAAATTCCCTCATATTCTTTTAAGTGGTGATTTCTGATCTGAAAGGAGTGGCATCGTCATGTTTGATATGGCTGGATTGGTAGTGAGAAATCCTACTCCCTGATGAAGTTGGATTTAACATTACTATTTTAGAAATGCTACTTTTAGAAATGAGCCATTTCTCTGCTCTTACTGCTGCCCGGGCCTTACAGTCTGTCTCCAATCCAGACCTAGTCTGTGCTGGTTGACAGCTCACCTTGTGCATTCTACCCAAACAGATATTAAACACAGGACTCTCAGCTTCATCTGCATTCATTTGCATACTGATGGGTCTTCCTGGGAAGGAAGGGTGGAAGGGCTCTCACTTACACTTCAAAGGCAAATGGCCTGACCCCACACAAAAGACTGATAATCCCCACAGATCTCCCTCCTGGCAGACAAGACTGGGTTGAAAGGAGAACGGGTGCCCTTCAGAACCACTCTTTGAAGTTTCCCCCACTTCAAAGATACATTTGGGTATATATACTGGGTCTGTGACCGCCACAAATCAGACACTTCTGGACCTAAAACTAGACTCTGTCAGAAAGACTGCTGTGCTGCCCAAATGACTCATCTGGACTTCTATTCTGAAATGACTGCTCTCCTGCTTGTTGCCCTACTTCCTGGTGCTCCCTGAATCTGCTGGAAGGACTCTTCCTTCCCCCACAAGTGATTTTCAGAGGCTTGGGCTGAGCTTGCCTCCTGTTAACCCCTTCGCTGCCAGACCTTGTCCCCCTCAGGTGCCAAGACTTTTTTTGGCTATTTGGAGCAGTCCATGCGTAGGACCTCATAACATTTTGTCCACATAAGCTACCCACGCCAAATTTGCGTCCTTTTTTTCCAACATCATAGGGATTCTAGAGGTATCCACACATTGTGGGTTCCCCTGACGGAGTCCAAGAAATTAGCCAAAATACAGCAAAAATTTCAGTTTTTAAAAAACAAATGGGGAAAAAGTGCTGCAGAAGAAGGCTTGTGCTTTTTTTCCCTGAAAATGGCACCAACAAAGGGTTTGTGGTGCTAAAATCACCATCTTCCCAGCTTTCAGGAACAAGCAGATTTGAATCAGAAAACCACATTTTTCAACACAATTTTGGCATTTTACTGGGACATACCACATTTTTACAATTTTTTTGTGCTTTCAGCATCCTTCCAGTTAGTGACAGAAATGGTTATAAAACCAATGCTGGATCCCAGAAAGGTAAACATTTCTGGAAAGTAGACAAAATACTGAATTCAGCAATGGGTAATTTGTGTAGATCCATCCTACAAGGGTTTCCTCCAGAAAATAAGAGTTGAAATAAACAAATATTGAAATTGAGGTGAACAAAAACAGCCGTTTTTCTCCACGCTTTACTCTGTAACTTTTTCCTGCGATGTCAGATTTTTTAAAGCAATATACCGTTACGTCTTTTGGTTGCAGAGAATTATAGGGCTTGTAGGTTCATCAAGATCCCTAGGTACCCAGAGCCAATAAATGAGCTGCACCTTGCATGGGTTTTCTTTCTATATAAAATATAAAGAGTAAAAAATAGGTATCAAGAAAACCTTTGTATTTCCAAAATTGGCACAAGATAAGGTGTTGAGAAGCAGTGGTTATTTGCACATCTCTGAATTCCAGGGTGCCCATACTAGCATGTGAATTACATGACAGTTCTCAAATGAACATCTTTTGTACACACTGTCCTACATTTGGAAGGAAAAAAATGTAGAGAAAGACAAGAGGCAATAACACTTGTTGTGCTATTCCGTGTTCCCCCAAGTCTTCCGATAAAAATGTTATCTCACTTGTGTAGGTAGGCCTAATGCTCGCGACAGAAAACGCAACATGAACACATCACATTTTTACATTGAAATCTGACGTGTTTTTTGCAAAGTGCCTAGCTGTAAATTTTGGCCTCTAGCTCAGCCGGCACCTAGGGAAACCTGCCAAACCTCTGCATTTTGGAAAACTAGACACTTAGGGGAATCCAAGATGGGGTGACTTGTGAGGTTCTCACCAGGTTCTGTTATCAAGAATCCTTTGCAAATCTCATAATTTGGCCAAAAAAACACTTTTTCCTCACAATTCGGTGACAGAAAGTTCTGGAATCTGAGAGGAGCCACAAACTTCCTTCCACTCAGCGTTCCCCCACCCAAGTCTCCCAATAAAAATGGTACCTCACTTGTGTGGGTATGCCTAGCAACAGAAAAATGCCCCAAAATACAACATGGACACATCAAAATTATCAAATGCAAAACTACCTATTTTTGCGGGGGAGGGCACCTGCGTTTTTGGTCCTGGGCTCAGCAGCCATCTAGGGAAACCTACCAAACCCAGACATTTCTGAAAACTAGACACCCGAGGGAGACCAGGGATGTGTGACTTGCGTGGATCCCCCAGTGTTTTCTTACCCAGAATCCTCAGCAAACCTCAAATTTAGCTAAAAAATCACATTTTTTCCCACATTTCTTTGAGGGATCACCACACCGGGACAAATTTCCTACTACCCAACGTTCCCCTCAGTCTCCCGATAAAAATGATACCTCACTTGTGTAGGTGGGCCTGTGACAGGGAAGAGCCAAAAACATGTTGAAATTGAGGGGGAACCAAAGCGGGTCCAAAAGGGCAGTTTGAAAAAAATTATTTAGGCTGACAAGTGCAGCAGAATTTTTATCGGTATAGATGAGACAATGCTGGGTGGTAGGAATTTTGTGGATTCCTGCATATTCCGGAAGGTTCCATCACAAAAATGTGGGAAAAATGTGTGATTTCCAGCAAAGTTAGAGGTTTTCAGGGCATTGTGTGTAAGAAAATGATACAGGGTTCATGTGAAGCACACCACCCTGGAATCACCCAGATGTTTTGTTTTCAGATGTGTCTAGGTCTTGTGGATTTTTCTACATGGCAGTGTCCCAAAGTCCCAAAAGTGTAGCCCTCACCATTCCAAGTGGGACGGTTTTGAAAGTTAGCCAAGCTCTTATGGCCCAAATGTAAAACCAAAACCCAAAATAATCAAATGTCCTCTTGCTTGCCATGGGATAATATGTTTTAGTGTGTGGGGGGAGAGCTGAAAGACTGTTACTCCCTTCAGATGGGGTGGGTGCATAACCAGGCCCATACTGGTTGGTAGCCACCACCCCGCTATTTTTTTTTTTTTAATTCCCTGGCATCTAGTAGACTTTTTGCACTCACAGGTGTGGATCAGGGGTAGTTGCCCCATCTGCCCACTGGTGGGAAAAACAATTCTGGCCCCATTTATTTGGGGTGGAGGTATGGCCATACCCCCACACTCTTATTTTGAAATAAAATCTTCCCTGGTGTCTGGTGGTCTTTCTGCCCCCCCTTGGGGGCAGATGGGCCTTCCAAACATAGGCTGATCTGCCCCCAAGGAGAGAAGAAATGGCCTAAAATAAATTTCCCCCCGGCGATGCAACCCTTGCTAAACGGGTCACTTCCCTTGCGTGAAATTGGTGCAAAATAAATCCCGGGTGCCTAGTGGTTTCTGTCACCCTTGGGGGAAAATAGGCCTAATAAAAATAGGCAGATCTGCCCCAAAGGGCGGCAGAAATGGCCTAAAATGAATTTGCCTCCCAGGGGAACGGCCCTTGCCTAATGGGTCATTCCCCTTGCGTGAAATTGACGCAAAAAAATAAAAATCCCTGGTGTCTAGTGGTTTCTGCCCACTTTGGGGGAAGATTGGCATAACAAAAATAGGCTGATCTGCCCCCAAGGGGGACAGAAATGGCCTAAATACAATTTGCCCCCGCCCCCCGGGGAGTGACTCTTGCTTAAGGGGTCGCTCCCCACTTATAAAAACAACAATAAACAAAAAAAAATTATCCCTGATATCTAGGGGGTCTCTGCCCCCAAGGTGGGGCAGAAATGGCCTAAAAATATTTTGGCCCCCGGGGGAGCGGCCCCCTGGTGTCTAGTGGGCATTTCTGCTGACTGATCGCATCGCGATCGGGCAGCAGAAATGCTGAGAAAGACATCAAAGGAAAGGAAAGGCCTTTCCTTTCCTTTGATGCCTTTCTCGGGCCCTCCACGTGATTAGAGGAGAGCTTCCAGGGCGGAGGGGCAGGCCTCTGATGAGGTCTGCACGCCATTGCATGCTGATGTCATCAGACACCATGGGAGCGGGGGTCGGGGGTGGAGGGGGAAGCGATTCCCTTCCATCCCTGCAGTGGAGTCGTTGAGGCGAGGCTCATGGGGGGGGGCGCTAGTGCTCCCCCCATGAGCCAGTACCAGGATGTAACAGTTACATCCTTGTCACCTCAGGGCCGCAGCCAAGGACGTAACTGTTACGTCCTTGGCTGTCAAAGGGTTAAGAAGTCTCAGGGCCATCAAAGACTTCACCTGAGGGAGAAAATCCATTGCGACAGAAAAATCAATGCAGCGCCTGCAAAAATAAATGCAGTGCCTGTCCCAGGGCTGCAAAATCGCAGCAGCACCTACAAATTGATACATCGCCTGTTTCATTATCACAGCATGTTTGGATTTTTCACGCATCATCCCTGGACATCAAATTATCCACAGTAACGAACTAAGGCATTGGGCCCAGAAATCGACGCATCACCTTTCCCGCAAGGAAAGAATCGATGCATCGACTTCGCCGTGCTAGAAATATTGACACGTTGCTTTACTTTCTGACGCGTCACCTCCTCTGCTTTGTTAATTATGACACATCCCAGGTACTCTATGCTAAAGAGATACATCCATTGAGTCCTAGGCATTATGTCTTACTTAAACCTCCAAACACAGATGTCTTAAATTGTGCAAACTGAATTTTTGCCATTTTTGTCTCCTTTTGTTCAGATGCATATTATCTATTTTTCTAAACTGGTGTGGAGTACTCTTGTGGTGTTTTCACTGTGTTACTGCATGAGGTATTGCACACATACTTTACACATTGCTTTCTAAATTTACCCTGCCTGCTTTGTTCCAAGCTACCAGAAGGTGAGCACACGATAATTTAGGTTGTGTTGTGACTTACCCTGCCTTGGATTGTGGTCCCTACTAGGATAGGGTGCAAACCTCTGCCAACTAGAGACCCTATTTCTAACAAAATGAGATTTGATTTGAAAGAAGAGACTGTGATTACACTTTCACAAATACATCTGAAGTTTTAGAATTTGTAAAGAACAAGAAGAGAGTGTGTGTTTCTTGTGAATGAAGCATAAGCATAGTGAGTGTGATAGACCAGCTATAGTTGGAAAAATCACTTATAACTATATCATAGATAGTTTGTATATGCTAGGTAGTGTTGATATTATCTTTGGAGGCATTTATCATATTTGTAACAAAACTACTTATTTCCCACTTCCACAAGGTTGGACAGGTTCTTGTTATCTAGCTTTAGTGTTTTCTGAGATCTTCCCTCCTAATAGTTTGAGTGGTGTGCATTATGGAATAGTGAAGAGAGGAATCTTAGGTCAACATGAATTAGATGTTTTAATTGCTTCCATTGGTGTTGCTTTAAATGATGCAAAATTAGAAATCATCAAGTTTAGTAATGCGTTCCGCAGGTAACACAGCAAATACTTTAGCCAGGATTAGTGAAGAGATGTTTGCATTCAGATCAGTCACCTTGCTTTAGATATGCTTTTGGCTAAAGGAGAAAGAGTTCGTCATGTGATGAAGGTACAACAATGTTATGCTTGTACTCCAGATTATAATGAGGATATAAGCATTTGTATTCATAATCTGAATAACACTACGAGAGAATTTCAACCATTAACACTGCTAGAAGTTTGGAAAAAAGATTGGTTCGTGGATGAATGGAATAGGCAAGGATTTATTCGAGGATATTTCTGTTTCATTAACAATACTAAAAATAGTGACAGTGAGAATCTAACATTTAGATTTTGCGAGTCAATTCGTTTTATGAATTTTAGATGTAATTGCAAGAACAAAAAGAAGACAATAAGATGGCTGAATAGTTAGAAGATTACTTATTGGTTGATATTCAAGCAATATTTCAGAACGGTCTATTTACGTAGTATCCTGCTACGAACATTGTGTGCTTTCTTTGTCTAAAACATAAAAGACATGTTATTTGGGAAAGACACAGGGGTTAGATTCAATCGTAAAAAGAAACATATCTCATGTTAATCTGTCTAGCGTTAAATTTGGGACTTTGAATGAAACGATCTTATGTCTACTTGCTTTGCACTTCGACAGGACTGATGTTTGTGGTTAATTTCTATATTTAGGGCTACTAGTTGATTATTTGACAAATGTTCCATGCTTGCCTAATCTCTCAAAGGCACGTTGCATTATTTGCATTTAGTATAATTCTGGTTTATGCTAATTCCCTTGATTAACTAATTGTTTTGCGTTCAGTAATGATTATTTAGATATTTGACTAAATTAAAAGAACTGAGATTATTGTCTAAAGGCTTTTACTTAATCTTATTGACTAAACATATGGTACCAGGATTTCATCCTTTTCCATACTTTGACCCCCATACATTTGAGGGCCTCATTACGAGGCTGGTGGTCACAAGACCGCCAGCCTCGTGGTGGTGGTCGGACCACTGCAGCTATGGCTGTCCGACCGCCATATTACAAGTTTCGCAGTCGGACCGCCGTCCGACCTCCGTCTCTGCCAGTATCCTAGATCCCGACAGGGTGACGGCGACCTCACAGACAGCTCATAGAAATAATGGTCAAAGGAAGCCTTACGTTCATCACGTTCCAGGATGGTGGGAATCTCAAAGCTGAGTACTGCAGTCCCAGCTTAGACCAGGTGGCAAAGAAAGGGAGTGTGCTGATTTCTTTCACATTCACCTGGTGGTAAGGCGAAATAAGGTTTTTTTAAAGCTATTTTTATTATAAGTGTTGTTCCATAGTTAGGAAGAATTTCCCCAAATGCTAGAGGGAACAGACCTCTCCTGCTGGGCTCTAATGTGTACAGCTTCATGCTGAACACTTTCAATTTCACTGAATGTCTACCGAAGTTTGATTCTATGCTTACACCTTCTGTGCTCCCTGGATAGGAGTCCCCTTTTTAGCAACTCTGTCCTCTATCTATGTTTAGGATAGAAAAGAGAAGTTTCTTTATGGAACAACTGTTTGCAACAATTTGTTTTATTCTTTTTTTGCAGATGTTACTATTCTGTATTTCATATTATTAATCCTCAATTCATTGAAAACTTTTAGCCAGCAAACAAAATTATTGTACCTCACAAATTTAATTTTATTCAGTTTATATACTGGATTGAGTAACAGTCTAAAGTAAACCCATTTAATACTGATTATTGATTTCTGGTCCTTATTGTGAACTAACATTCGCTTCACCAAATTGAAATGTATTTCTGATGTTTGCTGCCTTGCAGCACTTCAGGTCAACTAACAAAGATTCATACAACCAATGTAGAAATACCTTTAATGGCTTTACAAAAAGATTAAGGTGTAGGTACAAGTGTGCCATCACAGGGCTATACAATAGTCGCTGTTTTTTTTTATGCAGTCGCATAGTTATAAGATACTAAAGATGTGCACAAAATTACATCGCAAATGCTCTCTATTATAATGACGACACAGCAATAGTTAATAAAACATGGGTCTTTATTATGGGTCTCCTCCCTCCACCATCACAGCTCGGCATTTTCACCTGTAGGAATACATCAACAAGTGACAAAGGGAAGGGGGGTTAACAAAAGGGCATACACTACTATGTCTACGTTATGAAATAGAGTTTATCTTGAATTTGGCATTATAACACATCCTCCCCCATCAATTTATGGAGCAAACGTTTCTTATATAATGCAGAGCAAAACGATGATACTTATTTCCTCATGACATAATAGTTATGCCATACAGGTGGAGTTTTTGGTCTCCGGTTTATGGAGATACTTGTGTGTGATACTTCATTGTTGGGTATGGAGATGGTATACTCATTTGTGCTAACCACCAGTGGTGTGTACTTAGCTAATCTACCCATGCTCCATTCCTGGCCAGTGTCCATTACGGCTACATTGTGTTTGAAATCAGCAATACACATAGGTTTAAACATTTTTAGAGCAACTGTCATCTCTGTGCATAGGTTTTCTGACATACCCAGTCTCCCACGTCCTATTTTTGCATTTCGGTTCCATGTTAGATATCATAGTAATCTTTGTATTTGGCTTGATGTTCTGTAATTTTCATATCCTGTACGTTATACTCCACTCTTTCTCCTCTCCTAACCAACAGGGAAAGAATTTTGTGCTAGGTTTTTTCTTCTAATAGATGAGAATGGCAATACCCCAGTGACTTGGTTGGGAGTGGTGTGATATGCCCAGAGCTTGTATAGCTTTTTCTTCCTGGAGATGATTGGCACATGCAGGGTGGATACACTCTTTTACCATTCAGTTTACTCGTTCAACAAGGCTGCTGTCCCTCAGGCAGTATAAAGCAGTATTTTGATGTGTGATATCTAAGTTAGTTAAGAAGTCTGTCATTGCAGATGAGGTAAATTTTTACTCCATTGACGGTGATGACAGTGGCTGGTATATCTTCAGTGGTAAAAGTATTTCTTAAGAAATGTATGAGAATTTCTGTAGTGATCTGGTTCACCGTTCTAGAGACTACCCAGTGATATTCGTACTCGACTAGAACAAATGCAAACTTCTTCATTATGGGGGTCATTCTGAGACCGCCGCCCGCCAAACTATCCCCGTCGAAAGACCGCTCCGCCGTCAAAAGACCGCGGGGGCCATTTCGACTTTCCCGCTGGGCCGGCGGGCGACCACCAAAAGAGCACCCGCCGGCCCAGCGGGAAAGGCCCTGCAACAATGAAGCCGGCTCCGAATGGAGCCGGCGGAGTTGCAGGGGTGCGACGAGTGCAGTTGCACACGTCGCGATTTTCACTGTCTGCAATGCAGACAGTGAAAATCTTTATGGGGCCCTGTTAGGGGGCCCTGTTAGGGGGCCCCTGCACTGCCCATGCCAGTGGCATGGGCAGTGCAGGGGCCCCCAGGGGCCCCACGACACCCGTTCCCGCCATCCTGGTTCTGGCGGTGAAAACCGCCAAAAACAGGCTGGCGGGAAGGGGGTCGGAATCCCCATGGCGGCGCTGCATGCAGCGCCGCCATGGAGGATTCTATCAGACGGGGGTAATCCGGCGGGAAACCGCTGGACCCGGCTGGGCGACCACGGCTTTACAGCCGCGGTCGGAATCCCCAATGAAGCCCCGCCAGCCTGTTAGCGGTGCTTCAGCCGGCCTCCACCCTGGCGGTCATAGACCGCCAGGGTCAGAATGAGGCCCTATATCTTTGCAGTTTATGGGGCCAATTATGGCCAATGCTAGTTTTTCCCATGGGTTGTCTGGAGCCAACACAGGGGATAAGGGAATATTGAGAACAGCTTTGGATTTATCACTATTGGCACATATGGTAAATTCTTTTACTTTGACTTCACCATGGAATCCATGTTGGGAAACCAATAATGTTCCCTAAGTCTTGATTTGGCTAAACTCCTCCCTAAGTAGCATTTATGTACTAAATCAATTAATTACATTGGCCCTCATTACAGCCCCGGCGGTAAATGCCGCCTACCGCCGTGTATACGGCCACCAACATACCGTGACCGCGGCGGTAATCCGCCACGGGTATTATGGCCCACACAGAGAATTCCATCACAATACAGACACCCACACAAGTCTGCCACATCAAAGGTCAGTGATAAACTGGCAATAGCAAAACCCACACCGTTACGCCAACAGGAATACGCCCACAGTATCACGACCCGCGAATCAATGTGGCGGTCTTTCAACCGTGGTAAACCATTGGCGGTACACACCGCCGCACTCAAAATTCACACACACTTACAAAACTACACCACATTGGACAATTCAAAATCCACACACCTGGCACACATACACACACCACACCCTCACACTCGTACCACTATAAAACACACACCCACATTACCCACAACCCCTTACAACGAAATAAAAGAGACCAAGCACAGAGAGACAAGCAAAGAGCACCCACTCAATCAGAGGCACAGAACACCATCACCCATACACCATCCAAGCACATCACAGTATACACCCAAACACATCACCCCACACATTACCTCACACTTCCTCACACATATCACTCACACCACATCCATGGCACCCCAAAGACACCCCAGGTTTTCTGAGGAGGAGCTAAGGGTCATGGTGTAGGAATTCATCCGGGTCGAGCCACAGCTATTCAGATCACAGGTGCAGCAGACGTCCATTGCTAGGAAGATGGAGCTATGGCGGAGGGTCGTGGACAGGGTCAATGCCGTGGGACAGCACCCAAGAACAAGGGATGACATCAGGAAGAGATGGAACGACCTACAGGGGAAGGTGCGTTCCATGGTTTCAAGACACCAGATTGCTGTACAGAGGACTGGCGGTGGACCCCCACCTCCTCCCCCACAACTAACAACACTGGAGGAACAAGTCTTGGCGATCATGCATTCTGTAGGGCCTCGCAGGAGGACTGGACTCTAGTAAGACAAATCTCTATTACTATATCCTGCACCCTACCTGCATGCCATCACATCCCCCCACCCTTACCCTCACTCCCATCACTCCACCAACTCACATATATCCCACTATCACAACCCACCCATCCCAATACCAAGCTGTGCATGCAAAAACAATGCATGGAACCCCATCACAGACCTGCGTGGGCACCCATCACCCCAGCATGCCCAATTGAGGGACTCACCCAGCCCACAAAATTACCACTCACACAAGGCCACGCCGACAGGGAAAGCCCAATCATACAGGCAAACACACCCATGCACAAGATGGCACACGCAGATACATCAGCAATGCATTTGCATCCCAACAGGACCCCTACCCAACGTCACCATAGAGGAGGTGCCAGCTACATCCAGCCCCCCAGGAGAGGCCCACAGTGATGACAGCAGCTCTGCACGCCTGGATCACTATGACCAACCTGGCCCATCAGGGACCTCTGGACAGTCGGTTACCCTGCCACAGTCCCAAACCACCACAGAGCCTCCCCCCTCAGGAAACACCAGCATAGCTCTCACCCAGCGGGCTCATACCTCTGTTCCCAGGACACATCAATCAGCAGTGTGTCAACCACTACAGGGACCCCAGGCAACCCCACAAACACAGGACGATCAGGGACCTGGGGTCAGTGGCCGTGGTCACATGGTTCAGGGGACAGAGGCACAGGACAACAGGGAAGCTGGGAGGACTGCTGTGTGACAGGGGGAGGACAGGCCCAGGGAACCGACCCTCCACGAGGCACTCTCAAACATCATGGGAGCATTCCACCATTCCCAGGAGACCATGGGCCAGGTACTGTCCAAATTACAGGAGACCCAGCGGCTGTAGGAGGGACAGTACCTGGGGAAAATATACACCATCCTGGTTACCATTGCAGGGGTGCTGGCTGACATGGGTAAGACCATGAGGGAGGCAGTGGCACAACAAAGGGCCCCTGACACTAGCCAAACCGAGGCACAGCCTTTCACCTCCGCAGGCGCTAGTGGACAGGAGGCCCTGCCACAGGACCAACAGGCCACCAGCACCCCACCCCCTGCAGAAGGAGAACCACCCCGCAAACGGTCCCTGTGATCCAGGCAGAAGACAGAGAACATTGCCAAGGAAATAAGACTCTCCTGATTGTCACCCTTCTGTCCCACTATGTCACCCTATCCACCTTGAACTGCCACTGCTCCATTTCTAATGCCCCCTTGGGCAATGCACCTGTGATACCAATAGACTGGACTCTAATTGGACATTCCTCCACCATCACCCCTGCCCCTTGCACTTACCCCATACTTATTTGCACAAAAATAAACACCCTTGAAACATAAACCATTTTGGAGTCAGTGTTATAATTAGAAAAAATGTATTATTAGAACATTATCAAAGCATTGCAAAGTCTATGTTCAGTGAAATATACTACAGGATGACCTTTGGTGGGCAGCAGTACATATAACAGGAGCCAGAATGGGGTACACAGATCTGAAAATAGAGAATCCAAAGGGAACAGTCAGTGTCCATAGACAGAGGGTAAGAGCCTGCCATGTACAATGTCCAAAAGATTACTGTAATGTAAAGTTGAGTTACAGTCTCTTATCTGTGTGTCACTGGAAGTACTGCTGTATAATGTTTGTTCTGTAGTCCACATCTTCTTCATCTGCCTCCTCTTCCTCACTCTCCACGGGCTCCACCGCTGCCACAAGACCATTTCCAGGCTCATCCTCCTGCAGAAAAGGCACCTGGGGTTTCAAGGCCAGGTTGTGCAACATACAGCATGCCACGATGATCTGACACACCTTCTTGGGTGAGCAGTACAGGGATCCACCTGTCAGATGGAGGCACCGGAACCTGGCCTTCAGGAGGCCGAAGGTTCTCTCAATAATCCTCCTTGTACACCTACGTGCCTCATTGTAATGTTCCTCTGCCCTTGTCCTGGGATTCCTCACTGGGGTCAGTAGCCATGAGAGGTAGGGTAACAAGAGTCACCTGCAAATATCGAGGGACAGCTGTTAGACTCACACTAACCCTTAGGGACAACCCCATACTCAGACCCCAAATTATACTGTGTAGGGACCTTGGCCTCAACTATTAGCCACACCCGGTGCCTCTGGAGTTGACCAATCACGTAAGGGATGCTGCTATTCCTCAAGATATAGGTGTCATGCACAGGCCCAGGATATTTGGCATTCACATGGGAGATGTACTGGTCCGCCAAACACACCATTTGCACATTCATCGAGTGATAGCTTTTTCTATTCCTGTAAACCTGTCCATTTCTTCGGGGGGGAGACAAATGCCACATGTGTACCATCAGTGGCACCAATGATGTTGGGGATATGTCCCAGGGCAGAGAAGTCAGCTTTCACTGTGGCCAAATCATCCACCTGGGGGAAAACAATGTAGCTGTGCACGTGCTTCAGCAGGGCAAACAACACTCTGGTTAACACGTTGGAGAACATTGGCTGAGACATTCCTGATGCCATGGCCACTGTAGTTTGAAAGGAACCACTTGCCAGGAAATGGAGCACTGACAGAACCTGCACTAGAAGAGGTACTCCTGTGGGCTGACTGATAGCTGACATCAGGTCTGGCTCCAATTGGGCACACAGTTCTTGGATTGTGGCACGATCAAGTCTGTATGTGATGATAATGTGTCTGTCCTCCATTGTCGACAGGTCCACCAGGGGTCTGTACACTGGAGGATGCCGCCATCTCATCATCTGCCTCAGCGGTAGTAGCCTATGGAGGACAGCTGTGGCAGAAGGTCATATTTCCACATAGATGGCACAGCTGTTGTTAAATTTACGTCACAGAAGCAGTGTGTGAAGTCAAGAGTCAGTTGATGTGCGAATGTCTGCTGTGATGCAGTTAGGTGCTATGCCATGTGCCCCCCTGAAATAGCAGCTGCCTGACCTGTGAGGAGGGACAATGGGAAATGAGGTAAGTGCGCTGGCGTTGTGCTGCGTGGCGGTAGGCGGTCGATGACCGCCACGCAACTTCGCATTGGTTATCATTGGGCCCTATGGGTCCCAGGAGCCAATGGCGATGTACGCCGGCGGTGCCGGTACGCATTGCCACGGACATCACCGTCATTTTCTAGCTATTTACTCACTTGTTACCTGATCATCAACAGGAGAGGAACTACACTGCAGGTGCTGCTGTGACCAGAGTCTGGAAGCGACAATGGCTAGAGTGTCTGGGGAAGGGCCCCTGCGTTCACTGCAGAGGAGTTGGAGAAACTGGTTACTCTACGGTCCTCCAGACAAACAGGTGAGTACTCTGTGAGCATGATATGTGGGCAATGCATGTTTGGAGTGGTGTGGATATAAGCCACATGTTGGGGGGTGCTAAGGCATCCTGGCCTGAGTGCTGCATGAGAGGTGGTCAGTGTGTGTGTGTCAGGGCATGGGTTGGCAATGAGTATGACAGCCCAGACGGGTGAGTAATTTCCTTTTTCGCTGTCTTTTCCCTCTAGATCAGCACCCTCCAGAAAAAGGATATTTGGCGTGCCATCGCCAAGGAGGTGCGGACCCTGGGGGTCTATCACAGGCGTAGCACCCACTGCCGCAAGAGATGGGAGGACCTGCACTGCTGGACCAAGAAAACGGCAGAGGCCCAGCTGCGGCTGGCCTCCAAACGTGGAAGGGTTTGCCCATCGCACCATGACCCCTCTGATGTTCCGCATCCTGGCGGTGGCCTATCCGGAGTTGGATGGACCCTTGAGAGCATCACAGCAGCCACAAGGGGGTAAGTACAGATTCTGAAAGCTGACTTTGTGCGCTTTAGGAGCTAGCAGGGTGGCGGATGGGGGCAGTGGATGCTCCTAGGCCAGGGTGATCATGGCAGGGTAGTTCCCTAATGTGCAGGCTCTGAAGGAGTCCTACCCCAATGGTACAAGTGGCCAACTACTACTGGGCAGAGGTCCTGTGGGTGTCAGGTGTGCAGATGCTCGCGTTAGGCATTGTACCCCATGGGCTGGTGACCATCTTAGTGACTGGTTGGGCATAGCCTAGTGCATAGGGCTGCTCCCTGTGTGTGTTGTGTACGCCAACGATAGTGGTGTTGCTGCATTGACCAAGTGTATCCTCTGTCTCTCCCCCCCTTTTTTTTTTGTCACCCTGTCCTTGTGTGCATTAGCATCATCTGGCAGAGGAGCAGAGGCACCGGCAACGGAGGGAGCTGCATCCCACATGGGCCTGGAGGCCGAATCCACCGAAGGTTAAGGCACCAGATGGACAGGGGCGAGGGGAGCTCCACGACGGGACAGGAGGGGAGACCAGTGACAGCGATTCGTCCTCCGATGGAAGCTCCCTGGCGGTGTTGGACACCTCTGTGCCACCCCCCCACCAGCACTGCCTCCCAGCAGTCCCTCAGCATGTTTCCCGTGCCCGCTCAACCAGGAGGGTGGGCATCTCCTTCGCACCAGGCACCTCAGGCCCTGCCTCAGTCAGCCCTGCTGCCCTCAGTGAGGAGGCTATTGACCTCCTGAGATCCCTCACTGTTGGGCACTCAACCATTCTGAATGGCATCCAAGGTGTCGAGAGGCATTTGAAACAAACAAATGCATAACTGGAGGGCATTCATTCTGGCGTGGCGGCCCAACAGAGAGAATTTCAGCCGCTGGCCTCAGCACTGATGGCAGCCATTGTCCCTGTGTCCAGCCTCCCCCTCCAACTTCCACTACCCAGACCTAATCCCCTCTACCTCACTCTACCCCAAGCACACCTTCAGACCAGCATGCACACAAATCAACACACAAAAGTGGCTCAGGAAAACATAAGCACCACAAATTATCTCACAGGCACTCACACAAGCGCCATACCCATGCAAACTTACCAACATCCACTGCCTCCACTGTGTCCCCCTCCTCCTCTTCGTCCACCTCCCTCCCAGTAGCGTCTTCACTCACACCTGCATGCACTACATCATCATCCACTACCTCCATCACCAGCAAGCCCATCACTACACACCCCTCACGTGCAGTCACCACCCCCACAACCATGCACATTTCCCCTGTGTCCTCTCCCAGTGTGTCTGTGACCCCTCCTCCCAAAGTACACAAACACAAGCACACACCCACCCAACAGCCATCCACCTCACAAGAGCATCCAGCCCATGCACCTTCACCCAAACTCAGCAGACGTACACCTCCTACAACCACTCCCTCTTCCCTTACTCCCAAACCCCCTCCATCTTCCTGTCCCAGTGTGTCTAAAAAGATTTTCCTGGCTAACATTGACCTCTTCCCTCCCCCTCCCCCTCCCCCCGTCCTTCCCCTAGGGCCAGGGTGTCAAGATCACAGCCCAGCACCTCATCCACCAACTTGGCGTGCAAGGGGGTCATACGTGGCACCCGTCAGGGCTGGCAATGTGCCACCGACCAATGCAAAGGACCAACCGATTCCGCCACCTGCCAAAGTGAAGAAGGGGCCAGCATGCAGCACGGCCCAGAAGCACGACCCACCCAGCAAGGGCTCCTCAAAAACTGCATCTGCCAGAGCCAAGGTCCCAGCAGCATCTGCCAAGGTGGGGAAGGGCAAGAAAAACCAAGGCAAGGCACTTCAGGCCTCGGAGCCTCCAGGTGAGGGACTGGTGCCTACCATTAGACCTGACAGCCCAGCAACCTGTACGGCGGAAATTACCGCCGCAGGCACAGCCATCTGCATCGCCACCTGCACCGCCGCTGAGACAACAGTCAGCAGCATCATCCCCAGTGGGCAGCCGTCCGAGGCTGCAGGAGATGGCCTGGTGTCTCCCTCCTCCACTACTACCAGCACCTGCACCACGGGCAGCACCGGCAGCATCTCCGCCATAGAAAACCGTGGCAGGCACTGCCACCTCCACCACCATATGCACTGCCACATGTCAAGCCGGTGCCACTACATCTGTCAGCAGCAGGATCCCCAGTGGGCAGCCGTCCGAGGCTGCAGGAGATGGCCTGGGCCCACCACTTGAAGCACCGGCACTACCAGCAGTTTGCAGCCTAAGTCACCGCAGGATGGAGTCTGGCTCTGCCTCCATGGAGTATCATGCTACCTGTTCCCTGCACATCTCGTGTGAGGGATTGGGAACTGCCACATCCCAGGTGCAGCATCACTGGGCACAAGGCCCCCTCCAGAACCAGGGGAGATATGCATCCACTATCACTATCCTTTGCAGGATGAAGCAGACTGGGCACAAGGCTCCCACCAGAACCAGTGGAGATATGCATCCACTATCTCTAGCCTTGGCAGGATGAAGCAAACGGGGCACAAGGCCCCCTTCAGAACCAGTGGAGATGTGCATCCACTATCACTATCCTTGGCAGGATGAAGCAGACTGGGCACAAGGCCCCTTCCAGAACCAGTGGAACATGTCACCCACTTGAGAGACTGTGACTTTGCACTCCCCATGACCAAGCAGTGGGCAGAGTCCCCAATTGAGAGACTTGGGAGACTGTGGCATTGCACTCCCTAGGAACAAGCAGTGGGAAAAGCACCCACGTATGAGACTTGAGAGACTGTGGCTTTGCACTCCCCAGGACCAAGCAGTGGGCAAACCACCCACTTGAGAGACTGTGGCTTTGCACTTCCCAGGGCCAAGCAGTGGGCAAACCACCCACTTGAGAGACTGTGGCCTTGCACTCCCCAGGACATCGCTGTGGGCATGGAGCCCCCTCCAGGAGCAGTGGCGTTATTCCATTTTCCGGCTGAGGTGTCCCCCCTTCCCCATCCTCCTGAGGTGCCTGTGTGTTTTCGACCTGATGCCTCTGCAGTGTTCTCTCCATTTTGAGGCAGGAGTCAAGTGTGGTTGGTTATGTGGGTGAGGGTGGGAGTGGGGGTGAGGGTGTTGCGTGTGTGTGTCACTGTCTTTTTCTTTCCCCCGTGTGCTAGGTGCAGTACTCACCTTGGTCGTCGCTGCCGCCTTCTTTGACATTCCTGGTGTATTAGCAGATACACCAGCATCGGCAGGACCTGTAGTTCAGGCTCCATGGCATCATGGTTCTTCATTGAGTGTCGAAAGGTGAGTGGTTCCCCTTCAGAGTACTGTTTCCGCCGTGCTTTTGATGGCGTTGGTACCGCCTCGGAAAATCTGGCGGATTGGTGGCTTTTAATAGAGTGGGCGGTACATTGTCTTCCGCCTGCCTGTTGGCGGTTACCGATGAGGTGTTTGTTGCTACCGCCATGGCGGTCAGTGTGTTAAAGTGGCTGTCTGTGTTGGCGGTATCACCGCTGCTTTATCACCGACCGCCAGGGTTGTAATGAGGGCCTTTAGTTGTTCAGTCTTCAGGAGGTATTATTTTATCCTCTCTCAGTATAAGATTTTTATCAACGTTGATTTCATGGAGTACTTCCCAAAACCTTTTTAATTTCATCATTTAGCTCTTTGCAAGATTTGGGCTAACCTTGTAATATGTATGTTCTCAGTTTTTGTAAAGATACATCCTCTGTAGTACATTCCACCCACTCTTTGGAAGTGATTTCCAGGGAACAGATTTCTAATATAGGGTACTGTGAAGTTTCATAATCTTCTTCCTTGTCCAAAGAGGCTCTGATAAAAAGTCAGCTGCTGTGTTTAGGTTTCCTGGAATGCATTAGAAGCAAAAGCTTTCCAAGCCTAATACCCATCTAGCTATGTGGGGTGTGCTGTTGGGAGTCCCTTTGGATGTAAAAATATATGTGAGATGTTTATGATCTGTTCGTATGCAAAAGTATAAACCCCCACAGAAAGACTTTAAAATGTTTGATAGCCTAGAAGTGCAAGGTGTTCCATTACGGCTACAGAATAATTAATCTCAGACATTGTGAGAGTGTGTGAAGAGAAAGCGACAATCATTTCCTTTCCAGCAATTATTTAGGAAAGTGTGGCTCCTAGTCCTTTGTTACTGGTCTGTAGTTAGTATAGGTTTTTGACTGGGTTCAAAATTACATAAGTATGGGGCTGTCAGTATAGCTTCTTTAAGTTTCTCGAATGCCATTTGGTTTTCATCCCCCCATTTGTACCGTGTGTGGCTTTTTAAAAGATCTCTAAGACTACTTGTTAGGCTGGCAAAATTCTTAACATATTTTGCCATATACTCAGCAAGTCCTAAGAATAATTTGAGCTTGACTTTAGTTTCTGGGGCAGGAGCTTTTTTAACAGTTTCTAGTATGCAAATTTTGGGTTTGTACCCATCTTTAGATATAGGCCCTCATTATGACACTGGCGGTAAATCGCACTAAACGCCACGCTGACGGCCGCCAATATACAGCCGCGGTGGCAGATATCCGTTCACCATATTATTACACACACACACCAATCCGACCAAATACAGCCACATACAGAAATCCGCCAGACTAAAGGTCAGTGATTATGTGGAGGTCCCTAAACCCATACTGTTACACCAACAAAACAACACCCATCACATTATGACTTACAAATCACCACAGCAGACATTTAACGGCAGTAAACCAGTTGCAGTACATACGGCCGTGCTCAGAATGAACAACCATATACAAAACAACACCACATTGGCCAATACTAAAAACACACACCTGACACTCATACACACACTACTCCCACACACCCACACCACTATAAAACACACACCCACAGTACCCACAACCCTTTACAAACAACAATTGCCCCCAGGAGACTGAGAAGATGAGCACAGAGACAACTAGACACACACACCACTTACACCCATACACCGCTCACGCACTCCACATCACACACCGCACCACATTACCCAACACACCCTCACCAACACACATCACACAACACCCATGGCACCACAAAGGCACCCATGTTTAAGGGTCATGGTGGAGGAACTTGTCAGGGTAGAGCCACAGCTGTTTGGAGCACAGGTACAGCAAATATCTATAGCAAGGAAGATGGAGCTATGGTGGAGAATCGTGGACAGGGTCAATGCCGTGGGACGGCACCGAAGAACAAGGGACGACATCTGGAAGAGGTGGAACGACCTACGGGGGGAGGTATGTTCCATAGCAGCAAGACACCAGCTCGCCATACAGAGGTATGGCGGTGGACCCCCACCTCCTCCCCATCAGCTCACAGCATGGGAGGAGCTGGTACTTGCAATACTGCATCCTGAGGGACTCTCTGGAGTTGCCAGAGGACTGGAGACTGGTAAGTCAATATTTACCACCTATCACGCCCGCAATACCTGCATGCCATCTCACACCCACACCCTCATTCCCATCACTCTACTCCATCCCACACACTACACCGATACATCTCACTAATCCAAATGCCAAGCACTGCATGTCATACCAATGCATGGACACCATCACTAAAGCATGCACAGCATATGGAAACTAACAATCCCACAATACATCACCATACACAAGCAAAAGCTGGCAGGGCAACAGCAACCATAGAGGGGAAGCTAGAGAAGTACAAATGTTATATACTTGAAGCATAATACATAATTTACATCCCCACAGGTACCCCATCCAATGTCAGTGGAGAGGAGGTGCCGCTACTATCCAGTCCCCCAACAGAAGAGGCCCCCAGTGATGACAGTAACTCTGGATTTCTGGATCTGGAGGACGTCCCTGATCCATCAGGGACGACTGGACAGCCGGTCACCGAAGCCCACTTACAGACCACCACTGAGCCTCCCCCATCAGGAACCAACACCACAGCATCAACCCAGTGTACTCACACCTTTGACCCCAGGACACATCAATCAGCAGTGTGCCCACCTGTACAGGGACCCCAGGCCACACCTCGCCTCCAAGACAATCAGGGACCTGGGGTCAGTGGCAGTGGTCACACCGTTCAGGGGACAGAGGCACAGGCCAACAGGGACACTGGGAGGACTGCTGTGCTCCAGGGGGAGGACAGGAGCAGGGAACCGACTCCCAGGAGCCACTCACCGAGATCCCGGGAGCCTACCAACATTCCCAGGACATGTTGGGGCAGATCCTTGACAACGTGTAGGAGAACAGGTGGCTGGTGGAGGGACAGTATGCGGCGTTCAGGGAGGACTTGCAGGCCATTAACAACACCCTCATCTCCATAGCAGGGGTGCAGGCAGACATGGCCAACATCATGAGGGAGGCAACAGCACATCAGTGGGCCCCTACCACTAGCTAGTCAACTGAACAGCCCTCCCCACCGCTGCCGCTAGTGGCCAGGGGGCCCGCCACAGGACTCACAGGCCACCAGCACCCCTCCCCCGCAGAAGGTGAACCACCCTACAAACGTTCCCTGCGACCCAGACAGAAGCCAGAGACGCTTGCCAAGACCACCGCCAGGAAATTAGACTATCCTGATTGTCCTCCTTGTGGCCCAATCAGTCGCCTTGTCCACCTTGAACTGCCATTGCTCCCCTTCCAATGTCCCCTTGGACACTGCACCTGTGCTACAAACAGACTGGAACAATACCCTGGACTTTCCTCCATCATCACACCATTCCATTGCACTTTCCCCTCTATTTTTTAGCACTACAATGAACAGCCCTGGATAAAACTCAAATACTAGTATTTCATGTATTGAAAATTTGTATTGATTGAAACAGCTACATCCATTGCAAATGAACTGTACATAGTGAGAGCATAGAATGAATGACCTGTTACTGGCTGTAGTGGTCACATCAGGCCATTCTTGTCATATCACCAACATCTGTAAAATGATGATCCATAGGAGACAGTAAGTAGGGGTAACAAGTGGGTAATGCCAGCATGCCACTGCCACACAGAATACAACAATAGTCATAGAAATGTGAAGTTACAATGTGTCACCTGTGTGTCATTGGAAGTACTCACTAATGTTCTGTGGTCCACATCCTCATCCTCCACCTCCTCATCCTCACTGTCCTCAGGGTCCACTGCTGCCACATGGGCATCTCCAGTCTCCTCCTCCTGCAGAAAAGGTACATGGTATCTGAGGGCCAGATTGTGCAACATGCAGCAGGCTACTACTATCTGGAAGACTTTCTCGGGTGAGTAGCACAGGAATCCACCTGTCAGATGAAGGCACCAGAACCTGGCCCTCAGGAGGCCGAAGGCCCTCTGAATGATCCTTCTGGTTCACCCATGTGCCTCATTATAACGTTCTTCTGCCCTTGTCCTGGCATTCCTCACAGGGGTCAGTAGCCACAATAGGTTTGGGTAGCCAGAATCACCTGCAAGTATCGAGGGACAACATTTAGCCACACACCGTCTTATTTGGCTAGCAGCAGAGGCATACACCAACATACACTGGATGGGGACCAAGGCTCACCTATAAGCCACACCCTGTGCCTCTGTAGTTGGGTCATCACATTTGGGATGCTGCTATTCCTCAGGACAAAGGCATCAGGCACTGACCCAGGATATTTGGCATTGACGTGGGAGATGTACTGCTCCGCCAGGCACACCATCTGCACATTCATGGAGTGGAAACTCTTATGATTCCTGTACACCTGTTCATTCTGCCGGGAGTGGGGACAAACGCAATATGTGTTCTGTCAATCGCCCCAATAATACTGGGGATATGTCCCATTGCATAGAATCCGGCCTTCACAATGGCCAAATCTTCCACCTGGGGGAAAGCAATGTAGCTGCACATGTGTTTTACCAGGGCAGACAAGATTCTTGCCAGCATGATTGAGAACATTGGCTGTGACATTCCTGCTGCCAAGCCCACTGTCACTTGGAAAGAACCTGTTGCCAGGAAATGGAGCAATGATAGAACCTGCATAAGAGGGGGGATCCCAGTCAGGTGACGGATAGCTGAGATCAGGTCAGGCTCCAACTGGGCACACAGCTCTGTGATTGTGGCCTTGTCCATTCTATAGGTGAGTATTATGTGCCTGTCCTCCAGTGTAGCTTAGTCCACCAGGGCTCTGTACACGGGGCCAGTCTCCATCTCCTATTCACCCGCAGCGGTAGGTAGCTCAGGGGCACAAGAGTGAGTAGACTGGCACAATTTGAACAACTATACCACAACAGCAGCCCACATCATGCAATCATGTAATGGGACAGTGTCAATTAAAAGTATGTGCCTATTTATCCTGTGAACCAACAATTATCGATAGGCCTGTTCACCCTCCCTGAAATAGCGACCGCCTGTCCTGTGTGGAGGGACAGTTGGAAGTGAGGTAATTACACTGACGTTGTGCGCCATGGCGGGAGGCGGTCGTGAACCACCGTGCAATTCCTTATTGGATAATATTGGGCCCTTTGGAGTACAGTGGCCAATTGGGATCCACGCCAGTGGTGAAAGTGTACACCGCCCTGGACATGACCGCCATTTTCTATCTGATTCCTTACTTGTTTACTGACCTACACAGGAGAAGACCAAGACTGTATGCGCTGCTGCGACCAGTGTCTGGAACCTACTGTGGCCCTTGTGACTGGGGAAAGGGCCCCAGCCTTCACTTCGGAGGAGTTGGAGTGACTGGTGGATGGTGCCTACCCCAGTATGGACTGCTGCATGTGCCTCCAGACCAACAGGTGAGTACACTGTAGGCACGATGCATGTGGCATGGATGCAGGAAGATGTGTGTGAAGGCATCGTGTAAGGGTGGTTGAGGGGATTGCCTGTTGGTGGTGTACATGTTGTGATCTGGCCTATGTGTGTGCCAATGGTGATGGAATCAGGTATGGTGGGTCATGTGTGTGACAGGCTGGACTGTTTGTTTAATGGAGTTCATCTGTATGTCTTACCTCTGCAGGTCAGCGCCCATCAAAAGAAGAGTATATGGCGTGCAATCTCCAAGGAGGTGCGAACCCTGGGGGTATATGGAAGGCGAGCACCCACTGTCGGCAACGGTGGGAGGACCTGAGACGCTGGGCACAGAAGACGGCGGAGGCCCAGCTGGGGACGGCCTCACATGAGCATACAACCCATGCACCCAAATCAAGCACACATATACCTCCAACAACCACGCCTTCATCCTCCACTCCCATTACTCCTCCCTCCTCCCGCTCCAACGTCCCTAAAAAGTGTTTCCTTTCCCAAATTGACCTCTTCCCTGCCCCTCTTACCCATCCTGCACGTATGGGAAGGGTACCAACGGCACAGCCCAGCACATCACCCAAACAGTCCACGGGGACAGTTGTAGTACCACCTACTCGTGGTGGTAAGGATGCCAGACCTACGACACTGAAGGGGAAGGAGCCAGCACCACCAGGGATGAAAGGGAAGAGTCCTGCACCAGCTGTGAGGAAGGGGAAGGGGCCTGCTCCAGCTGTGAGGAAGTGGAAGGAGCCTGCGCCAGCTGTGAAAAAGGGAATGGAGCCTGCACCAGCTGTGAAGAAGGGGAAAGAGCCTGCGCCAGCTGTGAAGAAGGGGAAGGAGCCTGCACCACCAGGCAGAGAGGAAGAGCCCATCCACCCCTGCCAGGAAGGGTAAGGGATCCCTGGCACATGAACAGGAGGAGACGAGGCACTCTATGCCAGCGGAAGCTGTCAGGCTACCACCGCCACCACCACCAGCTGTCACGGGCCCTCACTGCCAGCTGTTGATGTGCAGCCATCAGTGAGTGCAGGGGCTGCCCAGGAGCCTCCTCCAACCACCACCACAATGCAGCCATCAGTGAGTGCAGGGACTGCCCAGGAGCCTCCTCCAGCCACCACCACAATGCAGCCATCAGTGAGTACAGAGGCTGCCCAGGAGCCACCTCCAACGACCACCACAATGCAGCCGTCACCACCAGCGGACGTCATGTAGTCCACCCTCCAGAGGGTACTGTGCAGGCTGCCCCCTCCAGAACCAGTGGGAAAGTCATCCAGTTGAGAGACTGTGGTCTTGCACTCCCCAGGACAAAGCAATGGGCATGTTGCCCCCTCCAGAACCAGCGGGCAAGTCACCCAGTTGAGAGACTGTGGTCTTGCACTCCCCAGGACAAAGCATTGGGCATGTTGCTCCCTACAGAACAGGTGGGAAAGTCACCCACTTGAGAGACTGTGGCCTTGCACTTCCCAGGACAAAGCAATGGGCATGTTGCTCCCTCCAGAACCAGTGGGCAAGTCACCCACTTGAGAGACTGTGGCCTTGCACTCCCCCGGACAAAGGAATGGGCATGTTGCCCCCTCCAGAACCAGTGGGAAAGTCACCCACTTGAAAGACTGTGGCCTTGCACTCCCCAGGACAAAGCAATGGGCATGTTGCCCCCCTCCAGGACCAGTGGGAACGTTCCTGTATTCGGCTGAGGTGCCCCCCTTCCCCTGAGGTGCCTTCCCAAAATGATGCCCCTGCAGTGTTCTCTCCGGCTGTATCAGGGAACATGTTGGGCCTTGAAATGTGCCCTGTGGCCTTGTGTTCCTTCATGACTTTGGACTGGGCATTGGCCCTTTATGGACATTAGTATACATTTGGTTAGTGGGGTAGATTTTGCTATGCTAATACATTGTTGTTACTCCAGCATTATGGTCGGTGTATTATTCTGCTGTGTGTCTTGCACAATTGGTTTGCGTTTGCAGCTGGTTGTGTGTATGGTGTGTGTTGTGCGTGTGTGTCACTCTCATTTTCCTCCCTCCCTCCCTTGTGTGCTAGGCGGTTGTACTCACCGTCGTCGTCTTCGTCGGCGTTGGTGTTCCAGGTGGAGCATAACGTAGAAGATCATCGGGAAAACTTGCAGTTTGGGTTCTATGGTGGCGTGGTTCTTCCCTGTGTCTCCAATGGTGAGTCCTTTCACTTCTGAGCTCTGTTTCCGCCATGCTTTTGTTAGCGTTGGTACCCCCCTGGAAAAGGTGGCGGATTGCAGTGTCATGATATGGTGGGCGTAACTTTGTCTTCCACCTGGCTGTTGACGGCTACCACCATGGTGGCCATTGTTTCCACCATTGCGGTTGGTGTGGTACATTGGCTGTCTATGGAAGGAAAGTGAACCGGAGTCCATGCGAAGTCACAAAAGGGAGTCCCACGACACCGGAGGACAACTCAGAAGGTTGTGCACTGCAGGATAGAGTGTCGGGGACCCAGGCTTGGCTGTGCACAAAGGAAATCCTGGAAGAGTGCACAGGAGCCAGAGCAGCTGCAAATCACGCGGTACCCAGCAATGCAGTCTAGTGTGGGGAGGCAAGAACTTACCTCCCCCAAACTTGGACTGAAGAGTCACTGGACTGTGTGAGTCACTTGGACAGAGTTGCTGAGTTCCAGGGACCACCCTCATCAGGCTGAGAGGGGATCCAGAGGACCAGTGTTGCAGTCTTTTGGTGCCTGCGTTAGAAGGGGGAAGATTCCGTCGACCCACTGGAGATTTCTTCAGAGCTCCTGGTGCAGGGAGGAGGCAGGCTACCCCAGAGCATGCACGACCTGGAAACAGTTGAGAAAGCTGGCAGGATGAGGCGATACAAGGTTGCTAGTAGTCGTCTTGCTACTTTGTTGCGGTTTTGCAGGCGTCCTGGGCAGTCAGCGGTCGATCCTTTGGCAGAAGGTGAAGAGGGAGATGTAGAGGAACTCTGGTGAGCTCTTGCATTCGTTATCTAAAGAACTCCCCAAAGCAGAGACCCTAAATAGCCAGAAAAGGAGGTTTGGCTACCGAGGAAGGAGGATTGGCTACCAAGAGAGGTAAGAGCCTATCAGAAGGAGCCTCTGACGTCACCTGCTGGCATTGGCCACTCAGAGCAGTCCAGTGTGCCCCCAACACCTCTGTTTCCAAGATGGCAGAGGTCTGGGACACACTGGAGGAGTTCTGGGCACCTCCCATGGGAGGTGCAGGTCAGGGGAGTGGTCACTCCCCTTTCCTTTGTCCAGTTTCGCGCCAGAGCAGGGCTGGGGGATCCCTGAACCGGTGTAGACTGGCTTATGCAGAGATGGGCACCATCTGTGCCCATCAAAGCATTTCCAGAGGCTGGGGGAGGCTACTCCTCCCCAGCCCTCACACCTATTTCCAAAGGGATAGGGTGTTACACCATCTCTCAGAGGAAGTCCTTTGTTCTGCCTTCCTGGGCCAGGGCTGCCTGGACCCCAGGAGGGCAGAAACCTGTCTGAGGGGTTGGCAGCAGCTGCAGTGGAGACCCCGGAAAGGCAGTTTGGCAGTACCAGGGTACTGTGCTAGAGACCCGGGGGATCATGGAATTGTCCCCCCAATACCAGAGGCTATTCCTCCCCAGCCCTCACACCTATTTCCAAAGGGATAGGGTGTTACACCCTCTCTCAGAGGAAGTCCTTTGTTCTGCCTTCCTGGGCCAGGGCTGAAACCTGTCTGAGGGGTTGGCAACAGCAGCAGCTGCAGTGGAGACCCCGGAAAGGCAGTTTGGCAGTACCCGGGTACTGTGCTAGAGACTCGGGGATCATGGAATTGTCACCCCCAATACCAGAATGGTATTGGGGTGACAATTCCATGATCTTAGACATGTTACATGGACATGTTCGGAGTTACCATTTTGACGCTATACATAGGTAGTGACCTATGTATAGTGCACACGTGTAATGGTGTCCCCGCACTCATAAAGTCCGGGGAATTTGCCCTGAACAATGTGGGAGCACCTTGGCTAGTGCCAGGGTGCCCACACACTGAGTAACTTTGCACCCAACCTTCACCAGGTGATGGTTAGACATATAGGTGACTTATAAGTTACTTAAGTGCAGTGGTAAATGGCTGTGAAATAACGTGGACGTTATTTCACGCATGCTGCATGCAGGCCTGTGTAAGAATTGTCAGAGCTCCCTATGAGTGGCAAAATAAATGCTGCAGCCCATAGGGATCTCCTGGAACCCCAATACCCTGGGTACCTCAGTACCATATACTAGGGAATTATATGGGTGTACCAGTATGCCAATGTGAATTGGTAAATTTAGTCACTAGCCTGTTTGTCTTGACAAGCAGAGAGAGCATAACCACTGAGGTTCTTGTTAGCAGAGCCTCAGTGGGACAGTTGGGCATCACACAGGGAACATATACAGGGCACATACTTATGAGCACTGGGGCCCTGCCTGGCAGGGTCCCAGTGACACATAGACTAAAACTACATATATACATTAAAATATGGGGGTAACATGCCAGGCAAGATGGTACTTTCCTACAGCAGACTACAACTCTTCCTCCACAATTGGCGAGCTCTAACTTTTCAAAGCCTGGGTCATCCAGACTGTTCAGACTGTGCACTTAGATTTTTACAGCTAACACCGTCAAGACACAACCCCAATCCCTTTTGTCTTTTCTTCAGCTTATGCCTCTCTGGTGGACAAGGAGATTGCCGATCTTCTACAAAAAGGAGCCATTGTGAGGAACGTTCTCATCCCAAGATTCTCTCAGCAATATCTTCACTGTAGAAAAGTGGGACAGTGGGTACAGGCCAGTGATCAATCTAAATGTCTGTTGTCCAGCAGTTAAGTTTTTGTCTCTTTTCTCCAATTTAAGCTGAGCACATTTACCTATTTTTATAGGATCACAGGTCAATGAATAGCACACATCCCCATTTGAGATGTTAAACGTGAGTATGGATGTCATGTTCCTCCACAACCGCCTGCCTACCTCCGGGGAATGACGGCAGTACTCATAGAGTGACAGATGAGAGCGAATGTCACTCAAATCCACCATTCCATCCTGGTTTGTATTGTTAAAGATGTGCAATAATACCGCAGCAGGAGTGGGCACCGCCATCAGACAAGTGGTAATCAGATCTTGAACGCTTCGCATGTTACTCATACAGAAGTGAGATACATTCAGCACTTCCTGCGCCAGATGAATCCAAACATTGTTCGGTTGATGCAGTAGCGTCGGCATCTGCAGCTGACAATTGAATTTTTGGGCTATGAGCCCCTCCCACACCCCGGTGAAGCCTCCCGAAAGGGCTCCATATACAACACTCATCGCACAGGCACCCCACAGGATGATCTGAAAAGAACAAAAGACAAAACATGTATTATCATTCTCGCAAATAGCATTTGTCAGCAGGAACATGTTCCCATTTGTCTTGACCAGGTCGCATAACTACCAGGACATTGTCTGGTCCAGTGGCAATGACATCAGCGGGTTGAGGAGGGTTATTTAGGGATTCAATCCACACTTTGGCCCCTGGTTTCTTGTCAGTAGATCCGAACCCTCCTTTGCCTCTTACAGTGAGAAGGGCTGGGGCACTCCCCTTCTTGACAACACCTCCATAAACCAGCATGATGACAATTTGGGCAACGCGATCACCGGGTTGCACCACTAGGTCTGTGTCACCACTGTTCAAGAGAATGACTTTCAACTCGCCCTGGTAGTCTGCATCTATCACGCCTCCTAAAATGTGGATGCCTCTCAGGGCAAGCCCAGATCGAGGGGCGATTAGACCATAATGCTCAGGGGGAATCTGAATTCCAACCCCTGTTTCAATCAGACTGATGTCTCTAGGCTTCAATCGATGCATGTGTAAAGCATGCAGGTCAAGTCCTGCAGATTCTGGTGTAGCTCGATATGGGGCCAAAGCTCCTGGAGCTGTTTCCCAATACACGATGGTATTGCTTGCTGTAAATGGATTCATCTGTAAAGCAGGTGTGAGATTTCTCATGAGAGTTGTCTCGGCATTCGTAAGGGGTCGGTTGTTCAGAATTTGCAAGGCATCATACAAATTATCCCTCCGCCCCTTCAGTGTCCCATCAGACAGTTTGCGCATTTGTTCTTTCAACAACCCATTCATTCTCTCAATCAGTCCCGCTGCTTGTGAGTAGTAAGGTATGTGAAAAATCCACTCAATGTTGTGTTGTGCACAATAGTCCTGCACTCATCTGCCCTTGAAGTGGCTGGCGTTATCACTTTGAATTTGGAGCGGCACTCCATAGTACAGAATCAACAGATCTAATGTTTTCAGAGTGCTCTGCTGAGTTGCGCGCTTGCAGGGAAAGGCTATGAGATAACCAGAGTAAGTATCCACCACTGTGCAGGCATACTGACACCCTCTGCTCACTGGCATTGGTCCAATGTAGTCAATCTGCCATATCTGTCCTGGCAATTTACCTCTGCCTAGCTGACCTCTCACCACCTGTGGGACCGGTCTGTGCTGTGTATGCTGACAAATGGGACATTCAATGATGGCTGTTTTAATTAAATCTAGGGGAAGAGGCATCCCTCTAATCTCTGCCCACCTGTGAGTATCTTTTTCTCCAAGATGTCCGCATTTCTGGTGTGCCCATTTAGCCATTCCCACCAAATCAGAATTCTGCTCCTCCACTTCAGCCTCTTGAATCTTGGCTCGATCGTCTGAAAGACAATTGAACGATCGGTCTAATGAATCAGTTGGACAGTGAGCATCCACATGATAGACAGTCACGGTGCTTTGAGGTAACATTTCCCAGATCTCTTGCCATAACTCCTTCCCCCATACCTCTTTGTTATGGATTTTGTACTGATGTGCATGCCACGTGGGAAGCCAAGTAGCTAACCCATTGGCGGTAGACCAGGAATCTGTATAAATGTGACATTTTCCGGGTAGCTCTTGTTTCAAAGCTTGATACACAGCGTAAAGCTCTGCAAACTGGCTACTTCTTCCCTGTCCTGTAGTTGTTAAAAGCTTCTTTGTAACAGGATAACAGGACACTGCTTTCCAGTGCCTTTTCGCTCCAACATATTTTGCTGAGCCATCTGTGAACCACGCATGTTTTTTATCATCTGCAGACAAGTCTGCGAACGGCTGGCCCCATCCTACCGGAGATTCACACACCGGAGGTACATCGTGCAACATTTCTGAATTCTCCACGGGAGCCTGCGCTACCTTCTCATGCAAAACGGCGGTTCCTTTTGGACCCGCTCGTGCCCTGTCCTGGACATACCATTTCCATTTTATAATGCTGGCTTCCTGCGCATGCCCAATTCTGTGAGTCTTAGGAGAACTCATCACCCACTGCATGATGGGTATTTCAGGTCTTAAAATCACAACATGTCCCAATGTAATTTGCTCGGTATCAACCAGAGCCCAATAGCAAGCCAGCAGCTGCTTCTCAAAGGGAGTGTACCGCTCTCCTGCCTCGGGTAACTTCTTTGTCCAAAATCCCAGGGGCACTCTCTTTCTTCCTTGTTTTTGCCATAAGCTCCAATAGCATGCTGCCCCTGGACTGTCACATTCAGCTCGATGTCTACCTCCCGAATCGGCCACAAATCCAAAGCATGCTGAATGGTGTCTTTCGACAATTCAAACGCGCGCTGCTTCTGCTCTCCCCATTCAAACGCATTCTTCTTTCGTGTAACTTTGTACAATGGGGCCAAAATTTTAGACAAATGGGGTATGTGCTGTCTCCAATACCCGAATAGTCCAATAAAACTCTGGGCTTCCTTTAGATTTCGTGGCACTGCAAATTCTTTAATCTTTTCTTTCACTTTTGGCAACACTTCTCTGTGTCCCTGATTCCACTAAATGCCCAAACATTTCACGCTCTGAGACGGTCCCTGCACTTTCTCGGGGTTAATCTCCCACCCTTTATTCTGCAAATGTTCCACCACCCTGTCTAGCTGAATCTGCACCTGTTCTTGTGTCTCTCCCTGCATCATCACGTCATCTATGTAGTGGGAAATTTGCACTCTGGGAACCACTGGTACTTCATCCAAATGCTCTGCCACCAGCCAGTGATAGATAGTAGGGCTATGTAAATACCCCATGGGCAATCTACAGAAGGTGTACTGGCGCCCCGCCCACTGGAATGCCAGCTGGGGCTGGCTCTCAGTGGCTATTTGTATGGTGAAGAACGCATTGGCAATGTCGATTGCGGCATACCAAGTCCCACTGTGTTTCTGTATGTTTTAAATCAAGGTAATGGTGTCTGGGACCGCTGCAGTCAGAGGAGGGGTATATTTATTCAACTGGCGATAATCAATGCAAATCCTCCAACTGTTATCACTTTTGCGAACAGGCCAGAGGGCATTATTCCACGCAGTGGTGATGAGAATTATTACCCCGGCCTCCAGTAAGTCATGTATAGTCTGGCTAATCTCTTCATGTCCTCCCGGTATTCTGTACTGTTTCATTTGAATCACCTTAGTGGCTTGGGGAAGTGTTACTGTAGGAATCTTCAACAGCCCCACCCTCGCGGCGGCTATTGATATAAATCTTTTGGAACCAAATTGATAACATCCATCTTCCAAATGTAGGATGATCCCTTTCAAATTGTTAATCCCAATAATGTACTCGGGAATGGGCACAATCAAGACAGTGTTTTCTCTCTTTGGGTTGTGCCCCTATTTTCATGGGAACCACTATCTGCACTGCTGGGGTTTCTTTTCTACCCAATCACGTAATGATGAAGTACTGTCCCTTGAATTTTCTTGGGTTTCCATGAATTAAAGAGGCCTCTGCTCCGGTGTCAACGAGGGCTCGAACTTTCTGAACATTTCCACATTTCCAAAAAATTTCTACTTTAACATGTGGTCTGTTATCTTTGCGAGTCCATCCCTGCACCGGAGTTTGACCTATTTCCTAGTCTATTTTCACTCTGCGCACATTGGAGTCTGCCTAAGTCAGATCTGGATACAATCTGCGGTAATTCTCAGGAAACTCCTCCTTCCTGTCTCTGCTTCGCAACCTCTCTGAGCTTACCAGCTCTCTCTCCCACTCTCTGCCTCGAGTTCTCTCGGGACCTGTCTGTCCCCGGTCTCTCTCTCTGCTCCGGGTTCCCTCTGAGCCTCGGTGCTCTTGCTCCCAATCTCCATCATCTGGGGATCTCTCTCTACTGCGGGGCTCTCTCCCTCTCTCTCCCTTTTCATCCTCGCGCTCCTCCCATCCTGCCTTTCTCTGGTTCACCAGTTTGTTATCTTTCTTGTTCCCTTTCCTGCTCCCCTCCTTCTTATCTAAACCGCATTTGCGGTACATCTCCCACATGTCCTTGGTGGTTATCCCATCAATGTCATCCCTGGCCACCCCATCTTTCAGCAAGGCCAGAAACATGTCCCGCCTTGACACCCTGTTGTTATCAGTACGACTCTAAGACCGTGAATTCCTCTCTGGCTTAGTCAACTCCCCTAAATCACTTAACTCACGCACCGCTTCTACCACCTGAGACAGTGGGTTACCAGTCTGATTAATTAACAAAGTCATGATGACATGCTTGTATGCAGGAGGAGCGGACCTAATCAGCCTGTTTCGCACAGACACATTTAAAATTCCATTCATCAAATTATGAGCATTACCCAGAAAGATAGCTGTTTTCATCCCTTCCTCCTTCAATCTCTGTACTGCATCTCTTAAAGTATACAAAGGTTTATCATTAGGCCGCCAGTCCGACTCTGTCGGATACTTCTGAGCACACCCTTGCGCCGCTAACTCCAACAGATTGATTATGGGACCAATCCCTGGATAAGTTCTAAACTCATTTTGGATAACTGGGTCCGTACTTAAGATACAAAGCCTCGGGGCGTCGCCGTGACCTAATTGGACCCCCTGACCCCCCCCCATATCATGCACTCGCACCATCCACGTAAGCAATGTTTCCCCAGACCTCTGTCGAAATCTGTCTATCACATCACTTAGTTCTTGCTGTGTGTAATCCTCCAGAGCATCCAGCATCACCCCTCCAGGGTTAGCTGGGCTATGCTGTAACTTTCGCCGATATATTGGCTGCGCACGGACAACATTCCTGCGCCCTGCCTTTTCCTGACTAACATCTTGACAGTTATCACCCCCGGACCCATCTGAAAAATCAGACGAATCCCAGATGTTTCCATCCCAAAATTCATGGTCAAAGGCAAACCCTGCCTGAGAGATAGTTAAATGTACCTTCTTTTTATTAACTTTCCCTCTTCATTTCTTGTGTTTATATTGAGGGACGCTAACTGCCGTCCTCTCTGCAACCAGCTGGTACATTTCAAGCTTATCACTTAACAATTTATTTTGACAAGCTAACATGGTAGAGGAATTTCGGGCTTCTACTAACTCCTTCTCCAGCTGCTCGTGGTCTTTCTGTAACTGTAAAAAAAATTCATGTAACTTTCTGTACGCAGAGAGCAAGATCCAGCCTCGCCTCCCTAACGTACAAATCTCTTTTCCCTTGTCAATTGACACTTTTTGTAAACATGTTAAAACATTTTCAGGTTCTGCATTTAACATACACGCATTCCAATTTTCACACAAACCAGCACAACGTGACCATTCCTGAGCTAAAAGTTTTTACGGGGCAGTTTCCCACCCCGGTATTTCTATGTCCGGATTTGATACATGAGAACTTGCTTTTGAACTCGCTTTGATCTTATTAAACATTTTCCTTTTTTTTTTTTTTATCCTGCAAACAACTACGCCAAATTGTGTTGCTTCACTCTTCAGAATAACAGAACTATGCACTTCAGGATAGTTTAGGGCACAATGTGAAACAATCACTCTCAAACACCTTAGTAAGTAGAATAATCAAGTTTATTTATGGGGCAAGTTCTCATATAGCAAAACTGACCACACTAGTATATCATGAAAAATAACATGTGAATAACTGTGGGAAAACACTCTGTGATATCATGAAAAATAACACAAAAATAACTGCAAGAATAAGTGCATATTACACACGCACACACACAATATGCTTCAACGCTTATAAATTGAAAGGCTTCACCAAAAAGAGATTCTGCATCTCTCCGCCGCACACAAAGCCGGGGAACCCAAATCGACTGGCAAAGGGAAAATCAGTCCTCCTGGCGTTACGTCCAACCCAGAAGAGAGTTCCTAAACCAGTCCATCAAGGCTCCTGACCTTTATAGTATTTACTAACGCCCAGGAGTCTTTTCTAGAAAAAGACCCCCTCCTTTACAAATTGTGCAATCGGTGGTACCTTGTTCACGCTTCGAGACGTCTCCTCGGAACGGGCCAGGTTCCCAGATGAGGGCTCCAAGGTGAAGCTTACATTCCTCCTTGAGTACAGACGCATCCCCCTGTTGTCCTAACTGATAGCTCGTGGAATGTAAATAGCGCCCTTCGTATCAGGCAGATGGAGCGAAGTTGAGCAGAAAAACACCCCACCCTGCAGCTTGCAGAAGCTTGTGGAAAAACACAGAACAGTGCTTTACGCACAGAACCAGACTCGACAAAATGGAGTCGTGAACCAATGTAAAATGGAAGCAGAGGCCAATGGTCCATACTATATTTCATTGTTCTTACCCTGCACCACTTTTCACCTTGCACGTAGTGCACTTGAACGTAGTGCATGTAGCAATACAACTACGTAAACCATCTAGGAGGAATTCTATCCAAGAATCTAGCAGATCTACTACACAACTTTTGGGATTACGGCCTTCAGAACCAGATCTCCGTCTCGGCAGAACACCTTCCATGGGATGCCAACCAGGCGGCTGACTGGCATTCTCACCATTTCAGGGACACAAGCCAGTGGCATCTGCATCCTTCAATGTTTCGGCTCATCTCAGACAGATGGGGCCCTTTCTCTGTGGATCTGTTTGCCTCCCGGCTAGATCATCAACTCCCAAAGTTCTTCAGCTGACGTCCGGATCCAGTGGGATCTGTCACAGATGCCTTTCTCTAAGACTGGCGATAGAAACACTAGTATGCCTTTCCTAAATTCGCAAAGATCAGCGTTTCTGAGCCCAGGTCAGACGTCAAGAAGTGGACATCACCCTGGTGACCCTGATGTGAAGATCTCAAGCCTTGTTTCCAGTTCTTCTGGAACTTTCTTGAGATTCTCCAATCCTTCTACCCCAGTTTCCAAATCTCCTGCCAGATCCGGAGGGACATCCCCACCCCTGGTCCTAGAGAAGTCTCTTACCCTTATGGCATGGAGGATTACAGGAGACATTGGGAAGTTCATGGTGTTTTGAGACAAGCTGCGTCTCTCCTCTCCAAAGCATGGGCAGAGAGTACGACTAAGCACTACTGGTCAGCATGGTCTCGATGGTTGGGCTGGTGTGGTACAAGACACTTGGATCCCATGGTTGCGGATGTTGTCCACATCCTAAACTTCCTCGCCTCCAGGCCTCGGAGGGCCTGGTGTATTGAACTATCAACACTTTTAGATCAGCTATCTCGGCAGGCCACTCCCAAGTGGGCGATCGTCGAGTAGGGGAACATCAATTGGTGCCTAAGCGCTTACGAGGAATCAGCCTTACCAGTCCTCTGGAACCCAGATACTCGACCCTTTGGGATGTTAATAAGCTTCTTAATCTTTTTCAGTCCTGGCCATCTAATAGACTCTTATCCCATAAGCAGTTGCGGCTAAGCTAGCCTCACTCACTTGTCTGATCTCCTGCCAACGCATTTCAGATGTCAGAGCACTGGATTTTACGAAGAGGGTATTTACTCCTGAAGGGGTTTCTTTCCACATTTCTATGCAGACAAAATGCAACTCTAGACTAGTTAACCGCCCTTCTTTTCCAGATTCCCCTAAACTGTGTGTGGTAAGGTGCATCAAGGCATACAAAACCATGACGGACAGTTGCTCATTGCATTACAAAAGCCATTTAGGGTAGTTTCCTCCCCAATGATTGCTCGATGGGTCCAATGGGCCATGCAGGAAGCAGGCATGAACACAACTATATTTGGGGCACATTCTGTCATGGTGGCTATGGCCTCCAAGGCATTTTCTCTGGGCACTCGCCTGGAGGATTTACTCAGTGCTGCGAACTGGTCATCTGACTTTATCTTTAAAAATTTTTATTTTAAACCAGTTCCCAGCATTGCTTTGCTGGTGGCAAATAGGCTTTAAACCAGTGCCTCCAGTCCCGCCACAGAATGAAAGATTTCCTAGCTAGCGTAAAGGAATGTTTCAATTCTATTAAGGACACAGAGGTGCAGAGTAACCCACCTGAATCATTTCTCTTCCCTCTCCAACGCTGTACTGAGCCAAGTTGAAGTAAGTATGGATATTTCTGCCTGTGATATTGTATGTTATGAGTTTGGCGAGCAATTGTGTTTCATGTCTTCTGAATTGTGTATTTCACGCTGGTAATAGTCGAATTTGCTTACAGTTTCTTACACTTGGCTTTTATTCTTATAGACTCTGATGGGTCGTAGCAAGATAAAGGAGGACTCTCTCTGGCGGCACTCGCAGGAAGAAAGAGGAGGTGGCAAAAGAGGCATGGGATTATAACAATGCAGAGAATGTGTTGACTGGTTGTTTACTGTTGTTGCTATGACTTCTTTCACTTGGTGTTATAGGAGATGAAGTCTGTTGTACTGATATTTGGCTGCTATAAATAAAACGAAGAACTAAGAAATGTTTCATTCTTTTAAACACATGGCTTTGTGTGCTGTTGTCTTCCCAATTTCAATGGCTTCACCTAAGTTAGGTTGTTTCTGTAACAATTTCTCTTGTATATTAGTGTTGTTTGTTTATCACACTAGATGATCTCTTATTAGACAGTCATTTATATCCCCAAATTCACACAGCTTGCATAACCCTTGAAGTACTGCCACGCCTTTCTTGTGCGGCTGAAAAATGTATGACATTCGAGTAGAAATTTATTTTTGTCCCTAAATTGATTTTCTCATTTTAATAAAGTTATGGTGTACTCGTCAACTTGTTTATCCTCATCATCTTGCTCTTATTGTGTAATCTCTGGTTCTGGTAACGTTTCGAAAATGTTCCTCCCATGTATGCCTAAATTGTGTAGTAATATGTGTTACTTCCTTACAGGGCTGACTTTTTCTCCTCCATTGGCTATAAGGTAGGATTCAAAGATTTTTACTCGTTCTTTTCACAGTACATTCGGTTCTCCTAATTCATTTAAAAATGGTGCAGGTTGTGACATGCTAGCAACTGGAGTTTTGAAGACATTTTAGTAATAAAATATTCTGACTTCAATTCACTGTTCTTTCTATTTAATTGTAACTAGAAATGTAGCAATTAAGATATAGTATAATTTACAAGCATATATAGAATTTTGGAATACTTTAAATAATAATCGCTTATACCTATACAATGAGTGAATTTAAAGGCTTAAAACTTGAATACCCCATTTAACATCAAAATATAATTTAATCAGTAGCAGACTAACAATGAATGTATGAGGTGCAAGATAATACTATGCTAATTACTATATGGCTAATACGTAGAAAGTTTTAAAGTAAAATTCTCTTTGCTTGATATAAATTGGCCCATTCTGTAGTATTCTTAGACTTTTAGAAAATATAACAAGCTATAACTGTAATTAAAAAATTAAGTACGCTTTAATAATAAAGAGTGTGTTTGAATAGAACAGAACAAATACTCCTGAACTTTGAGGTGTCACAGTACTACAATAATAGCAATGACTTAAGGTTTGCTAAAATAGTGATTGTGGTGCACTACAATTCCATACACTGAACTCTCTAAGCGAGACGCCACAGTTAAATTGCTTGAAAGTGTATTTTATCCAGATGGAAGACATGACACACTTTATAGAAGTAATGCCTAAATGTGTGTGTGTCACCGTAAGCAACAAATTCTAGGACACACTGTGAGAAGATTTTGGTGTGTGTGTCATCGCTGAGACAAGATATGTTCAATAAAAGTGGGCATGTCATTGCAGATTAAAGATAATCTCCAAGAATATAAAGTTAAAGGTGTGTGTGTCACATGAAAAAGATCCTTGACACGCGTAGCCGCTTCTCTCTGTGTCCCTATCACCGTAAACTACACTGAAGACATGTCTCAGAACGTCCCATCAGCTCCATAGCATATCGCCATGAAGAATTACTGAGGGCCTGGCAAGCACGACCCTCTAAGGAACACCTTTGGATATGAGCTGGTCCAGAGGCCTGCTATCGGAACTCTTGTTGATTGGCAGCCAAGGAATGAGGCGGAAAGTACAGCAGCAGCTGTACTGGTTATGGAAAATAAGGCCCAGAACAATGAGTGTGGCTGCAGAGGTCTCCGAACAGTTCTTGGAAGGAACCAGTCTGGATCAGAAGAGGTAAAGATGCCCTGGTGAAGAGCAATACATACCAATGTGAACGCTGAATTTTTACAAATAAATAAAGATGCACCTGGAATTACGAATCTGCATAGATTTTGACTCAACATAGAAAATTAGTGTGCGACATGGAAAATGTGCCCACTTGAATGGCCCTCATTAATCACGGAGTGTCTTTATTAAAGGCTGATTAATATTAATTGAAGTATTTACTCTAAGAAAATGCAGTAGTAGGAGGTATTAATGAATTTGCATTATTTTTTTGCTTTATAAATTGCAGGCCTTAAGTTAGCAAGGTTTTGAGTCTAGTTTACACAGCCTCATGTTAATCCATACTGTTCTAATAAATCGTGAGAAATGTACCCCTGAAGAAATTAATACATGTATTGTTTTTTTATTGAGTTGAGCAAACGTTAGCAGATGTCTCATGAGAACTGCTTGCTAGAAGATCTTGTACTAGTTATTGCTACAGTGTATAGTTTGATGCGTGAGACAGCGATGTTCCCAGGGGCTAATAAATGATGCACTGACTGGAATACAGATGGATACTAAAGTGTTACCTGATGCCCCTGATGGTGGGAACAGGAGAAGAGGAGCCAATCATTGACATGTGAAAGACAGTTTAGCTATATCTTAAATTTAGAAATGCATCCTTACGGGACTAATTGTAAACGTACGATTCTTTGACCAATGGCCACGTGGGAAGTTCTTTAGGTGATTTTAACTTAGCCCGACTGCACAGAGGAGAAGAGACCAGTTTTTGATCATTCTCATTTGCATGCTCATTCTATTCTGCTTGGGAGCTGAACGGTTCCTGGTGGCTTTAGTTCTGTCTTTAACTTTATTGATTAAACTTCTGATGCTGAATGCTGATCCCTAAGACATTGCTTCTTAATGATTCAGATAGCTTAGAGTCCCTGTGTCTGAATCATTCCCTTTCATGGCCTGTTGCTGCTGCTGAATGAGCTGATGTCCAAATGATGAAGATAATCGCAGCTTGCTGATCCATACTGAGGAGAGGTATAACGAAATGATAATGTTCTTGTTGTAAATTGTCTATTGTTTCTAGGTACCAACCGCTATTTTGATATAGCCCTCGCTAGATGTTTTTCCAAATTTATGTTGACTAAATTGCTTTGCATGAAGCCCAAGCTTGCTATTCTAATGAAAAGATTAGTAAGGGAAACCCTGACATGTTAACAGGTTGCTATTGATAACATTTGATGTTGCTCAGTTGCTCAACCTAAATGTATGTTATATCTATTGCACAGTTGTTCTTGCTTTTGATCTGCACTGAAATAACTGAATGTGTAGTAATCCATGCACTAGTTACATTGAGATTCCTTAGAAGATTTGGTCAACCAGTGTTGTTTTTGTATGTTTATCATTTGGTTTTGAGATTAATTTACATGATATTAGCATTGCTAATATAGGGAAATAAACTTTCTAACTTTAAATAAAGGTGTGGTTATATATGGCCAAAGGGGTTATGGTGCGTAAACGTTTCTGACTACAAAGGTACTTACTGTTGTTCATTGATGATTTTGTGTTGTATTTGGGATTTATGGTGGAAATTACTCTTAGCGCTGTCAAAAGTTCCATCGAACCTCTAAAACGTCCCCTTATAAATTAGAGATAAGAAACCAAATAAGGTCCAACGCGCTAACAGAAATGGTAGCAAAGTAGAATGGTTAATCTCCTTAAGAGCCTATCACAAGGCCCGGTCCATGGGTGGTCTTCCTAAGAGCCTATCATAAGGTCTTTTTGCTTTCTAGAAATGATAAGAGGGTAGGATGGTCTCCTCCTTGGGGTGCCATCATAGAATCTTTACACGGTTTGTCTCCTAAAGAGCCCGTTATATTAGAAATGATAGCAGGATAGAAACAGTAAGAGAGTTGGAGGGGAAATCTCCTTAAGAGATCATGGTAATTCTTAGATTCAGTAAGAGAAATTGGTAAAGGTTAAGATTTTCAGATTTGATGATACAAAGTGGAGCGAAAATGTCACGCTAAGAACCTACAGAGCTTGTCAATGCCTGTTTGAGGATGTTCTTGGTGTTCTAGTGACATTGTGAATGGAATAGGTTTTTCACTTGTACAGCTTAAGCAAACTGCAGGTGAACTGTGATATTTTTGAGGGTTTAGGAAGTTTTCTTATTCCAAATCAACTTGTTGAAGGAGTTTGCGTACTCCGAAGTGTTAGAGTAGGGAAGTCTTTGAACTTCACATGTGTGTGGCACTTCGTGCTAAAAAATTGTCCACGTTGTTGTTGGTATACCTACCCTGCCTGGTCTAAGACTCCGGAGTATTGAAAAGTGTATGAGACACTTGGTTAATTGTTGTAATTTGTCTGGTTTAATAGGTCAATCGGGTGTGGTTGACAACCTCAAGAGTGCGTGTTAAAGTGAGTGAAAGGTTTTTCGACTGAGACTGATGAGTCCTATGTGCACCAGGACAGACCCAATGAGCGGTTGAGAGTGAAATTTGTGGGTAGAATTTTGCTTGCGCATCAGGGAAACCGAAAAAGAAAGAGTAGCTATTAGAGCGAAAGTCCGTCAGTGAAAAATCAGTAAGGTTTCAGAAGCGATTGGGTTACCCTACCTGTGGTAAACAGACAAATTGGGTTTTGATTTTACTTAGTGCTTGCAATATTTTGCATTAGTTTTGTGTGAATCTGAGTTAAGCAGGGCAAGCCAAAAGACTTTGTCAGCCGCTGTATGTGTGAGTGTGACGTTGTTAGAGCTGTGCTGGGATACATTGCTTAGTGCGAAGGGTCGGGACGCACTGGTGGTCAACCATGAAGCGCAATTGGTGGAGAAGGTCAGCGAAAAGGATTTTGGGATTGAAAGTCAGTTCCTGATTCAATTAAAAGTAGCGTAAATGACCAAAGATGACATTTTTAAAAGCTTTGAAGAGTGCCCTAAGGGGAGATACGTTTATTCCAATAAGAATCAGAGAAATCACACGACCAGAAGGTACACCTGCCTATATTGTATTTGAAGAGCAGAGTGCTGCACCATGTCTTGGTTGAAACAATGGTGCAAAGAGACAGCGAAAGATGGGAGCTTAGCATTTCCAGCTCATGGCACAGTTAATTTGAGGATTTTAGAGAATCTGAGGAGACTATTGTATGATTTGAAACCTCCTCTGAGACCAGCACAATGTGAGGCATTAGCAATTTGGGAACTGGTAGCTAGACAACAACAGCAACTGAAATTTGAGAGAAGAATGAGAAAAGCTGAGAAGACACTAATACAGGCTAGATGGCAAATTGACCAGACATTTTGGAGAACATAGACTTTACAGCGAATTAAGTTGTTTCCTGCAATTACACAAGAAAACGTGAATGAAGCTAAAAACTGTACTAGGAAGAGGGATTCTTGCCCTACAGGCAACAGAGAGCAGACATCCACAGAGTCTAGGAAGTCTTTGGCACCTGACGAAGAGTTAGATGATGATGAGTTTATTTTTCAGTTAATGTGAATTCGGCCCCCACCATATGCTGCACACGAGAGGAGTTCAAGTAACAGCGTAGATCCTACAGTCCTGATAACAATTGTCACACTGATTGATTGTCACATTCAGGTTAGTCATCATATTCCAGCTACTTCAATGATTTAAAGGCCCACGCCACAGATGGATATTCCCAAAATTTACCCAGATATACCTATTGTAGATACTGCAACAAACTTGATAGTGACGACAGGACAAGTTTACCAGAAGCCAACATTGGTCCAGATAGAGTCAACCCTGAACTTGATGTCTCTGACACAGACGATCCTGAGATACACCCACCTAAAAGGATCACAGGCAGAGATGTCCACTTTGACAAGTCAAAATACAGAAATAATGGACCCACAAGACCCAATTGCTCGACCAGGTCCAGATGCAGGGTCAGTTCCAGTTACCATAGGTCCAGTCATACCGTTGTTCGCCCAGGGAAATAACGAGAACAGTGAGCAGAAAACCGTGAACCCGAGTATAGAAAAGGAGAGATATAACGCACACGCAAGAATGATAACTCCCATGAGACCAACATTTGATGAACAGGTCCGTTAATTGACTTAAGTCATTTCAGGACTCCTCCAAATAATGAGGTGAGATAATACATAGGTCCAAATCCAAGCATGGTGACAACAGAAACCCCAAACAAAACATTACAGCAAGTGTCAGGTGTAAGCCAAAGCAATGTTACATTACAAGATTTGACAGCACAACAACTGACTGAATGCTTAGAGAAGTTGAGTAGCAGCCAAGGAGATTCTAGTGGAGAAAGTGCCCTAAACTTGACCAGACTTAGACTAGAGGCAGAAGACCTAATTGGGGGAACAATGGGATTAGACAAGATTGACACATTCAGAGAAGATGAGTTGCGTTACTTGTGTAAACTGATTACTAACAAAGCAGGAATAACACATCAGAAATTAGCAGATTTAGCAGAGAAATATGACATAGAGATCGAGAAAACAAAGCACTTGAAGAGGAATTACAGATTAGACTTTGACTCAAAAGATTTTGAAAACATGAGAGTACCAGGAATAAAAATTCACTTTAGGGAATTAATTCAGAGCATTCAAACATAGGGAGCATTAAACAAATGGGAAGGCAGATGGGTAAAGAAAAGAGACAAAAGAAAAAAGGATTCTGTGAATCTTACTGCGAATATGCAGCAGGTTGAAGACACAGTAAAGATCCTACCCACGAGAGAGATTCCAGGAGGGAATTTTGTCCATGCCCCTTGGAGCAGAAGTGACATTCTTTCCTTTACAAATAATAATCCCGGGTTAAGAGAGAAACCAGTAGAATGGTACCAACAAACAGACAGGTTCACAAAGCTCGCAAAATGTCTGTGGGAGGATTTGAACACCCTGTTAAAGATAGTAGTCCCAGCAGATTTATGGATTGAGTGCAAGAGGAGCACGATTGGCTGACAAGAGAACCCCAGAGAGATCCAGTAACAGAAGCACCATCCCTTGACGTAATGAAATATTACTATAAGATGATTAAATTCTTAAAAATTAGAATTCCGCCCAAGAATACTGACTGGCAGAGAATAGACAGGACAGCCCAGGAAGCGAAAGAGTCAATACATTCATACCATGAGAAATTGTTGCAGATGTTTTAAGCATTACAATGTTACAGAAACAATTGAGCCAAAAGACATGATTCATTTTGTGTTCAGATTTGTTGAAGGATTGAGACCTGAAATCAGCTAGATGATTAAGAGTCATTTGATCTGTTGGCAAGTGAAGCTGATTGATGAAGTATTGCAGTATGCAAAGTACTGTTGTGAAGAGATTGAGTTGACGCCCTGCCAGCTTTTACTTGTGTATGTTAGTGTATGGTGGGATTGTTAGTTTCCCTCTGCTGTGCATGCTTTAGTGATGAGTATCCATGCAGGGCTGTGAGGGGTGCCCATGCATTGGTGCAGCATGCAGGGCTTGGCATTGGGATTAGTAAGATGTGATGGTGGAGTATGTGGGATGGAGTTAAGTAATGGGAGTGAGGGTGAGGGTATGTAGGTATGGGGAGTGATAATTGATGGAAGTTGACTTACCAGAGTCCAGTCCTCCTCCGACTCCAGCCAGGCCCTCAGGATGCAGTATTGCCAAGATTTGCTCCTCCCATGCTGTGAGCTGTGGGGGAGGAGGTGGTGGTCCACCGCCAGTCCTCTGTTTAGCGAGCTGGTGTCTTGCTGCTATAGAACGTACCTTCCCCCGTAGGTCATTCCACCTCTTTCTGATGTCGTCCCTTGATCTTGGGTGCTGTCCCACAGCATTCACCCTGTCCACGATTCTCCGCCATAGCTCCATCGTCCTAGCTATTGATATAGGCTGCACCTGTGCTCCAAATAGATGTGACTCTACCCTGACGATTTCCTCCACCCTGACCCTTAACTCCTCCTTAGTGAAACAGGGGTGCCTTTGTGGTGCCATGGGTGTTATATGATGTGTGTTGGTGAGAGTGTGTTGGGTAATGTGTTGGTGGGGGTGTGAAGTGGGGGGCATGAGAGATATATGGGTGTATGTGGTGTGTGTGTGTCTAGTTGTCACAGTGGTCTTGGTGTCAGTCTGGTGGCGCTTACTGGTATTCATAAAAGGATGTGGGTACTGTGGGTGTGTTTTATAGTGGTGTGGCGTGTATGGGTGTCAGGTGTGTGTTGTTTGAATTTTCCAATGTGGTGTTGTTTTGTTTGTGGGTGTCCATTGTGAGAGCAGCGGTATGTACCGCCAATGGTTTACCGCCGTTAAATGTCTCCCGTGGTGACTCGTAGGTCATAATGTGATGGGCCTTGTTCTGTTGGTGCAATGTAGTGGGTTTTGATACTGCCACTTTATCACTGACCTTTGGTCTGGCGGATTTGTGTATGTGGCTGTATTCTGTCAGATTGGTGTGTTTGTGTCATAATATGGTGAACGGATATCCGCCACGGTAAGTTGGCAGCGGTCAGCGTGGCGGTAAACGGGATTTACCATCAGTGTCATAATGAGGGCCTATATGTAAAGATGGGTAGAAACCCAAAATTTGCATTCTAGAAGCTGTTAAAAAAGCTCCTGCCCCAGAAACCAAGATCGAGCTCAAGTCATTCTTAGGACTTGCAAAGTATATGGCAAAATATGTTAAGAATTTTGCCAGCCTAACAAGTAGTCTCAGAGATCTTTTAAAAAGCCACACACTGTACAAATGGGGGAAGAAAACCAACTGGCATTCGAGAAACTTAAAGAAGCTATACTGACAGCACCATACTTATGTAATTTTGAACCCAGTCAAAAAACTATACTAACTACAGACCAGTAACAAAGGACTAGGAGCCGCACTTTCCCAAATAATTGCAGGAAAGGAAATGATTGTCATTTTCTTTTCACACACTCTCACAAAGTCTGAGATGAATTATTCTGTAGCCATCGTAATGAGGGCCACAGTGTCCCCTTCTACATTACAGTGCTGTCAGAAAGAGGTGAAATATCTGGGACACCTGGTTGAGAAGGGAACTAGGGACATTTCTAGAGAAAGGGTCACAGCCATATTGTAGATGAATCCTCCAGCAACACAGAGAGATGTCAGAATGTTTTTGGGAATGGTGAGCTATTGTCGCCAGTGGATTCCCAACTTTTTAGTCATTTCAAAGCCATTGCAGAAGCTAACTCACAAAGAAGTCACTGATCCCCTCATGTTAGATCAAGCCTGTATGGAAGCATCTTCTGAGTTGATAGAAAGCCTGTGCAAAGCTCGGTTGTTGGGAATACCTGAGTATACAAAACCCTTCATGTTGTTCTGTCATGAGAGTGATGCATGTTCTTTTTCTGTCTTGACTCAAGTCCATGGTGGTGTAAACCGCCCAGTAGCATATTTTTCAGCTACTTTGGACCCAGTTGCAGGAGCTTTACCAGGCTGTCTGCGGTCCGTTGCAGCGGTTGGACTGAGCCTCACTCAGAGTGAGAGCATTGTAATGGGACGTCCTTTAACTGTCATGGTCCTGCACTCCATTGAAGTTTTGCTCACCAGAACCAAGACTCAGCATCTTAGAAGTGCCAGGCTGACACGTTATGAGACGGTCCTCCTGGGGTCCCCAAATGTGTCACTCAAAAGGTGTACGGTGCTTAACCCAGCAACTTTACTTCCAAAAGAGAATATTGAAGCTGACAAATTGATAGAAGTTGAACATGACTGCCTGGAAGTAACGGTTTGTGCACAAAACCGAGACCTGATATTCAAGATACTCGATTGGAAAAAAATGACCAGATTATTTTTGTTGATGGTTCCTGTTTAAGAGATAACATGGGAACATTGAGAGCAGGAAATTCTGTGTGCACATTTTCTGGTATACACAAAGCGTCCTGGCTTCAAGGAGTGTATTTTGCGCAAGTGACTGAACTGGTAGCCCTTACTAGAGCATGCCATATTTCTGCGCAGCTTAAAGTTACCGTCTATGCCGACAGCCGGTATGGCTTTGGAATAGTCCATGATTTTAGCCAGCTGTGGTCACCGAGAGGTTTCCTGACCTCTTCTGGTTCACCAGTCTGAAATGGTAAGAGAATTCATGAGTTGTTACAAGCTATTCAAATGCCTGAAAAGATTACTGTGGTGAAATGCAGTGCACACCTGGAATCACAAGATTTTGTGTCAACGGGAAATGGTTATGTGGATCAAGTCTGAAGGTTTTCGCAATGAACGGTATATCATTCAAAGATAAGTGGGAATTGTTACCTGAAGACGAAACATGCTCAAATTATGCATTTCATGTTATAGATACATTGGAAGAATTTAAAGCATTGCAGGATAATGTTGACAAAGATGAGATAAAGTACTGGGTAAAGTTAAACTGTGTTCAATGTGAAGATGATATCTGGGTTTCAGGGGAAGGACAAGTGGTTCTGCCTGATAGCCTGTTGACTCAAATAGCTAGATATTATCATGATCAAGCACATGTTGGGATGGATGCCATGATTAGAACAATCAAGCAATTCTGGTTCAATCCAAAATTTAGACAGGTTGCTGAAGCAGTTTGCCGTTGTTGTGTCATCTGTCAACAGATGAATGTGGGTAAAGGTACAGAGGTCAATTTGAGCCACATTGGAAGAGTGGGAGGCCCATTTAGCAGAATGCAGATGGATTTCATTGAGATGTCTGTTTATGGAAGATTGATATGTGTGTTGGTGACTGACTGTATCTTTAGTCAATGGATTGAAGCTTACCCTACATGAAGAAATGACAGCCTTACAGTAGCGAAGTTACTGCTTAGGGAACTGGTATCATGTTTTGGGTTTCCGGTCTCTTTAGAATCAGATAGAGGAAGTCACTTCAACAACAAAGTAATTCAATTACTGTATTCAGCTTTAAACATTGAGCAGAAGTTGCATGGTAGTTACCCCCCTGAAGCCTCAGGACTTGTGGAGCAGATGAATGGTACCTTGAAATCCAGATTGGTGAAAATGTGTGTGTTCATGAATCGGTAGTGGCCTGACGCACTGCTGTTAGTTTTGATGACAATGAGAAACAGACCTGACAGGAAGACAGGAATGTCACCGCATGAGATCCTCATGGGCAGAGAAATGAGGTTGGCAGCAGTTCCTGCCAGTGCTCTTGTGAACATGACAGATGATATGGTGTTGGACTATTGCAAAGGTCTGGCTGATGTGGTTCACTCTTTCTCTCATCAGGTGGAAGCCACCACACTGCAACCATCTCAAGATCAAAGCCACAACTTCAGTGCGGGAGATTGGGTTGTGATCAGAAAGCACAGAGGAAGACGTGTTTGGAGCCTCAGTGGAAATGTCCTTACCAAGTAGTACTGATTACTACTACAGCTGTGAAGTGCGCAGGAGTTCCGAACTGGACCCATGCCAGCCATACTCAGAGAGTAGCATGTCCTTTGGACAATGAAGAAGAGTTGTTGAGAGTACCAACAATATCCAGACCGACTCCAGAATTGGAGAGGGGAGAAGGATAATCAGAGACTGAAGCTGAGCAAACTGAAGCCAGTACAAACATTCCTGTGAGAGACGAAGTGAAAAACGTAGAGGAGAGTGGCAGTGAACCAACCTCAACTGAGGTAGCAGGACAGTCTAGTCAGAGGAGAGATCTCCCAGAAGCAGATGGTCTTGAAAGACAAACAGAACAAATGACAGATCCCGAGATAGAAGGAGTCGAGGCAGTTCAAAGCCAAAATGATCTGACTCCGCCTGAACCAGTCACAGGTACATCAAGAGAAAATCCTGCAGAGCAAGGAGAAATTGCAAATCCAGCACTGAAAAGAGCATTGGCAAAAGGTTTACAGAAGGGAGATAAGTGGCTGAAATCACCAGCAAAGAGAAAAGAAGAATTTACAGTGACAACAATTGAAGAAGAAGTAGACACAACAAGGAGAGGAGATTTGAGTGATAGAGAGTTAAATGGAGATCAAAGGCTGAGAAGAAAGAGAATTGCAAATTGAAGGTATGCAGGTCCTTAATGGGCGTATGCAATGACAAGTGAATGGCAGAGTGAATTTTTGTCTTTTTGTTTTGATCGAGACATTCCAGGTCAGTATTTTGGCATGTGAAGAAAATAAATGAACTGAACTTTACAAAACTGTAAATCTGAGAAAAGTGCATGAGAGAGACTGTTGAAATTAACTGGAAAAGACTTTTTGATAACCTGATTTGACAAGCTGATAAACAGATTTTGACAAAGGGTCCTAGTGGAAATACTGAAAGCTGTAAATTACTGCTAAAGAAGATTGAAGGTTTTGTTTTTGATTTTTGCTGCATTGTCATAATTTTTATCTTCTACTTTCTGATTCTTTACAGATCATGAATAGTCTTAGCCGACACAGTAGGAAGAATAGGTGCTGTAGATACACGGGTATTGGTTTGGCGTTTGTTTGCATGATATTGTGTCTGGTGTTTATTGTGAGTATGGCTTTTCTTGATAAGAGTGTGGCCAACCATACCTCAGCTTTACGGATAACTTCTGCACTCACAGAAGCAGATATGCTGAGGGTAGATGTGAAATTTTTGCACGTAGATAGTACTGAAGGGGAACGTTCTTCTAATGTTTTCTATTGCTTATTGCGTGAGTATGTTGAGACGATGGATGCAAGAAATTGTTATGTCTGCACGCAGATTTCTTCTATAGTTTGGCCCTTACTTATGGAATAAGTTGCAGTCTTTTACTAACAAGATTTTATGAGTAGGAATACATTCAGTACTTCTACTCGAACCACGATGTGGTGCTTTCGTTTGTTCCTATAATTAAGTACCTGAGTAGAATAGCTAAGGAAAACACTATAGAATTAGTGAGAAGATTTTTTCAACCTACATTGACTTTTAGCACAGCTTACGTGCACAGGAATAACTTGGCCTGCTTGCTTACGCTTATAGAAAAGAGTTTCTTAGATCAGACACATGATAGAAGAAAGACATTAAAGGAGAAATTAGAAAAGGGCTTAGAGAAAAGGACATTTAGAAATGATCATGCGTTTAGTGACATAAAGACACAAGGGAGGTTAGCTTTAGATGCACAACACTTAAGAAAGCTCTGTGTATATAGGCCACTTTAGATGCACAACACTTAAGAAAGCTTTGTATATATAGGCCAAAATCTGGAACTGATATGTTGTTTGTGGGAACGAGTCAATGTGGACATGTGGTTTTTTTTTCAGAGTAAATGGGCGTTCATGTTGAATGGACAACAACCAGCAATTCCAGGAGTTTATTACATCTGTGGGCCAAATGCGTATTTCCGTCCAGTATCGCATGTTACTTAGGGATAGTTTTCCCAAAGATTTATCAACTTGAGAACTTGAGTAAATTACCTAAAATGACTGAATTACATAATGTTAGACAAAAGCAAGAATCATATCCTGGCATAGTTGGAGACATATTTGGAACAATAATTACTTCAGTAGGAGTTATTTTGAATTTGTTGTAAATTCGAAAGTTGTCTACTATTGTGGATAACATGCTGACAAATGTTTCAGGAGCCATGATCCTAATAGATACAGAAATGGCTGCGGTAAGATCTATGACTCTTCAGAATCACCTTGTGTTAGGCATCCTTTTAGCAATGGAGGGCGGACTTTGTAAAATGCTGAATCTGCAACATTGTTGCTCATATATACCTAACAATCGTAATGAAATTGTGAGCATTATTAACAAACTGACTAATGACAGTGCGATTTGAAAGAACCAAGAGTTTGGGAAAATGTTGGGAAAGGATTTGCTTCTGTGGGAAATTGGCTTGGCAACCTAGAGAAAAGGATAATATTGAAGATAATGCAAGTAATATTGATTATTGTGATTTGCATAATTGGAGCTTGGAGAATTTGAAAATTGTATCATGTGATTATAAAGAATAAGATTGAAAAATTATCAGAGGGCGGAAAAAATTAAAATTGAGAAATTGTTCAGGGAAAATTCAAAAAAGGAAAGAAGACATAAAAGCTGTAAGAAGGACAAATTTTAGGGGAGCAAAATTTGTGCGGGAAGATGTAAGTGTGATGACATATTTAGTCATCAGAGGATGGATTGTAAACGTTGATTTTTTACTAATAAATACTTATGTACTTAGAATTATGAATCTGCATAGAAATTGACTTAACATAGAAAATTAGTGTGCGGGTCCTGGAGGGTGGCTACACCCTCTTTGTGCCTCCTCCCTGAGGCGAGGGGGGCACATCCCTATTTCTGTTGCGGTAATCCTCCAAAACTAAGATGGAGGATTTCTAAAGGCAGGGGTCACCTCAGCTCAGGACACCTTAGGACCTGTCCTGACTGGTGGATGACTCCTCCTTGTTTTTCTCATTATCTCCTCCAGCCTTGCCACCAAAAGTGGGAGCAGTGGCCGGAGGGGCGGGCAGGTCCACTTGTTGGGATGCCCTGGGGCGCTGTAACAAAAGGGGTGAGCCATTGAGGCTCACCTCCAGGTGTTACAGTTCCTGCAAGGGGACGTTTGAAGCACCTCCACCCGGTACAGGCTTTGTTCCTGGCCACAGAGTGACAAAGGCACTCTCTCCATGTGGCCAGCTGGTCTTGTTTGTGGCAGGCTGGCAGGAACTGGTCAGCCTACACTAAAAGTCAGATTGGTATTCAGGGGGAATCTCTAAGATGCCCTCTGGGTGCATGTTACAATAAATTATACACTGGCATCAGTGTGCATTTATTGTGCTGAGAAGTTTGATACCAAACTTCCCAGATTTCAGTGTAGCCATTATGGAACTGTGGAGTTCGTGGTTGACAAACTCCCAGACCATATACTCTTATTGCTACCTTGCACTTACAATGTCTAAGGTTTTGCTTAGACACTGTAGGGGCATAGTGCTCATGCACATCTGCCCTCACCTGTGGTATAGTGCACCCTGCCCTAGGGCTGTAAGGCCTACTAGAGGGATGGCTTACCTATGCCACAGGCAGTGTCAGGTTGGCATGGCACTCTGAGGGGAGTGCATGCCGACTTAGTCTTTTTCTCCCCACCAGCACACACAAGCTGTGAGGCAGTGTGCATGTGCTGAGTGACGGGTCCCCAGGGTGGCATAAGACATGTTACAGCCCTTAGAAACTTTCCCTAGCATCAGGGCCCTTGGTACCAGGGGTACCAGTTACAAGGGACTGATCTGAGTACCAGGGCTGTGCCAATTGTGGAAGCAAAGGTACAGTTTAGGGAAAGAACAGGTTTGCTTGGGCCTGGTTAGCAGGGGCCCAGCACACTTTCAATCAAAACTTAGCATCAGCAAAGGCAAAAAGTTAGGCGGTAACCATGTCAAGGAGGCACTTCCTTACACACACACCCCCAAACAAAAGAAGATGAGACTAACCTTTCCCAAGAGAGTCTCCATTTTCTAAGTGGAAGAACCTGGAAAGGCCATCAGCATTGGCATGGGCAGTCCCAGGTCTGTGCTGCAGTACAAAGTCCATTCCCTGTAGGGATATGGACCACCTCAACAGTTTAGGGTTTTCTCCTTTCATTTGCATTAGCCATCTGAGAGGTCTGTGGTCAGTTTGAACTATGAAGTGAGTACCAAAAGGGTATGGTCTCACCTTCTTCAGGGACCAGACCACAGCAAAGGCCTCCCTCTCAATGGCACTCCAACACTGTTCCCTGGGGGGTAACCTCCTGCTAATAAAAGCAACAGGCTGCTCAAGGCCATCATCATTTGTTTGGGGCAGGACTGCTCCTATCCCATGTTCAGAGGCATCTGTCTGCACAATGAACTGCTTAGAATAATCTGGAGCTTTCAAAACTGGTGCTGTACACATTGCTTGCTTCAGGGTGTCAAAGGCCTTTTGACAGTCCACAGTCCAGTTCACTTTCTTCGGCATTTTCTTGGAGGTAAGTTCTGTGAAGGGTGTCACTATTGATCCATATACCTTCACAAACCTCCTATAGTACCCAGTCAAGCCAAGGAATGCCCTGACTTGAGTCTGGGTTTTTGGAGCTACCCAGTCCAGAATAGTCTGGATCTTGGGCTGGAGTGGCTGAACTTGGCCTCCACCTACAAGGTGACCCAAGTAAACCACAGTACCCTGCCTTATCTGACATGTAGATGCCTTGATAGAGAGGCCTGCTGCATGCATGGCCTGCAAAACCTTCTTCAGGTGGACCAGGTGATCCTGCCAGCTGGAGCTAAAGACAGCAATATCATCAAGATAAGCTGCACTAAAGGACTCCAAGCCAGCAAGGACTTGATTCACCAACTTTTGGAAGGTGGCAGGAGCATTCTTTAAGCCAAAGGGCATCACAGTAAACTGGTAGTGCCCATTAGGTGTAGATAATGCTGTTTTCTCTTTTGCTCTTGGTGCCATTCTTATTTGCCAGTACCCTGCTGTTAAGTCAAAGGTACTTAAGTATTTGGCAGCACCCAATTTGTCAATTAATTCATCTGCCCTGGGAATGGGGTGAGCATCTGTCTTGGTGGCAGAGTAAAGCCCTCTGAAGTCCACACAAAACCTCATCTCTCTCTTGCCATCTTCTGTGGGAGGTTTGGTGACCAAGACCACTGGGCTAGTACAGGTTCCGTCAGAGTGCTCAATCACTCCCAACTCCAGCATCTTGTGGACTTCCACTTTGATGCTTTCCTTAACCTCATCAGACTGTCTAAATATCTTGTTTTTGACAGGCATGCTGTCTCTTGTGTCCACATCATGGGTACACAGGTGTGTCTGACCAGGGGTTGGGGAAAAGAGCTCAGCAAACTGCTGGAGGACTTGCCTGCAGTCAACCTGTTGTTGGCCAGAGAGGGTGTCTGAATAGATCACTCCATCTACTGTGCCATCCTTAGGGTCAGTGGAGAAGAGATCAAGGAGAGGTTCACTCTCTGCTTCCTGGTCCTCATCTGTAAACATTAACATGAATATATCTGCCCTGTCATGGAAGAGTTTGAGGCGATTAACATGGATCACCCTCTTGGGGGTCCTTCTAGTGCCTAGGTCCACCAGGTAGGTGACCTGACTCTTTTTTTCTAGCACTGGGTAAGGGCCACTCCATTTGTCCTGAAGTGCCCTGGGAGCCACACATTCCAAAACCCAGACTTTCCGCCCTGGCTGAAACTCCACCATAGCAGCCTTTTGGTCATGCCACATCTTCTGGAGCTGTTGGCTGGCCACAAGGTTTTTGCTTGCCTTTTCCATGTACTCCGCCATCCTTGAACCTAGGCCTAGCGCATAGTCCACCACATCTTGTTTAGGCTCATAGAGAGGTCTCTCCCAGCCTTCTTTTGCAAGAGCTAGTGGCCCCCCAACAGAATGGCCAAACAGACGTTCAAAGGGGGAAAACTCTTCTCCCTTCAGAGGCACCTCTCTGTAGGCGGAAAGCAGGCATGGCAAGAGGACATCCCATCTTCTTTTGAGTTTTTCAGGGAGCCCCATGATCATGCCCGTTAATCTCTTGTTAAATCTCTCAACAAGACCATTGGTTTGTGGATGGTATGGTGTGGTGAATTTGTAAGTCACCCCACACTCATGTGTTTTAGGTAAGCTGACATGAAGTTGGTACCTCTGTCAGAAACCACCGCCTTAGGAAATCCCAATCTGGTAAAAATACCAATGAGTGCTTTGGCTACTACAGGGGCAGTAGTGGACCTAAGGGGAATTGCCTCAGGGTACCTAGTAGCATGATCCACTACTACTAGGGTATATTGATTCCCTGATGCTGTGGGAGGTTAAAGTGGACCCACTATATCCACTCCCACTCTTTCAAAGGGGACCCCCACCACTGGATGTGGAATGAGGGGGGCCTTTGGATGGCCACCTGTCTTACCACTGGCTTGACAGGTGACACAGGAGGTACAAAACTCCTTTGCCTTTTGGGACATATTGGGCCAATAGAAATGGTTGACTAACCTCACCCATGTCTTGGTTTGTCCCAAATGCCCAGCAAGGGGAATGTGATGGGCTAAGGTCAGAATGAACTCCCTAAACTCCTGAGGCACTACCACTCTCCAAGTGGCACCAGGTTTGGGATCTCTTGCCTCAGTGTAAAGGAGTCCATCTTCGCAATAGACCCTGTGCGTTCCACTGACATTTCCTTTTTCTTGTTCAACTGCTTGCTGTCTTAGGCCTTCAAGAGAGGGACAAGTTTCTTACCCCTTGCACAGCTATTCCCTTGAGGGTCCCCCTGTGCCCAAGAGCTCAACCTGGTAAGGTTCTAGCTCCATGGACTCAGTTCCCTCAGGGGATAGAACTTCTTCCTGAGAAGAGAGGTTCTGTTTCTTTGTCTGTGCTGAAGCTGGTTCCCCAGTCTTCTTTCCTTTTCTCTTGGAAGGTTGGGCCATTATTCCAGTCTCCAACACTTCTTTTTTCACCCTGAGCCCTGCACTGTGTCCTAGTCTTGACACACACCAGTTCAGGGATACCCAGCATGGCTGCATGGGTTTTGAGTTCTACCTCAGCCCATGCTGAGGACTCCAGATCATTTCCAAGCAGATATTCTACTGGTATAGCAGAAGAGACTACCACCTGTTTCAGGCCAGTGACCCCTCCCCATTCTAAAGTTGCCATTGCCATGGGATGGACTTTAGTCTGATTGTCAGCATTGGTGACTGGATATGTTTGTCCAGCCAGGTATTGTCCTGGGAAAACCAGTTTGTCTGTCACCATAGTGACACTGGCACCTGTATCCCTCAGGGCTTCTACTCTAGTCCAGTTAATTAAGAGCTGCTGCCTGTATTTTTGCATTTTAGGCGGCCAGGCAGCAAGTGTGGCTAGGTCCACCCCACCCTCTGAGACTAATGTAGCTTCAGTGTGAACCCTGATTTGCTCTGCGCGCACTGTTGATCCCACCTGGAGACTGGCTATTCCAGTGCTAACTGGAGTAGTAGTTGTAGGATGCTGGACTGGCTTGTAGTGGGTACCAAGAGGTACTTACACCTTGCACCAGGCCCAGGTATCCCTTATTAGTGTAGAGGGGTGTCTAGCAGCTTAGGCTGATAGAAAAGGTAGCTTAGCAGAGCAGCTTAGGCTGAACTAGGAGACGAGTGAAGCTCCTACAGTACCACTAGTGTCACTTGCACAATATCATAAGAAAACACAATACACAGATATACTAAAAATAAAGGTACTTTATTTTTATGACAATATGTCAAAGTATCTCAGTGAGTACCCTCAGTATGAGGACAGCAAATATACACAAGATATATGTACACAATACCAAAAATATGCAGTATAGCAATAGAAAACAGTGCAAACAATGTATAGTCACAATAGATTGCAATGGGGGCACATAGGGATAGGGGCAACACAAACCATATACTCTAGAAGTGGAATGCGAACCACGAATGGACCCCAAACCTATGTGACCTTGTAGAGGGTCGCTGGGACTGTAAGGAAACAGTGAGGGTTAGAAAAATAGCCCACCCCAAGACCCTGAAAAGTGGGTGCATAGTGCACCTAAGTTCCCCAAAGAGCACAGAAGTCGTGATAGGGGAATTCTGCAGGAAAGACCAACACCAGCAATGCACCAACGATGGATTTCCAGACGAGAGTACCTGTGGAACAAGGGGACCAAGTCCAAAAGTCACGATCAAGTCGGGAGTGGGCAGATGCCCAGGAAATGCCAGCTGTGGGTGCAAAGAAGCTGCCACCGGATGGTAGAAGCTGTGGATTCTGCAAGAACGACAGGGGCTAGAAACTTCCCCTTTGGAGGATGGATGTCCCACGTCGTGAAGAGTTGTGCAGAAGTGTTTTCCCGCAGGAAGACCGCAAACAAGCCTTGCTAGCTGCAAAGCTTGCGGTTAGAGTTTTTGGATGCTGCTGTGGCCCAGGAGGGACCAGGATGTCGCCAATTGCGTGAGGAGACAGAGGGGGCGTCCAGCAAGACAAAGAGCCCACTCAGAAGCAAGCAGCACCCGCAGAAGTGCCAGAACAGGCACTACAAAGTGGAGTGAATTGGTGCTCACCCGAAGTTGCACAAGAGGGTCCCACGAAGCCGGAGGACAACTCAGGAGGTCGTGCAATGCAGGTTAGAGTGCCGGGGACCCAGGCTTGGCTGTGCACAAAGGAAATCCTGGAAGAGTGCACAGGAGCCAGAGTAGCTGCTAAACACGCGGTTCCCAGCAATGCAGTCTAGCGTGGGGAGGCAAGGACTTACCTCCACCAAACTTGGACTGAAGAGTCACTGGACTGTGGGAGTCACTTGGACAGAGTTGCTGAGTTCAAGGGACCTCGCTCGTCGTGCTGAGAGGAGACCCAGAGGACCGGTGATGCAGTTCTTTGGTGCCTGCGGTTGCAGGGGGAAGATTCCATCGACCCACGGGAGATTTCTTCTGAGCTTCTAGTGCAGAGAGGAGGCAGACTACCCCCACAGCATGCACCACCAGGAAAACAGTCGAGAAGGCGGCAGGATCAGCGTTACAAGGTCGCAGTAGTCGTCTTTGCTACTTTGTTGCAGTTTTGCAGGCTTCCAGCGCGGTCAGCAGTCGATTCCTTGGCAGAAGGTGAAGAGAGAGATGCAGAGGAACTCTGATGAGCTCTTGCATTCGTTATCTACCGAATTCCCCAAAGCAGAGACCCTAAATAGCCAGAAAAGGAGGTTTGGCTACCTAGGAGAGAGGATAGGCAAGCAACACCTGAAGGAGCCTATCAGAAGGAGTCTCTGACGTCACCTGCTGGCACTGGCCACTCGAGCAATGCAGTGTGCCAGCAGCACCTCTGTTTCCAAGATGGCAGAGGTCTGGAGCACACTGGAGGGGCTCTGGGCACCTCCCAGGGGAGGTGCAGGTCAGGGGAGTGGTCGCTCCCCTTTCCTTTGTCCAGTTTCGCGCCAGAGCAGGGCTGAGGGATCCCTGAACTGGTGCAGACTGGCTTATGCAGAGATGGGCACCATCTGTGCCCATCAAAGCATTTCCAGAGGCTGGGGGAGGCTATCCTCCCCAGCCCTGACACCTTTTTCCAAAGGGAGAGGGTGTAACACCCTCTCTCTGAGGAAGTCCTTTGTTCTGCCTTCCTGGGCCAAGCCTGGCTGGACCCCAGGAGGGCAGAAACCTGTCTGAGGGGTTGGCAGAAGCAGCAGCTGCAGTGAAACCCCGGGAAAGGTAGTTTGGCAGTACCCGGGTCTGAGCTAGAGACTCGGGGATCATGGAATTGTCTCCCCAATGCCAGAATGGCATTTGGGTGACAATTCCATTATCTTAGACATGTTACATGGCCATGTTCGGAGTTACCATTGTGACGCTATACATATGTCGTGACATATGTATAGTGCACGAGTGTAATGGTGTCCCCGCACTCACAAAGTCCGGGGAATTTGCCCTGAACAATGTGGGAGCACCTTGGCTAGTGCCAGGGTGCACACACACTAAGTAACTTAGCACCCAACCTTTACCAGGTAAAGGTTAGACATTTAGGTGACTTATAAGTTACTTAAGTGCAGTGGTAAATGGCTGTGAAATAACGTGGACGTTATTTCACTCAGGCTGCACTGGCAGGCCTGTGTAAGAATTGTCAGATCTCCCTATGGGTGGCACAAGAAATGCTGCAGCCCATAGGGATCTCCTGGAACCCCAATACCCTGGGTACCTCAGTACCATATACTAGGGAATTATAAGGGTGTTCCAGTATGCCAATGTAAATTGGTGAAATTGGTCACTAGCCTGTTAGTGACAATTTGGAAAGAAATGAGAGAGCATAACCACTGAGGTTCTGAATAGCAGAGCCTCAGTGAGACAGTTAGACATAACACAGGTAACACATACAGGGCACACTTATGAGCACTGGGGCCCTGGCTGGCAGGGTCCCAGTGGCACATACAACTAAAACAACATATATACAGTGAAATATGGGGGTAACATGCCAGGCAAGATGGTACTTTCCTACAGTAGTTGTAGTAGAACCTTTCTTGGGACAGGCCTTGTCTCCAGTTTGGTGTCCATGCTGATTACATCTGTGACACCAGGCCTTTTTGGGATCAAAGTTTTTACCCTTATACCCAAATGAGGATTGTGAAGAGGCTTTGGACCCACACTCCTGAGCAGGTTTTTGGGGCCCTGTAGAAGACTCTTTACTTTTTCCCTTGGATGTCTCAATACTCTTCCCCTGGGGAGGCTTTGTGACCCCTTTCTTTTGGTCACCCCCTGTGGAAGTCTTGGTCACCTTTGTCTTGACCCAGTGGTCTGCCTTCTTTCCCAATTCTTGGGGAGAAAATGGATTTAGGTCTACCAGATGCTGATGCAGTCTATCATTGAAACAAACACTTAACAGATTGTCGCGCCGCGTGGTGCGGCGCGAGCCGAATGTTCGGCACAAGCCGGGCGTTCGGCTGGGGCCGCACAGCGCGTTTCTAAAACGCGGCGCGCCCCCAGCCTTTCATGCACTTTTCGAGGCCCCAGGCATTGCATGGGGCCTCGCTCTGTCGTTTTCCACCGCCTTGCTGGGGTCTCCTGACCCCTCTTACCTGTTCTTCTTTCTTCTTTCTTGTCCTCTTTCTTGTCCTCTTTCTTTTCTTCTTTCTGGGGTCTTTTTGTTGTACTTTTTTTATGTCTTCTTCCCTTCCCAGGTTACCTTTCTCTTCCCAGCATTCATTGTTCCCTATTCTCTATGGTTTCTATTCTGTTTTGTTCTATGTACCTCTCCCTGTCTAATATGGTGTCCTTTTACTTCCTGTGGGTCACTTCCTGTCTTTTGGTATATAAGGGCTATGTTTTCTTCATTTCCTTGCGCTGCAACACTTTCTGCTCAGATAGTGTCTTCGCTCCTGATTTCCTCGCCTTTTTGGTTCTGGATTTCATCGCTCTGTGTTTCCTGAATTTTGTTCTTTTTGATTCCTGCTTTTTGTTCTTGTTTTTCAGGAGTCCTCCTGTTTAGAGGTTTTTTCCCCTTTTGTTCTAAGGTTTTTTTTCCCTCTGGCGCTATTTTCTGAAGGCCACGGTCTGTTCTTGGCGTCTCCATCACCTACAGCACCGTGGCTACCAGAAAGAGTCGCCCCTTTTTGGGCCAAAGCCGAACATCGAAGATCCACGCCACTAGATCTGCAAATTCCAGGCGCAAGCAGCATGTGAGTCGTGACACAGATGTTCTTTCATAAACAGGTTATACAGCCCATCATAATCATTTACACCACTGTCATTAATCCAACCATCTAGTGTTTTGACTGACAAGTCAACAAAATCAACCCAGGTCTGGCTGGAGGATTTTTGAGCCCCCATAAACGTAATCCTGTACTCCTCAGTTGAAAATCCAAAGTCCTCAATCAGGGTAGCCTTCATGAGGTCATAGGACTCTGCATCTTTACCAGAGAGTGTGAGGAGTCTATCCCTACACTTTCCAGTGAAAATTTCCCAAAGGAGAGCACCCCTGTGAGATTTGTTTACTTTTCTGGTTGCACAAGCCCTCTCAAAAGCTGTGAACCACTTGGTGATATCATCACCATCTTCATATTTTGTTACAATCCCTTTGGGGATTTTTAGCATATCAGTACTTTCGCTGACCCTATTTATGTTGTTGCCACCATTGATGGGAGGTAAACCCATCTCTTTTTTTTCCCTCTCTATGGCTAGGAGCTGTCTCTTCAAAGCTAATCTTTAGGCCATCCTGGCTAACAGTAGGTCATCTTCATTGAGGCTGTCCTCAATGTTTCTAGAGTTACTGGTCTCCCCTGTGGAAGAACCAGTGTCTCTGACTATCACTTGTGGAGTCAAGGTTTGAAGAACCCTGGCCTCCCTAACTAGGACATGAGGGAGGGAATCCTCCTCCTGGTCACTAGCTTCCCCCTCTGTAGGATTATCCTCAGAGGGGTGGTCCTTTGCAAACTCTGCCAAAGGCTCCTGGAGCTTAACTTTGGTAGGGTTGGACCCTGTCTTTATGTTTTTTAGCTTATAGAGAGTCCATAGTTCTGACATACCCAGATGCAGGTAAGGGGTGGGGCTGAGTTCCACTACTATCTCTTTTGTGCTAGACATTATTTCTCTAAAAGATGGGATAACTTTTTAAGAATCTAAAAACTATTTCTAGAACTTAAATCCAAACTTTTACAAACTTTTAAACTCTAAAAGAAATGCTAACAGGGACTTACACAAAGGCCTAGCAGGACTTTTAAAAATTTAGAAAAATAGCTCAAATTTAAAAAATCACTTTCTAATGACAATTTTTGGAATTTAGTGGTGTGATCAGGTATTGGCTGAGTAGTCCGGCAAATGCAAAGTCTTAGGTCCCACCGCTGATCCACCAAAGTAAGCAGTTGGCTCTATATACTGTTTCAAGGTAAGAAATAGTGTGCACAGAGTCCAAGGGTTCCCCTTAGAGGTAAGATAGTGGCAAAAATAGATTATTCTAATGCTCTATTTTGTGGTAGTGTGGTTGAGCAGTAGGCTTATCAGAGGGTAGTGTTAAGCATTTGTTGTACACACACAGGCAATAAATGAGGAACACACGCTCAAAGACTTACTCCAGGCCAATATGTTTTTATATAGAAAAATATATTTTCTTAGTTTATTTTAAGAACCACAGGTTCACGATTTGAAGTAAACACATAAAATGCAAGGTACTTCACACAGGTAAGTTAGGAACTTTGAATAAAAGCAATATCATATACAGTCTTTGTTAAAATGGCAATAAGCTATTTTAAAAGTGGACACAGTGCAAAAATCAACAGTTCCTGGGGGAGGTAAGTAAAGGTTAGTTTGTGAGGTAAATAAGACATTTACAAGTCTCAGTTCCTGGACATAGGCAGCCCACCGTTGGGGGTTCAAGGCAACCCCAAAGTTACCACACCAGCAGCTCAGGTGCAGAGGTCAAAGAGGTGCCCAAAACACATATGCGCCTATGGAGAACAGGGGTGCTCCGGTTCCAGTCTGCCAGCAGGTAAGTACCCGTGCCCTTGGGGGGCAGACCAGGGGGATTTTGTAGAGCACTGGGGGGACACAAGTAGGCACACAAAACACACCCTCAGGGGCGGCCGGGTGCAGTGTGCAAAGCAGGCGTCGGGTTTTGTATTGGTTTCAATGGAGGGACCCGGGGGTCACTCTAGCGGTGCAGGCAGGCACGGGGGGCTTCTCGGGACTGTCAACACCTGGGCTTGGCAGAGGGTCGCCTGGGGGTCACTCCTGCGCTGAGGTTCGCTTCCTTCAGGTCCTGGGGGATGCGGGTGCAGTGCTGGTTCCAGGCGTCGGGTCCCTTGTTACAGGCAGTCGCGGTCAGGGGGAGCCTCTAGATTCTCTCTGCAGGCGTCGCTGTGGGGGCTCAGGGGGCATCATTTCGGGCTACTCACGGGCTCGCAATTGCCGGGGAAACCTCCCTGTGGTGTTTGTTCTCTGGATCTTGAGCCGGGGGCATCGGGTGCAGAGTGTGAAGCCTCACGCTTCCGGCGGAAAACGTGAGTTCTTTAAAAGTTGCTTCTTTGCTGCAAAGAAGTTGCTGGTGTTGAGAAGAGCCTCTGCTCACAGGAGTTTCTTGGTCCTTTAGTCCAGGGCAGTCCTCTGAGGCTTCAGAGGTCGCTGGTCCCTGTCAAATACGTCGCTGGTTGCAGGTTTTTGAGTCAGGAGACAGGCCGGTAGGGCTGGGGCCAAAGCAGTTGTTGTTTTCCATCTTCTCTGCAGGCTTGTAGGTCAGCAGTCATTCTTGTTTCTTCAGGTTACAGGAATCTGATTTCCTGGGTTCTGGGGTGCCCCTAAATATTAGATTTAGGGTGTGTTTAGGTCTGGGAGGGCAGTAGCCAATGGCTACTGTCCTGGAGGGTGGCTACACCCTCTTTGTGCCTCTTCCCTGAGGGGAGGGGGGCACAACCCTATTCCTATTGGGGGAGTCCTCCAAAACTAAGATGGAGGATTTCTAAATGCAGGGGTCACCTCAGCTCAGAACACCTTAGGGGCTGTCCTGAATGGTGGGTGACTCCTCCTTGTTTTTCTCATTATCCCCTCCAGCCTTGCCACCAAAAGTGGGGGCAGTGGCTGGAGGGGTGGGCATCTACACTAGCTGGGATGCCATGGGGCGCTGTAACAAAAGTGGTGAGCCTTTGAGGCTCACCGCCAGGTGTTACAGTTCCTGCAGGGGGAGGTGCGAAGGACCTACACCGGGTACAGGCTTTGTTCCTGGCCACAGAGTGACAAAGGCACTCTCCCCATGTGGCCAGCAACTTGTCTGGTTTGTGGCACGCTGGCAGGAATTGGTCAGCCTACACTAGAATTCGGATTGGTATTCAGGGGGCATCTCTAAGATGCCCTCTGGGTGCATGTTACAATAAATTGTACACTGGCATCAGTGTGCATTTATTGTGCTGAGAAGTTTGATACCAAACTTCCCAGATTTCAGTGTAGCCATTATGGAACTGTGGAGTTCGTGTTTGACAAACTCCCAGACCATATACTCTTATGGCTATCCTGTACTTACAATGTCCAAGGTTTTGCTTAGACACTGTAGGGGCATAGTGCTCATGCACATCTGCCCTCACCTGTGGTATAGTGCACCCTGCCCTAGGGCTGTAAGCCCTGCTAGAGGGGTGACTTGCCTATGCCACAGGCAGTGTCAGGTTGGCATGGCACTCTGAGGGGAGTGCCATGTCGACTTAGTCTTTTTCTCCCCACCAGCACACACAAGCTGTGAAGCAGTGTGCATGTGCTGAGTGAGGGGTCCCCAGTGTGACATAAGACATGCTGCAGCCCATAGAGACCTTCCCTAGCATCAGGGCCCTTGGTACCAGGGGTACCAGTTACAAGGGATTGATCTGAGTGCCAGGGCTGTGCCAATTGTGGAAGCAAAGGTACAGTTTAGGGAAAGAACACTGCTTCTGGGGCCTGGTTAGCAGGGTCCCAGCACACTTTCAATCAAAACTTAGCATCAGCAAAGGCAAAATGTTAGGGGGTAACCATGCCAAGGAGGCATTTCCTTACAGTTATCGACCTGGTATTTCATTTAGTCCTTTGGGATACAGTGAAAGTTACCCACTCAGGTCAGAAAGTCCAAGCCAATATGTTGAGGGCTCTCACATTCGAAACTATTTTACAAGATATGAGGCAAGAGCAACATAGCCAGCTTCGCTGACAACTCTTTCCTCAAAAGATATTGGTTGTCCTGCCAAGAGGACTGTAGGAAGTTGGCTCTGTATGTGCTATTTCAAAGTAAGGAATAGCATGCACAGAGTCCAAGGGTTCCCCTTAGAGGTAAAATAGTGGTAAAAATAGATAATACTAATGCTCTATTTTGTGGTAGTGTGGTCGAGCAGTAGGCTTATCCAAGGAGTAGTGTTAAGCATTTGTTGTACATACACATAGACAATAAATGAGGTACACACACTCAGAGACAAATCCAGCCAATAGGTTTTTGTATAGAAAAATATCTTTTCTTAGTTTATTTTAAGAACCACAGGTTCAAATTCTACATGTAATATCTCATTTGAAAGGTATTGCAGGTAAGTACTTTAGGAACTTTAAATCATAAAAATTGCATGTATACTTTTCAAGTTATTGACAAATAGCTGTTTTAAAAGTGGACACAGTGCAATTTTCACAGTTCCTAGGGGAGGTAAGTATTTGTTAGGTTAACCAGGTAAGTAAGACACTTACAGGGCTTAGTTCTTGGTCCAAGGTAGCCCACCGTTGGGGGTTCAGAGCAACCCCAAAGTCACCACACCAGCAGCTCAGGGCCGGTCAGGTGCAGAGTTCAAAGTGGTGCCCAAAACACATAGGCTAGAATGGAGAGAAGGGGGTGCCCCGGTTCCGGTCTGCTTGCAGGTAAGTACCCGCGTCTTCGGAGGGCAGACCAGGGGGGTTTTGTAGGGCACCGGGGGGGACACAAGCCCACACAGAAATTTCACCCTCAGCAGCACGGGGCGGCCGGGTGCAGTGTAGAAACAAGCATCGGGTTTGTAATGGAAGTCAATGGGAGATCTAGGGATCTCTTCAGCGCTGCAGGCAGGCAAGGGGGGGGTTCCTCGGGGAAACCTCCACTTGGTCAAGGGAGAGGGACTCCTGGGGGTCACTCCTCCAGTGAAAGTCCGGTCCTTCAGGTCCTGGGGGCTGCGGGTGCAGGGTCTCTCCCAGGTGTCGGGACTTAGGATTCAAAGAGTCGCGGTCAGGGGAAGCCTCGGGATTCCCTCTGCAGGCGGCGCTGTGGGGGCTCAGGGGGGACAGGTTTTTGTACTCACAGTCTTAGAGTAGTCCTGGGGTCCCTCCTGAGGTGTTGGATCGCCACCAGCCGAGTCGGGGTCGCCGGGTGCAGTGTTGCAAGTCTCACGCTTCTTGCGGGGAGCTTGCAGGGTTCTTTAAAGCTGCTGGAAACAAAGTTGCAGCTTTTCTTGGAGCAGGTCCGCTGTCCTCGGGAGTTTCTTGTCTTTTCGAAGCAGGGGCAGTCCTCAGAGGATGTCGAGGTCGCTGGTCCCTTTGGAAGGCGTCGCTGGAGCAGGATCTTTGGAAGGCAGGAGACAGGCCGGTGAGTTTCTGGAGCCAAGGCAGTTGTCGTCTTCTGGTCTTCCTCTGCAGGGGTTTTTCAGCTAGGCAGTCCTTCTTCTTGTAGTTGCAGGAATCTAATTTTCTAGGGTTCAGGGTAGCCCTTAAATACTAAATTTAAGGGCGTGTTTAGGTCTGGGGGGTTAGTAGCCAATGGCTACTAGCCCTGAGGGTGGGTACACCCTCTTTGTGCCTCCTCCCAAGGGGAGGGGGTCACAATCCTAACCCTATTGGGGGAATCCTCCATCTGCAAGATGGAGGATTTCTAAAAGTCAGAGTCACCTCAGCTCAGGACACCTTAGGGGCTGTCCTGACTGGCCAGTGACTCCTCCTTGTTGCTTTCTTTGTTCCCTCCAGCCTTGCCGCCAAAAGTGGGGGCCGTGGCCGGAGGGGGCGGGCAACTCCACTAAGCTGGAGTGCCCTGCTGGGCTGTGACAAAGGGGTGAGCCTTTGAGGCTCACCGCCAGGTGTCACAGCTCCTGCCTGGGGGAGGTGTTAGCATCTCCACCCAGTGCAGGCTTTGTTACTGGCCTCAGAGTGACAAAGGCACTCTCCCCATGGGGCCAGCAACATGTCTCTGGTGTGGCAGGCTGCTGGAACTAGTCAGCCTACACAGACAGTCGGTTAAGTTTCAGGGGGCACCTCTAAGGTGCCCTCTGTGGTGTATTTTACAATAAAATGTACACTGGCATCAGTGTGCATTTATTGTGCTGAGAAGTTTGATACCAAACTTCCCAGTTTTCAGTGTAGCCATTATGGTGCTGTGGAGTTCGTGTTTGACAGACTCCCAGACCATATACTCTTATGGCTACCCTGCACTTACAATGTCTAAGGTTTTGTTTAGACACTGTAGGGGTACCATGCTCATGCACTGGTACCCTCACCTATGGTATAGTGCACCCTGCCTTAGGGCTGTAAGGCCTGCTAGAGGGGTGTCTTACCTATACTGCATAGGCAGTGAGAGGCTGGCATGGCACCCTGAGGGGAGTGCCATGTCGACTTACTCGTTTTGTCCTCACTAGCACACACAAGCTGGCAAGCAGTGTGTCTGTGCTGAGTGAGAGGTCTCCAGGGTGGCATAAGACATGCTGCAGCCCTTAGAGACCTTCCTTGGCATCAGGGCCCTTGGTACTAGAAGTACCAGTTACAAGGGACTTATCTGGATGCCAGGGTCTGCCAATTGTGGGTACAAAAGTACAGGTTAGGGAAAGAACACTGGTGCTGGGGCCTGGTTAGCAGGCCTCAGCACACTTTCAATTGTAAACATAGCATCAGCAAAGGCAAAAAGTCAGGGGGCAACCATGCCAAGGAGGCATTTCCTTACACAACCCCCCCCAAACGAAAGAGGATGAGACTAACCTTTCCCAAGAGAGTCTTCATTTTCTAAGTGGAAGAACCTGGAAAGGCCATCTGCATTGGCATGGGCAGTCCCAGGTCTGTGTTCCACTATAAAGTCCATTCCCTGTAGGGAGATGGACCACCTCAACAGTTTAGGATTTTCACCTTTCATTTGCATCAGCCATTTGAGAGGTCTGTGGTCAGTTTGAACTAGGAAGTGAGTCCCAAAGAGGTATGGTCTCAGCTTCTTCAGGGACCAAACCACAGCAAAGGCCTCCCTCTCAATGGCACTCCAACGCTGCTCCCTGGGGAGTAACCTCCTGCTAATGAAAGCAACAGGCTGGTCAAGGCCATCATCATTTGTTTGGGACAAAACTTCCCCTATCCCATGTTCAGAGGCATCAGTCTGCACAATGAACTGCTTAGAATAATCTGGAGCTTTTAGAACTGGTGCTGAGCACATTGCTTGTTTCAGGGTGTCAAAGGCCTGTTGGCATTCCACAGTCCAGTTCACTTTCTTGGGCATTTTCTTGGAGGTGAGTTCAGTGAGGGCTGTCACAATGGATCCATATCCCTTCACAAACCTCCTGTAATACCCAGTCAAGCCAAGGAATGCCCTGACTTGAGTCTGGGTTTTTGGAGCTACCCAGTCCAGAATAGTCTGGATCTTGGGTTGGAGTGGCTGAACTTGGCCTCCACCTACAAGGTGTCCCAAGTAAACCACAGTTCCCTGCCCTATCTGGCATTTGGATGCCTTGATAGAGAGGCCTGCAGATTGCAGAGCCTTCAAAACCTTCTTCAGGTGGACCAGGTGATCCTGCCAGGTGGAGCTAAAGACAGCAATATCATCAAGATAAGCTGTGCTAAAGGACTCCAAGCCAGCAAGGACTTGATTCACCAACCTTTGGAAGGTGGCAGGGGCATTCTTTAAACCAAAGGGCATAACAGTAAACTGATAATGCCCATCAGGTGTGGAGAATGCTGTTTTCTCTTTTGCTCCAGGTGCCATTTTTATTTGCCAGTACCCTGCTGTCAAGTCAAAGGTACTTAAGAATTTGGCAGCATCTAATTTGTCTATGAGCTCATCAGCTCTTGGAATTGGATGAGCATCTGTCTTGGTGACAGAATTGAGCCCTCTGTAGTCCACACAAAACCTCATCTCTTTCTTTCCATCTTTGGTGTGAGGTTTGGGGACTAAGACCACTGGGCTAGCCCAGGGGCTGTCAGAGCGCTCAATTACTCCCAATTCCAGCATCTTGTGGACTTCCACCTTGATGCTTTCCTTAACATGGTCAGATTGTCTAAAGATTTTGTTCTTGACAGGCATGCTGTCTCCTGTGTCCACATCATGGGTACACAGGTGTGTCTGACCAGGGGTTAAGGAGAAGAGTTCAGGAAACTGTTGTAGGACTCTCCTACAATCAGCTTGCTGTTGGCCAGAGAGGGTGTCTGAGTAGATCACTCCATCTACTGTGCCATCTTTTGGGTCTGATGACAGAAGATCAGGGAGAGGTTCACTCTCTGCCTCCTGATCCTCATCTGTTACCATCAACAGATTCACATCAGCCCTGTCATGGAAGAGTTTAAGGCGGTTCACATGGATCACCCTCTTGGGGCTCCTGCTTGTGCCCAGGTCCACCAAGTAGGTGACCTGACTCTTCCTTTCTAGCACTGGGTAAGGGCCACTCCATTTGTCCTGGAGTGCCCTGGGAGCCACAGGCTCCAGAACCCAGACTTTCTGCCCTGGTTGGAACTCAACCAGTGCAGCCTTTTGGTCATACCAAAACTTCTGGAGCTGTTGGCTGGCCTCAAGGTTTTTGGTTGCCTTTTCCATGTACTCTGCCATTCTAGAGCGAAGGCCAAGTACATAGTCCACTATGTCCTGTTTAGGCTCATGGAGAGGTCTCTCCCAGCCTTCTTTAACAAGAGCAAGTGGTCCCCTTACAGGATGACCAAACAGAAGTTCAAAGGGTGAGAATCCTACTCCCTTCTGTGGCACCTCTCTGTAAGCGAAAAGCAGACATGGCAAGAGGACATCCCACCTCCTTTTGAGTTTTTCTGGGAGCCCCATGATCATGCCCTTTAATGTCTTGTTGAATCTCTCAACTAAGCCATTAGTTTGTGGATGGTAAGGTGTAGTGAATTTGTAAGTCACTCCACACTCATTCCACATGTGTTTTAGGTATGCTGACATGAAGTTGGTACCTCTGTCAGACACCACCTCCTTAGGGAAACCCACTCTGGTAAAGATACCAATGAGGGCCTTGGCTACTGCAGGGGCAGTAGTCGACCTAAGGGGAATAGCTTCAGGATACCTGGTAGCATGATCCACTACTACCAGGATATACATATTTCCTGAGGCTGTGGGAGGTTCTAGTGGACCAACTATGTCCACACCCACTCTATCAAAGGGAACCCCCACCACTGGAAGTGGAATGAGGGGGGCCTTTGGATGCCCACCTGTCTTCCCACTGGCTTGACAGGTGGGGCAGGAGAGGCAAAACTCCTTAACCATGTTGGACATATTGGGCCAGTAGAAGTGGTTGACTAACCTCTCCCACGTCTTGGTTTGTCCCAAATGTCCAGCAAGGGGAATGTCATGGGCCAATGTTAGGATGAACTCTCTGAACAGCTGAGGCACTACCACTCTCCTAGTGGCACCAGGTTTGGGGTCTCTGGCCTCAGTGTACAGGAGTCCATCTTCCCAATAGACCCTATGCGTTCCATTTTTCTTGCCTTTGGACTCTTCAGCAGCTTGCTGCCTAAGGCCTTCAAGAGAGGGACAGGTTTCTTGTCCCTTACACAGCTCCTCCCTTGAGGGTCCCCCTGGGCCTAAGAGCTCAACCTGATAAGGTTCAAGCTCCAAAGGCTCAGTTCCCTCAGAGGGCAGAACTTCTTCCTGAGAAGAGAGGTTCCCTTTCTTTTGCTGTGTTGCAGTTGGTTTCCCAACTGACTTTCCTTTCCTCTTGGTAGGCTGGGCCATTCTTCCAGACTCCAGCTCTACTTGTTCACCCTGTGCCTTGCACTGTGCTCTTGTTTTCACACACACCAGTTCAGGGATACCCAGCATTGCTGCATGGGTTTTTAGTTCTACCTCAGCCCATGCTGAGGACTCCAGGTCATTTCCAAGCAGACAGTCCACTGGGATATTTGAGGAGACCACCACCTGTTTCAGGCCATTGACCCCTCCCCATTCTAAAGTAACCATTGCCATGGGATGTACTTTTCTCTGATTGTCAGCGTTGGTGACTGTGTAAGTTTTTCCAGTCAGGTATTGGCCAGGGGAAACCAGTTTCTCTGTCACCATGGTGACACTGGCACCTGTATCCCTCAGGCCCTCTATTCTAGTCCCATTAATTAAGAGTTGCTGTCTGTATTTTTGCATGTTAGGCGGCCAGACAGCTAGTGTGGCTAAATCCACCCCACCCTCAGAAACTAGAGTAGCTTCAGTGTGGACCCTGATTTGCTCTGGGCACACTGTTGATCCCACTTGGAGACTAGCCATACCAGTGTTACCTGGATGGGAGTTTGGAGTGGAACCTTTCTTGGGACAGGCCTTGTCTCCAGTTTGGTGTCCATGCTGTCTACAGCTATGACACCAGGCCTTTTTGGGATCAAAGTTTTTACCCTTGTACCCATTGTTTTGTGAAGAGGCTCTGGGCCCACCCTCCTGTGCAGGTTTTTGGGGGCCTGTAGAAGACTCTTTACTATTTTTAGTTTTGGTTGTCTCATCACCCTTCCCCTGGGGAGTCTTTGTGACCCCTTTCTTTTGGTCACCCCCTGTTGAAGTCTTGGACACCCTTGTCTTGACCCAATGGTCCGCCTTCTTTCCCAATTCTTGGGGAGAAATTGGTCCTAGGTCTACCAGATGCTGATGCAGTTTATCATTGAAACAATTACTCAATAGGTGTTCTTTCACAAATAAATTGTACAGCCCATCATAATTACTTACACCACTGCCTTGAATCCAACCATCTAGTGTTTTCACTGAGTAGTCAACAAAGTCAACCCAGGTCTGGCTCGAGGATTTTTGAGCCCCCCTGAACCTAATCCTGTACTCCTCAGTGGAGAATCCAAAGCCCTCAATCAGGGTACCCTTCATGAGGTCATAAGATTCTGCATCTTTTCCAGAGAGTGTGAGGAGTCTATCCCTACACTTTCCAGTGAACATTTCCCAAAGGAGAGCACCCCAGTGAGACCTGTTCACTTTTCTTGTTACACAAGCCCTCTCAAAAGCTGTGAACCATTTGGTGATGTCATCACCATCTTCATATTTTGTCACAATCCCTTTGGGGATTTTTAACATGTCAGGAGAATCTCTGACCCTATTTATATTGCTGCCACCATTGATGGGTCCTAGGCCCATCTCTTGTCTTTCCCTTTCTATGGCTAGGAGCTGTCTCTCTAAAGCCAATCTTTTGGCCATCCTGGCTAACAGGAGGTCATCTTCACTGAGAGCATCCTCAGTGATTTCAGAAATGTGGGACCCTCCTGTGAGGGACTCACTATTTCTGACTAACACAGTTGGAGACAGGACTTGAGGGGTCCTGTTCTCCCTATTTAGGACTGGAGGAGGGACATTGGCCTCCAAGTCACTAATTTCTTCCTCTGTGAGGTCATCATCAGAGGGGTTGGCTTTTTCAAACTCTGCCAACAGCTCCTGGAGCTGAATTTTGGTAGGTCTGGAGCCAATGGTTATTTTTTTGATATTACAGAGAGACCTTAGCTCCCTCATCTTAAGATGGAGGTAAGGTGTGGTGTCGAGTTCCACCACATTCATCTCTGTATCAGACATTATTTTGCTAAGAGTTGGAAGACTTTTTAAAGAATCTAAAACTGTTTCTAGAATCTAATTTCAAACTTTTAACAAACTTTTAAACTCTAAAAGACAATGCTAAACAGGGACTTAACACACAAGGCCCTAGCAGGACTTTTAAGAATTTAGAAAAATTTCAAATTGCAAAAATGAATTTCTAATGACAATTTTGGAATTTGTCGTGTGATCAGGTATTGGCTGAGTAGTCCAGCAAATGCAAAGTCTTGTACCCCACCGCTGATCCACCAATGTAGGAAGTTGGCTCTGTATGTGCTATTTCAAAGTAAGGAATAGCATGCACAGAGTCCAAGGGTTCCCCTTAGAGGTAAAATAGTGGTAAAAATAGATAATACTAATGCTCTATTTTGTGGTAGTGTGGTCGAGCAGTAGGCTTATCCAAGGAGTAGTGTTAAGCATTTGTTGTACATACACATAGACAATAAATGAGGTACACACACTCAGAGACAAATCCAGCCAATAGGTTTTTGTATAGAAAAATATATTTTCTTAGTTTATTTTAAGAACCACAGGTTCAAATTCTACATGTAATATCTCATTTGAAAGGTATTGCAGGTAAGTACTTTAGGAACTTTAAATCATAAAAATTGCATGTATACTTTTCAAGTTATTGACAAATAGCTGTTTTAAAAGTGGACACAGTGCAATTTTCACAGTTCCTAGGGGAGGTAAGTATTTGTTAGGTTAACCAGGTAAGTAAGACACTTACAGGGCTTAGTTCTTGGTCCAAGGTAGCCCACCGTTGGGGGTTCAGAGCAACCCCAAAGTCACCACACCAGCAGCTCAGGGCCGGTCAGGTGCAGAGTTCAAAGTGGTGCCCAAAACACATAGGCTAGAATGGAGAGAAGGGGGTGCCCCGGTTCCGGTCTGCTTGCAGGTAAGTACCCGCGTCTTCGGAGGGCAGACCAGGGGGGTTTTGTAGGGCACCGGGGGGGACACAAGCCCACACAGAAATTTCACCCTCAGCAGCGCGGGGGCGGCCGGGTGCAGTGTAGAAACAAGCGTCGGGTTTGTAATGGAAGTCAATGGGAGATCTAGGGATCTCTTCAGCGCTGCAGGCAGTCAAGGGGGGGGTTCCTCGGGGAAACCTCCACTTGGTCAAGGGAGAGGGACTCCTGGGGGTCACTCCTCCAGTGAAAGTCCGGTCCTTCAGGTCCTGGGGGCTGCGGGTGCAGGGTCTCTCCCAGGTGTCGGGACTTAGGATTCAAAGAGTCGCGGTCAGGGGAAGCCTCGGGATTCCCTCTGCAGGCGGCGCTGTGGGGGCTCAGGGGGGACAGGTTTTTGTACTCACAGTCTTAGAGTAGTCCTGGGGTCCCTCCTGAGGTGTTGGATCGCCACCAGCCGAGTCGGGGTCGCCGGGTGCAGTGTTGCAAGTCTCACGCTTCTTGCGGGGAGCTTGCAGGGTTCTTTAAAGCTGCTGGAAACAAAGTTGCAGCTTTTCTTGGAGCAGGTCCGCTGTCCTCGGGAGTTTCTTGTCTTTTCGAAGCAGGGGCAGTCCTCAGAGGATGTCGAGGTCGCTGGTCCCTTTGGAAGGCGTCGCTGGAGCAGGATCTTTGGAAGGCAGGAGACAGGCCGGTGAGTTTCTGGAGCCAAGGCAGTTGTCGTCTTCTGGTCTTCCTCTGCAGGGGTTTTTCAGCTAGGCAGTCCTTCTTCTTGTAGTTGCAGGAATCTAATTTTCTAGGGTTCAGGGTAGCCCTTAAATACTAAATTTAAGGGCGTGTTTAGGTCTGGGGGGTTAGTAGCCAATGGCTACTAGCCCTGAGGGTGGGTACACCCTCTTTGTGCCTCCTCCCAAGGGGAGGGGGTCACAATCCTAACCCTATTGGGGGAATCCTCCATCTGCAAGATGGAGGATTTCTAAAAGTCAGAGTCACCTCAGCTCAGGACACCTTAGGGGCTGTCCTGACTGGCCAGTGACTCCTCCTTGTTGCTTTCTTTGTTCCCTCCAGCCTTGCCGCCAAAAGTGGGGGCCGTGGCCGGAGGGGGCGGGCAACTCCACTAAGCTGGAGTGCCCTGCTGGGCTGTGACAAAGGGGTGAGCCTTTGAGGCTCACCGCCAGGTGTCACAGCTCCTGCCTGGGGGAGGTGTTAGCATCTCCACCCAGTGCAGGCTTTGTTACTGGCCTCAGAGTGACAAAGGCACTCTCCCCATGGGGCCAGCAACATGTCTCTGGTGTGGCAGGCTGCTGGAACTAGTCAGCCTACACAGACAGTCGGTTAAGTTTCAGGGGGCACCTCTAAGGTGCCCTCTGTGGTGTATTTTACAATAAAATGTACACTGGCATCAGTGTGCATTTATTGTGCTGAGAAGTTTGATACCAAACTTCCCAGTTTTCAGTGTAGCCATTATGGTGCTGTGGAGTTCGTGTTTGACAGACTCCCAGACCATATACTCTTATGGCTACCCTGCACTTACAATGTCTAAGGTTTTGTTTAGACACTGTAGGGGTACCATGCTCATGCACTGGTACCCTCACCTATGGTATAGTGCACCCTGCCTTAGGGCTGTAAGGCCTGCTAGAGGGGTGTCTTACCTATACTGCATAGGCAGTGAGAGGCTGGCATGGCACCCTGAGGGGAGTGCCATGTCGACTTACTCGTTTTGTCCTCACTAGCACACACAAGCTGGCAAGCAGTGTGTCTGTGCTGAGTGAGAGGTCTCCAGGGTGGCATAAGACATGCTGCAGCCCTTAGAGACCTTCCTTGGCATCAGGGCCCTTGGTACTAGAAGTACCAGTTACAAGGGACTTATCTGGATGCCAGGGTCTGCCAATTGTGGGTACAAAAGTACAGGTTAGGGAAAGAACACTGGTGCTGGGGCCTGGTTAGCAGGCCTCAGCACACTTTCAATTGTAAACATAGCATCAGCAAAGGCAAAAAGTCAGGGGGCAACCATGCCAAGGAGGCATTTCCTTACAAGGCAAGAGGCGTAAAACCTCACTGACGTCCCAGTCTTAAATCCCTAGGTTCCGGAGGGTTAGATATCCTGATACCCTTGAGTAGTTTGCACACCAAGGGATGTTCCCCCACTGGGACATTATTCAGTGGGGGGGTGCCCCACCGAGATTGCCGATCTGAAAGAACTGATCGAGCATTAAGATAGTCAAAACTCTGCCAACCCCACCAGAAAATGTATGATATCTGTAATTTGGGACCCGATGGGATTGAGGTGTCTCTTCACACACCAACAAACCCAGCGGTTCCAGGTGGACCTATATCTCTTACATGTGCCTGGTGCCGAAGCCTGGTGGAGGAATCTCTCAGCCTCTTTTGAAAGTCTGTTGTCTTCCTAGTGGCTCCTGAAATCCTCCATGCCATAAGACTGAGATGGCCCTGTAGAACCATAGGATGAGGTTGGCCCAAGGGGTCCAACAGTATCTGCGGGAAAGTCAGAAGAAGGAGCGGGAATTCGTGAGAGAGCTCCAGCAGAGTCAGGCACCACACTTGTGATCTCCACATCGGAGTTACCAAGATCAATGATGCCCTCTGATGACGCACTTGAGCTGACACTCTCGGAATCAACAGGAAGGGGGGAAAAGCGTAAACCTGATCCTGCCCCCAATCCTGCAAGAACGCATCCACAGCTGACGCCCCCAGATCCGGACGCCAGCTGAAGTACCTCAGCAGTTGGGTGTTCAGTCTGGACACAAATAGATCCACTGAATACGGTCCCCAGCGATCCATCAGTGCCAAGAATACTCCTCTATCTAGTTGCCAATCGCTGGTATCCTCCAGAAATCTGGAGTTCAAGTCCACTAAAACATTCTGGGAGCCTGGAAGGTATTCTGCCCTCTCAGATATTTGATGTTGAAGGCAACAGTCCCAGAAATCCTTTGCTAGTTCCGCCAGGGATTTCGAGCGAGTGCCACCCACGCGATTAATGGACTGGACTTCGGACACATTGTCCATCCTCAGAAGGACACAACAAGAGACCCTGTCCCGCATCAGGGACCTGATCGCGAATGATCCCGCCAAGAGCTCCAAGCAATTGATATGGAGATTGAGCTCCTGTGGGGTCCAACGTCCCCATACATCTACCTCCCCAGCCCTGACGGCTGTCGTCTGATTCGATGATGAGATCCGGCGAGGACCCAAAGATCGCCCTGCCGTTCCAAGCCTCCTTGTGGTCTAGCTACCATTGGAGTTCCGTCCTTACCTCCTGAGAGAGGGATATCAATTTGGAGTAAGTCACGCCGCGTCTGAAATGGTGCGCTTTCAGGCACTGAAGTGCTCTGTAGTTAGGGGACCCATGAAAATGGCTTGAATTGAGGACGAAAGAAGTCCCACAATTCTGGCCGACTGCCTGAGGGAAATCCTGTCCCTTCTCATGACCTTCCTCAGTTCCTCCTCGATCTTGGTCACCTTCGTGGCTTGAAGGCTGGGGGAATCTGTGGTGGAGTCTATGAGAAACCCCAGAAAGGTCATAGACTGTGAGGGAAGAAGCTCTGACTTCTGTTGATTTATTATGAACCCCAACTCCTGGAGCAGAGCAATAGTCATGTTCGCATTGAAATGCAGTTGTGAGCAGGACTGATCCATCAGGAGGATATCGGCCAGATAAATCATCAGGCACACTCCCTGAGGCCTAAGGTGTTCCACCACTGGTTTAAGTAGTTTAGTGAAACACCACAGTGCCGATGATAGTCCGAATGGGAGGGACCTGAACTCGAACACTTGTTCCATCCATAGAAATTGTAGAAATCTGCAATGTGGAGGAAAAATAATGACCGTCAAGTATACGCCCTTGAGGTCCAGTCTAATCATCCAGTCCCCTTGCAAGAGGAGTTCCCTGAGCGTGTGGATACCTTCCATCTTGAAGTGTCTGTATACCAGCGATTTGTTGAAGGCCCGGAGGTTGATAACCGGTCGGAAACGTTTGTCTTTCTTTTCTACCAGGAATATATTGCTCAAGAAACCCCTGGGATGGAGAACTGATCTGTGTATAGCCTCCTTCATCAAAAGATCTTGGACCTCTGAGTCTATCAGCGCCATGTCCGCGTCCGAGAAAAACAGAGGTCTCTGGAGTGATTCCTGGACTGGGGTTCCCCAGAATTCTATGTGGAACCCCACTCTCTGTCTGCAAGACCCAAGCGTCTGATGTTATGTGTACCCACTTGTGTGCAAACTTCCGCAACCTCCCTCCGAGAGCCCGAGAGGAAGAAGGGATAATGCTTACCGTTAGGGCCTCCTGGGGCATTTGCTCCGCCACGGACACCTCTCCCGGGTCTGTCCTTCTCTCTTCCCCGGTTGGGGAAGAATGTGCCTTGATGGCAGTCTTGCATCTGTTGTTTCTACTGGTGTAAGTGTTACTGGGGCTTTGTTGGTTAATGCGGCCAGAGGAGCGACCCCTACCTCTTTCGGCCCTGGGTAAAATTTCTTGATGGAGATTTGCGCTTTATCGAGCGCTGAAAACATAGCTACGAACTTTCCCAGTTCCTTAACGAACAGAGCGCCAAACAGGTGGCCCTGGGCGACCGCCCCTGCCCCTGATCCTGAAAGCTCCACCAGCTTGGGGTCTATCTTTATTAATAACGAGCTGTGCCTCTCCACGGAGATGGCGCAGTTGGCATTTCCCAGAAGACAAACTGTCCTTTGGGCCCTGCCTGCCACAATGTCAGTAGGCAATGGACTGTGTGTGTGCTTTGCCTGCTCGCCCAGCTGAAAAATCTGTGTCAGGGGTCCTAACACATCCAATAATTTAGCCTGGCATGCACTCCAGGACCGATCAATGCCCTTTTTAGGATCTTCGGTGTACTTCGAGAAGAAGGTACACAGTTTCGGGTCGATGTCAGGCGTCGCCGCTACTTTGCCAGCCAAAGTAGGGCAGGGACATTCGGCCCTCAACCTGGCACGAACCTCCTTATCCAGGGGTTGCCTACTTTTGCTGGCTACGTAGTCAGCAACTTTCTGCTCCGGTTGCCACTCAGAGGATCTGGGATAGTATATACCATTGAGGCCAAACATGTCCGAAGTGGACTGGCCCCCTCCTCTGGATCTGGCGTGCTCGTAGTCGACCGGAGCCTTGATCCTCACTGGAGGATGTGTCACCCTCTGTGTCGTCCTCTGCACGTATGGGTGACCTACGGTCAGAGTTGAATACGGGGTGAACCTCTTCACCAATCTCTCCGGCCCATACTTCCTCCCGGACGGGTACTCACTTTAGCATGCATGCACTCTTATGGAAGGCTTCAGTGAAGCGTTTTAAGCTCTCCAGGTGCCCTGCATCACGCTTCCGCGATTTCTTGGGAGCTGTCACCACGTTAACACTCTGGCCTGCTCCAGTCTCTCCAAACGTGCCTGTCCCTTTTGACACCTGTTCAGACAACCTGGCCACACTTTCCTTTAGAGGTGCCAGGGCCTTTGTGATGGCCTGTGAAAGGATGGCATCCACCTCTGGGGGAAGATGATGCTGAGAAGGGCCTTCCCCTGGGGGCAGGTTAAGGAAAAAATTGTGGCCCTGAAGGGACTGAATTATTGCAAGAGGGGGAAACACAGGGTAGCAGCACTGACAGAAAAAAAAAACCTAATAATAATAAGGTTAACCACCCTGTACTCCTGTCAGATTTGATGGCCAACAGCCTCTGCGCACGCTTAACACGGTCTGCATTATAGGCCCCAGCAGGGGTTAAATCCTACCGCAGTGTGGTGTTCTGCAGGGGTTGGAGGGGTTAAAACTGAGCCACAGGCTCTATCCCCCTTCAATGCACTACTAAGACGATTGAGCGCCCACAGTGACTCGATCCGTTTCAGAGATGCGCTCGGGGTCATCACTGCGGCACAAAAGAGCACCCTCTGGTGGACTCGTCACTGAGTGACGACTCTGTGCTTGAGGTGAATTGTCTGCCACAAGATCGTCAGGTGGCAGAAATAGTGTGAAAACAATACAGTTAGTCAGGCAATTAGCACACAAACATTCTAATTTTTAAATAGCTCTACGAGGCAGTAAGGGCAAAAAGTGCCTTCACTGACGCTCGAGCAGTGAAGAAAGAGGAAAGACTATGGCAGCGGTTCATATATATATATATATATAGAGAGAGAGAGAGCGAGAGAGAGAGAGAAAGAGAGAGAGAGACAGTCCAAAAGGGAGAGGATTGGATATGGGTTACCATGGAGATTTGATGGACTCTTGGGATTCGTAGTTTTTTACGTTTATTGTTGAACTTTGAATTGGCTTATATAAAAAAGGGTGAAGAAAGACATACATAATCGTCGTCTCCGGTCCTGACATAGAATTCCATGTTTTCATAGAAATCAGTGGGTGAAATACTTTCTCCTGATTATGTTTTTAAAAGCCTCTCACTTTCCTCTTCTAAAATGTTCGCATGTATTTATAAAATTAATTGCTAGAAATGATGTCATCATTGATATGGAAATGTAATGCAACAATGTAGGTTAATATAAAAAATGAAAAAGGCAGAGTTACTTATATCTGACCTACACAGTCAATGCAGTATGTTGTGTTTGAAGGGACTGCACTTTCCTTGGCATGAAATGTTTTAAGAATACTATAAACGCTCGTCTGTATCGTCTTTTTCAGAATCCATTTAAAAATGTCGCCACGTTAACTAGTAGTCTTAAATGTAGATCTAGTGTGGATATTGGTATTGCACAACAGAAGACTATAAGCAAACGTCATTCATAATTTTGAAAAATTTTAATGTTGTTGAAAAAGAAGCCAAAATAAAAGTACTGCCTGTCCAAGATGGCCGCCACATCCTGACAGCCACGATGAAGACTAGAGTACATTTTGTTTTGCGTCCGACGTAATCCGCCATATGACGCTTGCTGCATGATGCAAATTACGTGATTCAGATCATTGACACAAAAGATAAACTAAGTGGCGACACTGAACTACTTCTAGAAATGAAGCACAAAAATGGCAAATAAACACAATCGTAGTTACAAGCAATGATTCCCGATATCAATTCAGCAAGTAACCCAAGTTTCTAACAACTAGCCAAATCGTCACATATTCTCAATGTTTGTAATTTGCATTTATTAGATAAATCGAAGTTTAAAAGTTATCAAATGTTCTGACGTTTAAATAAAATATTTGTTGATTACTTAGCGCAAATTGTAACGATGTATGAAGTAGATTGTGTTAATCAGCTAAAATGTACAGAACAACGAAAATAGAATTTTCTGCAAAACAATTCTGTAACAGGCGCAAAATTTTACAAAGATCAATGCGCCCTGCTAACGCTGCCCCGTTTGACGACTTGAATAATCGATCACCGACCACCATGATCTGTTCCTAGTTTGATGTATGCTGTCTGCGCTCGGAAGTACTTCGCGCACGCGCGCTTGGCTTTCTTCCTTTCGGCCGTAATTGAGTCGCAATGGCGCCTGTGGTCAGTATCTGGGTGTTCTTAGGTTTTGTTGTTAACTTGGTTTTCATTGCTTAAACTACACCCTTTGCTCTCTCGTTTTCATTGATTCCAGCCTGTAGTCCACTTTAAGAGTGTGGGGCGTCGCGGTTGGGGTACCGTTTTGCAGAGACCGAGGGCACGTTGCGCTGCTGCCAGGCGGCCTATAGCGGCACAGTTTAACAGGAATCCTTACTACCTTGAGAGCTGAGTAGTCTCTGGGGGCTGATGAGCACAGACCCTGTGTGGCGTGCGCACGATTGGTGTTGCAATAGCTTTACTTTTAATACTCGATATGCACGTGACAGTTTCCTCGCATGTTGGAAGCATGTGTCGGTGCAAACGGGGATCCTGCGTTCTAGTTATGCCCGGTGTTAAATGGGTGTAGTCGTCGTGATACCCTGACTCTGTATTTACACCACGCTTTTGAACGTAAATGTGTACATGTTGGCCTATTTTGACCAGAAAACGGCCCACCAAGGGCAAACATGGTGGTCAACATAGCAAAACGTTCCTTTGAAAGTACTGTAGTTTTTTAATTTATATCTTAAAGGGGCGTTTTACCGAAAAGAAAAATAAATTATTTTTAGTTTGTCGGGCATGCTAACTATCGCCAGCAATAAGCATCCCAGAATGTTCCTTTATTTGATATATATATATATATATATATATATTTTAGACGTATTGTGACGCTATAAATCATATTAAAGCAAATGTCCCTCTCAAGCGCCTGTGATAAATGGTGAAAAGTGTGCCTACTCTGCTATACGCCGATGACGCTGTCTTAATGGCACGCACCATGAATGCTCACGAGACGCAGTAAATTCCTTATTGGGATATATGATTGATTTGGACCTTTAAGTTAATATAACTGAAGCCCATTATTCGGTGTGTGGCAAGCCTCAGAGTAAATTGGGGTCAGTGATAATTAATGGCCAGGTTCTCAGCCGCGTTCACGAGTTTTCCAATCTGGGGGTGACTTTTGATGAGAAACATTGGCTTTCCTGTATATCTAAGCGTTGTACTCGTTTTAATGCTGCAGTAGGCTCAACTTTTGAATTTTCTTCAAGGGTTGGTTGTAAACTTATCATATCCCTTGCTTGGGGTGTACCAGTACTAACATATTTGGCATCAATTTGGGGCTATCGAAATAACCCATCACCCCAAAAAGAAGATTTTGCTAGATGCTGGGCCCTGAGACTGGGGTTTTGTTTGTGTGAGGAACTTGATCTGGACTATGTAGAGGATAGCATTAAGATAGCGCCATTGCTTCTATGTATTTCTATCTGGGCAAATAAGTATGCTTCCCTTAATAGTTAAGAACTGTCTATCGTGTGACCAAGGCCGGGTTATCCCTTGGTTAAATTACATTAGGATTACTGCATTTCATTTGGGCATGCCGGAGATATGCTTTCCCGCAGCTATTAAGATCTGATGAGCACTAGGCTAAAATTTAATTTAAAAAAAATTGCCATGTGAAGAAGGAAAGCTAATGAGTTGATTAAACCCTCAGTTCAGGAGTTTGCTACCATCCAGGTTCACCTAGGAGTTGAGTCCTACTTATTTCAGGTTAAAAATGTGAGGGAAAGGACACATTACCAGATTTTGATTGGGAACTGAAAGATGTATTCTGTGCTTCTAGGCCAGTGGTTCCCAACCTGTGGTCCGGGGACCCCTGGGGGCCCACAAAGCCTTTTCAGGGGGTCCGCGAGAGCCTAGAAAATTAAAAAAAATATGAACAAATATTGACAAATTAGGTCACCAGCTTCCAGTAGTAACTCAGGCATGGTTCCCCGGATTTCCATGATGATTCAGTGGGGGTCCCTGGATTCCATTAATGTTAAAGTGGGGGTCCACCGAAATCAAAAGTTTGGGAACCACTGTTCTAGGCCATTTCGACCCAAAAGCATTCAAGTATGTTATTGTGATGGTCCCTCTTTACAGACTGGTGCACTTTGTACACTCTTTTGCATTTTATGTTCCTTTTAGGTGCCGATTTTTATTTTCCATTTTGAAACTAAAGGGTTTTTTACATTGCTGTATACCTTTTTATTACTTACGTATGGTGTCAGATGATTTTGTCTGCTGTGGCGTCTTTTCTCAAATGTGTGACACTGGCGTAGTTCTGTGAATTTTTAATCCTTTGGATGTATTTTAAATTATGTATGTATGATCATTATGACTTTATTTCTATATTATGGTTATCTTTTTAGTAACTGAATGAATTGAATTTGCCCCCACCAAACAAGTAACCATTTATTTGACCATTACATTTAGGTGTCTTGTTTGGGTTTTGAGCCAATTTTAACTTCTTCACTCTCCTACTTGTTATAGTGCCTAAAAGAGGGCATTGACTATTTTGTATACTTTTTATCTTTTACCTTTTAATTGCAGTTTTAGTATGCTCAATACCATGCTGAACCAGATATGATTCGACTTAAACTTGGGACTGTTGTCTGTGATAACTTCTTTTGAGAGATGCCTCCCATAGCCATAGTCCACAAAATTTAGTCATGGTTTTGGTTTTTACCTCACCCACTAAAGTCACCTCTGGCCTTTTCGAAAAGTAATCCATGATAACTATGGCAAATTTATGCCCTGCACTTGACAACTCAAAAGGACCACACATGTCCATAGCTAATTTTTACCTCGCTTTACACAGAAAATTTAATTGGTCTCTTTAGCAACATTAGACTTCACAACAAGTGAAACTCAAATATCCTCTCACATTCCTCTCTACATCATGATCCGTTCCTGGCCACCAAAAATCCTCCCACACCTTACTCTTCATGAAATACTGCTTATGCTGACACTAGCCCAAATGTCATCCTTACAAAACGGAATGCTCCTTCTGGTGTTACAAATGATAATTGTCTGGATTCCGCATTTAACAATATCTGGTAATAAACACTCAACAGATCGAGGGTGAAATACCAGCATCCTTCCTTTACTTAAGTCAACAGTTCTCCTATGTTGGGTATGGAATGACGATCCACCCATACGTTGCTGTTCGGATCTGAGATCCACACACATTCTGATCCTGCTGTTACGTTTATGGGCTGTTGCTGTCAAACTCAACCATTCTGATGATTCAGTATGCTCTGTGCCTTCCTCCAACAACCTGTTCAGTTCTTCCTTCAAGACATCCTTTAGTACAGTCGGTACACTGCACACCTTGTGCGTGTTTACCACTGTACTTTTTTAGAAAATTTTTGTGAACAAACTTTTTCAGACATCTCAGCTTTCATTCATAAAATACACTGGAAACTTTCGTTCGCCTTTCAGATTCACTTAGTTCCAGTACTAAAACCTGCTCACCTTAGTCAACACTATTTTCATTGCATGTTGTTCACACCATCCTAACAACGTTTTTCCTTTTCTACCACATACAAGCGGCACTGATTATTTCTCCCTCTGAATCACAAATTTGCTTGAAAGTGCCCCATCACAGGTAATTTTGTTCCACAAAATCCAACCAGCTCTACATCTGTTGCCGACAATTATTTTTTCCCACCTTGCACCAAGTTTCTTTATCAATCAATATATATGGCCAACATGAGTCCACCCACATAGCCACTTCCACCTTATCATTTTCTATCAGACGTTTAGGTGGATGGTATGATCTGTTCACTTCATCTGCTGCCTGTTTTTTTTTTTAAGATTCATCACACATCACCAACTCTTCTACATCCTCATCTGACACACCTTCCCCTGGGTATTCTGCATCTTTTCCCATCCCTTGTTCCAACATATTTACACTATGCTTGGGATTACATTTTTCTTTACTGCACACTCTTGAAACGTACCCATTCGATTACACTTTGAACATTTCCTTTTTATTGCTGGTCAATTTCCATATATTGCATTATGTTTCGTGCTTCCACACCTGTAATACGATTTCTTGGAATTCTCCGCACCTGTGCCTGGCTTGGTTCTCGGTTTTGTTTTGTCTACAATCTGTGCAGCAACTTGTGCAGCATCACTTCTTTCTAATTCCTTTACATGTTGTAATGTATTTTATTCATTTAGCAGCTATTATAGCGTTCTCTAAAAGTGGCTCTTTTAAGGTTAGTAACTTTTCTTGAATTCTCATGTTAGATGTAAAATTTGTTAATCCCTGATACTCTCTTCCTGGAGATCTTTCAATTTACATGTAGCGACTACGTTTGAAGCACCACTACTTATTGATCTACTGTTTCATTGGGCAACTGCGCACGACAAAAAAAAATTCTGCTGCTCTACAACCAGTCTGACTTTTTTTCCATAATCCATTGCTTTCATTGCCAGCACATACTCCTACTTTTCTTCCATGTTTGATTTCATTCTCCATACTCCGTCTATATGGTAGGGTTTTTAACACGGTCTTGCCCTCCGCTCCCAAATTGTGCTTCACCATTGCTACTTTCTTTTTGCAGTGAATATTTCCCTACCCATAGCTTCTAAATGTTTCAAAGGCTTCCCACCAATCTTCCCATGGTATCACAGGTTCTTCCTGAGTGGCTAAAAAGACAGGTGGGGGAATTACAGACTGCTTTTTGCCTACGTTACACCAACAAAACAAACATTTACAAAAAAGGTAGTCACCATTGTCTTGAAAACAAAACTTACATTAAAAAGTAGTCACCACTGTTCAAGTATCTTCTTTCTGTCTTAGTGTTCTGCTGTCACAAATATTTCATTCCATACCTCCTTTAAATGCTGTATATTTTCCTTATACCTAAGTTGTGTGTAGTTGGCTGTCTAGTTCCAATACAACACCCAAAAGGGACCTGCCAATAGGAACTCCATAACAGTTTGCTTCTCACCAGCATCCAATAGAATTACAGCGTGCTTTCCATGACCTCTTTCTTAATATAATTGGCCTTCAGTTTCAGGCATCTCATGAGATCAGAGCTTTTCGGTGATGGCTTTCCCACATTAGTTTGCTTCCCAGAATCGGAATGTGCACACGTCTAAATCCTTACTCCGGTAATATGCTTTTATGCTCCCCCCCCCCCCTGTTTACATTTGTTATAACATGCTCCGCTGTGGTTCCTATCCTGTTGCGGAAGCAGCTGCTGGTTTTCTTTTCCCTTCAGCTTAAAAGCTTACGTTGGTTCTGCACCTGCTTAAGACAGCTCGCGCAGTCATTGCCTCTGACAGCGCCTGGTCTAACAGGGCTCCTTGCCGCCGATGATAGCGCTTGATCTCACACTCCTCTCCCTTGCATCACACAGCTTATGCCCACTCACACAGACCCTCCTCAGAGACTAGGCTTGTCTCGCACTCCTCACCTGCCCGGGGGTAGCTGCGCCACAGGTATTCGCAGCGCTCTTGTTTACCCGCACCCTCTGCGCTGGCAGCGTAAATGCCTTGGCAGTTGAACTCCCTGCCTTGTGCACGCTACACTTCTTGCGCTACTCCCAGGTGTCGTGGCTAAGCTTGGTTGTGATTGGATTCCTCATGGTGCTTTCTACTATCTTTACTTCAACCTCGCATGTTTCCCCACATCGCCTTAAAGTAGGGTTGGTCCATTAGGTGCTGCATCACATCCTTGTCGCCATAAAAAAAGACCCTTCTTCTTGCTGGTTATGACAGTTTGTAAGGTTTATAGATTACATTAAATAAGCGATCCCTGGCAAGCTGCAATCGCCGACTGCTGGGGGAGATTCGTCTTGCTAAACATAACACATTCAAATGTTCCATATTCTAACCTGCAACCGGTTCCCGGCTACATTTAGTTAAAACTATGCAACACTATAGTCAGGGCCACTAGAATTATGCGGAAGGAGAGGGGAAAATTATGCGGCAGGGTTGAGTAAATTATGCCCAAAGAGAGGGCAAATTATGCAGCAAAACATGGTACATTTTGTAATAGTATCTCCGTTATTTCATAATTTTTTTAACTTGGTAACAGATCTTGATATTGCCTATACTGCATTAGTATCTGTTTAAAATCCAAATGTAGCAATAAGCATCAGAACGGTGACCAGTACAGCTTTGCAAAAGAGCCTTTTATAACGCAGCAACACGTCTCTGCATTTTTAGTAACTTTTGAACGGTTGGAGCTGGGAACGCTTTTTGGGGGGGGGGGGGGGGGGGGGGTAAATCTGCTGAACATGCAACAGGTTGATTGTGTCAACTGCAACGAATCTAATTTTGCAAAAAAAAAATACAACTGCAGCAGCTGCTCAATCGCATAATTCCAGTGGCCCTGACTATAGTTCGAGTAATCTGAGTAACTTGTATTTTTATTCTAAATAAATACCTTGTTCATTTTCTGTTCTAATTGTTGACATTTATTGGCTGCCAACTGTTACACCTAGGATTATAGAGAATAATAGATGTGTAACTGTGAATTATGGGGATGTTTTTCACTGAGCGGTTCTAATTGACTTCAATTAGACGATGAGAGCAAAGCTTGAATTTTCAATGTCACTCAGAACTCTGAGGTGAAAAACATCCTTGTAATCTACTTTTTACCCAGCTATAATTTTGTTATCTATGGTCCCAGTATAATATGCTCATGCTTTCAACTGCTGTTTAGGTACAGAGAGGTAACTGGGAAGCCATGCATAACATGTCCTCTCCTCCATGGCCCAAATGTAAAGAAATATACCTTATCTGCCATCCTACTGCCTTCCTTGCCACTCCTGTGATGTGCTTCTGTATTTACTTAAGTAGACATGCAGTGTTCCATTGACAGGCTCTTAAGGAGTCCTGTCAACCCGGCCTAGAAGGCTTATATGACGTAGCAGCAGTGGGTAACACGTTTTGTTATTAACTGTTGCTGTGTCATAGCAGTGAGTTATCAGATTTATAATCTGTTGTAAATGATAGAGGATTCTCATGGAAGCAATATACAACATAATACATACACTGTACATAGTATTATAGTGAATACATGAAGGCAGTGCTGGGTTTTATAGCAACATGTTAAATGAATATGTAGGAACAGAGTATTAAGTTTATTGGGTAAGTTTGTTGTTTATGTACTGATTGATATTTTATTGTTCCAGTTATTTAAATCAATACACAGTAAGTGAAACCAAATCTGTAAGCATTAAAATATATAAACCTTAAAATATTGCAATAATTAGAAAGTGTTGATCCTCCTGTTGTTCCACAGATTGTCATTCCCAATTTTCCTTCCCATCTTTTGATTGCTAAAGATAATGTTATCACTTGTCTGACTAGTTTAGGTGTGGAGCCCTGAAAGCAGACCGGAATATCCTTCTGTATAGTTCTTATCCATTCTGTTTTGAAGGAGCTTTTCGACAGCTTCTTTCAGGGCATAAGCAAATTCTATGTTCAACATTTCAGTCTCTGCGTTACAGAGGCAGCACATGCTGTTGGTACACAGGGGTTGTTTCCATCAACAGTCAAACTGGAGAAATGGCAGGTAAAGGAGCCTAAAAGCTAAAAATGTGGAGATGACCATGAAGTTCAGGTTGAAGTCTGAGTATGATTGCCTTTGAAATTAGTAAGATTTCATTGTATACATGCTGCTTTTATGTTGAGATGCCCTTTATGTCAAGGAATTCTTGTTCTACCAGCAGCTTCCGAGGGGCTCTGGTAATTGTTGGATAACTCGCTTAGAAATGGCAGATTATAATTGACCAGGAGATCCTTCTCACCTGGACATGCCAAAGAGATTATATCAAAGCTGTTAAAAGCTGTTATTGTTTTTGTGTTCAGAAATTGGAAATTAACTATGCATAAAAAAGATAAAATATTCCTGCCTGTGTGTTGGAAAGCTTAAGATTTAACAGTTACATGCCCTGTAGAAGAGGGTCAAGCAACACTTTTTTAAAACTATTTCATGGAATAGTGGACTTGGTCTGGGATGCAAGTCATAGTTAAGTGTATTTTTCCTTGGGAATACGTTCAACAGTCAAATTTTAACATCCACCGTGCTTGATGTTCATTTAATCACTGTATTTAAATCTGATGTTAATATTACAAGTATCTAGCCCTCCAATCCAACATTGGATTCCCCTCCACTAAGTAGGTCCTAGAACCACTTGGCTGTTAGTAGCTTCTGCATTGCAGCAAAAGATGATTTGCTGATAATCCAACATTCAAAATAAACCAGTCACTGGGCCAAGGGGGGCCTGTCCTTTACAGAGTTTACGTTTGTCGTGCCATAGTTTGCAAAGAAAATGATTCCTCAAACACGTGACACACTATTGTGTATTCACTTGCAGAAGAAGCCTGCAACAAAGGGCAGCAAAAAAAAGAAGCAGGTTCTGAAGTTTACTTTGGACTGTACCCATCCCGTTGAAGATGGCATCATGGATGCGTCTAACTTTGTGAGTATTTTTTGTCATTTATTACATTTTATTGTGAGGGTGATGAACATGGCTGCTAATTAATTGGACAAAAAGGATGACTACCAACTTTTGATCTGTGTACATGGTCATTTGCCTGACCTCTGAGCCAAAATACTCGACTACCGTTGGACAACAGACTATCTTCAGGTTCCTAAATATACATGAGCGACAGCTTCTTCTGCCTAGAAACCTCTCCCCTAGAGTTTACTACACCTCGCACTCATTTATCTGCCCAAGGATCCTCAGAGAAGACTGCTGCAGTAGTCTTTACCTAATAATAATAAACTTCCTCTTTTTTCCCTTTATCATCTCAGGCTCCATACATTACATGGCAACAGCTCTAAAGAATAAATAACATACGTTCACCAGCATACAGTTTCTCCTGGGTGATACAGCCCCATATCAAACTCTTCACCTTAGTGTTAAGTTGTTTCTGAGGGTGGCAGTGGAAAATATTGCTTTTCACTGAGCGTTTTGCTGTGTGCTTATTTTTACTCTGTTGCAGAACCCCAAATGTCTGTGCAATTCTGGTCTCTTCTGAAGGCATCTAACTTAGAATGACTACCCCAAGCAAACATCGCTGTTATCATATACATTTGTTTTGATATCTCTGAATCTGATATCGTTACGTTATTAAAATTCACAATTTTAATCCCAGTAGTTGTTCTCATAATCTAGTTTCAGGTTTGGCAAGCTAACCACCGCAGGACTGGCTATATATGAAATAAATGTTTTATTAACGTTACAGCTATTGGCACTGAACTACTGAACAAAGACAATGTTAAAAATCAGTTTCTGAATATAGCACTTTGTTTTGTGCTTTTGAGAGTGCAAAGTACAATTTGCCGTGTTGACCTATTCCCCTTCGTAGGCTCAAGAAGTGTTAAAAAAAAAAAAAACAGTAACTTGCCATCTTTAAAAATAATTTGGTATTAAAGCTTCGCGTTTAATTGTAATGTAAAGTGTTATTTAGTAATAAATTTGCTTTTACTGCAACCTGGTACTCTGATTCCAGTCAGTTTTCTTTAGTCTTCTTTGCAGTATTGTCTGATTCATAACTTAAGAAACATTGAAGAAAATTATTTAAGGTCAGTTCATGCCAGTTCTGGAAGTGTATTTAGCTTCAAAGCTTGGCGTCACATTTGATGTTTGCTTACGGGCTCTTTTGTCTTCCATGTTGTTTGTGATTGCTTTGCAAGTTGCTTTTTTTGGTCTCAGAGAGGTGTCTTCGACACTGACCACTAAGCCTTTACAATTTGGCCAACATCGGGCATAGCTTTATTCTCTGAATAAAACTGTATAAAATGCAGTGTTTACTTCATTGTAAATGCCTCTGATCTCAGACAATCTGGCAACGTTAAGAAAAATCAACCCCTCCTCCCCCAACCCACAAAGGAGACAAGTATGATGTTTTCATGAGGTTAGGTGACCTAAGTCCTTGGGCTCTAAATTACAATTTGAAAGGTGATCCTGATTCTGCTTTTAACTGGGGTTACCCACCGAGTGAGGATTGCAGCCCATTCTCATTGAGCGCAGTCAGCGGCCCAGTGGTGTGGAATTGTATAAAATATTTACTTGTCCATGGGAGACATTGCTTCATAAATCTACTTGCCCTGCAAAAAAAAAAATCCACTTGTCCCTTTGGTGCTATGTAGTGCGGTGACAAATTATGGCAGCAATCTCATACAAGAGCTCTGATGTCAGTCTCTCTCATTACGCCAAGCCTGATACTGTTGTAAGGTTTGAATACTAGCAGTTCCCTTATTATGCCACCTTTGATCAGATCTACATATAGGGGTAAGCAATAGTTCCAGGGTTGGAATACCCTGTTTAATCTTTGCAAATGTACTAACTTGTATGTTTTGGGGGTTTTCACCAGCTCTTCTCTAAACTTTTCCCATACAGAGAAAGCCGGAAATTTACTCCTGACAAGGGCAGAAGTAAATTCTTCCAGGGTTGGGGAAAAGTGGTTGAAGGGAAAGGGAACTTGTAAGCACTCAACGCATTTTCGCATGAGCAGATCTACACAAGCATATTTGATCAAGCTTAAGTGCAGTTCACAAATATTTTCTAGGAGTATGATTTCCTGACCTACTTCTGTGAATTCATGAAAGCCAGAAATTGTCACTAATGCAAGGACAAATACCATTGGTGCACCTTTGTGATTTCCTTTAAGAATTTAGACCTTTTTTGTTTTTATTTCAATTCTTTCTCTCTGTTTATCAGCTGACTTCACTGTGAGTGGCAGCATTCTGATCTTTCACAAGGAGCATTTTGGCACATAAAGTAGTTAAATTCAGTGCCTTGAACTACTGTGGCAAGATGTACTTTTTGAAATCAAAAATATTTTGATTGTTTGGTATGATGGTGAGAGTCCAGCAGCTCCCACAACAATAATGTTTCACAAAAACCATGTCAAAACAACACACATTGACAAAACCAAAAGGCTGACCGCCAATGTCGGCCCTACTGGCTTTGCCTATTGTTGTTTATTTTATGTTTCCCATAATCTTGTTGGAACTAGTTAAACTTTTTTTTTTTTTTTTTTTTTTCTATTATGTTTTTTTTTGTTTGTTTTAAATACTAGCGCGCATTACAAATTTTACTGAATTATGATTCAAAGAAATGGAGGGGCAATATTTCACTGCAGTTTAGCAAAACTTTTTTTTCCTAGTTTCATTTTTTTTGTGAACATTTTATTTTGAAAGCAAAGATCACCAATCTTGTTTTCAAGCTTCTGCAAATATTTGCATCAAACCAGAGAGTATGCTGGGAGCAATATATTTAGTCTCATATTATTAAACTTTGCAGTTGGGTGTACACATTTTTACATTGGATCCACTGCCAGTAGTGCAGCTTATAGCATTTTGTTAGTAGCCACCCAAATAATAAAGACTTTGCTTTAATGGACCATAAAGTGTGAACCGCATTAACATATGGGCACACATATTACCTTAACTGCAGACAATGCCCTTCTCTGATTCATAATGGGGTACTGTAAACTGCCAGCCAAAGGGTTTGTACTGCAGGGGGTTGGGCCTACTTGTCCAAAAGACAAAATAAACGTGAAAACTTGTTTTCTTTGACCCTAAATATGGCCTTGGCGTAGGGCTATAGGAACTCCACGCCATTGGTGGCCTGTTAATATCTTGTATGGTTGTCTCATGTTGTATAGATTGTAGTCACATTGTTAATGGCTGCAAAGACTGACGTATTGTTTAATGATTTTATATGCACTTGCAGAGGATATTTGTGGAGCATTATGTGCCTGGGTGCATGTTCTCAGGTGTGGGTTGCACACTTGTGCATTGCTTCAGATGGCTTTTTTGAGGCATCTTTGGATTGAATTGCATTCTCTGTGCATATGCTGTTGATTTAAGATTAACTTAAATCCTTCACAAAGGGTGAGCTAGCAAGCAACTTGGCTAGCTAAATGGCTCTGAACTGGTGTGTGTGTGTGTCAGTGTCAGATGTATCAGGAGTTGTCGATTGTGTGCTCTTGGTGTGCTGCGATCTTAGTATAGCACTGGTGAGGTGGCAAATGCTTAGCCAGCAGCATGACTTAAGTCAGATTTTGTGCCTGATGAAGTCAGGCGTTTTCTAATATGTATTGTTGATGTGTTGAGTAAAGAATAACTTGATATGGATGTGTTTTTTTTTTTGTTTTTTTTGTTTTTAAATCAGGCTGCAAACGTAGCTGATTTTTGAGCCCTGTTGCGACATATTGTGGCCTGTAGTTGTCACTGAGTACTCTTGATGTAAGAATTCTGCCTACCAACATCCAAATGTAAAGCATCCTTTCGGAGAATGCCAGTGAAAGTACTTCTTATATTTTATTTTCAGCATAACAATGTTTTGAGAGTAAGCTGACTTAAGTATACAAGTTCTTGCTTTGCACCTTTGACATCAGCCCTGCACATAAGTGATGAAGTGATGAGAAATGCCTGCCCTTAAGAAACCTAGCTCATCTGTCTCCATGTATCAGGTTTACATGTTTTTACCTCCTTTGCACACCATCTTTTGTGAGCGCTCCTGAGCGTGAGCACAATCTGTCCTTGTTGCATTGTGTGAAAGTTTCCATTTCATCACATTAAAGCTGACTTTCCCATAGGTACCAATTCCTAAGGTCAGCCTGCTGAGCTTTCTTTATAGTAAATTACCACCTCAGTCATTGCTAACATTATTTCTATTGTACGTTGACAGAGGTGGATGCTGCCCTGCTTTCATATGCTTCTGCACGCTTTCATATGCTTCTGCACACTTTCTCTCTGGAAATTCAGGCTGAGGTGGATTCATTAAAATGAGATTTTCAAGGAGAGTGTTATAAATGAGGTCTCTGGTTCGCAGTCAGGTTACCCCCTGTCCAAGCAAGGACCCTCACTCTAGTCAGGGTAAGCCACACACAATCCAAATTATCCTGTGCCCACCCTCTGGTAGCTTGGCACTGAGCAGTCAGGCTTAACTTAGAAGGCAATGTGTAAAGTATTTGTGCAATAAATCATGCAATAACACAGTAAACACCACAAAAATACACCACACAGGTTTAGAAAAATGTAGAATATTTGTCTGCTTAAAATAAGGTCAAAACGATCAAGATTTGATAAGTACAAGTTGAAATGTCACTTTGGTAATAGTCTTTAGTTCTTAAAAAGCAATAAGTGTCTCTTACACAAAGTACCTGATTTGCGTCTAAATTATCCGTACGGGACCACAGAGGAGGAGATTTGTGGAAAATGGGGAGATGTGCGTTAGTTTCTCTGGGACCGCACAGACAATGTGTCAATGCTTTTCCACGCAGCAAGGGCTTTGCGCCGATTTCTGACGTGCAGACCTGGATCCTCTTCGGGTTGCGGGGAATTTGGACACCCCGGGGATGATGCGGCGAAATCCTGGGTGTGCAGGGCGAAGTCACAGGAGCTGTCGATCCGGTGGGCAATGCAGGGAAATATCTGTTGCACAGCAGACACTGCAGCGATTCCTCTTGCAGGAAGTCGGGCTGCATTGTTCTGGCTCAGCTATGTGTTGATCCGGTGGGCCGTGCATTGAAGTTCCGGTCGCAACACTGGTGCTGCGTCGTTCTGGTTTGGCGTTGCAGTGATTTTCTCAGCAGAGCCAGAGGGCAGCAAGGCAGCTGGGCAACAGCAAGGCAGCAGTCCTTTACAGCAAAGCAGTCAGGTGAGTCCTTTGCGCAGCTAGGCAGCTTTTTTTAGCAGGTTGCATGTTCAGAGTTTATTTCCCAGGAGGTATCTTGTCAAGAAGTGTCTGAGTTGGTAGGGTGGAAGGCCCTGTTAAAATACACAAATGTGCCTTGAAGTGGGGGAGACTTCAAAGAGTGGCTTAGAAGTGCAGAAGGTCCCCTTTCGGTTCCATCCTGTCTGCCAGGGTCCCAGTAGGGGGTTTGGCAGTCCATTGTGTGAGAGCAGGCCACTGTCCTTTGAAATGTAAGAGTCCAGCCCAGGAAGACCCATTTAGTATGCAGATTTGTGCAGGTATGACTGAGCATCCTGTGTTTGGGGTTGTCTGAGTGAAACGCAGAAGGGAGCAGTCGGCTAACTCTGTCAGACGGAGATTGTAAGCCTCAGACGGATTTAAGTGCAGAGAAATGCTCACGTTCTAAAAGTGGCATCTCTAAAATAGTAATATTAAATCCAACTTCACCAGTCAGCAGGATTTTGTATTACCATTCTGGCCATACTGAATATGACCTTGATACTTCTTTCAGATCAGAATCTACCACTCCAACAGTGTATGAGGGTAGCCCTAATGTTAGCCGGTGAAAGGAGCAGGCCTCACAGCAGTGTAAAACGAATTTAGGAGTTTTACACTACCAGGACATATAAACTACACAGGTAAATGTCCTGCCTTTTCCATACATAGCATCCTGCCCTATGGGTTACCTAGGGCCTATCCTAGGGGTGACTTATATGTAGAAAAAGGGTAGTTTAAGACTGGGCAAGTACTTTTAAATGCCAATTGGAATCGGCAGAGAAACTGCACACACAGGCCTTTCAGTGGCAGGCCTGAGACATGGTTAGGTGGCTACTTAAGTGGGTGGCACAATCAGTGCTGCAGGCCCACTAGTAGCATTTAATCTACAGGCCCGGGGCACATGTAGTGTAATTTTACTAGGGACTTATACGTAAATTAAATAAGCCAATTGAGTATGAGCCAGTGTCACCATGTTTTAAGGGAGAGAACAAATGCACTTTAGCACTGGTTAGCAGTGGTAAAGTGTGCAGAGTCCTAAAACCAGCAAAACAGTGTCCAAAAGTAGAGGGAGGCAGGCAAAAAGTTGAGGGTGACCACCCTAAGGCTGTCCGGTCTAACACAGTTTGTCAGTTGTGTTTGAGGTTCAGAATGAAGCTGGCTGCAAAATATTTCCGCTCAGTGGAATTTGGCCATCTTCCTGGTTGGTAATCTCATTTGGATATTGTAGTATTAGTCCCATGGTATGACTTTGTTATATTTCCCAGGCTGTGAGCTTTTTTGTTGTTGGGAAACCCATTTAAGGGTACCAGTCATAAGTAAGCACCCTTAGGGCCCCTGGTTACCGCTACAGGACCCATGTCTAACGCATGCAGGACAAATATTTTTTGATGCATCCATCCTGAACATGCTCAAGTCCATCATTTTCAAACTTTGGCCACACCTATTGAAGGCTGTTGTGTTCTCTGGCATTGGGGTAAATATTGCAGCTCTTAAACCCTTTGCTGGAAGGCCTTTCCACCCCTTGCTGAGCTTTTTGGCTTTTTGGGGTAGCTTGTGCTTAGGGCGCCGTAATTTCTTTTTTCTTCTTCTAGATAAAGGTATCCATGCCAAATCTGTGTCCCCTTTTTTTCCCAACATCCTGGGGATTCTAACGATACCCAGATTTTGTGGATTCCCCTAGAGGGGACCAAGAAAATAGGCAAAATTATAGAAACATTTGATATATATTTTTTTTTTTTTGGTACAGGGAAACGGTGCCCCGTAAGTGTCAGTCTTTTTTGTCCCCCTAAAAACAGAATCCACAACTGGTTTACTGCAGTGGTTCCCAACATTTTGATTTCTGTGGATCCCCACTTTCACATTAATGGAACCCAGGGACCCCAATCTGAGTCATTACAGGAAGCTGGGGACCTAATTTGTCAATATTAGTTAATATTTTTTAATTTTCTAGGCTCTCGCGGACCCCTTGAGAAGGCTTCGCAGACCCCCATGGCTCCCCGGACCACAGGTTGGGAACCACTGGTTTACTGTACTAAAGTCACCCTCTTCCCAGCTTTCAGGAACATGCAGAGTTCAGTCAAAAGCCTAATTTTGTACCACAGACATAGCCAATTTTCCCTATTGTTTGTGCTCTCAGCCTACTTCCAGTTTGTGGTGGAAACCAGTGGGAAACCCATGGGTGATATAGCAATGTTATACATTTCTGAAAAAAAGGCAAGTTTCCGAATTCAGCAAGGTGTTGTGTAGATTCCTGAAGGTATTTCAAAGGAAGATAACTTTCAAAATGAAGAAACTGAAAATGATTCAGAAGAAATACATTTGTGGCATCATTTTATCTGTAATTGTTTGTCATGATGGCCGTTTGACAAAAACAATATAGCTTTACATCCTCTATACCCTTCTTGTTGCGGGATATAGGGTTTGTAGGTTCTCAAAGAACCCAGGGTACCTAGAGCAAACAGCTGAGTTACATAGTTTAAAGGGTTTTCATTGCGTACCGAGCATAGACTAATTTTTATAGAAAAGTGCATATTTCTGAAACGGGCACAAGATCGAGTTTAGGAGCAGTGGTTATTTCTATATTTCTGAATTTGTGGGTACTGGTTACTAGCATATGATTTGGAGGGTATTTTTTAAAATGTAATTTTTCTTTTACACTGGCTTTCATTTGAAAGGCTCAAATGCAGCAAAATCCGGGTGGTAGTAACTAATGTTCTACTATTCTATACTCCCACAAGCCTCTCGATTTAAAAAAAAAAAAAAAAAAAAAAAAAAAAAAAAAAAAAAAAAAAGTACCTCACTTGTGTGGGTAGACCTAGTGCCAGCAACAGGAAACTACCCAAAGCGCAGCATAGATGCATCTCATTTTTTCTCTTTTGGCCCTATATTTCAATATGGGTAGCTCTAGATTCTGGACCCTAGCTCAGCCGACACTTATGGAAACCTAGCCATCCTGTACATTATTGAAAACTAGACACATAAGGGTATCCATCACCGCATATTACCCAGAATTCTTTACAAACCTCAAACTTTTGATTAAAAAACAAAACACATTTTCTTCAAATGTCTGTGATGGAAAGTTCTAGAATCTAGGTGGAACCACCAACTTCCTTCCACCAGACATTACCCCAATAAAAATGGTACCTTTTGTGGTGGGCCTAGTGCCAGTACTGGAACAAATCAAACCAAGGTCAAGGAGGGCCCCTTTGCGAGGACTCCCATAGATATTTGATCAGTTCCTGTCGCAAGCACTAGACCCATCCACACAAGTTGGGCAGCATTTTTATTGGCACAAGTTGAGAAATGCTGGGTGGTAGGAAGTTTGTGGTTTTCTTTTGATTGTGTTAGAATATGGCACAGAAATACAAGAAAATGTGATTTTAGTCACTTTTGGAGCTTTGCAGGGCATTGTGGGTAAGAAGACTTGTAGGGATCCTTTTCCTAGAGACAATGTACACCTTGGCAGAGAAAGACAAACGACAAATATTATTGCACAACCATTAATTCATGAAGAATTAGTGATGGATTAGTATCTGGAAGTTTGAGTACAGTTTAAGTATTATGAGTTAATTTGAGCAGCTGATATCAGTTTGATAGTTAGATTGACTAGAGTAATGGAGGGGTGGAGGAGGAAAGAATCCAGAAGTGTCAATTGGGAGTATATGGTAGTAGGATTTAGGCTTGACATAAGTAAAGGAGGATGGAAGGAGGGAAGAGTCCGTGGAAGAGGTTAGGGAGATCATAGAAGCAGGGTGTAAGGAAATGCCCCCTGACTTTTTGCCTTTGCTGATGCTAAGTTTTGATTTGAAAGTGTGCTGATGCCTTCTAACCAGGCCCCAGCACCAGTGTTCTTTCCCTAACCTGTACTTTTGTTTTCACAATTGGCACACCATGGCATCCAGGTAAGTCCCTTGTAACTGGTACCCCTGGTACCAAGGGTCCTGATGCCAGGGAAGGTCTCTAAGGGCTGCAGCATGTCTTATGCCACCCTGGGGACCCCTCACTCAGCACAGACACACTGCTTGCCAGCTGGTGTGTGCTGGTGAGGACAAAACGAGTAAGTCGACATGGCACTCCCCTCAGGGTGCCATGCCAACCTCACACTGCCTATGCAGTATAGATGAGTCGCCCCTCTAGCAGGCCTTACAGCCTTAAGGCCGGGTGCACTATACCATAGGTGAGGGCACCAGTGCATGAGCACTGTGCCCCTACAGTGTCTAAGCCAAATCTTAGACATTGTAAGTGCAGGGTAGCCATAAGAGTATATGGTCTGGGAGTCTGTCAAACACGAACTCCACAGCACCATAATGGCTACACTGAAAACTGGGAAGTTTGGTATCAAACTTCTCAGCACAATAAATGCACACTGATGCCAGTGTACATTTTATTGTAACATACACCCCAGAGGGCACCTTAGAGGTGCCCCCTGAAACCTTAACCAACTACCCGTGTAGGCTGACTGGTTTTAGCAGCCTGCCACACTCGAGACATGTTGCTGGCCACATGAGGAGAGTGCCTTTGTCACTCTGTGGCTAGTAACAAAGCCTGCACAGGGTGGAGCTACTATCACCTCCCCCTTGCAGGAGCTGTAACACCTGGCGGGGAGCCTCAAAGGCTCACCCCCTTTGTTACAGCACCACAGGGCATTCCAGTTAGTGGAGTTGCCCGCCCCCTCCGGCCACGGCCCCACTTTTGGCGGCAAGGCCGGAGGAGATAATGAGAAAAACAAGGAGTCGTCACTGGCCAGTCAGGACAGCCCCTAAGGTGTCCTGAGCTGAGGTGACTCTGACTTTTAGGAATCCTCCATCTTGCAGATGGAGGATCCCCCCCAATAGGGATAGGAATGTGACCCCCTCCCCTTGGGAGGAGGCACAAAGAGGGTGTAGCCACCCTCAAGGACAGTAGCCATTGGCTACTGCCCTCCCAGACCTAAACACCCCCCTAAATTCAGTATTTAGGGGCTCCCCAGAACCTAGGAACTCAGATTCCTGCAACCTAAGAAGAAAAGGACTGCTAAGCTGAAAAACCCTGCAGAGAAGACGGAGACACCAACTGCTTTGGCCCCAGCTATACCGGCTTGTCTCCCCACTTTCGAAAAGACACTGCTCCAGCGACGCTTTCCCCAGGACCAGCGACCTCTGAATCCTCAGAGGACTGCCCTGCTCTAGAAGGACCAAGAAACTCCCGAGGACTGCGGCTTTGTTCACCCAAGACTGCAACTTTGTTTCCAAAGAAGCAACTTCAAGACAACTGCGTTTCCCGCCGGAAGCGTGAGACTTGCTACTCTGCACCCGACGCCCCCGGCTCGACTTGTGGAGAAACAACACTTCAGGGAGGACTCCCCGGCGACTACGAGACTGTGAGTAGCCAGAGTTGCCCCCCCTGAGCCCCCACAGCGACGCCTGCAGAGGGATTCCCAAGGCTCCCCCTGACTGCGACTGCCTGCTTCCCAGATTCCGACGCCTGGTAAAGACTCTGCACCCGCAGCCCCCAGGACCTGAGAGATCGGAACTCCAGTGCAGGAGTGACCCCCAGGAGGCCCTCCCCCTTGCCCAGGTGGTGGCTACCACGAGGAGCCCCCCCCTTGCCTGCCTGCATCGCTGAAGAGACCCCTTGGTCTCCCATTGATTTCCATTGGAAACCCGACGTGTGTTTGCACACTGCACCCGGCCGCCCCGTGCTGCTGAGGGTGTACTTTCTGTGCTTACTTGTCATCCCCCCCCCCCCCCCCACACACACACACACACCTTGGTGCCCTACTAAACCCCCCTGGTCTGCCCTCCGAAGATGCGGGTACTTATACCTGCTGGCAGACTGGAACCGGGGCACCCCCTTCTCTATTGAAGCCTATGTGTTTTGGGCACCACTTTGAACTCTGCACCTGACCGGCCCTGAGCTGCTGGTGTGGTAACTTTAGGGTTGCTCTGAACCCTCAACGGTGGGCTATCTTGGACCCAAACTTGAACCCCGTAGGTGGTTTACTTACCTACAAAAACTAACAAATACTTACCTCCCCCAGGAGCTGTTGAAAATTGTACTGTCTAGTTTTAAAATAGCTATATGTGATTTATTTGAAAAGTATATATGCTATTGCGATTATTCAAAGTTCCTAAAGTACTTACCTGCAATACCTTTCATTTGAAGTATTACATGTAAAATTTGAACCTGTGGTTCTTAAAAAAAACTAAGAAAAGATATTTTTCTATACAAAAACCTATTGGCCTGGAATTGTCTGAGTGTGTGTTCCTCATTTATTGCTTGTGTGTGTACAACAAATGCTTAACACTACTCCTTTGATAAGCCTACTGCTCGACCACACTACCACAAAATAGAGCATTAGTATTATCTCTTTTTGCCACTATCTTACCTCTAAGGGGAACCCTTGGACTCTGTGCATACTATTCCTTACTTTGAAATAGTGCATACAGAGCCAACTTCCTACAACAGGGTGAGATAAATGAGGGCAAATTTAGTAGGGTTGTTTGGGAGGTCATGGTAGTAAAGTGAGGTTTGGTGAGTTAGGTGTGGAAGCGGAGGGGAAGAGCTTAGGCAGAGTTATTTAGGAGATGAAAATAGTAGAAAGGATTTGGGATGAGTCAGAGTGGGAATGGAGGATAGATTGATAGAGACATGACTTATGATGATGGGTAGATAATTGTGATAAGATGAGAGTGGGGATTCATAGATATCTAGTATAACAACCCACCCAGGAGCCATGCAATGACCCATGAACATGCCAAGCACAGAACACACACACACACACACACACACACACATACACACACATATATGTACATACAATACATATTTAAACCTGTTTGAGTATATTTACCCATGGTTTTAAAGAGTGTGTGGGTGTAGTTTGGTATGCCATAGTAGCAATACATATTTTCGATAGAACTATGCATAACTAGAAATATACACATAATCAGAAAAAATATTTATCAACATAGGCATATGCAGTCCATAGTTGTTTGAATATGGTGGTTATGAAGGAAAGAGCCAACTCTTGAGTAGTTTTCCTAAGACAAAGTAATCTGTCTCTTATAGTTGGGGTAATGAGTTCCATAGTTTGGGTGCTTGAACGGAGAAGGATGTACCACCTATAGTCTTTTTCTTGTATGGTGGTGTTCTAAGGCGGGATGCCAATCTTGAGCGGAGGTTTCTTTGAATGCATTTGGTTATTTTGTTTCTGATAAAAAGCAGTCCTGTTCCATGTATAGCTTTGTGGGTGATACAAAGCAGCTTGAAAGTGCATCTTCTGGCAACGGGTAATCAGTGTAGTGCTCTCAAGGCAGGGGAGATGTTGGCTTGTGGCTTTACATGTAATAGTAGCCTGGCTACAGAGTTCTGAATACGTTGTAGTTTTTTCATAATAGATAGAGATGGTCCATGGTAGAGGCCATTGGCATAATCCGGTTGGGATAGTACAAGCGAGATAGTAGCTTGCACCTTGTGTGGAAATCTGAGGTGGGGTAAGATGCGTCGTAGAGTCTTCAAGGTGATGAAGCTTGTTCGTGCTAATTTGTCCACTTGGGCATTCATAGTTAACTTGGAGTCCATGGCGATTCCAAGGTTTTTAACTTTCTTGGATAATTGAGGAGGTGGTCCGAGATCATCAGGCCAGGCGCACAGTGGGTCATAACGTTTCCAGTCACCACATATGAGTATTTCTGTTTTGGAGGTATTCAGTTTGCGATGGCTCCAGGTCATCCACTGATCAAAGGCTCTGAGGCAACTGAAGATTAGTGGGTTTTCAATGTTTTTTGGGCATTCTAATTTAAGGAATATTTGTGTGTCATCTGCATAGTTGTAGCATGTGAGATGAAAATCATTGATCAGTTCTGGTAATATCATGTAGATGTTGAAAAGCAAAGGGTGAGATGATTGCTCCTTGGGGGACCCCTGCTTTTGTGAGGTAGGGTTTGGATGAGGAGGGGGGCGAGTAGATGATATTAGATCTTTTATGAAGAGAGGAAGTAATCCAGTCGAGAGCAGTCCCTTGTATGCCGGTTTCGTGGAGTCTTTGAATTAGGGTGTCATGGTCAACCGTATCAAAGGCAGCAGAGAGGTCCAAGAGAAGTAGTGCAGCAACTCCATTGCGCTCGACTGTTTTTAAGATCATCCCAGATCGCTAGGAGTGCTGATTCAGTGCCTCTTCCTGGGCGAAATCCAGTTTGGAAGTCCAAAAGTATAGAATTGTCTTCAATGAGTTGTGACATCTGGGTGAATGCTGCTCTTTCTATTAGTTTTCCCAGGAAAGGTCCATTTGTGATTGGTCTGTAGTTGTTGGGGTCCTGCGGGTCTAGGTTTGTTTTCTTTAATAACAGTCGTATGTATGCCTTTTTCAGGTCTACAGGAAAAGTTCCTGTAGTGATAGTTGTTGAAGATTCTTCTTACAGGTGTGCCAGCAGAAGTAGATAAGAGTTCTTGAAGATTTGTGGTGGACAAGGGTCAGAAGAGAAACTGGAAGGCCTGCTTGCTTTGACCAAATATATAAATTCACCTTGGGATATTTGTTTGAAGGACTGTAGAAGCTGGGTTGTTTACTCTTCGAGGGTATGTTAGGAAAGGGTTAGGTGCTGATGGTTTTCTTCTGTTTTAAATAGGAGTCCAATGTGTCTGCCATGGTTGTGTAATGAGTTGCCAGTTTGTTTGTGAAATCTTGAGTAGTGGGATGACTTACTTCCATGCATGTAGGTTTACAAAATTATTGAGAATTTTATAAAATTCCTTGGTTGTAGATTTAGCATTTTGAATTCTGTCGGAGTAGTACCTATTTTTTGCTTTTTTGATTGATTTGTATGTTCTGTTAAGTTTGTGTAGCTGCAGTTTGTCTTGAATGTTGTTTGTTTTGAGCCAGGTCCGCTGCAACTTTCTGATTTGTTGCTTTTATCTTTTTAACTTCTGTGTTTCCCCAAGGTGTTGGTTTTCTTTTGTCGGGTTTAGTTTTTCTGAGTGGTATTAGAATATCAAAAGCTTCCTGTAGCCACTCATAACGTTTTGGAACATAATTAATTGTATCTAGATCTGTGTTGCCTGTTAGTTGTGTTTCTAAGCGATCCAAATTGAGTTTGCTCCATGGTCGATAAGTGCATGTATGTAAGTAGTTGTGGGATGTGTTGATTTGTGGAGTTTTATGTCAGAAAGTTATCAAATGGTGGTCTGACCATGTGATTGGCGTGATGCTATGAATGGTAACTAGTTCAGACTTAGCAAAAATTACATCTAGGATGTGTCCAGCGATGTATGTGGGATTGTGTACAATCTGATGTAGGTTCAATGCGACTAGGCCAGTGGTGATAGCTTTTGGATGGGGCATATTGGGTTTGTCAAACCAAATCTTTAGATTCCCCCAAGAATGCATAGGTTGGAGTATAGTGTAATAAAGTTTGAGACTGTATCTAGAAAAGTATCTGGGAATGTTGAGTTGTTGGGTGGAGGTCTGTAAAGGCGGAGAAAATTACAGGAGGAAGTTGGAGTAGGGTGGCATCTGGTGAGGAGGGCTTCACAACCTTGTATGGATATGTTGTCTGCTTTACTGAGATTCATTGCTTGTTTAAAAATAATAGCTAGTCCACCTCCTTTCTTGCCTATACGGTTTCGTGTGATGGTTTGATAGCCCGGAGGAAGGGCTTCGTGCAACACTGGGGCCATGTCATCTCCCAACCAAGATTCTGTTACGAATAGTAAGTCAGGTTGTGTGTCTGTGGTGCTTGTTTTTTTGAGAGTGATAGAGCATTTATGAGCTGGCAGTTTATAAAATGTGTGTTAGTGGCAGTGTTTTGTTTAGGAGAAGGGTAAGCAGTATAATTTGAGCTTGAAGCAGGTGTGTTGTGATAACTGTGTGAGGCTCACAATAGTCTTGCTTTTCAATGTAGTGTTCCTCTTCCAGCAGGTTAAGGAGGCATTTTGTCGAGTCTGTGTGGGTGGGTGGTGGACTTGGTGGCTGAGAGAGACATGAAGAGTGTACTGTTTTTTGTAGGGTAGCCCTATTATGTAATAAACAAGGGGATGCAAAGTTAAGAGTGGCATGTTATTTTGTTTGCCTCTGTTTAGTGTGGATGGAGTATGGGTTAGGGGTGGTGGAGGAGCATTTGGATCATGATGTAAGGCTCTAAATTGTGCAGTGGAGGAGAGGCTAGTGAATGAAAGTTGCTGGGTTGGGGTGCTTGTGGTAGGTGTTAGTGAAGAGTGAGAAAGTAGGGGTAAAGACAGGGCTTGTATTCTTTGTGTAGTCCTGAGGGTGGAGTGGGTGTGACGATAAGTGTAATGAAATTTTGTGTTGATTTGATGTGCTGATGTGTGGTCTGTATTGTTTTTGTGGAATAGTGAGAGGGGCTATTAATGTAGTTTTTGGTGAGTGATTCGTATGCAAGTTACTGCTCGTGAGTGGAATTAGTGTTACAGAAGGTGTTGATGTGTTTCGGCGATAAATGTATGAGATATGTAAGAGGGGATGGATGTGTATCAGGCGAGTTAGTGTTAGTTGTGGTGACTGGAAGAGGTAATGTGTGGGGATTGTATGGTTGTGTGTAATTGGTGAAGAGAGGGGAAGGGTGTTTGTAGATTGTGTGTTGGAAGGCTGGGTTTGGGATTGTTATGATGAAAGGTGGTCTGTGTGGAGCAAACAGGATAGTGTTGGTTAGTATGAACAGGTTGTGTGTATCTGGAAGGCTGAGAGAAATGTATAGTGTGGTTTTGTGTTGTGTGGGTGATGGCAGGTTGTGTTAGTGGGAGTGGACAGAGTAGTGTTTGTTGTGAGAATGCAGGTGTTTGACTGTTGTAGTTGTGGAGGATATGTGTATGTGTTGTATAATGGGTATTGTGTTGGGTGATGGGACATTGCAATCTGTCTGCGGTGCGGCCAGTTTGTGATGCATGGGTTGGATGTCTTTGCAGATAATGTGTTTGCATTTGGATGGATGTGTAGGGACTGAAATCATTCCTGGTCAATTGAGAATTGGGCAGCATTTCTGGCCCTAGTCCCTACCAGGCCCAAACCGCAACTGCCCTTGTCCTCTCCCCCTTTGCTGAGACGCCCTGAGTCCTAGGCTTAACTAGCCCTACTGGCCAATAGAAACCTAGTCCTAACCTAACCAATCAGATTTGTAATTCTGATTCAAACAACTAATGGGAGACCCAGCCCTAATCACCATTCATACCCCTAATCCTGACCACTAATCACAGCCATGGCCCTAGAACCAGCAACCAATCAGATTCCCAGCCCTATCCACCAAACACAGCCCTAGAACCAGCAACCAATCAGAATCTCAGCCCTATCCACCAAACACAGTCCTAGAACCAGCAACTAATCAGAATCCCAGCCCTATCCACCATTCACAGCCCCAGCCCTGGAACCAGCAACCAATGGAAAGACCAGCCCCCAACAACCTATCACAAGAACATATGCAACAACCTATAGGAACTTATATAAGGAGCAAGTTAACTGAAGTCCAGTTCCCTGTGGGCAGGGAGGAGGCACCTGCTGCTCTATTCAGAATCTCTTTGGATACAGACAGGCTGAATCCACTTTTTCAAGCAAGCAGAGTCTACTTTCCAGGCAAGGGAGAGGTTGGCTAAAAACAAACACTGAAATACTGCTTGTCGCGCACTCAGAAATGTGGCTTTTATAAGGCAAAAAACAGGGGAAGCAGACAGTTTCTAAACACAATTTAAATCACAGAAAGAAATTAAACCGTCTCCTAAACACACACTGCAAGATGTATGTAGCCTTTTTACTTAGGAAAGACGGTGGGGTTATGAAGTCATGTGACACAAACTAGAAAGGTAATTCACACACATGGCAAAAAAAAAAAAAAAAACACACCACTTTAAAAGTTCAAGCTGCCTGAAACAGACTCTACAGTAAAACAGGCGCAGGTAGCTGAAAAACACTTTTGAACAAATAATATAATTAACCAGAAAAGTCTGAGGCTCCGTACCTAGGTCTTTTAGCAATCCTTGAACTCTGGCCTGTATTAGGACACAGGGAAGATGCTGGGCTCACAAAATGTGACACAAAGACCAATCACACCACCATCCGCCAGGGCCCGTCACTTCCATATGCCCACATGACTGATGCAGTGAACAAACCGGCTGACAGAGTAGGTGGCCTGGCTTTTAGCTACCAGTGAGTGTGGTGACCTGCAGCAAGTCACTACTCACACACACTGACAGCCAGGCCCAGTCCATATACACTGTCCGTCCATATTCATTGCCATTGTGTTATTATTTTTTACAAAACACAAACCAGTTCAAAGTAGATACAAAACTATAACTACAAACACAATAGCTCTTAATAAATGCATAACACTATTGCCAACCATGAAATATGAACAAAAAAATATAGAACCATACAGACAAGTCAGTTCACTTTTCTGCTCACGGTTGCTCCCAGTAACTAAGTTGTGTGTGGCACACATAGCCCAGGATTAGGACGACACTGGGCAGTGCATATTACTCTCCTTACGCATGCATCTTCGGACGCAGACTCTTCATCTTCTACAGGGAAAGTTCATCACTTCACAGGGCACTGCACTCCTCAGGTGTTTTTTTTTGTTTTTTTTAATAAAACAAACGCTTTAGTGACTTCTACGGTTAGAGGAGAATGTGCCAAAGGCACCGGTGTCACCTGAACAATTCCCTTAGCAATTGCACACCAGTGTAAAAGTTGTGACCTTTGTTAAAAAGTCCTCTACCACTTTCCCACACTAACTCTAGAAGTGGCTGCGCAGCAGGTAGGGGGTTCAGCAATAGTGGAATCCCTACAGGTGTACACCCTGAAATTATAGACCTATCCAGTACTACTCCTGACGGCGTATACCTCTTGATTTTATAACACGCCCTCTTGCTAGGAATGTACTGCATAAAAACCAAAGAGCTTTTGAACAGAATCAAACTCATCCACAACTATTTCTTTCCCTGGAACATAGAACTGGGAAAAATGATCTACCAAGTAATCAAGGACAGGCCGAACCTTAAAAATGTTGTCACAATCGAGGTGATCTTGTTGCAAGGCTGAAGCATTATCAACTAAATGTCGCATCCAGTGCAGAAGCAAATACCGATCACAACTCAAGGTTAAAGAGAAGTATAGCTGTTCCCATCAAGGGACTGGCAGACCAATATGAAGGTAGTGAAGGTTTAATTATTAAGCCCATCAACAGTTAAACCCAAGAACTTCAACTACTTTAGATTAGTTGGAGTCCACTGGGTAGCACTAGTGAGGCCTAAGTCTGGCAGTGTTGTCTCTCAAATACTGTTCAGCATCCAAATCAGTCTGGTCAACAATCTCATCGAAAAATACATCGTCCATAATCAACTGAAAGAAATTTATAGGCAAAAAAAAATTTGGTATTCACTCTACACCTTGGGACTCCGGTAAAGGCAGGCAACACCGGCTGCACCATTTTTGAGGCAACCCAAAGTTCAGCTCTTCCAATAGGGAAGCCTTTTAGCCACAACTACAATCCATGTGCCTCTTGCTGCACTATCGGCTCATCAGTGTCCTCCTCTAAAAGAGACACTTCTTCTGCACTGAGAGTGACTTCATCATCAGTTGATTCCGCTCTGGCAGAAAATGCACTGCTGGAATCTTGCATTTCCTCCTGTGCCACAGAAGCAGTCCGTCTCATAATCGTGGTTAGAGGAAGATTTAAATGCAAGCCAACAACCTGCTGAGCAGTAATCCTTTGCCTAGCCATAATCCCTACTAATAAAAGTAATTTGAGAAGTCAACAATAGCCAAACTGTGAAAGATAAACACTGAACAATGTGACTTTATCAAACAAAGTAAAACTAATGGCATTTAGTAATCTGAAAAGAAAAGTCAATCAATCCAAAGCACACAAAACCTATGTACTCAAATACAATACCACTCACTTGCCAGAGACAACTAGACTCAGGATCACCTGCATCTACTCTGCACAGACACAGCAAGCACCAATGCTATGCCATTAGAACGGAAATAAAAAAAATTACACATAAGACAACACAATACAATACACATTGTGCACAAATCCAAGGAGAATTTCACACACAGTACACCATAAGCTAAATATGCTATTACACCATAAACAGAAAACACTTTTATGCAGGGCAGTGTTACTTACTTGGGGTAAACAGTACAAAAAATTGTTCTTACCAAACACACGCAACTACACCTCTACCAGTGCCAAAACCGCAAGCAGGAGTCGCAGCAAATGAGATTTACACTAAAATAAGGAGAACTACATTACGATTGCAAATGATGACAAGAAATAAAATAAAACCGTATGAAGCCTGACAATCACCATCCAAGTGCCAGTCCACATGGAACCAGCAAAGCACTAGCCCCCACACATGTACCACACTATTGCAGGGCTGCTACAGCTTCTGTATTTTTGTTACTGTAAGCATATACATACCATGTTTAGAAGACAGCAGATGAATGCGCTGATGGTTTGAAAAGAGTGGATATATGAACGCAAGAGTGAGTGACAGTGTGTCTACAATGACTTATTCAGTGAGTATACCCACGTGTGACTGAAGATATCCTTTCATTTAAAAGCATGATTTATTGCTAGTGCTTTTTGTAGAGAAGGATGTCTGAAATGAGGGAGTATGTGGTAAGTGTGTTCAATGTAGTTTCATAGTCTGAGTTATCCATCTGTTATTCCTAGGAGATACACAGGGTTCAATTATTCTGTGAGAATTTCCCTTGCAGCAGCTTTCGCTTTGTGTTTTATTGGGTATTTTGGTTGCACTTGCGGCCTGGACCTTATGGGTATTATGTGAGGCAAATCCTTATCCCGGCCAACATGGTTGCAGTAAAGTGCTGGGGCTTATGCAAGAGCCCATTCTGCAGCATTGATTTGCGTAACCTTCAGGAACAAAGACAGAGGAAGAGAGGGTATTTTTACATCTGGTCTATAGGAGTGTTTTAACAAACTCTGATGGGTAGTCTTTTTTTTAGCCAAGAGAATTTCATAGCAGAGTGTTAAATGTTCTTAGAATATTACTTTAACCATGTGTGTTATGTCCCCCTCAATTTGTATATTTAGTTTACATAATCTTTATTGAGGGCCAATCCACAGATCTGGGATCTCCACTTCAATGAAGTCTTTAGTTGCTTCTACATCCAGAAACTCTTGAAGATTCTTCCAAACTATTATGACCCCTTCCATGCTGTCTAGCAGAGTGATTGCCCATGTCCTGTTCTGAAGGACCGTCCTAAATTTGTGTCACATATTTAGTCCAAGTGCCCACAACCTTTTTCTTTTTGAATAGGAGTTTTTGTTGGACGTTTTGCTTCCTTTTTTTTTTTTTTATTTATTTTAATATTATTTTTTAAATATATAATGCAGGGTGTGTAATTTAATAAAATATCTACTTGTCCATGGGACAGGCTGCTTCTTAAATATACTTGTCCTGTAAAAAAAAAAAAAAAAATCTACTTGTCCTTTGGTGCCATGTAGTGGGCGTCAAATTATGGCAGCAATCGTATCATGTAAGAGCTCTGATAATAGCTTCTCTGGTTATGCTAGGACTACTACTTTATAGTAGGACTTGAATACTTGCAGCTTAAATTCCTACTTTAGCAATTTCCTTATTTTGCCACTATTCCGCAGATCTACATACTGCGGTTGGAGGAAGCAGTAACCAATTGTTCCAGGGCTGGAATGCCATTGAGTCTGCAGACCTCCTAACTTGAATGTTTTAAGAATTTTCACCAGCTGTTCTGTATCTTTTCCCCTAATGAGAAAGGTTGGACACTTACTCCTGACAATGGCAGAAGTAGAAGTTCTTCCAGGATTGGGGGGGAAAGTGGTTGAAGGGAAAGTGAACTTGAAAACTATCAATAGATTTTCTTGTGAGGAAATCTACACATGCATTTTTTCTTGTGCTAAAATACAGTACACATTTTCTAGGAGTACGATTCCTGGTCTACTTCTGCAAGTTCTTGTGAATTCATGAAAGGCTCTAATTCAAAGACACATACCATTGGTGCACTTGTGTGACTTTCTTTAAGAATTGGGTCCCTAATTAGGTCTGGCATTAACAAAGACATTTTGTTTTTATTAAACTTATGTTTCTCTATTGGCTGTGAGTGATCGCATTCTGCTCTTCAACAAGAAGCACATAGGCACACAAATTAGTTTTGTTCAGTGCCAGGAACTTGGCAATAAGTGGCATAACTAAACTGATTTTTTTTTTCCCATTAGGAATATAATATATTTTTTTGAAATAATGGCATGCAGCAACACAGTTTACTAAAAGACGTTTCAAAGAAATAGCACCTAAAATTTCATAGTAGCAAAACATTTTTTTTTTCCTACTCGCATTGTTTTCAGATCATCACTCTTAGAAGCTTCTGCAAACATTTGCATCTAATTAGAGAGCATTCTGGGATCATTATACTTAGACTCATATTGTTAAACCTTTCAAATGTGTGTACACCTTTTTATTTCTTTTGTTTGCTGGAACAACTCAGTAGTGTAGTGAGACCTTCAAACGTTTATTTACAGCGCTCACCCTAATATTGAAGGCTTTTCATTAATGAACCATAGATACAAGTTTGAACTGCATTAACATATGGACAAGCACATTATCTCAACTACAGACAGTTCCCTTCTATGTAAACTGGCAGCCAAAGGGTTTGTGCTGCAGGGTTTGGGCCTACTTGTCCAAAGGGCAAAATAAATATGAAAGCTTGTTGCCCTTGACCCCACACAATATGTCCCAGGCGTCAGTCAATAGAAAGTCCAAATCCCTGATAATATCAGACGAGCATTAAGTCCTTTTTCGGTCTTCATGTCTGTGCTTTGAACTTCCACTTTTTCAGTTAGTTTGAAAGATGAGCCCTGAAATGAACAAGGGCGCGTATCAATATAATACCTTTCAGGCTGTTTTAATATATCACCGCTACTACATTATAACATTTTTCTGAGGTCTCTGGTTGTGACGATCCATGATTGATTTATTTTATTTTTTCTGTCCCTATGTTACTTATCTGGGCAAGAAGTAGCACATCATCTCGTAATTGGGACTTATCTGTTTTTAAACAGATTCGTAGACTACACATAATGCTTTTGCCCTACGTTTGCCCCCAGAGACTGGATCAGTTCCAGCTGGTAAGTGTTATTCTGATATTGATATTTGGAATAGAAAGGAATGCATCATCTCTTGTGCGTGAATTGGCGTCTCCATCTTTCTTTGGGTCACCTTTAAGAAAAATGCCCAATTGCAGCAGTCTGACGAAGGGATTAAGTAGAGCCACTGGAATTATGTGATTGTGTGGCCGCAGCAGTTTTCGCATAATTATAGATTTGCCACATAACTCATCTGCTGCATAGTCTGCAGATTTTAACAAAAAACATTGTAGCTGAAACTGTTCAAAAGATACTAAAAATGGAGGGACGCGTGTTGCAGCACAATGGAAGGCGCTTTGAAAAGCTGGACTGGTTTTTCTGTAGCCTATTGTTATATTTGAGTGTTAAACTGGTACTAATGGGGTGCAGCAAATGCCTGTACAGTGTTACCAAGTTTAACAAGCATTTGCAATGCTATGGGTCTAGCATTTTCTTGAGGTACAGCTATTGGCATTGTAAATTCAGAACTGGACTTTTCTTGCTACATAAATTGGTCAACCCTGTCTCATAATGTTGTCTTTTCCTGCCATGTTTTGGTGGTCACTGGTGGCTACTGACATGAGAAATCGCAAACCCCTGAGGAGAGATGAGAAGATGACTGCACTACCTCGCGTTGTGTAAACATCTGAACAGAAATTGGAAAATAAGGCTAGAATAGTATTCTTTTTATTTTAACATAATGAGTCTTGCAAACATTCTTGCCTCCCAACCAGCAGAGCAGCCTGAGAAGATTTATGGCCCCAATAAAGGAGATTAGCGATGCCATGTGTGTGATGTTGAATATTGTCAGGGAGGGGCCCTGGAGAGAGAGACGCTCAAGATGCAATGTAAGGCTAAGCTAGTATCACGTCATTGCTTCTAGGTTTAGCTACAGTCTACCAGAAAGGGCATATTGTGCCTTTCATTAGCAGTGAGCTAAACAGGGTGTTTCTTTTGTAAAAGTTAGGAGCCAGAGGTAAACGAGGAGAGCACTGGAATAAAGCCAAAACAAATGTCAGCGACATGGGAGGAAAGGCATGCTGCCTTAAAAGGCAGGCAGCTACCAGCCTAAAACACCCACAATGAAAGGGGAGCACCAAAGAAATAACAAAAATAGTCTGTCACAGCACCTGATAAAGAAACCAAAGTGGAGTAATACAGTAGTTACTCAGTGCTCTGTAACAGAAAAAGGCAGAACTGACCACTAGCGAGCAAGAATTTTTAAGGACACTGCAGCCAACAAATGAAATCCCTATAAGTAATAAGTATACTAAAAGTATACACAAGGTTGAATGCTTACGCTCAACCTAAAAATGACAAAATAATGAAGTACCATTACAAAATGTGCACACTATGCCATATAATTAGTTTTTTCTTGCCCAATAATTTACTCAACCATGCCACATAATTGGCCCTAGTCTTAATACTTGAACTACTGTTGTAGGGCTGAAGATTGACTATCTTAAGCACGACATCCTGGGTTTATTTTTAGGGTCACCTCCCAAAAATCCAGTTACTTTTTATAAATTTTTAAGTTGGAATGAAAGGTATCAGGAGTGTTACTTGCAAAGCAATCCATTTTATGTGTTTGAGCGACGCTTGGAAAGACTGTGTACTCCGATATTATACAGTAGCTGAAATACTGGTCTTGCTGGTGAATTAATGATTTTTTTGTTATTGTTTTTTATTTTATGGTAATTGGTTGACCACTGAACTGGGACTACTAAAACAAAAAAAGTGCATTTGCTGTGTCAAAAGTGAAAAGCAAGTGTACCAAAGTACAAAAGTCTGTTGCAGGAATCAAAAGCTTACTTTACTAGTCGATGTAAAAAGTTGATTCGGTATTGGGATACATTATCTGTCATATCAAGAGGTGAAGTTTTCTGGATGTGAGCTTGAAGTGGAAAGGCAAATTGTGACTATGCCCTTTTTAAGAGATTTGTGGACTCTGGATGTGTCTCAAAGTGATGCAATGTTCCCTGTGTATAAGTGACCCTTCTTAAACTTTAGTGGGTTCATAGGTAAAAAGGCTGCACCAAATTTGTAGAGAGCTCAACTTTGGCAAATGGTGGTGTTCTGAATAAAAAGAAAAAACTTCTCTTCTACCTTGTGCTCTGTACCGCATTAGGTTTATTAGAAGACCCGTTGTTTAGCTTGGCAAAAAGCTACCAATGGATCTGAAAGAACCAGCAAGCTGGTGCTGCTGTCATCAAGAATGTTGAAAGGCTCCTCCACTCCTTTGTCACCTTTTCAGACCTTACTACATTGTGTGAATCCAGATAAGGTTACTAGTAATGCTTTGTACGTTAGGGTGAGACTGCTTTGTCATTAATTTTTAAGAGGAATTAGTTTTAACTGTTCGTTCAAGTTGCAGCAGGCTTTTTCCAGCCATTAGTGCAGCTGGAGATTGGCTTGATTGGCATTTATATATAGTTGGTATTTCTAGGTAACGTTCATTGTGGTTTATGATTGCTCTGTGAGCTCTGGACATTTGTTTTTCATTTACTTGTTGTACTTCTAAATGATTAACTCAATTCACAAAATTAAACAAAAAAAGTAATATAATGCCAAATTATACTTTTCACAGGAGCAGTTCTTGCAAGAACGAATCAAAGTGAATGGTAAAGCTGGTAATCTCGGTGGTGGCGTTGTGACCATAGAGAGAAGCAAGAGTAAAATAACTGTAACTTCAGAGGTCCCATTTTCTAAGAGGTAAGCTCCAAACCTGAAACATGAAAGGCATGTGCAATCTAGATGGTATGTCCAAATTGTATCATCTCCTGTATTGTCCTTGAGGGCTCTGTGATAGAAAAATTGTGTTGGAATTAGGGCAATTCATTTTTGCTTTTTGTATACTAATAAATTCAAGAAACAGTAATCGCAACCAGGGTGCAAGCTAATCTCACATATTTGTGCCACACTTAACTTATTTTTCACTTTTCAACTTTCAAAGATGGGACTGCACTTCAACCCAAATCAATTTTGCCCACTTCATTTTGCACAAAACAAAATGCAGACTGAGTTTTCCCTACTTTTTTGTGTTTATGGACAAGGATTTCTAACAAAAGTAAAATAATTTACCAACTTCCTATTTGCTGACTATTTGTTTTAAGCTGTCAAGTGTGAGTTAGTCCCTCGCACTACCGCTCCTTGTATTCTTCCACAAGTGCTCCTTTCTCTAAACAGGCCTGTAAATCTTTCTTACCTTATCACATTTGCTATAAATTTAAAGACAGAATTCAAATGTTAGGCTCCGTCTTCCAAGGAGAATGTTGTTTACTTTACTTTCTCTGACTTCAAAGTGAGAGCATTTATGTGACAATCTTGCTGCATAATCTGGGTAGGAAAGAGTTTTTTTCTAACACAAAACAAATTAACTGTGCAAGTGTTTTAGAGCATAATAGACTTAGGAAAGCACAAATGAAATACATTTTTGTTAATTATGAAGTGTGTAAACAAATACTTTAATATGGTTTAATCAATACACTAGTTGATGCCATTTCCGCACATTGTTTATGCGCTGTATGTTTTTATTTGCAAAACTTGTGTCTGCAATCATAATAATTCCATTTGAAAATGTGTTGTCTGTAATGGCAATCTGCTACCTCACACCATTCATAATCTACTCTGCACTGCTGTACTCCACTGCACTGTTCTTAGCTCTGGACTCGGCTCTGGACTCGGCTCTGGACTCGGCTCTGGACTCGGCTCTGGGCTCGGCTCTGGGCTCGGCTCTGGGCTCGGCTCTGGGCTCGGCTCCGGGCTCGGCTCCGGGCTCGGCTCCGGGCTCTGCTCCCTGGACTCTGGGCTCTGCTCCCTGGACTCTGGGCTCTGCTCCCTGGACTCTGGGCTCTGCTCCCTGGGCTCTGGGCTCTGCTCCCTGGGCTCTGGGCTCTGCTCCCTGGGCTCTGGGCTCTGCTCCCTGGGCTCTGGGCTCTGCTCCCTGGGCTCTGGGCTCTGCTCCCTGGGCTCTGGGCTCTGCTCCCTGGGCTCTGGGCTCTGGGCTCTGCTCCCTGGGCTCTGGGCTCTGCTCCCTGGGCTCTGGGCTCTGCTCCCTGGGCTCTGGGCTCTGCTCCCTGGGCTCTGGGCTCTGGGCTCTGCTCCCTGGGCTCTGGGCTCTGGGCTCTGCTCCCTGGGCTCTGGGCTCTGCTCCCTGGGCTCTGGGCTCTGCTCCCTGGGCTCTGGGCTCTGCTCCCTGGGCTCTGGGCTCTGCTCCCTGGGCTCTGGGCTCTGCTCCCTGGGCTCTGGGCTCTGCTCCCTGGGCTCTGGGCTCTGCTCCCTGGGCTCTGGACGCTGCTGGGCTGGACGCTGCTGGGCTGGACGCTGCTGGGCGCTGGACGCTGCTCGGCGCTGGACGCTGCTCGGCGCTGGACGCTGCTCGGCGCTGGACGCTGCTCGGCGCTGGACGCTGCTGGGCTGGACTCTGCTGGGCTGGACTCTGGACTCGGGGCTGGACTCTGGGCTGGGGGCTGGACTCTGGGCTGGGGGCTGGACTCTGGGCTGGGGGCTGGACTCTGGGCTGGGGGCTGGACTCTGGGCTGGGGGCTGGACTCTGGGCTGGGGGCTGGACTCTGGGCTGGGGGCTGGACTCTGGGCTGGGGGCTGGACTCTGGGCTGGGGGCTGGACTCTGGGCTGGGGGCTGGACTCTGGACTGGGGGCTGGACTGGGGGCTGGACTGGGGGCTGGACTGGGGGCTGGACTGGGGGCTGGACTGGGGGCTGGACTGGGGGCTGGACTGGGGGCTGGACTCTGGGCTGGACTCTGGGCTGGACTCTGGGCTGGGCTGGGGGCTGGACTCTGGGCTGGGCTGGGGGCTGGACTCTGGGCTGGGCTGGGGGCTGGACTCTGGGCTGGGGGCTGGACTCTGGGCTGGGCTGGGGGCTGGACTCTGGGCTGGGGGCTGGACTCTGGGCTGGGCTGGGGGCTGGACTCTGGGCTGGGCTGGGGGCTGGACTCTGGGCTGGGCTGGGGGCTGGACTCTGGGCTGGGCTGGGGGCTGGACTCTGGGCTGGGCTGGGGGCTGGACTCTGGGCTGGGGGCTGGACTCTGGACTCGGGGCTGGACTCTGGACTCTGGGCTGGGGGCTGGACTCGGGGCTGGGGGCTGGGGGCTGGACTCGGGGCTGGGGGCTGGACTCGGGGCTGGACTCTGGACTCTGGACTCTGGGCTGGGGGCTGGACTCTGGGCTGGGCTGGGGGCTGGACTCTGGGCTGGGCTGGGGGCTGGACTCTGGGCTGGGCTGGGGGCTGGACTCTGGGCTGGGCTGGGGGCTGGGCTGGGGGCTGGACTCTGGGCTGGGCTGGGGGCTGGGCTGGGGGCTGGACTCGGGACTCGGGGCTGGGGGCTGGGCTGGGGGCTGGACTCGGGGCTGGACTCGGGACTCGGGGCTGGGCTGGGGGCTGGACTCGGGGCTGGACTCGGGACTCGGGGCTGGGCTGGGGGCTGGACTCGGGGCGGGACTCGGGACTCGGGGCTGGGGGCTGGACTCGGGGCGGGACTCGGGACTCGGGGCTGGGCTGGGGGCTGGACTCGGGGCGGGACTCGGGACTCGGGGCTGGGCTGGGGGCTGGACTCTGGGCTGGACTCGGGGCTGGGCTGGGGGCTGGACTCTGGGCTGGACTCGGGACTCGGGGCTGGGGGCTGGGCTGGGGGCTGGACTCTGGGCTGGACTCGGGACTCGGGGCTGGGGGCTGGGCTGGGGGCGGGACTCTGGGCTGGACTCGGGACTCGGGGCTGGGGGCTGGGCTGGGGGCGGGACTCTGGGCTGGACTCGGGGCTGGACTCGGGGCTGGACTCGGGGCGGGACTCTGGGCTGGACTCTGGGCTGGACTCTGGGCTGGACTCTGGGCTGGACTCTGGGCTGGACTCTGGGCTGGACTCTGGGCTGGACTCTGGGCTGGACTCGGGGCTGGACTCGGGGCTGGACTCGGGGCTGGACTCGGGGCTGGACTCGGGGCTGGACTCGGGGCTGGACTCGGGGCTGGACTCGGGGCTGGACTCGGGGCTGGACTCGGGGCTGGACTCGGGGCTGGACTCGGGGCTGGACTCGGGGCTGGACTCGGGGCTGGACTCGGGGCTGGACTCGGGGCTGGACTCGGGGCTGGGCTGGGGGCTGGACTCTGGGCTGGACTCTGGGCTGGACTCGGGGCTGGGCTGGGGGCTGGACTCTGGGCTGGACTCGGGGCTGGGGGCTGGGCTGGGGGCTGGGCTGGGGGCTGGACTCTGGGCTGGGCTGGGGGCTGGGGGCTGGGCTGGGGGCTGGACTCTGGGCTGGGCTGGGGGCTGGACTCTGGGCTGGGCTGGGGGCTGGACGCTGGGCTGGGGGCTGGGCTGGGGGCTGGACTCTGGGCTGGGCTGGGGGCTGGACTCTGGGCTGGGCTGGGGGCTGGACGCTGGGCTGGGGGCTGGGCTGGGGGCTGGACTCGGGACTCGGGACTGGGGGCTGGGGGCTGGGCTGGGGGCGGGACTCGGGACTCGGGGCTGGGGGCTGGGCTGGGGGCGGGACTCGGGACTCGGGGCTGGGCTGGGGGCGGGACTCGGGACTCGGGGCTGGGGGCTGGGCTGGGGGCGGGACTCGGGGCTGGGGGCTGGGCTGGGGGCTGGACTCTGGGCTGGACTCTGGGCTGGACTCGGGGCTGGGGGCTGGGCTGGGGGCTGGACTCTGGGCTGGACTCTGGGCTGGACTCTGGGCTGGACTCTGGGCTGGACTCTGGGCTGGACTCTGGGCTGGACTCTGGGCTGGACTCGGGGCTGGGGGCTGGACTCTGGGCTGGACTCGGGACTCGGGGCTGGGGGCTGGACTCTGGGCTGGACTGGGGGCTGGGGGCTGGGGGCTGGACTCGGGGCTGGACTCGGGGCTGGACTCGGGGCTGGACTCGGGGCTGGACTCGGGGCTGGACTCGGGGCTGGACTCGGGGCTGGACTCGGGGCTGGACTCGGGGCTGGACTCGGGGCTGGACTCGGGGCTGGACTCGGGGCTGGACTCGGGGCTGGACTCGGGGCTGGACTCGGGGCTGGACTCGGGGCTGGACTCGGGGCTGGACTCTGGGCTGGACTCTGGGCTGGACTCTGGGCTGGACTCGGGGCTGGGGGCTGGACTCTGGGCTGGACTCGGGGCTGGACTCTGGGCTGGACTCGGGGCTGGGGGCTGGGCTGGACTCTGGGCTGGACTCGGGGCTGGGGGCTGGGCTGGACTCGGGACTCGGGGCTGGGCTGGGGGCTGGACTCTGGGCTGGACTCTGGGCTGGACTCGGGACTCGGGACTCGGGGCTGGGGGCTGGACTCTGGGCTGGACTCTGGGCTGGACTCGGGACTCGGGGCTGGGGGCTGGACTCTGGGCTGGACTCTGGGCTGGACTCTGGGCTGGACTCTGGGCTGGACTCTGGGCTGGACTCTGGGCTGGACTCGGGGCTGGACTCGGGGCTGGACTCGGGGCTGGACTCGGGGCTGGACTCGGGGCTGGACTCGGGGCTGGACTCTGGGCTGGACTCTGGGCTGGACTCTGGGCTGGACTCTGGGCTGGACTCTGGGCTGGACTCTGGGCTGGACTCTGGGCTGGACTCTGGGCTGGACTCTGGGCTGGACTCTGGGCTGGACTCTGGGCTGGACTCTGGGCTGGACTCTGGACTGGACTCTGGGCTGGACTCTGGACTCTGGGCTGGACTCTGGACTGGACTCTGGGCTGGGGGCTGGACTCGGGGCTGGACTCTGGGCTGGGGGCTGGACTCTGGGCTGGGGGCTGGACTCTGGGCTGGGGGCTGGACTCTGAGCTGGGGGCTGGACTCTGAGCTGGGGGCTGGACTCTGAGCTGGGGGCTGGACTCTGAGCTGGGGGCTGGACTCTGAGCTGGGGGCTGGACTCTGAGCTGGGGGCTGGACTCTGAGCTGGGGGCTGGACTCTGAGCTGGGGGCTGGACTCTGAGCTGGGGGCTGGACTCTGAGCTGGGGGCTGGACTCTGAGCTGGACTCGGGGCTGGACTCGGGGCTGGACTCGGGGCTGGACTCGGGGCTGGACTCGGGGCTGGACTCGGGGCTGGACTCGGGGCTGGACTCGGGGCTGGACTCGGGGCTGGACTCGGGGCTGGACTCGGGGCTGGACTCGGGGCTGGACTCTGGGCTGGACTCTGGGCTGGACTCTGGGCTGGACTCTGGGCTGGACTCTGGGCTGGACTCTGGGCTGGACTCTGGGCTGGACTCTGGGCTGGACTCTGGGCTGGACTCTGGGCTGGACTCTGGGCTGGACTCTGGGCTGGACTCTGCTCGGCTCTGGGCTGGACTCTGCTCGGCTCTGGGCTGGACTCTGCTCGGCTCTGGGCTGGACTCTGCTCGGCTCTGGGCTGGACTCTGGGCTGGACTCTGGGCTGGACTCTGGGCTGGGGGCTGGGCTGGGGGCTGGGCTGGGGGCTGGGCTGGGGGCTGGACTCGGGACTCGGGGCTGGACTCGGGGCTGGACTCGGGGCTGGACTCGGGGCTGGACTCGGGGCTGGACTCGGGGCTGGACTCGGGGCTGGACTCGGGGCTGGACTCGGGGCTGGACTCGGGGCTGGACTCGGGGCTGGACTCGGGGCTGGACTCGGGGCTGGACTCGGGGCTGGACTCGGGGCTGGACTCTGGACTGGACTCTGGACTCTGGGCTGGACTCGGGGCTGGACTCGGGGCTGGACTCGGGGCTGGACTCGGGGCTGGACTCGGGGCTGGACTCGGGGCTGGACTCGGGGCTGGACTCTGGGCTGGACTCGGGGCTGGACTCTGGGCTGGACTCGGGGCTGGACTCGGGGCTGGACTCGGGGCTGGACTCGGGGCTGGACTCGGGGCTGGACTCGGGGCTGGACTCGGGGCTGGACTCGGGGCTGGACTCGGGGCTGGACTCTGGGCTGGACTCTGGGCTGGACTCTGGGCTGGACTCTGGGCTGGACTCTGGGCTGGACTCTGGGCTGGACTCTGGGCTGGACTCTGGGCTGGACTCTGGGCTGGACTCTGGGCTGGACTCTGGGCTGGACTCTGGGCTGGACTCTGGGCTGGACTCTGGGCTGGACTCTGGGCTGGACTCGGGGCTGGACTCGGGGCTGGACTCTGGACTGGACTCGGGGCTGGACTCGGGGCTGGACTCTGGACTCTGGGCTGGACTCGGGGCTGGACTCTGGGCTGGACTCGGGGCTGGACTCTGGGCTGGACTCTGGGCTGGACTCTGGGCTGGACTCTGGGCTGGACTCGGGGCTGGACTCGGGGCTGGACTCGGGGCTGGACTCGGGGCTGGACTCGGGGCTGGACTCGGGGCTGGACTCGGGGCTGGACTCTGGGCTGGACTCTGGGCTGGACTCGGGGCTGGACTCTGGGCTGGACTCTGGGCTGGACTCTGGGCTGGACTCTGGGCTGGACTCGGGGCTGGGGGCTGGGCTGGGGGCTGGACTCTGGGCTGGACTCTGGGCTGGACTCTGGGCTGGACTCTGGGCTGGACTCTGGGCTGGACTCTGGGCTGGACTCTGGGCTGGACTCTGGGCTGGGGGCTGGACTCTGGGCTGGACTCTGGGCTGGACTCTGGGCTGGGGGCTGGACTCGGGGCTGGGGGCTGGACTCTGGGCTGGACTCGGGGCTGGGGGCTGGACTCTGGGCTGGACTCGGGGCTGGGGGCTGGACTCTGGGCTGGACTCGGGGCTGGGGGCTGGACTCTGGGCTGGACTCGGGGCTGGGGGCTGGACTCTGGGCTGGACTCGGGGCTGGGGGCTGGACTCTGGGCTGGACTCGGGGCTGGGGGCTGGACTCTGGGCTGGACTCGGGGCTGGGGGCTGGACTCTGGGCTGGACTCGGGGCTGGGGGCTGGACTCTGGGCTGGACTCTGGGCTGGACTCTGGACTCTGGGCTGGACTCTGGACTCTGGGCTGGACTCGGGGCTGGACTCTGGGCTGGACTCTGGACTCTGGGCTGGACTCTGGACTCTGGGCTGGACTCTGGACTGGGGGCTGGGGGCTGGACTCTGGGCTGGACTCTGGGCTGGACTCTGGGCTGGGGGCTGGACTCTGGGCTGGGGGCTGGACTCTGGGCTGGGGGCTGGACTCTGGGCTGGGGGCTGGACTCTGGGCTGGGGGCTGGACTCTGGGCTGGGGGCTGGACTCTGGGCTGGACTCTGGGCTGGGGGCTGGACTCTGGGCTGGGGGCTGGACTCTGGGCTGGGGGCTGGACTCTGGGCTGGGGGCTGGACTCTGGGCTGGGGGCTGGACTCTGGGCTGGGGGCTGGACTCTGGGCTGGACTCTGGGCTGGGGGCTGGACTCTGGGCTGGGGGCTGGACTCGGGGCTGGGGGCTGGACTCTGGGCTGGACTCGGGGCTGGGGGCTGGACTCTGGGCTGGGGGCTGGACTCTGGGCTGGACTCGGGGCTGGGGGCTGGACTCGGGGCTGGGGGCTGGACTCGGGGCTGGGGGCTGGACTCTGGGCTGGACTCGGGGCTGGGGGCTGGACTCTGGGCTGGGGGCTGGACTCTGGGCTGGGGGCTGGACTCTGGGCTGGGGGCTGGACTCTGGGCTGGGGGCTGGACTCTGGGCTGGGGGCTGGACTCTGGGCTGGGGGCTGGACTCTGGGCTGGGGGCTGGACTCTGGACTCTGGGCTGGACTCTGGGCTGGACTCTGGGCTGGGGGCTGGACTCTGGACTGGGGGCTGGGCTGGGGGCTGGACTCTGGACTGGGGGCTGGACTCTGGGCTGGACTCTGGGCTGGGGGCTGGACTCTGGACTCTGGGCTGGGGGCTGGACTCTGGGCTGGGGGCTGGACTCTGGACTCTGGGCTGGGGGCTGGACTCTGGGCTGGGGGCTGGACTCTGGACTCTGGGCTGGGGGCTGGACTCTGGACTCTGGGCTGGGGGCTGGACTCTGGACTCTGGGCTGGGGGCTGGACTCTGGACTCTGGGCTGGGGGCTGGACTCTGGACTCTGGGCTGGGGGCTGGACTCTGGACTCTGGGCTGGGGGCTGGACTCTGGACTCTGGGCTGGGGGCTGGACTCTGGGCTGGGGGCTGGACTCTGGGCTGGACTCGGGGCTGGGGGCTGGACTCTGGGCTGGACTCGGGGCTGGGGGCTGGACTCGGGGCTGGGGGCTGGACTCTGGGCTGGACTCGGGGCTGGGGGCTGGACTCGGGGCTGGGGGCTGGACTCGGGGCTGGGGGCTGGACTCGGGGCTGGGGGCTGGACTCGGGGCTGGGGGCTGGACTCGGGGCTGGGGGCTGGACTCGGGGCTGGGGGCTGGACTCGGGGCTGGACTCTGGGCTGGACTCGGGGCTGGGGGCTGGACTCGGGGCTGGGGGCTGGACTCGGGGCTGGACTCTGGGCTGGACTCGGGGCTGGGGGCTGGACTCTGGGCTGGACTCGGGGCTGGGGGCTGGACTCGGGGCTGGACTCTGGGCTGGACTCGGGGCTGGGGGCTGGACTCTGGGCTGGACTCGGGGCTGGGGGCTGGACTCGGGGCTGGACTCGGGGCTGGGGGCTGGACTCGGGGCTGGGGGCTGGACTCGGGGCTGGGGGCTGGACTCGGGGCTGGGGGCTGGACTCGGGGCTGGGGGCTGGACTCGGGGCTGGGGGCTGGACTCGGGGCTGGGGGCTGGACTCGGGGCTGGGGGCTGGACTCGGGGCTGGGGGCTGGACTCGGGGCTGGGGGCTGGACTCGGGGCTGGGGGCTGGACTCTGAGCTGGGGGCTGGACTCTGAGCTGGGGGCTGGACTCTGAGCTGGGGGCTGGACTCTGAGCTGGGGGCTGGACTCTGAGCTGGGGGCTGGACTCTGAGCTGGGGGCTGGACTCTGAGCTGGGGGCTGGACTCTGAGCTGGGGGCTGGACTCTGGGCTGGACTCTGGGCTGGACTCTGGGCTGGACTCTGGGCTGGACTCTGGGCTGGACTCTGGGCTGGACTCTGGGCTGGACTCTGGGCTGGACTCTGGGCTGGACTCTGGGCTGGACTCTGGGCTGGACTCTGGGCTGGACTCTGGGCTGGACTCTGGGCTGGACTCTGGGCTGGACTCTGCTCGGCTCTGGGCTGGACTCTGCTCGGCTCTGGGCTGGACTCTGCTCGGCTCTGGGCTGGACTCTGCTCGGCTCTGGGCTGGACTCTGCTCGGCTCTGGGCTGGACTCTGCTCGGCTCTGGGCTGGACTCTGCTCGGCTCTGGGCTGGACTCTGCTCGGCTCTGGGCTGGACTCTGCTCGGCTCTGGGCTGGACTCTGCTCGGCTCTGGGCTGGACTCTGCTCGGCTCTGGGCTGGACTCTGCTCGGCTCTGGGCTGGACTCTGCTCGGCTCTGGGCTGGACTCTGCTCGGCTCTGGGCTGGACTCTGCTCGGCTCTGGGCTGGACTCTGCTCGGCTGGGGGCTGGGCTGGACTCTGCTCGGCTGGGGGCTGGGCTGGACTCTGCTCGGCTGGGGGCTGGGCTGGACTCTGGGCTGGACTCTGGGCTGGGGGCTGGACTCTGGGCTGGGGGCTGGGCTCTGCTGGGGGCTGGGCTCTGCTGGGGGCTGGGCTCTGCTGGGGGCTGGGCTCGGCTGGGGGCTGGGCTCGGCTGGGGGCTGGGCTCGGCTGGGGGCTGGGCTCGGCTGGGCTCGGCTGGGCTCGGCTGGGCTCGGCTGGGGGCTGGGCTCGGCTGGGCTCGGCTGGGCTCGGCTGGGCTCGGCTGGGCTCGGCTGGGCTCGGCTGGGCTCGGCTGGGCTCGGCTGGGGGCTGGGCTCGGCTGGGCTCGGCTGGGGGCTGGGCTCGGCTGGGCTCGGCTGGGCTCGGCTGGGCTCGGCTGGGCTCGGCTGGGCTCGGCTGGGCTCGGCTGGGCTCGGCTGGGCTCGGCTGGGCTCGGCTGGGCTCGGCTGGGCTCTGCTGGGCTCGGCTGGGCTCGGCTGGGCTCTGCTGGGGGCTGGGCTCGGCTGGGCTCGGCTGGGCTCGGCTGGGGGCTGGGCTCGGCTGGGCTCGGCTGGGCTCTGCTGGGGGCTGGGCTCGGCTGGGCTCGGCTGGGGGCTGGGCTCGGCTGGGCTCGGCTGGGCTCTGCTGGGGGCTGGGCTCGGCTGGGCTCGGCTGGGCTCTGCTGGGCTCGGCTGGGCTCTGCTGGGGGCTGGGCTCGGCTGGGCTCGGCTGGGCTCTGCTGGGGGCTGGGCTCGGCTGGGCTCGGCTGGGCTCTGGGCTCGGCTGGGCTCGGCTGGGCTCTGCTGGGGGCTGGGCTCGGCTGGGCTCGGCTGGGCTCTGGGCTCGGCTGGGCTCGGCTGGGGGCTGGGCTCGGCTGGGCTCGGCTGGGCTCTGCTGGGCTCGGCTGGGCTCGGCTGGGGGCTGGGCTCGGCTGGGCTCGGCTGGGCTCGGCTGGGCTCGGCTGGGCTCGGCTGGGCTCTGCTGGGGGCTGGGCTCGGCTGGGCTCGGCTGGGCTCGGCTGGGCTCGGCTGGGCTCGGCTGGGCTCGGCTGGGCTCGGCTGGGCTCGGCTGGGCTCTGCTGGGGGCTGGGCTCGGCTGGGCTCGGCTGGGCTCGGCTGGGCTCGGCTGGGCTCGGCTGGGCTCGGCTGGGCTCGGCTGGGCTCTGCTGGGGGCTGGGCTCGGCTGGGCTCGGCTGGGCTCTGCTGGGGGCTGGGCTCGGCTGGGGGCTGGGCTCGGCTGGGCTCTGCTGGGGGCTGGGCTCGGCTGGGCTCGGCTGGGCTCGGCTGGGCTCGGCTGGGCTCGGCTGGGCTCTGCTGGGGGCTGGGCTCGGCTGGGCTCGGCTGGGCTCTGCTGGGGGCTGGGCTCGGCTGGGCTCGGCTGGGCTCTGCTGGGGGCTGGGCTCGGCTGGGCTCGGCTGGGCTCTGCTGGGGGCTGGGCTCGGCTGGGCTCGGCTGGGGGCTGGGCTCGGCTGGGCTCGGCTGGGCTCTGCTGGGGGCTGGGCTCGGCTGGGCTCGGCTGGGCTCTGCTGGGGGCTGGGCTCGGCTGGGCTCGGCTGGGCTCGGCTGGGCTCGGCTGGGCTCTGCTGGGGGCTGGGCTCGGCTGGGCTCGGCTGGGCTCTGCTGGGGGCTGGGCTCGGCTGGGCTCGGCTGGGCTCTGCTGGGGGCTGGGCTCGGCTGGGCTCGGCTGGGGGCTGGGCTCGGCTGGGCTCGGCTGGGCTCTGCTGGGGGCTGGGCTCGGCTGGGCTCGGCTGGGCTCTGCTGGGGGCTGGGCTCGGCTGGGCTCGGCTGGGCTCTGCTGGGGGCTGGGCTCGGCTGGGCTCTGCTGGGGGCTGGGCTCGGCTGGGCTCTGCTGGGGGCTGGGCTCTGCTGGGGGCTGGGCTCGGTTCAGCGCTGGGTTGGGGGCTGGGCTGGGTTCAGCGCTGGGCTGGGGGCTGGGCTGGGGGCTGGGCTGGGTTCAGCGCTGGGCTGGGGGCTGGGTTCAGCGCTGGGCTCGGGGCTCTGGGCTGGGGGCTGGGCTGGGTTCAGCGCTGGGCTGGAGGCTGGAGGCTGGGTTCAGCGCTGGGCTCGGGGCTCTGGGCTGGGGGCTGGGTTCAGCGCTGGGCTCGGGGCTCTGGGCTGGGGGCTGGGCTGGGTTCAGCGCTGGGCTGGGGGCTGGGTTCAGCGCTGGGCTCGGGGCTCTGGGCTGGGGGCTGGGCTGGGTTCAGCGCTGGGCTGGGGGCTGGGTTCAGCGCTGGGCTCGGGGCTCTGGGCTGGGGGCTGGGCTGGGTTCAGCGCGGGGCTGGGTTCAGCGCTGGGCTCGGGGCTGGGCTGGGTTCAGCGCTGGGCTGGGGGCTGGGTTCAGCGCTGGGCTCGGGGCTCTGGGCTGGGGGCTGAGGGCTGGGCTCTGCTCCAGGCTGGGCTGGACTCTGCTCGGCTCTGGGCTGGGGGCTGAGGGCTGGGCTCTGCTCCAGGCTGGGCTGGACTCTGCTCTGGGCTCTGGGCTGGGGGCTGAGGGCTGGGCTGGACTCTGCTCGGCTCTGGGCTCTGGGCTGGGGGCTGAGGGCTGGGCTGGACTCTGCTCGGCTCTGGGCTGGGGGCTGAGGGCTGGGCTGGGCTGGACTCTGCTCGGCTCTGGGCTCTGGGCTGGGGGCTGAGGGCTGGGCTGGACTCTGCTCGGCTCTGGGCTCTGGGCTGGGGGCTGAGGGCTGGGCTGGACTCTGCTCGGCTCTGGGCTCTGGGCTCGGGGCTGGGGGCTGAGGGCTGGGCTGGACTCTGCTCGGCTCTGGGCTCTGGGCTCTGGGCTGAGGGCTGGGCTGGACTCTGCTCGGCTCTGGGCTCTGGGCTGGGGGCTGAGGGCTGGGCTGGACTCTGCTCGGCTCTGGGCTGGGCTGGACTCTGCTGGGCTCTGGGCTCTGGGCTCTGGGCTCTGGGCTGGGGGCTGAGGGCTGGGCTGGACTCTGCTCGGCTCTGGGCTCTGGGCTGGGGGCTGAGGGCTGGGCTGGACTCTGCTCGGCTCTGGGCTGGGGGCTGAGGGCTGGGCTGGACTCTGCTCGGCTCTGGGCTGGGGGCTGGGGGCTGAGGGCTGGGCTGGACTCTGCTCGGCTCTGGGCTGGGGGCTGAGGGCTGGGCTCTGCTCCAGGCTGGGCTGGACTCTGCTCGGCTCTGGGCTGGGGGCTGAGGGCTGGGCTCTGCTCCAGGCTGGGCTGGACTCTGCTCCAGGCTGGGCTGGGGGCTGGGGGCTGGGGGCTGGGGGCTGGGGGCTGAGGGCTGGGCTCTGCTCCAGGCTGGGCTGGACTCTGCTCCAGGCTGGGCTGGACTCTGCTCGGCTCTGGGCTCTGGGCTGGGGGCTGAGGGCTGGGCTCTGCTCCAGGCTGGGCTGGACTCTGCTCGGCTCTGGGCTCTGGGCTGGGGGCTGAGGGCTGGGCTCTGCTCCAGGCTGGGCTGGACTCTGCTCGGCTCTGGGCTCTGGGCTGGGGGCTGAGGGCTGGGCTCTGCTCCAGGCTGGGCTGGACTCTGCTCGGCTCTGGGCTCTGGGCTGGGGGCTGAGGGCTGGGCTCTGCTCCAGGCTGGGCTGGACTCTGCTCGGCTCTGGGCTCTGGGCTGGGGGCTGAGGGCTGGGCTCTGCTCCAGGCTGGGCTGGACTCTGCTCGGCTCTGGGCTCGGGGCTGGGCTCTGCTCCAGGCTGGGCTGGACTCTGCTCGGCTCTGGGCTCTGGGCTGGGCTCTGGGCTCGGGGCTGGACTCTGCTCTGGGCTCGGGGCTGGACTCTGCTCTGGGCTCGGGGCTGGACTCTGCTCTGGGCTCGGGGCTGGACTCTGCTCGGGGCTGGACTCGGGGCTGGGCTCGGCGCTGGGCTCGGCGCTGGGCTCGGCGCTGGGCTCGGCGCTGGGCTCGGCGCTGGGCTCGGCGCTGGGCTCGGCGCTGGGCTCGGCGCTGGGCTCGGCGCTGGGCTCGGCGCTGGGCTCTGCTCGGCGCTGGGCTCTGCTCGGCGCTGGGCTCTGCTCGGCGCTGGGCTCTGCTCGGCGCTGGGCTCTGCTCGGCGCTGGGCTCTGCTCGGCGCTGGGCTCTGCTCGGCGCTGGGCTCTGCTCGGCGCTGGGCTGGGCTGGGGGCTGGGCTGGGCTGGGGGCTGGGCTGGGCTCTGCTCGGCGCTGGGCTGGGCTCTGCTCGGCGCTGGGCTGGGCTCTGCTCGGCGCTGGGCTGGGCTCTGCTCGGCGCTGGGCTGGGCTCTGCTCGGCGCTGGGCTGGGCTCTGCTCGGCGCTGGGCTGGGCTCTGCTCGGCGCTGGGCTGGGCTCTGCTCGGCGCTGGGCTGGGCTGGGCTCTGCTCGGCGCTGGGCTGGGCTCTGCTCGGCGCTGGGCTGGGCTCTGCTCGGCGCTGGGCTGGGCTCTGCTCGGCGCTGGGCTGGGCTCTGCTCGGCGCTGGGCTGGGCTCTGCTCGGCGCTGGGCTGGGCTCTGCTCGGCGCTGGGCTGGGCTCTGCTCGGCGCTGGGCTGGGCTCTGCTCGGCGCTGGGCTGGGCTCTGCTCGGCGCTGGGCTGGGCTCGGCGCTGGGCTGGGCTCGGCTCGGCGCTGGGCTGGGCTCGGCTCGGCGCTGGGCTGGGCTCGGCTCGGCGCTGGGCTGGGCTCGGCTCGGCGCTGGGCTGGGCTCGGCTCGGCGCTGGGCTGGGCTCGGCTCGGCGCTGGGCTGGGCTCTGCTCGGCGCTGGGCTGGGCTCTGCTCGGCTCTGGGCTCGGCGCTGGGCTGGACTCTGCTCGGCTCTGGGCTCGGCGCTGGACTCTGCTCGGCTCTGGGCTGGACTCTGCTCGGCTCTGGGCTCGGCGCTGGGCTGGACTCTGCTCGGCTCTGGGCTGGACTCTGCTCGGCTCTGGGCTCGGCGCTGGGCTGGACTCTGCTCGGCTCTGGGCTCGGGGCTGGGCTGGGCTCGGCTCTGGGCTCGGGGCTGGGCTGGACTCTGCTCGGCTCTGGGCTCGGGGCTGGGCTGGACTCTGCTCGGGGCTGGGCGCTGGGCTGGACTCTGCTCGGGGCTGGGCGCTGGGCTGGACTCTGCTCGGGGCTGGGCGCTGGGCTGGACTCTGCTCGGGGCTGGGCGCTGGGCTGGACTCTGCTCGGGGCTGGGCGCTGGGCTGGACTCTGCTCGGGGCTGGGCGCTGGGCTGGACTCTGCTCGGGGCTGGGCGCTGGGCTGGACTCTGCTCGGGGCTGGGCGCTGGGCTGGACTCTGCTCGGGGCTGGGCGCTGGGCTGGACTCTGCTCGGCTCGGGGCTGGGCGCTGGGCTGGACTCTGCTGGGCGCTGGGCTGGACTCTGGGCTGGACTCTGCTCGGGGCTGGGCTGGACTCTGCTCGGCTCGGGGCTGGGCTGGACTCTGGGCTGGACTCTGCTCGGGGCTGGGCTGGGCGCTGGGCTGGACTCTGCTCGGGGCTGGGCTGGACTCTGCTCGGGGCTGGGCGCTGGGCTGGACTCGGCTGGGCGCTGGGCTGGACTCGGCTGGGCGCTGGGCTGGACTCGGCTGGGCTGGACTCGGCTGGGCGCTGGGCTGGACTCGGCTGGGCGCTGGGCTGGACTCGGCTGGGCGCTGGGCTGGACTCGGCTGGGCGCTGGGCTGGACTCGGCTGGGCGCTGGGCTGGACTCGGCTGGGCGCTGGGCTGGACTCGGCTGGGCGCTGGGCTGGACTCGGCTGGGCGCTGGGCTGGACTCTGCTCGGGGCTGGGCGCTGGGCTGGACTCTGCTCGGGGCTGGGCGCTGGGCTGGACTCGGCTGGGCGCTGGGCTGGACTCGGCTGGGCGCTGGGCTGGACTCGGCTGGGCGCTGGGCTGGACTCGGCTGGGCGCTGGGCTGGACTCGGCTGGGCGCTGGGCTGGACTCTGCTCGGGGCTGGGCGCTGGGCTGGACTCTGCTCGGCTCTGGGCCTGGCGGCTGGGCTGGACTCTGCTCGGCTCTGGGCCTGGCGCGGGGCTGGGCGCTGGGCTGGACTCTGCTCGGCTCTGGGCCTGGCGGCTGGGCTGGACTCTGCTCGGCTCTGGGCCTGGCGGCTGGGCTGGACTCTGCTCGGCTCTGGGCCTGGCGGCTGGGCTGGGCTCTGCTCGGCTCTGGGCCTGGCGGCTGGGCTGGACTCTGGGCTGGACTCTGGGCTGGGGTCACACCTCTCCTGTGGTGGGAAGACTGCAGCTATTCCAGTCCCATTGGCAAAACATCAGACCATTGGGTGTTGTCAATTATCCGCAATGGCTATTGCCTAGAATTGATTTCTACCCCTCCAGACATTCCTCCATGTTACCACAGGCTGTCCCCAGAGCACAATGTTCTATTACAACAAGAAGTGCAATCGCTACTACTAAAACAAGCAATAGAATTGGTCCCACATTCTCAACAAGGAACAGGAGTATACTCACTATACTTCCTTATTCCCAAAAAGGATGGCACTCTCAGGCCCATCCTAGACCTCAGATCTCTAAATCTATATATCCTGTCAGAACACTTTTACATGGTAACTTTGCAGGACGTCATTCCACTACTACAAAAACAAGTCTACATAACTGCATTAGACCTCAGATGCGTATTTCCATATACCCATCCGTCCAGCTCACAGAAAATACCTCAGGTTTGTCATAGCATAACAGCCCCAAGAGTATTCACAAAATATCTAGCGGTAGTAGCAGCCTACCTAAGAAGGCAACACATACACTTTTCATATATAGAGGATAGGCTAATAAAATCAAGCAATTTTATACAATGCAACAACACACTCAATACGTAGAAGCAACCCTACATACACTTGGGTTCACTCTCAGCTACCAAAAATCTCATCTTCCGCCAGCACAGGTACACTAGGTTCTATTTTAAATACGCAAAGAGCCCTAGCATATCCAAATACACAAAGGATAGAAGCTTTCCAAAATCTCATACCACAAATACAGCCAAATCAACAATACACTAAGATTTATCATGAGAATCCTAGGAATGATGGCATCCCACATAGCAATAGTACCACCTACAAGACTCAACATGAGGACACTACAACAGTGCCTCTCACAACAGTGGTCTCAAGCACAGGGTCAATTGCAAGATCTACTGTTGTTGGACCACCAACGGGGTGGTCATTTCAAGACCCTGTGCCGCATACCACAATAACAGATGCATCAATGATAGGTTGGGGGAGTTCATCTCAACAATCTTAGCATTCAAGGGGAATGGGATTCGAAACAGAGAAATTTTCACATAAACCATTTAGAATATAGCTGTGTTCTTGCCCTAAAAGTGTTTCAACCCCTTCTCAGACACAAGATTGTTCTGATAAAAACAGACAATGACAGCCATATATTACCTGAGAAAACAAGGCGGGACACATTAGTCTCAACTGTCCCTTTTAGCCCGGACAATATGGAAATGGGCAATTCACAATCTCATTCATCTATTAGCAGATTACATTCCAGGAATACACAATCAGCTGGTGGATCTCCTAAGCAGGACCCACCAACTGACACATTAATTCACTTTCAGGTACTTCAATAGTACTTTCAAAAGTGGGGAACACCAGAAATAGACTTATTTGTAACAAGCGAAAACGCTAAATGCCAATACTTCGCATCTAGATACCCACATCCTCTATCCAAGGGCAATGTTCTATGGATCAACTGGTCAGGGATTTTTGCTTACGCTTTTCCCCCCCTCTCTCATTACTTCCATTTCTGGTCAACAAACTGTCAAGCGTCTTTCACCATGATACTTATAGCCCCAAGGTGGGCACGACAACATTGGTACACCACACTTCTAGACCTGTCGGTAGTACCTCACTTCCAAAACAGGCTGGATTTGTTAACCCAAAACAAAAATCAAATCAGGCATCGAAACACAAGTGCTCTCAACTTAGCGATTTGGCTACTGAAGTCGTAGAATTTTGATACCTAAAACTTCCATTAGAATGCATGGAAGTGCTCAAGCAGGCACGTAAACCTACCACTAGACAATGTTATACTAACAAATGGAAAAGATTTGTTTACTGTCAATCTAAAAAAAATAATCCACTTACAGCATCAATACAAGATGTATATTTCCAAGCTATAGAAGCTATCTACTTCATTTGCAGAAATCATATCTAGCTTTCTCATTCATTAAAATCCATTTTACTGCAATATCCGCATGCTTGCAGTCTTCAACATACCTCTCTAATCAGCGTTCCAGTTATAAAAGCCTTCATGGATGGATTACAACGTATTATTCCTCCTAGAACCCCACATGTTACTACTTGGAATCTAAATATCGTACTCACCAGACTTATGGGCCCACCTTTTAAACCCATGCATTCTTGTGAGTCAATTTTTGACATGGAAGGTCGCCTTCCTATTAGCTGTTACTTCATTGCGAAGTTAGGGAGATACAAGCATTCACTCTTGAAAACCTTTTTTCCAAGTGCACAAACATAAAGTTGTACTTAGTACAAATACCAAATTTCTGCCAAAAGTGTTATCACCTTTTCACATAAACCAAACAGTGGAATTGCCAGTTTCTTTCCACAGCCAGACTCAGTTGCAGAAAGAGCCCTTCATACTCTTGACATCAAAAGAGTTCTAATGTACTGTGAAGATAGAATTTCACGCAAGGGGAGTGACCCCTTAGGCAAGGGGCGCTCCCCTGGGGGGGGGGGGGGGTTATTTAATCTATTTTGATTAGGCAGAAACCACTAGGCACTGGGGATCTTTTTTTTTTTTTTGCGCCAATGTCATGCAGGGGGAGCAACCCCGTAGGCAAGGGTTGCTCCCGGTGGGGTAGGGGGGCAAGTTTATTTTAGGCCATTTCTGCCCCCCCCCCCCGCGCATGTCGGCCTATTGTTATTAGACCAGAAACCTCTAGGCGCCAGTGCACTTTTTTTTTTTTTTTTTTTTTTTTTTTTTTTTTTTTTTTAGAGATGGGGAGCGACCCATTAGGCAAGGGTCACTCCCCTGGGTGGCAAATTGTATTTAGACCATTTCTGCCCCCCTTGGGGAAAGATCTGCCGATTTTAGGTCAATCTGCCCCCAAGGGAGAAACCACTAGGCACCGGGGATTTTGTTTTTTTGCGCCAATGTCACACAAGGGGAGCGACCCCGTAGGCAAGGGTCGCTCCTGGACAGGGGTTGGGGAGGTGGGGGGGCAAATTTATTTTAGGCCATTTCAATATTTTTCTTTTTCAGTTGTTGTTTTCTTTAGGAAACCCTTGTAGGATCTACACAAATTACCCCTTGCTGAATTCAGAATTTTGTCCACTTTTCAGAAATGTTTAGGTTTCTGGGATCCAGCATTGGTTTCACGCCCATTTCTGTCACTGACTGGAGAGAGGCTGAAAGCACAAAAAATCATAAAAATGGGGTATGTCCCAGTAAAATGCCAAATTTGTGTTAAAACCCAATTATTCCTGATTCAAGTCTGCCTGTTCCTGAAAGCTGGGAAGCTGGCGATTTTAGCACCGCAAACCCTTTGTTGATGCCATTTTCAGGGGGAAAACCACAAGCCGCCTTCTGCAGCCACTTTTTCAATTTATTTTGAAAAACACGAAATGTTCACTGTATTTTGGCTAATTTCTTGGCCTCCTTCAGGGGAACCCACAAAGTCTGGGTACCTCTAGAATCCCTAGGATGTTGGGGAAAAAAGGATGCAAATTTGGCATGGCTCGCTTATATGGACAAAAAGTTATGAGGGCCTAAGCGCGAACTGCCCCAAATAGCCAAAAAAAAGGCCTGGCACAGGAGGAGGAAAAGGCCTGGCAGCGAAGGGGTTAAATTCCAGTAATGCAAATCCTTAAATGGGACTGACTGCATTAGATTTAACAGTTCTCTGGAATAGAAAGAAATGTTTAGTCTGTTTCCTACTGTGCACTTACATGTCCATTAGTAGTGAAAGTACACTGTACCTCATTCCCATGGAAACTGAATATAAAATAGCGCATGTTTTAGATGAAAAGATCCTCGTTGACCCTTTGTTGCTCCAAGAATGGCATTGACAACGAATCAAACTGGTTATACATAAGTCACTAAAAATGACAGCCGTTATTTTATGCTCGGTAATTTGCAGTAACGTTTTTGGTAAGGATATACACGCCTAATTTAACCAACTGTTTTAAACGTATACTGCTGTAACTCGCGTACATACACACCTCAAACACAAATTGTATATGCCCTTTCTTCAAATCCAAGGACTTGGGTTAGGAAATTTAAATGCACGTTATTTTTAACATTCCCTGCCTAATAAAAAGATGAATTTGAACACACTACTGCCTTGTGTAAAAGTTACTCTTGCATACCATTTTTAAATCTCGATTTTGGAATTTCATGTTTTGTACAACGTTCTTGGAACTGTAGTTTCATTGAATGGAATGCCGATTATGAAAAGGGATTCACGACCTGGGCATTACACATTTAGTATAGTAAAAGTATTATTTGCATTTGCGCAAGAGACGCCCATCACAATTTTCACTTTTACTGTTTTTATTACCAAAATGAGACAATTAAATTCTCATTAAACAGGGATTCTATCTAAACATCTACACCTCATTGAGCTAGAACGTTCAAGAGGCTGGGGAGCTCTGCCACGATTCAAATGAGTGACTTGCAGTTACCATACAAATGATGGTCGCTCTTAATTCACGGTGTTGAAATTTGCACAGCTGCTTTTGATATTTAATGTACCATGTGTCATCAACACACATTGTATCAAGTTGATACCTTTTAAGAGTTCAGCCAGTTTTGTCCAAAGACACCATTGGAAACAGTCTCTAGGTAATGTAAGCTCAATTTGCAGTCTGTTTACCATCTCCAGCTCACTTTTGTTGTAAAGTGTGCATTTGCAAACTACTTCAAAGTACGTGGACGTTTCTCTTTGATTTTTCCAGGAGTTTTTTTCTGACTAAGCCAGTTTTATTTTCTAAAGACTGTATCTGTTACTGGTAGTTGAGAATAATCAACCGTGCCTTTTATATAGGTCACACTAACTTCCGCCTCAGAACACAAATTCCTTAAAGTAAGTATCTTGGTAGACCTGTTTTGCATTCAGGTATAGATGGAGATTTCCAAAAAGGACCGCAGTACCCGTATTTTCTCTTTGTTCGGGAATATTCTGGCTATAACCATTAAAGGGACTTTCATTGCAAAAACATTCAGCACTGCAGAATACTTTGTAAACACTGCCTGTTGTCTCGGTTTTCCTTTCGGTGGACGTAGTTAGTTTGGTATTCATTTTTTCTTATACTTTCTTCCAAAATGTTCGCACAAATGTGCTTGTACAGCCTTTTCCGATGACACCAGCTTCACAAATACTGTTGCACATCATTGCTTAGCATATTTTGTTGTGTTAATTTCCTGAACATGCTGATGAGGCAGGGTAATCTTAAGCATGCCTTTTCAGTATCTGATTGGATCTAAAAGGAACTAATTTTGCTGTTAAACGAAATAAGATTTCACTAATCCAAGGCGTGGTTCTCCTATGGCCATGCATGGTGTGGATTGTGTATTAAATGCAATAAAAGTAGGGGCAAGCGAATACCTTATGCATTAATGATCAGCTGTGTTTAAAACGTTGCAGTAGATGGCCGAAGAAATACCTGGCTGGTGGATCTGTTCTAATAGCTGCATGCTTATTACCCACACACACTTACTGTTTAGATATTCAAGCAAGTAAACACAAGTATTTACACAGTCAGTGTTGAAACATGCATGTTCGATGGCATCTGTCGCTGTAGATACACATGTTCTGCATAGCTCGCCATCTGGTGTTGGGTCGGAGTGTTACAAGTTGTTTTTCTTCGAAGAAGTCTTTCGAGTCACGGGACCGAGTGACTCCTCCTTCTGTCTCCATTGCGCATGGGTGTCGACTCCATCTTCGATTGTTTTCTTTCCGCCATCGGGTTCGGACGTGTTCCTGTCGCTCCGAGTTTCGGAACGGAAAGTTAGTTAATATCGGAAGATTTTCGTCGGTATTGTTGCGTTCGGGATCGGCGTAGTTAGTCAACACCGCATCGAAGATCGACGCGCTCCGGTGCCCTTCGGGGTAGTTTTCGATCCCCCGTCGGGGCCTGGTCGGCCCGACCGCGTGTCGAACAACGTCAATGGAACGGATCCCGTTCCGTTTTTGTCCCAAATGCCACAACAAATACCCGTATACAGACCAACATTTGGTCTGTAACCTGTGCCTGTCGCCTGAGCACAGTGAAGAGACTTGCGAGGCCTGTCGTGCGTTCCGGTCCCGAAAGACACTCCGTGACCGTCGAGCCAGGAGACTTCAGATGGCGTCCACGCCGACAGCGCACCGAGAGTTCGAGGAAGAAGAGGAAGAAGAAACCTTTTCGATCCACGAATCGGACTCCGAGGAATTCGACGATCAAAGAACCGTGAGTAAGACGTCAAACAACACAGAAGAAAAGTGACAAGGCCCAGGGGACGCCACTGCCACCAGGCCATGGCTCCACCCATAAATTCGGTGACCGACCATCGGCACCGAAAAAGGCCAAAACTGTGCCGAGATCGTCCGACTCCGGTCAAGACACCGGCACGCAGCCTTCTCTGGATCGAGAAAGTGCTGGAGAAAAGCAACGACACCGAGATAGCGGTGTAGAAGCGGCTCGACGCCGAGACAGCGGCACCGACGAAGATCGAAGCCGAGAGGTTTCGATGCCAAAAAAGAAAAAAGCCATCTCGGAGCCGAAAAGAGATACAGGCAGGGTTTCGGTGCCGAAACAACCCGTAACCGACCCAGGTCCAGGCTCTTATACAGAGGAACAATCACTGTCCTCTCAGATGCGAAAGCATAGGTTTGAGGAAGAGCTGCAATCCACCGAAGTGGACCATACGCAAAAACGTATTTTCATACAGCAGGGAACGGGAAGAATAAGCACCCTTCCCCCTATTAGGAGAAAAAGGAGACTGGAGTTTCAAACAGACCAGGCGCCACAAACAAAAATGGTGAAAAAGGGGACTCCGCCACCCTCTCCTCCACCTGTAATTAACGTCTCACCAGCGCAAACTCCGTCACATTCCCCGGCTCACACCACCATGAGCCAAGGTGACCAGGATCAAGACGCTTGGGACTTATAGACGCCCCGGTGTCGGACAACAGTCCGGAGGCATAATCCAACAAAGCCCTCACCACCAGAAGACAGCTCAGCATACTCTCAAGTGGTGGCTAGAGCAGCACAATTCCACAACGTAAACCTCCACTCAGAACAAGTCGAGGATGACTTTTTATTCAACACCCTCTCCTCCACCCACAGCTCCTACCAAAGCCTGTCTATGCTGCCAGGTATGCTTCGGCACGCAAAGGAAATATTCAAGGAGCCGGTCAAAAGTAGGGCAATAACGCCAAGGGTGGAAAAGAAGTATAAGGCACCTCCTACGGACCCTGTTTTCATCACCACACAGCTGCCACCAGATTCCGTCGTAGTAGGAGCAGCTCGGAAAAGAGCCAACTCCCACACATCTCGGGATGCACCACCCCCAGATAAAGAGAGCCGCAAGTTCGATGCAGCTGGGAAAAGAGTCGCAGTACAAGCTGCAAACCAATGGCGCATCGCTAACTCTCAAGCACTACTTGCGCGCTATGACAGAGCCCATTGGGATGAGATGCAACACCTCATCGAGCATCTTCCCAAGGAACTACAAAAGAGGGCAAAGCAGGTGGTTGAGGAAGGGCAGAACATATCAAATAACCAGATACGTTCTTCTATGGACGCAGCAGACACAGCTGCAAGAACAATTAATACATCTGTGACCATTAGAAGGCACGCATGGCTAAGAACTTCTGGGTTCAAACCAGAGATACAGCAGGCAGTGCTCAGTATGCCATTCAACGAAAAACAACTGTTCGGACCAGAAGTGGACACGGCAATCGAAAAACTTTAAAAAGACACTGACACTGCTAAAGCCATGGGCGCACTCTACTTCCCGCAGAGCAGAGGAACCTACAGCACCTTCCGCAAGACACCCTTTAGAGGGGGGTTTCGGGGTCAGGCCACACAAGCCAGCACCTCACAGGCAACACCGTCCAGCTACCAGGGACAGTACAGGGGAGGCTTTCGGGGCCAATACAGAGGAGGGCAATTCCCTAGGAATAGAGGAAAATTTCGAAGCCCAAAAACCCCTACAACCAAGCAGTGACTCAGATGTCACTCACCCCCTCCACACAACACCAGTGGGGGGAAGAATAGGTCATTATTACAAAGCATGGGAGGAAATAACTACAGACACTTGGGTCTTAGCAATTATCCAACATGGTTATTGCATAGAATTCCTACAATTCCCTCCAAACATACCACCAAAAGCACAGAATTTATCAAAACAACATTCCGAACTCCTGGAAATAGAAGTTCAAGCACTATTGCAAAAGAATGCAATCTAATTAGTACCAAACACACAAACTCAGGAGTCTATTCACTGTACTTCTTAATACCAAAAAAGGACAAAACACTGAGCCCAATCCTAGACCTCAGAATACTAAACACCTACATCAAATCAGACCACTTTCACATGGTCACGCTACAAGAAGTGTTACCATTGCTAAAACTACAGGACTACATGACAACCTTAGACCTCAAAGACGCGTATTTCCATATACCAATACATCCGTCGCACAGGAAATACCTACGGTTCGTATTCAAAGGAATACATTACCAATTCAAAGTATTGCCTTTTGGTTTAACAACCGCACCAAGAGTCTTTACAAAATGTCTAGCAGTAGTGGCTGCACACATCAGAAGGCAGCAAATACATGTATTCCCGTATCTAGACGACTGGCTAATCAAAACCAATTCACTAACAAAGTGCTTACAACACACAAATCAAATCATACAAACCCTTTACAAACTAGGGTTCACCGTCAACTTTGCAAAATCCAACATTTTGCCTTGCAAAGTACAACAATACCTGGGAGCCATAATAGACACAACAAAAGGAGTAGCCACTCCAAGTCCACAAAGAATTCAAAATGTCAACAAGACCATACAACGCATGTATCCAACACAAACAATACAAGCAAAGATGATATTACAACTCCTAGGCATGATGTCTTCATGCATAGCCATTGTCTCGAACGCAAGACTACACATGAGGCCCTTACAACAGTGCCTAGCATCACAATGGTCACAAGCACAGGGTCACCTTCTAGATCTGGTGTTAATAGACCGCCAAACTTACCTCTCGCTTCTATGGTGGAACAGTATAAATTTAAACAAAGGGCGGCCATTCCAAGACCCAGTGCCACAATGCGTAATAACAGATGCTTCCATGACAGGGTGGGGAGCACACCTCGATCAACACAGCATACAAGGACAATGGAACGTACATCAAACAAAACTGCATATAAATCACCTAGAAATGCTAGCAGTTTTTCAAGCATTAAGGGCTTTCCAACCAATTATAACTCACAAATACATTCTTGTCAAAACAGACAACATGACAACAATGTATTATCTAAACAAACAGGGGGGGACACACAACGCAGTTGAGCCTTCTAGCACAGAAGATATGGCGATGGGCAATTCACAACCACATTTGCCTAATAGCGCAGTTTATTCCAGGGATCCAGAATCAACTTGCAGACAATCTCTCTCGAGATCACCAACAGGTCCACGAATGGGAAATTCACCCCCAAATTCTAAACACTTACTTCAGACTCTGGGGAACACCTCAAATAGACTTGTTTGCAACAAGAGAGAACGCAAAATGCCAAAACTTCGCATCCAGATACCCACACAGGCAGTCCCAAGGCAATGCCATATGGATGAACTGGTCAGGGATATTTGCCTACGCTTTTCCTCCTCTCCCTCTCCTTCCTTATCTGGTAAACAAATTGAGTCAAAACAAACTCAAACTCATTTTAATAGCACCAACTTGGGCAAGGCAACCCTGGTACACAACACTGCTAGACCTATCAGTAGTACCCCACATCAAATTGCCCAACAGGCCGGATCTGTTAACACAACACAACCAACAGATCAGACATCCAGATCCAGCATCACTGAATCTAGCAATCTGGCTCCTGAAATCCTAGAATTCGGACACTTGCAACTTACTCAAGAATGTATGGACGTCATAAAGCAAGCCAGAAGGCCGTCCACTAGGCACTGCTATGCAAGTAAATGGAAGAGGTTTGTCTGCTACTGCCATCATAATCAGATCCAACCTTTACACGCAACTCCAAAGGACGTAGTGGGTTACTTGCTTCACTTACAAAAATCTAACCTAGCCTTCTCTTCCATTAAAATACACCTTGCGGCAATATCTGCATACCTGCAGACTACCTATTCAACTTCCTATATAGGATACCAGTCATTAAAGCATTCATGGAAGGCCTTAAAAGAATTATACCACCAAGAACACCACCTGTTCCTTCATGGAACTTAAATGTTGTCTTAACAAGACTCATGGGTCCACCTTTTGAACCCATGCACTCTTGCGAAATACAGTTCCTAACCTGGAAGGTTGCATTTCTCATCGCCATTACATCTCTAAGAAGAGTAAGCGAAATTCAGGCGTTTACAATACAAGAACCTTTTATACAACTACACAAAAATAAAGTCGTCCTAAGGACTAATCCAAAATTTTTACCAAAGGTTGTTTCACCGTTCCACCTAAATCAAACAGTGGAACTACCAGTGTTCTTCCCACAGCCAGATTCCGTAGCTGAGAGGGCACTACATACATTAGATGTCAAAAGAGCATTAATGTACTACATTGACAGAACGAAAAACATCAGAAAGACTAAACAACTATTTATTGCATTCCAAAAACCTCATGCAGGAAACCCAATATCAAAACAAGGTATAGCCAGATGGATAGTTAAATGCATCCAAATCTGCTACCTTAAAGCAAAACGACAACTGCCCATTACACCAAGGGCACACTCAACCAAAAAAAAAAAGGTGCTACCATGGCCTTTCTAGGAAACATCCCAATGCAAGAAATATGTAAGGCAGCCACATGGTCTACGCCACACACGTTCACCAAGCACTACTGTGTAGACGTGTTATCCGCACAGCAAGCCACAGTAGGTCAAGCCGTGTTAAGAACATTATTTCAAACCACTTCCATTCCTACAGGCTGAGCCACCGCTTTTGGGGAGATAACTGCTTACTAGTCTATGCAGAACATGTGTATCTACAGCGACAGATGCCATCGAACTGAAAATGTCACTTACCCAGTGTACATCTGTTCGTGGCATCAGTCGCTGGAGATTCACATGTGCCCACCCACCTCCCCGGGAGCCTGTAGCAGTTTGGAAGTTAGCTTCAACTTTGTACATTTGTATTTATATTATTTTAACCTTAAATAGGTACATACTTAGTCACTCCATTGCATGGGCACTATTACTACAACACAACTCCTACCTCACCCTCTGCGGGGAAAACAATCGAAGATGGAGTCGACGCCCATGCGCAATGGAGACAGAAGGAGGAGTCACTCGGTCCCGTGACTCGAAAGACTTCTTCGAAGAAAAACAACTTGTAACACTCCGACCCAACACCAGATGGCGAGCTATGCAGAACATGTGAATCTCCAGCGACTGATGCCACGAACAGATGTACACTGGGTAAGTGACATTTTCATTATCCATCATACACCTCTCAATAGGAGGAAACGGAAAGTCGTATACATATGTGCAAAGCATGTGCATCTAGAAAGGGTGGTGCTCTAAGAACCTATTTACTTGCATGTTCCCATACTTTTGTAGCTTGATACAACCAACCTTCCCACATCCTGGGTTGGTGGTTTAGTTTTCTTTTTTAAATTAAAAAAATAAACCGCTCCGGAAAAGAATCTGAAAAATGCTAATGAAGGGCAAACACTGGGACTTTGTGGGCCTGCACTTGATGTCATAGACTCTGCCAACGATTGATAATGTAAAGGTTAAAAACAAAAGTACTAATTCAGGGCTGTTCCAGACCCATCCACTGGATGGCGGAATAATGCAGTGTGTGACTTAGACTGCACAGCTTAGGTTACTTGTGTAACTTGTTATTTGATTAAATGTCCCTCTTGAAACTAACAATTAGAATGAGGTATCTTGCAACACCTTTTGATATAAATTTTCCTCTGTTCACCCTGCCTCACTCTTTGAATTCTGAAGAATACAAATATACCTTCTTGGTGAGCACAATTATCCTTTCAACAGCATGCGTTGAGCTGAAGCTAACATCAAAAAGTGCTCGAGAGGGATTTAATATGACCAGCAGCTTAAATAACCATTACTTTTGAAAGGTAACAACATTTATTATCCAACCATGACTGGTTAGGAAAATCAGTGTACGTCAAGAAATAATTTGGGCATATATGTCAAAAGGACCTTACCCAGAAGAAGTGTAGCCGAGTGGCATGCTCCTATAGTTTAATAGGGATGGTACTGTTAATCTTCTGAACAGTTTCCTTAGGGCTGTCTAGAAAATTGCGATAAATAGTTCCTTTGCCAGTGGAAATTTTGCTAAACGATGTTATCAGTGCAAAATGTTCTCTAGTTCAACATTTACAAAGCTGCAGCTTTATAACAAACGTCCTCAATGGGGCAACCTATTCAGTAGAAATTGTTTGGTTTGTATATGAATTACCTAACGCTTAACCTCGTTCAAATTGAAACTACAGATACTTATTTCATGCCATTTAACAGTAGTGTAATACAAAATGGGCAAGACCAACTCTTACGTTTGGCATATGTTCAATGGCACATCTCGTGAGTTCTACTTTTTCCTTTTTGGTTTCACCATATTATTCCACTTCCTTTGGGGAGTAGATTTTTGGAGTTAAAATCTCCATTGTTGAGACCTACACACTATATATCTATGGATTTTGCACCACCTTCCTTCAGCATATTTGTTGACATTTCTCGACAGAAATGATCACAGCTCAGTGAAGTTTGTCGAGTGAATCTTACCATGATTTCAGGGCCACTGAATTGGTGACTACGGCACTTCTTGAGCAGCTTCTGTGCCAAAACTACACAATTTGTTTGTCATGTTTATTAAACCAGGTGCTAAGTATCTCCTGTAAAGTAACATCTTACCAACAGAACTCTGGCCCAAAGGATTAACCTCTTCGCTGCCAGTCCTTATCCCCCTCAGGTGCCAGGCACTTTTTTTGGCTATTTGGGGCTGTTCGTGCTTAGTCCCTCATAACCTTTTGTCCACATAAGCTAGACACGCCAAATTTGCGTCCTTTTTCCCCAACATTCTAGGGCAGTGGTTCCCAACCTGTGGTCTGCGAAGCATCCTCAGAGGGTCCGCGACTGCTAAGAAAACTAAATAATATTAACAGATTAGGTCCCCAGCTTTCATTAATGACTTTGTGTGGGGGGGGGGGGGTCCCTGGATTTCAGTAAAGATTCAGTGGGGGTTCCGGGCTCCAGTACTGATAAATTGGGGGTCCAAAGAAGGCAAAAGGTTGGGACCCACTGTTCTAGGGATTCTAGAGGTACCCAGAGTTTGTGGGTCCCCCCTAAAGGAGACCAAGACATTAGCCAAAATACAGTGAAAAATTCATTAAAAAAAAAAAATGGGAAAAAGGGTTGCAGAAGAAGGCGTTCAAGAACAGGCAGACTTGAATCAGCAAACCACATTTTCAACACAATTTTGGCATTTTACTGGGACATACCCCATTTTTACTATTTTTTTTGTGCTTTTAGCCTCCTTCCAGTTAATGACAGAAATGGGTGTGAAACCAATGCTGGATCCCAGAAAGCTAAACATTTCTGAAAAGTAGACAAAATTCTCAATTCAGCAAGGGGTCATTTGTGTAGATCCTGCAAGGTTTTCCTACAGAAAATAACAGCTGAAATAAAAAAAATATCGAAATTGAAGTGGAGAAAAACAGCCACTTTTCTCCACGTTTTACTCTAGCTTTTTCCTGCGATGTCAGGTTTTTGAAAGCAATATACCATTACGTCTGCTGGACTCTTCTGGTTGTGGGATTATATAGGGGCTTGTGGGTTCATCAAGAACCCTAGGTACCCAGAGCCAATAAATGAGTTGCACAAAGAGTGAAAAATAGCTATCAAGAAACCCTTTGTATTTCCAAAATGGGCACAAGATAAGGTGCTGAGAAGCAATGGTTATTTGCACATCTCTGAATTCTGGTGTCCCCATACCTGCATGTGAATTACAGGGTATTTCTCAAATAGATGTTGTAAGGAAATGCCTCCTTGGCATGGTTGCCCCCTGACTTTTTGCCTTTGCTGATGCTATGTTTACAATTGAAAGTGTGCTGAGGCCTGCTAACCAGGCCCCAGCACCAGTGTTCTTTCCCTAACCTGTACTTTTGTACCCACAATTGGCAGACCCTGGCATCCAGATAAGTCCCTTGTAACTGGTACTTCTAGTACCAAGGGCCCTGATGCCAAGGAAGGTCTCTAAGGGCTGCAGCATGTCTTATGCCACCCTGGAGACCTCTCACTCAGCACAGACACACTGCTTGCCAGCTTGTGTGTGCTAGTGAGGACAAAACGAGTAAGTCGACATGGCACTCCCCTCAGGGTGCCATGCCAGCCTCTCACTGCCTATGCAGTATAGGTAAGACACCCCTCTAGCAGGCCTTACAGCCCTAAGGCAGGGTGCACTATACCATAGGTGAGGGTACCAGTGCATGAGCATGGTACCCCTACAGTGTCTAAACAAAACCTTAGACATTGTAAGTGCAGGGTAGCCATAAGAGTATATGGTCTGGGAGTCTGTGAAACACGAACTCCACAGCACCATAATGGCTACACTGAAAACTGGGAAGTTTGGTATCAAACTTCTCAGCACAATAAATGCACACTGATGCCAGTGTACATTTTATTGTAAAACCCACCACAGAGGGCACCTTAGAGGTGCCCCCTGAAACCTATCCGACTATCTGTGTAGGCTGACTGGTCCCAGCAGCCTGCCACACTAGAGACATGTTGCTGGTCCCATGGGGAGAGTGCCTTTGTCACTCTGAGGCCCGTAACAAAGCCTGCTCTGGGTGGAGATGCTAACACCTCCCCCAGGCAGGAGCTGTAACACCTGGCGGTGAGCCTCAAAGGCTCACCCCTTTGTCACAGCCCAGCAGGGCACTCCAGCTTAGTGGAGTTGCCCGCCCCCTCCGGCCACGGCCCCCACTTTTGGCAGCAAGGCTGGAGGGAACAAAGAAAGCAACAAGGAGGAGTCACTGGCCAGTCAGGACAGCCCCTAAGGTGTCCTGAGCTGAGGTGACTCTGACTTTTAGAAATCCTCCATCTTGCAGATGGAGGATTCCCCCAATAGGGTTAGGATTGTGACCCCCTCCCCTTGGGAGGAGGCACAAAGAGGGTGTACCCACCCTCAGGGCTAGTAGCCATTGGCTACTAGCCCCCCAGACCTAAACACGCCCTTAAATTTAGTATTTAAGGGCTACCCTGAACCCTAGAAAATTAGATTCCTGCAACTACAAGAAGGACTGCCTAGCTGAAAACCCCTGCAGAGGAAGACCAGAAGACGACAACTGCCTTGGCTCCAGAAACTCACCGGCCTGTCTCCTGCCTTCCAAAGATCCTGCTCCAGCGACGCCTTCCAAAGGGACCAGCGACCTCGACATCCTCTGAGGACTGCCCCTGCTTCGAAAAGACAAGAAACTCCAGAGGACAGCGGACCTGCTCCAAGAAAAGCTGCAACTTTGTTTCCAGCAGCTTTAAAGAACCCTGCAAGCTCCCCGCAAGAAGCGTGAGACTTGCAACACTGCACCCAGCGACCCCGACTCGGCTGGTGGCGATCCAACACCTCAGGAGGGACCCCAGGACTACTCTAAGACTGTGAGTACAAAAACCTGTCCCCCCTGAGCCCCCACAGCGCCGCCTGCAGAGGGAATCCCGAGGCTTCCCCTGACCGCGACTCTTTGAATCCTAAGTCCCGACACCTGGGAGAGACCCTGCACCCGCAGCCCCCAGGACCTGAAGGACCGGACTTTCACTGGAGGAGTGACCCCCAGGAGTCCCTCTCCCTTGACCAAGTGGAGGTTTCCCCGAGGAACCCCCCCCCCTTGCCTGCCTGCAGCGCTGAAGAGATCCCTAGATCTCCCATTGACTTCCATTACAAACCCGACGCTTGTTTCTACACTGCACCCGGCCGCCCCCGCGCTGCTGAGGGTGAAATTTCTGTGTGGGCTTGTGTCCCCCCCGGTGCCCTACAAAACCCCCCTGGTCTGCCCTCCGAAGACGCGGGTACTTACCTGCAAGCAGACCGGAACCGGGGCACCCCCTTCTCTCCATTCTAGCCTATGTGTTTTGGGCACCACTTTGAACTCTGCACCTGACCGGCCCTGAGCTGCTGGTGTGGTGACTTTGGGGTTGCTCTGAACCCCCAACGGTGGGCTACCTTGGACCAAGAACTGAACCCTGTAAGTGTCTTACTTACCTGGTAAAACTAACCAAAACTTACCTCCCCTAGGAACTGTGAACTTTTAAAACCGCTATTTGTCAATAACTTGAAAAGTATACATGCAATTTTTATGATTTAAAGTTCCTAAAGTACTTACCTGCAATACCTTTCAAATGAGATATTACATGTAGAATTTGAACCTGTGGTTCTTAAAATAAACTAAGAAAAGAGATTTTTCTATACAAAAACCTATTGGCTGGATTTGTCTCTGAGTGTGTGTACCTCATTTATTGTCTATGTGTATGTACAACAAATGCTTAACACTACTCCTTGGATAAGCCTACAGCTCGACCACACTACCACAAAATAGAGCATTAGTATTATCTATTTTTACCACTATTTTACCTCTAAGGGGAACCCTTGGACTCTGTGCATGCTATTCCTTACTTTGAAATAGCACATACAGAGCCAACTTCCTACAGATGTCTTTTTTACATAGTTACATTTGGAAGGAAAAACATGTTGAGAAAGACAAAGGGCAATAACACTTGTTCTGCTATTCTGTGTTCTCGCGATAAATTGAATTGTAATAGTATTTATTATATAGCGCTTACTACCCCTGATGAGGCGTTGAAGCGCTTTTCGGCGAGTAGCACACTACTCCGGAACCAAAAAGGAATTAGTGGTGGATTAGTATAGGGAAATATGAGTACAGTTTTAGTATTAGGAGTTAATTTGAGCTGCGGATATGTGAGTTTGTTAGTTGGATTGACTGGAGTAATGGAGGGGTGGAGGAGGGAAGAATCCCGAAGTGTTAATTTGGGAGTTTATGGTAATAGGATTTAGGCTTGGGATGAGCAAAGGGGGGGATGAAAGAGAGAAGAGTCTGTGGGAAGGGTTAGGGAGATCATAGCAGGAGGGCTTTTGGATGAGTTTGAGCTGAGATAAATGAGGGAGAATTTAGTAGGGTTGTTTGGGAGATCATGGTAGTAAAGTGAGGTTTGGGTGAGTTAGATGTGGAAGAGGAGGGAAGAACGTAGGCAGGGTTATTTAGGAGATGAAAGTAGAATGGATTTGGGATGAGTCAACATGGGAAAGTAGGATAGATTGATAGAGACATGACATGGTGATGGGTAGACAGTGTGATATAAAATAAGAGCAGGTATTCATAAGTATCAAATATAACAATTTATCTAGGAGCTATGCAATGGACTATGAACATGTTAAGCATAGAATAACACACACATACATATTTCAACCATGAGTAAATATACATTAAACAGGTTTGAAGACCATGTGTAGTTTGACATAGTAGTGATACATATTTTCTAAAGAACTATATATAACTAGAATATACATATAATCAGATACAAATATTTATCAATATAGGCATATGCAGTCCATAGCTGTTTGAATATGGTGGTTATGAAGGAAAGAGACAACTCTTGAGTAGTTTTCTGAAGACAAGATAGTGAACTGTGGCTCTTATAGATGGGGGTAACAAATTCCATAGTTTGGCTGCTTGAACTGAGAAGGATGTACACCTATAGTCTTTTTCTTGTACAGTGGTGTTCTAAGGCCAGCATAACCTCAACAGGTAAACTGAGAATGCAGATCAGTGTAAATCTTTCTCTGCCCACAAAGTGAACAGGATTTGAAGAGATTTCACTCTGTCAGCCATGACAGTTGGTCAAAGAGCCAAAGTGTCTCCTTCCCCTCCCCCCCCCCCCCAAACCCATCCCCTGTTCCAAGCAAAAAAAATAAATCACAAAACCAAAAAAACTGTTTCACTAAAAACCACATGGTGCTGTAGAAGCAGGAAACAGTTCTTGATCAGTCCTAGGGTAGACCAAGAAAATAACAATTTTGAGAGTTCACTGAAAGGGTAGAGCAGAGCTCTGTCCGGAGACCCTCACACCTGAGATGCAGTAGAAATCTGAGCTACGATGGCCTCTTGAGGGAGGAGAAGGATAGCTGACTGGGGTTCAGGATGCTTCAAATGAGGTGGATATGCTTTTAAACTGTTCAGGCACTGTTGTCTGGTCTTTATTTTTGCCAGGGATTCCGAGCCTGATGACCGGGAAGGATTCAAACATGTGACTATATGAAAAATGCAATGTTAGAGAAGCAATACCTAGGATGTTATAGGAGCAATGTTAAGCTCAGGTTGACAGCATATCATTACATCACATGACAGTGTCCACTTTCATTTATCATGCAGCCACCCCTACTTAGACATTGTGACTGCACATTCATAAAGGCGAGTCCAATGTACATTGATAAGAAGGTATCAGACCGATCTCCCTTCAGTTTTTACCCCTCCATGCCATCACAGCAACCCAAACGGATCAGCTGCATCATTTCACAGACTTGCTTTATCCCTGTCAAGCAACACTTGATACTTCAGTTCCAGGGCAGTCTTGTACCTTGCTAAATCATTGTAGTCCACTTTGCTAAGTCTTATCCTAAGCTTCTTATGACTCTACGGTATCTAGTATGTCTTTCAACAAATTGGTCAATTGTGGCTCCCTCAGTTTCCACCAGCATAAAACAATGCACCTTTTCACCAAGATTACTCTTAGTGCTGTAAATGTAATCTGCATTTTCCACCTTTAAGGTTTAGGTATATTTCTAAAAAGCAGTTCTTTGGAATTATTCACCTGCTGGCCTGTTACTGGACACAGTTTAGCTAGAATGTGTCCAAATCCTCTGTAGTAACATGCAAGACCCTGCCACTTGCAAGACGCCTGTATTGTTCTAACAGTAATGGGCACCCACAGATTACTCTCTTCAGCAAGAGTGAGGTATGATATATGTAAGTAAATAAATTGATCTAGAACTGAGCTTTTCTTTAACTGTAGGCATTCTGTTCCCCAGAATGCCCAGAACATAGCTATCGCCCACTGATCTCTAGCTTTAAGCGACTCACCCCCTTATCGCTCCTGTACATGGAATATTTGGATGCAACCTTCTCTCCAGAGGCCAAGCTGAGCACCATCATTAGGGTCTGTTACTGCAGCCGCCTCGCTTGCACCACAACTGCATGCCCTCTGACATGAAAAATGGTACCTCACTTGCATGGGAAGGCCTACAGGCCAAGACACGAAACGCAACGTGGACACATGACATTTTTACATTTAAAACTGACGTGTTTTGTGGAAAGTACCTAGCTGTGGATTTTGATCTCTAGCTCAGCCGGAAAACATACCAAACCTGTGCATTTTTTTTTTAAACTAGACACCTAGGGGAATCTGGGGTGGGGTGACTTGTAGGCCCAAAAAAACACTTTGGTCACATTTCGGTGACAGAAAGTTGTGGAATCTGAGAAGAGCTACAAATTTCCTTCCACCCAGCATTCCCCCAAGTCTCCCGATAAAAATGGTACCTCACTTGTGTGGGAAAGCCTAGTGCTCGCGACAAGAAATGCCCCAAACACTATCTGGACACATCAAAATGATCAAATTCAAAATTACCTGTTTTTGTGGCGGGGGGGCACACCTGCAATTTTGGTCTTGGGCTCAGAAGCCATACAGGGAAACCTAAAAACCCAGACTTTTCTGAAAACTAGATACCCGAGGGAGTCCAGTGGATTTTTTTACATGGCAGTGTCCCAAAGTCCAAAAAGTGCAGCCCTCACCATTCCAAGTCGGACGATTTTGAGAGTTAGCCAAGCTCCCATGGCTCAAATGGAAAACCAAAACCCAAAATAATCAAATGTGATTTTGGTTGCCGTGGGATAAGATGTTTTAGTGTGCGGGGGGAGAGCTGAAAGACTGTTAGCCCCTTCAGTTGGGGTGGGGGCATAACCAGGCCCATACTGGTTGGTAGCCACCACCCCACAATTTTTTTATTTATTTACTGGCATCTAGTAGACTTTCTGCCCCATCAGGGTGTGGATCAGGGTAATTGCCCTATCTGTCCCAAGGGGGCAGATATGGCCAACAGGAACGTGCGACCCCGAAACAAAACACACACACACACACATATATATATATCCCTAGTGCTTAAGTGGTTTCTGCTACCCCAGGGGGCAGATTGGCCTAATAGAAATCTGCCTAAGAGGTCAGTCCACGTGTGTAAAATTGGTGCAAAAAAACAAACAAAAAAAAACGGGCCTAGTGGATTCTGCTCAACCTTGGGGGCAGATCAGCCTAATAAAAATAGGCCGATCTGTCCTGTGCATTTAAAAAAAAGAAGAAAAAAAAAATCCCTGATGCAAAGTGAGCATTTCTGCTGCCCGATCGCATTGCAGAAATGCTGAGACATGAAAGGAGAGGAAAAGCCTTTCCTCTCCTTTCAAGCCTCTCTCGCCCCTCCATGTGATCAGAGAAGTGCTCAAGTTATTGAATGTCTGATACTGTAGTGGGTGGAAGAAGAATGTGAATGTCACGCTGGCTAGTAGTGAAAGACGATCTGGCTAAAAGCCCCTCTAACTAAATCATAAATACGATATCTGCAAAAAATGAGTGTCTTAAACCAAGCCCAAAAACACTTCACTTGTAGGCACTAATGGAGTTCCTACTTTGAAGGTGCCCTAATTTCAAAGAAGTCTTCATGTTTACACTAGATGAACAAAGTCTTGACAATAGGGTCTCTTCCTCTACAGGCTCTGATCAAAATAGTAGTCCTAGGAAAGCAGTAACAAAAACCCAAAATGAATGCAAATGTGAGTTTGCCTAGAACCAGTTTTTCTTTAGGTGCTATATTTATTGGGAACTGTGCTGGCCAAACTTTAAATTGCCCTCTGGTTAAAGTAGCCGGGAAATTGGGTAAATCTATGCTGATACAGGAAAAACTTACTCTTCATTTTAATTTAAGCATGGTAAAATGATTACTAATTGAATTCACTTCTGTAAAACCACTCAGGTTGGTGGGTGAAATTATTCACTATGAGGGTAAAAGTTTGCCCTGTACTCAATTTGACTGTGAGGTCTTATCTTTCATTAACTGAAGATTTAGATCAGTACCAGAATAGGCAAAGGCTAAATCACAGGGCATTCTTATTTAGTATTATACTATACTCATATGATATTTGATTCAATAAATGGTTATGAAAAAAATAAGCTATCCTTGCGTAGAAAATCAATATGCTCCTTTGAGGAACAATCTCTAGATAAGTTTGTGACTTCAGTAGATCAGGTGCTTGTTTTCGAAAATATTTCAATCTCCCTGTACATTGACCATAGTTCAGCTCTTAGAGGAGCCAAAGCATTTTATGTTTATGTGATGGGTGCCCCTGCTTCATCTTGTTGATTTCCTATAACATACATAGCTACCAGATATATGTAATTTTAATGTTTTAATTATCAATGCTATATTTGTTACAAGTGACTTGAATCCAGGAGATCTAAATATTGAAGTTAGAATGTTTGATAAGATGACGACAAACTTTTCGAAGGTAGTCTGTTATTCTTCGTTTCCATTTGACTTGAAAAGGGAGCAGTGGAGTCAGCTGATGTAAGATGTACAGGATCACTTGCAGCCCAACAAATTTTCTAAGATTAAATGTGCATTTTTGGTAAATGATCCCGGAGCCATCTGTCGACCTAATCTACAAAGAAACTGCACTAAACTGATATTTAATTTCAAGCCACAAACTGCCTGTGTGATCATTTCTTTAGGAACTTAATTTGTGTGCGTGTGCAGAGAGATGGTCTCTTTAATAGGCTTGTAGCCAGCAAAGTAGCCCAAATTCAATTATTCAGTCTATTTCCTGAGCGATTAAAACTCAGGGAACTTCTAGGCACACCTAGTGTTGGGAATTATTGAAGCCTTTCAATACGGGCCCCTTTAACATTGGGCTACCTCTGTTCACTTCAGACTCCTCAATGCAAATTCGAATTGGCCAAATTAAAGTTGTTTTACCTACTGCTGAAGTAGAATTTAGGTACCTTTTTGTCTCATAACAAAAACACATTTTGAAGTTTTATTAAGTTATGACTTAGGAAAATTCATAAAGGGGCTCACTTCCAACAATTGACTCTGAATTTATATTTATTTAACCCGGTGTTAAACAACACTAGGCCAGTAGATCAAGTCAGCATATTAAGTAGCAGGAAGGACTTTGTTCTTTCTTTACCTGGGCTTTTAAAGAGGAGTAGGCTGGCACACACTGAATGTCCAGATGCTAGTTCATCCTTATAATGTGTAAATATATGCCATGATCCCAAGATGGAGACCTGAACGAAAGTACAACTGTTTGTTTAAGATATGTCCAAAGACTTGAGAGGTTAGCCAGTCCATGAGTGCAGACACACCCTGGCAGTCAGAGGGATTAATCTAAGTGTACAGGGAAAGTCAACCAAGTATGAAAAAAGCAGAAGTGCCAGGAAGCACCAGTAGTAGATTGACCTTTACCCTGTTTTCTATAGTCATTCGGCAACACTAGGCATCACCTGGGGAGCTATCCCACTTCTTCAATGTTAGTTATTGAGGTCATGATCACAATATAATTTAGCAGTTAACAGAAATAACATGATCACACCATGTGCACCTTTTTTGGAGTCTCACCTGCTGCTAGCCTCTGGGTATCCTGGTACCTTGCAGCAGGGTTGAGTTGAATGTGCTTTTTTACAGTGATTTAGCAAGCCAGTTTCCTTGCCCTAATTTTTTGGGGGTTATTTCTTCTCCTTTAAGGCATATCCTGGTGCAGTGCTTGGGTTTCAAGCCATGCACAAATATTTAATAGTAATCTACATTTCTTGTGCTAGTTTTTTCCATGCACATTTGTGTAAGCTCTTCAGTATCCTGGCAGTCTCAGAATAATCATATGAAGTAGATGTTAAGCAACTGAAGTTTTTCCTTTGTTTTTTTTATTTATTTAAATGGTTTAATTGGTAACAGGTTACAGTATTGTCAGCTTCCTAGTCAACAAAAAAGTGACACACCCTACTCATGTGCCCTATATCCCACTATAAACTCTCTCGCTGCTCAAAAACTGCACATACTAGTAGCATTCAGAAAAGAATAGGCACAGGTTGAGCAGTCTTTATTCATTTTCCACATGCCACATAGAACCTGGATTCTTTTGCTGACGGGCCCGGTTGATGTATGTGGACTGAAAGCCAGAGTCCTGGGGTCCCAGGGCAAGTTTTTCAATTTTATTATTATAAAAGGTCATGCTAGTCCTACAGTCCTGGAGGCCAAGAAATGAGTGACTTAAATCAAGTCCTATGGTAGCTCCTGCTGCTTAGATGTGAGTGATGTGTATATATCCCATTGACCGCTCCAGAGAACAACCCTCTCCCTTCCATCATTAACATCTGTGGGTCCCAATAGCCACAGATAATTGGATTCTGTCAGTTGTGAAGAACTGTGCTGTGCAGCGGCTACGTATCCTCTGTTCAGTTTCTTAGTTGCCCCATATCACAAGGACATCCTCGGAAGGTAAACTTTTTAAGAGTGATGAAGCCTTTACCACATAGTGAGGGGTAGTGATAGCCCATACTGTTTCTTTGTAAGTAAAATTGGAGACTGTATTTCAATATCTGTAAAATAGCTCCTTTCCCTGAAAATGTGAAGACTGATTTTCGCTTGGAAGCAGTCTTTTGTCCCAATTGACTAGTATTCTCTCTTCATTATACCACTTAAGATATAATACAGGAAATACTGCCATTTCACACTAGGAAACCAATGCTGCCTTGCAAAGCATTGTCCTGTTAAATTTCTGGTTGTAGTTGTGACAGCAGGAGAGTTTATAGATCTAGCTAGATAGCTGTCTCAACCGGCAATATCAAAGCAGGATACAGAGTGTTTTATTGCTCAGGCACTCAAATTCCTAAATGTGCTTACGTTCAGTGAACCACCCTAAATCCTACTAGCTTCTGAGGAGATTCAGTTCATGTAGTGATGCTGGGCTTAAGATTCTTGAATTCCTTCTCTCCTTTATGCAAATTAACTGTGTGACTGAGACAGTGACGGTATGTTGGCTCTTGAGACTTGAGCCCAGGCAGTCTCCATAGTGGTAGCCTTTCATATCAGTCTGGATTTGTTTTGTTCAGATCTGTCCCTCTGAACATAAACGCATTATCTTAGATTTCCATCTTCATTGCAGTGAAAGACTTCATACTAGTGGTCTGATCTAGAGATGTTTTGCGCCTGGACAGTGAGAAACATTTGCAGCCTTTCAACTTCACAACCCTCAAGTCTACTTGGACTGGCTTGAAGAGTTCTCTTACCAACACTGTTGGAATTGGATACATCTGATGGAACTCCTGCACTTGTTCATGCCTTCAGTTGATGGACTAATTGTTTGATTTTAGTTTTTCTTGGTGTGACAGAAAATACATGTCATTCTTTCTAGTCTGTTCATTGAAGTGGCTGGTGTCTCCTTTCTTTGCTCTATTAGTTTTTTCATTCCTCTTGGTTCTGTACACTTTATCTGCCTAAGGGACATTACGCCAATGGAAAGTATGCTGTAAACCCCCAAAATCTATAGGATAATTTAAACTAGTTTGAGATTTAAACCGTTACCTATTGGTAAGTGAGAAAATGAGTTTTCAATGATCTTGAAGGCTAGCAGGTCCTCCCCCTTATGAGTTTCTTTTCAGAGTCTCAAGGGTAGCATATTGCATAGTCTAGGAAGCTCAAAGTGTTGTCTTTGAGTGGTTTTCAACTTGCTCTTCTCCTAGGATCTGTTATCTTTGTTAATTCTACAGTAATTGTTCTGCCCTTTCGATATTCTTTAATCTCTTAGTAGCTCCTAGATGGGTGCTTTATTTGTACTGGATATGATAGTCGGAGTGACAGCTAGTATATCACTCTGGTTTCTAGCTTGTTGTCAGGTACTACTTTAGTATTTCATGTCATGAAATAACAAAGTGGGATTATTTCTAACTGTTCCCTGTCCCGGTAAAAGTGTTGTTCCCATCTCTTTTGAGTGCGTTTGATTAAGAAAAGTGCTCTACTGTAAATGCATTGGTGTAAATGCTAGGATAAGAATATGTGGGACTAGAGTAACAAATGTTATTAGCATTTAAACTGGGCATTTATTATTGTGGGTATTTTTAATTTGACTGGTGGTTCCAAGTTACCAGCTGCATTTGGGTTGAATAGCTTGACCGTGTACCCTCATTACATGGTAACTTCATTTTACTTTTGACTTAATATGTTAAATGGTTCTGTTTAAAGTATGTCCAAATCTATTACGATTGCTGTTGCACACTAGCTTGTAGATGTCGGTTGTAGTTTCTCACTTTTCCTTTTTATTTGCAGGTATCTCAAGTACCTAACTAAGAAGTATCTGAAGAAAAATAATCTGCGGGATTGGTTACGTGTTGTTGCAAACAGCAAGGAAAGCTACGAGCTGAGATACTTCCAAATTAATCAGGATGAAGAGGAGGAGGAAGATGAGGATTAAAAAAACAAAAAACATTGGACCATTTTTGTATATTAATTTCCTGAAATAAAATTAGTGGAAAGAAAATTTTGGTTTTATTAATTTACCAGTATTCTATTGTGTCTAAATCCATTATTTCTCTGTAAAATCCTTTTATCCATTGTACATACCTGCCTTTGTTAGGAAGGACGTTAACAATCCTAAAGTACATTGCCTCTAAGGGCAATCCATCCAGATCCATGTAGAACACGATACTCAAACCTGTGAGTGAAGAATCTTTTTATGGGCTGGCAGGAGGTTGTTGAGTCAATTAATTCCTTGTCCGCAAGGTAAGGGTCACAATTTTGGTAATGGGGAAGGGAGGGAGCAAGTCGCATACAATTTGACAGCCAAATTATAGAAGGAAAATTAACAAACATGGTGGGTTTTCGATGTGCTCAGCAGATTGATACTATATTCCATTGCCTAATTTTTATTTTTTTGTTTAAATAAGCAAAATCCTGCACACTTTGTATCAAGCCAACTCACACAACAAAGAAGACATTTTATTACTGAAACAGAAAATGTATATCGGAGCCACACAGCAGTTACATGGGTGTGGGGTTCCTTAATGTAGGTGAGCTCATTAAGAACACTTCTTTCAGCTCCATGTAGAGTAGCCATGTGCTCTTGAATTATTGTTGCAATGAGTAAATGCCATGATATATTGGGATTATTCACCTGAAGAAAGTTTGGGTCATCCAACTGTTTGGGAATATGTTACACTCGCCCTGTTGAAATGTTGGCTTGATCAAAAGTAGGATTCCAGGTTGGACTTGTACAGGCAATACCTCGGGTGGTATGAACACTGGTCTAATAATGGCAGACAGCTTTGTCCACATAGTAATACAAGAATTTGGCACATTAATGTTTTGTAAAGAAAACAGCATCTTTTGAAGCATGGATTTTTTATGGATTCACAATGTTATGCATTATTACGACATCTAGTGGTTAGGTCCAGAATTTTCCAACTTAAGTTATTTAGTCCTTTCTTTATTTTTAGTTTTTGTTGTTTGGTGCTGATGGATTGTTGCATTTGGTGCTTCCTATGGCACACTATCTCTTCCTCTGGAAGCTCCCACTATTAGTCGCCATCTTCAGGTTGTTTTTTTTCTTTTTTTCTTTTTTTCCACCATTGGGTCTGGAAGCCTATTGCAGGAGCCCAAACACAAGGAACGGGGTTTTTGGGACAAAATTCCTGAAAAATGCCAAAGTTCATCAGAGTTGTTTCCATTACCAAAAGAGGTAAGGGAGGAGTATTTGAAGAAAAGGGAGGCTTTTTGAAATACTCTTGAGAATGCCTGTTCAGGGTTCCCTGAAGGGCATAAATGGAGAAGACACTCTTCCAGTTTTGTGACTACTGCCACCACAAGTTCTCCCAGAAGGACAAGCACCTGGTCTGCAACCTGTCTTCTCGTCGACCGCAGAAGCAAGGACTGTAACTCCTGCTTGGTCTTCACATCAAAGACTCTTAAGGGTGAGTGAGAGAGATGGAGGTGGGACCATCACAGCATGCAGAGCTAGCAGACAACACCATCCCTAAGGGACCTAGGCCTCTTCAGGGAAGCGGATGACAATGTGGCTGAGGATGCAGAGGGAGAGATGTCAGACGCCGAATGGAAGATCGTCTGTTAAATGTCAAAGAAACTAGAGGGTAAGTGAGCCATCTGTCTTAAAAAAAAAAAAAAAAAAAAAAAACAGTAGGAGCCACATAAATCTGACTTGGAAAGGTGTCAAGGGGAGAGTTTCTGTCAAATATGTCACCAACTATACAGGCATGTCCCGACAAAACAAGCCCCTCTGTCTCCTCAAAGGAGATTCTGCAGGAGGACTTGGCAAATCAGGATGCCCAAAGAGAGTTGAGGAAAAGCTGCTTATGCATCAAAAACGTCAGGCCGCGAGCGGAACAACAAACCTCAATGTCTTTGAAGAACTCATCGACTCCGAAGAGGAAGACACCAAGTCTTGATCCCGAAGAGAAGGCAGCAGAGAGCGGAAGTGAAGCGGTCTTGGACCTGAAATGGCCACCCTCATTCAGAAAGAAGGGATTTTGATGAATGCATACAGACTCTCCAGAAGAAGGGGTGGACAGTTCACACCCCCTCCCCCGAGGCCCTCACCCCCTGGTTATATATATGCATGTATAACCAAGTCATTAACATGCAGCTGAGATGTATGGAGTACACCTGGAGAAAGAGAAACGTCAATCCTGCTTTCTTCTGGAAATGCTAATGCCTATGCAAACCAGGAACCAGTTTCTACCTATGCTCCCTAGTGTCCTGGACCAGGGAAGAGAAGCCTTTGAAGACCCTGCTACGTGTCGAGCTGTGACTCCGTGAGCAGAGAAAAATACAATCAATAATTAAAGGAACCAGCAAATCTAAAAGGAACAGTTTCTGCAGATTGTCATTGCGGCAACAGCAAGAAAAAAGGCTAATGTTGCATTAGAGGTAGAGCTGCCTCCAGAAAAAGAAAGCAAGAGAAAGGAGTTTATGGGGAGGAAGTTTGAGCAGAGCGCAGCCAACCAATGGTGCATAGCAAATTCAAATGCACTGCTGAATGGCCATGCACGTCGGCACTGGGAAGAAATTGGAGAGCTAATGAAGCACCTGCTAGAACAATACCAAAAAAAGGGTGGCACACTCCGTGGATAATGGCAAAAACATTGACAACACATTCTTAAAGTCTGCTTTCAATGCGGGGGATACATCTAGCTGGCAAGTGGTAATGGGAGTAACACTCAGAATTGCCATGGTTAAGAATGTTAGGATTCAAGCTTGCAGTACAGGGCAGCATCCTTAGCACCCCATTCAACGCTGTACAGTTTGGCTGTACGGTTGACGACTGACTCAACCAGTTAAGGTCAATGAAGCTGAGAAATCAATGGAAGCATTACAATTTTGGGGAGGAGAGCGCAGGGAAATAGCACTATCACGCAGGCTCACCAGGAGATGACGTTTCCAGAAAGTAACATGGCAAAATCAACAACAAAGTTGACTGCCTTTTCATGGAAGAAGCAAGGGAAGGGGTCAAAACCTCAAGGGAGGATCTACTCACACGTGACTGCAAATCAAGCAGACCTTTCACAGACACCTTCAGGGGAGAGGCACCATCAAGGAAAACTATTCCTATATGCAATACTTGTAGAGGCAGAATAAAAAATTTCGTTCAGGAGTGGAGGAAATATCAGACAACTAGATATTAAACTTCATCCTCATGGAGGTGGAATAATTGTTGGGGGGGGTGGGGGGCAATAGAGTGGGTTCTGAGCAGAGGTCAGCAAAGGAAACTACTGAACTTACTTCCTAATTCCGAAAGTAGACTGCTCTCTGCGACCAAGTTTAGACCTCAGGTTCATAAACAAGATAATAAAAACCCCAAAATTCAAGATGCCAACCTCAATTACAAATAGATAACATGGCAACGGTAGAAGGACGCCTACTTGCACATCCGAATGAATGTGCAACACAAGAGATTCCTAATCTTTGTGGTAAACAAGATTCACTGCTGGTTATCAGCACTGACATTCAGGATAAAAAGCCCCAAAAGCGTTCAAGTGCCTAGCAGCAGCACACCCCAGGAAGCAAGACATACATGTTTATCCATACCTAGATGTCTGGCTTAGAAGAGCAAATTCTTACGAAAAATGCAAAGACATACAGAAGGTAATAGAAACCTTATTCTAAGTAGGGTTATCAATAAAAATAAATAAATTATCCCCATAACCAGAGCAGGAAAATATATTTTTTGGAGCAAGAATAAATTCAGGGGAAGGTGTTTCCCAATAAGAGGAAAACACAATTGAGATTTTCCTAGCCTTGGTGTCAAAAAGGCTAGATTTTATTAAAGACAAGGAGGTGAGTATTATGCCATTCTTTTCAAGCTTTATTTCAACAGCAGCGAAGAACTACAAATCCCAGAATCCCTGGGAAAGAAACTGCAAAACTACATCACAATGGGCTCACCAATCATACAACGAGCCCTATAATAACTATCTTGACTAAGAGCATCAAGCCCTCTTTTCTTGCGAGAGTCAGTCAACTAGGATAATCCGAGAAAAACCATAGTGAACCCTAAAGAGTCAAAAAGGCTGCCAGGAAATCCATGCAGAAAGCCCTGAGGAAAAGGTAACTCCTTGTGGAACTTGATGGTTGATGAGAAGGTCCGGAAGGAGGAGTTGATGGAATCTGGTCAGCCGGAAGCGCTGTTGTTGGTTGTGGCTGAGGTGACTAGAATAAAGAACAGGGAGGGTTACAGAGGTGGGATAATACTCGCCTCCTTGTCTTTAATAAAATCTAGCCTTTCTGACACCAAGGCTAGGAAAATCTAAATTTTATTACAAGACAGGAGGCTCATATTATGCTTGTTCAAAGCAAAGAAACAACAGTTTGCAAAGGATGATCAACAGGTTTACAATAAGTTCTAAGTATTCACGTTAGACCAATCTGCAGATCTAAGGATATCGCATAAACTAGCTCCAGCCAGGAAGGGCTTAGAAGCTGTGGCTCCTCTAACAGAATGAGCCCCATAAATATCGATAGGGACACCAGCTAAATTCATCAACCATTTAACCCAACGAGCTAAAGTGGGAGCTGAAACAGGTTTGTGGGGTTTTTGATAGGAAATCAGCAACTGAGATGAGGAAGGAACCCGGAGATCTGCAGTTCGTGAAACGTATGTTTTTAAGCAATTAGCAACACACAGTTTGGGTTGGGAGGGGAAAAAGGGATAAAGGACAGAAGACAAGTTAGTTTTAGTAGGTCTGGAGACATTAAAAGACATGCCGAAGGCGGAAAAATGAAAGGAAGAAACATCCAGAGCTTTTACATCTGAAACTTGTTTGATAGAGACAAGACAGAGAGCATAGTGATTTTGGCAGACAAGTATTTCAACGATAGGTTAGGATTATCGTGCCATGAAAGCAGGAGACGAAGGACAGTGTTCACATCCCACATAGAATTATACTTAGGGGCTGGGGGATTGGAAAAACGAATCCCTTTGAGCAGACGACAAACTAAGGGATGTTCTCCCACTGGTCTATCATCCACCCTGACTTGTTCCGAAGAGATCGCTGATCTATAGGTATTGACGGTCGGGTACGCCTTGCCCTGGGAGGCTAAGGAAGCTAGAAAATTAACGATTAAGGTAACATCAGTTGAAATGGGATTGGAATCCCTGTCCATACACCAGCTACTCCATACTGACCAAGCCGAGCGGTAGACCTTTGAGGTACCTGGAGCCCAGGACTGTTGGATGAACCGGTCAGCCTGTTCCGAAATTCCTGGGGTTTTCCAGGAAACCCCGAAACACTCCAAGCTATTAGAAAGAGGGAACCCTGCAGAATGAGGTTGTGAGGAAGGCCCTGGGGGTTCAGAAGAAGGTCTGGAAAGGGAGAGATCAGGACTGGAAGGGGAGAGATCAGGACTGGAAGATCTGACGAGAGTTCTAGAAGGGTCGGGAACCAGGGTTGAGACTGCCAGAAAGGGGTGATTAGAACTAGGGAGGAGCGCTGTCGACGGACATGAGCTAGAACTTGGGCAATAAAGAGAAAAGGGGGAAGCATATAGGAGGGAAGGAGGCCACTTTTGGAGAAAGGCGTTGGAAGCCAAAGGGTCCGGTCTCCAGCTGAAGAAGTTGGGGAGCTGGGAATTGAGTCTTGATGCAAAGAGATCTATGGACATTGTACCCAAGATGGAAGAAAGACGTTTGAATATGGAAGGATGAAGCCGCCAATCGCTTGAGTCGTGGGAATGTCTTGAGAACCAATCGGCCACTACATTTAGATTGCCTGGGAGATGTTCTGCCCTGACTGAAATATTCTTGTGAAGACAAAAGTCCCAAAGACTCTCGGCCAAGAGAGCCAAAGGTTTGGAGTGTGTCCCGCCCAGGTGGTTGATGTAAGTTACTGCGGAAAGATTGTCCATTCTGAGAAGAATGGAGCATTTTACCCTGTTTTTGGTAAAGGACTGGATGGCAAAGGAACCTGCAAGCATCTCTAAACAATTTATGTGCATTGACGACTCCTGAACGGACCATGGCCCGCCAGTCGAGTGTGGACCGCATCTTGCGCCCCATCCTGTCAAACTTGCATCTGACTCTAAGACCAGATCTGGGGCGGCAGAGAAAATCGTTCTGCCGTTCCAGGCGTCTAAATGACTCATCCACCATGTGAGTTCTTCCATGGACTCCGCATCGAGATGAACCTGATCCGAGTATGACAGGCCTTGTTGAAGGTGTCGGATCTTGAAGGGCTCTGTAATGAAGGAGGCCCGGGAAGATGGCCTGGATGGAAGAGGAGAGGAGGCCTACGAGACGAGCCAGTGCCCTAAGGGAAGTAACAGGGAGAGACAAGGCATGACGAATTTCCTTTTTTATCAGAGAGACTTTGTCTTGCGGAAGTTGAAGAATCGACTCGGAAGTGTTGACAAGGAACCCCAGGAACTCGAGTCTGTGAGGGAACTAGGGATGATTTCTGAATATTTATAAGGAAGCCTAATCGAGAGAGGAGATCTTGACAAATTTTTAGGTGAGTTAACAGGAAGGATCTGTCTTGAGCCATAATGAAGAAATCGTCGAGATAGACGATTAGACGTATCCCTTGGGCGCTGAGAAAGGCTACTACAGGTTTGAGTATCTTGGTGAAACACCAAGGAGCAGAAGAAAGGCCGAAGGGAAGAGTTTTGAAACGAAAGAAGGTATTTTTCCATTGAAACTGAAGGAATTTCCTGAAAGAAGGATGCACCGGTACCGAAAGATAGGCGTCCTGAAGATATATGCGAACCAACCAGTCGTTGTGGAGAAGGATGTCTCTGAGATGGAGAATAGTTTCCATCTTGAAGTGTTGGTACACTACGAAGTTGTTGAACTCCTTTAGGTTTATAACCAGTCGCTGTTTCTTGTTTTTCTTTTGAACAAGAAAGATGTTGCTGAGAAAACCGGAACTGTCGAAGGGCACCTCTTCGATAGCCTGTTTTGATAGAAGACTTTGTATTTGGTCTTGAATGAGCTGAGCTTGCTCGCGAGAAAAGAGAAGAGGACGAGGAAGGAAGGGTTGACAAGGGGTCTGATAAAGGTCTATACAATAGCCATGAACGGTTTGAATTACCCAAGGGTCTGAGGTTATTGACAGCCAAACATTTAGAGACAATGCTATTCTGCCTCCTACTGGAGGAAGGCCAGAATTGAAAGTTCTTACCTGCAAGGTGTTCTCCTTTGGCTCTGTAACCCCTGTTACGGCTGCCACGGAATCTGCGGGGCTTGAATTTGTATCCCTGGTATACTTCTAGTTGGTTGCTCTGAGAATAGGAGCCTCTGTTGAGGGATTGACCTCTTGCTGTGAAGCGGACGGCAAAACGGCTCCTTCCTTTGCCGGCCCTTCCAAAAACCCGATTGGAAAATATTATTTTCATTGAAGAATGGGCTTTATCAAGGGAGTTAAAAGTAGAGACGTACTTGCTCATCTCTTTTATAAGAGTCCCCAAATCAGTGTCAAATACTTCCTCCTTGGAAACCAGGGAGCTGAGCTTTGGATCAATTCTGAGGGAGGAGGCTTTTGCGGCGTTCCTGAGAAATGTAAGAATGGCATTTCACAACATGCAAATCGCTCTTTGAGCCCAATTAGAGAGGGTATCCGGATCCACTTGAGAGCCATCAATTTTTGCTTCTTCCGCAAGGTCGAAAATCCTGGTGAGGGGACATGAGGCCAGGAGCCTGTCTTGACAATTAGACCAGGCACGGTCCACTCCTTTCTTGGGATCTTTCCCAAATTTAGTGAAGAAGAGAAGCATATTGGGATGAATAGCAGGGGTATCAGTGACTTTATGGGAAGGGAGGGGCGGGGACATTCCGATTTTAATTTATTTCTGGAGGGTTTATCCAGGGGATGGCGTAGATAAAAAGAAACCTAGTCCGACACATGATCGGAGGGGAAAAATTCTGAAGAATTGGGGTGATGAATAGAAGTGGGGTCAAACAAGGGATCGCCAACGGGGTCTACTAGGTCTTCGGGCACTAAGTGGGGGGGGTGGGGGGGGGGGAAGTATTCATGAGGAGAAATTTTTCGCCTTTTCTCCGGAGGCCCATCAAAATAATCATCGATCAATGTGTCTTGAGAGACATCATCCCCATCACTATCCGTGTCCTGTAAATGCAGTATATTAAGGGGTGAAGAGGGGAGCCCCGAGGATTTCGCCTCTCGGGTTGGAGGCCCAAATTTTAGAAACGCCTTTTGAAGTTTCCTGGGACTGAGAGAGACGTTTCCTGCCTCTTGATACAGGATTCACGTTGGGTGCGTTAAGCATTTTAGAGATAGAGGCTTCCAAATTTTTTGAAATGTCCAACATGGACACTGAAACAGCGTGTTGGACTGAATCCTTGATAAAGGATTTCAAATTATCTTTAATAGATTGGGTTTGGTCGTCTTCCGACATAATGGAGGAAAAAAGGGGATATTAGTGGAGAACAAATGGTTAAAAACCAATAAGTATATTTTTAAAAAAGGAAGAAAAGTTAATTCCTAAGAAGACGGTATTTAATTAAAAGGGGGGGGGGGAGTACCTGAAGGAAACATGAAGCGTGTGAAAAAAGCTGAAGAGTCTACAGGAACGCTTTCCTGAAAGGAGCCAATCAAGCGTGTAAAGTATAACACGCTGCCGGTCGTTCTTTTGAAGTCGCAAGGAAAGGAAAACCCAAACGCTCGTAAAAATTAATCGAGCGTGAAGGGAGAACGAAGCGCACGCTGAGAAGCGTGTGAGGAATGCCAAGAATGCAGTTAATGCTGCTATGGGAGGCGCGCCTGTTAGAACGTTAAACGTTCTGACAGCCGGCCTGTGAGCGCAAAGCAGCGCACGAGCGCGTCTTAGATAACAGACCTAATTTTAACAAATGGAAAGGAAAAAAATAAGGATATACACAATAATATAACCATAGAAGTTATTAAAAAAAAAATGTAAGTAACACTTATAAATGAATAGTAATATATAAATGCGAGCCGAGTGCTTATCTTGACTGCGTGCAGCAAGAAAAGAGGGCTTGATGCTCTCAGTCAAGATAGTTATTATAGGGCTCGTTGTATGATTGGTGAGCCCATTGTGACGTAGTATTGTATTTGCTTTCCCTGGGATTCTGTGATTTGTAGTTCTTGGCTGCTGTTGAAATAAAGCTTGAAAAGAATAGCATAATATGAGCCTCCTGTCTTGTAATAAAATCATTGATTGCAGAGGCTCAACTTTACCAGAAGGCAAGCTCTGACAGTGAGGACAATGGGGAGTTTTGTGGGGGGGGGAAATAACAACATCCATTCTCCTAATCCAATATTTGATACTTCATATGTGACCAATTCACAAATGTTTGTAAAACTAATGGACATGAGCAACAGGGAGTTGGGAGGATATAGTGGTAGCCGTGCAAAACAAATACAGAAGGAAATAGCTTGGTGGAACAAGTCAAATATAACTCAATGCATCAAATTTCAGCAACTAACTCATGAAGTAACAATTACAACAGATGCCTAACGTTGGATAGGGAGTAAACATGATCTTGCTCAAGGTTGGAGGAGTTTGGAAGGAAATGAATACAGTAAAACATGTCCACATCCTAGAACTAAAAGCAGTATTCCTAGCCATAAAAGCCTTTCAAAAGCAGTTAACAGTATTATTCCAGACAACATTAGTGTTTTACATCAACAAATGGGGGAAGCACGATCCCTTCAGTTATCAAAGCTAGCCCAAGGACTCTGGAATTGGGCCTTACATTAACATCGATCCACCTTACAGGGATGAACAATACAGAGGTGGACATTGTCTTGCTCACACAAGTGGGAACTAAAAGTATTCAAAAGTATCTTTTGGAAGTGGGGATCTCCAACAATAGATCTTTTCACAAAACCATGCCAAAGCTGTGCATCCGGACAACCTCACTACCAGTCCCTGGGGAATGCCCTGTTGATAAACTACAAAAACAGATGGACGGAATGCAAAGCAAATCATTCCCCCCCCCCCCCCCCCCCCCCCCCCCCCCCAAAAGATCTGGGTTGAATCCATCATTTTTGTTTCCTTGTCATGCCATTCCAGTTTGGTCATAGCAATATGCAAATCAGTCTTGACCCTGTTCCCCATGGGAACAGCCAGGCCCGGCCCTCCCCGGACCACAAACCAAGCATCCTTGGACCAGTTTCAGGGTATTACCCTTCATCAGCCAGGCTTGCTGGAATCTGGTGGCATAGCTAGCACGGGTCCAATGTCTGGGCATACCCTTCCCACTTGGGGAGAAAAATGCAAAAATAGATGATGGACAGAATGCAGAGCAAATCAAACATTCACCCCCCAATGATCTGGGATAAACTAGTCAGATGTTTGCGTACACTCCCATCCACAATACCAGTATTAAACAGGGTGATCTACAAATAAAGGAAAATGACTCTAATCTTAATTTCCCTTCAGTGGACAAGACAGACATTGTTCTCAGAACTAAATACAGAGGCCAAAAGGGAGCATTCAAAAACTGCCAATGCAACAAGGCGTTTTATCTATAGAGGAAGGGGTAGTTTTTCACCCAAAAGCCCTGAGCTTAGGAGCCTGTCTCCTGAGAATTTAGGATGTGACACTTAAACTATCAGAAGAGATTTTGGCAATACCTAGAAAGGCCAGAAAGTGCTACCTCCTTATGGTGCCTTAAAAAGGAGTTATTAAGGGCAAATAAGTGAATGAACAGGGCTTAAATACATGTCACATTTGATGGATTGCAAATTAACATATGTCTCTTTAAAGGTGCATTTAGTGTCAATAGTTGCTTACACGAAGGGCCACACAGGGCGATTTTTTTTTTCTTTCTTCCCTCTCTCAGCATCTGTAATAAAATGATTCCTACTGGAACCAAAAGAATTACACCACCAAGGAAGGTACAGCACCTGCATGGAACCTTAATCTGGTGTTGACTCAATTAATAAAGCCACCATTTGAGAACTTGAACAAAACCTCACAAAAGATGCTCATACTAAAGACAGCATTTCTGGTGACTGTAACATAACTCTGGAGAGTGAGTGAAATACAAGGTCTTAAAATTCGGGAGCCATATATGTAAATTTACCAGTGCACAAATGTCATGGGAACGGATCCCCAGTTTCTACCAAAAAGTGTGGCAACTGCATATAAACCAAAATATTCGAATGCAAAGTGTTTTTTTTTCCATGACCCAAAAGATCATGCAGGGAGCTCTTTACATACATTGGACACTAGGTGTACAATAATGCACTATGTTGAAAGAACAAAATTATGCAGGAAGACAAAACAGCGTTGTCTCCTTTGCAGACAATAACAATGGAAAACCAGTAAATAAAGGTACATTGGCCAGATGAAACTGAACCTATTCAAATATGCCACACATGCTGAGGAAACTTTGAGCTCAAAGCCAAGGTCACACTCAGCAAGGAAGAAAGGGGCAACCATTGCCTTCTAGGAAACACACCATTACAGAATATTTGTGTGGCATCCACATGGTTACCCACACACACTTTCACAAACTACTACTGTGAAGTTGTTCAAAAGAGGAAAGAAGCCCAGGTGGGGCAAAAGGTACTAAAACATCTATTTTCAAATATAAGTCCATTTTCTGCCCAGCCACCACAAATCAAATGTATTGCTGCATAATTTATGCGCAGCGTGTGAATCCAGCAGATTCATGCTAAAAAACAAACTTTCTTATCTGTACATGTAGTTTTGCAGCTGGATTCACAAGCTACCCACCGACCTCCACCAAGAAAGTGAAGAAGAAGAAAAAAAAAAAAAAAGAATCTGAAGATAGTGACAAAAGGTGGGAGCTGCCAGAGGAGGCGATTCAGTTTCACAAGAAGCACCAAATAAGCAGATATGTCCACACCAAACAACAAAAACAAGCATTGGCATAGCCAATAGGTCCTGCCTTTGGGAACTTATAAGTATTTAGCCATGCAGCAAATTAAACCTTTATCAGAAATAAACTGTGCATTCCTTCATACACTTAGCATTAGACTATAATGGTTAGAACATCCCCTAGAGGGTACCACAATAAAAAATAACATTTGTAGGAAACCTGGTAATGGAGCCATATAATCAGCCGTTAGAGGGCATAACCACATGAAAAAAGAAGAGCATAGAGCTTTGCAGTGCAACCATATTTAGCCCTTTGAGGCATAGTACATTACACATGTTCAGGCCTGCTAGAGTATTATTGCAGTTAAGGCCCTTAGAACACAAACTACCCCAGCTGTAAAACAAAAGCTCCAGCCATGAGAGAGCTTAAAAAGACATTGAATGGTGGGAGAGGTTATGATTTTGCACCCTCAACCTAGTGTGGTGACCCAGAAGTGGGCAGAAAGAGCACGTCGTGTTGAACATTGTGTTGGTGGCTCAATTGTCCTAGGACCACCACAGGCATAGTTATGGGCAAAAATGTGTCCTAAAAGGAATGTACCACAAAGCATTATGGGGCGAGTTTCCAAGTGCAGTGAATAATGTAGTATCCGCTCTCCTGCTGTGCTGGGAAAATGTGTTGAGGGTTTCCCTTGGGTTTATTCTATTGAAAAGGCGCACATTTGTACTTGAGAATAATTTAGGAACTGGGCTGCTAAGCATAGGAAGAATTTAGGAATGGTGCTGCAAATGTATCCTATGTTCATGTAAAGTGCTCCCATTTTCCGGTTGAGTTTGTGGTTTATAAATTAATAAAAAGAATCCTCCTTCCAGCATGAAGCCTTCGTCAGGCGCAGACATGCAAAGAAACAGTGAGATGCCAGAGGAAGAAACAACATGCCATGAGCGCCAAGCAGAGAGGCAAAAGAAAAAAGTGGTTTACCTAATAAACCAAAGGAATTCTGAAAGACAGGCCAAAGAACGAATTAAAGTGATGGGCGTGGTGAAAGCCCACTGAATAGATTACAGCATGTTGAGAGAGAGCGCATGCGCGCTGCCCAGGCTCGACCTAAAAACGACAAAATGATGTGCTGCATTATTGGCCATTTCTTGCTGCATAATGTTCTCAATCCTGCTGCATAATTTGGCCCTCCCCTGCAGCATAATTCCAGTGGCCCTACTCATTACATAACTCATGTTGTAAGTACTTCCGACAAAAAGGATATCTGAATTATTCTTAAGATGTTGTTTTAGATATTTTCTGAATAACATTTTGTTTTCAAATTTTGCATTTCATGGTACACAGAAACAATATTACACAGATATTTTAAACTTAAGCTGAACTTCCACTAGGCAACTTGTACTCAAAGTGCAGCGTTGACCGAGAACTCTATGTTTTTAAGCCTTTTCCGAAATGCAAGAGTTTTGTCTTCAAGGCCATTGTCCACAGAAAGTGGAAACATACTGCTATCTTAAAATTACAGACAAAACCATATATACTTAATAGAACAAGCCAATACCAAAATATTATTTAAACCATGACCACCACGCCACTGCATCTTTGACCCAACTACAATGTAACCAATTATTAAATCCACTGGGAAGAAAGTTTGTATTTTGAGTGTGTCAAAATGAGAGAACTTTCCTGATGTAAGCAAACAGTGGTAACGAAAAGGGGTGAGTGTGGTTAAGGTGGGAGAAAAGTAAGAGCAGTCCAGAAGAAGTGTTGAAAATCTAGACATGGGTTCAGGAAAGAGAAAGGAGTGGACTGTGATGAGAAGGAAGGACGTGTTCTGGCCTACTAGCCAGAGCTAACCAATTTGTAACTAAAGGATCATGTTAGACTCACAGCCTCAGCTCAGCATTCTGTGATCTTGGCCAAATCACCTAATCTCACCATGCTTAAAAAAATTGACACATTATCTAGTGCGCCTATGAAGTGCTCTTATGACCTTTGGCCAATCTCCAGCTATATAAATGTTAAAAAGGTCCATAGACTAAGGGCCTCATTTTGATGGGATACTCTGTCACAAGCATGACACATCCTGTCTGCCGTAATACTAGTTCCTTTATATCCTATTGAACTTCTAAATCGGCTGGCGGGATATCTGTCACGTTTGTTATGTAGCCCATCTGCCAAGGCCTGAATCAAGCCCTAAGAGTCACACTACTGAAGGCTGGATGAGATCATAGATGGCTATATCACAGTTGAAAGAGACTGTTCACGGGAACACTAGAGAAACGACTGACGTGTGGGGAAGGGTGGCAGTTAAACAGAGGTCTGGCCCAGGTGTGCACTTCCGAGCTGCATGTGGGAGGAGAAAACTTGTCTAGCACGGTAGATGACACAGGCTGTCAAGACACAGAAGGTGCAACAGAAAGGTATGGTCTGAGGGAGGCAGAACTGGAGAAAATTGAGATGATACACACAAACTAGTAAAAAACTGAAGCCTTGAATTAATCTTGGCAACTGGAGATCACTTGGGCCTCATCCCAATCATTGTTTTTTGGCCACCATGCAACCTCAGTTTGGGCCCATCCATATTCAAATCAGCTTTGTCCCTGGGTCAGATGGAACAGTGTAGCCTGAACTGCCAGTCCCTGTCGTCCCCGAAACAATACCATAAACAACAGGACCAGATTTGCTCTTTATGGTCTCATCAGCCAGGTATAGCTTGATTTCAGTGGCAGGGTGAGCACAGGACTTACGTCTGGGCATACCTCTTACACTCAGGGTTGGAACGCTACTCAAGCGATTGACAGTGGTTAGACTTATTGCAAGTATCCTCCTGTCACTTTTTGTATGTTTGATGTACTTCCCTAAGTGGCCTGGCTGAGGGTATGCCAAGGCATGGGCCTCTTGCTCACTGTGCCACTGGAACCAATGTGCACCAGACTGAAGAGCCCCAATGAGGGCAAAACCGGTCTTGGATTGCTTGTGTTCAGGCTCAGAGAGGACATGGCTTGACAGCTCGGGTGTGCTGTTCCTTTTCGCGTAGGGTCAATACTGATTTGTGTATAGTTACGTCTATTTGGAGGTGACATGGGGGCAAAAGAAAGATGGGTTGGAATGCTACCCTGATCATTTGCCAGTGGTTAAACTTACTAAAAGCATCCCCCCATCACCTTTTTTGTTTGATGTAATACCCTTATGTTGCCAAGGGTATGCCCAGACTTTGGTTTCTTGCTTGTGTTCCTAGGGCTGGGCTGTTCTTGTTGGAGCAGGGCCAAGACTGATTTGCATATAGCTGGATCTAATCTTAGGTGGCATAGTGAGCAAAAGAAGATTGGGTTGGAATGCTACCCCGAGCGATTGTCAGTGGTTAGACTTTTTGCAAACATCCTCCCATCACCTTGCGTTTTTACCATAAAAGTGTTGACATGTAATATGAAAACTACTCAGTGTTGTGATATGAAAGTTATTGAATTTTGATTTATTAATGTCACCTTTGACACACTGTCAGATAACAAACCCACAGCTATGTAAAGTGCATGACTTAAACTTCTGATTATTCATTGGAGACCTTCACCACTAGGCAACAAGTGATACTGTAATTAAGTGGTTGAAAACCTATTGGTAACAAAGCACAATGGAGTTAAGACACTGGCTAGGTGTCTGCAGACTGACACCTTTGTCAGTGAGAAAAGTGTGGCGAGAACGACGACTAGAGAGAGAGAAGGACCAAAAGAATGAGAAGGAATAAGCTGACACTTTCTGACTGCAAATTTACTCTTCTCCAATTCTCAGAAAATGTGGGCATGTTGAAATATGAAAAGTATTAACATTTTATACACAACTTAGCCCCTTTAGTTTGCCCTTTACCCAGACCAACACAGTATTTCAACTCTTAACATACAGATAACATATGAGAGAGCTTACCCACTATGCATTAAGAACCCGGTAATGACATGCAATCGGAAAATGTAATTAAATGATGTTTTATCAGTGACCGCAAGCTAACACCAGTATAATCATCGAGAATACGATTTAAGAGGAAGGAGAATTTATTTTCTTAAATGCAGGATTTTATATTTCAAATAAATATTTTTCTAAAAATACCATCTGAAATATTTTCTCCCTTTTGATTCTCAGTAAAAAGTATGATTGTTTTGATATTCATACTTGTTTGCCATTAACAAACAAATCTCATATTGTTGCAGTTAGAAAATCGTTGTCTATTGACCTGTTTGAAGGGACTCTAATTTAAGCAACTTTAGTTTAGCAATTCTTAAAGAAGACCTAGCACCTTGACGAAATTGAACCCTCTAACCTTGATGTTGAAAGTCAGCGACCTTAACCAAACAATCACAGGTTTCTCACTATGATGATACATCATAACACAATAATCAAATTTAAACTGTAATATATAAATTCAATGAGGTGTCATCAATTACTGTTCCAACATAAAGTGAGAAAGAGGGAGAGAAAGACAGAAGTTATATCTCTAGTTGTGAAACAGAATATTACAAATAAATATTTCCTAGAATTCCAATAAAACACTTTCTTTTCAATTAAAAAATATCAATAGATTCTTTTTCTTACGCATATCCTCCCATTATCAAAAATGTTGTCATTGTCTTACAACTTGATAACCATTGATTTTTAACCTGAAAGCCTGAATTTTGACCTAGGTCATGAACAAAACAGGACTTGCAGTGGTGATAGATACTTTAACCACTATGCCCATAGTGGTTCCCTGCTGTAGAGAGTGAAAAAATGGTAATGCATAGTTGAAATATAAAATGTATTGATGAAAGAAAGTGCCCTTTTTTGCATGATCACAACACATTTGTTGCTAGATTTTGTTGCTGTTTTTATACTGTACACTGGGACACTGTTGCCCAGTGCATTTACTCTGACCCCTGAAACATGTTAAAGCTGGCTACACTCCTGACTGGCATATTTAATGTACCTAGAAGTCCCTAGTATATGGTACAAATGCATGCAGGACCTGTAAGTTAAATATCACTAGTAGACTGCTGCACACATTGTGCCACGGCTAAAGTTACATCATAAAATCTCTCTCCAGGTCATGTGCTGCACCCTATATATGCAGTTTTAAGCCTGCCAATTTGACTTGGCAAAATAAACCTTTTGCCAGGTGTCAACCTACCTTTTTAACACATTTGTCACTGCAGAGGTAGGCCCATAATGTCCATAGAGCACAGTACATAAAAGGTAGGACATGTATATTATAAGTTTTACATGTCCTGGCAGTGAAAAACCTAGTAGTTTTTCACTGTGGCAAGGCTGGCTCTCATACTAATTTAAAATCCAACCAAATTTCCAAGTTGGATTTTAAGTTATTATTTGGAAAATGAACTTTTAGAAACTTGTCATTTATATATCAGAGTTTAATGTTCCTTTCTGTCAGTGTTCACTGTCACCCAGGAACTAGGTGTGAGATGGCTCCCAGAGCTGAGACAAAAGGAGAGGGGTTGACACTCCCCTGACAGGATGGCCATCTGTGCTGTTCCCAGGAACTTAATTATCTTCAGACGAACACTGGCAGAGGTAGTGTACACCTGGGCCTGTCCCCTTTAAAGTCTTGCTAGCCAACCAAAACCGCTCCCAGTGGAAGAGGAGCTATAGCTGACACAACTCCCAGTGGCAGAGGAGCTACCCCAAACTGTTTTAGAATGACCATAATGGACGGGTTGTCATTATCATAGACATCCCTCTTGGTGCACACAGGGAGGTCTGCACAAGGAAGAAAGGTTTTGCCTCGTCGGTTTTAGGTAGAGAATAGTACTGCAAGACAGTTTATGGTGAAACACACAGGAGGTGCTGCAAATGTGGGTAGGCTCCGCCCTGGAAACATTTACTCTGTTTGTTAGTGAGAGTATAGGAGTTTTCTGGACAGGCACTGGGCATAAATGTGGCAGCCCCATTGCCTTCCTCAAAACACTACTGGACCTGTGGACAACGTTGATGTATGTTGGGAGAAGGGCTAAGAACAGAAACTAAAGCAAGCATACTGAGCTGCTTTTGACCTGTTTCTACTGCTGCTGGAAGGCCCCTGAGGATACAGGTTGCCTAGAACTGCCAAAGGGCAAAACAGAGGTAGCCCTAATTGATGTTCTGCAGCATGAATGCTTTCTGGATTCACACGCTGTGCATTCTGTCATCTAGTGGTTGGGTCCGGAATTCTCCAATATACCAGTAGTCCCTTTATTTTTGTGTTGGCAGTTCCACCATTTGGTGTCTTATCTAGCCTCCCCTAATGTCATATGCCCTTTCTCTGAAGCTGTCCGTGATGCCAACATGAGATTCAGTTTTTTCCACCATTGGTACTGCATTGCCAAAGGCTCTTCAACCTTTGAAGAAAGAAGTTTAGCGAGTTTTTCATTGAAGAAGACCAAAGAAACCACTGATAGAAAGGTACCAGCGAACGAGTGTCTAATGTATATTTTGAACTAGGATTGAAGGATGCCCATACACATACTACCTGTTCTGAGTGATACGGAGAAGACCCCATTCCAATTTTACCCAAAGTGGCACCAAAAATTCACCCAAATGGACACACATCAGGCTTGTAACCTGTCTCCTGCTCGACCAGAAAGCCATGCAGGGCCAGAAACCGACTCAATCACTGAAGGATTTGAGGTTGTCGAGTGACGGGGGGACCTTCGCCAAAGGGGCAGCAGGAGAAGCCTTGGACACTGAGCTGTGGATTGTCAAGAGGGAACAGCTCAAGACAAAAGTAACTCTGAAAACATTTTCAGGGGGAGAGTCTCAGACATCAGACTCAAAAGGTCAAAGAGCGCTCTCGACGTCGAAAGAATCAAGAACAAGGGCATGCTGAGACCAAAAGAACCCCTCAAGTTTCAGGGTAGACACCCCGCAGGTGGTCAAACTCCTTAAAAGACATCAAAAGACGGTTGAGGTCGAGGGGTCCAGAAAATTAACTGAAGCCAAGAAGCTTCAATGCCGAGGGAGGAAGAAGGGAAGAAATGTGAAGTAGGTGGCGAAAGATACTCAGTTAAAGGAAATGTCGAAAACATCAGGGTTGGAGCCGAAGGGAGAGCCACAGACATTGAGAGGAAAAACGGGCAACTTGAAGCAGAAATGGCAGCTATTCTGCAAAATAAGGGTTTTGACTATTCCCTTAAGAGTTTTGAGTATCACAGCAGACTTCGATGCCTGAAGAGAGGGAGAAGAGGCATGCCAAGGAACTTGATCCCCCCCCCACCCCAGTAACACCTAAGCCAGAGGAGGAGGAACAAGAGCACAAATTATTTTTGAGGGAAGAGTATTCAGACCATTTGGCCATGGAAATGTTCCAAGAGGAATCAGAGTTTAGTGAAACCCAGTGGCAAGGCACTGAAATGGATTCCCCCAAAGAGGGTATTGATATTTACCTATTGAGACCATTGCCTCCTGATGTTATTCAATGTATGGACAGCTGATTAAAAAGCAACAGAGAAATATGGGGTACAATTAGAGGAGGAACAAAAACAATCCTGCATCCTGCTAAACACATTATTTTCTTCCCAGACAAAAAAAACAGCTTCTATCAATGCTACCAAGCATTTTGGCTCAGGAAAGAGAGGCTTTCAATTAGCCTGCAACATGCAGAGCTGTGACACCAAGAGCAGAGAAGAGAGATACATTTATTTAAAGATCTTCTATACATAAAATGAACAGTCCCATCTGACTCGATCATAGCAGCTACAGGAAGGAAAAGGGTTAACATACCAATTACACCTGGTCTACCTCCAGACAAAGAAGGTAAGAGGATGGACATGGTCGGCAGGAAATTCAAAAGAGGAGGCACAAATCAGTGGAGAATAGCCAGCTCCAATGCACTGCTAACTACTTACGCATACCATCAATGGGATGAAATGCCAGAGTTTATGAAGCACTTGCCTGAACAGCACAGCAAAAGGGTGGCTGCACTTGCGGAAGAGGGCAAAACATTTCCAATACATGGCTTAAATCAGCATTAGATGCAGCTGATATGGCTGACCAACAGATAATGTCAGGAACAACACGAAGACACCATCCATGGTTGAGGGTCTATGGTTTTAAACCAGAGGTCCAGGTGAACATCATCAACACTCCTTTCAATGGAAAGCAGCTATTCTCGGAAGTGCAGTAGATTAAACATTACAACAGTTGAAAAAGGACAATGAAAACGCTAAATCAATGGGAGACCTGCAATTTAAGAGCAACTTAACAACAACAACTCTAGTCCTAAAGCCTGCAGGAATAGGTTGTTTCTCTACTAGGTCCTCTCATCAGGGGTTTCATGTCAATCTCAGTCAACCCCTCAACACTGGCAGTTTCAAATGCAAGGTCGACAGTCCTTTCAAGAATGTGCACAAGGAAGAGCACAACCTTGTAGGGGAGGAGCAGCCCCGCCAATAAATGACTAGGCACACCATCAAGACCTTTGACACAGAACACTAGTGGGAGGCATGATAAAAGACATCCTTTAGGAGTGGAGGAAGGAAACATCAGACAATTGGATCTTAACTGTCATAAAGTTTGGCTGTTTTATAGAATGCATCAAAACACCTCCAGCAAAAGCAGAAACATCCTTTCTACTCAAGGAAGTAGAGGAGTTGCAGGAAAAGGGAGAAATAGAAAAAAGTGCCCAGAAAGGAATTCAGTCAGAGAAATTACTCAACTTATTTCCTTATACCAAAACAAGATAGAATACCACATCCGATACTGGACCTACGATTTATGAGCAAGTTCATTGACACAAACATACAAGTTGACAACACCGCAGGAGATTATAACAGATACAAAATGGGGATTACATGGCAAATATTGAACTAAAGATGCCTACTTGCACATCCCAGTAAATTGCAAACACAAGGGATTCTTGCAATTGGTAGTCAATAAGTCCATTACCAATTCCAAGTGCTGGCCTTGGGACTAAAGTCAGCACCAAGAATCTTTGCAAAATGGCTAATATCAGTAGCAGCACACCTACGAAGACAAGGGGTCTACATCTGCCCTTACCTAGACGACTGGCTGATAAGAGCAAGTTCATTAAACAAATGTAAAACAGACATACAAAAGGTTGTAACAAAACTATTCAATCTAGGATTTCATTTTTTAGTAATTACAGAATAATCATTTTCAAAACCAGAGCAAGAAAAGGTCTTTCATGGTGCAAGAATCAATGCAATAGAGGCAAAGGCATATCCCTGCGAAAAGTGGGTAGTGTCAATACTTTACACTTTTACCAGAGGGGATGATCCCTGACTGTGAGATACTTTCTCAAGCCTTGGTTTTTGTAATGCTGCAGATGTTGATGGGATAACAATGTTGTCTTGTGATACTGCACCTGTGCTAGACCTAGTGGATGGTGTGTTTGGTGTCCCACAGTGTGATTTTATTTACACCAAATTGCCTCCCCAAAAAAAGGAAAAAAACGCCTGGCATCGACCATGAAGAAAATCGTCTGAGGCTGTTTCTAAAAGCTGTGAACTTATTTTCGAGTCATGTTCCCTGAGTGGCCAATCAGATTGCTTCTTTCATTTTTTTTTTTTTAAGTCCCATAGGTATTACAGTACTCCCCCAGGACCCTTAGGGGTAGTGACAGAGTGCCACATCTCTTCTGCAGCACATTTAAATTTTGCAGGCCCTGAGAGAGTATCACGGGACCATATGTGTTTTAAAATAAAGTTGTGTTTACTATTCAGGGGTTGTTTAATTTTAAGTTGAAACCTAGGTTTTCCTCGCATGCAAAAATAACCAAGGACTGTTATAGTTTTGATTAAAATGTCTGCATGTGTAGGTGTCAATGTTGGATCCATTTCTATTGCCTCAAAAACAGAAACAAAATGTGTGTCTCTAACGGCCTATATTATCATTTTATCATTTGGTGAATGGGGTCAATAAGGGTGGCAATGATATTCCATAGCCACTCTGATGGACTACTGCATGCCAAATATAGAGGAAAGTGCTGGCACACCAGTCATCCCTGTATGTTATGTATAACATGCTACAAAGTACCCTTTCATGGTAAAAGGGCAAAGAGATTTTTTGTGGGGACTTGGGAGGACTAATGTCTATCGGGAGAGTGAAGAGATCATGAGACCAGCAGTAGACGAGGGCTAACCCTTATCCCCAAACCAAGCACCATGGATAGCTGCCATAGCAGTGAGTGAGACTTTGGCATTCTATAGGGGACTCTTCCCAACCCACCCCCAATCCACAAGCAAAACAAACCAAGAAAAGGTATAATAGGGGACCTCACTGCACAGCTTTGTTGCACTCCATGTAGCCTGTAAGGAAATTTTGTTTGTCGTCTTCCTCCCGGACTACACACGGTACACCCACACTAGCCGAACTTCACAGATAGAGGGACTTGACTGCAAAACTGCTAGGGGAAGTACTGTTAAGTTCTTCCCCCACTCTGCTGCAAGTGTTGTGGACTAAAAGGCACAGCTGCACACTGACCAAGATGGTGACCAGCAAGCCGTTGTCCAACCAGTAGAGCCCGCCATCATAAGCTTCCCTGACTGAGTATTGGCAAAGGCACTTTCTGCCAAACGACTAACATTCCTTTTAAACCCCCACTACGGCAATATTCCTGGACTTTCTACACTACCACACACCTGTTCGACCTAGGCCTTCCTGGACATGAATGGGCTGGCAGCTTATGGGCAAAGACAGTTGCTACCTAACTACTGATCGGCTAAGGCTGGGTGAGGCTTCCTGCACCATAAGGAACCCTATTGCACGTGGGCAAAGGCTGCATACACTGGCTTGACCAGAGTGCAGTTATGCACTGCATGACTCCTATAATATATCACTCATGACATGTTAAGTGAAATCATTGATAGTATTTGTGATAACAGAGCCCTTTCAAACAAGATATATAGCATATATATATATATATATATATATATATATATATATATATACACACACAAGCACCTGTATATATATGTACACTGAAAAAAAGGAAAGGTTAAAGTGACATAGTTCGGAATTGTAATAATATTGTACTTTACATGTCATGACTGATGTAATATGCAAGGGTATAAAAGCAGTGTGAGTGAGTGAGTTATAATTACAGTTTGATAAATCTTCATAAAACTTTCCAAAAGTAAGTTCGTCCACCTCAGCTCCTTCCTGCAAAATTCTGGGGTGACCTGTTAAGCAGGGATCAAGAAAAAGGGGGTGGGGCAAAACCCAATGTTCCCATCCATTTTACTTAGGGATTTAAACAGCACTACAGCCAAAACAAGTGAATAGACATATTAAATTTAGCTGAAAGCTAGAAAGTATGCTTTTTCGTGATTCTGTTCAGTAGTTTTTGGGAAATTATGGTTCAAAATGTACAGATATAGAGACCGTGGGCTCGACTTATGCAATTTCAAGTATTCTGATAGGTTGATTGCAACATGAACAGAAATGTTGTGGGAGCCATCACAGGTCTTGCGTACTCGGACCCTTAACCTGAATTATTATTTTTTTTTTTAAGATTCAAGGGTGACAGTGTAAATAAGTAAATAGAAAATTGGGGGTGGGGTTCATCACAGTTCCTGTGGGCCTCCTGGTAGACTCTCAAAGGAATCTTGATGGAGTCCTGCTGGACTCTCAAGTAACTGAGAAAATTAATTTAAAAAAATGTAGGGTGGGTGTCAGTGGGGTGGTGGAAACCCACAGGAGTTTGGACATAGTGCTTGGCCCCAGGCCAGGCCCAGCACCCTTGCTCATGCTGTACACGACCATAGGCTGTGTGCGGCAGGGGCTTGTTCACTAGCAGGATGTCGGTGCAGGGCACACACAGGCTGGTCACTGCTCCCAACTCCATGCTGCACGATGTGGGATTGGTGGTTCGTGAGGAATTGGGTATAGCAATAATCTTACTTGATGCTAAAACCAACTTCAGAAAATCACTGGAAAAATAAAGAAATGTTAACATGACACTATAGTTATGTGAAAATGGAAAATGTCATTTGACACATGAGAAACCGTCTGGCTCACTTTCCAATTTCTTCTTTTGATAGACCTTTATAGGAGTCTTGAGATGTAAAGGGAGTTACATTAAACATTTTAAATGAATTAACCATGTAAACTATTTGGTCACACATTAAATCTCAAAATTGGAAATTTAAATTCAAAGATTTATTGCACATTTAAGGCCAAACGTATGTAAATGAGTCTCAAGAACATGCTGCATAAGTACAAAATCACCAAAGGTGAAGTGAAGCATCGAATTAGATTAAACCGTACAAACATAAGACATACAAGAATGTCAGTAGCAGCAATACAAAAGATGAGAAATAAAATCTGATGGTCACTATATATATATATATATATATATATATATATATATTATATATATATATATATATATATATTATATATATATATATATATATATATATTATATATATATATATATATATTATATATATATATATATATATATATATATATATATATATATATTTTGCAGACTTCCTGTCTAATCATTTGAAGACTAATTCAATCTAAATATCCTATACAACCTATTGAGGAAATCCTAATTATCTTTTAGGAAACAGGGAAAGAAATAAAAATGATCAGAAAGTGTCAGCATAACAGAAAACTCAGTAGAAGTTCTGATAGAGAGGTGTGCTTAGCATGAAGCCAGTCAACCAAATTAAGATTTGAGAGGTCTGTAGCTCTCCAAGTCTTAGGGGAATCTGTTCTAATCAAAGGGTAAAAGGGGTGTGCTGTCGTCCAACTAACTGGATACCAATTTAGACCTTGTAGAACATTTGAGAATCCACAATATCAACACCAGTAGTTTTCCATCTTCCGTTCACAGTTGGAATTTGCAACACCCATCACACTTTTATCCCACGAAAAAGCATTTAAACAGCCTTTAGTGTCTCCCAGATCCTGGTGCACACAGGAGAGTCTTTGTCTTGCCAGTTCATTAGCGCTCCTTGTCCTTGCCAACATATCCTCCCATGCCCCACTTTCTCAAATACACAACATGCCTCTCATTTACTGTAGACTCATGCAGAGGCACCTGCAAATATAGAATAATGCAACACAAGCAAAACTCCACATTGAAGGTTAAGCATAGAAAAACATTTCAGGCATTCACTTCAACTAACTTATTTAACGATTCAATGTACATTTGAGATACATAGTTATACGTGCATTTCTCTTCATAGATGTAACATAATTATGAATAGCAGTGATTATACATCTCTCAATTGTAATACCAAAATCCAAATGCATGAATATAAATGCATATATGTGTTATACTTCAACACATTATTATAAATTGTGACCTTTCTACTTGTGAATGCACCTTGAATAATATGAGTTTGATGCATCACTTGACAGTAATATTAAAACACACAATATGTTTGTTGATAACACTTTAAATGACACTCTTGCAACACATAATGGCACTGCCAAGTTATGTGTTCTCAATCCCCCCTCTAATAACGAATTAAGTCATCATCATCCTGGTAAATCCCTCAGATGAAACAGGCTTAAACCTTGTCATTTTCATCAGTTTCCATCTAGAATCCTCCAGATGCTTCATATCATCATGGTATTTACACTGATTCTCCTCCAGCTTAACATCCACTCTCTTTCTCTTCTTTGTCTGTTCAACCTTCATCTCTGATAGATTTTGAACCCCACAATCAATGTTATTGCACCTATGGCAATAATCAGCAACGGCTTCAAAACAAAACCTACAACTCCACTTCCTAGATTTCCAAACCATCTGCCTACAGCAGAAAGCCCATTTCCAATATCCTCCCTGGCACCTGTTGCTTCAACCACCTTCAAATCCTTAGTCAACCCAGAAATGTTCTGAATATACTTCTCCAAGTCCTTACTGTTGTCTGGGATGTGAGCACAGCATTGCTGAACTCTTAGCATCCAGCAGACTCCATCCATTTTTTAAAGTAGAAGGTCTAGCACAAGTCTATTCTGCACAACCCTCAATCTTACTGCTAGGAATTTGCTGTACCATTGCTAATTTATCCACAATTGTAGACAGCTTCCTGATTTTCATATCATTCAAGATCACTTCTACAGGCAGTATCAACACACCAAAAATATCTCCTACTACCTCTCCAGTGCCAACACCTCTTCTAGTTCTAGGTTTCGTATCACACACAGTGTCATTGAAATGTTCCAAATGATAAGCCTTTGGAAAAACTATGCAAAAATAACACAAACCATGTCATCCCTTGGTTCATTTAAAATAAGCATACTGTCACACATATTATAAACTCCAGGAATCACTGGATCGTTACCATCTAAAAATAGTTAATTCTTTCCTTTGACATCAAATGTATGTTTACACTCACTATTCTCAATGAATAATGGGTCTAAATAACTGTGATCAATGTGAATGCACAGCTTTCCCTTAAGCTGTCAATCTAGCGCCAATGCTGGAAGGTTTCCCTTCACTTCGTGTTCTATTTCCACTCCATTTCACCTTTGGTGTTTCTTATCAGTTTCAGATTTAGACTCTTAATCTCTCCTTCTACCCTCCACTAAATTAAAAAAAATATTCTCCACGTCTGTCATTGAACAAGTTAAATGATATCTGTGTGCATATGCAGTATTTAACGGCTTGAGAGATACAAAATACTTTCCTGCTATTTCTGCACCTTTAAAATAATGATTTTTATTCAGGTGTTTGAATAATGGAAATTCCGAAAGAACTAAGGCCCTCATTACAACCCTGGCATTCGGTGATAAAGCGGCAGTAATACCGCCAAAAGGCCGGCCGTAATAAATCTGAAATTATGACCACGGCGGAAACCGCTCAGACAGACAGCCACTTTAACAGACTGACCGCCAGGGCGAAATCAACAGGCACCACGGCGGTAACTGCTAACAACCAGGCGGAAGACAAAGTACCGCCCACAGTAATATGACTCACCTATCCGCCACCTTTTCCGGGGCGGTACCAACAACATCAAAAGCCTGGCAGAAACACTGCTCAGAAGGGAAACAACTCACCTCCGGACACTCAAGGAAGAACAACGCTGCCATGGAGCCCTAGTTGCTTGTCTTCCCCATGCTCGTCTACCTTCTGCTCCAATATGAACACCAACGCTAACGAAGACCACCATGGTGAGTACTGCCGCCTTACACACGGGGGAGGAAAAAGAGAGTGACACACACGCAACATGCAGCACCCCCAACACCACACACACACAACTAGATGCAATAACATTACATATTCACCCTGTACCCCTCAGGAATAATGCAAGGACACCCAAAATAGAGTAAAAAGAGTGTAATAAGATAGATATATTAGTAAGACTTGCATCCAAATCAAAAAGTGTATACATATTTACAATGCAAGGGACACTGCCCAATCCTCAATGTCCGTGGGCCACAGGGCCACATCACAGAGTCCAAGGCCCAACCTCACTCCTGCAACAACACGGAGAGAACACTGGAGGGGCATCAGGTTGAAAATAGATAGGCACCTAAGGGGGACAGGGAATGGGGGGGCACCTCAGCCGGAAGGTGGTACAACGCCACTGGTCCTGGAGAGGGTAACATGCCCATCACTCTGTCCTGGGGAGTGCAAGGCCACAGTCTCTCAAGTGGGTGACTTGCCCACTGCTTGGTCCTGGGGAGTGCAAGGCCACAGTCTCTCATGTGGGTGACTATCCAATGCTTGGTCCTGGGGAGTACAAGACCACAGTCTCTAAAGTGGATGGCTTCTCCACTGGTTCTGGAGTGTGCTTCATCCTGGGAACGATGCGGTGAGTGGATGGCTTCTTCCACTGGTTCTGGAGGGGGCATTGTGCCCAGTGTGCTTCATCCTGGGAAGGATGCAGTGAGTGGATGGCTTCTTCCACTGGTTCTGGAGGGGGCATTGTGCCCAGTGTGCTTCATCCTGGGAAGGATGCGGTGAGTGGATGGCTTCTCCACTTGGTCTGGAGGGGGCATTGCACCCAGTGTGCTTCATCCTGGGAAGGATGCGTTGAGTTGATAGTTTCTTCCACTGGTTCTGGAGGGGGCATTGTGCCCAGTGTGCTTCATTCTGGCAAGGATGCAGTGAGTGGATGGCTTATCCACTGGTTCTGGAGGGGGTATTGTGCCCTGTGATGCAGATCTTGGGGCGTGCAAGGGCACAGTCTCTCACCTGGGTGTCAGACCCACAGGATTTTCAGGGGCCAGGCCGCACAACAGCCCATGAATGCAGGACTACACACTGTCTGCCGGTGGTGATGGCTGCTCAGTGGTGGCAGTGGCGGTGCTGCTGTTGGTGTTGGCAGTGGTGGGGAGAGGCTCCAGACCATCCCCTGCAGCCTCAGACGGCTGCCCACTCGGGCTGCTGCTGCTGGCAGTGGTGCTGGTGGCAGTGCTGGCAGTGGTGGGGGGAGGCTCCAGTCCTTCCCCTGTAGCCGTGGACGTCTGCCCTCTCAGGCTGCTGCTGCTTGCAGTGGTGCTGGTGGCGGTGGTGGGGGGAGGCTCCAGCCCTTCCCCTGCAGCCTCGGACAGCTGCCCGCTCGGGCTGCTGCTGCTGGCAGTGGTGCTGGTGGCGGTGCTGGCAGTGATAGGGGGAGGCTCCAGCCCTTCCCCTGCAGCCTCGGATGGCTGACTAACCATGGTTCGTGGTGGGGGCTCTGAATGAGTCCCCGCACCAGGCCTCTTGCCTTTGTGCCTCCTGGTGCAGGCCCCTTGCCCTTCCTGCCAGCAGTTTGGGATGGCTCCTTGCTCCTCTTGGCAGCAGCTGGGGGCTGCTCCTTGCCCTTCCTTTTACCAGCTGGGGATGCCTCCTTGCCCTTTTTTGCAGCAGCTGGGCATGCCTCCTTGCCCTTCCTTGCAGCACTTGTTGCAGGCACCCTATCAGTGTTGGTGCCTGGTGCCTGGGATACTCTCCCACCTGGGGTAGCTGTGGACACTACTGTGCCCCTGGAGTGGGTGGCTGAGGTGCTTGCCTAGGTTCTGGCCACCCTGGCCTGACTTGAGGGATGGTGGGGGAGGGGTAGGGAAGAGGTCAAAGGTGGAGAGGAAAAGCTTCTTAGGGACATTGGGGCGGGAAGAGGGAGATGGTTTGGGAGTGGAGGTAGAGGTAGTGGTTGTAGGAGGTGTCTGTCTGCTGTGTTTGGGTACAGGTGCATGGGCTGGATGCTGTTGTGAGGTGGATGGCTGTTGGGTGTCTGAGTGCTTGCGTTTGTGTACTTTGGGAGGAGAGGGCATAGACACAGTGGGAGAGGACACAGGGGAAGTGTGCATGAAAGTGGGGGTGGTGACTGCCAGTGAGGGGCGTTTGCTGATAGGTCTGCTGGTGATGGGTGTAGTGTATGAGGATGTAGTGCATGCAGGTGTGAGTGTAGATGCAACTGGGAGGGAGGTGGATGACGAGGAGGAGGGGGCCACAGTGGAGGCAGTGGATGTTGGGATGTCTGCATCTGGATGGTGTTTGTGTGAGTGCCTGTGGGATGAAGTTTGGTGCTTGTGTTTCCCATGTCCACTCTTGTGTGTTGTCCTGGGTGCCTGCTCATCTGACTGTGTCCTTGGGATAGGATGGGGTTGAGGGGAATGGGATTGGGTAGAGGAAGTTGGAGTGGGGAGGCTAGAAACAGGGACAATGGCTGCCATCAGAGAGGAGGACAGAGCCTGGATTGATCTCTCTTGGGCCGCCATGCGAGTGTGAATGCCCTCCAGGAATACATTGGTCTGTTGCATTTGGGCTGCAAGACCCTGGATGGCATTCACAATGGTTGACTTCCCAACAGAGATGGACCTCAGGAGGGCAGGGCCTGAGGTGCCTGGGGTGAAGGAGATGCCCACCCTCCTGGGTGAGCGGGCACAGGAAACACGCTGAGGGACTGCTGGGAGGGCGATGCTGGTACAGGAGGTGGCGGATGTACCTGGCGCTGGGGTGGGCACAGAGGTGTCCGCCACCACCAGGGAGCTTCCATCAGAGGAGGAATCTGTGTCAGTACTGTCCCCTCCTGTCTCTGCCGTGGTGCTCCCCTCGACCTCTGTCCCACTGGTGCTCTCACCGTTGGTGGATTTGGCCTCCAGGGCCCTGAGGGATGCAGCTCCCTCCGTCGCCGGTGCCTCAGCTCCTCTGCCAGATGATGCTAATGCACATAAGGACACTGTGCAAAACAAAAAGGGGGGTGGGGAAAGACAAAGGATACACTTGGTTAATGGCGCAATCAACACCAATGGTGGCGTACACAACACACACACACACACACACACGGAACAGCCCTACGCACTATGCAATGCACTACCAGTCACAATGCTAGTCACCAGCCCAGGGATAGGGACACCTAACGCCACTTGCGGCATACTTGAGACCCACAAACCCCTGCCCAGAAGTGGATGCCTACTAGCTTGGTTGGAGGTATTTTACATCAGAACCTGACCCAACATGGGACCTACGCTACAATGTCAGGCCTGACCTAGGGGCACCCACAGGCGCACATCCCCCACCCGGATACCACCCCACCATGCGCAAGTTGTATATTGGGGCACTGTACTCACCCCCTTGTGGCTGTTGTGATGCCCCCAAGTGCCCATCCAGCTCTGGATAGGCCACTGCCAGTATGCAGGCTATCAGGTGGGTCAGGTTTCGACAGGCACCCCTTCCTCGTTGGGAGGCCATCCCCAGCTGGGCCTCCGCCGTCTTCCGTGCCCAGCGTCTCAGGTCCTCCCACTTTTTGCGACAGTGGGTCCTCCATCTGCCGTAGAGCCCCAGGGTCCGCTCATCCTTGGTGATGGCACGCCATATACCCTTTTTCTGATGGACGCTGACCTGCAGGGAAATGGACACAGGGAAAGATATTAGTCCGACCGTCCTGCCTGTTACACTCATGGCCCACAATGCCCCTTCCCATCCCCATTAGCACAGACATGGCCCACCATACATGCAGCACGCTGCTCAGGGCCCATCCACTAACGCCCCCCTACATGAGGCCTTCACACACAGCACTCCATGCATTCACACCCCATGCATCATACTCACAGTGTACCCACCTGTTGGTCTGGAGGGCCCTACAGCATTCGGTACTGGGGTAGGACCCCATCCACCAGTCTCTCCAACTCCACCGAGGTGAAGGCAGAGGCCCTTTCCCCAGTGACACGAGCCATGGTCAGTTCCAGACAAAGGTCACAGCAGCACTTACAGTGTAGGTCCTCTCCTGTTGAAGGTCAGTTACAAATGAGGGAAAAGATAGAAAATGGCAGTCATGTACGCGGCTGTGGATGCCGTCACTGCCGGCGTACATCATCATTGGCCACTGTAACCCATAGGGCCCAATGTTAACCAATGAGGAGTTGCGCTGCAGTTTTCGACCGCCTCCTGCAACGGCGCACAACGTCAGCAGAATTACCTCATTTCCACCTGTCCCTCCAAACAGGACAGGCGGACACCATTTCAGTGGGGGGGGGCAGGCCATGGCTCCTAACTGCGTCACAGTACCCATATGCACCATTTGGACCTCTCCAAAAAAAATACTGTTCAATCACGACATGCATTGAAGTGTAGTGGTTGGAAATAAGAGATACTAACCAGCTCCTCACGATTTTGCCCCATAGATTGCAACCGCTGCGGATGAATAGAAGATGGAGACATAACCCGTGTATATACCCCTGGTGGACTTGGCAGCAATGGAGGACAAGCACATTATCCTCACCTATAGACTGGACAAGGCCACAATCACAGAGCTGTGTGCACAATTGGAGCCTGACCTGTTAACTGCTATTCCCCTTCTTGTGCAAGTGCTATCAGTGCTCCATTTCTTGGCAACTGGCTCCTTCCAAGTGACAGTGGGCGTGGCAGCAGGAATGTCTCAGCCAATGTTCTCAATAGTGCTGACCAGAGTGTTGTCTGCCCTGATCAAACACATGCGCAGCTACATCGTTTTCCCCCATGTGGAGGATTTGGCCACAGTGAAAGCTGACGTCTATGCAATGGGACATATCCACAACATTAATGGGGCAATTGATGGTACACATATAGCATTTGCTCCCCCCCCCCAGCAAAATGAACAGGTGTTCAGAAATCGAAAGAGCTTTCACTCCACGAATGTGCAGTTGGTGAGCCTGGCGGACCAGTACATCTCCCACGTCAATGCAAAATGTCCTGTCTGTGCATGATGCCTTTATCCTGAGGAATAGCAGCATCCCATTTGTGATGGCTCAACTCCAGAGACACAGGGTGTGGCTAATAGGTGAGCCCTGTTCCCACCCAGTGGGTGTTGGTGTATGGGTATGGTGTGGGCCCTAAGGATTGGTGTGTGGCTAACAGTTGTCCCTCGATATTTGCAGGTGACTCTTGTTACCCCAAACTCTCATGGCTACTGACCCCTGTGAGGAATCCCAGGACACGGGCAGAGGAACGTTACAATGAGGCATATGAGCGAACAAGAAGAATTATATAGAGGACCTTCGGCCTCTCTCTACAACACTTTAGCTACAGTGAAACTTTAATTTCTTCTGGATGGGAAAGCTTCAACCCAATGTTAGAAGATGCATACATTCCCAGGACATATTTCGTCAAGTTACACATAGCCATCTCGATAAAGCCCAAATGTATCCTATTAAAACATCCTCCGGATCTTCCTATGTGACTCAGTGTTACTGCAGTTCTCTTTCCAACATTGTTCTGCTGGCACAAAACACATCTATGACACAAAGCTTCAGCCATCATTCTGAACTTGGGATTGAAACATGTTTGCCTAAACAACCTCACCATGGCGTCTCTACCAAAATGAACTTGACCATGGAAATGCTTGACCATTGGAGGTAACAAACTATTTAGCAACACTGGTTTCCATCCGTTGAAACCCAAATGTCATTATCACTTTTGACACAGCCTGCTATGAACCAACTCTGCTGTTCCTCCTCTGACACTTGTTCCTGAAGCCTCTATGTCTCTTCCCATGTGTCTGCAGTTGTTAATAGAAGGTTGCAGTTGGTCTCATGCATTCCCTCATTGGTATATTCTCCATTAAAGATACAGACATTGTGAGCACAGTGCTTTACGACCTCATCAGCAAAATTATTACCCTATGCCATATGATCATTTCCACGACGTGTACAGGGCATTTGACAACTGCAATCTGCAATTGTTCAGGCAATTGTAATGATTCAAGAAGGTTCCTTTCTTGCTCGCCATTCGGGATTGGGGATCGGGAAGACGTCATGAACCCCCTTTAGGAACATAATTGTCTAAAGTCATGTGCAACACCAAAGCCACACTGACTATTGGTAAAAATTGTCACTTTCATCTGGTGTGAAACACCACATTCCTTAGAAAAAGCAGTCAATAACGCCACTTGTGCAGAAAATAATCCTTGAAGCTAGGAAGCTTCAACAACTCCTGAAATTGTGCAGACTGCATAAGCAGCTCTCAGACTTCCTCCATTGTCTCGTAAACATGAACCATCAACTTATAGCACAAAGTCGGATTCAAGTAGTGTTATATAGAGGACCTTTGGCCTCCTGAAGGCCAGATTTCATTGCCTCCATCTAACAGGTGGATCCCTGTACTACTCACTCAAGAAGGTCTGCCAGATCATCGTGGCATGCTGTATGTTGCCCAACCTTGCCTTACGTCACCAGGTGCCTTTTCTGCAGGAGGCTGAGGCTGGAGAGGGCCGTGTGGCAGCAGTGGACCCTGTGGACAGTGAAGATGAGGAGGCAGAGGATGAGGATGAGGACAACAGAAGTGCAATAATTCGTCAATACTTTCAATGACACACAGGTAAGAAAGTGTAAATTCACATTTAATTGACATTTTTGTGTTTGACGTTATCACTGGCAGGCTGTTTTTCCCACTTCTGTGACCACTCACTGTAGCCTTTGGCATCTCTATTTGCAGATATCTGTGCCCCACTATCGCTCCTGGTGTGTTGACTGCAGCCAACTGCAGGTCATTCCTATGTTTAAATATCTGTACAGTTGATTTTCAATGTTTAAACCATGTTGAACAAATACATATTTAAATCATTTGACATACCCCATATTTGTATTTGTTCAAAGGCTGTTTATTTAAGTGTTAAGAAGTAGAGGGGGTAGTGGAATGGGCTGGGTTGATGATGGAGGAAAGTCTAGGATAGAGTCCAGTCTATTTGTATCACAGGTGCATTGTCCAAGGGGGCATAGCCAGTTCAAGGTGGACAGGGTGACAGAGTGAGACACAAGGGTGACAATCAGGAGAGTCTTATTTCCTGGAGGGGGTCTTGGCAATAGTCTCTGGCTTCTGCCTGGATCATAGGGAACACTTGTGGGGTGGTTCTCCTTCTGCAGGGGGAGGGGTGCTGGTGGCCTGTTGGTCCTGTGGCGGGGCCTCCTGTCCACTAGCAGCAGCGGAGGTGGAGGACTGTTCATCGGTTTGGCTGGTGGCAGAGGCCCAGTGGGTGCGACTACCTCCCTCATCGTGTTAGCCATGTCTGCCAGCACCCCTGCAATGAAGACCAGGGTGGTGTTAATGTTCTTCAAGTCCTCCCTGATCCCCAGGTACTGTCCCTCCTGCAGCCACATGTTCTCCTGCAATTTGTCCAGTATCTGGCCCATCATCACCTGGGAATGGTGGTATGCTACCAGGATCGCGGTGAGTGCCTCATGGAGAGTCGGTTCCTTGGGCCTGTCCTCCCTCTGTCACACAGCAGTCCTCCCAGCTTCCCTGTTGTCGTGTGCCTCTGTCCCCTGAACCGTGTGCCCACCACCACTGACCCGAGGTCCCTGATCGTCTTGTGTTTGTGGGGTGGCCTTGGGTCCTTGTAGTGGTGGACACACTGCTGATTGACCTGTCCTAGGGACAGAGGTATGGGCCTGCTGGGTGGGTGCTGTGGTGGTGTTTCCTGAAGGGGGAGGCTCTGTGGTGGTGTGAGAGTGTGTCTGGGTAACCGAATCTCCGGAGATCCCTGATGGTTCAGGTTGGCCATCCAGATCCAGGCAAGCAGAGCTGCTGTCATCACTGTGGGCCTCTTCTGGGGGAGGACTGGATGTTGCTGGCACCTCTTCTCCGGTGACGTTGGCTGGGGGATCTGTGGGGATGTAAATACAGTGTTATTGTTTCTGTGTGTGACATCATGTGCATGGGTATGTTGCCATCTATGGTTGTTGTTGCCCTTGCAGATTTGCCTTTGAGTGAGTAGATATTTGTTGGGCTAGGTGAGTCTCGCCAGTGTGCATGCAGTGGCGATAAGTGTCCATGCAGGTCTGTGAGGGGTGTCCATGGCTTGGTATTGGGATGTGTGGTTTGTGTTGGTGCAGAATGTGTTAGGTGGTGGAGTGATGGGAGTGAGGGTAGAGGTTGGGGTTTGTGATGGCATGCAGGTGGGGGGGAGTAGTAGTAGTAGTAGTAGTAGTATAGGGTTGACTTACCAGAGTCCAGTCCCCCTCCTACTCCTGCCAGGCCCCCAGGATGCATGGTTGGCAAGACTTGCCCCTCCCATGTTGTTAGTTGTGGGGGAGGAGGTGGGGGTCCACCGCCAGTCTTCTGTATAGCTTGTTGGTATCTTGCTGCTGTGGAACGTACCTTCCCCCGTAGGTCATTCCACCTCTTCCTGATGTCACCCCTTGTTCTGGGGTGCTGCTTCACGGTGTTGACACTGTCCACGATTCTCCGCCATAGCTCCATCTCCCTAGCAATGGATGTCTGCTGCACCTGTGCTCCAAATAGCTGTGACTCTACCCGGATGATTTCCTCCACCATGACCCTCAGCTCCTCCTCAGAGAATCTGGGGTGTTGTTGTGATGCCATGGGTGTAATGTGAGTGCTGAGGGTGAGGGTGTGTGGGGTGCTGTGTTGGGGTGTGTGATGTAAAGTGCATGGATGGTGTATCGGTGATGATGTTATGTGGCTCTGGTTGTGTGGGTGCTCTTGCTGTATGTCTCTCTGGTGGCAATTCTTTCTAGCCATAAAGGGTTGTGGGTAGTGTGGATGTGTGTTTTATAGTGGTGTGAATGTGTGGATGTGGTGTATGTATGTGGGTCAGGTGTGTGTAGTTTGAATTGTCCAATGTGTATGTATTTTGAGAGTGGCGGTATGTAGCGCCAATGGTTTATTGCCATTGAATGTCCGCAGCGGTGATTCGTGGGTCATAATGTTGTGGGCGTTGTTCTGTTGGAGTAACGGTGTGGGTTTTGCTTCTGGCAGTTTATCACTGACCTTTGGGCTGGCGGACTTGTGTGTGTGGCTGTCTAGTGATGGATTGGTATGTGTGTGTCATAAATTGCTTGGCCGGTACCCGCGGCAGCGGCGTTATGTTGCCGGCAGTCGGCATGGCGGTAAGCGGGATTTACTGCCAATGTCATAATGAGGGTCTAAATCATAATTTGAAAAATAATATTGTAAACTACCCTGCCTATAAATTATATTCAACAGGAGACTACAAGAAACTCCGCATGTCAAAGAAATGTGATGGTAAGTTATGCCCTCTGAAACAGAAGCTAGTAATTCCATACAAACATAGCAAATCCTTGTTTCCATATTATTTATATATATTAATAAAGTAATCTAAAATATATGTTTGGAGAATAATCTCCTCTAGAATCATCTATGCGTAATGCCTTATCAGCTAATCTATATAACCCACTATCTCTAGAGCTCAATGTTTCAAGGGAACTCTAAACAATATCTCATTTGTTGTAGAATGGGTTGGAGAAAATGTTCCTATCAATAATACAATTCATACTGCAAGGAAACCAAGCAATAGGCAGGGCCACTGGAATAATGATGCAGGAGAGGTTCAAATTATGCTGCAGGGTTCAGTAAATTATGTGGCTAGAAAAGACAAATTATGTGGTATAATGCGGCACACTTTGTGATAGTATTATTTCATCCTTTTTAAGCTTGGTAACACTGTCTGGGCATTGGTTGCACCTCATTAGTACCAATATAAAACCAAAATATACCAATATGAAACAGGAAGGTAACCAGTGTACAAAGGTCCTTACATAACGCAGCAAGACGTGCCGCCGCATTTTTAGTAACTTTTGAACCGTTTGAGCTAGAAACAGCATTTTTGGGGGTAAAATCTGCAGATTATGCGGCAGCAAATCTATAACTATGCGAAAATCACTACAGGCGCACAATCGCGTAATTTCAGTGGCCCTGGCAATAGGGCACCAAAAATATATATATATACATCTACAGGTCTGGGTTGCTTCCATAATTTGCCAAATTTCAGATCTTTAGGATGGAACGCACAGCAACAGAGTATTCTCCATCAGTTCCACCTTTGTAAATCGGCAAACCAAAGTCCAAAGTGATGAACAACAGCAGACATATTTATGGGTTCTTCGTGAGACTCCTTAACCCTACTCTGTATTCTTCTAAAGGACAACTGTCTCTTCTTCTTCAGACTCGGCCCTAGGGATTCTTCTTAATTCCCTAACAAAGTCAAGGCAAAATCTCTAAGATATGCACAGTATAAAGTTACTGATAATCACACCTAGAATGAAATGTCTTAGTCTATCCAACACCACAGGAACCTCAAAGTAGGATTCAAACACAATATTCAGTTCAAGGAGGCTTAGCTGGATCTGCAGTGTTATTCCAAAATTTAAAAAAATGTCCCTGTCCATCACCTGCAACAAAGTATGTCCATTCAGTTGAACAGTACCTCCCACAGGGCACTCTCGTTCTTTTTGACCTCCTCAATGACAATCCTTTTTCTCACTTTCACCTTGATCAGAATTTGCAGTATCCTCAGGAATCGCCTGAGACACACGTTCTGTTTGAAGATTCAAATGTCCTCTTTCTTGTCTTCTGGGCCAACGGTCTCCATCTTCCACTTGCTTTCCCACAGCACTAGGTCCTTTGTCAAGGTCGGAATCTGAAGTTGACTAATTTGTCACTACAGGACAAGACTCTTCTGTTATGGATTCAATTGCAGAACTCTCCAGACCACACTCAGACCGAGCATGTGCTATTTCAGGCTCTCCTTGCTCCCCAACAGCTTGACTAACCTGTTCCTGTTGTCTCTCTGCTACCACCAGCACTTCTGGAACAGGGGCTGTCTCATCTTGAGGACATTCAACTCAACAAGTATGGGAAGCATGGATTCAATTAGGGAGATCTTCACGTTTGACTGCTATTGTGGTTACCAAGATAATGTTGGTATGGCCCCCACCAATGAGGCTCCAAGCAGATCTTCCTTACGTATTTCTTCACCAAGACCCAGTCGCTGAGACTAAGGTCTTGGCACTGTTCCTGATGTAGAGGGGGTGTAAATGCTCCAACCTGATGAGACACAGAGCTCACCATGTCATCTAGCCCTTTACAATAGTCAAGGACCACATCATCTGTTAAGTTTACAATTGCAGGGATAGCTGGCAATCTCATCACCCTACTCCTGGTGATCTCATGGGGGACAATCCTGTCTTCTGATCAGGTACTCTGTGAAGACTCAACACAAGAGGCAAAGCATCAGGCCATTTCAAATACATCAAAGCATATATTTGTTTGCCAGTCTGCAAGGCATGACCAGCAACTCAGGAGTTTTCTTAAGAACCTGGTTAAAAATGGAGGGGCTCTCAGGGCACCCCTATGGGACTCGGCACAATGCCAAGACACAATTTCTGTACCAAAATGCGGATAGGAACTGACTGTCCTCATACAATGGTGTCAAAAATAAGGCCTGGCACAAATCAGTGACATTGAAACACTCGGCCTCACATGGAATCTGAAGGTCATTATGGGTGAATTGCAAGGACATCCCATAATTTCATTCAAAATTCCTTGTTGAGTTTTAAACTTGATTACTGGAGTTATCCCAGCAATCATTTCGGCTGTCAAATTGTATCTGGGTATTCTTGGGTACTCAGCATTTCAGTTCCATGTTATTCGGTTAGGTTCAACATCTTTGATCAACCCAATATCCTTTCCTGAAAACTCCCGCACTTCAGACCTGACTGTCTCTGTAAGGTCTGATGGCAAATCATCCATTGTTAACAGGGTAAACAATGTGATGCAAGATCCATCATTCGCCAATTTGAAGGCAGCATCTTCATTATGCATTTGTATCTTTATGTCTTTCGGTGTACAATAAATGACAATTCAATTAACAAAGGAGATCCTTCCCTACAAGAGTCACTGGACTAAATCAAACACCACAAATCAGTGATTCTCTTCAAATGACCCTATTTTCACAGCCAGTTCTACTTTTTCTTGGGTTGTCATTCATTTATCTGCTACTCCTATAACTCAGATCTTTTTTCCCAAGAGGTTTAGGTTTGGAACTTTTACTGTTCTCAAAGTAGAATGGGCAGCACCAGTGTCAACCAGAAATGACACAGGTGGCCATTCATTTCACCATCTACGAAAGGGTCACACTGGTCTTCCTCCAAGATTGCACCAAGAGCGCAACCATCCTTCCCCTCAGGCACCATCTGGCTGGCTGATTGGAGCCATAACTCTTGTCGCTCTCAAACATAGGGAACTGTTGGAAGTGAGTATTGTCTTGAAACACATTTGTGTTCACATTTGAGACCAGGTTAGAATGTTGTCTGGGGCCATTCACATTTTGCTGTGGCATGGGAGTTGTGGAAACTGCATCACTCGACCTTGTGGTATGTTAAAATGTTGTCCTCTCTGCCTCTGCATATTTTGCATATGTACAGTTACTGTCACGTATACGGGCTTGTTAATCTTGGGTTGTAAATCCTGAATTTTAGAGCTGATTGGCTCTTCTAATACACCCTTCCCTATTCCAATGCCCCAATCTGTTACAAAAATGACAAGGAGTTGTCTTCTTCAGGGTATTCACATCCATCACTGTCCCAGAGTCAGTTGAAACATCTCAGCCTCTACCCTGCATTGCATTTGCTCACTGTTGATACACTCCTTGCATTTCACCAACGTTCCCTACAAATGGCTGGGCTTCACTACTTCTATAACAGCCCTCATTTGGGCAATCATTACTTCTCCTTCAACTTCTTCTTTCAATGTAATGTCATCACTGCAGTACTTTGTGTATATCAAGATTTCATCAACTGATTTATCTTGCCAACAGATGATGTTGAATCATCATGCTAATCTCAATCCTGTCATAAACATGACTCAAAATGTCCCATATCTTTGGGCTCAATCACCTCCATTTCACTATACTGCTTGAATGCTTGCAACAATTTCTTATAATAAGCATGAATGGACTCATTCGGTTCTTGAGTCGTTCTGTCAATTTTGATCTAATCTATATCTTGGGATGGAACCTTTGCCTTTAAGAATGTCATCACCTGCTGATAATTTCACCAACAGGGAAGGACTCTGTTACTAAACTTCTTGGTGGCTCTATCTATTGAACAACTATTTTACATTCTGCCCACATGTCACTAGGAACCACAATATCAAACAGAGTATTCAAATCCACCCACAGCATCTGTGAAATTTTCACAAACCTCTTAACTTGATTATACTACTCCACCAGCTTTTGCCTCAGCTTTTAGAAATCATTAGTGAATGATGCAAGATCACTTCTACTCCAAGGCACATGTACATAACCTCCACCAGTTACTTCCCTCAACTGGAAATTTGTTTCACTCACCTCTCCCTCTACAGGAGGTGGTTCTCCTGTTGGCTTTTTTGGCTCTTTTTTCCTTGCCCATGGAGCTTCCTATTTATCCACCTCATTCCACTTCTGAATGTTTTGAATCATACAAGTTATGTCTTCCTTGTTGAAGCAAACACAATAGCTTTTCTGCAAAGCTTCAGTCTTATTCAAGTCTAACTTGTAGGTTTGAGCTAAGACTGATAATTTTTCATAAATTTGTCCTGCACATCTAGTAACATTCTTACACATGAACACAAGTTCATTTTCATGATACGTTCCTAAATGAATCATTGCAAGGTTCCCACTAATCATCTTGTCCAAATCTAATTTTAATTTTGACAGGTCCACCAAGTTCTCTCTCTTCGGTGACTGAATTAGTTCCTGAGTCATCTCAGTACTCACACTTTCTCCTGGAAGGAGTAACAGCAAAAAAGCCTTCACTAACTAATCTATTCCTTTAACATAAAGACTCCTTGTCACCACAGGGACTTTAGACATATTTCCATTTCCATGGGCACTGCTACTATAATTGTAAAGCGGCTCCCATATGGGTGTTCCAGAAGTTGGCATTCTCTGATATGTACCTATGGGATCACATCCTGAAAAATCAAATCAGCACTCATCACACATGGAGTGCTTGTATGTGTTGGAACCAAAGGAACAAATCTTCTTGAATCAGGAATTGCTATATCCCCATCTGATAGGACAGCCAAGGTATAAGTTAATTTTCCTGGGCCATCAGGTTTATACACAGGGACCACAGGGCCATTCGTAACAGGGACAGTAAGAGCATGAACAGTACAGTATTTGGGGTGACAAAATCAGCTGGAGCATGGATTCCTGAACCCTCTCCCCTTATTTCTTAATGTGCCTTTGCTGGAGAAACCCCTACAGGACCTGGAGTCACATTCACTGAAGTAGTAGCTAATCCAATGTTTCCACCACTATTAATGCCATTTCTACCTTCCTCCCAAGTCTCACTGAACCGCGTTAGACGTTCTGTCAATAGTACATCTAGAAGACTGTCTCCAGAATATCTGTCAGTAACCTCACTCATGTCATCTGGTTTCTTTTGTTTTCCCTCCTTTTGATTCTTGTCTCTTTTCTTTTCCCTCTCTCCTTCCAATGCTTTTATTGTCAACATTGGATACGTTCTAATTCCCTCTATCATATCCATTCTCCATCCTTTCTGTTCATCCAACCTATCATTTGCATAGATGTGCTCTGCTCTTCGAGCTGTACCCTGGTATTTCTCTTACTCTTTAGCATGAGCAGCACATTTCCAAGCATTACGTCCCTCATATTGTGGCAATCTAAGACGTGGTTTTATCTCTTGAAACACTCTCTTCAAATTTACAAAATTCTCAAATTAAATGTGCCATATTGTGGGAACCTCAATGCACCTTCTTTCTCAGTGATCTTGTGCTATTGACTAAGACAAATATAGGTATAAAGCCCTACAATTATTGCGATATAATGGCCTGGGGTATCTTCAGGAGGTGCTTCTTTCCCCTCTCTACTGGGTATATGCACATCACCTCTAAACAAACCTTGTATGGCCTTAAAACAATTTATTTTTCAACCAAATATCAATTGTTCCAAACAAAAAAATTGTTCTAGACCAGGAAATAACTCTTTATTTACAATTCCTTATTCAGCAGCGACAACCAAACACAACACGTCCCCTTGTGACTTCCACAACCAATACCAGCACAGCGCTAAGTCCTCTTGTGACGTCCACGACCAATACCAGAGTTGCACATTGTGACGTCACTCTCGCTCCTTGATTCGGCTCACCCTCCTTATCAATCTGCCCACACAAACTTTCCTCAACAGTCCTCCTCGTTTTGCCATGCTAACGCCACCCCTGGGGTGGTGTTAATTTTTGGCGCATCCACAGATTTACAGTTTCTCGTAAATCTGGGACAGCATCAAAAACAATGGGTGTTGCGATGGAACGCCCACTGCAACACCCATTACAAGCCCCTCTGGTGCAGAAAACTGCATCAGAGGGGCCCATATTTACAAGGAGGCGCAACACGACCAAAAGTGGGGTTATACCTCCTTGTAAATATGGAGCAGTGAAAAGCGCCACCGGAGAGCCACTAAAAGTGATGCTCCCTTGGCGCTAGGGCCTTTTAAATCTGGCCCTCAGTGTGCAACATGTCCTAAGCTAGTTGCACAAGGTGGCCCAACAACAACTCTCACACACCTCCATGCACCATTTGGGAATGGGTACAAAAGTGAACATATAAAACATATGGGGCATGTCTGTGATCCTCATTTGTACTGCTGTTCAGGTAGCTTCCATTTCACCATGTAACAAGGTTGACTATGTTGCGGGAATGGTTGACATTGTGCAACAGACACAATTTATTAACACATGGCACAGGTTAGGACGCAATGGCCTCCTAACCTGTGTCGTGGTGCACCATAAGGTGGCGGCAGAAGGGATACAAGAAAAGTGGTGCTGCACAAGCCAACTGACATTCAGTCTAGCCAATCACAAACTTCTGGGCTTGATATAAAGTGAGTTTTGCATGCTGTGACTACTCAAAGAAGTGCAGGATAAGTCATTGTTTACTTGTGGTCCTATTCCCTCAGAGCCTTCTTCACCTAGAGGAAACTGTGATGCAGCCTCTTGAACCAAAGACAGAAATTGGGGACGAAGGTAACCTGAGCTTTACCTATAAGCAATGAAGGGGCACTGTGAGCTGCTTGGTGACTCATGTCCCGGTATCAGACGTTTATAGGTCTTGCTATGATGGGACAAGGGTGTGCTCCAGGCTTTCATCGTGCACCTGGGATGGAATGGGCTCCATCCACCTAAAAGATTTTTGAGAGTCCACATGTTTGCAGCTGTTTCAGGATGAGATCGTCCACAAACAGGTTCCTGGCCGGACCCTTGGTATTTAGAGGTACCACTAGTATCCATACATCATTTCAGCAGAACCAGCCCTCCAAGTCTTCCAACGTCTCTCACATCTGTTCTACTGTGGCTTCACATCATTTTTTATACATGGCCACATGCTTACATTTGCTTTCCACAAACTATGTCACAATCCCAATGAGTGTATTTTGGTACTGTGATTACTCATGTCAGCTATGAGTAGAGGGAATAACACAATCAAGCTTTCTATGTTATTCTTCATACATACAATTTGTCAAGGGTCTGTGACTTGTTAGTACATTGCTTGACTTATATGCACACTCCGAGTTGATTGGATGTGATAGACCTAGACATTTGTATGTATTGGTCCCTGTATGTCACTGTCTTGCTAATACATCTGAGTGGCACTGAGAAATATGTTCTCAGTACTCACATGTGATATTGTCATTCAGACTTAGCTAGGTTACCTAGCAGACACAAACTTGCCATTGTAGATAAATGCTAGCCTTTTCCTACCTAGCCTATACATCTGTACAGCAGTCTTCACATATTTTTCCTGGATTGCTACTGGCATATGTCAAGCTAACATACGTGTGTGATATATGTGTTACAATGTAAAATGTATTAGCTACAGACAATGCCTACATTCCACCAGCACATTCATGTGGTAGTGAATTATTTAGAAGATGTTTATTGTTCCTGACTATGGGGCATATTAAAGTAAAGTGGTGCAGAAGCCAGTGCAGGGCCACTTTTCTTTTCTCCCTTAGCATCCCTCTATCACAACCATGTGTGCACCGTATTTTACAGAATCCACACCATGGAAGAGGTTAGGGGGCAATAGTATATGAGGTATTTAATGCAACTGATGCACTGTTTAGGGTCCAAGCTAAGATTTAGGCCCTTACCATAAACAGTACTCAGGGTCCCATTGGTACCAATGGTGTTCTCCCTTTAAACAGCTGCTCTATGCAAGTGTCAAAAGTAGCAGCAATATATGGCACAGTTGTTTTTGTCAGATTCCACTGCACCATTTTGGTTCCCCCCCTACCAGCTGTACACCCCCCTTTCATACGTAATGCCTGTCACAGGCATTTTGTGGCACAAAGTTTGACAAAGTGGCTCAATGCCTAACTTGCGCCACTATGAATTTCTGTTGCTTAAATATTTGCATAGTTGGGCCACATTAGTGTAAGATGTTTGACACTAATGTTGCACAAGGATACACTAGGCCCTCTTAATTCCGGGACTATGTCCCAAAGTTGTTTACTACTGTTGTTGTGTAGTCATGCTCTCTGAGATACAGGCAAGTTACAATTGGTATGTGATGGTGTTAAAGAGAACGCCATGTACATTCTGAGTTTAGGTGATTTTATTGAATAATTTACATGGTGATTCTTGGAGTACAGTTCTATGTGAAAACGTTTTGCACAATTAGTTCTCTTTTGCATACTCCAGCAGCAGTGTTTTGTTGTTCCCCTTCCTCCAGTTGTACACCATTGTTGTCATCCTCCACATTGGGGACATCTACGTGGTCATTCCAGGGCACATGTGTGTGTAGACAAATATTGTGCAAAATGACACACACAAGGATAATTTTGCAGACAAGGGGTGGTGCATATAATTGTCTTCCTCCTGTAAGATGTAGGCACCTGAACCTTGATTTAAGGAGGCTAAATGCCTGCTCCTCAACATTTCTGGTCCTTATGTGGGCTTCATTGTAGGCCCGCTCTGCATCCGTTGTAGGATTTCCAAATGGTGTCATGGCCCATGGCTACATGTCATAACCTTGGTCAGCTAAAAGGAATGTGAGAACATGTGTCAATAATGTACATTAGTTAATTTCTAGGTGCAATGGCCCATTTTTGTCTTGAATGGAGTAGTGTATCAGACTGAAATCTGGTATTGTGTGTGTTCTTGTTTGGATATATGGTTGCATTGGTCTGTGGTGGTGCACTTTCCGATCATGGGTTGTGGCTTCGGTACATGGTTATTGTAATTTGAATTTTTGTCTGATAGTTCAACCATGCCAAATGGGTGCGGTTTCTCTATATTTGAGCCAGCGGACCACATTTACAAGGGCCTAGAACCTCCTTGCCCCAAATTAGCCTCATTTTTGTAGACACTATTGTGGGCCAACTGGGCAAATAATAACAGTGCCATGTTTAGAAAGTGCCACTACCAATGCAATGCAACACTTAGGGGGTCATTACTACCCTGGCGGCCGGCAGAACACTGGCGGTAACACCGCCAACATGCTGGCAGTGTTCCGCCAGTGTATTATGACTGTGGTGCATTAGCCACGGCCATACCGCCAGCCCCTCCACTATACCACCAGGCTTCCGCCAGGCAGTCGTAATCCCCAGGGCAGTGCTGCCCTGGGGATTATGAGTCCCCAACCGCCAGCCTGTCCATGGCAGTAAACGCCGCCATGGAAAGGCTGGCGGTAAGGGGGACTCGGGTGCCCCTGGGGGCCCCTGCACTGCCCATGCACTTGGCTTGGGCACTTCAGGGGCCCCCAGGCACAGCCCCATCGCGCGTTTTCGGGCAGTGAAATGCGCAACAGGTGCTGCTGCACCCGCTGCACATCAACATTGCCGCAGGCTCTATTATGAGCCGGCTTCAATATTGATGTGACTTCTCTGCTGGGCCAGCGGAAATGTCAAAATAGGGTGCCATGCATTCTGCTAGCACTGGCGGTATTGTGGCACCCGCGGCTTCGGCGGTCTTTTTTCAAGACCACCGAAGTCGTAATGAGGGCCTTAGTGTACCTTTGCAACACAGTATGCCTGTGCAAAGCATCACATTTGCACTGGGTGTGTTCCCCCATTGGGCTAAATCTAAAATGGTGCAGGGGATATAACAGGTTCTAAAGCATCATTTTCAGCCGGTATTTTTGACGCCTGCACAGAGCAGGCGTAAGTATGGAGCACACCATTGCTTTAAATGTGGGCCTATGTACTGTGCAGGACTTGCACCATACATTTGGTTTTTATCCTACACAGTCCATCAATGGCATCCATCATGTTGACACTATTGCACCTACTATGCACCATGCTGTGCCATATATTGACTACAGCACACACATGTTGGGTGTAGGGGGCACTAAGGTGCCCAAGTGAAGTAGCACAACTTTAGATCCTATCCAACTTTTCTGACATGTGGCCCTTAGTGCCTTCCCTTTAGACCTGCAGAAGAGTGATGTAGTAAACATGTGTACCTATTTTGTGTGTTGTGTGCCATGTAACAGGTATGGGGCCCTGTGTGTTGCATGTGAATCCCACCCCTTTTATCCTAGAAATACCTCCCTTGCACAAAGTGTTGTTGGCAATTGCTGGCTGGCATACATATGTGCATGAGATTTATTTGCCCAGTGTGGGACAGTTATATGGGATGTATTGTGTTGTATGCATGATTTTTCAGACAGCTGTGGGACAGAACAGGGCATACTGGGCTTTTCAGCAGTACCCTGCATCAGGAGTCCAGCCCTGCTAAGTTCCATGTATCCTCATTCATGTGCATTTCTAGCCTCTTCCTGTACATTGTCAGAAGTACATCTGACACAGTCCATTGTTGGTACCCTTGTATCATTGTATGGAGAAGTGGGATTTACTTTTATATTGTTGGTATGCTGTGAGGTGTCCATTCCTGCACATTGTCGTTCATTGATGATGATGTTGTATTTCAATGTGTGCTGCACTATGCACCACACAAGGGAACGTTGTACACAATGAGTATATCTATTATATTTAACTAATATGTAGATGGTGATGTCACCACTCGGTGGCAATAAATAGTGCTGCCTGAGAGTTTTACAGCATAGTAAATGTGGGACAGTGCCAATATGTGAATTGTTTGCCTTTTGAATGCCCAAAGAAAATCACATAGGAGAGTGGTTCCTTTGTAAGTGCTATGTGTGTAGGATCTGTGTTTTTGTTGTGAACCATTGGACACATGTAGTTGTTTGAGTCCAGCTTGGATGTATGTGAGGGTGATGTGCATTGCATGCAGTAAAGTGTGGTATGTGGCTTATGTGTTGTGTTTTGGTCTATACATCTGTGTTCCTCTGTCCAGGTATGTTTGATGTTGTTTGTATTGTATGCACTACATGTTTGAAAAGTTGTGTGTGTTATGATTTGTATGGTATCCTACCTACAAGTAGGCCACTGCCATATTGTCCATCCTGGAATTGTTGATTTATAGTAGATTGCCTGAAGATGTAAGCATCATGGATGGTTCCGGGATATTTTGCTATGATGTTTGTGATAGTTCCATGGTGGTTCACGATGGCCTGCACATTTATGGAGTGTGTATGTTTGTAGTTCCTGTAGAGGTGTTCAATTGCTGCAGGAGTGACAGTTTGGACATGGGTGCAGTCCAATGCACCCAGCACATACGGGAAGCCAGCTATTTGTTAGAAACCTTGCTTGGTCTCCTGCTTCAGTTCCTGAGTGTTGGGGAACCAGATGTGATGGGGTGTGAGTCAGATGATGGCATCCTGAACCTTCATAATGAAGGCAGAGAGGGATGGTTGGGCACATTCAAGGCTGCAGCAGTCATCTGGAATGAACCTGATGCCAGCAAGTGGAGGACAGCCAGGAGTTTGGTCATGGGTGGAATTGCTGTGTGACTCCGCACTCTTGCTTTATGTCTGGCATAATGTGGTGGAGCAGGCATACAATGTACTCCTGCTTCAGACGGTAGTCTGATCACCTCTTCTTCCCTGAGTGCCAGGATGCTTGCATGCTGGTGAAAGATCCTCTCCCGTCTTCTACGCTGTGTTTGTGGCTGCTGTGGTGGTGTTTGTAGTTGCTGTGGTGGTGCTGGTACCACTGGGCGTCTTCTACAGGTGTCAAGCTGCAGGAATAACATTTCCATGGTGTCCCTTTTCTTTCCAATGCTCCTTCTGTGTGTTTCCCTTCTGTAGTAGTGTTTGGGTCTCATTTTAACGCCTGGTCTGACCAAGCTTTAACATTTTGATGCTAATCAGACTTAGCGTCATGTTTTGGAGCCAGTCCTTTCCTTTCCGTTGTGTTCTAAATTTGGCACTAGCGGACTAGCATCATTTTTAGGAGGGAACGCCTACCTTGCATATCATTGTCATTAAACAACACATGGTGAGGTAGGACTATGTAAGTCGAAAAATTTGACGCTAGACTGCTCTAGCATCAAAATCTAAATATTAAGTTGGCTCTGTCTTTTTTAAATCTGGCCCAAAGTAGTTAACTAATCAGGAGAGAATTTTTCAAATGCAACAGTTGTAAGCATGCAAAAATACTCAGAAATATTTGATCTCTGACATTCAGCAATTGTTATTGTGATCAAGATTACAGTGTTTACAGCCTATTGTGTCCATGTGGTAAAATGTATTTAGAGAGTACCATTCAACCTGTAAAAAAACGGGTCCTGGAACATTTAAGAGCCATTTAGAGACTTGACAAAAATCCAATGGTGATGCATTTCTACAACACATAACCAGAGCAGGGATCTTTTTCAGTTCTTTGTCTTTGATAGAGTACAAAAGAACATAAGCAATGGTATTAGTAGCCTGGACTTAAAGAGATTAGAATTCAGGTTAATTATAACAGTCAAACCCTCCAGGCCTTAATATAGATGAGGAAATCTTGGTCCATTTAGGCTAGCAAAGAACTCATGATTTGTGTTACCTGTGATTCTGTCTGTTGTTTATCTCGTCTGACTTGTCTCAATGGGAGTGTTTTAGTCACTTTTTAACTGGACTTCAAGACCTATCAAGCCCTACTACTGTTGGAGGCGGGGCAGTCACCAGCTCACTGGTTGGGTACATTTAAGGCTGCCATCAATCCCATGGTGCGGAATGCCATGAAGGAGAAGGGCCAGGACTTCAAGGCCCATCGAGCTCTGCTACTGTTGGACGTGGGGCAGTCACCAGCATGCTGGTTGGGTGTATTTAAAGCTGCCATAAACCCCGCGGCGGGGATACCACGAAAGAGAAGGGACAGATCTTCAAGGCCCTTCAAATCGTGCTGCTGATGGAGGCAGTGTAGTCTTCAGCGCTTCAGTCGGGCACATTTAAGGCTGCTATAAACAGTGTTGCAGGGGACTGGGCCATTCCTCTGTCATTTTTCACCTTTCTCAAAACTCTTTGAGATACCCGCCAAGTAACTGTAGATAGGAAAAAGCAAGTCATCTGCTCATTGTCCTAGTATTTCATCTACCTGCCAGGGTACCTTAAAAAAAAGATCTACAATGAGATTTCTGAATTCTGCAGTGGGAACAATTACTGAGGTAATTATGTGAAGAAAATGGCTTGCACATAGTTGTGGCAGCCATCAAATTGAAAATCAATTTGCATATTTTTTTGTAAGATCAGGTGACTGAGTTGAGCATGGGTAGAACACAGCTACTCTTGATGGCACCAAGGAGGGATTAAAGAGGGTTGCAAAGCTAGCAACCTAAGCAACTGTGCATTATTCTCAGGAAGATACTGGGAGTTTAAGTAATACACTCCATCCTGGTTCCGGCCCATCAGCATCCAAAAGGAAAAGGAGAAAGCAACCACAAAAGCCATTAAATCCTTATGGTGAAGTATGTAACCTGAAGGGCACCACAAACCATGGGAAAAGTGATGATGGAGTATGTAATCAAGCAGAAGCTATACATTTTGGGGCCTTTTTGGATAACCCGCCGGCCAGGATTGATGCCTTGATTAAACTTCATTTGGATGAATGTTTATCCAGGTTGGCAGAGGTAAAAAAAGCGGTTGCCAACCTTACCCGGGAAGGGTTCACTGACTTTTAATCTCAGCCCAACCATATTGTATCACTCAGACTTGGATCAAAGTGCCAGGAAGAGGCATGACGGGAGGACACAGCAGGGGATTCCACCTTCTCAGGGCCCTGACCTAAGGGCATCAGAGCCCAATGGTCCTTTAAATGTGGCTCGCCCTACTGGCCAAACTCTGGAGCCACCTTGGTCCATGATGAGCCACCTGCTAGCCCCTCCAAACCCAGGCCAGGGATTACATAGTGTGGCTTCAGTAGCGCATGATAGATTGGAAAGTGAGAACATGTTTGGGGTCAGCAGGCAAAGTACAGAAAGGCCTTCCCGAGAAGTGACACTTTTAATTTACCACCTGAGTCAACCTCTTATGTGGTGGTACTGGGCAACATTCAGTGCCTACAGGAAAGAATGGCAGAAGACTTCACCTAGTTAAAAAAAAGGTTACTCACTGGCTGAGAACCCCCAAAGGAGCTGGATGTCTTGATCAGCCACTCTATCATCATGGCACTATTAGTACAATGGATCAGCCAAACCAATAAAAGGTGGTAAGTTGACTGTGTGGTGGTTAATTTTAACTGGGAGTGGGTGGCAGCCTGCGTTCTGGCTGGCATTCATGGGAATTATTATCCGGCATGTTCTATCATTATCTACCACTAGGCTTTTATTTACCCACACACGCATGGATGTGAGGGACCAATGTGTCTGTGGCCCCTACCCTCGTCTTTGTTCCCTCAGAAGGCTGACTGATCACCCAGGACTTGCTATTTTCCAGACCAGACTTCAAACCGTTTTGAACCATTGAGCATGTTGGTGGACATTAAGTGCAAAGAGAACAATCAGGTGATATCTGTTTCTGCCCCGTTTGTTCACCCCAATCAACTCAAATTATCCTGTGAGTCCTGTAAGAGTGGCTTACATTTTTTGAGCTGGAACATTGCAGGCTTAAGCTAAGAAAATGGACGCTGAGTGATCAGAATTAATTTCCACTTTTGATGTTATTGCCTTTCAAGAGACATGGGACACTAGCAGTTTTTTTGCTCTGAATGGCTTTCACACATTTGTTTGTCCCTGCAGCTTATTCTCTGGCTAGGAGGCCTAAAGGAGGCTTGCTACTCTTCATAACTATACCTATCCCATGCAAGTCCCAGCACCTACAGATTGAGTCATCAAACTTGCAGAGGCGGTCTCACAGTTCCCAGAGGAGCGAGTATTGCTAGTAGTTAATTCTTACGATGCTATCTCTGGCTTCACCCCCTCAGAGCACTTGGTTGCATTATGCAAGTTCTTAGGTACACAGGCCCATTTTTATACTTTTGTAGCGCCGGATATGCGTCATTTTTTATGCAAAAACGGCACAAACTTAGAAAATATGATTGTATTTTGTAAGTTTGCGCTGCTTCTGTGTCAAAAAATTATGCAAATGCGGTGCTAAAAAAGTATAAATATGGGCCTCAGTGATTTAGAGACCTGTCTTACTGCTGAACAATATTAATGAGGGATTTTAACCTAAATGCATGTCTGGGTCATTTTCATGTTTTTGAACCCCAGTCTTTGCTTATGCAGGACTGCAAATTCCACTTTGAGTACTCAAGTCTGGGGTAGGGGACCTTTTAAATTTGTTTGTCTCTGAATTTAATCTCTTTTGTGCATTTGAAATGTTTCATTTGCAGAGACCTAAACTTCCCCCCCAACTATCACGGGAATAGGCTATTTGACAGTGATTGATTATATTCTGGTCTCAAGAAATTTGTTTAGTGATATAGAGGGTATTAGAGTTCACCTCACAGGCTTTAGTGACCAATCCCAATGTTTCAGAGGTGGAAGTAGACCCTCCTGCATGAAAGGGCTAACCGCAAGTCCAATGCCATAGGTATAAAACCAAGTGACTAAGGGAGAAGATCAAAATGGTCAAAAGTGGGCCCTGTAGCCTTTCATGCACATCTCAGGGAAGTCTATGCCTTGGAACTAGAACAATGCTGGAGGCGTTCAACTAACCCTGCAGATGTTTTAGGTGCCTTTTCTGTGATCACAGAGGCAGTCTATTCTATGCTTATGATTCCTCCCCACATGGGCCCCGCCCAAGGCACAGAGATAGTTTGATAAATATTGTACGAGTGCACATAGATTACTTCCGCTTTCACTGAGAACTAATCCTAGGGATGAATACATGATCACTAGCTGTAGGATGGGCTACAAAGCCAAGACCCTTAGGAGGAAAAAGAGATTGAGGGTGAGGCCTGGCAGGACCTACTGTCAACTTCTGTACAAAATAACTTTATAAAATTCTGAGAAGCTGTTAATCACCTTTATTTTTAGAATAGAAATCAGGGTCTAATTTCTACCCATATTCCACCGGACACATGAGTGAATCACTTTGAAGCAATATATAGTATAGATCTTGAAGACTTGCCTGAAGACACAAGTGTACGAAGTGTTCTTTCACGTTGCCTGTGGGTCTGGAGGTGGACCTCTTCAGTAATAAGACCCCAGGCCCAGACGGGATCCCTGCTGACCTATTTTTGAGGGAACCTGTATTTTGGAAACCAATCTCAGCCTGTTGTATAAATGCGGTGGTGGTGGAAGGCCTACCCACGTCCTGGTCAATCTCAGTTATTGTCCCTATCTTCAAAAAGGGTAATAGGGACAATCCCTAATTGTTATCACTCCATCTCTCTAATAGATGCAGTTGTCAAGGTGGTGGGAGGGTGATTTCCAACAGACTTTCGACTTGGGCGAGGGAAATTGAATCCTCTCTGACTTGCAGTTTGGTTTTAGGCCAGGTCTCAGTACTAGTGAATAAAGTCTGAACGAGGTTTAGTTTTGGACTGGGTCTCAGTACTAGTGATCAGTGTCTGAACCTACACTGAATTGTGAGGTCATCTCCAGCTTGTATTCATGGATCTCACTTCTGCCTTTAATAGAGTAAATAGGGCCAAGCTTTGGGAAATAATGTTATCATTGGGGGTTGATTGTAACATTTTGTATTTTTATTATGTGACCTTCACCATGTTATGTTCTCTTTGGTGGATTACAACAGTGTTGTTTAAAGTTAGCCGGGTTATGTGTCAGGGTTGTATATTGGCCCCTTTCCTTTTTGTGTTATATTTTAATTAGTTTGAATGTTCTTTATTATCTGTGAACACAGACATTTCATACCCACCTGATTGGATGCTCCAAACATAGTCATGTTGTCTATGACTGTGCTGGGACTTCAGCGTTTAATAGTCTCATTTGTAGCTTTCAGGGCACATTTAGACTTGTCAACCAATCTTAGCAAATCATACATGATGACAATGGGCCCAACTTTATGAAATTTAGGCAATTTTATGCTACTGGTTATGTGTTGTAGACGATTCCCTCTTTCCTGAAATTAGGGGTTACCTTTGATCGTGCCAGTACTTGGTCTCCCCTTTTCATTAATAAGAGAATCACTCTGATGAGGATGATTGGACCCATTTTTGGGTTTGTCTCTAGGTTGGGTCAAAAACCTCCAGGGGTCATGTTAAAACGGGTTCAGGGTAAATATACTTCAGTTGCCGTGTATGGAGGGGATGTGTGGGAATATCTAGGAGTTGGCTCACTTCAGGCTGTTGAAGACAAATTTTGCAGAAGATTGTTGGGCGCCCTGCATTGTATTTCCTCCTATATCATCCACCAAGAATTGGGCCTACCCTATTTGAACGATTCAATTGGCTGCGACCTCTGACCTTTGGGCTGGCGGATTTGTGTATGTGGCTGTATTCTATCGGTTTGGTGTTCATGTGTCATAATATGGCGAATGGACATCCGCCACCGTGGCGGTATGTTGGCGGTCGTCACAGTGGCGGTAAGCCGGGTTTACCGCCAATGTCATAATGAGGGACTGTATTTGTTATTTTTCAGTTGGGGTGATTCACAGGGAAAAGGGGTACTCACATTACTGAGAGAAGCATCAATCCAAAGGCGAACCACCATGGGGAGTCGCTAGGAGAAAGGGAAGCTTACGAGGGACCTATAAAGTCTCTGTAGATAGCGGGCCCACAGAAGCAGGTACAATACACTCTTATACCACAAAATAAATTACGGATCATTACTCTTAATGTTGAAAGTGGGCTAAACAACCCAGCCATTCTCTCATACCTGGAGCAGTCAGGAGAGATATCTGCCTCCTGCAGGAAACACATCGAGTTTCTGCCACCTGGCACCACCTTAAATCCAAAGGCTTTCCACAACAATTCTTTTCTTTGGCAGCAACCAAGACAGCAGAGGTTACCATTTTGGTCCCTCGCTCATTTGAGGCAAAGTGGGAGTGAAAAATACTGAAATTAGGGGTAGGCTGCTAACGTATCAATTACAGGTTGGGGTCTATGCTTTGTTTCTAAGCCCCCTGTATACCCTCAACAAGGGCCAAGAACGTTTACTCCACAGATCAGTGGCAGAGGTTATGGCTTCAGGAGACAGGCTGGTATTACTGTGGGGCACCCTCAATTTAGTATTCCACAATGACCTTGATCACTCTGCCCATAGACACGGAGGTACAGGGGAGATATCCGAAGAGGGTGTCCAATGGCTCCAAGAGATGGGACTGCAGGATGTATGGAGAGAGTGCCACCCCAATCCCAAGACTACACCTTTTACTCCCATGCCCATAAGACTTCTGCCCGCCTCAACCATTTCTTATAGAATAAAGAGTTGCAGGGTCTGATTACTTTGGTAGACATCGAGCAGCAATCATTCTCTGACCATGCCCCAATAACTATAGACCTGGCACTCCCTGACAAGGCATACACACCACCCCTGGCGCCTGCACAAAACCCTCCTTCACAGGCCAAGGGAATCCAGCAGATCATGTAGATAATTCAAAACTACTTGGCAGTCAATGACACACCTGACACATCCATCTCACTCTTGTGGGAGACTATGAAAGTGGTGATCATGGGCGAAATCAGCGCAATATCAGCGGCGGACAATAAACTGCGTCAGGACAAATGGGACAGATTACTGCAGCAGGTAAGGGAACTGGAGCAAATACACCATCATACCAATGCCCCTAGAGTATGGTGGCAGTTGGAATCAGCCAGAAAACAAGTCGTGGTCCTAGATCTTGACAAAGCCTGATATTACCTACTGCATCTTAAACATTCCTTCTATGTTATGTGGGAGGGAACAGATACGGGTGGCTTCTTGCATACAGGCAGCAAGCTCAGAGACAGGCTATGAGGGTGGAGTCCCTAGTGAAGGGTGACGGTACGAAGGTCGAAAGCAACTGCCTCATAGGGCCTAATTCCGAGTTTGGCAGTCCGTGGACCGCCATGGCGGCATTGGCAGTCTGACCGCCTTATTACGAGTCATGTGGGCCTATAGAGCAATGACCGCCGCTGTCCCAATGCCACCGCTAGGCAGCACAGGCCGCCACGGTCGTGAGGCAGCACAAACAGGCTGGTGGAGGCTGTGTTGCCACCGGACACATTATGAGGTTGCACACTGCCAATGTGCCCGTGGCAGTCCAGCCACCATGTTTCAGCAGGCAGAAAAGGGGACTATAAGGGAAGACACTCATCTGCAGGCAGCCTTACATGTCCGGTGCCTCCATGGAGCCCATCACACACATCCTGCTGCTGATGATGATCATCGAAGAAGCACAAAACCCACGCCGCAGTGGGCGCAACCAACCATAAGTACATACACCTACCTGTGTCAGTAAGTTGATCAATAGATCATTGCGCCGTCAGCTACATCATATGAGGGTCACACTATGGGCACCAAGTACACTTGTCATTGTGTTCCACGTCGGAATCAGACACAAAGAAGGACACAGTCACAATATGTCCTCTTTGGGAAGGTCACTCACACTGCACTGCAACTACACAAAAACACACGTCTGATCATCTCAGGCACAGGGACAGTGAAGTGTACACAACATTGTCTCTCACAACACCAACAACACACCAACATCATATCTGCAAATGCCCCTCACACACTCACATTCCTCACATCCCATGGACTGTCATTACATTCATCACACACGTATGGATGTGGCATGGAACACAAACACCACTCCCAGTAAACAGCCCTGCAATGGACACACACATCACTCACATTGCAACACAATGGAAGGACAATGGGATGCACAATAGACAGAGAGACATATTTACGAAGATCACTGTGCACATAATACCCGAGCAATAGGGATGGGGCTATCAGGAACACTGAGGGACAGAGGCTGCACTAGGACACATATCACTTTGCACATGCCTCTTAAACAACATTTGCACAGGAACTGGCCCTACATGTATCTTGGGGACAAACAGTTCGAGACACAATTGACATGCCTACCTACACAATGTGGAAGTGCAAGTCAACAAAGCATATACAACTCCATCTGCATGGGACATGCCTCTACATGAAGTAGCTGCAAGGTACACACAGCTAAATGGACACATGCACAGCCAAATGCAAACAGAGGTAGCACAATTGAACACACTCCATGGCTGCACAAACAAACAAACAAAACTCAAGCTGCCACACATTAGATGAATCCATAATCCATATCAGGGGGATACGTCTAGCACCATAAATGCTCACATTGGATGACACATGATGATATACTTACCTTACCAAACAGTAAACAATGCCATGACACCATCATTGCATTTACACTTACATATACATACAGTCAACATATAACCTTCTCTTGAGGGACACCATCACTGCCCACAAAGTCAGATACTGCACACAACATATGGATGAGCAAGCAGGCTGAAACACACACAACTGTAGGCATACAACGCAAGTCACTCAGTAACAACACAAAGGTAGAAAAGGAATTGCAGGTCAAATGTATACCCAAAAAAGCACACTTATTTGGGTTTATTAAATGTAAAGTTTTTAAAGTCAAAGGCCTTTGGCCAGTCCATGTGGGTCTGCACAGACACATCACTGAACCGTCATCTGACTGCTAGTTGCCGGGGAACTTCCACAGGAACGGGCATCAAGTGGGCATGCAGGCACCTCAGGGAACATCTTTGGGGCGGTGGGTAAGCTATCCATCCTGTCCTCAACAGTTTCATCTTAGGTTGCTGGTCAAGATGGAGCTAGGTGGCCAAACACATCTCTGAGTTGAACATGATCTTTATCTTGTTCCCTCCTAGGTGAGTAAACTTAAATTGAGAGTTAGCAGGCAAATGTATTTGGACACGTGGCCACTAGACTGATGTTTGGAGTTACAGAAACAGTACCTCCTGGGAGTTGCAGTCATGTCACTCTCCATAGTACACACACTTGACAAGTGGTATCCTCTCAGGTGAGTAAACTTCAATTGAGAGCTCTTAAATAGATAGATTTGTGCAAGTGAACATTGCTTTTGTGGTGGGAGTCAGAGATACATGGCCTATTGGACTTAGTATTCCAATGTCTCCCTCTACTTCCCACCACCATACAGATGTAATCCTCCTAGATAAATAAAAGTAATTTTAGAGTTCAGACACAGGGGTATTTGGGCATGAGAACACTGGGCTTGTGTTTGGAGTTGGAGAGACAGAGCCTTCAGGCCTTAGCAGTCATGTAACTCCCTCTACTTCATACACTTGATAAATGCCATCCCCACAGGTGAATACACTTCATTTGTAAGTTACCCCAAGAAGGGTATTTGGAGAATTGAATACTGGACTGGTGTTTGTGAGTTAGTGAAACAGTGCCTCCTGGTCTTAGCAGACAGGTAACTCCCTGTACTACACACACTGTACAAATATCATCCTCCCAGGTGATTACATCTCAATAGTGTGTTAAGACACAGGGGTCTTTGGAGAAGAGAACACTGGGCTGGTATTTGAAGTTAAAGAAACAGGGCCTCCTGGGAGTTGCAGTCAGGTCACCCACACGACTCCCAAAAACTTGTCAAATGGTATCCCCCAGGTGAGTAAACTTAATTTGGGAGTGAGTTGCCAACTAGGGGGCTTTGGACAGGAGAACTCTGGGCTGGTGTTTGGAGTTATAGAAACAGGACATCCTGGGAGTTGCAGTCAGTTCACTCTCAGTACTCCCCAATACTTGACAAATGGTATCCCCCCGGGTGAGTAAACTTAATTTGGGAGTTAGTTCCCAAACAGGGGTCTTTGGATGAATGAACATTGTTCTGGTGTTTTGAATTGCTGAAACAGTGCCTCCTGTGAGTTGCAATCAGGTTATTCCATCTAGTTCACACATGTTTCCAATGTTGTCCCCCCATATGAGAATACTTCATTTGTGAATTGACAAACAGGGGTAGATGGGCATGTGACTACTGTGCTGGTGTTTGGAGTAAGAGAAACAGGATCTGCTGGGAGTTGGAGTCATGTCAGTCCCTGTCCTACACATACAATATAAATATTATCCCCTTCATGTGTGAGTTACCAGACAGGAGTCTTTGGAGGAGAGGAGGCTGGACTGGTAGTTGGAGTGACACTAAGAGAGCCGGCTGGGAGTTGAAGTCATGTAACTCCCTGTACTACACACAGTATGCAAATGGCATCCACCCACTTCAGTATACTTCAATTGAGAGTTAAGACACAGGTATCCTTGGACAAGAGTATACCATGCTGGTGTTTGGAATTATAGATACAGGGCCTGCTGGGAGTTGCAGACATAACACTCTCTCTAGTACACACACTATACAAATATTATTCCCCCAGGTAAGTACACTTCATGTGTGAGCTACCAAACAGGAGTCTTTGGGGAGGAGGACACTGGACTGGTTGTTGGAGTGACAGTAACAGAGCCTCCTGGGAGTTACAGTCATGTAACTCCCAGTAATACACACACTATACAAATGTTGTCCTTCCAGGTGGGGTCACTTCAATTGATAGCTACCAAACAATGGTATTTAGACAAGAGAACACTGGGCTGGTGGTTGGTTTTACAGACACAGGGACACAGGGCCTTCCTGGCATTAGTAGTCATGTCACTCCCTCTACTTCCCACATTTGACAAGTGGTTCCCTCCCAGCTGAATAAACTTAAATTGTGAGTTGCCAGGCAGGGGCCTTTAGACAAGTGACCACTGTTCTGATGTTTGGAGTATCTGAAACAGTGCCTCCTGTGAGCTGCAGTCAAGTCACTCTCTCTAGTACACACATTTGACCAATGGTCTCCTCCCAGGGGAGTCCACTTCAATTGAGAGTTCACTAACAGATGTATTGTAGCATGTGACCACAGTGCTAGTGTTTGTAGTTACATGAATAGTGCCTGCTAGGAGTTGTAGTCATGCCAGTCCTGTAGTACACACACTGGACAAATGTTATCTTCCCAGGTGTGTACCCTTAGGTACCAAACAGGGATATTTGGAGAAGTGATCACTAGACTGGTGTTTGGGGTTATGGAACAGTGCCTGCTGGGAGCTGTAGTGATGTTAGTCTCTGTACTACACACACTATACAAATGTCATCTCCCCAAGTGAGCACACTTCAAATGTGAGTTGCCAAATAGAGGTCTTGGGACTGGTGGACACTGGCCTGGTAAGTAGAGCGAAAGTGAAAGTGGCAAAAGCTGAGCTGTGAGCACTCATGACATGGCATTTTGGTGTCATTTTTAGTGTTGTGACTTACCAGACTCCTGTTCCCCAGATATTCCTGTCACGCTCTCAGGATGCAGGATGGCCAAGACCTTCTTTTCCCAAGGAAAGAGATGCAATGGGGCACTGAGAGGGCCACCGGCAGTCTTCTTGGCCTGCAGATGGTACTTGGAGACCAGGGAACAGACTTTGCCCTTGATGTCGTTCCACCTCTTCCTAATGTCCTCCCATGTGCGCAGGGTGGTGCCTACAGCATTGAGTCTGTCCCACATTTCCATTTACCTACTGAGAGGAGTGTGCTGGGCTTGGGCTCCAAACAATTGTGGGTCTACTCTTATGATTTCATCCACCTTGACTCTTAACTCATCTACTGACAAACGGGGATTTTTTAAATGTGCCATGGCGGGAAAAAAAGGAAACAGTGACAGTGACTCATTAAAGAGGGGAAGTGCCAAAGGGTGTGAGTGGGCAAAAGTTTGTGCAGGTTGTTGCATGGGATGGTACAAAAAAAGCAGTGCCTAGTATCTGTACTGTGTGGAAAATAATTCACTCTGGCTTCTGTGTCTTGCAGTGTGAATGCAAAGGATTGTGATGTCTGAAGGGGTGTGTTTTATAGTGTCCTTTGCAGGCTTGTCCAGTGTGACAATGTGTGTCAGCTGTGTTGTTTTCAAATTCATCCCATTGTCATTTGTGTATTACTTTGGTGACCGTAGACCCCCGTGATTCGGCACGTCATTGGCTGACCGCCATTGGGGTCTGCCATGACGTTTGTGTGCTTGTAATACGATCAGTGGTTGGTCGCGGTACTGTCGGTGCTGGAGGTCGGACTACCTATTTCCAGGTCTCCACGCCGCTGACGCTCTCCCTTTTTTGATTGGCGGTCGGCAATCCTGCTTGGATGACTCATAATAGGGCAGTCTGAAGGCTGCCAACATGGCGGTCATTTCAGGAATGCCAACATGGGCGGTCTGCACTCTGGTGGTTTGACTGCCAAACTCGTAATGAGGCCCATAGTCTCATCCCTTTCAGGAATTCTATGAGGGCCTATGTGCAGGCCAAACCCTACCCTCTGACGGTCCAGAGCTTTCTCTCTAGGGTGCTAACATACCACAGCTCACCACGAACCAAGCGGACAAAGCTGGATTCACCTAATAGAATAGAAGTCATATTGGTGATAGCATGGATGAAATTCCTCAAATCCCCAGGACCTCAGGGGTTTCCAGCATTGCTTTATAATACCTTTGTACAGCGCTGGTCCTGATCTTGACCTGACTATAGAACGTGATAACCGGCCCTGCTACGGTCCTGCCCTTGATGATGGAAGCCTCTATAATTGCCATACCGAAAGCCGGGAAGGACAAGAAACAATGCAGGTCCTATCGACCCATACTCCTCCTTAAAGTGGATACTAAGCTCTTTACAAGCATTTTGACAACCCGCTTGACTCCACTCATACCAGACCTGATAGTCCCAGGCAGGCTTTGTCCCTAATCGGCAATGTACGACAGCACCAAGAGGATTCTTCATCTCATAGACAAGGCTAAACGCTCCAAACAGCATATTAAGCTCCTCCTGGCCATAGAAGCAAAGAAGGCGTTCAACTGCATCCACTGGCCCTAGTTGGCAATGACTCTAATCCACTTCGGCTTTGAAATGCAATTCTGCACCTGGATTCTGAGCAACTAAGGCAGCACACGGGTAACTGTACGGGTTAATGGCCAGACTTCCACTTCCTTCCCCATCAATAGAGGGGCGTGGCAAGGATGCCCCTTGTCACCGTTACTGTTCGCACTCGGGTGCCATTCACTCAAAAAGTGTGTGATAATCCAAACATTACCGGATTCATTTTGGCGTGGAAGAACACACCATCAGCCTCTATGCAGATGATTTTATTGTGGCCCTAGACTATCCTATCAATACCCTCCCGGCATTTCTAGCGGAGATGGAGTTATTTGGAGAGGCAGCCAGCTTTTGGATATACATTCATAAGTCTCCGGCCCTTAACCTCACTGTGCCTCCTGAAATGGAGGTGCAGCTGTCCAGTTGATTTCCTATACAATGGACATCGACATCCATCCCGTACCTAGGTATAAAGTTAGCAACAACAGTAGCTGACAAGACGACCCTTAATGATTGGACACTCTAACAGGTCACCAAAGAGCTTGCTCAATGATGATTATACCATCTCTCTGGGATCGGCCAAATGGCAGCGACAAAGATGACCATTGTCCCACGTATTCTCTTCCTCTTTCAGATTGCCGTGATCAAACCTCTCCCAGGGCTGAACCACTCTTTGCAATAGGCACTACACTACTTTGTGTGGGCAGACGGATGCCCTCAGATGAGTTGAAATCAGAGATACAGGCCTTCAACAGATGGAAGACTGGGTATCCTGAATCTTCTATCCTACTACCAGGTGGCCCAACTCCGCTGTATGGTGAAATGGTCATGGGAAGAATGAGAGAAACACTGGCTATTCATGGACCGCGCAGTTGCGGGCACACACCTGTGGAAGGTCCGGTCACTGAAAAGGACACAACACGCCTGGGGCCTCTACTCCTCTCCGGTTACAAGATTGGTATTAAAGGTTTGGGATTAGATGGTAAGACGAAAGGGGTTATCTACGTTCCCATCCCCTCTGACACCCATAGAGGGACATACCTACTTTACACCTGGCCTTGACCAAGCCGAATTCCACCTGTGGCAGAAGGTCATTTTTTTGACTAGGAAGATCCCATCCCCTTTTATCACTTGCAGAAGGATTATGCACTCCCAGAGATGGAACTATTGTGTTCCAGGCAGGTTAGACACTGGCTCAAGCACTCATCAATTTGAGCCAGAGCACAACAGCCCCTGACAACATTTGAGAAGTGGCTAGTCACCAAAACGGCTGACAAATGCATGAGCAAAGAATTATATAACATTCTGACATATGCCTTTTCATCACCTAAAACTCCAGGACAGAAACTCTGGGAACTCAAAATTGGCAGACGGCTGACCTCCAAGGAACCGGATGAGGTTTACTACAGGGCTCGTCACACTGCATGCAATACTGCTAGTATAGAGATGACCACCAAAATCACTACTTATTGGTATCTTACTCCCACCTGTTTACATAAGGGTAGCCATGCATGCAGTGTGGACTTCTGGCAGCCCTGTGGGTTGACTGAGACTCTGCTCTACATACTTTGGGACTGCCATAAGCTAGTACACTTTTGGGATGCAGTCCCTACTGACATAGATGAATGTCTAGATATGCAACTGCCCAGATTCCCAGCTTATACGATACTGGGACTCCCCAAAGCACTCACCTTCCAATAAAGTCCTGCAGAGTAGTCCATATCGGCATAGCCTTGGGAACACAGCACCAGACTATCCTTGCTCATTGGGTACATTCACACTCCCGATGCTTGTAGGCTGGCTCCATCCTCTGTAGCATATCCTTTGGATGGAAAAGCTTCCCTTAGCTTTGATGTCTCAGGGGGACTCAAAGTTAGATCTCTAGAAACCTTACATCACTCTCCTATCCTAAGAATTCAGGGAACTGATGTGTCCTGAGTACTTGCTTTTGGTCCACTTAACCACTTGGGCCCTCCTACTCTGAATGAAACAGTTGAAGCGATGGACACTACATTAGCTGATTAGTTGCTTTATTATATGACCATGGGCAGTGTGTAACCCAGGTGGAGGGGATAGGAGGGAAGAGGGGAGTTAAGGATTGTTGAAATCGTGTTGCTCTTTGTTGACATGATGCTATTATTAAGCGTTGTGACGCTCACTGTTGTTGACTGCGACAATAAAAACAGATCGTTCCATATATTTTTCATTTGGACTCAACAAAAGAAAACAAAGGGGCCCATTCACAAAGGGAAATTCCAGATCTACCTTTTTTCATGCCTATCAAGAATTTGCAGAGATTCCTGTTAGTTGTAAGCTCATCTATGGGTATGGTAATCTCTGCCAGCTGTAAATCTCACTCAAAGGTTTGGAAATTGGGTGATCTAAGGTGTGATTTTCTTTGAGAATTTGGAACACCCACAAACCTATAGATTTGTTTGCATTTCCAACCTGATTCATCCTATCACAACTAGGAAAAATCCAGAAATATGCTCCAGAACAGGGCTGATTTAAATCCCTTTACAGGATTCGTTGGGGGTTGCAGAGAAGGGCTTTCTTTATTAGGAAAAATGCTTTTCTGCAGATAATTTAAAACCAGGATTTTTGCATAGGGGATCATCTTCCCCATATGGAGTTCTCTGACATGGAGACCTCTGTACAGAGGGACTATGCTTCTGCGGTGAAAGTTGCCACTGGGAAGTTATAGCTAGGACCATGTGTCCATAGGAAATTGATTTTATAGTTTGCAAATACATTTGGTGCAGTTTTCCGAATCTTCATGGAACTTTCTAGAAAAAGTCACATCAACCTCAGCTCCTACCTGGAAAGTTTTGGGCTTTTCCATCAAGTGGGAGCCAAGAAAAAAAAAGGGGGTGTCCCAAAACCTGTCTTCCCGATGCAATTTTTCATATGAAAATTAGACACAGTTACAGCTAAAATGGCTGAACAAATTTACTCAAAATTTGACTGAGAAATAGATTTCGGTCCAGAAAACATTCTTTTTGTGATTTAGTGTAAATCTGTTCCTTAGTTTTTGAGAAATTAAGGTTCCAATTTATCTATATATCTTGCCATGGAGGATCTGCAGAGCCGACAGATCTGAAGATAAGATCTGCCACCACATCCACAAAGATGTGGCGGCAGCCATTTTAGGACTCAGGGATGCAGTTTCTTGTCCTTAAAAAATAATAAAACATATATGGGGGGCAAGGTAGCGATACCCTGTCCCCCAAGGCCTTGTCAGAGGAGTTTCACAGTGACCCCTCCCCCCAGAGCTAAAAACGTAATCTATTTTTAAACTGGACCATGGATCTGCAGAGGAACTGTAGAACTGCATTCCTGTTAAGAAAAGCAGGGCCTCCTATTTTAAAATAAAAGCCTCCCGGGGTCGGTCAGGGCCGGGGGTGTTGGCACAAACCCATCCCGTGGGGCTGGCATTGATATTTGGGAGAGGGGCTGGTACCCCCCGTTGACCCTTCCACAGGTCATGGGACTCCATGCCCCAGGGCCAACATTTAAATTTGGGGAAGAGGGGTGTGCAACCCCCTATTCCCAAGTCTTCAGGAGGCCCAAGGGACACAATTCCCTGGAGTTGTTTTTATATTTAGTGGAGGGAGTTGGCAAGACCCGCTCCCTGAGACTGAGAAAGGCCCCGTGGACCCTATCCCCTAGGGGCCAGGTTTCTTTTTGGGGAGTGGGGTCTTGAAGACCACCTCCCCCCAAGCCGTAGACTGGGCCTTGGGATACCATCTTCTCGGTCCGACCAAGCAAGGTTCTGGGGTTTCAATCCTCTGGGACAAAGCTGTTTCTTTCCAGGAGAGTGCGGACTCAGAATACAAATGTAATTCCCTGCTGCAGTGTTCCAGGAAGGGAACACAACTTTGCTTCTGCCCAATGGGAGATCAGAGGAGGTTGCTCTGGGTCATAAAGGAGTGAATGGATGAAGGCAGCTCCTGCCAATACCCAGTATGGGTGATGACTGAGGGGCCATGGCCTATGGGGCTCTACCCATGTCCCCCAACTTATGGCCATGTTGTGGACATCTCAGGTGAATACCCACTTTAAAATCATAGCCAGCTCCAGCAGGCATCTCTAACTGAATGTTAGAATGCAGTTTGGGTGTTCCTGTGTGCCTGGGATTTCCAAATGCATAGTAAGAAAAAAATAATAAATGAGTGACAGGAGCCACTCATTTATTAGTCACTGCTGAAGCAAGGAGCATCCCACAATGCCCTGCAAAGGCTTTTTTGTTTATATATTTGGATTCTGTGGTGCCCTACAAGGGGCAGGGGCATCACCAGCTCCATACCGTGCATGACCATGAACATCTCACTTTACATTTTTTTTAAACCTTGAAAATTCCCTGAAAAAAACAAAACCACTGAAATTCCCCAGGTATAGTTATCTCTTGTACTATAACTCATGCCCTAAATTAACTACAATTCTCTCCCTCACCATGCACTGCTAATTACCTCTCATATTATATCACTCACGATATATTATATGACATCATTTATAACATCACTGCAACATCTGAAATGACAACATTGATAACAACTCCATGCATGGAGGTGGTGTGAGTTATAGTTACTTGAGATAACTATAACTGGCGAATTTTAGTGGTTTTGTTTGTTAAAATGGCACGTTTTAACAAACCCTTATTCATATAGGGGGCCAGATAGAGCTACCACGTTACCTAGTCCTTGTGAGAGAGGTTTCACAGACACCCCTCCCCTCACTGAGGATGGGGGATTCCCTGCCTCGTGCCGCTATCCAAAAGAAAGAATCCATTTATAGGAGAGCTTCCACTAGAAAGGGGAAATTCTCTCCCTTCAAATGGTGACTCTTCCATTTAGAAGCCAACAGCCCCAGCATATTTTGGATCATTGATGAGGACTTTACTGCACTGTGTATGCTGATCTCCAGTAATTTAAAGAGAAAAAAAAAATATTCTTACTAGTGTGGAAGTGATTCTACCACCTCCTGAGGTGAGTATCTGAAGGTAAAAGTCCTGTTGCATGTGCCTTGTTGGTGCTAGAACATTACCTCTGTCTCTCCCCGTAGAGCCTGACTGGTAGCACTATGGAAGTACGGATCATGTACAAAGCATCAGAAGGTTTAAGCATCTTTGAAATTGCAACTTGGTGAACTATTTGCAAACTGCACATGCTAGTATGTGAAGTAGTTTTCTATTGTAGTACTACTCACATAGTACAAAATCCTTTTCGCTAATTTATCGGCAGAGACCTCTGTCCAACATGGTGGAGAGCTCTGCACACATAGGTATACAATGTAGGCCTTACTGTGGGAGGAACTGGGGGAGTGGTAGGCAAATGGGGAATAACTATTCTTAAATGGGTGGGATTTAGGCAAATGTAAGGAGGTTTGAGGAGGGACATGTTAACAGAAACTCACAAAAGAGTAAGAACTATGGGCCTCATTCTCACCCTGGCGGTAATTACCGCCAGGGCGGAGGTCGGTGGTAGCACCGCCAACAGCCTGGCGGTGCTCCGCCGGGCATTCTGACCGCGGCGGTACAGCAGCGGCCAGAAGCGGAAAGCCGGCGGGCTACCGCCGACTTTCCGCTGCCCGTCTGAATCCTCCATGGCGGCGGAGCGCGCTCCGCCGCCATGGGGATTCAGACACCCCCTACCGCCATCCTGTTCATGGCGGCTCTCCCGCCATGAACAGGATGGCGGTAGGGGGTGCCGCGGGGCCCCTGGGGGCCCCTGCCGTGCCCATGCCAATGGCATGGGCACGGCAGGGGCCCCCATTAGAGGGCCCCAAAAAGTATTTCAGTTTCTGCCCAGCAGACTCTGAAATACGCGACGGGTGCAACTGCACCCGTCGCACCTTCCCACTCCGCCGGCTCAATTCTGAGCCGGCATCCTAGTGGGAAGGTTGATTTGCCCTGGGCTGGCGGGCGGCCTTTTGGCGGCCGCCTGCCAGCCCAGGGCAAATGTCAGAATCACCGCCGCGGTCTTTCGACCGCGGTGCGGTGTTCTGACGGCGGAACCTTGGCGGACGGCCTCCGCCGTCCGCCAAGGTCAGAATGACCGCCTATGTTATTCACAAACTTCACTTCTAAACTTAAAATAGCCTTAAAGGATCCTGTCTAAATGTATGCCGGCCCAGCCCTGGAGTAAGTCTGACATCACACATGGGAACTCACAGTTACTGTCACAGTTACTGTAACACACTCCTAAAGAAAATAATGTAGGTGAGGAATTAAAATAACACCTCACAGGTAATAATGTGAAAATATTTAAATTATTACGTTTATGTTAAAAATATATATTTTTAAGGGTTAAGAAATTATACAAAATAAATAATTAATATTTTATTTTTAAAAAATTAGTTCTTGTTTAAAGAAATACTACATTTTGTTTTTAAACTCATATTAAAAAATAAAATACATCTTTATATTACTTAGACTCATAAATGTGAATTAAATGTCCTCAGTATTCCTTAGAATTAGAAATGATAGTCAAGGTGAGATTTTTTAATCTTGTTTAAGAATTAATATTTATAAACTAATGTATTTAAATGATGTCATTATAACAAACAGTTAATGTGCTGTAACTTTTTATTTGATTACTTCTTGGGTAAATATAATTATATTGAATCATCATTTTACTTTAAAATATATGAATATGTTTTTAAAATTAAAACCTAAATTAATTTTCTCCATAATTTCCCACATGAAATTTACTAGTAGTAGCTTTACACTCAGAATTTCATGCTTAGATGTCTACACCTCATTAATTGAGAGAGTAGAGACTTGTAAGTCTACACTTGGAATAAATGGTGAATAGTGAAAAAATGCACAACTAAACCTAGCTAGTAGTAAATATTCACACAAGTAAATATACACATGTATATTGACCTTCGTAAATAGGCCTCTTGATCTACAGCATCACAAGAGGGTGTTTAGCATTGAAATGTTCTTAGTTGTGGTGATGGTCCATTTAATTACTTGTGCTGTGGGCCTACGCATCAGAAAACTGTATTGGCACCTGAAAGAAAGTTGGTTAGAGGAGGAGAGTTACAATACATCTATTAAAATTATTGAAACTCATCTCTGCTCACCATTGCCTTTCGCCACCTCAGGTAGAAGATAGGAAGGTGATTTTCCAGATGACAGAGCTGTTACTGGTATCTTAAAGATCCTTTTAACAATACTCCTGCCATTCATAATGGAGTCGGGTGCCACTTAAGAGCAGGCACTCTGATGACATTCTCACGAAAGGCTTTTCTATCCAGGCAACCATTGAAACTAAAGCAGTCTCAGACTGTTAGTCTTTGAAATCACCCCCATTGGGATAAAACATCCTGGACGTGGACAACATTTGTTATGCGTGTCCTCCCCTTGAGGGTAGTCTATCTCAGAACTCACATAAGTGAAAAAAAGTTCTGTCATGCCACTATCCCGTGCTCAAACCTCTTCCCTGGTACTATTCCTTGTGAAGGAAGTCTCACAGTGCATCCAAGTGACATTTTGGGGAAACAATATCCACCTCATACCCAAAGAACTTAAAACTTAGCAGCCGCGCAGCTGCATGGAATTCCAAAACCAGGCCAACAAACTATAAAGGAGGTCATTCATTTTCTATAACTGTGTAGAGCACCCATTACGTCAATACTCCTACTATTTGTGCTTTTGTATTTAAGATTATTTGTTACACCCCAAGTTGATTTGTTACATCGTAGAATTGTTGATATGTTCGAACATTTTTTTAAATAATTAAGTATAAGAAACCCTCTTCCATTTTCTTGAATGTGTGTGGGAATCTTGTTCTTTTAGCCTAACAATAGATGTTTTTATGTTAAAATAATGTGTTCCTTCTAGCACAATTGGTTCTACCCATTTGGCCCACCAGGATTTTTTGCTTTTGATCATCTGTTTGATAGACCTTTGATGTGGGAGAGTCTCACTACCTACATCTCACCCATGGTAATTTCACAGTAATTGGACGAATCGTGCTTAGTGCCAGTGTCCACCTTATATGTTAAGGCCGCTATGGTGCAGTTAGGGTGAAGGGCACTGGGCTGATTACGTTTGAAAATGTGTGCACATATATGTGGGCATGTGAGAGACTGATAATTGCACACAATGGTCATTGCCAGGGTAGGTGTTGACTTTGGATAGACCTTATAGTATTAGTGGTTATTCATATATAGGTTATTAGGCTTTACTGGAAAATGTGCAGTGCTTCACTGTATTATACATATGTGAAATCTACCTTAAAGTGCAGTTTTGCTCCATGTAACCTTCTCAGTCCTACAGGGTTCCAAACTGAAGTGAAACATGCACACCAACGTTGGCCTGCTGGTTCAATAACATGCATGTACATCTTATGGGTCACCAAGAATTATCATATATCTCTGGGTCAGCTCATATTCAGATTCCAATTCTTTTGTCCCCTTGCCAAGCCACGTTAATTTCTCTGCTCTTCAGCAGAAGGAACAGAGGCATCTCCACACAAAAAGGGACAATTACCAGTGTTTGACTAAGTTCCTGAAGGGGTGGGATGGAAACTCTGAATCTGTCACACTGCACCTGGGATGGGACAACCTCTGTCCACTGAACAAAAGGATGAGCCCAAACATTTGGAGTCCAGATTGTGTGAGCATGCAGCAGGGCCCAGGGCTACCACTGCAAGCCTCCAATGACCCTGTTCGGCACATCGGTGTTTCTAAGAAGGTGTTTCGGGGCTTGTGGGATGCAGCAGACCCTTATAAGTGACAATACGGTCAAGCACACATCCTTCACTCAATAAATGAACAAGGGCCATATGTACGAACACTTTTTCGCATAGACACAGAATGGGTAAAAACCTTTGCTACATCTGGCCCCGAATCTCAAAAAGTTGTGCTGTTCCAAGGAAAGCTTAGTTAATGAAAAATGTTGTGAGCAAAAAGTTTTAGTTATCAATTTTTTTCTTTGTGATGCCTTTGATTGGGTAGGTTTTGTCCACCACGCTGTCCATCGACCATGATTGGGAGCTGTGGAAGCATTTCAGTGCCATTCATTGAAGCCAATTCACTTTCAGTATAGGGTAACAAATAAAGGATAGCCCAGTGATATTCCTTTTTAACAATTTTTCTAATATGTCAAATGCTTGGTATACCATTGATAGGAAACAGTATATATCTGGTCAGGTTGATGGGATTCTACCTCCCTGTCTTGACGAATTGCCATTGACTCCTTCGGAGCAGATTAGTATAAGAAACATGTAGACTATATTGTGAACCTAATATTCATTGCTAAGCTTCTGGGTTCCATATTTGTTTTTAAACCTGGCATGAGTTCTTAGCTGAAATATTGAAAGGTTTCTTCATTTTTGAAACTTCAGCCAATTTTAACCACAGAAATTCCCAATCTACCATTCCTTCATCCCGCCTCATAATGAAGCCCAGGGCACTACCTGGATTTCAGGGTAATAAAAAGACTCTGGCAAAGAGCCCCCTTGTTGGGGCTGAATGGACATTGCAGCACTCGCCCAGCAGTAAGCACAGCCCAATGATGAAGCATGCCACTTCAGTGGGTGAGGGCTTGTGTATTCGATAAGGGATGCTTTACCCCATTTTACCTCTAAGATTTTCACGAACTAAAGATTTTCACTCACAAAAGAATTCGCTAACTAAGCTTTTTCTTGAAATGGCACACCTTTGTGCGATTTGATCCCTTTACAAAGCCAATAGGTTTTCGTTATATTGATGTAGTGACTTTGACATAGACAATAGGCCTGCTTTATTTAAAAAGGCACCCCCTCATATTGTGATGTTGTATCTGGAAGAGGTATGGGAATTATTGTGATTATGAGGGTTATGACCCACTAGAGGTCAAATGTGATTCAAGAAAAGCATCAAAGATATAATCACCTGCCTTTATATTTGTAAATGAATGCATATTATTTAGTAGTGTGCATTTAATAAATGCACTTTCCCTTTTTCAAATAGAAAGCACTGACTGGACAATAAATTATTGATAATCGGTGTTTTGTGCCACCAGACAAAATGGGTCACCCCGGATGGACGAAGTTTAGGCACACACTCACGGGCCTCCCCTATGGCTCTCCCTACTGTGAGGGAAGGCTCTCCCTACTGTGAGCTTAACCTCCCCCTGGATTAATCTCCCTGCTCCCACAGTCCGACAAAGCTCACTGGAAAGGATAGAGATAAGCGCCCATGAATCTGTCCCTATCTCCTCTGGCACCCTATATGCTTCACAGCAAACACTGCTATGTGTTATACATCCAACCATGCCAACTGGCCTCAAAATATGCCTCAAGGGTGTCATCTGCTTCCAGAACTCATTGGCTTATTTTGTGAAACCCCCGGTGCACTCTCAGTTCAAGTGCTGCTGATAGAGGAGAGGCACTCATCACATGAAAATCGAGGGGCTTATTTACAAGCCCCTTGCACCACCGGAGCATCACTTTTGCCAACGCTCCAGTGGCGCAATGCTCTGCCCCATATTGACAAGGTGGCGTTAAGCCACTTTTTGTAGCTTAATGCTGCCTTGTAAATATGGCCTCTTTACATGAATCTCTTAATCTGAAAAGGACGTGCAATTAGTGTTGGTGTGGGTGTTCCACCGCAACACCCACTGCATTCTGCAGCACACACAGAAAGAGCAAAATGCCATCAATTATTATTTATGTGCAAGAAGGTGTCCCTTCCTGCACATAAACAATCAAACGCTGCAACACAGACACACTTGCACTGTTGTGCAAGGGTGCCTGAGTTGGCGCTAGCCAGCACTAGGGGAAATACAGTGGTGCACTGTATTTTCATAAAAATAGCACATCCCTGTGTTTCTGCAGTGATGCAGGTCACCACTGCCAATTTTGTAGCAGTGCTACGCCACTTTCTTGTAAATGAGACTCAAACTCTGCTTTGGACGACAAGATCTGTCCTGTACCCTGAAAACAGGACTTTCACATCCTGTCTGTCTTCTACCCTGCTGGCAGTGAGGGACCAGCTCATCCTGAAGGCGTAGAAAGAGGAAGAATGCAAGCTCACCTGCACTAAGCAGCCCACAAGAAACCTAACCTTTATGCAGTTGCCTCACCTTTGGCACTGCTTCAAAGAAATAGCCTGTCTCATGGTCCACATAAAGGAGGGTAACGATTTCCAACTACCTCATTGCACAATTGCTCCATCACTACAACTGATTGACTACTACGAGGTGCACAGTCACAGTTTCATGCACCCAGCCTAGCCTAGCTCCCAGTGCACTCTCCCCCCCAAATGCCAACTCCCTGCTGCAGCAACAGTAGAAGTCTAGTCCACCTCATACCTCCTATTGGTTCCAGGAAAACGTCTACTCGTGGTGCCAATCTTTTAAGTGCCACAAGTGCCTGAGTGGATTGCAGAGAAATGCAGGAGCCAGTTCTGCTGGTTCTAAATGTACCTTAAGACCAGCACTGTCTTGCCTTGCCTTGTTTTTACTTGTGTTACACCAGTCATCACATCATGTGCTCCCATTTACCTAAAAAAATCCCTCATGAGAGAGCATGTAGCATGTGGTATGATGCCACATCAGACTGTTTTCCGACACTTGAAGGGGAAGAGAAATGAAGCCTCACTCACCACAAAGATTACCACAGCCCCAAATAGGCCCTGATGGTCTGAATTCAACATTAGGGACCAGTTCCAAACACCCAGAAGAGAGTTGAAGGCAAAGAAATGACCCACCAGTCCACACTTGCATACATGCCACAGTCTCTGATCATTTTTGATTATGCCAGAAGATATTACCATCACCAATGACTTGTAAAGCTGACTGTGAGTGCATCCATCCACATACACTAGGCTGGCCTTTGCCAAAGAGCAACAGCGACATGGCAAATGCCTAGTGGAAGAACAAGAGATCAGCATCCCCACCAGTGTTTCTACACCTAGCATCTCACAGTATCAGCCCCACAACCATCACTGGCTGACTTATACGCAATGGCATACCCACCAAAAAGAGTCACTAATGCCTCACACAAAATGAAGATGATCAGAAACCATAAACATCTCTCAGTATCACCAAGGTACGAAGTCTGTCCCATTACCATCACACAACCCATCTGAATGCTCAACAGCAGACAAAGCAGTGTAAAAGGAAGACCACAAACCCATGTAGTAGGCATCAACTATCAAATAATTACATGTTGAATTTGCAAGCTTTCCCATTAAAATTAATTATATTTGCATTTCACCTTTGACTTTATCACCCTGCCTTTCATCCAGGGAATGTGTCCTGCTGCCAACAGCTAAAGATGATCCATGTTGTGCAAGGGGTGCTGAACTGATGCGATCCTGCTGGCTCATCCAGGGAATGCATTCATTTTCTCTTATGCCAAATGCCTCACAATCTGACTGGAGTCCCACTAGAACCTCACCAAAGGCCAATAAGCATCCTTGATATTCTGTGGCAACAGCTAGATCACTAAGATTCCAGGTACTCATCCCACAAGTATCCTGGTCCAGCATTTCGCACACTGTGACCATGACCCTCTGCTCCAAAGTGTCTTGCAGAGATCCATGCATGGCCCTCACATGCAACCTCAACAAAGTACAAACATAGCGCTATGGCAACAAGTCCAAGACTCCTCTTCGCCTGAGAAATGAACTCAGTAATGCTCCACTGAAGGATGCTATATTCTGAGGTAGGCCTGTGAAAGGCTATCTTTGGAAGTCAAGCATTGTGGCCAAAGTGAGTCCAGGAAGATTAGTGTTGACTGTTTGAACTTTTGACCAATAACCACTAACAGTCCCAAGCATCATCAATGTGGACTGACTCTGTAGTCTCCAGACATATCCTGCTGCCCTAGGCACTCAATAGATCTGTAGTTCTTTGCATCAGTATTCAGGCCCTGATTCTCCATCTGGTTATACTACGAATTTGAGTGACAATGCTCTGTTGCAGCTAATATCGTCTGTCCAGTTGTCCACCCTTTCCTGCTGATTGACTCTAAAACTGACAGTGGTGTTTGTTTGTTTTGCTTTGTTTTTCACTGCTGGAATCTTTGACCTTTCATTGTTTTTTTGCCCAATCTTTAAGAGAACTGGCCTACTTATCCCCACACCAATCTCTCATAGCCATCATCAGTTAGGTCATCCTGCCAATAAAAGAAAGGTGTGTGTACATGCCTTTATTCAAGTTACCAAGTGTTGGACATGATAATCATGAGGATTGTGGGGTATGGTTGTGTGACCTCACTGTGTAATACACTTGCAAAACTGTCTTGAGTCCAGTTAGGCTCATTTGCAAAACCTTTAGTTCAACCCAGGATAGTGGGCCTTGGAGCAGCCAGGCTTCAACAAAGCAAGCAGTGTAAAGCATATAGAAAACAAAAACATAACAGTCACACAACACGAAAGAAATCCAACACCAATTTATGAAATTAGATTATATATTTATGATTGTTTGAGACGATGATGAGCAAAATCCTCTGGAGGGTTCTGAAGATATCATTTTTTAAAGTAAAAGTAAATCTCTGTTTTTTTCGTCACAACCGCAAGCAAGCATTGGTAACTGTTAAATTTGAAAACCTTTGAAAAGTTTGAAAGAGTTGTGTTCGGCTACCCCGGCCTGAATAGGTTGACCAAATCCAGCAGGGAGAAAGCTGGGGGGGGAGGGGCACTAAGAAGTATTTAGACAGTTACCTGGTATCCACATCATTCTCTAGTCCAGTTCTAAACTTTAAATAGAAACTGCCATAGACTTTAATGAAGTAGTCCTGATGCTGGGAATGCAGGAGATGGAGGGTGCTCTAAGATGCTCTGGGTGCTGTGCGGTCGACAGGGGTTTGCTTGCGGTTACTCCTCGATCCATGGATCAGGTGGGAAAACTTTGGCCACAGAGGTTGGGGTCACTCAAAGTCCTCTTTGAGCCAGTATCAGGCCCACCTACTGCTGGGTTACCGGTCTCCATCCCCAGCGGGTCCAGTGGTATTTTTGATGGACGGTAGTTTCCCTCTTGGGTGACCAATCTGGACTCAGATGACATTCCTGGGTGAGACAGACTTGGGTTCAACTTTTGGCCATCGAGTTTCAGTCTCTTGGGGCTCCCAGCAGCGGTCTCTAGAAATGGCTACTGACTTGATGTGTTGGGCTACTTCCGCTTTGATGGCCCTGGTGCTGGTTCCAGAGGGTCAGCCTACTGACCTTTGGAGTCACTTCTTTGGTCTGAGATTTGGGAGCCATTGGAAGCCACAGGCACAGTCCTCTCTTTGCTAGCCCAAGATGCTCCAGGGGCAGTCCAGCAGACAGTGCAGTCTCTCTTTGCCAGGTCCATGGGTCAGCAGGGCAGGCCTTCTTTGTTCTGTTCTTCAGTTCTGTAGTGATCTCAGGTTCAGGATGCCAGGTATGCCATACATCTGCCCAAAAAGTGCCCTGGAAGATGATGTGGTCACTAGCCAATTGGCTAACAGGATCCCTCCCACCTTGTGATGACTTCCGGCTATGTGTGGATCTAGCAAGCCCAAGGAGCACTATTCTAACCAATCCCAAGTTATCTGAACCCTTCCTTGGATGTCAGGAGTTTGGTAGCCCACCCTAGAGTTGTGGCTACCTGATGCCCATGGGAAAACCAGTTTGGGCACTGGTCTCCCCTCTTTGTTCCCGCCACCAGCCTGTCTACCTGAACAAAGGGCAGCCAGCCCCTCAAGAGTATGATCGGCATTTGCCCACCAAAGGCGTCTTTGCCTTTGAAGCTTGCTTTTCGGGCCAATATGCTCAGTGGGTTCCTGTAAGGGGAAGGGAACACTTCTGCCTGCAGCAGGCTTCTATTTTTCTTGAGTCTCGGAGTTATTCACACTACTCTTCAGGAAGGGATTAGAGCTGTCTGATGGTGAACAGCTATCTAACACCACTGAATAAACTGGGCCACAGAATGACAACTTTCCTAAGTTGCCTTGTCTTAAAAGTGACTTTAAATTTGACTTTATCTTCAAGTCGGGTTTAATGCTACAATTAAGTTAATACCTCAAAGTACCCATTTTACTAGTCTCATTCAGAGGTTACAGGCTGATGGGTCAGTCAATAACTCTGTGTGTGGGGCTACTAATGTTTCCACACAAAAACGACAAACTGAAAGTTTTGCTGTTGGGAAATATTGAAAATATATTTCCTACCTAATAATCTACAGCTCCCTGTTTTAGGGATCGGCAGGCCTTCCTTATAGGAGACTTACATATACTGTTAAGGAAAGTGGGGGATTTGCCATTGGCTTAAATGGCAAAGTTAAACTGACAGTGTTAAACTGCTCTTCCATGCTGCAGTGGCAGACAGTGAGCCATTTCTTACTTTGTCACACACAGGGTGGCTCAATAAGTGTTTCAGCCAAGGGTGAGCACGCTGTCTTACATGCCCTGGGTACCCTAGGTCCCATATACTAGGGACTTATAAGTAAGTCAGCGTATGTCAACTGGGGTTAGCCAATTCAACATACCTTTTGTAATATGTTATAATACTGGCACTGAAGTCTGGTTAGCAGGCCTCAGTGCACTCTCAGAGTTGAAAAAGTGACAGCCTCAGTCCAAAACTTTGAAGGTGATCATGCAAAAAGAGGTATTTCGGTACAACAATCCTTTGTGTGGTGTGCCCCCTGGTTTTTGCCCTGTTTTTACTGGCTGTAGAACTCTGTGCACTTTATCCCTGCTAACCAGGAGAAAAGTGCCTGTGTTCTCGCTTTCAACATGATGCAATTGGCACAAGTCTAATTGGCATATTTAACTTACATATAAGACCCTACTAGATGGTGCAAAGGTGTACCCAAGGCCCGTAAATTAAATGTCACAAATAGACTACAGTGCTCATAATGCCATCCACTACAGCACTATTGTGAACATAATTGCAGGCCTCCCCCATGTAGCTTGACTGTGCAGTTTTAAACTACAAATTTGATCTGTCAAAATAACCTTCTTTGGCAGACCTAAACCTTCATTTTAAACATTAATAAGTCGTCCCTTGGTAGGCCTTACTGTCTAAAAGTTAAGACAGATGGTATTTAAAAGTAGGACATGTACATTTGTATTATTAAACATACCTTTACAATGAAAAGGCCTCAAACGCCATTTTCAATGCAGCAGGTTCGACTGATCCACGGGAAAGCATTGGGACACTATATTACATTTAATAATGTTATCTCCAGCTAGCAAACCACTGCAAATGTCATTCTTGGACTTTTTGAAGTATACATTACATGAGCAATTCACTAGTGAAGCTGGAATTGTAATAAATATTTTAGAAAAGGTACTTTTAGAAGGTTACTTTTTCTCTGCTTAAAGCCTATTGAGGCCTATTTGCATGAGCTTCAACTGTCACCTGGTACCTGGAAAGAACCTTTGATGAGCTGTGAACTTGCTCGCAGAGCAGGGAGAAAGCACCTTCGGTGTGGCGAAGTGTTGTTGTTTTCTTGATAAAGTGGTGAGTTGGCTGTGCCCAGAAACTTGATTAACTTCAAAGAGGCCCACCCCGTCACAGGCAAATGTTAGCTGACACCTGGTCTGGCCCTTCCTTTGTTCCCCTTGTTGGCAGGCACTTATCTCAGTGGGAGAGTAGCTGCCCCCAGTGCTTGTTCATAGTGACCACAGGGGAGTGGTGGCTCATTTCCCTGGTGACACCGCTGGGGTGGCACACAAGTTCTGCACAGGTGGAGAAGTCCTTTGCCATCTTGATTTTAGGTACACTGTGGGATTGTTTGTAGTAGGGTACACAGTAAATACTGAAAAGGTAGGTCAGGTTACCGCTGGAAACTTTTAGCCCGTTGGTTAGGGAGTGGTCAAGAGTTACACCCACCCACAGGCTAGTGCCAGGCATTAATGCTGCACCCACACTAGCCTCCCCAAAACACTTTCTGGGCAGTAGGAAGGACAGAAGAGAGCTAGACCTACTGTCTACTACCTGAGAAGAGCCTAGATAACTGGACCTACTCTCCCTCCTGTACTCAGGATAAATAGGTGAACTCCAAGTTCCTAAGGGTGACCTCTTGCCCACGCTAGAGGTAACAACAAGCTACAAGAGGGCTTCAGGACCCGCAGTGGACCCTGCTGCTTGGCTCTGCTGGAGTGAGTCTTGACCCCTAAAATGCTGACTCCAAGGTCATGGACCCTTGGCTGGTGTCAAAGTGTACTCCTCCTAAAGTATTAAGTAACAGATGTTTAGTGGCTCCAAAGACCTCCTTAGAACCAGGACAAGCCAATCCAAAGAAAGTGTGGAGCCGCTGGGCAAAAAGTTCAGGGTGCTCCTGCTCTGACCTTTTCCACAGCAACATATCTGATTCAGTGGGATCTCGCTAAGAAGGTATTCAGTCTCATGGAGTCCTTTTATCTACAACCTGCAGCTTTGCCCGGGTGGAATAATCCAAGCTCCAAAAAGTGGCTAAATTCGAAAGTAGAAGACTTCACTGGGCAAAGGTACCTGAATTGCAAAGGATCTTCTTTCTCTCGGTGTGACATTCTAATTTCTCCCAGTCTGTGCTTTCTTTCCAAAAAATCAACAGTTTCACAGAGACCTCATCCAGCGGCTATCCAACGATGCGGAGTCCTCTTCAGCCATGGCGTGACACTATGCCCAGCAGAGGATTTTTGAGTTCCATTTCATTGTCTAAAGGTAAAACGTCAGACCAGGTAGAACCTGGTTTCTATATCTGGCTTGCACTCCATTGTGATTTGCCTTAACTTGTGCCTAGTTCTCGATTACACACAACCATATGACTGCAGTTGGTGCATATTACCTCCTGGTACTATTGTTAAATTTAGGCTTTAAACATTCATAACTCTGGTTTCATTTATTGGATTTACATCATTTTGTTGTAATTTTATTTAAAGTGTGCTCGGTTGTTCTATATTGGCTTGGAATTTTTTTGTGCTGTGTTTGCACTTTATTGCTGTTTGAAACTGCATAAATACCTAACCCATTACCTCTACATTGACTGTCTGCTCTGTGTCACAGCTACCATTGGGTTGAATTTAGGCTTATTTAGTGACTTTAGTGGTTCATACTGACAATGGTTACCGCTATAGCTTGAGGTGGGTACATACCCTCCACGGTCAGCTTCTTAGACCAAGCACTTCATTGTCTTTGTTGCATGGCCTTCGCCACGTGGGGCACTTCAACTGCCCTCCCTAAGAAGTTTGACACGAGGACATTAGCTGTGAGTGCAAAGCCAGTGTCGGGTTGCTCTTTGAGATGACTTTAAAAGACCATTCACAGTTGCCTTTCTGTGTGGTATATTTTTACAAGACCCCTAAAAAAGTTACAAAGACCACCAATAGGAAGGCGGGTTTTGGATCTACAGAAGATTTGGAAAGGGGTGGTGTTCGCACAAGTAAGTAAGAACTATCCATTAGCTCATCCGATTCAAAAGGATGTCTGAATAAAAACTTGTTCCTCGCTACATTCATGCTATAACTTATTATTTCCATACACTTTGCCATTTATGTGGTGTTTAAGGCCAGTATTCCTGCAGGAGTTTTTTCGAAAAACATAATGGATACAAACACCATTTTAGAGATATATGTGAAACATGTTTCAAGAAGAACCATTTTTCAAGCTGTATTGTTCGATTCCGAAATGAGCAAAATCATGCCAATTTGTGCTGCTGGAAACGTCTCTGCAGATTGGAGAATTATTCAAAAGCGCCGATTTGTCATGCACAGCTAATGAGAAAAGGGCCTCAATGTGTCTGAGGGAACTTGAAATGTGCGCGCCACTGCTAATGCTCGCTCTGCGCAATCTATTTTCCGCATATTTGAGGGTTGAAAGCAGTGACACCTGGCAAGTGATATATGGATCTGCGCGCGGTTGGAAAACAGTAGAGCTGCTGAGGGAATAATAATTCTTATACTCCAGAGTATACATGGGTGGTAGAGCTGTTAATGTAATATCAAGGCAAGTTAGGGCTTAGCACCATTTTAACCACAAAGGAACGTTTGTCTAAGGTTCGAATTGGTTGTAGCCCCCCTACTCTGGTGAAAACTGGGGCTTGTGTGAATTTACTATACGAGTAGATTTTTTCCTCACAGTTTTTTTCAAGGTAAAATCTGGTTAAATTTGTGCTGTGGAAAACTACAAGTATTATGGGGATTGCCGCTTCGAACAGAGGAACCATATCATTATCCTTTATCCGAGCTGAGGATCTCAGAGTGTTGTAGTAAGACTGCAGTCAATAAAAATGTAACCTCATGGTAATGTTAATTCCACCTGCGGTATTACTGCATCCTGTAAACATACAACCACATATTATTGGTAATACCAGTTAACGTATTACCAGTTAAGGTATTACTGCAAATGTAAAACTATTACTCTTCGGTGTTGGTAATTAAAGTTTTGCTATTAGTGCATTGCTGATATGAAATTACTTTGGCACTGAGAGCAAGTGCCCTGGTACGATTATGGATAATCATTTCTTGCAATAAAATCAGATTTTACGTCGATCCGAAACTATTAGTACAATAATTATCGTCTATTTCAAGTTTGTCTCTTCAAAATGGGGCCATAACTGAAGATCTTGGTGCAGAAAGCTTTCCGTTTCAAAGTGGTGGGAAGTATGACCTGCCAATATGCACCTTGGAAAATTACGGAAATATGGAATTTATCATACCAGTAGTTACATGCGGTGGTCAGTTTTGCACAATTTGTAATTCAGGTCATTGAGCCAATAGGGGTTTCCAGAGGGGTTGTTGTTCATTATTAGTCACAAAAGAAATCTGGACTGGATTTAAACCCCCACAGTTGCTAAATTGACCCTGAGTTTCAGATTGGGCATTGTTCCTTGCATGAATTCTTCAGTTGGTAGACAACGGACACAATGCAAAACGGTAATTGCATTTTGGATGAATGCAAAAATGAACTGCATTTTCTATTTATCTTGCTATTTTTTAGACTGCCAACTCAAGCAATCAAACAATAGGCGCAATAAGTGAATGTCGAGTACTTTTCTTTTTTTTAAAACAGAAGTACTTGAACTGCACCAAAAATCATAGGGTACTTAAAGGAAAGGTTGCACTACCGGAATGAACACAATGGGGTCTACGGGCTCACTACTCAGAGAAACAAAAAGCATTAGGTGAAAATTTACCAAATATTTGCTGTCTGCATATTCAGGCAAAGCAGCACAAATGTTTTTGTCCAGTAATAACATGCTTTTTTTTTCAGCACAAATAGTGATTTGCACTGATGTGTGTGAATTTGGTTGCTCTTTGAGACGACTTTAAAATACCTTTCACAGCTGCCTTTCTGTGTGGTACATTTTTACAAGACCACCAAAAAAGGTAAAAAGACCACCAATAGAAAGGTGGATTGTGGATCTACAGCAGATTGGCAATGGGTGGTGCGCAAGCACAAGGTGGCACCTAGTGCGACAGTCTTTTTTTTTGGTGTCTCCCCAATCATCTTCCCCTCGGATTCCCTCACTAATACCCAGCAAAAGTGCCCCTCATCTCTCCATAGCCTCACTCTCACATACATTAAATTTGTTTTAAAGTGCTGGTAAAGCCTGGCTTTACTAACCCACTCAGCTATCCACATAAAATACAGTTCTGTACTTTGCAGCAGGCATATTAACCCACTGTGCTACTTTATGTTGAGTCAAAACACTCACTAGACAATACTCTGATCTCTCTCGCTGGCAGGAACATTAGTCACTAAAGTACCTTGACATTGAGGTCAGTGCCCCCATCCAGGTCAGCGCCCAGTGTGGCTGCACCAGTCGCACCACCCTAAAGGTACCCCTGATTTGCATCAACAGGCATTACATGGGTGGTGCTTTGGCATTGCAAAGCACATAGACTGTTTTTTTACACAAAGCCCTATCTACTAAAATTGGCAGAGCGGCCTTTTTTGTCAAAGAAGAATGCCCCTGTGTGGCAGACACAACGTTGTAGAAAGATATTTATTTCTCAAACATGGTTCACACATTGAATTTGTGCTGCACTGTACTGTGTACATTCAATGTAAGACAAGTTGTCTATGCATAGGTTTTTGTACTGGAAGAGTATACTTCCAGTACAAAGGGCCTGATTACGACATTGGGAGTCTGAGGACCACCAATGCCGTGGAGGCGGTCAGATCACCACGGTTGTGGTGGTCCAACCGCCACTTTACAAGTTTGGCTGGCAGACTTGCCAAACTACTGCCATCCCCACCAGGATCTTCAATCCCGACAGGCTGACAGTGATGCAGGTTGCAATGAGCCATGATGGCGCTGAACTCAGCGCCATCCTGTTAATTACAACCTTGTTTTCCGCCAGCCTTTTCATGACAGTTCAACCACCATGAAAAGGCTGGTGAAGAACAAGTGCAGGGGCCAGAGAGGGGCCCCTGTACTTCTCATGTCAATGGTATGGGCAGTGCAGGGGTCCCCCTGCTCAGGACCCTCGAAAGGTGCCCTCTTCATGTGGCAGAATTGCTGCCGGCTCTATTATGAGACAGCAGCAATGCTGCCACACCTTTCCCACTGGGCTGACGGGGAGAACCAAGCCAGTCCAGTGGGAAAGCTGTAATAGGGCCGGTGGAGAGGTCGTCAGAATGGCCACCCTGTCAGGAGTTTGGCAGACGGGTGTTCAAGTCCGCCAAACTCCTAATCAGCTCTAAAATCTTTGCTAGGCATCACACACACACCCACCTTTGCAACATGGTCCAATGTATCTTGGGTTACAGTGGCATCAGAAACAACAACCTTCTAAATAGAATGTGCCAAAGACTAATGAAAATATATGCTTGAACGAGAAGAAGCAAGAATCCAAATATTAGTGATAAATGTACAATGTATACATTTTTACTGTTGTTTTTGTTTTGTATACTCAGGGCCAACCCTATGGCCTGCCACCTCTAGCTTTCTGCCCCACCTGGGAAATGGATGTGGGTATTCATCCCCCAATATGCCCCCTGGGGGGCAGAAAACCCACTAGGCATCAAGGACTGCATTTCTGCTGGTTTTTGGGTGAGAAGAGCAGGCCATCTGGGCTTGGATCCATGCTCCCCTCACTCTGGGGCCGAATAGAAATTCTGCCACCTTGGGGAGTGAATAGTGGGTATTCACTCCCAATCTGCTGCCTTGGGGAGGTGGGGGTCAAAAATCTTACTAGAAACCAGGAAATACATGTGTGCTGTATTTTGCTGTTGGGGATGGCAGCCATACCTGGGCATGGATTTGTGCTACTCTCCCCCCCCCCTCACTCTGTGGCCGATTAGACTCTCTTTCCCCCTGGGATGTTGATAGGGGCATTCACCCCAAATCTCTAGACACCATGGATTGCAAAATGGTGCCACAAGAAACAAAAGGATGGTGCTGCCTAACCTACCATTGAGCCATACCCCGTCCCAGTAGGGGCAATAGTGTCTTTCGGTCCCCCTAGTGGCAGATAGGTGGATTCTCCTAATTGGTTTGGTTTCTCCAAATCTGCCCCCGAGGGGGGTAGAAAGCCCAGTAGACACCAGGGATTTTGATTTTGGGGCAATAGAAATGGGTACACGAGTCGCATTCTGGTATTGTCCATAACCCTACCCCAAAATGGACAAACCAGTCTTTCTGCTACCCCCAGAGGCAGATAGAGGGTTCACCCACAATTTGCTGCTGGAGGGACCATAAAGGCCACTAGACCCCCAGTGAGTTCAAAATGGTGCAAAAGCAAACAAAAGGATTGAGCCTGCCATCGAGCCAGACCCCCACTGCAATAGGGACAATAGTATCTCTCTTACACCCTAGGGACAGATAGGAGGCTTTCCCCATTTGGGGAGGTTGCCCCAAATCTGCTTCTCGAGGGAAGAGGAGCAAAAGGCCACTAAACACAAGGAAATTTGCATTTAGGGCTAACAAAAGTGGTGTGGGCATTGCACTCTGGCATTGGCCATACCCCTACCCCAGAAAGGGACAAAGTAGTCTTTCTGCCCATCCCCTGCAGGGGCAGACAGGGCGTTTGCCCCCAGTTTACTCCTGGGAGTCAGAAAGTCCATTAGACACCAGGGATTTAAAAATGGCCTCAAAAGAAACAAAAGGATGGAGTGGCCTTTACTGCCATCGAGCCAGACACCCACCCCAGTAGGGGTAATAGTAACTCTCTGTCTCCTAGGGGGGCAGATAAGATGTTTGTCCCTGTTGGGGAGATTGCTCCAAATCTGTCACCTAGGGGATAAAAAATCTACGACACACCATGAAACTTACATTTGGGGCAAAAGAAAGGGGTGCGGGTGTTGCACTCTGGTATTGGCCATACCCCTACTGTAAAAAAAAAACAAATCAGTCTTTCTACTCCCTTCCCCAGGAACACTCAGGGGGTATTCTCCCAACTTGAGCCTTCGGGGCCAGAAACACACTTGACACCAGGGATTTCAGAATGGCCCCAAAACACACAAAAGGATGGAGTGGCATACCCTGCCATTGAACCAGACCACCCCAACAATAGTTGGATGAGTGTTTTTGTGTCCCCCTAATGGCAGATAAGAGGCTTGTCATAATTGAATACGTTGCCCAAATCTGGTCTCTGGAGCGGGTAGAAAGCTCAATAGACACCAGGGATCTTGCATTTGGGACAAAAGAAAGGGGCACAGGTATCACACTCTGACATTAGGCCATACTCTAAACCCAAAAGGGACAAACTAATATTTTGGCCTCCCAGTAAGGTGTCGAGGGTGTTTACCCCGACTATGACCCCAGGTGACAGAAAGCCCACCGAAAGGGAACACTATTTTTTAAAATAAAATAATGGTGTGGGTCTTGCCCGTCCTGACATTAGGCTCCACTGTCACTCCTAAAGCTTTAACAGTCTTTCTGCTCCCCTGTGAACTAAAACATCCCATACTAATGGCAAGTGAGAGGACATTTGACTCTTTTGGGTTTTCTTTTTACAATTGGGACAGGAGAGTGGGGCTTTGATAGGCCGCCACCTGGGGAGAACTACCAGACTCACACATTTTGATACCTGGGGGAGTCCAAGGTGGTGTGCTTTGTGAAGATCCCATGACATTTTCTTACCTATAGTTCCTTGCAAACCTCAAACTTTTGCTTGAAATCACAAATTGTCCTTGCATTTCAGTGATGTAATATTCCAGAATGCACAAAATTCCTACCATCCATCATTCCTCCACTTGTCCCAATAAAAACATTTCCCACTTGTATGGCTGGGCATGGTGACTGTGACAGGAATGAATAAAACCAGAATCAATGGGAGTCCCACAGTGGAACTTCCGTTGAACTTAGCCCAATTTTTTTGAAAATTTGGCGCCGCCTTAGTTTCATTTAATTTGACACTAAAGCAGCGCCAACATAACTCCATATTTAAATTTTGATGTTAGACTAGCGTCAACATATATGAGTTAGCGTCATTTTTAGGAAGTGCCAACCCACCTTGTGTCAAATTGCGACAATGATATGCAAGGTGGACGTTCCCTTCCTAAAAACAACGCTAGCCCTCCAGGACCATATTTACCTCTCAACGCTAAAACAAATCACACCTAGGAGGCGGATCCAAATAATGACACTAAGGCCGATTAGAGTCAAATATTAACGCCTGGTCAGACCAGGCGTTAAACAGAGGCTAGGCCCATTTTCCACTGGAAACACCATGGAGTCCACCATGGTGTCACTATTTTGGGCACACAGGTACCCACTCCAACGTCCAGCATCACTACCACCCACACCACCAGGACACTACAGGTAGAGTGAGATAGGTAAGTTGACGTGCGTAACTGTTATGTGCCACTGGGGGCACCTTACATGGGGCTCCCTGGCTAGCAATGGGTCTGTTGGGGTTGTCCTGGGGACACTGGTCCCCTGTTGTGGGCATTGGGGTTATGGTAATGACTCCTGTCTATACTTAGACAGGAGTCATTTTTTGGCTGCTTGTGTGTCAAAAAATGGCGGTAGACTGACTAGGAGCAGATTTTTTGCAGCTAATCAGTCTATCGTCATTTTTGGCCCACTAGTGCTACTTGCCCTAACACCATCCCTCACCGGCTAGCGTAATTTTCTATGACGCTAACCATTCCTTAGCGCCATCGTGCATTTAAAAAAAAAATATGGCTCAAGGGAATGGCATTAGCTCACGCTACATTTTTTGAAGCACTACTGCCCTAGCGCAGTTGTGCATCATTTTCCTTTGATGTGGGCCTTAGTTTTTTCTATTCCTGTTGTGAGCACTAAGCCCAGCCACACAAGATAGTCAGCTTTTTTATCGGGGAAATGCTGAGTGGTAGGAATTTTGTGACTTTCTCCTGATTCCGGGAGCTTCTATCACAGAAATGTAAGGAAAATGCACAATTGTAGCCAATGTTTGAGTATTGCAGGACACTGTGAGTAAGAAAACCTTGTGGGATTCATGCAAAGCACAGTACAGTGGAATCCTCTAAGTCAGTGGTTCCCAACCTGTGGTCCAGCGACCCCTGGGGGTCCATGAAGCCTTCTCAGGGGGTCTGTGACTGCATAGAAAACTAAGGGGGTTATTCTAACTTTGGAGTGTTAATCCGTCCCAAAAGTGACGGAAAAGTGACGGATTTACCACCAGCCGTATTACGACTCCATTATATCCTATGGAACTCGTAATACGGCTGGTGGTATATCCGTCACTTTACCGTCACTTTTGGGACGGATTAACACTCCTCCAAAGTTAGAATAACCCCCTAAATATTATTAACTGATTAGGTCTCCAGCTTCCAGTAATGACTCATTGGAGGATCCCCGGATTCCAAATAATAATTCATTGGGGAAACCCGTGTTCCAGTAATGATAAAGTGGGGGTCCACAGAAGTAAAAAGGTAAGGAACCACTGCTCTAAGTGTCTAGTTTTCATATCTGTTTTCATATATGTCTGTGGTTGGTAGGTTTTCATGGGTGGCGGCCCATCATGGCCCCAAATACCACAGCTATCTCCTTCACTGATATCTCCATGTCGTGCTTTAGGGCCTTTTGTGTGGTAGTCTCTTGGCCAACCCATGCAAAGGGGGTGCTGTTGTTATCAGAAGACATGACAAAACTGTAGCGATATGACATTTCTGGATCCCACAGATTCCGAACTGTTCCTGCACAGATGTGTGAGTCGAATGTGTGTCCATAGCCAAAGTCTGAGGTTTGCAAGGGCTTCTGTGCAAGAAAACCTGGCAAGGGCCATGCTGTCACTAGGCCCAAAACCCAACTCTACCAACATTGCAAAAAAAGGGTCAGTTTTCAGTGGGGAAATGTGATGCGTTCATGTTGCATTTTGGGCCCTTTTCTGTGGCAGGCACTAGGCCTGCCCAAACAAGTGATGTACCATTTTCATTGGAAGCCCTGTGGAAATCTAGAATAGTAGAACATTTGTTATTACCAATTGGATTTCTCTGCATTTGTGCTTTCCAGATGTAAGCCAGTGTGTAAGAAAGAAGAAGATTTGAAAAATGCCCTCTGAATGAATCACACACTTGTATGAGTACCCACAAATTCAGAGATGTACAAATAACCATTGTTTTTAAACTCCATTTCAGGTGGCCATTACAGAAATACATAGTTTTCCTTGATACCCATTTTTCACTCTACAGATTTTACCATATAAATTGCTCTATACTCGGTACACAATGAAAACCATTGAAAAGTGCAGCTAAATTGTTGGCGCTAGATAGCTAGAGTTCAACCTACAAACCCTATATATATCTGCAACCATAAGGGTCTTCTTGATGTAATGATTTATTGCTTTTGTAAACCGGCCATCGTGACAAAAAATTACAGATAAAAATATTGTCAGAAAAGGCAATTTTTTCCCTACTCATTTTCCATTTTTCTTTATTTCAAAACTTATTTTGCCTGCTTTTCAGATATCTGTACCTTTCCTGGATCACCTTTGGATTTCACACTGGTTTCCACCACAAACTGGAAGTGGTAGCAGAGGATGGTTTGGCATTGACTTGTAGGGACTTCAAATACTCTAGAAAAGATCTAAAGTTGTCCATGTTCAGTTCATATCCTTAAACCTTTGTGGCCCAATTTTGAGGCTTGGACGTGTTTTTGCAGTTTTGAAGGTGGTTGCGGTAGCTGAGTAGTAAGTATCAATCAGGTTGTGTGTCCCAAATTGTTTTTGTCAAGCTTGCGACATTGTGTGAATATTGTGTGTTGTAGTGATGTATTTGATCTAGTTATGTGAATGCATATGCACTTAGGCCCTTATTACAACCCTGGCGGTCGGTGATAAAGTGGCGGTAATACCGCCAACAGGCTGGCGGTAACTACCGCCAAATTATGACCATGGCGGAAAGCTCTCAGATAGACAGCCACTTTACCACACCGACCGCCAGGGCGGGAACAACAGCCACCATGGCGGTGGCCGCCTACAGCCAGGCGGAAGACAACGTTCCGCCCACCATATTAGGACCCTGGAAACCGCCACCTGTTCCGGAGCGGTACCAACGACATCAAAAGCCTGGCAGAAACACCATTTCCTATGAAATTTTACGTCCTGCTCCACCACGAACACCAACAATGGCGAAGATGACCACGGTGAGTACAGCTGTCTAGCACACAGGGGAGGAGGGGAGGAAAAATAAAGTGACACACACACGCAACACTCCCGCCCCACCCCCACCCCCAACACCATACACACAATCAGATGCAGTAAGAAAACATATTGACCCCGTACCCCTCAGGAATAATGCAAGGACAACATGAATAGATGAAAGTGAGTGTAAATAATAATATAAATACAGTAAAAATACGAACGTTCAATCTAAAAGTATATACATATGTACAGTTCAAGGGACACTGCCCAGTCCGCAATGTGCGTGGGCCACAGGGCCACATGACAAAGTCCAAGGCCCCACTTGTCTCCTGCACCAACATGGAGAGAACACCGCTGGGGAATCAGTTCGAAAATAGGCAGGCACCTCAGGGGGACGGGGAACCGGGGGCACCTCAGCCGGCAGATGATAGAAGATCATTGGTTCTGGAGGGGGCAACATGCCCTGTGCTTGGTCCTGGGGAGTACAAGGCCACAGTCTCTCAAGTGGGTGACTTGCCCACATGCTCTGGAGGGGGCAACATGCCCTGTGCTTGGTCCTGAGGAGTGCAAGGCCACAGTCTCTCAAGTGGGTGACTTGCCCACATGCTCTGGAGGGGGCAACACACCCTGTTCCCTAAGCACGATCAACCCCAAGTAGCCAAAAAAAATTAATCACTGGTGAGGGGGTGCAGGAAGCCTCAGCAGTTAAGGGGTTCAATTAACTTCAATTGTTTAAACTTGTTCAAAAATGTAATAAATGTAGATGACTGTTTAAAAATATAAAAATAGTACATATTTGGTAATTAATTATAAAATATTTTTTACAAAAAGTTTTTGAATTAGACAATAATGTAACCATGCATTTTATTAACAAATAATGAAATTCATTTTCATTTGAAACAATGCTATATATCACTTTTAATATTCGTTAATGCACACTTAAAACATCTTTTTTTCTTTAGGTGGGAATATATTTTTTAAAATTCACATTTGCATGAATTAAAGATTTAATTTCAAAATTAATTTAATAGTGGTGCAGCATGTTTAAAATGTTGTTCTTGATAAACTAAATTTATTAATATTTAACATACAAATATTTTTAATATTTATTTTCTTGTTAAGTATATTTTTTTAAAAAATTCCCTCTACTTTATTATAGGAAGACTTTGCATTTGGGAATACCAAAAAGCAGTAAACTAACTCAAAACTATAAACTTACTCAACAGTGTAAGTAATCTTTCTGAATCAGACTCCAGCTAATAAAATGTACACATGTGTAGTATTTAAATGTAAGGATTTGTTAAATCAACTGCATCTTTGCACAGCATTAAATCATATGTACCAAAAGTTGTGACAACACAACATTGAGGGTTTGCAGGTAGCCAGTGGACACCAGAAAAAAGGTTTGAATTCTTGCAGTACCTCAGTGTATTGGAACAGCATAACTTAATGCCCAACTCTTCATATACAACATGTATATTTAATGTGTTTAAGTGTATATATCTGCGTACATTTTATTAATCAAGTGTAGTAAGTGGCAGTACATTCTATGTTTATGAAAGAAGATGTACCTTTCTTCATTTGCATTTGATATAATCATTCATTTAGAACCTGTTTAAAACTACTGTAATGTTCATCTAACCTGTAAGTAGGCCTAGTGCCCACACTATGGTTTCTAAAATGTTTTTTAGTGACTTTTTTCTTTTCTCTGCAAGTGCCTTATCGATGTGCTCATTAGGTTAGAATAGCCTTATTGTTCAGTTTGATACTTTAGGAAGGGTTGGTCTTTTAATTAAAAGTTGGCTTTGGATATGGAGACTGAGACAGTGGGAGAAACCATCCTGTACCAGGCAGACAATTACTTCTTGGTCTTTGATGTAAGATGGGAAAATAGTGAGTCTACCTGTTCCCTGAGAACACTGCCTTTTGATTGGTCTGTTTGGTGGAAGATGAAAGGGGAAGCCTTCTAGAATCTTCTTTTATGTTTTATGTGGATCACCTTTAGAATAGTTGAACGGACCCTGTCCTGACTACTACTGAGAGACTCCTTCTCAGCTTTGCTGATTTCCCCAGCCCAGAGCATTAAGATTCATGCTTGGCTACTCAGGGCCACAATACGAGTTTAGCGGTCTATCGACCGCCACGGCGGCAGTAGTGGTTCGATTGCCGTTGAAATGGTTGTCGGGCTGCCGTATTACGAGTCTTGCTGGCCTATGGAGCAAAGACTCCTGTGGTCCCGCCAGCACCGCCAGGCACCACAGGCCCCGGTTACGAGGCAGCACAAACAGGTCGGCAGATCCTGTGTTTCTGCCGTACACATGACGAGGTTGCACACCACCAATGTGACCATGGTAGTCCAACCATCACGTCTCAGAAGGTGGAAACGGACAGTATAAAGGAAGACACTCATCTACAGGCAGCTTTACATGTCCGGAACTGCCATGGAACCCATCACGCACATCTTGCTACTGTTGTTAATCTATGGAGCACAAAATCAATGCCACAGTATGTGCAACAGACCATAAGTACACAAACCTGCCTGTGTAGGTTCCCATAACAACAGATCGTAGCGCCGTCAGCCACATCACATGGGGGCCATGCTATGGGCACTAAGTATACGTCTTGTGTCCTGAGTCAGAATTCAATACAAAGAAGGACACATGCACAGTCACAATACGCCCCCATTAGGCAGGTCACTCACACTGCACTGCAACACTAGACAAAAATACACATCCACACATCTCAGGTACAGGGATAGTAAAGGCTACACAATATTCTCACACATATCACCAACAGCACACAAACAACACATATACAGATCTAATTCTCACACTCACATTTTACACAGGCCATAGACTGTTGCCACATACAACACACATATGAATCGATGTGGCATGGAACACAAACATCACTCCAATGAAACAGGCCTGCTACGGACACACACATCATCCATATCACAGCACAATGCAAGGATAATGGCATGCACAATAGACAGGGAGACAAAAAGACGAAGAGCACTATGCTAACAATATCTGCTCAATAAGGATGGGGGCATCAGAAGCCCTCAGAGAAGGAGGCTGCACTGGGACACATAACACTTTGCACAGGCCCATAAAACAACATTTTCACAGAAAATGGACCTTCAGATATCTCTGGGACAAATACTACTAGAGTCAAGTGATATTCCCATTTGTACAATGTGGAAGTGCAAGTCTACAAAGCACATACAACTCCAACTGCATGGGACATACATCTACAGGAGCTAGCTGTAAGGTACACACAGCTAATTAGGCACGTGCACAGTCAAATGCAAACAAAGGTAGCACAATTCAACACACTTCATGTCTGCACATACGAAACTCACGATGACACACATGAGATGAATACATAAGCCATATTAGGGGGACAAGTCTAACACCATACATGCTCATATTGGACAACACAAAACAAAATACTTACCATAACAAACAGAACACAATGCTATGACACTAATAATTGTATTCACACCCACGTGTCCATACACTCAACATATACCCTTGTTTTGGAGGACAGCAGCACTGCTCACAAAGTCAGATACTGTAAACAACAGCAAATGGAGTATAAAGCAGGCTGAAACATGCACAACTGTAGACACACAACACAGGTCATTTAGGAACAACATTAAGGTAGAAAAGGAATTGCTGGATAATTGTATACCCCCCAAAAAACAACTGTTTGAGTTTATTAATCAGAAAAATATTAAATTTCAAAGGCCATTGGCCAGTCCATTTTCAAGTCCAATAATGGCACAGTGTTGTGCCTCAATTTGACTCCCTTTTGGAAAAGAACAATGGTCCCACAGAGAGAGATTATTTTAGTTGAATATCATATAGACCCACCGTAGAGACTATATTAGATTCACCAATAATGAAGTTGCTGTGTTTATTATCCTTAAAACAAAAATTAGTGGGAACATAGGGCATCAGGAAAACTGTAATATGGTCAACAACATTTAAATAAACACAAGAACATTTTTTATACAATTCGGCATTCATCGAGTGACATAAAGTGACAAAGAGTTATATACATAGGGGATGTCACATATATTGCATAACTATGTGCAAAATAATATAAATAGCAAATATATAGAAGGACGAGTCAGGGTATTATAGTCAATGACATTTTGATTCCTCAAGAGCATGCTGGGATCATCATCAGGACAACAATTGCGCTTGAGGAAAGGAGGTTACTGGCAAGGTAACCAGATGCCTACCCTAAAACAGGAACAGAAGGAAAGGGAACAGTAGAAAGCAAACTTGACTCCTAACTGCCATGTAACCTTCACAGGAAGGGGCTTCAAGGGGTAAAGCAAGGGACCTCAGGGATTATCGGGAGGCTTGATTTGGGAGAGAGTTTGGGCTTCGGGGGTGGTCTTCTTCTTGGGAGGGGTGGGCTTCTTCTTGGGGGAGAGGTTTGGGCGCTTGCAGGGGGGGAGAGGAGGCCATAGAGGTGGAAGGAAGGGGCTGAAAGCTAGGTGGGGGCCTCTTAGGTTTGAGACGGGGTGGGGGAACAGGGGAAACATTATGGTCAAACAAATAAAAACCTTTAGGGACATGGAGACGGTCAGCAGAAGGGGGTCGGGATTTGGTGGTTGAGTGAGTGGTTGTCTGTTGTATTGGTGTGGATGTCATGGGTGCATGCTTCTGGGAGACATGCTTGTGTGTGGTGTGTGTCTGTTGGGTGGGTGAGTGAGTGCATTTGTGTGTCTTGGGGGACTGGGGAGTGGGGTGCAGGGGGATGGAGTGGTAGATGTGTGTGTAACTGTTGGGGTGGTGACTGCGGGTAGGCTGGATGTGGTGGATGTCTGTGTGTCTGTAGTTGTGGTGTGTGTGGGTGTGGTGCTTGTGGTGGATGTCTGGGGTTCTGCTGGAGTGGTGTCTGAAGGTATGATGGGTGTAGTGGATGTGTCAGTGGTGCCTGTGGGTATGCCAGATGTGTGTGTGATGCTGCGGGTCGTGGGGGTGTCTGGGGAAGTTGTGACTGTTGATGTGTCTGGGGGTGGCTGTTGTTTGCTTGCATGCCAGTGTGTTTTGTGTGCGCTCCTCTTGTGTGTTGAGGTGGATGCGTGTTGATCTGTCTGTGTGCTTTGGGTAGGTAGGGGAACGAGGGATTTGGATTGGCAAGAGGATAGAGGAGGAGGGACGGGAGGTCCCCCATAAGTGTGAAGGCAGAGCCGGAAAAATCTTTGTAGACCAGACATTGCACCATGGATGCCTTCCAGGAATGCATTGGTTTGCTGTAGCTGAATAGCCAATCCCTGGATGGCATTCACAATTGCTAACTGACCCAGGGAGATACTTCTCAGGAGGTCACTAACGTCCTCACTGAAGGCAGCAGGGGTAAGAGGGACAGGGGCAGAGGTGACTGCGGCAAAGGAGATGCACACCTTCTTGGGTGAGCGGGCACAGACAACTTGGTGGGAAGCAAAAGGGAGGACAGTAATAGAATGGGAGAGGCCTACAAGGGGTGTCCCAATTGGTCCGCCACCACTAGGGAGTGTCCCCTCCCTCTGATGATGATGTTGCTGTCGTCTCTGTGGCACTTCCCTAACCCTCCACTGTGTCCCTCTGTGTCAGTGGTGGCTTGACCTGACGTCCCATTGCCAGATGCTTCCCCACTCGACTGTGCCCCATCTCCTTCACTTGCCGGTGCTGATGCTGCAAATACAAAGACAAATAGATTCATCACATGGCTCGATCACACTTGAACAACAGCTCTGCTTAGCGTACAGTACCATGATGTCACGTAGGCCCCTGCAAAAAACTACTCCTTAGTGGTCCATACATGTGCCATACCATATGCATGCATGATATATGAACTGTCAACAGTTGCTCACAGGAAAATCTGGATTTCACACAACTACAATTGCACGGCTGAGAGTGTGCAATCACAACAACCATTCAATTATTAGTAAACACCATCATCCTCAAGGCTTTGGCCCATGGAGCAGCCCACAGTCACCTGTCCGGATGTGGGCCATTAGGGGGGTCATGGTCCAACAGGCACCACTCCCACGTTAGGAGGACAGCCCCAGCTGAGCCTCCGCGATCTTCCGGGCCCAGCATCACAGGTCTTCCCACCTTTTTCTGTAGTGGCTGCTCCGCTGGCTGTGGACCCCCAGGGTCCACACATTCTTGGGATGACTCTCCATATCCCCTTCTTTTGATGGGTGTTGACCTGCATGGATGCAAAACACCTATCAAGAGACCATGTTCACAAGTCTCACAACAAAGTGTTGAGTTACAAACATGTCAGTAACATCAAGCTAGAACTTTCCTATTTTTTCAATACTCCCCAAGTGTGGCACATATAAGCCAATAAGTACAGGGGCATAAGTACAGACATAAATTTCCCAAGCTGCAGACTAACCCACCACCCTGCTCAGGTCCTACAGTGACAAAGCAAGCTTTCTGACATCATGTGGCACATGCTCTAGCAACCGGTCTGAGATGTGAGCCATTATGAGATACTTCACACTTATGTGTCTTCTGAAGGGTAAACTCCTTAGGCATGAATGGACCAACACATTCACACTCTGTGAGAATGACTCTCTGCATACAGTTCCTACAACTGCCAGAGTACAAACTCAAATATCACACATGGTTATCAATGAAGGGACTGCCATGGTGGGTTTAGAAAGTGTCTACCCTGTTCATGTGTGGACATGTGCAAAAACAAATGTAGATTCATTCCACTCCAGGGGGTGGGGCTATGTACCTGTACCACTGAACACTCCTTTGGACATATGTGTCCATCCTACAGAGATGGCATCCAAATAAAAAAAGCATGCATTGTACAGTTTCTGCTATGTGACCAAGCTACTGAGTCACCTGTCATGGCCTCCCAGGAATCAACACACTGTCTGCACTGTGGGAATGTCATTCATGCAATTAGCCTACACAGGACAAATATGACCTGTGTGGAGGTGACAACAGGGCTGTGGGAGTAAGGGACCTGTCATGAGTCAGAGACAACCATTGATAATGATGCTAAGTGCACATGTGTACTAGATCGGTACCTCACCTCTGTACCAATTCCCAGCCTAATCAAAAGAATGAGGCATTCTGGACAGGATATTACACCATGTACTCTCAGCAATGTTGAAAGACATTGGCAGCTACATCCAGTTTCCCTGACGTAAGGATTAAGCCCATGTGAGGGCTGACCTTTATGGTTTTCCATGCATCCCACATGTGTGTGGGGCTATTTATGGTATACATGTTGGCTTCGTCCCACCGCATGCCAATCAACAAGTATACCACAACAGAAGGAAACTTCCATTTCATCAATGTCCATCTTGTATGTTTAGCAGACCTATGCATTTCACAGGCCTGTGCCCTCCTCTACTCACCTGCGAAAGTGTGTCAGATCACTGTGCCATGCTGCATGCTTCTCAAAATTGCCCTGTGGAGGAATATCCCATAAATCCTAGAAGAGGGGGAGCCTGCAGTTCCACCGGTTGAGCCTCCTTAAAGGCCAAGAGAGGATGACAGTGGTGAAGAGGAAGGAGCTGACTTCCGGGAAGATCAAATCAATAGCTACTTCTCATGAGTGTAAGTATGTCATATGACGCAATGACTGTACGAAGAACTGTAGTTGTCAGAATGTATAGAGTAGCGTGTTTTGGCAAAAAACTGAAGAGCTAATGCTCTACAATATTCAACCAAAGGGTGCTTGAAGGGTTAGCCTGTGGAATATCCCCACATTGATGCAGCTACATTGTTTATCTCTGCCTCATTGCAATGTTATTTCCCTTCAAGATGAGTGCTATGTGATTTGTGTAATAGATATGTTTTCAACCCTATACTCCTTGTGTTTTCTTTGTACAGGTACCTTCACCATGACATATTCATGTGGGCATTTCAGAGTTTTGATGTTGGCAGGTTTCTGATGCTGTTCTAACTTATGAAGTGGACATGGATTGTTCCAGGCAATGTTGGCCATGGATTTAGGGTGTATGAGACATGTGCCAAGGCAGCTGGAACAGTGTTTGGGTAGAAAATGAGAAATGCACATTGGACTTGTTTATTGTGATGTGGTGGGCCAGTTGCATCATGTGTGTGATCATGTGGGCATGAAATATGTTGTCATCAAGTGCAAGCAAGGCATTCACCCTTCACATTGTCTAAGTACTCATCTTGTATGACCTATATATAGCTGTAGATGTGTTTCATCATTGCAGGCCACATTGCCTGTGCCACAACACTGACATATATTTGTGTCATACCAACAGATGCATAGTCATTGGATTGTGATCAGGGACTGTTGTACTATCCTCAATCTGTACCTTGGTTTATGTGATGGTGGATTACTTTGGTTTGGTATGTGATAAGGTGACCCCATCCTCTTTTCTGTTTGCCTATTCTACAGGTCAATATCTGACAAGGCCCTTCCTTCTGTGGTTTTGGGGGGCTGCACCTTGGTATATCCCCCTTGACACAAAATGAGTCAGACATTCTTGGCTCAAAGAGCCCAGACATATGGACAGCCTATGTGCTGTATAATGAAATAGAATGTTTGATGTGACCAGACACTTGTAGCAATGTGCTTGTGTGTGCAGTTAGCAATCCTTAGCAGGACACTGTACCTGTAACATATCCCTCCGTGCATTAGTATCTTGTGTCTGCCACATTTACTTCATGTGGTCTTACATCTCTACATAGCAAAATGTGGAACAAAAGCAAGCAGACAATGACTTTGTGCTGTGTGGATTTATTGAAAAATGGTGCTTTAAAATTGAATTGGTGCATGCTTTTTTTTTTTTAATTGAATTTTACCATATACAACAATATACATTAACACAAACAGGTCCCCTCGTCTTAACAATGGTAAAATAATGTAATGATCCTTACAGCCACAACAGTGTCATGTGCGGCAATAGAAGTCATTAAACATATCTATCCGTAAGCTTCAATATCAAGGGACACTTCTCTGGATCACCTCACCAGCCGTCAATGGCACAGTCCGCCACGCCAGTGCAGAGGTAAGTCATAATCAATAGAGGACTCAGCAGAGCATAGCAGAGGGGAAAGAACATCAGCAGGAACAGCAAATAGAGAGGCAGGTGGAGTATCGAAACAAGCCGTGCAAGCCCATCTCGACAACACAGGATCAGACAAAATCTGAGGGGGGGGATGAATCCCTCGCGTGGGCATCGCCAGTCGCGGCGCTTACATACTTCGGGAAGCCAGATAGTCAGTTAACGGAGCCCAGATATCCCTAGGGCGCGACCCCTCAGGCATGAGTTCCCAAAAGATCATCAGCTGATCATGGCAAAAGGCAGCATCTCGTAACCATTCAGACTTACGCGGCGCCCTCTTCCTCCCCCAACACATAGCAACCCTGCGCTTGGCCAGCAACAGGAGCAGGCCCACCAGACTTTTGTGCGGCCCCCGGATCTCATCCACACATCCCAGCAGCACAATCTTGGAGGAAAGGGGTGTCTCCAGAGCAACCATTTCAGTAACCGCTTGCCAAACTTCTACCCAAAAATCGTGGACTTCCGCACACTCCCACGCCAGATGTAAGAAGCCCGCATCCAGAGCCCGACAGCGAGCACAACACGCATCCAAACGTAAGCCCATAGAGCGGAGCCCTTTGGGTGTATGGTACAGTCGGTGCAGAAACTTAAAGTGCAGCAGCCGCAGCCTATAATTCGGGGATAGCGCTCTCATATGCGCACAGCAGCCACGCCACATTGCCTCAGTGATGGGCTCTCCCACATCTCTCTCCCAGGCAATCCTGGAGGACTCTCTGGAGCCACCTCTCTGCTCCTGCATACAGTTATACAGCTTGGTGACCAGCCTGCCCGGAGACCGCGCGCAGCAAGGTACCTTCAGAGCTCGAAACTCCGATATGTTCCCGGCTGAAACAAAGAAACGATCTCGCAACACAGCTCAAACCCGAAGAGCACACAAGCGCTGCAGCGCCATGCCCTCACTGCCAGCTAGCGCCTCGGGGACATCAAGTAAATGGCCGTCCACCAGCCAGTCCCCCAGCTCAGTCAAGCTGGCCTCCTGGAGAAAACTGCGCACCCCGCGGTCCCAGAACATCCGGGCATCAGCAACTGCCATAACGGGCAGCGAAGGAGCAAATGGGGCAGTAACCCCAGAGCGCTGCATCAACGCCCCCTACGCTCTCATCGTACATGCCACTGCGTCGATTCCTTTAACACGGAGCGGCACCCGGCTACCAAGTACGCCCATTAAGCCATCCAGCCACACGGCATCACTCTCAGGCGCCAGATGCGGTAAGTAGCGAATCGGATTCAGCCAATAATACGCGAAGTGAGCCTGTGCGCAGTGATAATAAAGCTCCAGATCCGGAGCAGCAAGCCCACCCAAGTCAAACGGCAGTGTCAGTCTCTCCCAAGAAATGCGTGGCTGTCGTCCCGCCCACGCCAGACGAATCAGCGCGGAGCGCAGTCTGCGTAAGTAGCCCCTTGCGAGCGGGAGGGGAAGATTCACGAATAAATACAAGAACTTAGGAAGCACCACCATCTTTGCAACAGCAATGCACCCAATTAGCGAGAGTGGCAGAGCACGCCAGATCTCAACCTTTTCCTCCAGCCATGACAATGCAGCACCATAATTAGCCTGTTTCAGCGTGTCAACATCGCGGCTCAGCTGTATACCCAAATACCGCACCGGCCCCTCTGCCCAGACCAGGGGGTATTGAGAATCAAATCGCGTCTCACTGGGGGTCAGAGGCAACACCATCGATTTCGACCAATTAATAGTAATACCAGAGAAGGTGCTGAACCGCATGGCTTCATCCAATAAAACATCTATATTCTGGCTAGGATTCCGCACGTATAGTGCAATGTCATCAGCATACAGCGATATCAGGACAGGTCTCTGTCTGAACTGCAAGCCTCTATCATTGTATTTCTGCCGCAGCCCCGCCGCCAAAGGCTCCATAGCCGCCGCAAAAAGGAGGGGGGACAGTGGGCATCCTTGGCGCGTACCGCGTGCAACCGGGAATGGAGCCGACACACATCCATTAAGGCGCAGCCTGGCAGTTGGAAGAGTATACAACAGTCGAATCCAGTTCACGAAGCGATCGCTGAGTCCCACACAGCCTAAAAGCGCAAACATATAATCCCAGGCCAGGGAGTCAAAAGCCTTGGCAGCATCAAGAAATACCGCAGCCACATTATCCTCCGCCCCCAAAGAGCCTGCCACCGCAAAAAAGGTACGCAGATTGTGACACGTAGACCTTCCAGGAACAAATCCCGACTGATCCGGCAGCACCAACCTAGAAAGAAGGGGCTGCAGGCGCGTCGCTATCATCTTTGCCAGAATTTTATTATCAATGTTTATCATGGACAGGGGACGATACGAGTCACACCGGGTAGGATCTTTCCCAGGCTTCAGAACTGTTACTAACAAAGCTTCTCGGAGCGAGACCGGCAGCGACCCAGCCTCCAGAGACTCCGCATACACCTCCAACAGATACGGGGCAAGAATATCCACATATTCTTTATAGAACGCTGGGGTCAGGCCGTCCACACCCGGGAACTTATCACCAGGTAAACCACAGATCGCAGCCGCTACCTCCTCCACAGTGAATGGTTCATCCAAATACGCCCTGTGCGTCTTCTCAAACCATATCAGTGCTATATCCGCAAAATATGCCTGTGCCGCCTCCTCATTTAGGCCCACTGGGGCCGCGTAAAGCCACGCAAAATATTCTGTAAACACCTGCATGATATCATTCGACCCAGTCAGTCTTCCGCCCTCACCATCCTCAACCTCTGTAACATAATTACTTGCCCAGGGCCTGCAAAGCATATCAGCAAGTGTACGCCCGCTCTCTCTCCCTCTCCATACCGACGAGCTTGTGCATGCCTCCCAGAAAAGCAGATCTCTCTCATGGAGGCCTCCTCATATAAGGACACTTCATGCCGCATCTCAGCAAGGACCTCTCTTGACCAACTAGTAGCCAATCGCCTCTCCAGTTCTATAAGTCTTCCCTCGATATCAGCCATTTCCTGTCGCATGGCCTTCACTATACTGTGTTGCTTCAAAAGACACACTCCCTGCATAACCACTTTAAATGTCTCCCACAAGGTACCCACAGATTTCACAGAACCACGATTCTCAGCAAAGAATTGCTGTATCGCCTCATGCACTTCTTTCCGAAAAATCTCATCCCGAAGTGCCCCACTAGGTAGCCGTCACAGAAACATCTGACGTAGCTCACCAGGTATCACTAACTCCAGTCTAACCGGCGAGTGGTCTGACAAAGTGCGGGGAAGTTGATCCATGGCTCTCATCTAAACCTCCACATTTCTGGTACCCAGCAAACGATCTATCCGGGACCAACTGCCATGGACGTAATTCAAGAACGTCCCCTCTCTCACCTCTGCATGCTTCCGTCTCCACAAGTCCACCAGCTCGCCACTCCGCATCACTGCCACCAAAGACCTTGCCGTGGAAACATGCTGCACCCTGGCCACACTCTCATGATCCATATGAGCATCTAATACCACGTTGAAATCACCACCCCAGATCACCGCTCCAGCACCCAGGGACTCCACGAGACGCCACAGCACCAGAAAGAACTCTGGGTCGTCAACATTCGGTCCGTACACTGCCACAAGACGACAGGCTCTATCGAGCAACGTACCACTCAGTAAAACATATCTACCATTCGGATCGACGATAACTTCTCGCGTGCGCCACTGCAGCCCCCTGCGAATCAAAATTGCAACTCCACAAGCATAGCCAGAATACGTGGAGCAGTGAGCCTCGCCTACCCACCCAGCTTTCAGCCGATCCACTGTGGTAGCCACCAAATGCGTCTCCTGCAGCATACAAATACCAATGTTATGTCGCTTAGCATATGCAGCCACCAATCGAGCCTTCCGCTTATCATTAAGCCCACGCACATTCCACATCAAGCATCGAACCGCCGTTGCATCATCCCCCCTCATCCCACTTCACAAATACCCAGTGTTGCATGAGAAAGCACATCTCCACCTGCCAGAAACAAAAAAAAGAACCAGCCATAACAGCAAGTAGAACAACCATTCTACAATCAGAAACAACCCAGTCCCCCCCACCCACGCAGGCCCCCCAATCAGACCCTTTCAGTATCCCACCCAATCAATCCCATAGCCCACCCCCGTAGTTAGAACAAAAAGCGATAGGACTCATCCCAGGGGCAGTGGTCGGCCAACAGCTCTCCACCTAGAGTACACCAGCGGAGAGGGGCCTATGGGCCAAATAGCAAACCACATGACAGGCAGACCAGCGCAAGAAGCAGTCTAGCGCACCCCCGGCGGCCCCATTCAGTGCCCTTCCCCGACCCCGCAGCCCCCCGCTCTCTGGGTAGATGTCTGGCGAACTTGGCCACCTGCTTTGGGTCTGTGAAGTACAGCATCTTGCCCTCATGCTGCACCCTCAGTCTAGCAGGATATAGTAAAGCAAACCTGACTCCAGCCTGATTCAGCAGTCGCTTGGCAGGCAAAAAAGCACGCCTCTGAGCCTGCACACCAGGGGTGTAATCAGGAAAAAAGTTGATTTCGGAGTTCTTCTACACCAGCGGCCTTCTCTCCCTCGCCAAGCAAAGGACAGCATCCCGGTCTCTATAATTCAACAGGCGTGCAATTATTGGTCACGGAGGTGTTCCCGGCGGAGGCCGGGATCCCAAAGACCGGTGCGCCCTCTCCACCACTAGCATCCGTAAAAGCTCACCAGCGAACAGTTCCAGCAGCATACTCTCCACAAAGTCTTCCATGCGGCCCATATCCGTCGCCTCCGGCAGCCACACAATTCGGATATTATTACGACGAGACCGCGCCTGCAAGTCCTCATTCTTATTCCGTATCACCTCCAGGATGCGTTCCATTTGTGCAATTTGTTCCCTATCACTACGGCGCGCATCCTCCACCTCCGACGTGCGCGTCTCCAGAGCCCCGAAACGGGAATCATGGTCATCTACTCGGGCTCGTATGCGGTCAAGAAGCTCCGTCACATGATCCAGCTTGGCATCTATGGCTGCCAAGCTAGTCTTGAGCTCCAAAAACATGGACCGCACCGACACCTCAGGACTTTCCTCTCCAACCTCGACATCATTAGACTGGGGAGCAGAGACAGCCCACTTCTTTTTACCCCCCTCAAAGGTGAGTTTCACTTGCCGGTGGTCAGCTTTGCCCATGGTTCAGCACAACACGCGCGGCCTCCTGACCGCACAAAGGCAGCAGAGAATATCCAGAGCAGCGGACGCCCAGCACCAGGATCACACTTCCGGCCGCCCAGCACGCTTCACAAGATCACAGTCAGCCTCTAAGTCACCAGGCCCACATCAGGACTCACCGCAGGGCAGACCAACCCACGTTAGCGTCCACAGACGCGCCACCGACCTCAGCACCCACTCCAGGAATCCGCGCTACAGTAAGTATCCAGGTCCGGGCTGACCCAGCACCTCCAGCAAAAGGGCACTCTGCAACATCAGGTCTTCAGGGAGTCATCTTGTGCAGGGCAGCAGTACTGCCTCTAAACCGCCTACTCCTGGTTCCACTGTCGATATAAAATTCTAGATAGTTCCCCTCAGGCAGCGTAGTGCAGGGTCTCCATCACAGTCCGGCAGTCCCTCCCGGGATCTGTCACAAGGGGATCACCATAGGGCCAGGCGGAGACCCCTCCGCAGCCGATCCCTCATGCACCAGGAGCCCGGGCAGCCACAGCTCTCAGATCAGCCCCCACCTCTCAGGGCATAACCTACGCCCCACACCGGGCCCGCTCATCACGCGCCCCCAAGGCACCGAAGGTCAGGCACCACCAGCTTCAAAATGGTGGCCGGAGTCCAGAGAGCCACTAGGCCTGAAAAAAGTCACTGCAACCGCGGGCCGCGGAAGTCCCAGGGGCCAAGCAGCCGCCGGAGAATAGTAGCCGCGAGGGGCGCGGCACGACCCTGCTGCCGACCAGGCCCTTGCACACACTCTCGCTCCCGGCTCTACACACACGCCAGGAGCGGCCACAGTCCTCCTCGCTTCCCCGCCTCAGAGGCTCGTGCGGGGCAAGGCCGACGCCAGGCCCGCCCACGCACCGCCAGGTCCCAGTGCCGGATTCGGCCGCTCCGGCGGCACTCAAAGCATCACTGGGGCCCCCGGGGAGACACCGCCCGGCCAGCCCCCGCCACAGTCGCCTGTAGGATCATTGTGACGGAGTAATGGCCCGAGGCCCGGCGGAGCCTCACTTGGTGTCGGCCATCTTGCCCGGCGGCCAGGCCACGCCCCCCGAATTGGTGCATGCTTGAAAAGAACAGTGAATGGTTCAGTCATGGTGGATGAAATCACTGGAGTGGATGCCATACCACTGGAAATCCAAAGTCCAGTGTACGCCTCCCATATGAAATGGAAGGTGGTTGAAGAACATTCAACAGAGTGAATATGTGACGCACAAAGAAGGGTGGTGGGTGTTCTGCCATCCGTACCTCCTAGAGTCTTTGCTAGACATTAGCAATACAAAAGGATGATGGACGGAGTGTTGAAACCTTTCAAACACTCACCCCCAGTCACAGATCTGGGTTTAATCCATCGTTTGCTAGACATGCTTGCTTGCATGGGGTGATCATCTGCTACAGAGGCAGGGGTGTCTGTGGCGGGCTTTTCCCCTGACAGGGCCTCCCATTTCCAGTGGCTGGCAATGATGAAGGGCCAGGTGTTGCTGCACCAAAGGTAAAGGTAGATTGTTGTTGACGATCCCTGACCAGGGTGGTGTTAATGTCTCTCAACACCCATGTTAGGGGGGCCATGTTGGTACTGTGGACCACCCACGGTCCAAGCATATTGGTATGGATGTCCCTATGCAGCTGCTTGACCTCCTGGAGATCTGCAAAAAAAGCTGGCCTATTATGCCTTGGGACTACTGATAGACTACCAAGGTGTGGCTGATGATGTCCTGGCCAGGAACATCCCCAGTGACCTCACCCCACCCCACTGGCCCACAGCATTCCTCCCACGTACCCTATCCCACAGGCCTGTGACCTTGCCACAGAATGCCCCCTGCCACTGGTTCCAGAACCATCATTGTCCAAGGTGTGAAGCTGTGACACAGAATCCTGGACTGGGGTCCACAAGATGGTAGACACTGTCCTAGGAAAACAGGTTGGGGTACGAATGGCTGCCTGTGATGTTGAGGCAACCGGGCTGGGAGGTGGTGATGTGGTCACAGTGAGACTCATTGTTGGGGTCTGACCAGGTTGTACAGATGGACCAGAACCGTTCTCTACGCTAAGACGTCCAGTAGTGTCTTCTTTACTGAGGGCTTCATCCACAGGGGTAGTGGCAGTCTCTTCTGTGGGCTCTGTGTGACCAGTGGTTCCTCAACCTGTTGATGTGAAAGATACAATGTTACTGTTTGTATTGTGACATCTACCGCCAAAGGTTTACATTGAGATTTTCCAAAGCCCATATATATAGTTGTTTTGCATATTTGCATATTATCCTTTTGTGAGAGGTACCCATGCTATTGGTTGTATTGACCTGATATTTGTGAACCATGCCAGCTCCATTACAGTCAAGCAGCTGCTGAATTGTGCAGGTCATTAGCACTGGGAGGATGGGCCGAAAATGCCATCTTGCCACCAGTGCAGGCAAAATATTGGCTAGGCAGGATGTATCTTTGACCATTTTGAGGCCTAGTTGGTTGTTATTCAGGCAGACCCAGGGATTTGTTGTAATGTGATTGGAGTCATTATGTGATCAATGCATTATGCATGTGTCTGTTGCCAATACCATTCTGGTGATGCATCTTGAAGCCTTGGGGATCATTTTTGTTGCACAATGGATGAGCTGTCTTTCCTGCCCTCAATAGTTTCATCTTGGCTTATTAGTTCAAGATGGAGCTAGGTGGCCAGACACATCTGAGTTGAGCATGATCTGTATCTTGTTCCCTCCCAGGTGTGTAAACTGCAATTGATAGTTCACTAACAGATGCGTTGTGACAAGTGGACACTGGGCTGGTGATTTGAGTTAGCAAAACAGAGCCCATTGGATTTTGCAGTCATGTCACTCACTCTACTTCCCAACACTTGACAATTGATATCCTCCCAGGTGAGTAAACTTCATTTGTGAGTTCACTAACAGATTCATTTGGGGAAGTGCATACTGGACTGGTGATTGAAGTTTCAAGGACAGACCTTCCTGTGAGATGCAGTCATTTTACTCCCTGCACTACACACAGTATACAAACGTTATCCTCCCATGTGAGTCCATTGCGAGTTAACGAACAAGGGTATTTGAACAAATAAATACTGGCCTTGTGTTTGGAGTTGGAGAGACAGAGCCTCCTCGCCTTTGCAGTCATGTCACTTCTGCTACTTCATACACCTGAGAAATGTCATCCCCCCTGGTGAGAACACTTCATGTGTGAGTTCCAAAGCGTGTTTTTGGAGAATAGAGCCCTGGACTGGTGGTTGGAGTTACAGAATGAGGGCCTCCTGTGAGTTGAAGTCATGTAACTCCATGTGCTACACACACTATACTAAATGTTTGCTGCCAGGTGAGTACATGTCAATAGAGAGTTGAGGCACAGGGTTCTTTAGAGAAGGGAACACCGATCTTGTGTTTGGAATTAGAGGAATAGTGCCTCATGTGAGTTGCAGTCATGTCACTGTCACTACTCCCTTATACGCGGCCAATGTTATCCCCTTAGGTTAGTAAACTTCATTTTGCAATTGACATACAGTGGTTTTTGGAGAAGAGAACACTGGTCTGGTGTTTGGAGCTACAGATACAGGACCTGCTGTAAGTTGCAGTCATGTCACTTTCTCTAGTACCCACACTTGACCAATAGTCCCCCCACCTAGTGAGTTCACTTCAATTGAGAGTTAACTAACAGATGTATTTAGGCAAGTAACCACTGGTCTGGTGTTTGAAGTTAGAGAAACAGGGCATGCTGGGAGCTGCAGTCATGTCAATCTCTCAAGTACACACACTATACAAATGGTATCCTCCCAGGTGAGAAACTACATTTGTGAGGTTACAAACATGGATATTTGGAGAAGGAAACACTCTGCTGGTGGTTGGATTTACAAAATGTGTACCTGCTTGGAGTTGCAGTCATGTAACTCACTTTAGTGAACACACTATATAAATGTTACCCTCCAAGTTTTGTGCACTACAATTGGGAGTTAACAAACAAGGATATTTGGAGATGGTGACCGTGGGCTGGCTGAGTGGAGTAGCAGTAATAGTGCCTCCTGGCCTTCACAGTCATGTCAGTCCCTGTACTATACACACTATACAAATGCTATCCTCCCTGGTGAGTACACTTCAATAGAGAGTTAACAAACAAGGGTAATTGGAAAATGAAACACTGTGCTAGTGGTTTGAGTACCATTCGCTGTACATGCTGGGAATTGTATTCATGCCAGTCCCTGTATTACACACACTTGGCAACTGTTGCCCTCCCATGTAGGTACACGTCCACTGGGAGTTGACAAATTTGGATATTTGGTGAAAGAAACACTGGTCTGGTGTTTGGAGTTGTAGAATAGTACTGGGAGTTGTAGTCATGTAACTCCCTGTAATACATACACTATACACAGATGTTGTTCCCTCAGGTGAGTCTACTTCAATTGTGAGATGCCAGACAGGGGTCTTTGGGCATGTGGACACTGGGCTGGTGAGTGGAGTGACAGGAAATGTGGCAAAAGGTGAGCATGCATGACATTACATTTTGGTGACATTGTTATTGTTGTGACTTACCAGAATCCACTCCCCCAGGTGTTTCTGTCAAGCCCTCAGGATGCAGGATGGCTAATACCTTCTTCTCCCACGGACAGAGTTGTATGGCAGGAGTGGGAGTGCCACCGACAGTCTTCTTGGCCTGCAGCTGGTGCCTGGAGACCAGGAAAGGTACCTTGCCCTTGATGTCGTTTCATCTCTTCCTAATGTCATCCCTTGTGCACATGGCAGTGCCTACGGCATTGACTCTTTTGATTATCCTGCCCCACGTTTCCATTTTCCTACTGAAAGGAGTGTGCTGGACTTGTTCTCCAAACAATTGTGGCTCTTCTCTTATGATTTCATCCACCATGGTTCTTAACTCTTCATCTGTGAAACGGAGATTTTTAAAAAATGACATGGAAAAAATGTGTGGCAGTGACTTACTTCAGCTGGGTAGTGCAAAAGGGTGTGCCTGAACAAGAGTGTGTGCTGGGCGTGAAAAGAGGTGGTGAGAAAAAAGTGGTGCCTATTTTCTGTGCTGTGTGATAAATAATTCACTCTGGCTTCAGTGTTTTGGTTTGTAAATACTAAGGATTATTGGTGTGTTTTATTATGTCCCTTGCAGGTGTGTCCAGTGTGGCAATGTGTGTCAGTGGTGTTGTTTTCAGATTCATCCAATGTGCAGTTTTGCACTACTTTGGTGACCGTGGACCTCTATGGTTCGGACTGCCATTGGCTGACCTCCATGGGCGCCCGCCACTGTGACTTTGGCCTTGTAATATGGTCAGTGGTTGGTCGCTATACTTTTGGGGCTGAAGGTGGGACAGCCTGTTTCCGGCCCTCCACGCCGCTGCCGGTCTGCCTTTTTTGATTGGTGGATGGCTGTCCTGCCTGTCTAACTTTTAGTAGGACGGTCTGTATGACTGCCAACATGGCAGTCGTTTTGGGTCCGCCAACATGGCTGTTTGGTGGTATGACCATCAAATTCATAATGAGGCCTTCCGATTCTTTTAATTGAACCTAAAATCTGGTTCCTCTGATGCTGACACTTTCTTCATAGAATACCCGCGTGCCATTTTCAATACATTATTTATAATAGGGAAGTTCCTTTATGAAACCTGTTTGGGTAATATTTTGTTTGCTGTATGTTATCCTATTTTGTATTTTCTCTCTAATCATATACAAATTCAGCCTTCATGAACATTTATATAAGTATGCTCTTACCATATTTTTCTATCAATTTTGCTAATTGTTTTAACTTGTAATCTGAACTAAGTGGCAGATTTATACTCTGCACTGAATTTGCGTCATTTTTTTAATGCAAATTGGCACAAACCTAACTCTATATTTATATTTTGACTTTAGACATGTTTTACGTCAAAATATAGGAGTTTGCACCATTTTTTGAATACGTGTACCTACCTTGCATCAATGTGATGCAAGGTAGCACCTACCTTGCATCAATGTGATGCAAGGTAGGCATTCCCATCTAAAAAATGGTGCTATCCCCATAGCCCCATATTTATCCCCTGTGCACGGATGGGAGGAGGGGCCAAATAATGGTGCAAAGCTTGCTTTGCACCATTATTTAACGCCTGGGTCAGACCAGGTGTTAGGGGACCTGTGGACCTATTTCCATGGTTAAACACCATGGAATGAGTCCACAGATGCCCTCCCCAAGCCCCAGCAACACCCCCACCTCTCAAGAGGGACACCGGAGGATGGGGGACCCCATCCCAAGTAAGTGTCACAGTGTCCTTTCCTCGGGATCTGCACGTTGCTGAACAAAAGGCCCACCTTCCGGTGTCACCAACTCAGAAAGCTAATATAGCACAGAGTTATGGTGAAGCCAGTTGGGGGGAAGGGAATTAGGGTAGGGAACAGCAGGGAGAGAGATCTGAAAAGAAAAGGTTAGAACAAATATGCACTTACTCATTCATAGAAATATAACTCATCAATAGACTCTTGACTAAATGCGTTTCCAATATCAGATGGAGACCCCTTTTGAAATGAGGGCAAAGTCCCTTCTTTGAATCATGGAACAAGAATAAACCATGACCTCAGAACCAAGAGATGGCAAAAGCTTTGGACTATGATCATCATGGAACAAGAATAAACTACGACCTCAGAACCAAGAGATGGCAAGAGCTTTGGACTATGATCATACTCAGAATATCAATCCTGTAACATCTATGCATTCATAACATAAACCTTTGATCATGACCTAGAAAATCTCAAAGAATTAAATATGCTTTTCACATATTATGCTTTCCAAAAAAACACAATGAAAACTATGATTTGCTTATTTCCAAAAATACTTTCACATTCACAACTATAAAGGCCGAAAAGGTTTTACTCATTGAACTTGAAGCGCTTTACTTATAATACCAGGAAGCGCTTTTACTTGTCTTGCCTGAAGCGCTACGCTCGTTATGCTAAGGGGGTACTTTACTCATGTGGCCTGAATCACTTTGATTGTTGTGCCAAGAGCCTTTTACTCCTGTGGATTGAAGCACTTTGATTGCCGTGTCAAGAGCGCTTTACACCTTTGGACTGAATCGTTTGAATTGCCGTGCCAAGAGCGCTTTACACCTGTGGACTGAAGCGCTTGAATTGCCATACGAAGAGCGCTTTACACCTGTGGACTGAAGCACTTGAATTACCGTGCCAACAGCGCTTTACATCTGTGGACTGAAGCTCTTGAATTGCCGTGCCAAGAGCGCTTTTTTTCTGTGGACTGAAGCGCTTGGATTGCCGTGCCAAGAGCGTTTTACACCTGTGGACTGAAGCGCTTGAATTGTCGTGCAAAGAGCGCTTTATCTCTGTGGACTGAAGTGCTTGAATTGCAGTGCCTAGAGCGCTTTACATCTGTGAACTGAAGCACTTGAATTGTCGTGCAAAGAGTGCTTTACACCTGTGCTCTGAAACGCCTTTGATCGCCGCACCAAGGCCGCTGTGCTCTGGAAACTGAAAACGCTTTGCTCATTGTGCTAAGGGGCGCTTTACTTCTGGAAGTAAAGACTTCCTCCAAAATAGGATTCATCAAGGCCTTACTGCTATGAGTACAACCTACTTGTTTTTTAATTCACCATGGAAACAAGTATACTTCGATTGGATGTCACTCTGCCATGCAGGAACTCTGCTCTTCTTCAGAGAACCCCAAACGAGGTCTGACTGCATTGAAGTCTTCAAAATAGTGAGCAACGTGCTTGGGTGTGGCTGCGCTTTATAGGCCTACCACACCCCAAGATGGCTGCTGCCTCTACAAACATGTGAATTGTAGTACCTTCATGGAATAGCACTGACAAGTGCATCTTGTCCACCAATGTCCTGAACCTGCAGCTCTGAGCTTTGCCACAGGGCAGACGATGCTGATGGCCAACTTTGGAACAAGAGGGGATGACAAGTGGTGCGCATAAACCGCCGCAGAGCCGCAGAGCCGCAGAGCGGAGTTTTGGGTGGGACCTGGACCGCACATGGCCTTATTCCTGACATTACACCCCTCTCCCAAGTGTGGTCCAGGGCCCGGTTTACCAGGATGGAGGAGGTGAAATTGTCGCACCAAACATGGTGCATGAACATGTCTTGCAGGTTCCCAAGAGTCATTTTCCGGTCCGTATCCTTTCCAGGACACCAAGTACCAAAGGGAAGACCCCCTATATTTAGAGTCTAAAGTAGATCGCACCTCATACTCCCAATGACCTTGGACTAATAGATGAGCAGGTTGTGTGACGCTTGAGGGCGAAGCAGGTTTAAGAAGCAAAGTGTGAAACACCGGATGAATTTTCAAAGACGGTGGTAATTTTAACTTATATGTTACTGGGTTTACTTGTCGTAGTACTTCATAGGGCCCTATGAATTTTGGATGAAACATATTTTTATTTTTTAATACAAAGTTTTTCGTGGATAACCAAGCTCTATCTTTGTTTGTATACTGAGGATCAGGCCGGTGTTTTTTGTCATATTGCATTTTATATTTTTTCCTTGCTTGATGAAGATTTGTTTGCAATTGTGAATGTACGTTTTTCATGTGTGTTAGCATGTCCATGACTGCTGGAGTGGTTTGAGTAGAGGCAGGTAACGTAACTGGCAAAATGTGCGAATGATGCCCATCTAAACCATAGAAAGGAGTTGAGTTTATTGAAGAGTGGTGAGAGTTATTATAAGCCAGTTCTGCAAGCCACAAAAGATCCAGCCAAGTTTTAGGAGACATTGTTGCGTAACATCATAAATATTGTTTCAGAGTTTGGTTTAGTCTCTCTTTTTGACCATCCGTTTGTGGATGATAACTAATAGATAAAGTTGAATCAATTTGTAAAGCTTTGCACCATTGTTGCCAAAAACGTGCAGAAAATTGTGTTCCTCTGTCAGAGAGGATAACTCTTGGAAGTCCGTGAAGACTTACTATATTTTCTAAGATGATAGTCGCTAAGGTGTCAGAAGTTGGGAGCCCTTTACAGGCAATGAAGTGAGCATACTTGGTAAGGCTGTCTACTACCACTAGAATGGTTGTAAATTGTTTTATTTGAGGAAGACCAGTAATAAAATCCATAGAGATATGTTCCCATGGATGATTGGGAACGAGTAGAGGTATCAGTAGACCTTTGGGCTTGCTATGTTCGCTTTTGCATCTTGCACATACTTCACATGATTGTAGCATTTGCTTAAGGTCATGAACGAATGTAGGCCACCAAAAATACCTTTTTATGAGTTCCATTGTTTTTGAGGACCTGGGTGACCTGCCAGAGGATGACTGTGTAGCCAATGAAAAGCTGTCTCTCTTATCTCCTCAGTAGGCAGGAATACTCGACATTCATGTAGCGGTAAGCCTTGTTGAATAGACCTCTTGGTGTCTTGTTGTAACCACTCTTGCCACTTAGTAATGTGAGAATGATTACGAATGAGATCAAAGAATTTCTCTGCAGCTACTAAACACAACACTTTTGAAGGCGTTATAATAGGCATGGGTTTTTGTTCAGTAGGTGTGATTGAACAATCTTGTCTAAATAATGCATCAGCCTTACGATTATCTACTCCTGGTCTAAAAGTCACTATGAAATCAAATTCTGCAAGGAAAAGCATCCATCTTAGTTGTCAAGGAGTTAGAAGTCTGGCAGAACTCATAAATTGTAAATTTCTATGATCAGAATATACAGTTATGGTGTGTTTCGCTCCCAATAGATAATGTCTCCATTCTTTAAAAGCATTACGAATTGCTAGTAATTCTTTTTCTGCTATGGTGTAATTATGTTCTGCCTCAATCAATTTTCTTGATGCATAAGCTATCAGGTGTAATTGTCCAGTTTCTCGATGACGTTGAGACAGGATGGCCCCAACAGCAACATCAGGTGCATCGGCTTCCACGATGAATGATTCCTCCACATTAGGGTGAGCTAGAATGGGAGCTGTGGTAAAGGCCTTTTTTAAATCTTGAAATGCTTCCTCTGTCTCTTGGGACCAGTTGAATACGGCCTTTTTCCTTAGCAATTTGGTGATTGCTGCCACCTTTTGGGGAGAAGCGATGGATGAAGCGTCAATAAAAATTTGCAAAACCCAAAAAATATTGAATATCACTTACTGATTTTGTTGTGGGGCATTCGGATACAGCTTGAATTTTTCTTTCAGTCATTTGCATGCCGTCAGGTGTTAAAATGACTCCTAGAAATTCAACTTCTTTTCATGGAATTCACATTTACTTAGCTTACAAAACAAATTATGTTTTTGTAGAGTTTTTAATACTTTTTTACCATGTTCTTCATGTATATCTTCAGAGTTTGAATAAATCAATATATCATCAATATAAACGATGACAAAGATGTCTAGATATTCTCTCAGAACATTGTTTAGGAAATATTGAAAGGCTGCTGAGGCATTACATAGACTGAACAGCATCACTAGATACTCAAAGAGGCCATAACGAGTCTTAAAAGCCGTTTTCCACTCATCTCCTTCTCGAATTTGATCTAGGTGATAAGCACCTCGTAAGTCAAGTTTGGTATAGATAACAGCAGATTTTACCTGGTCTAACAAGACTGGTATGAGAGGTAGTGGATATTTATTTTTAACTGTGATCTTAATATTGCTCTAAAGTCAATACAAGGCCTCAAATCGGCATTAGCTTTAGGTACGAAAAACAGTGGAGAAGCTGCTGGAGATCGTGATGGCTGAATTAGCTTGTTGGCAAAACATTGATCAAGGTATTCTCGTAGGACTTGATTTTCTTTCTCTGATAGTGCATAGATTCTACAACTTGGTATATTGGCGCCAGGTACAAGGTCGATCTGACAATCGTATGGCCTGTGAGGTGGTAATGAGCTCACTTTCTTTTCACTGAAAACATCAGTATATTCTGAATACTGTGATGGCAGATCAATTTCCTTCTCAGCTGCAGTAGCAATAGAGTGTTGAAGATTTTCTTCTTTGTTTCGTCTTGATTGAAAACATTTCTTTGCACAAGAAAAAAACACAAAACCTGGTTGCGCCAGTCTATGCATGGATTATGTAACATTAACCACGGCATTCCTAAAATAAAAACATATTGAGGTGCTGGGATTATATTAAAGCGAATTATCTCATAGTGGTTCTGGTTCTTTTCATCTTTGCAAATCATTTGTATTTGTGAGGTTTGTTTAGTAATGGGACCTCCTGCCAACCCACTACCATCAAATGCATACACAACTTCTGGAACCTTTTTCTTGACACTGGGTATATACAAGTCTAGTGCAGTTTGTTGGTCCACAAAATTTCCTGTTGCCCCTCAATCAATTAGAACTTGTACATTATGTCTTTTTCCCCGCACAGTCATTTGTACTAAAATTTGAAAATGTTTGACATAACGATTTGTGCAAGAGCACACTGAAGGGATTGTCAATTTGCCCAAGAGGTCCCCTTCATTTTTTCTTGGGCACTTTAGTTTTCCTGTGAATTTTCCAAAGCAACCGCTAACTTTTTCTTTGTCACAAATGTTGGATCAATTTTACCTTTGGGTTTCTTTTGACATTCTTTTACAAAATGACCCTTTTTTCCACAATACAGACACTGACCATTTTTTCGTCACATGTCTTTCTCCTCATTGGTCAGTGGTGGGCTGACAGTTCCGATATCCAACAGTTCTATCATAGGATCTAAAGGCAATTGAAAGTGTCTGGATCTTTCCATTCGCCAATTGGGTTTTTCCCATTTTTTCCTTACTCCTTTTCTTTCAGAAAGTCTGTGATCTATCCGTAGAGTTAGATTAATTAAATCAGTGCAAGTTTCTGGTTGTGGTTCAACTTGGGCCAATACATCTTTAAGTTCGTCTTTTAGCCCTTGATAAAATACTGCTGGCCTTTTTTCCTCAGGCCAAGCGGTTTCCACTACTAACCGGTTGAAGTGTGAGAAATACGTTATCAGGTCTTTGTTTCCTTGACGTAATTCTAGTAGCTCTTTATCTGCAGACATAATTATTGCACGTCTGTCAAAAACCTTTACAAATTCTTCTACAAAACGACACCAGTTATATAAAAGAGGACTGTCTAACCGGACTAATGGCACTGCCCAATTAGCTGCATCACCATTCAGATATGATATAAGCAATGCAATTCTAGATTGTGCGTCCAGAAAGGCACTAGGCTGACACGTAAAATGTAGTTCCACCTGTGTGAGAAAACAATTTGAACCTTATTGGGGTCCCCAGAAAACCTCTCTGGTGCAGCTAAAGGAATCTGTGTCAGCACATTCACAGCTATGTTAGTAGGCGCTGAAGGCGTAGGACGAGACTCAGATTCAGAACCTTCCACCTTACTCTGTAACTGAGTTACTTTATTAACTAAATCAGCTGCAACATTTTTTGAGTCTGTCAAATCCCTTTGCATCTGAATGACTACTTGCATAAGGGTATCTAAGGTGGCCATTTTGCGCAGCTCACGTACAGACCAAGAGGAAAGTATAAAACTCGTGGGCCCACTATTCTGTCACAGTGTCCTTTCCTCAGGATCTGCACGTTGCTGAACAAAAGGCCCACCTTCCGGCATCACCAACTCAGAAAGCTAATATAGCACAGAGTTATGGTGAAACCAGTCGGGTGGGAAGGGAATTAGGGTAGGGAACAGCAGGGAGAGAGATCTGAAAAGAAGAGGTTAGAACAAATATGCACTTACTCATTCATAGAAATATAACTCATCAATAGACTCTTGACTAAATGCGTCTCCGATTTCAGATGGAGACCCCTTTTGAAATGAGGGCAAAGCCCCTTCTTTGAATCATGGAACAAGAATAAACTACGACCTCAGAACCAAGAGATGGCAAGAGCTTTGGACTATGATCATCATGGAACAAGAATAAACTACGACCTCAGAACCAAGAGATGGCAAGAGCTTTGGTCTATGATCATACTCAGAATATCAATCCTGTAACATCTATGCATTCATAACATAAACCTTTGATCATGACCTAGAAAATCTCAAAGAATTAAATATGCTTTTCACATATTATGCTTTCCAAAAGAACAATGAAAACTATGATTTGCTTATCTCCAAAAATACTTTCACATTCACAACTATAAAGGCCGAACAAGTTTTTACTCATTGAACTTAAAGTGCTTTACTTAAAATACCAGGAAGCGCTTTTACTTGTCTTGCTTGAAGCGCTACGCTTGTTATGCTAAGGGGGCGCTTTGCTCATGTGGCCTGAATCACTTTGATTGTTGTGCCAAGAGCCTTTTACTCCTGTGGATTGAAGAGCTTTGATTGCCGTGCCAAGAGCGCTTTACACCTGTGGACTGAAGCGCTTGAATTACCGTGCCAAGAGCGCTTTACACCTGTGGACTGAAGAGCTTGAATTGCCATACCAAGAGCGCTTTACACCTGTGGACTGAAGCACTTGAATTGCCGTGCCAAGAGCGCTTTGCACCTGTGGACTGAAGCACTTGATTTGCAGTGCCAAGAGCGCTTTACATCTGTGGACTGAAGCGCTTGAATTGCCGTGCCAAGAGCGCTTTATATTTGTGGACTGAAGCACTTGAATTGCCGTGCCAAGAGCGCTTTACACCTGTGGACTGAAGCGCTTCAATTGTCGTGCCAAGAGCGCTTTACCTCTGTGGACTGAAGCGCTTGAATTGCCGTGCCTAGAGCGCTTTACATCTGTGAACTGAAGCACTTGAATTGTCGTGCAAAGAGTGCTTTACACCTGTGCTCTGAAACGCCTTTAATCGTTGCGCCGAATTGCCGTGCCAAGGGCGCTTTGCAGCTGTGGACTGAAGCACTTGATTTGCAGTGCCAAGAGCGCTTTACATCTGTGGACTGAAGCGCTTGAATTGCCGTGCCAAGAGCGCTTTATATTTGTGGACTGAAGCACTTGAATTGCCGTGCCAAGAGCGCTTTACACCTGTGGACTGAAGCGCTTCAATTGTCGTGCCAAGAGCGCTTTACCTCTGTGGACTGAAGCGCTTGAATTGCCGTGCCTAGAGCGCTTTACATCTGTGAACTGAAGCACTTGAATTGTCGTGCAAAGAGTGCTTTACACCTGTGCTATGAAACGCCTTTGATCGTTGGGCCAAGGCCACTGTGCTCTGGAAGCTGAAAACGCTTTGCTCGTTGTGCTAAGGGGTGCTTTACTTCTGGAAGTAATGACTTCCTCGAAAATTGGATTCATCAAGGCCTTACCGCTACGAGTATGACCTACTCGTTTTTGAATTCACCGTGGAAACAAGGATACTTCGATTGGATGTTACTCTGCCATGCAGGAACTCTGCTCTTCTTCAGGGAACCCCACACGAGGTCTGACTACATCGAAGGCTTCAAAATAGTGAGCAACGTGATTGGGTGTGGTTGGGCTTTATAGGCCTGCCACACCCCAAGATGGCTGCTGCCTCTAAAAACATTAGAATTGTAGTCCCTTCTTGGAATAGCACTGATAAATGCATCTTGTCCACCAATGTCCTGAACCTGCAGCTCTATGAGCTTTGCCACAGGACAGACGACGCTGATGGCCACCTTTGGAACAAGAGGGGATGACAAGTGGTGCGAGTAAAGCACCGCAGAGCCGCGCAGCGGAGTTTCGAGCGGGACCTGGACCGCGCATGGCCTTATTCCTGACAGTAAGTCTGGGTAACTTTTTTTAATAATTATTTTTTTTGCCATTGGGGGCCCTTACTTGGGGCCCCTTGTGGCCATGGCCATGGGACACTTGTCCCTAGTTCTGGCCATTGAGGTGGTGGGCATGACTCCTGTCTTTCCTTAGACAGGAGTCATGTTTTTGGTGGTTGTGTGCCATGAAATGGCACTAGTCTGGGTAGAGCCATTTTTTTGCCTCGAAACAGGCTAGCATCATTTTGTGATGCACAACCCCCTCCTTCCCTACCGCCACCCCCACCCAGCTAGCTTCTTCTTTTAAGACTCTAGGCCTTTCCTTTAATATGGCGCCCGGTTTGCGCTGTGGAATGGCTCAAGCTGGCGCTTTTGTTTTTGCCCAAAAACTGCTTTTGTGCAGTTTTGCGTCAAAAAGTATAAATCAGCCCCTAAATTTGTTCATAAAACTTTCAAAGTATAATACCATTTATCTTTGCTGCTCTTGTGGAGACATTGGTTTGACTGTACTTGCATTGTACTCCTTTCATACACTTCAAGTCAACAATCAAAGGTCCACATGACCAACATGGAGCATTCTGTTTATGACTTTACTAAGAGATTAAGGCCCTCATTACAACATTGGCGGTAACTACCGCCTACTGCCACGGCGACGGCTGCCAACATACCACCGCCGTGGCTACCAGCCATCTACGCGTATCATGACCGCTGGCGGTATACTGCCAGAATGCTGGCGGAACATCGCCGATGGTCATGGCGGCGGACGGTGGTAAGGCGGTGCTGCTGACAGCAGCACCGCCACCCCAGCAAAATACAGCCGACTGTATCATGACCAATGATACAGCCTGGCGGTGTTTTGCTGGCAGATGCTGCTGCTGACAGCAGCGCCACGGGCCGTCTCCAGCCGGAGGACCCCCTGCAAGCAGGTAAGTCAAGTTCTCCGACAGGAGAGGGGGTGGAGAGTATTGTGTGTATGTGGGGGGGTGTATGTTTTGGAATGTGTGCATGCGGGTGTGAGTCACATTGAATGCGTGCATGAATGAGTGCTTGTGAGTGTCGTGTGTTGTGAATGCATGTGTGTAGGTATATTGGTGTGTGTTGCGGTGTGTTGATATGTGTGTGTGCATGCGTAGGTTGTGGTGGGTATGCGTGTGTGCATGTGTGTATATGGGTGCGCATTCGGGTGTGTATATGTGCGGGGGGAGGAGAGGGAGTGGGAAGGTGGGGGAGGACTCTGGGGGGGGTGGGGGAGACCCCTATCAGTGCCAGGGAAGGGATTCCCTGACACTGATAGTGCCTACTGCTATGGTTTTCATGTCGGTAAGTTTGGCACGAAAACCATGGTGGTAGGCCGGGTCGTAATCCCGAGGGTGGGATTATGACACCCGCTGCGCTGGAGACCGAAGTCTCAAGCCCAGCAGCCGTTACCACCCTGGCAGTCGGTGTGTAAAAGTGGCGGTCTTTGAAGGCGGTTACTGCCAGGGACAAAATCCCATTTTCTTTACCGCTAGCCTGTTGGCGGTATTAATTCTGCTTTAACACCGACTGCCAGGGTTGTAATGAGGGCCTAAGATTTGAGAATCCCCACTTTATTAACGCTAAGTGAAGACCAAAGAATGCATGGGGATCACTGACAGAATTTCGGAATCAACAGTATTCAGCAACAGAAATATTGTAAAAAATATAATGTACAAAAATATTGTTTCTCTATCCATATAATGGTAAGTACTACAATATCGAAAAAAGAAATATCCTTTCATACAAATCTCTATAATAAACATAAATAAATATGGATTCTTAATATATAATTTAAAGTAGTAAATTTTAAATATTTGAATATATATTAATATAATGTTAATTAAAAAATCTCACTAATATCTATTTCTATATATATATTTAAATAAACATACGTATGTGTATGTTTATATCATATATATATATATATATATATATATATATAAAATGTAAAACAATTGTTAAAAATATATATTTTACATTATATTATTTAAATTGCTAATTTAAAAAGCACTATACATATACATTAGAACATTAGATTAAAATAATGGTAGTGTTTTCTTAATGTTCATATATAATATGTTCTGCTCACTGCATGCATAGGTGTTAAGTGAAGACGCTCTTTATCTGTGAAAAAGGGTGGTTCTCAGCTGAAGTGAGACATATCAGCTGTGGTACCTAAATAAAGGTGGTGTTTAAGATAGATCCTGAGTCATATCAGAGCCTGTTTTCTATTTTATGAACAGGATGTGGATGAGATATGTGTATATACATGGCGGTAGGCACTACCAGTGACAGGAAATTCCTTCCCTGTCACTGATAAGGGTCTTCCCCGCCCCCCTCCCCCTCTCCTTGTTTCCCCCTCCCCCTCCCACTCCGGACCCCCCCATGACATACACACACACCATCTAACACAAGCATATGCACACTCATACCCACATTCATCCACGTGTGCATACATCCATTCACACACACATTCACACACACTGACATACATACACGCACACATGCATGCACACAACACAACATACACTACTCACACATCCATACGTGCATACATGGACAACACGCACCTCACACCCTCATACACGCATGCACAGACAAACACACCCCATCCTTCTGATGGAATTCCAGCTAAGGTCATTATTTGTCAGACGATTGGTAGCCGCGGCGATGGTCTTTCACCGGCCGTCGGCGCAGCGGTAGGCGGTATATACCGCCAATGTTGTAATGAGAGCCATATTTTCTTACATGAAACAATAAAAATATTAACAATTCCATTCCAAAGCATTGAATACATTTCCAAAAAGATACAATACCTAAAATTAAAAAACACATTTACAAAACATATTATACAAAATTAAGAGCCAAAAGAATATATACATTACTATACTGGTAAAATTAGAAGCAAATATTAATAAAAATATATTTAACCAATAATAGGAATTGCATTAGAGACTGGGAATAATAAATATACTATTCCCACCCCAGTTTATGCAACAATAGAGAAAGTGTAGGAATTCAGGGAGGTTAAATATATTATTCCCACTCCAAACAGGCAACAGAAAGGAAAGCTTTGGACTTCGGCAGGCTTACATTTACTATTCACACTTCAATATAAGCTACAGTAAAGAAAGTGTTGGACTTTGGAGGGGTTACGTTTACTATTCAAAATCCAATCTCAGTAACAGTATGCAAACTACTTCACTTCAAACACATTATTTTTGAAAAACTCTATTAATTTAAAAAATATAAAACTCTAAATATAAACATTATTGCTTAACATAAAATCTTTATTAAACACTAAACAACAATTAACCAACTTAAAAAAAATTATAAACAAGGTAATAATTTTCAATTAACAAGTAATGGTTACTTAATTATTGCTTAAATAATTGCCACCCTATATCCTACAAATCTGGCAACTCTCACCTAAAATATTACTAAAATAAATAAGTTTAACACAATCTTCTTAATTGATAATGAGTTACATAATCAACAATTAATAATTCATTCTTAATTAAGTATTATTTAATTACCTTCCCACCCTACAACCTCACAACCCCAGCATCCAACACCTAAAATATAACTACAATATGTAATTATTAATACAATTTACATAATTATTATTCAGTTCAATATGTAATTATACACTATTTTCATTATTATTTTTTAAATTATTATTTAGTTAACTTCCACCTTATACCTCTGCAAAACTAGCAGCCTACAAATAAAATATAACTAAAGTAAATCAGTGTTACATAAAGTACACAATTAAGAATCAATTCAGTAATTATTAATAAATTGATAATTAATCATTATCAATTATTATCTAATTAACTTCCCACCCTGTACCCCCACAAACCCAGCTGCTCTCACCTAAAATATAACTAAATATAAGGTTATTGCCCAATCTAAATAGTTAATAATCAATTGAATAATTAATAATGAATTAATAATCATTTATTACCTAATTAACTTCCCTATACCCCTACAAACGTTGCATCCTGCACCTAAAATGTAAGTAAAATAAGTCAGTATTACATGATATATATAATTAATATCAATCACATACTTAATAATAATTATACAAATAATAGTAACATATAAATTACCATATTAACTAAAACACCTTAAATAATTAAAAGATGGTATTCTTTACAACTATATTATTGAAAACAATGTTAACAACAATGATATTCTCCAGTGGACCCCACTGCAAATCACACCATAAAACACATCCCTTCACAGACCATAATTCTTTGCAATTCCACTGCAGCTTAGCAAGACAGACCACACATCTTTTCAACCATTGTTTGTCATATGGTAGCACTTTTTTCCCCCACCCCTTTTTACATCCTTTACACACATTGTCAGTTTCCCCATATTTATTTGTCTAGTTTAGTTAGTCACTGCCACCCCCTTTAATTTCCAGTCATGTCACAGGCCAAAAACCCACGTTTTTCAGAGGAAGAGTTGAGACTCATAGTGGATGAAATCATTAGAGTCGAGCTACAATTGTTTGGATCCCAAATCCAGCACATCTCCTCAGTAGGAAAATGGAAATGTGGGACAGGATAGTCAAAGGAGTGAATGCTATAGCCACCACCCTGTGCACAAAGGAGGACATTAGGAAGAGGTGGAATGACCTTAAGAGCAAGTTCCATTCCCTGGTCTCCAAGCACCAGCTGCAGGCCAAGAAGACTGGTGGAGTCCAGCTCTGTGCCCCATTACAACTCTTTCCCTGGGAGGAGAAGTTCTTAGCCATCCTGTATCCTGAGTGCTTGATAGGAATACCTGGGGGAATTGAGTATGGTAAGTTACAACACAAAAGCTCACACAAAATCAATGTCATGCATGCTCACAGCCTAGCTTTTGGTACTGTCTTGTCCATGTACCTCACCAACATTTAATACTCAGAGTATCTAAGACTTAACACTGTCAACATATATAATTGGATCCAACATCACAGCTACCAAGACCTATCACATGCCATATGTCCCAAAATGTTACTTTGTTATTATCTAATTAACTTCCCATCCTGTACCCCTTCAAACCCAGCTGCTCACTTCTAAAAGCTAACTAAATATATGATTATTACCCAATCTAAATAGTAATCAATTACATAATTAATAATTAATTAATAATCATGTATTACCTAATAAGCTTCCCTATACCTTTACAAATGTAGAAACCTGCACCTAAAATGTAAGTAAAATAAGTCAGTATTACATGATGTACATAATTAATATCAATCATAAACTTAATAATAACAATAGTACAAATAATAGAAACACATAAATTATCATATAAACTAAAACACATTAATTAATTGAAAAATGATATTATTTACAACTATATTATTGAAGACGATATTAACAACAATGATATTCTCAACAAATATATTAATTATCTGGAAAAATTATATTCTTGACTGTGATATTTCTGTATCTAGATATTTTTGCATCGAATATTGTTTTCCCAAATTTTCTGTCTGCATTTTGGCCAAATACCATGCACGGCCACGTGAACTATGTGGTACAGAGAAAGCCTGTAATTCTTTGCTGTGTTTTTCAGTCTTGGTGTGAGGTTGTGAATCCTGCAGAAAAGACATATTTTCACTGGGATTCACACGTGCTCACTTGAGAGTGAAAATTAATTTTGCCCACACCTACCAGGGGCCATATCTTCCTTATTTGCACCAGGCGCATCTTTCAAAAGGTGCATCCGGGGCAAACAAGGCAAGTGTGCTGTATTATTTTGAATGCACTGCCCCCAGGGCAGGCACGAACTTGCGCTGCCCCCAGGACAGCGCATTGAAGTGAAAAACAGAGCGGCTGCTTTAAAGCCATGTTTCACTGTGCAGGCAGCAACACACCTCCACTTTTAAGGGGAATTAGAGATCTCCTTGCACGTGGGTGCAGTGACTGACTGACTCTGGCTGCAAAGGGATGTCTGAGGTGGACCCCCTTCCCCCAGAGTGCTGCTATGAGGGGTGCACTGACAGTGCATCACCTTTTAGGTCAGTGCGCCTCCTGACACCTCCTTTGCCTCTGCGCCCAAGTCTATAATACGGCACGGGCACAGAGGCAAAGGGATTCCCTCATTTGCATGGGGCCACGTCCCCATGTAATTAAGGGAACAACCTCTAGTGATAGCACTGGTGCTATATGTGCGCCAGCTCTATCTGTATTACAGAAGGAGCCGCAAAGCAGTTTGTGGCCGCTTTTGTAATACCAAAGTGCCCCAGGGGCGTGCATAGCAGGCACAAAGGCACAAAACACTTCTATAATACGGCCCCAGTAATCCTAAATTAATGTTCTGATTTGCACCACCACTCATTCAATTTGATTTAATTATTTCATGATTTGGAACTCCATAGAGGTCCACATAAACAAGAGATTCATAAAATGTAATACATTAAAAAAAAATTGAAGAAAATCTACTTCAAAATATATGTTATCAGCAAAATTAGAAACATTCATGTCGCTGCCCATCAAACATATATTACAATGTTGTTACCAAACAGTGCTTAGATATATAAAGTGCATCAATCCATTAAATAAATAAATAGTTTCTATAAAGTGCATCCAAGTCTCAACCCCTCTAGCTTATTACACATCAAACATATATTACAATGTTGTTACCAAACAGTGCTTAGATATATAAAGTGCATCAATCCATCAAGTAGATAGCTTCTATAAAGTGCATCCAAATCTCAACCCAGCAAGCTTGTTTCACAGTGCATTTACTATGAAATACATTGTAATGTGGAATATGATAGTCCGTTAAGAAAATAATATTTTTTTTAATCCACCAATAAATAATAAAATCAATATAGGTTTACAAATGTCTTTAAAATTTTTAAAATCCTGAAACAGAATATTTCATTCGGTGGGATACGCTTGCCTCCAAGACCTCTCCTGCTGAGTGAAAATTTAAATTCAGATAAAGCGGTTTCAGACATTTTTTCCTCAGTGTTGCTGAGGAGGGACAAACAAATAACACTTGCTTAAAATTCTGTACCCCCAACTGACAGAAATCACAGATATTAGAAGATCCATCCCAATTAGAGGTTAAATCTTTTAGTGGCAGCATATCTAATCTCAACAAAATATAAAAGCGCCTCACCCCTTATGGTAAGTTCCAAGATAAGTATGGTTGAGAATATTTAAAAATCCCCATTTTAGTTAAAACCACAAATCTCCTCTTTTGGCGGCAGAACTCGGTATCTAACTAGAAACGTTTATGCATTATAGCCTCTTTTAGGCTCTTTTAAAAAAAGGGGTGGTGAGGATAAAATAAGGTCAGAGTCAAACTCTTGCATTTGCAGAGCAAGAATATAATGTCTAAAGAACTGTGATTTTCGCTCTTAGCATACCAAAACCTTCTTTGTATGCTAAGTATGCTAGGTATCTTAGAGTAGATTCCACACTGTGTACTATGAAGAAAGCCCTCCAGACCACTGCCGCTAGACGCTGTACAAAGACACCCTTAATACCAAATTCAAGGCTTAAGGCTGCCACAGAAGCCAGGTTATTACAGGGAACCAAGCATCTTAAAATCTGCCCTTCTAGTTTTTTTAAAACCCCTGTTTGGATATCTCTATATATTCTATAGCATATAAAAGAGTGGCCGGGATCTTCACTTGGTAGACTGACAGTAAATAAGTAAAATGCTGCTAGCCAACTGCATTATAAAAGGCCATTAAACCTTATGCCTGAGAGAGGACCCTACTAACATTGTTGTGATCTTGGTCGATAAGTGAGCAGGATAACGTTTTCCCCAAAAGGCAATATGTTTTTACCTCCAGCTTATGTTGACTCAAGGACCAAGAAAAGCTTATTCTTTTACAAGATTTTTCCCCTAAAAAACATACCACTTGAGACTTCGGTGCATTGATTTTTAAGTGATACTGCTTGGTGTAGTAATTTAGGGCAGTCAAGCGCTTATTTAGACCTTTTGGGGTGAGATCAATCACCACTATACCGTCAGCATATAATAGGCAGGATATCGGACGCTCTCCGATTTTGGGTGCAAAGCCTTCACTAAAACGATAGGTAAGTCATGGATATTTAGTGAAAAAAGCAGTGGCATCAGCTGACAACCCTGCTTCAATCCATTTTTTGTGGGGAATTCAAAAGACAGACCCTGATCTCTGCCTAAAAGTACTTTCTACCGAGTAGTGTAAGGCTATGATCAAACGTAACAGGTTTACCGGGATGCCCAACTTAAGTAATTACTCCCATAGAATCTTGCGATCTACCCTGTCAAAAGCTGTTGAGAAGTCTATAAATGCAGCATATACAACTCCACCCCTGATCTGTACATATTTTTCATTTAAAATTTGTATTATTAGGATATTACCTAAAGTATTGTGCTCCTTCCTAAAACCTGCTTGTTCCAAAGGAATGACAGAATTTTCCTCAACCCCTGCCGTTAAGTCCTCAAGTACACTTTTAGCGAAAATCTTACTAGCTGCATCCAACAGAGCTATTTGACGGTAATTTATAGGTGAAGATTTGTCACCCTTTTTAGACACAGGAACTATGACACTCCCAGTCCAAGACGCCAGGACTATACCTTTTAAGTAACAGAATAGAAATACTGGGTGGCTAATCCTTGCCCAAAGCAGTGTTTTTTGTTTAATTATTGCCATAAGAACCCCGTCAGGGCCCATTGCTCCAGAATCCCGCATCGACCTTATGAACCCCTCAATCTTGGTCACTGATGGGGGGCCGTAGCTATCGGATTCAGCCCAGCTACCTGTAATAAAGTCCCTTTCACATGACGCAATGTCCCGGTTTTCCACGTAAAGGGAGAGTATATAATCCCTCCATTCATCCTCGGCTACCGGTGGGGCGAGAAAGGATTTGCGGGACCCATAACATTCAGAGATTATTGCCCAAAATTTGCAAGCATTTTTTGTCACGGCAGCTTCCCTCAAAGCTACCCACCTCTGTTCGGCTTCCTCCTTCCTTATGCCTATCTTCAGTCTCACTCTTCTCCTCTTTAATAAGGAAATTATTCTACTTGTATCTTTTGACTCTCAGTCATACTGTAACCTTACCAATTTATTGATTTCCCTGTTCAGTAATAAAACAGATAACCTTATTTTCTTATGTGGTGGCTTAGTACACTTTGGCTGTCCACGCTGAATTATGTTTCCTATAAATTCAGAAAAGTGGTAAAGAGTGTCCCCACACCAATCATCAATATGCCTCAAGGTGATTTCAAGAGATTCTTTCATGAATAATATTTTTAAAGGCAGCCAATGGACTCTTTCTGTTTTCCTATTAAAATTGGTATCCTGGCCCTTGAAATTCCATGCTTCTAAAGGAGACAAATGAAGTTTTAGTGTGAGGGTAAGTATCTTATGATCACTGAACGGGGTATCCACAATTATCATGTCTTCCACTGATTGGGCTATAACGTAGGCAGCCATAAAATAGTCAATAATGGAACTACTCTGACTAGATTTATGTGTAAAAGCTGCGGGGGAGTCTGAGTGAAAACACCCATTTAGGATTATGTAACTAAGTTCCCTCAGACCTTTTAATAAAATGTAACCCCTTTTATCCATTTAATTCTTGGTGGAAATAAGATAGGAGGAATATTAAAAGCAGATTCTCTATCTGGGTCACAAAATATGGATAGAGATAAATTAGAAATTTTACAGTTAAGTCCCCCATTATCAATACCTCATATACGCTTTCATTTGGATTTGAACAAATGGAGGAAATGCAATGAAACATGTGCATTAAAATTTTATCGTGGGCCTTATCCGGGGAAATATAGGCATTTACTATTAACATGGACTTTTTCCTACCATCCTCCATATTTGGGTTAACTCTCACTATCTGATAGAGGTTTAATGGATCTGGAAGGCTTTCATACTCCCATTTATGTTTATTACTTAAAAGCATAGCAATTCCCCCTATAGTGTGCCCTTTCTTAGAGGGCTGCAGCTTTTGACACAGTACTGTGTACCCTGGACATGAAAAATCAGTTAAACTCCAGGTCTCTTGGATGCAGATTAGATCAGCCTGTACAGAACAAAGATAATCTAATTTTTCAATTTGGTTCTCTATTCCCGCAGCATTCCAAGGCACCATATGAAAGATAAGGTTAATGGCCCAGTTGCAGTGCCTTATCTTTTGCCCGAGTACTATTCAAAGCCCCAGCCAACCAATTCAAGTTTTCCTCTTTAAAACCTGAATGTTGAGAAGGGTCATCATCCACAAACGTAACCACTCTTTCTCCATGGAAAAGGGAGATCTTAAAATGTTCCAAAGAAGAGTTAATTGGATCACACATGGGGCAAAGCCTACTTTCACTCAGATATTGGGCAGAAGGGGACTGCTGATTATTAAAAGGGGGCTCCTTTTCCCATACTGGGATCACATCCCAGTATGGGAAAAGAAGCATATGCCTCTATGCTGTAATTGCTCACAGTTAACTAAAATCTATTTTGCAATGGTTTTAGAATACAACCAAACTTTTGTATTTACAGTTCCTGGAACATGTACTAGATACACATGGGATATCACTGCTTTCAATTAATTTTAACTCATCTATGTCTGCAAACAGGAGATTAGAAGAGAGCGATTCAAAATTAAATTAGAATCAAATAATACAGAAAACTCTAAACACGCAGTAGTCTCAGTATGCTATAAGTAATCCTCCTCCTTACATTCAACATCCCCACCATTCAGCGGATCAGACATAGAGTTCGAAACACAGTATTTGATTTCACATTACAAAATTTAAATTTAAATTTAAAGAAGACAAAACCCTCTGTACAACGAGGGGTTATCCTGGTGGGGACCTAATGTGGGAACCTGATCATATTCTTACCTGGAAGAGGAAGTTCCATCAGTTCCCAAGACCTTGAACCTGACTTTCCTTGGGACTTGATTATATTCTTGCCTGGGAGAGAAAGTTCCTACAGATCCTAAGTCCTCGAACTTGACTTTCCTTGGGTTCTTTTTAGAAATTCGTCGTTTGCCCTTTTTCACCACTTTTTCCCCTTTTTCCTTTCCTGTTTTCCTGTCTTTGTTTACATTAGGAGCAGGATTTCCATTGTTCTCCGTAATCGGAAGTTCAGATCATACTTTATAGAAGGGTTGAAATATGGGAAAAGGGGCCACCGCAGGACTCGGCTCTTTTATCGGAATGACAGAATACAGAGTGCTATGAATGAGGGCACTTGAAAAGAGATTATTCAAAGAATAATCAACACTATCTTTGTGAAGGATTTCCTTAAAGTTCAGAGATTTAAGGGGCACTTGAGTTTTGCCAGGCTGTGTTCCCTGGTCTGTGAAGCAAGGTTGTTTAAGTGAGTTTGCAGTTGAGCAGACGTCCTGGGTAAACATAGGTAAACTGGAGCCTCGGTGCCCTAATTGTTTATGAACTTCTTTAGCAGCCAACAAGACTTTCTTATCCAGGACTAACCCATCTTCCTTTTGCCCCATCAAAACCTTCAGTATGAGCAAAAGTATATCTTGGGTATGATCAAAGTAGTTTATTGATTTTTCTAATAGCGCCAAGATAGACGATAAAATTCTCTCTAGGCATTTAATAGATTCTGAAATTACCGTATATTGGTCAGGAGGGTCACTGGGGAAATTCTCAGGGTGCACAAAATGGGGGATCAGGGATGACAATGATGGAGAGAATGCTTGATCAGAAGGAGTACTACTAAAGAGCCTTAGGCCAGGAGATTGATTTCTACCAGCCAGAGGCGAAGTCTCACAACAGGCAGAAAGACTCCTAGCACCTTGAACGACATTCACCTCAATATCGGAAAGGGTAAAGTCACCTGCTTTAGGAATACATAACACACTGATTGTGGGAGAAATGTTGTTCCCAAGGTCTCCCCCAGAGAGAAAAAGGCTTTCTGGGTGAAGTATTTCAATCCACCTCCTTTCCACTCGTGTCTAAAATTCTAGCATTTGAACCAACGTCCTGCTTGAAGGCAGATTTATCAGGTAACTCCTTTTGGAAAAAAGCAAGAATCAAATTTTAGCTTTTTATATTCAATTGAGAGATACCCTTTTTTCTAATGGGGTTAGACTTAGGCCCTCATTACAACCCCAGCTGTTGGTGATAAAGTGGCGGTAATACCGCCAACAGGCTGGCGGTAAATACCACCAAATTATGACCATGGCGGAAACAGCTCAGACAGACAACCAGTTTAACACACCGACCTCCAGGGCAGAAGCAACAGGCACCACAGTGGTAACCGCCTACAGCCAGGCGGAAGACAATGTTCTGCCCACTCTATTAAGAAAAAGAGAGTGACACACACACACGCAACATCCCCACCCCCAACACCATACACACAGACAGCTGCAGTAACATAACATATACACCCCGTACCCCTCAGGAATAATGCAATGACAACTACTGTAGATTAAAAATGTGTAATAAGATAAAATAGTAGCAATACGTGCATCTAAATAAAAAAGTATATACATATTTACAAATGTAGGGACACTGCCCAGTCCTCAATGTTCGTGGGCCAGAGGGCCACATTACAAAGTCCAAGGCCCCACTTCACTCCTGCAACAACACAGAGAGTACACTGCATGGGCATCATTTGGAAAATAGGCAGGCACCTCAGGGGAACGGGGAACGGGGGGACACCTCAGCCGGCAGATGGAACAACACCACTGGCCCTGGAGGGGGCATCATGCCCATTGCTCATTGTCCTGGGGAGTGCAGGGCCAGAGTCTCTTAAGTGGGTGACTTGCCCACTGGCACTGGAGGGGGCATCGTGCCCTGTGCTTTGTCCTGGGGAGTGCAAGGCCACAGTCTCTCAAGTCGGTGACCTGCTCACTGGTTCTGGAGGGTACATCATTCCCTGTGATCTTCATCCTGGGGAGGATGGGGTGAGTGGATGGCATCTCCACTGGTTCTGGAGGGGGCATTGTTCCCTGTGATGCAGATCTTGGGGAGTGCAAGGTCACAGTCTCTCAGGTGGGTGTCATACCCGCTGGATTTGCAGGCGGCAGGCCACACAGCAGCCCATGGACGCAGGTCTACAGAATGTCCGTCGGCGGTGACGGCTGCTCAGTGGTGGCAGTGGTGCTGCTGCAGCTGCAGCCTCTGACAGCTTCCCACTGCTGGTGGTGGCGGTGCTGCTGGTGGAGCTGGTGGTGGGGAGAGGCTTCAGCCCATCCCCTGCAGCCTCGGATCCCCTGCAGCCTCGGATGGTTGCCCACTGCTGGTGGTGGCGGTGCTGCTGGTGGAGCTGGTGGTGGGGGGTGGGTCCAGCCCATCCCCTTCAGCCTTGGACGTCTGCCCACTGCTGGTGGTGACAGTGCTGCTGGTGGAGCTGGTGGGAGGCTCCAGCACATCCCCTGCAGCCTTGGACAGCTGATTATCGGGCTGTTACCGGGCCCCCAACAGGCACGGGCACTATGCCACCGCGATGGCGCGATACTGCGGTACAATTTCTGGTTCCGCTCCTCGCGGTCGTGCAATCCTCTCGACTCCTGGCTCCAAACCTCTCCCCTTCCGCCTGACTGCTGCATCTTGTGTCTTATGAATCACCTCTGCAGTCTTTCAAACAATCAGAAATCACTCCTAATGGACTCCAGCAGCTCATGCGATGAATTGCATTATGAAGGGTATAATGTTGAAGTTTCGATCTCCCAAGGCTCAAACAGTGCATGAGGCATCCGCAGGATAATGTGTCAAAGTGGATTAAATCACAATAATTGTTGCTTAGAAAAGCGCTTCTTGATCCTTTTCGTCTGGCACATCCAATTCACCACAGATACGTAAACTCCTGCCGGGCTCGAATCAATCATAAGGCTCCACTCGTTCATCTTGAATGCTTGTTCAGATTTGCTCTCCGAAATCTTCAGTGCAGGCCAGGTTTGACTGCATGGGCATATTTACTTCATCACTCCTAATCCTAACACATTTTGAGATTTTCACCACACAGTTTGGCATCCTATGTCATTTCTGTTGTTTTCCATATATATATTGATACCATAGGTAAAATATAGGGCCTGATTACGAGTTTAGCGGTCGGACCACCAGACCTCTATGTGGGCGGTCCTAAAAAGACCACTACGCCAGTGGTACCCAAAATGCCATGTTACGAGTTATACAGGCAGGACTGCCATCTGCCAAGCAAAAAAGGCAGACCGCCAACTACTGCTTGGATTTAGGCGGTCCATCCTCCAGTGCCGTGGCCAACCACTGAGCATATTACAAACACACAGTGGCCATCTCCTTGCGGCAGTCAGCCAATGGCGGTCGACCACTGCGGCCTACGTTCAGCAAAGTAACAGACAGGAGCACATTGGATGAATTTAAAAAACACATAGCTGACACATACTGCTCCAGTGGACACACCTGCAATCACACAGGTCTTCTATGCAACATAAGATCCTTACACAAACACCCTGTGGAAATTTGGGATATGCTCTCCATCAATGCCCCTGACATTGCCTTCTTTACGGAAACCTGGATGTGCCCTTCGGCCCTTCCAACCATACACTTGGCTATTTTAGACAATTAACATGTTTTAAAGCTAGATAGGGAGAGAAAAACTGCCAGAGGCATAGCCATTGCCTATAAAGAGTCAGTTAAGGGCACACTAATGGTAAAACAAATTGCCGACTAGGCTGAGATTAGCATTTTTCAAATTGAACTCTCCCCGAATGTCTCCTGGAAAGGAGCATTTTTATACAGATCCCCTCACAAAAAGAGACTTCTCACTTAAACTAATTGAATATATCGCCTCCTCACTTCCCCAATTTTTTTTTTACTCAGCGACTTCAACTAGTGCCAAAATCTCTGACCCAGAGGTCTCTCAACTCTTTTCAGACCTTGATTCTCTTGGGCTTCAGTTGAAAATAAATGGCCCTACCCAAATAGCTGGTCACGCGTTAGACCTCATGTTTACTAACTCCCCAAACCTCACTGGTCCAGTGGTTACTTGTCCAAATACCCTTGTTTGTGAACTCTCAATTGAAGTATACTCAACTAGGAGGATACCATTTGTTAAGCGAGTATAGTAGAGGGAGTGACATGACTGCAACTCCCATGAAGCACTGTTTCTGTAACGCCAAACACCAGTTCAGTGGTTACTTGTTCAAATACCCTTGTTTGTGAACTCTCAATTGACGTGTGCTCACCTGGGAGGATACCATTTGTCAAGTGTTGGGAAGTAGAGCGAGTGACCTGACTGCAACTCCCAGCAGGCACTGTTTCTGTAACTCCAACCACCAGTCCAGTCATCATTTGTCCAAATACCCCTGTTTGTGAACTCTCAATTGAAGTATACTCACCAGGAAGGATACAATTTGTATAGTGTGTGTAGTAGAGAGAGTAATCTGACTGCAAAGCACAAAAGACCCTGTTCCAGTAACTCCAGACACCGGCCAAGTGGTTACTTGCCCAAATACCCTTTTTTTGTGAACTCTTAATTGAAGTGTACCCACCTGGGAATGATCAAGACAGATCATGCTCATATCAGAGATGTGTCTGTCTAACGGCTCTATCTTGACTTGCTAAGCCAGAATTAAACTATTGAGAACGGGAATGACACCTTACCGAGAGTGTACAAGAAGTATTCACAAGGCCTCAAGCTGCATCACCAGATTGGTGTCAGCAGCAGACACATTGACAAAGCACTGTGCACATGATGACTCCATTCACATGTACAACAAAGCCCTTGGTTTGCCTACATTCCACGCATCTAGGCCTCCAAATGGTCAAAGCATATCTTGCCTGTCCACTGTGTTGGCTTCACTGGTGGTAAAATGTCATTTTCAGGCTATCTTCCAAAGTGCAACTGATCTGCACATCTCATCAGCTGATGAGTTAAATTTGGTTGGCATACTTCATACATCATGTCAAATCACCCAAAACCCACACATCCAATACTTGGCACAATTGAATTAACTACAACTTAATTTGGTCCAAGGTCTCTGCTTACTGTAGCACAGAAACTTTGGAGGTATATTTCACCAAGAAGCAATGTATGTTTTTCATTAACAGTTGGATCTGCCGCTGGGCACACGGAGGCCACAGAACAGACTACCACTACCCCCCTGGATAAATCCCTCAGTGATAACAACACTCCTGGACTTGTGGACTCGGAGGATGGTTTTGGCCCATCTGGGCAACCTGGTCGGGTGGCAACGGTGAGTCTCACTGTGCCCAAAACGTCACCTCCCAGCCCTGTTCCTTCATCACAGGAATTCATTCGCCCCCCCCAACCTGTGCACCTAGTACGGTGTCCACCATCTTGTTTCAGTCCTGGATCCTGAGTTTCAGCGCAACACTTCGGACAATGAGGCTCAAGAAACAAGTTGGAGAGGGCACCCTGTGGCAAGGGCACAGGCCCACGGGGGTAGGGTGTGTGGGAGGGATGCTGTGGGCCAGCGGGGTAAGGCCACTGTGGCTGCTCTTGGCCAGGACACCAACATCATCCACGTCTTAAGGAAGTGATGGGCCAGGTGTTGACTGAACTCCAGGAAATTAAGCAGCTACAGAGGAACATGCATAGGAACATGCATAGGGACATGTGTGAACAGATGGAGCCCCACAATTCTTTCCCCCTTCACAAGCGGGGACATCCAGCAAAGAATCCGGGAGATGCAGATGGTAAGACACCCACCACTGTCTGCAATAACCCTTGTCTTTAAGGACCTCCTTAGGGTGTTACACATTCACTTTCTAAACGTATCCTGAATCACCTTCCATTCCCAATGAGAGGAGTACTCTGGACTTTGGACTTCCAGTGATGTGGCATCTACTCCTATGATTTCATTCACCATGACCGACCCCGTCGCATATTTTTTGGGTTTATTCATGTCACACATATTTTCTGATAGTCGTAGCTTCACAAAAAAGCACCCATTACTGACTCATTGCCTGCTGATTTTGCTTTCATATTTAGCCATGTAGATATGTCAGATCATGTGAATCATACGATGATTGAAGGTACTTTTTCATGATGGGATACGTTGCATATACACAGTTTCCAGCTCAGGGTTACAACCATCCCACACAAACACATGCATACAAGTGTCTGGTCAAACAAAAAACATATTACAGTGTTCAGCAAATAGGCTGTCAATATGCTGGAACTACTGGAAATCATAAATGATTGACTCATACTGAGTAAATGAACATATTCACAGGTACAGATCTCCAGATTACGGAAGTAAGGGATTTGTCAGACAGTGTCCTGTAGAACAGGCAAACATTGAAGTGGTTGATGTCATCAGCTTGAGCCTTATTACATACCATACCAAAGTAATCCAACATCACATTATCCAAGACTCATACAGATGGCCGTACAACAGTTCCTGATCACAGGCTCGTATAATCCAATGCTCATGCATCTGGTGGTATGACACAAATATATGTCAGTGTTTTGGCACAGACACTGTGGCCTACAATGATGAAACACATCTACAGGTATATACAGGTCATACAAAAAGAGTGTTTAGCCAATATAAATGGAAAATGACTTGGTCGTGAGCTAGGACTACACATGTTATGATCACATGATGACACACATGATGCATCAGGCCCATCACAGGACACAAAACAAGTCCAATGGGCACTTTTGAACTTCCATCCAAACACTGTGCAGGCTGTCTTGGCAGAGGTCTCATGCACCCAAACTATGTGACCTACATTACATCGAACAATCCATGTCCACTTTGTATGTCAGAACAGCATCTCATATTTGCCACTGTCACAACTCTGAAATGTCCAACTGAAGATGACATGGTGAAGTTACCTGTACAAACAACAAAACAAGGAGTTTAGGCTTGAAACCATACATATGACACAAGTCACAAAGCAAGCATCTAGAAAACAAAGTACATTGCAATCATTTTGACACAAACAAAGCAACATCATCAAGGTAGGGATGTGTCAAAAGCTTATCAGTCAGCCTTTGACTGATTTTTGCAGAATATCGGCTCCCTAACTGTTTCGAAAACACTAAACTCCACACATTCTCACAACTACAGTCTATTGTACAATCATAGACATTACATCACTTGACATACTTAGACTTGTGAGAAATAGCTGTGGATGAGATCTTCTCGCACGTCAGCTCCTTCCTCTTCACCACTGTCATTTTTAGTTGGCATTTCAGGATTCTCACCCGGTGGCACTGCAGGCTCACCCTCCTCTGGGATGAATGAGATACTCCTCTGAAGGGCTATGTTGTGGAGCATGCAGGATGCAGTATGCTACAGTGATCTGACACACTTTACCGGGTGAGTAGAGGAGAGGTCCACCAGTCCTGTCCACACAGTGAAATTTGGCCTTCAGGAGCCCAAAAGCCCACCATGTTCTTTCATGGGACTCATTGAAGCAGACTTCCCCTGGCGCAGTTGGATTTCTCAGCGGCGTCAATAACCAAGGACGATTTGGATATGCTGAGTCTCCTATTAGGGAATGGGACATAAGTGCAACAATGAGTCACTCACTTCATGATTGCAGCACCTGGCCTTGCTCACACACAATTAGGACAGATGTGGCTTACCAACCATCCAGGGCCTCTCTGGTTGCAGTTGTGACATCAGCTGGTGTGTGGTGCTGTTCTGTATTATAAAGGAATCATGGGCTGAACCAGGAAAACAGGCACACACATTTGAGATGCAAAGATCCGCCAAACATACAACTTGCACATTGATAGAATGGAATTTTTTTCTGTTGCAATAGACTTGTTCAGTGGCCTGTGGTGGCACCAAGCCAACATATGTGCCATCAATTGCTCCCACCACATGTGGGAGGTGGGGGGAGGTGGGAAAAACCATAGCAGTCAGTCTCCACATTGGCTAAATCCTCACGTCGGGGGAACCTGACATAGTTGTCAATTTGTTACATTATCACTGACAGGAAATCTTTCAACACCACTGTATGTTGGACAGACTTATAAAATGGGTGGTATGCCGTATGGATTACTGTTACCTAGCATTAGATCTGGATCCAACTGATGGCATAAATCTACTGTTGTTTGCCTATTTAGATGATACAGCTGGACGACGTGGCTTTCCTCCATGGTCTAAAGGTCTGGCAATGGACGCTAGACAGAAGGTTGTCGCATCCTCTCTCTCCCAGTATACCTATGTGTAAAATGACATGATTTGGAACATTAGTCACTCTGTCCACAGCAACATACATGATGCATGGCAACAATATCATTTAACAAAGCATTTCTGACTGGATATACATGTCACCCAGTACATAACACAGCTGGCAACTACACACGGGTCAAATGTGACCCCTATGGTTGTGAATACATGTATCCACAACATGGATTTGGGTGACACCCAACTATCTGCTACAAAATTGCCCCTTTTAATATGCCTATATTTTCTGACCGCCAAAAATACTGTCAGCGGTAGTGACCCGTACACCACTGTCACATGCCATCTGTGCCTTGCAACACACTACACTGGAGGTTGTGTAGTTGGACCTACACAACAAGACAGATTGAGGATGTTTGTGATGATATTAAACTTATATTGTTTATGGGATGCATATAACAGGGCCACATACAGTCTTTCAAGCCTTCAACATGGCTGATGCCTGACCTACTCCACTGGGCATCACGAACCGCACGTGGCCGCCGGTGGAAGTCATCAGCATGCTAGGCAGTTCCAACTGCGGCGGGCACAGCCATACGCTAGCATTGTTGCCTGTGGTGGTTGTGGCCCAATGCCTGTGTCCGTCGGCAGTAATAACCACGTACGTGGCATACATGTATGCTGCGTTGTGCAAAATCAGTAACTTGACTCCTGACACTGCTGCCAGCAACACCTCCACCAATTCAGCTGCTGTGTGCTGCCTCTGGGAGCAATCAAGCCACGTCCAGCAGGTAAAAGGGCCTCTGACTTCTCTCCAGAGGAGCTGAAGAGGCTTGTAAGCTAGGTCCCTCCTCTGTACGTCAACTCTATGGCTCATCAGAGGAGCAGGTACGTACCGCATAGGCACAATTGACTCTGTTCAACACCATCCTTCCCCTCCTCACAGGCTACAATGTGGCCCCATGTTCCAGTTAGACTTCTTGTGTACCTGTTGTTGCAGTCTGTGTGGTATCAATGGGATGTACATGGTGAGGGTATTGGAGACCAGTACCATATCTTGTGTTCATTCACATTGTGTTGTGTGATATTTTTGGGCTCCAAGATCCTCCTTGTGTTGGATGCACATAACTAGGCAAGGAGACTTTACTGCCATCCAATGACATTTTTTTGTTTATAATGGTTGAAAATGTTAGACAACATGTATGTGCATGACAGCATGACCTGTGTATCTTGTCTGATTCATTTGATGATCTTATAAGCAATGTGTATTGTGTGACAGATCTTTCACCCCACATCTAGTCTTACCAAACTGTTGTCTAGAAGGCATGTCATGACTCACTGTGCCCGTCAGGTTGCCACACAAGCCACATTGCTGATGACCACATAATGTACTGTCATACATGTAAGTGATGGAAATGTGAGTGTCATGTAGGTTCTGTATGCTCATCCTGCAGAGACCGGTCCTGTCAAATGTATCTCCCAGTATGGAACAGAGGCCAGGCTGTGGGACAGTCATTGGATATATGCAACTGTGGCACTCCCTGCAGACCTGCAGATCCTGTCAGGTGGCTAATATGAGGCTCTAATGGCAAACCTTACCCTGAATGCCTGTGCCCATTGTTTAGATTAGGAAAGGATACAGAGGTAAATCCCAGAACTAGTCCATATGTGCATTTTGCATCATTGTCAATGTGGGTCATTGACTCATGATAGGTCCCTTACTCCCACAGCTCTGTTGTCACCTTCACAGAAGTCATATTCATCTTGCACAGGCTTGCTGCACAAATGACAGACCCACAGTGCAAACAGTGTGTAGATTCCTGGGAGGCCACGACATGTGGCTCAGTAGCTTGGTTACATTGCAGAAATTGTAAAGTACATACCTTTGTATGTTGGATGCCATCCCTGTAGATTAGAAACATATGTTCAAAGGAGTGTTCTGTGGTACAGGTACATACCACAGAAACCCACCCTGAAGTGGCATCAGCGTGCATTTAGTAGGCCACATATCCACACATGCACAGGGAAGACACTTTCTGTACCTACCATGTCAGCCCTTTCATTGTCACTCAAGTGCGAGGGTGAAGTCTGTAATATGGTAGTTGCCTATAAGGACTGCTTGCAGTAAATCAATCTTGCAGAGTGTATATGTGTTTGTCCAGTCAGGCCTAAGGCATTTACCCTTCAGAAGCCACATTGGTGTGCAGTGTTTTGCTGTGGCTCACATCACAGAATATGTTGCTGGAGCATAGGCTACCTGATGTCAGTAGGCTTGCTTAGTCATTGTTAGCCATGAGCAAGGTAGTGGGTTAGTCTACCTATTGGCATATGTTCTTTACACTTGTGGTGTGTTGACAAATTACACGTTTTGGGCTTGTTGTTTCTGACGTGTGTGACACAACCATTTGGGCACAAACTTGTGTTTGTAATCCCTTAATTTGTCTCTTGTATTCATACAGATAAATGCCCATCAGAAGAAGATTTGGAGAGCCATTGCCTGGAAGGTGCAGACCCTAGGGGTCCATATCCAGAGGAGGGCTCTCTATCGCAAGACGTGGTGAGGACCTGAGATGCTGGGCCAGGAAGATAGCAGAGGTCCAGCTGGGTCTTTCCTCCCAAAGTAGGTGGGACTCATTTCAGAGCATGATCCCCCTAATGGCCCACATTCTGGTGCTGCGTACCCAGACATTGATGGGCGTTTGAGGGGAGCACAGCAGCCACAAGGGGGTGAGTACATTGCATATTCCTGCCTGTCACATAGCCAAGTTGATGTGGTAGGTTCTGACATCTCCCTCTGAGGATTGGAGATGGGCCATGTGTGACATACAAGATGAGTAACTGTTTGTGTAGATATGTAGGCCCATATTTATACTTTTTGACGCTAAACTGCGCTAACGCAGTTTAGCGTCAAAAAATTTAGCGCCGTCTAACGCCATTCTGAAGCGCCATGCGGGCGCCGTATTTATGGAATGGGGTTAGCCGGCGCTAGCAGACCGGCGCTGCCTGGGGTGCGTGGAAAAAAACCACGTAGACCAGGCAGCGCCGGCGTAGGGGGAAAATGGCGTCAGGGCGTCTTAAAATGGGGCAAGTCAGGTTGAGGCAAAAAAATCGCCTCAACCCGATTTGCGCCATTATTTTCGACGCCCAGACGCCATTTAAATGACTCCTGTCTTAGTAAAGACAGGAGTCATGCCCCCTTGCCCAATGGCCATGCCCAGGGGACTTATGTCCCCTGGGCATGGTCATTGGGCATAGTGGCATGTAGGGGGGCACAAATAAGGCCCCCCTATGCCACCCCAAAAAAATTAAAAAATATAAAAAATTATACTTACCTGAATGTCCCTGGGGTGGGTCCCTCCATCCTTGGGTGTCCTCCTGGGGTGGGCAGGGGTGGCAGGGGGGGTCCCTGGGGGCAGGGGAGGGCACCTGTGGGCTCAGTTTGAGCCCACAGGCCCCTTAACGCCTACCCTGACCCAGGCGTTAAATAGTGGCGCAAATGCGGGGTTTTTTGACCCGCCACCTCCCGGGCGTGATTTTTGCCCGGGAGTATAAATACGACGCATTTGCGTCGCCGTAATTTTTTTAGACGGGAACGCCTTCCTTGCATCTCATTAACGCAAGGAAGGCGTTCACGCAAAAAAATGACGCTATTTGCCCATACTTTGGCGCTAGACGCGTCTAACGCCAAAGTATAAATATGTCGTTAGTTTTGCGCCGAATTTGCGTCGAAAAAAACTACGCTAATTCGGCGCAAACGGAGTATAAATACGGGCCGTAATGTGGTGCATACTGATGTGTCTTGTCTATTAGCCCAGGAACCTAGGATACAACTTAGTACAATCCTCAAAAATTGCTGCCCAGGGACAACACATGACTTTGTATATTGATCAATCAAGTAATGTTTGTTGCTGTACTGGATCTAAATTCTAAACAACAGACCACTATTCCTCAGTGTTACAGCCCAAAGAAAAAGAAGTGATGGAGCTCTGTCCTCAGTCATGTGTCTGGTCAAGTAATAAACTAGCATCTGCCGCCCAGAGACCATTTGTTTCCATGTGTGACGAGTGCTGGTGCCTCACTACTGTCTGTCAAGTGAAGGTGGCCATCATATATGTGGCAGAGCATACATTGTTCTGTGGGTGCAACTTCAGATCAAATTTTTTCCTTGGTAAGTGGGGAATGTCCATTGACATAATTTATGTGCCATCACTGTTGCCAGCAATCCTTGTGCCGACATGTTCGTATGTATCTCTTTCTCTCTTGACAAAATGTGTACACTACTGTTTCATGCATGGTCTACCTGTGTTCATTCGTGATTTCTGTATTCCCTCATATATGTGCATAGCAGCCTGTGTTTGAAATTGGACATATACAATGGGGCTATATTTCATGTGATGCCACAGACAAGAATGTGTCGCCATTGATTGTTGGCTCAAACATACCCTCACCTGTCATTGCACGTCATTTGCCAAGAACAACTGCAGTAGCAATAAGGGACATGACAGGTAGGACTAGAGTTTTTGCACACAATGTGCACTTCCATACCACTGATGTCGAATCATGTGGCAAAGTGCATTGCACATGTGAAATGGGAAAGGTTCATTACCTGATTTTTGGCATGCATTGTAGAATGACTTGCAGTTATTTTAGAAACCCATGAGTTTGTGTACAACCATTTATCCACAGACATCTGGCTTTGCAGGACCAAAATGAATACAGTGATGTAGCTTCCCACTGGGCAACATGTTGAGGGCCTTCTACAAGTACATGAGAATTCCTGGGCCTCTCCAATATACAAAGGACTAATGGCCTCTACTGATGCAATGAGAGAATGCCATTGTAAGGGGTGCTATACAGTAGTGGTGATTTCCCTGGGGCTAGCTGATTCATTGTGTTGTGGAGTTTATAGACATTTCACTATCACAATTTGAACATTTTGTCAACAGTGTACATTTCCACGTCAAATGTGTAGTATATCTGAGCAACATTGGTACTACCTCCATGACGCCACAAGGACAACTTACACATGGTGAAGTGTGCATTGTTGATATGTTTCCAGTGTGACCGAGTATTTCCCTGTCACCTTCTTCAGGCTACTGTACTGCTGCCAGCAACATGGCAGGATTTTGGAGCATCATTTCTTATTGTTGTGTTATTGTGTATGTGACACGTTAGATGTATGCATGATCTTGTGTTGGATCTGTGAAAATGAATTAGACATTGGCCTACTATTGTATGACAACAAGTAACTGAGGTATGCTCATTGAGGCAAAGCATTGAAGGTGATGTGGTCACCTACTTGTTCAATGGTTACTGTGATTGCACAACCTCACCCATGCACTTGTAGTTGTCTGAGATCCTAATTGTGGGAAACTGCTGCCAGTTCATTTGGCATGCATGGACATGGTATGGTACATGTAGGAGCCATTTTGATGTAGTTTGTTGCTGGGGCCTACTTGACGTCTTAGTAATCTTTGCTAAGAGCAGCTGATGTTCAAGTGTGATGAGGAACATGTGATGGCCCCTTTCCACTTTATATTTGCTGCAGCATCCCAGGAAAGTAAAGGATACAGGGCACAACCAAGTGGGGAAGGAGCTGGCCACGGTACTTCCAGTCATGACACCACCAACACGGAGGGACCCAGTGAGGGAAGTTCCATGGAGGACATAGGATCAACCTCGTCATCATCGGATTCTACCTCTAGTGGCCACTCCCTAGTGGTGGCAGACACATCAGGAACTGCTCCTGTACAATCCTTCTGTGCCACCCCCTGTTAAATTGCCACCCTCCTTGTTGCTCCCCACCCAGTTGGTTGTGCCCACTGTCCCAAGAGGGTGGGTATCTTCTTTGCCCCAGGCACCTCAGCCCCAACCCCTGTTACCCTTGCTGCCCTGAGTGAGGAGGCTATTGATCTCCTGAGGAGTATCTCAGTTGGGCAGATTGCCATTGTAAATGCCATCCAGGGATTGACAAGCCAACGTCAGTAGACAAATGCTTTCTTGGAAGACATTCATAGTGAAAGTTCAGGCTCTGGCCTCCTCAATGATAGCAGCTATCCACCCCAACAATCGTCCCCCCACCACCTCACTCTTCCCAATCCAAATTCCCTATTCTCCCACCTGTCCCAAGCACAGACACATCTGCACGCACCCACCTCAACACACAAGCAGCACACATTGACACAAACACCACAAGACACACCGGCGGGCAGGCACTCAACATTCACCCACAGACACAACATTAGCCACCTTGTCAACAGTCACCCCGCCACCCCCACTGACCCACATACCACAGACATCCCCACACCCTGTCCTTTGTGTGTTTGTTCTACAGACCTGTAGAGTCGCCCTTGAGGGCTGTCCCCGTCTGTTCTTTGTGTGCTTAATTCGCATCCGGGTCATGTCGCCCTTGTGGAATGTCTGGGCTTTTTCTCTGCTTGCTTTGACTGCAGCCGAATAGCATCACCCCCACGGGCTGTCCCCAACTGTCCTTTCACACATGCTTCACTGCCAGGGCGCATTGCCCTTCTTGGCTGTTCTCAAATGCTTTTTGTCTGCTTGCTGTCCCAGGCCTGTTTGTTGCTTGTTTCCACCTGTATGCCTCCCCTGACCTCTGTTTGTGTGTTCTCTGCTGCTTAGTCCTTCACCACTGAGCCTCTGATGCCCTTCTTCCAATGTACTGTTTCTGTCTCAAATAATAACTGTGGGCACTCACTTGCCCGCTGTGGTAGCTCTCTGGAAAAGCAAACTGCCCAACTAGAGTTGGGGGCATGGCTGTTGAGGTCATTGTCGGCATGGCTGTTGAGGTCATTGTCCCAGTGTGATCTCTCCCCACTGCCGCTCAGCCTTATCTTCCAAACGGTTACTTTGCAGTCTGCCTCCCTTGTCATAACTGAATTGCTGAGTAGTTAATTGTGTGTTGTGGGGAGGTGGGGTTAGTCCTGTCGCTATTTGTTTCCACCCCCCCTCTCCCCCCCATCTCCTCTCTGTGCTGCCTTTTTGCTTCTTCTCCTCCGCGTGGCCTGCTGTTAAAATCCCACGGTGGGCCCACACACTTGTCTCTGCTGCTTAAAGCAAACTTTCAGTTTTTGCCTTTCATGTGCTTGATGCGTGTCCCTGGGGGCCTGCCACATCACTTTAACTGGCGGGCCCTCATATGCTTGATGTTTTTGTCTCCTGAGGGCCTGTTGCTTTAAATCTTCCCAACTGGCCCCTCCCATGCTTATAGAAGGTGGTTTGTGGGTGGGGCTTGCCACAGTGTGAGCCGGCTGAGCTCTTTCTCCCAGCCTGGCTTCTCACTTCTCAGCAGCCTCAGCGATGTGTCCCACTGGGTTGACCGCTTCCTTCTTCACCACCTGGCCTGCAGTGGTGCCTACACTGGTGTCCTCAGTGGACTTATGTGCTGCTCAACCTCTTCCTTCCAACCCTGGCTGAGGTGTTGCACATCTTCGTCCATTGGCGGTGGTGCTATCCTGGTTCTGTTGATCGGCTGCTGGGTTTGACGGTGGGCAGGCTCTCCCACCCACCTGTGAAAGGCTGGTGGGATCTGGCCTCCTTCGACCTCACACCTGCACTCCTTCAGATTACCCCGATGCCTCACTTGTGCACTCCCGGTAAACTTTTTCACTTGTATAGTGCTGCTGCCCAGCCAAAGTAAAGACTAGGCCTAGACGCCTTCTTTTAACCTTCTAAAAACCCTCAGGAGGGTTATTTTAAAAGTCGCCCCGGTCCCTCATTGGCCCAATGGGATTCGGCCCTTTTTCTTGCCATCCTCTGGGGGCAGTGGTGCCACTTCCTGTTGTTTTCTTTGTGCCCCTTGAGGACCACGACCTGTTGTTCGGGCCTTAGCTTGGTTTAAGTGCTGGCCTCTTCATGACCCCCTCTGAATGTCGCCTTTTTCGAATGGTCTCTCCCCCTCCAGCGCACGGTCTAAACGCACTGTACATCCCCAAGGCACAAGACTCATGTATTTCGCAGTTAGCGTCCCAAACCTGCACTACAAGGTGAAGGGACAGGCTACGTGTAACTTTTCTCTTGCGCTGTCTTGTTTCATTGCGCTCCCTTGCTTCATTCCACTCAAAGCCTGGCAGCAGTTTTGTTCCTTCTTTTAAATGTTATTACATTGCTAACACTGCTGGAACACAAACAGCAGGCATTGAATTACTGGCCTGCAATCAGTAAATTAAGTTACTTTTTGTAGAGTGCCCATTTACTTTGCACTAACAATTTACTTTTTTGTTGAATCACGATGCCTTTTACTCTTTCCTTTTCTATTTCTCTAATCAGGTGGAGGAGGAGGGCATAGGGTGCTGGAGGAAGATGACAGAGAGTCAAGTGGTGCTCATATGGTTATCTATGGTTTATCAATGGTTAGTCATAGAGGACCATAGTTGTCCTGTTTAGACCTTAACTTTGACTGGGACAACTGGCAGCAAGAGATGGGCAAGCAAAATTGTCATAGGACTGTTTTTGTGCTGCACATAGATTTTTGCAGCTCCTTGACTAAAGACTAGAAAAATCTTCTGCAGCACCAGGTTAGCTCTACAGCTGATGACTTATGTTCAGGCCAGCAGTGACCTGTCCACTGTAGAGCAGCCTGACAGCCGACGTACTAGGCACCTACATGGACCCTGCCTTCAGAGTCCGTGGAACTGCCAGTTTTACATAAGCAGTGCACACATGATCCGCATCTGTAAGTGCCCAAGAAGGACTCATATACTCTTGCAAAAGGTTTCTCACTGTACCCACCTGGCCAGTGTTCCCCAAATTACATGTGTATGTGGTGGGTCACCAAACACCCTAAAGAGATTCTTGAGTGGAAAATGGGTGTTACGAAGCACAATATAAATTAAAATATTTCAAATGTGACGCACCCAGTCCGAGGGCAGAAGGAGAAACCCTACATCTAACAGACCATTTAGGTTTTTGTCATGTCGCCAACTGGAGTGATCTACTCATTGATAGACCCTTTTCATTTAACAGTACTCCATTGCATCTGGGACTATATACCTCTTAGCTACTTTAATTCAAATGATAAGTGAAAACCTTATCTCCCTAGTTGTGTTAGAAAGTCACAAGGCTATGCTGGTATCCGGCTGTCTTTAATTTTTTAGTACAAGCTAATAAAAGGCATCAACAGTTATTACTCTGGGTTCAGTCCTCTTCAGACCAGACAATCCTCTTACTGCTGTTTCATATTTGCTTTCAATTCCCAGTTGCCCTTCATACTCTTCTGCACTTCGAGATTGCCAGTAGCATATGACTCTAGACTCAATCTCTTTTTACTAGTCCCAGAAAGAGCAGACATTTTGGTGCAGCATTATTGGGCTTTATCCTGTGTTTTAAGTCAAGCGTTAGACTTCCTTTCCATTTTACTAACATTATAGGTAAAATATAATTATGAGGGTTTGCAGACAGCGTTCCTCATCCTTTCCTTTGGTCTGTTGCGGTCTCATTCCCATTTCTAGATCTTGCCTGTAGGCAGCGCACATGCTCTGTCACTTGGAGACAATCTATTTCTTAAGGAAAAAAAATCTAAAAAGGGCCTTAGCCTGTCCATTACTTACCAGTGGTTAGCTTCATTGTCACTCATTTGCTTGCCTCTCATTGGTTAGCTTCTGGTGTGTTCACTTCCTGTTCATGTGTTTCTTTCCTCAATGGAGCATGGGCCAAGTCCTGACTAATTAGTTCACTACTGCCCTGCAGCTGCCCGCACTGGGATTGAGGTACTTCTTTTCTAACCCTGTTGTTGTAGCTTGTCTGGGTTTTAGTTGTCGTAACTTGCCCCCTCCCATTTCTGTCATTGTTGCAGATTGCACTGTTGTTGTAATCTCCATTGTTGTAGCTTGCCCTGTTTACCTTGGGATACTCATTTTATTGGGGAGATGTAACTTGCAGCTAGATGCCAGGTTGGACTCCCATAGGGTTTCGAAGTGCAGGCACCATGGTCTACATCAAGTACAGGGAGCACGGAATACCTATAATCCTGCTGTATCATAATTTCTGTGCATACACACTGTACCCCTTTTGGTAAATACAATCACACAAGGAGTGAGTGATCCCAGATACGGTGGACTGCAGTGAACTACAGAGGGTGTCTGTAAACATTTCTACTAGGCTCCAGATAAAACCCCCTGCTCTAAAGATCAGCAACCACTAAATGTCAGTCCCCCTATAGCCTGGCGAGGGCAGAAAAATATAGGGCATATCAAAGCATGTCACAAAGACCTGTCGGTGAAAAACCTTTGATACAGCATTGTATGATTCTCGGAGCTCTGTGAGAGATGGTAAGTCAGGGAGGTCCAGTGATTCATGCATGTGAAACCAGTGCCACTGCTGTGAATTGTCTTAAACTGGAGGCAGTACAGAAATTTGTTTTAACTTTAACCACCGTAGGAAGGTGCATGGTTGGAGGCACCACTTAAATGTGCAAGTCAATGGAGGCGATGCTTAGATGTGGTTGTGTGTGAATGCTGTGAGATAGGAGTTGTCAAAAGCTGTATTCCTTCAGATTCCCTGTGGGGCATGGGGGGGTGTTGTTGAGGCATATATGTTCCATAGCAACACTAGTGAAATATGTATGACCTCACATACCTGTGAAATGTGTCAAGTTTTAAGTTGGGTGTTGGTATTCGGACTTTCTGATATATTACCTACTGGTAATAGTCAGTAGGCAGTTGTAGTTAGGACCAAGTTTTCCCTTAGAACAAAGCATTTTTTGTTTTGCTAATTTTGTGATTTTGTGAGCCCAGCATTTTCCCTGTGCCCTAATACAGCCCAGTGATCAAGGATTCCTAAAAGACCTAGGTAAGGAGCTCCATGCTTTTCTGGGAAATCTTATTATTTGTTTAAAAGTGTTTTTTACTGCTACCCGTGCCTGTTTACTGTAGACTCTCTGTGTTTCAGGCAGCTTGGCCTTTTAAAGTGCTGTTTTTTAGCCATGACTGTTCGCAATTACCCTCCTAGTTTGTGGCACAAGACTGCAGAAAGCCCCCCCCCTTTTTTCTAAGTAAAAAGGCTACATACATATTGCAGAGTGTGTTTAGGAGACTGCTTAATCTGTTTCTTTGATTTAAATTGTGTTTAGAAACTGTCTGCATCCCCTGTTTTTGCCTTAATAAAACCACATTTCAGAGTGCGCGACAAGCAGTATTTCAGTGTTTTTTTTACAATCTTTCTCTTACTTGGAAAGTAGACTCTGATAACTTGGAAGTGTGGATTCAGCCTGTCTATATCCAAGGAGATTTTGAATAGAGCAGCAGCTGCCTCCTCCCCTCCTACAGGGACTGGGCTTCAGTTAACTTGGCCCTTATATAGGTTTCTATTGGTTGTTGCATATGGTGTTGTGATAGGTTGTTGGGGGCTGGTCTTTATATTGGCTTACTGATTTGAGTTGAGCTTGTGATTGGTAGTAGGGCTGAGATTCTGATTGGTTCCTGGTTTTAGGGCCTGGCTTGTGATTGGTAGTATGTCTGAGATTCTGATTGGTTCCTGGTTTTAGGGCTAGGGCTTGTGATTGGTAGTGGGTGAGATTCTGATTGGCTTCTGGTGTTAGGGATGGGCTTGTGATTGGTAGTAGGGCTGAGATTCTGATTGGTTCCTGGTTCTAGGGTTGGGGTTGTGATTGTTTTTCAGGATTAGGGGTATGATTGGTGATTAGGGCTGGGTCTCCCATTGGTTGTGAGATTTAGGGCTACAAATCTGATTGGTTTGGGTTAGGACTAGATTTCTATTGGCGAGTAGGGCTATTTAAGCCTAGGGCTCAGGGCATCTCAGCCAGGGCGTTGAGGCTAAGTGCGGAGTGGACAAGGGCAGCTGCCTGTTTGGGACTGGTTGGGACTGGTAGGGCCTAGGGCCAGATATGCTGCCCAATTTCCCATTTAGCAGAAAGGAACTTACTCCCTACACATCTATCATCTATCAACATGCAAACACATTATCTGCAAAGACATCCAACTGCTGCATCACAGACTGACCGCATACAGATTGCAATGTCCCATCATCCAACACGATACCCCATATACAGCACCTATACACATATCCACCACAACTACAACAATAAAACACCTTCATTCTCACAGCAAACACTACTCTGTCCACTCCCACTAACACAACCTGCCATCACCCTCACAACACAAAACCACACTATACATTACTTTCAGCCTTCCAGATACACACTCCCTGTTCATACAAACCAACACTATCATCTATTTGCTCCACACAGACCACCCTTCATCATAAGAATTACTTAACCCAGCCTTCCAACACACCATCTACAAACACCCTTACCCTCTCTTCACCGATTACACACAACTATACAATCCTCACACTCCACTCCACCACACATATTACCTTTTCCAGTCATTACATCTAACACAAACTCCCCTGACACACATACATCCCCTCTTTCACACCTCATACATTCATCTCCAAAACACATCAACACCCCCTGTAATACTCTAATTCCACTCACCAGCACTAACTCACATACAAAGCCCTCACAGAAAACCACTACATCAATATCCCCTCTCACTATTCCACAAAAACAATACAGACCACACACATCAGCACATCAAATCAACACAAACTTTCATTATACTTATCGTCACACCTACTCTCACCCTCATGACTACACAAAGAATACAAATCCCGTCCAATCTTTACCACTACATTCTCACTCTTCACAAACATCTACCACAAGCACCCCAACACAGCAACATTCATTCCCCCGCCTCTCATCAATTGCACAATTTAGAGCCTTTCATCATGATCCACATGCTCCTCCACCACCCCTAACCCATACTCCATCCACACTAAACAGACACAAACAAAATAAACAACATGCTACTCTTAACAACTTCACATCCCCTTGTCTATTACATAATAAGCCTATCCTACTAAAAACACTACAGCCTTCATGTCTCTCTCAGCCACCAAGTCCACCACCCACACACACAGACCCAACAAAATGCCTCCTAAGCCTGCTGGAAGAGGAACACTATATTGAAAAACAAGACTATTGTGACCCTCACACAGTTATCACAACTAACAACACACCTGCTACAAGCTTAAAATATACTGCTCACCCTTCTCCTAAACAAAACAACACCGCCACTAACACACTTTTTCTTAACTGCCAGCTTATAAGTGCTCGGTCACTCTAAAAAAACAAGCACCACATCTACAGCCTGCTCACAGACACACAACCTGACTTACTATTCATAACAGAATCATGGTTGGGAGATGACATGGGCCCAGTGTTGCATGAAGCCTTCCTCCGGACTATCAAACCATCACACAAAACCGGATAGGCAAGAGAGGAGGTGGACTAGCTATCATATTCAAACAGGCAATAAATCTCAGTAAAACTGACAACATTTCCATCCAAGGTTGTGAAGCCCTCCTCACCAGATGCCACCCTACTCTAACTTCCTCCTTTACAGATCTCCACCTAACAACTCTACATTCCCAGACGCTTTGATAGATACAGTCTCAAACCTTATTACATAATGCTCAAACCTATGCATTGTTGGGGACCTAAACATTTGGTTTGGCGAACCCAATATGCCCCATCCAAAAGCTATCACCATTGGCCTAGTCACATTGAACCTACATCAGATTGTACACAATCCCACACACATCGCTGGACACATCCCAGATGTAATTTCTGCTAAGCCTGAACTAGTTACCGATCATAGCATCACGCCAATCACATGGTCAGATCACCTTTTGATAACTTTCTGACATAAAACACCACAAATCAACACACCCCACAACTACTTACATACATGCACCTATCAACCTTGGAGCAAACTCAATTTTGATGACTTAGAAACACAACTAACAGCCAACACAGATCTAGATACAATTAATTCTGTTCCAAAACAGGCTACATGAATCTTTTGATATCTCAATACCACTCAGAAAAACTAAACAGGACAAAAGAAAACCAACCCTTTGGAGAAACACAGAAGTTAAAAAGATAAAGCAAAAAATCAAAAAGTTGCAGCAGCCCTGGCTCACAACAAACAACAGTCAAGACAAACTACAGCTATAAAAACATAACAGAATATACAAATCATCAATCAAAAAAGCTAAAAAAGTCACTTCTCAGACAGAATTCAAAATGCTAAATCTGCAACCAAAGAATTTTATAAAATTGTCAATGAATTTCGAAAACCTACATGCATGGAAAGAAGTCATCCCACTACTCAAGAGTTCATAAACAAACTGACAACTCATTACACAACCAAGGCAGACACATTGGACTCCTATTGGAAACAGAAAAATTACCCTCTAAGTACAAACCAACCCAGCCTCTTCAGTCCTTCAAACAATTATCACTAGGTGAATTTATGGATTTGGTCAAAGCAAGCAGACCTTCTGGTTGCCCTTCTGACCCTTGCCCACCACACATCTTCAAGAACATTCTTTTATCTACTTCTGGTGCCACACCTGTACGAAGAATCCTCAACAACTCTTTAACTACAGGAACTTTTCCTGTAGACCTGAAAAAGGCATACATACAACCGGTATTAAAGAAAACAAACCTAGATCTGCAAGACACCAATAACAAATGGACCTTTCCTAGGCAAACTGATAGAAAGAACAGCAGTCACCCAGATGTCACAATTCATTTAAGACAATTCTATACTTTCTGACTTCCAAACTGGATTCCGCCCAGGAAGAGGCACTGAATCTGCACTCATACCAATCTGGGATGATCCAAAAAACACAGTCTACCACAATGGAGTTGCTGCACTACTTCTCTTGGACCTCTTGGCTGCCTTTGATACAGTTGACCACGACACCCTCATTCAAAGACTCCACGAAGCCGGCATAGAACGGACTGCTCTTGACTGGATTACATCCTACCTTCAAAAAAATAACTTATATCATGTATTCTCCCCACTTCTCGTCCAAACCCTACCTCACAAAAGCAGGGGTTCCCTAACGATCAATCATCTCACCTTTGCTTTTCAACATCTACATGATATCATTACCAGAACTGATCAATGATTTTCATCTCTCATGCTACAACTATGCAATGACACACAAATACTACTTAAATTAGAATGCCCCAAAAACATTGAAAACTTACTAATCTTCAGTTGCCTCAGAGCCGTTGATCAGTGGATGACTTGGAGCCATCTCAAACTAAATGCCTCCAAAACAGAAATACTCATATGTGGTGACTGGAAAAATTATGACCCACTGTGCACCTGGCCTGACGATCTGGGACCACCTCCTCAACTATCCAAGGAAGTTACAACCCTTGGAATTACCATGGACTCCAAGTTAACTATGAATGCCCAAGTGTACAAATTAGCACGAACAAGCTTTATCACCTTGAAGACTCTACAACGAATCTTCCCCACCTCGGATTTCCACACAAGGTGCAAGCTACTATCTTGCTTGTACTATCCAAACTGGATTATACCAATGGCCTCTATCATGGATCATCTCTATCTATTATGAAAAAACTACAACGTATTCAGAACTCCGCAGCCAGGCTACTATTACATGTAAAGCCACAAGCCCACATCTCTCCTGCCTTGAGAGCACTACTCTGGTTACTCCACAAGATGTTCCTTCAAGCTTCTTTGTATCACCCAGAGAGCTATACATGGAACAGGACCGCTTTGTATCAGAAACAAAATAACCAAATACATTCAACAAAGAAACCTCTGATCAAGATTGGCACCCCGCCTTAGAACACCACCATACAAGAAAAAGACTATAGGTGGCACATCCTTCTCCCTTTTAAGCAGCCAAACTATGGAATTCATTACCCCCAAATATAAGAGCCATAGATAACTATCTTGTCTTCAGAAAACTACTCAAGAGTTGTCTCTTTCCTTCATAACCACCATATTCAAAAAGCTATGGACTGCACATGCCTATGTTGATACATATTTTTATCTGATTAAGTGTATATTTTAGTTATATATAGTTCTTTAGAAAATATGTATCACTACTCTGTCATAACAATAAAGAGCACACATACGCTTTAAACCTGTTTAACTAATGTATATTTACTCATGGTTTGAATATGTATATGTATGTACATATATATGTACATATGTGTGTGTAATCATGTGTGTATGTATGTATGTGTGTGTGTGTGTGAATATATATATATATATATATATATATATATATATATATATATATATATATGTATGTTATTCTATGCTTAACATGTTCATAGGTCATTGCATAGCTCCTAGATAAGTTGTTCTGTTAGATACTTATGAATCTCTGCTCTCATTTTATATCACACTTTGTCTACCCATCACCATATGTCATGCCTCTATCAATGTATCCTCCATTCCCACTATGGCTCATCCAAAATCCATTCTACTACTTTCATCTCCTAAACAACCCCGCCTAAGCTCTTCCCTCCTCTACCACATCTAACTCACCCAACCCACACTTCACTACCATGATCTCCCAAACTACCCTACTAAATACTCCCTCATTTATCGCACCTTTAACTCATCCAAAACCCCTCCTGCTGCTATGATCTCCCTAACCCCCTTTACTCATTCCAAGCCTAAATCCTATTACCATAAACTCCCAATGAACACTTCTGAATTCTTCCCTCCTCTACCCCTCCATTACCCCAGTCAATCCAACTAACACTCACATATCCGCAGCTCAAATTAACTCATAATAATACTAAAACTGTACTCATATTTTCCTATACTAATCCACCACTATTTCCTTTTGGGTTCCGGAGTAGCGTGCTACTCGCTGAAAAGCGATTTGACGCCTCGTCAGGGGTAGTAAGCGCTATATAAGTACTATTACAATACAATACAATACAATACTTTCACCATACCCACAGACACCACTACAACATGCAATGACACATCCATCACACCCACCATATACTCTGACAACAGCTCACATCCCACGGACACCTCCACTACATCCACCATACCCTCGGTCACCACCCAACACACACAGACACATTCACAACATCCACCATACCCACAGACACCATCCCAACAGGCACACACGCATCCACCACTCTCACACCCCCTAGCACCTACACCTCCCAGGCCCCAAGACACGCAAACTCTCACAATCCCGCACACAACAGACACCATCCAAACACAAGCATACCTAACACATGCACAACCCCAAGGCATCTACACCCTCAGACAAGCCCACCATTCCCGCAACCTCCAAATCCCGACCCCTTCTGATGACCCTACCCATTTTCCCAAAGAGAGTTTCCTTTTTGACCTTGCCCTTTCCCCTGTTTCCTCCAAAACCCCTCCCAAACCCAGGAGGCCACCACCCACATCCCAACCAACCTATCCCTTCTGCATCCAAACCCCTCCCTGTCACACCTGCCTCTCTCCAAGCACCCATACAACTCCACCCAAGAAGCAGCCTACCCCTCAATAGAAAAAGCCCCCCTCCCAAGCTCAAACCCACCTACCCCAAATCCGACCCCACCCCACCCAAGGATAATCCCTGAGGTGCCTGCCTGCCCAGTTGATTACCATTCCTGTGGGGTTCCCTGGCAGTGATTGATGTCAAGGCTGGGCACAGTAATGTGCATGGACTCATGGTGACTGGCCAAAGGCCTTTGCTCTTCAGCATTTGAACTGAATAAACCCAAGTTGTTGTTTTGTTGGGTACACTTTTGTCCTGCCATTACTTTTCTACCTTTATGTTGTTCTTAAATAACTTGTGTTGTATGCCTCCAGTTGTGTGTGTTTCACCCTGATTGCTGATCCATTTGCTGTTGTTTGCAATACCTGACTTTGTGGGCAGTGGTGGTGTCACCCAAGACAAGGGTAGATGTTCACTTTATGGATATTTGTTTGTTAATCCAATTGGGGTGTCATTGCATTATGCTATGTTTGCTAGGGCAAGTACTTTTTCATGTGTTGGCCAAAGTCAGCATGTATGGTGTTATATTTGTCCCCCTGTTATGGATTGTACATTCGTCTTGTGTGGGAGCTAGAGTTTTGTTTGTCCACATATGGAGTGTGTTCAATTGTGCTGGCTTCCTTTGCATTCGACTGACCATGTGTCCATTTTGATGTGTGTACCTTGCAGCTACTTAATCTAGGTGTATGGCCATGCTGTAGCTGTTGTATGTGCTTTCTTGACTTGCACTTATACATTTGGCAGATAGGCATGTAACTTGGCTCAAATATTGTTTGTCCCTGAGATACACGAAGGGCCAGTTCCTGTGCAAATGGTGTTTTAGGGGCATGTACAAAGTGAAATGTGTCCCAGGGCAGCATCCTTCCATGAGTGCTCCTGATGTCCCCATCCCTACTGTGAAGGTATTGTTTGTATTGTGAGCTTTAGATATTTGTTTCACAAACTATTGTGCATCCCATTGACCATCCATTATGTTTCAATAGAGTGATATGCGTGGGTCCATTACAGGGATGTTTCATGGAAGGGGATATTTGTGTCACATCCATACATATGTGTCTTCCATCTGACGACAGTCCGAAGCATGTGAGGAATGTGAGGGTGTCAGCTGAATTTATAGACATGATGTGCTGTGGTGTTGCTGTTGTGTGACATGATGCTCTGTACACTTCACTGTCCCTGTGCCTGAGATGGGCAGACATGTGTTTGTATGGAGTGTGGTGGTGCAGTCTCAGTGATTTGCTCAAAGGGGGCTTTTGATAGCTGTGAATGCGTCATTCTTTGTGAATGACTCCGACTGTGGACACAATGACAAGTGTACTTGGTGCCCGTAGCGTGAACCGAATAGTATGTGGATGACGGTGGGATGATCCGTTGTTGAGCTTATTGACACAGGTAGGTGTGTGTTCTTACCATTGGTTGCGTCCAGAGTAGCATGGATTTTGGGCTCCTTCGTGAGCAGCAGCAGCGGCAGGACATGTGTGATGGGCTCCATGGTGCCACAGGACTTGTAACGCTGCCTTCAGGCGAGTTGCTTCCTTATGCTATCTGTTTCTGCCTGCTGGAACGTGGTGGTTAGACCATCATGGTCATATTGGCAGGGTGCAACATCATAATGTGTGCTTGGCAGACACACTGGATCCGTCAGGCTGTTTGCCTGCCCACCACTGCAGTGGTCCGCACTGCCAGGCGATGCTGGTGGGACCATGGCAGTCTTTCCTCTATGGACCCACCAGCATCGTAATAGGGTGGCCCGACGGCCACACCAATGGTGGTCGGATCTCTGCCGTCGCCATGACAGTGTATGGTCTGCCAAACTTGTAGTAAGGACCATAGTTTTTACTTACTTTCTGGACGATCAAAGACACGTATATCAAGGTTGGTGCATTTTGGGACAGTTTACCTCATTCATTTTTTTTATGGAAGAACATTTCCTTATGTCTCCTTACAGAAGACTGAAATTACAAACCAACAATTACATGATACATCGAATGGACTTGAACAGTTTCAATTTGGTTGCATTATTTCATAATGTTAAGGGACTCCCGTGCAGGTTTTGCATCTGGGGACATTTATGCTTTTAATAATACATCAAGACACTTTAAGTGAGACATGGCTGTTCAATATCTGGAGGATTAATAAACATACAAAGATAATCAATATACTCTGTACAATGTATCTTGATACAGTAGATAGGACACGGGCTTTGCTTACTGCTTGAAGGATCAAAGATTCGTAGATCAAGGGTGGTGTACTTTAGGATTGTTCTGTTTACTATTTCTAGTATGAGAATAACAGTATACACCATGACCTTTAATACTGGAGAACATAGTGGTGTATACACATCATGGGGGTCATTCTGACCCCGGCGGTAAAAGGCCCTTACCGCCGGTCAGAAGTCCGCCATCCTACCGCCGCGGCCGCGGTAGACCGCCACGGTCATTCTGACCACCAACTGTGAAACCGCCAAAAATCCGACATCCAAGGAAGGCCGCCACATCAGCGGGCCGCGGAAAACTGGAGATGACCAAACCTCCACCGTCACGCCAACACAAACACGCCCATGCCATTCTGACCCACGAATCCATGCGGCGGTCTCTCAACCGCTGTATTACATTGGCGGTACACACCGCCGCGGTCAAAATACACACCCAGCTCCAAAACACTGCCACATTGGACATTCTGAAATACGCACACCTGAGACACATACAAACAACGCTCCCACACATCCAATCAACTATAAAACACCCACCCACATCACCCACAAACCCCCACTAGTTGGAAATCGGAGCGAAGGCGAGAGCGAGAGAGATAGAGAGAGCGAGCACAGCAATAGAAAATCCCAACACACACAGGAACCCAACTTCATCACCCACACCACATCTACGCACACATCACCACATATCACCACGCACATCACCACAAACACCACCCCACACCTCATCCACACCACCCCATGGCACCCCAAAGACACCCAAGGTTTTCGGATCAAGAACTCCGGGTCATGGTGGAGGAAATCATGACGGTTGAGCCCCAGCTCTTCGACACACAGGTGCAGCACACCACCATAGCAAGGAAGGGTGAGCTATGGCAAAGGATTGTAGACAGGGTCAACGCTGTGGGACAGCATCCCAGAAATCGGGAAGATATCAGAAAGCGATGGAACGACCTACGGGGGAAGGTGCGCTCGATGATCTCCAGGCACAACATCGCTGTGCAGAAGACTGGCGGCGGACCCCCACCCACCCCACCCCAATTCACAGCATGGGAGCAAGAGGTGGTAAACATCCTGCATCCTGATGGCCTCGCTGGAGTACACGGAGGAATGGACTCTGGTAAGTCGAATCTCAACTACTTCACCCCCCCAACCACCAGCATGCCAACCCCCCCCTCCCTCACCCCCAATATCACCCCCCAGCACATACCCTCCCTGCCAATGTCTCACCAGCACAACCCACCCTAAACAACACCAACCCCTGAATGCCAACACAAACCATAGACAGCCACCACCAAAGCATGAACATTGCACATACCCATACACCACCCCCAAACCCTCACAACACCTCCCACAAGGGAATGCCAGCACTGGGGGACAAGGGCACTCAAAATGCACGCCATGGCACACACAGAAACAATAACCATACTCCTTCACCCCTGCAGGGCCCGAACGCCAACACACCGCCACGGAGGGTCCAGAGATGTCCATCCCACCCCCAGAACAGGCCCCAAGCGGGGACAGCAGCTCTGTCGACCTAGAACCTGACGACCAGCCCGGACCATCGGGGACCTCTGGACAGTCGGTTCCCCACACACAGACACAGGCCACAGCAGACCCAAACCCCTCTGGGAACACCAGCACAGCTCCCACCCAGCGGGCCCATGCCTCTGTCTCGCGGACGCGTCAATCCGTGGTGTGTCCGCCACTACAGGGCACCCAGGCTGACCCAACACCCCAACAACAACAGGGACCTGGGGGCTGTGGTAGTGGGCACACCGTCCAGGGGACAGAGGCCCGGGGAAACAGGGCAACTGTGAGGGCTGCTGTGTGACAGGGGGGGGAGGACAGGCCCAGGGAACCGACTCTCCAAGAGGCCCTCACCACCATCATGGGAGCATACCATCACTCCCAGGAGACGATGGCGACGGTACTGGCCAGGTTCACCGAGATCCAGGAACAGCAGGAGGAACGCTACATGGGGTTCAGCAATGAACTCCGGGACATCGCTACCGCTATGGGGACCATAGTCCAGGCCCTCAACCGGATAGAAACCACATTGCGGGACCGTGTGGCACCGCAAAGGGCCCCTGTCACTAGCCAGGAACAGCCTACCACCTCCGCCGGCGCTAGTGGTCAGGAGACCCCCACACAACGACGGGCCCCCAGAACCCCTCCTCCTGCTGAAGAACAACCACCCCGCAAGAGGAACCTGAGATCTCAAAGGAAGACAGAGTAGGATGCCAAGACCCCCGCCAGCCTAATATCCCCCCGGATGTCATTCCACTGTCCCACAGTGTCACCCTGTCCAACCTTGAACTGCCCCTGCTCCATCCTTCCACAGCCATATGAACAATGCACCTGTGCGACCGAGAACTGGACTCTGCCATGGACATAACTCCACCCTCACCCTTCACCGTTTTAATACCATGTACCAATATATAGCACTAAAAATAAATCACGCATTGCACATAAATCATTCTGGAGTCAGCCTGTATTAATTACAAATGTATAACACATTACTTATCAATAATGTTCTGTAATTTATGTGTGGACAACATACCGATGTCTATAAGCATTAGTCCATGGGCTAACCAAGCTGAAGTCACGCAGTGGGTCATACAGCACTGAAAAGGGAAGGGAAAAGTAAACTTCAGTTTAAAAGAACTGGGGGGAAATACACAAAGTAAAGATGCAGGGGGTATTCAGTAAAAGTAAAATGGCGTGGGTGATTCCTACCTGTGTGCTACTGAAAATACTGTTGGATAAATCTGTCCCTGTTGTCTGGGTCGTCCTCTTCGTCTTCCTCCTCTTCACTCTCCGCAGGCTCCACAGCTGCTTCAACACCACCATCTGGACCATCCTCCTGCAGGAAGGGCACCTGACGTCGCAATGCCAGATTGTGAAGCATACAGCAGGCCACGATGATCTGGCACACCTCCTTTGGTGAGTACATCAGGGATCCCCCTGTCATATGTAGGCACCTAAACCTGGCCTTCAGGAGGCCAAAGGTTCTTTCAATGATCCTCCTAGTTCGCCCATGGGCCTCATTGTACCGTTCCTCTGCCCTGGTCCGGGGATTCCTCACTGGGGTCAATAGCCAAGGCAGGTTGGGGTAACCAGAGTCACCAATTAGCCACACACGTTGTCTCTGTAGCTGTTCCATCACATAAGGGATGCTGCTATTTCGCATCACATACGCGTCATGCACTGACCCAGGGAACATGGCATTCACATGGGAGATGTACTGGTCAGCCAAACAGACCACCTGGACGTTCATCGAATGGTAACTTTTCCTGTTTCTGTACACCTGCTCATCGTCTTTTGGGGGTACTAAAGCCACATGGCTCCCATCAATGGCACCAATTATGTTGGGGATATGTCCAAGGGCATAAAAATCACCCTTCACAGTGGCCAAATCTACCTCCTCAGGGAATACAATGTAGCGCCGCATGTGTTTCGTCAGGGCAGACAACACTCTAGACAAGATTTTTTAAAACATAGGCTGAGACATTCCAGATGACATGGCCACTGTTGTCTGGAATGAGCCACTTGCCAGAAAATGGAGGACTGACAGAACCTGCACTAGAGGGGGAATTCCTGTGGGTTGGCGGATGGGGGACATCAGGGCTGGCTCCAGCTGGGCACACAGTTCATGTATAGTGGCTCGGTCAAGTTGGTATCGTAGTATGATGTGGCGTTCTTCCATTGTCGACAGGTCCACCAGCGGTTGGTACACGCGAGGATTCATCCTTCTCCTCGCAAGTCCCAGCAGACGGTGCCTAGGAAGGACAACATGGAGCACAGAGTCAAGCAAGTCACAGGTACGTTCACCACTGCATGCATAGCAGACGATTATCTGTGTATTGAAAGGCGTGTATGTGTGGCAATGCAAGGCCTAGGCCTGTGTGACGCAGTACAAATTATGCCATGTGGGGCCTTGAAATGGCGGCTGCCTGACCTGTGAAGTGGGACAATGGGATGTGAGGTCAATGCGCTGGCGTGGCACACCGTGGCGGTAGGCGGTCGAAGACCGCTATACGAAGCCGCATTGGCTAACATTGAAGCCTATGGGTTTCAGGAGCCAATAATGAGGTGCGCCGGCGGTCGCGGTACGCACCGCCTCGGTACGCACCGCCGCGGGCGTGACCGCCATTTTCTATCTGCTTAATCACTCGAGACCTGATCTTCCACAGGAGAGGACCTATACTGCAAGTGCTGCTGTGACCTCGGTCTGGAAGCGACGATGGCTGCTGCGACTGGGGAAAGGGCCCCCGCCTTCAGTTCCGAAGAGTTGGAGAAGCTTGTGGACGGGGTCCTCCCCCAGTATGCGTTACTCTACGGTCCTCCAGACCAACAGTTAAGTCCACTGGGTGCACATTGAATGGGCTATGCCTGTGTGGAGTGGGGTGGATGCTAAGTTGGTGGGGTGGGGTGCGAATGAGGAGTGCAACGCACGACAGATGAGAGCATGTGCCATATGGCAAGGTTGGGGAGGGGGGGCCAATCGCATCTAACATGCAGGAATATGATGATTTCTCCTTCCCACCCTGTACATGTCAAATAGGTCAGAGCCCATCAGAAAGTGGACATATGGCGTGCCATCGCCAAGGAAGTCCGGACCCTGGGGGTCCACAACAGACGGGGCACCCACTGCCGCAAGAGGTGGGAGGACATCCGCCGCGGGACCAGGAAGACCGCCGAGTCACTGCTGGGGATGGCCTCCCAACCTAGGAGGGGTGCCAGTCGTACCCTGACCCCCCTGATGTCCCGGATCCTGGCGGTGGCCTACCCTGATATGGATGGGCGCTTGAGGACATCACAGCAGACACAAGGGGGTGAGTATCAGCACATTCTGCTATCTCTCTGCGCAGTGGAGGTGTCTGGGTGGGGGAGGAGGGTTGGGGGTGACATTAGACCAGGGCGCTTTCTGTAGTGTAGTCCTCTCCTTTAGGCATGGCCCTGTGCTCCCGGCCCCCACCTCTGTAGGGTGACAAGTACAGCTATCAATGGTCCAGCATCACACATGTGCGCCTTTGTCGTCTCTAGACCTGTTGTCCTAGTCAGAAGTACTGAGTAATGTACCCCGAATGCGCGGCTTAGTGCATGAGGCTCCTGTGTCTGTCCTCTCCGCCAACGGTGTTGACATTGCATGCACTCAACCTGGTCTTCGTTTTTCTCCCCCCACCCTTCTTCTTCGTCTTTTTGTGCATGTGTGCATTAGCATCATCAGGCGGAGGAGATTTGGCATCGGAGCACGAGGGAGCTGCAAGTCACAAGGCCCCGGTGGGACCAGGAACAGACACCGAGGGCACCAGTGATCCGGAGGGCGAGGGGAGCACCACAACGGGGACCGGTGGTGACACCAGCGACACGTCCTCGGATGGGAGCTCCCTAGCGGTGGCGGCAACATCCGGGCCCCCCGCCTCTACAGGTACAGCCGCCACCCAGCGCTCCGTGCCCGCTCGCCCAGGAAGGCGGGCGTCTCCTTCGCCCCAGGCACCTCAGCCCCTGCCCCTGTTACCCCTGCTGCCCTCAGTGAGGAGGTCATTGATCTCCTCAGGACACTCATTGTTGGGCAGACTACCCTTTTGAATGCCATCCAGGGGGTAGAAAGGGAGGTGCATCGGAGCAATGCCTACCTGGAGGGCATTCATTCGGGTCAGGCTGCCCATCAACGATCGTTCAATGCTCTGGCCTCAGCACTGACGGCAGCCATTGTCCCTGTTTCCAGCCTCCCTCTTCTGACTGCCTCCACCCTGTCTCTGTCTCCTGTTCCTCAGCCTATCCCATCCACACCATCAGACCAGCCTGCACACACCTCAACACCCAAGGGCAGCTCATCCAGACACAAGCACCACAGAACCCACAAGCATTCACCCAAGCAACACCCAGATGCAGACATTCCAACAGTCACTACCACCTCTGTGTCCCCCTCCTCCTCGTCTCCCTCCTCCCTCCCTGTGACGTCTACACTCACACCTGCATGCACATCACCATCAGCCAGTGCTTCCATCACCAGCACACCCTCCAGTCCAGTCCGCACACGTGCAGTCACCACCCCCACTGCCATTTACACGTCCCCTGTGTCCTCTCCCACTGTGTCTGTCACCCCCTCTTCCAAGACACACAAACGCAGGCAGCCACCCACCCAACAGCCATCCACCTCACGACAGCCTCCAGCACATGCACCTGCACCCAAAGACAGCACACCTGACTCTCCTACAACCACATCCTCTTCCTCCACTTCCATCTCCACTTCTCCTACCTTTTACCTTGGTCCTAAGAAACTTTTCCTTGCTAATCTTGACCTCTTTCCCTCCACTGACCCACCACCTCCATCTGCAAAGAGTCCCAAGAGCACCTCAGCCACCACCAGCCCAGCTTCGAGTGTCACTGTGGTGCATGGGTTCTGGAGCCCACCCTTTGCCAGCAGTGACACCTCAATCAGCAGCAAGGGGACAGCCAGCCCCCCACCAGGCAAGAAGACCAGGAAGCTGAAGGGCCGCCGTGAGAGGACTGACACGGCTGCCCCCAAGGAGCCAAGTACGCCCACTTCACCAGCCACAACAGCTAGGGGAGGCAAGGGCCCGAGAGCCCCATCTAAGGAGCGAAAGGGCAGCAGGGCGGAAGAGTCAGCCAGCAGGAGCGCGGAGCAGGAGGGCCCCACAAGCCCCATCCCGAGTGTTAGGAAGGACACCAAAGGGCCCAGGACTCCGTCACCGAAGGGTCCAGCAACAGCACGGTCGGAGGGCGACTGAGCAGGGAGTCCAGGCCAGGTCTGGCTCCCTTGACCTACTGGACGAGCACTGCTGAACAGGGCCCCGCCGTGCAGAAGAGCACAGCTGAAGACGGCCCCGCCGTGCAGAAGAGCACCGCTGAACAGGGCCCCGCCGTGCAGAAGAGCACCGCTGAACAGGGCCCCGCCGTGCAGAAGAGCACCGCTGAAGAGGGCCCCGCCGTGCAGAAGAGCACCGCTGAAGAGGGCCCCGCCGTGCAGAAGAGCACCGCTGAAGAGGGCCCCGCCGTGCAGAAGAGCACCGCTGAAGAGGGCCCCGCCGTGCAGAAGAGCACCGCTGAACAGGGCCCCGCCGTGCAGAAGAGCACCGCTGAAGAGGGCCCCGCCGTGCAGAAGAGCACCGCTGAAGAGGGCCCGCCGTGCAGAAGAGCACCGCTGAAGAGGGCCCCGCCGTGCAGAAGAGCACCGCTGAAGAGGGCCCCGCCGTGCAGAAGAGCACCGCTGATGAGGGCCCCGCCGTCTCAAGCACCGCTCCGCTGGGCACCGCCGTCTCAAGCACCGCTCCGCTGGGCCCTTCATCCAAAGCACCGCTCCGCTGGGCCCTTCATCTCAAGCACCGCTCCGCTGGGCACCGCCGTCTCAAGCACCGCTCCGCTGGGCCCCGCCATCTCAAGCACCGCTCCGCTGGGCCCCGCCATCTCAAGCACCGCTCCGCTGGGCCCTTCATCCCAAGCACGCTCCGCTGGGCCCCGCCATCTCAAGCACCGCTCCGCAGGGCCCCGCCGTCCAAGCACCGCTCCGCTGGGCCCTTCATCCCAAGCACCGCTCCGCTGGGCCCTTCATCTCAAGCACCGCTCCGCTGGGCACCGCCGTCTCAAGCACCGCTCCGCAGGGCCCCGCCGTCCAAGCACCGCACCGCTGGGCCCTTCATCTCAGGCACCGCTCCACTGGGCACCGCCGTCTCAAGCACCGCTCCGCTGGGCCCTTCATCCAAAGCACCGCTCCGCTGGGCCCTTCATCTCAAGCACCGCTCCGCTGGGCACCGCCGTCTCAAGCACCGCTCCGCTGGGCCCCGCCATCTCAAGCACCGCTCCGCTGGGCCCTTCATCCCAAGCACCGCTCCGCTGGGCCCCGCCATCTCAAGCACCGCTCCGCAGGGCCCCGCCGTCCAAGCACCGCTCCGTTGGGCCCTTCATCTCAGGCACCGCTCCGCTGGGCACCGCCGTCTCAAGCACCGCTCCGCTGGGCCCTTCATCCAAAGCACCGCTCCGCTGGGCCCTTCATCTCAAGCACCGCTCCGCTGGGCCCTTCATCTCAAGCACCGCTCCGCTGGGCCCCGCCATCTCAAGCACCGCTCCGCTGGGCCCTTCATCTCAAGCACCGCTCCGCTGGGCCCTTCATCTCAGGCACCGCTCCGCTGGGCCCTTCATCTCAGGCACCGCTCCGCTGGGCACTGCCGTCTCAAGCACCGCTCCGCTGGGCCCTTCATCCAAAGCACCGCTCCGCTGGGCCCTTCATCCAAAGCACCGCTCCGCTGGGCCCTCCATCCCAAGCACCGCTCCGCTGGGCCCCGCCGTCTCAAGCACTGTTAACGGTTCACTGTGCCCACCATGCATCCTCCTTGACCAGTGGAGACTGTCATCCACCTGATGGACTGTGGCTTTGCACTCCCCAGGATTGATCAGTGGGCAACCCACCCACTGTAGAGACTTGAGAGACTGTGGCTTTGCACTCCCCAGGATTGATCAGTGGGCAAGCCACCCACTGTAGAGACTTGTGAGACTGTGGCTTTGCACTCCCCAGGATTGATCAGTGGGCAAGCCACCCACTGTAGAGACTTGTGAGACTGTGGCTTTGCACTCCCCAGGATTGATCAGTGGGCAACCCACCCACTGTAGAGACTTGTGAGACTGTGGCTTTGCACTCCCCAGGATTGATCAGTGGGCAACCCACCCACTGTAGAGACTTGGGAGACTGTGGCTTTGCACTCCCCAGGATGACCGAGTGGGCATGGTGGCCCCTTCGTGGATCTGGCGTCGTGGACTCATGTGGCGGTGGTGCCCCTCCCCTTCCCTTCCCCCTGAGGTGCCTGTAGTTATTTCATCAGATGCCCCTGCAGTGTTCTCTCCAAAGGACTCAGGTCTCCTGTGTGGGCTTTGCCCTTGTGTTGCTACACTTTGGCCCACGGACACTTTGAATCTCGTTAGTTGTGCAGGACTTATTGCCTCGGTTTTTCGTATGAACTGGATATTGAATTTGGATTTTTGAGTTGTTATTGCTATTTGACCGTGACTTATCAGTGTTTTTTTTTTCCCATAAATTTCGAGTCACTATTTAATTATGTCCTAGTTTTCTTTACGGGGTTTGGGTGGGTTCACTGTGACTTGTTGCTCTGCATTGGTGTGTACATGGTTTGGGGGGGTGGGTGTATCGCGTATGTGTGTGCACGTGACCTTTCGTCCTCCCCCCTCCCCTGTGTCGTAGGTGCAGTACTCACCGCTGTCGTCTGCGCCGGCGTTCGTACTCGTGGTAGATGAGCAGGTAGACGAGAGCAGGTAGGATGTTTAATTCGGGTTCCATGCTGTCCTCCTTCCTCGTGGAGTGCGTAGAGGTGCGCGTTTTCCCGTTCGTAGTCTGTTTCCGCCGTGTTTTTATCGGCGGTGCTCCCGCCCCGGAAAAGGTGGCAGATTGGCCGGTCATGATAGTGTGGGCGGAACATTGTCTGCCGCCTGGCTGTTGGCGGTGACCGCCGCGCTGTTTGTCGGTCCCGCCGTGGCGGTCGGAGTGTTAATGTGGCGGTCTCTGTTGGCGGTTCCCGCCAGGGTCAGAATTCCATTTTTTGGACCGCCGGCCTGTTGGCGGGTTGGCCGCCGCTTTATCACCGACCGCCACGGTTAGAATCACCCCCCATGTGTCTTGATCCTCTTATGGAATATTTGTATTACTATATCTTACACTATTCATACGCATGTCTCCTAATACCATTGTTAGGTACCCACTTACAATATGTTTTATATATTTACCTAGAATGGAAATGTCCATATTACATCACTATCCACAACCATAAGGTTGGATAGAATTATGCTTACTAGTTACCTCAGAGAATAGCTGGTATAATTGACTTCTTGGCTTAAGTTATCTTGATATGGTACTCACGCGAGTGCCCTCTACCATTTACAGAGAATCAGCTTTATTAAGAATTAATGATTGTCATAGCTATATTATTGAACATAATTGGTCTTTCGTACCAATTATATTTTTACTCAGATAATGATATAAAGACTGTACTCAAAAAATTTCTTGCTCTGATATTAGATGTGATATGCATTTTACAATCATCAACAAAATTGCTTCCCAGTCTTAACTATCAAGACATCCCAACCTAGCTCAGTAGCACTTCCCGTTCACCTTAAGGAATAGCAGTCTCCAATATTTTAAACATCTGGAAATTATTTTCTTGTAGTTCATTTTCAGTTTTATCTATGAAAAATGACATTTTGTTTAAATGTTGTCCTACTCTAACATGACAAAATCCGTGCCCCACAACTATTAACATGGTTGAACTATATATCAAATTCCCTCATATTTCATCTAATAATGTATCAAAAGGTTATGAATACAACTCCAAAGTTAATCACATTGTGACCAGGAGACCAGTTTTAGAATGCTTCCTGCTATGTATGGCTCATATCTATCTAATGTTGTATCCCACACAGGGGGCACTTTCCAGAACCCGGAAGCCGTGTAGCAGGACAACGACCCGGCTATTCGGGAAGACCAGGCAAAAGGAGAGATTGCAGCGCGGGCAGAGGTGGAGAGAAGCCCGACCGAAACGCCAGACGAGGAGGAAGACAACTAACAGCCAAGAAGAGGAGAGGGAACGCTGACACGGAGGTCGGCCCCTCGAGGAGAATCTTCACAGAGCGCTTTGCAATGCCGCAGTGCTTTCGCAGGTACGTGCCTACATGCTAAACACTTCAGGATACTATTGGTGAAAGGGTTTTTATTGCCATTTCATCTCCCGTGTGCATTTTATTTTTTTTTCTTTCCTTTTTTGAGATACTGGGGAATTTCCTTCTTTTTTTTTAAACACGAGTTCAGGAACAGGACCAGGTCTTATAAGTTTGAGGGTCCTATAGTGTTTACATTCAGAAAGCTCGTTTTTATTGGGTTTTCCCAAAAGCCTATATATTTTCTTTTGGGGCAACTATTCACTGGACTCACACTCTCATGACTTCCTGGTGATATGTCCCACACCCCATACCCCACAAACTAAGAGGTCTGAAAGAAAAGACCCTTAACTGTATTATATTTTTTCTTTTCCACTACGGGGGACGACGCCAATGGCACTCTTCTCCACTAACTCCCCCATACCTGAGAAAGAAAGAAAGAAGAAGACCAGTTAACAAAGGGACGAAGAAAGGACTTAAGAATAACAAAGATAAAAGACTAACATGAAACATTTTTTGAACTATAACAAAATATGGTGTCAGAAGTGGGATTTTGAAACAAAAAGAGTGTGGATCCCCTACACAACGAAATGGAAACGAGACCCTCTCTAGAAGACATGATACAGAGACTGGCCGAAGGCCAACGCCATCTCCAGATGGTATGGGAAGAACAACAAAGAAAAACAGATAGGGAAACACTTCAGAATGCTCTTAAAAGTCAGGCTACCATAATAGCCAAAAACCAACTAGTACATGAGTCTGCGTTACAGAAGTTAACAGATACAATTGCAGCTACTCAAGTACACCCCAAAGTACCAAGTTCAGTCCTCCAAAAATATCAAGATGGCGAAGATCCAGACGCGTTCTTCACAAATTTTGAGCGTGTCGCTACTTCTGTTACCTGGCCGGGACCTTACAAGCCGCCTACCAGGCTATAAACCCTGGCGGCGCTATTCCTTATCCTGAAATCAAAAAAGGAATCCTGGAGAGAGTCGGACATGACACGGAATATTATCGGATTAGGTTCCACAAAACCAAGTTGACCCCTTTGGAGAATCCACAAGCCCTATATTTTCGGATCCAGGACCTGGGGCTTAAGTGGTTAATACCTAATAGCCCAGATAGGGATGAAATAATTAAAATTATTTTAATACAACAATTCCTGGAAGCTTTACCACGTCTACTCGAAATTGGATTAAACAGCATCCCAAAATAGATACCTCTAACGCAATAGATCTCGTCTGTGCATACCATCAAGCACCTGAGTTTAAGACTCAAGTCACTCAAGACACTTAAGTTTAAGACGGAATATCAAAAGGACAATCAGCAGTACCCCGTTCTTCAGTTTCAGTATACCGACCGAAGTCCATTAAATCCCTTGAAGATCTTCCACTACCCAGAAGCCTAGAAAAGAACCCCAATCAATTATCACAATGCTACAACTGTGCTGAATGGGGTCACAATGAGCTGAAATGTCCCCATAAAGCCGACAACTCAGAACCTATGGAAATTGGGGTTACAAGAGGTAGGATATTGTATACTGGAAAAGACGCACCCCGATACACCAAAGACTTGTGTATCAATGGAAGAACCACCCGGGCACTCATTGATTCAGGCTGTAGCCAATCCGTCTGATTTATTAGACAAAACGTTGTCCCCCATGGAGGAACATGGATCTATCTTTTGCAGTGACGCTGATCAAAAACTTTATCCATTAGTCCCTGTGTCAATAGAGTTGAATGAACAGAAAGTGACTATCCCGATGGGAATTATTACCCATTTAGTCGAAGATGTAATTATTGGAACAGACTTTTACAATTTCCCAGAATTGTTGAATAGTATTCAAATGAAAAGGGAAGAAAATCATGGTGGGAAGAGGCCCCTTTTTCCCAGAAAGATATTTCTCTGGGAAAAGATAAACCTAAAATGAGCAGGAGAGAAAAAAGGGAAGGAAGAAAGCCCTATCAGAGACAAGAACCATCTCCTAAACCTGATTCTGCCGGAAAGACAGTGCTAGCTACCATACCCTCCTTCCAAATAAGTCAGCGGGAGGACCCAACTCTAAAACATGCATGGGAGGTCACGGTAACAGAGAAAACTGGACAGGTGGGCCCTTATTTCATAATACAAAAGGGATTATTATACCAGGTAACTAAACGTTGTGATCAAGAACAAACGCAATTGGTAGTACCCCAACCTTTTCGGATACAAACCTTACACCTGGCCCACAGGGGGGTGGTCATTTTGGGAGGGAAAAAAACAAAGAGTATTTTTTGCGTCAATTTTATTGGCCCGGGGTCTTCTCAGATATATGTCGCTTCTGTCAATAGTGCCCTCATTGTCAACTTGTAAATCCCGGGTCTCAAAAGAAAGCACCTCTCTTCCCTTTACCCATTATCGATATTCCATTCTCTAGAGTTGGAATGGATCTGATAGGACACCTCATCCCTTCATAACAAGGTTATATGTATATCCTCATATTGGTTGACTACGCGACTCGATATCCTGAAACAATACCCCTCACAAGTATGAGTACCAAAATCATAGCACATGTTATGATCGGTTTCTTTTCAAGGGTAGGATTTCATAAGGAGTTACTCACCGACCAAGGCACTCCCTTCATGTCTCGCCTAATGGCCCAAATTTGTCAAATATTAGGTGTAACTCAGATAAGAACATCCGTCTATCATTCACAAACAGATGAACTTGTGGAAAGGTACAACCAGGCGCTCAAAACACTGTTAAAAAAGGTCATCAACGATTCAGGGAAAGATTGGGATAAAAAGCTAGCGTTAGTCCTTTATGCGATAAGAATCCATGAACAGTCTTCCACCGGTCATAGCCCCTTTGAGTTAGTGTTCGGTCGTCAACCAAGATCCCTACTCGATATGGCTGCAGAAAAATGGGAGGAGGATGAGAGTGAGGAGAAAGATCTGCTAGAAGATAGCCAACAGTTGAAGGACCAATTACATACTGTATGAGAGGACGTAAGGATTCATCTAGAGAAGGCCCAAGGTAAACAAAAACAATATTATGATAAAAACACTAGGCTTAGATGATTACAACCGGGTGAAAAGTCCTAATTCTGTTACCAAGCTCAGAGAACAAACTGCTAGCCAAATGGCAGGGACCCTTCACGGTCCTTAAAATAGTAAGTCCTGTCACATTTGAATTGTTATTATCAAAAGACCCCCAAAAACCCCAGATTAACCATATTAACCTTCTAAAGAAATGGGAGGAAAGTGAGGAAACCCCGGAACCACCGCAAAAAAGGTTCCTTGTTAATAGGGACAAAAGTCTTGAAATCAATTTATGCCCGCAAGCTGTTGACTCTTCACTGACTCTTCCCCCCCTAAACTCCAAACTGCTTCCCATCCAACAGAAACAACTCGCAGAGATGCTGTATAACCCTAAAGATCTTTTTCAGTCATACCAGGGAAAACGTAATTAATCCAACACCACATCAGAGCCCCAGGAGATACAGTTGTCTGACTTTACCCTTACCATATCCCAGAGGCCCGAAGAGCCCTTGTAGAACCGGAAGTTCAAAACATGTTACAGATGGGAATCATAGAACCCTCCACTAGTCCCTGGAGTTCCCCAACTGTTTTAGTCTCCAAACCCAATGGTTCGGTTCGCTTTTGCATAGACTTCCGACAAGTCAACAAGATATCCCACTTCGACACCTATCCTATCCCGAGAGTGGATGAACTATTAGAGAAGTTGGGCAAAGCACAATATATGACCACCCTAGATCTCACCAAGGAATATTGGCAGATTCCCTTATATCACCCAGATAGAGGAAAGACAGCATTTTCCACATCCTCGGGGTTAGACCATTTTACTGTTCTCCCATTTGGGTTCCATGGGGCTCCTGCAACGTTCCAGAGATTAATGGATAGACTGTTACAAAAACATAACCCACACGCAGCTGCATACCTTGATGATATTGTAATTTTTAGCGAGTCATGGCCTGATCCCCTTCACCGTCTGGATGAAGTATTTTGTACATTAAAAGAAGCAGGGCTCACAGTGAACCCCGAAAAATGCACCATGGCAAACGATAGTATAGCGTACCTCGGATATCATATAGGGAATGGACAAATCAAACACCAAATGAGTAAAGTAGAGGCCGTTCTAGGAGTACCAACTCCAAAGTCAAAGAAGGAGATCCATTATTTCTAGGTCTTGTGGGGTATTATAGACGATTCATTCCAAATTATTCCACCATGGCCGCCCCTTTAACGGACCTCTTGAAAAAAGATAAGCCATCTAAAATAACAAAACTTACCTAAGCACAACACCATAACTCTGAAATTCTCAAACAGTGTCTAACTACTGAGCCTGTATACACTGTCCTAATTTTGCGAGACAATTCCTGTTACAAACCGATGCCTCTGACGTGGGGATAGGAGCCGTCTTATAGCAAAAAGACGATCATGATAATAGCCACCCCATTGTCTAGCAGTAGAAAACTGCTCTCACGTGAACAGCATTATCCCATCATAGAGAGGGAATGTCTGGCCATCATAAGGGCCATTGAAAGTCTCCAATATTACCTCCTGGGTCACCCTTTTATCCTGCAGACTGATTATGCACCCCTTACTTGGCTGTCTCGCCACAAAAACACAAATCCAAGAATTCTACGGCGGTTTAAGGAGTTACAACCCTTTATCTTCCAGGTTCAGCATCTCCTGGAACACCAGTTAGTAACCGTGGATTACCTTTCCAGACATCTTATCGGTCAAAGTTTCTATCAGCCTTTTTTTGTAGGGGAGGGATGTGTAACGGAGCCGACGCGACTCCTCTGCAAGTCGATCCCCCGGGACGCATGGGGCAGTGCCCCGGGGGCACCTTCCAGAACCAGGAAGCTGCATCGCAGGACGACAATCCGGATATCCGGGAAGACCAGGCAAAAGGAGAGATTGCAGCGCGGCCAGAGGTAGAGAGAAGCCCAACCGAAACGCCGGACGAGGAGGAAGACAACGAACCGCCAAGAAGAGGAGAGGGAACGCCGACGGCCCCTAGAGGAGTATCTTCGCAGAGCGCTTCGTAACGCCACAGTGCCACCCACGTCCCTGGATGGACGTGGCTTTCGCAGGTACGTGCCTGCATGCTAAACCCTTCAGGATACTATTGGTGAAAGGGTTTTTATCACCCTTTCATCTCTCGTGTACATTTTATTTTATTCTTTTTTTTTTCCTTTCATTTTTTGGGATACTGGGGAATTTCCTTCTTTTTTAAAATTCTTTGTTTGTTGTAGTTTGGTTGTTTTTGTTCTCCTTTAGGCTGCGGCTATCGGGTTAAAAAAAACACGATTTCAGAAACAGGACCAGGTCTTATAGGTTTGAGGGTCTCTAGTATTTACATTCAGAAAGCTCGTTTTTCTTGGGTTTTCCCAAAAGCTTATATATTTTCTTTTGGGGAAACTATTCACTGGACTCACACTCTCCTGACTTCCTGGTGATATGTCACCCACCCCCAAACCCACAAACTAAGAGGCCTGAAAGAAAAGACCCTTAACTGTATTATATTTTTTCTTTTCCACTCCGGGGGATGACGCCAACGCCGCTCGTCTCCACTAACTCCTCCATACCTGAGAAACAAGAGAGAAAGAAAGAAAGAAGAAGACCAGTTAACAAAGGGACGAAGAAAGAACTTAAGAATAACAAAGATAAAAGACTAACAAGAAACATTTGTTGAACTATAACAAAATAAATCTATTAAACCTCGTTATATCATTATCGACTGAAGCCTCATTTCTGGTCACACTAAGGGCCATATTTATACTTTTTGACGCAAAACTGCGCTAACGCAGTTTTGCGCCAAAAAAATTAGCGCCGGCTAACGCCATTCTGAAGCGCCATGCGGGCGCCGTATTTATTGAATGGCGTTAGCCGGTGTTAGCCGACCGGCGCTGCGAGGTGTGCGTGAAAAAAAACGACGTACACCAGGCAGCGCCGGCGTAGGGAAAAATGGCGTTTGGGTGTCCCAAAATGGGGCAAGTCAGGCTGAGGCAAAAAAATCGCCTTAACCTGATTTGCGCCATTTTTTTTGGGCGCCCAGACGCCATTAACATGACTCCTGTCTTAGCAAAGACAGGAGTCATGCCCCCTTGCCCAATGGCCATGCCCAGGTGACTTATGTCCCCTGGGCATGGTCATTGGGCATAGTGGCATGTAGGGGGGCACAAATCAGGCCCCCCTATGCCACAAAAAAATTAAAAAAAAATACTTACCACAACTTACCTTTTCTTCCCTGGGATGGGTCCCTCCATCCTTGGGTGTCCTCCTGGGGTGGGCTAGGGTGGCAGGGGGTGTCCCTGGGGGCAGGGGAGGGCACCTCTGGGCTCATTCTGAGCCCACAGGTCCCTTAAAGCCTGCCCTGACCCAGGCGTTAAAAAGAGGCGCAAATGCGGGGTTTTTTGGCCCGCCCACTCCCGGGCGTCATTTTTGCCCGGGAGTATAAATACCACGCACATGCCTGGGAGTCATTTTTTAAGACGGGAACGCCTACCTTGCATCTCATTAACGCAAGGAAGGTGTTCACGCCAAAAAATGATGCTAACTCCATGAACTTTGGCGCTAGACGCGTCTAACGCCAAAGTATAAATATGGAGTTAGTTTTGCGTCTAATTTGCGTCGAAAAAAACGACGCAAATTCGGCGCAAACAGAGTATAAATATGCCCCTAAGAGAACCCCCCACAGGACTAGAACCAGGCAACTTGAAAGGGCCATTTAGAAACATTATCAGAGCCAGCTTGGATCCTTAATGAACCATTTCAGTATAGAAAGTAATTCCTGTAACTTACGAGTTTAAACATAAGTGCGAATATTTAGTCCCCCAAGCCAACCAAAAAGTATGATCAATTCTTTTGCAGTGTCTGCTACTCTGATAATATAATGTAAACAGAGGACCATCATATGTTCTACAAAATTGGCTATCCCTAACATATTTTTTGAAACTATGGAGATGGTCTTGACCCTCTGTATGTCACTAACTATGTATATTAGACCTTTCCTTTCTCTTTTTTGTAACCATTCACAATTTCATATTTAAGAAATAGTACCATGCTATCTAATCACTAGTGTATGATCTTTTTTCTTTACTTGTGGTCACACTGTGTTGGTAAATATATTGAAAGAGTGAAGTTTGACACTTTGGAATATTGTTAACTTGTGGGTGAACCGCTGCACACTCCTGCCTGTAGTTTTGCCATCTTTGTACGCGGTGCCTCTGGCTCGGGGGCCTGCCATGTTGAACTCTGTACTCTGAGGAGTGTGGAGATGACATTTGGGCTCTGTTGGTGTCTGCTCAAGACTAGTGGAGATGGCTACCCGCTGCTGCCCTGATGGACTGCCAGGGTCAACGTGGCCTGAGACTGCTGCTCCCCAACTTTATATGTGTTTGATGTTGCAACTCGTGCAGAGAGGAGTACGGAGATTACATTTGGCCTGCTGGGCTGTTCCTCAGCCCGTGCCCTGCCGCCTTATCTTTGGACCAGTGTGGACTTCTATGTTCTGCTTCCCTGGGGGTCTGCTGGGCTGGGGACCGTGCAACCTGTCCCTGAGGCAGACCAACTTTACATTTGTTAGAGGCAGCCCACTCATGGTGAAGCTTTTGAATTGCTTTTACTGGGTGACTGTACCACCAATATCCTGCCTCCGCAATGCTGGTCTTCCCAGTGGCCCTCCTTCTTCGTGCCCTGGAGCCACTACTTCTGCTGTCACCCTCACTGGTTGAGTCTTGATGCGGGGTGTCCTTGGTGGTGCTAATTCCTCATACACGCCTCAAGTCTGTTCCGGGTGACATGGGAAACTATGGATTCTGCCCCGTGCTGCAAGCTCTGAAGACTATCATTACTTGCCTAGGATTGATTAATGCTTGGGTGGGTGGTGTTGCCTTGTGCCCCCAATTGCTGCCCTATACTATGTGCCAATTTCTTCTCGGTGAAGACTGGCTTGTATGTAGTTTTCTCTGAAGCTGTGGCCACCAGCTTCTCACCTCATGAAGACCTAGCTACTGTAGCGATTGAATGTAAACACTTTCTTACTCGAGTTGCAGTAATGTCATAGTGTGCACTGGGTGAACTGTTGCGCACGGACTGGAAAAACTTAAATGCGAGCTCCTGTTTGGCAGACCTGGGGTGTCATTTTGTGACTCTTTCAAGTGCTTTATTTTTTTTCCCTGGCACAATCGACTCTGCATTCTCTGGGTGCTGGGGTAGCGCTCCCCCTCTCACACCACTTGGCTCTTGTTTGCAACACTATGGGTGAAGGTGATCCTAAGCAACCTAAATTGATTTTTTATTCCCAGATAGAATTAAGAGCACACACTGGTTCTGACCCCAACCAGTCACTCCAGAGGGATGAACCAACAAATGATGAGAATGAGATTGCAACACATCATCTGCTCCTACAAATATGTGCCAGCCTGCAACGGTTCAATGGAAAGCTGGACACTCGCACAATGCGCCTTGATCACATCAAGGCCCAGAGTGATAAGCATGATGATTGTATTGAGGAGGTGGAGAGTTGAGTCTCCATGGTACTAGATGATACAGTTGAACTGAGAAGTACATTTTTGAAAACTGATGGGTGACATGACTGAAGTAACTGCTAAGAATGATGATCTGATATCATGTTCCAGTCGTGACAATCTGTGCACATAGGCAACTGCAGGTGGAGGGGGGGCATTTGTCCCCACCCCCGGATTTAGGTACAGCCTGGTGTGCAGGCTCACAGTGCAGCATAACACTACAGCCGCTGTAGTGTTATGCTGCTGTAGGATGGATGACGTTAAAATTATGCCCCCCCCTGAAAAAATGTCTGCGGACGTCCATTGCTGCACATCCTTTGCTTGGCGGAAACTACCAACACTGGCAGGATGGAGACCTTTAATGAACAATTTCTGCCTGAAGTCCTGGGCAGAGACAAATTCTCCCCATGTTTTATAGTTGAGCAGGCTCATAGATCGCTGGACCCTCACATCCACTGGGCGCACCTGCCAGTGATTTGTCTCCTGCTGAACTACCAAGACAGGGATACAGCTCTGTGCCTAGCTAGGAAAATGGGACCACTAACCTACAAAGGCATGACCACTAACATATATCCAGATTTCTCAGCAATGGTGCAAGAGGCCAGACGTGCCTTTCGTGCTGTTAAGAAGCTGCTCAGGACCAATGAAATAATCTATGCTGCATCGTTCTCTGACAAGCAGCATATACAGCTTGAAGGCTGAACCATGCATTTTACTTTGCCCAAGGACACCACTAAGGCCTTAAAGGCCCATAGCAAGTCACAGCAACAAAAACAACTTAATATGTCACGCCAAAACGTGGGCAACAACACAACATAAAGAGACCTACTTAAGCTTGGGCAGCCCAACTCACTTGTTATACTTGCTCCGGCGATCCCTGACCACTCAAGGCCCACACACCATGGTGTTTTCCCTCTGCTGAGTAGCATGATCCAGTGTTCCGGATTGATATCACCACAGCAATTTAAAACATCAATGAAACTAATCTGGGATCGGTCCCCTGACAGCTTTGGGAGGCCTTAAAACCTAAATTTGTGGGATTGTGATCTTCAAGCAGTCAAGGGTTCTGAGGTCTGTAGGAACCCAACAGTAATCTCTAGAGTATAGGTTGGCAATGTACAGTGACAACAGAATGCTATGGGCAATGCTGCAGCGTTGGACGCGCTGGATGTATTGTTGATCCAATTTAGAGAGCCCACTGATTGTGAGGCCACATACCTCTGCAAACATGCCCTGGTCAGGGTGTATGGTGATGGTGAAAGACCCATTGGAATGTTTGCTTGGATCCTCAGTATCAATGTCATTTAGGGGTCGCCCCTTGCGACCCCTGGCACTGCCTTTGCAACCCCTGGCTCCAAAGGTGGCAAGATCAGAGCCTGGAACGGTGTCGGCTGAAGCTTCATGTTCCTGGATTTCTGTCAAAGTGTTTATTACAAAAATAGTGAATGATATAATGAACTACTATTGTATAAGAAGGATTATTATTAGAAGGTGATTAACCCTGTCTGGCAGCTAAGGTAAGTAAAAAATGCTTTTAAATTTATGTTGTGTGCATGCTTGCGGGTAAGTGTGTTTATGTGAGAGTGAGTATTTGCAAGCATATGTGTGTGAGTCAAAGTAAAGGTCAAATGGTGCGTGATGTCACTTCCACCACCCCTAGCATTTTGGTGAATTGACGCCCGTGCTCCTCAGGGCACCAGATCATGAACAGTGGTTTCAGTATTACCCTCACTAATGGGTGAGATGGCCACCAGCACAGAGGTGACCCTTAGTGCCTTCTGTGCCTTTAATAAAGATCTCTACACCACTAAAGTTGTCACTTTCAGAGGAGCTACTAGAACTCTACCTGAAGGATATCACTCTGGCCTGGGTGGAGGGTGGCACCTGAGAAATTTTATTGTATCCAATTACAGTATTTGAGATACAGCAGGATGGTGTCCATAGTGGCAAAACACCCGGGACTGATGGCCATAGGATAGAGTTTGTCAAGGATTTACTTGCTCCATGACTATTGGAATTATATGGAGAGGTCTTTAAGTCCAAATCTCCTGCACCCCCTGCAATAAATGCCCTGATTAGTATTGTCCTCAAAACTGGGAATTACTCCACAGACATTAATTCATACTGTCATGATCAGGAATGGTTATGACCGTTTCATGTGTATTTCAAAAGACAAGGCTGATAAAACAAGTGTGCGTCTTACGTTTATAAGGTGGACTTACTATTCGAAAAATCCCTCGCTGGTCGGAGGGGAGGAGTGCTCTCTCTGGCCTTCAGTTGACAAACTGGTGGATCCTTGTAAGGACAGTTTGTATTCTCTCAGCAATCAGAATCCTCATGGCGTTTAGTTGCAGTGAATGGGACCTCTCCTCTACTTTTGTGATGTGCCATAAGCGGCGCTGTAGAAGGGTGTTCGTTTTGTACAGAAGAAATGCATTTGTCTATCTTGCCAATGAACACTGTTTACTGCATTCAGTTTTCAAAAGTTAAAAGACTTTTACCAACAACTAACTCTTCAGAAAAATAAGGCTCACCTTGTCTATCAAGAATCTTGAGGAAAACGTATTTGTCATATTTGACAGTGAACATTCAGTTTTCAAAAGTTAAAAGACTTTTACCAACAATTAACTCTTTCTCAAAACATAAGCTCACCTTGTTTATCAAGAAGCCAGAGGAAAGTATACTTTTTCATGTTTGGCATTGAACACTGTTAACTGCGTTCAGTTTCAAAAGTTAAGCACTGAGTGAGAGTGTTAGTAATTCTAACAATGAGGAAAGCACAATTCAGGTGAACTATAACTGTATTAATGAAGCACCAAGCGCTGAGGAAAGGCGCAGTTGTTTGGAGATTCAAAGCTACAAGGAATAAAATAGCGCTGATGTAAGCACAGTGGTGTGAAAAATGTAATGCATAACTAAATGATTGACCATTCTGAAAAATCATTTTCCTCATATACCTGTGATGGAAATTCCTGGAATCTGTGGGGAGTCAAAAACTTTCATTCACCTCATCTACCTGGGATTTCCCCAAGTCTCCCGATAAAAATGGTACCTCATTTGTGTGGGTAGGCATAGTACCTGCGACAGGAAATGGCACAAAACAAAACATGGATGCATAATATATTTTCACTCAAAACTGTGCCTTTTTTTCCAATGTTCCAATGTGGGCAGCTGTAGTTTTTTGGCCCTAGCTAAGCTGGCACCCAGTAAAACCTGTACATTTTTTAAAACTAGATACCTAGGGGTATCCAGTTTGGAGAGACTAGCATGGCTTTCACAAGGTATCTTATACCGCGAATTCCTTGCAAACCTCAGGTTGACTAAAAAAACGCATTTTCCTCACATTTCTGTGATGAAAGTTCTGGAATGTGCAGGAAGCCACAAACTTCCCTACAACCAGCATTCCCCAATGTCTTGTGATAGAAATTGCACCTCACCTATGTGGGTAGGCCTAGTGCCCGCAACAGGAAACGGCCAAAACACAACATAGAGCATCACATTTTTCCACTGAAAACGTACCTTTTTTCAGTTGTGGGTAGCTGTAGAGTTTAGAGCTTTCCTCAGCCTGCCACTAAGGAAACTTAGCAAGCCATACATTTTTTAAAACTAGACACCTACGGAAATCTAGGGTGGGGTGACTTTTCTGGCTCTCACCAGGTTTTTTTTACCCAGAATCCCTTGCAAACCTCAAACTTTGACTAATAAAAACACATTTTCCTCATATTTCTGTGATGAAAAATTCTGGAATCTGCAGAGAGCCACAAACTTCCTTTCACCCGGCATTCCACCAAGTCTCCAAATAAAAATGGTACCTCACTTGTATGGGTAGGCCTAGTGCCCGCAACAGGAAATGGCCCAAAACACAACATGGATGCATCACATTTTTCCACTGAAAACTGACCCTTTTTTTGCAGTGTATGTAACGGTAGACTTTGGACCGTAGGCAAGCTGACCCCCAAGGAAACCTAGCAAATCTGAACATTTTTGAAAAACTAGACAAGCAGAAGAGTCCAGGGGTGCATGACTTGCATGGCTTTCAACAGGTAATTTTATCCAGAAGTTCTTGCAAGCATCACGGGGGACGGGAGGGCTGTTGTCACAACTGTGTTTTTGGGTGGTTGTAACATCGGGAGAGGTAACTCAGGCAGAGTTGGGGGGAAGACGCTACACTGTTAATCCACAGATCCTGGGGGCTCCAGCCAGAGCGTGACAGTGAGCTGCTTTGCAGAAAGTGATACCCCAGGCCATGCCCCAAGCTGGACAGCACCTTGAATCAGTGCTTACACCTACCGTAGTCACTGCAGGTGGTCAGAATCCCAAACTGGTCCTGGAAGGTTCTGGGGGAAGAGGGAAAGAGGGGAAGCACCTCCACAAGGTTTAAGTTGGCAAGAGCAAGGATGTCACTCCTGTCTCATATCCCTCTGGATGCGTTTAGCACGTCCACTCTCAGGGGATAACAAATCAAGCTATAGTTCCAGGAGGAAATATTAAAGAGGAGTTCAGCATGTCCTGAGGTAAGTATCAGGAGGGACTGCTGTAGGTACCACACCCTACTGACAGGGGCAGAGAGTATTAGGATCAGCACAGTAGAGAGGGGAGAAGGCATTCCCCTCATGTCCATGGGCCGGAGGGCATGCTATCATGCAGGCTATCTGCATCCAGGCAATCAGTCTGAAGGATTGAAGGCAGCACGCTGAACTGAAGCCTGATTTTGGGAGCAGTGGGAAGGCTGAGTGGCCCTCAGAGTCCCCCTCCCATGTACACATCCTTACCTGTGTGGGTCTGGGATGCACTCAGGTTCCTGGGACAGGTGATCCAGTTGCTGTGGGTACTGTCCTGGTGTTCCGATTAGGGGGGAGTCCACAGAGTACAATCATCATTGTAAGGGGTCCTTGCCTCCCTGAAAATGGTGTTTGCTTCACTGCAGTAAACATTATGTGCAAAATCTACTCCAAAGCATGTTTTCACCATAGTTAGATTTGACTCAGGTGACACACAAATCTTACAGTGAAGGGAAAGAGGGAGAGAGTGAGAGAAAGAATGAAAGAGAGATAAAGAGAGAGAGAGAGAGAGAGAGAGAGAAAGAGAGAGAGAAGAAGAAGACCAGAATCCTATTTGCCTGGTGTACTGAGCCACCCATGACTTGGAGTGAACAGGACTCCATGGACCATCATCCGAGGATTGTCCCTGATTTCTGCCAACACACTGATTCCCTGCAATTGACTAAATGAGGCCTTGGGACCTGAAAAGTGCAATTAGGGAGTCAGGTATTCTGTCTTAAGTGGCCACTGAAAGTGACCCCAGGCTGAGAAGAACACCTGACTGTAGCGCGTTGCAATGTGCTAGCGTCACTATTATAATGAGAACACAACGCTATGAGTGTACTGTTACTGAGCTACAACCAGGGTCAGCAGTGCTCACTTTATTTATCACCTCAGCAGTAAGCCTGCCCCCTCGCCCTTGAGAGAGCGTAGCTTATATAATCTATATTAACATGAAATGTTTATGAACTAATGTACAATAATGCCGCATAGAAACTGTATTAATATGTTTTGCTCAAAACGTACGTTGAAATGTGCCCACGGGGAGTGGCCACCAATATATACGGGGACTTCTAGAACTGACTAATAAGGTTGGAATGAGATGTTATGATATGATTTTACACTAATAATAATAGGCATATGTAAGACTTTTTGCCAACAAATCTTTTAGGCCTTACTTAGCATGAGTCGAGGCCTAGCTGCCTGGCTCTCATATTAAATGTGTTTTTCTGAACGTGCAGTGTGCTGACTTGCTAAAGGACATGAACTCTTGTTTTTTTCAAACTAGAAGCTGAAAGTAACTATAGTAGATCCGTTCTCATGAAGTTCATCGCACTTGTAGAAATGTATTAACTAAATGCAACAGTGTAGATTAATATTAAGCACAAGGTCGCCCAAACCGGTACAGACAATGGAGCTACTGACCGAAGATGCGCAAAGAATTACAAAAGGATTAAATCATACCGGACATTCTACCACTAAAGACGTCAATCATATGGACCAATAAAATGCCTGAGAACTGATGGGGTGTGAAAAATTTAATGACATCATGTAAAATTAATGGGTTAAAGATAGTGGGGTGCAACCCCTTGTCCAACCAGATTTTAGGGGAATGTACAACGAAAAGGGGATACAAACCCCTGTCTCCAGGAAGTAAATCAGAATTAGGGAGAAGGAGACTAGGAGAGGGGGAAATGCTGATGCGATTTATTATGATCCAGAGACTTTGTCACTTTGATTGGTGACTTGCTGATTTATTTAGAACCATCCTTGTCCTTATATTGCCCATTTACACTTTACCTCCTTATGAGGGAAGTGCCCCCTTTGCCTGAGAGCTGAGTTCCTGACTGATGGCGAATCAACTGATGTCCTGAAGATGAAGACTGAACCTGAGTGCTGACCCAAACCTTGGAGGGTAACTATATGACAATGAAATTGTGATTGTCTGTTTGCTTTTCCTTTCTAGGTACCAACTGCTTTTCTTTTGACAGAGACCATAGCTAGATGTTTTCCAAATTTGTGTTACTAAATTGTTTTGCATGAAGCCTAACATGCCAATGTTTATTAGAGGATGGTTGAAAGGGGTTCACTAAACTGATGCAAATAGACAAATGACTGAATCAATGCTCTGTTGACGATATTCTGCTAAGGATAGCCTATGTTCACACTTTGCTATGTTCTGATGTTTGTGATTCTTGCTTTGATGAAATCTTACCAGAGTTGCCATATCGTAACTATGTTATTGTGCTTATTGGTTTTGAGATTAATAAACTTGCTAGTAGCATTGTAACAAATAGGGAATAAATATCACTAAAATTCATGCTAAACTGGTGTGGTTATTCATGACTGCAAGGTCATGGTGGTGTCTTGAGTTGATTAATGTCTTTGACTAAAGTGAAATGCATTGTTGTAATAAATATTGATGATATTATTGAGATATTGATTGACATGTTGATTAGTTATCTCGTCCTAAGGTGTCTCTCAACTGGGTCAAAAGATTCATTGGCCTAAAACGAGTCCCAATGTGCAATAATTTATTATAAAGGGACGCGTTAGCAGTTTTGGTAGCAGAGCAACGGTTTGGCCCTTTGGGGCCCTAGGACAGAGAATTACTGTTTAGATTGTTTTTCTGAGATAATGCAAATTGGAGATATGATGTGTTTCTAAATTCCCATGACTTTCCCGGGATCTCGGAGCCTGCCTAAGTGTGTAGTGTGGTTAGTTTTACGTATCCTTTGCACGTTAGCTTCAGGCTTTAGGCCTTTGTACACTTTGCCCTGGATGTATTTTATTCATTTGCTGGCAGCTTAGAGCCTCTGTGCACTTTGCTCTAAATGCTTTTTATTAGGCTTCGTACTGTTATTTTTCAAATAGCCAGTTCTACGGTTTTGTTTTTTATTCATATCACACTGTTTAGCCTACTTCAGCACTGGAGTTCTCCATAACACATTCACTCTGTGCTTCAGTCAAGGATACAGTCTGGTACATTGCCGATAGACGTGGTAGGAGTTTATACTTGGCATTCCTGCGTAGGGACATTTTGTGATCACGCTGACATGTTAGTTATAAAATCACTTCCTTGTCCCAATACACGCAAGAGGGAGATTCCGACCAGGGAACCACAACTAGACGCTGACTGCCTCGTTGCAGATGCTGAACCAAGATCACAGGCCTTTGCTCAGGTATGAGGGCTGATGTCTCCCCAGTGACTCAGAAAGGCAAGTTAGAAGCTTAACATGCTGTGCTCAAAATAGATCAAGCAGAGGGAGAGTAGAAACTAATGGAGACAATGACTCTCCTGGTGACTATTTTAATCCTACTGTGTTGTATGGTTCTGGTTATTGCGGCTCACGCCTTATTATCTAAAATACAGTCGTTTTATTAAAACATTATATAAAACCTATACTGTCTTTGTCATTTGTATATGAGATCATACTGTAAATGAGAGGGTTGGTTTGGATCTGAGTGACCACGACTTCCCTGAGAAGTTCCAAAGATGTCATGTGCTCAGCTGCCCAATCATCTCTTCCCCGTGGGAGAAATGAGGCACTGCTAGTTAGCCGGAGCAAAAACCGGATTTAGGGTGACAGAATTCCTTACACGTGGGTCCGACTCAGTCCCCCGCACCGTGATCGATCCTGCTGCCCAGAAATCCAGTAGTCTCATTTAGGATAATGAGAGCCCACGCGACATGGCGCCGCCAACGATTGGTCTGGCTCTAATATTTAGGTCCGACTGACTCTCTCGGTCTCATATATATTTTGACTCCTTGGTTCCGTAAGCGGAGACGTCCGTGGGGCTGAGGGTTTCCGCCACCACGGGATAGGTACATCCTATTACTTAGTGGTTGGTTGTTCAAGCTTGAACTTTGAAAGGAAAAACCCCGATATTGGTGTGCCTTCTCTGACCTAGTGCTATTTTTTACAAATGGCGAATCCTAATGTAGTGAATATAGCAATCAATATGCGACAACCGCTCACAGGACATCTGATAGCACATGGACTGACGGTCCAGGGGGGTCCGGTCACTTTTGTGGTGGACGCCCATGCAGCCTATAGAACAGAACTTTTTTATTCTTGGGTCGTATTTCCAGCAGTTGATGGGGGTACAAACACTTTTCACGAATACACTGTTGCGAATGTCCCTGGACAATACAGGGCTTATGCATACTTAGAGATAGCTTTATCTTATCAAGAACACCATAATTGGCTTGATGGCGCCCTCCCGCACACAGTAGCACAAGTTAGGTTAGGTCCACTGAGTAATGATGGTCCTACCTGGCCTTTATTGGCTACATATACACCTCATCCTGCGGCTGCTCAATTGACAGTGGTTGAAGTTCGTCGTTTATATACAGACTTAACGGCTACATATAGACGATTAGTTCAGTTTGTCATGCAGACACTAAATACAAACGCAGAGCGAGCTGCTCCGGCGCACCCACAGGCGGTGGTTCCGGGTATCAATCCGGCCACTGTACACTCAGTAATGGGTAAGGTACCGGCTAAACGTGAGGAAACTCCATTTTGGCTGGCGCAAAAAATTAATACGCTGGAAGCAGTGTTTCCCCATACGGGACCTCAGGATAAACATAGAATATTGACGATGTGTTTGCCGTATTGGATGGTTCCTCCGGTGGACCTTTGTAATACCTGGGGCACGGTGTTTGCCGCGCTCTACACTACGGCACATGGTACACCGACATTAGCTAATTTACCGGAAGTGCTTAAACAAATTCAAGATGAATATGGGGCTGCCCCTGCCTTAGATTTGGGCATGCAGTTAATGGGCAATTTTGCCGCAGTTTCTTCTATTACTTTGAGTAATCTCAAGGGAGAGGCAGTAGCACCAGCAGTGCGAATGCGTCTTTGGGACGTTCCGCAGATTAATCAGGAGCGGGAACTTCCGAGAATAATAGCAGAGACATATTCCAGTATTGGTCGCGATAGCCTAGGGGCTAGACCGCAAAAAACCCAATTACAGGGTAAAAATAATAAAGCCAATGCTAAACAGCAGCAACCTGAGGGTACTAAAAAGCGCTGGGAAAAGAAACAGCAAACACCTAAGAAAGATGGGGCACAGTCTCCGCAACCGGAGACCCCGCAGAATAGGTATAATCTCAGGAATAGGGATAATTTGAAGACGCCTGATAGATATCAATATACTGATACACGCCAATCTCGTTCCTTTCAGGACTCCTCAGAGAAGAGAAGTGAGAGAGGTGGGCGGTCAGAGCGGAGAACGGAGTACGTGAAACCAAGACAGGATTCACAACGCTCCAGGGAGGTTTCTATTAAGCAAGAAGAGAAACCGCTGCAACAAAAACAGCAATTTAAAAAGAAGAGAGTGGCAGCAGTCTCAGTTAGACATGCCGCTCAAGAAGAGAGTTCTCTTGACGAACAAGACATGGGCGTTGGCACTGTTAGACAGCGCGGCAGAGGTCACAATAGTTCGCCGGAGTCTTCTAGAGCATCTGGAGGTGAAAGCAACTGATGACTTCATACAAGTCGAAACGGCGGATATGCGAGTCTCTGCTCCTGATAGAGTATATAAAGTGACTCTGCGATTAGAAGGGGACATTGACCGCATTGTACACGCCATCTTTTTGGACCATGTGGTAAAATCATATGATGTTCTGCTGGCCAAACAGGATTGGCCACCTGACTTTGTTCGCGACTGTCCGGTTGGGGAGGAGGTTATTACACCTTCCTTCTCACCACTTGTTCCGAGAGAACTAGCGGAGTCCTATAATAAAACATGGGCTCTAGCACAGGCTCCCGCCCTATATAGAAATAACGTGGGGTGGGATAGACAATCACCTTATCATGTAATTCCGATAAAGGGCGAACCTCAGCCACAGCTGCAGTATCCTATAAAATTTGAGGCAAGGGCATCGGTTAGGAAAATTCGTACACAATTGGAGTACCAGGGTGTAATTGAGCCCTGTGTCTCGCCGATGAATAATCCCTTGTTTCCGGTTGCTAAACCGGACCATTCATATAGGATAGTGGTGGATTACAGACATTTAAATGGTCATACACGCACATATGCAATACAGAATTCACATAGCGCAGCTCTTATGAATAATATAGTGCGTAAGAAATACAAAACAACGTTAGATATCTCGAATGGATTTTTCTGCCAAAATATAGCACCCGAAAGTCGGGACTATACCAGTTTCAGTGCGTTTGGCTCTCAGAAAAAGTTTTGTCGTTTGCCTCAGGGGTATAAGAATAGCCCAGGACTGTTTTCGGCTTGTGTGACTGAAATGCTGCACGAGTTGGACCCTGAAGCGTTATCATATGTTGATGACATATATCTGACAGACGATGAGCTTATGCAACATCTAAGGCGTGTATCGCGCATTGTTGTGGGGTTTGCGGAAATTGGCTATAAGTTTAATTTTAAGAAATCGAAGATTGCCTTCCTCAGCGTCATTTTCCTTGGAGATGAGTTGTCGAGTGAGGGCAAGAGCTTAGCGCCACATTTTTTTGAGAAATGTGCTTTATTGCAGCCTCCTAATACGGTTAGGAAGCTCCAGTCATTGTTGGGGTTTCTGAATTTTGGCAGAACTTATATTCCTGATTATGCTACGCGTATAAAACCCTTATATGAGTTGATTCGTCCGAATTTTTCGAGTAGATTTTGGACGATTGAGCATACACACATACTACGAGAGTTACAGACTGATCTCTTAGCAGTTAAACACTTACACACACGGGACAATAAGACACATTTAGTCATCAGGGTGATACCTGGGGCTGTTGGGTTTACATATGTCACCTTTAATGAGGGTGAGACAGTCCCGATTGCATACAAGTCCCACTTGTATTCTGCAGCAGAACAACCATTTGCGCAGACTGAGAAAATACTCACTGCCGTACAGATGGCTGTGATTAAAGAAAGACCGCTTGCTCAGGGCCAACGCATTATTGTCGTTTCCCCGATTCCGGCCTTAGAGGCTGTTACAAAAGCGTGTTCCTAATTCGAAAGCCTTACACCCGCGATGGATACAATGGGCTACGTCTTTGACAGCCACTGATGTAGATTACATATTTGACCCTAAACTGCAGACTCAAGAATTTCTTCAATATGAAATGGAGTACCCAGTCCCTGCTGGCACATTGCCTATTGACCAATATCAGGTGGTCATGTATACCGATGGCTCTGCGCAACCAGCGGTTGGGACTAAACAACAGTATTCTGCTGCATGTGCGGTGGTGAGCGGCACGATGGAGGGGGAAGTGTTCTGCCCCGACATACTTATACTAAAACCTTGGGAGATTGCACGGCACAGCTGGCTGAGCTCAAAGCTCTATTGTAAGCATTGGAACATGCGGATCCAGCGATACTAACCTTGCTGGTCTGTGACTCCTACTACTGTGTATAGTCTTTCAATGAATATCTACACTATTGGAAGTTGAATGGGTTCAGAGATTCTAAAGGCAACACCATTAAACACAAATTGTTGTGGGGTAAGGTTGCGGATCTGAAAGAGACGCTTCCTAAGGTCCATGTTGTACATACACTTGGACACCAGCGCGTTGGAATACACGTTGCTGGGAATACTTTGGCTGATGAAGCCGTGAAATCGGCAGTGGCTGTCGCCACTGTGGCCGCAGTGACTCGTTCGAGTTCCAAACCAGACACAGAGATTTCGGCTGCCATAAAAGCTACGGCTGATGGCACGCCATTTCCTAAAGGATTTCCTTCTAAATATAGTTACTGCTTGAGTAGTGCGCTAAATGCTGTTGTTAATATTCCAGGCATTGGTGTATGTGAACTACCCAATAAAATTGAGAGACCTCGATTAATTTCTGCAGCACATGAGGGGGTGGCGTCTGCACATGCTGGTGTGGCTGCTACGATTTCACTTTTACAGGCTCGTTACTGGTGGCCTGGTCTCTATAAAGAGACAAAGCAATATGTCCTTTGTTGTGACGTTTGTCAACAGATTAAAGCCTCGTCGGCTAGACGCCCGCAGCAGACGCCCCTTCTGATTTCAAATAAACCTTTACGGTGTGTGTACTTGGATCATTGTGGTCCGCTGACACCAGATAGTGCATACAAATATATTTTGGTTGCTGTAGATTCGTGCTCCAGATTTGTGTGGGTGTGGCCACAACGCTCGGCTGTCGCTAGGACTGTTATTAAAGATTTGCGCATCTTTGTCGATACATTTGCAGTTGCGGCTTTTCATTCGGACCAGGGCCCTGCTTTTGCCTCTAAGGCATTCAGGGACACCATGGCTTCGTTGGGGGTCCAACTCCAATTCTCGTCTCCATTTCATCCCGAGGGAAATTCTGTCGTGGAGCGTTTAAATCGTGATTTAACGCAATCCTTAATGGCCAGGGTTATAGGTACGGGTCGTAGTTGGCTAGCCCACCTGTATGGAGTACAGAGAGCACTTAATAACTTGCCTAGACGGTCACTGGGGGGTCGTACTTCATATGAGTGCCTGTTTGGAACACGAATGTATGTTCCTGATCTAGATGGTCCTGGTGTGGAGGCGGCAGATACGCCCTTTGACATAAATGATTGTGTCACTGTCCATTATTTCCTTGGAGATGAGTTGTCGAGTGAGGGCAAGAGCTTAGCGCCACATTTTTTTGAGAAATGTGCTTTATTGCAGCCTCCTAATAAGGTTAGGAAGCTCCAGTCATTGTTGGGGTTTCTGAAATTTGGCAGAACTTATATTCCTGATTATGCTACGCGTATAAAACCCTTATATGAGTTGATTCGTCCGAATTTTTCGAGTAGATTTTGGACGATTGAGCATACACACATACTACGAGAGTTACAGACTGATCTCTTAGCAGTTAAACACTTACACACACGGGACAATAAGACACATTTAGTCATCAGGGTGATACCTGGGGCTGTTGGGTTTACATATGTCACCTTTAATGAGGGTGAGACAGTCCCGATTGCATACAAGTCCCACTTGTATTCTGCAGCAGAACAACCATTTGCGCAGACTGAGAAAATACTCACTGCCGTACAGATGGCTGTGATTAAAGAAAGACCGCTTGCTCAGGGCCAACGCATTATTGTCGTTTCCCCGATTCCGGCCTTAGAGGCTGTTACAAAAGCGTGTTCCTAATTCGAAAGCCTTACACCCGCGATGGATACAATGGGCTACGTCTTTGACAGCCACTGATGTAGATTACATATTTGACCCTAAACTGCAGACTCAAGAATTTCTTCAATATGAAATGGAGTACCCAGTCCCTGCTGGCACATTGCCTATTGACCAATATCAGGTGGTCATGTATACCGATGGCTCTGCGCAACCAGCGGTTGGGACTAAACAACAGTATTCTGCTGCATGTGCGGTGGTGAGCGGCACGATGGAGGGGGAAGTGTTCTGCCCCCGACATACTTATACTAAAACCTTAGGAGATTGCACGGCACAGCTGGCTGAGCTCAAAGCTCTATTGTAAGCATTGGAACATGCGGATCCAGCGATACTAACCTTGCTGGTCTGTGACTCCTACTACTGTGTATAGTCTTTCAATGAATATCTACACTATTGGAAGTTGAATGGGTTCAGAGATTCTAAAGGCAACACCATTAAACACAAATTGTTGTGGGGTAAGGTTGCGGATCTGAAAGAGACGCTTCCTAAGGTCCATGTTGTACATACACTTGGACACCAGCGCGTTGGAATACACGTTGCTGGGAATACTTTGGCTGATGAAGCCGCGAAATCGGCAGTGGCTGTCGCCACTGTGGCCGCAGTGACTCGTTCGAGTTCCAAACCAGACACAGAGATTTCGGCTGCCATAAAAGCTACGGCTGATGGCACGCCATTTCCTAAAGGATTTCCTTCTAAATATAGTTACTGCTTGAGTAGTGCGCTAAATGCTGTTGTTAATATTCCAGGCATTGGTGTATGTGAACTACCCAATAAAATTGAGAGACCTCGATTAATTTCTGCAGCACATGAGGGGGTGGCGTCTGCACATGCTGGTGTGGCTGCTACGATTTCACTTTTACAGGCTCGTTACTGGTGGCCTGGTCTCTATAAAGAGACAAAGCAATATGTCCTTTGTTGTGACGTTTGTCAACAGATTAAAGCCTCGTCGGCTAGACGCCCGCAGCAGACGCCCCTTCTGATTTCAAATAAACCTTTACGGTGTGTGTACTTGGATCATTGTGGTCCGCTGACACCAGATACTGCATACAAATATATTTTGGTTGCTGTAGATTCGTGCTCCAGATTTGTGTGGGTGTGGCCACAACGCTCGGCTGTCGCTAGGACTGTTATTAAAGATTTGCGCATCTTTGTCGATACATTTGCAGTTGCGGCTTTTCATTCGGACCAGGGCCCTGCTTTTGCCTCTAAGGCATTCAGGGACACCATGGCTTCGTTGGGGGTCCAACTCCAATTCTCGTCTCCATTTCATCCCGAGGGAAATTCTGTCGTGGAGCGTTTAAATCGTGATTTAACGCAATCCTTAATGGCCAGGGTTATAGGTACGGGTCGTAGTTGGCTAGCCCACCTGTATGGAGTACAGAGAGCACTTAATAACTTTCCTAGACGGTCACTGGGGGGTCGTACTTCATATGAGTGCCTGTTTGGAACACGAATGTATGTTCCTGATCTAGATGGTCCTGGTGTGGAGGCGGCAGATACGCCCTTTGACATAAATGATTGTGTCACTGTTTTGCAGTATTTACAACAATTCTGTGAAGATAACTCTTCTGCAAGTGCTGCCTCCTCAGGAATTAAGGATGAGCCAGTAACTCCTACTGGTTGGATACCCAGGATTGGGGATCTAGTGCGTGAAAAGGTCGCAGTAAAGAAAGAATTTGGTCCTTCTTATCGAGCACCTGTCCCTGTGTTAGGGGTTAGCGGCACGAGAACTGTAATTTTACCGCCGCTGCAAGGGGCCAAAGGAACTCGCTTTGTTTCCATTGATAATGTCAAGTTACAACATGTGGCCGATTCTGCACAGCAGACCAAGAGGGACACCCAGTAGTTCCGGAATCCCTCTCACTACTGTGGAAGAAGTCCCGCTGCAGGTGATTTACACCGACGATGTTTCCTCTCCGACCTTGGGGAGGGTGGAAGATGATCTTGCGATCGTTCCACAGACGACGATTCATATGGATTCTTTTGATCAAGTTGCTGTACGTTCTACTGATGTTTCTGAACATGTGGTTTATAGCGTGCCTAGGCGAGAACTTCCATCTGCTTCTTTGTTCACAGTTGCTCCTTTTGCAAGAACTGCCTCTGGCTGCTTCAACAACACTGATGATGCAGTGTCCAGCTCCTCGTCCTCGATGTCTTCAGTCTGAGGTCCACGTAAGCTGCTGTGTTGGCTTAAACGCACATATTTTGTTTTTCCTTGGAACTATTTGTGGCTTTTTATGGCTGTAATGACTCTTTTTTTGTGGTTGGGATTTGTGGTTACTTTTTTTCTAGTAATACATGGTCATTTTCTTCCTGATCGATCTGACATTGAGCACGTGGAGACTGTGTTAAAACCACATTTTTCGTCTCATATGGTTCGGAGAGACTTGTCCAATGTAAACATTTCTGCAATACCGATTCCGGATGGGATTGTGTGGGATAAAGTAATGTTTGATATATATGGTCCCACTGAATTGATTCAAATACTGTATGTCCTCAAGTTATCAATGAATGATATTGTTATACCAGGCATTGTTTCTGATGATTGGGATGTGAAGACAGTAGATTCTATGCTGACAGATTTGCAATATTATACTGTCTATGACGATGAAGATGCTTACCAATTTAGAGATAATCATGGTGACATGTTTTGCTACAACTATTAAGGACACCACTTTATTCATAAAGCTAGTAGCCCTAAGTCCATATTTAATTATGTGCAATGGGAACATTGCTCGACTCCTCCACAAGGGAGTTCGAAAACGTATTATGATAAATTTGCATATTTTTCTGGGCATAATCAACGAAGTGCTAAGTCTTACTATTTTAAAGTTACTCCGTATTCTAATAAGCAAATGTTATTGACCGATACTAAATTACTGTATTCAAATTTGTTTGTATCTAAACTTTCGGTCGAGGGGTATGAATACTGGTTTAAGACTGTTGACTTGAAAAGTGTTTGGGGTACGAAAAATTGGCAGATGCAAGGCAGGGACACATTATTTAGAGCATGTATTATCCCTGTGCAGATGATTTTCCTCAATGACACAGTACAACAGACTAGCTGTTTGGGCTTGGCAACAATTAGAGAGTTAAATTTGCCTAGTATACCTGTCCCTTCCAAATTAAACAACTGGCAGCACTATGTGAATGCTACTTTTAGTGAATTTACACATTGGGTCCAGAATGGTACGCTTAACACTTCATCGATACATCCGGGCGGGTGGTTATTATGGCCTGTAGACACTAATAAGTGTCATCAATGTTTTGTCACCTCTTCAGGGGGGTTCAGGACTAGTAGGGCAGACCCTCGTTACATTTCACCAGAACATGCTGATATTATAACTACATACAGCGTGGGGAAGCTTTGTCAGCAATGGTTGAAGTCATCCACGCTGGATGCAGTTAAGTCACATCTCACGTTACTGTCTAATGATACTGATTTACAAGATTTGTTGTCAGGTCCCAAGGTACCACGGAAGAAAAGATTTTTATACGAAGTATATAATGAGATTTGGAAGCTTTCACAACAGGAGGCTGCAGCCCGGTTGAGGCAGATTGATCAGGAAAACCTAATGCAGACTTTGGGGGTCATTCTGACCCTGGCGGTCATGGACCGCCAGGGCCAACGACCGCGGAAGCACCGCCGACAGGCTGGCGGTGCTTCCATGGGCATTCTGACCGCGGCGGTACAGCCGCGGTCAGAAATGGGAAACCGGCGGTGTCCCGCCGGTTTCCCGCTGCCCAGGGAATCCTCCACGGCGGCGCTGCAAGCAGCGCCGCCATGTGGATTCCGACCCCCTTCCCGCCAGCCTGGTTCTGGCGGTTTTCACCGCCAGAACCTGGCTGGCAGGAACGGGTGTCGTGGGGCCCCTGCAGTACCCATGCCATTGGCATGGACACTGCAGGGGCCCCCTAACAGGGCCCCACATAGATTTTCAGTGTCTGCATGGCAGACACTGAAAATCGCGACGGGTGCAACTGCACCCGTCGCACCCCTTCCACTCCGCCGGCTCCATTCGGAGCCGGCAGCCTCGTGGAAGGGAGTTTCCCGCTGGGCGGGTGGGCGGCCTTCTGGCGGTCGCCCGCCAGCCCAGCGGGAAACTCAGAATGACCGCTGCGGTCATTTGACCACGGTGCGGTCATTCGGCGGCTCCCACCGGGCGTGCGGTTACCGCCGCCGGCGGGAGTCGGAATGACCCCCTTTGTCTGTTGTTGATAATGGCATGCATACCCTTTCTGACCGTGTTTACACGATTGACAGCATTGTTTCCTCTGCTATTGACATTATTAAATCAGACATGTCTTCTTTATATCATGGGCAGAGTCAGATGCGGTCCGTCATGCAGCTGGGTTGGACTCTTCAGACCTTGAAGGCAGGTCGCGTTCCATGGCAGCACATTCGTGCCAGAGAGATCTTTGTCTCCTCTAATTTGACTCGTCAACAACAGCTGATGGCTAAAAAGGAAGCGACGTATGTCATGTTAAATATTGAAAAATTGGAGAAACTGCCTTTCACGGTTGCTGAGATTCCGTCAGCTGAGTGATTGATTCATGGGGTTATTAATCTGCCTATCTCCACTCTGCAATTTACTTCTTGTTTGAAGCACATTCCGGTGGGTAGATATGAACTATTGGGAGGCAGTTACATACATGAGGTGTGGGAGCTTCCCTTTCAATACAGATGTGTTAATGGTTTGAGGGAGGTTTTTCTTAGCGGTAGTGAATGCGAAAATTCTGTCAGCCATTCTATGGTTTGTAAACAGCTGTCCTTGAACGGAGCGTGTAACGCTTCGATTGCTAACTTAGCTTGTTATCTGAAGGGAGTTCCAGTCCCGGTTATTAAAAACACTTTCCAAGTGCTTTCTAACGGCAGTTACATTGTTCTTAACAGCGAACGCTGCTGTGGCATGCGTGCCAGAATAGTTTGTGTTGTCGTTGTCGACAAGGCCGTTACGTGCTGCGGGAATGTGTTGTTTCCCCCCCACTCAAATTAGGGAGGTAGCGGACATCTGGCCTCATATTGCTACTTCCAAGGTTAATTTTGACAAGTTGAGTCGACTAAAAGCTTTATTGTTTCAAAAGCATGTGGCCCTTACATCTGCTAGCGAGACCTACGCACTTCAGGTGGCAAGGTCATCGGTGGAAATACAGTCCCTTTTGAATACTAACTTTCCGAGTCACTTCGGTGAACTTGTGGGACGTATATTTAATGCATCCAGCACTGCTGGTATTGCAAATTTTTTCAAAGCCGTTGGTGTTGGTTTTGCTCACACCTTCTCTTCCATATTCGGTTTGATACCTTCGGCTATACACTCTATTTTCGGAAGCATTTTTTGGGGTTTCCCGATTACTTTGGCTTTATTGGCTGGAGTCTTGCTGTTGTTGCTGTTTTTTCGCAATGGCTGTCCCGCCACGACGAGATCCTATATTGCTGCTCCCGTCAGCGCAGCTGTGTCGTGAACGCATGATGCAGCATTTTGGAGCAACACTCCTGGGCCATTTGGAGTGTGACTGGTCTCTGTCATTCCGACCGGTTATGGATTGTGTGCAACCCGTGTTTCGGTGCCTTTGGTGCTCGTTTGAACATGCACTGGCTCTCTGTCTCTCACTGCAGCGCCCTCCAGTGGTCGATTCTGATCTGTTGATGTTCCCGATTAGGGCTCATTCCCAGTCTTGTGCACTACGGTTGCGTTTGCTTCGTGAGGCAGTTTATGAGATTCCCTTCCTGGAGGAAGATGGTTTTGTCTCATTCATAGGCCCTGCACGGGGTGCCGCCCTGAATGGTTTTGGGGCTTTGGAACACACCTGCTCCATGGTACTTTGTGGCGTGGATCTTCCGATATTGACATATATCGAAGTGGAGGAGCTCCTACTTTCTCTTGCTTCTGTTTAACAATTGGATTTTTTTTCATCTCCTGCAAAATTGACATTATATTGAATTTGGCTTTATTGTCACATGTTTCCTAAATTTATGACTTTGTTGTCTTCTGACCTTGTCGAAATATATATATAATTTTAGGTATTGTTTATATCTGGGGCATATTTTTATATTATTGGAACCACTTGCTACCGACAAGGGGAGGGTTTAGTGTGGTTAGTTTTACGTATCCTTTGCGCTTTAGCTTCAGGCTTTAGGCCTTTGTGCACTTTGCCCTGGATGTATTTTATTCATTTGCTGGTGGCTTAGAGCCTCTGTGCACTTTGCTCTAAATGCTTTTTATTAGGCTTCGTACTGTTATTTTTCAAATAGCCAGTTCTACGGTTTTGTTTTTTATTCATTTCACACTGTTTAGCCTACTTCAGCACTGGAGTTCTCCCCATTCACTCTGTGCTTCAGTCAAGGATACAGTCTGGTACATTGCCGATAGACGTGGTAGGAGTTTAGACTTGGCATTCCTGCGTAGGGACATTTTGTGATCACGCTGACATGTTAGTTATAAAATCACTTCCTTGTCCCAATACACGCAAGAGGGAGATTCCGACCAGGGAACCACAACTAGACGCTGACTGCCTCGTTGCAGATGCTGAACCAAGATCACAGGCCTTTGCTCAGGTGTGAGGGCTGATGTCTCCCCAGTGACTCAGAAAGGCAAGTTACAAGCTTAACATGCTGTGCTCAAAATAGATCAAGCAGAGGGAGAGTAGAAACTAATAGACACGATGATAGCTTTGTTCTTATGTTTTACTCTCCTGGTGACTATTTTAATCATACTGTGTTGTATGGTTCTGGTTATTGCGGCTCACGCCTTATTACCTAAAATACACTCATTTTATTAAAACATCATATAAAACCTATACTGTCTTTGTCATTTGTATATGAGATCATACTGTAAATGAGAGAGTTGGTTTGGATCTGAGTGACCACGACTTCCCTGAGAAGTTCCAAAGATGTCATGTGCTCGGCTGCCCAATCATCTCTTCCCCGTGGGAGAAACGAGGCACGGCTAGTTAGCCGGAGCAAAAACCGGATTTAGGGTGACAGAATTCCTTACACCTGGGTCCGACTCAGTCCCCCGCACTGTGATCGATCCTGCTGCCCAGAAATCCAGTAGTCTCATTTAGGATAATGAGAGCCCACGCGACAAGTGAGTTGGGAATGTTCTCTGTGTTTTAGTATATGTGGTATAGAATTTTGCGCTTGCTCAGCTTATGCATTGTGCAGGTGAATCGTGAAGTTTTGTGTGTTTTTAGATCAAGTAATGTTGTTTTAGTATGAGTAGGCTTACTCCTCAGTATGAGAGTAGGGAAGTCGTCGAACTTCATATCAGTTTGTCGCTTTGTGCTCAAACATTATCCATGTGGTAGGTTGGTAATGCACGGACCCGTCGTGGTCTAAGACTCCGGAGTATGTTGACAAATGTAGGAGACACTTGGGTTTATGTTGTAATTTGTGCTGTTTAATAGGTCAATCGGGCGTGGTTGACAAGTCAAGTTTGAGTCAAGTTGTATGAGTGAAACCTTCGATGGAGATTTGGCAAGTTCTATAGTGCAATAGAACAAACCATTGACAAGTCGAGAGTAGGATTTGCGGGTCGAATTCTGCTTGCGGGTGCAGGAGTTGAGAAGGAGAGAGTAGTGGCCGAGGCTTCAAGTGAAATCTCTGAAAAGTTCTGAAGCAAATGTGTTACCCCTCCTGTAGTAAACCAGCAAATTTGAGTTGTTGTTGTTGTTAAAGGTGCTCGCAATAAGTTGCATTAGTTTGGTGTGAATCTAGTGTGAGGAGGACAAGCTGCAAGACTTTGTCAGCTGCAGTGTGTGAGTGTGACGTCAATGGTGCCGCGCTGGGATAGGTCAGTTGCCGAGAGGGGTCGCACACGGATTGGCAGCTGTCCATGAGAGGCAATAGGCTGAGAAAGGTGGGTGAAGAGTGTCCTGGGAAGTAAAGTCATTTCCTGATTAGTTTAAAACAAAATAAAGACGCAAAGATGAATTTTTTCAAGGCTTTAAGGAGCGCTCTGAAGGGAGATGCATACATTATGGTGAGTGAGGGGGAACCCACACCACCTGAAGGTACTCCAGCTTATATAGTAATGGAGGAAAAGGGAGTCACGCCTTGCCTATGGATGAAGCAGTGGCGCTAATTAACAGAGAAGGGGGGATGTCTAGCGTTTTTAGGAGCACGGAACATTCAATACAAGAATTTTAGAGAACTTGAGGTGGATGTTAAGTGTACAAAAGCCGCCTCCGAGGCCAGCTCAGTATGAGGCATTAGCAGTCTGGGATTTAATGGCCATACGACAAAGACAGCAAAAATTTGAGAGGAGAATGAAAAGGGCAGAAAAGACTTTAGCCGAGGTTAGATGGGACAACGAGAGCAAAATGTGGAGAAGGAGAATAGTTGACGGACTTAAATTGTTTCCAGCAATAACACAAGAAGACGAGACACAGGGAAAGAAAGCCACTTGTAAGACAGATAAGGGCTCTAGCAAGCCAAAAGAGACTAAGAGGTCTTGGATAGATGAAGATGACTCAGACGATGAAGAGTTTCTTAACCAGTTGTTGCATGATCGCCCGCCACTTTACGCAATAAATGACAATGCCCTGTGCACTAGTGTGGGTCCTGGGAACCCAACGCAGGGTAAGGAAGTTACAAATACAGTGCAGACTAGTGATACGGTTTTGATACAGAATGGTGTCAGTGTACCCACTGCGCCAGACATGCAGATACAGTTGCAACCTCCACCACAGATACAGAGGATTTATCCAGACGTCCCAGTACTAGAGACTACCACAAGTCTGATGGTGCCGCCTGATCCGATATACACAAAATCGAGGTTAGTGCAGATTGAGCCAACTCTGCAATTGCTGCCCCAGCCGCAGCAACAGCTGATTCCGGGTTATAGTCCAGCGGCAGGACGTCCGTTAGTACCTGCACCAGCCACAGTGAGTCAAGCTTTGGGAGTTACTGCTCCACGGGGTTTGGGACCAGGTCAGACACCAGCTGCCATATTATTACCAATTACGGTTGGTCCCCCGGTCCCATTGTATGCGCAGGGTAAGCCTGGTGTGTGTGATCAGGGAGTGATGACCCAAGAGGCAATAATAGGAGGGTCCATAGGAACTCCCCAATTAATGGCACCAAGAGAGCAATCAGTTGAAGGTACCAGGTCCTTGATAGACCTTAGTCCGATCCAAGCACCTTTGGAGGCAATGAGGCAAGCAGGGTTAGGTGTGCTAACCCCACATACAATAAGTACAAATACCTCACAGTCGCCAATGATGCATGCAGGGAATATTTCACTGCAAGGTTTTTCTGTGCAACAGTTGAATGAGCGGTTAGAAAAGACTTATGCCTCACAAAATACTGCAGTAACCGCAGATAAATCAGAAAGGAAAAAATACCTGAATTTTGTGAGACTGGGAGTAGAAGCTGCGGAACTAGTGGAAGGGACAATGGGGGTAAACCGATTAGAGTCTTACACAGAAGCAGAATTGAGGTATCTGTGCCCCCAAATCACTAAAGAAGTGGGCAAGGTGCATCAGAGGTTGGCGAACCTGGCAGATAAATACAATATAGACATTGAGAATACTAAACACTTGAAAAGAAGCTACAGATTAGACTTTGATTCTAAAGGTTTTGAGCACATGAGGTCTACCTGAATGAGGGCGCATCTTAAAGAGATACTGCAAAGCGCGCAAATCTGGGGAGCCTTAGAAAAGTGGGAAGGCAGATGGGCAAAGAAAAGAGACAAGGAGAAAAGTGACAGTCCAGAATCAAATCAGGCTTAAGCTTCACCGGACACAGGAACAGTAAAGATGTTACCAATGAGAGAAACAGCTGGAGGGGTCTTAGTCCATGTACCGTGGTCTATAGGAGACATTCTGTCATTCACAAATGATTATCCCAGGTTGAGGGAGAAACTGATAGAGTGGTACCAGCAGACAGATAAGTTTGTGAAGCTTGCGAAGTGTCTCTGGGAGGACTTGAATACCATGTTTGAGATCATTGTTCCACCTGACTTATGGCTTGAGTGCAAGAGAGGTGTGGACTAGCCGACGCAGGAACCAGCAAGGGATAAGGTGACTGGAGCACCACCTGAGGAGGTGATGAAGTACTATCATAAAGTGATTGAGTTTTTGAAGCAGAAAGTGTCGCCGAAAGTGACTGATTGGCAGAAAATCGACCGGACCTCACAGGAGGTCAAAGAGTAAATCCATGCTTATTATGAGAGGCTGTTGAAAGCGTTCAAGCATTACAGTGGCACTGAGACTATTGAGCGGAAAGACATGAACCATCTTGTGTTCAGATTTGTTGAAGGACTGAGACCAGAGGTTAGCCAGATGATTAAGAATCATTTGATCTGTTGGCAGGCAAAGCCGTTTGATGAGGTGTTACGGTATGCAAAATACTGCAGTGATGAGACTGAGTTGAAGCAGAGAAAGGTGAAAGAGAAAGTGATGGTGATGCAGATTAAGGCAGCACAGGCAGGTATGCAGGGGAATGGAATCCAACAGATGGTACAACAGCAACCGCAAGGGAATGGCATGTTTCAGGCACAACCGAGAGGCCGAGGTCAGGGTTTTGTGACTCGCGGTCCAAATTTGAATACTGTTGTGGTTCAAAATGATGCGCAGGGGATGAAAAAGATGTCACCATGTCACGCGTGCGGGCGTGGGGCATTGGAAGCGGGAAAGCCCAAATGTGGTGGATGATGGTATCGTTCAACAAAGCGCTGATGTCGGTACATTTCAAAATATGAGGGGTCCAAAATTGAGAGGTCAAAATCAGAACTTCCAGAATAACATGGTTCAGATGCAGGGGTTACAACCCATGCAGAAAATACAAATGCCGCGTGTTTAACCAGCACAAATGCAGCAGGTACAACAGCGGGTTCCCATGGTACCTAGACAGCAAATGCAATTACCATTAGCTCCAATGGGACAGCAGCAGATGGTGCTTCCTCAGCAGGTCACAGGCCAAATGATGAGTCAAAATAACACAGTGCAGCAGTTCCCATTGAGTGGTGATGATGGAATAAACAATGAATGGTCGGATGATAGTTCAGACAGTGAGGAGTGCAGGACTTGCAGCGTCCCTAGAAGTAGATCAGAGGGGACCCTATGTAGAGGGGAAGGTGATGGGACATAAAGTTTCATTCTTGGTTGACACAGGAGCTACACGCTCTACAGTCAGAAGTGCAGAAGTCCCGAAATTGCCACTTTCAGGGCGTACCATAAGAGTGGTAGGAGTAGCAAATCAGTATTTGACAAACCTGATTACAGACCCGGTCCAGGTTGAGATTGGAAACTTTCAGGGACTGCATAAGTTTGTAGTCTGCGATTCTAGTCCTGTGTCCCTACTGGGAAGAGACATACTGTGCAAGACGAAATGTTCGATTACCTGTTCTAATGAAGGGATTGAGGTGCAAACAAACAGTGATGATGATGGGGATGATGGGCAGTTTTCTGAGTCAGAGACGAGACTGTAAATGAAGAATACCCTCTAATAACCCTATTCCCGATGCTTACAGTGTCAGACTTACCAGCTGAGCTGCAGGGAACAGTGACAGAGAAAGTGTGGGACCTGACAGGAAAGGAAGTGGGACTGATAAAGGGAGTAGAACCGGTTAAGGTACAGGTAAAGCCAAATACAGTGTTTCCCCAGGTGCTGCAATATGGCACAAGATGTCCTTATTCAGGTATCGCAGATAATTGCGGACTTTGTAAAGCAAGGGGTACTGAAGGAGGTATTGAGCAGCCCATGTAATTCACCAATAATGGGTCTGAAAAAGCCTTGTGGGAAGGTTCGAATTGTGCAGGATTTATGGAAAATAAACGAGATTGTGGTAAAATGTTGCCCCATAGTGCCAAATCCAGCAGTAATCATGTTTCAGGTTCCGTGTAATGCAGAGTGGTTCACAGTTGTGGACCTGTCACAAGCGTTCTTTTCGGTGCCTCTTCATGAGGACAGCCAATTTCTCTTCAGTTTCAAATTCCTGGACAAGGTGTACAGTTGGTGCAGAATTCCTCAAGGGTTTTCTGAGTCACCTTCAATCTTCAATCAGATATTAAAGAAGGGCTTAGAGTCGTTAGAACTGCCTTTCAGTTTGACTCTGGTGCAGTACATTGATGATTTGTTGATTGCGTCCAGAACGAAAGACGACTGCAGGTATGACACGATTGCCTTACTGAACCATTTGGGAAAAAATTGACATAAAGTATCCCCGAAGAAACTGCAGTACTGTCAGAAAGAGGTGAAGTACTTAGGGTACTTGATTGAGAAAGGGTCCAGGAGAATATCAAAAGAAAGGGTGACAGCCATACTGCAGATGAATCCCCCGACAACAAAGAGAGATGCCAGGATGTTTTTGGGAATGGTGGGATACTGTCGTCAGTGGATTCCCAACTTTTCCATTATCTCTAAACCATTGATAAAACTGACAGGCAAGGAAGTTAAGGATGACCCGGGTACCATAATCTTGTCCGAGGAAGAGATTGAGGCATTCATGGAATTGAGAGAGTGCATGTGCAGGGCGCCAGCTCTAGGTATGCCTGACTACACGAAGCCTTTTCTACTGTTTTGTCATGAACGTGATGCTTGTTCTTTGTCTGTCTTAACACAGGTCCATGGAGGTGCAAACCGCCCTGTAGCATATTTTTCAGCTACTTTGGACCCAGTCACAGCAGCCTTACCGGGTTGTTTGCACGCAGTTGCAGCAGTTGGTCAGAGCCTCACACAGTGTGAAGGCATAGTGATGGGACATCCCCTAACAGTAATGGTTCCACATTCAGTTGAAATTCTGTTAAACCAAACTAAGACTCACCATATGACAAATGCTAGGCTAACAAGATATGAGACCATTATACTGGGGTCTCCGAATGTTTCTTTGAAGAGGTGTACTGTATTGAACCTGGCAACCCTACTTCCTGTTGAAAATGCTGAGATTAGTAATAAAGAGGAAGTGGATCATGATTGTCTGGAGGTAACAGAACTATGCACCAAACCCAGACCTGACATCAAAGATACACAGTTTGAAGAAAATGACTACATTATGTTTGTTGATGGATCATGCTTGAGAGATTCAGTCGGAATACTAACAGCTGGTTATGCCGTGTGTACAATCACCGGAATTCTAGAAGCTTCCTGGCTCGAAAGAGTGTACTCTGCACAAGTGGCTGAATTAATTGCCCTTACTAAGGCATGCCACGCAGCTGAAAATTTGAAAGTCACCATCTATACTGACAGCAGATACGGATTTGGAATTGTACATGATTTTGGCCAATTATGGTCTCAGAGGGCTTTCATGACCTCTTCTGGCTCACCAGTGAAAAATGGTGAACAGATTAAAGATTTGTTGCACGCGATTCAGTTACCCCTTGAAATTGCAGTGGTGAAATGCAATGCTCATGTTAAGTCACAAGACTTTGGGGGTCATGACCGCCAGGGCCAACGACCGCGGAATCACCGCCAACAGGCTGGCGGTGCTTCCATGGGCATTCTGACCGCGGCGGTACAGCCGCGGTCAGAAACGGGAAACCGGCGGTGTCCCACCGGTTTCCCGCTGCCCCAGGGAATCCTCCACGGCGGCGCTGCAAGCAGCGCCGCCATGGGGATTCCGACCCCCTTCCCGCCAGCATGGTTCTGCCGGTTTTCACCGCCAGAACCTGGCTGGCGGGAACGGGTGTCGTGGGGCCCCTGGGGGCCCCTGCAGTGCCCATGCCATTGGCATGGGCACTGCAGGGGCCCCCTAACAGGGCCCCACATAGGTTTTCAGTGTCTGCGTGGCAGACACTGAACATCGCGATGGGTGCAACTGCACCCGTCGCACCCCTTCCACTCCGCCGGCTCTATTCGGAGCCGGCATCCTCGTGGAAGAGGGTTTCCCGCTGGGCGGGCGGGCGGGCGGGCGACCTTCTGGCGGTAGCCCGCCAGCCCAGCGGGAAACTCAGAATGACCGCTGCGGTCATTTGACCGCGGTGCGGTCATTCGGCGGCTCCCACCGGGCGTCGGTTACCGCCGCCGGCGGGAGTCGGAATGACCCCCTTTGTGTCAATGGGAAACGGCTATGCAGATCAAGTCACAAGATTTTGTGCATTGAACTGTATATCATTCAAGGATCAGTGGGAATTGTTACTGGAAACTGAAAATGAAACATGCTTGAACTTTGCATTAAGAGTGGTTGATACATTAGATTAGCTAAAATCACTGCAGGGCCGTGCTAGCAGAGAGGAAAAACGCTCCTGGCAGAGAATGCAATGTGTACAGAGAGCTGACGATTTGTGGGTCTCAGAGGAGGGGAAATTAGTTTTGCCAAACAGTCTTTTGTCTCAGTTTGCAAGGCTTTACCATGGTCAGGCACACCTTGAAAGAGACGCAATGATCAGATTAGTCAAAATTGATTGGTTTAATCCAAAATTCAGACAAGCCGCAGATGTCACAGGTGCATCATCTGTCAACAGATGAATGCAGAAAAAGGTACTGTGGTGACTTTGAGCCACATAGGGAGAGCTGGAAGTCCGTTTAGCAAGATGCAAATGGATTTCATTGAGATGCCTGTGTGTGGAAGCTTGAGGTACGTGTTGGTGATTGTGTGTGTTTTCAGTCATTGATTGGATTGAAGCATACCCTACACGTAGGAATGACAGTCTCACAGTAGCAAAGCTGTTGCTTAGAGAGTTAATACCACAGTTCGGATTCCCGGTCTCTTTAGAATCAGATAGGGGCAGACACTTCAACAATGAAGTGATTAAGCTCTTGTGTGCTCCATTAGACATTGAGCAGAAGTTGCATTGTAGCTACGGCCCTGAAGCATCAGGACTAGTGGAACAGATGCATGGTACCTTGAAGTCGAGAATGGCAAAAATGTGCGCAGCTACCAATATGAAGTGGCCAGATGCATTGTCCTTAGTGCTGATGTCAATGAGGAACACCCCTGATAAGAAGACAGGATTATCCACCCATGAGATTCTCATGGGCAGAGCTATGAGGTTGTCCGCAGTACCTGCAAATGCTCTTGTGAATATCACGGATGATATGGTGTTGGACTACTGCAAGGGTCTGGCTGATGTGGTCTGCTCTTTTTCTCACCAGGCGGAGGCTAACACGTTGCCACCGATAAGTGATCCAGGTCACACTTTAAAAGCCGGTGACTGGGTGGTTGTCAAGAAACACGTGAGGAAGTCGTGTTTGGAGCCGCGTTGGAAGGGGCCATATCATGTAATAATGACAACAACCACTGCTGTGAAATGTGCAGGAGTTCCAAACTGGATACATGCCAGTCACACAAAGAAGGTGACGTGTCCGACTGATGAGGAACTTGAAGTTTCCGAAACAACAACTCCAGAGAAGGAAGTCTCAGGGCCGAAGATCATTCAAAGGGGAACTTTGACTGAAGGAGAGCCCACTGAGGACGGCTTAGTCCCTCAATCAGTAAACGAGTTCGAGAGAGGTGACAGTGAGCCTATCTCAGTGGAGGCAGCAGGAGAACCAAGACAAGGAGAGGTTCTCCCAGAAGTAGACGGATACGGGCTTGAAGTTGAGCCTGTTACAGACCCTGAGGACGAGGGGGAAGGAGCAGAGGGAAGTCAAAGCACACCGACTCCTCCTGAGCCACTTGCAGGTCCGTCAAGAGAAAACACCATAGCACAAGAGGAGGGTGCTGTTCAGCGTCCTGAAAGGCCAAGCAGGAAGAAAACGCATCGCATAAAGGTGATAACTGGCCAAAGAAACAAGCTGCAAGAGAGAAAGTCATCCCTTGCGACACAATAGAGGAAGAAGTTGATACAACCAGAAGGGAGGATCTTAGTGAAGGAGAGTTGCAGGGTGAATGCAGATTGAAAAGAAAAAGAGTTGCAAACAAAAGGTACGCAGGTCCTGAATGGGCATATGCAATAACATCTGAATGGCAAAAGAATTCTTGGCCTTCTGTTTTGATCGAGAGGTACCAGGCCAATACTACGGCACCTGAATTCAAACAGTGAAAGAGACTGTGTTAAATAGTGAACACTTAAAACCTGAATTGACTTTGAAAAAAAAAAAAAACGATTATGACAAGCTGTTAACCTGATTTAACAAAAGGGTCCTGGGGTGAGTGAAACGCTGTAAATACTTGCAGAGAGAAAGAGAGACTTGTATTGAAGAAAAAAAAAGAAAAAAAGCTTTTAAATCGTCCTGAAGTTAATTGTTTTGCGTTATTCTGCTATCTGATTCTTTACAGATCATGGCTTATACTAGAGGTAGTAGCAAAAAAGGGTAAAGTGTGTGGTTGGTTGAGTGTTATCTTAGGTATTGTGTGTGCAATAATAATCGTAGGTGTGATTGTGGGAATGCAATGGTTGGATAAGAAGGTGACTAACAATGCTTCAAAACCTGAGACTACTACACTAACACCGTGGGAGAAGTTTGAGCAGGATACAAAATATTTGCATGAGGAAACTAATCCAAAGGTGGAACTTTCTACTAATGTCTTCTATCGCTTACTGAATGAGTATGTTGATACTATGGATGCGAGGAACTGTTATGTGTGCACAAAGATTCCTTCATCAGTACAAGAAGGGGTCACCTACCATAGTCTGCCACTAACATACGGGATAAGCTGTAATTTGCTGCTAACAAGATTCTATGACCAGGAACATGTGCAATATTTTTACTCTAATTTAGATGTAGTGTTTTCCTTTGTGCCCGTGATTGAGTTTCTAAACAAGTTACTAAAGAGCATAATATAAAATTAGTTAGAGGTTTCTTTGAGCCAACACTAACATTTGGGACAGCTTATGCGCACCGCAACAATCTGACCTGCTTATTAACCCCTGTAGAGAAAAGCTTTTTAGATCATACTGATGATAGACGCAAAGCACTGAAAGAAAGGTTAGAAAAGGGATTACAAAAACGTACATATGTAAATGATTATGCTTACACCCCAATAAAGTCGCAGGGCAAGTTAGCTATAGATGCATTACATGTAGGTAGACTTTGTATATATAGGCCGAAATCTGAAGATAACACTTTATTTGTGGGAATGAGTGAATGCAGGCATGTGTTTTTGTTTCAGAGTAAATAGACATTCATGTTAAATGGACAGGATCCAGCGATCCCTGTGGGCTTGATGCTTATTACCATCTCCCTAAGGGGTGGTATGGGACATGTTATTTGGGAATAGTCTTCCCAAAGATTTACCAGATTGATGACTTAAAGCAAATACCTAAAATGTCTGAATTACAACGTGCTAGACAAAAGAGAGAGACAGCGGCTGCTGTGTTTGGTGACATATTTGGAGCCATAATTCCTTCAGTAGGGGTTATCTTAAACTCCATAAAGATTCGAAAGTTGTCTACTACTGTGGATAACATGCTGACAAACTTCACAGGGGCTATACTCCTGATGGATACTGAACTTGCTGCGGAAAGAGCTATGACTCTTTAAAACCGGCTTGCTTTAGACATTCTTTTAGCGAAGAGCGGCGGAGTCTGTGAGATGCTTAAAAAGCGCCATTGCTGCTCGTTCATCCCTGATAATAGCAAAAAGATTAGAGGTATGCTTACTAACCTAACAAGAGATAGTGCAGATTTCCAAGATTTGAAGGAACCTGGAGTTTGGGAGAAAGTTGGGAAAGGAATTGCCAGAGTAGGGAATTGGTTTAGTAATATTTGGAACGGGGTTCTTGCAAAAATATTAGGAGGTCTATTAATTGTCCTGATTTGTTTATTGGGTTTAAGGGGAGCATGCAAAATTAATGAAAGAATTAAGAGAAATTTGACAAAACGAAGTAAAAGAAATGAAGAAAATGAAAGGGAGAAAATGTTTAATGAAATTTGGGAAAGTTCACACAAGGGGCAAGATGTTGAAATGCACCTCATGCGCAAGGTGAAAAAATTTAAAGTAAAAGGTTGAAAGGGAAAGGTTTGTGTGATGACAAAGATCATCAGAGGAGGGACTGAGAGAGTGTAGCTTATATAATCTATATTAACATGAAATGTTTATGAACTAATATACAATAATGCCACATAGAAGCTGTATTAATATGTTTTGCTCAAAACGTACATTCAAATGTACCCACGGGGAGTGGCCACCAATATATACGGGGACTACTAGAACTGACTAATAAGGTTGGAATGAGATGTTATGATATGATTTAACACTAATAATAATAGGCATATGCAAGACTTTTTGCTAACAAATCTTTTAGGCCTTACTTAGCATGAGTCGAGGCCTAGCTGCCTGGCTCTCATATTAAATGTGTTTTTCTAAACGTGCAGTGTGCTGACTTGCTAAAGGACATGAACTCTTGTTTTTTTCAAACTAGAAGCTGAATGTAACTATAGTAGATCCGTTCTCATGAATTTCATCGCACTTGTAGAAATGTATTAACTAAATGCAACAGTGTAGATTAATATTAAGCACAAGGTCGCCCAAACCGGTACAGACGATGGAGCTACTGACCGAAGATGCGCAAAGAATTACAAAAGGATGAAATCATACCGGACATTCTACCACTAAAGACGTCAATCATATGGACCAATAAAATGCCTGAGAACTGATGCGGTGTGAAAAATTTCATGACATAATGTAAAATTAATGGGTTAAAGATAGTGGGGTGCAAACCCTTGTCCAACCAGATTTTAGGGGAATGTACAACGAAAAGGGGATACAAACCCCTGTCTCCAGGAAGTAAATCAGAATTAGAAAGTAGGAGACTAGGAGAGGGGGAGATGCTGATGCGATTTATTATTATCCAGAGACTTTGTCACTTTGATTGGTGACTTGCTGATTTATTTAGAACCATCCTTGTCCTTAGATTGCCCATTTACACCTTTCCTCCTTATGTGGGAAGTGCCCCCTTTGCCTGAGAGCTGAGTTCCTGACTGATGGCGAATCAACTGATGTCCTGAAGACGAAGACCGAACCTGAGTGCTGACCCAAACCTTGGAGGGTAAGTATACGGCAATGAAATTGTGATTGTCTGTTTGTTTTTCCTTTCTAGGTACCAACTGCTTTTCTTTTGACAGAGACCATAGCTAGATGTTTTCCAAATTTGTGTTACTAAATTGTTTTGCATGAAGCCCAACATGCCAATGCTAATTAGAGGATAGTTGAGAGGGGTTGACTAAACTGATGCAAATAGACAAATGACTGAATCAATGCTCTGTTGACGATACTCTGCTAAGGATAGCCTATGTTCACACTTTGCTATGTTCTGATGTTTGTCTTGCTTTGATGAAATCTTACCAGAGTTGCCATATCGTAACTATGTTATTGTGCTTATTGGTTTTGAGATTAATAAACTTGCTAGTAGCATTGTAACAAATAGGGAATAAATATCACTAAAATTCATACTAGACTGGTGTGGTTATTCATGACTGCAAGGTCATGGTGGTGTCTTGAGTTGATTAATGTCTTTGACTAAAGTGAAATGCATTGATATTATTGACATATTGATTGACATGTTGATTAGTCATCTCGTCCTAAGGTGTCTCAACTGGGTCAAAAGATTCATTGGCCTAAAACGAGTCCCAATGTGCAATAATTTATTATAAAGGGACGCGTTAGCACCCTCAAACTGCAACATGTTATAGGAGAGCCCGGGTGGCTCTTTACACTGACCATGGACAGAGGACAGGCCCTGAGGATGGTGCCAAAAGGGCAGACCCTTGACTCTCCCTCATCGGATGGAGAACAGTCAAGGAAAACCTCTCCAAAACAAATTAACGTTTTAGAGACAAGAAGGCTTGAAGAGAACACTGCTGGTGGCTAGAGGCTGCAACCAGGAGCACAATGAATCCAAGCTCATTAAATAGGCACAGTGTTGATGGGAAAACAGAGAAGAGAAGCTGGTACCCAGGGAAAACCGGATCAGGTGTGGGTGCCATCCTCCTGTATTTCCTTGTAATGTCCCCAGTGGTCCCCATCTGTCCAGGAAATGAGGTGGAAAAATGCCCAGGGGAACAAGTGTGTGTCCACCATTCTTTTTATTTAAATTGTCCTATGAGCCATCGCTTCCTGGGGACTGGTACAAAGGAAGCAAGAAAGAAAGAAAGAAAAGCCACAAGCGCCATTACACTCAGGCCATGCAAGTGTCCCCAGGGACCCCCAACTCCCCAGGGACAGAATCCCTCAGGAGTGATGTCAGACATCCCTTGTGCTTGTGTCTGGGGAGGCAGTTACGCCCTACATAGGGCCTCCCTCTCTTGGGTGGGAAGGGTGTCGAGATCCTGTTGCTGACCGAACTCATTATAGGCTGGTGGGGGACAGCAAAGGAAAACAGCTCATGCTCCGGCACCCATGTGCTAGGAGGCAGCATGGGTCACAGGTGCTGTGGAGCATTCCCGCAGCTCCCAACATGGCCTTACTAATGGGAGGGGGTCTGATATCAGCCAGTCATCTGGGATTGTAGTGAAAGAAAAAGAGGTAAACGTTCCAGAGAGCACAATTAAAACAACATAAAAAACTATTATTAGTGACGCAAGCCCGCTCATTAAAAAAACGGCACCAGGAAAGGTTTGCTCCAAAAGGCCCTCGGGAGGACCAAATGTGTATATTCTGTTTCTGTGATGGCCCAGAGAGGGCAAAGGCACCACCAATCAGTAACTAGTGTTTTGGCGGTTTGTGAGTAGTTTAATAGCCACAGAAGAGTCTACATTTTGGAGAAAAGTTACCCTATGATTCCCAGGCAGTACAAAGACTGACCTGGGGAGCTTTTCTGACAATATAAGTATTCTTGGACCTGGGGGGGTTCCAGCCTGCATGCTCTAGGTGCACAGATCTTTAGTGCTGGCTCCTAATGCAGCATGTGTAAAATAGGAGAGACTTATGACAAAACAACAGTGAATCATTACATTTAATAATTAATTATGGTGCAATGTTTAATTTATAATGACAAAGTTAACAGTGAACTATTATATGTATTTATGTGTGGCATTGGAAAATGGTGCTATCCAATGTAGTTTTAATTGTATTGCATTGGTTTATCGTGGCATATGTCTGCTTTTAATATTATGGTGACACCCTAACAAAGTAAGTATGCCTGACTTTTGATAACTACATCCCATTATGCTATGTCTAGTAGATGGGTGGTGGAGTATTGTGGTTTTATAGTTCTGGGCTTGCTAGGCATGTGAACTCATAAAGGGATTGTAAACCTAGATATTTCTACCTGCCAACATGTATATATTTATGAATTAATGCACAGCATTAAATAGTGTGTTTGAATAAAGTATTTTTTATTGTTATATGTAAAAGCACTGACTGGACAATGATTTGTTTTCTTATGCTCCAGTGGACTGGGGTACTTGCCCTCACCACTTCCATTGAGTAGGCTTGTACTTCTCTTCCTTGCTACCCTGAGGGATATTTACATCCCAGTAGACATACAGTTGCATACTTATTGTGAGAAAGTGGTTTATTAGATGGGGAAGACTGGTGTCCACCATAAGCAATAATGTCAATGTCCTGATAGGTTCAGTCAAAGGTTTCAATAATGTAAACCTGAGGTCAACCCTTAATAGCTATGGCACAGAGCAGAGAGGCTTATTTTGACGAAATGTGTACAGCATTTGGAAGTAACCAAACTGCTAAAAGTTCAAATACGCAACACAATAAAAATCCCATTCCAATTTATAAAAACAGAGAAAAATGTAATAAGCAAAATGATTTAAAAAATCCAATAAGGTGAGTTGGACATATGAGTTTTAAATATTTAAGTGATACTAGCAGCAGCAAGTACAAACTACCAATGCTAGTCAATGGTCGCATTAAATCGGGGCCTAGGCATAATTTGAGGATGTACATGATGGAGCATGGATCAAATACACAGAATAAATTGGTCCCACTAGGGTCTGAAAGTAGGGAAGTTCAAAAACGTTTCTAAGTCCTAACCTGAAAAGGGACTTTGTCATTTTTCTGAAGAAAAACTCTTCTCATGTGGGACAAACCTGAAATTCAACCCAACGCCGTGGAACAGCTGCTGGCATACTTTTTGCAGTCAGCCTCCGTAAAGCTGTACAGCAAAAGTTTTGACAATATTTCCAAACTTCTGTTGGTGCTCAAACAACCACATGAGTTTACCTCCAAAGCCCCCAGGATCTAAGGGGTCACATAGAGACTCTCAAGGTGCTTGCCGGAGCACAACAGCAAAGTCCATTCCAGGACCAGATTCTATCCATTTATTACTGGTCAGCTGGGATTCTTCACAAGAATGTCCTCTTCAACTTTTTTAAATTTCCGGTACCACCCAGACGATCAGCCTTATGATCCTTGGATATGTGCCCAACCAGGGCTCCACCCTCCTCAGGTCATTCTCACAGGTCATAGATGCTACGTTCAGTCTGCCAGATGTGTTCTGCCAGCACAAATCCACAATGGCTTAGAGCTTCTGCAACACTAAACTTGGGCTCGGAGGCTGGGGCTGTGAGAGGGGAGTGTACTGTGGTACTCCTAGTGAGTGTCCTCCCACATCTATCACTAAATCCCAGTTTGAAGCAGGCATTATACTCAAAACAAACCAAGAGAAGTCTGGTAGGGCAATGCAGGGTCCTAAAGCAACAAGACAGGGGATACACAAAAATTGCCCGTGAATCTCACTTGCTCCTTTTGAAGGACACATAATAACATGTGCTATGTACAGCCCTGCATGCAGGGTTTGATACTATGATGTCAACAGCAGGGGCACAGCCTGCATCAGGCGTACAACCAGAACCGATTTTCGGGCGGGGTAATTCTTTAGTCGGAGGGGTGGAACAAACATTCCAAGCAATGCAGGCAGAGATATCTTCATAGCCTATGTGAGGGAAAGAAGTGCCAAGCTGCATTTTAAACGTATTAGACAAATAAAATCTTATTGTGAGCGACAGACTGGAGTCTGTATTTATCCCTAGATTCCACACTTAGGCTCAATTGCTGGTGGTGGGCCTACTTGCTGAGGCCATATTCCTGATGGCTGTGTTTGATCTATTTACTGCATATGGATATTTTCATTTGTGACGTGTTTATTTTGCTATGGAAGGATTTCATCCATTATTTGACTGAGATATTGTACAATTGAGTATGAGTCAAAGTCAAATAAGTTTTCATATTTACATATGATTTGTTTATTCTCTGCTTAACAGTAACACTTGATTGAAGGAGCAGATTGGGTGCAATAAAGAGCTAACGTAATTGTTAAAGAAGGGGTAAAGATGCTTGATACATTAGTTGTGATTTAATGGAGCTGACATGAAGGGAGCAGTGAGATGATGATCTGTCTGAAAGAAAATATGCAATCTGCTTCAGTTATGCGCCCTGCACTCTGATGTGGTCAAGTCATTGTAGAAACTTGGGATGGTGAACAGTATAAAAAGCAAGCGAGGGTTCCAGAAATAGGTGTGCTGGTACTCCAGTTCTAACCACTGTTGTTTTAAAATCATCCCATGTGGCAATCACTGCTGCTTCTGTGTCTCAGCCATTCTAGAATCTGATTTGGTAATCTTAAATGGGGTATTTTCTTTGACTCTAGGCTGTGTTTTGAGGCAGATCTTTCAGTTGTTCTATCGTTTTGACTAAAAACAGTCTGTTATTGATCAGTGGTTAGAAGGATCTCTCAGCTAAAAGCCTGTTTGGTTTAGGGAGGGTTTATGTAAGATATTTAGAGTTCCTTTGGGAAAATACCTATATTCAATGAGTTGTTGACTGATCTGACTAGATTGACTACAGAGCTAGTCATTGGCATGGGTCTGCAGGCTATTCTGCTGGCCCACGGGCATTTGCAGCTGTTAGACCTGGCATCCTTGGCGTGGTCTCCCCCTGTTTTTTTTTTGCCTTTGCTTCCAATGTTTTGACTGTGTACTGGACTTTGTTTTTGCTGTTTTCTGTACTCGAAAGTGCACGCGCTCCATGTGCAAATTGTATGTGTGATTGGCTTTTTCATTATTGAATTTGATTTACTAGTAAGTCCCTAGTAAGGTGCACTAGAGGTGCCCTGGGCCTGTAAATTAAATGCTACTAGTGGGCCTGCAGCACTGGTTGTGCCACCCACATGAGTAGCCCTGTAAACATGGCTCAGGCCTGCCACTGCAGTGTCTGTGTGTGCAGTTTTAAGCTGCCAGTTCGACCTGGCAAGTGTTCGACCTGGCAAGTGTACCCACTTGCCAGGCCCAAACCTTCCCTTTTGATGCATGTAAGGCACCCCTAAGGTAGGCCCTAGGTAACCCCATGGGCGGGGTAGTGTATGTTAAGGGTGGGACATGTGCTGATGTGTTTTACATATCCTAACAGTGAAATACTGCCAAATTCGTTTTTCACTGTTGCAAGGCCTGTCTCTGTCATAGGTTAACATGGGGGCTGCCTTTAAATATCTTTTAAGTGCTGTTTCCCTTTGGGGGCAGATAGAGATGTGGAATTTGGGGTTTCTGAACTCACAATTGAAAAATACATCCTTTGATAATGTCGGTTTTTAAGTTGTCAGTTTAAAAATGGCACTTTTAGAAAGTGGGCATTTTCTTGCTCAAGCCATTCTGTAGCTCTGCCTGTTTGTGTATTTCCTGTCTGGGTCAGACTGACAGTTGAGCTGTTTGTGAATCTCCACTACACAGTGACACAAAGTAGGCTGGGGTGTAGCCTACATATCTTGATGAGCCATCTGGGCTAGAGTGGAGGAAAGAATGGTCACTTACACCTGAATGGGCTGTTCCTGTCCTCACACAATGCAGTCTTCAACCCCCAGGTGTGAGTTGGAGCCAGCCCTGGGCAAGACAGGATCTTGTGAACAACATAGACTTTCCTTTGAAGTTTGCCTACTTCAAAGGCAGAAAGGGGTATAAGTAGTGGACCCAAAATCCCAGATTTTCAGATTACATCTGGAACCAAGAAGAACCTCTGTCAAGGAGAAGAGCTGAAGAGCTGGAGGAGGAGTATTGCCCCTTTGCCTGTGACTGTGCTTTGCTGGGTTGGCCTGCACTTGCTTCTTCTGCCTGAAAGAGGATGAAGGCTGGAGTTTGTGGTATATTCCTGCTTTTGAAAAATTCTCCAAGGGCAGGGCTTGGGCTGAGCTGGCCTCCTGTTTTGAAATCTCAGGTCCATCAAAGGCTTCCTCTGCCAGGATCTGGACTCTCTCCTGAGATTACTGCCCTGCCAAGTGGTGCCCTACCAAGTCCCTGGGCCCTTGAAAGATGAAGCTGGTAGAAAACGGCTGAAATCCATGCAAAGGACACTGTGCGTAGAAACTTTCAATGCACCACCTGCATTGCGGTGGTAAGAACTATGCAACCCCTCACAGCGCAGTTTTCCCATCACCATGCGGCCGGATTTCACATGCATCGACGCTGGGCGTCAAAATCATCATGAACCTGTGCGGATCCGAGGTACCCCGTCCAGAAATTGACACATTGCACTCTTGCAGGAGAGAAAATCTACGCATCGCCTACCTGACTGGAGAAGAAACGACGCACAGCCTCACTTGCGAGTAAGGAATCAACGCATCACTGACTTTTCCAAAGCACGCTTGCCCGTGCAGCTTTATTTTTGACGCAAACCAGGTACTTTGTGTAACAGCAATGTTTCCATTGTTTTCTATGGAATAAGACTCTTTATTTTAAAAATTAATATCTTCACTTGTGTATGTTGGATTTTTGTCCATTTTGGTCTTGTTTGATTAAGATAAATATTGGCTATTTTTCTAAACTGATGTGGTGTCCATTTTGTGGTGTATTATTGTGTGTGTTTTGGTACAAATAATTTACACATTGCATTTGAGGTAAGCCTGACCTCTTGTGCCAAGCTACCAAAGGGGTGAGCAGGGGTTATCATATGTGTGTTTCTCCAATGCCCTGACTAGAGTGAGGGTCCCTGCTTGAACAAAGTGCAAACTGACTGCCATCCAGAAACCCCATTTCTAACAGCAACATTGATGAAGCATTGATGAAGCCTTGATGAGATTAAAGATGAGTGACTGTAGATGTTTTTCTAGTTTGTTATCTGGTAAAGTGGACTGAGCTTCTAGAATTGTGGCTGAGCAGGGTGAAGGGATGCAAGGAGAGTGACATTGGTGGGTGAGAGATAATGCAGGTTTGCCCTCCAAAAAGCAAGGGTCACTGGTGGGGAGGTCCTGAGCTGTACTGCCAAGGAATCAGGACGTTCTAAGAAACTACCACTTCAGGTAATATGGCTGGTGGACCCTTTTGCCTCTGAAATCTTCTAGTAAAGCTGTTGATGGTGAGCTAGAGTCCTCTCATCAGTTCTGAAGGCCCCTCACCAGCTCTCTCCATTCATACCTTCTCCCCCATGTTAAGGGTCTGTGGCTACTCTCAGCTCTATAGCCTGTAGGTAAGCTGTCCGGGACATAGGAGAGGTCTCCCTTGAGCAATGCAGCCACCAGGTCACAAGGAGTGTTAAATTTACTGGCTCCAGCCAGCTTTCCTTGCTACTAACTAATCGTTCTTGTGAAGAAAAGAAAACCAAACATCCAAGCTACTCACTATGTAGAGGGTGAGGAGCAGCTATTCCTGCATGTGTGCACTGTGTAGAAATGGACAATGATAAAAAATCATGTAAATTTATATCGATGATTATACATTGAGACTAAAATATGCACTTGTTTAGTATCCACAAAATAGCATATTTTTAGGAGTCAAGTAAACATATATGTAGTGAAAAGACAGTAAAATAAGCCAGATTAATTTAGAAAAAACATAATCTTGCATGAGCATGCTGTTGGACTGAGAATATTGCCTGTAAGGTGTGTGGTCATTTTGTCGTGTTCTGAGTGCTTGACTGTGGCTCACTTATATCCCAGTTTTTGATTTTGGCTTTAGGCTCTCTCTATTATAACATTAGCCTACCTCTGTTCCTGACACAAATTAAGTCCTACAACTGCCCTTATAATCTGGAGGGGTGCACCAATTGTGCTCTCATTTTGCTGAGGGTGGACTATTGCCTCTGTCATGGGTTTAGCATGTACAGTGGTGGTGGCCGCATACAGTGTTTTGTGAATCACAGTTGTGATCAGACCTTCTATCTGTTTAGGTGGCCCCACTTGTGTAAAGTTCTGCATCACAGCATAACCTAGATCCTAGTACTAACATCCAAGTGGATTGTGTGTGTTTGTGGCTTGTGTAGTACATGCAATATGTGCATGAGTGAGCCAGAGTAATGGAGGCCTGTAGGTCCCATTATGGAAGCCCCTAGCCTGATGCTGTGCACAAGATGTGAGGGAGATTGTTTTCACAGACATCGGAAGAGTATTGCTGTTATTCCTGAAAATCGAGAGAGGTGGCACAACTCCTTTAAAATTCACTTAAGCAGCTCCTGTTGAGTGGAGCTGCTGAATAGTTTTTCCTGTTGAATTGTCATTTGGTAGGTGTTCAGGGTGGGACTCTCATCTTTGTTGTTCAGGGTGCGAGAGATCTTTTAGGTGAAGCCAGCCTTTTGTCATCCTGATCACTGTTCAGTGTGGCTGGTGAAAAGCCAGCTGCAGAAACTTCACGTATCTTTGGTCCTCTATTGTGAGTACTCAAGGATGGAGACTACCCTGCTGTGAAGAGCATCACTCTATACAATGCTCTGCCTAGAGAATAGCCTACACAGGAAACTTGACAGAAGAACTGCTCCAAACATCTTTTGAGATTGAAGAGAGAGAAGCCACATGCCTTATCTGCTTTGACTGCATAAAAGTGGGAGCTACTTACATCTTTGTTACTCCAGTTCCACATCCTTTCACCAAGGAAGGGAGTCTTCTGCAGCATACCTTGAGGACTGCTGTATAGAACTGGTCTCTTTGTGACAACCAGCTTCCCAGAGGGGAGGGTACATCAAGTGGAGTCTTTACTTGCTGGAAGAGCTATACCCATGACCTGAAGCGCCTGGAAGGCAGTCTATCTGCTATAGAGTGAAAGAGCCTGCCAAGCTGCAGCAGATGTGGCTGTCTATGTAGTGCCAGAACCTGTCAGACTCTAGTGTGGAGCATATACCAGGAGAAAGAAGACTGCAGAAAGCGATCTGTGAGTGCCAAGAGGGAGGGTGCAGTCTCTCCAGAAGTGCGGTTCCCAGAGGGAATCTCAATCAGGCAGCCGGCCTTGCAATAGGAACAATCACAATGACCTCGCTGCTTAAATCAAGAGTTGTGCCCATGGTGAATGTAGCCACCGAAACCCAGAGCTGTTCCTGTGTCCCGACGTCACCACAGAAGTCAAAAACTGTGTCCATAGTGGATGTCACCACCATAGTTAAGACTTGTGCACATTACAGTCACCAGTGCATTATTTACAAAGTGCATCCTGTGGCTTCTAGCTTGCTGTTGTGACATGTGTAAGGGGTGGCCCTTCTGTTGCCCAGTGACCCAGAAGCAAGTCTCATGCCTGCCATGAGCTCTCACTAACTTCCACTACCTGTATTCACCAAAGGACTCACCGCTGCAGCTCTGGCTGCCTCATCCTGCTGCACCCTACCCAGAGTGATGGCCACTCCTGCAACCATGCTGTCTAATCCTAGATGCGGACGAGATCAGAGACATGAGATGCTGAAATGCATAGTGACCTGCATTGTGGTGAGCTGTACTGTACTGAACTGAGCACAACCATAATTGAACTGGGGTCCCTGCCCCTGAGCATTGATTAGTATCACAAAACTAACCTAACAGGGATCTGCCTAGACTCACAAGAGTAGGGACTCATGTGAAAGAGAGAACAGGAAGACAGTAAAGAAAGTATCTCAAGGTGCAGTAGCCAAAGTGGCGGTGCATATTACTGTACCTGCAGCAGTTCACTATTACTGCTCCCATCTCGCACACCAGCTATAGCCTCAGCACGGTCTCCCCTCCAATGCCAGTCCCTGAAGAGCGCTATCGATCTGCCAGCCAACAGGGTCCAGATGTTGGTCTACATCAAGGCTTCAGAAGCAGCAAAAACAACATGTCTGTCCAAAGGTGAGTCACCCACATTTCTTCACATTGGCTGTAATGCAGGCCAGAGGGGATCAGTGTAGGGCTAAGAATTACCTCTTGAGCTGCAAATTCTTCCCCCAACTGCAACACAATCTTAGCCTACAGTACCAGTCAACTCCTATGCTAGATCATAGCCACGGTTGCATTGCTTCATCCTTAGCCTTTTGTACTGCTCCCCCTCCTGTGTCTTCCCCTGCTTTCACCACTCCCTCTTGGCTGATCCCCACAGCCTAAGACTGTTCCCTGCTCTTACACCAGCCCCCACAGCCCAGCTCAATCTCCTTTCCCATACCATCCCGCAGTCTTAGTACACTCTCCCCTCTTGCATTGCACCGGTAGTAACAGATGGAACTGAATAAGCATCTAGTACTGCGAGAAGGTAGATATTCTGTGGCTGCAGTTGTAGACATGCATGTTCACAAGTGTTTGGTAGTTCAATGTGTGCTGTGTTACAGGTTTGATCTGGAAGTGCTGAGTGATGGTGAGTGGTGTAAGTGCCGGGTGAGCAGTGTGAGTGCAGGGTGAAAGGAATACCTCTGTAAATGCAGGGTGAGAGGTGTGAGTGCAGAATTAGTGGTGTGCCCGTGTGACAACCGTGCTCTTGTGAGCGGATAGGGAGAGTAAAGGGTGAGCCCTTGTGAGCGGAGGATGACTCGTGAACCTGTGTGAGTGTAGTGTGAGCTGTTTGAATGCAGGATAATGTATCTTAAGACAGTCTAAGTAATTCACCTCATCCTTGGCAGTTGGCAAGTGGGGATTCATGTGTAATTTGAACTATGGTTATCGAAGCTGATGCTGAAACAACATGTCATCCTTTTGGACATGCAAGAAGTAACTTTTCTAGAGGTGGAATTGAAGGCCAGACTCAGTTGCTGAGCTCTGGCAAAATTCCTCCTGGAACTTCGAGCTAAGACTTCTTGTGGATTCTGACACCCACTTCCTTACATCAGTCACTAAGCCCCTTTCCCTTCATCCAGTGGCTAAACGGTGCATCGTAAAACCGGGAATCCCGGTTTCAAACATGGTTTACCTGCAAGACAAAATCTGTTTTACCCTAGGCAGTTACCTTATTTCACTGTGCCTCCATGTCTTCTATCATCCCTTTTAAAAGTACCATTAAAAAACTCAATTTTGCATCTGCCCTCTACAAAAACTTCCCTTTTATATGTTTTAATAGATTTTAATGTTGCTCCATGTGTTCTAAAAATCTAAGCAGGGTTCACATGACAACTCACTTGCCTGGTCCACTACTAGCCAGGGACACTGGAATTATGTGGCAGAGAAGGACCAAATTATGCAGCAGTGTTGACTAAATTATGCTCAAGTAAAGGCAAATTACGCTTCATAATGCAGCCAAATTGTACATTTTACACATGGTAACAGTGTCTCTGAAAGAGTTCACCTTTGTTCTATCAGTTTAATATCTAAATAGAGCATTATGTAATTGAAATATGACCATTCAAGCTTTGCGAAGAGGCTCCCAGAGCGCAAGAACACGGATCACCATGATTTTAGTACATTTTAATTCTTTTAAGTTCGAAACTATTTTTCTGTCAAAATTTACAGATTATGAAGCAGAAAAAGGATTCTGTTGCAAATTCAGCAAATCCAATGTTATTCCAAAAACGTTTGAATCACATAATTCCCGTGTCCCTGACTATAGCATTCTCGTCGCAGGCTTGAATGTTTCAAAGTTTACATTTGGAAAGTGTGAATTCTGATACGTGTCAGTCAATGCAGAAATTCATTTTAGTGTTTCCAAGTTAAAGGAATACACCTTTGGGCATGTGTCTTTGGAATAAATACCTCTTTTATGTATAGCTCTGTCCATTCTCTTTCAAACCAGTGCAATTTGTCATGCAATAACTAACTGTCACATATATATCCTCTGCACAAAATTCTAGAGATCCAAGGTGGCGCCTGCATATTTTCTGGGTCTGCTGGACTAACCTGGATCCTTGGATCTGCAGCTTCACATCTGGAACAGGGTCTGTCATTCCATAATACCTAAGACGCTCTGTGCTGTAGTGATTTTCCACTGTTCCTCCACCTCGTATTTTTCTCTGCCACTCAGTATCCACAAATCTTTAGACACCTCACCTTGCCCAATAAGACCCATAACAAATTGTTTTGGCCCTGCCAGCTAGATCCTGATATAGCAGACAGGAGTAAATACAGCCTTTACCAATCAGATTTCAACATGTGGTAATGTTTTATCTCTGATCCTCAACATATACGGATCGCAAATAATTCCATAATACAAATATACATATGATTACCCACTGAAGCCCCCCCACCACCTTTTGAAAATTACTAAATACATTTACACCAACCAAAGAAAGGGTCAGTTTCTGAGTACATTTCTGGTTCTGATGCCAGGTTTAACATAATTCCATTTAGTAGTTTTGCTGCAGTGAAAAACAGATATTCCTATGAGATATAAAATAAGAAACACGACTTTGACATCATTCCAAAGAACTTCATCGCTGATGATCGATGCCGCAATAAAAGTCTTTTGGGCTGGCGCTCTGTGGTGAAACCCTGGACCCACGTTACTTCTAGGAGGATGCAGGGCACACTTTATAGGGTGTAAAATGGTCTCAACCCCTTCCCCCAAATGTTGATCATGTGCCTCAGTAATGACAGTGAAGTTCACATTATTTCTCTATAAACACACAAGACTACAGGGCAGCTAGCTTAGGGTCAGGCTATCCAAATCTCACAGAGGGAAATCCCTTAAGGGCATATTTAAGAGCTCCTAAAGCTTCCTTGCGCTACATTAGCGTCATTTTATTTGACGCTAATGTGGCCCAACGACGTCAAAATCGTTGCACCAAATTTACAAAATGGTACAATGCATGCATTGCACCACTTTGTAACCCTTTGTGTTACCTTATGCCTGTGCCAGGTGTTATGTATGCGAAGGGGGCATTCCCTGGTTGGGGGGGGGGGGGTGACAAAATGGCTCAAAGTAATCTATGGGGCTGATTTAAGAAAGCAGCGCCACTTTCCTTGCGCGCCGAGTCCCCCCTAACACAACCATGTGTGCACTGTATTTAAAATCTGGCGCACCATGGCGCAGGGTAGGAGGCAATAGCGTCAGAATTCCTGATTCCCATTTTTTGGGACTCTCTAACGGGGAAACACCTCCTTACATACATTATGCCTGGTGCAGGCATAATGGGGCGTAAGGGTTTACAAAGTGGTGCAATGCATGCTTTGCAGCACTTTGTAAATATGGCGTGTGTAAAAAGCCACTTTAGCGTCGCCTTAACATAAAAAAAATGATGCTCTGGTGGCGCTAAGGTGGTGCTAGGGCCTTTCTTAAATCAGGCAATTTTTTGTTTGGAGAACAGACAGCAACTTCAGCTACTTCTTTGGGACAGGCACATCATTTTATCAGTAGCACCTGCTACCTGGGCGCAGCAATGAAGCTGGATCTGGGCTGGTTGCGGATCTCAATCATGAGTAGCAGGACAGTGTGTGTGCAGGCTGATACCCCGACAGAGGGGACACAGTGGTTTACCTCCTTGCTGAGGCATAGCCCAAGCATGACCTATAATTAGGTTACTGAGAGGCAATAGTCATTGATGCCTGGACTTGGATAACACTAACAGAACAGGTAGCCACTCAGCTAGGGGACGTTTCTAATTTGAACTAATGCCCAAGGGAAAGTGAAAAAGTCCCTGTTCCCAAACATGGGTTACCAGTTAAGGCCACTGGCACCTACCAGCACAAATTAAGTACATGTTCTCAGAGACAGGCCTTCATGCACCATGGTGAGAATCTTCCTTTGCCACTAGGTATGTTTCATTTTACCACTATGGCTGCATAAGACAACATGTTTTCTACTGTCTTTAAAGACGTGGCATACCAAAATAACTGTCATTTAATTTTATTTTTTACACCTAGAAAACTAAAGGTTTGTTTAAAATGAGCCAAAATGCACCAAGATGTTTTACAGGAAAACACGCTAAAAATGATCTCAACTTTCTTTTAACAAAATGAATCACAAATATTACATTTTCAAGAAAAGGAATATTGAAAAATGTAAATAACAATGTATTCTCGCAGACCTCCTGCTCGCGTTTATTAATACAGTGAATATGTTCATGAGTTTAAAATGGTGGCCTGATCTCAGGTCCCGGAGTGTTTTTAAAATATGTAAGTAGTAACAGAGTCTGGCACTCCTACTCCAGGCTTGAGTTGCTCACGCTTCTGATCCCAATTAACTCACTCAGGACAATTAATGCAAGTCTGTGGCAGTTCAGACTGGGTGCAGCGCCACTTTCCTTAAATCTGCCCCAATGCTGCCACTTGTCCTGCGCAATGATACATTTGGTCCCACATGTGCTTCGCCTCCTGGATTGACCTGTTACCAGTGAAAGGAAGTGGTATAATAAAACAGTAACAGAAAGAAGCAAACCTTATGAAAGAGCCAGCATCTGACGCTTCACCTGGGCAAATAACACGAAGGAGCAAAGCTAGTGAGAGGGTGGGCGGATAGACGCTGGGGTATCAAGGCACAGGGCCTGTCCTACCTCTTGCATTCCCACGTCGCGTCGCATTTAATAAGAGAAAGCATGATCCTTTTGGTCCAATGAAATAATTTGACTAAGCTTGACTGCTTTATGGTCAGGGTGTTTGTTTCTCAACAGTGCCTTTTAATTGCTCAGTGACATTGGAAAGCGCACATCTTAGATGTGCTAGCCAGTGTAATCTGTGGTTTGTTCTGAAAGCTTTCACTTGGAGTGAGTGCTAAGCATGATTATTTCTCACGGTATGAAATAGAACATACGACTTGCAGTCGGTGAAAATTTCATACAGCGTTAGAGCTGTCAGGAGGTGGTTTCAGAGCGCTAATTAAATGCATAGCAGGATAAGAAATTTCACATTCCATGTCGCATCTCTTTTAATGTATCACTGAAAACAAGTTGATGACTTTGATATGTAGATGATAACAATAAGAAGTCTTAGCTTCGGGGCTTTAAGTGGTCTGGATCCCTCTGGGCCTCAGACCAGGCAGTAATCAAGACGGTCATTGAATCAATCAATCAATCATTGCATTTGTAGAGCGTGCTACTCACCTGTGAGGGTCTCAAGGCGCTTGAGGGGGTGGTGAGCTGCTACTGCCCGAACAGCCAGGTCTTGAGGAGTCTCCTGAAGGTTAGTAGGTCCTTGGTCTGAGGTAGGTGGATGGGGAGGGTGTTCCAGGTCTTGGCAGCGAGGTAGGAGAATGATCTGCTGCCGGTTGTTGACCTGTGGATGCGTGGGACGGTGGCGAGGGAGAGGTCGGCGGAACGGAGCTGACGGTTCAGAGAGTAGAAGGTGAGACGATCATTGAGGTATGCTGGTCCGGTGTTGTGGAGTGCTTTGTGGGCATGGGTTAGGAGTTTGAATGTGATCCTTTTGTTGACGGGGAGCCAGTGTAGGTCTCTCAGGCGGGCTGTGATGTGGCTGTGGCGGGGAATGTTGAGGATGAGGCGTGCGGAGGCGTTCTGTGTCCGTTGCAGTCTTTTCTGGAGAGCGGCCGTGGCTCCCGCATAGAGAGCTATTCCGTAGTCTAGTCTTCCACTGACTAGGGCCTTGGTGACCGTCCTTCTGGTTTCGGTAGGGATCCACCTGTAGATTTTGCGGAGCATGTGGAGGGTGTTGAAGCAGGAGGATGAGACGGCGTTGACTTGTTGGGTCATGGAGAGCGATGAGTCAAGGATGAAACGCAGGTTGCGGGCATGGTTGGTGGGCGTTGTTGTGGCTCCCAGCGTGGGCGGCCACCAGGAGGCATCCCAGGTGGAGGGGGTGGGGCCGAGGATGAGGACCTGTAGGAAGTTGGCTCTATATGCACTATCTCAAAGTGAGAGATAGTGTGCACAGAGTCCAAGGGTTCCCCTTAGAGGTTGATAGTAGCAAAAATAGATAATTCTAATGCTCTATTTTTTGGTATAGTGTGGTCGAGCAGTAGGCTTATCAGGGGGTAGTTTTGAGCATTTGTTGTACACACACAAGCAGTAAATGAGGAACACACACTCAAAGACTTAACTCCGGCCAATAGTTTTTATATAGAAAAAATACATTTTCTTAATTTATTTTAGAACCACAAGATTCAAGATTTGAAGTAAATACATAAAATGCAAGGTACTCCACACAAGTAAGTAAGGAACTTTGAATTAAAGCAGTAGTACACACAGTATAGGTTAAAATGGCAATTAGCTATTTTGAAAGTGGACACTGCAAAAATCAACAGTTCCTGGGGTAGGTAAGTATGGTTAAGTTTCTGAGGTAAGTAAGGCACTTACAAGTTTAGTTTCCTGGGCATAGGCAGCCCACCGTTGGGGGTTCAAGGCAACCCCAAAGTCACTGCACCAGCATCACAGGGCCTGTCAGGTGCAGAGGTCAAAGGAGGGCCCAAAACACATAGGGGGCCTATGGAGAACAGGGGTGCTCCGTTTCCGGTCTGCTGGCAGGTAAGTACCCACGTCCTTGGGGAGCAGACTGGGGGTTTTTGTAGAGCACTGGGGGGGGACACAAACAGTCACACAAAACACACCCTCAGTGGCACAGGAGCGTCCGGGTTCAGTGTGCAAAGTTGGTGTCGGGTTTGCTATTCAAAGCAATGGAGGGACCCGGGGGTCACTTAGGTGATGCAGGCAGGGCACAGGGGGGCTTCTCGGGCCAGCCACTGATGAAGCAGAAAAAGAAAGGCTAACAAATATTCATATATCATGTATACAAAATCGTATAAGGCGATGTGATTTTAGCAAAGAAAAATAATGCATGTAGGAAAATGTGCCCACGAGGTAGTTCGCCATTATTATAAACAAGCTTAATTAATCATGAAGAATTGACAATGTAGTAATCCATCATAATTGCAAATGTATTCTATGATTTTCTTGTTGAAACTGTTATATGCTTAGCTTAAATTTAGCAGAGGCTTTGGCCTAGTTGCCTGGTCTCAAATTTAACTGCATGGTTTTCACTTGTATTAACAAAAACATATTTTAAACTTAAAGGCTGTATTTTTCCAGTAGAATGACTAATACACTTATCTCAAGGTTTCGTGCTAGGCAAGTTTCATCCCCTTTGAAGCAAGGTCAGTTTCTGCAGGTGCAGACAATAAAGACACTGATACAGAAATAATTGGCAAACTTTGTTGCTGCTTGTGTTCCAAACTCCAAGGACACCTTATGCATAAATGAGTACTAAGAGAAAGACACTATTCATTGGTCAAGGAGAAGCCACCCTATGAACCCTCCAATGGAAGACCCTGAAGAATTTGGAACGTTTCTTACTTAAACCCACCGGACAAAGAGAAGCCAGCCATTTTTCCTTGATGCCATTTTGAAGCCAGATTCAAGACGCCATTTTAAATGACACTTTGATGCCTTTTCTCTATCCCAGAGAAAGAGACTTTAAGAATTCTCACCGTAGAGACTTTAACTTTAACTTTACCCCGTCTTGCCCATGCGATAACTTTTGCCCCATTTTCCTTGTTGCTGCAAGGAAAACTTGCCTTTAACTTTGCCCCCTTGAAGTCTGCCCCATGCTGATCGAACCGGTACCTGAAGGACGAAGACTTACCTTGAATGCTGATTGTATTGGTAATTATAAAAGGATAAAATTTATTATGCATTGTGTTTTCCTTCTTAGGTACCAACTGCTTAATTTTGACAGAGCCTAAGCTAGAAGTTTTTCTAAATTTATGTTGACTAAATTAATTTTGCATGAAGCCCCACATGCCAATGCTAATCAGAGGTTAGTTGAGGTATTCATTTGATGCACCATGCTGAATTGAAATCTTGTTATGTTGACCGATGTATGCAATTAGTCAAATTCAGTTACTCTTATTAGTGATTGGCATTGCTATAACCGAGTGCATTATAATCCAGATTTTGCGTAGATTGCGTTTCTTCCGTCGCTATGGACAGCTAGTAATGTTCGTATACGTATACCATTTAATTTTGAGACTTACTTATATTGCATTAGCTTTGTTAATATAGGGAAATAAACTCATTAACTTTCAATAAACAGGTGTGGTTATTCATGACTGAAAGGTCATGGTGTGTCAAATTACTGATTACTATTGATTCCTGATTGTTGTTTGATTGCTAATTGAGTATTGGTTATTGATTATAAAGGATTATTAGTTATTGATTTGAGGGATCCGACTATTCTTGGATGAGGAGAACTCAACTCGGTTAAAAGGTTCACCGACCTCCAGCGTGTCCAAGTATGAGTAATTTATAAGGATTGGATGCGGTATCACCACCAACTGGGCTAGGAAGAGGGCAGCATGCTGGTCGCTCCTGCACTGGAGGTTGGTTCCTCTCGGTCCTGGAGGCTGCGGGTGCAGTGCTTGGTCCAGGCGTCGGGTTCCTTGTTACAAGGCAGTCGCGGTCAGGGAGAGCCTCTGGATCCTCTCGGAAGGTGTCGCTGTGGAGGTGCAGGGGGGTCATCTCAGGTTACTCACGTAGTCACCTGGGAGTCCTCTCTGCGGTGTTAGTTCTCTGGAGCTCGAGCCGGGGCATCGGGTGCAGAGTGTGAAGTATCACGCTTCCGGCGGGAAGAGTAAGTTCTTTAAAAGTTGCTTCTTTGCTGTTGTTGAACAGTGATGCTGTTCTCTGGAGTTTCCTGGTCCTTCGGGTTCAGGGCAGTCCTCTGAGTCCTCAGAGGTCAGTGTTCCCTGCGGATGCATCGCTGTGCAGGTTCTTTGAGTCTGGAGACAGGCCGGTAGGGCTGGGGCCAAGTCAGTTGGTGTCTCCGTCGTCTCTGCGGGGCTTTCAGGTCAGCAGTCCTTCTTCTTTGTGTAGGTTGCAGGAATCTGATTTCCTGGGTTCTGGGTCGCCCCTAAATACTGAATTTAGGGGTCTGTTTAGGTGAGGAGGGCAGTAGCCAATGGCTACTGTCCTGGAGGGTGGTTACACCCTCTTTGTGCCTCCTCCCTGAGGGGAGGGGGGCACATCCCTAATCCTATTGGGGGAATCCTCCAATCTCAAGATGGAGGAGTTCTAAATGCAGGGGTCACCTCAGCTCAGGACACCTTAGGGGCTGTCCTGACTGGTGGGTGACTCCTCATTGTTTTTCTCATTATCCTCTCCTGCCTTGCCGCCAAATGTGGGGGCAGTGGCAGGAGGGATGGGCATCTCCACTAGCTGGGATGCCCTGGGGTGCTGTAACAAAAGGCATGGGCCTTTGAGGCTCACCACCAGGTGTTACAGTTCCTGCAGGGGGGGGTGAGGAGCACCTCCACCCAGTACAGGCTTTGTTCCTGGCCGCAGAGTGACAAAGGCACTCTCCTCATGTGGCCAGAAAGTCGTCTGGTTGTGGTAGGCTGGCAGAAACTGGTCAGCCTAGCACTAGGAGTCGGACTGGTATTCAGGGGGCATCTCTAAGATACCATCTGGGTGATTTTACAATAAATCTCACACTGGCATCAGTGTGCATTTATTGTGCTGAGACGTTTGATACCAAACTTCCCAGATTTCAGTGTAGCCATTATGGAACTATGGAGTTTGTGTTTGACAAACTCCCAGACCATATACTATTTATGGCTACCATGCCCTTACAATGTCTAAGGTTTTGCTTAGACACTGTAGGGGCATAGTGCTCATGCACATATGCCCTCACCTGTGGTATAGTGAACCCTGCCTTAGGCCTGTAAGGCCTGCTAGAGGGGTGACCTACCTTTGCCACAGGCAGTGTGAGATGGGCATGGCACTCTGAGGGGAGTGCCATGTCGACTTAGTCATTTTCTCCCCACCAGCACACACAAGCTGTGAGGCAGTGTGCATGTGCTGAGTGAGAGGTCCCCAGGGTGGCATAAGACATGCTGCAGCCCTTAGAGACCTTCCCTGGCATCAGGACCCTTGGTACCAGGGGTACCATTTAAAAGGGACTTATCTGTGTGCCAGGGCTGTGCCAATTGTGGGAACAAAGATACAGTTTAGGGAAAGAACACTGGTGCTGGGGCCTGGTTGGCAGGGTCCCAGCACACTTCCAATCATAACTGGCATCAACAAAAGGCAAAAGGTCAGAGGGTAACCATGCCAAGGAGGCATTTCCTCACAGGACCTCTGTCTTATCTGAGTTCAGCTTTAGGCGACTGTTCTTCATCCAGTTGGCGACAGCCTTCATACCTTCGTGGAGGTTGGTTTTGGTGGTGGCGTGGTCCTTGGTGAAGGAGAGGATCAGCTGGGTGTCGTCGGTGTATGCGATTATGTTGAGGTTGTGAGATCTGATGATTTTGGCGAGCGGTGCCATGTAGAAGTTGAAGAGTGTCGGGCTGAGGGAGGAGCCCTGTGGTACGCCGCAGGTGGTCTTGGTGGGTTCAGATCGGAATGGAGGGAGGCGGACTCTCTGTGTTCTGTCGCAGAGGAAGGAGGTGATCCAGTCCAGGGCTTTGTTGCAGATCTCTGCGTCATGGAGGCGTGTGCGCAGAGTGTGGTGTCAAAGGCGGCCGAGAGGTCAAGGAGGATGAGGGCTGCGGTTTTGCCTTTTTCCAGAAAGGTCCTGATGTCGTCAGTGGCAGCGATGAGGGCGGTCTCAGTGCTGTGATTGCTGCGAAAGCCGGATTGGGACGGGTCCAGAGTGTTGTTTTCCTCCAGGTGGTGGGTCAGTTGCCTGTTGACGATCTTCTTGTTAACTTTCGTCGGGAATGGAAGCAGGGAGATGGGCCAGTAGTTTTTGAGGTCCTTAGGGTCTGCCTTGGGTTTCTTGAGTAAGGTGTTAATCTCGGCGTGCTTCCAGCTTTCCGGGAAGGTAGCGGTCTTGAAGGAGCTATTGATGATCATACAGAGTTGGGGGGCGATGATGGAGCTCGCCCTGTTGTAGATGTAGTGCAGGCAGGGGTCAGATGGAGAGCTGGAATGAATGGTGTTCATTACTTTGGTGGTGTCAGCATCATTGACGTGTGTCCAGGAGAGCAAGAGGTTGGTGTGGTTGGTGGGCGGTGAGTCGGAGGTGTTGGCGACTGCTGGTGGGGTCTTGGTGTTGAAGCTGTTGTGGATGTCTGCGATCTTGCGGCGAAAGAAGGTGCGAGGGAGTTGCAGAGGTCTTGCGAAGGTGGGATGTTGTCGGTGATGGAGCTGGGATTGGAGAGTTCCTTCACGATGTTGAAGAGTTCTTTGCTATTGTGTGCGATGTTGTCGATACGTTCCTTGAAGGAGGATCTCTTGGTGGTCCGGATGAGCTGGTCGTGCTTGCGGATGGAGTTCTTGAGGGCTGTGTGGGTGGCTGTGGTCTGTTCCTGGCGCCACTTCCTCTCAAGTTTTCGGCAGGCCTGTTTGGAGATCCAGAGGTCGGTGGTGAACCATGTGGCCTTTCTGACGGTGCGGTTGTAAGAGGGTTTCTTGATCGGGGTGAGAGTGTTGGCGCATTCGTCGATCCATTGCCTGAGGTTGTGGGTGGCTGTGTCGGCGTCGGTGGTGTCAGCTGGTGGGGCGAGGGCGGGGATCAGCCGGTCGCTGGTGACCTTGTTCCAGCTGCGGCGGGGGATCAGTTGCAGGTGGCGGTGAGTGGTGGGTTTATCGAAGGTGAAGTGGATGCAGCGGTTGTCGGTCCAGTGGAGTTTGGTGGTGTGGCTGAAGGCAATGTGGCTGCTGGCAGAGAAGATGGGGTCGAGCGTGTGTCGGGCGGAGTCGGTGGGAGACGTGATGAGCTGTTTGAGTCCGAGGTTGTCGAGGTTGTTGAGCAGGGCGGTGGAGTTGCTGTCATTGGAGTTTTTGAGGTCCGAAGTTCAGGTCTCCGACAAGGCTGTAGTCTGTAGAAGCAAGGGCTTGTGTGCTGATGACGTCGGCGATGGAGTTACTGAACTGAGGTCGAGGTTCGGGGGGTCTGTAGATGAGGGTACCTCTGAGGGTGGTCTTGGGATCGATGTGGATTTGGAGGTGCATGTGTTCGGCGGTGCTGAGGGTGTCTTTGGTGTTGGTTGAGATTCTGATGGTGTTCCTGTGGCTGATGGCGATCCCTCCTCCCGGTCTGTGGTGCAGTCTCTAAGGGTGATCTTGTACCCCTCTGGGATGGCTATGGCGATGTCGGGTGCTGAGGATGGGTTCATCCATGTCTCCGTCAGGAAGGCGATGTCAGGGGAGGAAGAGACGAGAAGGTCCCAGAGTTCAATGGCGTGCTTTTGGACTGAGCAGGTGTTGAGAAGGATGCATCTGAGGTGGTTGCGTCCGGTTCTGGCAGGTGAGGTGGTGGCTCAGGGTGGAGAAGCTGCAGCTCCAGCAGACGAAGGGTCCGTGGGTGAGCCTGTAGTGGCCTAGGGTGCCGTGGGGGTCCTGGGTGCCAGGGGTCTGGCAATGGGTGCTGTCCAGGTGCAGATAGGCACAGACGGGCTTGCCTCTGACGTACCTCTGGCGCACCCGCTGCGTGCGGCTGCACATCGGCTGCCATTAAGAGGGGGAAGTGGGAGGGGGGAGCAGCTGGGAGGTGGTGGGGAAGCGCAAATTGGCATGCGAGGGGGGGTCCATAGGGGACGCAGTGGTGGGAAACCACAGGGGAGAAGCTGAAAAAGGCAGGAAAATGCAGCGAACCGAGAAAAAGCCGAAAAAAAGGCACAAAAAAATGCACAGAGAACAGAGAAACAGAAAAACAGACACAAAGGCAAACAGACAGTACTTACGGCTCACCACTGACCACCAGGGATGAAGCGGGTGGAGGAGGGCCTCGAACTCGCAGCAGCAGCTGCGAGGGCAGGGAGAAGGACACGGGCACAACAGGTGGAGCTGTGCGGCGTGGGGAGCTTCTCCTGACCTCAATAGCAGGTCAAGGGTTGCTCGAAATTAAAAGGGGCCCTATATCACTGTTGTTAACCTACTGGAAAAAATGTATTTTTTTATGTATCATACTAATGAATAGTGCATACTTTGAACTGAGTCACTGCCAGGTGTTTAAAAAGGGTCCATGAATGAGAGGCCGGGGGTTGAGGCTGAAGGCAGTACAATTACTTTTCACGCAATGCACTGCAGCAAGGCATCTTGCTGTACTGCGTTGCGCGAAAGGGAGGGCGCAGAAGTGTGCCATATCTACTAAGAATTGGCGTACTTCTGTTCTTTCATATCTCTGGCAACTTCAGACAGCCTAGCGCCAATTCAGGCACTCTTGCAACACGGTGCAAGGGTTCCTACGTTACAAGGAGAATTGTTTATGTGCAAGAAGGGATACCTTCCTGCACAATAACAATCCTTCAAGGCATTTTTTTCTCTTTCTAGGTGTGCTGCATAGAAAGAAGAAAGAAGAGAAAAAAATATTTTTTTTCTCATTACGCCATCCTATGGGAGGCATAGCGATTTCACGCAATCCTAGGTTTATAAACCTTTGTAAATCTGGAATTGTGTGAAATCCATGGGTGGATGCACGGGAACTCCCATGGTCCACTCATGGAGCGCCTCTCAGAATGAAAAGTAACACAATGAAGTGCATTACAGTTCTTTACAAAGCCATGCAGCGTGGCGCAAAACCTCCCTTGTGTGGATTTGTAAATATCTACTAGCATTTTGTTTTTGTGGTTTCTCCATACCTTCGAGCAACCACAACGCAAAATGCTAGTAAGCCTGGCCCTTAGTATACAAGTGTAATTTAGGCCCATAATTACACAGGCAACGCCTCTTTTACTGACCTCAAACACTTTTGCCCATCCCACTTAAAGCATTGTTGTAGCTTTCATAAACAATCCTTCGTTCTTTGTGTTTTGACATTGCATGGCAGGTATACCATGGACGTAGAATGGCTGATGAGAATCTAGCAATGAAGTATGCATGTTCCCTGAAAATGTATTGTTGTAAATGATAATAATAATTGGTGCAATATGCATGGTAAATAAATTGCCTGCTGCGCGTGTGTGCCACGCTGGCGTGCACCTGCCCGGAAGATGTACAATGAGCGTACTTAACCGTTTCAACAAGTGTAGCAAAAATGCTTAGGGCTGAGACAATCACGGAGGCTATAGGCACACTCACGATTTAGAAATGCATCGAGCGTTTTCAAGAGCCAGTGCTCACGATAAAATGGTCCGGACCAAGAATAATTATAAGAAAATACACTGGATCGTAAGCGAGCACCTACCGTTGGATGTGGTGTGGTTAAGAGGTTTACTGCCCCGCGAAAGGTGCGACCTATTGCCAGCTTCCCCGCTCTACCAAACGGTGTGATACTGGTTACCTCACTTTTCTTACCTGCGCCTCCGTCTGCTTATCGGCCAAAAAGTTAGGCTGCAGCTGGCCAGTGTGAAGCGTCCCATCTGAGCGAAATGCCCAGGCCCTTTCTGACTTATCCAGAGTGGCAGCCTTATAACAGTGTACGCTCCTCCAGTTAGGTGTATTAGAAATATTAATTATTGTAGATAGATCTAATTTAAAGATCTCGAGTTCTGAGCGCGCTCAGTGAAACACGCAGAGCACGTTGTAGACTAGATATAAACAGTCTTGGGACCAAGAGGCATGTAAAACTTTTTTTTGACAGACGCAGCATGTGTGTTATCCCGATCCAGAGCTCGGGTGCTAAGGAGAGACGCGACAGCGAACACTGCGCGCTGATAGGCAGCCCCCGTGAGCACCGCACCTACCTTTGCCAGCATGCAAAACGCGGCGCATCTGATTTGTGCAGCTGCTAAATAAAAATTATCTCATTATGAAACATGCATCCTAATTCCGTCCCTGCATCCACCTGTCACTGCACCAACCAGCTGCTAACTTGGTCACCTCTGGCACCACCACTAACTAGTGGTGCCCAAAATTATGGGATGGGGTTTCCATAGTAACCAGACTGGACGTCACAATCTGGGCATGTGTATTCCATTTTTGTCTCTCTCTCTCTCTTTATTTCCAGGCTGAAGGATTTGGGCTGAGTAACGGAGGCAGGAGAGTGGAAGAGCGAGGAGGGATTTTTCCCATTAACAAATACACATATAGAAACATATGTTTACATGAAAGCAGAGGGCAGCCATCTTCCTTAAACACCTCTCTCTCTATGTACAGTTGATCCATGTGCATAGTATGCAGCGCAGCCTGGCTAACCAAGGGTTAACGTTGTGAAGCTTCGGACAGAAAATACAACGGAGCTCCTGGTGGGAGACTTCTCGGCAGTGCCCGAAGCATGCGCGGGCCCTTGGGAGATGAGGAGGAGGACACAGTGGACGAGATGGAGAACGAGGAACTGTCAGGTAAGAGATGTGCCCACAGTCCGGGGAGGTGGGGGCGGGGGTGGGGGTGCCCAGCTCTGATTGTGCGGGAAGAAAAGTGCAAACCGGTTGGTTACCTCGTCCCCATCTTCACAGTCGAGGGAGATGGTGCGAGGGGGGCCGGACAGCTTTCTTAAGGTTTGTTCTGCGGTGTAAAGTTTTGAGAGCTTGGTAAAGCACGGGCACTTCCTTGGAAATGCAGACAAAGCAGTGTCTCTGTGTTCTTGGCCACCAGGGGCAAGTGAGCAGGTACAATACAATGGAAGCAAACCTCATCTGCATGAAGCATGGCTACGTCTGGGCAATTAGGCTCATTTGCGTAAATTATACTCTCATTCGCGACATGCCCTCTTGCGAGGGGTCCGCGCCCTTTGGCATGATTCTGCCCCGGGCAAATCAATATGCCGAAGAAAAATGGCTGTGATCCTCTTTTTGTTATTTTGATGTAAAATCACATATCATGTCAAAATGGGCTTTGTGTCTTTTGCCTTGTAATTGGTTTGTTTTCTAATGTATCGCGCTCATCCTACAGACTTTGGCTATTTTGCTGGTGTCAGTATATGTTTGAGTGACGAGCAGAGCAGAGCTGCTGCATTACTCATAATAATTGATCCATTTATTCAGTACTACTTTTTTGAGCGCCCTTTTGTGTTTTCATTCTCGTCAGTTCTCGTAAAATCTTCAGAACTGTGTGAACATTAAACAGAAAATTCCACTTTTTATGCGATTCATATAACTTGCTTCGAACCCATATGGACTTGTTCGGACTTTCTTTGTAATATAGCCTCTTGTGTACGGAATAGAGACGTGAATATTATGTGTTAATTTGGCTCCTCTTTGCTAGCCTCATTCTCTGTAACTCGCCTTGAAGCCAATGTAGTGCCATCTCGACAGTAGGATGCAGGTGTAAGTTGACAATGCACACGGCTTTACTTGATGCTAGAGCTGTACCACAGTACCCGTGTCACTTAAAGCGTTCTATGGCTGCAACAAGGTGGATCCGCAACACAAAGCTTGTATTGTGACGTCACTGCAGTGGGTGGAGCTAGAGACCCGCCAGCCGTATAATGGCTCCGTGGCTGCCTTTCATGATCTGCGTTGGGATCTGAAGGAAGTGTGCAATTGGCTGCCTCTAAGTGGGGCCGTGATCCAAAGCGTTTCTGATTGGTTGCCTCCTTCCGTTTCTCAAAGCCAGGGGACCTGGGTGGGATGCAGATAATATTAACACAAGCCGTACTTTGGGTGAATCAGCTCGGCTTCTCCTAGGAGCAATAAGACCCAGATTTGCTATGGCGTGTCGCTTATTATTTTGTGGATGCTTTCCTCAGTTTTTAAGTCTGGGGCTGTACCTCTTCTGCCTTTTTCCAATTTCAATCACTGTCATGAACTAGGCGTTGGTGAATAAAATTAGATGAACTTTTACTTGTCCTCAAATGCCAACTCGTGTCCGATTTTCTTTTTTACTCTTTTAACGAGCTAAAAAGCAGTTGCCTGGTTAAAATAGAGCTTTTCGCAATTACAGACCAACACATACCTTCAAAAATGTAACTTAACTTTTGATATTTCAGGTCGATGCAAGTGCCCAGAATGAATTTCAAAAAGCCTTTGTCTGACACTGAAACTGGCATTCCTGGCGTTTTCACTTACTTTAATTTAAAGAACAATAATATCAGAAACTTGAAAGACAAGTAACTTTACTTTGTGCAGTTTGGTTGATTAAAGGGAGCGTGTTTTATTTTGGCCCAGACACTCTGCACGTGTTCCGAAATTGCACTTTTCTTCAGTAGCTAGCAAGAAAGCCGTGTGCCCTGGTACAAGCACAGAATATACCCCCACCCGTTGACTAATGTTGGTTTAGTAAAATACAGCATTTACAGGGTTCAATGGGCCCTTCAGGAATCTGGCCCCTGCTTTGCCTGCTATTTTTTTTATTAGAGCAGGGCTTTTCCAATCACCGAGTAGTAAAATCGGTCGGGTTTTCAAAGTGAGCCTAAAGTATGCAAAACTTCTCCAATTGACGTTCACGATATGCTTTCCCTCGCAAGCATAATCATCTCGGATAGTTCCAAAACCTGTAGGATTTTACTGTTTTCAATAGTTAAGCAAAGTTTTACTCTATATAACTTCATATTTACCATGACGATATATATGTTTTCAAGGTACGTAGGTATGAAGTTAATAATAGTAATTCTATACCTGCCCACTTGCACTTACCTTCTTGATATTTTGGTCCTCTATATGTTTGGCACTATATTCTGTCCACAATTGTTTTAGTCGCATCATCAACATCACTAGAATTACTGAACACTAAACTCCCAAATCAATTAATGAAAAGAAGATTTTCTTAATAAATTTGACACCAAAAGGACACAATTTTAAACAGGGATTAAGAGTTAGCAATTTGCAAAAGAAAAACAAAAAAAACCCACAGAAGAAATGTAGAAAGCCAAAATCAATGTTTGTGATTGGTTCCTAGGCAACTTTTCAGGTTGGTCATGCTGATACCAGACCTAGCACTCCACCCTGCCCATTAGTTTTACCTTTTGACATAGTCATTTTTCTGGAAGTGACCATTCTACAGTGGGGCAAGACATAATGCTGTTGTTGCTGAGGACTCAATGATGTCAGATATGTAGAATTTAGGGGCCACCTAAAGACTTGTTTTTTGATGTCAAAAGGTCCAAGCAGACTAAACATGAAAACTGTGCATAAGAAGTCTTTTTGACACCTGGGTCAGTTTGCCACCTTTTTTCCACTTTCTGATTTTATGTTTAGACTTAGCCACATTTTTGGAGCTTGATGTCCTCTAGTGGGCAAAGCTGGAAGCCGAAGCTAGGCTGAGCTCCACAGGTTCATATACCTTCGGTGAAAAGTCTTGGTGAAGCAATGGGTATTGTGGTAAAAAGTTCATAGGGGGGGCAATCCAGGGCATTTCCCCCTCTTAGACTGTATCTTACCGTAGCAGCCTCAGAATTTTTTCCAGATTGTACAGAAGTCACAAAATGTTGAGTCTTGTTCAGGCAGAAATTGCACACATTCTTTCTCAGGGCTGCCACCACTTTTACATCTCCAGTTTTTCTGGGGCATCCAAGTCATACATCCAAGGGAGAGATAGACATCTCTCACCCTACATCTTTTGAGGGACAGTCAAAGTCTAGTAATTCCTGGCCTGCTAATTCTTTGTTCATATTTGGCCCTTATGCATAGAACTTCCTTGTGGAGAACAGAGGCCAGCCTCCCTGACTTTCCAAGACCAGTTTCCACAGCTTTTGGTACAGTACAATGCTGTATAAAGGTACAAAATTGTCTCCCAAGCAGAAAATAATCAGTCTTCCATTTTTGCAGGAGTTTTTTTCTGATATCTGGCACAGTGACCCTGAAAGCCTTATATAAATGGGTTTTCTGGATGGCAGAATACTGTTTCAGCTGAAGAAGCTGCAACCATTTTCCGCACAAGCCTCCTACAATAAGGCGTTCCCTTCTCCCCACCAGGGACAAAACCAGCTAAAACATGTCCTGTTCTACCAAACCCAGAAGGAGTGGGCATAGCCTGACTGGGAATAGCACAGCTTCAAAATCAGACCCACACTACACTCTTCCTAAAGGATCCAAAGTAACTTGAATGTTCCTGCTGTGTTTTGATGCTACCATTCGGTGTCCTCTTCTTTCGCCTCCCTCATTCTTCTCAGATAAGTGCTGGTAGACGTTCCTGTGAGAAAACTCATCTGTCGTCCTGCCAAGGTTCTTATAGCTAGGAAGTGTCCCCTGATTTCCCTTTGTTCTTAAGCAGGTCATGGCCATTTGCACCTATGCTGCATTTTGCAGTACGTTTAGTAGTACTTGAATGTTACTACAAACGTACTGCAAAATGCTATTCACAAACCAACAAGTGCGAATCTCCACTTCCACCTCCCCTATCTTTTCCATTGGAAGAGCCTGACACATGTAAGTTTACTACTTAGTAGTAAGTGTGGAAAGAACCAGAGGGAGTGGCTGAATAAAGTGTTTATTTACTACTACATTGAAGAGGTTTAGGGGAGAGTAAGGAGGGGTTTAGGGAGGGATTTAGAGGAGGACATGCACCCACCCACAAAAGTGCAAGCCCATTGTTGTTCACAAACTACAATTCTAAAGTTACTACAGCCATAAGGGAACAAAATCAGTAGGGCTTTGAGAACCTCCTTTGGTAAAGTATAGGGAAAAAAAGTTTATTAAACTTTACAATCAGTTAGTAAAATAGTTTTATGATAAATATTAATACAAATTCTTTGTATACATCTTTTTTAAATGCAGAACAACATACAAATGCTACAGCACTACTGATATACTTTTGAATTAAATCTTTAAATAATTTAAATATATTACTTTAAATGCAAATACTTTTCTGAAGTTTAAATAAAAAAATAAATTCCCACTTAAAGTGAATAATACACTTTTGTTTATTATGTATGAATAATTATTAAAATGATGCATATAATTAGTTAGAAATTATTTCATTATTGCTTATTATAAATTAATCTTAGCTTAATTTAGAAATTCAGAAAGATTATGAAACTACTTGATAGTTACATAATAAATATGTGTTTAAAGAATATTTTTAACATTAATTATTTTAACTCTCTTAAATAATGTAACTTAATGTAACATTATCTCCTTTGGGGTTTTATTGCAAGTCACTACCTTCCTTTTTTTCTATGGCAGAGTGTTGCAGTACCAGTGTTTACCATGTGAGGTGCTCGACTTACTACTGGTTCTTTTTAGCAGTAGTAATTTCCAAAAATCAGTATGGAAATTACTCACAAGTGTGAGCTACCTTCCTGAATAGCCCCCCCCCCCTAACGTCACTGCAAAAAGGAAAGAGTCTGGTCTAGTTTATGGGGCTGCCTTGTCTAGGCAGCAGCAATAAGCATTTTCAGAAAGCATCTTTATTAGGTTTATAGCAAAAATCTACGTTTGACAAGGCCACACCGTAGACCACATATGATATTTGACATTTATGCCACTTTTGTAGTTTTAGCATATTTTTAAGGATGAGGCCCCAGCTAAAAGTCAAATAAACCAATTGGAGTTAGCCAATTATTGTCCATTTAGTTGGGGTTCAAGCACCAGCAGAGAGTTGTTTTAGCAACCTCCCAGAGCCCAGAGTGAAAATACCAGCAAAAAAGTAGGTAAATCATACAAAAGATGTGTTTCCTACAGTCCCCAACTTTCAACTTGTAATGTCCAGTAAACATGCAATTCAGTTTCAATTTCAATTCAAATCAATGATTTTAACACTTTTACTCGGGCCGGGGGGCATTGAACTGCAGCCCCCAGAAACCTTTGCGGCAGGGAGCCTCTGATGCCCTTGAACTCACACCAGTAGGCGCTTATAGCCGCACTTGCGGCCCGCCACTCGGAACGCTTTTACTAGGGCCGGGGTGCATTGAACTGCAGCCCCCAGAAACCCTTGCGGCAGGGAGCCGCCGATGCTCTTGAACTCACGCCAGGAGGCGCTTATAGCTACACTTGCGGCCTGCAACGCGGGACGCTTTTACTCGGGCTTGGGGCATTGAACTGCAGCACCCAGAAACCTTTGCGGCAGGGAGCCGCCAACGCCCTTGAACTCACGCCAGGAGGCGCTTATAGCCGCACTTGAGGCCAGCCAGCAGGACGCTTTTACTCTGGCCGGGGGGCATTGAACTGCAGCACCCAGAAACCCTTGTGGCAGGGAGCCACCAACGCCCTTGAACTCACGCCAGGAGGCGCTTATAGCCGCACTTAGGGCCTGCCAGCGGGACGCGCGCGGGCTCGCCCTGGCGAAGACCGGGCCAAGAGCAGGCCCATCTGTGCCCGTCCACGGCTGGTTCAGGCCTGGCTGGGCCCAAATTCTTACCTCCCTGTTACAACCATCTGGTAGGATAACGTTTTCGACAGTATCATAAATAAATATATATAACTTATAACAGTCTTCCATATTAGCCTCCTATGTTTAACCGATAGGCCTAATGTGGAAGCGTAAAGGCGCCCATGGGACACTTGGCACATTTTCAGGGGCCTCTTGCCCAAAGTTGATAACTAGCTATCTTACCTCTGTGATTGGCGCAATTGATTCAGAGATAGGGAGGGTGGAAGCTAGTTTAGGGACAACTTTAGGGAAAGTGGGAAAAAGTAAGACAGAAGAATTGGCCTCCCTTGTAAAACTTCGGTGACTAAGTCAAGGAATTCATGTGTCATACTGGATCAGGATCAGTCAGTTTCGCACACAGCCTCGGAGAGTCCCCCTTTAAAAAGGAGTAGACACTTGGCCCCTTCTAGTGTTATAAGCACATCCCCAGATTTAGTCTTGCCTTGTGCAAATTCCATCCCATTAGGGAAGGACATAACAGGAACAGAGAGTGGAAAAGGAAAGTTACAAAAAAGGTGTATAAAAAGATCACTGGGAAGCACGCCGGTAACAAGGGACCCTCTACTAGTTCTAATGACTATGTCAGTCAGTTTGATAATTATTTTAGTGATATAAAGCAGATATGCTCCTTGGTTTTAAATAAAGTGGAACTATTAGAAGAAAAGGCAAATACCCTGTTTGAGGCACGAAACATCTCCGTTAATACTTTATTATCGAGAAGTAAACCCCAGTCTAACATTGCAGAGACTGTACATCTACCAGATCAACAAACTATGCTAAAACAAGGAGGAAGATTAAATCAAGTGCAGAACCCTATTCTAAAGACTCTGAACCCTACAACAATAGGATATTCTGCAACCCCTTTAAACCAGAAGGGGGCAGGTAAGCAGGAGATTTGTAAGGGATTACTACAGCTCCCACTTATCTCGCCTTTAAGAGCCCCAAGCATATTACCCGAGAATTCCGTCGGCATGTGCCCCATATATTTTAATCTTGGAGAATGTTCCTACATTAAGTAACCCACACTCTGAGTCCCATTCTTCACTGCTAAATACATTTTACATTGGGTTGGAAAGTACTCAGGGTGGAGGACAGATCTCTTTAGGGAAATTATAACTCTAAGGCGGGTCCCTTGGGTTGGTACATCAATCAAGACTTCCCCAGGCGATTGTCTAATCATAAACTTCTGAAGACCATGGATAGTTAATACCTTGCATTACAATTCTTTGACTTCAACGAAAACCTTAGGATCCGAGTACAACGGGTAACAGAATTTATTAGTACTTCCCCACAGAATCAGACCTTTAGTTTAACCAACTCAGATAAACAGAATCTGTGTTACTCCTGTGAGCCTAAGATTTCTGATACCCTTCTGCCGCTCTCCAATAGTTTTGAGCCCCTGAATTCTCTGGAACAATTGGACTGACCATTAGTATTGAGCCCCTTCCAGAAAAAACCCCAAAGACAAATATACCATATCTGGCTAATTTGCAACCCAGTGAAGAGTTTAATACAGCTGATGTGGCAGCTTCAGGGATTAATTCTTGGAATGTGGCAGGATTAAGGTCCAAACTGGAGAATCCAGACTGGTTAAAAGTCGTGACTCAAAGCATCTACATCTGCTGTCAAGAAACATGGCTCATAGATCCTCAGTACATTAATGGTTATAGAGCCCCCGCAATTAAGTCTTCTGCGGGTAGGGCTAAGGGAGGCCTTGCCATTTTTATATCAGTATTGGTAAAGGGGTTGGATGTGCGTGTTATGGACACAACCCCACATTATCTTGCCCTCTCTCTTAAATTAAATGAGCCATATGATGTACTGTTGATTAATTACTATAACAATGTTTTTAATCCATCAAATACTAGTGTAATTAATAATCTTTAGGATTTGGTACTTAAGGCGTTGAAAATGAGTAAGAAGGATCTTAGAATAATTTGGGACGGGGATTTTAATGCTCATCTTTGTAAATCAGAGCTTATAGACTGGTATGGGCTCCTTGCCGAATATGATTGCCCTATGCAGCATTTTAAACATTCCCCATATGGAAATGCGCTTAACCGTATGATAGCTGCAAATTCTCTGATCTTTCCAACACCAGTGGTCGAGGGGATTCCCACGTTTATAAGGGGAGATGCTCATACTACAATTGATTTTATTGTTTATTCTAGATGACTTACCCCTCTTGTAAGGAAGTTTAGGGTGATGTTAACTTGTATTAGTGATCTTAATCCCTTAATTCTAGAAACAAGATTGGGTCTGGAAAAGGCCTCAAGGGTAGTGGAACGATTGCCTGCTACGAAGCTCTCTGCACAGAAAGGTTTGACTATTAGATGGGGAAAAGTTGACAAGCCTGTTTTTTTCAGAGACCTAATGCTGAACAAAAGGGAAGAAGTCATGATTGCTCTGGGGGAAGACATGCCCCCATATAAAATTGTTGAGGCAATTTCTGCCTTGACAAGGTATATGGCTGATAAATTACAATTTCCTAGTACCAGTAAAGACAGAGGACCTCGTTGGTTCAATCATGCATCTACCTCATCCCTTAAAGACCTAAAGAAAATAACCAACATCTTCTCCCGAAATCGACATGCCATTAAGGTGTCAAAAAAAAAATATAAAGATGCACTTGCTGCCAGGAAGATCGATCAGAGGGAGAATGCGTGGGATGAGTTAATAGAAGAAAGCAAAAAAAGAGATGCAAAGGCCCTTTGGCAAGTGGTTAATTCTTCCCCATTAAATGATAAGGATAAAATTACAATTAGTACTGTTATACCATCCAAAATATGGGTGGACCATTTCTCACAAATTTTTATTAGAGAGAATAGTGTCTCACAGGATGAAATGAATTGTTTTATGGGGATAAGAAATGCCTCAGTAGGTGCAGTTTTTTGTAACGTGATAGATGTAGCCGACGTAATACAGGCAATCCAAGACTGCCCCACTGATAAAGCCCCAGGCCCTGACAGAATCCCAGGCGATCTATATAAAGCAATTCCAGAATTCTGGGGACCATTGCTTACTAAAGTTTTAAGAGCTGCTATGGTAGGCCCCCAAGTAGATACTTGAAGAGAGGCAATTATTGTACCCATCTTTAAGAAGGGGGGTAGGGCTGACCCACAATGTTATTGCCCAATCTCCCTCTTGGAAAGTTCAGTGAAGATACTAGGCAGAGTGATTCTAAACAAGTTAGAAAATTGGGCAATGGAGACTAACTGTTGTCAAAGGTTCAGTATGGGTTCCGTCAATGGGTTGGGGACAGTTGAACAAACTTTTAACTTGACCCCGATAGTCCAGAAATACACGAAGGCTAAAAAAAGGCTGTGTACATCTAGCCTTCATGGATCTGTCCTGTGCCTTTGACACAGTTGACAGAGTGAAATTGTGGACTGTTATGCTAAATATGGGGGTGGACAAAGATGTAATTGTCTTACTTAGTAGGCTTCATGCTTGCATCTCAGCGCAAGTTTGTTTCTCCCAGAGATAGTTTTGCCTCCTTGAAAGGGGTAAGACAGGGATGTGTGTTGGCCCCCTTCCTTTTCCTCCTTTACATAAATGGGCTGGAAAATTATTTATGTGTGATGGGGAAGGATTTACCACTCATTAACAATTCCCCTATTCCAGTTCTCCTTTATGCGGATGATGCTGTACTTATTTCAAGGACATCAAATGGTCTCCAAATCTTTTAAAATGTTTTTAATACGTTTATGGGAAACCTCGGTCTTAAAACTAACAGAACTAAGTCATTTGTTATGAAAAGCAGCCCAAAATTAGCTGAATCAAAACATTTGTTCTGGAAGGTGTAGAAATACTTAAGGTTTTAAATTTTGCTTATTTGGGGATTCCCATTGACGTAGATTTTAATTGGAAATTTTTAGCAAGTGTTCGTGTAATGCAATTTCAAAGAGCTGTTGATGCTCTTTTTAGATTTTCTAAAAAGCTGGGGCACAAACCAGTTAAAGAGATGCTGACTATTTTTAAAAGTAAGTGCTCTTCTATTGCAACATTTGGAGCAGGTGTTTGGAGCTATGAAGACTTTTTAAGTCTTCAGGTAGTTGAGAATACGTTTTTAAGAAGGTTACTAGCAATCCCACAATCTACCTCTGTAACGTTTTGTCATAATGAAGTAGGTCTGAGGGACATATCGGACTATATAAAACTCCAACCAGTATTGCTATGGTTAAAAATTTGGACAAACCGTGAATTCAATCTCTCCAGATTAGTGATCCAGGACTGTCTCTCATTATCATGATCGATGGACATACCTTGGCTCAGATATGTTCACTTTCCTTTATCTCGTCTTGGGGCAGGGGAATTTTTTCTTGCCCTGGACTCTTTAGTGGGGCGGGACATTAAAAGGTTTAAGGAGACATACTGACAATCAATCTATGATCTAAAACAAAAGATGGCCATAGCTAAGGATCTGGAAAGGATGCTGCCACAGCAACTACACCCTATGTTATATTTGGATCTTATTACCTCTGAACGTCATAAATCTTTACTTACCAGGCTGCGCCTGAATACCATACATTATTTAGTAGCATTTCCCACCAGTGGTACCTGGTTTAAGAACCTTTTGCCATGCTGCTGTGATGGCAAAACACCCCAGAGCAATTTGCACTTTGTTCTTTTTTGTGCTTTTTATATGGTACCTAGAAGAAGGTTTTTACGTCCAATTTTGTTTATCCAAGGACATTAGGGGGGTCATTCTGACCCTGGTGGCCGGTGACCGCCAGGGTCACCGACCACGGGAGCACCGCCAACAGGCTGGCGGTGCTCCCAAGGGCATTCTGACCACGGCGGTTCAGCCGCGGTCAGAAAGGGTAAACCGGCGGTCTGCCGCCGGTTTACCGCTGCCCCATTGAATCCTCCATGGCGGCGGAGCGCGCTCCACCGCCATGGGGATTCAGACACCCCCTACCGCCATCCTGTTCATGGCGGGAAACCCGCCATGAACAGGATGGCGGTAGGGGGTGCCGCGGGGCCCCCGTAAGAGGGCCCCACAAAGTATTTCAGTGTCTGCTTTGCAGACACTGAAATACGCGACGGGTGCAACTGCACCCGTCGCACCCCTGCAACTACGCCGGCTCAATTCTGAGCCGGCGTCCTCGTTGCAGGGGCATTTCCGCTGGGCCGGCGGGCGCTCTTTTGGAGAGCGCCCGCCGGCCCAGCGGAAATGTTTGAATGGCCGCCGCGGTCTTTTGACCGCGGTGCGGTCATTTGTCGGCGGTACCTTGGCGGACGGCCTCCACCGTCCGCCAAGGTCTGAATGACCCCCTAGGTCTGGTTATCTTGCTTTTTCCTATATATACAATTTGGGAAATGAAGAAATAATACATGCTCTGTTAAATTATATATATGCTGCCTTTGGTATTCAAAATTCTTTTTAATATTGTTTTTTATTGTACATTTGAGAATTTTTGTATGTATATATTTGATGTCTTTTATGGTTTATTTGTAAACCGAATAAAGTATTTGTGATGATAAGTTCAGAACAATTCCTTTTTTTCGGTTCAAACAAACCATAAAAACACACAAAGTAAAAAATATTAGGAAATACAGCATTGAAAATACATTACAGAACATACACATAGAGAGACAGCTAGAAATTACACATGAGCAGCAAACAAAAAAATAACAGCATCAAACACATGATTACTATAAAAGCCTTGGGTAAACATGGTCCCTCAAAATGTATGGTGCGTAAAAAAGTAATTAAAATCAGACATAGCAAGACAAAAACCTCCAGGATGGCGTGGAGTAGCCAATATGCATACCAAGAAAAAGGACCCGCCAAGAGCCCGGGGGCTAAATAGCTCAGAAGGCATCAGGTCAGCAGCAATAATAGTGTGTGTCTGTGCTGCAAGGCATACCTAAGAAAAGCAGCCACACCTTTACAGACTTCCAAGGTAGGGAGTTTCTGCAGATACAAGAGTCTCAGAATATATCTAAAAACAGAAGCACCTTTGATGAGCAGAATTAAAAACCTTCTAGTATATCCACGATAGTACCCACAGAAAAACATGAAATGTGCCAGAGTCTGTAGGGAGTGCTCATCGCAAGGGCAAACCAGGATCAATTCAGGGTCAAACTGGCCCAAGGGAAAAGAGAGCTAGCTCCTAAACTGACCAAACCTAAAATTGTGTTTTGGGTACCATCTCCAGATAAGGTTCCAGCCCTAGGGTGGATTGAACCAGGTGGTACTCCCTATTAGTTGGGTTTTTGAACTCCAGCAGTTCTTTCTCCTGCTAAAGACCCTGAAGCTGGATATGACTACATTTTCTACCCCTCAAAGTGATATTAGCTGGTAGGGAAAAGACGTCGGGTCTGCCAAGCATATGACAGCTGTTCCTGACATACCTTAATCAAGAGATAGAAAAGCCCTTGTCACAGGAAAGTAGGTCCCGAACAGTCTCCCTGTCAGGGAAGCTTTGGATTGTGCCATAAGGAGCACCATAACAGCAGCAGGGCCAGAATGATGTCATCAGCTATATACAGAAGCCCAAGTTCTTCATGCACAGGGTATGTCTATGACCGAGGTGTGACACAAAGAATATGCCTACAGACTCTTTTCTCCTCATCCTGCAGAAAGTTTACCAACTTATAACCCTATAAACTAGAGCCACAAGTTAAAACAGGGAGGCACTTTCTCTTATAAATCTCAACCGTAGGGGCTATGGGTTTGTTGCCAAATTTGGAGGCCAGACTGAAGAGAAAGCCAACCGAGTTGCAGAACTTGAGTCTCCTCTGTTTCATACAGTGGCCCCAGGACCCCTGGGAGTCAAAAGTGACCCGCAGGTATGACATTTCATGGGTTCTAGAGATCGAGGTTTCCTGTAGTACGAGGCTTCGCAGATTTAGCTTTTTTGGAGATACAGGCTTTGATAAAAGTTTTAGATGAATTAGTGACCAGTCCTAGGCCATCCATAAAGATATCTAACAGTAGCTGAAGGACATTAGGTGTGCAATACAATGGCATAGTCTGCATAAAGAACGGGGACACTCTTTCCATTCACAGTTGGCATATCCTTCCCTTTACCTGCTAGTACAGAATTCAGGTCATTGATGTACAAAAGGAACAGAATTGGTGCCAGAATACAGCTTTGTCAGATGCCCTGCCTAGACTTAAGTGCTCAGTACATTCTCCATTGGGACAATGTTGGACAGAAGCAATTAGATCCATATGGAGGGTAGGTAAAAAAGACACCAAGTCAGAGCTCAACCTCTTTGATTCTACAACATCCAAAGGTGTGCTGCTGTCACACATTGGCAATTTCTGCCTTTCATGCCCATTTAACATAATTTTTTAAATATCAACTATGACAATTATACAGTAGGGATTTTCACCTCCATTATGCAAGATGTAGCCAGATTTCGCAACCGTATATCAATGGTTGGCAGCATTAAGCAACAGACATCATATTGCCAGGAATAACCATAATTAAGCCAAGAATACCTATGTTAGAAATGGGGTTTTTGGTTGGCAGTCAGGTTACCTCCTGTCCAAGCAAGAACCCTCACTCTAGTCAGGGTAAGTCACACACAATCCAAATTATCCTGTGCCCACCCTCTGGTAGCTTGGCACGAGCAGTCAGGCTTAACTTAGAAGGCAATGTGTAAAGTATTTGTGCAATAAATCATACAATAACACAATATAGCACCACAAAAATACACCACACAGTGCTTAGAAAAATATATAATATTTATCTGGATATTTGCAGGTCAAAACGAGAAAAGATGCAAAATGAAATTGTAGAGATATCACTGAAAAGTGATATAAAGTGTTTTAAGTCTTTAAAAAGTAAACAAAGTCTCTTTCAAGCACAAAGTACCTGGTTTAAAGTGGAAAATCTCCGCAAAGGGCCGCAGAGAAGGAGATACGTGGAAAAATGGTGTGTGCATTGGTTTCGCCCCTTCACACACGGACTTCCGTCGTTATTTTTCACGCGGGGAAGTCATGCGTCGTTTTCCGGCACGCGGACAGTCTCCTTCTGTGGTTCGCGGGATTACCAGATGTCCCCGGGTCTGTGCATGGAATCCTAGGCTTGTTATCCAGCTGCGCGTCGTTCCGGTGGGCTTTGCGTGGAATCTTCTCCCTCACGGCAGGCGTCGCGTCGATTTCCTCTCTGGAAGTCGGGCGGCGTTGTCCAGGCGAGGCTGTGCGTAGAAGTTCCGGTCGCACCGCAGGCGTCGCGTCGAGCGGTGTCTTTCCGGATCGGTGTGCAGTGAATTTTTCACCGCGGAGCAAGCTGTGCGTCGAATTTTTCAGCGCACAAAGGCATCCAGTTGAAAAAGAGAAGTCTTTTTGGTCCTGAGACTTCAGGGAACAGAAGGCAAGCTCTATCCAAGCCCTTGGAGAGCACTTCTGCAGCAAGGCAAGAGTTCAGCAAGGCAGCAGGGCAACAGCAAGGCAGCAGTCCTTTGTAGAAAGCAGTCAGGTGAGTCCTTTAGACAGCCAGGTAGTTCTTCTTGGCAGGATGCAGGTTCTGGTTCAGGTTTCTTCTCCAGCAAGTGTCTGAGCTGGTAGGGCAGAGGCCCTGTTTTATACTCAAATGTGCCTTTGAAGTGGGGGAGACTTCAAAGAGTGGCTAAGAAGTGCACCAGGTCCCCTTTCAGTTCAATCCTGTCTGCCAGGGTCCCAGTAGGGGGGGTGGCAGTCCTTTGTGTGAGAGCAGGCCCTCCACCCTCCCAGCCCAGGAAAACCCATTCGAAATGCAGATGTATGCAAGTGAGGCTGAGTACCCTGTGTTTGGGGTGTGTCTGAGTGAATGCACAAGGAACTGTCAACTAAACCCAGCCTGACGTGGACTGTAAGGCACAGAAAGATTTAAGTGCAAAGAAATGCTCACTTTCTAAAAGTGGCATTTCTAGAATAGTAATATTAAATCCAACTTCACCAATCAGCAGGATTTTGTATTACCATTCTGGCCATACTAAATATGACCTTCCTACTCCTTTCAGATCAACAGCTACCACTTCAATAATGTATGAGGGCCGCCCCAATTTTAGCCTATGAAGGGAGCAGGCCTCACAGTAGTGTAACAACGAATTTAGGAGTTTTACACTACCAGGACATGTAAACTACACAGGTACATGTCCTGCCTTTTACCCACACAGCACCCTGCTCTAGGCGTTACCTAGGGCACACATTAGAGGTGACTTATATGTAGAAAAAGGGGAGTTTTAGGCTTGGCAAGTACTTTTAAATGCCAAGTCGAGGTGACAGTGAAACTGCACACACAGGCCTTGCAATGGCAGGCCTGAGACAGGGTAAAGGGGCTACTGAAGTGGGTGGCACAACCAGTGCTGCAGGCCCACTAGTAGCATTTAATCTACAGGCCCTGGGCACATATAGTGCACATTACTAGGGACTTATAAGTAAATAAATAGTCCAATCAGGTATGATCCAAGGCTACCATGTTTAAAGGGAGAAAGCATATGCACTTTAGCACTGGTTAGCAGTGGTAATGTGCGCAGAGTCTAAAAGCCAGCAAAAACAGTGCCCAAAAAGTGGCGGGAGGCAGGCAAAAAGTTAGGGGTGACCACCCTAAGGCTGTCAGGTCTAACACCTATATTATGTCGAAGATCAAAACCACTGGGCCATGGTCATCATTCTGAGATAGCCACAGTAGGTCACGTATAACCTTGATAGGCCTATGCCATGATTAAGTTAATATTATAGCAGGAGCAGTCCCAGATATGACTGTAATGTCAGGAATAAGTCAAAGGTGTTCATAATTAGCCCAGGGTCACCACTTAACTAATACAGCCACAACCATGTTGTTTCAAGAATGCCAACAATAAGCTAATGATTGGCGCTATTAGGCCAGAGCCACTGCTTTATCAGGGATAGCCTCAATTATGTGACGAATGCCCACAGTATGTTAGTGATGGGCACCATTATGACATGGATAATTATATGTATGTCAACATCTACAATATGTCAAGAATGGCCTACCATTATGCCATATATAGCAGTCGCTATGTCAAAGGTGGGCATCAGCAGGCCAGGACACAACTCATATACACAGAGACATGCCCTCACACACCCATTCATGCATTCTCACACACAAATACCAATATACACACATACAAACATGCACATGTAATACACATGCAGACAAAGTGGCTCTTCACCCTCTTTTCTCCTTACTTACATTTTGGAGTTGAAAGCACCTCAGGCCATTCTCCTTCACTCCATATTGAGGTCCTTGATACATGGAAACAATGCCTAAGCAATGACACATAGGAGCTGTTGTGTATGAGATCTTTCGATTGGCCTACAGAAATCCCAACCTTCAATCCTTATAGATGAGACCTACAGGGCATCTGTGCCATTACACAGTGAACAGACGAAACTAGAGGAGGACTTTGCAAGAGCTGGTGCATAAAACACCCTTAGAACATGCACTGCTATCAGCTAACCTTTTAACATGCACAATTAATGTCTAAGAAAGGCTATGGCCAGAGCCACTGGAATTATATGATACTTCTGCTGTGGAATTTTCTGGATAATTATGGATTTACCACACTTACCACATAATTCCCTATGCTGCATAATTTGTAGATTTCAAGGGAAAAAGTGTCAAGCACATGCTATTCAGCAATTTTCTGATATCTCATTTCAAATATCACTATCTTTCCTCTTTGAAACCCTATCTCTGTAATCTAACATGACCTAATCTCAGCCAGTCTGTCTATTTTACCAACCATTCTCTTGAAACCAAACAGCCCCCTCTACGTATTCTATCTACCTGATAGTAATATATCACAAAGTAACTGAGTAAATTGGATGCATTTTTTGAGAGCACACTCCTAATCACAATAATCACCAGATTAACCACTAACCTTGAATTCCAGAGTAGCATGCTACTCCCCATAAAGTGCTTCAATGCCTCATCAGGGGGTTGATGGGTGTCTTGTTCATGAGGAAGCGAATAAGGTGCATGACGGTTGCGTAGGAGAAGATATTGATGTAGTGCAAACTGATGTTGCTGACAAGGGGAATCATGTAAGTGTTGAAGAGTGTTGGACTCAGGGAGGATTCTTGTGGCACTCCGCAAATGATATCTCAAGAATCCGAGGTAAAGGATGCCAGGCTGACTGACTGGGTCCTGCCTCCTGCCAGTCAGGAAGGATCAGAGTCATCAAAGTGGGGGGTCCTTGGATTCCACTGTCATGCAGGTGTTGGATGAGGATAGGGTGGGAAACTGTGAGAGGTTCAGGAGTATAAGGGCCACCATGTCTCCTCTGTCTAGGACCATGCATATGTCTTCTGTGGCAGCAAAGAAGTCTGATTCTGTGCTCTGGTTGAGTCCAAATTCAGATTGAATGATGTTGAGGAGTTTATGGCCATTGAGGTATTCAGTGAGGTATCTGGTTAGGATTTTCTCCAGTATCTTGGCCAGGTATGGAAGCAGGGAGATCAGTCAGTCTGCAGTTGGTGATGTTGAAGGAGTCTGTGGAGTGTTTCTTCAGGGGTTAGAGGGTACATTGCATGTTTCCAAGCATCTGGGGCAGTTGCTGATGAAATGGAGGTTTTCAGGATGGGTGTGACCATGGTGCTGATGGGTAGAAGTCCTCTGGATTAGGCATGGTGGGGGCAAGAGTCTGACAAGCCCCCTGAGTGGATGGTCTTCATGGTGATGGTGGTTTCTTTTGGGGTGATAGTGTACCATGTAGTTAGTATTGGTTCTTTGGATGAGATCACAAATCGGTTAGCAAGGTCTGTTGGCTCCAGTTGAGAGCTGAAGTTGTTGAAGAAGAGGGAGAGATCATTCCAGAGGTCCTATGAGGGGATGGTGGAGTTGGGTGTGACTGCTGGTGAGGTGAATTCCTTCACAGTGGTAAATATTTCCTTGATTTTGTTGGTGTTGGAGTCAATGTAGTTCACCAAGGCAGTGCGTTTGATGGTCCAGATTTGTTAAGGGCTGGACGCAGGGGAGGACTTTGTAGCTTCGAGAATTTAACCCAGAGGAATGGATGATTCTTTTCTGCAGCCACTGAATGGACAGATGATGAAGTAAACAGCAGCTGATAAGTGTTCAAGGAAAGGAACCACTGCTTAAGAGGGAAAAAAGCAGGAGCAAAAACTCTTTTGTGACAACAGCAGGAAACCAAACTCCAGATTACCACCGAGGATCCTAAACAGCCCAAAAGTGAAGAAAAGCATCAAAAAAATCACTATAGCATAGCAGGAGTGTTGCAACACCCAGACCTACCCCAAACTCTACTTGTATTGCCCTACCTGACCCGAAACGGAAGAACCTACACAGGAACTACTTTCCTCCATGTTGGATTGGGCCCACTACTACCCCAGAATGAGGGACAACATCTAGGATTAATATGAAACCCAATCACAACATTGACACAGCAAGTCACAAACCCCCCTTCCTTTGGAGAGAAAAAGCATTATGCTGGCACCTGACTCCAACCCCCAAGAGACAACTAAGGTAAGCGGCGACTCTACCCATGGCCCCGCGCAACACAATGCACATGTGAGCCAAACAGGCTGAGCGCCGATGTCCAACAGGGTCAGTTGGTGATAGCAATTCAGGGTTGACTTGAATGTGCTCCTATCTGCGTCATTCAGTTGTCGAGTTGTGCTGCAGATGTTTGCAGTGACGCTTCATTATCCTGACTTCCTCTGTGTACCAGATGGCTTGTGAGCTGGATCTCATTGGTACAGAAGGTAATCCAGTTGCTGAAATTTATTATGTCTTCATGGAGGCTGTTGCTGAGTTTGGGATGGCAGGTGTTGAGATCAGTGATACAGTCCTTGGACATTGTAAAAGTTACGGTGGGCAGTCCTGGCTTTGGAAAGGGGTGTGTCTGCTGAACTTGATGATGGTATGGTCTGTAATGGTGAGCTCAGTGGGTTCTTCACCTCTGATGTTCTTGAAAGAGATATGGTCCAGGACATGTCTGGTGGTGTGGATGGGCCTTTTAACTTGTTGGGTGAGGCTCAGGTTTCCAGGATTTCGATGAGTGCTTTCGAATTGGGATCAGTGAGTCTTCCAGATGTAAGTTCAGGTCCCCAAGGAGGATGTATTTGTGAGCATTGAGGATGAGTGCTGCTACGAAATCTGCAATATGTTTGAAGAAGTTGGTTGCGGTCCTGGTGGTCTGTAGATAAGAGTGCCGCTCAGGAAGAATTAGGGGGTGATGTGAAGTTTGGATGAGATATGTTTCATATTAGTGGTTGGCATGCCACTTGATACGGTGCATCTGATGACATTCTTGTGAATGATGGTGATTCCTCCTCCAGGCTTGGGCAGTCAGTCTTGACTGGCAATCTTGTGTTTTGTTGGAATAGCTACAGCGATGTCTGAAGCCACAGTGAGATTCAGCCAGATTTCTGTTGGACTAGCAAATCCAGGATGTGGTCATGCAGCAGGTTTCTGATCTCCCTTGCATGTTTGCTGACAAAGCAAGTGTTGAGGGGCATGCATGAGAGTGCAGAGTTCTGAGTGGGTGGAAGCTGGTCCATTATAATGTGAGCAGGAGAGGCACTGGGTGCAGTCAGTGCAGAAGTGGTTAGTGTTATACTCTAACCGAATAGTTGTACAGAGTTATCAAACTGTCTCACAACTGGTTTGGGCTAGTGCACACATTTTTGCACGAAATAAGAGAACGCTTGGCTCAGCATAGTCATAAAGACTTAAGGATAAATAGATGCCAGGGTGTGCAGTATCCTATATTACAGCTCCCCTACGGAATAGTGGAAGCATTCTTTACCAGTCACTGTTTAAGTTAACCAAATGAAGCAGCCTCTTCCTTTGCATTTTACTTTTTTTTATTTTATCCACCAAAATCAGTTTTATTACTTCCATTTTAGGTACTTTGGGCAATTAAGGTTTGCCAGCTTTTAAACCCAGAACAACCAAATATCCAGCTTTGAGACTGTTGTTTGTTGTGACAGTATATGATACACTGTGAAGACATCGCAAGCAAAATGAGAAGGCAATACCCAATGTGTTTAACCAGCCCTTCTGCAGACCTTTATGGAGAGTTCACCCACCAGAACCAAATCACTGGTAAAAGTTCTAGGTATGCAAATTCCTACTGAGAAGAGCCCAATTTAGCATCAGATTCCTAGCAGAAACCCTTACCAAATGTTCAGTTCCGATATGAATTTAATATATGCTTTGGTCCGTCTGCTGCATAGAAGGTTCATCTTTTGTTGAGCATCAGACTACACAGAAATAAAATAACATATACCATATTAAGACCTCCGTGTTCCTATGACTTGGTCTCATCCAACTCCCATTCATCAACATGACCACAGCTTCCACAGTTTAGAGAACAGCACAGAGCTCTAAATGAATTTTTTTCGTGTATTTAAAATGTGCTGTGCTTCCGAAACCCCTAAAAAATAATGGTTTCTTTTTTCCACTTACCATTCTTTCAGGAGTGATATGTGCCTTTCTTTAGAAGTACTGAGAAGTGACTAGACTGAATCTCTAAATTGTTCCCATTTACCTTTACCTTGTTGGGAAGTCTGTGAGGTAGTCATAGCAAATAGTGATCTATGATTTTTATTCCATGTCTTTGATCTTTCACTTTCTCGGCCTATAAACTGACGCCATTTTGACCTGCTTTGATACCTGTTTAACTAATTGCCCTTGCTTCGGTGAAATATACCTTACCTCTGCAGCTCCAACTTGGTACAATTATTATTACTTAGCCCCATAATAAATCTAGCATAAGTAATTGTATTTTCCATTTGCTTCAATTTCTGGAAAGAAAGGACACTCCTGTGCCACTTGTTTGCTGCCAAAAATATTTGCTTGTTTTCCTAGCAAGACTTTTTCTAGCAACACAATTTGATGGCATCCGCCCGAATGTATTACAATGTTCCCGCCAGGCTGACCGGCGGGAAGATTTAAATACGTGTTCCCACAGTGCTACGAGATAGCACTCGGCTCCCTTGAAGGGACTGAGTGCTATCTCGCAGCACAGAGGGGGCCGACCAGCACCCGTGGAAAGCACTCTTCAAAGCATTGAGACTACAAATCTTCACCTGCACCAATTAAAAAGACCTAAGGGCCTGATTTATATAATGGCGGAGGGGTTACTCCGTCACAACGGTGATGAATATTGTGTCCGCTGAAATCTACATTCCATTATATCCAATGGGGTTTAGATTTAGGAGTTTGGGATACCCGTCACTCGTGTGATAGAGTAACCCCTTTACCAAGATGTAAATCAGACCCTAAGTTCCTTCTATCCATTGACTAACTGAATTCTGCAGATTATTCTTACTCAATTCTAGAATTCATTTGATGCAGGAAATGTCACCCTAGCAAGCCTTCTAGCTAACACCCTATTACCTCTAAATGCTATTCTCCAATCCGCTGCACATTTAATGAAAGAGAGAAACAGGTATGATCACATCACTCCAGTTTTGAGGGATCTTCACTGACTACCATTAAAAGCTCAGATAAAGTTTAAGATCTGCTGCCTCACTTACAAAGCCCTCAACAATAGAAGTCCTAGCTATCTTGCCAATCCCCTGAACATTTCAGGCAAATGAAGACTTTTCCAGAGCAAGAACTCACTTCTTTTAGAACCTCATAAATTTCAGACCTTAAGAGCTCTAAAGCAATCCTTTTTCTGTTTCACCTATTCCACCTTGCAGATCAGCACTGATCATTGTTTCATTCCGAACAGGTCTAAAAACTCACTTCTTCAGTACCTTCCTTAGCGATCTTGGCCCTAAAATGAATCTTTGGCGCCACACTTGGGTTGCTTACATGGTCCTTTCTCTATTACTTGATGCTCATTACTATTTCTTCTCACCTCCAATTCACTGTGAAGTCTGTTAAGTAGATAGATATATACTCTCTTACTTTTCCCTCCACACAACTCTGCCTCTGTACCTTCCTACCTTGTTTTATATAGTTGTTTGCTCCTTGACAAGGCCCAGTTTCATTCCTCTGCATTAAAGTAATGTTTTCACATTTTGTTGGACCTATGTATCAGTCTGTTTTAAGTAAACTGCTTTGTTACTGTTTTACAAAGTGGCATTATATAAAAAAATCCCACTAAATAAATAAACACTTAGGCCCTGATTTAATTCCTGGTGGGCCGACCACTCTCTGCCATGCCGATGGAGTAAATTACTCCATCGCCCTGACAGGTATCGCCAGCGGGCCAGATTTAGAAATATCCACTCATCCAGTTGACATTTCTGGTTCTGACATGGCAGTTCCTGTCAAATGCTTTGTAATTTGGTCATATGGTTCCAACATAAGCCATACAGAAAACTTACCCAGTTTTTTTTATTTTCAAAAAGAAAATCCCAAAGTGGGATTTTCATTTTGGAAATAAAAAATGCCCCCTTGCCATGGAAAATTACTCCCATGCGAAGGAGTTAATTGATCACTTTTCACTGCCCCTTACCACTAGAAGTTTTTTCACATCACGAGCATTGTAAAACGACTGCATGTCCACCCATCTAAATTAGTAAGGCAGACATATAAAGTGAAACCTCTGACGGCTCTTACTCCATTGGGCCGTCTGAGAAGTAATTCACTTATAGCACTTACTGCCAAATTACACCTGTGCTACATTCAACATTTTTGAGGGTTTCCACTTCTGGTGTCTTTAATATGCTTATAATGAAGACCCCAAAATATCACTTTAGTTAGGAGGGATATTGGCATGAGGATTTAAGGGACTCTCTAGTAAATTACTGCTTAGAGATGCTTACGCCCATGTTTGCTACTGTTTTGCACAGGTGCACTAACAGTGCTACATAGCTTGAAAGATAGCATCACTTTACTAACCACTTTACACGTATGCTGTGTAAAACTGTTTTGTATTGCACCCAAGCAAACTTTAGTAAATGTGGGACTCGCTGAATTATCATCTTGGTCTCTTAGTGTTTAAATTGACCAGATCCATTGCTTGTTGTTTTTATATCACATGTGATTTAATTTTGCGTTCTTCACAAGTGTGTTTAACACAAATCCACATGTTGGAGAATGCAGTGTCTTATGCCCTATTCCATTTATGCCCATTGGCATAATAAAACGATAGAGGATCCGAGATTTCCATTTATTCTACTTTAATTTTGAAGGGTGAAATTCACAGTATTGTTTAATTCCTCACTTCAGGAAGAAGAATTCATACTTAATTTCCGTAAAGTTACTGGGCTGAGAATTTCACTCTTCACACAAGTTTTAGCATCCATGAAATGTCTACTTTAAAATAGCACAGGGATTTAACAAACATTGCCGAAGCCAGAAGGTCTGGCCTTGAAAGTTGGTATAGGGATTGTTTTTTAGTGGTAGCAAGTGCCAGAAAAATCTAAAGAAAATATGCAGCTACTTAAATCTGGCAACCAACATACATAAAGTTTTTAAATTAACAAAACTCAATGATGTGGCTGTTTTATTAGTAGCGAAAAATAAAAAGAAAATATGCAGCTACCTACATCTAGCAACCAAGATACATACATTTTTTAAATTAACAAAAATCACTGATGTGGTTGTTTTATTAGTAGTGTTTTTTTAATATAACAATTCCTTTAGTTGCACCATGACCTTTATTATTAATATTTTAATGAAGGAGACAAGAATAAACTGACCACCTATTGAAGCGCTGAAACTGCTGACAGTTACAGTGTTAAAATGACACTTAAAGACTTCATAAAACTATTGTTAGAAAGGAGAGGGAAATTAAGCACCACTTAACTTGGCACAAGATTTACAGGCAAAATAAACATTTGTTATTTAAAGTTGAGGTGAACATTAGCTAAATGTAAAAAGCACACTTTGAACGACCTTTGTCACTCAAGATAATGAACTATTTTAAGACGGAGTTGAGTAATGTGAACTGGCTTTGTGCAGTCACTCAGAGTGAAGGGAGTCAATGGGAAAATGGAATGACCCTTTGTTCCGTGTTCTATAATACGGTGCCTAGAAACAAAGAGTGAATGAAAATAAAAAATAGATAAATGGATGAAGCCAACAAAATCTTCCGTACATATATACATTACTGTTAAAACTTAGGAGGAATATGTAATGGTTAGCAATTTTGTATACCAAATGTTTATATTGGTGCTTATCGGTTCCCCCTTCATAGACCTTGTTAGTGGTTTTTCCTGATAGGACTCTGAAGGGAGTTCAATTAGAATGTTGAGAGAGGACTAGCAATATTTTCCTCAGCTGTGAGACTGGCCAGTTGAGAACACACTTGTACTACCGAACAAAGTGAAATTACCTATCTATGCGTTATCGCCCTTTGGTCTTTTCAATTATGTGTGATTTAAAACAAAAAATAAACAGTAGTCTAGTAAGACAAAATAAAAACTCTCTCAAAGGCCAGACCAAAACAAAGCCTTAGTGGCTACCTTCTTTGTGAAATTCTATCCGAAACTGACCTCATTTAAAATACTGGGAAACTCAATAAATAGCACTAAGGGCCTGATCACGACTCTGGTGGAGGGGATTACTCCGTCACAAACGTGCCAGATATCCTGCCTGCCATATTACAAGTTCCATTATATCCTATGGAACCTGTAATATGGCGGATGGGATAGCCGTCATGTTTGTGACGGAGTAATCCTCTCCACCAAGGTTGCAATCAGGCCCTTAATGTTGTGTGAATCATCCTTTGCCCTGTCACTTCCATTGTAGATTAATCTCCTTGATGGATGCAATATTGCTAAGAAGGACATGTATTTTGCATGTCACAAATGTAAGCAGTGAGTCGTGGCGTATATAGTAAGGTATATGTCACAACCAGGAAAGGCTGACTTTGTTATTTGCACATTGTTTGGAAGAACTGTATGTTGAGCAAAGAGCTTAAGATCTACTTGGTACACCAGAAGTGCACACCTCCTCTGGAAAAACTGTAGTTCAGCTCAAGACATACTTGATATACAACAGGGTTATGTGGCACTATTTTCATTACATAACTTTGCATACCATTACTTTGGATTGTTTGTTTACAGATTACCTTAATTTTGGCCTAATATGAGTATGTATAACTATTTCAGATACTATTATTTTTTTTTTTTATTTTTTTTTTAAAGTTCTTTGTAGGACTTTATCCATTTTACACTTTTTATTTTATAAATATTTAAGTGTGTGTGTGTGTGTGTGTGCGTGTGTAAAACACAAATCTCCACAGGCCTAAAGATAGATAGGGGAGCATTCTGTATCATCTACCAAGGTGACTCATACTTTAAACTTAAAATCCAAAACAATAATATGCTAAACAAATGAATTGTAAATAAATAAAGTAGTAATATTGCGCCACATATTTTCACATATTGTGCAACAAAATTTCCCTTTGTATGCCACAATAGCCAAGAGGGTCGGATCAAGAAATTGATGAAATGAGAGGCCTTATTTTGCCATAGAAAGTATGGTTAGTGCCCTTGAAAGCTAAACCGAAGACACTTTTTTATATACTCTTAGATATCTTAATCATCACTGTCAGAAAAAAAGTCTGGAAGGATGAGTGAAACATGTTTTTCCAACACCACCAGCAACTTGTCAGTTGATTTCTCAGTGTGTTTCTGCATCTTCACCAGTGTTCTAATGAACAACTAGAACCTTAACATCATGCATTTATGACAAAAATGACAAAAGCGTGGCACACCCTACTGCCATCTTGATAGAATCAAAACTGTGAAACTGAAAGCATTTTCTATGATAATACTGCAGTAAATGAAGAAATGGAGGATTTTGTTTTGCCATATACATTTAGTGGTCTAAAAAGCTAAATTCTGAACACAATTTATACAAGTTCTCTTATATCAGCTTTACCCATGTCAATTCAGACATGTAGATTGAAACTTGAACTTCCAACACTAGCAGCAGTCTCATTTAAATCCTTAGGGACCAACTGCAGCTTCATCAAAGAGTTCTAATGAACAACGAGAGTGGTAACATTTTGTATTCAAGACAAAACTGAGGCAATACTGCCATGTTGTTGGAATAGGAGTAGTTGAATTTAAAGCATTCCCATAAGGACTAGTTGAAGTAAATGAGCATGGAGATGTTGATACAGGTATAAAACCAGTGGGCTAAAATGTGAGGGAAGTCATGGGTGTCAGTAATTTAAGGCATGCAGTATTCTTGAAGATGATAAAAATAGGGAGACACCTTCATAAGTACAGCATCACTTTTCAACACCTGTTTACTCACCCTACCCACCTTCTCAGTCGCTTAAGAGCTCCCTGATTTTAAATGAGTAAAACTTTTGGTAGGTGTAATTTGTGCACAGCAGGGGTAGGCATCCCACGTAGGCTTGATTACAGGTACTGCCTCTGACCATGGGGTAACCCTTGCTATGCTATTTATATGCAGTGGTGGTTGGGTGCCCACAGAGGGATGCGCACAGAAAGTTGTCAGCCAGTGGAGGGTTGGGCATAGATCATGCCTTGCTTATGGTCTCACGTATTGCATCACTCACAAATGACATAATTGAGGACATGACTCATGAGATTTAAAGAAGAATATTGTTCAAATTATTAATGAGGACCACAGTCTCTAAGGTAATACGTAAGGTCATAAGCAGTGCATGTTAGGGGCACAAGTTATAGTTAATTGACTGAACTAGAACTGGCGTATTTCGGTGATTTTGCTTTTTTTTGTTTTTGTCTCATTTCAACACCTAACTATGAAATCACTCTAACCTTTGTGTTTTTTCATTGAATTTCTGTTTTTCAATATATTCGTAAACTGGCCGAGCCCCAACCGTCTTGTTTGAAGTCCAAATTAAAATATCCAAGATAAAGGTGATCCAAAAATGATGTAAATCCTAATTTTATGAAACTGGTAAAACAAAATTAAGAATCCAAATTATTAACAGTATACTGACTACATTCAGCTGCTAACCTTCACACGGTATAGGAATGCTGTCCAATTAAACATGCAATGAGGCTTTTCTATACAACTTTACAGACTTCCACCTCCAAAATATCTCATGTATTGTGCTTTCACATGTCTTTAAAAATGCAAGGGGCCATGCCTCCCTCTGAGGATTCATTTCTGATCCACATACATATAAAAAGATTGACTAAAATAGAGAATGTAAAGATATGTTCTAGAAAATGTAACCTGCCAAAATATCCACCATACATAAACATGCCCCTACAAGTCTTTGCATTCCTCAATCCTCATCAAGAACCTGACCACAAATATGCTAGGACTGGATTTAGAAAAGTACATCTGCCCAGTATAACAACAGGTGAGAAGAAAATTTGGCCTGAACTAGCAATTTAGTAGAGATCAAACTTTTGTAAGAGATATTGATGTGTGTCTGTTATTTTCACAGTCTACATATTTAAGCCTATATTTTTTTAAATCTATGTTTTACAAATCAGTGTTTTAGCCAGCAACCACTTATTATCCGCACCTTGACAAGCGGTCCACAGGGAAATAATTGCTAAGCTTTAACATGTCTCCAGCCAACTTCTTCGTGCCAGGCATGCTTTTTAGGTTTTTCTACAATTCAATATTACCACAAACATAAGGAAAATGTTGTATCAGTATTGCAAGAAAATGGTTAGTAGGACAGGAAGCTAGAGGATGTTTCACAAATCATTCCTCTGGTAAATGGTGATTTAATTGCTTTATATGTTATGGTACAATGTACAATGGTGTAGGCCTAGCTTGCGTATTTTTTCACACAAACCAATGTTTCAGGTCACAGGTAAAAGCAAAGTTCCCATTTCAGTCCTTCTATACAAAGAACTGTACTTTCTGTGACCGAAAATGGGCTGAGCAGTCACATGGGGTGCAGTGTGGTATAAAATGTCCAACTGATGGTCTTTCCCTGCACTAGATGCACCTATCCCCCCACATGCTGTGTCAGGATCTGATAAACTCACAAATGTAGTGTGTAGGGAAAGTATGAAAGGCTATGGGTTGCCTTGTGGGGAAGGAATAGGACCTACTCTGACCCCATGCTCTGATATATCCTGTACAATGGTAATATGTCCCATGCTACCCTCTGCCCACACCTGCTGCTGGTGGTATCCAGCCCCTGTTTCATTTTTGTTATTAGTTCTTTACTCACCAATTTCCATCTCACAGCTCAAGATAATGCAACATATGGTGTTGGAGAGGGGACTGTGCTCTCGCTCACTATCCTCAAAATTGGTGCTGGTTCCTGACAAAAATAAAAAAATTTGCATTACGCTTCTGTAATGATTTTGAACCTATCTGATGCTTAAGAAATCCTCTAGACTAACATTTAGGCACATGTTACATCCCACAAGTAGCTTCCACAATGCTAAAATAAGAACAGTATTTTGGGAAAGGAATGAGGTGATTTCACCATAAGCATGTATAGAACTAAAATCAATACTGTAAAACACATCTCAACTCTATAGGCCTCATTATGATGTTGACGGTCCAAACGCTGGACCGCCAGTACACCGGTGGGGAGGCAGCTGCCAAGCCAGCAGCCTTCTCACCGCTGTATCATGAGTTCCCCGCCGGGATGCCTGGCACAGACAGTGCAGCGGTATTGGCTTCAGCTCTCAGGGAGAGACAAGGCCAATGCTGCAGCACTGTCTGTGCCGGCAGAACACACAAATTTCACACTGTCTGCCATGGCAGACAGTTTGCATTCTGATTGTGCAGACAGGTGAGCCCTGCCCACAACATGGTCATGGGCAGTGCAGGGGTCCCACTGTGTCCATGTTTGTGCCTTTCTGCCAGCCTTTTCATGGTGGTGACATCGCCGCCGGGAAAAGGCTGGCGGATAGGCAAGTTGTGATGAGCACAGCGGTGGCCACACTGACACCGCCATACTTGACCACGACGTGCACCGCTGCCAACCCGTCGGGATCCATGGTCCTATCGGTGGCAGCGGTCTCCTGGCAGTCAAACTGCCAGGATCGTAATCTTGCGGTCAGACCACAAGATTGTGGTGGTTAGAGCATCTTCATAGGTACAAAGGTCTTAGGAACACCGTACTCATAATTAGGCCCTATGTCTGAAATGTTGCCATCCCTTCCATGCCCCCTGGGTACACCACCCATGTTTACTGTCCCAACTTGCGTATGACTTCTGTGCCTGTGATCCATCCATCCACCTCTGACTCCCATGTTTATGCTGCCCATTCTGCACTCATTGCAGTTCTGCATAGTGAAATCACCCAAAACAGGAGTTTCATTCTGAGGGAAAATAGAGATGGCATTGATATTTGGGGACAGCTTCCTTTTTTCCCTGCCTGGTACCACCATCCCTCACACAATTGTTCTGGTAAGGAAAACCCAGTAATGGTCATTTCACTCTAAATACTGCGGGGCTGGTGTGGGCAGACCACCATGGCAGTAGGTACCAGCACTGGCACCAACTGAGGTTCTTCCAGTGGACATAGCAAATCTGTCACCAATAAATGAGGCAGGTGAACCACAAGTTTGTCAGGATGGGAGCTCGGCCAATTAATGTTTGAGCTCTCTCTCTTCCAGAATCTAAATAGCTTCCTTTCCTTGTGGTTTCCCTTCGTCAAGCAAGAATTGATCTTTCTAGTGAAAGGGAACCATTCTCTGGAGTGGTGCTATGAATGTCTTAATATCAAGCGATCTGAAGTAGTTGTTCACAGTAACCTCAGTATTTAGGGTTTCATTTATAGCGGTGTGAAGTGGCAAAAGATGCTGCAATCACTTCTTTCACCCATTATCACTTAATTGCCATTTTGTTGTTAGTACAGATATCACTACCACAGTTGCATTCCGAGAACCAATTTACCATTGACAATAACTTAGAAATTGAGGAATATATTTTGAATTAAAATGTATGATATTTTTGACGTAAATTAATAATAAGAGTTGGTCATCAGCTAATGTTAGTGAAATATGGATTCTATGTAAAATAATGTTTTATTTCATATCAAGTTGAGAACTAAGGGCCAGATGTAGCAATATTGCAAATTGCGACTTGCAATTTGCGAGTCCATCCGACTCGCAAATTGCAAGTCGCAATTTGCAATGCAGTACGGTGTCTCAGACACCGACTGCGACTCGCTATGGGGTCGCAATGACCCACCTCATCAATATTCATGAGGTGGGTCGCAAATTGCGGCCCCATAGCGAGTATAGGCACTCGCAAACATGGAGGCCTGCTGTCGTCAGCAGACCTCCATGTTCGTGACTGCTTTTAAATAAAGCAGTTTTTTTTTTTTTTTAAGTGTAGCCCGTTTTCCTTACAGGAAAACGAGCTGCACTTAAAAAAAAAACGAAACCTTTAGTTTCGGTATTTTTTCACGGCAGGGAGTGGTCCCTTGGACCACTCCCTGCCCTGAAAAAATATTTGTGGGTCCAGTCACAAAGTGGAAGGGGTCCCATGGGGACCCCTTCCAATTTGCGAGTGGGTTACCATCCACTTGAAGTGGATGGTAACTGCGATGCCATTTGCATACCACTCAGACTCGCAAATAGGAAGGGAACACCCCTTCCTATTTGCGAGTCGGAAATGCATTTTGCGAGTCGGTCCCGACTCGCAAAATGCATTTCTGCATAGGAAACTCACATTTGCGACTCGCAAACGGCAATTTTTGCCGTTTGCGAGTCGCAAATCGTTTCCTACATCTGGCCCTAAGTCATCATGCAAAGGAGTAAATATGCTGGAACACAGAGTTATTCTTTCAAGTGTGAGGCACCATAAAGGGCATGGCAATACTAATCTGTAAAAATCACATTGTTACTAATGTGAGGATTAAAATGACAGGGTTGACTGTGAAGGTTATTGCACAAAGTGAGGCAGGAGAAATAGCTTTCATCTTAGCTAATTACTGTGGATGAATTGTGAGTGGTTCTGTTGCTTTGGGTTGTTTAATTCTCACAGTGGCTTCTTGCAGCCCACTTTATTCTGGTTATGAGGTGGAATTCAATGCTGATTTCAGTTGTTTGGGTAAATTAGTTAAATGATAGGGGGCTCTAACCTCAGATGTGAACTTCAGAAATCTACTAATTTTCCCAGTGTAGATTGTGATTTGGTAGATGTACAGAGTACAACAATATCCCTGCGTACAGTCACAAACTAATATCAGTGAGGTCTGGGAGAATAATTCTATGTGGCATATTAAGAACAAATTGGAGCAGGGCAGAGTAGCAGGTGACCTTGCTGCACTGCCCTGTGTCACAGGGAAAGGGCAGAAATGCACCGTATTTACAAAATACAACACATTTCTGCCCCCCCCCTGCACTGGCACCCTTTTGGCTGCCTAGCGCCAACGCAGGCACCCTTGCTCCATGGTGCAGGGGTGCTTGTGTTGCATGCAGGATTATTTTTGTGCCGGAAGGGACACCTTCCTGCACAAAAATAATCCTTGAAGGCATTTTCCTCTTTCTAGAGGAAAAAACGAAGAATAATAAAGATATTTCACCTCATATTACACCTACCCTGGGGAGGCGGACGTTTTTGATGCATTCCCAGGTATACAGAGTCTTGTAAATCTGAGAATGCCTCAAAACCCACAGCTGTTGTGTGAGAAAACCCCGCTCCAGCAGCGCATGATGCTTTAAAATCTGCCCTATGTTTTCTTTCAGCCTAGCACAAATGTGCGAATACAGAGATTGATCCTGGAGTGCAGTCTGACTATGCATCAGTTGTAAAGACACACAGGTTGAGGTGGCTGGTTCTTAAGCTAAGAAGAAGTTGGAGGCTCATTACTAACTAACCCTCAATTGGTGTAAAGTCAGTGGCTCTTCAACTGGAGCAGTTTTCCTGCCTGTACACTTGCTGCATTGACTTATGAGTCCCTGGCTGGGGTGGGACTACGTCCCCCAGCCTTCCCTTGCTTGAGGAGGAACCCACCAGCACCCAAAGCACTTTGAAGCACTGCAAAAGGCCTTCAGCGTGGGCTCTTCAACTGGAAAGATTTCCCTGCCAGCACACTTGCCACATTGACTTCTGAGGACCTGTCTGAGATGGGACTACATCCCACAGCCTCCCCTTGGTTGAAAGGGCCCGCCAGCACCCAACACGTTTTATAGTACTTTGATAGTCCCGCAGCGCATGTCGTGCGTTGGACGCACCCGGGCATGTGCCCGGCGGAAGACCAGGCCAAGAGCAGGCCCATCTGCACACCTCCGCAGCCGGAAAAGGCTGAGCCTTGTCTCTTGGCCCGTAGTCTCGCCTTTTGGGAACTAGAACCATGGGAACGAGGAAAGCCCTAGGGGAGGGGAAGGTTGCTGCCCCGATTATTCAGCATAGTGGCACAACATTGGACTCTTTCCTGGTCTGTGCAGTTAACTTAATTTCTAAGGAGATTGAGTTGGCTGGGAGGTGACTTTTCCAGGACTTTGGGATTGCTTCTGGTTGTTTGTTAGCTTCTCCCGCTAGCCTGTCTGCACACTCTATTACCACAGCTGCTCAAAGTATTTCTGAACCGTCCCTTGCTTTGGCTGTGGACCAGGCTGTTGTTGTGCCATGTAACACTTCCTACTGTGATTCTGATGTTAATCTTCTTAGTGACACGGACCATGCACCAAATGCAAGCGTAATGCAAAGCTAGGGAGTGTGTCAAATTACAAGGTAGGTGCAAGTGTTGCAGCAGGCCCAAAGAGCTGGTGGATCCTCCTTCACAGCAGATTGGGATAGCATCTTGGACTGAATTGAGTCACTGATATAAACATGCATGCCCCCCTTGGTGGTAAAACTCTTTAGAACTTATAGTTAGGCAGCTGGCCTATTTTGTAAATATCCCTAATGGTCAGCAGGCTCCTGTCCAAGTATAGCAGTTTATTCTGAGCTTAATAATACTTACACAGTGGCTCACCCTAGGCTTTTGGATAGTGAAAGGCCTTGTTCGCCCCTTCTAGTGCCAGCCAATCCATTTCCCTTGCAGCCAGCCATAGATAGGGTGGGGGCACCGGAGGACAGACTACATGTAATGGGACTGCAAATGGGGTACATCAATACCAACAGGGATTCACTCCCAGACCAAAGCTTCTAATCTAGAGCCACAACCCTGCTTGATTCTCCCCCCGGATCTGGGTTTAATCCATCATTATTTTGCTTGCCACGTCACTCCAGTTTGGACCCAGCCATATGGAAATCAGTCTTGACCCTGTTCCCCATGGGAACAGTCCAGCCCGAACTGCTAGGCCAGGTCCTCCCTGGTCAGGACACAAGCATCCTGGGACCGGTTTCAGGGTATCACCGTTCATCAGCAAGGCTAGCTTGAATCCAGTGGCGCAGCGAGCAAGGGAGCCACGTCTGTTGATACCCTTGCCACTTAGGGCGCACAAAGCAACATCACAAAACAAAATAAAATGATGGACGGAGTGTTGAAACTTTTCAAACACTCACCCCCAGTCACAGATCTGGGTTTAATCCAAACTGAGGTGGCATGGTGAGCAAAAAAACGATGGATTAAACCCAGATCTGTGACTGGGGGTGAGTGTTTGCATTGTTCAGCACTCCGTCCATCATCCTTTTGTGTTGCTAAAGTTGCCCTAGGTGGGAAGGGTATGCCCAGACGTGGGTCCCGTGCTCATTGTACCACTGGATTCAAACTAGCCTGGCTGATGACCCTGAAACCGGTCCCAGGATGCTTGTTTCTGGTCCAGGGAAGACCTGGCCTGGCAGTTCGGGCTGGACTGTTCCCATGAGGACCAGGGTCAAGACTGATTTGCATATGGCTGGGTCCAAAATGGGGTGGCATGGTGAGCAAAAACACAATGGATTAAACCCAGATCTGTGACTGGGGGTGAGTGTTTTCATTGTTCAGCACTCTGTCCATCATCCTTTTGTGTTGCTAAAGTTGCCCTAAGTGGGAAGGGTATGCCCAGACGTGGGTCCCGTGCTCATTGTGCCACTGGATTCAAACTAGCCTGGCTGATGACCCTGAAACCGGTCCCAGGATGCTTGTTTCCGGTCCAGGGAAGACCTGGCCTGGCAGTTCGGGCTGGACTGTTCCCATGAGGACCAGGGTCAAGACTGATTTGCATATGGCTGGGTCCAAAATGGGGTGGCATGGTGAGCAAAAACACGATGGATTAAACCCAGATCTGTGACTGGGGGTGAGTGTTTGCATTGTTTAGCACTCTGTCCATCATCCTTTTGTGTTGCTAAAGTTGCCCTAAGTGGGAAGGGTATGCCCAGACGTGGGTCCCGTGCTCATTGTGCCAGTAGATTCAAGCTAGGCTGGCTGATGAAGGGTGATACCCTGAAACCGGTCCCAAGATGCTGGTTTCCGGTCCAGGGAGGACCTGGCCTGACAGTTCGGGCTGGACTGTTCCCATGAGGAACAGGGTCAAGACTGATTTGCATATGGTTGGGTCCAAACTGGGGTGGCATGGTGAGAAAAAAAATTATGGATTAAACTCAGATCTGTGACTGGGGGTGAGTGTTTGCATTGTTCAGTACTCTGTCCATCATCTTTTTGTGTTGCTAAATTTGCAGGTTAGCAGCAGCCAGTATTTATCTCAGAATACTAATCAATTTTGCCCCTTTTTGAATTGAATGTTCAATTTATGTATCTCTGGTGGTTCCTTAAGAGTATCCTTCAGATGGAACCAAGGAACTTTACATTTAGTTTGTGATTGATTTTCACTTGAATAATTTTTACTTGTTTAAAACAACTAACAAGGGTTGTCCACTATAGTAGGTTTGTTGTGGTCTTGTACAGACCCGAAAGTCATGTTATGAGGCAAGATGGTTTGCCACTTACGGCATAAAATGTCTGTATTAAAAAAAGCTACAGTGTCAATCAATGACCTAAACAGTGTGTTTGCAAGTCTCATTTCACTGCTGAACCTCAGTGCTGGTGCAGTGCAGGGAAGCCACTGATCCCTCAGGGGCGCTCAAACATTTTGGGGGCCCCATTCAGGCTAAGACTAGTGAATATCTGTGAGATAATGGAAACTCATGGTCCATCTTCACATACTGCATGAGGTCCCATCATTTTGCATTATGCCATTGCTGAAATCTATCAATTTGAGTGCATTAAGTGGGCATGTGGACAAACGATAAGCAAAATGCAACTTACAATGTGTCATTTACCCATGATGACTTTTCTAAGATATTTTCTAATATCTCAACCCAGTCACCCACGTCCCACTGGCACAACAATAACATATGAAACAATGCTGATGTCCATATTTTCTAGGACAGTTGTTTCAGATGATTTGTTATCATGGCTAGTAATACAAGTCTATCATAGTCTTACAACCATTTATATTTATTTTGCTATGATGCCTGTACCATTGAAATGTGAAGCAGACAATGGTAGCAGTGCATATCTAGGTGGCTCTGGTGCACAGCCGGGTGGTTGGAAAGGCCACTAGCAATCAATCACATTAGTGTGCAAGGGTATAAAACCCGGATTTTATTTCAAGTTATGAGGTTGGTGCTATTTGTACATTGGTCCCAGCAGGTTGTGCTTTATATGATGTTTAGTGTGTATATAAACTGCTGCTATAAACATTAAGTATAACATCAAATGCCCCTGTGGACCACATCATGGGTGGTTTACAAATTGTGCCCAAGACAGTTGAACTTACCTGGAGCCCCTCATCCCCCCTCCACCCCACACCAAGAAAGGGCAGTGCGATCTTGTGTATAGATCTACAAAAATGTATACACCTGCTAGTGATAGACTGTGCACCAGAACCTCAAAGGATCGCAGTACTCATTATCCATGCACAACACTACCTGCGGTTTGGACAAGTTGCATAATTACAAGTCCATTGTAGTTTCATAGCCAGAACAGCTATGGTTTACTGTGTCAAGTTATATTAAGAGGGTATAGATCTTACCCAAATATCAAAAAAGAAATTACCTATTTTTGAGATCTTTTCTGGCCTTAACCTGTGTTGACTTTTCCTTTCTTCTTCGAAAGATATTCCCTCATGTATGTTTATTCAAGTAACATATCAAAAGATCATATTTCTTTCTCACATTGATCCATTACTGAAAACACTCCTCATACGATCTTTGCACAGCTGCCTAATTTAGACATTTGCAGTGATGTACAATCCCAGCAGTTATGGCAAATCTGCTGTCGGTTGGGTAACCAGAAGCAAACTATTGCCTACAGCAAACTTGCTTCTGATAGATTTATTGCATCCGCGGGAAACAGCAGATTTAACATTATTGTCCACAACTAAGACATAGCCTAAGTTTCGTTGATCAATTTATTTTCTGTATTTTTATGGTAGCAGCAAAACGGGAGAAATGAAATGGTGCATTGATGTTGTTTGTTGTGCAGAATGTTTGAGGGACAAAAGCCTGATATACTATTATTCCACTTACAGATTATGCACTGCATATGGAAGAGTATGTTGCAAAGCGACCTATGTACAATTAGGTCAGTTCACAAAATACCAAATCACGGTGGGTTACAGAATGACCTGCCTAATTAATATTCCTTACCCAAGTTGCAATTTGCAACTCCCCAGTCACTGAACATAATTACAGGGATGGTGGCCTGCAACGGTTAGCAGATCACTGTATCTATGATTGTTTAAATAACAAATACTTGTTTTTTAGTTTTCCATAGAAGAAGCAGGATTTTGTTCAGAAAATGTTTTTTTCTTAATGTTTCACTGAGAGTTGGTCATCGTTCCATAGATCACTGCCTACTCTGCCTTAATCTACTTTGAGCAAAGGGAAGAGGTCCAAAGTGGACGCCTTCCAAATTACAAAATAAGTTACCACCCTAGCTTGAGAGTGGGCAACTGATCTATGGTTTGCAACTGTAATTCCATTTGCAAACTATTGATACATGAAGGTATTAACCATTATTTGGAAGAGAAACATAAAACTTGCCCCTTTCAAACAGCAGTTCTAATCAATTTTGTAACCCATTTACTGATTCAGAAACAATTTTCCACATTGGCAAATCAAAAAATTATTTTTTGTATGGGTGCGGATTCGAATTTAGTGAACCATGGGCCTTGAGATCATTACAAATTTCTGCACATTAGGACCTAAATCTCTAAAGGTTATCCAGACTTGAATATTATCTCCTGTTCTTTTCGCATTCATAACCTTCTTTCATTTATTAACTATTGTAATATTTGTGTGTCTTATAGTCTTGTTTTCACTAATTCTACATCAGTCTCATGCACTTGGCTGTTTTTGTTATCATTCTGAGCTTTCATGCGAGTGGGAAAACTAATCAAAGTGACCAACAGAAGAGCTAATTTTACACATATTAGAATAGTGTAATGTTCAGAGCTCCATTGAAGACAGGAAGAGGGTGAATGGAAATAACAATGGCTGGCACAGATCTTCTGCTATAACGTTCCAATGTTTGTCTTCCTGTTTCTCCTTGTTTAGTTTAGAGCATTCTACGCTCAATGGGTGCAATGTCCTACTAGCATTACAGCCCTTCTTCCTCAGGTACACTAGCTGAAAAAGGCATTCTTCCTCACCTTTGGCTTGAGCGTGTAACTCGGGAAGAAGAGTGTTGCAACCGTTACAGTTTCTGGCAGAGCATAATAATGCTTTTTTATAGGTGGGAATGTGGGCTCTCTATACTGGAATACTGGGTTTTCCACCAATCACAAAGGAGTGGCGGGGTAAATAACGACTGTTATGGACTTTCTTTTCCAGCATGCAAATGTGTTTTCAACTTGTAGCTCTACTTTAACGTAGAACATTCTACCCTCCATGGGTGAAATGTTCTAATTGCTTTATAGACCTTCTGTTGTGGCTACAAAGTGAATGAAGACCCTCTCCTTCGCCTGCAACTCAGACCGATAACCAGTGTATAAGACTTTTAATGACTAATATGACCTTGACCAGTGTGATATAATGCTATATTAGACCAGTGAGATTTTTAATGCTCCACTGCAGGCAGTGGAGATAGAAAAGAGCCAATAATGAAATAGATCTGCCTTCTACTCTAACATTCCAATTGTTGTCTCCACAAGAGAATCACCTTCAAGCTTCTGACCCACGCCTACAAGGCCCTACATGACACCGGACCAGCCCACCTCAACCACAGACTCTCCTTCTACACACCCGACAGATAACTCCGCTCCGCCGACCAGGCCTTCGCCAAAGTCCCCCGCATCCGAAAACCCACAGCCTGAGGTAGATCCTTCTCCCACATCGATGCCAAGACCTGTAACCCTCTCCCCGTCCACCTCAGGCAATCTCCCACCCTGTCTCAGTTCAGGGAGTACCTCAAGACCTGGCTCTTTGACTGATCCTCGTCAACCCCCCTTTCCTTCCCAGCATCTTGAGACCCTCACGGGTGAATAGCCACGCTCTATAAGTCCCTGATTGATTGATTGATTGTCTTTCCTCTTGTTTAATGAAGATAATTCTGCAAGGCTTATCTGCACAATAGGGAATAATAAGTCAGTGTACCTGCTGTCAGGTGGCCCAGACATTGTACTGTCACAGCTGCCCTCTTGGAACTTGGAGGGGTGGGATTTGGTGGGGGGACAGGGCCATGAACCCTTTGCCTTTCCAGCCTAGAGAGTGCTTCAGGAAGGCAGGCCATGGAGGAGGGCAGAGCTTTTTGCAGATTGCTGCTCAAAAGCCTCTGTAACACCCCCCTAAAAAACAAAGAGAAGCTTCAAAGACTGCTGCTGATGTCCCGGAGAGGTTGTAAAACTCAGATGGACATCAGCTGGGCTTCAGTCTCCTCACACTATTTTGGAAACCCGGTCTCTGCAAGGGTTTCCGACTCACATTGTCTAATACTGTTTGATATTGGCCCCTCACCGTCTGAAAGAACTGATAATGTATGACACTCTGTGATCCCCTTTGAGTTGGCAAGTCTGATTAAAGGGCACGATTGGGGCCAGATTTGTTTAATGCACTTCTGCGTGACTTAAAATGATTTTTTTGCAATTATTGGAACATTTACTCACGAGCATTAAAAAAAAATATGAGAAGTCTAAATCAGCCCTTACAGCTTTAAAGTATACACTCGAAACTCATGAAGCATCAATTCATGCGCAGGAGTATAGCACCGCATTTCCTGTCGCAGTTTTGGCACTGTTGTTGAGTCGTAAACACATGCTGGGAGTTACCGCTCTGCTTTTGACATTCAGCCTAACACTTAATGTTGAACCTAAGAGTGTGAAAAGACTAACTAAAAAGTAGATCATTTCTAATTCGACAGAGTAATAAAAAAAAAAGTGTCGGGCCATCATGGGATTCAGGGTCTGAAGGATACCTCAAATGGGTCTACGGCTATTTGGTGAACTGAGAAAAAGTAATTGGATCCATGTAAATGTAAATGCCCCCATGGCCTTTCAGTAAACTGCATGTGTTCTTTCTAACCCTGTGCCGGTCACCTCATTGTAATCTGACTCACCTTCTTTGTCAGATACAGTAGCATTGATGAAAATCGATGAAAGTGCAAGGGCAGTGCAAGGATGGGAGGCAAACGAAACTAGGACGTTCTGTGTATTTGTCAGGGCTCTCAGACTAATTTAAGATTTTCATAGTGATGAAATAAAGTCACAAAGGTACAATCAGCGCACGTCCCTGACAATCAGAAGTGCAAAAACTTTGCCTCCAAATCAGTCTACAACTATGCTCTGTTTCTTTAAAATATTAGGATCATTTTTGTTCATGTAGAACCCTTCACAGATTTAGCTGTATTCTCCTGCTATTTCCTCATTACAGAATTTAAACAATTGCAGAAACGCTGTCTTTGAATTTGATAAATTAATGTTAGCGCTCTGTTTACATGCAAACCCTTCGAACTGGTCCAATTTGCTTTAGAGTTCAGTCTTGTCGCTCACAGCAAAGAAGTGTATCCAGAGAGGTGGGGAACCAATGAATGCTCACGCAGCCTCCTGGACACTCAAAGCGAGCTGAGCTATCATGTGGCTTCTGCCTCCTGCTACTCCACTTCTCTCATTGTGCATTCCTCTTCTCTCCCTACACCTCCAGCAGCAGGCCTGCTGCATACATGCTTACATTTGAAATCTGTAAAGTGTGGGATTTTGAAAAATAAATCGGAGGAATGAATTTTCCTCATTGACTTCCACTGAGGCAGAAGCAAATTTAGGCTGGAGACAGCTAAAATAAAGCCATTTTTGAGCTAAGAAATAGGGAGTCTCCTGCCTGAATCAGGTCTGTTGGCATGTGTGCGGCTGACAATTGCAACGTTACACAGAGGAGAGACAGTGAAGAGCAGCAGAGCCCTTTTGCACACAGCCCGCCATCAGGGGTTAGCTACAAATGAAAAAGGTTTCACAGTGGGAGCACTGCAATGGAATGGTGTTAGACCTCTCATGTCATTTGTGTTGCTAAACATGTAAGTTCCTTTGCTGAAGTGTTGAGCCTCTCTTAAAGTCTGTTTGTTATTTAATGCAGAAAAGCTACTTTTGCCAATAAGATTCAACATGTCATATGGTATTTTTTTATAAAGAGTGTACTGGTTGAGCTCATTAAATAATTAAACTCAAAGCACTAACCTTTGAAGTAAAATGGAAAATTAGTACTCATCTTGTGGTTCAATTGCACAATTTGGAAGCAGGAAAAGTGATCAATCACAGCTTTTTTGCTTATTCAATTTGCATGATCCTAGGTATTTACATCACATACATCAGTTCAGGGTGAGCACTGTACAATGTACTTTTTTGGAGTGGTTTAATAGACCAAAATGTTGCAACATTTATAAGAATACCCTAGGCCAAATATAGGAGGTGCATTTCACCTGACTTGCCTCTCATGGTTTGCTAATGGCGTAGTCATCAGGGCAGAAGGGGGTTGTTCCTAATTTCAGCTTTAGGTACTCAGTTCTAATAATTTCCACTCAATGCACTTATATATTCTGATGTACTAGACTGGCATGCTCCTAAGAGTCTTAGCCTATGTTTACATTATGTTTGTTGTATTATTTATATGTCAAACATATTCTTGGCCCTGCTTGTGCTTAGAGCCTATCCAGACCATTTGCTCTGCTCTGGTTTGACTCTCTCTATTGATTTTCTTGCTCGTCCTCCTGTAGTATCCAATATTAGAATGTTGAATGCTCAATTGAAGATAATGAATTAGGTCGGGCCAATAGTGGCTGGTATGGGCCTTTTCCTCCAAAATTCCAATGTTTATTTTTGTGTTTCTCAAAACAAAAGTAGAATATTCCACCTTCGATGTTCTGATAGGCTTGTAGTCCTTCTGCCAGCTGTGAAAGCCCTTCTACCTCATTATAGGCCCTCACCTGTGGCTCAGGTCTATAACTCAAGTGCAGGCCCTTTAATTATTATTAAATCCCTTTGCAGTCTCTTAAAAGGCTATATTAGAACATTGGAATGTTAAGCGTTCCACTGAAGACAATGAAGCAGCAGCTCAGTATAAACACTGGTATATGCCCACCGCTGTCAACTTTACAATGTACTAATCTACAGCCGCCAATCCACGCTCTCTTCTGCCTCTACACAGGCTGTGTGGATTGTGGAGGGGAACGTGAGCGGCTGAGGTGACGGATGAAGGCACACAACAAGTCTTAGGGCCTCATTACGTGTTTGGCAGCCCCATGACCGCAATGTTGGCGGTGGCGGATGTACCACCAACAGGCTCGTGGAGAAGACCGCCAAGTTATAACAGTGGCGGTATTACCTACGGAATGCAGCCAAACCACCGCTGGCACCGGCACTGTGGTTAGACCACCACGGACGACTGAAGACACCAGCAGGCCGGCGGAGACCATGTTTCCGCAGGACATATTACAAGTCTGCACACTGCCAAGATTTCTGCTGCGGTCTAACCACCATGGAAACCCAGGCGGAAACGAACTGCATAAAAAGAGACACTCATGTTCAAGAAGCCATACTCGTCTGGACTTGCCATGGAACCAGAACTAGATGTCATCCCGTTGTTCCTGCTCACCGACAGACTATGGAATCTTCACCACCTCCAGCGACAGCAACCGTAACCTGTTACTGTTGTATATTATTTTTTTTTTTACACTTACATAACATACCAAAGGGACGGGGGTGAGCGCTACATTCACACGTAACTGTACACTGACATGCACACTCACATACAGCCACAGAGACACCAGCACATACACAGCACACACACTACAGCCACCACACACACCAGGCATCAAAAACACACCGAAACACAGTACAGGCCCAGTCTCACCAAATACCGTACAACACAACAACATGTCACAACAACACCACAACCACACAATCATAAACACATTGGCAAGAACTCACAATAGACACTACCCAAGGACACATCACACATACAACACAGCATACAACCAACAGGGAATGAACACACACAATCACACAATCATACAACTTACCACACATATCACAAATCACACAGCACATCGTACCTATCATAACATGCACAATACACGCTCACTCACACAGTCAAAGCACACAAAGCCATACACCGCAACAATTAACAAATGTCAACTCAAGCACCACACAATACCATGTCAACAACATGTCTGCTACATACACATGCCCATCACACAACACACACCCTACCCCTGGGGGCCTAAATCAGCACACACATCCTCACATACTGCCCACACAATACAGGAAACACAATCACAACACACACACACACATACTCTCACACAACTAATGCCAGCCAGGGACATCTCTAAGCTAGGAAATAAAATGCAGTACAAAAATGTAACCAGCAAACCAACAAATGGTTGGTCTTAATATATTTCTCACAAAATGAGATTAAAGTCAAAGGCCATAGGCTAGTCCATAGTCCACGGTTTGTGCACCAAAGGCACATGTTGGTGCCCCTAACTTGACTCTTCACTGCCATGTAACCGCTACAGGTAGGTTCATCAAAGGGACAGATAGGCACCTCATGGATGAGCTGGGGGAGGGGTGACAGAGGTGATATGAGCTTAGGCTTGGGAGGGGGGGGTGATTTAGCTTTCAAGGGGGGATTTAGCTTTAGGCTTGGGGGAGGGTTGGGACTTCTTGGGAGGGGTAGACTTCTTGGCGGAGGGATGGGCATGAGTACTTGCAGGGTGTGGGGGAGGCCATGGAGGTGGAAGGGCTGGCCTTGGGGAGGGAAAGAGCATGTTTAGGGGTTTCACAGGGGGAGAGGATAGGGAAAAGGTCAAACTCTGGGAAGAAAGACTTTTTGCTCACACTGAGATGGTCATAACAAAAGGGTTTGGGTGTTGAGGGAGAGGGAGTGGTTGTCCGAGGTGTTTGTGTGAATTTCTTGGGTGCATGTTTGTGGGAGATATGCTTGTGAGTGGTGGGTGTCTGTTGGGTGGGTGAGTGCAGGCGTTTATGTGTCTTGGGCTGAGGAGGGTGGAGGTGCTGGGAATACTGTGGTGGGTGGGTGGCTGTCTGTTGGGGTGGTGACTGCAGGTATGGTGGATGTGCTTCATGTAGGAGTGTCCGTGGTTGTGGTGTCTATGGTTGTGGTGACTGGAGGGTCTGCTGGTGTGCTGTCTGTGGGTAGGTGTGGTGGCTGGATCAATTAATGTTAGTGTTGTGTTTGCAGGTGTGTCTGGTGTGCTGTCTGTAATGCTGGAGGTGGTGGGATGACAGGGCAGGTTGTGGCTGTTGCTGTACGTGCATCCAAATGTTGGTTGTGTGTATGCCCGTTGTGTGTCCTGTGGTGCTTTGGTTTGTCCGCGCTACCTTTGGAAGTTGAGGTGGATGCTTGCCTGTCTGTTTGTGTGCTATGGCTGGGTCAGGAAAGGGGGAATTGGGATTGAGAAGCGGAAGGTGGAGGGGGGACGGGAGGCAAAGGATGACTGGCTGCCATCAGTGTGGAGGCCATAGCCTGAAAGGATCTCTGTAGGCCATCTGTGTACCAAATTTAAGGATTGTACATCTATGTGTTCCTTGGAGACCTTTGACCCAATGCCCTTATCACATTGTCAAGGCTTAGATTCTATCACTTGATACATTGACCTGGCAGAGGGATGAAAATGTATTAAGTCAGTACTTACTCCATTGTAGCTACTGTGCTGCCCTCAGATGCCCATACAACTCAGGGTAGGCCACCACCAATATGCGGGCCATTAGGGGGGTCAAGATCTGACAGGCACCCCTCCCCCCTTGGGAGGATATCGCCAGCTGGGCCTCTCCTATATATTGGGCCCAGCATCTCAGGTCCTTCTACTGCTTCTTACAATGGGTGCTCCGTAGCTGTGGAGCCCCAGTGTCCACACTTTCTTGGCAATGGCATGCCAAATTCTCTTTTTCTGATGGGTGTTGTCCTGCATGGATGACTCATTCAAGAGGAGAAAGTCATATCCACATGCACCGTACCAATACAATAAGGGGGAAAAACAAGTTAGTGCAAGTAGCCATACACACACTTCCTCCAGCATCCCCTTCTATGTGGAACAGCAATCTGCAGTCAGGCCAGGTGTGAAGTTGAGTCAGGCGTACAACATGAATATCCAGCACAATGTGTCGGTTAGAAATATATGACCAGACCACAAGCTTGTCTTAAAACATGGTATGTGTTCAACTATTTATGACACCATCTTCAATTTTCTAACTATACAGTTTGTAAGTGGATCAGGGCACAAACATCACACACTCCCTACTATTTATCAGGGCTCAAAATCTATCTAAGCACAGGTGCACATGTCCATCTACCAAAAACATATTATCCCAAACCTTCATTCAACCACATTTCCTGAACATCATCATACACTCAAGATTTCAAACATTGGCATTGCATAGCACTTACCTGCACCTTTGGTGCACCATAGAGCTGTTCATGCAGGGGTAGGACCCTCCACAATCTTGTCCAGCTCGTCAGCTGAGAAGGCAGAGGTCCCATCACCTGTTGGATGTGGCATAGTTGCTCCCAGAGGCAGGACACAGCAGCTCAGGTTGTTCCAGTCTTGCTGGAAACAGTGTCAGGAGTCAAGTGAGGGATGACGTATGAGATGCGGTCACATCCACCACATACAGGACGTTCACCACCAGCAGACCTCACGATTGACCCAAGTCCGCCAAAGGCAGTAATGTGATCCAATGGCAATTTCTACAGCCGTTGTGTCTGCCTACCGCCATGACGACATCCGCCAGTGGGGTTAGGTCACTTCCTGATGTCCAGTAGAGTAGGTGAGGCAGCTGCCTTTTTGAGGCTCATATATGCATTTTAAGGTTATGAAAGTGGCATCATTGACTATGAAATGCATTTATGACATTGTGTTAACTACTGGCATCATGCAAACATGTATAAATGTGCATGTATAATGTAGAGGTTGTTAAATTGCTGTTTCCCTAGTTATGAACATGAAATAGTATTGTCAGAAGAGTAATGATAATCAGAAAATAGTATAGCATTAACAAATATGTTCAACATGTTAAGTTTGTTGATGTCCCTTTTACTGTCAGGCACATTTCTCCTTTTAAAGAACATGCTAGGGGTTAGGGAACCTGAATGCAATTATTAGCCAAATGTTGCCTAGGTATGTGCTGAGCACAACGTTTTTACTGTTTCACGTGACAAAATGTAGCTTCATATGTGAAGTTGGTGTGATCATACTTATGATGTATAGATTGAGTAATACACATACATTCTGGTGTTGTCCCACATAGTTACCCTGGCATGAGAAGAGCAAGACAACCTCCAGTGTACCGTCCACTAGTAGGACTGCAGACTATGGAAGAGAGACATGTGATACAAATATACCGCCTGGATAGGTATACAATAATGTAGCTCTATAGTCAGGTGGAGCCAGATCTGATGCATGCCATTCATAATCCCAAAAGCATACCTCCCATTGTCCAAGTCATGTCAGTGCTACATTTCCTGGCCACTGGGTCCTTTCAAAATACAGCAGCATAACTGCAGGGATGTCGCAGCCCATGTTCAGTCTGGTTTTGAAGGATGTACTGTCTACATTGTTGAAACTCCTGGACAGATACATCACGTTTCCACAACATGAAAATTTGGCCCATGTTTTGACTGATTTTTATTCTTTAGGACAGCTTCCACATGTGGTTGAAGCCATAGGTGGCACGCATGTAGCCTTGGCTCCCCCAAATGCCAATTAAAAGGTATATAGGAACAGGAAAAACCTCGACATATCACAAGTTTGTGCAAAATATCCTGGGTCAGTCCATGATTCCTTCAACATGCGGAACAGCAATATCTCACTGCTAATGACATGACAATACACAGAGAGGGCCTGACTCGTTGGTAAGTCATATATGTAGTGCCTGTACCTTTTATCCGCTACCAGATATGTGGATGTCCTAGATCAAAGTTTGGCTTGTTGTAACTATTCCTTACAGGGGACTCTGGCTACCCAAACCATCCTTGATTGTTGACACAAGTGAAGTACCCAACCACGCCAGGGAAAATCCGCTTCAATGAGGCCTACGGAAGGACAAGGCGTGTCATGGAGTGGACTTTTGGGCTCCTGAAGGCAACATTTCGCAGCATTGATAAATCTGGAGGTTCCCTCCTCTACTAACTGAAAAAAGTTTGTCAAATTATTGTTGCTTGCTGCATGCTCCACGACCTTGCCCTGAGACGTCAGATACCATTCATACCAGATGAGGGCAGCCAGCAGATCCTGTGGGTGGAAATGCAGATTTGCCAAGTGAGGATGAGTATGATGGGGTTGAAGCTGGAGGCATCTGGGCTGATCTCATCAATCAATTCTTCACCTGACTTAAGGTATGTGATGTAATTAAAGGGATTTAGTGGGGTATTGGTGAGGTCAGGAATGCCAGATAAGGTTCTTTAATGACCATCAGATAGGTCATAAGTGGCTCCAAAGCCCACAGCTCAGAAATGCATGCAGATTGTTACTTGGAGTTGTGTACTGACAAGTTATATATATAGTCTAATGTTTTTCCAATGCACAATCAAAGTCACATTTGTACATATGGTTTGGCTGTGTAATGTTTATTTATCAATGTGGCCTATACCTTATGTTTGCCCTTTACAGATTGCAGATTGACTGTTTGGCTCATCCTCATTTGGCAATATCAGACAATGTTACATGCAGATGGGAATGTGAGGACTTACATGTGAAGGGAACATGGATTAAACCAGATACTGTCTGGCATGTGATTTGTGATGTGTGAGTTCTATGCCGAGACTGTCAGGACAGTGGGATGGTAGTCTCCTTTTCCACGCAAAAGACCTGTTTGGTATTGGAGGTGGGGCCAATGGTGCCACATGTGTGTTTATTTGTCTCTGATATATGTTATAATGAGGTATCCAGACCCTCAAAGTTCATAATGGTTTGTGTTGGATGAGAACTAACTTGCACATAGCTGTCAGTGTATTTCCACTTTGCAGACCAATGTGCATGTGTCTGAAGACTGACATGGGTGAATGGCAAGCCTACAGATACCTGGCCATGGTAAGTGGAAGGTCCATGACTGGGGACATTAGTACTGACCTTTGTCTGTTACATGGGGTATGGTTATTTGGGAGCTATGGTATGCGTATGTGATAAGGCTTTAGCTGATGATGCATTGAACCAATATGTTTGCCTTCTGGCATATTGAAACACTGACTGTCCCTAACTTCAGAAGTGTGTGGGTTTGTAGTGTATGACACCTATGCTGTAACTCAGAAGTTAGCAGCAGGACTTCACTGTGTGGTCAATGGCATTATCCAAATCGATATGTGGGAAAGTACATTACAAGTGATTTGTGTAGAGTAAATTATACTTTGTCAATGTAATATGTAGCCTGGTTATACAGTACATGTATAATGACCATGACAAAGGTTTTACATTTGAGAGAAACATTTTAGTACAAGAGGTGTTATACATGTCAGTTGTATATGATTGATATCCCACACAAACACATGATCTTTGGTTAAGTTGTATTTATTGGTGAGTGCACAGCAAAAAGAGTGAATAGAAACCAAAATAACACAAAGTAAACAGTGAAGGGTTCAGTCATGGTGGATGAAATCATTAGAATAGCTGCTACACCGTTTCGAAACGCAAGCCCAGTGTGCTTGTAACAGAGGGAAATGGAAATAGGTTTCAGAATAGTCAACAGGGTGTCTCTGGAACACACAAGGGGAACCAATCAGTAGAGGTTCACTTCCTGTCAGTGGTTTTGGTCTTGGCATCTGCTCCTCCATGATATCTGGGTGGATATCCATGTTTGTGGGGGGTTCTTTAGCTATAGAGGGTGGGGTGTCTGAGGCATTCCCTTCCCCTGGCAGGGCCTCCATTCCACTTGCTGCCACAGATGTAGAAGGGCCGGATGTGTCATTGATAGTGGAAGAGACATGATGTTGAGTACAAATCCTACTCAGAGTGGTATTCATGTCTCTCAGCACCCCAGCTATGGAAGCTAGGATGGCATTTTGGGCCTGCCACTGCTGTATAGCTTCCTGATGGTTGAAACTCTGCAGCTGTCTGATCTCCCCTATCGTGGCCAATCATGCCTTGAGAATGTTGTTAGGCTCCCAAGACTTGGGAGATGGTGTCCTGGTCAGTTGTGTCCCTCGGAGCCCCCATCCTCTGGCTCACACCATCCCTCCCACACACCCTACCCCCACATGCCTGTGCCTCTGGCACAGTATGGCCACTCCCACTGGTGGCAGGTACATCATTGTCAGGGGTGACAACAGGAGACTCAGGTACCTATACTAGGGGGCACACAATGGAAGACACTGTCCTTGCAGCTCAGGTTTGGGAGTGAATGGTTGCCTGTGATGTGGATGCAACAGGGTTGGGAGGAGTTGATGTGGGCAGGGAGAGGCTGGGGGTTGTTGACTGACCAGGTGTACCTGATGGGCCAGCTTTGTTCTCAGTGTCCAAACATCATGGGGTGTTTTCCTCACTGGGTCCTTCATCCGGAGGGGGTAGTGGCAGTCTCTGGTATCCTCTCCATGGTGGGAATGGCAAGGTTACCTGTAGGAGAAGTGGAACACACAATTGCTGTAAGTGATGCAACAAGTGTTGTTCAACTTTGACCACTAGACATGTTATGTGACATGCACACAATGCCTTTACATGTTCTACTGATATGACAATAACAGCTCCTTCCAAATCTGGATTAGAGCAATGTGGGGACACAGAGGTTTGCAATTGCATACGCCTTGCTCCAAGCTCTTGGAGTATGTTGGTGGTTAGATGATTGCTGCTGCCCTCATATCTTGTCTGAATAAAGACATGAAAATGTACATTTATCTCCTAGTAAGGTGTATGACATCATTGATTGAACTAACAGCTTGACAATGCACAATGGTGACAGAGCTGGCCAAGAGTATGGGAGTTACCATTTGACCTGGGCCTCTCTATGGGTGTACAGCAAGTAAATCCAGTTTCCCATATCTCCCCCCTCCCCCAGATGAGTATATGTAATTGTTTGGAAGGTTGTCTCAAAGGCCAGTTTAGTAGGGAACACAGTTGTAGCTGTGTTTTGCTTGTAATGATACTGGTAGTGGGCCATAGCATTGCTGTCATTGCTTTAAACTGTTAAATTGTGGAACATTCAGGATGGGGTACATTGATTGTTAGTCTCAAATGCAAGGCTATTTGAAATGTAGTACACTGTTCTGGTTTTCTTAGAGATGGAACAGTGCCTGCAGGGAGTTGTAGTGCTGTCAGTCACTGTACTTCACATGCTATACACATAAACTGTCACCCATGTGAGTTTAGTTGACATGTGGCATGCCAGTGAGGGGTATTTAGACATTTGGCCATGGGTTGTGTGTGGTTTGGTCATTTTGGTGAGGAAAGGGGACCAGTGAGCATTCAAGACAATACTTTTGGGGGACATTGTTGATGTAGTGACCTACCAGATTCCACTTCCCCAGGTATTCCTGTCAGGCCCTCAGAATACAGGATGTCCAAGACCTTCTCTCCAATGATGTGCAAGTTGGGGGAAGAGGTGGGGGTCCAGCACCAGTCTTGAGGACCACCAGCTGGTGCCTGGCGGACATGGAACGGACCTTCCCCGAGGTTGTTCCACCTCTTCCTGATGTTCTCCCTTGAGCGTGGGTAACTGCCTACAGAATTCACCCTGTCGACTATCTTTTGCCACAGCTCCATTTTCCGGGCTATTGATGTTTGCTGGACCAGTGCTTCAAAAAGGTATGGCTCTACTCTGATGATTTCGTCCAACATGACACTCAACTCATCATCAATGAAACATGGATGTTTTTGTGGGGACATGGTAGTGGTGGATGAGATGGTGAGGAGTGAAAAATGGGGGAAACTTAACAATTGGTGATGAAATGTGGGTGCTGTGATGTGAGTGGGTGACGGTTGTGTATTGTGGGGGATACTAAATTGTGGATTGTGAATGTTGTGCAGGTGTGGGATGAGTGCTGAGTGAAATGTGTAGGGGTACCTATTGTGTGATTTGGGTATCTGTTTAAATTTGTGGCTTGTCTCTGGCTGTGTGTGGCGTTCTGGTTGCAAAGGATTGTGGGTTGCGTAGGTGTGTGTTATATACTGCAGTTAGTAGGTGTGTTGGGTGTGTGGATGTGTGTGAGGTGTCCGTTTTTCAAACTATCCAATGGTGTGTGGTGTTTAACTGATGTGACCGCTGTCTGCCCGGCTCACGCCGGCAATGGTTTTCCTCCATGGAAGATCCCCTCTTGTGATTTGTGGATTGTAATATGTTCAGAGGTTTTTTTCGGCGGGCTGGCAGTACTTGTGGTGGGACCGCCTCTTTCCTGCCCTGCAGTGTCCTGGCCGTTTCGGAAATGTGGCTGTTTTTTGGCAGGCTTAGCTGTGTGACTCTTAATACGGCAGTCAGATCACCACCAACATGGTGATCTTTTGGCGGCCACCACTGTGGTGGTCTTGCCAAAAGACAGCCAAACTCATAATGAGGCCCTTAGCCCCTCCAACCTCCAGTATTTCTGAAATTTAGAAGTGGTGTTACGACCTTCCTTCACACACAAAGGAAAAGCTAGACAGTAGGAGCTAGGAAGCTGCTGGCACTGGAGGGGGGGCCTTCTACCCAGCCACTAGCAACAGCAATGGATGAGGCCAGTGTGAGCACCCTTAATGAGGCTAAATCTGACCTCAATTAATTCTGTTTAAATTTGAATTTTGTTCATTTTACACGTCAATCCATTAACATTTCTTATGTTCAAGGAATTACATTATAAGATTTGCCATCCACTGAGTTTATCTTACATTGTAAGCACAGTTTACTATTGTGTTATAAGGGTACTACGTTAATAAATACATTAACTTAAATGTTTAGTACTATGATCCTGGAAAGGAAAAAATAAAACATTAATGCATCTTAAATTTCATAGGCTTACACTTAACATAGGCTGTTATGTGACAATAAAAAAATATAAATGAAATTGTGAGGGGGTAGAGAGAAAGGAGAGGAACTCACTTACAGTAGGAGATTGCCATGCTGTGACACTCAGGAGGACACACCACCTACAGTAAACAAAACAGGAGGTCAGGAAGGAGGAGGAGTCAAGGAGAGGAAAAAGTGAAAAAGGACACAGAGAAATAGAGACCAGGAGGCAGAGGCAGGAAAATTCACAAAAAAGCAGACTCCCTTATGCGGGGGAAGGTTCAAGAAGGTAAAAGGTCAGATGATGCCAAATGGAGCTGATAAGGAGAACTCCCAAGAAGAGAGGCAAATTCAGGCAACGGGGAGAAGGACATGGATCAAGCAGAGGTCGGGAGGATGCTGCATTTAAAGCCAAGGAGGAGGAGGAGTGGTGTGAAGACTAGTGGATGCCACCAGCAGTTGCAAGGGAGCCTGGTGTGTGTCACCAGGAACCCATCAGAGGGGAGGGGAAGGGTGTGCACGAGTGTAAGTTTTTTCTCCTTTTTATTTTTTTGGGTGTTCAGGTGGTGAAAGTGAATGTCACTTTTTGGGTGCCGACCTTTTATTTGCCCTTTTACAAAAAGGAGGGGGGGAATACTCCAGGCCCAAGAGTGGTGGAACAAGGGTAAAGAAATTTTGGGATTTTTGTTTGTGTTTCTCTTTTCTCGTCTTACTCAGGTGGGGAAACTCAGAAAGAAGAAAAAAGAACAAATGCTCATCCTTATCAAAACCTAAGAGGGCACTCCTAAGGCACAGAAGGGTAAAACTACCCAGCCTCCGAAGAGACCAAATCCAGAGTGACTTGGGGTGTCACCGCATGTCCCTCCCTTTGACTGCCATGCTCATTAAAGAGTGAAGGGCTAGAAGGTCTAAAAAACGCTGAGGATAAGTCTAGTGATAGAGAAACACATAGAAGAAAAAGAAAATGAAATTTTGTGTTCCCTACCTCTAGTTACCTAGGTGTTCTGGTCTTCATCTAAGGGTGCTGGGGTTGTTGGTCTGACAAGCCTAGGAGAAAAGGAACCCATTAGTCCTTGTAAGACAGACACACCTTAAGCTGAAACATCACCTGAGTAGTCTTTTAGATCAAGGACTTTCCACAATTTATGATTCTGTTTCCTTGCTATGACTTTCCTTTTAAGACACCTACATTAAAAGCAACCATTCAAAAATCTGACAAGCCTCCATCCCTCCACCGAAACTTATATTGCCTTTCATATACAGAGAGAGAAGACAACATTGCAGAGGGTGATAATGGTCACCATATGGATGATGTAGTCAATCAGGAGCCTAACAGTAATGATGTGCTTCAAGCCATGGACATCACATCAATATTGTCTCAAACACTCCTGCCTACAAGAAGACACACACCTAGATATTCTAGAAATGTACAGGCAACGCTAGTATGCAGAACAACCCTTTGTTCCCAGAGACTCAGGAGTCGAAGTTACTTACCACTATGACCACAGCATCCAATAAGACCTGCTGATACAGGTGCCACACTATCTAGATCAGAATTTGTGCAAACAGAAACATCTGTGATAGACATTCAAACCAAACAATTTGAAGCCATTAGACATGCTTGCATGAAACATGGAGGAAAGAATGCCTACTTTGATTAATAGTATTGGAAATTTAAATGACACAAGGGAGGCATTGCATGATTGTATTATTGAGGAGACATAGCAACAAAATAATAGACATTGACAAATATTTAAAGTGCAATATTTTTTAAAACATATAGAAAAATTAGCAACTGCAAAAGGATACTCAGTTGCACCATATATATATATATATATATATATATATATATATATATATATATATATATATATATATATATATATATATATACAGAAAGAAGTGTCCTACTGTTGCAAAGATGTTGCAAGTTTAGGGCCGTTTATTGTTATGTCTGGAATTTTTATAGATTTCTCAAATATGTTCTAGTGATCCTTCTACCCCTGCTCTAGAGAGTGGGGAGGCATCTAGCCACAGTAGTAAGTCTATGTCTGATGTTGGATATGTGAGGGTGTGAAACAAACAGCCTCACCCTTCTCACTATAGAGTACAGAGCATCCATTGTGGAAATAAAAATCAAAGGTTCCACCTCTTTTATAGTTTACCCCTGATTACCACTTGCTCCCACATGATGGTAATTTGCAAGTGCAAAAACCTGTTTTTGTGACAATTCCCAATTAGCAAACTAATAGTACAATCCAAAAAAAGAAATACAAAGTGATAATCCGTAATTGAAAATTCCAGTCGCAAAAATAGTGAGTCTGTTAGGTTCGGTTTGCATTGTTATTTTTGTGATTGGAGTTGAAACCCCCACGGTAGACTTCAAACTTACTTTTCAAAGTATGCTAACCTATTTGTGACCAATCAATGAATCACAAACACTTCTTACATTTGGCCCTAAGAGTCTTTTACCAGCCAAAGTCCTGCCCTCTTGTTGTAGGCACTCACCTTTGCCTCATGTCTATAAAACTGGAGTGGGTGTTTAATGGCCAGTATGGCAGGCTAAAAGGCCATGTTGGATTGGTGGAATACTTGGAGCTCCCCTTCAAGACAGTTGAACAACAATGAACCATGAATGGCTGGTATGAACCTTTTTTTCCACTGTTGAACATTTGGCTTTCTGTTTCTAATAGTTAAAATTCTAAACTTTTACCAGAAGTGTATAGCAGTGTTCTATGGCATTAAAGCCTTTCTAAACCTAACCAAGTACCTGCTCATTTACACGTCACATTGTGATGCCCCTGAAAACCATCAGATGCATTATCCTTCTATAAGGCTTAACAATGATTCTTTTGTCTCTGTCTTTGCATCAAGTGGCATTTTTTCTTCACTGTACAGAGTTGCTTTGCATTCTCTGCTGTGCGGTTTTAAATTATTGACATTTTGCTGCACTGTTACAGTTTTGTCATACTGGCTCAAATGCTTTGTTAGATATTTAATAAAGTGTACTGTTGCATTCGGGACTGACTGCATTATAGAAATGTCTAAAAATAACTATAATGTACATGAAATAATTTGCATGCAAGTCAATGGAGAGTAGCAGAAAGCAGTCTAGGTCACAAATGGTAAAACAAGTAATCACCTGTCACTCTAGGGCATCCTTCCAATCAATTACTAGTAACTGTTGTGTGTTTCAATAATTCCCATCATGCTAACCACTGCCTTGCACTATGGATTCTGTCAAAGTGAATGGTACCAGTACCCTAGTTTCCCTATATTACATCTATCCTGAGAAAATTTTGATGTTATTTTGGAAAGCAGGGAAATGTTTCTTAATTATGTCTGTATTGCAGTTCCTTTAACATACTATTGCTGCTTCCTTTTACGTTTTTTGGTCCCACAGCAAGAGTGTCAGTAATAAGAAAGCAATAGAGGACGGATGGCCGCAATTCTTCAACATAGCCAGAATCTCTGGGACCACTATGCTCTTCTAGAAGAATTTCTCTACTTTATAAAGTACCATATTCAGACACATACAGAGATCCTAGAAATACTCATTCTCTGATACAATTGTGGCCTATCTACGTTTAATGTAGTCTAGCCCTGATGGAGCAACAGTACTGCGAAATATGTGTTTACTTTTCTCGCTGTTCCTATCATTTAGAAGTCTATTATTTAAATTAGATTAAAAAGTTAAGAATTTAACATTTCAGAAAATCACTGATTACACATAGAGTTGAAGGAGAAAATAACTTCAGACTCACTAATCATTTAGCCCTTTAGAAATGTATGGGCATCCATGGTATGTAGAACAAACCTTTGTTACTCCGTTGGTCCAAAAGAGTGTTGGTAAGTCTAGCCGCATACCAGTAGTCAGAAAAGTTGAAAATAAACAGAAATGTTGATTATAGCAATTTCTGTGAAGAATTTGGCCATGGTTTACATTCTGAACAGGCTGCCAATGGTTATAGGATAAAACACACTGCAGGCTTTGCTATTGCCTATTTTACTGTTGAATTCTTTCAATGATATTTGGAGGTGCTACCTCACCTCCTGCACTCCTCCTTCCATCATCATTTCCTGAATGTCTGTTTAAACTCTGTTTTAAGAGTTTTAACAATATCCGTGAAAAAGTCAGAATGACAATTGTCTTGTAAATTATAATCTGTTACAGTCACATGATAACAGTTTGAGGTATGATTGTCCCTGTCAGCCACCGTGGAATCTTCATAGTGAGTAAGCAAAAAACCTCAAACCCCTGATGTTATAAATGACCCACGTATCTCATGACAGTTATAAAATGTCAGAAATCTAGTCTTGTTGGTTTACTCTTATGTTTGGAGTAGAGTTTTGACTTGTTGGGGTTTTACAAAAAATTCTAGGAGAACTTCTGAAATTGGCAACAGTTGTTGAGCTGTGACATATTGTGATGAGTATATATTGCCACCTTTTCTGATCTATATGCAAGCATTCAATCCAAAGATCTGAAATTGCAGAATTAAGGGCCATACCAGACTTTCCATCTTTTTTTCAGTCAGTCTATAAGAAAATGTTGTCCAACTGCACTACAAGCTCTGGATAAGCCTTGTATGAACAAGGCTGCCAGAATGTCATAATCTACCAGTGTGATGGTGTGTTTCTTAAGGTAGGTTGGCACTTAGGGATCCTGATTTCACCTGCAGCCGCTTTAAGAATTTGAGGCTGTCTCAAAGGTCCAGTGAAGGGCATACATGCTTGGATGTGGGTAGGCCTTGGGGCTTTGTATTGGTTTTTCATGGCCACTTCAGATTGCATTATGGATAGGTATTATTTTATTGTCAAAAATGGAAAGATCTTTCCAGAATTGAGGAGTGTCATATGGAACATTGTGTCCATGGCCTCACTGAAGAATTTTAATAAGAATTCCATTTGCTTAGATGCCTGCCCATTGCATATGTGTAGTACGCCTATGCAGTTCTCCACCTTGAGTTTCTGATTGTTTAGGTTTCGCTACTACAGTGTGTCATGCTTATATCTAGACTAATATACATTCTGCCAGCAAATATCATTAAGATCAAAACAGTTTTAAGAATTTGCTCTCAGCTATTTCAGTTTCATGTAGATTGTATTTGAATGATCCAAAAAATATAAAGTGCACCTGGAGTTTAAGTACTTTTTTTCACTAGACACCAACAATACTTTATTAAACAATGTTGAAAAACTTTGCAAAATTGGAGGCAATTGAATAGTAAAAATATGGTGCTGACGTTGCTGTAACTGTACATTATAAGGAGGCTCTCACTCACTTACTTGGAATTCTCTCTGGCTAACAGGGAGTTCTCCCAGAACCTCTGAGTGACTGTTCCAATTCATTTATTTTGAAGGTTAGTTGATACAAAACCTATTTCAAACAACAACTGTAAGTCATTTGAGAGGAAGCACTCAGTTGACTTCTGCCAGCAAGACATAACATTGGTAAAATACCCAGTGTAAATCTACACTTAAGAGCTAGTTCCCTTAATACATAATATCCGTTTAATTAATATCCACATTTCATTGTCGTAATTTTGTGAGTGAGACATCTACTTGAAACCATAGGATCCATATCCAAAAAAAGGGGTTCACCACCAGTCCAGTGTAAGTATCTGTCTTATTTATGGCATTCTGTAGATTAGGTATATGTCTTCTTTATTTCATATCCCAAGTTTCTTGAAAAACACAATCCTCAGTCAAGCCAATGCTTTTTGTCCTACACTAGGACTTCCGCAGGGCTCATAAGTGGACATTTAGACTGGCTATTTTACCACTGTTATGTCGTACTGACGGAGTCAATTGAGTACTCCCTCTCAAATGATTTCCATTTATTTTTAAAAAGGGCTGAGTCATCTTGGTGACACCAAATCATGTAGATATCTCTGAATTGAATTTGGGGGATCCTTTTCAGTAGTCTGTATTGTACCAAATCACTTTGAACTGGCAAAGGTGTATGAGTTCAGTGAGGTATTTTACCATTGTTCAGAATGATGAGAGAATGACCTAATATTGGGCCTGATTATGAGTGTGTTGGTCGTCGGACCGCCACACTCGCAGCGGCTCTCCGACCACTGCAGTTATGGCGGTCTGACCGCCACATTATGAGGTAGACGGACAGACCCGCCAGTCTACCGTCGTCTCCACCGGGATCGGAGATCCCGACAGGATGATGGCGGGTGCAGCATGCAATCAGCCAGGGCGGTGCTGACCTCAGTGCTGTCCTGCTGATTACAACCTGGTTCTCCAGCAGCCTTTTCATGCTCTGAAGAGGCTGGTGAAAAACAGGTGCAGAGGGAAACCGAGGGGAATGGGCAGGGCAGGTGTTCCCCTGTCCAGCATTATGAGGATGCTGGTCCTCCCTGTGGGTAGCAGCATTGCCACCAGCTCAATTACGAGCTGGCGACAATGTGGCCACCATTGTACCCATGAGCTGACTTGTGGAAATCTTGGTTTCTGCCTATCAGCCCAGTGGGAAAGTCACAATGGGGCCAGCTGGGATGTCGCCACTACAGTGACAGCCACCTTGTCGGGAGTGTGGCAGACTGGTGTTCCCGTCCGCCAAACTCGTAATGAGGGCCTATGTTTATGTTTGAATTCCAATGTTAGGCCTTTCAATATATTGCCTCTCGACTATGTCATCTGAATACCACACTCTTTTTTTTGTTAATTGTATGGTAAAACTCAGTGTTTGTGCAAATTATCTGAAGCTGGTTTTCTATTTTTTCCCATTATGACAGCTCAGTGTGAAAGCACATGGAATCCAGGATTGGATTCAGAATTACCTACATGAATGCAAAGTTTTACTCTCATCTCCAATTAATAACAAGCTACATTAATTTATTGATGTGATAATGTGTTTACATTTGCTCTTGGTTGCTTTCCATATGTGGATAATTGCTACTGTCCCATATGTTTACACATTTATGTTTCAGAATAAAATTGTCACCTGCATTTGAGTAATTGAATTGGTAGAGTTGTAGGATTTTTTACATTTTGTATATGTGTAATTCCCCTCTTCCATTGTGAATTTCTCCTATGTTGTTGTCATTTTGACATTCATTAGCCCTACTCTGTTATACAGATGTTTGCAATTACAGAAAAGGTTGCAGCGATTGAAACATTTTATCATAAAAACACAATGTTCATGTGTGCAGTTTCCTTCTAAATTGATTGAAATTGTGTTCATAGAACTGCTGCTTTGGTGGTCACATATACCCTAGACTGACATCTCAGTTAAGGGTGACTATAGGACGAGGGGAAGATAGAAGTCGGAATAAAACAAGTGGGGCCGGGTCCATACCCATTCTTCAAATCAGTGCATGTTGCCATCATGGTGTCATTTCCTACAAAGTCAAGTCAACAGAACTTTCAAATTCAGTAACATATCCCCATTTCATAAATCCCATACTGGACCCTTTTTGCCTCACAATTCTGTTACTTTGTTTTCCACAAGTGTTCATAATTTGTCCCATAACAAGAACTGTGCACTCATGGATTGGCCTTTATTAGTGCTTTACGAGCTATGTTGTTGGTTGCATCTCAGGAAATATGAAAGTGTTCCTTCATGTACTACTCTTAATCTTGCTTGTTATAGGATGGCTGTATGAGCTCCTTTGCAGCAAATTATTTCCTCTCCTTTTGGTATATGTGCTTAAATCAAGAGCAATCTGAAATGTTTACCTTGTGAAATATTTATTTCTTCTTAGCAGCAGTCATAAGAATTGTTTCTCACCTCAGTGTATGCCAGTTTAGTCACCACAGTATGATTCTTCTCCTGTTGTCCCATTTGGTCCCCTAGTTGAATGTCTTCATGCTTTGGTAATCTCCAGTAGATCTTCAGATCTTATGAAAAGTTCAACAAGACCTTGACAAAATTTCTCAGTTTGGTATCACTTATTCCTGTAGACACCTGAGTGAGCCTCAAATTCACCTCTCCATTTATTTTCCAAGGTTTTCATCTTTGTGTTCTGTTGGTAAATGTTAATATTCCTGAATGTGCTCCATTGTTTTTCTATTTTGGTGTCTGTGTCACCATTTGTTGAAAGCACGCCTCAATGAAATATATCAAGTTAAAAAATCTTGCACTGCACAAATGTGTTGCAAAATATCATGGCCAAAAATAGGTACTTTACATATGTGTAATGTAAAATACAAAAATATTTAGACAACAAAAATATAGTGGATACAAATATTGACAGATAACTATATATAGTATATTATTAGTATCAACAATTATAACTGAAAAAATAATTACAGTAAAATATTACATATATATATATATCATACAAAGTATAAGAATATATTCCTTTACTTAAAAAGTAAAATAATATCTAAAATGAAAAACAAAGAAAGTAATATATAATTAAAAACAATATGCAAACAAATTAAATTATTTAAAAATATATATATAAATATTTAAAAATGGTGATAATACTTAATAATAAATGATTAAACTTACATTTGAACAAAAATAATTCCTTAAGATATTAAATATAAGTATAACATTACATTACAATTAAAATATAGTATACAATTAAACCTGAAAAGGATAACTAAAGCAAAAAACAAAAAGCAAAATTAAAATAAATCAAAATTCACAAGTACTAATATGAACAAAAGTCTACAAACTTAAAAAGATAGAATTCTACCTAAAGTCTAATAAGTATAAAATATGTGAACTAAATAATGATCAACCTCCATTATAATAAAAATAAAAATGCAAATAAAACAAAAGTACAATACCAACTTTAACATAAAAAACTTTAGAAGAAGTGTGAAAATTGGGAGGAATAACATTTACTATTCCCACTCCAACCTAAGCTACTGTAGGGAAAGTGTTGGGCTCTGCATAGATGAAATGTATTATTCCTGCTCAAACCTAAACAACAGTAGGGAAAGTAGGGAAAGTGATGGCCTATGGAGGGGTCAGATTTACTATTCCCAGTCCATCTAACTAGTAATAACATTTGGCTTTAGAGGTGTTAGTATTACTATTCCCACTGCAAAGTAAGCAACAGTAGAGAAAGTTTTAGAAAAACAATATAATAATCAATACACATAATGTAAAAAATAAAAGTGCAATATAAAACATTAATATAATAATGTTGACAGGATTCTTCTTCATTGATGGTGGTTTCAGCAACAGCCTGTCTGGCATGACTTTGATGGAGATTTGAGCTCCATGTTCCCAAAGTTGCATCACTTTCACAAACACACGCCAGTGTGTAGCTATAGGTAAGACCTAGTTACCATAGGAAATTGATTTCTAAGGGACTGGTGGTGGTCGGACTGCTGCAGCTGTGGTAGTCCAACCACCACATTACTAGGTTGCGGGGTAGACCCCGAACCTACTACCATCCCCACCAGGGTCCTAGATCCTGACAGGCTGACAGCGGTGCAGGTTGTAATCAGCCAGGCCGGTACTGAACTTAGCGCCGCCCTGCTGATTATAACCTTACTTTCCGCCACCCTTTTCATGGCAGAAAAGGCTGTTGAAGAACAAGTGCAGGGGCTTGCAGTGTCCATGCCTGCGGCATGGGCAGTACAAGGGTCCCACTGTCCACCACCCTCGAAATGCGCACTATCTGCTTTGCAGGCAGTGAACATATCAAGGGTGCTAGTGCCCCCTGCGTGCAACAGCATTGCTTCCTTGGTTTCCGCTGGTCAGCCCAGTGGGAAAGTTGTAATGTGGCCGACAGGGAGGTCGCTAGCACCGTGACGACCTCCTCATCGGGAGTTTGGCAGACGGATGTTTCCATCCACCAAACTCGTAACCAGCCCCTACGTTTTTAAAATAACTTTAAGGCTGCTTTATGAATCCTCATTAAACTTTCTAAAAAGAGTTATTTCAACTCATCTTGTTCCTGGAAAGTTTCTGGGTGTTCTATCACGCATAGGCCATGAAAAAGGGGGGTACCCAAAACACAATTTTGAACAGCTCTAAGGCCACAATTGCTGAACAGAATGATACGAAATTTCGGAGAAAGCTGGATCTTACCTTTAAAAGTATGCTATTTTCATTTGGTGTAAAACCTTTCAGTAATTTTTGATAAATTAAGGTTCAAAACGTATATAGATATCTGTATGGTTGTGTACTTAGGAACCCTGCTGGACATGCAACTTCATTTAATAGAGGAATCTGATTGGCTTAGTGGCCTTTTTTCCCATTGACTCTCTCGCTCCTGTGGAAGCAAGAGGCTCCTGCAAGCTCTGAAGGAGCTTGTGCTCTGATTGGCTAGCCACAACATGAGGAGAAATGTTGAGGCCATCATTAAAGGCCACAGGAACCTGTCCATGTGTCCTGAGCATCAAAAAAAAAAATTAAATAATTTACATAATTAGTAATCTAATCAATTAAGTTTTAAAAATTTAGTAAATAATCCCTAAAACGGCTATAAAATATATGTTAAAAACACTTCCTACCCTGCTCCCCCACATTTCCAACAGCCATCCCAGTAAATAAAAAAAAACATAAAATCAAAAACAATTCTTTAAATATACTACCAATATGCTACAACTTTGTTTAAAAAAAAATAAGATACTAATAAGTTATAGCACACAATGAACACCTTGCACAATAATTAAACATTTATATCATATACAATATTAAATGAAACAATATTAAATAATATTCGTATCTTTCACATGATATTCTTGTCATGACAATATTTTCTATGTGATATTGTGTCTGGCAATATTTTGCAACAAAATTAATGTTGTGCACAGGAAGATTCTACTCCTACAATCTTCAGTGTGACTGTCTTCATTTTGCCTTCCAGTGATGCCTTTCTGATGAACGTGCTGTCTGTTTTTTATGGCCTATACTATGCCTTAATTGTCCTGCTTTTATTTTCTAGTAATGTCTTTATTCTGCTCAAACCAATTGCTTCTTGCACATAGCACATTGCCAGCTTGTGAATCCAAAAAACCTGTCTGCTTTTTATGCCTTTATTTGCCTTTCTTTTGTTCACCCTAACATCAGCTTTCGCCTGAAGCTACAAAGTTAGATGATGATGCAATTCAAGCCACACTAGGTGACTGTGGATTCACAAATCTCACATTTACAGAAATCAACCTCTGTCATACAAATTAGCAGGGAGCCCTGCTTTGCTCAGTGTCTAGTAGTCACTCTGTAGTTCTCCCTCTTCACTTCAGGTTATGCTGGATGCAACTTACCTACCTCCATACAGGCCTTGGTTCATAGCACCAGTTCCTCTGAAAGATCTTTTTTTCTCCTTCCTTCACTCAGCAGTCTATCTTCAGAGAGTCAGCTGTTAGTCTGTGTTCCTGTTAGATATTACCTGCCTACCACTTCCAAAGCATCCAAATCTTGTTATAGTGAGAAATAAATATCTGGGTGATAGTTTGGGTCAATTAAGCTCCACCACACCAGGATTTCTAAATCTGTTCTTGAATTCCAAAGGGCCATGGTCAATCAGCTTGCTGACAATGAAGACAGCTCGGTATGTTTGGAAAAATATATCCACTCTATGGAATTATGTCACATTGATGACTGACCTGTGGTTGAGCCTCTTACCTTAGGAACATTGTTTAAGTACATACTATTTGATGGTCAGGGTGCTGCATGGTTCATTGATGAGCCTCAAACTGGTTGTGGCATTGTTTAACAACTTGTTTTCTGTGAGAGAGAGAGATCAGAATGCCAATTCCTTTAGTGGTCTCAAGAAGTAATCAGGTTATGGCCTGTTTTTTTTCTGTAAGAATTTGGCTTGTGCACAAATTGTTGCTTTGATTTAGGTAAGTAATTCACGTGTTGGTCCAGAGTAGAGTATTGGAATATGGGGTTGTTTGGCGATAGAACCAGATGCTTCTGGATGTCAGGGGCTCTACTGATTGTGAGCCTGAACCTTGCAGGGAGCTTGTACCAGGCTATGGCCCTATATAGTAGCTGCCATTTTGAACTTTGTATCTATGTTTGACTCGTCACCTGGTGTATTTCCTGCAAATGTTGGGGTTGGTTCTTCAGTATGAGGAATGCTTCACATCTATGTCATTTTCTCACTAGTTCTGTTTGTGGAGACATTTGAGGAAATACCAAAGCAAATATAAGAAAACAACATTTTTTGGTCTTTGAAGATACTTAGTAGCACTGAAAGTAAAAGATAGAATCATATGCTGGGATTTGAAATGAGAGAGGAAGAATGGATAACAGTTATTGATATGCTAAATGCATGAAGGGGTGGAGGATATTAGGTTTCAGATGTTCATAATGGTGTCCTTTTATAAGAGCTATATCCATCTACATTTTAGAAATTTCAAGGCAACAGGTTCACCGGATTCCAGAAAAAATATTGCCAAAATACACAGAGCTGTGGACACATATTTTGGATGTGGTTTTCCAAGCTATATTAGACTCCGGCCTACAATTAGCATGCTGTATCTCTCACACTTATCTTTTCTCAGTCAGCACAAGCAAGCCTATATCAAACAACTCTTAATTTATCTAGAGGTGTGGGAAAATTAGAATAATTGAACTCAAGGCCACCACTTTTGCAGCCCATACGCTAACGCACATAGCCAAAGGTTGTGTGCAACCCTGAAGCCTTAGCTTGTGCCCATCAGCCTGTGTCAAGCCCCCTGTGCACACTACATGCCTGATGGAAGTTGGACTCAGGGCTTGGTCGATGGTCAGGTCCTGTGCCCAACAACCTGTGCATTGTTAGGGGCCTAAACACCCAATCAAAGGACTAATAACTTAATTCTTTTTTCTTGTTTTTTTTTAACTTGCAAATTTCCTGAAGCTCCTGAATCCAAGCTCACATTTGTTTTTTTAAATCTGTGCTGTATGAAAGTATTGTATCACCTTCTACGCCTTTTGAAGGAGTTGTTATTTTCATGTGTGGCATGATTTTCAATATAATTCCCTTTCCGCCAAACTAACCTCTTCAAGATTGCTCAGGAGAAAGCCATTGAAGTGCTGTCTACCGTAAGTTACCAAGACATTTGAAATTCGAACAGTTTCATTGGGAACAAGCTTAATGTCTTGCTCTGGTAGCCGGAATGGCAATTAGATCAACTAGAACTGTGTATTTACTGGGTCTATCCTGCCAGAACTTTAAAAACCAAGACCTGTGTGGACCGAAGTGCCTTCTTGGACAGGGATTATCGTGGTGCCCTCTCCCTTCAGTATGACCTAAGGTGCTTGCAATTCTTATTTTGGAGCTTGACCTGTCTTCCTGTGGTGTCTGTCTACTAGCAAGAAGCAAGAATCACCTAGAGTGAAAGGAGTGCACCACCCTTAGCCCGGGACCAGCACACCAGGCTGTTTCCCATCTTGAGTCGCAAAAGAGACGTGATAAACCCTTTTGGGTGGTGGATGGCTAACATTCTGCCCAACTACAATTCCAAGTATAGGTGAGTGGCCACTTATTGACACTCTCTTGATGGTCATAATCACCCTGCCTTGGGCACCTTGAGAGAGACACCACCACAAAACATCTCTGCATAACAGCTCACTGTGCCTTTCTCCTGTGGAAAACCTATTCTGTCTAGGCCGGCATAGAGAGCGAAAAGTGAAATATTCATGCTTCAAGTTGGAATTTTTAAAGTCTACCACTCTGGCAATGGTTCAGCTGAGCTAAATATGCAGTGTCATTTCTTTAAATAGATGCTGCAGAAAAAAAGACTCCAGCAATTCAGATCAAAATGTTTATACTGTAGAGAACTAATAAGGAAGTGTTTGTGAAATGAGCTTGCATCCCACCGCAGTCAGATCTTGTCGACAAACATTCTTAAGAAAATTAGAACACTTTAATTGTTTGTATCAATAAACAGAAAGCAACACTTTGAATAGTTAATATACTTGCATGGAAATGAAACGAGAATATGAACTGTATTGATTTATACAAATGAATGCGGTGGCATCTTCAGAAATATTGCTGGGCAAAAATTAATATGGATGATGATTGCCATTATTTATGGATGAGGATTTGTTGTTCACATAAGTTTAAAGAACTCCACCACACTGAAAATAATTTTGATGTTTGTCGCCATGATCCCCTATTGGATATGGAATGAAATACACACATTTAAGCTATATAATGCTATCTAAAGCCAGTCACACAGTAGTCTGGTGGGGACCTGTGACCAACTATAAAAACAAGGCTTTAAGAATCAAGTTGAGCTAAGCCTCACTCAGGAATCCTGAGAACGGTCTGCTAGTGTCCTATGAAATATCTTACAAGGATGTGCTTGTAGAATCAATGGATGGTAAAATCCACTCAGGTTTCATGATATCCACATTCAGTGTGTATTAGGAAAATGTTCACGTAATGGATTTAATTGAAGATTATTTGCATATCTGTTGGACATTCTGAAAACTTAACTGGATTTTAATATTCAGTGCCCTAATAAGTTCATCCCTGATGTCTGATCATTATCAACCTAGTGTATATACCTCTCATAAGGAAGGATATAGTCAATTTTCGAACATTGTATAGCAATAAATAGAAGGTAAATGTCTAGCATCCATGTGGGCACCCCTAACTTTCAACATTTGTCATGTAGCTAGAGAACACTTCAGTTTGCCTGCAAAGTGAATCTATTCAAAATCATATAATGTTGGAATCAGGTAAGTGGTGGCATCTAGAAAGAATAATGTGATAGAAAAGGGCTGTAGCAATCCTGAGTGCACATACATATTAGTAAAGTATACAAAAACACCCATCACTTCAGCAGAAACAATAGTGCTTTTGCCCTCTTGATTGGGAAGTCTCCCACTAGCTGCAACCCAACTTTTTGAGAAGGGAGTTGCCCATTTCTTATGAGTGGGTTGCTTCCTAAGAGTAGCATCAGTGACAATGTCAGTTTGCTATAAAGATGCCATGTGTTTTATTGTGAAATTCATTTTCTGTAGCATTGTAGCCTTCACCCTATGCCTATGGAGGAAGGACAAAAGCTTTCTAAATTATGCACAGTTCTTTAATGCATGAACTTACCTGCGGATAAAAATAATAGTTTAGCAAGTACAGCCAATCCTGAAATGAATTAACCATATTGTGTATGCAGCAAGGATCAAATGGTATCATTTTAGAGCGCAACTGAGATCTACTAAGTACCAAAAGACATACAGAGCGAGTTTAACACAAAAATCTATAGAAGTCTTAAAGCATTTATAAAAATAAAACCACTATAACAAATGCATTCATTTTTACAGACCCTGAATAAAAATTAAAACCTCAGTAGATGATTTAATATCATGGGCCTCATTATGAGGTTGGCGGGCTGACCATCAGCCTACGAGTCCCAGTCTCCCCTTCAGGCCAATTATAGGGTTTCCTCTTGGCTGACCGGCGGAAAAGTTTCCGCTGGTCAGCCCAGTGGAAACCGTGCAGGGACATTAGCACAGAGGGTGCACTGTCTGCCATAGTAGAGAGTGCGCATTCCGAGGGTGCTGGTCCCCAGGCACTGGCTTCTGCCAGCCTTTTCATGGCGGTGAACCGAAAGTGAAGTCGTGATCGGCATGGCAGTGTTGCTTTAAGCACTGCTGTGGCTGAGCATGACTTCAACTGCCGCCTACCTGTCGGTAGCCTTGTTTCTGGCAGTGGCGGCTGTCTCCTGGCAATCTGACTGCCAGGGTAGTAATTTGGCAGTCGGACAGCCAGGAGCACAACGGCCGACGGCCACCACATGTCTAGCAGTCAAGAGACTGCCAGACTCATAATGTGGGCCTATATTTTAAGAACAGAGGATGCAAGAAAGCTCAATACTGCATTATGAGGGCCTGACAAGTAAAAGCTAAGGTATTAAAATCCTGAATGCTGCTGCCACAGAGGCTGCAAGCACATGCTATTAAGGAAATACTGCCTATGCCCCAGGATAGTGGCACCTAAAGGGAGACACTTACATCTTAACAGCATGTTTAATCTCTATACCCTATGTTCAAGTGGAAGTTCTAAGCAGGACTGCTGTGTTTTATTGACTGAAGCCAGTTACATCACCACTCCATACTTTGATAGTTTCAAGCAATGTTCCTACTCCAGCTCAAAACTTACTTAAGGGACTATAACTTTTAGAGCTGTTTTAGCTGACTAAACACCAATACATCAGATCATTTTGAGATACATCACAGAGTGTCAGACACAGGCAAAATTCTTGTGGAAGGACCTGCATGTTCCTTTCCTTTCAAGAAGATCTTGACTTATCAACTGAAGCAAACTATGGCCTCATCGTATCACCATTGCTAGGGTCATGGGAAAGGAACTCTGCAGTCCCAACTCAAGCCTTTTCAAGAATTATCTATTCCACTTTGTTTAAATAGGACTGAAACCCGAAAGAGACTCAGACTACTGCATAAATCAACAAAGTGCTGATCCCAGTCATGTACATAGTAATGAGGCGTACAGTGTCTATGACCTAAAGATATATATGTGGAGTCAAGACCACATCAATGGATATGTGTTCTGCCTCCTTACTGAGTACTATGGTGTATTGTATTTGTTCACGGGCGAACATCCTTCGCAAGTACTTGTAGGATTTTACCTTTTCCTCTATTCCATGGCCTAAGTTCCAAGTGCATTAGTTCATTTTCATGTTCTTACCCCTAAAAACCATTACTTTTCTTACTTACACATTAATAATTAATGAATGAGTAGGAGCAGAGGCATATATGTCATCCAGGCAGCACTAAAGAACCTTAGGTATTAAACTGAAAAAGATAATTTCATCAGCATGCATTATAGTACAAAAAGGGTGGGAAATCAGGTATATTAGCCTCTGGTCAGGGGAGCTCATGTAGTTATAGTGAAAGAGAAGTGGAACTTACAGGCAGTCATGCTTTAGCCCGTTTCAAGTCTCTATCCATGGAGACAACATTCAGTCACTACCCATGAAAAACCTGTACAGAGTAGATAAGTGAAATGCAGTGGTCAGCTTCAAGAGACTAGGATGAATCATCTATTGACTCTGTTGAAAGCTTTCTTTCAACAAGTCTATAAATATTGCATATACCAATTGTTTCTCAACTAACACATATATTTCTAGGATGGAATATACAATTGCTATGTAATCCAATGTAGAGCAGCGGATTAAGAGCTGCTCACCTGGTATTGTTGCAAATTCCCAGAAATGAAGAAGCTCAAGAATGCTTTTGACAAACGTCTTCTCAACAAAATCTAAAAGACTAAGTTGATAATAACTGCTATGGGTACTTCTAGGGCTCTTTGTATGCAGAGGAAAAATAATTCTACAGGACCAGTGTTTGGGGATGCATCCCGACTCTTAGCTGTGGTGAAACAGTGGACACAAAACATTGCCACTTAGATCAAGATCCTCTTCCACCACCACTTTAGAAATCTGGTCAGGCCCTATTGTCCTAGAATCTGAAGAGAGAAACTGTTTTTACTAACCAGTGAATATATGTTTTAACTTGTATTTCAACCAGTTATCCATTTAGCCATTATCCATTTAGCCATTATATTTCACATTCCCCTAGGAATAGAGTAGGCCAGACAAGACTGCACCTGCAATGGCCCTGCTAGGCAATAGCCTTGATTTCTGTGTCTTCCTTCAAAGCTTTGCAGAAATCAGAAAGGCAATACTGAATGATGGAGATGGGGTTTTCAGTAGCACAGCTAGAAGCTAGTAACAGTGGCGCACAAGCAGAAAAGGGCATGTATGTATCTGGCCATTTGCGTGGCAGGTTCTGATAACAGGGAAAAGTCACTAAAATAATGGGCCACTAAGTGATTGAATAGGGAATCGGAAAAAGAAGCACAACACTACAAACTCCATATTTTAAATATTGTAATTGTAAATGTATTCATATAGCCTTTACGACCCTTGACAAGGCATTGAAGCACCTTTCCTGTGAGTCGCACAATACTCAGGAACCCAAGATTAGTAGTTTAAAGGTTAGTTCACATTTTGGCTTTTTTGCATTAGTTGTGTTAGGCTTGTGCTCTCGATTTCTTGTGTTTAGTAGAGTTTGGAGTAGGGATAGAAAAATAGGAATGGATTTGAAAAGGGGAAGTAGTAAGTTGTTTATGTAAGAAATAGTTATGTGTGCTTGTTAGATGCATGGCGTGGCTATAAAGGAGGGGTGAAAGTTTCAGAGAATATTTGGGAGTTCAAAGTTCATAGCAGTTATAAAGATTTAGGATGAGTCAGAGGAAGGAATGATGGAAAGGACAGAAGGGATTTTTATTAGCAAAACTTAAGTAAACTATAATTAATATATTCATATACATATATAATATATATACTGACATGGTCTGCTGTCCACATTTATCTTGTGCTACATTTTTTATGCTTTAAAATAACTTTAATTAACTTATATGTAAGGAAATATGCACATGCAAAAAAAAGATTTTCTAAACATACAAATGCCGGCTCAGCAGAGTGAAACAATAGCTTTTTCTTACCAAGTCAACAAGTATTGCCCTTTATCACTGAGAACTTTAATGTTCTGCCACAGACAAGTGAAGTCTAGATGTTTGTTAGACCTGTCAACCTTGAGGTGATCTTCCCCCAAACATTTTGCTCTGCTTCCTCTCATTTTGCTGATCTTGTTTTTGTTGGCCTTAGGACTCTGTGCACTGCTGACCAGTGCCAAAGTGCGTGTGCACACTCTCTAAAACATGGTAACATTGGCGTATACCCAAATGGCACATTTCATTTACTTGTAAGACCCTAGTAAATTGGTGCTACCTGTACCCAGGGCCTGTAAATTAAATGCTACTACTGGGCCTTTAGAACTTATTGTGCTACCCACTTGAGGAGCCACCTATGTAAAACATGCCACTTGAGTCTACGTGGGCAGTTTTAAACTGCCATTTTGATCTTGCAAAAAACCTTCCTTTTTAATACATGTAAGTCACACCCAGGGTAGGCCCTCCTAAGCCCAAGGGCAGGAAGTCATGTATTTAACATGTTGGGCATGTACTTTTCATTTTTACATGTCCTAATGGTGAAAAATTTGAAATTTACTTTTTCAGTACTGCAAGGTCTACCTATCCTATAAGATAACATTAGGTTACCGTGTTACATTTTATAAATAATAACATTCAATTGAGAGCAGGTAGGGAGGTTGAGTTTGGTGTCTAAAATACTGTAATTTAAAACTTTCTTTAATGATAAAGTTGGATGTCACAGTTCTGAAAATTCCCCTTTTAGAAGTTGAAATGTTCTTCCCCGCAACCATATGGTGCCTGTAGCCTGTATCCTGGGTCCCATGGCTAGATGTAGCCAGCAGTTGGTCTTTGCATATTTGTCCCAGAGAGTGATGCAAAGGGAGAATAGGTGTTGGCAGGATGGGCCATCTCAGACATGATAGGGGGTTGGAGCTATCACCTACCACACTTGTACATCACAAAGACTCTACTTCAGCACAGTCACAGGTGGTTTGACACTAGTCTTTTGTGTCTTAAGACATGCTGGGGGCAGAGCAGGGAGGGAGGAAGCTCTAGCTTATAATAAAAGAACTGGACTAAACACACCTACTGTGCCCACCCCACCACATGCCAAGATCAACAAGATCTCCAATGCTGGGCCTCAACACACAAAACACTCAACACTGGTCTGATCCAGTGGAATCAGATGAAAGCATACTTGGCTCCAGTCCTTTTCCTGTGGTTCCCTCAACGCAAACATAGTTGGTTTTCATCTTGCCCCTGTGTGCACCAGCATGCATCAGACACCAGAGAGTGTGCAGGCCCCCCACCTCCCACATACTTCACAGCAAAATATCCAGTGTCAATACAAACATCAAGCCCCAAACAACAGCACATTCCCTGGCCACAACGTCACAATGTGCATCAGCAAAGCAAGCCAGCGCCATGCCAGTGAGCCTACCATGTGAAGAAATACAAACATGAGGAAATGAAAACTACAACTTCACGCCAGATAGGCCACCCCCCCCACCACCATCAAGACTCCGCAGGATATACTGCTCTGGAAAGAAAGTATACCACAGTTTGGAGAGTGTAGCATTTTCCTAAATATGCACAGACTTGCCGACATTTAGGCCCTCATTATGACAATGATGGTAGATGCCTCTTACCGCTGCAGTGACCGCCGCCAACATACCGCTGCGGTGGTGAATATTCGTTTGCCATATGATGACACACACACACCAATCTGACAGAATACAGGCACATACACAAATCCACCAGCCCAAAGGTCAGTGATAAAGTGGTGGTCCCAACACCCATACCGTTACGCCAACAAAACAACGCCCACCACATTATGACCCACGAATCACCACGGCGGACATTCAACTGCGGTAAACCATTGGCGGTACATACCGCTGCGCTCAGAATAGACACCCACATACAAAACAACACCACATTGGCCAATACTAAAAACACACACTTGACACACATACACACACCACACCCACACACCCACAGCACCATAAAACACACACCCACATTACCCACAACCCTTTTCAAACAATTACTGCCAGGAGATTGACACAAACAGCATAGAGACAACTAGACACACACACCACATACACCCATACATCTCTCACGCACCCCACCACATTACTCAACACACTCTCACCATCACACACCACACAACACCCCTGTCCCCACAAAGGCACCCCTGTTTCACCGATGAGGAGTTAAGGGTCATGGTGGAGGAAATTATCAGGGTAGAGCCACAGCTGTTTGGAGCACAGGTACAGCAAATATCCATTGCAAGGAAGATGAAGCTATGGCGGAGAATCATGGACAGGGTGAACGCCGTAGGACAGCCCCCAAGAACAAGGGACAAAATCAGGAAGAGGTGGAATCACCTACGGGGAAAGGTACGTTCCATAGCAGCTATGCACCAGCTCGCCATACAGAGGACGGGTGGTGGACACCCACCTCCTCCCCCACAGCTCACAGCATGGGAGGAGCAAGTCTTGGCATTACTGTGTCCTGAGGGAATCGCTGGAGTAGCCAGAGGACTGGACACTGGTAAGTCAACATTTACCACTTATCACCTCCAATACCTGCATGCCATCACACCCACTCACCCTCACTCCCGTCACTCCACTCCATCCCACATACTGCACCTACACGTTTGACTAACCCCAATGCCAAATCCTGCATGCTATACCAATGGATGAACAGCCCTCCCATCCCTGCATGGACACCCATCACCAAAGCATGCACGGCATAGGGAAACTAACAATCACACAATACATCACCATACACAAGCACAAGGTGGCAGGGCAACACCAACGATAGAGGAGAAGCTAGGAATGTACATATGTCACAGTCATGAAGCATAATACATCACTTATATCCCCACAGGTGCCCCAGCCAATCTCAGCGGAGAGGAGGTGCCACGACTATCCAGTCCCCCAACAGAAGATGCCCCCAGTGATGACAGTAACTCTGGACTTCAGGATCTGGACCAACAACCTGGCCCATCAGGGACCACTGGACAGCCGGCCACCCAATCCCACTCACAGCCCACCACAGAGCCTCACCCATCAGTATCCAACACCACAGCACCCACCCAGCGTATCCACACCTCTGTCCCCAGGACACGTCAGTCAGCAGTGTGCCCACCTGTACAGGGACCCCAGGCCACACCTCATACCGAAGACAATCAGGAACCTGTGGTCAGTGGCAGTGGGCACACTGTTTAGGGGACAGAGGCACAGGTCAACAGGGACACTGGGAGGACTGGTGTGTGCCAGGGGAAGGACAGGACCAGGGAACCGACTCTTCAGGAGGCACTCTCCGAGATCCTGGGAGCCTACCAACATTCCCAGGACACGACAAGCCAGATCCTTGACAACATGCAGGAGAACAGGTGGCTGCAGGAGGGACAGTATCAGGGGACCAGGGAGGACTTGCAGGCCATTAACACCACCCTGATCTCCATAGCAGGGGTGCTGGCAGACATGGACAACATCATGAGGGAGGCAACAGAACAGCAGCGGGCACCTACCACTAGCCAGTCCATTGACCAGCCCTCCGCCTCCGCTGCAGCTAGTGGTCAGGAGGCCCCGCCACAGGACCCATAGGCCACCAGCACCCCTCCCCCTGCAGAAAGTGAACCACCCCTCAAAAGTTCCCTGTGAACCAGACAGAAGCCAGAGACACTTGACAAGAACACCACCAGGAATTGAGACTCTCCTGACTGTCCCCCTTGTGTCCCACACAGTCACCTTGTCCACTTTGAACTGCCTTTTCTCACCTTCCTATGACCACTTGGACACTGGACCTGTGCTACAAACAGACTGGAACAATACCCTGGACTTCCCTCCATCATCACCCCATTTCATAGCACTTTCCCCTCAATTTCTTATAACTACAATAAACACCCTTGAACACAACTTGACTACTAGTGTTTTATGTTTTGAAAATGTGCATTTATGGAAACAGTCACATCTAGTGCAAATGATCTGAACACTACGAGAGCATAGAAATAAGGACCTATAGCTGTCTGTAGTCAGTACATCAGTACACAATTGTTATATCAACAACATCTGTAAAATGACAAGCCATAGGTGACAGTAAGTTGAGATGCAAAGGAATCTAATGCCATCATGCTACAGCCACACAGAATACACCAATAGTCATAGGAATGGTCAGTTGCTGTGTCTCACCTGTGTATCATTGGAAGTATTGACGGATGACTGATGTTCTGTTGTCCTCATCCTCATCCTCAGCTTCTTCATGCTCACTGTCCTCAGGGTCTACTGCTGCCACAGGGGCATCTCCAGTCTCCTCTTCCTGCAGAAAGGGTACATGCCGTCTGAGGGCCAGGTTGTGCAACATGCAGCATGCCACTACTATCTGGCAGACCTTTCCAGGTGAGTAGCACAGGGATCCACCTGTCAGATGGAGGCACTTCAACCTGGCCTTCAGGACCTTGAAGGTCTTCTCGATGATCCGTCTGGTTCGCCCATGTGCCTTATTATAACATTCCTCTGCTGCTGTCCTGGCATTCCTCACAGGGGTCAGCAGCCACAATAGGTTTGGGTAGCCAGAGTCACCTGCAAGTATTGAGGAACAACATTTAGCCTCACACAATGATTTGGGGATGACACCCGAAGGCGTTCACTAACATACAGTCAGTGGGGACCAAGGCTCACCTATTAGCCACACCCTGTCCCTCTGTAGTTGGGCCAAAACATTTGGGATGCTGCTATTCCTCAGAACAAAGGCATCATGCACTGACCCAAGATACTTAGCTTTGACGTGGGAGATGTACTGGTCTGCCAGGCACACCATTTGCACATTCAGGGAGTGGAAACTCTTACGAACACCTGTTCATTCTGTTGGGGGGGACTAAGGCAATATCTGTCCCGTCAATCACCCCAATAATATTGGGGATATGTCCCACTGCATAGAATACAGCCTTCTCAGTGTCCAAATCTTCCACCTGGGGGAAAGAAATGTAGCTGCACATGTGTTTTACCACAGCAGACAAAACTCATGCCATAACAATTGAGAACATTGGCTGTGACATTCCTGCTGCCAAGCCCGCTGTCACTTGGAAAGAACCAGTTGCCAAGAAATTGAGTACTGATACCACTTGCACAAGAGGGAGAATCCCAGTCGGATGACGGATATCAGATATCAGGTCAGGCTTCAATTGGGCACACAGCTCTGTGATTGTTGCCCTGTCCAGTCTATAGGTGAGGATTATGTGCCTGTCCTCCAGTGTAGCCAAGTCCACAAGGGGTCTGTACACGGGGGTATGTCTCCACCTCCTATTCATCTCCAGCAGTAGGTATCTAAGGGACACAAGAGTGAGTAGGCTGCCACAATTTGTACAATGGAACCACAACTTCAGTGTACATGGTGCATTTATGTTATGAGACAGTGGGAATGGCAAGGTATGTGCTAATCTAGTCTGTGATGCAGTTAATGTTGATATGACCGTTGTCCCGCCCTGAAATGGCGACCACCTGTCCTGTATGTAGGGACTGGTGGAAGTGAGGTAATTCTGCCGACGTTGGGTGTCGTGGCGGAAGGCGGTCTTGCACCGCCGCGCAATTCCTCATTGGATAACATGGTGCTCTATGGAGTACAGTGGCCAATGGGGATCTGCGCCGGAGTGACCACCATTTTCTATCTGATTCCTCACTTGTTTCCTGACCTTCAACAGGAGAACGCCTACACTGCATGTGCTGCTGTGACCTGTGTCTGGAACCCACCATGTCCCGTGTAACGGGGAAAGGGCCCCTGCCTTCCCTTTGGAGGAGTTGGAGCGACTGGTGGATGGGGTCCTACCACAGTACGGACTGCTGCATGGGCATCCAGACCAACAGATGAGTACACATTGGGCACAATGCATGTGGGAAGGATGTATGGAGATGTGTGTGCAAGCATTGTGTCATTGTGGGGGGCGGGGGGGATATGTCTTGTGGTGGTGTACATGGTGGGCGCTGGGCGATGTGTGTGCCAATGGTGATGGAATCACGATTGGTGGGCCATATGTGTGACAGGCTGGACTGTTTGTTTGATGGTATTCTCCTATCTGTATTGCCTCTGCAGGCCAGCGCCCATCATAAGAAGGGATTATGGCATGCCATCGCTAAGGATGTGGGTACCCTGGGGGTCTATGGCAGGCGGAGCACCCACTGTAGGAAACGGTGGGAGGACCTGAGACGCTGGGCACGGAAAACCGCAGAGGCCCAGCTGGGGATGGCCTCCCAATGAGGAAGGGGTGCCCGCGGAACCTAACCCCCCTGATGGCCGGCATACTGTCAGTGGCCTTTCCTAGAGCTGGATGGGCGCTTGAGGGAATCACAGCAGCCACAAGGGGGTGAGTACAGTGGGTATTATTCTAAAATTTGGAAGGTGGGGTGGGATCCGGGTGGTGGATGTGAGTTAGTGGGTGCCCCTAAGACCATGCCAGACATTGCATCATGGGTCAACTCTAGAGTAATGGGTGTACGGCAAATGCAGGTAACATAGCTTGTTAGCATTCTATTTCAGGCAGGGCTTTGTGGGTACCAGGAGGCGTGCAGTTGGCGGTGTGTGGCCCTCATCTTGCCTTAGCATCTAGCCAAGTCACTGGCAGTGCAATGCATAGTGCTTAAGCCTGATCCCTGTGTGTGATGGTGCTGTGTATGCCAACTGTCGTGTTGGTGCAGTAATTGACCAGTGTTTCCTTTTTCTCTCTCCCCCTCTTTTTTCTTCTGTCATCCTGTCCATGTGTGCATTACCATCATCTGGCGACAGAGGGAGCTGCATCCCACAGGACCCTGGAAGCAGAGTCCACCAACACCGAGGGAACCAGTGGGACGGAGGGCAAGGGTGTCACAGTGCCCTTTCCTCTGGATCTGCACGCTGCTGAACAAAAGGCCCACCTCCCGGTATCACCAACTCAGAAAGCTATTATAGCACAAAGTTATGATGAAGCCAGGTGGGGGGAAGGCAATTAGGGTAGGGAACTGCAGGGAGAGAGATCTGAAAAGAAAAGGTTAGAACAAATATGTATATACTCATTCATAACAGTATAACTCACCAATAGACTCTTGAATAAAGGCGTCTCCATGATATCAGATTGAGACCCTTTGTGAATTGGGCGAAGCCCCTTCATTGAATCATGAAACAAGAACAAACTGCAACCTCTGAACCTAGAGATGGCAAGAGCCTTGGACTATGGACATACTCTGAATATCAATCATGTAATCACTATACATTCATAAACATAAAGGTTGATCTTAGCCTAGAAATTCTCAAAGACTTAAATATGTATCTCACATATTCTCAAAGACTTAAATATGTATCTCACATATTGCGCTTCCCAAAAATCAATTAAACTATAATTTCTTATCTCTGAAACGTTTTCACATTGACTACCTAGGCCTGAAAGTTTTACTCATTGAACTTGAAGTGCTTTGTTCGTTGGGTAGGAGCGCCTTGCTTGTTATACATGAAGCGCTTTGTTCAATATGCCAGAGAGCGCTTTTACTTGCTTTGTCTGAAGCGCTACGCTCGTTATGCGAAGGGGCGCTTTACTCATGTGGTCTGAAGAGCTTTGATAGCCGTGCCAAGGACGTTTTAGTCATGTGGACTGAAGCGCTTTGTTTGCCGTGCCAAGGTTGCTTTACTCATGTGAACTGAAGCGCTTTGATTGCCGTGCCAAGGGTGCTTTACTCATGTGGACTGAAGCGCTTTGATTGCCGTGCCAAGGGCGCTTTACTCATGTGGAGCGCTTTGGTTGCTGTGCCAAGGGCGCTTTACAAGTGTGGCCTGAAGCGCTTTGCCTGTTGTGCTAAGGGGCGCTTTACTCATGTGATCCGAAGTGCTTTGATTGTCGCGCCAAGGCCGCTTTACTCTTTGAACTGAAAACGCTTTGCTCGTTGTGCTAAGGGGCGCTTTACTTTTGGAAGCAATAACCCCCTTCAAGATTGGGCTCATCAAGACCTTACCGCTACGAGTACAACCTACTCTGAATTCACCATGGAAACAAGGATACTCCGATTTACTGTCAAGCTGCCATGCAGGAAATCTGCTCTTCTTCAGAGGAACCCCGACGAGGTCTGACTGCATCAAAGTCTTCAAAATAGTGAGCAATGTGCTTGGGTGTGGCTGGGCTTTAGAGGCCTGCCACACCCCAAGATGCCGCTGCTTCTAGAAACCTGGGAATTGTAGTCCATTCCTAAAATAGCACTGAAAAGTGCATCTTGTTCACCAATGTCCTGACCCTGCAGCTACATGAGCTTTACCACAGGGCTGGCGACGCTGATGACCACTTTTAGAACAAGAGGGGATGACAAGTGGTGCGCAAGTAGTGCTGCAAATACGCGCAGCGGAGTTTCGGGCACGACCTGGACCGCGCACAGCCTTATTCCTGACAGAGGGGAGCACCACAGCTGAGACAGGAGGTGAAAACACAGACTCAGATACCTCCTCCGATGGGGGCTCCCTGGTGGTGGTGGACACCTCTGTGACCACCCCAGCTGCAGGTACAGCCGCCACCCCCGTACCAGCACTGCCCTCCCAAAAGCCCCTCAACGAGTTGCTAGTTCCCGCTCACCCAGGAGGGTGGGCATCTCCTTCGTCCCAGGCACCTTAGGCCCTGCCCCAGTCAGCCCTGCTGCCCTGATTGAGGAGGCTATTGACCTCCTGAGATCCATCTCTGTAGGGCAATCAACCATTGTGAATGCCAATCAGGGGCTGGAATCCCAGATGCACACAAACACCAGACAGTTGCAGACACAACCACATCCACTGCCTCCACTGTCTCCCTCTCCTCCGCCTCCTCCTCCGCCACCCTTCCAGTCACGTCCACACTCACACCTGCATGCACTGCACCAACATCCACCAACAGCATCACCACACCAAGCAGCACACACACATCACTAGCAGACACCTCCACAACATTCATGCACGCATCCCCTGTGTCCTCTCCTACCCTGTCTGTCCTCCCTCCTAAAGGACACAAACCCAAGCACTCACACACCCAACAGCCATCCACCTCACATAACCATACTGCCCATGCACCTGCACCCAAATCCAGCAGACATACACCTCCTACATACTCCCCCTCAACATCCCCCCCATCCGTCCTCCCTCCTCCCACCCCACCGTCCTTAAGAAGCTTTTCCTTGCCCAACGTGACCTCTTCCCTCCACCTCCCCCCGTCCTGCCTGTAAGAGCAGGGTCCCAACGACCCAGCCCAGCACCTCAGCCAAACGGTCCACACAGACAGTGGTGGAACCACCTAGTGGTGGTGGAAATTCAGTGAAGGATCCCACTCCACCAGCCAAGCAGGGGAAGGATCCCACACCTCCAGCTAAAAAGGGGCAGGATCCCACACCTCCAGCCATGAAGGGGAAGGAGCCTGCACCTCCTGCTTTGAAGGGGAAGAAGCCCTCGACTCCTGCCTGGAAGGCTAAGGAACACGTACAACCTCCCATGAAGGGGAAGAAGCCATCAACCCCTCCCAGGAAGGGTAAGGATGCCACGCGCCTTGTCATAGAGAGGAAGAAGCCCTCTACTCCAGCGGAGGCTGTCAGGGTGACACTTCCACCACCACTAGTGGTCACGGGACCCCCACCACCAGCTGAGGAAGTGCAGCCATTCCCACCTGCAGAGGCTGCTCAGGAGGCACCTCATCTGCCACCAATGTGCAGCCATCACCACCTGCATAGGTTACCCAGGAGGCACCTCCAGAACCAGTGGGAAAGTCACCCACTCCAGAGACTTTGGTCTTGCACTCCCCAGGACAGAGAAATGGGCATGAAGCCCCCTACAGAACCAGTGTGAAAGTCCCCCACTCCAGAGACTATGCCCTTGCAATCCCCAGGACAGAGAAATGGGCATGGAGCCCGCTCCAGAACCAGTGGGAAAGTCCCCCACTCCAGAGACTATGCCCTTGCAATCCCCAGGACAGAGAAATGGGCATGGAGCCCGCTCCAGAACCAGTGGGAAAGTCACCCACTCCAGAGACTGTGGCCTTGCACTCTCCAGGACAGAGAAATGGGCATGGAGCCCCCTCCAGAACCAGTGGGAAAGTCATCCACCTGAGAGACTTTGGACTTGCACTCCCCAAGACCGAGAAATGGGCATGGAGCCCCCTCCAGAACCAGTGGGCTTGTTCCCGACTTCAGCTGAGGTGCCCTTCACCCCCCATCCTCTGTGGTGCCTGCCCACTTGCAAACTGATGCCTCTGCAGAGTTCTATCCAGATGAAGTCAGGATTCGAGGTGGACCTTGGACTGTGCCCTGTGGCCATGTGGGCCATTTGAACATTGGACTGAGCAGTGTCCCTTTGTGTACATTTGTACATATCTGTTTCACGGACAATTCGATTATTTATTAGCTGTTGATATGAATACATTCACCCTGGTGCATTCCTGTTGTCCTTGCCTTATTCTGCTATGTATCGGGTGCAAATTGTTTTTTGTGTGCAGCTGGTTGTGTGTATGGTGTGTGTGTGTCGGGTGTGTGTTGTGCATATGTGTGTCACTCTCGTTTTCCTGTGTCTCCGAAGGGGCGGTCTTTTCTCTTCTATGATGCATTTCCTCCAGGCTTTTGATCGCGTTGGTACCACCCCGGAAAATGTGGCGGATTGTAGTGTCTTAAATTGGTGTTCAGTACTTCGTCTTCCGCCTGGCCGTTGTTGGCTACCGCCGTGGTGAGTGTTGTTTCCACCCTGGCGGTTGGTGTGGTACATTGGCTGTCTATGGGAGTTATCACCGCCATGGTCATAATTTGACGGTAGTTACTGCCAGCCTGTTTGCGGTATTACCGCCACTTTATCACTCACCACCAGGGTCATAATGAGAGCCTTAGTGCCAAAAAAGAGGTAGGATTTCTCAAGTTATAAATCCACTAATTTGCATAAAGATGGCATCACTGGAAATAACACTACACGAATTTGGGCCCAGATTTAAGAAAAGTGGCGCTTCACATTGTGAGGCACCACTTTTCTTGCGCAACATGGCAGTATTAGGAACAAAAGCAGCAAAATGTTTGACGCTATTGTGGCGCTTTGCTCCATTAGTGACAAAAATTCTGACGCTAGTGGAGCAAAGTGCAAGGAGGCCCATCGATTCCAACAAGTGTGTCGTTTTAATGCCTGCTTTGAGCAGGTGTTAAAAGGGATGCCAAAAATGGTACAATGAGTAGGCACTTATGTAAAACATGCCACTGCAGTCTATGTGGGCAGTTTTAAACTGCCATTTTGATCTTGCAAAAAACTTTTGCCAGGCTTAAATCTTGCTTTTTAATACATGTAAATCACACCCAGGGTAGGCCCTCCTTAGCCCAAGGGCAGGAAGCCATGTATTTAAAATGTTGGGCATGTACTTTTCAATTTTAAATGTCCTGATAGTGAAAAACTCTTAATTCATTTTTTCAATACTGCAAAGTCTACCTATCCCATAGGATAACATTGGGTTACTGTGTTTCATTATATAAGTAATAACATTCAATTGAGAGCAGGTAGGGAGGTTGAGTTTGGTGTCTAAAATATTGTAATTTAAAACCTTTAATGATAAAGTTGAATTGGATGTTACGTCACAGTTCTGATAATGCCCTTTTAGAAGTTGGAATGTTCTTCCCCCAACCATGTGGTGCCTGTATCCTGGTCATATGGATAGATGTAGCCCGCAGTTGGTCTTTGCATATTGCTCCCAGAGAGTGAGGGAAAGGGGGAATAGGTGTTGGTAGGATGGGCCATCTCGGACCTGATAGGGGGTAGGAGCTCTCACCTACCACACTTGAACATCACAAAGACTCTGCCTCAGCACACTCACAGGTGATTTGACACTAGCCATTTATGTCCCAAGACATGCTGGGGGCAGAGCAGGGAGGGAGGGAGCTCCAGCTTATAACAAGACAACTGGACTAAACACACCTATGGTGCCCTCCCCACCACATGCCAAGACCAACAAGCTCTCCAAAGCTGGGCCACAACCCCCAAAACATTCACACTGGTCTGACCCAGTGGAATCAGATGAAAGGATACTTGGCTCCAGTGCTTTTCCTGTGGTTTCCACAATGGAAACCCCGGGGAGAACTACAGCAAACACAGGTGGTTTTCATATTGTCCCTGTTTGCACCAGCATGCATCAGACACCAGAGTGTGTGTAGGCCCCTCACCTCCCACATACACCACAGCAAAATATTCAGTGTAAATACAAACATCAAGCCCCAAACAAAAGCACATACCCTGGCCACAATGTCACAATGTGCATCTGCAACTCAAACCAACACCATGCTAGTGAGCCTCCCATGTGAAGAAAGACAAACACGAGTAAATGAAAACTACAACTTTAAGCCAGAGAGGCCACACCCCCACCGCCAAGACTCCGCAGGATAAGCTCCATACATTGATTTACAGAAATATCTTGATGTCTAACTCAAACATCCAGGCGCAACATACGTTATTAGTAGAGCAAGTAAGCGAGCCCAGCTTATAAACACAGTCCCTAAAGATTTAAAATAAATGTTTCCATACCATCTCAAAAATAATGTATCTGCACTGGGAGAGATTATGGGCCCAATTCACAAAGACTGGTGAATGAGCAGGTGTGACTTACTCTTTAGTATTCTTGGCTTACTCATAAATTTCAGGTGTAAATTAGCAGCTTCCGACTTACTCCTGGCTCACACCTGGAATTCAGGAGCAAAACATGAGTACGACAAGAGCAAGTCTCAGCAAACTCTACATGACTCTGTCCCAATCTCTCCATTGATACTAAATGTGAACTATCCAACCACATTGGGGTATCCAGTTTAGGTTCAATGTCAGACTTCCAAGTTAACCACTAATTATGTGATTTCCATTTAGGCTCAATGTATGAAGATATGTTTGTCTGAATAGCCTGAAAATCTGGCATGATCCAGCCATCCTAGCCTTTTATCAGAAACTCCATTATTAGCATGCATGTACGAAAGAGGGTTACCAACCACATCAGTTAAGTTGATTGTGAAGGTAGATACCATGAACGTTGTCAAGTTTTGTTACATGATGCTATTCTTTGCTGTGTTGTGTTGTTGCCATTTGCATATGTCAATAGCATGGCATCATAACACTGCCAACTGTTTGGTGGTATCTTAGCACAAGTTTCGAAGTTTTCTACTGTAGACTAGAGGCTGCATGTCCCTGTAATACATTCCATGGGCATTGTGTTCTGGCCAATATCTGACTGGTTGGCAGTGTCACTTCCAGTGAGTTGTCTCTCTGTGGCCTGGTGCTGGAGAGTATTGACAGAGGATATTTACAATTGCTTATGCATCAGTCGTGGGGCACAAAGCCATGTAATCGCCATTTACAGCTGGGCAAGGCTGGATCTGGCAGGCTGTTTACCATCTTTGAGCTGCGTGCTTGTCTATGGAAAGTTCTGTCTAATGAGCTCTAGTGGATGTTTGTGCATGGTGCATGTTGGTGGAAAACGTTGTTGGAAGCAATGTGGAAGTCAGCTTTCGGGCACATATGTGCTATGTTAGATGTATGTGGAAGGACTGTCCTAAGTGTTCTGTTGGATTATGTGAGTGTAGTTGAAAGTTTTGGATGTATCCTATATGATTTATCTATGTGGTGCAAACCAAGCTAGAAGGGAAACAAAGGACTATGCATTATTACGATAGTTCAAATTCTGAGAGTGTGATGTCCATGTCCATGTGCCTACGCATTCTTAAAATATGTGCAAACACCCCATCAGAATACTCCCCGAGTCCCATTTGTATAGTCCGGCACTGCATACAAGAGCAGAATTAGTGTTGATAACATTTAGCAACATGTAGTAGCCAACGTGGTTGTAACATTGACAGGTACTCACTAAAGTTATTTTTAGTACTACTCATAAACGAAATTTAGATATGTACTGGCATAGATCTATAACTATGCCTGTCCTATACATCAAGTGTGAGGTTCTCCTCCACTAGTGCAGGGACACACATCTAGCTATACATTTTAGGAGTAAAGGTGGGAGTGGCAAGTGGGGATGTCTGGAAAATTGTGAATATTTGTTAGAAAACTGGGAGAGGGAAATTATGGAGGGGCAAGGGAAGGAACATATAGATACAAAAACACTCCTTCAAAAAGGCAATTTAATTGCAGTTCACAAAAGTTACATCTCCATCTACCTAGTCCTACTACAGCCCAAATAGGTTGAAATCAACTCTAGCCAAACTGTGGAGTAGGTCACACACTTCGCATGGCCACTCACAGGTACTGCAAGTGAATCACATTGAAAATGATGGGGACAAGGAATAGCATTTCTAGTGAAAAGCACAACAACTAAAACAACTAAAAATGAATACCATAAAATGGTCATATAACTTCAGACTTTGCAGGTACCCATATTCAGTGCATTGAAAAATTATGAAAAATATTGAGCACAATAAATACAGCACATTAAGAACATTAATGCAAAACAGTGGTTATATGACCACTTAAGACATTGCAGACACCCATAGACATCACTGTGTACAAAATTAAAACAATATACTTTTAACAAAATAGAAAATGAAAATCATCTATGTGAAATAGTAAATGCAAACACTGTAGATACATATTCAAATCACATTCAAAATGGAAACATAACAGATGCACATAATACAAATATGTAGTTAACAATTAAACAAAAAAAAGACTCATTTCACATTGAACAATTCAATGCACAAAATAATAACACATTTCATATCACATAACAAACATACACACAAACACACACAAGGACATACAACACGACTGTAGCTGTTGTGTGGCAACCACAATGTCCTGAAGACTAAGAGGAAGAGAGCAGAGCCTGGTGGGTGGAATATATGTTCCCAGTAATGTTGTTTGTCAGGTGTGTATTATTTTCCTCTGGTTATGCATTACATTGTGTAGGAGTAATCCCGTACCCATGCTACATGGAACCACATTTGGTGATTTATGCTAAATTACACCGTAAAGTCACTAGTAGTAAGTAACCTTACTATCATATTCTGATGTCAGCATACCCCCCTCTTATGTAATGGGGTGCAAACATATATTTCTACTCCTGGGTGGGGGGCAAGATGGTACCTGTGTAGCACGCCGGTCCGCTACTCTCCCTGTCCCCGCAGCCGGAGTAAGGCTTGTTTCTGAGGAATGATGGACTCATTCTGCCAATCTTCTTAACTTACGTATCGGCACTGCCTCTGTATTATTTTCGCCAGCGGCATGGTTAGCTCTGTTGGGAGAAGGTGCTGGAGTCGGCATATTGCACTCTCCCAGGCCACCTTGAGAAATGTTGCTGAGCTGTTTTGCAAGGCCCGCGCTTTGATTCTAATGCATTGCGTCCTGTGGGCTATTGGCTCACTTTCTTTTTGGTGTTTTGGGCTATCACGCAGGTGTCAGACTATGTCTAACAGAGGAGGCAAAGGTGGGCATGGGCTTAAAAGTATGAAAAGTCACTCTCTGACCAGATTACCTTCTTCTCATCGTGGCATCAGTCATAGCAGAAGGGGAAGAAGGTGCCTCCCAAAATCCTTGAACAATACTGGCCCCTTGCTTAAAGAAGCAGCTGCAGAAGGAAGTTCAGTGGTTCTCTCTCCCCTCTAATAAATCTCTACAGCCCTCTATCACAGATATGTTTCCTCCCCCCTCTCCTACGCCCCCTCTCCAGTATTTCAGACTTACAGGAAACATCAAAGGTAGCCTTGAATGCCGAGTGAAGCGTTGGCAGCAGGGCTACTACACACCCTTAGGGGAGTGCAGAGGACATCCAAGACTGCCCTGCCTATCCCCACGCTACCGGTACTGCAGATGCTGTGGCTACTAGGCTATCAGGTATGGGAGATCGTGATGAAATGACTGTCTGAAGTTGGGCCAGTAGAGAGTTATCCTTTGCGTGATACTGCCTCAAATCTTCTCTTGCCACAAGATCCAGTGTATTCTGAGGTATCCCAGCTAGGACCTGTAATGGATGTCATGCAGAGTGCCACTGGATACCCTGACACTGTGGATATGTTTTTCTCTCTTAATGAGGCCCCATCATTTGTAAGATGTATTTTTTGAGTAGTACATTTCTCCCAACAAAATGTTTTTGGACAGTTAATTTGTGGCGTCAAAGTGACATTTGTAGCTTTTTAATTTTTTTCTTTTGTCACTTAAAGTGTTTGATGGACCTATTATGCAAGATATGGTGGTGTGGTGGTTTCAGGATCATCTAAACTAAGGGCCAGATGTACAAAAGGTAGTGTTTGTGATTACCAAATAGCGAATTTTTGCCATTTGCTCTTTGGCAATCGCAAACACATATATACGAAAGTGTGATTCACACTATTTGCGTTTCCCAGCGGCTAGCAAATAGACCTACCTCATTAATATTCATGAGGTAGGTCTTGGTTTGTGACCCATTGGGAATGGCAAAAATGACAGGTATGGTATCGTGCTGGCGTCAGCAGACCACCATGTCTGTGTTTGCTTTTCAATAAAGCGATAGTTTTTTTTCAAATAAAGGCCATTTTTCTTAAATAAAACAGAATGTATTTGAAAAAGAAAAATTAAAAGTTTCTTTTTTTAAGAGTAAGCAGTGGTCCATGGGACCACTGCCTGCTCTCAAAATATATTTTTACATCCATTCTCAAAAGAAGTAGGTGGTAAAATGCAAATGTTTTGCTATCACATTTCGCCCGCAAAACATTTGTCATACCAGTGCGATTCGGTATTAGGAAGGGATGACCTAAACATGCACCTTTTTAATACCGAATGACAAACCCTATTTGTGATTCAGTAACAGGTTATTTAATCGCATACAGTGCCTTTGTACCTTCCAAAATACTTTTTTCGGTCGCAAACGGTCCTATTCGCAAAATAGTTTTGTACATCTGGACCTAGAAGAATTCAGCTGATGACCTCCACAGCCTTCTATTACTTTGTTCTCGAGTTGAATACGAAATCTGCAAGCCGTAATCAAACCGAGGCATTACTATACAAATATTAAAAATAAATGCTAGATAAAAAATTCTGGAAAAGCGAAACATACTCTAGCTATATCATTAAGAAAGAAATATATCAATTTGACAAAACGTCAGGACTCATTAGTAAGGTTGTCAGATTTCTGTGAGCACCAGTGACAGCAAAATAAAAATGTAGGTTTCAATTAGTGAACAGTTTTATAGAATTGGTGGAAATGAGGCAGTTACATGAAAGGACGAGTGTTTCTATTCTTTGAAGTTGACTGTTCACCGTGCTTTGTCTAGTTGGCATAATGATCCTAGAGTTAGCGGTTTCTGTCAGCGTGAGCACAGCAATATCCCGGTGCAGTATCCTCGCGTCGTAATTAGAAAGTCTTTCAAACCAGAGATTTATTATCTCGGCTGTCTGGAAAATGGAGAAGATTTTTTTCCAGGGATATTTCAAAAGACAGCTTGGTTATTTTTATGGGCAAAAACACATTTGAATACATTTCTACTTTCTTGGAGATGTAACTGTTGAAAGGGAGAAAAAAACGCACAATACTCCCTCATTATCTGCAGATGTTGATGGACAGGTGCGCGATATTTTGTGGGAAATGGAAAGGTATTTTTTCACTCTCCTGCTGCGATCTTTCTTATGAAACTGGTGAGTTGGCGTTCAGTCGACTTGATATTCGCTTAAGTGTTGGGCTTCACTGGAAACAGAAAAATACGAAGCATTAGCGTTAATGGAGTGATTCTGCGGGAGTACAGCATGTACCGGGGCGCACGTATCCATCAGCGATTTCAGACCTATTTTAATGCTAATTATTACAGCTAAAAATAGCACTGTCTTAAACCACAAGGTATTATAGATGTTTACTCTCTAATGGAAGGTGTACTATGGCTATAGAAATTATGGACCAGAGAGTGGGCACTCTTTCTGGAACTTATCATGCCCCTTCACTGTGGTTAAGAAAAACCTCGGGAAAATAATACTGCACTATTATCTCTTTAAAAAACAGTATATCACATTTGCCTGTATCTCATTATGTGCAGTATTAGTCATGGGAGCCCAATAGCGAATTAGGGTGTGGCACACCTCATGAAGGTGGTGGAGAAGGATACTTTTATACAATTTGTCACTAGATTTAATTTTACTACTGAAAGGAGTTGCAGTGAGCAATTTCTTTGAAAGGAACAATTCCCTATGGCTTCTGGGCCAAGAGGCATAGAGATATTAGGTGGTGTTCAGGTCCTACTGACAGACATCCTTGTAGCTGCATTACCTAGCGTTCATGGATTCTTGGGGTCAGATTTGAAAGGAACTGGCGCAGCGCAGTGCTGTGGCAAAAGTGGCAGCGCCGCGCTACATCAGTTCTGAAACACAAGAATGTGCAGTATTTAAAAAAATATGGTGCACCTCTGTGTTTCCCCTAGCACTGGTGCTAAAATTAGCTGCCTAGCACTAACGCAGGAATCCTTGCACCAAAGTGCAAGGGTATCTGCGAAGAAGGAAATGATTGTTTATGTGCAGGAAGGTGTCCCTTCCCGCACATAAATAAAAGTATTTCTCCGTATTGCGCCATGCTAACGCCACTCCGGGGTTGGAGTTAGTTTTTGGCACTGTCTTAGACTTATGGTTCCTTGTAAATTTGGGGCAGCGTCAAAAACAATGGGGTTGCGGTGGAATGCCCACAGCAACACCCATAGCACACCCCTCTTGCACAGAAAACTGCATTGGGGGGGGCTATATTTAAAAGTGGCTTAATACTGCCTTGTGAATATGGCGCAGTCCACAGTGCCACCGGGTTATCACAAAAAGTGACGCTCCGGTGGCGCTAGGGGCTTGTAAATATGCCTGAGATGTCTTTTCTTACTAAATATTGAGTAGGAAATATCAAATTACCAGAATATGTTAGCCAAAATAATGAGAAATAAAATATCCACTAGTAAGTTTATGAACGTCATTTCAGGCATACTATACTTAACTCTACATATGTGTACCTTGAAGAAATACATATTTTCCAAAGAATGCAGGTGTGGAATTAATAATGGTAAATCTAGACTTACCTATATATACTTACCTCCTCGATATTTTAGTCCTCAGTATTTTGGCTACAATTCGGATAACTCAATAGTCCCTGATCTATATTCCAGACAACAATCTGTTCTTTCAGATCAAGCCTAAGTAACTACGGCCTACACTAGTGAACACACAAGGTCATTACAAACCAGTCCCCTAAAAAGTTTTCAGGAGCCCCAGAAATCTATTTATAGATTTTGAAGCAAGCCAGACTATTACTGATGCTAACAGCTAAAATCACTAGATGGAGCCACATGATGGAGATACTGTGTTTTCTCTTTCTCTGGGGCCATTTTTTAAAATTTGAAATGAATGCTTGTGATATTTGGAACCCCAATGACGTCTGAAATAGTTATAGGTTCTTCTAAGCTGACCAGAAGTTATACAAAATGCTACAGCTTGTTTGTTGCTTAATCTTCCATCTGGCACTTATGGTTAAAGCTCAACTGAATTTGATTTATTGGCTCCTGATGAACAGTTAATTTTATGTAAAAAACTTTGCTTGACCCATAAGACACTGTCTAGCACTGGATACAAGCATTTCTAATTCTCGATTGTGATCTTATATGTTCGTACACACATTGTGCTTCTTTTATCAATCACTTGGTGATGGAAAGTGGATTATTATTAAGGGCAGATAGGTACCTCTACTTAGTAATAACCTGCAATCTTACATAAGGTCCAGTCAAGGTCTCAATAAATTAATCCTTGCTCAACCCTTGGTTGGTTGGCTCGAGAGCAGTTAGGCTTAATTTAGGAGACAAGGAGACAAGTGTGTAAAGCATTTAATATCAACAAAACAGTAAATAAGTAAAACACAACACACAACAAAAACCCAACACCAACTTAGACAAATAGGACATATTTTTATCTTTAAAATGACACAAAAATTACAAAATTCCAATGTAGGGAACAGGAGATCTGAATTGTTAAAGATTAAATGTACAAATGTGCTTTCTAGTGTCTACAAGAAAAAAGCATGAACCGTGTCAATCTGGTTGAGCTTGACCAGGGCAAAATCAAAGTTTGAGGCTGACCAAGATGGAGCCCAAGTCGGATACATTTAGAGAGAGGCCTTGGTCAAAAATGTACCTTTGTACTTATGGGACGATTATGAGTCTGGCTGTCACAAGACCAACAGACTCGCCATGGCGGTCCGACCGCCACATTACGAGATTGGCAAGCAGACCCACTAACCTACCACCATGACATGGGCAGTGTAGGGGTCCCCCTATCCAGCATCCTTGAAATGTGCATTTCAAGGGTGCTGGTGCACCAGAGAGAGGCCTTGGTCAAAAATTTTCCATCTGACTTAGGGGCTGATTATGAGCCTGCTGTCACAAGACCAACAGACTCGCTGTGGCGGTTCCACCGCCGTGGCTGTGGCGGTCTGACCATCACATTACGAGATTGGCGGGCAGGGGCCCCCCTGTCCAGCATCCTTGAAATGCACATTTCAAGGGTGCGGTTGCACCCTGCGTGCGGCAGCATTACGCTGGCTCAGTTATGAGCGGGGAACAATGCTGCCACACCTTTCCCACTGGGCTGACTGCAAGTAAGACCAGTAGGAAAGTTGTAATGGGGTCAGTGGAGAGACTGCCAGCAACGCGGCGGTCTCCCTGTTTGGAGTCTGGGGACGGATGTTTCCATCCGCCAAACTCCTAATGACCCCCTAAGTATTTTTTGTGGAGCTTTTCCTCTTGTCATCGAGCAAGACTTCTCTCCAGGATGGCTTGCGATGCAATGTCATTGGGTTGTCTCAGCACGTGGTCCTGGTCAACTCCTGGAAGGCTCATTGACGGGAAAAACCTCCAGAGCTTCAGCTGGACAAACCTGAAATTCAGGCTAGGTTGCAGTTTGTCAGTCATCTTATGGGTCTTTTTTACAAAGTTACTCCAAACTTCTCCAAACAATTGGATGTTCTCAGAATTCTCTTTTAGGGTCTTGCAGTGTCCACAAACTTGGTCCAAGCCAAGGTTCAAGAAGCTCCATGTTACTCCTTGGGAGTTGGGACTACAGTTCCCAGAATGTATCTGGTCAGAATCCTCAAAAGACCCCTTGATGCTTGTCAGCTGGGTTCTTTTGCAGGACTTGATGAATGGAACTCCTTGAAGCTCTTTTGTTCCTGTTGCTTACAGGGAGCCCATTCCTGGACCTTTAGAAGCAAGGCAAAGTCCCTTTTGTGGTGAAGACCAGAGTGTACACCTGGTACAGTCCTTGTCGGTGTTGTTCTTCAGTTGCAGACCAGGGGTTCAGCAGGGCAGTCCTTCTTCTTCTGATTTTATTGCAGGAGGGACCTGAGCAGCTGAACAGCTCTCCCATATTTATTCTTGCTCCTGGGTTGGCAAGCAGGGGGGCACCCCTGGCCAGTGGGGTGAAGGCTGCCAACCTCTAGGTTGACCACTTCCTGCAAAGAGTGTTAAAAATCAATCCCAGAAAGCACTGTTCCTTAAAAATCCAAGATGCAGAAAATCTCTCCTCGGAGGTTAGATCTGGCTGAGCCCACCCACTAGTGGGGCAAAGACTCCCTAACACACCCCTTCGAACCCCTCTGATAAATCAATTAGAAGGGCTCCCATCTGGCTGGTGGTGCAGGGAATGGGGAGGTCTGGTTTCTGTCCCAACTGTCTTTTGAAAACCAGTTTGTCCACCCTCCCCCTTTTCTGCTCTGCCATCTTCTAGAGCAGTTATTCACCTACCAGAGGCTTCCTTTGTTTCAGCCCAGGCCACTTTACACCTCATTAAGGTAGCTTGACTCTGCGTGCCAGAGGCAGATCAATTAGGAAAGGCCACTACTGGGCTGATTTAGGTAAGTTTTAGGAAGAGTTCCAAAACTCTTCCCTTTAATAGTTATAATAAAGCCAACGCTGGATGTAGTCTAATCAATAATTTGATATCTTACATGACCTATTTAGCTCTTTCATATCAGAAAGGACTTTATTATTTTAAAAGATTGCCTTCCAATGTTATCCTATGGCGCTAATGTACTACAATAGGGAAAAAATAAAAAGACAGTTTTTCCCTCAACTGGGCTTATAAAACTGCTTTTATAATGTCCTTGTTTTTATTTACACTGCACTCAACCCCTGGGGCACTTAGAGCAGACTTTAGGCGTGACATTGTTAAAAGTAAGGTAGTTTAAAACTTTGGAAGTACTTTTAGTTCCAAAGTCGAAATTGGGATTAATTTTATTTTAAAAGCAGTCAGCAAGGCAGGCCTACCTTTAAAATGACATCAGACACTATAACAGTGCACACATGGCTGCCCTAACTTAACTGATGTCCCTAAACCTACATGCCCTACCATATACTAGAGACTTACAGGTAGGTTGTCAGAGCCAATTATAATTATACCTAATTTGTATACACTTTTTAAACTCTCTTAAGCTAAGTGGAAAAACCTGGAAAGTCCATCTGCATTGGCATGGGTGCTCCCAGGTCTGTGCTCCGCTGTAAAGTCCATCCCCTGTACAGAAATGGACCATCTCAACAGATTTCCCCCCTCAACTGCATGAGCCATCTGAGTGGTCTGTGGTCAGTTTGAACATGGACGTGAGTATCAAACAGGTATGGTCTCAACTTCTTCAGGGACCAGACCGGAGCAAAGGCTTCCCTCTCAGTGGCACTCCATCTTTGCTCTCTGGGGAGTAGTCACCTGCTAACGAAGGGAACTGTCTGATCTTGATCCTCATCGTTTACTTGTGACAACACTGCCCCCAATCTTTTGCTCTGAAGCATCTCCTTGTGCATTAAACTCCTTATTGTAGGCAGGGGCCAGTATCACTGGTGTTGAACACATAGCCTCCTTCAAAGTGTTAAAGGCCTTTTGACACTATGGGGTTCCAAATTACCTTTTTGAGCTTCTTCTTAGATGTGAGTTCTGTCAAAACAGCCACAATGGACCCATAGTTATAGACACATTTTCTGTAATACCCAGTCAAGCCAAGAAAGGCCTTGACCTGAGTCTCTGTTTTAGGAGTCTCCTAGTCCAGGACGGTCTGGATTTTGGTCTGGATTGGCTGTACAGGGCCTCCACCTACAAGGTGGCCCGGTACACCACTGAACTCTGCCCTATCTGGCATTTGCTTGCCTTGATAGTCAGGCCTTCTTGTTGCAGGGCCCGAACCACTTCCACTAGGTGGACCAGGTGATCATCGCAGGTGGAACTGAATACAGCTATATCATCAAGATAAGCTGCACTTAAGGACTCCAACCCAGACAGGACTCTGTTCACCAACCTTTGGAAGTTGGCAGGGGCATTCTTCAAACCAAAGGGCATCACCTTGAATTGCAAGTGGCCCTCTAGAGTGGAATATGCTGACCACTCCTTTGCTCCTGAACTTAGGGCAATCTGCCAGTACCCTGATGTCAAGTCAAATGTGCTCAGGTACTTGGCAGCCCCCAACCTGTCAATGAGCTCATTAGCTCTAAGTATGGGGTGAGCGTCAATCTGGGTGACTGCATTCAAACCTCTGTAGTCCATGCAGAATCATAACTCCTTCTTCCCATCTTGGGGATTAGGTTTGGGTACCAGTACCCCTGGCCCAGGCCCAGCCCTGAGACTATCAGAGGGCTCAATTACCCCTAGCTCCAACATCTTAAATACCTCAGCCTTGATGTTGGCTCTAATCTGGTCAGAGAGCCTGTACAACTTGTCTTTGACAGGTAAGCTGTTTCTATTGTCAGTGTCATGGACACACAAACTGGTGGGTCCAGGGGTCAAGGACAAGAGCCCAGCAAACTGTTCCAACACTTGTTTGCAGTCTCTTCTCTGCTGGTCTGTCTACTACGTAGGTGACCTCACCCTTTATCGCCAGAATGGGATAGGGCCCAGTTCATTTCTCCTGGAGGGCCCAGGTAGCCAGAGGCTCCAACACTCACACCAACTGACATGGATGGTAATTAGGCATAGAAGCCTTTTGGTCAAGCCACAGCTTCATGAGCTCCTGGCTGGTCTCTAGGTTGCTACTTGCCTCCTTCATATACTCTGCCATATGAGATGACAGGCATAACACATAGTCTCTCACATTTTGCTTGGACCCCTTGAGGGGATTCTCCCAAGACTTTCTCACCAAACATAATGGGCCTCTTACAGGGTGCTCCAACAATAACTCAAAGTGGCTGAAGCCCATGTCTTTTGTGGTACCTCCCCATAAGTAAACAGCAGACAAGGGAGGAGAACATCTCATCTCCTCCTGAGTTTATCAGACAAACCCACAATGATGCCCTTCAGGGTCTTATTAACTCTTTCCACCAGACCATTGGTCTGATGATGAAATGGGGTAGTGAACTTGTAAGTAACACCACATTCATCCCACATCACTTCAGATAGGCAGACATAACATTTGTGCCCCTATCTGAGGCCACCTCCTTTGGGAAACCCACTCTAGGAAAAACACCAAGTAGGGCCCTAGCTACTGTGGAAGCAGAGACTTTTCTGAGGAGTATTACCTCTGGATACATAGTGGCATGGTCCACTACCACCAAAATGTATCTGTTGCCTGAGTCAGTTGGTGGGTCCATGGGACCCATAATATCAATCCTCACCCTCTTAAAGGGAGTCCCAACTATTGGCAGTGGTATGAAGGGAGCCTTTGGCTTGCCCCTTGTCTTGCCACTGGCCTGACAGGTGACACAGGAGCTACAGAACACCTTCAGTTTGGCAGACATTTTGGGCCAATAGAAATGGTTGACCAGTCTATTCCAGGCTGCCCTAAATGTCCTGTCAAGAGGATGTTACAGCTTAAGGTAAGGAGGAATTCTGTATACTTTTGGGGGGGTTACCACTCTCCTAGTTGGCCCTGGTTTGGGGTCCTCTGCCTCAGTATAGAGGACTTCATCCTTCCAGTAGACCCTGGGGGATCCACTGACATCACCCTGCTCTTGTCTGGAGGCAGTCTGCCTCAGGCCTTCAAGAGCGGGACACTCTCTTTGTCCCTGGCACAACTCTTCCCTGGTTGGTCCACCAGCTCCTTGCAACTCTGCCAAGTCGGGCAGAGTTTGCAGGATTGGAGTCCCTACCTCAGAGGTCACGACTTCCCCATCAGGATTGGATTCCTCCTGCACCTCTGTAGTTCCTTGGACTGGCTCACCAGACCCTGTGCCCTCTCCCTTGCTTCTGGAGGCATGGCTCCTTGTTCCAGGGTCCAAGTGTCCATCACTTTCCTGTCGTACGGCACGACCTGGTCACAGCACACACCCACTCAGGGAGATCCAGCATCTGCGCATGGACCTTTTTTTCCACCTCTGACCAGTCAGATGCTTCAAGATCATTTCCCAATAGACAGTCTACTGGGAAGGCAAGAGACACAGCTATCTTCTTAGGCCCCGTCACACCTCCCCATTCCAAGCTCACCATTGACATGGGATGGAGCTTAGCTATGCTGTCTGCATAAGTTACTTGGTGAAATACACCAGTTAGGTTCTGTTTTGGAGAAACCAGTTTGTCCATGACCATGGCTACACTGGCACCTGTATCTCTCAGAGCCTCAACCTCAGTCCCACTGATTTTAGACCTCTGCCTATACTTCTCCATACTTGGAGGTAAGGCGGCCAGAGCTGCAACTTCTGCCCCACCCACATACACTAAGGTAAACTCAGCATATCCTGACCCCGTCTCTGGGCTAACATCCACCCACACACCTACACTAACAATCCCCTGGGTCTGCCCACCAGTGGGGGGCTTCTTGCAGCAGACAGCATCTCCTTTTTTGTGTCCCAGCTTCAAGCAGTCAAAACATTTCCCTCCCAATAAAGGATCAAATAACTTTCCTGCCTTATTAGGATCAAAGTGCTTCCCCTCTCATTGGACGTGGAATGGCTTGCCTCCCTGTGCAGCATTTTGTGGCTCTTGTGAGGACTCTTTTGATTTTTTATCATCTTTCCCCTGGGCTTTCGCCTGGGGGGACCTTGTCCTCCTTTCTTTTGATCATCCCTCTGGTGTTTGTTGAAAACCTTGGTTCTCAACCACTAATCAGTCTTCACCAGGTACCTGGGACTACACACAGCTTACAGTCAACTAGATACTGGTGATGCACACTCACTCAAGATGTGCTCCTTCATGATTAAATTGAATAGCGGCCTCAAAAGTTCTTACTTTGTCACCCTGTATCCAGCTGTCTATTGCCTTAACTGAGGTTTCTACAAAGTCAACACAGGACAGGGTACTGACTTTCTGGGTGTCCCTGAACTTCATTCTATACTGCTCTAGGGTGAGACCAAACTTCTTGATGAGACATCTCTTCATGTGTGGGTACGATTCTGCCTCATCCCCCTCTAGGGCCAGGAGCCTATCCTTCCCAGATACCAGGATCAGGTCCCACTGAAGTGAACCCCATTGCTGAGGACTAACCTTCTCATCCTGAGAGCCCTCTCAAAGGCTGTCAGCCACTTATCTATATCATCACCCTCCTGGTATTTAGGTACAATCCCTTTGGGTAGTCTGGGATCAAACCTGCCACCCCTGGACACCTCAAACTCTACTTTGTTATCACCAGCTCCCTTTTCTTCTCTTGCCCACTTCTTCTCCAGGGCTAATGTCTCTGCCTGTAATGCAATATAGGCTAACAGTGACTCAAGCTCTGTTTCCCTGAGGGACGGGCCTACTCCTGCGGTGGATCATCTCCTCCTACTAGCTCTAAGCAGGGCTCTGGTCACTGTGTTGATGGATAACCTCTGTCCCTCCTCATCACTGAGGTCTAAGGCTTCTTCCTCCCCTGGTTGATTGGAAGAGACATCTTCCTCCTCCCCCTATCTCCAGAGCTTCCTCTGTGTCTTCCTGCTGGGCCCCTTAAGGGACTTAACTAGTTTGGTCTTCCTAAGGTTAGTAGCTGCTGGTAATACCCTGTCCTTACACAACTCCCTCAGTTGAACTACAGTGAGAGTAGGTCTGCTAGCCAGATCAAGCTCAATGGTATCCATAAGTTCTGAGTCACACAAAAAAACTTTGTAAAAACTGAGTCAGTAATTTAGGAAAATCAAACAAATGAATTAATTGGAATTAGTCCGAACTAAAAATCCAAACCAATTTTTGCACTAGTACAGTTTAGAGCATTTTAAATTTACTTTACTTAAATACTGTATGGTGATATTAAACACAAGTACTGGATCCCACCGCTGTCACCAAAATGTTGGAAAGTCTAATATTAGTAAGGGCAGGAAGGTACCTACACTTAGTAATAGGCCAGAGTGTTACATAAGGTCTAGTCAAGATGCCAATAAATTAATCTTTGCTAAATCCTTGGTAGCTTGGCCCACAAGCAGTTCGGTGTGTAAAGTATTTGATATCAACAAAATAGTAAATAAGTAAACCACAACACATAATAAAAATCCAATACCAATGTAGATAAATAGGAAATATTTTTATATTTACAATTACACCAAAGCAACAAAAATGCAATGTTGGAAACCGGAAATATGAATTTTTAAAGATTAAATGTAAAAATGTGCTTTTTCGTGCCTAAATGCAAAAAGCACCAACCGTGGACATCTGGTCACGCTTGAGCGGAAAAGAGTCAAAGTTTGAGGCTGACCGTGATGGAGCCCAAGTCAGATACACTGAGCGGGTTGCCTTGGTCAAAATTTTACCTTTGTCTTATTTAAATCTTGGTGCTAACGGTCCTGCTGTTGACTTTTTGACTGAAAACCTATCCTCCGTCTTGACGGTCTGTCTGCTGTATTTAGATGTTGGCGCTCCCATAGATGAAAGCCCACATTTGAACTTCCATCTCTGCCGAGAAATACCACCTTCGTCAACAGCATCATAGGGAAAAGTGGATGCTGGTGGGACCCCGGCCACCGTTCCTGTGTGCAGATTTGGATGTGCCTTACAGCTAAGAAAAATGTGGCGGTCCGACCTCCATGTCTGAGTTTGCAGATTGTTGGGGGGATGTAAGGGGTGAAAACTCACCATTTTCCCCATTCCACCCCCCCTTCGAATGGACACAACTGGACTAAACCTTCCATCACTGCTGCCACCAGCTCACAGAGAAAACACAACTCCCCCATTGCCGGACTCAAAGGTAGGGATGCCAGATTGCCAGGGTATGTTGGCTTGGCACTGCACAGGAGGTTGGGACCACTGCAAGCATATACATGTCAAAGTAATTTTTTTAAGTCACTCTGATGTGCATATGTTTGGAACATGAGTGGGTCAGACATGGATAGGGACACAATGGTACACAACACATATCGCACACATACACAACCATCATATTGGTGCCAGTATCCATTGGTAAATTAATACTGGCACCACATTGATGGTATATTCACACCTGTCAACTGTGTCCATGTGTACACATTGCCAGGGGTCCTGTACCTGTCATGTTGTGCTGCGAGTTGGGTGTGTGGGTCAGTATGTGTATGTGTGTATGTGATGCAATTGGCAGAGTGAGAGGGAGGGAGCTACACTGTCAGTATGTGTGCCACCTGCATATGACTGTGATGTTGTGTATGTTGTGTTGTAGTTTGTATTGTTGCTTGAAAGTTCCAGTGAGTGGTGATGTGTGTAGGTTTGCTTGTGTATGAGTGTGTTTGTGTAGATGAGTGTGTAGTTTGGTGGTTGTAGTGGTTGTGTAGTGTGTGGGTGCAGTGCTAATAGTGTGTGTATGTTGCGCCATGGATATATGTCAATGTGTGTTTTGGCATGTATAGGTGTGTTGTACTTGGTGATAGTGTCTACATGGTGTGTTGTGTAGTGTGTAGTGCAGCGGGACATCTGTGGCTGAGGTACAGTGTGCGTGTGTGTGTGAGACTTACCTCTATTCCATAGCCCCTGCCATTATATGAAGTCCATTGGGTCCCGCTACCAACCCCCACCGCCAGCAATCTGTTGCTGGTCCTCCTTTTGCAGAGCTGTAACATCTAAATATGGTGCACAGAACACCGTCGACTTGATGGTCTTTTCAGGTCCGCTGCCTATGCAGCTTGGTGGTAACACCGACTATATCCAGATCTGGGCCTTGTTTTTTTTTTCAGCAACTCTTTCTTTTGCTGTCGTGCGAGGCTAGTCTCCAGGTCTGCTTGCGATGCAACATTATCAGCTTTGCTCAGCTTGTGGTCCCGATCAACTCCTGGAGGTCTCTTTGACAGGGGAAAAGCTTCGGAGCTTCATGGGAAGAACCTGAAATTCAAGCCGGGTCATGGTTCAACATCATCGTTTTGACTCTCGCCGATGGGTTGGTCACCGTATGGAGCTTTTTTACAAGGTTGCTCCAAACATCTTCAAATGTCTGAATCTTCTTTCAGAAGTCCTTTTTGGGGTCTTGCAGTGTCCACAAACTTGATCAAATGTTCTTGAAGCTCTGAATTGCTCCTTGGGAGTTGGGATTACAATTCCCAGAATTCTGAAAAGGCCACTGGACACTGGTTAGTTGGGCTGATCTTGCAGGACCTGATTTAGGGGGCTATTGGTATATCCTTTGTACCTGTTGCGTGCAGGGAGTCCACTCCTGGAACTTTAGAAGCAAGGCAAAGTCCCCTTTGTGGTGAAGCCCAGAGTGTGCAGCTGGTACAGACCTTGTGGATGCAGTTCTTCAGGTGCAGACCAGGGGTTCAGCAGGGCAGTCCTTCTTCTTCTGATCCAACAGGGATCTGAGTTTCTGGGCAGCTCTTCATATTTATCCATTTAAGCTTTGTTCCTTAAAAATCCAAGATGGATAAAATCTCTCCTGGGAGGTTAGATCTGGCTGAGCCCACTCACTGGTGTGACTGTTTCCCTAACACACCCCTTCCAGCCCCTCTGGTAATTCAATTACAGGGGCTCCCATTTGGTTCGGGGTGCAGGAAATGGGGGAGGTCGGGTTCCTGCCCAAGTGTCTTTTCCTCCTTTGAAGAGCAGTTTGGCCACCCTACCCCCTTTCTGTGCCTGCCATCTGCTACAGCAGCGCTCCACCCACCAGAGGCTTCCTTTGCTTCAGCCCAGGCCACTTTACACCTCATTAAGGTAGCTTAGTTCAGCCTGCTAGAGGTTGATCAATGAGGAAAGGCTACTCCAGGGCTGATTGAGGTAACTTTTAGAAAGAGTTCTAAAGCTCTTCCCCTGTAATAGTTATAATAAATCCAACATTGGCAAGTTGTTCGATGTATTCTAACTATTAATTTGATACCTCATATGACCTATTTAGCTCTTTCCCATCAGAAATAAAAGTTTATTATTTATTATTTTACATTCATTTTAATTTAAATATTTTATATTTATTTTAATTTAAATATTTTAAATGTATTTTAATTTAAATATTTTAAATTTATTTTAATTTAAATATTTTAAATTAAAGCCTATAGAGCTGATGTACTACAATGGGGAAAACATAATTGGCAGTTTTTCCCTCACTGGGGCTTATAAAACAGTGTTTATAATGTCCCTGCTTTTATTTACACTGCACCCAACCCTTGGGCCACCTAGGGCAGACTTTAGGGGTCTTGCGTTTGCTCAAGTTAGAGCACGCCTGCTACTCAATTAATGTTATCAATACAGCATATTAAGTAAAATCTTTGGCCTCAGTCCTTTCAATTTCTGAGTAGAATTCACGAGAACCCCCCAAAAGCTTCCGTTCCCTTTCTCTGCAGAACACTGATTCATATAAAGGATGTTTCTGCATTGTGCATTTGTATGGCGTTACTCTGCGTGGTCTGACTTAGCGAAATTCTGAAATGGAAAGCATCTGAGCAATTCCTTCCAACAATGCATTATGACATCTAATAAGTGTGAATACAAATCTGGTAGTTGAGCTCAGTATAACATTTTGAGTGTGTGTTCTAGGATGTCCATAAAAGTCTTCTAGTTCCAGGTGCATACATTACAAAGCTAGGAAACAAAATCCTATCCGAACACCAGACAAGTTTTAGAGGCCACAAAAGATTCTGTTCTTGCACGCCTTAAAGTGCATAAATAGAAAACAAATGTTATATGTCATAAGGATAAAAATCTAAGTTTTCATTTTTTTAACCCATCAACGGTTAGAAAACTGTGGAAGTGCCAAAGCTTAAAATTTAAACTTCGGGGCCCTTTTCTATAGGTTTATTAAAAGTCCTTGAACTAGTTTTCTTTTTTATGTATATAGTTTGGGAGGTGCCAAATTAGTATTTTTGTAAGTATCATTGTAATTGGATTGGTAAAGAGAGGCTCCGATCTGGATGATCAGCATTAGGAATCTGGCAAAGATTACCTATGGCTGTAAAGGAATGGTCTTGCAGTGAAAATATTAGAAATGTAGAGTACCCAACAAGAATAATAGCAAAGTAAGATCGCCTTTGATCACAATTTCTGGCCACAATTTCAGCAGTACAAGGACAATTTTGTAATTTAGTACTCAACTATGTCCCTCAACCTTGTGGGTCTACAAGGTGAGAGATGCCAAATGTACTTGGAGGTGTTAGAGGTTTGCCTGTAGGGTGAAGGGGCCCAGCGGAGAAGCACTCTCCAAATGAGGTCACTTTACGGCATGAAGCAGCGATGTGAAATTTAATTGAAGTATATTTCTGCGAAGTTAACAAAAAGCAGTAAAATTCTTAAATGCAGCGAAATATGCTAAAGGAGATGCAATATATTCTTTTTAAACATAAAAGTGAAAGACTGTTTCAAGTGACAGAGGGAAACTTCTAAACTTGCTACAAAGCAGCCTTAGAGCAGCAGAAGCCACTGGACAAGAACAAGCATAACATCATACCTAGGGAGTTAACTTTTGTACATCGAACTTTGCCACGCTGCTATGAGCAACTGTGAAGATGTACCATGGGTAATGAATTCAGAGAAAGCCCACGTGAGACAATAAAGTTGTACGGACTTGGTGCACACACCAGCGATCGGTTCACACATCCGCAATCAGAGCTTACTTTGTGGACTCTACATTTACCAGGTACCTTGCACAGCATATGCTATTTAGCGCGTTGAAGCAGGACAGTGTAGAGCCCAAAAATATACACATTAACACAATTCAGCAATTACACTATAACCACGGAAGCAGTTCACAGTGAAATCAAACACCGTGCTCCCAGGATAGGCACGCCGTGTGAATACAAGCATTTGCAATTCAATAAGTCTCGCATTTTTCGAACAAGTTAATTATCATTCTTTGACCACAGTGCCCACGAACAAAAACAAAAAAAATACATGAGTAGAAACAGAGAAAAGACGACTTAGCAAAATAAAATAAAGTTGCTTTAAAAAATAAAACTTTGCAATTTTGTATGTCCTGCCGGGCACGTTTTAGCCATTCACAAGCCTTCTGTTTCCGGGGCACTGGAAGTTAGAACAAAATAGTACCTCGATCATGTCGGGAGCAGCGGACGGGCACTAATTAAGTTGAAATCAATTAGTCCTTGATCCCTGCTCCACACAGAGGAACGAAAATGATGGCAGACATGCCTTGACACATTTTGAGGCTGTAAAGAAGAGTGACACTCAAATCAACAAATGGTGAGCGGCAGGCGAGACTGAAGCCCTTTTCTGAAGGCTCAACCCTAATAAAGTAGTTTAAAGCTTTGGAACTAATTTTAATTCCAAAGTCAAATTTGGGGTTAGTTGTATTTGAAAAGCAATCAGCAAGGCAGGCCTGCCTTTAAAATTACCCCAGACACCACAGCAGTGAACCCATGGGTGCTCTAACTACACTGGAGTCCCGAAACCTACATGTCCTACCATATACTTGGGACTTACAGGTAGTTTGTCAGAGCCAATTATAATCATGTCTAATTTGCATATACAGAGCAATAACCCTGGGTCTGATTAGCAGAGCCAGAGGCACAGTCAGAGTCAATAACCACTAGTATCAATCAAATAATGTTGGTGATCAGGGCCAAAAGGGTAACTTTCTCACACCGCAGGGCATTCTGACCGCGGAGGTTCGGCCGCGGTCAGACAAGGAAAACCGGCGGTCTCCTGCCGGTTTTCCGCTGCCCCTGTGAATCCTCCATGGCGGCGGAGCGTGCTCCGCCGCTATGGGCATTCTGACACCCCCTACCGCCATCCTGTTCCTGGCGGGTCTCCCGCCAGGAACAGGATGGCGGTAGGGGGTGCCGCGGGGCCCCTGGGGGCCCCTGCAGTGCCCATGCCAATGGCATGGGCACTGCAGGGGCCCCCATAAGAGGGCCCCACTTTGTATTTCAGTGTCTGCTTTGCAGACACTGAAATACGCGACGGGTGCCACTGCACCCGTCGCACCTTCCCACTACGCCGGCTCAATTCTGAGCCGGCGTCATCGTGGGAAGGTTGATTTGCCCTGGGCTGGCGGGCGGCCTTTTGGCGGTCGCCCGCCAGCCCAGGGCAAATCCCAAAATACCCTCAGCGGTCTTTCGACCGCGGAGCGGTATTTTGGTGGGGGAAGTCTGGCGGGCGGCCTCCGCCGCCCGCCAGACTTAGAATCACCCCCTTAGTGATTCCCAAGTGTTGATGAGCTAGAACCGGGGTTCACTATTTCTCTGTTTTTGCTCCTATCCCCTGGAACAAATTTCCCGATGACCCATGACCTCAGACTGACTCCTAATTATCTGCCATTACAGAAGAAACTCAACACGTTATTATTTTACTCCTTTCTTTAGCTATGACTTTCTGCTGTGGTCCAGTGTATTCTTTCAGCAGGTGGATACCTATGGGCAACTGTCAGCACTCTGTAAGAGAGAGAGCAATCATTTATTCCTACGTGTGATCAACACTGTCAAGCACATGCACTTTATTCACAAATGTTCAGACTCTGCCCTGCACTTTTCCCGGAAAGGCAGTTATGTGGACATTCAGCACTATGAGCTAGGGTTCAGAATGAGGTACTGGGCACTCATCAGACAATCCCTATCACTATGAACCACTTTGTAGTGTATTGACTTTGTGAGTGGTGGTGAAGAAATTCATGCACTTCTTCAATTGAGGTCCCCACTGCTCTCCTAAGGCCCCTCAGAATAAGGGCAGAGTAGCTTTGCACCATGCTCAGCACTAATTTCACACCACTCACACTTGACACAGTCTAGCTCAAGGAAGAATTGTGCAATTCATTCTTATGGTCTTCACAAAAAGATTAGTAGCAGGCAGAATCCCCTACCAATAACCGTTAACCATGCACACTGTTGGAACCACAAGGGCACGAGGTTCAAATTCCCACATGAGCTTGAGATCTGTGGTTATAGGTTGGAGAGCAGGAGTGCATTTAGAGACACCCAATAGGATCAATAATGCTCAGTTAGAAGAAATACCTACATAAACTCTCCTACTCCACCATCTGTTCAATCGAAGTTAACTTTTGAAGTAGATGAGCAATGGGCTCTTTTAGGCAATAATAACTATTTTAGGATCCCTAAAACAAGTAGTAGAAATGTTTAGGAAGTGTATTACACACAGGCCCTCATTCTGACCTTGGCGGTCTTTTCGCAAGACCGCCGAGTTACCGCCGCGGTGAAGACCGCCGACCGCGGCGGTATGCCGCTGTGCGCATTCTGACCGCTGGGAGCGTTCCGCCGGAAAACCGCCAGCAGCCACACTGGCGGTCGGCGGGAAAGTGGAGACTGGTCAACCTCCACCGCCACGCCAGCAGAACACCGCCCACAGAATTACGACCCACATTTCTGTGTGGCGGTCTTCTGTTGGCGGTCTTCTGTTGGCGGTCACCTCCCCATGGCTCCCGTCGCCTCCCGGAGGACCAACGCACAAGGTAAGTTGACCTTCCGTGAGGGGAGGGGGTGGGGGGGTGTTGTGTGATGTGGGCGTGCATGGGGGTGTGCGTGTGAGTGTGTAGAGGGGGTGTGTGAGTGCGTGTATGCGGGCGGGGGGTGCTGCTGTGTCTATGGGTAATGTGTGCTGTTCGGCAGGTGCGCATGTCTGCATGTATGTGTGCGGGTATGTGTCCCCGTTGTGTATGTGTGTGTAGGGGGTGTGTATATGTGCATGTTGGGGGTGTGTGCATGTCGGGGTGCATGTATGTGCATGTCGGGGTGGGGGTGGGGAGGGGGTTCGTACCACCTCTGGGGGGTGGCAGGGGGGTGGAGGGTGTGGGGGGAGGACTCGGGTGGGTAGTGGGGGGTGGGGGAGACCCCTATCAGTGCCAGGGAAGGAATTCCCTGGCCCCGATAGTGCTTACCGCCATGGTTCGCACGGCGGTTCCCGCCCTCAAGAAACCGCGGCGGTAGGCAGGGTCATAATACCCTTGGCGGTCTTGGGACGACCGCCGGGCCGGAGTGCGCAAACTCCAGCCCCGCGGTCATGACCGCCGCGGCGGTCGGAGTGGAGAAGTGGCGGTCGGTCACGGCGGGGACCGCCGCGGTCAGAATGCCATTTTTAATACCGCCGGTCTGTTCGCGGTCCGACCGCCGTCTCTCCGCCGACCGCCAGGGTCAGAATGAGGGCCACAGTGTTTGTCTGTGGGCCACCTGACAGCAAGGATTGAAAGGGGTCTCAAAGTTTTGTATTACAAGAAGTAAAGCACTCCCAGATTTGCACACCTAAAATAGTTCAAGTTGCTGTAGAGTTCTGACCTTATAAGGGCACTCTTTAATTGGCTCAGGCTACATCTCAAGAATAACATGGTTATTTGGAGCTCCGGGTACATTATTTCATATTTGCAAGTCATCAATACAATATCTGACGATGTATGGTTATTACACTCAAGTTGGTTTATAAGGATACTGAAGTCCAAGTTAGCATTAACTGCATTATGTATGTATTTTGGAATACTGTATTCTTGATAATATTACCACCATATGAATACTGAAGTCTGTGCCGTAAGTAAGGGATATCAACCTTGATGTAACAGACTTATCTGCTTTTGAGAAAAGAGGAGAGGTAGAAGCTGTGAGGATGTTACTTCTAATGTTCTTGTAATGAACATCATCAAAGTCACGTCTGAGCAAGACATTGGGACAGTGGGAGCCGTGGCATCTGAATGAACATGCACAGCTGAACATGCTAGACATATTCCTTTCAACTCTACACTAGTGGCAACAAAAATTAAAACTTCCATATACAGCGATGAAACATTCACAGGCAATCATGTAAGATGTTTACAACATATTACATCGACCCATCACAACCATGTGGAATGTACAGAAACAATTAGGTGAAAGAAATTCAAGCTTTATTCTCTGTGAGGTGCGTGCCACCTTCCTTTGAATGCCCTGTTCTATTTTTCATTCAGCAACACTGTTCCCCATAACAACTTCAAGTGGTATCGGGACAAAATGTCCAAGAAAAATGAGGTGAAAGCTACAGGACAGAACTACAATCTGGGGTGTACAAAAGTGCTGCACAACTTCAGTGACTGCAGCCAAACCTTTGCTTTCAAAAGACCAGGTGCCTGTTTACTGCTATGCTTTGTTTTCTTTGGAGTTTTGAAGTTGGTGATTTCTGATGGTTTTGTTGGTGTCTCACTTGGGTCTGTATCCATGTTATTGACTGGTAAGATGTGCCCCCTGTACACCGGACATTGTACAGAGTAGAGTCATCCGACAACATTTTTCTCCCTCCTGCTTATCAGAAAGTATCTAGGAACTGATATTTAGAATTTCAAATATGTTAATGCCTCTCTTTATATTACTTCCATCCATATCAATGAATCTACTCACCTTTAATTATTCAAAGAATGTATCCCCTTATTATGTCAAAGGGAAAATATTAATTAATATGTTTCAATATTTTATTTGAGACAAAATGATTACCACTTAATTACATTTTATAATTTATTTCAACTCCTATCAAATCTAAAAATAAGACATACCTGTTCTAAAACTTTCTAAATAAAGATAAAGGGGGATATTTATAGTCCCCTTGACGCACCTTGCGCCTCATTAACCGCATTATTTATGACGTTAATGTGGCCCAACGGGGACTAAATCTCTGTGCCGTATTTACAGGGTGGCGCAATGCATGCATTGTGCCACCCTGTAACTCTTTGCGCTACATTATGCCTGCGCCAGGCATAATGTATGCAAAGGGCCCATTCCCCCGTTAGGGGAGCTGAAAAAATGGCGTAAGGAAATCTATGAGATTTCCTTATGCCATTTTTTACGGCACTTTTAACACCTGCTCAAGAGCAGGCATTAAAAGAGGGCTTCCATTGTTTAGAATTGAGCCCGTGGTACACTGCAGGAGTAGCACCAATATTGTGGCGCTACTCCTGCAGAGCACATCAATAGCGTCATGTGAAATTATGCTATTGCCCCCTACTCTGCGCCATGTGTGCGCCGTATTTGAAATACGGCGCACACATGGTGGTGGTAGGGGGGTGCTAAGGGTGCAAGGTAAGTAGTGATGCACTCAGTGCAGCGCTACTTTCCATAAATCTGTCCCAAAGTGTAAATATATAGATGCACGTATATATATAAGGCCCACTTATGTAGATTTACTTTACCATCCACAACCAGACACTGGTCTCTTTCTTCAAGCATCCTGGAAAACACTGATATTTTTCATCCATCATGCCAGAAAACACTAATCTCCTTATTCCCATGCATGACATGAACCTTGACTGCTTTAATCCAGACTTTCACTAAATGCCAAGTTATTTGGATTCACCATAGAAACCAATCTCACCCTCAAGGAAAACATTGCCAAAAAACAAAGACTGGCTTGTACCAGCTCTCCCTTCTAAAGAAAGTGAAGCAGTTTCTTCCAGAAAGCATCTTCAGAACTTCTGTTCAAGATCTCATACTTTGTCATTTGGGTAGGTGCTTACTCCCTGCTCCATGACTTCCCAGAACCTCACACTGGATTTTTTCAAGGGCATTGTACATGCTGCAGAACGTGTCATGGAGGTGCTCAAAATATGTAATTGCAACAACCCATACTGATAGAACTCCTTTGGCTCCCTTTGTCATCCCCCCACCATCTTCAAAACTAGCTGCATCATTTACAAAGCCATCATAACCAGCACTGCATCTTATCTTGTGGACAAGCTCACCGTCTTTGATTAATCTTGGCATTCCCACAACCAAAAGACTAGAGACAGGAACAAGTTCCCCATTTCAATCATAACTCCTCCCAAAGCTGCTCTACTTTAGGAAAGAGTTGAAGGTGCATCACTTTAAGAAACACTACATCACCATTCCTTACTAGTCCCTGAACCAGTTACCTATCACTTGCTGAATTTATGGTTGCCTTTGACTTTGTAGAGAGCTCCGCTGCCTTTTGGCTAAGTTTGCACTATAAAAAATACCACATACGGACACCACATACATACATATGTGCAAACATTCAGACATGAATACCTCAGATATAGGATCTCCAGTGGGCACAATAATGTATTTAGTTATTTAACAAGTCAACCCTGTACATAAGCATCTTATTGTTGGGAAGGCAAATGAGAAAACAGTGAAGCTGCCAACCACAGATTAAAAGAGGGACATCCATTGCTATCCCAAAAATCTCAGTGATTCTGGATTTCCCTAATTTAATTTGATATTGACGGACTAATATGGATTTAATTTTGATAGCATGTAGGTGCTTTAAAATTCTTGTTTGCAAGCAACATGGAGTACGTCCAATGTATTTCTGATTTCATAAACATTTCAACACATGAATCTCATCTTTTAATTTGCACATGCTCATTATTACTTAACATACATTTTGATTTCTTTTACTTATGTCATGTGTACATGTTTTGCAATCTTTACATTTCCAAAATGCATTCTGAACTTGATTTATCCAATCATCCTTTTAAGTTTTTAACTTATTTTTTTGTGATGAATTTTGATTTCAGTTTTCTGAACGTGATTATTGGAGATGCTCCTTGGATTTCCTCTAAATATAAATCATCTTTTACTATGTACTACTGATGCTGAGAATTTTATAATTCGGTTCAATTCCTTGTTATTAAACCTATATTTTATACTCTTTTCCTACTTTACTGGTAGTCATTTTGTGTTGTTAGGAAGTCTTCATATTTACATTGCTCAGGCCTTTCAATTGCCTGATCAATCACTTTGAGCAGATAATTTCTACAATTGAAACAATTTCTAGCTTTTTCAAAATGATTTTCCTTTCATGTTTTGTAAAACCATTCCTATCATGAAAAAGAATGAATTCACTCCTTCATGGTAAGTAACATTTACATCTGTCTGCGAGAGCACAAACTATGCCACCATTTAACCTCCTCATCTCATGTAATAGATTTCTTTCTGTGTTGTTTCTTGCCTTGGTGCACACCACTGATTACTATAAATGAGTGAATCGATTCCCTCAAACCTCTTTTACCAGAATTTTCTAAGGATTCAGGATCACACCGATTTCAAAATTTTTAAGTGGAGCACATTTTGAGATTTTTCTTCAAACACCATATAAAGGAGATGAGACCTGAAAGTACTGTGCAATGCAGGCTTACCTAAATGCCCTGCAGAGCAGGGACTCCACTGCTGGGCAGTGGATCATCCCAAATATCTCCTAAGAGCCTGTCACAGAATATTGTACCTGTTAGTTTGTCCCATGATAAGTACAGTAGCCAGTCTATTTTACATATACACACATGTGAAGGGTCATTTGAGAGCTGGATAGGAATTGTGCAGAATAGTATTAAAACAGGGAATGCACATTTGACCTACTTATTTTCAAGTTCCAAGTTGTTTAGAATTATGATGCACCCAGTAGGTAATTTGGTTTGCAGTTTCCACTATATAATTTTCTGATTCACTCATCTGTTAATTGTCAAAAACGAAAACTTGAATTGGTTATGCCCTAGTAGCAATAACATCATCATATATTCCAACCATCTTATGCCAAACATGGAGGGTGGTATAGGTTGCACCGTTGTCTCCATCATTTTTTCCAAGAAGGTTTTTGGAAACGCTTACTATATATAGAAAAATGTTCACAGCATCTGTGTATTTACCCTGATGCCACCATAATGATACAAAACTGGTATGTCAAATTTCCAGGCTCAATCCATGCCTTCTTAGATTTGTACAATAGTAGTTTGCAATAACTGCAAGGCCCAATGAAGAGCTCAGAGCCAGAGAAGCACATGGCCTACTGTTTAGTACAGTATACGACACCTACCTGTCTTCCAAGGGCATGCTTTATGATCAATGCCAACATTAGAAGGGATGTTGTGACAGAGTATTTGATGACTAAAGAAGAGAAATACATGTTTTTGACAAGTGCCTATGATATGGACTTGAATGAAAAACTATATTGGATACCACTGACCATTATAAACGTAAAACCTAATTTTCAATTTGTTTGGACCAATAATAAAGAGGGAATGTAGAACCCAGACACAGATAAGATATATTTTTCACATAATGATAAAAAAGCACTCGATCATTAAAAATAAATTGCTAAAATACATAAAAGATATAAGAATTGTGTTCTTTATCACCTAAATGGTGTGTGCTTTGTGCGTATGTCTCACTTCTTTAAACCATTTATTATTGACTGTATGTCTCAAATGTACTAATGTCTCAATAGAGTGGCACACACATTTCTATTGTTTGTTGGAAAAATGATAAATAAAATAAAAGACTACATGAAAGATTGCAAGTGGAAATATGCACACTCCTCTTCTGTAAGTGAGGTAGATATGGATATGCAATGTGTGACACACAACTGAGAATGTTAAAATTCAACAGTCTCTTGTTTACAAAATATGTATTTTATATCACACCTATCAGAGGAGTGTACCACAAATGGATATGAGTGACAGCAATATGTGAAAAATACATTAGAGGATTTGACCAAATAGGACGATCTGTCAGACATCTGCTGGGACATTGAGGACAGACAGATAAGGGGCAGGAGAATTAAAAAAAATCATGTAGGCATAAAACATGCATTACAGGAAGGAGTTGAGGAGAAGGGTATATCAAGAGAAGCTGAGTCGCTTAGCGGCTGTAGATGTGAGCATTAAACCACACACATTAGGTAAAGGGAAAAATGGAAGTGTATTGCACATGTGCAGTTAATGCAGGCTTCAGAATAAGTAAATTAAGTGAAACTAGAGGCATAACTTTACAATACAATAAAGGAAGAGAAATGACAATTTGTTGCTATAGACAGGAATATTAGAGGCATGCGTGTTACATAGCACATGCTAACAGAGAATACCATTGAAGAATATGTGGAGCAAGATTATTATCATTAGGTTATTGAATTAAATAGAAAGATTTGAAAGGTGGAATTGGTACACCATTGGTTGTATTTGCAGGCTAGACAAGACAAAAGTCAGAAGATACTCCAGGTTATGCAGTTTCATGTTAATTCTTGGCTAATATCAGTTTTGTTTTGGTTGGGTTGAGCTTCAGGTAGACCCTGGACATCCAGGTCTGGATGGTGTGCAGGCAGTGCTTGCGTCACTGGATGTCTGAAGCATAGGAGATTTTCTAGTAGAGCTGTGTATCATTGGCGTGATAGCGAATCTTTTTTAAATTTTATTTTATTGTAAACACAAACTTTACACCAGTAGATCCACTGTATTTCCCTCCCACCCTGAGTGTGTTTGAGTCACCTGTTCTGCCCCACCATCCCATAATCAGCAGTTCTTCTAGTCCTGTCATGATCTGTGGATGCAGGTGTCCATATTCATGTCTATGCATCCCACATGCCCCAAATCTTTGTGAATTTCTTTGCACAGCCCCTCCCTTTGTAGACTTCATGCTCTGTAATTTTACAGTGATTCATACCCTCCTCCCAGTGCCAGAAAGAGGTAGCCATCTAGTTTCCCCACAGTTGGGCAATGTCCTTTTTGGCCACCAAAAAGCCCAAATTGACTAATAGTTTTTGGTATCTATTGAGGTCGTGGGCAGCTAAATGCCCAAGAGGATGACGTTTCGGTGTCAGCTCTGTGGTATTGTCCACAGCTCTCCCCAGGGATCCAGCCATTCTTTACAAAATTGGTGAATGTAGGGGCACTACCACCATGTGTGGATGACGTGCCCTCCATCCCGCAATGTTGGAGACAGAGTGCATCTTTCGCTGTGCCAATCTTGTACAGTAATGTTCTGGTGTAGTACACTCTGTGTAGAAGCTTTATTCAGATAAGTCGCTAGGTAGGCGTTTTTGCCCCTGCCATGGGAAAACTCAGGTCATCACACCAGTTATCATCCTCAGTGTCTCTGATGTCTGTAACCCATTTATCTTTGAGGTGTCCTAGGTCTCCCTGCATGTTTCTCCTTAGTGTCCCATATGTCAGCAAGATCAATTTTCCTTTGACCTTCCCATCTGGAAGTCTGTTCTCTGGGGTGGGTGGGGGTGGGGGGGGTGGGTGTGGGGGGTTCTTGGGGTTCTGTATCCCCTGGGATGCTATAAGTTAGTGCATGTTTCATTTGTCTGTATTTGAGCCATTGCGTGGGTGGTATGTGATACACTGTGAAGAGTGTAAAGAGTGCTATGCCGTTGGTGTCCCAGACATCCTCGAGGAGTCTTATACCTATCCTATCCCACCCCTGAAAGCCTTTTAGGGCCCCACCTTGCGCAATCCTGTGCCCTCCCACAGTGGGGTCACTGGTGTGAGTCTTGTGTCCCAGTGCATGTCCCTAAGTAGCTGTCACCAGATTTTAAGGACAACCATCATTGCCAGGCATGCTATCTTTTCCAGTTTGCCTCCATATAGTATGTGCATGTAGCTATGTTCTTCCATCACTCACATGTCGATCCTGACTGCTGGGTCATCTGTGTCGGCATACGCCCAGTCGTTTACTACCCCTTCTTGTGTGGCTTCATAGTATTTCTTCACATTGAGGAGTGCAATGCCACTATCAAATTTTTAATGCATAAGGGCCGTTAGCGCAATCCTCGGTTGTCCCCCTCCCAATAACAATGTCTTCAGCAGAGAGTCCAGTCAGCCAAAGAAGGAGTTTGGCAGCAGGTACGGTGTGTTTTGGAGGATGTAAAGGAGCCGCGGGAGGGTAATCATTTTGAACAGTGCAGTCCTGCCCAGCAAAGACAGAGGAAGGGTGGACCAGTGCTTTATGTCTGTCTATAGCTGCTGCAGCAAAGGGTTTAGATTTGACTTCATATATATGTCTACATTTCGTGTCACCTAGATCCCCAGACATTTAAAAGTGTCTGATTGCAGGGGTGTGGAATTTATTAAAATATCTACTTGTCCAGGGGACAGGTTGCTTCTCAAATCTACTTGTCCTGTAAAAAGATCTACTTGTCCCTTTGGTGCCATGTAGTGTGGCGACAAATTATGGCAGCAATCTCATTATGTAAGTGCTCTGATAATAGCCTCTCTGATTATGCCAGGGCTACTACCATAGTAGGGCTTGAATACTTGCAGTTTCAATCCCTACTCTAGCAATTTCCTTATTTTGCCACCTTTCTGCAGATCTGCATACTGGGGCTGGAGGAAGCAGTAAGCAATAGTTCCAGGGCTGGAATGCCTTTGAGACTGCAAACCTACTAACCTGCATGTTTTAAAGATTTTTACCAGCGTCTCTCTAATATTTTCCCATAATAAGAAAGGTTGGACATTTACTCCTGACAATGGCAGAATTAGAACTTCTTCCAGGGTTGGGAAGAAAGTGGCTGGAGGGAAAATGAACTTGCAAATGCTCAATAGATTTTTCCATGAGCAAATCTACACATCGTATTTACCCATGCTAAACTACAGTTCACAAATATTTTATAGGGGTACGACATATACCATGGGTGCACTTTTGTGACTTTCTTTAAGAATTTGGGACCTGCAAATTGCGAGTCGCAAATCCGAATGTAGGATGGTGTCCCTGACACCATCTGTGATTCCCAAGGGCTTCGCAAATGCCCACCTCATAAATAATCATGAGGTGGGTCGCAATTTGCGACCCCCTCGCGAATGGCGGCCCTCACAGGGATGGTGGCCTGCTGGAGACAGCAGACCACCATGTCTGTGACTGCTTTTCAACAAAGCATTTTTTTTTTTCGTTTCATTTTTTCAGAGCAGGCAGTGGTCCACAGGACCACTGCCTGCTCTGAATTTTTTTTTACAGTGACATTCACAATGGGGAAGGGGTCCCATGGGGATCCCTTCCCTTTTGCGAAAGTATTAGCACCCATTTGAAATGGGTGCAAACTACGATTGGTTTGTGCCTGCGGTCACAAAGCAATCCTACATTGCACTGCGAGTCGCAATTAGGAAGGGAACACCCCTTACTAATTGTGAGTCGCAAACCCGTTTTGCGATTCGGTAACCAGGTTACCGAATCGCAAAACTGGGTTTGTGCATCGCAATGTGCTGTTTGCGACATGCAAAAAGCTACCTACATGTGGGTCTTGGTCCCTAATTAGGTCTGGTGTTAACAAAGACATTTTGTTTTTATTAAACTTCTATTTCTCTCTCTTTCGGCTGGCTTTACTGTGAGTGATCGCATTCTGCTCTTCCACAAGGAGCATATTGCCACACAAAGTAGTTTTGTTCAGTGTCAGGAACTACAGTGGCAATCAGTGATGTAACGAAACTGGAGGGTGCCCCTTTGGAAAGAACATGGAGGAGCCCCCTCTCCAGACTCACTCAGGGCAGGTGCTGTGCTGAAGGGCCCCCCTGGAGGGTGGCTGCGGGGCCTTTGTTATGCCGCTGGTGGCAACGTGTGCTTTTAGAGTTCAAAAACTTTTGGGGGGGTTTTGCCAGTGTTTGTTACAATGTTGAGGGCCTGATAGCTCCCACAACAATAAAGTGTTAGAAAAGCCATGTCAAAACAAGACATGCATTGATGAAACTAAAAGACTTATAAAAAATATGTCAGATCAGTTGGCTTTGTCAGTGTTTGTTTATTTTCATGCTTCCCATAATCGTGTTGAAAATGGTTACACTGATTTTCCATTAGAAATATTTTTGGGAAATACTAGCATGCATCAACACATTTTACTAAATGACACTTCATTTGCATCTAATCAGAGAGCATTCTGGGAGCATTATACTTAGCCTCATAGCCTAAACTTTTCAAACATGTGTATACACTTTTTTTTTTTTTTGTACTGGAACCAACGTCAGTAGTGAAGTGTGAACTTAAAACATTTATTTACAGCACTCACCCTAATAATGAAGGCTTTCAAATAATGAACCATAAATACAAGTTCGAACAGCATTATCTTTTGGAAACACATTACCTCAACCTCAGAGAGTTCCACTCTCTGTAAATAGGCTGCCAAAGGGTTTGTGCTGCAGGGGGTTGGGCCTACTTGTCCCAAGGACAAAGTAATCATAAAAACTTGTTGCCCTTGACCCCAAACAAGATGTCACGGGTGTTGGGCGATAGGAATTCCACATCCCTGGATTGCACTTGCAGTGTCAGTGGAAAGGGCCTGACATGTGACCACCCTCCCATGGGAAAAGGAGTGACTTCTCCCATTTTATGGCAAAACCTGAAATTGCTCCAAAGATCTGAAATATTTCCCATAATCGGGGGAGAGATTCCTCTGTGTGGGTTAAATATAGAAGTATGCCGACCTCATACAGTGAGATTCTTTCCTCCCATCCTGAGCTTCCAGTCCAGCCACATATTGTCGCATCAACTCGTACTAGTGCTGCCAATGGCTCAACTGCTAGCACAAAGAGCATGATACTAGGTTCAGATCTTGTGTCCAGGAATCACCCATTGTTAGGTTTCAGGCCATCTCTTCCCCCACGGGTCAAAGCAGGATAACTGTTCTTCTAGAGTGTCATATGCATGGATGTATCCTGTGTGTCTCCAGTTTATAACCCCTAAAACTTCCCCCACCCTACCTTACAGTGCCATGATCTTGAACTTAACCCACCCTCCAATTCACAGTATGGGGCATATTTATACTCTGTTTGCGCCGGAATTGCGTGGTTTTTTTTGACGCAATTCCGACGCAAAACTAACTCCATATTTATACTTTGCCGTTAGACGCGTCTAGCGCCAAAGTCCATGGAGTTTGCGTCATTTTTTAGCGTGGACACCTACTTTGCGTTAATGATATGCAAGGTAGGCTTTCCCGTCTAAAAAATTGACTCCGAGGCATGTGCGCCGTGTTTACACTCCCAGGCAAAATTCACGCCCCCGGGAGTGGGCGGGTCCAAAAAAATGACGTACGGCCGCTTTTGTGCCGTTTTTTAGCACCTGGTCAGGGCAGGCGTTAAGGGACCTGTGGGCTCGGAAGGAGGCCAGAGGTGCCCTCCCATGCCCCCAGGGACCCCCCCTGTCACCCTTGCCCACCCCAGGAGGACGCCTAAGGATGGAGGGACCCATCCCAGGGACATTAAGGTAAGTTCAGGTAAGTGTTTTAAAAAAAAAAAAATTGTGGCATAGGGGGGCCTGATTTGTGCCCCCCTACATGCCACTATGCCCAATGACCATGCCCAGGGGACAGAAGTCCCCTGGGCATGGTCATTGGGCAAGGGGGCATGACTCCTGTCTTTGCTAAGACAGGAGTCATTTCTATGGGGGTTGGGAGTCGAAAAAAATGGCGCAAATCGGGTTGAGGCGAAAAATTTGCCTCAGCCTGACTTGCCCCATTTTTTGGCGCCCAAGCTCCATATCCCTCTACGCCGGCGCTGCCTGGTGTACGTCGTTTTTTTTCACGCACACCAGGCTGCGCCGGCGGCTAACGCCGGCTAACGTCATTGAATAAATACGGCGCCCGCATGGCGCTTCAGAATGGCGTTAGCCGGCGCTAATTTTTTTGACGCAAAACTGCGTTAGCGCAGTTTTGCGTCAAAAAGTATAAATATGGCCCTATGTTTGTTCCCTCATTGAAAATACCTAAACAATTAAACTTGGTGTGCTTGCCGTGTGAGCTCGAGCCTGTGGGCCAGCAAGTTGGGGGATATAGGCACAACCAGTTATTCCCGGTCAGTGCCTTGCCCCCCCCCCTCCCGGGGCACCCACACTATACGTTAGGCAATGTGGAGAGGACCAATTCGATCATCTTAAAGGCAGTTTCCCCACTTCCTGAACTGTACACTAAGCTGTTTTACCTTTCTGGCTTCTCAGGTGGTGTGTTTGTTTATATTATGTGGTCTGAGGTAATTGGTGTCACCTTCAGCGGTGAGTATCCCTTGGTGTCTGTCTGAGAGTTCTGAGATGTTGCGGTGCTTTCTTTTGCATCAGGAGCATTCGATCGCCATCTGTTGTTGTCCGTGGGGATCTTCTCCAACAAGGCCCCGATGAACGCTGAGCAGCAACGTACAGTGGAGGAAGTCAAGTAAAGCATGAAACCCATTGATAATAGTGAACCTTGATGCTGTTATCTGTAAGTAGAGTATCAAGCGGCTCCTTGTAGAGATTGCATATGAGAGAGGACTGTGTAGAACTCGAGGGGACTCCACAGGTGGTAGGGATCTTTATGGACCTAGACGTACCCATGTGAGCACACTGGTGTCAGTTGGAAAGGTAGGAGGACAACCAGTGAAGGACATTGCTGGTGAATCCTATTCAAGACTTTAGGATGCAAATGAAGTTGGGAATGTTGACTGTGTCAGAGGCAACTGAAGGATCCAGCAATATCAGGTAGTATAGCAAAAAAACACATACATAAAAATAGCCTCAAAAACGGTCGGAATGTAAAATAGTCCAATAATGAGCTATGAGTTTATAACCAAGAATCAAAACAATAATGACAAGTTTCGTAATAATGGAGGTCAAACTCAATAAACAGTGGTAAAATGGTATTGAATGTGACAAAAACATAAAAAGAAATGGCATTAACCTTGGTAAAAAATATCTAATCTATAAATCTGAACAGGTCATTTCAAATCCTACAAGGCACTGGGTTAGGAAAAGGTAACTTGGGTTAATTTGTAGTAACACTCATTTAAAATGGAAAGTGATAAAGACTACAAACGGTATGCTAGGATCAAGACCTTCCTAGTTGAAACATGGTTGCCTTTAGAGACTCTTTCTCCGCAGTGTATATTTTGAATTAAAATGTTATGCTTTTTTAGTTTATCTGAGTGACACCTTTTCTTCAACTGAGGACATTTAAATGCTAGAAGAAAATAATAGCCATTATCCCCATGTAACCCGTGGGCACTTGGAGTGTGCATATTGTCAGCACACAGCGATGGACCATAGTCAGGATCATTCAGTGGGCACAGTCTGGATCCTGGTTCCGACTCAGAAAGGGATGCTGGACTTTAGCTGCATCCCACTGTATTCCATCATTGGTTGCCGCTGAGCAGGAGTTGTAAGCTAAGTCCTTAACAATATCTAAAGGTTGCTGAAAACTGTTTTAAACAAACCAAAACACAGTTTCTTGACCGGAAACATTTAACAAACCTTATAAGAAAATAAGGGACAAAACACCTTTAAACCGGTGGAATATTTAGGGTATAATATTAGTTCCATGCACCTCATGTCAATTAAAAAAAACATTTTGCGGTTTTTAGATTAATGTGGGTGATTTTGTGATCTTTCATGTGGATTTTTTTAAGACTGTCAAACGTTTATAAATGGCTTTTAGAAATATGGCTCCATTTGCAATACCATTCTGATTTAGAGAAAATTATTACCTTGCCGCTATCTCCAGCTGGTAAGTCACAAATGGGAATTACATTTTCACAGACATATGATATATATCTTGCTTTAAAATTGGCTTTTAAATGTTCCCTGTCACATTTAGAATAAGCATGCCAGGAAATTGCTATCAACATCAGGCACTTCTATTACTGCCTGATAACTTCCCTTTTCTAGATTTTACTAAAATTAAAGAAACAGTTTGGTTGCATTTTCCTTTCATGTTGGTTCCATTTTTACTGCTCTGATAGTAGGAAGAAGCTATAGGGCATCATGGATACGTCAGGGAATTGGGAAAGTTAGGACTTTACATAATTTTGGCCATATCTCGGTTTTGTTTTATTTTTGAAGTTATCAACTGCATCACATCGAGGAGTATTCAAGATGTCTATTACCAGTGAACATGAAGGATGTTGAAATCGTACTTCTGGTGGTTGATCTGAACAACCAAGGAAGGAATATGTTTTATGGATTATAGCAGGCGCTTAGAATTGTATGGGGCATTGGATTGTGTACATTGTGGACATCATATTGATAAAATTAAGACTAAAGCTGAGCCTGAATACCAGTGACTCAGAACCTTATTGGAAAGGCATGCATGGATATTGATTGAGCAAAACGCCAGGGGGAGCAGAAGTGACATTACACACCATTTGCCCCCACTGACATTACAGGAGTTAACATTAGATGCCTCTTTACCCTGTAACCCAGGAAGTAATGCCAGGGGATTGTGATTACGAAATCACAGTAACAGGAACCACTCAAGCCCAGAAAATATCTCAAAGAAAAAATGTATGGATGAATCAGAAGACAACATAAAAAAACAAATTTTAAAAAGAACACTAGTGGTCATGTCCACCAATATTAATTCATAAGAATCAAGCATTCAAGACAAGCTATATTTTTTATTTCAGTTTTGGTTGACCATTGTTGCTTTGTTTTGTGAACACTTCAATCAATCAGTCACTCAATCAAGATTTGTAAAGCACATCTAATTACCCAAAAGGGCATTCAGGTGCTTGCAGGTGCCGGCGAAAGCAGTGAATATGATGGAAGTGCAAGGAGAAGGCACACAGAAAATGTAGGAAAAGCAAGGAGAAAGCAATGAAAACGAGGAAAAAGTAAGGAGAGGGCATACAAAAAAATGGGGAGAAAGCAGTGGGAATGAGGGAAAAGCCAGAAGAAGGCACTCAAAAAATGGGGGAAAAGTCAGGAGTAGACAGGCGCAGGAGCAATGCAGCAGCTCTGGTCACTCGGCCTGGGACCCACTGGTAAGGTACTATCAGGCCAGTGAATCATGGTAACGGGGTTTATCCAATCACATCACTTTTTTATTGTATTCACAATAATGAAACATCGAAACAAATTGGAAATGTGTAACATTTTGAAATGTATTCAACTTTATGATGTATTCTAAAGGGTACGCATTGAGCTGCTGAATGTCTTTATTTTATTGCATTGAAAGGGTTATGTCCCAATGGGACTGCAGACGGTAAACAGAGTTCATGGGGACACTATATACCTTCTGTTCCTTTGCCACCTCTGAGGCCAGGGGTCTTAATGGCAGTCAGTTGGTTGCAAGGGGTAACACAGGGGTAGCACCTGCTACCCTTGGAGACTCTGAAATCATGTCCATACAGGAAGGTTTGTTATATACATCTGATTCATATTTTTGGCAATCCTTGAGGATAACTAATTTAAATTACTTCCTGGTCCTTCCACCAGGGACAAAAAACCTCCTTGCCTTAGTTTCCTCTCCAGGTCACAGTTTGCTTCAGAAACTCAGCTTTTGTGTCTGGCTCCACAACAGATCACATTGAGTCACCTCTGTATCTATAGGTGCCCTTGTTGTGAATCCTGCTATTGGCTGCAGTAGGCTTTCTCTTTAAAATTCTTCAGTCCTGACAGTCTTCACAAAGGTTGCAAACTTTAAGTTATCCTTCATACACCCGGTCACTCACACTCTTCTCTATACTTTTCCCTTTTACACCCAACTTTGCATAGTGCTCTATTCCACTGTAGCTAGGTTTATGCAATTAAATCTCAATATATGCTTACATATGCACAAAAACGTCCCACAACAATTGGTTTGCCTGAAACATATCGGGGGAAAAACGTTTTGGTTGAAGAATTATTTTGACCTAAAAGTGACGTTTTGTGTACTTTACAGACCTTCCAAACCTTCATGAAGTGCAAAGTTTTTAAACCACCACATTTCTTTGAGTGATATTTACATTATGCCCACTTCAGGTAAAACTTCCAGCTACTCTCATCACTAACTAAGCATCCCGGAACACTCTGAAGTTCATCACACCTGAGATAAATGACTAAGGAGTGTACAAAAGATATAGGGGTATTTACATATTCCCGATACTTATATTTTTCTTCTGCTTTATATTAATTCAGAGAATAATCAGCGCCTAGGTTGGCAGCGTAGAAAAGAGGAGTATATGAGGCACCTACCCCTTAGGAACCCTTAGGTCCACCTAGCCTCACTCCCTGATCTAGTTTAATTAAAGACAAGGATGGGGGAGTGTAACAATGTCCCTTATCGTTCAAAGTTGAATCATTGAAAGTGTTAGGGAGCCTAAGTATGTCCTTACTATGCTGGAACAGCCCGCTAAGTCTGTTAGGACTTGGGTCAACTTTTAAATACATACAATGGCATATACCTGTTTGTGCTGGTGGTTTTCAAGGAGCAGTGAAATGGTGTGTTGAATTGCAAGGATAATGGTGGCAAGTAAATAGCATTAGAACTGACAACCGACTAAGCTTTTTCCTTCATCTGAAACATTTCAGTTCTTTGGCTTAGTGATTTTCAGTACATACAACTTGTGGACACATACTTAATTTTGTACCAAATTGCCTTTGTTTATGTAATAAATAAGCCCAGTGAACACGTTCTCTCTACAGAAAAACTGCACAACGTTAATTTAGAAATTCTAAACCAAAAGTGCTTTAAACAAAAGGTGTAGTAATGATTAACAGAACATATTATGTAAGACTTCCTGTTGTATACAAAAAGAGTTAAAGCAGCATTTCCTTCACTTGGGCACTGCTTTGCTGCCTTGCATGAGAGAATTGTGAGATGTCACTCTTTTAAAAAAAGGATTCAAAGTCCTATAACGCTAGCTGATGGCGGAGCAGCTTATGGTATTGCCCGAAAGTAGAGATCAAATCACATTATCTACATAGTTATTAAAAGGTCATAGTTGGAGAAAAGAGGCAATATCAAACCTTCAGCTCCCAACTCTACTTTCCTCCTCAAAAAGTTTAGTATTTCCTACTGTTGCCCTATCACATAGAGTTTCAATGCATCTGAATCTGTTGTTATGCCATATTGGTCTCCTGTAGAACATCTCATAATGCCTAATTCAATTCGATAGGAAGGTGGCTGTTGAAAAAGCGATTTTGACAGGATTATATGTTATTCTGAATATGTCTTTTTATGGTATATAGGGCTATGTTATGTTATGTTACGTTCAGCGGTGGTTCCTTGATTAATGTGGAGGAGCATCATTCCCCACCCTCACTGCAAGCACAGCAAACATGAAAAATAGAATGTCAATACAATCGGTTTATTACTATTTTATTTTTTAATGCTTCCAGCCCGTGCCGAGTATGAAGGCAGGGAGGGGCCATTGCTGCTGACTGGCATTAGTAGTAGTGGCATTGGTGACCACTCCAAGTATGCATGTTGGCTTGCCTGGCTGTCTCACAACAACCAACCCGCCGTCCGCACTGTAAACCTCTCCAACCGAGGTGTGCTAGACAGCCAAGTGGAGAGGAGACATAGTCCCCTCGTGTCTGAAGGAGTGCCAAGCCTGCCCACTTCTAATAATCCTGGCACTTCTGTCATGCTGATTAATATTATTAACAGCACAAGAGCAGCATCCCGATTGGTTTGGGGATTTGAATCTTGGAGCCACCACATGCTGGAGTAGAAGAGAAGAACACTGAGGACGCATGGCTAAGCAAACATTTTGTGTTTGTGTTTTAACATCTTGTTGACTCACTGACGGGCACTGTGAGAAACTCTCAATTCCTTTGACATCAACTCCAGAGCTCCAGTCAAGGTCTGTTAATGAGCTACAACTGAGAGTTTTGACGTTGAGCCTTAAGGCATTGCTGGTTTCTCACAGTACCTGATTCTGGGTCAAAATATTTGTTTCACTCACCCCACACTTTCAAATGTCACCGTGCACCACATGTTATCTTATGTTATTTTATGTTATGTTGTGTCATGTTATGTTATGCTACACTATGTTAAGGTTTTACGTTAGTCAGTAATCGTAAAGCACAACATCTTCCAATGCTTTGGATTCTTGCCTCTGAGAGCTGCACCAGAGGTGTTTGCACCTTCCAAGATGTTCAAGATTTTCATTTGTTCGACTCTTTTGGTGTCCTGTCTACCTGCACCCATACCTTCTAAGAGATAGCATAAATTAGTATCCCCAAATGTAGCACCATTTCACTTATAAAAGAAGTCACAGATTGTCAGCCATGAATGTGAGTTATTCTCACTGCTAACACAACCTGGCAATCCTGAATTTTATGTAGCAACACTTTTATGGGATTACACAGACTGGCAGAAATGAATGTAGTGTTATCTCACGTCTAAAAATGTCACATGCGTAGGAGCCTGGTTTTGGAAGCTATATCAAATGAGGATCCTTTTATAAATTGTAGCTAGTGCTGTTTAACTTTACTCGTGAAAAGTGAGAAGAGGTATGGCCAGCAGACAAATTAAAGTAGATATGTACATGGTAAGCAAAAGTGCATGATTAAATTAAAGCTATATGAAAAAAGGTCTATCTTACAAAAGTAACAAAATGACTATGAGATTGGAAAGGATACAAAATCCTACATCAGGGACACGTTATTCTTCCCTTCCAACAATGTCCTCAAATTTGTGATCAGATTGTTGAGGGTAAAATAATCTTTAGTGTCCTAAATGTTATCCAGAAATGCCTCATTAATGAGGCTATCTAGTACTTAGAACAATGGGTGCAAATATGAAGCAATTGGGTTCAAATATGTTAACTGTGGCAAACCCACAGTTGTATACCATATGAAAAATGCTTTTTGTCTGCATATTAAAGAAAATAGAACACCTGACCAACAGATATCAGTGAGAAAGTGGAGCACACAAATTTCCAGTGGTTATCTAGATACTTCTCTATTTGAGGCTGACACCTAGAAAAGGATTCTCACCTCCTTCTGCACACTTTAGTGTTACAGTAAAAGTCTATGGGGCAGATTTAAGAGCCTCTTGCGCCTCTTTAGCGCTGCCTTAGTGTCTTTTTTTACGCTAAAGTGGCCTTTTCCCCGCATTATATTTACAAAGTGGTGCAATGTATGCATTGGCCACTTTGTAACTCTTCCATGTGCCGTGCATAATGAATACAAAGGGGATGTTCCAGTGCATGGTGGCCTGCAAAAATGGTGCAATGAAATCTACGTTTCATTGCGTAATTTTAAAAGGACACACCCATTGTAATCAATAGGTCTCCTTGCACTTTCCTCCATTAGCATCAACATTTTTGATGGTAGTGGAGCAAAGCGCACAATAGCGTCAAAAATGTTGACACTATTGTTCCTAATCCCGCCATGGTGCACCATATCATAAATAAGGCCCACAAATGGTGGAGTCACGGAGGCGCAAGAAAAGTGGAGCTGCATTGGATACAGCTCCACTTTTCTTAAATTCAGGCCTGTGGGTCCAAAACACTGAGGTCCTAATGCCTATGCTCCCAAAAATCTGTGTTCAGGAAACTTCTGCCTAAAATGAGATTATGATCACTGTGTTAATAGCACACTTCAAAATTGACTGGTCACATATTTTTGTAAAGTAAAATCTGGTGCAATGCATGTGAACAAACAAAGCACATTCCAAGAGGAATGTGGAATAGAGATAAAAATGTGCTTTAACTCTGCTACCCCTAGTTATGAGGTCTTAAATTCAGAATGGTCTTGGAATAGTGCCCCGGGTGAATAGAGAATTAGAGACTAGGCATACAAAGTCATTTAGCAGTTGCACAGCCTGCAATTTTCAAAATGACAGGGGTTGAGACAGCAAAATGGCTTTTTTAATGTACTAAACACATTTTGCTATTCAGTGACAGGTTACCGAATCACAAAATGGATTTATAAAGTCATAATGATTTGCAATTTTATAGGGGTGTGATTAGGACATTTATAAATATGGATTCATAAGGCTATGTATCAATGTTTTGCGAAAGAAATCTGGTCACAAAACCTTTAAAAGTTACAAACTCCTAAGTTGGGTTGGTAACGTATTTGCAAAAGGAAAGCAGTCCCCTAGGAAACTCCTCCCTTTTATGAATGTAAAAAACTGGTTTGTTGAGCAGTAGACAAGTGGTCCGGGGAACCAGTGACATTTCTCAAACAAACTATATATTTAGGTGCAGCATATTTCCTTTAGGAAAATGGACTGCTGTTAGACCGTGATTTATTCATTAGAGTGGCTAGCAGTTCACCACAACTAATAAAGTCACTGACATGTTAGTTCCAGACCAGACGGCGGTTTTATAATTTATATATGAGCTCAACCCCTGGAAGCTATGGCACAAAGCAGACATTCTTAACTTAAAGAAAATATTCAAAGCGTTTTAAAAGTACCAAACAGTTAAAAAGTTACAAATACAACACAATAAATAGCAAAATGTATAGATTAATCGCATAGGCCAGAGCCTTCAACAGCCACAGTCTTCAAGATTCAAAATAGCTTTTGGGTTCTGGGGATATGCCAACATAAAATTTCTATATATCCCACTTTTTAATACTGTGTACCCTACCTTGTGAACTGCAAGGCCTACTCAAGGGTGACACTAATATTTAAAAGGGAGGGTTTTCCCCTGTCAAAATGGTTATTTTGACAGTTTGGACCACAAGTTCAAACTGCAGCAGTCAATTCAATTCAATGCTCTTTATTCGGTCAACATTTAGATCATTAGAGTGCAGTCAACCATACATCAGTACATAAAAATGAGACAAAAGAAAATATAAAAATAAATGATAAAACTCTTAATAAGTACCACTGCCTTCTTTATGATCTGGAGAAAATAACAGGAGACCTTCTTGCCTGATTAAAAACCGATCATCAGCACATTTTGGCAAGCTCCTGCTGTAGGCTATTGAATTTCCATACACAACTATTTAAAATGGAATGTGCTTTTAACCATTAATACATATTTAAATACATAATAGATTCAGGACTTCAATGTAAGAATAATTCCGGGACTGCTAGTCTAGGATTCAATATACCATTGTCCTAAGGAAAGGCACATTTTATGGCCAGGACCACTCGTATTAAAATAGTTCTAGTACTAACAGTCTAAAGTACAATGTGCTGTCATACAGTAAGTACATTTGTAAATAAATACTATATCCTGACCGTGGATCATAAGAACTGTTCTGGTACTAACAGTCTAAAGTGCAGTGTACTGTTATACAGTAAATAGATTGGTAAATAAATACTTTATCTCAACCATTGATCATAAAGGCTATACATAGAATAATAAAAGCAGATACTTTTGTTATCATAATATTATCACTGTAAATTATAATAAAATTTGGTATGAGAATATCATCTCTAAAACCATTGAATAAAAACAGGTAAAAAGAGAAGAGCCGTTCAAAAGTCATAACCATCTATTGTTCCCCACTATTCCTACTATGTGGCTCAACATTAGAAATCTGACACTAAGCTGGCCCTGTGACGAATGGACCAAGCTGCTGTAAAACATTTGGTGACCGCACTTACAACCAGTGTAGACAAATCATATTTACAAATTCTATAGACGTTAGCTCGATCATATAATAGCAAAGCTTTGCACAATGGGATAATCCATTTTTCCCTAGGACTCTTATATAGGGGACAAAAAAACAGAACATGCTCAATTGATTCCTCATATGTATTGCAGTTTGAGCACTTGTTGTCCTCAGAACTATTCTTCGACCATCGAGCAGTAAAACTATTAACTGGTAAGGTTCCATATCTAAACTGGAGGAATAAAACACGGGCATATGCAGGTATTGGGAGATCAAAAAATTGCTCAGGCCATGGTTCTTGTTTGGCAAGCAGAAACTCAGATGTTAATCGGCCCACTCCGTTGCTATGGAGGGTCTCCTCATTGGCCTTCTCCCAGTATGTTTGTTTAACTAGTGAGGTAGCATTGATGGGGATCGACTCGGGTCTCTCCCAAAAGTGGGGGAAAGCCAGTTCGTCCCAGGCCAATTTCATCTTTCTCAACCAGCTGACCTTTTCTGGGTCTTTATAAGATCTTTAATTACCTCTCGAAAGGGTTCCAGTTCTTCCATTTTCCATAAGTGGATCCAATATAAGAGAGGTCTCAGACTCCCTACATCTTTGATGCTGTTTGTTCCGAGATCAAATCTGAGAGGGATCATCGGTGTAGCCTTCCCCAACCTTGTTATATACCTGAAAAAATGATTCTCTTTAATTTGGAGGACGTCCAACTGCCTTTGGGAACCCCATAACCCTACCCCGTACAGTGCAGCACCTCAAATTTGAACTTTGTATATTTCAAGGATAGGATTCAAAGGTGGACTAGCTACAGTTCTCGCTTTGCGACCTAGGGCCCCCCCTCTTTGGCATATGATATGAGCCCCTTTTCTAATAGCTGCGACCCAGCTGCCCGAGTCCGTTAATCTGATCCCCTAGTGTTCGTACTCAGTGACCCTTTCCAAAGGAATGGAGTTCATTGAAATGGTCACTTTTGCTTTTGTTTTCCGTGAACTACATATTATAAACTTGGTTTTCTTGACATTAACTTCCAAACCACAGTCTTTGCAGAACAAGCAGAATTGGTCAGCCAGAGTTTGCAATCCCATGGGAGTTTTGGCTAATAGGATGGTATCATCCGCATAAAGCAGACCTGGGATGTTCTTGCCTGCCAACTTGGGTGAATCATTATTGCAATTGGTTAGATATTTGATACAGTTATTTATGTATAAAAGAAAGAGGGTAGGTGCTAAGACACAGCCTTGCCTAACTCCTCTTTCGATAGCAACTGGGTCAGATAATTTGCCATCCTTGCCGCTCCTAATTTGGGCAAAAGTACTTTCATGGAGTCGGACTATAAGGTTTAGAAGACCTTTGGGGACGCCCATATTAGTTAGTGTCAACCAAAGTTTGTTCCTAGGTACCAGGTCAAAAGCCGCTCTAAGATCGACAAAGGCCACATATAGGTTCCCACCTCCAACGTCCACTGTCTTCCATTTAATTGCTAAGAACCTCAGGACCTGGTCTATTGTACTGACCGCGGGTCTGAACCCTGCCTGTAGATCAGAGATGGTCCCATTCTCTGTGATCCACTCGTCTAAGTGGAACAAGATCTGCTTTGCAAAACGTTTTTGGAGGTTATCGAGTAGGCATATTGGGTGATAGCTAGAGGGATCACTAGGGCTGCCTTTTTTGAAAAGGGGAACTATCTCGGCTTCCCTCCATGTCCAGGGAATGGGTGCTCCTGCGGCGACTGCGTTACAAACCAAATTCAGATAAGGGGCCCAGATTTCGGGGTTCGATCTGTAAAGATCACCAGAGATTTTGTCGAGACCCGAGGCCTTTCCCCACTTCAAAAAGGTTATTGCTGCCTTGGTTTCTACTAGGGTGAATCTGATTGGGGGAACATCAGGTTCCCTAATTTTGACCAATTCCCTGAAGTTTGGTACATCTGCCCCTGTATAAAGAGACCCAAAATGTTTTACCCATGTTATAGGGAGGATCAAGGTACCAGGCAGAGGCCGGAAGTCACCACTATCACTTGAAATCAGCTTCCAGAACTTGGAGTTGACATTAGCTCTTGCGGAATCCAGAAGAGCAACCCACCTTGCTTCCTCCCAGCTCCTACGGACCTTGATGAGTTCCTGTTTATAGCCCTCTCTTGATTGTCTTATAGGCTCTCTAGCCCCCTTCTCAAGTCCCTCAATAGCTTGAGCTTAGCTTCTCTACACGAATGGTTGAACCACCTCTCACTGCACTTATTCCTTGTTTTGGCAGCCGTCTCTTTAATAAAGTGTTTTTTGAGGGAGTTAAACAATTCTAAGTGTGTTGCCATAAGCCTGTCCCTATCCTCAGGTAAACGGAGCATATGCTCCATTCGTTCTGCTAATAGGCTTTATATCGATGTATGGGAACCCAATGAGGAATTAACAGCGTTCCACTTAATATTACGTTTGTTATTGGTCGTGAGAAGCTGCTGTGCATAGTCCTTAGAGTCAGAGGCTTCTAGTATAAGCAGCAGACCCCTGGTACATAAAACTAGTGGTTTGTGGTCTCTTTCTTCGTGTTCCGTTACCACCATATCGACCATATGTCCCCACAAACAGATGTCCAGTAAAAAATAGTTGATGTGGCTCCTATAAACTCCTCGCCTAAAAGTCTAAAAGTGGTGGTGGGGGGGTTTGGCCTCTGAGCAGGAGCGGCCGTTACAGGCACGAAGACCATATGCAAGTGTGATGTCAACAATTTGGTAGGCTGTTCTGCTCATTCTAAGACTTTTGTTGGATGTTAGATGCGGAATACCCCAGTAAATGTCCTCTTCTTTGTAGAGTTCTTGGGACATTGAATAGGGCTCGAAAGTCGCATTAAAATCCCCTGCAATTATAATATGGTGGGTGGTAGATTTACTGGATAAAATATTATCTAAAACAAGCAAAGCATCAGACTCACAGTTGATGCCCACACTCCTGCTATATATGTTTACTAATAATAGGGGATTTTCCTTATGGGTCGATAATATTAAACCTTGCAGATCAGCGCTGCCCATGTCCATTTCTTCAACCCGACACTTAAGGGAACAACTAACCCATATAAGTAAACCACCCGAAGGTCTCCCAGAAGTCGCCTTACAGGCTGGGACCTGTAGCTTTTGAAACCACATCTGTGCTTAGGCTCCAAAGCCCATGTCTCTTGAAATAAGCATATCTTGTGCTCATCTATGAAATGGCCCCAGTCAGGGATTTGCATTTTATGCTCAAGCCCGGCTATATTCCAGCAAAGGATTTTGGCTGAAGTATCATATCGGACTTGCAGTGCATCAGTCGAAGATTGGGAAGTGATAAATGAGTTACTCATAGGGTTCGTATTACACATTAAAACTATCAATGAACTACTCTCAATGAGTCCCCCAACTTCTTTGTCTCCAATAATATCACTCACCCCAATAAGTTCAGGGTCGATCGTATTATGTCTAGTTACTGGGGTCCATATATATCGTTCTGGGTTAACATTGTGGTTTGGATGGGGCCCATAGAGTCTGCATTTAAGGTCGAAGTTCCGTCAGTGCTGCCTACTCTGGATCTTCCTTGTTCATTAACACTGAGAATAATACGTTCCCTGATAGTTAATCCGGGCCTCAGAATCTCTGGGGTGCCCTGTGTAGTACTAGCTTTATGTCAATCCACATCTGTGAGGGTGGATGATGGGTACCTACCTTCAGACTGGTAAGCATGCTGCATTTCGGGGTAAGGGGGTCCTCTGAAGTCAGATGGTAGCCCACTTGGGGCACATTTGGCTGCTGGGACGTAAAAGGCTGCAAGTCTGCACAAGGAGGCACCTCCTACTGAAGGGCCAGTTCTACATGAGTTTAGGGAGAGCTGTTGGACCAAGGCGGGTGAGTCAAAATTAACAACAATACAATCCCCCGTTCCAATCTTATTCAACGGGCCCACCCATCCCACCCTCCTCACCATTAGTATAGAGGGTACCATGCAAAATACAAAGTTGGCATTAACATGCAACCAATGTGTAACCTTGTTTTTCAACTCAGTATAGGTTTCCAGACTATTTGGTCGGAGTCTAGGAACATTAGTGATAACAGGACATATGGGCAGGATTCCAGGGGCAGATATAAAACTCTTGGCTGACCCCAGTGATTGTCAAAACTGATTCTGCTGGGCTCCAGGTCCGTCTCTATGGGGCCTTGTTGTTGGTGCTCACAAACATTGAAGGCTTTGGTGGATTTAGTCTCTGTATTAATAATTGGGGCTACTCCTCCAGTTTGCCCTAGTAGTGGTGGCTGTTGCCTTAAGACAGTTGTCATCTGGTTTGATATGCAGCCTGGCATTCTGACCCATCTCTGGTTGACAAGAATAGTTGCAGCGGTCCTGAAATGACAGAGGGCCCTCAGCCAGATTTACAGGGGTCCTATCATTAGTGCCGGAGAAGGGACACAAAGTAAGGGAATGGCAGCAAGATTGTGTGTAAGCTTGCGGGGGAATATCAGGCGTATGAGGCTTAATAATCCCTCCTAATTTCTCCTCAATAGCTTGAAGGTGGATTTCAATAGGATGCAGTCTCTTAATGAGCTCCTTCCTTATATGCTCCATTATACGTTCAAGCGCCAGTTGGCCAACTGCACTTTCTTGTAATATTTTAGACCTATCATTCCCAGCTTCAAGACCCGGGTTGTTGGTACTCGTGGTACGGGCTCGTTTATTCCTCAGATTAGCCTCACCACGCTTTCTTTTCCCTTTTGGGTTAGACTCTGGGTCAAGTACAAATGCTCCAGCTGAGGGATCCGGAGTCAACTGGGCAGAATCTGATATAATGGCCTTATCCGAACTCGCAGAGGTAATCTCTCGGGCATTTTATGAATGGACAGCTGGAGGGGGGGGTCAAAGCTGGGTACGTGCCCTGGGGCTGCTGGAGGTACAGGGGCTGTGAAAGAGTTTGTAATAAAAAGGGGGTCGGGAAGAAGTTCAGCGCTTTGAAACGCTCTCAGGAGGGTGGGCTCCTCCCCCTTTCCTCCGCTCCACTCCTGACTGTTGCTGCTGCCTGTGCGGAAATACTTCTCATTCTACAAGCAAAGCATTACTCTGCCGCTGCCCCCCACTCTGCTCCGGTATCTGTCCCCGACTGCAGCAGTCATTCTCCCCTGCTGGGCCTCAAACCGTGTTTTTTAACTTGTCATACTAGGAGTAGCACAATAGGTTCTGCAGTCCACAGGTGACATTTAACTTTCCATGACATGAGTGTAGTTTCTACACCTGTAGCACATATACTGGTCATTCCACAGAACTGCCCCAGTGTGCAGAGGCTAAAAACAGCAAGGATATTCATCAAAAAATGGGGTGACCACCTAAAAAGGGGCATAGATGACTTGAAAGAAAATGTACTTCCAGTCATAGTGAAGTGCAATTTATGGATTATCTCTTGAATATTGATGAGGGAGGTTGGTTTGTGGTCCAGAAAGATTGGTATATTTGTGAACTGGCCTATTAGTACATAGATTGGTTTGAAAATGTATTTTCCATTCACAAAAGTTGGTGTGCAGTTTGGACGTCTGTGCACGTTTATCGAATGCAAATTTCATACATCAGGTCCTTGCTACTTTTAACTAGTGCTTGTTACTGCTAAGCAATAATTAAATTTAAAGACAATACACAGCTACCACTCAGAATTATACATACACCTTAAGTGTTCTATTACAATAGCAAATCTGAAACACTGTGCGACCTCCTTCAGAATTACTATGGTTACGTAAATCAAATGTGTAACACTCCTTTTACCTCCAGCATAACAGGTTTAACTTTGACCATTGCAGGGTACTGCATTATATTGATATATAAAATGGAAACAGGCATCTGCCCAGCTTTCTGATGATCTGCTATACCTTTCAGGGGCGTTGCATTTTCCCCATGTACAAAGAACTCTCCACCTAATCGTTATTTGCTGAAATTGTTTTTAATATTAATAAAGCCAACATAAGTAATAATTCACCTGAGAAATGCCTCCTCTCTCTCCCTGGCAAACGAATTCCTACATTACTTGGTCTTTGGAGCAAGAAAGTTGTGACAGCTTCTTTGCAAAGGTGGGGAGATATGTTATCACGACCAGAAAAAAAAAAGACACAACAGTGCCATCAAGACTGCTGTAATAGTTCTTAGTACTAACATTCGACCTCCACTTCTGCAGAAACCAACAAAAAAAACTTGGCTTAAGAATAAAGCTTTTGAATTCCCATGCAAGTGAATTTGCTAATTAACTTTACTGGGCCACTGAATATACCTTTTGAATATCTGTCCCTTGTAAAACACTTCAGCTCCCTGTGCCAAGGTTGTAGTACTTAGCAAACTTTGGGTGGTTAAGAAATCTTAAAATTTCAGTATTACGTGATAAATAAATACCTTTCCATTTGCATATGACGAGAACATGGCTAAAGGTATAACAGGTATGATTTGTTCTGTGCAAATATTTGTTGCTGCTGTTGTTGCATATTGAAATACATTTAAAAATTCGAATTATAACACAATAAAAATGTTTCAAATCTGTTTCTTAGGGAATTGGAGAGAAATATTATTAATGCCCCCATAAATGTCTTCATGAACATGAATGCAGTAGTAAAATTTACATTTTTCAATTCTGTTGACTGTTTCTTCAACATTACCATACCCAAAACCAAGCAATACCTTATCAATTTCTTCATGTTTCTTATGTATTTTAAAAACTGAAATTAAATAATCATGTACATCTTTTTCAATACTGCTTCATGAGCTACTGATACTGTGTTACTTATTGTGTTGAGCAGACTGAAAGAGTGGATTGGGTCGAAATGTAGTCACATGGTTGGTCCTCTGTCTAGCCTGCATACATCATTGAGAGTCTAAAATGTTCACTTTCTGAGACATGCTACAGAAAACATCAGAGTAAGAAACAACAGTAAGACAGGTGCCAACTATTTACCCCTGTTGCATGTCAATCAGATAGGAAATGAGGGTCATTACAAAAAAGTAGTTTTGCAACTCATTTCCAAAGAGTTTCTAAGCAATGTGTTACAGAAGCCAATCAGCGAAAAAACAGAGTTGAAGAAAGTGCACATCAAACCAGGGATAAGACAGCTGCTGAAACCTAAACTCTCTTTGTGCAGTTGAACGGTTTTTAGTTTAACAAATATGGTATTGGCCGTGCTGTCAACATTTCTGAGGTCTAATCCCACTTAGCTCACTTTCTCATATATTATGATACTGCACAAAATGATTTTGTCTCTTTGTCCCTGGGCTATAGTATCAACCAACATGTGAGTTACTTAGCAGTGGTTTGAATTTCAATAGTAAGCAATATATAAATAGCAGGACATTTGCCTGTAAGGTATGCGATTGAATGTTTTATGGCTGTGTTATTTTTGGTACAAGTATGTGTCTGTAGTTTGCATTTCTTTCTTAAATTATCTTTTGAAAAAATAGTCACACGATAAAAACTACTTGAAATCTGTTTCTTAGGAAATTGAGAAATATTTCTTATTTACTTTCTACTTCCATTAAGCTTCAGAGAAATGGAATAATTTTTTCATATAACCGTAATGTACTCAGCTGCATTTGAAGCTTGTCCTGAATGGTACTAACACAATGAGACATGCGTTAACAGCCTTTTCACTTTCCCTCATGTCCACAGAGGAGGAGGACTGCGAGCTGGAAGGAATTGCAGAGTTTTTCCCGGAGGAGCAGCTGATCGTGCAGAAGAAAAAGAAATCCAAAAAGGCGAAAGAGAACAAGACTACCAAAGTTAAACGAAAAAGGAAAGAGGTACTGAAATGGCAAAACTAAAAAGTACAACCGTTAGCAAAAATATTTGTGATTTATTCAGAAACAATTTACAACATAATCGTAATTATGGGTTCATGACTGTACCTCCAAAATGATCAAACATCCCTAAAAATTTAGCAATTTATTTTATTTGGTTTATCTGAACATTTGCAGTACGAAACATATATTGCAAGGTATAGCACGACACAAGAAGGAGCCAAAGTGTAGATGTTTTGACAAAGGTAACCCTATTCATTTTCAAAGGGACAAGGATGAGACTTTGAAAAGAAGTGCCCTTTTCAGAAGCAATGTTTCCTAGTTATGTTGAATTGAGTCTGGAGTAATACGAAAAGAACCGAGGGGATCAACACTTATCATTTGGCTTGATCTAAATTTAGCCTGTTGCCAAGGTTCATCCTCTATTCAATGGTGTTTTGGAGAAGAGACCAAGCTTTTGAAATATAATCATCCAGATTTTCTGAAGCACCTTAATGCATTTTGCTTTTCTTTTAGGTTAAGTGAGCAGTACAAATGCTTGGGTAGTGAGTATATCTCACAACGTGTATTTTAATTTACAATCCATACTTTTTTGCAGGTGGCCATGGAAATGCAGAGCACAGAGAGAACTGCTGCTCTGTGTTTCTGTGTTGACTTGTCTTTAGTGCATCTGCCCGCTTCATGAGTGAGTGTATGTACTGATGTCAATTCAATTGTTTTGTTTAGACAAGTGGACACCCCAGATGCAGGCCAACGGGCATCAACCGTCTTCGTCTTCATTCAGTCACTACCAACACCTATAGCTCAGGATTGCAAAGGCCATCTGCTGATGTTGCCCAAACTTCCCTGGAAGCAAGAGGTTGAGAGCCCTGCATATCCGTTACATCACAATTTTTATGAGTATAGGCCATATCCTATAAACATTCGGACAAGTGCTAAAAGTGCTTACATTTTAGGGATCCCTTATTGAGAATGTCCTTAGAACACTTGAAGCATCTTTTATATGACTTAGATGCACATCAGCCAAAATGTAGCTTAGTGCACAGGGCAAGATGACTTATTTGTCGCAAAGCAAGGGTGATTTGCCAGGATAATGAGCGAGTATGTACTTTCTAATCTATACCTTAATAACCTGAACCAGATCTTGCAGCTACTGTCGATGTTTTCTTCTTGGTCCCTGGCAGTAATGATCTCAGGAAATTATTTTAGCTATTTGGCCATCTGTTATGAGTCAAGATACAGTCATAAATATAAAGAAGTGATATGGGGTCAGAATACATTATTAAGGAGGGAAACTGAATTTGCTCAACATTTGGTAATAATGAGTAGGAGAGCACTCGGTCTGAAGGAGAAGACCCACTTGCCCACAATGGAAAATTTTGCCCTAAGTAGTATGGAACCGCATCATTCAGTGCATGAGGTACATAGTGTAATGGAATTACGGGTTTGTTTTAAAAAGACTCATCGGTTATGGTAGAAAATACACACCTGAAGGATGGGTCGGTGTGGGTATTTACGTAGAATATACGAAAAGTCATGTTTGATTAACTTTATTGTATTTATTTTTATGGTAATTTTACACATGAAAAATGCACAGTGAACATGCACCTTGCCTTTTCCACTTATGAACTATGCCATGGGTGTGGAAGTCAACACTCCTACTGCATTCCCAATTCACAGATAGATTGTGTACCTCGTTCTTTTTCTGTTTGATTACAACAGCCACAGGCTAGCACGGGGCTATGGCAGTTGAAGGAGTAATAGGTGTCCGTCCAGCTGCATTACAGGCATTGTAATCTACCAGAAAGGTTTTACATGAGGAGTGGAGTACTGATGTACATTCTACCTCCTATGCTGCTTTAATCAGTGATTCGCACATCGCGTGGGTTCTGTTGACATCAGCAGGCTCCATTGCCATGCCCTGGTGGCTTATGGGAGCCAAAGCATAATGCAGCAGTGTGGGTGTTCACTCTGCTTTATTATGGAAGGAGGGCAGGGAATGAAATGCAGGTGCAGCATCTGCTGTCACGTCCCTACCTCCCCACTGATTACACACAAAGTTTCTAAATCAGGGCATGCGAAAAAGAAAATATGGTTGCACATTTGCAAGGGGTCAATTAGCTGTGTAACTATGTAAGATTAAAAAAACAGAACATTTTATAAACAGAAGCAGACGGCAGGATACTGTCTGCAGGGGAATTGTCAAAATTACCAAAAGCTATCCCATCTTCAAAATCTTCTATGGGATCCATTTATAAAACATTGTATCCCCTTGGCGCCAGTTCCACACCATTGACTACAAAGAGAGTTCCTTTCCATGGGATAGACCTCAAATATGTAAGAGACACACGATTGTGGTAATCCCCAAATTCAGGCATTACCTCCACAACAATTGCTGTCAACCAAGATTATTTTTTTTTACAAAAATAATCAATGTGCAATTCATGTACACTTAGCACATAGGTGTAAGCTGTCACTGATTAAGATGACTATGCACAGTAATGACTAGTTGAACAGAGCCTGCATAGTTTGGTCTATGTCTTTCATCACTGGATTTTCTTAATAATCCATTTTATGAATTACAAGTGCATCTAAAGTATGTCCCCAAATACTTGCACAAGGAATTGTGCAAACAAGGTTTACCTGATCAGTGTGTCCCGATCATACTGAAAGCCAGCTGCTGAAGCAGGGGAACAGATACTTTTCGGTGTTAGCTCCCCTACTTTGGAATACCCTTTGCAGCCCTATATGTGATGCCAAATCAATCAATGGAAAAGCCTATGTCGTGATTAAAGATCTATCTGTTCTAACGTGCCTCATATCAATTCTCAAGGACTGCTTGTTGTACCAGGTAACCAAATTTCTGCCTCCACCCATGTATCGGTTGTCTCGTGCTCTTCCTTGTTGCTCATCGTGCATGTGTTTCCCTCGCCTTTCTGTGTAGCGTAATGTTTCCAGTTGCTTTGCGCCATCTTAATTACAATGAATTCCGTCTTTCCTCTACCTAGAAGCAATGTAGTTCTGTAGTGTGTGCGTGTCAAGTAAAATAGGCACACACATTACTGAATAATCACTCCTTAATTTCAAAGAACATTCTGAGGTGTGTCTGACAGCACTTTTGTTAAATGCAACAGTAGCTTTTGTTCACATCATATAGCAGTACCGCTGTTATTTGATAACCACATAAACCATATGGGAGGTCTCTTTCGGCTACTAACTGAAAACATGGATGCCTTGTATTTATTCACCATTGAGTCCTCTTCTCATGGAATATGGAATAAGTGATGGTATATCTGGAACATCACGTCATCATGTTATCACCTGGTTCAGCAGGACCGCATTTCTCTAGTGCTTAATGACAGTAATGTGGACATCAAATGCCATGGTTATCTTTCTTTTCAAGTACTTTTTTATTTGCTTTATATATACATGTAAATAACACATCTAAATCGGTTTCACATTTGTCTGATGTGCCCTATGGCGTAAAATCCTTAGCAACAATTTATACAGAGACAGAAAATTCAACATTTCAGAGAATATAAATGTCCTATTGCGTAGCATATAATTAAATAAATACAGTAGCTTGATAACTCATTGAAAAATTGGAGTCTTGTGGGCATGTCTGGACTATTGCGACAATGTTGGCAGTTTTATATTTAGGTGCTACTGTAGGTGTGTCTTTCTCTATTTTCAAAGTTGTGCTTAGGGTATTTGTTTTCGTATGTGTCCTCCATTGGGGTTGACAGTGTTCACATGGGTGTTTGAGGGTCTAACTTCCTTCACTTCAAATGGTGGCCTCAGAGATTGTGTGTGAAAGAAGAGGGGTCCTCTCCTATTACTGGTTGTTATTTAGGTGTTACTCTCCACAGCCATTTACAAATATGCTGGGTGTCCTCTTTCTCTTCCTATTGCTTTGCATGTACTCAGGGTCTAATTCTCCTTTATTACTGTTTATGTCGCTCAAGGGTGCTTGTTATCCAATTTGGTTCTCCAGTGACTACACATGTGAATCCCATATTCCTGGTACAGGGCCATTGCCTCCCTGGCTACGCTGGGTGCATCACATGTCTGTTTCTCCTGTGGTCTATTTCCTTAAGACTTGGTAACAGTTACTCAGAGTTCAGCAGTGTGTAACTTCAGAGCCATAGCAATTCATTTTTTAATCATAAAATAGGCTAGGTCTATGAACTTCGTAGTCCATTTGTTCTTTTTCGTTCTGGGCCTGTACCCTAACAGGCACACAAGTGGTTCAGTCGTTAGCAGTTCGCCTCCTATCTTAGTGGTCTTATGCAAAGGCTTTTCCCACAAATGTGTTACCCCAGGGCACACCCATACCTTGTGCAGAAAGTAAGCCTAGCGATGATCGCATCGGGGGTACACATGAGTGATATTTTTTGGAGTATGGTAAGTTTTGGATAGTTGAAATTGGTATATCTGAATCTGGGATTTCTCAACATGTTTTACCAAGTTCTAGTGAGGATGGCCATTGCCCATCTGTCAATTTTGGCCCCATAGGTGCCATTCACGTGTCCCTTAATGCAGGGTGAGGGATGTATGTTGTGGTAGAAGTGCTTCATCTAATAGCGTGCCCGCTCTCTGCCAGTGCAGTCCCACAGAAACTAACCTTGGGCTTCAAACAGTTGTGGTTCAATTTGTTCCTGTCTCTGGATACGTCTTAGTATATGTGTCAATGCAATATGTGTTTGAAAGTGACTGAAACAAATTCGGTATTCCCTTCTAACCTCTTGGTATGTGAGCAGTGTGATGTGTCCAAACGAATTTCCTGTAGTTCCCACCCCTGCCTTATCTGCATGTGTGAGAGACTCCTTTTAAAATCAGGAGTGTTTTTAGGGAGAGATGTGGAGAGTATGGAGGTGGGTGTTTCTTTGGTTGTATATACAGGTGCCAATAGTGCTTTGCTGCCTTAGCCAATTTATTCATTGGGATGTCTCCAGTCTTGGCTTCCACCTATCAGTCTAACAATGGTCTTCCTTGTAGTTTTCAAAGCATACCTTCTGTCTCAGGGTTAACATTGTCCAACAATAATCTCACTGGCCATGGCGACTGGGTGGCCTTGTGATAGAGTTCATAATGCGGAGCCCTAAGCCCTCCCTCGCTCAGCGAATTGTTTCATTTATACAGCACTGTCCTCTTCTTACCCATCTCCCATGTATGGTATGATAGAATACTGTTCAGGTCCCTGATACGGCTTCTGCACATTCCACACCCTAGTTCCAGCCTTACTGCTACTCTCACCCTTTAAGTTTTTCCCAAGTTGCAATTGTACCGATGCACCTTCCATAAGCTTGCCTCTCAGTTCTTTGCAAGTAGATGCTAGAGCATCGTATCAGGACAGTGGATCCCCCTGCTGTTACCTGGTGCTAGCTTTAAATGCCCCATTATGTTGACTCAGTTGATTTCCCTTTAGATAAGGTTTTAAGGAAAGCTTTGATTACTGAGCCTCTGATTACTGAGGATAACGTTTACATCTAATTGGTTAATGTAATACTATTGGTGCTTCCCCATTGCAGACGTTGTTACAGTTGTTAGCCTATCTTATGTATGTGGTCTGTTTCAATCTCTAACGTCCAAACTAACATGGACTTCCACTCTAGTGTTTCTTCTCTAGATGTGTTTCCTAATAAACACGCCATTTGGAGATGCCATAGGCATGCAACACCCACCACTAACCATTTTTTATGTTGGTGCATTTATACATTCCATAGAAAAAGTATGCACACCAGAAATCCAAACACAGTAGAAAACGGAGAATAGAAAATAAGGAAACCAAAATCATTTTCATATTTACACAAATGGATCACATTCACTCTCTGATAAATGAAGGAACGTAAATTGCCGTGTAAGAACATTTTTTGCTCTTGAACTGGGATTGAAAGGAGCACTTTGAATATTTTTGGGGCAACACTGAATTTAATGAAAAGCAGAGAGAAGGGGCATGAAAGGAAAACTCATAATATGGTATTCTATACCTGAGCCTTCTGATTATATGCGAAAAGCCCAAGTATCTCTGACAGGAAGACCTATTTAGCTTATCCCTAAAATCTCCAAATACTAAATAAATCCATATTCTTTCTGCAGGATTAAAAAAAAACAGGACATGGTCGAAGCAATCGCATTTTTTTATTAATGATTATATATTACAGATAAATGTTTTCTATTTTAAATCAGAAACATAAATATTTCCCCTTTGAAACTATCATGTTGATGTCATTGGTGATTCACAACCAGGTCACACAAGTCTATGATGTTCATAAAGCTGTGGGTGGTTAAGCAGGTTTAGAATTTAAGATGTGAAGAAGCAAAGTGTTTGTTGGTGTCGACAAAGCAGGGTAATTTGTTCCAGTGAAGCCGAAATATCATTTTTGTACCTGCGGCATGGCAACATTATGAATATAAATCTGCTCGGTATAAAGCTAGTGTTACGTAGAGTAATGATGGTTAGTTAATGCAAACCAATTGAGCAAGAATGAGGATATTTTCACAATTGCATTTCATGCTACTTATTTCAAATTGCCAGCTTCTGTAACCATATTCTTTATGAAATATTATCACCTGTCATATTCATTCTGTGCCTCCTTCAATGTTTTCATGGCTTTGTATTTTATGTGCAATATCAAGATGTATCATATTTATGTTGTTTATCCTTGATGAACCGTAAGAATGAGGAATAGAAATTACTGTGAAGATCACGAAATATGAGTGCATGAGATGGATTCTGGCTAGATATATTATTTTGTGGAACAAATTTAAAATGGTGTGACTAATCAGTGAAAACAAATCCGACAGTTTCTGACTTGAGTCAACCTGAGTTATGAAAACTGTCAAGGAGTACTGTCATATGAACAGTTCGGCTGTTTAGAATTTGTGTCTTGTGGTAGTGTTGCAGATATGGGAATGCAAAAATCATAGTAAAAAGTACATCCCACATTTGCTCTGTCTTGCATACGTCACAGCAGTAGTGTAACACAGAACTGTGCCCCCTGCCCAGCATAATGTGAAAACGGACCCCTGCATCTAACATATATCACATGTATGCATTGGTCTTGATCTGAGTTGGGGTCCTCTGAAGGGTTTGGGGGTCCCTGAAGGGTTGGGGCCCCCTTGTGTTACAGCGACTGCATGGGCCTGCGTTACACCCATGTGTCACAGATAAAGGACAAGGTCCTGCATTCCTCTTGTTTCATAGCTACCCCTTGAAATCAGTCTTCCAGCTCTTCTATCCGCCTACTCGTGGCCCTATTAGAAAACCTTTCTATCACTCCCACAACTCACTTCTACATTGTGAACCAGTTGTAATCTCCCTTCCTTCTAGCCTTGCAAAGAAGTGCATTTTCTTATTTTTTGGTTCAAAACATTTTTTTTGTTTTTTGGGGATACAGAAAGAGAAGAAGGGAAACAGTAAAGAGGGGTATCGAGTACGATATATATATCGAATATTTAAAGACTTAGAATCATGTGTTGCACAGAATTATGATAACAATGGAATACAACCTTATCTGTTGTTTGTTATATTATAATGCAATGTGAACCCCGATGATATATCGGAATGAAGGCAGTAGAGAGTGAAGAGGGAGGAAATGCAACGGGACCCTAGGAGAAGGGAATGCGAATAACAGAGAGAGAAGGGAGAGAGAGATGTCAAGCATAAAGTGCAAGGTCTAAGTTTTAATGTTGTACTGAGTAGTCATTGCTAAGCTTGAGAGATGGAAAAGATCGAGTCATAAGAGTGGTGGTTTGATATTTTGCACTTATAGATCTAGTGTGTTCCATACTTTCTTTGATGTCTGGTAGTTGAAGTTGCTATTAGATATTGTATTATCAGTGCTTCTTGTGAAGCATACCCATGCCCACCAGGTGTGATGCGATAGGTTTTGAAATGGTTCCCATTTACATAAAATATTCTTTATTCCTATTGTTAGTAGGAGGTCCAAAAGGCACATATCTTAGGAGTTTAATTTCAGATCCTTAAGATTCTAACCACAGTCCTGAGGTGGCTGTAGAGAAATTAAGAGGTATTGCAGTATTGAAAATAGCAAGTATTTTTTGAATCTCATTCCAGAAAGGTTGAACTTTTTAGCAATGGAAAATCATATGGCTAAAGGTGTCAGTTGATTCTTGACAGTTACAACATTTATATATGTTTAGAAGTCCTAGTTTGGAGAGTTTCTCCGGGGTCCAGTAACATTGATGTATAGCCCAATACTTACATTGTGGTAGAGTGGGAGATATTTTGTTTTTGAGAGCAAATATATAGATCTTTTTCCAAGAGTCATCACTTAAGGAAGAGGTAGTAACTTTAGAGGTAGAGTCGGTCCATTTGATTTGGATATTGGAAATGTCTTTCATAATAGCTTTTGACATATTCAGACTTTTGTATACTGAAGATGGGTGAAGATAAGTACATCATCTGCGTAGGCAGCAATATTGTATGTGCTACTATTGACAGAGATACCTTTAATGTTTGGGTTGGCTCTGATGGTAGTTAAGAGCTGAGAGGAGGGGAGAGAGAGGGCAGTCCCATCTGGTTCCGTGTGCTAATGCAAGTTTGTCAGAGAGGTAGCCATTGGCTCTAATACACGTAGAAGGTTGTGAGCATAAAGCTAAGACCAGTCGGATAAAAGCGACTCTTAAGTTGAATTTTTGCATGACAGCATGTAGGCATGGCCAAGAGACCTTATCAAAGGCGTTTTCTGCATCTGAAGCCATGGCGATTGTGGGGAAATTTAGATATTTAGCTTTTTTAATAATGTGACAGAAAGGCATTACATTGTCTGAACTGTGTCTGCCTTTATTGAAGCCGGTTTGCGATTGGCCAATAACGGATGGGGGGAGTCTTTCTAGTCTAGTTGCAAGGATCTTTGCATAAATGTTACAGCATAGGTTCAAAAGGGAAATGGCTCCGTTATTTTTTATTTCGAAGTGATCTTTTGCTGCTGTGTGAATCACTGTGATGATAGTTCAGAAGGTGAGCATGTGATCTTACCCATCATGCCGAAATGCTGGAAGAAAGAGTCTAAGCTGGCTATGAGTTTGTTTTGATTGATCTTATAGAATTCTTCTGAGAAGCCATCTGGCCCTGGTGCCTTGCCAGACTTTAGGGAGTGTATGGCCTTAGCTATCTTCAAACATGAACATGTTTGTTTGAGGGAGTTGCAATCCATGTCAGACAGTTTGGGGAGGTGTATCTTATCCATAAATTCATTACAACTTTTTTTTGATGGAGTGATCTCAGGATTGTAAAGGTCATGATAGAATTCCTTGAATGTTTTAGGTACTTTAAGAGGGTCTGTAGTTTTCATTTGCAGTTCGTTCCGGATGGAGGAAATGTAATTTTGGGAGTTTTTGAATTTCAGGTAGGTTGCTAGTGATCTACCTGCTTTATTAGATTCTCTGTAGTATTTCATTTTATTATGTTATACCCAAGAGTAGGCTCTACTGCTTAATATCTTACTGTATTCATATTTCATTACTTTAAGTTGTTGTAGGAGTCCCTGATCTTTCTTGTCAGTGAGTTTCTTTTCCATTTGTAAAATTGTTTGTTCTAGGTCGTTGAGATTTTTATTAGTGTTTTTGTTGATATCAGCCATGATATTCATAAGCTCACCTTTGATTGTAGTCTTTCTGGTGCCCCGCAGGGTTCCTTTATCAATGTCATTAGTGTTACTTTCTTTGTAAAAATTCTAATAGAGCCTTTTATTTTATCAATACAGGTTTGGTCTTTAAGTAATTCTTCACTTAGGGCCAGATGTACTAAACTTTTTGCACGTCGCAAACAGCAAATTTTGCTGTTTGCGACGTGCAAAAAGCACATCGCGATGCCCAAACCCCGTTTTGCGATTCAGTAACCTGTTTACCGAATCGCAAAACGAGATTGCGAGTCGCAATTAGGAAGGGGTGTTCCATTCCTAATTGCAAGTTGCAGCGCGATGTTGTATTGTTTTGTGACCGCGGTCGCAAAACAATCGCAGTTAGCACCCATTTCAAATGGGTGCTAACCCATTCGCAAAAGGGAAGGGGTCTCCATGGGACCCCTTCCCCTTTGTGAATGGCATTAAAAACATTTTTCCAGAGCAGGCAGTGGTCCTTTGGAAAGAAAGAAAGAAAAACGTTTCATTTTTTAGTTTTGTAATGCATCTCATTTTCCTTTAAGGAGAACGGGCTGTATTACAAAAAAAAACACTGCTTTATTTAAAAGCAGTCACAGACATATTGTGGTCTGCTGTCTCCAGCAGGCCACCATCCCTGTGAGTGCCGCGAGTCTTAAGGGGGTCTCAAATTGCGACCCACCTCATGAATATACACGAGGTGGGCCTTTGCGACCCCCTTGCGAGTCGCAGATGGTGTCAGGGACACAATCCTACATTCCGATTTGTGACTCGCAAATTGCGAGTCGCTCTGAATCGCAATTTGCAAGTCGCAAATCGGAACCTACCTACATCTGGCCCTTAGTCTCCAAAGTTTCAATTTGGGAGGGTCGGGGTCAATCTGTAAGCCTATTGATATACATGTGTGGTCAGAAACCAGAATTGGTTCGATCTTTGGGTTGGAGGCAACAGGTATAAGGATGTTGTTATTGAGTATGTAGTCTATCCTAGATAAAGTATTATGAGGGTGTTAGTAGAATGTAAATTTGCTTCTTGTTCAATAATGGAGACACCAAATGTCGGACAGGCAGTGTTTGTTACATAAGTTTCTCATTTGTGTATGAGATTTGTTTGGTCTGTATTTGCAAGCAGAGTTCCTGTTGAGAATAATGTCCCAAGGGAGGTAAAAGTCTCCCGCCATAAGAATGTTACATTCATTTGGAAGTTGATATAATTGTTTAACAAGAGTAATCCAAAAATCAGGGTCATTAGCTATTGGTGCATAGACATTGACTATGTAAAGCTGCATGGAGTTCTTTTTAACTCAGGTGATTACTCTCCTTCCATCACTGTCATTAATATTATCAATAACATCTTTGTTGGCTTTTTTATATATGAGAGTGAAAACTCAGTTTTTCTTTTTATTTGCAGATGAGGATGAGCAACTCTGTATTCCTTGATAGTGTAGTGATTTGCATTCATTGTACCCTAATTTTGTCTCTTGTAATAGGCCTATGTCACCATTAAGCCTGGAGTAATAATCAAGATTTTTTTTCCATTTTACTGGGTGGTTGATGCCATTCTTATTTACGGAGAGAACTTTGATTGTGTTATTACTCATTAAGTCTTGCTGAGGGGTAGGTTCCAAGCATTTGGATAACAAAAACAGAAGTATGTGATTACGTCATAGTTTTATAGTTAGGAGTATTATATATTGATTTGAGGCTTGACCATGTCTCATAGATAGGTCTATCACTAAATTTTGTCATATGTATAGGTTGACTTTTATTTAATCGGGTCGATTGTATTTGGGAGTTAGGTGTTGGGTTTGGGTAGTATATAGTGTCAACCTTACAAAGGGTTGTTTTAGTAGAAAGGACAGTGACATCTGCAGATATATAGGGTAGCTGAGAAGGATAGGTAAAGTTATGGATAAGAATAAGTAAAACACATTCAGAAAGTAGGTAGGTGTGAGAACCCCGTAGCCCACTCATATCCTACCCAGTAATACCTTCTGGGAATTAGGAGGTGGAGGTCGAGGTCCCACTGAGTCAGTCGCCGGGAGAGGGTATAAAGAAATGCAGGGTTCACCACTATGACAAAACTGGTAGTAAAAACATGAACTTTTCTAAATTGCATAGAACATCTGAATTTTCACATTTTCAACATATCTTGCTGAGATGTAGACAGCAACATATACTAGGTATTACGCTGACAATTGTAACATCTATGCAAACAATCTTTGTATCGTAGGGGCCTGAAGATTTGTGGAGGAGGTGTTTTGGGGCATTGGGAGGGTCTTGTTGGAATTTGACAGGCTCTTTCAATTTTAAATTCCCTTTTGAAGTCAGGTTTTAAGGTTTGCAGTATTCAAGATTCTAAAAAGATCACAGATGAGTCAAAATCATCTTCTGTGTGTTCTGGCAGCCCAAAAATCCTAAGATTATCTCTGTGGTTCCTGTCTTCCAGGTTTGTGATTTCTATTTCAAGGTATGAGATCTTCTTTTCACTCGCTTGTAGTTTTCTCTTTAGAGAGTTCGATTGGTCTTCAACTCTGTTAACTCTACTTTCTGCTTCATTCATTCTTACAGTTATGTTTGGTAGTTCCTTGTTTCGATCTTGCATGTCCATTTGTAGGTTGTCTGTGTTGAGCTTATTTGAGCTAGTTAGTTCATGCACTGCGTTTAGTTTTTCCAGGATGATGTCCATGGTTGTATGCTGGTCTGATTTGTTTTTGGTCGGTTAGTCAAGTTAAGGTAGGTGGTTTAATGTGGGGTATATATTTCTGCCAATATGAGTGATGATTTAGTCATCAGTAGTAGAGTGGAAGGTTTGATGGTGATAGTACAGCCTGTAAATTGGAACCATCTTGTATGTCGATGGTGTGTTGAGCATTGAGAAGCATACATATAGACCTCCTGAAAAATTCTGGTCAGCACTGATGGTATATGTCACTGAACATGGATCGAAGTAACCTACTGGTTTAGGGGTAAAGGACTATTGGTAGCTGGGTGCTACTGTCTACAAGAATGGAGGTGTGGTGATTTGGTCAATAGCTGTAAGCAACAGTATGTTGAACTGGTTGGAGAGGCCAGCAGCGACAGTGAGGCACACATGGGAGGTATATTAGTGAAATTAATCTGCAGCAGGACAGAAAGTTTGACAAACCCTCTTTTTATATCCGCAAGGATCAATTGGTCTTTTTTGTTGTAAGTAGCAGGCTCATGGGGCGAGGTATATTACACAATCACACTTGTGTCGTTTGGCCAGCAAATACCCATCAAGAATACGCTGGTTGTTGGTTGCTGTGGGTGTATTGACGCACAGGGACAATGACAGCAATTTGATCTCCAAGGTTGTTCAGCGAGACAGCGACAACAGTTCACATACAACACTAGTAGATCACTAACAGTTCTTGAGAGACGCGACTTGTAGTGGCCTGCAACACCCTGTTGTGGCCTGTCGCAGCCAAGCAACGGCCATGGTGTTAAATGCGAGCAGGCTAGTGTGATGGGTTATTCACAGTGATGTGTGGTAGTTGCCGCTGTCGGCGGATGCTTACTGAGGGAACTTTATCTTACCGTAGTGTATCATAATCATAATTTGGTTGCTGATTTTCAGGAGTGCCTCAAGAGTAAAAATAGAGTGATCCCTACAGTAATGAGTGTTGGTGGAGGTTAATGGGTGGTGCCATCTTTACTCCTCATGTTGCACTGGAGCGATATCGGACTCCAGAGCCCTAGGCAGTTGCTGAAATCTGAGTTTCTCCCCAATAAATCTCAGTTGTATACTGACGTTGGGGTGGGAGAAAACAGCATGTTTGATGTGCATTTCATGCATTATGCAGGTGTTCTTGCAACAAAGTGGCTCAGCTGATCGTTTATACGGCCATCTTGCCTGGGCTCAGACCACACCCCCCAAAGAAGTGCATATTTATCCCATATTTCTCCTCAATCATATGAGGGGATTTTACTTGGCTGGTGGGCTTCTCTACTGTCCTTCTACTGTCACCTACTCTGGGATTAACCTCCTCTGGGGCCATTGAGACAAAAGGCACGAATGCTTTTCAAGGATACAAACGAGAGGGTAAACACCAATATTTCATACAGGTGTTGGGGAACAGCTGCATCGGAGGGGGAAATACCTGCCCAATGGAAGAAAAATGAAAAGAAAAAGTACTTTCGCACATTTTTATCACACATACACCAGCAGATTAATGGCCAAGGGAACTTTCAATGGAAAGTATGTATTTGAAAAGTACAAACAGAAATCCATTATTTAGTCAGATTTAAAGGCGCACTCTCACAGATTCACTGAACATCTAAAAATGTACAAATCCATGCTCATCTTGCACAAAGTTTAAAATGTATAGAATTATATGTTTTGTAAATTAGTCTGAAGCATCCATACGTGGCATCTTGTTTCTGATATTTAAAGAAAAATGAACATCATATCTGTTGATGATACAGCTTGTGGAAACAACCTTTACAGAGATTACATGTTTTAAAACATAAGAAGAGATACACGGAAGGAAATAAATTTAATGTAACAGTATGCCTTTTAACAAATTATTGAATTACATGTATTGGTTGTTGAAGAAAAGTAAGGACTTTCTGAAATATCTGTCCAACCTACTCTATAACTTTGAATGTATTATATGTTCTTGAAAAAAATCTAGAGTAAACCTATACTATATATATAAATTGTATAAAACAGAAGATATATATATATATATATATATATTTATACACATATATATACACACACACACACACACACACACACACACATATATTTATATATATTACTTAGTGGCGGTCGCACATGCATAGATAGATAGATAGATAGATAGATAGATAGATAGATAGATAGATAGATAGATAGATAGATAGATAGATAGATAGATAGATAGATAGATAGATAGATGGATAGATAGATAGATAGATAGACAGATAGATAGATAGATTGATTGATTACATAATGGTGGTTGCCACTAGTTAGTTATAGTTATCACCTAGTTTCTATAGAAAAAGCTTTTTTTGACTTACCTATATCTTTGGCGCCGCTTGATGAATCTTCACAAACTTTTTGCAAAAATTCGCCAGTCACGTCAGCTGCTGTCTGGAAAGTTTCAGGGTGATCCATCAAGCAGGAGCTCAGAAAAAAGGGGGGTTAAAAAAGGTGTGTTTCCATGGAGATTTTGAACAGGTCTGCAGCCCTAACCACTGGATGACATTACACTAAATTTGGCAGAAACTTCAACAAGGAAATGTTGGGACTTGGCTTCAGCCGAGTCTCTGAAAAAAAGGATAAAAAAAACAAAAAAGGGGCTAAGGTAGGGCCATCCTGACCCCTCTGGTGCTGCCCCCCCTCCTCCGAGAGCAAAAAAGGATTTAAAAAAAAAATTCGGCAGGAGCCAGAGCGGATCTGCAGATCTGCCAAAAAAAAATAAAAATGCAAGTGTGGGCTCCCACGCTTGTTTTAGTAAAGCCCCCGGGTGAGCCAGGTCCCAGGGAATTTACAGTTTTATATGTGGGGGGGGGCACCTCCCTGGGGCATTAATAAAATAGTCTGTTCCCCCCCACAGCCCCGGGTCCACCCCCTCCCTGGGGCTTTAATAAAAGACAATGCGAGCGCCCACGCGGCCCCCCCCCTGCAGCCCCAAGGACCAGCACCTCCCTGGGGCAATAATAAAATGCAATACAGGGAGGCTGTCTGACTCTCCTGCAGCCCGGCGGCTTCCACCTCCCCAGGGCAGTTAGTACAATAATGAAGTTGTCCATTGCAGACCCCCAGCTCTGGAGTCCACCACCTCCATGGGGCTATTTACATGCTGCAGGGGGGCTGTGCAGCCCCCCTCAAGCAGCCATTAGCGACTCTGGGGACTGCCACCCCCCCAGGGCCAGCTCCTGCTATGTCCCGGAGTGAGCAACCCTGGGACATAGCTGTCTGCTGTGACTTGGTGGGAGAAGTCAGAGCAAACACTTCACTCGCAGTGAGCGAGAGCTGTCAAACTGCTCTCCCTCACTGCAAGCAGAGGTTTCCTCTGTTTCCCTGCCTGCAAAGCATTGCTCTCACAGAGAGGAAGCTGCTTTAGCCGCTCCCTGTCTCAGACAGCAATGCCGGCTCCCACAGAAGATGGGAAGCCGGGTTGGACCTCAAGGTCCCTCAGACTCCCCCTGCAGTCCCCAACATTGTCACTGGCTGCCATGGGGGTGCCCAGGACACATGGCCAGGACCCAGTGCAGAGATCGGCCTGGGGAGGGGGGGTTCACATGGTTATAGAGGTTGGGCCACCACACACTTCACACAGCCAAAGGTTGTTATAGGGGCTGGGTTGTTATAGGACCTGGCTGCAGGTCAACTGCCGCAGTGCACGGCTGAAGGCCGTGAGCAGTAGTGGTTGAATTAATTTATAGTAATGAAAATTACTTTACAGTAAAAATAAAAAACAAAGAAATTCACTGAGAAAACAAAAGATTACAGTGACCTTATAGTGAGAAAATATAATTGAATATTTTTAATTAAATATAATATATAATTAAAAATAATTAACAAAAACAATAGAAATTCACTTAAAAAGCTGAAAGTTACAGGGATGTTATAGCTAGTCTCACATTTTAAACGTACCAAACTATAGAAATTCACCTGTTATACTTAGAGTTATCTCAAGTAACTATAACTCGTACACTCACCAGGCACTGCTAATTAACCCACATAAAACGTCACTCATGACATCTTTGATAACATCATTGATAATATCAATGTAACATTTGCAGTAAAATTATTTACCAGAAAACTGTGCATGGTTGGGGTGCGTGTTATAGTTTCCTTAGGGCACAAGTTATAGTTGCTTGTGATAACTCTAGCTGGTGAATTTCTATGATATATATTCATTACGCATGCACACATCCCCAGGGAAATTTCTGCCCTGAGGACCCCATCCCTCCTGGCCTGGCCTCATTGTTAAGGGAGAGTAGGTCCTCGAGGCTGGAGTCCCTGGTGCCAAAGGTTACTTGGGAAAGGGATCCCAGTGCCCATTTCCCCTCAAAAAATGTGTCAGGCCCCAGGGGATGGGGTCTCCAGGGCCAAATGTGGCAAGGGGAGGAGGTCCACATGCCCCCTCTCCTACAAATGTGCCAGGTCCTGGGGAATGGGGTACCCAGGGCCGAAATCGGTGCAGGGAGGGTGTGCCAGTGTCTGCCTCCCCTTAATTTTAATTAGTGGCCCTGGGGGGTTTGGGTACCCAGGACTATAATAGATTCATGGAGGTGGCACGCAACCACTCCTCCTCTTTAAAAAATAAAAGGTCCTGGGGTCCTATTGCCAGGCCTTCTGGCCAACTGTTCTCCTCAAATGGCTGAAGGCCATGCCCAGTGAGGGGTTGTTTGCATGCGCGTTGGCTACATGGTTGTGAACAACCACAGTGGAGTTGGCTGCATTCGGAGTATTTGCGATTGGCCTGGTCTCGCGGCCTGGATGCAACACAAGGCCTGTGTCCAACCCCTGCCATGCAAGACCAAAAGCCCTACGCAGTGTGAGGTGGGCTGCATGCGGGATGTTGGCTGCCCCCGCCATGCACTGCTAATTACCCTAGATATTACTCATGACATCTTCTTTCATATCATTGATAATATGAGTGTGTATAGCGGGGGTGAGATATAATTCCGTGAGGGCACAAGTTATAGCTATTTGAGATAACTCTTACTATAATTGGTGAATTTCAGTGGTGTTTAGAGCTTACAACTGAGCATTTCACCCAACTATATTGTTACTTTAACCTTTTTTCAGCGAATATATATATATATATATATATATCAGCACTTTTCTCCCGCACTTAGGAAGAAAGACAGCACTCCACGAACTCAGTTCATTATTTTAATCGTCTACAGGGACGCGTTTCGGCGTTGCCGCCTTCTGCAACGCCGAAACGCGTCCCTGTAGACGATTAAAATAATGAACTGAGTTCGTGGAGTGCTGTCTTTCTTCCTAAGTGCGGGAGAAAAGTGCTGACATAATACGCGTTGGCGCGCGTATCGAGACAGGCACCTTTGATGGTTTGGTGCTGGAAAGGAAACGCCGATCCAAAGTGTTTATATATATATATATATATATATTTCAGTCCTGCTTCGACCAACCCTGACAGAAAATGGGGGCACTCCAGGCGTCGTGAGTTCAGAGTAATATTTATTCAAAGTGGGGAACACACACCAACATATATATAAATCTTCACAAGCTTTTCACTCATAAAGTATATTACCACAGAGGTTGTTATAGAGAAAGCATTACATTTGCAGATATCACAGTAAACTGCATAGAACACAGTCAAAAAGGGCACATCAGCAATGTGTCTGCTTTTAACTCAGTGAAGACAATCCATGCAACAGAAATTCAAGTCATACTTTTGAACTATTCAAGTTGAGTTAATTAAGTGTCACCATCAGTGGCATTAACCACCTTAGTAAGGTCAAAGATAAAGAATGATGGTGATGGTGAGAAGGTGAACCAATTTTGTAAAGCAGGACATTGTGATCTATTCTTATGGACTGTTATTTAATCACACTGGATCTTATTGAATACCTCCTTATGTTACCCTCATTGTTCTATTTAGGTGGCTACAATATTTTCAATTTACTTCAATCAGAGCTATGGACTGCAGGCAGCTCAAAGGGAAAGTAACAGTAGCATTTACAGCCCATTTTTAATGTGGTGATTTAATGTAGATTAATTCAAGGACATTTGTAAAATGCGTTCTAATGAAATATATTGGTAATAGAAGTTTAATAGGACCCTCGCATATGCATTTTTGTTTTTTCTTCTCTTATTTGAGCGGGTGTTTTGTTTTAGCTGAAAGGGAATAGCTGTCCAACAAAATTGCAATACGAGGATACAGTCTTCCTTGGACCACAAACAATCCTTTTTAATTCTACTCCTAATGTAAGTTGTTTTTTAGAGCATGTCTCTCATATATAAGTAATGAACGATATATTATGTCATCTATTTTATTATGCTGCAATATTTGAAACTGTCCACGTGACCATACAATGTCATGGCTCAAGCCCTAAAAAAAGACAGTGCAATCCATGTGCAATAACCAGAGTCATTTCAATTTGTGATACTAAGAAATGCATTGGCTTGAAAGATACATTCTTAGAATGTTATATCTCTTTGGCCCTTATGTACTTAGAAGGTGGAACCCACGTACAACAACATCCTGTGATGGCCAAATCCCTAGTACCGTTCATTATGCACTAGTGGTCCAATATCGACAGTTTATTCAGTGGAATTGAAATCCTATCACCCTGGTCAAAGCGGAGGTTCGGCTTTGATCTGACGCTATTTTTACAGGGATATGTCATAGATTTGGCTCCCTAGGTTTATAAACATACGGTCTATTGCCAGATTACAGAGCAGGTGTGTAGGAGTCAGAGTATAATGCCCTCCGTGGATTTCCAAGGCATTCAAGTGACACAATGTTGTATGTAAGGACCCTGGGGGGAGTGCTTTGGGTGTATGCCATCATTGACATACATAAAGACGTGGGTTCTAATCCCAGCTTCCCCAGTGGCAAATCAAATGGCATCTCTTTGCCTCAACCCCCATGTACGTGAAAACAGGAGCACTTAGAAATATATTGACTGAACATGATATCAAATAATATACTACATCACCAGGCAGCATGAGAATTGGAGTTAATGCACATGTTCTGTTTCAATATGTTTGTCATTGAGCATCAGATATGCATGTAGCAGTTTCAATAACTGGACTGTTGTTTAGGCTACATATGATGTCATCCAGTACTGTAAAAAGATACTTTCAGTTTACGAATTAAAATATGTATTTTACATCATTAGTTATCAAGATCTCCACCAAGGCCTTCCTCGATAAACCACCAACTTGTCCAAATACAGCAAAAGAAGTATACATTGTTCATGTCAAGAAATATAACATTGACGGCCTGATTTAAGAAAAGTGGTGCTGCACCTAGTGCAGCACCACTTTTCTTGAACCCCTTAGTGCCACCCTAACGCCAACATTTGTGTGCCATATCTAAGATAGGGCACACCATGGTGCTTGTTAGAGGCACAAGCATTAAAATATTTGACACTAGTTCTGAGCTTTGCAGGATTAGTGTAAACATTTTTGACACTAATCCTGCAAAGCCCATTGAGGCCCATTGTAATCAATGTGTGCCTCCTTTTAACGCCTGCTCTTAGCAGACGTTAAAAATGCCGAATAAAATGATGTAAAGAAATCTCTTAGATTTCTTCGTGCCATTTTTTGACCCCCTGCCTCCCCTACAACTGGGGAATATTTCCTTTGCATACATTATGTCTGGCGCAGGATTAATGTAGCACAAAGGGTTGTGTATGCATTGCGCCACTTTGTAAATTTGGTGCAGCGATTTTGGCCTTGCTGGGCCACATTAGTGTCAAAAAATGATGCTAATGTGGTGCAAGGAGGTGCTAGGGGCTCTCAAGTCTGCCCCTTATATTGCAAAATGCGGAACCCTTGTCTACATGAGGAAGAATAGATTTTAATCAGACAAAGGCATAGACAGAAGTTCACTAAAGGCTCTAAAACACCAATAACAAACACAGCAATATGTAAATTAAGATAAGTTCCATGGAGCTTTTCCCTTGATGGAAGGAAGATAATCTCCCCATTGCCATTTCCATCATCCACGACTGAGCCCTTCAGAAGGCTCCACTACCACTAAGCAAATTTTGTATCTGTAAATATGAAGCATCACAAAAGGTCCCCCAAACTTCAGTCCTGCTAGAAAACATCCACCACCAGTGTTCCCACATCCTGTTTCCAACTGCAATAAGTTGACATTCAAGTTAGTAAGCAAAATTGCCCTCTTCCAATGCCCTACACTTCCTGGATTGCTACAAAAACAATTGAACATCGACTCAGAGTAATGTGTCAGTTGTCTAGAATTCCAATCTCCCACCTGGTTCTACAAACCTGGGAGGTATTCTGTTTTAGCAATATTTCGTGATCTAGGCAATATTGCGAACGCTCTTTCAATATTTCCAACATTATGCATGACCTGCAACTTCTAAAGCAATGTAAACAAAAATTCAACAGACACCTTGTCCATGCACATTATTGCAGAACGTTTCTGACCTGGCAGCGATGAGCTGTCCCTTTAAAATATATTGCCATCAGTTGCAAACAGTTGACATTCAACTGCAACTGTCTCTTCAGTGAAGACCAATGTCCCTCCCTTTCGAAACTTTCACTTTATCTGCTCAAACCCAAGGTACTGACACTTGACTCTGTCACAAAATAAGCAAGATGCAGGCATTTTTTCAAACACCGAACAAGCTCCTTTTTGAATCCCATTGTCTTAAGTATTTTGTCGCCATACTAAATTTTGTGGTGCAAGCATGTTTTCTTCATACATACACAGGGAGAAAGGTAACATAGGAGCTGTGGAAACACTGAAGCATCCTGAGGTGAGGTGAGGTAAAACCCTTCACGCAATCCAAAGCTCATAGAATAGAACCATCTTCCATTCAATAACTGTTGGATTTCAGTCGTTATCATTTACAGTTTCTTGGCTGAAAACTTCAACATTATTACCGTCACATGAACTACAGGAATTTCTAATCCACACACAGCTTCAAAACTGGTTTCTCCATGGTTATAATGTCACCCAGGATTTTATTAAACAACAGCTCTTTTCCCTTTCAACCTACCACTGAGAGGTAGTGTCTCCCAACCTATGGCTTATTTTTGGTGGTACTGCATTTCTCTTTTTTTTACCAAAAGGGCCAGGTTAGATTACCAAAAAACTCTTTCCACCCATCCCCTAAAGACAGTTAATTCAAGCTGCACCTCTTTCATTCATGTCACAATCTTGCAAATCCTAGATAATGGGTCAAAATATGTAAAAGCTTCTACTGGCCCTTTTGTAGTATCTTTTCTAGGACCCTTCATGGATCGCTCCCAAGACAGAAGATTATCTTTACAAGAACCAAGACTAAGGGTCTCATTATGATTTTGGCAGCCCGCTGACTGCCAAACCCACTGTAGTTTTCGGACCGCCACAATCATGGTGGTCTGACTGCCAGATTACGATCGCGGCAGTCGAACTGCCAAGAGACCGCCTGCTCCGCCAGGATCAGGGATCCTGACAGGTTGGGGGCTGTCAAAGTTGTGGTCAGCCACAGAGGTGCTAAGTTCGGCACCGGCATGCTGATCATGGCTTTCTTTTCTGCCAGCCTTTTCATGCCAGGGTCCCTGCGATGAAAAGGCTGGCAGAAAGGCAGTGTGGGGGGCCGCAAGGGTGCCAGTGCACTGCCAAGTCAAAGATTCAGGCTAACCATGATGGAGCATGGGTCTGATACAGTACCAGCTTAGGCCCACAAAAAGTTTACCCTTTCAAGTTTTGTGCCAAGAGACCTGTCCGCATTGCAGAGGGCCAGGAGGAGCAAGGTAAGCGTAGCGGCTGTTGTTGTCGTGGCACGAAGAGCAGGCCAGGCATCGCAGGTGGGCGGGCTGAAGCTTTGCGTTGCCTGTCCCCCACAGGCTGTCGATGCTGCTGTGTGAAGAGATGGGCTGGCAGAGGCTCATACTGGATTTCAATGCAAGTGTTGCGGTCTTACTGCAAATGAACCAGTTTATGGTTGCTAAGAGCCCAACAGCTTTATTGAAGAGCTCATAAGCCACACTAAGTGTCCAGGACCTGAGCGACACCACTTTGTGGGTCAGAAACACACTCTAGCTGGGTCCTGGAGATGTTGTTTGGAGAGTCTTTTATGTCCCTGAGGCTTAGCTAAGGAGGCCAGCAGACAAGCCCTTGGAGTCGCTCTGGTGTCCTGGGTTTAAGATGAAGTTGCAGGTCAAGTTCTTCTTCCCCAGGCAAGAAGACAGCAGGCAGCAGGTCAGCACTGTAGGGCAAAACAGGTACTAGATTGCTTGTATTCTGGTTCAGGGAGGATCTGGCTTGGTAGTTTGGGCTGGACTGTTCCCATGAGGAGCAGGATCAAGACTGATTTGCATATGGCTGGGTCCAAACTAAGGTGGCGTGGTGGGTAAAAAATTGGGATTTTGATGCGGCCTGAGCGATTGTCAGTAGCTGAGATTAATTCAAGCATCACATCTATCACATTATTTTGGCATTTGATGCCCTAAGTATGCCGGGCATGCCCATACTTGGGTCCTGGGCTCACTGTGCCACTGTAACCAAGCTATAACTGGTTGAAGAACCCTAAGTAGGGCAAAACTGCTCCTAGGTTGCTTGTGTTTCAGTTCAGGAAGGACCTGTCCTGGAGGTTTGGGCTGGTCTGTTCCAATGAGGAGCCGGACTGATTTGCATATGGCTGGGTCCAAACTGAGGTGGCATGGTGGGTAAAAGAATGATGGATTGAGATGCGGGCCAAGCGACTGCCAGTACCTGAGAATAATCCAATCATTCCATCCATCATCTTGCTGTTTCAGCATTGCAGCATTTCCTTTAGAGCAGCAGTCCAGCAGAGTGGCAATTCTTGTAGCAGCACAGCAGTCCTTTTTCCTGGCAGAATATCCACTGGTCCTGAAGTGTACTGAATTGTTGGTGTCTGAGGTCCAGTATCTATATCCAGTTGGATCTTTGAATTGGGGGAGAAGTTTCTAGAGGTTTTCCTTGGAAGTCCCCAGGCATCCTACCTTCCCTGCCTTCACACTAACTACAGGCGGTATGCAGCCCTTTGTTTCGAGGCAGAACACAGCCTATTCAGGTGTTAGTGGGACTGTGTCCCCCTCTTCCCTCCCATCCTGCCAGTGAAGGTGCATCCAGGTACACCTAAGCTCCCTATTGTGTGTGGCTCTCCATGAGTAATACACAAGCTACACCCAATCATGTGACCAATGGCAGGCTACAAGCACTAAATGACTAAGGCATGAAAATACCAACTTTGTAAAAGTGGTATTTTCATAATTGTAATTTAAAATCTTTATTTACCATAAGTTACGATTTAAATTAGGATTCCAAGGGCACAAACATGAACTGGTTATCTTTTCCCATTTGAAAATAAATAACACTCATAAATTGTAATAATGTAATTCCAGTGTTATCCTCTGGGAGAGGTAGGCCCTGCGGTAGTGAAAAATAAATGTAAGAGTTTTTCACTACTGGGACATGTAAGGCTTAAACATACTTGCCCTACTTTTTAAATACATTGCACCCTGCCGGCTGCTCTGTCTGAAGGCTGCCCTAGGGGTCACTTATCTGTATTAAAAAGGAAGGTTTATGCTTAGCAAAAGGTTTATTTTGCCAGGTTGACATGGCACCTTAAAACTGCACATACAGGCTCTGTAATGGCAGGGCTGAGATTTGTTTAAAGGGCTTCTTAAGTGGGTGGAATAATCAGTGCTGAAGGTGCACTAGTAGCTTTTAATTTAAAGTCCCTGGGTACATGTAGTACCACTTTACTAGGGACTTAAAATTACATTATATATGCCAATTGGGTATAAGTCAATATTACCATGCACATTAGCACTGGTTAACAGTGGTAAAGTGCACAGAGTCCTAAGGACAGCAAAAATGAGTACAGCATAAATGGAGGATAAAGGCAAAAGGTTTGGGTAAAGACTACCCTAAGACTGACAGATCTAACAGTTACCAACTGCAGGCAGAGTTAAACAGGGTTCTTTACTTGTCCTATTGCTCATCCCACTTTATACAAATGATATGTACAAGAAATTCTTGTAAGTTGCTAAAAATGTCCTTACTATAGGGTATTTCCAATCCTCAGTACTGCTGTATGCTGAGGAATCTATCTTAAAATAAATAAATGAAAGAGGGCTACCAGCATAGCTAAAAGCCAAACTATTGTGAGACAATTGACATAAAAAATAATGCAAATAAATTAAATATAATGGTTTTCTGGCAGCAGGAAATGAAATGTATATATAAGGTGAAAAGTTGGCACCTTCTCATATCTGGACATAACCTTGTCTAGAAACATAAACTGGAATTAACGTAATAAGAGAATTAAGACATCAGAAACATCTTTCAATGCCATCCTTTGTTTTGCCTCTAACCATGTACATAGATTTTCTAAACAAAGCAACAGGGTGGTCCAGGCTAAACTGGGAAGATATATTTAGTATGGGGCTCAGTTCTGGGGACTGGATAAATGTGCAACTAAAATCAGCCACCACAAGAGAAAGTTTGAAAACAACTGCTTCAGCTACAAAGAGACTTTCTTCACTTTTGGAAAGGAGGCAGATGCTATCTATGGTTCCTTCTTACACAGATGTCAACTGGCATCTGTAAATTGTGCTTTAACATGCATAAAGTGAACTACGGATCGCTTTGCTGATAAAGCATGGAAGAAGTTCTGCTTATGCATTAAAAACATGTGTGCCAACAGTACTGGTTAATTTGTTGTCAAGGAGAGTAGGGATATGAGATACACATTAAAAGATGTGGAGGACGTGACTGAGTCATGCAGCACACAATATGATACTTGTTGAAACCTAGAACTACATGGTTGAATGCGTAGGATCCTCGGTCCCCCCATTCCCTGTATGTCTGAGCTGATACCTTGAATGCTGGGAGTGAATGATGTGAGGGAATGTTGGTGAGTGCATGTGGAGTAGAAGCTAGGAGACAGGGACAGTTGGAGGGAGGATGAAGCCCTGACACCTGCCTGTAACCTAAGGGTCTAACACAAAATACATAACTTGCCTCCTCCCTGAGTGGCTCCAGGCTCCTGTGTGAAAGGCCTGCCCTCCAACTTCAACATTTTGTACACGGGAGAGCCCTGTGTCTGAGTAAGACTACCTTCAAAACCACTGGCAAGTGTTGTCAGTACAAGCTGCTGGGCTGGAGAAGCCCAGTGAGGAGGGTGGGCAGGATTTGGTAGGACAAGGAGCCAGTGAGGGGAGCTATCAACTGAGAGGATGTATACCAGTGAATATTCCTAAGCTTAAGGACAATGCTATGAAGACAGTGTTACAAAGACAGCGCTGTGCAGAAAAGCTCCTTTACAGTAAGCATGCCTCGGAAATGACCCATTGGGCTTCTGGTAATAATACATTCAACAGCACCGATGACGCATGGGCAACGTTGGTGAGTATCCAGTCTGATTTCTCAGTTAAATTGAATATGTCACAGGCTAGTTCATGCCTTTGGAGGGAACTGCATGCATTTTGCATATTTTCATTCAACAGCATAAATCATTTTATGGCACCAGGAAGATGATGCAGCGCCTGCTAGTTCTGTAGGAAAGGTGATGGACAAAAGTATTGTGCCAATGCACAGCACCAGGTGAATGAGACTTTCCTTTCCAGCAACAGTCAGTGGGTGCAGGAGAAAGACAGTATGGTATTTCAGGGCATAGCAGTACAACTTGCCTGTGAAAGAGCCTCACCAATGCCTTGGATTTTATACCTGAGTGTCAAAGTGGAGGTACATGCTATGCAAACTTTGACAACATGAAGGAGGATAATAGGCGGATGTTTGATTGGGGGCAAGTTTGGAGACATTTAAGAAAGACTGCCCAAGGGCTCCTTGTTATTCTACAAACATAAATTGAACTATTTCCAAGGACATACAAACATAAATAGGGCAGGTGGTCCAAAGAGAAAACATGTCTTAGAGCTCTCAGTGGAGCAGCACAACATTTTGGAAATATTGTGTCCTGAAGTCCTTAGATGTTTGGATCAATTTTTGTCTAGCATTTGTCCTAGGACAAGCTGTAGCTTGAAGTTTTGTGAAGATTTAAACAGATTTAAATGTAAACAGCATTTTTCTGGCATTTTTTCATTCATTTAATAGGGAAAGAACAGATTACCCCTTTTAGCGGGCAGGGAAAGAGATGAAAACTCTGCTTACAGTAATTGGGAGTATTTTGACAGCTCCTGCATGCTGAAAACAGAATTTTTGCTTTTGCTTGGGAGGTACCAGGAACCCACCCTAGGGAGTGGGAGTTCCTCTGGGCTATATATGGTTCCAGGAGGAGGGCTCCTTATATTTGATTTGCCCTGGGGAGGTGGTGGTTCCCCAAGGCTAGGGGTCTGCAATAGACGACCCTCCTAAAATCATTTTTATTGCCTTGGGAGGTGGTGGTCCATGGGACCTGGGGGTTCCACAGGACCCTCCCCCCCAATAATCACTAAGTATATTGCCTCTGGGATGTGGCGGTCTTCACGGCCCAGAGTGGTCCAAATGATGGCCCTATTACTTTATTTTTGTTGTAGCCCGGGGAGGTTGTTGTCCCTGGGGGTGTGGGTGGCCATGCACCCCACGGCATACTTTGTACAAATAGCCCTAGGGAGGTGGTGTCCCCAGGCATGTGGGTGGGCCACCCGGCCCACATACTCAATATATAGCCTCTGGGAGGTGGCTGTCCAGGGCTGGGGGTGGCCGTGCGGCCCCCAACATACTTAATATATTGCCACAGGGAGGTGGTGGTCCCCGGGGCTAGAGATGGTTGTGCAGTCCCCCTGCATACTTAATATATTTCCCCAGGTAGGTGGTGGTCCCTGGGGCTTCTGAAAGCCCTAGGAGAGGGCCCCATGCACTCCTCTCCTACCTTTGCCCCAAATGCCCGGAACCTGGCCCACCTGGGGGCAAAATCAGTTAGAAATGCAGGAGACTGCATTTTTTTAAAAAATCACAGCAAGATCCGCGGATCCAGACGTGGATTACTCAGGGGGTCATTACAACCCTGGCAGTCCAAGACCGGCAGGGCTGTTTCGGAGGAAGCACCGCCAACAGGCTGGCGGTGCTTCACAGGGCATTACGACCGCGGCGGTCGCACGGCCGGGAACAACGGTTTCCCGCCACAGTGGTCTCGGTGGTTTTAATCTGCCAGGGCAGCGCTGCCCAGGGGATTACGAGTCCCCCTAACGCCACCCTTTTCCCGAAAAGGCTGGCGGTACGGGGGTCATGGTGCCCCCGGGGGCCCCTGCACTGCCCATGCCACTGGCATGGGTAGTACAGGGGACCCTTGCAATGGCCCCGTGCAGCTTTTCACTGTCTGCTATGCAGACAGTGAAAAGTGCGACGGGTGCAACTGCACCCGTCGGACGGCCGCAACACCGCCGGCTCCACTTGGAGCCGGCTCCTGTGCTGCAGCCGAGATCCCCGCTGGGCCGGCGGGCGGAAACCAGGGATTTCCTGATGGCCGCGGCGGGAGTGCGGCTGCATTGGCGGCCGCCCAGTGGTCAGACCTGAAGCCGCCCGCCAAGGTCGTAATGAGGGCCTCAGTGATTTCAAAAATACTTTTAAGCCTTGTGGGAGTCCCAGGGGAACCCCTGGACCAAGGGTAGGGGCTTAGGGTATACATACCCTGCCCCTTTTTCTTTTTTTCTTTTTTTGGGGAGATGGCTGAAGTAGAGTCCCAAAATTGGTGCCAACACTTCTTGTTTGAAATTTTGACAGCCAATCAGATCTGAGCAGGAGATCTACCTGGATCTGTGGCCCTAGACATACACATTTCTTTTCCCTTGAATATCTCAAGAACTACTGATTGGATTTACACCAAGTAAAAATAAGAGTGATCTACGGACTAAAAGCTACCTTTTTTGCCAAATATTGTGAAATTCCATCCAGCAGATTGGGCTGCAGGTGTGTCTAGAGAGTCTACAGGTGGGACACACTTACTTTGACCCCCCCTTTTTCTCAGCCCCTGCTTGACGGATCATCCCAGAACTTTCCATGCACAAAAAGACCGAACTTGACACTTTTTTGCAAAACGTTGTGAAGATTCGTCAAACAGTGCCAACGATATAGGCAACTATAACTACAGACAGCCAGTAGGTTATATATATATGTTACATATATACGTTGAAAGGCAAACTAACTAATTTAAGTTAATTAATTTTAACATTATTGCTTATGGAGGTTTTAAGTCAATATCTCCATTATTTTCTATGGAAGGGTGTTGCAGCTTGAAGGATTGTCCAAATGTTGTGCTGGACTTACTTGAGATCTGAACTGTGATATACTTACAAATAATGTGGGATCATTTTGGCTGTAGTAGTTTTCGAACTGCAGTTTGTGAGTTTGTTGGGTGACTCTTTTGACGATGGGTGTCTCCCCTTCATACACTCCTTCTTACTCCTCCCTAAACCCCTCCAATTTAAAAGAAAGTATTCCCCTTTTTCCAGCCACTACCTTATCCCTTGCACATTTAGTACATAAATGTAAACATACATATGCTGATATCTCTGTAAATGCAGCAGAGATCTCCACATAGAGCAGATAGGACAAGAGGAGACATCTGCATGTCAGTGCCTAAACAGCCTTTTGTATTCCATGAGTAGTACTAATGTACTACTAAATGTACTACAAGGTACGGTTGTGATGGGGCCCAAAACATTGAAAGGCAATTGGTTTTAGAAAATGGTTTTACATGACTCAAGGACAATTTGGTTAATAGAGATTCTATATTCCTCAGACCTCAGAATCTGTGCGTTGCCTACAGTTCCTAAAGCCCTGACCCAAATCACAACCTGTATTTTGTAATACCTAAAGTAGTACTACAGAAGAACTAGCTGCTGTCTTCAAAATGCAGTTATCAAAACCCAGGGTCAAAATCTCCACCTCCACCCCTGCACTAATTTTATTACTTAGTTTACTCTAAGTGTATTACTTAGTAGTAAATGGAGGAGGGATTCTAGGAACTGCTGGGAAGATGGGAAATATACTGTAAAATGAGAGGGTTTTAGAGAGACATTAGGAGGGTTTAGGCAATGATAAGAAGGAGTTTAGAGAGAGGGATGTTCTGCCGAAACGAGTAGGCCATGTTTCTTTGTGGCACCTTGCACTTTGCACTTTATTGAATGAAATAATAAACCCTTTTAAGAGCATTTGAATCACACTGGATTTGTGCCGTCTCCCATAAATGGTTGGTCCCAAACACATTTTCCCCATGTTAATTTCAATAGGAATTTTGAACATGACTTCAGCACAAGCCATTGGATGTATTTACACCAAATTTGACAGGAAGCTAGCTCTTGTTCCAGAAAGCACCTTTTTGTGATTTGGTGTAAATCTAGACAGTAATTTTCTAGTTATTAAATTAAAACGAAATTTGTATATATAGGTATGGTGAGATCCTCCTCGGATCCACCCTGGATTAGAAGGAAAAGCAAGGACCTGATTGGATGGCCGCAGCTTGACAGAAAAGTTGTGGCTGCCATTTTGTTTCTTGCATTGCCTGAGAGGTGGGAATAAAAACAGTGTAAACACATATAATGGGTGAGGATACAGGTATCCTGATCCAATTGGACACATAGGGGGCCTTTAGAGACCCCTCTTGTGCAAGAAATTGCCTTTTTCGGGTTACTCACGAATCCTCAAATCCTCAGTGGATCCTCCTCGAATCCAGAGTGTTAGAAATGGGGTCTTTGGTTGGCAGTAAGGTTCCCCCTTGTCCAAGCAAGGACCCTCACTCTAGTCAGGGTAAAAGAGAATCACCCTCAGCTAACCCCTGCTTACCCCCTTGGTAGCTTGGCACGAGCAGAAGGCTTAACTTCAGTGTGCTAGTTGTAAAGTATTTGTACCAACACACACAGTAACTTAATGAAAACACTACAAAATGACACACCGGTTTAGAAAAATAGAAAATATTTATCTAAACAAAACAAGACCAAAACGACAAAAATCCACAAGACACAATTCAAGTTATCACAAAAAATGCAAAAAGAGTGTTCATGTAATTTTAAACACACACTAACGCTTTTAGCGTGAAAATGTAATTTCGGTGCGTCAGAAATAACCCTGCATGGGCGAGTGTGCATCAAAAAAGGCTTGCGATGCATCGATTTCACTCACGAGCGAGACCTTGCATCGTTCCTCCTTTAGTTGGGTCAGGGTGTGTTGTTTCTTCTCTCCGCAGGAGAGCGATGCGTCGATCTGGTAAGCACTCTCGGGTCCGGGCAGGCCGTGCGTCATTTTTCCACGCCCCACAGTGTTTGCGTCGGAAATGCAGACGCACGATGATCTGAAAACCGATCTCACCAGCCTCCATCAACGATGCTGTGCGTTGTTTCTCCAGCCCCGGGTGTCGATCTTCGTGTCGCGTTGCAGGCGAGTGTCGATTTTCAGCCGTGAAGCTGGTGGTGCGTCGATTTTTCAGCCTCAGATCGGAGTCCTGTCGATCTTTTCCCTGCACCGCGTTCTGTGCGTGAATTTCCTACTCTTAGGCTGCCAGCTTCTCCTTTCAGGGCCCCAGGAACTGGATGGGCACCACTTGGCAGGGTAGGAGTCTCTCCAGAGACTCCAGGTGCTGGCAGAGAGAAGACTTTTCTGTCCCTGAGACTTCAAACAACAGGAGGCAAGCTCTAAATCAAGCCCTTGGAGATCTTCACAAAAAGGAAGGCAACACAAAGTCCAGTCTTTGTCCTGTAGCACAGGCAGAAGCAGCAACTGCAGGATAACTCCTCAAAGCACAGGCAAGGCAGCTCGTCTTCCTCAGCTCTTAAGCTCTTCTCCAGGCAGAGGTTCCTCTTGGTTTCCAGAAGTGTTCCCCAGTTTGTGGGTTTGGGTGCCCTTCTTATACATATTTTCGCCTTTGAAGTAGGGCTACTTCAAAGCAAAGTATCTCTTGATTGTGAAATCCTGCCTTGCCCAGGCCAGGTCCCAGACACTCACCAGGGGGTTGGAGACTGCATTGTGTTAGGACAGGCACAGCCCTTTCAGGTGTGAGTGACCACTCCTCCCCTCCCCCCTAGCACAGATGGCTCATCATGAAATGCAGACTACACCCCAGCTCCTTTTGTGTCACTGTCTAGTGTCAGGGGCAACCAGCCCAACTGTCAAACTGACCCAGACAGGGAATCCACAAACAGGTAGAGTCACAGAAATGGTATAAGCATGAAAATGCTCACTTTCTAAAAGTGGCATTTTCAAACACACAATCTTAAAATCAACTTTACTAAAAGATGTATTTTTAAATTGTGAGCTCAGAGACCCCAAACTCCACATGTCTATCCGCTCCCAAAGGGAATCTACACTTTAATCATATTTAAAGGTAGCCCCCATGTTAACCTATGAGAGGGACAGGCCTTGCAACAGTGAAAAAGAATTTAGCAGTATTTCACTGTCAGGACATATAAAACACATTACTATGGGCCTCATTACAACCCTGGCGGTCAAAGACTGCCAGGGCTGATTTGGAGATTGTACCGCCAACAGGCTGGCGGTACAATCTTGCCTATTATGACCGTGGTGGAAGCGCCGCGGTTGCACTGCCGGGACTTGCAGTTTACTGCCATGGTTGTCCCGGCCATGGAAAGGCTGGCGGAAAGGGGAGTTGCGGGGCCCCTGGGGGCCTCTGCACTGCCCATGCACTTGGCATGGGCAGTGCAGGGGCCCCCAGGCACAGCCCCACACTGCTTTTCACTGTCTGCAAAGCAGACAGTGAAAAGCATGTATGTCCTACCTTAACCATACACTGCACCCTGCCCTTGGGGCTACCTAGGGCCTACCTTAGGGGTGTCTTACATGTAAGAAAAGGGAAGCTTTAGGTCTGGCAAGAGGGTACACTTGCCAAGTCGAATTTACAGTTAAAACTGCACACACAGACACTGCAGTTGCAGGCCTGAGAAATGATTACAGAGCTACTTGTGTGGGCGGCACAACCAGTGCTGCTGGCCCACTCGAAGCATTTGATTTACAGGCCCAGGGCACCTCTACTGCACTGTACTAGGGACTTACTATTAAATCAAATATGCCAATCATGGATGAACCAATTACATACACATGTTTTATAGGAGCACTTGCACTTTAGCACGGGTTAGCAGTTGTAAAGTGCCCAGAGTAACAAGAACAGCAAAAACAGAGTCCAGCATACATCAACAACCTGGGAAACAGAGGCAAAAAGTTAAGGGACACCACGCCAAGGATGAAAAGTCTAACACAGAGGGAAAGCAAGACCCTGATTGATTGGTCGCAACCTGAAAGAAATATTAACATGTGTGTTACAAAACCGTAGAAAATCACTGAAAAAAACAAAGGTTACAGGAATGTTATAGTAAGGTTAACGTTTTACCCATCTAAAACCATAGAAATTCAGCAGTTATAGTTATTCTTATAGTTATACTTATCTGAATAAACTATAACTGGAGCAGGACAGTAACTTTGGGCAATGAGTTATAGTTCCCAGGAATAGAAATAACTATAACTACTGAATTTCCATGGTTTTGTATGGGTAAAACGTCAATCTAACCATAACGTCCCTGTAACCTTTGGTATTTTCTGTGAAAAAAGTATACATATATATGTGTGTATTTATAACCCAGCAACCAGGACTTAGTTTCCAAAGAAAAAGTGTTGTTTGTTTTACTAATAACTTTGGCAGCGCTTTACAAAACTTCACAAAATTTTCACATCTAGTCTGTCAGTGACTTCAGTTTCTGCCCATGAAGTTTCAGGGTGATCTGTCAAGTGGGAGCTTAGAAAAAGGGGGGTCCTAAACCACATTTTCCCCATGCAATTTCCCTTTGGATTTTGAACATGACTACACCTCTAACCGCTGAATAGAATTGCACCAAATTTGCAGACAGCTAGATCTTGGTCCAGAAAGATCTCTTTTTGTAATTTGGTGTAAATCTGTTGAGTACAGTTGGAGTTATTAAAGTTAAAAAAAATGTATGTATATCTAGAGATTCTGATCCTCCCCAGATCTGGGCAGATTTGCAGATCCGCACACCAGCAGCAATGCTGTGACTGGTTGACCACAATCTGAAAGGAAAGTTGCATCCGCCATTTTGTTCATTGGGACTCAGTTGCCTGCATGGAAAATAACATTTAAAAGTGATAGAAGGGGTTAGGGTAGGGGTACCCTGACCCTATGGGACTGATGGAGAGGTCTGTGAGGGACCCCTCGTGGCCAAGAAACTGTCCCAAAAATATTTTTTGAGTTCCTGAGGAACTGCAGTTAGGAGTCTTGTTGGTAACTCCCGCTCAGGTTCCTACAGCATGTGGAGAAATTGTACCACTCTGTCTGTTTTGTTTGCCCAACATGTTGGGGCCGAACATCATGGGGCATGGATCTAACAAAAACAATGTGCTTGATTACATTGGAAGCTTTCAAAACATGATGCTCTGGATTCCTCAGATCAGAAGTGTAATGTGATCTAACCGTTGCCTAAATCAGTGTTTTTCAACCTTTTTTGGGCAAAGGCACACTTGTTTCATGAAAAAAATCACGAGGCACACCACCATTAGAAAATGTTAAAAAAATCTGGCACATGATGTTAAAATACATTGCACGACAAGTAAGGTGCACAAGAGGGACATAAGAGGCAGTGGAAAGGGAGAAGAATACAGATTGGGAGGTGTAGTAAATGAGAGAAAGCGCATTATTTTGTGAAATAACCAACATTTTTGAAGTCGTTCTTTACAGAGGGTTTGTCTGTGTGTAAAAACTGTTGAAATCCGACAGATGTCTCACATTAGCCAACTGAAAGTACCTGCATCCAATTATTTATCACAAAATACATTTATTAGGGGGGTTGTAACACCATACAACCCCATCCCTGAAGCTACGCCCATGGCCCCCAGCCTACATCTCCGACCCCTATATATGGGTCCATGCCCAACCTGTCTCCTCCTCTCTCCGTCCATGCCTATCTCTCACCCACTTTTCTCTGCCAGAATGTTTGCCTGTTTCCTAGATGCCTGCGTAAATATACCTGACCTTTTATCCCTCATAATCATTTACTTTCTGCCACTGCTCGGATTCCAAATATCAGCTGTTGCTACATATTCTGATCTACAACCAAGTAAATGATTCTTTCAGTTTAAAACTGTTCCAAAAGAGCAGAAGTCATGAATGGTGGAAAAAAAAAACACTCAGGGCTGTAGCTTCAACTAGTGCAGCAGGAGCAGTGGCACTGAAGCCCAGAGGCCTGAGGGTCATCTGAACGCTCCTTATCGCTGCATTTTATAAATTATTCAAAGAGCATGTGCTTTGCGGACGAGGGAGCACTCCCTTCCTTGCAGTAGGACCTATGATACGCTGGCTACTACGCTACTGAAACTCACTGTTCGCCTTCCATGCGAGGCAAAGGCAGAAATGGAAACAAATAGTTTATGTTAAAATATTACCGACAAAAATATCGTCCTACAAAAATATCATATCCCAAATTTCGCCTTCCACATTATTGTGAAAGTAAGCCTAAACTGACTACCACAACGTAGTGAAAAGATAATATAGGTAAGAATGGATGTACTGTTTCTAACTTCACATCTAGGTACCTTGAAGATTGTTATCTATGAAGACAGATATCTTTACCTGCAAGGACTAACCTTCATGATATCGGAGTAGTCGTTATTCTGGGTACTATGGGGCTTATTTACAAGCCCCTTGCGCCGCATGTGCGACAGTTTTTTTTCCCATAGAAAAAGTTTGTGTAGCTCAGAAATGAAACAGTGCCATGCAAAAATGTTTTGTGAAGTGGCACCTGGACTCAGATGGCCTTTGACGCCTGGTTCAAGTCCGGCAACCTTACTTTGAAAAACCGCTGTAGCGCTCCGGGAAAAAGTTGTAAATATTTTGTTTCTTGCTTCGTTTAACTAATTTCTCGAAAAAAATAAAAGTTGCATAAACGTCCTAATATCATGTGACACTTCTTGAAACGTTTTAATTTTCCACTCATCCTCGCATGGATCGAGATATAATATGTCGATTGCGCCTTTCTACCTGTAGGAAAGCAGAACATGCATTCTCTGGAGCCAGCTCTTTTTACCGAGTTTTACTAGTTGTCGAGTTCTCGACCTCGGACCGATGGAAGTCTTATTCGGCCCTCTCACCGGCATTATGGTACACGTTACCCCATTCTGTCAGGGCTTGGTGTGAATATGGCGGGAAATATGCCCCCCAACCAGAACGCCTTCTTTTAACTGCACCTTCACATTCAATAACTATTAGTTAACATACATCGGTTAACTCCTGACTCACCTTATTGCAATATTCGGGAACATTTTTAACGTCTGCCTGCAGAATGTTCCCGAAGAAGGGGAGCGAGGGGGGTCCGGGTGGGTAGCAACTCCAACTCCTCCGGCGCTTTGTGAAATCTAAGAGCAACGCGAGTACAATGAAGAACGAGGTAGACTCATCGACGCCCGGAGCGTTCCCATGGAGACATGGGAACTCGCAACTGACTCGTCGGGCTTTCCTGAAGAGAAGCTGGTTGGCGCTGGCGTGGACGTGGTCGTAACGACCCGTTCACGCCGCCCTAGTGGGCGAAAATTTATTTTTAATTTTTTTTTTTAAATCTTTCGAATTTTTCCCACGGCACACCAGGCAACATCTCGTGGCACACTAGTGTGCCGCGGAACAGTGGTTGAAAAACACTGGCCTAAATAATAACTCAATGTATCTTCTCTGGGAGAGCTTGAAGACATATGTTTTAAGAGAAAGGGCACAAACTGCCAGCCATAATGCAGGTTGAGTTTTTGGAGATTTAACATACACATATTCACTGTCCCTATAGTGGCCCTCAGTACAACTCCTAGCCAGTTGATTCAGGGACATACAAGGGTGTGCACCCGAAATTGTATTAAGAATGGTGGAGAGGTTTTTAGCTACATGATTTTTGCTAGGTAAATCCAGGTGTAAATTGTGTGACAAAGACTACACATTTTGAGTTTCAGCACTCTAGACGGTTGGGGGGGAACCCATGCAGTATTAATATAACATGCTCCTTCCTGAGATATATAAATAATATAATATAATTGTGTAATTGTGCATGTGGAAAATACCATACCCTGCATGAGAATTTTCCAGCTGTTCAAATTGCTCCTGGGAATGGATGAATGAATAGTTGTTCCATTTGCTGCTAATCCCACCTAAGCGTTGGGTTAAATATAACTTCAGGATTATTATAGATGCAGTCTCTTAAGGGCTCACTATTGAGCTTCCATCTTGTTGCTCTCAGTGTTGGGCTACAGAGTAAAATTTCAGTTGAGCAAATATTATTGTTAGCTTGTTCGAAGCGTAATAAAGTTCAGTAATGATAGTATTTTCATTGGTAGATTGTTAGATGGCTCGGTTGTGTGAGTGTCCATTGTGAAGTGTCGCCTAAAGGTCACCAGTTTGAATACTGACAGGATCCGCTTAACTTTTGAATTTCAAGAGTTAAAAAAGGAATACCAAAAGATAATTAATTCCATATTATGCTACATAAAGTATCGAAAGTAATATGTTTCAGCAACGGAATTCGATGACATTGTCTTTCATTGACGTCAAGTATTTAAATATATGAACACTGCTGTCATTAAATGTTCTGAAACATTGAAATATCTCATATATGCTATGTGCACTGAGACAGAGAATCTGACAGATTCTTATTTTTGATGGGTTCACTCCACCACTGAGAAAAATCTATGTTTAATTCCAATATTACATAGAGAGAGTAGACGGGTATTGTCTGTACCACAATGTTGGAAGCTTTTATGCAGAGCAGTTGTGTGTATATTTGTTTCCAAAAGTGTGAGCAACCAATATTACTTCATCCACAGTCTGGCGCAATTTTACCTATTCTTTCTCCGGCATGCTTGAATGTACACTCCTTACACTTTGAAAAGGCCAAACAAAAATGTAATAAGACTGCGCCCGGGCATGGCTAATGCATTTATATTCTGATAATATTGAAACTTCTTTCACGAAATGAGCGCCCAACTGGAAATAAAATGTTGATTTGTATACTCCTAGATACTCATATGATTTTAATTCAAAGTCAAATTCAGTTAATTAGGTAATGAGATCCCCACAACACTGTGATACATTACTACCAAAATAAATAAAAACAGCATAATAATATATTTAATTCCTTAAATTTATAGCATGCAAAAACTGACCAACAGACAGTGCTACATATAAGACAAATGAAAAAAGCGACTTAAAGACCCTTTTATCAGCGGTTAGGCAATAAACTACATATGTTGGTACAATAAAAATCCCTCTCTGTAACATCATTTCGAAATCTGACTCATTCGTGTTCGTGCATTATAAAAACGCATTTTTTGCATTATTGAGACTGGGATCTAGGAAACCATAGACCTTTATATCATTTCAAAATCTGACTCAACCAGGCTCGTGTATTATATAAAAAAAATGCTATGTGCCTGGAACGGTTGCATATGCTGCAATGCAGTATCTCATTTACAGTTAGTCCCCAGTGGTAGACAGCACGTCTTCACAGAACATACAGTACTGTACCAGTCTCATTACACACAAATTGTACGTGGAGGGGGGAGGCAGAGCTCTGTCCTGAGAATGGTAGAGCAGCACGTTTATGAAACACTCAACTGATTATAAAGATATTTTCTAAAATTCCTGACATAATATTGGAGTATTTACAGCGACTGTATTATATGTGCTTCTTCCCACAAATATTTCCCCATACACAAACACTGCTAGAAAGTCTGTGTTAATTAGGAAGCTGCAGTCTTCTGTAGTAACCTGTGACATTTGTGATTCTATAGCAAATTCGTAATTATTTTTTTTTGTCGGATATGATTGGATTGTTCTCAAACAGGCTTTTTGAATGGCATTACAAACCAGGTTTACTTAAAAACTGCTGTGCCCCTACACTCTTTCGTTGGCAGACTTGTTTATTAGAGGTGAACTTCCTGTTGTTTGCAATACTAAGACAACACGAAAACTGTTTTTGATTTCATATTTCTAATACTATATTTATTGACTTAAATGTTTTTCGATTTTTATTAGGTTTCACTGTTGCATTTCAGAGAGGTTGTTCTCAGTTGAACTCAAACTGCACTTAGATTACAGTATTATGCTGGATACATTGTTTATGGATCAAACATAGATTTCACTCAAACTGCAGACATTTTCTTGGGCCACTTCTAGTCAAGTAAGGGCCAGATGTAGCAAAGGGTTTGCGAGTCGCAAATGGCGAAAAACGCCGTTTGCGAGGCGCAAAAGCCCCTCTGCTATGCAGAAATGCATTTTGCGAGTTGGATCCGACTCGCAAAATGCATTTCCGACTCGCAAATAGGAAGGGGTGTTCCCTTCCTATTTGCGACTCGCAATGCTATTCAATTTCATTTGCAACCGCGAAAGCGGTCACAAATGAAATCGCAATTACCACACACTTGAAGTGGATGGTAACCCAGTCGCAAACGGGAAGGGGTCCCCCTTGTGACTGGAAAAAAAAAAAAAAAATCAGAGCAGGCAGTGGTCCAATGGACCACTGCCTGCCCTGAAAAAAAACGAAACTAAAGGTTTCGTTTTTTTTTTCCAAATGCAGCTCGTTTTCCTTTAAGGAAAACGGGCTGCAGATGAAAAAAAAAAACTGCTTTATTAAAAAGCTGTCACAGACATGGTGGTCTGCTGACTCCAGCAGGCCACCATCCCCGTGAGTGCCCATACTCGCAATGGGGTCGCAAACTGCGACCCACCTCATTAATATTAATGAGGTGGGTCTTTGCGACCCCATTGCGAGTTGCAGAAGGTGTCTGAGACACCTTTCTGCATAGCAAATTGCAACTTGCAATTTGCGAGTAGCACGGACTCGCAAATTGCAGGTCGCAATTTGCTTTGTTGCTACATCTGGCCCTAAATGTGTAATCCTTGAGGTAACATTGGACATTGGGTGATGCATCTCTATATTTCATTGTGTATGCACACATTCTTGAACGCACGTGACAGGAGTCATGTCCATGGGGGTTGTGCTTCTGAAAAATGACGCTAGTCATGTTCGAGTCATTTTTTATACTATAACCTGACTAGCGCCATTCTTTCCTGCACAACCTCCAGTTTGCCCTACGCTTCCCCTACCCGGTTAACATCATTTATTTTGACGCTAACCGGGCCTTAGGGCCGGCTTGCGCTATTCCTTTAATATGGCGCCCTGCTGGCGTCCTGGAATGGTGCTAGCCAGCGCTATACTTTTTAATGCAAACCTGCCCTAATGCATGTTTGCGTCAAAAAAGTATAAATCTGGGCCTTAATTCGATATTTAGTTGAAAAAAACACAGAGAGGCCACAGTTGATGTTCTGCTTCTCAAGAAAAAATCTCTGGAACATAGATTTTTCCAGTTATGTTTACCCATGTTTATGCAGAACAGTGCAGTTTCTAAGCTCCCATAGTCAAATAGATTGGCTCCAGAAGTCTTCACTTCCAGCTGTTACCATGACCTCTGTTTGCTCAAGCTGGAGCATATTGGCAGTCCTAGACATCAAACATCATTTGTGGTATTCCATAGTAGTCACCCCTGGATCCCCATCAAAACATAGGATGATCAGGGCATTGTTAGTGTACATGTTAAAGTGGCAGTCCTACGTAGAGATCTGTCAAGCCAGTCGCTTAACTGAGTTAGAGCTAAGTTATTAAGCAGGTCTCTAACAGAAAGAAACTCTTCACTGCTTCATAGGTCAGTAGCATCAGTTTCAACATGTTGGAAAGTCTTTACCGTAGTGTGATTGGGTCAAAAGATCTAAATAAGGATAAGACTGGCCATCAAGGGCAATGCCCTGAAATTGGCTTAATAAGATACTTTGACCCAAGGAGCCAAATGCACAGTGATTCCCTCTTCCTCCCCACATGCACATGATTAGTTTGAGGGAAGTGTCCTACAGTGGATCAGATGTTTTCTCTCACTGAAATCATAAGAGATGGCTCCTCTTCCTTTCCTATTGAAAGCAAATCCATTTACTTGTGCGGTACTACTTATGCCCAACTTTATCTACTCTACAATCCTGTGCCTTTTGCACATATATCAAAAATACTAATACCTACTGTGATTGGATGGAGATAAAATATGGAACCCAGCAAGATTGAGATATGGTTTGGATAGTATTAGTTAATGGATGCTAATTCCTTTATATTATCCAAGGTTCACATACACAATTTATGCCTGAAGACCAAGTTGTGGTCTTTGTACTTAGCACACGTTCTTACCACTTGAAAATAGCCAGCTAAGTATTATACGTGATTGCTGCCAAAAGTAAAGCAATGTTTGTTCTACATTTATTGACTACTACATTGACTAATGATATGGGATCTATCCTAGTATGCCAACTTATTTTTTATAAAGCTTGCAGTGGGTACAGTGTGTCACTCTGAGTCTGTTGAGGAAGAGAAAGTGAAATCAGCACAGCAAATCAGTTTTCAGGAGAATTAATTATCTGCCGTTTGAGAAGGTTTTAAGTTCAAACCCCACTGTACTGCCGACAAGGATAACTTCATGGCTGCCACACAAACATCTACTCCATGCACCTCACTTTAAGAAAGCCTATTCTTGGAGTAAGGCTGTATTTATGTCAAAGCAATTTACCCTGAAAGAAATAAGGGCACATGCCTTTCAATAAGAACACTAAGACCTGGCTTTGTAGTGACTAGTTATGCAGACTTTGTATAGTGGCAGACATGAATATGTATTATGTACATATATGTAGGTGTGCATATGAGAAGCACATATTGGTGAGCTGAGACCGGCAATTGGCTAAAGTTCAACGTGGACATGATTTTAAATTGCCCACCCTTACCACATGGGTACACACCACAAATATTAATTGAACTATAATATCCCGTAGTACTTTTGATACAATTGATGTTTGAATTAATTGGTTAAACTCCTTTTTGAGTAGTGTTCTCAATGCTAATCTTTGTGATTTCCTGTTTATTACTGAGAATCCTAGCAAGGTCTACTCAGCCCTTTGTCCTGGTTAGGCAAAAAAATCAATTACAGTTTTGTTAAATACTAGTAACTATTGTCATTTACATTGCCACAGTCAAATTTGTGAATTTAACTTCTCAAATAAGACATGGGGGTCATTTTGACCTCAGCGGTCTTTTTCCAAGACCGCCGAGGGACCGCCATGCGGAAGACCGCCAGTAGTGGCGGTTTGCCGCTCGGCCTATTATGACCGTTGGCAGCTCTCCGTCCTTTTACGTCCATACTGGCGGGCGGCGGGGAAGTAGAGGTTGCTCCGGTGTTCTGTTGGCGGTGTGGTGTCGGCGAACCAGCCCCCATGGCTCCCGTCCCCTCCGGAAGGATCGTTGGACCAGGTAAGTCGATTGTCCATTAGGGGAGGGGGTGGGGCGGTGTTGTGTGTTGTGTGCGTGCATGGGGGTGTGTGTTTGTGTATGTAGAGGGGGTGTGTGAGTGCGTGTATGCTTGCGGGGGTGTTGTGTGTTTGTGAATGGGTGCGTGTATGTCTGTAGGTATGTCTGTATGGATGTGTGCGTGGATGTGCGTGTCTGACTGTGTGTGTGGATGTTTGCATTTATGTCGGTGTGTGTGCGTGTATGTGTGTTGGTGGTGCCTGCGTGCGTGTCGTGTGTGTATGAGTGATGTTATGTTGGGGGTCGGGTGGGGAGGGGGGTCCTGCCACCTTTGGGGGGTGGCAGGGGAGGTGGGGGGTGTAGGGGAGGGAGTCAGGGTGGGGGTGGGGGGTGGGGGAGACCCATATCAGTGCCAGGGAAGGAATTCCCTGGCACTGATAGTGCTTACCGCCATGGATTTCATGGCGGGTTCAAACCGCATGAAATCCATGGCGGTCAGCCGGGTCCAAATACCGCCGGCGGTATAGTGACGGCCCCCGGGCTCGAGACCCTGGTCTCCAGCCCGGCGGGCAGAACAGAGAACCGGCGGATGACCATGGCGGTAACCGCCATTGTCATAATACAAAAAAAAAGACCGACAGCCTGTTGGCGGTCTTACCGCCGCTTCTCCGCCTTCCGCCAGGGTCATAATGACCCCAATAGTATTAATTTCAAAAGGAGTACATTATTGATTTTCTGTTCTCTTAGTTTCTTATTCCAAATTTTGAGATTAGTGCCAAGAAACTCTTCTAGTGCCAAATGTTAGACCTAATGGAAATTTAGCATAACACACATAACATGTAAATAGTACAGAGTCATAGCATCACATTATGTATAACATCTAGTGGCTGCACATCTTTTAGTATAAGCAGACTTAGGTTCTCATTACAAGTTTGGCAGGCAGACTGCCAGACCTCCAGACTGCCAGGTCGGCGGTCCCAGAAAGACAGCCATGTTGGCGGTCCCAAAAAGACCTCCATGTTGGCGGTTTTCCAGGCTGCCCTGTTATGAGTCAAACAGGGAAGACTGCTGACAGCCAAGCAAAAAAAGCAGACTGGCAGCGACTCAGAGGCTCGGAAATAGGCGGTCTGACCTCCAGCACCAATAGCACTGCAACCAACCACTGACCTTCTTACAAGTCCAAAGTCGCAGTGGCAGACACCCATGACGGTCAGCCAATGGTGGTCTGAACCATGGCAGTTTGCAGTCACCAAAGGAATACACAACTGCACATTGGATGGATTTGAAAATAATACAGCTGACACACATTGCCACATTGAACACACCTGCAAAGGACACTATAAAATATAACCCTTCACACACCACAATCCTTTGCATTTACATTGCAACACAATGAAACCAAAGTGAATTATTTACCACACATTAGAGCTACTGGGCACCACTTTTTTTTCTCACCATCTCTTCACACCCAGCACACACTTTTGTCCATTCACACTGTTAGAAATGAAGTCTTTGGTTGGAAGTCAGTTTACCCCCTGTCCAAGCAAGCACTCTAGTCAGGGTAAAAGAGAATCACCCTCAGCTAACCCCTGCTTCCCCCTTGGCAGCTTAGCACGAGCAGCAGGCTTAACTTCAGAGTGCTAGGTGTAAAGTATTTGTACCAACACACACAGGCCCGTATTTATACTTTTTTGCACCGCATTTGCGTCGTATTTTGACGCAAAAACGGCGCAAACTTGCAAAATGCCATTGTATTTTGTAGGTTTGCGCCGTTTTGCGCTAAAAAGCGGCGCAAATGCGGCGCTAAAAAAAGTATAAATACGGGCCACAGTAACTTAATGAAAACACTACAAAATGACACAACACAGGTTTAGAAAAATAGAAAGCATTTATCTAAACAAAACAAGACCAAAATGACAAAAATCCACAATCCACAAGTCAAGTTATCAATAAAAATGCAAACAGAGTTCTCATGTACTTTCAAACACAACACTAACACTGTTAGTGTGAAAATGTACAATGGGCCCGACAAATATAACCCCGCACGGGCGAGTGTCAAAAAGGGCCTGGGATGCGTTGATTTCACTCACGAGCGAAACCTTGTGTTGTTTCTCTTTCAGTCAGGTCGGCGTGCATTGTTTCTTTTCTCTGCAGGAGAGCGATGCGTCGATTGGGTCAGCACTGTTGGGTCCGGGCAGGCTTTGCATATTTTTTACATGCCCAGCGGTGTTTGCGTCAGAAGTTTAGTCACACGATGATCCGAAAACCACGCAGCGCGGGTTGCGATCTCACCAGCCTCCGTCAGCGATGCTGTGAGTCGTTTCTCCATCCCTGGGTGTCGATCTTCGGGTCGCATTGCAGACGAGCGTCGATTTTCAGCCGTGAAGCTGGCGGCGTGTCGATTTTTCAGCCGCAGATTGGAGTCCCGTTGATCTTTTCCCCTCACGGCGTTCTGTGCGTGGATTTCTTACTCTTAGGCTGCCAGCTTCTCCTTTCAGGGTCCCAGGAACTGGATGGGCACCACTGGGCAGAGTAGGAGTCTCAGCAGAGGCTCCAGGTGCTGTCAGAGAGAAGTCTTTGCTGTCCCTGAGACTTCAAACAACAGGAGGCAAACTCTAAATCAAGCCCTTGGAGAGTTCTTTACAAGAAGGAAGGCACACAAAGTCCAGTCTTTGTCCTCTAGCACATGCAGAAGCAGCAACTGGAGGATAGCTCCACAAAGCACAGTCACAGGCAGGGCACCTCTTTTTCATCAGCTCTTCCCCTGGCAGAGGTTCCTCTTGGTTTCCAGAAGTGTTCTAAAGTCTGTGGTTTTGGGTACCCTTCGTGTACCCATTTTGCCCTTTGAAGTAGGCTTACTTCAAAGAAAAGTCTCTCTTGTTTGTGAAATCCTGCCTTGCCCAGGCCAGGCTCCAGACACACACCAGGGGGTTGGAGACTGCATTGTGTGAGGGCAGGCACAGCCCTTTCAGGTGTGAGTGACCACTCCTCCCCTCCCTCCTAGCACAGATGGCTCATCAGGATATGCAGGCTACACCCCAGCTCCCTTTGTGTCACTGTCTAGAGAGAGGTGCAAACAGCCCAACTGTCAAACTGACCCGGATAGGGAATCCACAAACAGGCAGAGTCACATAAAGGTTTAAGCAAGAAAATGCTCACTTTCTAAAAGTGGCATTTTCAAACACACAATCTTAAAATCAACTTTACTAAAAGATGCATTTTCAAATTTTGAACTCAGAGACCCCAAACTCCACATGTCTATCCACTCCCAAAGGAAATCAACATTTTAATCATATTTAAAGGCAGCCTCCATTTTAACCAATGAGAGGGACAGGCCTTGCAACAGTGAAAAACAAATGTAATCTGTATTTCACTGTTAGGACATATAAAACACATTAGTATATGTCCTACCTTAAACATACAATGCATCCTGCCATTGGGGCTACCTAGGGCCTACCTTAGGCATGTCTAACATGTAGGAAAAGGGAAGGTTTAGGCCTGGAAAGTGGGTATACTTGCCAAGTCGAGTTGGCAGTTTAAAACTGCACACACAGACACTGCAGTAGCACGCCTGAGCCATGTTTACAGAGCTACCTATGTGGATGGCACAACCAGTGCTGCAGGGCCACTAGTAGCATTTATTTTACAGGCCCTGGGCACCTCTAGGGCACTGTACTAGGGACTTACTAGTAAATCAAATATGCAATCATGGATGAACCAATTACATACACATTTTGTATAGGAGCACTTGCACTTTAGCACTGGTTAGCAGTGGTAAAGTGCACAGAGTAACAAAAACAGCAAAAATCCAGCACACATAAACAACCTGGGAAACAGAGGCAAAAAGTTAAGGGAGACCACGCCAAGGATGAAAAGTCTAACACACACCCTTTTGCACCTCCCCTCTTTAGTAAGTCACTGTCACCTGTTTCTTTTTTCTTTTCCACCAGGTCACATTCTAAAAGTCCACATTTTTCTGAGGATGAGTTGAGAGTCATGGTGGATGAAATCATAAGAGTAGAGCCACAATTGTTTGGACCACAAGTCCAGCACACTGCTTTCAGTAGAAAAATAGAAATGTGGGACAGGATAGTCAACAGAGTCAATGCTGTAGGCACTACCCTGCTCACAAAGGAGGACAGGCTCCAGTTGCAGGCCAAGAAGACTGACAGTGGCCCTCTCAGAGCCGCATTACATCTCTTTCCCTGGGAGGAGAAGGTTGTGACCATCTTGCTACCTGAAGGCTTGACAGGCATACCTGGGGAGAGGAGTCTGGTAAGTCGCAACACTAGAACTGTCACCAAAATACCATGTCATGCATGCTCATAGCTCACCTTCTGCTACTTTTACTGTTACTCCACTCATCAGCCCAATGTTCACCTCTCCAAAGACCCCTGTTTGGCAACTCACAGTTGAAGTTTACTCATATGGGGGGATAACATTTGTATAGTGTGTGTAGTATAGGGAGTTACATGACTACAACTCCCATGAGGCACTGTTACTCTTACCCAAACCACCAGCCTAGTGTTTCCTTCACCAAAAACCCTTGTTTGTTAACTCCCGATTGAAGTGTACTCACCTGGGAGGATAACATTTGTCAAGTGTGTGTAATACAGGGACTGACATGACTACAACTCCCAGGAGCCACTGTCATAATAACTCCAACCACCAGAACAGCGTCCTCTTCTCCAAATATTCCTGCTTGTGAACTTACAATTAAAGTGTACTCACATGGAAGGATACCATGGGTTAACTGTAAGATAGCAAAGGGAGTGACATGGCTGTAAAGTCCAATAGCCCCTGTGGCTCCAAAACCAAACACCAGCCTAGTGTTCATTTGTCCTAATACATCTGTTAGCGAACTCTCAAATTAAGTTTACTCACATGGGAGGATACTATTTATTGAGTGTGTGTAGTAGAGAGAGTGACATGACTGAAAAGCCCAATAGGCACTGCTTCTGTGACTCCAAACACAAGCACAGTGTTAACTTTCCCATATATCCTTGTTTGTCAACTCCCAAATGAAGTATACTCACCTGGGGGACAACATATGAATGGTATATGTAGTAAAGGGACTGACAGGAATGAAAATCCCAGGAGGCTCTGATAGTGTTACCCTAACCACCATCACAGTGTCCTCCTTTCAAAATACCCTGGTTTGGTAACTCCCAAACAAAGTGTGCTCATCTGGGGGGATAATATTTGTACAGTGTGTGTAGTAGAGGGAGTGACATGACTGCAAATACCAAGATGCACTGTTTCCATAACTCCAAACACCAGCATAGTGTTCCCTTGTCCAAATACCCCTGTTTCTCAACTCACAAATAAAGTTCACTCACCTGGGGGGATGATATTGTTCAAGTATGTGAAGTAGACAGAATAACCTGGCTGCAACTTTCAGAGACACTGGCTATCTGACTCCAAACACCAGAACAGTGTACATTAGATCAAAGAGCACGGTTTGGCAAATCACAGCATAAGTTCAAACAGATGTGAGGATAACATTTGTAAAGTGTGTGTAGTAGATGGAGTGACCTGACTGCTAAGGTCAGGAGACTCTATATCCCTCACTGCAGATACAAGCCCAGAGTCCATATGCGCAAATAACCATGTCTGTGAAATCCCAACTAAAGTGCACTCCCCTGGAGGATACCATATGGAAAATGGTGAGAAGTAGAGGGAGTGAACAGAATGCAAATCCCATTTGGCCCTGTTTACCTAACTCCCAACAACAAAACCGGTTTCCCTTGCCCAAATCCACCTTGAAGAGAGCTTCCAAATGAACTCCACACACATGGGAGGATGGAAATTGTCACGTGTGTGCAGTAAAGACAGTGACATGACTGTAACTCCCAGGAGGCACTGTTTTCCCAACTCAAAACAGCACACCAGTAGTCACTTGATCAAATACCCTTGCCTGCTAAGTCGTATTTGAGGTTTGCTTATCTGGAAGTCACCAGGATACAGATCATGCCCAACTCTGAGATGTCTCTGGCTACCTACCTCCATCTTGACCTCCTAACCCGAGATGTAACTATTGAGGACAGGAAGGACATCCTACCTAGTGTGGAAAACAGTGATCCCAAAGCCCTCAAGATGCATCATCAGAATGGTATGGGAAGCAGACACATTAGCACTGCAGTAACCACATGATGACGCCTGTCACCCATACAACAATCTACTGGGTCTGCCTGCATCACATTCAACTAGGCCTCAAAATAGGTCAAACCTAGCTTGCCTAGCCACTGTTTAGCCTGCACTGGTGGCAACATGACATTCTCAGGCCATCCCCCAAAGGACAAAGTTTTGCTCATCTCAGCAACTGTGTTAGGCAAGGAGGTCTGGAATTCTCCACAAATCTCATGTCAGTACAACCAATACTGTGTGTTCCTGTCACAATAGGATTAAACACAGATCAAATATGTACAAGGTCTTTGTGAAATGTCACTGTTAAGGTTGGAGGTAGATGCAACAATACAACCAGTAACACTGTGTCTTTCACATCAACAGGTTGAGCTGCCACTGGCCACACAGAGGTCACTGAAGAGACTGCCACTATCCCTGTGGATGAAGCCTTCATTGATGAAGACACACCTGGACATCTGGACATGGATGAGGTTCTGGTCTATCTGGGAAACCTGGTCAGAAACCAACAGTGATCCTCACTCTCGCCACATCAACACCTCCCAGTCCGTTGCCTCTGCTTTACAGGCAACCATGTACTCCCCGACCTGAATCCCTAGCACTGTGTCAACCATCTTGTGCCCCCAGTCTAGGTTCCTGAGTCGCAACACAACACCTCTGACCATGATGGTCCAGGGACCAGAGGGAGAGGGCACCCTGTGGCAAGGGGACAGGGCCATGGGGATAGGGCGCTTGGGAGGCATGCTGTGGGCCTGCAGGGTGAGGTCCCGGGGCTTCTGTTGGACCAGACACCATCATCTATGTCTTGGGGGTGTATCAGGAATCCCAAGGCGTGATGGGTATGGTACTTTTTGAACTCTGAGAAATGAAGCAGCTGCAGAGGGACTTCCATTGTAAAAATGCATGAACAGTAGGAGGCTCACAATATCAACATGGCCTTCCTAACAGGGTTTCTGAAAGACATTAGCACCACCCTGAGCAGGGATTGACAACAACACCCTACCCCTTCCTATGGCTCATCTACACTCGACCCTTCATCGTGCGAGAGTGGTTCTGTCAGGGGATGAACCCGTCCCTGACACCTCTGCCTCTGGAGGAGCAAATCAACCCCTCACAAGCAGGGACATTTAGGTAAAACCCAGGAGGTGTGAATGGCAAGACACCCACCACTGCCAGCAAGTGACCGCTTCCAAAATGTCCTTCTTTGTGTGCCACATATTAATTCTGCTGACTGTTCTTAAACCACCTTCCATTTCCAACAGGAGGAGTACACTGGACTTTGGACGTCCAATCGTGTGGCATCTACTCCAATGATTTCAATCACCGTGACTGACCCCTTCACTTTTGCGGTCCATCATGCCCCAATTTATAATCTGCATACATTTCCAATAAATTGACTTATCACAAAGTCATCTGCTTGCCTCTGTTCCACATTTTGCTATTGAGAGTTGTAAGACCATGTGAATCAAATGAGGAAGACACAAGATACTAATGCAAAGAGGGATATGTTACAGGTACAGTGTCCTGATTAGGATTACTACCAGTACACACAAACACATTGCAAGAAGAGTCTGGTCACACCAAACATTTTATTCCACTGTACAGCTCATAAGCTGTTAAAATGTCTGGACTGTCATAGCAAAGAATGGATGACTCATATTGATTCAAGGCACACATACCAAGGTACAGCCCCCAGACCACAGAAGGAATGGCCCTGTCAAACATTTTCCTGTAGAATAAGCAAACAGATAAGTGGATGGTGTCACCAGCTTGAGCCTTATCACATACCACACCAGAGTAATCCACCATCACAAAAACCAAGGTACAGACAGAGGGCAGTACAGCATTCTCTAACCACAGACCAATCATTATCCAATGACCATGCATCTGGTTGTATGAAACAAACATATGGCAGTGTTGTGGCACAGGCACTGTGGCCTGCAATGATGAAACTCATCTACAGCTACATACAGATCAAACAAGAAGAGTGTTTAGCCAATGTGAAGGGTGAATGCCTTGCTCGCAATTGATGACTACAGATTTCATACCCACATGATGGCACACATGATGCAATTGTCCCAACACAGCACACAGAACAAGTACAATGTGCACTTCAGACCTTCCAAGTGAACACTGTTCAAGCTGGCTTAGCACAGGCCTTATACACTCCAAATCTGTGACCTATATTACCTGGGACAATCAATGTCCATTTTGTTTGGCAGAGCAGCATCAGATACCTGTCAATGTGACAACTCTAAAATGCCCACATGAGGATTTCATGGTGAAGGTACCTGTACAAAGACAAAACAAGGAGTATAGGTTTGAAAACATACCTATTACACAAATCACATAGCAAGCATCTGGAAATAGAATTACATTGCAATCAGATTGTACAAACAAAGCATCATCATTAAGGTGGGCATATGTCAAAGGCTAACCCATCAAGCAGCCTTTGGGAGAACTGGACTTCCCCTGGCATACTTGGATTCCTTATTGGCGTCAAAAACCAAGTACAGTTTGGATATGTGGAGTCTCCTGTTAAGGCATGGGACATATGTGAAACAATGAGTCACTCAGTTCATGATTGCAGCACCAGACATTGACGACACACCCTCAGGACAGATGTGGTTTACCAACCAGCCAGACCCTCTCTGGGTACAGCTGTGAAATCAGCTGGGATATGGTGCTGTTCTGCATTATGAAGGACTCATGGGCTGAACCCAGATAACGGTCACAAACCTGTGAAATGTAGAGACCCGCCAAACATCCAACTTGCACATTGATGGAATGGAAGTTCTTTCTGTTGCAGTATACTTCTTCATTGGCCTGAAGTGGGACCAAGCCAACATGTGTGCCATTAATGGCCCCCACCACATGGCCCCCACCACATGTTGGATGCATGCAAAAACATACAAATCAGCCTTCACATGCACTAAATCCTCACATTGGGGAAACTGGATATAGCTGTCCAGGTGTTTTAACATTGTTCAGAGTACATCCTTCAATACCAGACTGAACATATTGTAGGTTTGGACATGCCAGCTAATAGGGCCACTGTATGTTGGAAGGACCCGTGCCCAGGAAGTGCAATACTGACATGGCTTGTACAGTGGATGGTATGCCCGCTGGATAACTAATAGCTAGCATCAGATCTGGCTCCAACTGATGACATAAGTCCACTATTGTTTGCCTATTCAGATGGTAAAGAAGGATAATGTGGCATTCATCTATGGTCTGAAGGTCTGGCGGTGGATGGTAGATAGGAGGTTGTTGCATCCGCGCTTTCCCTGGGTACCTCTGTATGACAAGCCATGATTTCTAACATTAGTTAGTGTGTCAACAGCAACATACATTATGCATGTCATTGATATCATGTACAACCCTTTTCTGAACGGATCGACATAGCAACCAGCACACATCATAGCTGCAAATAACACAAGGGTCACATATGACCCCCATGATTTTCCACATGTCCACAACATGTATATGGTCCAGACTCAGAGATGTGCAACACATTTGCCCCTCAAAATGTGACTGGATATCCCAACTTCCAAAATGATTGTTGGCGGTGGTGAACAGTGCCCCACTATTAAACGCCATATGTGCTCTGCAACATACTACAATGGTGTTTGAGCAGTAGGACCTACATGACAAGACAGGATAACCATGTCTGTGTGGTCAAAAATACTTTTTTCGGAGGTGTGACAGTTTATAAAGCCCAACACAGCATTTCAGGCCAACAAAATGGCGGCTGCCTGACCTACTCCACTGGATGTTAGATACCACTCGCGATAACTGGCAGAAGTCGTTATGGCACTAGGAGGTTGCAACCGTGGCGGACCCAGCCATAGGCTAACGTTGTTGCCAGTGGCGGTCACAGGCCAATGGCTGTGTCCGCCGGTGGTGACAACCGTGTATGTGGTGGTCGTGACCGCCATGTTCTGCAGATTCATTCACTTGACTCCTGCCACTGCTGCCAGCAAGACCTCCACAACCTGAGCTGCTGTGTACCACGCCTGGAAGCTATCATGCCATATCATGCCATGTCCAACAGGTGATAGGGCCCCTGCCTTCTCTCCAGAGTATGTGAGTGAGGTCCTACCCCTGTATGACAGCTCTATGGTTCACCAGAGGAGCAAGTAAGTACCTCATGTGCACAATTTTCTCTGTACTTGACCATCCTTTCCTTCTTAACAATTTGGCCATTTGTGCCACCTGGACTTCTCATGTGTCCGTTGTTGCAGTCTGTGTGGCATAAATGAGAGGGACAATGTGCAGGTTGGTTTGCCAGTGCCAAATGTTACATTCAGTCACATTGTGTTGTGTATACTTTTCGAGCTCCTAGATCTTCCTTGTGTTGGATGCACATAACTAAGGGCCAGATGTCCGAAATTCCGAGTTTGCGACTCGCAATTTGCGAGTCGCAAACCCGGATGCAGGATGGTGTCCCTGAAACCATCTGCGAGTCGCAAGGAGGTCGCAAAGGCCCACCTCATTAAAATTAATGAGGTGGGTCGCAATTTGTGACCCCCTTGCGAGTCGCAGCACTGACAGGGATGGTGGCCTGCTGGAGACAGCAGACCACCATGTCTGTGACTGCTTTTAAATGAAGCAGTTTTTATTTTTTTGTAATGCAGCCCGTTTTCCTTAAAGGAAAACGAGTTGCAATACAAATGAAATGTTTTTGTTTTATTTTTTTAGGGCCATTCACAAAGGGGAAGGGGTCCCATAGGGACCCCTTCCCTTTTGCGAATGGGTTACCACCAGTGTGACACTGGTGGTAACTGCGAATTGCTTCGCGACCGCGTTCGCGGTCAAAAAGCAATTCTGCATCGTGAATCACAAATAGGACACCCCTTCCTATTTGCGACTCGCATTCCCATTTTGCGAGTTGATAACCAGGTTACCGACTCGCAAAATGGGAATGGGCATCGCGATGTGCTTTTTGCATCTCACAAACAACAAATTCGCTGTTTGCGCCATGCAAATAGTTTCGTACATCTGGCCCTAGGTGAGGAGACATTACAGCCATTCATTGACATCTCTTTCCTAATTATAGTTGTAAATGTCCGACAACATGTATGGGCATGACAGCATGAGCTGAGTATTCATGTTGTAGGAGTCAGTTGAGAGCCATGTGAGCAATGTGTATGGTGCCACAGATTTCTGAACACATTTGCCCTTGCTAAAATGTTGTGTGGAAGGCATATCATGACTCACTCTGTGACTCACACACACAACATGCCAAATTGCTGTTAACTACATGATGTACTGTCATGCATGGAAGGAATGGAAATGAAGGGTTATGTAGGTTCTGTCAGCTCAGCCTACAGTGACCAGGGCCTGTCACATGTTCCTCCCAGTATGAGACCTGGTCTGTGCTGGGGTAGAGTCACTGTGCTATGCAACTGTGGCACTGTGCCCACTCCCTGTACCCCAGCAGATCCTGTCATGTGGCAAATATGAGGATCCAATGGCAAATCCTGCCCAGAATGCCTCATTCCTTTGAGTAGACTAGGAATGGGTACAGAGATAAGTCATTTATCCAAGCCATATGTGTATTTAGCATCATTGTCAATGTATGTGTTTGACTCATGATAGGTCCCTTACCTCCACAGCTCTGTTGTCACCTTCCCACAGGTCATATTTGTCCTATACAGGCTTACTGCACAAATTACAGTCCCACAGTACCGACATTGTATTGATTCCTGGGAGGCCATGATATGTGACTTAGTAGCTTGGTCACACAGTAGAAACTGTACAATGCATGCCTTTGATTGTTGAATGTCATCTCTGTAGGATGGGGACATATGTCGAAAGGAGTGTTCTGTGATACAGGTGCATGGCACAGAACCCCACCCCTTGTAGTGGGAAGAGTCTGCATTTGTCATTGCACGTGTTCACACATGGACAGGGAAGACTGTTTTTGTATGCACCATGCCTGTCCCTTCATTGTTAGTCATGAGAAATGATTGAGTTTGTACTCTGGCAGTTGCTTGTAGAGACTGTATGCAGTGAGTCATTCTCAAAAGAGTGTGAATGCGTTGGTCCATTCCTGCCTACGGAGTTTATACGTCAGAAGCCACATATGTGTGATGTGTTTCATAGTGGCTTACATCACAGTATAGGTTGCTAAAGCATGGGCTACATGATGTCAGTAAGCTTGCTCAGTCATTGTAGATTCTGAGCAGGCCAGTGGGTTAGTCTGCACATGGAAATATATATGTGTGTAGTCATATCCCTCTACTTATTGACTTGTGTGTGTTACCCTTGGGGACGATTGACAAATAGGAAAGTCCTAGCTTGATGTTACTGACATGTACATGACTCAACTGTTTGTGATGAAACTTGTGATCATGATCTCTTGATTTGCCTTTTGCAGCTATGCAGGTCAAGGCCCATCAGTTGAAGGGATTATGGAGAGCCATTGCTCGGAAGGTGGGGACCCTGGGGGTGCACAGCCGGCGGGGAGCTCACTGCAGAAAAAAGTGAGAGGACCTGAGATGCTGGGCCTGAAAGATCACAGAGGTGCAGCTGGACCATGACCCCCTCTAATGGCCCGCATTTTGGTAGTGGCCTATCCGGAGCATGAGGGGTATTTGAGGGCAGCACAGCAGCCACACGGGAGTGAGTACAGGGCATATTCCTACCTGTCACGTTGCCAAGTGAATGAGTTTGGTTCTGACAGCTCCCCCTGACAATTAGGGATGAGCCATGTGTCACATGATGAATGATTGTTTGTGAAGGTTGTCATGTGATGCATATGGATGTGCCTTGCCTATTGGTCCAGGGACCTAGGACACAACTGGTTAGACTCCACAAACCACTTGCACTCCAGTGATGACATACGGCTGGGTACACTGATCAACACTGTTTGTTGTTGTAGAGTGTCTAATTTCTATGCAACAAACCACTACTCCTCGACGTTAAGGCCAAAGGTAAGTAAGTGATGGATCACTGTCCTCAGCCATTTGTCTGGGTAAATGAGCATATAGACATTTGCCACCCACAGGCCACTTGTCTTCAGCATATGATGGGTGCTAGTGCCTCACTGCAGTCTGTAATGTGAAGATGGCCAACGTACATGTGACAGAGCTTACATTGTTCTTTGGGTCAGCTCTAGATCACTTCTTCCACTTGGTAAGTGGGGAATGTCCATTGATATGATTTATGGGCCATCACTGTTTCCAACATTCATTGTGTCTACATGCCAGCATGTGTCCCTTTCTCTTTTGAGAAACATTTGTGAGCTGCTGTTTCATGCATGGTCTACCATATTGATGGGATAATGCCTGTATACCCTCACATATATGTGCATAGCAAACTGTGTGTGGAATGAGACATTTACAATGTGGTACATTTCATGTTGTGCCACAGACAGAAGTGTGTCACCATTGTTTATTGGCTGACACATTCCTTCATGCGTCATAGCATGTCATTTGACATGTACAACTGCAGTACCAGTGAGAGACATGCCAGGTGGGCCTAGAGTTTTGAGCCACAGTGTGAACATCAATGCCCTTAATGTGACATAGTGTGGAACAGTGCACTGCACATGTGTTATGGGTAAGGTTTGTGACCTGACAGTTGGCCAGCATCAAGGATTGATTTGCAGTTATGTTGGAATCACATGTGTTTGGATACAAGCATTCATCCACAGACAGACATCTGGGTCTGCATGACCATAATGGAGACAATGATGCATCTTCCAATTGGGCTGCATGTTGAGGGCCTTTTACAAGTACTTGCAAATCTCTGGGCCTCTCCAACATCCAAGGGACTAATTACATCTACTGATGCACTCAGAGTATGTCAATGTAAGGGGTGCCAGACTTTAGTGGTGATTTATCCTAGGTGTTGCTGATTCATTGTATTGTGAATTTTGGGGACATCTCTCTCTGACATATTGCACATGATGTCTACAGTGTCCGTTTCCATGCCACATGTAGGGCCTATCTGAGCAACATTAACAGTACCTCTATGACTCTGCTGGGACAAATATCACTTGGCGAAGTGTGCATAGTGGAACTGCTTCCAGTGTGACATGAGCATCTTCATGCCACCCTCTCCAGGTTATTGTACTTTTGACATCAACATGGCTGCTATTTCGGAGCATCATTTCTTGTTGTTGGGTCATTATGCATGTAACAAATAGAAGTGTGCATGACCTTGTGTGTGATCTGTGGGTATGTTTTTGGCATTAGCCTACTATTGCATGACAACAGGTAACTGAGGTCTGTTTCATGGGACAAAGTTTTGAGGGTGATGGGGTCTCCTATTGTTGAATGGGTACGGTGATTGCATAACTTCAGTCATGCAATTGTAGTTGTCTGAGATCCTGATTTTCCTGTGGGCAACTGTTGACAGTTGAGATGGCATGCATTCATGTGTTATGATACATGTATGGGCCACTTAAATGGTATTTGTTGCTGGGGCCTACATGATATCATGGTAATATTTGCTAATCTGAGCTGTTGTTCAAATGTGATCATAGACATGTGATTATCCTATTTCCATTTGTATTTGCAGCATCAGCACCAGCAAGTGAAGGAGATGGGGCAAAGCCGAGTGGGGAAGCATCTGGCCAAGGACCTCAGGTCAAGACACCACTGACACAGAGGGACCCAGGGCCTGGAGAAATGAGGGTAGTACCACGGGGGTCCCGAAACATCCTCTTCATCATCGGATTCTTCCGCCAGTGGACACTCCCTAGTGGTGGTGGGCCAATCAGAGCATCCCTCTGTAGCATCTTTGTCCACCACCCACCATTCTAACACCACCCACCCTGTTGCTCCCCACCCAATTGGCTGTGCCCACTCACCCAAGATGGTGGGTGTCTACTTTGCCGCAGGCACATCAGACAAGCTCCTATTGCCCCTGCTTGTGAGAGGAGGCCTCTTTTTGCATGGTTAACCCCCACTTTTTGCCCGATGTTGATGTGTCCTAGAGGTTGTAGTACCTAGGGCCCCTGCTAACGAGGTTCCCTGGGCCAGAGCTCTTTCCCTAAATGTGTGGTGATGGTTGGCACAATTGGATACACTCTTAGATATCACTGTAAGTCCCTAGTAAATGGGTACCCCAGTACCCAGGGCATGGAATAGTAAGGGTAGGCCCTGAGGGCAGCAGCACTGATTGTGCCACCCTCTAGGGCCCTGCAACCAGATGCACCCAGCACTGCTATTGCAGGCTGAGTGTACTGGGGCAAACCTAAAAAGGCAAATTCGACATGGCCTTTTTTTTCCACACTCCCTGGGTGCCCTGTCCACCCTGCACTGCAAATGTCATGGTTAAGTCACCCCTCTGGTAGGCCTTACAGCCCTAAGGCAGGGTGCACTATACTATGTGTGATGGCATAATTGCATGAGCAATATGCTCCTACTGTGTCCTTGCTAAACCTGGGACATAGTGAGTGAACAGAGCAGCAATTTTAAGTAAATGTACTGGACACTGGTCAAACACGAATCCCCCAGCTACATGATGGCCACCCTGCACCCTGGGGTTGTTTGGTATCAAACAACTCAGAATGTTAAATCCAAACTGGTACCAGTATTGGATTTAACCCTAAATGTACCCAGGGGTCACCATAGAGGTGCCCCTGCAAAAGCTAACCTAAATGGCATAGTTGCTGACTGGTTTCGTCCAGCATGCTACTTCCAGACAGCCAATATACAAACCTGGGGCCTGGGGGAGAGCCCAGGCTCTCTGGTTTGTAAAACAATGCCGTTCATGGGTGGAGGAGGTAACACTTCTCCCTCAGGAATGTGCACTTTCCCTGTGTTGAACTCGAGCCGCCAGGCATGCTGCTAGCAGCAGATGGCTTCCACCTTTGTCAACCCCCACTTTTGGTGGGAGCAAAGGCAGGAAACCACACAAAGGTTAGGAGGAGGGGTCCCACAGAGCATGCACCACCCCTAGGGGTTTGCAGGCAACGTGGACCCCCCATTTCATTTTCCTCCATGTTGGATGGCAGGAAAATAGCCAATGAGGTTTAGGGAAATGAACCTTCCCACAGGAAGTGATCACTATGGTGGGTGTAGCCATCCAAGGGTAAGTGTCCATTGGACACTACCAGGTTCCCCCTCAAATGCTCACTAAATTCAGTATTTAGTGAGCTCCCCAGACCATGAAATCAGATTCATCAGGTAGAAAAGAAGACAGCACCAAATAACCCAACAAGACGAGAACAGAGGACCTTCTATACCAGAAGACCCCTGTTTGCTGCATTAGAGTTCTGACAATCGCTGCTGCGGTGGAGCTGACCACTGGACCAACCTCAAAAGACCCCGAAGACCTCCAGGCTTCACAAATAGCCCACGATCTACCTCCTGAGAGGAGGCACCACCCAAGAAAACAAAGAAACCTACAAGAAACCAGCAAACCTGAGAGGGTCACTTCACCGACCAGACAATATCTCTGCAACCAGATGTCACAGCCACACCTGACAACACACTGATATCAGCCAGGATAAGACCTGCAAGTGTGCCAACTTTTGTGGCACAGCACCCTCCCATGGCCGAATTGTGTCAATACCCCAGGCACTGGTCAGTGCATATCGAACACCGCCAGAAATAGCTCACCCAGAGCTGCAACTAAACCAGGAGGAAGCCCCAGTCGAGGGACTTCAGAGACACCCTGGACCTCCCAACAGAGCACCCTCGTCATCCTGCAAGGCCCCTGAAAGAAGACTCACCTTCAGCTCCAAAGGGCTCCATTGCACATCCAAGACATTCAACTCACCCTGCATCCGGCCGCCCTGGACCCTGCATTGTGGAATCTGCTGTGTGCCCCAGGTCACTAACCCCTTGTGACCTCAACAGCCCAAGGGGACCCCAAGGCACCATCTTTAACTCTGCAAATCATCTCCTTCTCCAGGTGGCCCCTCCAAGTGGCCCTGTGACAAGAGACTTTCCAGCTATTTTTATAAATTCTGGTTTTGAGTTATTCATTGAGTGTGTGTGGTGCATGCTTAGATTTGTGAGTACAGCAAATACTTAGCACATCTCCTGAATTAGCCTAACTGCTCGACCAACCACCTTAACAATTTGAGCCTTAGGTGGTGTAATTTTTACCTCTGGAAACCAAAGTGTAGTTGCCTGGACCCCCTGCACAGTGTGCCTAGATTTGCACACTACATAGAGGGCCAGCCTCCTACACTGCTGTCCTCAGTGAGGAGGCTATTGACCTCCTGACAAGTATCTCTGTGGGCCAGTCAGCCATTGTGAATGCCATCCAGGGATTGGCAACAAAACTCCAACAAACAAATGCATTCCTGGAAGGCATTCGTGATGCAATTGCTGGCCTCCCACATACACATCAGTCACCACACCGCCCCCAGCATTACACACAGAACATCTATCATACTCACATGCACCACCACAACAGTCACTGACAAATGCAGCATACCTGCAGACACCACACCAACAGACACTCAGACATCCACCACAAGCACCATACCTGCAGACACCATGCAGTCAGACACCCAGACATCCACCACAAGCACCATACTCGCAGACACAACCCAGACAGACATACAGACATTCACCACATCCAGCATACCCGCAGTCACCACCCCAACAGACACACATACATCCACCACTCCATCCCCCAGCACCTCAACCTTCCAGACCCCCAAGACACACATGTGCACTCACTCTCCTACCCAACCAAACACAAGCATACCTCCCAGATCCACGTACCCTCGACATTCACACCTACATGGCAGACAACCACTCCCTCAACCTCCAAATCCCAATCTTTTCTGCTGACCGTCCATGTGTCCCTAAGAAAGTCTTTTTGTTTGACCTCAACCTTTCCCCTGTTTCCTCCAATCCTGTCCCAAACCCAAGAGGCACCCTCCCACCTCCCAGCCCCTTCTTTCCACCTCCAAGGCCTCCCCTGTCCCCCCTGCAAGTACCCATACCTCTCCCCCCAAGAAGAAGCCAACCCCTCCCAAAAAGCAGATCACCCATCCTAAACCCAACACCAAATGCCCCCTCCCAAATCTGATCCCCCACCCCCAAGGATGATCCCAGAGGTGTCTGCCTACCCACTCGACGCCCCTTCCTGTGGAGGTTCCCTGGCAGTTAGGGGTCAAGTGATGGCACCATGATGTGCCTGTGCCGTAGCATACGGACTGGCCAATGGCTTTGGTCTTTCAAATCTATCCAGTTAATAAACCCAAACTGTTTCTTTTTGGGTACACATTTGCCCTGCAATTCCTTTCTTACCTTTATGTTGTTCCTGAGTAACTTGTGTTGTCTGCCTACAGTTGTGTGTGTTTCAGCCTGTTTGCTGATTCATTTGCTGTTGTTTGCAGCATCTGACTTTGTGGGCAGTGCTGGTGTCCCCCTAAACAAGGGCATATGTTGAGTGTATGGATATATGGGTGTAAATGCATTGATGGTGTCATGGCATTGTTTACTGTTTGTTCTGATGAGTATTTCATCTTGTGATGTCCAATGTGAGCATGTATGATGTTAGACTTGTCCCCCTGATATAGATTATTTATTAATCTGATGTGTGTCAGGTTGAATTTTGTTTGTGTAGACATGGAGTGTGTTCAATTGTGCTACCTTTGTTTGCATTTGACTGTGCATGTGCCCATTTAGCTGTGTGTACCTTGCAGTTACTTCATGGTGAGGGATGTCCCATGCAGTTGGAATTGTATGTGCTTTATTGACTTGCACTTCCACATTTTGCAGATAGGCATGTCATTTCAGTCTAGTATTATTTATCCCAGAGATACCTGAAGGGCCAGTTCCTCTGCAAATGTTGTTTTATGGGCATTTGCAAGGTGATATGTGTCCCAGTGCAGCCTCCTTCCCTGGGTGTCCCTGCTGGCCCTTTCCTAATGTGCAGGTATTGTTTGCATAGTGAGGTTTGCATAATTGTCTTTCTAACTATTTCTTTCTAACTATTGTGCATCCCATTGTCCATCCATTGTGTCGCAATGTGTGTGTTGTGTGTGTCCATTGCAGGGGTGTTTACTGGTAGTGGTGTTTGTGTTCCATGCTACATCTATAAATATGTGTGTTGAATGTGATGAGAGTCCATGGCATGTGAGGAATGTAAGTGTGTGAGTTATCTTAGTAGATGTGATGTTGTTGTGTTGTTGGTGTTGTGCGAGACAATGTTGTGTACACTTCACTGTTCCTGTGCCCGAGATGGTCAGACGTGCTTTTTTATAGTGTTGCGGTGCAGTGTGAGTGACCTGCCCAAAGGGGGCGTATTGTGACTGTGAATGTGTCTTTCTTTGTGTATGATTCTGACCCAAGGCTCAATGAGACATGTACTTGGTGCCCATAGCGTGACCCCCATCATATGTAGACGATGATGCAACAATCTGTTGGAGCAGTTAATAACACAGGTAGGTGTGTGTACTTACAGTCGGTTACACCCATGGTGGCGTTGATTTTGTGCACCTTCAATGATCATCAGCAGCGGCAAGACGTGTATGATGGGCTCCATGGTAGCACCGGATGTGTAAGGTTGCCTGCAGTTGAATTTCTCCCTTTATAGTCCCCGTGGCCGCCTTCTGAGACGTGGTGGTTGGACCGCCATGGTCACATTGACAGTGTGCAACCTTGTAATATGTCCGGTGGGAACACTGTTTCCACTGGCATGTTTCTGCTGCCTCGTGACTGTGGCAGTGGGTGCTGCTTGGCGATGCCGGTGGGACCGCGGCAGTCTTTGCTTCATATGCCAGCATTACTCGCAATCTGGTGGTCGGACCACCAATCCTACATCGGTCGGACTGCCAATGCCACCATGGTGGTGCAAGGATCGCCAATCTCGTAATGAGGCCTTTAGACAGCTACTATAGCCAGTAACTAATTAGCACCTATCAAGACTTCTCAATGTATAGCCTCTTGTTAACATTTCAAGGTTTTCAGGAGAATTAGTTGACAATTTTTTATTTGCACTTTTATTTGGGCATTTGTAAAGTGCTTTTATCACTTGAGAGCCATTTTAAGTTACTTTAGGATATTCTTATTTTTATTCTTGTGCTTATTATTCTTACTATTCATATTCTTAAAATTATCATGAAAGAAGATACAGTAACACCAATGTGTATGCATTGCATTTGATAGATTGGCTTGAGTATCTTATAACAATGTAGGCTTTGACTAATTGATTACATATATCAAATCTAGGGAAAGGCTAGTGTATGATTTATTCATTCTTATTAGCACTACTTGTACCATTGTGTGAAATTAAGAACCACAAGTTTAGCTGTGGTATTACTAACAAGAAACATGGTTCTCTTTAGAATCTATCTGTGAATCTTTTCATTATAGTTATCAGTGATCCTATGCGCACTAGCAATACATTTGATAGGTATCAGAAGCAAGTAAGTATATACACACTAAACCCACACTTTTGGTGGCTTTACTTAATAGAATCCTCACTAAGTAGGCTTTTCATTGCCTTTTGTGTGTCAAATACCACAGATCAGACCACTATGAATTATTTACAAAGCCCTGCAAAGCAAGAGTTCAAAGAACCTCCATCATATCTCATGACTTTTCCAACTGACCAACACCTAAGTCAGCTCTTCCACAACTTCCTATTACGCTGGCCAATTATAAATTACTTGGTGTTAGATGACTCATTGCACGCAGGACATCTCTCTGGAGTCTTGGAATCTCCTTCAGCCTCACCTCAGGCTCAAATATTTCTTTATTTAAAAAAAATATCTTATTGAATTCAAAAATGTCAATTGGAGTCTTACTTAATCAAGATTCTGAAACTGACTCCATCTCACAGGGACTAAAATACCTAGAGCCAGATGTACTAAACCTTTTGCACGTCGCAAACAGCAAATTCTGCTGTTTGCGACGTGCAAAAAGCACATTGCGATGCCCAAACCTCGTTTTGCGATTCGCTAACCTGGTTACCGAATCACAAAACGGGATTGCGAGTCACAATTAGGAAGGGGTGTTCTCTTCCTAATTGCGAGTCGCAGCACGATGTTGTATTGTTTTGTGACCGTGAACGCGGTCGCAAATCAAATGCAGTTAGCACCCATTTCAGATGGGTGCTAACCCATTCGCCCTTTGTGAATGGCATTAAAAACATTTTTCCAGATTGGGCAGTGGTCCTATGGACCACTGCCTGCTCTGAAAACATGAAACGAAAACGTTTCATTTTTTAGTTTTGTAATGCATCTCGTTTTCCTTCAAGGAAAACGGGCTGCATTGCAAAAAAAAAAAAACTGCTTTATTTAAAAGCAGTCACAGACATGGTGGTTTGCTGTCTCCAGCAGACCACCATACCTGTGAGTACCGCGATTCTCAAGGGGGTCGCAAATTGCGACCCACCTCATGAATATTCATGAGGTGGACATTTGCGACCCCCTTGTGAGTTGCAAACAGTGTCAGGGACACTGTTGTGCATAAGGTTTTGTGACTCGCAAATTGCGAGTTGCTCTGACTTGCAATTTTCGAGTCGCAAAACCCAACGTACCTACATGTGGCCCCTAGTGACAGAAACTGGACCAGCAGGAAATGGTATTTAAGAACTAAAGCCCATATTTATGGCCAAGGCACGCAGTGCAGCAAGTCACCTTGCTGCACTGCAATGTGTGATGGAAAAAGGACAGGAATGTGCCATATTTAAGCTATTCCGGCCTTTTTTCTCTGCGTTGGCACCTTTTTGCCTGCCTAGTACAAATGCAGGCACCCTTACACCATGGTGCAAGGATGTCTCCATTGCATACAGCATTGTTATTTTGCAGGAAAGGGCAACTTCTGGCACAAAAACAGTCCTCTGAGGCTTTTCCTCTTTCTATGTCTGCTGCAGAATGCAGCAGACATAGAAGGAGGAACTAATGAGGAAGCATAAAGATTTTTCTCCTTGTTACACCTCTCCTGTAAAGGCATATCTTTTATGGAGCACTCCAAGTTTACCAGTTCTGGTAAATCTGGGAATGCATCAAAATCCATGGGAGTAGCCTCAGAAGACCCACATAATGCCCATGAAATGCCTTCCCAGGGCAGAGTAACGCAACACAGAAACCCATGTTGCGCTGCTTTAGTCTAGATTTATGAAGCCACGCAAGGCCACTTTAAGGTGGCCTTGCATGGCTTCATAAATCTGTCTTAAGAGTTGTGTCGCGCATGCACCACATTGCATGGTGCAATTGCAATGTAACTGGGGCCATAAATATGCCTCTAAGTTGTTAATTTGGAGACTGGCACCTCTGAGTGAGAGCTGTTGCATTGATAGTCCAAAGAAAACACAATGCCTTTTCATCAGCTCCACATTTACTCCCTAAGCGACAGGAGGTCCTGGGTCAGACGTAGGTTGACGGGGAGGGAGTTCCAGGTTTTGGCATCAAGGTGGGAGAAGGATCTGCTGCCGGTTGTGGTACGTGGATGCGGGGGCTGTCGAAGTTGAGACGCTCGTTGAGGTAGGCAGGTCCGGCGTCGTGGAGAGCCTTGTTAGCATTGACTTACTGTTCTGTAGCTGCAGATCTTCCTCTGTATCGACGTAGTCAAAAATAATAATACATTAAGTAACAGAAAATGATTTTCCAAATAGCCCCCCAAAAAATGTAACAATAAAACAGCTCCACTAGAGATCCCTCAAAGCAATCCAAAGTATCTAGGAACCATAAAAAAATATGAAAAACTGTTTAAAAAAATAAATGCTCCTGGAAACCCTGAAAAATGGAAATCTAAGTTAAAAATATTGGATTATTATGAACTAAAAGTGATTTCCTTTAAAAAAAAAAACAGCAATTCCCAATGTCTATAGAACACGTTCGTAGTCAAAAACCTGCATATTAAACATGAATACCCACCCAGAAAACACATTACATTCCAACAAATACATACACATTACACTGAGGGCCTCATTACGAGTTTGTCAGTTGGATGAGCCGACCGCCAAACTCGCAGGGAGGACACCATCGCCATGGCTGTGGAGGTCCCCTCCCAAGAAAATTACAATGTTCCTGCAAGGCTGACCATTGGGAACATTGTATTAAGCCGTTCCCTCCGGGCTGACCATTGGAAACAGTGCTATGGTATTGGTCTTGGGTCCCTTAAGGGAGCCTACACCAGTATCATAGCACACAGCACCATCACACAGTGCACAGTGCACATTCCAGCAGTGCACCTTCCGAAGGGAACAGTGATACTGTAATGTCAATATCGTAGCACATGAGCACCATTGGTGCACTTTCCAATGGTGCTGGGCAATGGGGCCCAGGCACTGCCCATGCCATAGGCATGGTCATGGGCAGTGCAGCGTCCCCATGCGGCCCCCCAGCGCTAGTTTTCAGCCCCCTTTCCATGGCGGGGTGACCACCATGGAAAGGCTGGAGGGAAGCTGAGTTGTAATCAGCACAGTGGCGCTGAATTCAGGCCCGCTGTGGCTGAGTACAACTCAGACTGCTGTCAGCCCATCTGGAACGATGTTCCTGGCGGTGACGGCTGTCCGGAAGTTTGCCCACCAGGGGTGTAATGTGGCGGTTGAGCCTCCTGGAGTGAGGCTGTCTGATCACCACCATGAGTGTGGTGGCCTTTGGACTACCACACTTGTAATGTGGTACTGAAAATAAGTAATATAACACAATATAACATACCAGAATGATACACTACTAAAACAGTGTGCGAAAGCTCAAACCTACACACCAGTGAAAAAAATACTATTATTACAACTAAATGTATAACACTATAACTAACCTCTAGACCTACGCCTAGATCTCCCTCCCCTCAAAACCCTTTAATAACTTTAAAAAAGACGGCCTGTTTCAATGAACAGCAGCACCTTACTGCAACCTGGATGGAGGAAAATAGACTGAAAATTACCAAATACACTACACTATAAAAAGAAGTGGTAAAAATTGTCAAAAAATGTTACACACAATGGTAAAAAATTGAAAGTATAACTTATGTAAAACTTATGTTAAAATGATGTTGAATATATATATAAAATGCTTTAGAAAACATTAAATATAGGAAAAAAGTGGAAAATATGTAACATACAATACTATATAAATCTGATTTACATTTTTTATGTAATAATACAAATGTGGCATGGATGTTTTATTGATCTATATATATATAGATATATACATATATATATATATATATATATATATATATATATCACAATATATTTGGAGTTTGAACATATATGTTTCAAAATGCAAAAATAGACATTAAATAAACTTTGAAAACATAAATAAGAAATATGTGCTAGGTGTTTTTATTTGATAAACATATGTAATAAACAGTACTATTTACTACAAACATATATCTAATTATTTTTAATTATATTTCTAATTATCAACAATATTACTTAAATAACAAACTATTTCTACAACATGTAAATACAATTTAAGCAAAGGATTTAACACAAATTATAGAATTAAATAATCACACTCCACTGTAAACCACTTTTAAGAAAGTGTTGGAAACTAAAGGGGTGACATTTACTATTCCCACTCCAGCCTAAACCAATTTAGGGAAGGTGCTGGGCACTAAATAGGTGACATTTACTGTTCCCATTCCACTCTAATCCAATTTGGAGGTGGGTGCTGGACATTAAGGAGGAGACATTTACTAATCCTGCTCCAATTGAAACCAATTTGGAGAAGGTGTTGGACACTAAAGGGATGACATTTACTATTCCCAGTCCAATCTAAACCAATATGGGTAGGGTGTTGGACAATATAGGTGTCACATTCACTGTTCCAACTCTAATCCATATCAATTTAGAAAAGGTGCTGGGCACTAAAGGGGTTGCATCTACTTTTCCCACTCCAAAACATACCAATTTGAGGAAAGTGTTTGACACTAAAAGGATTACACTTACTATTTCCACTCTAATCTAAACCAATTTGGGGAACATGTTGAACACTAAAGGGGTGACATTTACTATTGCCACTCCAATCCAAACCAACTTGGAGAAGGAAAGTATTGGGCACTAAAGGGTTTACTATTTCCAATTCAAAGTAAGCTATTTTGAAGAAAATGTTGGACACTAGAGGGGTGACATTTACTATTCCCACTCTTATCTATACCAATTTTGGGAAGGTGTTAGACACTGAAGGGAGGACATTTACTATGTGCACTGCAATCTATAACATTTTATGCAAGTCACTACACACTAAAATGTTAATATGCACAATCAATACTCAATACTCACACATATTGTTTCAGCCATAAAATAATGTACAAATTATTTCAAAAACACCTAACTCAAAACATAAACATATATATTCATAATTAAGCATTTACATGTATTAGATTTAACTTATACTATTCTGGGGGGGCAGAATCAGTCCCGCAACTGGGGGTATGGTAGAGGAACTTGGAGTGGTGTATGGTCGCCAAAAAGGGATATACGAAAGTCAGGGATGACCAAGAAAATGGGACAAGATCTGGGGCAAATGGAACACTTACCGTGGATCTCCCTGCTTGTCCCCAGTTGGACAGAGTGGGAGGGTTTTTTTTTTTTCTCAGGGTCTTTTCCACCTTAACAATGGTAAAGTCTTGAGGAAATATACTATGACTCTCATGATAATATTTGAAATGGTCTAATTGTATTTTGTATGGACTGTCTTGTGATGGTGTTTTGTTTTATTTGTTTACGGTTGTAATCAGAATAAAAAAGGATTAAAAATAAATAAATTACCACTATTAATAATTAATGTATTTAAAAAAAATATATTCTACTATTATTAGAATCTCAACATTAAAATAAAAAGTTGTATCATACTCCAAAAGTAACAGTCATGAAAAGTACAAAAGATGAAAATGTTCTAAAGATCTTTTTTTTTTTTTAAATAGATCTAATAAATTTTGGAAAATATATTACCAAGAACAGAACATATTCAAATAATGATCATAATAAAAATGACTATTGATTTCTTATAAGCACATTTCCCATAAATAAACCAATAAGATATAAATGTGCAACAAAATCTAAATTTATACATCATAAATAATACATATTGATATAATTTACAAATTATGATTACACAACATTTTAAAAGATGTTTCAAATAAGTGTTAATATAAAAAGATCTGTCCAAGAAGTTTGTTACATTTACATTTTAATTTTCCACATCGCAACTAAAATATTTCAATTTTGATACAATTTTGTATTTCTTTAAAAAGTTAAATAAACAATTTTTATTAAAAACTTTAATTATTTCACATTAAATTGTTTTTATATTTCTATTGTTTATAAATATGTTGTGATTTTATTATTCTAAGAATTTTACTATGCTAATTTGCATATCAATAAATTAACGAACATTACATTTAAATTAAATTATCCACTTCTTAAATATCTGCCCACCATTACCCCCCAAAAACCCAATACCCCTCAATTATAAATCCATTACTTTTAGATGTCAAAACAACTAAAATACTAATTTGAAATATGTCGTTAATAATGAATTATCTTCCTACAACATTAATAAAATATTTTTTCATATATATTATCAAACATACTATAATTCACTACATACAAATTAATGCTCACACACAATATTACATACAATATTTTCTGAATGAACATTTTCACACCAGTATTAAAAACAACACTTGAAATTATATGCTTAACAATGAAATTCCTTTTGTCTATATATTTGCCATCTCAACATTCTTGATATGATATTTTTGTACCACAATATTTGTAATTCGATATTTTGTCAAAAATGATGCAGATTTAGCAAGATCTAAGGTCAACTTTTAGAATATAAGAGTTATGCAAGTTTCATTAGTAAGTACAAATCTAGGCTTATTTGAAAAGTAGGCTGAAAAGGCATCTATTTAAGAACTAAGAATATTAATACACCGTTGTCACTGCCTAAGGACAATGGTTACTTTAGGGTGCAAATAATTCCTATTGCACATATTTAGACCTCAGATATGAAAAAGCTCACATATAAAGAAGGCTAAAACTGGGAATGGGGGAGAACAATTATGTATTTGGTTCTTCTAGCTATCCCATAATTTATTTTTTAAGTATGATTCTGTTAACCAGGGCAGGACTGGGATCTAAAGGCAGCCCTGGCAAAAATGGCCAAACCAGCCCTAATCCCTTTCTCCTTTCTCAATTCTCTCCTTTTATCTATCCCCACTCTTTTTCCTTTCTTCCGTCTGAAACACTCACTGTGCCTGATGTAATTACCTGGGGGAGCTAGAAAACTGTCAGAGGCTCCAGGAGCAGCCCTCTGCCTTTAAACGGTGGCCTTCAGTGGCTCCAGCGAATCGGGAAAATGCTTGGTGGTGTAAGTGGGCAGTGTGAGCCTGATATTGTGGCATTTTCATATAGGCATGGGGAAACTTACTATCCATGAATACCAACAAGTATGGTATCTGGTTCAAGACTCACCCTTCAACGAAATTAATCTACTTCATGGCATCCTTTGGAAAAGTATTAATACCTCATGTGTGCACTTTGATTCTGCTTTTCATCCTTCCTTGGGGTAATTTTGCTCATCAAGGATGTTATAGCACTGTATGGTGGTTAAAATATCTACCTGGCAAAATAGTGCATCCACAGTATGGACTGCCAATACACTTTTAAGGAAAGCAGCAATGAACTTGTAAATAGGAGTTCTAGGCACACCAGATCTATCTATCTATCTATCTATCTATCTATCTATCTATCTATCTATCTATCTATCTATCTATCTATCTATCTATCTATCTATCTATCTATCTATCTATCTATCTATCTATCAATAAACCATCCGGTATCTATAGTTAGGACCACATTTCATTAGGGCATTGATTTTTTTGTTTGCTAATATCTTTCACACCTTTTGACAAATCTTCACAAAACTTTTCAGAAAACAGTCTCATTAAGTTCAGCTTCTTCTTTAGAAGTTTTAGGGTAATCTGTCAAACGGGAGCAAGAAATATGGGGGTCCCAAAACTCATTTTCCCATGCAATTTTTTAATAAGAAAATTGACCAAGAATACTGCAAAAATGACTGAACAGAACTATACCAAGGGCCAAACCGTCCACCAAACTTCCGACGGGGAGGTTTCTGCCACACTGGCTACCTCCCAGCCGAAGCCATAAAGGCCCATATTTATACTTTTTTTAGCGCTGCATTTGCGCCGCTTTTTGACGCAAAAGCGGCTCAAACTTACAAAATACAATTGTATTTTGTAAGTTTGCGCTGATTTTGCGTCAAAAAACGATGCAAATGCAGCTCTAAAAAATGTATAAATATTAGTGTAAGAGTTCCCTGCTAGGCAGAAACCAAGGTTTCTGCCACCAGCCTAGTGGGCAACAGGTACGAGCCGGCAGCAATGCTGCCACCCCTGGGTGCACCAGCACCTTTGCAATGTCTGTGCTGTACAGACAGTGAACATTGAGATGGTGCTGGGCAGGGTGACACCTGCACTGCCCCTGCCAAGTGCATGGGCAGTGCAGGGGCCCCCCTGTGGCCCCCTGAACCTGTTCTCCACTAGTCTTTTCATGATGGTAAAACCACCATGAAAAGGCTGCGGGAGAACAAGGTCGTAATCAGCATGGTGGCACTGCATGCAGTGCTGCCTTGGCTGATTGTGATCTCCACCAGCCCATCGGGATCATGGATCCCAGCGGTCATGGCGGTACCCTGGCAGTCTAACTGCCAGGGTCTTAATGTGGCGGTCGGACCACCACATCAGCAGCGGTCCTGAACACCACAGTGAGGCTAGCAGTCTCAAGACCACCAGCCTCGTAATGAGACCCCATATTTGTCAGAAAAGTAGATCTTGATCCAGCAAAGCATGCTTTGATATACATGTTTTCATTAGTTTTTGAGACATTAAGGCTAAACATTTATGTATATTTCACACTGCGCATCCACCATGGAGCCACTATGTGGATGTGTGAGCTCAACCATGTGTTGCGATTGGCTGGCTGCAACCTGAAAGAGAAGTTGTGGCTGGCATCTTTGGACTTCGTAACTCAGTGCCTGAGTCTTAGAAAATAAGAAATAATGGGGCAGGGTATGGGTACCATGACCCTCAGGGCCATTTGGGCCAAACTGCTTTAAAACAAGTTTTATTGGGAGGTTCCATGAATCTGCATATCCACCACAAGCCCCAGTGTGGCTCCCTGAAGAATTGCAGGTGCAAAGTACATAAAAAGTGGGTGTGCCTTCAGGGGATTGGGGGCTGGGCTTGGCTCTTGGAATGCACTGCTTGTAGCCTCACATATTATATCATTCATGATATCTTCAATGACTGCATTGATAACATCACTAATGACATATGAATTGACATTCATCGATAACAACACTGTGCATGGTGATGGTGCAAACAATAGTTCCTTTAGGGCACAGGTTAAAGTGAAATAACTATAACTGGTAAATTAGTGGTTTTGTTAGTTTAAAATGTCACGTTTTACATTTTCACTCAACTATAATGTTCCTTTAGCCATGTTCTTAGTTAATTAATGCAATTATGCAATTTATGCAGTTTTTTTAAAATGTAAAATAAAAATACATGACAACTCTTAATTATAATTCATTTTAACCTTTGATTTTATTTTTTAGTGACTATTCACTATAATATTATTGTGGTAGTCATAAGCCATGTTGAAGAAATAAAGTGAAATGGCAATTTAAAGTATATGCCACAAGGTTTCTGTTTTCAGCCAGATTTTATGCTGATAAAGGATTGGCTAAAACATTGGATGTCACCATACAGTGCATTTAGGGCCTCATTATGAGGATGGGGGTCCAAGGACTGCCAGCCTCGCAGTGACGGTCAGATCGCTTCAAATAATGTGGTGGTCTAACCCCCACATTATGACCACCAGGGGACCGCCGGCCCCGCCAGGAACATAGTTACTGATGGTCCGATGGAGGTCTGAGTTGTACTCAGCCAGGGTGGCCTTGAGTTCAGCGCCGCCTGGCTGATTACAACTCTACGCCAGCCTTTCCAGCACTGTCAGAATGGGCACTGTCTGCATTGCAGACAGTGGCCATTCGGAAGGTGCTTGGGGATCCTCCTGTGCAATGGCATTAGTCTCGGCTCCATGTGGATCCGAGACCAATGCCGCTGACAGTTTTCGCTGGCTGGTTTCTGCCAGTTAGCCCAGTGGAAACCTTGTAATTTGGGCTGGTGGAGAGACTGCCAGCTCTACCAGACTTGTAATGAGGCCCTAAGTCTCTGAATAGAAAAAAAAAATTGTCCATTATATTCACTATTTCAAAATCTGTTGGTGGAAAACATAAGGCACATGTAATACCTTGCCTTGTGTTTACTAAGGCACAACTATAACAATACAATTCATATGTACACATATGCTTTGAGATTTGCAAATTCTGCGACTTTAATTTTACTAATAATAAATTTATGACTGAGGGACTCTGCACATAAAAAAGATAGGAAAGACCCATCTTTGCATGTGCGAAATCTCAGTATTGGTAAAATTACTATTAGTATAATTAAACTACCTTTGTGAATCAAGCCCATACTTGCCCGCAGTTTAGCAGTCACAAAAGATTGGATGATCTTCGATTGCTAGGCTAGTGCAGCCTGCATGCATTTTCGAGAGAGTCGTCTGATGAAAATGTAATGTCATTGTCACAATGTGCCACTTGTTGTGCCATTAGGGCATGTGCCCATTCACGCGTCAAAGGCCGCAAAACTAGCATGTTGCTACTTTGAAAGGTGAAATGGAGGCTGCCTTTGCCCCAGAGTTCTCTGCTCCTTCATTCGTTGTTGAAGGCAATATGGCATACAGTCAAATCTTTCCTTGTCAACATTAATGAGGCGGCCGACGAGTGTTGCATGCGCACAGCCCTTTTGACTTGAGCCCGATTATAACCTCAAGTGCGGGTCCAGTGGCTGGCCTTTATGCAATTCTGCAATGCTGCACTATGCCAAGTTAACACATCACTGAAAAGTCCAGCTTCCCCGGGGGTAGATATGGTACACTAAAAGTGCATTACCGTTCACGCATGCAGAACATTATAGCGAGATGGCAGGTGGCAATGATTTGGCTTTTTTGGTTAATAGGCGTTGTTTTGTTGTTTTAAATACTAGTTGCTTCTCCTGTATCATTCAGAGGGCCCCTTAAATCATGGTGTCAGTAACTGGTAGATGTCTTAACAGGCGAAGAGCTTAGGAATATGAATTGGAAACAGACAAATTGACACTTTTTTAGCAATTTGAGGATAGCTGTTCCACGCCCAATGCCTCCAACCCTCTGAGATAGACTGCAATAAAACAACAGCCACTATTTAATTTTTCATTGATGTTTAAAAAAAACTGTCTAATATTGTCGGTTAAATGCGGGACAATTCTTGCTCTTTCTAACCTAGGAAACACAAAAACACACTTCAACCGTTGACGTTTTTTGGTAAGAAAGGTTTTCTCACATTTTCTTCTTGGTTCTCTCCCTCCAGAAATATGTATTTTTATTATTTGTAAGTAAGTCAACGTGTTTTTTCAAGTTGCTGGCACTAAAAGTACATCAGAGAAATATAATTTTCACAGTGCCTTTTCAAATGACATTTGTTGCAAATATTCATTTGTTGCGGCAAAATGCATACCTGTCCGCAACAAATGCAAAAATCAGCTATCCAGTTTTCCCCTAAGAAAACTATTAGCACAGAGATTTTGAACACTTACGACTGGATAGTAAGGATTAAAAAACTCCATGATTTGCTATTGTGCATTTGCATGACATCTTGAAAAGGGTTTTAGGATTCCAATGCGAGTGATTTTTTTCCCGAATTCCTCTTTTTATGTCATTTTTTGACAACATAGTATGTGGTTAGTGCTTCGTTACTCCTATGCTGCTGTCGGGTTTTACGTATTAGTGCATTTGAACTCTGGTACTCTCTTTTAGACCCAGTGGTACTCCTCCTGTTTCAAAGTGATGGGAAAAGCCTGGGGCAGTTTCTGTTGGATATTGCAAGACAAGTCTGGCATATTACAACAGGAAAGGACACTCCCATTCCCAGCATATAGCTCACCGATGGATATCATGTTAACATTTAGCTATGTGTAACTGCTTAACCTATGCTGTTATTCACATTAATACAATTGTTTGATTAGTGATGCATCGTATAATTCAATATGTGATGTGTGATGGCTCAAGCAAAAATGCACAGAACTCAGTTTGCACCTAATGCCATCTCATAACGACTTTTTCTAAATGTTTAAAGCTTGGCAACAGAATTTGAACGACCTGTAATTTGTTGCTGTCTTTTCCTAGGAGGCGCACACGTTCAGGAAGGTGTTCACTGTTAGACTAACCTAAAGTTTCCTCCATAATGTATATATTAAGCTCCATTACCAATCTCAGCCGGTACCTACTGTGTTTTTTCAGCAAGTCTGTTCTTATTCCGCACCCTTATTATGCCATGTCCTTTTTGCAGAACGTACATTGCTACTAATACCTTTGGACGACAACAAAGATCAGGGGGTATGGTACCAGAAAACTGCAGTCAGAATAATATCAAGTATATCGTCTGACACAAACATGCACCAATCAAAAGAGATAAGAGAAATACCGGTGAGGGAGATGTGAGGGGGTATGGTACAGTGATACCCCGATTGACAGAAATATTGTGTCCTCAATTTTTTTTAACAAAAATATAACCCTATTCAGTTTAATATTAGAACATCTTTTGTTAAGACTCAACATTTCTGTGAGACGATATTCTGACATACAAAATGAGGGAAAGAGTTAGGAATATTCATACACTTTAAATCAGGAAAAGCAGCAGCCTCGGCCATATGTGTGGAGGTTTGCATTGATGTATTCACTTTTCACTTAAAAATAATATTTAACAGTCTTATTAAGCAGTGTGCATCACTAACATCATAGGGTCTTGGTGCAATAGTATTTCTACCAAAGCCAACATATAAGCTTAGGGCCAGATTTACTAAAGTTTCACACAACGCATTAGTGGAACTTGCTGCACGGAGTTGCATGAAACAGAGAGATCAGAAATGTGTTATCTGCTAAGACAGGACTCGCTTCTGTTCTCTCCTTCTGCTGCCACACTGTGTGACTGTAAAATCTGTAATTAAGTGCCTGCGGGTGTGGCATAGTAAATTTTAACCCTACACATGAAGGCGCCACTCCCTTACTCAAGACCACGGTACCATAGCAGCCGCATCTCTCTTCCAAATGATTCCTCTTGGAAACTGGCATTATGATGATTAAATCCATATTTCACAGGGAACTGTGATACAGTTCCAATATTTCACTGTGAAATATTGATTTTATACCAATGCATAGCACCCAAACCATCGTAGTAACGAATATTGAGGGGGCCTCCCTGATAAGTTCATGGAGAGAGTGGCCCTGACCCAGCCAGGGGCTCTCAGGAAAGTGGCCAGTGGTCCTGTGCACAGTGCACCGTGTCAAGAGGGCCCCCTGTAGCTAGGGACCCCAGTGATGGCTGCGTGGGCCTTTGTTACGCCAATGACTCAAATATTATATATATATATATATATATATATATATTTATTTAGATAGATAGATAGATAGATAGATAGATAGATAGATAGATAGATAGATAGATAGATGGATAGATAGATAGACAATGAAAAACTAAAAAATTTACCAGCCATGGCATTGAAGAGCAGTTCTTTTCCAGCGGTTTTGCACATTTGATCAGAAAAACTACATTACGCTCAGGGCAATAGAGCCAATGGATTAAGCAGTCAGCGTCCATACATGTTAGCATACAACATGGAGCAGTGGGTCAGCCCACTTCAGTCACTGCTGCTATGGCCTTGTGAATGGTGGTATTTGATGATATTTGTCTCAGAAATATTCATAGTTATCTATATGAACTTTATACAATTGAAACGCAAAATACAGGTGCTCATCTCTGCACCGAGTCAGCACGTTTGTTGATGATACAGCATATTTTCATATTTTGTACCTGTCAGATTGTGTCGTAATTCTGCAATGTGTCATGTGGTAAAACCACTCAGCAAAACATTGTTCAGTTACGAACAGCTTAAGCGGTTGAGGTCTCGGCGCACATAAAGCAGGAAAGCTTTATTACTGATTTCTTTTTATTTGTTGATGATCATTTTTTTTAGAGTAAATAGCCAGCAGTAACACAAGTTATTTTTTCGTCGATAATTTGCTCCAGAATGAAATTGGACACTTACAAATAATCCCCATAGCCATAAAAACACAAGACATGTTCAGAAATTATGAATGTTGTTCATAACCCTTTGACTTATTCAGTGCTTGTCCTGCGTGTAAGGAGCCTTAGTTACAACCACAAATAGGTTAAGAGCATTTCAGATACCATGCACCGACGTGGACTAAAGATACGACATTTATTCCGAATTCGCCCCAGCAGAAAAAAATTATAAATAAAAGCAACTTTTCATCTATTGTTTTTTTCTTGATAACCACCACACTAAGCAGGTGAGGTGATTGATTTTCTTACATGTACAGAGACCATGAGCTTTATTTTACTAGAAAATAAATCTTCTAATAGCAGATGGGGCATGGATCATGTATTATAAATCTGTGAAAGTATATTGATATAATTGTTCTGTGATTAAGACAAACGAATTTAGCTAGAATTGTAAAAAGCAAACAAAACAAAAACCTTGGAAAAATTTGATAAAAACTGTTTTTCGTGTGGGTTTTGCTCTTCGGATATATTTGTTTTATTTATGTGTTAGCTTATCTTACCTTTCAGTTATTTCTTGTTCAAAGTAAATCATTTTAATCACAAAGGCAAATGACTGTCTGGCTGCACAAGCAAGTCTGAAGATTTCTTTTTTTTACTAGAAATAAACTGGCCATCGCCTGTAACATGAGCATATGTAGATGAAAGCCCTTGTCAGACAAGGGGGAGAGGGAACGAGGAATGAGTCCGACCTGTACTGCAGCAGTTACCATAGAAACCAATTATTCAGAAGCTAAATTACAACTGTTTGTAACAATAGTCTCTGTGAAGGCTCCATTTCTTTTAAAGCCTGAAGGTCACAGAAATCAGTATCTGAGTAGCGCCACAATATTTTGCATTGCAGAATTAAATACGTGTTTTGTATACTGGAAAAATACCAAGTGATGATAATATGTGCGGTATAGTGACATAGGAAAGTGGATAGATAACTGATTAAATATTAAAGCACCAAAGAGCATATTTTCATGTTTTTGATTTGAGAATTACACCATAAGATACAAAATTACTATTTTTTCAAGCATATGTTCTCCACTTACCAGGCTAGTTCTATTGTCAGCGCTTGTCTGCAATATGGATGCGAGCTCCGAGATGTTTTCCAAGAAGATGGAGAGGAAAGTGTGCCAGTAGGGCTGCTAAGGGAACTACGGGGTTTGTAGATGTAGCGAATTATTGAATATATGCAATATAAGCATAATGAGCATAAAAGAAAGCTGCGTGATGCTTTATGTCATCATTGCAACTTGAGCCTCCCTAGAGTACAATGGAATCTATATAAAATATGCATACTTGACTATTAAGAGGGTGAACCAATATGCACACTGAAGCGTTATGGCAACTGTGCAGTGTGTGCACACTTGACTGCTAGGGACATTGTGAATCGTTTGAAGATTTTCAAAATTTGAAAGTCTGCAACATGCGTATTTTGGAACATCATAGGAAACTATAGTTTGTGGAATTAGGGTTTTAGGGAAAGCATGGAATGTGCTCCTAAGTGATGGGTTATGGAAAACTGGGCAATATGAGCATGCCCTGTCACTATGGAATTGGTAACCTATAGCATTGTGCCACTGTGGAAATTGTTATTGTTTTCTAACTTAGATGTTCCTTATGGAAAGAGGTAACAAGCGCTTATTGAACCATGATAAAAACTGTGTGTGTGTGTGTGTGTTTGTGCAAGTGCCTTTGTGTGCGTGCCTATTATATGCGTGTGCACACGTGCACACGCAAGCGCACAGGCGCTCCAGTGTGTCACAGTGTGTATATTGTGGGATTTTTGGGTTCCAGCAGTGTGTTACAATAGGAGCATTGAAGGAACTTGTCTTGCATACTTACTTATAGCAAAATGGAAATGTACAATGTGCATTACACGAGGGATTATGGATACTATGTACAGTGTGCTGTATGTGGCAGTATGTATACTGACAGTGCGCTGATTAAGGCACTAGGGAAACTGCAATACATGCTTTCTTGGAATGATTAAATCTAGCCAGTGTGTTTATTGTGGCGTTACAGAATGTTGGCATTGTACAGGTTCGAGTGACTGAGAAGCTGTGGGAACCCCCTACAGTCTAGCATAGGTCCTATTAAATTTATATATTACTTGCAGGTTCACTACTTGGGGTGCTGTGGATTAGACGCTTCCAGTACTCTCTGTCTAAAATACAAAATACAGACGTACCCTCGGAGCCTGAACAAATTGCTATTCGAACACAAAGCGCTCTAAATCGATGCCCAAGTCTGCACATAATAAACATACTGCTAGTGCCCTGTGTAAAGTTGGTACACAGGGGATGCTGTGTGAATAGCCAAGAGAAAAAGTTACTTTGCTTTAAGATAAGACTCTGGCCCTCATTCTGACCTTGGCGGGCGGCGGAGGCCGCCCGCCAAAGTCCCGCCGTCAAGTTACCGTTCCGCGGTCGAAAGACCGCGGCGGTAATTCTGACTTTCCCGCTGGGCTGGCTGGCGGTCGCCTTCAGACCGCCAGCCAGCCCAGCGGGAAAGAGGCTTCCACGATGAAGCCGGCTCGGAATCGAGCCGGCGGAGTGGAAGCTGTGCGACGGGTGCAGTTGCACCCGTCGCGTATTTCACTGTCTGCGCAGCAGACAGTGAAATACATTTAGGGGCCCTCTTACGGGGGCCCCTGCAATGCCCATGCCAGTGGCATGGGCACTGCAGGGGCCCCCAGGGGCCCCGCGACCCCCCCTACCGCCATCCGGATCTCGGCGGTCCGACCGCCGGGATCTGGATGGCGGTAGGGGGGGTCGGAATCCCCGCGGCGGTGCAGCAAGCTGCGCCGCCGCGGAGGATTCAATGGGGCCGCGGTACACTGGCGGGACCCCGCCAGTGGTGCCGGTCCGACCGCGGCTTTACCGCCGCGGTCGGAATCCCCATTGAAGCACCGCCGGCTTGTCGGCGGTGCTCCCGCGGTCCTCCGCCCTGGCGGTCAAAGACCGCCAGGGTCAGAATGAGGGCCTCTGTGTCACATGAGAATATGTTATTTACTCATGAATAACGAAACTAAAAAACAATACTGCAACAGCTTTTAATGGCAAAAATAACGTTAACTTGGCTGCTTGGGAGAGCTGTTACTGTTTTTCAGCATAGAATAAAACATGCATAGCCCTGTTACAGTAAAAATCCTAACATAGTTCATAAGACATCTACTTTATCTGACTCCTGTTGGAGTATTTAGCGTAACACCTACAAGGTATGGTGCACTATGTCATCAGGGAGGTCATACATGGCTGCCTCCGTCCACACCCGCGGCGATTCCAGCATAAGTCATTTTCAGTGACTTACCAATGTACCTGAGACCTAACATGGACAGCATTACTCCAACACTGACCGTTCACTGCATTTTCTGTAATGCCAGCAGCAGGACAATAGTAGCAGCCATTTCCCTTCCTGTTTCGGCCTTTATGGGCTGAGAGGTTAGAAAGCTCTGCTTTGTAGGTGGCTCAATAGAGAAACAGCTGTTTTCTCGGAGCAGACAATGCCGATCTGTTACTGACTTGAATTAATTACAGAGTAAACCGCGAAGCACAGGGAGCCCCCCATGTGTTGCCCAAGTTCTCGAGAAAGACAATGGAGTGTCAAAGTCATAAATTGTTAGAATTAAGTGGTGGAACTCTATAACGAGTGTCACGACTTAATTCCAGCAACAATGTAAGCAATGGGTATTGGCCTAATGTGTTTTTCTCTGTTTCGCTTAAATGTACTCATTCCCATCTTTACCTCCACATTCCAAAGCAAGCATCGGAAAATGTAGTTGGTCTGGCATGCTTTGTCTTCGTTAAGCTAGACCTTTTGGTTTTGCCAATGTTTGTTTTGCTTGCATTCTGTGACATATCTACAGGTATAATGCGAAAGCAAGGTTATATTTGTCCGAATGCAAACAACAGAAGCATTGGCAAAGCATATAGGTTTGGCAGCAATAAGCAGGCATTCAATAATACAAATTTTGTCTGCATGTGTTGCGGGCACAAAACTGTTTCATAAAACTGGAACACTCACAGCCATAACAGTGGCCCACACACTGGCGTTTCAGAGTGGCCCATCAAGCACTGCTGAAGTGCCCTATAGGCCAGTCAGACCCGGGCCTTAGCTGGACAAAAATATCAAAATATATTGTTTTCTATAAAGAATGCAAATCGGAGATAACGAACTGAAGGTAACAAACTTTGTAATGATTTACTGTACTTTTCAGATGGTGAGTAGTCTCTCATGCATTTTAAGGGAAGCACTTGTAAGGGGGTGAAATGATACACCAAACTGCCAATACTTTGACGTGAAAGGGAAATGCTCCTCCAGCTGAAGCCAAGGACCACTCTGCATATATTTTAAAGAACTGTTAACGAAAGACCTTGCAGACTGCTGTGCAGTCAAGCTAGACCTGAAATTGACTGGAGTCTGGCAGTCATGTTTTGACCAATGTTATTTGTCCAATATGTATGCTTTAACCTCTTCACTGCCAGGCCTTTTTCCCCCCTCAGGTGCTAGGCCTTTTTTTGGCTATTTGGGGCAGTTCGCGTTAGTCCCTCGTAATATTTTGTCCACATAACCTACCCACTTCAAATTTGCGTCTTTTTTTCCCAACATTCTAGGAATACTAGAGGTACCCAGAGTTTGTGGGTTTCTCTGGAGGAGACCATGAAATTAGCCAAAATACAGCCAAAATTTAGTTTAAAAAAAAAATGGGAAAAAGGGCTGCAGAAGAAGGCTTGTGTTTTTCCCCCTGAAAATGGCATCAACAAAGGGTTTGCGGTGCTAAAATCACCATCTTCCCAGCTTTCAGGAACAGGCAGACTTGAATCAGAAAACCAAATTTTTCAAAACAATTTCGGCATTTTACTCGGCTATACCTCATTTTTACTATTTGTTGTGCTTTCAGCCTCCTTCCAGTTAGTAATAGAAATGAGTGTGAAACCAATGCTGGATCACGGACACCTAAACATTTCTAAAAAGTGGACAAAATTGTGAATTAAGCAAGGGGGCATTACAGAAAATAACAGCTGAAATAAAAAAATATTGAAATTGAGCTAAAAAACAGCAATTGTTCTCCACTTTTACTCTATAACTTTTTCCTGTCATGTCAGATTTTCAAAAGCAATATACTGTTACGTTCGCTGGACTCTTCTGGTTGCGGGGATAAATAGGGCTTGTAGGTTCATCAAGAACTGTAGGTACCCAGAGTAAGTAAATGAGCTGCTCCTTGCAATGGCTTTTCATTGCATACCGGGTATGGAGCAATTCATTTGGTGAAATATAAAGAGTGAAAAATAGGTATCAAGGAAATCTTTGTAATTCCAAAATAGGCACAAGATAAGGTGTTGAGAAGCAGTGTTTTTTTGCACATCTCTGGATTCCGGGGTGCCCATACTAGCATGTGAATTACAGGGCATTTCTCAAATAGAAATCTTTTTTACACATTGTCTTTCATTTGGAAGGAAAACGTGTAGAGAAAGACAAGGGGCAATAACACTTGTTCTACTATTCTGTATTCCCCCAAGTCTGATAAAAATGGTACCTCCCTTGCGTGGGTAGGCCTAATGCCCGCAACAGGAAACGCAATATGGACACATTACATTTTTACATATTTAAATCTGACATGTTTTTTGGAAAGTGCCTAGCTGTGCATTTTGGCCTCTAGCTCAGCCTGCACCTAGGAAAACCTACCAAACCTGTGCATTTTTTAAAACTAGACTTGGGAAACCAGGATGGGGTAAGTTGTTGGGCTCTCACCGGGTCCGGTTACCCCGAATCCTTTGCAAACATTAAAATGTGGCAAAAAACACTTTTTCCTTGCATTTTGGCGATAGAAAGTTATGGAATCTGAGGGGAGTCACAAACTTCCTTCTACGCAGTGTTCCCCCAAGTCTCCCGATAAAAATGGTACCTCACTTGTGTGGGTAGGCCTAGCACCAGCCACAGGAAATTCCCCAAAACACAATGTGGACATTTTCCTAAAGAAAACTGACCTGTTTTTTGCAAAGTGCCTAGCTGTGGATTTTGGTCTCTAGCTCAACCGGCATATAGGGAAACCTAGCAAACCTATACATTTTTCAAAATTAGACATTTAGGCTAATCCAGAATGGGGTGACTTGTGGGCTCTCACCAGATTCTATTACCCAGAATCATTTTCAAACCTCAAAATTTGAAGGAAAAAAACACATTTTCTTCACATTATGGTGATAGAAAGTTCTGGAATCTAGGAGGAGCCACAAATTTCCTTCCACCCAGCAATCACCCAAGTCTATCAATAAAAATGGCACCTCACTTGTGTGGGTAGGCCTAGTGCCCGCGACAGGAAATGCCCCAAAACACATCATGGACACATCACATTTTCCCAAAGAAAACTGACCTGTTTTTTGCAAAGTGCTTAGCTGTGCATTTTGGCCTCTAGCTCACCTAAGAAAACCAAGCAAACCTGGACATTTCTGAAAACTAGACACCTATGAGGGAATTCATAATAGGGGGACTTGTGGGGCTCTCACCAGGTTCTATTACCCAGAATCCTTTGCAAACCTCAAAAATTGGCAAAAAAAATCACTTTTTCTTCACATTTCGGTGATGGAAAGTTCTGGAATCTAAGAGGAGCCACAAATTTCCTTCCACCCAGCAATTCCCCCAAGTCTCCCCATAAAAATGGTACCTCACTTGTGTGGGTAGGCCTAGTGCCCGTGACAGGAAATGCCCCAAAACACAACATGGACACATCACATTTTCCTAAAGAAAACTGACCTGTTTTTTGTGAAGTGCCTAGCTGTGAATTAGGGCCTCTAGCTCAGCCGGCACCTAGGTAAACCTAGCAAACCTATACATTTTTTAAAAGTAGACACCTAGGTAAATCCAGAATGGGGTCACATTTGGGGCTCTCACCAAGTTTTATTACCCAGACTCCTTTTCAAATCTCAAAACTGGGCAAAAAAAACACTTTCTCTCCACATTTTGGTGAAGGAAAGTTCTTGAATCTAAGAGGAGCCACACAATTCCTTCCACTCAGCATTCCCCCAAGCCTCCTGATAAAAATGGTACCCCACTTATGTTGGTAGGCCTAGTGCCTGCAACAGGAAATGCCCCAAAACACAACATGGACATATCACATTTTCCCAAAGAAAACTGACCTGTTTTTTGCAAAGTGCTTAGCTGTGGATTTTGGCCCCTAGCTCAGCTGGCACCTAGGAAAACCTAGCAAACCTGAACATTTCTGAAAACTAGACACCTAGGGTAATTCAGAATGGGGTGACCTGTGTGGCTCTCACCAGGTTCTATTACCCAGAATCCTATGCAAACCTCAAAAAGTGGCAAAAAAGCACTTTTTCTTCACATTTTGGTGATGGAATGTTCTGGAATCTAAGAGGAGCCACAAATTTCCTTCCACCCAGCATTCCCCAAAGTCTCCCCATAAAAATGGTACCTCACTTGTGTGGGCAGGCCTAGTGCCCGCAACAGGAAATGCCCCAAAACACAACATTTAGCAGTTTTCCCTGGTGCCTAAGTGGATTCTGTCCCCCTTGGGGGCATATGGGCCTACAAAAAAATAGGCCAATCTGCCCTCAAGGGGGCAGGAATGTCCAACAGTTCTGTGCTCCATTTAGGGGGTGATCCTTGCCAAAGAGGGCGCCCCCCCAACACAAACAAAACCAAAGGCAAAAAAGGAAAAAAAACTGGTGTCCTGGTGGCTTCGCCCCCCCCCCCCTTTGGAGGCAGATGGGCCTAAAAAAATTAGGCCGATCTGCCCCCAAGGGAGGCAGAAATGGTATCAGTAATGTGCCCCCTCTGGGGGGCGACGCTTGTCACAGGGGCCACACCCCCACACAAAACACACACACAAGATCCCTGGTGCTTATGTGTATTCTGCCCCATTTGGGGGCAGATGGGCCTAAAAAAAAAAGGCTGAAATGGCCAACAGTTCTGTGCCCCCTTTGGGGGGCGACCCTTGCCCAAGTTGTGGCACCAAAAACACACAAACACAACAATCCCTGGGGCCTAGTGGGTTTCGACCCCCCCGGGGGCCAGATCGGCAGAAAACATGGCCGATCTAGCCCTAGGGGTCTGAATCATACAAAAATATCATGCCCGAAGGGCAGTGGCCCTTTCCCAAGGGGTCGCTGCTTGAAAATATAAAAAATAAAGTGATCCCTGATGTCTAGTGGGTTTTGACCCCCGGGGGCAGATTGGCTGAAAATACGGCCAATCTAGCCCCCAGGGGGGTCGAAACACGGATAGATTATTGCCCCCAGGGGAGCGTTCCTTGCCTAAAGGGTTACTCCCCAAAACACACACAAAAACAATTCCTGGTGTCTAGTAGTTAGATTCCTGCTCCTGTGACCATGGAGCAAGAATCCACTCAAAACAGGCACAGGGGGAAAGGAAAAACTCTTTCCTTTCCCCCTGTGTCTGTTTTTCCCCTAAATTCCCCCCAGGAGAAGGACTTACCTGAAAAGGGTCCTCTCTCCAAGACGGGCTGGAAGCAAATGGCTTCCAGCGCATCCCAAGCAGCATTTGAAGACAATTTCATCAGATGGCCGAGGGGGGTTGGAAGGGGAAGCGATTTCCCCTTCCATCCCTGATGGGGGTGTGGGTGGGTGCAGGACAAGCTAGCGCTCCCCCCTTGGGCCGGGTGCCGGACGAGCTGGTCTCATCTTCGGCACACGGCAACCGTGGCCGAGGACGAGACCAGCTCATACGGGGCACCTGAGGGGTTAAAATACACCAGTTGTTGCTAAAAAAATTAAACCACCTTGGATTAGGGCAACTGCAACATCCAAGGAAGGTTGCTCAATAAGGTGGACTTTCATTTCTATTATGGTTGGATTCCTGTTAAAGGCACAATGTGCTTTTCAATAAAACGTCTTGGATGCTAAACCCATGATTCTTTCTCATGACATAAATATGAGCTTGGTGGAAATTGAAGAACTGTATACATATAATAATTATCTTCCCACAAGCTCCTTATAAAGTCCACTGACAATACAATCTGGGCTTCTCTACTGCTAAGCTTCATCCGAATCACAATAACTGTAAGAGCATCTAATACCTACCAAGTTATATGTAAAACATGCAAAAATGAGTGGCAAGTATCTCTTACATTGGAGTTATCAGCTGTATGTTCTTTTTGCTTTTGTGGTGTTTAACGTTGGGGTAAATATGAGCTTTTGATAACGTAAAATCTCCAGAAAAATAATAGTTTATCTATATAAAGGTAGAATGCTATGAAGCACATGAGAAGTGAGTCTGTGCTGGATGTGTGTGTGCCTGGGAAGAGTATAGTACAGGGTTAGAGCAGTGCTGTACAGTATGTGTGGCTAGTGCATGTACTGAGTGAATGTATGCCTGCTAGGAATATATTACAAGAGAGATGTGGTGCTGTGCAGTGCGTGCTTTAGGAATCATGTGCCGGGTGTATGTGAAGTACAATACAGGAAGGGTGAGTTTGTGTGCTGGCAGTGTGTGTATTTGCAAATAGAACACCTTAGTGCAATACAGAAAGGCTACACTGCTGAGCATTGCACACAGACTGAATGTGTGTGCTGAATACATTGGTGTATGTAATGACACAATGCATCCAGATAACAGTACTGGAGAGTTAGGGCCACATGTACAAAGCAAAACATTTGCAAGTCGGAAATAGCGATTTCTTATTTGCGAGTCACTAGCTCGAGTCGCAAATGTTTGAGATTCGGTAATTGGTCGCATCGCTATTTGGGACTACGTAATGGCATTTGTAGATATCATTTCACGTTTTGCACGGTCGCAAATAGTGCTGCGACCGATTTGCGAGTCACAAAACGTACGTACATGTGGCCCTAAGTGTAATAGGAATGTAAACTGAGTGCAAGTGTGCCTGCAATGGTACATTATATGGAGAACACTGGGTTCCATTTTGGGAAGCCCAGAACTGCCTGGTGAAGACATAAGGAGAGGCATCCCCATACAGATTTGTTTACTGCGTCATTCCTGTGAGCGGGGTGGGGCACACTCGAGGAAGGAAGGAGGGGACCCTCCCTTCACACCTCAAAAGGTTGTAGTTTGATTAAGTGATAGTTCACAAGGAAGGGACCTGGACGTTTCTCAGGAAGGATGTGGGGATGGTAAGGGAATCACCAAGAATAGGGTTCAGAGTCTGGAATTAACCTTTTGATGCACATATTACTGCAGCTGACATCCAGGTGTGAACTGTGGTCACTCCCAAGAATTGTGTTGATGCTGAATCAGCTTCGGAGTCTTGCCTACTGTGATAGATATCCTTTCAGGAGGAGGAATAAAAGGAGAAATGTACACTTAGAAAAAAAGCAGATCCCCAATATAAAACTTCAAAGACTCAGACCCTAAATTACATTTGGTGTCTGGAAAAGAATTATAAAAAGGGGAGGTTGAGACCCCAAAATTGGTCATCCAAATTGGTCGTCCGCTAAGCAGCCAGACAGGCTACAAGACTTCTGCCTGTGACCATGACTGGGGGCCAAGGCCCGCTAGTCTCCCTGCAGAGTGAAGAAACATCCCCCAGAGAAAACCAAGACTACCTGTTCTGGAGCCTAGAGCATCAGTGCCTGCCTGCTTGGCAAGACCACTGGGCTCTGTGAAGAGGAGGAGACAGTTGGAGGGAGGAAGATTCAGTGAGGAGCCCTCACTAGAGGAATCCCTGAGCAATGTGTGAGGAGAATGCCTGAGCACTGATCGGATCATTGCTCCTATGCCATAGGGGTCCAACGACACCTGTATGCCAGGAGAGGGCCTTTGTGATCTAAGCCATGCAAGGAGCACTCTGTGAAAGTGCAAGGTCTGCACTGCCTTTTCCTTTGACCCCCTTTGCCAGAGGGAGCCACTGGTGAACCTGTTTGGGCCAGGAGCATGAGACTTGTGTCTGCTGAGATTGGCAACCCTGTATTTGGAGATGTGCCCCTGTAGTGAGGCCGATTGCACCGGAGGAGTCTGCATCTGACCATGTGTACCACTGAAACCCCGTATGCAAGGAGGGTCTTCCAGTACCACAGTGGCCAAGAGTTCAGATCATTGCCCAGACAGATAGAGAAAGACGCCACCGAAGACATTGCACCCTTGTTGGAACTTCAGTCTAGAGCCGGAGGATCGAATCTTGATTCTGAGGAAAAGTGACTTAACTTTCTGTTGAGTGAGGGCAGCTCTGATCCCTGGAATGAACAAGTACTGCTATTCACGGGCGGGACTCTGAGCCTGCCAGGTTGTGCTGCATATGCCGTGAGCAGCCTGTATTTGTTGAACAGGACCAGAACTCAGGAGCATCAATGGAGAGGTCACTTGCTGTACCGCTGAATGCTTCCATACTTCCGGAGTAGGTAAGACTAGAACTGGGCCTTTGGGGCCTTGGGGGACTTGCTGCTAACAGGATTGCAGCACTTAAACATTTTTGTGAAAATCCCATGAAGATATAGGGGAATGTCTGACTACAGCCTACTAATAAGCATTCCCTGGCTGCAGACACAAGTAAATGGGGTATAACCCCAACCACATTGTCAGAAGAAGGGTAGGACAGGGATTTGCCTTACAAAATCTAGTGCTCTGACCTCAAGGTGATCGTCTTATTGCTAATCAATGTTGTTATTCATTTACATGTGTGGAGTTAGAAATAAAATACTTCATTTTCCTATAATAACAAATATTTAACTGGACTTTGATTTATTGTTCATACTATGTGCACTTTTAGTTATGAGTCATATTCGCGTACCTGTATCTACACTTACCCATCTACCCCATGACCTGAGGGTGCTTTTGACTGCTCCTCCACAACTACCACTTAGAGTCAAGAGCAGACAGGGCACATTGTCCGTTTGCTGTAAATCCATAGTAGGTGTCGCCATAGAACAACTGAAGTGAAAGGCCTCAACCAGCATGGTTGGGCCAAGTAGCTCCTGCATGCCCCAAGGCCCTCTGAAAGGGGTTCTGATACTCAGAGACGTAAGAGTTCAATAGACTCAGAGTTCAATAGTGAGAAACAGTGCAGCTTTTTTAACTGCTTTAATCCTTGGTTTTATTGACTTTTAATATTTGACATATTCATGACATAAAGCAACTCTAAAATCTTCAGACTGCTCATCCTTCACTAACGAGCATATTATCAGATGGAAGGCTTGTTGACCATACCTATGTTTAAAAGACATAGGGGCATATTTATAAGAAGATGGCGCATCAGTCCCGATGCACCACTTGTCTTGCATTTTCCCTGCCCCAAGTAACAACACCATAGTTGGTCCATATTTACAATATGGTGCACCATGGTTGGTCCATATTTACAATATGGTGCACCATGGCGGTTGTTAGGACAATAGGGTCAACCTTTTTGATGCTATTGTGGCACTTTGTTGCACCAGCTTCAACAATTTTGATGCTAGTGCAGCAAAGCACTGGGAGGCCCTTTGATTAAAATGGGTGTGTCATTTTAACGTCTGCTCTGAGCAGACATTAACAATGACGGAAAAAAGGGCACAGTGAAATCTAGTCAATTTCACTGTGCTTTTATTTCAGGCCTCCCTGCCTAGGAATGCCCCCTTTGCATACATTATGCCTGGTACAGGCATAATGTGGAGCCAGGGTTTACAAAGAGGCGCAATGGAAGCATTGTGCCACTCTGTAAATATGGGGCAGACAAAGGCTTCCTTAACGTCACCTTAGCATAAAATAAATTACGCTAGGGTGGCACAAGGTGGGGCTAGGGGCTTGTAAATATGCCCAATAGATTGAGACAACATATTTTTAATATGTCTACAAAACTCTAGTCAATATAGCTTTGATGTGGCCTGTGGTAGGCTTCTTCTCTGGTGAACTAAGGTTACCAAGATGCCAGCATAAAGTAATACATGATATTACAATTGATATTATTGGTGGCACAGTTGGTGTTTTCATATTTGAAGATATTAATAATGTCATAGACTATTAGATGTAATTTCAGAGTCTACTGGCTTAAATAAAGTGGCAAAAGAGTGGAAAGACAAGTGTGTAAATATGCATGAGTCCAGAGTTAGGCCTGGATTCTAGAACTATCTCAGTTTTTTGTTGTTGTCAGGCACCTTCATTGCATAAAGAGGGGATAGGTCTCACCTGACAACAGCTGGGACTTCCATTGTGTGTGCGCTACACCATATTCCAAAAGTCTCAGCAGCGATGGCCTGAATCTTCCGGTGATAGGTATGCCTTAACCACCATAATCCGCACCCATCGTCATCTGCCAGTACTGGTGTGGAGTCTTATTTGCATGGCAGCATCCCCAGTCACACAATGCCACACTCACTCACAGCCTTGATGTAGAATAGCAATTTGGTATTTTGATGCTGCTTCTATGAAGACAAGCATAGCTCACATTTAGACCAGCATTATGCTGTAACAACTATTGCCACCGGCTGTTTTTCCCTAGAATAGTGGGTGCAACCTAAGTTTCAGCACTCCATCCATCATCCATTTTTGTTGCTAAAGCTGCCCTAAGTGGGAAGGGTATGTCCAGACGTGGGTCCAGTGCTCACTATGCCACCAGATTCAACCTAGCCTGGCTGATGAGGAGTGATACCCCGAAACTGGTCCCACAATGCCCGTTATTGGTCCAGGGAAGACCTGGCCTGGCAGTTCGGGCTGGACTGTTCCAATGGAGAGCAGGGTCAAGACTGATTTGCATATGGCTGGCTCCAAACTGGAATGGCCTGGCCAGTAAAAAAACGAATAGATTAAACCCAGATCTGTGACTGGGGTGAATGTTTCATTGTGTTCCTCATTCAGTTTATCATCTATTGTTTTTGAACTTTCTAAAAGTGGCATTTTCAAAATTACAATTTAAAATCTAACTTCACCAAGTTAGGATTTTGAATTGTGATTCCAGAGATGCAAAACATGAACTGATTACCTCTTCCAATTTGGAAATTACACTTATAAGATGTAATAAAGTAACTCCAATGTTACCCTATGGGAGAGGTAGGCCTTCCAGTAGTGGCAAATTAATTTTGAGAGCTTTTCACTCCAAGACATGTAAAACTTAAAAGAGAATGCCGTATTTCTTAAATAAATTGCACCCTGCCCTCTGGGCTGTCCAGGGCCTTCTCTTGGGGTGACTTGTATGTATTAAAGAGGTCAAATTGGGCCTGGCAAAACATATATTTTGCTAGGTCGTAATGTCAGTTTATAGCCGCACACACACACAGGCGGGAATGGCAGGCCCGAGACATGTTTAAAGGACTACTTAAGTGGCTTAGGCTATCAGTTCTACAGGCCCACTAGTAGTAATAAATTTACAGGCCATGGCATATGTAGTGCCACTTTACTTGGGACCTAGAAGTAAAATAAATATGTAATTTGAGCGTAGGCCAATCTTACATGTTTCAAGGAGAGTGCACAAGCGCTTTAACACTGATTAGCAGTGGTAAAGTGCACAGAGTCCTAAGGCCAGGAAAAACAAGATCGGTAAAAATGGAGAAGGAAGGCAAAACGTTTGGGGGTGACACTAAAGACAGGGCCATGTCCAGCAATAACACAGGCCCACAAAAAGCCAAAAACAGATCATACATTGGCCTGTCAGATCAGTCCTTTGGGCACTGCCAAATTGCCATGTAGGCTAGTCCGACCGTGCAGGAAGAGAAAATAAAATAATCTTTTGTCGTGTTTGTTCTTCAGGAGGTCTTTCTTTTGCCATTGTTATATACAAAAAGTTTAAATGCGGCAGAGTTCGAAGAGGCTGGCTGAGTGACTTGTGCGTTTTCTTAGCAAAAACTGGCCTGAGCATTATAAAACAATTTAAATACGTAACAACAGTAACAGTGCTGTTTGTAATAGATCCATGAGCAAAAGTTGCATTCACAAAATAAGCTAAAGTGAATGTGCAACTTCATATTTTGAAGAAATAATCATACACATAGAAAGCAGTATTATCACAATAGTAATTGATAAATATAATTTACAGTCGTATATGCAGATCTAACATTTTAATGTTAGACGGTAATGTTAAATGGTAATGTGCAATGATTTGCTTTCAGCTCCTAAATATCCCCTCAAAAGTTCTTGATAATGTCATCCTTTCATTTGTTATGCATTTTTCTGTATAAAGGTAGTTGGTGTGCATAAAAAATGCTTCATTATGATTTCTGTAATACATGGTGGTGATGTTATACATGCTTAGGGTCACTTGAATCATATTGCAATTCAGAATAAAATTAGGCATCAGGTTTGACTGAATAACGCCAAAAGAAAAAACACATTATGTAACATCGCAAGCAAGTAGCTTTATTTTCTAGACATTTTTACATGCACTTTATAATTGAGTCAATCAAAATGCACCCCAATATTCTGAAACATTTGGGACTGTTTTTTTTTAGAATTAAAGCTATTCTTAGTCAGCTGCTAGTATTCACAATGGTATTCCACAGGAAATGACAATATTCTTTTGCATGGGAGCAAAGGTACTCAATGTTAGGAATACTGTTCTCTGTAAAACATGCAATTTTATTGTTAGCAAAATTATATGTCTGCACATTTGTGCTACTTCAAGGGCAATCATTTTATGAGGTCCACTCTAGTAATGTTTTAAAACCTATATTCTCTTTCCATGCCACAGGGCACACTAGGATTCAAGCTATGATATCTTAAAGGGGCCTTCACTGAATGATATCACAGTAGATCTCTATACCCCAACTGACATCATCAAATAAGCATAGTATATTACTGCCTTGCAATACTCTGCCCAGGGGAGGTGTTCCATGGGTGGTGCATAGGCATTCCCGTGCATCCACCCAGTCCATAGATTTTGAAGCAAATCCAGATATACTAAAGTTAGTAAACCTGGGTTTCTACCAAAATGGCGTGCCTACCCAAGGCTGGTGTAAAGAGGACAAATATCTGAAATTTCTCCTTATTACTTCCTCTTTCTATGTGTGCTACTCCTTAAAGAGATAAGATAATTATCTGTCCACTTAGCGAAATAGATAGTTTACTGTGAAAGCGACTTCTTCCCCTTGACAGAGTATATCTTTAAGGCAAACTAGAAGAGAACAATGATGCAGTTCTAAAAGGAGTGTCAGGAAACTCCTTTCCTCTGCAGACAGGAAGAACCTATCTTGAGAAGATTTTTCCTGTCATGCCTTGCTGTTATCCATGTTTAGCAGCAGGAAATGAGATGTCAGAAACGAAGTAGGACGAAGCATCTGTGATTTCCCTTCACTGTACAGTGCAGACGAAAAAACTGCCCAGTTTAAGTTCAATCAAATGATTTTAGGGCCAACAAAATCATCCTCATTAAGGAATGTTCTATTTGATGCTACATTTTGTTTGGCTTCACTCCTCATTCTTGCACCTCAAGCCGCATTGCTAAGTGCATTTAAGACTTTTCAGAATTGCCCATATTTTCCAATGGCATTCTGCCTCTGTCCTGAACCCTCAACAACTAATGTGATATTCTGCTTTGGTGTTACAGTTGTAAAATCTGTCCTATGTTTGAGTACTAAATGCTTGGAAGGTGAAAACAACGGAGGTACCTCAGCCCTTTACATTGTTGGACTGACCTGCTGAGCACTCTGGAACTGAACTGCTAGACGGTCTGGCTTGAGAGTTCCAGAGTGTGGGCCAATTTATTTGTGTCCCATCACAGCCCACAGGAACAAACAAAATAGCCCTACATTTCTACTTTGAAGCTGGCCCATCTGGCAGTTCCATAATGCCCAATAGGCCAGTTCAACACTAGTCTTATATTTGAGAGAGAAGGAAAATGTCCCTGTCCCCCACAAACATCTCTGTTTCTCTGTGGCAGATCAGCAGAAGCCGAAACTAATCTCTGAGCTGTTGCCTTGAGATGCCATGCCTGAAACAGAGAAGGGCATGGTTTTTGCTCCAGCTTCATTGGCACTGGGGTAGGTACCAAATAGCATTTTGTCATTTTATGGCATTGTCATAAAAACAAAGAAACCATTAAGTTGTTCTAAAGTCTTTGATTGGCCTTTGTTCTATTTTCTATGTCTGTTCCTTGCGCCAAATAGTAATTGTCCCAAATATATTTGCTTTCCCTGATCTCCACAGAGGGCTCCTTTCAATTCAATTTGAAAGCATGAAGCCAGCTTTAGACCCATTTACCACAGTGTCCATTTGAAACAACCACATCACAAAAAGCCGTCATTAATGTGCGCAACATGCATTCATCTGCCATTCGTAGTTTTTCATCATCTCAAGAACACTTAACAGTTGGCTAACGTTGAGTTTATCAATGGTTGTGGAAATTGCTTCTAGCATGGAATGTAGTTGGTTTAAATGAACTGAGTGCTACAATTTTTTCGAAGTTAATTGTCATTGCCTGTGCCCTCCTTTGCACATTGACCAAGTATGCTAAAAATTGGCGGGTCTTTGGTAAAAGTCTCAATAATAAGCCCTTCAACTCCAATTAGTATCATTCTTAACTTTTTAAACGTGCTGTACAAACTATTTGGCTCCTGAAGTAAAGATGTTTATCTCGATTTTTCTCATTTCTACATCCAGATTTCTAGTGGGATGTAGTTAATAGATTGCTACTATTTTCATTTTTCACCTTAGAGGTGCTTGAACTCCGTATCTATTGACTGATTTCATTGTATATTTGTGTTTTTGCATTGCCCAAACGCTCTTACACAGGTAAGACAATGAGGATAGCCAAGATACCAAAACTGGATCCAAATGATACCTTAGAGAGCCTTTGGTCCACCTCTGTCAGTGAATGACTGGATTAGGGTGGTGTTAAAGCTGTGCTGGAGAATGTTAAGCATCTAGCTCAATGGTGTCCCACATACATCCTGGAGAACCTGATGTGTATAATATTTTTAGAATGTCTACTTTAGATGCATGTGCATACGATGAGCCTAAATGGAGCTCAAATACGGTGGGTATTTTGAAATTATGACATGGATCATGTCATCCAGGACCGACTGTGAACATCCCTGCTCTAGATTCTGTTCCTTCTCTATCGTGGCAGTGATTTCATCACAAAATAGACTCTGACTTTCCCGCTTTATACTGATGACAATGTCACCCAAGCCCTGTATTTGGCTGTCGTTGGCAGAGCATGTCATTCATTAGTCAGATCCTTTTATGTCAGACGTTATATGCTCATTCCAGCACACGAAATACGTTGACTTTCTTTCAATATGGTTTACTTTAACAGAGAAATCATGTCAGAGGGGTGTGGTACAAGAATGTCCTGCTGTAAATATCATCTGACAAAAACACTGTTGCTGAATAATGCAGTGTTTGCATTGACTGTAACCCACACGTTAGCAGAAATCATTTTGACAAATCAGAAAACATCCTGATGAGTCAGGAGAATTAAACCCACACGTTATTCCTACTGCTCTTGAAACTTCCACACTTTCCAAGGGAAATGGAAGATGGTGCACAAGTTAAAAGAACAAAAAGAAGATTCCCCAGAAATCACACAAAATCTTTTCTCACTATGTTGTTTTCCTTTACAGGGCAGTATGTGAATAGCTAATGCAGTCATCAACAGAAATACATTTGAGACCATCTTTTGAATGGGTTTCAAATCAATGACTCCAGCCTGAAACAGGCCCATACATTTCACAATGTCACTACATTGTAACCCAGTTACAATAAACAAGTGCATGGCAAATAGCCTCCTTTGGTGGAATATGGTAATACGATGTTCAAACAACCCTCATTTCAACGCTATCAGAACATGGTATCATGCCATGTTTTGTGCCCAATTATTACTTTTAAAACATTCTGGGCCAGATCTACAAGGCCCATTCGTCACCAGAGCGTCACTTTTAGTGATATTCCGGTGGTGCTCTGCACCACCTTGTCAATACAGCCCCTTCCCACGCAGTACTTTGTGTGGAAGGGGCGTTGCCATGGGTGTTGCTGTGGGCGTGCCACAGCAACACCTGTTGCATTTTGACGCTGCCCCAGATTTAGGAGTTTTTGTAAACCTGGGACAGCGCCAAAATGTAACATGGGGTGGGGGGGTTAGCATGGCACAACAAGGCGAAATGCTTTCATTTCTCCTCATTTTTTGCTCTTTCTAATTGTGCAGCATTCTGCAACACACATAGAAAGAGCAAATCGCCATTGAAGATTGTTTTTGTACAGGAAGGTGCCCCTTCTTGCATAGAAACAATCTCCCCTGCAGCGCAGCCATCCTTGCACCATGGTGCAAGGGTGGCTGCGTTGGCGCTCGGCAGCAAATTTCGCGCCAGCGCAGGGGGCAGCACAGTGGTGCACCATATTCAATGAAATATGGCGCATTCCTGCGTTTTGAAAATGACGGAGCGCACTACCAAATTTGGTGAAGCGTCGCACTCTGTTACTTTCTAGTAAATCTCGGCCCCTGGGTGTTATCTACATTTGGAATGCTCATACTGTTTTTGTTGGCAATGTCATGCATTGCTGCATTTGTTTTCTCATTCTCAGTGGTTACTATTCATACTTTACGCTCTAGGCTTTGGTTTTAGAAATACACATTTTAAGGTGTATCCCCTGTTTCTTAGTGCTATTTTGAGTGTGTTCATTCATAAAAGAGGGCTTGGAGTTCCCTGAGCTCATCTAGTTGGACTGATCATAACCAGAAATCACTTCATATATAGTACCACTCAGTGTGTTGTGTATGGGTCTCAGTCAAACTGGATTTCTAATGTATATTGAACTGAGGGTTTCGACCCTGGGGTTAGTAATCAGACACATGCAACTCTGGGGGTGGAGAACCCAGATTGTGATCCTGCTTTTATTCTTTATGCCTGTAGCTAAATTGTATCTTTCATATGAAAGACCAACACACTAAGGATTTACATGTAATTTATGTACATTTTAGGGTTATACAAAATCACATTGGACTTCTACAACCTTGTAATGGAACTCAACCTTCAGTCACATTCCTTTCAATGGTCATGGATCTCCTTGGTGACTTGTAAAATCCTTGTATTGTACAGCAAAGGGTCTTTAGTCTATATTTAATTGCCAATGCTTGATTTCTTAACTGATATTTTATCATATGGGCACTGAACGTACAAAGCTATCCATGAGAACATAGGTTTATATCTGAGAGCATATGGCTATATCAGAGCATTTGTGGAGGCACATGAGGCTAGACGTCTGCTTAAAAGGCTTTACCTTTACCTATGAAGCTCTACTTGGATGTTCACAGCTGTTTGTGCAATGAGGAATTAATTTGTCAACTGCTGTTTTGGCTGTAGTTGTACATTTGAAGCGGTGATCGTAATTAAGAGGAATTTATTGGACATTTGATTAACTAACTACATGCTTGATTGAGGCAATATGTAACGGTGACTGTATGTGGCATATAATGCCTGTACCTAGGTATATGATGGGTGTGTGAATAACCTATGATAATTATGTCCCTGGAATATTATCTCAAAGGTATACAAAAAAGTGATGGGTCCCATGCACACTGTGTCACCAGTCCTGGGTTGCTTGTGTTCTGGGTCAGGGAGGACCTGGATTGGCAGTTCAGTCTGGACTATTCAGGATGGAACAGGGGCAAGTCTGATTTGCATGTGGCTGGGTTCAAACTGAGGTGGCTTGGTGAGCAAAATAGTGATGGACTGGGAATGTGGACCCAAATAATTACAATTGGCTGAGATTAATTGAAGCATTCCATCCTTCACATTTTGGTGTACTTCAGTGTGTTGCCGTAAGTTGTGCAGGTCCCGTGCACACTGTCTCGCTAGAGCCAAACCATATCTGGCTGATGAGCCTATCCAGAGCAAAACTGATCCCTGGTTGCTTCTGCTCCGGTTCAGGGAAGACCTGGTTTGGCAGTTTGGACTGGACTATTCCCACTGGAGCAGGGTCAAGATTGATTTGCATATGACTGGTGCCTAACTTACTTTACTTGATGTGCAAAATAACAATGTAGTGGGATGCAGCCCGAGTAATGACCAGTTGCTGAGATTAATTGAAGTGTTTAATCCATTATTTTTTTGTATACTTTAGAATATAATGGACACATCCTACTTAATATATCCCTGTCAACTAAAATATTATTTCAGCAGTTTTAGTAATATTTCGCCATTTTATTAATCTTACAGTTATTACAACTTTATTGTTATTATGGTGATGTTACTTCTGTGAGCCATTGACATTATTAGTAATGTGACTTTTCTTCTTGGGAATTTAAAGGTCATATTATAAAATGTTATGTGATATTGTGGGGAAAAGCTGTGTGATATAATTTCCTCTACCATATCATTTTGGTGAATTGATGTACATGAACAGGAATATGGTATACTGTGGCAGAGTCCTGTTAGATTATTGTCTCAGTTAACTTGGATCATTTTATCAGTCATTCAACACTTACTTCAACCTTTACCATGGTTACGTCAGAAACACCCTACAAAACAGGATATCAACATACCTGACAAAAAGGATATTGTTAGAAATGGTGTCTTTGATTGGCAGTCAGGTTACCCCCGTCCAAGCAATGACCCTCACTCTAGTCGGGGTAATAGAGAAACATACTTAGATAACCCCTGCTTGCCCCCTTGGTGGCTTGGCACAAGCAGTCAGGCTTATCTCAGAAGCAATGTGTAAAGTATTTGTATCAACACACACAGTAATACAGTGAAAACACTACAAAAAGGACACCACACCAGTTTAGAAAAATAGGTAATATTTATCTAAATCAAACAACACCAAAATGACAAAAATATAGCATACACAAGTTAAAATATGAATTTTCAAAGGAATACAAGTCTTACCCCATAGAAAACAATGGAAACTATGTTTTTACACAAAGTAACTGGTTAGCGTAAAAAATGAAGCATCACAGGTGAGCGTGCATCGAAAGAGGCAGCAATGCGTTGATTCCTTCCTCGCAAGGGAGGAGGTTGTGCATTGTTTCTTCTCTGGTCAGATTGGCGATGTGTCATTTTTTTCCCTCGCAAGAGAGCGATGTGTTGATTTCCGGACAGGGCACCCCGAATCCGCAGAGAGTTGGGTTGACTTGGACCCCCAGGGATGATGCATGGAAAATCCTGTTGCACGGTGTTAGAAATGGGGTCTTTGGTTGGCAGTCAGGTTACCCCCTGTCCAAGCAAGGACCCTCACTCTAGTTGAGGTAAAAGAGGATCACCCTCAGCTAACCCCTGCTTACCCCCCTGGTAGCTTGGCATGAGCAGTCGGCTTAACTTCAGAGTGCTAGGTGTAAAGTATTTGTACCAACACACACAGCAACTCAATGAAAACACAAAAAAATGACACAACACAGGAACATAGGAAATATTTATCTAAACAAAACAAGACCAAAACAACAAAAAATTAAAATACACAAGTCAAGTTATCAATTAAAAAGCAAAAAGAGTTTTTATGTAGTTTAAAACACACACTAACACTGTTAGCATGAAAATGTACCTTGTGTGCGTCAAAAATAACCCCTCACGGGCGAGTGTGTGTCAAAAAGGGCTTGCGATGTGCTGATTTCACTCACTCACAAGCAACCTTTCATTGTTTCTCCTTTCATCAGATAGGGGCACGTTGTTTCTTCTCTCTGCAGGAGAGTGATGTGTCGATCCGGTCAGCACTCTCGGGTCCAGGCAGGCCTTGTATTGTTTTTACACGCCCGGCGGTACTTGCGTCGGAAATCCAGCTGCACGATGATCCGAAAACCACGCAGTGCGGGTTGAGATCTCCCAGCCTCCATCAGCGATGCTGCGCGTCGTTTCTCCAGCTCCGTGTGTCGATTCTTCGGTCACGTTGCAGGCGAATGTTTATTTTCAGCTGCGAAGCCGGTGGCGCGTTGTTTTTTCAGCTGCAGATCGGAGTTACGTCGATCTTTTCCCCGCATTGGCGTTCTTTGCGTGGATTTCTTCCTCTTAGGCTGCCAGCTTCTCCTTTCAGGGTCCCAGGAACTAGATGGGCACCACTTGGCAGAGTAGGAGTCTCTCCAGAGACTCCAGGTGCTGGCAGAGAGAAGTCTTTGCTGTCCCTGAGACTTCAAACAACAGGAGGCAAGCTCTAAATCAAGCCCTTGGAGAGTTCTTCTCTAGATGGAAGGCACACAAAGTCCAGTCTTCGCCCTCTTACTCTGGCAGAAGCAGCAACTGCAGGATATCTCCACAAAGCACAGTCACAGGCAGGGCAGCTTTTCTTCCTCAGCTCTTCAGCTCTTCTCCAGGCAGAGGTTCCTCTTGGTTTCCCGAAGTGTTATAAAGTCTGTGGTTTTGGGTGCCCTTCTTATACCCATTTTCTCCTTTGAAGTAGGCCTACTTCAAAGTAAAGTCTCTTTTGAATGTGAAATCCTGCGTTGCCCAGGCCAGGCCCCAGACACTCACCAGGAGGTTGGAGACTGCATTGTGTGAGGGCAGACACAGCCCTTTCAGGTGTGAGTGACCAATCCTCCCCTTCCTCCTAGCACAGATGGCTCATCAAGTAATGCAGACTACACCCCAGCTCCCTTTGTGTCACTGCCTAGTGTGAGGTGCAACCAGTCCAACTGCCAAACTGACCCAGACAGGGCATACACAACCAGGCAGAGTCACAGAAATGGTATAAGCAAGAAAATGCTCACTTTCTAAAAGTGGTATTTTCAAACACACAATCTTAAAATCAACTTTACTAAAAGATGTATTTTTAAATTGTGAGCTCAGAGACCCCAAACTCCACATGTCCATCCACTCCCAAAGGGAATCTACACTTTAATCAGATTTAAAGGTAGCCCCCATGTTAACCTATGAGAGGGACAGGCCTTGCAACAGTAAAAAACGAATTTAGCTATATTTCACTGTCAGGACATATAAAACACACTACTATATGTCCTACCTTAACCATACACTGCACCCTGCCCTTGGGGCTACCTAGGGCCTACCTTAGGGGTGCCTTACATGTAAGAAAAGAGAAGGTTTAGGCCAGACAAGTAGGTACACTTGCGAAGTCAAATTTACAGTTAAAACTGCACAGACAGACACTGCAGTGGCAGGTCTGAGACATGATTACAGAGCTACTTATGTGGGTGGCACAATCAGTGCTGCAGGCTCACTAGTAACATTTGATTTACTGGCCCTGGCACCTCTAGTGCACTTTACTAGGGACTTACTTAGTAAATCAAATATGGCAATCGTGGATAAACCAATCAATCAAAAATACAATTTATACAGAGAGCATATGCACTTTAGCACTGGTTAGCAGTGGTAAAGTGCTCAGAGTTCCAAAGCCAACAGCAACAGGTCAGAAAAAATAGGAGGAAGGAGGCAAAAAGTATGGGGATGACCCTGCAAAAGGGCAAAATTCCAACACACAGTGTTAGAAAACCGCGCTGCGTGGGGTTTGCATCGATATCAGCAGCCGCAAGTGGGTGTTGCACAATGTTTCTTCAGCCACCATGCGTCAATCTCCCAGCCGTGATACAGGCAGAGCGCAGATCTTAGCCGCGAAGCTGGCGGTGCGTCGTTTATCAGCCGCATTGAAGATGGTGCATCATAAATTTCCTCGCACAGTGTTCTGTGCATGGATTTTCAGCTCCTGTCTGCCAACTTCACCTTTCAAGGGCCCAGGGACTGGATTTTACACCACTTGGCAAGGCAGGAATCTCAACAGAGTCCAGATGTTAGCAGATGAAGTCTTTGATGGCCCTGAGACTTCACTACAGGAGGCAAGCTCAGTTCAAGCCCTTGGAGATTCTTCACAAGCAGGAATACACCAGCCCAGTCTTTGTCCACTTTCACAGACAGAAGCAGCAACTGCAGGATAGCCCAACAAAGCACAATCACAGGCAGGGGCAGCACTCCTCCTCAACTCTTCAGCTCTTCTCCTTGGCAGAGGTTCCACTTGGTTCCAGAAGTGATCCTGAAGTAATCTAAAGTATGGGGTTTTGGGTCCACTACTTATACCCCTTTCTGCCATTGAAGTAGGTAAACTTCAAAGGAGAGTCTCTGTTGTTCACAAGATTCTGCCTTACCCAGGCCAGGCCCCAGGCACACACCAGGGGGTTGGAGACTGCAGTGTGAGAAGGTAGACACTGCCCATTCAGGTGTAAGTGACCTCTCCTCCCTCCACTCTAGCATAGATGGCTCATCAGGATATGCAGGCTACACTCCAGCTCCCTTTGTCTCACTGTCCTGAGGGGATTCACAAACAGCCCAACTGTCAAACTGATCCAGGCAGGCAATCCACAAACAGGCATAGTCACAGAATGGTTTAAGCAAGACAAATGCCTACTTTCTGTAAGTGGCATTTTCAAACTAAAAATCTAAAAACCAAATTCACTACAAGATGTATTTTTAAAATGGGAATTCAGAGACCCCAAACTCCATATATCTATTTTAGGGGTGCCTTACATGTAAGAAAAGGGAAGGTTTAGGCCTGACAAGTAGGTACACTTGCGAAGTCAAATTTACAGTTAAAACTGCACACACAGACACTGCAGTGGCAGGTCTGAGACATGATTACAGAGCTACCTATGTGGGTGGCACAATCAATGCTGCAGGCTCACTAGTAGCATTTGCTTTACAGGCCCTGGGCACCTCTAGTGCACTTTACTAGGGACTTACTCGTAAATCAAATATGCCAACCATGGATAAACCAATTACATACAATTTTACACAGAGAGCGTATGCACTTTAGCTCTGGTTAGCAGTGGTAAAGTGCTCAGAGTTCAAAAGCCAACAGCAACAGGTCAGAAAAAATAGGAGGCAGGAGGCAAAAAGATTGGGGATGACCCTGCATAAGAAAGAAAGTCCATAAGAGGTGTACTAGTGAATGCTGCCTTTCTGCATATGGTATGAAGTTGCCCTGCAATAGCCCTCTTTTGGGCAAGGGTCACAGTTAACTTTGTGGCTTGAAGGCATACTTGCTGGGCCTTCATACTAGCCCAAAGGCCCAGAAGATGGGCACCTAGTTTCTAGACCTGGCCCTAGTGCTAAGAGAGCTATTGCAATATTCTGGCACTTGCCCTAAGGCCTACACCATAGTAGGGGAAAAACAGAAGTGGGGAGGTGGGCAGTTGCAGAGAGCTAATCTATGTTGGATGAAAAGAGAAGGGAATAGAGCAATCGATCCAAAAGATCTGTGGGTGGGGGTGCCAAATTCATTCAATGAATTCAGAGAGTGTTCTTGCATGTGCTGATGGAGCATTTTGGACTCACAAGAGGAAAACATGGGCACCGACAAAACCTGTTGTGAACCATGGAGGAACACTGGCTACTGAAATATGGTGGTGAAGGGAATCTGACAGTGTTGGACCTGGTAGCTACAGAATAAATTACTGGCTGGACTGGGCACCCAGTGTTACTAACATTAATATTGTATAATTAAGGTTTAATGGTGTGGTATGTTGAGGCGGTAGTAATTGGAGACGTCAAGGTACAGGGCAAAGCATTAAAAGGGCCTTACTATCATACACAATGCCAGCCCAAGTCATAGAGGTGTTCAGCACCACCCAAACTCAATATACATAATAAAATGTAGTATTTTATACTTCTCCGGGTTCTCTGCTTTGAAGCAGCAGCCATGCTTTTTAACATACAATACACTACCCCCACCTCATCACTTTGGCTCAGCCTGTGGTTTGATGAGATTTATGAATGATGTGCAATTTTACACTGCATTGCTCTTCAGTTACATTTTTGTTATAATTACATGGACACATTTTCCCATTCTGTAGTCATATTTTTGTTATCATATTAACGCTGCGCTTTCCTTGGAATGGTGTTAACTTATGTCAACATTGGTAATTGCGTCAATTCTTACAAGTGTATTGTCACTTGATTCTACTTAACGCTGCACGGCATACGCGTACGCCCTAATGATACTCCCACCTCAGACGCTGTGTCTCCATTAGCAGGCTTCCTTCTTAAGTATGCTGCTTCATCAACCCTGCATCCTCGGCGACATTGGCGTCTCTAATCAACGAGCTCATGAGATCTTCCCAGCATTTTCCGAGTTAGACACTTATCCCTGTGCACACTATAGAGCTAAGGCTGACAGATATGAATTATTCTGTGCTGAGACCTAAGGTGGGAGGTCACTATATCGTGGTCGAAATATTGATCAATACAGATATTGATTTCACAATATGGAATACCACTACAGCATCAAGGTAAGTACAATCCAGTTAAGAATTGTAAATCTACTGTTTCGCAGATATTGGGTCATGTAACTTCAGCTAAAAGTAAAACCACGCCAACCTTGCTTTATTTGCAGTGGGGTCCACCGTTTCACCACCGTGTATTTATCTAGTTTTATTTTCCTCCAAAATAACAACCTAAAGGTCTTAAAGGGCGCAATTAGTCATCTCCACACAACCCAGCGCCGTAAACTGTCAAAATTATCTCTGCAGAACAACAGATGGCATTTTGTTATTCATATCTTTTGTTTCTCACTAATCTATTCCCCTTTATTGCTGGTGTCTGAGGTTAGATATTCCAACCTCATCGTATTCGCAGCCACAAGGTGCTCTCTGCACCGCTTCTGTCTAGCACGTGGCAGGCTGCCATTCTTTTTCCATTATCCACAGAATGCTTAATATGCTAGGCACTGTGGCTGCTGGGAATCCTGCGCAGTCAATCTTTACTGGTATTCACAAACCATTACTGCCCCCCCCCCCCCCCCCCCCCCCCCCCTTCCATTACTGCATGCTGTTTGGTGCCTTTCCCTTTCGGTGTAACATTTGGGCAGTCGCTTTGCAATCGACGAGCTAGTGAACTGTTCCTTAGATTGTGTTCATAATCAATTTAATTAACAAGGACCCGTTGCAGTGCTTATTCATATAAGATCAGCATTGCATATTGAAATTTTATTCATATTCTTCAATGGAAATAATAACCGCTTTACTCTTTAGGTATACAGAGCTGCTATGAGCGGACTTGCAATTTAAAATAAGTTGTGCGCTTTGAGCAAACCTCATTACATATAAGGCACAAAGTCGTATTTTTCAGAATCAGAAGGAGAAGGATTGCCACTGATGGTAATCAGACGGTAATTAGGCTCAATTACTGAAGGGAAAACTAGTGGCTAGGAATAAAATCTGCTCTGGGTTGCTGCCATCAGGTGATACTACCACTAATATTCATAATCATAATCCTATTTGTAATACTCAAAGTAAGCTAATTTGTGCAGTGGCTCTAACATTGTTAGATCCCCTAGTGAGAGTGTAGACCAGAAAGCAAGGTGCATGTGTAGTGAGTAAACATTCATGCATACTTTGTTCCTGTAAGGGTGGTGTCCTGGCCTTGTACCTATAATATATATTTTGAACGGCTGTATTTTTACCTGACTGTACATTTTACAGCATTTCAGTGACTCTTTCCCAGGTGGTACATGTTTGACTGATATATCCATTGATTTATCTAAGCAGCAAGCTGTATTTTTTTCACCTGGTAGTAATTCAAACGGGCAGTATTTAGCGAGGTACTTCCATACTACTGGCAGTAATGAATATTTGCTGTCGTTATCTGGTGATCCTGGATGGACAATTTGGGCAAGTGCAGACATCAGTGGTGCTCAGCTTAGCCATGGACCATCCATCGGAAATGGCACTTAATGATCTTCACACAGGGCACACACCTTTAATAATATGTCATCTAATTGGCATGGTCTCGAAATATCATAGCACAACAAAGCAGTTACCAAAGTCTGTATGGTTAGAAAAACAAATAATTTCTTGCATTCCTTTGCACCTGATGCCTAATTACTTTCATCCACGTTCTGCGCTCCGTTATGTAATAATGAGAAACTGTAAAGATATTTTGTTGTAAGTTATCTGCTCTTTTTAAAGCGCATGGGGGTTAACATACAAGGATAATACAATATTTAAGATATCAGAGGGGAGTAAGACAGAATATTCGCATTCAGGTGTGGCGAGAAAAGGTGGAAACGAATTTACTGGGTAGTGATCTGAGAAAGGAAGGGTGGTCGAAGGTAGAGAAGGGGAAAGAAGCGGCATAGAGGAAGCTCGCAAGCATATGGAACGGCTGAAGGATGGATCCAACAACCACGTCCATATTAATGTCAAGAGATCAGAACATTATTGCCCAGGTGAAGGCACATTGCTATTCTTAATCAGAATCTGTGATATGTTCTGGACAGATGTCTGTACTGTGCTGGATTTATAGATCTGCCAGTATCTATGTGCAGCGAATAGCAGAGAAGGCAAGCAACACGAATTACAAGTACAGACGTACATGGGTGATAAAAAGGTCTACATCTGGCAAGAGAATAACCAACAACACAAGAGTAACATCACATATTGTCCAATGTCTTCCATCACATATTGTCCAATGTCTTCCATAGGAAGCCTTTATCGTGAACAACTGGATCCAAATTTGGTTAGTCATTGCAATGCCGTCATCCTAGTGCTTAACCAAAGTGATTAATCACTGTTGTGACACTTTATTCTGCTGTGTTGCCTGAGTCTCCTGAGACCCGAGGGCAGTGGCGCAATGGCAGCTGGTGGTCTCCCTAGTTTTCTTCAGCCTTTCCCTGGTCTCCTCAGACCTGAGAGAGGTGAGAGAACACGGGTAACAATGTGCTTTCGCCAACCTCTTTCTCCCCTGTCAGGGCGGGTCTGTAGCCACTCACTGACAGGAGAAATCCGCCCGTGCTTAGTAACATCTCCTACAAAGCTGCTGTCAGCATGTTGATGGCTCTCTGCTGAATGTGATAGTGGAGAACATGGCTTTGTGTCGAAAGGGGTTGGGCTGCCGCAGAGGGTGGTGTGGGTGGTTTCAGGAGGCCAGTTATCTTTTTTTGATTTTCAGGTGAAGAGGGGAGAGTTTTTATTCAGAGGGTGGTGGAGGTGGGTGGCAGGAGGCTAGCTATTTATTTTTTAATTTTGGAGAGGGGATCTGTTGAGTGTGATGGCGTGCTGAGCAGAAGAGGGGTTTTCTAGTCTTTTTTTTACATGTTTTTTATGGCTCCTTCTTTACACTGGGGAGCCATACACAGTATATAAATAGCTAAAATATTAGCTACAGGGTTAATTTTTCTCCTAGGTTTTCTAAGTGACATCATTGGCAACTCGAGCTTTCCTATTGCTGCCCATTGGATGTCATTAAGAGACCCCTCATTAAAGACATCCCTGTTATTCACAGTTACCGAGCTGTAATTCTATATGAAACACACATTGTCAAAGCTAATAAGTCTGGTTTGTGAGACCAAGGTGAAGACCTATTGGCTGTGTCAATGAGTTTTCCACAGGTAGCTGCCATCTTTGCCTATGCATGAGTGGTCATGTTGGAAAAGTTTTACATAAAGTTTTTTTTTTTTAAAACATTCAAAGATGACCACCTGCCATTGTGCTAGTGGCAGACAGAGAATGGATGCAAACAAGTACTGGGGGAGCTAAGCTAATATTTAAATGAGGAGCAGGGTTGGGAAAGGAGAGGGTAACAGGAAGAACAAGTAGAAAGGGAGAGAATATTGTCTTTTCTGCTCTACAATGCAAAATCCTAATGTCATAACAACTCAACCAATCAAAAATGATGAGACCTAAATATTCCGTGGGTGAGACCAACACAAATTTAGGTAGAAAATACAGAGGATAACTATCTGTGGCCAAACACAAACCCAGTGATATATTTAAAGGCAGCCCACCATGTAACAATTTTCTAAGGAATTCGTTGTAAAGAAAATTAAAAAAACCTAGGTGTTTGGTTTAATCAGACATCACTTTGTCACAACAGATCACAACCGACAAAAAAGAATACCCTCCAGGGTCGCACAAAGGGCCGGAGGTCTGTGCATTCATGATACTTGAGAGAACATTTTCCCTTTACAAAAGCCACCTTAGAAAACCTTTGTCACGATTTGTTTTGTATGTGGTCCTACAATATACGTTTGTCTTCACAGATTCCTGCATATGTCCACTGCTAAAGATATTCATGTATTGCTTTGCCAGTGTGCACGTTCATTCATTGTGATTATGGTGGCTCATTTTACAGACCCCATTTTTAATATTCTAATGTGTCCAATTGGTGTCCACTTTTAGGAATATGGGTTTTTGCACAAATAATGAACTTGTATTAGTTAGTGCAGTTGATTCTAGTTGTTTCTCGAAGCTAGTTGTTTGTGTCTAAACTTGAACCTTGAGAACTTGTTTTGTTTTTTTATGCTGGACGCATGGGTTTTAATACCCAAAATTCAGAGCCTGCAATTGAATTCAGAAAACATTTTCTGCAACTAAACAAATGTAATTTCCATTAGGGCAACATGATTTATCATGATTTAAAAATAAACACTGGGATATTAAATGAATGAAGGAATTAACAAATGAATGCGTGAATGAATGTACAAATGATGACAATGGTGTAATTGCAGTAAAAAATCTATGGGCCTTATTTATATTTTTGTAACATAAACTCTGTCCAAACATGACGAATATCCCATCAGCTTATTGCTTGTGTTATATGAGGTAACAAGCTTGTAATATGGGGACGTGTGCACGTTTGTCATGGAGTACCCCCCCCCCAAAGAAACTCGAAAGCTTGACCAATATACCTAAACAGCTTCATTGTTTTTAATAGTATAGTCTACCCTTCAGTCAGTCAAGACATATGTGATTTATGAAAATATGGGGCATATTCACAAAAGTATTTATGAAAAAGGAAGGTGTACTTCAGAAGTTCCTTTTTACACACTCATACCTGCTCTTGTGAATCATCCCTGAAATATCCAGCTCTCTATTATTAAAAGTGAAAAAGATAGCATCCTTTCTATTTTTAAGTTAATGAATATGACCCAAATGTTCCCAATTCATTCCTATTTTAAATGATTTAGGATCAATTCACAAAGGCTTGAAAGATTATGTAAAAGAGTGCTACAGGAGTACTTTTTGACAAACTCCAGATTGCCTTTGTAGATAGGCCCGTAGTACTTTACGTAGCATCCATCACTTTCACTGAATAACCTTTAACATGCACATAGAACTATTGACAAATTCATGCAATCAATGATTGTATTACTTTAGTATTCAAAACAGTGGAGAAAAAGGCACGTGGATGGATTTCATTAGTACTGAAATGGACATGGTGAATAGAGAGCAACTGAACAATGACAATCATAAAACGATGACAAACGTCAGAATAACGCATTTTCTGTATCATGCTATAACAATTGACACATCTACATACCTTGAATGTTTATATATTGTCAAAGTACATAGATATGAAGATAGGAGTATTAAAACAAATCTTACCTATATTCACTTACCTTGACAATATAGTGTTAGTCAATATTCTGAATTCAATATTTGAAGGTCGATTTAAAGCACCTAATAATGAATTAGAACACCTGGCAGTATGACAGATTCCAAGCGACATGGCATCCGCAGAAAGGCATATGTCCAAAAATCAAAAAATTACAATTCTTCTGAAGTCTTCCTATAATCTACCAGGCAGCCGCCAATTTATGATTTTCACTGCACGACCTAAAAATAAACTATGGCTCTATTTTTAAAGCAGGCAACTGAATGCCCAGTACATTGTGTAATAAGAAGTGTGTAGAATTATAAACAGAACAGGTTGAAGGATGTTAGGAAAGTCGTCTAGGATACTTCAATTAGAAATGCAAAAACATATAAATAAACTGTATATAACAAGCAATAATAACATGTTTTATTTTAGCATGTCCTTTTTTCATTTAGGACTGTCAGACCGACTCGTATAGTACTATGTGTAAAATATAAATTCCTCAAAGATCAAATTAACAGTGCCTGCTTAAATAAAAATCATGTTAAATGCAGATGTAACATATTGTGGTTAGAGAAGCCACCCACCTCATTATAAGTGCCATACATTATATGCACAGCACACACTTTAAAGTGTCACTGTTGGACTTTTTTGCTCATGCAGGGTCATCTCCAATCTTTTTGCCTTCTGCCTCCTATTTTTTCTGACCTGTTGCTGTTGGCATTTGAACTCTGAGCACTTTACCACTGCTAACCAGTGCTAAAGTGCATATGCTCTCTGTGTAAATTGTATGGTTGATTGGTTTATCCATGATTGGCATATTTGATTTACTAGTAAGTCCCTAGTAAGGTGCACTAGAGGTGCCCAGGGCCTGTAAAGCAAATGCTACTAGTGGGCCTGCAGCACTGGTTGTGCCACCCACATAAGTAGCTCTACCTGCCACTGCAGTGTCTGTGTGTGCAGTTTTAACTGTAAATTCGACTTGGCAAGTGTACCCACTTGCCAGGCCTAAACCTTCCCTTTTCTTACATGTAAGACACCCCTAAGGTAGGCCCTAGGTAGCCCAAAGGGCAGGGTGCAGTGTATGGTTAAGGAGGGACATATAGTAATGTGTTTTATATGTCCTGACAGTGAGATATTGCTAAATTCGTTTTTCACTGTTGCAAGGCCTGTCCCTCTCCTAGGTTAACATGGGGGCTACCTTCAAATCTGATTAAAGTGTAGATTCCCTTTGGGAGCGGATGGACATGTGGAGTTTGGGGTCTCTGAGCTCACAATTTAAACATAAATCTTTTAGTAAAGTTGATATTAAGATTTTGTGTTTGAAAATGCCACTTTTAGAAAGTGAGCATTTTCTTATACCATTTCTGTGACTCTGCCTGGTTGTGGATTCCCTGTCTGGGTCAGTTTGACAGTTGGGCTGGGTGCACCTCACACTAGACAGTGACACAAAGGGAGCTGGGGTGTAGTCTGCATTTCCTGATGAGCCATCTGTGCTAGGAGAGAGGGGAGGAGTGGTCACTCACACCTGAAAGGGCTGTGCCTGACTTCACACAATGCATTCTCCAACCCCCCTGGTGAGTGTCTGGGGCCTGGCCTGGGCAAGGCAGGATTTCACATTCAAGAGAGACTTTGCTCTGAAGTAGACCGACTTCAAAGGAGAAAATGGGTATAAGAAGGGCACCCAAAACTACAGACTTTAGAACACTTCTGGAAACCAAGAGGAACCTGTGCCTGGAGAAGAGCTGAAGAGCTGTGGAACAAGAGCTGCCCTGCCTTTGACTGTGCTTTGTGGAGCTATCCTGCAGTTGCTGCTTCTGCCAGTGTAAGAGGGCAAAGACTGGAATTTGTGTGCCTTCCATCTTGTGAAGATCTCCAAGGGCTTGATTTAGAGCTTGCCTTCTGTTGTTTGAAGTCTCAGGGACAGCAAAGACTTCTCTCTGCCAGCACCTGGAGTCTCTGGAGAGACTCCTACTCTGCCAAGTGGTGCCCATACAGTTCCTGGGACAATGAAAGGAGAAGCTGGCAGCCTAAGAGTAAGAAATCCAAGCACAGAACGCCATGCGGGGAAAAGATCGACGCAACTCCGATCTGCGGCTGAAAAATCGACGAGCCGCCGGCTTTGCGGCTGAAAATCGACGCTCGCCTGCAACCTGACTGAAGAATCGACGCACGGAGCTGGAGAAACAATGCGCAGCATCGCTGACGGAGGCTAGGAGATCGCAACCCACGCTGAGTGGTTTTTGGATCATCGTGCGGCTGGATTTCTGATGCAAGTACCGCTGGGTGTGTAAAAACAAAACAAGGCCTGCCCGGACCCGAGAGTGCTGACCGGATCGATGCATTGCTCTCTTGCGGAGAGAAGAAACAACATGCCCGACCCGACGAAAGGAGAAACGACGCAAGGTCTCACTCGTGAGTGAAATCGACGCACCGCAAGCCCTTTTTGACACACACTCGCCGTGCGGGGTTATTTTTGAAGCACCAAAGGTACATTTTCACGCTAACAGTGTTAGTGTGTGTTTAAAATTACATGAAGACTCTTTTTGCATTTTTTGTGATAGCTTGACTTTTGTATTGTGGATTTTTGTCGTTTTGGTCTTGTTTTGTTTAGATAAATATTTTCTATTTTTCTAAACCTGAGTTGTGTCATTTTGTGGTTTTTTCATTAAGTTACTGTGTGTTTTGGTACAAATACTTCACACCTAGCACTCTGAAGTTAAGCCTACTGCTCGTGCCAAGCTGCTAAGGGGGTAAGCAGGGGTTAACTGAGGGTGATTCTCTTTTACCCTGACTAGAGTGAGGGTCCTTACTTGGACAGGGGGAAACCTGACTGCCAACCAAAGGCACCATTTCTAACAGTCATTAAAGTAGAAGCACACTCTACTAATTTTTAAATCTTGGTCAGAAGCTCTACTGCCATGCTGATGCTACTGGAACTTTCCATGCCATACACAATATATTGCAGTAAAGATTATGCACCTTTGTCGGTGAAATGCAATTAACAGAATACTTTTCTTCTATTTCATCAAACAGACATGCTTAAGTAAATATGAAGGATGCCCAGTCTGCAACCAAGACAGTATTGTTTGGAGTCCCCTAGCGGTGTTTATCCAAAGGACTGCTGAGCAAAATATCTAGTCTGCAAAGAGTTGAATATGTGATTATTATTTTGTGAAGCTTCTTACAGTACATTAACCTACAAGTTGTTCTAAACAAATGGTGTGCAGTATGAACTCCCTTGGAGACTACTTCCACCACTTGAGAAGGTCAAATCTCAGTTGCCACTTTTTCCCTGGCATCTGGATCTTAGGCTTGGTACTGTCACTAATCTTGTTTTTGTAGGCATCTAGATGGTTGACCTCCTAGCAAGCTTCTAGATCAGATCAAGCTTACTGAAGTAAAGAAAGAGTGGAAATGAAGATACCCTTTATTAACCTTTTTATATTTAGGCCTTTCAGGTCCCAATATTGCAGAGATCCTGGAATGACTGCTTAGGTGATATATGCCATCAGACCAAACAATCTTGATGGTTTCCAAGAGGGAAAAAAAGTTACTTAATAATTGACTTTGTTGGAACTACTTTGATTTCTGGAGGTAGAAAAGTTGTCTAATCGATGTCTAGTGAGACACCTGAGAATGCTGTCCTCTTAGGAAAGATAGCAAATGTTTCCATTTTATTATGTATCCCAGGTCCTGTGAAGTAACTCTTTCTCAAGGAATGAACACAGTAAAGTTCTCTCTTGTTTCCTTTGTGATTGCCCAAAGAAACTGTAGTGCCTTCCTATAGTCACGATGCTACCCTGCACGTACACAGGGAAGTTCTCATGTCTCAATACAAGGGTCCAAGTTAGGAGTAAACAACCACAAACAAAAGAAAATCCTTCTTGCCAAATTAAATAGTGTGTGATTAAAGATCAAGAGCTTTACAGGATCTGAGAAGAATTTTAGGCAGAGCAGAGAGGAGTATAGCATAATAAACAGCTGTAGTAAAAAAGGAGAAAATTTCATGTAAGATGGGCAATGAATGTGTCACAAAATAGAAGAATCAAACCTGTTGTCAACCATCTTTGTCACCACTAAACTGCGTTAGTTATGGGTAAAATAGAAAAGGAGTTTATAGGAAATTAGTTGAACACCAATTTGGACAGGGATGCTCTGACAGCACAAACTGATAAGATGACAATCTTTGTTTGGAATCAATATATCTCTAATCACATCCACCATCACAAGAATTTGGCAGTATCCCTGTATGGCAGACAGAGAGGTGAAATGCCTGTCACCCGCACCTCAGTCCATAGGGCAGCTCTGATCCTCCATACCACTATACTCCTTCCTCTGAACCATCATGCCAACACCATGGACCACGCACAGAACAACCCACCATCAGCAGGAATGCTTTAGGGTTACTGCATATAGAAACATACCAACACCAGCCCACAGTCCTTCCTGCAAAACGTGTGCCACCTATATGGAACTAAGGCCACTCTCCGGTGAGTTCTGTTTGCCGGTGGAGCACTCTTTCAATATAATTAAATCTTGCTCATTAAGCTCTGAGTGTCAAAGTATTAGGATTTTAGTAGTTTTGTGGCGCATCACAGTGCTTATGAAAGAGCAGGAGGAAGGCAAATACAATGATATATTTCTGCCCCTCCATGAAATTGATGACATTTCCTGTCACACCATGAGGTAAATATGTATGGGATCCAACCTTACCATCAAGTTCCAGGGCTAAGGTCAGTTTTTCTTTGTTCTTTCTATGGAATCTCATCAAACCTTTTAAGAAACTCTCAGGACGAAAAGGGACACGTTTCCCAGTCATATCTATCACTTCCTGTTATACTAGTTATACTAAAAGTAACTATTTTTTGGGCTAGAACATTTTGATGGATGTAACACCTAAATTGGATAGGCACTGAAGTCTATTTGGAAAACCTGCACCGTTTGAAAGAGACAGTGTATGCTGAAGAAGGTTGCCAGCTGAGACTAAACAGTGCTATTCTGCAACCTATGTTTTAAGGATAGAAGGTTGATTACTTATCACCAAAAAAGTAGCCCAGTCTTGTGGGCTGATTCTTGACCTGCAACCTCTTGATCTATGATGGATCTTTGTGATTGGCTGGTGCACAAAGATCCCATTTTGGCAGACTGGGACAATGAAAGGTGAGCCATGCCTTTGCTGGCATCACAAATATTTTGTGGGTGATCACTCCTTCAAGAGATTAGTTGGGCTTCATCTATGTAAATTAGGAGCAAGTGAGGTATATTATTGTTTCTGTTTGGTAGGGTTGTCTATGAGTCTCTGGATCAGCTCCAATAAAGTCCAATCCCTAGTTTGGTAATAATTTTATAACAACATGCCTTTCTTGCTTTCCAATGAATTTTGAACATGTATATTTCCAAGAGGGCACACAGAGGACCAAGCACAGAAGTATGCTTAAAGAGACTTTGGCTATCTTTTCTGAAGACTGCTGTGGTAGCGGCCGCCAAAAGACTGCATGTTAGCGGTAATGCTACCGCCGTATTAAGAGTTAGGACTGCCAAAAAACAGCCAACATTCCAATACCACCAGCACCACCAGGCTGACAAAATTCCACCCACCAGATTACGAGTCACAAATCACCACAGATGATCTTTCATGCAGGAAATCCATTAGCGGTACGAACCGCCTGGGTCAAAACTGACTACTGTTAGAACACAACACCATATTGGATAGTTTGAATACCCCACACCTGAAACACATCCGACACACCTACTCACTGCACTGTATAAAACCCCCAATACAACCGACAATCCTTTGCAACAAAAACACCATTCACATACTCAGAAAGCAGGACAAATCTAAGAGAAAGCACCCATACACAATAGGTACATATAAACATCTCACTCATCACATACCACTCAACTGCACAACCAACACAATATACAAATCACTAGCACAGACAACCCGCAGCAACGTCTCACCCTTAAAACGCAGCACCCACACCTCACTAATTACCCAACACTGCACACTAACACTCACAACACCCCCACACACCGTCTACACAACCACTACCATGCCCCCACAAAAACACCCATGATTTACAGACGACGAGTTGAGGGTCATGGTGGATGAAATTGTCAGGGTAGAGACAAAGCTGTTTGGAGCACAGGTCCAATAAACATCCGTTGCCAGGAAAATGGTGTTGTGGCAAAGGATAGTCGACAGGGTCAATTCATTGGGAAGCCATTCACGAACAAGAGACAACATCAGGAAGAGGTGGAACAACCTCAGGAGGAAGGTGCGTTCCATGGCATCACATCACCAAATCAGTGTGCAGTAGACTGGCGGTCAGCCCACATCTCCTCCCACACAGTTCGCATACTGGGAGGAGAAGGTCTTCGTAATACTGCATTCGGAGGGTCTGACTGGAATACCTGGGGGACTGGAGTCTGGTAAGTACCCACTACAGTCATGCAACACATTTTTCCTGTCCTGCATGCCTGTTCACGACCCAAATACTCCCCATATAACTGCATGTCCTACTGTCCCTCCCACCTATTCACCTAATGCCCCTATCCTGCATGCCACACCTCCACTCACCCCAACTGTCCTCATAGCCCTTGCCAAAGGCATGTAAACTACTAGCTAATCATATCACTCCAATACCCAGAATGCACTTACCCATCATTGTGAAAACCTGGAATGTGCACAACCTATCACGTGTAATGCATGTACAATTAAAGTACTAGCAACACCATCTAGATTGTACCAGTGAGGACCAGTACATGGCAATGACAGTAATGCAATGGCATACTCACAATAGTATCCAAAGCAAAATACAGCTACAGCTCAGTGACCATTCAAAATGGCCACAGATCCAATATCCAAAAGCAGAAATAGACTCACCTGGCTATGAAAGTGACATGGCAGAGTCGATGCAGATGCACAACATCCAGATACTGGACTATTACCTTTGCATACTCACACACTGTGTTCCCACTAGGACACCATTGTGCATTGTGCAGCTATCATGTGTCACATCTAGCATGCCTGAACGTTTGCAAGGTAACAGAGCTGAACAGTCATGTCAAATATCCGACTAAACCAGAATCCATCTGCAGTGCAAACTATACCAAACTTGAATGACAGCTCCCAACATGGACAATGGAAACCAAGTCACTGAGCAGTATGTACAACAAAGGTATGCTGTGCAGCAGCTATCAATGTCATTGTAGGGAATCTAGCGAAGCCACTGTCTGCATCTCACAAAGTTGTTACCAAAAACACAATCTAACCTGTACCCTGTGTCTCACTTCCTCACAGGTAACCTGGTGTACCCACCATGGAGAGGATACCAGAGACTGCCAGTCCCACTCCGGATGATGGCTCCAGCATGGACAACAGCGCCAGGATGTCTGAACAGTGACGACCACCCTGGAGCACATCTGGGACACCTGGTCAGTTAATGAGTCTCAGCCTTGCCCTGCCCACATCAACCCCTCCCACACCAGGGGCATCCACATCGCAGCCAATCAATTACCCCAAACCTGTGTCCCAAGGACTGCTCAATCAATTGTGTGCCCCACAGTGCAGCGACCTGAGTCAAACCTTGACACCCAAGACAATGATGGTCCTGCTAACACTGGGAGTGGGCACAGGCACCTGGGGGTAGGGTGCATGGGAGGGAAGCTGTGGACCAAAGTATGGAGCCTCAAAGGCACTTCACTGACCAAGAAACCATCTCCCAAGTCCTGGGAGCATACCAATCTTCCCAGGACAGGATAGGCCAAACGATTACCATGCTGGGGGAAAATCAAAGTCTGCAGAGGGAATACCACCAGGAAGTCATGCAGCAGTGGCAGGCACCTAATGCCACCATGCTTCCACTGCAGGGGTGCTGAGGGGCATCAACACCGCCCTCATTGGCCTCTCCAGACAGTATCAGGCCCCTATCGCTTTCACCCTTACATCTGGCCCATTTACATCTGCGGCAGCTTGTGGGATGGAGGCCCTGCCACGGGAACCAAAGGCTTCAGACACCCCTCCCTCTGTAGCTGAAGAACCCCCAACAAATGTGAATGTCCATCCAGACATCTGGCTGGAGCAGATGCCAAGACCAAACCCGCTGCCAGAAAGTGAACCTCTCCTGATTTGCCTCCCTGGTGTGCCACTGATACACCCTCTTGACTGTTCTGAGGCAGAACTCTAGCTTCCCATGGACACTGGACCTGTGCAGCCAACGTCTGTAGCAGCTACCCCGATGAATCCACCTACCATAGCCTCATTCATCACCTTTATGTTAATCTACGCACCTTTTTCTTGATCATCACTATGATAATATGCACAATAAATCACCATTAAACACAGATACTGTATATGTGTCTTAAATGCATCAACAATTGCCATGCTTGCCAACTGTGGTCAGGGCATGCCCCTCTGCATCAAACGGCTAATCTAATGGACATCAGAGGGAGGCACCCACAGAAGGAAACAGAGTACTTTAGAAATGTCACAGGGCAGATGTAAGTGTGAAATCCAGAGTAACACCAGGGTATGGTCAGAATTCCAATCTGCAAATAGAGCATGTCAGAGAGTACCCTCAGGATGGAAGGCATGGTGGCATAGTAAGCACACTTACACATAATAATAGTCATGGCCATGGTAGACTACCTACCAAGCAGGGTCACCCTCATAGGAACTTTACATTACCAGGTACTGAATCTTCACATCACCATACCATAGCTATATATGCACTTATACCGTGAAATACACAAAGAACATCACTGAGGAACACAGTACTTAAATCTTACACTAAATTAGACCCCAGAACTGTAGGGTTGTCACTCACCCTTGTCAGTATACAGTGACCTGCAACTTGGACTGCAGCATCAGTATTCAAACACAGCTAGGTCCCAAATTCATCACTTGGTACACCACCCATTGTGATGTCACAGGACATGATGCTAACAGCACACCTGGGCCATGTACCAGAACTGACACATGATACACTATTGCACATCCCACCCTCACCCCCACTGGTACAAGGAAGGGATTAAGCAGTCACAACCCCACTTGTGTGAAGGAAGTACTAACACGGGACATTACACTGTACCTACATGCATATTATCAGCTACGTGGCTGGTTCTACTCTCATGTTTGTCAGCAAATACCAGTGCCCATTGACAATGAATACCTCAAGCATAGGTTGCAGGGCCGAACAGCACATGGCTATATCAGTGAGTGGAAGGAAAAAAGTATAGGAAAAAGCAAGAAGCATATCTCAATACAGATTGGATCTTCACAGAAGTGCATGTCAGGATCTGATGTAACTATACATGATATAGGTGAACATAGTTTACTGTACTCTTCACAGACTATCAGTCTGCATCCAGAACACACACATAGGCATTGGAGCACATGACACCACCACTGATGAAGCTAGAAGGGAGGTGTAAAAGCTGCCAACTACTACAAGTTGAGCTTTTTCAACACAATATATGCTCCACTTCATAAACCTGTATGTCATTTGTAATACTGATTGATGAGATCTGCCCTAGAGTCAAAGCCTCCTTCTTCCTCAGCCTCTTTATCACTTGCAATGTCTCCATCTCCAGCCACAGGACCAGTTGCCTCCCCCTCATCTGCTATCAATAGTATCTGACATCTCAAGGCTAGATTGTGGAGCATGCAGCAGGCAATGATTATTTGGCATACCTTTTGGGGTGAGCCGAGGAGGTCTCCTCCAGATAGGTCCGGGCACCTGAATCTTGCCTTCAGGAGCCCAAATGTACGCTCGATTATATGCCTTGTCCTCCCGTGGGCCTCATTGTGGCTGGGTACCTCACTGGTGGCAACAGCCAAGAATGATTTTGAAGCCGGAGTCACCTGTGTACACAAAGGGACAACAACTCCAATGTTGCATGTGGGACCGGGTAGATTGTAATGACAAGAGACATAACTCACAGACACACACAATACTAACTTACTAAGCAGCCAGGCCCTCTCTGTTTGCAGTTGGGCCATCAGATGTGGGACATTGCTGTTTCGCATAATGTATGAATTATGCACAGATCCTGGAAACCCAGCTGTGACTTGTGAGATGTACTGGTCTGCCAGATACATCACCTGTATGTTGATTGAGTGGTAGTTCTTCCTGTTCCTATACCTGTTCATTGGCACTGGGAGGGACCAGGGCTACATGGGTGCCATCAATGGCTCCTACCACATGAAGAATTTGTCCCATCTTATAAAAATCTGCCTTCACATAGGTCAAATCCTCTCGTGGGGAAATGTGATGTAGCTGTACAGATGTTTAAACAATGCACACAGTACATGCTACAACACATGACTGAACACTGGCTTAGACATCCCAGCTGTTAAAGCCACTGTATTCTGGAAGGATTTCACAAAAGATAAGAATGGAGCACACATATATATGTTACATGGGCTATCAATTGTACTGTATTCACAAACACCTAAACTATGATGTAAAAATTAGTTAAGGTGCATAATATAATTAGATATGCAATATAAATGTGGTACGTGGCAGATCTAAATAAAATAATTATTTGATTATCAAATTTAATGTACACAGCACAAATTGTAGTCTGTATCAAATTCACAATCATATACCAAAAGTACAAAAAGAGCTAGAATAGTTTAACAAATGACTTAATGGCACACTCCGTATTATGAAAATTTAACAAATTACACAATTGAATCCAAAAAAACAATTTATCCCTGAACAGTCATGTTTATGAAAGCAAAATCTATCTAATTATATTATGCACCTTAGCTCATTTTTACATCATAGTTTAGGGGTTTGTGAATACAGTACAATTGATAGCCCATGTAACATATATATGTGTGCTCCATTCTTATCTTTCGTGAAAGCATATCACTTTGGTACAAGTTTTCTTGTTCCAATATACATACACGACAACAGGTACGTTTAGAGTGTATTGAGCACCAATACAATACATCGTACTATAGGAAAGTGCGGCCCATAAAGGTTTTCTGTTGTCAGCGAGTTCTTCTAACTAAATGTATTCTGGAAGGACCCTGTGGCCAGGAAGTGTAGCACTGACAAGACTTGAATGATGGAAGGTATGCCATAGGGATTGGGAATTGCAGGCATCAGATTTGGCTCCAACTGTGTACAAAGTTCCATGATGGTCAGACGATTCAGACAATATGGGCCTGATTCTAACTTTGGAGGACGGTGTTAAACCGTCCCAAAAGTGGCGGATTTACTACCTACCGTATTACGAGTCCATTATATCCTATGGAACTCGTAATGCGGTAGGTGGTATATCCGCCACTTTTGGGACGGTTTAACACCGTCCTCCAAAGTTAGAATCAGGCCCTATGTCTGTATGACATGCGTGTCCTCCATGCTCTCCAGGTCTACTAGTGGACAGTACTCTGGTGGGTGTTTCACTCTCCTCATGGCAGCATTACTAATTTGAGAGAAGGGAGTAGACTATGAGTAATGCTATATTCACACATCTATTACATATTGCATACTAGTTGACACCTAACATACGTAGAGGATGCATACAACTATTGACATATACAGGACAGCCCATAGATATTCACCAATTCCTGCCTCATTGCTGCATATTGGCTTACATGCCAATTGGAACATATTAATGAGACTAATGTAAGTGAACAAGTGTGTAACACATATCTTTCCTGCACTATTCACACATAACTATTGTAAACTACCTATATCTATCCATGGCCTATGTACCTCAGAGTCACTATACATAGTTGTCACCATATTTACTCCCTAATCATGTCATTAAGTGAGTATATAACCAATATATTGCACATACATGATAGCACTACACACATGAATACTCCTTTTGGGGTGGAATAGGTGTATGGCACTGATTAGTAAACACATCCATTGAAGAAATGGGAACAAAACGTCAGGCGCCTGACCTACTGTACTGGACATGTGGAAGTGACCTGAGTCCGCCAGCAGAAGTCGTAATGGCGGTAGGCGGTCACAACCATCATGCAACTTGCCATTGGACAAAATTGGTGCCTTTGGCAGACTTGGGCCAATTGTGATGACTGCTGATGGTGACGGTCCTCTACATGCCGGTTGTGACCACCATTTTCTGCTGTATAGCTCACTTGACTCTTGAAACTATTGCCAGCAAGATCTCCACTACGTGAGCTACTGCATACTACCTCTGGGAGCCATCATTCCACGTCCTGCAGGTGATAGGGTCCCTGCCTTCACACCGGAAGAACTTGAGAGGCTGGTGGAGGAGATCCTACCCCTGTATGAACAGCTATATGGAGCACCAGAGGAGCAGGTGAGTCCTATGCCATAGTCATGTGTGATAGATGTGTGTGATGTTGCATACTGCATGTGCATTAGTGTGGGTGTAGATGCATGCAGATAGCATGATGTGTAGGCGTGTGTGCCGAGAGGATGGAAGTGAGTGGCAACTAGCTGTGCCTGTTGTGCACTGAACAGTCCTATTGGTATGGTGCCAGTGTACATGACTTTCTCTTTTTTTCTGTGTCATCCATGCAGGTAAAAGCCCATCATAAGAAGTGGATCTGGCATGCCACCCCCAAGCAATTGCAGACCCTGGGGGTCCATACCCGCTGGAGCACACATTGTCGCAAGCGGTTGTAGGACCTGAGACGCTGGGCCCTGAAGACTGCGGAGGCCCTACTGGAGATGTCATTTCAATGAGGGAGGGGTGCCCGTCAGACCGTGACCCCCCTAACGGCCTGCATTTTGCCTGTGGCCTACCCTGAGGTTGATGTGTGTTTGAAGACAGCACAGCAGCCACAAGCGGTAAGTACTTACTGAACCCATTTATTTTACCCCAATAGTTTTGTGCTTGCTGTCACACTTTAGCAGGTGAGACACTGTAGTTGGTGCTCCATGCATGTAGACAAATGGGAATACATTATACTCTATTTGTATTACACAGGGATGGAGATCTGGCCCTAGGCTAGCACATTTGTATGTTTAGGTCAGTTGTGTCTAGATATATTTATATCTGCACATGGAGATGTACAGTCCCCAGTGCCACATGCGTCACACCACCCAGGTATGTACAGGTCTGTAGGCTGCTGTTTCATCCTACCTGTCTAGTAAATGCTGGCCTGAATATCCCATTATATGAATATGTAGATCTATGGTGTCACCGCAGTCCCATCTATGTACGCAATCTGTATTTGCTACATTGTACCTGATGTGTGGCAGGGCCTAGTTAGCTTTTGTCCTGGTACAGGTGTTGACTCCATGTAAGTCTGACGTCTCATTCAGTCAACAGGTATGGGTAGATGTGTACACTACATATGGGTTAGTGGTGCTGTCCCCATTGTCCCTTTATGTGCATATTATGTGGTATGTGAAGGTTGCAACTGAAGGACATCCAATATGGGTGTTTAATCATGTATATGTGGCCTACCCATGCTTTTCCAGTCCATTGTAATGTAAACTAATCAGTAGTGTCCCAATGGCATTCTTTCAGTGGAGGTAAGCGATTAGGCAGTCCAACCCATACACAAATTGCAATGTCCATGCAATATCTGCGAATGCCCTACCAATACTAGTGCATCATGTGGTAATATATGCATACATCATGTCACAATGTTCACTTGGGGTCAGATCTTGTGGAGTGGGACAATCCTTGTTGCCCTTTGTCTAGCTGATGTGAACAGGTTGGACAGTACATGCTATGGGGTCACTACTTACTACAAGATGTCTTTGTTTGGCTGTAGTACCATTTGCCATACAGCTGTTGTAGTTGTGGCATATGTTGTAATTGTGGGTCCATGTGTGTGCATCACGTATACATGTGTTTTCAGTGGGATATGTGTGTTGTGTGGACCTATGGTTGTAGTAGTCACAATTGGAAAATGGTATGAGTCATGTTGGTTTAGTCATGTCGATATGTGGTGGCTCTGTATATGCATGTCAGGTGGAATATGAGTTGGCCTCATAGTTATTAGTTACCTGTCCCATGTTTAGTAGTGGTTACAGTGCTCTCTGTGATAGTCAGTGGATGTATCATGTGTGCTAGGTTAGCCACTGCTGCCGTACATGCATGTATGGTGTAATGTGGTGTATCTGTGTATGGAGACTACAGTTAGGCCTCTAGGATTAGATACATGTAGTGATATAGCTGGTCACCAGACATGTAATGTCAGATTCAGATGGCACCTGACTGGGACTGCCACATGTTGTGCCTTCATCATGGATTGTATCCATAGTGTAAGAAATGTACAGAGGATTCAGCTAGGCATGTGAAAGCAATGGCAGGAGCTGTGCTCAAGAACTTCCGACCCATCTTGCTGCTAACCTACCCAGCCAAAGTCCTGGAAAAGCCATAAACTTACAGCTGTGACAGTCCCTCAAGGACAACAACTTTCTTGATACCTCTCAGTCGGGATTCCGCAGCAACCACAGAGACAGCTCTTGCAGCCACCGATGACTTCCGCACACTCCTCGACCGCAGACACTCCGCAGCACTCATACTCCTCGGCCTCCCAGCAAACTTTGACACGGTCTCCCACAGCACCTTATGCACCAGACTTCACAACGCAGGAATCCACAGAAAATCCTTGCAACAGATCCACTCCTTCCTCACTAGAAGAACACAGAGAGTCAGGCTCCCACATATCATATCCAAACCAACAGACGTCAGCTGCGGAGTCCCTCAGGGACCCTTCCTGAGCCCAACACTCTTCAACATATACATGGCCCCGCTGGCAGAACATCGTGTCATACGCCGATGACATTCAACTCACCATATCCCTCACTGAAGACCCAGACAAAGCTAAGAGGAACTTTCATACCAGGATGAAAGCTTTCGCTGCCTGGAAGAGGGAAAGCTGCCTCAAGTTCAACTCAGACAAGACCAAGCTCATCATCTTTGAAAACTCCACCTCAGCCTGGGAGGACTCCTCGTGGCCCATATCTCTCAGCGACCACCTACTCCGACTGACCACGCCCACAACCTAGGAATCATCCTTGAGTCCTCCCTATTAATGACCCGACAGGTAAACACAGTCACCTCTTCCTGCTGGCACACACTCCGCTAACTCTGCAAAGTCTTCAAATGGATCCCGGTCGACTGCCGCAAAACAATCACCCACGCCCTAGGCACTAGCAAGCTCGACGACGGCAACGCACTCTACGCCGGCACCACAACATTGGGAAACTACAACTTATCCTAAACACCACCGCAAGACTTGTCCTGAACCTCCCCCGCCAAGAACACATCTCCCAAAACCTGAGGACCATCAATTGGCTCCCAGCAGAGAAGCTAAACAACCTTAAACTACTCACCCACACCTACAAGGCCCTGCACAACATCGGACCGGCCAACCTGAACCATCACATCTCCTTCCATAATCCCGCCAGACCCCTCCACTCTACCAGCAGGTGCTAGCTACCATCCCACGCATCTAGAAAACCACCACCGGAGGAAGATCTTTTGCATACCTCGCAGCCAAGAGCTGAAAAAACCTGCCCATGCACCTCAGACAAAGCCGATCTCTCACCATTTTCAGGAAGAACCTCAAAACATGGCTCTTTGAATGAGGCCCAGACCCACCACCAGCGCCTTGAGACTCTCACGGGTGAGTAGTTGCACTTTGCAAAAACTGATTGATTGATTGATTGATTGTGTAATTAGCCAATTGTGTTGTCTTGACCAGCATGGTACATTCCTTATGGACATGGACATGTCAGGAGTTGTATGTGGAAATGCATGATATGGTGTTATCTGTCAATTGCTGTTCCCTATGGTGATAGGGGATATATGACATGGATGAGGACAGTTGTTCAGCTTTAACTAGGGCATGATGTGCATGCTGACATAGGTTTACAGGTGATTAGGTGGAAGGCTGCAGTTGCTGTACCTCAGATGGATCATGATAACGGTGAGAGATATGACGTGAAGGGGTGAATAGTAGTGACATGTTGTGACATGAAGTAGGATTGTGGGATTCCATATGGTATTCCCTGGCCAAGAGATGTCTACCTACAGTTGTGCATGTTGTTATGTGTGTATGTGATGAATGTGATGACCTTCTCTTGCTCTCTCTCTCCCTCCCAACCTCTCTGTCTATTTGTGTAAATCAGCACCGGCATGCAAAGGAGATGGGGCACATGCGAGTGGGGAAGCTGCCGGCCATGGGGCCTGGAGTGCTGAGACAACTGACAGCAAGGGACCCAGTGGCCCGGAGGGCAAGGGGAGTGCCACGGTGGAGACTGGAACATCATCTTCATCTTCTGAATCCTCCTCCAGTGGACACTCCCTGGCAGTGGCGGACTCTCATGGGACCACCCCAGCACCATCTTTGTCTGCCACCCCCTTTCTACCACTGCCCTCCCTGTAGCTTCTCACCCAATTGTCCGTGCCTGCTAACACAAGAGAGTGGGCATTTCCGTCACCGCAAACACCTCTGCCCCAGCCCCAGTCAGCCTTGCTGCCCTCAGTGAAGAGGCTATTGACCTCCTGATGTTGATTTCTGGGGGTCAGTCGGCCATCGTAAATGTTATCCAGGGACTGGCAACTCAAGTCCAACAGAGTAATGCGTTCATGGGGGGCATTCATAGTACAATGGCAGGCCTACAGAGATCCTTTCAGGCTCTGGCCTCCACACTGATGGCACCCAGTCACCCTTTGTCTTCCGTCCCCCCTACACCTCCCTCTTCTCAAACCCAAACCCCACTTCCCAAATCCAGCCAAAGCACACAGACAGACCAGCATGCATTCACTCCAACATCCAAAGGTAGCTCCGACAAACACAAGCACCACAAGACCCACCACCGGCATTCACAGCAATTGTCACTCCCTGCACTGATGCACCCATGACCCTCAGCACCTCTGACACTACAGCTGACATACCTGCAGTCACCACACCCACATCCACTGATCCAGCCACAACTCCTTTCCTACCCACAGGCACCACAATAGCTGACCCTCAGACATCCGCCTCAGGAACCACATCCTCAAACACCACATCTACAGACAAACCTATGTGCAGCACAACCAGCATGCCTGCACTCACCACTCCAACAGACAGTCACTCATCCACCTTGGCATCTCCCAGCACCTCCACCCCCTCCTCCCAAGACACATAAATGCCCACAGTCACCAACCCAACAGACACCCACCACTGACAAGCATACCTCGCTCACACATGCACCAAAAACATCCACCAAGACACTTCTTACAAGCACTACATCTCCCTCCACTCACAAACCCTTTTGCCATGACCGTCCCCGTGCTATTGGTGGTTCAAAGGTAACATCTTTACCCTTCATTTCTTTTCTTCAGACAGTTTTGCTATTGGCTGAAATTGTGTGTTCGCATTTGTGTGTGAGTGGTGGTTGTGCTACCAGTTGTGTCTGGCCTGCATGTGTGGTTGTGTGTATGGCATTTGTCCTCCAGTGATGGGTGCGTTGTGTGATGGGCATGTGTATGTTGGGACATGTAATTGTGTTGGTAGAATGTGGTATTTGTGTTGACATGTGTAATTTGCGGTGTTGTGTGCATTTGTGTGGTTGTACTGTGTGCATGTGTGTGTGTGGAATGGTATGTGTGAACCGTTGTGATGTGTGTTTGCGGGGTATGTGTTATGGCTCATTGTTTGCATGTCTGATTGAGTGTACTTGTCTGTGGAGTTACTACATTGTGTTGTACGATTAAGTCTGACATGGATGTGTGTAGTGTGTGTTCTTAAGGGTGCTTTTGTGTTGCTGCGGTAGTGATGTTGTTGTGTCATTTGGTGGTGTTAAGGGTTGTTGTGTGTGCCACTGCTGTGTACCTGGGTGTTGCTGTGTGTCTTTTTGCTTGTGTGTGTGTGTGTGTGATGGGCATAGTGTGTGTAGTTGTATGTGCGTGTGTGTATGTGGCAGTGTGTGAGTGTGCATCTCAGTGTGAGGTAACGTGTGTGTGTTGCCCTTGCCGCACATGAAACATTGGCGGTGTGTAGCCTCGTAATCTCTCCGGCGGAGAATGAAGGTGGCTACCGTCGTCTGTGGCGGCTTGACCACTGTGGCAGTGCCCGTGGTGATTTGGCTGTATTCTATTATGAAGACCGCCATGGTAATAATATTGCGGTCTTCTCCACCAGCCTATTGGCGGTACGACCACCACCGCAAACATGGCGTCCTGAGACCCCCAAACTCGGAATGACCCCGTTAGTCACAGCTGTAATACAGTGAAGCTGTATAACTGATACATGTTATAAAACAATTATCTTACATTTATAAATTACATTTTAGAGAAAATCACGAAGAAAGGGAAAGACTGTTTCTGCTGTTGCTCATAATTGGGAACTTTCTGAGTTATCAAGGATATCTATTGGATGAATTATTTCTTTTTCATTGTTCGTTATATTATTTGTAAAATAAGTAAGACAGCTGCCATACTATGTGGCAAGATTGAAAGCATAAATAACATTTTCAGTCTTGCCACAAAGTATGGATAATTATCACACTTTTTGAAAAATGAAACTCAACTGGGATCTAAATTATCTTACCACCTCTTGCACAGCTTCCTTACATTAGTGAGATCATAGAACGATATGTGACTTTGCAGCTTCTGCCTCATATTGACTGGCATGCTCTTTCGCAATAATATTGTTTTTGCTTCTGGCCCAATTATTATAATGAGACAGAAACAATTCAGGACCATATTAGATGAAAAGTTTGAAAGCCTGCTTGTTAGTAGAAATCAGGAGTGGACCAGGGAAGCACTGCTGTCTAGGATGCCTTTTTAACTATTATTCTGTTTGGGGTAATTGTGGCTTGTTTATTCGCTAGCAGAATGCAGTGTGTGCTAACTTGTATATTTAAGTCACCTGATTTCTGAGGTCAAATCGAAAGACTAGACATCATTTCAGGCAACTACCTTGAAATGACATCCAGGCGGGTAGACACAATGAGGCCTTTGACCCTCTAGATTTTGGCTGATAATGTATTTCTTAAAATATACCAAAACCAAAATATGTTTGTCCTAATTTAAGAACTATCTTCCTCTTGTTTAAATAAAGATGGTTGTTTGATTGTCAATTTGAGCACTGACCACTCAGGATTCGGATGTCAGTAAATTCCTTTTGGGTTTTGCTTGATTCTCATCTTTTCATGCAAGATCATGTCTCTGAAACAGGGCATTTTTTAATCTGTGTCATAGGCTTTTTCTTGTCTCAGTTAGATGGGGAAGTGATCTTCTGGTTGGGCTGCTGGCAGCTACACAATGCAATTTTCAATAAAATTCAGCCCTTTTTTGTTAAACTCGTAATTACATTGCAGAGGGTGTTTTTATCTACCACAAGTAAGCACGCCATACAATGAAGTTGATTTTGAAGGCAGTAATGGCTGATGAACTTTGAAAATGGAGGGTGTATATTTGTTGTGAATTGGGCCTAGCAATCGACTGAACAGAAAAATAAACATTTACGCTTAGATGTTCAGAAAGGGTTATAACCCTAAGAAAAGCTAAAAAAAAAAAAAAAAACCAGGCCTGAATGGTATACATTTGCAGTGCAATTTCCTCATTGATTGTACGTTTCAGAAGTTCTGAAGGGCACTACAAAAATATACCAGTACCCCCATGGTGTCCATGTCAGGTCCTAATCCCTGAAGGGTGTTTAGTATTCTCGGGTAAAACCATTTTTAATTTACTACTTTTTCAAGAAGGAACAGTAAAAATAAATGACTAAATGGCCTCCTCTTACCTTAAAGAGCAAAAAAAAGGTGGCTAGATTAATGTTTTTCAGTAGTTGTATTTTAAATTCCACTGCCTTCGTATTTGGATGAAAGGCGCATTATAATTTTTTTTATTATAATCATCAAATGGAGTGAAAGCGGCTGTAATGGCTTTAGTTACTGATTTCCCCTTGTCTCGTTTTATGTTTTCTATTACGTTAATGCTTTGATCTAGCTTAGTATTTTATCAAAGTCCATTGCGAGACGAGACTACAGAGAGTGCTGCACTGTCCAGCACAGGTATTGCAAGCACTAATTGAGACCATTGTTGACAGTGACGGGTTCATTTAAGGAGAAATAACGTAGGTGGGTGGTTTCGTGTCTAGACACTCGTTGAAGCACTGTGCAAGCAATTTAAGAATGAAAAATCTTCGAAATTGTTTCTCATAGAAATCCCTGCCTCTTTTTAATTTTAAATCTGAAATTATGAGATGTGTGAGAGAGGTGGTAGGGCAAATATTCTAAACTCTGACACTTGCATTTTAAGTGGTTCAAATTTAAGCCAAGATATGCCTCCGTTCTGTGGAGATGACGTATAGCATAGCATTGATTTAAATTCCAGTTCACCAGTTGCAAATAGCTTTCATATTGTACTATATAGGTGTGTGAACATTCAATGAGGTGCTGCAGATAAAGTTCTGCTACTTTCCATTTTCATTCAGAAACTCATTATTAGTATATAAAATATTGTTTATTTGTTTTAGTTGGTCATTTTTAAACTAGCAACACTCCCCCTTGTTTTTTCTACTGAAATCTTAGGGTCTCATTTAGAGATGGACAGTAATGAAACATCTACCCAAAATCAGCATATGTACTCTCTACCAAATTTGTCTTTCCCCTGTCTCATTTAAATGAAGAGGACCTACTGTGTGTGTCCGGCAGTGGAGCTACCACGTTTTGCTATTAGTGACAAGTCATCCACCAGCCCCTAGTGGCCGACATAGTGTCGGAAGACTAACCCCTGTTAGGGAGGGACTTTTAAATTCTCAGCCACCGTGTGTTTTCATACCCAGGAGCTCCATTGCAGTACCATACAGGAAAAAATAATCAATATCACCCACATGCTAGGAGAAAACTCTCAGGCCCATATTTATACTTTTTTAGAGCCACATTTGCGTTATTTTTTTATGCAAAAGCAGCGCAAACTTGCAAAACATAATTGTATTTTGTAAGTTTGAGCCGCTTTTGCGTAAAAAAATGACGCAAATGCGGCGCTAAAAAAGTATAAATATGGGTCTCATTGTGTCACGTAACTATAACTCGTGCCCTTGCCATGCATAGTTTTATTAATAATGTCATTGCAAAGGTAGCAGTGATATCAAAGATGCCATACACGTTCTTATCAATGACATAATAAGTAGAGTAGTTAGCTGTACATGCACAGTGGTCTCCTCAATAATTTTATTGCAAATGTTGTAGTGAGAATATGAAAGATGGCATAGAATATGTCATCAATGCTATAACATGTGGAGTAATTAGATGTGCACGGCGAAGGCGCGAGTTATAGTTACCTTAGGGCATGAGTTTTAGTTACTTGAAAGAACTCCAACTATAATTGCTGAATTTCTATGGTTTTGTACAAGGAAATTCAGAACCTAACTGCAAACTTTGTTTTTTTCAGTGAATTTCTATGTTTTTTTAACGTATAGCAATTTTCATTGCTATACATTAATCCAACCACTGCAGCACTCGGCTGTGTGCAGCGGCTGTTGCTGGCCAGGCCCTGAGACCAACCCCCTAGAAGCACCCAACCTTGCACCATGCACAGCCTTATCCTGTGGGCAGTAGTGGTTGCCCACAAGGGCTGGCCTCTAGCCACTCCCTGGGGCCAACCCCCCTAACCACCCAACCCGATGCTGTGCACAGCCCTTTGAGCATGCATAGCGGAAGTTTTCTGCAGCCTTTCAGGGTGTAAGAATAGATCTGAGAGGCAGTATCGGGGTATGAGTGGCTGTGATAGTGTCAGTTTGGGTGTGAGAGTGCATACATCAGTGTTTTAGTGGGTGGGTGTGTCAGTATGTGCGAGGGTCTGTGAATGTGTGCATCAGGGTGTCAGTGGGTCTGTGAGTTGGTGTGTGACGGTCTGAGTGGGTGTATGAGAGGATGCGTAACTGTCTGAATGGGTCTGAGTGGGTGCTTGAGGGTCTGACGGGCTGTTAGTGAGTGCATGAAGGTCTGAGTGGGTCTGCGAGTGAGTGTCTTAGTGGGTTTGTGCGTTGGTGCATGAGTGTGAGTGGGTCTGTAAGTGGGTGCATAAGTGTCTGAGTGAGTGTGTGAATGGGAGAATTGATTGAAAGAGAAACAGAGAGAGCAAAAGAAAGTGAGAGGGAGAGAGATAGATTTTTTTAGTCTTTGATGTCTGATATACTTAGAATGAGTTATTTGTTTCCAATTTAAAATATAAAATGTATTTTTTTAAACTATAATAATTAAAAAAAAAAATGCAAATGTGTCCAGCTGGACTTGAACCCCCAAAGCTCAGTGTGAAGGTTTCTGACCTTCACACTGAGCTACAGGATAAATATTTCTTTTGTTAGCCCCTATTGTCTATCTGGGACCGTGAAGGAGCCCTCAAGGGCTCCACTGCTGTTCCTATATATATATATTTTTTTATTTGTTCTTTTTTAAAGTCAAAACACCCTTTATGGGCTACTTGGCACTGTGGGGGATGCCTTAAGGCTTCCCTCACAGTGCCTTTGCTTCAGCAAGCAGGGACCTGCTTTGACAGCAGCTCCCTGCTTGCTGAAGCATTTAATCTCTGTCCCCTGCATGCGTGCAGGGGACAGAGATAAAACTTCGGATCTTGACAATGGGACCTGCTTTACAGGTCCCACTGTCAAAACCGAAATTGTTTGCTGTGGCTTGACGTGGCTGCAAACAGCTTTGTCCTGTAGGTTGGCACCCTCGGACATAGCAGGAGCCGGCCGTAGGAGGTGGTGGTCCCCAGAGCCATATATATATACCATAACACAGTTTTATATTAAAACCAAACACACATAAAGGAATAAATTATACCAGCATGATACCTATCTATTCATTAAAAAAAATAAAGGTTACAGGGATTTCATGGCATGAGTGATGGAATATGTGAGTTCATAAGCAGTGCATTACGGGGGCGCAAGTCATAGTTAGCTGAGGTAACTATAACTACTACATTTCACTGGCTTTGTATGTCTGAAATGTGAGCCTAACTATGACGCCCCTGTAACATTTGTTTATTCAGTAAATTTCAATAATTCTTTTAATGTAAAGTAAATTAAAGTTCATTTTCATTACTATATTGTAATCAAATCACCACCGTTCACAGCCAAAGGCCATGCACGGTGGGGGTTGTCCACAGGGCATGACCTACAGCCAGAGCATGTGGCCAACCCCCTAACCACCTAACCCCACACTGCGCACAGCCTTTGGCCGTGTGTGGCGGGAGTTGGATGTAGCCTGTCTCTATGGGTGTGAGAATAGGTGTGAGAGTGTGTACCTTGGTTTGAGAGTGGCTTTGAGAGTGGCTGTCTGGGTGTAAGAGTGGGTGCATCAGTGTCTTAGTGGGCCTGTGAGTGGATGCATCAGTGTCTGTGTGGGTCTGTGAGTAGGTGTTTTGAGGGTTTCAGTGGGTCTGTGAGTGGGTGTGTAAGAGTCTTAGTGGGTCTGTGAGTGGGTGCATAGGTGCCTGAGTTGTTCTGTGAGTGGGTGCGTGAGGGTCCAAGTGGGACTGTGAGTGGGTGCACAGGAGTCTGGGTGCGTGAGTAGGGAAAAGAGAGAGAAAGAGAGTGAGAGGGACCGAGATAGAGATAGTCTTTTAGGCTTTGATGAATGATATATTTAGAATGAGAAATTTCTGGAGAAATTGAAAAGAAAAATGTATTTGTCAGTTTCAAAGAGTGAGATCACCTTTCAGTATGAACCTTAAACGTTTGAAGTTTAAAAGAAATTAAAGAAGGAAAGTGACCACAGACACACATGGATTAGAACATTCAAATTACACTTTGAAGGCTTGTGAACTTAACCTTTAGGCCATAGGCAATTCCTTACTATAATCTTTCCATGTTACCTATGACAGTCAACCCACACATGTGTTTGGAAAGAAACGTCAATGTTCAATCACTAGGAAGGTTTACCATTAAAAACACTAGTAAATAAACAAACCCACTGCCAAGCCATACTAGGATGTGAACCTTCAACCTACTGAGTGACAGCAGAAGGCCTTGACCATTAGCCCAGAAGTGACTCTGTTCCAATCTACATCCAAACGTTACTATAACATTTGTACCAAACATCTTGCTAGTCTTACTCTTTGAAGTCATTGCATGGAGAGACCATTTCAATGGCAAGCTCTCTCTCTGAAGGTCCCCACGGTCCTATCTAGCTCCCCGTGTCCTGAGGGAGCTGGCATTGCTCCCAAAAGCAGGGAGCTGCTTTAAACAGCAGCTTTCTGGCTACGTGAGCAATGTTTTCATCTGTTTCCCTGCACACAAATAAGCGTGCAGGGAAACAGATGAAAACTCCGCTTTTTGCCAGCAGTAGCAGTTTGACATCATTATTCTATTTCAGCCCTGGAGAGGTGGTGGACCCCGGGACTGCAGGGGAGGCGCTGCACAGTCCCCAGCACACATGTGCATTTTCCCCCTGGGGCTGCGGGGCAGGCAGCCCCCTGCATTGGATTTAAAACTGTGTCCCGGGGAGGTGGTGGTCCCTGGGGCTGTGGGGGGGTTCCCCGTGCATAACATATTACATTGGCTCCAGGTAAGTGGTGGTCCCCAGGCTGTTTGGGGGTCATGCAGCTTCCCCGCACACATCTAAATCTTAACCCCGGGAGGTGGCAGTCCCCTGGGCTGCGGTGGGGATGCTGGGAACCCTGACATACCTTATTAGTTTAGCTCTAGAGAGGTGGTGGGCCAAAGGACTTTGGCAAGCCCAGGAGAGGGGACCGTGCGCCTCCCTCCTTATTTTTTGCATACCGCCTGGACCTTGCCCTCCCGGGGGCTTCATGAAAAGGGTGGAAAACTACCTGTTTTTTTTTTTGTCACACAGATCTCCAGATCCCGATCTGTGGATTTTTCCAACGTTTAAAAAAAATTATTTTAAGCCCTGGCAGAGTCCCTTTGGGACCCCAGTACCAGAGCTAAGGGGTCAGGGTGTTCATACCCTAGCCCCTTTTCTTTTTTGTATTACTTTTTTTTCTGGGACTCAGCTGCCAACACTCCCTGCTTGAAGTGTTGGCAGCCAATCAGATATGAGGACAAGGACAGTTGGATCCACAGAGGATCCACTTACCGAGATATCTATATTTTTTAAACTCTAATCCCACAAAAACTACTGAATGGATTTACACCAAATCATAAAAGCATACTTTCTGTACCAAGAGCTACCTTTCTGCCAAATTTGGTGTAATTCTGTTTACGGGTTTGGGCTGTTGTAGTGTTCAAAATCCCTATAGGAAAATGCATGGGGAAAACGTGTTTTGGCCCCCTTATTCTTGGCTCCCGCTTGACAAATCACACTCAGACTTTCAAGACAGCAGCTGAACCCACTGTATACATTTTCAAAATTTTGTCGTGATTCGTCAACTGGCACTAAAATTATTGGCAAAACAATAACGCGCTTCCTATGGAAACTGGGTCCCAACTATGACTACCTACTGGTGACCACCAGTAGGCAATAAATGGCAATATATATATATATATATATATATATATATATATATATATATATATATAGTTATGACCCAGTTTTGACGGGAAAGGCATTTTTTGAATGTCAATATATAACTATAATCTGTGCCCTAAGGTAACTATAAGTCGTGCCCCCACCATGCACAGTTTTTTCATCAAACATTTTACTGCAAATATGTTATCAAAAATGTAATGAGTGCCATAATTTGTGGGGTAATTAGCAGTGCATGACAAGGGCCAAGTTATATTTATCTTAGGGCACAAGTTGTGCATGGATTTGTGAGTGAGTGCAGGAGGCTGAATGGGTGTGTGAGAGTCTGAGTGGTTCTGTGAGTGGGTGTGTTTTTCTGAGTGTCTGTCTATGAGTTTGCGAGAAAGACTGAAAGGAGAGAGAGAGAAAAAGAGTGAGAGGGAGAGAGATGGAGTTTTTTTAGGTTCTGATGTATGATTAACTTAGAATTAGATATTTTTGTACAATTTAAAATAAAAAAATTATCGGTCATTTTTATAAAATAAAATAATTAGTAAAAAACTTTTTAAAAGGGAGGGAGTCTGGCTGGACTCTAACCCTGACTGCTCAGTGTGAAGGTCTAGCAACCTTCATGCTGAGCTATTGCTTTTTTTTATTACCCCTTTATGGGCTGTCTGGGACCGTGAGGGAGCCCTCAAGGGCTCCTCCACAGTCTCCGCATATTTATTTATTTATTTATAATTTTATGGAAAAGCCCTTATGGGCTACCAGGCACTGCATGGAAGCCTTGACCCTCAAGGTCCCATTGCTCCAGCAAGCACGGAGTTGCTTTGACAGCAGCTTCGTGTTGGATGAGTCATTTCATCTCTGTTCCCTGCACGCATGCAGGAAACATAGATGAAAGCTTCAGTTTTTTACAGCGGAACCTGCTTTGCTGTGACTTGGCTGCAGCTGCAAAGCGCCACATCCTCTCCCCTAAGTGTATCAAATAATCAGGTGATTAAATGGATAAAAAAAAACTAAAGGTAACGAGTAATTTAAAAGTGTTTTGCCTCTATTTGAAAACTCTGAAAATATGTAAAACCTCATTTTCGTTTTTTAGAGTACTAACTATAATTTCTATGGGAATAAGACCCTCTCATTTTCTAAAGCAGGGTTCTCCAATGAGTAGCTCATTAGCTACTGGTAGCTCTCCAGCCTGCTGAAAGGAGCTCTCCTCTCCTGTGTGCAGCCAAGTTAACTCAATTAGAAACTTTTGCTTGGTTGAATTATTATATGCATACCAAACCTGAAAAGCATGTATTCAAGATGAAAATGTATGTATTTTCAATCATTCTAAGCTGATGTTTTGAGAAAAATGTTTGAAGTTCCAAAATAAATATATATATGATATTTGAGTAATAAATCATGTGGCATTGCGAAGACGTAGTATTCATATCATTATTTTGGTGCCAGGTGCATTGGAGCTGTGGGTGTTATATGATACCCATGTAGAGGCACTCCGAATTGATAAAGCCTTTTTAGGTTGAGTGCACAAGCGCTCTGGCCTGTTGTAAGTATTGTGAGCTTTTAACCATGCCCTCTGCATGCCCAACACTGTCACTCGCTCATGGGCTTGTCTTTCAAAAATCCTTTGTTATCATTGGTAAATGCTTTACGTTTGACCATCCTTGGGGAGGTTTTGTTACCACCTTGGCCATCGACTCTGTTACATTGATAATTGCACTTTTGCCGATACGTTTAATTGCAAGAAAACTTCTTATTCCTTTTGTGTCTCTGCTTCACGCTCATGCTCATGGCGTCCATGGCGCTTTGAACCACCTCTCCTATGTCAACTAATTTACTTTTCATTTTCAATATATGTGGCAAGAAAAGTCCAGTTAGGAATTTACAACGCTAATAGCTCTAACTCGAGCAAACGCCAGACCCATTGCATTGCAAATGCTTGTTTTACATTACTGCTGACAGCCCAGCTTCATGCATTGAGGTGATCACTACTGACAATTTTGCATGGAGTGGCCACTAATGTAATCATATGTGATGTAGTCATTATTACCACACTAATAATAGCAGTAGCTCGGGGTAGCTTTCTTTAACTTAAGTAGCTCTTATTACAGAAAAGGTTGGAGACACCTGTTCTAAAGGAAGGAAATGCTTTAGGTATTACAGTTTTGATTTCATCAAAGAGACGTCTGGCATGCCACACTTTTGTAATAAATAGTGGCCCATATTTATACTTTTTGACGCAAAACTGCGTTTGCGCAGTTTTGCATTAAAAAGTATAGCGCTGGCATGCGCCATTCCAGGACACCAGCCGGGCGCCAAATTTATGGAATGGCACAATCTAGCGCAAAGGGTTGGCTGGCGTAAAAAAAGAAAATGACGTTAGCCGGGTGGGGTGGCGTTATGGGAGAAGGGGGTCTTGCACCAAAAAAATGAGATTAGGCTGGTTAGAGGCAAAAAAATGTCTCTAACCAGCCTAGCGTCATTTTCTGACGCAAAACCATCCATACCACATGACTCCTGTCTTAGAAAAGACAGGGGTCATGCCCACCACCCCAATGGCCAGCACAGGGGACCAGTGTCCCCTGGGCATGGCCATTGCACCCTGTGCCATGCAGGGGGCCCCAAGTTGGGCCCCTGATGGCACTTTATTAAAAGAAATAAAAATACTTACCTATACTTACCGTACTTACCTGGGATGGGGTCCCCCATTCTCCAGTGTACCTCTGGTGTGGGTGTTCTTGGGGCTTTGGGGGGGCACCTGTGGACCCATTCCATGGTGTTCAACCATGGAGATGGGTCCACAGGTCCCCTAGCGCCTGGTCTGACCTAGGTGTTAAATAATGGTGCAAAGGAAGCTTTGCACTATTATTTAGCCCCTACTCCCACCTGTGCATCATTTTAGCATAAGGATAAATATGGGGCTATAGGGTTTTCACCATGTTTTTAGGCAAAGTAGGTTCACGCATCTTGATAAATGGTGCAAACTCCAATAGACATGTCTAGCGTCAAAATATAAATATGGAGTTCGTTTTGCTCCGAATTTGCATAAAAAAATGATGCAAATTTGGCGCAAATGAGGTATAAATATGCACCATAGAATGTTAGCAATCTAGTTGTTCATTAGGATACTGTTAGGGGACAGAAGTCAGGGACACAGACTTGGAGAACTGAGGGGTGTGAGGAGGGTGCAGAGGCAATATGTTGACCACTCTGGGCAGCCAGGAGGCTCAGTGGCAGCACAACAGACCATGGAGGGCAGGGGCAACAAACCAACCATGCAGGACAGGCAAGGGAGGCTGTAGCAATATAACAGACCACTGAGAGCAAAAGGAAGAAGCAGTGGCATTACAACAGTACATGCCAACAGACCCAATTGAGGCGGGAGACTCCCAATGTTTTAAGCCCAAAAGGACTTAATTTATCTGTCTCCTGCCTATAATCTCCTCTTTACCAGTTTGAGTCAATGGGGAAAATCAAGTCCCCAGATTTTTGTTTCAAAATCTCCTTCTTGCCAAGTTCAAAATATTGGCAAGTATGGTACATTGGATCATGAAGGGCAGGAGGAATACGTTAGGGACATGGAGATGGACTCGAAAAACAGAGGGCAAGAGGGAGATGGGCAGGGTCACCAAACTGACTTTACAAGGCAGGCGTCAGGGGTGGTAGCAGTACAATACACCATAAAGGCCAAGCAGGGTGGCAGTGCAGCAAAACGGACCATGGAAAGCAATGGGGAGGGGACAGGGACAGGGCATGCACATGAACAACAGAGAGCAGAGGAGAAAAAGGCAAGGGCAGTAAGCTGACCATCCCAGATAGACAGGAGGGACAGCATAACAGACCATAAAGGGCAAGAGGAAGAGGGCAAGGCCGTGGACCAGACAAAGCAATAGGGAGAGGATAAGGGACTTCACATGGAAAAAGGAGAGCAGGGGGCAAGGGACCAGGAGCAGCAAACTGACCATCGAGGGCATGCAGGATGGGTACTGGAAGCACAACACACCATGGAGGGCAACAGTGAGACTATAACGGCACATATAGAAACAGACACTGGAGAGAAGGGGGTCAGGGGCAGCAAGCTGACCTCACAGGGCAGGTGGGAGAGGTTATGGCAGCACAAAAGACCATGTTTGGCAAGGGGGAGGGTTCGTGGCAGCACAACATCCATGCTGAGCAAGAGGGAGGGGGCAGAGTCATGCTTTAAAGGACCATGGAGGACAGAAGGGATGGGGAGGGGCTGGACACAGACAAGAGAGGGCAGGGTAAGGGGCTTCACAATAGCCCATGAAGGGCAGGCATGAGGAGTAGTTGTAGCACATCAGAGCATGGAGAGCAGAAGGAGTTGCAGCAAAATGAACCATGGTTGACAGGAGGAATGAGATAGGCGCATGGAACTTGGACAGGGAGGGTGGAGGTGGCAGAGACAGGCAGCAGCCATCTGAGGGTCAGTGACAGCTCAACAGAGCACTCAGAGGAGATAGGAGGGGCAGTGGCAGGCTCATGGAACATGGTGGACAAAAAGAGGGGAGCAGAAGTATGCACACAGATATGTGAGGGCAGGGCGAAGCAATTTGGGGGCAGCAAGCTAAGCACAGAGGCGAAGCAGGAGGGCAATGATGAGGCATAGAACTGGGCAATTGAGGGCAGGAGGAGTGGGCAGGGACATCAAGCTAAATGGAGGGCAGTGGCATCACATGCAGGGCAGGAGGGATGGAGCTGGTGCATGGACTTTGACAACAGAGGATAGGGAGGAGGTGGATGGAGCAGAAAGCTAACTGTTCAGGGCAGGCGGGAAGGGAAGTGGCAGAACAATGGCCACACAGGTCTGTAATGAGGGAGCAGGGGCATGGACTTGGAGAATGGATGGGGGCAGGAGCAGCAAGCTTGTGTGGAGCAGCACACTACCAGACCAGGACCTGCGTCCAACCGTCCCCCCACACTGTGCACTGCAATAGGCATCTTACTTAATGTTACCTAGAAATTCACTAAAAAAACAAAGGTTGCAGGGACATCGTTAGAAATAGAATATAAAAAAAACTTAGAAATTCACAAAAAAATCAAATGTTACATGGACTATAACGTGCCCACTAAGGTAACTGTAACTCGCGCTTTCACCATGCACTGCTAATAACCCCAGATATTAAATTGCTCATTACATCTTCTATGACATCATTAATAATATCAGTGTTACATTTGCAGTAAAATTATTGCTAAAAAAACTGTGCATGGTGAGGGTGAAAGTTATAGTTACCTTAGGGCACAACTTACAGTTACCTCAAAGAACTCTAACTTTTCCTATAGACAAAGCATTTTTTTGTTTTGCTAATAACTTTGGCGCTTTGACGAATCTTGAGGACATTTTCAAAACTAGTGCACATGTTAGTTTAGTTGCTGTCTGGAAAGTTTTGTGGTGATTCTTCAAACAGGGGCCAAGAAAAAGGGAGGGCCCAAAACACTTTTTCCCCGTGTAATGTTTATGGGGATTTTGCATTTTTTGAATACGACTACAGCTGGAAACGCTAAACGGATTTACACCAAATTTGGTAGAAAGCTAGATCTTGGTCCAGGAAGATATTTTATTTGATTTAGTGCAAATCTGTTTAGCAGTTTCAGAGTTAGTAAAGAAAAAAATATATGAATAGATTCACCCACACTGTATCTGTGGATCCAGGCAAAAGAGCATGGCCCTAATTGGAGGGCCTCAACAAAACAGGAAAGTTGCTGCCACCACTGTGTTTGTCACTTGGGCCGGAGCAGGAATAAAGTGTAAATACACATAAAGGGTTAGGATACTGGTATCTTGACACCATAGAGCACATGGAGAGGTCTCTGAGGGACCTCTCATGGGCAAGAAAATTGCCCAAAAAATTTTGTTTGGCCTGTGAGAGTATCCACGTGTCACGAAGTGCTCATCACAAACCCAGTGTAACTTTACGATGGATCCATGGGTCCAAAGCAATTAAAAAAATACACGCACTCACACACCAAGCCCCCACCTCACACAGCCAAAGGTGTATGTATGTATCTCTCGATAGATAGATAGATAGATAGATAGATAGATAGATAGATAGATAGATAGATAGATAGATAGATAGATAGATAGATATTACTCAGTGGTACCTTACCCAGTGGTAGCCCACCACTGGGTAGTTATAGTTAGGACCACGTTTCCATCGGAAAAGTATTGTTTGGTTCATTTGTTTCTCCCTAAGCCTTTTACAGGTTCCAGGGACTTCCTTCCCCGTTGCCACTGCACACTGGACACACTGAAATGTTACTGTGGGTGCCCAAGTGCCCATTAGGGCCATCCACAGAAATTGGTCTAATGGAGTCACTGGGGAGCCCCCAGGGCTTCCGCTTCTCCCACTGGCTCCCCAGCTTGCACCTGCCCGGATGGAGCAACTTTTCCCTGCTTCAGCCAGCTGGGAGCAAACTTGTAATCCGTGCCTGAAAGAGTCTGAGCAGGGTGGCAGCCAACCCTACGCTGCCCATGGCCTTCACCCATGCGCACCATAGGGTTGGCCACAGGGCCTGGACTGTGTCTAACCCCTGCATCCAGCCCATTGACACACCTTTCCCCCTAAGACACTTCAGGTCCCAGGCATGCCATCCCCCTTGGCCTTTTTTATAAGGGGAGGAGGGCACGCAGCTCTCCTCCCCAATCCACTTTAGGCTCCAGGGACCCCATTTTTACATAAAGCAGAGGGGATGCACAGCTCCCCCTCTTCAAGCCAATAGTGGCCAGGGGCCAACACATATTTTAGGAGAAGGAATGCACACCGTCTTCCAGAGCCACTATGGACCCTGGGGACCCCCATCCCAGTCCCTTTATTTCAAAATTAGGGGAGAGGGACACATAACTCTCCTCACCAAGCCATTATGGGCTTGAAAACCCCATTCCCTGTCCCCTTTTTCAAATGTAGGTGATGGGCACAGAGCTCCCCTTCCAGAGCCAATAGTGGCCACAGGGACCCCATCACCTAGAGTCAAAAGATTTGTAAAGAGGAAGGGGGTGCACAACCCCTCTCCAAAGCCACAAGTGGCCCCAAGGATCCCACCATAAAGGGAGCAAAACATGAGTCTCCCACCCTGTGCCAATAGTGGCCCAGGGGCCCCATCCCTGGGGCCAAAACATATATTTTAAGAGGAAGGGGCATGCAAGCTCCTCCCTGAGTCACTATGGGTTCTGAAGCCCTTTATTTTTTTATAAATGGGGGTGGGCACATGGTCCCCCTTCCCAAGTCTATAGTGGCCCCAAAGACCCCATCACTCTGGCCTTTTTAATTAAAGGGAGAGGGGAACAGCCCCCCCCAATCCTCTTCAGGCCCCAGGGACTCCATCGTCCGGGGCCTGTGTTCGTTTTTTTAAGCAGAGGGAGAGGGAGAATGTGTCTCTCCTCTCCTAGCTGGGAAGGGGGGAATGTGGCTTCCCACCCCTAGTCACCTTGGGTCCCATGGACCGGATGCCCTGAGGCCTTTCTTATTTTATGGGGTGAGGACATGCAGCCCCCCTCCTCAAGTCAATAAGTGGCCCCGGGCACCTCATATTCTGGGGCCACTGGTTGGTGTCCTGGTGCCCAACCAGGGCACCCACAGAACATTACAATGGGGGATGTGGGGGCCTTGGTGCTGGTGGGAGATGACACCTTTCCTCTGCTCTCACCTGGGTGGAAGCATCATTTTTTGACTGATCCCGCTGGATAGGAGCAAAGTGGAGGTACCTGCCTGGGCAAGTGCTGACAGGAAACCAGTGTCCAAGGGTTGGGCTCCTCAGGACACTGTGCATTCTCATGTCCTAGTGGGTGGGTTCAGATATCTGCATGGGGAATGGCGCATGCAGCCCCTCCTCTTTGGTTTGCATTTTGGTTCTAGATGATTGGGCCCCTAAGGCCCAATCGTGGCTTGGGAAAGCGGGCAGTGCACCCTGCCACTGTTTTTAACACTTCAGTTCCAGGGGATTAATTCCCTGGGGCCCAGTGGTGGCTTGCAGAGCAGAGGGCTGCATGCCCCCACCCCATTAATAAATAATCAGTCCCAGGTTATGAGGTCCCCGGGCCTTTTTGAGATAAGGGGAGGTGGTCTGCATGTCCCCTCTTCTATGTTGTGAATTTGACCCCAAGGGATGGGATCCCACTGTCACCACCATCCCCTAATGTAATATATAAAGACCCACGGCTCTGACCCGCTCCAAGAGTCATATAATTTATTTTTAAATGAATGCAGCGGGATTGTACATTTTTGAAGCAATTCTTTTTTATTTTGTCCTGAGCAGGGGTCCCTCAAGGACCCCCTTACAAGGGCTAGGGGATCAGGGGATCCCTACCATGCCCCCTCATTTATTTATTTATTTTAAATTCAGAACACAGAACTAATTCCTCGAGTCCTGTAATGGGTGCCTGCAACATTTTTCCTCAAGTTGCAGGCAGCCAATCAGAACGCTCGCTTTTGCAGGAGAGAGACTCCCATGGGAGCGAATTGACTCAAAGGGAAATAAAGCATGCTGGGCTAATCATAGCACTCTTTTGTTTGTAAATTGGGTTCAAGGGACTTTCGCAAGAGTCTGTCAAAATGAACTGTCCATAAATACAATTAATTTTAATCCTTATATTGCAAAAACTAATGCACAGATTTACACAATATTACAAAAAGCAAACCTTCTCAACCAACATCGAGCTTCCAGATAAATTTAGTGTAACTTCCTTCAGCAGTTTTGCATTAGTGCTGCCTAAAAAAAGTCAATAGAAAATGCATGAGAACATTTGGTTTTGGGACTCCCTTTTTTTCTCACGCCCAACTTGACACACCACCCCAAAATCTTCCATGAAGGAGCTGATGAGGATGTACTTTAAAAAAAAAAGTTTTGTGAAGATTCATCATACGGCCCCAAAGTTATTAGCAAACAAAAAAAAGCACTCTTCTTATAGAAAATGCAGATCTAACTATAACTGCCCACATATTGACATAAACATAGACATAGATAAAGATCTCGATGTATCACACAGTGGAGAATGTCACTGTGTAGTTATAGTTAGTTAATTGTAGTGAGGTCAGAGCTTCCATAGGAAGATCCTTTGTTGTTGGTAATAACTTTGGCAACATTTGACAAACATTCATGAACATTTCCAGTCAAAACCTTCATCCACCTCAAGTTACATCCTGAAGAGCTTTAGGGTGATTCATCAAGCAAGAAAAAGGGGACCCAAAATGAATTTTCCCCATGCAATTTCCCATTGCAAGTTTTATGAACTGTTTTTAAAACAACTGCTGAACCGAACTACACCAAATTTGGCAGAAAACTAGATCTTTACGCTGGAAGTGTGCTTTTTATGATTTGGTGTCAATCTTTTGAACTGTTTTAGAGAAATTAAGGTTCAAATGTTAGTGATATCTGGGCAGGACCAGGTGATCTAATTAACAGGCCACCACGTTAACAGAAATGTTGTGACTACCATTTTGCAAACTGGAAGACTCAGTCGACATGAACTGAGGTTTAAAAAAAATAAATTACAGAAGCAGGAGAATCTCACCTCCTTGGTCATTTGTGGGTGTTCCCCTTGGGGTAACAATAAAAACGAATTAATGCTGCATGTCCTCCTTTATTACTGTGGTCCCACAGGGCCACAACACAGCTGCCCTGTGTGGCCCTATGGGACTCCCACGTGAGTACCGTGGTACCAAAATGTAGGGTGGGTGTCGTTGGGGGGTTGTGCACTCATGAGAGGCTGGCCAAGGGAGGTTAGGGGCAGGGTCAGGCCCTGTGGCCAACCCCAGCACTCACAAGATGAAAGACTGCTTGGCAGGTGCTTAGCCATCCGCATTGAAGCCCTGGTTCTAATCCCCTACTGTGCACGATCAAAAGGAATGCTCAGTGAGCGAGTTGAGTAAATAGGATTACAACTCTGAGAAAATTCACTGGAAAAACAAAGGTTAAAGGGACGTTATACTTAGGTAAGGTAATGTGATTTTATATTACATTGAAAAAATCTCGAGAAATTCACAGAAAAATCCAAAGGCCACAGTTGGGCACATTGTTTTGCCTAAAGGCCTCAGCCTATCCGCAGAACCTGCTGTGTATGGCCGAAGGCTAGGCAAACTGTACTCATGGAGTATAAGCCCTGGATGCTGCACAGGGTCAAGGGCCTTCAATGTGGACGTCCAGCTATGTGGTGAAAAGTGGCAGTTGGGTTAAAGGACCCGCTACATCTACCATGCAAGCTTGGCTATTCTCAGCCCGTTCTTGAGTGTAGCTCTGCTGGCTTCGGCAAGGAATACAAAAGCATAGTCTTGTAGACCATAGCAGAACTATTTTGTGATTTCCATTCTTTTCTTCAGGTCTGAAGCAGCGTAGTGTGCTGCTAGACCAGGTTGGCTGATGTAGGAAGAAAAAGAGTCCATTTGTTACTTTTATGGAGGCACATCACACTTTTGAAGTGGCTCTGCCACCCATCATGGTCAATAAAAATGGTATGCCAATGGATATTCCAAAAACTGCTACACCTGCCTGTGCTTGCTCACTTCATTTACAAACTGTGAACCTGCCCAGAGGAAGCCCAGTTCCCACCATCCCGTCTACTGCCTGGTTTTAGAGCTACACAAGAGAAGGAGAGTTGTTTATACTTATTCCTGTGTCTGAGCACAAGAGGAAGACCCTGCTTTAACAGGGAGGCACTCATCTTTGACCCTAAACACTGCCTCCTTCCTCTTTTAAGCACCCTCCTTGAAGAACTTATGTCTGTTTCCTCCAAAGCAGACACCTGAAAGAATTGCACACAAGGAAGAAAGGGGTACCTTAAATCTATGCTAGAGGTCTTATTGCTAAGCGTGTGAGTCAGAAATGGGTTCTTATTTAACAAAGTGCCATTCCTTTGCTCATTTCTTCAGTTTCCTTCTCACACACAATGTCTCAAATAAGAAAGAATCACAAGTCATGTCCCAGAAGCATGTCTCATTTTCAGTTCCCAGTCAAGCCAATGCTTCTCCTGCTGAGATACACACATTCAGACAGATATCACCTGTGATAACAAATGCAAACACTGCTGTTACAACATTGTGAGTTATCAACACATGCACATGCATTGCAACTCAGACAGGCACACCTTTGACAAAATAAGTACATGTGATAGTTGAGCTACCGAATTACTAGTAATCCACGCCTTGAAAAATGCACTCCAAAGGACTCACTCTGATTTACGTGCTATTCCTGATTTAGATGCAAATAGAAATTCCACCTCAAATCGTGATAGAAATGTGTGATATGATCATAATTTGCAACCACAGAACTTACAGTAGGTGACACAGAATTTGTTGGAGAAAAATAGTGCACATTTTGAGTTTTGCAGTTGTCAACAGCGAGCAAAAAATACAGTGCTACTTCCCATTCCACGGTACAGGGCTTGGAATGAAGGAGTAATAATGCACAATATAAGTGACGACCTCCACGTTTTACTGCTCAAAATAAAAAGCCAATTGAGTAGCTCCACAGCAGTCAGACCCAACAAGAAACGTGCTCATCATCAAACCCACCATAACAGCAATCCAGATTAGTCACGCTGTTATGGTAGATGAAAAGCACTTTTAGTAACCATTGTAGTCACTCATGAATAACAGTCAATTTCATTAAAAGCACCACGTGGCAAAGTGAATTGGTGAGAGTCTTATTTGCAATCTGCTTATTGTTTATTCTGTGACGTTTACTATAATATGCAAAAAATGGGTTATTGCTTCGCAAAAAAGGCATTTGCAAAACAAAGACGTTGCAGTCATTAAAAGGCAGTCATGGATACATTGTCATGACTTTTTCAGACATAACATTTAAAAAGAACTAATTAAAAGAGGAACAATGCAATTAAATCCACTTTTAATCTTGGGAGCTAAGCACCAATTAATGAGGCATGTCTCTAAATGTGCGCAGGAACCAAAAAGTAATTCTTCCACCATTTTTTCAGATAAACAAAGAAGCCAAGAGTCCATTGACTGTCAAATATTTTTTACTTCTTTTGGCATGAACAGAAAAAACAGGTTTGAGTGTATTTACAACTAGTTTACGCAACACAGCTCAGTAATGCAAATTTCTGCTCTGCGATGCGTGAACAGGAGAGCGCTGAACAGTGTCATAATTACTAAAATATGACACTCTTTAGCTCCCTCTATTCACTGGTGAAGGTATGGCTGCCTAGCGCTAATGCAGGCACCCTTGCACCATGGTGCAAGGGTGCCTGCATTATGGTTAAAATTGTTTTTGTACAGGAAGCAATACCACCCTGCATAAAAACAATCTTTAGAGGCATATCTTTCTTTGTATGTGGGCTGCAGAATGCAGAACACATGGAAAGAGGAAGTAATGAGGAGAAAATAAGACATTTCTCCTAGTTATCCTTCTGTCGTGCAGGCACACCATTTGGGGCACAAACCTTGGTTTACAAGGCTAAGAAATCTGTGTTTGTGTCAATATACATGGGTGGATGCACTGGAATGCCCATGCGTCACCCATGTGTTTCCAGTGGCGGCTGCCACTCAATGGGGGTGGCGGGGCAGGGCAGGACGGGATGGGGTGAAAAGAAAATAGTAAACAACATGCTTACCTTTGGGGGAGGCACATTCATCTCCCTCCCGTCCTCTTCCTGGCTGCACACAGGCTCCCATCCAATCATGATGCTGCTGTCACCAGCAAGACAGCAGCGTTGTGATTGGTCTGAGAGGCCTGCTTCGCCACTCAGAATGGGAGTGGGTGTCTATGAATGTTCTCCACTCAGCTGTGAAATACAGACAGGTAGAGAACATGCAAAGTAAGCATGTCTGTTTGGCCGGCCCAACACAGCCAGCCCAACATGGCTGGCCAAACAGACATGCGCACTTTGCGCTGCAAAACCCATCCCATAGCCCTCCTCTGGCTCCTTCCTTCCAGCCCAGCCCACCCCCGTCCCTTACTCTCAGGAAAAATAAAATGTTAATAACATTGCATTATTATCATTTTTTATTTTTCCTTTCCCCACAATCCAGTGTGGCGGCGAAGGAGCGCCCTCTGTGTATTTCCTACCCAAAGCAAAGTAACGCAAAGCACCACTAAATGCTGTGTTGTTTTACTTTGCATTTACTAAAATATGCACAGACATGCAAAATGCCAACATGGATTTTGTGTCAGGCTGTGTCACAAAAATGACACAACTCAACAGTAGTAAATCTGGGCCGTTTTGTCTTTGCTACCGGCGCAAGTGGTGCTATTGCTGGTCTCTATAACAGGCCACACATGCTACATAGCAAAGAAAACAGTGAGCAAGAAACAAAGCATGTTCCTCAGTTCAAAAGCCCTTACTTGCGCATCCCTGTTCTCCTAAAGGTCTTTCTTCCTTTTTCCAGCAATTTTCATATAATTAAATGAAACAGGAGCCAGTATAACAAGCTTAATTTTAGCTAATTCCTTTTCGACCAATCACACTTTTTGTGCCTTTTGTGTTTTGTAAGTGCACAAAGAAGAATTTTGGATTTTGGAGTATCATTCATGTTTTTCTAGCCACTATTTTGGAGTTACAGATTTGAGGTATTAAGGACAGGTTCCCTAAAACAGGGCTACGTCAGGAAAATTATCACATGGTCCTTATAAATCTGTCGCAGAGCATGAACTCACATTAGAGTTCTTTAATTCCAGGGCAAAATGTGACTTATTCTGTGGCACTTGTCATACTAATTACCGATTGAATTACTAATGCTGGTGTATCAGTAAATCGTACATAAATCGCTTCCTTCTAGCGTTGAAAAGCACCTGAAGCAGCACTGAAATAGTTGTATCACAAAATAAACTGAGATTGTTATTACAAAGAGTAAAACACATTTCATTTCCTATTTACGAAGCCCAGCAGTGGTTCCGAAGGAGATGCTGTCTGCGGAGGTGATGCAGGTCTTTGTGACGGGTCTAATCCATGTAGCAGCGGTGCTGCATTGGTTCTGCTCGGTGGTGCTCCACGCAGCTGAGAAGATGCATATGTTCTATTGTATCTACAGAGGCTGGCAGAGTACCTTAGGGCTACTTCTAACGGTCCAGGACTGGAGTGGCACAACTTGGCAGAGTAGACTCACAGATAGCAGAGTCTGGGTGCTGGGGTCGAAGTTCTTGGAGCTTTCTGTCCTTGAGACTCAAGTCAAGAGGCCACCCAACTAGCCCTTGGAGCCACAGTGCTGGTTCTGTGTACGACAGTTGCAGTTCCAGTCCTTCTCACCCAGGCAAGAGGGCAGCAGGTCACCATAGCAGGGCAGACGACCCTTGGAGCTGCAGTCTAACAGAGTGGCAGTCCCTTCAACAGCACAGCACCTTTACTTCTTGGCAGGGTATCCACAGTTCCAGTAGTGTACTGAAGAGTTGGTGTCTTAGGTCCAGTATTTAAGCCCAGTTGTGCCTTTGTAGTGGAGAGAAGCTTTTAGAGGCATGCTTTTACAGTGCACAGGTGCCTTGCCTTCCTAGCCCTGGCTCCAGACTAATTACAAGGGGTATATACAACCCTTTGTGTGGAAGTGGAAGTGGGGCCGTGCCCACCTCCTCCCTCCCACCCTACCAGTGATGGCCCATCCAGGCACACCTAAGCTACCTACAGTGTGTTGCTGTCTAGGAGGAATATACAAAGCCCAACTGTCAACTACACCCAGTTATGTGACCCTGAGAACACCAAACATGAACGAGTATGTTTCCATTTGGAAGGCGCATTTTATTAAATGTAATAAAGTAACTCCAATATTATCCAATGGGGGAGGTAGGCCTTGCAGTACTGAAAAATAAATGTAAGAGTTTTTCACTAGCAGGACACGTTAAATTAAAAAAGTAAATGTGAATCCAGGTGGGTTGGTTCGAGATGATGGCTACCCTCACGAAGTTATTCGGCTTGGAGCTCCGGCCAACCCCTGATTTGTGCCTACTGGGTCTTCGAACCGGGATCAGGTGGGGCAAGGTTGGGAATCGTTTCCTTGACCTGTCTCTGGCTCTATTTAAAAGACTGATCACGAAGGAATGGAAGTCCCCAACCCACCCATCACTAACAGAATGGAGGAACGATGTCACAAGGTGGTCCAGGGCAGAGCTTCAGGTCCTTAGGGCTGAGGAGGCGAGGGGGGTCCTTCAGACCCCAATCGCGGCGGAGTGGGAAAACCTAGTGTCTAACTGGGAAGACTTAACAAAGAGTCCGATGGAGCCTGAGGGAGTGGGATGAGCTAATGGACACGGTCAGAAGATCCCAACATAGGGGAAGTTCACTGTAACTAAGACTGAATGACTACTAAGAATCAGTTTGATCCGGATGCGGTATGAGTGTGAGGGGGAGAGCGGGATGGTATAATAAAAAGGATAAGGGAGGGTAATGACGGAACGCAGGGCAATAAAACACGACAAGCAATACCCGGGCAAGCTATCTCCCTTTTTAGTAATTCAGCAATTAAACAGTTCCTCCCACATAGGCCTAAAAGTTCATATACAGTTTGAAGTTGAGTTAAGTCTGTTAACAGGTCACAGAATACAACAGTAAAGTAGGATAATGAAAATGTGAATGCCATTATAAAGTTTCAATTGGGCGAAGAAATAACTGTTGATAAGTTAAGTAAATGCATGGTAAAGGCTAACCAAATGCGTAACGTACTGCATGGACCGCAAAGCCCGGAAATGGTATAATTAGCAGAAATGTATAATCACGACAATACGTTACTGTAAGAAGAATTACACTTGTAAAAACAGCAAGTAGTTGATAACAATAAAAACAAATTAAAAAAAAAAAAAAATTAAAAAAGTAAATGTCACACTTTTTAAGAACATTTCACTCTGCCTTTTGGGCTGTCCAGTGCCTAAACTAGTGGTGACTTATATGTATTAAAAAGGGAAGTTTGGGCTGGGCAAAAGGTTTACATTGCCAGGTTGAAAGGGCAGTTTAAACTGCAGACACACAGGCTGCATGTCATGCCTGGGACATGCTTAAAGTTCCATGTAAGTGGGTGACACAATCAGTGCTGCTGGCCCGCTAGTAGCATTTCATTTACAGGACCCAGGTACAGGACGGGCCACTTTACTAGGGGCTTTCAAGTCAATTAACAATGCAAATTGGGTACAAGCTAATTCTACAATGTTTTTAGGGGAGAGCATGAGCACTTTAGCAGTGGTTACAGTAGTTAAGTGTGCAGAGTCCTAAGGCCAGCATAAGTGGAATAAGTAAAACAAAAGGCCTGAAGGGAACATGTTAGGGGTAGAACCACACCAAGGAAGCCAGGTCTAACATATTGTAGTACAAAAATATTGTCAGGTCAGAAACTAGCCTCTGTTTTTCACACCTGCGACCTGAGAATAACACTCCAAGCTTGTTGTCTTTTTATGCATTATAATTGTCCTTTAACATATATTAAAAACAAATGTGCTTTTTGTTTCAAATAGGATTTTGAAAAGTCAATGGAATACCACAAATATTTTACATAGCAATTCGACTACATTCTTGAAGAGGAGTAGTGATGTTATTACAAGTCATGCCATTTTCCAACTCAGAGATACTCAGTTGTATCTATTTCATAATTATTGAAGCCTACGTAATGCACAGTAGGATATAAACCTGTGACCTGATGACCCCAATTAATGTATTTTATTAAGGCCCTAGGAAGCACCTTAAGTACTTGCAAGGAGTACTAAAGACACTGCTATCACTAGCTGTGTTGTGACAATGTCAGGTTAGACGAGAGCCAGGATTTTTTCTCTCACCACTTCAGGAGCAGCTGGAACCTCTAATGGCTCCATGGCCACATTTTCTATTGATCAAGGGGTCAACTCCCATCCACTCATCTGATTGTAACCACAGCCACCTTTATGGACTGGGCACAATCCTACCACTTCCACTTCTGTGGAGTCCCTACAGGTATGTGGATGTAATCTGCCTTCAAATCAAATAATATTTTATTATCATGATTTGGAACTCCAAAGAGATCCACATGAATGATGATACAAAACCATATAAATACATAATAAATTAATACACTTTCTAAAAAGAGAATAAAATTACAAGCTATCAATTCATTCCTAAAAGCTTCACATATTACTAAAAGTTTCAATCAATGACAATTTTTAATCTAAGATAACATAAATTTATTATAAATTTAACCCACTACAATCACCAGTTCTTAAAATCCAAGGGTCCTGGCGCAACAAAATTTAGAGACCTATCCCTCCCTTCCTTCATCTGTAGGATTTCTCTTAAACATGTAGGTCCCTCCGGTCCCAGCAATATATATTTTGCTTTCTGGGCCAGGGGCCAGAAGATGATCTAATCATGGAGGGTCAATATATCTGCAAAAATGTTTGAAAAACATGTAGAAATCCTGTAACAAAATCTCTCCTTAGTAGGATTATAACATAAATCTAGGGCCTCTTTATATGATCTAACATTTAACCGCAAGTAAAGGGGTTTCAGCCATAATTTCCTCTGAGCGGCTAAAACTGGGCAGACAAATAAAATATGTTTGATATTCTGTACCCCACCTTGACACAAGTCACAAGAATTAGTTGCCCCATCCCATTTCGAGATTAAATCTCTAAGAGGTAATCTTTCTAGACTGATCAGTATAAAAAATCACCTCACACCATATGGAAGATTCCACAACAGGTATGCATCGAGATCCATAGTAAAGCCTATGGACCTTGTTACTTCCTTCAAGAGTTTTTTTAGACTTATGTTAGATGTTGAAGGAGTAAGGTCCTGGTCCAGCTCCAAGAGTTGAAGAGCATGGGTGTAATTTCTGAAAAACCCGGATTTTTCTTTCAGATTATTAAACATTTAATTAAAAGCCAGGTTTCTCAGAGTAAGTTCCTTGCTATGGAAAAGGCAATGTGCCCTTCTGGTCACGGCTGCAAGGCTTTGCACAAAGATATTCTTGATGCCAAATTCAAGCCTTAGCGCTGCCCCTGGAGCTGAATTATTACAGGAAGCTGTGCGTCTTAGGATCCTGCCTTCAGTCTTGTCGAGGAAATCCCATTTATTTATATCAATATATTCTACTGCATGTAGAGTAGCTGGAATCTTAATCTGATAGGCTGACAATAAGTGTGAGAAATGGCGTTTACCATTTGCATTAAAAAAAGCCGCCAGACCTTGAGCGTGTGAGATAGCCTTACTAATGTTATTACGAATATGATCTTGTTCATTTATTGTGCCAGAAAAGATTTTACCCAAGAACTGATATGTGTCTATCTGCTCCAACTTATGTTGACCCAAAACCCAGGAGAAAGATGTTTTCCTTCTGCTTTTTTTTCCCCATGAAGCAAACAACCTGAGACTTAGATGTATTAATTCTCAAGTAGTGCTTCACCGAGAACAAATTTAGGGCAGCCAAACGTTGATTTAGGCCCTTTGGGGTGAGATCAAACACAACTATGTCATCCGCGTATAGTAATCAGGCGATTGGACAAACGCCCACCGCGGGGGCATAGCCAGTGGTACTTCTCAGGATTTTGGGAGGTCATAAATATACAGGGAAAATAGCAGTGGGGCCAATAAACAACCCTGTTTCAGGCCGTTTTTGGTTCAAAAATTTTGAAGACAGTCCCTGTTCTCCACCCATGAGGATTTTACACCAGGTCGTAGAATACAGGGCAATCACCAATCGCAAGAGACAAGACGGGACCCATTTTCCTGAAGTTTCCTTCACAGGATTTTCCTGTCCACCCTGTCAAATGCTGTGGAGTAATCGGTGAATGCTGCATACAGAATTACCCCCCTAGTCTGGACATATTTATCAATTATTGTTTGCATTATTAGAATATTATCTAGGGTATTATGGGCCTTTCTGAAGCCAGCCTGTTCCAATGGAAGAATACCATTTTCCTCGACCCAATCAGTTAATTGCATTAAGATGGTTTTCGCAAAAATCTTTCCCGTTGCACCTAATAAAGCATTTTGTCGATAATTTAATGGTGCTGTTCTATCTTCCTTTTTATATAAGGGGAGTATGATACTGCCCGTCCACGATTCTGGGATATTGCCTTGTGAATAGCAGGCACTCAAAACTGGATGAAGAAGTCTTGCCCAAAGTGAAGGCTCCTTTTCAATTAGAGTCATCGGAACCTCATCGGGGCCCATAGCACCCGATGAGCACATTGAATTTATAATCCCCTCTAATTCAGTTATAGTAGGAGCACCTGCATTATCCATTTCTCCCCCTCCGTTTAAGACTGACACCTCTCTCCCAGGATCCATGACCCCATTTTCAGCATGATGGACCTGGATATACAGCTTCAAGTCTTCCTCTGCTATCAGTGGGGCGAACAGAGTTTTACGGGTACCGCACCCCTCGGAGATAATAGCCCAGAACTTACTAGGGTTTCTCTTTACAGCTGCTTCCCTCAATGCGATCCACCTGTCATCCGCTTCTTTCCTACGGGTTGCCAATTTCAGCCGCGATCTTCTTCTCTTAAGTAATGATATTTTTGGAGCTCATTTCCTTGGTCCTACACTCCAACTGTCGTCTTACTAACTTATTAATTTCTCTGTTCAGATTCACAATGGGCAGCTGGGTTTTTTTGATTCTCGTTGCAGTACGCTCAGGCTGACTACACGTAATAAGGTGTCTCATTAATTTGGGAAAATATTTTAGGGCATCCTTCCCCCAAACCTCCATGTTTCCCACAATATTTTCCAACAATGGTTTTACCAATGTTATTTTAGGTATCGACCAAAATGTTCTCCTATTTTTCTCATTAATTCTAAGGTTTACACCTTTTATAGACCAAGGATCTACTGCCCCTAGCTGCGTTTTTAAGGTAAGTTTTAAAATCATATGGTCACTATACAGGGAATCTATTATTTCCATATCCTCGACTCTTTGAGCAATATTATATGAGGCACAGATATAATCTATAATTGAATTACTCTTAAGGGACTTATGAGTATTGACTGCAATCTGCCTTCACATAAGGCAACCCAAGAGATGGTCATGCTGATAATAGTGCTGGCTGGTTTCTGGAGCGGGTACACCTGTTCCGTGCACTGACATATGACTTGCTGACTGGCATTAGTGTGATAGCAGATGTACAAAGGAGCACCTGATATGCAAAGTATCCACTTTGAGGTGATTGCAGTGCGTAGTGGTTTATGAGTCTCCGCGCTTCTCCTGATGTACCTCTGCTCCTTGTGCCATGGGTTGTAGAGTATCAGTGATGGCAGTCAATCACCTTCAGCATCTTCCCCTGATGTGGAATGTGGCAATCATGCATTCTGTAAAATATGTTAATTTTTAGGGTTTTGGCATTGCCATATATAAATCAGGTTGAAGTCTCTTTGTTGATTCTTGATAACCTTTGAATGTTAGTCTTTAATCACTAATGACTCTTTGAATGTAATATTTCAAGGAAATAGTAATTAGCCTAATACATATAAAAATGCACACTTTTCAAACATGTAATGAATGGCACTTAAGGACATATTCAGAAGCATTTGTTTATATTTCAAAATAGCACATGCAAAAATGGAGTGATTTGTGAGACTAGGGATAATATTCTCCTTTTATATCATTTGTTGTATTGTTTTACACTAAGTCATTTTCACTCATCAGAAGTACATAACTTTTGATTCCCCTTTGTCAACCTTGATGAAAACATCACCCCTTCGTATCATATTGTCTCCTGTCCGCAGTGAAAATAGATGTTTTTCATCATAATTTCCGTGTTTTCTAACTAGAGGACATTCAGTTTAACAATGTTCGTATCTAATTGTCTTTCAAGGGGCGCTTCTTTGAAAACGTTTGCCTTGGTCTTCTGCCAGATAAAGGTATTTTTCTTAAGGTTGCAATGGTCTTAAGACAGATGAACTTCGTTTATATTTTAGTGCTTTTGATCCGTAGCCAGAGGGCACTATTTTGCATTATGTTTTCTAGACATTATAAGTTTTATATTAGATTCCTTCGTCCTCAGAAAGAAGACACTTATTCTTCACTAATGCCACTATTCTCTTGATCAATTCAATGCTTTAGCTGTGATTTCATTTGCGCTTGGAACAAAGGGAGCTATTTTCCTTTCCTCAAAGTAGAAAGATACAGTTTTCTTTCAAGTTCTCGTGTCTTCAGTTTCCTCAAGTTCTGCCTGATCTTCAGCCTGGATAGGACAACTTCCAGAAAAAAGTCCTTTACATCCAGTCAAAGCATAGTCCTTTACAGCACACATTAATTGATCTTGTGCCAAAGGATACCACTTTTCAGGAAGATCTTCCTGATATGAAATCAGAGGTTACATTTCATAGTGGCTGTCTTGATGCCCATGAGCCTGGCACTGCTTCTGAATAGAGGTTCCTATATTCCCCAAGGAGGGCACGTCTATTAACAAGTACTTCATCTTATGTTGAGTAATTTCACTTCCTGTTGTCTAGAGCATGAGGTAGGGCATTACCTTTCATGACTGTTTCCTGTATGATCAACCACAGGATTGTCATTTTCTATTGTAATGCTGCTATTCTATTTTTAAAGCACCTATTTTCATAAATTTCCACCGAAGCTATTAATGTTGATCACATGTTTAATCACAATTTTGAGGTTATCCTTTTCAGGTCATCGATGCGTTCCATCCTAGTGGGTAACAACCTCAGCAGGGGGTCATTTTTTTTCAACATTATTTGTTCTGTCTTCCGCCAAAGCTCAGTCTTTGTCATCACCATGTTTTGTCCTCTACAGTAGATTGTGCCTTCCCATCATATATTTTAATAATAAATAATAGGAAGTCTCTATTTTTCATCAAGTTTTCATCCAAGACATATGAGATGCATTTTCTTACTAATCAGGTTTTTATATTCTTCTCAAGGGGTCGTTTTGTCCTGAGCAGGAGGCATTTTCTGCCATCATGATTTTTTATTATTCTCTTCAGAATATCACTCAGTTTTACATTGGTATGTTCTATCTTGGTGGGGGAGGCTTTTCCATCATGGTTTGCTTTAATATCAAGAGAAAGGACAGTTTTTTTCCATCATATTCTATTTGGTGAACAGCAAGTAACTCCCTTCATGTTATTATCCTAACTAGGTCTCACATTTTCATCATGTTTGTTTTTTCACTAGCAGAATATAGCTCATTTTAATTGCGCATTTTATGACCAGTAGGAAAGAACTCGCTAACCATCGGTATTTTATATCAGGCCTGAAAAATTGTCTTCCTTCTGTCATAATGTTCAGATGTTTTATTGAAGAGTGATGTGACATGACATGAACTTTTCACTCGACCCAAGTTGCAGGTAAATTACTTAGCCAGGGTTACTATCTATTTGACGTTTCTGAAATTCTGTGGGTTTGGAACAATTGTAATCCAACAACCCCTGATCTGACTTTGACCTCCTGTGTGTGTATTAATGGTCTTCTTGTTAATTAGCCTTTGTATGGTGAGCAATCTTCCATTAGTATGACATTACAGCATCTTTCAGTAGCTTGGGGCACGTTATTCCAAATGTAATTCTCCAAGTCATCATTTGGGTATAAATTCAGCAGTTTCAGGCATCTAATTCAGCAATATATATAAAGAATTTGCGTGCTGATAATATGATTTGTATTTTATTGAACATATAATTGCCTCTTTCTAACCTCTCTCTAAAACGCTGGGACTGGTGCAGTCAGTGACATATCTATATAGTGGATGATACCTGCAACCAGTACTCATTTCTCACTAAACAGCACTTCTAGTACTTTCTTTATTTTACATATACCAGTATTTCTGGTGGCAATTTATTGATGTTTCAAGTTGTGGCTATTTCCAACAGGAAATAAATCCCCTTTTCTTTTCTTTTTGTCTTCAGCATTACATAATTCTTTTTCAACTAATCCTCATCTGAAAACGATTCATTTTTTTGTTATGATTTGTTTTTTTTAATCACATTTACCAATTTTCATAACGGATTCCTTAAGTTAGTAGATTCTCTCTTAAATTCCTGATATTCATTTTCAGTTGGTGGATGCTTATCTGTATTGTATTTTATAGTATCTGCAAAGAGGAGCTTAAAAGTGTTTAGTGTATAGAATCCTTAGGAGTACAATTTAATCCTTTGCTAGTACAGTTTCATTCTGAGTAAATCAGATCACTCCTTCCTATCAAGGTTTTCTGTATATCCAGTTGGAAGGTGTAACTTTTCTTCGTGTTCTGCATTCTGAGCTGAGGCACCTTGTTTTAATCTTGTTGTGTTAATTAATAAGGAACAGCACAATAGTCCTACATGTGATTTCTTCGTTTACTCCACGCAGGTTTCCTTATTGTCTGCATGGCTAGCCATAATGTCCATTATGCATCACCACTTAGCCCTGCAAAATTGCTACATTTCATACCAGCTTTTGGACAGATGCTGCTACTTAGCAGAAACTGTACATATTAGCAGATTTATGGATTTGAAATGAATTAGACCTATCTCCTAAAAATCAACGGAAAGCTTAACAGATCAAGGTTCTTATGTGATAAGAGCAGCACAGCAGTTAAATGCTCTATATATTGTATTTATTTATTTTGGGGTGTTTATAAAGTATGAATCTAACCCAAAGGCAAACAAAGCTCTGTACAAAGATATAGGATGTATAGTAATCATGTGTTATTAAAGAGGCATATAGGTACTTTTACAACGAGAATTTAGGACCAGGTGACAATAATTGTGAACAAATACAAACGTGATCTGTAACAAAGTGGAATGAGGCAGCGTGAAGGAGGGAATTGATTTAAGATGGCAGGTAGATTGTGAACAGGTGTGGTTTAAGAACATGTACCAAACCAATCTAGTAGCAAATCTCAGGTGATAAGGAAAGCCATTCCAGAATCTGAGTCGTAATACTGTCATATACTGTAATATAATGTTACTCAAAATGTATTTACAACTTGAAGCGTATACAATAAACTGGTTTGCCCAGTATTACCCAATTTTTGATCATTGCTGAAGACCTGATAAAAAAGAAGCATCTCTTTCTTTCAAGATCGGCAACTTAGGTGGCATCTTTCCTCCAGAGTGATGATCCTTTTCTAGATAGCTATGCTGTGCTATTTTGTTTTGCTTCAATACATTATTATTACAAGTAGACAATAGATAGAACACAGAGACAATTATGCAAATATATTTATTTTTAATTTAACATTAATACTGTATTCAAATTTTAAAAGTGGATGCACTTGGGTTAGTCCAAATGTGAAACAGGTGTATATACGTTTGAGTTTATGAGTCATGGAAATATTCTGATATTGGAATGCATTCCAATTTTCACAATGTTTCAATGGCTAGTTACTCTTTGATTGCACTTGTGAATGGGTTTGAAGTAGAAAGGCTTCTTAAAAATACTCTATCAACCACAAACTAAAATGTGTACAAGTACACTAAACTCACATAAAATAGATTTGGTTGCGCAAAATATTAGTACACACATAGTTTACATTGCATCTTCAGCCACTGAGGCTATTACTGTTGGGAACTAGAGTCCCCATTTACATGTATCCAGCAGTTTCACTGTATCTAAAAAGTAATCGTTCAACGACATTCTCACTCTGTGACTTGTATGGTGATATTGCATTTTGAAGAATCTCAGGAAGATGATGACAGTTTGAATCAAACATCATTCCATTGTTCAGGGTATTTTTTAATGCCTTCGTTGACTTTGCTGTCTCAAGGGGCCATATATGGAAGTGACCAAGGGTAGGGAAGGGCACATTTGTCCATCCATACTCACTTTTTGCAACCATGAGGCAGTTAAATATTACCCAAAAGAATGCAAACACTTGCTCTACCATTCTGTAACAATGACCTCAAGTGTACATTTTGCTCCTGCTACATCTTAAGGGGCACGCCTAATTTGTATGGAGGTGTGCCCCATGCAAATGAGGGAACATCTTTGCACATGTGCCCATGAATTATTACTTTTGCGGGTGCAAGGACAAATAGACTTTAAGCAGGTGCCCAACATAGTAAGTGGTGCACAATTAATGAGACAAGCAAGGTCATTTTTTGGCAGGAACAGGTTCACTAGGACATGCAGACACATATTCCACCCACCTGTTGCGAGATCCCCCAACTCTTCTCTCAACCGAGCCTGGTCCATTTGCCTTAAAACACAGGCTAGAGATTTGAACCTGCTACTCTGTCTTTCAGTGATTAGATCACTTCAGTGATGGTTCAATTAATCAATCAGGTTGTACTTGTAGAGTACGTCTTGTCACCTGCAAGTGTATCCAGGTGCTTGCTGCACATTTTAGTTGGAGAGCCAGGTCTTGAGCCCCTTCCTGAAGTTGGTCAGCGATAGTGCAATGCAAAGATGGAGGGTGTTCCAAGCTTTGGTGAGAAATGGGAGAAGGAGCGTCCTCCAGCATGGCAGTAGCGTCTGCACGGGATCTGAGTGAGAGCAAGGTGTGCTGAGTGGAGGTTCCTCTGTAGTTGGTGGAAGTGCAGGCGGTAGTTCATGTAGACAGGTCCTTGATTGTGGAGGGCTTTATAGGCATGGGTCAGGAGCATGAAATTGCATCTCTTCTGGACTGGGAGCCATTGGAGGTGTTTCAGGTGCTGAGTGATGTGATGTGGGTTCTTTTGGCCAGGTCAAGGATAATTCTGGCGGCTGAGTTTTGGATTGTCTGGAGTCTTTGCATGAGTTTGGTAATGCTGCCTGCATAAAGTGTGTTGCCGTATTCCAGTCAGCTGGTGATGAGGGCCTGCGTCACTGTTTTCCTAGTGCTGATGGGAAGCCACTTGAAAATTATGCAGAGCATGCAGAGTATGTGAAAGCAGACTGAGGTGACAGTGTTGACCTGATGTTTCATGGAGAGTTTGTGGCAAGAATGATGCCAAGGTTGCGGGTGTGGTCTTTCAGTGTGGGGGTGGGTTCGAGTTTCAACGATCACCAGGAGCTGTCGCAGAGGGCAGTGTGTTTGTCGAAGATCAGAACTTCAGTTTTGTCCGTGTTGAGCTTCAGGCAGTTGTCCTTCATCCAGGTTGTGATGTTCTTCATGCAGTTGTGGAAGTTGGTCTGCGTTGAGGTGGGGTTGGCTGAGAGAGAGATGATAAGCTGAGTGTCGGTGTAGGCGATGCTGTTGATGTCGTACGATCTGACGATGTCCACAAGTGGTGTCATTTAGACGCTGAAGAGAGTTAGGCTGAGGGATGAGCCTTGGATGACGTCGCAGATGGTGTGCTTGTCTTGCAATGTGAAGGGAGGAAGGCAGACTCTCCGGGTGCATCCCGTGAGGAAAGATGCCATCCATCTGAGTGCATCATCTGTGATACCGATCTGGCATAGCGATAGATGAGTGTGTGGTGGGAGACAGTGTTGATGCCTGCAGATAGGTCAAGCAAGATCCAGGCGGCTGTTTCTCCTTTGTCTAGTGTGGTGAGGATGTCATCTGTTGCGGCGATCAGAGCTGTCTTGGTGCTTTGATTGGCTCTGAAGCCTTATTGGGAAGGGTCCGGTAGGTTGTTTCTCACCAGGTGTTCTGTGAGTTGGGGGTTGATGGCCTTCTCCCGGACTTTGGCAGGGAACAGGAGCAGTGAGATGAGATGGCAGTTCTGGAGTTTGCAGGGGTCTGCAGAGGGTTTCTTAAAGAGGGGGTCTGACCTCACTGTGTTTCGAGGCATCGGGAAAGGTGGCTGTGGTTATCGAGGCATTGAGGATGGTGTTGAGTTGGCGGCTGATCTTGTCTCTTCTGAGGTTGAAAAGTCTGTGGGGGCAGGGGTCGGTAAGTGCTCCTGAGTGGATAGAGTTCACAAGAGTGGTAGTGTATGGTGTGTTGAAATGTTTCAGGTGGTGAGCAGGAGGTCGGCGGTGATAGTCAATTGGATGCTGAGGAGGTTGGAGGGTTGAGGATCAAAGTTTTTGTAAATGGTTGCTATATTGCTGTGTAATTGGTCTGCAAGGGCTAAGCAGAGTTCCTCTGAGGCGGGGATCGAGTTTTCGATGGCTGACGGGCAGGTGAACTCCCTGATGATGGTGAAGAGTTTCTTGGTTTGGTTGACGTTGGTCTCGATCTGGTGGGTCAGGGCCTTCTTTTTTGCAGCTTTGATCTGACGGTGGTAGTCGTTAAGGGCTGATTTGAAGGTGAGTTGGTTGGTGTGGCTCCTGTTGGTGCACTATCATCTTACCAATTGTGTTCTCCTGCGTTTTGACATGCTGAGTTCTGGGATGTACCAGCTGGCTTGTTTGGAAGATCTATGCGTCATGGCTGGTTTGGGTGGAGTGACTCAGTAAGTGGTGCTGGTGATCCAGTTGTTGAAATTCTGTACTGCATAATCTATATTGGTGGTGACATTTGGCTGGGTGGTCCAGTCCATGGTTGCTGAGTGACCTTGGACCAGCTGTGGAAGGGGGTGCTGTAGCAGTTTGGGGAGGTGCAGGCAGGTCCAGTGAAGGTGAAGTGTACGATTAAGTGGTTCGACCAGGTGAATTCCAAAATGTGGTTGTATCTGATTCTGCTGCTGAATGTGAAGATGGGGTCCAGAATGTGTCCTGCTCTGTGCGTGGGGTCAATGACCAGTTGCGTAAGGCTGATGTTGTCCAATCTTTCCAAGAGGTCAGTAGAGTTGGTATCAGTGGGGTCATGCAGGTGGAAGTTGAGGTCTCCCAGGAATACATAGGGTGTTATTCCAACTTTGGAGGAGGTGGTAATCCGTTCCAAATGTGACGGATTTACCACCAGCCGTATTACGAGTTCCATAGGATATAATGGACTCGTAATACGGCTGGTGGTATATCCGTCACTTTACCGTCACTTTTGGGACGGATTACCACTTCCTCCAAAATTGGAATAACCCCCATAGTGTTCTGAATCAATGGCAAGTGGGGTGATGAATTCAGCGATGGCGTTGCTGAGGCCAGTTCGTGGTCCTGGTGGTCTGTACACAAGTGTCCCATTTATAGTGATGTTACTAGTAGGTGCGGAGCTGGAAAGTGATATGTTCTGTGATCAGCGCGGTTTTGTCGTCAGTGATGGTGGTGGTAATCGATTCATTGGATATGATGGCGATGCCGTCTCCGTATTTGTGGTGTTTCATCTTGAAGCCGATGAATGTTACTGTGGCGATGTCATGGGGGCGATGCAGGGGTCAGCCAGGTCTCTGTAATGAAGGTCATGTCAGGGGTGAGGTTGGAGATGGTGTCCCAGACTTTGGTGTTGTGTTTGCAATGAGATCTGGTGTTAATCATGGAGCAGATGAGTTGTTTTGGGGAGGATTCGAACTCCAGGGCTGGCGAGCTGCTGGTTGCTGCGATGGTGGTTGGTACTAGGGTGGTGGTGAAGTGGCAGCTGAAGAAGCTGAGGTAAGGCTGCAGTTGTTGTTGTGCCCGGGGTCCAGGGCATGTAGATCTGCATGTGAGTATCTGTGGGAGTGCGCAGGGTGCCGGCCGGGCACTGACAGGCGCAGACGGGCTTGCCTTTGGTGCACCCGCAGCGGCCTCCATAAGTAGTCCTGGGAGGGGCTAGCAGGGAGGCAGAAGGACTGCAAGGTGGGAGTGGCGGGAGTGAAAAAAAACGTCGGGAAAGCGCTGATTACTGAAAAGTAACAATTGCCCAAGTAAAACCCAATAAGTGACAAGAGAAGGCTTTGGAAATCCAAATACACTGCAAAATACAAAAACAAATAGTACACATATAGGCTATCAGTGCAACAGCTGTACTCAGAAAGAAAAGCAACAAGGAGCTCACCTGACCTTAGACTGTAGGCTAGAACTGGCAGCTTTGGGGCTGCGAGTGATGCAGTAGTCCCACAGAGCTAGTCAGCAGCAGCGGAGTAACGGCGCAAGACCAGAGTTCAAGCTTACCCGTGCCTTAGCTGGAGTGCATTTTGTTTTGAATATGGCACACTGTCCTGGTCAAACCTAGAAGCAGCCACTGAGGGTGTATCCAGCAAAGAACAAGACATTGCAGTATTTTATCTAATAATGGATGGCATTCTTGCTGGACATCACAGAACTGTTACAGCCTAGCATATATCAATTCCACCATTCTTAAATTGGTTCTTAAATGTTGCTATACCTAGAGTGGATTTGCTATATACACAATATAGTAAAGTGGGTTGTTAAACCTGACAGCCTTAGGGTGGTCATCCCCCAACTTTTTGTCTGCCTCCTCCCACTTTTCTGACACTGTTTTTGCTGGTTTTAGGACCCTGCACACTTTACCACCGCTAACCAGTGCTAAGTGCATATGCTTTCTCCCTTAAACATGGTAACATCAGTTCATCCTCAACTGGCATATTTGATTTGCTTGTAGGACCCAAGTAAAGTGCACTACATGTGCCCAGAGCCTGTAAATTGACTGATACTAGTGGGCCGTAGCACTGGTTGTGCCACCCACATAAGTAGCTCCTTAACCATGTCTCAGGCCTGCCATTGCAAGTCCTGTGTGCAGTTTCACTGCCACTTTGACTTGGCATTTAAAAGTACTTGCCAAGCCTTAAACTCCCTTTTTTCTACCGATAAGTTCCTAAGGTAGGCTCTGGTCAATCCATAGTGCAGGGTGCTATGTAGGTAAAAGGCAGGACATGTGCATGTATGTTTTATATGTCCTGGTAGTGGAAAACTCCTAAATTCGTTTTCCACTACTGTGAGGCCTGCTCTTTTCATAGGATAGCATTAGGGCTACCATCATATACTGCTTGAGTGGTAGATTCTGATCAGAAAGGGGTAACCAGGTCATATGTATTATGGCCAGAATGTTATAAGAAAATCCTGCTTATTGGTGAGGTTACATTTTATATTACTATTTTAGAAATGCCACTTTTAGAAAGTGAGGATTTTTTGATGCACTTAAAATCCATCTGTGCCTTACAGCCTGTCTCCAATCAACACCTTGGCTGGGCCGGTCGAGAGCTTTCTTGTGCATTTTACGCAGGTCTTCCTGGCCTGGAAGGGTTGAGGGCCTGACATTTACATTCCAAAGGCTAGTGGCCTGCCCTCACACAATGGACTGGCAAACCCTCTGCTGGGACCCTGGCAGACAGACCTGTTCTGAAAGGGGACTTTGTGCACTTCAAAACAACTCTTTGAAGTCTCTCCCACTTCAAAGGCATTTTTGGGTATATAAACTGGGTCCCTAACCCCACCAAATCAGACACTTCTGGACCTGAATCTGCAACCTGTCAAGAGGAACTGCCTAGCTGCCCAAAAGACTCATCTGGACTGCTTTGCTGAGAAACACTGCTGCCCTGCTGTTGCCCTACTGCCTTGCTGCCCTCTGATTTTGCTGTGAAGTGCGCTCCAACGGCTTGGATTGAGCTTGCCTCCTATTTTCTGAAGTCTCAGGGCCAAGAAAACTTCATCTCTTCAGGAAACTCCTTGTGCACTGAAAATCAACGCACAGCCTGCCAGAAACGATACACAGGCATTTTGTGACTGAGAAATCGCCGCACAGCTGAGCCAGAATGACAAAGCCCGACTTCCCGAATGAAGAACCGAAGCAGCACCTGCCTATGCGGCTGGAAATTCACAGCGTAGCCTACCGGATTGACGCACAGCTGAACCGGAATGATACAGCTCGACTTACTAAGTGAGGAATCGACGCAGCGCTTGCCGTGCGAGAGAAAATTCGACGCATCGCCTACCGGATCAACGCAACGCCTGTGACTTCTTCCCACATGCCCAGGACTTCCCCGCATCGTCCCTGGGCATCAAAAATATTCCCGCATCACAGTGAGGAACCAAGACTGCATGCCGGAAATCGACGCAAAGCCCATTTGCAGCATGGATAGAAACAATGCATCGTCTGTGCCACGTCAGAAAATCCGACGCACATCCTATTTTTCCACACATCTCGTCCTCTGTGGTCTCCGTGCATGTTATTTTTGACGCAAATCAGGTACTTTGTGAAACCAAAAAACTTCAAGATTTTTAAGATTTAAGACTCTTTTTAAACTTGCAAAAGTGATATCTCAATTTGTGATTATTGAATCTTTATCATTTTGACCTTAATTAACCAGATAAATATCATATATTTTTCTTAACCTTGGAAGTGTATTTCTGTGGTGTTTTTGCTGTGTTACTATATGGTTTACTGCACAAATGCTTTACACATTGCCTTCTAAATTAAGCCTGAATGCTCAGTGCCAAGCTACCAGAGGGTGGGCACAGGATAATTTGGTTTATGTTTGGTTTACCCTGACTAGGATTGTGGTCCCTGTTTGGACAATGGTATATACCTCTGCCAACTAGAACCCCATTTCTAACATAGGTTTAGCTGGTTTTGGACCTTTACTGCGAGTGGCTCTCAACACCTGAGTCTTACTCATGGTAAATTCTATGGAAATAGACTGAGTGTTCTAACTGCCATTGTCTGCCTTTTAAGATATGGTTGTTGTTACACAGCTAATATAAGAGGCTCTGCACTGTTGAGAAGCATGTGCATGCGTGTGGGCTGAGTTTGTGAAACTACCATCTAGCCCAGTATGCTATCTGCACCCAGGTAGACTGTTGCAGAAGGGACCCTTCGGGGATTAATGCTGACCTGGTATAGGACTTTTAATGTAGATGGGCATTTTAAAGGGTGTCTTCTAAGGTGGGTATTTCTATCTACTTGTTTGTATCAAACTGTAGTTAATGCACAATGTCTAGCAGTGTGAGTGTAATAAAAGCAATTTTTACTTTCTGTCAGAAAAAAATGACTGGTCAATGATTTATTGAGTAGTGTTGTGTACAAGCAAACTGGTAGCACTAGTCCCCACAACCTTCCATGAGAAGGCCTTGGACTGCTCTACTTTTTTACCCTGATAGAGTCAAGTCCTACTGTAGTGTACATGGTTCCCAGAAAAGAGAAAAATGTAGATTTATTACTTGTGAATGACTCACATCCTTCCCAACTAATAACCACATTTCATATCAACACTAGCAAGATCACCAAAAGATGGATTCCAGCAGACATGTTTGTTCAGCAAATCTCTACACACTCTGCCTAAACAGCCAAAGAGAAACTTTCACTACTACTGATCCTTTTCGTGGCAGCTATGCAGGCATCTTTGGGACAGTGTGTTCATTAAGAGCAAACAATTGAACTTGATGGTCTCCCTTATTGATATCTAAGAACTGAAAAATGATGGGGCCATTTTTCAAAGATGTAAGAAACTTGCTTTTGCTTGCTTCCGCTTCCGCGCGGAGTGAATTTGCAACAGCTGCAGGTTTTCAGGACTTTAGGAAAAAATGTGTGTATTCTAATTTTTATGACCATGTGAAGCTATTACCTCATGATTCAATGTACATAGTATACATTTACATGTACAAAAACAATGCTTCCTTAATCATGTCCAAAAGTCTATTTATTCCATTGCTGTTCTGATGTTATTTGGCTCTTTGCTTGTGAAGTATTTTTGTGCATTTGGTATTAAACTGTTCATCTCATGGACTATAAGCACTTCTTTCTCTAAGCTTTGGAATTTTTTTTTGACTTTAGTAGAAAGGCAGAAGTAGTTTTAGAACTGCTATGCTATGCAGCATACATTTTCCCTCCTACTGTTGGTTGTGATGACGCAGAAAAAGAGGGTTCGACATATATTCATGTACACTGTGTAACCGACATATATATTGAAGTGTGATTTTAAGTAAAAGAAATAATGTACGAGGGAAATTGTGCCCTCGGGGCAGTTCGACATCATTATAAACGAGCTTTATTAATCATGAAGTATTAAAAATGTATTAATCCGTCAGAATCGCAAATGTATGCCATGATTTCTTGTTTGAAAACTGTTTTGCTTAGCTTAAATTTAGTACAGGCTTTGGCCTAGTTGCTTGGTTTCAAATTCTAACTGCGTGATTCTCTTTTTTCCTTGAATTAATGAAATATATTCTTGCTTGAAGTTGTATTTTTCCAGTAGAAACTGGCTGGTACACTTATCTCCAAGGTTTCGCGCTAGGCCGGTTACATCCCCTTTGATACAAGGTCAGTCTCTGCAGGTGCGGACAATGAAGGTACAGATAGTAAAATAATTGGCAAACCATGATACAATTTGTGTTCCAAGGCGCCAAGGACAGTGTATGCATAAATGGGCGCTAGTAAAAGACAATTTTGATTGGACAATTTGAAGCCAACCTATGAACCCTCCAATGGAAGACCCTACAGAATTTGGAATGTTTCTTACTTAAACCCACCGGACAAAGAGAAGTCAGCCATTTTCCTCGATGCCAGTTTGAAGCCTGATGCCAGACTCCTTTTTGGACGACACCCTGATGCCCTTTTCTCTATCTGAGAGAAAGAGACTTTAAGAATTCTCACCCTAGAGACTTTAACTTTGATTTGCCCCGTCTTGCCCATGCAGTAACTTTGCCCTATTCTCCTTGCCGTTGCAAGGAAGCTTGCCCTTAACTTTGCCCCTTTGAAATTTGCCCCATGCTGATCAACCGGTACCTGAAGGACGAAGACTTTTCTTGAATGCTGATTGTATTTGGTAAATATGAAAGGATAAATGTATTATGCATTGTGTTTTTTTTTCCTTTTAGGTACCAACTGCTATTTTGATAGGATCCTAGCTAGAACTTTTCCAAATTTGTGTTGACTAAATTCGTTTTGCATGAAGTCCCACATGCCAATGCTAATTAGAGGTTAGTCGAGGTGTTCATTCAATGTACCATGAAGAATTGAAATCTTGTTATGCTGACCGAATGTATGCAATTAGTCAAATACAGTTAGTCACATTGGTGATTTGCATTGCTATAACAGAGTGTATCATTATTCAGATTTTACGTAGATTGCGTTTCTTCCGCCGTTATGGACAGCTAGTAATGTTCATATACATATATCAATTGGTTTTGAGACACATATATATCGTGCTAGCTTTGTTAATATAGGGAAATAAATTCACTAACTTTTAATAAACTGGTGTGGTTATTCATGACTGAAAGGTCATGGTGCGCAGAAATATCAACTGTTATTGATTTCTGATGTGTTATATTGATCTATTAATTGAGTATTGATTATCGATTACAACAGTTATTGATTATTGATTTGAGTGACTCGACTATTGAGGATGAGGAGAGCCCGACTCGGTTAAAAGATTTCACCGACCTCCAACGTGTCCAGGTACAGGTAATTTATAAGGGCTGGATGCGTTATCAGTAGATGGTAGCAGAGATTGATGGTTTAGCCCTTTGGGACCCCATTCGAACAATAGACAGAGTCAGGTTAGAATTTTCTTTGATAAAACAAGTTGGAGAGATGATGATGCCCTAAGTCCCCGATGGCTTTCCCGGGATCTCGGAGCTTGCGAATGAGGAACATGCAGGTATGAGAACGGTCTCAGCGTTTCTAGTGACGGTATGAGTGAAGTTAGGGTTTCGCGCTTGCACAGCTTATCGCCGCAGATTAATTGAGAAGTTTGTGAGGATTTTAAGGGGGGTTAAAAGATATTAGAGGAGTGTTACTCCAAAGGTGTGAGAGTAGGGAAGTCGTCGAACTTCACATGTGTGTGGCGCTTTGAGCAGAAAAATTGTCCCCGTGGTTGTTGATGTTGAGACGGGCCCTGCGAGGTCAAGAGACTCCGGAGTATGTTGAAAAGTGTATGTGACACTTGTTTGATGTTGTGATCTGGTCGGTTTAATAGGTTGATCGGGCGTAGTCAACAAGTCGGTATGAATGTTGCAGAGTGAAAGAAAACTTCGACTTTGAGATTTGACGAATTCTAAAGTGCACTAGAATAGTTCATTGATCAGTTGAGAGTAAAGTTTGCGGGTAAAATTTTGCTTGCGAAAGTGGGAAACCGAGAAAGATGGAATAACTGCCGAGGCTAGTGAAAAATCCCTAAGGTTTCTGAAGCGGTTGTGTTACCCTTCCTGTAGTAAACCGACAGATCTGTTTTATTCTTTTGGTTAAGTGCTCGCGTTATATTGCAGAAATTAGTTTATGAGTGAAGCCGAATGAAAAGAGGACAAGCCGCAGGACTTTGTCAGCCGCAGTGTGTGAGTGTGACGTCACTAGGAGCCGCGCTGGGATAGGTGGGTTGGTGAGAAGGGTCGCGCACGGATTGGACGCAGTCCGTGAAGCGCAATTGGAAGGGGAAAGGCAAGCGAAGAGTATTCCGGGAATTAAAGTCACTTATTGATTACATATTGTCAGAAAAACAAAAGACGGAAGGATGAAATTTTTCAAAGCATTTAAGAGTGCCATGAGGGGAGATGTTTATATTAAAGCAAATGTAGGAGAAGAAACACCGCCTGAGGGTACACCAGCTTACATCGTCATTGAAGAAAAGGGTGTAGCGCCGTGTCTTTGGCTAAAGCAATGGTGCAAATTAACAGAAAAACATGGAAGTGTAGCGTTCCCTATCCACGGGTCGTTTAACCTAAGGGTTTTAGAAAATCTGAGGTTTGCGCTATACGACATGAAAGTACCCCCAAGGCCAGCACAGTTTGAGGCATTGGAAATTTGGGAGCTAATAGCTAGAAATCAACAACAAAAGAAATTTGAGACAAGAATAAGGAAAGTAGAAAAGACCCTAGCGGATGCTAGATGGGACAGCACACAAAAGGTTTGGAGATCAGACGTATTGCAGGGAATTAAATTGTTTCCAGCGATTGCCGAGGAAGAGGAGACGGAAGGAAGGAAAGCCACCTGTAAGACAAACAGGAGTCAGTCCAGGGAAGGAGAGAGCAATAGAAACTCGAAAAGGGGAGACGAGTCAGATGATGAGGAGTTCATTATACAATTACTGAATGATCGCCCACCACCATATGTGGAAAGCGAAAAAGGCTCAAGCATTAGTACTGCCCCTCCAGAACCAATACAGGGTAATGTGACGCCAAATTTGAGAAGATCTCAGAGGCCGAGCAGTTCTGACATGCCTTTCTCACCACGAATACCACGGGTTCAGAGGATGTACCCAGACGTGCCAACATTGAAACCTGCTGATAACTATCAGCCACAGGTCCAAAGGCACTATTGCGATGAGCATAATGTGGGAATGACTTCCGATTCAATGGCGCAGGGAGGACAAAACTATCAGAGACCGACATTGATTCAAGCTGAATCAACACAGTTCTCGATGCCCCAAAAGCAGACACCAGAAGTGCGAGTGGTAGAAAGCCAGTTAGGTATGCCAGCAATGATGAACCACAATGTGGGGATTAACATGCCACAGAATTCGGGGAACAGACAGAATCCAGATGCAATATCTCTACCTATCACTGTAGGTCCACCAGTACCACTGAACATACAGGCAAATTCAAGCACCAGCGACCAAGGGTTAATGATACAGAATGGGACAGGGAGAAGATGCATAGAAACCACTCCAGAGACAACTCCGATAGCGGCACTGCCAAATGTATCTGGGTCCTTGTCGGAGTTTAGTCCAATTCCAATTTGTGCTCCGTCAACCGTGGTAAGGTCACATCCACCACTATTAGTACCGTTAACCTCACAGACTGAAACATTACAGAAACCGTCGATGGCAGTTGATGTAACTGCTACATTGATGGGACTGAACGCGCAACAGTTGACACAATGGTTCAACAGCCTGAACTCCCCACAGAGTACATCAAGCGGGAAGGGAGAAGAATACCTGAATAAAATAAGGTTGGGTATGGAGGCAGACGAACTGGTAGAGGGAACAATGGGTTTGAACAGATTAGAATCATACACAGAGGAAGAACTAAGATACATGTCCCCTAGGATTACAAGAGAAGTGAGCAACATACATAAGAAGTTACAAGAAATTGCAGACAGAAACGAGATCGATATAGGTAAGACCAAACACCTGAGCAGAAGTTACAGGTTAGACTTTGAGACAAAAGATTTTGAACACATGAGATCCGCAGGGATGAAAACACACCTTAAAGAGATACTGCAGAGTGCACAGGTTTGGAGATGTTTAGACAAGTGGGAAAGCAGGTGGGTCAAGAAAAAGGATAAAAAGAAGGAAAACACTTCAGAACGAAGTGAGAAAAAACAACAGAATGACGATCTGATAACCATGTTACCAATGAGAGAGACAGCAGGGGGAAAACTTGTGCATGTACCATGGCACAGGTGCGATATTCAATCCTTTACGGATGACTTTCCCAAATTGAGAGAGAAGCCGATAGAGTGGTACCAACAAACGGATAGATTTGTGAAACTCGCGAAGTGTCTCTGGGAAGACCTGAATACCTTATTTGAAATTGTGGTTCCGGCTGATTTGTGGGAAGATTGTAAAAGGGCTGTAGGTTGGCCGACGAGTGAACCAGAGAGAGATAGGGACACAGGTGCGCCATCACCTATGGTAATGAGTTTGTACCACAAGGTGATCGAGCACTTGAAAACCAAGGTTGCGTTGAAAAATGTGGATTGGCAAAGGATTGACAGGACCGCTCAAGAGGTTAAAGAATCTATACACGCGTATTATGAGAGGTTGTTGAAAGCGTTTAAAAATTACAGTGGCACGGAAACGATTGAACCAAAAGACATGCTCCATTTTGTGTTCAGGTTTGTGGAAGGGCTGAGACCCGAAATTAGCCAGATGATTAAATCGCATTTGATTTGTTGGCAGTCAAAGTCGATCGATGAAGTGTTGAATTATGCAAAATACTGCAGTGATGAGATTGAGACAAAGCAGAAAAGATTGAAGGAAAAGGTGATGGTGATGCAGCTCAGAGCAGCTCAGACAGGTTTACAAGGTTTGCAAGGGTTTCAACAACAGATGCCGCAGCAGCAGCAACAGGGAAATGTTATGTTTCAGCCACAGATGAGAGGCAGAGGTCGAGGAGTTTTTGTGAATAATGGTCCAGATTTGAATACCGTTATGATTCCAAATGGTATACAGGCAATGAAGAAGGTGATGCCATGTCACACGTGCGGAATTGTCGGGCATTGGAAACGGGAGTGCCCAATGATGGTGCAGGAAGGTGTAGGTCAGCAAAACAATGATGTCAATGCATTTCAGACTATGAGAGGACCGAAACTGAGAGGTCCGAATCCAAATTTTCAAAACAATATGAACCAGATGCAGGGTCTACAACCCATGCAACCGCAACAGGTGCAAATGCCTCGTGTGCAAATGACACAATTGCAGCCAATGCAACAGCAATTTCCTATGGTACCTAATAAGCAAATGCAAATACCCTTAGCACCAATGAATCAGCAGCAAGCAATGCTTCCTCAACAGGTCACGGGTCAAGGAATGAATCAAAATGACACAGTACATCAGTTCCCGTTACACAGTGAGAATGGAATAAACGATGCATGGGAGAGTGAAAGTTCAGATGAGGAGGGAAATTGTGTGCTTGCAGCATCCTTGGAAGTTGATCAAAAGGGCCCGTATGTGGAGGGAAGAGTTATGGGCCATCGTGTTTCATTCTTGGTTGACACAGGAGCTACACGTTCCACTGTTAGGAGCATTGAAGTACCAAATCTGCCACTTTCAGGGAGAACAGTTCAAGTAGTGGGAGTAGCAAACAGGTACCTGACAAACCCAATCACAGATCCAGTACAAGTCAGAATTGGTAACTATCAAGGGTCACATAATTTTGTGGTATGTGACTCAAGCCCGATATCACTGTTAGGGAGAGACCTATTGTGCAAATTGGGATGTTCGATTATGTGTTCGAACGATGGAATTAGAATTCAGACGAGCAGTGATGGGGAAGAAGAGGACAGTGTAGAAGGGGATGAGATGGAAACTGTCGATGAAGAATATCCTCTGATTACCCTTTTTCCGATGATCACTGAAGCAGATATTCCAGCTGAATTACGGGAAACAGTCGGAAAAGAAGTGTGGGATATGACAGGAAAAGAGGTGGGATTGGTGAAAGGAGTGGAACCAGTGAAAGTGACCGTAAAACCCAATGTAACCTTTCCCCAGACCCCACAATACCATATGGCACAAGACACCCTCATGAAAGTCGCCCAACTCATTGACGAGTTTGTAAAACAGGGAGTACTGAAAGAAGTGTTAAGCAGTCCATGTAATTCACCAATCATGGGACTAATAAAGCCAAGTGGAAAGGTCCGAATTGTGCAGGACTTGAGGAAAATAAATGACATCATAATTAAATGCTGCCCTGTAGTACCAAATCCAGCTGTGATAATGTTTCAAGTCCCTTGCGATGCCGAGTGGTTCTCAGTCATCGACTTGTCACAAGCATTCTTTTCGGTGCCTCTTCATGAGGACAGCCAATTTCTCTTTTGTTTCAAATTCTTAGACAGAGTTTACAGTTGGTGTCGAATTCCTCAAGGGTTTTCGGAGTCACCGTCAATTTTCAATCAGATTCTAAAGAAAGACTTGGAAGCGTTAGAATTGCCATTCGAGTCAACCCTAGTACAGTACATTGATGACTTACTGATTGCATCCAAGACAGAAAGTGACTGCACAGCCGACACCATTGCCCTATTGAACCCTTTGGGAAGGAATGGACACAAGGTGTCTCCTTCAAAATTGCAGTTCTGTCAGAAGAAAGTGAAATATTTGGGTCATCAAATAGAGAAAGGGTCACGGAGAATAATGAAGGAAAGAATAACAAGTGTACTTCAAATGAGTCCACCAAAGACGAGGAGGGAGGTGAGGAAGTTTTTGGGGATGGTGAGCTACTGTCGCCAATGGATTCCCAACTTCTCAACTCTAGCAAAACCTTTACTGAAACTGACCCAGAAGGATGCATTGGATGAAATTGAGCTGAAAGGAGATGAGATGGATGCTTTTATTGAATTGAAAGAATGCATGTGCAGGGCTCCAGCTTTAGGTATGCCTGATTACACAAAGCCTTTCACATTGTTTTGTCATGAACGTGATGCATGTTCCTTGTCTGTCTTGACCCAAGCCCATGGTGGCATAAACAGACCAGTAGCGTATTTTTCAGCTACTTTGGATCCGGTCGCAGCAGCACTGCCAGGGTGTTTGCGCGCCGTAGCAGCAGTTGGTATCAGCCTCACTCAGAGTGAAGGAATAGTGATGGGACACCCATTAACAGTCATGGTCCCTCACTCAGTCGAGATACTTTTGACACGTTCCAGAACACAGCACATGACTGGTGCTAGACTCACAAGGTACGAAACAATAATTCTGGGATCACCTAATGTGCAGCTGAAAAGGTGCACTACGTTGAATCCAGCAACCTTGTTTCCCAGTGAAAATGCTGAAATTGAGAACGCTGAAGACATCGAGCACGACTGTCTTCAGGTGACTGAATTTTGCACCAAACCAAGGCCTGATATCAAAGATACCAAGTTAGAAGAAAATGATCAAATCATTTTTGTTGATGGTTCATGTTTAAGAGATGCACTGGGTGTATTGAAAGCAGGGTATGCTGTATGTACTGTAACAGGTGTTCTGGAAGCCTCTTGGCTTCAAGGGGTTTACTCTGCACAAGTAGCAGAATTGGTAGCTCTTACTAGAGCATGCCAACTTTCTGCACTAATGAAAGTTACCATTTACACTGACAGCCAATACGGGTTTGGAATAGTGCATGATTTTGGACAATTGTGGTCACAGAGAGGCTTCATGACCTCTTCAGGATCACCAGTGAAAAATGGTGAAAGAATAAGAGAATTGTTACATGCCATTCAGTTACCAGGGGAAGTAGCAGTGGTGAAGTGCAGTACACACTCGAAGGGACAAGACTATGTTTCCCTAGGAAATGGATATGCGGATCAAGTCGCAAGGTTTTGCGCATTGAACTGTATATTGCTCAGGGATGAATGGAATTTGATAAGTGAACCAGAACTTGAACAAAGCGAAATATTTGCTCTAAAAGTTATAGATACAATGGACAAATTGAAATCCCTACAGAATGGTGTCAGTGAGGATGAAAAACTCTCGTGGACTAAATCACAATGTGTAAAGAGACTAGATGAATTATGGGTTTCAAGTGAAGGGAAATTCGTTCTTCCAAATAGCCTTTTGACACAGATAGCCAGATTTTACCATGGACAAGCTCATCTTGGGAGGGATGCCATGATTAGGTTATTTAAAACTGATTGGTTTAACCCCAAATTCCGTCAAGTTGCTGAAGCAGTTTGCCACTGCTGCGTCATTTGCCAACAGATGAACGCAGGGAAGGGAACAGTAGTAAATTTGAACCACATTGGAAGAGCAGGGGGTCCATTCAGCAGGATGCAAATGGACTTCATTGAGATGCCTGTGCATGGAGGCTTGAAGTATGTTTTGGTGATTGTGTGCATTTTTAGTCACTGGATTGAAGCATACCCTACACGCAGAAACGACAGTCTCACAGTTGCAAAACTACTCTTGAGAGAGTTAATACCACGTTTCGGACTCCCGATATCTTTAGAATCAGATAGGGGAAGTCACTTCAATAATGAAGTAATAAAATTGCTTTGTGCAGCACTGAACATTGAGCAAAAGCTGCATTGTAGCTACCGCCCTGAAGCATCAGGTCTAGTGGAGCAAATGAATTGCACATTGAAATCGAGAATGGCGAAAATATGTGCATCGACAAATTTGAAATGGCCTGACGCATTGCCTTTGGTACTAATGTCAATGAGAAACACCCCTGACAGAAAGACTGGATTGTCCCCACACGAGATTCTCATGGGCAGAGCTATGAGACTTCCAGCAGTTCCTGCAAATGCGCTTTTGAATATTACAGATGATATGGTGTTAGACTACTGCAAAGGTCTGGCTGATGTGGTTCGATCTTTCTCTCACCAGGTGGAGGCAACCACCTTGCCACCGATCCAAGGTCCAGGACACACCCTGAAAGCAGGTGACTGGGTCGTGATAAAGAAGCACGTGAGGAAGTCGTGTTTGGAACCCCGTTGGAAAGGACCTTTCCAAGTGATTTTGACGACTACCACCGCTGTGAAGTGTGCGGGAGTTCCCAACTGGATTCACGCCAGTCACACAAAGAGGGTGTTGTGTCCCACAGATGAGGAAGTTGAAGCGCTGAAACTGACAGTACCTGATAACAAAGTGCTGAGCGCTGAGGCAGAGCAAAACAGAACTAGAAGCGAACAGGCAGAAATAGAGGAGGGAGAAATATTCTCTGAGGACGAAGCAACCGATTCACTTGGGGAAGACCAAGGAGGAGCCTCAGACAGCGACGAAGCAGCTGAAGGTAACAAAGAGCCTGAAGCAGCTGAAAGTGACAAAGAGCCTGAAGAAAGCAACGGTGACAAAGGGCTCGAAAGAGGTGAAGAAGCAGGAGAGCCTGATCAGAGGAGGGCTTTCCCAGAAGCAGACGGTACAGAAAAAGAAAAGGAAAACCTGATTGACTCCCCAGAAGGAGAGGACAAGGCAGAACAGAACGAAACTGCTCAAACTTCTTCAGAAGAGATCGCAGGCCCATCAAGTGGACCTAGTGCAAAAAGAAGACCAAGTATATCACCAGTGAAACTGAGAACTAGAGAAACGTTGAACGACAGTGAAGGGCCAAGAGTGAAAGAGAAAAGAATGGAAGTGTCTGTCGTGGTACCAACATCAAGTGAAGAAAAGGACTTGGCCAAAGAGGAAAGTACCAGTGAGAAAGAATCAAAGAGAGATGCAAAACTGAAAAGAAAAAGGATACCGAGCAGGAGGTATTCCGGTCCGGAGTGGGCATACGTAGCCAATAACGATTGGTCAGACAAATTCGTATCCCTCAGCCTTGAGAACGAAGAGGCAGAACTTCATTTTGGAAATAAAAACTTTATGGACTCTGTTGATTGAAACCATTGATCACTTGATTGATTTTCTTTTACCGGCTAAGACATTGCTAACTTGACATTGCTAACCTGATTGACTTTTCAACCGGCTAAGACATTGCTAACTTGATTGACTTTGAAACCGATTTTGAGACAACGCTGCTAACCGATAAGAGACTAAGCTGCTAAAGAAACTGTGTGAACATTGAACTCGTTCAGCTTTGTAAATACCTGCAACTTAGAAAAAAAAAAAAAAAAAAAACCCTGCAAATACGCTTTGATAAAGTGTCTTCAGCTTTCTGATTCTATACAGATCATGACTAGCTTCACTACACAGGGGCGTAAAATGAAGTGTTGTAAATACATGTGTATAGGCTTACTGATCGCATGCGTACTAATAATTGTAGCAATAGTTCTTGGAATGCATGGTAAAGGCGAGAGTGAGACGAATGATGCTTCTACTTCTAAACCTATTATCGTTACTGAACTAACAGCTCTGAAGAGACTCGAGCAAGACGAGAGACACTTGCATGATAAGAAGGAACTTTCATCTAACGTTTTCTATCGCTTACTGAGTGAGTATGTTGAGACCATGGATGCGAAAGATTGTTATGTGTGTACACAAATACCTACCTCAGTAGTGGAGGGGGTAACGTATCACAGCATGCCTCTTACGTATGGAATTACATGTAGTATAGTAGCTTCCAGATTTTATGCTCAAAAAGACATTCATTATTTCTATACTAATTACGATGTTACATTTGCATATGTCCCCATAATAGGGCACCTAACTAAGATAGCTAGAGATTGGTCTGCCAAATTAATGAGGGAATTTTTCGAACCAATGTCCCCTTTTCACGCAGCTCACGCACATAGGGAGAACCTTACATGCTTGCTTTCACCAATAGAAATAGAATTTTTAGACCGCACTGACGACAGAAAGAACGAAATGAAGGAGAAATTAGAGAAGGAGTTGCACGAAAGGACGTCGGTAGATAATTATGCTTTTGCCGCAATAAAGACACAAGGGAAAATAGCCTTAGATACATTGCATGTGGGAAGATTTTGTATACATAGATTTCCATCATGTTATGACACAGTTTTTGTGGGAACGAGTGAATGTAAACACACACACGCATTTCAACAAAAGTGGACGTTCATGCTGAATGGACAAGACCCAGTTATTCCTGGAGTATATTATATTTGTGGACTCAACGCCTATTATCGTCTTCCTAAAGGATGGTATGGGAGGTGTTATTTGGGAATATTGTTCCCAAAGGTTTACCAGTTAGATGACTTAAAGAAATTTCCAAGGCTGTCTGAATCACATCATGTTCAGAAAAGGGAGACAGCTGCTGGTGTGGTAGGAGATATATTTGGAGCTATTATTCCTTCAGTAGGAGTCATATTGAATTCAATCAAAATACGAAAGTTGTCTACTATTGTGGATAACATGTTGACAAAGTTTTCGGGAGCTATAATCCTGATGGATGCTGAACTCGCTGCAGATAGAGCTATGACTCTTCAAAATCGGCTTGCCTTAGACATTCTTTTAGCAAAGGATGGCGGCGTTTGCAAAATGCTTGGCACGCGTCACTGTTGTACCTATATACCCGACAACAGTGGAAAAATTAGAACAATGCTTACAAATTTAACTAGAGAAAGTGTAGATTTAAAGGAATTGAAAGAACCCGGAGTTTGGGAGAAAATTGGAAAAGGATTTGCTTCTGTGGGAAATTGGCTCAGCAACGTTTGGAACGGATTGTTACTAAAAATAGTAAAGGGAATATTAATAATATTAATTTGTCTATTAGGTTCTTGGGGAATATGGAAAGCTTTCAAAATGTTAAAAGCAAGGAACAAAAGAAAAAGAGAAGAGAAAATAGAGAACAAAATGGTGGAAATTTATAGGGAGAAGTCAAAAGGGACTAAAAGAAAAAGGGAATTGACTGAAGTGCCAAATTACTATACAGAATTTTAATGGAATAAAATTTGTGGGTAGATTTGATGTGATGACATAATTAGCCATCAGAGGAGGGATTGATGACGCAGAAAAAGAGGGTTCGACATATATTCATGTACACTGTGTAACCGACATATATATTGAAGTGTGATTTTAAGTAAAAGAAATAATGTACGAGGGAAATTGTGCCCTCGGGGCAGTTCGCCATCATTATAAACGAGCTTTATTAATCATGAAGTATTAAAAATGTATTAATCCGTCATAATCGCAAATGTATGCCATGATTTCTTGTTTGAAAACTGTTTTGCTTAGCTTAAATTTAGTACAGGCTTTGGCCTAGTTGCTTGGTTTCAAATTCTAACTGCGTGATTCTCTTTTTTCCTTGAATTAATGAAATATATTCTTGCTTGAAGTTGTATTTTTCCAGTAGAAACTGGCTGGTACACTTATCTCCAAGGTTTCGTGCTAGGCCGGTTACATCCCCTTTGATACAAGGTCAGTCTCTGCAGGTGCGGACAATGAAGGTACAGATAGTAAAATAATTGGCAAACCATGATACAATTTGTGTTCCAAGGCGCCAAGGACAGTGTATGCATAAATGGGCGCTAGTAAAAGACAATTTTGATTGGACAATTTGAAGCCAACCTATGAACCCTCCAATGGAAGACCCTACAGAATTTGGAATGTTTCTTACTTAAACCCACCGGACAAAGAGAAGTCAGCCATTTTCCTCGATGCCAGTTTGAAGCCTGATGCCAGACTCCATTTTGGACGACACCCTGATGCCCTTTTCTCTATCTGAGAGAAAGAGACTTTAAGAATTCTCACCCTAGAGACTTTAACTTTGATTTGCCCCGTCTTGCCCATGCAGTAACTTTGCCCTATTCTCCTTGCCGTTGCAAGGAAGCTTGCCCTTAACTTTGCCCCTTTGAAATTTGCCCCATGCTGATCAACCGGTACCTGAAGGACGAAGACTTTTCTTGAATGTTGATTGTATTTGGTAAATATGAAAGGATAAATGTATTATGCATTCTGTTTTTTTTTCCTTTTAGGTACCAACTGCTATTTTGATAGGATCCTAGCTAGAACTTTTCCAAATTTGTGTTGACTAAATTCGTTTTGCATGAAGTCCCACATGCCAATGCTAATTAGAGGTTAGTCGAGGTATTCATTCAATGTACCATGAAGAATTGAAATCTTGTTATGCTGACCGAATGTATGCAATTAGTCAAATACAGTTAGTCACATTGGTGATTTGCATTGCTATAACAGAGTGTATCATTATTCAGATTTTACGTAGATTGCGTTTCTTCCGCCGTTATGGACAGCTAGTAATGTTCATATACATATATCAATTGGTTTTGAGACACATATATATCGTGCTAGCTTTGTTAATATAGGGAAATAAATTCACTAACTTTTAATAAACTGGTGTGGTTATTCATGACTGAAAGGTCATGGTGCGCAGAAATATCAACTGTTATTGATTTCTGATGTGTTATATTGATCTATTAATTGAGTATTGATTATCGATTACAACAGTTATTGATTATTGATTTGAGTGACTCGACTATTGAGGATGAGGAGAGCCCGACTCGGTTAAAAGATTTCACCGACCTCCATCGTGTCCAGGTACTGGTAATTTATAAGGGCTGGACGCATTATCAGTTGCACGTCAACTTGTTTGGAATAAAAACCTTTTAACTATGGTGTTTGTTGCCACCGTATGGTGCATAAACAATATTAGTGGCATCCATAGTTGATGTGAATTGCCTTATCCTGCTAGTCTTCAAACCTGGGATGTGCCGGCAGACATATCACTTGTTAGTCTATACATAAGTTAAATGTGCAGTATGGTGCCATAGCAGCATCCCTGAATGTATGTAATTAGTTTATTGTATAGAAAATATATACATTACAATAATAAAGGCATTAAAATAGATACATCACTTGAGCAATTAAAATAAACATGCTATATATCAAAATGAATCTATACATGTGAGATTAAACCTTCAATGAAACATCACACTGAAGCATTAGAGACAGTCTTTTGTAAGCTAGTAAAAGAGACATGTAGCAATTTCATGATCTTCTCGATAAAGTGATGGTGCTTTGAGGAAAATGATTACGTGGTTGCTTCCTTGACTGTCCCTTAAATCCAATAAAGGGGGCATAAAGAATGTGATCAATGGACTTGTCACAAAATCGGCATTTCCTTGAAGGTAGGCTTTGTGCATTTCATTATCTCTCAAATGGAGCAATTATGATATAAATCAGTCTAAATCTTAAATACCTGCTGGTATAAACAGTCTCTATGTTTGAATGTAAATATTCCTGATTTGTTGTGAAATAACTATGAATTATATAGGCTGAGTGCTTAAAAGTGTGCAGGATAGTAAAATCATTCCTACTATTGTGAAGCTGCAGTCTTCTCCTTATGAGCACCCTACGCTCCGAGCAAGTCATTTTCATGTGCGAGCTTGCTGTGCCAGTTGGTATTCAGTAATAACCTTTTCAATGACTTCTAAGCACAAATCTGTAGTAATGCTAACATTTCCTTTTAGTTCTTCTATTTCAGCATTTTAAGGACTTTGCCTTGGCTCTTCTGCAATCACAAATGTAGTTTGAGTACTCCTTTATGCAAAGTTGTCAAGAAAGTTTAAGACGTAGTTTGCAGTATGGACTGGTTGAGCATAAGTTCAATAAGGATCATATCTCTCTCATGTAGATTTTATCCAGCTCATTTGTTGTCCTAATTTTGAGAACTGAAGATGCATAAAAGAGTGATGGAATGAACTCTGAGATGATTTAAGTCATTGATTATCCAATGGTATGAACTTCATAGATAGTTTGAAAACCTCTTTATAGATTTTGTAATGATACATGACTTTGGAACTAATTATGAGTCTGGTGGTCACTAGACCACCAGACTCCATGTGGTGGTCTGGACTGCCGCTGAGGTAGAGGTCCGACTGACACATTATGACCCTGGCGGTCCGACCGCTGTTTCCAAAATGATCAGTGATCCCGATAGGCTGACTGCAGCTGCAGGTTGCAATCATCCAGGGCGGCACTGCCCTGCTGATTACAACCTGGTTCTCCACCATCTTTCATAGTGGTTTCACTGCCATGAAAAGGTTGGTGAAGAACAGGTGCAGGGCGCCAGAGGGGGGCTACTGCACTCGCGTCCCCCTGCCCACCACCCTCATAATGCGCACTGTCTGCACCGCAGACAGTGTGCATTACAAGGCTGCTGGAGCCTCCTGCGGGTGGCAGCATTGCAGTAGGCTCAATTACGAGCTGGTGACAATGCTGCCTCCACTTTCCCACTGGGCTGAGCAGTGGAAACCTTGGTTTCATTGGGAGTTTGGCAGACGGGTGTTCTTGTCTGCAAATATCGTAATAAGGGCCTTTGTTTTCTTTTGTGAAATATGATCAGACCACAATAGTTTGTTATCAATAATTAATGTCAAGTAACTGTATTTGTTTACTTTTTCTTTTCATTGTCCATCTATCACCCAGAAAGGCCGTTTAAAAGTTTTGCCAAAGGATAGCACTCAGTTGCACAGTTATATTCATGTGGCTTTAAGAGTTGGGGTTGCAGGCCTGATGAAGTTAACAAAAATATGGATAATTACATCATCTGCATGGATTAGATAACTAATAGGTTGCATGCCTAGTTTTAGCAGTAGACCTGCTAAACAATTGAGATGTAATAAAAAGTCTGATATATATATGAAAGAAAAGAAGGGGTACCACGATGTATCTCTACTTTAGGCCTTTCAGTGTGGGCATCATTGGAGAAAGTTTTATTATTGTTATTGTTCATTTTATTTGTATTTATGTTATGTCTGTCATTTATTGTATTTTATTTTTTTGTTTTATTATTAGTCAATTTTATTTTCAGCCAAGTTCATTGTGCAACGCAATCAAAAAATGTAATGAAGTGTGGCCAATTCCCCATTTTGATAGTTTGTCCCACAGACTGCTTCGATTAACTTTGCAGATTTTTCTTTATTGATTTCTCGACTAGTAATTTAAGGGTGATGGTATTGTCAATAGTGGAACAACCTGTTTGAAATCCAGATTAGTTGAATTAAAGTAGGTTATGTTCGACTGACCAAACATAACATTTATCCAATAAGTATTTCTCAAATAACTTGCTTTCACAATTGAGAAGGCCTATTAGGCAACAGTTTTTTGGGTTGTGTTTTTTGTGTATTGGAGGGATTACTGCCCCCTTCAGTGAGGATGGAACATGTCCTGTTTGAAGCCCTTGCAAAAATAATTGGTAAAGTAACAACTGTCATACGATTGGATGAGATCTTAATACATCAATAGGAATCCAATTTGGGCCTGGCATGCATGAGGGTCTAAGGTTTCTATCAATATCATGGTTTCTAATTGTGATATGTGTGATGACGTGTTTGAATAGACTGCAACATGAATTAAGTGGTTCCCCATATTGACTAGTGATCATGAGTATGCGCAATCCAGGTTTCATTTGGTATAAGGTACTATTTCGATGTTATATCTTGCTCAATTCCCTGACCAATCAGAGTTTAGAATGATTTTGCATTCTTTGAAATAATAGCCCTTATTATTTGAATCTAGGCTGCTGCTTGATATTTTGTCTGTATATGTTTTATTGAGAATCTATAATGGGCCTGTTCATGTTTGATAAAAGAGTCTTGTTGTAAACATTGTGGGTTCTTGAGATGTTGCCTTACCCCTATTTGCAATGTTTTATTTTTGCTAAGGTGATTAATTGGTCAAAACTGAGTAAATCTGTTGGGAATTTTAGTGGAAATAAGGCTGAAAATCAAGTTTAACAATGTTTCCCAATCCTCAAGCTAATCGAGGATTAAATGATCGTAATAATTTGATCTCATAAATCTTGGCGTTATGAACTTTTGGATGATTAGCAAGGATAGTTTGGAATGAAGATGTGTGTTCCATTTAATTGTCTTAAAATGTATTGAGGTTAGGTCTTTTTTATCGAACTGTTTGATTAGCTCATAGAAATCATGATTCAAATGTAGTGTTAATTGCTGCAAATTGTAATTCGCTCTCCTTTCTGGAAGTAATCTGAAAATGTCTGTATTTTGTATAGATTACATTTGTTATAGTGCAATAGAATATAGTCTAATATGCTTTATATTTTGTTGTAGTGAAAGTTGGATTTGCTAGCTGGTCATTTGATAACCTAATATTCAGCGCGTGGTAGCCTGATTCAAAGAATGGCTTGATGGGTTTGTTATTTTTCACTGAATTTTATTTAATAAATCTGATATATGAGGAGGATCAATTTTACAGTTAACGGGTTAAGTCCTCGGGTGTTAAATGTTTCCAATGTGGAAATAATAAGTTAGCACTGAAGTCGTCCATAGTGATTGTCAGTCACCAAGCATATTTTTCCAAGATAGTCTCCATCGCATCAAGAATAGAGTAGAACTAAGGCTTGTTTTAATTAACATCAGTGGAAAGTAAGCATATGCTACCAAGAGATGGTTTTGACTCATGAAGGCTAGAAGAATTATGATCATATAGTATGATTTTGAATTGATATTGGTACTTTTAGGCCACAGATTATTATGTATTAGAGTTAACAGACCACCACTTGGACGCCCTATAAAGGTTTTGTAGGCAAAGATTTCATGCATGTGGAAATTAGGTAGGTTAAAAGTCAGGTTTGCATGTTTCGCGGACACAGATCACGTGATGATTATTTTAAAAAGGTTATTACATTTTCTCCACTGGAGTTAATATGTGGATTAATACCGGCAATATTTTACGAAGAAATCGCAAGTTCACTCTGATTTCCCTTAACCTTCTGTTAGGAGTGAAGTACGGTAATCAGATCGTAGTGATGGTGTTGATCTGGTAAAGATGTTATGGTGACCTGACACTCTTTGGACATGCTGTTATTAAGACTGATATGGAGATGTCCATAGCCTGTTATATCGGTGGAGCCCTTAAATTGCCAGGCCAGCTCGTCTGGCCCAGATTTGATGTGAAATAATATCCATCACCCAGGTAGTTTGTATTGTTTCTCCATTAGGCCTTGTGCCACGCCTCGAATTAACCTAACAAATGTTAAGTCACTGTAATTTATGGCTTTTATTTTGGGAAAGTGATTCAATCATTTTGAGGTTTTTTAGGTAATTTAAATAGTCATGGAGTCTCTTCGATTTGTGGTTTGGAATTAATTATAAATAGGCACATTCTAGATCAGTTCTCTCTAGTGACTTAATTTGCTTTAAATATAGATCTGCTCGAGAGAAATTTAGCATAATCACATTAGGTACCAGAAAGGATATGAATTGCTTTGGGTTTTTGATAATCTTCCTCTTTTATTCTAATGCACAGTTGTGGAGATATCGGACTCCCTGGCGGTGGCTACAAGTCTTGGCATATTTGTTAATGATTCTTGATTGTTTTCTGGGATTTACCTCTTACTGGAAGGCAAGTTAAGTGTGCAATTGAATCGTTTTATTTGATATTAAAGTTAGATCATTTTGTTTTTCTGCAGAGCTTTTGAAAAGATTCTAAGTGTTTGGGACGAAAGAGTTGCAGTTGAATTGAACCATGACACTTTTTCCTCGCTGATTAAATACTGGGAAAATGTTCCATTTATTGGAATGCCTATTGACCATTACATTGATAGACAAAGATACCCTGTGTACAGTTGATGTTTTGTTCAGCATCTTCAGTTTTTTAAGGGATGCTTGCTACTGGATGCCAGAAATCATGCACTTGCCACCCCTGAACCAGAGTGAAACGATATTTCAATTCTAGATTTGTCTTTCAAAAGTAATTTGGTTTGGGGTGATTTTTCATTTCCTACTTTATCTGGGCTAGGTATGTGATGTATCTGCTCGATACTCCTTAATATGTTCTTTGAACGTTCTGGGGACCAGGTATACATGTATTGGTGTTGACTAATTAAGCAGTGTTATGTTCCAAGGTTTGTTGACTCGTTATAATTGCTTGAGTGGTAGGTTGCATTGATTTAAGCATTCCTGGGAGAATTTATATATTAGCCAGACGTGACAAGATAATGACATGAAATTCAACTTTTTTTAGTACTTTGTAAATATTTCCAAAAAGGCCGGTGTTGTCGTATAGACCGTACAAATAGATTTTTTTTAATGTCAGTAAACAGAACAAATTGCTCGGATAGTAAAGGTGATTCGATGCCATAGTGTCTGTCATCATAGACAATGTGACAATAATTGTCCTCGTAGCTTGCGGATGGAGTTAGACTGGTGATGTGTTCAATTCTCCCTTATTAGCTGTGGAGGCGACCTTAGCTGCATTTTGGTACCAGAGAGTTGATTGTAATCCGCTTAAGTCTGCTAATAAATCAGAGTTATCAAGAGATCTGGCCAGTAAATTATGATCTGATGGTTGAGTTATATTTATTGCTTCGTTGTTATCTCGAGGTTGGGGTCAACCCTGTAGAGTCAGTTGTTGATCAAGTTGCTATTTAATGATTGTTGATCACACGGTATTGTATTAAATTGTCCAGTTATTATAGTAGTTGCAGATTGTTAAAAGTGTATGCTCAGTCAAACTGGAAAAGCTCTGAAGGTAAAAACCCATGCGGAACTGATTTAAGGAGACCAGTTTATTTTGCGCCATTCAGCATTTATCAAAAAAGATAATATTCTTACCTATCTTTTGATTTTCTTCCGATAAAACAGGCTTGGATAGAAGCCTTTTAGTTCACCATCTTCCTGCGTTTTTTTTCATCTAGCTGTCTATCCATTACGAATGGGTGTGTTTGTGTGTAATTTAGTTAACTTTAGTTCCTAATTTTTAAGAAGGTAAGCAAAATAAATAATCATTTTCAGTATGAATGTGCACGATTTGCATTGTTTGAGTGGGCAAATCGGACAATATATTTCCTGTGTCTGCATGTGTGTCTGTAATATTGCTGTGAGTGCCTATACATATGTTCTCTCAGTGTGCCTGTAGTGAGATCTGTATGTGCATGTACTTTAACAAACACTCCTTGGTATTGTCACTAATTCTTTTACTTGAGTCATACCAACTTAAATTTTGCCTTGGGCAGACTTTTACGGTTCGAAATGGCCCATTTAGTTTTTGAATGTACATGCTTTTAAACGTAATATGATTTCATTCAAATAATTTAATTATTTCAGTGTTTAGAATATTTTCATCTTTTGTATACCGAAGGTTTGCCCAGGCATCGCTCATTCCAGAAAGCAATGTCCCATCTGGCAGTACTTGACAAATTGTTATTATCTCGGAATTTTTCGATGAATGCCTCTGTAATGCACTTGCGTTCAACAAAAATACGCCATCATCTTATTTGGCCTTGCTTGTGACGATATTGCTGAGCAGTAGTGTTTCTAACTGACGTTGCTTTCAAGTCATTGACATTTGAGTAGATGAAGTGAGCCTTTCATAAATGTACTCAATTATTCTTATTGAGTGTAAATTTGTTTTAGGGAAGTGATGAGGAAATATCGGAATATGAAGAAGATGCTGAGGAAATATCAGACAGCGAAGGAAGTGACTATGCACCCAATAAAAAAAAGAAGAAAAAACATAAGGAAAAGAAAGAGAAAAAATCTAAGCGAAAAAAGAAAGAAGAAGACGAGAATAATGAAGATGGCGGTATCAAGGTACATATGTACTTTTTATGAATTAGGTTGTTCATGTCAAACAAAATATAAAGCACTAGTATAAAACCGTCTAAGTGAATGAAACCATTCCATTGATCACCAATCTTCAACTCTAACCAAAAAAAAACAACAAAAAAACAGCATCCAAATACAAATCTCTCTTTTACGATGATCTTGATTGACGTCGGGCATAAGTGGCCTTTTGAAGATTTTCTCAATTTTAAGCAATTCCACCTTCATTTTCTTTGGATCCAATACAATCCTGGACTCGAGAATTTAAGTGTCTGCACTGAATGGATCGCTTCCTTCCTGTTTAACAGAACTCATTGAGTCAGACTCCCCCATACATCTCTGAACACACAAAACTCATCTGCAGGGTCCTCCAGGGATACTACCTCAGTCCAGCCCTGTTCAACATGTACATGGCACCCCTCACCCACATCATAAGAGCCCACAACATCAACATTGTCTTCTGTGCCGACGACACTAAGCTCATCCCCTCCCTCACCAATGCGAACAACACCATCGGGACTAATTTCACCTCTTGCATGACTAACATGGGCAACTGGATGAAGGAGAACTGCCTTAAACTTAACACAGACAAAACGGAGATTCTGACCATCCAAAACACCAGCATCACACTCATCTTTATCCCCAGGAGTGCTCACATCACTCCCTCCTTCACTGAACTGGCTACCCATGCAGAAAAGTTGCCCATTCAAGCTGCTTGAACACACACTTACCCACCCCTCCACAACACTAGACCAGCATACCACAATGACGACTTCAACTCTACCAACCCTTCAGACAGTTGCACTCTACCTTTCTCACCCTTTCACAAGTCCTCTGCAGTCACAAAAGCAAGTCAGGAGGGTGCACCTTTTCCTTCATCGCCACTAAGAACTGGAATGACATCACTCAGCACATCGAGACAGCTCCTTTACTTCTGAACTTCCGCAAGAAACTGAAGACCTGGCTGTTCAACTAGGAGTTCTGCCCAACCTACGTTCCTGGTCCAGCTCTTGGATACCCTCACAGGTGATAAGTTATGCCATACAAATCGACATAACATAACATATCTCTACTGTTAATAATCCTTCTTTCAGCAAGATATAAGTTTTTTTTGATTGCAGAATGTTTGCTGAAATAATTGTATAAATGTTTTCTTATGATTGCCCCCCTTCCTGTAATCTTGCCTTTCTTTCCCATCCCCTCTGTAAGTGTATTACAATGAACTAATCACAAACTCCAGTCCTGCATTTTTCCATATTTCACTTATATATAAAGAGTGTGTGAGAAATTGGGTTGTTGGTTGACTGGGGTATGGACCCTGGTGAAGCAACAGCCACAATCCCTTGCAAAGTGAACTATGAAAAGTCACAGAGGGCCTTATTATGATCTTTGCGGTTGTGATTACTCTGTCACAAATGTGACAGATATCCCATCCGCTGTATCATGATCCTATTATATCCTATCGTAATACAGCGGACAGAATATTTCTCATGTTTGTGATGGAGTAACCCATCCACCACACTCTAAATTGGCCCCTGAATTACTCTGTGCTTAACCCTGAGTAGTTGGACTCAAAAAGGAGTCAGGCTTAGGCAATGTGTAAAGCAGCTATATAGAACACACAAATTAATATAGTTAAGACACAACCCAAGAAAAACTCCCACACCAATTTAGAAAAATATAGTACATTTTAATAAGTTATTAGACAACAGAAAAACAAAAATCCAATCAATAGCACCAGAGATATGATTTTTTAAAGTTTTTAGTAAAAACTAACACTTCAAAGATCAAAGCACTTGCAGCGGATATCTAGTCGTGTGAGACCAGATCAAAGTAAAAAAATATGGCTGACTGCGATGGAGCATGGATCAGACAGAAGAAGTGGATTGGGGCTGGCTGGCACTTAACTTTGAATGTAGAAGAATTTTCAAGACAGATGTACTGAGAAAGTAAAGTTCAGCAGTGCAAAGCTGCAGGCAGTGTTGGAGGAAGGAGCGTTGTCATCGGGCAACTGCTGGACAAAGTTGCAGTAAAGATTTCTTATTTCAGATTTAGTCATTTTTATGAAAGTGAACATTTTCAGTGGGATATGGCAGAAAGCTGTAGCTGAAGACAGGTTTAGGAGGTTGGAAACCCTTTTGGTGAAGAACCGCTTAACAGGATTTGTTGCTGTTGAGAAGACCATAGACGTAGCAGTCGCAAAGTCAGGCCGACAGGCAATGCACCTTGAGCGGATACAAGCAGGATGGTCCCCGGCCCGCGCCTTCCCTCGCTTCTCAAAGCATTTTTTAGCCAAAAAAATTCTAAGTCCCAAGGTTTGGATTTTGGCTCTCTGAGCACAGTTAGCACCACATGCAAAAGTCCAGGGATGATGGTTCAGGGTACGGGGTTACTCAGGCTGGGTCCAGGTGCAGGTTCAAGATGGCGGGAGTCTGTAATGTCTTTTAATAGGAGGTCAGCATTCTAGCCCTTGAAGTCACTCTGGTAGTCTTGGTTGCAGGTGAAGAGTCAGAGCTCAAGGTGCAGAAAAGGAGTCTTGTGCAGTACACAGCAGGACACAGCAGCAAGCAGTCCTCTAAGAGTCCTTCACGAGGTCCAAAAAGTGAACTGAAAAGTGGATGGGGAGTTCCTATTTTAATACCTGTGTCTTCTATGAAGTTGGGAGAAGTTGCTAGAGGTTTTGCTTTGAAGTGCTTGGGATTTTCTGCCTCACCTACCCTGGCAAGCTGGCTGCAGACACAATGTGGAGATGACAAGCCCTTTGTGTGAAGGCAGAGCACAGCCTATTCAGTTGCCAGCAGATGGCCCATTATGGCACACCTAATGCCTCTATTGTCTGAGAGGAATTCACAAAGTCAGTCAGTTACACCAAGTCATGTGAACTAATGGAGGCTACAGGCACCAAATGGCTCAGGGTAGAAAAATGACAACTTCTAAAAGTGGCAATTTCAAAATTGAAATTTAAGATCCGACTTTACCATTGAAGAGAATTGGTGGTTACAATTTCATGGATAATAAACATGAAATGCTTATTTGTCCCCAATCAAACGTTAGCCTGGGACATGTCTTAAGGGGCTACTTGCATGGTGGCACAATATGGCAGAGATTTAAGAAACGTTAGTGCTGCCTATGTGTCATTTCTTTTATGCAAAAGCGGCACTAACCCAGCACCATATTTAGATTTTGTCACGAGAGCAATCTAGCGACAAAATTCCTGACTTAGCTTCATGTTTTCAGAGCACCACTTACCCTTGCGCCATTTAACGTCAATGAAATGTAAGTTAGGCGTTTCCTCCCAAAAACTTATGCTAGCCACTAGCCCCATATCCGCAAGGCAACGGAAAAATGACGCACGCATAGGACTGCGTCAAAAAAATGACACTAATTCCGATTAGCATAAAAAAGTTAATGCCTGGTCAGAACAGGCATTAAAAAGAGGCCCAGCCACAACTACATAAGGAAAACACGCAGAAGGAACACTGGAAAGCAACTGGACAACATGGACCTGTTACTGCTACAGCTCGGCATCTGGAGGAGATGACAGAGCCAACGCCAAGTGCCACCAGCACCACCACAGCAACCTCAAACACCATCACTGCAGCTGCAAGGGCAGCGCAGAAGGAGGGAGAGGATATTTTGCCAACACGCATCCATCCTTGGCCTCAGGGAAGAAGAAGTCATCAGACTCTACTGTCTGAAGCAGGAGTCCATCGTACGGCTGCTCCACCACATTGTTTCTGACATCACAGCAAGAGTGGAAAGTCACACAACCATACAGCCCATGACCAGACTCCTGGATGTCCTACACATGCTGGCCTCAAGTTCATTCCAGACCACTGCAGCATCAGCTGTGGTATCTCACAAGCATCCTTTTCTGCCTTCCTTTCCATGGACCTGGATGCTATCATCCGCCTCACACCCCACCCCATCTGGTTCCCCAACACCCAGCAACTGCAGCAGGATACAAAGCAAGGATTCTATCAAGTTGCTGGGTTCCCGCATGTGCTGGGGCAGTGTGTCCAACTTGTCCCTCCTGCTTCAACTGAACACCTCTATAGGAACCGCAAACATATATGCTCAATCAATATACAAGCCATTGTGGACTATCATGGAATAATTTCCAACATCCTCGCAAAATATCCTGGCAGCATCCATGATGCTTGCAACTTCAGACACTCAGCTATCAATAAACGATTCCAGAATGGACAATATGGGAATGGCCTACTCGTAGGTAAGCCAGCATACAATTCATAACACAGACAGCACACCAAACTTGTGGGACAAACAATACACAAATCACACAAAACACACATGGGCAGGGTAACACAGATAATTAGACAACAACACATATGCCACATGCCACACTACACTGCATTCAATGCACATCACCCTCACAAACGCCCATATGTACAACTGCTTTGCACCACCTGAGTGGCACTTTACATGAACAGGTGGATCTATGTACCCTTTGCATACAAAAGCTGTGGTCAAACCACTGCACGTGTCCACAGGTTGATAACAAAATATAGATCCTTCACACATAACACTTAGCAAGGAATAGCTCAGCTATAAGTATTGTATTGGTCATGCCACCATCAAACAATTCACATATTGGCACTGCCCACATTTACCATGCTATTGAAACCTGAGGCAGCACTGATATTCAATTCACTCTAGTTGTGCCATCACCATCTACATATCACCAAAAGATATCTTACATACCTGGTGTTCACCTTTCCCTTGTGTGGTGCATAGTGCAACACACATTGAAATACAACATTGCAATCATTGAAAGATTATGTGTAGGAATAGACACCTCAGAGCACTCAACAATAATACCCCTATATCCCACATCTCCTTACCATGATACGAGGCTACCAATAGTGAAAAATGGCAGCTGAATTACTGCCAATTTACTGTGAGAGGCCAGAACTGCATATGATTGAGGAGGCATGGGACTTTGCAGGGCTGGACTGGTGATGAAGGGCAGTGCAGCAAAGCACAACATGCTCTGTCTTGTCCCACAGGTGTGTGCAAACTCTTGCATAGATCACAATACATCCCTTACAACTGTGCCCCACTGTGCATATGAACCACATGCACTTAGACATGCTAGCCAGCAATTGACAACAACAACACTTTGTGCAAGGGAGGTATTTCAGGGGCAAAGGGGTAGGATTCACATGCAACACACAGGGCACAACACCTGTTAGATGACACACAACACACAAAATAGGTACAAATGTCACTCTACTGCAGGTCTAAAGTTAAGGGACTAAGGGCACATGTTAGAGAAGATTGCACCATCCAAAGCAATGCCACTTTCCTTGCACCCCCTTTGCACCCCTCTACCATCACCATGTGTGCTCCTGCTCCGTATATTATATATGGTGCACTATGGCACAGAAGAGGTGCAATAGTGTCAAGATAATTGATGCTATTGATAGACTGTGTAGGATTAGTGCTAAACTGTTAACACAAATCCTGCACAGTACATAGGGGCCCATTGAAAGTAATGGTGTGCCCCATTTTAACACATGCTCTGTGCAGACATTAGAAGTAACTGCTAATAATGAGGCATTGGAGCCTCTTATATTCATCTGCACCATTTTTTAAATCCCCCTAACGGGGGAATTCCCCCCTTTTATACATGATCCCTGGCACAGGCATAATGTGACACAAGGGGTTACAAAGTGTCGGACTGCATGTGTAGTGCCACTTTGTAAACATGGCACAGTGATTTCGGCCTTGTAGCATCAATTAAAATGACACTAATATGGCACAAGGAAGCGCTAGGTCCTCCTAATTTTGGACCTCAGGGTCAAATATAGATAACACCACACATTCGGCATGGGTGAACTGTCAGACCAGATATTAATTAACAATCACCAGGTTCCTGAGGCGCAACCTATGATAGGAAGGTACACCACAACACACCAATACAACCCTCCATCCAAACAGGAACACACACAATACCACATGCTCCACTTAAAATAAATATGTGCCATGGCACATGACAGATAACAAATATGCATGTCTGACATATTTTCTCACATTCCTTTGCAGCGGACCAAGGTTGCGGCTCCAGCCATGGGTCAAGACCCCTTTTAGAAAATCCAGCTACAGATGCTGAGCGCGCTTACAATGAGGGCCACAGAAGGATCGGAAATGTGGTGAAGTGGACCTTTGGCCTCCTAAAATCCAGGTTCAGGTATCTAGCTCTTACAGGAGGGAGTCTGTTATATGCATCACCCCTTGTCTGCAAAATGATACCTGTGTGTTCTATTTTGAATAACATTTGTGTACGCACCAATGTTCCCTGGGACGAACAGGTAGATGTCCCCAATGAGGAGGATGACGACAATGATGCACAACAGGAGGAGGGGGAACAACCAAACTCTGCTTCTGGAGCATGCAAAAGAGAACACATTGTACACATCTTTTTCTCATAGACACTGTACTCCAAGATTCACCATTTAAATATTGCAATAAAATCATTTTAGCTCTGATTTCTCATGGCGTACTCATTATCACCATCACATACCATTTTCAACTTGTCCATATCTCAGAGAGCATGACTATACCACAACAGTTGTAAATAACTTTGGAATATAGGCCCTGATTTAAGAGGGCTAGCCTTGTGCATCATTAGCATAATTAGTTTTATGCAAATGTGGCACAAGAGGACCAAAATCAACACACCATATTTACAAACTGGCACAATGCATGCCCTTGTACAACATTATGCCTGTGCCAGGACAATGTATGCAAGGGGGGCATACCCCTGTTAGGTGGGCTGCAAATATAGTGCAGTGGAATTGAAGATATTCCACTGTGTCATTTTTTGTAGCTACTTTCAACGTCTGCTCAGAGCAGATGTTAAAAGGGAGTACGCCATTGGTTACAATGGGCTCCTATGTACTGTTCAGGGTTAGCACCAACATTTTGGCCGCTAAACCTGAACAGTAGATCAATAGTGTCAAATATTTTTATGCTATTGCCCCCTACCCTGGCCCATGGTGCACCTTATTTTAAATACAGTGCCCATATGGTGACAGTAGGGGGGAGCTAAGGGTGCAAGAAAAGTGGTGCTGCACTGAGTTCAGCCCCACTTTTCTTAAATCTGCCCCATAGTCTGGAACTAAAAACAAATTAGAAGCATACACTACCACATGAATGTGTGGGTGAAATGTAAGCATACTCTGCAGCAATTACAATTGACATTGTCACACACATATCACACAAGTGTGTTGCTTGATATATGTCTGCAGCAATCCTGGAAATACACATGAAGATTGTTGTACTGCTGTATGGGCTAGGTAGGAAAAGGGTAGCAACTACCCACAATGGCAGGTTTGTTCCTGCTAGGCAACCAAGCAAAGTCTGAATGGCACTATCACACGTGATAACTGAAAACATACTCCCCAGTGGCATTCACATGTTTGAGCAAGGGAGAGTGACATACAGGGACATAAACTCCTAAATGTCTACGTCTCTCACACTCAATCCAGTTTGGTATGTGCATGTAAGTCAAGCAATGCCCAAACCAGTCACAGACCCCTGCCTAATAGTATGTGTGATGAAGGAGATAGATAGGTTGAATGTTGCATCTCCTTTACTCATAACTGTCATGAATAATCACTCTTACAAAATACACTCAAGGTGAATGTGACATAGGTTGCAGAATGCAGATGTGAGTGTGTGCCCATGTTGAATAAATGATGTGGAAAGACAGGTGAGAGACTCCCTTATGTCACATTTTAGATCCAGTATGTGGCGGTCACTCAGACACTACACAAGTGCTGTGGCTGGTGTTCTGTAATATGTGGGGGCAGTCATGTGATCTAGCATAGCTTGGAAATGGGGGGGGGTACTATTGCTTAGCCTGTAGAAGAAGCTGTGTCCATCTACAAAGTGCACAAGTCTGACTTACTATGCTGTGCATGAATGAAAGGACGATGTTGATGATGAAGATGGGTACTGAGGATAATCAGCGGAAATGATGCCAGCAATGTTGCACTAGCACCCTACGTGACTGAATATGCCATCAATGTGTGTGAAGGAACACACACAGACTAGTACTCACTGTACAACACAACAATGTTTCCATGTAACACCAGACACATATTCATAGAGAATGTGTAGGTTAGAACAGATTCCAGTCACGTTGGCAATGACTATAACTATGTGCTTGGCAAACACAAACAAGTGTGACAGAAGCTAGTGACAAATGACAGTATCTGTACCCTGGGTCTAAAAACATGTCCCAGTTCCACAGTCTATCAATAACCTAACCAAGCATCATAGGAATAATCTCACCTAAGTATGCGAAGTCATTTCAAACCATAGCAAATGATGAGACATGCCCAACACAAACAAGCTGCAGTCATCCCCAGAATATAATTGGGCAAGCCTGACATCAACAGCCCCAAAGGTAATAAAACATACTTGGCCATGGGACCACAAATGTGCAGGTGTATGTCTGTAGGTGACTGTGCATCGCAGTGCTGATGATTGATCACGAGGATGGCAGATTCCCACCTAATGCCCCCGCCAATTCCCAGAGGAGGTTACATTGACTCTCGACATAGTCAAGGGCCTGCTACCTGTGCACAGTGAACTGAGCTGAGGTGACCACAGTCATCCTATGTCAATACATGCAACAATGGCCCTGTGTGGGATTACAAAATGCCACTGGAGCAATGATAATTAGGGTGTCAGTACTGCCTGAGAGCAACCCTGCCATACAGACTGTGAGCAATTAGGTATATCTGACAGTAAAAATAAAGTTTGAGTCATTGTGCATTCCAAGTGCATGTGCTAAACATATACTTTCTAAATCTTAGCACACATGCCCCACCTAGCTGGACCAGGCTTGATGCCATCTATTTGCCTATGGACAAATGGGAACAATCCACATGTGAAAATGTGTATGTGTCACATAATAATTTACAAATGTATGTGAACAGTACAAATTTTCCCACAGAGAGAAACATAGTTGACACAGACATGAGTACACATCCTTGAGATAATGGCCTACATACGTCCAATGCTGGAATAGAGAATTGGTATGTGTCAAATCCCTTAACACACCACTGTAGCATGCATCACTTATCATACATGAGACATATCATCTCCACCAATTTGCATGCATGGGGAACTATACGTTACACGTCTTGCTTTGCATCATGAAGTCTAGCTCTTGGAACACATTGGAGTGTGGATATACTTGCACACTCATTGTCATTATCATATGCATGAACTGGTTTTGCACATGGCCCATTCTATTTTATGCTGTGTTGTGAAACGTACAGTGGGAATTCTGACATGAGAATTTGGTCGTCCCACATTATGAGTTAAATCACATATGTCCACTCACAGTACACATGTGGAAACCTGCATGTGGAAAAGAGTCTTCATACACATGCACATTTGCAAACAGTATAATTCCTCCCATGCATCACACACACCTACAAACATATGGTAGGACATTCTTATGTTTCTGGTATACAGTGAAATACACATGCAGACACATGTTGCCCTACCATACAGACAACAAAGATGCATAGCCCCTGTAACTAGGCATGTGAATCTGGCTGTCCTGTTCGCCTTCCCTCCAAAATCCATGCATAAAAAAAAACGACACATACGGTAGTTCTCCATACATCGCAAATCACAAAAATGACGCCTCACACCTGTGCGTCTAATTTAAGTTGTCATGCCTTGTAAGCTTTCATGGAAAAAAACATTGCCGTCATGCATCAAAAAAAGATGCATACCATAGTCCTTCAAACATCGCATTTACCAAAAATAACGCCTCGCACCTGCGTGTCTAATTTAAGTTGACAGACCTTGTCAGCCTTCATAGAAAAATCCAGACATGGCCCTCATGTGTCAAAAAAATGACATATACTAGAAAACGTGACGCATACACCCAGGAAGTGATGTAATAGGTCTTCCTGCTGCACACATAGTAAAGTGAATTTACTTTCACTTTTACTTTACAGTCTTGAAGTCTGTGCTTAAGAGAGGTTATGTGGTGCTTGTGCTGGTGTAAGGAGTGTTGGATTTGGATATTTTTGTGTTGTGTCCTGCCTGTGTCTTATCCATCTTGTAAAGTCAGTAATTTTATTGTACATTTAGTCCTGTTATTGTGTTAATATTGTCGGGTGTCTGTCTTAGGGGAGTTAAGTTTGTTGGGGTAGTTGGGGAATAGTTTTCTTATTTTTGGGGTAACTAGATTGCAGTGGAGGGAAACTGCAAGATGTCAGGGAAAGGAAGGGCACAGAGGATGACTGGGGATGAACTGGAAGGGTTAATATGGTTGGTGTGCCACTACCTCCCCAACATGATGGCTATCGGTGGCTGTGTGATCATGGGCTACCTAACTGAGGCAGGGAAGCTGCGCTGAGGCAAAGTGCTCTACCAGCTTCAATGCATCTTCTTGGTGGATGCCACGGACCACCAGTTGAAGCACCGATGGGCAGACTGCAGTGCCCATGTAAGGGATCTCTTGGATCACTTGGTGATTCGGGTCAGCTGAACTGTTGGTAAGTACCCCTTATACACGGCAACATCCTTACTTGCATGTGCATAAGAGTAGGACATAAGGACTACTGCAGCATGGCATGACAAAGGTGAGGACAGCAAGTTTTATGTCTCAGCTAACCTGCATTCATGAGAGGTCAGCAATGCACCGGTTGCAGATAATTTGCACATTCCTCTCTTTGTACCTTGTGTATCGCATATACATATTGAAGTGCAGAGTAAGGGAAACACATGTGCAATGGTGCAAGGGTTCATGTTTCCCAGGCACAAATGCACATGTCCATCATGGGCTTCACAAATGTGGAAATTTGCAAAGTATTGTTCAAGTGATGACAAACATGACGCTAGAGTATTGGTCGTCAGGTGTGTGTGTGTGTTCCTTGAGTCATGTATGTGCAGAGTGACACATCAAGGACACAAATGTAAGAAGGACTTACTGGCTCCTACTGCAGCATCAGTGCCATAGTGTTTGAATGCAGTGGGGCTAATGGAGGCAAGTATTACCACACCATATGTCAAAAGTTGGCAATGCAAGCATTGTGGCTGTTTTAAACCCTGGTGCCACATCATAGCTACGCCAGGCATGATGAATGCAAGGTGTGTATTCCTGCGTTAAGAGGCACACAAAATTAGCATTTAAATCTACTAGTTTCCTCTGCGCCTTTTTTGTCGTTAACTTGAATGCATGCCTAAGGCAGGTTGGTTGAATAACAATCCCATTGTTTTCAATATGCCTATTTTCACTTAGCAGGTTTGGCACCTTCATGTATGGTGCAAAGCATGATAAGTGCCAACATGATATCATAGTTTACAACATCAGTGTCTTAACATGCGCCATGGTGTGCCATTTGTCAAATACGGCACACACATGGTGAAACTATGTGGTGGTAGTAGGGGAGTGAAAAAGTCAAGCATCTGAGTGCCATGTCTACGGCTCGTAGCGAACAAAATACGTGCAGAAGAACTTACATGATCTAACCTTCATGATGATTGTGAGCGAGCATGGTTACATCACGTGTGTATGAGATGTTCATGGTGAGTGTTTACCTGGTACTTAGCAGATGTATCAAGCTTGTGCACAGATAGTGTGCAACATTGGATGTCTGTTATCCCTGCAGCATGTACAATATATTGTAGATGCTTGGAACCCAAATTGGTATAGACTTGGGTCTTAACATTGTTTTAGGATGTCTGGTGGACATGTGTCATCTAAAGATGCTGTTTCCTTTGCATGCTTGTTCTCCCTCTACCCGTCGCAGTTTTGGATAACATGTTATCCTCATGTTTTATGTTTTAGAGGCCACAGTGACTCCAGCTCAGAAGCGTGCCTTGAAAAGAGGGCAGAGCGGTTCAGGCACATCTGTGAGGTCCAGCGAGCAGAATGGCCAAAAGGTACAGAAGGGAGAAGACATTGTGGTCGTGACAGGCGTTTCCACATGGGAGACCAGCCAAACAGCCTGCAACAATAGCCATGAAGAGTGTGACCTCAACGCAGAGGGTCGGGGTGCCTCATCAGGTCCTGCCCCCTCCACTTCCATGGCACATTCAACACCAGCAACCTGCAACAGCCACCACCAGCTGCCACTGGCTCAACCTTTGAGGCAGATAAGTGCACGGGCATGGCGGAGGTGAAAGCAAGGTTGGCCAAACTGGAGGAGGACAATGCATGGAACTATAAACTTTTGAAATACACTAGAAAGAAGATGAAGAATCTTTAAGTGTGGACAGTGACCTCCTAGTACCTTCCCTTCCCCTAGTGTCCATTGTAAATAGTTTTAGTGGTTTTAGGTGGGTAGACATTGGCTAGGTAGCATAGAGTAGATTAGTTGTAGGTAATAGTATAAGTAGGAGGTTAAGGGGGTTATGTATAGGGGTATATGTTTAAAAAAAATGAAATAAAAACAACTACAAATATATATATTTATCCAGGCAATAAGTTCACTTAGTCTATATTTAGCTTTAGTTCATGTTGTCCTACTCATCTATTGTCTCTTAAGGTGGGTGGGGCGCCAATATTTTTTGTGTGGCGTTACATGTATAAGATAAGTTTAGATTAGGATAGATAGCTGTGGGGATAAGTTAAGATAAGTTAGTATAGGTTACGTTAGTGGAGGTTGGTATGTAGTTTAGGTTTTTCGTAGTTAGTGTTTCTTACTAATAATAAATCTTGTTTTCTACAATATGGTGTACAAGATGATTGACTGTCTGGATGTTATGAGGTCTGCACTGGCCACATTAGACAAATGCCTTTCGGTATGCATTCAATATTGATTTACATGTGTGACTATGTGTATCCCCATGACCGGGACCTGTCTGACTGGCAGCGCTGTGACATCAGCTACTCAATACAATTTTCAGCCAGGTTCCTGGCATTTGGATTCTCTATGGGTATACATTCTAAGACAGGTAATCATTCAACATCTATTCTTTGTGCTAAGTTCAGTAACGTTAATTCTTGAAAAAATTGGCACATTGCACTCCACCTCAATTGGGGAAAAGATACTGACACACAAACGGCTGCCCATCACAGTGTTACATATTCCTATTTTGTTGGTCACATCAATGTTGTACTGGTACAATCACCAAGGATACTTACAGAAGCTTGTGTTTTGAACCACACATGCCATATGTGAACTTGCATGGTACCTGTTTATCACATGCTTGGAAAACTCAGACATTTTATCATAGTCCACAATCCTATCAGTCACCTTAATCATATTTAGATCTATGTGTGTGGCTTTGTGTCAGACAGGAAGCCACCCATGTCCTTTTGTTCTGTGGTCATTGCCATAGCTTCAAACAATGCATACATTTGAAACAGTTGATGGATCACAACAAAATACAGTACCTGTGTGATTATGGTAATTTATTTAAATGTGCAAGTTTTGTATTAGATGATGTACAATGTACAGTTCACTGACCCCATGAGAGATCCCAAGCTCTTGAATGTCCAGTCTGAGTCCAAGGGTGGGGGACATGTCATGAGACATGTGTAGGATAGGTGAGTATCAGTGAGGAGGTGTCCAATTTGACAGTGGGTTGGAATTGAAACTATGGTAGTCCAGGAATGATGAGTCAACAGTGGTAGAATCAAGAGGCCAAGTTGGCAGCTGTCACTACGCTGGCACTACACTGGCATGATCTTAAGCACAGAACTAAAGATAAAGCTGGTCATTATGACTTAGGCGGTCTTTTTCCAAGACTGCTGAAGCCGCTGCAGCCAACAGACTGCCAGTGCTGGCGGTCCGAACACCCCCATATTTTAAATTAGGTAGGATTTCCACCTGTTTACGGGTGGAAATCTGATCCCGTAAGCCTGGCCGACGAAGGAAGAGAGGCGTTTCCACCACCGTCACCGCCACGCCAACAAGACTCTGCCCACCGCATTATGACACATAATATGGCGTGGCAGAGTCATGTCGGCTGTGCGGTGGCGGCAGTGGAAAATTCCAGGACCCTTTCCCTCATGGACAACCACCTCGCCGGAAAAAGTAAGTTGATTGTCTAAAAGAGGGGGGTGTTGGGTTCATGTGTGTGGTCTGGGTACGGGTATGTGTGCGAATGAGGGTGTCTAGATGCGTGTATGTGTGCAAATGGGGGTGGTTGGGTATGTGTATGTGTGCTTATTGGGGTATCTGGGTGCGTGAATGGATGCAGTGTCTGGGTGTGTGCATGAATGTGGAGGGGGAGTGCATGTGCATGAATGGGGAGAGGGGGAGTGCGTGAATGGATGCAGTGTCTGGGTGTGTGCATGAATGTGGAGGGGGAGTGCGTGAATGAATGCGTTGGGGGCATGGGGGTGTGCATGATTGAGGAAGGGGGTGCGTATGTGTTAGTGCCTGTAAGGGTGTGTGTATGGTTGTGTGCGGTTGGGTGAGGAGGGTGCGTGCATGTATGTGGAAGTGGGGGGGAGGGTGCGTGCATGTGTGTTGACATGGGGGGAGGATGCCAGTGACAGGAATGGAGATTCCTGTCACCGGGAGCGTTACCCCTAGGGTTTTCATGGCAGTGAGACTGCCATGGAAAGCTCACCTCCGGCCCGATGGTCTGACCACCCTGGCAGTACTGGCGGCATTGTGGCTGTTTGGTTGCAACCAAACCACCTATCTCACAATGCAGCAGTCTTCACCACCGGGTCCACGGCAGGGAGACCAATGTCGCGAAGCTGGCAATCTAAAGAACACTAGCCTTGAAATTACCAACATAGTGTCCATGTGGCACAGAGTATAGTAACTGGGTGAATTTTCTAGAGAATGTTGCTCTTGCCACATCTTCATCCTCTGATATGTGTGGTGCCTTCTGTGCCACAGGTAGTGTTGTTGTTGAAGTTGAGGGGGGCACACACACACACCAGGGGAGAGGGATGTCGAAGCAAAGGTCCCGACAGCTGCCATTTGTGGGAAACCAAAAGGCATCACTGCAGCAAGGAGGAACTTCTGGTTTCACAACACAGCAGCTACACCACAGTGGCAGGCAGCCATGTTTTCAATGAGGGAGTCCAGATCTCGCTGCATGGACTTGAGTACATTTTGGATGGCCCCCAGCCTGTTGTCAATCATGCTGCTGCCACTTTGGGAGGGCAGTTGTCCCACCCACTGCCTCAGGACAGCAGCTATGGACTGCTGGAGTCCACGTAGCGGAGAGTGGATGCCTCTGATGGCAGCAGAGTTGTCCTTCCTTGGACTGAGGCTCCTCCGCACTCCCTCTAGACTGCCAGTCAACATCTCCATCCCCACCCACACCTGCTGTACCAGCTCCCGCTGGACTCCTACCACTGCACACTGAAAGGTAATGTCTGGGTCCTCAGATTCCAGGGCTGTGGCTTGACTGGTCGGGCAGTGTGTTGGTTGTTGGATGGTTCATGTGGAGACCCCGCAATGCTGTGTGTCCTCCTGGTTACTGGGGATGGTGTCTGGAATGAACCCAGGAATTCCTAGTGAGTATCAGCATTGATGGTTGATAGTTGGTCATCCAGATCATCAGAAATATTCAGGACAGGCAGCTCCACGGGAGGTAAGGCTTCATCCTCTGCAATGGGATAATGAAAGGCTAATATTAGACTGTGGTGGCTGTTGACATGAGTCATCATTTACTTGATACTGGTGGCTTTGTGACATGGTAGAGACCCACACAGCAAGGCACACATTTATGGACTCCTAGTGGCAGAGCGTGCCACCTGAGCATTATTTCAATGGAGTCGCCATTGGCACAATCTGCCAGTCTACATTTCCCAATGTGTTACCCCCACCTTGATCACCTTATCATGGTCTTCTGCATATGTTTCACTTCCATTGATTTGACTGTGTTACATATGCAAGCTATGGGCGTTGTTAGGGATTTGTGCACACACCACAAATGGAGATGTACAAAATATTTAGCATTCGTTTTTAGAGACACGTGTTGGCTTGCTTATGCAAAGATGTTTATCCAACTGAGTATGATGGCTGTGGTTAAGGAACGTTGATCACTCTATGGACCTATGCTGATGCCTTCTAATAAAAAATCATTTCGCAACTGTTTTCAACCGAAAGTCTGATTTATATATGGACTTTCTGAGTGCGGTGGTGTCTGTTATTAACTTTGTAGAAGTGTTTGTTCTGAACACCAAAATACACTCCTGGGTAGTGGAGTGTACTCAACCACATTGCACCTACAGTTTTCTATCTAAAATGCCACATTCATACTGTCACCACATTTGGGAAGTGCATCTTACTTGCCACCACTACCCGGCTTGCTTTGTATATATCTCTGAAATATGTGTTGTTTTGCTGGAAGGCAGACCTTCCTGTTTGCACACATAGACACATGGTAGTCCATTGTTATATTGTGTGGTGCAGGATGCTGAATACATGACTTAAAGTGGCTAGGGGGATGCATGTGGAAAGCCCACCCACGTCAATCACTCAAACACACGTGAGGTGGCATGAGGACGTTACACATTTTGAGGCCTGTTGATGTATGGATGCATCATGTTTGGACACCACATCAGAGGTGGCATTGTAGTCGAAGTACTGGTGACCAACATTGTTGTAATATTATTGTGAACTACTTTCGATGTGTGTTGAAATCATCATCAGTCATTGTAAGTGGCAAACAACGTTCCTGTTAGTTGAATTTGCAGGATGTGTACCTTCCTGCACTTGTGCATTAGGATGGGCAAGAGGGACCCTCCCTACACCTTGCAGTTTGTGTAGCAAAGTTGGTATTGTCTGTCATATGCTGTGACATAAACAAAGTTAATAAAGGGATGCATTGACTATCTGTGACAACTGCACATCCCTGCTCATTTGACATGATGCAGCACAGCAAGATGAGCTGTTGCACTGCGTCTTTCTTCATAAATGGTTAGATATGTGACACAAAATCCAGACACAGACATCATAGTTTTCTACCAATGCATCTTTTGTTACTGTACACTCCAGTGGTGGATATTAGTAGTTCATAAGTACCATGTCAAGGTAAGGCACCTTGCATACCTTATCCTGTCCTAAATCTCATGTGCTCCTCTCACACCTGACACTGTATGTAATCAGCATTCCATGTGTATATTTGGGATCTTCCAAAGCAACACATGTGTGACCCACCCCGCTTCTAATGCCTTTACAAATATTGCATGTCTGTATTTGGTTCAGTGCAGTCCAGGAACTCAAGGGTGGTGTGTGAGTGAAAAGTGGGTGTGTGACAAGTTTGCATTTCCCAAGATCGTAGTTGTTCTTTGTGTGTTGCATTGTGCATTACACACAGGGCAAACGTTTTGTGTATTTAGTACATTGATGCCAGACCACCATTTTCCTAGCTGCACCCTTGTCCCAGCCAACAACACCATGGAACCACTGTATTTACATTACTGGTCACCATGGTGGACATTTCCCAAGTAGACGCATTATTTTTGTTACTATTGTATATTGTGCATTGGCACTATATTTGATGTCACTTGTTCAGCAAAGCACAGAGAGGTCCATTGCTTAGAATGATTGCATCACTTTCACATATGCCTTTGACAGGCCTCACAAATTAGGTTAGATACTGCAGTGCAATCTTTATGGAATGTCCGCCCCATTTGTTCTTCCCTCCCTGCGTAAGAAATATTTCTTTGCATACATCGTATGGCACAGGCATATTGTGGTGCAAGGATGTACAAACTGGACCTATGCATTCATTATGTGATTTTGCTAAGGTAGCACAAGGGGAATGGCGGCTTAAGTCCACATTGGCATCATACAATATGATGTTAATGTTGCAGTAAGGGCTTGTAAATATGTGTCCCTAGTGAGACGGTGAGACAGTGAGACCACTTGCAGCTGATGTTATGCCTGAAGATGCCACTTTGTGGACGACACCAACCATTCCCATTACACAGGCAATCTTGCTACTTGGTGACATGGAAGCTACTTGTAAAGCAGCACAGATGATGATCACAGACATGCCCCATATGTGGTGTCTGATCACTTTTGTGGCCAATCCCAAAGGTACATGGAGGCATCTCCCAGTTCTTGTTGGCCCACCCTGTGCAACAAGCGTTGTACATGTTGCCCAATTAATGTTACATATGGGCAGGTGGTTCAGCTGCAACAGTGTAGGGATTGATCCGTGGGTTGGATAGTGGTCTGTGCATATAGGGGGTAGGGTGGGAGGGCATTAGAAGTGTTTGGGCATTATTGTGTCCTGGTGCAAGCCTTTTGCATTCATTCAGTGTGTCCTATGTGCCTCCCCCTTCTGCCATTTGTTAGTTGCAGAATTGCCCCCCACTGCAACGTCCCCTGCATTTATGGTAGGACTTGGAAGTCTGCCCTGTCCTGTGACTTTGGGTACCAGCTCCTCCAGGATGTCCGCTGCCACCATCACCTTCAGCTCATCCAGGTCCCCCAGGGGTATGGGACTTCCACCTCCAGTCTGCAGTGCTGTCTTTCTGTTCCTGGCCAATTTCTCTTTAATTCTGCTTTTGCAATCATGCCAGCGCTTCTTACATTCGATGACAGTCCTCTTCACCTCTGCCACACTGTTGTCTTTATTAATGATTGACTGCCATTTGGCCTTCTTCCTACCTATTGGCAATTTGGAGGTAACAAGAAGCTGGTGATGTTGCTCGGTCACCTCTCTGACCAAGATGTCATTCTCACCATCACTGAAGTGACACTTCCGCTTCCTTTTCTCCTCCTGAGATTTTGTTGGTCCATCCTGGCTTGTACTGGCCTAATTGGGGTCTCTTCTGTCCTGTATTCTGCATCTTTGGTCCTTGTTGTTTTTTTTTTCCCCCGCAGGATTTTTTTTCCGCTAATGCTGCAAAATATGGCGCTATCATGATTAGCATAAAAAACTGCTGCTAATCATGCTAACGCCACTTTTGCCGTATTAGTGAAATTTTTCCCTACGAAGTATCGCAAAGGTTAGTGTAATTTTGTTTACGCTAACCTTTCCTTAGCGCCATGGTGCGTCTTTTTCTAAATACGACGCACAGATGGCGCAAGGAAATGTTGTTAGCCGGCGTTAATTGTTTTGACACACAACTGCGCTAGCGTAGCTCGGTTGTGCATCATTTTTCTTAAATCTGGGCCTACGTGTTACAGGCCCACTAGTAGGTCTATAAGGAACTCGTAAGAAAATTAAAAGTATGCCAATCATGTGCAAGCCAATTTAACCATGTTTAGGAGAGTGAGCATAAGCATTTTAAGACTGGTTAGCAGTGGTAAAGTGCACAGATTCTGAAGGCCAACAAAAACGAAGTGAAGCAAAAAAACATAAAGAGGAAACAGGCAAAAGGTTTGTAGGAAAGCCACCCTAGTGCTGACAGGTCTAACAGATTGCCCACTGAGCTATCAGAAATTTGAAAATTTATTTTTTAAATAATACTCTGTAAAAAATGAGATATTCTTGTCTGTAGGTTTTGCCCACTGTTAATTACTGCGGATCAAGCCCTACTCCTGGAAACAGAAGAGTATGCACAGTTGCTCAATAGCGTCCCTATGAAAATCTGTGAATCAAGCCAAATTAAATCACAAGCATGTTTGATATTGAATAACTAAACATTCAACTTTAAGAGGTATCAAGACTGCAGATTGTGAGGCAGCAGGTGCAGTTGTAACTGAGGGTAGTTCATTATAACACCTTTGGAGATGTGAATGCAATGTTCATATTTACCAGCTCACTAAAATTTTTGTATGTATGAAGGGTCACACGTGCCTTCAAATGGCAATTCAGAATTAAAATGTGTGGATATTTTGTAGTTACAGATTGCACTAACATCAGAGAAAGAAGCATTTGTGCAAAGTTTTCAAATATGGCATCCAAGAGTTACTTTATAGCTGCTCATGCTGCATCTGGAGAGTCATGGAAGCTTACGAGGTGAACTCTCCATTGCAGGCTGAGGTTCAATGTCAGTGGAGAACATTAAATCCCCTTTGTGGCTGCTAGGTTAGTCCTGCAAATGCAGGGACCAGGGAAAAGCCTGACATTTGTGACATTTTTCTTGATGTGTGTGTGTGTATGGTGCTTTTTGTGCATGTTTAGTAAGAATTTTTATCTTGAGATGGAGAATTCCTTCCTTCTGCAAAGATGAAAACATGTTTAGTTATGTCCAAGAAACTGACAATTCATCTGCAAGATTTTTGGTGGTCTAGCCTTTACTTGATCATAAAGACATATTCTACTTTCTTCTGATCATCTTTGTTGTGTCTTAAGCTTGTTTATTCTTTTTCAGTCCCTTTCAGATCAAGTACAAGTATCTGACCAAATCTAAACTTCAGAATAATTTGCCATATTTTCTGTACAGTAATGCATTTCATGAAGTTATGGGATTCACCTCCAGTCAGTTGACTTATGTCACTAAGGGCTTTTTACTTAATATTTGTTTGATATAATTGTTGATTGCCCCAATCTTTGTCTTCTTCACAAACATGGCTAAAAATAGTACAAGTGTTGTACATGCTCTAAAATCAACAAAACATATAAGGCATGTTCTGCTATATTTGAATACTGCACACCAATACTCTATGGATGGCACTCACATAGCCTTAAATCTGTGTGTTAATCTTTACTTTAAGGATCCCAAATCGTCTGCTCAGCTAATGGAAGAATGGGGTTTGGATAATGTAGACTATGTTTTCTCAGAAGACGATTACCACACCCTGACCAACTATAAAGCCTTCAGCCAGTTTCTCAGGTAGGACATTTTGAAAAATTGTGCTCTCTGAATTGATTTGCTTGCACCAAATTTGTAGCTGTGTCTTGGATTGGGCAGGGATGACATTATGAAATGGCATATGCATAAAAATGGTCAAAACATTTGTCATACCACGGTCTTCTTCAGGCCTGGTTTGTGTCTATCCATTGAATGTTGATTATCTCTGCATCTGATTTATTGCTGTTAATAAAACACATACATATTTATCCAAAAACAGATTCAAACATTGTAAATAGTGAAACCATTTAAACCATTCTTATTTATGTTGATGGTGATGTTCTGGTATCGCCAATATTGGTATCTCCTGTCGGGTTATTGTTAGCATACCGGGGTTCCCTGAATGAGGCTCTAGCCTCCACATGCAGCCACATTGTATAGACACAGTACATCAAGGTACGAGAAATAGTGAAAATTGGTCAACAGTCCAGAAAAACATAAAGCATTCTTAATTATTCAGACATACTAACAAAATTATGTCTGTCATATATGTAGGGTTCACCTTTGTTACATCACTGTGCTGTGTCAAACATATTCTTAGCAATGACCTTATAAAAATATATTAGCCTTTTATAGGATCCCCTGGACCACCCACCATGTTCAGGTGAAGGGGTAGGTGGACACTGACATTGTAACCCCACATTGGAGACACATTTTCAGTGCCTACATATACAGGCACAAATTTCTTAAGTGTTACCATGTATCGCCACAACATTACCAAAACACCCACAGGACAATTCACATTGAATGGTTCATTGCACTAATTAGTGGAGGTGGTATTGTATTCTGAGAAAGCAGAAACATGTTCTCCACCAGCCAGCCTTGGAACCAGGCCAGGCCAGTAAAAACACACCAGTTGTATTCAGTATTCCTTGACAGTGCTTTACATCCATACACCACTAGATTGACTTCCCCTTCACCTGTGTTTACTTGTTGCTTTTTTTTTATATATATATATATATATATATATATATATATATATATATATATATATATATATATATATATATACACACACACACACACACACACACACACACACACACACACACATATATATATAGATGTATATATAAGTGTATTACCTACTGGCAGTCACCAGTAGGTAGTTATAGTTATGACATAGTTATCTGGAAAGGTTTAAGGTGATTCGGCAAGCAGGAGGCGAGAAAAATAGGTGGGGGGCAAAACGCATTTTCCTCCATGCAATTTCCCATAAGGATTTTAGACACAACTACATCTCTTACCCGTGGACAGAATTACATCAAATTTGGCAAAAAGGTAGGTCCAGAAAGCACCATTTTTGTTAATAGGTGTAAATCTGTTCAGTAGCTTTTGAAATATAAAAAACAATCAAATAATGTGATACCCCTTTCAGTCTACAAGCCAGTTGTAGAAACTATTTGCATGGCTTACAGCACTGAGATTAAGAGTTTTCTTTGCTGTACTAATTACTAATCCCAGTTTAGTAGTCAGGATTGAAACACCACATTGATTTAGTATTTGGAAGTGGTGTTTTGTAAGAATTCCTTCCAGATACCAAATAGGTATCAAATGTATCAATGTTTTGTGATGAAAATCAAGCTGTAAAAAGTTGAAAAATTACTGATGAATAAGCTGCAGTGGAACACCATTCACAAAAGGGGAGTGGTTGTCTTGGGAGCCCCTTTTTGAATGTTAAAGAAAAGTGTGTAGGGGAGTAGGTAATGGTCTAGTAGGCCACTTCTAGCTCTCAATGAAACTTAAAAACTTTTAAAAAAGAGAAGTAGATTTTTTTTTAACTGATGCACTACTTCGTTTAAGTAAAATGGACAGAATTTGAAAAAAAAGTTTACTTTTGTTAAAGGTTATAACAGACATAGTTGTAGTGCTATAAGCATTCCATAGAATCTAGAGCAGAGGCCTCACTTTGGTGTGACAGTGAGCACCTTACATATTTTGCCACCAGGTTGGACCTGATTTACAGTTTGGCAGATGGGTTACTCCCTCAAAACAGTGACGGACATCCTTTCTGCTGAAATATAAATTCCATTATATCCTATGGGATTTGTATTTTGGCAGATGGGATATCTGTCACCGCTGTGACAGAGTAACCCCTCTGCCAAACTCTAAATCAGGCCCAATGTTGTATTCACATGATTGTATCTCCCACTAATCATTTCTTCCATTGTAAAGTGTGGAGGATTTAAATAATATTCTTACTAAGTATGTGAAATATCTGTTTCTTGAATGTGGCTTCCAATCTATGTTATATTAGACCTTGTAATCACGTGATCATTTACAATTGTAACACGCACACACCCAGGAAGTGTCATTGTTCATTCCCATCTGCAATTAATCATCTGTGGCTCTTAACCATGTGGATTTATTTTGCACACACCAGTATTTCCCTAGATTTTTATTATTTAATGGTTCCCCTTCAGTTTCATCTAAAGGACCGACTTCAAGCTTGCGCTTTTTCTTGTTCCAAATTCTGATGATCGCGAAATAAGCTCCACAGCGGTGCTTCCTAAATCCCCCAGCGAGGCCTGCTGCGTACTGTGCCAGATGTTAATATCATTATTAAATTATATTAAGTAATGATCACATAATTCTTATGTACGGGGGCTTGAGTTAAGATTTTAACACTACAGTAATTATTGCAACAGAGAAGCAGTCTACAACACAGGAATGTGTAATGACTAAAAGGCATCCCTGCCTCCACGTTACAGTAATCAGCTGTAAATCTGTAACGGTATGTTTTCTTTTGGGTGACTGAATTAGTGGTTCATCACGGTCGTTTTGTGAGTCAAATAGTCCATGTCCTACCAGTCAGTGGCACGTCAGTCTCAATATTGAGTAATAGAGTAGCTGGTCTGCGAAAATATGACCTACTGGCTCAGGCAGAGCCTTGAATTGTTTGTTTGTTCTATTTCTGACCTTCACCCCACGTTGTTTTTACTCGGAGTCTGTTTATTGTAGTGGCCACAGAGAGCAAATCTATGCCTATGCGAACTTTAAACCTCACAGTTGGAATTTTTAGAATTATAGAATTTCCCATTAGGCAAACGTCAGAAAATTTGCTGAAATCAGTGAAATGTTGCATTATGTGATTATATGCGGTTTTGTTTACCACAGAAGACTGGTTCATGAGGAACATGTCTTGCTCAAGAGCTATTTTCTCTTGAACGAATGTCCGATGGATGCCCAAGTAAAATTTTTACACCATATATTCCCCTGACTAAATTTTGATTCAAGAGACCAGCAAACCGAATTTTACATAATTTCCCGTAAAACGCCCCCACCCCACACACACCCAAAATTCAATTTCTCACACCTCAAATACTGACTTAGCAGATGTGGTGTTGCAATCATTCTTCGCAGTTCTGGATGGCCAGAAAAAAAGATAATATTTTATTTTAAAAAGTCTATCTCCTTCATAGAAAGGAAACACAAAAGGTCCTACGTAAACCAAGCAGTATATTAATATCAAGGCATTAATGGTAATGGAAAAGTTCACCAACACTATCCACAATACTCATAATTTACTTTTGGTAAAGAAGACCAGCATCCTTAAAGAAGTGACACGTCTCCTATGGTTTATTCTTTTATTCTGTCGATATTAAAGGGAGAGAGGCGGATGAGAAAGAGAAGAGGGGACTCTTGTTTTGCTGCTATACTGATGACACAAGAACTGCAGTAAAGGAAAGTGCTACCGTTTCAGGAATGCAAAGCTTGTCACCAACCAGCGAATGCCTGAGATACATTCGATAGGAGTACTAATCAACCTTCATATTCACCCTTTGTCATGCTTTGGGGCACCTTTCACCCAACCCATGACCCTCTTCTCACAAGTCAAATCTATCTTTTCATTGCATTCTACCACCCACTGGTTGGAGGTCACAGCAATGGGAACACACTGAAATGTGGTGCTGGATTAGATTACCGTGGAAGGTGTAAACGAATAATTCGATTATCATTCTTTGGATGAGTGAGAAAGAAACACAATAGATAACCTCCCCCAAAGTCCATCCCATGCAAACGTTCGAAAGTAGTTAACGTTTAAAGAATAATTATGCAACAAACCAGATATTAAAAGGGTTGCATCAGGCATAAGGCACATCATTTCAGTTCCGCAACAAATGAAGTAATTGAATTTAATATAGATCAAAATAATTAGACTGACAAAATAATATAGCAATCTCAGAGTAGGCTGAATGACAGACAAAAAAATGATATCCTCCGTGAATAAATAAAACATATTTAATAGCACCTCTACTTCTCTGTCAGAAAGTGCCAAACTCCAAATAAACAGATCACATGATCTATTGGGCATACTTCTGAGTAAGTAGCATGGTATCCATGGCATGCCTGAAGCCTTAGGTGAGGCAGAGTAAGAAAAGAAATATTAATCATGATATCAGTGAGTAATATAAAAGGAAATAACCCCATCATCGGGTAAGTACTATAACTACACTGCTTAATGGAGAAGAAACTACAGAAACACATTTCACGAATTATGTGGCTCACTCACAGCATTTTGGGAGCCACCTCAATAGCCTACAGAGTTACATGATGCAAAGGTTATGGGGAGAAAGATTTAAACCACACCCACATAATCATATTGCAGTTCCTTGTGCCCCACCCAAACCCGTCCCAGTGATCGGTCTATTCCTCAGAACTGCAAGCAAATATTAAGCATATAATGGACTTTTAAGTTTGCTCATGACCTTGAAAGCTCCTCTCTGACGTATATTCACCCCATTGCACTTAGATACTTAAAATACCAGGTAGAAGACTCTGGGACCTATTCACAAACTGCATGTTTAGTATGTTTAGTAGTACTACAACAGTACTACTAACACACTACAATATGGTATTCACTAACCTACAGGCAGAGGTCGACCCCTCTGCTTCTCCTGTTGTTTATGTGAGGAGATCTCTGTAGGGATCTCTGAATACGTAGGTATATCATTTAGTAGTGAATGTATAAGGGACAGCTAGGAGTGGCTAGAAAATAGGAAGCATTTACAAATCAATGGAAGTGGTTTAGGGACAGGTCAGACGAGTTTAGGAGAGGGCTAGGGAGGGGTTTTGTGAGGTACATGCACAAACCTATAAAAGTGTAAGGCCCTTGGTATTCACAAACTGCCCTCTATAATTACCACACCAGATAACATTTAACATTTATTTTTTAAATTACAAAAATACAAGCATAATTTAAAATAATTCTTTACATAACTTTAAATACTTTTTGCTACATAATTAGTAAATATTAATATTATACTTTAGGTGGGATTTGTTTATTTACATCTTAAGAAAAACATGTAAATATACACATTTGATTAAATTTCCACTCATAAATGTTGAAGAGCTGAAATCAGTAGAGTTAATGAAAAGTGCAAAAGTAAATCTATACATGTGGATCCACTCACGTGTAAGTTTACATTTGTGAATAGCTTCCTACAAAGTGAAGAACCATGCAACCGTTTCACAGACATCTATTTTACCAAGAGGAACCATTAATGGATGTTCTTCTCGTCTTCTTATCAAATACCCCTAACTAGTTTTGCATACTATGGAGGCCTCCCCTCTGACCCCAGAGAAGTGAAGAGCAAACACAAGTCCGTCTCCTAGTCCCTATTTCTCAAGGTCAAATTTGCAGTCTACATGGGCCACAAATCAGCTGTATCCTCACAATGCTCATCTGACTAAATAGACACGAAGCTCTAGCTGTGAGAATTCTATTGTTCTCAATAATTTCCACAATGATGATTGTTGATGACCACAAGATCTCCCTCACAAAACCAGTGGGCTAGATGTAACTCTTATGTTGGTAGTAGATGTGCTAAGTCTTCTATTTGCGAAGATAATGAACATGACAAAGCCATATCTCATCATGATGAAAAGGACGCTCTAGAGGCAAACCACAAGATTATGAAAAGTTCCAATGTGATTTACTGCATAGGCCCCTTCTAGGATTGCTATACTGTAATCAGGCGGCAAAAGACATGGACACTAAGCAATGCAAAATAGTGGGTTACATGATGATGGTAGATATATATGAAAATGGACAGTTTGTCACCTATGAAGGGTGCAGAAGATGTGTCAAGTGACCCCATAGAATATATATGCTACAGTAAACTTTCTAAAGTGGCCATGAACACATAGGGAATATTTCTACACACACTGGCAACATCACCTTATAACTGCTATGCCAGACACAGTGATATCAAAGCGATTGATCAGAAAACTCTATTGGATGCTTTGAGAAGATATTCCAAGGAGGGTAATATCAATGAATTTACACAGATCAGGGATTGTGATGTGGAGATGAAGGAACGGAACTGGAATAAGGTTGTAAAATACATGAGAAAATTCTTAAGTAATGCCAGTTTCCATCTCATAAAGTTGAATACTGTTCATCGTACTCATGTTATTCCTGCCATGTTACTGAAATCAGAGTCTAGCAAGCCATATGTATGTCATAAATGTGAATCAAGGGGTTCCACATTCCTACAGATGACATGGATATATCCAGATGTTTCGCAGTTTCAGAAGAGATTAGCTGACAGACATGGCAGGACTATGGGACAACTGTAGGAAAGTACCATCTTGCCTGGCATGTTAGCCCCATATTTCACTGTATATATGTTGTTTTAGTTGTATGTGTCACTGGGACCCTGCCAGCCAGGGCCCCAGTGCTCATAAGTGTGCCCTGTAAGTGTTACCTGTGTTATGACTAACTGTCTCACTGAGGCTCTGCTAATCAGAACCTCAGTGGTTATGCTCTCTCATTTCTTTCCAAATTGTCACTAACAGGCTAGTGACCAATTTTACCAATTTACATTGGCATACTGGAACACCCTTATAATTCCCTAGTATATGGTACTGAGGTACCCATAGTATTGGGGTTCCAGGAGATCCCTATGGGCTGCAGCATTTCTTTTGCCACCCATAGGGAGCTCTGACAATTCTTACACAGGCCTGCCACTGCAGCCTGAGTGAAATAACGTCCACGTTATTTCACAGCCATTTTACACTGCACTTAAGTAACTTATAAGTCACCTATATGTCTAACCTTTACCTGGTAAAGGTTGGGTGCTAAGTTACTTAGTGTGTGGGCACCCTGGCACTAGCCAAGGTGCCCCCACATTGTTCAGGGCCAATTCCCCGGACTTTGTGAGTGCGGGGACACCATTACACGTGTGCACTATACATAGGTCACTACCTATTTATAGCTTCACAATGGTAACTCCGAATATGGCCATGTAACATGTCTAAGATCATGGAATTGCCCCACCAATGCCATCCTGGTATTGGGGAGACAATCCCATGAGTCCCCGGGTCTCTAGCACAGACCCGGGTACTGCCGAACTGCCTTTCCCGGGGTTTCACTGCAGCTGCTGCTGCTGCTAACCCCTCAGACAGGTTTCTGCCCTCCTGGGGTCCAGCCAGGCTTGGCCCAGGAAGGTAGAACAAAGGACTTCCTCAGCGAGAGGGTGTTACACCCTCTCCCTTTGGAATAAGGTGTCAGGGCTGGGGAGGAGTAGCCTCCCCCAGCCTCTGGAAATGCTTTGATGGGCACAGATGGTGCCCATCTCTGCATAAGCCAGTCTACACCGGTTCAGGGATCCCTCAGCCCTGCTCTGGCACGAAACTGGACAAAGGAAAGGAGAGTGACCACTCCCCTGACCTGCACCTCCCCTGAGAGGTGCCCAGAGCTCCTCCAGTGTGCTCCAGACCTCTGCCATCTTGGAAACAGAGGTGCTGCTGGCACACTGGACTGCTCTGAGTGGCCATGGCCAGCAGGTGACGTCAGAGACTCCTTCTGATAGGCTCCTTCAGGTGTTGCTAGCCTATCCTCTCTCCTAGGTAGCCAAACCTCCTTTTCTGGCTATTTAGGGTCTCTGCTTTGGGGAATTCCTTAGATAACGAATGCAAGAGCTCATCAGAGTTCCTCTGCATCTCTCTCTTCACCTTCTGCCAAGGAATCGACTGCTGACCGCGCTGGAAGCCAGCAAAACCGCAACAAAGTAGCGAACACGACTACTGCGACCTTGTAACGCTGATCCTGCCGCCTTCTCGACTGTTTTCCTGGTGGTGCATGCTGTGGGGGTAGTTTGCCTCCTCTCTGCACTAGAAGCTTCGAAGAAATCTCCCGTGGGTCGACGGAATCTTCCCCCTGCAACCGCAGGCACCAAAGAACTGCATCACTGGTCCTCTGGGTCTCCTCTCAGCACGATGAGCGAGGTCCCTTGAACTCAGCAACTCTGTCCAAGTGACTCCCACAGTCCAGTGACTCTTCAGTCCAAGTTTGGTGGAGGTAAGTCCTTGCCTCCCCACGCCAGACTGCATTGCTGGGAACCGCGTGTTTTGCAGCTACTCTGGCTCCCGTGCACTCTTCCAGGATTTCCTTCGTGCACAGCCAAGCCTGGGTCCCCGGCACTCTAACCTGCATTGCACGACCTCCTGAGTTGTCCTCCGGCGGCGTGGGACTCTCTTGTGCAACTTCGGGTGAGCACCAATTCACTCCACTTCGTAGTGCCTGTTCCTGCACTTCTGTGGGTGCTGCTTGCTTCTGAGTGGGCTCTTTGTCTTGCTGGACGCCCCCTCTGTCCCCTCACGCAATTGGTGATATCCTGGTCCTTCCTGGGCCACAGCAGCATCCAAAAACCCTAACTGCAACCTTTGTAGCTAGCAAGGCTTGTTTGCGGTCTTTCTGCGGGAAAACACTTCTGCACGACTCTTCACGACGTGGGACATCCATCTTCCAAAGGGGAAGTTTCTAGCCCTTGTCGTTCGTGCAGAATCCTCAGCTTCTACCATCCAGTGGCTGCTTCTTTGCATCCACAGCTGGCATTTCCTGGGCATCTGCCCACTCCTGACTTGATTGTGACTTTTGGACTTGGTCCCCTTGTTCCACAGGTACCCTCGTCTGGAAATCCATCATTGTTGCATTGCTGGTGTTGGTCTTTCCTGCAGAATTCCCCTATCACGACTTCTGTGCTCTTTGGGGAACTTAGGTGCACTTTGCACCCACCTTTCAGGGTCTTGGGGTGGGCTATTTTTCTAACCCTCACTGTTTTCTTACAGTCCCAGTGACCCTCTACGAGGTCACATAGGTTTGGGGTCCATTCGTGGTTCGCATTCCACTTCTAGAGTATATGGTTTGTGTTGCCTCTATCCCTATGTGCCCCCATTGCATTCTATTGTGACTATACATTGTTTGCACTGTTTTCTATTGCTATTACCGCATATTTTGGTATTGTATACATATATCTTGTGTATATTTGCTATCCTCATACTGAGGGTACTCACTGAGATACTTCTGGCATATTGTCATAAAAATAAAGTACCTTTATTTTTAGTATATCTGTGTATTGTGTTTTCTTATGATATTGTGCATATGACACTAGTGGTACTGTAGGAGCTTCACTTGTCTCCTAGTTCAGCCTAAGCTGCTCTGCTAAGCTACCTTTTCTATCAGCCTAAGCTGCTAGACACCCCTCTACACTAATAAGGGATACCTGGGCCTGGTGCAAGGTGTAAGTACCCCTTGGTACTCACTACAAGCCAGTCCAGCCTCCTACAACAACGAACTGTGGAAAGTCCAGCCACATGTCTGCTGGGTGTATCTAAATTCAAAAGTGAAGTCAAGTGCTACACAGCTTACATTGTTGGCTAGAACATCTATGAGGTTGCTGAAGGAAGATACAAGGTTGCCTCATACTTTAGATGCTTTCTCGCACCATGCTCTCTTTTTACCATAATACCAGGCATTTCATTCATCCAGTGGGTGATTGCAGAGAGGCATATATTATGAATAAGGCTCACCAGGGTTGAGTTGCAGTTAGAGGAACTTTTAATGGACAAGTTTTACAACTTGGTGGTGCCCTGATTATGTAGTAGTTCTACTTAAGTGGTGTCCTCAGTCTGTCCAGGACACAGTCTAATGGACTATGTTTCTTTGAGTGCGACAGGACTACAGGGAGTCTCTTGTCTAAGTTGCAGATGGCATTGTCTCTAACCAAGGAGCATATTTAAAGGCCCCCAGCGCCGTTGATGTGTCACTTTTTGTGACACACTGGTAGCGTGTAGTGCAGGCCCAGATCTACAAGGCCAGGCAAAGCCACTCTCATGGCCTTCACAGCCGTGTATATACAGTGTAAGGCAATGCAGCACGGGTTACTGCTTTGCCTTACACTGCATCAGGGAGGCGTACCATGGGTGTTGCAGTGGGTGTTCACGTGGAACACCCAAGAGGTCTGATGAATTCCCATATTTACAAGAATATGTAAACCTGGGAATGCGTCAAAACTGTATGCCTCCCCAGGGCAGGCGCAACAAGGAGAAATATCTTTATTTCTCCTCGTTGTGTCTTCTTTCTATGTGTGCTGCATGTTGCAGCACACATAGAAAGAGAGAATACCTCCCAGGAAAATGCCTCTCAGGATTATTTTGGTTCAGGAAGGTGCCCCTTCCTGCACAAAAACAATCCTGCTGACAACGCATACTCCCTTGCACCAAGGTGCAAGCGTGCTTGCGTTAGCACAAGGCAGCAATGTTTGTGCCAGTGCAGGGGGAAAGGACAGAAATGCACTACATCTTGTAGATACGGTGCATTTTCGCCCTTTCCATGTGGCGTAGGACCCTGCGCCACTGAGCTTGTAAATATGCCCCTATGTCTTCCAGGTAGACACTCCCAGTACTTGGACTCCATGCATCAAGTTTCCTATGTTGCAGCAGACAAATAACTCTTGTGAGTCTAGTAGTCAGTAGGAGAGCATCTCTAGCCCTGGTAACAAGTCTGAGATCAATTGGGACTTGGGCAGTAATCAGTAAGGTCCCCTTTTGTTTCTTTCACAAGTGAAGGGGAAGCTCCTTCTTTCTAAGTCCCGTACAAGAACAGAACATTTTCAAGCATCAAGATAGGCCCAGATTCAAGGAGACATTAAACCAACGATGTAAGCAAGAGCCTGTTGAGGTTAACTCCTGGGCCAGGTACTCTGATTGACTTATTTTTCCCACATGCCAAAATGTCATTGGTCTCTTCTTGGAGAAGGAATTTGGGGACATATTTATACTTGTTTTGCATAGAATTTGTATAATTTTTGTAACGCAAATTTGGTGCAAAACTAACTCCATATTTATAATTTGGCCCTAGTCCTGTCTAGTGCCAAATTTATGGAGTTAAAGTCTTTTTTGGGATGTGGAAACCTACTTTGCGTCAATGAGGTGCAAAGTAGGCGTTCCTGTGCAAAAAATGACTCTATGGCCTTAGCGCCATATTTACCCCTGTGCCAAAATTACCCACGGGGAAGGAGGGGTCAAATAATGGTGCAAAGCTTGCTTTGCACCATTATTTAACGCCTGGTCAGGGCAGGCGTTAGGGAACCTGTGGGCCTATTTCCATGGTGGAACACCATGGAATAAGCCCACAGGTTCCCTCACTAGGCCCCAGGGACAACCCCACACCAGAGGGACAGCGTAGGATGGGGGACTCCATCCCAGGTAAGTATAGATAAGTACAGGTAAGTATATATATTTTTTTAAGTGCCATTGGGGGCCCTCAAGTGGCCCCCCCTACATGGCACTGGGTGCAATGTCCGTGCCCAGGGGACACTGGTCCCCTGTGCTGGCCACTGTGATGCTGGGCATGACTCCTGACTTTTCCAAGACAGGAGTCATGTGGTATGGATGGCTTTGCATCAGAAAATGATGCTAGTCTGTTTAGAGTCATTTTTTTTACTCTAACCTGCCTAATGTCATTTTTTGGTGCAAAACCCCCTTCTTCCGTACTGCCAGGCCCACCCGGCTAACGTCATTTTTTGTTTGACGCTAGCCTACCCTTTGCACCTGCTTGCACCATTCCATAAATATGGTGCCTGGCTGGTGCTCAGAAATGGTGCAAGCCAGTGCTAAACATTTTGGTGCAAAACTGTGTTGGTTGGCAGTATCTCAGAGTCCACAAAATGAAGTAAAGTTATCCATGAACTTCAGACTATGTCTATGTTTCCGGTTATGCAGTGCAGGTCCTTTAAATGTGGATAACTCATAGCTTAGGGGCCCAAAAGGCTCTTGGTCCACAGCTCCTCAATCAGGGTAAACCAATCTTAAGGATGACACTTCAGAGATTACACTCTGACCAACACAAACAATGTGCATGCCACACATACAACATTCTTACACCAGGCTTTTCGCTGCGGCTGCCCCGCCACGAAAACCCTGGTGGTAATGCACCCGATGACAGGAATCCCCATTCCTGTCACCGGCACAATCATCCCCACTCGCTCATACACTTGTAGAAACACACCCCTACCCAACCGCATACACATACAGATAGACACCCCGACCCAACTTCACACAAACAGACATGTACACCCACCCCACCGCACACAGACATGCACCTCCACTTGCTCACTTTCATAGGCATCCCCCTCTGCATTCATGCACACACACCCCCACCCTCCGCATACATTCACACACACACCAACATGCACGCATACAGTCACACGCATGCGCACTCATTCACATACACACACACCTGCTTGCACACATACACGCAAACATGCACACACATGCACCTAGCACATACACACACTCTTCCAGTCGGTCCACCTACCTGTCTAGGCCGCACAGGAGCCCACGTCGAGGTCGTTCCACCGCCAATGCAGCTCCATGGTGCAGGGACCTCCATACCATATTACTGCGTGTAATATGGTGGGCAGAGTCCTTCTTGGCGTGGCGGTGCTGGTATTGGAACCGCCTTTTACCCGCCATTGGTCAGACCGATGGTGTTGGATTGGTGCCTGTTTATGGGTCAGATATATGTGGGTGGCACATTATACGGCGTCTTCGGACCGCCAACACTGGCGGTCTTCTGGCACCCGCTTTGACGGCAGTCTTCACAAAAGGCTGCCAAAGTCGAAATGAGGGCCTGAGCGTGCTTATCAGACAGAGGTACCGTTTTGCTCAGCTGCACTTATAGCCTTGGTACTCGGTGCAGCCCTCCTCTGGACTCTGGCGAGGAGTAGAGAGTGCTGTAAGTCACTGTATCTGCATCTTGAAAGCCTGTGTCTCAGTGGTGATAAGCACTGAGACAAAATCAACAGCAGAAGCAGTGCAGGCATGCTTAACTTCAACAGGGCGTTCAGGTGTGTTCCTTCCCAACAGGAAATGGACAGAAGCCAGCTCAGACCTCTAGAGGGGTATATCAAATGATGGTTGACTTATCCCAAAATACATCAAAGAATGTCCATTAGGAGCAATGGAATTGCAGTTCGAAGAGTCTGAGGATTAGGGGCCTCACAAACTCTTGACAAAACCTAAAAGATAGGTGGACATGGTGAAGATGCTGCATCTGCACAAGTGTTCAGGAACTTTCATTGTTTCATTAACAGAAGCATCACTGGAGTCGAATGGGAAGCCATTGTACATGCTCGTAGGTAGTAGGAGACCTGTTTAGCAAGCTTTAGGAATCCACAATGGTCGAAACCTAAATGCTCTGGAAGCAAATACATCTGAGGGTACATAGTGGCCTAACTCAATTTTTTGTATAAAATGCCCCACGATGTTTTTTCTTGTCACTCATTGATTGTAGATGTAAAATGTCAACAAATGTATTTTTTATTCAGTTTGTTAAATTTAGCTTTCTTTTGCTTTTGTTCAAGTGAAGTTTGTATCTTTTTGTTCTTTAGGCCTTTGATTGCCAAGAAGAATCCCAAAATCCCAATGTCCAAGATGATGACTGTGCTAGGTGCCAAATGGCGGGAGTTCAGTGCCAATAATCCACTGAAGGGGAGTTCTGCAGCGGCAGCTGCTGCAGCCGTTGCTGCTGCAGTGGAAACAGTCACAATTGCACCTCCTCTTTCTGCAAACCTCCAGCAGTCCAACCTGGTAACACCCATTCGGAAAGCGAAAACAAAAGAGGGAAAAGGTACTGTCAAAGGGATTCACAAACATCTAGTTTTCTTATAGCGTGTCAGTTACCAAGAAACAAATTACAAGTGAATGACAAGGAAAATCATATAGCTTCTTGGCACTAACTAACTATGTTTCAATTCCTACTTTTTGGAAGAAAAATCTGCCACATGTTGTCTAATAGTTTTCAGAGTGAGGCTAGGCTCACAAAGCTTTTTTTCCAGTTCTAAGAGTTAATCAAAAAAGTTTTTTAATTTTAGATGCAAATCAGATAACTTATTTAAAAAGACATGATTTTCCACCTCCTTAGCTTTGCATGCGGGGATGTCCTGTAGAAGTGCAGAAGTTCTACAAGGTATGTTAATTTGTATGTATTTACAAGTGACACTCAGAGCAAAAGTAGTGTGTATTTCGAATTGCTTGTCAGAGGGATGGTCAGTTAAACGCAAGCCCAAGAGGTAAATCAAAGCGCAATTTTAATCTGAGCCCTGTTTAAGTGCATGTTACTAGCGGTGTCACTGGAGTGTCAAGTGTGGCAATTGCTCCATCTGTCACTGTCCTGTTTCCCCTTTGTGCCCCAACACCCGTACACAGCAATAGCTGGAAACATTAGACACTGCCTTATCAACCTGGGAACAGCGATGTTGTTCCTGTTTACATTTCATGGTTTACATACACACTCTTGCATTTCCTAGGAATCTTTGCATTTTCTAGGATATTGTGTTTCTGTACGTTTTTTTAATTCAGCATATTACTCTTGTATAGTGGGTACTGTTAAAAAAAGATACCTTATAAATGTGTGTGAGTTCAGTTTGTGACTGTGTGTTTATTAAGGGTCACAGTTCAGTGCTGTATTGTTCAGACTGATGGCAGTGTGAATTTCTCAGACTGCACGTCAATGGGTGATAAAAGGGTTCAGAATAAATGCTCATCTAATCCTTGGCCTCTCTGCAGAGCACCTAGAGCAATGGTAAGTGTGCCAGTTGTAACTGTGATTCTATGCGAAAGTGTGTGAAAGAGGTACATAGCTGTCAAAATATTGACAGGGTGACAACTAAAGAAAATAAAGGGCTTATAGGTGAATGGGTAGGGTATGTGTGGAGGCTCAGTGAAGCGAAGGAGTTGCATGGAAGTGCTTGGAAGAGAGAGTGAGAGGAGAGTGCTGAAGAGAAAATAGATGAGGTGTGAGACATGCAGATGGAGTATTTCAGAAAGATATGAGAAGAAAAAGTGCATAAGTGTCTGATAGACTATGATCATCATTGTGTAGTTCTAGTTAGGTTAGAGTTTCCATAGGTAGCATTTTTTTTGTTTCACTAATATCTTTGGCACTGTTTCATGAATCTCCAAGAAACTTTCCCAAAAACGTTGATTTACTTCAACTCCCTCCTAGAAAATGGCGGGGTGGTCCGTCAAGCGGTGGCCGAGGTAAAGAGTAGGCTCCAAACTGTCATTTTTCCACATTAATTCCCATAGGACATTTTGTGAAGCAAAGAGAAAAACAATGACTGAATGGAAATGCACCACTCACCACATTTGGCAGAAAGTTAGACCTTTACTAAGAAATTGTGCTTTTCATGATCTGGTAAAAATCCCCTCTGTCATTTTTTAGAAATGCACTTTTAAAGAGGTGCTGTTGTCTCCATGTATGCTCTGATTGGCCAGTTTAAAGGAGACTAACCAATCCTTATTGGCTAGCGACACCCTAACAAATATGTCCTGACAGCTATTACAGGATTCAGGGACATGGTCCCTAAGTCCTGAAAATGAATTGAAAAAAAATGTATAAGGGGGTCAGGGTGTGCACACCCTGAACCGTAGGTGCATGTGCTGGCGGGAGGCTGTCCCAGAGGGATCACTCCTTGACTAGCTGGCCACAACATGGACAACAATTTGTTGTAGCAGCCATTAAAGGAATCAGGGTCATGGTCCCCACTGAAATGCATTGTGAATGGCAGGTTTTCAGGGTTATAAAAAGGAGCACTCATAGAGGGTGATAACAGATTTTTGTAGCACGAGAATTCATTTGTTGGCGGTACCATACTAATTTTATAAATGGTGGTATGTTCTATGGTGATTATACCCAGTGAAGAATGTTGATCCTTGTCTAGAAGTTGATGGCCCATGCTTGAAAGAAAACTATTTTATTTCATGATTTTCTAGTAGAGGTAATGCAATGTGCTTCAGAAGCCAAACTGAAAGTGCACTTTCTATATATTTGCACTATTTTCCTATTCCAATTGAGAATATAGTTTGACAAAACAGATACTTCCAACAGCAGCAGCAGCCTGTCAGTTGTTCTTCTGCAGCCTCCCACAGTGTTCTAATGACAACTAGAGAGTAAACATTCACTGTTTAGACTAGGAATGTGACACACCCGAACCATCTTGATTGATTCAAAGTTGTACAACTAGATATCTAAAATGATGACGCATTTTCCATGGGTAGTCACATGTATTTCTCTTGCATGACATTAAAACAGTCTGACATACACACACATATGCTTTCAATGCCAGCAGCAGTCAGTCACTTAACTCTCCACAGTTCTACTCCATCTGTCAGAAGTGTTCTAATGAACAATTAAAGCACATACATCTGTATTTATGACACATAAAGATTGTCACACTTGAAGCAATTGAATCAAAGTTGTATAACCTAAAGCATTGCAAAATACAAGAATTTGGGGGGTGAGAGGAATATTTTAGTAAAGCACACATCCTCCCAATCGATTATTCTTTAAAAAGAAAAATAATGTGCAGTTCTGTTTTCTAGGTCCTGTATTTTGACTTCTCATTATGGGGCCAATATCAGGTCAGAAGAGACATCCTTTATAAGATGTGTAGACCCAGACTCACTGAAGTGGCATGCTTCATCATTGGGTTGGCTCCCTGTTGGGTGGGTGCTGCAGTGCTCCATGGACCCTTTGAGGGGCTCTTTACCAGGTAAATCTGTAGCAAGAACTTGTCATATGGCCACTAGGCAAGTCGTCCTGAAACAAGAAATCGTCATACAACCAGATACTTCTCTAGGGTACCCCAAGGCTCCTGCTCCAAAATACCAAAGAGGCAGTTCATCCTAAAGGAGGAAATCATCATTAATAATTAATAATAATATTCCTTTATCCTTTCCTGTGCCTGGTTAGACCAGCTGCTGTGACTCTGTTTCTTTGCAGGTGGAAGTCAAGAGGACAGCAGGACTTTTACTTGTGGGTCAACAGCATTAGCAGAACTTTGCCTTGGTGGACAGAGAGAAGACAGAAATCTTTTGCTTTTGTAGTAGGGGTCATGGGAAGACAGTAGGACTTTGCTTGGGTCTGGGAATCAACAGCATGACTCTGGGACCATGGGGTCTGGGACTGAGAATAGGTTTCTCCTGAGGCAATTGGCTACTAAAGCTGCAATTGTTCTTCTGAGATCTTTTCCCCAAATGCATTTTGAAGATTATCAATAGAATCCTGATGGACATTGTATGGAAGGAAAATAGTGATGGTATTGTCTTCCAGCCGATCACAGGAACCCAAAAGTGATGTCACTTACCACACTTCCTCTCTTATCTATCCTTCTTTATACTCCAAAGTGGATGGTTTGGTTCATTTAGGCTAAATATATCAAAATATGTGCAGTTTAGAAGTGCACAAGGCTTCTCCTTGTCAGGACAAAGTATATTTCCCTTCAATTACCATTATGCCAGCAATCACAAGGTACCCTTGTTCTTATCTCGGCATGAGCTACATTTCACTGATCGGGTCCCTTTTCCCTCAGAACCAGTCTGTTCATTCATATCTTTGTCTGAATAGACTTATATATGTTCGTATTTGTACATGTGCACCTATAAATAATTACATGTTTTAACAAGGATTTTGCTAATGTTCTTTTGCAATTTATAGCTAAAAGTGTTGCTTTTACCAAGGAAATTTGTACTCCTGCATAAAATGCGCTCTTACGCTATCTTTTATCCATAACTCTATCTTTCATCTGTAACCCTACTAATCACCCCTTACTCACTTTATTGTATTTGATTTCTATATTTTGTTCTATGTAACATTGAAGTAGATCACCTTCTCCATGCTGTATGTAGAGCATACTGATACCTTCTAGCAGAACCTAACTGTATAAATGAATAAATAAGCTACAAGAGTCAAGCAGAGAGCGGCAGCCGGAGTCCCTCATCTCCTCTGAATTCACAGTACTAACTGCAACAAGGCTCACGGTATTTCCTGCCCTTACAACATAACTTGTACAACTACTGTCTTCTTTCTTTAAAGACAGTTCCTAGAGGGTGGCAGTGAACCAATTTCTATCAGACTGGATCTCTCTGGCATGTGAGGTGCCACAGGGCTCACCTTAAAGTCCGGTGCTTTTTAACTTGTACGTCTCCCCCATGGTAAGATTATACATTCTTTTGGGCTACAAGTGGTTTCTTACACTGATGACACCCTGTTCATCATGTCAATTACAAAAGATACGGAAGCTTTGCAGCTACGTTCAATCACTGTATGACAGCAGTAGTTGGGTGACAATGCCCAAGATTTCAAAAGAAGAAATTGACAGGTAGAGCGTTCTCCGTTGCAGCAGGAAGACTGTGGAACTCCCTGCCAAGTCATCAGACTGGTATCAAATTACACTCTCCCCTCAGAAAAGCCTTTAAGACCAGGCTTTTCACTCTATAGGGTATCCCCTGCTCTACTGTTTGTGTTAATTTATGCTGGCGGAATCACTCCACTGACACTGTAGCGCCTTGATGCCTTCAGGCATTTGCTGAATTTATAAATTTCCTTCCCTCAAATACTCAGCGACAGGACATTTGGTGCTGTAATGCACCAGAAAATTATTCATCAGTCTATTAAGAGCTATCATCAATGAGGCCCAGATTGTAAAGCCAGTGCAATGGTAGAAGCACTTTTAATTTTTGGAGGTCTTGCTTTTCCGTAGGTTTCTGTATTCACAAGCAATTTTAATTTTGATTTCTTAACAGTTGTAGAGGAAACGTCTGATATGATGTCGGTAATGGGTATAACAACAATATTTTCTGTATTTTTTATGGAAAATGCATATGTTAGGGACAACAAGAAATAGAGAGATTCAAGGCACTATTTGCAAAATCCAGCCTCAACTATGATTCAGAGAAATAGAAAATAAAGAAAATGTTCGTTTCTGGTACTTCAAATACACAATAGTGGGTGAAGACTGACAACTTCATGGTCCGTATTAAGGAAGATTGCAATCACCCCCTGAATTCTATGGAATTTTGGGTTGTGAATTAATTAAGAAAACTCAGTAAATTTCAACTGAATCAATTTTTCCTTTCAACCTTTGTATTGTTCTCAAAGTTAAGGGCTCCTATTACTGACCTATTTCTTTTGTTGTGAATGGTGGTTAATTCCATCTTGAAAAATATCACCACAAGGGCCTCACAGAATAACTGAAAATAGAATGTACTTTATAGAATCCATCAGCTCAAGTTTTTTATTATTTAAAAGCACACTCTCCATCACCGACCAGTGAAATGAGGGGCCAAATGTATTAAGCAATTTTGAAATCGTAAACCATTCGCTAAATCACAGGGTTTGTGACTTGAAATGGCTATTTCCAGTGTACAAAACCCATTTTACACGTCTACAGGGGCATGAAAGGGCCTTTCCTTTCAAACTGGAATTCAGTGTGGTGTGTGTCAGTGATTTTCAACTGCAATTCAAGTTGAAAACCAATGACCAGTTACTAACTCCTGAAAGAAGGTGATAATTGATTCACAAACAGCAAGGGGCACAATTGGGGCCCCTATCCCTTTGAGAAACATTTTGACAGCCACTGCCTGCTTCCCTAGTATTTTCCAAAAGGGAAACGCATTTTGTTGAAGCACCATTAGGGTATGCAGACACAGGGATGGTGATCTGCTGTCCCATGCACACCACCTTCTCTGTGGTTGTAGCCAACCACAGGCTGGTCACTAGTCTGGTCTTTCTGCGTCCCCTGAGAATCGCGATTTTTGAACTGACCTAATAGTAAATGTCAGATTTTCCGAGGAGGTGAACGCTGATTGACACTTTGCGGACGCTCTGCTGCCGCCAGTGCCGGGTGGCTCGCGTCTTGGTTCCGGTCGCGGAAGTGTGCCACGGAGGCGTGCCGGTGCTGCGATTTTGATGTGTTTCGCTGGTTGTGTGGGCTGCTCTTGTCGCCGGCTTTTGTACCCGGCTGAGGCAGTCCCCGGCTCCCGCGCCGGTTCCTGCAGCTGCGGCGCTCTAAGGAGACCTGTTGTGGAGTCCTGCTGGCCGGAGTGAGCCACTCCTGCTCCTGCTGCCAGCCATTGCTGTGCCCTGAGGCAGTCCCTGGCTCCCATGCCGGATCCTGCCGTGCTGTGCTGCTTTGAGGCACTTGGCTGCCCCCTGCTCCGCTCTAGCTCCAGTCCTGGTGCTGGTGTTTGGCTGCCCTTGCCTTGCCCTAGCCCCAGCCCTCAGCCTCAGCCCCCCAGCTCCAGCTTCAGTCTTGGTCGTTGCTGGTGGTCCGGTTGTTGCTCGGTCCACGCGGTCCTTGAGCTTTGGGAGGAGCAGGCGATGTGAGGCCATCCTGAGGCAACGAGAGACAGGAGAAGTGAAGAAGTGGAGAGGGGTGGTGACGCCAGACCCCGGTGGACACGAGTGGATGCACAAAACAACGCAAGTAAGCGACTCTACCAACTTGCTATTAACCTGCTAAGTTAGTTAAAGACAGTTATAGATATTTGAGAAGCGGAGCGAAGCGGCAGTTGAGGGGGGAGGAAAGGAAACAGGAGATTGATAAAGAGAAGAGAAGAGAGGAGCAGATGTTAATGGTGCCAGAGGGATAGACACCATCCGTGTACTGCGTTCTGTGTGCCGCATATTGTGTACCTCCGCAAAAGCAATTCTACCTCCGAGGAAAAAAACAATTTACTGAGACTAAAAACTTCTGAAACTGCCGGTCCTGTCCTACACGGCAAGAATTCAAGTAAAAAAGATATAATAAGATAATAGCAACAATAATAAAAGTTACTCTCTAAAGACCCAGTAAGGAACTGAGGGGGGGGGACACGGTGAAGTCTTCAAAGATGGTCATAACAAGAGGAAAAACAAAGAGGGCCAGGGAGGCTAGGGAGGCCAACGAGGCACTTGTCCACCTAACGAAATCCCAAAGATCAAAGCAGGAATCCAACAGTCCGCAAGATCCTGGGTTAGACCAGAACCAGGATCCTGGAACCACTCAGTTATCTCAAAGGGAATTCGTAAATCAAGGAGAGGTCACAGCAGAGGGTGTCCAATGCGGGAGCTCCGGCGACGAAAGTGAACCAGGAGAGGAGATGGGTGGAACACCTGAAGTGGCTTTAGGACCTCTGCTGTTAGCCTGTACTGACCCCGATGATATGGGGTGTGTAATACTGGACGTAGGAGAAACTGCTGGGGGCCTTGCAAGTCCTCCGAGTAGGAGACAACAGTGCACACCGACGCACCCAGGTCCAGGTGGGACCAGGGGAGCAAGGAAAGCCATACCAAAAACAAACACCATTACCAACTACTATACCATGTGAATTTAAACACTGATTGGCTGCAGATGCAAAGCTCTAAAGCTAGTGACTCCCCAGTACTGTCATCGGGGGAAAATGGTGGCAACAACGTGGGGGGGTCGAACTGGAGCATTCAGAGACCGGGCAGCCGGATATTCCCCTATCCCAGCAGCGATCTGTTCGATCATCTCGTCCAATGAATAACTCCTTCAAGGACGGCGAAGTGGAGTTAAACAACTTCCCAGAGTGGGGCAATTCCTTGAGGGAGCAAAGAACAAGCCATGAGCTATTTTGTCCTGAAGCCCAAACAGGACTATTAAATCCTGGGAGCTCCTTACTAATATCCCCCCTACAATGTGCCCAAGCAGAACTTATAGTATTCCAAAATACAAAGGGGCCTGAAACAGAACAATTACCAATAAAGCAGACTCGTAACCTTTCAGTGTCACGGCTTCATCGCGAAAGCCAAACAGGAAAAGCAAATTCAATATTGCGTAGACATGAAAGTAGTTCATTTAGTCTGGAGCTTTCCTCGCTTGACAACTCCGTAATTGGCAATATAGACCTCCAATTAAACAGTATAACATTGGAAGATTTAAATTTCCTGGAAGCCAGTATAATACAAGGCCATAGGGGAAAGGACGATAAGATCTTAGAAGGCCAAGCAATTAATGAGCAAAATGGGCAAGCTTGGGGAAATAGAGATGATTTCTCATTAGACCAACCAATTCTTAGCATTATGAAAGTTATATGTACAACATTGGACTCAATTGCAACAACGATCATGGTCCAGTCTCAAAAATTCGATGATCAACTCGAGCTGACTAAACAATTTACAACTTCAATACAGACCATAGATTACAGGATGGCCCTAGTAGAGGGCGTTATAAGGGAAAATCTGTTGCACCAGGCAGTGGCCGACAAGATGGACAGGCAAGCTTGTGGCACACTGCTGGAAAAACTACTGGAAGTCCCGAAAGTAATCAAAGACATAGTTGAAGATTGTAAATACAGCCTTAAAAGCACACAGGTGTGCAACCATGAGTCAACAGAAACAGAATCCAGATTAATGGGATAGGCCAATAGACAGAGAAGATAGAGAAGGGCCCTTTGGCCCAGGACGAGAGGATTGCCCAGATGTGAATATCTGTATAGATAAGACAGAGGGAAAGAACGGAATTCCTGCACCTGGAATCAAAGCCTCAAGTACAGCAGAAAAAAGGGTCACGAGCAAAAGGCCTCAATCAATAGGTAAATGGAAAAATAAGTGGAAAAAAGCTAGAGGAAATAAAAAAGTATTAGTAAAAAAGGCACTAAATTTGTCACGACAGGCAAGCCCAGCAGGGCAAATTAGGAACATAGGTGATCAGTCTGCCCAACAGCAGTATAGAGATCAAAACATTAAGCCAGAGAGTCTCGAGAAATCAACTGACAAAGACAGTAATTTTACAAATAAAAATCCCGGATTATTGTGCGACAAAAGCTGCACTCACCATTCCCACATAAATAGTATACCCACTGGCCTCAGGGGAAACCAAGCATCTGGGCATGACACAGATAAAGGAAGGAGGTCAGAAAAAGATCCAGGTGTAAATCTTGGGACAAGCGAGGCAAGCAACGCCCTAGTCAATGGAATATCCAAACGGAGCCTAGAGACATCAAAATTAAGCACTGGCATGGACAAGTACCTCCCAGCTACAAAAATAGAACACCTAGCTCAGGTACATTACTCAAACACAGCGGGAAACCACAACGGAAAATGTCAGGAGCTTCCGAACTCCATTACTGAGGGGGCACCACAAGAAAACTGTAAAAGTGAAAGCAGAAGGGCAGAGAGCCCCGAGCTCATAGGAAGTGAACAAAGTATAAGAACAACTATGTGTGTGGACAACTTAATAGCTCCGGTTCCTGCACCTCGGACAAAAGCTAAATACTGCTCTCAGGCTAGCCCAGGAAATCACAATTTCAGTAGCCAGCCTGGGTGGGTTACTGATTCGCCTGCCCTTTCGCGCCCAGTGCTTGACCTGGAAACTAAAGAAAAAACTGAAAATTGGCCTCCAAAAAGGCAACCATGTGAAGGATATAGGAACAAAGAGTTGCAATCTGGAAGGAAAAAAGGCCAGGAAGAACTAGCATTGACCGGATGGGCAGTTACCACTTATAATAAAGAAAAGGAAGATAATCAACTTCAAGGAAGATGGTCGCAGGGAGGTAGCGGGCATACCGAGATCCCCACTGAAATAAGCAAAGAGCTTGAAGACATGATTATGTTTATCCCTGAGTACTCGTCAAGAGGAAGCCAAGACATCCTAAATAGGTCCAATATCTTACATCTGGTCAACTCTCTGCCAGCCCTGCAGAACGTAACAACCAAAGACCTGCTCTCAGTAAGATTCATACAAAGAAAAGGATTAGAGACCGGGGAATCAACAGAAACAGTCTGGGCTTCACCTTGGATAGTAAAACAGATCCTAAAATGTTCTAATTCGTTGAAGATCGGGGGAATATCTACGGCTATTCCGCAAAAGGAACCGTATCCAACAATATTTCTTGAAAGAGCTCCAAAGCAAAATGTGTCAGGTAGGCATGAGGTAAAAGGCAATTCTGGCTCGATACTGCAGGGAGCAATTAGCTCCAAACAACAACTACCTGAACGAACAAATCTGAGAAACATGAGGTTCTGCCTGTTGGTTAATTCCCCAAGAAACAGCATGGGTAATCCCCCACAGTCGCAGATATATGAAGATCAGCCATCTAGAAGCCTGTAGCAAAAAATGGACTGCTTGTATACAAAAGATAGAGCCAGTCCAACATTAAAAATCTTAAGCTGGAACATTGCAGGCTTAAAAATCAAAATGGAGGATAAGGATTGGGTAGAATTCATTAAACAACAAGATATCAGCTGCTTCCAGGAAACTTGGTCTACTAATGCCATCGATCTAGATGGGTTTTCTACTTTCCATTTACCTGCCACCAAACAAAAAAAAGGAAGACCATCAGGAGGCTTGATCATTTGGATCAGAACTTCACTGCTGGGAAACTCTGCAGTAACTCATGTTGTATTAAGCAAGGAAATCCATACGCTTGTAGTAAAATACGAGGAGTGGTCACTTGAAATAGTAAATGTGTATTTCCCTCCTATTAGCTGGGCCCAAGTCAAGCCAGGTGTGTGGCTCCTCAAGGAACATATCTCAAACAAAAGATCCAAAGGTTGGAGGAACCCAGCATTTGGTCACATGAACGACCGCCCCCCTCAGCTTTGTAAAACCTTTTTACTGATATGCAGTGATTTCAACATTAAACCCCATTCTATTCTCGGGGATAAACAAGTAGTAGAGGAAGATCACGTTTGGAACATTCCGACACCCCGCATCCAACGTTGTCAAGACTCCAAGAAAGGAGAATTAACCTTTGAAGCTCCAATAGAAGGAGGAATCCGTACATTAAATGGAAGAACAAATTCAGATAGAACCTTCAAACCCACCTTTTGAACTGGAAAAAGGCAAAGCATAATCGATTACATGGCAATAAACATCTAAGCTTGGCATTATGTCATCGACATGGAAATAAGGGACAGGATCAAGAGTGACCATGACCCATTGCTAATGGAGATGGCCCATCCGGACATGAGTTCAGGGAAAACTGAGTCTCCATATAACGGAAATAGCTTAACAATAACTATGAGACCAAATAGGAAAAACATATTACGGTCAAATGTGGACGAATCCTTTATGAGTGTACCTAGTCAAACCTGGTTGTTATCACTCAGCACGTTCCTTAATCTACCAGTCAACGAGGCCTTACCCCTCCTGCATAATTTTAACAATCTGCTATTACAAACAACAAAGGAAAGGACCAAGCATCTCCAAACTAATCCTAATATGATGGAGGGCTGGTTTGATGATGAGTGTTTAAAATTAAAAAGGGCCCTATCACAAGCATTAAAGAACCGGCATCTGAATTACTTTAATGAGCAACATTTTTACGAGTGCAGGCAACAATACAAGAATTTACTGAGATACAAGAGGAAGACTTTCCCACACAAGCTCTGGAAAATTCTCCTGCATGCAATTTCGGCAGGAAACTGTAAAAAGTTCTGGGAGGTAATTAGGTGGGGATGCAAAGGCCTTCCGAAAAACCTAGAGCTGAATATTAACCCGCAACTCTGGGTAAAGCACTTCACCGCCCTGTATCAGGAAGAGGACAAAATGGTATCCGGGAGCACCAATAACTCAAATAGTCTCAGCCAAGGGTTGGAAGGCAGTAACCAAAGATCAAGTAAGGCATTTCCATTTCAAGAGATTTATGTGGCATCATTAAAATGGCCCGTTATGTCGAAATATGAAACACAGGACAAATTAGTCCCTAACAAATTCCCTAGCACAAATTCTATGCAAGCAATCCATGCCATTCCATGTGCAACGGAGTTAACACTGGAATTTAGTGAGAAAGAGATTAAATATGCTATTCTCCTCCAAAAGCCGCACAAGGCTGCAGGCCCAGATGGCATTCCTTCAGGCGTGTATCGTAACCAACTAACATTATGACTACCTGCTTTAGCTTGTCTATTCAATAGTGTTTGGCACCACGAGGTAATCCCCACTTCTTGGAAGAAATTAATAATTGTTCCAATACACAAAAAAGGGCCTCGGGATATGGTGTGTAATTACAGGCCAATCTCATTGCTTGATAGTGTTGGAATTTTTTTTGCCAAATTGATTCAGTCGCGCTTAGATCAATGGCTAGAGGATGGAGATTTATTATCGACACATCAAGCTGGTTTTAGGAGAGGCCAAAGTACAACAGATCAACTTTTTAAGTTGAACATGATCTGCGCTAAATACGTCGCCTTAAAAGATTGTCCATTATATCTGGTCTTTGTGGATCTTCAAACAGCTTTTGACAGCGTGAATTGCCAAACATTATGGCAGTTATTGTCGGAAATGGGAATACAGGGAAAAATCCTAAGGCTGTTAATTCTACTGCATACAGGAAACACCGCCAGGGTCAGATATAGTACAAGAAATGATTACACAGCAGAGATCCCAATCCAGCGAGGCGTAAAAAAAAACAAGGCTGCGTTTTGGCTTCAACCTTATTTAATTGCTACATAAACGAAGTAAGTCAAGACCTGAGGAAATTAAATCTGGATGTGCCAAAACTAACCAATGAAAGTATACCTATCCTGCTTTTTGCAGATGACGCTGTATTACTGACAAGAACGGAGATAGCAATGCATCGACTACTTGGGGGTTTTGAATCATTTTGTACCTCCAGGAGTATGGTAATTAATGAGGGGAAAACCAAGTTTATGATTCTTAACCAAAAACAGAAGATGCGATTGACTTTTAGGGTAAATAATAAGCCTTTGGCCCAAGTGGCTACTTATGACTACCTGGGCTGTAGGCTGGACGAAAAACTGACATGGAAACCGCAAATGTATAAAAGCAACATCTCCTTGGCCCAACAAGCTGGAGCTGTACTCAGATTCGCAAAAGCTACAGGCAATCACTCTTTGAGTTCAGCACTGCTTGCATATAAAACAAAAGCAAGGGCTGCAGCACTATATGCAACAGAGATCTAGGGATTTAGAAAGACTCCATCAATACAAGTAACCAAGAATAAATCTTTACGCTGATTACTTTGCTTAGGCAATGCTACACCAATTAACGCAATAAGAATAGATCTACAAATGAGGAAGATTGAGGACTACATTGCATTGGCTCCAATAAGATACTGGATCCGTATTTGGGCAAAAGAGGAACTCAAACCACACAGAGATGTATTGATGGACATTATGAAGCTACAAAGTCATCAGAAATTGCCCTGGTTCAAACACATCTCAACCATCGTGGCTGCTATAGGCCAGGAAGATCTCTGGCTCCATCCAGAAAAAATCAGAAGGCCTAGTCTATCTGTTATAAAAAAGGCATACTGGGACCAAAAGACACAGAGCATGTGTGAGACACTTAGGGCCAGATGTAGCAAGGGTTTTCACCCATTCTGTGTCTATGGGAAAATGTGTTTGTACATATGGCCCTTAGTCCTTTATTTAAGCGTTATATTTTGTTCAATCAAGACCTCAAACCAGCTTTTTTTATAGATAGTATTTATCCGGAAGAAAAAAGGGCTCTCTATTTTAAATTTCGTATGGGCACACTACCAGTGATAGCGGTGACCAATAGATGGCAACCCGTCCCTCCGGGTAGACTAGAATGCTGTCCATGTCTTCATGGTGGCCAAGAAACATTATCCCACTTCCTTTTGTTATGTCACTTCACGCTCAAACTCCGCAAATTGTACTTACGTCCACTCTTTAGATCATATGGAGTCAGGAAGTGCAAAGAAGCGGAAGTGTTATGTATGCGATCAGATGAAAAACATATTGTGACGAAGGTCTCAACTTACATACTGGAGGCTTGGAAGTTACGTCTATCAATGCACCTGCAGTTGGCATAAGTATAACTGCTTGCGTTGTCCCATAGCTGCTACTAGCTTGGGAAGCTGGTGCAGGTTGCTGTAAAATGGGGCTAGGTCCTGGGTTGCTATTAAACTGGTGGTTGGCACCGTAAGGCCCCAAATGATTAGTGCCAGAATAAGTTATCTAAATTTTAGATTTATAATGTCTTTTTAGAATAAGTTAAGAGTGCTATGTAAATCATGGTTATAGATCACGTTTTATGACAATGCAGGGTAAATTGGGTGCACTTTGGCACACGTCAAACCAAAGATTTCAAGTGTAGTTTTTTATTGAGATGTTTTATCTAATGTGATTTTTACAGCGTATGATGGATTGGTATTTATTGTGTGTAATTGTTATGGCCGGATAGGCTGACAACAAAATAAATGGTAAATGGTAAATGTCGGTAGGCAAAACTAAAGCCCATTTGTAAAAATTCGGCACACGATTTTCTACTGTTTTTTTTGCAAATAGACACTCAGCCACCAGGCTGAGTTTATTTTTAGCTCAGAGGGTTAGGGGCAGGCCTTCACTAAGACTTTATTTCTTAAAAGGTTTGCGGTTGTGAAACAAACGTTTTCCCGTGCCGTGCATGAGGCTTTTTCGTTTGTGCTCAATTTGTCACAAGGCTCAGCATCTCAGAGAGCCACTGGACGGGTCAGAGAGTATAAGAGAATGTGACTTTACAAACCGCTTTCCTTTACAATTGGGTTAGAAGTAGCAAAAGCATTTTGTTGTTTTGTAGAATAAAGTGAAACACTGTTAGTAAATGCCATGCTTTACTCATACCCACTCTACGCCATTAAGATCAGGAAACAAGAAGATTAACTTTATTGAAGGAAAACATACAGGGGACAGGGTTTTCCTATTCTCACTGAAGCAGGACATGCTTTTCTCTGCTACTTCTAACAGCAAAAAGGTCTACAGCATTCTTCAACCATCACAAATTTGAGGGAGTTCTCCCATACTGAGGTAGCTAGGGAGCATACTGTTAGGGTCTGGTGAGCCCTCTGCCAAACAGCAATGTTACCTCCTTTCCTTTAGCCTTTGAGGGGGAGGAAGTTCACCTCGCAGGCTACTAATAATGTATGAACTAGTGTTTCAATCTATTGATATAAACCTAAAGTTCTGGAAAGGTTTCTCACAAACGAACCTTGTAGAAGATGTTCAACATTGCTGTTTTCTGTCCTGAAAGACCCTTGTGGCACCCTGCAGACAACACATTTTGTTCCATGGTAAGAGGTGATGTGTAATGCTTTGCCTTATCTCTGGTTTAGAGACTTTGGGCCTCACTACAACTCTAGCATCCTTAAGACCGCCAGGGGCGTGGTGGCTGTCAGACCGCTGCCAATGTGGCGGTCCAACATCCTCAATTACGAGCATGGCAGTTGCGCCATGGTTGAACCGCCAGCACTGCCACTTCTCCTGCACTGGAGGGGCTGGCAGTGTTGGCGGGCCTAATCCACCAGGGCAGCGCTGCGCTGCTCCGGGGATTATGACCCCCCCATCTGTACCAGCTTTTACATGGCAGTAGCACCGCCATATAAAAGCTGGCAGACAACAGGTGCAGGGGGCCCCATGGGGACCCCTGCACTGCCTATGCACTTGGCCTGGGCAGTGCAGGGATCCCCATGGCCAGCCCCGTCGCACTTTGAAAGGCCCTACGGGTGCTGGTGCACCCTACGCACCGCAACATTGCCACCAGCTCATAAATGTTGTGTGTTGTTTCCCACTGAGCCTGCGGGTGGAAACACTGTTTCCGCCCGCTAACTGAGCGAGAAACTCGTAGTAGGGGCCACGAAATGGGGACCGCACTGGCGGTACCCTGACTGTGGTACTTTGCGGGACGGCCTTTTCCGTCCGCCAAAGTCCTAATTAGGGCCTTTATGTTGTAGGTCATGCCAGCAAGTAAAGAATTATGATTCATCTTAGAAGAAGTCAGGCCTAGAAAATTGTACATGAATTACCCTCTGAGGTCTTGCAGGAGAACCAGATTTGTTAGGCATCCTCTAAGATTTAATTGAAAAACTATGCCAGCATAATCCGGTTTTGATTTAGACAATTCTGAATCTTACATCAGATAAAAATATCTGCCACTTCTGGATTTCGGTATGTTGGAAAATGGGTTATTGGTAGGGCAGGTAGGTACCTACACCTAGCAACAAGCCACAAACCTCCACATAAGTACAGTTAGGTCTCAATAAATTAATCCCAGCTCTACCCTTGGTAGCTTGGCATCGAGCGTCAAGGCTTAACTTAGGAGACAAAGTGTAAAGCATTCAAATATCACAAAACAGTAATTAAATAAAACACAGGAAACAGTTTAAAAATCCAAAACCAATTTATAAAAATAGTTTTATTTTTATCTTTAAAATGACACGAAAACGAATAAAATCGGATAAAGGGAACCGGAGATATGAATTTTTAAAGTATTATTATTTTTCTAGCGCTTAGAAACAAAAAGCGCCAATCGGGTCATCTGGTTGCACCAGGACCGGGGCAAAGTCAAAGTTTCAGGCCGACCGCAATGGAGCCCTGCTCGGCTACAGGTCGCGGGAGGCCTCGGTTAAAAAGTTACCTTCTGACTTAGTCTTTATTTTGAAGTTTTTCTTCACCGGGACGAACCTGCCAGTTGAATCCGACCTCCTGGAGCCCTTGTCCGGATACGCGATGTGGGTTTCCTCGGTGGAGACTTTTACCTTCGGACTTAGTCGTTTTTTCGAGATGAAAATCCTTCGACTGGGGTAAACCTGGATCTTGATCTGACGTCCATGGAGCCCTTCTCGGATACGATGGCTGGGAGGTCCCGGTCAACTTTTTACGTTCGGACTTAGTCTCTTTTTTGGATGTTTTTCTTTACCGGGACGAACCACGAAGTCAGGCCGGGTCGCGGTTGAGGCAAGCCGGCTAGAATTTCCGCGGCGGGTCGGTCCCTCTCTGGAGCTTTTTTCCAAAAATTCTCAAATCTTTTCCAAAATTCTGGGGCTTCACCCAGATGTTCTTTTAAGGTTCTTTTGGGGTCCACAGCTCACCCCAAGGGTCCAGAAGTTCTGTGATGGTCCTTGGGGGGTGCGGACTTCAACTCCCAGAATGCACCTGGCGCAAACTCCTTTTTGGCCACTGGACAGTGGTCAGCTGGTCGCTTTCTTCAGGAGTTGGTGCAGGGGACTCTGGTTAGCAATTTTTCACCTGTAGCAAACAGGGAGTCCCTCCTTGAACCAGTTGAAGCCAGGCAAAGTCCTTCTTGTGGTGAAGCCCAAGTGTGCAGCTGGTGCAGTCCTTCTGAGTGCAGGGTCCAGGTGCAGGCCAGGGGTCCAGCAGGGCAGTCCTTCTTCTTCCTTAGTTCCTTTCTTGTTGAATTCTGGAGGGGATCTGAGGCGTGGGTGCAGGTCTGCCAGTTTTATCCTTGCTCCTGGGTGAAAAGCAGGGGGGCCCTGGTTCTCCAATCAGGGACAGGGTCGTCCCCCTGTGATGACCACTTCCTGGGAAGTGTGGCAAAAATCCATCCCAGAAGGCAACAGTCTCTAAAAATCCAACATGGATGAATCTGATTTTTGGAGGTTACATCTGGCTGAGCCCACCCACTGGTGTGGCTAAAAATCATAAACACACCCCTCTCCTGCCCTCTCCTAATCTAATCAAGGGGGCACCTAATTGTCTGGGGTTGCAGGATGTGGGGGTGTTGCTGGGTGCTCCAAATGTCCTTCTGTGCCTTTGAAGACCAGTTTGGCAGCCCTCCCCCTTCCTGCCTCACCATCTGCTGAGGGGAGATCCTCTCCCCCAAGCACATTCCTTTGTGTGAAGTCAGGCCACTTCACACCTCATCAAGGTAGCCTGGCAGAAGCTGCTGCAGGCTGGCCAATCAGAGCACAGCAGCAAAAACAATGCAGAGCTGAAATTGGCAACTTTTTAGGTAAAGTCTAAACTTTTTACCTGAACTAGTTATATTAAATCCAACAACTGGAAGTTGTGGGATTTATTATAACAATCAATTTGATACCAAATTCTTGGTATGTAACATTTAAGGAGACTTTAAAATTTAAAATAAAGTCTGCCCATTCTAGCCTATGAAGGCCATTTACTTCAATGAGGGAAAAACGAATTTGGCTGTTTTTACCTCACCAGGGCTTATAAATCTATTTTTATAAAGTCCCTGCTTATAGTTACATGGCACCCAGCCCTAGGGGCACATAGGGCACACCTTAGGGGTGACTTATATGTAAACATAAGGTAGTTTAAGACTTTGGAAGTACCTTTAATTCCAAAGTCGAATTTGCATATAACTTTAATTTAAAAGCAGCCAGCAAGGCACGCTTGCTTTTAAAATGACACTGGGCACCTCAGCAATGCACCTAGGTGTGCACCACCTATGCTGAGGTCCCTAAACCTACATGCCCTACCATATACTAGGGACTTATAGGTAGGTTAACTTAGCCAATTATAATTAGCCTAATTTGCATATCCATTTTACACAGAGCACAGGCCCTGGGACTGGTTAGCAGTACCCAGGGCACCATCAGAGTCAGGAAAACACCAGCATAAAGTGGAAAATGGGGGCAAAAAGTTATGGGGCCTCTGCAATCAGCCCCAGTTTCTCACACAACCCCCCCCCAGCCCACACGCCCAGGAGACTCAGCCCAACCCTGGGAGAGTCTTCCTGGCTTGTTAGGCGAGGAAGACAGTGAAGAAAACTGGCTGTCCCTTTGCAGGGCCTACTCTGCCTTATATCCTCCTGTCAGGGTCACTCCCTCTGGGTAGTGAAGCCATCCCAACAGTAAAAGGACCCAACTCAAACTGAAACTTCCCTCTAGGGGGGTCTTCCTCCTCTCTCTCTGTCAACTTGGGTAGTGAGGTGCCCACCTCCCCTACTCCTAACTTTGCTAGGGCAACACCTAGCTTACCCAAAGAGGTCACCCAACACTTGAGCAACCCCACCATGACCAACAGGGTCAGGGGGCCTACTTTGCTATTGGCCTTGGGGTCTGCCTCCCAGGCCAAGTACAGTGCTGCCAGGAAGGCTAGCACCCAGCAGTGGCTACTGACAGCTGTCAGTACCCAGAACCACACCCTAAGCTCTCCACTGACAGGTGGCTGAGCTGCTTTAGGGGCATCTTTGGGGTCCTGGCACCCCTCTTGCTGTCTAGAGTGGGGGGCTACCACCTCCTGTGGCAGACAACCTCCTTCCACTCTCCCTTCTGTCAGTGCAGGGGCAACACCTTGCATCTGGACAGCTGCCTGACTACTCAGGACTTCCTTGGGGTCAGGTGAGGCCTCACCAGTGCCAACTCTGGGCTCCCCCCCTACTGGGGCAGAAGGCCTTTGGCTCCCTGGAACTCTCTTTAAGAGTGGCCTACCCTTCCTTTTCTTATTTCCTTTTCTTGGGGACCCCTGTCTCCTAACTGTAGGGACTGACTCCCCAGGACTTTGGGTTGGGGGGGCGCCCTGGGCGACCACCCCATCTGTGACCAGACTCACCTCTGGGAGGTCATTGCCCAGGATACAATCTAGGGGAAGGTCAGCACTGACTACCACCCTAATCCAGTCAAGGATACCCTCCCTCTCTAGGGGCACTATGGCTACAGGTTTGGAGGTGACCTCCCCTGTGGCTATCCTGACTTTCTTTGTCTTTCCTGGGACATACATGTCTGGGGTCACTAACCGGTCACTCACTATAGTGTGACTGGCACAGGTGTCTCTCAGGCCAGTGGTAGGGATCCCATTCACTTGAATGTGGTGGAAGTGCCTACTCCCACCCTCAGGGATCACCAGCTTACCATCTGGTCCTGTCTCCCAGCACAATGCTAGGAGGACTTCATCATCTGAGGAATCCTCCTCTATGGCTACACTGGACAGCCCAGTGCTAACCACCTTCCTTGGACAGGCTGCATCTCCTCTGAAGTGACCTGTCTGCTGACAGTCAAAGCAAGCCCTACTGTCCAAGAGTTTTTTTAACCCTGGGTCTCCCTGTCTCTGCTTGTCAGAGTGGGAGTGTGATTTACTCTCCTCCTTCTTAGGGTTCTGGGGTACAGAGGGAGTCTCTGTGGTGGGCTTACCACCTCCCTCCTTAGGTTTTTGGGGACCTGTCCCCCCCTTCTTGGAGTCTCCCCCCTGGGACTTGAATACCACCCTGGTTCTCAACCACTCATCAGCTGCCTCCCCTAGCTCTCTAGGGTTGGTCTGCTTAGAGTCCACCAGATGCTGGCGTAACCTTTCTTGGATACAATTGGTCAAGATGTGCTCTCTCATGATCAGATTGTATAACCCCTCATAAGTATTTACTTTGTTGCCAATAATCCAGCCCTCCAGTGCCTTTAGTGAGGTGTCTACAAAGTCAACCCAAGACTGGGTACTGACCTTCTGGGTGTCCCTGAACTTCATTCTATATTGCTCTGGGGTCAGACCAAACTTCTTGGCTAAGCACCTTTTCATACTAGGGTATGAATCTGCCTCCTCCCCCCTTAAGGTCAGAAGCCTATCCCTCCCTGAGTTGGGGACCAACTCCCACAAAAGGGAACCCCAGTATTGAGGCCTAACCCTTCTCATTTGGAGTGCCCTCTCAAAGGCCCCCAGCCACTTATCTATGTCATCCCCCTCTACATAAGCAGGAACCACCCCCTTGGGTAATCTGGGGCAAACTCCCCCACCCATGGACACCTCAGCTTCTTTATCGCGGCTTCCATCTCTTTTCTCTTTGTATGCCCACTTTTTCTTTTCTAGGGCCAGCTTCTCTGCTTCCAAAGCTATGTATGCTAGCTGGGCCTCCAGCTCTCTTTCTCTGATGGATGGGTTCTCTCCCCCTGAAAGGACCCCTTTCCCACCACTAGCTTTGGATCTGCCCCTAGTGACTGTATTTACTGAGGACCGTTCTTCCTCATCCTCACTTGGGCTCAGATGCCTTCCCTCCCCTGAGTGGTTAGAGCTTGCATCCTCCCTTCTTTCTCCCTCCTCTGGAGCTTCTTCTGACTCTACCTCTTGGGCCTCAGCCCATGCTGTCAGGGATGTGATCAGGATTTGCTTCCTGAGATCAGTGGTTGCAGGCAACCCTCTTTCAATACACAACCCCCTAAGCTGGACTACTGTCAGTGTGGGTAGGCTAGCCAGATCAAGCTCCATGGTTCCCTAGTTTTGTGTCAACAAAAACTTTTTGCAAAAATTGGAAACAAGAATTTAGAAAAATTACAAAAATTCAATAATTGAAATTAATCCAAATTAAAAATTAAAAAAAATTTTGCACTGGGACAATTTAAAGGATTTTTAATTTGTTTTATCTAAAACTGTAACGTGATATTGAACACAAGTACAGGATCCCGTCGCTGCTTCCAATTATGTTGGAAAATGGGTTTTTGGTAGGGCAGGTAGGTACCTACACCTAGCAACAAGCCACAAACCTCCACATAAGTACAGTTAGGTCTCAATAAATTAATCCCAGCTCTACCCTTGGTAGCTTGGCATCGAGCGTCAAGGCTTAACTTAGGAGACAAAGGCCCTCATTCTGACCTTGGCGGGCGGCGGAGGCCGCCCGCCAAAGTCCCGCCGTCAGGTTACCGTTCCGCGGTCGAAAGACCGCGGCGGTAATTCTGACTTTCCCGCTGGGCTGGCGGGCGGTCGCCTTCAGACCGCCAGCCAGCCCAGCGGGAAAGAGGCTTCCACGATGAAGCCGGCTCGGAATCGAGCCGGCGGAGTGGAAGCTGTGCGACGGGTGCAGTTGCACCCGTCGCGTATTTCACTGTCTGCGCAGCAGACAGTGAAATACATGTAGGGGCCCTCTTACGGGGGCCCCTGCAATGCCCATGCCAGTGGCATGGGCACTGCAGGGGCCCCCAGGGGCCCCGCGACCCCCCCCTACCGCCATCCGGATCTCGGCGGTCCGACCGTGGGATCTGGATGGCGGTAGGGGGGGTCGGAATCCCCGCGGCGGTGCAGCAAGCTGCGCCGCCGCGGAGGATTCAATGGGGCCGCGGTACACTGGCGGGACCCCGCCAGTGGTGCCGGTCCGACCGCGGCTTTACCGCCGCGGTCGGAATCCCCATTGGAGCACCGCCGGCCTGTCGGCGGTGCTCCCGCGGTCCTCCGCCCTGGCGGTCAAAGACCGCCAGGGTCAGAATGACCACCAAAGTGTAAAGCATTCAAATATCACAAAACAGTAATTAAATAAAACACAGGAAACAGTTTAAAAATCCAAAACCAATTTATAAAAATAGTTTATATTTTTATCTTTAAAATGACACAAAAACGAATAAAATCGGATAAAGGGAACCAGAGATATGAATTTTTAAAGTATTATTATTTTTCTAGCGCTTAGAAACAAAAAGTGCCAATCGGGTCATCTGGTTGCACCAGGACCGGGGCAAAGTCAAAGTTTCAGGCCGACCGCGATGGAGCCCTGCTCGGCTACAGGTCGCGGGAGGCCTCGGTTAAAAAGTTACCTTCTGACTTAGTCTTTATTTTGAAGTTTTTCTTCACCGGGACGAACCTGCCAGTTGAATCCGACCTCCTGGAGCCCTTGTCCGGATACGCGATGTGGGTTTCCTCGGTGGAGACTTTTACCTTCGGACTTAGTCGTTTTTTCGAGATGAAAATCCTTCGACCGGGGTAAACCTGGATCTTGATCCGACGTCCATGGAGCCCTTCTCGGATACGATGGCTGGGAGGTCCCGGTCAACTTTTTACGTTCGGACTTAGTCTCTTTTTTGGATGTTTTTCTTTACCGGGACGAACCACGAAGTCAGGCCGGGTCGCGGTTGAGGCAAGCCGGTGAGAAATTTCCACAGCGGGTCGGTCCCTCTCTGGAGCTTTTTTCCAAAAATTCTCAAATCTTTTCCAAACTTCTGGGGCTTCACCCAGATGTTCTTTTAAGGTTCTTTTGGGGTCCACAGCTCACCCCAAGGGTCCAGAAGTTCTGTGATGGTCCTTGGGGGGTGCGGACTTCAACTCCCAGAATGCACCTGGCGCAAACTCCTTTTTGGCCACTGGACAGTGGTCAGCTGGTCGCTTTCTTCAGGAGTTGGTGCAGGGGACTCTGGTTAGCAATTTTTCACCTGTAGCAAACAGGGAGTCCCTCCTTGAACCAGTTGAAGCCAGGCAAAGTCCTTCTTGTGGTGAAGCCCAAGTGTGCAGCTGGTGCAGTCCTTCTGAGTGCAGGGTCCAGGTGCAGGCCAGGGGTCCAGCAGGGCAGTCCTTCTTCTTCCTTAGTTCCTTTCTTGTTGAATTCTGGAGGGGATCTGAGGCGTGGGTGCAGGTCTACCAGTTTTATCCTTGCTCCTGGGTGAAAAGAAGGGGGGCCCTGGTTCTCCAATCAGGGACAGGGTCGTCCCCCTGTGATGACCACTTCCTGGGAAGTGTGGCAAAAATCCATCCCAGAAGGCAACAGTCTCTAAAAATCCAACATGGATGAATCTGATTTTTGGAGGTTACATCTGGCTGAGCCCACCCACTGGTGTGGCTAAAAATCATAAACACACCCCTCTCCTGCCCTCTCCTAATCTAATCAAGGGGGCACCTAATTGTCTGGGGTTGCAGGATGTGGGGGTGTTGCTGGGTGCTCCAAATGTCCTTCTGTGCCTTTGAAGACCAGTTTGGCAGCCCTCCCCCTTCCTGCCTCACCATCTGCTGAGGGGAGATTCTCTCCCCCAAGCACATTCCTTTGTGTGAAATCAGGCCACTTCACACCTCATCAAGGTAGCCTGGCAGAAGCTGCTGCAGGCTGGCCAATCAGAGCACAGCAGCAAAAACAATGCAGAGCTGAAATTGGCAACTTTTTAGGTAAAGTCTAAACTTTTTACCTGAACTAGTTATATTAAATCCAACAACTGGAAGTTGTGGGATTTATTATAACAATCAATTTGATACCAAATTCTTGGTATGTAACATTTAAGGAGACTTTAAAATTTAAAATAAAGTCTGCCCATTCTAGCCTATGAAGGCCATTTACTTCAATGAGGGAAAAACGAATTTGGCTGTTTTTACCTCACCAGGGCTTATAAATCTATTTTTATAAAGTCCCTGCTTATAGTTACATGGCACCCAGCCCTAGGGGCACATAGGGCACACCTTAGGGGTGACTTATATGGGTGACTTATATGTAAACATAAGGTAGTTTAAGACTTTGGAAGTACCTTTAATTCCAAAGTCGAATTTGCATATAACTTTAATTTAAAAGCAGCCAGCAAGGCAGGCTTGCTTTTAAAATGACACTGGGCACCTCAGCAATGCACCTAGGTGTGCACCACCTATGCTGTGGTCCCTAAACCTACATGCCCTACCATATACTAGGGACTTATAGGTAGGTTAACTTAGCCAATTATAATTAGCCTAATTTGCATATCCATTTTACACAGAGCACAGGCCCTGGGACTGGTTAGCAGTACCCAGGGCACCATCAGAGTCAGGAAAACACCAGCATAAAGTGGAAAATGGGGGCAAAAAGTTATGGGGCCTCTGCAATCAGCCCCAGTTTCTCACACAGTCTTTTGTTAAAAATAATCTCAGGATTCTATTGGAATAGGTAAGAATTTGAACTCTGGCTCTTCACTACTTGAGGTGTTCTTCAGACTCACTTAGTAGACTATGGGGGTCATTCCAACCCTGGCGGTCCATGACCGCCGGGTTGGAGGACCGCGGGAGCACCGCCGACAGGCCGGCGGTGCTCCAATGGGCATTCCGACCGCGGCGGTAAAGCCGCGGTCGGACCGGCAACACTGGCGGTCACCCGCCAGTGTACCGCCGCCCATTGGAATCCTCCAGCAGTCCCAGCTGCGCCGCCGAGGGGATTCCGACCCCCCCTACCGCCATCCAGTTCCCGGCGGTCCGCCCGCCGGGAACCGGATGGCGGTAGGGGGGGTCGCGGGGCCCCTGGGGGCCCCTGCAGTGCCCATGCCACTGGCATGGGCACTGCAGGGGCCCCCGTAAGAGGGCCCCTAAATGTATTTCACTGTCTGCTGCGCAGACAGTGAAATACGCGACGGGTGCAACTGCACCCGTCGCACAGCTTTCACTCCGCCGGCTCGATTCCGAGCCGGCTTCATCGTGGAAGCCTCTTTCCCCCTGAAGGCGGCCGCCCGCCAGCCCAGCGGGAATGTCAGAATTACCGCCGCGGTCTTTTGACCGCGGAACGGTAACCTGACGGCGGGACTTTAGCGGGCGGCCTCCGCCGCCCGCCAAGGTCAGAATGAGGGCCTATTTCTGCTGCCTAGCTGAATGTAATACAAAACTCAATTACAGTCTTCATGGCACCATTGGTTAACTTCATGTGGCCGTTAAACAGGGTGGAAAAGAGAAAACAGAATGAGATATACCCAGGAGGTTTGATCAGTAGATTTATGCTCACTTACACATATATTTTTTAACTTGAACGGAAAGGACGGGACATTTTAGATTTGTTATATGTGTTGCTAGGTTCCAGGGTTAAATACACTAATCTAAAATAAGCCCACAGTTGAACTGCTAAACCGTTGGATGATCTCTAAAAGAAAGAAACTTGTTACCCTGGAATTCAGGCTAACAGGACATTGACTGTGATGAATTCTCTTCCCTCATGTGCTACCTGTCAACTCACAAGTGGTATGCATTTGCATGAAGGTAAATGTATTGATTCTCTCATTTCAATGCTGGCCCAGCACGATCACCAGAAGATAAACTCACTTCCACCTTTTCCTGTCATAAACCTTTTTCTGGTGCATACATTTTGGCATTTAAATTTTACACAAAATACAATATTGTTCAAATGCAGCTTTTAATCACAATTTCATCAGCACATTAAGCAAGTCTACCCTTCTATTTTAGGACCAGGTATCAAGAAGAAACCCAAATGTTTAAAAGAGGTGAAAAAGAAAGTGAAAGGGAAAAAAATGTCCAACCTCAAATACCGTTTTGGTGGAATGGCTAGTAAAAGGAAAAAAGGATCATCAGTAAGTTATTTTTATTTTATAATACTTTCACAGTAAATGCTTTGTTGCAATTTGCTGAACAATATCATCAAATCAAAAATTCTGGTGCTACTGTTGAAGTAATACATACTGTACCACACATTTTTGCCTCAGGGAGTAAATGCAGCACATGCATCACAAAATGCAACATTCCTGCCCTGCTAAATAGTGAAAGTCTGTTTTAGGTTAACATATATTTTTGGCTCCTTGAAATTAGAAGCACATAGATTTCACAAGGAAAGATCCAACAGCAAGTTTTTCAGAAAACCAGCAACCAGAATTGGTTATTCGACCAATAAAGGTATCATTGCTAGATGATTGCCTATTCTATTTTTAATTTTCAACAAAGAAAATACCTTGAAAATAGTGTTAGCCATTTCAGTCCTTGATTGACGGAGGAATATTCTTCTTTATTTTGATGTCCATAAGTTATAGACTTGGGGTCTTGATTCACAAAGATAAACGTACACTTTGGTGTAAGTTTACTATTTTTTAATATTCACATACTATGAGTTTAATTTCACAACTGCGGAGACTCTGAAGTTGTGGCGGAGAATCTCCACACAAATAAAAACATATGAAAGACCTATCTTTTTATGTAGGAGTGTAGCGTCTCTCCAATCATAAAATTACTGTCAGTAAAATTACACTTGTAGTTTGTGAATACGAAAAAAATAGTAAACTCACACAAAAGGCATTTGGGTCTGTAAGGAGGACTCAAGTAGGTAAACTGAACTGTTCACTCAGATGGCCCCATTAACTACCTTGTGTTATTTTATTTGCATACAGAGTGAAGAAGATGATCGGGAAGAGTCAGATCTTGACAATGCAAGCATCAACAGCTGCTCGGTCCGGTCAGATATCTCTGCTGGCCTCGTAAGGAGGGGACGAAGAGGAAGGAAAAAAAAGAGAGGTACTGCAATGTTTTCCACCTGAAAGTGAAAAGGTATCCACACTGTTGATACTCATTTAACCATAGGGTCACCATATCACTCCATGTCACAGGATATGCCATATTCCATGTCTTGGATGTGATTTACATTCTCAGTGAATTGTGACTACTGTTGAAAATGTGCACTTCATTTTATATATTTGGGCTAACCTACCAGATTCAATTATTTCCAAAAGAAAAGCCCAAAACGAGAAAACTGCTGGTGACATTGAGTCATCTGGTAAACCCTGTTAAATCCTAGGCCTCACGTGCACAGTGCTGCCTCTCAGGAGATATTTGAAACAAAACTCTAGCTTTTATTCTGCATCAGGTAAATTCCAGGAAACTGAAAACTTTGCTATACCTGTAACTTCAGTACTCTTAATTTGTATACTTGAATATTTTAAAAATACAGGATAAATCAGATGAAGAAACAATCTAATAAAGCCATTTCACAAGACATTGGTTAACTTCTCAACTGTTTGTGCCGAGTATCACAGAAATCCAGCAAAGAAACCTCCTGCCAGTAATGCCATTCCCAATTTCTTCATGTGTTTAATACTTATTAATATAATTTCAATTTAAACAAAATAAGAGAAAACGCTGCCATAACTTGATTCACAAGTCAGTTCGCATTATTGTGCTGGAATTGAACACAATTAATCTTTATCATAGAGAAATCCTAAAGCAAAAATTAAATTGGACGAAATTTCATCACAGGCTTAATTAACAATGATATAGCATAATATTAATATTTTTTCAGGAACATTAAGTAAGACATCTTCAAATTCCATTGGGAGAATTAAAAGTTTTACTTGAGACCAGAAACAGCCAAAGCTATCAAACAGCTATCATGATGGACAAATATGGTTTAGAGTTGGACAGAAGGATGGACAGATGAAGGGACAGATGGCAGGATGAATAATTGGACTGGTAGATAAATAGAGGGATAGAAATATAAAATATGCATATATTATTGAAGAAATATCTGAATACCAAGTGTATAGACTGCATAGTTTTGTAATGAAAATTATGATCAAATCCCTACTCTCTACATGTGAATGACTGGAAATGGGAAGTCACAAAAATGTTTGTATGTGATGCTGTGCCCCATGAATAGAATCATTTTGGGGGCGTTGCTTGATGGCAATGGTGTGGGGAGCAAACAGAGATGCCCCATCCAGTTCCATCCTGATCTCAAAACCCAGAGTGGAGGGTACAAAATCACAGAGGTGCAAACCCATAGAACAGAGCAAGCTCGTAGAAGGGTGGACTGCAGCTCAGGAAGAGCCGCCGACCAATAGCTGATCGGAGCAGGCCGCGCAACAGACAAGCCAAGATGGTTGCTGCGACTGAGCAATAGGCGGCCTCCGAAGCTTATAGCTATTTGCCCATCTGGGACCTCTGAGCCCAACTACATGGTGGCTGTGAGGGCGATAGACCATCCCGCACAATCAAAAAGAGAACCAGATCCGTCCCCTTTGTGAGACGAGAATTGGGAGCGACGTGAGAGGTGACTGGAGACCGGAATCAGTGAGTGCTAGACTGAGCTGCGAAGAATGTCCACTTAAAATGGCATTGTTATAGCAGCAGCAATCGCCTTGCAGCGTGGGTGCCACACAGAAGCTCACCTGTCAGTGTGAGCGTCACGAATCACGGGCAGTAGAGAAGTCTTATTGGTGAACTAAACTGCTCCCCCACATTCTCCAGCGTGAGGGGCGGACCTGGCACACCACTGGGAACATAACAGCCTGCACAGCAGGCGCGGCCCGTCCTTTAGGGTGGAGGGGCCACACCCCCCACCTTTTGCCCCTCATGAAGAATGTCTGTCAGGCTGAGCAAAGGTCAGCCTGACAGACACTCCTCATGTTCAGGTCAGGCAGCCAGGAGCAGACATGCGCTATTTGCGCAGACTCCTGGCTGCCTGAGCTGACTTTGCTGGGATGAAGAGGTCACCTATGGGCGTGACCTCCTCAGCTCAGCAAAGGTGCCTCAAGGCCCTCCACTGGGTAACGAGGAAAGCATCACCCATTGACTTCAGCCTGGGCGCTTCAGGTTTAAGCCCTGGAGCACCCAGGGCAAGTGTCAATCAGTGACACTTTGTCACAGAGTGGGGTGGGGTCAGCAGTCTCATTGACCCCATCCCACTCTGTGACGAGGCTGGGACTGCTGCCTTCCCTCACTGGCTGACCTAAGGTCATCCAGTGAGGGAAGGCAGCAGTCCCAATCCTCCTGGGACCTCTGAGGCTGAAGGTAAGTGTGTGTGATCTTTTTAATTGAATGTTTGGTGCCTGTGTGTAAATTTGTATGTTGATGAGTGTTGTTAATGGATGTGCATGCATGCGTGTGTGTGTGTGAAAGTGTGGGAATGTGCTTCCTGCCTGTCCCCTCCCTCCTAAAACTGCCGGCCGCCACTGCTGCACAGTATTAACACTCTGTGCCCTCAATAAAATGCTGGAAGGAGTTTTGCAGGACCTCAGGGACTGGGGAGGTCTGGTGAGGTAAGACATTAGGTGGCAGCCTCATAGATATTAACCCCTCACTGCCACTTACGAACAATGCTGAGCATCCAGTAACAAAGAGGAGCTGGAAATCACAGAGTCTAAAGAACTTCAAACAGCCCCCAATAAAAACCAGACAAGGGAACCCTGGCAATGATGCACTGGAGGAAGGGACCATGCACTCTCCCAGCCAGTAGCCACTGACACAGGTGGCCTGAGATTCACAGAGGAGGTGCTCGGCCACTGTAAATACAACTACCTGATACCATGTTGCTGGGAGCCCTCTCCGGACTGGAATTGACTCACATGCCCTTGGAAGCCTTGCCCATAACTAAAATTGGGGAACTAATAGGAAAAATGGGCTGGAAACAGAGACTGCGTCATCTACAGAATGGGTAAAGGGGCCCGACTCAAGAAAATGGAGTTCCATCCTCGCGCCAATGTCTGCCAGAGGGCCCAGCACTCCAAGACATACTAAAGACCATAAAGGCCTTCAGGGAGGCACTTGAAACCAAAATTGACACTTTGGTGACAGATATGGGGATACTACGATACGTTCATAGATGCCTCGCGGAACGAGCCACCACAACGGAAAGGGACTTGGCTTAGGTACCTTCGATGCTGTCATCAGCAAATGAGTGCCTAGCCACGTTGGAAGCGGAGGTTCAGACACTAGAATTCCGGGTGTAAGATGCAGAAAATAGATTGCATCAAAATAATATCTGTGTGGTGGTACTTTCAGAAAAAATCCAAAACAATGACATGCTGCCATATCTGGAGTGCTGACTGTGTGAAGATAGAAGTACGAATGAGGTCACTGCTCCTGGTAGCCCCGCTGCACCCAGTCGTGGCATGCTTGCTACACTACAAAGACCAGAACCATGTCCTCAGCAAAGCCAGATGAAAGGGAGACCTCACAGTCAAGAACAGTCTTGTACACATTTTCCCAGACTTCTTCAGAGACGTGCAACAACAACGAGCCACCTTCCTCGAGGTGAAGAAAAAGCTTTGGGAGCTGAGCATTCCCTATGCGATGCAGTTTCAAGCCCAGCTGAGCGTGGCAGCACCGGAGGGAGGGGAGGTTCTTTCAGACCCAGGAGGTGGTCTAAGACTGGGTGGAACAGCAGCTTCAGGCTGGGCCTGGACAAAGTCATCAGGGCAGACGCCCTACCTGAGCTAGATTGACATGGAAATCATCCCTCCCAGTGGGGCTGTCCCAACTACAGTGGAAGAATGCAGAGAAAGAAAGTGGTGTAGGGGGTGGCATCGATCAGCGGAGGAGGCACGAGTCCTACATCTGTGATGGAAGACAAAGAAGAACAGGAACTGGATTCGGATCAGGGCTCCAGTTCTTCTGAGACCTTAAGCAATGAGCTGCCAATAGTCACTCCTGGGACCTCTAAGGACATCATTTGAGAAGGGGCATAACTGTCACAGCTGCCTGAGAGGGAAATACCTCAGAAGCCAGGGGGGGTTCTTTCTGATACTGAATTGCTGGGTGGGGGCGCTTTGTAGGAGGCTTTGCATGGCCTCAAACCTTACTTGGTATAGCATGTGGGCTCCCTCATGTATACTTGTGACTTGCTTGAAATTATGGATGGGGGGTTGTTGCCTACTTGTCCTGGTGTGTGGGAGTTGGATTGAAAGATTTTTGCTTATTTATTGGGAAATCATGTGGCCTGACCCATGGAATCCCATAAACTTGTCCTGTTAATGGGTGAGAGTGACATATGAAGAACATGGTGACTGGTGCTTGAGCTGTGAATGGGTAAGCATTATTGATGAACGCCGACTTCAGTGAACTATAGGGTCCTCTCCTGGAACATTAGGGGGATACACACAATGACAAAGCACTTCAAAGTATTCTCCTACCTAAACAGGAAAGGGATCCAAATAGCAATGTTACAAGAGGCACATACAACAGCTAAGGATTAAGTAGCCCTGCAGAGAAGGTGGAGGGGCTAGACATACTTTGCCACTTACTTGGCTTATACTTGGGGGACACTAATATGGATAAGAGCAGGGGTCCCATTTTGATGAACTGGAGAAATTATAGACCCAGAGGGCCAATATGTGGTTTTGAGCACACTGGAAGGCCGCAACAAAGCCCTGATCAGTGTTTATGCTACAAACATAGACCAAGGGGCCTCTCTGGCAACAGTTTTGTAGATCCTAGACCCTCACTTGATTCATTCCATGCTAACAGGATGGGACTTCAATTGTGTAGCTGACCCAGCAACTAACAGATCCCACCCACCCCTTTAGGAGTCCCCACTGTATCGCACAGCATGAGCCTCCATAGACTGGCAGACTCAGTGGGACGTCATAGACACCTGGCCACAACTATACCGCCAGGGATGAGATTACTCCTTTTTCTCAAACCTCCATGAATTACATGTATGAGTAGACACATTCCTTTGTACACCTGATGTACATGGTTGAGTAGACAATGTAAAATATTTGACAAGGACGATCTCCGAACATAACCCTGTCATCGTCCAGTTGCAGTGGGAGTGCCCTAGGCCCCGCATATTGACATGGCGCTTAAACCTGGGTCTCTCAAGGACCCAGTTTATTGTGACATGATAGGGGAATGCATACAACAGTACTTTACAAAAAATGAAGGCACAGCATCCTTCCCCTATGTAGTTTGGGACACCTTCAAGGCAGTGACATGGAGCAAATGCATAGCTGAGTCGATGGGTGTCAGGAGTGCACTATTGCAAGAAATCACAGTGGCAGAAAGTGAACTGAGGGAACTGGAAAAAAAGCAGACCAGAGAAACCCTGAACTGCAGCAGGCTAAGCTGGATGTTAAAGAAAGAGTAGCAGATCACGTTGAGAGACCTTGTTACTTTGATTATAAACAATACATGAGGAGCAAGACAAAACGGGGTCCCTACTAGCATGGTTGGCGAACCCGGTAAAAATAAGCTCCCTAACAGTGGAACTCAACACTGATGATGGGAAGAAGCTATATAGGTAGGAGGAGATAAACCAACACTTTTGCCACTATTACACCACTCTCTATGCCAGTGTCACTGAGTGCACGCAGACTGAAGTAAATGTCTTTTTGGAACCATTGACCACTCCAGATCTCACCTAAGAGGAGATTAAGGCATTGGGTGGAGACACAACAGTGACTGAATTCAGAGCGGCAGTAAAGGGACTGGCCCAAGGGAAGACGCCAGGAAGGGACGGCTTCCCTGTCAAATTCTATGCCACCTATGTGGATGAGTTAGGTTCTAAATTTGTAGAACTGTACAAAATGGCACAAGACGTGGGTGCCTGCTCGAATCCACTTGGAAGGCATTAGTAATACCACTACTAAAACCAGGTGGACCGGCGCACTACAGCAAATCACATTGACCATTGTCGATGTTGAACACAGACCATAAACTCCTCAGCCGAATTCTAGCCACTAGGCTAGTACTTACTGGTACACCCTGACCAGGCAGGATTTATACCAGAATGTTACATGGCACAAAACATCAGGCATCTCCTCGTCCTTATGGAGGCTGACACCTACCACCGAAGAGAGGCAGCGCTGTTTGCTGTTGATAATGAAAAAGCATTTGACTTCTTGGACTGGGGATTTCTATATGGGGTACTAGAACGTTTGCGGCTGGGCAGAGGTTTCCCAGCATGGACGAAGCTGCTATACGCCGACCCCACAGCTAAGGTATGGATGGGCCGAACCGTATGTGAAAGTCAAAGCACACGGCGAGGGACGAGGCAAGGATGCCCTCCGTCCCCATTACTATTTGCAGTGGACATGGAACCATTGGCCAGTCACACTGGAGCAGAGAACTGGTACCAGGGAATACAGATTGGCAATCAACCTCACCGCTTTGCACTATATGCAGAGGATTTATTGATGTCCCTGAGGAACATGGTGACTGACCTAAGGGGAGCCAGAGACCTACTCAGGAAGTCTGGCTCTATATTGGGACTCAAAGTCAACTGGCTGAAATCAAAGCTATTCCCCATGGAGGGACTGGACAGTCTCCAGTAGGAACTGTGTTGCTTGCCATATTTAGGTATAAAGATCTGTCATGACCAGGCTGATCTCCTAGATGGGAATGTAAGACATACAGTCAGACCATTGAAGCCAAACAATGATTTCTGGAAGACGTTGCCTTTGTTGGTGGCTGGGGGAATTGCTTTACTCAAGATGGTAAGCGGCCACTGATTATTGTATTACTTCAAGTCCTCCCGATCTGGATTCCCAGAGCTACGTCCCAGGAATTAGACTCCCTCATTCCTGTGTGGAGCAGGTCTTAGGAGGGTGGCACTTACTACACTGCAACGACCAGTACACACATATGGGTTGCAATTCCCAATTTTGAAATGTACTGTCCAGCAGCAGAACTGCAAATATTCATGTAGTGGATGCCAGGCAGGCAGATGCCAGGACATGAGATGGGACCGTTCATCCCGGAGCTTCCCCAACTGATCGGGATGCCGCTGAAAACCAACCGATCATCATCCACTGATACCCAGGAATTTTGAGTTATGCGAAGATGTTGGTATACATGCCTACAAAAGACACACACAAACATTCCCTACTCCCCTGACGTACCTGTGACTATGCTAGATATACTGACTCGCTGGGGTGACTTGGGGGCATTGGAGATTGGGTTACAGCAGTGCGACGACAATGAGTGACTTGTTCCTGAGACAGAGGGCTCATTTGATGACTTCAGAGAGTGGAGTCTGATTTGCCACAGGGTCACTTCCTGCTACACAGGGAGGTCGCGATAGTGCTACGTAAACACTGGGGTGCAGGCCTGCTAGCACCACAGCCTCACAAAGCATGTCAATAGATCATCCTGTCCTTGGGAACAATTGAGGCAGTAACATGCCTCTATAGGGCAATATGGAATAACATGTTGCAGCCTCTGGAGGCCCTGAACCCCACTGGGACAAGGACTTAGGGATCCGATTACCTGAAGAGGACTGTGAGTCGATACTAGATAGAACATGTGCAGAAATGCCTGATTCAAATTAATCAATTACTATTTACTGCATAGGACATATATGACCCTGGGGCGCATAAATAAATATTTCCATATGACTGGGGTGGCATGCCCATGATGCGGGGAGCAGAACTCCTGCACATGTTATGATCCTGTCCGTCACTATTGGACTATTGGGAAGAAGTAATTACAACGGTAGCATACATTATATTGAGAGAGGCCCCCTGCTACCCTGGTTATTGTTTATTGCACTTGTACCCCCACAGCTGCCAACAAATTTCAAGACCTAGCATACATACTGGGGAAGAGGGAAATTACCAGGAATTGAAAGGCCCCTGGGGGTCCCCAAATCACTTTGTGGTGTAAGGAGCTTGAGAGATGGGTGGGATATGAGGAAGAGGTCCTGCTGCATGAGGCCAGGAGAGGGCAGGGTTCCTGGATGTGATCCGGGCCTGGGAGACACTCGTGGACTGCTTGAAGGAGCCAGATCAGCAGTCACTACTGAGGTCACCAGGGAACTCACCTGCTGCTGCTCCTCCTTAGCAACTATAGCCACATGACTTGATCAAAGTAAGGAGGTCACTCACCTAGATACCACAGCCATGACATCTGAGCTGTGATAGCATTAAATCGCCGGTAAGAAATAGGGACCACTATTGATCCGGTTACTCATGAAAATATTGCTACAAAAGCGAGACACAGCATATGGAGAGAGTGCAGCATATGGAGAGAGTGGGTGGGGGTGTTAGAGCTATAGCTGATTACATGTCTAGTTATAATACAAGTTACATTTCCTTGATGCATATAATGTTCAGAAAAATACGACAGTAAGTGCAGATTGTATATTTGCTAAAACTCAATAAACTTTGTTTACAAAAACAATTGAATGCAATCATTTTGCTCTCATGTAAGCAGTAAGGTGACATTATTGCTTAAAGATAATGTGTCAAAGGTGATGTATTTTCTTTGCCCTGCCCTTTTTTTCAGTGGAAGATGGAGATGGATATGAGACTGATCATCAGGATTACTGTGAGGTTTGTCAGCAGGGAGGCGAGATAATTCTTTGCGATACTTGCCCTCGTGCCTACCACCTTGTCTGCTTGGATCCTGACCTTGAGAAAGCCCCAGAAGGCAAGTGGAGCTGTCCTCACTGTGTAAGTCTTTTTGTTTTCTGATTTTGTGTGTGGCTGCTTTTTAAGAGAGGAGAAAAGTTAGTTGCAAACATTAAGGCACTGAATGTGGGCAGAAGATCCGTATAGACAAATCCTGCTTCAGTCACTGGATCAAGCTTTGATTTCTGCAATCAGAAGTTATTTTCATACTATTTGCAATACAGTACTACACAGCATTGGAGGTTTAGTAAGCATGACTGTTTCAATCAAAACTGACATCTGCACAGGCTATATCTAATTATTCAGGATCTGCTGATGGGGCAGCCATTTGAAAAGGAAGTACATAAACTAACAATAATTATTTCTAAGTGAGATGGGGTGGGGGAAGTTATTTGACATCTTCCCTGGGATCCCCTTCCAACTGGATCTCACCATACTACAGTCACCTGAGGGGTTAGACGTTTGTGGCTCAGATTAGTTTGCCTCAGAAATATGTCTTATCACCAACCATTACAATGCACTTATTTACCAGATGCCTTTTTAGTGATTTCAGCTCTTTATTGTACAGAGAGATGGGGCTCTTTGATCAGTCAATCACATGCTTCATGTTACTGTGTATCTTTCAGCCTTCAGTTTGTCACTATTGTTGGATAACATTTATTCATGCATTAATTACAACAACTGTAATAAGAAACTACTTGGATCATTGGCTTAATGTAGGGCCCTTGCTATTCAGTTGATATTGATACTGGATTAGAGGTCTGTATTGTAGCACTAGTTTACTGTTAAAATTTGATTTGATCTTCCATAAATGACTTTGTTTTTCTAAGTGTCATATTTTAGCCACTGAAACTGGTTGAGGCTAAGCAATTGTCTCAGTCAACGAGAACCTCTACAGTATACACATAGCTTGCTAAGTTGTCATTAGAAAATGGGGCATGACTGTAAATAGGAAACCTCTGAGTTAAGTCCAGATTCACTGTCCCTTTTAATAATATTCAAACCATCTTTACTTTGGAATACATTTCAGAAGACTAATTTTGGTCAGTTAATTTCATGCGGTCTGTGTTTTTGACTAATAGTAGCTTTGTTTGAATCCAATGGGAATACTGGTTTTCCCTTGTGCTTCAAAACAGGTCAATCCAGTGGCCCCATCTTTGTGTGGAGGGGGGCATTGCTTGTCCATTTTTAAACCTAAACTTTACCCTTATCCCAGTTTTCTTTACCTGTTGCTTTAATTGCCTATCTATTCCCAAAGGTTTTTTCCAGTATTTTTTCCTTTTTTATTTTTTTCTTAATTTATTTCCCATAGTTTTTGGTCTATTTTTTCACATTACTTATTCTAACACTAATTTCATTTTAATCTAACTGATTACTCACTGCCTCTGAGCCAGCACAGCACTGGCATCTATCACTGGTGTGGCTATGACTCCACACTGGTTGAAGAAAAATAATATAACTTAATATTAATTTGGACTATTTCTGTTTATGTTGTCAAATTCATCTCCAATGTAATCAATGGATTTATGTTGTTGAAGTACAATCACTTTAATAGTAAGCTGCTAATTGGTCAATATGTTTTCTTAGAAATGACTTGTAACAAACAGCAAGCTAGCAATAGAGCTTCCATCATTCAATACTAGAGATATTGTGCATTGTCCAGAATCATTACGCATTTGCTATTTTCTTGAAATCTACCATATATGAAATCTTCCATGCGTGCAGAATTGAGATATCCTCCTTTCAAGTTTTTGCACTTAGACAATTCAAATTCAGTCTATTTTCTGGAAGTGATTAATCTGCTCCTTGTAAACAATGTAAATGATTTTGGATGTTAGTTGATCTTTTTCTTTATAAGGATGTGTGCCAACATAACACATATGTGCCTGATGTGAATATCTCTCTTTCAGTTCTTATAGAATTAACTTTCATATTAATAATAAGTATTGATCCTGTTTGATCTCTGAACTTAGACATGGTCCCAACATGTGAAACTTGTTAGTCACTTCCTGTTTTTTGCAAATGGCAGGATTGTTTGACCATTTTGTTTGAATTATTCCACGAGTCATTTCTGGTGTACAACCTCTGCATAGGAAAAATGTTGTTTTGTGATTTTAGCTATTACTGAGGGAAGCTATCTTTAATATGGTTGTTTACAATCCTTTTTTTTACTCACGTTCTTTCACTTGCCATATAGTCATTTGAATATTGTGCATTCTCTCTTGATCATTAGTGAGTACATTATAATACTGTATAAGAAGCAATGTGAGAGACAGTTATGACATACTTTTTGTGCAGTTCTTCCTTTTCATGTTCGTCAGTTACTGCCGGAACTTTAGATGCCAATGTGTTTGGTCCCAGCAGAAACCAACAAACATATGCAGTGAGAGTTGTAAACGAAAGGGCTGGGGCACTGCCGAAATTGCAGTGGACTTATCCAATGGTGACTATTAATAAAGGCAGTTTAGAGTATGTTACGCAGTACTCCTCTAATACTTGTTTACATACTCTAGCAAGCCTTTGTGAAGTGGCCCTATAAAATCTAGAATTTAGGTCAATTGGCAATGCTCACATACAATTAGTACACTGTGCCTTCTTTGTCCTGTTAATGAAATGGAGTTGGCGTTTTTGTGGCATGTTCGCAAATGCTTGCAAAAGTACATAAAGCAGTAGCCTCGTAGTACTCTTTCCTGTGCTCATAAATGCTTTTGTGGATAGGCCCCTCTGTTTCTGCTAGGAGACTATTTATAATTCAGACATACAGCCGTCATGCTTCCTTTTTTCTGGCCTGAGTCTGAGGCTCAGGCCAATAATTCTGAAACCGGTCTTTAGAGGCTGGTATAGCCCACTGATCCGGGTTATACATCTTTGCTGTAAGAAAAGTGGACCTTCTCAATGTGATTCCTCTATAAGCAAAGGTGTTGCTTAATTTGTTTTGTCAAACGTAGCTTTTATGCAATTGGTCATATAACAGCATATTTTGTTTTGATTAGATCAGCTGAATACCCACCCCCAAAATGGTAAAAGTATTCTGTTGTCATACTTCCTCACTGTTTTATGGGATTTTCTCCGCTAAATAAGTAAAATGCTTCTTTTGCAAAACTGGGTGTTTAGCTTCTGTGTTCAAAAGTATTCTGTGTGTCATTTGCACATTTAGGGAACGAGAAAATTACAACATTTAAGAATTAGTTTATTTATCTGCTCTACTTTTGATCTTCCACTGTCATCAAGATGAGCAAACCTGCAAACATCAAAGCATTTCTTGAGATCCCATTCATTAGAAAAAGTGGAGTGTTAGTTTGTTAATGTAATTAAATTGCTAGTATCTACATATACAGTGTAAGAGTGGACTGGAAAAAAGGCATCCCTGTCTGACACTGTATTGTGTTACAAATTAGGCTCTTACCTCACAAATAATATGCTATCTGGTTTGAAGCAGCCTGTTCAAATTGTGAATACTGAGCAGTTCCGTGATACCATTTCAGAATGAACTCTAGACCTAACTTGAAGTTATTCGACCAAACAGATAGGATTGCAGGAATTACACTGTAGGTGTGCAATGGCAGACTCAAAATAATCTTACTCAGATTCCTTAGAGGTATCCAAATATCTTCTAACATTTTTGTTCAATTAAATTGAATATTATGGTGAGGATAAGAGTATGGGTATGACTCACAAAATGTGTTCCAGGTTAAATTCTGATTCATTTTTAAAAAAATCATAATTTGCATATACGTGGCTTATGCCCGATCTACCATTCGTGAGATGAATATAAATGCATGTTAAATCAAACTGTAGGCTATGCTCACAAAGGCCTCCCTTATGAGGTTATCCCTATTCTGTTCATGGATTCCAACATCCTGGTATCTCTGCACCAAAAATTGCATTACTCGTTATGAGTTTTGTAGTTTTTAAAATGGTTCTAGAAGTGGACGATAAATTCTACTTTGTCTGCGGAGTTGGTGGAATTTTGGCCACTCTGTGTTACGCATGTAACTCTGAGTTCCACCCAAATTCAGCCAACCACTGTGTGGCAGAGTTTTTTCTGGCACATGGCTCGCCAATGGTAAGTTAGCCGAGCAAGAATTGCCATCCCCTAGCACAATTTGTAGGTGCTAGGCGGGCACCCGGTGAGATTTTCTTACAGTGAACAGCCGTGACCACTCACAGTGACAAAGCTGTGACTCGAGGAGAAAATCTACTCAACGTGCAGCAAAATCAACTTGAGTAGCAGTGCCCTTTGGCGTGCCGCGTGGTGCTGTTCACACTGATTTTTCAGTGAGAAATGAGCTCCCGGCACTAACAAATCCGCACAAGCAGTGAGACGTGGCAAATTCCATTAGTTTGCGAAACTCCAAGGAACCTCGCAGATTTTTCATGCAACTCAGGGGAATTCTGTGAAGTGAAACTAAGTGATTTCCCCCCACCTTTAGTTCATACCAGTAAGTGTTGCCAAGGTCATGTCAGAGGAGGGATCAGGGAAATTCTCTGCCAATATAGTGAACTCGCACATTTAAACATTCCTAAATGAAGTTCCCAAAAGCGGTAGAATCTGTTGAAAAGATAGACAATGTCAGACAGAGGAAGACAGAGAGAAATGTGGGTAGAAAACCCATCAAATTTCCTAACCCTAGCCATGAGTAATGTACACAGTATGTAGAGTATGCACTTGTGGGTCAGGGAAACAGGTGCACATCAACTCTTATTTTTTCATGCATTTGTAGTTTTTTTAAGCTATGTGTAAATCAATGTATGAAAAATAACAAAAACCTTTTATAAGATTTTCGCAAATCACTTGTATAAGCCAGAAGTTTAGTGAAATTGCCAGTCCATTGTAAATTTTATCCAATCATATGTGTAATTTATGCATCTCCCACATGTTTTTGTGAATATTGCTGTCTTATTTTTCCTTTCTTTAGGGAGATTCAGGCTGTTTCTTTCATTAATAACCTAGGGTCTGATTGGGTTCCTGGTGGAGGGGAATTGCAAACATGACAGATATCCGTTTTGCTGTCTTACGATCCCGTTAAATCCTATGGAGATCATAATGCAGCAGACAGGATATCGTCTATCTCCTAAACCAAGATCTAAATCAGGCCCTTAGTCATTTATCTTTTCAGTTCTATAGTGATTAGGACTAGATTGAATAGGTTAGCATAGAAATAGGCTATTAACAAATTAAAAAAATAATTTCTTCTCAATTTCCTCTCAAAAGCAATCACCGCCTGAATGTTTGTCCTTCTTGAATTCCAAAATCCAAGACGATATTAAGGGCCTAGCTAGGAGTTCGGCAGACAGGAAGACCCAGCTGCTGAACTTCTTGTGGGGAGGTTGCCGCCACACTGGCACTGCCCATGCCAAATTCATGAGCATCCCCTGTGGCCGCCTGCACCTGTTCTCCACCAGTCTTTTCATGGTGGTAAAGCTGCCATGAAAAGGCTGTTGGAGAACCAGGTCATAATCAGCAGGGCAGCTCTTCATGCAATGCTTCCCTGGCTGATTGCAACCTCCGCCACTGTCATCCCACCGAGATCACTGATACTGGCAGAGATGGCAGTACTCTTGCAGTCTGACCGCCGGGTCTTAATGTGGTGGTTGGACCGCCATAGCATTGGTGGTGTAGTCCGCCACCACAAGGCTGGCAGTCTCAATACTGCCAGCCTCATAATGAGGCCCTAAGTAAGCAAAGAAATTGTTTCTATTGATTAATATATTACTTTTTGGAATGGCAGTATGCTGTTGCCTAACATTTACCATGCATTTTAATTCAGCATTTTCGTCTTAAGTGTGTACATATTTTAAAAACTGTCCAAAGGTTTCTTCAGTTTTAGGGGAATGTTTTTTCAATGTGTTGTGTCCCAAATGTTTTCTAGCTGCTCTGGTATCAATAACATTTTTCATTCTAATTTGAACAGCTGAAATTATGCCAATTTTCTCCTTGAGTTCATAGCACATGCCAATATTTTTCTCAACCTATTGTGTTGGTTACTAATAACCAACCATAATTTTAGACCTTGTGGTATCTTTTAAACTTGCATCTAACTTACAATCTCCATGGGAACCTCTAAGGTTAGCATGTGTGCTAGAGCTATCATCCTTGGAATGTTCTTTCCCCAAACCTTTTGCCTTCTGCGCTCCTGTTTTCTGAAATTCAGTTTTGTTGGCATTGGCACTCTGTGTACTTTACCACTCATAACCAGTGATAAAGTGCTTGTGTTCCCTCCCTCCCTAAAACATGGTAAAATTGGCTTAAACTGAGATTAGCACATTTAGTTTACTTATACATCTCTTCTATATGGTACAACACGTTTGCAAGGCCCGTAAAGTTAAATGCTACTAGTCCACCTGCAGCACACATTGTTCCTCCCACTAAAGTAGCACCGTAAAACATGTATTAGGCCTACCATTGCAGCCAGTAGTGCAGATTGATAACTGAGAATTTGGTCAGATACAAGAAACCTTTTCCCAGCCCTAAGCCTCCCTTTTTCATACATATATGTCATCCCAAGTTAGGCTTTAAATTGCCCATAGGTCAGGGTGCATTGTATTTAAAAGGTTTGTTTTTAAATTGAACATGTTCTGGTACTGAAAAACTCTCAAATTATTTTTTTTTTACTACTGGGAGGTTTGTCCTTTCACCAGGATAACATTGGGTTACCTTATTACATATAATATGTGCTATCCTTTGATTGGGAACAGGTAGAAATGTCATGTTTTGTCTCAAAAGAATTGTAATTTAAAGTCCTTCTTATTACTAAAATTGGATTTTAAGTCACAAATCTGAAAAGCCACTCTTGGAAGTTTGGCATTTTCTTGCATGCCCCATTTGTTGTCTGGACCCTGTGTCTTTTGTCACGTGACTGTGACAAGTTTTGCAGTAGGCCTTTGTGTTTTTCTTCTAGACAGTGAAACAAAAGGGGACTAGATGTTGGATGGGTGGGCAATCCTGCCATTGGTGGGACAGAGCTGTCCCCTGCCCCAATTACATTTCAAAGAGCTGCTTCCAACCCACTCACAAAGGAACTTAACAGCAGTCTTTTGTCACAATAGATTACTTAGGGATTGAGAGAGGAAGGGAAGGACTTTCCAGAACCAGATATGGGATTAGCCAGGATATCACCCCTACTTCAAAGGCTGGCACCGGGTATAAATATTGGACCTCTTGAACTACCTCTTCAGTATGCTCCTGGGCTTGTGGAAGATTCAGAAGGCTGCTTGCTGCCAGAAGGAATTCCCTGCTGCCTTGGTGCTGGAAGGGCCACCTTGCTGCTCTGCTGACTGAAGGAGAACTAGACCTCCTCCTTGAACCCAGGACCACCAGAGTGACTCTGAGGACTAGTTGAGTGGCGTCCTATGTGAGCTCCAGAGACTTAAAAAACTCCAGAGACCTTTAACCCTGAATCTTGCTTGTGCATACATGGAGTCCTAACTCCCCAGAAAGTGCCTCCAGGTCCTGAACCCTTGTTTGTGGTGTTGAAAGTGCTGCTCCTGTGTAACCCTAAACGTTAGGACATTTTTCACTAAAAAGTGGCCTGACAAGTGACAGACAACCAGTGACCTACCTATCTGCCAATCTGTCCATCGGCGTGGCTTCACAGGAACTCCTGCTATGTTCTTTTCCTGTTCAGCTGGACCTCCAAACATGGTATCCGGCCTCATGGAGCCCTGGTCCACTACATCTTGCAGCCTCGTCCCACTGGAGATGTTTGACTTCCAAACAAATGCCAAAGTCAGAACATAGAAATCTTCACTGGGTCTCCATCCTGCGACTCCCAGTGACAACGCCTCCTCCTCAGACACCACCAGCTGCCTGCCCTACTAAACTTTACCTTCTCAGTAGCTTTTCTTTATCACAGTCAGCTGTAATTTTTGACTTTGCTTCGGTCTCACATGACCAGATACCCGCAGTTGGCGATTTAATCTTTGAGGCGCTGTTTTACACTTAAAAACTTTTGAATGTATAACTTATACTACTGATTGGACTTAATTTGTTATGATGTCATTTTATTTATTAAAATTTACTCCACACATTGCCTCTTAGGTAAACCTGACTGCTTGTGTGCCATGCTACCAGAGAGTTAAGTGCAGGTTAATTTAATGACTTTTGTGGTTCACCCTGACACAGAATTCAGTTGTTGTTCGAAAAGGATTCTCACCCGCCTCAACCAATAACCTAATTTCTTGCAATATGCCATCCTGTCTGTGATATCTCTTTCTCAGGCTAATCCACAAGGAGTATGCTCTTGGTATGTGGATGAATAATTGTGTTATTACTTACCTCATATATTCTTGTGCTCCTCAAAAACCTAAATATGTGACATAAATAATTATCTGATCTATTTGTTGTACTCAGAACAATTATAGCAGCAGCCTAGTTTGATTATTGGCTGATCTGGTTATTCTACAGGTTGCATTTCCTCTCCTGCTCTGGTGTAACTTCTTGCTTCACAGGGTAAAGCAGTTCATAAAAAAAGTTAGAGAGATAGTAGCAAAACATTAGAAATCAGAAAGATGAAAAGAGCTTTCCCAAGTAAATATCACATATTAACATTTATATAATGTGGTGCATTATGTAGGTTCCCTTCAAGTCAGGAGATTTGACTTACAGTGTCAATATATAGCATAGCTGTAGCAGCAGTTGTTAAAAACATTTGGGTTAGAAACTTCCAGCCTGATTAAGAGTTTGGTAGACAAGTACTACATTAAAAATGTGACAGATATCCTGTCCACCTTATAACAAGTGCCACAGAAAACACTACACTTGTAATAAGGCAGGGAGGTATTCTGTCACAATTGTGACGGAGTAACCAATTCACCAAACTCTTAATCAAGCACTTAATTTTTTTCTGAATTTATAGAGATCAGGGGCTCAATGATATTAATCACAAAAACATGCAGAAGTCTGTGTATAATAGGTAGAGACCAACATTTTTTTTTTCTTTGAATTAGTAGTGATCAATGTTTATTACTTTCTTGAAGTTTCAAAAATCAGAAAAGTAGTATATACATAATCAATGAAACATTCAATGAATAAAGAGAAAATGCACTATAAATACAGACAACAGTACAATTATTCAAGTAAAAGATAAGTCACATTAAAAACAATTACTGTAAAAAAAAAATTGTTAGCACTCCCCTACTTCTCCTAACCCTGGCAGCTTTTTTGTGATCAATGTTGTTATTACTACTATCCTTTAGCTACCAATCCCATCTGCTCCATTCCTCTTGGATCTTTGATGGGCAGGATCCACAAGAAAGGTGTTTGCATATTTAGGTTCATCTTAGGTAAAAAAAATACTTTGACTTATGAATACTAACTTAAAATAAATATATGTGAAATTACACTAGTATGCTGCATTTTACATGTCTGTAAATCTGCTACAATGTGTTGGATGTAAGAAGCAACAGGAAGGGAATGACCGTCTAAGAAGGTGAATACCTACAAATTTGTGAATTTGTGACTATTCACAATCTTTTGGCAGGTACAGTCTTACCCTACTTACAGTTGCTGGTTTATTCTTGCCAGGGCCAGGACTAACCTCCAGCTAGGCAACTACTGGTGAAGAAACGGTCCCTAAATTAGACGTAGTTTATGACAGCAGTTTCACCATAAGGAGAAATGTTAAAAAGTGTGAATAGACTCATGCACAATATTTACATGTATGTTCTCCGTAAGGAAAAATGTTTTCTGCGCTGAGGAAAAAAAGTTACAAAGTATGAATAGGCTTCTGCCCAATATTTACATATATGGAAATGCATGCATTAAATGTATATATGTGTAAAGACTTGTGGATGTTAATACTCCTGGAAATCTATAACAGTCACATTTTCACAGGAATATTCCTGGAATATTATGATGAGTTTAGTTTAAACTTGGATGGCCACTTTCTTGTGAATCAGGGCTGATGATGAGCCGATGAGCAAATCGGGTGAGGCATCATGTGAGACAAAGCACATTTAACACTTATCCAGTTTGTAAACAAAGCAAAACTGAGGGTTCACTTTGTACCAAAGTGTCCCCAATAACGGCAGAAACAACACCTCAGGCTGATGGTGATCTTACTGGAGATATCCATATGGTAAATGTAGGAAAATGCCTCTTTTTTAATGATCACTCCTATTGTCTTGGACTGATGCTACCCTTTTGTTTTCTCTGTATACTGGAACTTTGGGGGTCATTCTGACCCCCACCGGCGGCGGAAGCTGCCCGCCTGGCGGGAACCGCCAGAAGACCGTACCGCGGTCAAAAGACCGTACCGCGGTCAAAAGACCGCGGCGGTCATTCTGACTTTCCCGCTGGGCTGGCGGGCGACCGCCAAAAGGCCGCCCGCCCGCCCAGCGGGAAAGCACCAGCAACGAGGAAGCCAGCTCCGAATGGAGCCGGCGGAGTTGCTGGTGTGCGATGGGTGCAGTTGCACCCGTCGCGATTTTCAGTGTCTGCTAGGCAGACACTGAAAATCAATGTGGGGCCCTGTTAGGGGGCCCCTGCAGTGCCCATGCCATTGGCATGGGCACTGCAGGGGCCCCCTGGGGCCCCAAGACACCCGTTCCCGCCAGCCTTGTTCTGGCGGTGAAAACCGCCAGAACCAGGCTGGCGGGAAGGGGGTCGGAATCCCCGGAGGATTCACAGGGGCAGGGGAAAACCGGCGGGAAACCGCCGGTTTCCCTTTTCTGACCGCGGCTTTACCGCCGCGGTCAGAATTGCCCTTGATGCACCGCCAGCCTGTTGGCGGTGCATCCTCCAACCCCGGCCCTGGCGGAATGACCCCCTTTGTGACTGCAGGTGCTCGAATTGGCACATTTAACGTATCTGTAGGTCCCTAGTATATGTTACCAAATGTACCCAGAACCCATAAGTTAAATTTCACTAGTGGACTGCAGCACATATTTTGCCACCTCTAAAGTGATAATGCAAAAAAATGACTGCAGGTCTGCTACCTATATCCAGGCTGTGCAGGTTTAAGCTGCAAATTTCAACCTGCCAAAATAACCTCTTTTTAGACCTAAACCATCCTTTTAAACATAAATAAGTCAAATCTAAGTAGGCCTTAAATGCCCATAATGCGGGGTGCATGATATGTAAAAGCAGGACAGGTAAACGTTTAATGTTATAGATGTCCTTACAGTGATAATGCCCTAAAATCTGTTTTCACTATAGGAAGTTTAGATGTTTCACAAAAACGCATTGGGATACATTATTAAAAGTAAATAATGTTAGCTTGACCTAGGAAACAGATCAATAGTTCATAATTAGACTTTTAAAAATATTTATTACAAATCCAATTCATTGGTGAAGTCATATTTGTGTTAAATATTTTACGAATGGTACTTTTGAAAAGTCATCTTTAACCTGGCGAAAGCCTCTGGAAGCCCATTTGCCTGAGCTTCCAACTGTTACCCAGGAGCTGATTAGCTCCTTGATGAGGTGTGAATTGGCTCCCAGAGCTGAGACAAAGGCCTAAGGTGTGGGGAGAGGCTGATCTTCCCTTGATAGAATGCCCTAGGTGCTGGGTAAAGCCCCTTGCATATCTTCAAAGGATACCAACCCTGTTACTGGCAGATGTAGCTCACACCTGGGCCTCCCTACCTTTTACTTTCTTAGGCAGCCAAGCCCTAGTCCCAGTGAGAAAGGAGCTGCTCCTAAAACCAGTTTTGGGTGACCACAGCAGAGGCTTTGGCTTATTTACCTGGCCGCACCTGTACAGGGGACACAGGAGCACTGCACAGGGGAAGAAATGTTAAGCCATGTTGGGGTGAGGTAGAGAGGGGCACTCTGGTATTGTTTGTAGTAGTGCACACAGGAAATAATGAAAAAGTGAATATGGTTACCCCCGAAAACGTTTCCCCTATTGGTTAGGGAGGTACCAGGAATTAGCTAGTGTCATGCATAAATTAGGCATCCCAGGGTACTTTCTACAAAACAATAGTGGGCCTGTGGAAGACAGAAGGATTGCACCTGCAGTAGAGACCTGTGAGGAGAAACCTAGTTACTCGACCCACTCCCACTTGTACTTAGGAAAAATAATTGGACTCCAGGGGTCAGTTCTCTGATCTCCTAAAAAGCTACAGGGACACAAAAATTGCAAGAAGCCCACTTTCATGGAACAGCTCAGCTGCCCAGTTGCAATTGGACCCTGCTAGTGGCTTCTTTTGGAGTACATCCTAACCCCAAAGCGCTGTTCCGGGGGCCTGGAACCCTTGACCATGTTCAGAGCGTCCTTTTCCCTGACTAACTGAAGGCTTTACTGAACTCGACCCCGCCTTTTTTGATGGCTTTACTGGACCCAATGCAGAGCAGCACATGATCAATAGCTTTCCCAGACGTGACACCAAACAACACTCACCCAACTGTTTCACCTGCATCAATGCTAAGCAGCACCTGAGCAGCACATATAACCTTAACTGGGACCGACGTTGAGTAGCCTCTGATCGCTATCAAGCCTTTCCTCAGATCTAGTCAGCTACCTGGCCCCGCTGAAGACTTTCTACCTTCATACAAGTATCTAAGTGAGAAGGCAACTTTGTGACGGGGATCTGGCACAGTTGGCCTTCATTTTTTACTTTGACCCAGTCTAGCGCAACAAGATACCAACGGGTTGTATTTTATGCTTTTTGACTCTATTTTTATTTAAAACATTAAAAATTAGTATCTCTGATTGCCCTTATTGGATATTTGTCATTTTGATATAATTTTGTTCATTAAAGTATTATCTATTTTTATAAATTGGAGTAGGATTTTTATTTTGTTGTTTTTTCAACTTTTTAATTGTTCTGGTGCTTTTAAATGCTTTACACATTTTCTTAAGTGAAGGTTGTCTGCTCTGCGTCTTAGCTACCAGTGGTTGAGCTCACGTTTAAATTACTGAAACCTTTACTGTACCTAACAGTGAGAGTGACATTAGTACTTTTGGTGGACTACCATCCACCTCAACTAATAGTCCACTTTCTCACAGTAAACAACCTTATTCTTTATGGGGAGCAATCCAAAGTTCTGCATATTATATGTTCAGACTGTTTGTGCAGATATTCTACCCTGATACATTTGCCTTAATGGTTGTGAGACCACAATATTCAAAATCTAAAGTAAGAGGATGTAGTGAAAGGCAGCAGCCATTAACAGTGGGACAAAATAAATTTTGGAAGCTGAGGACCTGGCTTTGAAAAGAATAACAGCAACATGGGCCCTGTGGACGAGGATTGCCTTACTAGAAGGTTGTAGTCAGAATCATGTGACCATGAGGGAACCAACAATATTGAAACTAACTAACCGTGCAACAAAAATATGATGTAAAAAATATTGCTAACCCAAAAAATAATTTTTCCATACTTATAATGGTAAGTACAAAAATATAAAAAAAATATATCTTTCTAAATAATATTGTTAAAAACGTACAAAAATATTGTTTTATATATATATGTACAGTTTGAAGTAGTAAATCTTAAATGCTTTATTACATACTGACAATATAATGTGAGTTAAATAAATCTCACTAATATTTATTATTACATAAATATATATATATACTTATATACACAATTATTAAAAATATATGTTACTTTTTTAATTTGTTTAATTATTTATTTTTACGACTATAAAAAGCATATATATATATATAAAATACATATATATATACAATTTACATAAACTTAAAAATATTACTAATTACACATCAAAATAGTATATACATTACTAAATATATCAATTCAATTTTTTTTTTTAATTACAGAAATATTATGAACATTAGAAACAAATAAAAAAAAAAAAATACTATAAAATTTAAATTGTAAACAAATATTAATATATTTAAACACTATTGGGAAATGCATTTAAATATGGGAATAATACATACACTATTCCCACTCCAATTTATATAAAGTAGAAAAAGTGTTGGACTTTGGTGGGGTTAAAATTACTATTTCCACTCCAGTCAACGCATCAGTAGGAAAAGCATCAGGCTTCAGATGGGTAAAATGTACTATTTCCACTCCAGTCTGTACAACAGTAGGGAAAGTGTTGGACATCAGAGGGGTTAAAAATTACTACTCCCACTCCAGCCTAAGCAACAGTAGAGAAAGTGTTGGACTCTGGAGGGGTAAGATTTACTATTCCCATTCCAGTCTGTTCAATAGTAGGGAAAGGGGTAGGCTTCCGAGGGCTTAAAATTACTATTTCGATTCTAGTCTAAACAACAGCAGAGAAAGTGTTAGAATTCAGAGGGTTAATATTTGTTATTCCCACTCCAATCTGCGCAACAGTAGACAAAGCGTTGGACTTTGGAGGGGTAACATTTACGATTCCCTCTCCAGTTTGTGCAACAATAGGGAAAGTGTTGGACATCAGAGGAGTTAAAAGTACTACTCCCACTCCAGTCTAAGCAACAGTGGAGAGAGTGTTAGACTCTGGAGGGGTAAGATTTCCTAATCCAATTCCAGTCTATGCAACAGTAGGGAAAGGGCTGGGCTTCCAAGGGCTTAAAATTACTATTCCCATTCCAGTCTAAACAACAGCAGATAAAGTGTTAGAATACAGAGGGGTAAGATTTGCTATTCCTACTCCAATCTAAGCAACAGTAGGTAAACTACTTCACTTCAAACACATTACATATTTGCATAACTGTATGAATTTCGTAAAAATAAATAAATATAAAACTCTTAATATAAACATGATTACTTAACTATATACACTTAGAACACTTATATTACTTAACATTTGTGTGTGTGTATATATGTATATGTATATATATATATATATATATAAATAATAAAATAAACAACTATTCATCATTAATAATTACCTAACTTCCCAAAAACCCTACAAATCCAGCAGCCCACACCTAAAATATAACTATTATTATTTATTAAATATTACTGAATTCATTTCCCACCCTAAACCCCTACAAATCTGCAACAAACGTATAACTAAAACAATTCAATATTACATAATGTACATACTTAAGAATCACTCCAATACCTAATAATAAATGTATAATGTATTATTAATTAATAATTAATTAGTTATTTCCCACCATATACCCCTACAAACTCAACAGCCCACACCTAAAATGTAACTACAATGAATTAATAATACATAATTTGCATAATTAATAATTTAATAAATACTTTTTAATACATTTATAATTAATTGTTCCCATCCTATACCCCTATAAATATAGCAAGTAGCACCTAAAATATAATGAATTAAATCAGTTTTACATACCACACATAATTAACATCAATCACTTACTTGCTTAAAAATTTATAATTAATTGTTACTCAGTTATTATTTAATTAACTTCCCACCCTAGAGCCCTACAAATCCACAACCCGCTACAGTATAAATTACTATTAACAATTACCTTAAAAATTCTAAATCAGTTTAAATTGCTAACTATATTTAAAATAATTAATAATTATATAAACATTATTAATACATAAAATTAATATATTAACTATAAACATATTAAACATTTAAAAAACAACATATTTACAAATATATTTTTGAAAACGATATAAACAACAACACTATTTTTTACAACAATGTTATTTACCTGGAAAAAAAAACAATATTCTTGACAATGATATTCTGCATCACAACATTTTGACACCACAATACATTTTTCCTGATATTTCTGTATTCCGATATTTACAAATTAATATTTTGTTCAAATACTCCACTGCTTCCAGCAGCTGGACGCCATACCACATTATCACCTTTGTGTATATAAATGTGAAGTGTGTGATTATAACTTTAATCAAAGTGTCTATTACCTTCTTTGGGGTTTACTTCTGTCGGGAATTTTAGGAAAAGGAAGGCATTCAGTGGGAGCCAAAGGAAGAAGATGAAGACGAGGAAGAGATATGTGAAGAGGAAGAGGAGGAGGATGATCACATGGAGTTTTGTCGTACCTGTAAAGATGGTGGGGAGCTGCTGTGCTGTGACACCTGTCCATCCTCCTATCACTTGCACTGTCTGAACCCACCTTTGCCTGAAATACCAAATGGCGAATGGCTCTGCCCACGCTGTACAGTACGTATATTTAATTTTAGTAAGCAGAATAAAGCCATATCTCATATTTATTTCATACTTATTTAATACCTTGAAATGTCCTGCGTTTTAGTTTCAGGCAAGGCATCTTTTGCTTTCTTTTCCTTCCTTTAAACTGATCCTAGCTTGTTATCAATCTGGGGCACAGAGAAGTTTTAAGCGGTCCACAAAGTAGGCACATTTGTTTCTTTATTTCTGCCCCTTGTTCCTCTAGCATCAACTCTTCTTCCTGTCCCTCACGCAATCACATATCTTTTTCTTTCTCCATTAAGCTCTTTCGTAGACCTATCTACTTCACCATCTATTTTTCTTTTTCTGTCTCACAATTCTCTACCTCCATAGAAACCTCACCTCTCTTTCTCTGATTCATGTATTTCTCTTAACTTCTTCTTTTTGTTCTACTCCACTTTATCTTTCTACCTTCCATCCCTCTCTCTTCCCCACTGCTCGTTTTAAATGACATGTTTTTCTATAGCTCTTCTCATTTTGCTCTTTCCCTACTTTGAATCTCTTTGTATTTCCTCAAGGCTCTATTTCTACTTCTACCTCTTGCTGCCTTTACTTTTCTCAAATTCACCTCATTTTCTATATTATCCCTCCCTACCTCACCCCTTGAAGTACTCTGTCTTTGCCTGCATTTCTTCTACCTACCTCTAACTCATGTTACCTCTCCACCACATTCTAAAACCTTACATATTTCTCTTTCTCTATCTACATCTTCCTCTTTCTAATACTCCTTATCTTTTTGTTTGGCTAACTCATAGCAATATATTTGTGATTACAAATATTCAGCACCAAAAGCTACAATTACAAGTTATATGTACTTATATACTATTTTACTTTAAAGTGCTAGTCGACTAAGCACTTAACAAGTGACTCTTAGCATGGTGTCCTGCTTTGGGAGTAACAAGCAGTTTAGAAACTAAGGCCCATATTTATACTTTTTTAGCACCGCATTTGCATCATTTTTTTTACGCAGAAGCAGCGCAAACGTACAAAATATAATTGAATTTTGTATGTTTGTGCTGCTTTGCGTAAAAAGATTACGCAAATGTGGCGCTTAAAATGTATAAATCAAGCCCTAGGGACCTTATTATGACATTGGCAGTCCCACCATGGGACTGCCAATGCCTCGGGGAGGATTCCACTGCCATGCCGGTCGCATCCCCACAATCGTACTACAATGTTCCTGCTAGGCTGACCTCGGGAACATTCTAATATTATGGCATTCCCGTTGGGCTGACAGTAGGAACAATACTACGGTATTGGCCTCGGGTCCCTTAGGGGAGCTGAAGCCAATCCAATACCAAAGCACACCAGCACCCTCGGAATGTGCACTGTTTACAAAGCAGAGGGTGCTGGACAGGGGAGCCCCTGCACTGCCCATTCCAGTGGCATTGCCACTGCAAGGCCCCCATGTGGCCTTCCATGGCCGGGTGACTGCCATGGAAAGGCTGGTGGAAAGCTGAGTTATAATCAGCATGGTGGCAATAAGTTCAGGGCAACCGTGGCTGACCACAACTCAGACCGCCGTCTAATTGTCAGGAAACATGTATTGTGGCGGTGGGACCGCCAGGAGTGCAGCAGCCCCCTCGCCATCGCCACACTCGTAATGAGGCCCTAAATTCTACACAAAGCCCTATATTTTTCAAGATTTCATGCAACACAGCAAGCCACCATTCTGTGCTACATGAAATGGAAGATCAAGAATCTTTATTTCAAAGTTTCCTTAAATCTCTCACGCCTAATAAATGGAACATCGATATAACATATCAACTTTCGAGAACATCTGTTGAATTTCTGCATCTAGTATTATATATAGACAATTACAAATTACAGACTCGGTTCCACAGAAAAAGTACAGCAGCTAACTCTATCTTAAATACCTCTAGTTGCCATCCACACAGTACGATCTGTAATATTCCAGCCAGAGAATTCAGACGGGCAAAATTGAATTGCAGTAACCAAACTGATTATGAGACTATATCATCTGAAATTGCAGAGCGTCTTTCCACCTGTGGATATAACTTGTCCAGCTTAAAGAATATTAAGGAACAATTTGCTAAAATAGATCGGAAAACCATCCTAAATAAGACCAGAACTACTGCTGAGAGGACGCTGATTCGCCTTATCACTCACTTTCACAATGGCCACTCATTTGTTGGAAAATTGCTTTACAAACATTGATATTTACTTTAGAATAACCCTTTGATCAACCAATATATTTCCTCTCATCCACAAATAGGCTTCAAATGAGCCCCTAATCTCAGAGACAAACTTAGTTCCTCCTTTTATAAAGACAAAATATCTACACAGAGATTCATGCGACTTTCGGCTGTTCATTGAGGCTGTTTTTTGTTGTCATGGCAATGGCTATATTTGGAATTGTTAATTTCACCTGAATAAAAAAAATAATAATAAATTGGATGGACTATCGCTTGTTCATAACCGAACAACTAATTCACACTTAGAAAAGACTTAAGTGGGTTCTCAACTCTTGTGTCTTCTTATTTACTTTGGGGTAAACTGGTCCAAGTCCCTACGTGATTACCCACTGCCTAATAGCTGTTAAGTTGGGCATTTAATCTAAGGAAAGGAGAATTGGACCTTAATAACTTGGTGTTGTAATATGAAATGGAAGGGGAAGGAATTTGCTGTATTTAACATTATTCACAGTATTCCTGTTCTTTCCTAGCACTGGCGCACTTTGTGCTGCCTAGCATCAATGCAGCACCCTTGCACCATGGTGCAAGGGTCCCTGCATTGCAAGCATGAGTGTTTGTGTGCAGGAACGGACACCTTCATGCACAAAAACAACCTTGAGAGGCATTTTCCTCTCACTATTGCGGTCATTCTGACTTTGGCGGGCGGCGGAGCCCGCCCGCCAAAGTCCCACCGTCAGAATACCGCTGCGCGGTCAGAAGACCGCCGCGGTAATTCTGAGTTTCCCGCTGGGCTGGCGGGCGACCGCCAGAAGGCCGCCCGCCAGCCCAGCGGGAAACCCCCTTCCATGAGGATGCCGGCTCCGAATGGAGCCGGCGGAGTGGAAGGGGTGCGACGGGTGCAGTTGCACCGGTCGCGATTTTCAGTGTCTGCTTGGCAGACACTGAAAATCTTGGTGGGGCCCTGTTAGGGGGCCCCTGCAGTGCCCATGCCAGTGGCATGGGCACTGCAGGGGCCCCCAGGGGCCCCGCGACACCCGTTACCACCAGCCAGGTTCTGGCGGTTAAAACCGCCAGAGCCAGGCTGGCGGTAAGGGGGTCGGAATCCCCATGGCGGCGCTGCCTGCAGCGCCGCCATGGAGGATTCCCCAGGGCAGCGGGAAACCGGCGGGACACCGCCGGTTTTCCGTTTCTGACCGCGGCTGTACCGCCGCGGTCAGAATGCCCATGGGAGCACCGCCAGCCTGTTGGCGGTGCTCCCGCGGTCGTTGGCTCTGGCGGTCCATGACCGCCAGGGTCAGAATTACCCCCTATGTGTGCTGCAGAATGCAATACATGTAGAATGAGGAAAAACAAGGAGAAATAAAGATATTTCTCCTAATTATGGCTCAACTGGGGCATTTTGATGCGCTCCCAGGTCTTCCATTAATGGTAAATCTGGGAATGATCCAAAATCCATGGGTAGATGCATGGGAATACCTCCCTGCTACAGAGTAATGCAAGGCAGCGATTTGCACTGCCTTGCCTTACTCTAGATTTATGAAGCCATGAAGGGCCACACGAGGTGGCCTTGTATGGCTTGATAAATCTCACTTAGGTTTTGCGTTGCACTTGTGCCAACTTGCGTGGCACAAGGGCAACTCAAAACCTTAATAAATGTGGGACAAATGTTTATGTTACAAGTGAAGAAATCTAGATCCAACCTCAAAATGAAATGGTTTTATCAATATTTATTTAAGCTTTCTTTATGTACCATGGGGCTTGCGAACAGTAAGCAGATCAAGCTTTTGGCTGCTTTTGCGTGCCCCTGTTTCTGAAGGTTTAACTTGTAATTAAGTATTGTTGGGCATCATGAGGGCTTGAATGAGCCAAAAAGAAGTAATAAATTCAAAGTTGCTGCAAATGTGGCCCTGAAATATGTCTTGTCGAGGGCCCCAGAAATCATTAGGATGCCACTGGTAAATCTCTGTGAAGTAGATGATAATAATAAGATTGAGAAACGTACACCAGCCTACAACCCTATTCTACTTTGGTCTGCATGGAAAGATCAAGGAATCATAACTGACCTGGTCAGTGAACAGTTCTGCCTCCGCATAGCTCCACCACTAAGTGGAAGCCCATCCTTTCTTGAACTCTGACCTTGGTCAGAAGTTTGAGGCCCTCCTCCACCCGCAGGCTTCTGCCTGCACCTCATCCCTGGTGCCTAGTGGGAGAGTTCTGCTCTTCTGCTGGGATGCCCTCTGCCCTTTTTTATTTTTTCCTCCTTTTTCTTAGTGTGCTGTCTTTGTGCCTTTCGCTCCTGCGCTTTCCTCTTTCTCTTTTCTCCTCCTTTTCTCTTTTAGAGTGATGTCTCTCCTTTTTCGCTTCTGCCTTCTTTTCCTTATTTTTCTCCTCACTCCTTGCATTCTCCCCTCTGCTGCTCTCCGGCTGCCCACCCCCTCCTCTCTCGCTTTCTTCAAGACCCCTGGACCTCTCACCCTGCACCACTACACACCAGCAGCACTCATCGCTCTCAACCCGGGACATCACAACAACTGTAAGCAGGTATCACCAAGCAATACCAAGGAACTCTTCACCTGTCGCCACTGCAAATTCACCAGCCTCTGTCACTCAAGTCCACCCGAGGACCCACAAAGCATTACACAGCCTCAGATGTAGCCTGATCAACACTCGCTCATCCACAGGCATGCCATTGAACTCTGGAACCTCATTGACATCACATCCCCACGTCGCTTTCCTCACGGAAACATGGCTTCACCCCTCCTCAGCTCCAGACATCGCCTTCACCATCCATGACAGCTACAAGATCATCCACAAAGACCACACAAACCGCCCCGAGGGAGTCATTGCCATCATCCACAAAGAGTCCCTACGCCTCGCCACCAGCACCGAAGACTGCACAACCAACATGGAACTCCTCCACTTCCAGATTGGAACCAACTCTAACACCACTCTGAGGGGCACCCTCATCTACAGGCCGCCGGGCCCCCACCCCCCTTTCTGCAACACCATCGCTGACCTAACCACCACCCATGCTCTTACATCCAAGGACATCCTACTGGGGGACCTCAACTTCCACCTGGAAAACCCAAACAACAACAACAACTCCACCACCCTGATCAAAAACCTCGCCAACCTCAGACTCAAGCAACTCGTTACCGCACCCACTCACTCGGCCAGTCACACACTGGACCCCATTTTCTCCGCCAGCAACCACGTCTCCGTCAGCCACACAACCGAACTCCAATGGACCAATGACCGCTGCATTCACTTCACCTTCAACAAACCCATCTGTCACCACCACACTTCCCAACTTCCCCACAGAAATTGGAACAGGGTCGCTGAAGTCCAGCTCACCACCAGCCTCAACGCAGCACCCCCCAAGCCGCCTACGACATCAACACTGCTGCACACAACCTCCACAAATGGATCACTGACTGTGCCAACACCCTCACCCCCTCAAGACATCCCACTACAAAGGCACAGCCAAGAAAGCAAACTGGTTCTCCCCCACACTCAAAGAATTGAAGCAGGTCTGCAGACGTCTAGAGAGAAAATGGCACACCAACAAGACCCCGCAAATCACGAAACCTTCAAAAACGCGTCAAATTGTACCACCAGCTCATTAGGACCACCAAAAAACTCACCCTGCAACAACGCATCAATAAAAACGCCAACAACAGCAAGGAACTTTTTACCATCATGAAAGAGTTCACCAACCCCAACTCCAACTGCACAAACCTCGCCAACTACTTCCACCGCAAGATCGCTAACATTTACAACAGCTTCACCACCCAGGGCCCCCCCACGACTCTCTCCACCAGCCTGTCAACCGAAGCATCACCACGCCCCGCCCTCCTCCGCTGGAGCAACATCACCGACAATGAGACCCACAACATCATGGCAACCATCCACTCAGGAGCGCCCACCAACCCCTGCCCTCACCACATCTTCAACAAAGCCAGTAACATCATCGCACCCAAACTCCGGCATACCATCAACCACTCCTTCGAAACTGCCACCTTCCCAGAGAGTTGGAAACACGCCGAGATCAAACCTCTTCTGAAGAAACCCACCGCCAACACAACAGATCTCAAGAACTACCGTCCCATCTCCCTGCCCACCTTTCCGGCGCAAGTCATCAAGTTAGCAGTCAACAAACAACTCACCGCCTTCCTGTAAGCCAACAACATCCTGGACCCCCCTCAATCAGGATTCAGAAGCAACCATAGCACCGAGACTGTCCTCCTCGCCACCACAGACGACATCCGCAGCCTCCTCAACCAAGGCGAAACTGTCTCCCTCATCCTCCTGGACCCTTCTGCCACCTTTGATACAGTCTCACATGACACGCTACGCATCCGTCTCCAAGACGCCAGCATCCAAGACTCAGCTCTGCAATGGCTGTCCTCGTTCCTCACCGGCAGAACACAGAAGGTCCAACTCCCCACTTTCTCTCCGAAGCCAACAAGATCAGCTGCGGCGTCCCCCAAGAATCCTCGCTGAGTCCCACCCTCTTCAACCTCTACATGACCACACTGGTCGCCATCGGCAGAAGCCACGCACTCAACATCGTCTCCTACACCGAGAGTCTCCCTCACCAACAACCCGACCACCACCAAGAGCAATCTCCACGAAGGAATGAAAGCAGTCGCCACCTGGCTGAAAGACAGTTGCCTCAAACAGAACTCGGACAAAATAGACGTCCTCATCCTCGGCTCCGCACCCTCAACCTGGAACGATTCCTGGTGGCCCACTGCCCTCGGAAACGCCCCCACCGACCACACCTGCAACCTCGGCGTCATCTTAGACTCATCGCTTTCAATGGACTGACAAGTGAGCGCCGTCTCATCATGTTGCTTCCACACCCTGCACATGCTTTGTAAAATCTACCAGTGGATCCCTACCAAAGCCAGAAGAACAGTCACACAGGCCCTTGTCAGCAGCCGCTTCAACTACGGCAATGCACTCCTCGCCGGAACCACCTCTAAGACCTGAAAAAGACTACAACGAATCCAGAACGCCTCAACAAGAGATTCACCTTCAAGCTCCTGACCCACACCTACAAGGCCCTACACAATGTCAGACCAGCCCTAGCCAACGTTCCCCACATCCGGAAAACCACAGCCGGAGGAAGATTCTTCTCCGCCAAGACCTGGAATACTCTCCCCATCAACCTCGGGCAATCCCCCACCTTGTCATAGTTCAGGAAGGACCTCAGGACCTGGCTCTTCGACTTATCTGCAGCATCCCCCCCCCCCCCCCAGCCTAGCACCTTGAGACCCTCACGGGTGAGTAGCCATGCTTTACAAATCCCTGATTGATTGATAAATGCTATTGGTCACAACATAAAGAGGTTCTCTAAGGGAGAGAAATCATACTGAAAAACATGGATAGGAATTAGTTGCATTTTCATCCAAAATAAGCAGGTCCTATGCATACATGTGTGCAGTGCTTATATCACAAAATTAATGTTACATGCCTTCTGTTCTGAGCCTGTGCTTGTGGTTACAAAAATGGCCTGGGAATGTGGATTGTGAAAACTTTGCCTACCTGTAAACATTTTTTAAAACAAACGTTCTTGTGGAAGAATTGTCACTACTTTTGCTAAAGGTGATTTTTGCCAACATTTCTAGCCATAAATCTAATTTGGTTTGGTTTTTTCCAAGATGTTTTGTAGAACCTTTGATAATTTCAAGAAGCTTGGCAAGTTTAAATGAAAACTGTACAACGTTTATGGACAAAAATAAATCAAACTACACTCCACTACAAAAGATTTCTCCATAGTGTGCATAGTTCATGTTGTGCACCAGTCTTTTTTAACTTGGTGTACCAGGGAGGCAAAGATGTACAAAATACAGAATTTATATAGAATAGGTTATATGAACATAAATTTGTATTTATTACCTTCAGATAGTTTTTAGCTGTCTGTTGCTGAAGGCCTATTGTCAGCAGTATCCGTACTTCAAGTGGGCTTTGACTCGGCCCACTGCTTATCACTGGTTGGCTTTCTTATCAATCTCATTTGCTTGCATCTTAGTTGATAGCCTCTCTTCTTCATGTGTTTTTTCCTTCCCTGGAGGATCATTGTTTTGCCATCTTTTTGAGTGGATAACCTATATCCTTCCACTGCTCACATTCAATAATTCAGGGAACTTCTTTTATTTTTTGCCTTTAAGACTCCATGAGAGGGCACGGCCTTTCTTGCTCTCTCCCCTGGGTGCTGCTTCTCCACTTTATATCCCTGTGTGCCACCTGCAAACTCTCCAGGGTGTCCCCCATGTGCGTCCATTGCTTCCCTTATCTTGTTTTTGTTAAATTTGCCACTCGATGCATCTATTTTCCCCTGCCCACTCTCTGGGAGACTGTAGCATCATGATGCATATGTGTGTCTGTGTGATTACTCATGCGTGCATACACTTCATCAAACGTTGTTTTCTTTTTTTGCCAGTGCTGTTCATCATCAGCAAGCATGTTTTTTCTTCTAGGCAATGCTGAACAGCACTGGCCAAAAACGTTAGCAAATCCAATAGATCTGAATTGGCAAAGCCAAAAGATGAGATGTACTGGCTTTGCCAGTTTGTGCTGTAGTAATGTTCTTATCATTTTCACATGGGAGTACTCAACAATTCACATTTTATTTCTATTTCATAGTAGTGGGCAATGTCAATGAGTTGTCACTTAACACGTTTTACAGTCATTACTGATCAACACGAGATAAAATGTACTTTTGTCAAGATTGGTTGTAATGCTGCTTCATATTCAACCTGTATTCCAATGCCACCAGATGTATAGCACATACCAACCAGCCCCAGGAAAGTTGATGAAAAGATCCCTTAAGAAAGTATTTGGCAACACAGACATGACAGCATTCCAACTCTGGTGTCTGACACTGGAGGTAATGCCACCAGATGTATAGCATATACCAACCAGCCCCAGGAAAGTTGATGAAAAGATCCCTTAAGAAAGTATTAGGCAACACAGACATGACAGCATTCCAACTCTGGTGTCTGACACTGGAGGTAACACTTCAATGTGAACACCGTACCATTTTTTACATGCAAACTTCAATTATGCATTTTCATTTTTCAGTCTGTCACCGCTGACAGTATCTCTAGATTTTATCCTGGCTCACATCTCTAAGTCATTACCTATCATCAGAAAAGCTGAAATTTACCTTTGTCAAATTGCCTTTTTTTATTTAGGTACATATTCACATTCTATCCACATAATACCGGAAGCAGCCTGCCCTCTGAAAGCCGGTAAAAAGTATTTTGATTGAGAGTGGTTGATAAAGCTCTCACAAGACAGCACTCGAAAGTATCAAAGTGATTGTAAAACTGAAATTGATTAAGCAGTTTTTGACCTGAATAAAGACTAAAACTCGTGTCAGCAGATTACCCATAGAGATTCTCCTCATTGACAATGATAAAAATTGAAAATGTGATTTTGAAGATTACATATACCAGCATGTACTGGCTTAATCATTTAGAGCCTGATTCACAAAGGGCCTCTGCTGCAGTCGCTGAGCAGAGCCTCCACAGTGGGGACAAAATCTCCACAATGAATTCTCATCACAGAGATTCTGCCCACCGGTGGAGACTCCACAACGACTGCAGGGCCTATGCCACGAGTGCAGAGGCCCTTTGTAAATTAGGCCCATTAAGTGTAAACTAATGTAAAGGACTTTGAGTAATGTCAGATATTAGTGCAATTGTCTACTTCAAGAAACTGTAATAATGTTAAAAGATTGCAAAAAGGTGTGCAAAAATTATGCGAATTTACCTAAAATAAACCTTTTGACTAACTGTATTGTCTGAGACTTTGTTGTGCTATTACTTTTATATCACCAGTGCCCACCCTTAAAAGGAAAAGTCCAGCGAATCCTACATTGGGCCTGGAGGCAGCCATCCATTCCATTTCCCTCTGTGCCGCCTGCTGAAATTGAACCCATTGGCACTCCTCCCAAGCCCCTGGAGGGCATCCCGGAGAGGGAGTTTTTTGTGAAATGGGCTGGTTTGTCATATTGGCACAGTTCATGGGTCAAAGAGCTACAGGTATGTTTGCTATTGCCTACCAATATACACCGAATAAAATTGTGTGTATATATAACATAATGTAATGTAGTAACTCTATATGTTTATGTTAATAATTCAAATTTATTTTTGGTAACACGTTCCAGAACACACTATACATACATAAAATCAATGTAATTGCACTCAAGTAAAAATCACTTAAATAACAGAATCCAATTCCATAACTAGAATTTGATCCTTCAATTGTTAGCTGAGTATGAAGACATTTCGCTAAAGCTTTCTATCTGCTGGAGACTTACCCATTAGCATCCCACCACTGTGGAATTCACTGCAGCAGGTGCAGGTGCAGATGTTGAATGTTATAAAATGACAGAGGAGAGAAGCAGGGTGGGGCATATCGTTCCCCAAGAAAAACAAAGTATGGTGCCGGCATCTGGGGAAGGGGGCATTGTCTGGCTGGTATTTGCCCACTCACTATAGGGGGAGGAGAAGGAACACACCCAGCAGCAACTAATCACAGGGCTAGGTGCTTCTGTGCTCTGGTTCATGACTGTTAATTTTTCCAAGTCCCAAGGTCTAAGTGTGCATGTGCTGGGCAAGCTCTTGCTCGCCCTCAAGGCACAAGCCAGCCATATGACATCAGGTTGGTGGGAAAGGCATTTTCTAGCATCAAGGAAAGGTTTTTCCTGGGAGCATTTAATACAATGACCCAAGGTGGGGTTAGAATCTCAGCAGCATCAAAATGGAAAGGGACGGGACGGGCCAATACAGATAAAAGTGGAGTGGGTGGCAACCAGGTGGAGCTAGTTTGATTCCATGCTCCACCTACTTTACACTGTAGGTGCTGGAAGTACGGGTCTGGCGAGATACCTAGTAGCCACTCCAAACAGCCTGCTGGAATGGTGAGACTTTCTTTGTTTTGCCTGTGGCAGTCTTTAGGACCTAGAACTCAGGATTTCTAAACAGACATTTTTAAACAGTGACAGGAATTTACCAGACTGCAGAGAGGTCCAGAATCATAAAAATCACAGTAACCCGTCTCGGGCTCACCTCTTACAAGACGTTAGTGCTGGTTCAGAGTCATATTTCAGGCTCACCTTAGGAGCATTTGTCAAAATTAAATATTCAGTCAGATTCCAGGCTCATCACCCGATGTTACTGGTGGATCAGTCTGTGACATTCAAGCACACCTCTGACAAGCAAAGAAGGTCAAAAGGTGAAGTCACATAACAGGCTGACTTGTCTAAGATCTGAAGAGTTCAGGGGTTGTTCCTGTGCAAGAGGTGCTGCCGTGCAACTGACTCTATCCCAGTGATACCAGCTTTAGATCTGGCCAGTGCTCCTCAGCAATCTACTGGTTGTAATGCCTATGGTAGCACGAGACTCACTGATCTGCCTTTTGCTCAGCACTAGTGAACAACATTAGTGCATGTTTGTGTACTTACAGAGTGTGACTAGCAACGGAGTGCTGTGCAAGAGAGGACGGTCTCTCTCCGTTTTCATGCTGTGTAATTGCCTACGTTCAGGCCAGCCTTTCTCTTTGTATATGTGAGTGTGTGTTATAAATGTGTGTGAATGTGTAGCTTTTTTATGTGTGTGCATACATTGTTGTGTTTGTGTGGGCCTTCCCTTATTTATGTTTGTGTTACTTTGTCTGAATGTCATTTATATGTGTATACCTGGGTCTAAGTGTAGTTTGTGTATGTGTTTGCAGATGACAGTGTATATTTGCATGCATGTTTTGTATACATGGTGTTGTTACTTTATGTCCCTTTTGTCTTCGTGTCTGTATGTGATTGTGTGGGTGTGTCTGTTTTTGAGAGCTTATGTAATCTTGATTGTCTCTTTTGAGTATCTGCATGTCTGTCTGTGCACACAGCTATGCTTAGCACTGCTTGGCCAGCTGCCTTATTCTTTCACTGTGTATATTCTGTTTTGCCTTTTTGTGTACTTGTGTGTGCTTACATTTGTTTAGTCACGCTTCTGTAAATTCTTTGTGTATCGTGTTTAGAAGTGTGTGGCTGACTGCCCCGCCCTTTGTGCATAAGGGGATTCATCTTTAAGTGTGCTTGTGTGTGTTAATATTTGTTTATTGATGACCCATTAGTGACCTTTTTTGGGAAATTCTTGGGAACATCACTGACATCTTTTTCCCATTCAAATATCTCCCACTAATCCATTAATGGTGGGCAAGCTCTCTCAATATTCTCTGTTACAATTTGAGGAAGAAATTTACGCCCCACCAGTTTAAAAATTCCCTAGCCGCTTCTGGGAAGGGGTACATCTGGAAAAAAACGAAAGAATGAAATGGGGCACATAGTTTTTTTTTTTAAAAAGCAGGCACAGGACCTGACAGCGGGAGTCTTGGGACTGTATGGAAGCAAGTGGGCAACTGCATTTGGCTTGGGAACACAGACAAATATACTTATTCACCCAGGCACCAAACAGCAATTCAGAAATCAATGTCTAAGGCCCTTCATTCTTCCTCCCATCCAAAATTTTCCATGAAATCATTAAATGAAATAGATACGGACATTGGGAATGAGGTTCCAATTTGAAACACGACATATGGGGTTATAAGAAAACGTGACCCCTTGTTCCCCTTGGAGAAAAGACTGGGGGGATTTTACTCGATGATATCAATTTGTGGTTTGAGATAACGGGCAAATTGAAAGAAGTGGGACATTTTCGAGGAGAGGAAGAATTACACTCTCTCTCTCGTACAAGCCATGATTGGGAATTCACATTGAGACAATCAGTGTCATATACATGCCCTCGATGTTTTAAATGTTTATGGGAGACTAGATCACTCTCCTGACGGAAGTGGTGATAAAGTTGTGAAGGCTACCAGAACACGTCAACACATTTGTGATACTGTATTCTCAGGGACAAGCTATAATTAGACTGTGAGACAGAAGGAACTGTCATTGAGCATGTTGATGACATTTGCGGATCAGTAGTATTATTGTAGACAATTGTTAAGTGTCTTTATGTGTCTCCTGAATGTTTATGTTCTTTTAAGAAATTAGGGCCCATATTTATACTTTTTTAGCTCCTCATTTGCATCATTTTTTGACACAAAAGTGGCGCAAACGTACGAAATACTGTACAATTGTATTTTGTAAGTTTGTGCCGCTTTTGCATCAAAAAGCGGCGCAAATGCGGCGCTAAAAAAAGTATAAATATGGGCCTAGGTGACTTTATTAAAGGGATGAATTATTTTGAAGTAGGGTTTTCTGGACTGGAACATTGTGGGGGGTTTAAAGGTGTGCTTTACTGTATCATTGATATATTTATATTAAAGAGAAGTATATTTTTGTATCCCCTGTTTATCACTGGTCATTGAGAGTGCGAGAGGATGGTATAACAGGATTGCATGATTATGGTGGTTGCACTGATGTGAAATTACTGTTGCATGTGATGTGTAGAACCAAGGGGAATTTTGGTGGATATTAGAAACTATACAAAAAATCCGTCACCTTGTGAGGGGCCCTTTCTCTGGTTTTTCGAGTCCAGTACATTCTTCTCAGATTACACCATTACAATTATCGTCATCAGAGCCTGTTCATTGAAAGTATTTATTTCTGAATTTCGTATTGTGAGTTACATGCTGTGAGAGTTGGTACTGTCACTTTCCTTGCAAAAATACATAAACCTGGGAACCATTTTTGATGCGGAGGCAAACAAAATGTGAGGCCAAATGAATTCATATCTAGACAATGTGTATAAGAGAATTAAAGAGCATGTATTGGCATTGTAGTCTAAGAAAGAGCCCCTGAGGAGATTAAAGCTATTTTAAACTGTTCACTCTTGCACGTCATCTTAAATTGGATTTCATAATGTTGTTGATGGACCAATTTGCATTACTTTTAAAACTTTGCCTTTTCTCTTTAGCTGGAGCTGTACCACACAGTGATGTTTCGAAACTACCAAAGAAAGAATGACATGGATGACCCTCCACCTTTTGACTATGGGTCAGGTGATGAGGAAAGCAAATGTGAAAAGAGGAAGAGCAAAGACCCAGAGTATGCAAAGATGGAGGAGAAATACTATCGTTATGGCATTAAACCTGAGTGGATGATGATTCACAGGATAATGAACCACAGGTAAGAAGACAGTGGAGAAAAGCAACATCCTACATGGAACCATATCAAGGGTGTACACAACTCTGGTTAATTGTTCGACTGATTGATAAATAATTTGGTTAGTTGGCTAGTTTTTATCTACTCGATTATGCATGGTATCAATATATCTACTGATTAACTGATCAGTGAGTGTGTGAGTGAATCAACTGGTTGGATACTTGTTCTGTGAATTGGTTAAGAGATTGCTTGGCTAGCTGGTGAGTTGACTAGTAATTAGTTGGTTTGACTGATTGGCTTGCTTACTGCGGGCTAATTAGTTGATTGAGTTGATGGTTATTGAGTAGTTTTGGTAGGTGGTAGCGTGGTTATTTCATTGCATAGAGTTATTGGAAATGGAGTTATTGTTTTGTTGGTTGACCATTCAATAATCTTGAATTTATCACTACCTGTCTCGAATATTATCTACAGTGTACTGTTGCTCTTTAGCTATTTTTTGCCATAGAAGTACCAGTAGCATTTATAACACACAAAGACGCATTTATATGAAAAAAAATATGTTTTCATTCACATCCAAGCAGACTTCATTTAAGAACCATTTTAACTTATCTTTTGATGCTTCAAAAAGAAACAGTCGTATTTATGAAATATTTAGTTATTTAAATATTTTATTTGGCTTTATAGCACATGCAATTTGAAGAAATGAATCCAAACTTTGTGTTCTGAAAGCTGGACGTTTCCAGCTCACCTATAGTTAAACGTGGCTTGCAAGGTGTAAACAGCAAACAGTACCATGTGCCTCCCTCACTGATTGGACTCTAAGAGCTGATTGATATGTGGAGTCTTCCACACAAAATGGCAGATGTCATGTTCGCCAACCCTGCATTCTTTTGTCCCATTTAGAGGGGAGGGAACCACAAGGTTTCAGGCTGGTTCCACTGCTGGAAACCCTTGGCGTGTCTGATAAAGGATAACTGTGACAACGTGGATTATTAGTTGAGGTGGATAGTAGTCCACCACAGGTAATAATTCTTGTTAGGTCCAGTAGTGGTTGTATTAACCTGAATCAACCCATGGTAGCTATGCCACAGAGCAGACAGGCTTATGTTAAGAGTATGTGTAAAGCATTTAGATGTACAAAAGCAGCTATAAAAAGTTGAAAACACAAAATAATACAAAAATCCCACTCCAATTTATACAAATAGAAAATATCAAACAACAATGAACAAAATGTCACCAAAATGACAAAAATCCAATAAGGGGAACCGGAGATATACATTTTTTAAACTTAAAATACAAATATCAATAAACAGCACAATCCGCCAACCACAGGCAACTGGTCGTGCTAGAGCAAGACAAGGATAAGTTTTCAGAATCAGCCGCAATGAAGCACAGTTCGGATACAAGGACCAGGTTAGTCAGCTTGTAAGTTATAGTTTCTTAACATAAGTATAACTATAACTGCTGAATTTCTTTGGTTTTGTGTGCGTAAAATCTGAAACTCACTATAACGCCCATGTAACCTTTGTTTTTGTGTGAATATATAGGTTGAGAAAGGCGGAGACGCCGAAACGCGTTCCTGTTTGTTTGTATTAAACCTTAGATCTGCACATTCACGGAGTGCCGGTTGCCTTATTAAAAAATAAGGTTGTGTTTATATATATATATATATATATATATATATATATATATATATTCACACAAAAAACAAAGGATACATGGACGTTATATATATGTAATGTGTATTAGTAAAACTTTGAACATTTGAATTTGAATGTGTATGGCTACCATGGAAACAATTCCAGTGCCATTTATGGGCTAATGTTGAGTTGAGAGGAGAAATATCCCTAAAGGGGATACCATTTGGTCAGTCACAAATAAAGGGGGGGATGTGCACTGGCAGTGCTGGATTACCAAATAGGCAAAGTAGGCACTGGCCTATGGGCCCCACTCCTTCTAGGGGTCCCTGCGACAAAGCATCAAAATAATATTGAGTTGATCTAGAAAGAAAATTACAATCAAGCTTTCTTAAATTGTTTCCAGAAGATAGAAAAAATGAATCAACTCAAAGAAACAAAACTTTACATTAAAGCCTCTATAGTGAAAGTAATGTATTAATGTAATGTACCCATTAACAATTTAAAATACAGAAACTATAGACATAAGATTCACATAACAGTTTGTCTCTTAAAAGCTCATCTGCCAGCTTATAAAAAAGTTGGTGCAAACTATTTACCTGTAATGTTTAGTTCTGCTTAATAAAATTGGTTTATTAAAATTTTTGGTTAGTAAAAATAACGTATTAGGAGACAATTTGCAGGGAGGGAGGCGAAATTTCGATGTAATCTGACAATGTGCACATGGGCCTCCTCATTTGTTTCTACAGAGCAATTCCAGCTGTTAAAAGCAAGAACTCCTGGGAGGAAATCAGCCCACATTGCGAAAAAAAGGGTCAGTAATTCTAGTAGTAAATGTTAGTCCCGATTTCAGGCCCCGGAACTCAGAATTGAACAGTTTTAGAGAGTAATAAACCAGCCGAAATCAGTGGTCCAGGTTTTGGTAATTCAGTTTCCTTTCAGCGCGATCCTCGCAATCTTCCCTTTAGTTTATATTCAATGTCATTTAATATCGTCATTTTCACTTATGGTTCATTACACAATCGTTCCGAGGACACAAATGTTAGTCATTAATCTGCAGTCTTTTAAAAACATACAATTTACAAACCAGAACAAGGTAAAAACAAAATTACGAGGCATTAATGTAAATATGTGTGACTGAGTTCAACATTGACCAACCATTAATCTCCTGATTCTCTACTCCTATCATGTAGTATTTCAACTGATAGTGAAGAGGTGGGACACTCTCTTTAGTTAATTGAAACAATCAGCCAGTTTCCATAAGTGGCGTTCTCTGAGGTGTATAGTATGTGGTTGTTTTTTTTATTTCGTTAGAATTGCAATGTACTACCCTATGCATTTTTACTTGGATCGCCGCGATGTAATAAAAGCGCAATGGATTACCTGTCCTGCGGAGCCGACTAGATTTGCTGCATGCTCCAGGAAACACTTAATTATTTCCAGCTTTCCAGGAGCATTACAAGCCCTGGGGAGCAAGTGTGAGATTAAAAAAGCATGCAGATGGAAAATTGGTCACCTGTCTTTTTTGTGTTCAAAAGATGAGTTTTGTTCACTGAAAGGAATATGTAAAATGTTCCTTATGGGTGTAGTTTCCGGGACGTATGCTTATTTACGCAATTAATAACTGTAACCACAAAAAAACTTGTCACCTGAGCTCCGGTTTCTCAAATATTCCTATTTTACAGAGTGCAGTAGGCTAGATGGATGGAAGATGCCACGAGGAGACTCTATATATGCATGTATGATGGTGTCGCAGGCGATGTTTTTAATAAGCACGTGCAAGTTTATAATGTGTTTTTTAAACGTGTGCTTTTTACAGTCCTCAAAAACTGAGCCCCTCTACCCACTGCCTTAGTGTAAAAGTCATGATTAATATGCATTGGACGCCAGAGCAATTGAGGAAATGATGTATTTGACGGTGAGGTGTCCTCTGAATCATTTGGTTATGCATTCTAATAAATCTCTGTCACAATCGTTTCCATAGCAAAGTGCTGCTTGAGTACTCGTGACCCCTATATGCTGGTGCTGAGAAATAAGCAATATTTTCAGGGCAATTGAAGAAATGGCTTGAGATGCAAGAGTGGGGAATATGTAATAGGATCTAGTAGAGATATTAATAATATTTCCAAAGTAGCGCACGTCCCTTGACTATGTGGCGCTGTGGCTTGTAAGGGCTTAGTTACCACGAAGCCCACAGACTCAGAACTTGGGCCCATATTTATACTTTTTTTGCGCCGCATTTGTGTCACTTTTTGATGCAAAAGTGGCGCAAACCTACTAAATACAACTACATTTTGTAAGTTTGCGTCAAAAAATTAGGCAAATGTGGCGCAAAAAAAGTATAAATATGGGCCTTGGTGTTCATTTGAGCTTCATAATCAAGGCTACATGTTATCACACAATATAGTCACTGGCGTAATGAAAAATTATGGGGGCTGTAAAGTTTACATCCACACGTTGTATAGTATAAAAGATGTATTGTAGGTTGAAACATCAAATGTACAGAGTGGAGAAGTCTGCGACCTGCCTTGCCTAAGGTTCCACTTCCACGTAGAAATCTGGAACACCAAGAGTAGCAGAATCCAAGAAATGCTACTACAACAATAGACTTGACAGCAACAAGACACCTAATAAAATATAACACAGAATAACACCTTTGCCAAACACAACACTACTTCCCTCTTATGATACAGCATATGCATTAAAATAAATGTCCGAGCAGTAGAACTAATATGAATATACAAGTGAAAAAATGTAACCACAGCACTCAATAAACGATCACAATACATGTAGTTTTAGATATTTTTTCGAAATCATTAAATTCCGAACCAGTCCTTCTTGAAAGTTAAATTCTTCTTTATTGTGAACCTGCAATTTCATTCGTTTTGAAACAGTCCTTCATGTTCATTTGCTCATCGAAAGCCAACACGTGTTTCGTCACTATTGTGACTTTCTCAAGGCATGAAAAAGTAGTATGGTGCACCCATCCGTAATGTTGCTCGTTCAATTATTGGAACAACTGTACTTAGCACTTAATAATCACTCCAAGGAAATCCATATATTAGCTTATCTAGGTTGTCAGTGAGATGGATAGATTTCAATAATTTTCAATAGTTCATGGTTGCATATAGTAGTGACAATTCAGCGGACCATGATAAGTCCTAACTGTCAAGAAAGTCCTCGGGCTGAGTCTCCGAGTCGTCTGGATCTCCACCAATGAACTCCACCAATGAACTATTGAAAATTATTGAAATTTATCCACCTCACTGACTTCCTAGAGAAGATAATATATGGATTTCCTTGGAGTGATTACTAAATGCTAAATACAATTTTTCCATAGCCTAGATAGTTCACTGACTGGACTGTGAATTTGCATTTAGAAAACTCAACAGTTAATCCCTTCTCTTCTAGAATAACAAAAACACCCACCAGTGTTTTATCGTAATCCTGTCCCTCTTTAACAAAAATCAGAATGTCCTCCTGTAATCAGCTTACATTCTTGTGTTTCCTGAACAGTTAATATATGAGCCTTTGAAATATGACAGCAGCCAATGCCAGCCCAAACTGCATTCTTTTATATTGAAAACACACTGTCGGAGTGATGAAGGCTACATACAGCTTACTCTCTTCACTTAATTGAATCTGGTGGTATGCTACCGAGAGGTCGATAGTGGAGACCCACATGACATCTTTGACTAATGCTAATAACTCTGAAAGTTTCAGAAGATGGAATTTATCCACCACTATTTTGTTATTCAAGTGACAAAGGACAATACATAACCTGATCCAGCAGTTACCATGTCTCCCTATTACTACTGGCGAAATCCATTCCGAGTATTCAATAGGTTGTATAATGTCAGCATTAACCAGTTTTTCCAACTCCTTTTCCACCTCCTCTCTCAGTAGTATCAGTAGTATCTTTATGTACCTTGGGACAGGCATCAGTTTTCAATACAATGGGATGTTCAAAATCACTTAGCTTCACCATTTTATCACTGAACACTCTGGGCAATCTTTTTAGCATTTCTGCACCAATGGTTTCACTTTCATTCATAATCATGACAGGTTTAGGACTATAGGGTTCAAAATGATATCCAAGTCAACCTGATCCCTCCATCCTAACACAGAGGGATCCTTTTTTGCAATGTACAACTTCCCACAGGATTCCCTGTCCTTGAACCTGAATTCTGAGAGTCTTATCTTACCATAGCGATTATTTCTCCTGAAAGCTCTTCAGGATGTATATCGGGTTCCAATATCTTGCCCCCTAATCTCCTGGCAAACTTGGTTTCCCATATATCTTCATTCACAATTGTATATGGGGACCCTGAATCCACATACAGTTGTACTATCACACCCCCAATAGTCATTAAACACAAAGGATTATTTTTGTCACTTCCTAAGTTTGTCATTAATGATTAAAATGAATAGCTCCTTAGACTCAAAGTCCTGAACAAGATTTTCAGAATCATAATGCATGACTTTCCTAATTTTCCTATCTTCATCACTAGAGCTTCTATCACCTATAACCTTCACCTTGAACCCTTTCTTTTTCTTATAAACCTTAGCAAAATGGCCAATTACCCCACATGCCGAGCATTTCTGTTTGGCTGCAGGGCAAAAGTTACTGGACGCTAAATGTGATCCGCTATCACAATGATTACATCTAAGGCCTTCTTCTTAGTAGGTTCATTGGGTCACTGGGATATCATGCACTGACCCACTCTTCTTCTGGCACACCAATGAAAATGTTGCCACTGCGGATTTCAAGGCAGCACATTTTGTGATATAGGTCATAAATCCTGTAAGGAGGTGTGGATTCCTACGACTCTTTTGAGTGATGAAAACTATCTTAGCTTCTATGACTGTTCAGAAAAGACATTGTAAAATGTACTATAGTCCAGAAAGTAAAAGTGAAGGGGCTGTATATTTGATAATGCATTCCATAGTATTAATACAAATATATTGATATTTCAGCTATGAGTATAGGTTTAGAAGTTATAAGACTACTTTCTCACCACTCTTCATGTAGTAAGTTATTCAGACAATCATCTTAATGTTTTTATTCCTTTTAGCATGTTCTGTATTGATTCTTAAGAATAAACTCCATTTTCAATTTTAGGAGGATCACAAAGCATAGATTGCATGGATATTTTTAAAATGTATCAGTATCATAGAAGACCTTAGAAAAAGCTAAAATTTATATTATTAAAGCTCATGCAAATGTTATACAAATAGGTGACAATCTGACGATAAAGTCTGCTTGAAGTGGCAAATGCAGCTGAAAACTCCTAGAAGGCATTACAAGCTTTTAGGCAGGAAAATGCTAGCTTTCTAAAAGTGGCATTCTCAAAATTGTAATCTAAAATTTGACTTTACCATTAAAGAGAATATATAAATTCCAATTCATTTTAGTCCAAATATGATATTCCTATTTGCTCCCAAGCAAACATTAGCACTTATTAAATGTAATACAATAATCTACTGTTTTCCAGTGGGACAGACAGGCCTTAAAGTATTCACAAACACATTTAGGAGATTTGCACTACCAGGACATGTAAAACATAAACCCACCTGTCCTGCTTTCTAAATATAATGCACCCTGACCGATGGGCCTTTAGGGCCTACCTTAGGGGTGATTTATGTGTATTAAAAAGGAAGGCTTAGGCCTGGCAAAAAGTTTATTTTACCAGGGCGAACTGACAGTTTAAAACTGTACTACAGGTGGCACTGGAAGGCCTGAGACATGGTTTTAAAGTGCTACTTTAAGGAGTGGCACAATGAGTGATGCAGGCCTACTAAAAGCATTTAATTTACAGGCCCTGGGAACAAGTAGTACCAGTTTACTAGGGACTTACAAGCAAATTAACTGTGCCAACCAGATGTAAGACAATTTTACCATGATTAAAGATGAGAACACATGCATTTTAGCACTGGTTAGCAGAGTTAAAGTGCATATAGTCCTAATGCCAACATAAACTATTTCAGAAAACAGGACGAGTGAAGGCAAAACATTTTGGAATGACCCTGCAAAGAGGGCCAGGTCTGACAGTGGTCCTTCAAACCTCGAAGGGTGACTTGATGACCTAGAGTCATGCAAATATAGAAACTCCCACCTTTTAGTCCACAATGCTAATATCACCTGTGTGCCATCATCATGTTTGAGATGCAGCAACATGGCAAAAATCCACCAGAAGCAGGTGATTCCTTCCTTACTTCTTCCCATACTGTTTCTGTCCTCCTCACAACAAGTGCTTTGTTTAAGCAGTACTTTGAATACTAAGGGCACAATGTACTAACATTCAGTCTCAAACAGGGATGTGCAATTTGACCACCAAGTTGTTTGCAAGTGGGTATGCGTTTTCCGAAGCCACCTATGCCTAAAAGTCTGTATCGCAAACTGTTTATAAAGTGGGGCTCACCAAATGACCTACCTAGCGAGCACTAATTAGGCAGGTTACAATTTACAATACACTGAGTATGATTCTGAATTCATGAATGGTGACTTGGAAGGAACGGCAGACCACCATCCTTGCATTGACTTTCCCAAATGAGTAACAATTTGTGAAAAGCAGCACATGTCAATTAAAATGTTTCCTATTTGGGAACATATGAAAGGAGCATGCATTTATCCCTTGGACCACTGTGACTCCCACCAAGGCTGCCCAACATGATTTCCAAATGGGAAGTTTGTCCCCCTGGGAACAGTTTCGCTTTTGTGAATCAGTTACCACTCCTTCAGAGGTGTGAGTAATTTTTCAATGTCCACAACTACAATTGCAGTCACAATGCTTTGATAAATTCTTTTCTGAATCACAGGTAAGAAGGGATCCCCTTTCATGCTTCCTTCTTAGTGCGATTCCTATTGATTGCAAGTCAGCAGTGCTTATCCAAGTCAGCTTACTACATGGCTCAACACTATTTTGTGGTAGCAAACCCAGTGTTTGTTTGAGTCAATATTTTAAACTCCACAATGGTTTAATATATCAGGCCTAACTCATTCTAGGGATTTTTAAACAGGGTCAGAATGAGAACAATACTCAGGTGAAGTGGACATGTTGTTTGACAAGGTTAAACAAGGTAGAACATGGCACCATTCTAGTAAATTACCAGAAACTTCAATGGACAGCGCTACTTGATTTTTTTTCCACTTCCATATAACTCTGTCCGTTCCTGATAATATGGCCTATGTCTTGCTGCTAACTACAGCATGTCCTGTCCATTCCTCCTGTAAGTGCTGTTGAATCTTAGTGAGCAAACACGTGGCATTAGAGAGGAGAGTGCAGGCTACTCGCTGCTCCAATTAATCAAATTCCAGCCACCATTTATATGCCAGGCCCAAAACATATCCCTGTGAAAAGGCCTTCTGTCTCAAAGCAGCAACACAGCCTCCAGTCACACAAACTGGCTGCCTTGCCACTGATACAACACTGCTGACACCATGGTGGTGCCAGGCTACTCAGGGCAAAAGTCGCTGGTGCATGTGGGTAGAGCGCATCCACCTACTATTTTTACAGGGTGAATGCCATCCACCCTGCCAAGAAATTGGGCCCCACTAAAATATGCTGAACTTGTCTTGCTGTAAGTTTCAGACACAGGGACTCATTCAGCAATGCCTGCACATTGTCTGCTTTCATTCCGAGCAGCAACATGCAGGCAGCGAGGGGGTCTTTGTTATTTTAAATTCCAGCTTGGTTCAAAAGGCCAAAGTTAAGGAGACATCAGGCCTTCTTTCATTCGACTATCCTGCCTTGGAGTTATATGGAGCTTCACACCTAAATGTAAATGTAATAGAGGGGATACAAAGGCACACAGTTTTTTATTACTTAACAAGTACCAAGACAAGCATGGTTGTGTTTTTGTTAATGCCATGTATTTTAAAGATATGCCTTCACTGTAAGAATATCATGTGTGTTTGTCTGTCCCAGTATTTAGACAAATAACAATTTTCATCCCGATAATTTCTTTTATGGTGCTACTCATCCTAATGCAGGGTGTCAGAGCACTTTACGTTATTACACAGAAACATAGGTTGACAATAAATCAGATAAATATGTTATATAAGTGAGGGTTACAAGGTACATCTTCATAGCTCACTATGGTCTTTGAAAAGGATTACAGTGTATGGACTGCAAGAAACAAAATGATCTCTGTGTTAAAAGCAGTAACCCACTTACCTGTCTACATTAAATAAAAATCATCTGCATGTTACATGATTTGTGTAGCAGGAGCTACGTTAACTCTCTTTGTTACTTTGACTAGACAAAACACAGCTCTCTCCAGCAAATGTTTAACCTTCAGAGTTATCTGACCATTGTTATTATTCCCTGATATTTACTGGGCACACAAAGATCTCTGCAGCAGGACCCTTAACTCCATAAGATATTGTAAAATGCAGAACTTGCAACCAATTGAGCAGAACATTTTTACTGCCACATTTCTCTTTGTTGCCAATTCCTTTGCGCTGGAGTTTGTAGAAAATAAATGTATAAGTTGAGGCTTAGATTGCATCAGTGTTGTCGCTTTTTTCGCACACCCCAAAGCAAAATCTCATTTGTTAAATCTCATAATGTGCTTAATGTGCTTTTTTGTAAATAAATTTTATTGGTTTTGATAACAAACAGATTAGTCTCAACAAGACTGTATTGTTTCATTATATATGGTAATGTTATAGTATTGAAGCAGAAGCTTGTAATTCTCAGTCTTGTCAAAACAACTCCCACCCCCTCAACTATTCCTGAGTTGGAAATTGTGATCCCTAGAGTGTTGTTTGGTACGTCAGGTCATTCGGTTCCCAGTGTGTGTAGTAAGTTGACATCTTGGCTTAGATGACGATCAGTGGAGGTGACTGTAGTGTTATGAGTAGGGAAGTGCTATGACAGACGAAGGTGAAGTGGTGAGGGGTTATGGAGATGGCCCTCTGGGAGGGAGGAAACTGGGAGGTCCTTTGCGAGGAGGAAGCAGGGTTTTTCAGGAAGTCTACTATTGCTCTTCAGGTGCAGGCAATATTTAGGGTACCTACCCCGCACCACGCCTCTCTCAGAAGGAGTGTCCCTTTGTAATCTGCCCATTTTTCCAGACCCAAGCACCTGGTTGTCAATCAGGGGTTCAGCCGGTACTTCCAATGTCAGGTAAGCTCTCATTTGGCTAATATCAGGCTTACATCTTGAAATTTGCTGGTCACTTTCGCTTTAGATGTATGGGGGAACCATGTAATAAACACTAGCCGGGGGATAGGGGGACTTCTCTGCCCGTTACATCAACCAGAGTACTGGTAATTCCTGTAGGAAGTTGGCTCTGTATGTGCTATTTCAAAGTAAGGAATAGCATGCACAGAGTCCAAGGGTTCCCCTTAGAGGTAAAATAGTGGTAAAAATAGATAATACTAATGCTCTATTTTGTGGTAGTGTGGTCGAGCAGTAGGCTTATCCAAGGAGTAGTGTTAAGCATTTGTTGTACATACACATAGACAATAAATGAGGTACACACACTCAGAGACAAATCCAGCCAATAGGTTTTTATATAGAAAAATATCTTTTCTTAGTTTATTTTAAGAACCACAGGTTCAAATTCTACATGTAATATCTCATTCGAAAGGTATTGCAGGTAAGTACTTTAGGAACTTCAAATCATCAAAATTGCATGTATACTTTTCAAGTTATTCACAAATAGCTGTTTTAAAAGTGGACACAGTGCAATTTTCACAGTTCCTGGGGGAGGTAAGTTTTTGTTAGTTTTACCAGGTAAGTACGACACTTACAGGGTTCAGTTCTTGGTCCAAGGTAGCCCACCGTTGGGGGTTCAGAGCAACCCCAAAGTCACCACACCAGCAGCTCAGGGCCGGTCAGGTGCAGAGTTCAAAGTGGTGCCCAAAACACATAGGCTAGAATGGAGAGAAGGGGGTGCCCCGGTTCCGGTCTGCTTGCAGGTAAGTACCCGCGTCTTCGGAGGGCAGACCAGGGGGGTTTTGTAGGGCACCGGGGGGGACACAAGCCCACACAGAAATTTCACCCTCAGCAGCGCGGGGGCGGCCGGGTGCAGTGTAGGAACAGGCGTCGGGTTCGCAATGTTAGTCTATGAGAGATCTCGGGATCTCTTCAGCGCTGCAGGCAGGCAAGGGGGGGGTTCCTCGGGGAAACCTCCACTTGGGCAAGGGAGAGGGACTCCTGGGGGTCACTTCTCCAGTGAAAGTCCGGTCCTTCAGGTCCTGGGGGCTGCGGGTGCAGGGTCTCTCCCAGGTGTCGGGACTTGGGATTCAAAGAGTCGCGGTCAGGGGAAGCCTCGGGATTCCCTCTGCAGGCGGCGCTGTGGGGGCTCAGGGGGGACAGGTTTTTGTACTCACAGTCTTAGAGTAGTCCTGGGGTCCCTCCTGAGGTGTTGGATCGCCACCAGCCGAGTCGGGGTCGCCGGGTGCAGTGTGGCAAGTCTCACGCTTCTTGCGGGGAGCTTGCAGGGTTCTTTAAAGCTGCTGGAAACAAAGTTGCAGCTTTTCTTGGAGCAGGTCCGCTGTCCTCGGGAGTTTCTTGTCTTTTCGAAGCAGGGGCAGTCCTCAGAGGATGTCGAGGTCGCTGGTCCCTTTGGAAGGCGTCGCTGGAGCAGGATCTTTGGAAGGCAGGAGACAGGCCGGTGAGTTTCTGGAGCCAAGGCAGTTGTCGTCTTCTGGTCTTCCTCTGCAGGGGTTTTCAGCTAGGCAGTCCTTCTTCTTGTAGTTGCAGGAATCTAATCTTCTAGGGTTCAGGGTAGCCCTTAAATACTAAATTTAAGGGCGTGTTTAGGTCTGGGGGGTTAGTAGCCAATGGCTACTAGCCCTGAGGGTGGGTACACCCTCTTTGTGCCTCCTCCCAAGGGGAGGGGGTCACAATCCTAACCCTATTGGGGGAATCCTCCATCTGCAAGATGGAGGATTTCTAAAAGTCAGAGTCACCTCAGCTCAGGACACCTTAGGGGCTGTCCTGACTGGCCAGTGACTCCTCCTTGTTTTTCTCATTATTTTCTCCGGCCTTGCCGCCAAAAGTGGGGTCTGGCCGGAGGGGGCGGGCAACTCCACTAGCTGGAGTGTCCTGCTGGGTTGGCACAAAGGAGGTGAACCCTTGAGGCTCACCGCCAGGTGTGACAATTCCTGCCTGGGGGAGGTGTTAGCATCTCCACCCAGTGCAGGCTTTGTTACTGGCCTCAGAGTGACAAAGGCACTCTCCCCATGGGGCCAGCAACATGTCTCGGTTTGTGGCAGGCTGCTAAAACTAGTCAGCCTACACAGGTAGTCGGTTAAGTTTCAGGGGGCACCTCTAAGGTGCCCTCTGGGGTGTATTTTACAATAAAATGTACACTGGCATCAGTGTGCATTTATTGTGCTGAGAAGTTTGATACCAAACTTCCCAGTTTTCAGTGTAGCCATTATGGTGCTGTGGAGTTCGTGTTTGACAGGCTCCCAGACCATATACTCTTCTGGCTACCCTGCACTTACAATGTCTAAGGTTTTGTTTAGACACTGTAGGGGTACCATGCTCATGCACTGGTACCCTCACCTATGGTATAGTGCACCCTGCCTTAGGGCTGGAAGGCCTGCTAGAGGGGTGTCTTACCTATACTGCATAGGCAGTGAGAGGCTGGCATGGCACCCTGAGGGGAGTGCCATGTCGACTTACTCATTTTGTTCTCACTAGCACACACAGGCTTGTAAGCAGTGTGTCTGTGCTGAGTGAGGGGTCTCTAGGGTGGCATAAGACATGCTGCAGCCCTTAGAGACCTTTCTTGGCATCAGGGCCCTTGGTACTAGAAGTACCAGTTACAAGGGACTTATCTGAATGCCAGGGTGTGCCAATTGTGGATACAATGGTACATTTTAGGTGAAGGAACACTGGTGCTGGGGCCTGGTTAGCAGGGTCCCAGCACACTTCTCAGTCAAGTCAGCATCAGTATCAGGCAAAAAGTGGGGGGGTAACTGCAACAGGGAGCCATTTCTTTACAATTCCCTTCCAATAAACATCCCCACAACATATGGAAAAAGTTGGCCTCCAACACTCTGCATCTGCGACATGGTGAGTCAGTTACTCCAAAATGTCTATTAATTCTATTGGGATGAGATAGGCCCTATGTAAAATGTAAAAGCTAATTAATTTAAACCAAGCCTTTCCAGGTACTTTCGGGCCCAGTTCCAAAATGGTCTCCCATGCTTTAGTAGAAATGGGTGCTCCCAAGTTGGTTTCCCAACAGGTCAGTAGGGCTTCTAGAGGGCACAGGGAATCAGCTTGTAAGGTGCGATATAAGCAGGTGACGTCTTGGACGGTGCCGGCTGACAAAGGATATATAAAAACAGCATTGGTGCGCTTTAGATCCGAAGCCCCCTGATTTCCAGTGGCGGTGTATAGCTACGATCACTGTCCCATGTAGCAGAAAATGTCCCTGGGGGTAAATTGAAATCTGCTCATAAGTTGTCAAAAGGGAGCAAAACTCTGTAAAGGCCTCCCACTGTGTTAATCCCTGCCGGTGTCCACTCCTATAGTTGTCCCCACCATGGGGGAGACAGTGTAGCATTTTAAGGGGGAGATCTGGGAAGTACAGAACCAGAGTGGATGTTTTCCGAAGACAGCAGGCCCAAATTTTTTAGATGATGTCTAACTTTCTGAAATCTGTTGGTGGGGCAGGCCTAACCCACAAAAGAGTTCGTACAAGATTGTTCGGGGCGGAACAGTGGGGGGCAAGATTCTGCCAGGTGCCTTTCTACCAGCCATTCACTGGGTAAACCATCGTGTTGGGCCACCAAGTAGTATGCTTCAAAGTCCTGGGCTGCCAATCCTCCCTGTGCAGTGATGCATTGCAGTGTGGCAAGGGATACAGAACGGCGTCCAGTGCCCCAAAGGAAGGATGTTACAATGGACTTGAGCTCCATCAAGAATGACCTAGGTATCCAGAGTGGACGTGTTACAAAGAACTATCAGAATCTAGGTGAAATTATCATTTTGAGGATGACTATCCGCCCTGTGACTGAGACTCCATATGAGTCTTCAGCTTCCTGGTCGCAAGACCCAGGTTCCTCTCATGCAGAGCAGGGTCACTATGATAGACCTTAACTCCTAAGTAGGAGAGGCAACATGGTTCCCAGATGAGTTGGCCTTGTGTGTCAGGGGGTGGGGCTTCCCCCCATGGAAAGAGGTGTTTTTTTTTGCCAATTCACCCTGAGGCCCGAGTACTTTCCAAAGGTCTCCAGCAGCATTCTGGTCCCCGCTAGGTCTCCCTCAGTATTGTTAAGGAAAAGTAGGAGATCATCAGCGTAAAGCATAATTCTCTGATTGGTGGGGCCTACTTGGAGGCCTCTGTTTGCGGCACCCAAACAGGCCAAGTGCACAAGGGGTTCCATGGCTATCACAAACAGCAAGGGTGTCAGCGGACACCCCTGGCATGTGCCCCTTTCAATTGCATAGCTATCTGAGCTCAATCGTTCTGTGAGGACCCTAGCAACCGGATCAGTGTATAGGAGGCGGGTCCAGTCGACAAATGACTCAGTCCCATGTGGAGCATGACGGCATATAAATAGTCCCATTTAGGACTATCAAAGGCTTTCTCAATGTCTACTGCCTATATCGCAGTGGTCTCCTTGTAGTAGGATATTGCCTCAAGTAGCATTAGCAACCGTTGCACGTTGATCACTGTGTTCCGCCTCAGAATGAAGCCAGCTTGATCCAGATGAATTAGTTTGGTCTTGAGCAGAAGTAATCTTGCAGCTACTATTTTACTATTTCACTCAGGAGTTTATAGTCTATATTTAACATGGCTAGCCATTGATACGCTCTGAAATCCGCTGCTGTCTTCCCTGGTTTAAGAAGCAGCACAACCAAAGCCTTTTTGGTGGTTAGTGAAAACCTCCTCAACTCTTTTTGCTGTTTTGTAAAGGTTGGCTAATCCAAGTGCCAGTTCTTTCGTATAGGTGGCGTAGAATTCCACCGTTAGACCATCAGAGCCCGGAACTTTGCCTCTCGCCAGCTCTTTAATCGCTTGTAATACTTCGGGCAGGGTGATGTCCATTCCTCGGCTTCCTTATCTGACAAACAGGGAAGATCTGTCTGTGAGAGGAAGTCGTGGAGACCCGGAGAATCACGTCAGCTTTTGCTAGTGTATAAGTCTTGGTAATAGTGTGCAAAACAGTTTTTTATTTCGGATTGGGAGTAAAGCAGTGTTCCAATGCCAAAGGTGTGCTCTACAATGGGTGAACCCCTCTAGGTGGGGTTAGTTAGCCATGCTAGTACACGACTGGCATGGTTGCACTCTGTGTGTGATCTCTCCGCATAAACTCTATAATCATATGAGCGAAACCTTTCAGCATGTATTGGAACTCATTCTTTAGCTTCGAGTAAGGTTTGTTGGGATTCTGGGTGCTACAAGCGGTATAGATCGGCTTCCTTAAGTGTTTGTTTGGAATCTGCGAGTTCACAGAGCAACATCCTGTGGACACCCAATGCTTCTGCCAGACAATGGCCGTGAATTACCAACTTAAATGCATCCCATTCTACTAGTGGGCAGGAGGCAGTTCCAGTTTTCATAGCAAAATAGCCTCGGATGCACTTTTGAATGCCTTCTAGGAATTGTGGATCCTCTAAGGATTCAGGTTTAAGTAGCCAAGTAGGAATCTTTGGGAATGGTGTATTCCATCTCAGGTTCAAGAGAGCTGGGTTGTGATCAGATATGGGGTGGGTGGGGTTTTCTAAGTTATGGACCATGAGGTGCATGTCTTTCTGTGCATAGAAAGGTGTCAAGCCGTACATGCAAGTCATGTAAGGAGGAGAAGAAGGAAAAATCCCTACCTCAAATCCTTTAAGGCTCCAGTTTTTTTGCCATGCCTTGAAAGCTCTGGCAGAGCGGTGTATAGGGGATTCCTAAGTGGGGGAGGAGATCAATCAAGCGCAGGGTCAACTACACAATTGAAGCCCCCCCCCCCCATGACAACATGTTAGGTCAGGAACAGTGACAGTTATGTATTTATGGAGGCATGAAATTAGGGTTGATCTATGTTTGGACCGTGAACGGTTACTAAGGTGTTGTCTTTTCCATTAAGCCTGCCACAAAGGGCAACATAACTGCCCTCTGGGTCGATCACCGGGCTGATGTGCTGGAATGGGATTCCTGCTTTAACCCAAATCAAAACTCCCCTGGCAAAGGCAAAGAACGTGGTATAGAACATTTGCCCTCTCCATCGGAGTTAGAGTGTCGCTCCTTCCTTGCCCATTAGGTGTGTCTCTTGAAGAAGAGCAATATGTATTCCCTGCCGTGCCAATTAGGAGAACACTTTATACCTCTTGCATATTGTGTGTGTACCCCTTAAATTCCAGGAGATTAAATTATAGGATGCCTTGGCTGCCACATTGCTTTGATGTCTGGATGTGGACTGCCTTGTGGTAAGGTCCTCTTTATTCCAGGAGCTGCATGGATGTATCTGTATACTAATGCTAGTCGTTGTTTCCAACTCAGAAAATCCCATATTATGGACAATACAACCAGTAAGCGTAACAGTTCCCAACACCCCAACTCCAGGCAAGGAAATGGATCCTTTCCAATTCAAACCATTATTGCAACTTAATCATTCTGGATGAGTCCTGGGGGGGTATTGTATAGCCAGTTCCTAGGTCTAGACAACCAAGTATCCACCCAACTAGAAAAGGCAGTTAAGTCGCCCCACACCATCAACTTCGATCCCTGTAACTTAATCAGCATGCATTGAACAGAATAGTATTGCGGTATGCATAATAGTTCCTGTTATCCCCCAGACTATTGTATTGACTAAATATGTTAGATCAGGTCATCCACAGTTCAGGGGCTCAGCACTGATGGAACACTGCTGGATGTTTCCAAAATGGAGGAGTTGTGATCTGAATCTGATCTCTTCTCGTCTGGCACCCACAGTGGGAAAGATTGTCCAGAGCTGATCAGCGATGCTACTGCTTTGACAACTCTTAGCCTCTCCTTATGCTTCTCCTAAGATGAGGGAGCATTTGGGGAGTTTAGGCCGTTGCTCAGTTGGTGGTGCGGTTTACGCCTCCCTGGTCTCGTCTGAAGCTCTTCACTGGGTCCCACTCTTGGATGTTGGTCGATCCATGACCAAAAGTCTGCCAGGAAGTGGAAGAATTTAGCACCATCAGGAGTAATCACTCGTAACCAGGCAGGATATTGCATTGTGTATAAAATTCCCATTTCCCATAGCTTCTTTTTCACCTCCAATAATGAGGCCCGTTGTCGTTGGACCTCCCGGGAGAAGTCGGGAAAAATCATCACTGTGTTATTATCAACAGCTATTGTTCCCCGTTGTCTCGCTTGTTTTATGATGTGATCCCGGTCCTTATAATAAAGTAGTTGTGCCACTATGGAGTGCAGAGGGGTACCAGGGGGTGGTGGCCTCATGGGTACTCTGTGGGCACGTTCGAGGGTGAAAAAAGAAGCTAGCCCTTCAAGAGCCACTTTTGTTTGGAGCCATCACTCCAGAAATGCTACCATATCTGCCCCCTCGGCCCTCTCAGGGAGCCCAACCACCTGGATATTGTTACAGCGTGCTCTGTTCTTCTGCGTCTTCCGCTCTTGCTTCCAGATGTTTTAGCCGTTTAGCAATAGTCCAGTTACCATATGTAGTGTGGAATTTACTTCCACAATGTCTCTTTCTGTGATGTTACTCTCTCTGCTAATCACCCCTGATCATACCACAGTAGGCTGAAGTCCATGCCGGGGTTGTAAATTCTCGTTTTACGGGCCTCGCACGAGATGGTGATGGCTTGCAGGATGTCTTGCAGGGTAGGTGTTCCATGGCTAGTGTAGTCGCCGCCCTCTGGCTGAACGTCTGTATCCTCCAGGCACACCAACTACCTCACAGTCAGGTCTTTTTTGCGGGTGTGTTTACCCATGGGAGATAATAAAACTGGAGGCAGTTTGCAGCCGGTAGTGTTGTGTGTCAATCCACACTTCTCTAGGAGAAGAAGTAGAGAGGCGCTCCAGCGTCAGCAAAGGACGCAGGAGCATCCCATCACCTAGGAGGGGGCATCCACCAGTTTGTCCACCCATAACTGCAGGTTTGTGGGCGCCCTGAGTGGGAGGCGGCAGCAAATTGTGTGAATTCTAGGAGTCCGTAGGCTGGTGTTTCAGTTGGGCCAGCTGGACAGTCAGAGCAGAGCCCAGGCGGTAGAAGGAGGATATTCACCAGCCAGGGAGACCCTCAGTCACGATGGTCAGAGCCAGTGGTGCAGTCCCTGTATACTTTTTTATTCCCTATCTTCCTCGCCGCCAGCCAGGCCCCCCAAACTCTCCTGAGCCGTTAAGTTGTCAGTGTCAGGCTCCCTACCACTGATTGCGGCCCACGGGTCAGCCGCTGGCCAGTGCATCTCTTCTCAGGAGGTGGATTGTGGGGCCAGACTTGGAGGCTGTCGATGCTGAATAGGTATGGGGCTTCCAGAGCGGTCACAGGTGGTTCATCGAAAAGGGGAAGGGGCTTTCTTCGGGCCACTCTCAAGATTTAATGGTCCAACGTGCTTCCTGAGACCAAGTGGGTCGCGCCAGTGTGTTCATGGCAGTCACCAATCGTGTTTTGCAGGCCCAGCGCCTAATGAAATACCCCAGTCTCCCCAAAGAGCAGAAAGGGAGCCCCAATCTTCAAAATCATCCAGTTTAAAGATATACCTAGAAGATAGGGTGGGGGAGCAGGCTCGATGGCAATCATCACTCAATAGGTGGGGGGCCCCAGTGAAGTCATCGGTGGTAAGTCCATGAGGATGGAAGGCCAGCCCTGGGAGCCTCAACAAGTTTTCAGTGGCCCTGCAGGGCCTGCTTCACTTCTCCCATATCTTGCATTGCAGCAGGCCACTTCAGGGTATCCGAAGTGGGCTCCCAACCACCAACCATGGCTCATGAGCTCGCCACCAGTTGGGGTTCCTTCTATCTTCACAGAGGATGGTGGGGGGCAAATCTCAGGGCAACTGTTTCCAGTGAGCCTGGGGTCCCAGGGAGGCACAGACACTGGTAATCTTTTTGGGGGAAGGAAGGGTCTCCCCTGTCAGTGCTACCTGATGCAGCCAGTCCCATGGGGCCTGCCTCTCTCACAGATTGCTCCTCTGCAGGCCACTCGGGCCCGACGTCCGGTGCTCCCTTCTCTCCCATTGGCCGCCTGTCTCTGTTTCTCGTTGAGTGGCCCCCAGTGAAGGTTGCCTTGCCCCCTAGTGACATCCGGGAAGGGAACCCTCTGGGCCCCTGCTCTCCGTATGCCGGGGGGCCCACCCCTGCTTGATCCAGTCACTGCCTCAGATGGTGGCCACCATATTGCTTTGCTCACTGCCGTAAGCTCGGGCGGCACCACAGGTCCAAAGTGCGAGTCAGCCCGCTCATCTGGGCCACAGAAGGCTTTCTGGCATGTGGGAGATCAACTGTTAGCTATTTGCTGAGGCTATAAATGAGGTGCAGATTGTAGTCAGATGGATTGAGTCGCCAGAGTACTCAGGGAGTCGTCCCACTCCATGCACTGCTGGCCACCGCCCTGTGCTTAAATGTACTCATGATAGACCTGCTAAACATATGTTTGAGGTCTTAAGATCTGATGTCACTTCTTGTGATGTCACTTCGTGAACTCATTGGTTTTGATGTGACTTTCTGTGATGCCACCTGTGATGGCATGCACCGTGATGTCGCAGGCTGTGATGTCATGCACCATGATGTCACTTGCATACTACCTAACTTGGTTAGTCCCACCACTTTGTTTTTTAGGACTTGTGCCCTGAAGTAACTGTTCCAGCTTGCCAACATACTGGCAACAATCAAAATGTGACCTCATCTATTTAAAGGTTTTCCTTTCTGTGGGGAGAGCCAACCATAGACTAAAGGATGAGACAGAGGTAATTTAGTGTCCTGGAAGCCTTTTTACTAAATAATGTTAGTCAACAAAAAACAAATCAATATTTTAATTCTTGGTTGTATATACTTCAAACATCAATGTAGACTGGTCAGAGAGACCAATAATATAATAGCTGTTAAATGAGAATGGTACTCTCAAAGTTACCAACATTTTTGTGCCCCAAGATTCTGTGTAGGAGTCCATAAACAGTATTTAATAAGTGTAAAGTCCATATCCCAGTTCCAAAACAATGCAGAATCTTTCACTTGCATTGTGAGCTTATGAATGTGGAAAACCCACCAATGTGGATAAATAGATGTCTTTGCAGGTTTAGAGGTAGGGCAGAGTGGTGGGCTTTCTGTGATTTGGTGGGACATTGCAAAGTGCTGATAACCTTTACAAATCCATAGGTTTGTGAGTATTCATAATCAATTCACAAGTATCTTCCCAGCTTGAAAATTATTTCACGTTTACTCACGTCAAAAGCAGTATGAAGTTTTCAGGTTGTGGAATGAAAGGGAATATCCCTTTTTAATGTGAGTGTTGGGTAAGAGGTTTCATCATAGGAAAACAAAAACATATTTTCCCTATGGAGAAAAAAAGGTTATATGCGCTAACGCACCTTTTCACATAACTTACTCAAGCAAAATTTTCCCCTTAGTGGAAGTTCTGCATCTGTCAATTTCATGTATTGTAACCGTCCTGGAAAGCTGTGACTAGTGTAGATTTCCAGAAGCACTAGTTGACTTTGAGTCATTTCCCAGTCAGAAATCTACTCCAAATATAGTACTCCACATACAGTAATAGACATCTGCCTTTTAACCCCTAGAGTTAGTTAATTGGGCCCACACTAGCACTGTTCATGGACAGCCTCAGAATCCCTTACAAACTTATCAAGAGCACTGATGGCCTGATTTAGGGGTAGAATTGATAAAAGCACAGACAGCTAAGCAGTGCAACCAAAGTTACTGTGCTGTGTTTCATGAGAGGGAGACGAAGAGCAGGAAAGCACCATGGGCCAGATGTAGCAACCCTTTTGCGAGTCGCAAACGGCGAAACTCGCCGTTTGCGACTCGCAAACGTGGGTTTGCAATGCACAAATGCATATTGCGAGTCGTTACCGACTCGCAATATGCATTTGCGACTCGCAAATAGGAAGGGGTGTTCCCTTCCTATTTGCGAGTCGGAGTGGTATGCAACTCCATTTGCAACCGCATACGCGGTCGCAAATGGAGTCGCAGTTACCATCCACTTGAAGTGGATGGTAACCCACTCGCAAACGGGAAGGGGTCCCCATGGGACCCCTTCCCCTTTGTGACTGGACCCCATATTAATTTTTCAGGGCAGGGAGTGGTCCAAGGGACCACTCCCTGCCCTGAAAAATCCGAAACTAAAGGTTTTGGATTTTTTTGAAATGCAGCTCGTTTTCCTGTGAGGAAAACGGGCTGCACTTCAAAAAAAAAAAAAATGCTTTATTTAAAAGGCAGGTCGCTAACATGGAGGCCTGCTGACGTCAGCAGGCCTCCATGTTAGCGAGTGCCTATACTCGCAATGGGGCCGCAATTTGCGACCCACCTCATGAATATTCATGAGGTGGGTCATTGCGACCCCATTGCGAGTTGCAGTCGGTGTCTCAGACACCGTACTGCATAGCAATTTGCGACTTGCAAATTGCGAGTCGCAGGGACTCGCAATTTGCAAGTCGCAAATTGCTTTTTTTGTACATCTGGCCCCATATCTACTAAAATATAGGACTGTCCTGATCTTTCTAGTGTACACTCAAGCAGCCTAGCCCGCACACATACACACATACACACATCTTTGAATCATGGAGCAAAGATGTCCGGGACAAGCCTAATTTAGGTTTTGTAGTAGAAGAGTACCCTTCCTGTGCAAAATAATGCACCTAGACACACTTTAAAACCTTTGTCACTTTGCATGTGTGTGGAACAGTGCACCCTTCAAGCAAAGTCCAAGTGAATACCAATCCCAAATTATGGTATTTTTTGGCACAAAACCCTGTTTACTATTGTTACTAATTAGGGTTTTGCATCAAAACCCATGGGTGGATGCATGGCCTATGTACTACCCATGGAATGGACCCCTTACACAAAGTGACACAAAGCAATGGAATGTGTTACTTTCAGGCACCTTTCCAACACAAAACAGGTTTTGCACTGTAAAGTAAATTCCAAATAACTTTTTGTGCTGGTTTGCATCAATTTCGTAATGCAAACTCAGTGAAAAATGTTAGAAAATCTGCCATTTAGAGTTTGGTAGACTGGATACTCCATTGAAAGATACATTGAAGTATACTGCATGCCAAATCCTCGGTCTGCACGCTTCATTTAGAGCTGGGCAGACCATGAGTATCCTGTTGATGGAGTCCTTTTTCACTACGTTGAAGGAATACTTCCTCCAGTGGACCGAAGGAGTGGGGCACCTCAGAGGAATGAGATTACACCATCTGCTCTATTTAGGGTGGATGGTGTAATGTATTTTTTCCTGTCCATCACCACCAGAAAAAACAAGGCAGTGAGTGAAAGGAAAAAAATATAATGACCACAGACCCTGGGAGATTAGTTTCATTTTTGGGAATGTTGTTTTTGAAAAAAGAAAAAATGAAAGGTTTGATGAGTGTCTATCAAAACTGATGGCAGCTGTTCACTAAACGTTTAGTACATTGAAAGGAACGGCAGCTCCTTTCAATGAACTATGATCATCACTGGGCTGGCGGACAACTTTAAATTTGGCCTGTTGTAGTCCATCAGGGTCGCAACGTTATATCCTCCTTCTCCCTGAAAGACATCTGCCAAACATTAAATCAGGCCCTTAATTCACATATAAAATACATAAGACTTGTGATACTTAGACCAGAGCAACAACCACAAGACCAAACCTCCGACCTAAGACCCTTGATTTTATATATATATACTGGCCCATTTCTTGCTGTTGTGAATGTTCTGGGGCAAATAATTCATCAAGAGAATGGACACTCTGTGACTCATATTGACATGCTTGAGTGGTTTACTGAAGAGGATTGAGCAGCGTCATTTCAAATCAATAGCTGCTTTTCTTCAGACAATATGATTACTTAGGCTGCCCGGGAAGTTATGGAGCACTTGGTAAATTATTCATTGCCTTGCTTTCTGCTCACATTTAGTAACATTCCAAAACTTTAATTTGTTCACTAAATAACATTTGCATAGTCTCTATATATTTTAATGAATCTGAAAACAATTGCATTTACATTTCGTGGGCATTAAAAAACCTGAAAAGTCTATTAAAGAAAAACCAAATTGCCACTTGCTTGTATTCAAAATCAGGTTCTGAATGCCAAATAAGTCTTTGAAAATGTTGTTAAAAATACTTACCCTAAAATCTCAACTCATTGTTTGTATGAATACTGCCAAAACTTTATTGGGGATTAAAACAATAACCTGAAGGTACCAATTCTCAATCTTTTTGAGAAATTAAATGAAACTTACATGACCAGGAACTTACATCTAAATCTGAGTATGGCAAACAATGACTTTGAGAATTATAATCTTTGGATTTTTACAGGCACTGATGGAAATGGCTAATTTGGAAAAACTTCCCCTTGGCCACATTTTCATAACTTGGTTGTGGTGGGAAAATGGGAGTTCCTATGTGTGATTTCCCATCTGGTTATTACCTCTAAAGTTGTAATGTTTGGGTAAATCAAAACATTAACAATGCCTTTCCCAGTACTTTTGCATTTCTAAACTTAAGCCTGCATCAAGCAGCTATAAAGAATGCATTGTTTTGACAATGAGCACCAAGAACACACTTATTTATAGGGTACAGGAAAATAAATTCCTGTATTCACGTAAAAAGAGTAAAGAAAATGTGCAATTGTACATCAGAATAAATCCAGTAGTTTTCTTTTTTCAATCTGCACAATCATAGTGTTAGGTATTACCGACATGTACCAAAAAACTATAAAATGCTAGAATTCATAGGCCTTGACTCAAACAATCACTAATGTTCCTTCTATGCAGGACTATTGTTTTTCATTTCCCTTTTAACAATAGAAATACTTTGCTAGCTCTGCTAAAGAACATGGAAAACATTAAAATATTTATCCAACTGTATATATACATAGGGGGTCATTCCGACCCTGGCGGCTGGGGACCGCGGAAGCACCGCCAACAGGCTGGCGGTGCTTCCTGGGCCATTCTGACCACGGCGGTAAAGCCGCAGTCAGAAAAGGGCAACCGGCGGTTTCCCGCCGGTTTACCCCTGGCCCAGCGAATCCTCCATGGCGGCGCTGCTCTCAGCGCCGCCATGGGGATTCCGACCCCCTTCCCGCCATCCTGTTCCTGGCGGTTTTTACCGCCAGGAACAGGATGGCGGGAACGGGTGTCGTGGGGCCCCCTAACATGATGATTTTCATCATCCATAATGATTTTCAGTGTCTGCTTTGCACTGAAAATTGCGACGGGTGCAGTGGCTCCATTCGGAGCCGGCTTCATTGTTGAGGGGGGTTTTCCCGCTGGGCCGACGGGCGGCCTTCTGGCGGTCGCCCGCCGGCCCAGCAGGAAAGGCAGAATGGCCGCTGCGGTCTTTTGACCGCGGTGCGGTTATTCGGCGGTTCCCTCCAGGCGGGCGGCTCCTGCCGCCCGCCGGGGTCAGAATGACCCCCATAGTCATGTCTACCTTCCATGGTATCTGAGAAAAAATAGTCTTTAGAAGCTTCAAATCTGAAAAGTAAAAATAGCTATCCTCTTTTGCAAGATGCAATCAAATAATTGCCTCACCTACAGAAACAATAACTAGTATATAAAAACACAACTCATTAAAGTATATTGATTTCTGCCTACCATGATTTCAAATATACATATGTTTTAAGCATGGTACTTTGCAACAAGGAGTCAAGTGAGGCATGTAAGTTGACAGCTGTAAAGGGCATATGAAGGATACTAACAGTATGAGATATCAAGTCAGAATTGGCCTCATTCTCCTGATTACGCCTAGCTGAAATAATGGGGACAGTCATATTGTTGCAACAGAAGTCAGCTTTCATGCTTAATTAACAACCCTAAAGTGTGTGTGCAGACATGTAAATAGCAGCACTGACTTACAATTAAAAGTAGCCTTTAGACCTAAAACATGTTTTATGTTCTGAAATTAAATAATTATTTTTTGTATTTTATTTATTTCCTCCAGCTTCGATAAAAAGGGGGATGTCCATTACTTGATAAAGTGGAAAGACCTACCTTATGATCAATGCACATGGGAGATTGACGATATCGACATTCCATACTATGAAGACTTGAAAGTGGCATACTGGAACCACAGGTATGTTCTATGTTGTTCTGCAGTAGAAAAAGGGACAATATACAGATTCATGAACAATGTTACCAACAGGAAAAATATGCTTTCCAGTTGATTGACAAAATGTGTGGTATGTAAGCTCCAGTGTGAATATTTGAAGGAAAGTGTCCTGTTATCAAGGGGCAAATATGAAATTCCATGAATGCATACACACTGCTTGTAAGTCGGGAAAAAAAATTTGTGAACGTATGCAGGACATGAAATGGATACTTAACTCTTCCTTACATTTTTGATTTCAATTTATATTTATTACTTTAGATATTAACTTGCTACTGTTCAACAACACTAGTGTAATTATTAACCTACATACTTAGCTGCCCTCTCTGTTGGTCAGCCTCTTGTATAATAAGTCTTAAGCCCTCATTACAAGTCACCCTAGAAATGGGCTGATATTTCTCCAAACTGGTGTTACCAAAACTGTAGTTACTGCTACCTCAAGGGCAGTTACCCTGAGAGTCTAAGAAAGTAGGAATTACTGGGAGTATGAGCAGTACTGAGCCGGAGTCCCCCAGTAAATATAATTCTGACACAGAGTTTCACCAGAGAAGTGTGTTTGCTGGAAGTGAAGGTCCTGTATGACACTTACCAGGTCTGTAGGTACCATTGACCTTGAAATCGCCCCATCGGCATTAAGACTCATGTTTTAAAGAAGGCCATAATGTTTCTGAATGGAAAAATTCTTATAAGGATACATAAGACTGAAGCCATTCCTTCCACACTACCATGAGTATCAATTTTGGTATCTTCACACATGTAGAACAGATTCACAGCTGATCTTAGACCTGTCATGCTTGGGGTAATTAAATCATGCTGACCAGCACGAACATCATGACATCCATTGACAAAACTAGGATTAGTTTGTGACTTCAAGTGGTATCCTATTTCCCTTTGCACATCATGTTTTCTAAATAATAGCCTGTGTACCACTACTCCCTATCACCAGAAAGAGTGTTAATGAACTGGTCCTAAAAACTGGGGAATATTACATAAGGAAAGTAATTAGTAGATAATGTGCTTCCCATTTTGTACATATTTGTAGTGGCTGAAGAGCATTTTCTCTGGATGGTTCAAATTCTAATAGTAGTAGTGAAGCAAAAGTTGTTTCTTCCATTTGAATAGTAAGGCAAGCCTATTTAGGTCAGTTTGCTAGGATTGCATTAGTTACCATTTTAATAAAAGGCAGAATGTATTAAAAATGGATTAAAGTGTGACTACATTTTTGGCCAAAAATTAACAGTAACATATCCTAGGATTGTGTATAGAAAATGGGAGCAAGTTAAACACTCGGGTAAGGATTTTGTCAAAATTAAAATTACTAGTTGAAAATATCAAAAAATGAGGACCCGTAAAAAGTAAAGATTAAAATGTGTTGTGTTTATTAAAGGCAGACTTGGTAGACAACACATTCTAAACACCTGGCATGTTTAAACTATAGGGATCTATGTATTACTTCATGTAGGGAAAACAATTCTAAAAGTGTTTTGGATATTTTATGTTTTGGTTTACAAATTTCAAGTGTTGAATTTACTTCAAGATATTTTTGAATGTTTTAAATATTGGAATCAAAGGTATACAGGTTAGCAATGCCTCTTTACGTAGTTGTTTAAGTTGTGTTAACATTAGCAACTTACAGTTAAAATATTCGAATGTTACGGTTAAAAAAATGGAACCCATTAAAAAAGCCAAGAATATTTTTAAGTGCTTTAATCATTTCATGTGTCAGTTGCACATTTTTTAACAGTCAAGATTATCTGTTAATAAGGCTTCTGAATGTTAAAATGTTTTTGTATGGCCTATTCAACCATCCAGATGACAGAAAAGTCAATTTATGTTTCAACTTGAAATCAATGTAAAATATTTTGCAAAACTACAAACAATTCAAATTTCTTAATGTTCTGAACTCTTTTATATTTTTTTAAGGTTGTGGTTCAGTTAAATATGTTTAGAGGTGGTTTTAGAATGGAATAGTCATTAATTTATTGAAATAGATGGAATAGTTCGGTGTAAAACATGTAACTATTGTAATAAGTTATTTAAACCATTAAAACTTTTCCAAGAGTTATTTATATTTGTAACTTGGTTGAATTAATTTTTAGTAGTGGTTTGAGGGTCAGAAATGACATTTATTGTGTTGAATGATTAACAGACAATCTTTAAATATTCATCACAATAATTGTGGAAACTAAAACTCTAAAGGCTATTTGGAACACTGAAACACACTCAGGGCTGTGGCCAAGATGGCAATTGGATGAGATGCTCTCCCAGGTCTCTCCGACCTCGTCAATACTACAGCGCAACACAGCACCCTTCTCGCCGTGCATAAACTGTCCCCTTGATCACCTGTAGTCTCCTGCCCTCGCTAGGCATTGATTACTACCGCCAGCCTGTCGTGGGGGCTCCTGATTAATGTCCAGGAGCAGGAGTCTTTCCTGGCCATCAATACGGACAAGATGGCGGTTGCAACAGCGAGGAATTGAGCGGCGGCGCATTCGATCGCACCTGGCCCACATGGAGGACAAGAACATACTTGACTGCTCGCCTTGACTGACAAAGGGACTGGAGAGAGGGGACTCAACGCGTAGCCCCCGGAGAGAGCACCGATTCCTACTACCGCAGAAGGGGGATGGCATCAAGAGAGGTGGTGAGTGTGGGTGCCGACCTTGCCGGGGGAGAGGTGGACAGAAACCCCCCCCCCCCCATTCTCCTGCCCACCCCTGGGGTCGATCGAGAAGGGTCGAGCGGGGCCTACAGCCTTTGAGCACTGCAGCTGGGTCCTGGGCCCTGCTGGATGAGCTGTTGTGGGCTGGAGCTGGCTGCATGGTGACCATCAGAGGGTGGCCCTTCTGTGCAGGGCCTAGGTGGCAGAATCTTTGAACCCTGGAAGGATTGATCTGCTGGCACAACTCTAGGCTGTTGCCCCCTCTGTTTTCTTAGAAGCCTTTCTGGTGAGCTTGTACAGCTCCTCTGCAGGCGTTGACCCTGCAGGCCTCTCCCCACATACGAGGAATATAGCTACAGGGACCTGGCATAGGCCTTATGCTAGTCACCAACACCACTGATAAAGTAGTAGCACTGAATGCCCCGGCCCCCCTCACTACCCTAGGCCGGCTTTTACCAAACTGCCTCCAGAGGGCCCAGGACTCCAAATGCACTTAACCTCAGGGTCATCGTTCCCCTGCAGCTTTTTGCTTGATTGGAGCCCTCTGCGCTGCCTTCATTTTAAACTTCAGGTACATTGCCTGCGGATCGGGAAGGGAGGTTGAGGACCACCATGCACATCTGGGGACTGGTAGCGTTCTACAAGGCTTCTAGACAAGTGACTGCACCCCTCCCCCATACCTCATTTCAATTTCCCATGTCTTGCATTCCTACTAGGGACACTGGGGAGAGCATAATTGGAGGTGCTCTCTAACTCCTTTCCTGAACAACTACTTAGTGCCCCCCTATCATGGCTGTCAAGTCTAAAAAGGACAGCTCCCTCAAGGACTTGCCTGCCAAGCCCACCGGGCCAGCTGGAGACACTGTATCACCTCCACATGATGCTGACCCCCCTCCCGCACAGGGGGACAAGGAGTGCCCGGTGACTAGATCATTCCTGGAGGCTCTCTTCACCTCCCTTAAAGATGACTTGCAAGTGTTAAACAGGACTTATCAGCAGATCTGCGAAAGATCCTACATAACCTGGAGGAGATAGGAGACGGGGTATCTGCTGTGGAAGACCACGAAATGGGGCCAGATGAGGAGGTCGAATGGTTACATCAGGAAGTGGTACGATTGCTAGAACAACACATTGAGCTCCAGGTTTACACTAAAGATCTTGAGAACCATTCCAGGAGAAACAACAAGCTCTATTCTAACACATTCTGGGAGCCACTGAAGACTTAGATCTAAAACTAGATCGCGTTCACCAGGTGGGCCCACCTAGACCTGAGAGGGCACCACCAGCAGATATATTGACCTGTGTCCATGAGTTCCAGTTGAAAGAAACTATTCTGCGCAAGGCCAGAGAGGCCCACCTGGTGCGTTTCCAGGATCACACTCCTGTGTTATACCAAGACCTGCCTGCAATAACCCTTCAAAGGAGTCAATATTTTTGCCCTGTTACAGCCCACCTACGGAAAGCCAGAATTGCCTGCTCCTAGGGTCATCCATTCAGGATTATATTCCTCCACAATAGGAAATTGATCCAACTGAGATCACTCCTGGAAGCCTGCACCATCCTGGGCACCACGGACCTCAACACCCCTACCATCCAAGGAGACTTACTCAACTACAAAGAGTGTAATGTGGCTCGATGGCAATATGCCAAACGTTCACCCACAAAGGTACGGCCGGACTCAGTCACCATGGTAAAGGAGAGACAATCACTGATCCTGGCACTGTCTGGGGGTATCAAGGGGCCTGGAGGACATAAATGGGGAGGAGGCCTCCTACAAACATACCATAACTTCAGTGGTGGGAGGGCCTCATTACGGCAGGGTTGGGGAGCCAGGCACCCAACCTGATGACATCCCCTGAGAGTCTTTCTCCACTGGCTGGTAGTAACTTCTCCTTTGGCTCATCTGGCCAAGCTAACCACCATCGAAGATGGACTTGTTTATACTTTGAAACATGTGTATTGTTGTCTTTGTTTTCTTGCTCTTTGGGGTTATTATTCCTTTCTTCTGTACATGGGTAATGATAAATGTCTAGATCCAGCTCACCATTTACCCATCTTTACTACTTGCCACTTGGGGCCCCTGTTTTCTTCCCCTGGTATCTTACACGACCCTTGTTTCCTACAGACGGATGACTTTGGAGGTTAAAGTCTTGAGCCTTAACGTCCAAGGCCTCAACAAACTCACTAAATGGAAAGCAATCCTTTCCCTCCTTGAATGCTCAGAGAGCGATCTCTACTTGCTGCAGGAGACCCATCTTTTTTCTAAAGACATGCCCTGCATGCAATCGAGGTGGTTTCGAGTCAATTATGGTTCACAAATGCCACAAAACAGGGTGGGGTAGCTATCTTATTTTCCTCCCGGTTTAAGAGTAACATAATTTCGGAAGTGACTGAAATCCAGGGAAGATTTCTTGCATATAGCCTACAAGTGGGGTCTCTCCACTTTACTATAGCTACTATATATGCCCCAAACTACCATTAAGAACCCTTCATCACTAATACCCTTACTCCTGTACTACAAACTCCCGACGCAGCTATACTGATTGTGGGTGACTTAAGCCTGGTCATGGACAATGATCTTGATGGATCGGCCCAATGCTTAGAACAAACTGGGGTGATGTTACTCCAGAGTCACTGCTGGTTAGCGGACTGCGGATTGGCGGACATGTGACAAATACTCCACCCTAACTCTGGAGATTATACTCACTATTCAGCAGCACACAAAATGTATGCCTGGATAGATTATTTCCTAGCTGCCCGGCCATCCAGGCTCTAGTTAGTGACTCTGACGTAGCTTCTCAATCGCTCTCGTATTATGCCCCCTTAACACGAACATTGCACTTCAACTACTCCTGGCCAGCTACTGCCTCAGAAATTCACTCCTTTGGGCCCCTGCGATGGTTACGGTTATAAAGAAGGCGATATCTGACTACCTGCAGACCAATGATACTGATCAGGTTATGTTGGCAGCGTGTGGTACTACATCCGTACATAAACACTGTCAGCTGACCCTACAGGCCTCATCACACGGCAGTGTGTGGACCAGAGGAGTTACCTGACACCGAAATACACCGGGGACCCTTCTTGTTTTCCTGGTGGAGCTCGTAAGTGCAGAGCTGCGTGGAGTCGCGGGAGCTTGGGGGGCCTCGACTGCAAGAGAGAACAGCAGATGGCCTCCGGACTGGGGCCACTGCTGAAATATCACTCCATGGCTGCAGAGCGGCTCCCCTGTGCTCTTTGCCCCCCTTATCGCCCACCCTGGCTAGGACCACTCTGTCCTCCATAGGGTGACCTCACATGGCCCTGCGCTGGGGCCTTTGAACCAGCACACCACATGGCAGGAGCTGTGCCTCACAGGAGCAGTAGATGATTGTAGCAGTGCTGCGGGAACCCCAGGTGACAGTGACTGCCTAATACATGCCATCCCCTGGCTGGAGTCATTGGCCTGCCCTCCTGAGGGCTGGCACAAGACTCGAGGAGGTGGCCCAGCTTCTACCTGTGATTCACTGGAGCTGCATGACGCTATGGGCCATGCATCAAAAGAGGACGCTGGCTTATGAGGCCATTTACATGGGGAAACTCTGGCTGCCCTCCTTTGAGAACTTGACTTGGCCCCTGATGATATACAGGCCCTGGTGGGGACGAGGCTGCCACCCCACTGCACTCCTGCAAGGGGAATGATCCCGACCCTCTCGCAAAATTGTTAAGCACTGGAATGGCGAGCAGAGACCCTAACAGAGGGACACTAGTTGCTTCCCTTCTCTGTGTACCTTTCCGCCTACTTGAACTGCAGGTAACGTCCTTGCCCATCCACTGGCGCTGCTCTCCTTTAAAGGCACTTAGGGTGACCTGGATCTGGGCTCAGGGAATCGCTCCTTAATTCCAGTTCATGGGGGGTAGCGATTGGGCGAGACATCCGGACCCCAAGATGCATACGGATGGTCCCCCAATTGCCACTCTGGGTGCCTCATAATACTGACTTTCCTGCACATACCTCAACCTGTGGCAAGTGGAGGAATCCCCTCTCACACTGGTTTCTGTCCCAGGATATGTTGAGTGACATACTCCATGGCAGGAATCGATGAGCCTTCTATGACCCCACTTGCCACTAGGGTTCACTAGAATGGCTGCCTGCTCTCCTAAGTGTCTTCATCACAAGGGCTCTGCTGATGACACTCATTGCTAATAGCACTGGGACTAACTAAGAGGACTCTGAATCTGCTTAAGCCCCTTGCCAAAGGGCCATGTTGAGATGGGAAAGCACTGTAGAAAAAATATCAGTGATCTCAGTCAGGCCTGGGACATTCCCTCTACCATATCAGGAGCCATGACTGTGGCTGAGAGGCCCTTGTTGGAAGGGTGCAGTGGTGCCACCCTGGATACCATTCTCCAAGCGATAGCAGCATCATGTGAAGTGTTGGAGTTAAACATCAACACCATGGTCACAGATCTGGGGCTGCTCAGGGATTACCATAGAGCAAACCTGACTTAAGATGACTTAAACCCTAAGGTGACATCAATGAGGGGTGGACTGACAGGGATTGAAAGCAGTGTGGAAGTGTTAGAATTGCGGGCAGAAGACACTGAGAACAGAGCAAGAAAGAATAAATTTCAGATTATTGGTCTGCCTGAGAGTATTAAAGATTCAGGCATTGACATAACTGTAAACATGGCTCTGCACTGAGGTCATGCTGAAGGGCCTCTCTCTATTCTATGCATTTGAAAGATCCCACTATGTGCCCTCAAAACCTCCAAAGCCTGGAGCAGGACCTCGACCCGTCCTTGCCAGGGTATTGCATTTCAAATACAGAGACCATATATTGACCCAAGCTTGGATTAAAGGAGAAATTGCTTTGGTGAACGGGAAAGTCATGATTTTTCCAGACTTTACAAATGCAGTACAGCACCAGAGGGCTTCCGTCACAGAGGCCAAAACATAACTCAGGAAAATGGGCATCACCAATGCCATGATATTCCCTGCTTAGCTTTGATTCAGCTATGAAAATTCACTGAATTTTTTTACCACCCACTCCAGCTCTGGGACTGGATCAAGCAGCTCCCTTGATGAGAGGGCGGTCCTAACATGGGCACACAAATGAGACACCCAGCAGTCCAGAAAAAGAGGGTGAAAACTTGCACAAGGTGATTCTATCCCATTCCTACGCTGGATGCTTTCCTTTGTTCCCCAGAAGTGCACAGAACAGTGAGGCACATAGAATACCTCTGTGGCACGATCTTGGACCACAATCCGATACTGCTTGTGCTGGACTGGCACAGGGAATCCCAGATTGGCGACTGTGCATAGACGCTCTAGACCAGTGGTTCCCAACCTTTTGACTTCTGTGGACCCCCATTTAATGATTACTGGAACCCGGGGACCCCCACTGAATAATCTTTGGAGTCCGGGGACCGGCCATTAAGTCGTTACTGAAAGCTGGGGACCTAATCTGTTAATAATGTTTACTTTTCTAAGCATTCGCGGCCCCCTTGAAGAACCTTCGCGGACCCCCAGGGGTCCCCGGACCACAAGTTGGGAACCACTGCTCTAGATGACCCCTCATTTCATCAGTCCGAAGGGGAGGCCATTAGGAACTACTTTTTGGATAATACGCAGTTGACGTCATCCCCTCTAACTGAGTGGGATGCTTTCAATACTGTGATGAGGGACCGGTGCATTGATAGGTAGTAGGGAACAGGTGGCAGCTGGTAGTATTCTTAGAAAAGGTCATATATTGTGGCCATCACAAATACATGATTAAGCCCCATGCTGAGTGCGATAAGAAATGGACACTGCTGGCCTGGCTCACCAACCCCATCTCCAGATGCTCCCTTATACTGGAGGTGGATTCAGCCACAGAAGCGAGCCTATATAGTCAGAATAATATAAACCACAGATTTGAGGTCTACTATACACTCTTGTATGCTCCCCCCTTGAGTCACCTCTGAGACCCTGTTAGACTTTTTGGGTCCTGCAAAGTAGGTTGGGGAGATACCGAGGACCTGAAAGGCCCCATAAAATTGCCAGAGGTGCGCTCTGTCATCAAGGCCATGACCTGTAAAAGGGTACCTGGGACTGACGGCTTCCCAATGGAGTATTATGCAACATGTGTGGAGGAACTAGCTCTCAAATTGGTAGAAATATTCACAGCAGCTCAGGATGCTGGTCGACTGCCAACTATTACAGATGAGGCGTTAGTAATCCCCTTGCTCAAACCAGTGCAACCCCCCCCAGATGTTCGAAGCATATCGCCAGCTACCAATGCTCAATGTGGACTATAAACTTCTGAGTCGTCTATTGGCTTCCTGTCTCCTCCCACACATCAGCACTCATACACCCCAACCAAAACAGGTTTATCCCAGGGTGGAACACAGTGTTGAATATACGTAGGTTGTTCTCCATCATGGATACTGTACACCGAGAGGAGAACGACACAGTGATAGTCTCGATTGATATATAAAAGGCATTCAATAGCCTACGATTGATATAGAAAAGGCATTCAATAGCCTACGATGGGACTATCTGTACCAGGTGATGGAGGGGCTGGGATTGGGTGCGGGATTTGTTCAATGGACTAAGCTCCGCTACGTGGGACCCTCTGCATGGGTGCCAACTGGCAGGGTAATTTCCAATTCCATTGTGTTTGGGAGGTAACCAGACAGAGCTGCCCCTTCTCACCCCTTCTGTTTGCCATCGCCGTTGAACCCCTGGCCAGCAGAGCACAAACAGGGACATCATATCCGGGGCTGAACCATCGAGGCAACTCCCACATAATTGCACTGTATGCTGACAATACGCTCCTAGTCCTAGCCAAGGCAGAAAGGGACCTATATGGGGCAATTTCACTGTTATGGCAGTTTGGTAGTATCTACGGCCTTTTATAAACTGGCAGAAATCACTTGTGTTTTCCCAGTGTCCACACATGCCAAAGCACAGGATTTGCATAGGTTCATATGGGAGGTATCCTACATAAAATATTTAGGAATTAGGGTATATCACAATCCCAGAGATGTCCTGGAGGGTAACATTGGAATGGCTATTAGAGCACTTTGCACTGTGAAGGTCTGGAAAACTCTCCCCCCCTGTTTGTGGCAGGACATACAGCGGTTGCAAAGAGGCTAGCACTCCCCTGTCTACTTTACTTCTTTGCAACACTACCAGTAGTGAACATCCGCAAACTGTTTACAGAATAAAACTCACTGCTGGTGCAGCTCACCTGGAGAGCGGGCAGAGGCAGAGTGGTAATGTCCAAACTGCTCAGACCCACCCTTGATGGGAGGGGCTGGCAGCACTTGACCTGAAGCTGCACTACCTGGCTGCCCAAATTCAATGGTTTAACCAATGGCTACACTCACGGCTGAGCCCTGAGGTGGAGGTCCAAGCAGGAACCCTGAGCCTCAGTGCACAGCTCCAGATCCTCTTGATGCCCAAACGGTCTGTTATTGGTGGCTCTAGGGAACTACAGACAATTCGTCATTGCTGGCAAGGATGCCTGCAGCTCACCAGAACCCTTCTTCCATACTGTCCGGATTTCCCGTTGCAGGCCCTGGTGTCTATAAACGGAACAAGAACACTACAGGGAGCACTCGAATGACAACTTATGGTATAAAATGAGTGGGTGACCTATATGTAGATGGCTAGTTGTTGTCCTTTCACATGTATATCGGAGACATTCAAGTGACCCCTGGGACAATTCTTACTCCAATTTTCAGTGGTGATGGCTGTGTAAAATCATTGGGGAGCCGGGATGGCAGAACCTCTGGCTCACCAGTGTAGCCTCATACTCTGTCCCTCAACAGGTAAAATACGGGCAATCACACTCCTATACCAAGTGCTCAGGCCAGATATCAATATGCATCAGGAAGAACTGCGCCAGAAGTACGAGGGCGATGTGGCACTCCCAATTACAGATACACACTGGGCCACAATCCTCGCCAGCATTTACATAGTATTCCCCAATACCAGATTTAAGGTAATTAATTGTTACTTCTAACACAGGGGTTACCTTACGCTGGGGAAAATCATGCAAACCTATGGAGCACAAGCTGTGGGTTGCCCCAGATGTGGGGAACAAGGGACTGAAATGGTCCATATGGTGTGGAACTGCCCTGTTTTGCAAGGTTACTGGGAGGGAGTGGTAGCATGCATTAACAAGGTGACGGATAGAACACTTCCGTGCACTTCACTGGTTTGTCTACTGGGTGCGGGGAGCACTCGACCTGTGAAGCACAAGGTAACAACTATATTTGCAGATCCAGCCTTAATCATATAAAAATGTGAGATTATAATGAAATGGAAGGCCGCCACAAGTCCCCAGGTACACAAATGGAAAGAAACCCTCATTCTACAGATACGAAGGAGCAGTACTGTTCCACAAGGTGAGGAGGGGCTGCACACCCCAGAGAAAGCTAGGGCCTGGGACGCCTTAGTGGACTGCATAAAAGAGCCCGGTACTGATTCACCTGACAGTTCCCAACTTCCTGATCAAGACCTGGATGTAACATAAATGTTGCTGGGGGTGAGAATGAGAGGCCCTGGATGTGAGACTCCATAAAGTCAATGTTGGAGGCAGCTCACCGGTGAGTGGGAGGTATCCATAGCACTATGGGCCAGATGTAGCAAGATATGCTTTTGCGAGTCGCAAAAGCATATGCAGAATGGTGTCTCAGACACATTCTGCGAGTCGCTATGGGGTCGCAAAGACCCACCTCATTAATAGTAATTAGGTGGGTCGCATTTTGCGACCCCATAGCGAGTCCTTGCACTCACATGGATGGTGGCCTGCTGAAGACAGCAGACCTCTATGTCTGTGACTGCTTTTTCAATAAAGCAGTTTTTTTTTCTTTTTGCAGCCCGTTTTCCTTAAAGGAAAACGAGTTGCAAAAAGAAAAAAATTACGAAACCATTTCGTTTCGTTTTTTCAGTGTAGGCAGTGGTCCATTGGACCACTGCCTCCTCTGAAAAAACCTTTTTGCCCACATTCACAAAGGGGAAGGGGTCCCATGGGGACCCCTTCCCTTTTGCGAATGAGTTACCACCAGTGTGACTCTGGTGGCAACTGCGAATTGCTTTGCGACCTCATTCGCGGTCACAAAGCAATTCTGCATTGCGATGCGAGTCGCAAATAGGAAGGGAACACCCCTTCCTAACTGCGAATCGCATTCACAATTTGCGAGTCGGTAACGACTCGCAAATTGTGAATGAGCATCGCGTTAGGCTGTTTGCATGGCGCAAACTGCGATTTTCACAGTTTGCACCATGCAAACGGCTTCCTACATCTGGCCCTATATTCCTGTGAATGATTTCAGGTGGGGCATAGGAGAGGGAGGGAGTAGAGTTAGGGGTTGGATGGCCTGTTCAATATGCATGAATCAAGTGGACCACTAATCAATGTACTGCACAACCTATTATGCTTGGATTAAACTGTCTTTATTTGACTTGATATATATATATATATATATATATATATATATATATATATATATATAACCTGCAGTTGTATAAATCCTAATTACATTTCAGCCTTAACTCGTTTTTCACTATATGTTGTTTCCTAAAGGCGACAACAATCTGCTTAAAAAAAAATAATTACTGCTTTCCATCTTAGTAGAGGTGGCTAATGAGGTGAGTAAACTGAAAAAATACAGTTTTAAATAAAATCAAGTGATCCTTTTTTCAGTCTATTTTTATTTTGACAAACTGAATTCCCATTTATAGAGAGATGATGTTGGGAGAAGATCTACGCCTACCTAAGAGACTAACCAAGAAGGGGAAGAAATTAAAAGATGAAAAACTGGAAAGACCGCCAACAACCCCTGTCATTGATGTAAGTGGAGTGGAATGATGGTGATACTGCATAGTAATGGCAAGGGTTGTTATCTGCAAACAATGATACTGCATAGTAATGGCAAGGGTTGTTATCTGCAAACGAAAAACCTCACATCTGTCAAATTCATTGCTCCTAAAGATGTGTGTAAACAATAGTGCATTAAAAACAGGAGAATTTAGTATGAACTCTGTTGTACCCAATGCTGTTGTATGGAACGTGCTGGCTAGACGTGAGGTCAAAGAGAGTAAATGTTTAATTTTCTATATCTGACCTCCCACTACACTTGAACACAGCTTATTCTCAGCCAGAATTAAATCTGTGGCACACCAACTCATCTTTATCTTTCTCAAACTCAGGCCATGAGCCCCAAATGGATGCTGATATATTCAACACAAGACAAGGTTTAACATAATTAAATACAGTTGAAGTGAAATTGTACATAATTTCCTGGTAAATGCCAGGGCAAGGGGTGGTGGGTCTAGACATGCCAGCAATGATAATACTTTTTGTAACATTGCAACTTTAAGCCACAGCATAAACAAACAGTGTTAGCAATGGTGTTGAAGGAGAAACCACAAATAAAGTCTAGACCACAATAGCAAATGCACTTGACCCAAGAGACAAAAAATTAAATATGCAGACAATGCAGAACATGGAGAACACAGAAAACAAGCACCCATATGTTTAATACTAATTCCTCAGGCAACAGTACATCCATGGAACATCTTCATCCTCCATAGGGAGCTTGCACAGGAGCACAGCACAATTTTCGAGTTTTGGCCTATAATCGCCCCACCCACAGTTTAGAGGTCATTCCATCAATAGCCTACCACTAGTCTTAATGATTCCTGAACCTTTCAAGCAGTCTTTCCTGATTAGTGCTTTGGGATGGTACCGCACTCCCACATAAAGCCAGGTCAGTGTTCAATCACAGTATTCGTTAGTTCCACATTATTTGTCTGTTTAGTTCCACTTGGACATCATATACTTAAGCAATATTATCCAAGAAGGAGGTCCCTCCGAGACAGATAGTGACTGGGGTGGAGTTATAGGACCCAAGATAAAGCCAACATTCCTTTTACGTCCTGATCAATAACTACCTGCAAGTGCACTTCCTCATGGGTAATATTGCTTTTTTAAATCAGACCCTTAACATTTGGGGTGAAATCCAAAAAACTGTTAATTAGATGCTATATTTTTAGTGGGAATTCTTATGTTGAATGTTACAAGAAGCATACCTGATGGTTTTGTTTGGTGATATGGCTCAACAATTTTTGTTCCATTGAAATACATTGTGCTGATTTTTTGGCATTGAGGGCAGAACAAAAAGAGCATGCATGAAGTATGCGGATATAGCAAATCGTAGTCACAATATAAATAATTGTTTGGAGGCAAGATACTAATTTTAGGAACTGTGGTGAGTTTAATGTGATTTTAACCTGTAGAAAATGATTATTCCCCTGTGTTCTACTGCAGCATCACCACAGAAGTCTAATGAACAACTAGAGTGTTAACATTCTATATTCATGACAAGTGAACTGAACACCACAACACCAAATTGCTGGAATCAGCATTTCTTACAGAGCACACTGCAGTAAATGAACAAATGAGGTGGTTTGTTTTGTAATAGGAATTATGGTTAGGGCTCTAGATAGCTAAAATGAGGACACATTTTCTATAAATTCCCATCCACCTTTCTCATTCATGCTGGAAACAAATACTGGCATCCTAAGTGAAACATGCATGTCTAACACAAGCAGAAGTTTGTCAGCTGACTCCCCAGTGTTCTACTATAGCTTAAACAAGGAGCTCTAATGAACAACTAGAGTGCTAACATTTTGTGTTCAAGGCAGCAGTGAGGCCCTATTGAGCGCCATTTTTTTGAAATAGGAGCTGTTGTATTTAAAGCTTTCCTGTGGAGACAGTTGAGTTGTTGATTTAGATATGAAACTAGATGTTTAAAATACATTTAAGGGGAAATATTGGTTTTACCTGTTTGAGAAATAATAGATTTTCAAAGGGATTACAGAAGGTGAAGAGAGCCATTCCTAGGTCTAGCTTTCCCTGTCCACATCTGTTTAGTCCAGTGATACTCAAACTACGGCCCAGGGGTTACATGCCGCCCTTCTGACCTTTGCATATGGCCCCCAGCAGAGCGACTGCACTTAGCTGTTGTGTACTTGATCAAACAGTAACATTCAGAAAGATGTTAAATAAATGGCAAGGGCATATTTACACTAACTGAAGTAGAGGAGAAGACACCAAAAAGATTTCCTGCACTACTTAACTTTAGGAAATCAATATTTTTTATTGAAAGACATTTTGCAACAAACATGTAAAAATATTATAAAGTCTCTTCAAAATTAAAAAAATATATATTTTGCAGATGCATTCACCTTAGCATATCAGACTGTATCAAGGCTTTCAGAAGTATTTTCCAAAAATGAACATAGAAACATTCATGCCTCCACCCGCCCTGAGAAAAATGCCTATAGTGAACTAAGAGACAAGTCACTTGTCACATAGAACCTTCTGGGTGGTTTGGGTTGTTAGTATACATGGACAACATTATAGTTTATTAAACCAAACACAAAAGAGAAGGTTTAGCACAGCGCATATCCTAAACTTTGAATTTCAAGGTGCTCTTATACATCATAATAAAAAAGGAGGCAAAGTAAAGTTAGACAGTTGTCTAGAATAACACAATTTGGTCAAGTGGTGAAGCCAGGATTGATCACAGGTTTTCTGGTTTCACATTTTGCAATTAAATCTATCATTGCATTTCAATAATCAAGTTACTTCCTTTTTACACTTGCATCTCTCAAGCTATCGATAGTGCCCACCTTAACACCTCTCTATACAAAACCTCGCTCCCACCTAGTTGGCATCAATGCAGCCCTCGGGCACACCACAGACTACACTTTGCAGGCCCTGGGAAAATGTTTGCGAGCACCTATGGTCTAGCCAGGCAACCCATTTTCTCTGTTGCTTAAAAATGGATTGGTGACACAATATCATGGTGAACAATATCATTGACAAATATATTGTGTCAAAACTATTGTTTACCATAATATTGTGCTCCTATACTTATAATGGTAAGTACAATAGTTTCGGAAAATGAACACTGAAACTAATATCATCCAAAAATTGACAAAAATATTGATTTTGTAATATAAAGTTTAAAGTAGTAAATGTTAAATAATAAGTAGATACATTTGATATAATGTAAATTAAATATATTCTAGTAATATTTAATACTATATATATATATATATATATATATAAATAAATACTTATTAAAACACACAAACACATATGTGTTTGTAATTATATAAATATATATACATATGTAGTGCAACAATAAAAATATGTTTTGAAATGTATTAATATGGATATATTAATATTCATATATTCATGTACATTATGAATATATTCATAATAATACATTTAACTATTACTACAATTATAATAATGCTACACTGTTTATATACCTTCACATTTTACACACACAAACCATAGAAATTCAACAGCTATAGTTATACTTATCTGAAGAAACCGTAACTCGTGCCCTATGGTAACTATAACTAGCACCCCTGACATGCACAGTTTTCTCATCAATAATTTTATAGCAAATGTTGCACTGATATTATCAATGATGTCATAGACAATATCATGAGTGATGTAATATGTGGGGGAATTAGCAGTGCATAGCGAGGGCGCGAGTTATAGTTCCCTTAGGGCATGAGTTAGACTTTCTTCAGATAAGTATCACTATAACTGCTGAAGTTCTATGGTTTTGTGTATGTAAATTGTGAACCTAACTATAATGTCCCTGTAAACTCTGTTTTTTCAGTGAATTTCTAAGGTTTTTTCAATTCTATTTTCTGAATATAACATCCCTGTAATCTTAGTTTTTTTCAGTGAATTCCTATGGTATTTTTTAATGTAAAGTAATATTTAATAACCATAAGTTAATCTAACCATGCATGGCCACGGGGAGGGGGGCTTTTGCCGCAGGTTAGGCCCTTTGGCCAACCCCAGCATGCAGTGAACCCCACAACACATATGGCCTTCAGCTATGTGCAGCAGGGAGTTGACCACAGGGCCTGGCATGCAGTCAGGACCTGTAGCCAACCCCCTAAAGGCAGCCAACCCAGGAAGAGGCACACAGCCTCCATTCCTTCAGCTCTAGGGACCCCATCACCTGGGGCCAGCCATATTTTTGAGGGGAGGGGGCTACTTAGCCTCCCTCCTCAGGTCATATTTGGCCCCAGGGATCCAAATCACTTATGTTATGGGGAGAGGGGCATGGAGCTCCCCTCCCTGGGCCAATTTTGGCCCCAAGGACTCCATTCCCTGGGGCCTATGTGATTATTAATTGGGGAGGGGTGCCGCAAGGCCCCCCTCACCAGGTCGATTTTGGCCCAGGGTAACCCATCCCCCAGGGCCTGGTCAGAAATGGTGGGTGTCCTGGAGCCCACCCAGAGCACACACTGCACGTTTGTTGGGGGCTGTGGGGGAAGCCCTAATGCCCCTGCCGCTCCAGCCAGCTCCCATCCTCCAGAGGGAGCCGCCTTGCTCCCCTCTGCAGGAAGTAACTAAGAATGCCGCTTCTGTGGTTGGGAGCAAACTTTTAATCTCTTCACAGCGGCCAGGAAAACAGATGAAAAGTCCGCTTTTCAAACTCCTGCCAAGCAAGAGCAAACACAGGTGCAGGGAAACCGCTATGTCCCAGGGGTGGGCACCCCAGGACATAGCTGGCATCAGCCCTGGGGGATGGGTTCCCCAAGGACATTGATGGCTCCAGAAGGTGGGCCGTGCTGCCCCCTTTCCCTTTTCGGTGATCGGCTGGACGATGGGGGTTGGGGTCCCGGTGGTGGGAAATTGACCTGGGAAGAGGGTCGCACTGCCCCCCAACCCCTCATTTTGATATGTGGCAGAGCTCAGGGGATGGGTTCCCCAGGGCCTTAATCAGCCTTTGGGAGCCAGGCCACGAATGCCCTCCTCTCTATAATTTATAAATAAAATTCACCCCGGGACCTGGCCCACCGGAGGGCAAAAAAAAGCAAGTGCAGGAAACCAGGCTTGTTTTTAAAACAATGTTCCAGCAGATCCACTGCGAATTCACAGGAAATTAAAAAAAAAACATTTTGGCCCATCAGTGGGGTTGCTGTGGGCCCCACCACCATGCCTAGGGTTGTCACAGTATTCCTACCATGCTCGCTTCTCTTTTTTTCCCTTTTTTCCTGGGACGTGGCTCAGTCTGGGTCCCAAGATGGCTGGCACCACTTCCTGCTTCAAGTGATGGCAGCCAGTCAGATCTCATTTTGAGATCTCTGGGATCCACGGACCCTGCACGTCTGAGATATACATAAATCTATTTTCTTTAATAACTCATAATTTACTGAATGGAATTGCACTAAATAACACAAAAAATCTATCTGGACTAGGATCTAGCTTTCTGCCAAATGTGGTGTAATTCTGTTCAGTGGTTTGGGCTATAGTTGTGTCTAAAATCCCTATAGAAAATTGCATGGGGAAATGGGTTTTGCGGGACCCCCCATTTTTCTCTGCCTACGCTTGACAAATAACCCCTACACTTTTAAGACAGCAGCTAAAGTGAGTGGCAAACTAGTTTGGAAAATTTTGTGAAGATTTCTCAAACAGCGCCAAAGTTATTAGCAAAACAAAAAAACACTTTCCTACCTTTAACTACCTACCTCATATGAAACATGCATACACAATAAAACAAAAAGGTTTGACTTTGGAGGGGTAACATTTACCATTTCCACTCCAATGTGCGCAACAGTAGGGATTGTGTTGGACATCAGAAGGGTTAAAATTACTATTCTCACTCCAAACAGGCCATTAGTAGGGAAAGGATTGCATTTCAGAGGGCTAAAGTTTACTATTCCCATTCCACTTAGCGAACAAGTAGGAAAAGTGTTGGACTTTGGAGGGGTAAAATATACTATTCCCACTCCAGTCTGTGCAACTTTAGGGAAAGCATTGGCTTTTGGATGAGTGAAATTTACTTTTCTCACTCCAAATAGGATAAAAGTAGGGAAAGCATTAGATTTCAGAGGGGTAAAGCTTACTATTCCCACTCTAAACAGCACAATAGTAGGGAAAGTGTTGGACTTTGCAGAGGTAAAATTTACCATCCCCATTCTAGTCTGTGCAACAATAGAGAAAGCGTTGGATTTTGGAGGAGTGGAATTTACTATTCCCACTCTAGTTAAAACAACAGTATGGACAGTGTTAGACTTTGGAGGGGTAAATGTTACTATTTCCACTCCAGTCTCTGCAACGGTAGCGAAAGTACTGGATTTTGGAGGAGTGAAATTGACTATTCCCACTCCAGTCTGTGCAACAATAGCAAAAGCATTGGATTTTGGTGGGGTGAAATTTACTATTCCCTCTCCAGTCAGCACAACAACAGGAAAAGTGTTGAACTTTAGAGGCATAAAGGCCCATATTTATACTTTTTTAGCGCCGCATTTGTGCTGCTTTTTGATGCAAAAACGGCGCAAACTTACAAAATACAATTGTATTTTTTAAGTTTGCGCAGTTTTTGCGTCAAAAAGCAGCGCAAATGTGGCGCTAAAAAAGTATAAATATGGGCCAAAATGTACTATTCCCACTCCAAACAGTGCAAGAGTAGGGAAAGTATTGATCTGAGAAAAGGTTATTTCATTATTCTTCCATCAGTTTAAGCAAGAGTAGGGTAACTGCTTCACTTCAAGCGCATTGCCTGTATTAGTAACCCCATGTTAATAGAAAAAAATATTCAATTCTTAATTAAAAAACAACTAACGTAATATATCTATGAATTAGAATATATAGATGTATTAATAAAGCTAAAAACAATTATTCAATTTACATAATTACTATTCAATAAAAAAGTATCAATTAATAAATAATTGTTACTGAAATAATAATTAATTATCTTAACCCTATACCCCTACAAACCTTACAACCTGCACTTATATATAATATAACTAAAGAAATAACTATTCCATAACTAACATATTTAGAATAAATTAAATAAATTAAATAATTAATTAACAAATAATTGCTAATTAATTATTACTTAATTGAATTCCCACCCCACAAACCTAGCATCCTGCAATTACAATAAATTGAAAATAAATAAGTACTCCTCAATTTACATATTTAAAATTCAATTAAATAATAATTTACATATAATAAATAATAGTTAATCAGTTATTACTGAGCTAGCTTCCCACCCTAAACTCCTACAAACCTAGCATCCCACAATTCAAATATAAGTAAAATAGATCAGTATTCCATAGTTTACATAATAAAAATCAAATAAATAATGAACAATTAATTATTAATTATTACTTAACTTCCCATCCTATATCCGTAGAAAACCTAACAACCTGCAACAACATATAATGAAAATAAATCAGAGGTATATAAATTACATAACAAATATCAATCAGACAATTAAAAAAAAAATGTAAATCAGCCAGCACATGAGGATCCTGTTTTAAAATACAATGAAACTGCTGTGGACTACACTAGACAATTTATATGTAATATAAACAAACGGTAAGAAATATGTTCAGGGACTAGTTTTTACAGGAACTTGTAGGAACAAAGTTAAGAAAAACTTTTATTTACATATTTAGCCCCTGATATTGAGTTTGGCGTGCGAAAAGGTCCATTCAAAATTACGGTCTCCAAAAATGTTGTTTGTTATATTTCAGAAACCTCTCTTTATCAGTTCCATCCTGTGCTGTTGACTGCAGTGAACCCAACTCACTCAGTTTCGCTGAGCACCTGGATTTGCAGGACTTCATTAAAGAAAATGACATTTTAGTCAGGTCTATAAGGCATCACTCAATAACCTTTACTAGCGTCCAGGTACCTCCTGTTGGCTAATCTCTGTCAACCCGACTCCCAATCACCATGGCAACCTGGACTAACTTAAAACTCAGTGGAACTTTTACAATACTATTTTCCTACGATTCTCCTGTTTATATTTTCGAACTGTTAATGCGTAGTAAATGATTTTTATTCCACTTAGTCAACTTACATCTTCTTTTTTTTATTCCATCCCTATTTCACCTATTTTGAATATCAAAGTGTTTTGTGGCATTAGTTATCAAGTATTAATCCATCTTTTACAAGACCTTCTTGCATCCCATTGCTTTTCTGGGGAGGATGTACCTTGAAACTAAAGGAAACTGAGGGATTTCAAAGTGCCTTTGCCCCACTTCTGCCAGTGAATAGATTGATGATCTATGTTATAGAAGCCTGGCAGGAACATATGATGAAGCTCTTGGTTTAGTTTTTACATTTCCTTTGCTAAAGGCATAGTAACTACCTGGAATGCACTATAAAACTTGAAATGCAAAATTTGCCAATCCATCATGTTCATTTCACTTACAGCCTCTCTTATTTCAGAAGGATTGTCTTCGATCTCCTACACTGAAATGTTTTACACTTCCCAGATAGTTTTCACAAGATGTAACCTAAAACTCTTTCTTGTGCTTGTGATTTTGTATTTAAATTACTTCAAAATAATCAACACCTTTATTTAAGTAAATATATGTGCATGCTTAGCCTTATATACACGGTCAAAAATAATAAAGAACATGTTTCAAGATGGACTTTGGAAAATGAAAGTTATTGGGTGGGGTGACCAAATATACAGTTGTCTGGTCTTTTTAGTCCAATCATTAGTCTACTCATAAATCTTGCATGGTGATGTCAAGAGTCCTTAATGCTTACTAGAAACTTGCAACCAGAAAACAAAGCCTTGACCCTTCCCAGGTGTGCAAAGTAAGCATTTCATAACAGCCATGCTAAATAATATCCTATGTAATATGTAGGTACATGGGCATACCAAAAAGTAAGTTCTTTGGGTGACAGCCTTTATGAGATATTGGCTGAAAGCTTCCGCTCATTAAGTAGACAACAGTTAGTCATTATTTTCAACTATACAGTCTACAGAACTATGAGTGTTATCCAGGTTCCAGGTGCCCTGTCAATTGAGTAACTTTTAACAGATCACAGTCCAAATTCACTGCTTCAGCCTCTTTGTAGTCATGTTTTTAAGAAATTGTTAACCAATAACTTGGTGGTGTAAATTATCATTTTAATGTACTGTGCTTCTTTCTGCAGCCTACAGTTAAGTTCGATAAACAGCCGTGGTATATTGATGCAACCGGAGGCACACTACATCCCTACCAGCTGGAAGGATTGAACTGGCTACGGTTCTCCTGGGCCCAAGGAACTGATACCATTCTTGCCGACGAGATGGGGCTTGGAAAGACTGTCCAAACCATTGTGTTTCTCTACTCACTGTACAAAGAGGTTAGTCTTTATCAGTCCAAAAATAGAGTGCCTAAACTAATTGGTCTTCTGTGGTTCCTTACAAACAAATTAAATTCAGCAATTACTGTTCGGCCCTAAATGTAGACCGTGTGACACTAGAAACATGCATCCTTCAATAGAAATTTCTGAAAACGTGTAGGTAACTTCTCATGGTCATAAAAATCTCCTTTATATTAAGAGATATTGGATGTGACCCATGGTCAAGTCATGCAGTATTGCAGTATTGGATTGGAGTGTTCCCTATATCATGATCTAATCTACTTGAAACAATGTGCAGTGCACAGGACTGAGAGCATGCTGGGGTGAAGACTTGTGTGCAAGGGGGCAAGCAGTTAATGTTCATCAAAGGAGGCAGGGCACATCAGGAAAGTAGATGCTGCCATGGAAAGGGGAGTTCAGAGTGGAGTCAGAATCTTTCTGAGTGGTCTTGCTGCTCAGAACGTGGAATAACTGCCAAGTAGGGCAGGACATGTTGTGATAACAGATGGATATTTCCATGGACCTGAAGGACCACAGAAGCATATGTGGACCCTTTTTCTTTTCAAACTCTAAACCTCCACTCTAAAAAGTTCACAAAGTTTATAAAATTGTTCACAAAGGGGTGTTTTCAGCTTTGCACAGCTGTAGATGTCTGCATTATCTAGACATACGTCATCTCTTTAAATGTGTGAATACAGGAATAAACAACTGCGAGGTCCCTGGCATGCCTCTGCTAAGTGTCAATTAAAGCATTGAACCCCATGTGCAGCAGTTCAAATTACTTTTGATTAATTTGATCTAAACATTGCAATTGGTTAAAATCTGCAAGTTATGCTGCAGATTGTGGATTAGGTGTTGTAAATTCATCTGTATGCCGAAAAAGCTGCAACCGTGGAATGAAGCAAATTTTCAGATTCTGCTGTGAACAACCTAACCTCTAGACTGCACCTGTTGCTGTTGTTATCATAACAGCATTACCATGCTCACCTGAACGACTTGGGCATGGCACTGCAGAGATTAAGAGCTCTCATGATGTAAATATTGAGCCAAGTTCCGATTGGCCTGCTATCCGAATAAGGTATAGAGTATCAAAAGGAATGTTCTGGAGATAGCTGGGAGCAGGTTAACCACAATTTATGATAAGGCTGATTTTTTGCAGGAAGTTTACAAATTCCTTAAAAATGTTATGCTATCTAACTCAGCATTTGTAGACTACATTTCTGACATTGTTATGTGCTCATACCTTTGTGCTTTACCATCCTCTTCACATCTAGCCTTTTCACTGAGCTCTTGCATTATATGCAGAAATATACACTAACCTCCTCAGGTGTTGCTTGGCGTTAATTCCATTTCTCATATTCATCAGGCATTGGTTGATTGTAGCTCTCGTTCATGACGTTTGGAGTTTTACCTTTGCATCAAAGCATTAACACTTTAGCCACATTGGTTCAAGCTTACCTTCCCCATGTGCAAGGTTGATAGGTTAGAGATTGCTGTGTTGAGTAACAGGAACATCAGGTATTTATTGTTCTGCAAAAAATAATAATTACTAAAACGATGGAATGTTCAGAGCTCCAGTGAAGACACTGGAGTTGCTGAGGGGCAATAATGGTTGGCACAGGCGCTGTTCCAACATTTAAATGTTATCTTTCTTTTTTCACTTTTTCATTTAGAACGTTCTTCCCCCAGTGAGTGGAATGTTCTCATAGGTTTATAACCCTTCTGCCTGGGGCACTAAAAGTTGTAAAAGCTTTCACCCTAATTATAGGCCATCGCCTGTGGCTCAGGCCTAACACTCAGGTTCAGGGCTTTTAAAAACTGCGATTGTCCAAGGCAGTTGGATTTGATGCTAAGGTAGAGGGGTGTGCTCAGGTGTATATCTTTGATTTGGGGTTTTTTAAAATCATTTTCTCCCTCAGCAGCAGGATATCATGATTAGACACATAGGTGTTTATAGAAAATGTGTGGTGTTCTTTAGTAATCCAATTTCAATGAAGGCGAAGTTATCACATCTAAAGGTTAAGATTCACCATTATTAAGTCAAATGCCTAATGTTATGTTGATTTGGGAGGCCTGGGATCTTTTGATCCCCAAAAAAGTGTTCTCTCTAACATGATCTGAGGACGACCCTAAGATTTGCTGAGGAGAACACTTCTTTATAAAATGAAACTGCAGAACCTCAAATTATGTGTTCCTCTTCCTACTAAATTTACATCCACCTTACACTGGCAAATGATGTGACAACAAGTTGGAAGCAGAGAGGTTATAGCCCGGAAATAAGACTTTTCAATTCTAATTGTCCTAAATAGGGTCACTCGAAGGGTCCATATTTGGTCAGCGCTCCTCTCTCTACTATCATAAACTGGGAACGTGAATTTGAGATGTGGGCCCCGGAGTTCTACGTTGTCACCTACACTGGTGATAAGGAGAGTCGCACTGTGATCCGCGAAAATGAGTTTTCATTTGAGGATAACGCCATCAAGAGTGGAAAGAAGGTCTTCCGGATGAAAGTAAGGATATCCTACTGAGTCTGAGTGTGTGCTGTGTGAAGAAGTGCTTGTAACTAGTGTGTACAAGAGTGAGCTTCTGCTGATGCTGCGAAAGTCTATTAAATACTCAAGTAGGGCCGCAAATATAAATTCCATTGATGATTAAAAGCATGATAACAACTCAAACACACAAACATCAGAACAGTGGTTTGTGTAGGATAAAGAGTAATTGTGTCATTAAATAAATTGATCGAGCATTGCCAAATGGAGCGATTGAAATAAAATAACATCAATGACTATTTCAGCTCCTAGTATTTATTCTTGACGAATAGATTTACGTTAAGCTATACACTCAGAGCTGTTGAATAGATGCATGACTCTCTTTTCTACCTGTTTTCCTATTTGGTTCATTTCCATTTATCAAAGATGTCCCACTCCTTAGACTTGTAGTTTATTCTCTCACTCTCATTCCCTTTCTTTCTCTCCTCTCTCTTTTTTGTTCCCTCGCTATCTCAAAGCGCTTTAGTCCAGTTCAGTTTAATAATCCCTTAATGGCATGTGTTTTTCGTTGCTAAACTTTTACAGCTATTGCATCAACTTGGTAAAAAATTGGCAAGTATGTTACTAACTTTTCTGCCAATTTTGAGGTTGCTCCCTGCACTGGGCGATTCCTCTTTGGCTGCAGGTCTCAGCGCATCCTATGTTTGTTATAGGACTGCAGCGATTCCTTATATTTGGGGCAATTTTTGTGGAAGTGTATTTTGTTTATATGAGGCCCCTATCACGCAGTTGGCAAATTCGACCTTCCTTTGCTTACCAAGTCTGTCTCTGTTTCACTGATTTACTGTCCTGTCTCTATTTGCCAGTGGTTCAGGGTTATGCAGGCTAGACCCTCTCACAGATGAATCATCATTATCGATCCAGCAGCGGTAATACAATAAATTGCATTGGATGCAACAACACCACGCTCTCATACAACCAGCACAACACCACATGTTTTAGCGCTGCTCTGCAACCACAACTAAACCCAAACAGAATCCCTCAACACCTACAGCATATTTTGAAGACATATTACACAGACCAGAATTTATGCATAAAAACCCAGTGTCTCACAAGAACAATATACTCTCATTGAGCCTTACTGATGGTACTTTTCAGCAGCCCCAAATGCAGCACAAATGAACACAGTAGACAAACCGGCACCACACTTTCGGGCAATAAATGGCCACACAAACATTTATGCATAAATCTAGAAAAGAAGAGAACTCATCTTCCATAACATTATCAGAAAAAAAGGGGCCAGTTGAGGACCTATGCCCAAAACATAAAGCACCAACCGCAGCAGAACAGAATAAATAGCATAATTTCACTTTCCACCAGAAAACAGAATGCAGTACTGAGATATCTCAGTGTCAGTCAACCATCACTACGTGCATACACATGGGAACAACAGTGCCAAGGGCAAGCCAGATGGAAATGTATTAAACACAGTCCAGATCTAGAACCCATACTTAAAGAAGAAATATAATCCAGATTGTCACACAACCTCGTCTTCTAGCACTTGGATGTATGCTCTCTCTCTCTCTTAGCAAAGGAGAGCGCTGAAGGATGTAGACTACCACTCAATCAATCCCACCAGTGCAATATATATTACACCATCACTGTACCAGATTTACTTCATACATAGTCTGATTTAAAGGACAGTGGACAATTGTGGACCTAGAAAAATACAAATGCAAGCTGTTACGACTTCCAGCACTTTTCCTACAACAGCAAGACATAAACCCAAGCACCAGAGGCACAGACTCTGCGAACACAACTCACACCAATCTAGTCAACACATAGGCCCTCATTCTAAGTCTGGCGGGCGGCGGAGGCCGCCCACCAGACTTCCTCCCTCCAGAATACCGCACCGCGGTCGGAAGACCGCTGCGGCTATTCTTAGTTTTACACTGGGCTGGCGGCCGATCGCCAAAAGGCCGCCCGCCAGCCCAGTGTAAAACCCCCTTCCCACGAGGACGCCGGCTCAGAATTGAGCCGGCGGAGTGGGAAAGTGCGACGGGTGCAGTGGCACCCGTCGCGAATTTCACTGTCTGCAATGCAGACAGTGAAATTCTTTGTGGGGCACTCTTACGGGGGCCCCTGCAGTGCCCATGCCATTGGCATGGGCACTGCAGGGGCCCCCAGGGGCCCCACGACAACCCATACCGCCATCCTGTTCCTGGCGGGAGAACCGCCGGGAACAGGATGGCGGCATGGGTTGTCAGAATCCCCATGGCGGCGCAGCGAGCTGCGCCGCCATGGAGGATTCTAATGGGCAGCGGAAAACCGGCGGGAGACCGCCAGTTTTCCACTTCTGACCGCGGCAAAACCGCCGCGGTCAGAATGCCCTGCGGGGCACCGCCAGCCTGTTGGCGGTGCTCCCGCCGACCCTGGCCCCGGCGGTAAGGAACCGCCGGGGTCAGAATCAGCCCCATAGTGAAGTATATTCACGGAGTTCCCAAAAAGAAGCAATCAAAACACAAAATGGACCTCTACAGGTTCCAGGTCTACATTATTCTTCACAACCACCTCACCAAAGTAACACAAGACAAAATATACACAAATAAGCTCTGCAAACTCGAGCTTGTTCAAAACCAATAGTAGTGTAAAATCCATATTCCTGACAGCACACAGCACAATGGGGTCACATCGACAGAAGTTGTGCTCTGCTCAGATGCTAGTATCTGTTGACTACAAAGGCAAAGGCAGCAGTCCTGTCTTACATCTTGATTGTGTTTGAAGTAGTTTGGCTTTTTTATTTATATCCACAGCTTTAGTCTGTCTAAGTGTGCATTGATTTGACTTCCTTGCATATTTTTACTCCAAGCTACTTTTAAGTAGGTTTAGCAAAAGTCTTGCTTTTATAGTGATTTAAAGACCTTTTGGAAGTCTAGAAAGTGTTCACATATGTATCTCTTCCACCTTGCTTCTCTCTCTCTACCTCTCGTTTTCTTGCTTTCTCTCTCTCTGTCCTACACTCTTGCCCTCTTACCACCTCCTACTCTCTCTTGTATTCTCTCCTCCATATGAACACACCTGATCCTACCCTTCTCGTTCTCTCTGTTTTAGACCTACCTGTCTCTATCCTCTACACAAACCTCTCTTTTTCAATCTCTAAGGTTCCTTCTGCTCTAATTCTCTTTCTTTAACTCTGACCCTCTCAGAATTTCTTCTCCATGCCTATCTCTCAATTTATCTGAGTTTCTTACACCTACAATTGCCTTTCAGATCTAGGGCCAGACTCATGGTGGCAGTTGAACCATCGCGGCTGTGGCAGTCCGACCGCCACATTACAAGTTTGGCAGGTGGGCCTGCCTAAAGACCATCGTCCTCACTAGGATCAATGATCCTGATGGGGTCACGGCGGTCTTGGTTGTAGTCAGCCATGGCGGCTCTGAACTCAGTGGCGCCTGGCTGATTACAACCTTGCTTTCTGCCAGCCTTTTCATAGCGGTTTCCCCACCATGAAAAGTCTGCCGGAGAACATGTGCCGGGGCCACAGGTGCACATTCCGAGGGTGCTGGTCAGCCCCCTCTGTGCTACAACATAGCAATCAGCTCCTTTAAGGGAGCTGAGGTCTATCTTGTAGCACCGTTCCCACCAGTCTGACTGGCAGGAACTCTCTATTACAATGTTTCAGACAGTCAGCCCAGTCAGACCAAGGGGAACATTGTAAAAGGGCAGGGGGGGACACGCCACCGCCATTGAAGTGGCGCACTCCCCCTGAGTGTGGTGGTGCCATGTAGAGACCGCCAAACTCATAATGAGGCCACCAGTTTTCTATACATTGACGAATGTTGAGCTCACTATGTTTTATCAGTGTGTCTTTCTAACTTATGCCTTTTTACTAATTAGCTTTGAGAATTTATTGCTATTTATCAATGTGTCTGTCATCCCTTCCTCTGTCTCTTTCTCTCACTCTCTATTTTGTAGATCGCTACCTCTCTTTGTCTTGCGCCTCTTTCTGAGTGTAGCTTTCAGATATCTGTCATCCTTAAGATCTGTGCACTTCTTTCTGAAAACCTTCCACTCCAGCATCAACTTCTTTCTGGCTTCCATCATTTCTGCCTATCAGTCTGACCTAGCTGTACTTAAAAAAAATATATCTCTATTTATATTTTCCAACATTTCAGCAGGTTGTTAATTTTGACAGTTTTTACAAATTAGTTAGAATTTTGTGTTTGGCATGATGAGCTGCACCTAGTGATTATCTTTTTGTGACACATTCAAATAATTTGTAGTGGAATACAGACTCCTACTGTCCCTCTAATCACTCATGTTGTGTTTGTCTTTGCAATTATTATTAGAAAGAAGCCCAGATAAAATTCCATGTTCTTCTAACATCCTATGAATTAATCACCATCGACCATGCCATATTGGGATCTATTGAATGGGCTTGCCTGGTTGTGGATGAGGCTCACAGACTGAAAAACAACCAATCGAAAGTAGGTAACTTTAATGGCCACTTTATTATTTTGATGGTGTTTTAAAACAGTGGTGTCCAATGTTAGTTAAGTAGGGTTAGGTTCATGCCACACTTTTAGGATACCCATTAGAGATATATTTTCATAGAATGACTACAAATGGCATTGATTTACAATGTGTTTATCTGAAAAAAACACCACTAGCGTAGATTTGGCCATTGCAGATCAACAATAGACACACATTTTCCGGAATGACATTCACAATAGTTACTATTTGTACAATAGCTAAGGTGCATGGTATGTTCCAGATGACGGGGTTTGCTAACTGACCAATGTGTAATTAATAAGAATATTTACCTTGTGGTCTAGTTTCATGAACAATGCAAGATTGATGCTACATGCAATGTATGTTTTTCTGAAAAAATTGTTACAGAAGCATGGTACGTGTGTCAGCTTCAGTTCCAGTACTGCCAATATCAAACACAATCGTACAAGTGTCAACTGAGTTAATCCAGTTGACAAGGGCAGGCATATCCAGAGGGGGTGCCAGAAGGGCTATTTATCCCCTGGCCTTAAATTAATTGAAGGGCCCACAATTTTGTGCAAACTTTTAACTATTGATTTGAAAGCAAAGCTTCCCTATTTACTAATGACAGGGCAACTAACATGGTTAATGTCACTAGACAGTGAGAGATGCCTGATCTGCCATATTTTATTTTATTTTATGGAGCACATTTTGTTTAAACTACTAAGGTCCCATCTTGAGTTTTTTTTACATGACCAACCCAAACCTCTGATATAATTGGGCATCTTACTGAACTTGTAAGTAGGGGTGGGTGATAAATTCGGCTCCACCATCGGAGTTGGTGAAATTCCAGTCACTACACATTATGCTGGTAACATGGAGTTCCAGCTAATTCTGCCAACTACCAACGTGGCCGAGCTTTTTCTCATGCGCCGCTCACCAATCGTAAGTTGGCAAGGATGAGCAAGATTTGGCGCCAGCTAACGTGCTTTTTAGTCACTAGGAGAGCAGCCAATGAGATTTCTCCAACGCAGACAGGCGTGACCATTTGATGTGGAAATCTGCTGCTCAAGTAGAAAATCTACTCGAATGGCAGCAAAATCAACTCGAGAAGCAACGTCCTGTGGCACGCCATGTGGTACCATTCATGCTTATTTTGCAGCACATAACAAACTCCTGGTGCTATAAAATCCGTGCAAGGAGCATAATGTGCCTAATTCCGCCCATTCGCAGAGCTCCGCAGATTCTCGTGAAGTTTTCATGTAGCTGCGGAATTCCACGGAGTGAAACTCCATGAGTTCCACCCACCCCTACTTGTAGGAAGGTGAAAGGGATATTTGTCTCCTGTTTGGAAAAAAAACATCTTCTAAACTCTGAACCAGGCCCTACGTAATGTACCAGTTGTGTGCTGAATTGTAAGGAGTTGCTTATGTAAGTGTACATTATTTATTGTGCTGGTAGGGAAAACATGGGGATTATTACCACTTTGTAATTTTGGATAAATGTAATTTATGATAGATATTGTAGGTCTATATGATCTTAGAAGAGCCTACATTGCAAATGTGAAGAGTGAGCTCAAAGTAAAAGTCTACAAGCCAGTAATTATGTCAATGCAGTTACAAATACAATGGAAGAGAGGCAAGAGAGACAGAGGAAACACATTCCAATCTGTCGCTATTGCATTTTATAGTGTGATGGCACAACTTGCTTAAAGCTGCTTTAAAGAGAAAAGGAAAAAAGCAGGTAAATAACGTAACTTCAGGATGGTTTAGCTAGAGGATCTAAAGAACAGGTTACAGGGCATGGTAATATTACACACTGATACCCATTGACATCATTAAGGCCCTCATTATGAGCTTGTCGGAATTGGGTGGGGTAGTTAACAAATTTGGGAGAGATACTTACCACATGTGTTAAACAGGGGGGGCTGCTCATGCAGCGCACGAATGGGGGTGAGGAGTGGGGGGTGGGTGCAGGGGTGAATAATACATTTAAAAAAAAACATACTTACATTCTGCTGCCGTCCCTGCGTGTCCTTTTACTCCCGCCACCTTGCACCCTTCTCAACTTGCTCCCCTCCCCACCCAATCCAGATGCTTGTCTCATGCTGTTACGCAGGCGAGAGAAGCGCCGGGATAGGCCTGATCGGCAGAAACGCCGCTCAGTTAGGGAGTGGGACCCTACCCTTGGTCTCCCTTAGCTGTGCAACACAGCTCAGGTGGAGAGTTCTAAGTGAATGTCGGTTTGGTCAGCCTAAGACGTCCAGCCAAACCGACATGTGCACTTAAAGAACACCTAGCGCTCCTCCTTCCCCTGTTGATGCAGAGGATCTTCCCCACACCCAGACCTAGACTTGTGGACTTGCAGGGTCTGGCTAAGCAGAAAAATAAAATTATAATAAAATATGTTTATTATCATTTTATTTTTCTGCTTTTTTCTGCCTTTCATTAGTGGGGCTACACTCCTTCACCATGGTGAAGGGACTCCCCCTGGTGGTAAATAGCTCCTATTCTAAGCTTTTAACAGGAGAATTTGCCATAACATTGAGAATCAGTTTTTATATTCAAGGTCATTCTTAAAGCAGGATATATTTTAGTATTAGTGCATCACTGTTTTCCTTTCGTGAGCCATGGTCGATTTCTTTGTATACAGAATAAACCAGTCTCTCAATGTCCTGGTGTGACTCCAAACATGTTTACAATAAAATGCCCTGAAATTATAAACATAATCAGGTTCCCTAAACTGCTACTGGTTTTAAGGCCTGGGGACAGTGTACGCCCCTATTGAATGACTGAGCGCATGTTGTGAAATGCCATCTCTAGTAGATTTCACTACCCTACTCAGGAGTTCCATCCAAAAATTACTCAGGAGGAGCTCTCAGGGGACTCATAACCAAGTCTCCCAAGCAGGAAAGAAAATTGAGTCTGGCAGAAATGATGATGTCAGAGCAAGGCAGCACAAGGTATGGGCCCAAGGCCATTTAATCTCACAGTTTTACAGCACTGGGGAATGAGGCAGCCCAGCCATATTGACTATAAAATAACTTTAAGGAGGTTATGAAGCTCAAACCGTAGGTTAAAGAAACCAGCTCTTCATCCAGAACATCTCTTATCATGATTGCCTGATAATGCCAACTTAGAAATGATTTCGCATATGCTCTTACATGTCTCTGCAATGCAATATAAGAATACTCTTGTAATGCAAATATATCTGAGGATATATAATAACTTGCATGCAGCTAAAGAGGTTTTGTTGAACTATTGCTAACTAATGACTATTATAATGAGTGACTGATAAATCACCAGTACTACTACCACATGACTTTCTTTTCTAAGTTCTTTAGGGTATTAAATAGCTACAAGATTGACTATAAGTTGCTGCTAACTGGAACTCCATTGCAAAACAACTTAGAGGAACTTTTTCATCTTCTCAATTTCCTGACACCTGAGAGGTTTAAGTAAGTTATTGCTTTTTATTTCATTGCATTATTAACTTAAGAAATGCTGTTAGGGTATCATTACCAGTTTGATTAAAAAAGCCTGAAAAAAATCAGGTCCACACAAGTGGATATGTTGGTTTTGAGGTCTCATTTACAGAACACATTAGCTGTTTGTTGGCAAGAACTATTGCTCCTGTACATAACCTATATCCAGAGTGTGCTTAGAAGCAGCCTTTTTGCTCATGATTGGATGTTTTCTTTGCCTAGCTCAGTTGTCTGCTCTTGACTCAATGTTTTTCCTTCCTATTCTAGTGTATGTCCCGCCCAGGAGCATTTTGGTTGATAGTGCTGTGATGGGCTGAAATCTATATGTCCACTTAATACTTAGGCAGACTCTTTTTTGTTTGTGCATGAATGAAATGCAGTAGCTAAAGTGTGGTTGCTTACCTTGTTGGATAGATTATATTATATGACTTATTAAAAAAACCTTAACTTTTCAGCAACCTGGACGGGTTCCTGGAAGAGTTTGCAGACATCTCTAAGGAAGACCAAATTAAAAAACTACATGATCTACTTGGGCCCCACATGCTGCGAAGACTGAAGGCAGATGTCTTCAAAAATATGCCTGCCAAAACAGAACTGATTGTCCGAGTGGAGCTCAGTCAAATGCAAAAGTAAGTTGGGAATACTCACTCTCCCACTGACTTACAAAACAACTCAGTCTAGTGAGAGTATTATTAGTACAAGTAATAATAGTATTATTGTTCTTATCACAATAGCCACCATATTACAAATATCTAAATTTAAAAACATTCTAAATACATTGAAGATTTTCAAATTAATTAAAATTGACACAGCCTTGTAAGATAGTATGCAGATAGTACACATTATTATACATTACAGTTTTAAATCACTATACTTAATAAGCCTTTATAACCCAATGATTTTTATCGACCTGCACTGTATATTTGTCACTGTACCGCCTGAATACACTTCCTCTCTGAGCTCTTATTTACATTGTTGGTAGCGAACATGCTGATCATTACTAATAAACTTTGATGGTGTGTTTAGCTAGCACTAAAGATGTGTCTTACTTAACTTAAATCCAGAGTTAACTTCAGAAAATCTGTCAAACCTTTCTTTCCCAAAGAAAGTGGACACCATTTACATATTTCAGTTTGCCTGTGCTGCCGTGCTACCTAAAGGCCACCAACGTTCCAAGCAGAAGGTTTCCTGCAGCCTAGTGAAGCAGAGTAGATGTGATGTATTCTCAAAACTAACATGGAGAGCATTAACTGAACACATACCTTCTAAGTCTATTGAAACAACTCACATTGAAAGATATTGAAAAATAGCTGTTCACTGACTGAAATTGGGACAACTTTCAAAACAGTCTAGGTCCTGATTATGATTGCCTCCAATAGGGCTAAAGTGTTCAATGGGCATAGAAAATACCAACCCTGCAGGTTTGGTAAATACTGTGTATTCTGAGTTTGTTCCAGAAAATGGGGAAATACATTCAGAATTAATGTTTTTAACATCGTGTGCACATGAACAGAACATTTTTCCCCCAGTAAATGTTGGCTAGCTTAACTTGCTAAAATTCACAACAGAAAAAATGTGGATGTTGTGGTTATTACCATAGCACTTATAATTCCTATAAATGCAGTATAACCTGTTACCACACATATCAGAATTTAACAGGGCATTCATACTTGAAGCCTAAATGGAATTTAAGATTGTATCACCCACTGAGCACTAAAATGCTCATAATGAACATTGTATGGCGAATTTTGTGCAATAATTGCCGGCCACCCAAGACATGATTGAGAAAGGATTGGACTCTGACTGGAGGCCTCCCGAACTCTGAAGCTCCAATTCCCAAAAAAGCTGTTAAAAACCTGGGTGTCCACCTTGACCATACTCTCTTGACGAAAGAGCAGGTATCATCAATTATAGGCAACTGCTTTCACACAATACATCTGCTGAGGAGAGTCTTCACATTCCTCCCACTCTCAGAAAGAAAGCTCCAGTGCAGGGGGCTTGTCATTGGTAGACTGGATTATGGAAATGCGTTGCTGGCTTCTGTGGAGGAGATGCTGCTATCGGAACTGCAAGTGGTACAGAATACTGCTGCCCTTCTCATCAGCAAGGTACCTACCTTAGCTGCGTCCTCTCCCTTCCTATGCTTACTGGTCCAGAAAAGGATCATTTTAAAAATGTGTTCTTACATACAAGTCCTTGATAGGGAAAGGTCACAGTTACCTATGTACTAAGCTTACCTTCTATCGTCCAGTCAGATCACTAAGAGCTAACAAAAAAGTGCTGATGGTGGTCCCACAAGTGAAAAAGACTTAATCAGGAGGCAGGTCCTTTTCTTACCTTGCTCCCTTATACTGTGTTCAGACTACTCTAAATTCTGTAAATTACTTAAGACAGATCTTTTCTATAGTTATCACATGGTCTGGAATTTTTTGCTCTGTGCCGAGATACCCTCTAAGGGATCATTCATGCACACTATAAATTATACTAACATAACATGTACTTTGAGCTACAAAATGGCAGAGCATTATGGGGTAAATAATAATGTCCTCTAGAAGGTTTAGCAGTGTTATTAGAGCATGGCACTGGGTGCATAAGGGATGCAGAAAGTTCCTTTTGAGGATGTAGTTTAAATGTTTTTAAACAAACTTTGTGTTTTTGCCTTATCTGCTTGCTAAGCATTATCAGTTGACAGGCACTGTGGTGTGACATCATGAGGACCTCTACAAGAACCGATCATCAGATGGTAAATCATTATTATGTCACCTGCTTCATTGGTGTAGAAAGCATGGTTTTTGTGCCAGTTAGAATCCTCCTTCTAAGCAATTTGGTTAGCTAGCAGAGCATTTAAGACCTAGTGCATGATCTAATGAGCATTTGTCCTCATTCTACAAGAGACCAGGCCTGATGCCCTGCTGTATCAAACTATCAAAAACTCTGCCTTGTTAGTGGCTTAGCAATTTGGAAAGGGAGATCTAAAATCAGAGACTTTAGCTGGGGGGAGGTGGGTGTGGACAAGGTAGAATTCTTCTGCCCTGTCCAACCCAGCCTGCGTCATTCCTGAATGGGTGATATATGCTGCTATACTTAGCCATTTATTAAATAGGACATAGTCCTAAACAAGTTACTAAGAATGAATTTTGTAGACCTGATGATATGATTGATGGGAGGGAGGAAAGGGTGAAACACTTGTGTATGTACTGATAGCATTATTGACTCTGAAGCTGGTCATAGCACTACTTATTGAGCCCATATGTCAATCAGGGGCCAATGACGAGCATATTCCGAAGGTGCTGTAATCAATAGTGTTGTACATCATACCGTCTTGTGAATACTTTAATTATATATATTGTAAGTAAGTTCTCAGAACACTTCAACACATATGAGACAGTGAGGTCATCATTCCGAGTTTGGAGGTCATTACCGAAGACCGCCATGCAAGCAGCCACCGAAAGACCGCCAGTGATGGCAGTGCGAAAACCGCCGCATTATGAGTCACCCACACAACACCGCCCAAAATACATCCAAAAACCAACACTGTCAGCCGAAACGACGGCATGAAGGAGGTGGCTGCACCACCAGCCCGCCACGACGAGAACATCCTGCCCACCAAATAACGATTCACAAATCAGCACTGCGGTACCAACACAATGGCAATCCATTGGCGTGCGAACTGCCGCGGTAAAAAAAAGGCACCATCACCAGAACACTGCACCACATTGGAGAATACCTTTACCCAACACCTGGGACACATACACACACATGTCCACACCACTACAAAACACCCCACCCCACACATACCCCAGAACCCTTTGCAACAAGAAACACTGATAGAGTGAGGCAAGAACACACTGAAAGGAGGCACTGCACCTAGATATCGCAGGCACCATCACACTAAACACTCATCACACAACACACCACTGCACACAAACACCACAGAGCACACACAGATACCACTACACAAACACACATCAACAAACAGCACACCCAGGATCCCAGCACAACATACACCGCCACCCACAACACAACCACCATGGCACCACCAAAAAACCCACGATTCACAGAGGAGGAGCTGAGGGTAATGATTGACAAAATTGTCAGAGTGGAGCAGCGACTGTTTGGAGCACAGGTCCAGCAGACATCCATAGCCCAGAAGAACGACTTATCGCAGAGGATAGTCATCAGGGTGAATGCAGGGGAGAACCATCCAGGCACAAGGGAGGACATTAGAAAGAGGTGGAACGACCTTAGGTGGAAGGTACGGGCCATGGCTTCCATGCACCAAATCACTGTAATGAGGACTGGTGGTGGGCCCCCATCACCTCCCCCAGAATTGTCATAGTGGGAGGAGAAGGTCCTGGCCCTTCTACATCCAGAAGGACTGACGGGAATACCTATTGGACTGGACACTGGTGAGTCAACTGTACTCCCTGGCCAACATGTCCCAAGGCACAGCATGTATCCTCACCACCCTTTCACCCCCTCACACCATGCTAACATTCAAAAGCCCACCATGGACCCAATACTCACCCTTGCATGCCACAGCACCCTACTGACACGATTCCCTCACAAGCCCACCTAGTGCATGGACACCTCATACTGCAGCAAGTACCACAACTACCACATTGTAACACTTCTTACCCATGCATGACTGCTACATCCACATCACATCTCTGCAATTGCATGTTAAACCATGCCACTCCCCATCACCAATAAGTATGAGGAATGCACATCAGTACATGGCAATGACAGTAGCAAGACAAACATTAACTATTCACCAACATAGGTAGGACCATTGCAACATTCCACTGATGGTAAAACAAGCAGTGGACTGGCAACTGTTAATGCCATTACTGCCCTGCAAATCCAGTCAATGATGACATACAATTATGTGTGTCACTGCTACAATACCATCATCTAACACAGTACCTCTCATCACACAGGTCTCCAAAATGCTGACACACAGCAGAGCAGCCCAGTGACAGAAAGCCGAGGCCTGGAAGCAGGTCCAATAGGGGAGGACTCCCCTGGAAGTCTGGATATGGACGACAAACCTGGCCTATCAGGCATGAGTGGTCAGTCCACCACCACCAGCCTCACCCTGCCCACAACTGAAACCACCTCCCCTGTGTCAGCCAATGCACAGCAGAACCCACCTCCCCATACCAGTGTCCCAAGGTCACATCAAACGTCAGTGATCCCCACAGGACAGGGGCAGGAGTCGATGGTGCAAACCGAAGACAATGACGGTCCTGGTGTCAGTGGGGGGGGCACACTGCACTAGGGGCACTGGCAGAGGTGGCAAGGGCCATTGGAGGGCAATCGTGGGCCAAGGGACGAGGCAGGTAGAGGACAAGTCTGGCAAGGAGGCCGTCACCAGAGTCCTGGGAGCCTACCAGCAAACCCACAACAAGATGGGCCTGATAATCACTACCTTGCAAGACACCCAAAGGCTGCAGGGGGACTATCACCTGGAGGCCATGCAGCAGTGGCAGGCACTCAATACCACATGGTCTCCATATTAGGGGAGTTTAAGGAATTGAACAATATCCTGCGGACATCCTCCACCCAACATCAGCTGCCCCATCCAGTAGTCAGACAACAACACTGCCAACAACATCAGCACCTGCTACTGGAATGGAGGCTCATCAGGAAGACCCACAGGCCACCAGCACCCTTACTCCTGCAGCTAAGGGACCCCCCCAGTAAAAGAAGTCACCCATCCAGACATCCTGCAGGACCTGAGGCTAAGACCAATCCCCCTACCAGGAAGTGATCCCTCTTCTGAACTGCCACCATTGTGTGCCACTGTTACACCCTGTTGGCTGTCCGAAACCAAGTTCACATCATACCAGGAAAATGGATACAGGACCTGTGAGACAAACAGCTGTACCACCCAATCTGATCAGCACCCAGACCATCACCCAACTCCTCTGAACTGTTATGTCACACACTTAATAAACACAATTTATCACAAGTCATGGTGCACATCTCTTCAGTGTATGTAGTGGCAATACTGTTTCCAAGCAGCAAATATATACACATGTTGGCACCACAATAATGTTGAAGTGACAGATGTAGTGGGATACTCCAGCAGGTGTATAAGTACATCCAAATTGTAATTATATCCAATGTCAACGATGGCAACAGACAATACAGTAATCAGCTTGCAGACAGAGATGTGACCTGAAGAGGGAAAATGAAATGGAATCAGGCACACTGTTGTAAGGCATGTGAACCTAGTCATACATCCACAGCATTTGAACACATACACAGGATGACTGGCCCAGCAGCTTTGATACCATACATGTTAGGGCCTTCATAGGCACTCACACACGTGTGGGACAGCAAAGATGTAACATAGGTAACATCCTCTATTGTTCACCTACCTGAATAGTCAGGGACAGGTACTTGCCACACAGCAGCTGACATTGCAGCACAACATGCCTACACAGCAGGACAAGACTGATAAGTCCCCCTAACATTTCCCCAAACAGGCAGACTGAGGACCCTAAACCTTTGGTACATCTATAAGGCTGTACCGCAATGGCACCAGTATTCAACACATGTCCTTAGCAGCAGTGCATTTCCACTACCCCTCATGTAGGTCACCTACCTTTCAGGGTCAGAAAGCAAGATGGAATACTGTAGTCCCCACACACACCTTGATGCATGCAAATACTGGCTACAGACTGGCTTCAGCAATACATCTTCCATGTGCAGATGACACACAATTCGCACATACCTGTACATCATTTAAAGTGGTGATGAATCACGTCAGTCCTGTTGTCATGTGCCTCATCCTCGTCTGCCTCCCCCTAAGCATCAGAGTCACCAGCCCCAAACACTGCTCCAGCATCAATGTCCCCCCTCTTCCAACAGAGGGATGTGCCTTCTGAGGGCCAGATTATGGTGCATGCAGCATGCAACAATGATCTTGCAGACTTTCCCTGGTCGGTACTGTAGGGCTTCACCGGACACATGGATGCAACAAAATCTAGCTTTCAAGAGACCAAAAGTCCGCTTAATCACTCACCTCGTCCGGCCATGTGCCTCATTGTACCTTTTCTCCCCTCATGTAGTTGGATGTCTCCCAAGTGTCAGGAGCCAGGGCAGGTTAGTGTATCCGAAGTCACCTGTGTGGAAAAGGGAACATGACTATAGGTAACAATGCTAGGCAGAGTGCTGACTGTTTCGAGGGGTACAAACGTCTGACATGGAGAGCAGTACACAGACCTTTGAGCCAGGCCCTTTCTCCCTGTAGCTGTGCAGGGACTCTGCTGTTCCTCAGGATGTAGGAATCATGTATTGATCCTGGGAATTTTGCGTTTACATTTGTTATGTATTCGCCTGCAAGACACACCACTTGTACATTGAGCGAATATGTACTCTTCCGGTTTCTGTAGACATGTTCATTGGTCAGTGGGCAATTCCGGATGTTGTGGGAACCTAATGGATCTGTGCACCTGGTTGAGTAGGGCATCCAGCACATCCTGCTATACCTTACTAAACTGGGGCTGTGAAAACCTTGCAAAAACCTGAAAAGAGCCACTCGCCAGAAAATGCAAGACTGACAACACCTGGACTGTTGGAGGAATGGCATGGGGATTTCTTAAACCCGGCAGGAGGTCTGGCTTCAACTGAGCAACCAGTTCCCTGATGCACAAACGGTTAAGTCGATAGATCAGGATGATTTGACGCTCTTCCATGGTATGAAGATCTATGAGTGGACGGTGAACTGGTGCATTCCTCATCACTCCATTGTAGCTATATCTGTGCGCGGACACAAACAACAATCTTGGAACCTCTCACAATGTAGGGCACCAAGCATCCCATACAACATTAACGTAGTTTCATTCATGCGAGTTGGCTGTCATGTTGTGGGAAGACACATTACCACACACCCCATTCCTAACCAGATGATGGCACCTAATCCCTGTGACAATGGACGTATAAAGGACATGTACACGTACATCTTCCATGTGTTCCACTATACGGATAACATATGCTGACAACTGTAGTGACAAGTGTGGTGATATCACCAGACACTCACTACATATGTCATTATCCACAATGTGTGACCTAATGTATCTATTTGTGACGACATGCAGGTAATTTCGCAGTGTGAACCCAGGACAGTCATGTTACAGACTGACATGGCATCCGCCTGGCCCACATGCATTGGACAGCTGGAAGTGACCTTGTTCCGCCGGTGCAAGTCATCATGGCCGAAGGCAGTCTGAACCGCTGTGCAACTGCTCATTGGATAACACTGACGTCTATGGGAGACTGGGACCAATGACCATCACCGCCGGCAGTGATGGTCATGACCACGGTGGTCGAAACCGCCATTTTGCATGGGCCATCTCACTTCCCTCCTGGCATTCGGGCAAGACAGACCTCCACTTTGTGTGCTGTTGTGTCCTGTATCTTGGAGCAACAATGGCATGCACTGCAGGGGATAGGGCCCCAGCCTTCACTGCAGAGGACCTTGAGAAACTGTGGAAGGGGTCTTACTCCTGTATTGGCGGTTGTACGGTCTCCAGGGCAACAGGTCAGTACAACGTCCTTAGTCCCACATGTCAGGTGGTGTTTGACGATATCTGTGTGTGCACATTGAAATGTCATGACCGATCAGGTGTTTTGCATGCACATGATATGTGTGGTATATTGGCAGTGTGCATGGACCGTGTTTGTTGTGTGTCGCCAAAGGTTACAGCGGTATTGCTTTTATTTACATCATGTTCCCCATTTTTGGAATTTTTCCCATGCCGGTCAGCGCCCACCAGAAAAAACGGTTATGGAGAGCCATCGGCAAGGAAGTGCGGACCCTGGGGGTCCATAGCCGGCAGAGCACCCTGTGCAGGAAGAGGTGGGAGGACCTGAGGTGCTGGGCCCAGAAGACTACAGAGGCCCAGCTGGAGATGGCCTCCCAACATGGGAGGGGTGCCTGTCGGACCCTGACCCCCCTAATGGCATGCATACCGGCGGTGGTCTACAGCACAGCAGCCACAAGGGGTTAAGAGTTGACTGTTAGGTCACTTCTGCATGGCTGTGTACTGTGACCCTCACTGGACTTGGAATGTACGTGGTCAGGTGAGATTTAGGGAATGTACAATCCTGGTTGTCACATCAATCATGTAGGAGTGTGTCATGTTAGCTATGTTGAACCATGCAGGAAAAGAAGTGGTGGTACTGTGACACACATTCACCAGTACATATGGGTTGCTCAAGTATGCCATCATATCACTGGCTGCATCCTCCATCTCTGTGTGTACTGTGGTAGTGCAAGGTGGTCATATTGGCACTGTATATGGGTAATGACAGGCATGTTACATCAACATTGCTATTGCTTCACCTGCTACATCAATGGACCTCTGTACCACATGACCTCACACATTCCTGTCAGTTTGTTAGTGTGCTCAGTCCCTCTGACCTCTGATTTGTATCATCCCGTAATGGATGTCATGTGGTTTGGTATGTTCCTGGGCTGGATTGTTGTCATTCATGCAGTTGATAGGCATGTAGTGGTCTTCAGGTGTTTAGGCTGCAGGGTTGAGGTGATCTCTGATGAGTTTGGGTATTGCTTGAATGACTCAGTTGTAAATGATTGCATAGTGGTCTCTTGTTTGCCCGACAAGGGCTGTAATATGTATTGTTTGTATGTGAAGTGCATGTGTGGGTTATCACCATTTCCTCCCTTTCTGTTTCTTCCACCCTCCTTCTCTCTCTCCAGCTCTGTCTATGTGTGCATTAGCATCATCTTGCGGAGGAGGAAAGGCACCAGCGAGTGGGGATGCAGCAGCCCACGGAACCCAGGAGGCTGGCACCAGTGAAGCTGAGGGGACCAGTGGGACGGAGGGCGATGGGAGCACCACGGGAGAGACTGGAGCAACCAACATATCTGATACAGATTCCTCCTCCGCTGACGGCTCTCTGGCGGTGGCGGACCCATCTGCGACCACCTCAGCACCATCCTTGTCCACCACTCCCTTACCAGCACCGCCAACCCTGTAGCACCCCACCCAGTTGCCCGTGCCCGCTCACCCAGGAGGGTGGGCGTTTCCTTCGCCGCAGGCACCTCTGACCCTGCCCCAGTCAGCTCTGCTGCCCTCAATGAGAAGGCTATTGACCTCCTGAAGTCCATCTCTGTTGGGCAGACAACCACTGTGAATGAAATCCAGGGACTGGCATCCCAGATGCAGCAGTCCAATGCATTCCTGGAAGGCATTCAAGGTGCCTTGTCTGGCCTACACAGATCGTTTCATGCTCTGGCCTCCTCGTTAACGGCAGCCAGTGTCCCTTCATCTTCCGTCCCCCCTCAAGCTACCAGTTCCCAATCCACTATCCCTCTCCCTACACCCGTCTGAAGCACAACTACAAACCAGCATACACCCGCTACAACAGACAAGTTGCGCCTAGATAGTCATAGGCATCACAAACGTTCATACAGGCCTGCACACACACAACACACATCTGCAAACACGTCAACAGACACTCCTTCCTCCATCTCTTCCCTTACAGTCACATCTCCACTCATACCTAGCCAGCACTGCATCATCACACACGGCTCCTGCTATCATTCCTGTCATACCCTCAGTCACCACAACAGCAGACTCACAGACACACACCCTACAGACCACATCCGCACTCACCACGACTGCCATCTCTGCCACCTGCAGCACATCCACCTCACTTTCACACACCACTGCAACATTCACTCACACACCTTTCATTCCCTCTCACTGCATCTCTACCCCCTCCTCCCAAAGAATGCACACGCACACATTCACCCACCCAACATTCACCCACCACACACATTGCACACACCAGTATCCACGTACAGCACACAAACACATCAGACGAGCACTCCATCTACCTCCACTATCAACCCTCAATCATGTTAACGCCCCGTGTACCTAAGAAGGTTTTCCTTGCCGCCCTTGACCTCTTCCCTACACCTCTCCCACCCAGTGTTCCCCATAAATGCTGTGTCCCCCTGCCGCTCTCCGGCCCTTCCACCTCCCATTCCTCAGGTGCCCCCTCTGGTGTTTCCCCTACTCCTCCACCCAACAAGAAATCTACCCGTCCCAGTGCCAAATTCACCAGTCCCAAGCCCAAATTGATAAATGCCCCTTCCACATCTAAGCCTCCCCCACCACCCCGCACTCCTGAGGTACCTGCCTGTCCCATTGATGCCCCTATGATGTGGAGGCCTATTTGCTGTCAGGAGTCAAGTTGGGGCCAAGATTTTTGGACAATGTGTCCTGAATTTCTGGACATTGGACTTGTCATTGGGACATATTGTATATAGTTTATTTTATTATTTTGTTGTTGAATACAACTGCCCACATTGCTGTGGTTGTCAAGTTGAAATGCTTGTCCTGGCTTCCTTCTACATGGTGGTGTGACATCTGTGTGCAACGGTGTGTGAGGTCTGTGTATGGGTTGTGTCTGTGTTGTTGCATGCACTGGGTAGAAGGGTTTTGCCATGGGCATGTCTGACTGCTTTCTTGTATGGGGTGTAGTGTGCATCCATGTGTATGGTGCTGCATGTGTGGATTTCCTTGATTGTGGGTTGTACGTGATGTGTCACCTGGGTCATGGTTTGGATATGTGTTCACTGCTATTGTTTGTGTCATTGCTACATAAAGCTCATGGTGTGTGAGTATGTGTGGTGTGGCACAACATGCTTGTCTATGCCTATGTTGAGGTGCTAGTGGTCTAGTTGTTGTTGTGTGGTTATGGGGCGTGTGGGTGGTGTTTGTGTGCGTTGTGCTGTATGTTTGGCACATTTCTGCTTGGCTTTGTGTGTGTATTGGGTACTTGGCATTGATGTATATTGTGTGTGCCTGTGAGTGGCCTTCGCTGTCTGTGCGAGGAATGTGTGTTATGTGTGAGAGGGTATCACTGCCATTTCCTCCCCTCTGTGCTAGGCGTTCTTATGGTTGTCATCTTTGTCGTTGTCAGTGGCTCTGAAGGTGTATGGTGAGATACAACACTGGGAAGACTAGAAATTTGTTTGTCATGGCGGCCGCGGAGGCATCTCTATGCCTGGAAGTGGGTGTCTCCTTTTGTACTTTCTGTTTCCGCCAGGTTTTTTGTAGCAGCCAGTCCGCCCCAGATATCCTGGCAGTGTGGTGACTCGGAATATTGTGGGCAGTACATTGGCTTCTGCCAGCACGAAGTTGGCTTCCGCCGCCGGATGCTGCTCGTCGGCTGTGGCGATGCTGGTGGTGAGTTGTCAGTGTTGCATTGGGTTCACCGCCTGTAAGGAAATGCCTCCTTGGCATGGTTACCCCCTGACTTTTTGCCTTTGCTGATGCTAAGTTATGATTTGAAAGTGTGCTGGGACCCTGCTAACCAGGCCCCAGCACCAGTGTTCTTTCCCTAAACTGTACTTTTGCCTCCACAATTGGCACAACCCTGGCACCCAGGTAAGTCCCTTGTAACTGGTACCCCTGGTACCAAGGGTCCTGATGCCAGGGAAGGTCTCTAAGGGCTGCTGCATGTCTTGTGACACCCTAAGGACCCTCACTCAGCACAGGCACACTGCCGCACAGCTTGTGTGTGCTGATGGGGAGAAAATGACTAAGTCGACATGACACTCCCCTCAGAGTGCCAAGCCACCCTTACACTGCCTGTGGCATGGGTAAGTCACCCCTCTAGCAGGCCTAACAGCCCTAAGGCAGGGTGCACTATACCACAGGTGAGGGCATAGGTGCATGAGCACTATGCCCCTACAGTGTCTAAGCAAAATCTTAGACATTGTAAGTGCAGGGTAGCCATAAGAGTATATGGTCTGGGAGTTTCTCAAACACAAACTCCACAGTACCATAATGGCTACACTGAAAACTGGGAATTTTGGTATCAAACTTCTCAGCACAATAAATGCACACTGATGCCAGTGTACAATTTATCGTCAAATACACCCGGAGGGCATCTTAGAGATGCTCCCTGAAAACATACCCGACTTCCAGTGTAGGCTGACCAGTTTCTGCCAGCCTGCCACACACCAGGCATGTGGCTGGCCACATGGGGAGAGTGCCTTTGTCACTCTGTGGCCAGGAACAAAGCCTGTACTGGGTGGAGGTGCTTCTCACCTCCCCCTGCAGGAACTGTAACACCTGGCGGTGAGCCTCAAAGGCTCACCTCTTTTGTTACAGCGCCCCAGGGCATCCCAGCTAGTGGAGATGCCCGCCCCTCCGGCCACTGCCCCCACTTTTGGCGGCAAGGCTGGAGGAGATAATGTGAAAAACAAGGAGGAGTCACCCACCATTCAGGACAGCCCCTAAGGTGTCCTGAGCTGAGGTGACTCCTGCCTTGAGAAATCCTCCATTTTGAGTTTGGAGGATTCCCCGAATAGGATTAGGGATGTGCCCCCCTCCCCACACGGAGGAGGCACAAAGAGGGTGTAGCCACCCTCAAGAACAGTAGCCATTGGCTACTGCCCTCCCAGACCTAAACACACCCCTAATTTCAGTATTTAGGGGCTTCCCAGAACCTAGGAAACTAGATTCCTGCAATCTTCACAATAAGAAGGACTGCTGACCTGAAGCCCTGCAGTGACGACAACTGCTTTGGCCCCAGCCCTACCGGCCTATCTCCCAACTTCGAAGAAAACTGCAACAGCGATGCATCCAACAGGGACCAGTGACCTCTTAAGCCTCAGAGGACTGCCCTGCACCCAAGGACCAAGAAACTCCCGTGAACAGCGGCCCTGTTCAACAACCTGCAACTTTCTTGCAACAAAGAAACAACTTTAAAGACTTCACGTTTCCCGCCGGAAGCGTGAGACTTTCCACTCTGCACCCGACGTCCCCGGCTTGACCTGCGGAAAACCAACACCTCAGGGAGGACTCCCCGGCGACAGCGAGCCGGTGAGTAACCAGAGACGACCCCCCTGAACCCAACAGCGACACCTGCAGAGAGAATCCAGAGGCTCCCCCTGACCGCGACTGCCTGTAACAAGGGACCCGACGCCTGGAACCAACACTGCACCCGCAGCCCCCAGGACCTGAAGGAACCGAACTCCAATGCAGGAGCGACCCCTAGGTGACCCTCTGCCTAGCCCAGGTGGTGGCTACCCCGAAGAGCCCCCCCTGTGCCTGCCTGCATCGTTGAAGTGACCCCCGGGTCCCTCCATTACTTCCTACCTAAAACCCGACGCCTGTTTGCACACTGCACCCGGCCGCCCCTGTGCCGCTGAGGGTGTACTTTCTGTGCCTGCTTGTGTCCCCCCCGGTGCCCTACAAAACCCTCCTGGTCTGCCCCCCAAAGAGGCTGGTACTTACCTGCTGGCAGACTGGAACCGGGGTACCCCGTTCTCCATTGAAGCCTATGTGGTTTGGGAACCTCTTTGACCTCTGCACCTGACCGGCCCTGAGCTACTGGTGTGGTAACTTTGGGGTTGCCTTGAACCCCCAACGGTGGGCTACCTTGGCCCCAACCTTGAGACTTGTAAGTGTTTTACTTACCTGCAAACCTAACCTTTACTTACCTCCCCCAGGAACTGTTGATTTTTGCAGTGTCCAATTTGAAAATAGCTTATTGCCATTTTTACAAAGACTGTATATGATATTGCTTTTATTCAAAGTTCCTATAGTATCTAAGTGAAATACCTTACATTTAAAGTATTACTTGTAAATCTTGAACCTGTGGTTCTTAAAATAAACTAGGAAAATATATTTTTCAATATAAAAACCTATTGGCCTGGAGTAAGTCTTTGAGTGTGTGTTCCTCATTTATTGCCTGTGTGTGTACAACAAATGCTTAACACCACCCTCTGATAAGCCTACTGCTCGACCACACTACCACAAAATAGAGCATTAGAATTATCTCTTTTTGCCACTATCTTACCTCTAAGGGGACCCCTTGGACTCTGTGCACACTATCTCTTACTTTCAAATAGTATATACAGAGCCAACTTCCTACACCGCCTTACTCATTATATGGCGGTCTGCACTGCCACCCTGATGGCAGTCATAACACCTCTTCCGGCGTGGCGGTCAGCTTACCGCCAAACTCGGAATGGCCACCTTAGTGTCTAGTTATTGCACATATGTTATGTCATAAGCACTAATTCAGCATTTTCCCCAGACACTACCTTTTTTCTTTCCTTATTCCTTTGAATCTGTTATGTTAATGTCAAATGCCAGCTTTTCAATTCTTTAAGCGTTTCCATTTCTAGTTTAATGCCCATCTGACAATATACAAAGACCTGTCTGGAAAGACACTGGTCACAATTCGGATTGCTTCCCTTCATAAAAAAATAAGAGTCAGATTTACAAGCCCCTAGTGCCTTTTAGAGTCATTTTTTTTAATTACGCTAAGGTGGTGCTAAGAAAGCCATTCCCCCATGCCATATTTAGAACGTGGTGCAATCCATGCACTGTACCACTTTGCACCCTTTGCACCAGGCATAATGTATGCAGGAGGGGTGTTCCCCCGCAGGGAGGCACAAAATAATGGTGCAGTGAAATTTACGATATTTCACAGCGCCATTTTTTCCATCATTTTCAAAGCCTGCCCATGGCAGGCATTGAAGTGACGCTCCTGTATTGGTCCATGGGCCTCCCTGTGCTTTGCTAGTGACAATAGAGGGTGTTGCAGTACCAGTGGTTGACCATGTGTGATGCTGGACATACTCCATCTCTAAGCTGTCCTTTTTCACTGCAGTAACTTTAGAAATGCATTTTATGAACCACAGTGGGCTTACTATTTTGTGGGTGGCATCTGTCCCTCCCTAAACCCATCTTTAACCATCCCTTTACCTTTTTTTTTACTCCTTCCTAAACTGCACCTAATTTGTGGTAAGTACACCCCATGTTTCAAACATCCCATGGTCCCGTCCACATTTACTTCAAAGGCCCGATCACAATTGCAGGGCTAACTGATCTCGGTGCAAAGGTTTTGAATAGGCACAGACTCACAAGCTGTGTGATAATTATCAAACTCTCACAGTTTTCCACTGGTAAATTATGGCAGGTCAAACCTGCCAAAATTTATTGGGGGAAAAAGCCTGTTAAAAAAGGGAAACCATACAGATTTGCATGTGGTTTCTTAACTACTGATTTGGATGCTATACCTCATTTGCATTTTAAAAAGTCAGACTAGAGGATATTTACCTCACATGCTCTCTGGGATAATGGTATTTCTCATGTATGATAAATGTCTCATCTATTCCGCCTAACTTGTAATTAGGGATTAAATAGTAAACATACTTGTTGGGCATCTCCCCATATAAAAGGTAGAAGAGGTGGAGATATACATTCATAAAATCTGTTAATCACATTTTGTAGTGTTTTAGGAGTACTATTGTAGTACTACTAAAGTGCTACAAAATGCAGTTTGTGAATAGGCCCTTCAATGACAATTGTGATACACTATTAATTACAAGCATGCCTTTCACACAGGTGTGCCTTTTGCGCACTACAAAAATGACCAAATCAGGGACATCTAGCAATTTCATCACATTGGGGCATATTCAGGCACACAATGCTTAAAAGTGTGGTCAGAGATCTACATCTCCTCCTAAACTTAATTTTACGTTTCTTTTCTATACACAAACATTCTGAGAGATAAACCCTTCTGCAAAATGTAGGAGGAATGGAGCCCACTGTGCAAATGCACTCTATCTCATTTTCTCCATCAGGAAATCATGTTTGACTGAGAAGACAGCCCTTTCCCTGCACCCCCAACAAATGTAGTGCTGATCTCATCTCCTTGGCTGGAATACTTTAAGCACCATTTTCAGGATGGCAAAGGGTCAATATCAGGGTTTGAAAATGCCTACTGTTCCCAAACTTCCAAAGCAAACAAAACTTCACCTTGTAACACACCTCCCAATCACTTAATTGGGTTTTACTACTCTGATTTATCCGTGCTCATAGCAGATAAATACATATTAGCAAATGCATTTATTCTTGATGGGAATTCTTCTCTGAATTTCTGACAGGTGCAGATGGAAATATTTTGATGTGCTCACAAATCTTCAACCTTACATATCTTAGTGAATATGGCTTGCTTTTTCATTTGCTCACAGCCTTCCTTTGAATTGTAATGAGTTCTCATGTACAAAACATCCATACACTAACTCCAGACAAAATCATCCCACCATCATAGTGCTTCTTTTTCTTAAGAGAAGACAGTTTTATGAGAACTATTTAATATGTTACACTACAAAAATATAATGCCATACCTTTACAGAAGCAGTGTGCAAGGAGTACCTTAGTATTTACAATGTCTGCTGTTCATCTTGTTTTACATGTCTATCCTTTTACTTTTCAATCAGGAAGTACTACAAGTTTATATTAACTCGTAATTTTGAAGCACTGAACTCAAAGGGTGGTGGAAACCAGGTTTCACTACTCAATATCATGATGGATCTGAAAAAATGCTGCAATCACCCATACCTGTTTCCCGTTGCAGCAGTGGTAAGTTTGCATTCATACAGTTATTTAACAAACTTTAAAATGTCATAAAGGACTGATTACACCTATGTGAAATGTAATAACTGGCTTTAATCGTTGTGTAAGACAAAATGCCTTCTTGGAATATTGTTCCTAAATAATATAAGAATTAAAGCCATCGTTTGATTGCATACCATTTGAGACATGAACAAATTTGTTGAAATGTTATTAGTTGACAAAGGGAAACCATCAGCAATCAAGCAAAGACCCTGACATATAAAGGATTTAGTGCACATGAGTGAAAAGTTCATGCACAAAAACAATTAAAAATGTATCATTCAAAATTTCACATTTTGATGTACAGAAAGAGGATTATTGAACATTTTAAAGCACAAAGTGCAGTTAAGTACGCAATAGGTCTGCTAGTAAGTATTTTTTCTGTCCTACTTGTAGGGTTATTTCTGGGAAGTAGGGGCCCTGTAGTTTCCTCCTCTGGAAATACATTTAGTAAAATGATGAAGCTAAAGAAAGAAACAAATAGCAAGGATCAATTTCCATCATACATATATAAATCTCCTACCATGAAAGTTGTCCAAAGGATACCAGGGCAATGAACACGAGCAGTCCTGGAAGTCTACAATTTGAATAGATTTGTAAATAAGATTTTCGTGCATCTCTGAAAGTTTGCAAGTGTGTGTAGGTTTTAGGCATACATCTATGATTCATAGAATTTGAACTTGCCAAAGGAAGGTTTATGAAGAGAAGTAAAATGCTTTTTACCATATTGTCTTACAGACTGACAAATTACCTACATCCATCAGGTAAATGTGAACACAAGTGGGAAAGTAAAAGAAAATGGGAGCATTTACATTACAAATCAGTGAAGTCACAAATTTAAAGATTTGGAAATGAATAGTAGGAAGACAAATATCTAATTTAATTTTCCAGACACAAACACCTTTCAAACATGAGAATGAAAACATTGTCTCATGCCTTAAAAATAAATAATAGTGCCTTAATGCTTGAACTTATCATGATTTGGTTTAGTTATGCCTTTTCTGTGCAGTATTTTCAACTACACATCTCAATGAACAAAACAGTAGTATTTGGTTTGGCTACTCTAAGAAACTTTTTCAATTCACTATCTGGGCTTTGCAGACCTGAAATCATAGGCCCGTATTTATACTTTTTTTGCGCCGCATTTGCGTCGTTTTTTGACGCAAAAACGGCGCAAACTTGCAAAATGCCATTGTATTTTGTAGGTTTGCGCCATTTTGCGTCAAAAAGCGGCGCAAATGCGGCGCTAAAAAAAGTATAAATACGGGCCATAGTTCCTGACATCAGAACTAAAAATGACATACAATGGTAGATGGGAAACTGTGAATTACTGTTATATATTTTCCTTATGTGTTCTGAGTGACATCAACTATTACCAAGCACAACATTGCCTCACCTTCATAAGCATCTCCATGTCATCTTGTAAGAACATTATCAATTTCCTATTGACATCCCACCCACTCGATTTACCCACAGACCATCATTCTTCTCAGCCATCAAACTAAATGCAAATACCTGAAATTCTGCCAATCTTATACACCACCACCAGCAGTTCCCTTTCCCCATTTATAGTGGTAAAACGTGGTTGGTAGTGTTAAAGCACCACCTGCATTCCCCTGCCTTCCTTCTGTCTGTACAGAAAGTAAGGTGGTAGAAAGAGGGCAAGATAGTAGACTGTCATTCACAATTCCACCACTTCACTCAGGTCTCTAGAAATCTAGGCCAGACATAAAAACATTTTTATTTTCTGATAATTTAAGGAAGTAGTTTAGAGTTTTTACATCAAACAGCATAATATGATGTATTAAGTGGGGATAAAACGATATTTGGGAGAGATTTTGGTGATTGAAACCATACATGATCTTTTCACGTATTACAGGGAACATTATGTCTTAGTACTCAGTGAGTGATCATGAGGCACCATAGCAATGTAATGTTAAATCTGTTGGGTTAGTATGAATGAAGGCACTATTTCAGTTGTATCAATGGTCAATCAGGATAAATTTGAAGGTGCATATTCAGATAGGAGCACATGTCTTAGCAGAGAGTTTATGAAGGGCGCTCGTGGTGAGTCGGGGCTGGGTTTGTGATGAAAAAAACATATCAGAAGTCTGTGGAAGCCAGTGCTGATAGAAGCAAAGAACAGAGAAATCTAAACACAAGAATTAGAAGCTTGTTTTGAGAACCCTGTAATACTGTAAACAAGTTTGCATGATATTCCGCAGAAAATGTTTATGGAGATCTGGGATGGTTGAATACGGAAACAAGTAGAAACTACAAAATATTTCACAGAATGTAAAAGTGGCAATTGAGGAAACATTAAAAAATGAAGATGTTGCACAACAAGTTGTATATTTGTTAACACTTAGAAAGTAACTCATAAAGGATGGAAATTTACATGTCTTCCCAAATGTATGTGTTCCCATCTCACATTATAAATGTTAGGAATATGCAGAAGCCAGTTGATGATATCCTGTGTTCAGGGTTGATATACAGACTCTCACAAGTCAATTATTTACTTTATAAGAAATAGCCTACTATTTTTTTTCAAAAGGCAATTTGCTTTTTAAAGAGTTATTCATATGTATTTACACAGGAAGCTCCGGTTTTGCCAAATGGATCTTATGATGGGAGTTCTCTGGTTAAGTCCTCTGGAAAATTGATGCTGCTACAAAAGATGCTAAAAAAACTTAAAAATGGTGGACATAGAGTTTTGATCTTCTCGCAGGTAACAGAAAATAGTGACAAACCTTCTTAATAAGTGATTTGCTACAAAACTAGATATAGTGCACACAAACACATGCCTCCATGCCACGAATAACACAAATTGTTGAACTCATCTTTGCATGTAAAATAGACACAATGATGCTGTTACCATAGTATTCTAAAACAAGCATATGCCACCAGTGTCCGAATTACAGGCTCTGTGCAACCTGTTGCTCATCGCATTCAATTGATACCATGATTCTAGGGCCCTGCATATTGTTCAAACCACAGACATATTTTGTGCATCAAAAATCTTGATACTGCAAATTAAAACAGAGTCAAACTGTTTTGGTTTCCAATTTGTACACAATTTGCACTTTGACGTGTAAATATAATTTACTAGCTAAAATTTGACTTGTATAAATACTCGCACTTCTGCATAAAAAATTACAAACTGTCACCCAGATATTCTTAAAAAACATGTAACCCAATTCTGCAACCAAAGTTGCTATGCTGCATTGCAAGAAATGGAGAAAAGACAGTGCCATATCTAGTTATGGTGCCTTTCCTTACATACCCTGTTCTGGCAAACGTTTGGCTATCTTGCTTCATGCACGCACCTTTGCACCACAGTGTGCATGACGTCTAGCATGGGTTTTGTACTGAAAGGGTATTCAAAGGTGCAAAGCCTTGATAAATCTGGTTGTGTATGCTGAAGTGCATGTGTTTTATGAACTGTACACTATAACAGTTTAATTCAGTTATTACTAGAGATCCTAAAGACATTTTTGGTACCCAGAATATGCCTGTTTTGCATAACTTAGGCACAATTTTCATACCATTGTAATATAGTGCAAAAATGGCTTGTCATTAATTTGAATGCTGTGCACGAACCCTTCCACGCACCACGTCTTTGTATATTATCATCCTTGTAGAGCATACTTTGAGCCGAGATATGCTTGACTGAATACAGGTTTCCCACTTCACTCCGTGTCATCTCACACATTGTTTCCAGCTCAGAATGCGTGTGCGACAATGCATTCTGGAAGTTGTAGTCCAGGTTTGCTTTCATCTAACTACTTAGACTAACAGGACTAAAAGCAATGATTTATGCATAAAATGCTCAAGGGTGGACACAGTGTCTGGAATGACAAGGATTGAGGTGGTCATTCTATCTTCATATACGTGGAATACCAATAGAAGTTCAGAAGTTTTAAACTTTTATACATCAAAGTCAACAAAATATGTACAATTGCATCAGAAGTAACATTCATATTTTTATTAGTATCCAATGTAACAACTTAATTTATTGTATGACCAACACTAGTGTAGGAGGTTTTGGATGTTTTTTCTGTTTCTTATTATTCCTTCATCATTTTGTTTTTACTTCTACTTTTCTTTCATTCATGGTTTCCTTTCCTTTCCTTCCTTTTCCTATGTTAAGTCTTTTCCATTACATATTTACTTTCATATTGGTGGAATACAATTTAGAAATATTATATGAAAATTATTTAGAGCCCCTATTGAGTTATGTTTATGAAGAATAATTTGTATTTGATGCGTAGCAGGATTTGTCCAGAAAGATTGACTGCGCTGCACTCATATATGGTATGTAGGTCACAACAGTTTGTGATGTTAGAATATTTATAATAGACCATGAAGTATGGATGCTTGTCTCTGAATTTTAAGACAACTACAACAGATCTTCAGTAGCAGTAACTATGAATAGGGCTGAGTGTGAGGTGCATATGAGGACTGGTTATCGTGTGAAGTAGGTGAGGTTTGTGACCACCTCCAATGCAAATTATTCAATGAGACACATATGTCAGTGTAGAGGACATTCTAAAGCTGGGGTGTGATATGTGAAAGGGCCTCAAATGAGAGGCAGCACAGAAAGGGTTGGCAATGCCAAGGAAAGGGCTGCTTGACAAATTAGAGTGCACCTAAAAATTCTCAGCAGAGTAAGACTGTTATACTGTGAATTGATTTAAAAAGTGAAGAATTTTTATTACACCCTTAGTTTGGCAGATAGCCAATCGACCTGTTTCCTGTGAAAGGCGGTAGGGTAGGTACATGGTAGATTAAACAAATGTCTGGCAAATGTTATACCATTGACAGCTGGACAAGGGGTATACAGTAGGAGCCTAAGTAATAGAGTTTTACAGTCATCTACTGTTACTATGGTGTTTATGAGCATTTTGGTGGCTTGACATAGGCCTGGTAGGACCATGGCTTCCTTGCTGCACTAGATGTAAATGACCTGAACATCATGCTGGATCTGAAGAGCATGCCCAGCTTTTGATGGAAAGGGTGGGGGTGAGGGTGAGGGTGTCGGAGAAATAGGATGGGATGGGCAGCATGGTTGAGGCAAAAACTGCAGAGAATTAGACCATTCCAGTATTTTCAAAATTGAGTTTGGGGATCAAAGACACCGCTCCTGTGAATATTGGATTTAAGACAGTCAATGATCAAGTGCAAGTTATGATTGATGAGTGTACAAAGGGAGGAAATGATTAGACAGTAGAGAAACTAAAGGGATGCTAAAGGAGGAGATGGTGTCTCAAAGGGAGGTGGTGTAGAGGGAGAGATGTAGTGGGCCGATGATGAAGTGGTAAGGGTGATAAAAGAATGATCAATTGGAGAAGTGTAAAGAAAATGAGTCCTGGACTTTTCTGCCATTCAGTAGTGATGAAAGAGTAGCTAGCATATAAGTGTATTCAATGGTGCTGCAAGCTGTGGAAATGTGCATGTCTCTGATGGGAGGTGATACTAAAGCTGGACCTGTGAGAGTAAACAGTCTCCAAGTAGTCACATGCAAAAACAGGATTAAATATTCAATTGAGCACCACAGGTTCAATACCCAAAACTTCTATTTCTTTAGTAAGTCAATCTTGTTCCTTTAAATGAAACAGTAAGTCTAAAACACAACTATTCATTGGAAAATCTTTGTTTGTCAGGCTCTAGTTTTTCACTTATTTTAGATATGGCAACAGGAGTTGTGAAACTAGACAGCAATTTCAAGACGATAAGGGGTCGGATGTAGAATTTTGTAGTAGCATTATGACAAGTGATGACTTCAAGCATTTCGTGTAGGTACTGCATGAGAGGACAAAGTTAAGTAGACTAGAGAGACACTTTGAATAATTGAGGAGGAAAAACAGTTTGGAGTGCAACCCACTAGATTATCAAATATAAAGATGTTGAGAATCACAAGAGGGATACATGGACACAAGAAAGAGACTTGGGGAAGGACATGAGACGAGGGAGGCAATGAAGAAAATGGTGATTGTGATTTTGGCTGTGCTCATAATACTTTAAAACAAAGAAACAAAATAAAGAATGGACTGTGGTGGTGACCTGTGTCTTTGTATTCAGTTCTCAGTGTATAACACATCAAAGTGCGCCACGGCATACTCCACCTGCACATATTTATTGGGTTTTGAATTTTCTGATTCAATGTATCATTGTAGTTACCGACACTTTCAGCAGAGTTCTAGTCTAGGCACAATAGATGCCGCTAGCTTATGTCTGAATAATTAGTGAAAACCATGTTTAAAAATGTATGTATTGCAATAGAAGCCTTTTCCTCCTTTTTGTCCTCAGTTTAACATGGGCTAGTTTGACAGATGCCTTTCACATGACTCAAAGATGAAAAGATATTTTGCAAAGCTCCTTCAAGTACTGTATCAAACTGCAGCAAGTGCCAATCGTTTACGTCTTGACTCTGTGTCCCATCTGATTTAGTACCACTGGGTCAGTAAATCTCACAGTATTCCACGTTTCCCACTATTTCGTCCATGCAAAACTCTTAAATGTATATGGACAAACCACTTAAAATTAGTGCAGTTTACAACCAATGTGTAATTTTAAACCGTGCTCAAACAACATTTAAACAAGATTGTGGACTAGGCAATCGGCATAAAACCACAAGTGTGACCTGAGCAGCATGAACAATTCATATTTTAAAAGAAGCTCTTATCTATAATTTCACCCTTTGTCTAAGTCCTTCTGTAGACCAGCCATGCAAGCTCCATCTTCTTCTGATAGAACCGATTAAAAGAACCAGAGGATCTTGCGTTTTGCTTGGACCTTTGGTCTGCTCCTAGACAGAAGCATTTTCTTAATCTTCAAATGTTGTAACAGAGTGCACATCCAACACCTCACCAGTCATCGTCTCCCCCAGATTCTTATGTAGAAAAGCTTCCACAGATGCTTAGACTTTTTAAACAGCACTTTTCTACTGCCACAAATTGTTATGGTCCCAACAAAACCTTTTCTTCTGCCCTAGCTAAAACACTTTTGAATGGTTAAATCTACTGGGGTACTGCTTATTTTGACCACAATTATTCAGACAAGTGTACGATAATTATTATTGAGCATTCTCTTGTCTGGGAATTGTGCTTTTTATCCAAAGACCTGTTTTGAATTGTGTGGCTGTGGTGAGGTTGCACCTTCTAGTAGTCCTCGGCTGGTATTTTTTCTGTACAAGAGTGAAAATCTAATATTATTCTAGCACATTTCGAAAATGATTGCTTCTGAGTTGTGCCCTCTGTGAACAGGAACGGCATGTTTATTTTCTTCCTCATCAATTCTCTTGTGCGAAATCCCTCAGCTATCTCACACTTCAACTGCGAGACACAACAGCTGTCAAGGGCATCTGGCACCTGCTACATTAGGCATAGAAATTGGTTAATTTCATACTCGTGCCATTATCTTTCCTTTCTTTCAATTTTCATGCACATGTTACTGCGTTGGCTCATTTTACTTTTTGAGTCGGCGGCTGGAATATTAGAGCGTGTTGTCGATGGATTCCACTGTTCATGAATTATGGACGCATTCAGTACAAATACGAGAGCAATGAAGGAAACGAATGGCGCAGGGGAAACGGTTTTGTTTTCGTAAACTTGCATTTTATTTTTTAATTTAAAAATGCTTTCTGAAACTTCTTTAATGGACTCCAGCGCACAATTAGGAATGTAGATACAATCTAGCGGGCCGGAATCTTTCTTAGCAAAACATATAACCTGCAAGTTAAACCAGGATTTATCCAACAAATACTGCAGGCAGTGCTTAATTTGAGCCCTTGGTTTTCGGTGGGAGGCACCGGCACTTATTTTTGGGGGCACTTATTTTTCTGCATCAGGCATTAACTGCGAATAAAAGACACATATGGGAAAGACGGAGAAAGCGAAAAACGAAAAAGCTTATAAAGGGGAGAAAGCAGAAAGCTTCAACAGTGAGGTGAAGGGGCAAACGGGTGGCTGTAAATAGATTAAAGAGCCCCGAGAGGGAGTTAGTCTTACACTGCCTCAGTATTCCGTGTTTGCACATTTAAACAGCAGCTGCGTGTTTAATAGAAGAGCTTTGAGCATCAGCACGTTTTTATTTACAAATTGAGCACTGACTGCAGGGGCATTACACCGGCGCTGGCAGACCCTGTGTGGCACAGGAGGGGCCACCGCTTTTCAGCAGGCACACCATTCAGCCTAGGGTCTATGAATAATAGTGAGATATGCGAGTCTCAATGGTCCCTCATTATGTTTTGAACGTGCCACGTTGCGCCACTGAAATACTGGCAACTTTGAACCTTCTCTGCACTGTTTGCAGCGAGCTAAAAGTACCTGAGCTATGAAAATAATAGGCCCTCATTTGGAGCGGCAGTAGAATCTGCATGTGCACACCAATGCCAGGCATTTTTCACAAATAAATTGAAGCAGGTTTGACCTGTCGGAATTTATCATGGGAAAATCATGAGGGTGTGATAATTATCCAACAACGTGTAATTCCGATCCCTGTGCAAACCTGATTAGAATTTAGCCCTGAATTCCTAGTGAGGGTCTAAGGGCCATTTTTATACTTTTTGACGCAAAACTGCGCTATCGCAGTTTTGCGCCAAAAAGATTAGCGCCGGCTAACGCCATTCTGAAGCGCCATGCGGGCGCCGTATTTATTGAATGGCGTTAGCCGGCGCTAGCAGACCGGCGCTGCCTGGTGTGCGTGGAAAAAAACCACGTACACCAGGCAGCGCCGGCGTTGGGGAAAATGGCGTTAGGGCGTCTTAAAATGGGGCAAGTCAGGTTGAGGCAAAAAAATCGCCTCCACCCGATTTGCGCCATTTTTAACGACGCCCAGACGCCATTTACATGACTCCTGTCTTAGTAAAGACAGGAGTCATGCCCCCTTGCCCAATGGCCATGCCCAGGGGACTTATGTCCCCTGGGCATGGTCATTGGGCATTGTGGCATGTAGGGGGGCACAAATCAGGCCCCCCCTATGCAAAAAAAAATAAAAATAAAAAAAAAAATTATACTTACCTGAACTTACCTGAATGTCCCTGGGATGGGTCCCTCCATCCTTGGGTGTCCTCCTGGGGTGGGCAAGGGTGGCAGGGGGGGTCCCTGGGGGCATGGGAGGGCAGCTGTGGGCTCATTTTGAGCCCACAGGTCCCTTAACGCCTGCCCTGACCCAGGCGTTAAAAAGAGGCGCAAATGCGGGGTTTTTTGCCCCGCCCACTCCCGGGCGTGATTTTTGCCCGGGAGTATAAATACGACGCATTTGCGTCGCAGTCATTTTTTTAGACGGGAACGCCTACCTTGCATCTCATTAACGCAAGGAAGGCGTTCACGCAAAAAAATGACGCTCATTCCTCATACTTTGGCGCTAGACGCGTCTAACGCCAAAGTATAAATATGGCGTTAGTTTTGCGCCGAATTTGCGTCGAAAAAAATGACGCAAATTCGGCGCAAACGGAGTATAAATATGCCCCAAGTCTTTTCGAAGCTAGCGAGAGATACTTTTCCAAGCCACATATTTCTGTGCACTTGAAGATGTCTGTTAGAAATTACAGCCTTAGGGTGGTCATCCCCCAACTTTTTGCATGCCTCCCTCCATTTTTCTGACCCTGTTTTTGCTGTTTCTGCGCACTTTATCACTGCCAACCAGTTCTAAAGTGCTTTTGTTCTCTCCCCCAAACATGGTAACATTGGATCCTACACAATTGGAATATTTAATTTACTTGTAGTCCCTAATAAAGTGCACTAGTAAGGCCTGTAAATTAAATGCTTCTAGTGGGCCTACAGCCCTGGTTGCGCCACCCACATAAGTAGCCTCTTAACAATGTCTCAGGCCTGCCACAGCAAGGCCTGTGTGTGCAGTTTCAACGCGACTTCGACTTGGCATTTACAACTACGTGCTAAGCCTTAAACTCCCCTTTTTTACATATAAGTCAACCCTAGGGTAGGCCCTAGGTAAACCATACAGGCAGGGTGCTATATAAGTAAAAGGCAGGACATGTACTTATGTGTTTTACATTGCCTGGCAGTGACAAACTACTGTGAGGCCTGCTCCTCTCATTGACCAGCATTAGAACTGCGCTTATATACTTTTAAGTGGCAGATTCTGATCAGAAAGTAGTAGCCCTATCATGTTCAGTATGGCCAGAATGGTAATAGAAAAACCTGCTTACTGGTGAAGCTGGATTTTAAAATATATAATTATTATATATAATATTTGAGAAATGCCACTTTTAGACAGTGGGCATTTCTCTGCACTTACTGCCACCTGTGCCTTACAGCCTTTCTCCAATCCTCGTCTGGTCTGTGCTGGTTTACAGCTCCCCTATTGCATTCCACCCAGACAGCCATAAACACAGGACACTCAGTCACATCTACGTTCATCTGAATACTGAATGGGTCTCCCTGTGCAGGAAGGGTAGAGGGGCTCTCTCTTACATTTCAAAGGCCAGTGGCCAGCCCTCACACAAAGGACTGATAACCCCCCACAGGGATTCTGACAGACAGGGCCGGGTTGAAAGGGAAAATTGTGCACTTCAAAACCATTTTTTGAATTTTCCCATACTTCGAAGGCATTGTTGGGTGTATATATACTGGATCTCTGACCCCACTAAATCAGACACTTCTGGATTTAATCCTGGGTTCTGTCAGAGGGACCTCCTTGCTGTGAAAGGGCTCATGTGGACTGCTTTGCTGGGAAGGACTGCTGCCCTGCTTGTTGCCCTGCTACCTACTGGACCCTGGCTTTCCTGGAAGGACTTTGCCTTCCCCACAAGTACTCTCCAAAGGCTTGGGTTGAGCTTGCTTCCTGTTCTAAAGTCTCAGGGCCATAAAGACTTCAACCCAGAGAAGAAAATCCCTGTATGTCAGGAAATCGTCGCAACGCCTGCAGAAATCGATGCAGCACCTTCCTTGTGGTGGAAAACATTGCCGCATTGCCTTCCAGATTGACGCAGCGCCTGCTCCTTCTTCCAGCACGTCAAGGATTTCCAAAGCATTGGCCCTGGACGTCAAAATACTCCTGCATCGCAGTGAGGAACCAAGGCTGCGCTCTTGGAAATCGATGCATCACCTTGCAGCATAGAAACAACGCATCGTCTGTGCTGCGCCGGAAAAGCCGACACAGCACCTTATTTTTCCACGCATCTCCTCATCTGCGATCCCCGTGCGTCGTTATTTTTTATGTGTCTCAGGTACTGTGTATCACAAGGATATAACTAGCGATTCTTAAGGATTAAGACTCATTTACATCTTTAAAAAGTGATGTCTTGACTTGTGAATATTGGATTTTTGTCGTTTTGATCTTATTTTATCCAGATAAATATTATCTAATTTTCTAAACTGGTGTGAAGTACCTTTTGTGGTGTTTTCACTGTGTTACTGTAGCAGTTATTGCACAAATACTTTAAACATTGCCTTCTAAGTTAAGCCTGTGTGCTCTGTGCCAAGCTAACAGAGGGTGAGCACAGGATCATTTTTTGTGATTTACACTGACTAGGATTGTGGTCCCAACTTGGACAAGGGTGTATACCTCTGCTAACTAGAGACCCTATTTGTAACAATGTGTTTATCCATAATACAATTATTATTTTGCTTCTAAATATCTACCTTTCTTGCTCCTAGCATTTCACAAGACTATTTCCATTAAATGAGTTCCAAGGAACTAAAAAACTATGTGTAATCTATCCATATCTGTGAGTTTATTTATTTACTGCCAGTCAGGCTTAGCATCATTTCAAAAAGGCTGGTTTAAAGAGGCCATCCCCGGAACCAAAAACAGCATTTCTCTTTACCACCCCTGTACCACTAATAATCACTGACAATAAGCTTTCTAGAATGTCCCTTTGATGATGTCTGCTAGGGTATTCAGACTTAGTGTGACATCATTCATCCAATGAGCCCTGCTATAAAATAGGCTTCCATGCAAATGCATACGTAAATGGTTGTAAGAGAACGTCTTCATTTTGATACATTTCTGACTAGCAAATGCCATGATATTTTCAGGACTTTTAAGTCCCTCGGGTCCTTGCATCTGACATTTATTCACTTATTTTTGTGCATCTTAGAGCAGAACCAATACAGGACAAACAGGACTACAAGAATTATAAAAACCATTATTCGATGAGCAACTAATAAATAGACCTCAAAACTTTGACAGCTTTAAAATTTGCATCTCTTTTGCACGTGCAAATATTTTAGGTACTCCCTCTCATCTACAGGCTTTTCCTTTCCCCACAGACCTTCCCTGCACTTTCAAGATCTGAGACCCCGTGCTTAAATGGCTACCGCCAACCTATCCACTCGTCCCCCTCAAATCTCATTTCATCCTTCTCTCCATATTCCAAATCCTATGCCTATATTAGCTTCCTGCATCACTATGCCATCCCTATCCACACCCACCTTCCTTCTTCTAGGATTGCCCAGCATCAATTAATTAATTTCTTCAAGATCAAACACAATAAGTAAAAGTGGAATTTCACCTGGGCTACCCAAGGAATACCATGGATAATCACTTTCTCCTTGATTCTTTAACACATATATCTTGACCTTCAGTATACATTATCAATAAATTCAAGATAACTTTTCAAACCTATGTAGATGAGATGAGACACAGATCATGAACTGTTTTTGAGAAGATGCACTAACCAGCTAGATGTTATTAAACCAGCACACAAGGTAAGCAACCTAGAAGTCATTTTAGCCCAAACACTTAACAGGTGAATGTTCGGATGATGATCCCAACTATCTTCAAATGCTCAGCAAAGTAATTTCAGTGTTAAGCCTCACAATGTCAATCTTGTTCATTTGCTCTTGTTAATATGCCTCAGATACAGTAACAGAATGTACATAGGTTCCCAGAACAATTTTTTTAAAAAAAACCTACATGTAGTACACAAATGAGAAGCACATCTGATCCTATGCTTGGCAACTAGAGCATGTTACTTTTTCTGAGCCTTACATTGTCTGCCTTTCAAACAGCTGGTCAACTTTCAGATCCTATGTGTTGGACCTGACAGCATTAGGGTGGTGTTCCCCCAACTTTTTGCCTGCCTCCCTCCATTTTTCTAATCTTGTTTTTGCTGGTTTTAGGACTCTGCACACTTTACCACTGTTGACCAGTGCTTAAGTGCTTGTGCTCTCTCCCATGAACATGATAATATTGGCTCCTACCCAATTGGCATATTTAATTACCTATAAGTCCATAGTAAAGTGCACTGTATGTGTCTAGGGCCTGTAAATTAAATGCTACTTGTAGGTCTGAAGCACTGGTTTTGTCACCCACATAAGTAGCCCCTTATCAATGTCTCAGGCCTGCCATTACAAGGCCTGTATGTTTTAATGCCACCTCATTTTGGCCTTTAAAACCCTTTGCCAAGCCTAAAACCCCCCTTTCATTACATATAAGTGACCCCAGTGTAGGCCCTATGTGACCCACAGGGCAGGGTGCAGTGTATTTAAAAGGCAGGGCATGTACGTTTAGGTTTTACATGCCCTGGTAGTGAAAAACTCCCAAAGTTTTTTTTCACTATTGAGTCTGCTCCTCTCATAGACCAGCTCTGGAAATTCCCTAATATACTTTTAAGCTGTAATTCCCGATCAGAAAGGAATAGCTACCTCATGTTTCATATATTTGGAATGGTAATGATAAATCCTCCTGGTGAAGTTGGATTTATCATTGCTGTTTTAGAAATGCCACTTTTAGAAAGTTGCCATTTCTCTGCTCTTACTACTCTATGTGCCTTACAGCCTGTCTCAAATCCACATCTGGTTTGTGCTGTGTGACAGCTCCCCTTGTGCATTCCATTCAGACAGCCATAAACACAGGACACTCAACTGTATTTGCTTTCATCTGCAAACTGATGAGTCTTCCTGGGCAGGAAGGGTGGAGTGGCTTACATTTACACTTCAAAGAGTTGTGGCCTGACCCCACACAAAGATCTGATAACCCCCAACATATAGCCTGCCAGACAGGACTGGGCTGAAAAGGAACTAGTGTACTTCAAAACTAATCTTTGAAGTCTCCCCCACTTCAAAGGTAGATTTGGGTATAAGTACGGGGTCCTCTGATCCCAACAAATCAAACACTTCTGGATCTGGAACTGAACCTCTGTCAGACGGACTGCTGTACTGCTAAAAGGACACAACTGGAATGCTTTTCTGCTTGTTGCCCTGCTGCCTGCTGCTCCCTGACTATCTGGAACTGAACCTCTGGCAGAAGGACTGCTGTGCTGCTCAAAGGACTCAACTGGACTGCCTGCTTTTCTGGAGGGACTGCTTTTCTGCACGTTGCCCGGCTGGCCACTGCTCCCCGACTGTGCTGGAAGGACTCTGCCTTCCCACCACTAGTGATCTCCAAGGGCTTGTTAGCTTCCCTCCTGTTCACAAGTCTCAGGGATATCAACGACTTAAACTACCTGCACCTGGACTCTACAAGTTGTAAGTCTGCCTTGCCTTGGAAGTGGGTCTAAAGTGCCCAACCCTCTGTGGTCTTTATGGGAACTGCTGAAAATCAACATGAAGGCCCGCAAAGCTGTGCCGCGCAGTTGGCAGCTTCACCGGACTCAACCCCAGGTGGCGCAAAGCCCCGCAAAACCTCACTGCTCAGCTGCCAGCCCATCTGAACTGATGTACAGCGATGCCAAGTCCTGTAAAGTCTCAACAAACAGCTCGCCAGGATCGACACAAAGCTACGCCAAGCCCTGCCACACAGCGTCTCGGAACAAATGCCAAACAATGCGAAGCCTCGCAAAGCAGCGCCACACAAACCACGCACCAGGATTTAAGGTACTCTGTTCAGCGGGCCCGAGGGGGTCCATCTAGCTGGCCCACGCTCCATTGCAGCCTGAACTTATGACTTTGTCCCAGTCCTGAGCGACTCGATTATCACAGTTGTTGCTTTACGCTTCTATGCGCTATTTTCACCTAAATCTTTAAAATTGCATATCTCAGGATCTATATGCTGGATTTTGTCATTTTGGTCCTGTTTTATTTATAAAATCATAATCGATTTTTCTAACCTGGTGTAAAGTCTTTTTGTGATGTTTTCACTGTGTTACTGTATGAGTTATTGCATAAATACTATACACATTGCCTTCTAAGTTACGCCTGCCTGCTCTGTGCCAAGCTATCAGAGGGTAAGCACAAGATAGTATAGGTTGTGTTGTGACTGACCCTGACTAGGATTGTGGTCCCTACTTGGACAGGGTGCATACCTCTGCCAACTAGAGACCCAATTTCTAACACTATGCATGACTCAGAAAGGGCCTCATTTTGGGTTTGGCAGTCCAACTGCCCTATTACAGGTTATACAGGCAGGACTGCCGACCACCAGGCAAAAATGGCAGACCACAAGCTGCACGGAGGCCTGGATATAGGAATTCGACCTCCAGCGATGTTAGTGCCACGATCAACCACCGAGCCTATTACAATCACACAGCCGCCAGGGTGGTCCCCTCGTGGCAGTCAGTCAATGGCGGTCAGGACCATAGCGGTTTGCAGCCAGCAAAGTACCAGACAAGTGCACACTGGATGAATTAAAAAACAACACAGCTGACACACATTGGCCAAATCGACACACCTGCAAAGGACACTACAAAACATACTCATTCACAGGCCACAATCCTTTGTAGTTCCACTGCAAGACAACTAAGGACAAGCACCTTTTTTTGTAGAGTACATAGATTAGGCACCCCTTTTTTCACCACCCCATAGAACACCCTGCACACACTGTTGTCCATTCACACCCTATTGTACTTCACCTGTTAAGACAGGCCCTGTCACCCTTTTTCCTTTTTTTTTCCATCATGTCATGTTAAAAGAAATCCATGTTTTTCTGAAGATGAGTTAAGAATCATGGTGGATGAAATCATAACAATAGAGCCAGAATTGTTTGGAGCACAAGTCTAGCATACTCTTTTCAGTAGAAAAGTAGAAATGTGGGACAGAATCGTTGACAGAGTGAATGCAGTAGGCACCACGATGCGCACAAAGGATGACATTAGGATGAGGTGGAATGACCTGGGGTACAAAGTCCGTTCCCTGGTCTCCAGGCACCAGCTGCAGCCCAAGAAGACTGGTGGTGGCCCTCCCAGTACTACTTAATACTCTTTCCCTGGGAGGAGAAGGGCTTGGCCATCCTGCATCCTGAGGGCTTGACAGGAATACCTGTGAGAGTAGAGTATGGTAAGTCAAAACACAAAAGAATGTCACAAAAATGCAATGCCCTGCATACTCACAGCTCACCTTTTGCCACTGTCTTGTTCGTATATTTAACCAACATTCAATACCAAGGGTATCTGAGTGTTAACACTGTCAATGTGTATTGTTGAACCCAACATCACAGCTACCAAGGCCCTTCACATGCCATGTGTCCAAATGGTGCCTGTAAGTCTTTCAATATCAAAAAGTCGTACAAGGACTCATGGGATGTCTCATCATGTAAATGTATGCCCAAACCTAAATGCAGTCTGCATACAGATATGTAATGCCCACGATTTGTATAGTGTGTGTAGTAGAGAGAGTAACCTGACTGTAATTCTCAGGAGGCCTTGTGTCTGTAACGTCAAACACCAGACCAGGGTACACTTGCCCAATGTCTCCTGCTTGTCACCTTCCAAATGAAGTTTACTCACCTGGGGGGATAACATTTGTATAGTATGTGTAGTAGAGAGAGTGACATGACTCCAACTCTCAGGAGGCCTTGTTTCTGTAACTCTAACCACCAGTCCAGTGTTTAATTGCCCAAATACATCTGTTTGTCAACTCCCAAATGAAGTTTACTCACCTGGGGGAATAACATGTTCAGTGTGTGTAGTAGAGAGGGTTACTTGACTGCAACTCCCAGCTGGCCTTGTGTCAGTAACTCCAAACACCAGGCCAGTGTTCACTTGCACAATTACCCTTGTTTGTTAACTCTTAATTGAAGTGTACTAACCTGGGAGGATACCATCTGTACAGTGTGTGTAGAAGAGGGAGTGACCTAACTGCAGATCTCAGCTGTCCCTGTTTCTATAACTCCAACCACCAGCCCAGTGTTCACCTATCCAAAGACCCCTGTCTTTCAACTCCCAAATGAAGTTTACTCACCTGGGAGGATAACATTTGTCAAGTGTGTATAGTAGAGAGAGTGACCTGACTGCAACTTCCAGCAGCCCCTGTTTCCCTAACTCCAACCACCAGCCCAGTGTTCACCTGTCCAAAGACCCCTGTTTTTCAGCTCCCAAATGAAGTTTACTCACCTGGGAGGATAACATTTGTCAAGTGTGTGAAGTAGAGGGAGTGGCCCGCCTGCAACTCCCAGTAGGCCTTGTGTCTGTAACTCCAAACACCAGCCCAGTGTTCACTTACCCAAATGTACCTGTTTGTTATATCTCAAATGAAGTGTACTCACCTGGAAGGATACCATTGGTCAAGTGTGTGTAGTAGAGGTATTGACCTGACTGCTAAGGTCACGAGGCCTTGTGCCTGTAACTCCAACCACTAGCCCAGTGTTCACTTGCACCAATACCCTTGTTTAGTAACTCTCAATAGAAGTGTACTCACCTGGGAGGATATCATTTGTCAAGTGTGTTAAGTAGAGGGACTGACCTCACTGCAAATCCCAGCAGGCCTTATCTGTAACTCTAAAAAGCAGCCCAGTGTTCATTTGCACTAATACCCTTGTTTGTTTACTCTCAATTGAAGTGTACTCACCTGGTAGGATACCATTTGTATAGTGTGTGTAGTAAAGAGAGTGATCTGGCTGCAACTCCCAGCAGGCCCCGTTTCTCTAACTCTAACCACCAGCCCAGTGTTCACTTGTCCAAAAACACCTGTTTGTCAACTCAATTAAGGTTTTCTCACCTGGGAGGATAACATTTGTCAAGTGTGTGAAGTAGAGGGAGTGACCTCACTGCAAATCCCAGCAGGCCTTACGTCTGTAACTTCACACACCAGCCCAGTGTTCATTTACACAAATACCCTTGTTTGTCTATTCTCAATTGAAGTGTACTTACCGGGTAGGATACCATTTGTATAGTGTGTGCAGTAAAGAGAGTGACCTGACTGCAACTACCAGCAGGCCCTGTTTCTCTAACTCCAACCACCAGCCCAGTGTTCACATGTCCAAAGACCCCTGTTTGTCAACTCAAAAATTATGTTTTCTCACCTGGGAGGACAATGTTTGTCAAGTGTGTTAAAGTACAGGGAGTGGGCTGACTGCAGCTCCAAGCAGGCCTTGTGTCTGTAGCTCCAAACACCAGTTTAGTGTTCATATGCCCAAATGCACCTGTATGTTATCTCTCAAATGAAGTGTATTCACCTCGGGGAATACCATTTGTCAAATGTGTGTAGTAGAGGGGCTGACCTGACTGCTAAGGCCAGGAGGCCGTGGGTCTGTAACTTCAACCACCAGCCCAGTGTTCACTTGTCCACATACCCCCGTTTGTCAACTCCCAATTAAGTTTACTCACCTGGAAGGATACCACTTGTCAAGTGTTGGGAAGTAGAAGGATTGACCTGCCTGAAAAAAACAAAAGCCACTGTTTCTCTAACTCCAACCATCAGCCCAGTGTTCACTTGCCCAAATACAGTTGTAAGTGAACTCACAAATGAAGTTTACTCACCTGGGACGGGAACATTTGTCAAGTATTGGGTAGCAGAGAAAGTGACCTGACAGCAAATCCCAGCAGGCCCTGTTTCTGTAACTTCAAACAGCAGCACATTGTTCCCTTGTACAAAAACCCCTGTTTGTCAACTCACAAATGAAGTGTACTCACCTAGGAACGAGCAAGCACAGATCATGCTCTAATCAGAGACGTGTCTTTCTACATAGCTCCATCTTGACTTGCTATGCCAAGATGAAACTATGGAGGTAAGGAAGGACACCTTACCCAGTGTGTTCAACAAGTATTCATAAGGCCTCAAGATGGATCACCAGATTGGCACCTGCAGCAGAAACATTGACTCAGCACTGTGCATATGATGACTCAAGTCAGACTTAAATGTGTCCAAGGTCTCTGTTTACTGTAACACTAAACCATTGGAGGAAGATGTCACAATACAACTAGTAACAATGTCCTTTTTACATCAAAAAGTGAATCTGCCACTGGGCACACAGAGACCATGGAACAGAGTGCCACTACTCCCCTGGATGAAGCCCTCAGTGATGAAGACACTCCTGGACATCTGGATGTGAAGGACGGTTCTGGACTGTCTGAGCAGCCTTGTCAGACGGAAACAGTGAGTTTCACTGTGCCCACAATGTCACCTCCCAGCCCTGTTTCTTCAACATCAGAAGCAATCATTCTCCCCACAACATGTGTCCTAGCACAGTGTCCACCATCTCCTGCCCCCCCAGTCCAGGATCCTGAGGTGCAGTGCAACAACACTGATGGTCCAAGAACAAGTTGGAGAGGGCACCCTGTGGCAAGGGCACAGGCCAGTGGGGGAAGGATGCATGGGAGGGATGCTGTGGGCCAGGAGAATAAGGCCAGTAGGGCTGCTCTTGGCCTGGACACCATCAGCCATGTCTTGGGGGTCTATCAGGAGTCCCAAGTCATGATGGGCCAGAAGTTGACCGAACTCCAGAAAATCAAGCAGCTACACGGGGACATGCAGCATCAGATGGGAGCTCATAATACCAACATGACCTTCCTAAAATGGGTGTTTAGGGACATACACACTACCCTGAGAACGGTTTTTCAAAACCAGTCTACCCTTTCCTTTGGCTCATCAACAGCAGGCCCATCAACATCAGTGCCAGCCACTGGAAGTGAGGCCCTGCCAGAGGAACAACAAGCCCCAGGCACCCCTGCTTCTGTAGCAGCAGATCCTCCCCCACCCCATGCAAGCGGGGACATCCAGCAAAGAATCCAGAAGGTGCAAATGGCAAGACACTCACCACTGTCAGTAATAACCCTCTACCTTAAGGAGGTCCTTTGTGTGTTACACATTCACTCTGGACTGATCCTAAACAACCTACCATTTCCAATGGGAGGAGTACTCTGGACTTTGGACTCCCAGTGATGTGGCATCTACTCCAGTTATTTCATTACCCATGACTGACACCTTCACATTTCAAATTTTTTTTTGTCTTGTTACAAATATTTTATGTTAAACATAGCTGCCCAGTAAAATCACCATTCACTGACTCATTGTCTGCTGACTTTCATTTCATATTTAGCCATGTATATATGTCAGACCATGTGAACCACACAATAATGATACAACATACTTGTTCAAGATGGGATATGTTGCATGTACACAGTGTCCAGCACTGGATTGCAACCCTCCCACGCAAACACATACATACAAGTGACTGCTCAAACTAAAAATATTATTACGGTGTTCAGCATATAGGCTGTTAATTTGTCTGTACTATTGGAAATCATGAATAATTATCTCATACTGAGTAAATGAAATATTGACAGGTGCAGACCCCCAGATCACGGAAGGAAGGGATTTGTCAGACATTGTCCTGTAGAACAGGCGAACACTGATGTGGTTAATGTCATCAGCTTGTCCTTATCACATACCACACAATCTAAGATACAGACAGATGGCAGTACATCAGTCCCTGATCAAAGGGCTATCATAATCCAGTGCCCATGCATCTAGTGGTATGACACAAAAATACATCAGTGTTGTATCACAGGCACTGTGGCCTACCATGATGAAAGTGTTTAGCCAATGTGAAGGAAAAATTACTTGGTCGTGGTCTCGGACTACATATTTTATGACCACATGATGACACACATGATGCATCAGGCCCACCACAGCACACAAAACAAGTCGAATGGCAACTTCTGACCTTCCACCCAAACCCTGTGCAAGCTGTCTTGGCACAGGTCTCATACACCCAAATTCTGTGACCTACATTACCAGGAACAATCCATGTCCACTTCGTATGTCAGAACAGCATCACATACCGGCCAACGTCACAGCTCTGAAATGCCCACATGAAGATGTCATGGTGAAGGTACCTGTACAACAAACAAAAAAAAGGAGTATAGGGTTTTAACCATGCAAATGACACAAGTCACATAGCAAGCATCTGGAAAACAAAGTTCATTACAAGGAAACTGACACAAACAAATCAACAGCATCCAGGTTGGGATGTGTCAAAAGCTATCACATCAAGCAGCCTTTAACTGATTATTGCAGAGAATCAGCTCCCTAACTGTATTCAAAACACTCAACTCCACACATTCTCACAACTACATTTCATTGTACAGTCACAGTCATGACATCACATGACATACTTACACTCATGAGAAGTAGCTGTGGATGAGATCTTCTCACACTTCACTTCCTTCCTCTTCACCACTGTCAACCTCAGTTGCCATTTCAGGATTCTCACCTGGTGGCACTGCAGGCTCACCATCCTCTGGGATGCATGTGATATTCCTCCACAGGGCGATGTTGTGGAGCATGCAGCATGCCACAGTGATATGACACACTTTCCGGGGAAAGTAGGGGAGGGCTCCACCAGTACTGTCCAGACCCCAAAATCTGGTCTTCAGGAGCCCATAAGCCCACTCCACTGCCGCCATGTTCTTTAACGGTCTTCATTGAAGCCGGCTTCCCCTGGCGTAGTTGGATTCCTCAGCTGCGTCAAAAACCAAGGACGGTTTGGATATGCTGAGTCTCCTGTTAAATAATGGGACATAAGTGCAACAATCACTTCATGATTGTAGCACCTGACATTGCTCACACACAATCATGACAGATATGACTTACCAACCAGCCAGACCCCCTCTGGGTACAGTTGTGACATGAGCTGGGGTATGGTGCTGTTCCTTATTATGAAGGAATCATTGGCTGATCCAGGATAACAGGCACACACATTTGAGATGTAGAGATCCACCAAACAAACAACTTGCACATTGATGGAATGGAAGTGCTTTCTATAGCAATAGACTTGTTCAGTGGCCTGTGGTGGAGTCAAGCCAACATGTGTGTCATCAATAGCCCCACCACATGTGGGAGGTGGGTAAAACCATAAAAGTCAGCCTTCATATTGGCTAAATCCTCACGTCGGGGGGAACCTAATACAGATGTCAATGCATTTCAACATTGCTGAGAGGAAACCCTTCAACACCAGACTGAACATAGGTTGAGACATACCAGCAAATAGGGCCACTGTATGTTGGAAGGACCCTGTGGCCAGGAAGGACAATACAGAGATGAGTTGTACAATGGGTCGTATGCAGGTTGAATTACTGTTAGCTGGCATCAGATCTGGCTCCAACTGACGGCATAAGTCCACTATTGTTTGCCCATCCAGGCTGCATTACTGGATGATAGGGCATTCCTCCATGGTCTGAAGGTCTGCCAGTGGACAGTAGACAGGAGGTTGTCGCATCCTGCCTCTCCCAGCATACCTATGTGTGACAAGACATGACTTAGAACATAAGTCAGTGTGTCCACAGCAACAGACATGATGCATGCCAACAATATCATGTGAAAAAGCACTTGACTGGATAGACATGAAACATGGTACACATCCCAGCTGGCAACTACACAAGGGTCACAAGTGACCCCCATGGTTGTCAACACATGTGTCCCCAACATGGATTCAGGTGAAACTCAACTATCTGCTACACAATTGCCCCTTGAAATGTGACTGTATTTTCTGACCACCAAAAATACTGTCTGTGGTGGACTATGCATGGCCATCATATGTCATCCGTGCCCTGCAACACACTGCACTGGTGGTTGTATAGTAGGACCTACATAACAAGACAGAATAAGGATGTTTGTGGTGATCCAACACACATATTGTAGGTGTGACGCAGTTTACAAAGCCATATACAGTATTTCATACTGCCAGAATGGCAGATGCCTGACCTACTCTACTAGATATTAGGAACCACCCGCAACCGCTGGCAAAAATCGTCTGCGTGGTAGGTGGCTTCAACCGTGGTGGACACAGCCATAAGCTAACGTTGTTGCCTGTGGTGGTCACAGCCCAACGGCTGTGTCTGTTGGCAGTGATGACCGCGTATGTAGCAGGCGTGACCGCCATGTTGTGCAAGTTCACTCACTTGACTCCTGACACTGCTGCCAGCAACACCTCCAATACTTGAGCTGCTGTGTGCTGCCTCTGGGAGCAATCATGCCACATCCAGCAGGTGATAGGGCCCCTGCCTCCTCTCCAGAGGAGCTGGAGAGGCTTGTGAATAAGTTATTTCCCTGAGGAGCAGGTCAGTACTTTTTGTGCACAATTAACCAGCACCATACTTTCCATCCTCAATGGCTACAATGCATCCCTGTGAGCCAGTTAGACTTCTTGTGTGCCTGTTGTTGCAGTCTGTTTGGCATCAATGGGATATACATGGTGCAGGTATTGGTGACCAGTACTATATGTTGTGTTCATTAACATTGTGTGGTGTGATGTTTTTTGGGGTCCTAGATCCTCCTTGTGTTGGAGGCACATAACTAGACTTTACTGCCATCCAATGACATTTTTTCTTTATGATTGTTGTAAATGTTAGACAACATGTATGTGAATGAGAGCTATGTATGCATCTTGTCTGTGTCATTTGAGGATATTGTAAGCAATGTGAGCAATGTGTACAGTGCCACAGATCTTTCAACCCACATCTGGCCTTGGAAAACTGTTGTCTGGAAGGCACACAAACCACAAGCCACATTGCTGATTGCCACATGATATTCTGTCATGCACGGATGTGATTGAAATGTGAGTGTCATGTAGGTTCTGTATGCTCAGCCTGCAGAGACCAGGACCTTTCAAATTTAACTCCCAGTATGCGACATAGGCCCTCATTACAACATTGGCGGGCGGCAACCGCCGCCAGCCAAGTTGTAACCATCGTGCGGCCGCCAATGGGGCTGCAATCCTGCCGTGCCCATTCTGACATCCGCCCTGGGCCGGCAGGCAGAAACAGAGTTTCTGCCCGCCGGCCCAGCGGGGATGTGGGCTGCAACATGGGAGCCGGCTCCAAATGGAGCCGGCGGTGTTGCGGCTGTGCGATGGGTGCAGCTGCACCTGTCGCACTTTTCACTGTTTGCTGTGCAGACAGTGAAAAGCAGTGTGGGGCTGTGCCACTGGGCCCCTGCACTGCCCATGCCAAAGGCATGGGCAGTGCTGGGGCCCCCATGGGCCCTGCGACTCCCCTTCCCTCCAGCCTTTCCATGGCGGTTCCTACCGCCATGGAAAGGCTGGCGGGAAGGGGACGAGTAATCCCCTGGGCAGCGCTGCAAGCAGCGCTCCCCTGGCGGATTACAAACGCCGGGACCACCGTGGCAGAAAACCACCGGTCCCGGCGTTGCGACTGTGGCGCTTCCGCCGCGGTCGTAATCCCCGAGTTTGTACCGCCAGCCTGTTGGCCGCGAGTTTGACCGCCAAGGTTGTAATGAGGCCCAGAGTCTAGACTGTGGGAGAGTCACTGTGGCTATGCAAATGTGGCACTGTGTCCACTCCCTGTACACCAGCAGATCCTGTCATGTGGCCAATATGATGCTCTAGCAGCAAAACGGGCCCTGAATGCTTCAGTCCATTGGCTAGATTATGAATTGGTACAGAGGTACATCCCAGAAGTTGTCCATTTGTACATTTTGCATCAATGTCAATGTGTGTCTTTGACTTATGAAAGGTCCCTTACTCCCACAGCTCTGTTGTTGCCTTTACAGAAGTCACAATTGTCCTGTACAGGCTTATTGCACAAATGATAGACCCACAGTTTAGACAGTGTGTAGATTCCTGGGATGCCATGACATGTGACTCAGTAGCTTGGTCACATAGCAGAAATTGAACAATTCATACCTTTGTATGTTGGATGCCATATCTTTAGTTTAGACAGATATGTCCAAAGGAGTGTTCTGTGGTACAGGTATATACCACAGAGCCCCCCCCCCGAAGTAGCATTAGACTGCATTTGGTAGTCTACATGTCCACACATGCACATTGAAGACACTTACTGTACTTACAATGCCAGCCCCTTCATTGTCACTGAAGGGTAATGGTGAAGTCTGTACTAAGGTAGTTGCCTGTAGGGACTGTATTCAGTGAGTGAATCTTGCAGAGTGTGAATGTGTTGGTCCAGGCAGGCCTAAAGAGTTTATCCTTCAGAATCCAAATAGGTGTGTAGTGGCTCACGTCACAGTACATGTTGTTGGAGCATAGGCTACCTGATGTCAGTAGGCATTCTTAGTCATTGCAGACCATATGCAAGGTAGTGGGTTAGTCTGCAGATGGATATAAAAGTGTGTAGTCATGTCCCTGTACTTATTGGCTTGTGTGCTTTACAACTCTGGTGTTTTGACAAATCGAGAATTATTTTGTTGGTGTTTCTGAGGTGTGAGACACAACCATTTGGGAAAAAACGTATGATTGCAATTGCTTGATTTATCTCTTGCATCCAAACAGATAAACGCTCATCAGAAGAAAGAGATATGGGGAGCCATCACCCAGAATGTGCGGACCCTGGAGGTCCACCTCTGGTGGAGCGCCCACTGTTGCAAGAGGTGGGAGGACCGGAGATGCTGGGCACGGAAGACCGCGGAGGTACAGCTGGGGCTGTCTTCCCAGTATGGGATCATGACTCCCCGCATTCTCGTGGTGGCGTACCCAGGCCTTGTGGGGAATTTGAGGGGAGAACCGTAGCCACAAGGGGGTGAGTACAGGGCATGTTCCTGCCTGTCACATTGCCAAGTTAATGTGTTCTGACATCTCCGCCTGATGAATAGAGATAAGCCATGTGTGACACAGTAAATGAGTAACTGTTTGTGTAGATATGTAATGTGGTGTATACTGATGTGCCTTGCCTATTGGCCCAGGGGCCTAGGACACAACTGTGTACAATCCACAAACAATTTGGTCTCCAGGGACAACACATGCCTGTGTACATCAATCAAGTAATGTTTGTTGCTGTTGTAGGTGTAAATTCTATGCTACAGACTATTACTCCTCAGTGTTACAGGCCAAAGGAAAAGAAGTGATGGATCACTGTCCTCAGCCATGTGTCTGGTCAAATGAGTAAATTGGCATCTTACCTCTGAAGCCACTTGTCTTCAGTCTGTGATAAGTGCTGTTGCCTCACTACTGTCTGTAATGTGAAGATGGCCATCATACATGTGACAGAACATACATTGTTCTTTGGGTCAGCTACAGATCAATACTTTCCCTTGGTTAATGGGGACTGTCCGTTGACATGATTTATGTGCCATCACTGTTGCCAACAGTCTTTTTGCCTACATGTTAGCATGTGTCCATTTCTCTTTGTGAAAAAATGTGTGCACTACTGTTTCATGCATGGTCTACCTGTGTTCATTGGATGATTTCAGTATTCCCTCACATATATGTGCATGTCAACCTGTGTTTGGAATAGGACATTTGCCATGGGGCTACATTTCATGTGCTGCCACAGACAGGAGTATGTCACCATTGATTGCTGGCTGATACATACCCTCACCCATCACAGCATTTCATTTGGCCTGTACAACTGCAGTAGCAATGAGAGACATGACAGGTAGGACCAGAGTTTTTACATACAATGTGCATTTCCATGTCATTCATGTGGCATCATGTGGAAAAGTGCACTGCACATGTGTAATGGGGAAGGTTTGTTACCTGACTGTTGGCATGCCTCATGGAGTGACTTGCAGTTATGTTGGAATCATTTGTAGTTGGGTATAACCATTCATCCACAGACATCTGGGTTTGCAGGACAAAAATAGAAACAATGATGTAGCTTCCAATTGGGCAACATGTTCAGGGCCTTCTACAAGTAGTTGACAATCCCTGGCCTCTCCCAGAAAGGATTAATGGTGTCTACTGATACAATCAGAGTATGTCGTTGCAAGGGGTGCTAGACATTAGTGGTGATTTCCCTGTGGCTTGCCGATTCATTGTGTTGTGGATTTTGAAGACCTATCTCCCTGACATTTTGTACATTTTGTCTGTAGTGTACATTTCCATGCCAAATGTGTAGCATATCTGAGCAACATCAGAACTACCTCCTTGACTCCATGAGGACAAATTTCACATGGTGAAGTGTGCATTGTTAATATGTTTCCAGTGTGATATAAGTATTTCCATGTCACCCTCTCCAGGGTACTGTACTGTTGTCAGCAACATGGCAGGTTTTAGGAGCATAATTGTTTTATTGTTGTTTTATTGTGTATTTGTCAAATAGAGGTCTGCATGACCTTGTGTGGGACCTGTGGGAATGAAGATTTAATTTGCCTACTATTGTCTGACTATTGTACGGCAACAGGCACAACTTCAGTCATACAATTGTAGTTTTAGCAACACAAAAGAATGATGGACGGAGTGCTGAACAATGCAAACACTCACCCCCAGTCACATATCTGGGTTTAATCCATCGTTCTTTTGCTCACTATGCCACCCCAGTTTGGACCCAGCCATATGCAAATCAGTCTTGACCCTGTTCCCCAATTGTAGTTGTCTGAGATCCTGATTTTCCTGTGGGCAACTGTTGACTGTTCAGATGGCATATATGCATATGGTATAGTACATGTAGGAAGCACTTTGATGTAGTTTGTTCCTGGGGCCTACTTTACATCATGATAATGCTTGCTAATCAAAGCTGTTGTTTAAGTGTGGTCGGGAACATGTGGTGACCCTTTTCTTCTTTGTAATTGCAGCATCATCCCAAGCAAGTGAAGGAAACAGGGCACAACCAAGTGTGGAAGCATCTGGCCACAGTACCTCCAGTCATGACACCACTGACACAGAGGGACTCAGTGGCCCAGAGGGGGAGGGGAGTGCCACGGAGGAGTTAGGAACAACATTGTCATCATTAAATTCTACCTCCAGTGGCCACTCCCTAGTAGTGGTGGACCCATCAGGACCTACTCCTGTACCAGTTATTTGTCCAGTTCTATCGCTACCCTCCCTGTTGCTCCCCACCCAGTTGGCCGTACCCGCTCACCCAGGAGGGTGCGCGTCTCCTTTTCTGCAGGCACCTCCGCCTCAGCCCTTGTTATCCCTGCTGCATTGAGTGAGGAGGCTATTGACCTCCTGAGGATCATCTCTGTGGGGCAGACTGCCATTGTGAATGACATCCAGAGGTTGGCCAGCCAACTTCAGCAGACCAATACATTCCTGGAAGGCAATCATAGCGCCATGCCTGGCCTACAGAGATCTTTTCAGGCTCTGGCCTCCTCATTTAGGGCAGCCAGTCACCCCCACATTCCTCTCCCCTCCACCTCCCTCTTCCCAATCCAAATCCCCTATTTCCCTACCTGTCCCAAGCACACAGACACATTGGCACGCACCCACCTCAACACATACAAGCAGCACACATTGACACAAACACCACAAGACACACCAGCACGCAGGCACTCAACATACACCCACAAACACAACATCAGCCACCACTTCACCAGACACCCCACTCCCTCACCGACACACATCCAGCATATCCACAGACTCCACCACAAGAGCCGTAGATACATCCACTACACCCACCATATCTGAAGACACCAGCACAACACACAGACAGCTCCAACACATCTACCGGACCTGCAGACACCACAACACCCACAGGCACATCCACCACATCCAGCATACCTGCAGACACCAGCCCAACAGACAAACAAACATCCACAACATCCATCATACCCACAGACACTACCCCAACAGACACACTCACATCTACCACTCCCACTTCACCCAGCACCTCCACCTCCACCTCCCAGCCCCTAAGACATGCAAATGCATACACTTTCACACGCAACAGACACCACCCAAACAGAACCATACTACACACAAGACAAGCACTCCCTCAACCTCTGAATCCCCAACCCCTTCTGATGGCCCTATGCACTTTCCCAAAGAGAGTTTCCTTTTCGACCTTGCCCTTTCCCCTGTTACCTCCAAACCCCCTCCCAAACCCAAGATGCCCCCACCCACATCCTAACCTATCCCTTCTACATTCAAGTCGTTCCCTGTCACACCTGCCTCGCTGCAAGTACCCCCATACCCCTCCCCAAAGAAGAAGCACACCCCTCAAAAAAAAGAACCCTTCTCCCAAACTCAAACCCACCCATCCCAAGTCCAACCCCACCCCACTCAAGAATGATCCCAAGGTGCCTGCCTGTCTACTTGATGCCCATCCCTCTGGATGTTCCCTTGCAGTGATTGGAATCAAGTGAGTGCACAATAATGTGCATGGACATATCTATATGGACTGGCCAATGGCCTATGATCTTGTGCATTTTGAGTTAATAAACCCAAATTCTTGTTTTTGTGGGTACACATTGGTCCTGCAATTCCTTTTCTACCTTGATGTTGTTCCTGAGTAATTTGTGTTGTATGCCCACAGTTGGGTGTGCTTCAGCCTGATTGCTGATCCATTTGATGTTGTTTGCAATATCTGACTTTGTGGGCAGTGCTGATGTCATCCAAGACAAAAGGTTGATTTTGAATGTATGGATATGTGGGTATTAATCCAAATGATGTGTCATTGTATTGTGTTATGTTTGGTATGGTAAGTATTTCATCTTGTGTTGTCCAATTTCAGCATGTATGGTGTTGGACTTGTCCCCCTGATATGGATTGTACTTTTGTCTCATGTGTGAAAGCTTGAGTTTTGTTTTTCCAGACATGGAGGGTGTTCAGTTGTGCTAACTTCCTTTGCATTTGACTGTGCATGGCTCCATTATGATGTGTGTACCTTGCAGCTGCTCCATCTAGATGTATGGATCTTGGTGTTGTAGTGGTATTTGCTTTCTTGACTTGAACTTCCACATTATGCAGATAGGCATGTCACTTGGCTCTACTGTTGTTTGTCCCTGAGATACCTGAATGGCCAGTTCCTGTGCAAATGTTGTTTTAGGGGCATGTGCAACGTGTAATGTGACCCAGTGCAGCATCCTTGCATGAGTGCTCCTGATGCCACCATCCCTATAGTGCCGGTATTGTTTGCATAGTGAGCTTTGGATATTTGTCTCTCAAACTGTTGTGCATCCCATTGTCTTTCCATTGTGTTGCAATGTTGGTAATGTGTGGGTCCATTGCAGGGCCGTTTCATGGGAAAGGTGTTTGTCTTCCATGACACATCCATACAAATGTGTGTTCAATCTGACGAAAGTCCATGGCATGTGTGCAATGTGAGGGTGTCAGTTGTATTGGTAGATGTGATTTCGATGTGTTGTTGCTGTTGTGTGACCCAATTTTGTGTACTCTTTCCTGTGCCTGTGATGGGCATGTGTGTGTTGTTGTGGAGTGTTGCGGTAGAGTGTCAGTGACCTGCCCAAGGGGGTCATTTAATGGCTGTGAATTTAGTGAATGACTTGGTGCCCGTCGCTTGGGCTAGCTTGGACGTGGTGGTTGGACCGCCCACGGTCACATTGGTGGGGTGCAACATCATAATGAGTCCGGCAGAAACACTGGCTCCGCTGACCTGTTTATCCTGTCTCATCACCACAGTGGTCTGTGCTGCCTGGCGGTGCAGGTGGGACTGCAGCGATCTTTTCTCTATCGGCCCGCCTACACCATAATACAGTCGTCCAACCGCCGATCGGATGGCAGTCAGATCACGGCCACCATGGCAGTGCACAGAACGCCAAACTAAAAATCAGGCCCGAAGACTCCTGTCCTAAGGACTGAAATACCTGGCTAAAGTATTCCAATTCCACAATTACAGTACAGCAGCTGTTAAAAGAATCACCCCTGCTTCCTTTAACAAGAAGAGTGCTAGTGGGAAACCCTGGGAACATGATGTGAATGGTTGAAATAATGTGAAACCAGCAATTACAAAACATCAAGTTTTAAAGTATGGGGGGAGTTAAAACTATCCATGAAAACTGGCTCATTTGCAGCTGTTCAATTATTTGGTTTCTAAGAATGGGGCCCTAGACTATACAAATTTGGCCAGCTCTTTTCATTATCCAGTGGTGGATTTAACTTCCTGAAACTGGACTTCACCACGACTGAGCTTCTCACAACAACAGATTATTAGATATGAAACAGTTTGGCCTAGCTATGCGTCATAGTCCCCCTTCACCAGTTAAACCAGTGTTTAAAAAACTGTCGACATAGACCATGACTTGTCTCTGAATACTCTGAAAACATAGGTTGGTGAAAATGGCCAACAATTGTTTTCTTTAGTTGAAAATCAAGAAGAGGGTGCTTCCCTTCAATGACCCTCAGTTGTATACTCTTGTGATCAATGATCTGGTCCAGGCTAGGCTGAACTATGGCTACTGTATTTCTCTTCCTGTAGGTTTTGCTCCATCTTCAGCTGGTCAAAACACAGCACCACTGTTGATTACAGGACTATCTAAATGCAAGCACATAAGTCCTGTTCTCAGGAACATACACAGGGTGCTTATCCAGAGGACAATTTGCCTTTAAGCTATGATTATCACCCATAAAGCAATATATCCCTGCACTTTTGCTTTTTTAGCAACTAATTTCAGGTTGTACGCCCCCTGATGATCCCTACACTGTGCTCACACAGCCCTTCTCTGTTTGCCCAAATCAGGAAGTATTGCCTACAGCAACAGGGTTTTCTCAATCACGGCCCCAGATGTTGGAATATCTTCACCGTCTTCCTACATATCAAATACGGTTTGCCTAGACTCAGTAGGTTCCCTCAAAAAATAGTTGTTTGAGCAATAATGCATTGTCGTATTTTGCTGTGCTGTCAATCTTTTTTTTAGATATTTTTGCTTGTATTTGAATGTTTTATGTATGATTATTTGTTGCTGTTATTCCTCAATAGTGCGAAGAAGCTTTGGCGTAAGCATGATCTCTAAATACATATAACTGATAAAAATATATATCTCTTTTTTCTGAGTAAATCCAGCCAGATAGCCTTAAAAGAATCTGTACACTCTCATATTCTCCATGCATCTGTTAACCTAAACTCCTCTTGCATAAATTACTCCATGTGGCAAGAATGGCACTTTTTGAAATGCCTCTATAATGTAATGCCTTGTAAGTCAGTGTGAGCTGCAGCTGGTCTGATGAGACCAGAAACAGAGGGTATTTTAAAGTGCAAGATGGGTTAAGCACAGAAAATCTCTGGACGGTCTCTTTATGGGGATGCCTTTGGGGTATGAATGTAAGGCTCATATAGAGGGTCGGCAAAGCTCTTCCTTCCCTATTAATTCGGCTTCACATGGGATCTAAAGTTAGTTTTACCAAGTTGTTTTCTTTAGATCTTTAGAACTGTTTCAAAGTTCATTTCCTCCCAGCTGTAAGGGGGCTATGATAAATGGGTTAATAGGTGCCAAGGTCCATAAAATAATTGCCCAACCACCCTAGAATGGTTTCAATGAGCAGCTGGCATTTCCTGACACCGGCCCTTTCAGCATTGACACACTCACTTGCGTAAACAGCAGGCTCCATACCACTTTGCAAATCCTGGAGCAGAAAAAGACCCAAAAATCTTTGTGAATCTGTTCAGTAGATTTTCTTCTGCAGTCCTGGCACTCACTGGATTTCCTTCAGCAGGAGACCCAAGGATTCTTCCACTTCTCTCTTTTCCAGGTATAGCCTAGGTGTTCATGGGTCCTGCATGCCACTTTAAAGAGAACTAGTTAGAATCTGAGTAGTAAATCCACCTAAATAAATCCATAGTTGATCACTGTGTGTCATACTTCAACTTTTCCAACAAGGTGTTATTAGCAATGTCCCAAAAGCAAGGCCACTGAAATTGTGCAGCAATGGAGGAACAAACTATGAAGCACAGTTAACTAAAGTGTGTGTCAAGAACAATGATGCATATTAATGATGATTTGGAGGACACATTATTTTACTATTTTGTCACATTAACATATATTAATAATAATATCTAGGCAAAAGGTTCATGTCATTACAAACAGTTTAACTCCTGAATATGGCAACAGACAACTTAAAGATGTCCTGTTAACTTTGAAAAACAATGACCTTCGCACTGCACCTAATGTGTCACTTTTTTAAAAGTAACTTTTGAACCATTTGAGTTAAAAACACAATACTTATTGTAGTAATGCAAAAGTTATGAAGCCATTGGTGGTGGTTCCATATCTATGCAGAAAAGGTCACAGTCGCGGGAAGGCATAATTCTAGAGCCCTGCCTAAGAAGCATTCCTTATGATTCTGTTATCACAACACAAGACATATCTTGACACATCTAGATGGCAAGAGAGCAGGCACCTCATGGGAAGTGATCCCACCTCCTCTACTTCAAAATAAATCTCATACCTCTTTGCTGAGAAAGATTGCTGCTTCCATCATCGGACCGTTGTGTTGAAGCAGAATGCAGTGAACAACCATGGAGATATGTGTTTTCCTGCTAATTAGTGCCTTTAATGTACATATATCATATGACACTGGTAATCAGGTGAATCCCTGGCAGGTCCACTTGTTTTTCTTAATTCAGCCACTCCAGATGTATGGCAGAACCCCAAATCACCCCCCGGAAGGATGATGTATAAAACACTAATTTCTTACATTCAATCTGAATGAGATAATCAAATAGCATTTCAGGTTTGGGAGCCTTTAAACAAATGCATAAGTCCTTCGCATAAAATTATTTTTGTATCCAACACTTGAAACACTATTAACAATAGACGAAGTGTTTCTTCTCCACTGGCATCTAGTCCAAAGTATAAATGTGCCCATACTGATGTCAGTCAACATATAATGTACTGTATTTTAAACAGTACTGTTAGATCTGGAAGCTCTTGACGTGGTTTCCCCTGTGTTTTTGCTCCTGATCTCCTGTTTTGAATCCTGTGCTGAATTTATTTTGTGCTGGTTTTAGGACTCTGGGCACTCTACCACTGATGACCAGTGCTAGAGTGCAAGCACTACCTGTCTAAATTCTATTGGTGATTGGTTTACCCGTGCTCGGCATATTTGATTTACTAGTAAGTCCCTAGTATAACGCACCAGGTGTACCCAGGGCCTGGAAATCAAAAGCTACTAGCAGGCCTGATGCACTGATTGTGCCACCCACATGAGGAGCACTGCAAACATGTCTCAGGCCTGCCATTGCAGTGCATGTGTGTGAAGTTTAAAACTGCCATGTCGACCTGGCAGGTGCACCCACTTGGCAAGCCCAAACCTTCCTGTTTATTACCTGTAAGTCACCCTTAAGGTAGGCCCAAGGCAGCTCCATGGGCAGGGGGCAGAGTATTTAAAAAGTAGGACATGTACTGATAGGTTTTACATGCCCTGATAGTGAAATACTACTAATTTTGTTTTGCACTATTGCAAGACCTATCTCTCCCATAGGGGAACATGGAGATTGCTTTGAAATATCCGTTACATGTAATTTGCCATTGGAAGCAGATAGAGTTGTGCAGTTTGGGGTCTCTAAACTCACAATTAAAAAATAAAACTTTCTGTGAATTTGGTTTTTGAATAGTAAGTTTGAAAATGCCACTTTTAGAAGGAGGGCATCTCCTTGCTTAACCATTCTGTGCCTCTGCCTGTCTGCTGAATACACGTCGGCTGGGCTGTTTGTGCATTCACTCTAGACAGTCACACAAGGGGAGCTGAGGTGTGCCCTGCATATCCTGATGGCCCATCACAGGCTGATGGGTCTTCCTGAGCTATAGTCATGGGAGGAGTTGACACTTGCACCTGATTTGGGCTGTGCCTGTCTTCACACCAAGAAGTATCCAACCACATGGAGTGTATCTGGGGCCACAGCAGGGAAAGGCAGGGTCTTGTGCACTACAAAGACTTCTTTTTGAAGTTTGCCTACTTAAAAGACAGAAATGGGTATAAGTACTGGACCTTTGACACCACATGAAACACTTCTGGACTGAAGCCATTTTGCCAGGAAGAAGAGCTGGATGCTGTAGGAGGGACTGCCACTCTGCCGGTTGCTTTGTTGTGCTGGCCCGCTGACTGCTGCTTCTGTCCTGGAAGTGAAAGGACTGGACTTTGCTTTCTACATCCTGCTTTCCATGGTTCTCCAAGGGTTTGAACTGAGCTTGCCTCCTATTAAGATGTCTCAAGGCCATCAAAGGCATATTCTGCCAGCACCTGCGATCTCTTGCTGAGAGTCCTGACTTGCAAGTGGTGCCAAATCCAGTTCCTTGGCCCTTGGAGTGGGGTCTGGTGCAACCAGGAAGAAACTGGTACATCGACTTCCAGAACGACTTTGGAACCGGTCCCGCTCCCCTACTGAGCGCCCCTTCCTGCACCAGAGCCTGTGCCCTGCTCAGTGCAAGAACCATGACCTACAACGCAGGTCCAAAGTCCCACCACAGTGTGAGTCCAGAGTGCTGTGTCACCAATGTCCATTGCACCCAACACGGACCCTGCCGCAGCACCTGTAGCCCCAAAGTATAATTGCGACACTGCAAAATTGTCGCCTCGTATCTTGACCTACTGGATTCATCAACCCCACCTTGCCTTAAGGGTCTGCCGCCTCGCTGTCAATGCCGCATCACCTCCCCTGCAACCATAAGGAACCGACTCCTCACCTTCCCTGCCTAGCATTAAGGAACCAATGCTTCCCCCAGTGGCAATAAGGAACCAATGCCACACCGGCTCTAGTGATGCCTCCCCTCCTAGACACCACGTAACGTCTGTTTACTCATTGTTTCCAAGATACTGTAAACGAGGTCTATATGACCTCGTAGCTGGCGCGCACTCCCTCATGGGTGGTGCCGGACTATTGGAAGCGACTCCGTCAAGCCGTTTTGATAACCCCAGTGGAGCTATTGTGTTTCTAAACATTATGCTACATTTAATCTTTGAAAATTCATATCTTTACTTGTGTAAGTTGGATTTTTGTTGTTTTGGTCATGTTTTACTTGGATAAATATTGGCTATTGTTCTATACTGGTGTGGAGTCCTTTTGTAGGGTTTTCACAGCGTTACTGCGTGTACAAATACTTTACATATTGCCTCTGAGATAAGTCGGACTGCTCGTGCCAATCTACCAAGGAGGTAAGCAGGGGTTATCTGAGCTGTGTGACTCACTTTCCCAGACTCCAGTGAGGGTCCCTATGTTGACAGGGTGCAAACCACTGCCAACTAGATTCCCCATTTCTGACAAGTACATTGCTAGCCCATTGACCAGCCAGTGTGTAAAGTAAGTACCACGTTAACAAGGGTCTGCACTTGCAGTGAAGCGAATACCATTTTAAGCAACAATGCAAATGAGGCATGGGCACCAAAACATCAAACCACAGCAGAAGTCCCAAATTCAAAGGTGTGACAAAGCCATTAACAGTTACCACTATGGAGAGGGGCAGCAATGAATATTGCATTGAGGCATCATCCAGGACATAGCCAAAGTCGCCATCCAGCACATGGTATGCCATTGAGGAGTATTGAGACTAAGGTGGGAGAGTGGAGACACAGTAAAGAGAACATGTAGGGCATTATCAAAGCCACCATCCCGCACCTGGCTCGCCACCAAGGAGCATTAGTGGCAAAAGCGGCAAGTAGAGATGGGATGAGTCAGAAGAGATCAGAGTAGAGAGTACATGGAACCTCTGAAAACCAAGGCATGTACTTTCTTGGAGTGCTAAACAGGTAATAACAAAAAAGTAGATACTTGACTTCAGCAGTGGAAGACTACACCGTAGACATTCAAAAGCAAAGATAAACCAGCTATGCTCCAGGTGACGGACAAACACAGAATAGTGAGGAATGCCACCAGTGAAAATAGGGGAAATGAGATTAACAATAAGCCATATAATCATGAATAAAGACCGACTCTGTGCAGAATTAAATACAGTGCCATGTGGCCTGTATGTAGCAAGATCACAGAAAGTAAGGTGATTGTCCCCACATTTAGAGGTGGTTGGAAACAGGACAGCTGACAATCAGTGGCAGTAGGCCCACCTCCTCACGTTTTGCATCCACCCTCCCCCATTTATAGTACAGAGGATGATTTTCTTCACTACTCAGAGAGGCCAAAACTGTTCCACAATGGCTTGTGTTTGTCAACAGTGGGCCTGGAAGCTGGGGCTGTGTTGTTTGTAGTGGACCAAGGATGATTTACATATGGCTGGCTCTTTCTGTTGTGGAATAATATCGTCTGACAAAAAGATTGACAGTTGACAGTAATATTGCCTAATGAAGTTAAATATAGAAAGTGTATGGCCGATTGGGCGATATTATTGTAAACCCTATTTAGGAATCGATATCAGATGATATTCTTGTCAATACAGTTCTGACATACAACCATCTAGAGTGGCAGAGATGTAAAAAACGAGATGATTTAAAGCATCCCATTAATCACTTTCTTGTTTTTCCTGCCAGCTCCACCATAACAAAAACTGACTGACCCAAAGTTGATGAGAATGGCACTGGACTTGTCTCATTTGTCCCAGCGCCTCAAGGGCATTAGTGTGTTTTTTAATCAAAGGCAGATTCCCATTTTTGAGGTCTGTTTTCATAGACACAAATGTAGACAAGTTTACCATGCTGGAAGTGTGAGCCCCCTTTGGGGAAAAATATCACTGACTGGCAAGGTCCTAATAACCCAATAAGACTTTTGGTGGCTTACCCAAAAGTTATTTTAAAAGTAGCTTAATTGTTAAAACTGCTATGGCACTTTTATCCGTGTTGTTGTTTGGTTTTGGATGCCTCGTGCTGTGCAGTGACACCACCAATGGATTTACTATTAATTGTAAAACATGTTCTCTTTCTCATAATACCATGTCCGAATTTAGTCAATTTACCAATTTTGCTCATTTTGGTTTTTTTTTATTTTACATTGGTTTCCACAATTATTGTTTCATCTGACATTGCATGTCTGGAAGGGTGAGCACAAAATATAGTTTAGATTTCATAAATCATACTAAGAAAAAAATAAAAAATACAGTTTTCATTTATCAGAAGATAAATCAGAGCTCAGCTGTTAATTTCATGCTTACGACCTTTGACTTTAGACTTGATGACTTTCACCACTTCAGAGTTAATTTTTACGTTCTCACATGAAACCCCAGCATACTTAAATAATTGTTGCTCACAGACTAAATATATGGCTCATGGAATTGAGAGTGAATTTTTACTGTGTTTTCCCCCTTAGATGGCAAAGATGTGTTTATTTTTCTCATAGATGACAAAAATGCTGGATTTACTTGAAGATTTTCTAGAGTATGAAGGTTATAAATACGAGAGGATCGACGGTGGGATCACGGGAAGCCTGCGCCAGGAAGCCATAGACAGGTTTAATGGTAAGATTTTATGTCTGTTTCAAGCCAAACTGATGTTCATGCTGGTGCTATTTGCTTAGGACTTAAGGCAAAATCATCGGTGTTCCTGGTCAATCCTTAATCTGTTTAGTATTTTACAACTTTAAAAATGCACTGAAAAAACTGTTGAAATCCATACCTTGTTTAAACAAAGGATGAATAATCACCAGACAATATTTTTGCAGCTGAGGGATATATACGTTTTAACGACTTTAAATTCTTTTTTTTAAAAACAAGAGTTGAAACCGAAATTATTTGAGGCATGACAGGATTGTCAATGAAGAACAACAGCTTTAGGATGGTGTTAGCAAATATAGTATATGGAAATCGGGGGAGGAAGTTAGAGAGAAATGGATCTAAAAGCAAAATTTAAATGAACGTATTTAACAAAGGCGTGAAAGAAGGATATATTTAAATGAGTACACAATATACTTGAAAGACATGTATATTTAGTTAAGCTTGGCATGATAATGGAGCCCTTTCATTAGACATCTTAGGCTCGATTCCAAGTAGGCGGATTGGGGGTGAGTTATTTACCAGACTTGGTAAATACTGACACTGCCGGATGAGATATTTACCTCCTATTCTGAATTTTCACTTGGGAAATGGGAATAGTGTGTGGAATAAGTTACTATGCTGAATTCTAGGCACAGTAATAACAGTGATATGTAGAATTCTGGTATGTATGGTAACAGGATTTACACCACAGATCAAAATTCATCACTTCACTCATAATTTGGACCTAAGTAGACCAAAAAGCAGAAAATCCATGATGCTGAAGGAAAGCTTCCCTTCTTGGAAAGTGGAAGTGCAAGTCCAAGTGTGGGAGAGGAACAGGGAGGGGAGTACAGAAAGAAAATGGGACTGTAAGAGATCTGAAAAAAGATGGAAAAAAGAGATGGAAAACCAGCAAAACAAGAGTTATTAAAGATGACGTAGGGAACAAAAAATAAGAATTGGCCACTGCTGTTGATACAATTTCATGTGAAAAAGGCAAATCAATTATTACATGCATATGCTTCCCTCCCTTTTATGTACGTAATTTAGAGGCCCATGCATGCGAGAAAACACTTCCCACAGTATCTGCAACCCGGCGAACTGATGGTCTAGTTTAGTGTGGGGCAGCTCCACACTTTTATTCTTGTAAATGATCTAGAGAGAATCAGGTTGCTGTTGCTGGAGACTGTTGGCACCAGCCCTGAAGATGCAATACTTAAAGGTAAGAACCTATAATTGATGCCTGCCCATGGAGAATTAAATCAGTGTCAAAGAAGATGCATTTTAGGCAGTGGCAGGAGTGAATTAGAGAGAACGTTACTTTGACAGGGAAGGGTCACTATAACCAGGGCCGGCTTTAGGACTGGTGATGTCCTGTGCAACAGTATTTTGTGACACCCCACCCCATGACCTCCTTCTCGGTTTCACTCACTACCACCCTGCAAATGTGCCCCTTATCTCTCCATCGCACCCCTTTCACATACATTCATGTGTTTTATAGCAATTGTAAAGGTTGGCTTTACTAATCCACTCAGCTAGCCACTTAAAATATAGGGGCATATTCAAGAGCCCCTAGCGCCATTCTAACTCCACATTAGCCTAATTTGTTTCAAGCTAATGTGGTGTTAGAAGGCCAAAAACGCCATGCCATATTTACAAAGTGGCGCAATGCATGCATTGCGCCACTTTGTATCCCTTTGCGCTACATTATGCGTGCACCAGGCATAATGTATGCAAAAGTGGCATTCCTCCGTTTTGGGGGGCCAAAAAGTGGTGCAAAGAAATCAGACAGATTTCTTTGCTTCATTTTTTTCTGACAATTTTAACACCTGCTCAGAGCAGGCATTAAAAGGAGACTTCTGTTGGTTACAATGGGCCTCTGTGTGCTTTGCAGGATTAGCATCAACATTTTTCACGCTAATCCTGCAAAGCACCGGACTAGCATAAACAATTATGACACTAATCCTCTAACTACCGCCATGTGCGCCGTATTTTAAATACAGCGCACACATGCTGGTATTAGGGGAGCACTAAGAGGCGCAAGAAAAGTGGTGCAGCACTGTGTGCAGCGCTACTTTTTTCAAATATCCCATAGGGCAATATTAAAGAGCACCTAGTGCCATTCTAAAGCCACATTAGTGTAATTTTTTTAAAGCTAATGTGGCATTAGAAGGCCAAAAATGCTGCGCCATATTTACAAAGTGGTGCAATGCATGCATTGCGCCACTTTGTAACCCTTTGTGCTACATCATGCCTGCGTTAGGGGTCCAAAAAAATGGTGCAAAGAAATCATTTCTTTGTGTCATTTTTTTCCAGCACTTTTAACACCTGTTCAGAGCAGGCAATAAAAGGAGGCTTCCATTGGTTACAAAAGGCCTTTGGGTTAGCGTCAACATTTTTGATGCTAATCCTGCAAAGCACCTGACAAGCATAAAAAATTCTGATGCTAGTCCCATAACTACTGCCATGGTAAGCCATATTTTAAATATAATGCACAAATGGTGGCATTAGGGGGTTGCTAAGGGGCACAAAAAAAGTGATACAGCACTGCGTGCAGTGCCACTTTTTCGAATATGCCCCATAGGGCAGTGCTTAATTTGTAAATAAAAAGGTACCGGTGCCCAATTCCTTTGCGCTACATCATTCCTGCGCCAGGCATAATGTATGCAAAGGGGGCATACTCCCTGTTAGGGGGGGCCAAAAAAATGCTGCAAAGAAATCTGACAGATTTCTTTGCGTCATTTTTTTCAGGCACTGTTAACATCTGCTCTGAGCAGGCACTAAAAGGAGGCTTCCATTGGTTACAATGAGCCTCTGGGTGCTTTACAGGATTAGCGTCAACATTTTTTATGCTAATCCTGCATTGCGCCGAACTAGCATACAAAATTCTGACGCTAGTCCCCTAACTACCGCCATGGTGAGCCATATTTTAAATATGACACACACATGGTGGCGTTGGGGGGGTGCTAAGAAAAGTGGTGCAGCACTGTGTGCAGCGCCACTTTTTTCAAACATGCCCCATAGGGCAGTGCTTAATTTGTAAATAAAAAGGTACTGGTGCCCAAAGCCCTCCTCTTAAACACACAGCTGCTGCAATTAAATGTGTGAACACGGAATACAGAGACAGCATAATGCTGAAGCCATCTTGGGCCTCTTCAATCCATTTACAGGCACTCCCTGCCCCTCAGCTCACTCTTGCAGATTTCTGCTTTTTCCCATTGTGACGCTTTTTCGTTTTTCTCTTCCTCCGTCTTTCCCATATGTGTCTTTTTCTCGCAGTAAATGCTTAAGGCAGGAAAATAAGCGACGGCCCTCAAAAATAAGTACCGGTGCTCCGCACCAGAAGCATCAAGCACAAATTAAGCATTGCCATAGGGGCATGTTTAAGAGCCCCTAGTGCCATTCTAACGCCACATTAGTGTAATTTTTTTACACTAATGTGGCGTTACAAGGCCAAAAACGCTGCGCCATATTTACAAAGAGGCGCAATGCATGCATTGCGCCTCTTTGTAACCCTTTGCGCTACATTATGCCTGCACCAGGCATAATGTATGCAAAGGGGGCCAAAAAAATTACGCAAAGAAGTCTGTCAGATTTCTTTGCATCATTTTTTTCTGACACTTTTAACACCTTCTCAGAGCAGGCATTAAAAGGAGGCTTCCATTGGTTACAATGGGCCTCTGTGTGCTTTGCAAGATTAGTGTCAACATTTTTTACGCTAATCCTCCAAAGTGCTGGACTAGCATAAAAACTCCTGACGCTAGTCCCCTAACTACCGCCATGGTGCACTGTATTTTAAATATGATGCACACATGGTGGCATTAGGGGGGCGCTAAGGGGTGCAAGAAGAGTGGCGCTTTTCTGAAATTTGTCCCATATTTCTGTTTTTTTGCAGCAGGCATATTAACCCTCTATGCTACTTTATGTTGAGTCAAAGCTGCCACTAGGCAAAACTCCCATCTCTCTCGCTAGCAGGAACATTAATCACAAGAGGTATCTTGACTTTTTAATTGTTTCTTGAAGGCTAAACGCACAAGGAACTTTTCAGCAGGTGCTTTAAATTTGCAAGTTTTGGACGTTATTGCTAAACACAACACCCCCCAGGGGTCAGCGCCCGGTGCGGTCGCACCACCCAAAAGCCGGCCCTGACTGTAACTATTAAGAACATGCAGAAGCATGAATTTGCACTCTTGTCCAAAGGACATTTTGCGTTGGTCGAGATACACACGAGAGTTACAATAGCAGACAATTTAATTTACAGTGGGGCTCATTTGGCCCACAATAAGGACCAGGAATCAGAAATGTAGATTTTTTCCCAATCAATAATCAATCAAATATATAGGCATCCCATTAGAATATTAAAAAATACAGAATTGCAGCTGGCAAGCTGAATTACACAATTGGTTCAGTCTCCACAGATTAAGATACAGAGGAATTACAATCACAGCAAAACAGAAGCTGAGAATTAGAAACAAATGTTCCATTAAGAAACTCCTTTTCTCTCTCTTATACATGAAATAATTCTGAAGTCATCTAGTCAGAGTTCCATTTATGAAATACGGATCGTTCAAAAATAAGTCTTAAGGATGGATGGTATAAAGGCTTAAGGCAATTTGGAGAGCCACGTAGGGCAATTTGGAAATGCAAGAACGTGTCATCATAGTAAAGGCTTCAGTAGAAATCTTCTAAAAAGGAATAAGGGCCAGATGTAGCAAGCCGTTTGCATGGCGCAAACTGCGATTTTCGCAGTTTGCGCCATGCAAACAGCCTCACGCGATGCTCATTCCCAAATTTGGGAATGCGACTTGCAAATAGGAAGGGGTGTTCCCTTCCAATTTGCGACTCGCATCGCAATTCAGAGTTGCTTTGTGACCGCGAATGCGGTCGCAAACCAACTCGCAGTTACCACCAGTGTCACACTGGTGGTAACTCATTCGCAAAAGGGAAGGGGTCCCCATGGGACCCCTTCCCCTTTGTGAATGTCGACAAAAATATTTTTTCAGAGTAGGCAGTGGTCCTATGGACCACTCTGAAAAAACCGAAAGCAAATGGTTTCGGTTTATTTTTCATTTTGCAACTTGTTTTCCTTTAAGGAAAACGGGCTGCAAAATGAAAATAAAAACTGCTTTATTTATAAAGCAGTCACAGACATGGAGGTCTGCTGACTACAGCAGGCCACCATCCCTGTGAGTGCAGGGACTCGCTATGGGGTCGCAAAATGCGACCCACCTCATGAATATTGACGAGGTGGGTCTTTGCGACCCCATAGCGAGTCGCAGAAGGTGTCTGAGACACCATTCTGCATATGCTTTTGCGAGTCTGTAATTGCAAATCGCACCGACTCGCAATTTCAGACTCGCAAAAGCATATCTTCCTACATCTGGCCCTAGGTGTTTAGCATAAAGCCTCACACAAAATCAGTAGAGAGGTCTGTACCCTCGAAGTCTAAAGGAATCTGCCTTAACTTCTAACAATGTAAGCATTAATTAACACAGACTGAACATTAAACATCAATGTTATCTCTACCTTCCCCCCAAGGGCTAATGATCTTCAAGTGCGCCTCATGAATTATAACATCACCCAGGTTTCTCATCCCACAGAACAATCTTGGTGACCTTGAGCGTTCCACGTTCCTGGTACACGATGAATAGGAGACTTCAGCTGCTCATTAAATCTTCATTCATACCAAGATTTTCTATTCTCAGGCCTTGCTACCAGTGAAATTAATACACAAGTTTTACTCCTTTCCTCCAGCTACAAAAGTCTTGAAAAGCACCTGCAAAGAAAGAACATGCTAACCAAACAAAGAATGCATTTCAGAATTAAGGCCTTTAATCAGTTAAGTTAGCCTGACTTTAACTAAACATTTAATATGTATTTTAAATGGTTTCATCCTTTCATATTCATTGCAAAGGCGTAGAAAATAAATACACGTTATTTTAACAAATGTAACTGAAAGTGTAAATGTAAAGTGTGAATAGTGAATACGTGGAAGCAATTTTAAATGCACATTATTGTGCACATTTAGTAAGCTTCAGCCTTTCAGTGATTACATTACATTAATATGTCAAAATATGCAGACATGTTAATAATATTAATCACACAGCAAATACATGTGAAATATAAATGGAAGTTCGTGCAATAATTGACATATACAAGATTGAGTTTAACTTGTGCTATTCCAACCTGCCCTCTGATGGTGATGTAAGCCATCACAGTAATACACATATGAATCATATCAGGTGAGATCAAGTCAAAACCTTGAAGTTCTCAACAACTGTCATCTGGTATTTTCCTGGTGTTTCATGTCATCATAGAATCTACACTTAGGCCCTCATTATAACCCTGGTGGTCGGTGACCATCAGGGCTATAGTGGCTTTAGTACCACCAACAGGCTGGCAGTACTAGTCACCTTATTGTGACCGCGGCGGTTCCGCCACGGTAACACCGTCGGGACCGGTGGTATGCCACCATGGCGGTCCCGGCAGTCGGATCTGCCAGGGCAGTGTTGCAAGCAGCGCTGCCCTGGGGATTTCGACTTCCCTTAACGCCAGCCTGTCCATGGCAGTAGACACCACCATGGAAAGGCTGGCGGTAAGGGGAATCGGGGTGCCCCTGGGGTCCCCTGCACTGCCCATGCACCTGGCATGGGCAGTGCAGGGGCCCCCAGGTATAGCCCCATTTTGGGCAGTGTAATGTGCGACGGGTGCTACTGCACCCGCTGCACATCAGCATTGCCGCCAGCTCTATTACGAGATGGCAGCAATATTTATGTGACTTTTTCCTTGGGCCAGTGGATGGTAACACTGTCACCGTCCGCTGGCCCAGCGGAAAAGTCGAAATAGGGAGCCAGACATACCACCAGCAATGGTGGTAATCTGGCGCCCGCAGCCTTGGCAGTCTTTAGGAAAGACCGCCGAGTTTGTAATGAGGGCCTTATTCTCCTCTTTTTCTATGTTTCTTCTAGTTCTTTTCAAGCCCTTCAGTTCTTTACCCTCCTTGCCTATACATGTTTATATCTTTTAAAGATGATGAGCAGACATATTGCACAGATGGCAACAACAATAAGAGGTCTCAAAATAGAACTCACTTCCTAGGTTTCTAAACCATTTGCAAACTCTAGAAAGCCCATCTCCAATTGCTTCCCAAACACATGTAGCTTCCATTTCCTTTAAATCTCCCTTTAGGTCAATAATGTTCTTGAGATATGCCTTTAAGTCTTTGCTCTCGACAGGGATATAGGTACAACACTACTGGACCTTAAACATCCTGCAGACTCCACCCTGTTGTTCGAGAAGGATGTCTAGTGCAAGATGATTCTGCAAAACCATGGATCTCATAGCTACCATCTCAGTATCTACAACCAATAAGTCTCCTGATGTACTGGTTGTCAATTACCTACTATGGTAGACAATTTTCCAATCTTTATCTATTTTAAATCGCATCTACAGATAGGATTATTGCACCAAAAATGTCTCCCACTATTTATCATACACTAGCGCCTTGTTTAGGTCTGGAAGTCGCGTCCCATACAGGATCACTAAAATGTTCTACATGGAATATTTTCGGGAAGACTACACCTAAAAATATATGCCATACCATCCCTTAGGCAACTTGAAATATTCATGTTCGCTGCAAATATAATAAACTCCAAGAATGACAGAATCTTCACCATCCAAACACAATCTAAACACAACCTCCAGTTTCCTCTAACCTCAAATATGTGATCACATTCACTCTTTCCCTTTAATATAATGTCAACTGAAGATTTATCTGCAGATATGCACAATTTCCCTATCTCTTTAGGAGTGGGATGATGATTCAAATGCTCCAGTGTGGAAATTTCTGAAAGAACTAGATCGTAATTCGAAAAATAATACTGGAAATTTCCTCTCCCATAAAACAAACATATCAAAAGGCTTCATGTGACATCATAAGTTGAGGGAATATGGTAGTACATGATGCCCTTTGCAGCTGATGCAGACAATTGCATGCATTCATAGCAATCCATTACATCCATAGTGTTTATGTATTCATAAAGTAATTTAATGTAATTCTTTATAATCTAGTGCATGTAAACTATTGTCTATAGGACTCAGAGCTAAAGGGGTAGCATTGGGGTTAGATGAGCTACTGTGGAAGGTGTGGGCGAGGATAGTCCTATGAGAAGAACACTTAGTACTACAATAGTGACAAACAACAATCCTACTTACATATATCTTACTTTTTTTGTGATATAAGTTTCCATAACTTCTCTAGAATCAGACCATTGAGTAGAAATTAGCAACAAACAGAGTCTTCTCTCTCAAACAGCAAAATGAACATGTCCAATGAAATTGTGTACAATATCTTCATTGAGACTTCCTTAGTCCTATTCCTTCTTCTTCTAAATGACACCTTTATGCTGCTTCAGCTGCCTTAGGCCTAAGGACTCCTCCTAATTCTTTAAACAATGTCCTTTTTATTATTTGTAAGTCAAAGTTCATTTCAAGGATCATGGCAATAATATTTCAAATCAGTTCATTAATTGAGAGCACAACTTTAAACTCAGTTCAGGTTGCAGTTTACATTTCACGGAGGTTCAGCTGAAATTTCATTTTGATCTTTGAAATCTCAAGTTCCCTCCTTACAGTCATCATCAGCAAAATATGTCCATTCAGGGATGAGTACCCCCGACATAGCACTCTACCCTCTTTTGATCTCCTGGGGATGGGTTGCTCACTTTCTCTGTCATTCTGATCAGATGCCTCAGTATTCGGGACAGTACTCAGTCCTTCTTCTGTTGGATACCGTAATCTCTCTCTTTCTTGCCTTCTCTGCCAACTGTCCTCTATCTCTACTTGACGTGTACAGCATTAGGCCCTTCATCAGGGTTTGAGTCTGACTCAGGTAGTTGGTCAGGCCAAGACTCCTCAAGTGTTTCATCAGAAACCCCTCAGGCTGAGGATGTGCTGTCACAGGCTCTTGCAGAGTCTGAAAACTCTGTGTACCCTCTTCTTGCTTTCTCTCAGTTGTGGGCTGCTCTTCAGAAAGAGGTACTGTGACATCATCAAGAGGACACTCTACGAGTGTGTGATGCATGAATCCAGTTAGGAAGACGCCCACACTTGACAGCAATATTTGTCACTAGGATAACCTGGGATGGCTCATGTTTCTTGACTAAGACCCAGTTGCCAGGACCAAGGTCATGGCACTGTTCCAGACTTGGAGTGGTGGCAACAGCTTCAATCTAAATATCTGGCCTCAGCTTGCTGCATATTTCAGTGACATTGAGACAATCATGCTCAACCTCCCCATCATCATTTCCAATCTCTGGAAGAGGCATAAGTATAGCAGAGTTCAATGTAGCACATTATCTGAGAGTGACATTATCTGCAGCCAATATAATCTGCTCATATTTCATCAGACGCTGTTGGTAAGGTGCTGTGTACAGTACGTCAACAATATCTCCACTGAATGTGGGACAGGAACAGTTAAAGGGTGTCCCATCACTATGCTCTTGCAGCATTCTTACTGACACCTTTAGTTGCCACAGCTTTAAGACAGCCAGGCAGTCCAGCGGTCATAAGGTCAAGAGTAGCAGGAAAGTGGGCCAGAGGGCATCTCGTTTCCCCATGCATCTGTGTAAGCACGGAGAATGCACAGCCCTCCCTTTCCCTGCAGAAAAGAGTAAACGCGTTATGGTAATCAGGTATTCCCAATATTCCCAGTGCCAGCCCACAACAGAGACTCTCAGCTCTAGGAAAGCAACCAAACAGTCATTATCGAATGGTATTGGATCAGGCACATACTTGTGTGCCAGCCTCTGTAAAGGCTTGGCCACCAGGGAAAAGTTGGGTTTCCACTGACAACAGTAGCCCATCATTCCCAAAAACATCCTGACTTCTGTCTGACTTCTGTCTCAGTGGTTAACGGATTCATTTTAAGAATTACCAAGATTCTTCCTTGTGGCACCTTCCTTACACCTTTTTCATTGTGATGTCTGAGATACAAAGCTTCTTTGTGACCATACTGTAGCTTACTTGGGGCCACTTTATGTCCATTTTCAGCCAAGTGGTTCAGCAATGCAATGGTGTCCCGTTTGCAAGCTTCTTGAGTATCAGATTTACCAACAGGTCATTGATATATTGGATTAGGACAGAGTTTCAGGGCATGATAAGGGACTCAAGGTTATTTTGATAATCTGATTATAAATTGAGGGACTCTCTGTACACCCTTGTGGGATTCAGCACCATACCACAACATGGGTCTGGAACTGAAAAGCAAAAAGGGACTGACTGTCCTCATGCCATCATGTACTTGAACAGAGAAAAAGGGCTGACACAGATTGATAACAGTGAACCACTCAGCCTCACATGGAATTTAAAACAAAATCACAGCTGGATTCAGTACCACGAGACAACAGGGAACAACAATAGCATTGATCTTTCTCAGGTCCTGCCGGGATTCTGCAAGCCCTTAGTGGATGAGTTACATGGATTCCTCATCATTTCATTCAAAATGCCTTGTTGTATCATTGACTCACTTACAGGAGTTATTTCACCCAACTGTTTCAGGGGTCAGATTGTACTGTGGGGTTCCTGGGTACTCAACATTGGGCTTTATTTTTATGCGAACTGGTTCAATGCTTTTCATGTGACCAAACTTTTTTCCTGAGAAATCCCAGACCTCAGGATTCACTGTATTCTTAGGATCAGGTGGTAAATCCTCAGATGTCATTACAGGATACAACTCAATTTCTGGCCTTTGACTCATCAATTTAAAGTCTACATTATGGATCTGGAATTCGACACCCGCTGTGGTGCAACAGATAGTGCAATTTAACTTGCACAAAACATCGCGTCCTACTAAACTCACAGAACTCAAATCACTAAGTACAAACCAGTAACTCTCCTCAAAGAACACTATTTTATCAGGTACTTTGTCTGTTACAGGGTCTGTCAATGCTTATTTGCAACTCCTGCAACTTGGATACTTTTTCCCGAGAGGGGTAGGTTTGGAACCTCCATTGTCCTAACAGTAGAGTGGGTAGCACTAGTATCGATCAGGAATTATATGGAGAGGCCATTCACCTCACCTTCTATGAATGGACCAGTCTGGTCTACTTCTAAGCCACTCTGGTCAACCTCTAAGGCTGCACCATGTCCGCAATCTTCCTCGCCCCTCAGGCAACGTCATTCTGACTGGTCAGAGTTGTAGCCCTCAAAGGCATCAAACACAGAAAATTGCTGTGAATGATTCTGATTTGGGGAAGAATTTTAGTTTAAATGTAGGACTTAATTCAAATTAAATCGGGAACTCTTCGCATTTTGTTGTGGCATTGGGGCTTGTGGAACTTGCATTGCTGGAGCTTAGGGTGCATTAACGTTTTGCATTCTCGGTCTAAACACATTCTGTTATAAATGTAATGTAATATACATATTTATTGTTCTGGGGCTCATACAAGCCCTGAATTCTGAACCTGGTTCTCACTTATCACTCTATTTGGATTAAGACAACATTCCTGCTTGACAATGATTCGATCTCTTCAAAATAATCCCATCAATTTCAGTACTCAGATAAATTGAAACACTGCAACCTCTACCTTGTTGCAGGCATCCACTTCCACCTTCCATCATAGGAGCTCCATGCTTATACACTCCCTCCATAAGCCAACATTCCCTACAAAAGTTGACTATGACTTCCCCTCTGTGTTGCTCTCATCTGTGCCACCATCAACGTTTCCTTCACATGTTTTGGCTTCATCTCTGCAGCATTTCCAATACCTCAAGATCTCATAAAATGATGTATTCTGCCAACAAATCAAATGCCATTGAATCATCAAACTAATCTCAGGTCTCAGTTCTGCCACAAACCTGAACACAACATTTCCCATGTCCTTAGATCCGAGAGTCTTTATTCCACTATACTGCTTGAACACATGCAACGTTTCTTCATAATAGGCATGCAATGACTCCTTAGGCTCATGTGTCATCTAGCCAATCTTAACCCAATCAATGTCCTTAGCTGGTATCTTTCCTTTAAAAAAGGTCATCACCTGTTGATACTTTTTCACCACCACTGGTGAAGGGGCATTTGTTACAGGATTTCTCTCAGGTTCCCGCTCTGGTCACTCTGCAGCCACCTTAAGTTCTGCCCACAGGTCACTCAGTACCACAATGTCACAGAAAGTGTTCAAATCCACCCATAAATCTTCACAAATCGCTCAGCCTATTTATACCATTCCACTGGTTTTATTCTCAGTCATACATCATTAGTAAATGATGCAAGATCACTCCTTCTCCAAAGTGCATGAACATAACTTCCACTAGGCACTTCCCTAAATGGGAAATTTAAAACACTCCCTTCTTGCATTAAAGACAAAGGCGGCTCTCCCTTTGATTTGTTTTGTTCCTACTCATTCTTCTATCTGCGTTCTCATTTGTCTAACTTCCTCCACTTTCAAATACTCTTAATTATTTCTTTTGATTTGTATTCTTTAATTTGCATCTTCAAGTATAAAATAAAACAGCAAGTAACTTTCAAAATTACTCGATTGAATCTCAAGGACCATTGGTTACAATTGAAGATAGAAAGATAAATGCCCCACTTTGTTTCCACTTAAATAAAAAAAGTCACTGATACTTTTATTCATTCAACGTCTGTCGGTCCACTTTGCTTATATCACATGTTTTTTACATTATGTTGAGTTAGCAGAGGACGGTACGAAGGCTTTGTGATGTCAACAATTTTGCTGTTCCTCATATCAATGTTTTAATGATAACAGTACAATTGTGATGCGATGACTGTTATGAGCCTTTCTGAGTCAGCCTAAAGCATTGCATATCTATACTTTTTTATTATAAACTTTCACTGTGTTCTTTTTCATCCATTATTTACAGTAATGCAATAGATAGTGCTTAATAACACAATTATATAGTTCACATATCATCTCAGTGTGGGGGCTAGGAACTCTGTCATCCGAATGATTTTTTGTTTTTTAAACAAATTAACTTAAATGTAAGACTAGGGAAATACAAATTGGAGTATAATATTGGTGCCAAAATGGCACGTTCATTTCTATTACTTTATCACCAGTCTTGGCATGCCTGAGAAATCAGGACTGCGGAGTTCAAAATAGGGTTTGGAGTTCTGTGTCTAAATGATCATAAGGGCATTATTTTCAGGAGAGATTATATTGCATGGACTACATTGTAGCACTGAAAATCAAAAATGAGGAAAAGGAGCCAGGTATGAGGATTAAATATAAGACGGTAAGGTTAAGGCTTGAAAAATGAGTGCAAAATAATAATTCTGTTGCATTATGTTATCATAGCTCTTCATACTTAATGATTAAAAAATGCCTAGCCCTACCTTAATTTACTCACTGTTATATTTCCTTGCAGCACTTAGGGGCATATTTTCAAGCTCCTAGCGCCGCCCTAGATCCATTTATTTTATGCTAAGGTGGCGTTAAGGAGGCCTTTCTCCCGTGCCGCATTTACTTTGTAAACACTTGTGCCACAGGGGGCGTTCCGACGCAGGGAAGCCTGAAAAAATGGCGCAGTGAGATTTGCAACATTTCACTGCGCCATTTTTTCTGTAATTTTTCATCAATGGGCCTCCATGTGCTTTGCTGCTCTAGCATCAAACGTTTTGACGCTAGTACAGCAAAGTGCACCAATAGCGTAATTTTTTTTGATGCTATTTATCCTAACGACTGCCATGGTGCGCCGTATTATAAATACGGTGCAACCATGGTGTTGTTAGGTGGGGCAGGGGCGACAAGGAAAAGTGGCACATCGGGACCGATGCTCCACTTTCTTGTAAATATGCCCCATAGTGTTTCTGACACTGCTGATTTCTTGTTTTGTCTCTATATTGGCCACATCCATTAAATGTTCCTTAGGATGACTCCTATTCTATTCTTTTCTTTTCACGGGATCCTAAACTGTTCTGTTTGTCATTTTATCCTTCTTAAGGTTATTTCTTTCCTGTTTTTTTTTTGTTTTGGGACCTATGCTACTCCGATCTTTATGTCTCCCTCCTCTTTACCTGCCTCTCTCTGCATTTATCTTTCTTCTTGTTTTTTGACAATGGGGAAATTAATCATTTTCCATTTCGCATCTCAAATCCTCATATCTTGGATTTCGCTTTTGTAATCTGATTATCCCCGAAATAATTGTACCTTCTTTTTACCTCACCGTACATAAAACTCTTATGCCTTTTAATCAAGGCAACCCCAGTTTTACCTGTATCTGTCACTTTTTATTAGCTAAATCTATCATCATCTCCCTTTTGCACCTACTCATGCAAAGTTTCTTTCCGTCTTTTCTGAGTTATTGTTTCTCTCTTTCTATGTTTCCCTCGTCACACTCTTAGAAAGTTTACTACTTTTAACTTTGCTCTTATTTATGGTCATACGTTTTCCATATTTCTCTGTTTTTTGCTGTTATAAATTAGTCTGCATTTTCATTGCCATCAACATGAATCTCCTTTGTATTGTCTTTAAATGTCTTTTAAAAACGTAACCTTTGCTACTTCTTTTTTATCACTTCCCAACACAATATCCATTTTTATACTTTAATATATTTTCTTATGCTTTGGTTGTAAACGACTTCGCCTTCTATCAATGTATTAAACTTAGACCCTTCTTAGTTTTGTTGCTGGTCATTTGTGTGTGATATGAAAATGTATATGCTGGTGTACTACTGCAACAAAATGTTTTTTTCTTCCAGTTAAAGTTTCATGCATTTGTCTTTAGATTGTAACGATTTTTTCTTTTTTGAAGATTGCACATTCTTTTTTATCTGAGCACAATATGTCTGAATTTACCCTTTGTGTTTTTCTTTCTAACCAGCTCCAGGAGCTCAACAGTTCTGTTTCCTACTGTCTACTCGAGCCGGTGGCCTGGGAATAAACCTCGCCACTGCCGACACTGTTATTATTTATGATTCAGACTGGAATCCCCACAACGATATACAAGTGAGTTTCTTGTAGTAGTGTATGAATTATGCTGTAGTTTGATCATTGCTCTTGAATCAAGAAAGGCAACTTTACTGCCCAAGGCCACATTGTGGCATCTGGGCCAGTTTGACTTTGCATCTCCCAACAGTGTATCTTGCTAGCCTTATAAAGAGAATAAAGAAATAACATGCTCTTGCATAGTGATGATATGCACATTTCTACAACGAGTTTTGTGATATCAACAGTATATCTCTTCACAACATTGCACATCATGGACACAGGCATAGCCAATACTCAGAAAAGGTGGCAAAATAATACACACATTGGCTAAGCCAATATAGTTCTGTAGTTTACATATGCAAATGCTGTTCATCATTTAAAACCTGCCCTAATTTCTTGCCAGTTTTTGGAAGGCGGGTTATTAGTAGGGGTAAGTACACACCTCCCATTATCAATATTAGCCCCCAACCCAATTTTAGGTCCAGTCAAGGTCTCAAAACATCAGATCTTGGCTCAATCCCTGGTAGCTTGGCAACGAGCAGGCAGGCTTTACTTAGGGGACAGGTATGTAAAGCATTTAAATACACCAATACAATAATTAGTAAGAAAACACACAATAAAACTCTTCTACCAATATATAACAATAGATAATATTTTTATCTTTAAAATGACAACAAAACAACAACAATCCAATATAGTTAACAAGAGATATGAATTTTTAAAGATTAAATTAAAATAATTTTTTTCTAGTCTTAGATATCAATAGTGTCACCAGGGACATCTGTTTGCGCTAGACTGGGCCCAAATCGCTATTTGAGGATGACCGTGATGGAGCCCTGCTCGGATACAATGAGCGGGTGGCCTGGGTAAAGATTTTACTTTCGCGCTTGGAAACTTTTCTGTCGCTTTTTTCTCTTAACGTCGTGCAGTCCTCTCCAATAAGCCGATTCCGATGCAACATCATCAGATTGCTTTACCACGAGGCCCCGGTCAAATCCTGGAAATCTGGAGCTCTGGAGCTTTCAGCAGGATGAACCTGAAATTTAGCCGGGTCGTGGTTGATGGAAGTCAGCTTGACTCACGTCGTCAGGTAAGTCCACTTATAGAGCTTTTCCCCAAAGTTGCTCCAAACTTCTGAAACTTCTTCCTGAAGTTCCTCTTGAGGGTTCAAAGTGTCTAAAACACAAACCCAAGGGTTTAGAAGCTTTGAGATGCTCCTTGTAAGTTTAGGACTCAAATTCCCTAAAATGCACCAATCCTTAAAAGTCCACTGGATGCACTCCAGGCTGGGGGCTTTTGTGACAATTTGTGCAGGCAATCTCTGTTAACCCATTGCTTTCAGGGAGTCTACTCCCTAGTCCTTTTTGAAGCAAGGCAAAGTCCTTAGGGCTGCTATTCCAGTGTGCAACAGGAGCAGTACATCAGAGTGCAGTCCTTTGCCATGCAGACCAGGATTCCACCAGGGCAGTCCTTCTTGTGGTATCAGGCAACAGAACTGAGTTTCAATGCAGCTCAGCCATATTTATTCATCATCTTGGGGGACAAGTAGGGTGTCACCCTGTCTAGTGAGATGCAGGGTGGCATCCAAAAGCATAACAGCTTCCTCCAAAGTGTGGCCTTTTCTTGTCCCACAAAGCACTGCGTTTTAAAATCCAAGATGGATGATTTCTCTCCAGAGGAGCAAACCTGGTTAAATCAACCTACGGGTTTGGCTCATTTCTATTAACACTCTCCTTCCAGACCATCTGCAAATTCCATTCCATGGCCTGCTATCTGTCTGTTGGGTATAGGGTAAGTGGTTAGGCCTGGCTGGCATTCCTTTCTCTCCTGTTCTTTTTGAAGCCCAGTTTGATTTACCCAGCCCCCTTCCTGGCCTGGCCTCTTTAGCTGCAGAACTACCTCCATCAGATAACCTCTGCTTAGTGCAGGCCACCTGTCATCTCATAAAAGAAGCCTGGCTAATCCTGTTTAGGCTGACAAAACAGGAGAGGCTGTGGCTGAATTCTGGCTGGATTTTGGCTTACCAAAAATAAAGTTCTGTAACTTCTTTTCTGTATTAGAAATGATAAATTCAACAGTGGCAGAATGTTGGATTTATCATTGCTAATCTTTTGAGTCATTTCATGACACATTTAGCTCCTCCTTTCTAACACTATTCGTGATTATGTGAAATATTTCCATGTTATCCTATCGAGCTAAGCATTTCCAATGAGGAAAAATTAAATGGACAGTTTTTCCCTCAGCAGGGCATTAAAACACCTTTTATGATGTCCCTACTTATAGTTACATGGCACCCCACCCCTCGGACACCTAGGGGAGACCTTAGGGGTAACTTAAATATAAAAATGAGGTAAAGTATCACTTGAAAAGTACCTTTAATTCCAAAGTCGAATTTGCACACATTTTACTTATTAAAGACAAGCTGCAAGGCAGGGCTGCCTTTAAAAATGACAGAAGGCAACACAGCTGTGCACACCCCAAGGCAGGAAATCTACTGGTCTCTAAACTTCCCTGCCCTATTATATACTAGTGACTTGTAGGTAGTTTGAATCCCCCTTGTCCTATTATATATACTAGGGACTTACAGGAGTCTATCATTGCCAATTGTAATTGTACCACTTTACCATATACTTTTTGTTCAGAGCACCATCCTTGGGCCTGGCTAGCAGAGCCCAGGGCACAATCAGGGTCAGTTACCACCAGTATCAGTAAAAAAAAATAGAGGTGAACATGCTAAAATGATGGCTTTCTCACACTAGTTCATAGAACAAGTGGCTTTATGATAAGGATGCATGTAGGCCGTTCAAAATTAAGGCCCATATTTATACTTTTTTAGTGCTGCATTTGCGCCGCTTTTTGACGCAAAAGTGGCACAAACTTACAAAATACATTTGTATTTTGTAAGTTTGTACCGCTTTTGCGTCACAAAGGACGCAAATGCGGCACAAAAAATAGTATAAATATGGGCCTAAATGTGACAAACAGTGTGATGATCGAGTTAAGTTCTCAGCTGTAAAATAATAACTCAAAGCGGAAAGACATTACAAATAGACAGTAGCATAAGGTGAAAAGTAACTCTTCTTTGGGTGGAGCCAAAGCTGACACTATGGCCCTCATAATGAACTTTGCGGAAATCACCTCTCACCGCCGTACTAACGAAACAAAAGACCTCCAGTGGCGGTGGACTGCACACCTCCGAATAATGATGCCAAAAACACATTCCGCCAAAAAAATGACAACCTCCTCTCAAGGCCAGGGCCAATGACGGCGGAAAGGCAGGACACAGCAGCCCACCACCGCCATACCTATACAACCCCTGCCCACCAAATAATGATGCACAAATCAGTGCGGCGGACAGTAGATGTTGAACGACCATTGGTGGTAACGACCTCCGAGCTCAGAAAGGGAAGCCGCCAACAACAGTCGCACACATTGCCAAATTTGAAAAGCACTGACCTGACACACATCCACGCCACCATAAAACACACACATACACAACCCACAATCCTTTGCAACCCCAACAGAACCACAGAAATCTACACCACAAAAGACATTCACTCAAACAACCAGCACACAAGTCACACAGACAAAACCACCTCCAAAAATCAAACACAGCATACACACCATCACAGACCACACACACAATCACACAACAGCACCATCACCAACACACCCACAACATACCACCCACAACACACACCATGACACCCCCTAAGCACCCCCACTTCACCGACAGGGAGCTGAGGACCATGGTGACCTGCAGCTATTTGGGGCACAGGTGCAGCAGACGTCCTTGGCCAAAAAGATGGATCTATGGCAGAGGATTGTCAATAAGGTCAATGCTATGGGAATCCATCCATGCACAAGGGAGGGCATCAGGAAGAGATGGAACGACCTGTGGGGGAAGGTGCGTTCCATGGCATCACAACACAACATCTCAGTACAGAAGACTGGCGGTGGTCCCCCACTTCCTCCCACCTAATACACCGACTGGGAGGAGAGGATCTTGGATATCCTGCACCTGGAGGGCCTCACTAGACTCCCTGGAGGACTGGACTTGGGTAAGTCACCTATACTTGGAATGCATGTATCACCCCATCCCTCTCACTACCACCATGCCACAATCCCCTACCCAGCTCACAACACCCAGACACTCCTACCCATGTTCCCTGCATGCCCACCCCTCCCCACAGATCACTATCCAACCCCCTGTCCACAGTCACCAACCCAGGCATGAAATGGCAGGAGCACTACACACCCAGGATGTAACACCTTCCCCTCACTAAATGCATCCAAAAGAACACAAACGGACCCAGCATGCTACCACAAGGGAATAGAACCACCAATAACTTGTAAGCAGTGCTGCAAGGGACAGGTAAGTGCAGGACACCCACATCTCTATTCTCTCACTCACAGGCACCACCACCCATGCCACCCGGACGGAGAAGTCAAGGACTGCCAGTCCTCCACCTGAAGGTGAAGGCTTCACTCTAGAGAGTGCAGAGGGATGCCTGAACACAGAGGAAATCCCTGGGCCATCCTACAGCCCTGGACCTTCACCCTCCAGAAGCCCTACCCAGGACACCACTGACACCCCTACCACTCAGCCACCACCATCAGCACTGCACAACGCCCCCACACCAGTGTCTCCAGGCCACGGACTGGCTGCCCACAAGTACAGATGCTCGTATCTCCACCCACCACCAGGCAGGATGATGAAGGGCCCAGTGTAAGTGGGATTGCCAGACCAGTGCAGGGGACACAGGTACAGGGGGCTAGGGCCAGTGGGAGGGAAGCAGTGGATCAGAGGGGTGGTCCAAGGAGGGATGCTGCTGCCCAGGAGGCAATTGCTGACGTCCTGGAAGCATACCACCATTCCCAGGACAGGATTGCCCAGATCCTGGCCACTTTGGAGGAGAATCAGAGGCTGCATGTAGCACACCATCAGGAGGCCATGGAGCAATAGAAACAGCTTAATGCTACCATGGCCTCCATTGAAGGGGTGCTGCAGCGCCAGTACCACAGTCAGCCTGAGTCCTCCACTAACCTGCAGGCCCCTTCAACTAGCCAGGACAATGTCCTGCCATCCACATCTGCAGCTGCTAGTAGACTGGTGGAACTGCAAGAGGGCTCACAGGACACCAGCACCCTGCAGCCCAGCTTCTCCCTCGCAAATTTGGCCTCAGACCCCGACATCCCTGTCAATCACCAGCCAATACCAAGCCCACCGCCAGGAAGTGACTCTGCCCTGAACTGTCTCCCTTGTGTGCCACTGAGCTACCTTGTCGACATGCCACTGCCATATCACCATCTTCCTATGGCCCCATGGACTATATCCCCGTGCTACTAACAGCTGTGAAATTGTACCTGAGTATATTGTTCACCATGTGCCCACTCCCTTCAACTGTCACATCACTCATGGATGTTGTGTCTTAGAATAAATACACTTGTGCACTCAAAATATCTGTCCTTCATTAATATGACCAATCAAATGGAAATGTGAAAATATTAGCCAGTTACCATCATAATGCCGTTTTCATTGCATGAGGGGGTCTAACAGACTGCAGTGTTTGAAGTACTTCTTGAGTGGTACTTAAACCTGTGAATACTTTCAAGGCGACATTTCAAGCAACCCCGCCAGCTACACGTTGCTCTTCGCTGATGACGGCCAAATAGCCAGAAACACGTGTCCGAAGATACGGCACTCGCCATACCAACTTATGGTGAAAAACTTTCAAAACTCTATTCAAATTCGTGCTAATGACTGCATTTACCATGATGCCCTGGGGTCACAAATGCTGGAATAGAAGACAGGGTGCTCCCCATTTTGACTGTTGTAATTAAGGCTCCTGTGAGCCTCTGAGCTGACGAGCTCGGGTGAAGCACCTGTGCGCCTTCTTGAGTGGTACTTAAACCTGTGAATACTTTCAAGGCGACATTTCAAGCAACCCCGCCAGCTACACGTTGCTCTTCGCTGATGACGGCCAAATAGCCAGAAACACGTGTCCGAAGATACGGCACTCGCCACACCAACTTATGGTGAAAAACTTTCAAAATTCTATTCAAATTCGTGCTAATGACTGCATTTAACATGATGCCCTAGGGCCACAAATGCTGGAATAGAAGACAGGGTGCTCCCCATTTTGACTGTTGTAATTAAGGCTCCCGTGAGCCTCTGAGCTGACGAGCTCGGGTGAAGCACCTGTGCGTCTTCTTGAGTGGTACTTAAACCTGTGAATACTTTCAAGGCGACATTTCAAGCAACCCCGCCAGCTACACGTTGCTCTTCGCTGATGACGGCCAAATAGCCAGAAACACGTGTCCGAAGATACGGCACTCGCCACACCAACTTATGGTGAAAAACTTTCAAAACTCTATTCAAATTTGTGCTAATGACTGCATTTACCATGATGCCCTGGGGTCACAAATGCTGGAATAGAAGGCAGGGTGCTCCCCATTTTGACTGTTGTAATTAAGGCTCCCGTGAGCCTCTGAGCTGACGAGCTCGGGTGAGCACCTGTGCGCCTACTTGAGTGGTACTTAAACCTGTGAATACTTTCAAGGCGACATTTCAAGCAACCCCGCCAGCTACACGTTGCTCTTCGCTGATGACGGCCAAATAGCCAGAAACACGTGTCCGAAGATACGGCACTCGCCACACCAACTTATGGTGAAAAACTTTAAAAACTCTATTCAAATTCGTGCTAATGACTGCATTTACCATGATGCCCTGGGGTCACAAATGCTGGAATAGAAGACAGGGTGCTCCCCATTTTGACTGTTGTAATTAAGGCTCCCGTGAGCCTCTGAGCTGACGAGCTCGGGTGAAGCACCTGTGCGCCTTCTTGAGTGGTACTTAAACCTGTGAATACTTTCAAGGCGACATTTCAAGCAACCCCGCCAGCTACACGTTGCTCTTCGCTGATGACGGCCAAATAGCCAGAAACACGTGTCCGAAGATACGGCACTCGCCACACCAACTTATGGTGAAAAACTTTCAAAATTCTATTCAAATTCGTGCTAATGACTGCATTTTCCATGATGCCCTGGGGTCACAAATGCTGGAATAGAAGACAGGGTGCTCCCCATTTTGACTGTTGTAATTAAGGCTCCCCTGAGCCTCTGAGCTGACGAGCTCGGGCGAAGCACCTGTGCGTCTTCTTGAGTGGTACTTAAACCTGTGAATACTTTCAAGGCGACATTTCAAGCAACCCCGCCAGCTACACGTTGCTCTTCGCTGATGACGGCCAAATAGCCAGAAACACGTGTCCGAAGATACGGCACTCGCCACACCAACTTATGGTGAAAAACTTTCAAAACTCTATTCAAATTCGTGCTAATGACTGCATTTACCATGATGCCCTGGGGTCACAAATGCTGGAATAGAAGACAGGGTGCTCCCCATTTTGACTGTTGTAATTAAGGCTCCCGTGAGCCTCTGAGCTGACGAGCTCGGGTGAGCACCTGTGCGCCTTCTTGAGTGGTACTTAAACCTGTGAATACTTTCAAGGCGACATTTCAAGCAACCCCGCCAGCTACACGTGCTCTTCGCTGATGACGGCCAAATAGCCAGAAACACGTGTCCGAAGATACGGCACTCGCCACACCAACTTATGGTGAAAAACTTTCAAAACTCTATTCAAATTTGTGCTAATGACAGCATTTACCATGATGCCCTGGGGTCACAAATGCTGGAATAGAAGACAGGGTGCTCCCCATTTTGACTGTTGTAATTAAGGCTCCCGTGAGCCTCTGAGCTGACGAGCTCGGGTGAAGCGCCTGTGCGCCTTCTTGAGTGGTACTTAAACCTGTGAATACTTTCAAGGCGACATTTCAAGCAACCCCGCCAGCTACACGTTGCTCTTCGCTGATGACGGCCAAATAGCCAGAAACACGTGTCCGAAGATACGGCACTCGTCACACCAACTTATGGTGAATAACTTTCAAAACTCTATTCAAATTCGTGCTAATGACTGCATTTACCATGATGCCCTGGGGTCACAAATGCTGGAATAGAAGACAGGGTGCTCCCCATTTTGACTGTTGTAATTAAGGCTCCCGTGAGCCTCTGAGCTGACGAGCTCGGGTGAAGCACCTGTGCGCCTTCTTGAGTGGTACTTAAACCTGTGAATACTTTCAAGGCGACATTTCAAGCAACCCCGCCAGCTACACGTTGCTCTTCGCTGATGACGGCCAAATAGCCAGAAACACGTGTCCGAAGATACGGCACTCGCCACACCAACTTATAATGAAAAACTTTCAAAATTCTATTCAAATTCGTGCTAATGACTGCATTTACCATGATGCCCTGGGGTCACAAATGCTGAAATAGAAGAAAGGGTGCTCCCCATTTTGACTAGTGTTTGAAGTATGTCACACTGTACTTTCCATTGCTGTAACACACATCTCCTTCATTCATGAGGTTCACACATCAGTGGTAAGGGGCACCACAGCACTTTGTGCATGAGTCACCCTGAAACAATGCAGTAAACCCAATGGCATCATAGAACAGTACCTGAGAGCCACTGGACGTATAGCCAGATTAGCTGGATTCTGGAGTTGATGTCTTGCCCCTCCTCTTCCCCATCAGTCTCATCCATCCTCTGAGGTGGCAGGGGTGGTTGGACAGCATCCTCATCATCCAGTAGTGAGATAGCTTTCCTCAAAGCCAAGTTGTGCAGCATGCAGCAGGCCACCACTATCTGACACACCTTGTCAGGGTCATAGCACAGGGATCCCCCAGAGAGATGGAGACAACGAAATCTTGCATTCAGGAGTCCTATGGTCCGCTCAATGACCCCTCTAGTGCGACCATGAGCATCATTATAATGGATTTCTGCATCTGTCCTAGGATTCCTCACAGGTGTCAGGAGCCATTGCATGTTTGGGAAGCCGGAATCCCCTGGAAAAGTGGCCGAAAGAGGGTTGAAACACACACTATCTACTTGCATACAGCCTGCCTGTCAGCTATCTGACTGATCCAGTGTCATACACACTCACCTATGAGGCAAGCTCTGTCCCCCTGTAGTTGTCCCATCATGTGTGGCACTCTGCTGTTTCTCAGCACAAAGGAGACATGGACTGATCCTGGCAACCTTGCATTGACATGACTAATGGACTGATCAGCAGTACACACCAATTGGACACTCATGGAGTGAAAGGTTTTACGATTTCTGAACACCTGTTCATTTGCTCTTGGGGGTATGAGGGCTATGTGGGTACCATCAATGGCAACTATCACACGGGGGATATTTGCAAAAGCATAGAAACCAGATTTGATGGAGGTGAGATCAGCCCTTTGGGGAAACTGGACATAACTTTGCAGGTGTTGCATGAAGGAATTGAGAACATTAGACAGGATGTTGCTGACAATTGGCTGAAATACCCTGGCTGCCATGCCCACCGTCACTTGGAATGAGCCTGTGGCCAGGAAATGTAGCACAGATAGTACCTGCACAGTGGTAGGTATGGCATGGGGATTCCTATTAGCTGGCTTCAGAACAGGCTCCATTTGTGCACAGAGTTCCAGGACTGTGGCTCGATTCAGGCGGTAAGTGATGATGATGTAACGTTCCTCCATGGTGGCCAGATCAACCAGGGGTCTGCAAACAGATGGGGCCCTCCCTCGCCACATGGGTTTGTACTGATGGGGGTAGAAGAGAGACACACTAAGTTTTGACAAACACTTCAATTACATTGTTTCACCATTCATCTTGTGCATGCAATACTATTGTCCCTCACACAGATGCAGAGAACATGGTAATCCTGTCAGGGTAATGTCTGGTGAGGTGTGTATGTTTCATTGCATCACATGGTAGGCACACTTCCCACTATGATTCTATGAGGAGGATCACTGATCATACCAGTACTCGACAAAGGGGTGAGGGAATGGAGCCATGGATTAGGACCCTAGACAGACTATGAAGGCGTGGTAGATGCAAAATGTCAGCCCTCTGCCCTACAGGTAGTGTAGTGTAGGAAGTGACTTCATTCCGCTGGTGTTAGTCGTCATGGCGGTAGGCGGTGTTCACCACTGCGTACCTGTTCATTGGATATCATTGGCATCTATTGGGAGGCAGGGCCAATCACGATCACCGCCAGCAGTGACGGTGCACACCGCCGCAGTAAATACCGCCATTTTGTTTTGCCCTTGCCACTTGACTCCTGCACCTCGAGAGTGTCCTGACTCTGGTCCTTAAGATAGCACATACTACAGGGAACGGGACCCAGCCTTCACCAGGGAGTAGCTGGAGAAGCTGGCGGATGGGGTCCTACCATTGTATGCAAAGCTGTATGGGCGACCAGAGGCTCAGGTAAGTTGCTACTTGACATCCATGAATGTGTGTGAATGTTGCGGATGCCTGTAGGCGTTTTTGTTGCCTGTGTGGATGCTTACCCGTAATGTGTCTGGCAGTTGTTGTCTTGGCTGTTGTCAATATGTGTGTCTCCATGGGCCATGTCAGGTCGAGCTGGCATGGCATTTGTGTATTGGCACCCACACTGACATTTGTTTCTTTACTCTGTGTCCCATGCAGGTCTGCGCCCATCAGAAGAAAGGATTCTGGCAAGCCATCAACAAGGAAGTGCAGACCCTGGGGGTCTACAACCGGCAGAGCACCCACTGCAGGAAGTGGTGAGAGGATCTGTGGCCCTGGGCCAGGAAGACTGGAGAGGCCCAGCTGGGGACGGCCTCCCATCGTGGGAGAGGTGCCCGGCAGATCATGACCCCCTAAATGGCCCGCATACTGGCGGTGGCCTATCCCGATTAGGATGGGCGCTTGAAGGCAGCACAGCAGCCACAAGGAGGTGAATACCAACACTTTTGTGATGCTTCTATGCTGAGTGTAGTTAGGTGCCATGGGTTGCATGCAGTGTAGTGCCAGGCCAATAGACAGGTGTGTCCCTGCAGTCCTGCCCCCTCTACGTCCCTGGGATGGTGTCCTTAGGTAGATATGTCTGGGAATGTAGGCCTGTGAGTGGTTGCCTGTTTGGGCTATTGGTTTAGATGTAGCCTCATGGATTTGCTTATTTGTTGTATTGCCATTGTCTCTCATTGTATCCCATTGCAAAGTGTAGCAGAGTAGAGGGTCAGGATGGTAATGTTTGTACTGTGGGATCATGCCTAGCAGTCAGGGTCATATTCATGTCAACTATTGTCTCTGCTGGGGGTTAGTGCCTGAAATGGGTGGGGGTATATGTGTGCAAACAAGTATGTTTGACCATGATTTGACATACTTCTTTCTTGTTTTGTCCCCCCACCCCTCTGTGCTCTTGTGTCCTTGTGTGCTTTAGCATCATCTGGCGAGGGAGCTGAGGCATGGTGCCATGTCTGGCCTACAGAGATCTTTTCAGGCCCTGGCCTCCTCTGTGACGGCAGCCAGTGTCCCTGGTCTTTCCCTACCCCATCCCACCACCTCTACCCCTTCCAGCACCCCACTCCCTTCTCCCATCCCAAGCACACACCCAGACAGCCATGCACCCAAATCAACACCCAAGAAGCAGGCAGACAAACACAAGCACCACATGTCCCACCACATGCAGGCGCACACCCAACATTCCAAGGCAAACACAGCAACATCCACCTCCCCCACTGTGTCCACCCCCCTCCTCCCAGGACACAGAAACACCCCCAGTTATCCACAAAACATAGGCATACTGTACAGGCACCTGCATCCAAGCACATCAGACCTACACCTCATACCACCACTCCTTTAACCTCCACTCCCAAACCTGTCTCCAAGACCCCTCCAATTGCTCCTCGAAAGCTTTCCCTCTCCTATATTGACCTGTTCGAACCCACTAGCCTACCCCTTCTTGTCCCTAAACGTTCCCTTGGCCTCCAGAAACCCATGCCTTCCTCATCCAAGTCCTCCCCAGTCCACACTACCCATTCCTGTGCCCCTTCATCAGGGAGGAAGAAGGCCTGTGCTACCCCTGGTACCTCTGCCACCCCCAGGTCCAGACCCACTCCTCCTCCTCCTAAGGACAAGCCCAAACCCTCTCCGCCTCCAGAGCCTATGCCCAAGACCCCCCCTTCCAAACCTGAGTCCCCACCGCGCCACCCCCTGAGCCCTGAGGTACCTGGCTGCCCCATTGATGCCTCTTCTCAGTGGAGTTTTCTTTTCCATCATAGGGGTCAAGTGTGGGCTATGTTTGCTCTTCCAGGACTTTGAAATGGACTGGCCAATGGCCTAGTTTGAACAATTTATTTTTGTTGGAAATAAATTCTGTTGCCAGCAGACATATTGGTGCTACGTTGACCCATTGTGCAGCGTTTCACTGTGGGGGTGTGGTGTGCAAAGGTGTGTGCATTGGTGCAGGTATTTGTGGGCTTGTGTCTGGTAAGTACATTTTGTTAGGGTATATATGGCTGGGGGTGGTGGGAGGAGTTGGGTGTGCGTTGCGGTGTGGGTGGGGTGGGTGATTGTGTAACTGTGCCCTTTCCTCCCCTGTGTGCTAGGCTGCGGTACTTACCATCGTCGTCTTCGTTGGTGGTCACGGTCCTGGAGAAATATGGCAAGGAGAAGCACTGGCATTATTTCCAACTCTTGCTCCATGTTGGCGTCGGCGTGTTCTGTGTGCCTTTAGTGAGTGTTTCCCCTTATACAGGTCATTTCCGCCAAGCTTTGCGTGGTGGTGGTTCCCACCCTGAAACTGATGGCAGTGTGGTGTATCATTATATGGTGGTAGGATTGTGCCTTCCCGCCGGGCTGAAGATGGCCTCTGCCGTCATCTGCGGTTCTACCAAGATGGCGGTGAGTGGATGGGCCACTGGCTGTTTCTCCCATGCTTCTTTATTTGGCGGACTGCATCGCCGGCCTGTTGGCGGTAGCTGACGTGGTTTTTCCTACCAGGTTCATAATGACCGCCTATGTATATCTTGAAGACTAACAAAACGACTTGTAGATAGCTACACATTCAAGCCAGAGCTAAAAACTGATATGATCACATATTAGGTAGAATTATGTTAGTTTTGAACACCTATTGACTGAGCAAAATGTCCACAGAAAGGGTCTTGCCATGTGTGGAATATTTACAGTGATAAATATAACCAGTGTTGAAACTCTGAAGTTATTGTTGAGTTTCACTACCATTTAAAAAATGTTTTTGCTTTGCATATAATTTTTACACAGTTTGACCAATTGCCTTGAAATTTTGCAAACTATTAGAACATTTGGCTAAGTTTTGTTATGTCACGTTTCATACGTATCCGTTCAGGTGTGAAACTTAAAGGCGTAATTCATGTTTTTCATTTTAGATCTCTGACTTTACTCTCTGGTTCATCAAAAAGTGCTGAATGGCAATTCACATGAGACTAGAATTTTAATCAGAATAGGTTGTTTTGTGGGATGGTGTTCCATTCAGTGGCATAATATTGGGCCCTACAGTCCCTGAGCACGGACACTGTGCACAGGAGGCGGGTCCCTTGCCTGAGAGCTTCTGACTTGGGGCAGGGGGCGGGGGCTCCAAATACTTTGCAGGAGGGCTCATCCAGTTTCGTCACGCTACTGGTTCCATTCAGTACTTTTTGAGATATTGGTGTTCTAAAAAGTCAAAAGGTGGACTTCGGATGGTTAACCTTAGAATTATATTTACCATTTTTCTTCAGATTAAACAAATCTGAGCTTTACAAATATAAAACTGTAGAAATAATTGAAGCCAATTAGACAAAATAACATGTTTTTACTTTTTTCCAATGCAGGATCTGGGGATCATGAAACTAACCGCCTTATCTAATGCTTGGTCATGACTGTATGTTTTTGTTGCAGTTATCATTACACAACGGGAAGGATCCATGAATAGGCATGGATCTTATTTCACTGTAAATATATGTTTGGGGGACATTAGCAAGCAGTGGGAGCATCCCCTTACTCTCGTGAGGATGGTGTGGGTGTTCTCATAAAGGTAAACACTGTCCTCAAAAAATGAACACATTCACTTTGCAAAATTTCTAGTTCCACTTTGCAAATCATTAAAGTGGACATTTTTTCATGTTTTCACTCTACGAAAGAGACTCCGATTTGCAGAGCACAAGGCGCCAACAGAAGTCAGGGTGAACTTTTGGATGCACAAAACCAGACCCAGATCCAGATCCAAAGTCCATGCTCAGTGCATTATGTTCAGCTGAGGCTTGGTGCATGTCTTTGTCGGAAACCGGGCCTTGTGGCCAATTCCTCTACTTATGTGAATAACTGAAGGCAGTTCACAGGGCATTATACCCACACAGGGGTTCAGTACTGACCCTGGCCAAAGGCCTTGCCCAGCTTTTAACCCCTGCTGCAATGGAATCGCAGAGCAGTATTTGGCCTTACACTGCACCCTGTGCCCAAACGTGACAAGAGGTCATACACAATACCTCAAATGACCTTCCAAATTCCCCATACAGTGGGTTAGCCCCTACAGAACTGGTCACAGAGCCTGCGCAATGGCTGTGCACTGTGGTTTTTACCCATGTGGAGCTTAGCACAGTGCATTGTCCAAAGTCTCCATGCTAAACCCCCATTACTTATAAACTAAAATTCTTAACATATGGTTAGCCCCTTTAATAGAATGTGACTCTTAATTTTCCTAAGAAATGGGAATCATTTTAGATTCCAGCTCTTTTAGTAGAGTTGAGAGCTTGAATTAATCAACTAGAAAACACCTTTTTAACTATGTCCCTATCTACACTGTGAGAAGACAGTAGCACCTTCTATCACAATACTCACTCATAGGAGGGTATTTATTGTGTAAGTTAGGTAACAATCAATACAATACAATTAATAGATAAATTAACCCATAAATACTAATTGTATTAAAATAAATTAACATTAGAATCAATTCTTAAGTAAATACAACTGTCATTAATTAAAACTTTAACATTTGTTAAGATTAGACTAAATTACTCCAGTTGATCCTTTAGACACAACCCCATCAGTAAAATAAATTTGGTTGTACACCCTATTATTTTGTTTGTGCCCCCGGCAAAACATAGCATTGTTGCTTCTTAAATATTCTTGTGCCTGCGTCTCAAAAAAGTGGTTTTAGGTACATTATCCTCAAATCCTACAGAAGAGGACATAAACGAAGCATCTAAAGCTTCAGAATCAACAAAGTCTATTCCTATTTACAGTGTTAGTAAATTACCCCTCAGACTGTAGAAGTGAGATGTATAGTAGCCTGAAGTATAGAAAGATCTTTTCTGTCCACAGATCCAAGTTAGAGTCTAGATAGCATTGCCTCCTGATTGTAAATGTCTCATACATGTAATGAAAATTCTAATTTTTGGTTGTGGCGACGGCTCTCATAGGATACTACTTTCATATCTCTTTTCACTAAGAGCTTCCTAATTGTCTGCGGAACTACTGCTAAGGTTCATATCGAAGGCAGGTGATAGCTTTCTAATAAAGCTCTGTGTAATGAAAATCCTTACATTTGGTTGCAGTGACAAATCTTCCTCATAGAATACTAATTTCATGTTTCTCTTAATTAAGAGCTCCCTAGTCATCTTGGGAAGTGCTGCTAAAGGAGATATTGAGGCAGGTGTCAGCTTTCTAATAACAGCTGTAACTGAGATTCAGTAGCCACCACTCTTGCTCTTGGATGTAATTTCAAGTCTTCTCTGTTAAAGCCCCTTAATCTCGACAGAGGTGCATCATCACAGTCACATAAATAACTGATTATATTGTTGTGATCTAAAACAGTTAATTGACTTGGAACAATATCTGAACATGCAAAGCAGAATGTCTTAAATTAAATATTTGCTGACCAATTTAAATGAAGATAGGGCTCAGGACTTCCATCATTTGTTTATTAAAAGCTATTGTTCCATATAAAAGAATTGGTCAGATTTTCATGGTTAGGACAGTACATGTAGGGCCAATTGCTCCTCCCCTGTATAAATGTTCAAATTGTGCATTAGCTTGAGCGGTTAATATAAGTCTTTTAATAATTCATTCTTTATGTAACACCCAGTTTAATTTTGAGTTGAAACTTACTAAAAAACAAGTATATTCTAGTACTTGTGCTATTTCCATTTCCAATTTCCATAAGAATCTACATTTTGACTTACCAAGTGAAGTTTTTTGTTTACTATAATTTATAGATAAGGCTCCCAGTTTTCTGTTTCTACTGATTTTTACAGATAAACACAAACAGAAAGCAATAGGTTTCCTGTAAGTATTTCTTTTGAAAGCAGAAAATACTGAAAATTGTGGTTCCTGTGAGTAACTCTCCATGCTGTCTTTTGTGAATTCCAGGACAACAGCTGAGCAGACAGACAGCATGGCAAGTTAAAAACAGGTCGAGATTTCCCTACATACCGGCATATGTTAATATATATTTGTAGTAAAATGCTGGTAATTATCTGTGGGTGTAGTGGTTTGCTATATTTGGCTGCTTAATCTGCTAAAATGCGGCAAGCATCAATCAGTTAAATAAATGTGGAAATACACCATTTTATGAACACAAAATAAATATGGATACATACCAATAAGATGGCCAAAAAATAAATAAGGGTAAATACAGATGGAAATGTTAAAAAAATATAAATACTATAAAACTGGTAGCCCTTTTTATAGATAAGCCATTATTTATGGTGTATTCTCTAAGTCATTTAATTGTCTTTGAAGACTAATGTGGGTCCTGGAAATTAAGACAAGGCCATCAGCATATATTAAATGTCAAATTCTTCTTTTGCCAAATTTGGGTGGATAGCTATCGTCTTGATTGAGAATTAGGGTCACGTTTGCTATGTAAAGAGCAAATAAAAAAGAGGTGCCAATATACACCATGTTTAAGGCTATTATAAGTATTGATTCTTGGTGTTAGTCCTTGGCCCTTTGGTAATTTAACGTGTATCCAAGTGTCCGTGGAGTTCTATCAATACATATAAAAGTTCACAATCAATGCCATATAGGATAGCACGGAACAGCGCTTATATATAATAGCCTTGTCAGAGGCACTGCTGAAATTCACAAAACAGATATAAAGGTTATTTCCTTTTAATTCCATTGTACGAGTGACTAGAGTAGTTAAAACAAATGTGATAACCATGGTCAAACAGTTAGATCTGAAACCAGTTTGTATGGTTGAAATCTGCTCCCCCTCCATCAACCCAGTTTACAAATGTGACAGGAGCTGTTTGGCAAAAATCTTACCATCAGCATCTAGCAAGCAATAAGACGGTAGCTGCTGGGCTCTGATTTTGGCCCCTGTTTATATCATGGTTTGATGTAAGAGCCTTTTCGAGGTCGGTGCAACTTGAATTTATAAAATTGTTTGATTGAAGAATAAAGAAAGAACATGTCTTCAATGTTTTCAATCTGATTTAATAACGCTTATTGGAATGCCATTAAGACTTGTAGCCCTAGAGTCTTCACTGCTCCTTATTGAGAGTTCAACACCCTTTGATGAGATAATGTATGACTCAAAATGCTTATCTTTTGCTGAAGCCATTGTTGGGACAGCAGAGTCTCCATACAGTGATAAAATAAAGGTTTTCCATTTACCACATGGTATGTGATACTCTAGACTGTGGCTATGTTGTTGCAGGAAGTACGCTATTATTGACCAAACTTTATGAGCTATTGTAAGACAGTGGTCCTCATTAGATATTAGACGCACCATCAACAGAATTTATAATTTCTTCATTTTCTTTCTTTCTTTCTTTCTTTCTTTCTTTCTTTCTTTCTTTCTTTCTTTCTTTCTTTCTTTCTTTCAAAAAGGTATTTCCTCCTCTTTTAAGTAGGGCATGCATCATAAACTTAGTTATATTATGTTACTCTGGTTTTAATAAAGTGAGGACATAGCCCATGGGAAATCGAGGAGTTGGGGGGTGAATAGTATTTTATATAGGGCAGGATTATTATGCAAAAATGTGCTGACTACACCCTATATTACAACTTGGTGTGAAAGTTGGGGTTGTAAAATATAGGCACTGCCACATGTGAAGGTAAGAGCTGGGATCCACCTACACTTTGCAGATCACCATTATATATGGGGGGGGGCGTATAAGAAATTTGTGAAGTAAGCTTCCTCTCGTCCTCCAACTCCCACTTAAGGTGTCTAGACCTGAGCAAGTGCTTCTTACAAGTTCCATTCCCTCTATTCTGGGATATAAGGGTTTGAAATCCAGGATGAGCCTTCCATATGTGCTGGCACAGTCAGTCATTAGACATAGCAAAATCAGAATGACAGGACAATCGATGTGCGTACAAATTCTGATAGTGACTGATTCAGCCCCCCCTCTCTTTTATGTTTCCATTAACAACCTACCTTGTTTTGAGACTCTTATTCTGGCACTCAGGACATGATACTGTCAGCTAACTAGAAATTAGCAAATATGAGTGGCTGAGGAGTCCATTTTTCTGAGCACCGGCCTCAGACCTAAAAGACACCAGTACCCCTCTTTGCATCCCTTTGTTCTTTAACCCTTGGACTTTGATAAACTGGGTGTGCTGAGACACCTTGGTTATTGCACTGAAGTATTTTGTAGTCTTGGATTAAAAACACCAACTCTCTTTCGATTATGTAGTTACTTTGTGGAGCTCAATAATAGTAATTCTGTATAACTGCTTGATTTACCTTGGACTGTGGGTAGAATTCACAAAGGCATTTACAAGTATCTCTATAGAGTAATACATCATATACTCATAAATGCAATTCACAGACATAGATTCAGGCTGTTACTATTTTTATCTCATATGTGCAGAGCATTCTAGTGGAAGTGCGTAGCTGGAAATGTAGCCTTAACATTTAAGTGTAAATGTGGGAGTGGTAAGAAGGAGGGGCTGGAAAATGAGAAATATCTACTACAAAACAGGAGAAGGAAATGCAAAATCCAGGAAGAGTACATGGAAAAACATGTAATGACAAAAGCACACCTACAAAAGAGTAATGACCTGATTTCGATTAGAGGGCACTCCATTGCAAAGGCAAAGGAGCACCCTCTTCACCATCATGTTGACAGAGCTGTCTGTCAAACTTTCAAGGCATTGACAGAAACCAATCTGAGGTACTTCCTGCCGAAGCAAGAGACGTCCACTGGTTCGGTAGACATCTCTAAATTCGGCAGGTGAGTACTCCCTCGGGGTGATGGAGTACTTTACTCTGTCGCCATGATAGAGTAAATCACATCCGCAGGACTTGCAATCAGGCCCTAAGTCTCTTGCTGTTCAGTTAATGTATGCCCACATCTGGTCCAGCACTCCTACACCCCAAACAAGCTCAAAACTACTCAACCAGGCCTTGGAGTGACTGACATCCTACATATGGCCACAAACAGGTGCTGCAGGCTTGGCAGTTAGGGCTGGACTGTTCCCTTGAGCACTCCGTCCATCATCCTTTTGTGTTCCTAAAGTTGCCCTAAGTGGGAAGGGTATGCCCAGACATGGGTCTCTTGCTCACTGTGCCACTGGATTCAAGCTAGCCTGGCTGATGAAGGGTGATACCCAGAAATCGGTCTTAGGATACTTGTTTCCGGTCCAGGGAGGACCTGGCTTGGCAGTTCAGGCTGGAATGTTCCCTTGAGGAACAGGGTCAAGACTGGGGTGGCATGGTGAGCAAAAGAACAATGGATTAAACCCAGATCTGTGACTGGGGGTGAGTGTTTGCATTGTTCAGTACTCCGTCCATGATCCTTTTGTGTTGCTGCAAGGGAATTCACTCTTACACTAGAGCAGGCATGCAATACCACTATGAGCACAGATGCTTACACTTAAAACATATTACAGTGTAGGAAAGCGTTGCCATGAAACATTAGACATTGCACCTTTTTATATCACACTGTAAAAATGTAAAGTTAACAGATATGCAGACTTTTCAAATTAGTGATCTGTAAAATGTGAATTTTTTTTTAAACACATGACTCATTTCCCGTCTAAAACAACATGCCTAGTGCCGTATTTTCTGACAGCACAAGGGAAAAAGAGCAGAAGAGAACACAAGCTGAGGACATTAGTTATCTGTTCACCTTATTTTGATTGTCAGGTATGTATTGTTTTTCTCAGGAGCTGCCTAGGTTCCTCTTCCTTTCAGTTGATGGTTCCACATATCATAGACAGATATCTCTGTCTTCACTCTGTAAAACTACATTTGGAAGATTTAAATGTAAAATATGGCTGTAAAATAACTAGTTGTAACTTTACAGTTGTATTTTGAGTTGTACATGGTCGCAACACATCATGTAAGGGAGTGAGGAAAGGTAAGTCCACTGGGAGGAGTAAATCTCCACCCTGAGTCCTTGAATTGAAGATAAGAGTTGATTTATGTTCAGGTGTAGGTGTAAATCTACTTATATAGAGACTCCCATCCATAAATGTACCTTTGTGATGTGTGCCATTTGTCTTATGATAACCTAGCTTACTAAGTTACATAGCAAGAAGCTTTCTGTTGTAACAACCAGGCTTTGCTGGAGTGAATAAAATAATCTTTAGCTACTAAATTAATGGTAAACCTAATAAATTCAAGCACAAGCTGGACAGAGCACATTAGTCAATTTCAGTTTAAACTTTAGACTACATTGCAGAAGTGTTCAAAGCATTCTTCAAATAGATTGTGCCTCTCTCACGCACTTAGAAATTAACTGATGGGTCCAGGAATTTTAACAATCTATTAATTCTTGAAGAAGTCTTATAAATGCAGAACTGATCTGCATATCATGTTTCTTGCAGGCTTTCAGCAGAGCCCACAGGATTGGGCAGAATAAGAAAGTGATGATTTACCGATTTGTGACAAGGGCCTCGGTGGAGGAGCGGATCACACAGGTAGCAAAGCGTAAAATGATGCTCACCCATTTGGTTGTCCGCCCGGGACTGGGCTCAAAGTCTGGTTCAATGTCTAAACAGGAGTTAGATGACATTTTGAAATTTGGGACTGAGGAACTCTTTAAGGATGATATGGAAGGTGAGAAAATTAATTGATCCCGAGGTTCATAATCCATTAAAGTAATTGTATACATAAAAAGCACTGATATAATTTTAAAGCAAATGTGACATATCTGTATGCCATGGTATGAGAATTTTGATTTGTAAACCCTCTCGTCTACTACTCAACAAGATACCTACTCCCCCTGTACTTTATAATCTCAAGTAAAAGTACCTCTCCACATATTTATTTGTTTGATCAAAATGCTTTGCGTATTTTACATCAGGTGGTATATGCGAAGACAGGGGGCAGAGAGTGAGGTAGTAGGTGACAAAAATAATAGATAGTTCATTACTGTCTCTGGGGCATGGGAAAACTGTATCAGTAGTATGTGCTATAAACAATTGGTAACCATACTCCACTGCCGTTTCAAAATAGTATTGTAAATATCCAGTTGGTTGATAACTTCTGCCTACAGAGAAAGAGTTTTCCAATGCTGCTGTGTGGATATGGAAGTTCATATTATGTTTGATGAAACACAGAGGGCGTGGGATGAGAGGTGGCTTGCTTAGAAATGAGCTGTCTGAATACCAGAGGGAGGTGCACTGAAACCTGTGATACATGGGGAGTATGCCAGAAGTCAGAAGTGGGCAAGAGTATGGGTCTAGGAATGTTGACCAAATTGTAGTTGGTAAAGATGAGCATTTTTATTAAAGATTTGGAAAAAGTAGTGAGGAGGTCTGAGGTTGAAGTGGTTGCAATAATCAACATTTCCAAGGAATTGTGCAATTTTGGAAGTAGTGACCAAAATAAGTGGAAATAAGGACAGACGTTGCAGATAGTGAATGGTGGTAATGAGCAGATGTTACAATATATTGATGAATTTACACTTGTTTCCCTGCTCAGATAGATTCCAAGATTCTAGGCACTGACAAAGTCAAGACTCAAGTAGAATAGTGATATGGATTTGATATTTTTGAATCACCCGTTTAGCTAGGTAATGATACCCATCTGCTATCTGTCAAAAGCACCAGCAAACCTCCCCCATGGTGTGAACATACACAGTACTACTAGGCCTGTGTTATTGTATTGGTTGTACATTAAGTAGTTATTAGACATCTAGTACTAGAGGCAATCTGTTATACAAGCATAGAGAGCCTTCGTGCATGACAGAATGAAGACGAAAACTTCTGTGTCATCAGTAGAAGGAGGACACATTATTACTAGTGAAGACGGATTAAAGGAATAACAGGTGTGGGTGAAGGCAGACCATTGAGAAATGCCACTGGAAATGAGGAGCGAGTAGAACAGGTGACGCACAGTAATAACAAGTACAAATAATGTCCAAGCAATGAGGAGAGCCAGGATAGTGTACTGCCAGGGAAATAAAAGGTTCATATCCTCTTTGAGTGCCTGAAAGCCAAGAGTAAACCACAACAAAGGCAATAATGCTGTGAGTCAATGTATTGGCTGAATATGAAAATGAAAATACTTTATTTTGGATGAGGAAGCTTCACTCACACTTTCATGGCATGCTACATCACAGGCAAAACCAGTCTGGGGTTGCTTGTATTCCAGTTCAGGGAGGACCCGGCCCTGCAGTTCAGTGTGGACTGTTTCCATTGGAGCAGTGCCAAGACTGTTTTGCATATGGCTGTGTCCAAATTGAGGTGGCATGGAGTGTATAATAATGATGGACTGGGATGAGGCCCTGAGTAATTACCAGTGGCTGAGATTAATTCAAGCATACAATCCATCTCTTTTTGTGTACTTCATTTTGTAAATGCAGGGCAGTGCTGCAGTTAAGTCATGGAATGGGGTGTGAAGTAACAGAGAGGATAGAATTTCCTGAATATGTTATTCAGAGAGTTGTTTAAATGGGTATTGTGGACTGAGAGGAGAAGCTGGGGGACAACTGATGGAAGGAAAGCGTAATATTGAAGTTGTCAAGGAGGGTGGGGATTGTGGGGAGGGAGGCCATGAGTTGCTTAGGCTCTTTAAAGACAATGCTTATTGGACTGTGGTGGTGTAGGAGGATAACGTTTATGGCACTTAAGGATTGCAAGAAGGTAATCATGGACTAGACAGTAGTGTTTTCCATAATGTATTCTATTTATAACAGTTCATTCAACATGTCAAACATCACATTAAAACTCTAATATAGTTTGCAACATATGTATAGTGCATAGCTAGAAATCACATTGTTAGTTTTTTTGTCTTTAGGATGAATGTGGAATAACTCTAAAGGTAGGTTTGGGATCTTGTAAAAAATATAACAAACTGAACCAGAAAAACTATCAGAGGTATAGAATTTATTAGGGACAAAGTAGATAAAGGACTGTGCAAACACTGAGTTACCAATTGTAGTCTATTAAAAACATGCACCATATCTAACCTTGAATTTTATTCTGTGTCCAGTCTTCATATATTTCATGTTTTTGGGAAACACACGTATACAAGAAAATGATTACAGAAACCAAGTTGAACATTCTGTAGGTTTGAAACTTCCTTTGAGTGATCCTTAAGTTCTTGGAATTAGGCCCAGTTTTACTAAGGCTTTACTGCGGTGGGATATAAAGTGATTGCAAAGTAACATGCAGTGTCACATGTTATTAACTATACAGTCCAGAAGGTATTTTGTGCTGGAATGGTGGCCTGTTCAAAGAACAAAAGCTTCTTGCACCACTTTGTGCCACAGGGGCATTACTGGGGAGGAATGCCTACCTGAAGCTGGTGCAAACATGGCTTAATGTGTTCATTTCTCCAAAAGAACAAAGTTTGCATGTGTGTTGCTGTGCACAGCATTAATACAATGCATAGGCATGATTATAGTTTGTGTATAAGAAATTGAACTGTAAAGTTATGCCTCTAGTACAAATCCTATGCTCAGGGGCGTAGTGTGGTCAGTAATTTGGGGGGTGGGGTTAGCTTCAGGTTTTCTGACATTCAGGCTAGCAAACAGTGTTTAAATACATTACAGGACAAGCAGGGCCTAAGAGGCAATGGAAAGGAAGAAGAACATGGATTGGTAGGAGTAGTAATAGAGAAAACACAACATTCAGTAAAATAACCAATACTCTTAAGGAATTTCAAACTAAAGAATGTGTGTGCGTTTATGTCTGTGTGTATGAAAAAAATCCTGCTGAAATCTGACTCACATCTCACAAACCGGACTGAAAGCATCTGTACCCAACTATTTATCAGAAAATGCATTTATTACGGGGGTGCAACACCCGAAACACCCCCTCATAGCTGCCAAGGTTTCAGATTTTTATAATTTCTGTGCAATTATGAGTGACATTTCAATGACTATGAGCGACACTTTCTCACAAGCAAAATCAAGCAGGGGAACATGTGAATAGACCTGCTGCCTCCAGAGGCCTCTAGTGGTTTAAATTGGTGGCCAATTCTCTTAACCTCGGAGACAATCACATCAGCCGCTTTCCTGTTAATTGTCTGTTTTTGACTCCTCGACCCCAGTGACCCTTCCTTTGCCTATGCATGGCAGCAAACGTAGGTTTGAATATAACAGATTCCAAGCTCATCCTTGGTAATACTACACTGGCCTGGTGTGAGAATTGAGATTATCGTGAGAGACCTAGGGAGGAGCTCTGATATGCGTGACGTAACATTTATGTGAGGTAATGCGGGGTCAAGTGTGAAACTGCGTTATTCTAACTCTCAATGAGTGATACTTGGTAGAGCTGCCCCAGAAGCTATGCCCCTGCTTATGCTATACAGCACAAACTCATCTTCGCACCTTGATGACAGGATGTGCGTCACTCAAGGCTGACTGTCTGTGTGCCGGCACAGGGAAAGCGACCAGCAGCAAGCCAATCTGCTGTGTTTCCACCTTATTCAACAGAACATTTGGAAGCTGGGAGCGAGTTTCTTAAATGGAAAAAAGTGTGCAAAAAACGTGAAGTTCTATCAGCCAGTTATGTGAAATATTGTAATGAGTCAGCAATTAAATTCAATCTGATATTATATTAATCACTCTATGAGGGCTCTACTTTTCAGTAGTATGTGCGGCCTTCAAACACTGGTTCTTTGATACAAATTCGACAGTCAGGGCTAGTACTGAAAAGGATAAGGACTTCAATTGGCTGGGGACTCCCCCGTGTAGATGCACTGGTGACGACAAAGGCTTGTACTAACTGTGTTTACATAATTGAGGGAATGCTGCTTTATGAAACGTGTTTAGGTTGGGGGATTTTGTTCACTGTATTGCTCATTACTTGTGTTCATGGACCTTAAATGAAGCACTGTGATTCAAAATGTAATAGTTGTTCAGCCAGCCAACTTCATGATTTATCACTTTCAATAAGCAGATCTAATATCTTGTGCAAAGAATGATTGTCTGCGACTTTTGCTTGCTTCTAAAGATAAAAATATAACTGAATAATAAGTGAACGTTGGTTATGCTGACCATTCAATTTAGAAATTGCTTATTTGTTATGTGCTATTAAGCACTGAAATCAGGGAAGGCTCCTCCATAAGAGTGGATAAGCGTTGCCACCATCGTCCCCCCTCACGCCGCCAGCAGCGGCAGCTGCAAACCTTTTCCCCCAAAACAATAATAAAATGTGTTCATTATCGTTTTAGCACTCCCCCTCACTGCACAAGTATGTTTGGTCGGCCGTCTCGGGCCAGCCAAACACATGTGTAGAAGGATCGGTCCAGCCCAGCAACACAGTTGCCAGGTTGGAGAGAGCCTGCACAGGTTCCCAGTCTGCCTGGGAGCGCCTTGGCAGCGCCAGGATTGGCCGCAGGGCAGGCTGGGAGCCTGTGTCTGCAGCGAGTTGTAGGAGTGGAGCGGCGTCGAGGAGCGAGGTAAGTGTTTTAAAAAAATATTTTTTATAATGTAATCTGTTCCCCTCCCCTGCGCCTGCTGCCCCTCCCCTTCTGCGACCAGCGAGCCGCGACTGACTGATACTATGGAAGCACTTTAACAATTGTAATTTCCAAAGACCCCGTCATATGCTTCAGTCCTTGACCGAGACTGTAGCAGACCCTATGTTGGAGCTGCTTAATAGGTTGCTGTTCCAGGGACTAGTACCTCTGCAATTTAGATCAACAGTGCTTCTCCCTCTACTGAAGACATCAGATGATGACCCTAAGCAGTTAAAGAACTTCCGCCCCACTATACTCTTGCCATTCTGACCCCAAGTGCTGGAATTATACGTCACCCAGAAATGTAACAGTTTTCTTTCCACCTCTAATTTCTTGCATTCACACCAAGCGGGCCTCTGAGATGGCCGTAGCAAGGAAGCAGTCATACTGGTGTTAAACGGATGCAGGCTATATTCCCACTCTGGTATTACTGGGTGTCTCTGCCACTTTTTAGTATGGTGGACCATGGGATTTTGACATCACAGTTGAAGGTGTCAGGGATATCTGGTCTAGCTCTGAGCTGGCTTAATTCTTTCCTCATCTATCGTACCCAAGAGAATACACTAAGACACTTTAACTTTTTTACTGTAAAACTCGGCTGGAGTGTCCTGCAGAGTTCTTCTTTATAGCTCTTACTGTTTAACATCTATGCACGCCCCCTGCTTAAGGCTCTTGCCTCCAGAGGTTGTCATTTTTATAACTATACATACGACTTTCAATTCATATTTCAGGTAAAGAGTACCCATAGCTCCCACTTGGAACCTCAGTCTAAGCTGAGCTTTGTTTGCTGGTGGATGCAGCTCACTCAAGCTAACCCAGTTAAAACGAGCTGGTGAAAGTCAGTAAAACTCTCAACCTTTAGAACCCTGTTATTGGCCAATCGAAATGTGTCAAACTCTTTGCCCTCAGCTGGCAACCAAGAGTTTAAGGGTGGTCTTGGATGGCAAACTTTCTCAGGGCTTTCAGATCAACACAATAACCGGTACACCCATAGGCTTATTGCAAATCATGAGGACATTTTCTTCCCTAATCTCTCCTGAAGCGTTGTGATTGCCCATTACAGCAACCATTCTCTCATCCCTTGATTACACCATCTGTATTTAGCTTGGCCTTCCATCTTTTCACCCTCATAAACTCCAGATCATCCAAAACAATTCTGCATTGATGATTCCTAAACTACCTAGGCACACTATGCCACCCCTGCATTTAAAAATCTTCACTGGCTGCCTGTTACACAAAGAATGCATTTTAATTCTGCTTGTGTGACATGTAGAGCCATTTACAAGTGAGGCACTGCCTTTTTGTCATCCAGAAGTAAAAGGCATAAACATGAAGACATGTTGAGATCTCAGATCATGGCACTCCTTAGGAAAACACATTTTCACAGATGAAGAGCGGGGAGGCGGATGCTTTTCTGTTCTTGCCCCCTCTCTATGAAATCCCATTTTGCTGGAAGTTCGCCATGAGCCAAACTACCCAATATTGAGAACAATCCTGAAATCATGGCTACTCAGAAAGACTTTCTCATGAAGTGTGGCTTTCATCCAATTTACCTGCTCCCTGTCTCTCTCAGTGCCAATAAAACCCTCTGTGTTCAAGCGCTATATACATTCTCCTAACATAACATATCAAAAGTTACTGTAAGTAAATCAGGTTGCACTACTATTACCTAAAGGTACAACCCCAAGTGCCCTGCCAAATATTTGCATTTGAGTGTAAATAACCATTATGTTTTCCAGTCCATTACAATCTCATTTGTTTGTGGGTCAACTATGTAGAATTATAGATGAGTATCTGTGAATAACTGAGTTGTGATTCACTAAAGGGTTGAGTGACATTAAATAGACAATAGGCGGAATACTTTTATGTTGTGTACTACAAAAGCATCTGCCCCTGCTTGCAACATATACACAGAGATAAAGGAGAAATGGATAAGCCATCCACCCCCACTTCTTTGTGAAAGAACATTTACCTTCTTGCATCCAAATATTAAAGAAATACCTGGACTCTTGCCATCCACCCACAACAACCCTGCATACACCCCCCTACACACTTCACAGTCCAAACTAGAAAAAAAACACCCAGCATCTCGCCAACCACCACTACCACATTCTCCAAAACCCCTGCCCCCTGCCAAAACTTCAAAATAATTTCCTTCCTCCTGTCACCTACTCTCACCAGCCTCAGTGCCATCCCATCCCCTCCCAAACCAAACCTGCACTCTTCATTCTACCATTGAGAGCGGAGAGCTGGCAATGTACTCCTAGTGGCTCTGTGAAAGATACTTGTCAGCAGTGTTCAGTTTCTCATCTCAGCCTGGGTCTTCAGTGACCTGCACTGACAGGGGAGTAGGCAGTTGGTGGTAGCAGAGTGCCACTTGCTTCCTCCTGTCTTCCTTGGATCTGTGGAGACCCAGAAGAGGCGGGACAAGGTGAGAGACCCCTATTTAATCATCTTGTTCACGTCTCTGGGGACCTGGGTGAAGTGGTGGGACAGAGGGAAGCAAGCTCTTCCCCTGGGTGACATCACAACAGTATGTATGTATGTACGTACATACACATATGGTATTTCTATGGTGCAAACCTAACCAAAAGATAGTGGAGCACTGTACATGGTCAAATGCAAGCTTAAAGTCTGTGAGTGATATGAGAAGAAGAGGTTGTAGATAGTTAATGCATTGTGATTTAATGTAATATGATGTAATGTTATTTAAAGAGGAGAGTCTTTCTTAAATTGGAGCAGCAATGGAGCAGTCCTGATCGATGCAGGGATGTTGTTCCAGGCTCTTGGTGCATACATAGAAAAAGCCTGTTGTCTTATTTTTGTTTTTTTGCACTTCCTAGCCTGTAGTCTGATGGTGTCCTGACTGCTGGTAAGCCAAGAACCATTAGAGATGGTGAACCTCTCTGCAATATCTGCGGGGTGCTGGCAATGATGAATTTGTAAACAATGTAGCTGGTTGTCTAGATTGCTCTACCTGGCAAGGGGAGTCAATGGAGTTCTATCAGGGTGGAAGTGATGTGACCATATTTCAGCAGGTCATGGATGAGACATGCTGTGGCATGTAGGATGTCTGTATGGGGTGCCAGTGTGGACCTTGGGTTTCCATTGAGTAGGTCATTGCCACCATCTAGATGCAAGACTGCAATGGCTTGAGCAGCAATTCTGAAGCTGCTTTCTGTAAGAAGTGGTTTGACTTTTTTTTAGAAGAATGAGCCGACACTAGTCCATCTTTGTTTTCTTGCCTGTGTGCTCCTTGAGGGACAGGTTGATGTAGAGGGTGAATATAAGTTATATGGCATTCAGTGAGAGGTGGGGTTCAAAGTCATCAAGGTTCATGTCGTTGAGCCAGGTATGTACTGTATCTTTTTTTTTTTTTTTTTATGAATAATAGGAATTCTGTCTTGGTTGATTTGAGCTTCTGGTAGGCTCTGGTTATCCAGGTTTGGATGGTGTGCAAGCAGTCTTTAAGCTGTTGGATGCCTGAAGCAGAGGATTCCTTCAAACAGTTGTTCATCACTGGGATACTGGTGAATCTTGATGCTGTTATCTGCGAGTAGAGAACCAAGCAGCTGCATGAAAAAGGTGAAGATGACAGGAGACAGTATGGACCCAAAGGGGATCCCAGATATAATAGGGATCTTTTGTGACTTTGAGGTGCCCATGTGAACAAACTGATGTTGCTTGGAAGTGTAGGCGGAGAACCAGTGAAAAACATTTGAGGTGAATCCCCATTTATGGCTCGAAGGTGGTTATGAGGGTGAGATGGCCGACTGCGTTGAAGGCAGCTGAGAGGCCCAGCAATATCAGGAGGGTAGGATAATCATCATCAGTAGTCAAGAGGGCGATGTATAAGATGGCGGTCTCCATGATGCAGTGTGAGCTGATGCCCAACTGGTATTCGTGCTGTAGGTGGCACAAGTTCAACATAGTCTGATTTTTCAATGAGCTTGCTGATGAATGGTAAGTGAGTGATGGGCCGGTAGTTGGCAAGTTCATCAGGGTCTAGTGTAGGTTTCTTTAGGAGTGGGAAGGTCTGGCCAGTCAGGGAAGATGCCTTACATGAGGGGGCCATTGACAATACTGAGGGTAAGAGAGCATACCCAAAGACAGTCTTGATGAACGACAATGGTAAAACATCACCTTCATAAGAAGTGGCTTTGAGACCCTTGAGTATGTCAGCCAGAACTGTGAGAGCTAGAGTTTTGAATGCTGACCATTGCTGGATTCTACCAGAAGGGGTGGGTGTGACAGATAAAGCAGGATTGGTATTGTCATTGTGCTGTCAGATCTTTTATATTTTTTCCATGAAGAAGTAGTTGATGGCATTGCACTTTTCTGTGGAGTGAGGAATAGGTGGGTCAGGCAGGGGATTGTGCAGTGCTTGATTGTCTTGAACAGTGTTCTGTTTCTGTTACTGCCTTCACTGATGGTGTTGGTTAACTTTGATTAACCTCAGTTCATACAATAACCCAATTTGGATCCAGTTATTAATGATAAAGACTTCCTATGGAAGACAGATGCAACCTAGAGACTGTTGCAACAACAGTATGCTTCAGATTTCTGTGTTATTGTTTGACAAGATTTTGACAGCACCAGAAATGAAATATAATGTATATTGACAAGCTGCAACCATTAGCCAGAATGTTTTCATCATATACTGACTCCAGTAGGACACATTTATGAACCATCACCTTATTTTCCTTCTCAGTTTCTCACTTCCCTTTGTTTTTCCTCCTTTTCACTGCAGACCATCATTGTGGCACCTTAACTGTGGTCAGGAGGACAGGTGAGTGACACTGAAAATATTGCTTGTAAAAGCAGCTACCAGAACAGTAACCATTTAATAAATGGTTGTCACACTTGGCAGCCTACAGAAGTCTGACTGGTATCATCACACATTAAATGTCATCTTTCTTGAGAGTCTCTAAATGGTCCTTCCACCTCACTCAGCTGCTTATATAAGCTGACTGATATCATCATTTAATGTCATCTTTCTTGGGACCTTTGTCTTTCCCAAAGACAGGTGTCTGTCACAAATATAGCTATTGATGGCAGCAAACATAGGCCATAAATATATTGAAAGTGGTCTTTACAATTCCCTTGGAGCTTTTTCTCTAGTGCTGTAACTACGCATGATTTATTATTTAAATGTGCATATCTCATTCTTTGTTTAGGATGCCGCAGTGTCTTAGGCCGTTCAGTATTTTACCTCTTGAGTATATTATCACATGATGTACCACTTTTGGCAACATTGTGAAGCTAATAAGATGAAGATGAATGCCTAATTTACCATTTTAAAATGTGCCTTTTAATTTGTATTCCCCCTTACAAGAAACACAACTTTTTATTTGCCTTGTTTCTAAAGTTAATATTATTCATGTGTTAAGATGGAAAAGAGTTCCAAACGTTTCCAAACTTTTTTCATTGCTTGAAAAAGTACTTTGATGTAGGTTATCCTGTGATTCATGCCAGCCCATCCAGTTTATTGAGTTGAAATAATTGTTTGATCATCAGTGTAGGACCTGCAAAAACTCCACCATATTGCAAGGCTAAGCATGCAGATGTTGAGAGAAATAATGGAATGACCTGAAGAGGAATGGAGAAGTGTAACATTATATCAATATTGTAAGAGCCTGGATTATTATTTGGGGTGGGCGACTCCCACATCAAGGAGTAAACATAACTGTTGTCAAGATGAACCTTTAAAGTCGCTAAATTACCCTGAGCTAAACCCCCGGTTGCAATGGCATAAAGCAGATAGACTTAACTTAGGGCAATGTGTAAAGTATTTATGCGGTACCAAAAGAGTAACAAAGTCAAAATGGCAAGCAGGAAAATTCCAAAGCTAAATTAGAAAAGGAGACAAAATGACACCAAGCTGACAAAAATCCAATAAGGGGAACCAGAGATATGTATTTTATTCAAAATTATGTAGAAACAGTACCAAGAAAAAGTAAAGCGCCAATGATATTCAATGGCTGTAGTAGACTGGGACCAAGGTAAACTAGCAGGTCGACCATAACGGAGCCTGGGTCGAATGCACCAAGTTGATTGTTCTTGGGGAAAGTCTGAAGTCAGAAAGTTTGAAAAAGTTTCTAAGTCCGACCGGTCTGGATAAAAAAGTTTTCAAATGTTTCTAATATTTCTGTCCAAATAACCACAAGGTTACACTTCTAAAGGCCCCCAGGACCTCAAGGGAGGCAATTCAGGACTCATACGGTAGCAGGCAGAGGTTATCAGCAGGTCCTGTCCAAGTGCAGTTGCCACTGGTCAGCTGGGTACTTCCAGGAAAAGGCCTTTTGCTGCTAGTTGACTAACTGTAGCCACACAGAAAGTCAGCCAACTGACCGTTGGAGTCCAAATCGTTGTCCTGGATGCAAGAGGGACCAGTCCTTCAGGCCTTCTCTCAGGTCACAGACACCAGGTCTTGCCCTCTTGTGATCTGCAATAGGTTTAAAAGGTCATCTGAGTTGGGTGCCTGGAGGTGCCACAGTGTAACCCCTCATCCAGCACTAAAAGTCCACTTTGAAACAAGCACTGTACCCACAACAAATCCAGATGTCTGGTAGGACAAAAGCAGGGCCCCCCACCAACCAGACAGGGGATACACAAGAATTGTTTTTATCATCATGTTATCTCCCTTTCAAGTGTGCCCCAAGTGTTACAACAGACCTGTCAAGCAAGATTTGACAGTGTAGCATCACAGGATGCCCACATCCCCCACCAGAATTTTCAGTGGAATGTAGGGGGTTATCTCTTCCCATTCTGGTCAGCTTATATTTGCTCCTGAAAGGTATTTCATTCCTCATTCTCCCTATTCAAGGCTAATCACTGGCTGAGCTTCAGCTGGAAAGCTAGGCCTCCAGGATTAGCCTCCAGGGTAATCAGGTAGGGAAAGAGTAATTTTCTAAAAAGTTACTTTTCTTAATATTTACTAGAAATCTTACTTCAACATTGAATTGGATTTTATTAACTATAAAACAATAGATTCATTATTTTCTAGCTGGTCCCATACCCAAGATAGAATATTAGGGCCTGATTCCCAAAAGAGCTGAATGCAAAAGGAAGGTTGACAGACAGGTAGAAAGTATATGTCACCATAATAGCTGTCCTGAACATTTTATTCACTGTATGTCTGAGTTAAATAAATTTAGAAAGGTATATGTACAACTTTGAGGGCCTGATTCTCAAACTGCAAATTACATATCACAATTACAGAACGTACGACAAACTAAATTAATAAACTACGTGTGGAAGTTTACAAGTCAGCACTTCTTTTCCCCTTTGTTTACTGAGTTCTGCACCCCAAACTGCACGGTTTATGGGTGAGAAGAACTCCGCACACATAAGTATAGGAAGTGCAGAGTCGTAAAACATAGTTTGTGAATTCTGAGAAAGAGGTACACTTACTACAAAATGTAAGTTCACCTTTGTGAATCAGGCTGTTAGTATTTTAATGTGTATTCTGGTTTTCTGCATAGGACACCCAGTCATCCCTTAGTGAAAATAGCATTTTGGACCCTTAACTGTAGGGACATGATAACATTAATTGTCTGCATGTCCCATTTTAAATACCATGCACCCTATATTGTGAGCTGCAAGGCTGATTTAGGGATGACTTACCATTATTTGAAAGGTAGGGTTTTACCTTTCTAAAAGGGTTACTGTAACAGGTTGCTCTGCACGTTTTACCCTGCAGCAGTCAGTCTACCAGGGGTAGGCCTACAGCCATGTTTGAAGTGCAGCTGTAGTGAACGGAACAATAAGTGGTGCAATCCATAAGTGGTATTTAACTTTGAGGACCTGATGTTACTTTCTACAGCATACAATATGGACTTATAGGCAAGTTAAATGTACCATTTAGGAATAAGCCAAGTTAACCATATTTGATGAGGGGCATGGGCACTCTTCTCCTGGTCAACAGGAATACAGGGCACAGAGTTCTAAAGCCAGCAGAGCAGATACAGCAAAAGTCTAGTGTGACCACACAGAAAAAAGCAGATATCCTACAAAAATTGTAACACATGCAATATATCTCATGACAAATTGGTTTCATTCACTACACTACCACTCCATCACAGATTAGGTCAAGGTAAGTATTAGAAATGGGGTTTTTGGTTGGCAGTCAGGTTACCCTCTGTCCAAGCAAGAACCCTCACTCTAGTCAGGGTAAGTCACACACAATCCAAATTATCCTGTGCCCACCCTCTGGTAGCTTGGCACGAGCAGTCAGGCTTAACTTAGAAGGCAATGTGTAAAGTATTTGTGCAATAAATCATACAATAACACAATATAGCACCACAAAAATACACCACACAGTGTTTAGAAAAATATATAATATTTATCTGGATATCTGTAGGTCAAAACGATAAAAGATGCAATATGAAATTGTAGAGATATCACTGAAAAGTGATATAAAGGGGGTCATTCTGACCCTGGCGGTAGACTACCGCCAGGCCAACGACTGCGGATGCACCGCCAACAGGCTGGCGGTGCATCCATGGGCATTCTGACCGCGGCGGTCAGAAACGGAAAACCGGCGGTGTCCCGCCAGTTTCCCGCTGCCCTGGGGAATCCTCCATGGCGGCGCTGCAGGCAGCGCCGCCATGGGGATTCCGACCCCCTTACCGCCAGCCTGGCTCTGCCGGTTTTGACCGCCAGAACCTGGCTGGCGGTAACGGGTGTTGCAGGGCCCCTGGGGGCCCCTGCAGTGCCCATGCCACTGGCATGGGCACTGCAGGGGCCCCCTAACAGGGCCCCACCAAGATTTTCAGTGTCTGCCAAGCAGACACTGAAAATCGCGACGGGTGCAACTGCACCCGTCGCACCCCTTCCACTCCGCCGGCTCCATTCGGAGCCGGCATCCTCATGGAAGGGGGTTTCCCGCTGGGCTGGCGGGCGGCCTTCTGGCGGTCGCCCGCCAGCCCAGCGGGAAACTCAGAATTACCGCGGCGGTCTTTTGACCGCGCAGCGGTATTCTGACGGCGGTACTTTGGCGGGCGGCCTCCGCCGCCCGCCAAAGTCAGAATGACCCCCAAAGTGTCTTAAGTCTTTAAAAAGTAAACAAAGTCTCTTTCAAGCACAAAGTACCTGGTTTAAAGTGGAAAATCTCTGCAAAGGGCCGCAGAGGAGGAGATACGTGAAATAATGGGGTGTGCGTCGGTTTCGCCCCTTCACACACGGACTTGCGTCATTATTTTTCACGCGGGGAAGTCGTGTGCCATTTTCCGGCGCGCGGAGAGTCTCCTTCTGTGGTTCGCGGGATTACCAGATGTCCCGGGGTCTGTGCGTGGAATCCCAGGCTTGTTTTCCGTCTGCGCGTCGTTCCGGTGGGCTGTGCGTGGAATCTTCTCCCTCACAGCAGGCGTTGCGTCGATTTCCTCTCTGAAGTCGGGCGGCGTTGTCCAGGCAAGGCCGTGCGGCGAAGTTCCAGTCGCACCGCAGGCGTCGCGCCGAGCGGCGTCTGTCCGGATCGGCGTGCGGTGATTTTTTCACCGTGGACCAAGCTGTGCGTCAAATATTTCGGCGCACAAGGCGTCCAGTTGAAAAAGAGAAGTCTTTTTGGTCCTAAGACTTCAGGGAACAGGAGGCAAGCTCTATCCAAGCCCTTGGAGAGCACTTCAGCAGCAAGGCAAGAGTTCAGGAAGGCAGCAGGGCAACAGCAAGGCAGCAGTCCTTTGTAGAAAGCAGTCAGGTGAGTCCTTTAGGCAGCCAGGCAGTTCTTCTTGGCAGGATGCAGGTTCTGGTTCAGGTTTCTTCTCCAGCAAGTGTCTGAGCTGGTAGGGCAGAGGCCCTGTTTTATACCCAAATGTGCCTTTGAAGTGGGAGAGACTTCAAAGAGTGGCTAAGAAGTGCACCAGGTCCCCTTTCAGTTCAATCCTGTCTGCCAGGGTCCCAGTAGGGGATGTGGCAGTCCTTTGTGTGAGAGCAGGCCCTCCACCCTCCCAGCCCAGAAAGACCCATTCAAAATGCAGATGTATGCAAGTGAGGTTGAGTACCCTGTGTTTGGGGTGTGTCTGAGTGAATGCACAAGGAGCTAAGCCCAGCCAGACGTGGATTGTAGGCACAGAAAGATTTAAGTGCAAAGAAATGCTCACTTTCTAAAAGTAGCATTTCTAGAATAGCAATATTAAATCCAACTTCACCAGTCAGCAGGATTTTGTATTACCATTCTGGCCATACTAAATATGACCTTCCTACTCCTTTCAGATCAGCAGCTACCACTTCAATAATGTCTGAGGGCAGCCCCAATGTTAGTCTATGAAGGGAGCAGGCCTCACTGTAGTGTAAAAACGAATTTAGGAGTTTTACACTACCAGGACATGTTAACTACACAGGTACATGTCCTGCCTTTCACCCACACAGCACCCTGCTCTAGGGGTTACCTAGGGCACACATTAGAGGTGACTTATATGTGGAGAAAGGGAAGGTTTAGGCTTGGCAAGTACTTTTAAATGCCAAGTCGAGGTGACAGTGAAACTGCACACACAGGCCTTGCAATGGCAGGCCTGAGACACGGTAAAGGGGCTACTTAAGTGGTGGCACAACCAGTGCTGCAGGACCACTAGTAGCATTTAATCTACAGGCCCTAGGCACATATAGTGCACATTACTAGGGACTTATAAGTAAATTAAATAGTCCAATCAGGTATGATCCAAGGTTACCATGTTTAAGGGAGAGAGCATATGCACTTTAGCACTGGTTAGCAGTGGTAAAGTGCGCAGAGTCTAAAAGCCAGCAAAAACAGTGTCCAAAAAGTGGAGGGAGGCAGGCAAAAAGTTAGGGGTGACCACCCAAAGGCTCTCAGGGCTAACAGTAAGTGAATATATACATCTTTTGAAGATCTGGTGGTAGAAGATGTTGTGGATACAATATGTTTGACTTAAACATAGTACCATACAACCAAAGCAGACTCATCTAATGCATATTGACATAGATTTACACTTCGATGGTGCATTTGCTTGCAGCCTTTTTTCTGTTTGAGAACAGAAGAGGTGTGGCAACCCTCTTGCAGGTCATTCTTAGAGTCCTGTCAATGTGAGTGTGTCCAGTTATATGAATCTTATTGCCTTTCGCTCCTGATTACTGTTTTGCTGCCTTCCAGGAGTCATGTTTGTTTATTATTAAATCGCTTTTGTTTACATGCTTTTCTTGCTAATTTAAGTGTATTACTTGTGGACTAAATTTGACTGTGAAAGTTAAATAAATGTCAATATAGTTCACTTATAAATTATTGCATAACAATGATTTGAAAGATTTGAATGTTAGTTATGGTCAAAAAAGTTTTTAAGACAAAGCTCAGATAACAATTGAATACCTGTGTGGCTCTTTAATCTGCACATGACATGCTCACCCTAATCAGGCTCAATGGTATGATGTATTTTTCTTTTGGTCCTTCACCGCCAGGTAAAAACCTGTCAGAGAAGGACCAAAAAAGACAAATAATGACCCTCCCACACCTAGGGGAAAAACCCTTACGTGTGGGCACCATTAGCATTTTGTTTCCAAAAACAAAATTGAGTTTTGGAATTGTATTTAGAAAAACAAAGTTTGTTAATGAAAAAACAATGGCGGCCGTCCACGAAACCTTTTGTACCCTGTCAGGAACCGGCATGACGCAGTTCCTTACAAGGTACAGATATCACTGTTGGGTCAGCAGTGCTCTTTAAATTTGCAGACAGCAGTCAATCAGGATGGTGGATCTAATACCATCTGACATCCACACAGATGGAGTACTCTCCACTCTCCACCAAGCTCTTAATCTGACGTATAATGTTACTCAAACAAAAATGGTGCTGTAAGTGTGAATTTAGCACGTTTTCTTGTATTTTCAAAGAAGAGAATTTTCATGTGGAACATCAATATCGAGCAGAAATACGAAAACTGTGCAACTCCGATTTTCATCAAATCTGCAGGTTGTGCACCTACTGACAATCTAAATATGTAGGGTTAAGTAAAACAGATGGGCACATGAAAGTGAAAGAAATATATGCCTGGAACCAGGGGATTATCCTAATATTGAGCAACCGTTTTTTGTGTTTGTAGGGTCTAAGGCACATACATTCAACTCAGAATTTCATTCAAATTAGCACGTGAGCTGCAGACACCAAAACACACAAGCAGAGAGAGGCAGTCAGGGCCCACTGTTCCCTAGCTGTGTATTAGGTAGCTTATGCATTAGTCTGTGGAAAAAAAAAAAATGCACTTTAGAAACGGCACTCAGCTCTGTGTTGTACCAGCATAACTATTCATGATATGGTTACAGAAGTACAAACCTACACCTAGTTTCCCAAATACCCATAAAGGTGTTCTTAAAACTGAACTGTAAGTCTGCTGTACTTGGTTCTTACATATTGCCCATTTTGCCTTGAATGATTTAGGTGATAACAAGGAAGTCGAGGACAGCAGTGTGATTCATTACGACGATGACGCAATTTCAAAACTCTTGGATCGAAACCAGGATGCCACAGATGACACTGAGATTCAGAACATGAATGAGTACCTCAGCTCCTTCAAAGTGGCCCAGTATGTTGTGAGGGAAGAAGATGGCGTGGTAATATGATCTGTAGATTCATGTCTTAGCTTTTCTTTATTTCCCATTCTCTCAAAGAACTGGTTTATGCACCCCCTAGCCATCAAAGGATGTACAAACAATTCAATATTGGTACCATATCCTTAAACTATGTTACAGTCAGACAAACTGCCATCTATCCAACTACCCACAGCTTATCAGGGAGGTAATCACCTTTTATAGCCTCATATATATTGTATTCACCAACACACAGACTCTCCTTTAAATCTAAAGCTTTCCCCAATACTCCCCAGTGTGAGCCTTCCAGTATTTAGGGCCTGATTACCAGGCTGGCGGTAATGAGACCGCCAGCCCCACGGTGACAGTCTGACTGCCTCACTCCAGGCGGTCTGACCGCCACATTATAACACAACCAGGTGGGAGCATCTGAAGACCACCATACCCACCACATTGTTCCCGATGGGCTAACGGCGAACTGAGTTGTGGTCAGCCACTGCGGTGCTGCACTCAGCGCCGCTGTGCTGATTACAACTGGATTTTCTGCCAAACTCTTCATGGTGGGGACCCGCCACAAAAACGCTGGAGGAAAGCCAGTGCCGGGGAACAAAAGGGGGCCCCTGCACTGCCCATGCCAAAGGGCCCCCCTGCCCAGCACCCTCGGAATGCGCAGTCTGCTTTGCAGTCAGTGCGCATTCCGAGGGTGCTGGTGTGCTATGGTATTGGCCTCAGCTCCCTTAAGGGAGCCAAGACCAATACCGTAGCACTGTTCCCGCTGGTCAGCCCGGTGGAAATGTCCTAATACAATGTTCCCCCGGTCAGCCTGGCAGGAACATTGTAATAAGACTGGGGAGATGCCGCTGGCATGACTGCACCATCCTCCACGCGAGTTTGGAGGTCGGCTTGTCCAACTGCCAAACTCAAAATGAGGCTCTGAGTTCCAGTCACCTACAAAAACTATCTGAATATATCACTGAGGCATACTACAGGAATATCATGGATGAATCATGTCCTACAAAATTATTGTGGGAAAAATATTGATTACTAAAATATCATTAAGGTAAGTATGTATAGGTAAGTGTAGGTTTAATGTACTTAACTCCATATACATGTACCTTGGCAATGCAAAAATCTTTCATTTAAGGAACGTAGATGAGGAGTTAAAAATAATAAAACTACACTTACCTAAATGTACCACTATGTCGGTCCCTGATACTCTGACATACAGCCCTCACTCAACATTCTAACCTACAGGTCATTACAAAACATAAGACTCCAGGGGATTGATATACTTACAGTTTCTGACCCTTGCAAAGCTTGCATTGTACAAAGTGGCAAGCTTTACAACGAATAAATAATGGAACACAATTTATCAAAATGACACTAAATCATAAATGCCTTTAGGACTCATAGTCAATGCTGTCATTGGCAGTGAACTTCAAAGAAGGGGGAAGGAATTAAGGCCTTCTCTACTTCCCTGTGATTCCTAAATAACTGCATCATTGGTTGTGACTGCTCTGGTATTTGCAGAGCACTGAAAGGTTTCCATCTGTGCTTGTTTACTTGTAACTACTTGCACTGTGTAAGCTATCCTCGAAGAACACTTTATACCAAGCAAATGAAAAATGTTGGCTTTTGGGAAAGCAGACAGTTGTCCTGTGGAAAGGTGCATCCCCCAACCCGTGGGTCCCTTTCACAATGTCACTGTTTTTGGTGGCAATGTAACTCCTATCTCCTCAAGGCACAGAAGTTGCAAAAATTGGCTTTTTTGGGAGCAAAAATGCTATCTGATGTAGGTCACTATCGCCATATTCACAGCTGGATGCACAGATTTGGAAAATACATTCTGTTTCACAAATATTATGAGGAAGAATTTCTGTGAATCCTGGTGACTATCTCCTTTGCACTGGTCTTGGATTGTTATGCCAGGTACATCACAAGAAATTGGCCAGGTCACTGCACAGCTACTGTGTGAATACAGTGTGGCAATGTGCCATAGAAACATTAAGCATGACCTAAAGCAGCCCAACATCAAAACAAAGTATGAAATTTCCACCCGCAACCAGCATGGTTGACCTAAAGGGTTTCATGATGTTAAACATGCATTCAACATGACATAACATGACATGGATCTTCATGTACACAATTAGACACAACTTTGGTGTGTTATTTTGGAAGGTTTGGGAGACAGGAAAATGTAGAGGCTAAGCATGAGAGTGTCCTAATGGTCAAATGCAGACTGACTTACAGTGCTATGCTGATTCCGTATGTTAACATATGTCATTAACTGCGTGCTCCTATTGGAATCAAGCATTTAAAATGTAATCACATTTTTGATGATTATTTGCACGACCATCGTGCCAGTGGGCCCAATTACGAGTCTGGCGATTTGAAGGCCCCCAGACTCGCAGTGGAGTTCTGACCGTGTCAGCTGCGGTGGTCCAACTGCCATATTACATCGTAGGCTTTTGGTGCCGCCAAAATACCGTTGTCTCCACCGGGACCTCTTATCCTAACGGGATGACAGCAGTCATGGTTGTAATCAGCCACAGAGGCGCTGAGGTCAGCGCTGCCGTGCTGATTACAAATGTGTTCTCTGCCAGCCTTTTCACGTCAGTTCAACTGCCATGAAAAGGTTGACGGAGGACAAGTGCAGGGTCCCCCCTCCCCAGCACCGTTGGAATGTGCAGTCTGCTGTGCAGACAGTGCACAATCAGAATGTGCTAGGGGGGCCCCCTGTGAAATGGCATTCGACTCAGCATCATTTGGAGCTGACTCCAATGCCATGGCACATTTTCCACTGAGCAAGGTTTCCACCGGTCAGCCCAGTAAAAAACTCATAACAAGGCAGATGGGGAGACCGCAAGCTCCGCAGCAGTCTCCTCACCATGGGTTTGGTGGTCGGGTGTTCCGATTCCAAAACCCATACTCAGGCCCAGTGTATATTTGAGGCAATGATAACTCATGACGGTATGGAAAATTCGATTTTTCTCTCCAGACTTTGTTTTATGTCTTCCTTCAGAACACAATGTAGATAAATTGAAGGGTATGACAATAAACCCTTCTTGTCTGGTCAATTGGATAGATGCTAGGAAGGGTTTATACCATCTTTGGTAATCTGACACATGACAGATAAACCGTCTTCGCAGGTTCAGGATTTGGTGTTTTCCTCAAGAATAGATGAGGTAAAGTACCCCAACAGACTCAAAATCATCAGGAAATAGGCAGCATTAAAGAAGCTATGAGCCTCACGAAAACTCAGCTTCAATACATTATGAACCATGAAGCTTTATTGAATAGTTTCAAAGATCAATACAGAAAGCAAAAGGCAAAAATAACACTTAGGTCTCATTACGAGTCTGGTGGTCTTCAGACTGCTGAGACTTTGATGGTTACGACTTTGGCCGTTGGACCTCCAAAGGAACGCTTTCTCCGCCGGGAACAAGGTTCCCGACAGCATGACGGTAGTCGGGCTTGTAATCAGCCATGGTGGTGCTGAACTCAGTGCCGCCATGCTGATTACATCTTCCTCTTTCCCCCAGCCTTTTCATGTCTGGAAGCCCGCTATGAAAAGGCTGGTGGAAAGGTAGTGCAGGGGCCCCCCACCCAGCACTGTTGGAATGCACACTGTCTGCTATACTGTGCAGACAGTGCGCATTATGAGGTTGGTGGTCGGCCCCATCTGTGCTATGAGATAGCACTCAACTCCTATCTCATAGCACTGTTCTCGACGGACTGACAGGGGAGACCATTCTATTTCAAGGTTTCTGCCGGTCAGCCAGGTCAGACCAGCGTGAAACTTGTAAAAGGGCAGACACCACTGCAAGTTTGGCAGTCCCCCCGTCGGGACCGGCAAACTTGTAATGAGACCCTTAGTGAAGATGCATGGAAAATCAATATAGGGAATTTGTATAAGGCTCAATTAGATCCAATAAAGAGCCTGGTATGAAGTGAAGTCTCTAGGTAAAAATATTCTAATTCCTAAGTAAGAGACAGTTGTTGAGGGTCTGCTCTCTAAAATCGGCAAACCAGGCTTGACTAACTTCCAAAATGGAGCCTTTTTACAGAAAAATATACAGGAAAAGAGGACAGGCAGCATAAGATAATCACTCCCTTACACAGATTAACAAATCAGAAAACAAAATGTAATGCCACATCATCTAACAACATCCGGACAACATCTCCTAAATTAATGTTAATACAACCCCCTTTTCTGACATTACAAACAATAACAATCTCATGTTAGGAACACGCTTACAGTGGCAGACAGGAAAAGCAATGAATTCATAGCAAAAGGCTTCCCTCAGATATGTGCAATAATATACGTAGTGCACATTTTGTTACATGTGATGAGCAGAGAAACAACATAATGGTTGTGTTATAATTCAAGTCGGAGGTTAGTTCTAGTTCTGGGCTAGATTAGCGAAGCACAGGAAAATACAGATTTGTAAAGTGCAGTGTTTTCCTTTTTTTGTGTGATAACGTTTATCATAGGGATACAATTTTAACAAATCATGACCATCTTTCTCATATGCCCCTCTGATTGATTAATCTATAAAAAAAACACTAAATGTGGTGTTTAGACAAAATATTGAGTTCAAAGTATCAGAATACAGTAATTTTGGACAAACAAATTGTGATGCAAAAATACTGTGGTCTAGAATATCGTTGTCAAGTATATTGTTTTTAGGTAACTAATGTTTGTAAGAACATCATTGTTTGAAACGTCATTTTCAGTATTACAGTTGTAAAAATATTGTTTTTTCATTCTTTTTATGTGTTTTAGTTAACATATAAAATGTAGATGTTAGTATTGTTGGTATAATTGTTATTTTATAAAATATAGTTATGAGTTTATTTTTTAATGTTATAAGTAATTTATTATGTTATTGTGGGTTATTGAGTTTGTGGGGAGCTCGGGTGGGATGTTAATTAAATTAGAAACATTTTTGTTTTATTGTTAATTTTTTATTCTTAAATCATGTTTTCATTAAGTAATTTTGTAAGTGTTATATTTTGAATTTAAAATTGATATTTTAATTTTTATTTCAATTTTCTTAGTAATAGTAAGTTATATTGCAGTTGTGGGTTCATGGGTTTCTATGGCTATACAGTGGGAAGGTAATAAAGTCATAAAACATATACAAATATTAATAATCAATTTCTAATTTGAATTCATTATTTAATTGTTAGTTATGTAAATATTTTAATACTGACATTTAAGTTTTATTTCAGTTGTGGGTTGCTAAATTTGTAGGGGAATAGGCTTGGTTGAAGTAAGTACATTTTGTTTTTAATTTAATGTTTTTGTTAAATAAAATATTATTTAATTATTACTTATGTGACTAACTAAATGTATTAATTATTGTTTAACAGTTGTAATGTTATATTTATTTTAATATTTATTTTAGTTATATGTTTATTAAACAGGTAATTTAATGCTGGCTTTATTTTTAGTTTACACGTTGCGAAGAAAATACATATATAATATTTCTTATATGGCTTGATAGTTCTATGTAATATACTGAATGGTTATTAATTATGTATAATGTTTTTCTATTTAATATTTTGCATAAAACAAATTCATTCATTCAGTGATAAGTGTTTGTGAAGTTTAGTTTCTGTGATGATATTTGTTATTTAAATTTATTTAGTTTTTTATGTGATAATTGAAAGTAAATGAAAAAATAAACATTTCATTATTGTGTTTTTTAGCTAAGGTGATATTATTTCTCTACTGTTGTGTAGACTGGAGTCAGAATTGTAAATCTAACTCCTCTAAAGTCAAACACTTTCCCTTCTGTTCTTTAGACTAGAGTGGGAATAAGAAATGTAAATCCTCCGAAGTCCAACTCTTTCCCTTCTGTTGCTTGGACTGGAGTGAGAATAGTAATTTTAACCTTTATTACAGGCAAAACTCAGCTACAGCTGTGTCCCCTACCAAACTGGCCTTTGAGAAAACCTTTCTAACAATGTCATATACTCACCTGGTGGTGGGGGGGGGTGAACTGTATGGGAAACTGGATGTACTTACAGTACGTCCATACAGAGGCCCAGGTCAAATAGTAGCTCCCATACTGTGTGCAGGCTCTGTCACCATTGTGCATTGTCCAGCTGTCAGTTGATTCAATGATGCCATACACCTTACTAGGAGAGAAATGTACATTTACATGCCTTTACTTAGACAAAATATGAGGGTATCAGCCGTCATCCAAACACCAACATGGTGCATGGTGTTCAATTGCAAATCTCTGGGTCCCACATTGCTCTAACCCAGATTTGGAAGCAACTGTCATTGTCCTATCAGGGGATCATGTAAAGGCAGTGTGTGCATGTCACATAGCATGTCTAGTTGTCAAAAGTTAAACATCACTTGTTGCATCACTTACAGCAACTGTGTATTCCACATATCCTACAGGTAACTTTGCTATTCTCGACATGGAGAGGGCACCAGAGACTGACACTACCCCTCTGGATGAAGGCCCCAATGAGGAAAACACTTCTGGATGTTTGGACACTGAGGACAAAGCTGACCCATCAGGGACACCTGGTCAGTCAACAACTGTGAGCCTCACCCTGCCCATATTGACTCCTCCCAGTCCTGTTGCATCCACATCACATTCAACCATTCACCCCCAAACCTTGTGTCCCAAGGACAATGTCTTCCATCGTGTGCCCCCAGTGCAGGTATCTGAGTCTCCTGTTGTCACCCCTGACAATGATGGTCCTGCCACCAGTGGGAGTGGGCACACTGTACCAGGGGCACATGTATGTGGGGGTAGGGTGCGTGGGAGGGATGGTGTGGCCCAGAGGATGGTGGCTCCAAGGGAAACAACTGACCAGGACACTATCTCCAAAGTCTTGGTAGCCTACCAACAGTCCCAAGGCACGATGGGCCATGTACTGACCATGATGGGGGAGATCTGACAGCTGCAGGGGTAAAACCATCAGGAAGCCATGCAGCAGTGGCAGGCCCAAAATGCCATCCTGGCTTCCATTGCTGGGGTGCTGAGGTATATGAATACCACCCTGAGTAGGTTTTGTACCCAACATCAGTCCTCTGCCACTAGAAATGAAACATCAGGCCCTTCTACACCTGTGGCTTCTAGTGGAATGGAGGCCCTGCCAGGGGAAGGGAATACCTCCGACACCCCATCCTCTTTAGCAGAAGAACCCCTCCCGCAAACATGGACGTCCTCCTAGACATCCAGGAGGAGCAGATGCCAAGACCAACCCCACTACCAGGAAGTGAACCTCTACTGATTGGTTCCCTTTGTGTGGCACACATACACTTTGTTGAATGTTCTGAAACCTATCTACATTTACCATGGTACAAGGACACTGGAATTGTGTTTCCAGATGGCGTAGTAGCTACCCTGATAAATTCCTCCACCATGACTGAAACCCTCACTGTTTTGTTTGTGTTGTTTTGGTTTCTTATCACTCATTTTGCTGTGCACTAAATAAATACAACTTAACCACAGATCATGTGTTAGTGTGATTCATCAACCATATACAACTGTCATGTATGAAAGGCTTGTATCAAAATATTCCTCTCTAATGTAAAACATTTGTCATGGTCATTACACATGTACTATATATCCAGGATACATATTGTATTGACAATATATTATATACATGACACAAATCACTTGTATTGTATGCTCCCACATCTTCATTTGGAGAATGCCAATTACCACATAGTGATGTACTGCTGCTAACTTCAATATTCTAGCATAAGTGTCAAACCCTACCAACCTGCAGACTTCTGAAGTCAGGGACATGCCTGCCTTTCAGTATCCCAGGAGGCAAACAGACTGGCTCAATGTATCATCAGCTAAAGCCTTATCACATACCCATACCACAGTTCCCAAATGACCACACCCCATGAAACAGCGGTCAGTCCTAATGTACCAGTCATAGAACCTCCCACTTACCATAGTCAGGTATCTGTAGGCTTGCCACTCAACTATGTTAGTCTTCGGACACATTCACATTGGTCTGCAAAGTAGAAACACACTGACAGTGAGGTACAAGTTTGTTCACATATAACACAAAACATTATGATGTTAGATGGTCTGGGTACCACATTATGACATGTGTCAGAGACAAATTAACAAACACTTGGCACCATTGGCCCTACGTCCAATACCAAACAGGTCTTTAGTGTGGAAAAGGACACTACCATCCCACTGTCCTAACAATCTGGGTATAGAATTCACACACCACAAATCTCATGCCAGACAGTACATGTTTTAATCCATGTTCACTTCACATGTCAGTCTGCAAATCCCATCTGCCTGTGACACTGTCTGATATTACCAAATGAGGATGAGCCAAACAGTCAGTTTGCAATCTGGAACTGCCAAGTATAAAGTATAGGTCACATTGATACATGTACATTACACTGCCAAATGATATGTACATATGTTACTTTGATTGTGCATTTTGAAAACATTACACTATATACATAACATTTCTGTACACAGCTTCAAGTAACAATCTATATGCATATTTGAGTCATGGGCTTTGGCACCACTTATGACCTATCTGAGAGTCATAATAAGAACCTTATCTGGCATTCCTAAACTCACTAAAACCCCACCGAATCACTTTTTTAAAATCACATCACACAACTTGATTCAGTTGAAGTATTGATTGATGAGATCAGCCCTGATATCTCCAGCTTTATTCTCATCATGCTCATCCTCACTTGGCAAATCTGCATTTCCACCCACAGGATCTTCTGGCTCCTCTTCTTCTGGTATGAACGGTATCTGAAGTCTCGGGGTGAGGTTGTGGAGCATGCAGCAGGCAACAACAATTTTACAAACCTTGTTGGGTGAGTAGAGGAGGCCTCCCGAGACTTTTCAATGCTGTGAAATCTTGCCTTCAGGAGCCCAAAAGTCCACTCCACGGCACGCCTTGTCTTTCCACGGGCCTCATTGAAACGGACTTCACCTGGCGTGATTGGGTATCTCACTGGTGTCAACAACCAAGGACGGTTTGGGTAGTCAGAGTCCCCTGTGAGGTATGGTTACAACAATCCAAACATAAATCTTGGACATCCACATTTATGGTAGCAGATAAAAGGTACAGACACATATTACATATATGATTTACCAACCAGTCAGGCCCTATCTGTTTATAGTCGTGTCATTAGCAGTAGGATATTGTTGTTCCGCATGATGAAGATGAAGGAATCATGGACTTATCCAGGATACTTTGCACAAACTTATGAAATGTAGAGATCAGCCAAACAGACCACTTGGACCCTTAATGGAGTGGAAGTTTTTCCTGCTTCTATTTATCTGTTCCTGGGCACTTGGGGGAACCAAGGCAACATGGGTGCCATCTATGGCTCCAACCACATGTCAAATGTGTCTCAAAGCATAAAAAGCAGCCTTTACATGGGTCAAATCCTGACATTGGGGAAATCTGATGTCGTCCAGGTTTTTTAACAATGCAGAGAGTACAGCCTTCAAAACCAGACTGAACATGGGCTGAGACATCCCTGCAGTTAGGGCCACTGTATTTTGAAAGGACCAAGTGGCCTGGAAGTGTAGCACTGACATGACTTGGACTTTGAGAGGTTTGCAATTCGGATTACAAATGGCAGGCATCAGATCTGGCTCCAACTGACGACTGAGATCCATGACTGTCTGCCTATCCAGGCGGTATATTTGGATGACATGTTGCTCCTCCATTGTGTGCAGGTTTGCTAGTGGACGGTATACTGGAGGTTGTCTTGCTCTTCTCATGCAGGGTTAACTATGTGGAACAAAACCAGAAAGTATGTGGATGACTCAATCTATACATCATAAGAATGATCACACCAATGTCACTGATAAAGCTACATTATGTCCATTGAAACAGTGAAAAAGTTGCACTCATCACATACCTAGGCAACATTTGCCTAAATACTGTAATCAGATCCCCTTACCCCTAGCATGTTCTTTGAATGGAGAAACATGTCACTGACTGTAAAAGTGACATCAACTTACTTAATATGTGTAACATAGTTGGAACACCTAAAAGATGGTCAGATTGTCATTACTCTTCTGACAATACTATAACATGTACATAACTCAGGATACTTCATATTCACATCCTATATATATTACATGCACATTGCTACATGTTTGCATTAAGCCAGCAGTAAACACATTATCACAAATACAAATTTTGTCAATGAAACAACTTTTATAACCTTAATGTACAGATATGAGACTCACAACGGCAGGTGCCTGACCTACTGTACTGGACATCAGGAAGTGACCTAACTCTGCCGGCGGATGTAGTCATGTCGGTAGGCGGTCACAAACATGGTGGACAATGCCATTGAAGTACATTGCTGCCTTCGGCAGACGTGGGCCACTGGCGACATCCACCAACAGTGACGGTCCTGTACGTTGGAGACCTGACCGCCATTTCATGCTTCATGCCTCACTTGAGTCCTGACACTGCTGCCAGCAAGACCTCTACAACCTGAGCTGCTGTGTACTGCGCTTGGGAGCAATCATATCACGTCCTACAGGTGATAGGGCCACTGCCTTCTCAACTGATGAGCTGGACAAGCTTGTAGAGGAGGTCCTACTCCTGTATGGACAGCTCTAAGGTGCACCAGAGGAGCAGGTAAAGGAACAGCAATACCAATGTATGAAATGTTGGGTGTATGATGATGTTAATGAAATCTGGTGGAATGAAGGATCGGGAATTATATGTGTGGATAGATGGACCTGTGCACATGTGCATAGATGGTTTTGATCCCTGATATATAGTAGGGAGTGTGTGATGTATGTACCCTGACCCACTGAAAAACTGTATAACATGATAAATGAAGGTGGTATTTGAAATAGTTGTATACTTTTACCAAGTTTAAAGACATGTTTGTGTTCTGGTCATATGTTTATATCCAAGACCTGGTACTGTATATGCATGTTGTATGCCTGACTCCACTTCCTCCACTTCACACATGACCTGTCTGCAGATGGTCATTTCACATAGAAGGGGATATTAGAGGAAGTGTATGTATGGCTACTTGCACATCCTTCTTATTTTGGGATCTTGCATGTGGACATGATTTTCTCCTCTTGTCTGTGTTGTCCTTGCAGGTCAACACCCACCAGAAAAAGGGTATCTGGCATCCCATCACCAAGAAAGTGTGGACCCTAGGGATCCAAAGCCGGCAGAGTACTGTAGGAAGCAGTTGGAGGACCTGAAACGCTGGGCCCTGAAGACCGCAGACGCTCAGCTGGGGATCTCTTCCCAAGGAGGAAAGGGTGCTCGTCGGACCTTGACCCTCCTTAATGGCCCGCATATTGGTGGTGACCTACCCTGAGTTGTACGGGCGTTTGAGGGCAGCACAGTAGCCACAAGGAGGTAAGTAGTGACTTAACACATTTTCATCCTTATGCCAGGTCAGTATATGAAGTGATAGAATCTAAGCTGTGACAATGTGGTAAGTGCAAAGGGTCAAAGATCTCCAAGGAACACATAGATGTAAAGTCCTCGACATTGGTACACAGGTGTGCACTTACTATTGTATATAAGGACATATTACTCTCCTATGTTATCCCTTCTGTACAAAAGCATATGATGATGCACATGTGACTGTGTCATATGTGTACCACTATACTGCTATAAATACTCAACTGGTTATCACTTGCCACCTACAGATCCATACTCCCAATATCATGATGGTAAGTTGTTCAGGTATTTGTCCTCTGTCCATTCCAATGCCCCTTGATCCATGTCTATGTGCAACATAGTCTCACAAGTTTTAGTCATACCTACTTTTCATGAGGTTTCTGATGAGTTACAACTTCATGTGAGGCTTTATTGTCCATGTGACATTTCACATGCCATACTTGTTAAACTTACTCAGAGCTGTTAGGAAGTGAACCCATTTCGTAAGTGAAGGGTGAACAGTGTCCCCTGTAATGTCTCATCTGAGTGGACATCCTACATGTTGGAAACTATGGAGGTATTGCTAACCTACTATTGCAACACATACATTGTTATCAGAGTTCTCAATGTTAGTACTATGTACATGTTATTTGAATGGTAAGTGGCTACACAGCTATTTCCTTATTCATTGTGTTGTGGGCACGACATCCTTATGAACAGTTACATTATTCATTGGTTTTTGCCAACCTCATGTGTACATTGTAAGGTTCTGTCATAAATAAACATTGTAATGTATCATAGACATACTTTCTTTTGCTATATTGGATATGTTTTGATTGCTGCTTTTAGTATGGAAAGATATTGTTTGCAGGTGGTGCAGATGTTGTAGTTCACATACACATGTGTGTAGAATGGTATGTGTAGTCAGTCATTTGGCTATCCTTAAGGTGTTTGTCTCTATCATGGTATCCTCAGATGTAGTTTTATGTAACTGACAATTTCTGATACAGATGTAAGACTACTCATATCTGAAGTGTGGATAGTGATGTTGCCACTCAAACATTGGCTATTGTTGTTACCACCCATCATGATACGTTGTACTATATGTGGCCTCCATGCACGTGACAGGTGTCCATTATGCTACCTGTGGTTGTCTGTGGGTAAATGCTATGGGCTAATTAGGCCCCTATGATTATGAGTGTGCAAGACTTTGTTTACAGGTGGGAAGTGACTAAGATGAGTAAGTCAACAAAGTATGTATCATCCTTGCCTACATCACTATTGGTACATGTGTTAGTGACATGTGTTTAGACTCTATCACTCCAAATTAGAAAATGCCAAATATAGTGGTTGCATGTTTGCAAATTTCAATTGTGAAGGTTGTGGACTCTGGCATGATATGGTTTTGGCTTGTATGCAACATGCTGTCTTGTGTTTGGCTTATGATAACGTTCCTTTCCTGGTACATGACATCAGCTAATAATGTAGGTATGTGTGGATTTTGTGTATGTGATATGTGGAAATGAATGTTACCACTATTTCTCATTGGTTGTATGTTGGTTGACTACTTTGCTGTGGATGGAGACCCAGAATCAGGTTTCCAAGTCAGGTTGTCATGGAATAGTTAGTGTGATAGCTCTACTGATATGATGGTATAGTAGGTGTGCAATACTGTAGGTGGCTTAGCTGGTGTGTGACATTGTTAGAATATAGGGCGTGTAGATAGTATCATGTTGTGACATGATGTTGGCACTAACCTGGTTCGACCTGGGGGTGTAGTACAATTGGATGTAATGTGAATGATGTGTACAGTGTGATGTTAGTGCACGAAAATAATGTTATGACCCTACATCTCTTTCTGTTTTCCAGCCTCAGCATTGGCAGGCGAAGGAGACGGAACACAGCCGAGTGGGGAAGCTGTTGGTCATGTGTGTGTGCTGGCTGTAGTGTGTATACTGTGTATGTGCTATTGTCTATGTGGTTGTATGTGAGTGTCTGTGTCAGTGTACACTTATGTGTGAGCTTTGCCCCCACACCCCCTTCTCGATGGTATGTTGTGTAAGTGTACAAAAAAGAGCAATATAAAACATTAACAGGTAAGTGTGTGTACTTACGGTTGCTGGCGAACATCGGCAAACAATCCAAAGTCTTTTGGCGAGCAGGAGCAGCGGGACGACATCTAGTTGTTGTTCCATGGTGGCTCCAGACGTGTACGGTTTCTTAAAGGTGAGTGCCTCCTTTTATAGAGTTAGTTTCTGCTAGGGTTTCCGTGGTGGTGCGACCGCGGTGGAAATCTTGGTGGTGTGCAGCCTCATAATATGTCCGGTGGAAACATGGTCTCTGCGGGCCTGCAGGTGCATTAAGTCATCCCTGGCTGTCTGACCGCAATGGTGGTGCCAGCGGTGCTTTGGCTGTATTCCGTAGATATATAACGCTGAAGTCATTATTTGGCAGTCTTCTCCACCAGCCTGTTTGCTGTATAACCTAGGACCGCAAAAGTCATAATGAGGCCATCAATCTAAATCCTCCAAAGTTCAACACTTTCCCTACTGTTGCTTAGAATGGAGTGGGAATATTAATTTTAACACCACCGAAGTCCTAGACTGGAGTAGTAATATTAAATTTAACCCCTCCAAAGACCAACACTTTCTCTGCTGCTGTTTAGATCGATATTTTCAGAGTCTAAAATTTTTTTAATATTGGGGAAACACAATGTATATTAAGAACTATTTATTTTCTCTTTACATTATTTGTTTTTATATTTTATGTTTTTAAATATTTGTAGTATTTTTAGTAAATGTACTTTCTTTTTGATTTTTTTTACATATTTTGAATATCGGCTAGATTAATCAATATATTTGATCATTGGTTTGTGTATATTTTTAATTTGATATATTCAAACGTTAAATGTAACATATTGTATAATTAATATTTATTTGATTGTATATATGTACATATATTTGTTTGTATATATTACTAAATAACTATAGGAATTTATTTACTGTATATTAATTTGAGATATTATAATATTTAACATTTACTACTTTAACTGATTATGTATTTGAAAATCAATATTTTATATGGTTTTAGGTGACATTACTGTCCATAATATTTTTTCGTGAGGTTTTTGTAATTTGCATTATAAATATAGGTACACAATATTGTGATAAATATTTTTGATACAATTTTTTTTCAATGATATTATTTACCACAATACTGTGTTATTGATATACTTATTTATAATACAGTTTCCATCATCTTCAGCCTTTATCAGCTCGATTTTTCCAAAGCCTCCATATTATCACAAACACAAGTCTTTATAGCTTCCAAATCCTCTAACTCAACATCACGTCTTCTTTTCTTTGTAGACGTTGCTGGTACCTTGTTCACACACCCATAATTTGAACTCACTGTAAAACAGATTACCCCAAGAAAATTTAGCAAGAGATTGAAACCAATTATTCATAAAGAAATAATAATTGATGCAGTTAATATTTTCCTGAAAACACTATCACCAATACTATTAAACCATTTACCAACCTTTTCAAAACCCTTTCCAAATTCAATGAGCCATATACTTTGGGCATTATTTATACTTTTTGGTGCAAAACTGCACTAACGCAGTTTTGCACCAAAAAGTTTTGCACCGGCTTGCACCATTTTTTAGCACCAGCTGGGCACCATATTTATGGAATGGTGCAAGCCGGTGCAAAGGGTAGGCTAGCGTAAAAAAAAATGACGTTAGGCAGGTTAGAGTCAAAATAAATGACTCTAACCAGATTAGCATCATTTTTTGACGCTACGGGGCATATTTATACTCTGTTTGCACTGAATTAGCATCATTTTTTTTACTCTAATTCGGTGCAAAACCGACTCCATATTTATACTTTGGTGCTAGACCCATCTAGCGCCAAATTTATGGAGTTAAAGTCATTTTTTGGAAGTGGAAACCTACCTTGCCTTAATGAGATGCAAGGTAGGCGGTCCCGTGCAAAAAATGACTTTATGGTCTTAACTCCATATTTATACTCCCATGCAAAAATGGTGCAAGGGAGGGAGGAGGGGTCAAAAAAATGGGGCAAAGCTTGCTTTGCCCCATCTTTTAAAGCCTGGGTCATGGCAGGCATTAGGGGACCTGTGGGACTATTTCCATTGTGGAACACCATGGAATAAGCCCACAGGTGCCCTCCCAGACCCCAGGGGCTCCCCCACCCACACCCGAGGGACTGCAGAGGATGGGGGACCCCATCCCAGGTAAGTACAGGTAAGATTGCATTTTATTTTTGAAAGTGCCATAGGTGGGCCTGAAATGGGCCCCCATACATGGCACAGGGTGCAATGGCCATGCCCAGGGGACCCTTGTCCTCTGTGCTGGCCATTGGGGTGGTGGGCGTTACTCCTGCCTTTTCTAAGACAGGTAGGTTTAGCACAATAAATTGACGCTAATCTGGTTAGAGTCTTTTTTTTTTACTCTAACCTGCCTAAAGTCATTTTTTGGTGCTAAATCCTCTTCTTCTATACTGCCAGCCCCACCCGACTAAAGTCATTTTTTTTTTACTCTAGCCTACCCTTTGCACCGGCTTGCACCATTCTGTAAATATGGTGCCCGGCTGGTGCACAGAAATGGTGCAAGCCGGTTCTTAGCTTTTTGGTGCAAAACTGAGTTAGTGCAGTTTTGCAGCAAAAAGTATAAATAAGGGCCAATATTTTGTACGTTTGCGCAACTTTTGCGTCAAAAAATAATGCTAATGTGGCGCAAAAAAGTATAAATCAGAGCCTTGGTGCTAGACGGATCTAGCATCAAAGTATACATATGGAGTGAGTTTGGCACCGAATTAGAGTAAAGTAAATGACACTAATTCAGTGCAAACAGAGTATAAATATGCCACAGAGTATAAATATGCCCCTAAATATGTTGTTAAGGCCATAGAGTCATTTTTTGCACGGGAATGCCTACCTTGCATCTCATTAGGGCAAGGAAGGTCTCCACTTCCAGAAAATGACTTTAACTCCATAAATTTGACACTAGACGGGACTAGCACCAAAGTATAAATATGGAGTTAGTTTTGCACCGAATTAGAGTTAAAAAAAATGATGCTAATTCGGTGCAAACAGAGTATAAATATGCCCCTTAATGTTTACCATGATCCTTATTCTTTAAAAACGTCTGCCTCGCATGAAATATTAGATTACCAATGTAGTCATTAATAATCTTACTATCACCAGGGATGAAGGCACAAATTTGTTGGACCCTCAACACCCAACAAAATCTACCCTTTTTCACAAAAATAATATCTAATGCAAGGTGTGTTGCACATTTGTTGCACACATAGTTTCAGTTCCTCATTAATTAGACCTCCAGCATTGTTAGAAGCCTATTAGTCCATCAGAGTAGACAACTTCCTAACTTTCACATATTTCAAACCTGCCGAAATAGGAGTAATCAAGACACCAAATACATCTATTCACACCATCAAACCACATTTTGATCTCCTTAGAGCCATATCACCCTTTTAGTCATCTCATTCACATGATATGTACGTGAAAAAGACTAAAGCAAGGTAGAAGCTTCCCACCCAATTAGGTGGGAGGTTAAAGTAGGCAGTGTGCCCACAAACATAACAAATTCCTCTCAAAATCGTGTTCTTCACCAATCAAAAGCTTATTATCAACTACACAACTTCTGAGGGCAACCATTACTGTTAATGTTCAGCAGAGTGACAGATGGCTAAATAAAATTAAAAAAAAACAAGAAGACTGAATTCTCTTTCTCCTATTATTCACATTATTTATAGAATCACATGCCAGAGGTAAAATCTCAGAGTACCACTAAATGATTATGAAATAGGAGTGCTTTGGAGAATATTCTGGCTTAAAAATCAATACATCAAAGAGAGAAACAATAACATCACATACCATTTGAATTTACACATAAATTGTTGCACAAGGTAAATATTTGGGAATTAATATCCCATTAAGAACAACAGATCTATATTGTCTTATTATTTAAGTGTGTGGACTGCAATTACATTGAATTGGGTGACCCAGCTACGATAAGCACAATTCTTACTTTTAACTCAGACTCTTACTCCCTCAATTTTCAGATTTGGAGGCTGTCATCGGACCGTCGATACATATATAACAACCCACTAAAAGCAATAAATCAAGTTTATTTATGATGAGGTTCACATATGGTTTGCTTTTCAGAGGCAGGCACTCTTTCAGCAGTTTACCAAATTGTCAATAATTTGAGCGATCCCAAGCTTTCTGGCACATTGCATTTAAAAGGATTCATTCCAGATATATTCAGGGCATTTATGACCCACAAAATAATTGTAAAACATTAGAATCATTGAAACTAAAGACCGAAAATCATATTTTCTCATCACATATGTTTTATTTTATGTTTCACGTATTAGATAACCATTTGACAGAATGTACTTAACTGAAAACTCAACTCAACTCTTAGCACATTAATGCTGCAAGTGGATGCCCCTGAGTGGCATTTAGCTCGAAATTCCAAAATGCACTTTAGTAAATTGCTCTGACTTTACCCTTCCATTAAAGTTTGAATTGGTTGCAATATGAATGTGATCAGCTATGCACTTACATACACAAGATACTAATTGAGTCATGTGACCTTGATAACGCCCACAAGTGTGGGAGAAAGGTTGGCTTGTATGTGTCTGCTCTGCCTCTATCTTATGCCCTTCTAAAGCACCATGCACTTTTATCTCAAAATAAAGTGGAATATTTTACAATAGCAGCTACAGAACAGTTGTGGTATAATTCACTGCACACTGAATCATTCCCATATAAAGGTTCTCTTCTCCCAGGGTTAATTGTCCCAACAACACCCCCAAATATTCAAATATAACAACATAAGGGAGAAACACACTTGTGATAGCACTCTAGAAATATATATTATGATATCACATCAAAACAATTTCATAAAGACCTCTAAGAAAAAATACAAATGTTTAACATTATTGTGGAAAAAGAGACCCAGCGGAAGAGTAAGTACGATTGGAATCAAAGAATCAAATAAATTAATAATTTCTTATCAACCACCAGTCCAGTGTTTAAAAAATGTGCACAGGTTCGTATTAATAGATCACAATGCCACACACAAGTAAGTTAAAATGGTCATTGTTTGCTCCTTTCTTCTTGAAAAATGCAACATGAACATGGACACAGCTGTTGTGTTTAATCCCTAAACATTGGAATTTCTTCAGGGCTGTTAAAAACATACAGACAATTACATAAGCCACATATATTGCAATTGCAAAGACAAAGATAACTTAAGCGTGACAATAAACCATACAAAAAGCAGCAAATTCAAAACCGCAAAACACAATGCACAAACAGTAGTTAATAAACATACAGATTGAATGGGAAAATGGCACAATAAAATCTCACAAGGAAAATCAACGCACACACTTTTATACGACTTATTTCCAAGTCAAAGAGATAGGCCCTCATCACGACTTTGCCGGTCTTTTCCAAAGACCGCCGAAGCTGCCAGCGCCAAAATACTGCCAATGCTGGTGGTCTTAAGACCACCCTAATACGACTGATCTCTGAATTCTGCCCTAAATCATGTGGAATTCCAAGACCAGTCCTGCTGGAGGTCGTTGGTGTAGAGGCGGTCCCGCCACAAGTACCACCACACCAACAAGAGAACGCACACCGTAATACAACCTGTAATACAGTGTGGCGGTGTAAGCGCCACGACCCATCCCCTCCCGGACGACCAGACAAGGTAAGTGGATCATTCGATAGGGGAGGGTGTGTGTGTGCATGTCTCTGTGTGTTAGTGCGTGTGTGAATGTAGGGGGTGTGTTTGTGGGTGCATGTGTGCGTGAGTGATTGTAGATGTGCTAGGGTGAGTGAGTGTTTGTGGATGGGGTGGGGGTGAGTGAGTGTTTTTGGATGGGGTGGGGTGAGTGAGTGTTTGTAGATGGGGAAGGGGGTGAGTGAGTGTTTGTGGATGGTGGAGGGGGTGAGTGCGTGTATGCTGGTGTGCTGGTGTGAGCGATTGAATGCGTGAGTGCTATTGAGCAGATGGAAGGGGTGAGTGTGTATGCATGTGCATGTGTATGTGGTCGGGGAGGGTGGTGAGTGTTTGTGTTAGTGGACAGGGGAGGGGGAAGGGGGAGCGTTTTTGTGTGAGTGGACGGGTAGGGGGTGCGTGTTTGTGTGAGTGAATGGGGAGAGCGGGTGAGTGTGTGTTTGCGGTGTAGGGGGAGTGGGGTGTGAATGTATGTATGCGGTGCAGGGGGTGTGTGAATGTATGTATGAGGTGCAGGGGGAGGGGGATGTGAATGTATGTATGCATGGGGAGGGGGTGTGAATGTATGTATGCGCTAGGAGGGAGGGGGTGTAAATGTATGTATGCGCTGGGGGCGGGTTGTGAATGTATGTATGTACTGGGAAGTGTGGTGAATGTATGTATGCGCTGGGGGAGAGGGTGTGAATGCATGTATGCGCTGGGGAGAGGGGGAGGAGGGTGTGAATGTATGTATGTGCTGGGGTGAGGGGTGTAAATGTAGGTATGTGCTGGGGGAGTGAGTACGTGTGTGAGTGCGGTGTTTGTGTATGTATGTTACTGTGAATGGTGGTGTATGACACGAGTGCGTGAGTGAGTGGGGATGTGTTTGTGTGTGTGTGGGAGCATGTGAGTGGATGTGTGCGGGTATGTGGATGTGTGTGCAGGTGAATCCTGGAGACAGAAATGCTTATTCCTGTCAGGGTGCAAGACCGCCAGCTTTTTCTGGCAGAGAGACCGGCAGAAAAATGCTGGTGGTCTCCCACCTCATGATACCACTAGCGGTATCACGCCATCCGCCATGCTGGAGTTGCTCACCTCCAGCCCAGTGGAATGCAGTAATGTGGCGGGAGGGATGAAGGCTCTGCGGTTTGGCTTCGGCCAAACTGCCAAACTCCTAATTTGTCAGTATTCAACGCCGGCCCATCAGCGGTGACACCGCCACAGCAGTCCTGGCGGTCTTCAGACCACCAGGGTCATAATGAGGGCCATAGTTATGTAACAAAGCAAAATAATACAAATCATTTACATGAACAATCTATAATACTGTCCAAATTAAACCCCTATCTGGGACACATTTCTAATCAGGGTGTAGAGCAGCAAAGGATCTCCATATATACGTTTAATAATCAAAAGAAAAATCAATGATCAATGTACAAAAGGTAAGTACATCACAATTTACTTTTCTAAAGTCGACTTACCTAGAGCATATTTATCAAGTATAATTGTTCGGTAGATGCATTATAACTTTTCACTTCCCAGTAATGAAGACAATGGTCCCTTCAAGAAAGATGATTGTATATAAGTGTAGGAAAATGGCTCCCTGTTGCAGTTACCCCCCACTTTTTGCCTGATATTGATGCTGACTTGACTGAGAAGTGTGCTGGGGCCCTGCTAACCAGGCCCTAGCACCAGTGTTCTTTCACTTAAAATGTACCATTGTTTCCACAGTTGGCACACCCCTGGCACACAGGTAAGTCCTTTGTAAAAGGTACCAGTGGTACCAAGGGTCCTGTGACCAGAGAAGGTCCCTAAGGGCTGCAGCATATGTTGTGCCACCCTAAGGGACCCCTCACGTAACACATGCACACTGCCATTGTAGATTGTGTGTTTTGGTGGGGAGAAAAAGGCAAAGTCAACATGGCATCCCCCTCAGGATGCCATGCCCACAAACTACTGCCTGTGGCATAGGTAAGTCACCCATCTAGCAGGCCTTACAGCCCTAAGGCAGGGTGCACTATACCACAGGTGAGGGTATAGCTGCATGAGCAATATGCCCCTACAGTGTCTAAGTCTTTTCTTAGACATTGTAAGTACAGTGTGGCCATATTAAGTATATGGTCTGGGAGTTTGTCAAAACGAACTCCACAGCTCCATAATGGCTACACTGAATACTGGGAAGATTGGTATCAAACTTCTCAGAATAATAAACCCACGCTGATGTCTGTGTTGGAATTATTAACAAATGCACACAGAGGGCATCTTAGAGATGCCCCCTGTATTTTACCCAATCCTTCAGTGCAGGACTGACTGGTCTGTGCCAGCCTGCTGCTGAGAGACGAATTTCTGACCCCCTGGGGTGAGGGCCACCTTGCCCTATGAGGCCAGAAACAAAGCCTGCTCTGGGTGGAGGTGCTTCACACCTCCCCCCTGCAGGAACTGTAACACCTAGCAGTGAGCCTCAAAGGCTCAGGCTTTGTGTTACAATGCCCCAGGACACTCCAGGTAGTGGAGATGCCCGCCCCCTGGACACAGCCCCCACTTTTGGCGACAAGTCCCGGGGAGATAATGAGAAAAACAAGGAGGAGTCACCCACCAGTCAGGACAGCCCCTTAGATGTCCTGAGCTGAGATGACCCCTGCCTCTAGAAATCCTCCATCTTGATTTTGGAGGATTCCCCCAATAGGAATAGGGTTGTGCCCCCCTCCCCTCAGGGAGGAGGCACAAGGAGGGTGTAGCCACCCTCAAGGACAGTAGCCATTGGCTACTGCCCCCCAGACCTAAACACACCCCTAAATTGAGTATTTAGGGGCAACCCTGAACCCAGGAAATCAGATTCCTGCAAACTGAACTACAAAGAAGGACTGCTGACCTACAAGCCTGCAGAGACAATGGACGACGACAACTGCTTTGGCCCCAGCCCTACCGGCCTGTCTCCTGAGTCGAAAACCTGCAACCAGCAACGCATCCAACAAGGATCAGCGACCTCTGAAGCCTCAGAGGACTGCCCTGACCCCCAGGACCAAGAAACTCCCATGAGCAGCAGCTCTGCTCAACAACAGCAACATCTTTGCAACAAAGAAGCAACTTTTAAAGAACTCACTCTTCCCGCTGGAAGCGTGAGACTTCACACTCTGCACCCGACGCTCCCGGCTCGAGATCCAGAGAACCAACACCACAGGGAGGACTCCCCGGCGACTGCGACCCCGTGAGTAGCCTGAGACGACCCCTCTGGACCCCCACAGCGACGCCTGCAGAGAGAATCCAGAGGCTCCCCCTGACCGCGACTGCATGTAACAAGGGACCCGACGCCTCGACCAAGCACTGCACCTGCAGCCCCCAGGACCTGAAGGAACCAAACCTCAGTGCAGGAGTGACCCCCAGGCGACCCTCTGCCTAGCCCAGGTGGTGGCTATCCTGAGAAGCCCCCCCTGTGCCTGCCTGCACTGCTAGAGTGACCCCTGTGTCCCTCCATTGAAACCTATACAAAACCCGACGCCTGCTATGCACACTGCACCCGGCCACTCCTGTGCCGCTGAGGGTGTGTTTTGTGTGCCTACTTGTGTCCCCCCCCAGTGCTCTACAAAACTCCCCTGGTCTGCCCCCGAGGACGCAGGTACATACCTGCTGGCAGACTGGAACCGGAGCACCCCTGTTCTCAATAGGTGCCTATGTGTTTTGGGCACCTCTGCACCTGACCGGCCCTGAGCTGCTGGTGTGGTAACTTTTGGGGTTGCCTTGAACCCCCAACGGTTGGTGGCCTATGCCCAGGAACTGAGACTTGTAAGTGTCTTACTTACCTCACAATCTAACCAATACTTACCTCCCCGAGGAACTATTGATTTTTGCACAGTGTCTACTTTTAAAATGGCTTATTGCCATTTTAACAAAAACTGTATATGTTATTCCTCTGATAAGCCTACTGCTCGACCACACTACCACAAAATAGAGCATTAGAATTATCTAATTTTGCCACTACCTTACCCCTTGGACTCTGTGCACACTATCTCTTACTTTGAGATAGCATATACAGAGCCAACTTCCTACAATAAGTATAATTGCATCTGCCTATTGGTAGTGTGTTATTCCCAAACATTGAGCAACAAATGTACATCCATCTAATCAGTGAAAATATAATTGGACAACCATCCAATAACCAGAGAACCACAATATGTGGCATACTGTAGTCAGAAAGAGAAAAGAGTTTGACATGCCTCATAAACACCAAGATTTGCCTAGATCAAATATTATGGACACAATTAACCAATGAGCCCTACGGCTCCCATAACTTGCTAGCACCAGCGGCGGCTCCTTCGTCAGGGTTGGAGGAGCATCACCCATCTGCCAGCAGCGGCAGCTTCAAAACCTTTACAAGAAATCAATAATAAACTGCTTTTATTCTCGTTTACTTATAAAGGGGTGGGGCCACGGTGGTGACGAGCAGTGAGGGGGAGGGCACAGCACTCTCCCTCAAAGCGCATGTGTGTTTGGCCGGCCGTCTCAGACTCGCCAAACACACATGCGTAGTAGGTGCTCTCCAGCCCAGCAACACAGTTGCCGGGCTAGAGAGAGCTTGCACAGGCTCCCAGTCTGCCTGCAATTGCCCTGGCTGGGTGCTCCCAGCCAATCCTGACACTGCTCAGAGCAGCGTCAGGATTGGCTACAGGGCAGGCTCGGAACCTGTGCCTGCAGCCTGCGACGGAGGAGCAGAGTGGCGTAACGGCGAGTGAAGGTAAGTGGTTTTTAAAAAAAACTTAAATTAATGTTTATTCTCCCACCCCCTCCGTGTGCAGCCTGCACCTTCCACGCTCTGCGAGCCATGACTGGCTGGCACACATAATTATACATGTCTTTCACATATTTTGCATGTGCACAGGGGAAACCCGAATAGGTACACACTCTTTTGATATCAGGACCACAACAAAAGTTCAATATATGTAAAAAGCTCTGAATCTCAGATTCATAGGTGTCAGCCATCCTAGGATGAACGAAGGTTCACTAACTGACATTGAAAGTGACAGTAAAAAAGAAAAAAGAAAAGAGACCCAATTGACTCAGCCTTACAAATTGTGTAAAAATAAGCCAAAAACAACCTAGGTCTGAATGTGATATGCCCGCAATTCCTCAAACAGCACTACAAAGCTGAATGAGACCCGAGTATCCTCAACAAGAAAATTTCACGAAGCCAAATGTTTCCCTCCACCCTAACCGAACAGCCCAAAGCAACACTATTAGTAGTGAGCCCACACTCCTCAATCAGCACTGGACATGATTGATACTAAGGCAAACCAATCCCCTTTCTCTTACCGGTACAGAGTAATGCAGCCGTATTAACAGTGTGTTCTGGGTGCGCGTTGAAAAAACTATCTAACGCATGAGCTGTATAAATATCCAGAAAACTGAGATTGACTGAAAGAGTCAATCGTGTGAAGAAATGGAAAGGTAAAAAAGGTTTCACAAACATATCAGACATCTTAAAACATCAAACAATATAACACAAATAGTCTGCAAAAACTACCATGCAAGAAAAATAACAATAAAACACAAATATATCTCACAAAAGCACGATTCAATGCCAAATTTTCATAATACTGCTCAACGACATCTTTCTCAAATCTTGTCATATTTAATGTAGACGTCTGCATATCAAGCGTAGTAAATCATCCATCTTGAAAGGGAGTCAAGCTGACCGTAGTCTGAAATGACCATACGCCTGTATATTGAAACTATTCTCAAACCTTATGGGACTCATCAACAGAATTCATAAACCAAACATAATAATTCAGCAATCATATAAAAAGTCGACCAAGATTAGTACCAAACACTTGTCATAATTAGGAAATACCATGTCCAGAAGCAACTTAAAAGACATTTACAAAAGCCACAATGAAGATATTCAGCATAGCCAACAGATGAAATGTACGCAGTAAATCATCAACAATCTTTAAATTGGGCTACACCAATCATAATGTGCAATGATCGTATAGTTGTATACCAAAGATAACCTATGGGCTTTTATACCTGTACCACATGCTCAATGTGCCAATATGGCACATTGCAACCGCCATGTAAACGCCGACGGAGAGAGGGGTCGTAATCCCCAATGCAACGCTGCTTGCAGCACTGCCCTGGTCGGTTGAGACCGTCAGCGCCACCAGCCCGTTGGCAGGCGGAAACGTGGAGGTGCCGGCAGTCCGACCATGGCGCGGTCGCCATGGTGGTAATGTGGAGGCGGACCGCCCCATTGGTGGAGGTCCGACCGCCACCGCCACCCTGGATGTCTCAAGACCGCCAGGGTCTTAATTAGGGCCTGAATCTGCCCACCTCAAATATCTGTTTTTCTAGCAGAGTTTTAAGCAGAGGATTAACACTGTGCCATCCACACCAAGCTAGAAAGGGACAAAACCTGTTGCCATTTCTACAGCAAAGTCTTTAAGCAAGCAGTATTATCACAGTCCCAGCCACACCAAGCTTAAAAATGAAATAAGCCTTTTACCACTTCAGGCACAGTATTACAACTTTGGATTGGTACACTGGTTGCTTTCAATTATTCCACTTTGGTTCGAGTGGTATTTTACAAATAAAACATATTAATTATTTAACTATAAAACATTTTTTTTAATTTAAAAAATAAGTTAATTAAACTTTAATAAAATTTAGAAATCGCAAAACCTCCTGAAGAGTCAGTCTGTCTTGAGAAATGTAAAACATGTTTCATTAACTTGAAAAACAGTAGTAAAAATATTTTTATGTTAAATATTAATTTAAACTAATAGTATGTATTTTAAATGTAGAACACGAAAAAAAGACCACAGCACTATGAACTTGATTTTTTAGTTAATTATTTAATGAATGCAAATATATTGAATTAAATAAACATTTTCTGATATTAAAGTTCAAATTTCCCACCTCAAGTAAATACAAATATATTTGTTATTATGCATTAAAAATCATTAAAAACGATCTATAGAATTAATTAAAAGTAAGTTATTATATTTGAATAAAAAATATTGTGACTTTTTTAATTAAAATAATTATAAAGGGTTATTAAAATCTTTTATAATTAGATAATACACGTTTTATTTTTTGTTTTTTAAACATTAAATTATGTTCATTTATATTAGCTTTTTAAAATACATCTTTTTGCATTATTTCCTATGGAAGTTTGTTTTAAGTCCCAACCTCCTTTATATTATATAGGCGGGTGCTGCAGTACCAGTAGTTGGCTATGTGTAGTGCGTACCTTTGATAGTTATTAATTTACTACTTTTTTTGACCCTTTTCGGCTATAGTAACTTTATAAGTGAAGTTTGTGAATAGCAATTAGCTTACTCTTTTGTGGGTGGCTGCACGTCCTCCCTATTCCCCACCATAACCCTACCTAAACCCCTCCATACTCCTCAAGCCTCTCACTATTAGTAGTGAGCATGCCCCCTTTTTCAGCCACTCCCCTCAGCCTATCACAATATTACTACTAAGTAGTAAACTTACATGTGTGGGGATCTTCCCAGAGAAAAAGACAGGAGAGCTGAAGGTGGAGATTTACCTTTTTAGGTGTCCGAAGAGCATTTGGTAGTACTTTTGTAGTACTATTGTAGTACTATTAAACATACTACAAACTCAGTTTGTGATTAGGCTCCATTGTTTGCATTTGTGACTAAAAGATGCCAAAAAGACGGAAAAAAAGGAATTTTGGGGAAACTTACATTGGTTCCATCTACTAACCTTCTCCTAAAAGAAGTTATAAGATAAAGGGGGTGATTCTGACTATGGCGGACGGCAGAGGCCGTCCGCCATAGTACCGCCGCCAAATGACCGCACCGCGGTCAAAAGTCCGCGGCGGCCATTCAGACATTTCCTCTGGCCAGGCGGGCGCTCTCCAAAAGAGCGCCCGCCGGCCCAGAGGAAATGCCCCTGCAACGAGGACGCCGGCTCAGAATTGAGCCGGCGTAGTTGCAGGGGTGCGACGGGTGCAGTTGCACCCGTCGCGTATTTCAGTGTCTGCAAGGCAGACACTGAAATACTTTGCGGGGCCCTCTTACGGGGGCCCCTGCCGTGCCCATGCCATTGGCATGGGCACGGCAGGGGCCCCCAGGGGCCCCGCGGCACCCCCTACTGCCATCCTGTTCATGGCGGGTTTCCCGCCATGAACAGGATGGCGGTAGGGGCTGTCAGAATCCTCATGGCGGCGGAGCGCGCTCCGCCGCCATGAAGGATTCCCCCGAGCAGCGGTAAGTCGGCGGGAGCCCGCCGACTTGCCGCTTCTGACCGCGGCTGAACCGCCGCGGTCAGAATGCTCGTGGGAGCACCGCCAGCCTGTTGGCGGTGCTCCCGTGGTCGGTGGCCCTGGCGGCCACCGGCCGCCAGGGTCAGAATGACCCCCAAAATGTTGACTTAATTCATTCTTTTTCTTATTTCATTTTCTCTTTTTTTACCTGTTCTAAAGTTTCAGAATGTCTTACCATATAAGGAGTGACTCTTTGTAAGCTTAATTCCTTTTCATCTCCTTCTTGATGTTAGTCCTCTTGTGTGAGCCCCACTTTACAGTGTTCTATAGTTCTCATTTTATTGCTTGTGATTTTCTTATGTGTTCCTATTCACCCCATTTCAAGTATGCATCCAAACCGTGTCCTTTCCTGTTGTCTAGCATGGCCACACCACTGTTTTGCTGCCTCTTTACTGACAATGAGGGAAAGACTCAAATGACTACATTGTAGATACTTAGGATGTGGAAGAGAAGAGGGGATCTTTATAATTTGAGCAGTTCTGTGTTAGTGCCTGGATTACTTACCGGTAACTCATCCCCGTTCTAGGTCAAGTAATATGCCAGCATTGCTGCTATATGTTCACTCATCCCAAAGCCCTTCTTCACTCTCCATAACTTCAAGGGAATACCTCCCATAAGACTCCTCACACTTTGCCTCACATCCTGTTCTGAGCAAGTGCTCAATAAAGGGCTGATAAGGATGAGGAAGTAAGGAGGCAAGGAAGGTGGGTCATAAGCACAGGGACAAGAAAGGAAGAATAGGAGTAATGAAAATTACCAAGAAGTAAATAGGTCAACTATGTTGTGAGCAGTGTAGGTGCCCCCCTGCCTGCACCCTCGGAATACACACTGTCTGCAACTGCAGACAGTGTGCATAGACAGTGTGCATTCCGAGGGTGCTTGTATGCGACGGCATTGGCCTTGACTCCCTAAGGGAGATGAGGCCAATGCCGCCGCACTGTTTCCACCGGTCTGCCCAGCAGAAACATCGCCCGCCTTGACGCCCGCCTCACCATCGCCATATTGGCGGTCTCAGCGGTAATGCTGCTGATATCGTAATCAGGTCCTAAGTCTGTAATGAGTTATAAATGCATGGGGGTAGCCCACATGGCTGGTTTGCATACATTCCCTTTTGAAAACTCAACCCACTCTACCCAAGAAGTAGCCATTCCTCTAATCAAATGGGCTGTAATTGCATAAGGAAGCTCCTTACCATTGACCTGATAGGCCACAGAAATAACTGTAGCGATCCATCTTGCTAGGGTGAATGAAGACGGTTTCTCTCCCCTCTTTACTAGGCCAAAGTTGACATAAAGTCTATATGAACTTTTATAGTCTAAAGATCTCTTTAGATGCCATCGCTCTTACTATATCTAAAGGAGAGGATTCAGCTTGGGTACTTGTCTCTAGTACTTAGGAGGGGAGAACTATTACCTGTTCTCTATGAAACTTAGAACCCTGCTTTGGAAGGATTTTAGGATATAGGGAAATGACTATCCTGTCATCAAAGACCATAAGATAAGGGTGATAACACACTAATGTACCAAAGTACTGAATCCTCCTTGCCCTGGTGATTACCTGAGGATGGGCACTTTCATGTGAGGAATTTCTCAGATATTGAGTCTAAAGGCTTAAACAGAAATGCCTGGAGTTATGGCAAAACCAAAAGAAGATCCCATGCTTGAAAATAATTTTTTACCTTTGAACGTAAAAGACTGACGCCTGTAAAATGTCTTGAAACAAAACGCTCAATAGTAGAGAGGTCAACCCCAGGGAATCAAAAAGTTGTAATTACTTCCCAATGCTTTACAGAGCCATCTTGTACAATCTGCAATATCTGAGGCCAGGAATGGTGATATAGATCTACAGATACACCAAGAATTAAAGGATTACCAATGGTGGTTATAGGCTCTGTTTATTGATCCCGTCCTAGAGGCCTGCAACAATTTAGAAACAGCAACTGAAAGTTCCTTGTTCAGGAACAGCTCTCTCTCAATCTCCAGACTGATAGTATTAAAAGGGTCAGGGTCCCCATAGAAAGAGTAGGATGGATTAGAGGACAAGGAGACAATGGAAGGATCCCCTCCTGCTCCCCAGCTAGGTAATGAAGTATAGAAACACATCCTCCTTGTCCAATAAGGGAGAACATTTACTGTTTCCATTGATTCCATTTGTAATCCTGCCAAGACTTGGCCATCAAAGTAATTGGGGGAAACGCATAAAGCAACCAATCTTGCTAGGGACTAGACAGAGCACCCACTCCTGCTGAGGTTCCTGAAATCTTGAGATAAATTTCAGAAGTTGACTATCGTGCTGATCTATAAGGAAGTCCTTCAGGGGACACCCCACCTGGGACATATTACCTGATAAATTACAGGATCCAGTGTTGAATTCCTGGGAACACAGTAAAAATGTGCTGAGGTAATCCACTTGTAGATCTAGAGTTCTTCTGGTGAAGACAATCCTAAGGTGTAATAAATTGTGCTCACCCAAAAGGCAGATCTGAGGAGTCAGCTGATTTAGAAGGAGGAACCTGTCCCAAACTGGTGATTTAGGTAGGACATGGTTAGCCTGTTGTCCGTCCTTATCACTTAGGCTTTCTCCTGCAGGTGCCTGAATCACTTTCCAAACTGCCATTAATGTCCTCCAGTTGGAAATCCTGCCCCTCTCCAACATACTCCACAGCCCCTGGTTAGTGGGACTGCATATGACCTCTCCCCAACCCACACCACTGGTATAATTTGTAATCAATATTGAGTTGAGATGAGTGAACATAAGTCCCTTGGTTAGCGATGATGGATTCACCCACCAAGCTAGGTACCTCAAAACAGTACAATTCACTGAATTAAGATCTTCCTAATCCACCTAGTGAGGGGCCTAGTGATCGAGAAAATGATGAACAAGGTCTTCCAGAGTAGGCACGCCCAAGGAATGATACTCAGAGTTGCTGCTTAAGGAAAAAATAAAGTAATCTGAACTCACTATATTGCATTAAAAAATAAGCATCAGAAAGCTGTGGGAGCTAAAGGAAAATGCAACATTTACCATCTCCCCCGGATCTGAAAGCACTGTCTCGCTAGAGCCTCTGACTTGGCCAACAACTTTGTTAGATGCCACTAGAGCATCACCTTTCTGGCCTCCAGTAAGAAAACCTATCAGAGGGTGGTACAGAATACTGCTCATATTCATTCCATGGCATGGCGTTAAACGGGTTTTCCCTCAGTTGAAATCTGATGGTCTAACGTGTCTGAATTGTTTCCTGTGTATCTCTCAGGACCTGATTAAAATATCATTAAGGTAAAGATGGACCATGATGACTTGGGAATTTAGCAACCCAAGAATAGGATCAAGACTTTCATGAGGTCCCTGGGGGAGGTTTTGAGGTCAAAATGTAGAACTCGAAATTGCCAGTGTTGGTTGTCAATGGCAAACTCAAGGTACTCTGGTGGGGCAGAGGGACAGAAATGTGGAGATGCATCCTGAAGGTCTATCTTAGTCATGAAGTCCTCTTTGGTAATCAGTGGAATCACCTGCTAATAGGGTGTTCATTGTGGAAGCACACCTTGGGAATAAGGGTGTTGAGGAGTATAAGTTCTACTACCATTCCAAATTACCCAAATGCATTCCTTCTTAGAAACCCTGAAGAACTGCACATCTTCCCCCTCTGTTGTTTTGGGACTGGGGTGATGGCTCTTTTCTCAATCAATAAGGAAATTCTCACACACACACACATTTTCTCTTCTTCCTGTCGAGAAGCTACGTTTTCCTCACGAAATGGGGATGTGAAAATTCAGGAGATTGATAGAGTGACCTCCTCAAATGATTTGGAGCACCCAGCTGTCCGAAATTGATTCTTCCCGTTTTGGTTGAAAATGAAGAGCCAACCTCCAACTGGGAGGATTTCAGCATAGACAAGAGCTCTGTTTATGTCCATCCCTACCTCCTGGCTATCAAGAGGAGGAATTATACTGGGCACTGTAAAGTTGAAACCTTGATTTATTGTGATAAAAGTCAGACTTCCTATTCATATAGTTGTCATTTCTCCTTCTGCCACTCTCAACAGACTTCTGCTTGTAATAAAAAGGTTAAGTGTGCTTCTGTGACTTGAATGGTTTTTGTAGCATCTCCTTAAGTTCTTCTCTGAAATAACCCATTGCCAGAATATGGCTTTTTCTGGTTGGCAACCACCTTCCAGCTTCTTAGATACAGATGAGGTCTGGGGGTTACTGCTCTTGCTGACACCATCATAGATGGTCATAGATTATCAAACATCAGACTTGATAGGTACTTTACTTTAATCTCGATCCACACCAAATATTGTGAATAATCCTAACCCGCTTGAATACTGTAAAACAGAGTCTGACAGTCCTTAACAATGGAGCTGGGAGGTATAGCCTGCATAAAAACCCCAACATCATTACAAAGGGGGGGCCTTATGTGATCTTTTAAGGGCACACTCCACACTCTTGTCGACTGGGTCAGACAATGTCACAGCTTCTGAAAGTAGGAAAGGTTTCCCTGTGAGACTTACCAAGAGAGAGTCCACTGTTAAATTCTGATAACGTTTTTTCCTCCCTTGACAAGAGGGTATAATCGCCCTATAAACCTTGGCACAGAAACCCTGTCATGATATTTTCATGCCCTCTTTTAAAGATTCATTACTGCTGGGATGATAAAACCTTAGGAAGGAGGTTCTTAGGAAACTGACAGAACCAATCACTACTAGTTCCAGGCTGATCTTCTTCTACAGGTAATTGAAGGTTGGATGATAGGAAGTTATTGGTTTGAGATCCTACCCTTGAATATATTTCCCTCTGTGTGTGGAAGAATCTATTGAAAAACCACCCTCTTCCTAATCATATGTAGGAGATGCCCAAAAGGGGTCAGAGAACACAGAAGACACTGAACAAAATGATTTCTCTGAGGAAGGAGGAGCTGCAGGAGGGGGAGAGAATCTATTCTGCTGGAGATTACAAGTCTCAGAGAAATATTTGACCATGTTCTGCAGATCCCTTTCGGAGACTAAAGGGGAATAATATCTCTTACCCATTGCTGAAACTCCATGCATATATCTGCCGCAAGGTGAAGAAGGTGAATTATGGTGCCTTTCTAACAATGCTTCTCCATGGTGAGAATACACAGGTGTAGAATAAGAGAAGTAAAATGCCAGCCCCCTAAAATAGTGCCTGGATCCTAAACCGAGTTGACCAACAATATACCTGCAATAATTACTCCTTACTTTTTTAACTTTCATTTTTTATCTTTTATGAAAAAAAGATTACAACATATAAGTGTACTAAATCTAGGCATCCTGCTTAAAAAAACTAAAAGTCTACCACAAGCTCCTGAGCAGCCCAACTGCCCAGTATAAAATGAAAAGCTCTGCCCAACCTCGCTAACTCGAGAAGGTTAGCAGGTAAGACAGTGGAATCCTTCTAATTCCAAACTTATCACAGGTGCATACACTGCAGGACCTTTATATGAGGACCAGTGCACCGCCGAGGGCTTAAAACATTCAAATGGCCAGCGCACCACCTGGGGTAAAGAATGCAGAGTGGCAGAGTATGCCACCTTAGGCTTCAATGGGCTGGTGCACCGCCAGAGGACTTAGTGCCTCATTACGAGTGGCGGTTGGTCCGCTGCAATCCTGGCGGTCCGACAACCAGATTATGATCCTGGCGGTCAGACCGCTGGGAGACCACCACCACTGCCAGGATTAAGGATCCCAATGGGTTGGCGGTGGTCGAAGTCATGGTCAGCTACGGCGGTGTTCATCGCAGCACCGCCGTGCTGATCAGGACTTCACTTTCCAACAGCCTTTCCATTGCCCTTAGAACGTTGGCAGTGGCAGCCGTCCGAGCCTACAGCATGCTGAGTGGGTCAGTGCACCGCAAGCAGCCTGATAAGTAATTGAACCGCACCAACACAGCATTCAATGTCGGTAGAGAAAGCAGATGAAAGCACTACTTACCAAATAATAGAAAAAATTAGTCAAAGCACTGTTTATGCACTGTGTGCTACTTACTTTAAGCAAGCGACACACCATACTTCAATTAAACAGGTCATGCTGCACAGAACCTCATGGGACATCAAAATAATAAACAAAGGCCCATATTTATACTTTTTTAGCGCCGCCTTTGCATCATTTTTTGACGCAAAAGCAGCGCAAACTTGCAAAATACAATTGTATTTTGTAAGTTTGCGCCGTAAAATGTAAGTTCCTACCGTAAGCATGCGAAATTCCCCGCGCCAGCAGGAACAGGAGCTCAAGCACACCTTTAAAAGCACCCCTGCAGCCTTCCTGAAAAGCCCTGGAATGGAAGGGCATAAAACAAACAAGAAGTGAGGTAGAAGTGATGAGGCTTATGGGAGGAACTCCCTTTGAATTATGGAAAGTGAAATAGTTTTGGAGTGGGTGAAAATATGGCAAAAATGCTGACACATTACTCATGTAAGTAAGGAATGCGACGAGTAAGCTGAGAGGAGGTAAATGTCGAATATACCTCCCAAAAAATTGTTTTAAAGTATTTAAAAGAGACTTCATTAACACAGCTAATACACAAACCAACCATAACTAAAAACACGCTTTAATATTTCAACTAACGATTAGATCTAATTTAGGATTTCAAAGGATTCCAAAGTAGCGCGCTACTTGCCGCAAAGCGCTTCAACACCTTGTCTGGGGCACTAAGCGCTCTGTAAATACAATTTTCAGTTGCAATATTTGAGAAAAAATATTTGCTACAAAGCTAAACTCTCTGTGTTGGTATTGCATTATTTGGTACTGAAAATGTAAAGGAATCACTATTCACTAATTCTGAGTATGAGTAGCCTCGTGAAATATGCTAGTGATTAAACTTTATCCACGCTAATCAACCATTCATTCTTCTTCTATACACCAATGAACACAACATGTTCAGACAATCAAAAGAAGAATTGTCAGTCACAAATGCAAAATGTCATAGTGCACCTAAACTATAGGTGTAATGAGGCACTAAAGCGTTATTTTCAAAATCACTTCTGAATTTTACATTTTACATTTCTTGGTTTTGGACAGAAGAAAATCACTTTAGCTGATAATTCCATCTTCTGTAGGAGGTTATATAAATGGATTTTCCTTGGACAAAGTAGGTACATGATTTTTCCTAAATTAGGCACTTACGTGCACTTACGGTGGCCAAAGCTGGTGATTTCCTTGGTCATTTGGGCTGAGTCTTTGCAGAAGTGCATTGCAGTACCACAGTGAGGTCCATTGGAGAACGTAAAACCACAGCATTAAGAACAGACGGCTGAGATTTATAGAGTAGCTAAAATGCCTTGCTGCATCTCCAAATGATGATTTTCACGTGGCGCTTAGATAGCTAATCCGTGACTGTGCTCATTTATCCCCAGGAGGAGGTAGAACGAGAGATAATTAAACAAGAGGAGAATGTGGACCCTGATTACTGGGAAAAACTCTTGCGGCACCATTATGAACAGCAGCAGGAAGACCTGGCGCGGAACCTGGGCAAAGGCAAACGCATCAGAAAGCAAGTCAATTACAATGATGCATCCCAAGAAGACCAAGGTACTATATAATCAGTGTTTACAAACATGAATACTTTTGTCTCCTTCTTGTTAAAAAGTCCAAATCAGTTCTGATATTGTCTGGTAGGCTTGAATTGATATTTTAGAACATTGATTTCGCATAATTGTTTCATACAGTACCTTATAGGAAATAACTCACGTTATATATTTGAAGATACGTTAATTACGGGGTCAGTTCAATTAGGATTTCTTTCATGAGCATTGGAAATAGTACAAAAGGGGTACTCTTTTATGTATTTTAACATGCTTTTATGAATCACCCTTGAAACATCAACTCCATGTTAATAAAAGTGCAAAGGGCGGACTGTTCTTTTATTTTATACTAAATGTGTATAAATATTTAATTCCTATTTTCTTCCCATTTTAGCTTTTTTGGGGCAGTTGACAAAGTCATGCAAGTATATGCAAGGCGGTATTCAGGAATACTCTTGGTTGTAAATGACTTAGTTAATAGCCCCCCCCCCCCTTTGTTTCTCTTAAGGACTAATAATGTGCCTAAACAACCTGGTGATCAGTATTTAGACAGTGTGTGCTAAGGAAGACCCGCTGCATATTGTGGGGCAGTCACTATCTGAGTTTCCTAAAAGAAAGAAAACCCAACCTGTGTTAACCTCTGTTGAAGGGTGCCAGAGGTGAGAAGTTGTATTCCTGAGACCCACAAGGCTGTGGGTGGAACCCGGTGGTCCTTATTAATCCTTAGTGAGAGGGTCACTGATTCCACCTTCCTGGTAGGAAGATATCCACAATTTCCGCAGCCAAGGTTAGATATTTTACACCCAACAGGCCTGCCAACAGGATTAAATGACAGTAAATGTAACATCCTGCTTCACCATTCTTCCTAGTCACACTAACAGAGAGTGACTAAAGCCCCAGTTTAGAGTTTAGCAGACACGGTACACCATCACAATGGCAATGGAATATCCCTTCTATCAAACTCTTAGTCCATCTACACTGTTTTCAGTTAAGCTGACAGGCAGGTGTGTACCGACGGAGTGCATTTTACTCCTGCAGCATGAAATTTCCTTAGACAGCCTGATGGAATACAGATAATCGGAGGTAAACCATCCAACCACGCGCCATATTTAGAGTGGACAGTCAGGTGGCTTTTTCCTACTATCAGTCACTGACAAGAATATGCTGGCAGTAAGGACCAGTAAAAATAAAAAAATGACCCCCACACCATGGACAAAACTCCCATATTGTTGGTGCCATTAGTTTTTACTTTCCCAAAAACAGACTCATACTTTGGGAATTAGTTTCTGGAAAAGAAAACATTTTTAAAAATTTGGTGTAAGCTTACGTCGTCAATGATGGACACACAACAAACTTTTAAATGGCTTTGAATGAACTGCTATGATTGTGGGTCATACAAACCAGCAGATTTCACTGCAGGGACAGAAGTTAACTCTAAATTTGGCAGGTGGAGTGAAGGCAGAATAGTGGACATAAATTCTTTTGCGACCTTGGCTGCCTTTACTCCATCTGAAAACCTCTAAATCAGGCCCTAAGTTGAGAAATACCTAGCTACCGGGCTCTTACTGCCCCATGTCCCAATGAATCTATAGTGGCAGGCAATAATCCTACAGTAAGGGCCTCTATTGCTGTTCCCCTCTTTCCTTGATTTTTCTCAGGTCTGATAGGATTGTAAACCTAGGCCGTTAGCTGTCACAATTTTTGTGTTTGTCATTGGCTCCCTGGGGGACAGTTAAAGGAGGGCCTCAGTGGACCTATTTGTGCTCTAATTTCCTCATGACACATACTGTGGGAAATCCACACTCACCTTTCACCCACTTTTCTCCTTTCACTCCCGCTGTTACGGCCATCTTTATATATATATATATATATATGTGTGTGTGTGTATGTGGGGCTACTAATTGTACTGAACTGTACTGCTTATATTTTGTAATGAGCAAACAAATGTTACAGACTTCATTTCTATGCGAGCAAACAATAAGGCAGACTAATATTATGTGACTAACAAAAACTTTTAAGTATGTTATATGTTATGTTATGTTATAGATTCCAGAAATTATATTAAGGCTAGAACGCAAAAGCATTGACTAAAATACAGGAGGTTAAATTTTTTTAAAGAGACAAATTTGCTTAGGCACAGAGAGCAAGGGGCGTTGTGTTCCAGGTTTTGGAGGTGGAATTGGATTAGGCCTTTTCCTATACGCCACATATTTTGACTGAGGGACTGCCAAGAGATTATTTGCAGAACAAAGACTTCTGGCAGGGGTATGCCAGGATAATTTGATAAAGAGATTAGAGGCCGCCTTTTGTACATTGGTCATAGCTTTAAAGGTCGTGTTGCACCCAGGCAGCCAATGAAGTGTCCTTAGAATAAGTCTGAAGGTCCGGAGCTACCGAAAATAAGAAGTGTTGCTGTATTCTATACCACCTGAAGCCCTTGGAAAAGCTTGAAAAATGAAGATAGTTAGATTCAATTTGCATAGACTGGTCTTGAAGGGATTAGCTCATTAACAACAGGGATATGGAAGCATATGCCAGTGTCAAAAAACGGATGCATCTTCTTCAGAATACATAGGCACTTTAAGGTCAAGGCACAGAAGCAGAATCAAGGTGAATGGCTAGATGTTTCCCTCAGCAAGCTCGGAGGGATCATGTAGGACGCCTATTTTCAAAAGATGTAATTTCAGAAAATTCCAAGACGTACATCCAATCACAAGACAGCTACTAAACGTTTGATGTTTGGAATTGGACTGAGCTTTTTTTTTTAAAGAGATGGACAAAAAAAAGAATTGTCTGACAGCAGGATATATGCATATATATGCAAGAAGGAACAGGCTAAATCTCAAATAATAAATAGAAAAGTATTACAAAAAAATGAAAATTCAACTTAAAAACTATAGTAGGCAAGCATATCTATGTGCATTTTATAGATACAGCAGACCCAAAAGGAGGGGTTTGCAGGGGAATTCCTCTTGTTGACTTTGATGTAGAGGCAGCTGGAATCACGTTGCCATGCATACCTATAGATGTTATGCTACATTTTCCCTAAGCAGGTTATGAAATCTAGAAGGTTACTGAAGATTTGGTGGTGAATTAGGTAAAATAAAAAGCATATGAGGACAATGATGTTTTCAAGTTCTTCCTAGAAAATGTGTGATTTTAAGTGCTCTCAGACCTTCTGGTATGAAGCTTGTCTTTATAGCTCACCAAGCAGTCAGCAAGCACCCTCCACTCTTTTACTTAAAAAGGCCTTGACTGTCTGGTTGGTGCTGAGAGAAGAATCACAGGGTTTGACTCCACATGTATTTTGTAATCCTTGATCATGCCAGTGTGCTCATTGGAGCCTGGCAAGCAGGCCACAGGCCCTTTATGTCAGAGGAGGCTATGATGCCTGTTCCTCTGGTGGAGGACTGGTTGCCATATCTTGAGAGCTCTGCTTTCAGTGGTCCTACTACTGTGATGGCTCCATGGAAGGAATTGAACTTTGCTGATTCAGCGGCAAATCTGATGCACCAAATCAGTACAAGTTAAAAAAAAATCTTTGTTATCCCAAAGCAGGAGGTTGTTGTCTTAAAAATAATGACTCTAATTCTCTGTTAAATTTTACCCTGTGCATAGGGGTCATTGTGAAATGTCCCTTATGAGGACAGCAAAGTCATGTAAGACAGTCCTGGGGAGGCAAACCAAGTAAAACAGTTCAGATGCATAGAGATATGTCTCCTTGCATGGGGGCCATTATGAGTTTTACATACTGAGGACAGGCATGATTCTTATGACAGTCTTGGGTAGTCAAAATGTGCGCCGATCACCCCACCCTAAATTGCACCAGTGTCTTTGGACGCATTCGTGTAGTATTCATTTTTCCCTAAGGGCACTCCAATCAAAGGCACACCCTTTAAGACGTTGGTGGGCAAGTATAATATTGGCAATATTGCTCAAGCTATCAATGGCCAACATGTTTCTGCCCTCTCTGCTGAGCCAAGGAAGGTCTTGGGGCATTTGTCAGGGCCTAGGATCCCTAAGCCTCATATAATATGAGGAACCAACTGCTCCATACAATGGGAGAGTGAGTGGACAAGGTGCAATGAAGGTAAGGGGCCTACCTTGAGCAAGGTAATACCTTGTGGAGGCCCTAAACCTGAAGGCTACTGGCCCCAGGAATCCAGGAGGGGGAGTGTCCTCTTATTGTCACACAAACTCCAAAGAGGGCGCTCGCTGTGCGCCTACACCGTCCCCTCGCTGGACCGCTTGACTCTAAGATAGGCGACCCTGTGAGTCCTTGCTCTCACAGAGGTGTCCCAACTTTGTTTTTAACCACACCAACAGTCACCACTATTAAGAGTATACTTTCACACAGGTGACTGTTTAGGTGTTTTTAAGTATACCCTAGTTTAGCTGGATCCAGAATAGTGATAATTTACACACTCCCTCCTGTTCCTTTAACAGTGAGGTTGTGTCCGCCCAGGTGGCACTGTCCTGCCTGGGTGAGGCTAGGTGGTCATATGATGAAGCATGACACTATATAGTGTGTGAGACCACCTAGTCCGTAAAGGACCCCCCCCCCCCCCATCACTGACTCTTAACTCTCCACAGTATCCACTAATATAGCTCAAGCAACAGCAAGTAGGAGTTGTCCTCATACAAACAACAGCAGCTCAATTCAAGGACAGGTGCTGTACATTTTGCTTTTCTGGCAGCTCCCCATTCCATACCCATGAGGGATCCCAGCTGGAGCCAAAGACTGGGGACAGGCACAAAAAGAGCAGGCCAAGTCCACCTAAGGATTCAGCACCAGGGACAAGATGGTAACAATAAGAGGTGATGGGCACATCATTCCACAGCACAGAGAAGTAAGGTATGTGATCTGCCTGTTTCTAAAAGCAGGGAGGAAGGAAAGTCATCTGATATTGTGTGTCAGATTTAGCTGCAGGGGAGGAGAAAGGAGTATGACCAGTTCTGTCAGGCAGTCCTAGCCATGGGCCAAGAGTGGGTCCTGAAATTAGCACTGGTGGGCAGGCATCTCACAGAGATGCAGCACATGTTGAATGGTAGGAATCTAACCACATCAGTAGTCAACGTCGCTTCAAGACTATGTTAGTAAAGCAGCAGGGCTGTAGAGCAGACTACCTCAGGTGTACTTTAACAAAGACTCAATCACCTGGATGAACTTTGTGACAGACCATGAGTAGCAGTCAGGCAAGGAAGCTTAAACCTGAGAATGGAAAGAGTAGAGACAGCAAATTACTTTTCTGCATTACTGGAGAAGCGCTGCATCATTTAATTGCAGGTCTGAATGATTAGCTGACACAGGTAAGTTTGAAGGCAACATCATAGGATGTCCTAAGGCAACATCATAGGATGTCCTATAACTATTTCATAGAGGCTCAGTCTGGTTCCTTAGGTGGGTATGACCCTGATGGGCCACAGCTCTAAAGAAAATTGGATTTTAGAGTAGATCTTTGCTATCTTGTTTTTAAGTGTGCTATAACTTGGGCATCCCAAAAAAGTGTTTTTGGAAGTGTCCAAGGGGCCCCTAAGAGGTGGGTGAGCAGTGGGATGGTCTTGATTTCCTTACCAGTACTATGTGACTGATGAACTACATAGCAGTGGGAAAAGTTCTCGGTAAAAGGATAGGAGGGTGCATACCAGGGGGTAACAGTAGTACAAACGATCCTATCCATACTGAAATGGGAAACTTCATGATACAACAATACAGGGTCTGGGAGGGGAAATTTCTGTGTGACCACATTCCCTGAATTGCCTCCCCACACTCAATCTGGGTCTTTTATATATTTTTTTTTTGTCTTGTAGCGTTTTTCAGCTTTGGAGGCTTGCTCCTGTAACAAAGACAAATCTTTTCAATAAGATACAGGAATTAAATCAGTTTTTATAACATAAATAGCAACTTTATTGGTTCTAAATGGAGCAGCCTTTTTAGCCACAGAATCAATGACAGTATTCCTTTACGGCATTTCACCATGAGAATTCTGATGGGCAGCACATTAACACAAAAGCACTTCACGGGGGTAACAGGAAACATTTCACCAAATTGTGCATGTGCAGGTAATTTTTAATTGGGGTTCCTGCAGAAGACAGACATCCTATATCCATCCAGGGAATCCCAAAGTCATGCATCACTCTAAATACATACTTTGAGTCTTTGAACACAGTTACATTTTTTCTCAGCAAGAATACAAGCTCTGTAAGAGCAAAATGTTTATCAACTTGGGCAGATCTCACATTGAGCATGCAGCAGCTTTCAACAATTTTATATACAGTGCATACTGCATATCCTACAACTCATTCACCTTTATCATTTCTAAGAAATGTTCTATCTACAAATTACACAAATTCACAGTTAGTGAGTTAGTTAGTTAGTTAGTTAGTTTGGGGTCTCTGAACTCACAATTTAAAAATACATCTTTTAGTGAAGGTGGTTTTTAAATTGCATGTTTAAAAATGCCACTTTTAGAAAGTGGGCATTTTCTTGCCTAACCATTGTATGCCTCTGTCTGTCTGTGGAATACACGTCTGGGTCAGGATGACGATTGGACTGGTTGTGAATTCACTCTAGCCAGTCACATAAAGGGAGCCGAGATGTGCTCTGCATATACTGATGGGTCTTCCTGGACTAGAGTGGTGGGAGGAGTTGGCACTTGCACGTGAAAAGGGCTGTGCCTGTCCTTACACAATACAGTCTCCGACCCCCTACAGTGTGTCTGGGACCTAAGCAGGGTCTTGTGCACTACAAAGACTTTCCTTTGAAATTTGCCTACTTCAAGGGCAGAAATGAGTATAAGTAGGACCCCAAACCCCCGACTTTTAGAACACTTCTGGATCAAGAGGAGACTCTGCCAAGGTGAACAGCTGTGAGGAGGAGTACTGTCCGTTTGTTTTGTATGCTTTGCTGGGTTGGCCTGCAGTTGCTGCTTCTGCTTTGGAGAGGACAAAGACTGGACTTTGTTGTGTATCCTGTTTGTGAACTTTCTCCAAGGGCTTGGACTGAGCTTGCATCCTATTAAGTAATCTCAGGAACATCAAAGACTTTACTTGCCAGTCCCTGGGTTCTCTTGCTGAGGACCCTAACTTACCAAGAGGTGCCCACTCCAGTTTCTGGGCCCTTGGGAGTGAAGCCTAGCAAAAAAACTAGAAGAACCAGGCACACCAACTCCAGACGACTCTAGAACTGGTGCTGCTGCCCGACTCCACGCCACTGCCTGCACCCGAAGCCATGGCCCCTGCTAAAGTGCGATGACCACAACCCACACCGCAAGTCCGACACAACTGCAGTGCCTCTGAAGTCCCGCAACATCTTGAGTCCTGAGTGCCGTGTCACTGATATCCATGACACCTCACTCCGCCGCTGCACCTGTGGTCCCGTGGAGTGACCTCGACACTGAGAAGTCGCCTCATTGCCTCTTGACCCGCTGGGCTCATCGACCCCGTCGGATCATAAGGAACTGATGCCTCACTGCCAACACCACTCACCTCCGCTGCCTAAGTAAGGAATCAACGCCTCACCTCCTCTGCATAGCAGTAAGGAACCGATGCCTCACCTCCTGCATAAATGTTTGGAACCAACGCCGCACAGCTCCAACGACACCTCACCTACCTGACTTTGTGCCACGTCTTTCTCTTTCTAAGGTACTGTACCTGGGGTCCATGTGACTTCGTGACAGGTACTGCACTCCATTGTGAGTGGCGTCAGACTTTTGGGAACTACTCCGCCACAATGCAGTGATAGTACTAGTTAGAGCTATTGTGTTTCTAAGTGTTTTTATTGGGATTTAATCTTTAAAAATTCATATCTTTGCTATTGTGTGTTGGAATTTTGTCATTTTGGTCTTTTTTTTAATCAGATAAATATTGGCTATTTTTCTAAATTGGTGTGCTGTCCATGTGTAGTGTTTTCACTGTGTTACTGTGTGTGGGTACAAATACTTAACACATTGCCTCTGAGATAAGCCTGAATGTTCTTGCCAAGCTTCCAAGGGGGTGAGCAGGGGTTATCTTCGGAGTCTAGAGTGAGGGTCCCTACTTGGACAGGGTATAAATTGACTCCCAACTAGGGATCCCATGTCTAACAGCTACCTTAGTGGGTGGCACATTGAGGGCTGCAGGCCCACTAGTAGTGTTTAATTTATAGACCCTTGGCACATGTAGTACCATTTACTAAGAACTTAAAAGTAAATTAAATGTACCATGTATAGGCCATTTTTTACCATGTTTGAAGGAGCAAGCACAAGCATTGTATCCCTGGTTAGCAGTGATAAAGTGCACTAAGTCCTAAAGCCAACAAAAACAAATTTGGCAAATAGTAGGGGGGGTAGGAAAAATCTTTCGGGGAATACCAGATCAAGGAGGTCAGGTCTAACAATAAATATCACAATTGCTCGGTGTCCCAAATTCAATTAAAAATCTTCAAGGTAAAGTGCACATATATTTTCACGTCTCACAAAAACCCCAACAATGCAATGTAATGTGTTGTGTATATATCCTAGTAGCCCGAGAGACTGACATTAATGTCCCAAAATTCCATAAAGTCCTAATATGCCATTAGCTAAATTCCATAAAGTTTGCCCTAGTTTCTGTGTCTTTGGAAGCTTGGTGGTCCTTCCATTACCTAGGCAATTTCTTGACAAGGTTGAGAAATCAATGGAAATACAGGCCATTGTCCTAGATATTTTAAGTAGTGCTCTCATAATAGTCACAGAAACTCTGCCTTTAGCCATCACACATGATTCTATCTTCTACGTTGCTATGGCCCACACCAAGCCTGCAAGTCTACTGGAGGCAAAATGCCTCACAAACAACTGGCTACCAAGACTGCTCGTAAGAGCTTTCCTGCCACTGGCAGAGTCAAGAAGCTTCACCACTTCCAGCTCAGGGCCGTGGCTGTCCCTGAGATCCTCCACCACCAGAAGCTCACTAAGATACTCATCGTGAAAAATGTCCTTCCAGCCGTAGGTGCAGGAAATCATGCAGAATTTCAACACTGCTCTGCATTTCCAGAGCTCTGCATTCATGGCTCTGAGAAAGGCTAGCAAGGCCTACCTGGTCAGGCTATTTGAAGACACCAACCTTTGCGCCATCCTTGCTGAGGGTCAACATTATGACCAAGTACATTTAATTGGCCTGTTGTATCGGAGGGGAGAAGGCCTAAGGGGACAACAGATAGACGCTAGCATACTAAATTTTGTGCCTCTTTCAAGATGTAGAAGAACAAAGAATGACTAGGACCCCAACCTCTAGATTGCTTCTGTGTTTACCATAGCCTTCCAGTGGCTGATGTTTATACTATACCTGCACTGAAGTTGGTGTCCTCGTACAGCATCATGCTAAGCCCAATCATAGCCATAAAACATTAGTTAGTGTCTATTTAGCCACTTTCTTGGAATTTGATTCATATGAAGATCGTAATTCCATTAGTATAGTTATGGAATAAAGGCAGCCATACTGAGGTCAGTAACACTAGGGCCCCACTGATTATGTTTGATGTGATTGTGTTTTCTGAACAAACTCCTGTTTGCCTACAAAAAAGGATTACACTCTTGGGGCACATAGCGGATCTGCTCTTGTAACGTAATCATGGTAGGAAATAGCATAAAATGCCCTTTTCCCAACTTGGAATGGGGAATAACGTGTATGATTGGCATCTTATGCCCCTTCAAACTTGTAAAAGGATACAAATTATGAAGCCGCTAATTTGCATGGCCACAAAATTGCGAACTTGCAGGTGTGAACCACCCAATTGTGAACTTGCAGGAGTACAATTTATACCTTATTTAATATCTCAAACATGATTAGGTCCAACCTTAATAAAACATTAGTCATATGTCTTAATCGTCAGCCTACATCAGTAGGTTTGTTGGTTGAAATTTGATTCAGCGCTACTGCTAGATTTCAACAGACTGTATGGAACCTACTCAGGTACACTTTGGCAATAGATTCAGAGTGAGAAGCTCCTTTTGCAATGAGAACATTACGGCCAACTGGGATCAGAGAGTTTCCGCAAGAGTATCTCTGAGTAACAAGAAATCTCGAAGGGGAGTTTTTTGGCTTGTTGACACATTATCTAAAATTAGGTGGTGCATTATGAATGAGTGTACACAATAAGGTACTCCAAGAAACCCAAAATGAGTAAGCAAACGCAGATTATGTAATCTCATTTTTTTAGTTTTTACATTATGTTTCCTATCTAAAAGTAAAACCTTCAGTTTTAAGTGCCCCTGGACCTAATGGGGTAAAATTGAATGTCCAGCTTTCACAAGCATAGAATAAGGTCCAGAAAGCAGACAAATCAATAATGTTATAGAGTAATTAATGCAAAATGATCAATTTCAGGAACTAAAATGATCTCTGCTATGATAAATGAAATGATCCTGAATGACCTATACAGTGCTAATCCTAAAATAGAAGGGTTCACTGACATTATGACCATGATCAACAAAATCATTTTCTATTACTTTCACTGATGAGGAGGGCATATATAGTGCCCACAGTATGTTCTGCAGTAAAATGGATGCACCAATCCAGGAAATCCAAGGGACCTGAATATTGTTATTAGAGGACAATTTGTACGCTTTTCTAGAGAAAGAAGTCTGCTAATAAAAAGTGCCAAATAAAGGATGATGATGGCCTATTTGACAAAGGAGAAGATAAGCCTTGGTGTGCTGTTGACTCTTTAAGAAGAGGTAACACTAAGTTGTTTTGGCAATGGCCATTAAAATGTTTATTTGTTTATAGCAAGAGTGGCCCCTACATTATTCTGAGCATCTCAAATTAATATTCTGATTCAGTGTATTACATGCTAGTGCAGCTCCAGATGGGGTGTGAAATATTCCTTCTCAATCTCTCTGAGACTTAACAAGTAGGCATACATCCAAGATCTCTATTTGCATCCAAGTAAATATTCTTCTTCGTTGGATGGCTCTACATCCAAGATCTCTATTTACATCCAAGTAAATATTCTTCTTCATTGAATGGCCAAACATCCATGATCTTTATTTACAGCCAAGTACATATTCTCCTTCATTGGATTTTTTGTTGGTAATAAAGATCTACTCGCTGCCAAGTCACCTGACTGTACCAGATTCCACTCTCCCTTCAGAAAAGCCTTAAGGATTTGGCGCTTCATGCTATAAATCTCCCTCAAATCAAATCAAAAGTACCACTAGATTCATAATGGTCAACTGAAAACCAATACTGATGCGTTTTAGTGATTGTCACTGTTTCATTCAAGTGTTTGCATTATGTATCATATATACGAGTCTTTCACTGAATCAGATAGAGGCCCTACCATAGACCTGTAGAATGCAAGAGACACCAGGATATACATGTTTTATATCAATTTAGTAATTTAAGTGTGGAAATTAAGGGAACAGGGCCTTTTGCTTGTCTTACCGTGTGTTATTATTGTTTGTCCTCCATTATGGGGTGGACAGTGGAAAGAACTCTGGAAATATCTTATCTTGCTGCATTTACAACTTAGCCTTCATGCTTAATTCAGGGGTGGCCTTATTGCATACATTCATATTAATATTGAACTGTATGTTATTTTTTTATTTTGTTTAGTTTTATATAGCACAAACATGTCCCAAGGGCTTTAGAGTGATTTACATGAGCATCTGATTGCATTTCATGTTTTTTAGGCATGGAGAGATGAAGGGCCTGCTTTAGATTTTGGTGGACAGCAAACATTTGGATAGCCTGTCCGGCATCCTGCAAGTGCCATGGCCTTTACTGTACTTGTAATGCAGCTGACAGGACCCCCCCACCTCCACACACACACACACACAGACACCATAGTATCCCGTTTGCAAAACTTTAAACAAGGTCCCATGTTATTTTACCCAGAACCACAGGACGTTGAGCCAAGGCCGAGGCGAATCTGGCTCCACAGACCCAAGTCGTCATTAGGCTTCATCTCCTCCCGGACACAAGGATACATTTCAACACAGGGATTCTAGCAACGTGTCATCACTCTCCATTTTCCATACACAGTACCAGCGCCTCGACATTTCCAACCTTTCGCTGCAGCAGCTATGAATCTGTAGGATACGTTCAGCATTTTCGGTGCCTGGAGTATTGCTTTTAGAATCCGGGGCCATTTGTGTGTAAATGAAGTCATTTCATAACAGATTGGCGCGCGTGCCCTGCCATGCACCTGCTGGAGCCGCGCTAGCATGTAATCCAGCCTATCATTTTCTGCCTCTGATTAAACATCTAAATTAGAACTCCAAACGTGATTACAACCTTTAGGCGATCTGATGAAATGTACTTCCATGGGATGAGGCAAACGTATGCTTCTGCCTAATTGCAAATCCCAACAGCTGTGCTCTTATTTCATTTGTATGCAAAAAGCAATAATTGAAACGCGAAGCAGGCTTCGGAGAAAGAAACTTCCAATGTCGGGTGCTCGTCGCGCTGCCAACATAAAGTTTCCGACGCCAGTACTCTTTTAACTATCGCCTACGAGTTCCCTGTAACTTGCAAATGTCCCCACCTGCGTAAAAACTAAGCCGTTCCAGATTCTAGTGGATAGGGACTATCATTGACATAAACTAAGCAATTCACTTTAATCACTTCAGAATTGTGGAAGGAACAAAGACAATTATTTGGAACATATTTCAGTCGCAAACATCGTGTTTTGTTCCCCAAAATGCAAGGTCCTTTGAAATGAGAATTCAGCTTCGATATAACAGGCCAAATTTAATTTAAAAAAATAAGCACAGGAGATGTTTTACTTTGAAGAATGCCGATGCAGGTGGCTACATTGCTGATACTGGAAATAGGAGGCAGTGTTATAATCCTCTCTCCCTCAACTGGAAAAGTTGTTGTGGTCCTAGTCAAATCATTATTCACACCAGAGCCTCAGTTATATGATCTGCCAAAATGTAAATCGTTCAGAAACAAGCTAAACACCGAGGTTCATTTGTCATCGATCTGGCCTTCATGGGTTACAGCTGGTTTATTCGGAATTTCCACGTTACAACAATAATATGCTTGTTTGCCCCAGTTCACCCTTCATTTCACTTGTCAGAAAATTGTAGTTCAACACATTTATAGGTTCTATGGTTTGAGGTCATGTGTTGGTTAGCAGAACAACTTGGTGCTTCACTAAAGCACTTTTGTAGATCATTTATTGAATTTTATCCCATACTTTATCGTTATGGTGTCCAATCGAGTCTCCTTAACTGAAAAGAAAAGAACATAGGGCCTCATTTACAAGAGCTTTGCGCCACCGGAGCGCCACTTTTTCTGGCGTTCCGGCGACGCAATATCCTGCTCCATATTCCACTTTTTGTGGCTTAACGCCAACCTTGAAATTTATGCCCCTTTACATGCATCACTTTGCATGAAAGGAGCATGCAGTGGGTGTTGAGGTGGGTGTTCCACCGCAACACCCATTGCATTTTGATGCTGCCCCAGATTTACGAGAAATAGTAAACCTGGGCCTGCGCCAAAAACCCAGGGGTGGCGTTAGAGTGGCGCAGTGAGGAGAAATACTTTGATATCTTCTTGTTTTTGTTTTTTCTATGTGTGCTGCATTCTGCAGGACATATAAAAAGAGCAAAACGCCATTAATGATTGTTTATGTGCAGGAAGGGACACCTTCCTGCACTTAAACTACAATTCCCTGCAACACAGGCAACCTTTCACCATGGTGCAAGGGCGCCTGCGTTGGCGCTAGGCAGCTATATTTATCACCAGCGCTAGGGAAAACACAGGTGCGCCATATTGTAGTAAATACGGCACATCCCTGTGATTCTGAAATGATGCCGCGCTGCACAATTTGGCGTAGCGCCACACTGCACTCCTTCTTTGTAAATTAGGTCCTTAGGGGCTCATGTACAAGCCCCTTGCTCCACTGTAGCATCATATTTATTTACACTAAGGCGGCACAGAACAGTCGCCTACAGCATGCCATATTTACATACTGGCACAATGGGACCATTGTGGCAGTTTGTAAACTCTTACACCACAATATGCCTGCGCCAGGCATAATGTATGCAAGGGAGGCCTTCGCCTGTTAGAAAGCCTGCAGGAATGGCGAAGTAAAATCTGCAAGATTTCACTGCGTCATTCTAGCTTAATTTCTTTTTACACCTGCTCAAGGGCAGGCGTTAAAGTGATGCGAGGCTGTGTTAAATGGGCCTTCCAGAGCTTTACTGGACTAACGTCAACATTTTTGACACTAGTCCATCAAAGCGCCACAACTGTGTCAGAAATTCTGTTGCAGCTGTGCTAACAAGCACCATGGTCCACTGTATTGTAAATACAGCGCTACCTTGGTGTCGTTAGGGGGGTGCAGGGCGGCACAAGCTAACTGGAGCATCGTGATTGATGCGCTAGTTTGTTGTAAATTAGGCCCTATGAATGTTCCACACATCTATAGAGCATTACTTTAGGAAAACCATTCAGTGGTGTTTTCATGATAGAAAATATGAACTTTGGGCCTCATTTAGGCTTTGCTGGGTGTCCTGCTATCCCTCAATGAGTGGTGATTAGTGGCAGATGACCACTCGCCATATTTAGAGACCTCCATCTGATGGATGGTGATCTCTCTGGTGTGAAGAAAGCTGCAGCCCAGGCAGTTCCCTTCACGGTAGTGAAATGTGCCCAGCAGGTGCCATGCTTAATGCACCCACTTGGCACAGTTTGTTTATTCAGGGAAAATAAACTCCCAAAGCTGGAGTGTGTTATTTCTGAGCCCAAAGGAAATGGCCTGATGCTCATGCAGCTCTTTCCCTAAGTGTAGGGGTTATTTGACATTGTCCTTGCCCAATACAACCATTCCTTACATTGTCAACACACACAGGGAAAACGAGTAGCATAAACCCACCAGCAATTAGGTGAGGAAACCTCCACTCTAACCCAGTGTTTCTGTGACAGATGTACCACTGGGTCAGGGCTTATCGCTGAAGGACCCAGCAGAGGCTATGCTGATGGTAACCAGCAGTTTCCCCTCTTCTGAATGAATCAGGGTAATTACAGCTTTGGCAGGACGTCTGACCTGCTAGTTTGCTGTGTTTCTCTTGCTCCACAAAACCTTAAATAGTGTCCTCAGTCTGAAAGCATAGCATATTTTTCAGCCAAATATTGAGGTATTTTGAAGCAGAAGCATGGTCTGAGAGATGCAAGTATATTAATACAGGAGAACATCAGGCCAGTATGAGAGAAAGATACACTAGTAGATAAACAGTTCTGAAGACTTTTAACTTCATTTTCAGTTCATTCGGGTTTAAAATATATTTTTTAAAACCTTTCAAAACAGATAATTTGTTCAAAAGATCATATGCTGCCCATTGCATGAACCAAGTGCATTCAGTCGTGCACAGACTAAATTAACACATTATCGTAGACTTTTAAAAATACAAAGATTTATCATCTTAAATCATTTGTGTTAAAAAATATTCAACAAAGCACAACGTTGACAGATGGAATGCTTGCAAAACTAATTGGACCTCAGTCATGTTGTTTTTCACCTCTTATGACACTTCAGAAAACAACCAGCCATATCAACATCATCCTAGGTCCTGCTCCAGTAACATCAGTTCAGCCTGAACTGCCGAGTCCCCTCTGAACATAAACACAAGCAACACCAGACCAGTTTGGCCAACGTAAGCCTTAACAGTGAGGTATAGCTTAAGTCATGTGGCACAGTAAGCACAGGACCCACATCTGGACATACCTGTTGCATTTGGGGTTCAATGGTGTAAGGAAACTTGAGTCCCCCATCCTCCGCTGCAAAGTACATGGAGAGCCCCTCCCACTCTGGACTTACTCAGGAGCTTCAGGCCCAGTTACTCTGCTGGGGGTCCCCCTGGACCTCAGGCCCTCCTCTGCACCACAGGGCCTTTGTTATGCCACTGTTAGATATAGGCCCCATGCTGACAGTGGTACAAGACTCAAGCTATACCTTTAGATAAGATCTAAGTCATCTGAAATTTGCCTTGGCTCGTTTATGTTCCCATTTAGTGGGGCCCTGACCTTGTAGTTTGTATTGAAGTTTTTCTATTGGAGCAGGACTATAGTTAATTTGCGTATAGCTGGTTTCTGTCTAAAGGAGCATTGTTTGTGATAGACAATAATTGGTACCTCAGCGATCACCAGTGGCTGCGATTTATTCTAACATCCCTTCCATGACTATTTATGTTACTTATAATAGAAGTATGAGGTGCAATGGGTGTGCCCATACGTGAGTCTCATGCTTATTGTGCCACTGAACTCAAGCAGTAAGTCACTTCTGAAGCCTAAATAAGCTGAAAGCAGTCTGGGGTTGCTTGTATTTCTCTCTGGAGGTAATGCAGTCTGGCAGTTCTGACTGGGAATGTTCCCATTGTAAAATGGTTAAGACTGATTTGTATATGGCTGGTATCTGTCTAGAATAGCATAGCAGGTGGAAACGATGGACAGGAACGTGGTCCAAGTGATTGCCAGCGGCAGAGATTGATTCAAGCATTCCTTCAATCAGTTTGTTGTTTGTTGCAGTAAATGGCTTATGTATGCAAGTATGCTGAGACGTGGGTCCTTTGCCCACTCTGCTGCAGGACTCAAGCTATACCACACTGACACAAACCTATTCTGATTTACATCTCCTGTCTTCCAGGGACCTAGCCTGGCCATTCTGGCTGGACTGTTTCAATGGAAGCAAGACCAATATGATTTATTCATGGCTGGTCTCTGTCTAGAGCAGCATAGTGGGTAAAAAATAACGGACTGGAATGTTGCCTTCAGAAAGTGACAGTGCAGAGATTAAGTCTATATTCCTTCCATCACTTTGTTGTTTGGTGTGTTAAAATTATTCAATTGGTGGTTGTCCCAATAGGATGTGTTAATTCTAAATCAGTTGTATTCAAGTATTCAACCCAATGATAAAGTGGAACCTGCGAATATCTGGCAATGAAAAACAACATTTGATCCTTGTAAGAACAAGATAATTCAATTTGCATAAGCAGCAATTGAACGGGTAATGAACAGTAATGCATCAGAAAAACAGAAAAAGAAAACTAATGCAAAATCACTTTTTATGATGCTCCGGTGGTGCAGGCCTCTCAATCATATCTTTGAGGCGACGCAAAGCCACCACGCATGGCTTTGCATGGCCGCATAGATATGGAATAAGGCAAGGTAGCCCAAAGCTCTGCATTGCCTCACTCTACATCAAGGAGGCGTTTCATGGCCGCTGCGTGGGTTTTCCCACACAACACACATGTGTTTTGACACATCCCTGATTTACAAGATTCTGTAACCCTGGGATTGCGTCAAAACTGTGTGCCTCCCCAGGTAATGCGTAACAAGAAGAAATACCTATATTTCTCCCTGTTGTTCCTCTTTTTATGTGTGCTGCATTCTGCATTCTACAGCACACATAGAAAGAGGAAAACGCCTCCATTGATTGTTTTTGGGCAGAAAGGTGTCCCTTCCTGCACAAAAACAATCGTACCAACAACACAGATACCCTTGCATTATGGTGCATGGGTGCCTGCGTTGGGGGTAATCACCAATTTGTGCACCGGTGCAGGCAGAAAGGACAGGAATGCGTCATATGTCATTAATATGGCATATTCCTGCCCTTTCCATTTGATGCACGGCAGCTCAGAAAGAAGCCTTGCGGCGCCGCCCTGCAGCAAAAAGTTGTAAATGAGGCGCTTATTATGCAATCTGCAGATACTATTTGCAACATTGCCAATAATGCACCATGTCATAGGTTCTTAGGCCCATATTTATACTTTTTGACGCACAACTGCGCCAACGCAGTTGTGCGTCAAAATTTTTACCGCCGGCTAACGCCATTCCAACGCACCATGAGGGCGCCTTAGTAATGGAATGACGTTAGCCGGCGCTGCGGACTGGTGTGCGTTAAAAAAAATGACTCACACCAGGCAGCGCCGGCGTATGGGAAAATGGGGGTTGTGCGTCAAAAAATGGTGCAAGTCAGGTCTGAGGCAAAATTCAGGCCTCAAACCGGATTTGCGCAATTTTGTTTGACGCCCAACCTCCATTGACATGACTCCTGTCTTAGCAAAGACAGGAGTCATGCCCCCTTGCTCAATGGCCATCCCCAGGGGACTTATGTCCCCTGGGCATGGTCATTAGGCATAGTGGCATGTAGGGGGGCTCAAATCAGGCCCCCCTATGCCACAAAAAAAATCGGGAAAAAATACTTACCCGAACTTACCTTTACTTCCCTGGGTTGGGTACCTCCATCCTTGGGTGTCCTCCTGGGGTGGGCAAGGGTGGCAGAGGTGTCCCTGGGGGCAGGGGAGGGCACCTCTGGGCTCCTTCCGAGCCCACAGGTCCCTTAACGCCTGCCCTGACCCAGACGTTAAAAAACGGCGCACATCAGGCTGTGCGCCGTTTTTTAAGGCCCACCCCCTCCTGTGCGTCAAAATGACGCCAGAGTATAAATAAGGGGCACAGGCCTTAAAGTCATTTTTTGGAAGAGAACGCCTACCTTGCATATAATTAAAGCAAGGCTGGTTCCCCCTTCCAAAAAATGACGCACATGGTGGAATTTTGACGCCCGCAGAGTCGGGCGTCAAAGTATAAATATGGGGCAGGGTTTGCGCCGATTGTGCGTCAAAAATCTTGACGCACATTCGGCGCAAACAGAGTATAAATATGCCCCTAAATGTCTAGATGGGTGTGACTAAGACCATTACCCTCCACCCTCCACCCTCCCTCGCCACAGAAGATTGATTTAAAAAAGTTTATTCTGGTCTAATTTTTCTTCCATTTCTTAAAAAACGTACAGTTGCTTCTTTTCACCATCTGCTTCCATATTGCAATAGCAACGATATTAGAAATGTCTTCTAGGCGACAGTCACTGGTTATAATAATGACACGTTTCCCACTTTCCATGGGCACAAGAGTATAACAGCTCTTTCTTTACCTGCTCTGACTTGTCACCATGTTTCTATATTAAAGACAGGCATTTGAGATCTATTAGGATGAATAGAATTCCCGGCAGAAGGGAATGGCTAATCCGGATCCACCCACCTTCCAAGCACAACATGGCTGCTAGATTGTCAGTAGACAAAGGTGTGCTCTTTAAAAGCAGTAGATGATTCCAAATCCCAGCTTTGCCCTAACAATCGTTCCCACATAACAGTAATTGACTTATGAGTAATTATGATACAAGCAGTGGAGGTTAAGAGTGGCCCTTTCACCTTCCAGTATCCTAATTTTTGTTATCACAACTACATAAAAGGAAACAAATCAGATGCAGGGATTGGGAGTTATTAAATGTGAAAAATGTCCATAGAAGTCAATACAAATATCAAAAGTTGATGTTACTCTTTGGCTCTATCCTATTAAAAATTGCAATATTTTTTAGTGCTGAAACAAACTAAAGGCCCTTAGAGAGGATCCAAACAGTGTTTCTACTTTCAGGTACAAGCCTTCTGTCCAAAACACAGTCTTACTTGTTGTGCTAAATATCTGTTTCCAAAATTACTAGAAATCAAATGTCACACTCTGAGAGCTTGTAACAAAAAGTTATGCTTTTCAGTCATGGTGCTCCAATTGTTTCCAGAACGTCAAGAGGACCCAGTCTCTGGAGTTCATAGGAAACTGACTTATCTATCACCCCGCTTCAGAGCCATATCCACGGGTCCAGTCCCGACGTCTTCAGAAAATTGGATATCTTCCTCCTGGTCACCCCTAACACTCCTAAGCTAACAGTGAAAGTTTCAGGGGATACCAGATCATCGATAGCATTTACTCAACCCTCTCTCGCAAAAAGGCCTTTGCATACACTCCAGCCCCCAACTGGCCAGCTGCTTCTTCTTCTGAGATGCCCTATTTGTCCTTGATTTCCCTATGAATTTCAGTAGGCCATCTTCCGTTACCACTTGAGAACAACACCCAGAGATTTGGACTGAAGAGAAAGCAGAATCGAAAACATCAGCCCTTTATACGTGCAACTAATATTGTTCTTAGTGTCTTTACATTCTAGCTAATGTACTTATTTTCAGGTGAAGGGAGCCTGTGATATTTTAACACAGCTGTGGTTGCTGCAGACCATGGAAACTATCTCTCCTAAGTTACCAAACGTGGCCTTCCTGATCTTTAGAGCAATGTTTTAAAATAATGACTAAATCATATGCTAGGATTTTCCCAAAATGGCAGAAGGCTATTGCAACTACTGAAGCTGCCCAAGCATGTCCATGGACTTGTCTATTAAAAAGAGTTGCCTCCCTCTCCCCACCAGTAGATACCTTACTTAAACTTATTGTGCTCTTCTAATATTCACCTCTGTGGAAGGTGCTAGTGTGGCTAAGGAGGGACCAGCTTCAAAGGAGGTTGAAACTCCATCTTCTGATAATAGAAACCTGAAACTTTTAAAAGTTCCTGCCTTCCCTTTGTGTTTGTATCTATCTCAAATCCCTCTTATTTCCTGTTTGCAGTACTTTTTTAAACACACTGAGATGATTCCTGGGTGTATGGTGTCCAGTAACCATCGTCATATGTCCTCTTCATGGGAATCTCACAGCAGGGGAGCTGCTCCAGAAGATCCAGTTGATCTGAAGGAAGGCACTGATAACGTTAGTTCCCTCCATTGCTATGGCGGATTTGCTAGAGAGATCTAGTTGCAGTCACTGTTGGGGTGATAGCCTGGTAGTACAAGTATTAGGGTGCATAGATAAACGACTTCTCTAAAAATCCACATTGCAACCCTTGGATCAAAAGCCTAAGTTCACCAACGAGCATGATTTTTAATACTGAATTAAATGTTGTGAAGATACATTTTCTATTTCCACCTTAGACCAAGAAAGACGTTATGTACTTTCTAATTTCAATGTTGCTTTTGTCTGTACACATTTTAGAATTCTGTTACTGCAAATAAAATACTCGTTACTCGTTTATCTTGTCTCACTTCTTTCTGGACATTCTCCACCTAAGGTATGCACTGAGGGCTACAAGCCACATTTAAAAATGTGACTTAGTTAAAATTAGAAGTAGACTTTCTAAGTGCTGATTTTGAAATGCGCTTGTTGCATTTATGGCATACAGTAGTTTAGGATTGCAGGGACAACGCCGATGCCATGCTTTTTGAAGTCTACTCTGCAGGTGGCGCACACAACACCACAGCCCACATGGGACATATATCTTTTATGCCACATACTTTTTACTGTCCTTACCTAAAAATCAGAAATATAATTTGAGGCTAGCAATTATTGGCCATGTTTTATGGATTGCCGCACATTTCTGGTTGGTGATTTGCAACCTGTAAAAGGCCAGGGGTTCAAATATGGAAGCAAGCCAGGCAGGTCTTTTCACGGACCGAAGCGGCTCCCCGAGGGGTGCAGTGAGGCTAGTCTTCATCACGTTGCACCGAGGCAGCACTCCGAGGTGGCGCACAGAGGTCCTATGTGGCCCTGTGGCCTTCAGGACTTGATCTGAGGTGCTGCAGGGGTAGCGGCGAGGTGAGGCGTTTCCACCCACTGCTCCAACACTGCTCCAACACCGCTCCAACACCATTTCCACCGCTTCACTGTTGGGCCATTGGGCCACATCAACGGGCTCATAGATCATCCTAGATTGCTCCAGCCTGCTCCAGCTTTGCCGCTTACCATTCACCACTCATCTCGCTTGTCCCAACTCCTCAGTCAGAGGGAGGCCAAGGAGAGGCCTCAGCAGCAGCAGCAGTGGAGTAGAGGGGGAGCCTGTTGAACACATACACTGTGCCACTGTACCAGAGTTCACCCACATCCTGCTGATACTGCCTACCAACTGCCAACCGCCAACTGCCAACCGCCATTTGCCTGCCCCACTTGGCCTGCAGCTCAAACCCTGAGGAAGAAACTCAGAGGTCCCCTCCACGTGATTTAGGTGAGTGAGGCTTAGCAGGATTGGACAACGAGGTCAATCTGTAATCTGCACAGCAGGCATGCTCGGTAGGGGCCCCTAGGTATGCAGCAATAGCGTAGACGGCCAAACTAGGACTTGGTGCGGTCTGCAGTCCTTGCACCTCCAGGTACACAAACCTAAGTTCTCATTCTCATTTTTTTACTTTCCCCCGCCAGCTGCTGAGGTGTGCGTGCTCATGTCCCCTTTGTTCACTGGCTAGACTTCACACAAATGGGCTGGGCCGGCGCACTGAAGGTAGGCCACAGAAGGAGCTAGCACCGCCACGGAATACCCTGAATAACCCTTAATAATAAACACTAACTAATCTGCCTGAGCTCTGAACTCTGAGGATATGCACAAGCGCTTAAAACAACAGATATTTGACACTTAAGGAGGCCAGGCTATTTGGTAGCAGTAGCGGCCTCTCCCTTCTGCAGGAGGCCTGCCGCTCCTGCAGCCTCTTGGCTGACTGAACCAGCCACCCATACCCCCTTCTCAGTAATAACGACTCCCAGCAATACAGGGGGCAAGAAAACACAGAATCAAGAACTCGGTTACAACCTGGCCAAGAGGTCGGGCAAGATGAGAGGACAAATCACCACCACAATCAGTAAAAAGGAAAGGAAGCCAACAGAACAACAATGTAAAGAGTCACGAAAGTGTGAAGATCCGTTGTTGTTACCATACAGGAATTAGAGGTACAAATAAGAGCCGGCTTAACCAGTATAGAGGGGAGCTCGTGCAGGGCAATATCATGCAACCACCAACTAAAGATATACACACATTTTTCACTTTGCTCAGTGCTATACCCTAGCAGTGACAGCTACCTTCACCCCTGCAGCCCGAAGGTATTGATTTCCCTAAGGAGGTCAATGCCTCTCCAGAGTCCCCACCCAGCATGGAAACAGCAGAAATCATGGTACACAGGGGAGCACCGGACCATAGCCTCTCATACTTAGCAACTCAACAATCAGAGGAATTAGCAGCATCTTATTCAGCGAAAACCCCCGAGAAAATAGCAGCGCTACTCTTAATGTTGTTCTGAAACTAGAGAAGGAACAGACAGATATAATTTAGTCAGCTCTCAGTGAACGTCCTACAATATCAGTCTGGTAAAATTGACATTCAGTTAGAACTTCTCAATTCCTTAGCAGTATTTGTTTCCGGAATAGATAAAACGCCTGCGGAACCTAGAAGTTTGATTCAGAAAGCACAAACAGACACCTAGCTGATGCAGGTCAGCTACATCTGCAGCCCTTTCTGGAAAAAAGCACCACTCTGCCCGCTTTTGTGGGCGACTTATTAATAGTTCTAAAACAAACTACAAGCAGCGGAAAGATCGACACCCCTCCCCAATACAGTCACATGGCCTGTACCACTCAGCCGGAGGTCCAAAGGGACAAGGGAGCAGGACGAACCGAAGCAAAAAACAAAACTGAGCCTAATAAGCTGAACACCCAACAACCACCCTTCTCTGTATATACATAGGCGCCAACAATAAACAACCCTGACTCTTATCAGGAAAAGGTGACCCCAAGAAAAGATCAGAGGAACACTACCCGAGCAAGCAAGAGAAAAGGCAGAAAGAGAAAGAATGAAATCACGGAGTATTTCCGAACAGATACCACATCCAGCATCTCCATGAGGGAGCAGCAGGAAGACAACATAATGCTAATGTGCACAGATACCTTAACAGAACAGGTATGGTAGCATAAAAATCTTATATACTGTTGCCCAGGAAGGGACAACAGACAACTGGACCAAGTTGGGAAGTGGCAGAATTACTGGCCTACCAGGACACAAGGGAAGAATTTCTTTATGGAAAAGGAAGCCTCACACACATATTTGTGTCATGCTTCTTCATCGGCAACCTCTCCACACCCTGGTAGGACATTGCCGCCAGGGCGGACTCAATCTCATGATGGCTCTAGACCGGAGGGAGTCCTTAGATAAAAACTATTGGATAGGAGGGGATACAAGTACATTAACAATGAGGGCTACTGGTGTATTTACCTTTACTAGTGGTGTCCACAGGTATGACTAAAAACAGAGTCTGGCGGTAATGATGAGAATAATAATGTCTCACCCTGTCTCAGATAGCCAACATGTTTCTGCCCTCACAAAGAGCCTATGAAGGTCTGGGGCATTCTGAGGGTTAAGTATCCCTATCAGAAACACCTAGCTAACACTGGAACTAACTTATTGACTGTAGAAACATTCAAGTCCAACCTGAATGATGGTGCTGGCACAATGACCTATTTAGCAATACAAATTAAATGTAAAATTGTTGTTTAAACCAATTCCTTACTTTCCATTTATGTAATGTGTTCCTATATCAGACGAAAATGTAAATGTGCAAGTGGAAAAATCACTGCAAACCAAGTGAGCAATGTGTGTTATACTGTAGGCATTCATTCCTATCTAGAAAGATTCATATTTCGACTGGTACTAAACTATCTATGTGGAAGTGTAAAATGTAAAAACCCCAGCCTTGCGTCGTACGTCTCTGTTAAGTAAATTGCGCAGAAAACTATGAAGCAACACATAAAACTATTGCTTACCCTAGGTTTTAAGGGCTACTTGCTTCTGGTCTGGGAAGGGAACGGTGTCCTTCGTAGTCACACCCTAATAACAAGGAGATGTTAAAAAAAAATTGTAGGTCAGATATAATAATTAAACAGAGTGGAATCTAGCCAAAGGCCACTCTTCAATATTCAGTTATTAAATGTTAATTACACAGGGCACTTACTGGGAGAATAATTTAGTAATATAATAATGTACCCACGTTGCCGCAAAAAAAGGGGGAAACACGAGTATTAGCCCTATTAGCGCTAGACGGGAAGAGGTAACATGAATAAAGCATGTCACTTATGTAAAGGAAGGAAAACCAAATGAATAAACACACAAACCCTGTTAGTCACATGCCAGTGGCCACAAAATAGATGCCAAAGGAGCAAAGTACAGGCTGAATGCACAATTAAGTTGTACAATGAAGAAACCTCCCCAGCTATCAATTGTTAAAAAAGAGGCATGAGATACTTGATTGGATATAGGAGAAATGTTTAGATCAACCAATCATGTGCACACATCACCGTTGTGTCCTCTGCTAGGGATAAAGAGACAAGGATATTTATACTATAAGCAGTGCTCATCTTAGTAGGAAACGTGATCCTTCAACTCCCATGGTGTCTCAAGGTACAACAGCCAGCATATATGCAAATACATACACATCATACTGATTATTTAGTGAAGATGGGCAAATGGGACATAGTCCAAAGGAAACAACACACGTCATATGGGCAACTTCTCACAAATTTTCTTGTGTTTAACTAATGGGCATGAAGACACAAACATAGGCCCTCATTCTAACTCTGGCGGGCGGCGGTTGCCGCCCGCCAGGCGGGAAGCGCCATTTGGCCGCCACGCGGCCAAAATACCGCTTCCCGCATTCAGACATTCCCGCTGGGCCGGCGGGCGCTAAGCAAGTTAGCGCCTGCCGGCCCAGCGGGAATGAGGGCCGTAACACAGGAGCCGGCTCCGAATGGAGCCGGCGGTGTTGCGGCGGTGCGAAGGGTGCAGTTACACCCGTCGCGCTTTTCACTGTCTGCTAAGCAGACAGTGAAAAGCCACCATGGGCCCTGTTAGGGGACCCCTGCACTGCCCATGCCAGTGGCATGGGCAGTGCAGGGGCCCCCAGGGGCCCCAGGACACCTGTTCCCGCCAGCCTCTTCCTGGCGGTGAAAACCGCCAGAAACAGGCTGGCGGGAAGGGGGTCAGAATCCCCAAGGCAGCGCTGCTTGCAGCGCTGCCCTGGCGGATTCGCCCAGCCAGGGGTAAACCGGCGGGAAACCGCCGGCCCCGGTTTACGCGGTCAGAATGGGCAAGGAAGCACCGCCAGCCTGTTGGCAGTGCTTCAGTCATTCACGGCCCTGGCGGTCCTTGACCGCCAGGGTCGGAATGACCCCCATAGTGCCAAAAACCATGGGTAAGCAGGCACTTAATGCTATAAGTCATCACTAATTATTGTGCCTCACAATAACCAAAGCACATCTCTAGTCAGGAGAACATGGGGTATCAGGCGACTCACATAAGGGAGGTAGTGGCATTATGATCATTTATTTATGGCGCCCCAGGAAATCTCATTGATAAGACCATGATGGTCTGTGTGAAGCCTCTATAGTGCCAAAAACCATGGGTAAGCAGGCACTTAATGCTATAAGTCATCACTAATTATTGTGCCTCACAATAACCAAAGCACATCTCTAGTCAGGAGAACATGGGGTATCAGGCGACTCACATAAGGGAGGTAGTGGCATTATGATCATTTATTTATGGCGCCCCAGGAAATCTCAATGGTAAGACCATGATGGTCTGTGTGAAGCCTCTATATCCATCTTTGCTCGAAAAACATGAGAGGTGGTGTCATATCTCACAGTGTTTTTGATAGTTTTTCAATCACACATCACTCCATGTCCTCTGCATTATGCCCTTTCTTAATGTAATGATTGGTGAATCTGGTTGAGTCCTGTCTACATCTGTTGGTGCTCCTGTGTTCACAAATGTGTGTTCCTATTTGTCTTGTTGTCATTCAAATGCATTTAAAATTACATGGACATTTAATCATATTAATCACATTCTTATTGTTGCAATTGGTTAAGCTTTTCAATAGCTATGGGGTTTTTAGTCCAAGATCCAAGTATTTCATTTTTTTAGCGAAGGGGCAAACACTGCACTTCCCACATGGAGAGTGTCCCACTGGTGGTGGGAGATCCCACTTTGTCATCTTATAAGTCTATTCAGTGGTTTGTTTCGGACGTGTACACACGACCATGTACTTGATGATCGCTCTCTCAAAAGAGTCCATGGGTCTTGCTAGGGGTAGGCCAACTGACTCAAGGATTCTCCATTTTTTTAAACGATTTTCCAAAGGTCATTTGATAGAGGGCTAAAGGAGGTCACACACATCAGCATCTGCTTTTGCCTCCTTAAAGGTTGTTAGTAGTTGTTCTCTGTTGTTATAAAGAGCCCTTTTGATGGCCCTTGGTATCAGGTGGGGAGGATAATTCTTTGCTGCAAGTTTCATGGTGAGTTTCCTTACATGCATCTTATAGCCTCCTACATCTGAACCGTTCCATCGGAGACATGCTAACTGCCCACCAGTGGGTTTTCCCATAGATCTCGGGGATAAAAGCTCTCAAACCTTAACAGTTTGTTCCGGTTAGTGGGTTTATAGAACACCTCGGTCTGCAGATACCCATTCTTCTCCTCAATAAGAAGATCAAGGAATGGTAGTTCATTGCCTCCAGTGGTGATAGTGAAGCGCAGAAAGGGATTTAGCGCATTCAGCCAATTAGCGAAGTCTAGTGCTTCGTTCCTGGTGCCTGTCCAGATCAGCAGTACATCATCAATCTGCAGTTTCCGAAGTCTTGTCTTCTCCTGAAATGGATTTGAAGGATGTAGGACATATTTTGTTTCAAAGGAATGGACGTAAAGGCAGGCCAGGCTGGGAGAGAAAGTGATCCACATTGATGTACTGTGGACCTGGAGAAAGTACTGGCCTTTGAATTCAAAGCAGTTACATGGCAATGCCAAATGTGCTAGGTCCAGTACAAATTCCTGGGGCGTTATAGACTCCCACTCGGACTTGTTCAGAATGGTTTCAATTACCTCCAGGGTGGCCTCTTGGAGAGTGTTGGTGTACAATGATTCAATGTCTAGGCTGATCAAAAGTTCTTTTTCACTGTCAAAGGCCATTTCTTCCAGTAGATTCAGAACATTCTTGGTGTCTTGAAGGTAGGTGCAAAAACAACAGAAGATGGACAGAATGCAGAGCAAATCAAACATTCTCCCCCAGTCACAGATCTGGGTTTAATCCATCAGTTGTTTTGCTTGCCATGCCATTCCAGATTGAACCCAGCCATATCCAAATCATACTTGACCCTGTTCCCCATGGGAACAGTCCAGCCCGAACTGCCCGGTCAGATCCTCCCTGAACCAGAAACAAGCATCCTGGGACCGGTTTCAGGGTATCACCCTTCATCAGCCAGGCTAGCTTGAATCTGGTGGCATAGCAAGCATGGGACGCACGTCTGGGCATACCCTTCCCACTTTGGGCGACAAATGCAAAAACAACAGAAGATGGACAGAATGCAGAGCAAATCAAACATTCACCCCCAGTCACAGATCTGGGTTTAATCCAATAGTTTTTTTGTGTGCCATGCCATTCCAGTTTGAACCCAGCCATATGCAAATCAGTCTTGACTTTGTTCCCCATGGGAACAGTCCAGCCCGAACTGCCAAGCCAGGTCCTCCCTGGACTGGAAACAAACATCCTAGGACTGGTTCCAGGGTATCAGCCTTCATCAGCTGGATAGCTTGAATCCAGTGGCACAGTAAGCACGGGACCCACATCTGGGCATACTTAGCAGCATGCAAGGGAGCTCAAATTGCTCGCAATGAAGAGCCAGACTCTAATGTCACAATCTCCCTACCAGAATGTAACTCACCAGAGAGACAAGACATAAACAGGGGGAACATTTTACGCCTTTTAGCAGCGATCAGTGGTATGGATCACCTAAAATCATCAAACTTGATCACCATTGAATTTATTCAAACAGGAAGCTCATCCAGAAATGAGGCTACTAAGGCCACATAGACAACCATAGAGGTAGCCAGGAAGATTCTAAGTGAACATGCACTTTTTAAGAGCTGGGGAATAACACTGACACGTACTAAACCCCTGGTTATCCTCCACCCCTGTCAGTCACGAATCAGCCTAAGCCTGCGCCACAAATTCCTGAAGCCACTTTCTCAGTACTCCAGGGGGGCAAGAAGCACCTCACCCGTAGGAAGATCAAAGTAAAACCTTTAAAATAGCTTAAATGGACAAAGAAACTATGTATCAGCTCAGAACTGGAGCTGGATATCACGCCCAATAAATAGCGTAAACAGCATCCAATGACAAAACGTGCAAGCCTTCAAAAAATCAGAAACTAATTCAAGCTCCCTGCGCATATGTTCCTAGAACATTAATGGCCTGTGAAACAAAACAACAGATGGACATGTGTTACAATTTTAACAATCGTTTGACATTATTCTACTACAGGAAACATGGCTTGAATATTAATTCCATATGATGGGCTTTGTGGGCTATCATGTCCCGGCATGCAAAGGAGCCAGATTTGGCCACCCTATCTCAATTTACACATAAACAATGAGCATCAGCACTGTTAAGGAACTAAAGGTGAAGTCAACGGCAAAAATTGGAAATAAAAGCAATTAGTGTAGTGGTCCGTTGTGATGAAACAGAACTGAGAATAGTGATTATGAATGCATACCTGCACCCCAAAGACGGGGCAAAGGGCTCGAAGTTACTGATCAGCGAAACGAAAAGGCCTCGGCGAAGAACAAAACCTAAATTTTATTCTATCAGGGGATTTTAATCTACACCTACTTGGTACACCTGCAGAGGACAAACTTGTAGCCACTCAATCATCGTACTGGGACATCCCACAACAGGGGGAGAATGCAACCACAAAGCAAAGCAAAACAGGCAAGCAACTCCTGAGAGAATTAGAGCATCTCAACTTTCGGTCTCTAAACGGTCATTTTCTTGAGGATGCCCCGCCTGCAGCAACGTTCCATTCCACGACGGCCACCTCAACACTAGACTGCACTTTAGTTACTCTACCATTGTATCACAAAGTCTTACCATACCAACTGGCCGAGGAAGAATCTAATGATTATCTCCCACAGGTGGTCATGCTTAAAGCAAGCCCCGCAGCCACCTGTTATCCGATTGAAGCACTATGCTCTGTGCATGCTACGAGGACAAAAGGATTAAATGCAAAATTGCTTCCATAGATCGACTCTTGGGGTCTGCTAAGGATAAACTGCAAAGATAGCAAGGCACGTTCCACAAACCCTTTAACCGCATGGGAAACCTTTATGAAAGAATTAGAGGACACTTTTGCCACCACAACAGCAAGAAGAAATAGGCCACAGCAAGGAACCCAACATGGTCACTCTACACTCATGCAGTTAGAGAAAGTAAAGTTACTGAAGAGAAACATCAATTTAAGCGTTAGAAATTCCACTGGAACCTGTTCAATGATAACCTGCAATGAGAGTTGAGACGGAACAAAGCAGCACCAAGAAAGCTAACTTGGGTAATAAAAAGGGAAGGGTGAAGGCTTGCTTTAGGCAAATCTCCTTTTTGACATAAAGGGCAATGACCCATCACGGATATGCCACAAATTGGCCCACCTATCATGGGGTCAGCTCTCACTTGACCAAAGAAGCTTGGGCAGCATTCTTGTATGAGCATTTCAAACACCTTGAGGAGCGGCAAAGTCATGCAAGTGTGTTTGAGAGAAACTTATCCGGCGATCCCAACAACGTAACCAAAAAGGAAGCTGAAAGGGCAGTCTACGACCAGCACCCACCCCATGAGCAGAACATGGATCCATTCACAGTAACCAGACAGCTAATAAAGAGACAGATATCCAAAGGGAAATTGGAGGGGGCCCGGGCCCTAATGGGATCCCACCTGCACTGTTCAAGCAGGATGCCATTTACTGGTGAGAGAAATTAGAGCCGCTATTCCGGCAGATATCAGCGGATGCCGTAATGTCTGCTTCATGGAGAGGGTCAATAATTCCACCGATCCATAAGCAAGGCAGCAAGACCAGTGCACAAAACTAATGGCTTGTAGCACTTATCGATAATAAGACCAAATATTTTGCCGGGACCATTCTAGAGGAGCTAACATCTTGGGCCTCAGTCAATCGCATTATTCCGCTAAACCAGAATGGATTCTGTAAACATATGGTAACCACAACAAACAACTTGGCCCTCTCCCTATTAATAGATGGAGGTAAAGGTGCAAAGCTACCCCTGTACCTTTACTTTATTAACTTCAGGGCCGCTTTTGACCATATCATCTGAGGTAAATTATGACCAAAATTGGCTAACCAGAATGTTCCACTGGCCCTCCTGAAGTTACTGATTTTCTTACAGACAGAAATGTGGGTATAGGTTAAGTTACGGTCAAGGATGCATCTTTCAAAATGTATTCCAACCTCTAAAGGACTGAAGCAGGGCTGCGTCTTTGCCCCTGCACTGTTTAACCTCTTCCTATCTGAATTTACAAGAAAACCAGATTGCTGCAATTCTCATGCCCCAAAGCTGCGCAGAATAGCCCTTTCTAATCTCTCTACGCAGATGACATGGGTCTGAATCACACATATGGCACAGTTTTCTTGTTTGCACCGAGCGCACCTTTTAAAAGGTGCACCCGGCGAAAACAAGGAAAATGTGCTGTATTAGCATGAATGCGCTGCCCCCAGGGCAGCCGTGAACTCACACTGCTCTGGAGGCAGTGCATTTATGTGAACAACGGAACAGCTACTTTAAAGCCGCTCTGTGTTTTACTGTGCAGGCAGTGACCTGCCTGCACTTTTAAGGGGGATTAGCGATCTCCTTGCAGGCAGGTGCCTTAAAGGGTATGTCTAGGGAGGTCCCTGGACCCCATTTCCCCCCTCCAGAGGGCTGCCATCAGGGGGCGCACTGCCAGTGCACCTCCTGACTGCTTCTTTGCCTTTGCGCCCACCTATATATTACGGCTCGGGTGCAAAGGCAAAGGAATTTCCTCATTTGCATGGGGCCACAACCTCATACAAATGAGGGAACTCCCTCTGGTGATCACGCTAGTGCTATATTTGCACCACCACTATCCGTATTACAGAAGGGGCTGCACAAGTGTCTGTCGCCCCCTCTGTCATACCAAAGAGCCCCTGGCGCTCGCAAAGCACGCGCACATGAGCGTTGTGCCCCAAGGCACTTCTGTAATATGGCCCCTGGTGTTAATGAACCATACACCTCATTGATGCCAACCATGCATACTCGATAGAAAATGAACTAAAGATCAACTTTGAAAAAATGAAAACAATATCACTGAACAGCACGAAAATAAAAGCATCAAGCTGGCATATTGTCACCTGATGTCTAGAATATTTAGGCATCCTTATAGACAAAAAGGGATCATTTAAACCGCAGAAAGAGGCTATGAAGTGGAAGGGGAATGCCCTAGAACTGGCACTAAAAAACCTAAAGCAGAAAGTGGCAGGCCCTACTTTAACACCATAGCTCTGGGTAATACAACCAAAACTGATTCAAACAATAACTTACAGGAGTGAGCTGCTACATGGCAGGGACACATCAACTCTGGATGGGATTATGGTCGGACCCAACAGAATGATCTTTGATTTCCCTAAATACACTTCCCCAGCCCAGATAAGGCTGGAGTTCTGACTTCAGAAACAACCTCTCGCCAGAAGAGGTGCTTATATTAACTGCTGGCATAAAATTAAGAATGCTGAACCAAACACATTAAATAAACATCTATGACTGGAATTGGCAACCAGGTGCAGCTCCCCTGCATGGCTTACCTCAAGGAATCAACAATGCAATATGGCCTACCTCAAAAAGATGGTAAACAAAACCACCAAAACACTGGTGTTAATTGAGGATAAGGAAGCAGTGGCAGGCAGAGCCCATGGTTGGATTGTGCTGCATAGCTAAGACAAAGCGATAGCCCAGCCCTATTTCCATATGGTGTATTCCAACCTAATAAGAGAGAAAATTCTGAGATACTGACAAGTCATATAACCTTCGGTCCTACACAAACCACCCTGGAAGTGCAACCTTGTCATGACTGACTGTTGGCTGTGTGGAAAGGGGAAAGAGGATATGGTGCACCTGGTATGTGTCTTTGCAAGGAGCTTACGGTAGAGAGAAGAGCAATGCTGCATCCACTTCTCAACCAAAGAGGGATCCAAACTTGTAGGCAGACGGTACTCGCTTGCTTCATGCCGGCAGACCTACAGCTGAACTGCCGCTTTGTGAGATTTAGTATGAATGGAGAAAAGAAACTAGCTCATGGGGGTGACACGCGAGGCTAAGGAAAAAATCATTTTGAACTGACTGCATGTATTGTGATGGGCTGATCCTTCAATGGAAACAATTTTAATGTAATTAATCATGATTGGTAGCTGGCTTGGGAAAGACACTTCCTATCCCAACAACTTGGTACTTCGATCATAGGTTACTCCAATTGTCTTTGTACATATTAACTTTTAACAAGCTTAAGAAAAATCCATTGTTTTGGGAATAGGCCAATTCTTACTGCAGTGGCACTGCAGTCCTTTGCTTTTTTAACATATCTAACTTTGACAATAGAGTGTAATCTCTTTAGCAACACTTATGCACACTGTGATCATTACACTTTGGAAATTTCTTAATCATTGGTGCATCAAACAATTGCACAATTTTCACATACAATACTTCAAATGTTTCTTTATTGTTTTTGCACATAGGATATTTTAACCAATAGTAATGACATTAGTACTATTTTATATATATATATATATATATATATATATATATATATATATATGCACTCCGATTAAGCGTGCCATTCCTGCGTCTGACCGTCAGCGGTGCCTGTCTATATTTTTTCTCCACCTAATGTTGAATGATTGCTTTTTTCCAAATTTCACGAATGAATTTTATTATATTTGTGTTTTGGTTATTGGCTAATGGGATCACATGATATATAAACAGAGCCAAGATGGCGACCATTAGGCTGACGAAGGCGGTTACGCCGAAACGCGTTCCTGTATGTAAATAAATCATATAACTTATTGTGCCTGTGGAGTGCCATTCATCCGTAATCTAGAAGGAAAGTGTGGAGATATAGATATGTATATATATATATATATATACATATATATATATGCGTTTCCACAAAGTTCGTCAATACTGCCACACACCTGACACAGCGGGTGCTACAGCTATGGGAACAAAACCACACTATCTCCGTATTTCTCCTAAAGGACGCCAAGCACTCACAGAATCTGATTGTATTATCATCTGTTTATTATGCCACCATATTGTTTGGCGTGCCCTTGTGATAAAAAATATATAGTAAGCACCATCCACGTGGCTAGAAAATGAGTAATAGAACATATGAGGGCAATTAGAAATAATGATTCCTCTTACCCTGTGGCTAGGCATTTTCATGAAAATACTCATGGGGACAGTAATCAGTTAAAATTATTTTGCATTGATCAGATCGGCAAGGAGGAATGAGGACAGGACAGAACATGCAAATTGAGGCAACTTGAGTCACGCTATATAATTAATTTGCGGACGATGGCCCACTCGGCCTCATTGAAGATGAGGAACTTTGGACACATAAAAGATAGAAAGGATTCCAGTTTGGTTTGCACTATTGTAACCTGTGAGTTTGTTTTTAATCCATTTAGGGCGTTATATCCCCTGAGTATTAAATAGGCATGTTAAAATGAAGTAAGGTATTTTTTGCCTCCTTGAAATAGGGTTAACAGGAGGCTACATGAGCAGGCTAATATGCGAATTGCTAAAGCAAGCAAATCTTGATTATTTTGTTTTTAAAATTGGTTGCCCTCACATGGCCTAATTATGAATGTTGGCTTGACCATTTTGTTTGCCCCACCTCGAGGCATTATATTATTGCATGTGGTGTGGTGTTGTATAATTAACAACCTATGTAATTGTTTTGTTATTATTTTTATTATCATTTCTAACAGAAACTAAGTCTGAAAAAGTTTTGACACAAAGTTCCACAGAGCACCTACACACAAAAGTCATGCTAAGATGTCAGTTTTGTTAAGATATCTAACTGAGCATTGGTTAAATGAATTCATGTATGTGATGATATCATTTTGTAATAACGATGAATTCCAAATTTAGGATGAATGTTCAGTGTTAAGATGGTGCCCGTTTAGTGTCCAAGTAATCGCAATGTTAAATGAAATAGTCTGTTATTTATGTTCATCAATCACAAGGGAGGCAACTAAACTTTAAAATGTGGAACGGCGGCTCGGGGGCTCAAGGTATTTTGGAAGGCCGTTGCCAAAACTCGTCTGCCCTTATGTTATTTTGTTCCTGATTTAATGATGGCATAATAAACAAAGGATAATAAAATTGGAAAATTCCTTTACGTTATGTTTTCCTGATTTAATGGTGGCATAATAAACAAAGAATAATACAATCTGATTCTGTGAGTGCTTGGCATTCTTTTGGGGAAATCCAAGGTACATATATGAGGAGTTAGATATAGAAAATGTATCGAAACTTACCTTTCAAATTTTGTTCCTCAATGCTGTTGTAACAATATTCTCTCCCATCGATATTCAGGATCCAATATTCCCAGCCTACACATACAAGCAGACAGAATTAATCAAATAGCATGGAGAGTAGAAAATGCAAACTTTAAAAAAAATATGAACAACATGTTTTATGTTGAATTTGCAAAATCCCCACATCAGAATAAGTAGATGCCAGCCTGACAGACTCAACCAATCATGAGGGTTTCACATAAATTATAAATGGTCAAGTGCAGAGATCCAGATAATTGTAAAACTTAACAATATCTGTAGGTGAATCCAAAGGGATATTCCATTTATTAAGTTGCTACCCCGGATATGATTAGAATATATCAACGCAGATGTTATTTGATCTGCAGTGGTTCCAACATCCTTAATATTCTGCCACCATGTTTTGGCCTATCATGACATGCTAATGGGCAAAGGTGTACTTGAATTTGAAAAACTTTTATATTCAGGGTACACATATGCTCTTGATCTTTATTTCAACCACGAATGGCCATAAAAGCACATTTAACTACAAAGATAATGAGTGACATTAGACAGACTCAATAAGGTCAAAAGCCACCATGCATAAGTGAAACACTTGAATCAAGTCTTAAAAATTATAGGAAACTAGGATTAAATAAAAACACATTTTAAAACAGCAAAGAGTTGCACAGTCTAACAGCTGGCTTTAAAAACAGGCTCACTCTAAAACATATTTCTTGGGAACACAATGAGTGCAGATAAAAAAAACACCTCTACATTTTTTAATCTTTGCTTTCCAAACAACTGGGAAGAGTAGACCTTTAGACAAATTTCCATAATACCCACAGAAAAACAGTACAATAAAGTTTGATCAGACGATTCATTGCAAGGACAACAGCAGATGGTGGAGGCATCAAAGGGGAAACACAATTTCCATCTAACGGAGCCCAGGTGGAATCTGGTGAGGAGTGATCACAACAAGGTTTAATACCCACTCCAAATATGGTTCAATCCTAGGGCACATGTGAATCACCACATAACATCTATAGAAATCCGAGGTTGACAGGGACATCGCCCTATCTTTAGTCCATTTCAACAGGAAATTGTACTTCACCCACGTCTTATCCTCCTTCTGAATGGGAACTGGATCAGTGAAGAGACTAAAGGCCTAATTTACATTTCGGTGGACGGGTTACTCATTCACAACGGTGCCGGATATCCCTCACCGTTGTGACGGACTAAGCCATCCGATGAAATATAAATCAAGCCCCAAGTCTTCCAGTACTGGAGAAATATGTCCGTATGTACTCGAACCATGGTAGTGAGGGAGTCAGACTACACACCAAGCAATCCTCAATTACATCTCTACTAAGGGAGGCCTGCGCATTGCACCAAATAGAGCACCACAGAAAAAGTTGCTCTGCGCCAATCCTGATGCTGTCCGTCAGGATTGGCTGGGAGCACCCAGCCAATGCGCTCCCAGGTGGACTGGGAGCCTGTGCAGGCCCTAGTTGCCTGGCTGGAGAGAGCCCTGCATGCATGTGTGTTTTGCCAGCCGGAGACGGCCAGCCAAACACACATATGCGCACTGAAGGGAGTGCACAGTGCACACCCCTCGTCATATGCCATGGCATCGCCCCTTTAACCATTACGGTGCCTGGGGCGAGGTGGCCTCGTCCTCGCACGCAGTCCATGTGCCTGGGATGAGACCAGCTCGTCCTGCATCGTGCCCACAGGGAGCGCTATCCAGGTATGGCCATACCCCTACCCCAAATAAATGGGGCCAAAGTTGTTCTGCCTACCGGTTGGCAGATGTGGCAATTATCCCAGATCCACTCCTGAGGGGAGCAAAAAGCCTACTAGATGCTAGAGAATAAAAACATTTTTTTTAAAAATAGTGAGGTGGTGGCTGCCAACCAGTATGGGCATGGTTATGCCCCCACTCCAAATGAAGGGGGTATCAGTCTTTCAGCTCTCCCCTGTGCACTAAAACATCTTATCCCATCGTCCCACTTGGAATGGTGAGGGCTGCACTTTTTGGACTTTGGGGCGCTGCCATGTTGAAAAATCCACAAGACCTAGACACATCTGAAAACTAAACATCTGGGTGAGTCCAGGGTGGTGTGCTTCACATGCACCCGCACCATTTTCTTATCCACAATGCCCTGCAAACCTCTAACTTTGCTGGAAATCACACATTTTTACCACATTTTTGTGATGGGACCTTTCGGAATCTTCAAGAATCCACAAAATTCCTACCACCCAGCACTGTTGCATCTCTACAGATAAAAATTCAGCCCACTTGTCAGCCTAAAAATGTTTTTTTTTTCAAACTGCCCTTTTGGACCCGCTTTGGTTCCCCCTCAATTTTGACATGTTTTTGGCTCTTCCCTGTCGCAGGCACTTGGCCCACCTACACAAGTGAGGTATCATTTTTACTAGGAGACTGAGGGGAACATTGGGTGGTAGGAAATTTGTCCCAGTGCGGCGATCCCGCACAGACATATGGGAAAAATGTGATTTCTTCAGCTAAATTTGAGGTTTGCTGATGATTCTGGGTAAGAAAACACTGGGGGATCCACGCAAGTCACACCTCTCAGGACTCCCTCGGGTGTCTAGTTTTCAGAAATGTTTGGGTTTGGTAGGTTTACCTATATGGCTGCTGAGCCCAGGACTAAAAACGCAGGTGCCCCCCCTCCAAAAAAACAAGTAGTTTTGTATATGATAATTTTGATGTGTCCACGTTGTGTTTTGGGGCATTTCCTGTCAATGGCGCTATGCCTACCCACACAAGTGAGGTACCATTTTTATCGGGAGACTTGGGGGAATGCTGGGTGGAAGGAAATTTGTGGCTCCTCTCAGATTCCAGAACTTTCTGTCACCGAAATGTGAGGGGAAAAGTGTTTTTTTGTGCCAATTTTTAGGTTTGTAAAGGATTCTGGGTAACAGAACCTGGTGAGAGCCCCACAAGTCACCACATCCTGAATTCCCCTAGGTGTCTAGTTTTAAAAAATGCACGTTTGGTAGGTTTTCTCAGGTGCTGGCTGAGCTAGAGATCAAAATCTACAGGTAGGCACTTTCCTAAAAAAGTTTTCAATGTAAAAATGTGATGTATCCATGTTGCGTTTCCTGTCGCGGGCATTAGGCCTACCTACGCATTTGTATCTGGAGGAACACAGAATAGCAGAACAAGTGTTATTGCCCCTTGTCTTTCTCTACATTTTTTCCTTCCAAATGTAAGACAGTGTGTAAAAAAGACGTCTATTTGAGAAATGCCTTGTAATTCACATGCTAGTATGGGCACCCCGGAATTCAGAGATGTGCAAATAACCACTGCTTCTCCACGCCTTATCTTGTGCCCATTTTGGAAATACAAAGGTTTCCTTGATACCTATTTTTCACTCTTTATATTTCACCAAATGAATTGCTGTATACCAGGTATACAAGGAAAATCCATTGCAAGGTGCAGCTCCTTTATTGGCTCTGGGAACCTAGGCGTCTTGATGAACCTACAAGCCCAATATATCCCCACAACCAGAAGAGTCCAGCAGATGTAACGGTATATTACTTTTGAGAATCTGACATCGCAGGAAAAAGTACAGAGTAAAACAGGGAGAAAAGTGGCTTTTTTTTCAATTAAAATTTCAATATTTGTTTATTTCAGCTGTTAATTTCTGTAGGAAAACTGTGTAGGACCTACACAAAAGGCCCCTTGGTGAATTGAGAATTTTGTCTACTTTTCAGAAATATTTAGCTTTCTGGGATCCAGCATTGGTTTCACACCCATTTCTGTCCCTAACTGGAAGGAGGCTAAAACGCACAAAAAATAGCAAAAATGGGGTATATACCAGTAAAATGCCAAAATTGTGTTGAAAAATGTGGTTTTCTGATTCAAGTCTGCCTGTTCCTGAAAGCTGGGAAGATGGTGATTTTAGCACCACAAATGATTTGTTGATGCCATTTTCAGGGAAAAAAACCACAAGCCTACTTCTGCAGCCCTTTTTTCCCATTTTGTTTTTAAAACAAACTTTTTGCTGTATTTTGGCTAATTTCTTGGTCTCCTCCAGGGGAACCCACAAACTCTGGGTACCTCTAGAATCCCTAGGATATGGGAAAAAAATGACGCAAATTTGGCGTGGGTAGCTTATGTGGACAAAAAGTTGAGGGCCTAAGAACGAACTGCTCCAAATAGCCAAAAAAAGGCCTGGCACCTGAGGGGGAAAAGGCCTGGCAGCGAAGGGGTTAACAACCAAACGATAATAAACATAGTTTATTATTGTTTGGTTGTAAAAGGTTTGCAGCGGCTGCTGCTGGCAGGGGTGACGCTCCTCCGCCGTAATGGAGGAGTTGCCCCTGCTGATGGGCTGATTCACTTTGCATGCTGAGATATTAAAATAGAGCCAGTGGCCCAGGTGAAGCTAGAACATATGACTGCCATGCATGAAGTCCAGCTGAGATTATCATCAACAGTGACTCCTAAATAGGGAAAAGATTGTACTCTCTTAATAAACCTGCCCTTGATACTGAGTGCAGTGTTCTTGGCCCGGGCATGCGCTCTGGTGTGTCCTGCATGTGTCTCGAATCTGTGGAAAATCAAAGCGCTTAAGAGTGCTTGTCAGCAGCAAAGCCCTGCTCCTTAGGGCAGATGTATTCTGGGCATTGTTGTCTTCTACGGCAGCAGCAACAAGTCCAGCAAAGTGCAAACCGCGTCCACGGAAACACACAGAGCTTAAGAACACTTTTCAGCAGCAAAGTCCCCCACCCCTCCCCAATCCCTCCCCCCCCACCTCCTCTGGGCAGATGTATCCTGGGCGTTGTTCTTCAATATGGCAGCAGCAACAAGTCCTGCAAAGTGTGTCTCGTGTCTGCAGGAACACACAGCGCAGAAGAATTATTGTTTGTCAGCAGCCTCTGATTCCTATACTCTGGTTCATGTATTTTAACCGGATATGAATATAATGGACCATAGTATCAAACACACTGATAGAGTGAATAAATAAAGTTAACACACCAGCCCTAATTACCAACATCCAACAGTAGCCCAACATGTAGAGCATATTTGTTTTGATTCTTCTGTTTGGTTAAAAAGCCAAATTGACTGTCATCAATGCATCCAATTTGTTTTCAGTTTTGCCCTAAAAATAAAAAATATTGTTTGTGTAAATTGCTATACCTGACACCGGCAAATGGTTTGCACAGCTGCACAGTTAGACTCCAGGATGTCATGGAAGAATGAAGGAGATGTTGTCCCTAGTCACATCTAAAAAAACCCATAATGGTAATGTAAGCACGAGTTTAAGAGAACGGGCACATGGCCTTGTGTTTTAAAGTGTGGGCAACCCTATTATCGAATCCATTTTCAGGAAAATCAGTACAATTTTAACATGTAGCATGTGGGTAATTTCGACAAATCAATCAAAACATCAGATTCTGGTTTTCTATGCATATGTTTGCATAAATTGTCATATTGCCAGCCTGGGTTTAAGCAACAGTGTTAGCAAGGGTAAATCCACTTTCCCTGGCTGAGCCTCCTGAAGCTCATACTTAATTATTTGTCTTCTCACAACCTTTGTCTACTGTGCCACATAGTACACATCTGTTCGACCTGATAGTATTAGGGTGGTCTTACCCCTAACTCTTGCCTGCCTCATCCACTTTTTTTACCTCATTTTAACTGACTTTAGGACTCTGTGAACTTTACCACTACTAAACAGTGCTAAAGAGTTTGTGCTCTCTCCCCTAAATCATGGTAACATTGGCTTAACCCCAATTGGCATATTTAACTTACATATAAGTCCATAGTAAAGTGACCGTATATTAAATGCTATTTGTGACCTGGCAGAACTGACTTTGCCACCCACCTAAGTAGCCCTCTAACCATGTTTCAGACCTGCCATAGCAGAGTTTGTGTGTTCAGCTGACACCGCCATATCAACCCAGCAAAATAACCATTTTGCGAGGCCCAAACCTTCCCTTTTTATATGCATGTCACCCCTAAGGTATGCCATGGACAACCCACAGAGCAGGCTACAATACATTAAAAAGGCAGGGTGTTAGGAATGGGGTCTCTAGTTGGCAGTCGGTTTGCACCCTCTCCAAGTAGGGACCCTCACTCTAGTCAGGATAAGGGAGATACCCGCTCAGATAACCCCTGCTCACCCCCTTGGTAGCTTGGCACGAGCAGTCAGGCTTATCTCAGAAGCAATGTGTAAAGCATTTGCACATAACACACAGTAACAAGTGAAAACACTACAAAAGGACACCACACCAGTTTTAGAAAAATAGCCAATATTTATCTATATAAAACAAGACCAAATACGATAAAACAAATCCAACAAACAGTAATAGAAATATGAATGCTGCAATATGTACTTAACAGTACAGTTCCTTGAAGTCGACAACTCCACCTGGGGCTATCACGGTGTCGTGAACAACAAAACCAAAAGTTCAGGCTGGCCTCGCCATCGCGGGCCAGCTGCGGTGTCGGGAAGACCCACAAACAGTACCTTGGATTCGTCATGATCCTCGCGGTGAGCTCCGGAGAGCGGCGCTACTGGCGTCGGTTCCGGAGTCGGTGCAGGAGTCATCTGGCCCTTGAAGTCACGCACCTCGGGGATCGAACTCCGGGCTGATGAAATCAGGTGCGCTGGCGGGGATGGCGTCGGGGCTGCGGTGTGAAGCGGGACAATGCGACGTGCGGTGCCCACAGGTCACAGTGCAGGCAAAGGCTCGTTGACGGCGTTCAGCGGCGTCAGTGAGACCAGGGCTCCGGTGTGAAGCGGGGCGGTGCAATGTGCGGTGTCCACAGGTCACGGTTCAGGAAGCGTTGTCGTCGTTGCGGAAGTGCTGTCGTCTGTAGGCCCAAGCCAGCGGTACGGGACGGTGCTTCGTGACCCTCATGAGCGGTGTCCACAGGCCACGGTGCAGGCAAGGATGCCTGGTGACGACACTGGAGCCGATAGTGCTGGCGTCGGTGGACCGGGGCTGCGGCGCAGGACAGGGCGGTGCTTCGTGCTCCTCACGAGCGGTGTCCACAGGCCACGGTGCAGGCAGTGGCGCCGGTGTCAGCAGGAGCAACGTCGTCGGGGATGCCCAGGCTGCGGTGTGAGCAGGTGACGCCGGAGTGAGGAGCCCACAGGTCGCGGTGCGAATAGCGGCTCGGTGAAGTCGTCCGATGACGGGGTCGGTGAGACCAGGGTCGCGGTTCGAAGCGGAGCAATGCGACTCCGTGTGGCGTCAGTAGGCCACGGTGCAGGCCAGCGGCGTCATTGGCAGCGGCGTGGTGGTTTCTCCTCTTGGACAGCACAAAACACATAGTTCCCAGTGCTGCAGGTCGAGGAAACTGAAGTCTTTGGTGTCCCTGAGACTTCCAACAGGAGGCAAGCTCTACTCCAAGCCCTTGGAGAATTTTCTAAAGCAGGACACACAGCAAAGTTCACCCTTTGCACTCTTTTCAGGCAGAAGCAGCAACTGCAGGCCAGTCCAGCAAGGCAACACAGCAAAGGGACAGTACTCCTCCTTCAGCTCTTCTCCTGGGCAGAGGTTCCTCTTGATTCCAGAAAGATTCTAAAAGTCTGGGGTTTTGGGTCTGCTTCTTATACCCAGTTCTGCCTTTGAAGTTTGCAAACTTCAAAGCAAAGTCTCAAGTGTTTGCAAGATCCTTCCTTGTCCAGGCCAGGCACCAGACACTCACCAGGGGATCGGAGACGGCATTGTGTGAGGGCAGGCACAGTCCTTTCAGGTGTGAGTGACCACTCATCCACTCCAGCACAGACGGCTAATCAAGATATGCAGACTACACCCCAGTCCCCTTTGTGTCACTGTCTAGAGGAGAGGTGTGAACAGCCCAACTGTCAAACTGACCCAGACAGGGAATCCACAAACAGGCAGAGTCACCGAATGGATTAAGCAAGAAAATGCCTACTTTCTAAAAGTGGCATTTTCAAACGCACAATCTTAAAATCAACTTTACTAAAAGATGTATTTTTTAATTGTGAGCTCAGAGACCCCAAACTCCACATGTCCATCTGCTCCCAAAGGGAATCTACACTTTAATCAGATTTAAAGGTAGCCCTAATGTTAACCTATGAGAGGGACAGGCCTTGCAACAGTGAAAAACGAATTTAGCAATATTTCACTGTCAGGACATATAAAACACATTACTATATGTCCTACTTTAACCATACACTGCACCATGCCCTTGGGGCTACCTAGGGCCTACCTTAGGGGTGCCTTACATGTAAGAAAAGGGAAGGTTTAGGCCTGGCAAGTGGGTACACTTGCCAAGTCGAATTTACAGTTAAAAATGCACACACAGACTCTGCAGTGGCAGGCCTGAGAAATGATAACAAAGATACTTATGTGGGTGGCACAACCAGTGCTGCACGCCCACTAGTAGCATTTGATTTACAGGCCCTGGCACCTCTAGTGCACTTTACTAGGGACTTACTAGTATGCCAATCATGGATAAATCAATCAACAGTACAATTTCTATAGGGAGCAGTTGCACTTTAGCACTGATTAGCAGTGGTAAAGTGCGCAGAGACAATAAACCAGCAAAAACAGACCTGACAAAATAGGAGGAAGAAGGCAAAAAGTTTGGGGATAACCCTGCAAAAAGGGCCATTTCCAACACAGGGCATATACCTTTAATTTTTATGTGTCCTGGTAGTGAAAAACTACCAAGGTCGTTTTTCGCTACAGCAAGTCCTATCTCTCCCATTGGATGATATTGGGATTAGTTTATTACATCGTATATGTGTAATTCACAATCTAAAAGAGATATGTTTGTTGAGTTTGGTGCCTCTGGACACACAATTTAAAATCATACCTTATGGTGAAGTCGGATTGTAAATTGCAGTTCTAAAAATGCCACTTTATAGAAAATGTGCATTTTTCTTCTTTATCCATTTGGTGGCTACTGCCTGCCTCCAGTACATGCCTGGGGTGGGGTAACAGCTGAACTTGTGCATTCCCTCTAGACAGTCACACACAAAGGGAGCTTAGGTGTGACTGATGGGCCATCCACAGCCTGATAGGCCATCCCGGGCAGGATGGGAGGGAGGGGCAGACATTTACACCTAAATAGGCAGAGACCTGTCTCCACACAAAGGGCTGCATACCCCCCCTGTAGTGGAGCCGGGGCAGGGAGCGAGGACCTCTGTGCACTTCAAAGATCTTTCTTTGAAGTCTCCCCGACTTCAAAAGCACAACTGGGTATAAGTACTGGACTTCTGACACCAACAACTCACTTCTGGACCCGTGGATACTGTGCCAGGGAAAAAGGATTACTGTGCCGCTACAAGGACTGCCACTCTGCTGAGCTGCTACTCTGCTGGAGCCCTGCTTTGCTGTGCTGACCTGCTACCTGCTGCTATCTTGCATGGGAGAGAGAAGGACTAGACCTACACCTGTGCCACCCAGAACCCAGAGTGACTCCAAGGGCCAGCAGACTGGTCTTATCTTTTCTGAAGTCTCAGGGAAACAAAAGACTTCAACTAATTTTGCTACAGCATCTGGACTTTGCGTGCTGCACGTCTTGCCCTGCTGAGTGGGGCCAACCCAGTACTGGGTCCTTGGAAGCAGTTATAAAGTGCTGCTTCAATCAGAGCCCAAGCATCCTCTTTGGATCCGGTGCATCTTTGCTTTTGCTTGAGTCGGAACCAGCTGACGGCCCGTGCTCCATTGCGATCAGCCTCAACATTTGACTTTGCCACGGTTTAGTGCAACCAGATTTCCCATTTTAGCGCTTATTATTTCTAAGTGCTATTTTCGCATTTATTCTTTACAATTTCAGTTCTCGACTTCTATTTATTAAAACACGCTCTATGTTTCTAACATGTTTTGGATTAGGTGAGGTGTTTTCACTGTTTTACTGTTTAAAGTTTTCCACAAATACTTTAAAAATTGCCTCTTAAGTTAATCCTGACTGCTCTGTGCCAAACTACCATAGGGTGAGCAGAGGTTAATCTAGGGTGTGCTGTGACTTACCCTGACTCGGAATGTGGTTCCTGCTTGGACAGGATGCAAACCTCTGCCAACCAGAAACCCAATTTATAACAACATCTCTCTCTGAAAGGAAGCCATAACAATTAGGGTGCAGCTATAAAACATTCACTTGTCTCAGGTGTCATATCCCAGCAACCTCTTGGTTCCCCCACCTCAGGCCTAATGGCATTTTTAACATCAAATGGCCAAGCTTAGTTAGAGCAGCCCTTCTGATGCTGACATTTCCTGTTCATGGTCAGCATGTAATGCATTGTGGTCACCAACAGAAAAAAAGAAAGAAGCGTACCAACATGCAGGAACATTTGTTTTCTGGGTTTCAACTACAATTCCCGTCTTTGGGGGACTTGTTTCTGAAAAAAATAAAAAAGATTGTAACTAGGTACCCATGACACTGCCAACATTACATTTTCATGAATGTGCTTTTGTTGAGTTGACTTGCACACTCTTGATGAAAGTTCCCCAGCAACAGTGGGTGACTTTAAATACAAATGAGGTGCAACGCAGGGTTTGAGGAGGCAGAAACCCTATCTGCCCAGTAGTTTGGTAGCCATGCACTTTATAAATCTTGCTAACACAACCAGCTTAACTGAAAAAATCACTTAAACCACTAACCTAGGCCTGATTATAACCTTGGCCGAGGGGATTACTCCGTCACAAATCTGACGGCTATCCAATCCGCCTTATTATAAGTTCCATAGAATACAATGGAACTTGTAATACTGCAGGCAGGATATCCGTCTCATTTGTGAGTTAGTAATCCCCTCCGCCAAGGTCATAATCAGGCCCTTAGTCCTGTAGGAATCACTATGCCCATCTAGCTATTAGGTGAGCTTAAGGGTAAGAACCATTTGTACTGGTCCCTAGCGTTTTGGGAAGGTAAGCGCAGATATTGCCCTCAAACAGGATGGTGTGGCAAGACCCAGTATTTCAGTAGGCAGCTCTTCTAATGCCAAACTTCCATGAGCAAAAACATACACTCCAGCCTTCACCTTCACAAGCTCCAAATATCCTTTCAAAATTGTGGATGTCCTGTAGGGGAATACCTTAGGTTTGCAATTGTAGGGATAGTCGGTTTCCAAAAAGCCCTCTTAGCAGCTCGGGCAGTCCTCACCGATGTCAGCTAAAAGGACAACAATCCCAGTAACCACATAGGGAGAGGGAGCTAGCGAATGGGTCTACACGACTATCAGTCAATCCAATCAGAAGAGTTGGTTGTTTCGAGACCATGTTCAATAACGGCTTTAAACGGTGAGTTTCTACTCTTCACAATTTAAAAAAATCCCATTTTGCAAAGTTATGGAGAATGTATGGGGTGCTGTTACCCATGTATGCCCTTGCAATAAGCTGTTGTATTTATCACTGTTTCTATCGTTTACTGGATCTGTGTGATGATGTAAGGTGGATTTTATCTTTGTGCCTTCATGGTCATATTTAGTGACCGAATAAAGACATATGACAGACTGGCTATTGTATTTAACTCGAGTATATACCTTCCTCTGTGCCATCCCTATAGAGCAGATAATTCAATATCTTTAGTCACTTGGAACCCTTTCAAATACAACAGGACGTTCTTTTTTATTTGTACCTTGTAAAGAATTACCCAATATTGCGTCCCTGCAAATCCGATCCGTGTCTTTATGATTTTTTTCTGCTCTAGAGTGGCAAGATGAACTCTCTGACAACCAGTCAGAATACTCCGTTGGCTCTGAGGATGAAGATGAAGATTTTGAAGAAAGGCCGGAAGGTCAGAGTAAGTAGTGCATTCCCTTTCTATCTCTTTAGCCTAATGGATTTCGATTTGTGACAACCACTCAAGAATTCGCATCCATCTGCAGGTTGAAAAATACTTTATTTGTGGAAATACGTTTTCAAAAAGATGGTATTATATTATGTGACCAGCCTCAAGTAGTCGAGTGGAATGGTAGAGACGGTCGTATTGACACCCAACACATTGGTAATTGGCCTAGTGCAATGGGACAATGTGACGCGCATCTTTCCTAGGGTGTGAAGGAGTTTTAAAGTGCGTACCATTGATTTTATTTTTCCCTTCAACCATAAAACTTTCGCAATAGCCGCAGTAGCATCAACAATGTAATGGCTTTCTACTTTGTTGCAAATAAATCACAGTTCTAGTTACTCAGGTAATTAATTCTGCATTTTTGCTAGACTCCCTCATCGTCACCCTAACAGCATTGCTTGAGTGGGCTTGAGCCCTATCACTCTATGTGCGGATCACGAATGTCATCTTTGACTAATTGATTGCTGTAGACCCTGCTAGTCCTTAGCGGTCATTTAAACACTTAGCTCCTTGAGGTCTTAGAAAGACAGCCAACGACAATCAGACATGATCTTTTGTGCTCGATGACATTGACAGTCATGTTGCCAAACGGTGAGCTCCGTTTTTACTCATCAACTTATCCTCAAAGCACTGCATGCTTTGCATTTTATCTGTGCCCAGTTACCTCATTCTTGTTAGTCTTCTCATAAGCTTTGAAAATCCATGTCAGAACCTGCCAACAAGCAAGAGTTACCATGATTCCTTACTTAGCTTCCAAATACCTAATCTGCCTCTACACCACATCCATGGCTCCAGGACAGGGAGATGGCTGCTCTGTGGCATTTCCCAAAGAGAGGTCAGCCATGTTGTCATTCACTCGGGGTCAGAGCAGGGCTGTCTTCTTGGGCCAAAAGCTTTTGCTGGGTGGTAGTGTCTCTCTCACGCGTCTGCCTTCAGTCTCACAGAGGACATCTCAAATGATCGCAAACTGAAAAATTGAAGCACTTCTTTTGGCGCAGTTCCAGTTGTTAATATGAAGGAATGCCCATATTCACCGTGCACTGTTTCCCAGTTGTTACTCTCTGGAGTAAAGACTATCCGCTATCTTTGGCTTTCTACTTCTCCTACAGTTGTTTCTATTGGTACGCCATTTTTGCCTTCATGAGAATGGCCCTCTTTTCCTTCTTGTCTTTCACTGCCTTTAGTTAGGGGCGTAACTTCAGGGGTGGGAGGGGAGGTTTTTGGGTGTGTTAACGCGTCCAGCCCTTATAAATTACCTGTACCTGGACACGTTGGAGGTCGGTGAACCTTTTAGCCGAGTCGGGCTCTCCTCATCCTAGAATAGTCGGGTCACTTAGACCAATAATCAATAACTGTTGTGATCAGTATCCAATACTCAATTAATAGATCAAAACAGCACATCAGTAATCAATAACAGTTGATATTTCGGCGCACCATGACCTTTCAGTCATGAATAACCACACCAGTTTATTAAAAGTTAGTGAATTTATTTCCCTATATTAACAAAGCTAGCACGATGTATATAAGTCTCAAAACCAAATGATATATGTATACGAACATTACTAGCTGTCCATAACAGCGGAAGAAACGCAATCTATGCAAAATCTGAATTATGATACATTCAGTTATGGCAATGCAAATCGCTAATATGAGTAACTGTATTTGACTAATTTCATACATTGGTCAGCATAACAAGATTTCAAATTAGCATGGTGCATCGAATGAATACCTCGACTAACCTCTAATTAGCATTAGCATGTGGGGCTTCATGCAAAATGAATTTAGTCAACACAAATTTGGAAAACTTCTAGCCTGGGCCCTATCAAAATAGCAGTTGATACCTAAAAGGAAAAACACAATGCATAATACAATGATCCTTTCGTATTTACCAAATACAATCAGCATTCAAGAAAAGTCTTCAACCCTCAGGTACCGGGTCGATCAGCATGGGGCAGGTTTCAAAGGGGCAAAGTTAAGGGTAAACTTCCTTGCAGCGGCAAGGAGAATGGGGCAAAGTTATTGCATGGGCAAGACGGGGCAAATCAAAGTTAAAGTCTCTAGGGTGAGAATTCTTAAAGTCTCTTTCTCTGGAATAGAGAAAAAGGGCATCAGGGTGTCGTCCAAAATGGAGTCTGGCATCTGGCTTCAAATTGGCATCAAGGAAAATGTCTGACTTCTCTTTGTCCAGTGGGTTTAAGTAAGAAACATTCCAAATTCTGCAGGGTCTTCCATTGGAGGGTTCATAGGGTTGCTTCAATTTGACCAATGAAAAATGTCTTTCTACTAGTACTCATTTATGCATACATTGTCCTTGGAGCCTTGGAACACAAGTTGTAACATAGTTTGCCAATTATTTTAGTATCTGTACCCTCATTGTCCGCACCTGCAAAGACTGACCTTGCTTCAAAGGGGATGAAACCGGCCTAGTACGAAACCTTGGAGATAAGTGTATTAGTCATCTCTACTGGAAAAATACAACTTTAAGCAGGAATATATGTTTCATTAGTTCAAGGAAAAGCCACGCAGTTAGAATTTGAGACCAGGCAACTAGGCCAAAGCCTCTACTAAATTTAAGCTAAGTATAAAACAGTTTCAATAAGAAATCATGGCATACATTTGCAATTATGACGGATTACTACATTTTTCAATTCTTCATGATTAATAAAGCTCGTTTATAATGATGGCGAACTACTCCGAGGGCACAATTTCCCTCGTACGTTATTTTCTTTACTAAAATCACACTACATTATACGATTTTGGTTACATGATATATGTTGGACCCTCTTTTTCTGCGTCATCAGGTGTTACATGTATTTTTTTTAAATAAATTGGTGGGTTACCGGTGCTTTCAGTCAGGTATTGTGAGATATCAGTCAGATTTCAGTAGGTATTTTTACATACACACAGACAGAATCACGCACTCTGTGGAAAGTCATAAAAAATATTATTTTATAGAATATTGTGTTTTCTCTCTTAGTGCCCCAACCTACCACATTCCTTTCCCGTTCCACTGGCCCTTAGGCCCCACTCATGCACCCTACTTGACGTATAATGTATTTAAACATTATATGCTAGCCTGATTGTCAGAAAATTTGACACTCACACCTCCCAATCTTACTGACCAAGCTGCACCCCTGCCTTAAGTCCATTTTTAGCTCATGTTCCCAACGTTCCTCTTTTCTCAACAACTGACAGACGATTCCTCAGACAATTTACAGTACAGACATCTTGATTTTTGTTTGTGGTTGCTCTAACGTCTTTGAGCTCACCTGTTGGGCAATTTCAGGGAGGACTGAGTTTCTGGGTTATTCCACTTCTGTGGAACATGACAAGTCTCTGATTACCATAGTACACCACCAGATATATATATATAGTATGGCAGTTATTTATATATATATATATATTTATATATATATATATATATATACACACACACACACACATGCACACACATATATATATATATACAAGATTTGAAGAGCATAACTAGCTACTGGTCTCAGCCATTGTTGTGGTGACTGTGGTGACTGTGGAATTAAGTTGCATCAGTTTTCTCTGGAATTTTGGCTATGCTAAGGTGCTTGCCATTGGATTGTGATTGTCACTTTTTGGCAGAATTGCACTTGTTAAGATGCTGGTACTACCCAGATTTCGTTTTTTTGAGAAGGTATCTATAACCAAGGCCACTTTAATTATGTGATTGTGCGGCCACAGTGATTTTTGCATTGTCATAGATTTGCCACATTTGCCACATAATCCATCATCTGTTGCATAATCTGTATATTTTAACAAAAAAATAGTTTCTAGCTCAAATGGTTCAAAAGTTCCTAAAAAATTTAGCAACACTTATTGCCACGCAGTGAAAGGCCCTTTGCAAAGCTGGACCTTTTTGTTGCTTATTGCTATATGTGGGTACTAAAAGGGTACTAATGAGGTGCAACCAATGCCCAAACAGTGTTACTGCATTATGCCACATAATTTGCCTTTTCTTGCTGCTTAACTCCTGCACAACACTTGAAAAACACAATAATAAATGTAAGCCAACCCTCCTCTATGACATTCCTCATCTCTCCATACATAACGCTGAAAGCGGTCGAATGTCCACCTCCCTAACATCTGAATGTTCCCACTCTCCCTCCTACTCCACCTCTGAGTCACTTCTGTTGCTACCCCGATCCTGAGTGAATGCGTGCCATAGCATGTTGCCTCCACCGGATGTTCGTCAGTCCCTTCCTTAAAACAGTTAACAGTTGATACGTTGTTACTGTGCTACGAGACAGATGCAAGAAAACTTCACCCTCCACTGCTGCCCTCCTTGCTCTGAGCTGGTGGGCACACCTTACTGGGCACACTGCTTCTGCTAGGTATGAGTTAAATACTACTTCTTTGCCCTGTCCCTTCGGATCAGTCTTGGACCTACGGAACCGTACCCTCACCCCTTCTCCCCTCCAAGACACCTCATACCACCTTATTACTTTGTTCGTCTTATTGCCTGTTAGAAATGGGGTCTTTGGTTGACAGTCAGGTTACCCCCTGTTCAAGCAAGGACCCTCACTCTAGTCAGGGTAAAAGAGAATCACCGTCAGCTAACACCTGCTTACCCCCTTGGTAGCTTGGCAGAGCAGTAGGCTTAACTTCAGAGTGCTAGGTGTAAAGTATTTGTACCAACACACACAGTAACTTAATAAAAAAAACTACAAAATGACTCAACACAGGTTTAGAAAAAATAGAAAATATTTATCTAAGCAAAACAAGACCAAAACAACAAAAATCCACAATACACAAGTCAAGTTATCAATTAAAAAGCAAAAAGAGTCTTTATGTAGTTTAAAACACACACTAACACTGTTAGCTTGAAAATGTACCTTTGGTGCATCAAAAATAACCCCGCACGGGGAGAGTGCATCAGAAAGGGCTTGCGATGCATCGATTTCACTCACGAGCGAAACCTTGCGTTGTTTCTCCTTTCGTTGGGTTGGGGTGTGTCGTTTCATCTCTCCGCAGGAGAGCGATGCGTCAATCCGGTCAGCACTCTCGGATCCGGGCAGGCCTTGCATTGTTTTTACACGCCCAGCGATGTTTGCGTCGGAGATCAAGCTGCACTATGATCCAAAAACCATGCTGCGCGGGTTTGCGATCTCCCAGCCTCCGTCAGCGATGCTGCGCGTCGTTTCTTCAGCTCTGTGCATAGATTCTTTGGTCGCGTTGCAGACGAGCATCGATTTTCAGTCGCGAAGCCAGCGGCGTGTCGTTTCTTCAGCCGCAGATCGGAGTTGCGTCTATCTTTTCCCCGCACAGTGTTCTGTTCGTGGATTTCTTCCACTTAGGCTGCCAGCTTCTCCTTTCAGGGTCCCAGGAACTGGATGGGCACCACAGGGCAGAGTAGGAGTCTCTCCAGAGACTCCAGGTGCTGGCAGAGAGAAGTCTTTGCTGTCCCTGAGACTTCAAACAACAGGAGGCAAGCTCTAAATCAAGCCTGTGGAGATTTCTTCTCAAGAAGAAAGGCACACAAAGTCCAGTCTTTGCCCTCTTACTCTGGCAGAAGCATCTACTGCAGGATAGCTCCACAAAGCACAGTCACAGGCAGGACAGCTCTTCTTCCTCAGCTTGCCAGCTCTTCTCCAGGCAGAGGTTGCTCTTGGTTTCCAGAAGTGTTCTAAAGTCTGTGGTTTGGGGTGCCCTTCTTATACCATTTTATCCTTTGAAGTAGGCCTACTTCAAAGCAAAGTCTCTTTTAAATGTGAAATCCCGCCTTGCCCAGGCCAGGCCCCAGACACTCACCAGGGGGGTTGGAGACTGCATTGTGTGAGGGCAGGCACAGCCCTTTCAGGTGTGAGTGGCCACTCCTTCCCTCCCTCCTAGCACAGATGGCTCATTAAGAAATGCAAACTACACCCCAGCTCCCTTTGGGTCACTGTCTAGTGTGAGGTGCAACCAGCCCAACTGTCAAACTGACCCAGACAGGGAATCCACAAACAGGCAGAGTTACAGAAATGGTATAGGCAAGAAAATACTCACTTTCTAAAAGCGGCATATTCAAACACACAATCTTAAAATCAACTTTACTAAAAGACGTATTTTTGAATTGTGAGCTCAGAGACCCCAAACTCCACATGTCCATCCGCTCCCAAATGGAATCTACACTTTAATCAGATTTAAAGGTAGCTCCCATGTTATCCTATGAGAGGGACAGGCCTTGCAACAGTGAAAAACGAATGTAGCCATATTTCACTGTCAGGACATATAAAGCACATTACTATATGTCCTACCTTAACCATACACTGCACCCTGCCCTTGGGGCTACCTAGGGCCTTCCTTAGGGGTGTCTCACGTGTAAGAAAAGGGAAGGTTTAGGCATGGCAAGTGGTTACACTTGCGAAGTCGAATTTACAGTTAAAACTGAACACACAGACACTGCAGTGGCAGATCTGAGACATGATTACAGAGCTACTTATGTGGGTGGCACAACCAGTGCTGCAGGCCCACTAGTAGCATTTGATTTACAGGCCCTGGCACCTCTAGTGCACTTTACTAGGGACTTACTAGTAAACCAAATATGCCAATCATGGATAAACCAATTACATACACATTTTGTAAAGGAGCACTTGCACTTTAGCACTGGTTAGCAGTGGTAAAGTGCCCAGAGTAACAAAAACAGCAAAATCAGAGTCCAGCACACATCAACAACCTGGGGAACAGAGGCGAAAAGTTAAGGGAGACCACGCCAAGGATAAAAAGTCTAACATTGCCCAACAATGCTGACACCTGAAAAGCACCAAAAAAAATCCACACCATCAATGTGGAAAATAAGATCATCTCATCTTCCCCTTGACACGTCGCAGATAAAAATCTCAGCACTGAACAAAATAACCTCCACGTCAATGGTTTGGACCTTGAGCCCCCCGTCCCCAAGCCCATCTCTCCAATATTCACGTTCCATGGTCACAGGCTGATGGAACAAATCCCCAAAGTAGCTTGCCCATAAATGCAATTCCAGCCAGTTTCCCAACCGAGACTGTTTCTTTTCAATTAGTGTCAAAATAAACTGAACTACACCTTCCGTTCTGCCCCGCACCCCGATCCCCATTCATTGAGCCCCACGCTCCAAAAACTCCTGCCAAGCCTGACTGTAAGCTTGTCTTGTTGACCCTGCCAAGGAATCTAGGACCAGTTATAGTATTCTCTGTCACCAGCTGTCCACAGCTCGAGTGGTATAATGTTCCTGACCTTCTCGGTGGTCGTATACAACCCATGGAACCTCTCACCACTAGGAACAAGACAAAGCATTCACAATGTCATTGTCCACACCTGCTATGTGACAAGACCTAAATGTAATGTCATACTTTAGGCATTGCCACACAAAGATCCTCATTAATTTCAACACCTGTGGATCCCTGGCCTATTGTTTATTGACTACTTATACAACTGCCATGTTGTCAATATGAAACAATATCATGTTATGTGCCAGCCGTTGTCCCCACAATGTCACTACTATGACCTGGGGAAAGAATTTCAAAAAGGGAATGCTCCTCCCCCTCGCTTACATGCTGTGGGCCACTCCTCTGCACACTATTCACCCTGCCAATAGAGCCCAAAACCAGTTCCCTCAGCTGCATCAGAGTACACTTGCGTAAATCCTCCCAAGTTCCGGCTGACAGTCGAATATGGTGATGTGGCAAGGCCTTGCTTGATAATGCCAAGCCCAGCCTTCTACAGAAAGTCCTCGCAGCTCTAACCACCCGGCATGCAAAGGTGAGGTGCCCTAGAAGTATTTAAACCTCCTTAACTGTCACCTTGTCTTCGCTCAACATGGAGGCCAGTAACAACTGCCTTGTCAGTTTTTTCTCCATCGGTAAACGAGCTTCCATGGCCCCTGAATCAATCTCAATGCCCAGGAAGGAAAGCACCATGCTGAGTCCTACTGTCTTCCCTGGTGCTAACGGGACCCACAGATCTCCCATGATGTCTTGAAAGTTAACCAACATGTCCTTCCACTCTGTCATTCCCAACTTCCCAAGAAGAAAAAGTCATCCAAATAGTGTGTTACCTGTGCCTGTCCTGTAGCCCATGTAAAAGTCCACTGCAGGAATGTGCTAAAATGCTCAAACAAAGCACAAGATATTGAGGATCCCATCGGAAGAGCCTTATCTAGAGACCACTGACCATCAAATTGTATACCGAGCAGCTGAAAATCTTCAGTATGCACTGGCAAGAGTCGAAAGGCAGTCACTTTTAACCATCAAGGCTCCCCTTCCCACTATCTCCACCATGGTCAATGCCTCATCAACAGAAGAATAGTTGACCAAAGATAGCTCCTCCACAATATAATCATTGACTGATTGCCCTTCGACCCACGAAAGATGTTGAATCAAACGTAATTGTCCTTTCTCTTTTTTAGGTACCACACCTATGGGAGAAACTATCAAGTGTGGCATAGGCCAATTATCAAATGGGCCCGCCATCCTCCCCTCCCTGACCTTTTTTAATAGCTTGTCCCATACAACTGCCTTCAAGGGGCCACTGACTTCAAATTATTAGCCCACCTCCTTGTTCAGGGCACCTCATACCCCAAGCAAAAACCCAAAGTGAACACCTCCTCCAGAATCCTACTGCCCTCAGTCCTGTCATAATGAGGTAGCCAGGATTCAATCTGTCCAATTTAATGGGCGAATGCACTTTTTCACGCAGTCCCCTGTCCTCCGCGACCTCCGTCGAAGCCTGAGTGTTCCTGAGCCTGTTGATGAATGACTGAACCCTGTCGGTGCCCAGTTTCTCGCTGCTATGGATGATTGTCCCCCAACGCCATAGCAGTGCACCAAGGCATGGCTACCCATGCACTTAGAGCATTTGTGTCGAAACTTGCAGTATTCCCTCATGCAGATGCCTTTATTAAATTCCCAACAAGCTTCCCCTGTCCAGCCTGCTCTTTTGCTGTGCTCCCCATCCCTCCCCGAGTGGGGCATCCGTGAAACGGCCGATATAAAATGGGAAACCTGCTGGTGGTGAAAATGGTTTTCCCAAACTTAGCCGGACCCATTGTGTGGTGCCACAACTCCAAGTCAACCTTCCCCACTGAATGTCAAGGTCCACCACCATTCACAAACGAAACTCGTCGTCATATTGAGCTCAGGCGTAAGCCCCATGGTTAATCTGAGCTTTTCTAATTGTGTCCATATATTTAAAGATTGTCACACACCTCTCTCTGTGTTTTTTGCAATATACGCTTGCAGAAATCAGAAAGGTCGCTGTCCAATTCTCAATCGTCAATGGGACCTTCTGCCGCTCAGCCAATTCAAATTCTTCTTCCTTTGATCCTTCCTTTGCCCTCAATTCCCTGTGGAGAAGTTTCAGCATCTCCACATACTCTCCGTTCCAAATTTTCTCTTTTGTTTCTTGCATGAGGTGTGTTCCCAGAGGCCTATATACCCCCATATATGGCAGCTTTTTAACCTTGAGCTCTTTGCTTTCCGTTTGGTGCTACCAGTTCACCCTTTTGTTCTTGCCCTCCTGCCGTCTCAGCCCCTTTCGCGTCAGGATTATTTTGCGATGTCTTTTTCGTCCCCTTGTCTGCCACCTCTGTCTTTCCCATCATTGTTCCACAGTACAGGTTATTTTCTTGAACCTTAATCCCTTTTTCCGCCTCCTGAGTCCCTTGCGCTTCCATGCCTACCCCAGGGTCCATCACATACCTTCCAGTTCGCAATCTCAATTTTCCTTCATTCCACTCTGTCGTATCCAACTCACTTGAAACCATGACCGTCCTTGTGGGCGCCTCCGCACCGGTCTTACCTGGCATCAGAATCAGTGCCCATACTGGAGCCCTCCTCTTCGCCATCTGGTTCAATCTAGCGTTCTGTATTCGTTCCTGTGAGGATGCCTGTGTTGCCTGCTGATCCTGCAACATATGAACTGAAGAGCCATGAAAGTATACCCCCTCCTCTGTGCCCCTTGGGCCCACCTTGCTTCCTCCTCCCCCTCCTGATCCTCATTGTGGCTGACCCCCAAAATGGCAAACTATATATGTGCCAGCCCAAAAATAGCCTAGTAGAGCCCAGGATCCCAAGGTGGCAGTGCTGGGCTGCTCCATTCCCCAAACAAACCCAGGGGCAGACCTCCCATGGTTGGCTGTCCCCAAGTTTCCCTTGGAAACATAGCCAATATAGGGTTCTTTGAGGGCCTTAAGACGTCATCACTGCTCGCCATCGGTGTATTGTTTGCACATCACATATAATCTGGAGCTGAATTCACCAGGTTTTATTTTGCACGTGTGTCTTCATAGCAGCAACGATCTCCAACACCAATGTTCCTAGAACAGTAGCCGGTGTCTTTGGAAAACTCAACTTCTGAGCTGGCTAATAGCAGACAAATGTGTGTTCATTTGCAAAACCCTTCAATTGATAAACTCAGGCTTTGCAACTGAACAACAGCATGTCTCGGCCTCCCGGTGTGGTGCCGCTTTAAAATGTTTGTCAGGCCTGGTTCTGCATAATAAAAGGCAGGGTTGGGAGAATGATGGCAGAAGAATGAAGTAAGAATGGAGAGCGCAGCTTTTATACTTGTTTTTTGTAACAATGATCTCAATACAAACCACCAGCAAAAGACATCTAAATGTGTACACACTGCAGACTTAAAAAAATATGGAGGTTGTGATTTCGATGCCGTTTTGGGAAGACAAACCTCAGGGTGCAAAAACTTTGTATAATAGCCACCTACAACTGAACATTTATTAATTGTATGCATGCTTGATCACTTCCTTGGATTTCATGCCCTGTCTGAAGGTTAGACAGACTGTGGGAGTGGGAGTGAACCTGCGACGGCAAATATGATGTGGTTTTGATTCCCAAAGCTGCACTTCAATTCATTCAATTGTGCCTGTACTTTTAAATGCCTGTTTTAAACTCAACATAGAAAGAACATTAGGGCAAATTGTGCCTGTTCTAGGAGTGGGCAGAACTCCAAGGATTCTCACAGAGTTTTTAGGGAAATCTGTGGAATTCCACAGAGTAAAACTCAGTAAGTTCCACCCACCTTTAGTCGCAAATCAACCTACCTCATGAACATTAATTAGGAAGATCACAAATTGCAACCCATCAGGAATCGTTGCCATCACAGGGATGTTAGTCGGCTGGGATGAGCAGGCCACCAAATCAGTGACTGCTTTTAAATAAAGCAATATTTTTTTTAAACACAGCCTGTTTTCCTGAAAGGAAAATGGGATGTGTTTAAAAAGTAAACAATGAAACTTTGAAGTTTCATTTTTTAATAGTAGGCAGTGGTCCTTGAGACCAATGCAAGCTCTTAAAGGGCTCCGATGGGGACCCCTTCCAATTTGCGACTGCACTACCAACTTTGTACTGGTGGTAAAATATCAAGGTTTTGCGGCTACATTTTGCTTGCAAAACCTTGACACAGGAACTCACTATTTGAAATGGACGCCCTAAACACTCCCCTACCAAATAGCGATTTCCACACCCAAACTGCGATTCTGAACAATCGCAGTTTGGGTCTTTATACATTTGGACAAGCATTTTTGCAGTCGCAAATGGTCTGATTTGGGAAATCAGGCCATTTACGACTGCAAAATTGCTTCGAAGATATGGCCCCTAGTCCCCCTTTGTGTTACCGTCTGAGAGAAACACACAAAGCTCAACAGCAAAAGCCATTCACAGTCATGTGACCTAGGACAAAGGCAGTAGGCACAAATGACTGGGTCAAAAAAATGTAACTTTCTAAAAGTGGTATTTTCAGAATTGTGACTTACAATCTGTTTGAAATGGGGTTTCTGGTTGGCTAGGGTATGCACCTCAGCCAGGCAGAACCTATCCACTCTATTCAGGGCAAGGTAGTTACACGTCCAAGATAACCCCTGCTCACCCCCTCTTGTAGCTTGGCACAAGCAGTCAGGCCCATCCCAGAGGCAATGTGTAAAGCGGTTGCACAACACACACAACACACGTGACGCACTATCCCCACCACAAAGGAAACACAACCCCAAGTTATATGAAAATATACTGTATTTTACACAATGCAATTATTAGACCAAACATCACATATCAGTAGTATCCTGCTACCTGAACAGTTTTCAGAACGTTACACATTAGTTACTCTGCAAACTAGCAGAAGTCACATATAACACACAGGTTACTCAGTATTCTGCAAAATAAGCAGTAGTCAGGAAACACGTTAGTACACCGAAGCACTTGTCATAAGAATATCATAAACGCCCATAGTAGGAACATTATAAACCATATGGCAAGTCTTAAAAACATATTAGTATGGTATGCCCATAATAGGAAAATTTGCATACATATATAAAACATAAAAAAAAACAGGTAGGCAATATATAAATTAGCAGAGTCTGTGGGAAGAACTTAGAATATATATATTGTTCCTTTAGAAAGAGTACCTGGTTTGATGATGAAGGCACTTTCAGTGCCTGGAGAACGAAAGCGTGGGGGCACCCGACGCTCCTCTGCGCCAAACGGGGGCCTCTGCTACTCTGAGGCAGAAGAGGGCGGCACGCACCTCCTCTGTGCTATTGATGGGCCCCTCCAGGGGCCCCCCAGGCCTCAACCGGCTCTCATTAGGGTGCAAAAGTCCTCAAAAATAGCATAGGGGGAGAGGGGGCACCACGCACCCCCTCTGCTTGGTAACGGGCCCCTCCAGGGGCCTGCAATCTCTTGGGGTCCCCCCCAGGCCTGCACTGGCCCTCCAAGGCGGGGGGAACCACAGCTCTTTCACTGGCCCATGAGGGGCCAACAAGGGGCCTGCGGTGCAGGCGAGCCTCCGGTGAGGCTGCGCCCCACCTGTAGTCCGGGGCTCGGCAGGCTAAGGAGAGGCATCCTCCTCTCCTTCCTGCTTCCGGTGAAACAGGGTCTTCTGGTGCCCCGGGGGCACTCTACGGAGCGGACCTTGCCCAGGGGGCACCAATAGGAGCACGCTTGCTCTTGTCTTCACAAAGAGATTTCCTTTGTGCCCCGGGGGCAATGCAAACCGCGCTTCACTCGCGCTTGGATCGAAAAGACTCCCCGGGCTGCGGCGGTGATTCCAGGCACCACAACGTGCTTTTCAAAGTGCTTGGGCATAAAACTAAGCCCAGGTTATGACTGTGATGCCCCCCACAGGTGGAGAGCGCTTCTCCAAAGCGCAGAACGAAGGAAAGATGAAGCGCTTCCCAGAGCCCTAGCTTTTGTTGAGTGATGAAGCACTCCTCATGCTTCATAAGGTTGCAGGGGTCAGGGGCCACAGCACCCTGCCCCTGGGGAGCAGAGTTTCAGAAAAAGGCCGACAGGTGAATGGGCCCAGCAACAGGCCAGCACAAAGAGGATGCAGCAAGTGGCAAGTCCTTTACAGTGACCACGCAGGTCACAGGTCAGCACAGCAGCAGCAGTCCATGGCGGTCCCTGGTGAGTCCCTCCAGCATTTCTGTGTCCAGTTCCAAGATGTTTCAAGGTCTCCAAATTGTGGGGAAAATTCCCCTGTACTTATACTCAGTCCTTACAGTGTTTTACAATGGTAGGGAGAGGAGGCTCCAACCAGTTACAACTGGTTCTGGGAGTGCCCCGTCTCTCCTCCAGGACAGGCTCCAAACATCAGTGGGGGGTAAACGACCCTATTGTGTGATGCCAGGGCACAGCCTTTACAAATGTAGGTGTGCCCCACCTCTCCCTTCTCTCAGCTGAGGAAGACTTTTCAGTATGAAGATGCGCCTCTGTGACACCTCCACGCTCCCTGTGTACAGGCCGTCTGAAAAGTATACACAAAGCCCCAACTGTCACTCTGCCCAGACGTGGATTGGAGTCAAGCTGCAAAACACCAGAGTCATAAGCACAGAGAAATGCACACTTTCTAGAACTGGCATTTCTGTCATAGTAATAAAAAATACACCTACACCAGTAAGCAGCATTTATTATCACCATCACAACCATACCAAACACGCCTACGCTACCCCTCATAAATCAGACAATACCCCTTACACATAAGGCAGGGCTTTTCTAATGCAATCCTATGAGAAGGCAGCACTCGCAGCAGTGAGACACCGAGTTAGGCTGTTTGTCACTATCAGGAGAGGCCACGCAACCTGGCACATGTCCTGCCTTCTACATACATGGCACCCTGCCCATAGGGCTAGCTAGGGCGCACCTTAGGGGTGACTTACATGTAGTAAAAGGGGAGTTCTGGGCCTGGCAAGTAAGTTTAGATGCCAGGTCCCTGTGGCAGAAAACTGCACACACAGGCCCTGTGTTAGCAGGCCTGAGACAGGTTTGAAAGTCTTCTTCAGTGGGTGGCGCAAGCAGCGCTGCAGGCTCACTAGTAGTATTTAATTTACAGGCCCTGGGTATAGAGATACCACTGTACAAGGGACTTACAAGTAAATTAAATATGCCAATTAGGTATAAGCCAATCATACCAACTTTAGATGGGAGAGCACCTGCACTTTAGCACTGGTCAGCAGTAATAAAGTGCTCAGGGTCTTAGAGCCAACAGCAAGGTGTCAGGAAAAATAGGAGGCAGGAGGCAAAAAGACTGACGATGACCCTGCATAAGGAAAAAAGTCCAACACAATCCAATTATACCAGTGAAGAGGATTTTAAATTATAATTCATTTTAGTCTAAACGGCATATCTCTTTCAGCTCCCAATCCTAAAGTAGCACTTATTAAATGTAAAAAGGTAAGCCAGTGTTAGCCAAAGCGATGGATAGGCCTTTCAATAGTGTAAAACAACTTTAGGAGTTTTTCACTACCAGGACATGTAAAACTTAAGTACAGATGTGCTACTTTTTAAATGCAATGCACCCTACCCTATGAGTCTTTAGGTCCACCTTAGAGGTGACTTATAAGTATTAAAATTAAGATTCAGACTTGGCAAAAGGTTTATTTTGCCAGGTCAAAATGGCAGTTTAAAACTGCACTAAAGATTGCAGTGGCAGGCCTGGTACAGGTTTGATGATGAAGGCACTTCCAGTGTCTGGAGAACGAAACCGTGGGGGCCCCTGGCGTTCCTCTGCGCCAAACGGGGGCCTCTGCTACTCTGAGGCAGAAGAGGGCGGCACGCACCTCTTCTGTGCTATTGATGGGCCCCTGCAGCTCCCCCTCCCAGGCCTCAACCGGCTCTCATTAGGGTGCCAAAGCCCTAAAAAATAGCATAGGGGGAGAGGGGGCACCACGCACCCCCTCCGCTTGGTAACGCACCTCCTCTGTGCAACTGACGGACCCCCCCAGGGGCCCGTGATTAACTGGGGCCCCCCCAGGCCTCAACCGGCTCTCATTAGGGGGCCAAAGTCCTCAAAAACAGCATAGGGGGGCACCATGCACCCCCTGCATTTGGTGATGGGCCCCTCCTGGGGCCCGCAATCTCTTCGGGTCCCCCCCCAGGCCTATACTGGCCCTCCAAGGTGGGGGGGGAAACCACAGCTCTTTCACTGGCCCACGAGGGGCCAACAAGGGGCCTGCGACGCAGGCGAGCCTCCGGTTGGTGGCACAATAAGTGCTGTAGGTCAGCTAGTAGCACTTAATTTTCAGACCCTGGTACAGAAAGTATCACTTTATCAGGAACATGCAAGTAAATTAAATATGCCAATTATGCATAAGCCAATGTTGCCATGTTTGAAGAAGACAGCACAGCACTTTGGCACTGGTTAGCATTGTTAAAAGGCACAGAGTCCCAAAGCCAACAAAAACAAATCCAGCAAGATAGAAGGCGTGAAGACCAAAAGTTTGGAGGAGTACCTACCCAAGGATTTCAGGTCTAACTTCCTAATATTAACAGTGGTTTGGAGACACTAGCTTGTTGCATTGGTATGTGATGCTTGTTTTGTACTAGACACAAAACATGCATGTATTCAGTTAGTCGAAACTAAAAACACTGAGCATAAATCAGCTATAATGGGCAAGAAAGAGACAGAACCTGTAAAGATTCAGGATGCAGACAGGAGTCTAGAATGTCTTGATGATCAGTTCTATTAATGGATGGCCACTTGTCAATTTGCCCATCAACTGGCCCTAACTTTGATGACACATTTAAGGATCAAAATTAGTGCTCAAAACCTTCCATGGTCCTGTCACGCCATGAGAACCTCAGCATATGGCAAGGCCTACAGTACTTTGTTAGGACGAAGAGCCAACTCAGGTAATGGTGATGCAGTTTTGGAACACCTCTCACTTGCACTCAGTTGCACTCCTCACAGTCCACAAGTTTTATTTGTCTATGGCTGTCCATTAATATGAGGAAACACTTCCACCAAGTGTAGTAAGCTTTTTCCTGAACAACATCTCCCAAAATTCCAACACACAAACCCAGTGCCAGGCTTGACTCGCTCTCTCCTCACTGTCGTCACGTTGTGTCACTTTGCACCACAGAAGCAGCCACACAAACCCTCACTAAATAAGACACCTTATAAGATGGTGTGCCAAGATCTCTGAAGTGTATACCTATGATTGCTTACAATACTCTTACGTAAACCTGTTTTTGTCTCGTATGGCTAGGCTTTCAGTTAGGCCACTTTTTTCATTGGTTTATTGTCCATAGTCAAGTGTCGTTCACACTTATAATCCGCCGACCACAGCATACAGCATGAGGTAATTGTTCAGGGCACTTTAAGCATTGGCTCTGTTCACTCTGAGTGATGGCACTGTTTTTGCGCTCAGGTACACAGCCACTAAAACAAACACTGGCAAAGACAATAGGTCTGGCCTTGGAACGCTGTTGAAATTGTTAATTTTTTGAAAGAACAAAAGTATTACAAGAATACGCACATAATAAATAGGGGGAAAAAGAAAATACAGCACCCGCCATCCAACATGTCTGCCAATAAACTGGGCATCCAAAAAGGAAGCAAAATAAATACCTAGTATTTAATGTTAAAATAAAAAAATGTGCACAGCTTTGTTCAGTCACTCAAATTGAAGAAAGCCAAAGGGTAAAGTTGGCTGACTGATTACCCCGTGCTGTATGCTATACTGGTGAAAGCAAAATCTTAATGACTTTTCAAATAACCAATGGATTGAGCCTTCTGACCAGAAGCACCTCTATGTATGTATATAACTTAATCGTGCTTTAGAAAAACATAGTCTGGTGAGACCAATAAACCTGTCTCAAAGACCAGACCTAAAAATAGCCTCCAGATCTACAGGCACTTTGCATTTACTGGTGACTGCTAATACCTACTATAAGAAATTGTCAGGGCGAACCACAAAACTCACCAAATTAACCTTCTGGTAGCTTATAGAGTAAAATGTAATAAATCATTTGACACCAAAACTACAAAAATCCAATCAGTAGAACCAGAGATATGCAATTTAAAAGATTTAAGGTAAGTATAGCACCTAAAACCACAAAATGCCACTTGTGGCTATTTGCTCGTGCAAGACCGGGCAAAGTTACAAGTTCATAAATATTACCTTCTAAACTTCAGCACAAAGAGTCTAATTCGCGGTGGAGGAAACTTTGAGGAGCAGGGAGAGCGCTGTGGATTGCTGTCACTGTATTGCTAGAGCAGGTCAGGATTCATAGACAGTCATGGCAGGTAGCATGAAGTTCTTGTTGGGCATCGCCAACAGTCATTGCTGGAGCTTTGCTATGGCTTTCACAGAGGTCTGTCATTTGTACATCTCATATGGCCGGTAATCGCTGGTGGTCACAGTAGGTCAAAGAGTTGGTTTCTCCAGAGCTATGTGCTGGCGGTCAGTGTGGGCAGCTAGATGTAGGCATGGCAGGGCCTGTTTGCTGTCACAAGGTGCCCAAAATTCAGGATTTTGCATTTCCTTCTCGGAGCTCAACTAAGGTCAGCTGGGCAGTTGAGCTGAGGCCTCTGGAGCTTGTTGTGTCCTGTAGCTCAGAATAGGAGGCCAGCTAACTTGCCCTTGCAGTCACTCAGGTAGCCTGGGATGAAACAGCAGGACAGGCCTCAGAAAGTAGGGCAGTTCTCTGGCAGCAGGATAGTCCTTTGACTGCAGTATCCACAGAACCAGGAGTGTACTCAATAGTCTGTGGATCCCACTTTCATACCCGTTGCTAGCTTTAAAAGGAGAAACTTCTGTATTATATAAGACATGCCACAAAAATGACTTATCATCAAAAGGCAGCATTGGCATACTTATTTAGCCTTTAGAAAACCAAAAACACACATCAATAGAGGAACAAAGGGGACCATTTAAATTTATGTGATTAATCCCCACCCTCTCAGTGGTCGACTCCTATGGAGAATCTTGGAGCAACCTAAAGAACTGGAGCCTGGTATACAATGGGTTTGTGTGTAACTCAAGACAATCAGCTATACTGCTTTTGACATCTTCACTTATGTCATTTATGAACACAATATCATAAATAATTAAGGGACTTTCAATTTACCTGTGACTGAAAATAGAAAATACTGATGTATGCTAGGGTGCTTTCACCATCTTCCATAACATCCAAGACATAGGTCGAAAGCTACAGTGACTATTATCACATCATATGCTAGCAGTGACTTTCTTGTAAAAACACATGTAAGTGCTTGCATCTGACTTGAAAAAGAGACACCTACTGACAACTTGTACTATTGCAGCTTTTCGAAAGAGTTTTCAAACATTTGCACTTGACTCAAGGGGGACAACCCATAATGACTTGCAGTTCTGTAGCCTTGCTTCAGGATTTTCAAGCACCTGTATCTGACTCAAAGGGGGCATCTAGTATTCATGGTACTGCAGTTTGCAAAAGATTTTTCAAGCATTTTCATTTGGATCAAGAAGGACATTAATAAGAGCTTACACTACTTTAGCTTTGTGAAAAACTTTTCAAGGTTTTGCATCTTGCTACACTTTTTGGTACTACTGCTTTGTGAAAGACTTCTTTTTCACTTATATCTACATCATCGAAGAGACCCCTAGTAACAGCTTGCAAGACTGCAACAGTGTGAAAGACTTTTCAGGTGCCTGCATCTGACTTGAGAAGGACATTTATTGAAAGCTTGCTCTTCTGCCACTTTGTGAAATACTTTTCAAGCACTTACTTATAACTTGAGAGGGCATCTACTAACTTCATACAACGCTATACAATACTGCAGCTTTGTGAAACACTCTTCAAGCACCTGTATCAGACTTGAGGGGGACATCTTGTGCTACTGCACTTTTACGAAACACTTTTCAAGCACTTGGTTCTGATCCAGCTTCGCAGTTTTGTGAAAGATTTTCAAGGTACTTAGATCTGCCTGAAGAAGGGCATCTAGTAACATCTTGGCTTACTGCGGGTTAACGAAAGGCCATACTTCGTGCTTAAGCTGTTTCATGAGCCTCATGCTTTCCCAAACAATCATATTAAAATATATACACATGTAAATATATACAGGAGCTTTTGGTCAGATGTTTTCATTCTCTGTTCAAGTCTCATTCACATTTTGATAAAGTCCACCAAAGCATACAACATGGGGCAATGTATAGTCTACTTATGTCATTGGTTCTCTTCAATGTGAGTGATGACATTCTCCTTGGCACATGTACCTAAAGACTAGTACATGGGACTGAAAGAACCTTTATTTACTAATAATTAGTATTAGCCGTGTATATATTTGCCTCCTTTCACAACATGCAAGAAATTTAGAGATGGGACCAATAAGAGCTGCCATCATCCTAAACCAGAATTAGAACAGATAAAAGAGCGTTTTAAATAGCTGGATAAAAACTGCTTCCTGGGCACAATAAAAGTCACAGTAATTACTCTTTTCATCATAAACTAACATTAACATATATATTTAAGGTGGAGATTGGAAAGGGGGAAAGATTTTGTTATGTTATCTTGCAGTGAGGAACTTCATTTCCCCAGTTCCTAGTGCTTTAAGGTACTCCCCATTCAGGGTTTATATAAGTGAATTCCTATTCCCATATCTCAGGGCACACTTACTGCTGCTGTGTGAAGGAGGCCGGAAAACAGGAGAGAGTTTGCTACTGTTTGAAGAAGAAGACCAGAAATTCTGGAGACCTGAAAGAGCTCTGTTGCTTCATGCAAAGGCAACTTTAATGCACTTGAATTTTGAGCTCTATATGAGTGCATTCTATTCCTATGGCAAAGAATGAACATCGTATGTGCCCTCGCTGTGCTCAGGCGATACCCAAGCCAAGGGCATGCCTGTCTGCAGTCCCTTAAAGCCCAGAAGAGACTGGACTTGGCCAGATCTCTTGGTCTGGTGTTCCGTGACCATGGGGAAACTGAAAGCTACTGCTTCCCAATGAACTCCAATTTAGGCAAAACATCTATCATCGACCATACCTGACACTTTTTTAGAAGACACTGTGGGAGTTCTGAATAAAAAAATTTAGAACACTGTTTCATGTTTTAAAACTGTTCAACAAACTGATAAGAATTAGGTGCCTGGAGGCACAGAGTCAGCTGAGCACAACAAACCCACAGTTTGTAATGCCCGAAGGGAGAATTGTGTATAACCACAGAAGAGATTTATAGACTTTTGTCTGCTTTCTCAGAAAGCCCAAATCCCATTTTTCTTCTACCTTCTAAAAAGAAAACACTTACGGGTGATTTACTGACATTTTGCACTGGCTTTGCGTCATAAAAGTGATGCAAACCAGCGCAAAATATTTTTTCAATTAGTTCCTTTCCAGTGCAAAACTTGTTTTGCACTGGAGATTAACCAAAAGTAATGCAAAGCAGTATGAAGCACTGATTTGCATCACTTAGCAACAAGGGAATGTTACATGAGTGTCCCCATGCAACTACCCACCATTTTTTATGCTAAACCATATCTACAAAAAAATGTGAGACAGGGTTTTGCGTAATAAAATAACGCCTTTTAAATCAAGGCATTAAAAGGAGAAATGTTGTAAGTTATCCCTTGTTTTCCTACTTTGCATGCGTTCTGCACTGTGCAGCACACATACAAAGTAGGAACAGTTTTAGAAGTGTCTAGGCATATTATTTTGCACTGGAAGGGTGCCTTTCCAGTATAAAACCTATGCTAGAATCTCGCGCACAGGGTGTGGCCAAGCACTATGGCCGTGGGACGTGTTCTCGGGGAGCTTGTGCTCCCCGGCCTAATCCTACATTATATCCAGGGGTGACCATGATCGTAGGTTCCCCCCCCCACGGCAGGGGAAGGTGCCCAGACCTTGCGGATGCCCTTGGTGCCTGGTTTGGTGGCTCTGGTCCACGGCTCCTGGGCCGAGCGGATCGGCCAGAAATTGCTGGGCCGTGGGAGAAGGAGGCGTGCTCATGGCGGCCCCGTCTGGCATACCGTGCTCAGACTGGCATAGTGGGGGGAGTGATCGCCCCCTCTATTGGAGGAATCCTGGATCGACTGGCCTGGTGGGATCGCGGTGCCGCGACGTGGGCAGATCCGGTTGCTGAGGTGCTACGGCCCAGCATTGGAGTGGGTCTGTGCATTTGAGCGCCTGCGGAGGGCCCTGGCTGGGCCCACCTGTCAGTCCTGGTGCACGGTGAGGAGAGGGGGCCTGGTGCCAAACTCTAGATCGGCTGAGTGGGGGCAGTGAAGGAACAGCTTGTAGCTCATGGACAAACTGTGATGCTACCTGCATGGATGGGCTGCGGACTCTAGGGTGGTGAGTTGGCTCGCCAGTGAAGCGCCTGTAGCCCAGTGGTGGGCCTGTCTGGTACAGTCGTATGGAATTTGCAGCTTGGGACTCCAGGGGAAGAACAAACATACTGACCCCAGGGCTGCTAGTCTACAATAAAAACGCCTTGCGGCTGGCGTGGTGCACAGCCTAGTGACTGCTCCGGCTTCTTCGAGAGGTGCTGCATTTGTCAAGCGCTTCTGCTCCCCGTCTGGGTTACTTGTGGTGCGGACGCCGCGTGGTCTCTTGCCAGCTGTGGTATGGGACGGCACCGACAGTTGGCAACATCGCAGGGGAATACCATTGAACAATACACCACACTGGTACCGCTGCTGCAGCACCAGACACGATCTGGGGGACCTGAGGATGCCATGAGTGCACCCGGGACCACTGGTGAACCTTTGCGGGTGGAACTTCTTGCAGCTATACAGGGCTCCAGGGTGGCCCTTGAGGAGAAAATAGAGATGATGGCGGTGGAGGTCAATCTCCTGTGGGCGGATCTCAGGAAGGTCTCTGAGAAGGTCAAGGTAGCGGAGGGTTCCATAGTGGAGCTGCAGACGAAGGGGAAAACCTTTTTGGTATGGGGTGGCAGATTAATATACTGACGTGGAACGTCAGGGGGCTGAAGAATTACACTACACGGTATAGGGTGCATTCCTTTTTGAAGCGTCATAAGTTTCATATCGCCTGTCTCCAGGAAACGCATAAGACTGAGGAGGAAACTCAAAATTGGCAAAGAAATGGCAGGGTCAGATGTTCTCCTCATCTTTTCTCCTCTTACGCGAGAGGTGTGACCATATGGATCGCCCTGGGGTCCCCTTCACTCATGTATATAGTGAGGTGGATGGTGAGGGGAGATATGTGCTTGTGTAAGGAACGATAGACGGCGAGCCCCTTACCATACTGAATATTTCTGCACCTAATGAGGATGAGCACGCCTTTTATGAAGGTATCCCTGAAATTATAGGGGATGGGATGGATGCGCCTCTTATTTGGGCAGGTGATTATAACTGTATCCTGGATGGCGAAAAGGATCATCTCCCGCCCAGATTGGGGACCAAACTACTGATGACAAGATCCCTCGCTGAGGTAATGCACAATTAAGGGCTATGGGAGGCATGAAGGGTACTATATCCGGATGGCATGCAGTATACATGTTACTCTAAGACACACAACACACATAGTAGGCTTGATCGGTTTCTCTTGGGTGGCCTGAACTCCTCACAGATTTTGCACGTTAGTCGCCTGGGCATGGTTCCTATCTGATCATGCACCTGTGTTGATGCAGCTGCAGTGGGGACCCGATAATACTGAGCTCACACGTAGTTGGAGGATGCCTGTGGGCTTTCTGGAAGATGATGGGTGTCGTGATAAGGTGGCGTTGCCCATCAAAGACTATTTGGACCTAAATTGGTCCACTATGGATTCTAGAGGTACAGAATGGGAAGCACTGAAGGCTGTTGTGAGGGGGTGTGCATTGGTACCGCTTGTGGGATGCGTAAACAATGGAGCAAGAAAGTACTGAGTGGGAGGACAAGTTGGCGAGTTGCAGTGTCAGACACCACTTTCACCGGAGACTGAAAGGGAACAGCTTCGGCTGTACAAGATGGTGAACAACTGATGGGACACATAAAGCAAGGTAACACTTCGAGCATATAGACAGTGCGTGCATAGTTAGAGGTATAATTCAGGCAAATTATTGGCGTGGATCCTAAAAAGAGAAGTGGAGCACCCTTACAGCATGCTGCGAAGTGGATGACTGACTCTGACAACTGGGAGTAGAGATTGTAGGATTGTTGGGTGAGAAGATGCTGGTGAATCTACTAATGTCGGGTGGCCAGTCTAAGTCAGATGTACCATATCTAGTTAGAACTACTGCTTGGATATGGGAGCAGGTGGTCAAGAGGGTTCTCAAACGTGCCCCGTTTGATAGAGAGTTAAAGATCTGGGACTTTGCCCGTTTCAAGGATATGGATACCTTAACGTCAATGGAAGGCTGGAGATTGGGAGGATGTGAAGTGGTGGGAGATTGATACCCCAACAAAGAGTTTATCTCATTCCTGGATGCTCGGGATACGTTCGGACTGGGCCCAGGTCAGTTCTTACAATATGCCAAAATTGAGAGTGTGGCCAAGGAGATCTGGTGTGGGATTCCGCTGGCCCTTAAGGCATCGTCGGTGTTGAATGGACTATTGAATTGGGGAGATGAGACCCATCTGATTATTCGGTTTTATAAGGCCCTTCGGGAGGACAAACCTGGTCCTATGAGTGTTGCGCGCAGGGCAAGGGAGCATGATTTTGGAGAATCTCTGGAGGATGCGGACTGGGCAGTGGCATCATCGCTAGTTCGTGCGGTGTCCTGCAATCACAGGTTCAAACTATTACACTTTAACTTTGTGCACAGAACGTACATCACACCTGCTCAGCTCAATAAGATTAACCCAGCAAGGGGGGGCGAGTTGTCCTAGATGTGGCCAGTTGGATGCTTCTTTTCTCCATTTGGCCTGGTCCTCTCAGATGGTGTACTAATTCTGGCGGAAGGTAGTAGGTAGAGTGGAGGAGGTAATGGGAATAGGGCTCGAAGTGTCACCTGTGACATCTTCAGAGGAGTGGTGAGGAGGCCACGGGGTAGGAATATCCCATACAAACTCACACAACTGGCCTTAGTGTTGGCCATATGCAGGGTGGCCATTAGTTGGATGAGCTCCCGGTGCCCGTCCATCTCTTGCTGGATTCAAGACTTGATGGAATGGGGTGCTGCCAAAGAACAACATATGCGTATGACGTGGAGAGGGGAGGGGGCACTCACGGATGTGATTGTGTGAGGGACATTACTGGATCGGTTCTCCGGTGTAGTGGAGTTAACTACAGACGGGAGCACGGATGAGGGTGACTGATGGAGGGCTCTGTGTCTTACTTACAGGAGCGATGACCAACTGTGGTGAGATCGTGTCTATGTGATTCTTAAAATATGTAAGATTTTGTCTCAGTAGATCTTTCTTGGATGGGTGGGTGAAGTGTAATTTCTACTGTAGTGGGTATTACAGATTCTTATACCTGACTGTGTGTCTGCCTCGTCCTATAAGAATCTGATCATAAGGTACAAAAGAAACAGATTTTGTCATCCTTGTATTGATGAGCACTGCACTGTAATGTTTTTGATGGTTATGTTTCTTAAAATCAATAAAAACAGAGTTATAAAATAAAAAGAATCTTGCACACACCCTTGCAGTAAGGCGCTAAGGTGTGTGTGTGGGGAGCACGGCAGCTGAAATCAGCGCCGGCCCTAGGGAGAGGGGAGGAGAGAGCCATATCTCTACAGATATGGCGCTCTCCTGCTTCCTCCCTGTCATGCAACACAGCGCAGTATTTTTGGCTGCTGAGCTGTGATGCCTGACAGTTTAATAAATCTGGCCCTAGGAGCTAGGGTAGCAAAGATCATTCTATTAAGAACATGTGGTGGGCTGTGTCTGCTTGCCCTGGTGCTGGATTGGGATTCTCTGTCCCACATGTCATCGCTGCAGAGAGAGGAAGGGGCCACCACCGATTTCCTAGCACCACGCACTAAAAAACGTCCTTCCACCTACAACAGTGCAAGATGTTTGGTGGGCTGTGACCACTTGTCCTGGTGCCGGATTGGGTTTCCTTGTCCTTGCTGCAGAGAGAGAAGGGGCCTATACCAATTTTCCTATGCCATGCACTGAAAAGTGCCCTTCAACCTAACATGGCGCGGGATGTTTTGGGGGCTGTATCTGCATTCCCTGGTGCCGGAGTCTGACTACTTATCCCAAAAGTCATCACTGTGAGAGAGAAGGGACTGCCACCAATTTCCCTGCACCATGCACTGAATGCACCCTTGCATCTACCATGGGGTGTTTGGTGGGTTGTGTCTGCTTGCCCTAATGCCCTGGTGCTGGATTGGGACTCCTTGTCCCTGAAGTCATTGCTGCCTAGAGAGGAGGAGCTGCTACTGATTTCCCAGACGACACATGCTGAAAAGTGCCCTTCCACCTACAGTGGTGCAGGATGTGCCCAGGACTCGCCCGGGCATGTGCCAGGTGAACACCGGGCTCATCTGTGCCTGTCTAAGGGTGGATGAGGCAGGGCGTGGTCACCCCTTTTGGACCCTTGCACGTACACTTCGTAACAGATAAGGTAAGATCCCCTCATGTCATTTGGAACCATCTGTGACACTATTTTGCTCGGCATCCACCTGGAAGGGGGGTGTCCTGTATACTAGGAATTAAGAGGAGCAATCGTGGCAAATGCTTCTGGCCAATCTGGTAAGTAGGCCCCTTATCCTTGTCCAGTGAGAAATTAATTGTTGCCAGCGCCTCATGCAACTTCTCATTTTGATACCAGTCAGGCCAGAAGTATAGGGTCGAACTCCAACACGTAGCACATAGCTATTGTATATAACTGATTACACAAGGCCTGAGCTTATTGGCATATTTTGGGTTGTCTGTGTTGATACCATTGTAATTTTGTAATCAACACTCTATTGGAGGGAGAGATTTTCTGTTAGGTCCTTGGGTGATTGTGTGACAGTGCAATCAAAATTTAGATGCACCTGCTAACTGTAGCGCACAGGCATGGATATCCAGCTATCTCACTTGAGTGTTGGTGATAACCTGAGAGCATCCACAAGGCCCAAAATGAACCTTACTGAACTACACATGGACAAAAGATTATCAGGATATACCTCCACAAATATGCCCAAACTGAATGTAAATTCAAAATGAAAATCTAGGATCACAGGGGATATTACTAAACATTATGATATCATTATGGTCAATGTACCAAAACTTTTTTTGGGCTTTAGGAAACCACAGGAATCATTGATCTACAAAAGATTACACTGGCTCAGAAAAGCTAGAGGTTGTAGTGTAGGTCAATCATTAGGGAGGACATAGTAGTAGCCTCCCGCTTCACTGACAAACATGCTACCCTTGACTGTATTGGGCACTGGGTTACCAGATCCTCGGGGTCTGTGCACGTTCCCAATGCGTCCACCACTGAACAGCTCCAAGACTCTGATAGATAAATTACAGAGACTGAGAGAGTTCAAGAGGGGAAGAGGGGATTAGGAAGGGAACAGCTGGGAAGGAGACCTGTAGTAAGAAAAAGGTTAGAACACACAATATGAAAATTATATCTCCTGAAATCAATACTAGACTATGATTCTAAGCCTAGTCACTCAGAGTTAAGTTTTAAAATGACTAAGTTTCAAGATGGCCGCATACCTGTAGGGGAATCAAGATGAATTAAATGAAAACTTTCTTATTCAAGTACTTTCCTTTACATGAGAATCAAAAAAAACATTCTGACTAAATTTTAAACCAGTCATATAAATCCTGTTTTGAGAATGTATAATAGGACCATACAATATTGCATCTAGAAACTCTGGCCTTCTGTGTACTCTTAAAATGTTTCAACACAAATTGCAAACATTGCAGAGATATATATATATATATATATATATATATACATAGTAAACACCATAAAAGGATTGTGCACCATGAATAACACAATATGGATTCAGGAAACAAATCACATAACTTATCAACTCAAATATTACATAATAAATATCTTAGAATAGTGGCATACAATAAACAACATGAAATAAGCTTGAGGAGAGAATCGTGCGTCTTGCAGATTTGAATGTCACCATGTAAAATACCAAGAAATGGTAGCACGCAATGAATATCAAAGTCAAATCATCATTAATCGAATTGCACGTCTTGCCGATTCGTAAAACACAATGTAAATGTCAAGAAATAACAGCTCACAATAAATAACAAGATCGAAGTACAATGAAACGAATCGCGCTTCTTTTGGCGATTCTTAAGCCACCATGTAAACGTCAAGAAATGGTAGAGCACAATGAACAACAAAGTTAAATCCTCATGAAACGAGTTGCGCATCTTGCCAATTCGTAAAACATCATGTAAATGTCAAGAAAGTGTAGCGCGCAATGGACAACAATGTTTAAACACCATAAAACGAATCGCGCGTCTTGCAGATTCTTAAGCCATAATGCCAGTGTCAAGAAATGGTAGCACGCAATGAATAACAAAGTCAAACCTTTATGAAACAAATCGCGCGTCTTGCCTATTTGTAAACCACCATATAAATGTCAAGAAATGGTAGCGCACAAGTAATCTGTTACTCATTTAAGAATTAAACCAAGAATATGAAAATTCTCAATAACGGTGTCGGGATAGTCCAACCACCGTCTTACCGCCTGGAACAATGATCACCAATGAAGGATGAAGGGCAGAAGACTGGAAGATCCAAATAGGCCGCCGGGACAGGTGCTCAGGAAGAAGCTGCTGCTCTGCACCCGGACCTCTGAATAGTGAGCACTGGGAGTTGGGCTGACTCTCTTTTATAGAGTCTTGGCCCAGCTCAGAACCACGCTCAGGCATGTTGCAGGGAAAGTCTCTGGAAGGCCCTGGAAAGGGGCCACACCCTAACACACTCTGAAAACCTGCAGCAATACATTGCAAAGGAACAGTATTTGTAAGCATAAAAAAAATAAGTTTTCAGGATTGAACTCTGCAATGCAAAAGGTTAAACCACAACATATTAGCACAATGCATAAATTACGTTGTTTTGAGAGTGCTGGGTTTTTGCATGTATGTCGCCAATAGAGCGTGTACTGCTCTGGTGTTGACAACTGGCTTATAAACCATGAGGTCTGATAGCACTGGAGCATAGGTTTAGGCCAGACACAGGGTCACAAATAAGGCTAAAGACAAATCCCCCACAGCTTATATCAGACATTAGCATTAGCAGTAATTCCAAGGTACCTATTCGCCCACAGATAAACCCGGATTTACCTACTCCATTAGAAGACTACATTGTAGACAGAGCAAGGGTGTCAGACCACCTGCTCATCAATTAGATTGTGCAGTAGTTATACCATCTTCAACTGCCCAAGGGGACGAAGTATATAATGAAAGTGGAAAGGGGAACCCACTCCTGCCTGGTGGACAACTCTCTGAGGCTGAAGCGACTAGCTACACTAATAAGGGGAATAATGACTCAAGTAACATCATAAAACTGCTATCCTGGAATGTAGCAGGGGTAGGAGCTAAGGTAAATTACCCCAAATGAAGTTCTTTTAAAGACCAGCATCATATTGTGCTACTCCAGGAGACAGAGCCTGTATTTAGGCTAGGGTAAATCTCCTTTTCAACTAATGCTATACCATCAAGCCTTTGGTGGATTGCTGATTTGGGTAAGGATGGTCCTGCTTGCAAAATGTGAGAAAATCATGCCAGACACTGGAGATATACTTGGTATTGTTATCACTGCTAGTTTTCCATCTGGGGCTAGACACATAGCTATATTAAATATTTACATACGGTCACTCCCCAATCATTTGAAATCACCCACTGTTGGCAGCCTTCCTGATTCGATTGACAAGCCTCATATTAGGCCCACAATAAATGCAGGTGACTGTAACACACACTTGCAGGCAGGGATTGTATCTCAGGTTATGACTAAAAAAGTATATGAACCCGGGACAGTGATTTCCACAGCTGTGGATTTAGCCCATAGGCAATCCAGGTTTGCCAATCTGATGGCCTCACATGGGCTCAGGCCAATGAATGTCTGTACTCTTGCTGAAACCCCATGACCGACCTTTAAAAGAGGATTGTTTGGAAATCATATTGACTATATTTTTGGTAGAAACCAAGCTCTGGACTCACATGCTCGACATGGAGGTGGTCCCCAGAATGTATAGCAACCATGATGCGCTTAGTGCTAAAATACAAGGTAGACCTTTCATAGAAGCACAATTTCCTTGTAATATTCCATTATGTACGATTGCTATCACAAATAATGGAAGAAATGTAAAATGGGCCTCATTTTCAGGAAATACTATAATATTATCCCAAATTTACCATTTATTTGTGGGCATACTGGGCCCATATGAGCTAACTGTTAAAAGATTGATTGACTTTGTAGGTGCCCATTGCAAATTGATTACCAGCTGAAACAACACTTTACAAAGGAAGGGGTCACCCACAGGGAAGTGGTACACAGACTAATGTAGATCTGCCAAAACAGCTCTCCTCGAAACACTGAAAAAAAGTGAGTAAAGAGAAATACTTGAGTCAAGAAGAAGCCATAGGGCAATTCTGGTCAAATGTAAAGGTAATGGGAGACAGCTTAGTGGACCAACCTCACAGAATCATTATCCAATAGGAACACGAAGGCCTTTTTTTAAATTAATAGCAAATTGGAATCATCTCATTGATGATCAGCTGGAAGCAGTGATAAAGCGTGAAGCATGGATTTCCCACTTCTTTGGACCTTATAACACATGGTATAATGAACCTTCCCCCGTATACCTCCTTGTGATTCCAGATTACTGCTCAGATATATCAGGAGTAAACAACATGTATAAACTTCACCATAGGCAATGGTAGTATATTTTAGGTCTTGTCCATGGTTGTGTACTCCTGTTCTTTAATTTTGCTCAGTTATGATATCAGAGAGCCACTGTGTGCAAAATTCCTTTGTAAGTGGTGCATTTTATAGTGAAATGACAATGAGTGTATTTTAACTTCTGTTTTGTGCAAAGCTTTATGGCCTATGGCCAAAAAAAAGTATTTCAAATACTAAGAAGTTATAGTCTCAAGGTGAGAACCCTTGTATTGATGCTTATGTTTTCTTGGCAAAAATAGTTCCAACCTATCATCCACTTTGGATAAAGTTATGCAAAAATGGTTTGCAAAGGAGTGTTTTCCACCCAGATTTGCTCAACGCTTCACTCTGTCAAAACTCAGGAGCATGCCACCCAAAATGAAATTCTGCCACACAATCTATCACTCCCCATTTAATAGGCAAACCGTACACTGTAACCCGCCTATTCCTTACACAGTCATATCAAAGAGACTTTTTTGCAGTATCTATTGCCGAATTTATTGCAGCGAAGACAATAAAATCTGACAGTGGAAACTGAATTTTTCTTGCTGTTGATCTCTTGTGACTACCCTCAAGTCCCCTCCATGTCTCATAGTGCTAAAAACATCCCTCCTTTTGATGTCTCCCAAAGTGAAGGTTTCTTGCAATTAAAAACAAGGTTGTTCATTGAGTAAACAGGTATGCAAGTACAACAATGGGGCCCAGGATCAGTCACAATTATATTAGCATGGGTAGAAGAGTGGGTTGAGTAGGAGAGTCACATAAAGAAATCACAAGTAACTGTGTAGTGATTAATTTTAGGCAACCTAGTTTAGTTTTTTAACAACTTGGCACATTTCCAGGAGGTTAATTAATTTTGTATGTCTAGTCATTCTGTCTTTGTTTGATATTTTAATAGTCCTGAACGCTGTCTGCAAACATCAGGCTCCTTTGATGTTGGAAGTATTATGCTACCTAGATCTCAAGAGCCTATTCACATTACACATATGGCATACAGGAGCCACTTGAATAACTTACTTACCAACAGTCCCTACTTCATCTTTTAAAGTTTCTAATGAGACAGATATAAATTGTTAGCATTCCTTTTTTGGAGAATCATTGTTAGTAATAATAAATATAAGGGCAATAATTTAGTTTCTTGTTACGTTGCAGGTTTGTGCACAATTTTATGTGATCAAGACTGGTTTAATTACATTACTCAGTATCAGATAATAATACTACAAGAAACCCAGTTGATAGATGTTGTTCATTTGGATGCATTTACCTCAAACGTTGCCTCAGGGACACCATTGTTGTCTGGGAATGTCAAGGAGAGGGAGTAAGGCTTCTAATTTTGATTGCTTTATGAATTAATTGTACTATGAAGGATAGATCACCAGGTAATGATGCCTGCTGGCTCTGGAAATAAAATGTTGAAAAGATTGGAATTACTTATCATTTATTACAATTACATTTTTAATATTTCCGGGGCACATAATGATATGACATTATTCTTTCTTCTGGATCAGTTCATGGATAGTAATCCAACTCTAATTGGAAGGAAGTGAGCTATCATTCTTGCTGGTGATTTTAATATTCAACTGGAGGAGATACTGACAGATCTAAAAGACAATGGAGAAGTAGATCAGTATAGAAAATGTATTCTCACTTCCATGTACAATAACTACAACCAATGATCTGCACTTCTTCAATTAATCAGCACTTGGAACTTACAATGATCAACTTATGACTTCATAAGATGTGATCATTCCTCCCACATATGCAGCCAGATGTTCATCTAATACTGTTAGTTATATCTCTGTGCCTGAAAGTTTGTACGGTCCCATTTCATACAATAATATTAGGAAGAGTTGGTTTAGTGATCAAAATTCCATTATGTTGAAACTCGGCTTATCACAATCATATGGCACTAATTGTGAAACTGTGCCTTGCAATGAAAAAGTATTTATGGTGTGAGGGTGGCTTCAATGGGAAGTAGTAAAACTTGAGATTGCTTAAATAGGATAATGCCGACTTTATTGATGCAATGACATGCTTACAAGACATACCATTCATTTTCTGAAGTCTTAATTGCATTAACATCTATTACACAGGCAATCCATCCTGTAGTGTACTATTATAATAGACACCATTCCATACAAGAAAAGTGGTTGGATAAAGCTTGCAGCACTGCTAATTCAGTCTTAGGACTGACATAAATCGCCCCCCCCGGATCCAAGATGAAGTGAGGAAACAATTTCCATTCATTTACGGAAATAAAGTTATGCAACATAAGGCTTGGGAGAGCCTTAGCTTGTCTTGTAAGACCAAAGATGCTGCTGCCTTTTGGAGGATAATTTGGATCTGTGAGCTACTCTTCTGGTGGCTGTCCTAAATTATTCACTGTCAAAGGAGATTCCAAGTTCTAACTGCCTAATTTATATTTTGACAGAGAGGGAACTCCATTGCAACAGCGATGGTGATCCCTTCCCGCCAACACAGTGGTGCATCCACCCGATTTATATGCGGGAGGGCCATAGGTTCAATCACAGCAAATACTACTCCATCTCCCCTGTGATCAAATCCTTCCAAACACCTCTATTGCACACCCATCTTATTTAGTTGGGTGGAATTAAAGGCCGGTTTTCACTGCCCATCACCACCGGGAAAACCCTGGGGTAAGGGACAGTGAAAATGGCTAAATGCTTGCCTCAGCATGGGAGAGGAATTCCATGCAGAGGGTAGCATTTTCTTTTTTATTTTCAAAAAGAAAATCCTGCTTTGGGATTTTCGTTTTGAAAATGAAAAAAAAAAAATTTGGTGCAGAACTCCATTGTGTTGACGGAGTGCTGCACCAAACTGCAAAAAGCATAGACCGGAATCATTGTAATGATGGTTCCTGCCTATGCTTTAGAAATGACCACCAGCTTGGCGATTATTTCTAAATGGGATGGTCTGACAGATCACTGTGGAGGTCGGTTTTTTAGCAGTTTGTGGGCCTGTTTTATGGCCTAGTAGGCCGGTTTCTACTGTTGATTTTCCTTGTATTACCAAAAACATTGCCTTCAGCAAGCACAAATGCATGGATTCTCCTATACCTTGCAAAATACGTTTATGAGGTCAAGAAATGTCCTTTAGAAGCACAAAGTTAGCCTGATTCGCAAATGTGGGTCACTTTTTAGCTTTCTAGTTCACTAATGGGGACCACTTTTATTTTGGTGCCCGAGTCTGTTTTTTGCCCAAGTCTGACCCTGGACAAGGGTGATGTGTAACTTTATTGACTTTTCTTTGCAATCGATATTGCTGTTAAAGTGGTTAGTAGAATCTTGAGGAACAGAACTCAGGGGGTTATTCCAACTTTGGAGGAAGTGGTAATCCGTCCCAAAAGTGACGGTAAAGTGACGGATATACCACCAGCCGTATTACGAGTCCATTATATCCTATGGAACTCGTAATACGGCTGGTGGTAAATGCGTCACATTTGGGACGGATTACCACCTCCTCCAAAGTTGGAATAACCCCCTCAGTCTTCAGCACCAGTGAAATCTTTATGAAAAGTTAATATGTTTTTTGATCTGGTATAGGAACTGTAAAACAATGTATCCACCTGTTGTTTAGCAAATATGTGTCTGCCATCGGAGGCTCCTTTTTTATGGCTCGTTTTCCCCCTTTGACAGTGTAAAAGAGTCTTAGCTCTGGTCATTTTTAAGCATCAAGGGGCTACGACTGATATTGTTTATTTGAAACTGCCATTTTCTGATTTAACAGCTAAGGTGATACATGACCAGGAAGATGGAACCAACTAGAGGGCCATTTGAAAGAAGCTAGACAACAAACACCAAGTCTGGGCACTAATTTATTCTTCTGCTTTCTAGGCAGATGATGTAGTATTAATGCCCCGCACCAAGTGGCTAAATATTTTGATAGATTTGTAGCATGTCGGCATAGATTAGGATTTTTTGTTTTAACTTTGGGTTCTGAATACACAAAATCTAGAACATTCGCTTTTAGTAGCCATGTTGTGGAGAACGTTGGAGAATTAATTAAAGTTCGGCACATTTTAGCCAAGATAACTTTGATTTATTCAGTTGCTGGAGAAAATTTATGATTTCTCTACAAAGATTGGCAATCAACCCCTCCTGTGAATTAGAACCATTTGTACTAGCAAGTGTGCTCCCACTGTAACCTATAGTGCTGCGGTTACAATCTGAAAAAAAATAGATTCCACATGAGTTTGATGTGTTTTCCACATATCACCCAGCATTGTGTTTGTCATTAGGTAGTGGAACATAATTATATGAAAGATGACATCAAACGTGCTCCAATCCTTCTATGGATTCCAATTTGATGTAACATCAAACGGAGTTGTGCCCCGTGATTACATATCAGCTCAGACTATGATACATTTTATGTTAAAGTTGCAAAGCTGTTTTTTTTATTTCTACAGTTGTCTCGTGACATATCTTGCCACAAGAACGAGCAGTTTTGAAAGTTGGCCATTTATGTTTATCTTATAAAAGGTTGATTTTATGTTTTTGTACTATTTGATCTGATTTTATTTGACGTAATGGATATGAATGATATATGTTTCTTTATTATGTTTCTTTAACAGAATAAAACTAAATTAATGTCTCTAATAGAAAACAAGCACAAATATCCGAATGGCAATTGTGAATATGCTATTATATATATGTTGAAGCCACGCCCTCTCTCCCAGCTATTGTTATGGAGGCAAAAGCACTTTTGAATTTTATTGACATTATTCAGTCTCACTGTCAGCAACAGGACATATTGAAAGGGGTCTTATCTCTGCATTCTAAAAGGGATAAGGCACTGATAGAAGTCTCCAAGACCTCTACTAAGAGCCTAAATGACTACCTTGGACTGAGCAACCATGTTACCTCGTTCGATCTTGTAACAGCTTGTGGCACTGTAGCTTTGTAAAATACTTTTCAAGCACTTGGATCTGACTTGTGTGAGACATCTAGTAGCAAGTTGTGCTAATGTAGCTTTGTGAAAAACTCTTAAAGAATTTTCATCTAATTTAAGACAAACATCTAGTAACGTCTTGCAGTGCTACAGTTTTGTGAAAGACTTTAAAGCATTTGCATCTAATTCAAAATGGATGTCTAGCAACAACTTGTAGTACTGTAGTTTTATGAAATGTATATTTTAAGCTCTTTTATCCTATTTGAGAGGGACGTTTAATAATGCTTTGTATAATTTATGGTGCTAATCCAGCAAAGCTCCACATTAGCGCCATAAATTATGATGCTAATGTACATACAACTGCCATGGTGTGCCGTATGGTAAATACTGCACACACATGGTGTCGTTATGGGACGCAATGTGTCACTAGAAAAGTGGCGCATCATGAATGATGCACCACTTTTCTGTAAATATGCCCCTGTGTATATTGTTGGTTAGAGCAAGAGCGGAATTGAAATGCTGGATATTCCTGTACAAAGTACCACATCTCAAAGATCCTATAATCTTCAGGGAAATTACTATGCGAGTTACTAGGTTTTAGAAGTACCCCATAGCAGCTAAACATCTATCAGTGACAGGGGAAATAATATGAATTTATTGCCCCATCATATTTGAAGTTCCACTTAAAAACGAGGCTAATGCCTATTTATTCAGAGACAGATTATCTGATCTGAATTGATCATAGTTGGTAGCATCTAGACGCATTAATGGTTAGGTGCAATAAAAACATATGAATATACCCAAGGAAGATTTCTCCCAGGTTCAATTACTATACAAAGAATAACAATCACTTATTTAATTACCCTATTTCCTATACCTTTTTAAACAATGCCCCTGTGCAGTATACTAAGTCTACCATTCTTGAAGATATATAATGTACTTGTAATTATTTTCTCTTGCATTGTAGTTCATTGTATTGCAGTGAATTGTGCCCTGGAGTTGAGTTTTATATCAATGTAATAGTCCACCTATAGATAGACCACCTTAAAGTGGAGAAAAACGCTCCAGTAAATTATGCCATGGCATAGTGGCAGATAATGATGTATTGATTTCATTAGATGTCATGTCCATCCAGTGTATTCCTAACCTCAATAGGATGGTACAGTTTATGGTGGCGGAAGGGTTGGACTCTGGTCCTGGGGCAGCCATTTTGGCAATAATCCCCTAAAAACAGATGCTGACATTCCTTGAGAGTAAACCCGCACACCCAACTAGACTCTATTGGGAGAGTGTCAATCCCTTTCTTACCTATGCATATTCTTGGAGTCCACGACGTTCATCCCTTTATGGGTAGTGTAATGTGCAAAATAGTGTTAATGGGGACTGTGTCAAACATGGTTGTCCTTTTTAGGTCAAGCATAGCAGCGCTGCTTTTCCGACGTGTTGCTATGCATTTGGGCTTTTAACCACACTCACCGCACGCCCATCACTATCACTTGTGCTTGCCTTTCAAAAATCCTTTGTTTTTGTTGGTAACTGCTTTACCTTTGTACCTTCTAGGGGCGGTTTTGTTACTGCCTTGGCCATCAACCCTGTTACATGGATAATTGCATTTTCGTCAATAACTTTGACTGTGAGTGAACTTGTTTTCCCTTTTGGTCTCTCTTCGCGCTCATGGCGGTGCTTTGAATCGGATCGCTTCTGTCAACTGTTTTATTTTTTATTGACGGTCCAGTTATGAATTTACAACGCTAATAGCTCTAACGCGAGCAAACGTGACTGAGCATTGCAAATGCTTGTTTATATAGATATAATTTAAAATCCTAACCCAATTAAGAATTTGTATTACTTGAAAAAGACAAAGGCACTCATTCACTAAACGTTTCAATCTTAATGTAAGTTAATAATTCTAACAACTGAATGTTTTTTCACTTGGACCTTTGTGGGTAAAAACAAAATAGCTCACTAGAGGGGTCAAATTATGTTTTCAGTAAAATGCAGCGAACTCTGGCAATCTACTCCCTACAGCGCTGAAAAAGTAACATTAAGCAATAGAGCATTTAAAAAAAGACTTACCCCCTTTATTTAAACGAAAAACTTGAGGGATTGTAAATGAACCCTGTGCACCAGTTCCTGTCCCCAGCATAATTTATTTGGTGCTAATTAACAAGTAAAGATCAGTGGTCATATCATTAACACTCCACAAAGGCATAGAGTGGATCTGCACATCTAAATTTAAGAAAACTGCACTGTATACAGCATTTACGCTAATTCGGCACTAAAAAGTCAGTGTTTACATGGAAAAGATTTCAAGAATGTTTACATTAATCAGGAACAACTGTGTGTATATGTCAGAATTGCATACAATTAATGCACGGTTGTCTGTCACTTTCTGCTTATTCTTTCCTATCCTAGTTAGAAATACAAATCTAATAAAAGGTTTTCAAGGCAAAAGAATAAAAACAAGCTAATGGCAGGATATTATTTGGTGCAAAGTGACAAGTGCGGGCAGTGTAGTGACCATTGAATGCAAGAGAGAAGCCTAACTAGCATGGGAAAGGTTAGCCCAGTCACATTATTGTGAGGGCTTACAGAGTTTTATGACAGTTAATAGTTTTAACAAATCACAATCTGTTGGCTTAAGATCCTTAATGTTTGGACCCTGTATGTCAGAAGTTGAGTGGGGTCCTCCTCAGGACGAAGGGGAGAGCCACTGATAGAGACCACTATTTTGAGAAAAGGAAAGAAATACACAGACCAAATGTTTTGTTTTGTTGCGGAACAGTACTTAAGGGATTCACCAAGTGAGTCTCCTTTCTTGTTCTAGGTGAGTCAAACTACCAAATTCAAAGTAATATACAATCCAAATTGAAAGAGGTTTTTGAAACATAGCATAGTAGTGATACTTAACCAGGTTGTAGCCAACTAAACTATGATAGCGCGAGCCAGAAAAATTCTAAAGAAGAAAATGCAAGACTAAGCCCATGACAACCAAAAGTCACCCAGGAATGAAAAGTGAGTATATAATTACTGATCGATTTTATAGAACATTTGGGAATGTGTCTAAAGAGAAACATAGGAGTATAAGTATGTGTCTACTAGCAATGTGGTGTAAGTGCAGAAAACAGGTAAACAAAAATTCGGGCAAATGATTAACAATAGTTCACCAATAACATAAGTAAGGGGATAACAGAGTAATATTCAGTAATCAACAGGAAACAGAAACATAGCAAAGGGAGTGTCAAGTAAAAAAAATAGACAATCCATGTTATGCGCACCATACAGAATAAACAGACTTGAATGGATCGAGGTGTAGGGGGAATAATAGCAATTGCTTTCATGATGGGGCAGGTGAGGTCATCTTGCTGTTTATGTCTGTAACAGAAATAGTTGTTGTTTTACTTTGCTCTTGAAACACATGCTGTAATCAAGTCTTAGGTCTTCAGAGGGAGCATTCCAAAACTTGCTCCTAACTCTGCTAATGATCTCCCAATAAATTCGAAAAAGTGCTATTTTGACATACACACATTTTAGTCAGGAGTGGTACGCAGAGATATGTCGCTTTAATTTTGAGGAAAGAGATCTGAGAGGAATTTTGAAACTTTCTCATTGATTGCTTTCCAGGGAAGGATTAGAACGTTGTATTGAACCGTGGTGCCCTATGGCCAGCAGATACACAGTTGTTTTATCACATTCCATAAATTTGCACGTGATACTATGTTTTATTCATCGCAGTTTTGGAAAGAGTTTTTGGAGGTTTTGCATTATTGCAATCTGGCTATAACTACTATAAGACATTTGTGTGTTTGCTTGACAGCAAGTCAAATATTTTTCACAGTCCACTGAGGTGGAAATTGTCTGAACATCCTATATTTGTGAGTCAAATAACAGCAGAGAGTCAAAAAAGGCAACTGAATTCCATGCCACTTCTACCAAGGGTGGGTGGCTGATGTAGCTAGCGGGCGGCATACATTTATCAGAAGGTTGTGGTTATTGTCTTTGACAAAGATCTCAGGTTTACCACCATTGGGAAAAGACCATTCTTTTGCTTGCAGTATTTGATTTACCATTAGTACTTAAGTACCCCTGAATGTGTATGTTGTCAGCTTACATTTGTCTACGGATTCATCTTTCCTTAAACAGGTGGGCTACAGGTGTCAAGTAATGGTAAAAGAGATAAGGTGACATGGAAGAGCTTTGGAAGAACCCAAAGACTATTATTCTGGGGAGTAGTGGCCTATAGTGATCCATTGTCTTGGAACTTTAGGAAAGATCTAAACTAACCCCCAACATTCCTAGTAATGTTAAATTAGCTTATCAGGTGGCTTGTACATTTCTTGTGTTCTACAGTGTCAAAAGTATATGAAAGGTCCAATAAGACTACAGCAATTGTCCAACCCTGATGTTCAAGATCATATGCCTTTTCCCTACAGTCCATGATTGTCTGCTTCTGTTACTCTCAGTAAGTGGAAGCCCAACTCGATACTGGATAAAACGTTGCTTGACTGTAGCTCTGGAACTGCTCATGTACCTCTGCTTCTAGATTTATTCAACACTACAATGGTATGGTGGAAATTGTTTGAATGTTTGAAAGATTTCAATGGTCTTGCCTTGATATTTTAATTAGTAGGAGAACTGCTGGGTGTTAAATATTGGCTAAGCATTGGCATCTTTATAACGATGCACTGATGATGCTGGAGATGTCCTCTGCCGTAGCCCCAATATTTTCTTTCACCATTGTAGTGGCTCTATCATCTTTAATGGAGCCTGATAGTCTAAATTTGGCAACACATTTCTCCATAACTTTATCAGACACAGGGTAAAATACTGAAACTGAGAGGTCATTTTTAAAGAGATCCAATGTGAGAACCTTGGATCTCGATTTGTACAGGTGTCATTGCCAATGTTGTTCCAGGTATCCTGAATTTTCCAGGGAGAGTAATTAGCTTAAGAATCACATAAAGATTGAAACGGAGCTACACTTTGGGCCAACTCTTTACAGAGCTTAAATAATTCCCATCACAAAGCTTTAGTTGGGAATATTTGATTATTGTAGGGTAGGAGTTTCATGAATGCACAGATTTCATATTTTGCTGTCATTTTATAAAGCGTACAATTGCCCCAAAAACATAACAGTGCCTCTCACGAGAAGCCGACGCTGTGCTTTCTTTGGTACATGCATAGTAATTGATTTGCCCTTAATCACAGCACCTTCTGTGGAGGATAAGATTGGCATCTGGCTCACCAGTTCCAAAGTCTGCAGCTTTAGGCCATGGGTCACATTTCCTGCCCCACTGCCTTGCTTATATCTCTCATCATGCCCTTTCATTTTGGCTTAGCTGAGGATTGTATAAGGCTTGAATAGTCATATTGTTCATTTAAGATTTTTGATCTTAAGTGGTGGAAACCAGTTGAGAACCCTATAACGTTGGTGTAGAAATGGCTGGTGATATTGTCTGGGTGGATGTGGGGGTGTAGATTAAGTGAAGTTTGAAGCATTTGAAAAAACATGTTTCAGACTTCTGTCATAGCTGTAGCTTCTTGGGAAGGTTCGCACAAGCTCACAATGAATAGTGAGTTGGATATGCAGGATTTCAATAAAGCATGATATCTCCAAGACATACGATGTGAAGGCAAAACAATTTGGGTAGGTTGTAATCTTGAACCACATCTAGACGGTGGTTTATGTAATAGGTAAATGTCTTTTGTCAGAAATGTAGGCTATACAATAACAGAAGATCTTTCACCACTGTATGTTCCTTGTAAGTGATTATTAAACCCCTCCCACAAGTATAAGTATCTTCGTGTCCAGATCTTGATGTTTTGAAATCTTCCTATAAATATACTACAGTGTTTAGTGGGGAGGTAGAGTACCCTGCTTAATATGGTGAAGAGTTCCCTCATGATACATTTTACTGTTAATAGTTCAAATGCCAGTTATTGTGCAATTAAATTGGTCAGAATAACAAATGGCTACCCTTCTATCACTTTCTTCTCCATTTTTGTCAATGTCTTCAATAGGTTCAGCTATGCTTAGTGCATGGTTTACAGTGGACCTAGCATTGTTAGATGCACAGGTTGCACCAACATTGTGAATGCTCTTTATGGGGAGGGAGTGACAAGTTATTTTTTCAAATTGTTCTTTATTGGCTTTTATGTTTTAACTGTACAAATGTACACATCAAGCAATTGATAAAAAAATTCGACAAGTGAAGGACAATAGAGTAATAGACATTGTAAATGCTGCTCCTCTAATAAAACATGGTGTGGTCGGTTATACAATCATGCATTCCCTCTAATAACTGGACAATGTGATAGGTGAGTGAGATACAATAGTTTGTTAGTAAGAACAATAAACCAAACCATAAACCTGTGCTCCGTGGGAATAAGCATGTCTTGTTGACCCATGACCGTATCACTGCGATAGTGCTAACTCTCCAGTTCACTGCCCATTAAGGACAACCAGCAAAGTTGTCCCCAACGCCTTACTGACAGCTGAGCATGCATCCCCCCCACCCAAAGCCAACCTTTGAGTTCAGGTTCTCCTCCTTTCACAACCAGAGTAATCCAAGGGACCTCTATATATTAGACCATGTTCCATACTGGCGGCCATCAGGCCAGCCTATCATCTAACTGAGCCTCCATTTTGATAACATATGCATCCCATGCAGTAATGCCCTGCAGTGCCCCAGACCTTCGCATGCTGAACATATGGCTTCCTGTTCAGCTATTGCCCCCTTCTGGCGATGCTGGTGGGTGGGGGTTCACATAACCTCCATGCCATTGCCGTGGTTTGAGTTGTTTCATGTTGATTGTGGGAGATTGACAGCATGTTTCTCCCTTACCAAGGTGGCTGTGTGTGGGAGTTTGGAGTGAATGCTAGACGGCTTAACTCCACTGAGGAGTAGAGGCACAGCAGGAATCGCTCCAAGCATTCCTGTGGTAGAACATTTGTACGATGCACTCTATACACCATGATTAAATGTGCATTGATCTGCATACATTATATGCATGATTTCTAGGTTTGTGCTTGTTGTCACGCACAAGACCTTATGCAGTGATAATACATTTTTAATTCACTGCATCAAAATTTACCACAGGTCAAGCATGTCTGCCTGCTATTCTCAGCACAGACAGACCACCTGGTGATTGCTAGTGAAATTCAGACCTTTTACAATGTGATCAGTTCTATATTACTAGAACTTTGATTGCTATGATCTTCAGCTGATGCAAGTACTTGGCTTTGTGAGTGCTGTGTCTGAATGAAGAGTTTTATCTGCATGTTTCTATACATATAATGTTACCTATTTAAATGTTATTAATGAAAAAATAATAGATCTTGCTAACATTTTCTACCTCTATAGTGCCAATTTTAAAAGGTGATAGTTGTTAACAAATTAACCAGGTGGTATGTGTTCTTTCCTTTTAGGTGGGAAAAGGCAGTCAAGAAGGCAACTGAAAAGTGACCGGGATAAGCCTCTTCCCCCTCTGCTGGCAAGAGTTGGTGGGAACATTGAGGTACATTTGTTATTTTTGTCTATATTAGTAAAGGTTTTAGGTCTAGAGCTCGCCCCCCGCGTCCGCAGCACCAACCTGCTGTCTCCTGCCTCTGACCCCCACCCACGCTGCTGCTAGCGTGTTCGATGCTCTCTTGAGCCGTTGTGCCGTGTATTCCGCCGTCCTGTAAGTGGTTTCTGTTTTCTTCTGCGCCTCGCCTCTTGCGCGTCTGCCCCCGTTGTGCCCCTCTGATTGCTGTGCCCCGATTGTAGTTTGTGCCAATACTGTATTTTGTGACTGTTTTTCCGATTTTGTGCCTGACTTTCTTGTGCCTTGTTTAAGTTGTTTTTCGCCCCTTGGGCGCTCCCCCTTGCTCTCCGCTCCATGCCGCTGCCTCCCTGCGGCCCCGCCACCCCGCACCCCCATTCGCCGCTCCCTCCCGCCTCCCGCCTCCCAGCTGCTCCTCCCTCCCCCCTCCCTTCTTAATGGCTGGCGCTGCGCGTCGCGAGTGAGCGACCTCTGACCTGTTTTAGGTCTAGAGCTCGCCCCCCGCGTCCGCAGCACCAACCTGCTGTCTCCTGCCTCTGACCCCCGCCCACGCTGCTGCTAGCGTGTTCGAGGCTCTCTTGAGCCGTTGTGCCGTGTATTCCGCCGTCCTGTAAGTGGTTTCTGTTTTCTTCTGCGCCTCGCCTCTTACGCGTCTGCCCCCGTTGTGCCCCTCTGATTGCTGTGCCCCGATTGTAGTTTGTGCCAATACTGTATTTTGTGACTGTTTTTCCGATTTTGTGCCCGACTTTCTTGTGCCTTGTTTAAGTTGTTTTTCGCCCCTTGGGCGCTCCCCCTTGCTCTCCGCTCCCTGCCGCTGCCTCCCTGCGGCCCCGCCCCCCCGCACCCCCATTCGCCGCTCCCTCCCGCCTCCCGCCTCCCAGCTGCTCCTCCCTCCCCCCTCCCTTCTTAATGGCTGGCGCTGCGCGTCGCGAGTGAGCGACCTCTGACCTGTTTTAGGTCTAGAGCTCGCCCCCGCGTCCGCAGCACCAACCTGCTGTCTCCTGCCTCTGACCCCCGCCCACGCTGCTGCTAGCGTGTTCGAGGCTCTCTTGAGCCGTTGTGCCGTGTATTCCGCCGTCCTGTAAGTGGTTTCTGTTTTCTTCTGCGCCTCGCCTCTTGCGCGTCTGCCCCCGTTGTGCCCCTCTGATTGCTGTGCCCCGATTGTAGTTTGTGCCAATACTGTATTTTGTGACTGTTTTTCCGATTTTGTGCCCGACTTTCTTGTGCCTTGTTTAAGTTGTTTTTCGCCCCTTGGGCGCTCCCCCTTGCTCTCCGCTCCCTGCCGCTGCCTCCCTGTGGCCCCGCCCCCCCGCACCCCCATTCGCCGCTCCCTCCCGCCTCCCAGCTGCTCCTCCCTCCCCCCTCCCTTCTTAATGGCTGGCGCTGCGCGTCGCGAGTGAGCGACCTCTGACCTGTTTTAGGTCTAGAGCTCGCCCCCCGCGTCCGCAGCACCAACCTGCTGTCTCCTGCCTCTGACCCCCGCCCACGCTGCTGCTAGCGTGTTCGAGGCTCTCTTGAGCCGTTATGCCGTGTATTCCGCCGTCCTGTAAGTGGTTTCTGTTTTCTTCTGCGCCTCGCCTCTTGCGCGTCTGCCCCCGTTGTGCCCCTCTGATTGCTGTGCCCCGATTGTAGTTTGTGCCAATACTGTATTTTGTGACTGTTTTTCCGATTTTGTGCCCGACTTTCTTGTGCCTTGTTTAAGTTGTTTTTCGCCCCTTGGGCGCTCACCCTTGCTCTCCGTTCCCTGCCGCTGCCTCCCTGCGGCCCCGCCCCCCGCACCCCCATTCGCCTCTCCCTCCCGCCTCCCAGCTGCTCCTCCCTCCCCCCTCCCTTCTTAATGGCTGGCGCTGCGCGTCCGCGCGCAGCGGGCGCGCCAGGGGCAAGCCCGTCTGCGCCTGTCCGTGCCTGGACCGTGCCCAGCGCCACCCCCCCTGGTCCTCACGCCCCCCGCAACTCCTACTTCCGATACTCTGCCAGAGATCTCCTCGCCCTCAACCCTGGCCCCTCCATAGAGTGCTTCCTGGCCACCCCGAAGCACACCAAAGGACCTTTTTCCTGCCGCACCTGCAACTTCTCCTGCAACAGAACAACGAAGCCAGCAACAAACAACACTAACCACCTGCACTGCATCCTCCTCAACACACGCTCCGCACGAAAACACGCCATCGAGCTCTGGGACTTGCTCGACACCACCGCCCCAGACGTGGCCTTCCTGACCGAAACCTGGTGGAACGACTCTTCGGCCCCTGACATCGCTATCGCCATACCGGACGGATACAAGATCACCAGAAGAGATCGAACCAACGGAATCGGCGGAGGAATAGCCATCGCCCACAAATCCACCCTCAAGATCCACACCCACACGGACGACACTCTCAAGACAGCCGAACACCTCCACTTTCAGATCCACACGGACCCCAACACGACCCTCAGAGGAACCCTCATATACCGCCCTCCAGGACCAAGAGCCCCTTTCAGCGACACCATCTCCGACCTCGTAAGCACCCACGCCCTCGCCTCTCCAGACTACATCCTCCTGGGAGATCTAAACTTCCACCTTGAAAACAACAACGACACCAACACCGCTTCACTGACCACCAACCTCCACAACTTCGGACTCCACCAACTGGTCAACACTCCCACCCACATCGCCGGTCACACGCTTGACCCCCTCTTCACCTCAAGCAACCACATCTCTTTCAGCCACACCTCCAAACTCCACTGGACCGACCATCACTGCGTCCATTTTACCTTCAAGAAAACCGAACACCACCGCATCCCTCTACCACCTCACCGCCGCTGGGGAAAAGTCACCACAGACCAACTAACCAGCTCCCTCGTCAAACACCCACCACCCGACTCCAACGACCCGAGCGCCGCCGCCATCAACCTCCATCAATGGATCCTCGACTGCGCCAACACCTTAGCTCCACTCAAGAAACCCACCACCAACCAAGGAAAGAAAAAACCAGCCTGGTTCACAGAAGAACTGACCACCTCAAAACGCACCTGCCAGAAGCCCAAAAGAAGAAATGGATCCTCGAGCGCACTCCCGACAACCTTGCCACCCTCAAAGACGCCAACCGTGATCACCACCAACGGATCCGACTCGCCAAGCGCGCCCATTTCACTGAACGCCTCAACAACAACGCCCGCGATTGCAAAGAACTCTTCGGCATCGTGAAGGAACTCTCCAACCCTAACGCCAACATCAACGACGTCCCACCCTCCCAGAAACTCTGCAACGACCTCTCCACCTTCTTCCACCAGAAAATCGCAGCCATCCATGACAGTTTCAACACCGCTCCTCCGCCAGACCCCACCCCTGACGACGACGCCCACGCCTGCCGCCTCACCACCTGGACCCAAGTGGACGACGCCGAAACCCTAACAACCATGAATTCCATCCACTCAGGCTCTCCCACGGACCCATGCCCACATCACGCATTCAACAAAGCTGACGCCACCATCGCCCTCATACTCCGCAAGATCATCAACCTCTCCTTCAACACCGCCACCTTCCCGGACAGCTGGAAGCACGCAGAAATCCAACCCCTCCTCAAGAAACCCAAGGCTGACCCCAACGATCACAAAAACTTCCGACCGATCTCTCTACTCCCTTTTTCATCGAAAGTCATCGAGAAGATCGCCAATGCACAGCTCGCCCACTTCCTAGAAGCCAACTCCATCCTAGACCCCTCTCAATCTGGATTCAGACGAAACCACAGTACCGAGACCGCACTCCTCGCCGCCACTGATGACATCAGACAACAAATAGACAACGGCGAAACCTCAGCCCTCATCCTCCTCGACCTATCAGCCGCCTTCGACACAGTCTGCCACCGCACCCTACTGGCCCGTCTCCACGAAGCCGGCATCCAAGACAAAGCCCTCAACTGGATCTCATCCTTCCTCTCCGACAGAACCCAGAGAGTCCGGCTCTCCCCCTTCCGCTCGAAAGCCACCAACCTCATCTGCGGCGTCCCCCAAGGCTCCTCTCTTAGTCCAACGTTGTTCAACGTCTACATGGCCCCCCTTGCAAAAGTGGTCCGTCAACACAACCTCAGCATCATCTCATACGCCGACGACACCCAGCTCGTCCTCTCCCTGACCAAAGACCCTCTCACCGCCAAAACCAACCTCCACGAGGGACTAAAATCCATCGCCGAGTGGATGAACAACAGCCGCCTGAAGCTCAACTCCGACAAGACGGAAGTCCTCATCCTCGGACGCTCCCCCTCGGCCTGGAACGACTCCTGGTGGCCCGCTGCACTCGGACCCCCACCCACCCCAGCCAACCACGCAAGAAACCTCGGATTCATCCTCGACTCCGCTCTCACCATGTCCAAACAGGTCAACGCCGTCTCCTCTTCCTGTTACAACACCCTCCGAATGCTCCGCAGAATCTTCAAGTGGATTTCAATAGGAACCAGAAAGACGGTAACTCAAGCCCTCGTCAGTAGCAGACTTGACTACGGCAACGCACTCTACACAGGCATCCCAACAAAAGACATCAAACGACTCCAGCGCATCCAGAACGCATCCGCCCGCCTGATCCTCGACATACCCCGCCGATGCCACATCTCCCCCCACCTGAAAGACCTCCACTGGCTCCCCGTGGAAAAAAGGATCACCTTCAAACTCCTCATCCACGCTCACAAGGCTCTACACGACACCGGACCCACTTACCTCAACACCAGACTCAACTTTTACGTCCCCACACGTCAACTCCGCTCTGCCAACCTCGCCATCGTCCCCCGAATCCAGCGCAAGACCTCTGGCGGCAGATCCTTCTCCTTCCTCGCCGCCAAGACCTGGAACTCTCTCCCCACCTCGCTACGCCAGACCCAGGACCTCCTCACCTTCAGGAGACTCCTCAAGACTTGGCTCTTCGAACGCTAGCAGCTCCCTCCCCCCACCCCTCAGCGCCTCGAAACCCTGACGGGTACATAGTGCGCTCAATAAGTTCTCTGATTGATTGATTGATTGATTAAAGGAGGCATGGTTAATTACCCATAACCTTCAGTGCACTTAGGCCCATATATATGGGAAAATGACAGAGCGCGACGCTGTTGATGTGCTGTGTATAAGTGAATACGGCGCACCCCTGTGTTGTCCCCTGCGCTGACGCTAGATTTAGCTGCCAGTGCCAACACAGGCATTCTTGCACCGTCCCCTTCCTGCACATAAACAATCACTAATGGCACTTTGGCACTTCTGTGTGTGCTGCAGAATGAAGCACACACAGAAGTGTCTAAGCGTCATTTTCAAAAGACTCTTATTCTTTTGAAAATTTGCATCTTGACTTGTGTATGTTAGATCATTGTCATTTTAGTCTTACTTCAATAAATATTGCCTATTTTTCTAAACCGGTGTGGTGTACATTTTGTAGTGTTTTCACTGTATTACTGTGTGTGGTGGTACAAATACTTTACACATTTCTGCTTCTGAGATAAACCTGACTACTTGTGCCCAGCTACCAAGTGGGTAATCAGGGGTCATTTCTCCATTGCCCTGACTAGAGTGAGAGTCCTTGCTTGGACAGAGTGCAAACTGACTGCCAACCAGAGACTCCATTCCCAACATTGGTGATCAGCGGTGAGGATTGTACTTGTATTTGTACTTGACATACAGTGATTAAGTGTACACTACTGTTTCCAGTGCAGACCATTACGTGACCACATGCTACTTGTTTTAGTTTTTTCTCTTATTGGACTTTTTCCTGCTTCCATATTTTAGTGATCTTTTTGTTTTTGAGTTAGGAAAACTGGAAAGTTACACAGTTGCTCAACTAATGCAGTTCTGTAATGATCTTGCCTGTTCCGTTAAGAGTTCTACCAGGAAGGAGGAGCTACAAAAGGCACTGAGAGCCTGGGTGGCAGCCAAGGAGGCTGGGGCACACAGAGGAGGAGGATGAGGAGGTGCAGAGTGTTCACAATGGTGCAGTGGATGTACCTGTTATGCCTGGGGGAGGTTTCCAGGGCAGGTAGCAGTGTGTCATCCAAGTGTCTGACTCCTCAAGCGTTGCAGGACAGACAGGCAGAGAGGGTTCACCAGTTTGAGTTAGAGGACTTGAGGATGAAAATGGAGAGGAATTTCATCTAGGCCAATAACTCCCAGTCCTGCTTCCGTAGCAACCACAGCATGGAGCAGCCCTCCTGGCAGCCACCGATTACATTTGATTACTCCTAGACCATGGCCACACTGCAGCACACATACTCCTTGACCTCTCAGCAGCATTCAACACGGTCTCCCACAACACTCTGTGCACCAGACTCCACGACATAGGAATCTGCAGAAGAGCCCTGGAATGGATCCACTCCTTCCTCTCTGGGAGGATGCAGACGGTCAGACTCCCGCCCTACACTTCCAGACCCACAGGAGTCAACTGCAGAGTCCCCCAAGGATCCCACACTGATCAACATATACATGGCTCCTCTCGCTGCCATCATCAGAAGCCACAGTATGAACATCCTGTCATATGCCGATGACACACAACTCATCATTTCCCTCACCGAAGACTCGAACACGGTCAAAGGAACTTCCACTCAGTAATGGAAGCCGTTGCCACCTAGATGAGAGAAAGCTGCCTCGAGCTCAACTCCGACTAGACTGAGCTCATCATATTCAGAAACGCCACCTCAGCTTGGGATGACTCCTGGTGGCCCACATGCCTCAGCGCCCCCCACACCGACTGAGCACGCCCGAAACTTAGGAATCATCCTCAACTCCTCCCTATCCATGACCCACCAGGTAAACTCTGTTGCCTCCCCCTGCGGGCACACACTCCACAAACCTTGGAAGATCTTCAGATGGATCCCAGCAGACTGCTACAGGACAGTCACCCACGCCTTAGCCACTAGCAAGCCCGACTATGGCTATGCCCTCTACGTCGGCACCTCAACTAGGAACATCAAAAAACTACAACTCATCGAGAACGCCACCGCCAGACTCATTCTGGATCTCCCTAGCTGAGAACACATCTCCCAACACCTGAGGACGCTCCACTGCCTACCGGTTGAGAAGCAAATCACCTTCAAGCTTCTCACCCACACATACAAGGCCATACACAACACAGGACCAGCCTACCTGAACCACCGCGTATCCTTCCACACCTCCACCAGATCCCTCTGCTCCGCACAGATGACCCTGGCCACCATCCCCTGGATCCGCAAAACCACCACCAGAGGACAATCCTTCACCTACACTGTAGCAAAGAGCTGGAACAACCTCCCCCTGCACCTCAGACAAGCCCGTCGCTCACCATCTTCAGGAAGAACCACAAGACGTGTCTCTTCGGATGAGGCACCTCCCCTCCAGCCAGCGCCTTGAGACCCTCACAGGTGAGAAGCCGCGCTTTACAAATATTGATTGATTGATTGAATGGAGGAGAGGAGGCTGGCCAATGAAGAGAAGAAGCTGCTGCTGGCTCCTGAGCTTAGTTTGAGGGAACTAGATCAGAGGAGCCAGTCTAGTAGATATGGGGGCAGCAATACCACAGTGCAGCCTGAGAGGAGGGTGCACATTCCCAAAGACCTTGTGAAATATTACAAGAGGAAGGATGACATATGCTTGTAATTTAAGGGGGATGAGTCTGCTCTCCACATTAAACTGGTGGCTGGAGAACATTGGGGGCGGGTCTGTGGAAGCACTTTGAGGTAGAGGGAAGGGATACTCTGACATCCTTAGGGGATCCTCAGGGGCTCACTTACTCTATCATGAAGGACGTCCTACTCACAAGATATATACTCACTCCTTGAGCAGTATAAGAACAAGTTTAGGTCCTACAAAAAGAAGGAATCCCAAACATGGTTGGAATGTGTTGACTCTTTTTGCAGGTCACTGGATGATTGGGTGAAGGGAAGTAAGTTAACAACTTTTGTGGGGCTGTGCAATTTCGTTACTTGGGAGCATTTGTATAGTCTTTGTTTTCCAGAGCTGCAACAGCACCTGATTGACAACAAGTTGACAGGCCCTAGGAAGCTTGCACAGGAAGCGGACCGTTGGGAGAGCACCAGGGTCGAAAGGAGGTATGGGGTAGACCACACCAAGTGTGGGCAGAGTCCCTCTCAGAAGAATAAGGAGGGTAAGGGTAAACAGGGGGAGTTCTCTAAAGGGCCCCAACCTAGTTCCCAGTGTAGGAATTCCCAGCCCACCCTGGGTAAAAGAAGCTTTGGTTTCCTAAAGGGAAACCTGCAGAGAGGGGTTCCCACAAATGTTATGCATGTGATCAGGTAGGTAGGACCCAAATGTCCCAAGTGGATACCAGCAGCCACTGGTGTTCAGTCACAGAGTTTGGCCGGTGTAGCGCTTGGAGAGGAGTTGGTTCCAGGTGGGTGGGACCCAGCTGAGATGACCGTTGTCTCACTAGGGGACGGTTAGATGGTCCAGAGTACCCTTGTGCCTGAAAACACTAAGAAATACAGGCAGTGGGTGACCATCAATGGACAGAGGGTGTAGGCTATGCCAGACACACGAGCCAGTGTGACTATTTGAGAAGTCACCTGGTGTCTGAAGATCAGATAGATCCCCATGCACTTCACCAAGTAGTTGTGGTAGACAACTCAGAGCATCTGTGCAGAGTGGTGCAGGTTCCCTTTGAATGAGGGGGGTCTGAGGTGCCTTGATAGTAGCTGTGAGTCCAACCATGACTGTGGATTGTCTGCTTGGCAATAACCTGGAGGAACACAGGTCTCACTTGGAGATGTTGGGTCTGCCTGGGTGGGTGTGTTTGTCCCCCTGGTCGATGGCAGGCCGTCAGGGTGATCAGGAGACCCCGGAGCCTGAAAGAGTGTCCCAGGTGTCTGCCAGAAGGAGGAAGAGTAAGGGGCGCAGAAAATCTGCTCCAGAAGTTCCCACAGTCCAGGAGGAGGCTGAACCTGAGGGGGAAGCCCTGGAGCCTACAGGGGAACAAGTGGATGAACTGGGAGATGTCCCTGAGCTGACTCAGTGGCAGCAGGAAGGGGGACCCACCAGGGAAGAATTCTGTGAGGTACAGAAGACATGCCCTACTCTGCAGGGTTTGCAGCAGCAGGCTGGTAAGGACTTGATCTACAGGGAGGATGGCCTCCTAAATAGTGAGCCTAAGGTTGCTGAGCCTGGGTCAGCCCATGTGCTGGCAGGACCCCAGTGCTACAGAGCCTTCCTACTGGGTCTGGCTCATGATGTGCCTTTAGCTGGTCATTTGGGACAGGGCAAGACCTTTGAACAGTTTGTCACCCACTTCTACTAGCCCCAAATGCGTTAGCACTCAGATGCACACTATAGGCCTTGCCAAACTTGTCAGGCAAGTGGCAAGAGTGGGGGGAAATGTAAGGCTCCCCTCCAACCTTTTCCTGTTGTCAGTACCCCCTTTGAAAGGGTTGGTATTGATAATGTGGGGCGTCTGGATCGCAAGACAGCCATGGGCAAAAGGTTCATCCTGGTCTTGGTGGACCATGCCACCTGGCACCCAGAAACCATTCCTTTAAGGTTAATCACCTCCCCTGTGATGGGATGTGCTTTGATGGGGTTTTTTACCCGCATGGGGTTCCCCAAGGAGGTGGTATCTGATAGGGGTACCAACTTCATATTGGTTGATATGAAGTTATAGGATATGATATATAAGTTCACTACTCCTTACCACCCTCAAAGTAACGGTCTGGTTGAGAGATTGAACCGTACTTGAAACGATGATCATGGGCCTGTCAGAGCCCTTGAGGCATAAGTGGGGCGTCCTCTTGCCATGCCTTCTGTTCACCTACAGGGAGGTGCCTCAAAAGGGTCTTGGATTTATCCCTTTTGAGTTACTGTATTGCCACCCTGTCAGGGGACCTTTGAGTCTGGTTAGGGAAAGCTTGGAAGCCCTCCCAGGATTTATTCAGTTACATGCTGGCTTTTAGGAAACAGACAGCTCACTTCAGGAAGCTCGCCCATGAGAACCTGGAAGCAAGCCAAGAAGATATGAAGCACTGACACGAGCAGAATGCCACTCTGGTTGAGTTCCAGCCTTGCCAAAAAGTTTGGGTGATGGCCCCAGTGGAGCCTAAGGCTCTCCAAGATAAGTGTACTGGGCCATTTGAAATAGTGGAGTGCAAGAGTGATGTCACCCATCTGGTGAACTTGCGGACTCCCAGGAACCCATTAAGGGTCCTACATGTGAACCGCCTCAATCCTCATTTTGAGAGGACAGAGGGAACAATGCTCTTGGCAACAGATGATGGGGTGGAGGAAGAGAGTGAGCCTCTTCCTGACCTCGTGTCTGCCAAAAAGAAAAATGGTTAAGTGGAGGGTGTGAACCTCTCCCCCTCCTTGACCCTAAAGCAACAGAGGGACTGTTGCCAAGTGTTGGGATAGTTTGCCCCTCTATTTTCCTTGATCCCAGGGGGCATTCATCTGTATACACATGATCTGGACACCGGGGACAGTCCTCCTGTTAAACATAAGGTTTACAGAGTGACTAACAATGTTGGGGCTAAGATCAAGGATGAGGTATCCAAGATGTTAGACCTAGGGGTTATTGAGTTTTCCAGGAGCCCTTGGGCCAGCCCTGTGGTCTTGGTCCCAAAAGCTGCTGCTCCGGGTGCCACTACAGACCCCAGGTTCTGTGTGGATTACCGGGGACTCAATGCGTTCACTAAGACTGACGAGTACTTTTGACTTGAACTCTGGATATTGGTAAATTGCTCTGACTGAGGGGGGCTAAGAAGAGGTCTGTATTTTCCACCCCTGATGGGTACTAACAATTTAGGGTGATGCCCTTTGGGATGAAGAATGCCCCTGCCACCTTTCAGAGGTTGGTCAACCAGGTGTTGGCTGGACCGGATGATTTCAGTGCAGCCTACCTGGATGACGCTGCTTTGTTCAGCTCCACTTGGAAGGAACACTTGCAGCACCTCTGTGTGTTAGAGGCCCTGCAGAAGGCAGGCCTCACTAGTAAGGCTAGCAAGTGCCAAATAAGGCAGGGTTCTGTGGTGTACTTGGGACACCAGGTGGGGAGTGGCCAGGTGGCGCCCCTACAGCCAAAGATTGATACCATTCTGGCTTGGGAGCCTCCCAAGACCCAGAATGAAGTGAGAGCCATTTTAGGTCTCACCAGATACTGTAGGAGGTTTGTCAAGGGGTATGGCACTATTGTTGCTCCCTTGACTGAGTTAACCTCCAAGAAGCAGCCCAGAAAGGTGATCTGGACTGAGTCTAGCCAGACAGCTTTTGATGTCCTGAAGGCAGCCATGTGCACGGCACCCATGCCGAAGGCACCTGACTTCTCCCAAGAATTTGCAGTGCCGACTGATTCTTCAGAGCACGGGGTATGAGCAGTGTTATCACAGCTAAATAAAGAGGACCTAGGCCAGCCTGTAGCCTTCATCAGTCGGAGATTACTTACCAGGGAAAGTAGGTGGAGTGCAATTGAGCGTGAAGCTTTTGCTGTGGTCCGGGCACTGAAGAAGCTAAGAACCTACCTATTTGGGACTCACTTCCAGTTTCAGACCAACCACAAGCCCCTCAGATGGTTAATGCTGATGAGGGGTGAGAATCCAAAACTGTTGAGGTGGTCCATATCCCTGTAGGAGATGGACTTTACGGTGGAACATCGCCCTGAATCAGAACACGCCAGTGCAGGTGGTCTGTCAAGATTCTTCCGCCTTAGTGATGAGAACTCCCAGGAGGTAGGGTAGTTCGCCCCACTTTCAGCTGAGGGGACACGTATTAGACCTGGCATCCTTGGCGTTTTCTCCCCTGTCTTTTTTGCCTCTGATTCCCATGTTTTGACTGTGAGCTGGACTCTGTTTTTGTTGTTTTTGGTACTCTGGGCACTTTACCACTGCTGAACAGTGCTAAAGTGCTCTTGTGTAAAGTGTATGTGTAATTGACTTTTCCATGACTGGCATATTTGAATTACTAGTAAGTCCCTAGTAAAGGTCACTAGGGGTGCTCAGGACCTGTAAATCAAATGCTACTAGTGGGCCTGCAGTAATGGTTGTGCCACCCACATTAGTAGCCTTGTAACCAGGCTCAGACCTGCCACTGCAGTGTGTGTGTGTGTGTGTGTGCAGTTTTAAGCTGCCAATTAGACCTGGCAAGTGTGCCTACTTGCCAGGCCTAAACCTTCCATTTTATACATGGAAGGCACCCCAAAGGTAGGCCCTCGGTAGCCCCATTTGCAGGGTGTAAGATATGTTAAAGGGGGGGCATGTACTGATGTGTTTTACATGTCCTAACAGTGAAATACTGCTAAATTCACTTTTCACTGTTGCAAGGCCTATCTCTCTCATAGGTGAACATGGGGGCTGCCTTTAAATATTTTTAAAGTAGAGATTCCCTGTGAGAGCAGATAGAAATGTGGAGTTTGGTGTTTCTTAACTCACAATTTAAAAATATATCTTTTGGTAAAGTTGTTTTTTAGATTGTTTGTTTGAAAATGCTACTTTTAGAAAGTAGCCATTTTCTTGCTTTAACCCTTCTGTGACTGCCTGTTTGTTGATTCCCTGTCTGGGTCACACGAATCTCCTCTAGACGGTGACACAAAGGGAGCTGGGGTGTAGCGTGCATATCCTGATGAGCCATCTGAGCTACAGTAGAGGGAAGAGTGGTCACTTACACCTGGGCTGTGCCTGCCATCACACAGTGCAGTCGCCAGCCCCCTGGTGTGTGTTTGGGGCCTGGCCTTGGCAAGGCTGGATCTTGTGAACAACAGAGACTTTCCTTTGAAGTTTGCCTGCTTCAAATGCAGAAAAGTGTATAAGTAGTGGACCTCAAACCCCAGACTTTAGATCACTTCTGGAACTAAGGAGAAGAGCTGAGGAGAAATGCCTCCCCTGCCTGTGACTGTGCTTTGTTGGGCTATCCTGCAGTTGCTTCTTCTGCCTGTGGAAGGGGACAAAGACTGGACTTTGTTGTGCATTCCAGCTTGAAGAAGAATCGCCAAGGGCTTGAACTGAGCTTGCCGCCTGTTTTGAAGTCTTAGGGCCATCAAAGACTTCCTCTGCAAGCACCTGGACTTTCTGCTGAGAGTCCTGCCCTACCAAGTAGTGCCCTATCCAGTCCCTGGGCCCTTGAAAGGTGATGTTGGCAGAACAAGAGCTGAAATCCACATACAGATCGTCTTGTAGGGAAATTTTTGACACACCATCTGCAACTTGGCTGATAAACGATGCACCACCCACTTCACGGCTGAAATCGACGCTCTACCTTCATCGCAGCTGGGAGATCGATGCATTGCGACTGGAGAAACGACGCAACACCCGCTTGCGGCTGCTAACAACGTAAACCCCACACAGTGCAGTTCTCTAACACCGTGAGACTGAATTTCTCACGCATTGTTCCTGGGCATCAAAGTCATTATGAACCTGCACGGATCTGAGGTGCTCCGTCTGGAAACCGGTGCATCACTCTCTTATGAGGGAGAATAATGGCACATTGCCTACCCGATCGGAGAAGAAACAACACATGGCCTCCCTTGCAAGTAAGGAATCGACACATTGCTGACTTTTCTGACGCACGCTTGCCCGTTCGGCTTAATTTTTTAAGCAAACCAGGTACTTTGTGTAAAATCAACGTTTCCATTGTTTTTTATGGAGTAAGACTCTTACTCTTTTGAAAATTCATATCTTGCCTTAAATATGTTGGATCTCTGTCATTTTGGACTTGTTTAGATAAATATTACCTATTTTTCTAAACTGGTTTGGTGTCCATTTTGTAGTGTTTTCACTGTATTACTGTGTGTGGTGGTACAAATAATTTGCACATTGCTTCTGAGATAAGTCTGACCGCTTGTGCCAAGCTACCAAGGGGGTAAGCAGGGGTTATCTAAGAGTGTTTCTCCATTGCCCTGACTAGAGTGAGGGTCCCTGCTTGGACCAAGTACAAATTGGCTACCAACCAGAGACACCATTTCTAACACCTAGGAATGAGAAATATCAGAAGCTTTGGTGGGGGCAGGACCCAAAACGTTTGTGGTGACTGTCTTAGATTTCTGATCCAAGAAACAGATTAAATTAAGGAGACAAGTACTGTAGGGAAAAAGAAAATGCAGTATTTGGTACAATCTAGTTGTGTTGCAGCATCAGCAGCATTAGGAAAGGAACAAGCCAAAAATATTTTGTAAAAGGAGAGAGGGACCCAAAAATGCACGGTGTCCAGGGCAAAGAGCCCCAACAGCACTCCATTTATGACAGACCTGCTGGAAATATGACATGCATATTGCAATTCAGATGAATTGGTTCAAGTCTGCAAATTATTTCTCCAAGAAAAAACAGATGTACACTTCTGCTACTCGTTGCAGATAACACAAGTAAAGAACTCCTCACATACAGAAAAAGCATTTTTCTGTTACTCTGTATAACATTCACCCAGGAAAAATCATGTAATGACTAAAATGAAAGTAAACTTCCAGATCAACATCAATACTACCCTAGCCATCATGATTGCTAAGAAGTTCTATAGAAATTGTAATGCATGCTTCTGAAGCCCACAGATGAGGTATTGGAGAGAAAAATGTGGTAGTAAAAGAACAGTTATCAAGCAACACAGAGTCTTGTTGCCTGAACCTCCAAACTATCTTGACCAAAGCTCACTGGACCTTAATTGAGATACTGAGAGATTTCAAAGATAACCATTACATAGGAAAGTAATGATTCAAAGAGGGTTGCAGCGATAGGCCTGGAATCAAGTGGAAGCACTTCAAGAGGAGGTTGTGCAATGCCATCTACAGTAGTCACAATTAAACAGAAGCTTTACTAGCTAAATATACACCACTACGTCTTCAGGGCATCCCCATTTCTGAAGCCCAACAACTTAATCTTCAATGATACAGCAAGAGTTGACACCAGGAGTGGGGGAGATCAGGGAGTGGAAACGAGGAAGAACATAGGGATTTCTGCAGTAGGATACCTGAGCCATGGCAATTAGTACATCCCCAGCCTTCTGGGATGTACTAGATTTACTTCAGGTAGAGGAGAATGTGTTTCAGGCAAACAAAATCCACTCATAAATTCCCCAACTGGTGACATTTAAATCACAAAATGCTAGATTTAAGACAGGAGGCCCTAATGAATGGAAACAGAAGTCTAGTTGATCTGCGCAGAAACTGAGATTTTCAAAAGCTAGTAGTGAAAAGAAGATTGCGATTTTATTGAAGACAGGGTTTATGTGCAGTCTCCTTTGATGCAGTTCCATGAAAGCAGCACAGTACCATAGCAACTTTATACAATAGCACTCTATCTCCATTCCCAGTTTTACATACTTCTAGAATGAAACGTGTCTTCTCTACCTTCCTTGACCAGTGGGCAGATTTTTCAGTGTCTGCTAAACTGCATCTTGCAGAAAACACTTTCTGCCTTTCTTTTTGAAGATATTATTTCCTTGAGAGGGACTGATTTACTGAATTTCTCTCCCTGCTTTAAGCTAGAAGACCAATTAATTCCTATTTTTTACTCTTAGAGGTATTTTCACTTTGTGAATCTAAAAATGAAAAAAATCTTCGTGAACACCTTCATTATTCTTTCTCTTCCCAGATTTCTTCCCATCTGACTTACTCCTAAAACAGTTCTAACCTCTTAGGCAATTATAATTGCAATTGTAATTACAATTACAATTTTACAATTACAATTGCCCAAGAGGTCAGAATTGTTTTAGGAGTAAGTCATAATTTCCTATATAGCTTTAGAAACTAAGGTGCATAGTCACAAGGAACTTGCGCCGCCAGTGTGTCACTTTTTTTGATGCACCAGTGGTGCTTTCTTTGCTCCACATTTACACATTTACAAAATGCCTCATCTAGACGGATGCATCACTTTTTGTCAGGATGTGGCTGCATCCCATTAGAATTAATATATTCAAGGTAGGCGTTCTTTCATAAAATTCCCCTTAAAACTGGCGCAGTGGTATTCATGACTTTTTCCAAAAGTCATGAATCGTCGGGAAGTGGGCAGGTACTCTTGAGATGCATCAACATTTCAATGCCTCTAAAACCCAGGAGTAGGAATGATGCATTGGCTGTTGCAGAGGGATTTGACCAGCTGAAGAGACTTGAAACAGTATAATCTGCAATCAAGTTACATCCCCTCAACCGATACACATAAGGTAGGTAACACAGTTAATCACACATTACACACACCATTAATGACATGCCACACATACAGAGGCATAGGTACACTATGCCCAGTTGTTGCGTGACATCCAGTACCAATGTAATAGAGTGAAAGTGAATTTTTCACCTTTTGACACTATACATTAGTCCCCATACAGTCAGAACTGACGCCTCCTTTTTGGCGCATTGTTGTAGTTGCATCAGTTTTATCAGTTTTATGACCAAATACAACAATGCGCCATTTTTGGGCTGGATACATTGTGGCATTCTTCTCACAGATTCATCAGAATTTCTGGTGCAAACTTGGGAGCTTGCGCAATGGAGCCCTATATAGTAATATGGCGCATCCATAGCATTGTAAAGATTTTTCACGCAGACGCAGGAGATATTGATGCATTGCTGCCTAGGGGTTAATTTACAAGGTGGTTTGTGTCACTCTTACACCATGCAACATGGTGCCAGAGCGACATAAACATGAAGTCAGATTTGTGAAGACACGCAGGGTCACTTTGCATGGCCCTGAGTGGCGTCATAAATCCGGAGTAAGACAATTCAGTGCAAATCACTGCTTTGCCTTACTCTGGGAAGGCATTCACTGGCCGTTGTGTGGGTGTTCCCAAGCAACTCTCATGGTTTTTGATGCATTTCCAGAACCGGTAAACCTGGGAATGCACCAAAAAGATACGCCTTCCCAGGAAAGACATATCAAGGAGAAATATCTTTAGTTCTCCTCGTTACTTCCTCTTATTATGTGTTCTATATTCTGCAGCACAAATAGCTAGAGGAATATGTTTTGTGCAGGACAGTGTCTCTTCCTCCACAAAAACTATCCTGCATGCAACGCTGGCACCCTTGCACCACTGTGCAAGAGTGCCTGCATTGGTGCTAGGCTGCTAAAAGGGTGCCAGTACAGGGGAAAAGGAAGGAATGCATTGTATTACCTTAAATATGGTGCAGTCCTGCCTTTTCTCTGTCACACGTTGCAGCGCAGCAAGGTGACTTGCTGTGCTGCCCTGCGTGACCTATTGGTTAATAGGCCCCTAAATCCCTTAACTCTTCTCTTGATAATCCACTAGTGGAAGGGAAGGGGACCACTAACACTATAATAATTATACTCATTTTATCTGTCTATAATATGTCAGCAATTCTACCTTCTGTGGCTTCCCAAATCTCCCTTGCCTGCCAAGCAAAGGGGCCCACTTAAAAGGGCACAAAAAAGAAGAGTAAACCTAATATGTTCCTGATCCTTAGCTGGTCGTACATGGTGCCCCTGGGATAAATGTGGTGTGGGACACTACTTCAGAGAAAAGTTCAGTCAGGGTTTTTGGGCAGGGAACTTTGTGAGCTTGACAGAACAATTTAGAAAAGGAGAGAACAGATGTATGTATGTAGTTGTGTAAAATGGATATAAGTATGCTGATATTTACAGTATGAGTAGTTGCAGGTAGCAAGTCCTCAATAGTGTGGGAAATGTATATATTAACAGAATAATTTAAAATGGAAGAAGTGTATAGTGCTTGTCCAGAGGAATCACAATCATGGACTACGATAGTTCCATCGTTCTGCACCTTGCACGAGAGAGTTATACCTATAAGTCACAAGTCGAATTTTGCTCAAATCAGTATTTGTGCTCAAAGGTACTTCCCAACATGTCATGTGTAGCAGAGGTCACTACCATCTGGTGACACTTTTGTAATTTGCATGAAAATTCTTATGTCCTTGATCCGATTTTTGTTGGGAAGGTTCCCATTTAGCTCCAACTCACTATCATGACTGTGCATTTAAATCTTGGGATATAAATGTCAAACTGTGGCCCAGATTTACTAAAATCTCACGCATCACAGTGCAGCAGCCAAAAATGCTGCATTGAGTGAGAAGGAGAGAGCAGGAGAACGCCATGTCTGCAGAGATATGGCTTCCTCCTCCCCTAGCATCGATGAAGAATTTTGCTGCCCAATGCCACACATGCAACTTTGTGCCATTGTGCAAGAGTGTGTGCATGAGTGTAGCATATGTTTTATACTGGAAGGGTGCCATTCCAGTACAAAATACTATTGTTGGACCTAGCCCTTGTGGCAGGTTCATTCCCTGACTTTTTGCCTAATTCCTCCTATTTTTTCTGATCGCTTGCTGTTGGCTCTAGGACTCTGAGCAATTTATCACTGCTGATCAGTGCTAAAGAGCAGGTGCTCTCCCATCTAAAGTTGGTATGATTGGCTTATACCTAATTGGCATATTTAATTTACCTATAAGTCCCTTGTACAGTGGTATCTCTATACCCAGGGCCTGTAGATTAAACACTACTAGTGGGCCTGCAACGCTCCTTGCGCCACCCACTGAAGTAGCCTTTCAAACCTGTCTCAGGCCTGCGAGCGCAGGGCCTGTGTGCACAGTTTTCTGCCACAGAGACCTGGCATCTAAATGTACTTGCCAGGCCCAGAACTCCAGTTTTAGTACATGTAAGTGACCCCTTAGGTAGGCCCTAGCTAGACCTATGGGCAGGGTGCTATGTAGGTTGCATGGCCGGTCCTGGTAGTGACAAACAGCCTAACTTGGTGTCTCACTGCTTTGAGTGCTGCCTTCTTATAGGATTGCATTAGAAATGCCCTGCCTTATATGTAGGGGGTATTGGCTGATTTATGAGGGGTAGCGTAGGCATGTTTGGTATGATTGTAATGGTGGTAAGAAATGCTGCTTACTGGTGTAAGTGGATTTTGTATTACTGTTACAGAAATACCACTTCTAGAAAGTGAGCATTTCTCTGTGCTTCTGACTGGTGTTTTGCAGCCTGACTCCAATCCACGTCTGGGCAGTGACAGTTGGGCTTTGTGCATACTTTTCAGACAGCCTGTACACGAGGAGGGTGGAGGTGTCACAGAGGTGCATCTGTATACTGAATAGTCTTCCTGGGCTGAGAGAAGGGAGAGGCTTTGTAAAGGCTGTGCCCTGGCCTCACACAACAGGGTCGTTTACCCCCAACTGTTGTTTGGAGCCTGTGCTGGAGGAGAGAGGGGGCACTCCCAAAACCAAAACCAAGTTGTAACTGGTTGGAACCTCTTCTCCCCTTCCTTTGTAACACACTGTAAAAATAAGTATAAGTACAGGGGAGTTTTCCCCACAATGTGGTGACACTGGAACTTACCTTTAATTGGACACAGACTGCTGGAGGGATTCACCAGGAACCGCCATGGACTGCTGCTGCTGTGCTGACCTGTGACCTGCTAGGTCACTGAAAGGAACTGCCACTTGGCTGCATCCACCTTGAGCTGATCTGTTGCTGGGCCCTGCCGCCCTGTGCTCCATGGAACTTTGTACCCCAGGGGCAGGGTGCTGTGGCCCATGACTCCTGCAACTACACCAGGCACAAAGAGTACTTCCTCTCCCCTTGTAGTGCCTGGAAGGCACCTTGCTGTGCTTGGGTAGGGTGCATTGGCGCTCTGAGAGCATTATAGGAACTTCAGGTATCACTGCCACGACCTGGGCTCATCGATCTGGCGTCTGCGCTTTGAAAAGCGCATTGTTGTGCCGCCGGATCTCACCGCCGCGACCCGGGCTGTTTTGGAGTAGTGCGAGTGACGTGCTGTGCCAGGCCCGCCGGGGTACCATCAAGTAAGAAGAGGGAGCGAGCACACTCCTACCATGCCCCTGGGGTGAAGCACACTTTGAGGAGCGCCCCCAGGGCACAAGCAGGCACCCACTCTGGTGCCTGCTGCTTGTTACGGCCCGCGCCACTGGTCTTCCTCGGTGGCCCCTGCTGGTCATTTGTTGGCTTGTGGGCCTCCCCTTCTTGCCGAAGGGCCCGTGAAGGCCTGGGGGGCCCCCATAGATTGCAGGCCCCAGGAAGGGCCCATTATGAACCAGAGAGGGTGCATGAAGCCCACCTCCTTCCCTAATTGTGGTGCTGGCTTTGGAACCCCTCTGGAGGGCCAGATGAGGCCCGGAGGGGACCCCAGAGATCACAGGCCCCAGGAGGGGACTGTTATAAAAACGGAGGGGGTCCTACCCCATTCTTCAGAGTGGTTCCCAGAACGAGCGCACAGTGCGCCGGGGGGCCCATTTTGTAACACATGGCACAGGAGTGTCTTTTTCATCATAAACCAGGTATTTGAAAGGGACCTACGTAATTCCTATGTTCCTTCTATTGACATTGTGGGTCATTATGTTTTCATGGTATCTTTTTATGATCTGTTTGCTAATGTTCCTTCTATGTGCATAACCTGCTAATATGTGATTTTTCACTTGCCATATGTTTTAAAATGTTCCTTTTTATGGGCGTTTATGATATTTCTATGACAAGTGCATTTCTGTAGTAATGTGATTCCTGACTACTTGTGTGTTATATGTGACTACTGCTGGTTCTGCAGAGTAACTAATGTGTAACATTCTGACAACTGCTAGAGTAGCAGGATATTACTTACATGTTATGTTTGGTCTAATAATTGCGTTGTGTACAATACAGTATATTTTCATATAACTTGGTGTTGTGTTTTCTTTGTGGTGGGGATAGTGCATCGTGTGTGTTGTGCAAATGCTTTACACATTGCCTCTGGGATAGGCCTGACTGCTCGTGCCAAACTACCAAGGGGGTGAGCAGGGGTTATCTTGGACGTGTAACTCCCTTGTCCTGACAAGAGTGGGTGGGTTCTGCCTGGCTTAGGTAAATACCCTAGCCAACCAGAAACCAAATTTCTAACAACTATGCACTGACAAGTTTTAAAACTTTTCCTACGTTGTATATGTGCTGTACAGTGCAGCACACGTGCAAAGTTGGAAAATAAAGGAGAAATGAAATCATTTCTCCTTTGCTGGCTGATTTCAAAAGGTGTTGTGACGCAAAACCCTGTCTCAGCTTTTTAGTGGATAGGGCTTTGTATCTAAAAGCATTGGTGGTTGCATAGGGATTCCCATGTAGCGCCCCCTCGATGCTAAGTAACTCAACCCAGCACTTCTGTGCTACTTTGCATTACTTTTAGGCAATTTCCAGCTCAAAACAAGTTTTGCACTGAAAGGTGAATAACAACAAAAAAACATTTGTGCTAGTTTGCATTGGTTTTGTGATGCAAACAGAGCACAAAAATGTTGCTAAATCTGGGCCCCTGTGTCATTATGTCAATGAACTCAAAATAAGTCGATCTGTTCAGTTTCATTACAGGGTCTAAGAAATATCAGAGGATGGCACAGCAACACGGTGTACTGGTCAGAGATATCACTTAAACCCCCTGCAATACATATCCAGCTGCAAGTCAATCCATGTACATTGTGCGGGGCAATGTATTTGTCGGCTTAGGTCGGATTCAGGATAAGAAAAAGGCAGAAATAGTTTAAATAAATTCAATTGCACTCAATTGTTAGAGAAGGCTACTTTTTAAGAAAGTTTATCATCTGTAACCACGCCTCCCACACTTTGGCCCAGATTTACAAAACTCCCACACAATGCAGTGTAGTACCAAAGTTGTAGAGGTGCATTGCATGAGAGAGAGAGAGGACAGCATCATGCCTACAGAGATATGGCAATGTCTCCCTCTCTCTCAAGAGCCAGCGCACAACCAGACTTCCTAGCACCATGCACACACCTTTGCGCTGTAGTGCAAGGGTAGGCACATGAATCATAGATTTTGTACTGGAAGGGTACTCTTCCGATACAAAATACTAAGCTTGGACTAACTTTAACCCCTTCCCTGCTAGGCTTCCCCTCCGCTAAGCCTTTTTTGGGCTATTTGTGGCAGTTCACTCTTAGTCCCCCATAACTTTTTGCTGACACAAAGTATCCATGCCAAATTTGTGTCCTTTTTTTCCAATATCCTGGAGATTCTAAAGGTACCCAGGTCTCGTGGATTCCTCTGGAGTGGACCGAGAAAATGGGCACAATATAACTAAATGTTGTTTTTTTGGGGGGGGGGGAGTAATGCAGAAGAAAGCATCTGTTTTTTTCCCGCAAATGACATCAACAAAGGGTTTCGGTGCTAAAATCACCACCTTTCCAGCTTTCAGGAACAGGCAGACTTGAATCAGAAAAGCTAATTTTTCAACACAGTTTAGGCATTCTATAGGGATATAGTGCATTTTTCCAATTTTTTGTGCTTTCAATCTTATTCCAATTAGTGGCAGAAATGGGTATGAAACCAATGGTGGACCCCGAAAGCTATACACTTATGAAGTGTAGACACTATTCTGAAATCAAGAAGAGGTCATTTGATTAGATATTTCAAGGTTATCCTATAAAAAGTAACAGTTGAAATAAAAAATATTGAAATTGAATTGAAAAAAACAGCCATTTGTGTCTACGTTTTTATCTTGAACTTTTTCTAAATATGGCAGATTTTCGAAAGCAAATACCATCATGCACGCTGGACCCTTATGGTTGCAGGGATATATAAGGATTTTAACCTTGCAATATTTTTTCATTGTGTACTAGGTATACAGCAAATATGGAAAAATATAAATAGTGAAAAGTAGGTATCAAGGAGACCGATGTATTTTTAAAATTGCCACAAGATTGGAGTTTGGAAGCAGGGGTTATTTGCATATCTCTGCACTTGTGGGTGCCCATACGAGCATGTGAATTACAGAGTATTTCTCAAAGTTACTTCTTTCTTACACATTGTCTTACTCTTGGTAGGTGCAAATGCAGAGAAATACAATTGGTAATATCACTTGCTCTACTATTATGTGTTCCCTTAAGTCTCCCAATAAAAAATGGTACCTCACTTGTGTGGGTAGGCCTGTTGCCCGCAATAGGAAACAGCCCAAAACACAACTTGGATACATCAAATTTGTCCATGCAAAACTAACCTGTTTTTTTGTGAAGTGGGTAGCTGTGGGCTTTGGGCCCACCCCCAGCTGGCACCTAGGGAAACCTAGCAAACCTATAGATTTTTTAAAACAAGACACCTGGGGGAATCCAGGGTGGGGTAATTTGTGCAGCTCTCACCAGGTTGTTTTAGCCTGAACACGCTGCACACCTTAAACCTTTACTAAAAAACACATTTTCCTCACATTTCTGTGATGGGAAGTACTGAAATTGGCACAGAGCCACAAACTTCCTCCTGCCCAGCATTCTCCTAAGTCTTCTGATCAAAATGGCACCTCACTTGTGTGGGTAGGCCCAGTGCCCATGACAGGAAATGGCCCAAAATATAACATAGATGCATGATGTTTTCCACCCAAAAGTAACCTGTTTTTGCAAAGTGGGTAGCTGTGGTTTGTTTGGCATTATCTCAGCTGGCATCTAGGAAAACCTAGCAAACCTGTACATTTTTAAACATAGACACCTAGAGGAATACAGGATGGGGTGACTTGTGTGACTCTCACCAGGTTGTTTTACCCAGAATCCCTTGCAAACCTCAAACTTTGACTAAAAAACACACATTTCCTCACATTTCTGTGATGGAAAGTTATGGAATCTGCACAGAGCCACAGGCTTCCTTCCACCCAGCATTCTCCTCCATCTTCTGATGAAACAGGGATCTCACTTTTGTGGGTAGGCCTAGTGCCCGTGACATGACAGGAAACGGGCCAATACGCAACATGGATACATCCATTTTTTTCCATGCATTTCCATGCATTTTTTACAACTAGACACCTAGAGAAATCCAGGGAGGGATGACTGGTGTGGTTTCAACCACATTTCTTTACCCTGAATCCTTTGCAAACCTCAAGATTTGTCTAAAAACACATTTTCCTCACATTTCTGTGATGGAAAATTCTGGAATCTGAGGGAAGCCACAAATGTCCTACCACTCAGGGTTTCCCTCGGCCGCCCGATAAAAATGATACCTAACTTGTGTAGGTGGGCCAAGTGCCTGCGACAGGGAAGTGCCAACATTTTATAATTTGAGGGGGAACCAAAGCAGGTCCAAAATGGCAGGTTTTATTTTTGAAATACATTTTCAGGCTGACTCTGCTTTGGGCACTCACACAAGTGAGGTGTCCTTTTTATCGGGAGACTGAGAGGAATGCTGGGTGGTAGGAAATTTGTGCTTTAGTTCTGTTTCTGGACTTCCCCAGATGTCTAATCAGAATTGTCTGGGTCTAGTAGGTTTTTCCAGGTGGCAGCCTATCCAAGCACAAAAAGGACAGCTGTTCACCATTGCAAGTGTGATGATGCTGAGAGTTAGCCAAACTCTCCTGGCCTAATTTGTAAAAACAACACCCAACAAAATCAAATATCCTCTTGCTTGCCATTGGAGTGAAATACTTTAGTCAGTAGGGGAGCAGAAAGACTGTTTCCCAATTTTTTAGGTGAAGGTGGTATGGCCATGTCCATGCTGGGCAGCCCCCAACCCTACAAAAAAAGTAATCCCTAGTGTCTAGTGGGCTTTCTGTCCCACTGGGGGGTTAGATGGGGTAATTGCCTGCATCTGCCTTACCCGGGGGACAGAAAGACTATTTCCCTTTTTGAGTGGTGGCGCATGGACATGCCCAAGTTGGGCACCCCGAAAATACAAATTAAAAAAAAGTAATCCCTGGTGTCCAGTCGGCTTCCCCCCCATCCTTTGGGTTAGAAGGGAGTAATTGGCTCCCTTTGCCCCCTGCGGGCAGAAAAACTGTTTCCCTATTTTTGGAGTGCATGGACATGCACATGCTGGACAGCTCCCACCAATTCAAATTTTTAAAATGTAATCCCTGGAGTCCAGTGGGCTTTCTACCCCCACCCCCCTCCCAGGAGGTCAGATGGGGGTAATAGCCCCATTTCCCACCTAGGGGAGTCAGAAAGACTGTTTCCATTTGTGTCTGGGGGTGTGGGGACATTGGAATGCCCAATATCCCTCAGGGATTAATATTCCCCATCTGCCCCCCCATAGGGGCAGAAAGGCTGTTTATGTCTGAGGGTATTGGAATGCTCATTGTGGGCAACCCCACCCCTCTTTTATATGAAAAAACTCCTGGGTGTCTAGTGGGCTTTCTGAACCCCCCCACCCCCCCCCCCCCCGCAGCCCCTCCCTGGGGCCAGATCAGGGGTAATAACCCCACCTGACCCTGGGGGGCAGAAAGACTGTTTGTATCTGGGGGAGGGGTGGGGGCATTGGCATGCCCATTTTAAGCAGCCCCCACTCCTAAATGTACATAATAAATGAATCCCTGGGTCTTGTAGGCTTTCTGCCTCCCAAGGGGCACAAAATCAAGGGGGGAGCAAAAGTCCTTGCCCAAGGGGACCCTCCCCCCCTCCCTGGTGTCTAGTGGGTGATCCCTGCTTGGGGATCTCCCTCCTGCGGTGATCCCCAAGCAGCGATCCACAAGGAAAGCCCAGGTGCTCGGGGATGAGATAGCCCCACAAGCACCTAGGCAGTGAAATGAGCCAATCGGCCTATTTCGCTTTAGTTTTCAGTGAAATGACATCAGAGCGCAATGCGCACTGCTCGTCATTTTACTGAAAACTAAAAATAGCCTTGGGTGTTAGGAAAGCTCTTTCCCAGCTCCCCAGGTGGTTTTTAGAAAAAGCAAACTGCTCAGGGAGGGATTTGCTGGTCGTGTGTAGAGGACGTAACGGTTACAAACACCATGGCTAAGGACATAAACGTTACATCCTCAGCACAGAACTGGTTAAATCGTTTTTCACTTTGGATGTGTGCTGTTCAATGAATTACACATGCAAAGTGGGAAGCGTTAGGAGAGTTAAAAGCATTTTTCTTTTCTAATGTCTGCTTCAAAGTGGTAGTGTTTTTTGGTGAAAAACCCTGTCCACTGTTGTTGGGGTTTAGGGTTTTTGTGTCAATAAACATGGGTGGGAATGCCCATGCATCACCCATGGGCCGCCCCTTTACTTTCAGGAATTGCTGAAAAGTAAAAAAAAAAATGTGCGCAGGTTTGGGTCATTTTTGTGTAAATCTGCCCCCTTATTTGTAAATATAAATTGAAAGTAGGTCTGTGTCAATTTTCTGATCCTAAGAGTGGTAAAACGAGATCTGCACTTATGTACTTAATGTCAATTCAAATTATTTATTTTACATATTCATGGATGAATGGCTGGCAGTAAATTATGTGATTTTGTTGTGGGACAGAAAGACATGACATGCGCCACTGTATGTGTGTGTGTTTATAGGTGTGTGAAATACATTAAATGGGTATTATTCCAGTCACAAAGTGGTAAAGAGAAAGTCTAATGAAAAATGTCCCTTTTTCCACTGTAAGATCTCATAAGGTAAATGCTGAATTATTGGTTTCTGCATGCAGGTTCTTGGCTTCAACGCCCGGCAACGAAAGGCTTTCTTGAATGCAATTATGCGATGGGGCATGCCCCCTCAGGATGCCTTTAATTCTCATTGGTTAGTTCGAGACTTGCGAGGAAAAAGTGAGAAAGAATTCAGGTAAAAATACAGACAATATAATTTTATTTCATGATTGTTATTTTCTTTCACAGATATCTCTTTATAATGCAACAGTATATGGACATGTTATAATGCAACAATATTGAGTATTTAATGAACCTAAGTTATGTTCAAGAGGCGAGGTGTAACTTGTTTGCACAAACAAGTCATCGTAGTAAGTGCGGAAAAGAAACTGTGCTACATTTGTTTTCATATCCCTCTGGATTTGGTTTGGAAGCGCTATAGACTACTACCAGACCTTAGTTTCAGTGAGAACTGCTAGCCTGGACCACGGATTATAAAAAATATGATTTTTTCTCTACCATTGCCATAGATCTCGCTATGCATGAGCTGGCCCAACGATGTATGTAAGACATTATTTAGACCCTGGCTGGGCCAGCGAAGGCCTTCACCGCGCCTCTCATTGAACAGAAACACCCATCATATTTAACGATCCCCATGTGGTGTTGTCACCGGCGCAGGACCGCACCACCAGAGGAGCACGAGAGTGGTGAGGAGGTATCACCCCTCTAGTCGGGGCAGGATGGACTGGGCGGTGACGAAGGAGAGGGAGGTGATAAGGGAGGAGGAAAAAGGGCGCGAGGGCAGTTAGAGCGAGATAGAGCCCCGCCCCTGTAAGAATTTTCTTCTCCTTGCTGCCTCCCACCCCGTTTTGACACTATTCACGATGGCCGGCGTACCGCCGTGAGAACCTTTCACCATCACAGGCGCCCCCCCACCCAAGCGGCAAGGTGGAAAGTCTGGGTAGAACGCCTGGAAACGTATTTTGAAGCCCTAGACATCAAAGCAGAATGGCGCAGACCCCTCCTCCTCCACATCGGCGGAGCGGACATCCACAAAGTATTCAAATCGGTCACAGAAGTACAACCACGCACGTATGAAACACTAAAAAGGGCGATTACAGCACACTTTGAGCCATACGCCAACTCAGACTATGAAAGGTTCCTACTACGTCAAGCACGCCAAATCACAGATGAGTCAGTTGACGTTTTCTACGCAAGGCTAAAAGAACTAGCCAGCACCTGCACTCTGCCCGACGAAGAGGACGAAATCCGTGCACAGTTCATACAGGGGTGCTCATCGCCAAAACTCAGAGAACGCATTCTCCAGCAGCCCAACATGCCAATGAAGGACATCCTCACACTGGGACGCTCCCAAGAATTAGAGCGGGCTAGAGCAGCCCACATGGAACAAACACCTGCAACCCAGATAAAAGCAGAGGCAGCCAACGCAGTAAAAGTAAACACACCATGGCCAAAAAGAGAACCTTATAAAGGAAGACTATGGGGCAGACCATGCAAGTGGTGCGGCGGGCCTGCACCACACCCGACCACCTGCCCAGCCTGGGGAAAGATATGCAGCGCATGCGGGAAGCTCAATCATTTTGCCAAAGTCTGCAAATCAACACCGAAGCAAGCAAACAACCCCGCAAAGAAGACCGTCAAGATGGTGGAAGCCACACTGGCCCAAGACTCAGACAGCGACTTGAACAACGATCAACACACACTCCATGTAGTTCACGCTGTCGGAGGCCGACGCTTACCCACATGCACCGTCATAGTCAAAGGCTCTCCAACACAGGCACTGGTGGACACAGGCGCGTCCATAAATTTTATGGCCATGGACATATACAACAACCTGTCACAACCACGACCAGCACTCCGGCCCACAAACATACAAGTATTCGCATTTGGAAACAGCCGACCGCTAGACATAGCAGGGGTTTTCACAACCGACATCACCCACGACAACACGGAAATGGCCACCAAAGTATATGTCTCCAAAGACGGAACAGGATTCCTACTTGGCTGACGCACTGCCCAAGACCTCAACCTGGTGCATTTCGCTTTCGCAATCCACGTGAGTACGCTCCAAGTCCTCATGCAAGAATTCAAGACGCTCTTTGAGGGTATTGGATGCCTCAAAGGACCGCCACTACGCCTAAACATCGACAAATCAGTGGCCCCCACAGCACTCAGACACCGTCGAATAGCGTTTCACCTATGCCCCAAAGTGGAACAGGAACTAAGACTCTTAGAGCAAGCAGGAGTCATCGAAAAAGTATCAGGCCCGACACCGTGGGTCTCCCCCATCGTAGTCGCTTGGAAACCCAAGCAACCGGAGGCGGTCAGAATTTGCGTCGACATGCGCACACCAAACCTAGCAATCAAGAGGGAGCGACACTTAACTCCAACAATAGATGACATCCTCAGCAAATTGTCAGGGTCTTACTGGTTCTCCAAAATGGACCTCCGGTCAGGATACCATCAAATCATGCTGCACCCAGAATCACGGCCCATCACCACCTTCTCCACCCACAATGGCCTCTGGAGATACAAGAGACTGAACTTCGGCATCTCTAGCGCAGCAGAAGTATTCCAGCATGTCATCAAAGAGGTCCTTCAAGGACTCCCGGGAGTCCTCAACGTGAGTGATGACATTTTAGTCCACGCACCTACCGTTGAAGTACATCTGAAAAGGTTGCGGGCAGTGTTCGCCAGACTACAAAGCAAAGGACTGACACTACATAAGGACAAGTGTGACTTCCTGAAACAAGAAATCTGTTTTTTCGGATACCGTTTCTCTAAGAACGGAGTCAGACCAGATCCCCTGAAAGTCAAGGACATCCAAGAGGCACCAGCCCCCACATCAGTTTCAGGGGTAAGGAGCTTCCTAGGCATGGTCACGTACTGCAGTCGTTTCATGCAAAAGCTGGCGGACATCACAGGACCTCTGCGGCAGCTTACACAAGCAAATCGACAATGGCAATGGGGCGAGGAACAAGAGAACGCATTCCAAGCCACGAAGAGAGCGCTATCCGCAGAAACCACACTGGCGTTCTTTGACCCGCAACGTCAGTCACAGTTAGTTGTCGATGCCAGCCCCACAGGACTAGGAGCAGTGCTAGCACAGAAACAGGATTGAGGAGAGTGGGTACCTATCGCATTCGCTAGCCGCACACTTACACCAACGGAACAGCGATACTCGCAGATCGAACGTGAAGCCATCGCCATACACTGGGGATGCCGTCATTATCATCTCTACCTGTATGGGAAACCATTCTCAGTGGTGACAGACCACAAACCCCTCCTACCACTGTTCAAAGGCTCCTCCTCAAAACCACCACCGGAGATAGAAAAATGGATCCTGCAACTCCAAGAATACGATTTCACACTGGAGTACCAACCAGGCACAAGAAACCCAGCTGACTTCCTCTCCCGACATGCCCGCACAGCCACGCGACAAGAAGCGGAGGAAGCACAGGAAACGGAGGAGTACGTCAGGATGGTAGTGGAGCGCGCCAGGCCCCTGCCCATACCACTCAGCGAAGTGGTCACAGCAACTGCCCAAGACGAATGTCTGCAGCTAGCCATAGCAGCTACCAGGACGGGAAACTGGCGAGCCCTACAACGCCCCGACACCTTCAGAACACAGGAAGCTCAAGCCCGACTGCATGCACTGTTCAATATACGGCAAGAACTCTCCGTAAGTGAAGAAGGCTGCCTGTTGAGAGGCCTCCGTTTAGTTATCCCATCCAGTCTGATAACCAGAACAGTATCCCTGGTCTGGACAAGCTGGTGGAAGATACAGTCAAACGATACCTGGTATGTCAAGCCAGCGGCAGCCCTGACCCCCCAACGCCGATCCTCACCGAGGAAGGGCCTACACCACCGTGGCAACGAGTCAGTGCAGACTTCGGAAGCCTTCCCGATGGCTCACACATGGGCATAGTGATAGACGCCTACTCGCGTTATCCGGAAGTAGAAATCGTACACTCCACGTCCACCCACACAGTCATCCCCAAGTTCGAAAAAATGACGGCCACCCACGGACTCTTCGGAGAAGTGCGAACAGACAACGGCCCCCCCTTCAACGGCCATGAATGGGCAGAGTTTTTAGCATCAACAAACACCAGACATCGGCGCATCACACCCCGATGGCCACAAGCAAATGGGGAGGTGGAGAGGTTCGTAAAGAAACTAAACAAGGTCATTCACATAGCGGTGGCAGAGGGCGAAAATCCAGAAAGAGCGATATATACCTTCTTAAGAGAATACAGAGTCACACCACACGACACCACAGGAGCCACCCCCAGCCAGCTCTGTTTTGGGAGAGCGGTGTCTGCTGCCATCCCACATCACCCATCATGGGCAGAGAGGTTACCACCACCAAACAAGTCAGAAGCAAGAAGAGCCAGCACAAATGCGCAAGCCTCCAAGAGACGGAGAGCCCGCGAGACGACAATACAAATCGGGGACACCGTCCTGGTAAGAGACCGCCACCCAGGAGGGAAATTCCGTCTTCCGTTCGAAGCACAACCCTGGACAGTGACTGCGATAAAAGGCACCATGATAACAGCCCGACGAGGACCGGAGATGGTAACGCGCAACACAGCACTTTTCAAACACGTACCCCAAGCGACAACTGGTGAAAGAGACAAAGATAACACTGAAGAATGGGCAGACCTGAACGCGGACACTGAAGGGCCGGAAGCCACAAGCGGAGAAGCAGGAGATACTCCAGAGCACAGTGTAGCCCACCCAGCAGTAGAACAAAGGCAGAGACAACCCATCGGAGAAGTAGCATCCAACGAGAGAGCAGAAGAGACTCAGGCATCAGACCGGTCCAGGACTGGGAGGTACATGTTAAGGCACAATCCAGGCCCATCCCGGCGATACGAGAACTATGCCGATGATTGACCAACCCCAGGGCTCCCTCCGGAAGAGCCGAGAACAGTTCCACCAGAAAAGCCACACAGGCAAAGTAAACGTTACCAGTTATTTTGATTGTTCATGTTAAATGATTCCCTTCCCCGTTGGGGAGGGATGTGGTGTTGTCACCGGCACAGAACCGCACCACCAGAGGAGCACGAGAGTGGTGAGGAGATATCACCCCTCTGGTCGGGGCAGGATGGACTGGGCGGTGACGAAGGAGAGGGAGGTGATAAGGGAGGAGGAAAAAGGGCGCGAGGGCAGTTAGAGCGGGATACAGAATAAAGGATACATGTACCTCCATTACGGCGTGTCTGGTATTTATTCAGGGCCCTCCCAGGACCCGGGACCCCACTTGCTTAGGGGGAGAAATTGTGCTTACACTGCAACCGCCATTTAGGCAGATGTACTGTGTGCACAGCTGATTGCCAAGCTAAATCTCATGTTGTTTTGGCCAGCACAGCGTTCTTTTTGGTTTTCAAACTCCCCCAAAAACGCAGACTCACAAAGTGGAAGTTTGTTTGTGGAAAACCAAAAAACTGACATGATGCACAAGCGGGTTTCTCCGTACACGTGGGACCATTGTTTACCATTATTGATTCCAGCACACATAGCAGAGCTGGCCAGGGAAAATCACTGATTGCTTGGCCACCACCATTGTGACCTGACAGTGCTTGCAGATGGGCCACCAGCTTAAGGGTTTCCAGCGGAGCTGACAGCTGATGACCACAATCGTTCCTCCACCTCTAAATGAGGCGGGGGAGTCATGCGATGGACTTGGCAGGATCCCCGACAATTTATGACAGCGCTCTCAGTTCGTCAAACTCTAAATACAACCGTAAGTGTACTCCCATAATAAGATGCGATTCAAAAACAACAGAAGTGGCCAAAGTGTGTCAGCGCAAACAATCTCCCAAAGTGAAAAGAAAACCACCACAAGAGAACTTGAGCAAAACCATCAAAATAATTTTTCCAGAAGGTGTTCTTTATTTCATTTAGCCACCAACTGTATCACCGGCCTAATCACCAAGAATTCCTCAGTGCTAGAAAATATCCAGAAATGAAATGCCCTTAACAGGGTATCATACACGAGTAAAAGTCCTACTCCCGATCACGACAATAGGGTCGGGTGTAACTCAGGTAATTCCTTGTATAGTAATCAAGCGGATTTACCCCAAATTTCTGCAAGATTACACAGAGTTATACAAGAACAATTCTGCATTTAGCGCTATTTCCAAATGGAGCAAGGATGCTTTTTGCTCTAAAAAATAGCACTAAATGCATGAGAACATGAATAGACAGCAACAGCATCTGTTTGCACTCGCTAGATGTGCACTTGGAGTAGAATATACTCCCCCAACTTACTCTACGTATTTAGCACTATCTGGTTTAGCGCAGAATGCATTCTGGCATACAAAAAGGACACAAAGATATATTTTGCATTAAGAAGTACCACTAAATTCAACAGAGCAGGAATTGTGTATGCAAGCAGTCACTTGTGTGAGCTACATTTTTTTTGCAGTGGGATTTTCCCCATAAATTACTCTTTATGCGAGTGGACAAAATCAAGTTATTATTGGTAATTTGCTGTCAAAAAATAACTGGTCTTGAGACAATATCTGTAAGTAGTTATTTGTGGGATAAAAGAACGCCAGTCCTAAAGACAAACACAAATATTCCCATTGAACACTCAGTACCCTATACATTCTCGAAATACAATATTGTAATGCACCAATTGCCTATTCCACATAAAATACATTGACATACTTACAATCAAAGTTCAAGGTTTATGCAGTATTAATAACTATAATAATTGTATCCCTGGCCCATAGAAAAGGCCACTTTCTAAAAGTGGCATTTTCAGACTTACAATTTAAAATCCGACTTCACCACAAGTTGTGATTTTAAACTGTGAGTCACGAGACACCAACCTCTACACTTCTATGTTTTCCCAATTGGAAATTACACTTAAAAGGTGTTTTAAGGTAATCCCAATCCTATCCCATGGGAGAAATAGTCTTGTAATAATGAAAAGCAAATTTAAGAGTTTTTCACTACATGGACAGGTTAAACTTAAAAGTTACATGTCCAACTTTGTAAATACACTACACCCTGACCTTGCGGCTAAATAGGGCCTACCATAAGAGTGACTTACATGTAATAAAAAGGAAGGTTTCAACCTGCCAAGTGGGTACACTCACCAGGTCAAAATGGCAATTTAAAACTGCACACACAGGCTGTTTAGTGGCAGGCCTGAGACATGTTTGAAAGGCTACTATAGTGATTGGCACAATCAGTGCTGCAAGCTCCGTATTAGCTTTAATTTACAGGCCCTGGGTACATATAGTGCACTTTACTAGGGACTTACAAGAAATTTAAATATGCCAGTTGTGGAGAAGCCAGTATTACCATGTTTAGTGTACAAAAGCACCTGCACTTTAGCACTGGTCAGCATTGGTAAAGTGCTCAGAATCCTAAACGCTAGCCAAAATGAGTCAGAAAAACAGGATGTCAGAGGGCAAAAAGTTAGGGGAAACACCACCAAGGATGCCAGGTTTAACAGTTTCTAAAACTAGTCACAAAATCTAAATCATAAAAGGCAGAGTTTATTAAAAACAACACTCAGTAAAGGTTGTGAAAAGCTAGTCATGTTCTCACACATTCCACATACGAAGACACCAAAGTGTCACCTTAATAGATCAACCAAATGAAACATCAGAACAGCACCCATGGTGTATTCCAATAAAGAACAAATGTAACGATTTTATGAGTCCATAGGACGCCACTAGAATCATTATGTATCCATGCTATTCCTCATGGCACCCTAGTGTAAAACTGAAGCATACAAAAAAGTGATGGATGGAATGCTTGAATTTGTCTCAGCTACTGGCAGTTATATAAGAGCACCATCCCAGTCCATTTTTATCTGCACACCATGCCACTTCACTTTGGACCCAGCAACTCAGGACCAGTTTCACCCTTATTAGTGCTCATCAGCCAGATGTAGGTTGGTTCCAGTGGCACAGTGTACACACGACCCACGTCTGAGCATATCCATCCCACTTAGGGGCTCATCTACAAACCCCTTGCACCAGTGTAGCATAATTTTTTTCTGATGCTACGGTGATGCAGAACAGTCCCGAACCCATGCCATACTTACAAACTGGCACAATGGTACCATTGCGCTAGTTTGTAAACCCTTGCACCACATTATACCTGCACCAGATATAATGTATGCAAGGAAGGCGTTCCCCCGCAAGGAGGCCCTTAAGAATGGCGCAGTGAAATCTACAACATCTCACTGAATCATTCTAGCATCATTTTTTAATGCCTGCTCAGGGCAGGTGTTAAAGTGAATACTGTGCTTTGGTCTATGGGCCTCCCTGTGCTTTTCTGGACTAGCGTCTACATATTTTACACTAGTCCAGTAACGCACCACAACCGCATCAGAAATTCTGACGCAGCTGTGGTAACCAGTGCCATGGTGCACTGCATTGTAAATACAGTGCTACCATCATGTCGTTAGAGGGGCGCAGGGTGGCACAAGCAAACTGGCCCATCATGAGTGATGCGCCAGTTTGCAGTATATGAGGCCCTTAGAGCGTTACATTGAAGCATACTCAATAGTGATGGATGGAATGATTGAATTAATATCAATCACTGAGCTAGTTACAGGTCCCCAGTCTCTCCACGTCCCTCCTGCCTGTCACCGACAGATCAGCCCACTTTCTGGAGCCTGATTGTGACAGCTCCGCCCACATTCCTAAGCCTAATTGTGACACCTCCATCTGCATTCCCCAGCCTGATTGCAACAGCTCCACTCACATCCCTGAGCCTGTTTGCGACAGCTCTGCCCGAATTCCTGAGCCTGATTGCATCTGCTGATGCCCCTACCGATGCCTCCTTCAGGTCACTAATGCTTCTGCCTTGCTGCCCTGCTGCCCTCCCGCCTCCCACCATGAACCCTCCCACCTCCCAGGACATATAATGGAGGCTGCAGCATGGCTGCACAGCAGCTGTGCGCACCGGGCATGCCGAAGGCATACCAAAGGCAAGTCCATCTGTGCTCGTTCGCGTCTGGACTGCACCCAGCTTCAAGACCCCTGGTCTTCCCATCCCCTACCGCTACACCACCAAGGAGCTCCAGCACCTGAACATCGGATACCCCATCAAAGAGCTGCTTCATGGCCTCACCACGCTCAACCAAAGGACCCTCAACCTGCCTACACTGCTGTTTCTCCTGCAATGCTGGCTAACCAGGGCACACCAATGCCCACACGGTACCCACACAGAAGACTACGAACAACCAAGTACCACTCCAGTGCATCCTGCTAAACGTCCACTCTGCATGCAAAGACGCCACGTAAACCTGGGACACCATCACCACCCACAACCCAGATGTCACCTTCATCACTGAAACATGGCTAACACCCTCCTCAAACCCCAACATTGCTACGGCCACTCCTGACGACTACAAAATGATACACCGAGACCGCACCAACAAACATAGCAGGGGTATCGCCATCATCTTCAAGGAAACCATCCAATGCACCATCACCAACAATGATCCAGTACACCTCATCGAGCACTTCCACTTCCGACTCCAGATCGATGCCAAAACCGCGATGTGAGGCACTCTTGCATGCAGACCTCCAGGATCACACCCAGCCTTCTGTGATGCCATCGCCAACCTCATCAAACCCTCGCCATCGACTCCCTCCACTTCATCCTAACCAGCGATCTCAATTTCCACCTTAACAACCCCAAAAACAGCAACTCCACTTCCCTCATAGACAAGCCCATGCACAAAGCCGGACACACACTGGACGTCATCTTCAGTTTTGGCGACAGAATCAATTTCACCTATGTGACTGAACTCACCTGGACCAAACATGTCATCGTCCACTTTACCATCTCCAATCACCTCAGCACCCCGCAACGGTGCTGGAGCAAGGTAACTGAGACCCTATAAGCACAGGCTAAAGGCACGGCACAACCCGAGCCCACAGCAGACCTCGCCCTCAACCAGGCCATCCAAACCTTCACCACCTGGATCACCAAGTCGGCCGATAGAGTCGCCCCTCTGAAACCAGTTAAAACTAACAATACTCCAAGCCAGTGAGATTGTTTACTCCAGAGCTCAGAAACTCCAAACGCAACTGCCACCGACTCAAGAAGCAATGGCGCATGACCACAGACCCCTCCAACAGAGCCACCTACAAGGCAGCCTTCAACAACTACCACCAACACATCAAGGCAGGAAAAAGAGCAGCAATCACTGACCGCATCGACACCGCAGCTGACCACATAAACGGACTCTTTAAAATCATCAAGGAATTCTCTAACCTGACCACCATCCACCCTTCCCAGGAACTGTGCAACTCCTTCTCAGACTACTTCCACAGCAAGATCACCACCATAAACAACAACTTCGACTGGCAGCAGCTGCCTGGGGTTTTGTCATGCAGAGGATGCTGTACATCTGGATCTATTGTAGCTGGGGTTATTCCTTCTTTAGACAACTCTTTAACATCTAAATCTGAGAACCCTTCCCCCTTACTTTCTGAACTGGACTGACTGATTGCCCCCTGCACAGTACTTCCTAAAACAGTAAACGATGAGTGTCAATTTATAGGGACTCCATCTACTGCCCCTCTATTGAGAACTAAGTTAATATCTTCGCCTCCCAAAATCAATATTATATCTTGGAATGTTACTGATATTGAAAAAATCAGAACTGATCTAGAAATTAAAGAGGACTTGAACACTACTAGTGGTCTTAAACCACGATCTAAATTTATTCCTACCAATGTACACAGTAATATTGATTTATTTGCAAGTAAGATATCATCTGACCTTTACAAATTTTTCAATGGGTCTAAAACCAACTGGCGTCAAGTAGATAATTTATCCTTTTCAGAACGAAAGGCACTTATCAGCCTTAAAAAAGACCAATCCATTGTAATTCGCGAGGCAGACAAAGGCGGAAATGTAGTCATTATGAATAAAAAAGACTACATGCAGGAAATAGATAGACAATTGGCCGACCCCGCTTGTTACAAACTTCTTCCTAGTAATCCAACTTTTGAATTGACTGCACACATCAACAACAATTATGGGGGTGGCATGAACAGGGTCATTGTCCGACCATGAGTACAATTATTTACTTGTGAAGTATCCAAGATACCCTTGCATTTATATTCTCCCAAAAATTCACAAAGAAGGTATCTTTCCTCCTGGCAGACCGATCATATCGGGGATTGACTCCCCCACGGAGAGGCTATCAGAATTTGTAGATCTGTTCTTACAAAAGTTCGTTTGTAATTTACCATCATTTATACAGGATAGTAAGGACATCTTGAATAAATTTGAGAATCTTCCGTGGTCCAATGACCTTTTATTTGTTACGATGGATGTTAATAGCCTTTATACCTGTATCCAAAAACCCTTTGGCTTACTGGCAGTTACATCTTATCTGAACTCTCGCCCTGCTAACTGCTATGATCACAATCAGATGCTTTTAGAAATGATGGATATAATTCTGTCCAAAAACTACTTTCTACATAACACCCAGTGGTTCCAGCAAATACAAGGGACAGCGATGGGTTCTAAATTTGCCCCATCATATGCCTGTCTCTTTATGGGCTGGTTTGAAAAAACACATGCATGGGGCAAACATGCCTCCGTCTGGACTGAATTTATTGTATTTTGGGGGAGGTACATTGACGATATCATCTTGATTTGGAATGGATCTGTCGAACAACTTATTCTTTACCATGCCTTCCTCAATGACAATCCCTACAATGTAAAACTTAGTCTTCATTACAGCAAGGATAGCATTGAATTTTTGGACATTACATTTTTTACACGAAATGACACTGTACAAAGTGTTCTTTATAGGAAATCAACATCATGTAACAGCCTTTTACATGCAACAAGTGCACATCCGCCTTCTGTAATTAATAATATTCCATTTGGTGTGATGACACGTGTACGTAGGAATTGTAGTACCAATGATTTATTTTGCGAACAAATTGGACTTGTCAAACAAAGATTTATTAATAGAGGTTATAACTATAAGATCCTTTGCAAAGCAGAGCAACGTATTATGAGCACACCAAGAAAGGAGACTCTGTCCCAAAAAACTATGGTCAATAACATCAAACACACTGAACGTTTGTCCTTTGTGACTAGATATACGACCCATTGCCAAGGCATCTATAAAATATTCAAACGCCATTGGCATCTAATTACTGATTTACAGGGACTTAAAGGCCTCCTTTCTAGGTCACCTCGGATTACGTACCGTAGAGGCAGAACACTTCGAGATCATCTTTGTCCTAGTTATGTCTCCACACCTAACATATCTACCTGGCTCCCTACACAACCCCTGGGATTTTACACATGTCGCCAATGTAATGTTTGTACCTTTGGTCTGGACAAAACCAGTACTTTCTGTTATAATAACACTGGGATATTTGCTATTAAGAGCTTTATTAATTGCAACACTAAATTTGTGATCTATATTTTAAAATGCACATGCAACAAAATATATGTGGGCAGCACTATCAGACCTCTCAAACATCGAGTACAAGAACACATACGCGCTATTAAGAACAATGACATTAGGTACCCCCTGATATCACATATGACATTGGCTCATGAACATGATACATCAATTTTGTTTCATGGGATTGACTATATTCCCCCACACCCCAGAGGGGGCAATAGGGAACTACAATTACGCAAAAGGGAGGCGGCTTGGATTTGTCGCCTACGAGCAGTTGAGATGGGACATAACACTGATCATGAACTTCATTACTATTTATGATGTCATTGTAACACTGTTTATATATCAATTTTTTGATACTAGTCTCCTATTGTCTAGCTACTTTCTTATTATGGATATAATTTGTTGAACTTATTGAATTTGTTCATATTAATTTATTTGTCAATATACTGACTTCCCATATCGACTTAATGTATCGATAGCCAAGGGGATTTCAATAGGTCTATCACGATGAAAACATATATTTTTCTTGCTTTGTACCTTTTTCAGATCTGTTAATTTAACCCAAATATAATATATTATATACATTGTGGTTATTGTTTTATATTTCTTTGCGCTACTTATGTAAATAGATTATCTCAATGCTAATTCAATGATCAATTTTGCTTATACTTTATATGAATAGGTATACTTCCTTCACCTGGGTTCACTAACGATTCACATTGATTGTTCTCCCTCTTTCTATGCACTTTTATTCTTATCTCTATCTTTTCTCTGGATTATCTTATTATATATATTATTATTTTCCATATAATCTTTGTGATATTCCTAATTTATCTTTTAATACCTTTTCACTTTTACTAATTATAATTTTGTGTTATATTGGGCGTGTATAGTCCCTCTATACTTATTGCTCTATTTTCCTAATATGGCTGCCATGAATGACCGATTGGAATAATTACGTGTTCCTCTGTAGAGTCCGTTTTCTGTGTTGATGTTATTTTGAGCCGACAGCGGGACCATAAACATCTGACATTCATATACTACTACTTTTTAACATAATGTTTGTGATATTCACAAGTCATCTTTATACCCTTTCACCCTTATTAATTATAACTTTGCGTTATATTGAACTTGCATAGTCCCTTTATATCCGTTGCTCCATTTTTCCAATATGGCCGCCATGAATGACCGCTTTAAACACTGACTTGTTCTTTCTGTACAGTCCGTTTTTTGTGTCAGTGCTATTTTGAGCCAATGGCGGGACTACAAATACCGGACACTTTTCGTCGCACAATTTTTAGACTCCCGTATACTGTTGGTGACTGGCCATATATTATTGGACCCGTCCACCTTGTTTTTGGACATACACTCTCTTCAATCACGGATTTCTACGGCTTTACCGACTTCTTCAAGCCGCAGATCCTGATATTTCAGGTAAGGCTGAAACAGCCTATTAATTGACCATCGCGGTTTTTACAGTACCGCTACTCTCACTTTTTTCTGGGACTATCGCGTACATACTGCACATTTTATTCATAGTATAGAATATTTGATTCTCTATACTTACTGCACTCGTTATACATAGTACTAAGTATTCCCCCCCTGTTCTCAGTCTTTTTGGTTCTTCAGAACCTTTTGGCGTCTGCGTTCACATGCCCGTTACGAGCCCGACTTACATCCGATTCGGAATATTGGTATGTGCTTTCCTTGACTCTTTTTTCAAAAACTTATTGCTTCACTTCATGATTTGAACAAATTTGTGTCATCTTCTTACCTTAAGGGAAGGTATCATATTAATATTTATCACTTTGCTCCCAATATGTATATTACAACTGTATGGGTGTTGAAGCTTACTTTATTCACTTCTCTATTTCGGTGCACATCTTTCTCACAAGAGATATATATATATATATTGCTTGGGATGCTCTCTCACCCTTTTTCTTGCTGGTTCTGTGTACAAAATACGATCTGATATTGACCTTAATTGTTTCTCTTTGTTTTTGTAACTTTTTTGTAATTTCATTACAGTCACAAAATGTATCATGTTCTTGTAATTTGGTTTTTGTAAAACACTGTGTTATACATCAATATGTTCTTTCTTGTCTTTCTATACATTACAATTATGTTATCTTACTTTCTGTATGGTCGTATGTCACTTTACAGCCCTGAAGAAGCCCTTGTACAGGGCGAAACGCGTTGGCTGCTTTCTCTTACGAACCAGTGCTAATTAAAAATCTTTTGGAAGAAATCAACAGATATTTTGCATCATTACTCTTTTGATTGTATTGGACTTTGTATATATTTATTGTATTTCACCTGATGGATCAAGTGGTGCACCCCCTTATCATGTTTAACCATATGGGGTTCTCTGTTATCTCTTAGGCTCTTTTGTGCAGCAGGAGCTTCGGGGGAGTTGCACACTATTGTACCTTAATAAGTTCGTATTATTATACATATCGTGATTTACTGGATACTAATAGGGCTTGGTGCGTCTCTCTTTTTTTTTTTCTGGGTTTGCTGCATTTCTTCTTGTGCTATATCTTGGAATGTTGCAGGAATTAAGTTAAAGTTGGGTGACCCAGAATGGGTAAGCCTTGTTAATAAACAAGATATCTGTCTTTTTCAGGAAACTTGGACTGCACAACAGATACCCATTCAAGGCTTCACAACCTATTTTTCTGCTGCCCAACCTGCTTCTGGTGGCTTTGGAAGACAGATAGGAGGGTTAATGATTTTATTGAACAACAAGCTAGAATGTGACCACTCTATGATAAAGTTTAATTCCTATGATCTGCTGGGTGTGCAACTCACATTCCGACCTGGATTTAGGATGATAGTTCTGAATACTTATGCAAGATCCGTTCCCCGTGGGTCAGAATCAATTGTTCTCACCCAGCTGACGGAATATATAGAGCTTTTGGACTCTTCAGATTTTCTGATTATAGCTGGTGACTTTAATTGCTCCTTTGTGTTGGACAACACCATCAGAAATCTGACTACTGAGGAGGACGAATATTGGGGTATTCCCCAATCCAAGGAAATGGCGTCTCTGCCAGCTTCCTGTGTTGCATCTCAATTGTCTTCCCTTTGTCTGAAATATGGCCTGAGAGAATGCAATTGCCGCACTAAATCAGATCCTGAGCGAGCTATTACTTTCAAGCGAGGGCTTTCCTTCAGTACTATTGATTATATTCTGGTGGACATTAGGCTATGGTCAAGCTCACTGGACATGGAAATATTACCCCGCCTGGATAGTGATCATAATCCCTTGTGCCTTGTACTGACCAACCATGCATTTTTAAGAGTCCAGCACACAACGATCACTAATGTCCCACTCCCTTACCTGAATCATAGACGCTCTCGGGTCTGTTGGCCGAAGGTCGAATCCAACCCGTACTTGATTAGGGAAATATATTCATCATTTTTAAAGCTTTTTGTAGATTACGAGGCACAAGAAGTCTCTGATATTCCTATTATGGTTATCCACAATAAATTGGTGGATTCCCTACAGGGTATCTTCTATAGGGAAATCCCTTCTAAACATAGACCTGTTGACATCCCTCGTAGGGATTGGTACAATCAGGATTGTGTGCGAGCAAGATCTAATTTAAACGAGGCTGTAAAAAACTCTACCCAGGAGGTTATTAAAGAGGCCCGACGTAGGTATGTCAATGCTCTGAAACAAGCAAAAAAAGACTGGGATAATGAGATATGGCAGAAGCTGCTTGAAGCAGTCAAACATCAAGATGATAGTTCCTTTTGGCGGCTGTTGACCTCTAACTCGAAAAGGGGTAATGATGATATTGGCATGTATATTCAGCCCGAAAGATGGGTGTCCTATTTTTCTGGAATTTATGCTCTGCCTGCACCGCAAGCTCTGGAGGTCCCTGGATATGATGAGTGTTGGGCTGTCACCAAGACTTCAACTGAGAGCATTGTTTTTACCTTAGTCGAAACAACAGCTGCAATTAATTCTCTGAGGCCAGCTAAAGCTCCTGGTCCAGATAAAATTCCAGGGGACCTGTTTAAATCAGAACCAAAGATATGGGCATGGTACATTAACTTATTGTCTAATGCCATAGCAGCTGGTAGCCCTATTCCAGGTTCTTGGCGTGGTGCAGAAATAATTCCGATTCACAAAAAGGGTGATGTAGGTTCACCTGCAAATTATCGACCAATCAGCCCTATCGATATCCTTCAGAAGACGTTTGCTAAGCAAGTCTTGGATAGGCTTACTGATTGGATTCAGGATAATCAAATTCTATCCCCCTTACAGGCCGGTTTTCGGCCTAAAACTAACACCATGGACCAAGTCTTCAGGCTGTCATTATTATTTTGAAAGTATGTCACCCTATCTAAGCAAAAACTCTATGTTGCTTTTGTAGATTTAAGATCTGCGTTCGACTTTGTCCCAAGAGAGAAACTATGGGGAGTGTTAAACAAAATCGGTATCCCAGGAAACTTAGTGCATTTAATTCAAAGGTTACATGAAAAAACATTTGCACAAGTTAGATGGGGCAATTGGGGGGAACTCACCGACAAAATAGATATTAGGAGAGGAGTGCGCCAGGGCTGTGTTCTTGCCCCAACTCTATTCACATTGTTTATTAACGAGGTGGTGCAAGTCGTTACCAACTGCCAAAATGATGCTCCATCCTTGAATAACCACAAAATTCCAATTTTGCTATTTGCTGACGATTCCCTCCTGACTTCCAGAACTCCTATGGGTCTCCAGGTACTTGTGGATAAGTTTAGTTCGTTTTGTGATGACTATGGACTTGAACTTAATCAGAGCAAAACTAAACTTATGACCCTGGGCTGTGGCCCCACTAAGAGATATTCAATTTTCTATAATGGAACCCCCCTAGGCATGGTAAGCTCCATAGATTATTTGGGGGTGCTGCCATCGTTCGAAGAGCCATGTCTTGAGGAGTCTCCTGAAGGTGAGGAGGTCCTGGGTCTGGCGTAGTGAGGTAGGGAGTGCGTTCCAGGTCTTGGCGGCGAGGTAGGAGAAGGATCTGCCGCCAGAGGTCTTGCGCTGGATTCGGGGGACGATGGCGAGGGCAAGGTTGGCAGAGCGTAGTTGACGTGAGGGAACGTAGAAGTTGAGTCTGGTGTTCAGGTAGGTGGGTCCGGTGTCGTGTAGAGCCTTGTGTGCGTGGGTGAGGAGTTTAAAGGTGATCCTCTTGTCCACGGGGAGCCAGTGGAGGTCCCTCAGGTGAGGGGAGATGTGACATCGGCGGGGTATGTAGAGGATCAGGCGGGCGGATGCGTTTTGGATGCGTTGGAGTCGTTTGATATCTTTTGTTTGGATGCCTGTGTAGAGTGCGTTGCCGTAGTCGAGTCTGCTACTGACGAGGGCTTGGGTTACCGTCTTTCTGGTTCCTGTTGGAATCCACTTGAAGATCCTGCGGAGCATGCGGAGGGTGTTAAAACAGGAGGATGAGACTGCGTTGACCTGTTTGGACATGGTGAGGGCGGAGTCGAGGATGAAGCCGAGATTTCGTGCGTGGTTGGCTGGGGTGGGAGGAGGGCCTAGGGCGGAGGGCCACCACGAGTCGTTCCAGGCCGAGGAACGTAATCACACTTCTGAATCTATTGTACATTTTATGTTTATATGCCCTGCATATATGACTGTGCGACGGAAGTGGTTACGACCTGTGTGTAGAAATATGGGGATAAGACACTGTATGGCTGCCTTGAGGATCACGATGAGGGATACTTCCCTCTCTTTATCTTGTGCGGTTAGTAAGTATATTGTAGCTGCTTAGCATATTCGTATCAGTACCCTGGGGAAAAAATGATGATGAGGAACAAATTATTTTAGCTGCTAAATTTTAACTATGCACCTAAGACTGAAATAAAACCGTATGTTTAATTTAAATGACAGATATTAGGGGGTCAGGCGCATTCTTGATGGAATGCAATTTTATGTGTTTTAAGGTTGAACATATGTTATTCTATTTTATTCTTATCCCTTTTTTTAACTAAACTTCTTTTTCTTTTTTTATTCAATTGTTGTTTGTTTGCTTTTATGGTTGAAAGTAACCGAATAAAGCTATGTGAAAGTGAACAACTTCGACCCCCAACCCTCCACCTCCAGCCTAGACAACAACTCTCAATCAGTGAACACCAACCTCCTGGTCCCCGATTACCACACAGACCATTGCAGCCATCAGGTCATCCATCCACTACAGCAGTGGTTCCCAAACTTTTTCGATCCCCGGCTCCTTTGACCTATTGGCCGTGTTGGCCACGGCTCCCCATTATGTTACTTTTTTTGGGCGGGTGGGGGAACGTAATCCCAGCCTGTACCTGTACCTACACTATTTACAGGTTGTCTTCTTTATTCTCTCCTGAAAACCATTTATTGGAAACTATTTTTGTTCTTTTGTCATAGGGATATTATTAATGGTACTTTGGCGCCCTCTGCTGGTCACAATAATTAATGCAGGGGGTTTTATTTCCAATACCACGATGAAAAGCTACCGATTTAAAGCACCTCCGAGTGGTTTCCAGACTGTGTGCGGCGCCCCTGGCTAGTTTTGACGGCGCACCAGGGAGCCGCGGCGCACAGTTTGGGAACCACTGCACTTCAGGGTACCCACTGACCTCTGCCCCCACTGGCTTTTCAACCTCAGAGCCAAACCCTATTAGCACAGAACTGACCCATATCCTCAAAACCTCCATCTCCACAGCAACTTTCCCAGACGAATAGAAAAACTCAGAGGTCAGACCTCCACCTAAAGAAACCCTCCACCGACCCCGGTGACATCAAAAACTACAGACCGATCTCCCCACGTCCCTTCTCAGACAAAGTACTCGAGAAAGCCATCAACCAACTACCTCAAACAAAACCACCTTCTCAACACCTCACAATCAGGATTCCGGGCCAACCGCAGCATTGAGACTCCAATGTTGACTTCCACAGATGACATAGGACTTTCCTCGACTGAGGAGAGTCAGAAGTTCTGATTCTTCTGGACCTTGCCGCAGCATTCGATACAGTCTCCCACCACACTCTCCTCAACAGACTCCACAAAATAGGCATTCAACAAATCCCCCCTTAAGTGGGTCGCCTCTTTCCTCTAAGGCCACACGCAGAGGATCTGCCTTCCTCCCTTCACATCTACACCCAAGAACATCACCTGCGGCATACCCCAAGGATCGTCCCTCAGCCCAACCCTGTTCAACATCTACATGACCCCCCCTCGCAGATTTTGTCAGATCCTACGGACTCAATATAGTCTCCTACACCGACAACACTCAACTAATCCTCCTCCTCACCGAAGACCCCAACGGCACCAAAGCCAACTTCCACAACGCCATGACCAACATAGCAACATGGATGAAAAACAGCTGCTTCAAACTAAACACTGACAAAACGGAAGTCCTGAAGAACACCTCCGTATGGGACCGCAGTTGGTGGCCAGCAGAACTCGAACCAGCACCCTCTCCATCATATCTATCAGATCATGCACAAGACCTTGGCATCATCCTAGACTGCCAACTATCCATAAATCGACAAGTAAACTCAGTCATCTTCCTCCTGCTTCTACATCATCTGTGAGAAGAGCACCTCCGTATGGGACCACAGCTGGTGGCCAACAGAACTCGAACCAACGCCCTCTCCACCAGTCCATGCACAAGACTGTGGCATCATCCTTGACTGACAACTATCCATGAATCGACAAGTAAACTCAGTGGCCTCCTCCTGCTTGTACATCATCTCTATGCTCCGAAGAACCTTCAAATGAATCCCTACTGACACCAGAAAGTCAGTCACAACACCCTGGTCACCAGCCGCCTTGACTGTGGCAACACTCTCTATGCTGGAGTGTCCTTCCAGCTACCTAAAAGACTCAAGACTCTACAGAACACCACAGACAGACTCCTCCTTAACCCTCTCCAGAGCTCAAGCATCACCTCACACCTCAGGAACCTCCACAGGCTTCCCGTCCAGAAGAGATGCCAATTCAAAATCCTCACACTCGCATACAAGGGTCTCCACAACCTAGGGCCATCCTACATCAGCCTTCAACTGAGCTTCTACGTCCCAGCAAGACAACTATGCTCCGCATTGCGAATCCTTGCCCACATCCCCGGCATCCATCGAAGTCACAGAGTTCGGCGCTCCTTCTCCTACACAGTAGCCACGTCCTGGAACAGCCTGCACCTCCGAACAGCTCCTTCCCTGGTGGACTTCAGAAGGAGACTCAAGACATGGCTTTTCGACTGAGACACAGCACCCTCATTGCCCACACACCCTTAGGGGTGATAGAGCCATGCTTTACAATTGCTATGATTGATTGTTTGAAACATGTAGCATACAACTATTGGACAGATTCACAAATACAATGTATACTTTTGATTAAGTTTACACTTTTGAGTAAGTTTGCTACTTTCTGGTATTCACAAACTCTGAGTGTAAGTTACTACTAAAAACAGTAGTAAGTCCAGTACTGTACATGGCCAACCACTAGTACTGCAACAACCACCAATAGAAAATAATGAATGTTGCAGTACCAGTGGTTGTCCGTGTGTAGTGCTGGACTTACTACACATTTGTAAGTTACTATAAAAGTGTAAGCTACTACAAAAGCCTAGATATTTTTGTCTGAGTTTTTCAGTTTCTCAGCGATTGGCTGTTTAGAGAGGTACTTGCCAACTGTGATTGCAGCTGGGGGCCTAGTGCATGCAAGAGGACGTACTAGGAGCATACTTGCTGGTGGCATAGTGTGTCCATGCAGTACAAATCTGTTGGTGCATGATGGAAGCTAATGAAGGTGGGAGCTGTGAGGTATTTTTGTCCCAGCAGCATGTTGCCCCAGAAATGTTAAACACAGTCTGATTCAAGATGGCTGCCTGAGCATTCTCCAGCTAGCCCTGGATCAGGCAGTGGATCTGGGGAGGGGCTGAGTGCTGGCTATTTTAGTATAGGGAGAGTGGAATACCCCATCATGGATTGATGGAATACCTCACTTACATCAAAGCATGTGCTACTAATTCATTCTGAATAATTGAGGCAAGAATTGTACTAGAGTAATATGAAAATGCTGTATTCTTCAAAAACCAGTGGCAACGTGTTTTCCCTTCCACCATCTGATTAATTTCCACTGTAAGATTCCTCACCAACAGACTTCGCATTTTCATGTAAAGGCAGAGTGTAATTTGTCCTCATCAATGTAAATTACATGTATTGAGTTGTCCAGACTGCTACTACTTATTGCAGTATACCCATCATTAGACCACAAAGTGTCACCTTTTTCTGTAGATCTTCAAACACAGTACATTATATTCTCCTTTTTTACATGCCATTTATTTTACTTCCAGAGCCTATGTGTCTTTGTTTATGAGACATCTATGTGAACCCGGCGCGGATGGAGCTGAAACATTTGCAGATGGAGTTCCAAGGGAAGGTCTATCTCGGCAGCATGTGCTCACCAGGATTGGTGTAATGTCACTGGTTCGGAAGAAGGTGGGTGAGTAAAAGTTTACACACAGTGTTTCAGGTATTCCCAGTTTATGTAGAATTCTGGTTTAGAAGATCCACATGCCAATTCCCATCAAAGATGAATCTAATTGTAATACATTTATATAAACCATACATAACTCTGTCTTAAAATCTTTAAATTAATCTCTCGACATATTTCTAAACAACATAGTTAAGGTGCAAATACACTTTATTTATTAAGCCATTTGTTTTCTTCAGAGTTTGCCCTTTAACTTTTGTCCTCTTCCAAACAACTGTATTTCTTTGTTTTGAAATGCCATGTTCCACCAAACTTACATTAGACATGTTGGTTCTCTTATGTAATAACCATCTACTCTAGTTGGTGCCAGATTTTACCTAAGAGTTTATGGAAATTGGATGAAAAGGTAAAAGGGGAATAATACAAAAATGTGAAGTTAATGTTGGCTATTAATAGCAACAGTATCTAATCAGATTGAGTGGGTCCTTGATAATCCAATTTGGGAGCATACTGGATGAAGTATTTTACCACTTTTTATGATTGTCCCCACCGACAGGGTGCTGAAATCTATCTTTTAGGAAAATTGATTTTATTGTTACAGTAATGTTTCCAAGACTTAAGAAAACAACTTTAGAATTGAAAGCTTGTTTAGCAGTGGGCCCTGATGGGATCCATTCCGCATTACTACTACTTCACCAGTTATGGAGCACTGATGAACAAGTTGCATACTTTTGATAACACTTTTTCTGGTAGAGACTCTATCTAACCATAGATTCCTCACCTTTTGAATATTCTCCAACCGTCAGACTGGATATGGAAAATGTATCAGCAGTACCCTCAGACTGGATATGGAAAATGTATCAGCAGTACCCCTGTGTGCCGGTAGGTGGCACTGTGTGGTTCCGCAATTACATTGTTCAGCTCTGGAAATGATGTGCAGGGTGCATATAGGCACCACTCCTGTACTATGAAGTCAGTTGCTTGCAAGGCTGCCCGTGCCCCCAGACGCAGAGCCCCAACAGCAAATTAATTTAGCCTATTAAGCAGGTTCCTGAATTGGGATCCTGTTTATCGGTAGAGCCCAATTCACAGAACAGGGAGAATGGAATTGTGGGTGAGTAATCTGTGGATAAATAGGCTGTCTACCAGAAAGAGCATTACCAAATTAAGTAACTTATTTTCTGATATCTAACCACAGATTCCTCACCTTTTGAATGGACACCAGAGCATTACCTTTTAGGAGGTGGGTCTGTGAATTAGCTGAAACTAAAAAGTCCTGTAGGACTGAGCAGGTGAAATGCCTTTCTTGACTAACTAAGCTGCCTAGATTGTAGTGCTTTGTGTACATATCGGGCAACTCCCACAAAGCTGCATGGCAGATGTCCAGGACAGGAACGTTGCTTGCTAAAACGGTGGTAGCAGATTTTTGCCCTGGTAGAATGAACCTACAGACCTTCTGGGGCCGCTTTTTCGGCAGTGCATAGAGGGTCCTGATGTAGAGTATGTTTCAGTGGGAGATAGTCCTCTTCTGCAAGGCCTTGCCTTTTTTCATTCTAGTGAATCCCCATCCAGTGTCCTTTGGTTCAATCAATGTAAAACCTCAGTGCCTTTTTTGAGGTCCAAGCAATGGAGTCTCACCTCCTTAAAGGGGTTAGACAGAGCATAGAACACTGACAGGATGATGATTTGGTTGACCTGGAACAGCATCCTCAACTTTAAGCAATAAAGATGCTCACTTCTGCAGCACTAGTTTGTCTGGGAAGAAGATATTATAGAGAGCCTGCAGCTCATTCACTCACTGTGCTGGTATTATGGCAACAAGAAACACCGTCTTGAGTGTAACAAGCCACAAAGGACAGCTGTGAAGCAGCTCAAAGGGGGTAGACATCAAGTATTTTAGGACTATGGTAAGGTCCCATTGTGGCATAAGAAAAGAAAAGGAAGGAAACAAGTGTCTGTGATCTTTCAAAAACACTTTCAACCAGTGATTTGAACAAAGAGAGATAGTTTGGCAACCACAAAAAGGGCAAAAGAGCTGAAAGGTATCCTTTAATTGTGCCCAAAGAAAAGCCTTGCTGGGCGAGAGACAAAACACACAATAGATGGTCTGATAACCTCAGCTGAAGGCAGTCTATCTTATGTGTGCTGCACCAAACCACAAATGTGTAACAACGGCAGGCATATACAGTTTTGAGGAGGTACAGCTGTTTGTCCAGATGACAACAACTACCTCCATAGGAAGGTGGATGGTGTTCAGCAGTCACCACTTAATCTCCAAGCATGAAAGTGGAGATTACAAACACCTGGTGCAGAACCCTGCCCTGTTCTTGCAACTACAGGTCTTTCTGGAGGGGCAGCCTGATCAGAAAACAGATGCTCAAGCCAAGGAGCTCTGGATACCATACCCCCATGCCCGATCCCAGGCCACTAGGATAACTTGGGCCCAGTCAGCCCTGGTCTTCTTTAGCTCTCGAGCCAGAAAAGGTATAGATGGGAAGGCATACAGGAGTCCTGAGTTCCACTCTAGACAGAAGGCTTCTCATAGCGAGAGACACCTTTTAAAACTTCAGCGTACAGAACTGCTGACATTTCCTTTTCTCATTGGTATTGAACAGATTGAGCCATGTTTCTCCCCAATCACAGAAGTGACTATGCGCTACCTCCAGATGTGACTGTCACTCATGATCCTCTAGGCTGAGCCTCTCTGCCCTGACATTCAAAGATCCTACCAGGTAGTTTGCTGCAGGACAATCCCTTGATGGACCAGCAATTTCCAGAGGCACAATGCATTTTGGCACAGGGTCAAGGACTCCACACCACCCTTCTTGTTGCAGAACTACATGGCGGTGGTGTTGCATGTAAACACTTGCACCAGCTTCTGTCTGGTGGATGGAAGGAAGGCTTTCAACACCAAGTTGATGGCCCTCAGTTCTCAAAGGTTGATATGGACCTGGGACTCTGACTGAGACCAAAGGCCTTAGAGTTGTGGCTCGACCTCAGGTGCCACAGGCAAACCTGATCAGGATCTGTCACAGTTATTTGTTTGCAACAGTCCTCACAGGGCTTATCCATGTCTGTTGGTGGGGAGAAGAAAGGAACTGATGTCAGCAGGAAGGAGTGGCACCTTTATGTGCCCTGCACATCACTTCCAGAACAGTGTCAGTGTGGAGCTGCACAGTGCCACCTATCAGTGCACAGAATTACTGCTGAAAACTCATTCAGTCTGACACCTGGGGAAATTAAAACTGTGAGGAATCTGCAGTTGGAAGTCTCAATAAGAAATGTTGCAATAAGTTATTTTTATGAATTGTAAAAAAAATTGTGGTTCTTAATACATGGTTAGATGAAACGCTGAAGCTTTTCTATAAAAAACGGACCTCCTCACACAAACTGGTATAGAATGATATATCCGTATTTTTGTCCAAATGTTTAGTAGAGACGTAAGAAGTAGGTGGTGGAATTAGATTTGATCTCTACAGAATTAGGATGCTTCAGAGCAGAACACATAACCTTAACCCTTACTTTTGCTTGGTGGATCGTGTCTCACAAGTCAGAGTTAAGCTATGATGAGCTACATAATCATATAACAGACTTTCACACAGCCTTTGATTCTGTCAATAAAAATTGAGATTGGTTGAGGTCTTAAGTTCGGTCCAAACATTACATAATGATAACTAAGCCAATGTAGAAAAGGGTAACAAAGGTAAAATAATGAATAAAGTGCCCAATGTTATGAAGCAAGTTGGCATTCTCATTTCTTTATTGCCTATTTCTATCTGATCAACCCTCTGCAAGAACCCCAACAATGTGTTTGACTCCAAGTGTGGATTTATGCATGTAGCTTTATGCTGATAATCTAGCTTTACTAGACTTTACAGACATGGCCTCCAATGACAACTGAATGATATTGATCACTACTGTTACCAGAACCACCAATGAGCATGGAATAACTAAAACAATGTCATGTGGGGAAAACTTAGGGCTTATTTAGAGTTTGGCGGAGAGTTCTTCTCTGACACAAATGTGACGGATATCCTGTCTGCCGTATTGCGATCCCATTATAGCTTATGGAGATCGTAACATGGCAGGTGGGATATTCGTCACGTTTGTGACGGAATAACCCCTCCGCCGAACTCTAACTCAAGTCCTTTGTATTGTACACTTCAAGATTAGGAGAGTTTGTTTTGAAACTCATTGTAACTTTATATGCATTTGGAGGTCACTTATGGTTATTCACTTATTTACAAATGCAAATTGGACAAGATCATTCAATGTTCTTCCCTAGTAATTTGAAGTAAGAGAGAGGGTTAGTCTTAAAATGTGGTTACAATTGGCTAAGCATTCAGTAGTTGCTACAATGTGTTTTGAGTTGAATATGTTCTCACTTCTTTTGCTAAATAAAAGATAAATTAGGGGAAAATCTGAATTTAGTTGGCAAGAGATAACTGAAGAGCAGATGAGGATGGTACAGACTATGAGGCTCACTGTTTCTGATGCTCCAGCACCTCAAACCTCTCAACCATATGTATGAGGCCGCACAAAGTTACTTTGCGTGACCTTGAATGGCCTCGTATACATGGCAGCGTTGCCTTACTCTGCGCCAGGGAGGCGGTCCATAGGCATTGCGGTGGGTTTTCCCATGCAACATGAATGGATTTTGATGCTGCCCCAGATTTACTTAATCACCTAAACCTAGGAAGCGCCAAAACCTTACATCTTCCCAGGGGAGTAATGAGGAGAAATATTTCCTTGTTTTTCCACTTTCCATGTGCGCTGCTTTCTGCAGCACTCAAGGAAGGAGGAAAGTGCCTTTTGGGATTGTTTTTGAGCAGTAGGTGCCCTTTCCACTACAAAAACAGTGCAACGCAGACACCCTTGCACCATGGTGCAAGGCTGCCTGCATTGGTGCTAGGCAGCCAATTGTGCGTCAGCGCAAGGGGAAAGGAGAAAAATGCACCATTTTGCATAAGTATGGTGCATTCTTGCTATTTCACTTTCACATACGGCGGCAAAGCAAAAAGACTTGTGGTGGTGCCCTACACCATTTCCCTATAAATAAGCTTCTATATGACTAAATTTTGAGCTATTCTGGTTTTAGAGGGATGGGAGATGAGAAGTCAAATCTTTTTCCTTAACTCCTGTTAGACAATACTCTAAGGGCCATATTTATACTTTTTGACGCAAAACTGCGCTAACGCAGTTTTGCGTCAAAAAAATTAGCGCCGGCTAACGCCATTCTGAAGCACCATGCGGGCGCCGTATTTAATCAATGACGTTAGCCGGCGTTAGCCGCCGGCGCTGCCTGGTGTGCGTGGAAAACAACGACGTACACCAGGCAGCGCCGGCGTAGGGGGATATGGAGCTTGGGCGTAAAAAAATGGGGCAAGTCAGGCTGAGGCAAATTTTTCGCCTCAACCCGATTTGCGCCATTTTTTTCGACTCCCAAACCCCATAGAAATGACTCCTGTCTTATCAAAGACAGGAGTCATGCCCCCTTGCCCAATGGCCATGCCCAGGGGACTTATGTTCCCTGGGCATGGTCATTGGGCATAGTGGCATGTAGGGGAGCACAAATCAGGCCCCCCTATGCCACACAAAAAAAAAAAAAAAAACCTACCTGAGCTTACCTTAATGTCCCTGTGATGGGTCCCTCCAGCCTTGGGTGTCCTCCTGGGGTGGGCAAGGGTGACAGGGGGTGTCCCTGGGGGCATGGGAGGGCACCTCTGAGCTCCTTCAGAGCCCACAGGTCCCTTAACGCCTGCCTTTTCCAGGCGCTAAAAAACGGCGCAAAAGCGGCCGTACATCATTTTTTTTGACCCGCCCACTCCCGGGCGTGAATTTTGCCCGGGAGTGTAAATACGGCGCACATGCCTCGGAGTCAATTTTTTAGACAGGAACGCCTACCTTGCATCTCATTAACGCAAAGTAGGTGTCCACGCTAAAAAATGATGCAAACTCCATGGACTTTGGCGCTAGCCGCGTCTAACGCCAAAGTATAAATATGGAGTTAGTTTTGCGTCAGAATTGCGTCAAAAAAACCGACGCAATTCCGGCGCAAACAGAGTATAAATATGCCCCTAAGGGTATGTTTCATATTCAAAGGTCTTCTAATCTGGAAAAAACAGTCACTTGAAAGAAATATGACTGACTAATTTATGGTTTATTCTCAATCATTTGGAACCAAAGAATACTCTTTGATGATAACTTCAACGCAAAACAGAAGGCAATATTTTGTCTGCAAACTATATAACTGACTTTCAGGTTCACTTAAGTATGTAATGTGCATTTACCACAACCCAGTTCAAATACTGCCAAGTGTTTCTTTGTGAATTGGATAATTTGCATCACACATTATCATAGGGTCAATGAACGTGTAAATCAACCCCAATGTTAGGCAAATCTTAATTCTTTGTTAGATGTTAACACATGTGGCACTGTTCATTCAGGTTATCTCAAATTTAACACAACCATTAACTAAACTTATGGGCTTCATGAAATATGTATCATATTATCATATGTAACTAACCTTAGCGATAATGAAGATAATAAGGATAAATGTGAACAGGCTAATGTAGGAAGCCAATTGGAGAAACAAGTGAAGCAAGTTAAAAAAAATGCCAGTAGAAGACTTATGATGGGCCTGAGGAAGAACACAGAATTAGAATTATGGTGCATAACATTTCCATTGCTATTTATGCCAGCTCCATATTTCTATTAGAAATTCCTGAGAGGAGAATATTCCTTTTTGATTGGTATATTTCCTCATGCAAGCCATGGCTTTGGTTCATTTAATAATGTCAGGGATGGGGTCAAATTGAAAGCTGTACTTCACAAATAATATTAGCACCACCATGGTGCCCATTACAAATATGTGGTATTTCTCCTTCCCAATGCCAAGAATAACATGTGGTATTCAGTGTTTCAGCACTAATACCTCTATGTTTATCTCTCTTTTCTGGCAAATGTTTACCCACAATGTTCCCACACAGCTTGTAGTTTGTGATGGGGCCAGTTACTCCTGTTAATGGCCCCATCCTGAACGACGAGGGACTCAAAATGATGCTCTGTGGCAGCTGACCCACCAGAACTCTTTCCAGCATCAAGAGACCAACAGGGTACATTGGTGTTTTCTATCTCTGGTTCAACTTTTGGAATAATTAAGCCTATTTGAGCTTCTGGAAATATTGTGCTACCTATGTAGATGTAGCTTATCCTTCCTGTCAACCATTATACTTTGCTCCCACACACTATGGATATCTCTTTAGATAAATTCAATATTTCCAATTTCATTTTCATTTATGTTAGTAATGGGGTCTCTAGGTGGCATGGGTATGCACCCAGTCCAAGTAGTGACTACCACTCTAGTCAGGGTAAGTCAGATACAAACATAAAAGATATCCTCTGTTCACCCTCAGGTAGCTTGGCACAGAAAAGTCAGGCTTATCTAAAGGAGCAATGTGTAAAGTAATTCATTTATGCAACACACACACAGTAACTGAAGGAAAACACCAGAAAAACACTCCACAGAGGTTTAAAAATAGACAATAATTTTATAAATGAATCAAGACCAAAGCAAAAAAAAATCCAATAAATAGAAGTCAAGTTATGAATTTTAAAAGAATAAAATAGTTCCAGCACCTTAAAGTAAATAGCCCTTAATGAGTTATTTGAGATGGTGCTGGACCAGGGAAAAGCCAACAGTTCGAGCCAATCACGATGTAGCATGGGCCGGGTACAGGAGCCACACAGGGCAAGGGAACAGAGTACCTTGATCCAGGTCGCAAGCACGAGATGTGGGGATGATGCGTTGGAAGATGCGTAGATGTCACTCCCGCAGTCGAGGGATGTGTTCATTTTTCCCATGCGTTGATTGCAATTCGCTGGTTTCCAAAGAGGAGCACTGAAGCTGCGAAGCGTTTATTCAGAAGCCGATGCACTGGTTTTCTCCACGCTGTCAAAGGAATGCATTGATCGTCCTTCAGCGATGGTGGCAATTTGGTGGTTTCAGTGCTGCGTTGATGTGCCAGGTGCCGCTTCCAGCAGGCTGGGAAGAAGTCAGTTGATGGTGCCATTACAGAGCTGGTGCTCTGGCCCCAAGTGCAATACGCCAGTTTTATTCCTGCAAAAGGTTTGGTGTGTCATTTGAAGCTTCCAGCAGGCAAGAGATGCATCCATTTCACTGGTGCAAATACATGGGTCCAGTTCCAGTGAACCAGGAACAGAAGCAGGGGTAGAGACTTTGATATAACTGAGTCTTTAGCAACAGGAAGCAAACAAACCACCCCTTGGAAGTCAAACAATGGTGTTCTGCTGCATTGCGTGAAACTGAGAGAGCAAAAATGCACCATATCTATTGAAACATGGCGCACTTTTGCTCCTTCTTAGCACTGTGCACTGTATGCTGACTGGCTTCAATGCGGGCACCCTTGCATCACACTGCAAGGGTGTCTGCATTACCGACGAGATTAATTTTGTGCAGTTAGGGTTTGAACCCACATAATTTATCAGAATCTAAAACTCTTAGAAAGCTCGTGTTTCTTCTACCACCCTAAAAGCAAATTAAGTTTCATAAAGCTCTATTCTGTGCCCTACACTTTTTCTATTTACATGATTCAACTCTATAGTTATTTCTGTTGGTTTTCACTCTTTTTACACAAGTGTTTTGCAAATGTATTTGCCTTTGCGTACAATTACTGATTTTCGTTATGTTTCACTGTTTGCTTATTAGCAGTTGCAAATGGAGGATCGTGCCTTAGTTATGCCTGAATTATCTCAGCATGTACTTCCCTAAGATCCATCTATTCGTCAAGCAGTTTTTTCACTGGGAAAAGGTCAGGCTCCTCTCTTTGCTCACAAAGTCATGTCCTCTTTAGCGCAAAATATCTCTGTTCTCATATGTGTCTGCCACTTACTTTTTTTCATCCTGAAAGCCTCTTCTGCAATCTTTAATTGTCTCTTGTTGGAGAAGGAGGTTTGCCACTAATAATATCACATTTCGTGGCATATCTATCATACTTTCACACAACGCAACTCAGTAGGGCGCATGGACAGGAATGCACCATATTCAACATCATACAGCACATTCCTGTCTGTTCCTTGCGATGGCGCACTTTTGGCTGCCTAGCACCAATGCAGGCACCTTTGCACCAGGGTGCAAGGGTGCCTGCCTTGTAAGCAGGATTGTTTTTGTGCAGGAAAGGGCAGTTTCCTTTACAAAAACAATCTTGGGAGTCATTTCCCTTTATCTATGTGTGCTGCAGAATGCAGCATACACATAAAGAGGACATAACGAGCAGAAATAAAGAAATTACACCATGTTACGCCTCCCCTGTGGACCAGTTGTATTTTGACGTATTCCCAGGTTTACCACTAATGGTATATCGTGGAATACACCAAATCCATTGGTGGATGCTTGGGAACACCGACCCTCCACCCATAAAATGCCACCCTGGGGCATAGTAACGCTAGGCAGCGATGTGTGCTGCCCTGAATTACTCCAGATTTATGAAGCCTTGTAGAGCCACGCAAGTGTGGTCTTGCATGGCTTGATAAATCTGACTTTAGTGTTACTTTGCCCTGGCACTATGATAAATATGGGCCATGATTTATTGTTATCTTTGAAAGTAGTTTTCCTGTAAAAGAAGCACTTGTTATTAATACTATCCTTCCCCCATATGTAGAGATTCGGTGTAAAATGTCCTTCTCTGTACCTATTTCTCCTGCACAAACAATACTGCATGCCATTGTTTTAAGGGGGCACTCATTGGTCTCATTGAAGACTAGGGTTGTACATACAATATTTGAAACCATCCTTTGGGAAGCCATCCTTTGGGAATAGTGAGGGTCGCCAAGAGAGTGGGTACGATGAGACATCTCTCTTGAGGGCCTCAGGGTTCCTGAGAATACTGAGGGTCCTTCCATACTTGGGTGAAGTGCGGAAACCCACTTGCGGGGCTTTGAGGACCCTGTTTCACTTGAAAGAAGGATTGTCTGGAGCACACACTAGCAGAGCAGGTGGTAACACTCCTCCTCCATGACTGTGCGCCTCACATTCTGATGTGCAACCACATACTGAGACATGGGCTCCTGTGCACCAGTTCACAGATTATCTTTCGTCTGTGACGTCATGCAGGGTTGTTTGTGAAGTGTGCTGTTGCTTTACTCATGCTTATCCTCAAAACATTGTTGCACACCACATTACTAAACGCAATTCCCAGGAGGTTACGAGTTCCTTGAATTACAAAGGTTAAAAATATAGTACAAGGGAATCTATCTTCATTTTTGTTTTATGCATACTGATGACAATGGTCAAATGGATGATTGAATTAGTTATGTATTTGTGATGTAGACATGCTTAAGTGTATCTAGGCGTTTAGGATTGGCCGAGGAAAGAGGCCCGGGTGACAGGTAATTCTACAAACTCTTGTGGCAAGGTGGTCAAACATATAATTAAAACAAGCATCCTTCTTAAGAGTCCCTGTAATAACATGGACTGTAAGAATATGGTGGAAGAGACGCAAAATACAGTGACCACCGTATAGCTTCCTCAAAAAGTAGGCATTTTATAGTCCTTTGTTGCATGTAAGTTTTCAAGAACGCACTATGTTAGGTTTTTCTCTAGGAAAGGTTCGCGCGAGCCAAATAAGTGATCTTTCAGCACACGGCACTTAAATAACACAATGAACCGCTAGATGGCAGCAAACGTTAATGTGTTTCTACACGGACCTATAATATACTTAACCTAGAACTGCTCGCTGAAAAAACATGTAAGTGCCCTGGCATAATTTTTTACGCTAAGGAGGCTTTAAGGAGGCCCCCACCGTGTGCCATATTTACAGAGTGGCGCAATGCATGCATTGCGTCACTTTGTAACCCCTTCCCACATTATTCCTGCACCAGTTATGCCCCCCAACGTCACCATGGTAGCGCTGTATTTACTATACAGCGCACCATGGCGCACGTTACCCAGTAGCGTCATAATTTATGACGCTATTGTGGCACTTTGCAGGAGTAGGTAGTTGTCCATGAGACCACTGCCTGGTCGCTCTCTGCATTCCTAAATGGGAAACATTTTGCTTTTAAAGGATCACCTGCTACTTTATGGCTGCTGTTTAGGAATGTGAATTCATGGTTGGAGGTATGCAGCCCCTTGCAGGTTCGATCCTTGTGCTGGTAACCAGCAGTATGGGTCGCACATAGTGATCTGCATAATTAAAATTAATTGGGCAGCTCATTCTGTGGCTCCTTGTGAATGCACATTTTGAAATGCGGCCCGTTAATACATAAGTTGCATTGCAAAATAACAGGCAGGTGTCCGAAATTCGTTGCACGGTTTGCCCCCACTATTTGTGAACTGCCCGTTTGTATAACTGGCTCCTATACATTCTGAAAGTGAATTTTCACAAGTGAACACTTTTTAGAAGATCATGTGTCTTTTCCCACCTGCATTTTTGTTTGTGTTTATCAAATTTTGAAAGCTCATTGTGTTTATGAGTAATAGTTAGGAGGATTATATTTGCCCTGCCACAATTCTATCTAACTCTGCACGTTTATTTTTTATTGCAGGCTAAGGGGCATATTTATACTCTGTTTGCGCTGAATTTGCGTCATTTGTTTGACGCAAATTCAGTGCAAACTTAACTCCATATTTATATTTTGAGGCTAGACCAGCCTAGCCTCAAAATATTGGAGTTAAAGTCATTTTTTGGAAGTGTGAAACCACCTTGGGTCAATGAGATGCAAGGTAGGCATTCCCATCCAAAAAGAGACTCAAAGCCCCTAGCGCCTTATTTATCCTCCCGTGCAAAAAAGAAGCACGGGGGAGAGGCGGGCCTAAATAATGGCGCTAATCCTGCTTAGTGACATTATTTAACGCCTGATTCAGGGCAGGCGTTAGGGGACCTGTGGACCCATTTCCATGGTCAAACACTATGGAAAGAGCCCAGAGGTGCCCACCCCAAGCCCCAGGAACACCCCCACCCACACCAGAGGGACACCAGAAGATGGGGCGACCCATCCCAGGTAAGTAGGGTAAGTAGAGGTACGTGCTTTAAATTGTTTTTTAAAGTTCCATGGAGGGCCCTGAAATGGGCCCCCCTACATGGCACTGGGCGCAATCGCCATGCCCAGGGGACCCTTGCCCTCTGTGCTGGCCAATGGGGTGGTGGGCATCACTCCTGTCTTTTATAAGACAGGAGTCATATGGTATGGATGGTTTTGCGTCAGGAAATGATGCTAGGCTGGTTAAAGGCATTTTTGTTGCCTCTAACCAGCCTAGCATAATTTTTTGGTGCAAAAACCCCTTCTCTCATACCGCCACCCCCACCTGAATAACGTCATATTCCCAGACACTAGCCCACCCTTTGTACCGGCTTGCAGGTTTCTATAAATTTGGTACCCTGCTGGCGCTCTGGAATGACGCAAGCTGGCTCTATACTTTTTGACGCAAAACATCATTCGCGCAGTTTTGCATCAAAAAGTATAAATATGGGCCTAAGTGCCAACATCAGACTTAGGCCCATATTTATATTTCAGTTGCGCCAAATTTGTGTCATTTTTTTTCATGCAAATTTGCCGCAAACCTAGCTCCATATTTATATTTTGATGTTAGACACGTCTAACGTTCAAAAATATAGGAGTTTGCACCATTTTTGTGGAATCATACACCTACCTCGCGTTAGTGGGATGGAAGGTAGACGTTCCCATCTAAAAAATGATGCGATCCCCATAGCCCCATATTTATCCCCTAAAATGACGCACATGTGGGAGGAGGGGCTAAATAATGGTGCAAAGCTTGCTTTGCACAAATTATTTAACACCTGGGTCAGACCAGGAGTTAGGGGACCTGTGGACCCATTTACATGGTTCAACACCATGGAATGGGTCCACATGTGCCCTCCACAAGCCCCAGGAACACCCCCACCAGAGTGACACCACAGGATGGGGAACCCCATCCCAGGTAAGTCCAGGTACGTTTTGTTTTTTTTGCCATCGGGGGCCCTAACTTGGGGCCCCCTGCTTGGCACAAGGTGCAATGGCCATGCCCAATGGTCACTTGTCCCCTGTTCTAGCCTCTGGGGTAGTGTGCATGACTCCTGTCTTCCCTAAGACAGGAGTAATGTTTTTGGTTTTTATGCGCCAGGAAATGGCGGTAGTCTGGTTAGAAGGATTTTTTTTGCCTCTAATCAGGCTAGCATCATTTTTTGATTCACAACCCCCTCCTTCCCTACCGCCATCCCCACCCGGCTAGCATCTTTTTTTAAGATGCTAGCCCAAGTTTAGTGCTGGCTTGTGCCATTCCTTTAATTTGGTGCCCGGCTGGCACTGTGGAATGGCGCAAGCTGGTGCTATACTTTTTGCCACAAAACTGCATTTGCGCAGTTTTGCAGAAAAAAGTATACATCTGGGCCTTTGACATTTGCATGCTCATTTGTTACTTTCTTTGCAGCTTTTTCAAATACGGCCCAGTTTTATGACCCCTGAAACACTGTGGCAAGCACAGACTCAAAGCCAAGTAACAATTTGAGTTAGGGAATCAGGTGGACTGAAACCCATGAGCCACTTGCACATTACATGCTCTGGGCACTGATGATTTCTGAGGCTTCCAGGATTATTTGTTTGTTAGTAGATTCTGAAGTTCTAAAACGTACTTGACCATGGATGGACACACAGTGGAAATCCACAGTACATAATTTCAATTCGTTATGGCACTCAACATCATAATCTGGTGCAGATATATATTTAGGTGTAACTGCAAGAAACTGAGTTGTTGGTCAACTGGGTTGTGAGCCCTGGTCAAGCAGCAACCAGAATTCTTGTAAGGGTCAAACACAAGCAAACCCCAATTTAACCTGTGCTCAGCCCTCTGGTAGCTTGGAACCAAAGCACTCAGGCTTAACCTAAAGGCAACGTGTAAAGTATTTATGCAGCACTTCAAACAGTGGTAAAGTGAAAATCAAAATAAGAAAAATCCTACACCAATTTAGCTAAATAGAGTAAAATGTAATACATTATTTGACACCAAAACAGCAAAAATCCAATCAGCAGAACTGTAGATATTCAATTTCAAAGATTTAATGTACGTGTACTGTCTTAAAGCACAAAGCACCACTCACGGTTATCTGTTCGTGCAAGATAGTGTGAAAGTTACAAGTTCAGGCCCACCACGATGCAGCACAAGCTGGATACAGAGACAAGGTCAGTCCAGCTGAAAGAGTTACCTTCAAAAGTCCAGCACAAACAATTCCTTTCCTAATGGAGGGAGCCACAAGGAGCAGGAGAAGCATTGAGGTTTGTCAACACTGTAGTGCAAAGAGGCGATCAGGCTTCACAGACAGTCATTGCTGTAGCATGAAGATCCTGTTGGGCTTCATGGAAGGTCGTTGATTGAGAAACACATTGGTGATCACCACGGTCTGCGTATGCTGTAGCACAAAGTGCAAATCTCACCTTGCCGGGCGTACCTGCCAATCGCTGTGGCACAAAGATTCAGGTTCACTAGAGCTTTGTGTTGGCATGCAGTGCTGGTGACATGATCTTGGTGAGAAAAGGCCCGTTTGCAGTTGCAAAGAGCCCAAAACTTATCTATTTCTCCTTTTCATGGAGACGGACCTCAACTCATGCCACACCAAGGGTCCAGGACCTGAGGGGCATCTCTTGGATATCAGGCACTCACTCCAGCAAAGGCCATCAGGGCTCTGGCAGGTTCAATTGCAGGTCCAGTTCCAGTTCCAGGCAGCACGTCAGCTGGGCAGATGCAGAGAGGTCTCTGGAGCTTGTTATGTCTCTGTAGCTCAGAACAGGAGGTCAGTCAGCTGACCCTTTGAGTCAGTTCGGCCGAGGATGAAGGGTGCAGGTCCAGCAGCGTAGCAGTCTTTCTGGCAGCAGAGCAGCACAGCGATCATTCTTCTGTAGTAGCCACAGGTCCAGAGGTGTACTGAAGAGTTGGGTCTAATATTTATACCTGGTGCCAGCTTTGAAGCAGAAGAAGGTGCTGGGGGTTTCTACCCCTAGAGGTGCTTGGAATCTCCCTGCGCTGGCTGGGGGCATAAAAGACTAGTGCCAAGCCTTTTGTGAGTGTGCTCAGACAGAGTCTTTGTAATATACAAGTAGGCAGGTCACAGTTCTGCCCCCTATTAAGTCAGAAATATTCCATCCTGCCAACACCTATTCCCTCTTCATCTCTCTGTCTGGGAGCAATACACAAAGACCAAATACTAGCTACACCTAGTCATGCGACCCAGGATACAGACTATGGGTATCAAATGGTTAGGACAAGAAAATGGCAACTTTCTAAAAGTGTTATTTTCAGAATTGTGACTTAAAGCCATCTTTACCATTAAAGTGGGTTTTAAATTACAATCCTTTAGACACAACTTCAACATTCCTATCTGTTCCCAATTGAAAGTTATCACTTATTAATTGTAATAAAGTAACCCAATGTTATCTTATAGAAGATGTGAGCATTGCAGTAGTCAAAAACAAATGTTTTTTCACTACCAGGACATGTATACATTGAAAGTACAAGTCCAATGTTTTAAATACACTGTGCTCTGCCCTCTGGGCTGTTTAGGGCCTACCCTAGGGGTGACATATGTATTAAAAAGGAAGGTTTAGGGCTGGTAAAAGGTTTATTTTACCAGGTCGAAATGGCAGTTTAAAACTGCAAACACAGGGTGCAATCGGTGGCCTGTGAACTTCACACAGCTTCTTAAGTGGGTGGCACAATAAGTGATGCAGGCATTCCAGCACATTTCATTTGCAGGCCCTGGGTAGATGTAGTACCACTTTACGAGGGAGTTACAAGTAGATTACATTGGATGTAAGCCTTTATTATTATATTTAAAGGAGAGAGCACAAGCATGTTAACACTGGTTAGCAGTGGTAAAGTGTGCTGAGTCTTATAGCCAGCAAAAACAAAGTCAGCAAAAACAGGAGGATGGAAGGCAAAATGTTGGATGACACACAACCAAGGATGTCAGGTTTACCTCCTACAATCATTAGCAAATATGCTAAACACTAAACAACGTTATACCTATATTACTGTCTGCCTCCCAATCGTAGCAGAGGCTTCTCTCATAGTGTTATGCCAGACCATGTATTATCCTGCATTTCCCTAAGAAGCTGTCGGGTTTAAAATTAGACCTCAGTTATCATGAATTCCTCCCAAGCTACCAGTCTTTGTGTCTGCTCTTTCCTATGTCTTGGGTCTTTTTATAACTTTTTATTCAAAGATTCTCTATGGGGTGGAGAGTGGGAGTTGTGTGATTAGTTCCTTACCTTTGAATTATTGTGCAAACAATGTCTTAGAGACAAATTAGGTAGGCACTTGCATCAAAACTTGCACCTGTCCACATTACCACACTGCCCGGGCAGTCGACCTTGCATGTACCTTACTGCATAGAGTTTCCTAAACAGCAGAATGGAAGAATTTATTTTTGCTGCATTTCTGTTATTTTTGTTAGCATGGCTAACTTCAGCCCATTTATAAAATAATATGGGTATCTTTAACACTCAGCTAACAATTATCACAATTCCAAATATTAGTGTCCTAGGCCCTATGCCATTCACGTACACACACAAAAGGATTAGTACAGTCAAGTTTACCAAACAATTAGTCCTCATTTGTCTGTGGCATGCACGTATCAGCAGAAAAAAGGCTTACCACTTACATCAATGCCTAGCCTTTGGAAGAAAGTATTTTGTGTTACGATGCAAGATTAAAATTTCTGTTAGTCAAATAGAAGCCGTTGTTGCATATCCAAAACATGGATTTAGTGAATTATAATAAATACAAGTTCTTTAGTTTCACCATATCTTATTCCTACATTTATATATTTGTCTGGTGCAAATGTAACAGAAAGTTGTTATGTTATGAAGGTATACATTTCTGGAAAAATGCACTTTTGGGGCTTTGCTATAAAGATCTCACTCCCCCGACCAACCTTCTCTAATTGGTCAACTTACATTTTTTATAAACTTGGCACAGATTGCCCATATATATCCTAAGACATAAGATTTGATGCATTAATTGGTGAAACAAACAGGTAGGTTGCTTATCTAGGGTATATCTACATTATGAAGGTATGATGCATAAATTGATGAATAAAACAGGAAGGTTGCTTATCTATGACGTTATATTATGAAAGTCTCTGAAACATCAATGAATGGCAACCATGATCTTCGTATTCTGCTATATTTGCATTATGAATTAATTGATCTAAATATGTAATTTTATTATAGTAGCGTGTACATGTCTAGTTATTAATTGTGTTTCAGGAGCTCCCGTTCCGTTATACAATGTGTATATGTTTCTGAAACCTCCTTACTGGCTCACAAAGGGAAATTTGGTTAAAGACGTAAGATTTGTGGCTGGTATAAATGATGTTTTCTTTTTTTAGACAAACTTTTCGAGTTAACATATTGGACATTCTTCATTCGGTTCCGAGCTATGAAATGAGTGTACAGAAGTAAATTCATAGCTAAGCATACACTAGTCATTCTTCCCCTCTTCCAACATGCATTCAACGCTTTCAAATGCTTAAGGCTATTCGAAACTCCTTCCCCTCCCCCTTACTGTTCCCAGTGACTCTTTAGTTATGCAATTGTCTTCACAGTGAATGTGGAGAGGTTATTCCCAAAATTTGCCAGGATCTCAATAGTTGGCTACTCAGGCATCTTAAACATGTGTCACCTAGCCCTCTTCGTACCTGCTTCCTTCTGCTCTCCGTGGGGCGTAGAAATAATTTAAGGAGACACATGGTTTCCTTCTGATGGATCAGTTTCAGATGGAGCCAGTGCTGTGACCAGTGCTTCCCAGGCCTCATCCCCAACCAGTGACCCCCGTCCAGTCCCAGCCTCCGGTAGCGTAAGAACACCTTCATAACCCTCTCATTTCAAACCTCTTGCCTCCACCCTTCGTTAGTCATCCCCTGGGGATTCTTCCAGAGCCACGTTATTTCTCTTTTGGCTAAGATATATGCCAAATCTTGGAACTGGCTCGTAATCTTTGTCTTAGAGGTGTGGCGGAACCAGTGGAGAAGGCGATGGCCCTGGGTGCGAAGGATTTCTCATTTTGTGACTGAGGCTATTGCACTAGTGATTCTCCTCCTGTAGTCTAGTAGCTGGGGGCAGATCCAAAACATATGTATTAACTCTGCCTGTGGAACTCTGCATCAGGAATATTTTGCTTCCTTGTGACCAAAATATCTACTGAGTTTGCCGGGCGTGAGATATTCCCTGTGGAGTATATAGAGATTTTTTAACTTGAAGCAGGCATTATGGGACACTTTGTGCACGCACTCTAAAATATATTCCAGGCTCTATCATCGATGGTCTGCCCAGGTCCTCCTACGACCTTTCCTTGAGTGTCTTCAACGGGACAGTAAGTTCTCGTCCTTGCTGTCTAGAAAGGCAGGTGACTGCTTGACTCTCCCTGTTGGCTGGTATAATTTTATGAGTGCTGAAATCTCTGCCATAATTGTGGAGAAAGTCTGAGTCATAAATCCCACTCAAAGGGTGGTATAAAGATGTGCCAGCATGTGGTTTGCCCTGGAAGTTTGGGAAAGGCCACAATCATGTACATTTATGTGCATTCCCAAACTCGATCTGCTCCCTTTCCACCCTCGAAATGGGGAGAGATTTACTCTCCTTCTAGGATAGAAGGGAACTAGTCACCAATACATTTGATTTGTAGAAGAGGAAGTACTTTGTCCATGCGTAGGAAAAAAGAAAAGTGTGTGCTTGCACCAGGGACTCCATTAACTCTGCATGAACATCTACACTATGGAGAACTCCATACAAGGGAAATAGGAGTCAGAGGAAATATCACCTGACTCTGTATGCCTGGAAACCTGTGCCTGTAGTAGCTTTATATGAAAAATACAAAAACATGATGGATGGAATGCTTGAATTAATCCCAGCCACTGGTAAATATTTCAGGCCCAACCAAGTTCATTATCATTTTCCACACCATGTCATCTGAGAATAAACCCTGCCATATACATATAACTCTTGGTTCAGCTTCAGTAAAGAATAGTCCAGCCCACACGGCCTAGCCAGGTTCTCTCTGAACTGGAATACAAGCAACCCAAGACTGGTTTCAGACTTTTTCAGACCTCTTCAGTGAGGTGCAGTTTGGTTTCAGTGGCAAAGTGAGCACAGGACCAACATTTGGACCTACCTGTTGCATGTAGGGCATGGCAGTGACAAAATACAAGAAAAGTGATGGCTGAAATACTTGAAATAATCTCAAACAGGGTAAGTACTTGGGGCTGTCAAAGTCCAGTCCGTTTTTTTTTTTTTTGCATACCATGTTACAATAGCCCAGCAGTTCTGCATAGACTGTTTCTATTGGACCAGGACCAAGATGCACTTGCATAAGCCAGATCCCTATCTAGAATGGCACAGTGGTTGAAAAACAGTGGCCTGGAATGCAGCCCGAATGATCACCAGTGGCTGAGTTTAACTCAAGTATTGCTTTCATCATCTTGTTGTTTATGCAATTGATTTGCCAGGAGCGACTGATGTGCGCAGGCCTTTGTCCTGTGCTCACTGTTCCATAGGACTCAAGCTATGCTCCACTGGTGAAACCTAAATAGGCTGAAAAATGTTCTGGAGTTGCTTGTGTTCTTATTTGGTATGGACCTGACCAGGCAGTTCGGACTGGACTGTCGAATGACACAGTGGGTGAAAATTGTCAGTCTGTAATACTGCCCCGAATGATCGCCAGTGACTGAGATAAATTCAGGTATTTCTTCCGTCATCTTGTTGTTTTTGCACGTAATGCCCTAAGAACAGCAGGTATGCCAAAGAGTGGGTTCTCTGTTCATTGTGCCATAGGACTCAAGCTATACCACACTGATGAGTCCTAAATATGTTAGAACAAGTCTGTGGTTGCTTATGTTCCCATCTGGAGGGGGCCAATCTTAGCAGTGCTGACTGGATTGTCTTTATGAAAGCACGGCAAAGTCTGATTTCTATAAGGCAGGTCTCTTTCTAGGAAAGCACAGTGGGTAAAAAACAATGATCTGGAATGTGGCCCTAATGATCAATAGTGGATCTGGTTAATTCAAGTATTTCTTTCATCATTTAAGGCCCCAATGGTATTACCCAGCTCCACCATGATGCTACTGAGACTTTACTGTGCCTATTTCCATCACTTTGACATCTGATTAACTTATGTATTGTGACTCCACTTAGAACAATTACTGTTGCACATCTATTCTCTACACCACTGGATAAGATTCTATTTCCACCCAGGTTCCCTGTGTGATTGTAAAATAACCAGCACCTCCTTCCACTTCTTCGCATCCCCAGGTGGCATACATAGCTCCTAAAAGCTCACAAATAAACACAAAAAAACATGAAGAGATACGTAGCCACATGAGCCGTAATGCAAGAAAGCAAAGTGGACTCCATGTCCTACTGTATTGGTAAACTCAGCTGTGTTTAGGTAACAACTCGCCCCTCACATCCTTGGACCCTAGTGTCATTGCACTTCCTGTTCTATTGGTAGCTGTGCCCCTGAAAACATAGTGTGACTCAAAACGTTTCCATTTCCTTGAAGATGTTGTGCACTATTCTAAACATGTCTGAATTGCTACTAAAGCTGTAATTCCATAACATAACTATTTTACAAAACTATTTGCTGACTAATTTCTTTGATTACGCGCATCTTCTTTTTCCACCCGATCAGGTGCAAGAGTTTGATCATGTCAATGGGAAATACAGTACTCCGGATCTTATTCCTGAGGAACCAGAAAGCAAAAAGTCCAGCGAGATCGCCTCGTCCGACCCCAACACTCCTGTCCCTGCCAGCCCTGCACCAGCTCATACTGGAACAGCTGCACTGCCTGGTACAGAACATCTTTTATCTTAATGTACTCGGGGCCACTGGAATCTCAAAAGCGATGTGCGGGCACATTATGCTAATTGTACGATGTTATAGACACATGGGCCCTCATTCTGACCTTGGCAGTCTTTTCGCGAGACCGCCGAGTTACCGCCGCGGTGAAGACCGCCGACCGCGGCGGTATGCCGCTGTGCGCATTCTGACCGCTGGGAGCGTTCCGCCGGAAAACCGCCAGCAGCCACACTGGCGGTCGGCGGGAAAGTGGAGACTGGTCAACCTCCACCGCCACGCCAGCAGAACACCGCCCACAGAATTACGACCCACATTTCTGTGTGGCGGTCTTCTGTTGGCGGTCTTCTGTTGGCGGTCACCTCCCCATGGCTCCTGTCACCTCCCGGAGGACCAACGCACAAGGTAAGTTGATCGTCCGTGAGGGGAGGGGGTGGGGGGGTGTTGTGTGATGTGTGCGTGCATGGGGGTGTGCGTGTGAGTGTGTAGAGGGGGTGTGTGAGTGCGTGCATGCGGGCGGGGAGTGCTGCTGTGCCTATGGGCAATGTGTGTAGTTCGGCGGGTGCGCATGTCGGCATGTATGTGTGCGGGTATGTGTCCCCGTTGTGTATGTGTGTGTGTAGGGGGTGTGTATATGTGCATGTTGGGGGTGTGTGCATGTCGGGGTGCGTGTATGTGCATGTCGGGGTGGGGTGGGGAGGGGGTTCGTACCACCTCTGGGGGGTGGCAGGGGGGTGTGGGGGGAGGACTCGGGGGGGTAGTGGGGGGTGGGGGAGACCCCTATCAGTGCCAGGGAAGGAATTCCCTGGCCCCGATAGTGCCTACCGCCATGGTTCGCATGGCGGGTCCCGAACGCCAGAAACCGCGGCGGTAAGCAGGGTCATGATACCGTTGGCGGTCTTGGGTCGACCGCCGGACCGGAGTGCGCAGACTCCAGCCCCTCGGTCATGACCGCCGTGGCTGTCGGAGTGGGGAAGTGGCGGTCGGTCGCGGCGGTGACCGCCACGGTCAGAATGCCATTTTTAATACCGCCGGTCTGTTCGCGGTCCGACCGCCGCCTCTCCGCCGACCGCCAAGGTCAGAATGAGGGCCATGATTTCTTAAAGAGTATGATACCTTCATCCACACCAACCAATCCTTAAAACTACCTGCTACACAACTGGTGAACCCAGTATTGTGGTATTTATTTGTTAAGGGAAAGCATGAATATATATGTATACAAATCAACAAAAGATGTGCTATATGTAGGTTAGTAGATCTCCAATTGTACTTAAAGGTTATATTAAAAGCCTCTAAACAGTTGTTTTTTCATATAGATGTTTGAGGGTCCAGACGTCATTTAAGGTATTTTAATATTTATAATATATGGTTACCACTTTTTAAATTGCTCCTAAAACACATTTGGTCCAGCCGCTGATGTACGTTCCTGCAGCAAAGCAAAGTACCACGATGGTTTAGCCAAACAGGTTCCCTATGCCATCTGTGCTTACCTGACGGTGCGAGCTTTGGTGCTGGGTTTTCTCTCTGTACAGTGAGTCCTTTGGGTGATGACATATACACAGCATACAATGCAAACCAGGCTTTCGATACGCACTGTAGAAAGCCTGAGGTGCAGAGTGGTGGATATACCTGGTCTGAGAATATGTGGCCCAGCGCAAACTAAGCACAATCGAAAAATGCCTTTCATAGTTGCAAAAAAACAAACATGACTTCTAAACTGAGTGGACTCTGACAGGACAAGACAAGACTGGTTTCTCAAACCTCTTTTCTTCAACTGAAAGAATATCTGGAATATGGTTTTCTCAGCCTCTGGGGCAAATGCGCCTGCAGGAAGATGAGGGTAGCAAGTAGGGCTTAAAAATGGCTGCCCGTTAGGTGAGATAGAACCAGTAAACTGAGTATCCTTCTGCATGTCTTAGTGAAAAACAAATGAAGTAAGGATATCTTTGTAGTTTTCTAAATGGAGAAGCTATAGCAAATGTCTGTAAGGGGAAAATATGTTTTTAGGGCGTGCCACTCAGAATACTTAAGAATTCCACAAAAGTCATTCAGACTAGGATATTGTTAATCACAGACAAAAATAGTGGAAGATGGTGGCAGCTTCATTTCAGTTTTGGATGGGCAACCCTGGAAACTGACAGTTTCTTGGGATGGTACATGCTCCTTTTTGCAATGAATGGAACCCATTGACTGAGCACCCAGATTCTCATTCCATTCTGATCTGCACCACACAGTGCAAGTGGCCTAAGGTGTCAGGTGGGCCTTGTGGAGCAGAGTGCAAAACAGCATTGAATGACTTAAGAAGGTGGGGTGCAGCTCTGCTAGGGTTTACAAAGATGGGTGGGACCTCAACTCAAAGAGGAGATGCAGTGCAGTGGACCATATCCACGGACAAGCGGTCCAAACAGGCAAGATGGTGCTGATGGCACCAAGCACTGTGCAACTTTCCTGCAATGGGCCCGAGAGTTTGTTCATCAGAGTGATAATAAAAGTGCCACTTGCGGCATTAAACCATGTGCTTCAGCAGTCTGAAAGGTGAAATCAAAAGGTACATCAATCCCATCACTGGCCCTGACCCCTTTGCAGCTGCCTCTACTAATAGAGTGGTTTCAGGATTTGAAGTAGATGATGCCTCTACAGTTGCAATCCATCAAGTAATACAAGACTCACCCACTTTGCAAGAGGTTAAACTAGAAAACATCAGCCTAAATGTTTCTCTTCTCTACCAGGACATGAGGAATATTGTTGGCCAGTTGACCAAAGCTGAAGGAATAAATTCTGGTGTAGAAGACATAATCCAGGCCCTTCAGGTAACAGTTACCCTCTTGTTGACCGTTGCCAATCAACTGGAAGACAAAGCTGAAGAACTTGAGGCAGGACCAGGTGCTATAATATCTGTAACATGGGCATTGGAAAAGATGCTAAGGGACCTCGTCCAGATAATTTCATACATTCATGGCTTCAGTATTGGGTCCTGGAGAAAGACATGCCCCAATTCTTATTGGGAGAGCGTACAGACACCCACCATAGCTCATCTCCTCAACAATATGGACATGATGTGGTAATCCTATGGGCAGTCAGGTGTAACAGTGACCTTTGCATTATCTCCTCTAAAGTTATGATCTCCTCAGACTATACAACCAAAGAGTAGCAACAATGCAAGCGCTTCAAAGAAGTCAAGCAAAAACTAAGGGTGATGCAATTTGATTTATGTGCTACTGTTCCCAAGTAAATGTGCTCCACTGCAGTACATCACACGTCATTGATACATCTGAAAGTACCTTGGACTTAATCAAAGAGAGGAAAAGCCTGAACGGTATCCCCTGGACAGTGAATCAGGTGCCCAGGAGACAGCCTGCCCCAGGTGACTAGCAGCAATTAGAAACTCGAAACCATCAGAGGTGCCTCTGCAGCATGACAAAAATACCCTTTGAGCTAGCCACTCCTTCCACAGGCAACGAATACAACATCAAACAGGTTCAACTCAGCAACAGACTGAAACACAATCTGCTACTCTGATGCCTCATGCCTCAATCTTGCTTATACCTAGCTATGTTAAGATATAGTTAATTACTCTCAGTGTTTTACCCTTCAGCCCTTTCTCTACAAACACATGGAGCTTTGATAACTCACTTTTCATCTGAAAGGGGGTGGCCCCTTCCCTTCCCTGACAGCCACACGAATAACTCCTGGTCGATCTGAACTTGGTCTACCTGACAACCCTTCCACTCCTTGGTGGACTTAGAAGCCCAAAAGAGGGCTGCAGGTGCTGCAAGTCACCCCTCAATCACCACAATATTGCATGCCTAGAGACACTCTTAAAATAACTTAGTAATCGCCTGTTGGCAGGGCCAAGTCCCACATTCCCTCCCCTACCGGTTAATGGCCACAATATATCTAAATTTCTAGTTATTTATTCTACACATGGTCTTCCTTTTGGGCGACAGATAATTCTGAGGTAGAGAAGTGGGGTTAGAGGGATTAGGGGCATTGGCATTTGGTTGGCTGTTGTGTTTTCATGTTTAGTTCAAGCACATTATGTGCTACCGGGAAGTGCCACTATAAACATCATGACTGCCTCTAACACTCATAAGAGTCTCTTAGCGAATGTTTATGGCTGAATAATAAGTTTAAGCATAGGGCACTTCTCCAGTTTGCCATACACCACTCCCCAGGTGTCCTGCTGTTGCAGGAGACCTACCTCAGGAACACCAAATGGGGAATCCTGGGTAGATATGGTTACACCCAGGTTTTCCAATCTAGTTTCGCACCGGGTTCCTGGCACTGGAGATACTCATATATAAATCCCTCCATTTCACAGTAACCCAGGTTTAAACAGATCTCTCAGGTCACCTTGCCCTGGTACTGAGATGCCTGGATGGGCAAACATAGATGCTTCTTACTATCTATGCCCCTGCGGGTGCTCACACCCTATTTGACCAATACTGCACTGGGTAAAATCATACTGGGGTAACTTCAATGTTGACATCGACAAAGACTGAGACACTTTGAATCCTCAACCATCAGGCTCCCACAGAACAACTCATATATCAGCCTGGACAAAATTCCTTAACATGAACGATACATGATGAGTTTGGCACCGGGGAAGTAGACTTTCATCTACTACTTTGTCACAAATATTCCTTCTAGCACCTGGATTACTTCTTCGTCTCAGCCCCATATGTTTAAAAGATTATGAGTTTTTAACCACCCATTTGTCGAACTACCTTGGTCATAGACCACACTGTATATGGCACTTGTCCATTTGGTGGTTCACAAATGACAACTTTATGACATTTCTGATAGAGGGGATTACTGCATATTTCAGTCCAAACGCAGGTTCAGTCTCAGTCATAGCCTCATTCTGGGACTGATTCAACACAGCTGACTGCATACAGAATGTGGCTAAATGTTAGTCAGAAGATGACACACTGCAAAACCGACATTGCCTCTCTTAAAGTAAAGTGATTGCCTGAAACAGCAAATACTGCTGTCACCACCAGATTTTATTTTAAGGGAGTTAGAATCCACAAAGGTGCAACTGTAGGCTCTATCCCTAGAAATGACCAGACTTGCTTGATGGTCAGCAATGTGGGGTAAATAAAGTGGGAGACAAGCAAGCTGCTGTGCTGTCTGGCCATGCATGATGTAATCATTAGAGTCGTCTCCATGATACAGGTAACTGCACACCAGTCAGTCACCAGCTCACTAGATACTGCAGCCACCATGGCAGAATATTACTGATCAAAATAATCCGCTCCCCATCACCAAAACTCAAAGAGACTGATCCACAGTTCATATTGAGAATATTTTGCTCCCTCTTGTGCAATGATTTCAGAGGCAATCTCAGGGATGCAGTCTGGGAAAACGCTGGGCCTCAGCTCCTTTCCATTGAAATTTTTCAAACATTTGAGTCATGGGCTACCCCTCACTAGCAAGCTTTATGTAACAGAGATTCCTTGACTGGACATCTGCCAGATGACCTCCACATTGCCACAGTCACAGTGATACTGAAATCAGGTAGACCCTGTGAATATTGCTCCTCCTACACACTGATCTCTCTCCTCCCCACAAAGAAAACTACTGACCCAGGTCTTGGCCAGTTGATTGATAAGAATCATAACTTCCCTGATTCACTGAGACCAAAACAGCTTTGTGCCAGGTCATAAGAGACAAGGCCTCACGCAAGTGCATCTGACCCGACCCTGCGCCCAGGAATTCTAGGCCTTAGTAGTTTCATCCTACTGGACTTTGAGAGGGTGTTTCACTCTCTGGGCTGGGATTTCCTAAATCAAATTCTACACAAAATGAATGTTGCCCCTTGCTTTCTTTCATATATTAAAGTACGTTACACATTCCCATGGGCCCATTTGTAAGTAAACAGCATGCTGTCAGACTCCTTTCTAATAGAAAAGGGTACCTGACAGGGATGCGTTGTTTCCCCTTTTCAATTGTGCTGACGATTAAGCCACTAGCCAAGAGGAATAAAGGAGATGTCATCATACAGGGTTTTCATTGGCGTCGGCCAATAGAAAATTGCATCTCTCTGTACGCAGAAGAATGTCACTCTTTCCCTATGACCCTAAATGGACTGGCAAGCCATGAATGAAAATCTAAGATCTGTAAGATGGAGCCTCAGGCGTGGGAGTCAGATGGAACAAATAGGTCATTATCTAGGTGCGGGGAGGGCCCTGGGTAGCAGAGTAGCAATCCAGGCTTCAAGCTTACCCACACAACCTTAATTATTTAGGTGCGTTGCACTCAATGTATCCACAACATTACTGGCACCCTAATACATTCTCCATGCTGCATAAACTGCACCACGACCTTATGTACACACACTTCCGACTATCGAAGGTAGAACTACGTTATTCAAAATTACTGCATTGTCCATGATGGCTTTAGACACTCCAGAAAAACCCTTATGATATCCGAGACAGCTTCTGCAATACAGTGTTCAGAATTCCCTGGCGGCAGGGGCGTTTAGATAAAATGTTGGAGAAAAAATATTGTGTGTACAAAATAGAGTATCAAAAATATCGAAAATGTAAATATTGTGAAGGTAAGTTTCTCCAGGTAAGCAAAGGTTTACATATATACCTCCACCTATATATACCTTGGCGACATATATGTCTTCAAAGTACATAGATGTGGAGTGAAGAATAGTAAATCTATACTTCCTTTTTGCCTTTACTTGTCAATATTTTGCTCCTCGATATTTTTGACACAATATTCTGTCCACACAATATTTTTGTTCCTGATATTCTGTCAGTGATCTGTGGCAGGCAAACAATCAATTCCATTGGTAAATGCAGAGAGTCCACGATGGTGGACTGATTGTTGGTGACTTCCAAACTATACTAAGAGGCGGACCAATTCGTCACCATTAATGACTGGCGTGCTGGATAGCGCTGAACAGAAATATTTCACGGAGTAAATTGCAAATAGTAGGTGAGTATATGATTCTTGTTGCTTTTCCCTGTTCACAATAGTTAAATATTAAGGGCGTTGTAGGGATGACGTGGCTTGCAAATAATTGAAAACGTTTTACTTCTAAGGTCAGAATTTGAAAAAAATGATGTTCCGATGGAATTTTTGGTGTGTACTTTAAATCTGCCAGCATTGGGGCACTTTCACCGGGTGGCCAACTAACACGGTGACGTCATCGTTACATATTCACATTTGTATTATGGCTTGAACTCGAAATTTGTATTAATGTCACTATAACCGTGTTGGAGATCGGTGGCAGTAACTGTGAAAGGTACTCATGTGAAAAGGGCAGTAATGAAAACACCCTTTGTGTTTTTTTGCAGACAAGAGCGAGACACAATCGCCGACCACTGAAGACAAGGATCAGCTGGAAAACACAATAACAAAACCACCGGATATACAGGTGTGTGAGAACTTTCAACCCGTGCAACGTGCAAGTTTTCAGGGGGGCAGGTTTATGTACTAGCATTGAGCTAGCCAAAATGTTTGGCTTTTGTATAGAGCAAAGCTATAGGCTTTACTGACACACAAAACCAGTGCAGTGTAGCCAACCACAATGAAGGTTTCCATACAGGGCAGGCCTTAGCACTGGTGGTGCGTGGTGTGGCAGTCTTTGCTTGCACCCCACAATTAGCTCCTCCTCCACGGATTCCCTCACTACCACTCACCAGCTGAAACTCTCATGTTTATTTAATTTTTTACAGCTCTATTCATCGCAATGTAGGGCATAGCACTTTACATCAAACGCACTTTACACAGAGACATTGAACTGAGGGGCAATCATTTAGGTTCTAAACCTATGCCTTGCAGTTTGCCTTCAGCCGTTTGAGGCTGATTTTCAAATGGCTGGTTTCTGTCTGGGTCTGCATGGTGGGGCAGAACATATTTCACTTCATGCGGCTGCTTAATTACTAGTGTGTGAGATTAGTTCAGGCGTTCCACCAATAACTTTTTTGTTTTTCTGAGAACATTAAGCAAAGATGGCAGCCCCATGCTTTCCTTAGACTCTACTCCAGCTCTCCACAGACCCAGGATCAGCCCAATACACCCTGCAAAGGATCAAAGAAATCCCCACCGCTCTATGGCACATCTTCTTGCCACTACATGTTAGAAAGTAACAATTTTAAAATCAGCTGTCTTGTATTTGAGCCCATCCTTATGTGAAAAGCTCACTTTATGTTAAAGGCCCTTTGGCTGGCTTGGAAACCAGGTGGTCTCTGAAGAGCAACGACTCAATCCACCAATCGGTGGAACTCGCTGCTCTGAATTTGTGAACTCAAACTCTTCTCTTTGGTAAATGAATAAACATTTGTTTATTCTACATGCACCTAATCTAAACCCACTAAATCTACCCTCTGAAATGTCATGCTCATCCCTTCTGTACTATGAAGCATGCTACCATGCGTACTGGCCTACGGACTGCCCTCCCCCATTTTGTCCTGAGTTGCTATTCTGTTTACATGTTCTTAATCTATTATTTTACGCTTACACGTGAAGCACACATGCCAAAGAAACATGTTAAATAGCTCAAATTAATATCTTAACTGCAAAAGTTTTGGGTATGGACCATTAATTGTCTTGGTACCCCTAAGTACAATGTAGGCGTGCCCTAATAGCATTTGAAAGGTCAGATCACATTTGTCTTTCACAGGATCATGAATGCTTGAATGTAACCCTTCCAAACAGCATTTGCACGTACAGGACATTTTCCAATATGGAGATATTTCAATGAATTTTCAAAGTTCACAAATCCAGTAGCAGGGGCAGGATCGTTGGCATCTCTTCGAGGCTTCATATGACAAAAATTGCATATAGAAAAATGTTGATCTAGCCATATGGGAGAACATGTCTCACGTTTTTATGGTGTTTTTGTGAATCAGGTATGTAGTGTTATAGGTAAAATATATTACTACTTCCATCTATACCTTTATTATGTGCTTTTTCAACACTCTGCTGGGCTTGTGTCACAAATATGACACAAATTGCCAGAATGAGTTGATCTGGGAATTACCTTCCATTCCAAAACATGTTTTATGCTGGAAAGTAGACCTAAAGTAATGCAGAGTGGCACTGTGCACTACTTTACACTATTTTGCATCAATGGAGCATACCATGGGTGGCACATGTGTTTTCTTATGCAGACACCCATGAATGTTTATGCAAAGCCTTATCTACTAAAAATGGTAGACAGACTTTGCTCCAGAAATTTATGCCACCTGAAGTCAAGAATAATGCTGGGGAAAAGTTTTCATTTCTCCAAACCTTTCAAGTGCAGTGCTGCCCAAAATGAGACAAACCAAACCAACACAAGGGGGTATATTTAGTAACATTTTGTGCATGGGGTTGTGTCACAAAAGTGACATGAACCCATGCAAAAGGTTTATTTGGGATTTACTTTCATTGAAAGTTGCCTGAAAGTAAAGTTTGCATTAGGGGAGCATTTCAAGCATGGTACATGGTTGTTCTCATGCAATCACCCATGGTTTTTGATGCTAAGTTCTATCTATTAACAAAATAATGCCCCTGTGAGACTGGTGTTAACTTGGAGAATGCTTTTATTTCTCCATACTTTTTTGATTATGCATGTGTCCTTCACTGAACAGCACACATTCAAAGTGGGAACAGTTTCCAAGTTTGTCTATGCACTGTATTTTGTAATGGAAGTGTAACCTTTCAATACAAAGCCGATACTAGACATGGCACACACCTTTGTCCTATGGTGCAATAGTGTGTATGTGGCACTAGACAGCCTATTTGATACCAGTGCCAGGAAGAGATAAAAACAGTTTCATATCTTAGTAGATATGACACTTTCCGACTCTCTGCCTCTCAAACAGTGCAGAAACTGTGGCTGCTACGCTGCACTGCGTGGCTTCTTTGTAAATCTGCCCTATTGTGTTTCTATGGGATTAGCTTTCCCGTTCAAAATTTGATTTGTGCTCAGAGTTAGCCCTAAAGTAACGCAAAGGAGTGCTTTGCGCTGCTTTGCACTTCTTTGTGTCACGAGGATTTCTCATGAGTGGTACATGGGCATGCCAATGGAACCACTCATGGGTTTGGTCACAAATCTCTGTTGACTAATTGGTAGACAAGGATTTGCTCCACAAAATGCCTCCTCAAGACAGATATAAAGTTGAAGCATTGTTTGTATGTCTCCAAGGTTTTCAAACTTTGGATGGATGCAAGTATTTTGTACTGCTACGGGTATCATCCCAGTAGAAAACCTTTCCTAGATATTACACAATAGTACTATTGTGCAAGGGTGTGTGCATGGTGGTAAGCAGTCCAACTGCGCCTTAGCACTTGGGGATGGATTATCAATGCCATATCTTCGAAGATATGACAATATCCTGCTCTCTCTCCCTTTCAAACAACTCAGCGCAGCAACTTTAGTTGCTTCGCTGCATGACTTCTTACTAAATTTGCCTCTTTTTTCTTGTCATTGTGCTGCAAGGGTAGTCAAGGGGTTTTCTGTTGGCCTGACCCTTTGGTGCATAAAACCCATTTGCCCCCAGAACGTGCATTCTCCTTCACGGACCTGCTCAAACCCAGTTACCCCAGACCACGGTAAGCACGGCACTATTTCGTTCATTTCTTTACATTTGTTCTGTATTGGACGTATTATCACTATATTACCGGCATGCAAAGATTCTTTTATGGCTATGGTTCAAGACATTTCTATAAATAATTAAAGAACGCTCAGCAAGGACAACACCCTTGTAATGTCAGATCATCCATTTCCGCTGAGCTGGAAATAGTCACATCCATTTGCAGCACACTTTGCTGCTTTTAGTCCACACATAGGCATTCTGTCATATTTCACAAGCTTTTAAGGGAATGCACAACTCTGATAAATGGTTCCTAGGGATGTAGTCAGCTAAAGCCCTCATTCAGCATTTCCAGCTGCAGGAGCAGCGCTTCCTTCAGGAGAAATGAAACGGAGGAGCATATTGACTAAGATTTCACACAACACAATGCACCAAGGGAAGTCGCTGTGCTTCGTGAAATGGAGAGAGCTGAAAAACGCCATATGTATAATGATATGAGGCAGTTTAGCTCTTTCCCGGCACTGGCGCAGTTGTGGCTGCCTAGTGCCAATGGAGTCACCATTGCACAAGGGTGTCTGCATTATGGTGAGGATTGTTTTTGTGCTGGAAGGGACACCTTCCCACACAAACATAGGCCCATATTTATACTTTTTGACACAAATCAGCGCTAGCGCAGATTTGCGTAAAAAAGTTTACCGTTGGCTCACGCCATTCCAACGCTCCAGCCGGGCACCTTATTTATGGAATGACGTTAGCCGGCTTTGCGGTCTGGTTAGCGTCAAAATAAATGACAGTAACCGGTTAGTGAAGGTAAGACGGGGGGTTGTGTGCCAAAGAATGGTGCTTGTCAGGTTAGAGTCAAAAATATTGGCTCAAACCTGACTAGCGCAATTTTTTGGCACAAAGCCCCCATGGAAATGACTCCTATCTTAGCAAAGACAGGAGTCATGCCTCCCTGCCCAATGGCCATGCCCATTGGGCACAGTAGCATGTAGGGGGGCCCAAGTTAGGCCCCCTATGCCAATTAAAAAAAAAAATTACACTTACCTGCACTCACCATGGATGGGTCCTCCCATCCATGGGTGTCCTCCAGGGTGGGCGATGGTGGCAGGGGGTGTCTCTGGGTGCAGAGAAGGGCACTTCCACCATGGAAATGAGCCCACAGGTCCCTAAAAGCCTGCCCTGACCCAGGCGTTAAAAATGTTTGCAAATCCAGCTGGGTGCCTTGTTTTAAGGCCCGCCTCCTCCTGTGCATCATTTTGATGCCGGAGGATAAATAAGGCGCACATGCCTTAGAGTCATTTTTTGCAAGGGAACGCCTACCTTGCATGTCATTAGCGCAAGGTAGGTTTTCACGTACAAAAAATGACTCAAACTCCATAACTTTGGCGTTGGACGGGTCTAGTGCCAAAGTGTAAATATGGAGTTAGGTTTGTGCCGAATTTGCGCCAAAATAAATTATGCAAATCCGGCGCAAACAGAGTATAAATATGGGCCCTAATCCTTAAAGATTTATTCCTCTTTCTTTGTGTGCTGCAAAATGCAGCACACATGGAAAGGGGAACTAACGAGCAGAAATAAAGATATTTCTCCTTGTTACACCTCTCTGTGTTAGGTGAACCATTTTGGTGCAATCCCAGTTTTACTGTATTTAGTAAATCTGAGATTTTGACAGATCCTGTGGGTGGATGCATGAGAACGCCATGCTCCACCTATGGAACGTCTACCACAATGGAATGGAATGCAACGCAGCACAAGCCACTGTGTTGGTTTACATTTCTCTATAAAGTCCCTCAAGTAGGACGAAATGGTCCCTTGAGTGGGTTTGTAAATCCCATTTAAGGACTTGGGTTGCCTTGGGATGTCTTGGGTCATGCAAGTACAATGCAAGTCCTTAGTAAATCTGGCCTAGAATGTTTTGCTCATATACTAGATTAATCTGGTGAGTTTACTACAGTAAAGTGCATGGTTATAGTCATGCGATATTGCAATGTGCTTCACTATTATTTACTAAAGTTTGCACGGATGTTCATTTGATGCAATTGAGTGCTGCATCTGTGGACCTTTAAAATGTTTAGTAAATTGAGGCTGTGTTTTGCATTGTGTTGTGTAGCTTAAACGCTTACAAAAAAGGTTGTTAATAATAAGGGCCATAATGCCCCGTAGCCACTGAAAGCTTTAAAGTTTGATCTCATCAATGGAATAATTTATGCCGATTCACATTCTATAGAATTGATGGATGCATGGATGGATTAATGGAAGTATGAATGTATGGACGGATGGGTGTCGTTCTGGATGGGTCTGTCTTGTATGAATGGGTGAATGCATGAATCGATTGATGTATGGAAGAAAGGAGAGTTTGAATACATTTGAATGCTTGCAATTAATAGTTGTGATTTTCGATAGAAAAAACAACAAATGGAGTGAAGAGTAACTGGACGGATTGACAAGGGCGTCCTTGTGTGCGTCTGTGCGTGTGTGCGTGCGTGTGTGCATGCACGGCTCCTCCGCTAGGGTGGAGGAGCACCCCCACATCAGCAGCAGGAACTGCAAACCTTTTACCAAAATATGATAATAAACTATGTTTTTTATAGTTTTTTTATAAAAGGGGCAGGCCACAAACTGTTACGAGCACTGACGGGGAGTGCACAGCACACCACCTCACTGCGCATGTAATTTGGCCGGCAGTCTCGGGCCAGCCAAACATGTGTGCAGTAGGCTCTCTCCAGCCCAGCAACACGGTTTCCGGGTTGGAGAGAGCATGCATAGGCTCCCAGTCTGCCTGGAAGTGCCCAGGCTGGGTGCTCCCAGCCAATCCTGATGCTGCTCTAAGCAGCGTCAGCATTGGCCGCAGGGGAGGCTGAGATCCTGTGCCTGCAGCTTGTGCGGAGGGGAGAGGAGCAGCGCGGTAAAGGCGGCGGCAGCAGCAAAGAAGTACGTTTTTTAAAATTATTAATTCCCCCTTCACCCACGCATGTGCCGCCCGCCCCTCATTTTCACAGTGGGCCACTCCTGTTTGTGTGTGTTTTAGCACCTAGCGGTGGGTGATGGGGGTTGCTGATTTTGGCTGGTGCTTGAAGATTCATTGATGAAATTATGAAAGATAACAGAATAGGAAAGAAGGACCCGCGCCTTTGCTCGTCCTTCATAAATGAATCATTACATATTTTAAGATCATAACACGCCTGCTGCATTGGCGTTTCAAGCAAATAGTTCCACACATGTCTGAATATCTTGCTGCAAAGGTTTGGTGCATGGTGGTTTTCTTTCGTAATGATATTATCATTATTTTGATAGGAAGTATACTTTATAACCTCCAAAAGGATCCCTTCCAATGTTAAGCATTGTGCAGATTGTATGTGGCATTTGTAGAAAATGTCTGTGATTTTCAAATGCCATCGACTAAACTGGAGGAAAAACAATAAAAACATACATCACCAAAAATGCAAGTGCATTTCTGAAAATTAAAGGAATCATAGTTGGGCTTACTCTTGTTGACTTTGGAATTATGATTTATTTAGGATAACTAAATTCAATTGTAGTTCCTCTAAGAATGCAGGCAGTAAGAACGTCTGCATAATCAGTGCAAACATATTAACATATTGAATCAGAGTAGTTTTAACCACTAAGATTCTGCGAATTATTTTGGTCAAATGTGCGGTTTTTGGATTTTACCACAGTTACGAACATACACTTTGGCACTCACTAAAGCACTGTGGTATAGGCAAAATGTGGCAGTAATTGGCTTATAGTTTTTTATTACCAAAAATTATGAGAGATGTGATGAGTCCATATCAGATCATGACTGTTCTATAACTAGTTACCATTTGGAAAAGGCTTGTGGTGACCAAGTGCAACTAAATGGAATGAAACACGCTGCACCGCATGACATCCCTCATTTCAGAACCTCAATAATAAGGGCTTTATTTAGTGTTTGAAGGAGCAGGAACACAGGTACTACTCCTGCCCCACCACATTTGAGGTTCTCCATCTCTGTTAAAAGTCGCAGAAGTACCAAGTTTACACCAACAGAGCCTTTGCTGCCTCGGCCAGTATAAACCTAAAACCTGGCAGCCCGTCCACTAAGGGAAATGGAGAATGGCGCCTAACTACAGGGAAAAAGACTGTGCAGCTCAAGGCCATGTGTTTCTTTGTGTAGAGAAAACAAACACCCACTTTCTGAGTATATTTTCTCTAAAACAAAAGAAAGGCTGCAGTGTGGATGCTTTCAACATGGCACCCGCCCAGCAAACCTGCAATGCTCTGACGGAATCTGCTGTGGCTTCCTTCTCAGACGAAATGCTGCAGCACCTTTAACTGCAAATAGATGTCTGTCAGTCAGGCGAAGATCTCAAAATAGGGAGGACATTCCACCTCCAAGGTGAACGAGGCCATGACCTCCAACCTCCACTTTTTCCAGTTCCTCACACCCCCATTCATCTCTGGTAATTTCTTCAAAAAGATCTCCAGCAAAGAACCCTCTTGAAGGGCCCATCAGGCATTGCAGTGCTGGCCTGATGAGGAGCATGGCCCAGTGGTGAAACATGTCACTCAATGGTGGGTGAGGGCTATTGATCTAAAACGCTAGTGCTTGTGGGGACCTCGGACTTCCACCCTAATTGGTAGTGAGGAGTCTTGGATTTTGGAACAGTGCACATTGATTTGTAGATTAGAATTACTTTGGGAGTCAGTGCACTGGATCGTATAAACTCTCCCAACTTTGCTCCCTCCTCCTTTTTTGAGTCATGACATAAATGTAGGTACCAGTAATGATAAAAAGAACAGCAGTATTCAAAAATATTACTAGTTCAATATTACAAGCAATAAATTATATTTACTTTAAGTTACTATGAAGATGGTGGAGGAGCCTAGTAGTCTGCAAGGTGGCCACAGTTTCGAAGGCCCTGTCACAGCTCTATCTCTGAGACGCTTCATGAACAGCCAAGATTTTGGTGCAGGCTTAACCTGCTCAGATAGCAAAGTTGTAGAGGATGAACAGAGAGAACCAAGAGTTGAGTTTGACATTCCTGCAGGAGAACCAGAGCCCAGGGGTGCTTGGTGAGGAGGCGAGCTGTGACATAAGATGTAGGTAGCGGAGGACGCAACAGCGTGAGAAGAGTGGAGGGGTGCATAAAGGCGATGTCTGCATTCTCCTCCTTTGTGCGATAACCATGACAGCCTATGGGAAGATTCTTCCCATTATAGGACAATGCCCCCAAAAGAGAACAAAGGCTAAGCAGAAAATGACAAATATTTTTTGCACATGCTAAAGAAATCTAAGGTGTGGTCGGTGGGGTGTTTGGTACCCAAAAGATACGCTCACTCAGGTAGAGGCAACGATAATGGCAGTACTAAGGTTCTGTGGAAGTATTAAACCATTGCATGGAAAAGACCACAATGCAAGGACATGAACATAGACATAGGCTATCCAGATATACCACACGCTTGAGAACTGTGCATTTGCGTCCATTCTGAATTTGAAAATTTAAATTGAATTTCTATATAAAGATGCCAAATCTAAAAAGATTCACATCCTGCTTTTCCCCCACAATAAGGAGAAAGATGTTGAGCTGGAGGTCCAGTATTTTTAGAAGGAGGTTTCCTTTGGGAATGGGTGAGTGAGTGTTGCATCTGTGTTGATGTCCTCCAGATTACCAACCAGGGGTGCACGAGTAAAAAAGAGGGTACTGGCAGCCTATTGGCTGAATTGGCAGATCCTGAATAACGTAAACTGGTCTCAAAAGCAGTAGTAAAGAAAGGTACAAAAATGATGCATGGAAGAAGAATCCACATATTCCCATAACTTATCCTTGCAGACATCCTCATTGACGAATAGGGCTTGGAAAAGCATACATGAGGGAGTTTGCAGTGCAAGCTCTAACGCCAGATTCAAACTGACATAATAAACCTTTATCCATCAAACCTACCTTTCCCCTGCTATCCTTAGTATAATTGACCCTGCACGCTCCAATAGATATCCCCGTTGCTGAAGTCCAATGGTAGACTTTATGCACATGACTTGGAACCACACAATTCTTTCTCCATACTGAAGACTCAAGTCCTGGATAACTGTAATAGGGCCACGGGATGGGTTATATCACTAGAAACTTGACAAGTACTGTTGGGCCTTATCCCTTTTCCTTCTGGTAGGAAACTCAGTAGAAGGTTTTTCATACTGGGCCTAACATTAGCGAAAAGGTAAATAGCTGTAAAATGGTTGAATCCCATTCTTCCTGGATATAATGAATGGCTCAGAAACATCATTGAATGGGCTACTGCAGAAGAAATTCGTATGAAACATGTCTGCACCAATGATAAACTAGAAAACGATCTTCAAGCCTGGACAGCCATGCTGGTGGGCCTTAAAGAATCGCCCTCAACTATTACTGCAGAACAACAAGCTGGTGCCATACATACCTAAGTTGTTGAATAACTATGCAGTACCCACTGAGATATGCACTGTATTTGTTATTCAGTAAATGAAATACTTTACACAAGAGCTAGAGGGGGATATAAGGAGGAATTCAACTTGTTGATATCATCTTGTTGGTAAACTATAAGACTTACATGTCCCGTGCTTATTGTGAATTTCTATATAAAAAAAATGAAGATCATTAAAAAAAAAAAACTTAGCCTTGCAGATCTGTGGTGCAGGCAGGACCTGCAGACCATCAAATAGGAGTTGAAAGATTGAGATCTGGCGGTGAGGCTGCGGTTCCCCCTGAGATTGAAAGTGCAGTATAATTGTATTTACTAACCCTGAGGCAGTAAAGGTATATGCAGAAGTGAAAGGAGACTGATGTGCAGCTAGAGTGACTTTGGGAACCTGTATTCACCAACTGCTGATTAGGTTCATGTAGTATACTCTCTAGCCTGGGTACTCATAAATGAATTCACCAAACACACAGCTTGGTCTTACATGTCTTTATTCCCCTGCATCTAACTGCAAACTCAACATTCTAAATCTGAAATCTATCCACCACACCCGCACACCTACATCACAGTTCTACAGAGTTTATCAGGAACCAAAAGGGCCCATCATCAATAACTCACAAGATACTACCTCTCCCCATTGTTAAATAAAAAAATAAAATTTTCACACATATATATGCAGCCCTTCTATAAGCCGTCTTGGAGTTCTGACCAAATGCCCAGATCCTGTCCTCTGAGGCTGGGAAGAGAGAAGAGAAGTGTCCATGACTCACACTGGTGATGTAGTGATGGATGCAGTCACAGGCTCTCTAAGGTCTCAGTCGAACCAGTCTCATCCCTGACATTAGGAACTGATGAATGATGAGGCAGATGTCTGAAGTGTGAAGAATCTGGCATAATGGTCTTTCCAGGACGGTGAGCAGTCACCATGTGTCCTTTGGTAGTCATAACTTCGAAGGGTTCAGCATCAAAGGGAGCATCAGATTTGCATTTTCCCTTTTGTCGCACCAATTACTCAATCTTCTCCATTGAAAATAATATTCTTGGCACATTGATGCTTGGCTATGTATACTTTCATCTTTTGTTTATGGCACAAGTCTTTTCGAAAAAGTTCACCATCTGTTGTAGATCTCCTACTGGTCCATTGTGGAACTTGGTCATCATGGCCCTCCCAAACATCAGAGTGGCACGACTTTCACATGTCGTTGAATGAGCGGTCCACCAGTAAGCTGAGAGGCCAAGTGTGCTGTTTCCAGGATTGATGTGCAATAATGTCTTTTTGTGTCAACATGTCATTGTCTTTGCTTGTTTCAGTAATAATTTGTTCCAAAGAAATAGCGGCAGGCGTATTGAACTTTATGATGAAGTTAATGTAGGCTTCAGCCGGATTGGAAGGGGTACCATGACACTGTATTGGCACTTGTGAAAAGTAGTCAGCAGGGTTTTGATGTTTCCTTGGTCGGTGCATAATAGTGTAGTCATATTTCTGTTGTAAACCCCAATGTTCAATTCTAAGAGGGATTTTGGATTGCCAAAGAGGGTAAGGAATACTTGATGATCGATTACAACAGTGAAAGTTTTTTCATATAAGGCTACGTGGAAATGTTCACAAGCCCACACCACAGCTAAACTTTCTTTTATCAGGTTGAAAATAGGCGCATTAAGTGCCATATTTATACTTTTTGACGCAAAACTGCGCAGTTTTGCATCAATAAATTTAACGCGGGCTAACCCCATTCCAACGCGCCAGCCGGGCGTCATATTTATGGAATGACTCTAGCCGGCGCTGCTGCCTGGTGAGCGACAAAAACAATGATGCGAACCGGGCAGCGCTGGCGTAGGGAATAATGTGGGTTGTGCGTCATAAAATGGTGCAAGTCAGGTTAGAGTAAACAATTATGACGCTAACCTGACTCGTGTCATTTTATGACGCACAACCACCATGGAAATGACTCCTGTCTTAGCAAAGACAGGAGTCATGCCCCACTGCCCAATGGCCATGCCCAGGGGACTTTTGTCCCCTGGGCATGGCCATTGGGCACAGTGGCATGTAGGGGGGCCCAAGTTAGGCCCCCCTCTGCCACTTAATTTTTTTAAAAAAAATACTTACCTCTACTTACCTGTACTTACCTGGGATGGGTCCCCCCATCCATGGGTGTCCTACAGGGGTGGGCGAGGGTGGCAGGGGGTGTCCCTGGGGGCATGGGAGGGCACCTCTGGGCTCTTTCCAAGCCCACAGATCCCTTAACGACTGCCCTGACCAGGCGTTAAAAAATTACGCAAATGCGGCTGCACATCATGTTTTAAGGCCAGCCCCCTCCCGTGCATCATTTTTGCACGGGAGTTTAAATAAGGCGCAAAGGCCTTAGAGTCATTTTTAGCATGGAAACGCCTACCCTGCATCTCATTAACGCAAGGTAGGTGTCCACGCAAAAAAATTACGCAAACTCCAAGGATTTTGACGCTAGACGGGTCTAGCGCCAAAGTATAAATATGGAGTTAGCTTTGCGTCGGATTTGCGTAAAAAAAACGACGCAAATCCAGCGCAAACAGAGTATAAATATAACCTAGAAAGAGAGACATAAGGGTAGTAAGGGTGAAAAGGCGCCGCACCTCTAGGCAGTAAACAAATAATTTTTACCAAGTAAAGAGGTATAGTGAAAAGTCTGGTGCAAACTGGCCCAGTGCCTTACTACCCAGTAGGCACCAAAACGGGTACTAGGAGTACCCTACGACAAAAATGGGACAAGATGGCCACAGCACACAGAATGTAATGTCCAACAGTATAGCAAGAATAAATATTCCTGGTCTCGTATTGCAGGTTGGAGGAAGTATGAAATCGAAGAGAGTCTTGAGTCTTTTTTGCCAATGGTATCTTTATTTGTAGGTGTTAGAGATCACTGTGTCATCATGAAGAGAATAAATATGCCCCTAAGTGTGTGACAAACTACTGCTTGCATATGCCACAATATGCCTTCGAGCATTTGGGTATCTATTGTGTTGAGCAAGTATTGTGCCCAACACGAGCGGACTAGCATGAACAACAACCTCTGTATGCAGTTTCAGATCAAATTAGGTCATTTCAGTGGCATTCTGAATTGCATGCTTGATTTTATTAAAACTTTTTTCACATTCGGGTGACCTGTGAAATGAAGCATTTCTTTTTGTTAAGTCTTTTAAGGGAGCACTTACTGTGCCAGCATCTCATATGTATCTGGAACAATAACTGGCCATGCCTAGGAATGACCACTGCATGGCTACATCTTGTGGGGGACTGGTGGCTGACAAAGCTTGTACTTTAGCTGCATCTGGCATCATACCACCGTCAGGAAAGGTATGCCAAATAACTGGAGCTTTGTATTGGTGAACTCACCCTTCTGTGCATCAGCTAGTAGTTGACAAACTTGTGTAAGAGCTTTATCATATTCTTTTCATGTGGCCCCAAAGACTGACATGTCATCATTTAATTCAAGGCATTTGTGACAGGTTGTATTATACATCGAATTACATCTTGAAAAAGTTCTGCAGCTGATGACACACCCCAACTTAATCTTTTATATCTGAACAATGTGAGTAGAAAAGGTAGTAGTGTAGCTGCAATTTTCTTCAAATTCTAATTGATGGTACCCTTTGTTCAGATCAAAGCGAGAAAAGACTTTGACACCATTCAACTGTGTGATTATGTTGGCAATGTGCCGACCAGGATGTTGTTCTCTTTTAATGGACTTGTTAGCTTGACGCATATCGATGTAGTTGCACACAGCTCCTTCACTGTCCTTTTTATGTACTACCACTATGGGCGAAACCCACTGAGTTGGATCAGTACATTGCTCAATGATATCATGCTTTAGTAATGTCTTAAGCTGCTTCTCAACTGTTTCTTGTAGATGAAATGCAATTTGTCTATGCCTTTGCACAACAGGACGAACGTCCTGATTGATATGCTATTTTGCTTTCATGGTCTTAAGTATAATCCTGAAACAACAAAGGGAACTAACTTTCTATTTCTTGATGAGCATTCATGCTGTAGTTCACAGATATCAGTCCCATGTCAGCAGCAGTACTGAAATTGAGTAAACAGGCACTTGACGCAGTACCTTGAAGTACGTGATCAGGTGCTTGTACCTCTGTCTTTTTGTGTCTTAAGGGTGCTACGAATGAACCTTGACTTTTTATTTGCATCTCTGCAGTCCATGTGTACACTTTAGCTTCAACGGTGTGAGATGGAGCAATAGAGACAGTTTATTGAATTTCTCCTTAGGCATGATGTTTATCGATGCACCACCATCAATAATAAAAGGTATGGAGCAGTTGTTTACTTTTAGTGTAAGTTATAGACAATGTTTGAATGACTTGTGATTTTACCCATCAACTTTTCTTTGACTTGTAGTCTTCTTTGCATGCAGCCAGTCTGACATGTGCACGTTTTTCTGAGGTAAACTTTGACATTAAACAGCCATCTTCCTCACTGTCACTTGACAATGAAACTGCAAAACTCTTGGGCAAAGATTTAGATGACGATTGACTTCATTTAGTGTAAAGTTGCATCAGCTGGTGTTGCGACTTGGCCTTGGTGTGAGTAGAACGTTGCTTCTAAAACCTTTGGACAGCCATTTTGTTTTCACAGCGTGATGCACTTTGTTTTTTCTTTGCCTTGCAAACCATTACAAAATGTTTCTCTTTTCCGCAGCCCTTGCATACATGTCCAATGGCAGGACATTTACATTCATGTGGAAATGAAAATCCTCATCTGAAGCACAATTTCCTTATTTTTTAGAGACATCACCTTTTGACCTCCAGCCTTGTGTTTCTGCTTAGTTTGCATGTTAATGACTGACTGTCTTTGGGAACCTCTGGCCTCCATGTCAGCAGCTTGTCGTTCTGCATGTTGCTCAGCTCTGGCAACCATGAGTACTTGCTCCAGACTAAGGGCCAGATTTAGAGTTTGGCAAAGGGGTTACTCTGTGACAAACGTGATGGATATCTCATCTGCCGTATTACAAGTTCTAAAGGCCATAATGGAATTGTAATATGGTGGAAAGGATATCTATCACATTTGTGACAGAGTAACCCTCTCTGCCAAACTCTAAATCAGGCTTTGAGTGTTTCAGCATTTGTTGTCTGCATGAATCTGACAAACAACGTTCTATAACTCTGAGAAATATGGCTTCTTCATCATTGAATTCATAGACCTTACAATGTTTGATAAGCTTATCAAGTCTTTCAACAATTTGTCGATTAGTTCACCAGCTCTCTGTCTTTCCTGATTGAAAATATATCTTTCATAGTCAACATTCGGCATTAGATTGAACTTGAGATTTGGTGCTTCTTTGATTTGACGGTTTGAGACTTCATCAGTACTTGGTATTTTCTTTATTACTTCTTTTACTCCTTCACCTGCAAGATTCTTAAGATATCTGATAATCTTTTTGACATCTGCTTCTTTGAGTGCATCAATGAAATCATCAAAATGTTCTATCCAGGCAGCCCAACTGTCACCAATATGTAGTTTTTTGTTGTATTGAATGGAAGTGGTGGTTTAAAAAAGAAGCAGCAATGTAACCATTTGTAAAACTTACTGACGTTGAAAGCAAGGTTCTCTCCAGCACCTGGGTCAGTCACACCATCCCTGCAATTTGCTGGCATCAGGGTTGCTGCAGACAATTTGAAGTCTTGTTACTCTTTCTTTGCGGCCATTAGTACCTTTCAACTTCTGAAAGACTTTGAGTTGTTCTGAGCCCCACCCGGCAGATTCAGTGGTGTGCCTCTTTAAGGACTGACTGCTATGTAAGCACAACCTGCTTGCTTTCACTTGGGTGATGGCGCCTGATGCTGAGATCGGATGGGTCTCTTTACTCAGTTTAGGTAAGCATGATTGTATTCCCTATATGCCTGATAATCAGCACTTCAAATGTTTCTCTGCATTTATCTGCTTCTGCTCACAGCATTCTCTTGCACATGTCTATCACTGCTCATTGTGTTTTCACTGCCTTTAGCATTTCTTTAAACTCAACTATCGCTTCCTCTAGCACTTTTCTGTACCTGGTGATCACTGCCTTTAGATTTATAGTTCCATATATCTTATAGCTCTGTGTTGCGTTGTGGCACAGTACCTTTTTCACAGCCTCACCAGCAGGTTCCTGGCCAATAATACACAAATGACTTGTAAGGCCTTCATCTTCTTTAAATGCTTGGCACTGACTGGAGTGGCATTTTTACTCCACATACACCACACGTCATTGATCACTTCGACTCAGGCATGTGTAGCATATACAAACAGTTTGCTGGACTACGGCAAACTCTCTGGGAGAGCACTGTCGGTTCGTCAAATTACATATCCCATTTTTCAATCAATCAATCAATTATGGATTTGCGGCTAATCACCCATGGGTCTCAATGCACTGAAAGTAGGCATTCTGCTCAGTTGAAGAGCCAGGTCTTGTGGTCCTTCCTGAACTGCTTCAGTGATGCGGTCTTCCTGAGCTGGAGGGGAAATGTGTTCCATGTCCAGGCTGCTAGGTAGGAGAATGATCTTCCTCCTGCTGTACTTTTCCAGTTTTTGGGAATGGCCACAAGGGCCAGCTGGGAGGAGTGGAGACGTCTGGTGGGTACGAAGAAGGTGAGGCGGTGGTTGAGGTATGTCAGTCCTATGTTGTGCAGTTCCTTGAAGGTGTGGATCAGGAGTTTGTACGTGATGCATTTGAATTAGCCGCCAGATGTAGCATACACCCCAGCCTGGGTACTCGTAAATGAATACGCCACTCACAGAGCTTGGTCTTACACGTCTTCTTTCCTCTCCATATAACTGCAAACTCAATATTCTAAACATGAAATCTATTCACCACACCCAAACACTTACTTCACAGTTCTGCAGAGTCCATCAGGAAGCAAAAGGGTCTTGTCATCGCTGACTCACAAGACACCATGGTCTATTTATGGGCTATTAGGCTTTGTCTAACATGAGAGAATATGTAATATAAATTCTAAAGTAGTATTATGGAAATGTTACAGACCTGTCAACTCACACGGTGCAATCTTTGACACATTATATTGGCTCCGCTCACACGTGATAACGCGTCCAGCCCTTATAAATTACCTGTATCTGGACACGTTGGAGGTCGGTGAACCTTTTAGCCGAGTTGGGCTCTCCTCATCCTAGAATAGTCGGATCACTTAAACCAATAATCTATGACTATTGTGATTGATAGCCAAATACTCAATTAATAGATCAAAATAACATATTAGGAATCAATAACAGTTGGTATTTTGACGCACCATGACCTTTCAGTCATGAATAACCACACCAGTTTATTAAAAGTTAGTGAGTTTATTTCCCTATATTAACAAAGCTAAAACGATATATATGAGCCTCAAAATCAAATGATATATGGATACCAACATTACTAGCTGTCCATAACGGCGGAAGAAACGCAATCTACGCAAAATCTGAATTATAATACATTCAGTTACGGCAATGGAAATCACTAATATGAGTAATTGAACTTGACTAATTGCATACATCGGTCAGCATAACAAGATTTCAATTCATCATGGTGCATCAAGTGAATACCTCGACTAACCTCTAATTAGCATTGGCATGTGGGACTTCATGCAAAACGAATTTAGTCAACACAAATTTGGAAAACTTCTAGCTTGGGCCCTATCAAAATAGCAGTTGGTACTTAAAAGGAAAAAAAACACAATGCATAATACAGTTATCCTTTCATAATTACCAAATACAATCAGCGTACAAGGAAAATCTTCGTCCTTCAGGTACCGGTTCGGTCAGCATGGGGCAGATCTCAAAGGGGCAGAATTAAGGGCAAGTTTCCTTGCAGCAGGAAGGAGAATGGGGCAAAGTTACTGCATGGACAAGACGGGGCAATTTAAAGTTTAAAGTCTCTAGGGTGAGAATTCTCAAAGTCTCTTTCTCTGGAATAGAGAAAAGGGCATCAAGATGTCGTCCAAGATTGCGTCTGGCATTTAGCTTCAAAGATGGCATCAAGGAAAATGGGTGACTTCTCTTTGTCCGGTGGGTTTAAGTAAGAAACATTCTAAATTCAGCAGGGTCTTCCATTGGAGGGTTCATAGGGTGGCTTCAATTTGACCAATGAATAGTGTCTTTCTCCTAGTACTCATTTATGCATACATTGTCCTTGGAGCCTTGGAACACAAGTTGCAACAAGGTTTGCCAAATATTTCGATATCAGTACTCTTATTGTCCGCACCTGCAGAGACTAACCTTGGATCAAAGGGGATGAAACTTGCCTAGCACGAAACCTTGGAGATCAGTAGTTAGTCATCCCTACTGGAAAAATACAACCTTAAAGTAAAATATTCATTTTATTAGTTCAAGGAAAAGCCGCACAGTTAGAATTTGAGACCAGGCAACTAGGACAAAGCCTCTACTAAATTTAAGCTAAGCACAAAACTGTTTCAATCAAGAAAATCATAAAACACATTTGCAATTATGACGGATTACTACATTTGTCAATTCTTCATGATTAATTAGGCTTGTTTATAATAATCCCGAACTACCCCGAGGTTATAACTTCCCTTGTTCATTATTTTCTTTACTAAAATCACACTACATTATACGATTTTGATTATATGATATATGAATAATTGTTAGTCCTTCTTTTTCTGCGTCATCAATCCCTCCTCTGATGACTAATTATGTCATCACATCAAATCTTCCCACAAATTTTATTCCATTAAAATTCTGTTTTAGTAATTTGCCACTTCAGTCAATTCCCTCTTTCTTTTGGTTCCCTTTGATTTTTCTCTGCATATTTCTACCATTTTGTTTTCTATTTTCTCTTCTCTTCTTCTTTTGTTCCTTGTTTTCAATATTTTAATAGCTTTCCATATTCCCCAAATACCTAATAAACAAATTAATACTATTAATATTCCTTTTACTATTTATCCATTTAGTAATAATCCATTCCAAATGTTGCTGAGCCAATTTCCCACAGAAGCAAATCCTTTTCCAACCGGAATATAAGAACAACAGTGACGTGTACCAATCATTTTGCAAACGCCGCCATCCTTTGCTAAAAGAATGTCTAAGGCAAGCCGTTTTTGAAGAGTCATAGCTCTTTCTGCAGCAAGTTCAGCGTCCATCAGGATTATATCTCCTGAGAATTTTGTCAGCATGTTATCCACAATAGTAGACAACTTTCGTATTTTGATTGAATTCAATATGACTCCTACTGAAGGAATCATTGCTCCAAATATATCTCCTACCACACCAGAAGCTGTCTCCCTTTTCTGAACATGATGTGATTCAGACAGCTTTGGAAATTTCTTTAAGTCGTCCAGTTGATAAACCTTTGGGAACACTATTCCCAAATAACATCTCCCATACCATCCTTTAAGAAGACAATAAAAGGCGTTAAGTCCACAAATATAATATATCCCTGGAATAACTGGGTCTTGTCCATTCAGCATGAACGTCCATTTAGGTTGAAACAAAAACGTATGTTTACATTCACTCGTTCCCACAAAGACTGTGTCGTAATATGATTTCTGTCTATGTACACAGAGCCTCCCTACGTGTAATGTATCTAAGGCTATCTTCCCTTGTGTTTTTATTGCGGCAAAAGCGTAATTATCTACAGATGTCCTCTTATGTAATTCCTTTTCCAATATCTCCTTCTCCTCCTTCCTCCTATCGTCAGTGTGATCGAGAAAACTTTTCTCTACCAGTGAAAGCAAGCATGTAAGGTTTTCTCTGTGAGCGTGAGCTGTGTGAAAAGGTGATAATGGCTCGAAGAAGCCCCTAACTAACTTTATATAATAATCTCTTGCTGTTTTACTCAGGAGCTCTATTATGGGGATATATGCAAATGTAACATCATGATTAGAATAAAAGTAGTGAATATACTCTCGGCCATAAACTCTGGTCATTAATAAACTACAGGAAATTCCATACGTAAGAGGCATGCTATGATATGTCACTCCTTCTTTCACTGAGGTAGGTATTTGTGTGCATACATAACAATCTTTCGCATCCATTGTCTCAACATACTCATTCAATAAGCGATAGAAAAGGTTTGAGGAAAGTTCCTTCTTATCATGCAAATATTTCTCGTCTCGTTCGAGCTTCCGTTGAGGAGTTAGTTCGGTAGTAGTAGGTCCAGAAGTAGAAGCATCATTCGCGTCTCTCTCATTCTTCCCATGCATTCCAAAAACTATTGCTTTAATTATTAGTACACATGCAGTTATTAAGCCTATACATGTGTATTTGCAACACTTCATTTTATGTCCCTTTGTATTATTGCCTGTCATGATCTATATAGAATCAGAAAGTTGAAGACACTTTATCAAAGCAGTTTCGCAGATATATATATATATATACAGCTGAACGAGTTCAATGTTCACACGGTTTTCTTTAGCAGCTCAGTCTCTTATTGGTTACCAGCTTTGTCTCAAAATTGGTTTCAAAGTCAATCAAGCTGGCAATGTCTTAGCTGGTTCAAAAAGTCCATCAGGTTATCAATGTCTTATTCGGTAATGTTCATGGAATTTTCACTTCTCAAGTGCCAAAGTGAAGTTCTGCTTCTTCATTCTCAAGACTGAGAGATAGGAACTCGTCTGACCAGTCGTTAATGGCTATGTATGCCCACTCCGGACCAGAATATCTTCTGCTCGGTATTCTTTTCCTTTTCAATTTTGCCTCTCCTTTTGATTCTCTCTCACTGGTACTTTCTTCCTTGGCCGGGTCTTTCTCTCCACTTGGTGTTGTTATTGCGACAGACACTTCTTTTCTTTTCTCTTTCAATTTGGGCCCTTCACTTTCCTTTACTATACCTCTAGTTCTTAATTTCACTGGCGATATACTTTGTCTCCGTTTCGCACTGTTTTCACCTGATGTACCTGCAACCGGTTCTGGAAGAGTTTGAACAGTTTCACTCTGTTCTGTCTTGTCTTCTCCCTCTAGGAGGTCAATCAGGTTTTCCTTTTCTTTTCCTGTATCGTCTGCTTCTGGGAAAGCCCTCCTCTGATCAGGCTCTCCTGCCTCTTCACCTGTCACAGGCTCTTTGTCACCTTCAGGACCTTTGTCACTTTTTGATGTTTCTCCTCCGACCTCCTCGAATGGGTCCACTGCTTCTTCTTCCGAAAATATTTCTCCTTCTTCTATTTCTGCTTGTTCTTCTCCTGGTTCTCTTTGTTCTGTCTCGGTGTCTGGTACTTTCTCGTCAGTCACTGGCGATTTCAGCGCTTCAACTTCCTCTTCTGTGGGGCACGTCACCCTTTTCGTGTGACTGGCGTGAATCCAGTTGGGAACTCCCGCACACTTCACAGCGGTAGTAGTCGTCAGAATCACTTGGAAAGGTCCTTTCCAGCGGGGTTCCAGGCACGACTTCCTCACGTGCTTCTTTATCACGACCCAGTCACCTGCTTTCAGGGCGTGTCCTGGACCTTGGATCGGTGGCAAGGTGGTTGCCTCCACCTGGTGAGAAAAAGAGCGTACCACATCAGCTAGACCTTTGCAGTAGTCCAACACCATATCATCTGTAATATTCAAAAGAGCATTTGCAGGAACTGCTGGAAGCCTCATGGCTCTGCCCATGAGGATCTCGTGTGGGGACAGTCCAGTCTTTCTATCAGGGGTGTTTCTCATTGACATTAACACCAAGGGCAATGCGTAAGGCCATTTGAAGTTTGTTGATGCACATATTTTCGCCATCCTCGATTTCAAAGTGCCATTCATTTGCTCCACTAGTCCTGATGCTTCAGGGTGGTAGCTACAATGCAATTTTTGCTCAATGTTCAGCGCTGCACACAGTAATTTTATTACTTCGTTATTGAAGTGACTTCCCCTATCTGATTCTAAGGAGATCGGGAATCTGAAACGTGGTATTAGTTCTCTCAAGAGTAGTTTTGCAACTGTAAGGCTGTCATTTCTACGTGTGGGGTATGCTTCAATCCAGTGACTAAAAATACACACAATCACCAACACATATTTCAAGCCTCCATGCACAGGCATCTCAATAAAATCCATTTGCATCCTGCTGATTGGACCTCCCGCTCTTCCAATGTGGCTCAAATTTACTACCGTCCCCTTCCCTGCATTCATTTGTTGGCAAATGACGCAACAAAGACAAACTGTTTCAGCAACTTGACGGAATTTGGGATTAAACCAATCAATTTTAAATAGCCTAACCATGGCATCCCTTCCAAGGTGGGCTTGTCCATGGTACAATCTGGCCAACTGCGTCAAAAGACTGTTTTGCAGAACCAATCTCCCTTCACTTGAAACCCACAAATCATCTGGTTTCTTTACACATTGTGATTTGGTCCATGAGAGTTTCTCATCTTCACTAACATCGTTCTGTAGGGACTTCAATTCATCGATTGTATCTACAACCTTTAGAGCAAAAGCTTCACTTGGTTCAAGTTCTGCCTCATTTATCAAGCTCCATTCGTCTCTGAGCAATATACAGTTCAATGCGCAAAACCTTGCGACTTGATCTGCATACCCATTTCCCAAAGAAACATAGGCGGTCATTCTGACCGCGGCGGGCGCCGCCCGCCATGCGGTTACCGCTGAATGACCGCCCCACGGTCAAAAGACCGCGGCGGTCATTCCAACTTTCCCGCTGGGCCGGCGGGCGACCGCCAAAAGGCCGCCCGCCAGCCCAGCGGGAAAGCCCCTGCAACGAGGAAGCCGGCTCCGAATGGAGCCGGCGGAGTTGCAGGGGTGCGACCGGTGCAGTGGCACCTGTCGTGATTTTCACTGTCTGCTAAGCAGACAGTGAAAATCTGTATGGGGCCCTGTGAGGGGGCCCCTGCACTGCCCATACCCAGTGGCATGGGCAGTGCAGGGGCCCCACGACACCCGTTCCCGCCATCCTGGTTCTGGCGGTGACAACCGCCAGAAACAGGCTGGCGGGAAGGGGGTCGGAATCCCCGTGGCGGTGCTGCAAGCAGCGCCGCCATGGCGGATTCCCTGGGCCAGGGGAAAACCGGCGGGAAACCGCTGGTTCCCCTTTTCTGACCGCGGCTTTACTGCCGCGGTCAGAATAGCCCAGGAAGCACCGACAGCCTGTTGGCGGTGCTTCCGCTGCCCTCCGCCATGGCGGTCATGGACCGCCATGGTCGGAATGACCCCCATAGTCTTGTGATTTTGAGTGTGCACTACATTTTACCACTGCAACTTCTCCTGGTAACTGGATGGCCTGTAACAATTCTCTTATTCTTTCACCATTTTTCACTGGTGATCCTGAAGAGGTCATGAAGCCTCTTTGTGACCACAACTGTCCAAAGTCATGCACTATTCCAAACCCATACTGACTGTCAGTGTAAATAGTGACTTTCATTAATGTGGAAAGTTGGCAAGCTCTAGTAAGTGCTACCAGTTCTGCTACTTGTGCAGAGTAAATTCCTTGAAGCCAAGATGCTTCCAGAACACCTGTTATTGTACATACAGTATATCCTGCTTTCAATATTCCTAATGCATCTCTTAAACATGAACCATCAACAAAAACAACTTGATCATTTTCTTCCAATCAGGTGTCTTTGATGTCAGGTCTTGGTTTTGTGCAAAATTCAGTCACCTGAAGACAGTCGTGCTCGACGTCTTCAGCGTTCTCAATTTCGACATTTTCACTGGGAAACAAGGTATCTGGATTCAACGTAGTGCACCTTTTCAGCTGCACATTAGGTGAACCCAAAATTATTGTCTCGTACCTTGTAAGCCTAGCACCGGTAATGTGCTGCGTTCGGGAACGTGTCAAAAGTATCTCGACTGAGTGAGGGACCATGACTGTTAAAGGATGTCCCATCACTATTCCTTCACTCTGATTTAGGCTGATACCAACTGCTGCTACGGCACGCAAGCACCCTGGCAGGGCTGCTGCGACCGGATCCAAAGTAGCTGAAAAATATGCTACTGGTCTGTTTACGCCACCATGGGCTTGAGTCAAGACAGACAAGGAACATGCATCACGTTCATGACAAACAATGTAAAAGGCTTTGTGTAATCAGGCATACCTAAAGCTGGAGCCCTGCACATGCATTCTTTTAATTCAATGAAAGCATCCATCTCATCTATCTTCAGCTCTATTTCATCCGCGCATCTTTCTGAGTCAGTTTCAGCAAAGGTTTGGCTAGAGTTGAGAAATTGGGAATCCATTGGCGACAGTAACTCACCATTCCCAAAAACTTTTTCACCTCTCTTCTCGTCTTTGGTGGACTCATTTGAAGTACGCTTGTTATTCTATCTTTCATAATTCTTCTCGACCCTTTCTCTATTTGGTGACCCAAATATTTCACTTTCGTCTGGCAGAACTGTAATTTTGAAGGGGACACTTTGTGTCCGTTCCTTCCCAAATGGTTCAATAGGGCAATGGTATCAGCTGTACAGTCACTTTCTGTCTTGGATGCGATCAGCAAATCGTCAATGTACTGTACCAAGGTTGATTCAAATGGTAATTCCAATGATTCCAAATCTTTCTTTAGAATCTGATTGAAAATTGATGGTGACTCCGAAAACCCTTGAGGAATTCGACACCAACTATAGACTCTGTCTAGGAATTTGAAACAAAAGAGAAATTGGCTGTCCTCATGAAGAGGCACAGAAAAGAATGCTTGTGACAAATCGATGACTGAGAACCACTCAGCATCACAGGGAACTTGAAACATTATCACAGCTGGATTTGGTGCTACGGGACAACACTTGACTATTATGTCATTTATTTTCCTCAAATCCTGAACAATCCAGACCTTTCCACTCGGTTGTATTAGCCCCATGATTGGTGAATTACATGGACTACTTAACACTTCTTTCAGTACTCCCTGTTTTACAAACTCATCAATGAGTTGGGCGACTTTCATGAGGGTGTCTTGCGCCATATGATATTGTGGGGTCTGGGGAAAATTTACATTGGGTTTTACGGTCACTTTCACTGGTTCTACTCCTTTGACCAATCCCACTTCTTTTCCTGTTATATCCCACACTTCTTTTCCAACTGTTTCCTGTAACTCAGCAGGAATATCTGCTTCAGTGAGCATTGGATAAAGAGTAATCAAGGGATACTCTTCATCAACAGTTTCCACTTCGTCCCCTCCTACACTGTCCTCTTCTTCCCCATCACTGTTTGTCTGAATTTGAATCCCATCATTTGAACACATAATCGAGCATCCCAATTTACACAATAAGTCTCTCCCTAATAGTGATATCGGGCTTGAGTCGCACACCACAAATTTATGTGACCCTTGATAGTTACCAACTCTGACTTGCACTGGATCTGTGATTGGGTTTGTCAGGTACCTATTTGCTACTCCCACTACTTGAACTGTTCTCCCTGAAAGTGGCAAGTTTGGTACTTCGATGCTTCTAACTGTAGAGCGTGTAGCTTCGGTGTCAACCAAGAACGAAACACGGTAACCCATAACTCTTCCTTCTACATACAGACCCTTTTGATAAACTTCCAAGGATGCTGCAAGCATACAATTTTCCTCCTCCTCCGAACTTTCACTCTCCCACGCATAGTTTATTCCATTCTCACTGTGTAATGGGAATTGGTGTACTGTGTCACTTTGGTTCATCCCTTGACCCGCGACCTGTTGAGGAAGCATTACTTGCTGCTGATTCATTGGTGCTAAGGGTATTTGCATTTGCTGATTAGGTACCATAGGAAACTGCTGTTGCATTGGCTGCAACTGTGCCATTTGTGCACGGGGCATTTGCACCTGCTGCGATTGCATGGGTTGTAAACCCTGCATCTGATTTACATTATTTTGAAAATTTGGATTTGGAGCTCTCAATTTCGGTCCTCTCATATTCTGAAATGCATTGACATCATTGTTTTGCTGACCTTCACCTTCCTGCACCATCATTGGGCAATCCCGTTTCCAATGCCCGACGATTCCACACGTGTGACATGGCATCACCTTCTTCATTGCCTGTATACCATTCGGAAGCATAACAGTATTTAAATCAGGACCATTATTCACAAAACCTCCTCGGCCTCTGCCTCTCATCTGCGGCTGAAACATAGCATTTCCCTGCTGTTGCTGCTGCGGCATCTGTTGTTGAAAACCTTGCAAACCTGTCTGAGCTGCTCTAAGCTGCATCACCATCACCTTTTCTTTCAACCTTTTCTGCTTTGTCTCAATCTCATCACTGTAGTATTTTGCGTAGTTCAACACTTCATCGATCGATTTTGACTGCCAACAAATCAAATGCATTTTAATCATCTGGCTGATCTCGGGTCTCAACCCTTCCACAAATCTGAACACGAAATGGAGCATGTCCTTTGCCTTGATCGTTTCCGTGCCACTGTAATTTTTAAACGCTTTCAACAATCTCTCATAATACGCATGTATTGACTCTTTAACTTCTTGTGCCGTTCTATCAATCCTCTGCCAATCCACATTTTTAGACGCAACCTTTGTTTTCAATTGCTCAATCACCTTATGGTATAAACTCATTACCGTAGGTGATGGTGCACCTGTGTCCCTGTCCCTTTCTGGTTCACTTGTTGGCCAGCCTACAGCTCTCTTACAATCTTCCCACAAATCCGCCGGAACCACAATTTCGAATAGGGTGTTCAGGTCTTCCCAAATACATTTTGCGAGTTTCACAAATCTATCTGTTTGTTGATACCATTCAATCGGTTTCTCTCTGAATTTAGGGAAATCATCCGTAAAGGATTGAATATCGCACCTGTGCCACGGTACATGTGCAAGTTTTCCCCCTGCCGTTTCTCTCATCGGCAACATGGTTATTAGATCATCATTCTGTTGTGCTTTTTCATTCCGATCTGGGGTACTTTCTTTCTTTTTGTCCTTTTTCTTAACCCATCTACTTTCCCACTTGTCTAAACATCTCCAGACCTGCGCGCTCTGCAGTATCTCCTTAAGGTGTGTTTTCATCCCTGCGGATCTCATGTGTTCGAAGTCTTTTGTCTCAAAGTCTAACCTGTAACTTCTGCTCAAGTGTTTAGTCTTACCTTTATCGATTTCGTTTCTGTCTGCAATTTCTTGTAACTTCTTGTGTATGCTGCTCACTTCTCTTGTAATCCTGGGGCACATGTATCTCAGCTCTTCTTCTGTGTATGATTCTGACCTGTTCAGACCCATCGTTCCCTCTACTAGTTCATCTGCTTCCATGCCCAATCCTATTTTGTTCAGGTATTCTTCTCCCTTCCCGCTGGATGTACTCTGCGGGGAGTTCAGGCTGTTGAACCATTGTGTTAGCAGCTGTTGTGCGTTCAGTCCCATCAGTGTAGCACTTACATCAACTGCCACTGATGGTTGCTGCAACGTTTCAGTTTTTGAAGTCAACAGTACTAATAGTGGTGGATTTGACCTTACCACAGTCGAGCACAAATTGGAATTGGACTAAATCCCGACAAGGATCCAAATCCATTTGGCAGTGTTGCTATCGGAGTCGTTTCTGGAGTGTTTTCTATGCATCTTCTCCCTGTCTCACTTTGTGTCATTACCCCCTGATCGCATACGTTTGGGTTTGCCTGTATATACGATGGCACTGGTGGACCTACAGTGATAGGCAAGGATATTGCGTCTGTATTCTGTCTGTTCCCCGAATTCTGTGGCATGTTAATCCCCACATTATGGTTCATCATTGCTGGTATACCTAACTGGCTCTCTGTTACTCGAGTGTACCTTGGCACTTCTTGTACCTGCTTTTGAGGCATCAAAACTTGTGTCGATTCGGCTTGTATCAATGTCGGTCTTTGATAATTCTGTCCTCCCTGCGCCATTGAATCAGAAGTTATTACCAGATTGTGCTCATCACAGCAGCACCTTTGAACCTGCGGCTGATAATTATCGACAGGATTCAATTTAGGCACGTCAGGATATATCCTCTGTATTTGCGGTATTTGTGGTGAAAAGGGCATATCGGAACTGCTCTGCCTCTGTGATATTTTCAAATTCGGTGTCACATTACCTTGTATTGGTTCTGGAGGGGCAGTACTAATGCTTGAGCCTTTTTCGCTTTCCACATATGGTGGCGGGCGATCATTTAGCAATTGTATAATGAACTCCTCATCGTCTGACTCATCTGATCTTTTCGAATTTCTGTTCTTTTCTCTATCTCTGGACTGACTCCTGTTTGTTTTATAGGTAGCTTTCCTTCCTTCCGTCTCTGCTTCATCAGTAATTGCTGGAAACAACTTAATTCCCTGCAGTACGTCTGATCTCCAAACCTTTTGTGTGCTATCCCATCTAGCATCCGCTAGTGTCTTTTCTACTTTTCTTATTCTTGTCTCAAATTTCTTTTGTTGTTGGTTTCTAGCTATTAGCTCCCGAATTGCTAATGCCTTAAACAGTGCTGGTCTTGGAGGTATTTTCTTGTCATATAGCGCGAATCTTACATTTTCTAAAACTCTTAGATTAAACTACCCATGGATAGGGAACGCTACACTTCCATGCTTTTCCGTTAATTTGCACCATTGCTTTAACCAAAGACATGGTGCGATACCCTTTTCTTCAATTACGATATAAGCTGGTGTACCCTCAGGCGTTGTTTCTTCTCCTACATTCACTTTAATATATACATCTCCCCTCAAGGCACTCTTGAATGCTTTGAAAAATTTCATCTTCCCGTCTTTTATTTTTCTAAAATATGTAATCAATAAGTGACTTAAATTCCCGGAATACTCTTTGCTTGCCTTTCCCCACCAATTGCGCTTCACGGACTGTGTCCAAACCGTGCGCGACCCTTCTCACCAACCAACCTACCCCAGCGCGGCTCCTAGTGACGTCACGCTCAAACACTGCGGCTGACAAAGTCCTGCGGCTTGTCCTCTTTCATTCAACTTCACTCATAACTACTTTTCTGCAATATATCGCAAGCACCAACCAAAAAGAAGAAAACAAATCTGTTGGTTTACTACAGGAAGGGTAATACAATCGCTTCAGAAACCTTAGGGATTTTTCACTAGCCTCGGCAGTTATTCCATCTTTCTCGGTTTCCCGCTCTTGCAAGCAAAATTTGACCCGCAAACTTTACTCTCAACTGATTAATGAACTATTCTAGTGCACTTTAGAATTCATCAAATCTCAAAGTCCAAATTTTTCTTTCATTCCTCAATATTCGTACTGACTCGTTGACCACGCCCGATCAACCTATTAAACCGAACAGATTACATCAATCAAGTGTCTCATACACTTTTCAACATACTCTGGAGTCTCTTGACCTCGCACGGCCCATCTCAACATCAACAACCACGTGGACAATTTTCCTGCACAAAGCGCTACACACATGTGAAGTTCGACGACTTCCCTACTCTCACACTTTGGAGTAACCCTCCTCTAAAATCTTTTAATTGGAGTGCTAACTCCCCTAAAATCCTCACAAACTTCTCAATTAATCTGCGGCAATAAGCTGTGCAAGCGCAAAACCCTAACTCCTTTCATACCGTCACTAGAAACGCCGGAAACATTTTTCACACCTCCATTTCCTCCATTCGCAAGCTCCGAGATTCCGGGAAAGTCATTGGGGATTTAGGGCATCATCATCTCTCCAACTTGTTTTACCAAAAAAAATTCGAACTTATTCCGTCTATTGTTCGGATGGGGTCCCAAAGGGCATAACCATCAATCTCTGCTACCATCTACTGATAACGCGTCCAGCCCTCATAAATTACCTGTATCTGGACACGCTGGAGGTCGGTGAACCTTTTAGCCGAGTTGGACTCTCCTCATCCTAGAATAGTCGGATCACTTAAACCAATAATCTATGACTACTGTGATCGATAGCCAAATACTCAATTAATAGATCAAAATAACATATTAGGAATCAATAACAGTTGGTATTTCGACGCACCATGTCACTATTTCAGTCATGAATAACCACACCATTTTATTAAAAGATAGTGAGTTTATTTCCCTATATTAACAAAGCTAAAACGATATATATGAGTCTCAAAATCAAATGACATATGTATACGAACATTACTAGCTGTCCATAACGGTGGAAGAAACGCAATCTATGCAAAATCTGAATTATAATACATTCAGTTACGGCAATGCAAATCACTAATATGAGTAATTGAACTTGACTAATTGCATACATCGGTCAGCATAACAAGGTTTCAATTCATCATGGTGCATCGAGTGAATACCTCGACTAACCTCTAATTAGCATTGGCATGTGGGACTTCATGCAAAATGAATTTAGTCAACACAAATTTGGAAAACTTCTAGTTTGGGCCCTATCAAAATAGCAGTTGGTACTTAAAAGGAAAAAAAACACAATGCATAATACAGTTATCCTTTCATAATTACCAAATACAATCAGCGTACAAGGAAAATCTTCGTCCTTCAGGTACCGGTTCGGTCAGCATGGGGCAGATCTCAAAGGGGCAGAATTAAGGGCAAGTTTCCTTGCAGCAGCAAGGAGAATGGGGCAAAGTTACTGCATGGACAAGACGGGACAATTTAAAGTTAAAAGTCTCTAGGGTGAGAATTCTCAAAGTCTCTTTCTCTGGAATAGAGAAAAGGGCATCAAGATGTCGTCCAAGATGGCATCTGGCATTTAGCTTCAAAGATGGCATCAAGGAAAATGGGTGACTTCTCTTTGTCCGGTGGGTTTAAGTAAGAAACATTCCAAATTCAGCAGTTTCTTCCACTGGAGGGTTCATAGGGTGGCTTCAATTTGACCAATGAATAGTGTCTTTCTCCTAGTACTCATTTATGCATACATTGTCCTTGGAGCCTTGGAACACAAGTTGCAACAAGGTTTGCCAAATATTTCGTTATCAGTACTCTTATTGTCCGCACCTGCAGAGACTGACCTTGGATCAAAGGGGATGTAACTTGCCTAGCACGAAACCTTGGAGATAAGTATGTTAGTCATCCCTACTAGAAAAATACAACCTTAAAGTAAAATATGCATTTTATTAGTTCAAGGAAAAGTCACGCAGTTAGAATTTGAGACCAGGCAACTAGGCCAAAGCCTCTACTAAATTTAAGCTAAGCACAAAACAGTTTCAATCAAGAAAATCATAAAACACATTTGCAATTATGACGGATTACTACATTTGTCAATTCTTCATGATTAATTAGGCATGTTTATAATAATGGCGAACTACCCCGAGGGCACAACTTCCCTCGTTCATTATTTTCTTTACTAAAATCACACTACATTATACGATTTTGATGATATGATATATGAATAATTGTTAGTCCTTCTTTTTCTGCGTCATCACACGTCACCCATTGAGGAGCCAATATCACACAATGGAACGGAAAATGAGCTGGAAACCACTCTAAACATTGGATTTCCAGCTCATTACCGGTGGCTTTGAACTGCCAATGTCCATTAAGGACTGTGAAAACACCCCAGGACATCAGCCTCAGCATTTTTTTCTTGTTTTGGAGGAGGGTGTTTGGGGACGGAGCACAGGCAAAAGTATCTCTTAGGTGCCTCTTGGCACAAGGCCATGCTGTCTCCAAGGCACGGCCCCCTCCTCACACCGTGACGTTTTGTTTTAGTTCGAATATCTGATATTAGTGTGTATTCTCCTCCTATCTTCAAGTTTTTATCTGGGGTATTCCTGGTGAATTGTGGAATATTAGGGCAGACTCAATGGAGATGATGTCCAAAATAAAAATAAGTCCTTTTAATTTTAAGTTTTAATGATGCCGCTCAAGCTAACCTGCAAAGAAAAGTGGCTGATCCTCTTTTTTCTTTCGCTACTGTAAATGTTCCTATTTTCGCTACAAAATAATTTAAACCTAAATAACAATGAAGCTGTATGCCATAAATATTAAAACATATAAAATAATGAATTACAAATAAAATAATAATAAATATAAAATAATCACAGATGTTTTCTATAGGAATTGCCTCTAAATTGGAAATGTCCAATATGAGATTTTTCTAGCAACTCATGTTTATGATGTAAAAATGCAAAAAATGTCAGTCCTGCATTCTGTGCAAAAAAAAAAATGCAAAATTGTGTGTGATGGGAATGGCATTAGCTTGGGTTCTCTTCGTTCTATCTTTTCCTGTGCTCCCACAACGTTCACCCAGATTAAATCTCAATTACGTGACCTGGTGAAATTGCATGATCTTGGGAAATTCGCATAATGTGAAATTATGGCAATTACTCAAGGTTACTCTGGCATAAACAAAATTTTGCCAGGGCCTAAAAATAACAAATACTGTTAACATCTTGTTGTCCCCTAATATTAGCAATTGTATGTGCTTATTACAACTTTAATACCTTATCAATAACATTCATATGTACATATGCAATAATGCGCACCATGAATCCTTCCTCATACTTTCACAGGTTAATCTTAGTATAATATACATTCCCAGTCTTAACAGTTCAGGTAATTGTCTATGAGAATAGTTCAAAGGTCGTTATCACCAAAAACAGAGCATTCAAGATACTTCTCTGTAATCCGAATGCTATCAAACAATCCTTATGTAAACAAAAGGTCTTGACAAGGAAATCTAGAATGTATGTAGTGAGATCCTGGTTGCCGCAATATTGTAGCATGATTGCTTATTAAAGGATGCTGTGCACTAGAAAGGCAGCACAGCATGTTATTCAAGTGCCAAAGCTTCATTTCATTCAACACCAGCTCTATGCGATGGCCATCAGTCTTTACTTTGCTGAAAGGAGCCTAGCGCAAGCAGATTTAGAGTGCCTCATCCACGCGCACAAGCCACATTTAGCAGCAAGCAGCAGCACCAGACCCTCTTCTTGACAAATATTACTTTTGTAACCACAAAAAAAGTTTCAATATTTGAATTACATAGAAAACGTGTTCAATTTGTAGTGATAAAAATAATATATACTTTCATCCAGGAAATACTTCCTGATGAAACCTAAATTAATTTCCTCTAATTCAATTAATGGGACTTTTCCCTTTGATTTTGTCATCTCTGACTCTGTAGAACTATGCATCTCCTGCAACCTATCCATTATGAGGAAAGTAGAAGATACCAGGCACAATTCTCAAACTACATTTTGTAGTACCTAAAGAAGCACTACGGTAGTACCACGCACATACTACAAACTGCTGGTCACAAACCCACAGCCAGAAACCTCTGAATCTCCAGTCTTTTCTGTGCAGAGGTCTCAGCCACAAGTGCAGAGACATTTGCAAACATGGGTATATGTGTTTATACTATATATATAAGGGGGGCAAGGAGATTTACTACAAAATGGGAGTGGTTTAAGGAACTAAGGGCCTTATGTACCAACGAATTTTCCCATAGAGACAGAATGGGTAAAACCCTTTGCTACATCTGACCCTAAAAGTAGGTGTTTAGAGAGGGACATGTCAATACAAAATACACCCACAAAAGAGTAAGATCACTGTGGTTCACAAAATATACTTTTAAACTTACTACAGCCCTAAAGGTGTAAAAACAAACTCAAATGTACTCTAGCACGGCCTTGCAGAACATCAAACATCAAGTACTGTAACTCACTCCCAGGGTCTGCAGTATTGAAGGAGCCAGCTTATAGACCTCAAACTCTGCAGCACAGGTCAGTCTCTAAAGCACAATATTATTCATACTCCTATCTGTAGAGCTTAGAGAACTAAAACACTTCCTTTGTTCTTTGTCCTAGAGACCTTGCTCAAGGACACCTCTGCACCATAGATAGAATCAATTATGAAAAGTGGTGGAAGCCTTTCAATTAATTTCTGTGGGCATTTATCTTTGTCACCTTTATCTGTTAACTCGTTTCAGGATGCTGAATGCTCAATTTCAGTTTTTCTCCCAGAATTTCCATTACTTAATTATTGTAGCTGGTTTACCACCTCCTGCAATTGAATGTGGCTACAGATTTGCTGGATTTCTTACCCCATTTGCACTCTAGACGTTTCTGGTATACATTCTAGATGAATAGCCTTGCCGTTCAGCCTGAAACTATTTCTTAAAAATAACTAATTGACTCCTTTTCCTTGCTGTATCTTTGTTATATGGTTGTCCAATCATCCCATCATGCCAGACACACTATTGACGTTATGTTTACTTCTTACAGTCTCTTGAAACAACCCTCTTGTTTCTCAGTTATTAAGAGCACATGACAGCATTTTCACCATTAATCTCTCTCACCCTTGACCTTTTGTTTAGCTCATCCTTCAGTCAACATATGTAAGTCTCACCTTATTAAGATGAACCCTCGTAATTTTTCACCCCATTGTTCCAACACAAATCATATTATTGGTCCAGAGGTAAAACCAGAAGCTAATAACTTCAATACATGCCTATCCTGAGCTTTAAATAAATTTGCACCCATGAAAAAAGTGGGTCTTTTACTGCTCTCTACCATCTTTGCCTTGGCGCAGCGCCTTTCTCATTGTTTCAAAGAGAACATTTGTAGCCTTGGAAGGATCATGCTGAGCATAATATTCTAAGAAGACGAAACCTAAATACATGTTGGCCTTAAGAGAATGCAAGCTTTCGGTGACAACTACTTGGACTGCATTTCATTCCTCTTGTATTGTTATCACAAGAAGCTCATCCGAATAGACCTTTATGATCAACCAGGGATTTTCTAAACCAGTCTCATCCCAGTCTGGTTCACCTTCCCTTAAATTCAGCAAATGCTTGGCCTATCTCTTTTACCTCTAAGTTTCAAACTATTTTAGCCACATTTACCATTTCAGAATCACTTCTCAGCCTTCCCCATGTATTAAGTATCCTAGATTATCTGATTACATATTAATACTACTACAGACATATCCGTTATTGTGACTATCAAGTCTGGGTTTCCACTTTCATGTAGCAGCTGATACTTTTGCTTTCATGCTGAGTGATTTAATTTCAGTTGACTTTTATCCTTCGAGCATAGAATTAGCTTTGGTGACTTCTTTTTAGAAAAGCCATCTGCTGATCCTTCCGTTTCTAATCTTTATCACCCAACTGCACTGTTAATTTGTGTGTCAAAAGCAGCAGAAAGAGAAGCCCATCATCAAATTACCAACTTCATCACTTACAATCCTCTGTTTGAAACAGCTCAGGGAGGCTTTTTAGTTCAATACATAACTAAAGTAGCCTTAGCAGCAGGCATGAACAAGCTCATGTTCATGCTACTGCAAGGAGAAATCACTGCTCTTATTCTCTTATATCTATCACATGCTGTTGATGACATGATCCTTGTAATTCTTACTACCAGATTGCACAAGGGTAGAGTCTGGAACAAAGCACTGCAGTGGCTTATTCCATTCTGAACAATTGGTATTCAGCCTGCCTACCATGTGCAAGGTTCCCCAAGCATCATTGTTGAATACCACCCTATTCAATTTGCATGTGACTTCAATGATGAAGCTTATCAGGTCTTTTTGCCTTCAGTTTATGATTTATGTTAATAACACTCATATTATCCTAATACTGGCTAACAAGCCTCAAAAGACATAAGTTCCTGTCCTCAACTGGTCCAGTCAGTTTATAACTGGGGTACATTTTGATGAAAACCTTTCTTGCTCTACCCACATTGCCAAAGTCATGTCACCCTACTTCTTTTATTAATTGGCCCTTTGGAGAATCCTCACTTTTCTTCCATCTAACCACAGATGTTTGGTAAGTAAAGTAATAATACGCTGTCAAATAGATTTTGGCAACACCCTCTATCTTTGTCTTCAACTCTCCCAATTTCAACTTCTACAACTGACTCAGCATGCTGCTACTTTCCTTCTGCTGAACCTCCCTCTTCACACTCCCATGTCTAAACTTCTCACTCTGCTCCACTTGTTACCAGAGGCCAAACTCTCCACCTTTAAAAGCTATGTCTGGCATAAAGTTCTTTGTAATAAGAGTCCTGAATCCATCAATCAAATTTTCTCCTAGTCTTAGGCCACTTGCATCCTTCTTTCTTCTTGTGCCTAAGGGCTCAAAATAGTCAACAGCCATAAATTACACAAAATCCTTCTTCTTTACAGTAGACAGATCTTGGAACTCCTTTGCTGCAGCACTCTGTTCTATTAGCACAAGGTACCCACTCACTTTATAAAATGTAAAAATGAAAATAGTAAGTATGATGTTCAAAACACAGATCACCTGACTTCCTGGAAACAATCTTCTTCAGCAAATAGAAGGCAAAGGCAATATATCTAATCTATGTTCCACACCCAATCTGAGTGGTGCCTTTCACCTTCAGTGCATTAATCAGAATGTCTGATGGTGAAGACATACTAGAATGTAAAGGAAGCCAAACCTGGTTGACATCATTGCTCCACATGCCGCTCAGGCATTGCTCCAAGACGTAACAGAAAACAGACATGACGAGGTGCAGCAGCTACAGATGTGCCTGAGGTACTAGCGCCAGAAGAGGGCAGGGTTCACAACTGCCACCTTTCAACAAAATATTGAGAATGAAACACGAAAACCCTTAGATAAACAGTGAAAAGTTGAAATAAGCACAACTGAGTGTTATCAAAAGCTAGACACCCCGCATTTATTGCCAGTGTGTTCTATCTGTAGACCTGATCAATATGAACTGATTTAGGATAGTTCCTATTTGGCTAGTAAGCTTCTGGCTTTTTCAAGGCTGGAATTGTTTAAAATTGTAAAATACTAGTACAGGTTATAAAATAGTTTATAGTTTTCACATTCTTACTTGTGAAGTCAAACTTGTGCGGCACTGCAAACCAAACATGAATTACATTGGAAAAGAGGAAAGTAATATGTTTGTGTGTAGCGAGCCAATATTAGCTTGTCATTATAAATCTTATCTATTACACTAATTAGGTAGAGGTTACCTGTGTTCATACAAAAGGAGGTTCCAGGTAGAGGTGGACATGCAGCAGGAGTGTGCAGGGTTATAAAGAGATAGGGGGAGTGGGACCGTTGTGTTTCACGGTCTGAAGAACAAATTAAAGATACAATGAGTTCAAATGGGCAGCAGTAAGTAGAGGTGCTTACAACAATAAGTTATATAGTAGTAAATACCTCCTAAGGGAATTGTAATGTAAGTTGGCTAAGTTGCTGAATAACAGTAGTGACAATGGTAAGTCTCACATAAGTTGGGGAGCAGGACAAAATCAATCATTTCATATCCTGGAGAAAGACTTGCAAAATATTTGATCACATCCAATGCATGGGTATCTTGCTGTCAAGGGATATGGCTCTGTGGATAAGAGAAGAAGGGAGTTACTCATGTATGTAAATAAGAAGCATCTCTGTAAGAATTGGGATAGAGAACTGGTGTGATTGAATTGTCGAACAGAAAAAAATCTGTATCTGTCCTAGGAGCATCTCATGGTACAAAGATTTGGTTTGTAATGTAATAAGGGGACTAGAGGGGATCAATGTCAAATAAGGAGAGATTCCTCATAGTAGGTTTGAAGAGAGAGTAAGTGTCAGATCTTACCAATGGAGGGAAACACTTTTAAAATAAGAGCAGGAAGGGAGCCCAAGGCTTACCACATAATATCTTCTGCAGTGTCCTTATGTGGTCTGGTGAGGTAGGTGCAGTGTTTTTGTGCGAGTATGGAGACTGTTGGTTTTAAGAGCAGAAGTGGAAGCAACAGAACCAGTAATGGGTGTTGACCTACGACAGAGGAGATGGTTCAACCATAACATGTTGAGCTACCTGTTAGATGAGCCACAAACCATCTAGTGTTGGTTTGTCATCTTGTAGTATGCAAAGCTGAATGCATAGCTATCAGTGGAATATTTGTAGTGGCTAAATGCGGCAATGTCATATAATATTAAGAAAATATTTCTGAAATAACATTTTTCAGTAGAACCATCAATTTGTTAAAAAAACAAGTATTTTTGAGTGATAGGGATAATAATTAGTACTATTTTCTGACTATAAACCATAGCCTCAATTCACATATTCAGATAAGGCTAACCCAGTGATTTTTCCACAGAAAACAACAGATAATTCTGATAATGTTGAAAATGAAGAAAAACAAGAACTTTCAGAAAATAACGAAAAATTAAGTGAAGAGAAAGAAGAAGAGATTGAAAAAACTGAGTCCTTCTTAGATCAATCTCCAAAAGGTAGGTGTTTTTCTGTCAGCAGGTTTTAATGCAGGGCATGACACGGCCAGTTGCCGCTTAAGGCATTGTAAGCAGGGTGTAACAGATTGTTTCTGGAAGCAACTGGAATTAACCCAGTGATGATGAGTGGGGGCATGAACATGTAAAAATCCCCACATTTTTCTTGTCTTTTATCTGTCAGCAACATTCCATCATGCATCATTCTATCATTTAGCTGTTAAATAGGGAGGGCATATTAAAATTGAAATCTGGTCATATCTTCTATACCATTACTTTCTAGCCAAGAGGAGAAATATCTGGGGAGCTTCATCCCTTTGCTAACACATTCCAAGACAAAAAAACAATATCACTTTTTTCCCCTTTGTATGGTCTGGCTTGACATCTCGGCTGCCACCAGACAATTATGTGAGCATCACTAGAGAGGGGCTTTGGCTCCGCTCATAGGTTGGGAACCAGGATTACATGTTTTTATTGGGCAGAAGTTGTGTGCCTCCACAAAAATAGTGCTTGCCATCCACAGCTGTGACTATTTTGTTTATTTATCCAACTGCCCTAAGCATGAACTTTCAGGAACACACAACATTGTTATACTATAAAGTGTCCTAGATAACTAAATAATTTATGTTGTTGTTCTCTGGTAGCAGCACAGATTTGAGAAGAGCAGTCATTAACCTACATGAATATTTAGGTGTAGCTTGACAGTGCAACTGTCACTTGATCTTTTAACTTACCCCGATATTTTTCTACAGTTCTTTGCTTCCACACAAATACATATCTAATCCCATGTTATTTACTACTAATGCTTCACATTGCCTTATACCATTTCTTTGATGCCAGACATACTGGCATTGTGAATGCCTGTTCTGACTGAGTTTCTAAACTGGGTTTATAGTGCTTGATACCCTCTCCTGACCACAATGATTTCTTGTCCAATCAACTATTGGTTTGAATAGACATTCTACTTGCATGTAAATATACAGTTTGTGGTGGGGATGAGATTTGTGGCACAATTTAAAAGATATATATTTAGAAACTGGCGGACTGGTTCACAAAGGTAAACTTACACTTTTGTTTAAGTTTATGATTGTTTGCTATTCACATGGGGATTTATGAGTAGTATCTTTATGAGTGTGGAGTCTCCGTACATAAGACATCTTTTTACGAGCGGAGGCTCCACACTCATAAAGATACTACTCATAAATCCCTTTGTGAATAGGAGACAATTGTAAACTTACACAAAGGTGTAGGTTTACCTTTGTGATTCAGGCCCTAAATGTAAAGAGTTTCCCAATGGGTGATTTTAGTGAGGATGTCTCATTTAAGTGACACTTATGAACCAATTTAAATTTAGGTCCAGACTACTGCAAAGTCTTTGTAAAGAGAAGTTTATTGCCACTAGCACCATAAATTAGAAATTAAAAATAATGTCTTTTAAAAATGAATTACAATAATATTTGGATGGTGCATTACCTCTTTCACCAGAGATCATAGGTATAAAGAAAGATTTAGTTAGGGGGTGTTACGCCTTTCTAAATTGGAGCCCTATATGCATATTTGCATGCATGAAAAAAAGGATATTAAGATGCACTGGATGAAACTGGCAAGATGTATGTTTGAGTGGAAATATATATTATCTAACAATTATAAAAAGGGACTCCACCAGGCAACATCTTTAACCATTTTCAAAAGAGAAGGTAATTGCAAAAATTGATCAAACCAGTGTGAAGTGAGATTTACAAAAGTGGTGGTGATTCATAAGGGCACTCAACAGTTCTGATAAACCTACAGAAATTAAAGCTTCTTTTAATTTGGCTGCGATAGCTGCTATAAACTGCCTTAGTGTGGAGCCTTGTTGAAACTGGTCAACGAAATTATAGCATTTAAAACCTTAAGGACCGAGATTCAATGGCATCGCCAGAAAAATAAAATACCCCCACTTTGAACCATACCTCATGTAGCTCTCAGCGAATGAATGAGGCTAGCAAACTCTGCAGTCATTTAGGAGATTGCTCCTCGTAAAGGAATTCTGAAATGCTTTAATTTCCTTCCTTCCGTCCTACACTTACCTTCACAGTATTTTTTTAGTCAATGTTCTGGTTATAATATTTTTGTAGCGCAGCATTTTGGAGTCGATTTTCTAGCTACAATCTTGTTGTAACAATATATTTCAAACTCGATATTATGGCAGTATCCCTTCGCTGGTATTTGTGCCTGATGCTGATCCGGAATACACTTCAACTGCAAACTTTCACTCGTGGGATATGTGTTTGTTAAACACAAACTGAATACACACATTGCATTTTGATCCAGCATAAATAATTACTATGAATTAGCGCATTTCACACAATGTGTGTTTTCCCCAGTTTTCTTTAGTGGATGCCCATAGGTCTGTGAATGTGAAGACCTGAGATATCCCAATCTCAAAGAAAGAATGTGTTTTCAGTCTCAAGATCTTTATCAAAATAAACCTGAACCTGACACAAACTAATCATGAGATGTATATATCAAATTTAAAACATGACAATCACCATACTGTGTTTATTTATTTTATCTGACTCTAGTAGCTGACATAGTTCAAGATAAAGAAACACCTTTGGAATCACCTACCTTGGATAGTGGTCAAACAAAGCCTGAAGACAGTGAGCCTAAGACAGGTGAGTTGGCCGGCAAGTATGTTATTGTCTGTGTGGAAATATTACAGTTGATTCACAAAGACCCCCCCCTCGCGTAGATGTTGGGAATGGGCAAAGAAAATGTCTTCTGTGTAGGTCGTCCCCAGATCAGTATTCAGCTTTCTGTGTGTAGATTACATTCTGATACATTCATAAATTTACCATCAACCATAACCTCCTGATATCATGGACTAACTGTGACAGGTTCAAGAAGGCATTCAACTAATAACACTTGGTTCCCAATAGACACATCCCTCTTCCAAACTCAAAATAATAATATGGATTAATATGGATTTGCATCATTCATAAATATAGTGCTTAAACTAGACCAATTTGCTCACCACTCTTCCTTGTTTATGATCTTGAACTACCCTTTTCACTCCTTCATAAATATCCTCTCTCTATCATCAGTGAATTATTCTTCCCTCCAGCACCATCCTTATACCATCCCAATGTATTGTCATTGGTCTGTATTCACAAAAAGTTTTTGGGCTGCACAAATTGGCTTACAGCCAATAATATCTCATTTACACCTACCAAGAATTCACAAAAGAATTTCTCACCAGCAGAAACAGATTTGCTACTGCATAGTTTTCCCTTGGAGAGGGTCAGTAAATTACCTCAGCAAAAGGTTTCGAGTACCTGCCCTTCTAGGATAGGAAGGGGAACTGATCATCCCCCATTTATAATAGTCTAGGGAAATAGCTGTATACAATTTTGCAAAAATAATTTCTGGTAGAGGGGAAAAAAGAAAAAAAATGTGCATGTGCACACTGAACCTCATTCCATAATTGCTGAAACCCATGCTGTGTAAGTTTCATTACAAAAGCTAAAGGAGATCACAGGTAATATCACGTGGCATTCCCAGCAATATGCCAAGAAGCCTGTGCTTGGTGCAGCTTTCCAGGCCTGCTCCTGGGAATATTTTTGAATTGAAAAAAGCTTTAAAGTATATGAATCAAGCTCTTTAGCAACATTACAATTGTAGTGTCCTGCATGATTTAGAACAGAACCTTTCTGGCTCCCTGAGGACTCGGCATCAGTGTGGCATAATCGCTAGAATAGAATGTATGATAGCTTGGTTTAGAATGTTGAAGTTTACAGATATACACAGACAAATAAAGATGTGTGATTTACAGCACGATGTGTGGGCTAGTTATTCAGCTGGTAACAGGCTGGGGAAGACATTACAATGGGCAACAAGATAGGGGATAAGTAACCAAAAGAACAAAGTGCTTTCCTGGAGAGTTTGCCTTGGTCTAAGCAAACTGCTTGTGCGTGCCACATGTGCCCTCGTCAAAGTACTGAGTCAACAGTTGGCTTATGAGGAATCAAAGTGCAACTTCAGCTAATGTGAAGTGTGTGAATGGAAAGAGGGTGTCACGGAAAGTCTACACATCGTTGGTCAAGAAACTCCGATAGAACTATATACCGTGCTGTCAAGCAAAATAAAGTTTTACAACATACGAAGAGTTAATATTGAAGGCTGATTCAACCAGGTTTACAAGTGCATTTAAAGGAAATTATCAGATACCCAATAGCGCTTAAGGCGGATCAAGTAGGTGTAAGACAGAACAAACTAAAGGATAGACTATGTAAATAACTTACCAAGCCCGATAGACAGAATCATCATACCCCAATCGACTGTGGCCTCAAGAGATATGCTCAGGGTTGTGCTAAAAGAGCAGTTCATATTTCTGGTGGCCAGAAACATGACAGAAGGCTGTCCTGCCAATGGAGCTCATCAAGGACAACCCCAAGGCTGGTCCATCGCAGGGCCAAGGCCAGGGCATGAATGGAACTGATCCTGATTTCCCAGCAGAAAGGTCGGGGAAAGTTTCTATCCCGACATCAGTAACTTCCAAACTGGTCTACAATACTGCCACCTTCCTCAAACCACCACCACAATTTCACACTTCTAAAAAGCAAAACATTGGTGAAAGGTGGACTGCGCGGATACAGACATCTGAAGATTTCATAGATGCGCTTGAAGAGACTGAGAACAGGAAGGTTATCGAATATCTAAAAAATCATGCAAACTGTAGTGTGAAAGAAGTCATGAAGAAAAATGCCAAGAACTGACGAAGAAGTCACATACCGTCACATTAATAATGCATTGAATCTCAAGTTTAATCCAGTACCAAACATTGATTATGAACAATATGTTTTCAGTCAAGAAAGTCAAAGAGTTGGCGAACAATTGATGAATTACTGAAAAACCTTGACACACTCATCAAACACTGTAAGTTCAAAGAATTGTACAATGAAGATGCAATGAGGCTACGATGAATGTGTGTCCAATTCATTCAGACAACGAATGCTGAGAGAAACTTTTAGTTTATAGCAAGTCTTGATGCTTGCCAGAGCTGGGGAACGTGCTGAGAGGCAAGCTGCCGACATGGAGGCCAGACATGCCCAGAGCGAGTATGTCAGGATTGTGAAAAGTAATTTGAAAGAATAGATTGAAGGACACAAAGTGATGTCTACACGCAAAAAGAACTTGTGCTTCAGGTGTGGATTTGCGTTTCCTCATGAAAGAAAGTGCCCAGCCTTTGATCAAATATGCAATGTCTGTGGTAAAGAGAACCATTTTGTTATGATGTGCAGAACGAAGGAAAAAGTAAGTATGTCAAGACACAAAGACAAAATGAGCACCAGAACGTTACAGAAACAATATTTGATGCACGCCCACAAGGCCAAGCGACAACATCAGTTGGGGCAAATAGAAACAAAGTTGATCGCCATCCAAATCATCAGCAAACAGTTCTTCAGCCTCAGTAATAAGTGAAAGTGAAGAAGGTGATTGTACCATGTCAATGCTTACCTCAGAGAAATGTGCACATGTCAGACTGGTCACCTGTGAGGAGAAAAGTTGATATGTCAAAGTAACGAAATCATACGCTGTCGACAGATTACATTGAAAATAAATGGATATTCAACACCTTTCATTATCGATAGTGGTGCTTTGATAAATATAATGCCTGAAGAAAAGACAATGAACTGTCTCCATTACCACGGCTTACACTGTCAAAGATCAAAGTGTACACTTGGGTTTCATCGACACCTATGAACAGTAAAGGTTTGTTTATGGTGATAGTGAAACATAACAAAACAAACGGTACGAGCACTGATCCATGTGCTTCAAGGTACAGAGACAAGTGCACGCTTGCTCAGCTTAAACACAGCTGCTGGCATCGGCTTAATTTCAGTGAATTACAACATGAATGCTTATCACAAGATAGTAAGTCAATTCCCTTCATTGTTTCAGGGTTTAGAAGATTTAAAGACTATGAAATTAAGACTACATATCAATGATGATGTCCGTCCTGTTGCTCAGAGCCATAGAATCATTACTTAAGCATGACATTATTGAACGTTCCACTGGTCCAATGCTATGGGCTTCTCCCATAGTGGTCATGCCCATGAAGGAGTTGTGCACATGTGCAATGACATGCACTAAGCAAACAAAGCAATTGAACAACAGTGACATCCAAGGCCACTCTTTGCTGACATGATCACACAATTGAATGGTGCCAAAATCGTCCCTGGAATTGATTTGAATAAAAGGTTATCAGCAGTTAGAAGTAGATGAAAGCTGCAGATATAGTACAACTCTTGCTACACATGTTGGTTTGTTTAGACAGAAGTGACTTAGGGCCTGATTTAGATTTCGGAAGATGGGTTACTCCATCATATTGGTTATGGATATCCCATCCACTGAAATATAACTCACATAGGAAATAATGGGATTTATATTTTGGCAGTAGTGATATACATCACCTTTGTGACAGAGTAACCCACCCCGAAATCTAAATCAGGACCTTAGTTTTGGTGTTTCATCAGCTGCAGAACTTTTCCAAGATGTCATACGATGCATCATTCAACCTGTTGTGAATGCCTTTAACTATAGCACTGACATACTGTTTTTTGGAGCTACACAGAAGGAGCACGATAGAGTTGTCACACAAGTATGTCAATTACTCAATGATGCAAGCAATGTGCAACTCTTGAGAACCTCAGTCTAAAGACAGTACTAAACTCTAATCTGCAAGCTACTGTTCGACACCACGCCTGACCATAGGTAAAAGTCCTGTTATTTTGATATTGGGGAGAGCAATGGCAACCAAGATACCCCAATGGACCACAGAAAGTAATAATAATGAAAACCTGATTTGTACGAGGAATTGTTCACAAACAGAAAAAGAAAATGAATGCAGACAAGAGGCAGCATGCAAAGGAACTCTCATTCTGAAATTTGGTGATCGCTCGACAGTTACGGAAACCAAAATCTATTGCTCTTTATGACGCAGAACCTTTTCAAGAAGTGTCTACCAAAGGACACATGGTGACTACCCAATGAACTTGAAAGTCCCTTACTCAAGACTCTTCTCACTTCAGGCCTGTGTTTCATCCGTCTTCAGCTCGAGATGGTGAAAGAAAGACTGATTCTAAGAACTCAATCACTGTTGCTGATTCTTTGCCATCATTGGCAATCTCTGACATTGAAGACAACTGTTTACAGCTTCCAGTAACCAGACTGGGTGGACAGATCAAAGTGCCAAGAAGACGAATTGAAGATATATAATTGTACATGCTTCTTTATATATGTAGATATTTGCGTTTGTCTCATGATTGTCAAAAAAATTGCTATTTTTCATTTAACAGAGGGAGATATGTAGTGATTTGCATCATTTAGAACAGAAAATTCTGGCTCCTCAGGGACTCCGTTTCAGTGTGACGTAATCGATAGAATAGAATGTCTGAGAGCTTGATTTAGCATTTTGGAATTCACAGGTACACACAGAGGAACAAAGATGTGTGATTTACAGCTCTGTGTGTGGCCTAACTATTTAACGGGTACCAGGCTGTGGAAGACATTACTACAATCTCTAACCATGCTGTAAGCTGCCCTATTACCATCTGCTATATTCTCTTTCATTCCATCACATCCACCTGCGCCCTCAACCATATACAAATCCTGATCTTCAAAAGTATACCCACCTATTCCTTTATCACACAAATTTCTTCATCCTGATTCTCTCACATACCTCCATTCTTTCTTGCATGTTCCACAGGGTAATGTAGCTTAGATGCCACTCCATCGTCTAATCCTAGAGCATTATACATAACTTCAATGATCTTCATGTTTGTGCAAGCCTACTCACCCTTGGCACCCCCTACTCCATTCTTAACTTAAACCATCTATCCTACTTTAACTTCCACTTCTTTTGCTCAAACTTTCACTTTATGGCCCATATTTATACTTTTTTTGCGCCGCGTTTGCGTCACTTTTTGACGCAAAAGAGGCACAAACATAGAAAAGACAATTATATTTTGTAAGTTTGCACCGCATTTGTGTAAAAAAATGACGGAAATACTGCGCACAAAAGTATAAATATGGCCTATGTTTCTTCTTATACGTTTTTTGGTCCCTCTCCATGATCTCCTTCATCTACGGGACTCCTGATTTGCAGTGATTTCTGCCCTACCGGAATCTACTCAGCCCAAAGCCACCCACAGTGTAGCAATAGAGTTTTTTACCATCAGAAGACAGACTGACCTTATTACATACAACACAGTTTGCTCCAGTGGCTCCAACCACATTGTGTTTTGTGCTTTCTGCAAAGAAACCTACCTCAAACAATTTTCATGTCTGACGGACACCTTATTATATATATTAGAATGGTGTATACCCACCCAGTATACCTATAACAATACAAATAACATACCTTTCTCATTCTCAGGGAGTATCCCAAATATCTCCCACCCCTCTGCATCCCAGCAAGCCTCAACCTAGCAGCACTTACCACTTTTATTCATCCCCATGCTTGATAAAGCCCTAATCCTCCCTTGCACAAGTGAGTCCAGTTTGTTTTACTGTATTCTGCCCTCCATGTGTGATTGAAGATTTTTGTTCTTTGATTTTTATTTTCTAAAATGTTTTAAATAAATTGTACTTGGTTTGACCTAAAGGAGATTTATATAAACTGACATTAAACTACAGTGAATTGTGGCCGTTGGATGATAATTCCAAGGTGAAGTACTGGGCTAGACCTGTCCACATATTAAATATGACAACGTCAAGAAAGTGAAGGTTTAATGAGGGGTCACTATTTACCAAGTTAGGAATTAACATTTTACGATGTGGTTAGTCTTAGTATTTGAAATCAAAAGCACCAACACTAGGATTCCATGAATACGGAAGTGAAAAAAGACCTGCTGCTAATGGAGGAAATGATGTCTATATGCTTCAGATGAAAATATCTTAGGAATGCTATTTTGATGCAATACCTATGCACAGACACTTTTCATGTGGGAGATTAGTAATTGGGTTGTATGCTTTTCACCACCCTGAAATCTTTTACTGGCTTTTTTGCATTGGTGCCAAATTTGACCAGAGTCCATGTCACCAACAGCATCTTGAGCCAAGAAATTAGCTCACTGAGATATATTGTTTAAACATGTTTTCATTTTGTATTAAAGAGAACACCGAGTCACACTTTGAAGTTCACTGTTAGTACTTAGGATGCACACAAGGCTTTGTTTGTTAATTAACTTTGGTACATAACAAAGAGTGTGAAGAAGAAGCAATTGCTTGGTTCCGACAGCATTAATCTGTACATTAGTTTCACACTAAAAGCAGCGATGCCTAGAACTTGCAGGTCTATTGCAGGCAGCTTTTTTCTTTTTCAGTAACCCACTGTGTATGTATTACGTTAACACAGAAGGCTCAGCAAATGCACTTTAGCGCTCAGTAGGTCGGCTATTAATTCCCAACTGTTTATATAACACAGCTCAATCCAACTATCACATTGAGGGGGTTTAAGGTTTCACTGTGGTATTAACCACAATGTTGTGCCTCCCTTATTCAAATGTGAATTTAACTTTAATGCCCAGCTACATAATCTCAGTTACTAGATGCTAAAAGCTCTCAAAGCAAGGTCACTCAATATGTTGAACTCTTTAATTTCAGGTATGGCCCAATTGTTGGCAAGTCCAGCGCAAAAGCTCATGGATCAGATAGCAGATTTTAGTATAAATCATACAAGGGACCTGATTCACAAAGGAATTCTTTTTATGTAAATATATGTGTAGGGCCAAAATAGACAATGCCCAGCAATTTACAAACGGAATTCCTGTCAGGTATAAATGGCTTCTCCACAATTGATTTCTTCTTCACAAGTTCAGAGGAACCTGCAGTGTTAAATTCCACACAAAATGTGGAATGTGAGTGTTACAAGATGTGGTTTCCCTGGAAGCTTGGGAACGTGGCAAACATGTTTCATGTGCGTCCACAAACTTCAATCATCTGACCTCATTCCGCCCTAGAAATGATTAGAAATTTACTCCTGCATTGGTCTGGAGTAGCTCACTTTCCAGGATCAGGAGAATGGATCATCCCCCATATGGTCAGACAAATGTTTTTCCCCAGTGAAGGAAAATTTATGCAGTTTCACATTCTATCTGTGTGTAAATGTATGTTATGTAGAATTCTGCACAGGGAGCATAGAAGACCTCATGAGACGTCACATGATAAAACCAGAAGTACACCCGAAAACCTGTACCTGGCGCAGCTTTTTAGGTGTATTTCTGGAAATGTTTGTGAATTGTGCAAAAATGTGAAAGTACATTTATGTAGAGATGTAAATCTCCGCCTATACTATTATGTATTTTTCAAGAATGAGGAGCAAGGTTTTGAAAATTGCATTGCTTTTGTTGATCAAATAATACTTCCAACTGTTCCTTTTTCTATTAGCGGTAGAAGAGACAAAATCTGAAGAGAAGGAACATGTTGAGCCTCAGCAGAATGGAGACAAGGAGGAAGATGAAGAGGGGAAAAAAGAAGACAAAGCAGACAAATTTAAATTCATGTTCAACATCGCAGATGGTGGTTTCACAGGTTGTAGTCCATGAATGTTTAAGTGTGTGTGTGCAGTTCACATACATTCACCATCACAGTTTACATGCATGGGCTAAATACAGATTCAACTGCCTGTTGTTTGCAGTGGTGTAATGTGGAGAGGCGTAGTCAGATTCACGGCATTAGTTCACAGAATTATAGACCTGATCCACATGACAAAGAGAACATGTGTATTGAGAAGTGATATTCTTTCATTATCCAGTACATAGAATAATTCATAGACCTCTTACATGTTTGAAATGCAAAGCAAGCAATATCATTTCCAGGAGAAAAGGGGTTACTTGCCAAAGCAAAATGCACCTAATCTTATTATTGTCAAATAGTGTAGTATGGCACGTTCAACCATATCTTAAAAATTAAACCTAAAGTTTTTTGTTGAAATTATTTTTAATCCTAGATCTTCAAATTTAGAAGCATACCTGAAAATATGAAAAAGGAAAGAATCAAGCATTGTATAATGCAAATAGAATAATGTGCCAGAGACACAATGAATTCAAACATATGGGCTTGTACAGAGATGCTCAGCTCAGAGGAGGCACATTGGCCTTTCTAATTAGCTCCCTCTAAATAACACGACAGATATTTGAAGCTAAGTACTCATAATACGTTTAAGCGAAGAGAACTCAAAAAAGAAAAATTAATTTCAGACAACATGTTCCCAAAAACTCCTGTTTAGATCTACTAAAAGTTGACCCTTTATTACTATTAACTCAACCCAATCACCTTATCTGACCTTTGTGATTGGCTCAAGATCTACCACGCTTTTAGTATCAGCACAGAACCGTAACCTATTCTTTTGTGCTCTACAAAGGTTTATTTCTTCTTTCGTTTTCTGTAGCAAGACTCAATATTTTACCCATGGAATTCCTCCAAGAGACTCCAACACAGTGTTAACTGAATCCGCCGAACCTAAATAATGTTCTGAGAAGTAGGTGATGGCAGTTCTCACATATTAATTGAAACAATTACCTTTGAAGAAGTAAAATGTTGAAACACAGACAGATCATCGCACTTGAAGACGAAAAGTGATAAATAAACACACTCATAACTATAAAGAGCAATTTCTCTGAGCCAGGTTTCCTGGAATCTTGCCACCAAGGAGAGTCATATATTAAAAATGCCTACACTTAAGTCACTATTATAGGTTGAAGAAAAGATAGTATAATCCCTGTCAACAGTGGGCTTCAGTCTCTACATCCAAGACCAAGAATATCCTGCAACCTCCTAGATGCCTCCTAAACGTATTGCCACAACTGTATCGGCTTTCAGGTCTATTCATTAATGGTTCAGGGATTCGGGGATGCAACCAATACGATTAAATTGTCAAAATGAAGGTCAGCAATCTTTTTATATACTATGATGACTATGGCATCTATTTGCTATTGGGCACATAATCGTTGTCAATGATGTAATTTTAACACTGTTTAATTAAATAAATCCACCAATTGTCCCTCTAAATATTAATTACACACCATAGAGAGGTCCCTTTTTGAGGAATCACCATCCTCCAGAGCTGCCTATGAAACGTACCCTTTAGAATGTGTTTTAATACAGCTGAGTTCAGGGAGGTGCTCTCCTCTGAATGAAAAATCCAAGTAAATAACGAATTTGTGAGGCAATGGTTTCTAATTTGGTTAAACACTGTTATTTACCCTTTAAGTATTTCATGGAATTGTCAGTCGTCCAAGCCTGATGTCAATTGACTTTGTCATGAAGGTTTACTAGTCTTTTCAGCATCCAAGTTATAGTCACAAATGGTAAATGAGCGGCACTCTTTTTTTCACGTAAAATACTAATTAATATGAATGTCAACGGTAGTTATAGTACTGAGGGGCATATTTAAGAGCCCCTAGCGCTATTCCAATGCCACATTAGAGTAATGTTTTTTACGCTAATGTGGCGTTAGAAGGCCAAAAATGGCACACCATATTTACAAGGTGGCACAATGCATGCATTGGCCCTCTTTGTAACCCTTCACACTACATTATGCCTGCACCAGGCATAATGTATGCAAAGGGGGCATTCCTTCGCCACAAAAATGCTCTAAGAGATTTCCTTGAGCCATTTGTTTTGGCTCTTTTAACGCCCAAAGCAAGTGTTAAAAGGAGGTTTCCATTGCTTACAATGGGCCTCTGGGTGCTTTGCAGGATTAGCGTCAGAATGTTTTTACACTAATCCTGCAAAGCGCTGGACTAGCACAAAAAATTCAGACACTAGTCCCCTGACTACTGTCATGGTGCACCGTATTTTAAATATGGCACAAACATGATGGCGGTAAGGGGGCGCTAAGGGGCGCAAGAAAAGTGGTGCAGCACTGTGTTTTTTTAAATGCTGCAAGAGACAAGGTGCTGGACAGTGCTGTCGCAAGGGAAGGGCAAAGGTAGCATCACGTCTCAAGCCCCGTGCTTTATTAAGGTCCCACGCTCACATTACAAAAAAAATGAATTTACAGACTTTGAAGCAACCGTGCGTGTTTAATAATAAAGAGGCAACTAACACGGGCACACTTTTAGATGGTGCCAAATGTTAGAGCTGGTGTGTTCTCTTTTTCCTAGAAGTAACTTTTCTTATCTTTGGAAGCAGGTTGGCCTATTCCACGCAATAGCTTTTGACAGACCTGGTAATGACGACCCTATATAGGTCTAATGCTTGTTTACTGCTTTCTTTTTGTATACTCCTATTTTGTTGCCTGAGCTTTTAAACACGTTTTTCCGGGTAAAGGGTGTCCTTCAACGTGCATAAATCTAAATAAAGGACTGTATACAAGGGTCAGGTTGGATTTTACCATATAGGCTGGCTTGCAACTGTACGTGACTTTGTGCATTAGATGCAGTGGGCTGAGATCAAGGCCCCTTTGTCCAGAAAAATAATTTTCTTTTTGCTCTTATATGACTGGAAGCTAAAAAAAGAGTCCCATACAAGCAGTGGGATCATGTGTGTGTCATTGTTACTGTGTCCATTGTTTTTTAAATGTATGATAGACTCACTTGCATAGTCAAATAGATGTTCTTATGAGATGAATCACTGCATTTATTTTTATGTTGTCCATTATATTTTGCCAGGAGAATGTGGTAATTGGTCTATAATTTGCTTCACATTTCTCAAAGTGGTGTTGTTTCTAAATATCTTAAATTGAAATTTAGAAGAGCATGATTAACAAATGTACTGTGAAAAGGCACTTTGTTGGTAGTGTTGTGAAATAGCTGTGGTCATTAGTGTTAAACTACAACTTTATTGTTCTAAACCATCCCATAGAAGGTTGAATTTGTAAATTTTTACGTGGCTCTGAGTGGCTTCAAAAACCTGGAGTAAGACAGCGCTCTGCAAATTGCTGAGTTGCCAAACTCTGAGCTAGGGAGGCGCTCCATGGGGGTTGCATGGGTGTTCCCACACAACTCCCACAGATTTTGATGCATCCCCAGTTCTGCAAGAACTTGTAAACCTGGGGCTGTGCCAAAATCGTACGCCTCCTCAAAGGAGGCGTAACAAGGAGAACTATCCCTGTTTCTCCTAGTTTCTTCCTCTTTCTATGTGAGGTGCCCTCTGCAGCACACATAGAACGAGGAATATGCCTCCCAGCATAGTTTTTGTGCAGGAAGATGTCCCTTCCTGCACAAAAGCAGTCCTGCATGCACCATGGTGCAAGGGTGGCTGCATTGGCGCTAGGCAACCCATTGTACACCAGTGCAGGGGAAAAGTCAGGAATGTGCTGGATGCTTTAAATATGGCACATGTGTGCCCTTTAACTGTCGTGCAGTGCAGCAAGGTTAATTTCTGCGTAGCTCTGCTTGACAATCTGATAAATATGCCCTCTACTATATAGGCGAACACAGTCATTGTGTTACATTAAATTCTTTAAATATTACCTACAGTCAGGCCCACTAGAATTGAGTCATTTTCCAGCCACTATATTTTACACATAGTTATTGATTAATTGAACTATCCATATAATCCACCATCTACTGCATGAAGTGCTAATTTCAACACAATTTTTTTTTCCATCAGCAAGCTCATCTAAAGTTATTTTAAAAAGTGCAACACGTTGCTGCACAGAGGCAGGCCTTTATCACCTTTCAAGGTTGATATACTTAGGAATTAAATTGTTAAATAAAGTGGAACGTTTGTCCAGAGAGTATTAATGTGTGTTAAAATGACAAAATAGCAAAATAATACAACCATAACCGTGTGCCATTATTCCATTGAAATGCCTTTTCTTACCACACAATTTCATCCTCTATTGCTGCACAATTCCAGAGGCTCCAAATTTAGTACTAGGGAGGTACTGTACAGACTCATATATCTATTATGAAATGCAAGGGTGAAGCCTTGGATTCAAAAACATTGCTCAAATGCTGGTAAGTCCCCAAAAAAGGGACAGAGTTGCAGTATGGTTAAGACATTCCATGTGATTGAAAGAACCCTTGTGAGTTCAAGTGTAGAAAGAAAGTTCATATATATATATATATATAAGGCTGGACTGCCCATAGCGGGCATCGGACATTACCGTGGGAGGCTGGAAGTGTGGTGGGCTGCTTTTGTTACTGGGGGCCGGTTTTGTAGCGGTGCTGCAATTTGAAAAGCACTGCAGAGTTCTTTGTATATCCAACAGATCTCAGGCAAAAATAAAAGTGCCAAGATAACTCTGGTGATTATTGTTCCTGCTGGAGAAAAATCAGGGTTTTGTCTAGTGACAGTTTTGACTAATCTAAGGTAGCACAGAGGATTTATATGCCTCCTGCAAAGAACGTGTACTATGCAGATCACAGAACAACATTTTATGTGCAATGTTCAGTGAGATACTGCTTTTGTCACAAAGCATCTTTTGTTACCATGTAGTCCATTGGTTACAATTATAGTCTTGCACAGTGAGCTTTGCCATCAAAGAGCTGCATTCAAACTGCATGGGGTGCAGGTTAGAAAGTTATGTTTTTCCCAGTCTTTGATTATCCTAATTTTGCTAAACAGGGTTTGTTTGGGTAGAAATAAATTGTTATTGTTAAAGTCAACCCTCACCACTGTGTTACATTTTGAATCCAGAGTTTATGCGTTCCGAGACCCATCCATACTGGTAGACCAAGTGCCTACCAGTATGGATGACATGTGAATACAACATCTTGTGGTCTCCTTTTTCAACGTTTTCTAATACTGATTTGCACACATATTATTAATTGGCTCTGTATGATGTGTGTATGATGCAAAGTGCTCCAACACTCTACGCTGGTAAGGGAGGGGCTAAAAAAACCAAATGAAATACATGTGCGAGAGGGGATACGGAGAGTTGAGAGGCACTGTTAAAGGGTCATGGTGATTGACTCATTTAAGAGCCCAAATAAAGATTGCTGTATCCTGGTACATTGTAAGGTCATAATTTACTATGCTTTAAAAACGAATACAATTGAATATGTAATGAAAAATGTGTTGTAAAAGGCACTCTTTGCTATTTTTTCCAAATTTGCCTTCATGGGAGAACCTCCCAGGCCCCATTGTAGTGGTCAGGCTTACTAAATATGCACCCTATGGGGGCTAGTCTGGTAAAATTCGCCAGGGCTGCTTTAGGTTCCCAGTCCTGCTCTGTATACATAACATATTGTGGAACCATAAGCCATTCCATTTTAATATGATTTCATAAAAAGGCATTTGACTCCTCATTTTAACAACATTGGAATTGCAGATATGTTTGGAAAGTACCAGAGGAGGCTGAGCAAAAACCTGCAAAAAGGCATAGTAGCCATTAGCGGTCTGGGCAAAAATAGCATTTGTCTGGCAAAAATACACAAAAATGGATAGGTGGTCAGGCGATCCATTCCTATATTTGCTGAAATGTCTCTGGGGCAGGCAAAGTGGTCCATTGGCAGACAGGTTTGTCCTTTTGCAGACAGTGTGATTGTTGGTGTGGTTAAGAGTAACCCAAGCAGGAAGGACATACTTCAAACAGGGAGACTACCCATGGTTGACAGAGTAATTCCTGGGTTTGTGAACTGTACATCCAGAGACGTTTTAAGGCATGGGCAAAGCAGGGGCGTAAGTCAAGTCCTTGCAGAACCTGAGCAGCAGGAGGAGGGGCATCTCTTAAGGGACCCCCATTCAACTTAAAGCCCATAAATATTCGTGAGATTTTGGAGGCTCAGGCCCCTTATCACATCCTGCAGGGAGGCCCCGTCATCTTGGCTTATGCCACTGGTGGCAAAGTGGGCAATTGGCCAGGGCCCCCATCTTCCAAGGGGCCCCTGAGAAACAGACTTTCTCAGAACTTTCTCTCTAGCTCTCCTATGTATTTTTGTGTTTTACAATGAATTCAATATTTTTGGTAACACAGTACTAGCATTAGCAAAAAATAGGATAGGTGATACAATTCTAAGCACTGCCAAACAAGGGCCCCAAAATATTTATTACCCAGGAACCCCAAAATCCTTAAGATGACTTTGTTTACATCAAGTAGAAAGAATTTCCTTCAGTCCACCAGAGGGATCCCTTGTTAGGCATGATTTCCATACAGGCAGATTTACCCATGTACCTGGCAGAGTGTATGTCTGATACTCAGGCCACTCATTTTACTGTGTATTCAATAGATATTTAAAGGAGTGTGCTTTATTTTTCAGAGCTCCACACATTGTGGCAAAACGAGGAGAAAGCTGCTGTTTCTTCAGGCAAGATCTATGACATCTGGCATAGAAGACACGACTACTGGTTGCTGGCCGGTATAGTCACGTATCCTTTTTACCAAGGAAAAATTCCAATATTCCTATTTTTGAACAAACGTTGCCTAGAAAAACACGTCAGAAAATTCTTGCAATTACTGTTACATGAAATGGTGGTGGCTACAGTAGTTGTCAAAACCATTAGCCTGCGATATTGTATTCAGTGTTGTTTCTGTCAATTGTATGCTGCTACACTGGCGTTAGGGCAACATTATGGCAAAGTACCATCCATGGACATTCTAGGGGTGAGCCCTGACTGTTGCCATGGCAGTATACATGTGGACAGGTGGCAGGCACCATGGAGGGAACTCATAAGGATTTCTAGCTATTAACACCTGCCCATTGCTACAAATTTCACCTTCAGTCATGTCCCCTTGGTGGGAAATAGTGAAAATGTCAGAAAATTCTTGCAATTACTATTACATAAAATTGTGATGGCTACAGGAGGTGTCACAACCATTAGTCTACAATATTGTATTCAGTGTTGTTTCTGTCAATTATAGTTGCTGCAATGGTGTTAGTGCAACATTAAGGCAAGCTATCATCCATGGACTTTCTAGGGATGCTCCCTTACTGTTGCAGTGGCAGGATGAATGTGGACAGATGGCAGGCACCAGAAAGGTAACTGATGCCTATTTCTAGCTATTAACACCTGCCCTCTGCTACAAATTTCACCTTCAACCATGTCTGCTAGGTGGGAAATAGTCTAACAAGCTTTGATTTAGAAAATTCTGTGGACTTACTCTGCATAAAGCAAGTAACTGACAGCTTTTAATAGCAACATCTGTTAATAGCATTAAATGCAACTTTTCGGGGGCGTGGCCAAGATGGCGGCGCGCTAGGACGTTCCTGCCTGCGCTCCGCCACCCTGGCCCCAAAATCTGCTGGCAGGCCTGACGAGGGGGCGTCCCAAGGCCCCCCCCCCGAGTTGACGGGTGCTGCTGGAGGCAGGGGGCAGCCCGATCGAGGTCTTGCAGCCCGTGACGCTGCCCCTGCAAAGAGGAGCGGCCGGCCCCGAAGCGTGTTCGGGGCCGCGGATCGGCTTGGGCAGTGACCTGGGCCGCAAAGTGGTGCCTTTCTCCGGCGGCGGCCTGAGAATGCGTCTGGAGGCATCGGAGCCTCAGAGGGATCCTGCTGGGCCCCGTGAGTCGCGGGGGCATGGAGGGGGCTTAGACCCCAAGAGTAATTGCCGTTTGGCTGGAAGGAGCCTCTTTGGAAGACCTGGTTGGGGCTGGATGTGAGCCCCTCCCCCCACATTGGACCTCTCCGGGACCGTGGAGGGACCTGGAGGTGCAGCCACATAGAGTAGAGGCCTTTGTTTCATCCTGAGGTCTTCATCCCCACCAGCATGGACCACAAGTAAGTGCGGGCCAGTTTGCGAGGCGGCAGAGGCCACAAAAGGCGAAGTTCCGTGGGAGGAGGCTACACAGCGCGCAGGCCAGACGCAATATCTGTTACGAAGACACCTGGGGATTTGCTTCCAGACGGAGCGTTTGGAGAGACTTGGGGTGGTGTCCCAGCGAGCTGAGTCTGGGCCCGCAAGCCATGGCGGCGGCCAAATCCAAGCGGGAACGCTCAGTGAGAGAGATGTTGACAGGGACCCGGATGGCATCGGGGGACATGGCGGAGGATCCACCGGCGACGAGACCACTGAACGCTCGGACGGAGATGGAGTCGGATGAGGGCTTGCCAGTCACGAAGGGCTTTCTAACCTCCCTGTTTGATTCGCTCCGCAGCGACATCCAGGAACTTCGCAGAGACATATCCCAGGAGGTGAAGGAGCTACGGGGAGAGGTTACCTCCCTGGGAGATCGTGTGGCGCAGCTGGAAGATGGCAAAATTCCCTGGGGTGAGGAGGTGGCGGGCCTGCAGCAAGAGGTAGTTCGTCTCCGAGAGCAGCAGGACTCCCTCCAGATAGTGGTCGAGGATTTGGAAAATCGTTCAAGGAGACAAAATATCCGCATCAGAGGGGCCCCGATGGGGGCGGAAAAGGAGGACATTGGAGAGTATGCGGTGGGCCTGTTTCGATCTCTGCTGGGCACGGAGGACACCCAGGAGATAGTTTTGGACAGAGTTCACCGGGTGGGCCGCGCTGGAGGCCCTGGAGACCGTTCCCCGAATATCCTGGCCTGTCTCCACAATTTTGTGCTTAAAGAGACGATCCTGCAGCTGGCTCGCAATCTCCGGCAGGTACTCTTTAGAGGACATAAGCTCCAACTATTCCACGACCTCTCAGTGCGGACCCTGCAGAGGCGAAGAGAATTTAGACCTATCACGGAGCACTTGCGGGCGCATGATGTGTCTTATTCCTGGGGCCACCCATTCCGCTTGGTCTTCCGGTGGGAGGAACAGCTACAGCAGGTGCGATCCGTTTCGGAAGCATTTCGGATCTTGGGTTTGGAGGAGAACTCCCAGGATGCGAGCGAGAGGGCTGCCCTGCCTGGGGGGGGGCCCCCACGTTGGCAGTGTAAGGAGAAAATAAGGAAATTGCAGCGCCCTACGGCCTCGGAGCTGAGGTCGGAGCGGGAATCCGTTCTGAACAGCGTAGCCGCCGGAACGTTAGCCTAGTGGAGGGGGGACGGGACAGACCCGAACTGCCGATGGCCTTAATGTTGACGGCTTGTCAGCCACTGAGGAGGGTAGGGGTGACGGGGGCGTTGGACCTGGTTTACCAAACATGGATGGTTCTATGGCCCTGTGGACACACTTCCTCGTGAAGTTGGGTGTGCGAGGACTTTTTGGTTCTGAGCACCTGTTGTGCACATTGATTGTATGTTGCTGTGTTTCCCTGCAATGCTGGCTTATGTGTGGAGATAGTCTCAGGCCTTGGTGTTTCAGATGGTTCATCTTCTGGTCTGGGGGGTCCTCTTTCTGTTGGGTCCCTCCCCTTTTGAATGCTTCTCTCATTATAGGGTATGATTATCAAATGTACAAGCTTGAATGTCCGAGGGTTTAACAATCCTACGAAGAGGCTAGCCATCCTGTCTGCCTTGGAGAGGTCGGGGAGTCATATATGCCTGCTGCAGGAAACACATCTCGTCCCAAAAGATGTTTACCGCATGCGCTTTAAGTGGTTCCCTAGACAGTTCTGGTCTTCGGCATCAATGAAACACGCAGGGGTTGCGATATTGTTGGCGCGCTCATTCCCTGGGGAGGTGGTGACAAAATTGCTTGAGGTGCAAGGTAGGCTCTTAGCCATGAGATAGAGATTGGGGGGTTTTCCTTCACTATTGCTTCTATCTATGTGCCCAATTCTCAGCAGGAAGTCTTTCTAAAACAGGCTTTGACCCCGCTATTACAATACCCGGATGGTTCTATCCTGGTGGGGGGCGACTTTAATCTGGTGATGGATGGAGATTTGGATCGCTCAGGCCACCGGTATGGGCAGACGGGGTCAATGACAGCGGCAGAGCGTCAATGGTTGAGTGAGTGTGGCCTGGAGGATGTGTGGAGGAGGGCACATCCCAAGTTAAGGGACTATTCCTTTTATTCGGCAGCGACCAAGACATATGCTAGGCTTGATCTTTTTTTGGCCTCACAGGAGCTTCTTCCCCGGGTTAGGGAGTCAGCGATCGAGCCTCGATCCATGTCTGATCACGCTCCGGTTACTGTTGAGGTTGCCATGAATATGGGGCGCATGGGCGTATAAGAGTGGCGATTCAGGAACTCGATGCTTCAGAACGCTGCAACAGTGGACGCGATTCGTAGTGCAATAATAGATTATCTTAGCCATAACGATGATGGGGCCACTTGTATGGCGACGCTGTGGGAGGCACTGAAGGCGGTATTGAGAGGTGAGGTGATGTCGCTGTCAGCTAGGGATAATAAAGCAAGGAGATTGCTTCGGGAGGATTTAGAACAGAGAGTGAGAGCATTGGAGCGCTCACATAAGCATACTGGTGCTCCGAGAGTCTGGCGAGAGCTTGAGAAAGTGAGGAAGCAGTTGATGCGGTTGGATTGGGACAGGGCAGAGTATGCGGTGGTGCGCCTTAAACATAAGTATTACTTAGGGAGCAACAGATGCGGTACGCTATTGGCGCATCGGTTGCGAGCGCAGCGCACGTCGTCAATGATAAAAATGGTCCGCTCCCCTATAGGAGCGGAAGCGCACACGAGCGACCAAATTGCGGAGGCCTTCGCGGAATTCTATCGGTGATTATATGGAGCTGAGGACCCCGGCAATGCATCTCCAGAGGCCTTCCTAGAGGGTAATGCAATTACTTCTTTGACCGAGAGAGAGGCGACCTCATTAGATCAACCCAAAAGGGCGGAAGTGGTCATATCGGCGATTTCACGGTTGCAGGTTGGGAAGTCACCAGGCCCTGATGGTTTTTCCGCACTTTTTTACAAGACCTTTTGTGTGGAACTTGTACTGATATTAGTGCGACTTTTCAATTCCTTTCGGCAGACGGGGGCTCTCACAGCCAGCATGCTGGATGCCAAGATTGTGGTTATCCCGAAGCCGGGGAAGGATCCCGAGGAGTGCGCCTCCTATAGGCCTATTTCCCTCTTGAATATCGATGTCAAACTGTTCACTGGTATTCTCGCACACCGTCTCAATTTTTACATGCCGGGCCTTGTAGATCCCGACCAAGCTGGATTTATACCACACAGACAGTGTAGTGATAACACTAAGAGACTGCTTCACCTGTTGGATAAAACGGATCGCTCACACAGGGAGGCGCTCTTTCTCTCTATCGATGCCGAAAAGGCGTTCGATAGGGTTCATTGGCCATATCTGTTCAGAGCCCTTGGGCGTTTTGGATTGGGCCCGGGTTTCATGGCATGGATTCGTTGCATCTATCAGGCGCCCCGGGCGGCGGTCCGGGTCAACGGAATGCGCTCGCTACCGTTCCCAACTCAAAGAGGGACCCGGCAAGGGTGTCCGCTTTCGCCTCTCCTGTTTGCGCTTTATATGGAACCCATGGCGCAGTGGCTTCGCGATAACCCTCAGATCAAGGGAGTGAAGTTAGGGGGAGATGAGCACATCATTTCATTGTATGCAGATGATGTGATTCTTACCCTCTCGGAGCCTGCAAACTCATTGCCTGCACTAATGGAGATACTGGAGGGATTTGGACGGGTCTCTGGATTCCGGATAAACATGTTAAAGTCCCAGGCCATGAGCAGGTTTATTAGTGTTGAACATGAAAGAGATATGAAGGCCCGTTTCCACTTTATATGGTCTTCCTCAAAAATCCCGTACTTGGGGATTGACTTAGGGTCCACTGTTGCCAGTACGGCGTCGCTGAATTACACGAAACTGACTCGGGAGGTGCAACGCGACCTAGAGACCTGGGGGAGACTTAGGCTGTCTTGGCTAGGCAGAGTGGCAGCGGTGAAGATGACCATCATGCCGCGTGTCCTCTACATCTTCCAGGCACTTCCGGTGGCGACCCCGCCACGGACGATAGCAGCCCTCCAAACAGCGATTCTAAAATTTATTTGGGAAGGTAGGGTGCCGCGGTTGCCGCGACGGGTGTTGTATCGCCCTAAGCAGGAGGGGGGACTGGCGGTCCCCTGCCTTCTGCGATACTTTCAGGCTGCACAATTGCGTTTTTTATTCGAATGGAGCCGCCCGTCTTCCGAGAAACATTGGTGTTTCATGGACCAAGCGGTGACCGGCTCCCATATATGGAAAGAGCCCTGGCTCCGCCGCCGCCACAGAGCGCGGGGGTTGTATGTGTCCCCGGTCACAGAGGTGTCGATGAGGGTATGGGATGTGGTAGCTAGCAGACTGGGCTTGACGACATTTCCATCTCCAATGACTCCCTTAGGTGCGAACCCTGATTTTGGCCCGGGCCTGCAACGGGAGGCACTACGCCGCTGGTATGAGGGGGGCTGTAAAAGGGTGGGTTACCTTTTTGACGAGCAGGGGGTGATCCCCTTCGAGCAGATGAGAGAGGTCTATGGCTTAACGGAGGCGGATAGGATGATGTATTACCAAATACGGCACTGGGCCATGTTGCCAGTTAATAGGGCATTAATAGACAGGCCACTAACACCGCTTGAAAAATGGATCTTAGTAAAAAAAGATGATAAGCGGGTGATCTCGGAGCTCTACGGCCTCCTAAGGGGGGACACCCTTTCGCCTAAGACTAAGGGTCAGCTGAGGTGGGAAAGGGAACTGGAGAGAGAGCGGTCTGAGGCGGAATGGGAGGGTGTTTTCTACAGGACTCGCCACACGGCCTACGGTGCGGCAGGCACAGAGACAGCCTATAAGGTGGCCTCCTATTGGTACTACATCCCAGCAAGGATCCATGCCTGGGAACCCACTAAGTCTAGCCTTTGTTGGAGGGGTTGCGGGGGGGAGGAACACTTGTGCACTTGCTATGGCATTGCCCCAAGCTTCACCGGTACTGGGAGAATATTATAGATGTTATTGATTCGGCGTTTGATACACAGATCCCCAGATTCTCGGCTTATACTTTGCTGGGCTTGCCTAACCCGCTTACCTTCCCCCTGAAATCACTGAGGGGGCGGCAGATGGCCTTGGCCTTGAACGCGGCACTGCAGCTGTTGTTGGCCGTGTGGGGGACTGACAGGATCCCGACAGTAACCTCATGGCTCCACAAGTTGTGGTTCATTCTTGCTATGGAAAAGCTCACTTTAGCTTCACAGCAACGCAGTGGCGAATTTAAAGAACTCTGGCAACCATTCTTACAACTACTTTCCACGGAATTCACAGAATTGACATGCCCAGCCTATCTGAGGGTGCTAGAACTGACTTGAGTGAAAGGGAGGGAGTGAGCATTGGAGAACTATACGCAGGACCAAGATTGAGTGGAATCTAGGTTTGGGACTGAGTGATGGCTGTATGATGTGCTAGTAGCAGGGAAACAATGTTAAGGTTTTGTTCATGTTTATTGTCACTGTACATGGAGCATGCCTCATTTTACGGCAATTGTACCAGTTTGATATAATGTATATTTGATGTTTATAATTGAAAATAATAATAAACAGATTTGATCCATAAATGCAACTTTTCTTGTTATTTTGTATATAGCAAGAACAGTCACGGCTGCTGCCACAAAGAGTTGGGAGAGGGGTGGGGAGAAGCGTGCAGATCGGGGGGCAGTAAAAAAAAAATAATACACTTACCTGCCCCTCCACAATCTGCTGCTCCCGCCAGCTGCTCCGTCTCGTGTGCTTCCCACCCCAACCAATCATGACGCTTCTCTCATGCTGTTACACAGCATCAAAGAAGTGCTGCAATTGGCATGAACGGGCAGAAATGCTGCTCAAAGAGGGAGTGGGGCACTGCGCTTGGTCTCCACTCAGCTCTAAAATACAGCCAGGTGGAGAGTTTCTAAGTGCGCATGTCATGTTTGGCCGCCTCAGATGGTCGGCCAAACTGGCATGTGCCCACTTGACGTGGAGGAGGTTGGCCCCTCCCGGCCCTATGAAGGTGGATAAATAAAAGGATAATAAAATGCTTTTATCATCCCTTTATTTTTCTGCTTTTCATCAGTGGGTCGATGCTCCTCTGCCAAAGCAGAGGGGCCACTCCTGAGCAAGAACCTTGACACAAGGAATATTACAGGGTATACATGAGCTCAATAATATTCTATAATTTTTTTGAGTTTTTTTGTGTTGACCCTATCAAGCAGTCTGTACTATGGGGCATATTTACAAGTTTTTGGTACAGGGCATCACCACAGGCCTTCTTGCTGTACTGCTTTGTGTGAAAAGTAAAAGACAGAAATGTGCTGTATCTATCAGATGTCCTGTCCTTTTCCCTTGCACTGGTGCAACATGGGCTGCCATGCTCCAACGCAGGTACTCTTGCACCATGGTGCAAGAGTGTCTGCGTTGCAGGGGTGATTGTTTTTGTGCAGGAAGGGACACTTTCCTGCACAAAGACAATAACAGGAGGCATTTTCCTCTTTCTATGTGTGCTGCAAAATGGGAGAAAAGGAAAAATGAGGAGAAATAAAGGTATTTCTTCCGGTTTTTGCCTCCCTTACACCTCAACCGGAGAAGGTGTAGGCTTTTGACGCATTCCCAGCTTTACGAAATCTCGTAAACCTGGCAATGTGGCAAATGTCATGGGTGTTACATGGGCAAACCCACCATAATTCCTAGGGCACACCTCCCTGTCACAGGGTGAGGCCACGCAGCAACTTGCGCTGGTATACCCCGATCCATACCTACGAGAGCCACGCTGGGTGTCTTTACATTGTCTTGTCAATATGGCCATGCAGTGTGCAGCACTAGATCATCAATAAAATCTTCTTAGTCTTTCTTCCTACATCATCAAAGAAAGGTAATGACATAATTTGGCATTCTGCGCTCAAATGTATAGATGTGGAACGTTTTATTGGCGTCTTAGAGCAGTCAGCGGTTACTGCGCGGTGTCCTTAAGGGGCACTGTTATTTAGTGCTGGTGTAACACCACAACCAATACAAGCGCGCTCAACCAGGATCCCCGAGGTACTCCTTTGGGCGCTTGACTCTTCTCACTAGCAAACCTGAGCAAGCTAAGCTTACTCCTAAGGTCTAAGAGTTTGCGAATTTAGATGTTGCCGTTAATACCATTTAATACGTTTCCTGGTAGCGTAATACCTTCAAAGTAGAATAGCATTTTTATTTTCAAGTAAGTAAAATTAACAATTAGGAATTTGATGCACATTACACCAGAAGCTGCTAGTCTTTTCACACTTACCCAAACATTAGTGTTACATGTACACACGTGTCTATAAATGTAACGCCATAAAAGGAAATTCAGAAGGCTCTGAAATCGTGAAGACTAGCTCCAGCCAAAAGGGCAAAACCCCAATTAACATTGTGAAGTGTGGAACCTCCAGAGCCCTCTGAGACTGGTAAAAATAAGGGATGTGCTATGAATGATGGAAAATGTATCCGCAACCCCATGACCTTGGTGATACATATCTGTCATTTTTGTCTTGATACCAGGCATTCTGGGCCTCCGGGATCTCTTGTCCCTTCATGGGCCTTGTTTCCTTCAATCGCTCTCAATACATCTCTTCAGTCAGTTGGGCCTTCCAGCTGTCTAGGCCTGGAAGGATCTTTGCCAGTGAGAGCTAGCAGCAGCTCTGTCCCCAGAACAGCACAGTTTTACTGTACCTGTTGACTACTGTTTCTCGTTAAACTGTTAACCACTTGTTAGCGGATGAAAGTCACTTCATATGGAGCTTGAAGATTCCCCCTCATGTTGTTTGAGAGAAAGTTAATGCCACATTATTAATTTTACTGCCATGTATACGAATTAGACAAGGTCTTGGTCCAGAAACTAAAAGCCCAACAGAAACTCAGCGACAATCTCAAAAGGCTAGCATGATTTCAGTTCCAACCATTACAATTGTCAGGCCTTGATATAATTAGAGGTATTTACTTATTTAAAAGCACTTTCTATTCTGTTAAAAACTTTTCAGTGTCTGGTAGGGACGATTGTATTTGTAGCATATTTTGCAATTGAACCACTAGAGGGCGCTCCATAACAATATGATTGTTTGCTATACATTTACAAATATCCAAACAACAGCAGTGCACAATCGTGATTTTAAAGCTAATCTCTAAAGAGTCATGTTTTATGTGCAATGATTATTATTATTATTTTTTTTTGCAGTTTTATATAGCGCAAACGTGTCCCAAGGGGATTAGAGCACTTTATTTGAGCACCAAATTACATTACACAAGGCAAGATTCATTTTTATATTTTAGGCATTTTGAGTCCTGACTGAAATATTTATAAAAGCCAGCTGCCGCAAAAAAACAAAACAGCAAAAGCAAACAATTACTGCTTTCTGTATACCATGAATGCATGGAATAAAGAATTGATTTTTGATGATTCAGTGAACTTTTGTGATGCAAAATAGTCTCTCATGCATTGTAATGTCAGTAATCCATAGGAGGTGAAGTGGTACACGAAGCAGCTTGCCATGAAATACTAAATGTTCCTCTTCACTGAGCCAAATCCAGATTTAGTCCTGGCCCCTTGTTACACCTCCATAAAAAAATTGTTGTCCAGAGATTTTCATTTTTGATTTGTGTTTTTGTATCTATAGATAAGTAATTTAGCTGGGTAGACATTGCTAATCTGGGCCAATTTTTTCTGGACAACATTTGTAAAAATGGCAGATGTGTTGCAGTGATGATGTAATATTTTAAGAACCATAAGACCTATATTCTACATTTTGGTGTCAAAACATAGGTTTTGGGGGTCAGGTAGACTTATAGAGATAGAAAATACCTGCTCAACACAATCCTTCTGCCCTTTTCCAAAATGGTGGCTCCATAATGATGTGTTTTAGCCATCATAATAGTAATTTATTTTAATATTGCTTTTGTTTCAGGGTTTCCATTGATTCAAATTGGTAAATATGAGTGAAGCAGGTGGTAGCAGAGGAAAGAAAAGCTAACATCAACTGCAGCTGGACAAAAGAGAATTCAAGACGCTACAAAAATACTGCAAGACAAAGTTCACAAAAGATTGAAACTGATGGGTGAAGAGGATCAAATATTTTTATCATTGTAACAACAAGTGCTACAAGTCATATACAATGGAAAAAGCCTGGAAAAAAATAGTAAAAAATAGCAGAAACTAGTGAATCACAATAAGAATCAGAGTGTTCTGAGAAAGCAACAACAACCAAATCCAATGCCCATCCACTTAGATCGATGGCTACCCCTCATCCACCTCCAACAACTGATCAGAAAGAAGAGGATCTTCAATGTGTTATCTGCGGTTTAGCCAGAACAAGGGCCAAAGGGATTGATGAAAGAACAAAGAATAGAGTATGTGAGACTCAAAGGCAAACATGTTTTTATCTGCAGCTAGTTTCTTCCAGGATGAAATTTTCAGCTGAGTAGCTGATCTAAACAGCGAAGTGAAAGTATTTTCAGCGGATTTGTATGCCCACGGAACTGCTTGTATGCATTCATTTGAAAATATGAATGTACAACGAATGTACAGCCTTCAGTTACATTTGCACTGTTTGAAAAAGGCAAATTAAGTTTCATAGCCTCTCTTGAGTGCTGGCTACGGGTTTACCCTCAGTGAAATCTGAGAAATAATGATCAACATTGATGAAACAGTACTGATCCATAATAATGAAACTAAGAGTTTTCTGGTGAGAATGTACAATGACAGAATTCATTTCTGCCAGTCTAACAAAAAGAATGAGCCACTTATGGTGTCCTCAGCTGATTGACTCCTGAAGTTCTTGCTGCCAAAATAAGATCACAGGATGCAGTAAAATCAGCAGGAACCATTTTAAGAAACATCCTGAAAGATTTAGATTTTGGACCTAATGACAAAATGTGTGATGCCCTGGTGCTTAGGAAATCATGGGAGTCAACAAGAATGCCTGTTGTCTTAAAATTTTTTACATCATTGTTTAATTTCAGCACAGCAAAACTGTTACAAACTAAAGTTCTTGAGTTCGGAACAGAAGCTGACAACATTGATGATGGCTTTGAAGATATAAGCGAAAAAGTGGAAGAGAATCCCATGAACCGAAAGGCTTATGCTGTGCAAATGTACTGTCTTTTCCAAATCATGTTTTATGAATTGCATCACAGCCCATGCAATCTAAGACAAGTGCAAAAGTATCGAGCTAATCCCTTTAATGAATAGGATTGGTGTATCAACAAGTTATGATGACATAGAACAGAGCAGGAACTTGTTAGCAGCTCATGCTGTAAAATCTTGTGAATCAGACAGCACAACACTCCCAAGTCACTTTACCAGGAAAAGATTCACAATTGCTGCTCTTGATTCTATTGATTTTGAAGACAGCTTTTCTTTGTCTGGAACATCCAGCACACAGGATACTGTAATTATGCTTTTTCAAGATTGTACCAATGAAGTAGCTTCTGGAGAACAAGCTATGTCAGGCATACACAAAGCTGCAAACTTATAACCCAACTGCCTTACCAACGTGTGCAAAATCACTACAAGCCATCAACATGTCCCAGTCCACCAGAAAGTTTCAAAGTCACTGAGGACATGGATCTTCCTCTACCTGATGCTGCAGTCCCAAAACTGATTTAAATGAATTTATCACCAAAGGATGAAGAAAAGCCAGTTCCTTTGTGGGCTGGAAATCAATCTCTGATCTCCCAGAATACCATCCCACTGAAGAAGGCTGGGTTTTTACCATTAATACCATTTCCAGTCAAAAACTACGCAACAGAATACACAGCTCTAATAAATTTCCAAAATGTGGGTGCTCAGCTTGAAGACCAGCCTATCCTGCCAATTTTCTTTAATTAAGGTGTTTTACATATAGAACCTAACATTTTTATGAGCAATTCAGCAGAATTTGATGATCTTTATCCAATGATGGGCAATTTCCACATGACAAAAGTTGTGTTGCGGTGTGCAGGAAGATATCTCAGCGGATGTGGCATAGACGAAGCATTTATTGAGGCTTAAATCTTTGGAAGCAAAGCTGTTCAGTCAGTAATGAGTGGAACTCATTATGTTCCTTTGTGACAAGGTATGTTCATCATATCTGAGACTACGGAAACATGCTTTCTGGAACAAGAATGAAAAATTAGGTTTTGCATAGCTTATCTCAGAAGTTAGCAAGGCACATGGTGCACTTCATTCAGAAGACATAATGCAAAGCCATGCAATGTTCAATGCACTCAGTTTAAAATCAGAAAACCTGAAAACCAAGGCCCGTATTTATATTTTTTTAGGTCCGCATTTGAGTCATTTTTTTACGCAAAAGCAGCGCAAACTTACAAAATGTTGTATTTTGTAAGTTTGCGCTGCTTTTGTGTCAAACAATGATGCAAATGCGGTGCTAAAAAAGTATAAATACGGGCCCACGTTTGTAGAGTTTGTCAAAGAATGTGAAGAAAAATCAATACTTTGCAAGTACTGGGGAAATGTTTTACACATGATAGCTCTAGTGAAAACTTAGTACATGCTGATCAGGAAGGTGATTGGGAGCTGCACTTGAAGACTGTGGAGTCCCTGATTATTGTGTTTCGCAAATTCAATTTCATAAGCTGTCTGAGATATGGGTCCTGGTATTTGGAAAGAGTGAAGAAGGTAGAGGTGAAAAAACCATACCTCTATAGAAAATTCATCCAAAGACATTTTGTGGTGAAAGACAGAAAGGGAAGGATCAATGCTGGGGCTCCAGTTATGAAACTGGAACAGACGATCCAGAGATCACAGAAATGCTCCAAGGGAATTGTTGGTCAGACACGTAAAAGTGAATATGTTGCGCAACTGCAGCTAGTTTACCATGAAGCCCTTTCTATTTGCAATGTTTTCAGAGAGATGACAAATTCAAAATAATGGCCCATCGTGAAACTGTTACTCACCACAAACTTGTGTGAAAGAAAGGGGAATGTTTTAATAAACATGTTGACAGCCTTCTTCATTTCATGCAGCAGCAAGGAAACCCCATTTGAAATGACTGAGCTTGTGTGACTACACTACTTCATGACCAAATAATATGTGGATAACGATATAAAGACACGTCTACTAGATTTCCTGGAGCATGCATCCAAACTATGCGTAGATCTGAAGCAGGAGAGATTTGTAATGAAAGAGAAAAAGCTGTTTGACATAATCACTTAAGTTCAACTTCTACACTTTTATTGCCACAGTAAGAGTTTCGTCCAATCAGCCACAAAAAAACTGGTTACAAAAAAACAACTTTCACAAACACACGGAGAGATGGATGTAGCAAAAGAAAGGGATGAATTTATCAAGGACACTCTGTCGCATGATCTTTTTCCAACAAACACATTTTTTGATAGAGATGCCGTAACTCAACCAGTGAAGCACAAACTCATACAAGTGCTCGAAAAAAAACCTTTCAACTGAAGAATTTCATTTAAAAAAGTTTTCCTCATTGAAAATTGATGTTGTTGTGGAATATATGTGATACTTGTGAATGGTCAAGATTTCATCCATGCAAAATGTTGAAGAGGTGGTTCAGACTTTTCTACAGATATTAAAGTCAGTGTACACCTTGCAAGAACTGCACGTTGTCTTTGACGGTTATCTTGAACTATCTGTCAAATAATGTGAGTGAAACAGATGAATGTCTACAAGTGGAACAATTGATCTTGCCTGCATCAAAAATTCCAAGGTTTACAAACCTTTGTAAATCTGGGATGGCATGAAATCCATAGGCAAATGCATGGGAACGCTTATGTTCCACCCATGGAACGCCTCCCAGAACTAGTGCATTGTGTTATAGTTTTTTTTTTTACAAAGCCTTGCAAGCCAGCACAAATTGCCCTTGTGTAGCTTAGTAAATATCTACTAGCATTTTGCATCATGGATGCACCACAAAAGGGAAGCAAAATGTTAGTAAATCCGGCCCCAAATATCCCGGAATACCTCCCCTCCAGCACCATGGAGATACTTCTTCTCTGGGCAACTCATATTGAAGGCCTAAATTTTAAGATCAGCTTGTCAGCCTCTAAGGTGATGCTGCATCTCATTTTGTAGGCAATGTGACAAGAAAGCTTCAGAAGCGAAATAATGAAGATTAACTAATGGTACTTGATCAAGCCAACAGCAGTGTTTGAGATGTGATCCACTGGCAGAATGTTGTTGATGTTGATAAACATTTAGCATTAAAAATCTGATGTCTACACCTGTGCAACTTCATAAATTCTGGTCATCAACATCGAACAAGATGAACACTGAATGTCCAATTATTGCAAGTGGAATGATTGTCAAAATGGAGTTGGTGCCCGCAGAGATATATTCAAAAGGCACGGGCCATATTGTTCAAGAACTTAACAGCAAATTGGAGGAAGCTGACCTTCCTGTTGTTCCACATGTTGAATGGGTTGTTCAAAATGCTTCCAATCGAGTCATTGTACTGTCAAAGGACAAACATTTTATTATTGTGAAACTTAGATTTGTTGCAATATTCATTGCAATATTCATAAGTCAAGAATTGTCAGAGTTATGGATATGTTATGGAACAGGTGAGAAAAGGCACTTAATCCTCCTTCATATTCTGTACAAGAAATTTGACCCAAAGATGCCCAGTGTTCTTATCAAAACAGATATACTTAAAGGTGATGGCACTCTGAGAAAAATTAGAACAAAGCTTTGAGCTGTAACTGCTGATCTTGTGAAGTTTCAAAAAGGATTTGCTGAGACAGAAGAAGAATGTGACTTTAAAGACATAGAAAAATACCTTGTGCGTGTGTGGAAAATGAGTGCTGACTGTCACATATTTGAGGATCTTTGGTACACTAAGTGACATTCCACTGACATCATATTCTGTGCTTGGACACATTAAAAGAGTGTTCTACTTGATCAGAAGATGTGTAAAGGTTTTGGAACATGCATGTGTAGAGAAAGATCCGTGTGAATTTGGTTGGGAAGATATTGATGGGGTGCTAAATCCCACAAAATTTCTAAAGCCTATATCTACAGAACTTACACATACATGTACTTGCAAAACCTGTGCTACAAAAAGATGTCCCTGTTGCTATGCTCTTCTCAAATGTTCAGCATCGCAAGTGTATCATGAGCGATTCCCGAAACAAACAAATAAACTGAACTATGAAAATGTGTCTAAAACGGGAGTGATAAATATTTTTTTTTTTCATATTCAGATCATAAACATTGTTTGGTGTATACATAAAAGGATTAAAAAACATTATTTGTTTCATTTCTATATATGTCTCTTCTTCCTCTATTATAGCCGCAATTTTGGAAAATGGAAGGAGTTATTTTCTGACTCCATAAGATTACTTGACCCCCATAACCTATGTTTGACACCAAAATGAAGAATATAGGTCTCATGGTTCCTGAAATATTACATCATTACTGCAGTACATCGGGCATTTTTAAAAATATCGTCCAGTAAAAATCTGTCCAGATCAGCAATGTCTACCCAAGCAAAATTACTTCCCTAATTACCCAAAAACACAAATCAAAAATGAAAATCTCTAGTCAACAATTCCTTTACCGAGGTATATCAGGAAACCGGGATAATGAACTGGTAACAAGAAGTCTTGCCGACAGCTAGCCTCACTCTCAAGCCAAATCTAAAAACATTTTCTACTGTAGCTGATAATTCTCTGAACCATTCATTCTCAGGAAAAGCGGATTAAAAAAATTATTCTGAAGGATAACTCTTTAAAAGAATCTGGTGCAAAAAAAAAAAATTCCCACTATTATGTTACTGCCAAACATGGATCCCGTTTTACGTTGCAAGGAACTGGGGACAAATCCCATCAGCAGAGTTTAAATTTGTTCGTGGAAAAAGCTGTTGGGAATCTTTCAATATAAGGCCCATATTTATACTTTTTTAGCGCCGCGTTTGTGCCGTTATTTTGATGCAAAAGAAGAGCAGACTTACAAAATACAATTGTATTTTGTAAGTTTGCGCCGCTTTTGCGTAAGAAAAATGTTGCAAATGTGACGCTAAAGAAGTATAAATATGGGCCTAAATGTAGTAAATTGGGCAGTGAATGTTTATTTATTGACTGCAGTATTTAAACAGGTTAAAAGGTTAGATCTGGCTGAGCCCACCCACCATTGTGGCTAAAATCCTAAACACACCCCTCTCCTGCCCTCTCCTAATCTACTCAAGAGGGCACCTAATTGACTGGGGTTGCAGGATGTGAGGGAGGTGCTGAGTTGCATAGATGTCCTTCCCTGCCTTTGAAGACCAGTTTGGCAGCCCTCCCCCTTCCTGCTTCCCCATCTGCTGAGCAGATCTCCTCCCCCAGGCACATCCTTTGTGTTCAGCCCAGGCCACTGCACACCTCATCAAAGCAGCCTGGCCAGGCTTCCAGAGGCTGGCCAATCAGAGAAGGGCACTACAGAGCTGAAGTTGGCAACTTTTCAGGTAGAGTGTAAAACTCTTTACCTGAACTTAAATTAAATCCAACAATTGTAAGTTGTGGGATGTATTATAACAGTTAATTTGATACCAAACTTGAGGGATCTGACACTTAAGGGGACTTTGTTAGTTAAAATAAAGTCTACCCATTTTAGCATATGGAGGCCATTCACTACAGTGAGGGAAAAACATATTTGGCTGTTTTACCTCACCAGGGTTTATAAAACTATTTTTAATAGGTCCCTGCTTATAGCTACATGGCACCCAACCCTAGGGTCACATAGGGCACACCTTAGGGGTGACTTATATGTGAATATAAGGTAGTTTAAGACTTTGGAAGTACTTTTAATTCCAAAGTCGAATTTGCATATAACTTTAATTTAAAAGCAGTCAGCAAGGCAGGCCTGCCTTTAAAATGACTCTGGGCACCTCAGCAGTGCACCTATGGGTGCACTACCTATGCTGGGGTCCCTAGTCCTACATACCCTACCATATACTAGGGACTTTTAGGTAGGATGACATAGCCAATTTAATTAGCCTAATTTGCATACTTATTTTATACACAGAATAGGCCCTGGGACTGGTTAGCAGTACCCAGGGCACCATCAGAGTCAGGAAAACACCAGCAAAAAGTGAAAAATGGGGGCAAAAAGTTAGGGGACCTCTGCAATCACACATGGTCCGTGGTCTTATTGAAATTTCAGAGAGAGGAAGTGCATCTTTTGGTGCATTAGGTCTAGTATCTGGGGACTCACATCTCCTCTGCCTGACTGTTGCTGCTCATTTACAATATTCATTTTGCCCTTCTGCCGCTAGATTTGTCTTATACAAATGCAATACATACATAAACCTATCCACTTCTTAAAAAACATTCCTCATTCTGCATGACCCCTGGTCGTACCCGGTCGTTCAAACCCACCTTTCAGTCCTCTGTAGCTCTTCGTGTAGGCTTCGTGCTGTACCAGAAGAGTGCATACAAATGTCCATGCCAACATCAAATAACCCTGCCGCATTGTACACAGCGACAAATCACATTCTGGACTCAAACCCATGATTCATTGCTCCATTGTTCTCCATCTAGGTTTGCACTGTAAAACGTCACTACATACATACATAGGAGCCTGTCTACCCCTGAAGAAACCTGGGCAACCACAACCACAAATCGTATCCCACGGCTCACACCCACAGGTCTGTGCCCCATTGCTTCCCTGATTGGTTTGTTCTATACAAATATACCATATACGTAGCTAGATGCCCACCACCTCCTCCCATCATAAATAAACCTGACTCATTGTACACAACACCAATCGTATCCCAGGGTTCATGTCCACTGTCCAGTGCTTGGGTTCTCTAAGCAAGGTTTGTGCAATACAAACACACTGCATACATATGTAGAAACCCACCTCCTCTTCTCGCCCCCAAATTAACCTACCTCAATGTACATGACGCATTATCATATTGTCGCATTCATACCCATTGTTCAGCATTTTACTGCTTTTAGCTTGGTTTGCGCTACACAAATACACTGCATAGTTCACAGTCACCTACTGATGTCTCTGAGTGCTTTGGAGTGTGTTCACTGGGTGTCTGGATGTGTAATGTTGGCCTCCAGAGCATAGGGTACCTTTTGCATACTAGGTCCTGAGATTCTTCTAAAATCCTGGGCTTCTATAGGTATGGCTTTCGGTTAGGTGTCTCTCTTCCTAGTGGTCAATAGTAAGAGCTTGCAGAGAGTATGAACTGACCTTTCCTCTTGAATTTATTTGCTTCTTGACTGCTCTGCAGTTTTGAGAATAAGTATCCTGTGGTTTGCACTCCTAACCCATCCTACAATATATTTATTTGGGATTTCCCTTTTCAACCTCTGGCATGGGGTAACCTAAAACTCCTGTTGGTGGAAGTCTTCTGTCATGTGGACATCACGTTGGAGTTAAATGTTGGGAAGCGTGGTTTACTGTTCATTCCAATTTCCCATGTCATATTCTTCAGACACCAGTTTGTCCTTCAGCCTAGGTGCTCATCGAAATATTGCATTGCTTTTTCAACCACAGGACATTACCGTTCTTGTGCATAACCATCACCCAATGTCAAGTTAAAGTAAGGTCAAGTGTTTCTCAACATCTTATGTATGCTTTTGATGCTGTCAGTTTACTCAACCACTATTGCCCCGTTTTACATGTGGATATTTCTTTTGCTGGCAGATAAATGATAAAAGCTCTCAGTGTCCACTCTTAGGGCCATATTTATACTTTTTGACGCAAAACTGCGCTAACGCAGTTTTGCGTCAAAAAAATTAGCGCCGGCTAACGCCATTCTGAAGCGCCATGCGGGTGCCGTATTTAATCAATGACGTTAGCCGGCGTTAGCCGCCGGCGCTGCCTGGTGTGCGTGGAAAAAAACGACGTACACCAGGCAGCGCCGGCGTAGGGGGATATGGAGCTTGGGCGTCAAAAAATGGGGCAAGTCAGGCTGAGGCAAATTTTTCACCTCAACCCGATTTGCGCCATTTTTTTCGACTCCCAACCCCCATAGAAATGACTCCTGTCTTAGCAAAGACAGGAGTCATGCCCCCTTGCCCAATGGCCATGCCCAGGGGACTTCTGTCCCCTGGGCATGGTCATTGGGCATAGTGGCATGTAGGGGGGCACAAATCAGGCCCCCCTATGCCACAAAAAAAAAAAAAATGACTTACCTGAACTTACCTTAATGTCCCTGGGATGGGTCCCTCCAGCCTTGGGTGTCCTCCTGGGGTGAGCAAGGGTGACAGGGGGTGTCCCTGGGGGCATGGGAGGGCACCTCTGGGCTCCTTCAGAGCCCACAGGTCCCTTAACGGCTGCCTTTTCCAGGTGCTAAAAAACAGCGCAAAAGCGGCCGTATGTCATTTTTTTTGACCCGCCCACTCCCGGGCGTGAATTTTGCCCGGGAGTGTAAATACGGCGCACATGCCTCGGAGTCAATTTTTTAGACGGGAACGCCTACCTTGCATCTCATTAACGCAAAGTAGGTGTCCACGCTAAAAAATGACGCAAACTCCATGGACTTTGGCGCTAGACGCGTCTAACGCCAAAGTATAAATATGGAGTTAGTTTTGCGTCGGAATTGCGTCAAAAAAACCGACGCAATTCCGGCGCAAACGGAGTATAAATATGCCCCTTAGTCATTTGGCTTACAACAAAGTTCCGTGAAGGGGTGGAGCCTAAGAAGAATGAAATTCCTGGCCAGAGTTCCAGCAGGCTTCTCTACAAGATATCAGAAATGCAGCCACTTGGGCATCTATACACATCTTAGTTTAACACTATAAACTCATGGTGGGAAGGATTCAGTTAATGGGCATTCATTGTAGCGCGTTTTCTAATGTTCACTGTTGGGTTCTCTGCCTCATCATCAAATAAATCAACAGGGTTTTACATCACATTTGGCATACATTGGTTTTTGAGGTCTCCTCTGGCTGTACTAGTCGTATCAACATTGCTCAGGTTTGCTCTTATTAAGGACTGTAATGAGGAAAATTGACTTGTTGGCATTAGCCCATTATTTAGCAGATATCTTCAGTGCTTCAAATCCATTTCTTTCTTGTCACAGTTCTTCTTCCTCACCTTTCAGAGTCTCTGTCTACATACACCAAAATATTTCTGATTGATATATTCAAAAGATTTGGTGATGAGAGGGGCGATGTGAGAATTGGGGTATGTAAAAGTGGAAGAGTACCTATTGGAAAACATTAAAATAAAGATTTGTGTTTGAGAATATTCTTAGGTGCTTATTATTACTAGATAGTCATAACCTGTGTGAAAGATACTTGAGTTCAAATTAACAATTGCACTTGGGATCTCTGCGCCAATTTCTATCCATCAGGAGTTGCAGACCCCAAAATGGAGAATAAGTGAAGGAACCTGGAATGAGCAGGTCAAACAATGCGGCCCAGTGATACAAACCTCTCATGCAATGCAGTGCAGCACCCTAAGTTGCTGTGTTGCTTGAAAGGGAGAGAGGACAGTGCCATATCTACAGGGATATGGCACTATCCTCCTCTCTTCCTAGCACCAGCTCAGAAAAGTGCTGCAGTGTGGCTGTCACACATCTTTGCACCATAGTGTAAAGGTGTCTGTGTGAGTCTAGCATACGTTTTATACTGGAATGGTAACCTTCCAGTACAAAATACCACACTTCGGCCCACATTTATACTTTTTTGGCGCTGCATTTGCGCTGCTTTTCGACGCAAATTTGGCGCAAACTTACAAAATACAATTGTATTTTGTAAGTTTGCGCCAAATTTGCATAAAAAAAACGGCGCAAATGCGGCGCTAAAATAGCATAAATATGAGCCTTAGTCTGACTTTAAAACTTTTCCTACTTTGTATGTGTGCCGTACAGTGCAGCACACATGCAAGGTCAGATGCCCCCATGATTCAGAGTAAAGCAAAGCATTGAGATGGTTTGCGTTTCTTTGTCTTATGAACCAATGCAAGTACCAATTTGCGTGGGTTTGTAAATCCCCAAATATTTTGTTAGGTCTGCATTTTAGCCAGTTGTATAGCCTTTTCCACAGACATTTTCCACCTCCCTGAGTCGATGCAGAATATCTACAGAAAACTCTGTGCTTTTACAGGGTGCATTTCCACACCAGCTAAAACTTGATCTGGTGTCCATGCAGCTAGTAAGCTCAGTTGCTGGAACATCAAGGGCCACATTTACTAACCTTTTATTCAATGCTGCATTGCGTGAAAGGAAGAAAGCAGAAATGTGCTATATCTACTAAGCTATGGAGCACTTCTGCTCTCTCATAGCGCTGACACACTACAGGCAGCCTAGTGCCAATGCAGACGCTCTTGCACCACGGTGCAAGGGTGCCTGCATTACAAGGAGAATTGGTTTTGTGCATGAAGGGACACCTTGCCGCACAAAAACAATCTCTTGAGGTATTTTCCTCTCTCTATGGGTGGTTGCGTGGGAACTACCATGTTCCACTCATGCACCGCCTCCCACAATGAAATGTAACCCTCAATGAAATGTAATTGTGTTATATATTTTTTAACAGAGCACGCAACATGTCACAATTGCCCCTTGGGTGGCTTTGTAAATATATACCAGCATCCTGTGTCATGGATGCACCACAAATGTGGTGCAACCATGAAGGCCTAAGTTTTAAGACCAGCTTTTCCGCCTCTGAGGTGATGCTGCACCTCATTTTATAGGCACTGTGACAAGTAAGCTTCGGAGGCAATGAAGATTAATTAATGGTATGTGATCGAGCCAACAGCGGTGTTTGAGATGTGATCCACTTGCCAAATGTTGTTGATGTTAATGAACACTTAGCATTATAAGTGAAATACTACTAACTATGCGGAGGTAGTTGTTGAATGTGGAAATTGTACCTGCACAATTGTCAATCATAAAAGGGGTGGGGCAAGAGTGTTTTTTGAAGGCTGCTGATGCACATCTGGTTGCCTTGGTGCATAAGATCTCGGACCCGCATTGGTGGTACCTATTGTTTCCAAAAAAATTAACACATTGAGTGACAGGGCAGCCCTGAGAAGCAATAAACTGAAGCTGTTCAACAGCAATGCCGGAAATGGTGCAAGCTAGGGGTAAGTTTATCATGCTGTATTTAGCTCTAAAACTCAAGTTAACAGTATAGGTGTTTTTCTTACCATGAATACAAGGTTGTTTCCCTCACGAAAGGTGATCAAACTTGGACCAATTTAGGAAGAAATACCTTATTGAAGCATTAGTTATATCTAATTGTCAAATGGAAATATTTTCTGTTTGTGTTATTATTCTTATGTATTCAGGAAGCTATTTTGAATACAGAAATGTGGGTCTATTCTACTTCCTCTGCCAGTCAGTGATGGCTACACAGGGAAGGATGCTGAACAGCAATGTAGATGTCAAGTTTGAAGATGCTAAAGGATGTTCTCCTTAACAGCTGGCCTTGCGCGTAGCCATGGGTATGCCCGGTGGCAGGACATCCAGAACGATACCCGCTACATGATCCTGAATGAGCCTTTCAAGTCAGAAATACACAAGGGGAACTACCTGGAAATGAAGAATAAGTTTCTCGCCCGAAGGTTCAAGGTATTTACTCTACTGAAGTATTGTGACAATGCCTGGCATACCCTGCTAAATTCTTGCCACCTCCTTTTATAGACTTAAAAATAGAGCCACTGGAATTATGCATCAGGGGAGGAGCAGATAATGTGTTATTTTGGACTAAATTATACAGTAAAAAAGCAAGTTATTCAGCCTAATGCAGCATATTTTGTGACTGTATCATTTTTTTTATTTTGTAATTTTTACACAGGTTAGTACTGTCTGGGCAAAGATTTCAATTTCTTTAGTAGAAGTTTAATAATATCTAAATACAGCAATAAGCAACAGAAAGTGGAACAGTTAACCTTTGCAAAGGCCCTTCCACTGCGTGGCAACATTTGTTGCCATGTGTTTTGTAACTTTTGATCTGTTTGAGCTATGAACAATTTACCCTTTTAATCTGCAGATTATGTAGCAGATGATGGATTATGTGGCAATGCAGCAAATCCATAATTATGCAGAAAACACTACAGCCACAAGATCACAAAATTCCAGTGCCCCTGCTCATGGGCAACCAGGGTATACCTAGCTGTGCCCCCTTTCTTCAGATTGTTGTGTCTGTTGACTGACATAGGGCACTACCCTAGAATTGTAAAAATTAACTGTCAAGAAAAGTCCAAATTTTACTGTTTCTTGTGTACAGCCGTTCTTCATGAGTAATAAATTCACCACTGTCAGTTTTCCACCAGCCGAAGCTCAGCATAGTGAGTTTTTTCACCTTGCTAACATTGCCCATTCTCTCACGGGTGTTACATTGAATCTAAATGGAAACTCATTGACTTAACTGCTATCCAAAAATCCTGCCACTGATATGTTCTTCCCAGACCTCATTAACCATTAACTCACCATCAAGACCAACATCATAAGAAAGCATAAAATACTTTTTTGGTTCACACTGAAGGGCATGTAATTGCTCTGGCCTGACAACAAAGACAGTGATAACTATGGACCAGTAATGCCAATTGGGCACAACTTCTGTTTGCACCCCAAATGTGATTACAATTATGGTGTGAATTACTGGGGAAAATGAGCTGTTTTCACACGTCGAAATGGGAAATACTTAGCCTTATTAGCATCTTATTTCCCATTCCAAGTTTCACCGTTCGACATCTGGTACAAATTGCAACCTATTTAATTTGTTTGTTATTGCAATTAAGTGGGCGCAAGGTTCTCGCCAGATTTTTGTATCTGCATTTTCTGGTCCGTAGTACCGCACTAAGGGCCAGATGTAGTAAGCAGTTTTGCCCATTCTGTGTCTATGGGAAAATGTGTTCGTACATATGGCCCTAAATCCGAGATGCTCATCCAACACTGTTTCATATAAGGTACCACATGCTAAACATAATAATGTAAAAAAAAATCTTTTAATTAGATCAGAAAACAATAAGGACCATTTTGAGTTACAAGGAGGAAATTGGTTCAAAGTCAGAGTAAAACTCTGCTGTTCCACTGTTTGCTCTCTTCTCCTGAACTAACTTAGCCAGTACCACTTCACACCACTGCTCAAAAATATTTCTACCTATTCCTCTTCCTATTTGTTAAATTTCACTTTGATATTGGAGACTTCTCTACTCACATGGAGTCAAATGTATTCCATGGTTGATCACACTCTGCAAACGGCATATGATTTGTGAAATAAAATGGTTTATTGGAAATAACAAGGCCTTTCCCTCATTCATTCTAGAGATTCCAGTCCATTCATTCTGTAAGCTGCAAAAATATACCTGCACTTGCCCTTTAAGTTAAAGGAGTCTATTAAAAGGTTAAGGGATGGTCTAAGGGGTTTTATGCTGTCCAGTGCTTACTTAATGGCCAACTAGTGCACTGCCCTCTTTAGAACTATAGGAGATTTATTCAGACAAGCAAGGAAACCTCTGTGTTTTAAGGTCCAAACTTTCCCAAGTAGTAGTGGCAAAATTTGTAATATCAGTTTAAAAATTGCCCTGAATGCTACAATGAATATTACACCGAAGCCTTGCTTTCCACTGATTCGCTTGTGATTTCTGTGTTTATCTATTGCCCCATACATAAACCATATGATTTGATGTTGAGTGAGTTGAGGGACTGAGTGAATGAGTGATTTTCATTGTGTACGTGGAAACATTTCAGAGTCACTCAACTGAAACCATTCATCAACTAGCTTTAAGGATCACTCCAACTCTTCTGGTCTATCAGCAGCAAAACCCACCCAACATCTCCTCCACTCTCCCTATTACTCCTCGTAACACCTCCCCTCGGAAGGTGTAGCATTTTGATGCATTCCCAGGTTTACTAGTGTTAGTAAATCTGGGGATACACTAGAAACCATGGGTGGAAGTGGGGAAAGACCCACACTCCACCCATGGAATGTCTTCCCAAGGCAGAGTAACACAAGACATTGCATTACTCCAGGTTTACTACGCAACATAGACCCTCACATGCTGGCTCAACATGGCATAGTAAATCTCAGTTAATTGCTAGTTGCCACAGTGTCACCTTGTGTGATACAAGGTCAACTCAAGGCCTTGATAAATCTGGCCCATTACGTTTAGTTAATGCAGGGGCAAGTTTAGAAGCATAAATAAAGAGTGGGAAAATCACTGACAATGTTTGAGTGTTGCCAAACTTAAAGCTTTGTGAACGCTCACCCTATTTGACGTGCCCACTCAGGACTCCTTAAACCAAGATTTTGCATTCAACTCAGGGTCATTCTTAATAGGGCCCATCATTACAAGAAACCAGACAGGTTCCAAATCTGGTTCCGACATTTTATTATAAAAGTACTCAGCATCCACTTTTATATGTACTCTCACCTCCAAAGTATGCTTAGGCCACCAATGAAAGGTTATCAGCATTGCCCAAAAAAAGGAAATAAATGATCTTCAAGAGCCTCTTGCCTAGAAAGAATTACTCTGTGATACTTACACCTGGGGATTTTTCTGAACACATGGGGCAATAATAAAAAAAGGGTACACTGTCCTGGTCTGTGGTGCGTTGTACACTCTGATAAAGATAAAAATATTAAATCTAAAATAAGTCACTGGGAGTCAAAAGGTTACTTGAGGTCACCAGGGATCGGTGCAAACCCAAAGTTCAGGCCTGCCACAATGGAGGGTAGGCCAGCTACAGAAGCCTCGCAGGGTCCTCTGAACAGTAACTTGAAAGGAACAAAGTGTCAATGTTGAGGGCACGATGCGTCAGTGTTTTTCATGCAGCCGGGTCACCACGTCAGCGTCAAAACTCCATTGTAATGAATTGGATGGGCCGTTCTCGAGCCATGCAAAACTTCATAATCAGGCTACGCAGGCTGTGAATTTGCTGTCATCAAACAGCCTTTGCATCGATATCAAAGGCCCAAGGCAGCAGAATTTCTCCTGCATTCGAGACGATGTGTCTTTTTTTTCAGGAATAAGCTGCAGAACCCACGTCTGAGGCCCAGAGCTTGGAGGGGGCACCCGCAGGCAAGGGTGAGACTCACAGAAGACAGAGTCCAGCAGCATCAAGAGAGTTGTAGGCAGTCTTTGATGTCCCTGAGACTGCAGGAGAACAGGGGGCAAACCCTTGGTGGTCACTTTGGAGATAAAGCAGAGTGCTTCCAGTAGTCAGGGAACAGCAAGCAGCAGGGTAACATGGAGAAAAGCAGTCCTTCCAGAAAAGCAGTCCAGTTGAGTCCTTTGAGCAGCACAACAAGTCCTTCTGACAGAGGTTCAGTTCCAGATCCAGAAGTGTCTGATTTTAGGAGGGCAGAGACCCAGCACTCATACCCAAAAATGCCTCTGAAGTGGGGGAGACTTCAAAGAGTGCCTTTGAAGTGCACCTGTATCCCTTTCACCCCAGTCCTGTCTGCCAGGTTATCTGTGGAGTGTAATCCGTCCTTTGTGTGGGTGAAGCCACTACCCTTTCAAGTGTCAGTGTGATTCCATCCTATCATTCCTTCCCAGAAAGACCCAGAAAGACCCATCAGCATGCAGATGAATGCAGATGCAGTTGAGTGTCCTTTGTTTGTGGTTGTCTGGATGAAATTCACAAATGTATCTGTCACCCAGCCCAGTCCTGACGTGTATTGGAGACAGACTGTAAGGCACACAGACCAGTAAGAGCAGAGAAATGCCTACTTTCTAAAATTTCTAAATTAGAAATGTTAAATATGACACTGCCAGTAAAGAGTATTTATCATTACCAATTCAAAGATATGAAACACAATGTATCTACTCCTTTCTGATCAGAAATTACAGCTTAAAAGTATACTAGGAAATTCCCAATGCGGGCCTATGAGAGCAAGCTGCCTACACAAGCCTTGCAATAGCAGGCCTGAGACATGGTTAAGGGGCTACTTATGTGGGTGGCACAATCAGTTCTGCAGGCCCACTAGTAGCATTTAATTTACAGGCCCTGGGCACATGTAGTGCACTTGACTAGAGACGTATAAGTAAATTAAACATGTCAATTGGGTAGACAGCAATATCACCATGTTTGAGAGGGAGCACATGTTCTTCAGCACTAGTCAGCAGTGATAAAGTACGTTGAGTCCTAAAACCAGCAAAAAGATGACAGCAAAATGGAGGAAGGCTGACAAAAAGTTAGGCGAAGACCACCCAAAGGTTGTCAGGTCCAAAACAGCCAGTGCTACATGTGCACTGGTAAGATGTGTATTACAGAATGGGCTGCAGCCAGGGGTGCAGAAACCGGGCACACATGCTCATTGCCCCTCCACTGCTCTTTTAATAATAGAGCTCCTGGTAGTAAATCTACACTGATAACTGGCATCTGTGCTCATAAATTCTCTTCAGATCCTGTTTTTGTGACTTAGGATCAACAAATTACCAGTGGAGACACTAGTTGAAATTGCTCAAGTAAAACGTTTTCTGAATTGGGCCCTATATTCTGTATTTTTTGTAGATATGCTGTTGTCACTCACCACTTTGATGATATGCTCTACTGTATGTTTTCCGTTTCTCTAGCTGCTAGAGCAGGCGTTGGTGATTGAGGAACAGCTCCGAAGGGCCGCATACCTCAACATGACCCAGGATCCGAACCATCCAGCCATGGCACTCAACGCTCGCTTGGCAGAAGTGGAATGTCTAGCTGAGAGTCATCAGCACCTTTCCAAAGAATCACTGGCAGGGAATAAGCCAGCCAATGCTGTCCTTCACAAAGGTTGGTGACCTCCAATTTTTGCATCCGCCCCACCTAATCAGAGAGCGTGGAAGACAATCGGAGAACATGAAGACAATTGCTTTCCCAATACAGGAAGGTTTGCTTGGCACACCTCAGATTGTAAATAAATTAAATTTCTAGAAAATGACTGATGTTTTTATAAAACAAAGCAACCGCTTAGAAACCATGTGATTTAAAAAGGTCGCTCATCAAAGGTAGACATCGCTGGCACAATGCACTAATATCAATTGTACATTTTATAATGGCACAATATTGTTTTGAAATATATTCCTAATTTAAACACTTTCTATTCAAGTAAGGAAAACAATAGTATTTTCTCCACCACAGCGAGTGTTTATTAGAGAAGTTAATTTAGGAAGACAGGTTGTCCAGTGCTTAAATCAATTTGTAAAAAAATTATTAATTATCAGTGCCCTTCTCAGGAGGCCCCTGCAGCATGTACCAGCCATTGCCCCAGCCATTGCCTTCGATAGCAGTACCAACATAACCAATAACCATCTCACTTCCACAAGTGTGGCAATTTTGACTACTGCAGACCACCTAAAGCCGTGAGAATGGCATTGGTGGCAGATATTATTTATTTTTAATGATATTGAATTATTAAACACAGTCTGCTCATCTAAAAATTTCATAGACTTCGCCACCATGTGGTAGACTGTCATTATAGCCGGTGCTGAGAATAAAGTACTGGTGCCAGGCACCAGAAACCACCCGCTCAAATTAAGTACTGAGGTCAGCCTGCTTCATCAGCCTCTTCTAACTGATTCCAGTGATGACAATATGAGTATGCTGATAAGCGCTTTAGTCTACCCAAAGGGTATGGAAAAGCTCTAACTAAATGCCATTTCAATAGAATACAAAATAGTCCCCCAACTGAAGGGGAGGGAGGAGCATGTCAGGAAAGGGATTTTTCTCTTTGGAACTTGCTTAAAGAGAAAAATTTGACTTTTTCAGAAGCTTTGCAGCACCTTCAGGAATAGCAGGAACTCAACAGACTTTCTGCTATTATGTGTCCTTAGAGCTATTATCTTAAAAGGAGATCCGTTTGTGCATTAGGTAGCAGTCAAACTTTGGGAAATCTCTTATAGCCCGCAGTAACTTATTGCAAACAAATTGCAACATAACTCTTTATACTAACAAAGAAGTTCAGTCATCAGAACTTGCATATGGTAACAATAACTGCCAGTTTAGGGGAAAGTACAGTGCTCCCTGCATTCTAAGTCCTCTTCCAGATCCAAGTAGAATGGTTTTCCAAAATTACAACTACTTTTTGAGAAGCATTGTTTTATAGTCACAGTAGAATAAGATGGACCATGTAATAATGAAATGTGCTATTGAGACTGCATTTAGCTTTGAGAGGGATGCAGCTCCAGACAATAGATGAGGTTCTTGGATTTCTTCAAGAGAGACTTCACAGTTCCAAGACATGGCTGGTGAAGCCCTGCATTCCTACGCCTGTGTTGGATACTATCAAGCCAAGGCCCTGTTACTATGAGAGGGTTAGTGTTAGCCTTGCAAAAGTATATTATATGTACAAGGCATATCTGTCTAGAGGTACTGTCATGTAAACAAGCAGCGTTATTGGTGCTTGTCTGTGGTAAACGTAAGAGAGCAGCTGTGTAATTGAAAGACATAATGATATGTAGGGTGTTACATGATGGAGTAATGTGCTCTTAATCCGTTATAATTCCCACACTCCATTTCTATGTGGAGCCTTGTAATCTCATTTAACACTTCACCTAGCTACCACTGGCAAGCACCAATAAAGCAGCAAACACTTTCATCAGGTAATATGGTCCTAGGTCACACAATTGTTTCTGGGAGTCATTTTGGTGATCTATCGGAAGGACCGCAGTTGTGACAAAGCAAGTGGCTCTGAGTCTAGGAATATTTTCTAGAAGCTTCTGACATAAGCCTTGCACTAGCTTGTGTATTTTGGTGTTAGTGGATCTGAGGTTCTGTGATAAAATAAATCTGGGTACCAATTTCAGTGAACACTCTACTTCAATAACTCTGTTGGTCCTGTGCTTCATCTACAGAGCTTTGAGTACAGTGCCTCATTCCACTTGAAGCCGGTGGAGAAATGTCAGTATGGAAATACCTGGTGAGGCACAGTCTGGCACCTGTGTTTGAAATGTCTAGTGAGCAATGGAACAGTCTTCAGAGGACCAGCAATCTAGTTATTTCCCTTCAATGGTCATACTAAAGGGGGTTGTTTTTTCATAAGCAGTTGGAAATGTGTCTCATTGAAGGGAAGGGAATCCATTCATTTCATACACATGCGTGCACACACGCACAAACACACACAAACATGCACACACTTTGTGTTTATCGCATGCTCCAACTCAGCATATACATAGGAAGACAATGTTTTTAAAATGATCTTTATTCATTTTTAGTACACCATACAAACCCATAAACATATGGTAATTCCCTCCTCCTTCCCCCACTCAGTGGCATATCACCCGACAGTCAGACAGACCCTTGAAATCACTTTCCAAGGTCTAGCCACAATGTTCTTTAAGAAGGTCCATACTACCAGTTTCAATATTTGTGGCCCCACCTCAATCCTTAGCCCTCCCTTCAAACTAATTTTCCGATAAAACATCTTCCGTTCTCTCCATGACCCCTTACTTTATAATGTATATCTCTTCTTCCTCACCAAATCACCAATTCTTGTTAGCCTTCCATTGCCACCTTGTCGGGCCCTGCCTGCTTCCCATTTTTGTATCACAACCCTGCGTGCCACCATCAGGACCACATTGCAGAAGAGGAGGATGTGTCTAATGAGCACCTGTTCTCCCTAGATCACAAGATCACTACCTTGGCGTTTAGGACCAGAGGTTCCCCTAAAGCCTGAGAGATCCTGTCATGGATCTCCTCCCAAAACATGTGGATTTTCGGACAATCCCATTAAGAGTGTGCAAGCATACCTCTCTGGAAGCAACTCTGAATGCATCTATCCGACCCCATCCTGTATATCTCTTCTTCCTCACCGAATCACCAATTCTTGTTAGCCTTCCATTGCCACCTTGTCGGGCCCTGCCTGCTTCTCATTTTTGTATCACAACCCTGCGTGCCACCATCAGGACCACATTGCAGAAAAGGAGGATGTGTCTAATGAGCACCTGTTCTCCCCAGATCACAACATCACTACCTTGGCGTTTAGGACCAGAGGTTCCCCTAAAGCCTGAGAGATCCTGTCATGGATCTCCTCCCAAAACATGTGGATTCTCGGACAATCCCATTAAGTGTGTGGACGCATACCTCTCTGGATGCAACTCTGAATGCATCTATCCGACCCCATCCTGCCAATTGCAAATAACCTAGCTCTGGTATAGTATGTTCAGTGTAAGATATTGCATCGGATCAACCTAAAACTCACTCGAATTGCCACTTCCCCCTGGGTACCTGCATGCCTCCCCCCTACTCATCATTCTTCAGCCTACATAGTTCCCCCTCCCATCTCTTGCATAGCCTCTATAGTGCAGGAGCACTGTTAGCCAGAATCGTGTTGTAAATGGCAGAAATTGCATGGTGGAAGAGATGGGAACTCAGTACTCTTTATTACAGTGGGCTTTCCTCTGATATCTCTGCCCGGGGGTTATTGAGCGCACTGAGATGGTGCCTCACCTGAAGGTACCTCAAGTATTGTCCCCCAGCCAGCTTGTATTGAGATTTGAGGGTCCTGAAAACTCAGCATTTCCTGGTTCGCCGAGACATCTACCAGTTTGAAATTCCTATAACATCCCATTTGCTATGGCCATCAATTCCCTTCAGTAGTGCCAACCCCTCCACCCCCCCATAGTGGAATTGCTAAGGTGAGCACTGCCCGCCATCCCAATTGTATGTCCACTTTTTCCCATGTACCTACGAAGATTGTGGTTCTTTTTCTTCCCATATATACACTTTACAAATGCCTGTGGCTCCAAAGACCTCCTATGTGCCCATAGGAAGAGTTCAGTCTGGTCAGCAAATGACCATTCATTAAGTACCGCCAATAGTACAGGTGGAGGTTTGGGCAGAACGATTCCTCCATCCATCACCTTTCTTGTGAGTGCCTCCATCACTATGTGTGGCTCGCCCCCATCCCAGAGTAGGAGCCTAGTCCCGGCATCCACTGATTTGAAGAATTGTTCAGGGACCTCAAACAGGGAGTTTTGCAGTGCATGCAGGAATTTTGGTAAGTAGATCATTCTATAAAGGGCTGCCCAGCAGGGGCAGCTGGAGATGTCTCCGCTGGCTACATTCCTTTTACATTCCTTCAACAGCCTACCTAGGTTGCAGGAGTAGAAAAGGCTTGTGTCACACGTGATGTAGATGCCGAAGTATCGAGAGCTGACCCTTTCTCATGGTATGGGGCAGCCCCATCTTTCTCAGGGGCCTATCACGCCAAGGGGTATAGATGGGATTTGGCCTGAGTAGTGTCCAAACACTCTGAAGATCTCCAGAATCCTGTTGACTGAATCGTTTGATGTGTCGGGGTAGAAGAGAGCATCATCAGCATAAAGTGAAACCACATGCTCCCAGTCATGGTCCAATCGCAATCCCTGGATCAGAGTATCCTTTCTAATCCAGTTGGCCACCAGTTCAATCTCTACTGTGAAAAGAAGAGGGGACGGGACATCCCTGTCTAGTTCCTCTCCCCAGGGGGAATTCTGCCAAGAGAGCTCCATTGACATGTTATCGGGCCGTAGGTTTGGCATATAGCATTTTTCCCACGCACAGACTGCTGAGTCGAAACCTATTTATCCCAATACAGCCTGTAGGTATGGCCATTCAGAGTCAATTTTCTTTCATGCGCGAAGGCCACAAGTGCTGCTGGCTCACCCAGTGTCTCCTCCTTTGCCAGACATCTGAAAAGGCGTCAGAGACTGTGCCTGCTGAACCCATATGGAATAAAGCCTGATTGGTCTGAGCCACCACCCAGTGTATAACTCGCATCAAGCAGATTGCCTATATATTTGCTAGCAGTTTCACTTCCACATTCAGTAGCGAGATCTGCTAGGAAAAGGAAAACTGGGCGGGGGCCACCCCTTCTTCTGGATAAGGACTACTGTTGCTTGTTGCAGCTCCTTCAGCAGTTCTCCTTTCTGCTTGGGTTCACACAGCATAGCCCTTATTGACTTTATTACTTGGCTCCTGATACTCTAAAAGAATTCTAGGGGGAAGCCATTAGGTCTGGGAGCTTTCCCATTATTCATTTGAGACAATGCCTTTGTGATCTCTCCTTCCCGTAGTTCCTTCTCAAGAAGCTTCACTGCCCACACACCCTAGAATGGGCATTGAGATGTCAGCCAGAAAGCCTTTCTGTCCACGCTTGACAGTGGTGTCCAGATGTGGGGCACAAAGGTGTTGCAGAAAGTCGGCAAATGCCTACATATTTCTGCTGCTGATTCCGTCTCTCGCCCGACAGGTGTGGTAACCTTTTCCATACACTTCTGTCCCCTCTCCCGTTGCATGAGCCATGCAAGCAATTTCACTACTTTATTTCCCACCTCATACAATTTATAATGTTTGCACTTAAAGATCACCCTGGCCTCTTAGTGCATCAGTCATCGATATTCCTCTAATTTTCTCTCTGTGGAGGTCAAGAGCCACCAGGTTGGGCCCCATATTGTGATTACCACTCTATCATTGTTCCTACATCTCACGTCCCACTCTCTCCCGTTCCTGCCTTTGCCCTGCCACATGCATCATCTAGCTGTAGGAAAGTACCATCTTGCCTGGCATGTTACCCCCATTTTTACATGTATGTTAGTTTGTTTTTGCCTGTCTCACTGGGATTCTGCTAGCCAGGACCCCATTCCTCATAGTTTGTGGCCTGAATGTGTATACCTGTGTAGTGACTAACTGTGTCACTGAGACTCTGCTAATCAGAACCTCAGTGCTTATGCTCACTCTGCCTTTAAATTTGTCACTATACGCTAGTGACCACCTTTTACCAATTTCAATTGGCACACTGGAACACCCTTATAATTCCCTAGTATATGGTACCTAGGTACCCAGGGTATCAGGGTTCCAAGAGATCCCTATGGGCTGCGGCATTTCTTTTACACAGGACTGCCACTGCAGCCTGAGTGAAATAACGCCCACATTATGTCACAGCCATTTTACACTGCACTTAAGTAACTTATAAGTCACCTATATGTCTAACCTTCACTTGCTGAAGGTTAGGTGTAACTTTACTAAGTGTGAGGGCACCCTTGCACTAGCAAAGGTGCCCCCACATAGTTCAGGGCCATTTCCCCGGACTTTGTGAGTGCGGGGACACCATTACACCTGTGCACTACATATAGGTCAATACCTGTATGTAGCTTCACAATGGTAACTCCGAATATGGCCATGCAACATGTCTAAGATCACGGAATTGTCCCCCCATTCAAAATCTGGAATTAGGGAGCCAATTCCATGCATCCCCGGGTCTCCACTATGGACCCCGGGTACTGCCAAACCAGCTCTATGGGGTTTTCTCTGCACCGCTGCTGCCACCCCACAGACAGGGTTCTGCCCTCCTGGGGTCTGGGCAACCCAGTCCCAGGAAGGCAGAACAAAGAATTTCCTCTGAGAGAGGTGTTGCAACCTCTCCCTTTGGAAATAGGTGTTAAAGGCTGGGGAGAGGTAGCCTCTCCCAGCCTCTGGAAATGCTTTGAAGAGCACAGATGGTGCCCTCCATGCATAAGCCAGTCTACACCGGTTTAGGGAACCCCCAGTCTCTGCTCTGGTGCGGAACTGGACAAAGGAAAGGGGAGTGACCACTCCCCTGTCCATCACCACCGTAGGGGTGGTGCCCAGAGCTCCTCCAGTGTGTCCAAGACCTCTGCCATCTTGTTTCCAGAGGTATGAGGGCACTCTGGAGGCCTCAGAGTGGCCAGTGCCAGCAGGTGACGTCAGAGACTCCTCCTGAGAGGTGCTTACCTGACTAGGTGGCCAATCCTCATCTGAGGGCTATTTAGGGTCTCTCCAGTGGGCTTTTCCTCAGATAACGACTTGCAAGAATGCACCAGAGTTCCTCTGCACTTCTGTCTTCGACTTCTGCCAAGGATCGACCGCTGACTGCTCCAGGACTCCTTCAAAACTGCAACAAAGTAGCAAGAAGACTGCCAGTGACATTGTAGCGCCTAATCCTGCCGGCTTTCTCAACTGTTTCCTGGTGGTGCATGTTTTGGGGGCTGCCTGCCTTCATCCTGCACTGGAAGCCACGAAGAAATCTCCTGTGGTTCGACTGAATCTTCCCCCTGCTTCAGCAGGCACCAAACTTCAGCTACACCAGTACTCTGGGACCCCTCTCATCCTGACGAGCATGGCCCCTGGAACACAGGTGGTGGACCCAAGTGACCCAGACTGTCCAGTGGTCCAACTGTCCAAATTTGGAGGAGGTAAGTTCTTGCCTCCCTGCTCCAGACAGTAATCCTGTGCACCGTATGAACTGCAGCTACAAGGGCTTCTGTGCACATTTCCATGAAATCCTGCATGCACAGCCGAGCCTAGGTCCCCAGTACTCTGTCCTGGGATGCTCAGCTCCCTGAGTTGATCTCTGGTGTCGTGGGACCTCCTTTTGCAGTGGTGAGACGACCGCCGTCTTCAGACTTCTTGAACCCGTGCTCAAGGACTTCTGCGGGTGCTTCCTGCTTGTGCATGGGCTCTCTATATTGCTGAGGGCCCCCTCTGTCTTCTCTCCCAAGTGGCGACATCCTGGTCCTTCCTGGGCCAGGGCAGCACCCTTTTTCTCTAACTGCAACTATTGCAGCTAGCAAGGCTTGTTTGTGGTATTTTGCCAAGGAAACAGCTCTGCATCCTCCAGCATGCTGTGGGACATCTTCTGCACAAAGGAGAAGTTCCTAGCACCTTTTGTTGTTGCAGAATCTTCAGCTTCTTCCATCCAGAGGCAGCCATTTTTGCATCTTCATCCGGGGTTTAGTGGGCTCCTGCCCCCCCTGGACACTTTCGCGACTCTTGGACTTGGTCCCCTTCCTTTGCAGGTCCTCAGGTCCAGGAATCGGTCTTCAGTGCTTTGCAGTCTGTTGTGGTCTTTGCAAAATCCCTTATCTCGACTTTAGTGTGTTTCTGAGGAAATAGTAGTACTTTACTCCTACTTTCCAGGGGTCTTGGGGTGGGGTATCTTGGACACCCTTAGTGTTTTCTTACACTCCCAGCGACCCTCTACACACTACATTAGCCTAGGGGTCCATTCGTGGTTCGCATTCCACTTTCTTAGTATATGGTTTTTGTTGCCCTTAGGCCTATTGCATCCTATTGTATTCTACAGTGTTTGCACTACTTTCTGACTGTTTTACTTACCTGATTTTGGTTTGTGTGTATATATTGTGTATTTTACTTACCTCCTAAGGGAGTATATCCTCTGAGATATTTTTGGCACATTGTCACTAAAATAAAGTACCTTTATTTTTAGTAACCCTGAGTATTGTCCTTCTTATGATATAGTACCTATATGATATAAGTGGTATAGTAGGAGCTTTGCATGTCTCCTAGTTCAGCCTTGGCTGCTCTGCTATAGCTACCTCTATCAGCCTAAGCTGCTAGAACACTACTACTCTACTAATAAGGGATAACTTGACCTGGCACAAGGTGTAAGTACCATTGGTACCCACTATAAGCCAGGCCAGCCTCCTACATTGGCCCCTTACCACTGCCTTAAAGGCTTCCCAGACAGTGGCATCTAAGTACTCAGAGCCCTTAATCTCTTCAAAATATAATTTTATTAGGTCCTGAATTAAACATTTAGTCACCCAGTCAGTCAGTAAGCAGCGATCAAGTGACCATCCCCTCTCAGTACAAGATCGTGGTTGAGTTAGCAGCATCACGATTGGAGAATGGTCCGCGATTCCTCTCATTAAGGGCCATATTTATACTTTTTGACGCAAAACTGCGCTAACGCAGTTTTGCGTCAAAAAAATTAGCGCCGGCTAACGCCATTCTGAAGCGCCATGAGGGCGCCGTATTTAATCAATGACGTTAGCCGGCGTTAGCCGCCGGCGCTGCCTGGTGTGCGTGGAAAAAAACGACGTACACCAGGCAGCGCCGGCGTAGGGAGATATGGAGCTTGGGCGTCAAAAAATGGGGCAAGTCAGGCTGAGGCAAATTTTTCACCTCAACCCGATTTGCGCCATTTTTTTCGACTCCCAACCCCCATAGAAATGACTCCTGTCTTAGCAAAGACAGGAGTCATGCCCCCTTGCCCAATGGCCATGCCCAGGGGACTTCTGTCCCCTGGGCATGGTCATTGGGCATAGTGGCATGTAGGGGGGCACAAATCAGGCCCCCCTATGCCACAAAAAAAAATACTTACCTGAACTTACCTTAATGTCCCTGGGATGGGTCCCTCCAGCCTTGGGTGTCCTCCTGGGGTGGGCAAGGGTGACAGGGGGTGTCCCTGGGGGCATAGGAGGGCACCTCTGGGCTCCTTCCGAGCCCACAGGTCCCTTAACGCCAGCCTTTTCCAGGCGCTAAAAAACGGCGCAAAAGCGGCCGTGTGTCATTTTTTTTGACCCGCCCACTCCCGGGCGTGAATTTTGCCCGGGAGTGTAAATACGGCGCACATGCCTCGGAGTCAATTTTTTAGACGGGAACGCCTACCTTGCATATCATTAACGCAAAGTAGGTGTCCACGCAAAAAAATGTCGCAAACTCCATGGACTTTGGCGCTAGACGCGTCTAACGCCAAAGTATAAAAATGGAGTTAGTTTTGCGTCGGAATTGCGTAAAAAAAACTACGCAATTCCGGCGCAAACAGAGTATAAATATGCCCCTAAGTGTCTTATGTCACGACATAATCCCGGATGTCCCACAGGGATCAGAAACTAATTGAGTCTGCAGAGAGATGGCACCTTATTTATCGAGTATGAGTACTGCTGCTCGCTTGGCCGTGTGTGGACGGCCAATGGTCAGTCAATCCCAAAGCCACCACAAATACCCCCAATCTGGTATCCATCTTGGGCCGTGCCTCACCTCTGATCACCCTATCTAGGTCTTCCCTTAGCATGAGATTGAAATGCCCACGATCACAACAAGGGTGTCCAACGCTTGCAGGATCTAATCACCCATTACCGCTAATCCAGCTAACTGCAGCCCAAGCAGAACATTCCGCAAGGCCATCCACACTTCCTCACCCTGCCAGGTGCCACATGGACGAGTTGTAAAGGGCCAGCTTGTGGGACAGATTGTTTTTGTCCGGTGGGCCGTGAGAGGACCCAAATGCCAAGGATTTTTTTGAAAGTGTCAGCCCCAAAGAAGCTGGTCTGGGAATGCAGATGAGGTGCCAAAAATGTTGACTGGTATTTTCGGACTCTTGCACAGAATATCTTGAATTGAAATGGGGACATTTCAGGGAACAAGTAACTGTTTCCTAGAGACAGTGCTTAATTTGTGCAGGTGGTGTGCAAGGCACACATTTGGCTCCATCATCAGTTTTTAAACCAGAGTCAGGCAAGAGAAAGACACAGGTGGGAGAAAGAGGGAGGAAAAGGAGAAAACATGGGTGGAAAAGAATTTGAAAGAGTGAACAAAACGACAAAGGAAAAGAAGTGTAGGGTGGTGGAAAAAAGAGTCATGAGGTGGATTCAAGACTAGGTCGACTTGGTATTTGGTACTTCCAGCATTCACAGTATCAGATGGCCTGCTCCTTAAAATGATGGCGGACCCTGCAAATGTTTTTTTTAGAGATTAAGCACTGCCCGTTTATAAGTTTTAACTCTTGGCATAGGAAAAACTTCCAACCATTTCTTAATGGAAATTAAGCACTGTGGGTTTGTAAATTGTAACTCCTGGTATAGGAAAAGGCCTCCAACAAAATGTTCCTTACAGCAGTCATATCACAACATCATGATAACTTCTGTACAACTTTACTTTCTGGAAATGCAACCCGTATAATTATCATAGGCGTGGACAATGGCGTGAGGAAGGTTTGATGGTCTATTTTCTATTTTCCGACTGGCTACATCATTAGACATAGTAAAACCTTGAACGACAACCTTTTGCTTAGCAAAGAATCCTCAAAAACCTCCGTGTGTCTTTAAAAAACATATCAGAGCTACATAGACAAGTGGCAGTCACTAAACACTTGAAAAACTGGAATATTACAGAAAAGTTGCACTAAAGCAGTGGTAAGGAGAATTTTAGACAGATTTTTTGAAAGGTTTAGTGAATATTATGTTTTAGTGTATTTAATGTTGCAAGTTTAAACTTCTAGGCGCACCTAGCAGCCATGGCATTGAAAGAGCACTAATAATAGAAAACGATATAAAATAACATAAAATGCGACAATCTATATAATTCCAGTGATAATAATTTAGGGATATTTTCTTAGTTTTTATTTTGCAGTTTCTGAGGGAAACATCCTTATTATTTTTGTCATGTGACTGTCTAAGTTCATTACTTTAGCAGTCTGTCAGAAAACTCCCTTCTTTTTCATGGATGAAACGATTCCTACTTATATGTGATATCTGTGAAAGGCTGTACAAATAAGTGGATTATTTGACGTATTTATTTTTGCATGCACAGAGGAAAAATAATCCAGAATGCTTTTTATGCTATGGAGTGGTTAAAATTCTGCAGTATTCACTAGCTCGCTTTAACAATAAAAATTACTGAAGATGCCTCTAGGGGCTCCTACAATAATACTTGGACCCTGGTTACAAGTATAGATGTAATTTATTGCACATAATCAATAAGAACGATACCATGGGGTATGTTATTTATCAGTTGTATTAAACACCCCTATTATAAGTTGTTGGGGAATGACATGCGGATTTTGGTGTTTAGCGCACCAAGAACCGCATGATATGGTAAATGCTGTATGGTTTTCTCTGTTAAATTTCTGCCGCTTTTACCGGACGAAATTTAACAAAGGTTGAGTTATTTAATGCATCCAATAATTATCAAATAGCTAACAACTCTTAATTACAAACCCGTGTGTAAACAGGGGTTTACACATGAGTCAGACTTTACTATCCAACTCATAATCAGGACATTTGCCAGGTAGTGTTCCCTTGCAGGAGTTTTGCAAAGTGCCAGCTGGTTTCACCTGACACATGTTGGTCACAGTGTCAGTTGATGTGAATTCAGAAAAGGCTGGCGGGTTGCCAACAGCTGTTCTCTGACTGACCTTCCCAGTAGTGTTAATTGGGGTCTCTTGTCAAAAGAGCAACATGGTTGGGGCTCAAAAACCTACAGTCAACGAGTAAAGCCATATGGCTTGCTGCACACAGAGAGGTACTTACTGACTTTTGGAAACTGGTTAGGAATACTGGTGGTGTTTATTGTGCATAATAAATAACCATTGCATAGGGTAAGGAATTTATCAAGTGTGGTAATACCACCTATTTCGAGCTGTTAGGGAATAATATGTGTTTATCGCACTAAACGCGCATCATACTGTAAATACCATATGGTTTGCCCCATTAAATTTTGGCAGGTTAGACGTGCCGAAATTTAACAAAGCTTGATGTATTTACTGGTTGTATGATACAACCACGCATGCCTGAACCACGCATGCCTAAACAACGTGGTCTGAACCATGACCGCATCTTTACCACTCATGCCTTTACCACACATACCTTTACAACAAATTTCTTTGTAAAAGCATGATTGGTAAAGGAATATGCGTAGTAAATTCCACACTGCAGCTCCCCCACTCTGCGCCCTAACACCTGATACCCCAGCCCTGCAATCCACCCCAGCCCTTAAAACTGCCCTGTCCCCCCGCCCTAAGCCCTAAAACTCAGCCCCAGCCCTTAAAACCACCCTTTCCCCTCGCACCGCTGAGAGGCGTAAAACCCTGCCCCCTGCCAAAAACTACTCCAACCCGAACTCCCCCACTCTGAGCCCTAAAACTGACCCACACCCCTGAAAACTGCCAGTTATCCCCAGCCCTAAAACCCACCTCCTGTTCTTAAAACTACCCGACCCCCTACCCTGAGCCCTAAAATTGACCCTGCCCTGCCTTTAAATATACCTGACCCCCCGCCCTAAGCCTTAAAATCGACCCCACCCTGCCATTAAAAATACCCCTTCCCCTCCCCCCCACCCTTAGGCCTAGAACCCAGCCCCCTGCTAAAACATACCCTGACCCCAGCCCCCCACCCTGAACCCTAAAACTGACCTCACCCCTAAAAACTGCCCTTTCCCCCCACCCTGAGCTCTAAAACCGTGCCCCCTGCCAAAAAAACGATCCCGACTCCCCCCACACTGAGCCCTAAAACTGTCCCCCAACCCTAAAAACTAACCCCCCATACTTGGCCCCAGCCCTCTTACCTCTCCAAGTCCTTCCTGTTCCTGTTCCTGATCCGCCCATTCACACAGCTAGACTGCTCTCTGCCTTAACCACACATATGCGTGGTTAAGGCAGTCTCAATGCAGAGCTGTGGTTTAGGCAAGCGCTGTTCTGTTTGCGTGGAAATGGCATGCATAGCTGAGCCCATGTTGTAAAGGCCTTTTACCGTATTTACTGCATCTGATAATCATCAGATGCATAAATAACTAACAACTCGTAATTCCAGGCCATACATAAACAGGGGTTTATGCATGGACTGAATTTAATGAGCAATGCATAATCAGGCCCTTAATAGAGTGTAGTGTAATGTCGACATATCTGAGTAAAAAAATCAAGTACAATGTGAGGTAAATATTCTTTGTAGCACTAATTTACCTTCATTTTAGGAAAAACCTCTCCCCTTCTCTTCAATTTCATGGAATAGTCCGTTGTCTATGTCAAGTGCAACAGAAGCAACTCTACAATGAATCATATGTCAGTCTGATTTATTTACTTATATTATGTAGGTGCTTATGAGTAGGTTCAGAAGGAGTACCTGTACCAGCTTCCCCTTGCTGCTGCCGAACAGCCGCAGTCCCTCCCTGCCGCCTGATCACCTCACTGTTTTTGCTGGTATTGCCACTGATTACACTTAATACTTCTGCATTGCAGTGTCGCAGTTTTCCATATTTTTATTTCCTCCTTGTTTTTGTAATCTGTGCCTTACCGTAGCTGTCATTTAGACTTTATTACTTTCTGTATTGTGTTGCTGTTAATTTCTTTATTTGTATTTACCTCCTTGTTGTACTTTGCACTGGTTCTCACTTTGCTGCTCTTTTCCCACTGTTTTCCTCCTGCCTTGTACACTGCCACCCACCGCCACTCCCTTCCGTTTCCAGGACCTACTTAATGGAGGCCGCAGCACGACCCCATTGAGTAGGTCCCTGTACCAGCTCCCCCTTCTTGCTGAATGAAAAGCCACTTGTTCCTTCCTGCCTCCTGACTGCCTGCTGTTTTTGCTAGTATTGTCTCTGTTTAAACTAAGTAAGTCTGTATTGCAGTGCTGCCATTTTCCATATTTTTATTTCCTCCTTGTTTTGTAATCTGCACCTGAATGTAGCCACAGTTTAGACTTTATTTCTGTCTGTATTGTAATGCTGGTAATTTCCTTATCTATATTTTCCTCTTTGTTGCTCCGGGTCTGGCTTTGCCGCTCTTTTCCCACCAATTCCCTCCCGCTTCCTGCTGCCTGCCTGTCCCGCCCACTGCCATTCAGTGCCCCTCCCTCCTATCTGGACAGAGGATGCAGGCAGCAAGTACGCCACCAGTGCGTCAAAGGCAAAACCATTTGCACCCGGACCGCATCCAGTGCCAGGAACCCTGACTTACCCACTAAATGCAGATCCACTGCAGTCGAGCGTTGAGCCTTCGACCCCAGACTCTGCAACAACAACTGCTGCCGCACTTCTTCACGATCAATGGTAGGACCTTTTACCTGCCAGCACTGTCTCTTCTCCTGCAACACTGAAGGACCTCTACGCACAATGACCACCACTACGGCGATCACAACTGTTTCAGAACAACTCCTCTGCATCCTGCTCAACCCATGATCTCTCCGCAAGCATCCACCAAGATCTGGGACACCATCAGTTAAGTAAAGCCATCTCTTTAAGCTCATCTGGACAAACAACGCCATCAACCACTTCACCATCACAGGACCCCCCAGCACGCCACCAAGCCAATTAGCACCTCATATGCATCTGGGACAAAATATCAAAGAGCCAGTGGACCGACGCCCTCAACACCTCCCACCCTGACACTGCAACCAACCTAAAACAGGCTATCAAGAACTTCTCACTTGGATCAGCGATTGCGCCGACCGAGTCGCCCCCATCATGCCCTCCAAAGTCAAGATACCCAGCAAGCAGGCCAGTTGATACACCACAGAACAGAGAACCACCAAACACAACTGCAAGTGACTAGAAAGGAAATGGCGCAACAGCAAGGAGCCCACAGACTAAGCCACCTTTAAGTCATCCATCATACTATATCACCAACTAATGAAAGAGATGAAATGGAGCATCCTAGCTGACAGCATTGAAGTCAGCTCTAACCACAGCAAAGAACTCTTCAGCATCGTCAGAGAGTTCTCCAAACCCTCAGCCACCGAAAACATAATCACCTCTTCTCAGGAACTCTGTGACACCCTGGTGGGCTTCTTCCACAACAATACCTCCACCATTTGAAAAAACTTTGAACCCCAACCTACCACCGTCAACACCCTTAGCCTCCTTGCTCTTACAGATGCTAACCCCAATGCAGACTCTGACCACCTGCTCAATACCTGGAACCGGTTCACCACACAAAACATCACAGCCAACATGAACTCCACCCACTCAGGAGCACTCATGGACCCCTGTTCTCACCACCTTTTCAACCCCAGGTGCGAGATGATCAGCAATGAGTTCACCGCCGTTTGCGACTCATCCATAACCATGGCCACCTTCCCCGAAGAATGGAAATAGGCAGAAGTCAAACCCCTTCTGGAAAAAAACATCCACCGACCTCAGCAAATTCAAGAAGTACTGTCCCATCTCTCTGCTCCTCTTCCCCCAAAGTCCTTGAAAAGGCAATAAACCGCCAACTCACGGAACACCTGTAGAACAACAATCTTCTGGACTACTCTCAATCTAGATTCCACACAAACCACAGCACTGAAAGTGCCCTGATCACTGCCACTGACAACATCAGAACCCGCCATCACTGAGGAGAAACAGCGGCTCTGACCCTCTTTGACTTTTCAGCAGCACTCAACACTGTATCCCACCACACAAGCCGTATCAAGAGGCTTTACCACATTGGAATCCAAGGAGACACCCTCAAATGGATCACCTCCTTCCTCACTGGAAGAACCCAGAGAATCCACCTACCAACTTTCACCTTGGAACCCAAGAAACATCATCTGTGGCATCCCCCAAGACTCTTCCCTCAGCCCTACACTGTTTAACATCTGCATGACCCCCTTGGCCAACATCGTCGGAACCCAGGGGATGAACATCATACCCTATGCAGACAACACCCAGGTCATCCTCTCACTATCAGGAGACCCCTACATTATGAGGGCCAACTTTCACATATGCACGATGGGCTTTGCCGACTGGATGAAAAACAACTGCCTTAAACTACACCAGACAAAAGGGCTGATCTTGGGAAACAACACCTCCTCGTGGAACGACTCCTATTGGCCTTCCAATCTAGAACCTACACCCACCCAGACACACCACACTCGCAGCCTTGGCATTATCCTGGTCAACATGTGCATGGGGTCTCCTCTGCCTGCTTCCTCACTTATAGCATGCTCAGTAAGATCTTCAAATGGCTCCCCATCAACACCAGACGAACCATCACTCAAGCCCTAGTGGCCAACCGACTGAACTACGGCAACACACTCTACATAGGAATGACCACACACTTCCTGAAGAGACTACAGACCATACAGAATGCAGCGGGCAGACTCATCCTCGACCTCCCCAAATGGACCCGCACCACCCCCCACCTCAAGAAGCTCCACTGGCTCCCCATTCAGAAGAGATGTCAATTTAAAATGCTGATCCACACCTACAAAGCCCTTCACAAACAAGGACTAGCACACATCTACCACCACTTGAACTTCAACCAAAAATCCAGACACCTGCACTCCACTTCCCTCTCCCTCGCACACACACCCTGCATCCGCTGAAGCAATAGTGGAGGACACTCCTTCTCTTACCTTGTGGAGAAATCCTGGAACTATCTCACCCTTCTCCTAGGGACCTCATCCTCTCTTCTGGAATTTAGGAGAGGACTCAAGACGTGGCTGTTCAACTTAGCCCCTATTCCAGCAATGTTCTCAGTGCCTGGATACCCCCGTGGGTGATTAGCCGCACTCTATAAATCCTGTTTGATTGGTTTGATTGCATAGCCATGCCTTATTGCTGTGACACCATCAATTAGGTCTTGTTATCACACAGAATCGTAGGTTGAGTGTCTTGTAAATATTGCTAGATACATGACTCGGATAAGGGAGAATCACAATGTATCTTACTGTAGACTTAGTAAACGGGGTGAGGCTGTCCTTGAGATGGTTCCTTTCACCTAGCCAAGACATCTGGGAATATCATAGCTGCTTTGCAGGGTATAAAAAATATGGGGGTTGTGTTTGGCATTGGTGATGCATTTGCACTCCAAATTAACACTATGGCAAAAGAGTACCAATATCCAAGTGTCCTTGATCCGAAAAATCATATTACTACTTCTAAAGACAATCAGCCAGAGTCAAAGAGAGCCTTGGGTTGTCCACTTTGGCCATGACATTGTATTCTCCATTAGCCCTCACAACACTTCACCAAGAGGGTGCAAAGATTCCACAATCAGTACAGTATATTAGAATGTGTCTAATAGTAAAGACACATAATAAGAACCCTGAAACACTTGATTGTCTCCCAGGGTATGCAGTGATTACATTTGAAACATTCTTTATCACTCATAGGGCTCAATGGGGTAATGTCCTATATACAAGCAGAAATTATGGCCACAATGAATGCCACCCTTGAACCCATGGTCTCTCCTCTTTTACATGATTGAGCTTTCCAGCAATAAAACACACCCTTGAGAGAGTAGGGGCCTAGTTTTTTGACTGCTGTGAAGGCAACTTCATGAGCAAAGCCACACCGGCAGCGTTGTCCTGTAATCCAGAGTTGCCGACCCTGCAACTAAGGGACAAGGTACAAGTCCCGGCCTTGGCTCAATATCCTGTTATTCTGGGCAAATCACAATGAGACTTTTGGCATATCTAGCGTAGTAGTTGCCAGGGAGATAGAATCCCGAGGCAAGCGGGGGGTTCGAGAGAGAGATGACAGTTGGAGCAGAGGAGAAAGATGGTTGGTGCGATTACAAATAAACATAGGTAGAAAACGGCTATACTTTCTACGCTGTGTTTTTCCGAAATAAATAATCGTTACATTGGCGACAAGTGCGGGATCACCTAATCGCCTCAACATCGGCTCCATTCCTGGATAATTAGCATAAGGATGGCACTTATGTGAGAGTTGAAGAGACTGGAGTTGGTTACCGCGAACGTCACCCCATTGAGGGGACTGGAGCAGGTTCATCGCTTTTCCGATTACTGCGTCTGGGTGACAGGAACGTTTGGCGAAGTGTATACAGACGGTGATTTAGATGAGAAGAGTTGGGTGTCAAGTCTGCCCTGCTTGTAGGAAGCGGCTTTGCTTTGAATTCATGCTGTCATCTGAGAGTTGTGCACCGGATAGTTCTTCCGTTTAAGGGGCGTGTCCTGGAAGGTTTTCAGGACTTAAAGGGGTATTCCTCTCAAGTTTAAACGGGAAGTGTACGCAGGATAGCTCTTCCATTTAAGGGGCGTGTCCTGGAAGGTTTTCAGGACTTAAAGGGGTATTACTCTGAAGTTTAAAGGGAAGGCCCTTGCAGGAGGAAACAACTGTGAAGCAGATTTGTTTATTGTGACTATTTCAATGGTCACGTTGTGTAACTCATGTTTGGATGAATTGCAGCCCTTATTGGTGGGATCGTTGCAAGTAATATGGTGACAGGCACAGCTTCTGACACTGGGAAAGTATTTTTGCCTGTCTGATATGCAGAAAATACGGTGACAGGCACACCTTTGAGGTTGGAAAGTACTTTGCCTGTCTGCATTGGAGGGATAAAAGGAAAACACGGTGACTGGCACACCTCTGAAGATATTGCTAAGGAAAGGAAAAGAAGACTTTTGTTTTTGTTTTGGGATTGTGTTTAGGTAATTTAGGAAGTAATTTGTTTACAGAAAATTGTAGAAAATGTAGAATGTAACACCTCCTCCATTTTTTTTAAGTAGTCCTGGGGAACAGATGTATCCGTGGAGCAAATGGAAAAAAATGTTTGTTCATTATGCTAGAGTTTGTGGTCCAATGCTAAGTGCTGAAAGGAGGCATTGGTGGATGAGAGGATTAGAGATCAACTTGTGTTGAAGTGCAGTAGTGATAAGATTAGGGAAGAGTTGTGGTTAAAATATGAACCACCATTGGAAGAGGTTATTATGGTAGCTAAAAGGGTAGAACACATGATGAAGTGTGTTATGGGGTTGAGTGAGGAAAAAAAACAATATCTGGAGAATGCACAAAGGTGGAGGAAGTAGTATGTGAATTAAAAAACAAGGAGAGTGGTGGTGAGAAAAAAAAAGATGAAGTGGTGAAATTTAAAGGTGAATGTTTTAGATGTGGTAAGAGTGGTCATAAAGCGAATGCGAGCATTTGCCCAGCGTTGAATGTGATTTGCAATAGTTGTGGGAGAAAAGGGCATTTTTATAAATGCTGCCGTAATAAAAAGAAGAAGAATTCTAACGATAGTATGGTGAAGGAGGTCAAGGAGGTTCTGCAGGAAATTGTATTTCAAGTGGAAGCACAGGTGAGTTGTGGTGAACATCCCAGTGAGGTAGTTATGGTAGATGGTATTGGTGTATTGATGCATTTTTGATTAATGTTCACAGTTGACCATAATTTCTAAGCAGAGTTTTGACACCTTGACTATGAAGGATAAAAAGCTAAAGAAAATGGATGTATGTCCTGGTGGTTATGGTGGACAACCTATAAAGATGTTAGGGTACTTTGAAGGACATCTTGAGTTGAAAGGGAGACATCCTGTAGGGAAAATGTATGTGTCCAATCGCGGTGACAATCTTTTGAGTTGGACACATCAGGAGTTGTTGGGTGTTATATTAAATCCGAATGCCCAACCACAAGTCCAAGTGCAGAAAGTTGATGATTATGAGAGGGACTTAGTGTCTGTATTTCCAAATGTGTTCTCAGAAGGGTTGGGATGTCTAAAAGGATATAAACATAGAATTAGACTGAAGAAAGATGCAAGTCCGGTGGTAGCAAAGGTGAGGAGGATTCCGTTAGCCTTACAGGAGCCAGTTGTGGCTGAACTTAAAAGATTAAATAATTTGGGTGTAATTGAGGAGGTGGAGGCAACTGAATGGTTAGATTCTATAGTTGTGGCAAGGAAGGGTGATGGTGAAATTAGGCTATGTGTGGACCTTAGAGCTTTGAACAAAGAAGTAGTGGTTGACAAATTTCCTCTTCCGAATATTGAAGAGATTGTGTCTATGATAGGTGGAGCAAAGTACTTTTCCACTTTAGACTTGGCATTGGCATATCACCAGGTGGAGTTGGAAAAGGATTCACAAGAGCTGACAGCATTTATTACGCCTTTTGGCGCTTATAAGTTCAAAAGAATGCCCTTTGGGCTTGTGTCGTCGGCTTCAGTGTTTCAACGCATCATGAACAGAGTGTTGAAGGATTTGAATGGTGTGAAGTGTTATCAGGATGATGTGTTAAGATTTGCGGATACGGCAGAAGAGCATTTTGAACGTGTCAGATTGGTTTTGCGATGCTTAAGCCAGGCAGGACTTACCCTTAAAAGGAGAAAACGTCGTTTTGGTCTGACTGAGGTCGAATATTTAGGACATTTGATTTTAGGAGATGGGGTGCAACCCAAACCTGAGTTGGTAATGATGATTAAAAAATTGGTTTCCCCTCAGACCAAGGAGGAAGTGAGTTCCTTTTTGGGAATGGTTGAATACTATGGGAGGTATATTAGGAATTTGGTGGAAATGTCAGTGAACATGAGAGATCTATTAAAGAAAGGAAGCGAATTTATGTGGAATGCGGTATGTGAAGATGAATTTATGAAAATAAAATAAAAATTGGAAAATGCTCCCTGTTTACAAGCTTTTAAACCTGGCAGGCCAACATTTATTGTCACTGATGAGAGTGTGAAAGGTTTGGGGGCAGTTCTGATGCAGGATGATAGAGGGAAGAAAAAGACGATTGCTTGTTCTTCAAAATCTTTGTGTGGAGCTGAAAGAAATTGCTCTGTAATTGAAAGGGAATCTTTAGCCATATACTGAACTCTAAAGAAATTTAAGCATTTTGTTTGGGGCACAGATTTTGTGGTGCTATCTGATCACAAACCACTGGTTGAAGTATTCGTCAGCAAGGGTTTAAATTGTATTTTTGCGAGAATAAGAAGGTGGATCATTGGGTTACAGGAGTTCAAATTCAGGGTAGAATACTTACCAGGAGCTTTGAATGTAAGCACAGATTGTCTATCTAGATTAGTTGATGTGAACGCGAGGGTAGAGGAACAAAAGAATACAGCAATGATGGAGTAGATTGTTTGTGAGATTATAGGTGAGGTGTAAGAAATTACGTGTGGAGTAATAACGGAACAAGAATGGAAAGATGCATTGAAAGAAGATGAGGAGTTGTGTAGAGTTTGAGAGGCTTTGAAAAATGGAAGATTGAATGGTTTAGAAAAAGTATGGGGTTTGATAAAAGAGGAACTAGCTGTAGATAACTCTATGTTGTTGAGAGGTACGAGATTGATTCCACCAAGTGCTTTGAGAAACAAAATTATGAATTAGGCCCATGAAGGGCATCTTGGAATTGTGAAAACAAAAAGAAAATCTAAGAGCCAGTTTTCGGTGGCCAGGAATGGATTTGGAGGTGGAACGTATGGTGAGAGAGTGTGTACAATGTGTTCAAAGTGACAAGATATTGAAAACTCGTAATGTACCCATGTGTTGTAGAAAATTACCGGACAAACCTTGGGATGAGGTGGTGATTGACATAGTTGGCCCTTTATAAAATGAACACTCAACAACATATTTGATTGTAGTTTTGGACTTGTATTCCAGATGGGTGGAAGTAAAAAATGTGAGTGATATATCTTCTTTTAGCGTGATTACTTTTCTGGAAGATATTTTTAGGAAAGAAGGTTTTCCTAAATCAATTTTATCTGATAATGGTCCACAATTTTGTTCAAAAGATTTTGAGGAATTTCTGCATGATTGCGGCATCACTCACAAAATATCAGCGGTGTATCATACGGAAACCAATGGTGCTGTAGAAAGGTTTAACAGGTACATAAAATAAAGCATTCAACTTGCAAGGGTAAATAATATAAATTGGCGGAAAGAACTCTTGAGGAGAATCAGTGCTTATCATTTTTCTCCACATACAACCACCGGTAGATCTCCGTTTGAACTATTCAAAAGAAGGGTACCCAATACCAAGTTGTGTCCAGGATGGATGGATTGGATGAAAAATAAGTTCAATTTGTTCAATACTGATTTATAGGAGAAGAGAGGCTTATGTGTAAAAGGAAACAAGAATTTGATGAAAGAAAGAAGGTGTGTAAAATGAACATTGAAGTGGGAGACGTAGTGAAGGTAAAATCACCTGTGGGTTGTGTTGGTGGGTCAAAATTCACTAGACCTCTAAAGGTTATCAAGTTGTTCAATAATGCTGTCAAAACTCTGATGGAAAGATTTGGAACATGAACAGAGTTGCTCACCCGAAAAACTTTGTGGAAGATAAGGTGGTAAATGCTGAGGATAACAAGAATTTCGGAGACAAGTCTAGGTCAGGATCAAGACGTGGTAGAGATGATTATGAAAATAGAGCACGCAAAGAAACAAGGAGAAGTAGTAGGAGAAAAGAAGCAAGTTTTGTGTAATATTTGGTTGATGTTGATATTTTTATGTTGAGAATGTTTTGTTTTTAAAAGAGAGAAAAGAAAAAAAAATCAATTTCTAAAGACGATTATTCTATAGTTAAGAAACGTGTGTTGAGTTATATTCTGGCAGCATTAGTATTTGTATTGTGTGAGTATCATATGTGCTATGTTTAAATATTTTCTAGTATATTCTTTTAAAATTTATGTTGTGGGAAATATGTATTTGCTTTTGGTGTTGTTAATTATGAAAGGGAGATGTGTGGCATATCTAGCGTAGTAATTGCCAGGGAGGAAGAATCCCGAGGCAAGCAGGGGGTTCGAGAGAGAGATGACAGTTGGAGCAGAGGAGAAAGATTGTTGGGGCGATTACGAATAAACATAGGTAGAAAATGACTATACTTTTTACACTGTGTTTTTCCGAAATAAATAATAGTTACAAGACTAATTTAGAATTTGGCATAGACGGTGCTCTGTTGCAACTGGGACAGACTATCCTCTACACCTACCTTGCGTTAATGATATGCAAGGTAGGCGTTCCCGTCTAAAAAATGACTCCAAGGCATGTGCGCCTTATTTAAACTCCCGTGCAAAAATGGCGCACGGGAGTGGGCGGGTCAAAAAAAATGACGTCCAGCCGCTTTTGCGTAATTTTTTAGCGCCTGGTCAGGGCAGGCGTTAAGGGACCTGTGGGCTCGGCAGGAGCCCAGAGGTGCCCTCCCATGCCCCCAGGGACACCCCCTGCCACCCTTGCCCACCCCAGGAGGACGCCCAAGGATGGAGGGACCCATCCCAGGGAATTTAAGGTAAGTTCAGGTAAGTAATTATTATTATTTTTATTTTTTTGTGGCATAGGGGGGCCTGATTTGTTCCCCCCTACATGCCACTATGCCCAATGAACATGCCCAGGGGACAGAAGTCCCCTGGGCATGGCCATTGGGCAAGGGGGCATGACTCCTGTCTTTGCTAAGACAGGAGTCATGTCAATGGAGGGTTGGTTTAAAAAAAAATGGCGCAAATCGGGTTGAGGCAGATTTTTTGCCTCAGACCAACTTGCCCCATTCTTTGACGCCCAAGCTCCATTTTCACCCAACGCCGGAGCTGCCTGGTGTGGGTCATTTTTTTTTACGCACACCAGTCAGCTCCGCCGGCTAACGTCATTCCATAAATAAGGCGCCCGCATGGCGCTTTGGAATGGCGTTAGCCGGCGTTAAATTTTTGGACGCACAACTGCGTTGGCGCAGTTGTGCGCCAAAAAGTATAAATACGGCCCTTAGTATGTCAGTAACAGAGACTATTCTGTCTGTGTCATACACCTCTTACATCCTGAAAGAGTAAGGGCTACATAAATGTAACTTACTTTGCTGCAACAAATTATAGACAAACAAGTGATGTACAATGTTCAGGCAAAATAATAATTTTCTTTTAAATAGCCTTTTCAGTAAAAAAAAATACTTTATTCAGTTGCAGTAAAACCATAAAATCACAATAAACCAAGTTGTAATAAAAGTTCATACCATACATAAATATAAAACAATATAAGACCAGTTCAAACTGATTCCCAATAATCATCATCCCTACTATGACCTACACAATTCACACCAACTCTCAGAACAACTCGATGGGCAGAAAAAAATGTCCCCCACCGTAGCCCCGCACCACACTTTCTCGGTTTGTTTTAAAAAAATGAAGAATTGTCTGAGGAAGAAGAAGAGAGGAAACCGTCTCTCCCAACATAAAAGGTAAGTTTTTTTTTTTTTGTTTTTTTTTTTAATACCCCACCACCACCACCCGCATTGACAAGTGGCCATCACTGGTGAAATACTGGCTCAGCATCTGTCATCATAGTGGCTGGTGGCAAATCATGTCAACTATACATGCGCCAGGTAGCTATTTCAGAACTTGGAATGCCTGGAATGTTCACAATATATCCAGTGGTTCAAGTGTTATTGTTACAATCCAAAACCTAAAAACAACTGCATAAATCTGGCATGGAGAGCTGCACAGTCATAATCCTACCCCAGTGTACTGCCCTGGACCTTACCCAATGATATCACAGGTCACGTTACAAATTTCACTACTAGTGACATCACTGCTGGCATCACGTTTAACATCAAAATTGGTAGGTATCATCACTCGATTATATAGTGATAGATAATAGAATACTTCCACAACTCTAGGACCTAATCTAACACCCCATCACTTTATCTAAATATGGCCCAATTACATGTAGAATGTTAAGCCCAACATTTAACATCCTGCAGGTTAGAGGCCAATGACAGTTGCAAGATGCACTTCTAAGAGACCCAGTGGTGGTAAGCAATATCAAAAAACCCATATAGGAGTACATAAAGTACAATGACACAATTAAGTTGAGAAAGTGACTGTGTGGGAGCCCTAAAAGTACTGATAAGAGAACATTTTATAACTGAGATAGATAGACTAAAACAAAACTCTCAGAAGATCTACAAGCCGGCCTATGCAAAGAGCTGGCACACCATGAATCATCACACAAACAGACAATCAGATAATATGGAGGGCAATCAAGAGGTCTCAAATTCAAACTCTTGAATCAAACAGGGCATTTTAGCACCTAGCAAAATTTGCCAGAACATTCTACGAATTGGACACCCAAGCAAGCCCCTGTTGGCTAATCTTCTCAGTGCCTGCCTGCCAAGCTAAAAATCTCACAGCTGTTGTGAAGAGCCAAGGCGGCTCTATAATGATAAATGACGCTGATAAACCTAGATAGACACTTTCACGAATTCTACAACCACAATATGCTTTAGAACCTGTGAAGCAATACTTGTCTGAGACACGTATACCCAGAATTTCCCCATTCTCAAAGAAACTAGACAAACCCATCAAAGAAGACAAAATAATTCAAGCTATTTTGCCTATGCGCCCAAAAAAGGCACATGGCCCTAAGTAGTTTATAGCATCCTTTTACAAGGTCCTTAGCAAATCTCTACTGTCCTCACTCTTTATATTTTTTCAGAAGATGATCCAGGACAAGAAAGTAGACCTCTCTATGTCAGAGTCAGATATTTCCCTGATATCGAAACTTGGCAAAAGAGCCGATAAATGCTCCTCTTACAGAGTAATATCTCTGCTGAAACTTGATGTAAACATTTTTAATAAGATAGCAGCCACCCACCTGTAAACAGCAGCGGAGGACTTAACAGACCCAGGTCAATCAGCTTTATTCAACAGCAACAGGCTACTGACAATACAAAAAAAGCTCTTCACCTCCTAGATATAGGAAGTCGGAGCAACAAGAGGGAAATTATAGTCTACCTGAATGCAAAAAAAATAGTTTGACAGAGTGGACTGTGATTTTATTATGGCCACATAAAAAAGCAATGGGATTTGGGGGAGCGGGGGGTCCAAGATGGAGACCGGAGCGGCATCATAAATCAGAGCTTTGCGCTCGGCCGATCTATTATCCTGTATAGCGGCACTAGCTGGCTCTCTCGCCCTGTCTCCCGCTAACTCAACCTTCCCCTGCCTGCAACGGTCTCATCGAGCTTTTGGAGGAGGCGCTGTTTTGAGTGTGGGACGCCAAGGCCGACTCCCAGTCGGCCTGGCCTAGAGACGGACCCGAGGAGATGCCTGCAGGCACACGCGAGGGCACTGGCTTCTCCCTATGAGGTACGGGAGGATCCAAGGCTGGGGGGGTGAGAGGTGGCGTGGACTTGCGTGCAGGAGCCTGTGGCAGGGCTCACTTATGATACCGACACACCAGTAAGTGACCCTGATCATAATAAAAGCCTACCTGGCGCAGGTGCAGCCTGGAAGGGGTTGTCAGTGTCAGCTGTGACTGCATGTGCAACCTGCAAATCGCTGCTGGGGAGACCTAAGTTGCGGAGAGCTGTTTTGTCCGCAGTAGGCGAGCGCACTGACTATACATCGGCGGACCAAATATTTACTTATATCAGAGACAAACATGTCGAGGGGCGCCACTCCAGATGCCCCCAGGGCAGCGCTAGAAATGTACTCACTGAGGATGCATTGCAGCTGCCTCGGAGTGCCTGAAGCTGAGAAGGTATGACGCAGTGATAACCACATAAACCTCTTGGCACGCTGTGGCTACCAACCTAAAGGTAGTGCTTACTTTCACGCCAGCCTACTGAAACCAACCCACCATCTCAACACGCATGGTGTGGTACAGCAACCGGGTTCCCAACAAAGTAAAGGCCGCGTGCATGGTGGTTGTCCATGCCGCGTATACTCAAGTGATGACTCTGCTGCACGCAGTATGGACTGCAAATTCTCCTTGAACTCCACTCCCTGGAGGGGACCCGTTCACCAGCGCAGGGAAGACTGCGGTGCTGCACAAATGCCATACAAGTAAGGGGCCAAATGGGGAAACCAAAAACAAAGAGACCGCCCGCTCTAACGGTGGACACCCCAACCACACCAACCGCGTCGTCTAAGGGAACAGCATGTGCCTCGCAGCAGATGGATGCCACCCTTCATAATCATTCTTCTCAATTTGGGAAAGATCTGCAGGCCATACTATATACTAAAACATCTCTGGAAACTAAAATCGATGCTGTAGCACAAGATATTAACCTCGCGCGGACAACTTCAAATTGTCCGAAAGAGTTGGTGAAACTGAATCTGATATACAGACAATCCGACTAGCTATCTAGGATCTGCAGGATCAAATGATACAACTGAGCACAGAGGTGGCCTCACTGCAGCAGAGACCAGAGGATGCGGAGGGGAGATCACGGTGCAATAATATCCAATTATTGGGGTTCCCGGAAAGAACAGAAGGTCCCAACGCAGAACTGTCTTCGAACGGTGGCTTGCCAAATACAGTCCTGCAAGACAAAGTTTCAAAATTCTTCTCGATAGAACCAGCCCACAGAGTGCCGAGCAGACCACCACCGCCGGGCGCCTCTTCCAGACCTTTGAAAGCTTGCCTTCTTAACTATTGAGACAGAGACCTAGTGCTTCAACTCTTCCATACTCATGAGCCACGGAAATTTGAGGATATGAACATCACTGCCTACCCCGATTTTACAGCAGAAGTCCAGAAAAAACATAATTCCTTCTTTATGGCCAAAACAACGACTCCTTGAGCACAACATCAAGTACGCACTACTTTACCTGGCAAAACTTTGAGTGCAGGATGGTGCGAAAACTCATATATTTGCAACCCCGAGGACACCTGGCTCCATGCCAAGGGCCTGTCCCAGCCACCACACAAGAAAGATATAGCAGAACAGAGGTCGACCCCTAAGATGAAACGCAAATGTTGCACGAGCTTGGGGGCTAAACCTACACAGGTGGTGGAGGAATGGTCCAGAGTACTGCTTGAGGCAACACAGTTCACATTGAATCCTTTTGCAACCCTCCAGGGATCCCCAGACACAGACTCTGAGCAAGGAGACCACAGTGACTCTGTTGAATCTTTCAGTGGCCCACCTCCCACTCCCAGATCTCCCGATGACCTCTAAGGCTATACACCTTCATTAACTGTTAGAGATTGACGTGGATCACCCGTTCAGACCCAGATGTGTAAACTAAATAAACAGGGAGGACCACGCAGACTGCAATAAAAAGGACCTTTTGGAAATGACGACCACCACAGACTGACTGAGTTAAACAAGTGTTTTGCTACTCTACTATTAATATTAACTGGTTAAGGCAGTCACCTGAAACACCACACGTGCACCATGGCCCATACAGGGAAACAGGATCCCACAACTGTGTAAGGAGTGGGACGATGGAGCAGCTCAACATCCTGAGGGCCAAGCACAAGAGCCAACCCACACAAGGCACCCACAGAAATTGCTGTATGGACCATCTTACCCTTAAGCCCGACTACAGGTTAAATAGTCATAATTCAATATTGTTCGTAAAGTGTTGTTCCACTTTTCCTTTAGGCCTGTTGCAGACCCTGATTACCTACGTTATCACTGTTCTACAACTGCCGCCAATCTTTAATAGTGGGTCGGCGGGGAGGTGAAGAGGATGTAAGGGGTTGGGCAGCATGACATGGACGGAACACACAAGCCCCTTAAGTAAAGACAGAGGGAAGAAGACCCGAACCCTAATAGAATACCGGAATCACAAACATATATGGGTACACAAGCGCAACCATTTATAACACACTATTACATTGTTACGTGGAACCTAAGGAGTATGGCAACACCATTTAAAGGATATCGTATACATGCATACTTGAAGCGACATCAATTGCATATAGCATGCTCCAAAAAACCCACATCTCAGAAGTCACACTCAATAATCTTGGCTCCAGCTGGAAGGGGCAAGTATGTGTTACTGTGGCATTGGCATTTGCTCGGGAAGTGGTAATATGGGTTGCACTAGGAGTACCATACAAGTCAGAACGTACAAATATCGATCCCGACGGATGGTATGTGATAACTGAAGGCCAACTAGACAGTACACCTCTATTACACTCGTAGGATTATATGCTTCCAATGTAAATCAGGGGACCTTCTTGAATATGCTAACACCTGGATTGTTCCAGGACCCGGCTGTTGATAGTCTTTTGGGCGGTGACTTTAACTGCTTACCTGACATTGATTTAGATCGATCCCACCCACCACTGCCGAGCACACAGAGCAGAAATACCTGCCAAGAGTTTACATCCTGGAGATCAGATAGAGGACTATACGATTTACGGCGGGAGGAACATCCATCAGCACACGAATACTCTTTTTACTCCCCAGTCCACAACCTACATGCTAGGATAGATCTGCTTTTAGAACTAGCAGCTCTGATACAGAGAGTGCAGAGCTCTGCATATCTGGCTTGCACCATGTCTGGCCATTGGCCCTTGAGGGTGGTCCTATGTTGGGGCGGACTGATCACAAAGATACCGACTTGGCGCTTATGGCTAGAAACACTATCAGATCCCCCTTTTCATCAGGAACTAGCTAAATGCATCTCCACCTACTTTGAACACAATAATTCTAGGCCCCTTTCGCCTTTGAGTGGTATGCACACAAGGTAGTGGTACATGGACACTGCATGTCTGCTTCTCTGGGTGTTCGACAGGTATTACTCTGTGAGGTGATCACACTGGAGGCTAAACTGAGGGAGACAGAAGTAGCCATTGCCAACCATACAGCCAGGCCAGAGCTTCTCCGCGAGCTACGTACAAACTACAAGGATGCAGATACTCAGCTAGGTAGTTACGACTACAGGCATTAAATGACTCATCAATATGCAGGGGATGACAGATCAGGCCGCCTACTGGCGTGGCTGGTTCAGGACACCCCACACCGAGCCCCTATTGGAACAATTAGACTGGACTCAGGTGAGGTAGTTAACACGCAGGTGGCCATAAACACAGCATTTAAAACCTACTATCAATTATTGTACGTGGCTAAACCAGCACCCACACCCATGCAAATGTCCGCCTTTTTAGACACGCTCTCCCTGCTTCGGCTACAACCGGAGCAAACAAACGAGTTAGACAAACCCATCTGCTTAGATGAGGTTTGCATGGCCTTAGACTAAATGTCCCATAACAAGGTCCCAGACACAGATGGCCCACCCGCTGAATATTACGCTGCACATGCAAATCACCTTCTGCAACCCATGCTCAATATGTTCAATGAAGCACACACAACAGGTCAACTGCTGGCATCACTGCATGCGGCCCTCATAGAGGTTCTGCCCAAACCTGGCCGCAATCCCCTGGATGTGCACTCTTACAGACCGCTCTCCCTATTAAACATTAATTGTAAAATCCTGGGAAAAATACTGGCTAACAGACTCCTCCCATTAATTCCTCAATCGATACACGAGGACGGAGCACTTTTCTAAATATCAGGAGATTGATACGTCACCTTCACAGTAACCTAGGGTCAACTCGCAACAGTGTGGCTATATCCCTTGACATTGAAAAAGTGTTCAATACCCTAAATTGGGACTTTATCAACAAAACCCCACACAGGATATGTCTTGGTTAAACACTTTGTACTCTAACCCGAAAGCCTGAGTCAAGACAGGACAAACTGTCTCTGATAGTTTCCTTTAACATCAGGGCACCAGACAGAGATGTCCACTTTCCCCTTTACTGTTTGCAATAGCGATGGAACCTCTGGCAGCCCGACTATGACAGAACGCACGACTCTGGGGCATATCAGAGATGCATATGCACCACACCCTATCCCTATATGCTGATGATGCTTTAATATACTTATGTGACCACACAACATCCATTCCAGGAGTTATGTCCTTACTGGACTCCTTCGCTACAAAATTAGGGCTGAGAGTAAACTGAACCAAATCTTGAATTTTTCCTTTATCGCCTGTCCCTTTGGACGTGCAGCTCACCCTCCCAGACTACCTCCTCCTGTGGTGCCACACCACTTTTAAATATCTGGGAATACAAATATATCACTCCATAAAAGATCTGAAGGGGGCAACTTAGACCTCACCATCAGATCCTTAAGAGGCTCTCTGTCCTTCTGGGGCTCACTTCCACTGTCGCCTATGTGCAGGGTGGCCATAACCAAAATGTTAATTCTTCCTAGACTGTTGAATTACTTTGCGGAATAGCCAGTTATCCTTCCCTGATCGTTTTTTTAAAACACTACACAGTTTATTAACTGTTTGCTCTGGGGGAAGGACAGGCATCAGGTGGCACTGGCTACGACGCAGTGCTCACAAGACAAAGAGAGTCTTGGCATGCCCAATTTTGAATGATATATCGCAGCATCAAAACTACAATGGCCTCTCCTGTGGATGGGAGAGCCCCAGGCGTCAGAAAAAATAACATGTCCAACCTCCTCAGCCTGACCCCAATATACACCTGGCTGACAGATAAGACATGCCCCCTCATACGTGGTAATATCCTGACAGACACAGCCAGAGCCTGCTGGCATAGATATATTCACAGAAAACATCCTACCATACCGTACTCGCCACTGATACCAATAACATACTTACCAACGACCCAAGCTGCACTTGGGCAACACAACATAGCCCCATGGCGGTCGGCAAAGCTTGAGACGATTGGAGACTATTTTTCAGAGGGCACATTATTGACATTCGACGAAATTAGGGATACCAATGGCCTACACACTGACTCATTTTTAACATACTGTGCATTAAGACGCCTTATACAGGACACCTGGCACAATGGTGACGAAGAACCGCAGCCATCACAGATACTCACACTGATGCTATATGCATCAGAGACCAGGAAAGCGATTTCCATGCTATACAATACCTTAAACATTACAAACTGCCCGGGCATGAAAGCGCTTGAGCTAGGTGGGACATGGTGCTCAATACCCCTGGGTTACAGAAGTCATGGTAGACAGCCCTATCTACTGTCAAATTAATATCACATAATCCCAGGTTCTGTTACAAACACCAAGCCTATCTTTCCCCACACTGCACTAAAAGCATGTTCCCTACAACTGACCCCAAATGTCCACGATGTAGTTCACCTGAAGCAATTTTTTACCACATGTTATGGGTTTGTCCATCCCTACAGAAATCCTGGCAACAGGTAGTCGAGTCTACAGCCGACATAACTAATCATGCCCTGATACCCAACCCGGAATCCTGCCTCCTAGGTTTGTGCAGGAGAGCCAAAGGAGACAAACATCTCCACAGATTTATTGATCTGATCTCTCATTCACAACTTTCAAGTGCCTCAAAGCCACCCACTGGAAGGTGTCCTGCATCTCAGACAATACGAAATGGCTGCAAACCTTGCTGCAGTGGTCCCAGGCGGAGGCACGTACACTGCAGACTAAGGGCTTAGCAAGAGGTGGTAGTGAAATATGGGACGCACTCATTATAAAAATAGAGGCAAAAAATGACACACGCCCCGTGAATGCACCATCATATTATAATCTTATAATGGAAGCAACATGCTACCTGGATTATCTATGTACTCATGAACATCAAGCCATACCCCATCCCCGTAAAATCTCCCTTGCGAGACACCCTCTGCTATAGTCCCACCTCACAACCTAGCCCTAAATTGGATACTGATAAATGGGAGTTCCCCCTCTATCTCAGAGATGCTCCCAGCATTAGTAGGGCATCACAATTATTTGGGCTTCTACAAGCATGTTATTGACAAACACATTTCTCCCAAGTCTCTAGTAATTTAGCATACTCAGCAGCCCAACACACACTAAAGCACATGGATCTTGAGGTTTATTGTATTGTGATAACTAATACACTGCCCCTTTACTGGACTCATGTTCTCCCATCCCTGAGACACCTCAGTATCCCTGATATCCTCTCCTAGCAATGTACTACCTATACTGCAGCTATGTTTAAATGTTTCAGTTCTTGTCATGCTTTTTCATGTTATTATCCACTTCTGCAACTACTGGTAAGATCAAAATTAAAATTAATAAAGAGATTTGAAGAGAGCAAAGCAATGGGATTTTGTGAATCCTTTTGCAGTTTGATACTGGTGAACCACCAGACACCGAAAGGCAAAATATGGGTAAATAGCCAGGAATCACAGTGGGTCCAGATTAGACGAGGCACCAGGTACGGGTGCCCACTTTCATCCATCCTGTTTGCCCTAATGTTGGAACATGGCCGAGCTTGCCTTACCGGGCATCGGGCATTTCCCTATGAGGCTGGAAGGGTGAGTGGGGGCGCTATTGTTACTGGGGGCCAGGTTTTGTAGCAGTGCAGCAGGTTTAAAAGCACCGCAGAGTTCCTTCTATATCAAACAGTTTCCAGGCAACAAATAAAAGTGCCAATATAACTCTGGTGATTAATGTACCTACTGAAGAGAGATCAGAGTTTGTCTAGTGGCAGTTTTGAGTCATCTAAGGTAGAACTGAGGGTTAATATGTCTGCTACAAAGAATGTGTACTATGCAGATCACAGAACAGTATTTTATGTGCAATGCTCAGTTTCAGTGGCATACTGCTTTTGTCACACAAGTCCTTTTGTTACTGTGCAGTTCAAAAGTTACAAACATAATCTTGCACAGTGAACTATGAACTGACATCAAAGAGCTGCATTCAAACTGCATGGTACAGGTTAGAAATGTGTGTTTTTCCTAGCTTTTGATTATCCTAAGTTTACTTAAAAGGGTTTTATTTGGGTAGACATAAATTATGAGTAAAGTCAACACTAACCTCTGTGTTACATTCTGAATCCTGAGTTTATGTTTCCCCAGACCGAGCACTCTGAAAAAATGCACACCAGTATGGATGACATGTGAATCCTACACCTTATAGTCCCCTTTTTCTTATGTAAAATTTTCAATACACTGATTTAAACATATATGGTTCATTGTCTCTATGTGTGTGTGATGTATAGTGCCCCAACACCATAGGCTATTAAGAGTGGTGCTATAAAACAAGTGAAATACATGTGAGAGAGGGGCTATGGAAAGATGAGAGGCAGTGTTACAGGGTGATGCTGAGGGAATCATTGAAGAGACCAAATAAAGATTGCCATATCCTCGTGCACTGCAAGGTCATCTGTTACTATTAGCTTCATATAGATCTTGTTGGTGTTACTGCCAATCCGCCCATGATGGCAGGCCTAAGAAGACTGTCAAGTCGATGGTGTTCCACCCATCGTATTTAGATGTATTGCAGTTGAGCTGCCGACCGTCACAACGGAGTGCTCTTCCTAGCCTTCCCACCGCCCATATTTAAATGTTATAGTCCTGCAGGCAGTGTACTGGCAGTGTTTTTCAGGCGGAGGGAGGACAACTCTAGACCCAATAACATTGTTCAATGGCAGTGACTGTGGAATAGAGGTAAGTCACAGACACAATGCACCTTTGCCATATGCGTCCCCCTGTATCACACACAGCACACCACATACACACCATTATCCACTGTCATTCCACCACAACACGTACATGCAGCAAACACACATTGACATAACATATACACACTATTGATGCTGCACCCACACGTGACACAACAACCAACACGACTACACACCCATCTACACAAACACACACACATCACAACAATGATTGCCACACAACAACATTCACCTTAATGTTGAACGGAACACAACACACCATACACAACAACATCAAAGCCATATGCAAGTGGAACACACACTAACGGAAGCATATCACCCACTCCTGCTACCTCCACCTCATCCAGCCAATTGCATTGCACACACACATACACGTACTGAGTCACACACACAACTTGAAACACAACATGACAGGTACAGGTCCCCTGCAATATGCACACACCAAAATGACAGTTATGTATGTGTGCGATATGTGTTGTGTACCAGTGTGTCCCCATCCAATTCTGACTCATTTGTGTCCCCAACATATGCATGTCACAGTCATTTTAAAAAATTACTGTGACATGTATAGGTCTGCAGTGGTCCTCAGCTCATGTGCAGTGACCCTCCAAAGTACACAGCCAATGCGGGTTCCCTACCTTCGTGTCTAGCGATTGGGAAGGTCGTGTTATCTCCGTGGCTCAGTGGCAGCTGCGACTGAGGGTGTTATCCAGTCGCGTCAAGTTGAAAATGGGAGTGGAATGTGGAAAAAAGGGTCAAGTTTTCACCTCTTCCCCCCAATTCCACCAACTCAGAAGTGGTGGTCGGACCACCACATTTTGCTTGGCAGTAAGGCACATCCAAATCTGCATGTCTGTATGTGTGGCTGGAATCCCGCTGTCAGCCACTATTTCCTATGGCGCAATCACGGCGGATGGGACTCGGAGTCAGCAGGGCTCGGGCGGATTAAAGTCTATGGGACCACCAACATCTAAATCGGGTGCGTGCGGGTGGCCCATAGAAAAAGTGGCATTGGACCCATTACTGCCAACATCTATATCACGCCCTATGCTTTAAAAACTAATACAATTGAATGTATAATGAAAAATCTGTTGTAGAATGCACAGTTTTTGACACTCTAGCCAAATTTTCTTGTGGGTAGAACCCCTCAAGCCCCATTTTAGTGGTCAGGCTTGCATGCTAAGCAACCTATGGAGGCTGGTCTGACAAAATTTGCCAGGGCAGCTTTGGGTTCCCAATCTGGCCCTGCATTGAAACCAGTGGCCCAGAAAATCAGACTTAACCTCATCAAGGGAATAAAGGTTGGATCATAGGTCACCAAACACACCATGTTCACAGATGCTATCTTTATCTGCCCCTGCTGCCTCACTGCCCCAGGTGATAGAAGAACTAAGGGATTGTCAACATATTTTTAATATCTACCTAATGGGAAGTAGAACCTGGAAGAACAGCAGCTTAAGCTCCTGAAGTGGGCCCCATCTCTAGTAGATATCGCTGCTGGAACCTGGTTGCTATCCCAGCGAGGGCTAGTGAGATTAACCTCCACTACCTACCAAATGCACTAATAACAGAGTTTGGTTTCTGGTGTACAGAACTCTCGCTGCTGCGGTGGATGGTGGTGGTGAAGATGTCCACCCTTCCCAGGATCTTCAACGCTGCTGCTCAAATTTTATACGGCAGGAGAAATGAGAATAGCATTCTCCCATGGTACTGTAAAACAAATTCACAATAGGCTGGTGATCCCTTACCTCATCCTCTATTACTACACTTCCCATCTGTGCTTCCCGTACTGTTGGACTAGGAGGGAGGCAGGGAAGAGCTAATGCAAAATGGTACACACCCTAAGTGGTTCATCGCTTTTATACGTAATCTGTGTAATGTCCCCTTTTCACTGACTTTGGAATTACAGGCGGTTTTATTTCATACAAAGTGTGTTTGAGGACATTTGTTTGCAGCCAATGATAATGTAGCTTACCTATGACTGTATCATATATAGTTCGTGATTTCTCCTGATGTGATAATTGATGTACACAGTAATTTCAGTTATATCATTTGTGAAGTCATGCTTGATGTCATATGTGAGGTCATGAGCAATGCATTGTGAATCAAACTGTTCTGTAGCTTACTGTTACTGAAGAATTGCTGCAGTATTCCGATTTTCGATAGTATTGTCTCTTGATTGTATTGCATTTTTAAACATTTTCTTAAATTATTGATTAGTAACTGAAATAAGTAAATAATCGTTGCATTTGTTAGGACGTGTGTGTGCGGGATTCATGTACAAAGTGTACCCTTTTAATTTACCTTCAGATTTTTTATCCTACATGTTCATGTTCTCAATATAGATAACCTTCTTATCGCTCTTTTTGGAGGCACTGATTTCATAATCTGTTTGGGAGTTTGCAGTCAATTATGTCAGTCAATTTAATGTGAGCATTCTTTTCAGAACTCATCAAACACAGCATATAAACTGACTATGCATTGAATCCCTTTACAGTTTTAAACCAGTTGGAAGAGTTGCTGAGCGATATGAAAGCAGATGTGACCCGCCTTCCCTCAATGTTGTCCAGGATACCACCTGTTGCTGCCCGCCTTCAAATGTCCGAAAGGAGTATTCTGAGCCGGCTAACCAATCGCGGGGGAGAACCTACTCCTCAGCAGGTGAGGAAGAACAGGGCAATGAAATCCATTCTATATATTTCAAGTGCCCTTCTTCTCCTAGTGGTGCATTTCCCCAAAAGTGATTTCTTTAAAGCAAGCACTGGCAAATCCAACAGGTCTGGTTTCTTCTGGTGTGTTTTTGTTATGTGCATTGTAATGGAGATGTACAATTATCCAGCATCACGATAGGGTGCGCGCATACATCCAGTAAGCAGTGTCTGTGCTCCCACGTAGTTCAGCAGTTTCATCATGAAAATGCCTTTTGCACTCCCAGGGCAATTTTTATATTGAAGTTCCATCAGTATAAATATTAATTTTGTTTTCTTTTGATAGCTATATTTTAAAGACACTGCAGCGTTGGCTATAAAAAGCTTGATCTTCAGCTGCCTGTGGCTATACTTAAAATGATAAGCACGAAGGAAAAAATCTTACATTTTAATAACATCTCAAATGTAACCTTTTTCATTTGTGCAAGCTGAAGTGTTTTACTTTTCCTTTGGGACAATGAGGCATTGAAGACTGGAAATAACTCATTGTAGTACAGCAAAGATCTATGAACCCATAGAATAGTCAGTGCCAGAGGTGGGCACCTGAATTTATTTTTGGGACACATTCTTATTTTTTCATCATCAAACTTTGATCCAGAAACCGAGAGAGACAGAAATGTGTGAAAGAAGGAGGAAGAGAAATATACAAAATGTGTAACAAAGGGAGAAAGCAGAGATGATAAAGAAACTGTAAGGGGGATATAAAGAAACAGGAAGTTCTGGAAGAAAGAGGCATACATTGGAATCAAGACACAGCAGCCTTTGTATTCTGCACCCACAGGGAAACCTCGGGCCATAGCACTAATGTGTTTTTACAATGTAAGCACTAACCACAATTCTGTCAAGTAAGCAGATTATGGTGATGAATTTGTTAGGCTGCAAAATGTTTACTAGTTTTAATGACCAAAACAAATAATACACAATGGTTTCCTTTAAAGAGTGTGCTGTTTTGAAAAGGCATTTTCTCTCTTGAAGGCTTCAGGGCTGTGTGGGCGCTGCGCAGTATTATTGCTATATTTCGGTCAGGTTTGGCCTTTGTAGCCAGAGCAGTGGTGTAGTTTTGGCAGAATTTTCCATAAGTATTTAGGGCCATACTTATGGCTAAGTCACGGAGTGCAGCACCGCAAGTCACCTTGCTATGGGGCGCTGTGTGACAGGAAAAGGGCAGGAATGCACTGTTTGTAAAAGAATATAGCACAGTCCTGCCTTTGTCCCTGCTCTGGCACAGTTTGGGCTACCTAGCACCAACACAGGTACCTTTGCAAAATTATGCAAGGGGGCCTGCATTGTAAGGAGGATTATTTTTGTGCAGGAAGGATTACCTTCCTGCACAAAAACGATACCCTAAGCGTTTTCCTCTTTGCATGTGTACTGCAAAATGCAGCACACATAGCAAAAGGGAAAAATGAGGAGAAAGAAAGACATTTCACCTCGTTACGCCTCACTTGGAAAGGCAGAGCATTTTGGCTCACTCCCAGGCCTACACTTCGGATAAATATGAGAATGTGTCAAAATCCTGGAAGTTGTGGGCGAACACCCATGCAAAACCAATGGAATGCCTCCTTGCTCCCTGTAGCAAATAATGCAACACAGTGATTTGAGCTGCATTGCCTTACTCCAGATTTATTAAACCACCAGGGCTGTAAGGTGGCAATGCATAACTTCATAACAAGTTGCATTTTGGGCTTGCATCATAGAAGCAAAAGTTAAGCAGGATATTTTTTAAAAGCTAATAAGTCAAACTGCACCACTTCTGATTCTCTGAGAGCACGCGTGTTTTTTATATGCATGACAAAACCTTTTCTTTGCATGTGCCTGCATTCCAATACATAATGCTTATTGGAACACAAGTTGTTTTACAAGGAGGCAGAGAGCCACCAATCTGCATTACTTTTACATTTTGCCTGGCACTGGTCACTAACCTTCTGCACAATCCCCACTTTTTTGTTTGGAAATTCTCCAGGTTTACCATAAGACAATGGCTGTAAGCATCATTAAACCTAGCTCTCCTAAAGAAAGCTGTCACTCAAGATGTGTGGTGTCAGCACCCAAGCATGCTGTTGCTATGTTAAATCCAGAACCTTAAGACCCAATGATTCTTATTTAGTTTATTGAAAACAGTGGGTCCCATTCAGTGTTTGCAAACGGAAATATGTGTGCTATTTGACCTGCCTAAAAGGAGCAGTCCTTGTTTTGAAACCATCCAGGCAAAGACAATTGTCTTTTATCCAGTGTAAAATATAATTGAAACATTCTTTTACATTCCTTGATAGCCTTGATCTCTAAGCCCATTCCACCCCCCTAGCCAGAGATGGACTTAAAAGTAATTTGAGTACATCTGCAATTGCAGATGATGCAGTTTCTCCACTTTGGATGGAAGGTGTAGGTAGAAATTGATGTAACAGAGACATCTAGGACTCTAGTGTAGCATGGTGCCAGGGCCCTGGTGCAAGTAAGGAAAATGTCCCTTTGATTGCTGTTGATGTGGTAAAATACAGAAATTATCAGGGCTCTTTGGGAACCTCAGGACTCTGGGCCCATGTGCAACTTCACCCACTGCACCAATTGTAGCTATGCCCCTGATCTGGGCCCTGTGAAGGATCCTGCAAGTATCCTCATCAAGAATGAATGGCAAAATTCCTTTTCCTTTCATATTTGCTGGGTATGATTGACGAGAAAGTGGAGGGCCCATTCCTGGACGTTGCTTGTTATCTCTATTGACTGTGGCAAAGTTATTTGCCTTTTTCTCCCATCATAGAAGAAAACCGAACAATAACAAGAATCTTTCATGACCTCACTTTGAATTATGAAAGTTTCAAGACATTTTGAGATACATTGATGTATTGCGTAACAGGAATTTAACCATGGTTGTTTTTCTTTTCTATTGAAATATCTGACAGAAGTTGTATTTAGGGGTTTCTAATATGAGTTATATTTGACACTTTGTCCTGACAATGGTCTCCTGCACTACTCAGATACCTGGATACTGAAAGGCGATATATTGACTACACACTCTTATGAATGGACTGTAAGTCTTCTGCAACAAAAATGTTTCCGAGGATGCCTTCTGAAATTACTGTGATTATGTTGAGAGTTCGACACACTGTCAAAGGTCACAATTGGGACATACAAATATTACTGTGACCCTTCATGATAGTAGGCTGGTGCTGTTTCTAGACCCTCAAAAGATTTGGAGTATTGTCAAATAAACACATATTTCACTCTTTGCACTTGAAGTATGCCTTGCTCATATGGTTTTTGATGAATTATGAATATAACTGTTTAAATGCATCATGTATTGAAGGGTTGCATTGGATATTGTATTTACTAAGCCACCAACTGTGTGATTATTTCTTCACGAGTCCTAGCTTTTTTACATAGTTGTTTGCAGTCTCCTGAGGGATTATTGGGTTGCCCTATCCTCTGCTACTGTTATCTCTGCAGGTGACAGAATTTTGTACGCTGCCATGAGATCAAGGATGATGAAGGATCCTGGTAATCCCTCTTTGTAGGAGGCTGGCCTGGTTTGTAGTGGGTACCTTGGGTACTTACACCTTATACCAGGTCCAGTTATGCCTTATTAGTGAAATGTAGTAGTGTTCTAGCAGCTTAGGCTGATAGAGGTAGCTATATCAGAGCAGCTTAGGCTGAAGTAGGAGACATGCAAAGCTCCTGCAGTTCCACTTATAGTTACACAGTACTTATACACAAGTAAAGACAATACTCAGTGTTACGAAAAATAAAGGTATGTATTTGGGGGAAACAGTACCAAAAACATCTAAGAGACAATACTCCTTCTGGACGTAAGTATTATACACAATATATACACTAGACACCAAAATTAGACAAGTAAATAGTCATAGAACAATGCAAACAATAGGAAATGCTATAGATTGCATTGGGAGAAAATAGGTCCAGGGGCAACAGAAACCATATACTGAGAAAGTGGAATGTGAATAACGAATTCCCCTCTAGGCAAGTGTAGTGTGTGCAGAATCACTGGGAGAGTAAGAATACAGTAAAGGTAAGTAAATTACCCCACCCCAGAGCCCAGAAAAGCAGGAGTAAAGTACTGCAAGTTTCCTTAGGACACACTTCACGTCGTGATTGGGATTATGCAGCAACCAACCAAGTCTACAAAGAACAACTGCTGGATTCCTGGACCTGAAGACCTGCAAAAGAAGGGGACCAAGTCCAGAAGTCGAAAGAAGTTCGAGGAAGGACAGGAGCCACTGCCAACCCAGAAGAGGGTGCAAAAGAAGAGTCCATGGTTAGTCAAAGACTGCAGAAATGCACCCTAGGAAGATGCCAGTGGGCTCCTGCATGATGCAAAGGATGTCCCACAACGTGAAGATCATTGCAGACATGATTTGTGCTGGAAGTCACCAACAAGCCTTGGCTACGTCAAAAGTGCATTTTGCAACAAAATGGTGCTGGATGGACTCAGGCGGGTTCTGGGGGACTCAACTCTTTGTGAGAAGGAAGAGGGGGCTCTCAGCACTTTAGAGAGCCCTCAGGATTCCAGCCATCAACCCCAGGAGGCCTGGGACACAGGGACAATGGAGGTGCAAATGGCATTGATGCAGCACAACAAAGGAAGGTCCCACGCAGCCGGAGAACAACTCAGCAAGTTGAGCGTCACAGGATTGAGTGCTAGGGACCTGGGCCAGGCTGTGCATGAAGGAATTTTGCAAATAGTGCACAGATGCCTCAGGAGGTGAAGAACACACAGTACAAAGAGGTACCATTGATCTCTGGGAAGGCAAGGTCCTACCTCCTCCAAATTGTGTCAGCAGGACATTAGGACAGTGTTTGTAGATGATGTTGACCCTCTGTGTCCTTAGGAGCACGCTTGTTGCAGTAAGAGGAGTCCAAGGGTACCGGTCGTCATCTTGGAAGGTACCTCTTGGAAAAGGGGAGTGACTCCGTCACCCCACAGGAGATTTCTTCAGTCCTTCTGGTGCAGGATGAAGACAGGGAGTACTCAAAGCATGCACACCGTGGAAACTGTTGCAGTTGCTAACTTGGAGCTGAGTTTGCTGAAGAAAAGTATCTCTTGTGGATACATTGTTGCAGTTACAGTGGTATTTGGAGCAGGCTTGGATCCGAGGTCAGAGGATGATGAAGTTGTTGCAGAGGATTCCTGAAGGAAACTTGCAAGCAGAATCTGAATAGAACCCACAGGAGAGACCCTAAATAGCCCTGAGAGGGGGATTGGCTACCTTATTAGGTATGGACCTATCAGGAGGGGTCTCTGACGTCACCTGCTGGCACTGGCCACTTAGAGCCCTCCAGAGTGCCCCCATACCTTGCATAGCAAGATGGCTGAAGTCTGGGACACACTGGAGGAGCTCTGGGCACCACCCCTAGGGTGGTGATGGACAGGGGAGTGGTCACTCCCCTTTCCTTTGTCCAGTTTCGCGCCAGAGCAGGGAGCAAGGGGTCCCTGAAATGTTGTAGACTGGCTTATGCAAGGAGGGCACCATCTGTGCCCTTCAAAGTATTTCCAGAGGCTTGGGGAGGCTACCCCTCCCCAGCCTGTAACACCTATTTCCAAAGGGAGAGGGTGTAACACCCTGCTCTAAGAGGGAATGCTTTGTTCTGCTTTCCTGGGACTGAGCTGCTCAGACCCCAGGAGGGCAGAACCCTGTCTGTGAGGTGGCAGCTGCTGTAGCTGCAGTGCAAGCCTCAGAGAGCTGGTTTGGTAGTACTGGGGATCCATGCTGGAGCCCCCAGGATGCATGGAATTGGCTCCCCAATACCAGATTTGGAACGAGGGGACAATTCCATTATCATAGACATGTTACATGGCCATATTCGGAGTTACCATTGTGGAGCTACATATAGGTATTGACCTATATGTAGTGCACGAGTGTAATGGCGTCCCAGCACTCACAAAGTCCCGGGAAATGGCCCTGACCTATGTGGGGGACTCCTTTGCTAGTGCAAGGGTGCCCTCACACTTAGGAGGTTATTCTAACTTTGGAGGAGGTGTTAATCCGTCCCAAAAGTGACGGAAAAGTGACGGATTTACCACCAGCCGTATTACGAGTCCATTATATCCTATGGAACTCGTAATACGGCTGGTGGTATATCCGTCATTTTACCGTCACTTTTGGGACGGATTAACACTCCTCCAAAGTTAGAATAACCCCCTTAGTAACTTTGCACCTAACCTTCAGCAAGTGAGGGTAAGACATATAGGTGACTTATAAGTTACTTAAGTGCAGTGAAAATGGCTGTGAAATAATGTATGCACTATTTCACGCAGGCTGCAGTGGCAGTCCTGTGAAAGGGTTTGTCTGAGCTCCTTATGCTGCAGCCCATAAGGATCTCCTGGATCCCAATGCCCTGAGTACCTGGGTACCATATAAGGGGCTTATAAGGGGGGTCCAGTGTGACAATTGAAATTGGTAAATGAAGTCACTAGCCTATAGTGACAAATTTAAAAGCAGAGAGAGCATAAGTACTGAGGTTCTGGTTAGCAGAGCCTCAGTGACACATTTAAGCACTACTGACAGTACACACATTAAGCCACAAACTATGAGCACTGGGGTCCTGGCTAGCAGGATCTCAGTGAGACAGGCAAAACACACTGACATATAGGGTTTTCACTATGAGCACTAGGGTTCTGACTATCAGGATCCCAGTGACACAGTAAAAACACACTGACACACACTTCCAAACAGGCCAAAAGTTGGGGTAACCATGCTAGGAAGAGGCTACTTTCTCACACTCATGAAATTGGGATGGAAGCGTCACTGTGTTACTTGTCAGTTCCATCTTTTTAGCAGGTCTGAATCCTGACTGGCAATCCTGTGAGTTTTATGTTTTGGGCAAGGTATAAGGCCCATATGGAATCATTTGCTAGATATATGTATATGCATTTATGTATGTACTATTTGCGTAGCCAAGAGGCACCAGAACACGATATTTACACAAAGTGCAGGCAACAAGTGATTGGAGCAGTGGCTGGGTTCTGGCTGCAGAAGTGTTCTAGTGCTGCACTGTGAGTAGCAGTAACTAATAAGAGCTTAGACCCCCAGAGTGGGCTCACCAAGAGATGATTTGTTTTCATGTTGTCAGTGAGGAGTAGGTTGCTTGTGCGGCAGCTGTTGTAAGTGGTATTTCAATGAGTGGTTACCTGGTAGAACGTTAGTATCTGCTTGTTTACTGCTATGTTAACTGTTTCTCATCTGCTTTGTCAGGTAAAATGTTAAAATCAGAAAAAAAGTATTTTCTGTACAATATTCCAGAGGAATGAGGTCAGGTCAAGGAGCTTCTGTAGTGAGCGCTATGGTGAGAAAGGACTTAAGGCCTACCATGCACAGGTGGCTATGTATTCCAATGAGATGCTGGGTGGCTCTGAGATTAAGGGCAGGGCGTTTCATGTGTTTATCGGTTCATCCCATGTTTGCCCTCCATGTACTTCTGAGTGATTGTGTACTGTCCCGGCAGGAGCTTGTTGAATAGTATTATAATGTTAACTTGATTTATATTGTACATCATACCGCACCTCTGCTGTTTGTAAGCAGTGTAACTAACATGTCTGTCTAATGCCTTAAATAATTAACGAATCGGGTTTTTGTAACACTTAACGTGTGAAATATTTCTTATCACTCAAATCTGAGAAATGTAGAATTTCAAATGAATGTTTCACTGACAAGATGACCTTTACCAGGCCGAGTGTGAAGCATAGATCAACGTTAGCTAGGGAGTGGATACTGACTCAATGACACATTTATCAGAGGGGAGTATGAGTCTTTCTAGTCTTTTTGGGTTTGGCTATCGACAGCTTTAGCTGGTAAAAGACCTTGGGGCATATTTAAGCCCCCTGCGCCTCCTCGCGCCACACTAGCATTATTTTCTTTTACTCTGATGTGGCCCAACGAGGCCAAAATCTCTGCGCCAAATTTACAAAGTGGCACAATGCATGCATTGCACCACTTTGTAACCCTTTGTGCCACATTGTGCCAGAGGCAGGCAGAATGTATGCAAGGAGGGGTGTTGCCCCGTTAGGAGGACTGAAAGAATGGTGCAAAGAAATCTAGATTTCCTTGCGTCATTTTTTCAACATTTTTAATGCCTGCTCAGAGCAGGCGTTAAAATGGGGCATTCCACTGTTTCAATGGGCCCCGTTGTACTGTTCAGGGTTAGCGCCAACCCAGGCGCTAACCCTGAACAGTACATCAATAGCATCAGAAATTCTGACGCTATTGCTTCCTACCCTGCGCCATGATGCACGGTATTTTAAATACGGTGCACACATGGTGGCGATAGATGGCGCAAGGGCCCGCAAGAAAAGTGGCGGTACATGTAATGTAGCACCACTTTTCTTAAATCCGGCCCCTTGTGTCATCAATCATTTTAAAAAGTACAATAATACAAAATGCAGAGAGAGAGTGGGTTTTAGGTCAGTCCCCTTCAGTCATTGGCTTGCCATTTCTTGGATGGGCTGTCCATCAAGGCATTTCACGGATGAGCATGTTGTCTCATTTCTGTTCCCACTCGATGTCAGTGGACATTAATTATCCATTTTATAGGCTGCAGTTGCAACATGGCTTGCAATTGAGAAAGCAAGTGTCCTTTTGGGGTATTTACTTTGTTGACATGATGCTATTTTAATTGCAGATCTGTGTGTTTTGTTTAGGAACACCATCACTTTTGGATTTCTTAGATGTGCATTATTTTGTTTTAATTTGCTGTCATGATAACCTGTGGTTGGATTTAGGGATTTTTTTTGCTCACCAAGCAAAGGTGAGCACACACATATGCAAAGATGCAACAAACAATGGCCCTTTGTCAAACGTATCTCCTGCAATGTTCTGCTGGAAGTGATTAAGCTCACCAATTACTAGGTAAACTACATCCTTTTCATAACACTCCAGCCCAAGATGTTACTTAGTTATGGTATCTTCCTTCGAGAGCAGATAGGGGCAATACATATAAAGTCACCCAGCTCTTAACAAACACTTATCCTAATGAAAAGCCACTCTTGTTGGTTTTGCCAATGCTTATTTTATTTGCACAGTTGAATATTTGTGGATGTGCTATTGCAAGTTAATATTCATCAATAAGTCCTCTGTTCATCTGTTTTTGCCCCTGATTCATAAGGAGGAGCATGCTGCCTAAAAGTTGGATCACAGGGGCATATTTATACTCTGTTTGCGCCGGAATTGCGTCGTTTTTTTTTACGCAAATCCGACGCAAAGCTAACTCCATATTTATACTTTGGCGTTAGACCCGTCTAGCGCCAAAGATCTTGGAGTTTGCGTAATTTTTTAGCGTGGACACCTTCCTTGCGTTAATGATATGCAAGGTAGGCGTTCCCTTCTAAAAAATGACTCCGAGGCATGTGCGCCGTATTTATACTTCCTGGCAAAAATGACGCCCGGGAGTGGGCGGGTCCAAAAAAATGGCGTCCAGCCGCTTTTGCGTCATTTCTTAACGCCTGGTCAGGGCAGGTGTTAAGGGACCTGTGGGCTCGGAAGGAGCCCAGAGGTGCCCTCCCATGCCCCCAGGGACACCCCCTGCCACCCTTGCCCACCCCAGGAGGACACCCAAGGACGGAGGGACCCATCCCAGGGAACTTAAGGTAAGTTCAGGTAAGTATATATATATTTTTTTTTGTGGCATAGGGGGGCCTGATTTGTGCCCCCCTACATGCCACTATGCCCAATGACCATGCCCAGGGGACAGAAGTCCCCTGGGCATGGCCATTGGGCAAGGGGGCATGACTCCTGTCTTTGCTAAGACAGGAGTCATGTCAATGGAGGGTGGGAGTCAAACAAAATGGCGCTAATCGGGTTGAGGCAGATTTTTTGCCTCAGACCGACTTGCCCCATTCTTTGACGCCGAAGCTCCATTTTCCCCTACGCCGGCGCTGCCTGGTGTGGGTCATTTTTTTTGACGCACACCAGTCAGCTCCGCCGGCTAACGTCATTCCATAAATAAGGCGCCCGCATGGCGCTTTGGAATGGCGTTAGCCGGCGTTAAATTTTTTGACGCACAACTGCGTTGGCGCAGTTGTGCGCCAAAAAGTATAAATACGGCCCACAATGTTCTTCCAAACACTTTACTTCCATTTTCAGTGATACGCACTGGGCCTCTGGTTACATCTTTATGCACTGGGCCTCTGGTTACATCTTTATGCACTGGGCCTCTGGTTACATCTTTATGCACTGGGCCTCTGGTTACATCTTTATGCACTGGGCCTCTGGTTGCATCTTTATGCACCGGGCCTCTGGTTACATCTTTATTCGCTGCAGGTGCACCCCATCACAACCCATTAGTCCTGTTAGTCATTAATATCCTATCAATCCATTCAGAATCAGTGAATAAAATGTCCAGGAAAGCTTGAATGGCCATTTTGTTTGTGTTGGTTTAAATTGAACTAAACAGAATGATAATACCATAGGGGTGAGAAAGAATGTTTGGTGGCGAAGCTTAATTGTAGTGGTAAAACAGTGGTAGAAAAAAGGCCTTATTAATCATGGATGGAGACATGAATATGACATGTTTAATCAATAAAGCATGAGAGTTCCCCACATGCCATTTTTATAAGAGCAGCATGTGTGTCTAATGAAAATTGGTGCTACTAAATGGATCAAAATGGTTAAATCTCTGCAGGGTTCTTTTGGATCCGCTCAGATGTACAGTAACAATTTTGGTCAAAATTTCCGGGGGTCTGGACCAGGAGGAATCGTCAACTACAGCCAGATGCCATTGGGACCCTATGTCACTGGTAGGTACCAAATATCATATAAGTTGGCTTTCAAGTTGATAACATGATTGTGGAGTGTGTTTTCAGTGGACTGCGAGTGTGTATAATAGACACTAGGCAAGCAAGATGTTTTCTCTCTTATTAATAGATTTTTAGCTGTTACCAAGATTTTCCTCTGTCGAGGCCTTCATTTCGAGGTGAGGTAAGTCTGCTTTTTTCATTGTGTGCATACCATCGTGTGTCACCTGTTCAGAACTATGTATGACCTATTGGTAGATAAACTATCATATTTTACACAGTAGAATGTCATTAAATCATATGATTACATCATGCCATCTCTATTTCAATTATATTTCTACCATACCAGTCAAATATGTAGATCTATCTGTTTGAAATGTAGATAATAAAGATATTACCCAACATAAAGTGAATGTACAAAATGTGAAAGCTTGGGTTCTCCTTAGCGACTAGGAAACAGCACTTAAGTTTTCTGCCCAGACAATAAAAAAGCCCTAAGCTCTCTGCACTGCCCAGTAGTGTGATTTCTGCCTGTTCTCGAATGAAGAGCCCACAGAAATCAAATCGGTGGTCAAAGGATTGGTTGTGGGTGAATTGAACTCTGGGAGTTTGGGGGTGACCTAGCACTCTCTCATAATCTGCGAGGACAGCATCTCAAATGCTTTCTGAAAAGCACTTAGGTTTGGCCCAGCAAGTTGTTGATATAAACATCGGCAGTTTCCTCTGTAAATTATCAAAGGACATGCAGGGCCGTGGGATATGACTCATTTGCATTTGGGGGCCTCTCATGCAAGGAATTCCTGCTTCCTCCTAGTGGTTAATTTGAACCATTGGATTCCAGCAACTCATTTCATGGGACTGCTACTCTTTGTTTCCCCTCTACTTTCTGGATATCTAATGAGTACCGTCACCCAGCAGCTGTGCCAACAGTAGTCATTCCACAAGGGTGTGCGTTATAAAAACAACCCTTCTTCAATCCTTATTAATGTTGTCTTTTATGAGAAAAGATAACGCATTCAGATGGCAACGCTCAGAATTAGTCATACTTTTGCAGACATCTTCTATTTTTACTGTCTTGTCCCTCCCATCTGCTTTATATAGCTCTTTGATCCTGTGCATATTTGTGTGATATGGCCATGCAATGTAATTTCCCATAGAATCATGGGAAGGTTACTGCTAAAAGGAGCCTACGTGTCACCCTTTGTGCCAGGCGTGAGCGCGCCTTTGCGTTTCTGGTCTGGGTGCACCTTTATACCAGAACTGAGCGCTTTTGTCTTGAAATACCAGTAAAGAGGTTTCTGGAGATAAACTCAGCTTGGGAAGGATTTCACCAGCTGCATTCCCACCACCACCGTGGGAATAGTACTGTGGAGAAAATTCAGCCTGCTTTTTCTCCTCTATATTTTTATTCAGAAGATAGAGGATTTTCCACAACCTCCGACATCTAAACCATATCCTTACTTTCTAGGAAATATAGTTTTCATCTATCTGCCCTAAAGCATCTTCGTTTATACTTTCCAAATGTAAAATACCGTAACAGTTGAACACACTAATTAAAACAGCACGTAATTCCCATCATAACATTCTTTAGAGACTGACACTAATCTTTAATTTTTGAATTGGTTACATAGCACATCAACATATGGACAAAAACGTCTACGCACTTTAAAGGAGACATCTAGTAAAAGGTAAACAGCGTCTCCTCTTACCCAGTCGCACGTCACTATACATAATTCACAATCACCGACCATAATGGTTTTGGACTGTCTCTTTGTTTGAAGATGTCTGTTTGAGTTATAAAACCTATTATGACATAATTCTCCTTGTAGCCTCTTTAACCTTTATTTTTCCTACAGGATAAGAGCTGAGTACAAAACACTCCAGAAATACAGTGCATTAGATTATTAAGCGGCCCAGTGTTTGCACTGATTTTACAAGAAAGGGGTTCAATGCCCCAGCAAGTGTTCTGAATAATAACGCTGTCACTTATGTTGACATTATTTTTTTTATTTTAAGAGGATGAAAACATATGGACAACATTACTTAATAATACATTGTATGCAGTATCTGATCGGATTATTTTGTTTCTAGAGGCCATAGTTTGAATAGGAAAATTGATGCAAAAAAGCTACAAATAATTTTAATAACATTTCCACGTACGTTATACCATTTGGCATGCAGAAAGTTTTAAGAATGGTTTACGTTTGACGATAGATACATTAGTTTCAATATATATGGACCGATTTAGCCTTTGGCGGACAGGGTACAGTCTGTTAGGGCAGCAGGGGACAGTAGTGGTCATCTCTGTGCATTGAAAGTAACCAGTGTCATAATGATTCCCATCACAGTGCAAAAGCCATGGTGGTCAGCCGCTGTCAGTTTTGATGGTCAGTCACTAAACTTTTAATATTTTTGGTTTTTGATAATGGGAGTATTTTTTTTTAAAACAAAAAACTACTGACACCCACTTCATCGGAGCTTTCTGCCAAGTTGTGGAGGTCATTAGTTTTTTTCTGTCATTCACCACCAGTTTATTCAGGTGGAGATGCCAGTACAAAAAAGGACATCACACCATCCACCCAAAATAGGGTGGACAGTGTAATGCCCTTCTCCGATTGTCCCTAATCCATCGGGCCATCAAAGGGAGCTTTCAATGGACGGAGCCAACAGGGACTTTTTTTAATGGAAAGCTTGTGGTCCACTAATCTTTAAACTCTGAATGAAGCACGGGAAAAAGAATTTAGTGGACAGGGTAGTGCATTTGCGATGTAGGACCCTGCCCACCAAACGCTAACTCAGCCCCATAGTGTTTGTGCTTAACAGCCATTACTGCTCCGTTTCTTTTCCTCCACACAGTCTCAGCTATGTGAGGTGATTCCTGTCACAGAAACAGTCCCCCATACCTTGCAGCAAACTTCATTGAAAAATATTGTAAAGATTGTTAAAAATAAAAGCCTCTAGAAAAATTCGAAAGCTTTTTTTGTACACTTGTAGATTAGTGATTAATATTAAAAGAAATAGGCATTTTTCATAGTACATATTGTAAAGTAAATTACATCAAGGTGCTCTCAAATTTGGTATTAAGGAAAATGAAGCAGGGTGGTATATGGCGATTTGCATTAGATCACACAGTTTGGTCAAGTGGGAGCCTAAGATTTGAGCTAGGATTTCATAGTTAAATGCTATGCAGTTTAACCACTGGTTATCTGTGTCTCTTTCCCGTTCAACACTAATGTCAACGCTTTGTGTTTGGTTCTCTCAGGAACATTAATAATGCAATGTTTTCAATAAATATATCTCTCTCATTTTACTATATAAGAAAAGTTTTTCTAGAATAAAGTATTACATGCGAAGAAAGTCCACACACTGTTTCATATATTTCTAACTGGCTTCCAATGATCTAACAAACATATTAAATTCAGAAGAGGTGCCACACCTCAACTCAATAAAAGCAATAAAATAGGTTATTAAACCAAAGGGGCCCTGGAGATCCCCCAGAGTTTGCTATCGGGTTACAGGTCTTTAGTGGGCTTGTGCAAGGTTCAGCTTCGCTGTAGATAGAATTTCCTTAATATATTACAAAAAATGTCATGGAAACATGCAGCAGAAAAGGACCTTTTCAGCAGTCCTACATTTAGCAGTTTTTATCTTCTGAAAATTGCATTATGGAGGGAAGTGTGCACTGGCTGAATGTTCAAGCAAACTGCATTTTGGCATGCAAGTCCAGTGGGCCGCACCAAAACCAGATGTCAGTCCAAAGACAGGCTTCAACCTTGCTTGGCTTTCCCGCCTATTCTCACCACTCAGTCTGTTTTCCATGTCTCTACATTAATGGAAGGCCTATTTTGTATTGCCAGTTTGTTATGTGGTAAGTTGGCATCATTAATATGCAATGTAATCGAATAAGTTGCAATTTCCACATTGCCTTTAGACAGACAGTTGTCAGGGAGTGAAGGCAGGGTTGAGCGGTTCCAGAGGTAACACTTAGCAAGGAGATAAGTCAAGGTAATACCAAAATACTCAAAGTATACCTGAGGCTAATAAACAACAGTGGACAGGAGACAGACAAGAACAACAAATGATCAAAGTTAGGGGTGTTCTGGTATCTAAACAAGAGGTCTCTTGGTAGCTTGGAGAAAGTCCTCTGGAATGACACCAGCAGATTGCTCTTAACAACAGTCATGCAGCAGAGTCATAGTGGGGCACGCTGTGTAGACACTCTTGTACTCACTACAAGGTGGACCCAGATTGACAACAACACTGAGACGGGTAAGCCTCTAAGGGACATGGGCTCAGCAACAGAAGTCTTTCCCTTTCCTGATCGGAAACCAAGCCAGAGGACACACTCTAAACAGATAGGGACTGCATCAGACAGTGGACCGAATGTAGAATGGAACAGAAAACCAGAGTCGAAGAAAAACTAGAATACAGGATAGACAAGACAGCAGACAAGGAGAAAAACAGGACAAGGAGTTATGCACAGGGCTTCAGAGATAAAGAACAAGAATACAGAAATCAAGGGTTGGCTGTATTCAACAGGCACTGGGACAAGTAATGTCCCATTAGTACAGAAAACTAGAACTAGGATTCAGAGCAAGGAACAAGCCTGCTTGTACATGGGATAAACACATAAATTCAGAACAAGGACAGAACCGAGATTCAGAACAAGGAAATAAATGGAAACACTGTCAAATCAGTGCATACAAGGTCAGAAGTCCAACAGGGAAAACAGAGAAATCAGGATATGAGGCTAGAAAGAAGGTGAAAATGAGAGACAGAGAAAACACAACACAGTGCTGCTGAGGACAGACATAGGAAAATAGGGCATTGCAAAAAGCAAAAGCAGGACTCAAGAACTCCTTTCAAGGTTTCAAGGGTTCAGGTGTACAAGCAACTGGAAAAGAAAGCTATAGCATCCAGCAACAGCAGTTGAAGCACGGATTCTGGAAGCAGAAGCCAGGCTTAAATCCCTCCTTCCACACAGGGTGTTTGAATTCAGAACAGATGTGAGCAGGCTGCAGCACAATGCAGATGAGAGCAGTCAAAGTCCCTCCTCCGGCTCTCTGCCTGAAGGAATGCACAGAGGTTCCAGGAAGCAACCAGTGGCCAGAACGAAATTCCAGAGTGGAACATGGATCGGATCTTACTTCGCAAAAAGGCAGGGAGTCATGCAAGGGAGCACATGGGTTTGCTGGAAGTGGTAAGCTAGAGTTCCAAGTATAATACGATTCCCCCAAAGTCTTCTCTCTAGCGCTCATGAGCAGGTTAGGCATATAAGTACCATAGTACAATAGTAGTTGATAAGTAAACCCTGGAATGGAATGTGGAGTGGATCTGATTTCAGAGAGGATTTTAATACTGACGTTGAGCACAGGTTGCAAACTAAGATTCATGATGGCAGAGGCTCATAGAGGTGCTCATGTAGCACCACCCGATGGCAGGATTGCATGATCTTGACAGACTGTGGGCCTGATTCCAACTTTGGAGGACGGTGTTAAACCGTCCCAAAAGTGACGGATATACCACCTACCGTATTACGAGTTCCATAGGATATAATGGACTCGTAATACGGTAGGTGGTATATCCGCCACTTTTGGGACGGTTTAACACCGTCCTCCAAAGTTGGAATCAGGCCCTGTGTGTTAAAGAGAGGACTTAGGAGTTCTGATGTCCTTGCAGTGCACTATGAAACTGATACCTCCCTGCCTTATTGTCTCTTGTTCCTAGGACAGGTCCCTCAAGAGCAGGCATTCTTTACCAAAGGTTTGCACCTATCTTAAACAAAGGTTCCCACTTATCTCTTGCTTCAGACCTTAATGCAGCCATGTGTGACTATGTGCACACTGTGATTCTGCAGGGACACTTCTCAACTCAAGATGCTAGAGATCGCCGCATAAAATAGCACTTTGCTTCGTGCTGCCCTTGACTATCGAATCATTGAAAAAGGCTCCTGTAGAGCTATTTGGAAGGACTGGACAAAGGTAGGCCTGGCAGAGCCCTGAAGCCCCTGTGTACATTTAATTCTGCTCTATTTGTTTGTATCATTGGATCATCCAGTATTCCCCTCATCAATGTATGTCATCCTTGGAACCTGAGCAACTGGGCCACTAGTCCTGAAGATGGTCTAGTGGTTTGATGCCTTCATTCTGTGTGATTTAGCTTCATTATCTTCATAGTGCTGGCTTTGAAAACCTGCTCCTGTTTTAGCTTTGAGCGTGGTCCTCTGGAGTGTTTTAATTTCCTCATGGAAGTTCTCTAATTGTTCCCTTCAAATTCCATCTTGCAAGCCAATTTGTCAGCTAATTATGCATGTCATAAGCTCTAGCACAGTTGTCAACAAACATTTACTTTTGATTGTGTTTCCTATGGCAGGAACCTCGCCAGTGCTGCTGCATTAATGGTTCATGGGCTATTTTAAAGGCATTTCTAGATGTGCTCTGGCCTAGTCTCAGGTTTCTGCTTGAGGCCTATTCTGATGCTCATAAAAACGAGCATATTCTGGTGCCATCTTTCATTCCAATTCACAATCTCCATAGGAGATCAAGCTCCACTCCCTTGAGGTGCACCAAGCCCTGTGATTCATTTAAACTGATTACTGTATTTTCAGTCGTGTTCCTCCAATTGTTGTTCCTAGCATGGTATATTCTCTGGGTTGAGGACGGCCTTTGGCACTCTTGCAGGGACCAACATATTGACTTTCCATTGCCTTGGCACAGACGATGTTCATCTTCCATTAACGGTCATGAGGCATGCTACCCAAGTAGATGGTGGCCTGCTGGCAGAATGGAAGGGAGATTCCTTTAAGGATATATGCAACAGGCTGAAAAGATGTTTGACAGAAGCACTGGTGTTATAAAAAGGTCTCCCTCAGTATTTAATTCCTGCTTGGCTTCTGTGGGTTAGTTGTACACCTCACAATGCTAGTTGCAACCGCTATGACAAAGAAGGAGGACGAGGGTTTAACGGCTAGATTATGTTTGGTAATCTTTAGTCCCATTCCATAAACCAGCCGAACCAGTCAACAGGAATACCCATTTTGTCATTATTCTTTGTCAATCACTTTTGATATGAAACAAAAATGATGTTGACTGCCTCGCGAAACATTTCCCCTTACCGCTTTTCTTCTCCATTTTCTTCTCTTCCCCTCTGTCTGTGTGTTTTTTAAATGAGGCTAACAGCTCAGATGTTAACTGAGTCTCACTGGAGACTGCAGGAGTCTCCCCAATTGACTAGAAATCTTCCAAGACCAATGAAAGCTGACAAAGCCTCCAAAATATGGATTCGAAAGTTGGAAATAACATTTTTTGTTTGACTCAGCAATTGCAAAGCTCCTCACTGTTTCTTTACGTCCATGTGGGACCCCTCAGTACTCCCCTTGGCTAGCAGTCAAACCCCATTAAATAGACTGTAAGAGAAACCACACAACAGAGAAGTCTCCCTTGTGTTAAACACATGTTGAGTTGGGAAGCCCAAAGAACAACTAGTAAAACAATAGCTTTGGCATTTGTCTAGTGCAGTCTCACAAAGTCACACAACTAATGGTCTACATGAACACATAGATCATGTACACAGACATACACATCTAAAGATCTCCAATTTACAAAGACTTACAGATATACAGGCCCTCATGCACAAAGATAAAAACAGGCATCTGTGTGCACACAGACCAAGCTCAGGAGGCAGGCACATTGTGAAGCACATAAGTAATCATAAAGTACTCCGCTTCACAGATCAATCTGTGATGGACATCATTGGAGCACTATGTGCTACGTATCTGGGTCACGCTGGGTGCTATGCATGAGGTGAACACTGAAGGATGTATAGGTTAAGACCACAGTGGTGTACTTAATGGAAGCCTTTGATTATATGCCCCAGCGAGCACAGAGTGATGTACAACAGAGAAAACAGGTCTGCCCCTGCCTTCTACCACACCAGGAGACACTCTTGGGGTTTGACCAGCAGCATGTTCGGTATGGTAAGCCAAACATTACTATTGTAAAAGCAAAATTACAAGTACCAGAATGCAAAGGCTGTTTGCATAGAAAACCAGTATTAGCTGAATATGGGGGTCATTACGACCCTGGCGGAACAAGTCCGCCAGGGCCGTGGGACGCGGTGGCACCGCCGACAGGCCGGCGGTGCCCCGCGGGGCATTCTGACCGCGGCGGCTCAGCCGCGGTCAGAGAAGGGAAACCGGCGGTCTCCCGCCGGTTTCCCGCTGCCCCAAAGGAATCCTCCAAGCCGGCGCAGCATGCTGCGCCGGCATGGGGATTCCGACTCCCCCTCCCGCCATCCAGTTCCTGGCGGTTCTCCCGCTGGGAACCGGATGGCGGGAGGGGGAGTCGCGGGGCCCCTGGGGGCCCCTGCCGTGCCCATGCCTATGGCATGGGCACGGCAGGGGCCCCCGTAAGAGGGCCCCTAAAAGTATTTCAGTGTCTGCAAAGCAGACACTGAAATACGCGACGGGTGCAACTGCACCCGTCGCACCTTCCCACTCCGCCGGCTCTATTACGAGCCGGCGTCATCGTGGGAAGGGAGTTTTCCCCTGGGCTGGCGGGCGGTCTTGTGAAGACCGCCCGCCAGCCCAGGGGAAAACTCGGAATACCCTCCGCGGTCTTACGACCGCGGAGCGGTATTTCGGAGGGGGCCGCCCGCCAGGCTCGGAATGAGGGCCTATGTCTCTTATGACATGGGCCCATCGGCAGCTCGACACATGGCTGGAAATAATCATAAATGTTCTCTATAAAGGGCGGACAAATTGACGTGGTTTTATTATGTTGCTTTCTCTGCATTCATTGTTCTATATTAAGAACAAAAACAGTGTGTGTCTTATGTAACAATTTGACATTTTCATTTACTGTGCTTCACTCACGAAAATCTGATGATGATTCACAGATGATAAGAACAGATGCAAATAAGCCTGAAGCGTTCAAGTAGTAATTATATTATCAATCACAAACCCAGTTTCACGCAAACAGGAATGACTTCATCTGATTGAGTTTAAGTAGAGCACTCCGGTAAAGTCTGTGCTTAGTTTTCCTTGTAGGACGAGGGGGCTCTTGCAATAGATCTTCACAGTGGGAAAACCCTCTAAAAATTCAAGGTACTCGTCGGGCAGGGACATTGATATCCACGTAGGTGACACATAAATGCATCTGCCTTTCTTTTAAATCGTTAATATCAAGGCATCATTTTCCTTCTCCCAGTATTAAACCGATTGAAACAGCTGCTGCTGCTGTTGCATGAAGAATATGGCGCAAAAGCAAGGACAATGCCATACTTGATGAATACCTACAAACACAGATCCATTTCATGAACCTTTATTCTTATAATATTTCAAAAGAATTGTTCAAATGGGTACGTTTATAAAGCCATACATAAAAAAATTAAGCTTCACGTCTCTCCCTCGCAAAAATCCTTTTGATTTGCGTGTTTAATTAGTCAAAAACGTATGAATAAAGGTGGTGCACGATCAACATGACTTTGACCAAGTTCGCATGTTGTAAAGCGTCTAGAAGGTGGAAATTGAGAAATGTAAAGAAAAGTGTGGCATGCGTTGGCGCGGCTGTAAATGAAGATTTTGGCTGATCAAAGAGGGAATAAATGAGTTTTTCTGCAGTGTGATAAAACACTGGATTTATTTCTCAATCACTAAACGCCTTCAACTAAAGCTAAATTATAAAACCTTAACAAAGGTGCGTGAAAAAGAAACCTTGCTGAATGCATTCTCGATTGTGTAAAGTATGCCAGGTATGTTATGATCCTTCTTGAGCCTCAAGGCATAGATAGTCATAAGTCTGTTGGGTTACTGGTTAATGGGGTGAACTCAAGCAACAGCCACTAACCTTGTCAGAGTGAGGAACACGCACACCCCAAACTAATCTGTGGTCAAACCTCTGGTAGCTTGGCACAGAGCAGTTAGGCTTAATTTAGAAGCAATGTGTAAAGTATGTATGCAGCACTTCAAATAGTAGCAAAGTGGAAACACAACACCAAAAAAATCCCACACCAATTCAGAAAAAATAGATCAATATTTAATAAATAAATCAGTACCAAAAATGACTAAAATCCAATCAATAGAACTAGAAATATGCAATTCTAAAGATTTGAGTGAAAATAGTGACAAAAGTCCAAAGCGCCCATTGCAGCTATCTGGTCATGTGAGACCGGGAGAAAGTCAGAATTTCAGACAGTCTGCTTTGGAACACATGTGGGATACAGGTGCCAGGTTAGTCCCACTGACAATTTACCTTCTCAGTCTAGCTGAAAGAGTCTTGTTTGTGGTGGAGGGGGCCACAAGGACCGGGCCGGGTACCATGGATGATCTTCACTGTAGCACAAAGAGAAGTTCTGGCGTTGTGGGCAGGCGTCACTGTAGTGCAAAGATCTAGTTGTTGTCACAAACAGTCAGGCTGGAGCTTTGCGGTGGCGCTCCCCATGAGCGGTCGATGCTGTAACGCGAATGCTGGTGCTAATGGATCCTTGCATTGGTGTGCAATGTGAGCAACAAGGTTTTGATCTCAATGGGCCCATTCACAGTTGCGAAGAGCCCAAAACTGTTAATTCAGCTCCACTCAGGCCACACCCAGGGTCCAGAACCTGAGGGTCACCACTTGGGGGGCAGGGATTTACTTCAGCTGAATCTGGGTGCTGGTTCAGGTGATTGGGAGCCTGTTATGTCCTTCTGGCTCTGAACAGGTGGGCTGCAGACTAGCTCTTGAAGTCACTCTTGGAGTCCTGGGTTCAGGTGCAGGTCCAATCCCTCTGACTCTGCCAGGAGAGCAACAGGCAACATGGCAGCAATCCAGAAAGGCAGCAGTTCAGGAAGGCAGTAGGCCAGCAGGGCAGCAGTCACGCAGAGGTGCAGTCCTTTCATCATCACAGCAGTCCTTCTTCCTGGCAGAGTCACCAGAAGTCCAGAATGTTATACATTTCCTACGGGGTTAGTAGGTTTGTGTATATAACAACAAGAACTTGACAATTTAGAGACTTAGGCCCTCATTTTTAACTTGGCAGGATAGCCCGCCACCAACCATGCTGACAGTCGACAGAAGACCGCCAGTGGTGGCGGCGGCAGGCATCCGCTGATAATGATGGCTGGAGCCTCACCGCCATTGATGGCGGTGAGGGCTGCCAGGCGCCATGCTGGCGGTCGATGGTGGTGGTGGATGCTGCTCCACCCTCACCGCCATGGCAGTCCAGACACCGCCACGCCTATAATGATGCAGTCATATGCGTGGCGGTGTATGAAGACGCAGCAATGCTGGGGGAGCAGCATCCTAGGAGCCCGTTACCTCCTGAAGCAGCGCACGGAACAGGTAAGAGCTGGCTAAGAGGGAAGGTGGGGAGAGGGGGGTGTGGGGGTGGGTGTTGAGTGAGTGAGTGAGTGTTTGCATGGGGGTGTGTGTGTGTGTTTGTGAAGGAGGATGTGGGTCTGCGTGTATGAATGTATGTCGGTATATGGATGCATATGTATGTGGGGGTTTGGGGTGGGTCTAGGAGCTTGGAGGGGTGGGTGACGTGACATGAAATACACACTTTAAACAAACACAGCCCCTAGAAAGCATCATCTGTATGATCACAACCTCTGCAATTGCAACCTTTCACTCATAGAGGATGTTTGTGCAACAGGAAAACTGCTGTTGACCACCTTCAGGTCACAGAGACTGCAGCCATAGACTTTACCCCTAGAGGTCAGAGCACTCCCAGCTGTAGAGCACATGCCCCAGTCTGGGGAGAGCTTGAAGATACCAGATAATCCTGGCAGGTTATTCTTTTGGAGTTCCACCCAATTTAGGGTGGGGAAACCCAAAATGTTTTTGGGTGGAGGCTGCGCTCCTCCTGCAACTCCCCCTACAGTTACTGACTTTGTTGGTGGTGACACTGTCGTCCTGGGGCCACCTCAAAGGGAGAAACATTCCCAAATAAGACCAAAGCAAGCAAGCCCCGCAGGGCATTATGGGGCGCTCCTCGTGTGTTTTGCACATATTTAAGTACCTGCTCTCCCTCGGGGCCGGGGAAAGCCGCTTCTTCTTACCTCTTTGTTTTTTTTCTTCTTTTCGGCGTTTTGTTGGTGGCCTTGCGGAGCGCTCCTTATTTCTTCCGGGTGCCCAGTACAGAACTCCTTGTTGGGGGGAACAGCTCGGGAAACTGGGTACAGCGGTGGAGGCCCACACGCTTCATCGCAGATTAAGGGAAAATAGGTCAAAGGTCACCAAAACTTTAAAAGGGCATATCTCTGGCCCCGATGGGCCGTTTTGGACCGTTGTTGTCCCATTTTGCTCCTGGTGGTGAACCCTAGCGATATGGTACACTTTCCTCAGGCCTCCTGGCCTCAAAGGTGACGAACTTGGCGTAGAGCTGGTTTAACCGGCTCCCTGCACCAGCCTTTACCTTTACTTTTGCTCTGGGTTTCTCTCTTTCCTTGTGCAGATGCCCAGTCTTTCCCCCAACTGGTCCTCAAGGGGTGTGAGGGGTGCAGCTTCCCTGTTCCTGGAGAGTGCCCCACTAGTCCTGGGATCAGTTAGAGTCAGAGTCCTTAGTTCAGATGGCAGTCAGGGGATTACTTCTTCCAATTGTCCATCACGGGTGCCTCCAGGTTCAGTGTCAAGCAGGAAAGCACACCCAAGACAGACCTTCCTTCCCTGTGCATGACCTTTTAAGTGGGGGTGGGAGTGTCCAGCAGGGATACATCACCTCTTCGCCCCTGTCTCAATCTCCCTGCACAACCTTCTGGGATTTTTCAAAATAGTGTCACCCAACAGTCTCTTGCCACATCTGTTATGGAGGCTCAGCTCCACCCCCTGCTGACATCAGTGCCAGGGCCTTCTCCAGCAAAACTTCAAAGGAACCCCCCTCCTGTTTTGGCTCAGGAGGTCTGTGTTTCCTCCTTTGTTTAGTGGAATTGGGTAGGCCTTCTTCCTGGCAAAGGGTAACAGCTGGCTGATTTATGCAGAGAAGTTCACCCCACCCCTTTCCTTCTCAGGAGCTGATGTAAGCAGTGAAAATGTCTCCCATTGTGGGGGGGGGGGGAGGCCTCTGGGTCCGCCACTGGAGAGAAAGGTAAGTAATCCAACCCAACAGGGTGACAATAGGCCTGGGCTATGATCCTGAGCTGAGCCAGAGAAATATGACATTCCTGGATGACCCATAAGCTGTATTGATATCTCTTTGGACTTTGCAGAATTGTTCTTTTCACACAGGTTACACTGTACATCAGTGTGACTCTGTTCTCATGGGGAAGCGGCGCTGCACTCTAAGGCAGCCTTCCCCATTGGTGTATAATGGAAGATCACTGCAAACAAGACAGTAAACCACACTTACTTTTCCTATGTGTACACCAAGATTATAAGGCCTATCCCAGGTCAATACCCAATCCTGAAGAGCTCCTTCTGTGCCAGGATACCTGTGCACAGTTCCTTGCCTGTGCATGGAAGGAGTCTCACACACACACACAGCTCTCACATCTGTGCACACATGTGTGCACACATTTTCATGTGGAACTAGCCAAGTACCGCAGCTGCCTTACCTTAAAAGGCAGACACTGTCGGTAAACACGCCATACGTTTACTGTGGATGAGTCACAGGTTTTGAGGCTCCACCACAAAAAAGGTCTAAAACCAGGTGATCAAAAAGTGAAAAATCCAGGCAGATTAGATGGTCAGAACCCATCTTCCTACACAAACGTTTATTCAAATTGTTGTATTCTTGTAAAGAAAGCATGAGCTTTGATTATTAGAACGATGAGACATGTTACTGTAATCAGCATTATTAGAATGGTAAACATAAACAATTCAACCATGCTAATTGATACTAGTGTTGGCTCAATCCTATCTGTATCTAATACTACACTAAAGAGAGCATAGCAGGAGTACCCTGTGCCAGATCAGTTGGGATAGTCTAGTCCCCATACCTTAGTCTTAGGGATCAGGAAGAAGGTCTAAGGGTACACATTCTCTTCCTTTGCAGAATGGGAGGTCAGAGTCAGCAGGGCTGCATCTCAGTTACAGTGGTTCCATGATCACGTGGCGTGAAGTGCTCCTTTCAATGAATGTGGCACAGATGCAATGTATATAATAAAACTCCCTATCGCACTGTGACATAGAGGCATAACAGCCACTTTGGTTTGTCTAGCAAAAATGGGTTGTCTTTTAATGAGCACAGAAAAGGGAATTGGGTGCAGATTGTTCTTCCCTGGACCGAATGTGCAGCCTACAGGGCGACAATGTCTACCAGGAATAATTGATGAACAGCACATGCTCGTGTCAGTAGGAAACTATGTGAAAAATCACCATTAGAAAAAGATGTCAAGTTAAAACGTGGACATAAAATGGAATCCTAACGTGGCCCATGGAACATCATCCCCCTAGTCAGAACAGAGACTACTACAAAAAAGAAAAAACATACTAGTAAGGAAAGGAATTTAAAATAAAAATGCATAATAAGATACTTTAATAATCCAAGCGGATACTGAAAGCCATTTGAAAATGCCAATAACAAAAACATGCAAGCTATAAAAAAATTATTAAAACAAATTTAAAAACAAAGAGGCAAATCATAAAGTCTAGGAGGCACCGGAAGTGCAGGACGGTATCCCTAAAATGCGTACCATGTCCATACAGTCACCGGGGTCCAACAACGAACCCACATCTGCAGATGACAGATCGGCAGAGGCCTGAAGAGCAAATTCCAAGGAGCCAACATGGTCACTACTAGCCCAATCAGAAGGGATTGGTGCAGGAAATGAGGCCTCCGCAGAGGAGCCAAACACCATAGAACTTGAAGCACAACCATCCATCCAAAGTGGCACAGGTGACTCATAGTAAGCATCTTGCAGCAACAGTAGTAACATAGGACAACTTTGGCCATGCACCCTCAATAGATACAGTATCAGATTCATGCTTGTAGTCAGCACCAATTGAATAGCAAGGCATACGTCTAGTGCACACTCAAAAGAGCACCACAGACAGTGATATACAGGCTGTACACCCGGAAACCACGCAAACTTGAAAGGATAAAGACAATTCACATTCAGTTCCTGTTAATAAGGACACTTTAAAGTACTGGACCATGCGTTCATGACATAGAAGGACGTGTGGCAGTTCCATCACCATTTGGCCTTCTTGTAAAGCATCCATTGCGGAGCAGCAAAAAGAGAATCAAAGTATCGATCAATTGGAATAGAATATGCAGAATGCCTCCAAAAGCACTACAAAAAATTGTATTAAAGACAGTCTTAAATGCAGAAACTATTTCAGACCCAATCACTTTAAAAAAGTGAGCCACTCCACCAGTATTAGAAGCATTAAAAATGCAGTGCACAAGTTCACTGAAATGCAGCTGCCGGTTACTTCCCAAAAGCAATGGCAAAAGTTTCTCGGCAGATATTAATGCCACAACTTTTTTAAATAATAAGGCTTTCAGTCGGGTTAACTTACCAAAGTTAATGTTAGAAATAAGAACTGTTGGGACACCTGGTTTCATTCCATAGCAACCTCGGTTGTTCACAGTCAAGTAACTCCCATTAAAAAAGAACGAAAAAACTGGCTCAACCAAGTAGACAGGAAGTCCCTTCAAATAACATGCTAAGTTAGCTAGGGATGAGTTGCACGCTCCATGCAGTGCTATCTGTTTACAAATTAATGAATGACCCAAGGAAAGTCTGCATTCATTTCCACTAAGAAATACCTCTTTGTTTCCACTCGAAAAGGATCCAAATCGAAAGAAAGAAACCAGGGGGCATATTTATAATGCCCTTGCGCCACATTACCGCCATTACTTTTACGTTAATGTGGGCCAACAAGGCTAAAATCCCTGCGCCCTATTTACAGAGTGGCGCAATGCATGCATTGTGCCACTCTGTAACCCTTTGCACTACATTATGCCTGCAAAATGGCGTAAGGAATTCTATGAGATTTCCTTGCACCATTTTTTACCGCACTTTTAACACCTGCTCAAGAGTAGGCGCTAAAAGGGGCCTTCCATTCTTTAAAATTGAGCCCTATGTACTCTGCAAGAGTAGCAGCATTTTTTTGGAGCTACTCCTGAAGAGTAATCAATAGCAGCATGAGAAATGACACTATTGCCCCCTACCCTGCGCAATGGTGCACCGTATTTTAAATACGGCGCACACATGGTGGCGCTAGGGGGGTGCTAAGGGGTGCGGGGAAAGTGGTGCTACACTTGATGTAGTGCCACTTTCCATAAATCTGCTCGCAGGTTTTATGCAAAAGAGTTCTACACATTTGTTTATATCTGTCTACTTGAAAATGTTTCACACATAATTTGAAATGGAACATAGAAATTGATAAGGAAAGGAAACCATGGATTAACCATTTATCTGAAGGTGTTTCAGCAATGGTGAAGGGCAGTTTCTCTAAATGCTCTATATTAAGCGTATTGTAAGTTGCGTCTTTCTTTGCAATGATCTGTTGGATACATAAGAAGTTATAAGGCAAAACCAATTCTATTCTATTTAAATATATCCATGGCCTTTGGTTTGATTTTAAAACTTGCAATGTCCAACTCAATTGCAAAATCGGATCTTAATTGACTTTGACAATGTCAATGTGCAGACAGGTCATTTTGTATGATATCAAATGCAGATGACACAACATTATTGAATGAATACATACCTGCAGACAATGTAGTCATGTCATTATCCACAACAGCAAATGCTTTCTCTAAGTTTTCTGTATCAATTTGATACCAATTTCCTTATACATTTTTCAGCAGCTTCTTGTTGTGAAACTTTCCAAATTTCATTATAAATGGCATATAAAAAATCATTTAAAATTAGAAGATATGGGATCTAATAAAAAATCTTGTAAATCCATGTTTTCTAAAAGAAGTGACAAGTGTTGTTTAAGAGTGGACAAGGTGGAATGTTCTACTATTGCTGAACTAACTTACCTACATTATAGCTAGTTACTACACCAGAGAGTTGTGTCTGAGCATAACAGGGGTCTGGTCTGCTACCTCTAAAACCTGTGGAGGTGCTTTAAAAGCATGAATTGCAGCCATTGGTGTCAACAGGCACACCAACCACCCTTCTGAACCGGAAGCTGAAGAGCTGTATGTACCATTTTGCACCATTTCATTAAGCTGGTCTTTTGTGAGATTGATGCATTGTTGCCAATTGTTAAACCATGCAACCGAGGGAATGCTAGGTGTATTTACATTTTTAGTATTAGCTAATCTAAAACACATAGGCCCATATTTATACTTTTTTGGCACCACATTTGCGTCATTTTTTTACGCAAAAGCTGCACAAACTTACAAAATACAATTGTATTTTGTAAGTTTGTGCCGCTGATGCGTCAAAAAGCGGCACAAATGCAGCACTAAAAAAGTACAAATATGGGTTATAGTATGTTGTACTGTTTTGTTTAAACATATAATTTGTCACATAATTAGACAAGCCCTGAATAAAGCATCTATGCCCTGGAGCTGCTAGTGTTGTGTACCACAAAATGATTACAAACCAATATTGTCTAGGGGTGTGGAATTCCTATAGCCCGACACCCAGAACATAATGTTTGGGGTCAAGTACAACTAGTTTTTATGTTTTTTGTCCTTGTGACAAGTAGGCCCAACCCCCTACAGCACAAACACTTTGGCTGCTAGTTTGCAGTACCACATTATGGCTCACGGAAGGGCAAAGTCTGCAGTTAAAGTAATGTTTGTGTCCAGATGCTAGTGCTATTTGAACTTGTATTTATGGTTCATTAATGTAAAGCCTTTATTATTAGGGTGAGCACTCTAAGAAATGTTGTAAGCTCTGACAGGACTGCTGACAGTGCTCCCAATATAAAAATGTGTACACACATTTGCACACTTTAACAATATACTTTAACCCAATACATTAACATATAAAGCTCCCAGAATAATCTCTGATTAGATGCAAATATGTGCAGAAGCTTAAAAGCAAGATTTATGATACTTTGCTTTCAAAATAAAACATTCAACTAGGAACAAAATGTTTTGCTAAACTACTGTCAAATTTTAGGTGCCATTTATTTTAAGCATCATTTAGTGAAATGTGTTGATGCATGCTAATATTTCCAAAATGTATATTTATAATGCATAAATCAATGTAACCAATTTCAGCAAGGTTATGGGAACATGAAAATAAACATGCATTGGAAAGCCAATAGGTCTGACATTGATGCTCAGCCTTTTGGCTCTGTCAATGTGTATCTTGTTTTGACATGGTTTTTGTAAAATGCATTGCCTTGGGACCATCATAACAAACATTGGCAAAAAGCAAAAACATTTTGGGGGTCATTCTGACCCTGGCGGCCACCGGCCGCCAGGGCCACCGACCACGGGAGCACCGCCAACAGGCTGGCGGTGCTCCCACGAGCATTCTGACCGCGGCGGTTCAGCCGCGGTCAGAAGCGGCAAGTCGGCGGGCTCCCGCCGACTTACCGCTGCTCGGGGGAATCCTTCATGGCGGCGGAGCGCGCTCCGCCGCCATGAGGATTCTGACAGCCCCTACCGCCATCCTGTTCATGGCGGGAAACCCGCCATGAACAGGATGGCGGGAAACCCGCCATGAACAGGATGGCGGTAGGGGGTGCCGCGGGGACCCTGGGGGCCCCTGCCGTGCCCATGCCAATGGCATGGGCACGGCAGGGGCCCCCGTAAGAGGGCCCCGCAAAGTATTTCAGTACGTGACGGGTGCAACTGCACCCGTCGCACCCCTGCAACTACGCCGGCTCAATTCTGAGCCGGTGTCCTCGTTGCAGGGGCATTTCCTCTGGGCCGGCGGGCGCTCTTTTGGAGAGCGCCCGCCGGCCCAGAGGAAATGTCTGAATGGACGCCGCGGTCTTTTGACCGCGGTGCGGTCATTTGGCGGCGGTACTATGGCGGACGGCCTCCGCCGTCCGCCATAGTCAGAATCACCCCCTTTGTGTCCTCAAAAAGCACATATTGCCATAGTAGTTCCTGGCATGAACAAAACTATTTTGTGCCATTATCCTTGTGGAAGAGCAGATTGCTGTCACTTACAGTGAAGCCAGTCGATAAATAGAGAGCTAGAAAATTAATAAAAACAAGAGGTCTTGGAAAACCAATTAGGGGCACAATTCCTAAGGCAAATCACAAAGTACACCCATGGTTTATGTCCTTGCATTAGTGTAGGTATAAGGCTTTCATGAATTTATATGAATTCACAAAAGTAGAAATCATACTCCTCATAAAGATTTGTAAATGCCATTTTAGCATAGGAAAATATGCATGTGTAGATCAGTTGAGCGTCTACAAGTTCAGTTTCCCTCCAGTTCTACTTCTGCGCTTGTCAGGAGTAAATTTCCAACCTTTCCTAGTATGTGTAATAATTAGAGAATAGCTGATTAAAACCCCTAAAACATGCAAGTTAGTGGGTTTGCATGGACTCGAAAGGGCTTTACAGCTCCGGAACTATTGCTTGTCCCTATTTCTAGCACAAGTATTTAGCTATACTGAAAGGTGGCAAAATAGGGGAATTACTAGTTTTCACATTATACAATAACATGGGTCCTGGCATAATCAGAGAAGCTATTATCAGAGCTCTTGTATAATGAGATTGCTGCCATAATGTGTCACCGCACTACATGGTACCAAAGGGACAAGTGGATTTCTTTTATAGGACAAGTAGATTTTTAATGCAACCTGTCCCATAGACAAGTAGATATTTTATAAAATTCCACACCCTTGATTGCTCTTCCAATATTCATAATCGTTCAGGGTTAATTGAGAAATAAAGGAATCAGAATATTTCGATGTGTCAACATATTTTTGTTTGCTAGGGATGGCATAAGCCTATAATAAAACAAACCTGGGTCTGTGGGGACATGAACAGAAAAATAAGGGGACATTTTGAAGCATAGTTGGGGACTCCCCACAGGTGGTGTTAGGCAGTGTTCCAACTGTGTAAAATTCAAAACATCGCGTGGAGTACTAGCCGTGTGTAAGTAATGGTGTGCATAATGATGATAGCCAAACATTTCTGCATAATTTGCAGAGTTCAACTACAAATACTCATTTTCAAATACAGTATGAGTTTATAGTTCTGATAACATATTTGAAACAGCCGCATCTTCCCATTAATCAGAGCTACAAACTGGGGTGACAAAAAAGTCCATGGCAATCATAAAATCATAAGGAATCTGAAAAGTTTCTATGGACCAAAAATGTCATAGAGTACCTTAACACAAACAATGCCATCTTGGACAGGAAATTCAGTAATGTTCACAAGGGACAAGTCTCTTCGGATCTTATGTGAAGAAGTACCAGTTCTGGAAAAAAACGATCTGGGACATAGGGGGTTATTCTGACTTTGGAGGAGGTGTTAATCCGTCCCAAAAGTGACGGAAAAGTGACGGATTTACCACCAGCCGTATTACGAGTCCATTATATCCTATGGAACTCGTAATACGGCTGGTGGTATATCCGTCACTTTACCGTCACTTTTGGGACGGATTAACACTCCTCCAAAGTTAGAATAACCCCCATAGTGTCTATTCAATAGAAGGAAAAATATTGTAACAAATCCGTTAGACCTGACAGCCTTAAGGTGGTCATCATCCAAATTTTTGTCTGCCTCCCTCCACTTTTCTGACACTGTTTTTGCTGGTTTTAGGACTCTGCACACTTTACCACTGCTAACCAGTGCTAAAGTGCATGTGCTCTCTCCCTTTAAAATGATAACATTGCTTCATCCCCAATTGGTTTCTTTGATTTACTTATAAGTCCCTAGTAAAGTGCACTACATGTGCCCAGTGCCTGTAAATTAAATGCTACGAGTGGGCTTGCAGCACTGACTGTGCCACCCACATAAGTAGCCCCTTAACCATGTCTCAGGCCTGCCATTGCAAGGCCTGTGTATGCAATTTCAATACCACTTTAACTTGCCATTTAAAAGTAAGTGCTAAGCCTTAAACTCCCCTTTTTTCTATATATGTCATCTCTAAGGTAGGCCCTAGGTAACCCATGGGGCAGGGTGCTATGTAGGTAAAAGGCAGGACAGGAACATGTGTGTTTTATATGTCCTAGAAGAGAAAAACTCCTAAAGTCATTTTCCACTACTGTGAGGAACCAAGACTGCGTGCCCAAAAATGGCGCATGCCCCTTGCAGCGTGGAAAAAAGCGACTCATCGTCTGTGCAACGTTAGAAAATCTGACGCACACCTTATTTTTCCACACATATCTTCCTCTGTAGTCTCCATGCATCCTCATTTTTGACCCATACCAGGTACTGTGTGTAACAAAGAGACAACTGTTTATTTCTAATCATTAATACTCTTTTAAACCTTTCAAAAGTTATGTTTCACCTTGTGCTTATTGGATCTGTCGTTTTGACCTTATTATATTCTGATAAATATTATCTTTTTTTCTAAACCTGTGTGGTGTATTTTTGTGGTGTTTTCACTGTGTTACTCCATGATTTATTGCACAAATACTTTACACATTGCCTTCTAAGTTAAGCCTGACTACTCAGTGCCAAGCTACCAGAGGGTGGGCACAGGATAATTTGGATTGTGTGTGACTTACCCTGACTAGGATTGTGGTCCCTACTTGGACAAGGGTGTATACCTCTGCCAACTAGAGACCCCATTTCTAACAAAATCCAATGCAGATGAAGAGAAAAAACAGTGCAATAAATATCCAAAGGTAGGACCATGGCGGAATCAGGCAAATCTTTTTCAGATAAAACTACAGAACACATGCACCTTGCAAAGAAGTATGTGAAGAATTTGAAAAAAAATCGTCAATGTCAGCAAACTGGAGGCAGTCTGTACAAAAACAGGAACCTCACAAAGTAAAGGAAAGCAAATTGGATCCTCCAAAGGTGGTTGCTGATATATAGTTTGATTATTAGGACTAGTTGTTAAAGGCTGTAGACACACATTAGAAAAGTATCCTGTATTGGCACTAGTAACTGACACCAAGCAAAGTTCGGCATTGAAAGTCCCCTGTCGGGGAGTGGTAAGATTGGGGCTGCTTCATGCGTGTAGAGGGATTTTTTGCAGGGTAGGGAGAGGTAATAAGGAACTACTGAGATACCCTTCTGGTCTACTGTGGAGCAGTGATGTAACAAAAGCCCCGCAGCCCCTGTGGTATGGGGGTGCTCTTGAGTGCCAAAGGGCCCCCTCAGTAAAAGTGGTTAGCAGTGTGTAAGGGAAGAGGGGGCCCTCTTCCATGTACTTTGCCTGGAGACCCCCTCAAGTTTTGTTACGTCACTGCTTTACAGAACTGGCCACATGATGCAACTTGATCAATTCAATGGAATTTGTTGTTTCTGTTTACAACCAGCAGGTGAGGGCAAAATCATAGTTTGAGTACCTTGAACAGCAAGTACAGGCACCGCAGCTCGGTAAGATGGGCTAAACTTTTTTTCTGTAATATTCTCCAGTACTAGATCTCCAATCTCAGGAATCCAGCGAGAAGTCATTGGTTGCTTCTTGGCTTCATCAGTGGCAGAACATTTCAAATTCACATTCAAGCACTCATCTCAGAAGTAATTCCTGTAAGACAGTGAAGCGTTCATTCATGTCAAAGGGGGCATCTGCTGCCACTGTGCCAGGGTTACCAAGATCAGGAACATACATTTGGACTCCAAAAAGGACCTCATAGAGGGTCTGACCACCCAAAGATCTTCTAGGCAGATTATTTAACACTCTCTGCACTCCATACAGGTGATGTGTCCTACTACAACCTGAACCTAATACTCCAGCTATTAAGGACTGCTTTAAGTCACATTTCTTCTGTTCCAATATCAAAAATCCCTCAGGATCATAGAGGATCATAGAGGGCGGATTATTGCATGGCCACACCCAGGGTTACCATGGTGTTCTGGTAGAGGCAAAGGCTGTTCCCTGGTTCAAGTGGAAAGCTACTACTTCATATGTTCCGATAAAGACCTGCAAATCTTAAATAACAGTTTGATCGTCAGCCACCTTTGCAGCTTCATCAGCCAATGAGTCCCCTACAACATATACTCCAACACACACTCAATGTGTGTATGGCATGAGCTTGTGGTAACGGATCTATAAGAGCTGCCATCTGCCATATGCTTGATAGTGTTACCTTTAAAGTCTATGAATTCATTCAAGTGTCAATAATGTAAAATAACATTACAGGACTGGACACAGTAATAGGAATCACACACTATGGGGGTCATTACGACCCTGGCGGAAGCCGGAGAACCTGCGGTAAGACCGCCAACAGGCTGGCGGTCTTACCTTGTGGGATTATGACCATGGCGTTTACCGCCATGGTCATCCGCCGGTTCTCCGTTCCGCCCGCCATGGCGGAGACGACCGCTGGGCTGGAGACCTGGGTCTCCAGCCCAGCGGCCGTCACAATACCACCGGCGGTATTTGGACCCGGCTTACCTCTGTGGATTTCCTGCGGTTTGAACCACCATGAAACCCATGGCGGTAAGCACTATCAGTGCCAGGGAATTCCTTCCTTGGCACTGATAGGGGTCTCCCCCATCCCCCACCCCCACCCCGACTCCCTCCCCTACACCCCCCACCACCCCTGCCACCCCCCAAAGGTGGCAGGACCTCCCTTCCCACCCCGACCCCCATCACATAACTCACACACACCCGAAATGCATGCAGGCACCACCAACACACACACGCACACACCCCGACATACATGCCAACATCCACACACACACACACTCAGACACGCACACCCACATTCAAACATACACGCACACATCCATACAGACATACCCACAGACATACACGCACTCATTCCCAAACATGCATCACCCCCACAAGCATACACGCACTCACACACCCCCTCTACATACTCAGACACACACCCCCATGCACACACACAACACACAACACCCCCCCACCCCCCCACCCCCTCCCCTAACGGACGATCGACTTACCTGGTCGGTCGATCCTCCGGGAGGGGACGGGAGCCATGGGGGCAGCTGCGCCGACACCACACCGCCAACAGAACACCGCCACGGCGAATCACAGGACGTGATTCGCTGGGCGGTGTTCTGTTGGCGTGGCGGTGGAGGTGGAGCAACCTCCACTTCCCCGCCTCCCGCCAGTATGGCTGTTTGCGGCTCTCCGTCTGAAAAAGGACAGAGAGCTGCCAACAATCATAATAGGCCGAGCGGCAAACCGCCTGCACTGGCGATCTTCCGCACGGCGGTCCCTCAGCGGTCTTTGAAAAAGACCGCCGAGGTCAAAATGATCCCCTATGTGTCGGAAATTTAGGATCTGTATTCTGCAGTGCAAGAATCAAAACTTTTAATTCAGCCAGCTGAGTGGTACAGTCATCCAAAGTTCCTGTGTATGTTTTTTGTGCCTAGAATTCCCATACTTAATGACACCCTTCACTGCAGCACATGCTACTGAGTACTTATGCTTAGTACAAACCACGGGCTGGGCTGAACCATCAGTATATATTATATAATCATACTGATCCAATGTCATTTGACATGGGGTATTCTTGTTCACACTGGAGAAACTCCTGAGTTCTTAGTGTAGGGTCCAAAATGTAATCTACTTCAGCAGCTGTCAAGGAAGTGGCCCACTGGATCCATCGTGGATGCAAGGCTTTGGCACTAAGAACCCCCACCTTTCTGAAAGCCTCCAAGGCTGGAAAGGGAGAACAATAAAAACATAAAACCCACCTCCTATAATGGTTCCAAAGGGAATCCAAACAATAATTAAGTCAACGTTGAGCCTGAAAAATAATTATCAATATGCATGTTGTACAAATCTAATATCTATTTATTATAATGGTTCACAAAAATATATATCACATATATAATCATATACACAAGCACTTTAGGACAAACTGGACAACTGTCGTTCCTTCAACATTCATACTCATTTATACCTCATTCAACCATGAAAAAATAAAACAATAAATAACAAGGGCAAATTATTGAAAAAGGTACATGTGTCAGCCCATATTATTATTCTTGGAAATATAATATTCATCATGTCATAGCTTCATGGGATCCGTTATCAGTAGATCAATTTCCTGTAATGACCGAAATATATCACTGATTCAAACAATTCTTCTAATAATTATTGTAATGATTCCTCCTTGAAAAGTCTTTGATTATATCAGTTGTAGACATGTAGTACTTCATATTCGCCAACCCAACAATTAAACTCTTCATCTTCGCAAAACGTGCCGACGTACATCTCAGTGTATTGTGGCCAAAAGGTCACACACCTTCCTCAGGATACGAATATATTGTCAAAACAGATAAAATACGTAGAAAGAAAGGTTCCATCCAACAAGTCCAACTCCATCAATATCGATAAAGCTACATAAAATAATCCACAATTATGCATTTCTCCTGAGCCAATGGGTGTTCCTTTAGGACAGCAGTGTAAACTGCAGTCAGAGGTTTTTCTGTCAATACAAAATGTATTTCTGCATTAGAATCAGAATATAAATGCGATTTATATGCAATCGCTACAGTTTTGCCTTCATTAAAGGTGACAGATATTGAACCAGTAGAACCCCCAATTATACAGATAACTAAGTTAGTGGTGTTAACACGAGTGGGTGAGTGTTTGGAAACAGGCATGTCTGTTTGCAATGTTCTATGAATAGTAGTATGTTTTGTAGTCCAATGTTTGCCTGAAAAATCCAAATGAATTAAATTGTACAATTGTTTAACCCGTTGAGCATAATCTGGTATGTATGTCCTACCAAAACTTAGAAACCCTAAAAGTGATTGTAGATTTTTATTGTATTTGGGTGTTGTAAGGTAGCACACTTCTCTAAGAAGTGTTAGGCAAGGCTTCTGCTGTCATTTGATAATTCATATCCTAGAAACTGGACATTAAGATAGGCATTTTCAGATTTTGTGAAACTGAATTTATAGCTGCGGTCTGCAAATCCTAGGACCATGCAATTCACTATGAACAAATGTGTATTTAAATCATGATCTGTGAGATAAATGTAATCAACGTAAGGCAACACTTCTGAGTCACTTTCTTGTCAAATTGAGGTTACACAGGGCGCAAACAGATCTTGCCTGTTCTTATACCCCGAGGAAGCCTACAAAATCTTTTCTGGGTCTCTAAGGCAGTAAACACCATCAAATCTCTGCTTTCAGGTGCTATATTTTGACAGAAAAAAGCCACTGGAAATGTCCAATGTTGTTTTCTAATTTTTATGAACAATATTGTTCATTAAAATTATGCTATGTAAATTTTGTATAGCAAAAGTGCGGTATGACTGTTTAAGTGTCTAGTATCTAAAACTATTCAATAGGAATGATTTAGTTTAGCTATAGGAAATAAACAATTGTTCATAGGAGAAGTACAAAGTTAAATGGCACCTTGATATTCTAGTTGTGAGAGGATTTCTCTACCAGGGTGTTTAGCTTCATGTTTAGTAGGGTATTGTGGTTGTACTTGTGGGCCGACCTTATAGGTATAATGTGATAGGATGAGTCTTTATCCCAGCCTACTTGATTCCGGTATAATGATGGGGCTTGCGCAAGAGCCCATTCAGCAACATACGCCTCCTTAACTTCTTCAGAAACAAGAACCAAAAAGGATGGTATTACATCCTCCCATGTGGGTCTTTTCTGAAAAACTCCGGCAGCCAACCTACCTCAGCCATGAGAATGCTATAAGCATTAGACACGTTCTGCCATAATATTACTTTAATGGTGCGTGGTGTATCACCCTCAATTTGGATATCCAATTCATAATGTGCATCAGGAGGGCTCAGTCACTGGTCTGTTGTTTCAGCTTACATGAAATCATAAGTCGGTCTCATTGCCAGAAACTCTCAAAGAGTATGGCGAAATATTGGGATCTCTTCTGCGCTGTTGAGCAGCATTTTCACCCATGTTTTGTTCAGTAGAAGTGTACCGAGCATATTTAGTGGAAATTCCTGCTACGTTCTTCTTTTTAAATTGTGTTTTTTGTTGTGGATGATTCACTCCCTTTTGAGATCAGAGGAACATTGTGAGTCCTTTTTTCTTTTCATGTACTCTTCCTTTTTGTGTTTGCCTCGTACTACCCTTTCTGACTTTCTGTCTGAAGAGTCTTGAAAGGAATGAGAAGGATGTGTATCAGAATACTGATGCCTATCAGGGGGGTTTAATTGTATCATAATTACATAAATTGTAACTTTTATAGAGGGCTCCAGTTGCATAGATCCAATTTGCCTTTTCTGTTTATCTTTCTTGTTATTTTTGCCCTAGCGTTTTTAAAACATTCAAGTGTTTGCCTGGTGGTATCTGTGTCAGATTTAGTTTTAAGTTGTGGCTTACCAGCCCTGGTTCCAAAATTATCACAACCTACACCTGATCTACAACAGGAACCAATGTGAGACATTGGCGTACTGCCAATGATGCTGCCTCCCCTTTAATATTACTTTAAAGCATTGAGGATACAGTTGCAAAATTGCCAATCAATTTCATCCCTAAATCCAGGGTAGGGGGCACCCCGTGCTCATTTTGAATTTGCTTTAGCAATTCACTCAAAACAGCAATTGTTGGGGTACCATGTGTTACAGCATATATGTCAGCAGAATCTTGCACTGGGGGAACCATACCAAGTTGAAGACACATAGGGGCATATTTATACTCTGTTTGCGCCGGATTTGCGTCGTTCTTTTTTACGCAAATCCGACGCAAAGCTAACTCCATATTTATACTTTGGCGTTAGAAGCGTCTAGCGCCAAAGATCTTGGAGTTTGCGTCATTTTTTTGCGTGGACACCTACCTTGCGTTAATGATATGCAAGGTAGGCGTTCCCTTCTAAAAAATGACTCTAAGGCATGTGTGCCTTATTTAAACTCCCGTACAAAAATGACGCACAGGAGTGGGCGGGCCTTAAAAAATGACGTCCAGCCGCTTTTGCGTCATTTTTTAACACCTGGTCAGGGCAGGCGTTAAGGGACCTGTGGGCTCGGAAGGAGCCCAGAGGTGCCCTCCCATGCCCCCAGGGACACCCCCTGCCACCCTTGCCCACCCCAGGAGGACGCCCAAGGATGGAGGGACCCATCCCAGGGAACTTAAGGTAAGTTCAGGTAAGTATTTTTTTTTGTAGTTTTTTTTTGTGGCATAGGGGGGTCTGATTTGTGCCCCCCTACATGCCACTATGCCCAATGACCATGCCCAGGGGACATAAGTCCCCTGGGCATGGCCATTGGGCAAGGGGGCATGACTCCTGTCTGTGCTAAGACAGGAGTCATTTCAATGGGGGTTGGGAGTCAAACAAAATAGCGCAAATCGGGTTGAGGCCAATATTTTGCCTCAGACCTGACTTGCCCCATTTTTTGACGCCCAAGCTCCATTTTCCCCTACGCCGGCGCTGCCTGGTGTGGGTCATTTTTTTTTACGCACACCAGTCAGCTGCGCCGGCTAACGTCATTCAATAAATAAGGCGCCCGCATGCCGCTTTGGAATGGCGTTAGCCGGCGTTAAAATCTTTTACGCACAACTGCGTTGGCGCAGTTGTGCGTCAAAAAGTATAAATATGGCCCATAGTGAGAATTCTAACTTTATCTTGGGGTCCTGTATGGGGAAACCTTGCTTCAAGCTGGTTTGTTTTCTGTTAAATCTCAAACAGAATTTCCTCTCATTTGGTGGGTATATTACTCATAAAAGCAGCTAACTGTGGCTGCCCAGCATGAAGAGCATATGACCAGATCAGTTGGGACAGTCTAAACTCCATACTTTGGACTTAGATGCCCAAAAACCGATCTAAGTGTACAGGTTACCTTCCTTTGCAGGATGGAGATCGGAGTCAGCAAGGCTGCATCTCAGTCAAAGTTCACAGGTGTTCCATGATCATCTAGCGTGAAGTGCTTCTCTCAACAAGTGTTGCACGGACGCTGGTTATATATTAAAACTCTCTCCCTATTGCAGTATGACAGAGGTGCAGAACAGAACTTTGGTTTGTCTAGCAAAAACAGGTTGTCTCCTAACAAGCAAAGAAAAGAAAAACAACAGCATTGTGCACTGATTGTTTTTCCTTGGACTGAATATGCAGACTGCAGGACGACCATGCCTACCAGCAATACATATGTGAACAGCACATTCTTGTGTTAGTAGGAAACTATATGTAAAGTTACACTTAGGAAAATATGTCAAGCTAATACCGTGAATCTTAAATGGAGACCTAACATGGGCCAAAGCAACAAGAAGTGTACTGAAGAGTTGATTTTTGAGGTCTAATATTTATACCAGCTGCCTCCTTTGAAATGTGAAAAGCTTCTAGAGGTTTCCATTTGAAGTGCTCAGGTTTCCTGCCTCCCCTGTCCTTGTGCCAGACTAACTACAAGGGATATACAGCCCTTTGTGTGGAGGCAGGACACAGCCTATTGAAGTGTACATAGGGCTGCACCTAGCTCCGCCCTCTCATTCTGCCAGGGATTTTTTTAACGCTTATTTTTTTTAAATTAGTTTTTGTACAATGAACATAGCTCCAGTTTATACCATACAGAATGTATTGCCATTAATACAGTTTAGATACAGGTGGTACTTTCACTGTATATACAATCGAAGTCCTAGAGGAGGAAACAATGCTATCCGATCGGCACAATGAGATGATTGCAGTAAGAACCATTTGTACAGCTGTATTAGAGTAACAAAAATATAAGAGTGTACCAGAAAGTAGTTTCTTGGCAGTTGCGGCTACACAAAGTCCATGAACTACTACTAGATAAGTCCATATCCGTGTAACTCTGGTGTAAACAGGGCCTCTTGTACAGGCAGCCAATACTATATATGTGAGTTCAACAATGATAAGAGCTAGAATTACATAAAACAATGAACCTGACAACAAATCTTGGAGCCCGTTCCCATCCCCTCCCAGTCCCGAAGCCCGGTGGTCTTTCAATTCGGCATTGTCTCTGCGGTACCACTCGTATCTGGGGCATTGTAGAACATCGGACCAGGGACAATCAAGTGGGAGCATCAGGAACTTATGAGAGAAGGCACACCAATACGCAACCAGGTGATAGACGTGGCATAGACCGGGGTCAAGCTGGCACCAGTTCGGCATCCGGCGGCACTGCAACGTCAGTATCTATGCTGTGTTCTGTCCTGCACAGTTGTGCCAACATTTCATCCCAACCAATGGACAGGAGGTACTTGCGTATGCCCAGGGCGTCCTCATGTCGCAGTGCAGCTCCCTCCACCTCCGCCCATATCACAAAGGAGCGCCTCCAGGCCAGCACCATTTGGGGTTCGGTGGATTTCCACCGTTTAGTAATAAGACGCTTGGCTGTCAGAAGTCCTAAGTCTAGGAACCTTGTGGTTGCTTTTTGCTTTTTGGTTCTAGGAAAGAGGCACAAGAGACAGGAGCTGCAATCTAACAATGGCGGACGTGACATGTATGTGGATAGGGATGAGGTGACCCCATGCCAGTAAGTGCTTAAGGAAGGACAAGACCAGAGCATATGGAGGAAATCCGCTCTGATTAAATTGCAACGAGGGCAATCAGTGTCTGTGCAATTAAAATATTTGTTAATGCGGGCTGGCGTGAGATAAGCTCTGTGGACTATGTAAAATTGAATACGGTGGAATCTGGCATTGCGGGGGACATTAGTATGGCTGGAGAGTGCCCCAGACCAAGTGGCGTCAGTGAAAGGCCTCGCTAGGTCACCTTCCCAAGCGGCTTGCAAAGTGGTATGGGCATTCAATGTAAGTGTCCGAAGCGCATCAGTAAACCACCGTATCAGGTGCCTGCCTTGTCCCATAACTTGTAAGTATTGCACTAGCAGATGCGTGGGAGGCTCGGAGGTCATATCCCCCCATCTACGCAATAGCACCCTCAGCAAGGAATTGTACAAAAGAAATTGCCCTGAGGGTAGCCCCATGTCCATCGAGAGTTCATCAAACTGCAACAAGACACCCTCGTTATAGAGATCACCCAGTGTGTGCATGTCAGCTGCGTGCCAAAGGCCCAGTTCAGCAGTAGTTGTGACGGTTGTGCTGCGCTGCACACCGAGTAAAGCCAATGCTGGTGCATAAGGAATAGTGTCACTTGTGAGGCGCAGAGACCTACGGTAACAGCGGTGAGCCACGCTTAGTAGCAGCTTCGCAGGAGGCCGTGGCATGGTAAGTGGGTGAAAGAGATGCGATATCTGAGTTAGTGTCCAGGGTGGGGAATTGGTTGCAATATTGTTTAATTGAAGGCCTGCCAGCCAACGCGCCACTCACTGAAGCTGGGAAGCCAGGTAATAACGTTCCATATTTGGAACAGAGAGGCCACCCTGGGTCAGGGGTAGATAAATTGTTTTCAAAGCCACTCTACAACGGCCTTTATTCCAGATGAATTCCCGCATTCTAGATTCCAATTCGCGGAAGAAGGCCGCCGGGATTTAGTAGGGCAAATTGGAGAAGTAGTATAGGAGTAGAGGGAGTACCACCATTTTTAAGAGGGCGATCCTGCCGGCTACAGAGAGCGGTAAAGTTTGCCAGAAAGTCATTTGTGATCGTATAGAGGATACTGCTCTGCGAAGATTACCATCATGGCGTTTCCCCTCCCCATGGAATATCTGTATGCCCAGATAACGGAATGTCCTGGGCTGCCAGGGGACAGCTGTTCCAGAAATTTGCAGCCCCGGGTCTGGCAGTCCAGGATCAAAGGAGAAAAAGCAGGACTTCGCCCAGTTGACACGTAGACCAGAGAGTGCGGCAAAACGGTGTAGGATTACTGCAATATCGGGAGGGATGTTGTCCACATCTCGGAGGTACAAAAGAAGATCATCTGCATATAAAGATATGATGTGTAGGCCATCTCCCAATGGGATGCCCAGGCCTGCCCGGCCCTACGAAACTCCACAGCCAGAGGATCATTCTGCCGGTGTTGGCCCATCCAGGGACACCTAACCCTCTGTTGTATGTGGCTGTCTTGGAGGAAAACACCAAGCCCAAACTGCCAACTACACCCAGTCTTGTGATCCAGTGACAGGCTGTAGGCACTAAATGGCTAAGGCAGGAAAATGCCAACTTTCTAAAAGTGGCATTTTCAAAGTTGTAATTTAAAATTCAGCTTTACCCTAGGAGAAGATCTTTAATGACAATTCAGACACCAAACATGAACTGGTTACCTGTTCCCGTTTGGAAGTTACAGCTTACTAAATGTGATAAGGTAAATCCAAAGTCATGCTATGGGAGAGGCAGGTCTTGCAGTAGTGAAAACTGAATTTAAGAGTTTTTCACTACCAGGACATGTAAAACTAAAATGTACATGTCTAACCTTTTGAATACATTACACCCTGCCCCGTTGGCTGCCCAGGGCCCCCTATAGGGATGGCTTACATGTATTAAAAAGGAAGGTTTGGACCTGATAAATAGTTGATTTTGCCAGGTTAAAATGTCAGTTTAAAACTGCACAGACAGGCTGCAATGGTGGACTTGATACATGTTTTAAGTGATACTTAAGTGGTAGGCACAATTAGTGTTGCAGGTCTACTAGTAGCATTTAATTTATAGGCCCTGGACCCACGTAGTGCAACTTTACTGGGGACTTACAAGTAAATGAAATATGTCAAATGGGTGGGTATAAGCCAATTCTACCAGGGTTTAACGCGACAACACAAGCACTTAGCACTGGTTAGCAGTGGTAAGGTGTGCAGAGTTCTAAAAAAAAAAAAAAACAGGTTCAGAAAAAAGGATAGTGAAGACACAAAGTTTGAGGATGACCCTGCAAAAAGAGCCAAATCCAACAGTCTGCACCAGAAGAAGTACTGCTATGCAAGGGTGCATTCACTGACCTTTCCACCAGTACGCTGGCAAAGCAACACCAGTAATAGGTTTGAAGACATACCCTGGAAAGTTTTTAGGAATACAGGTTTAAGATGGGCATGTCAATGTTGATGAAGGACAAAGTCTTGGTAAAACCGTTGATGGAGGCAGAAAAATCTCAGAGCAGGAAAAGTCTGGAGTTCCTGCCTAGGATGCCAAAAATGGTGATCAAATGCTGCTTGGCATTAGGTCCAGTGAAGATTTATACCTTTGTAATTAGTCTCTTTCTGAAAGTCATATTCCTGCAGCAGACAAGGATGCAGACTGTAGCTGGGGAGGGTTCAATGTTGTTGAATGCCAGTTGGCATCTGGCCCACTAATTAGATTTGCTGCTACAGAGAAGTACATAATGGGAGCTGAGGCTGTGTCAGGGCCACCAGCAAGACACCCTTGGTGGATCTGTTTGGTAGGTTCATCTTGATCTTCTGTAGGTTCTCCAGGAGCACATTCTTGAAAACGTTTCTAAGTCCCAGGTTTTAGTGTTAGGCAAGAGGAGTACACTATGACACTTATCTAAGAGCCCCAAGAGCATAGGGACACCACTTTGAGATCAGAACACACTCCTGTAAAAAGACGACCAGCATGTTCCAAGGGTTGGTCTGATTGTAACTGGTCAGCTAGGCCTTCTCAGGAAAGTGGGCTTTTTGGAGCCTTTCTTTCTCTGAAGCTTAAGAAGAGGTCAGCCCATTTACCCTTGGAGTCCACTACAAAGTTGTGGATACAAGGGGGAGCAGGTTGAGGCCTTAGCTCCTCACAGGTCACAGTAACAGGTGCAGTCCTTCTTTCTTTCACAGGGACCGGAGGTGTTCTGAAGAAGATGCCCAGGGGTGTCACCTTTATACCTAGCACTAGTCTGTGGTTTTGTGTGACTCCTGGCCTTCCCTGATCAATGGGGAAAAAGCCCACGGGGGTAACCCTACCCACTTTTGCAGCAGCTACTGTGTGGCCTACTGCAAACAATACCACAGTGCCCCTCTCTATGTGAAACCAAGATGGCAGAACCTTTCCTCCCATGTGCAGAGCTCTTGTGCCCGCACTACAGATGTGGCCAGAGAAATTAGCAAACCCTCCTCTGTGGTCACTCAAAATTAGCTCTGGAAACACTCTCTCTCCCACTGGGAGTGGTTCCTGGCTGGTTGGCAGGACAATAGAGGGGGCATGCCCAGGTGTTAGTCACATCTCCCCGTTACGGAGCAGGCCCATTGCAAATAAGTTCCTAGGCACTGCCTAGATAGTCATCCTATCAGAGGAACAAGACATCTCTCTAAACACACGCCTCTTGTTGCAGCTCTGGGAGCCACTTCACACATAGTAAAGGAGCTATTCAGCTCCTGTGTGAATGCTGGAAGCTTATGTAAATGAACCTCTAGAGCCTTCAGGCAAGCTAAAACGAACTTTCTAAAGGTACTTTTACGAAATATGTTTTACGAATCCAATTTTACCAATGAATTGAATTTGTCATAACTATTTCACAAAGTCCAGTAAGTAATTTGTGTCTGGTTCCCAGGCAGAGATAACTGCATGAATTTTAATAATGTTTCTCTATGCTTCTAGTTGAACTGGGAGCCACTAACCCTGCTGCAGTTAAAATAGCTTTTAGGGCATTGTCACTGTAAGGACATGTAAAACATTAAGGCCCATATTTATACTCTGTTTGCGCCAGATTTGCATAATTTTTTTTTACGCAAAATCGGCACAAACTTAACTCCATATTTATACTTTGGCGCGAGAACCGTCTAGAGACAAAGTTATGGAGTTTGAGTCTTTTTTTGTACGTGAAAACCAACCTTGCGCTAATGACATGCAAGTTAGGCGTTCCCATGCAAAAAAGGACTCCAAGGCATGTGCGCCTTATTTATCCTCCAGCGTCAAAATGACGCACAGGAGGAGGCGGGCCGTAAAACATGGCGCCCAGCCGGATTTGCGCCGTTTTTTAACACCTGGGTCAGGGCAGGCGTTAAGGGACCAGTGGGCTCATTTCCGTGGTGGGAGACCATGGAAGCAGTCCACAGGTGCCCTTCCCTGCACGCCCTGCCACCCTCGATATCCATGGATGGGGGGACCCATCCATGGTGAGTGCAGGTAAGGCCAGGTAAGTATATATATATTATTTTAGGTGGCATGGGGGGCCTAACTTGGGCCCCTTTACATGCCACTGTGCCAATGGCCATGCCCAGGGGACAGAGGTCCCCTGGGCATGGCCATTGGGCAGGGGGGCATGACTCCTGTCTTTGCTAAGACATGAGTCATTTCTATGGGGGTTGTGCGTCCAAAAATGGTACAAGTCAGGTTAGAGACAATGGGGGTCATTCTAACCCTGGTGGTCGGCGACCGCCAGGGCTAAAATAACGGAAGCACCGCCAACAGGCTGGCAGTGCTTCCTTGGCCATTCTGACCGCGGCGGTAAAGCCGCGGTCAGAAAAGGGCAACCAGCGGTTTCCCGCCGGTTTACCCCTGGCCCAGGGAATCCTCCATGGCGGCGCTGCTTGCAGCGCCGCCATGGGGATTCCGACCCCCTTACCGCCATCCTGTTCCTGGCGGTTTTCACCGCCAGGAACAGGATGGCGGTAACGGGTGTCGTGGGGCCCCTGGGGGCCCCTGCAGTGCCCACGCCACTGGCATGGGCACTGCAGGGGCCCCCTAACAGGGCCCCACTAAGATTTTCAGTGTCTGCAAAGCAGACACTGAAAATCGCGACGGGTGCCACTGCACCCGTCGCACCCCTTCGACTCCGCCGGCTCCATTCGGAGCCGGCATCCTCGTAGAAGGGGGTTTCCCGCTGGGCCGGCGGGCGGCCTTCTGGCGGTCGCCCGCCGGCCCAGCGGGAAAGCCAGAATGGCCGCCGCGGTCATTCTGCGGTTCCCGCTTGGCGGGCAGCGACCGCCGCCCGCCAATGTAGGAATGACCACCAATATTTTTTACTCTAACCTGACTTGCACCATTCTTTGGCACACAACCCCCAGTCTTCCCTTCACCTCCGCTGCCCGGTTACCGTCATTTATTTTTACGCTAACCTGGGCGCAGCGCTGGCTAACGTCATTCCATAAATAAGGCGCCCGGCTGGCACGTTGGAATGGCGTTAGCCGACGGTAAACTTTTTGGCGCAAATCTGCCCAAGCGCTGATTTGCGTCAAAAAGTAGAAATATGGGCCCAAATGTTTACTTGCTGTACCTTTAAATATCTTGCATCCTGTCATATGTGCTTTTAAGGCCTACTTAGCGATGACTTATTAATGTTTAAAGAAGGGTGTAGGCCTGTTAAAAGAGATTATTCTGACAGGTCGAATTTGCTGTTTAAAGTTAAAACCTGCACAGCCAAGTTACTGATGGCAGGCCTGCAGTCATGTTCTACATTGTCACTTCAGTGGTGTCCAATGATTGTAGCAGTCTATTAGTGACATTTAACTCAGAGGCCCTGGGTACACTTTGTACCATATATTGTGGACTTGTAGGTAAGTTAATTATGCTAATGACCAATTAGGTGTGACTGCACACTGGTACTTACACCCAAGTCGTTTTGTAAAGTCGTCAAAGATCTTTCCCCATTGGTCGTATGGACCATTGTTGGTAGACTTGAAGCATTGAAAGGACGGAAACATCAATAATACATTGTTGGCTTGTGAAGCCAATGTGACTCCACAAAAATGACCATGATTCACCAGCTATTGTTAAAGGGGTTTTATTCCAATTTATTATTCAAGCCATCATATAGGCATATGAGAAATAGATCCAGAAGATACAATAATACAATGAGTAAGTAGAAATATCTCAGTAGTTTTAGTTGCAGTAGGATGAGGTACAGAATAGTGACATCCACAACAATAATGTAACAAATTAAACCAAAGAGGTGTTTCATAAAGAAATATCCATTCTCTCTTCTAAACATGGATTGTCTCTAGGGTCATCTAAATATATTTTCTAATCTTGGAGCACAGAAGGTGTCAGCATAGTTTATACCTCTGTAGAAGTTTTGGAAAACAAAAAAATCAGAAACATCATTATCTTTTCCCATACCACCAAGAACCAATCAGCGCATTACTGGAGAGAAGCATTTGCAACATCCCTTAGTTTTCCCATTGCATTCATACTGTGACTGCAACTGCAACCTTGAACATCTCATGGTCCTGGTACAATTGAACAGAAGTCTTCGTATGACCATTAAGTCTTAATGTTAATTGACAAGTTCTTCCCTTCAGACCTCACTATCAGTAATCAACTACAAACAATACTACCTTCTTTAGCTAACGAAGATCATAAGAATGCACCTGCAAAAGAAAGAAAGAACACACTGGTATAGCTAAATGCTTTTCAGTTGAGGCCTACAATTAGGCTAAATTAAGTTATCTGTTAACATGAATTTGAATGCATGATTATGCATACACAAGTATAACTTTCAGAATCAATGCAAAACAGGACTGAGAAATCAAATGAAAACATGTTTAACTAAACATTAGTGCATTTGTATATACATCTCAAACCTCTACAATGATTACATTTCCTTAATACGTTCGAATACTTCCCACATGTTAATAAGATTAAGGCTCACAAAGAGTATAATGTCAAATATGAATATGTAATTGCGACAGATAAAGGGTGGAACCTAAATTGTGCTACTCCAGGTGTATACCAATTCTTAGGGTCAGAGCACTTACACTAGGCATTGTATGGCAAAGTCCCAGTGTGCAGAGTCAAAATCCAGCAACAAAAACTAGCAAAGAATTGGAGTGACCCAGTGCTTAATTTGTGTTTGTTGTGTCTGGTGCTGAGCACCAGCACTTATTTTTGAGGGCCGGGACTTATTCTGCGGCCTCAAGCATTTGCTGCGAGCAAAAGACACATATGGGAAAGACAGATGAAGAGAAAAACGAAAAAGTGTCACAAAGGGAGAAAGTAGAAGGCTGCAAGAGTGAGCAGAAGGGGCAGGGAATGGCTTTATCTGGATTGAAGAGGCCCGAGATGGCTTCAGGATTACACCGTCTCAGTATTCCGTGTTCGCACATTTAATTGCAGCAGCCACTTCTTAAAAAAAGAGGGCTTTGGGCACCGGCACCTTTTTATTTACAAATTAAGCACTGGAGTGACCACACAAAAACTGGCATTTTCCTGCAAGTATCATCGGATGGGCAATAGTAACATCTATTATTCATTGTGCTTAGAAACAGAAGTTGTGTTGACAAGCACTGTATAAAAAACAGATTATTATTTTCATTTAGGCAGGGGCAGTTTCTTTTAAAGGTCGTGGGGGCTACGCCCCCTATATTTCTTGACTCTTTCAATTTTTTTTAAATGATTCATAAATGCTATTAGCAGTAAGTGTTGATTGCTCAGCATAGCTTCTGACCCTCTCTCTGCGCGAGGGTCAGGCAGCCACAGCACTGACAGGCACATGCACTTACTGCACACGTGCAATGTCGCAGGTTTTTCAGGGCTTGTCTGATTTAAGCCCTTGATTCTGTGGCCTGAAGGAGTGTGGGGCCACTCCTCCACACTGACGAACACCACCCTGTCTGACTGATTGTACTTGGACCCTTCAGACTGCAGCCTGTGCTTCCCAAAACAATGTGACAATCAGCTAGGGTTCCACCTTTTCTAACTCGTCCCAGCATGGGAGGATCAGCAAACCTGACTGATCCCACCCCACTCTGTGACGAGTTGGAAATGAGATTACAGGACTGGAGGAGGAGCATGTGACAGGCGTCATCAGAGACACCAGATCACATGCAGTAAAGAGACACAGTGCGCACCTTAAGTTTTATAGAAACATGCACGCTGTAGATGCTGCCATATTCGGTTATTTTATAAAGTACTGTCTGTGAGATTGCCTCACTAACGGCAGCACAGAGAAGTCACTCTGATGCCGAGGCGCGTGTGCCTCTCTATCACGTTACATTTCCTTTCTCCAGACCATCCCCATGACGTGTCGCTGTTCTCACGCCCCACCAGACATCGCGCAGGACTGTCAAGAGAGCATGCTAAAGATAAGGTGAATACTTTCGGCCTTAAGGCAAGGTGGTTTGGCAATGTCCAATTACTCTTGTTCAGCAGCTCCCGGTGGCTCTCTCAGGGCCGGTGCAACTTCTGTGTGTCTTTCTCTAGGTAAGGAAATGGTTATCATTTTTTTTTGTTTCAATTCCTTCTCTTCATGACCTCTCTCATGCCTTGCCACTCCAAGGGCTCCAATTAGAAGTGGGCAAGCCTAAAAATCAACAGGGAAAGCGAAGGTACTTCTTTGGCTCTTACAGCCAGCGCACAAGCTGAGCTTTGGAAATATTTGGCATGTAAATCATGCAATAAACATGCCAACTAACAATGAACTCTAGTCTAGCAACATGCTTAATGCTGCTCAGTGGTCAATGTTTTAATGAGACTGATAACATGCCTTCAGAACTCAAAACGTGTATTTCTTTAAAACTGAAAGCTTTTCACCCTAGTATATCAGATTATATTTCTATCGAGAAATTTTATTTAAAAGTGAGAGATTTTAGATGTGAAGGGAGAAATATTCCACCCTGGCCCAGGTGATCAGCTGTTAGCGAACTAGGAGTGCACATCGTGAACACAAGAATTTCAAAGTGCTTTACCATGTGATATTGAACACAGGCTCGGTGAAAGAATGCGTTTGCTTAGGATCACACACTTTGATCTAGCAGGGTCACCAAGATTGATCTCAGATTTTCCATTTTCATTCTGTGCAGTACACCCACTAGAGTGCATCCCTCTCTGACATTTAAGATTAATGCTTTTCCTCAACTTTTAAAGGATGTGATTGGAGCATGGGGTGACAAGCAGACATTTTATTGTTGGCAGTGTTAAATAGCAGCACAGAACTTCCTTACGGCCATAAGAGTGCTTCGTAACAGCTGCAGGCTATGTTGCATGATGTTTTTCTGGCACAGAGACTTGTCATGATTCACATAATGTTATAATGCTAAAGTGAGGCCAGGATTTGAACCTGCGTTCCCATGTTATATGGTCAACAACTGTAGCCATTAGGTTCAATCACCTCCTGTGAGCGCTCATCTGGTTTTAGGTTGGAAGTTCTAACATTACTTCTAACTGAGCCAAAGCCAGCCCTCTGGCTCGCGCCTAGCTCCAGCTTTCAGTTGCTCACCCTTCTCCAACTCCAATCGCTTCCTTTCTGATAATCTCATACCTTCTTATGGAGCCTGCTGTTATGTGCCTCAATGAATAAAAAGCTTTTTTTTCAATTTCCGTTGTGCTGAACAATTAGACTAGGAGTGTCATCTGGAGGATGATCTGTTGTGAGTGTGTTACCAATGAGAGAGATGGATCAGGGGTGTTGAGCCCAGTGTTTATTTTCTCTGGAACGAATACTTATGCATTCTGTTTCATATCACACTTTACACTTGATGTGATATGGTGTAGATATGTCCCTGTATATTCCAAGTATTTCATTTCATCAGATTTGTTTCTCTGGCTTTGAATTTCATCCAACACACAAGTCTTTTATGCTGCATACTGCAGGGTACAGTTGAGAGTGCTACAGTTAGAGCTGAAAGCCATGGCAATGTCTCACAATGCCTGTCACTTTCATAAAGGGGTTCAGACTAGTTGCTCTTCCAGTACTTGCACACTGTATTGGAGCAACAGAAGGGAAGTCCTTTTTCCCTCATTGGTATGGTTGACGCGAGCGTGTCAACAAGTGTTAATGTGAAAGACGCGCAGTCCCAGTCCAACTGCTCACCCTCCCAGGAAAGATTTATTTATAGACGCAACATGCTTAATGCACAGTTTTGTGATAAATTTGTTGATGAGATTGTTGTAATTGTGCAAACATTTCAACCAACCACATAATCCGGGTTCACACTTATTTTCAAAATAGTAAACAAAAAAAGATTGTTTAAAAAAAACAGCCTAGTAAGTTCCAGAGCACACTCACTCAGATTTCAAACAAGTTAGAGCCTGAACACAAGGGCTGAACATACAATTAAGTGTTGCTTAGTGTGCTGCATCCAGCTGCCTGTCACATGTTTATCTACTAGTGAGGCTACCTGATGTCTCGATTAGGAGTGCCTGGAGGAGGAACTTATCAACACACTTGAAAACCGATACGCCTGGGTAGAGAATTTAAAGTATGTGATAAATTTCACTCATTGCTAATTTGATCCATCTAAGATTGGGTGCAGCTTGCAGGGTTGGTCTTACGCCCCCCCCCCCACCTTTAAAATTCACCAGCCACCACTGCATTTAGGTGTGGAAATGGTCTAAATATTTTTACTGCATGCTATATATAGTATCACACGTTTCATGATGACCTGCTGACAATAGGCCTCTTGTCATGATGGTCACTGCTTGTTTGTTTTTACACTTTGGCTGCTGGGACATATAGGTTTAGATACACAATAGGAAAAGATGTCCTATACATTTCATCATAGAGAGTCCTGCGAGTTCGAAAGGCGGGACTGGAGGAGGGTGAACGTCTCAACTTAAGAACAATTGGCAGCTATTTTAGATGTACAGATTTTCTATATCACTCCCGCAAATATAAAGCCCTCTGATCTTCCAAACCCTCAAAAAAAAATAAGTAAGGGCCATATGTACAAACACATTTTCCCATTGACACAGAATGGGAAAAACCCTTTGCTACATCTGGTCCTAAGTCTGTCACTTTAGAAGTAAAATGTTGCATGTTAAACCAAAACATAAATAGTTCTCATGTACAACACTGGAAACCAAAATGCTACGTGTGACTGAATTATCTGTCTCAACATCGCAACGCTTCCCCAACAGCAGCTCTCTTCACCGCCGCCTCGTTATGGCTTCGGCTGTAGCACAGCTGCGTGCACTCATTAGGCAGTGAACACGGATTAGGGAAATCAGTTTGATCACCCAGCAGAATGTGGATTTTTTCATTCTAGGAATTTGCTGAACAGATTGTTTGTACTACTGCTGATGACTGCTGCTTCCAGTCTGAAGTGCGGTCCAGAGAACCAGAGCGATTCAATGCACTGGAGCAAGGTGGGCTTTTGGGGGAAAGGCCTGCTGTTTTCCGTTCATTCTAGAATGGCTGCGTTCAGGTTTTCCTTCTAAACTGTAAGCATCGGCACTTTCCATCAATTCACCAACAATGTAGAGCCTTCCCGTCATGGAACAGCGCAGCAGGACTGCAGGTCTCAGAATGCAAAGTAAAACTTGACTGGAGTCTGAATTTGAAAAAACCTCGATTCGGCCTTCTAGCTCGCTCTATCTTGTCCACCACATCGTCTCTAACCGCCTCATTTTTCACCCTAAAATAAGGCTGTCACGCCGGACAAAATACGTATCAGTAACAGCTCAGGACATGTTTTTGCACTGGAAGACAGATGTGAACACTTTAAATGACAGGTCCAGCAGCAGTGATGAGCCTTCAGGGCACTGTGAGGAGGGCACCTATCAGTGGTGGAGACACTGCAGTGGCACTGGCGCCGGAAGGGGTGGTGGCCAAGCCTGTCCTACGTCATTCGCAGTCTATTTAATAGGTCACCAGCACAGATATGTTTCTCCAACTGCTTGCGGGGGCCATTTTGTGCACTGAGGGAATTAAGAGGGGGGAGGCAGAGGGAAGAACAGAGAGAGTAGGTGACAGCAAAGGATATGGAGGAGAGCAGGAGGTAGAAAGTGTCAGCGCGTCTGACCTTAATAAGTAGATTTACAAGGGGACGCGAATAGGTCGCTGAACCTTTTGACCTGCATTTAAGATGCTCCCACCATGACTCCAGTACAAGTAGATCAATAATCAATCAATAACAATAATAATCAATGATAATAAATACCGCAAGTAATCAATTGGAGTCAGTAATTGTCACACACCATGACTTTCCAGTCATGAATAACCACACGTTTTAGTAAAAGTTAGAATATTTATTTCCCTATATTAACAATGCTAATGTCACGTAAAATAATATCAAAATCAAATGATAAACATACAAAAACAACACTGGCTGTCCAAAGCAGCGAAAGAAGCGTAATCTAATAAAAGCTTGAACCACTACACATTCTAAAGTTACAGTGCAAATTAATAACAAGAACAATTGCGCAAACGATATCACATACATTTAGTTTTAGCAGAGGAAAGACATTGACTATTACTCCCTATAGCAGACTTTCTTTAGTAAGGGCCCCTAAACTAACACCAGATTAGCATCAGCATGTTGGGCTTCATGCAAAACAATTTAGTAAACACAAATTTTGAAAACATCTAATTATGGCTCTATCAAAATAATGCGGTTGGTACCTAGAAAGAAAAAGCTAATAATCTTAAGAAACACATCAGTTACAATATACCTCTCCTCAAATGGATCGGCAAGCTAAATTAGTCTTCGTCATCAGGACATCAGTTCGATCAGCAAGGCATCAGGATTCAGCATCAAAGTTCAGAAAATGCAAAGTCTTTAGGCAGCAAAGTTAAGCACATCTCTTATCAAGACGCTCAAGAAAGTATGACCTTTCGGCCAGAAAGAAAATGGGCAAATGCGCTGTCTTCCATCAGTGCAGTCCAGCTAAGTTAGATTTCCTAAAACTACTTCCCAAGTACCTATTGGTCAAGGGATTGAGTTCACACTTTGTCCAATAAAACAAAAACTTCAAATCTGTAATTTCTACTAGTAGTTGGTTCACATGTCGCTGATTGGCTTCTCTTATAATGTCCTCATCATCCGGCTCGTCAGGTAACAATATTGTTTCAGCTTATACTCCAGTCAGTGTCTCCATTGTTCTCCTCCTGAGAAATTCCGATTTAAACACATTACACTCATTTCGTTGCATTTAGCAAGAACAGCATCTTCTAGCAAGCGGTTCTCATGAGAAAGACTTTTAGCTACAAGCACATTTGGTCAGCACAAATTACAATTTAATTCTCTAAACAGGCATTTTATTAATTGGTTCAGAATTACAGCTTGACATGAGGCCGTGCAACTAGTCCGGGACCTCCGCTAAATTAAGGTCTACAATTAATAAAGCTAATACGTAATGCCTAACCCTCATTATGATATATTACTACATTAATCAAACAAAAGCTCCATGTTTCATATTAATAAGTTATTAATAAGTATACTATTGCGGCCATTCATCGTGAATCACTTTCAGATGCGTGCATTATTGTTTCTATATTATTACATAATCTAGGCAAATCCATGATTCAGAATACATGAATACGCATTAATATTTTATTAAAACACCTGCTTTAGCAAAAGAAAAGAGGATCATTTAGGGATGGAAAGATAAAGAGGTCGAAGATGAAGGAAAGAAAGTGGAGGTGGACTGAGTGACATAGGAGAAATGGGGGGATGGGGAGAAATGTCTGAATAAACAGAAGAGAAAGGGTAAGAGGTAAAGAAGATTGGAGAGATATAGAGTAGAGTGGAGTGAAGGTGATTGGTAGAAATATCTGGAGTGTAAGTGACAACAGGGATGCAGGGGAAGTAGAAAAAAGAAGGAAGGGAGGTGGGATGTAACCGACTGTGGAGAATGGAGATAGGGTGTTGAGGAAATTAGAGAGAGATATAAGGGTAGCGGGGGAGTGAAGGGTGACAGGTAGTGTGATACAGATGAAAAGAGGAGGGGCTTTAGATATTCAGGGAAAGATGCAAGATCACGAGGAAGTGAAGAGGTAATCTGCTAAGGCTATCACCTAGCCACTGGGATGGGAGGTCGAGGGGGCATTTTCATCACTTGCATGAGGGCTCATGGCACCCTTGTTTCACCACTGAGCAATTATTTATAATGAAAGTAGATGTCAGGGCAAACAAATCTGGCACAACCCCTGACCCTAAGGCGTCCTGCTCTTAACTTGCTGTGGTACCTATATGTAATGTGTACAGGGCATTACTAAAGACCACTGACTGAGTACTTATTTTTATTGGTACACACTAATATTGAGAACAGTTCTGAAAAAGCCGTTTTGTATTGCTAATGACTTTTCCTTGTAGGACGAATATGCAGGGAACGTTTCCAAAAACAATGTATTTCACCCTTGGTTTCATCTTGGACCCGGTGCTGCTCATCAAGTATTCACAGGCCCGATGTGCATCATTGCGATGCCTGCCACAGACCGGGAAAGATGCCAGCTGCATCATGCGTTCCACCCACACATGAGTTAAGTGCAGTGGACAGCTGTCCAGGTTTTTTGTGATCTGACATTCTGCAAATATAAAAATTTAGAAAATGCTTCTTCTCCAGAGGAAAAGTAAGTCCTGGCAGGGCCAGCCCTGAACACTCTTAGTAGTCCGACAATTTAAAGACAACATAAAGAGACAGCATGACTGAGAGATTCATAGGGGTGCCTATGTTTCTATGTGTACCTTTTTTGGGACCTGTAGCTGTCGTTGCTGCATCTATTCAAATGCTACAAGAGTGTAGGAGGATATGTATTGCTACTCTGTGTGCAATTGCAGTAACTTCTATTTTGAATATATACTGATAATATCAAAATGCATTGGCAAAACCAATAAGACTGGCATTTTGTTTTGTTGTGTTCTCTTTTGTTTCGCACACATTGCCATAGTACTCCCTCTCACTGAAGGGAACTACTTTGTGTGTTGATGTGCTCTCTGTGAAAGGGCAGCAAGCTGTAACTCATAGTCGAGTCAGCCAATGGCGGAAATGGGCTGACACATCCCTCCTTGATGCATGCTGGAGTGGGAGGAAGAAAAAGTTGATTGACAGAACCACAGACTAATGGATGAAGAAGAAAGAAGGAACGAAAATGAAAGGAAAGGACAGAACAAAAGAAAGAAGCAAAGAAAGAGAAAGGAAAAAAGAAAGAAAGATAATGGCTAAAAGGAAAGAAAGAAAAAAGAAAGAAAGAAAGAAAGAAAGAAAGAAAGAAAGAAAGAAAGAAAGAAAGAACCAAAAGAAGAGGAAACAAGGAAAGAAGAAAATAAATAAGGAAAGAGAGAAAGAGAAAAAAAGAAAGAAAGACAAGGGATAAAAGGAAAGAATGAAAGAAATAAAGGAAGAAAGAAAGAAACAAACAAACTAAAAATAGACAGAACGAATTACAAATAAAGAACATCCTCATGAGCATATATTCAGATTTCATGTGAGCTGCTGGTATGGTGTGAAGAAGCAGCAGCCAGACAAACAAAGGCCACTTCAACAGGAATTTACAACAACATTGGCAGGAAACAGGAACTAATAAAGATGGATTGTGCCTGTGCTTTCACCTGGTAGAAAGCATCCTGATATCATGCCAGGCTCTACAGACAAAGGCATCACTAAAGTAATAATAAAGAAAAATCAAAAACACTGGCACTGAGGGGAACCACCTTGTGTTGATGTGATCCTTGTGCAGGGGCTAAATGCAGTTCCTCAAAGTGAAGTTAGCCAGTGGCTGAAGTAGGTTTACTCATTGCCCCATGCTGTATGCTGTAGTTGTCAGAAGCAAAATTGTGAATGACGCCAGAACAGGCCAATGGATGAGGAGAGGTGACTGAAAACCCCTTTTATGGGAGTATATTATACATATAATTTCAGTAAAATCAAAAGGTCTTGGCTAACACCAGATGAAAAAGACGACATGACATAAAAATCAGATCACCATTTACACCATCAAAGCTGCAATTGATTTCTCGTTTACGCTACGCTGACAATAAAAATACATCATTGTTTCTATATACTAAGATGTAGTTGGTATTTGCATTGTGCACATCCAGCCCCCTAAGTAGGGGTCTGTAGCGCTGCCAGCTGTCTGGAAGGTTTCTCTCCACATGATTCTGGAAGTCTCAGTCAGCTGTTCCGCTGTCTATTGGAGTTGTGGGTGTATGTTTTTCTTGTTGGTGCGGTGACCAGAAGCCATAGTTCAGTTCCCATTCCCCTTCGATTCTGGGCATTGAGGCAATACCCTCTCCTCAGTAGCTGCTTGGTACATCCAAAGATTGTACCCTGGAGTTAGCAAGAACTATGTATGTCTGAAGACCAGGTTCTTTACCCGGTTACCATGGGCATGGCCGGCCAAAGGACAAATCATGCCGCTACTGGGGGCTGTGCAGCTGCATAAGGGAGCATTTCGGCGATATGCCAAGCAACAAGGCCAAACATAGCTGATATTGGGCTTGGGTTATTGGACACCGGTTTGGGTCTAGGCCATGCCTAGCAGGCAGTGGCGAATGGATACTGTTTTTCATAAAGTGTATCATTACAAAACCAAAATAAATAAAACAAAGAACATTATATAGTGGGCAGGCGTAAAGACTGAGAGATGTTTTCTTTTCTAAAATCCTTTTGAACGTTGCTTGTGAGTTACATTCTTCCTCTCCCATAAAAAGTGAGAAAAGGGTTGAACTATGTCTAAGCGTATTATGTTATACTTTAAAGGTACCCCCAGTGCAAAATGTATGCTTGACAGAACTATGGGGCAAAAGTGCTTGGACTGGCGCGTGTCAGTCTATTTTGCAGCCCCGCAGAGAGAAAGGTAAACAATGGTATATGTTACTAGATGTGCAGCACAGCAACTTTGGTAGCTGATCTGTGTAGGATGAAGTTAGTAAATCTGCCCCTTTGTGTACAAGGCCCTATTACTAGCAAAACTTTGAGTACCTATAAAATGGATGAGTTAAAATTTCTCAAGGCTTAGTGCAATTGGCACAATCAAAAGCCAGACCTAAATCCATAAAAGCAAGGTGTAGTGATCCCTTTTATGCACTAATGAACTTCATAGAAATAAAAGAAAGATTAAAGGCCTTATTTAGAGTTTCACAGATGGAATATTCTTTTTAAATGTGGCAGAAATCCCATACATCATATTATAAGTGCCTTATGCTATAATTCACTTGAAACATGGCTGGTGGAAAATGAGCCACATATGTGACAGAGTTTCCTGTTTGCCAAATACTAAATAATGTCCAAAATATTGTTCCTTGGTTCACAAGCCAGGGCAAAAACCATATTGTGTTTCCTCCAGAATTCCATCATCAGCCAAAGTTTGTAGTCAACACATGAGAATGCTACCAATATCTTTATCTGTTGAGTCTATGAGAGACATTAAACGATAGCACTTAGGATCACTCCTATCCACTCTTTTAGAAATAGGGATGAAGACAGAGATGTGCAATGACTCAGGAATGGAATACTTAGCTGCACTTTTTAGAACAATTGTGAGCAGATGGGGCCCTAACAGCAATAAAGTGAAAACAGCACAAAAAAGGATCTTAAACTAGGTTGGAAAAATTAAACTTTATTTTATAAATAAAACAAGACCAAAGGGACAAAAATCCAATCAGTAGAACTGGAGATATTCAATTTTATATAGATTAGGGTAAATAAAGGCAAAAAGCGCCAATGTGGATATCTGGTCGCCCTGGACTGGGACAAAGTCACAAGCTCAGGCAGACCGCAATGGAGCACAAGCCAGCTACAAGGGCCCAGTTAGCCCTGCTAAGGGGACCCATTTAGCACTGTTGAACAGAGTACCTTAAATCCTAGTTTGTGGAGTGGTGTAAGTATCTGTGTCAAAGATGCGTTGCGCAGCGGACGCAATATATCAGTTCTGAAATGCGGTGAGGCTGTGATGCGAGGGCCTGCTTAGTCGTCAAGTATTCAGTCGACGAGGCATGCAATGTGAAGTCCAGCGTCAAGGATGCAGCGTGCTTTTGCGGCAATGAGTCAGTTCAGAAGAGCTACGAGGCTGCAATGTGAAGTCGGCATGGTCATCAAAACTGCTGTTGATGAGTGATGCGAGGACCAGTGTTGAGGATGCATCACACAGTGCGGTTCTGATCAGGCTGTGAAGGAGATGCAGGTCTTGGCAGCAGGTCCAAATCATGCGGCAGCAGAGATGCCACAGTTCTGCTCAGGTTTGAGACACGCATTAGAGGGGATGCGTTGATTCCGCTGAATGCACAGGCCAACAGAGCACCTTAAGCCCACTTAGGGTCCAGGACTGGGGTGGCACCACTTGGCAGGGTAGACTCACAGATTCAGGTGCATGTGCAAGGTTGTTGGAAGCCTGTTATATCACTGAGGCCTCAGATCAGGAGACCAGCCAACTAGCTATTGGAGACACTCTGGGTTAAAAAAAAAGTAGGTCCAGTCCTTCTCACGCAGAAAAGAGGGCAGCAGGTCAGCGTAGCAGGGCAACAGTACTTCAGAGCAGCAGTCCAACAGAGGTGGCAGTCCATTTAGCAGCACAGCAGACATTCTTCCTGGCAGAGTATCCACCAATCCAGACGTGAAGTGAAGAGCTTGTGTGTGAAGTCCAATATTTATACTCAGTTGTGCCTTTGAAGTGGAGAGAAGCTTACAGAAGCATGTTTTCAAGGTGCAAATGTGCCCTGCATTCTTGGCCCTCGCTTCAGACTAACTGTAGGGCTATGCAGCCTTTTGCGTTGAGGGAGGACACTGCCTAATCAGGTGTAAGTGGGGATGGATCCAGCTCCTCTCTCCCATCCTGCTAGTGATGGCCCATCCAGTCACACCTAAGCTCCCCATTGTTTGTGCCAGTCTCAGAGGAATACAGAGAGTCCAAGTGTCAACTACACCCAGTCATGTGACCCAGAGACAGACTGCAGGCACCAAATGCCAACTTTCTAAAAGTGGCCTTTTTTAAGTTGTAATTAAAAATCCAACTTCACAAGTTAGGATTTGTCATTACAATTCTAGAGAACAATGGGTTTACTATGACAACTATTCAACTGACCATCTAGATAAAGAAGACATTGCCAAATTAGAATGACTTCCTTGAAACATAATCCTTTCTTTCAATCTGTCGGAAAATCTTTTTTAGTTCATAGCACCAAATCAATATGCACGGAAAATGAGGAAGGACTTCGCGAGTGAACCAAATGACCCTTAAATTCCTCTTTCAAACAACACTAAAATAGAGTAATCTAAGTTCTTTCTTTCCAGATATTTTCAGCTGTTTATTGAGGAAAACGAGTCACATACATCAAAACATCCATTCCACCTTGATGAGTATCACCCAATGCTCCATCTGCAGAGTATTCCAAATCAGAATGCTCAAACTTCTTAAAGCTAGTAAGAAATCATCATAGGATTGCAAGTAAGCATCAGGATTGCCTACCTAAGTAGTTGACCATGACCAAGCATATTCACTCTCTCAAGAACTGAACTATTAAATGGTATGTCAGTCTCCTTTTGAATTACGGTAAGAGAGGAAGGCTTCTTTCAGTACCCAAAGTGCTGTCCTTCACAGAATAGTAAACATGAAAGATGCTAAGTTTCTCCATAAAGGGGGCCTGGCATAGGAGAAAACCCAGAAATGGGATAAAACCCCTTCACAATCTTATCATTTTGATTTAAGAGAAAGACTAGAAATTAAAATAATGATAAGGACCAACTCCTCCTGAATGTACAGGATAGAGAAAAGAGCCAAGCAAAATTCTAGGAAAAATGAGCCAAGCCAAATTCAATAGAAATTCCAGCAGCAAGAAAAAATCAGGAACAAAAATGAAAGCAGAGTGTTAGACCTGACAGCCTTAGGGTGCCTGCCTCCCTCCACTTTTTGGACTCTGTTTTTGCTGGTTTTAAGACTCTGCGCACTGCTAACCAGTGCTAAAGGGCATATGCTCTCTCCCTTTAAACATGGTGACATTGGATCATACCCAATTGGACTACTTAATTTACTTATAAGTCCCTAGTAAAGTGCACTATGTGTGCCCAGGGCCTGTAGATTAAATGCTACTAGTGGGCATGCAGCACTGATTGTGACACCCACTTAAGTAGCCCCGTAACCTTGTCTCAGGCCTGCCATTGCAAGGCCTGTGTGTGCAGTTTCACTGCCAATTCGACTTGGCATTATAAAGTACTTGCCAAGCCTAAAACTCCCCTTTTTCTACATATAAGACACCCCTCAGGTAGGCCCTAGGTAACCCATAGGGCAGGGTGCTGTGTAGGCAAAAGGAAGGACATGTACCTAGGTAGTTTACATGCCCTGGTAGTGTAAAACTCCTAAATTCATTTTTACACTACTGTGGGTCCTGCTCCGTTCATAGGCTAACATTGGGGCTGCCCGCATACATTGTTTGAGTGGTAGCTGCTGATCTGAAAGGAGTAGGAAGGTCAAATTTAGTACGGCCAGAATGGTGACATTAAATCCTGCTGACTGGTGAAGTGGATTTAATATTACTATTTTAGAAATGCCACTTTTAGAAAGTGGGCATTTCTCTGCACTTAAATCTTTCTGTGCCTTACAAACCAAGTCTGGCTGGGTTTAGTTGACAGCTCATTGTGCATTCACTCAGACACACTCCAAACACAGGATACTCAGCCTCACTTGCATATATCTGCATTTTGAATGGGTCTTCCTGGGCTGGGAGGGTGGAGGGCCTGCTCTCACACCAAGGACTGTCACACCCCCTACTGGGACCCTGGCAGACAGGATTGAACTGAAAGGGGACATGGTGCACTTCTAAGCCTCTCTTTGAAGTCTCCCCCACTTCAAAGGCACATTTGGGTATATAAACAGGGCCTCTGTCCCTACCAACGCAGACACTTCCTGGAGAAGAAACGTGTAACCAGAACATGCATCCTGCCAAGAAGAACTGCCTGGCTGCCCAAAGGACTCACCTGACTGCTTTCTGTGAAGGTCTGCTGCCTTGCTGTTGCCCTGCTGCCTTGCTGCTGTCTGGCTGAGGTGAAGAAGTGCTCTCCAAGTGATTGGATAGAGCTTGCCTCCTGTTTCCTGAAGTATCAGGACCAAAAAGACTTCATCTTTTCAAGAAGGTGAAATTCGACGCATAGCCTGCCAGAAATGACGCACAGCCTGCACCACGGTGAAAATTTCACCGCACGGCAAACCGGAACGACGCAGCCTGACTTCGCAACGAGAAGATCAACGCATCGCCAGCGTAGCGACTGGAAATTCGATGCGCGGCCCACTGGATCAACGCATAGCTGAGCCGGAACGACACAACCGGACTTCCAGAGAGGAATCGACGCAGCGCCTGCTGTGCGGTAGAAAATTCTACGCAACGCCTACCAGATCGTTGCAGCTCCTGTGACTTTGTCCTGTCAGTGCAGGAAATCCACGCACCATCCCTGGGGCATCTGAAAACTCCGCAACCCAAAGAGGATCCGTGACCAAGCACCAGAAATAGACGCACAGCCATCCCTGCGTGGAAACTAAACAACACATCGTCGTGTGCGGCCTGGGAAATCGACACAGACCCCTTTGTTTCCAAGCTTCTCCTCCTCTGTGGCCCTTTGCAGAGATTTTTCATGCGAACCAGGTACTTTGTGCTTGAAAGAGACTTTGTTTTCTTGTAAAAGACTTAAGACACTTTATATCACTTTTCAGTGATATTTCTACATTTACTTATTGCATCTTTGATCGTTCTGACCTGCATTTATCCAGATAAATAAAATATATTTTTTAAACATTGTGTGGTGTATTTTTGTGGTGCTATATGGTGGTATTGTATGATTTATTGCACAAATACTTTACATATTGCCTTCTAAGTGAAGCCTGACTGCTCAGTGCCAAGCTACCAGAGGGTGGGCACAGGATAATTTGGATTGTGTGTGACTTACCCAGACTAGAGTGAGGGTCCTTGCTTGGACAGGGGGTAACCTGACTGCCAACCAAATACCCCATTTCTAACAGAGAGAATAAAGAAAGATGCAACATAAAAAAAATGGAACCAATATTATGTGGTACATCCGTCACTTAAAATGTCCTTATACGCGGGCTAACAGGAACTGACATCACGGGGGAAAGATCTTGCTTCATCTTTGAATAGGATACTCAGTAAACATCCTATGGACTGATCATCACCTTGGAAATGGCCTTCTGAAAGATTTCCTCACACCATCATTCTAGAAATTATTTGTAAAGCAAAGAAGAAGCCAACATTTTTCATTTTTCACCCAGCACTGGATTTTACAGTTTCATTACATCAATTTGCATCCTGAACTGCAAACAGTGCTCAGAGCACCACTTCTGGTGACTGTGAGTGCAGAGACACCAGGATGATTCTGGCAGCTGGCCACTCAACCTCTTACTGATCAGGGTGTCTCAGAACGTGCCACGAGGCAAAGTGATCAATGCTTGTTTCTTTTGAGCTTAAACCAGGCCTCCTGTAAGCCCTCAGCTCCATTATTAGCAAAGATGTGACACAACCCTTCAAAAATCTGAGGAAATAGAGGCCTTAGGTAATTTCTCCTAAGCTTCCATGCTTCCTCTTTTAAAGCTCTTTTCCTAGACAAGTTATAGGCAATCTAGTTTTATCTAACACAACCAACTATTTCTGGCTCTCAGAGAAAACATTTAAACACGATTTACATTAATGTTAGCATTTCTACATTGTTTATCAAACCACCTATTAACTATGATCGTCCCTGACACACCTCTGCTTGTCCTTTGTTTATGCCTTTGTGTTTTCTCAATATGAAATGTCATTCCCTTCTAAAAATTAAAATGTAAATGTCTAGGAGGGAATTTTAAAATGGCAGGAGGATGCTAACTCGTTAGCACACACCAACGCAAATGTTTTGATTATCTTACATAAAGTAATGGAATTTCCTGGAGGGATAGGGACGGGAAGGAAACATGGGCAGACCTGTTCAGTCTTGAAGTGTCAGGGTAGTACCCATCAATCATTTAGTCTTTCACTTTACCATGTTCAGGGTGCCTGTCAGGATAGGTTAGTGGCTTTGACGGACTAGTGCTTGCCTGACTGAAGATGTCAGTCTTTGGGAGACTTTGTGAACCGTTAGGATCACGACAGGGGTCTGAAGTATGAACCCCTGATCACACCTTGCCCCTTTCAACCCAGAAATGTAGGTAAAAATATGCACCTTTCACATATGCAGGTATCACATATGTTCTAATCACACCATTAATTTTGATTCATGTTCCAATTGCCATTTTGCTGTAATCCAAGTGCAGGAACATAGGGTCAGTCATGATGGGCAGAGAGGTGCCTCATTAGAATCTACAGCTCTACCCAATCCATAATCGAGCCCAAAGTCAGCTATGGTGGAATAAAATAGCACGCACCACTAAGAACACCATGGAAACATGTCTTTCTGCTGAACAACAAACATATCTATTGACCTAGAAGATGCATAGGCAAATTGAAAAGCCGACCAGCAACCAAAGTACAATTTCCTAGGCATGAGAGGGGCCCTTTACAGTGTTTGAACAAGTGCTACTGTGGCCTAAACGTCTGGACTAAGGGGCATCTTCAAACTCCTGACCGGACAGATCATCTTGCCATCATCCTTCCCACATCTCTACCTCTGATCCCCTTCCTCTCTCCACAAACCAGTTCTAACAAGCCTGAACACCCTATAATGATGTCAGAGGCTCACCGGCTTGTGAGGCTGAGTCACACAAAACAGTACCAGCAACAGAGCAGCACTATTGACTCCGCAGATACCTCAATATGTTTTCCCTTGCTCATACAAAGAGTAACCCCTTTCAGCCTGAGACCCACTGCCAATTCAAAACCTTCAGTTGTAACTTGGAGTTAAATCAGCATTAAGCAGTCGCGGCTCGCTGACCTGTAAAGGGGCTAGGTGGGTGCAGCGCGCAGGGTGGTAAAATTGAATTAATAAAAATAATAAAATAAAAACGTACCTCCACCATTGCCGCACTGCTCCTGTCTTCCACATTGTCGCTGCAAGTAGACACAGGCTGGGCACTCCCAGGCAGACTGGGAGCATGCAGGCTCCCTCCAACCCTGCAAAACAGTGCCGGGCTGGAGAGAACCCTGTGCAAATGTCTGTTTGGCCAGCCTGAGATGGCTGGCAAAACACACATGCGTCCTGAGGGTAGTGCTTTGTGCACTCCCCTCACTGCCCGTCACCTCCATGGCCCTGCCCCTTTCACTGAAAAGGGATAATAAACCTAGTTTATTATCCCTTCGTGGTGAAAGGTTTGCAGCTTCTGAGATGGGGGCGACGCTCCTCCGCCCTAATGGAGGAGTCGACCTTGGCATTAAGTACGTTTATATGGCCCTGATTCAATCACTCATTTTTAGTTTTATAAGGTACTCTGAAGCTCATGGCATAGTTGCCTCCGTGATACCTCTGTCCTTTTCCAACGGCAATGTACAGCAAAAGGTTTAAGCCATTCTGAAATTCAACCCAAATTTCTGTACTGAAGTTAAAAGAAAAGATGTGATTTGGTTATAATAAGAAGAAGAGCAAAATACAGATAGAGCGCAGATTATAAAAAAATACACAGTGGTGAGAACTTTTCCATAAGTGCCAGAACATTTTGCACCAATTACATTTTATGCTAACATCAGCACAAATCGGTGACTACAAAAATGATATTTACATTGCATTTCTAGAGCAAAAAATAAATTTCATTTTGAACCAGTTGCTCTGTCCAGATGCCAGACTTGTCGACACAGTTGCAAAATTGCTTCTTTGTCTTTCAAATATAGCATGTTAATTAGTGTTGGCCTGTCATGTGGGATTTATGGCTAGGGGGAAAGATTTGACACTTAGCAGCTGTCACCTTTCCTAACACAGCTAGTGGAAAACAAAGAATGAAGACCATTACTAAATTAAAAAGAAAATAGGGATGCACATGGGCAGGACTGTCATGTATCTTGAATTGACGATTTTCCAATATTTTCTCTCGGTTTCTTTGTGATTGTGTCTCAGTCTGTCCCTATCAATCTGTCATTTCTTCTGACTTTGCCCAGGTTCATTTCTCAATGTCTTTTTCTATGTCTATTATTTCTCGCACTCATTTTTTTCTTTCTTTGCTTTCTCTTATGGTATGCATGTCGTGGCTTTACTCTTTTTCTTTCTCTTGACCAAATGACTCCTTTGCTGCCCATCCTGTTTTTTGTATCATTCTTCATTCTGTTGTTTGTTTTCATACTTAACCTCTGTCTGGTTCAGGAATAGAAATGAGCACCCATGCAACCTTTAGTTAATAGGTTTGCAAACAATTAGAACAAAAAGTTTACTTGCGTGTATATGTTTCATTTAATTCCAAAACTGTTCTCATGTAAGCCTATTTTTAAAAACTACTTTCCTTTACAACTCCATGTGGTCATAACTTCAGCCCTGGCTTACACTTTTTGTTGCCTTTACTTCAACTGGCCAGTATTAGAAGTGGGGTCTCTAGATGGCACTGTTTTGCCCCCTGTCCAAGTAGGGACCCTCACTCTAGTCAGGGTAAGGGAGTCACACAGCAAAGATAACTCCTGCTCACACCCTTGGTAGCTTGGCAGGACCAGTTTGGCTTATCTTAGAGGCAGTGTGAAGTATTTGAATACACACACGCACAGTAACTCAGTGAAAACATCCCAAAAGTACTCCACAGCAGTTCAGAAAAAAGCCAATATTTATTTGTGTAAAACAAGATAAAAACTAAAAAAATCCAACATGCACAAGTAAAGATACAATTTTTCAAAGATTAAGGGGGTCATTCTGACCCCGGCGGTCAGAGACCGCCGGGGCCAGGGTCGGCGGGAGCACCGCCGACATACCGGCGGTGCCCCGCAGGGCATTCTGACCGCGGCGGTTCGGCCGCGGTCAGATGCGGGAAACCGGCGGTCTCCCGCCGGTTTCCCGCCGGTTTCCCGCTGCCCTGCAGAATCCTCCATGGCGGCGGAGCGCGCTCCGCCGCCATGGGGATTCTGACACCCCCTACCGCCATCCTGTTCCTGGCGGGTCTCCCGCCAGGAACAGGATGGCGGTAGGGGGTGCCGCGGGGCCCCTGGGGGCCCCTGCAGTGCCCATGCCAATGGCATGGGCACTGCAGGGGCCCCCGTAAGAGGGCCCCACAAAGTATTTCAGTGTCTGCTATGCAGACACTGAAATACGCGACGGGTGCCACTGCACCCGTCGCACCTTCCCACTACGCCGGCTCAATTCTGAGCCGGCGTCCTCGTGGGAAGGTTGATTTGCCCTGGGCTGGCGGGCGGCCGCCCGCCAGCCCAGGGCAAATCCCAAAATACCCTCAGCGGTCTTTCGACCGCGGAGCGGTATTTTGGTGGGGGAACTTTGGTAGCTTGGCAGGACCAGTTTGGCTTATCTTAGAGGCAGTGTGAAGTATTTGAATACACACACGCACAGTAACTCAGTGAAAACATCCCAAAAGTACTCCACAGCAGTTCAGAAAAAAGCCAATATTTATTTGTGTAAAACAAGATAAAAACTACAAAAATCCAACATGCACAAGTAAAGATACAATTTTTCAAAGATTAAGGGGGTCATTCTGACCCCGGCGGTCAGAGACCGCCGGGGCCAGGGTCGGCGGGAGCACCGCCGACAGACCGGCGGTGCCCCGCAGGGCATTCTGACCGCGGCGGTTCGGCCGCGGTCAGATGCGGGAAACCGGCGGTCTCCCGCCGGTTTCCCGCCGGTTTCCCGCTTCCCTGCAGAATCCTCCATGGCGGCGGAGCGCGCTCCGCCGCCATGGGGATTCTGACACCCCCTACCGCCATCCTGTTCCTGGCGGGTCTCCCTCCGCCGCCCGCCGAAGTTAGAATCACCCCCTAAATCTTAGTGAAAACACAAAAGCTCCAACAGGGGCTATCACGACATCTTGACGGAGTCGTTACCAACAATCCAACGCCACTCGCAAGGGAGTACGGGACGGTCATGGAGTACATGGACACAAGGTACAGTGCCTTGGAAAACAATGAGGAAACAAAGATGTTGCTCGGAGTCAGGGAGGTGAGGCATTGCTGGGGCCAGTGTGGCATTGGTGCCTTACTCCTATCTGGGAGGTGAGGCACTGGTTTCTTACTGCTAGGTAGGAAAGGTGAGGCTTTGGTTCCTTACGGTTGCAGGAGAGGTGACACGGTGTCGGTGGCGAGGCATCGGTTCCTTACGACCCGGCGGGGTCGACTAATCCAGCAGGTCCGCATGTGAGGTGTCAACTTTGTGGTGTCGTAATCACACCACGGGGCCATAGGTGCTGTGGTGGAGTCGGGTGTCACGGACGTCAGTGCCACGTAACTCTGGACTCATGCTGCGGCAAGATTTCGGAGGTGCTGCAGTGGTGTCTGACCTGTGCTGCAGGTTGTGGTCATGCACTCAGCAGGGAACCACAACTTCGATGCAGACAGCGGTGTGGAGTCAGACAGCGGCGCCGGTTGCGAAGTCGCTCTGCCGTTGATGTGCTTTGTTTCTTCTTAGTTGCACCTGAGCTCACTTCCAAGGGCCCAGGAACTGGATTTGTCACCACAAGGCAAGTCAGGACTCTCTGCAAGAGAGCCCAGGCACTGGTAGGTGAAGTCTTTGATGGCCCTGAGATTTCTTAACAGAAGGCAAGCTCAGTTCCGGCCCTTGGAGAACCTTGGAAAGCAGGATGTAGAAAGCAAAGTCCTGTCTGTTCGCTCCCAGGACAGAAGCACAAAGCAGCAGGCCAGCACAACAAAGCAACAGGCATAGTAGCAGTGCCTCCTACAGCATCCAGCTTTTCTTCCTGACCGAATGTTCTCAGTCCATAAGTGTTCTAACTACGTGGGGTCAGAGGTCCAGTACTAATACCGATTTCTGTCTCCGAAGTAGGCAAACTTCAAAGAGAAGTCTTTGTAGTGCACTGCCCTGGCCCCAGACACACAGGGGGTTGGAGTCTGTTTTGTGTGAGGACAGGCACAGCCCTTTTCAGTTGCATGTGTCAGCTCCCCCACCATTCTAACTCAGGAACACCCAACAGCCTGTTGATGGGCCTTCAGGATATGCAGGGCACACTTCAGCCCCCTTTGTGCAACTGTCTATAGGGAATGCACAAAAAGCCAACTGTCATCCTGACCCAGTCGTGTATTCCACAGACAGGCAGAGCAACAGGATGGGTAAACAGGAAAATACCCACTTTCTTAAAGTGCAGTTTTCAAACCTATAATTCAAAAAGCAACTTCACCAAAAGATTTATTTTGAATTGTGAGTTCAGAGACTCCAAACTCCATATCTCCATCTGCCCCCAATGAGAAATTACACTTAAAAGATATTTCAGAGCAATCCCCATGTAACTCTATGGGAGAGATAGACCTTAAAATAGCGAAAAACGAATTTAGCCGTGTTTCACTATCAGGACATGTGAAACACACCAGTTCATGCTCTATCTTTTAAATACACTGCACTCTGCCTATGGGGCTGCCTTGGGCCTACCTTAGGTGTGACTTTCATATAGTAAAAGGGAAGGTGTGGGCCTGGTAATTGGGTGCACTTGCCATGGCGAAATGACAGTTTAAAACTGCCCACATAGACATTGAGTGGCAGGTTTGAGCCATGTTTACAGAGCTACTCATGTGGGTTGCACAATCAGAGCTGCAGGCCCTCTAGTGCCATTTGATTCACAGGCCCTTGGCACACATGGTGCACTATGCTGGCGACTTACTAGTAAATCAAATATGCCAATCATGGATAAATCAATCACCATTACAATTTAGACAGAGAGCAATTGCAATTTAGCACTGGTCATCAGAGTCCTAAAGCCAGCAAAAACTACATTCAGCAGTGGATCAAAAACAAGAGGTAAGAAGCAAATAAACAGTGGAAACCATGCCAAGAGCTGACAGGTCTAATTCATAAGCATTCTATTCTAATTACAGTCTCAGGCATTCCGAGTGCTAGAGCTAAGCTATGCTAACAAATTTCAAATTACAAACTTTTTTGTTATCAAACAAAATGTTTTCAAAGAAAGAGGGTCAAATTAAATGCCTCAAAAACTATTTTCCTAATACCCTGTCTTAATACACTTCTGTTTGACTTCCTTGACGGGCTAAAATCAATTCTGTTTAAGTACACATACAATTGATTGAGAGGCGTCAAGAGCCTGATCATGATAGCGATTTCTGTACTGCCCCAGCGCAATTGGAGTCTGTGTTCTTCTTTTTGGCCTCTTGAGTGCATACATAACTTGAAAAATCTTTGAGTTCATGCATGTTTGCAGACAGAAGACCTCTGAAACACAGCAGCAAGTGTGTCTTTGTGTTTCTGAGCTCTGTGGTTAGTAAAACACGAATTTTAAGCAGCGAAATTCTGAGTTAATGTACACGCTCAAGAAGCCCACACAACCCTTCTGCACTAAAGGAGTGCAGTAAACACCATCACAGCTCCAAAAAAAGATTTTCTATTATATTGCATTTTATGTTTCATATGTAAGCACATAGAAATTAAATGGAGGGAAAAGTCAGGACTAAACATCAGGTCCACAGGTCCCAAAGTCAACAACTTGGGGCTAGACTCCCTGAAACGGTATATAAATAGAAGAAAACAATGGCAAAGCTGATAAGTCACACTTTTGGGACCTATTGGCTTTGCCAATGGTGGTTAGCTATGCTCTACAGTATTCACTATGCTGTTCAGCATGGCAAAAGAAAAAATAAGTAGCAATCAAACACATTGTAAAGATGCAATGTTCTATGGGAGAAATAAAAACAGATTACAGAACAACCATCAAACAAGAAGCAGGAATATGAGAGTGATAATAAAGACAACCAATGTTAGGCAAGGTGTAGGCTCCATGCTCTTGTGTGCTCTTGGTAAGCCTTCAGAATATACCTTGCAACAAACAGCGCACGCTCTGTCTAGGGAGTGCGACCTAAAAAACACTTGCAATTACACTTCCAGATCAGACTTCCCTTTTACAAGTGTAAGACAGTCTGCCCTGAATGTAAGCGTGGGATGGGAGACTGGCATGACATGTGACCTGTTTTCCTGGTTCTTTAGATCATACAGGCACAGTACACCCACTGTTGCAAGCAATATCATTTGGCTAAGAATCAACACACAGGGTGTAGCCTGGTCTTTTGTATGATGTGTATGTGTATTAGCACAGTTCTTACATAGCATTGAGGCAGATTTCAGAAACTTTGCATAAGAGAAGTAGCCTATTTATTAATGTTTTGCAAGGGTGCTTGGGTGGCATAAAGTGATGCCAATCATTGCATCTGTCTACTTACAATTAAAAAGGCCCACCAGAGCAGCATTAAATTGCGCAGGGCAACGTGAGCGCCCACGCAATCCTTTGTTATTTTAGGCAGAAACTCTTTAAAATTCACTGCCCCTAGGCCCCCTCATCCACCTTGCATGATGTATAATGTATTTAAACATTATGTGCCAGCCTGATTGTCGGAAGATCTGAAGCTTCACCCCCTCACCCCCAAATCTTACTGACCAACCTATGCCCCTGACTCAGTTAAAGTTGTTCCAGACAATGTAATAATTGACAACTCATATTTATTCAGGGTGAGTTGTCTCTGTGAGTTGTATTTTACTATGGATTTTAAAGTGTTTTGTATTTTTATTTAAATATGAATTCTAATATTATTTTGCGTGCTGTGTATGTAATTTCAAACAGGTAGTATTGCCAGATCGCTGCATGTTGGCAGGACCACCGGTTAAAGTCCGGGACTTTCCGATTTGTGACCGGAACATACCACGATTTTTTTTACAAAGAAATATACAATAATGTCCTTGTTTTCTTTTTACAGCAACTTCCAACGGTTCTTCAGTAAGTCACGCTGACAAAAAATTAGCTGATTCACTGAAAGGCAGTGCATCCCTGGACCTCAGAGGGAAGCAAAATGGCATCATCTGCATCGAATACTAAATTTGAGCCAAAAGGAAGTTGTGCCTCAAGGCAGCCATTTTCATATTTAAAGTGTTCTTCAAAAGTCATGTAAATGAACTTCTCGTTAGAAGGGATTTTCTTTCCTTGTAAATGTTTTGCACTTTCTTATTGAGGACTTGAACAGCTTGTATTGGTACCATACATGAGCTCTGAGGGGTTTAAAAATGGCAGTAATTATGTTTGTTTTTATCCATGTGCAGACTCTCGAAATTAACGCAAATTGTATCTTGCCCAGACACCTCATCCCGACTCGTAAGAGCAGCACTTAGTTCTCTTTATCTAAAAGTATATGTTTTTGTTCATGTATGTGTTTAAAGAATTGCATGTGCACTTTAGGTCCTCAAAAAACATGCCCAAACAATTGACTCCGGCATTGTTATGTATGGCAGTGCTGACAACTGAGACAAATTAACGAATCTGACAGGATAAAGTTTCTTTTTTTAATCCATATCAGACTAGAATATGTATGGACTAGTGGTTTCTAATGCCAAAGGCATCTAGTGAGTCTAATAAAGTATAACTTTGTTCTGCTTAGCAGAAAATTTAGGAAGCTAAAACCACACGTAAGAAGCTGAGTGTGTTAGATTCATTAATAATTGGTAAATACTGGGTTGGTGAAAAAATAATTTTCATAAAGAAGCAGATCACAGTTTGAACCCTGGGTCTGGAATGAAAACAAAATCAGAAAGTTGTAGTACTAAAATACTACACATGAAAGATTAATGGAAAAACGAAATTGGAAAGAGAGTGTTAGAGTATTTAAAAAAGGATTGCAGTACTTTGTTTTCTGTGACTATTGTATCATGTAAACAATGGGAGTGACCAGACAGAGAAATAAAGAAGAAGGAAAGAAGAAACAAGTAAAACAGAGCGAGATGGTGAGAAGTAGAAGGTTGAATAGAGTGGGATGAAAGATGTAGAAGGTTGAATAGGGGTAGGTGAAAAAGAAAAAAAAAGAAAGGGGCTGTGTACAGGAATAAAAGGCAACATGGCAAATGTAGAATAATTCTAGGAGTGTGGAATGTGGGTGCTTACAAAGTTGAAAAGTGAGAGAGTTGTATCCTTCTGTAAACCCAAGGAGTGGAAAATTGATAGGCTTTGGACACAGATAACAAAGAGATATCTAGTGGGTAATGGAGGACAGTAAGGGCAGTTATGGGTTTTAGCCATGGTGGTGAGAATGTCAACAAAGGTTAAAAAAGCAAAAATGGAGGAGAGGTTGGAAGGGGAGGAGATCAGAAGAAGAGAAGTTAAAGGAACATGGGAATAGTGTAAAACATAGAGAGGTGGCATGGGAATAAAAAAAACTAATGCCAGTAACCTAAATCCATTTGTAAAGAAGATAAGATTAATTTGAGAATTAATTCGTAACCAAGATTTTTGGATTCATCCAATCCAATTTATCAAAAAAGGTTTGTTTTTTTTAATCAGTTTTTTTTTTCAAATTAACACACAATCTAAAAAGGCGCATCAGTAATAGAGGCAAAGAAAGACCCTTGTATTTGAATGGCATCAGCAATCAATTAACATAGAGAGAATAACACGCATTGGCAAAGCCAGTATGTTTCATTAGTGAAACCTGCTGACTTTGGCAATGCTTTTTGTGTTAGATTGCCACCGTGGATACGTGCACATCCAGTAGCCAACTTTGAAAAGTGTGTTAAAATATTACAAAGTGTCTGCCATGCCTGCATGAGAATGGCCAAACACAAAAATAGAAGAGAAAGCCACCAAATTGAGAGACAACAGAAATACACAACAAAGCCATCCAGTCATTAGGAAGGGACAGTCCCAAAGCCCACTCTACGCATGTTGGGAAAAATAGGTCTCATAAACAGATAGGTAGAGATGTATGTATCTGAGATCTAAAAGAGAAGATGAGACAGGTTCTTACTGTTTTTGATCTCTGGTTTGTAGAGAACTGAACATCGACAAATAGTCAATAGCCAATGAATATGTATCAATTAAATTCTACAATGCCCGTCTCAGCCGTTCACCTTTCAGCACTTACGGAAAAGAGTGTCAAGTTCTGGCTTCTCCCGCAATAATCAATTTATGACCAGCGGGAGTTACCAAAGTGTGAAAAGGATGAAAATATGTGTTTGATAATGCCTAAAAAAGTTTTAAACCACACAATGTGAGCCCTACAATAACGTATTAGGCTGCATTTCATAGTTTCTCACAATATCTATGTTAACTCGCTATTATCTCATTAACAAATCTAAACCAGAATAGCATAAAGACACATTTTGAGTTTTAGGCAGGACCCCAGCTTTTCTGCGACTAAGGATTTGAATTCTGTAGAATAAAGGGTCTGATTACGACCTTGGCGGATGGGATACTCCATCACAAACGTGACAGATGCCCCATCCGCCATATTACAAGTTCCATTATATCCTAACGGCGGGCAGGATATCTGTCACGTTTGTGACGGAGTATCCCACCCGCCAAGGTCGTAATCAGGCCCAAAGTGATTTGTTTAATCAAAATGTGTAGCTTGCCACCTCAACAGAGGAGTAATTTATTGCTGCTTGCAACCTATATGAGCAGTTTTACAACCCTTGGTATTTATGCAGCATGGCTATTGTTCTGAAATTAACAGCAGGGCCTTTGTGAGTTCATGTGCATGTCCATGCAATGTGGGCCTCTCCCAGATTGGGGCTGTGCACTTCATTAACAAACAAGAGTTCTGTATCCTTTCTAATTGTCACAATGTGCATAGAGTAGAGTCTGTAACCACGAAAAGTAGTGGTTCACTCACCTACCTGTTTATGTGTGTGTCCCACAACCATGTTTGAGGATGCGCCAAAGACTCCCATAACAGGTGGTTCTGAACCAGCCACTGCTGCTCTGCCAGTATATTTGCATGGAAACATTTGTCTCCCTTAGAAAGAGAAACAGGGTGACTGCCCCTTTGATAGGGTACAATGGAGGCCTGCAAAATGTGCACCATGTCTTGGCACTGCCATGTCTTCCATTGGCCTCTTTGCCCATGAATATGATTTAGTGATATAGATCACTGAAAAGCCTGTCCCACATTTTCATGGAGCCACATCACCATGCAAATGAAAGTACTGCCGCCTGGATTGTGCACCTACCAGGATCTTTGTTGTTCATAGTAAATATCTATCCCTTTTCCCATCTTGATTAAGAGTCCTTTAGCTGTCTTTAGCGAATGGTGTTTGGGTCAGCCCCTTCCACATGATTAGATTGCTTTCTTTTAACTTATGAAATGGGTCATCTTCCATAATTTTGTGTTACCCTGTCTCTGGAGTATTTCATGTTTGCCATGGTTTCTGATTGGATGAATTGAACTCTTCCACCGCTGCCACTGCTGACGCTAGGGAACTAGTTTGTATTTAGCTTCTACCACTCCATGGGAGTGCATTACTTTCTTGGCTCCCTACTCCCTTCCCCTAGACTTCTCATCCCTCAGTTCGTTCGACGATCTCTGACCCTCTGATCTCTTTTTAATTTGTTTAAACTATTTTTTCTCTCTCTCTTTCAACTCCAGCCCACCCCCTGCTACCCATGCTGTTCCCATTATCTCATCACCCCTTCTGTGGGTTGGCGTTAATTTTTTGTATGTTTTTGGACATGCACAGCAGTCACACACTTCTACTGGGCCACTCAACTCTCTTAATTTATGCACAATCGTGTGCATGCTTTAATTTTTAATTTACCTTTCAAAAATAGCCATTGGCCAATTTGGAATGGAAAATTAAAAAGTATGAAAATAACATGCAAAGTGGCTGCCAGCCTATGAGCATACACGTGTATTCACGGACGAAAATCTTGGAATGTTTTTTCTTATGATAAAAATCATTCCATTATTGACCCAATGCGTGTACACACGTACCAATGCACTAGCCATTATTTTAGATTTTTCTTTAAATAAAAGAAAATACATTCCAAGATGTCTGCTTTTGTGTGAAGTCTGACACACCGACTGCCATTTCAAATGTTGTTTTAATTTTGTATGACTGGAAAGTAAACTAGTTTTGACGAAGCCAGTATCTCTAAGCCTGCTAATTACGTGTGACTAATTGACTTTACCAATGCTTGCCCTTTAAATGATACTGCTTAAAGGTATCAAGGGTTGTGTTATGTTGTTTCATGTGGTGCAACTGCATTGAAAGTGGGTACGATGTCACTTTCGCTATCCCTACCATTTTACTGAAATTACACTACTGCACCCTGGAGGTTTGTGATAATTTTAAGGCCATCAATATACTTGCAGAACTCCTCTGTGACTTGCTGTCTCTGAATTGTGTATTATTGGGTAAGTTATCCCACATCATTTCAATTCGAATCGTTCAGTTAATTGAGACTGCCGATTGTGAGGGTTTTTACTATTGAAATTTAGGGCAGATCACCAAACAGTTCTTTCTTACAAATTCCACTCCAAGCACCTCACGCTGACATTTACTCTTTAATGGTATCGTTATTTTTATTATTAACCTTCTCTAGAAATCACAAGTTATTATTCAGCCTTCACTGTTACCTGCAGCCCTTCTCTTTGGTTTCCAACCATTTGAGGTTGGAGACCTCTGGCGTCCGGGAAAACCTGCATGCATGCTTTAAATCACAAAACAAACTCACACCATTTCGAGATGTTTTCGACCAAAAACACTTAATGGTTTTAAATACAAACTGAAATCTTTCCTCCGATAAATCGTATTTTGCAGAATCAGTGGGTCATAGGATATCCCTCTAGTCTAAGTAAATACATTAAAAACTGCTGCACCTGTGGCTCATGTGTTTTTCCGAACATAAACTTTTAAAATTAAACTCAGAAACTGTTGATCAATGATATAGAAGTGGTAGCAAAGTGATATACATGGATCTGAGATTACTGTGGCACAAAAAGAAAAGAAATGATTAAAAGGAAAAAATCAACATAATGTACTTATTAGTGTATTTTTTTAAATCATTTTTATGTACATATTTACTTGTGTACCACAACCAGAAATGATCCATAGGTTCAAACTTAAACTTCATAAAGGAGGAATTACAAGCCAACTCTCCAATCCTATCCTGTATTTTACCACCTACTGAGAAAGGTTACAGCCCCTATTTGAATGCATACCTAGTTCAATGGCCTTATTTGGATAAAATTATGGAATGTAGTGCCAACATTGGCGTTGTGATAGAAATCAGAATTTCCAATATCTAAAAATATCTTCTTGCATGATTAAACATCAAACAAGCCCAATATTCAGAGTTTGTAAGAATACTGCACAGAAAATCTGAAAGCTTTGTTTGTGTGTAAAGCGAGAACTACATTTCCTCAGAGGAGTAGGATCTGTTGTCTCTGTCAAAGATTATGCTCACACATCGTTCAAACAGGAAGAAGACATAGAACCACTGTCAACTAATCAAATGAGTATATTTCACTGGGAGACTGTGATCCATTGGCCACTCAAAAGACTGAGATCCATATTGACATCAATTAAACACAAGTATTTTAGTATTTTAGATCTCTTCATCCAAATATTTGTATGAAATCTCTAGGCAACAGTCTTCTTCTCTTGAGATGTAACAGTGCCCACTGGACACAATCACATATTCAGATTTTTCCACATCACAAATGTTAATGTACAAAATCTACCAGTGTTCACATGTTTTCTATGAATGAGCACCACCCAGAAGCTCACACTGAATGTGGTTCATAAAGTATTCTAACATATAGTGATGGATGACTCTTGCAACAAAAGACTTACTCGTAGCCTTTACAATTTCCTGCCATTGAGGAGGTGTTACCAGAGAGAATCATCTTCTATAAAGTGCATTTTAGATACAATAGAACAGATGAAAAGAGAGGAAGGTTGATTGGAGGGTATATGTCCTTTCTAAGAAAAGTGGAATCCATGCATAAGGTGGGCAAAAGGGAATTAACCTGATCAGGAAAAACATATTTAGTTAAAGATGCCGAAGTTATATGTTGCCACAGTATGCCTACCACAAAGGCAAGTAAATCTATCTGTTGAGTTGTGAAAAGTTGCATTTTTTATAATTGATAATGAATCCACCTTAAATGGTTGACTCCAAGCTGATCATGAGATTTATAGGAGACTAGGATCCTTATTAGGAGTTTTGCGGATGGGAAGACCTGCCCGCCGAACTTCTGACAGGGAGGCTGCCCCCACAATGGCTGCCTCCCGCCTGACCCATTAGGACTTTCCCCATCAGCTTAGTGGGAAAGTTGCGGCAGCGTTGTTTCCGGCTTGTAATCGAGTCGAAGGCAATGCTGTTGCCTGCAGGGTGCGCCAGCACCCTCGCAATGTTCACTGTGTGCGGACAGTGAACCTTGCAAGGATGCTGGGCAGCGGGACCCCTGCACAGCCCATTCCAAGTGCATGGGCAGTGCAGGACCCCCTGCGACCCCTTGTAGCTGTTCTCCACCAGCCTTTTCATGGCGGTGATAATGCCATGAAAAGGCTGGTGGAGAACCAGGTTGTAATCAGCAGGGTGGCGTTACATGTAGTGACGCCCTGGCTGATTCTGACCTGCACCCACCCTCAACCCGTTGGGATCACCAATCCCGGAGGAGGCGGCAGAACCCTGGCGTCTGACCACCAAGGTCTCAATGTGTCGGTCAGATCGCCACCACAAGGCTGGCAGTCTCAAGACTGCCGGCCTCGTAATGAGGCCCTAAGACAAACACTTCCCAAACCAAAAACAAATCAGCAATTAAATAATCAGCATTTCAGCAAAGTAAATACGTCAACTAACACACTCTGGCTCAAACTAAGAAAATGCAGTCTAGCAAAAAGACTACTTGATTCCCATTACATTTAAACCAGACACGAAATGCCATGGGCTTGATGGACAGCCCATACAAGCAACGGCAAAGCATGAAATACATCTGAATGCAAGTGGCTATAGGGAAATGACCAAAAGCGCACTTTTTCTCTCTCCATATACTTCGTATTGTACTTTTTAAGTTTAAGGAATTCATAACATTCAGAACAGGATGCACCCAAAAGGCAAATGTTCACCATTGCCCAAACCACAAATTTGAGATGAATAATGGTAATATTGGTACATACTCAAGTTCATTGTAAAGTGTACAAAAATTCACTGATGATGGGTTCATTAATTATTTCAAATTTTTCTTGTTTTTCGTTTGCTGTGCGAATTCCGGTAAAACATTAACGGTTTTGTCAAAAGTTAGGTATGTTTCGTTATTATCCAAATCTGTGTCACTGAAAACCACCTCCGGAAGCACACTAACTACCACTCTTAATGATAGAAACTAGACTTTAAAAAAACTGAAACAAATTATTAAAAACTTAAACTTGGCTCCAGGTTTTTGATCATCTAACTATTTGCAACACAAAATTCTAGACAGCTATTTCTTTAACAAAGAAATGAAACAAAGGGTCTCATGTATGAAAGGGTTTTCCCAATATGTGTGTACAGGAAAGTGCATTAGTACATATGGGCCAAAATTCCCTAAACCAACATGTCAATAGTTGTTTTGGTCAATTTTACTAAGGCGGCATTCAGCGTACTTGATCTAAATATGGAAAACAAATTAGTTTTAACATTGAAGAATATAGTTGGTCCTGCAATCACTTATGGAACAACAATTAACAAAAACAGGCAGAGTAAATAGAGGTTTTGACACCAGGCACATTCTACTGATCTTATCATATGTTATATGTCAAGGTCTTTCCAAATGGCGTCTGTGTTGAACAGTCTGCAATATTTTGATGTGTACTAGCATTTGTTCTGCCATCTACGTCATCCCTTCTTTGTTTAATTTCCCATGCTTGTGAGTACCAGCAGACAGTGGTCCGCTCAGAGGGGCATCAACCTCAGTTCCAAACAGACACATGCTGCAGTGTAGGAAAACTATGTTTCTCAGACTGAAGAAAAGGGTGGAGCCTGTTTAACCTAACAATTACTAGTCAGATGTAAAAAGATATTCACACTAGATATGTAAATAAGAACAACCAATGCATTTTTATACTCAATGACCGAAGCCGGTGCATACACCACAGAGTTGCCCAGGAGCAGCGGTGTCTCTGGGAGTTGGTGACAAGTTGGTAACTGCGGGGCACAGTGCATTGCTGCATAGAAAGCTTAATGTAAGGGAAGGGCTATGGTCATGAATGGAAAGGGAGCATTATCAAATACTATCCCCACGATCTGTGGGAGAGAGTGAGTAGGATTGCTTGTCTGGTGTGGACCCCCCAGAAATGGTCTATGAGGAATCTACTCATCTTTAGATTCACAGCAATTGACAGATGTCATTTACTGCTTTTCTACACCAACCTTCACTGCTTGTCTGTCTGAACATGTCACCTTTCGCAACATTTGTTGTTAGATTTGTAGGATATTTGTTCATCAAAGATGTTTTGAACTCGAAGCTACCACTGCTGTATAGCGAAATAATCACTTTTCTGGGGCTGGCGGAGCAGATTTAGGACTTTTGCTGTACAAGTGTGTCATCCAAAGAAGCCAACCACATATCACTTCTGTGTTTAAAACCTAACTTACTCGTGATTACTGACTGATCAATGTGATTTATAGGCGTTACAAGTAATTATTAATGGCTAGGCCATATGACGTTCAACAATAATCCTACGATGAGCCCAATAAAGAAAATTACACCATCCAAGTTATTATAGTAATGTATTTACATTCAGATGAAGGACTCCCAAGTGGTAAAGCATAAGTTAAGCAAAAAAATGTATGAAGGGTTTAATGAGGCAAATGGTGCAGTTGCACATCATAATGAATATGTAACTGCAGAAAGCTGACTTCACCCTTTGACCTAGCATCTATAGAAGCAGCAGCAGTTGTTGTAACTATTCACATATGACCATTGATGACTTTTCAGGAGTTATCAATCATGATAAGACGAGCACAAAGTACAGAGACTAAATCAACACATATTCAAAAAGGCGAGTGATTTAATTGAATAAATGGCTTAGTATCCGACCACCTCAAGATTTTCACTTCACATCTGATCCTTAAAAACACTTTGATGATTGTTTGGACCCATGTGAGATGTGCTAACATCTGATTACAAGGAGCAGGTATCACTCATGTTGGCAGCCTCGTTTATAATCAATTTAATGAGTCAGACCTGTACTACCTTTCCAGTTCTGAGATATGGTGTAAATTGGTTTTGATTGGACCGCGGAGCATTGTTTTTTTCTGTTCCTTACATTTTAGTGGGGGTTTATTGACTTTGCTTTCATCTCAGAAGGTAAAGCAGCTGCACATAACTTGCATTAGATCAAAAACCAATCATGGAATCACAGCAGGCAATCCAGCAAGTGAAAAACTCTGAATCAATTCTGTGAATTAAATTCATGAATCTTCTTCACACAATTTTCAGTGCCATTTTCACCGTCCTTCTCAGTATAAATGTCTAAGTGTGTCTGAAGTGGCGCCCTGCAATGGTGAAGACCTATCATGGAGTCTCAATGGAGGCGATGCTTTTGCTTTGAATAACACAAACATGAATTCATCCTCTGTGAAGAATTGGTTGGGAATTAACAAGGATCACTCTTGAGTGAAGCTATACACATTTGGACTTTGTGCTTGTATTTCATGAAGTTAACTCCTACAAATCCTTAATATTACTAGGATCCATGCTACAAGCAGAAATTCCGCACAACGCTTGGATTGATTTATATTTTAATCAGTCAGTCCCTTGGTTTTTCTCACCAGGTGGGTTTGGGTGCTGTTGAGAAATCACTTCACGCATCTTTGGAATTGTGGTTTCAAAATGTCAGATTGTATGCTCTTACATGCAAGTGATAACGTTTGCTGCAATTATTTTGGACACTGCTCAGCAAATTGCAAATATTATATATAGAGATGTCAATAGGGAAATGTGTAAATTCAATGTAATTAAATTCATGAGAGAAAATTCACAGTGAGCAAAACCAGTGCTGGCTAGTCCATTAAAACGATAATAATAAAATGATTAATACTGGCTCATTCCTAAACGTGAATTCCTGTTCTAGAATGTATTCTGCAACTCCATGTCATCGATGTATCTACATCATGCAGAACTGTCAAGGTTTGTCGTTTCCAGTTGGATGAAATTTAAGTAACCTTTATGTCCTTGCTAAAGATCTGCACATGCATAATTTCTTTATCCTTAATGAGAAAAGACCACATGAAGGCCAAGAATAGGAAAGTAACCCAGTCAAAAGGGCAGGGAGTTGATACGTGAGTGCGTTTAAAATCTGAAACTCATTATGATTAGAGCATCACGACCTTTGCTTAACACAATACGTCTGTGGCACCTCTACCAGCACAGGCATATTATGTCTGAGGTTTTCTGGAAACTGTGTCCAACACAATGGCATTTACTTTGTATTCTGTGTGTATTTGTTTTTGTTCTATGTGTTTTAATAAATCCTTTCAAAAAGGGAAATGGATCAAATGTCTTTGTGAGTTTTATTTGGTGTTTATCAGAAACAGTCACATTATCGTACATTATTGTCACAGAATAAAGAATGTAGTCACTTGGCATGTGTTTTGTGTGATTATAGTTCATTAATTTACCACAAGGTCATTAGTGGACTGTGGAAGCACCTACCTCAACGCCAGCTCAACAGAATCACTGTGAAATGCCCTACTATCGACCCATGCTAAAGTTAGCTGGCCAGTACAGGTTCTCAATTTAAGATCTAGGCAGTGCTAGACCATCCATAATAAAGGGTAAGTATTTATGGATAGAGTAATGTGGATATTACCATGAAGGTCCTAGACACGTCCCATATAAAACCATTATGACTGGCACGGCCAGCTTGGTTGCCTGGTGAGTGGGCTTGGGAGGTACCTCTTGCTAGACAACACTTAAGAATTTATGTAAGGACTCAGATACTTAAGCTATCTTTGTATCACAACTTGCATCATTCATATTAAATAACTGCACAAACATGTCTGATCCCCACAAAGACTTAATTTTAGGCCTCCTAATTGCCACATAGAGGTAACTCAAAACCAAGACATGGACACCAATTAACTGATCTTACCACTTCCATATCCCCTTCTTTCTCATTTCCTCTAAAATTTTAACAATGCCAACCACAAAGACTGAAAACAGAGGGTGAGATACTTTGATACATGTATCCGAACGGTTTAGTTCATAACATAGCTTCATCTTAGCAGCTACCCGTCATGACCATTAGTCAATAGGCTTGCAAACCTTTACATAGATACCTTAATAAATCATAGGCAAAGCAGCTTCAAAATAATAAAAATGAATAAAACCAAAAAATGAGCACAATCTCATTCAAAAGACCTGAGGGAGGAAAGGAAGAATCTTAAGAGTTATATAGCACCTACTGAATAACCATCTCTCCTCTGTGACTCTTGAGAATTTGAATAATCAAAGAAAGGAATACAAAAACCTCATTTATGAAGCTTCATCACACCAGAGACTCCTGAAGTTAGGCAACAAAATTGATTTCAGACACTGAAGAAATCCATATACTCACCTATAGAGAAAATGCAATAGTCTAGAAAAGATGGGCCTCCAGCCAGAAACCAAAGGTCTTGATTTAAATTGAGAACTGTGACCAATCAGAAATGATCAACACTAATCCCAAAACAAAACTAATCCCAAAACAAAACTGTCTTCTCATTTTCTTGAATGCATACCTGTCAATGATGTAGCATCTTCCCCGGCCTGGGCACCCGCCAATGTATGCGTCACACACTGAGCTATATATTACACATCTTTATTCATCTGCGTGTAACAGCAAACTCCCCATTCTAAACTTGCATTCACTTCACGTTCTAACACTTGTGTCACAGCTCCACGGAGTTTTTCAGGAGCCAAAACGGTTCTGTCATTCATACTCACACCACACTTTTTTACAAACATGTACATAAACATAACTCTTCGATCAGCCTTCTTGGTCCTCTGATTACTCATTCCAATCATGTCTTTGGAAACTGGGAATTGGCAACAGGAGTGTCCATGATCTGCATTAGTGATGTAGAAGCAACAGCGGTCTGAGGTTTTCCAATTGCCCTTTCTGAACCAGTTTCTACATTGACATCAGTACAGTATCTGATGAGTGGCAAGACACATTTCTGAAGTGTTAGGAATCTCACGTAATTGATCTTCCACAACATTGGGCAGTCACCATATTTCCTTTGCTGGTTACAGCATGGAATGGCTAAGCATCGAATGGAGCATCAGACTTACATTTTCTCAGCTGACGAACAAGCACTCCCTTCTTGTGAAGACAATGTCTTTTTCTTGTCATCTCTTGTTTGCATAGGCCTTCATTTTCCTTTTTACAACCCAAGTCTTTTATATCAGTTTCTTTCTTAGTTCTTGATCTTATGTTGGTCCATTGAGGTAACTTGGTCATCATTGCTCTCCCAAATATCAACGGTGCAGGGCTTTTACCTGTGGTCGAGTGAGGAGTCGAACGGTAAACTTGGAAGGTAGAATTCAAGACAGTCTTAGAGGTTGAGCTTTCCCAATGCAGCACGCTGAACAGCTGTCTTTAATGTACTCACGAAACGTTCAACAAGGCCATTAGCCTGTGGCCAAAAGGATGTGCTCTTCTGATGCTTCACATTCAGCAGAAAGTCTCTGGTTTATCCTCTATTGAAAGGTAAGATATAAAAATCACAGGAATGCCCCAAGTTGCAAAGATACCATCTAATCTCACAGTGACTTTTTCCCGATTGATAGATGAGAAATCTTCTATTAATGGAAAACTGGAGTGTTCATCCACAACCACCATCAGGTGATGTCCATTGTCAAATGGACTAAAAAGTCAACAGCATTTTTTTCCCACGCATGCTTTGGCAACTCTGACATGCTCATGGGGTGTTGAGTAGTTTGGGATGACAGGCAGCTGCATAGATGGCAGGCCTTTAATACTCTTTCAACTCTTTCATTGAGACGACGAAACCAAACTTGATCTCAGAGAGCTCATTTTGAGGCAACAATGCACAATGTACTTCATGGGCTTGTCGCAGACACTCTGGAATGACAGTTCTCAAACCCCTCAGGATAATGCCTTCTTGTGACACAGACAGTACATCTTTGACCATTTTAAACTTCTGGAATTCTCTGTCACTGGTGAGCGGTTGAGAACATTGGATCTATGGTGATGTGTAGTAATGTATTTCAGTTTTAACATGTCACTATCTTGACTCATGGCAGTGACAAGTTGTTTGAACGAAATAGCAGCCGGCGTGTTTGATTTCAGAATGCCATTTATGTAGGGCTCAGCTGTCTTAGAAGAGGTACCTTGACACTATATAGGCAAAGAAATAGTCGGCAGGGTTCTGGTCTTTCCCTGGAAAATGCACAATTATGTAGTTGTACTCTTGTAATCATAATCCCCACCACTCAATTCGAGGACGTATCTTGGCCTTTGGATTGCCAAAGATGGTCATCATTGCTTGATGGTCTGTCACAAGCATAAAACGTTTTCGATACGGCAACATGTGGAAATGTTCACAAGCCCACACCACTGTAAACTCTCTTTTTTAGGTTGTGAATAACCATGTTCAGTTTGGGACAAACTTTTTCTTGCATATGCCACATATGTCTTCGAGCATTTGCGTGTCTGCTGTGCTGTGCAAGGATTGCACCTGGCCTAACCGGCATAGCATCAACAACTTCTTTTTGTAGCTTTGGTTCAAAACATGCTATTTCAGTAGCATTTGTTTCTTTTATATCTTTGCTTCCATTCAACAGTAACTGGCCATGCCAATGAATGAGCATAATATGGAAACATTTTATGGGGGACTATCAGTTGACAACGCTGGTACTTTAGCTGGATCTGGCTTCATGCACCCATCAGAAAAGATATGGCCAAAGAATTTTAGCTTGGCCTTATTGAACTCACATTTCTCAGCATTCAGCATTAAACATGCACCAGGAAGTAAACATCACACTTGCCCGGGAGCTTTATCACACCCCTTCTGTGTAGCTCCGAAAACGAATATGTCATTGCTATAGTTGAAAACATTCATGACAGGCTGAACTATATGTTGAATGATATCTTGAAAAATCTCTGCAGTTGATGACACACCAAAACGTTGTCTCTTATATCGAAACAGACCAATATGTGTGGAATAGGTTGTAATGTACTTGCAATGCTTCTCGAGTTACAACTGATGATATCCTTCATTTAAATCAAGACAAGAGATGACCTTTGCATCATTCAATTGTGTTATCATGTCAGCAGTGTGAGGACCTGAATGTTGTTCTATTTCAGTTGCCTTGTTCACTTGAAGCATATCCAAGCAGATGCGTGAAGCTCCTTCACTGTCCATTTTGTGTACTACTCCTATGGGAGAAACCAATGGTGTCAGACCAATAGACTGTTCAATGATATGTTTAAGTAATGATTTGAGTTTCTTTTCAGCTTCTTGTAAATGAAATGCAATTCTTCAGGGTCTTTGAGCAACAGGACAGAGATCCTCATTAAAATGCAATTGTACTCTCATAATCTTAATTTTTTTCTAAACCGTGAAACAAAGAAGGGAACTGACTTACTACCTCGTGATGAACATTTATGTTGTAGTTCACTGAGATCAGTCCCATATAAGCAGCTGTGCTGAAACTGAGTAATTGGGCAATTGACACCGTAAATTGAAGCACGTGAGTGTGCGCTTGTACTTTTGTTTTCTTGTGTTTCATTGTCACTACGAATTAACTTTTACTTCTCAATGGTATTGATGCAGCTCATGTGTACGCTTTAGTTTTCAATGACGTCAGTCATGGCAATGGAGATAGTTCATAATATTTCTCCTCAGGCATAATATGCACCACTGTTGATAATGAAAGGTATTGAACAACCGTTTATTTTCAGTGTAATCTTCGGACAATGTTTGAATGACTTTGGCGCTTTTTCATGTCGACTTTTGTTTGACTGGTATTTTCCTTCACATGTGGCCAGTCCAACATGTGTGCATTTTTTTTAGTTAAACATCGACACTGCACAGCCATCTTCTTCACTTTCACTTGCTATTGATACTGAAAAACCTTTTGACAATGATTTAGATGACGATCAACTTTGTTTACCGTTGATTCGTTTCAAGTGATGTTGTTGCTTGCCCTTGTGGGTATGTGTCAAACTTCGCTTCTGGAGAGCTTGATTGGCCCTATTGTCCTCTTGCCGTGATGCACTTATGTTTTCCTTCGCCTTGCATACTGTTACAAAATGTTTCTCTTTCCCATCACCTTTGCATATCTGTCCAATGGTGGGATTTTGACATTCGTATTGAAATGACAATTCACACCTGAAACACAACTTCTTTTTCGTCTGTGGCATAACCTTGTGTCCTTCATCCTTGTGTTTCTGCTTGCTTTTCATGTTCATTACTGACTCCCTTTGGGCACCTATGGCCCCCATGTCAGCAGCTTGTCAATCAGCATGCTCTTCAGCTCTGGCAACCATGAGAACTTCTTAAGAGTTTCTCTCCTCATCCGTCGTCTGAATGAATCTGATAGACATCAGTCAATAACTCTGAGACGTATTCCTTACTCATCATTAAATTAATTGAACTTACAGTGTTTGATGAGAGTATCCAACCTCTCAACAAATTAATTTATGGTTTCACCGACTCTTTCTAGTTCTTGACTGAAAATGTGCCTTTCCTAATCTACATTAAGCATTGGATTGAACTTGAGATTCAAGGCTTCTTTAATTTCACAGTACGTAACTTCATTAGCTCACAGCGTTTTCTTTATGACTTCTTTTACACCATCACCAGCAGGACTCTTCAGGTATTTGAAAACCTTTTTGTTATCTGTTTCTACTAAGGCATCAATGAGATCATCAAATGTCTCTATTTAAGCAGTCCATCTATTACTAATATTTAGCTTTTTGGTGGTATTGAATGGTGGTTGTGGTTTCAGGAAGGCAGTGGCAGTAACTTAATGGGATTGACTGACACTGTGACTGGAGGTCTCGCCGACTCAGCTTAGCGGTTGTGGGGAAATTGTTCATGCACTTCATGCACTCTGAGGCTTTGTGATGTGCTAGTCTTTGGGTCATCTTGGACAGTCTGTGGAACTGTGACCTCTTTTGTGGTCTCCATTGGAGCACCTCACTTTCTGCAGACTTATGGAGCTGTACTGAGCCGCCACCCAACAGCTTTGGTGGTGTGCCACTTCAGGTCAGTAAGCAGAACCCTTGTGCTGCTTCTTAGGTCTATTCGCACACTGCTGAGGCCGTAGAGCTCTTCTGCTCAAGGCTTTAGTAAGTGTGACAACATAATGTTTTATCAATTGTTCTGTCAGTTAGCGCTTTTATCTTTATCTGTTTGCAGCCCCCTTTAACATTATTGCTCCATTCACTGTATAGCCTTATATTGCATAGTAGTGCTGTTCCTATGGCCTTGCAAGTAGGTTCTTGGCCAACAATGCATGGACTTCTCAGTGAAGCTTTCTTTATCTTCAAATGCTCCACACTGTCCGGAGTTGCACTTTGACTCCACATATGCCACACATTGATTCTGCGTTTAAACTGAGGCACATGTGGCATTAAGAAACATGGACCGTGGCAAACTCTCTGGGAAAGCACTGTCGATTTTTGGGTTACTTATCCCCTATCATGTCACCAGTTGTAGCGTCTTCCCCAGCCTGGGCACCTGCAAATGAATACCACACACACAGAGCTGTGTATTACTATGTGTATTTTATTCATCTGAGTGTAACAACAAACTCCTCATTCAAAAACCTGCATTCACTTCACGACATTCTACATCACAGCTCCACAGAGGTCTTCAGAAGCCAAAAGGGTTCCGTCATTCCATCATTCATACTCACATGACACTACAAATGTTTGTCAAGGGAATAAGCATTCATAAATAATTAATACCTACTAGTCACAGGGAGTAACGCATATTGTGCTAACAATTGGTCAATCCCCATACCTATTGGACAAAAAAATAGAACCAGCGTTTATGATTTTGCAATGGATATCCATTCTTAAGTCTATTTTCCCTTGAGAAAATCCTAAAAACACTGTATAGCTTCAGCTCAATCTTTTCATAGTCAGAAACAATCCCCCAACAAGCTCAATCTAGCTTTAGATCCAATTGAAGTGTAGATGAAGCAATTCTACAAATAACCAACTATGTACTTTGCTTTTTAGATATATGCAACACCTGCTTTCTCGTTTTATTGGACCAGCCGACACTAAATCAATGCACCTGCCTCATGAGCCTCAATGACTGAATTGGGCTGCAGGAAATGACTCTTAACTGATGTTGTGACAGCTCAAAGACCGATACAAACTCATAAAAAGGACCAATTTCCTGTCCGACTCTTCAGATCTCTGACAAGGCAGTCTGAAAGGCTTCATTCTTTCTTCACTCTTTTTACTCTTGACATGGCTCCTCTTCCATTCTTCTACATTCACTCTAACATCAAATATCACTTTTAGACTGATGCCATACAGCTTTACTTGAACATTTCCTACCATGGGACATTTCCTGCCCAAGCAGTGACTGACATCCATTCACAGATGATGACACATCACATCAAACAGAACCTAGTTAAAGCAGAGTGCCTCCTGAGCTTTCCTACAGATTCCACTGTTCCTGTCAAGGCAGAGACCAACTCATGCCCTATGCTGAACTATGAGCCTGCCTTTGTTAAATGTACCAAATCACATGGTTTTGTCTTTGATGGGAATATGAACATGCACAGTACATATCATTACAAAAGAGCACACCATAGGGCATTAAATGCTTGGACCCAGAAAATCATTTTACACAAGAGATTCAAGCACTGATCATTTTCAAAACTAGTCTACCTATGAAACAGACTCCTAGCGGGTATTCCCAAATTTCACCTCACCCCTCTCAAGTGGCATTACATGGAATAGCTAGACTGGCCACAGGGTCAAGATGTTTGATTGTATCAGTCCATATCCGGATCCCTCCAAACTTCCTGCATTACCCACAAGCCTCTTCATATGGGCTCCCTCTCCTATCTAACACAAAAAAACTAACCATTTCAGGTTGTCAGTGCCAATGTCGAAATACAGATGTTGTTCTTCTTGAAAATCTTTTATTCAAAAAGACTTTATTCTGGAATGAGTATGACTCCTTAACTCCTTATTAAGTCTGTTATTTATCCACATACTGTACAATAGTTTCAATATTGCACCTTTATTATGTTTGGGCCAACTTATACAAATAATAAATACTGCCTGCTGTGATACTCTTTGCCTTCCCTATATTTTGTAGGTTTTTGGAGTCTCTTGGTTGTAACTTATAACTTGGCCTCATGTGAGGTGCACTGTCACCATCTAGGTCTGGTCTGGGCTAAAGAAATCCGCTAACAATTAAAATAAAGACATTTCTCATATCAAGCCCAACAAATGAAACCCAGGTTTATTGCATGATAAGCAACCAAATCCACAAAGGGGCAAGTATGTTGCCACAGCATTTACTCTAGAGTACCACCTCATTCACCCCGTGTGGGGCAGAAAGGACAAGGCAAACATCTGTGTTTAGTGCACATGTCTTATTCACACTAGAGCTGAGGAGAGGAGTATGAGCACATATTGAGAGAGAGACTTCTGATAGGTCCAAGTTATAAAACAGAACCTAATATCAATACACTCATGACACTTGAATAACAAGCAAGGAGGAAAACTAGCTTGGTAGGAAGACCCCAACCCTTCACTAAACGACAGAGCTTTAAGTGGGTCGGGTCCATCTGGGTCTCTGAACCAGTAGTAATTAAATGCAGACATTGAAACTGGTTCACATTGGGCCCTATATCATTGCTCCTAACTTTAAGGGTAAAAACTCTGATCCATTTCTGAACATTGAACTTAAAAAGTGTTGGAATAATCCATGCCAGTGATTTAGTCCCTGTTTATATTTGACATGTTTTACCTAATCTTGCATTCCCTAAGAGTGTTTGCTATTTCCAGGATGTTTTTTTTTTCATGTAGCATATTACTCTTTTATAGAGCATACTTTAAACTGAGGAGAATAAAACACCTTCAAGTGTTTATAAAGGGCTGTGATTCAGAGCTCTGGAGTTGAGACTGAAGGCAGTGGGAGTTTCCCATAGTGCCTGCCAGTGGGTCAAAAAGGTGTTCAGAATACATGGTCATCCAATCGTGGGCTTCTCTGTAGAGTACATAGAGTACTGGTCAAGCATTCCAATTGCAATTTTGTGCCAATGTGTGTGAAGGAGATATTCAGTTGCCAAAATATTGACAAGGCCAAAGTAAAAGAAAATGCAGTGCTTACATGTGAGTGTGTGCGCTGTGTGCCTGGGGTGGTGAAGGAATGAGATGTGAGGAAGCCAACCTACTCAAGCCCCTGGATACACTCACAGGTGGTTAGTGCTCTATACAAATCGAGTTAACACAAGACAGGCCTCATTATTGTAATTCACAGTCCCACGTTAGAATTGAAACATTTTCAATATTAATTGTCTACAACAAAATCATTGTTGTCATTCACTTATCTGAAACAGAAAATGATCCCTGACAAAGCTAATATCCCTGGGTGGTTTAAGAGGTATGTCAGTTGTTTTGTTACATATTTGGATGCAATAACAGAATGCTAGGAGAGGCACCAAAATTTCAGTTGGGTGGCACACTATGAGAGAATCAGAAATTTCACACCCTTAATTACATCGGCCACATCTATTTTAGAGACTCTTTTAGAGACGCTCAACACTTTTTGTATCCTACTTCAAGCCCTGCTTAAGAGTCAATAAAGTAAAATCAAGGTAGAAATTAGGACAGGGAACTAACTAAGCATTGAGGCAAACTGGAAACCTACTGAGAAATCTACAGAGTGCTTACTGCACACATCTAACATTACAGTGGGACCAAGGGAGACAATAGATACTCAGAAAGAAGGCCACAGACAATTAGTACATGGGGGCAAAGCCTTGTTGTGTGGCAGTCTTAAAACAAGCATTTGCATTGCACTAGGTCTCGCATTTTCTTGAGTTAGAGCTATTGGCATTGTAAATTCAGAACTAGACTTTTCTTGCCTATTAAATTGGTCAACCATATCTAATAAGTTTGTCTTTTCCTGTCATGTTTTGGTGTTCACTGGTAGCTACTTACATCATAAATCCCTGTGCTTCATCCCTGGTGGTATAGTGGCCATAACAAGTAAGTATTTCTCTCTGTCGCTCTTGCTTTTTCTGCCTTTTCTTCACTCCATTATCCTCTTCTTTTTCACAAATTTTTCCTCTTTCTTTTCCTTTCTCAATTCTTTTCCTCTGACCCCCTCACCCCTGCGAAGCTCCTTTTCCCACCCTCCTGCATCCCAGCTGACGACTCCTCCGCCCCACTCCCCTTCGTAATGGCTCGCGCAGTGCTGTGAGAGGGCAACTGCACTGACCTCCTGGTCAGCGTCTTCTGCCCTCCCCAGCTCCTCTGCCTGCTGCTGCCTCTGACTTCTGACTGGGAAAAAGGGAGAGCCTAAAGACTCTCAGTTCAAGGCCCTCCTCAACCCAAAGGCTCGTCCCTGCGCCTCATGCCTGGTGGTCTGGTGGCCATCACAAGTAAGTATTTCTTTCTGGCGCTCTTCCACTCTTGTTTTTGCTGCCTTTTTTCACTCATATTTCCTCTTCTTTTTTCAATTGTTTTGTTTTTTTCTTTTCTCCCCTCCTTTTCTCCGCCCCTCCCCCGCAAAGCTCCTTTGCCCGCCCTCCCACCTCACAGCTGACCGCTCCACCCGCCCCACTCCCCTTCTTAATGGCGCCGCAGCTCTGTGAGAGGGCAACTGAACTGACTACCTGGTCAGCATCTGCTGCCTTCCCAAGCTCCTCTGGCTGCTGCTGCTGCTGCCTCTGCCTTCTGCCTGGGACGAACTGAGAGCCTCCTGACTCGCAGTTCGAGGCCCTCCTCCATCCACAGGCTCATCCCTGCGCCTCATCCCTGGTGGTCTAGTGGCCATCACAAGTAAATATTTATCTCTGCCGCACTTTCACTCTTGCTTTTTCTACCTTTTTTCACTCGTTTATCCTCTTCTTTTTCACTTGTTTTTTCTTTGTCTTTTCCTTTCTCCCCTCCTTTCCTCTGCCTCCCCCCACAAAGCTCCTTTTCCCACCCTCCTGCCTCCCATCTGACCGCTCCTCCCACCCACTTCCCCTTCTTAATAGAGGCCTCAGCACTGTGAGAGGGCAACCGCACTGACCTCCTGGTCAGCGTCTGCTGCCCTTCCCAGCTTTTCTGGCTGCTGCTGCTTCTGCCACAAGCTCGACTCCGAGACTGAGCTCATCATCTTTGGAAATGCCACCTCAACTTGGGTGACTCTTGGGTGCTCACATCCCTCAGAACCCCCCGCCGCACCGACTGAGCACACCCGCAACCTATACACCATCCTCTGCTCCTCCCTATCCATGACCCACCAGGTAAGCTCAGTCGCCTCCTCCTGCTAGCACACAGACTGCAAACTTCAGAAGATCTTCAGATGGACCCACGCCTTAGTCACAAGCAAGCTCGACTACAGCAACACCCTCTACGTCGGCACCTCAACTACAAACATAAAAAAACTACACCTCATCTAGAACACCGCCACCAGACTAACCCTGGAACTCCCACACCGAGAACACATCTCCCAACACCTGAGGACCCTCCACTGGCTACAGGTCGAGCAGCAAATCACCTTCAAGCTACTCACCCACACATACAAGGCCATACACAATGCAGGACCAGCTTACATGAACCACCGCGTCTCCTTCCACACCTTCACCAAATTCCTCTGCTCCGCCAAGATGGCCCTGGCCACCATCCCTCGAATCCGCAAAACCACTGCCTGAGGACGATCCTTCACCTACATTGCAGCAAAGAGCTGTAACAACCTCCCCTCCACCTCAGACAAAACCCATCACTCACCATCTCCAGACAGAACCTCAAGATGTTGCTCTTCGGATGAGGGCTCTATCTTCCCCCAGTGCCTTGAGACCCTCACAGATGAGTAGCTGCGCTTTACAAAAACTGATTGATTGATTCAGAGCTTTGTAGCTTATATTAACCAGACTTGCAACACCAATTGCCCTCCTCTTGACAATTCAATGTGTCACTCAGAGCATAGTTCCTGATATTAGTAGGCTCAGATTGAAAAGTAAAAGGTATCTCATCAGTTAAATGCCCATGTCTTACTAATATCAATCTACGGGCAAAATACTGCCAAACAAAGCAACTAGAACTAAGGCTTCCCAAAAAGGTAGGCCTGAACTGCTTTTTGTATCTCCTGTCAGTTGAGTTCAATAACTTTATTCAGTTTAAAGAGAAAAAAAGAACCATAAAAGACAAACGAAAAATATTTACAATATTCATACGTATCCAGTACCTTTCATCATACATCTGTAGCAATTGATCGATCAAATACAGTAAGTAAAAACAAAAAAAATCCTAAAAACTAAATGTCATTTAAAAGACTTCTAATCCTTCTTGATTGATAAAAAAAAATATCCATTGCGGATGAAATATGTGGTGTATGAAAATTCCGAAGATATAAAAAACAAGTTTACAATGAATACAATTAAGTTATTTCAGCAATGGCATAATGAATAGTTCCCTAAAGATAGTGTAGGAGTCACAAAAGAACAGCAGATGTAAAGTGCTTTGTTTAGAAAAACCATGGCAGAGACATGCAGATAATTTAACTTTAGATTCATGGTTAAGAGGAAAGGCAAGGAAAAACTATACAGTATTTAAATATAATCTCATTAAAATAAATCTGTGATGGGCACTGGTGACTATTTTGAGATAAGACTGAATGCCACACTGGATAGACACTAGGACAAATGTCATATTGGTCACATTTTTCTGTTTAGTTGTTGCCTTAATACTCATGCTATGTTTGTTAAGTAATGTTTTAAAATCCCTTTCACTTATTTCCTGCAAGGTTTCAGGTTCTTCAAAGTACTTCAATATTACTATCTCCTTTCACATGTTCCTAATGTAGATCAGCCATGGTATTTGATCTGCTGCATCAAGCCTTTGTCAATCACATACAATGGCCCTCATCGCGACTTTGGCGGTCACGGTACTGCCACGGCGGCGGTGGAGCTCGTACCATTGCCAGGCTAGCAGGGCAGACTGCCAAATAACAAACTTGGCAGTGATACCACCACAACACAGCCAGTAGCCAACCAGTACCGCCAGGGCGGTATGTCCACTGCCCACGGCGGTAGTCATCACCAGGCTGGCGGAAAGCACAGTAGTGCCTACCCTCTAACGAGTTGGCAGACCGCCACGATTTCCAAAGCGGAACGAACGCCACAAAAAGCTGGTGGAACTTAACAGAAAGAAGGAGACACTCACCTCCAGGGATACAGACGAGTCAGAGGACGCCATGGAACGTGCACTACAAGTCTTCCCAGCTATGACATCCTCCTACAGGACCAGCAATTCCAAGGAAGACGCCATCGATAAGTACACCCGCCTAGCACACAATAGAGGGGCGGGGAGAGTCACACACGCACACGCCACACACACACCAGGCACAGTCTGCAATGCTCACACATGTGAAACATCACTCATACCCATACTCCCACCCACATTCACAGACACACACACACAACCAACACACACACCACGCCCAACACACACGTAACACACACACAGCAAGGTGAAAACATCACAACAGGACCACACATACACCCACCCACAGCAATCCCACTCAATAGGCTGTAAAACGTAACGCTGGCACCCTAATCCTGTAACAGACATGGCCAGTAAGCAAAACAAAATGTCAGCACAACCTGCATGGAATAGAAAACATTCAACACAACCAATCCTGAATGTATAGACATCCATGCAAAGGGAAAATACGCACATCATGGACATATAACACACTCATACCTCCACACATACATCCGAAAATCCAACCGCACAAATACCACAACCAAGCATACACAAACATCCATATCCAAAACAATACTTACACTGCCCAATTCATGGATCCAGCCAATGAAGCCATACAGACACAATGCAAAGATATGCTAATGTAAACAGCATTCAAATACAGCTGTACATCAACCATGTACTGAAAAAGGCACGACAAATGTTTCAAATTGACACCAACGTGGTCTGTTGGGCAGTTGAAGTTGCAAAGGACACTGATATAACTATTTACAAAAGGCGGCCTAAGACCAGTCCAAATTTTCCATAGGCACACATGGCCAGGTAATTGCCCCAACTTGACTCCTGACAGCCTCGTGGCCTTCACAGGCTAGGGACATCAATGGGGCAGGCAGGCACCTCAGGAGTCAGTGGGTGGGGGTGGTGGTGGAAGTTTAGGCTTGGGAGGGAGGTCCTTTGGCTTTGGTTTGGGAGGGTTGTCCTTGGATTATGTTTTGGGGTGTTTCCTTGGCATTTTTCCTTGGTTGCGGGGTCTTTGAACTTCGTTTTGGGTGGGGGGACAAATTTTGGTTTTCATCGAGGAGGAGGCTGTTTGGACTCAGTCACAGGTCCAGGGGGAGGCTTTTTGGCAGGGGGGCATGGGAAACAGAAGGGAGTCATGGGAGGACTTGGAGACAGAGGGACTGGGTGTAGGGAGGGAACTATGACGATAAGGGGTAACAGGCGGTGGGGCAGGAGCAGGGAACAGATCAAGGCGGGCAAGGAAAAGCTTTTTTGGAACACAGAGGATGGTCTGGGGTACAGGTCTGACTGCTGTTGACTGTGGGCATGACAGAAGAGGTGGCAGGATCAGGGAGTGAGGATGCAGTGCTGGCAGGTGTGGTGGTGTGAGTGTAAGGCAGAAGGTGGTGGGGAAGACAGGGGAGGCAGTGGCTGTTGTTGTGTCTGCTTCTAAGAATCGAGTGTGTGAATGCCTGTGTTGTGTCTTGTGGCGCCTGTGTTTGTCTTTGCGTTCCTTTATTGTTGCTTTGAGTGAATGGCTGTCTTAATGGGTGGGTTGTATGTGTGAGGGGAGAGGGATCTGGGATTGGGCACAGGTACCTGGAGGGAGGACGGAAGGAGTAGGGACACTGTCTGCTGTCAATGAGGAGGCCAGAGCCTGAAATGATCTCTGTACACCAGCAATGGCACCCTGAATGCCTTCCAGGTAGGCATTGGTCTGTTGCATCTGGGGTGCCATGCCCTGGATGGCATTCACAATGGTTGACTGCCCCACAGAGATGAATCTCAAGAGGTAAATAGCCTCCGCATTCAGAGTAGCAGGGCTGACTGGGACAGGGGCTAAGGTGCCTGCGGCGAAGGAGATGCCACCCTCCTGGGTGAACGAGCACCTGGGTGGGGTGCTACTGGGTGGGCGGTGCTGTTAAGGGTGGTGGCAGACAAGGATGTTGATGGGCTGGTCCCAGAAGGGTCCACCACCACCAGGGAGCTTCCATCAGAGGATTAATCAGAGTCAGATGTTGCAGTTCCTGTCTCCCCAGTGGTGCTCCCCTCGCCCTCTAACCCACTGATCCCCTCGGCATCTGTGCTCTCGGCCTCCTGGGTCCCGTGGGCTGCAGCCTCCCCATTCGCCGTTGCCCCTACTCCTTTGCCTGCTGATGCTAATGCACACATAGAAAGAAGAGGACAAGGAGGGAGGGTGGGAGAGCATGAAAGGGGGCATAGGTTCAATATCTACACATGGACCATATATCAACACAGTTTTAGCCATAATCATAGCAATTACAGGTATGCAACAGCTACTAAATTACCACATTTATCAACACTCCCAAATAGCTCCCCAAATGTAAGTGCTGCAAATGATCTGCTGCATACTGGCATTCCTCTATGAATCCAGATCAGAGCTATGCTAACGGAATCCCCCAGTGAAAAACTTGCAATGTGATGCCAACCTGTGTATGCCCTCACAGAACCTGACAGTCACTTTCCCCCAGTCCAATCCCAGATAGTACTACTTTACACATGCCTGGCATCCTTAGGTACATACACTACCATTCTAACATACCTACACACCTTTTACACGAATGTCCTACCTATATTCCCCAACATATGTACACTAGACAACTACCTTTGCCCATAACTCTCATCCTTTCCATTCCGAGTGTAATAACACAAGAACTACATTCTGTTACTCACCCCCTTGTAGCTGCTGTGTTGTCCCCAAGTGCCCATTCAACTCCAGGGTACGCCACCACCAGTATGCAGCCCAATAGTGGGGTCAGGGTCCGACGGGCACCCCTTCCTCATTGGGAGGCCGTCCCCAACTGGGCCTCCACGATTTTCTAGGCCCTGCATAACAGGTCCTCCCACCACTTCCTACTGTGGGTGCTCCGCTGGCTATGGACCACCAGGGTCTGCACTTCCTTAGCGATGGCTTTCTACATGTTTGTTTTCTGATGGGCGCTGACCTGGATGGGAGACACAGTAAGAAGGGCACAGTAATGTAAATGCATCATGCAGAAATATGATAGGATCACAAACAGTATTAGCACACTTCCCTCCACAACAGGACAAGTACTCTTCATATTCCAGCATGCGTGTCTGATGCATCACCCTTCATAGGGTATGCAGCATACACATACTGTCATCCACACACAACCATGTTGCCACTAATACACCAATATGCAACCTACCTGCTGTTCTGGAACCCCGTACAGCTTTGTGTACAGGGATAAGACCCCATCCACAGGTCTATGGAGTTCCTCCTGTGTAAAGGCGGGGGCCCTCTCCTCTGTTACACACACCATCATGGCTTCCAGGTGCAGGACACAGCAGCACATGCAGTAGAGGCCTGTTTGGCTGAAGAGTCAGGAGTCAAGTGAGAGAGAGTGTAGAAAATGTCAGTCATGGCCGCAGTGGTCTGCACTGTCACTACCAGAAGTCATCATCATTGGCCCCTGTTTCCCATAGACAACAATGTCAACCAGTGAGGAGTTGCACAGCGGTTACGACCACCTACCACCATGATGACATACGCCGGCAGAATGAGCTCACTGTAATATTCCTCCGCATGCAGGACAGGCAGCAGCCATTTTACACATCTGTTGTCCAGTTTACAGTCACACATGTCCGTCACAGCTCGTACAGGCAATGTACATGCCAAGCAGAAATGGTGGTGAACAATGTCAGTCAAATCTAGTCAGTTGTACCTTCAGAGTAATGAGGAATATGTTGCTGCCTCATAAACAGCCTATGATTGTATAGTAGGTGAAAGGGTGACTGTACATAAATAATGTCGGGACACCAGATGCCACTAATATGTGGTGTATGACATCAGTGGGTTGTCATGTTGTTTGAACAGTCTCTCATCAAATATCCAGGTCTGAGTCAGGAACCTGTTTTCAGGTGTGATGCATATTGGCGATGTATTGTCACAAAATGGGACAAATGAAATGTAATCGTGCTCACACATGTGTTGTTTGCTGCACCTAGATACCAAACACTGTGGAAGCAGAGACATGCATCTGTGTACCGGCCCCTGGTTGACTTTGCCACCATGGAAGATAGACACATCATACTCACATAACGCTCAACAGTGCAACTATAATGGAACTGTGTAGCCAGTGGAGTCAGATCTGCTGCCAGCCATACTAAAACCTACAGCCATTCCTCACACTGTGCAGGTACTATCCGTCCTCCACTTTTTGGCCACTGGCTCTTTCCAAGGGACTGTGGGATTGGCAGCAGGTATGTCTCAACCTATGTTCAGTCATGTGTTGTGGACAGTCTTGCCTGCCCTGCTGAAACATGTTGACAGCTACATAACATTTCCCCATCCTGAACATTACCCCATGTGAAGGCTGACTTATATGCAGTGGGGCATGTCCCTCATGTGACAGGGGCCATAGATGGTACCCATGTTGCATTGGTACCACCCAGGGACAACGAGCAAGTGAATAGGAATAGGAAGAGCTATCATTCTGTTAATGAGCAGATGGTGTATTTAGCCGACCTAAATATCTCACTGGTGACAGCTGAGTTTCCTGGTTCTGTTCAAGATTCCCACATCCTCAGGAACAGCAGTGCCCCACATATGATGACACACCTACAGAGGGAGAGAGGCTCCCTCGTTGGTGAGTATGATGAGTGTGTGTACAATCACTGTGACCACAGCATGCCTACACTTTCCACTCTGTACATAGCAGAATTTTAATAGATGTTTCCACTATCCACAGGTGATTCAGGGCATCCTAATCTGTCCTGGCTACTGCCACCGGTGAGGAATTCAAGGACCGGTGGCGAAGAATCAGTACAATGAGGCTCATGGGAGGACTAGAAGGGTAATTGAGCTTACATTCGGTCTTCTGAAGGTGAGGCTGTGGTGTTTGCACATGTCTGGAGGTTCCCTGCTCTACTTACCTCAGAAGGTGTGCCAGATTGTCATGGACTTACTGGTAGCAGTAGAGAGAGCAATGGACAATGATGAGGATGGGAAAGAGGATGATGCTGTCACAAGAACTCAGCTCATCCAGCAATACTTCCAGTGGCATTCTGGTAGGTTCCCATCTCAATATACCACTTATCATGCTGAACTATAGTATGGGTGTTATTTGTAATCCATCTGTGATGTGAGCAGTGTAATGTCTAAGTTAGGTACAGCAGTACAGTCTACCTGATAGGTAGGCATTTATGGACTGAAGTACTACTGCCATTGCTATTGTCAGTCAATATGAATTGATTTCACTGACTATCCAAATCCCTTATGTGCTATGTATTATATGGATACATTGGAAGTGACAATGGAATGTACCTTATTTACAGCTGTCATCATACATCACCTTATGGTACAGTTTACCCAAATGTATTTTTTCAGTTTTGTTATACTATCAGTGGAGGATAGCACACGGATAATTTTTATAGACATCATTTCACTTATGTGTCATGTCTCCAAGACAGGAATCGTGTGATGAGTTCAGTTTTGATCAAAGAGAAAAAACCTCTGTGTGTTGTTGTTAAAAGGTATGTTAGTTGACACTTACTGTTGCAGGAGCTTGTGGTATTGCTTTGTTATGGTGACCTATCATAAAAGATTGTTTGTTGACACCTTTGCATAGGTGTACTGTCACTGGATGCTGTGTTACCTTCCCTCTCTGCTACCTGTGGACCCAGAGATGTGTTGATATTGACACAGTGCATCCTGTAATGTGCTATATGGACAAAGGCTTCACAGATTTAACTTTTTGCACAACACTTTAACACTACATAACATAATTGTTTATTCATTGTCACTTATTGTACACACAAAACCAATTGTTGTGTTAAAGTATATTTATTGTGATTACAGTAGGATGGGTTGGTGCTAAGGATTGGGGCAATAGTGTGCGAAGTCATCAGGTTGTTAGTCCAAGCGTTCGGTAGCACAGCTCCAGTTACCAGGAGTGATAGGTAATGGGGATATGGCAATAGTCAGTCACCAAGGTGTCATTCCGGAGAGGCTCATTTTGTCGCAGTTGGGTTGGTCTTCGCTCCAGTCCCTGCAGGATGTCTGGGTCTGGGTATGCATCCACGTTTGCGTGGGGGATCCTCATCTACCAGGGGAGGGTCACCTGTGGCTTGTGAGTCCTCAGGCAGGGCCACCATCCTAGTAGCTGCAGCAGCTGTACAGGGCTGCTCAGGTCTGTGGCTACTGGTAGGGGCCTGGTGGTGGGTGGAGGACTCATGCAGGATGGATATGAACTCTGGCATGAAGACTTTGATGGAGGTCATGGTGGTATTGTGTTCCTGCCACTGCTGCATAGCCTCCTGGTGGTACTGGGTTTGCAGCCTTTGGTGTTCCCCCAACATGGTGACTATCTGACCTATCTTGTCCTGGGATTATTGGAATGCTCCCAGGACTTGTGCAATGGCCTCCTGGGCAAGTGGCTCCCTGGGTTGGCCCGCCCTTTACCCCACAGATGCCCTCCAACTAGCCCTAGCCCCCTGTGCCTGTGTCCCCCGCACAGTGTGCCCACTTCCACTCACACCTTGACGTTCATCGTCTTCAGTCGTGTGTGTTGACTCAGGCCCCTGTACAGGTGGGCACACCATTGATTGACGTGGCCTGGGGACATTGGTTTGGGGGCGTTGGGCGACTGCTGTTGTGGCTGCTACAGTAGTGGGGGGGGGCTCTATCGTGGCCTGGGTGATGCTAGTGGAGGGAGACTGTCCAGAGATGCCGGATGGGAAAGGGAGGTCATCCAGTCCCAGACATCCTGTGTCGCTGTAATCACTGGGATCTTCCTCTGGTGGAGGACTGGGTGTTCGTGGCACCTGCTGACGGGTGACATTATAATTGATACCTGTGGGTGACAGGGATTGTTAGAGACATCTGACATAGGCTGCTAAGTGAGTGCTATTTGGCATGCTGCAGTTTGCTGGGCTACCTGGGGGAGGGTGGGGTGTATTGTTAGGTTGATAATGTGTGATGCATTGTGGGATTCGTAGTGCTTCATGCTGAACATCCATTAGGTACATTTGTAGGTGAAGACATTAGGACTGGGGTTGGTGGGGTTGTGTGGGCATTCAGGAGATGGGGACTCATGCGATACAGGTATACTGACTACAAGATGATTGTAGGTGACTTACCAGGCTCCAGTCCTCCAGGGATTCCACTCAGACCCTCAGGATGCAGGATTGCCAAGACCTTCTCTTCCCATGATGACATCTCGAGGGAAGGCGGTAGGGGCCCACCGCCAGTTTTCATATTCGCAATTTGGTGCCTGGACGCCATTGATCTGACTTTCCCCCTCAGGTCGTTCCACCTCTTCCGTATGTCACACCTTGTGCACAGATGCCTTCCCACTGAGTTCACCTTGCTGATGATCCGCTGCCACATCTCCATCTTCCTGGCTACGGATGTCTGCTGAATCTGAGCAACGAATAGCTGTGGCTCTACCCTGATGATTTTGTCTACCATTGTCTGCAACTCGTCCTCTGTGAAACGGGTGCCTTTGTGGGGACATGGTGAGGGTGAGGTGTGTGTTTGTGTGTAATTGTGTAACATGCAGTGTGATACGTGAGGGGTGTTCAGGTGGGTGTGTTGTGTATGTGCAGTGCGTACTACTGAGTGGCCGTCAAATGTCTCCTAATTGTTTGTTGTGGCAAAGGGTTGTGGGTTCTGTGGGTTTTTTGGTGGTGTCGGGGTGGTGCTGTATGTGTATCAGGTGTGGGGTATTCGAATTGGTCAGTATGGTGTGGTGTTGTTGTGGTGGTTCCTTTTGAACCGCAGTGTTCCGCACCGTCATTGGCTTACCGCCGAGCTTCGACCGCTGTGCTGATTTGTGGGTTGTATTGTGGTGGGCGGTCTGTTTTTGGCATGGCGGTGTGGCTGGTGCTACCCCCACTCTTCCGCTGTCGTTTAGCCTGGTGTGGTGTGGGATTTGTGGCTGTGGTCTGGAGATTTTTTTTTGGGGGGGTCGTATTAGGGTGGGTGGATTACCACCGCTGCAGCGGTATTGTGGCAGCCACCGGCACATCAGTATTCAGAAAATACCACCACGTTCGTGATGAGGGCCAATATCTCTTTTTGTTGCAGCAGCTAAAATAGGCCAAATGGAATGCCATAATGATAAAGGTGAAAGCTTGAGGATGCCAAGATGGCTTGTGCGGCCAAGATGGCGGGTACATCCTGAAAAGGCTTCGCCACCTATCCCCACCACCTATCAACGCCAAGCTATTAATTATCCTGTTTTGCACTTGCAATCCTCCCCCACCAAGCAGCAATCTGAGCAGCTCACAAGCCGACCACTTTCCGAGGCCTGGCAGTGAAGCAACGAGCAGAGAGGAGTGGACCGACCTGACACGGCCTCCTACTTGGAAGTGCATGCTGGGTGCATACTACATGCACTTTGAGAAGACACGACTGAAATCACATGCTTGTGGTGATCCCCACTGTACCCTACATGTACTGCACATGCGGAGGCCGGCAAATATAACATGAGGGATCCAGACACTATAGCAAACCTGCCCGACGCCCTTGCAGCCTGTAGAACATGCCTGCTGCCGAGGCCTGCGTTTGAGCGGAGTGGTGTTCGGGCGGTGCTGGCAGCCGCATAGCAAACTGCACGAAGCAGAGGACTCCTACTATCCCCATACCTTTTGCAGCATTGCACAACATTGAAATGGCCATGCAAGGAGCATATAGGGCCTTCTTCCTCTGCACCAGTGCATATTCTGGACAGTTGAGAGGAGCTGAGTTCTCCTGTATCTAGGCTCCCCGTGGCCCGCACGCATGACTCACATTACAAGGTGAGGCCTTCCCTCTGTGACCCTCCTTTCCTGTATGCTCCTGCTGCTGGGACGCTGAGCGTTTGAATCACACGCGGAGAGAAGACCAATGTAATAAGTGCACAGTGACGATACTAACGTATAACACATTCTCTTCTGCACACTATAACCTTGCATGTTTGGCTCCTGCCCTATGAGCCCTGACTCCATGTCATAACTTACTGTGGCTTTGAATAATTATGGCCACTGCTGCCGCTCAGTTACCCCATAGCCTGGATTGCATTCTCCTCCCAAGACCCTCTGTTCTTTGACATTCCTGATGGGTCAAGACCTGCTGCTTTCCTATTTCTGTGACTACATGCAGAAACACTGTTAATTACCACAAGCTGTCCTTACTCATCAGCGCAAGCCATCCTGGTCTTCCAGCACAGATGCTCTACCTATCATTAGCCATTTGAACAAGGCAACTACCTCACCTACCTGCCACTGGCCATGCTTCAAGCCATGACTTGTGTCTCTACTTACCTACACCTAAACAGGAGGGGCTGCTCGTGCTGCCACTCTCGTGACGAGCATCGGCAAGCAGGCCTTCCCTATGAAGATTTACCAACTCTGTCCTGACAATTCAGCACGATGGGATGCCTTCGAACCAGAACACATGGCACAACTGTACGCCCCTCTTCAGTCCAGCATGGAGAGGTCCCCGACTCATGAGACCGCCCAGAATCTGCTACTTATATTGGGGCAAAATTAGACTCTGTGCTAGCGGTGGTGGAAAAACTAGACACCTCATTAGCAAATATGCACATGTCCTTGGAGAGCAAAATAGATCATGTGACAGCTGATCTCACTCTGCTACATGCTGACTATCACAAAGTTGCAGACAAAGTCAAGAATGCTGAATATCTTCTTTCTGAACTGCAACCGAAAACACAGGGGCTACATTTATCGCACCCTAGCGGACTGAGTTCATGTCCTGGAGCAAAGTGCTGAACAAGCAGAAGAGAGCTGAATAAGGAACAAAGTGCAGGTGGATGGCCTTCCAGAGGGGGTCAAGGGGACCGATTTGGTGACATATGTCGAAAAATAGATGTGTGCCCTACTCCCAACAGCGGCGTTACCTCAATTCTTTTAGGTAGAATGCACCAATCATGTCCCAGTGCGGTGGCTGCCTCCTGGGGTGGGCCCTCGCCCTTTCCTCTTCCGATTGCACAACTACTGTGACAAAGACTCCATCTTACGTGAAACTCAGAAGCTCAAAGACATTACGGTGGAGAACTCTCAAGTCATGTTTTTTCCAGACTACACTATGTTGATGCAAAAACAATGAAATTCCTTTATGACAGTCAAATGTCATCCCCGCACCTTGGACATCTGCTACTCACTCCACTTCCCTGCACGGGAGAGACTGGTCATTAATGAAAAAAAAATGTTTTCAAATCCCCAGAAGCTGCTTTGGAATGGCTCGAATCCAATGACCACGTGTCTCCGACCCATCATAAGCCGCAATTAAAATAACTTAGGGCCAGATGTAGGAAAGTTGGGAATTGCGACTTGCAATTTGCGAGTCGGAGCGACTCGCAAATTGCAAGTCGCAATTCCCAATGCAGTACGGTGTCTCAGACACCGACTGCAACTCTCTATGGGGTCGCAATGACCCACCTCATGAACATTCATGAGGTGGGTCGCAAATTGCGGCCCCATAGCGAGTATGGGCACTCGCTAACATGAAGGCCTGCTGACGTCAGCAGACCTCCATGTTCGCGACCTGCTTTTAAATAAAGCAGTTTTTTTTTTTTTAAGTGTAGCCCGTTTTCCTTACAGGAAAACGAGCTGCACTTCAAAAACACCGAAACCTTTAGTTTCGTTTTTTTTTCAGGGCAGGGAGTGGTCCCTAGGACCACTCCCTTCCCTGAAAAAATATTTTGGGGTCCAGTCACAAACTGGAAGGGGTCCCATGGGGACCCCTTCCAATTTGCGATTGGGTTACCATCCACTTGAAGTGGATGGTAACTGCAATGCCATTTGCGACCGCATATGCGGTCGCAAATGGTATTGCATCCCAATGCGACTCGCAAATAGGAAGGGAACACCCCTTCCTATTTGCGAGTCTGAAATGCATTTTGCGAGTCGGTAACGACTCGCAAAATGCATTTCTGCATTGGGATACGCGTTTAGCGAGTCGCAAACGGCAAATTTTGCCGTTTGCGACTCGCTAAACGTTTGCTACATCTGGCCCACACTGACTTGTCTGCGACCGCTGCTGAGTACACCGCTCCCCCATAACCGGTCGTCACAGCTGCAAGCCTCACCCGATCTGGAACAAGTCATATAAGAGAGACAGCTGGCCTTACAAATAGCTGCCACAATGCGAGAGCACGCACAGAACTCTGACTGTGAGGTAGGGTCCAACAAATCATTGAGCAACCATGGCTCATCTACCACCTGGCCATCCTGTGTGGAATCATTAGTCCCGTCTGAAGTCACACCACAGATAGCAGAAGATATCATATGAACATGACCAACTAGTACTGATGTGATGCTCATATTAACATATGAGCTCCCCCTTGGATAGGCCTGTCCACTTATTGTTTTACCAACCCACTACCCTCGGCGGTGGTGCTACGCATTTCAGCTCTGTACCTTACATCATGATTACATGATCTGTATGCACCAGCCCAGAGCTGCCTGAGCACTTCTTAAATACTTTTGCACCTATTTCACATTCTTTACAGGGGATAGCCTTCTCTGACTACCACACTCCCCCCCCCCCTAGCTTTTCATTTTGTTAAGCTTTATAATCTTTGCCAAGTATGTGGCTTAGCTGTTTGGGAGTATACCTGTTGTCCTTCCTCTCTTTTGGAATTCATGGTTTGATGTTCATGATTACGCTATGTTTCCTCTCACTTGATGCATATGCCATTAACTACTCCCCCTCCCCCAAACATGTCTAACCCTACCCACCAGTGACTGGGCTCCCCAACATGTGATGGCCCCCCACAGGGCTCCTGTATGCTGCACCTTTGACCCCCCCTTTAAATATAATAACAAGGAACGTGGGGGGCATGCATATGCCCTCACTACTCGGTGGAATCATACCTCAAATGCCAATCTATTAACATAGCCTTACCACAAGAAAACGCACCTGTCACAAATTGAGGTTTTGAGACTGCAGAGGTGATTGCATGGCCAGGTGTTTGCTACTAACTTCTCCTCCTATGCAAGGGGTGTGTTACTATGGGTTAGGCCAGGAACCCCCTTCGTAGCAGACAACACTGCAGTGGATAAGGAAAGTTGCTACGTATTAATCTGTGACTAGACTGTCTCTTAGATTTGTTATTTGCCCCTAATTCTGATCAGGCTACTTTCCTCCATACCCTATCAGGGGTACTATCACAGTGGGGGGAATTTCCATGGCCGATTGGAGGGTATTTCAACAGTATCCTGGACACCACCTTGGACCGCTCCTTCCCCCTTGACAAAAACATACGCCACCTCCAATGCATAAATATTACACAACTGGCTCCAACACTGGCTGCTAGCTGACATCTGGCGACATTGCAACCCAGACATGAGGGTATACTCCAACTACTCATCTCCGCACTAACTACATGTATGAATTGATAGAATTGTTAGCTCGCCCTACTTACTCTTGACCATCTCTGATATTGAATACCTAGGCAGAACCCACTCGGACCATAACCCTCAAATCTTGCTCTTTGCCTGGGATGCATATACCTCTCCTATCTCCCAATGGCGCCTACAACCATCACTACTAGAAGACCTGCTGTTTTGAGCCTCATTTGGAATGGCAATTGCCACCTACTTTGACACTAACACTGATACGGCATCCACTACTTGCATAGAATGAGACGCCTTTAAAGTAACAATAAGGGGACACTGCCTGGGGACACAATGGTCCATGTGCCAAGTGATCACCAGAAACATCTCAAAACATGAGCGCACACTTATGTCTCTTGAGCGCCAGTTCATACACCACCTAAATGCAGTGTCCCTGCTAGCGGAAGTCAGATAAGAAAACTCCTCCCTACTAGAAAGGCTGCGCTGCGTAAATAATGCTAAACACTTGGCCCACTGTAGCCGGGAGTCGGACTCCCCGGCTACGCCAGGCATGATACCAGGAGCGGAAGGCCGCTCCAACGACCCCGGGAAAAATGGCACCGAAAATATTGGGAACGCTGATGAACGGATTCCCATATCCCTACCTGGACAGCCGACGGAAGAGGACGCGATCACCATCCCTGGGAATCCAGATATCCGGGTTTCCGATGGGATAGAAAGAAAAGACAGACTACGCGCGCGCATCGCGTCAGGAAAAGAAGACGCCAAGGAGGAAGGAGCGGAACGCGGCGGTGGCACAGAGGAAAGACCCGACCACAAACAGGAGGAAGAACAGAAGGAGGCCAGCTCAGAGGATAATCCCAAGGGACGGGAAGGTCCTGAGGAGCCCGAACGCCGCCACATCCCAGGAGGGACGTGGCTCAGCCAGGTACGGTCCTACTTAAAGGACAACTTTCGTTTGATGAGAGGGAGGGAGGAGGCTGTGGGAGGTGAGGAAGGGAGAGGAGAGGGACGAGGGAGGGGGGACAAGAAGACGGGAGGGAAGAACCTTAAGAGGGGCACTTAAATTACTGTAAAGTGCACAAAAAAATAAAAAATAAATCTACCTACCATTCACCGAGGTGACTTCACTGGACCCTCAAACTTCCGGTCACTGCAATATCCTATCTGTGGGGAGCGCACATCTCTCTCTCTCTCTCTCTCTCTCCCTCTCTATTCTCTAGCACAAAATACATGACAGGATAAAAATCCCTAGACTTACCCGTATTTCCATTCTCCTTGTTTTTCCCGGTCCACCTGGAAACACCGTTGGGGGACTACCATCTCCAGCCATCGGGAACCCTGGGGAAGAAGGAGACAATGGAGGATCACTACACAGCAAGCCACTAACCTTGGACAATTACCAGTTCAAAATTTATATAAATAAAACACATTTACTCACCCCTTCACTTGAGTACCGTAGTCCTTCTTATCGCTACGCCCACATGACAATATCTCAGCTAGCAAAGTCCATCCTAACGTGCCTAGCTCGGTCCTCCAAAAATATCAGGATGGGGAGGACCCCAACGCATTTTTTACAAACTTTGAAAGAGTAGCCTCCTCCGCCCAATGGCCTGAAGAGCGCTGGGGTCAATACGTAGCACCGTTGTTAACAGGTATACTCCAAACCGCTTATCAAGCTGCAAATCCGGACGGTACAACCCCGTATAAGGACATAAAAAAGAGTATCCTGGAGAGGGTGGGCCACGACGCAGAGTATTACCGCCTGCGGTTTCGGAAAATAAAATGGGGTCCTACGGAAGATCCCCGAACACTATAATATAAAGTAAAGGATCTGGGACTTAAGTGGCTAGGGCCTCTAGGAACAGAAAGGGAGGACGTTATCAAAGCAGTGATCTTAGAACAATACCTAGAATCCCTCCCTTCCCACACCCGCAGTTGGATACATCAGCACCCCAACGTCGACACGACTGGCTGTGGACTTAGCCTGTGCCTACCATAGGTCAACAGAATTTAGGAGTGGAATATCTAAGCCCGCACCTAGATTGTCACCAGTACCTACTCGATCGCTTCCCAGGAGAACCACAGAGGACCTGGCGCTACCAAAAGGGGGGGACAACCCACTGATGCAACAACCACAATGCTACAGTTGTGGCGAGTGGGGGCATATAGCACGGGTATGCCCTAGAAAAGGGGACAATCCAGAGCCAATGGAGATTGGTATTACAAGAGGAAGAGTCCTATGTACAGGAGGGTGCGACTCACTGTACAGACAGGAGATAAAAGTGAACGGAAAACCTATCATAGCTCTGATCGATTCAGGGTGTAGCCAATCCGTCATAAGAGCCAACGCCATAAATCTGTCAGGACAACCGCCGCCCCAATGGGTCTCTATCTGTTGTATACACGGAGATAAAAGAAACTACCCCGACGTCAGTGCAGATAGAATGGGAGGGAAAACAAGACATAATGCATGTGGGTGTCATGGACCGTTTGGTCGAGGAATGTATCCTAGGCACCGATTATATACGCTTCCCAGAACTGTTAAAGGGAGTGAAATTCAGAATCCTATCAGACTCCTGGTGGGCCGAGGCTCCCTTTTCCTATTCTAATATTGAGTGTAACCCTCACCGGCATAAACCCACTAGACAAGAAAAGAGGCACATAAAACAACTTTATTGGACCAAAGAAAAAGAAAATAACGCAGGGAAGGTCGTGGCCACTATTCCACCTCCCTCTCCCTCATTCCGGGCTAGTCAACGGGAGGACCCATCTCTCCGTAACGCTTGGAAAATGGCGAAAACAGAAAGCACCAACGAGGTGGGTCCGTACTTCCTCATACAAAACAACCTCCTTTACAGAGTCATCAAACGGGGCAATGGGGAGAAAAGGCAATTAGTGGTACCTGAGCACTACCGTACCCAAGTACTCTTTCTGGCTCACAACCAACCGGGAGGGGGGCATTATGGGAGGGACAAAACTGAAGAATATTTGTTACGAAGATATTATTGGCCGGGGGTGTAAGCCCACCTTCGACGGTATTGTGCCCAATGTCCCAGATGTCAACTCGTAGACCCCGGACCCCAAAGGAAAGCAACCCTACAACACTTACCTATCATTGACGTCCCATTTTCTAGAATTGGAATGGACTTAGTAGGTCCCCTACTCCCTTCCACCAAAGGACATAACTATATATCGGTTCTAGTTGACTACGCCACTAGGTACCTCGAGGCTATACCTCTTACGAGTATAACAACTAGAAATGTGGCCCAAGCCATGATTGCCTTCTTTGCCAGAGATGGGTTTCCCAATGAAATCCTAACGGATCAAGGGACACCTTTCATGTCCTCTTTAATGGCCGATATTTGTAGGCCTTTAGGAGTTAAACAAATTAAAACCTCGGTATATCATCCCCAAACGGATGGTTTGGTGGAACGATACAACTGCACCATAAAAACACTATTGAGAAAAACGGTCTCTGAGTCTGGACGGGATTGGGACTGAAAGCTTCCCTTGGTTTTGTACGCCATAAGATCGCATGAACATGCCTCGACCGGACATAGTCCCTTCGAGCTCGTCTTTGGACGACAACCCCGGAGCCTATTAGAGATGGCGGCTGAGATGTGGGAAGAGGAAGGAGAAAGCGAGAAACCCCTATCAGAGTATGTCCACACACTTAAAGACCAACTGCAGACGGTATGGGAGGATGTACGAAATCATATGGAAAAAGCACAAAACACCCAAAAAAGATACTATGACCGAGGTACAAAAACAAGATGCCTGCAACCCCCTGATAAAGTTCTGATATTATGCCCCTCTTCTGACAATAAACTATTAGCAAAGTGGCAAGGTCTGTATACCATACTAAAATCAGTCACCCCTGTTACTTACGTAGTAGAACTATCCAGAACCCCAAAAGAGTACAAATTTACCATATCAACTTATTTAAAAAATGGGAAGAAACCACTATCTCCTCAAATCAAACTGCTACAGGATTCTTGATAACACCAGAGAAACCATTAGACATTGAGCTGTGTCCCACCAAATCTGATATAATTCCAGAAAGACCCAAAATTAATCCAGACATCACAGGAAGACAACTAAAACAATTAGAGAGCCTTTCGGTACTACATAATAGTTTTTTTTCGGGAAAACCCGGTAAAACCCATCTGATAAAACATCATATAAGAACTCCAGGTGGTCAAGTAGTACGACTTTGACCCTATCGTATTCCAGAGGCCCGCAAACATTTAATCAAACAAGAAGTACAAACTATGTTACAAATGAAAGTAATAGAACCCTCGGTCAGCCCTTGGTGTTCCCCTGTTGTGCTGGTACCAAAACCAGATGGTTCTATAAGATTCTGTATCGATTTCCGCCGTTTAAATAACATTTCCCTGTTTGGTACCTATCCTATTCCCCGAGTGGATGACCTCCTCGAGAGATTGGGCAAGGCCCGATACATGTCAACACTGGACTTAACGAAGGGGTATTAGCAAATACCCCTAGCCCCCGCAGATCGGGAAAAAAACGCTTTCTCCACCCCCTCGGGGCTCTATCAATATACTCCAATTTGGTCTCCACGGGGCTCCGGCTACCTTTCAAAGATTGATGGACCATCTCCTACAACCTTTCCAAAAGTATGCCGCCGCCTACCTAGACGATATCGTCGTCTTCAGTGAGACATGGGAGGACCATCTTGACTATCTGAACAACATTTTTTGTGTGTTACACACGGCCGGTCTCACGGCTAACCCAAAGAAATGTCATCTGGCATATGATCACATAGCATATCTCAGTTATTTTATATGGGAAGGGTCAACTTCAACCTCAGAAATGTAAAATAGAAGCTATCCAGCTAGTTCCTACGCCCACAACAAAGAAGGAACTTCGCTCCTTCTTGGGGTTCATAGGTTATTACCGACGATTTATACCCAGATATTCCACTTTGGCAGCCCCCCTTACAGACCTACTTAAAAAAACCCTGCCGCGCAAACTCTCTGCTCTTACACCTGACCAACTCTCTAGCTTTCAACGCTTAAAATCCTGTCTCACTAGGGAGCCAGTCCTACGATGTCCTGATTTTGCTAAGGTCTTTCATCTTCACACCGATGCCTCGGACGTGGGGTTAGGAGCAGTCCTGTCCCAACCTGACGACGAGGGCCATGACCACCCCATCGTGTTTATTAGTAGGAAACTGTTACCCAGGGAACGACATTATCCCATTATCGAACGTGAATGTCTTGTTATCAAATGGGCCATAGAGAACCTACGATTCTATCTCTTGGGGCATCCTTTCATTCTATACACTGACTATGCTCCCCTTACGTGGTTGGCCTCCAATATGAACACCAACTCCTGCATCCTCAGGTGGTTTATGGAACTCCAACCCTTCTCTTTCCAGATGCAGCACATTCCGGAAGCTCTTCAGTGTCCTGCTGACTATTTATCTCGATTTCCTGAACCTTCGGAACTATATCAGTCCCGATCTTGGGGTGGGGTGTGTGTAGCCGGGAGTCGGACTCCCCGGCTACGCCAGGCATGATACCGGGAGCGGAAGGCCGCTCCAATGACCGCGGGAAAAATGGCACCGAAAATATCGGGAACCCGGATGACCGGATTCCCGTATCTCTACCTGGACAGCCAACGGAAGAGGACGCGATCACCATCCCTGGGAATCCGGATATCCGGGTTTCCGATGGGATAGTAAGAAAAGACGGACTATGCGCGCGCGTCGCGTCAGGAAAAGAAACCGCCAAGGAGCGGAACGCGGAGGTGGCACAGAGGAAAGACCCGACCACAAACAGGAGGAAGAACAGAAGGAGGCCAGCTCAGAGGATAATCCCAAGGGACGGGAAGGTCCTGAGGAGCCTGAACGCCGCCACGTCCCAGGAGGGACGTGGCTCAGCCAGGTACGGTCCTACTTAAAGGACAACTTTTGCTTGACGAGAGGGAGGGAGGAGGCTGTGGGAGGTGAGGAAGGGGGAGGAGAGGGACAAGGGAGGGGGGACAAGAAGACAGGAGTGAAGAACCTTAAGAGGGGCACTTAAATTACCGTAAAGTGCACAAAAAAATAAAAAAGAAATCTACCTACCATTCACCGAGGTGACTTCACTGGACCCTCAAACTTCCGGTCACTGCAATATCCTATCTGTGGGGAGCGCACATCTCTCTCTCTCTCTCTCTCTCTCTCTCTCCCTCTCTCTCCCTCTCTCTCCCTCTCTTTCCTCTAGCACAAAATACATGACAGGATAAAAATCCCTAGACTTACCTGTATTTCCATTCTCCTTGTTTTTCCCGGTCCACCTGGAAACACCGTCGGGGGGAATACCATCTCCAGCCATCGGGAACCCTGGGGAAGAAGGAGACAACGGAGGATCACTACCCAGCAACCCACTAACCTTGGACAATTACCAGTTAAAAATGTATATAAATAAAACACATTTACTCACCCCTTCACTTGAGTACCGTAGTCCTTCTTATCGGTACGCCCACTGCCACACCCACACACACAGCTGCAGACAAATCTTGCCAATAAGTGGCATGGCTAATTCAGCAAGATGAACCCCATTGCCCAATAGCGGCACTATGTGCTGCCCAAGATACAATAGTTTACACCCAGCTTTAAATTCACAACGAGCTGACCGCCCATCATAGACATTTATATAATTTGGTTTCTACTGCCGGCCCCTCTGACTTCCTTCACTTCTCCGCAATTACACTACCCCCACAATACACCAGATCCACGTGCCGAACTTGATGCCCCTATTACACAATCTGAAATTCAGGAAGCAATAAGGTCACTTGCCTCTAGTAAATTGCTGGGCCCAGATGGACTCCCTGCTGAGTTCTACAAGGTTTATGCCCCTCTCTTGGCTTCGCCATTGCTACCAACATACACTGAGGCACTATCAGCCAACTGCTTCCCAATGTGAAGCACTCCTGATTTCCTTTCCAAAACCTGATAAGGACCACACATTGTCGGGATCCTATCAGCCACTTGCCTTACTCAATACGGACTGTAAGATACTGGCCAAAATACCCACAGACCGCCTAGCTCCTGTCCCTTGTGCACTCAGACCAGAACAGATTCGTCCTTTCCCTCATTAAATCTGTGGTGCTTCAATTGCGTCATGACCTACTCTCAACCACAATGGCCGGGTGCCAGTTGCCTAGTCCCAGACCTCAAAAAGGCTTTCGATTCACTAGAGTGGCTCTTCTTATTTTACACGTTACCGTGCTATGGCATCAGAACCTGTTTTCTCAGCTTAATACAATTACTGTATACCCAACCACTGATACGTGTGAAGAAGGGCTCCCTAGTGTCAGACTCCGTTTCGATCTATTGAGGCACTAGACAAAGCTGCCCATTGTCACCTCTTCTGTTCTCACTTGCTATTGAACCACTAGCAGTGATGATCCGGAATCTAGGCGATCCTTGGGGCATATCCCTAGGGGACGGAAACCACATAATTTTACTATATGTTGATGACATATTACTTTACTTTCGTGACATGCATGTCTTCCCTGATGCCTTAGTGCCAACCCTTGAACTTTTTGAGACTAGGGACTGGGGGTTAACTGGTCGAAATTGTGCCTATTCTCCTTTACACCAGACTCACCTGATTTGCATCTCATCCTTGAAAATGCTAAAATCCCATGGTGACCCACAACGTTCAGATGCTTAGGGCTACAAGGATATCACTCTCTGACATTACACGGGCTGCCACATCCCTGTGATCCTCAATGAGCTTTTGTCTCACGCTGCAATTAACAATAGCGGGATGTGTAGCCCTCATGAAAATGGTAGGTTTACCTCATGTTCTGTACTACTAACTTACCCATGTAAGGCATCCTTCTTCTGCTCCTTTGAACAGTACACAAGGAAGTTTATTTCACATACTTCTCATTGTAGGGTAGCTCTGAAGAAGCTGTATTCGCCCATTAGCCAGGGTGGTCTTGCAGTTCCACAACTGGAACATTATTACCTCACCTTCCAAGTCCAATGGGTGACCAAGTGGATCGCCAACCGTCAGCTGGTGGACACGGCTACAACCTTGCCAGCATGGAGGCTGGCTGCCCTCCTCCACCTATTCCACTCGTGCAACAGAGCGAAGACCCCGACCCTCTTTTATTGACCGTTGCATATCGCCGGTACCGTCAATGCCTTTACATCACGCTAACCTTCAACTCTTATGCAATTACACATTCACAGCAGAGCTAACCATATGGCTCGCTCTCAGGATTCATACCCTAGGCGACCTGTACCAGGATGGTGAACTTATCCCATATGCATCGCTCATGGCAGAAGATGAACTTCCCGAGGCAATTCTTACTCCATAACTCTTTAATAACTTCAGTGAGTGAACACTGGGGTGACATGATGACTGAACCCACAACACACTTCATGATTCAATACATGCATGTGATGGGCGCAGGTCGTCATCTCATATGCTGGTTTGCGGATTCACTGCGTATCCACACTGTTCCACCACTAACACCTTTATGTCACTGATGAGAAACTGACCTACCCAGATCCAGCTCGGATAAGGAATGGGCAGCGCTGATAGAGGGCCCGGCACACGTCCCCCATAAAGCCCGTTTTATATTGAGACAGTTTTATATCACATATTGGGCATTTCTCACCCCAGACAAAGTCAACCATTATTTCCACCGGACGGGCACGGTCTGTCCTCCTTGTCATTGTGTAGATGCAGACCTGCAACACATGCTATGACAGTGTCCACGGCTGCTTTCCTACTGGCATGGTATAACGACCTCTCTGTTTGAATGCACCAATCGCCAAGGCCAACACACTTGGAAAATATACCTACTAGGTCTACACCATAGATGGAGACACAAAAAAGCACCACTCAGTTTTTAGACTTGGGCTTTGTAGCAGCCAAACATCTTATAACAAGGCGATGGAAATCCCCTGAACCACCATTGCTGAAGGCTTGGTATGCATCTTTACTCACATGGACCCAGGCAATCACATGGACGCAGGCAGAAAGTGTAGCATTACAAAGAAAAGACTCTCTAGGCTTCCGTAAATTCCTGATAGCATCTCATTGGGACACCATTCTCTCTGACCTCAATGCTGCCACTAGCTCAGACACCCCTGATCAAACGTAGATACATAATGACACGACAGCACAAGGCCAAATCCTATGTTAGGTACGAGTCACACTATTCCCCTCACAGTATACTTCGACCCAGTCACTGATCATACCTCTTAAGAAACAATCCATCGTCTACCACCTCTCTAGGTACAGGCATATACCAATTAGAATTACCATATAATGGCGATTTAAACAACATGTCTCTGCTTTTGCGTTTATACTCCTATGTTTTACTGTTCTTGTTTTGTCCTGGATTGTAGGAGCGAACACTCTGGGCCGTATTTATACTTTTTGGCGCACAACTGCGCCAACGCAGTTGTGCGTCAAAAAATTTAACGCCGGCTAACGCCATTCCAAAGCGCCATGCGGGCGCCGTATTTATGGAATGACATTAGCCGGCGGAGCTGCCTGGTGTGCGTCAAAAAAAATTACTTACACCAGGCAGCGCCGGCGTAGGGGAAAATGGAGCTTGGGCGCCAAAAAATGGGGCAAGTCAGGCTGAGGCAAAATTTTCGCCTCAACCCGATTAGCGCCAATTTTTTTGGACTCCCAAACCCCATTGAAATGACTCCTGTCTTAGCAAAGACAGGAGTCATGCCCCCTTGCCCAATGGCCATGCCCAGGGGACTTCTGTCCCCTGGGCATGGACATTGGGCATAGTGGCATGTAGGGGGCACAAATCAGGCTCCCCTATGCCAATTTTTATTTTATTTTTTAAATACTTACCTGAACTTACCTTAAGTTCCCTGGGATGGGTCCCTCCATCCTTGGGTGTCCTCCTGGGGTGGGCAAGGGTGGCAGGGGGTGTCCCTGGGGGCATGGGAGGGCACCTCTGGGCTCCTTCCGAGCCCACAGGTCCCTTAACGCCTGCCCTGACCAGGCGTTAAAAAATGACGCTAAAACGGATGGACGTCATTTTTTTTGACCCGCCCACTCCCGGGCGTCATTTTTGCCCGGGAGTGTAAATACGGCGCACATGCCTCGGAGTCATTTTTTAGACGGGAACGCCTACCTTGCATATCATTAACGCAAGGTAGGTGTCCACGCTAAAAAATGACGCAAACTCCAAGATCTTTGGCGCTAGACGGGTCTAACGCCAAAGTATAAATATGGAGTTAGTTTTGCGTCGGAATTGCGTAAAAAAAAACGACACAATTCTGGCGCAAACAGAGTATAAATATGCCCCTCTGTATCACCTTGTAATGAGCCACCAAAGCAGTCATATTAACTTGTTCATTGAATCAACTGTAAGGTCCTCCTTGCAAAACTGTTGTTCAGACAACTTTCCGCTACATCATTTACCTGTCGACGCACTGTAATGTAATTAAGATAAGTATGTTGAAAATCAATAAAACAGATTCAAACAAAAAAATAATGGTGAAAGCTTAATACGGTTTTCTATATATGGCATTCAAAGTTCCCGATGACAAATAAACGTAGAAAGTTTTTTGGAATGGTTAGCATTATTTTGAGGCACCGATTTTTTACAAATTAGAGAGTGTCAGACTTTACATCACCCCAAACACCCTCTCCATAACAGGCAATAGACACGCACTTAGCTAAATAAATAGCTGTAAAATTCCTCAAGAGCTTCATGCCAAGCCTGCCTTCAAAACTAAGCACTGCTATAATCAGTTTCTCAATGTCTACGCCCTTATTTGTCCTCTGGTGACCTAAGCAGACATAAACAAGAGAAGGTATAAGTAGCTAATATCTTTTCTTCGCTTACAAAATGGGAGCATGGACTGTGATTTCAACTTAAACCTAGATTGTCTAAAAAGGTTTATAAGTTACCCAAAAGACATTGAAGTGAAGTTCCTGTGCATGCTAACAGGACCATGTTCTTTGCGTATTACAAGGTAGACAATGGACGACAGCCTATCTGGGGAAAATCTCTAGCCATTGCCACAAGGAATTTCTCAATGCTCTTAATGTATACTGTAAAGACCCCAGACTCACAGACCTACGGATTTTAAACTGATCAGTGCATTCCCAATTTAATCCACTGCACACACTGGCTGTGGTAATAAAACACAACTAAATCAGGAAATTAACCATAGAATCAAAAATCCCCTATTCACCCATGAGTGCCCACAACTTACCATGTGTAACGCAGTCGAAGGCACTTGATAAGTCCATAAAAGCCAAGTAAATTGATCCTTTTTTGACTGCGGTATATTTGCTGATTAAAAGATTTAAGGGTAAACATTGTTCTATGGTGCCGGTATCATTGTGAAAACCATAGTGGATGTTGCATATAATGCAGTGATCCTCTTCCCACTTTGCCATGCATGAAAGCCAAATTCTTCCCACAATGTTTAATGAAGAATCAATTATGAAGTTGGTCCTTTAGCATTTAAGATCTGATCAGCTCCTCATTTTAAAAATTGGTTCCATTACTGATTGATTGCAGGTGGGCAACAGACCTTTGCTTCATTGCAGCATTGAGCATATTAGTCCGTAAAGAAGCCCAAAGGCCTAGGTTTTATTTAAACATGTCTAGTGAGACCCCATCCGGACCTAGTGTTTTCCCTTTACTGCTGCTATTGAAGGAATTGATTCCCTCCTCTAAATATAACATGAATTAATTATTTGTATAGTACAAACACTTTCTTCCAAAGAAGTGTCCTAGTGCTAACCAGCAGGCAAACGGTCCTAAGCCTACAGTTCACTAAACAGGAAGGTTGTCAGCCTCTTTTTGAACAAGGCTTCCGAGATGCTCAATCTCCATTCAGATAGCAGCTCATTCCAAAGTTTCGCTGCTAGTAGTGAGAAGTACCAACCGCTCCTCCTGGCTTTGTAGACTCTAGGAACTCAGAGCAGTCCCTTATTGGAAGAACGTAGAGCATCCACCTCTTTTGATGCAAGTGAAATAGTGGAAAAATGATCTAACCAATCAATTGGAGAAGTTCAACAATTGCACATACAAATTAAAAAGGACAGGAGATAAGGTTCTGTCTGTCATCCAGCTTTTTGGCAAAAGGAAGTTCGACATAGCCACTGACTGGGACCTATTCTTAGGAATGAGGCAAAACATGCTAGAGGTTGGTCTTTAAATTTATCAGATTTAAGCCGGTGTAGCAGCAGTCTATGTTTAAAAGTATTAAAGGCTGCTAGATCCACTGTATCACCTTGAATATGTCTTCATCCTGTGAGGGTCTTAATTGGTTGAGAACTGCTACTAACAGTACTTCCATACCATGTTGAGAACAAACGCCTGATTAATCTTCATCTTGTCATCTTTACTTGAAGAAGGTATAACCAGCCAGGTCACAAAAGTGCTTTTTTAACACCTTAGAGATCAGAGGAAGCAGAGAGATAAGAACTGGATTTTTTTAGGTCTTCATTATCCAGACCTTTTTTTCAACAGGGGTTGCGTGCCTCCTTGTTTTTAATTGACCTAAAGCTGATACAAGGTCCAGAAGGCACGTGGCTGTCATCAAACGATCATGAAAAGCTATCACTGGACATGGATGATCTTAAAGCATATAAGTAGTTCAGGTAGGCTGGTCCTGCATTGTGTATGGCCTTGTACGTGTGGGTGAGTAACTTGAAGGTGATTCGTTTCTCGACCGGGAGCCAGTGGACGGTCCTCAGGTGTTGAGAGATGTGTTCTCAGCGTGGGAGGTCCAGGATGAGTCTGGCGGCGGCATCCTGGATGAGTTGTACTTTTTTTATGTTTCTTGTTGAGGTGCTAGCATAGAGGTGTTGCAATAGTCGAGCTTGCTTGTGACTAAGGCGTGGGTGAATGTCCTGCAACAGTCTGCTGGGATCCATCTGAAGATCTTCTGACGTTTGCGGAGTGTGTTCCAGCAGGGGGAGGTGACTGAGCCTACCTGGTGGGGCATGGATAGGGAGAAGTCAAGGATGATGCCTAGGTTGCGGGCGTGCTCAGTCGGTGCAGGGGGGCGCTGAGGGATGTGGACCACCAGGAGTCGTCCCAAGCTGAGGTGGCATTTCCGAAGATGATGAGCTCAGTCTTGTCGGAGTTGAGCTAGAGGCAGCTTTCTCACTTCCAGGTGGCAATGGCTTCCAATCCTGATTGAAAGTTCCTTTTGGCCGTGTCTGGGTCTTCGGTGAGGTAAATGATGAGTTGTGTGTCATCGGCATATGACACAATGTTCATACTGTGGCTTCTGACAATGGCTGCGAGAGGTCGAGGGTGGTGAGGTATATCCAATACACAATTGTTATCTCCGCCCAAATGCCAGAGCAGATGGGTTTTATGCGCAAGGTGGGTTGCAAGTTCTCCCGGACAGGGCTCTCACCAACATTGGGGGCATATACACTTCCCAGTAACACAGGCCTGCCATCTAAGCAGCCCTACAATAGGACATGACTCCCCCTATTGCTATGTCTTGCTCCCCGATAATTATGAAACATACTGCCCGTCATGCCGAGGAGTTTCACACACACTCCTGAGGCCTTACTCTGTCTCTCTTCTATACCTTATACCTCTAGCTTAATTATCGGGGAGCAAGACACAGCGCCCCCAACACAAGAATTTACCCAAAATAACTGTTTTGTTTATAGATCGCACCGTAAAAGATTTTGGATCCATACGTCCTGACTTATGAGTACTCCCTCACGAAGACTCGGGGATAATAGTGTTTTGCCCCCGTCACGTGATTCCCACTACTCTTTCTCTATTGATCGTACATTATCTTGAAGAGTTTTACTTGATTAGGATAAGCCATTTATTCATGTTAACACCTTACTTATATTTTGCCCTGGGGAAGTCAATGAGATTAATTTCTCGGAGACGAAACACGTGTTGGCTCTTGTTGTGATGACCACATATGGAATCTTTCTGATGTGATGAACATGTATGAAAACCTCGCACAAGAATAATGACACTGAACTTTAACTCTGCTTGGATTATATATTGATTCTCCGAAGACCAAGAACCTAACTGTACAGACTCTTATCTTATCTCATACGAGTGCCCTGGCCTTTTGAATCAGTTTGGTTTTTCCTATTGGAGAAACACTGGAGGTGCTGGGAGGACCCTCCGTTCGGGAGCACCGTATTTACTATCTTTTGTTAAAGAAATGTTTTGGTGACATTCTGTTAGTGCCTATCCCCATAATTTTCCCCCCTTTTCTTCACAACTTTTGAGTGACAATGACATGCCCTTAACTGGCAGTAAAACTTGGAAGATGAATCTTACAATATCACATCAATAACACTCAATCACACACCCTTCCAAACAATATGTAATGTGTAAGGGGTATGCAATGTGTTTCGTTGCAGATCTAACACCATGACACATCAAGCATGATGATGATGACTCCAATTAATGGGACATGGAATCATTGAGGCTGTACCAACATCGCACATCACTCCTGGGCTGACATTGTCCACTACCAATAAGTAAGTGGACTGTGCTAAGAACACATATTGAGGTGACAATATTGCAAAGTGCACATTCCAACAAATACGGATTGAGACAATTACACATGTACATAACAGATGTACAGGCATATGGACCTTCTGCCACTTAAACCTTCAACCTCACAACCAAGTTAGCCAGCTTACCTGGACCAGGTTCAGTAGTGTAGATACACGTTTGAACATGAGTCAACTCGGTGAGGGCAGATAAATAGGTCTGCATAGAACTTGTCACACATGGAATATTTGTGCATTGTCAATTGTCAACACGTCAGTGCTGACAACTTATGGAGATGTGTTGTACATTGCTACCTAGCCAAATCAAAGAGCCTCACTGATGTTTAACAAATTCTATTGCATAAGTTAAATTAGATGGGATGTCCAGGCCATATAGATGCAACCAGGTTACCACCACTGTGGAATTGATTCTGTGTGTGAAAGTATCATGTCACCCCCAGTTAAGACACATGGACACCTCTTTCACATGATATAATGCATGGGTGTACACAATTGCAAGTCTACAAAAAATACCGCTGACATCAGGTCAATCAGCCAAACACCAGTTCAGATATTGAAACATCCTAATGCTGATGGTACATCCTAGAAGACTAAGATTCCACACAATAACACAAACACAGATGAGTCACAGACAACACAAGAGAACAACTGCCATGCAAAGTGATAATCATGGTGCAAGCTCCATCAAAATTTTCCATTCATTTTCTCTTTCAGCTGATCAGGGGTATGGGATCCAGCCATGGATCATGACCCCATTTGCAAACCCAAGCACAGCATCAGAGCGTGCCTATAATGAGGCACATCGGAGGACACACACCATAGTAGAGAGGACCTTTGGCATCCTGAAGTCAAGATTCAGGTGCCTCAACATCACCGGAGGCAGCATCCTATACTCACCTGAAATGGTGTGCAAGATCATTTTGACCTGTGCCATCGTGCACAGCATTTGTGTAAGGAGGAACATTCCCCTTTATGAACCAGTCCCACAAATGCCTGAAGAGGAGGAAGACGAGGATGTTGTCCATCAACATGAGGGGGAGTACCCAAACACTGCTGCAGGATTGCGTCGGAGACAACACATTGTACTAAACTTTTTTGAACTCTACTCACCATCACCACTGTCTTACCATATGTCATTAAACACCTAATCTAATCACTAAATCATGGTCTGGGTAATTATTTATGCATCACATGATCCCTAGGAATCATAATTAGAGTATAGCCTGATTGAGCATTGCAGATATACAGATTAGGATACTAAAAAAGCCACATCACATTTGAAGGGTATGAATGTACACCCAACTTCACACACAGTGTAAATGACATATATCCTGTCCATTTCACTTTTGAAGGGCAATATCAGAGGACCACAGCTATGGCACACATCCATGTTGGCAACACGGTTCATTGCAGCATATTGCACACAACTAAGACACCATCAATCATAAGGAAAAAAAACTGTTTCATACATGAGGCAGTGGATGTGCCATTGCATTGGTAACAGAAATGTATGACCAGACCCTTGACGGCAGTAAGTGTGACATCAGCTATCTTTGCAAGGAGTATGTGTGACAAGAAGTCCATGTAAGCTGCAAATGGATAGCACAAGTGCCCCAGGTATGAAAAGCATTGCTCACAAGACATGTCCTGCGCATGCCATCCCAGGTTATAAGTCCTGCCACAGGCATGTTTTCAGTCTCTCCCCACCCTTCTCTAGGGGGCCCTATAAATGGACTATTTGTACCCTGATAATCCTTCATCTACACACACCCAGACTCACATTCTGACTCCAGTGTGCTTCCCTCTTTAGTATGGCATGCCATAGTCATAGTTCATCTGTATGCATGGACTTCAATAATGCACTGTCTGGTAGTCTGTAGGACCTGTAATCACCTGTCCATTGCTTCCCATGTAAAGGTACTGTTGGCCCTTTGAACTTGATTCTCACCTACAGGACTTGTGAGAGACTGAAGCTGCACACACCTGTGAGCACTTCCATGTAGACCAGCCATTTGAACCTGCACTGCACTTGCTGCTGCCTGAAACTGCTTAGAAACTTCCATTTTATGTATATCCTTGTTGTGCATTGCCGTATAAATCACTTGTGTATCACAGCCTTTGGGTTATTGTGTAACATTGCAGCTCACAGCACAAATACAGTTTTCATTTTCCACAGTGTTGTGCCAGCTTTTTCCAGTCAGAGTCTGCTCACTGTGTATTTGCCTTGTTCATGTTAGTTCCTGACCGAGCCTCCATCCTGCTAGCGTGATTGGTTCGTGTTTTTATGTTACCATAAAGGTTCCCTGTGGCAACATTTGTCTCATAGTTGCTTTCCATGCCCTCACTTTCCTCCTGGGGTATTGTGTCTGGTAGGTCGACAATGAATCCTCAAATAGATTGTATAGCGTAATCAGTTTACTTATCGTATCATGGTCTGGGACATGTCTTCAAATAGCCTAATCCCGGCCCTATACCTTGTCTGGGTATCATGTATGCATGAGTGACAAACAGTGACAGTGTACCATGCATGTATGCATGGATTGGGTATGGTGCCTCCAACACAACAAAAAACATTTGCTAATGTGCATGAAAGGGCAAAACATGTTTGTGCCCTGACGGTCCACACACAGATTCACATTGGCTGCAACCCAGTGATGGTGCTTGCGTGGTAACTAGCTGTGCGATTAATCAGCATAGAGGCACTGATGTACCCTGTTGCAGTGGGAATTTTAGGGGCCACCCTGTGTACAAATGTTGTGATGAAACCAGCCGGTTTCTATTTACTGATCCATTAAGTTTGTGAGCACACCAAGGTAGCCCTGTTGTCATTCTCATAAAACGTCTGCAGTGCCATAGCTGTACCATCCCCATGTGTGTTGTCAATTCCTCTTTGGCTTTCGGTCAATTCTGCTTTGAAGGATACTCTGTTAATGCAGGGAATGGCTCCATATACTCATGACTAGACCTGCACGTAACTGTAACAACATGGAGCCCAATAATGACACAGAGTACACATGGCCACACACTTGACCTGGACACCTTTGTGCTATTAACCACTGGAAATATGTGAACACATGCAGCTTGGTCTGCTGATCCTCCACTGCCACAAGAGAAACATAGGTCACTTATATGACTCAAACCGTGGAGTGACATAACCTTTTTGTATTGGTACCAGGATTCTGTGTCACAAACACTGTACCTACATAGCATTTTCATGTTTTGCCTCAAATTGTCACCAAGTAACGCACAGGATCCCTGCCATTATGGTGTCATACGGGGCATATGTGGCTCAGGGTACCCTGTTAATGTAGCATATGTTACCTACACAGAACACAGGCCCTACATGTAAGGGACCATAGAAAGCATAATAAATCATGACCTTCAATCAACCCACATGAGCATCACACAGTAACTGATTGTCCCTTGATGCACAAGCCACAATACCTGAGTGACTGGTATTGCAGTGCTCCAGGAATGTGGCTTTGCATGTCTCCCATTACTGCAAATGATGAAAGGAGTACACTCCATAAATGAGTCAGCAACCACTTGATGGAACATGTTTGTCACCACATGATAGTCAATGCCAATGCATGTGTGCATATGTGTGTGTATCACTCATTGGAGTGACAGGGTCTATACATGTTTGCAGTGCTATGTATGTTGGAGTATCATCATGCCTGAGAGGCTAGACTTTCAGATATAATATCACACACAGTTATTTTATTTGAAAGTGTTGTACAGTGCACAGATATTGAGCACATTTCACCCTTCCATTCTTTACAGGTGGACCTGCCCCTTACACAACTGGCAAAGTGGCTCGATTTGGGGACTCAGACATATCCAGTAAGTGTTGACATTTCTGTTCTGTGTTGTGTTTGCAGCTGTTGTGTGATTGACTCCTCTGTGTTGGACACATAGCAAGGTATGACGTGCTGGCACATGATCTGATATGTAACTTGACAGGAGTTTCACTTTTTTTCCATATTTGAGTTGGACAAACAGTGGCGTATAGTCAAATTTCGGGATCGTAGTGCAGCCCTGTAGGCATGGCCATGTGAATAGGCTAACATTTGTTGTTACATTTATAGTAAAGAAACGTTAGCAGAGGGCCCTATTCATGATTTAGTCAGCAAGTCAGACCCTGAATCTCACAGAATAGGGATGCCAAAGTCTTACCCACAGACTTGAGCCTCCCTGTTCACTAATGAACATGTTTGACTGTATGTCTGACTTCCTAGCAGCATCTAGCTCCACCACATGTTGTGCTATGTGTATGTGGCACTTGAGTACAATGTCATAGGTGTGCATGCAGTTCCTGCCCAGATGTGTGGTTGCATCTATCTTCTTGGTGCAGGAGAGGTATTGGTGGGATTAAATGATGTTGACAATTGCCTGCAATTACAAACTTAAATGTGGATGGGTTTGTCCAAGGCTTGTGTCTATCCTAGTTGGACACCCTCCTTACCTGTGGTGGACTGACTAAACCCATGTACAGCTGTCCAAAGCTTCCAGGGTGTCCTTGATGTTTGAAAGCATGTGTTGCTTTGTCCATCCCCCCTGAGGCACAGGCTTAGGGTTATGAAATGTCTACCTAGGCGTGATGATCCAAGTGTAGTACACAGACATGTAAATCTGTAAATCCTAGGATACCCACTCTTGATTTGCAACTGCATACCATCCTGGCAATTCCATTTACAAATCACAGATCTTGTGGCCCTTGATTGTCATCCAGAAGATAGTCATTAGTTGCGCTGGGACATGTGGAGGACTTGCAGCATTTGTTATGTGACTAATGGCTGAACAATGATGCTTAGATCATTTAAGTTGGTACGCATCTTTTAGAGCATTGCTGTGCTGTTAGCTTGGACATGTGTAGGCTGCGTTGGCATGTACTTGCTCAGGGAGAATCTGTGGTCTGTATGGTGATATGGCCTGTTTCATCTACATTAGATGTATTGTCTGATTCTCATCAGTAGCTGTATCACACAATGATGTACCTAATGTTTGGCTTTACCATTTTTAACAGCAGCCAACATGGATGCCAGCCAGATCCGTGAATTTCAGCGGCGGGCGATGCGTTACCTCCACATTCTGGATGTGTAGTTGGGGTTCCGCCACATGGCACAGCGCTATCGCCATGAAAGAGCCTCAGGGGTGTGGAGGGCATTTGCCGAAGGGGGTCCTTCTGTGTCCACAACCGCCGCCACCACCAGCATCACCGCTATGACGCAGGTGGCACCAAGAATGCCAGCAACCACTGCATGACCTTCAACTTCCTCAGCTTCAGGTCCACTGACAGCAGCACCAGCACCTCCCCCTCCAAGCATAGCACCACCAAGTGGACAACCAACAACAACTGGCACTCAGACCACCCCTGCTGCAGCTATTGACACTGGTGATTTTCGTGCTCTGCAACGTGACATGCAACGGATGTTGCAGACTGGACTGGCTGCAGCAGGAGGTGTTGCAAGTAAATAAGAGGGTGCGTGCCATTAAGAAGACCCTGCAGAGGGCAAATTTGTGACTATAATACCCTCACCCATGATTCCCTCCCCTCCCTCCTCTTTCCTGGTTCTTTTAATTAGTGGGTTTAGGGGGCTTGGTGTTAGGTTAGAATAGGCTGTTAGTTTAGTTAGTAATAGTGGGTTGGGGTGGCGGGTATGCTCTTTCTACATGTTTTTTTATGTGTGTGTGTGTGGGTGGGTGGGTGGGTGGGTGGGGGATGATGTTTGGGTTTTGGTGTATTAAAAACAATATATAAATATATATACAAAATAAACCAAATAAATATATATTTGTTTAGTATAAGATAGTATGTGTTTAGGTTAGTATATGTTGTCCTCCATGTGTCCTGTCATATAAGGGGGGTGTTTAGAGTGTTTAGTTAAATGTGATAAGTAAGTTTAGGTTAGGGTAGGGTAGTTAGGGCCAGTTGTGGGTAATGTGTAGTTAGGATAGGTTAGTTTAGTTAAGGTGTTTCCCCTAGTTTTAGTATCCTTTTTTACAGTTAAATAAATATTTAGGTACTCTTTTACAGTATGTGTCATATGCTTGGGGATCAGGGCCTTGGCATGGGTGAACAGTGTTAATTTAGTATTTGCATTTGTGTTCCATCCTGCATCCAAATCCCAATTGAGCTGTCACATTGGCAGCTACACCAGAGCTACTTCTCTGTGCATCTGCCATCCATTGCACCCACCACTCACGGTTACTATGGATCCCAATGTGCTGTTATGTTTGGATGTATGTTTTCAATCTGACATACTTTGAGACCAGATTTGGTATTGAGGACACTGTGTTACGTCTTCCTGCAGCCTGATGTTCATTTGAACCCTGATAAGGTGAGTGGTGATATAATCTCATATAGTATGGTATACATGACGAACACCTATTATTTGTTCCATATTACAGCCAGGTTACTTATTTGTACGTACACACATACACATCCATTCCTGCTGTGTGAGGAAAAATGTGAGTCAAATGTCACATACGTAAAGATTGTCTGGAAGAAAAATTAAAAGTCAATGGGGCATATTTATACTCCGTTTGCGCCGAATTTGCGTCGTTTTTTTCGACGCAAAACTAACTCCATATTTATACTTTGGCGTTAGACGCGTCTAGCGCCAAAGTTCATGGAGTTAGCGTCATTTTTTTGCGTGAACACCTTCCTTGCGTTAATGATATGCAAGGTAGGCGTTCCCGTCTTAAAAAATGACTCCGATGCATATGCATGGGATTTATACTCCCGGGCAAAAATCACGCCCAGGAGTGGGCGGGTCTAAAAAACCTGCATTAGCGCCGGATTTTAACGCCTGGGTCAGGGCAGGCGTTAAGGGACCTGTGGGCTCAGAATGAGCCCAGAGGTGCCCCCCCATGCCCCCAGGGACACCCCCTGTCACCCATGCCCACCCCAGGAGGACACCCAAGGCAGGAGGGACCCATCCCAGGGACATTAAGGTAAGTTCAGGTAAGTATTTTTTTTTTATTTTTCTGTGGCATAGGGGGGCCTGATTTGTGCCCCCCTACATGCCACTATGCCCAATGACCATGCCCAGGGGACATAAGTCCCCCCTGGGCATGGCCATTGGGCAAGGGGGCATGACTCCTGTCTTTGCTAAGACAGGAGTCATTTCAATGGGGGTTGGGAGTGAAAATAAATGGCGCAAATTGGGTTGAGGCGATTTTTTTGCCTCAGCCTGACTTGCACCATTTGTGGACGCCCATACGCCATTTTCCCCCTACGCCGCCGCTGCCTGGTGTACGGGTTTTTTTTTAACGCACACCAGACAGCGCCGGCGGCTAACGCCGGCTAACGTCATTCAATAAATACGGCGCCCGCATGGCACTTCAGAATGCCGTTAGCCGGCGCGAATTTTTTTGACGCAAAACTGCGTTGGCGCAGTTTTGCGTCAAAGAGTATAAATATGGGCCAATATTTTTCTGCATAGATATCCCTTGAAGAAGACTTATTCTGCCCGGCACAGCATTATACTGTGTAGTTTCTATTTACCTCAGAATTAACCCTCAGGAAGGGCAGGTGATAGTACAATCCAGATCCCAGTGCATAGTTATCAGCCCACAATCTTTCAAGGCAGTTGTATTGACATTCTATGGGCACTGACATGAGGCAAACATCACTAATCTCCCTCACGTTTGATGTGTCACATTACACAGAGACAAAGTGGTTGTGTACGTGCTATTTATTTTAAAGTGCTGTAGTGCTATATTTACATAGTCCAGGATTGTGAGTACATTAGTGTGACATCTTCCATTGTGATCCTACACAAGTGCAAAAGGACATGTCATTGGACATGCTGGGGTGAAGTGTCATACAGTGCTGAGGGGACATGAACTGCCAATGAGGTAGTGAGAGACAATCACAGGGCACCTCCTTGGCCAGCTCCCGCTGTACTCCAACTACAGTCCTCTCAAAGCTGGTGCCAGTGTTGTCTGAGTCCTCAGCTGGGTTGGAGCTGGCAGGTCGTACAATTGGGGTGGTGTTTGGTCCTCTGTGATGGCTGCTGTATCTGTGCTCCTCCTTGTGACTGAAGGTGGGGTCTGGAGGGTTCCAAGGACATCTTGGAGGGTCTGCTGGCTGATATTTGTCAGTTCATCATCCATGTCATCAGGGAAGTCCAGGACAGATATATCCGCAGGAGAGCCATTGTCCTCTGCAATGAGATATTGTACAATTAGTGTGTCTGTGTTGTGGCATTTGTAATGTGACGTGCCTGCCTTCCTATTAGTTGCACACTGTGATATTGGTTCCTGTTCATTGTTCCTGTCTTTAATATTAGTATTCTCCCAGGCCTATGCCTCACCTGCATGTCACATGTAGTGTGGGCAGTCTGAGGACTTGTCAGCGTCACATCCCCTCGCTGTAGGTTCTGCCCAAATTGTATGTTGCCACCTTCTTGTCCTACTCAACCCTCCGTCTACTTCCATGCACTGGCTGTGGGTGTTCTGATGGCACTTGCACCATACTTAACAATCTGGAACTGCCCCAGTCTTTGATATTTCATATCCAGCTATATGTTGCTGAGACCTAGCATATATTAAGTAAAGCATTGGCATGGCACACCACATATGTCAACATTGGTAGTGTGTAATGTAGATGTTGGGGAATGTGTGCTACATAGGATTGTACTGATGGTCCTAGCAGTGTTCCATTTCCTCTTCTGACTGTGCGGGTGTATTTTACTAGCCGGTGACATATGTCCTCCCCCTCAGTGCTGTTGTCTGAGCAGTATAACAGTTGGGATGTTGCATGGTGCCATTGCAGCTATTGTGACCCAGGCACAGGGTGGACCCTGACATATGCAGCATGGGTATGACATTAGTGCTGTGTACCTCATAATGTGTATGACAATGGCTGATGTTTGTAGCAACTATGGACATTGCCATTTGACAGGATAAGCACATTTGTTTTGATTACAGAGGATTGTTAAAGTTGTCATCCTGAACCCTCTAATTTGGGTATGTTTGATCCATGGGCACGTAACTGCCATTAGCTACTTGACCTGCACACACAGCAGAGGTGGTAGTGGCAACTGTTGTCAATAATACATTCCACTTGCGGATATGGCCTGAGACTGTTAATTGAGCCCTAGTTCATGTAGGGAGAATACCAGCTGTCGTGTGACAGCAGGCCAGTTTTACGTTGTACTCTATCCTCCTGGACTGGCTTTACCTTTCCAACATCCTTGGCATGGCAGCATACCCCATGCAAAGGTTGTTGGTGTAGTGTAGTACTGTGCCCCAGGTTTCCTCTAAACAGCCCATACCCCCGTGCCGTGCCCCTTTACCCATTCCACTCCCTGAATATCATGACTTACATGCATTGTGTAGTAGGTATGTCCACCCCCCAGCTTACAGTTAACATTTGGGCATTTAAGTTCCCCATGCGACTTACCCTGCATCTGTGTTGTCTCCTGGTAGTCTGTGCTGTCCTGTCCTTGAATCCCTGTGACAATCTCTTCAGGGATGACGGCTGCCACCATCTCCTCCATGTGGTCCAGGGCCTCCTGCGGTGCTGGTCTCCCACCTCCAGTCTGCAGTGCTGCCTTCCTGTTCCTGGACATCTTTTCCTTGGTCCTGCGCTTGCACTCGATGACTGTTCTTCGTACTTCAGCCACACTGTTTATCTTGTCAACAATTTGTTGCCATATTGCCTCTCTCCTACTAATTGGCAATTTAGAGGTGACAAAAAAGTTGGTGCTGGTGTTCCGTCACCTCTTTCACCAGTATTTCCTGCTCCTCTGCACTGAACCGACACTTCCTTTTCTTCTTCTCCCTCTCCTGGGTCTTGTGTGGGTCCTCCTGGCTGGTTCCTGGTCTGCTGTCATCTGCCTGGGGTCTATCAAAGCTTCTGGGATCCATTTTGGCTCTCCTTTGCACATTTTGCAGTTTTTTTGCGTCGCTTTTTGACGCAATGGCATAAAAAAAGGCGCGTATCCGGTTTGCAACGTCGTAAATCGGATCAAAGTCATTTTCACTGAGTTAACGTCGTTTTTCTTTACGACGTGACGCATTGGTTTGAGTAAAAAAAAAAAGACTCACGCCAGTGGTCTGCACCGCCGTGCGTCAAAGTATATATTTTACACCCGAGCGGCACAAAGAAATGGCGTTAAAGTATAAATATGGCCCTAAGTGTGAGGAACCGGACGTTCGTGGAAGGCATCATAGGAAGAACAGTAGTGGGGAACGCAATTCCAAGGGGGGTGGCTGGAATCGGGGCACATCCCTGACTCCATCAACGGAGCTGCCACATGTGTATGATAGATGTGTTCCCGGTAACCAACATCCTCTACCCATAGGTGGGGATGTGGCACTACACGGAGGACTGGTTGTGTAACTCAAAGACCCTTTATGCATGAGTGTGGAGGTGCAGATGTCTCCGCTCAGTTTGTGGAACTGTAGGCCCGAAAAAGGGTCACCAACGAGAGGGGAGGGAAACATAACCCATATGCAGCCATTGTCAACCAGTAACAGAGTAAGATTATGTATGGATTGTGAGGTAGGAGTACTCCCTACCCCCTTCCCCACCAAGAATACAATATACAACAATTAGAGCAATGGATGCAATAGTCTACAGACAAAGGGTACTGGATTCATACAAGGGAGTACACCATTTGCACACTGGCAGTAGGAAGGGATCCGTGGGGTATCGTCATAGCCCACTGAGTCTTCATTATATGTAAAAATGTGTGGTCCCATGTCTCCATCAGTGGAGGCAGTCATTGTTCCAAATGTGGCAACCGTCTCTAGCAACGCCGCTGCATTCTTTGATGATTTGCTCAAGGACCGAAGATGCACAGGCAGGGGCTCAGATTGCAGTAATTCCCTTAGCTCTGCTTAACCGGCAATACTGGTGTTGTTTCAAGCCTGGGAGGTGCTCAATGTGGTGCAAGTAGGCCCTGCCGTCCTGCTGGTCCAACCATTCCCAGGCCTTCTTGAGATCAGCGAAGAAGAATCTTTCGTTGTTGGCAAGTACCTTGAGACGAGCCAGAAAAAGTAGGGAATACTGCAGTCCTATTTGTCTTATTTGGCGCTTCACAGCCATGAATGATGTGTATTGTTGATGCACAAACTGTGTGTAGTCCGGGAAAAGCATTACATCTTGTCCTCCAATAGCAGTGGGGCGGCCTGTCTCGACACTCATAATATAGGCCCTAATTTTAATATTGGCGGCACATACCGCCGCCAACATACCGCCACTGCGGCTACCATCTGTCTGCCATGTTATGAACACTGTCTGACTTCCGCCACAATAAGGGCAGAGATCTGGCAGTGCTCATGGTGGTGGATGGTGGTAAGCAGGCACTGCTACCACCAGCAGCACCACGCCAGTAAAACACCGCCAGCCGTATTATGACCAGTAATACAGCCTGGGGGGGTTCTACTGGCAGGACGCTGCTGGCGGTAGCAGCGCCCCTTCCCTGCAGGAAGAGCTCCTCGACCAAGGTAAGTCGGGCTTCTGACAGGGAAGGGGGTGGGAGGGTGGGGGCTGATGAGTGTGTGTATGAATGTCTGAGTGTGTGTGTGAATGCGTCTGTGTGTTTTGTGTTGTTTGCATGGGTGTATGCGTGTGAGTGAATGTGTGTAAGACTGGTGAGGTGAGTGCGTGTCTGCATGTCAGTGTGATTGTGTGTTAAATGTGTGTGAGTATGTCAGTGTGTGAAGGAATGCGTATATGTCAGTGTGTGAATGAATGTGTGTATGTCTGAGTGAATGGGTGTATCCCTGGTGCGTGTGGGTGTCTGTGTGCATGTATGCGGGGAAGGAGGTGTGCTGTGGTGTGAGGGGTGCTGTAACTGTAGTGGGGGTGGGGGAGGGGTTGATGTGTGCATGTGTGGCTGTGGGGGAGGGGGAGGTTGTGTGGTGCGTGCATGTACGGGGGTGAGTGAGTGGATCGGGGTGAGTCTGGATGGAGGGGGCGTCAGGTGAGTGTTCGGGGGTGGTAGGCCGGCTCAGAATGCAGTCGGCGGTACTATGTCGGCCGCGGGCTGGAGATAGATATCTCCAGCCCCGTGGCTCCTACCGCCATGGCAGTATGAGTGGAGAAGTGGCGGGTTGGCTGCAGCCAATCTCATAATGTGGCGGTATACACCGCCAGCCGGTTGGCGGTGATACCGCCACATTAACCCTGGCGGTCAGAAGACCGCCAGATTTAAAATGAGGGCCATAGTGTCTCAGTCATGGAAGTGAAGCAGCTTGGCCAGCATAGGTTGTGGGGGGGACCGGCAGGGGGGCAGGCACAATGAGACCCTATGGGCTGTCTCCAAGATGTAGAATGGTGTAAAATCTGCAGCGGGCACGAAGGTTTTGAACCAGTTTTCAAGACATTTTAGAGGGTCTTGTCCCTCCACCCCCCCTGGAAGGCCAAGTATTCGAATGTTGTGCCTCTGGGAATGACCCTCAGCATTGTTAATCATCACATCAAGCTGCTATACCTTCCTGCGTAGGTTTTGGAGTACTATGTGGTGCTCCAGCACTTGGGGTTATATCTCAGTAAGTGCTTTTACTGCCTCAGAAACCTCCATTGGCTTGCGATGGTCATCTCGTAGGAGACTGAACTCAGTAGCAAGTGTCCCCAAGCAGACCTCTACAGAGATCCTAGAGTGCTTGATAGCAGCAAACACTTGATCCAGTCCGGCCAACATGGTTAGTGACCCTGAGGAGTCCAGGGCTGGAGTTTTTGGAACAGCAGACGATGTTGGGCCTGTTGCTGCTGGTGGGGCCGACACACCAGTTCATATTCGCCCATTGCAGGGGTGGCAGTGCACAGGAGGACAGTCCAGCAGGGCTCCCCTCAAAATGTAGTTCCGCTGGCAGTGGCTCTCAAGGAAGAGGGGGAGCTAAGAGTCCAACTACAAGCCAGGAATGGGTGGACAGGACTGCAATGTTCTGCAAGAATGTGATTGACGTGAAGAAGAGTACTGATGAAGCCCTACATACTTCTGATGTCTTTGCAGCAATCGCTTATTTTCTGTCTGTGTTGGGAAAGGCAGCGGCACGTGCCGAGAGTGCGCACCCACTCAGGCGAGGTGCTAGAATGGAGTAAATAGTGTCTTGTTGAGGTGCACCACCCACCCCTCCCCTGGTGTCATTAGAGAAAGTCTAGTCAGGGTGGCTAGCACTGCTGCAATGGGATCCACCCTTGGGCAAGCCATAGTGTGGTAGCCGTGACCAAGTATAATGCAGCTGCAAAGGAGGGCAGGAGTACCAATGGCATCACCTGCCGTCCCGGAGGGGCAACCACAATTATCCATCTCCTTGTTAAAGGTCCCCAGCAGAGTTCAGCATACAAGAGGGTAGGCCTAGTTGGACCGCGTCATTGGGCACAGGGTCCCAAGGCACGAAAGGTATTCCAATGAAAGCCTGTTTACTCAGCATGAGTGGGACATGTTCCTAAGTTCCTCCCTGCATTTCAAGATGCCTCAGACACCCACAATGAATCGTCAGTCCAGCTCAACCATATGGGCCTCACTATGTAGGGGGAGGCGACGGACTGCTGGGGCAGGAACTGTGAGGCCCGTCCCTTCCATGTAGACCTTGCATGCTTTGGAGGGGAAGAGAGATGTTCCGGCAGGGATGAGCAGACTCAGTTGGATTCTCTCTGGGTTTTGTGGGGCTCCCGCAATGGAATTCTCAGGGTGCCCCCAAGATCACAGTGCCCACACCAGTTGCTGGCTCATGGCCCACACTCACTGCAATGATTCCATGTAGCTCACCAGGGCTCACCACCAAGTTTTCTAGTCTCCGGTGCCCTCCAGTCATGCGGTCTCCACCAGTAGCACCCAGCAGGTACAGGGTTTGTTAGTTCTCGTGTGTAGCAGCCAGGTCCTGGACTGATCGGGGCCCCGGTGGGATGCATGCCAGTAGGTGAGTCAGGGAGGCGGGCTGCACAACCTACCAAGGTGCGGCGCCCTCATCTTCTCGGGCAAGGCGAGCTGGAGACAATTAGGTAGCACCTTCCCTCAGGCCACAGCACTCCCTGTTGTCTGTTGTCTCCGGGACAAAATGTTGGAGCGAGACAGTGTTAGATGTGAGCCATCTGCCAGGATTAATGGTGATTGTGCAACCCTGGTGACAGGGTGAGTTCAGTTTGGACACGCCATGATGGCTGGCTTGGCCACGCCCCTTCCCTTGCTTTGCCTAAGTAGCCCCATGCTCTATTTTTTAAAAATGCAATAAAAATAAAGATATTACTTTTATTACGTAGCACAATAAAGCTAAGCTACTACAACTAAATTTCACATGCCACATGTGTAACATAGATAGGTCAGGGAGGTTCTAATCTTATATACCCTTAGGCAACTGAGGATTGCCTCCAACCCGATCAGAATAATGATTTGAACTGAGGTGGTGTAAGCAATTAGATGTATATATTCCATTTCACAAGATTTAAATGCAGCCACAAAAACTAGCTGATTCAAACTTTCTCCTATAGCTTTTTTCCGCCCCCAATCCACCCTTAACCTCACCTGTCACCAGCTGATATGACAGCTTACATGGTAAAGATGAGGAATCTTGATAGAGCAGTGTAGACACAGTGGTATGGATAGTGTGTCATGCGCCCTAAGGCAAGGATGGAAACTGAGCTCCTTTGAATTGCAAAATTCAACAATAATGTATGGTTAAGTGGGCTTCTCAGGCATTTGGACCCAGTGTCACTGCACCTGCTGCAACAATGAAACCTATGCCCCTGTTTCGGCGCTTTTTTAATCCTATCCGTCCAGACGATTGGAGAAGATTTCTTGCGTTAACCACTAGTACAGACACAAATGTAAACACAAATATAGTCCGCAGGATTATAGTAAACCCAGTATCAAATATTTCATTTTTGTGCTACTATTACCCTCCAGTATTTTGTAACACAAGTACAGTCATTGCATACCATATGTTGAGACTCCATGCCTTTGGTGTCTACATTGATTCCCATAAACCTTTCACATCGAGGGTACAGATGCAGACATCATATTGTCCAGCTCCAATGGTATGTGTAGAATTTCGTCATCTTCATATGTTCAGTTTTTTTTGCTCTTTGGATTCCAAACTGCAAATTAAAAGGTTTAGTACATTGGCAAAGGCTTTCAACAAAAACATTCCCTTCTTTAGCTGGAGAGGTTTAATATGTTCCAATTAGGGGTTTTTCACAAATGTATTTTATTGGCTTTTACAAGCCTTGTGAAAGGGTTCCTCACCCACAGACTTGATGAATTCCTCGAAAGTGGTATGTAAGAGATGATTCTTTCAACCAGCCAAATTAATACACGTGTGTCACAAACCATTAAATCATATTTGTAAAGCCACACATAGTCACTTTGCGTGGCTTTGAATGGCTTCAAAAATATGGAATAAAGCAAAGCAGCGCAAATCACTGAGTTACCTTACTCCGCGCTAGGGAGGTGATCCATGGGTGTTGCATGGATGAAGGTGCCCCTTCCTGCACAAAAACAATCCTGCATGCAATGCAGACACCCTTGCTTCATGGTGCAAAGGTGCCTGTGTTCACACCAGGCAGCCAAAAGGACACCAGCGCAGGTGGAAAGGACAGAAATGTGCCCTATTGGACAAAAACGTAGTATGCCTACCCTTTCCCTGTGACCAGGGCAGCGTAGCAAGGTGGCTTGATGTGCTTCTCTGTAACACAAAGCCCATAAATCTGAGCCCTGGTGTTTAAACACCCAAGGAATCAAGCATGCAACCTTGATATATTATGCTGTTGTACTCATGTCCTCACACGAGCTGCTTACTAAGAAGACGTACATCAACTTTTTAATGAATGAAAGATTGATATTCCCATGTTTATGGTAATATTTTTTCTTCGTTGGTCTACAGCGCATGTGATGAAAAAAAAAATACACAGAAGGGATTTGGGTTAGCCCTCTTCAGCTATTGCTTCCATTGACTAAACCACATATAGCCACTGCTTGATAAAAGTGCAGTTTACATTTTACCCCCATGCTATTGATTACTAGGTGTATTAGTCTGTCTAAAAGGGGCTTTCATTGGAGTATCTATATGGTAAAGCATCTTGGCTCTGCAATGATGTTCCACTTCACTTACTCCCACCATAAATCTCCTCCTTGTCCTACCCCCTCCCAGTGCTTAATTTGTAAATAAAAACGTGCTGGTGTCCAGAGCTTTCCTCTGACACATGCAGATGCTGCAATTCAGTATGCGAGCACAGAATATTGAGGCAGTGTAAATGTGAAGCCATCTCTGGCCTCTTTAATCCTTTTACAGCCACTCCCTGCCTCTTCAGCTAACTCTTGCAGCCTTCTCCCATTGTGACGCTTTATTGTTTTTTCTCTTCCTCTGTCTTTTCCATACGTGCCTTTTGCTCGCAGTAAATGCTTGAGGCAGAAAAATAAGTACCGGCCCTCAAAACTAAGTGTAGGTATCCGCACCAGAAACCACTGGATGAAATTAAGCACTGCCCCCTGCTATTACTATTCCTATTCCAACTTAACTCCAACCCTTTGCCTCACTTCCATCGCTACGTCCATTTCCACTCCTACTCATATCGATATAATTGCTCATACTCCTACTCTCACTCCTCTTCTTGTTGCTTCTCACTTTCTCCTACTTTTTAATCCTACTCTCCAACTCCTACTTCTACTCCTATGCCTACTCTCATCCTTGAAGATTTTCCCTTGTGAAGAAGAAGGCACACAAGAAAGTGCAACAGGAACCAGTGGATTATCAAGATATAAAAGTGGGAGCCCACGAACCGCAGCTGCTTCCCCAGTCGATGTCCCACAGCATCTATCACCAGAACAGTAGCATGGAACATCCCCAAAGTGACAGCACCAACATATAAACATCAACAAGGTAAGTAAATCTGAAAACAATACGAGTCACCAGAGCATGAATAGCACATCTCCTTTCCTCATACAAAAACACAATTTCAAAAACAAGAACATCAAATAGAAACAAAAACATAGTTAATACAAAAAGAACATTACTGCAAACAAAAATCCTTAAATCTTGCAGGCATTGACACATTACGAACATTTCTGGAATTGACCATCTGTGAGGCCCCTGTCCCACCAGAAGCATGCATTATAAGAAAAATCGTCAAGTAAATTAATACCATGTTAGTTAACATTTGTCCTTGTGACAGAAGTTACTGAAAGTGAAGAAGACAATACACTGGATACAGCAGAACCTGAAACAGAAAAGTAGGTGATAAAGACTGTAAACTAATGGCAAGTTAAAAAATAAAAGTATCACCATTAAACTCAATCCAGCAGGCACTGCCAGAAGTGGCAAAAGACTACGCAGCAGAATGTGCACCTTCCCCTTTGGCCAACTACATTCTTTCAACTTGTTTCTTAGACAGCTTGATTGAGTTTCTCCTACTTCACCAGCTCGTACAAGAAAGCAACACTGCTCCCTGGGTAGGTTTTACACCTTGAACATGAGACATAAACCTAGATTCCTCTTTCTTAATCTTATGTAGTTTTCTGGCGTGAACCCAATCACCAACATTGAGATTAACTTCTTTTGCATTATGTTTCTTGTTAAAATCAGCTTTGACAAAGCCTGTTGAGATAACACTCCGGCAGCAACTGCATCATTTGAAAAATGAACAAGCCCACTTACATTCAAGTATAATTCCTTCACCCAATCGATTTATGGGAGTTCTTCCATGGAGAAGCTCGGAAGGAGGTACTCCCAGGCTGCTGTGAGATGGGACTAAATGATTACACAATTTTTGTCTTAAAAAGTCCTCCACATTAGTTCCCATAGATAGAGCAGATTGTACCCCTTTCTCCAAAAACCTGTTAATTCTTGCAACCAATCCATTACAAGTGGGCAAATACAAAACCACATGAAGATTTTTAATATGATGAGATATAAATTGCTTTATAAGAGTGGACGCAAAATGTGTGCCAGTGTCAGTGACAATTTCCTTTGGTGCGCCCTCAATTTGAAAAACTTTCTTCAAAAACGTAATCACGGAGTTTGTATTGGGGGCAGAACTCAAATCAAAATACAACCATTTATAGAAATAGTCAATTGAAACCAGCATAAATTTCTTCTCAAAAGGTAACAAATCACAGGGCCCAGCAAAATCCAAAGGAACCTTAACCCAAACGTCATAAGGTAAAGGAACCATGTGTAAAGGAGTTTTCCAGTATTCCAGTGTTTATCTGAGAGCAGACGGGTAGTACACAAATCAATTCACCTTACTACCTGTGCATCCATAGATGACCTCCATTAATATCGTCATAAACCTTTACAAGTGCTATTGATTCCTAAATAACCCTCTTGAGCTACCCTGATCAAAGTTTCACAAATGGATGTAGGAGGAATGCACCTATCATTTCACATCAAAACACCTCTGACTACAGACAGCTCCTCGGAGACTTGAGCAAACAGCTTTAAACAAACCTCTAAATTCGTTTCCTTGGGCCAACCTATATTGATGTAGTGCAAAACGTATTTTAGAATTTCATGAATCTTCAAGGCATCAAACCACTCCTGTGGTGTGACCCCGCCTTTCCCATCCAATATGTTCTCTGTCAGGTCCCCCGGGGGCCTGAATAATTACAGGACACGCAGTAACGGTCAACACCTCTTGCTTTATTAGATTCTCTCTGCACACTGTCCTCGCGCCCTTTCTCCGCCTCCCTTGTCACCTCCCCTCGCCGTCCAGCCCATCTCGTCTCCTTTAGAGGGGTGATCACTTCTCCCCCCTCTCTCACTCCTCTAGTGGTGTGGTCCCGTGTTGGTGACGACACCACATCCCTCCCCAACGGGGAGAGGAAAGTTTAAACAGAACATTTAACTTATCTGGCAACATGCCTACTCAGTCTGCGTGAACTTCCTTGTGAGTCTGTTCTCTGCCCTCAGGGTAGGGCTTTCGGAGTTGTTCAGTCATCCGCGTAATTCTCGTATCGTCGGGACGGGCCTGGATTGTGCCTTAACATGTATCTTCCAGCTTTGGACCTGTCCGACACTTGACTTCGCTCTGGTTCTCCTTCGGGTGCTGTTCCGCCAGTGGATTGGCTTTGTCTTTGCTCTGTCGTTGGATGGGTTATACTGCGTTCCGAAGTGTCTCCAGTTCCTCCGCTTGCAGACTCCGGATTGTCTGTGTTTGCATCCAGGTCTGTCCATTCTCCACCGCTATCTCCAGCTCGTTCGTCAGTTGTTATTTGGGGTATATGTTTGAACAGTGCTGCATTTCGTGTTATTGTCTCTGGTCCTCGTCGGGCTGTTATCATAGTGCCTTTCTTCGCTGTCACTGTCCAGGGTTGTGCTTCGAATGGGAGGCGGAACTTCCCCCTTGGGTGGCGGTCTTTTACTAGGACGGTGTCCCCAATTTGTATGTTCGTTTCACGAGCTCTCCGTTTCTTGGATGCTTGTTCGTTGGTGTTAGTTCTCTTTCCTTCTGATTTGTTCAGCGGCGGTGGCCTCTCAGCCCATGATGGGTGGTGTGGGATGACATCTGACACCGTTCTCCCGAAACAGAGTTGGCTGGGGGTGACTCCTGTGGTGGCATGCAGTGTTACTCTGTACTCCCTTAAGAACGTATATATCGCCCTTTCCAGGTTCTCACCCTGTGCCACCGCTATGCGGATGACCTTGTTGATTGTTTTCACAAACCTCTCCACTTCCCCATTTGCCTGTGGCCATCGCGGTGTTATTCGCCGATGTTTGGTGTTTGTTGACGCTAAGAATTCTGCCCATTCGTGGCCATTGAAAGGGGGCCCGTTGTCTGTGCGCACTTCTCCGAATAGTCCATGGGTGGCCATCATTTTTTCGAGTTTTGGAATGACTGTGTGTGCGGCTGTGGAGTGTACGATTTCGACTTCTGGGTAGCGTGAGTAGTCATCTATCACCACTACCATATATGAGCCGTCCGGAAGGCTCCCGAAATCTGCACTTACTTGTTGCCACGGCGCTGTTGGCCCTTTTTCCGTGATGATGGGTGTTGGGGGGTCTGGGCTGCCGCTGGCCTGACATACCAGGCATCTTTTGACTGTGTCTTCCACTAGCTTGTCTAGTCCGGGGAACCATACTTTGGCGGTCATTCTGACCCTGGCGGTCAAAGACCGCCAGGGCGGAGGACCGCGGGAGCACCGCCGACAGGCCGGCGGTGCTCCAATGGGGATTCCGACCGCGGCGGTAAAGCCGCGGTCGGACCGGCACCACTGGCGGGCTCCCGCCAGTGTACCGCCGCCCCATTGAATCCTCCACGGCGGCGCAGCTTGCTGCACCGCCGCGGGGATTCCGACCCCCCCTACCGCCATCCAGATCCCGGCGGTCCGACCGCTGGGATCTGGATGGCGGTAGGGGGGGTCGCGGGGCCCCCGTAAGAGGGCCCCTACATGTATTTCACTGTCTGCTGCGCAGACAGTGAAATACGCGACGGGTGCAACTGCACCCGCCGCACAGCTTCCACTCCGCCGGCTCGATTCCGAGCCGGCTTCATCGTGGAAGCCTCTTTCCCGCTGGGCTGGCGGGCGGTCTGAAGGCGACCGCCCGCCAGCCCAGCGGGAAAGTCAGAATTACCGCCGCGGTCTTTCGACCGTGGAACGGTAACCTGACGGCGGGACTTTGGCGGGCGGCCTCCGCCGCCCGCCAAGGTCAGAATGAGGGCCTTTGTCTCTGATGCGGGCTTTTGACTTTACTATGCTTGGTGCGCCCCGTGGGCTAGGGATACTGTCCTGGTTGTAAGACTCAATGGGATTACCAAACGGAGGCCTCTCAGCAGGCAGCCATCTTCACTCACGGAGAGCTCTTGCCTTATGTTGAACAGCGCATGTAATCGGGCTTGGGCTTCTTGTGTCCTGAAGGCGTCAGGTCGTTGTAGGGCTCGCCAGTTTCCTGTTCTGGTGGCTGTTATGGCTAGCTGCAGGCACTCGTCTTGGGCAGTTGCTTCAACCACTTCGCTGAGTGGTATCAGTAGGGGCCTTGCACGCTCTACTACCATCCTGACGTACTCCTCTGTCAGTCAGTCAGTCAGTCAAATAACTTTATTCGGCAATTGCCATAAAAGTACAAACCAAGACACATTTACCGATCTATAAATAGTATAAAATAAAACTTAAAACCATTGCTGAAAACACCACATAAACATCCAATCTGAAACCCCTTGACATACATAGATAAATATACTAGACATGATTAAAAATCACAAAGTCAGAAAAGTACAAATATTAGCTTTAAAATGATATACTATACGTACATAAAATTTTAAAAAGGAGTAGGCCTTTTCCTCATACTTAAGCTGTGACAAAGTCTAATACATGATGACAAATTTGAATATCAGGCAATCTCTGAAGATATAGTAGGGCTTCCTTATAATGAATGGGTCTAAGAAGGCGTAACGTGGGTAAAATAAAGGCCCCTCTAGGAGAAGCATATAAAGGGCAAAAAAGAAAAAAGTGCAAAGTGCTCTGAGTTGATTTGGAGTCACAGGGACAAAGTGGTAAGTCCTTTTTCCAGAAACATGGTTCGGGGAAAGCTACCTTAAAATGAATTAGATTAAGTCTAAAAAGTGTTAAAAAGGAAATTATTCTAAAACTTGAAAACCAAGTCAAATAGGGTTCAAGGCATGGAACAGTCACAATCCGAGAGTAGGAATCAAAACATTTCAGTTTCAGGGAACTATAAAATCTCTGCTCTGATATGTGCTTGGAGTAAGTAGACTTCAAAACAGACCTAGAGTTTGTGGTTAACAAATGAGGATCATCAAACATGTATCTAAGCCCTAGGTTCTCAAAAGAGTTTTGCAGGAACATAAGCCAGGGAATCCTATTTGAATTTTCCAATTGTAGACAATCAGAGATACAGTCTTGGACCAAACTTGCCGTAGGGTTTGACCAACATCTGATCCAGAGCAGTAGGGGGGCCATAAAGACCCTGTCCTCCAAAAAGCACTGACCAAGTTCTTCATGGCAGATTATATTTGCGGTGCATTTTGGAACCAACAATAATCTGCGCAGGAATTTATTTTCAACACTCTGAAGAGACGGTATTTTATTATAGCCCCAGACGCCTGCCCCATAAAGGACTGATGCAGTGCATTTGGAATTATAAAGAGTTTTCAACTGTGCAGGGGTCTGTGACCTAATTTATTTGAAAAGCGAAAAATTGCTTCGTTGTTCCTTATCAGCTGTTGGAGCTTAAAATTAATGTCTGTCTTCCAGGACAAGGAAGAACTCATGTACATGCCTAGATAACAAAATTCTTTGACCTTAATAAGAGTGTGCCCTCCCATAGTAAATTGTTTAGACTTTGTATTGCGTGGGCCACAAGTCATAACGAAAGTCTTGGGGTAATTTACTTTCAGATCAAGGTTCAACATAAAATCATAAAATGCATCCAGTAGTCCCTGTAAACCGTTTGCAGTACGAGCAATTAAAACTGCATCGTCAGCATATAGTAAAACTGGAAGTTGTCTCTGGCCCATCTTCGGTATGTCCTTTGCATGTTTTAACAGTGAATCATAGAGCCCATTAATGTAAATCAGAAAAAGAAAAGGGGCTAGGATACATCCCTGCCTTACACCCCTAGTTGACGGGATGGGGGATGTTCTCTGTCCATGTGAGCCGGCCTGAACAGAAATCGTTAGGTCTGTGTGTAGGCGTTTAATAAGCTCCAATAGAGGCGGATCGCAGCCTAAGGCTTCCAAAATTTGCCATTACTTTGACCTATTAACCATATCAAAGGCACTGGTTAGATCAATGAAAGCCATGCGAATAGACTCTTTTTTGACTGTCACGTATTTGCTGAGTATCAGCTGCAAGTTTAAGACTTGCTCAACTGTGCCTACACCAGGTCTGAAACCAAATTGAATAGGGGATAAAATCTGGGCCTCGGACACCCAATCTTCTAAACGGGACAGGATCACGCTACCTAAAATCTTTGCCATCGAATCGATGAGAGAAATTGGTCTGTAACAAGAAGGATCTTGTCTATTTCCTTTTTTGAAGATAGGAACAATAATAGCCGATTTCCATGAGAGGGGCACGTTACTATTTACCACACTATTCAACACATTTGTAACTAACGGACCCCAAAGATCAATTTCTGATTTAAAAAGATCAGCGGGAACCCCATCGGGGACAGGAGCTTTTCCCTGCCTTGATCTATCAATGGCAATTTTGACCTCATAGAGGTCAAAAATAATATTTGGGGCCTTAGTTTTGGAGTCTAAAATAAAAAGGGCAGAAGGATTTACATGTGAATTCTCATAAGTTCCTGAACAGAAGACTTTCCTAAAATGAGTTAACCAGACGTCCTCAGCAATAAGACAGTCATTGGCCAAAGAGTGGTTACCAGAAAAGTAAGAGTGATTTATCACTTTCCAGAATTTAGAAGTATCCTTCTGCTCAGATGCAGCCAAAAGTTCGCCCCAGGCCCTAGACCTAATTTCAGATTTCCGTTTGTCAATGGCAGCCTTATAATCGGCTCTGGCTATTTTAACTAATTGACGGGAGAGAGGAACTGCTTTAAGTGCATCTTTGAGTTTTTTGTGGGCAGATGAGCACGCAGAATCGAACCATCTGTGGGCCACCGGCCCCTTCGCGGGCCTGTCCACCGCCAGGGCGCGTGAGATGTCAGTGCTTAAAGATTCAAATTCACGCACTATGCGGTCAGAATCTAACTGCTGGGACAGACACATATGAATCGAGTCAGACCTACTTCTTACAATTTCCTGGTTAAAAAAATTTGGATCTATTTTGTCCCATTTTAGACGTATGCCACAATTTGGGTTATCAACAGTAGCAGCGCTCAAGCTTTTATTCTTGGGTGCCTGGAAATTTTTTAGGTCCAATATAATGCTAAGGGGGTTATGATCGCTCGCACAATGAGGCGTAATCTTAAATTCTTGAATTACATAAAAATCAGAGGAGCTGATAAGTATGAAGTCGATAATGCTCCCCCTCAAATTCCCTGTAAAGGTTGGTATATTACAGGCGTCGGGGGCCAATTTCTCGGTGACATGAACCAGATCAAATTTACAAGTAAAAAGGTTTAAGGCATCTCCTTCAGATGTATGGTTAAAATGAATTACTGACTCTCTGCCCTCAGCAGGAAAGGCACACAGGTCCATGTGTTCTTTGCTGCACAGAGGAGTATTGAAATCGCCCACCCAGATAATAATTAGATCACTATTCTGCAAAACATGTGAAGAATCTATGAGGTCCGTTACCTCTTCCAGATGACCCATAAGGAGGCCCGAGGGATGTTATTGTAAAAATTTTAAATTAGGATATCCTTTAGGCCACTAATAGAGACCAAGACAACCATAAAATAAAGGGAGGACCAGATTAAAGACACATTTAAAAGCGGAAGATGTACGGAGACAAGAACTAAAAGGCCGCCACTAGCTCTCCCCATTTGGGAGGTTAGTGCTGGCTGACACAGAGAGGTGAAACCGTTCAGAAGGAACGTATCTTTGGACCAGGTCTCCTGTAGACAAATTATATCGTAGGAGGAAATAAAGCTCTTCCAGTCCGAATTGTCAGATTTGGATCGCAGCCCTGCTATGTTCCAGCTAAGCAGAGTTAATGGTCTAGACACAGGACATGACATTAGAACTTTAGTATTTATAGGAACTTTCAGATCCAATTCAGGCTTTCCTGTGTCCCAGGTACATTCAACGTCGACGTTCCCAGCCTTCGGTCTCTCCATGTTAGAAGAACAGGGGTGGATCACCGATAGTCAATCGTTCTCGTCAAGGTGACTAAGAGTCGAGAACCGGTTGCTAGAGGGTACAGTAACCTGTAAATGAAGCCTTTCTGGGTCTGGTCTGTAAATACTTGAATTAGTGACAGTGCGGTTTGGTAGGAGCACAGGGTCGTAAAAATGACACAGGGGATGTATTTGAATCCTGTTAGTTGACATATTACAGTGGCCCAAATTGGTCAAAAAAAGGTCTACTGAACGAGGATTAGCAAAATTTAAAACGACATAGTCTCCCTCCTCCAATACCTTGGAATATCCTACCCTCCTCACTCTTCGGGCCATGAGAATCTTATCATTATGAAAACAATTAGGTTTGAAATTGGAGTTCAACCAGTGACCAGCTTTTCTAATTAGGGAGTGGGTATCTTCTTGTTTGGAGGACTCCAGAGGAGGAACATTTGAGAGAACCAGAACGTACGGATTGCTGGCAGGTGGTAAATGTAAAAAGTCTGCATGGTTAGTAAGTTTATTTGGACCTTTGTCATGTGTCCTAGAGGAATAAACTTCCCTTGTCGGCCCTAGTACAGGGTTGTCAACATGAGTTCCTTGACCAGATATGGCTTGTGGATCAAGCGAAGAATTACTTACACCTTGGGGTACCAAAGTAGAGGGAGGAGTGGATTGATGGGCTGGTTCAGGGCTATGATGTATTCCCGTACATAAAGGACCTGGTTTTAAAAAACTAGATAAAAACCTGGTCACGTCATTACAAAAGCAATCAAGCTTCCTAGCGATCAGAGTGGTAATTTTTGCCTCTAGAGTTGCGCAAAAGGATTTGAGTGTCTGGTCAATAAAACTAGAACAATCTTCAGGAGCATCCTTACTCAGAGGGCATTCGGGGAAGGAGACCAGGGAGATTGGGGGTTGGTCACTTTGGGCCGGGAAGGTAGGTAGTTTCTTTTTGGAGCCCAGGGCCTTTTTTGTGTTTTTGGGCTTTTTCCCGGCTCTCCTCTTCTTCAAAGGAGGAGAATCGGCCTGAGAGCAAGAGCTTTCAAGAGGAGGAGTAGCTAAAAGGGGAGAAGAATTGATTCGGTCGGTAGTGGGGAGTATATCGACGCCCAACTGACTGGTATTCAGAGGCGAAATCAGTGATAAAGGACCAGTTCTTGGAAAGGTGGAAATGTGAACGTTAGGTTCCAAGGGGGGGTGTTGAACAGTACTTTGAACAGCCCCAATCCTTTCTTCTACATGTTCAAGTTCAGATTCAATGGCCCCCATGACAGAAGATAAATAACTAGTAATGGAGGACTGGAGGGAGCTGGACCCGGCTTCCCCCTTCTGAACATTAGTCTTTCTTTTCCCCATATTTAATAACAGACTCACACAGTATCTGACACAGCACCCAGATGGAATTACCACAGGCGGAAGGAGTAGACGTTAGGGGGGGGGCCCAGCCCGGCCTCTTCCGGTTGAAGGACGGGCGAAGGACGGGCCTGCCCTTGGCCCGCGCGCGTCCCGCGCAGCGGGAGCGTGAAAGTAATTTAAAGGGCTCCTGCCCTTCGATCAAAGTCCCGGCAAGGTCCCGGCAGCAACGCGCTTCCCGCGACGGCAGGAGCGCGAAAGTAATTTAAAGGGCTCCTGCCCTTCGATCAAAGTCCCGGCAAGGTCCCGGCAGCAACGCGCTTCCCGCGACGGCGGGAGCGCGAAAGTAATTTAAAGGGCTCCTGCCCTTCAATCAAAGTCCCGGCAGCAACGGGTTTGTCAAAACAGTAAACATCCACAAAATCACCTTTTGAAAACGCTTCTCGCAGTTCTTCCAGCTCATCTTTGCTGATATGGGCAGTGGAAGCCATTTTCAAAGTTTAAAAATACCTTACTAAGCACATCATAAAAAGTTCAGAATTCTGCCATTTTCTTTGACTGTCTCCGCGAGATGTCACGATTCAAATTGGATTATCGGACTGGTCTTGAACCAGGAATGTTCACTGACGACTATTCACGTACACAAGGATGTATCTGATTTACGTCCCAGAGCTCCGTCCCCTCTCCTGGTCCTGCCGGTTCCTCAGCAGCCACTCTTACCACGTCGCTCTTCCCTCACCACGCTACTCCTCTGTCTCTTGTGCTTCTTCGATCTCTTGTGGTGTGGCTATGCGGGCGTGTCGGGAGAGGAAATCTGCTGGGTTCCTTGTGCCCGGTTGGTACTCCAGTGTGAAGTCATACTCTTGGAGTTGCAGGATCCATTTTTCTATCCTCGGTGGTGGTTTTGAGGAGGACCCTTTGAATAGTGATAGTAAGGGTTTGTGGTCTGTCACAACTGAGAACGTTTTCCGTACAGGTAGAGATGGTAATGACGGCACCCCCAGTGGATGGCAATGGCTTCCCGTTCGATCTGCGAGTAACGTTGTTCTGTCGGTGTAAGTGTACGGCTGGCAAATGCGATGGGTGCCCACTCCCCGCAATCCTGTTTCTGTGCCAACACTGCTCCTAACCCTGTGGGGCTGGCATCGACGACCAGTTGTGATTGTCGTTGCAGGTCGAAGAACGCCAGTTTTGTTTCTGCCGACAGCGCTCTCTTCGTGGCTTGGAACGCACGTTCTTGTTCTTCCCCCCATTGCCATTGGTGGTTTGCTTGCGTGAGCTGGTGCAGGGGTCCCGTGATGTCTGCCGGGTTTTGCATGAACCGACTGCAGTACGTGACCATGCCTAGGAAGCCCCTTACTCCTGAGACTGATGTTGGAGCCTGTGCTTCTTGGATGTCCTTCACTTTCAGGGGGTCTGGTTCAACTTCGTTTTTGGAGAACCGGTATCCAAAAAAACAGATTTCTTGTTTTAGGAATTCGCACTTTTCTTTGTGCAGTGTCAGTCCTCTGCTTTGTAGTCTGGCAAACACTGCTCTCAACCTTTTCAGATGTGTTTCTACTGTGGGCGCATGGACTAGAATGTCGTCACTCACGTTGAGAACCCCTGGGAGTCCATGCAGGACGTCTTTGATGACATGCTGGAACACTTCAGCTGCACTAGAGATGCCAAAGTTTAGTCTTGTGTATCTCCAGAGGCCATTGTGGGTGGAAAAGGTGGTGATGGGTCGTGATTCTGGGTGTAGCATAATTTGATGGTATCCAGACCGAAGGTCCATTTTTGAGAACCAGAGTGACCCTGACAGTTCGCTGAGGATATCATCAATTGTCGGGGTTAAGTGCCTCTCTCTCTTGATTGCTAGGTTTGGTACGCGCATGTCGACACATATTCTCACCGCTTCTGGTTGTTTGGGTTTCCGGGCGACTACGATGGGGGAGACCCACGGTGTTGGGCCCGATACTTTTTCTATGATCCCTGCTTGTTCTAGGAGCCGTAGTTCTTGTTCCACTTTGGGGCATAGGTGGAATGCTATTCGACGGTGCCTGAGCGCTGTGGGGGCTACTGATTTGTCGATGTGGAGGCGTAGTGGCGGTCCTTTGAGGCATCCGATGCCTTTGAATAGGCTTTTGAAGTCTTGCATTAGGACTTGTAGTGTGTTCACATGGATTGTGAAGGCAAAATGGACTAGGTTGAGGTCTTGGGCCGTGCGGCAGCCTAGGAGGAAACCTGTTCCGTCTTTGGAGACATATACTTTGGTTGCCATTTCTGTGTTGTCGTGGGTAATGTCAGTCGTAAAGACCCCTGCTATGTTTAGAGGTCGGTTGTTACCAAACGCGAGCACTTGTACGTTTGTGGTCCGGAGTGCTGGTCGCGGTTGTGACAGGTTGTTGTACACATTCATGGCCATTAGGTTGATGGAGGTGCCTGTGTCTACCAATGCCTGTGTTGGGGAACCTTGGACCATGATGGTGCATGTGGGCAAACGTCGGTTTCCTACCGCGTGAATTACGTGGACTGTGTGCTGATCGTTGTCCATGTCGCTGTCTGAGTCTTGATCTAGTGGTGTTTCTACCATCTTGACGGTTTTCTTTGTGGGGTTATTTGTTGGCTTAGGTGTCGACTTGCAGACTTTGGCAAAGTGATTGAGCTTCCCACACACACTGCACATCTTGCCCCAGGCTGGGCAGGTAGTCGGGTGTGGTGCTGGGCCACCGCACCACTTGCATGGCTTGCCCCACAGTCTTCCTTTATATGGTTCTTTTTTCTGTTGTGGTGTGTTTGTCTTCACTGCATTGGCTACTTCTGTTTTTGTCTGGGTCGCAGACGTTTGTTCCATGTGAGCCGTTCTGGCTCGCGCTAGTTCCTGTGATCGTCCTAGTGCAATGATGTCCTTCATTGGCATGTTGGGTTGTTGGAGAATGCTTTCTCTTAGTTTCAATGATGAGCACCCTTGTATGAACTGTGCACGGATTTCGTCCTCTTCATTAGGCAGTGTACAGGTGCTGGCCAGTTCTCGTAGTCTTGTGTAGAAGACGTAGACGGATTCGTTGGTGGTTTGGCGTGCTTGGCGTAGTAGGAACCTCTCCTAATCTGAGTTGGCGTACGGCTCAAAGTGGGCTGTGATTGCTCTTTTGAGTGTCTCATACGTGCGTGGTTGTACCTCCGTGACTGATTTGAAAATTCTGTGGATATCCGCTCCACCAATGTGGAGGAGGAGGGGTCTGCGCCGTTCGGCTTTGATGTCTAGGGCTTCAAAATATGTTTCAAGTCTTTCTACCCAGACTTTCCATTTTGCTGCTTGGGTGGGTGGCGCCCCTGTAACGGTGAATGGTTCTATTGGCGGTACACCAGCCATGGTCTGTGGTCTTTTGGCTGGTGAGGCGCCGAGATAAAGATAGTTGCAAAAGCAGGGTTTTGTTTTCTTTCTTTTTTTATTTTTCTTTTTTTGGGTAGGTAAGTCTGCCTTTGTGTACTGTATCTTTGTAGGGCCTCCTGTCTCTTCTCCTTTTATGTTTTTTTTTTTTCCCTTATTTTCTTGGTTACTTTTTCCCGTACCGTTGGTTTGTGGGCTTAGTTGCTGGAGCTCTGGGAGGGGCGGGGCACTCCTTTCCTCTGTGTGCCTGTGGCTTGGTGTCTTGTGCACTACTGCTCCTGTGTGCGGTGGTGCCCGGCTGGCCGGTATTCCTCCTTGCTGTTTTTTTTTTTTTCCTTACTGGGAGTGCATGGATGCAACTCCCGTCTTGTTGTGGCTGCGCTCGCGCAGTGCGTAGCGTTACACGCCGAGCGCACTCGCGTGTAGACGCGCGCAGTTCCTCCGGTCGGGAGGGGCGAGCAGACGGATGTCTGCTCCTCGCGAGCGCACCCGCGTGTGGACGCTTGCAGTTCCACTTGTCGGGAGGGGCGAGCAGGCGGGTGCCTGCTCCCTGCCGCACGGTGTTGGGTGCGCGCAGCCGGCTGCCGCGAACAGTGAGTGCAGGTCGCTTGGGGGCGCGTGGTGACGGCCAGTGGCAGGTTGGTACCTGGTGACGGTTTCTTGTGGGTCCGTCGAGTCGGCGCTTCCGGGGCCGGGTCGCGGTGTCCTGCCCTTGAGTTGGGTGGTCGTGGCTGGCTGGATGTGCCGGTGCACCGCGCTGCTTTGTTTCAGGCTGGGTTCACGAAACGGGTGCTGTGGTGGGTGGCGGCGCTACCGTAGGTGGTAGGCCCACCTCGTCGCCAAATGTCAGGTCCCCCGGGGGCCTGAATAATTACAGGACACGCGGTAACGGTCAACACCTCTTGCTTTATTAGATTCTCTCTGCACACTGTCCTCGCGCCCTTTCTCCGCCTCCCTTGTCACCTCCCCTCGCCGTCCAGCCCATCTCGTCTCCTTTAGAGGGGTGATCACTTCTCCCCCCTCTCTCACTCCTCTAGTGGTGTGGTCCCGTGTTGGTGACGACACCACATTCTCAATAAGTACCACAACACATTCTACTTCATTCTGTGAAGCAGAAAAAAAACCTAAATCCAGAGGCATTCTGGATAAACAATCGGCCCTTGCATTCTTACCACCAGAAATGTACTTAATATCAAACGCATATTCGTGGAGACATGATCGTAATCTTAGCAATCTTGCAGGGCCTTACCTGTGCCACCCCTATTCAAATGTATATCAGCGTTTTATGAATCAGTAAATACATCAAATTTCGCACTCCACAAAAAAGTCTTAAACTTCTCCACATGTTATCTGCAAGCTAATGCTTCTCTTTCATTGGTGCTATAGCTTGAGGTAGATTGTCTAAGACAATGTGAGACAAACACAACAGTTTTCTCTTTGTCGTTGACCTACTGTAACAACACTGCACCCAAACGAAATTGACCTGCAGAACCAGCTAGGATAGACTTCTTCCCTGATATAAATGGTGTTAAGTGCTGGTGCAGAAACGGTTATTGGTTTCACTTTTATGAAGGCTTCATTCACATCATTGTCCCACATACATTTCCCTCCTTTTTTAGTATACTGCATAAAGGCTGGTCAATGAAGACTCGCTCATCAATAAAGCATGAGTGATATTCACTCAAACCCAAGAATGCACAGAGAGCATCTTTGTCCTTAGGTTGAGCAGTATCCTGGATGGCCTGGGCTAGTGAGAATGTGGATTTAATCTCTTCAGAAATAATTATATGGCCAAGATAGTCTACCTCAGTTAACAATTGATATCTATCAGTTCTTAATGTAATGCCAAATGTGGAAAGAAAGGCACACCAGCACATGCAATAGGAACCAGTGATTAATTAAGATATAAAAGTGGAAGCCCACGAACAGCAGCTGCCTCCTCAGACAATGTTCTAACAGAAACTGTCATCAGAACAGCTGAATGAAACATCCCCAAGAGCAACCACGCCCGCACATGGAACTCGTACACATAAACAAGGCAAGTAAATGTGTAAACAATATGAGACACCAGAACATGTACAGTATAGCCCTATAATTCTCATTTCAAGCAATTGACAGAAATCGGCAGGAGTGATCATTGAAATCTATGTATCTATAAAAATCTATGTGAATGTCACAGTGTTGGGCGATTTCAATGTCCACATGGACGACCCTGATTACAATGGTGCAACTCAGGTTGATGAAGAAATGGCTGATTGGAATCTCCAGCAGAGTAACTGGTCCCACACACAAAAAAAGGGGCAGACCCTAGACCTTATTTTGTCCAATCTTCCCTCTCTTGTAACAGACAAACCTTTTCCAGTGACATGGTCAGACCATTTTCTAGTCCCCTTTATGATGGTCTGACAAGATCCTCCCTTGACTGCCTCCAGCTCAGTTATTAAAATGTGACCTTGGCACAACATTTCTGAAACCAGTCTGACAAATATCTTAAAACCTATTGACTTCACTAACGGGATCCAGTTTGGATGACACTGTTCGTGCCTTCAACTCCTACTGTGGGAAAACAGGGCTGTTTGCAGAGGCCCCCTAACTTTTTGCCCCCATTTTCCACTTTTTGCTGGTGTTTTCCTGACTCTGATGGTGCTCTGGGTACTGCTAACCAGTCCCAGGGCCTGTGCTCTGTATAAAATGGATATGCAAATTAGGCTAATTATAATTGGCTAAGTTAACCTTCCTATAAGTCCCTAGTATATGGTAGGGCATGTAGGTTTAGGGACCACAGCATAGGTGGTGCACACATAGGTGCACTGCTGAGGTGCCAAGTGTCATTTTAAAGGCAGGCCTGCCTTGCTGGCTTCTTTTAAATTAAAGTTATATGCAAATTCGACTTTGGAATTAAAAGTAGTTCCAAAGTCTTAAACTACCTTATTTTTACATATAAGTCACCCCTAAAGTGTGCCCTATGTGCCCCTAGGGCTGGGTGCCATGTAACTATAAGCAGGGACTTTATAAAAATAGTTTTATAAGCCCTGGTGAGGTAAAAACAGCCAAATTCGTTTTTCCCTCATTGTAGTAAATGGCCTTCATAGGCTAGAATGGGGAGACTTTATTTTAATTTTTAAAGTCTCCTTAAATGATGCATACCAAGAGTTTGGTATCAAATTAATCGTTGTAATAAATCCCACAACTTCCAGTTCTTGGATTTAATATAACTTGTTCAGGTAAAGAGTTTTAAACTTTACCTGAAAAGTTGCCCATGTCAGCCCTGCATTGTTTTTGCTGCTGTGCTCTGATTGGCCAGCCTCGAGGAGCTTGGCCAAGCTGCCTTGATGAGGTGTGAAGTGGCCTGGCTTCACACAAAGGAATGGGCCTGTGGGAGGGAATCTCCCCTCAGCAGATGGTGAGGCAGGAAGGGGGAGGGTTGCCAAACTGGTCTTTAAAGGCAGAGAAGGACATTTGGAGCAACCAGCAATACCCCCACATCCTGCAACCCCAGACAACTAGGTGCCCCCTTGATTAGATTAGGAGATGGCAGGAGAGGGGTGTGTTTATGATTTTTAGCCACACCAGTGGGTGGGCTCAGCCAGATGTAACCTCCAAAAATCAGATTCAGCCATGATCGATTTTTAGAGAATGTTGCCTCCTGGGATTGATTTTTGCCACACTTCCCAGGAAGTGGTCATCACAGGGGGAAGGACCCTGCACCTGATTGGAGAACCAGGACCCCCCTGCTTTTCACCCAGGAGCAAGGATAAAACTGGCAGACCTGCACCCACACCTCAGTTCCCTACCACAACCAACATGGAAGAACTACAGAAGAAGAAGGACTGCCCTGCTGGACCCCTGGCCTGCACCTGGAACCTGCACTCAGAAGGACTGCACTAGCTGCACACTTGGGCTTCACCACAAGAAGGACTTTGCCTGGCTTCAACTGGTTCAAGGAGGGACTCCCTGTTTGCTACAGGTGACAAATTGCTATCCAGAGTCCCCTGCACCAACACCTGAAGAAAGCGACCAGCTGACCACTGTCCAGTGGCCAAAAAGGAGTTTGCGCCAGGTGCATTTTGGGAGTTGTAGTCCGCACCCCCAAGGACCATCTCAGAACTTCAGGACCCTTGGGGTGAGCTGTGGACCTCAAAAGAACCTTAAAAGGACATCTGGGAGAAGCCCCAGAAGTTTGGAGAAGTTTGGACAACTTTTGAAAAAAAGCTCCATAGAGGGACCGACCCGCCGCGGCAACTCTAGCCAGCTTGCCTCAACCGCGACCCGGCCTGATTTGCTGGTTCATCCCGGTAAAGAAAATCTCCGAAAAAGATACTAAGTCCGAAGGTAAAAAGTTGACCGGGACCTCCCAGCCAGCGTATCCGAGGAGGGCTCCATGGACGTCGGATCAAGATCCAGGTTTACCCCGGTCGAAGGATTTTCACCTAAAAAAAACGACTAAGTCCGAAGATAAAAATCTCCACCGAGGATTCCAGCATCGCGTATCCGGAGAAGGGCTCCAGGAGGTCGGATTGGACTGGCAGGTTCGTCCCGCCAAAGAAAATCTTCAAAAAAGAGACTAAGGGCCTGATTACAACTTTGGAGGAGGTGTTAATCCGTCCCAAAAGTGACGGTAAAGTGACGGATATACCACCAGCCGTATTACGAGTCCATTATATCCTATGGAACTCGTAATACGGCTGGTGGTATATCCGTCACTTTACCGTCACTTTTGGGACGGATTAACACCTCCTCCAAAGTTGTAATCAGGCCCTAAGTGTGAAGGTAAACTTTTAACCGAGGCCTCCCTTGGCCTGTAGCCGAGCAGGGCTCCATTGCGGTCGGCCTGAAACTTTGGCTTTGCCCCGGTCGAGGTGCAACCAGATGACCCGATTGGCGCTTTTTGTTTCTAGGCGCTAAAAAAAAAAAAAAAATTCGTTAAAAATTCATATCTCCGGTTCCCCTGGTCCGATTTTATTAGTTTTGGTGTCATTTTAAAGATAAAAATATAATCTATGTTTATAAATTGGTTTTGGATTTTTAAACTGTTTCCTGTGTTTTATTTATTTACTGTTTTGTGATATTTGAATGCTTTACACTCTGGCCCTCATTCTGACCCTGGCGGTCGGTGATAAAGCGGCGGCCAAGCCGCCAACAGGCCGGCGGTCTAAAATATGCAATTCTGACCCTGGCGGGAACCGCCAACACAGCCCGCCAACTTAACACTCCGACCGCCACAGCGGTACAAACAAACAGCGCGGCGGTTCCCGCCAACAGCCCGGCGGCAGACAAAGTACCGCCCACCCTATTACGACCCACCAATCTGCCACCTTTTCCGGGGCGGGAGCACCGCCGATAAGAACACGGCGGAAACAGACTACGAACGGGAAAACGCTCACCTCTACGCACTCCACGCGAGATTCCGGCAGTATGGAGCCAGAGTTGCAGGTCATCCCCGCACTCCTATTCCTGCTCATATACCAGGAGCACGCCCGGCGGCGCGGAAGACATCGGTGAGTACGGCACCTACGACACAGGGGAGGGAAAAGATTACCGGCACACACCCACCCACCCACACCCACTACAACACACACATCAATGCATTCCCACAGATCACTGTCACAACCCACAAACCACCCCCCTCCGAAATAATGCAAAGACCAAAAGAAGAGATCATAAACGGGCAGATATATTGAAATATGTACACCATTAATCCCAATAAATAAATAAACTATGTACAAAATATATACAGCTACTAAATGTAGTCCAACCACTGTCCGTGGATCACAGGGGTCCTGTGCAAAGGGGCAAGGCCCAGTCCCACGACAAGAACTCCACGGAGAGAACACTGCAGGGGCATCAGAAAGAAAATAGGACAGGCACCTCAGGGGAAGGGAAGGGGGGGCACCTCAGCCACTTGAGTACACGACGCCAGATCCACGAGGGGACTCCATGACCACTGGCCCATCCTGGGGAGAGCAAAGCCACAGTCCATACAGTCCATACAGTGGGTGGCCTGCCCACTGGGCCATCCTGGGGAGAGCAAAGCCACAGTCCATACAGTCCATACAGTGGGTGGCCTGCCCACTGGGCCATCCTGGGGAGAGCAAAGCCACAGTCCATACAGTCCATACAGTGGGTGGCCTGCCCACTGGGCCATCCTGGGGAGAGCAAAGCCACAGTCCATACAGTCCATACAGTGGGTGGCCTGCCCACTGGCCCATCCTGGGGAGAGCAAAGCCACAGTCCATACAGTCCATACAGTGGGTGGCCTGCCCACTGGGCCATCCTGGGGAGAGCAAAGCCACAGTCCATACAGTCCATACAGTGGGTGGCCTGCCCACTGGCCCATCCTGGGGAGAGCAAAGCCACAGTCCATACAGTCCATACAGTGGGTGGCCTGCCCACTGGGCCATCCTGGGGAGAGCAAAGCCACAGTCCATACAGTCCATAACAGACCCCACTGCCACTGGAGGAGGCAAGTTGGCCAGAGGACATCCTGCAGCCCTGCCCAAGATAGATCCTGCCCTGCCACGTCAGCCAAATGGCCAGCGGTTCTTGCCCTGAAGGGCCCAGTTCAGCGGTTCTTGAGACGGCGGGGCCCAGTTCAGCGGTTCTTGAGACGGCGGGGCCCAGTTCAGCGGTTCTTGCCCTGAAGGGCCCAGTTCAGCGGTTCTTGAGACGGCGGGGCCCAGTTCAGCGGTTCTGGAGACGGCGGGGCCCAGTTCAGCGCTCCTTGCCCTGAAGGGCCCAGTTCAGCGGTTCTTGAGACGGCGGGGCCCAGTTCAGCGGTTCTTGAGACGGCGGGGCCCAGTTCAGCGGTTCTTGAGACGGCGGGGCCCAGTTCAGCGCTCCTTGCCTTGAAGGGCCCAGTTCAGCGGTTCTTGAGACGGCGGGGCCCAGTTCAGCGCTCCTTGCCCTGAAGGGCCCAGTTCAGCGGTTCTTGAGACGGCGGGGCCCAGTTCAGCGGTTCTTGAGACGGCGGGGCCCAGTTCAGCGCTCCTTGCCCTGAAGGGCCCAGTTCAGCGGTTCTTGAGACGGCGGGGCCCAGTTCAGCGGTTCTTGAGACGGCGGGGCCCAGTTCAGCGGTTCTTGAGATGGCGGGGCCCAGTTCAGCGGTTCTTGCCCTGAAGGGCCCAGTTCAGCGGTTCTTGAGACGGCGGGGCCCAGTTCAGCGGTTCTGGAGACGGCGGGGCCCAGTTCAGCGGTTCTGGAGACGGCGGCCGGTCTATGGCCAACTGCTAATTGCCTGGTGGTGCCCTCCTGGGCAGCGGGGATGGTGCTCCTTCACTGCCCACCTGGGCTGTGGGTGGTGGGGCCCTCCTGGCCAGCTGGGCTGGGTCCTCCCTGGGCAGCGGCTATGGGGGTGGTGGGCTCTCCCGGGGCAGCTGTGCCGGTTCCTCCCGGGGCAGCGGCTATGGGGGTTGTGGGCTCCTCCTGGGCAGCAGGCCTGCTGCCTGACCTCTCCGACTTGCTGCCCTTGCCCTCCTTAGTCGTGGGCCTGTGGCCCTTTCCTCCCTTTGGAGCTGTGGCTGGTGACTGTCTCTGGGTGGTGTCCGGGGGGGATGTAGAAGGCGGGCTCCTGCGGCGACCCTTCCGCCTTCTGCTCCTCTTCCCAGGGGGTGGGCTGGCTGTCCCCTTGCTGCTGGGCGAAGATCCAGACATGCGGGCTGGCGGGCTCCAATACCCCTGCACCCTTGTCAAGGGGGCTGCAGGGCTGGTGGTGGCTGAGGTGCTCTTCTTACCCCGACGAGAAGGAGGGGGGGGCTCAGGGTCAGGAAAGAAGTTAGTAGTGGCGAGGAAGAGCTTCTTGGGACAATGGAGAGTGGTAGGTACAGTGGGAATGGGAGTGGAGGGAGAGGATGTGGTTGTAGGTGAGTCACGTTTGCTGTCTTTGGGTGCAGGTGCAGGAGGGATAGGCTGTCGTGAGGTGGATGGCTGTTGGGTGGGTGGGTGGCTGCGTTTGTGTGGTGTGGAAGAGGGGGTGACAGACACAGTGGGAGAGGACACAGGGGACGTGTAAATGGCAGTGGGGGTGGTGACTGCACGTGTGCGGACTGGAGTGGAGGGTGTGCTGGTGATGGAAACATTGGCTGATGGTGAGGTGAATGGAGGTGTGAGTGTAGACGTCACAGGGAGGGAGGAGGGAGACGAGGAGGTGGGGGTCACAGAGGTGGTAGTGACTGTTGGCATGTCTGCATCGGAATGTTGCGTGTGTGAATGTCTGCGTGATCTGTGGTGCTTATGTTTGGATGAGCTTCTCTTGGGTGTTGAGGTGTGTGCAGGCTGGTCTGATGGTGTGGGTGGGACAGGCAGAGGAACAGGAGACTGGGAGGAGGGAGTTAGTAGAGGCAGGCAGGAGACAGGGACAATGGCTGCCGTCAGTGCTGAGGCCAGAGCCTGGAACGATCGCTGATGGGCAGCCTGACCCGAATGAATGCCCTCCAGGTACGCATTGCTGCGATGAACCTCCCTCTCCACCCCCTGGATGGCATTCAAAAGGGTAGTCTGCCCAACAATGAGCGTTCGGAGGAGGTCAATGACCTCCTCACTGAGGGCAGCGGGGGTAACAGGGGCAGGGCCTGAGGTGCCTGGGGCGAAGGAGATGCCCGGCTTCCTGGCAGAGCGGGCACGGGGCGAACGCTGAGGGGCTGCTGGGAGGGCGGAGATGGTGCGCTGGGTGGCGGCTGTACCTGTAATGGCGGGGGGCACGGATGGTGCCACCCCCGCAAGGGAGCCCCCTTCCGAGGACGTGTCCGTGTCGCTGCAGGGTCCAGTCGTCCCCGTCGTGGAGCTCCCCTCGCCCTCCGTCTCACTGGTCCAGTCTGACTCTGTGGCATGGCCCTCCTGGGCCATGTGAGATGCAGCTCCCTCCTGCCCCGATGCCACTTCTCCTCCGCCTGATGATGCTGATGCACACAAGCACAGAAAGACAAACAAAAAGGGGGGGGGAGAGAGAAATAAAGGGATATTGAGTACATGGATCTCCGGTACAGTTAGCGGACATGACAGACACAGATGCCCCCTGCACTAACTTGCGCACTTGGGGTACGCTACGCATTCCGTGGAACATGCCCTACACGCCTAGAGTTGACAACTGCACCCATGGATGACACGACCCAGGGATGGCTGTACTGACAAACTACTCAGGGTGGTGGCTGGGGACACAGGGGCTTACGGGGGTGCCCAGCCTACAGATATCGCCCTGGCCTAGGGGGACCCCCAGCCCTCCTCCCCCACCCAGACACCTCCACTGCGCGACAACAGAGTAGATAATGCTTGTACTCACCCCCTTGTGTCTGCTGTGCTGCCCTCACGCGCCCATCCAATTCAGGGTAGGCCACCGCCAGGATCCGGAACATCAGGGGGCTCAGTTGACGGCAGGCACCCCGCCTACGTTGGGAGGCCATCCCCAGCAGAGACTCTGCGGTCTTCTTGGTCCCGCGGCGGATGTCCTCCCACCTCTTGCGGCAGTGGGTGCCCCGTCGATGGTGGACCCCCAGGGCCCGGACTTCCTTGGCGATGGCACGCCAAATCCCGATCTTCTCATGGGCGCGGACCTATGTGACACGTACAGGGAGGGAGAAATACCACGTTCAAGTTTCTCAGCATTTTCCTTGCCAGTGGCCCAACGCCCCCCATCCCCGCCAGGCCCCCCGCCATGCCCCCCGCCATGCCCAACATGCCCCCCATCCCCGCCAGGCCCCCCGCCAGGCCCCCCGCCAGCCCCAACATGCCCCCCATCCCCGCCATGCCCCCCGCCATGCCCAACATGCCCCCCATCCCCGCCAGGCCCCCCGCCATGCCCAACATGCCCCCCATCCCCGCCAGGCCCCCCGCCATGCCCAACATGCCCCCCATCCCCGCCAGGCCCCCCGCCATGCCCAACATGCCCCCCATCCCCGCCAGGCCCCCCGCCATGCCCAACATGCCCCCCATCCCCGCCAGGCCCCCCGCCAGCCCCAACATGCCCCCCATCCTCGCCAGGCCCCCAAGCCAGCCAGTGGCCCCAAATCCATATTGAATTAAACTCACTTGTTGGTCTGGAGGACCGTAGAGTAGCGCATACTGGGGGAGGACCCCATCCACAAGTTTCTCCAACTCCTCTCCAGTGAAGGCAGGGGCCCTTTCCCCAGTCGCAGCAGCCATTGTCCCTTCCAGACCGAGGTCACAGCAACACTTGCAGTATAGGTCCTCTCCTGTGAAAGTTCAAGTCGCAAGTGGATAAGTAGATAGAAAATGGCGGTCACGTCCGCGGCGGTGCGTACCGCGGCGGTGCGTCCCGCCACCGCCGGCGCCCTTCGCCATTGGCTCCTGAAACCCATAGGCTTCAATGTTAACCAATGCGGCTTCGCGCCGCGGTCTTCGCCCGCCGCCCGCCGCGGTGTGCCACGCCAGCGCATTGACCTCACATCCCATTGTCACACTTCACAGGTCAGGCAGCCGCCATTTCCAGGGCCCACATGGCTCAATTTCAACTGCGTCACACAGGCCTAGGCCTTGCATAGCCACTCAGACACGCCATTCACTGCATAGAGAATCGTATACTGTGCTAGCTGTGAGTACGTACCTGTGGGTTGCTTGACTGTGTGCTCCATGTTGTCCTTCCTAGGCACCGTCCGCTGGGTTGGCCGAGGAGACGGATGAATCCTCCCGTGTACCGACCGCTGGTGGACCTGTCGACAATGGAAGAACGCCACATTATCCTGACCTACCGTCTTAACCGTGCCACTATCCATGAACTGTGTGCCCAGCTGGAGCCCGACCTGATGTCCCCCATCCGCCAACCCACAGGGATTCCCCCTCTGGTGCAGGTCATGTCAGTACTACATTTCTTGGCAAGTGGGTCATTTCAGACAACCGTGGGAATTGCTTCCGGGATGTCTCAGCCCATGTTTTCGAAGGTGTTATCCAGAGTGTTGTCTGCCCTGATGAAATCCGTGAGGAACTACATCATTTTCCCTGAGGTGGGCGAATTGGCTACAGTGAAGGGTGATTTCTACGCCCTTGGACATATTCCCAACGTAATTGGTGCCATTGATGGGACCCATGTGGCTTTGGTTCCCCCAAGAGACAGGGAGCAGGTGTACAGGAACAGAAAAAATTACCATTCAATGAACATCCAGGTGGTGTGTTTGGCTGACCAGTACATCTCGCATGTAAATGCCAAATTCCCAGGGTCAGTGCATGACGCCTACATCCTCAGGAATAGCAGCATCCCTTACGTGATGGAACAGCTACAGAGACACCGTGTATGGCTAGTGGGGGACTCTGGGTACCCCAACCTGTCGTGGCTACTGACCCCAGTAAGGAATCCCCGGACCAGGGCAGAGGAACGGTACAATGAGGCCCATGGGCGTACTAGGAGGGTGATCGAACGCACCTTTGGCCTCCTAAAGGCCAGGTTTCGCTGCCTGCATATGACAGGTGGATCCCTAATGTACTCACCTAAGAAGGTGTGTCACATCATCGTGGCCTGCTGCATGCTTCACAACCTGGCTTTGCGCCGCCAGGTGCCTTTCCTGCAGGAGGATGGTCGAGACGGTGGTGTTGTGGCAGCGGTGGAACCTGAGGAGAGTGACGAGGAGGAAGACGACGGGGCTGAAACAGACAACAGGGACAGAATCATTGAACAGTACTTCCAATAGGACACAGGTAACATTTCAAAGATAATTTAGTAAATGTTAACTACTCTCCAGCATCTCTGCTGCCTGTCTATTTGCCCCAGTGTATGATGACTGAGTTTTGGCTTTTCCCTCCCTATTTCAGATCTGGGGTCCCCACTACGAGTCCTGTGCTTCGTTTCCCCATGGACTACAGCTTTGTGGCAGCTGTTTGTTGACTTCACCATGTACAAGGACATATTTGCACTGTCATGTCAATTACAATCTATTGAAATCACAGCCAGACTCCTGATATTTTGGTGCAAAATAGGTGTTTATTGAAGTGCTCAAAATGGGATGGGTGGTTTCAAGTGGGTGGGGGCTATGGTGAAGGAATGTCCATGGCAGAGTCCAGAGTAACAGTCACACAGGTGCATTGTCCAGAGGCCTGTGGAGAGATGGAGCATGGGCAGTTCAAGGATGGACAGGGTGACAATGTGGGACAGTGGGATGACATCAGGTGGTATCCTTTGCTGGCGGGGGTCTTGACATCCTACTCTGTCTTCTTGCGAGATCTCAGGGCCCTCTTGCGGGGTGGTTCTTCTCCTGCAGGAGGTGGGGGTCTGGTGGGCTGCTGCTGTGCGGGGGCCTCCTGTCCACTAGCGCCGGCGGAGGTGGATGGCTGTTCTTGGTCCAGGCTAGTGGCAGGGGCCCTTGGGTGTTGTTCAGTGTCCGCCCTGCTGTTTACGAGGTCCTGCAGCAGCCCTACCATGGTAACCAGGGTGGTGTTGATGGCTCTGATGTCCTCCCTGTACCCCCGATAGTGTTCCTCCTGCAGCACCTGGATCTCCTGGAACCGGGCCAGTACCGTCGCCATCGTCTCCTGGGAGCGGTTGTATGCTCCCATGATGGTGGTGAGGACCTCGTGGAGAGTGGGTTCCCTGGGCCTCTCCTCCCCCCCCTGTCGCACAGCTGCCCGCCGAGTTGCCCTGTTTCCCTGGGCCTCTGCCCCTGGCCGGTGTGCCCACTACCACTGCCCCCAGGTCCCTGTTGTTGTTGGGGTGGTGGGTTATCCTGGGTGCCCTGTAGTGGTAGACACACCGCAGATTGACGCGCCCTGGAGACAGAGGCATGGGCCCGCTGGGTGGGAGCTGTGCTGGTGTTCCCAGAGGGGTTTGGGTCTGTAGTGGCCTGGGCCTGTGTGAGGGGAACCGACTGTCCAGAGGTCCCCGATGGTCCGGGCTGGTCATCGGTGTCCAGGTCGACAGAGCTGCTGTCATCGCTGACGGCCTCTTGGGTGGGGGGTGTTGAGAATTCTGGCCCCTCCGCCGCGGTGTGTTGACGGTCGGGTCCTGCAGGGGTATAGAGGTATGGTTATAGTTTAAATGTGTCGCATATGGGTGTATCTGTGGGTTCTCGTGTCCCCAAGTGCTGGCATTCGTGTGTGGGGGCTTTGGTGAGGGTGGCTTGTGGGGGGGATGTGTATATGCATTGGGCATGCTTTGGTGATGGGTGTCCATGCTTAGTGGACGCATGCAGGCCTAGGTTTTGGGATGTGTGGGTTGTGATGGTGAGACATTGGCGGGGAACAGGTGTGCTGGGGGTGGGGGTGAGGATGGTGGTGGGGGTGAGGATGGTGGTGGGGGTGAGGGTGGGGGTGAGGATGGGGGTGGGGGTGAGGGTGGGGTTCGAGGATGGGGGTGAGGGTTGGGGTCTGATTTGGCATGCAGGTGGGGGGGAAGCAGTATTGAAGCTTCAACTTACCAGTATCCATTCCTCCGCCGACTCCTGCGAGGCCGTCAGGATGCAGGATGTTCAAGACTTCCTCCTCCCATGATGTGAATTGTGGGGGTTGAGGTGGGGGTCCTCCGCCAGTCTTCTGCACGGCGATGTTGTGCCTGGATACCATGGAACGCACCTTCCCCCGTAGGTCGTTCCATCGCTTCCTGATGTCTTCCCGATTTCTGGGGTGCTGTCCCACTGCGTTCACCCTGTCGACAATCCTCTGCCATAGCTCCGTCCTCCGGGCAATGCTGGTGTATTGTATCTGTGTGCCGAACAGCTGGGGCTCTACCCGAACGATTTCCTCCACCATGACCCTGAGTTCTTCGTCTGTGAAGCGGGGTTGTCTTTGGGGTGCCATGGGGTGGTGTGTATGATGTGTGGGGTGGAGTATGTGTATTTAAGTGAGTTGAGTGTGGTGGTGTGTGTTGTTTTGTGTGTGGATAGTGTGTGGGTGATGGTGTTGAGTGGCTGTGGCTGTTATTTTTTGGATGCTGGTGTCTCGCTCTTGCCTTCTTTCCGAATTTTTTAGCGTAGGGGTTTGTGGGTGATGTGGGTGTGTGTTTTATATTGTATTGTGTGTGTGGGAGTGGTGTGTGTATGTGTATCAGGTGTGTGGGATTCAAATCGTCCAATGTGGCTGAGTTTTGTTCGTTTGTGTGTATTCTGACCGCGGCGGTGTGTCCCGCCAATGGAATACCGCGTTTGAATGACCGCCGCGTGGATTCGTGGGTCGTAATGGGATGGGCGTATTTCTGTTGGCGTGACGGTGGAGGTTTGGTCACCTCCACCTTTCCGCCGACCGCTGGTCTGGCGGTCTGTTGTGGCGGTCGGATTTTCGGAGGTTTGCCTTCTGCGGGTCAGAATGACCGTGGCGGGTTTCCGCGACCGCGGCGGGATTATGGAGGATTTCTGACCGGCGGTAGGCGCCTTTTACCGCCGAGGTCAGAATGACCACCTCTGTCTCCTAAGTTAAGCCTTGACGCTCGTTGCCAAGCTACCAAGGGTTGAGCTGGGTTTAATTTACTGAGACCTAACTGGACCTTAGTGGAGGTTAGTGGCCTATTGCTAAGTGTAGGTACCTACCTGCCCTTACCAATAACCCATTTTCCAACACCTACCCATCTAATGTCAGCATTTCAGCATATAGAAAACTTGGTGGAAGATAAATCCACAGTCGCCTCTCATTTGTTGTAGACTAGATGCAACACAGTTGTCTTAAACTTAATTCAGGCGTTCTGATCTTTGGTGACTCTACCTCCTTGGATCTCAGAACCTTGTAGCTTAAAGACCTCAGAGAACCTCTGGCTCCTAAATTTGAAGCAAGAAACCGAGGGATTACATTTGATAGGTATCTTTCCTTTAAACAACAAGAGCAATAACAGCCATATGTTTTACATTTCTCAAACCACTAAAAAAAGACGGTGAAGTTTCTTCATACGCATACTCGGGAAGATGTGGTGTATGCCATAGTCACCAAAAGACTTGATTTTTGCAAATGTGCTCTAATTAGGGACTCCAGCAGGGCTTTTAAACAAGTTGCAGCTGGTTCAGTACTCTATTGCTGGTCTGAACGCTGACCACTGGTGTGGAAAACTAGGGCCCTGAAGGGGTGAAAAACCTTGTTCCTAGAAACTGTTTGCAAAGCTGAAAGGATGGGTGGGTCAGTAAGGAATCTGTGGCTAATAGGGTTCAGGCTCAGGTCTGGAGCATATGGCTCCATTTGGCACCAGAGTTGGCGCGGGACGGCGCCAGTTCGGCCCAAAGTCAGAGTCGGGGATGAGAATGGAGATGGCACCGCCAGGAGCATCGACATCAGGAACGGTGTCAGGGAAGGTAGAGATGGTATGACCAGCGCTAGTCCGGATGCATCCGTGGATCCAAGGGCTACGACTATTGAAGGGGATGGAACTGCCAGAGGGGAACTAATAGGGGCCCCTTACAGCCTAGAAGGGCCCAAAGGCAGGCCAGTGATGACAGGCATCCCAAATATGAGGTGTTTGGGCCCATCAAATTTGCAGAGTTGAGTGGGTGTCGCTGTGGTTCCTGGAAACTCAGGGAGGTGCTGAGCAGGTCCAGGCATAGCATCAAACGTGGAGACAAGCTTCACATGACTAGGCTCCCTTGTCTTGTTAGATGACTTTGATGGACAGGGAAAAGTCAAAGTCCTCTTCGACTTCTTGTTCTTTTCCTTTTTGTGGGAATTACCCAAACGCCCAGACGGCTTCAACTGCAATGAAGATCAATGGCTCCATGACCGATCCCGGTACCTTCCTCTGGACCAGGATGAAAACCATTGCGGAGTTGCACATTGAGCAGCAAAGAGCTTGAGGGACCGCTCCCTCAAGGCATTTGGTTGCATGTCACGGAAGTCAATGGAGGTCTTTGTGTCGTAATCGCGTTTAGGCACCAGAGCAAACAAAATGCAGGTCCGGAACTAAGATATGTTGGTGAAAGGTGCAGCAGGGCTTGTAGCCAGCTTTCCTAGTGGGCATCGCTGCCACACCAGAAGAAAGATGTCAAAAGCTTCACCAAAAGTTCAAGAAAGGGTCTGTCAAAAAGTGACTGGGGGTATCTCTCTCTGGATCTGCTCTGTCTGGAGCGTAAAGAAAAGAACTGGCATCAGCATGCTCGGGTGGTGCCTATATAGGCACTGAGCATGTCACTTTCAGCACGGACGATTACAACAACGCCACAAAGAACAGAAAGATGCCACTTACCAGTGTGCAGGGAACTGCTCACAAACAATTTCCAGATCCAATCACCCGAGGATAATTCTAAAGTAAGGAATCTGCAGATAGAAGTCTCCATCAGATATATACTTCTTTCACTCATTTAAATTGTCCTTTCAAATCCTCTTTATTGGTAATGTGGGATTTCAAATTACTGTTCTGAAAATATCACTTTTTGGATTTTGGCATTTTTCTGCCTAAACCAAATGTGCATTTCTGCCAGAGTCACATGATTGTTAATGGCTTTCCTGTGGTGTGATGTGTATTCCTTCTAGACAGGGGACAAAAGGGCTTTGGGTGCTGTGAAGTGAGCAAGGTGACCTGGGGTTCTACCCAGCCCTTCCTTAAGTTCAATGGATAGCCTGAGGCCTGTACCATCCCCTTTCTAACTTCTGAAGATGCCTACCATTTAACTGGCAAATGCAGCCCATACATGGGTATGCCTGCCCTTCCTTTCCTTATACAGATTGGAGCTAAGCCCAGGGAATGGGGGAGAACTGACACAAAATAGTTTAGGGGCAGACAGAGGGAGTGTCCCTCACATGCTGGCTCAAACTGAGTATAAAAGTGGCACCCTCCGAACCTCTTCTTAGAACACTCCTAGACCTACGGAGACTCAGAAGAAGGACTTCCCTGCTGTCTGAAGCCTAACGGAAGACTGGGTCTGCTTGCCTTGAAAAAAAGACTACAGAAGTGACTCCACTGTTTGAGCTACAGGGACGCAACAAGCTTCCAGAGCCCTTCCCTACAACCACCCTGGCTGGTACCAACTGGACCTTCTTGAACCCTGGTGCTGGCCTCTACTGGAGTGAGTCCTAACCTTAAGGAGGTGCACTCCGAGGTCGTGGACACTTAGTTGCTGTTTGAGTTTATTCTTCAAATCTCAATATTGCAAGAACTGGACTCCAGGTAAAAAACTAGAGGCTTTGGGTTTTTCGCATCAAAGATAACTATCCCCTGATTTTCTTGGGAATGTGAGTTGACTTCACAGAGGCCAACAGGGGAACCTTCTGACTACCATGAAGACTCCCTGGTTACAGTCCCTGGAATTTACCACCCTAAGCTCTGTGAGTCGACAAAAACTGCCCTGCGTTCTCAGCCAGCACGAAGTTATGATCGTTGACCAGTTCTTCATGCCGCCTCCAATTGCACTAGCAGCACGATATTCCTACCAAAGATGTGGACTTCACCAACTCGTCGTCGACAAGCCTCTCTCCAGATTGAGCCTGCAGCCAACAGCTGACATACTCTCTGACGAATGCTTCTCGTTTGATAACTGGACCAGGTTAGAATGTAAAGCTTTCTACTGAGACGATCCTGATCATAGTACCATGCCCGCTCTCCATTGTAGTCAGCCTTAACTTTTGACTTTGATCCAGTCCAGCAAGGCCAGATAACTGGGATTGGTGGTTTGTGCTTTTAGGTGCTATACCTTCGGAAAACATAAAAAATGCACATCTCTGGTTAAACAAATTGGACTTTTGTTGTTTCAGTGTCATTTTATTTAATAAAATGTACTCTATTTTTCTAAATTGGTTTGGAATTAGTTGTGCTGTGTTTTCACTTTATTACTGTTTGAGTGCTGCAAAAATACTTTATGCATTGCCTCTAAGTTAGGCCTGACTGCTTTTGTGCAAAACTACCAGAGAGTTAAGCGCAGGTTTATATAGTTACTTCTGTGCTTCATCATAACAAGGATGGTGTCTGTTACCTTAGTGAGGCTCTCACTCCTCTTAAGAAGTAACCTAATTTCTTACAGTTCCGCTCTCCTGCTTTAAAAAAAAGTGCACATTTTATTTTATTTTATTTTTAGTTATGGAATCAACTGATTGGTAACTACAAAAAATTACTGCATCATTTTGTAGCACAAAACATGGGCGGCTGCATCAATGGCGTTTTTTTAATTTTTATTTTTTTAATAATTTAGTTACACTACGCAGCATCCCAGATGCTACACAGAGACCTATTGGTTTTGCCAATACTTGTTGTTTACTTGTCAGCCTTTGTAAACAGTAATGCACCTAGGCCCCCATCTATCCATCTATCCAACTATTCACACTTATCCACTCAAGCACTAATGTGTACCTCCTTCCATCTAGCATTAATCCAGTTTCAACACACATGCAGCCACAGTCATCCACCCACTTAAAGCAACAATTTGCACAGTGCACATTTCTGGTGCAAACTCAAGCACAGGCTGCACGACCATTAGTTCTAGACTTTGGCTTACACAACAATTTAAATTTAATTTAACATTTAAATATTGTGAAGTACATTTGGTCCCCAAAGATGACAGAAAGTATTAAGGTAGCAAACCGTTAAAGTTTATTAACAGGTTAGCAAAGTTACAAATTCTCACCAAATTAGTCGCTATTTGGAAGTCACTACATAAATGCATTAGTCAATGTTAATTAAAGCAATCCAAAATCATGAATGTGCAACTATTATAAAGTTGTCATAGAATAAATCAAAGCAGACTCAGGGGGTCATTCTGACCCCGGCGGGCGGCGATTGCCGCCGCCTGGCGGGAACCGCCAATTGGCCGCACCGCGGTCAAAAGACCGCTGGTGCCATTCAGACCTTCCCACTGGGCCGGCGGGAAGGGGGCCTGCAACACTGAAGCCGGCTCAGAATGGAGCCAGCGGTGTTGCAGGTGTGCAACGGGTGCAGTTGCACCCGTCGCGCTTTTCATTGTCTGCTAGGCAGACAGTGAAAAGCAGGCTGTGGCCCTGCTAGGGGGGCCCTGCACTGCTCATGCCAGTGGCATGGGCAGTGCAGGGGCTCTGTTAGGGGGCCCCTAGACACCTGTTACCGCCAGCCTCTTCCTGGCGGTGTAAACCGCCAGGAACAGGCTGGCGGTAAGGGGGTCAGAATCCCCATGGCAGCGCTGCTTGCAGCGCGCCATGGCGGATTCGCCCAGCCGGGGGAAATCCGTCGGGAAACCGCCGGACCCGGTTTTCTGACCGCGGCTTTACCGCCGCGGTCAGAATGGGCAGGGAAGCACCGCCAGCCTGTTGGCGGTGCTTCCTCCATTCGCGGCCCTGGCGGTCTTGGACCGCCAGGGTCGGAATGACCCCCTAAGTTTCCAAGGAAGGGGAAAATCCATACTTTGTTCAGCTAGCAAAACTCGGGAAAGTAGGGAAGAAGTCAGGTAGAAAGTAACCTCATAAAAAATCGTTGAAAGGTGGAATTAAAAGACCAAATAAAAGATAAAGGGCCATATGTACAAACACATTTTCCCATAGACACAGAATGGGCAAAACTGCTTGCTACATCTGGCCCTTACTTCGGTCAATATATTCTCACTCACAGGTGCTCGCTCATTATTTTACTCCCTGAGGAACGTGCAAAAATAAAAATTCATATTAGAATTAATACAAAAGATAAGTTACATTTACGCTGCCTGGTATATTAACTTTGGTTAACTTAATGTGAATATCACACAGTAAATACTTTTGCGTGTTGCAGATTTATGTAAATGTATCTGCAAAGCAAATAATTACGAACATATTTATCACACCCTTCTCCATTCATATCATCCGATCTGAGCAAAGCACCTATTCATCCATGTACACTCAAGCACTCATCCACCACCCCACAAACAAGAATTAATTTATCCATCTATGTACGTTTGCATCCATCGAGCTATGCTACCAAGAGTCATCAATCTATTGATCCTAATATACAATCACAAATCCTTAAATGCATCCATGCATCCAGCATCCACACACAATATGAATTTCTCCTCCTATTTTATTTACATGCTTTTAATGTTATCTGGTGGTTTATGCTGCTTTCCTTGCTCACCTTAGCTTGCTATTACAACAGCTTTGTTCTCTGCCCTTTAATGATCCAGGTCCTGCGGGCTTATAGCTCAGACCTTAGTTTAATCTTTTTCTTAGCATTTTATTCTAAGCCTATTATGTGCAACTTTCATGTTTGTGGTTGGCCAGTCGGTCTGTTTGCGATCCCCCATTTTGAGCAGTAGTCCTTATTCTATTTCTATGATGGTACTATCTTCAGTGTGATTCACTTCTAATCATCGGGTGTGTTTCGCCCACATGATCTCCCACTCTTATCTAAGCGTGTGTGCTGTACCGAAGGCTTGACAAAGGCAGATTTATCTGCACCCATCCAGGCCTAGGGCCAGACGTGTAACCTGTTCCTTAGCTAAGATGAGCCGTGAGAACCTCCTGTCTCTTCTTTATGTGCCTCTGCTTCAGACCATCTTCCCTGACTTGGTCTCAGTTTGGTTTTCTTTACCTTGTCTTAAACCTATTTATTGGGGTGACAATGGCTGTAGGGCTTCAAAACTTAAGAAGGGCTTGACCTCAATGTTTGGGAGAACACCGACTTGAACCACATGCAACAATCTGGGTGACCTTGGGCCTGGCAGTGGCTAAACGTGATATTGCACGATTATGAGGAGCAACACTGATGCCGCAACTGCGGGTTTGGAAGAGGGACATGACCTGGTGCATGTTGGCCGAGAAGGTGACATATGAAAGCCACAGCTGTCCGCAGAAATGGACTATGATATGGGGAGGTGGAATGTTTACTGAGGGGAATTAACTGCTCACTAGGCAGGTCTAGATCGAGGAGAGTACTCGTCGAATTGCTTTGCTCCATTTGTCATGTTCTGAGCAACAAAATGGCGGAAGGGGTGGAGAAACATAACTGTCTCAACGGGGTGCACTGTGTAGCCTTTAAATCATGTCTAAGAACAGTGTTGTATGAATTAACTGTTTGTTCACTGCTTGCATCATTCCTAGTAAAAAGATGCTTTAAAAAAAGGAAGGGCTCGACCTCACTCACCAATCCTAATTACTTGAGATGCAACCTCCTGAACGTGTGCTTTCTAGTTAAACACTGAAACTGAGGTTCATGATTTAAATATAATTAAATTTTTATACCTAATAATTGCCGAGGGAATACTCTTCCCCAACAATTCCACCATTACTACTAGTAGTTTCCTGATTAAACATGCAGATCCTTCTACTCATCTTGAGGGTGGAGTTGTATCTGTCATCTGGCAAGGTGCCTACGTCCTGGAGAAGCATCACTAAAAAAACATATGGCCGATCCTTCCATCCTCTCAAATTATAAGCCAACTTCTTTACTTCCTTCGATGACAAATATAACTGAACATGTTGTTAATTTGTAAATGGCTTCCTACTTAGAAGACACCCATTTTTCGCACCCACTTGCAATCTGGCGCCTGAAAGAATGCAGTAGTGTAACGTTGAAACTGCTCTTACAAAGGGCACCAATGAAGTGTATGAATTTGGATGCAGGTGGGATGGCAGTCTTGATTTTATTTAATTTGTGCACTAACTTCAACACCGTATCCCACGCCCTCTTTCTAACGTGACTTCCAGAGATGGGTATAGTGGACTATCTCTGTTCTGCTCCTTCTTGGCTAATCGTACCGATGTCCCACAGAGCTCAGGCTTGAGTCCTACCTTATTCAGTTTGTATGTTTCTCTCTGAGTTATTTAATAGACTCCTTTGGACTCATGTTAGATAGCGATGTGCGTTCATTCAGGAATCATTTACTGCCTTCAATGGGCAATTTACCACTTGGATGACAGCTCTCTAAATCTGAATGCTAGAAAGTCAGAGGTCTTTGTTTTTGGCAACCCTACATTATGGACTAATGAACGAATGCCTGATGTTTTAGGCCATCATCCCTCGCGGCTGAACCGGCACGGAATCTGGAGGTCATTTTGAACACCAAGCTCTCTGTTTAGATAAACACAATGGGGCATATTTAAGATCCCCTATTGCCACCTTAATGCCTCCATAGCGTCATTGTTTTTACGCTAAGGAGGTGCTAAGGTGACATTTTCCCTGCTCCATACTTACACAGTGGCGCAATGCATGCATTGCACCCTTTTGTAAAACCTTGAGCCAGATTATGCCTGCACTGGGCATAATGTATGCAAAGGGGGCGTTACCCCGTTAGGGGTGCTGAAAAAATGGTGCAAGGAAATCTAACAGATTTCCTTACGCCTTTTTGTTTGCCACTTTTAATGCCCGCTCAGAGCAGGCGTTAAAAGGGGGCATACCATTATTTATAATGGGCCATTATGTACTCTGCAGGAGTTGTGCCAAACTTTTGGTGGTACTCCTGTAGAGTACATCAATATCATTAAAAAAAAGATGTTTTTGCCCCCTACCCTGCACAACGGTGCTCTGTATTTCAAATACGGCGCACACATGGTGGCGGTAGGGGGTTCTAAGGGGCGCAAGGAAAGTGGAGCAGTATAATCCATCACAATCTCTTCATTCTAGGCCTGCTCATATCGTGCCTCTACCTAGATATAGAAAGGTCAGACTGTGGGGTCATTCTTTTCCTGCAGTGACAGCTTAAGCCTGGAAGGCTGCTTCACCTAACCTCAATGCAGAAAATAACTTACTCGATTTCTTGAAGCAGCTGAAAACACACTTTTTAATCTCTGTATAAGACTCCCTTGCTGCTTCTGATTCCAGAGATGGCACCCCTTTTTGAGTGATTGGCGCTGCCTTGCTTTACTCTGTATCTGCTAAACCACAGAAGGTGGCTTTTATTGGCTTAGTAAATCTCACTTAAGACCTTATGTGGCCTTGCATGACACAGGGGAAATGCAAAGCCTTAATAAATCTGACCCGAACGGTTTAGATTGGGTATGTGTACAAAATGCATGGAGTATTGTGCTTGTACGCCAAAGGCATTAGTACTAACACTCATGTAGGATCACATTAATAAAAACATGGCACCACTTACTGTAGCTATATCCCCATCAAAATGTAATATGTTTTTGTTGCCATACCTACCTTTGTATCACAATGGGAGAAATTGTGCCTCTGATCAGGGCTTTCTGTATTTTCAATATAAATGATACACTGATTTGTTTTCACACTGACATACTGATGTTTCCTGTGAAATATGGCTAGTCCATATGTATCCCTCTTCACTGCTGCACTTAAACTAAGACCCCTCCTGGCAACACTGTGGTTCACCCATCTGCCTACATCAAGTGACAACTTGTAAACAGCAAATTGTCTCATGGGTATGTCTGTGGCCTGAAGTCACCCACCACAATGTAGAATCATTGGGATTTTATTAACACCTTGTCCTCTGCATCACATGTATTTTCAACTTTGATGCTGTCTATGTGTAAAGAATGTACTAAATTCCCCTTTGAGATGTTTCATCAACACAAATTATCAGACCCGTCAGAGTTGGCCACCGTCATACTGTTGTGACTTGAATGTCTCTCTTTTTTTAATTTGTCAGCTAATGTACCAATGTTCATAATCAACAGTCACCGGGAGGCAGCGTCTGACAGTAGCTGATATCACAAGGATTGTACAGAGAAGAAACATCCATGGCAAAAGCATGCAAGACAAAATCTTATCTGATGTTCAATGATCTATTCGAAGTAATAACTACCTATATATACAAGTAGTATGTATTATCTGTCTAAATCAATATACCATGTGTGTCATCAAACTGACATCAAGTTGCATAGGGCTGTCTGAGTCAGTTTGCTTCTGCAAAATCATAAAACTCAAATGTGTCCCACATATTTCTCCTACAACACAGCACCTGAGGGTGATGAATCTGATGAGGATCGTCTATCCACAAGCAGTGGGTAATGTGCAGTCGTGTCAGAAAACACTACCTCTGGCAGATTATCATCTAAGTGTCCTTCAAGTCAGTGGAAGGAAAAGTTGGCCCATAAGTGATGCCAGCCCATGTACCACCTCATGGTTGTCAGCAGGCCGCCTCGTAGGGTAACCTTTGAGATTGCAAGCCTCCAGGCATTAGGAAAACCATGCCACAGCTGCTAATCCCAGCACCACAGTCTCAGATACACAGACTCACCTTCATCCATCACCCACCCTGCCAATAGTGTGGTAGAGTGCCATGCTACCCTGTAGGCGATGTGCAGCTCTTCTCTCCTCAATCCGAAAGGAAGGGTTTCCCAAATGAGCTACATGTGTCAAGCCTCCAGATGGAGCCTAATCATGTGGCTTAGTGAGACATCCATGCATACATGGGGTGGTTTCTTCAGCAAAATCTGCCCTCTGGGAGGATGAGTTCTTTAACCAGCAGGACACTATGTGGTATGATATCCATGAAATGGGGGACAATGTGTACCATCCGCACCTGGAGAACACTGACTCCTGCCAAGTGGAACACCTAAGGATGAGGAAAAAACAAATATTGGTTTAGGAGAATGTGCCAGGAAATCATTGGGTTACACAAGGAACATCTCTGGCTATAGAGAGAGAAGCACACAAGGTTGCATTCTGAGGTCATTCAGATCAGAAAGGCTCTTCCTGAGAAGTGCTACTTCATAACTGGTGGTCATCAGCCACCTCCACAGTCCACCAACCCTATTTATTTTTTTATTTTCACCATGAACAAGGCTATGGCCGAAAGGCGTTGGGTGAGGAGGCGTTTGTTGCCAATAAACTGGAAATCTTGAGCTTAACTATGAATGTCTGGGTCCTGACGTTTAACATAAAGGGACGAGTGTGAAATGTTTGGGGCTGCCGGAGCCGTGCCTGGATCGCTGCAAATATGTGCTTCTTCAATGCAGTTTTCTTGTGATGATTTTGATATTTATATATATTTTTTTTTAACCAAAGATTACAGTGACGTTGTTAGGCTCTCATGTTAAATGTACTAAACCATTGAAATTAACCTGTCATAGTTAGAGTTGTCTTAAGGAAATATAACTCATGCCCAAAGGTAACTATAACTCGAGCCTCCACCATTTTTCAGTTAGGACTCATTTTTCAGTGAATTTTTATGTAAGGTAATTTTCATTACTATATATTAATCCAACTAGCACCACACATGGCCAAAGGCCAGACCCTGTGGCCAACCACCCAACCCCATGCTGCGTGCAGTCCTTTGGCCCTGCGCAGGAGGACTGGGCTGCGGCCTCTCTCTAGGTGTGAGAATAGGTGTGAGAGTGGCTGAGTGGGAGAGTGGGTGCATTGGTGTCTTAGTGACTGCATCAGTTTCTGTGTGAGTTTCTGTGTGAGTCTGTGAGTAGGTTCGTGAGGGTTTGAGTGGGTCTGTGAGTGGGTGTGTGAGAGTTTTGAGTGGGTCTGTGAGTGGGTGGGTGAAAATCTGAGTGAGTGTGAGGGTGTGTGTGTGTGAGGGTCTGAGAGGGGCTGTGAGTGGCCGCACGATGGTCGAGTCGGTCTATGAGTGGGTGCGTAAGGGTCTGAGTGGGTGTGTGAGTAGGTGAAAGTAATTAAAAAGAGAAATTGAGAGACAGAGAGAAAGAGAGGGAGAGAGAGTTTTTTAGACTTTCATGAATGATATACTTAGAATGAGATATTTGCGGATAAATTGAAAAGAAAAATGTATGTGTCTTTTAAAAAGAGTGAAATCATTTTTCATTATGAACCTTAAACTTTTGAAGTTGAAAACAAATTAAAGTGGGGAAATGACCACAGACACATGTGGACTAGAACCCTCAACTTTCAGTGTGAGGGTCTGTGACCTTAACCATTATGCAACAGGTGACTCCTTCCTGTGAAATAATTGCACGGAGTGACTATTGCAATGACTCTCTCTCTCTCTCTCTCTCTCTTCAATCCCATTATAGGATGGAAGATAGAGAGAGAGAGATGACAGGACCGCAGGGGAAGCCTGAAGGTCCCTGCAGTCCAAGCCAGCTCCCTGCGCCCTGCAGGAGCCGGCATTGCTCCCACAAGCAGGGAGCTGCTTCACATAGCAGCTCCCTGCTTGTGGGAGCAATGTTTTCATCTATTTCCCTGCATGCATATTTGCGTGCAGAGAAACAGATGAAAACTCCACTTTCTGACAGCGTGAGCTGTTTGACAGCTCACACTGTCAGAAACCAGACTTTGCTTTTGCTTGGTGGAGGCTGTCAGCTCCCATCAAGCAAAAGCAAACAACTATGTCCCGGGGTGGGCATAGCAGGAGCCGGCCCTCAGGGATGGCGGTCCCCAGGGCCATCATTGGCTCCTCGAGGGGGCCACATGGCCCCCCCAATGACTACTGAACCAGGGAGGTGGTGGTCCCTGGGGCTCAGGGGTCTGAAATGGACCCTCTTCACTCTTTTGTTGAAGACCCAGGCTGTACCTGCGGCTGTGGGGGTGGGGGGCACGCAGCCCCCTGCATCCATTTTAGATTTCGCCCTTGGGAGGTGGCGGTCCTTGGGGCTGCGGAGGGGGAGTGCCCCCGCATCATATCACTTAGAAGCCCTAGGGAGATGCTGTCCCCGGGGCTGTGAGGGGCCAGGTGGAGCCCCACACATATTTTTTATAGCCCAGGGGAGGTGTAGGTCCCCAGGGCCCCTGTGACTTGGCCCACCCGGGGGCTGTTTATAAGACAAGCATGGGAGCCCATGCTTTTAAAAAAAAAAATGTTTTGCCTGATCAGCCATGACTCACGGCAACAAAATTAAACAAAAATGCTATTTACCTCTGAGGCAGTCCCTCAGGGACCCCAGCACCAGAGCTAAGGGGTGAGGGTATCCCTACCCTGGCCCCTTTTCCGAATTTTATGTTTTTTCTGGGACTCTGCTGAAGCTGAGTCCCAAGATGCCTTCCAAGACTTCCATGTTGAAGTGTTACCAGCCAATCAGATCTCAGCACGAGATGGGGAGGGTTTGTGAAGCCTTCGATTCCCTATATATACAGATTTGGATTTTCTTTAATTTCTCAAAAACTACTGAATGGATTAACACCAAATAACAAAAAGGGCTATTTCTGGACCAAGAGCTACCTTTCTGTCAAATTTGGTGTAATTCCGTCTAGTAGTTTAGGTGCTATGAATGAATGAATGGGGAAAAAGCATTTAGGGCCCTCCACCTGTTTCTCAGCCCTCGCTTGACGGATCACCCTGAAACTTTACAGACGTTGAAGTGAGCGTGATATTTTCTCTGGCAATTTTGTGAAGATTCATCAAACAGCGTCTAAGTTAAACTAGGTCCTAACTATAACTACCTAGTGGCGATAGCCACTAGGTGATATATATATATATATATATATGTATATATAATATAAATAAATGGTGCTTAGGAGAAACTAGAATAGCTTTAGGCTTTCGCTTACCTGTGCAAGGGAATTTAAATGTTATTTCTCCCACCTTATGTTCACGATCATGAGGTTGATGTTTTTTCAAAATAAATTGTATAGATAGTATAAGATAGCTGTTCACATCTTTCTCCTTGAGAGATATCTGAACTTCGTCAACATTCCAGACAGTACAGCAAGTTCGAAGTTGAGCACCGCTAGGTCATCTGGGATCTTTGTCTCATAATATTTCTTCCCATAAGGACATTACTAATTCGGCCTTGTCTTGCAGACAGACCTACAAATATAAAGAAAATGCAGGCTTAAAATGCAGGTACAGATTCAATTGACTTACAAATCTTCATTATTGCAATACTTTTGATGTTTATAGATTATGCATTTAAGGAATCTTAAAACGCAATGTATATGGCACAGATTTTCTTAATATTTACATTTTCTACATATGCTCTCACTTTGATTTTATTGATTCAGCAATTAATTTGTTTCTTTTCAGTGTGGATTTCTTGAATGTGCACAATTCTGGCAAAAGTTTGTCAGAACTCTCAATAAAAAGTATATACGCCTGACTATCTGATGTTGGTAAGTGCCCAATAGGTATTTTCTCCAGGCAAGTTGAGGGAGATGCATAGGTCATCTGTCTGCTTCTTCAGCCCAAAAATAGTGAGCTGGTCCATTCTTGTGCTTGTCAAGGTGCAATTAAGGATCTGCAGGGTTATGTTCACACAATACTTCTAAAAACATGACAAGGGGCATGTGAACAACATCTCTGTACCCCAATGAAAAGTTCACAGATCAGTCACTGCTGCGTTCTTACACATCATACACGAAATGTGTATTTCCTTACTCCATGCTTGTATGATTTGAGGCCTTTCCTACACTCGCTTTAGCAATAAACCCCTTTTATACTTACTTTATGCTGCTTGCCACCACATAAATACCTGCCCTTTACATTGTGAACATATTGCAACTGGCATGGACCAATCCTGAATATGAGCTACGTGCTATCACGACATCACATTATATTAACAGATTCATCAATAGGCATACTAATAAAGAAAGCAACATGATGGGAACATACTCAAGTGGAATTGAGTATGTAATGTAAACATGTCTACAGTCACGGGGAATGGGATCCAGGGTGAAAAAAAATGATCAACAAGCAAGGAAAAGCCAACTAAGTAGATCTTCAGTCCAAGGAAGGAGGCTAAACTGGATAACTGGTAGGCAAACGAAAATAAATGTAGAATTGTCACGAAAGACAAAAAGATGGCAAAGCCTGAGTCAAATGTCCAAATACAATTTCTAAATTGAATAAAGGGCCAGATTTATCAGTTTGTCACGCAGCACAGGGCAGCAGCCGCAAATGTTGCGCTGTGCTGCGTGAGGAGAGAGCAGCAGAGCGCCATATTTACAGAAATATGGCACTCTCCACCCCTCTCCCTAAACCTGGCACAGAAATGTGCGACCGTGAGCCATGGACACATCTTTGCACTATAGTGCATTGGTGTCTCCGTGAGTCTAGCATAAGTTTTGTATTGGAAGGATACCCTTCCAGTACAATATACTATGCTTAGACTAACTTTAGACATTTTCCCACATTGTTTGTGTGCTGTACAGTGCAGCACACACGCAAAGTCAGAAAATAAAGTAGAAAAAAGGCATTTCTCCTTCATTGCGCCTATCTGAAATGGGGGCTTAGCATCAGAAACCTTGGGTGCTTGCATTGGCACGCACATGCACCACCCATGGTATGCCTCCTTCGTGCTAAGTAATGCAAAGCAGCGCTATTTGCTACTATGTGCTACTTTTGAGTGAATTTCCAGTGCTAAACAAGTTTCGCTCTGGAAAGTAAATCAGTGAAAAAAGATTTTGAGTCTTTTTCCGTCACTTTGTGACAGAAACACAGTACTAAAACTTAGTAAATAGACCCCTAAATGTCCAAAATCAAAATCAAGGGCAAACAAAAGTCCAAAGAAACTAAAGTCAATCCCTCAACCTGGATATGCTCTTGCTGCCACTGTACAGGGATAGGGCATAAGCTCTTTCACTGCCCTTCTGGTTAAATGTGAGAGTGCAGGCATGTCGGAAGGCAACATACCTACACCTCTAGGATCCGCTCTCCTATGCAAAGATGAAGATACAACAAACACCTTTTTTGTAGCAGGTCACCAAGAAATTCTGTAGCACATTCTACTTCACCCCGTACTACAGAAAGTAACTTGATCAACAATTGTCATAGGTTGCTCACACATACTTCAAATAATAGATTGGTTCACTTACTCAAGCCATATCAGTCAGATATTCACTCTTAAAAAAGATACATGAAAAACTAGACCTGCCTTGGAGAACCGCATGATGCTTTGTCCGGTATGCCTGACTGCTTGTAAGTCATGTCACAGAAGACAGTTTGAGGTATGTGTAATTGAAATAAACAATACCAATAAAAATGCATAAATTCTGCCTGATGCCCTTAAAATGTACATTTAAAGCAACAGTAATCACATGACATGTCTGTGCATTCCTTCCATCACTTTGCTGTTTGTTGAAGTAGACACCCTAAGTGAGGCAGGTATGCGTAAACGTGGGCCCAGTAGTCATTGTACCTCAGGAGTTAAGCTATACCTCACTGACAAGGCCAATGTACACAGAACCTGGTTTGGGGTTGCTTGGGTTCCCTTTTGGAAGGGATCTGACCTTGCAGTTCAGGGTGGACTGTTCCTACTGGAGCTGAGCAGATTTGCACATGAATATTTTCGCCTAGAGTGGCATAATGTGTGATAAAATGATGGACTAGAATTAGTCCACTGGTAGCTGAGATTAATTCAAGCATTTCTTCCATCACTTTAGTGTTTGCTTAAGTAGATACCCTAAGAGTGACAGATGTTCCAGGACATGAGTACCATGCTCACTGTACCACAGAAATCAAGTTATATCTCACTACTGAGGCGCAAAGGGACAGAAACTGGGCTGGGGTTGCTTATATTCTCCTTTGAAGGAGATGCTAACTGGCAGTTTGGGCTGCTCTATTTCTATTGCAGCAGGACCACAAGGGCTGGTTTCTTTCGTAAGGAGCATAGTGGGCGAAAGGTGATGTACTAGAATGTAACCTGAGTGAACGAACATTAATTCAAGCATGCCTTAGATCATTTTATTTGTTGCAAAGTACAAATAGTGCACCATTTGCATGTCCAAGTTGGATAAGATCAACATGCTTACACTTTTCCTGTATGGAATTGGACTCCTTAGTACTGTTTTCGGTACATACACATAGATGGACCTGAAAGTTGCATGAAGAAATAAAACAAATTACACTATATGACATTTGTTACTTTATTCAGAACTTGGCACCATAGAGAGTAACACCTGGGTCTGGAAATTACACGACCATGTCATATCTGGCTGATTAAGACATCACACAACACCACTTGACATCTCCAAAGTCTATGTTTGGAGTACTCACTTTTTATCATTCACTGACTAGCTGCTGCTGATGGGTCTCTGATCACTGAGGTCTGGGCAGGCCATCTCTAGGAACCTCCTGTGCAATGGAGTGGGCTACCTATTGTCCTGAATGAGGCGGGGGGCCTGATCAAGATGTCCTAGGCTGTGATCCTGCCCCACTGCTAGAGGTGCTACCAGCACCTGTGTCACTGCCTGGCTTTTGATACTCACACTACAGTACACTTTCTGGCAACCTCTGTCCAGATCACCCAGTATGCAGCATTGCCCAGCTGGGTATCTGCCCCCCTCAAAGTATGGGATAATGCTTAGGACCCATTCCACAGTGATATCAACTTCCTCCGGGACAAAGTTGGTGGCCCTGTCATTGTGATTCTTAGTCATGTTGGAGATCATTAGCCAAAATCAGAAGGAGAATGGAGGTGGATAGTTCTGAGGTCGAAGGAATGCTCATGTTTGCACTTCTGCTATAGAACTTTCTGTTGTGTATGGTTGGTGACCAACTCTACTACATGAATTGACACAGCATAAACATAGCAAGCATTTGCAATGCAATGGGTCCAGAGTTTGCTTGAGTTGAAGCTATTAGCACTGTAAACTCCTAACTGGACTTTTCTTGCCACATAAACTGAAAATGAAAAGGAAAACAGTTTCACATAAATGAGCCTACGGCCGCCATGAGCGCAAAGCAGACATAAATGGAAGCAGAAGTTTGCTCGCAGTGAAACTTATCGGCAAAAAAGCAATTATCCATGTAACAGGCAAAAGTACAAATATCCATGTAACCGGCAAAAGTGCAAATATCCATGTAGCAGGGTCGCTGTCATGCAAAGCGCTCGACTACCGCCCAGCGAGATCGCACTGCCTACAAAATAAAGAGAAAAAGTAGTCCAGAAACCATACGGAAATCATGGAGCCTCGTATGTTTTCAGTAGTTGGCAGGTGTACTTGAGGTGGGCTAAACACCAGAAAACGCATGACGTTTGCATGTCTTTCACTAATTCAATCAAGCAAATTTTAAATCGCAACCCCACAAACCAACCAAAGTGATGGGCGTGACATGGGTGTGGTTAAAAGCCTACAGAGAGATTACACCAGGGACAGAGCGCTTTGCGTGCTTGACCCTAGAAAACTGAGAAAAAGAAGGATGCAGGGGAGGGTCAACATTCCTGCCTGGAGTAATGGAATCCTGACAAGCAGAAATGCATATCACTTTCCAGTGAAATGACAAACTATATGAAAACATTATTAATATAAGGCATGTAGGGATATAGTTATGCACATTAGATTTACATATCCACAGACAAGACTAGAGGAAAGAGAAAAAGTGTGAGAGAGGGTCCATTATAAGGGCAAGATGAGAAATGTACCTGACATTTAGTGATGTGTGTGCAGATGTGTTTTGCATACACTTGGACGATTTTCGTTGTAGCATCATAGTGGTGCAACACTGCTGTTTCAGGATGTTAGGTGTGGATGATGGCATGGTCCACCTTTCATCATTGACTTTACACTTTTCAACCTCTGCAATACAGCAACCAAATATGACGTATGAATGTTTTGTGATGCCATTTGACAGGTACAGATGCTGCCCCATGTGAGTTATGTATACTGACCTAGTAGCCACGTCACTGTAATCATTGGAACCAGCTGACATATATTAGCTGACTAGTGAAAGATGGAGTTGCTTGCATCCACATAGGCATCTTATGCATCAGTTGAAAGCATCTATGGCATGTTGATTGAGTGCCAGTGGTATCAGCTATGGAAATGTTGTTCCATGTGCCAGGTGGCTGAAGCCCCATGTGCTTGTAAATGATGACACCTAATATCCAAAGGAAATGGACAATACTACAGAAAGCAATGCACATGTGTGGTTCTGGGTGTACTATACGATACGGCTATAGGTACCTATTGTGCATTACACTCACAAATAATATCTTGGGTCCAGTCAAGCTCATTTACTCAACCTTAAGGTCAACCCTGGGTAGCTGTGCATGTGAGCAGTAAGGTAAGGCTTTGCAAAGCAACTTAGTGTAAAGCATTTAACAGCATCAAACAACTAAATAAGAAAGCCATACAACACAAAAGAAATCGGACACCAATTTATAAAAATAGATTATATATTTTTTTTATTTTTAGAGACCTCGATGACTAAAATCCACCAGAGGGTTCCCAAGATACAGATTTTTTAAATGCACCCACAAACCAGCATTGGTCAACAAAATGTTTGTATCCTTTTGAAAAGTTTGAAACAGTTAGTTTGACTACTCTGGGCCGAGTTAGGTGAACACTTCAGACTGAACAGTAGTCCAGGGGGCCAGAATGGAAACTTTGGACTGTTACCTGGCCATCAGAGTCTTCTTAAGGCAAGTTCTAAACTTTTACAGGGCAACCACCATAGACATCAATGGCGTGGTGATCCTGATGCTGAGGATACAGGCAATAGATCCTCAAAGGATGCTCTGGTTGTGGTGCAGGGTGTCTTTATGGGTGCTCCTTAGACCACGGTAGAACAGGAGCAACTTTGGCTATCGAGATTGAGGCCCTTCAAAGTCTTCTAGGTTGCAGTAGCAGGCCAGCCGTTGCTGGGCTACTGGTCTCTGGCCACCCCGGTTGGGGCAAAACCCTTAGGTTGGGGCTAGTGTCCTTAGACTGTGCTGAATCAGGTCTTGGATAGCCCTCCAGAGTCAGGCAAACTCGGGTGCAACTTTTAGCTACCTCAGATTTGTTCTCCTGGGTGCCGAAACGTCTGCAGTGGTTACCAACTTGTTGGTTTGGGCTTCTTCAGCTCTTGTGTACCTGGAGCTGGTTCCAGGAGATCAGCCAACTGATTATTGAAGCCACTGCTTTGATCTGGGGCTGGAAATCAAATTTTATCCAAGCCAGGAGCTACAAGCACATTCCAAACTTCACTAGCCCAAAGTGCAGCAGGTGCAGTCCTACCAGCAGTGCAGCCTCTCTTTGTGCAATTTCAAGGGCAGCTTGGCAGTCCTCTCACCAAATCCAATGTGATCTAAGGGGCAGGGTTACAGGGGTGCCATAATTATCCCAGGAAAGAGCCCTAAGGAGACTACACGGTCACTAGCCAATGGACTACTGCCCCCACTTCCTAGAGAGGAGTTTCCTGTGATGTGTGACATCTGGCTATTCCAGAGTAGAACATTCTGGCTCCTTTCAAGATGGCATGACCCTTCGATGGTCACCAGGAGCTTGGTAGCCCATCCTAGAGGTGTGGTTACCAGAGGGCTACACACCCACAGAAAAAACTGTTTGGAGGTGAGGTTTCCTTCCATGGCCTTGCCTCCACTTTGACTGCAAGAACAAAAGGCATCCTGCTCAGGGGTGTTATCACTACTTCCTTCACAAAAGCAGCTTCCCCTTTGAAGCTCGCCTTTTGGGCTAACACCCTAAGTTGCCATCCCGGGACAGGAGGTAACACCTCACTCTGTAACAACTGCCTTTGTTCCTGAGCTTGGGAGTCATCCACACCTCTCCCCATTTGGGCAGATAATCATCTGTGTGCCAGGGCCTCTGTGAGGCTGCCGGACTAGCTGGAGTACAGAGTGGCAACTTTCTAAAAGTTGCTAAGCTTTCATTGTGATATTAAATTCAGCCTAGCCATCAGGCTCGGTATATTGCCATGACTAATTTAATACCTTACGTGACCCAGTTAGGTAGTCCCTTTCAGAAGTTAGCCAGGTTGGGGTGCCAACAGGTAACTTTATGTTAGTCAATGGGGCTACTAACTAATCCACAGCAAAACACCACTTTGGAAGTGTTGCTGTTAAGACATATGAAAGATGTATGTCCTGCTTAACAATGCACAGCTCTCTGCTATAGGGTGCAATAGGCCTTACTTAGGAGAGACGTACACATATTGGTATGGGAATGAGTCGCTTTGCCATTGGTTTGAATGGCAAAGTCAAGCTGGCACTGTAAAACACTGTCTTTCCAGTCTGCAGTAGCAGGCTGGGAGCCATTTTGTATTTTGTCACACATTGAGGATGGCACAAACAGGGCTGTAGCCCTGAGGGGACACTCTGCCTTATATGCCCTGGGTACCTTGGGTATCATATACTAGGGCTTTATAAATAATTCAATCATTGCCAATTGGGTGTTGTCAGTTCGACATGCAATTTGTATAGGGTCAGAACACTGGCACTGAGTTCTGGTTAGCAGGCATCAGTGCACTCTCGGAGTCAAAAATGCCAGAAGCATCAGCCCTAAAATTGTGGGGTTGAACATACAAAAAAAGGGTTTTCTTTACACCACCCATTGGCTGTTCCACATTATCATGGTGGCACTGGTGTACTTGCCTCTCAATACGTGCACCTTTCAGTCCACGGTGCAAGCATTGGGACTGGCTTGCCAGTGAGATGCCAAACATGGCCATCCTGGACCTCTTTAAATATCTTGCAGCCAGGAAGTTAAGCGCAGCCAGTATTTTGAAATGGGCAGAAATGGCACGGGAGTGGGCTGAGGGTAACATAACCTCTACTCCCACTCTGCAATAAAGTCTATGATGTTGTGCGGAGGGAAGCGGGATCTAGATAGCACCAAAGATAAAGATCCTATGCCTATATATCCTCTCTCTCCTCTGCGGGTAATTATTCCTAAAAATTAGGAGCAGTGCAACAAACACATTCCCCAAGGTGGTAAAAAAACGTGGTTAGGCTGCGATGTGAAATGTGGCAATTTTCTGTGGATATTATGTGTTGTGTGTTTATCTGCGTACGCTTTTTAGTTTTTTGGAGAAAAAAAGTTTGTGGGTGGTATGCCCTTTGAAATGCCCCCTTAAAAAGTACTAAAATACTTTTTCCAGTGTTTTGTGACCTCTATGTGTTCCTCTAATGTACATTCTTTGCTTGGGCTTGCGTGCAGTCTTGTCACGCTTCCAATTTTTGGGTTTCTTTCCTTTTGTGCTGGTAATATAATTCCCTGCTTGCAATGATTTCTCGTCTGATTCCATCGCGGATTGGTATGGTTTGGGTGTGACCTACTTCAAGGCTGGGCTGGAGTAGATATGAGCCTGTTTGGGCATTTTTATTACTTGAAGAAGTGTGTGTGACATTTGTGAACTGCAACTAACACTTTGGTAGGTGTGGTTTTCTATTTGCTTAGCCCTCCTGCTGCTCCTCCTTGATTTAGTAGCAGATGTTTCCCATTTTGGGTTCACTGGCCTTTGTCAACCCCGACCTTACACCTATGTAGTAGATTTGGGTATCTGACGTTCTCCTCACTCCCGGATGAAAAGTCCATACATAAAGAAGATAGATGCACGTGGCGATCTCTGAACGCACCTTTGTAAACTGCATGTGAGTACTTGAAGTAGCACTAAAGGATTGATGCTCCTCATAGTCATAACAACCTTTGTGGGGCGGGCCCAGGTGGTTTAAAACCCACGTGAGTCTGAGAAACATTTCTCTCACCTCTTTAATTTTCCTTGACCATGTACTGTTGCAAGCAACCTCCCAGCAGGAAATGGCATACGTGATCAGAAGAAGCTGTCCAAGCAAAGAGAGTGGGATTCACAGTCCTTGCCCACCCTTGGCTCTGCCAAATCGATTTGTTTCTTTTGCAAAGGCAGCCAGAGACAGGGATTGTGGAGGCTACTCCCTCCATCCTCTTGTGGCTCCAACCAACAGTAGATAATTGACAGTGAGGGCCGACGGGGGGGGGGGGGGGGGGGGGGGTATCAGCCTCTGCTCCTATTCCTTACCCACAGCCTTTGCCTCCCCACTCCCCTGATGAACATCACGTTAAGGGAAAAATGGAATAGAAGTTATGGATTATATCACTGGAATGTTGATGGTAGAAGGCCTATATCAGGGCCTGATTCACAAAGAACCTCTAAAGTCGTGGCGAAGGTTCTTTAGTTAGGGCTGAATCTCTGCACTGCAGTTTCTCAATGCGGAGATTTCGCCAGGACTGTGCACCTTGAAAGCTCTTTGTAAATCGGGCCCTCAGTGTTTAAAGTCAGTGTCAACTCTCAACATTCCAATGCTTTAATGGATTTTCTATTATTCTTTACGCATATTATGTTACGTTTCCAAAGGTCCATTATCTACAGAAGTTCTATTTATGAATATTTGTGCTGCTTGCATACTAGGGAATTGGCAAAACAGATTTTGGGTAAATCGATCATATATAGCGCCCCTGTTATGGCACAGTTGATGAAAATGTAGGCCACGTCAATTACATAAGTCCAATTACATAAAAAAAATGTGTTAATGTTCCATCCTAATTTTCCAGTGTAATTTTCCCTCAAAGGCTCAGATGTGTTCAAACCAATAAAAACAAAACTCAAAATAGAAACGTTGACATGATGATGATGATGATTTGCCCTGGTTGGAAAAGGATTGCAGAAAGGAGGATTTACCTCAGCCCAGGATGGTGCCTCTCATCAGTTAACTCCAGTTGTGAACAATTTACTTACACTTAAGCGTATTGCAGTCGGCAATCTGAAACACAACAGTGTCCATTGTCAATTTGTTATGCAAGCATTGGTCACGTGAACCTACAAATTTGGTTTTCCTGTTAATCTTCTATAGTTGTCATCATAACTAATTCGACCATTCTCAGGTTTTTCTTTAACTACCCAAACAAATACAGTTTTCCTTAAAGTTACCATAAATATGTTTCATGAATTCGTACAAAAACGTGCTTTAAATGAACTTTACCCGTTACCCTGCAGAAAGAACTGGAGTCTGGTAATGTAATGAACACCACTGTTCGAAAATGCAAGAAAAGGAAATTAAATTTAAAGAATGCGAAACTATGAAGGGCAACAACTGACGTGGAATGAAGTAGTTATGTTTATGGAGAAAACTATCAAGAGCTAAACATCTGGGAAAAATTAATATAAGGTCGAGACTACTGTCCCCGCAAATTCTGAGACAGAATTGGCCCAAAACACACTTCAGTCACTGCAGATTCTAGGACAGAATGTCTTCACTGCACATTTCTCTCCCCGCAGATAAGGTAAATGATTAGGCCCAAAAATCACTTTGGTCACCACATCTGCGGTGACATAATGGGTTCATTAGACACGTCAGCCCCTGCAAGTGTCAGGACAGCTCATGCTGGGACAGATTGTAGCCACAGCGCACTTCCGTTCCCGCAGATGCAGGGAAACATTGGACCTACAAAGTTCTTCTGACCCACCATCTGCGGTCACAGCTTGGGTCCATTAGACTCTTCTCTCCCTGCAGATGTCGAGTAAGATTGGGTCACAAACAGGGTGCGGCAGCCACACCGCCAGCAGCAGCAGCTGCAAAACTTTTATAGTAAAAACATAATAAACTTCAGGCAGGGACACAGGCGTGATGGGGACAGAGGAAGAGTGCACAGCACTTCCCCTTGGTGTGCATATATGTTTGGCAGGCCATCTTAGGCTGGCCAAACATACATGCGCAGTAGGCTTTGTCCAACCCGGCAACACAGTGACCGATTGGAGAGAGCGGGCAGAGGCTCCCACTCTGCCTCAGAGCACCTCAGCTGGGCGCTCCACTTAATCCTACTGAAAGCAGCTGATTTAAAAAAAAAAAAAGGTACAGTAGCTCGAAATGTGTAGAAACAAGCAGAAAGATTCCAAGTCTTCTATTATCACATTAGTAGTACAAAACATAAACATTGCCATAAATATATCGTTTCTGCTTTTCACTATAGAGCTAGAACAGTGTTACACATAGTATGGCCCTGGGGCCGCATGCAGCCCTCTCGACCTTCACATGCGGTCCCCCCAGGTGATTGGCCACACTGGGCTGCTGACAGTACTAACCTTCATAATGATGTTAATCAAACAGACAAGCCTTTATTTACCCTAACTGAAATAAAAGAAGAAAGCAGCTAAGGGGTCCTGCACCATTTAACCTAAAGAACAAATTCATTTCCAGACATCTTTTAACAAACGTGCAAAAAACAGAGTTTCTACAAAATGAAAAAAGTGTATTTTATTAAAATGTGTTTCACCTTAGTACATCAAAGAATATCAGTGCTTTGAGATTTTTTTAAAAGTGATATTTTTCAAAATGAACCCAGAAACAGTCATGCCTCTTCCCAACCTGGCAACAATGACAATAATGAATTAAGAGGCAAGTCAGTTATCAGGAGGAGCCCTCTGGGTGGTCTGAGTTGTTATTATAGATGGACAACATTATGGTTTATTAAATCAAACACAAGACAACGTTTTATACAGTGTATATCTGAACACATGCATTTCAAGGTGCTCTTAAATGTCAAAATGAGGAAGAGAGAGGCAAAGTAAAATTAGACAATTGCCTTGGATCACAAAATTTGGTCAAGTGAAAAAGCCAAGATTAATTCCAGCTTTAATAGTTTCACATTGTGCAATTCTATTTCATTCCAATTCAATAGTTAAGTTACTTCCTTTTTACACTGAAGTTTCCCAAGGTAGTCATTGCAAGCAGAGAAGGCTTACCCCGAAGTGCGGTAGAGGGACTGTAACTCAGATACAGTATTACAAAAAGCCCCACTGCTGTTGTGCTGGCATCAATGTGGCCCTCGGGCACACCACAGGCCTTACTTTGTGGACCCTGGGAATATGTTTGCAAGTATCCATGAGCTAGAAAAACAAAGCAGAAGAAAGAAATGCAACTTGTTTTGTTCCTTAAAGAGTTGCTTTAATTATGCATCATGTGCTGACCTGCCTTTCCCCTCAGCTGTTCGGCAGCTGCGATTGTGACATCAGAACTCAACTATACTAAGTCATTACAGGTTAAGTTTTGACGGAATTTCTTGATAATAGGCGACTCAGTGTGTCACAGGTCAGCTATTATTAAGAAATTAGAGCCAGGTTTTTTACCAGGGGAAGTAGAATCCCATGTAATATATATCAATAAATATACTGAAATTATGTTATTGTATGATAACTTTTGTATGGTGTGGCCTGTCATTGTACAATATGGTATATTATGGCATAGTATGGTATTTCTATGACCTGTCATTGTTTAGTATGGCATTGTATTGTAGGCCGTGCCATTGCATAGTATGGTATGGCCTGTCATTGTCCGTGCCAATGCATAGTATGTTATGGTATGGTACAGTATAGCCTGTCATTGTATGGTATGGTTTGGCCTGCCATTGTATAGTATGATTTGGCCTGTTACTCTATTGTATGGGATGGCCTTCAATAGTTTAGTATGATATGGTATGGCCTGTTATTGTATAGTATGGTATGGTGTAGTATGGTCTTTCATTGTATAGTATTGCATGGTATGGTGTGGCCTGTCATTGTATGGTATGGTATAGTATGGTAAAGCTTGTCATTGGTTAGTATGGTATGCTGTGGTCTGTCAATGTATGGTATAATAGGGCCTGTCATTGTATAATTGTATAATATGGTATTGCCGGTCATTGTATATTATGGTACGGTATGTATGCACAGTCCCTGCATAGTATGGCCTGTCATAGTACAACATTTTATAGTATGGGGTGGTTTGTCATTGTGTAGCATGGTCAGGGCCACTGGAATTATGCAACAGGCTTTACTAAATTATGCAGCAAGAAAAGGCAAACTATGCGGAGCTTTGCTATAGTATTTCTTCATTAAATTTACATTTGTACTCATGGTATCAGTGTCTCAACAAAGAATTCACCACATGAGTACCTGTTTAACAACTAAGTGCAGCAATAAGCAACTGGAAGATGGCTAGTAATTTTTTGTGAATGGCCTTTTACTGCACCAAAACGTGTCTGCTTGTTTTTAGTAACTTTTGATTCTTTTGAGATAGAATTTTCTTTTTTGTTAAAATATTAATATTATGAAGCAAATAATGATTTATGTGGGCAAATCCATAATTTTGAGGAAAATGTCGTGTGTGCAGAATCACATAATTCCAGTGGGCCCAAGTATAGTATGATATGGTATGCCACAGGACACAGGATGGTATGGTATGTTATGTTATGGTATGGTATGGTATGGTATGGCCTCTCATTGAATAGTTTGGTATTGTACGTATAGTATGATGTGCTATGCAATGGTATTACCTGGTGTTGTATAATACAGTTTAGTATAGCCTGTCATTATATGGTATGGTATGGCCTGCAATTGTATAGTATGACATGGTCTGCCATGGTATGGTCTGGTATGACCTTTATAGTATAGTATGCTATGGCTTGTCATTGTATAGTATAGTATGGCCTGTCATTGTATGGAATGGTATGGTATGGCCTGCCATTGTATAGTATGGTGTGGCCTGGTATGGTATGGCATTGTATGGCCTCTCATTATATAGTGTGGTGTTGTAAGGAAATGCCTTTTTGTGCATGTCATTGTACAGTATGGTATGGCCTGTTATTGTATCATTGTATAGTATTGCCTTTCATTGTACAGTATAGTATGGTATGGCAATGTAAGGCATGTCATTGTAGAGTATGGCATGACATGGAATAGAATGGTATGGTATGGTTTAGTATGGTATGTTAAGTCCCTGTATAGTATAGCATGGTATGGCCTGTCAAAGTATAGTTTGTTTTAGTATGGCGTGGTCTGTCATTGTGTGGTATGGTCAGGGCCACTGGAATTATGCGACAGGGATTACTAAATTATGCAGCAAGAAAAGGCAAATTATGCGGCATGTTGCGAAGGTATTACTTCATCTTTTCGACATTTTCACTCGTGTTAACACTGTCTCAGCAGAGTTTTCACCTCATCAGTACCTGCTTAACAACTAAATGCAGCAATAAGCAAATGAAAGATGACTAGTCATTTTTAGTGAAGGGACTTTTACTGCACCAAAACACGTCTGCTTGTTTTTAGAAACTTTTGAAATAGAAACAATCTTTTTGTTAAAATCTGAATATTAAGCAGCAAATTACGAATTATTTGGCAAATCTAGAATTATGAGGAAAAAGTTACGGCTGCTGACTCACATAATTCCCGGGGCCCGAGCATGGTATGATATATTATGTCCTGTTATGATATGGCATGGAATTGTTTTCATTTAATGGTATAGTATGCTATGGTATGGTATGGTATGCTTTGGCCCGTCATTGAATAGTATGGTATTGTATGTATAGTGTGGTGTGCTATGCTATGGTATTACTGGTCATTGTATAATTCGGTGTAGTATGGCTTGGCATTGTATGGTATGGTATGGCCTACAATTGTATGTTATGACATGGTCTTTCATGGTATGGTCTGGTACAACCTGTACAGTATGGTATGCTACAGCCTGTCATTGTATAGTATAGTATGGCCTGTCATTGTATGGTAAAGTATGGCCAGTCATTATATAGAATTATATTGTATGGCCTTTCATTGCATAGTATGGTGTGGCCTGGTATGGTATGGCATTGTATGGCCTGTCATTATATAGTGTGGTATTGTAAGAAAATGTTTGCATGTTCACCCCCAACTTTTTGGACTGATGCTGTTGGTTGTCGACTCAGAGTGCACTGAGGCCTGCTCTCCCTAAGACATGGTTTGATTGCAATATACCTGATTGGTATATTTAATTTACATGTAAGTCTCTTGCAGAATGGCATACCATATAGCCAAGGCCTTTAAACTAAAAGCTACCAGTAAGCCTGCAACACTTATTAAGCCACCCACTAAAGCAGCATTTAAAAACATGTCCCAGGCCTGCCATTGCAGCCTGAATGCAGTTCCCTTCTACCAAGTTGACTTAGCATTTAAAACCCCTTGCCAAGCCTTAAACTCCCTTTTCATTACATATGTCATTCCTAGCATAGCCCTATGTAGCCCAGAGGGGAGGGTGCTGTGTAATTAAAAGGTAGGGCATGTACTTTAAGTTTTACATGGTATAGTAGCGAAAAAAAACAATTTGTTTTTCACTACTGAAAGGCTACTCTTCTCATGGGATAATATTAGGGATTCCTTATAACATTTAATAAACTGTAATTCCTAAACCAGAGACGGTAGCTATGTCATGTCAAGTCTAAACCCTCATTAAATGTAATGTCAAATTTATCATTACAAGTTTGAAAATGCCACTTTTGGAAAGTTGGCATTTTCCTGCCCTTAGCCTTCTGTGCAGTTCGGGCTGGACTGTTCCCATGAGGAACAGGGTCAAGACTGATTTGCATATGGCTGGGTCCAAACTGGGGTGGCATGGTGAGCAAAAGAACGATGGATTAAACCCAGATCTGTGACTGGGGGTGAGTGTTTGACAATGTTCAGCATTCCGTCCATCACTTGTTGTTTTTGCTTTGACGCCCTAAGTGGGAAGGGTATGCCCAGACGTGGGTCCCGTGCTTCCCATGCCACTGGATTCAAGCTAGCCTGGCTGATGAGGGGTGACACCCCGAAACCGGTCCCAGGATGCTTGTTTCCGGTCCAGTGAGGACCTGGCTTGGCAGTTCGGGCTGGACTGTTCCCATGAGGAACAGGGTCAAGACTGATTTGCATATGGCTGGGTCCAAACTGGGGTGGCATGGTGAGCAAAAGAACGATGGATTAAACCCAGATCTGTGACTCGGGGTGAGTGTTTGACAATGTTCAGCATTCCGTCCATCACTTGTTGTTTTTGCTTTGTCGCCCTAAGTGGGAAGGGTATGCCCAGACGTGGGTCCTGTGCTTCCCATGCCACTGGATTCAAGCTAACCTAGCTGATGAGGGGTGAAACCCCGAAACCGGTCCCAGGATGCTTGTTTCCGGTCCAGTGAGGACCTGGCTTGGCAGTTCGGGCTGGACTGTTCCCATGAGGAACAGGGTCAAGACTGATTTGCATATGGCTGGGTCCAAACTGGGGTGGCATGGTGAGCAAAAGAACGATAAACCCAGATCTGTGACTGGGGGTGAGTGTTTGACAATGTTCAGCATTCCGTCCATCACTTGTTGTTTTTGCTTTGTCGCCCTAAGTAGGAAGGGTATGCCCAGACGTGGGTCCCGTGCTTCCCATGCCACTGGATTCAAGCTAGCCTGGCTGATGAGGGGTGAAACCCCAAAACCGGTCCCAGGATGCTTGTTTCCGGTCCAGTGAGGACCTGGCTTGGCAGTTCGGGTTTGAACTGTTTCCATGAGGAACAGGGTCAAGACTGATTTGTATATGGCTGGGTCCAAACTGGGGTGGCATGGTGAGCAAAAGAACGATGGATTAAACCCAGATCTGTGACTGGGAGTGAGTGTTTGACAATGTTCAGCATTCCGTCCATCACTTGTTGTTTTTGCTTAGCCTTCTGTGCATGCAGGCTGCTTTAGGTCACATGACTGGGTACAACTGACAGTTGAGACTTTGTGAATTCACCCCAGACAGTCACACAATAGTGGGATAAGCAGAGCCTGAATAGGCCATTAACTGTCCTGATGGGGGGTGGAGCTAAGGACAGCCCCACTTGCACCTGAATAGGCTGGGCTCTGCCACCACACAATCAGATTAAAGACCCTGTATTGTCAGTGCAGCAGCTAGGAGGCATGGCAGAAGAGGCAGGAAACTCCTGGAACCTCAAAGAACCCCTTCTGGAAACTTCCCCCAACTTCTAGGAGCAGGGCACCAGGGTATGAAAATATGGCCCTTATACCCACTCTTCAGTTCACTACTGGACCTGCAAAAGGACTTCCAGAGGACAGCATGCTGCTGAGACCTGCTGTGCATTCTACCAGACTGCTGCTGTAGTTAGAAGGACTGCTTTGCTGCCTGGCGTCTGCCCTGAAGCTTCAGATGCCAGCCCTGCTGTGGAGTCCTGCCTCTCCATCTGCACCCAGGACCTCAGAAGTGACTCGAAGGGCTAGATTAGCTGGCCTCCTGTTAAGAGCCACAGGGACATAACAGACTCCCACCATCTTGAACCCACAGTTGGACTCAGCCTACATGAGTCCTGAACACCCAAGAGGTCTCCATCCACTTCTGGACCCTTGGCTGTGGCGCTAAATGTGCCCGGGTGGTCATTTTTCAAAATTGAGGACTTGCTATTTTGAACCTTAAACTTTACAAATTCATAACTCCTGTTCTACTAATTGGATTTTGATGCTTTTGGTGTTAAATGATTCATTAAAATGTTGCCATTGTTCTAAAGTGGTTGGGAATTGTCTTAGAATGTGTTTTCACTTTGTAACTGTTTGTGTGCTGCATAAATATTTTACACCTTGCCTCTAAGTTTTGCTTGACTGCGTTTTTTTTCTAAGCTACCCAAAGTTAAGCTCAGGTTAAATTAGTGACTCTTTGCGGTTTATCCTGCAATGCATTGTAGCTGTTTATTGACCAGGGCTCACACCCCAGTCAACCAACAATGCAATTTATTACAATGTGAAACCAAAAAAGGACTCACAAGGCTCGTCTGACATCATTATTAAAAAGTAAGAGAAACCTCCATAACAGAAACCCAAATTAAAAAAGAAGGTTGCAGGAATTTCAGCTAAACATGCCACACATACTAAGAGCATTACTTCAGAACAAGATGTGAGCAGTTACTTTGCTAGACTGTATGGGAGAGGCCACAATAGTTCATTAGAATCTTCAAGAGTTTCTGGATTTGAAAGCAACTATTGGCTACATTGAAGTCAAAACCCCAGATCAGCAAGTCACCCCTCCAAACAGAGTGTATAAATTAAATATGGGGGGGCATATTTATACTCCGTTTGCGCCGAATTTGCGTCGTTTTTTTCGACGCAAATTCGACGCAAAACTAACTCCATATTTATACTTTGGCATTAGACGCGTCTAGCGCCAAAGTTCATGGAGTTAGCGTCATTTTTTTGCGTGAACACCTTCCTTGCGTTAATGATATGCAAGGTAGGCGTTCCCGTCTTAAAAAATGACTGCGATGCATATGCATCGTATTTATACTCCCGGGCAAAAATGACGCCCGGGAGTGGGCGGGCTAAAAAACCAGCATTTGCGCCGGATTTTAGCGCCTGGGTCAGGGCAGGCGTTAAGGGACCTGTGGGCTCAGAATGAGCCCAGAGGTGCCCTCCCCTGCCCCCAGGGACACCCCCTGCCACCCTTGCCCACCCCAGGAGGACACCCAAGGATGGAGGGACCCACCCCAGGGACATTAAGGTAAGTCCAGGTAAGTATTTTTTTTTTAAAAAAAATTGTGGCATAGGGGGGCCTGATTTGTGCCCCCCTACATGCCACTATGCCCAATGACCATGCCCAGGGGACAGAAGTCCCCTGGGCATGGCCATTGGGCAAGGGGGCATGACTCCTGTCTTTGCTAAGACAGGAGTCATTTCAATGGGGGATGGGCGTCGTTAAAAAATGGCGCAAGCCGGGTTGTGGCGATTTTTTTGCCTCAGCCTGACTTGCACCATTTGTGGACGCCCATACGCCATTTTCCCCCTACGCCGGCGCTGCCTGGTGTACGTCGTTTTTTTTAACGCACACCAGACAGCGCCGGCGGCTAACGCCGGCTAACGTCATTAAATAAATACGGCTCCCGCATGGCGCTTCAGAATGGCGTTAGCCGGCGCTAATTTTTTTTACGCTAAACTGCGTTGGCGCAGTTTTGCGTCAAAAAGTATAAATATGGGCTGCAGTTTGAGGGGGACATCAATCGCACCATTAAAGTAATTTTCTGGGAAACCTTAACACTTAGTTATGCCATTCTCTCGGCTGAAAGGGATTGCAGCAGCTAGGAGGCATGGCAGAAGAGGCAGGAAACTCCTGGAACCTCAAAGAACCCCTTCTGGAAACTTCCCCCAACTTCTAGGAGCAGGGCACCAGGGTATGAAAATATGGCCCTTATACCCACTCTTCAGTTCACTACTGGACCTGCAAAAGGACTTCCAGAGGACAGCATGCTGCTGAGACCTGCTGTGCATTCTACCAGACTGCTGCTGTAGTTAGAAGGACTGCTTTGCTGCCTGGCGTCTGCCCTGAAGCTTCAGATGCCAGCCCTGCTGTGGAGTCCTGCCTCTCCATCTGCACCCAGGACCTCAGACGTGACTCGAAGGGCTAGATTAGCTGGCCTCCTGTTAAGAGCCACAGGGACATAACAGACTCCCACCATCTTGAACCCACAGTTGGACTCAGCCTACATGAGTCCTGAACACCCAAGAGGTCTCCATCCACTTCTGGACCCTTGGCTGTGGCGCTAAATGTGCCCGGGTGGTCATTTTTCAAAATTGAGGACTTGCTATTTTGAACCTTAAACTTTACAAATTCATAACTCCTGTTCTACTAATTGGATTTTGATGCTTTTGGTGTTAAATGATTCATTAAAATGTTGCCATTGTTCTAAAGTGGTTGGGAATTGTCTTAGAATGTGTTTTCACTTTGTAACTGTTTGTGTGCTGCATAAATATTTTACACCTTGCCTCTAAGTTTTGCTTGACTGCGTTTTTTTTTCTAAGCTACCCAAAGTTAAGCTCAGGTTAAATTAGTGACTCTTTGCGGTTTATCCTGCAATGGATTGTAGCTGTTTATTGACCAGGGCTCACACCCCAGTCAACCAACAATGCAATTTATTACAATGTGAAACCAAAAAAGGACTCACAAGGCTCGTCTGACATCATTATTAAAAAGTAAGAGAAACCTCCATAACAGAAACCCAAATTAAAAAAGAAGGTTGCAGGAATTTCAGCTAAACATGCCACACATAGTAAGAGCATTACTTCAGAACAAGATGTGAGCAGTTACTTTGCTAGACTGTATGGGAGAGGCCACAATAGTTCATTAGAATCTTCAAGAGTTTCTGGATTTGAAAGCAACTATTGGCTACATTGAAGTCAAAACCCCAGATCAGCAAGTCACCCCTCCAAACAGAGTGTATAAATTAAATATGGGGGGGCATATTTATACTCCGTTTGCGCCGAATTTGCGTCGTTTTTTTCGACGCAAATTCGACGCAAAACTAACTCCATATTTATACTTTGGCATTAGACGCGTCTAGCGCCAAAGTTCATGGAGTTAGCGTCATTTTTTTGCGTGAACACCTTCCTTGCGTTAATGATATGCAAGGTAGGCGTTCCCGTCTTAAAAAATGACTGCGATGCATATGCATCGTATTTATACTCCCGGGCAAAAATGACGCCCGGGAGTGGGCGGGCTAAAAAAACCAGCATTTGCGCCGGATTTTAGCGCCTGGGTCAGGGCAGGCGTTAAGGGACCTGTGGGCTCAGAATGAGCCCAGAGGTGCCCTCCCCTGCCCCCAGGGACACCCCCTGCCACCCTTGCCCACCCCAGGAGGACACCCAAGGATGGAGGGACCCACCCCAGGGACATTAAGGTAAGTCCAGGTAAGTATTTTTTTTAAAAAAAAATTGTGGCATAGGGGGGCCTGATTTGTGCCCCCCTACATGCCACTATGCCCAATGACCATGCCCAGGGGACAGAAGTCCCCTGGGCATGGCCATTGGGCAAGGGGGCATGACTCCTGTCTTTGCTAAGACAGGAGTAATTTCAATGGGGGATGGGCGTCGTTAAAAAATGGCGCAAGCCGGGTTGTGGCGATTTTTTTGCCTCAGCCTGACTTGCACCATTTGTGGACGCCCATACGCCATTTTCCCCCTACGCCGGCGCTGCCTGGTGTACGTCGTTTTTTTTAACGCACACCAGACAGCGCCGGCGGCTAACGCCGGCTAACGTCATTAAATAAATACGGCTCCCGCATGGCGCTTCAGAATGGCGTTAGCCGGCGCTAATTTTTTTTACGCTAAACTGCGTTGGCGCAGTTTTGCGTCAAAAAGTATAAATATGGGCTGCAGTTTGAGGGGGACATCAATCGCACCATTAAAGTAATTTTCTGGGAAACCTTAACACTTAGTTATGCCATTCTCTCGGCTGAAAGGGATTGGACTCCTGAGTTTATTAGATCTCTCCCTCATGAGGAAGATGTAATATTACTAATGTTACCACTTTTCTTGGTCCTAGGTCCTGAAGAAGTAAAATAGGCCTATGCTGCAGAATGGGCTCTTGCACAAACCCCTGTAATATACTGCAACCATGTGGGCTGAGTTAAGAACTCACCTTATCATGTAATACCCATAAGATCCAGCCACAAGTGCAACCACAATACCCAGTAAAACATGAAGCATTAGCTTGTGTGTATCTCCCATGAACAGACCCTTGTTTCCAGTAGCTAAGCCGGATCGTTCCTGTAGAACTGTCTTAGATTATAGACATTTAAACAGCCACACACGCACGCTTGCTATACAAAGCTCACACAGTACGACATTAATGAACAATATTGTCCATAAAAAATACAAAATAACCCTGGATATTTCCAACAGGTTTTTCTGCCAAAATATAGAGCCTGAAATCAGAAATCTAACAGTTTTTATGTGCATGGCTCACAACATGGCTGCCTCTTGGGTATAAGAACAGTTCAGGACTGTTTGCTGCTCATGTAACATCAATATAGCATGATATTGATCCAGAAGCATTTGGCAACATTTAGTAAATTACACCGAAGGAACATCCTCAATTGTATGGTTCAGAATGCTATATTTAATTCTACACTTTCAGGTCCCAACGTATGGTTATTCTGGCCAGTGGATGCAAATGGTTGCTATGCACGTTTTTTAAACTCTTCACATGGTTTTAAAGCAATCAGACCGGACCCTCATTATATCCACTCACAGAACACAGTGATTGGGAAGTTATGTCAGCAATGGTTGCAACATTGTCAGCCGCAAAAGAGCACCTCTCCTCTCCAATGACATGGTTTTGCAAGATTTCTCGTGCGGTCCCAGGTCGCCACGCTCCAAAAGATTTCTGCATGCTGGTCACAATGACATTTGGAAGCTTTCAGAAATGGAAACAGCTGCATGTTTAAAGCAAATAGATCAGGCTTGCTTAGAAAAAGCAGTGGCTGTTTTTGACAACGGGATGAACACATTGTCCCCTTGTAATTACATAATAAATAACATTGGGCCTGATTACAACTTTGGAGGAGGGTGTTAATCCGTCCCAAATGTGACGGAAATCCAGCCCACCATATTACAAGTTCCATAGGATATAATGGACTTGTAATACGGCGGGTGGTATACCCGTCACATTTGGGACGGATTAACACCCTCCTCCAAAGTTGTAATCAGGCCCATTGTGTCTTCTGCAATTGACATCATACAAAGTGGCATGTCTTTTTTACAGCATGGGCAGTCAATGTAAATCAATCATGCAGCTGAGTGGAACATTTCAAGTTCTTAAATCGAACTGCATGCCATTGAAGCATGTGCAAGCAACAGAGTCTTTCTTGCCTTTTAATCTAATACATGAACAACTAAACATGGCAAAGAAAGATGCTACCTATACAATGCTCAATATAAAAAATTAGAAAAATTGCCTTTCACTGTAGCTGAAAAGCCATCAGCAGTATGGCTCATACCCAGAGTTATCTCACTGCCAATCTCCATGTTTCAGTTCACATCATGCTTAAAATATTTTCTGGTAGGCAGATATGAGGGTTTAGGGGACAGTTTCCTACATGAGGTGTGTCAATTACCCTCCATTTTTATGTATGATTGGGAAAAATTATGTTTTTCTTAGAGGAAGCAAATGTGAAACTTCTCTGAGCCACTCTATGCTTTATAAACAGGTGAAATTGCACGTGGTCTGTAAAGTGTTCGTGGACAATCTGGCATTATCGTCGAAGGGAGTACCAATTTCCTTGATTCACTTAGTATTTCAGTTACTTTCACATGGAAGTTACTTGATACTGTTTAATCAAGGCTGTTGTGGGACGAGAGCAAGAGTCCCTTATGTAGTTTCAGTTTCTCAAACAGTGATCTGCTGTGGTAACCAGCTTTTTCCTCCCAAACATTAAATCAGGGTAGTTAGCTTAGGGCCTTCCATTCCTAGCTTAAATGTTAAATGCCACAAGCTGCGCCGACTCAAAGCACAATTGCTTCAGAAAAACGTGCCACTTACATCTGCCCATAAAAGCTTTGAGTTTGAATACAGTCGCTTTTAAACACTTTCCAAGAGATTTCAGTGAACTTGTGAGTCACATTTTTAATGCCTCTATCACCATAAGTATTGTACACTTTTTTAAAGTGATTGTATCTGGGTTTTTCAGCATTTTCCAGACAGTTTTCAGAGCGATTCCATCTTTTATCAGCTCTCTGTTTTCAAGTGTATTTGGAGGCATACCCATTGTGTTGTTCCTAATTGGCTGTATTTTAATTCTACTTTTGCTGCTCCGCAAAGGATGTCTCATTTTGAAGCCCAATGGGGATGGAATTACCATACATCCATCTGTGTTGTTAACACATGATGCAGTACTTTGGCATACCTTAATTGGAGGATGAATCTGCTGAGGCCTCCATTAAGGGTTCATTTTCGGAATTGTCCTAAGAGATTATAATTGCTTCAGGATGCCTTTTATGAGCCAGTCCACATGGATATAGATGTTACAGCTCCAGGAGTCCTTCTTTCTGGCTCACCCCCTGCAGGCACTGCACAATAAGCTACTACCTCTGTGACTGCTGAGGCCACTGACGATGTTTGTTCCTTTGAATTGCTCACAGAGGCTCATGTGGTTCTGTCATCTGCAAAAGCTGGATTCATTATGGATTCAATTGATATTTCAATATGGATGACATTCTGGAAGCCTCCATTTAAGTTTAAATTTGGCCCTTGTTTTTAGAAACTTTTTAAATGTTTTATTTGGCTTATTTTAAACTTTGCTTGCTGGAGTGAACATCTTATCCTTTTTATTCCTTTTATAGTATGGGTTTTTAGAATCTGTCTTTCTCATGAGCAAGAGGAGGATGCTGTGAGGACCTCATGGACCTGAGTCGATTCTCCTGATTCTTAGCTTCATTTTATATTTTTACATATTACACTTTTTATCTGCATTGTTTTTAGCAATGACATTTTACACACTTTACTTTACTTCGCCTGCTTGATATTTTTCCAGGAATATATTGTACAAATTGCTTGTTTTAGTGAGCCTTTCCTCGACATGTAATCAGTACATTCTGTCAAGAGCTAAGAACACAGTACACAATATCCTAGTGTTTGAGTTGCTCATTCAGGATACAGCTGCTAACATCTAGACATAGGACTACATCAGAGCTGTGTTTCTAACACCATGTGTTTTTTTTATATAAATGATGCACAACCATCCTAGGATGAACACTGTATTTGACATGCAGCTCTGCTGGCGCTAATCTACCAGCTTCCCAAGAGGACTGCCACCTACACTACAGGCTGACTCCAGACATTATTTCCAGGTATTGGGGTAAGGCTAATACTATAGATCAGACAGGCAGAAGGGTACACTCACTATACTCTTAGTATAGCTTTATGATTAGGTAGGAACCTCTAGAAGCTCTAGAACTTCCAGAACTCATTTATCACGGTTGGGTTGTTTATTTTCTTTACAATGTTGATTATGCTAGAAACTTTGCTTTGTTTCACCTGCCTATATATATAGCAGCTCATTCTCTCTGTACAAGATTACAATTGTTTCATTAAATGTATTGAAAATATATCTTGTATCTCTCTTGTGTTTCACCTGAACATGCATAAGTCATACAAAAAAGGGTGGGATCTGTTTCCATGACTTCCCTGTCATTTGGAGGTTCACGTTCACGTTTCCACAATCATCTTTCACCCGGCAGGGTTGGGGGTGTAGGTGAGACACTGTGAGTTAGCCAGGACTTGGGCTGGTGGTTTCTGAAGTTGCAGACAGACTTAGGGCCTGATTACAACTTTGGCGGAGGGGGTTAATCCGGCCCAAATGTGACGGATATCCCGCCCACCGTATTACCAGTTCCATAGGATACCATGGACTCGTAATATGGCAGACAGGATATCCGTCACATTTGGGACAGATTAACCCCCTCCGCCAAAGTTGTAATCAGGCCCTTAGTCTCCTCATTCTGAAGTCCTGTTGTCCTAAATCTGCAGCCCTATTACCTTAGTAGAAACCGTATAATGGTGGTACTGTATGGTAATCTTTGTAACAATATATACATTAAGCTACAATAGGAGCGGCCAAACAATCAAAAAAGTGAATTACAGCATAATGTTATTTACACACTAGAATGTTCTATCCAACCCGTATTTGTGCAAACATAACTCTAAAACACAAACATAAAACACACACCCTGGTTTTTGCACAAAACATTTTAATCACGCCTAAGACATCCTATAAATCAGGAATCATGTACCAAAAAAGCTCTTTGTTACAAACTAAATGACTGATCACTTAATATTGATAGCGCAAAGTCATATATGTATTTTGAAATCTTTGTTAAAAGTAACACTAACAACTTGTGGACTGCTAGTGTTGTAATGTTCCAATAAAGAGTAAAAAGGGGAGAAGATAAAAAGTAAAACGGAACAAACACATTGTTAAACCTGACATGCTTTGGGGTGGTCACCCCTAACTTTTTGCCTGCCTCCCTCCACTTTTTGGAGTCTGTTTTTGCTGGCTCTTAGACTCTGTGCACTTTACCACTGCTAACCAGTGCTAAAGTGCATATGCTCTCTCCCTTTAAACATGGTAACTTTGGATCATACCCAATTGGACTATTTAATATACTTATAAGTACCTAGTAATGTGCACTGTATGTGCCTAGGGCCTGTAGATTAAATGCTACTAGTGGGCCTGCAGCACTGGTTGTGCCACCCACTCAAGTAGCCCCTTTACCTTGTCCCAGGCCTGCCATTGCAAAGCCTGTGTGTGCAGTTTCACTGCCACTTCGACTTGGCATTTAAAAGTATTTGCCAAGCCTCAAGCTCCTCTTTTTCTACACATAAGTCACATCTAATGTGTTCCCTAGGTAACCCCTAGAGCAGGGTGCTGTGTGGGTAAAAGGCAGGACATGTACCTGTGTAGTTACATGTCCTGGTAGTGTAAAACTCCTAAATTTGTTTTTACACTACTGTGAGGCCTGCTCCCTTCATAGGCTAACATTGGGGCTGCCCTCACACATTGTTGAAGTGACAGCTGCTGATCTGAAGGGAGTAGGAAGGTCATATTTAGTATGGCCAGAATGGTAATACAAAATCCTGCTGACTGGTGAAGTTGGATTTAATATTACTATTTTAGAAATGCCACTTTGAGAAAGTGAGCATTTCTCTGCACTTAAATCTTTCTGTGCCTTACAATCCACGTCTGGCTAGGTTTAGTTAACAGCTCCTTGTGCATTCACTCAGACACACCCCAAACACAAGGTACTCAGCCTCACTTGCATACATCTGCATTTTGAATGGGTCTTACTGAGCTGGGAGGGTGGAGGGCCTGCTCTGACACAAAGGACTGCCATACCCCCTACTGGGACCCTGGCAGACAAGATTGAACTGAAAGGGGACCTGGTGCACTTCTAAGCCACTCTTTGAAGTCTCCCCCAATTCAAAGGCACATTTGGGTATAAAATAGGGCCTCTGCCCTACCACCTCAGACACTTGCTGGAGAAGAAACCTGAACCAGAACCTGCATCCTGTCAAGAAGAACTGCCTGGCTGCTCAAAGGACTCACCTGTCTGCTTTCTACAAAGGACTGCTGCCTTGCTGTTGGCCTGCTGCCTTGCTGAACTCTTGTCTGGCTGCCAAAGTGCTCTCCAAGGGCTTGGATAGAGCTTGCCTCCTGTTCCCTGAAGTCTCAGGACCAAAAAGACTTCTCTTTTTCATTTTGACTCCTCGTGCGCTGAAAAATTCGACACACAGCTTGCTCTGCGGTGAGAAAATCGCCGCCCGCCGACACTGCCCGACGCGACGCCTACGGGGTGACTGGAACTTCGACGCACGGCATTGCATGGACAACGCAGCCCGGCTTCCAGAGAGGAAATCAACGCAACGCCTGCTGTGAGAAAGAAAATTCCACGCACAGCCTCCCAGAACAACGCGCAGCAGGATAACAAGCAGAGGAATCCACGCACAGAGCCTGGGACATCTGGTAATCTTGCGAACCATAGAAGGAGTCGGCCCGCGTGCTGGAAAACGATGCACGTCTTCCCCGAGTGAAAAATAACGACGCAAGTCCGGGTGTGAAGGGGCAAAACCGACGCACACACCATTTTTCTTCCCGCAGAACGACGCACGTCTCCCCGCGTGAAAAATAACGACGCAAGTCCATGTGTGACGGGGCGAAACCGACGCACACACCATTTTTCCACACATCTCCTCGTCTGCGGCTCTCTGCGGAGATTTTCCACTCCAAACCAGGTACTTTGTGCTTGAAAGAGACTTTGGGGGTCATTCTGACCCCTGCCGGCAGCGGTAGCCGCCGGCCTGGCTGGGACCGCCAGAAGGCCGTCCCGCGGTCAGAAGACCGCGGCGGTCATTCTGGGTTTCCCACTGGGCTGGCGGGCGACCGCCAAAAGGCCGCCCGCCAGCCCAGTGGGAAACACCCTTCCACGAGGAAGCCAGCTCCGAATGGAGCCGGCGGAGTGGAAGGTGTGCGACGGGTGCAGTGGCACCCGTCACGAATTTCAGTGTCTGCAAAGCAGACACTGAAATTCAAAGTGGGGCCCTCTTACGGGGGCCCCTGCAGTGCCCATGCCATTGGCATGGGCACTGCAGGGGCCCCCAGGGGCCCCACGACACCCCTCACCGCCATCCTGTTCCTGGCGGTCGGAACCGCCAGGAACAGGATGGCGGTGAGGGGGTCGGAATCCCCCATGGCGGCGCAGCAAGCTGCGCCGCCATGGGGGATTCCCAGGGCAGCGGAAAACCGGCGGGAAACCGCCGGTTTTCCTGTTCTGACCGCGGCCAAACCGCCGCGGTCAGAATGCCCTGCGGGGCACCGCCAGCCTGTTGGCGGTGCTCCCGCCGACCCCAGCCCCGGCGGTCCTTGACCGCCGGGGTCGGAATGACCCCCTTTGTTGGAATGTTGCCGGCCTGACAAACAAACTAGATGATGGTGAATGGGCCTCTATTATTAAAAAAACAGACATATGTTTGTTTCAGGAAACTTGGGCGGAGGATGCCACCAACATAGATGGATTTCTCTCATTTAGTGCACCTGCTATACCTCCAGAGAAGGGGAGGGGCCGGGCAAAAGGTGGGCTCTTATTACTTGTTAACAAGAATTTGCAGTGTGACTACAAGCTTTTGGGAATTGATTCTGTAGATCTAAAAGCCATGTGTATTACGTTTAACAGAAGATTATCAATTGTTATTGTTAATGCTTATATACGATCGGTCCCAAATGGCTCCGAGTCCCATACCCTGGCTATTCTGTCTGAATTTGTAGGCAGCCTCCACCCCTCAACTATTCTAATCATAGCTGGAGATTTTAACTGTACCTTCGAGCCTTCTATTCTCACAAGTGGTTTAACTGATGAAGAAGATGAGCAGTGGGGGATCCCACAACTATCTATTACCCAGCCTTGCAAAAAATCTTGGGTGGCCATGCAATTAGCCACATTATGTTTAAATCATGGCCTTAGGGCCTGTAACGGTAGAACTCCATCTGATATGAACAGCGCACCTACTTTTAAAAGGGGCATGTCGACAAGCACTATTGATTACTTCTTGGTCGATGTTAGGTTGTGGCCCCAATTGGTAGATATGAAAATAGAAGTAAGATGTGACAGTGACCATTTCCCCTTGCTCCTTACTCTTTCTGGAGAAACGTTCAGGAGAACACTTAATAACCATGTCACAATCATTCCGCCATCTTGTTGGAATAACAAATTCACCAAGATTACATGGCCAAAAGTGGTGTCCAACCCTCATCATATCAGAGCAATATATCAGATTTTTTTAAATAATTTGGAAGAGTATGAAGACCAGGCAGTGGGGAATATTCCGATTCTCAAAATACATGACAACATGTATACCCAACTACGGTCTTTTTTTTATAAAACAAGGCGGTCAAAGACACATGAAGGGAAAGGGGCAAGCAAGGGATGGTTTGATGAGAGGTGCTCAAAGGCTAAGTCTGGGTTAAGAGTTGCAGTAATGTCTGGTTCCCAGGGGGAAATTAAACAAGCCAGGTCCCTATACAAAGCAACTTTGTCTTATGCTAAAAAGCAGTGGGAGGATTCCCTGTGGCAGGAATTATTAGATGCTTTCAGAGAGAAGAACAATAAGCGTTTCTGGGAGCTTCTGTCTAAAAGGGAAAATGGAGGTAGGAGTTGTCCCAGCAACCATATCCAACCAGAAAGCTGGGTAGAGCATTTTACTACTCTCTATGCCCTACCAGAGGGCCCAATGGACACCAATGTGGTCCACTCTCCAACAGAATTGTTGGAACCAAATTCCCGTATGGCCCCCCAAGTGGAGTCTCAGTGTGTCCCTGAGCGTTGCCTCATTTTTAAAATAGAAGAGACCCTTGAGGCTATAAATAGCCTAAAACCTGGCAAAGCACCTGGACCAGATAAGCTTCCTGGAGATCTTTATAGATCAGAACCACATATCTGGTCCTGGTATATAAATGCCATCTCAAATAGTATAGCGGCAGGGGGGCAAATTCCAGGTACATGGAAGGGGGCAGAGATCATACCCATTTATAAAAAAGGGAATGCTAATCTCCCAGCCAACTACAGGCCAATTAGCCTTATAGACAACCTACAAAAGATCTTTGCAAAACAAATTTTACAGAGGTTAATCAATTGGGTTGAGGAGTACCAAATCCTTTCCCATCTACAGGCAGGGTTTCGTGCAAAAACAAGCACGATAGACCAGGTTTTTCGATTGGCCATATTGCATTGGAAATATGTACTTGTGGCCAAACAATGCCTGTATGTGGTATTTATAGACCTGCGATCGGCTTTTGATTTGGTCCCAAGAGCCAAACTGTGGGAAGTGCTGGGTAGATTGGGAATCCCAGAGGATCTATTACTCCTGTTAAAACGACTGCATGAGAACACTTATGCCCAAGTGAGGTGGGGTGAACAAGGCGAACTGACAGAACGGATTCCAATCAGAAGAGGAGTTCGCCAAGGTTGCGTGTTAGCCCCCCTACTGTTTACTATATTTATCAACGAAGTAGTAAAGGCTGTGTCCACAGGCCAGAATGATGCCCCTTCCCTGAATACACAAAAAATCCCTATCCTGCTCTTTGCCGATGATTCACTCCTCATTTCTAAGACACCAATGGGGTTGCAGACCCTTGTTGACAGGTTTAACCAATTCTGTAGCGATTATGGGCTGGAGGTTAACATTAACAAAACAAAATTGATGGTCTTATCCAAGGGACCTAGGAAAAGATGTTCCATCCACATTGAGGGAGTACCGCTGAAGGAAGTAAGCTCTATAGATTACTTGGGAGTTAGGTTAACCAGTAAACTACTATGGGAAGAGCAGATTACGAAAAGTGCAGGGCTCCTTCAACATAGAGCCTCATCCATATTGCGTTTTTATCAAAGCTCCTTTACAAAGGTTGTTTCCCCAGCAATAAAAATGTACACGGCTAAGGCTCAAAGTGCAGCCCTGTACGGAGCGGAGGTATGGGGTTACGCTAACTGCAATAAGATCAGTGTGGGGGAAAACAACTTTGCAAGGGCTTTAATTGCATGTCCACGCACTACACCCTTGCTTCCATTATTTCTAGATCTGGGGTTAAGCCGAGTAGCAGATCTAGCTACTCTAAGACCTCTCCTTTATTGGATTAGATTATGGACAACCCCCGAACTAGATATATATAAGACCGCATTACTCGATTTACTGAAATGCCAAAATGCTAATACTCTTCCCTGGATTCGCCATGTGGCCCATTGGCTTAGGCTTTTGGGCTTGGGCGACTATTGGGAAAATCCCCACAAATTAGAGAGACGGCACAAAAATGTTTTAAAGTTAACCTATTGGTCTTATGTTAAGGACAACTACATAATCCATAAATCCCATGGTCGCTTAACTAATTCCTTTACTGATATTAAATGGTCCCCAAAGTTTGAATCCTATTTGGATGTGATACCGGACTTGCAAGGCAAGAGCTTATACGCAAGGTTTCGTTTTGGCTCACTGCCCCTGATGTCATTGATTCATAGGTGGGGGTCGATTAATCTTCCCGATACATGCCCTGCCTGTGGCAGTATTTTTGAAACCATTGAGCATTTTATGTTCTTCTGCCCAGCCTATGCGATTCCGCGAACAAAATGGATCCGCAAGATTTGCAGGGACATGGGATTTAAGAATTGCTCCTTGGCTCTACGGGTTCTAAAAAGCCATAATTCAGCTGACGTAATTCTTTCAGTAAGTAAGTATTTAGCAACAGCTTGGCGCATACGTTGCCATCTTCAAAAAGTTATTTAAGGTCTTATCTCTATATAGGTAAGATTTAGAGCCATATGTGCAAATCAAGTTATTGTTTTAATATTTTACACCTATTTACAGACATGTATTTATTTATTTACTTAAGAATTATTATATTCTGTTTTATGTGCTTTTATGGTCATTGATGAACTAAGTTGATGATGAAGATGATCTGGATGAAGTGGGTTGGATAGGGCTTGGAATAGATTTTTCAGACATTATGTAGGTAATCATTATGTGTTTCTGCCATTTTAACACTAGTTTTAGCCATAAAGAGCTATTTTTTATGCATCTGTATGGTACTCGTGCCATTTTAACATGAATCCGATAACCATTTTAAGTTAATATATAAGCTTTTTATCACACTGTGCTTGTGTCTTAACGACTTGACAGTGCTTAAATTTGCCAAATGATTGTGCCGGTAGTAGGCTCTTTTTGTTAAAGTATGCCATCTAAATTATTAAGGAATTATATTATTATGTAACATCAAATCAGCACTTTAAATTTTTACATCTTGGGTCGGATAGTTTGTATTTATCTTGATGATGATACCATCTGGGAAATATGTATTTTGAAATCACCCCATATTGTTTTAAGAGTTTTAAATATTTGTACTATTTTAACGTTATGAAGCAATTGTCTCAGAAACCCTGGTATCTAAATGTTAAGTTATGTATCGGGATCAACGGTGGATTATAGTAGGCCATTGCCTACAGAAGCTTTTTCTATTCTAAACCTTACTATTTTCAGCCAGTTTAAAAGTATAATGAAGAAAACGTACCTTTTTTGTACAATTTAATATGTAACTTTTATGACCTATGGTCGAATAAAGTATATGATGATGATGATGACCCCCTTTGTTTGCTTCTTAAAGACTTAAGACACTTTATATCACTTTTCAGTGATATTCCTACAAATTCTTATTGCATCTTTTATTGTGTTGATCTACAAATATCCAGATAAATATTCTATATTTTTCTAAACACTGTGTGGTGTATTTTTGTGGTGCTATATGGTGTTATTGTATGATTTATTGCACAAATACTTTACACATTGCTTTCTAAGTTAAGTCTGACTGCTCGTGCCAAGCTACCAGAGGGTGGGCACAGGATAATTTGGATTGTGTGTGACTTACCCTGACTAGAGTGAGGGTTCTTGCTTGGACAGAGGGCAACCTGACTGCCAACCAAAAACCCAATTTCTAACATTGGTGATCAGCGGTGAGGATAGGACTTGTATTTGTGCAGTGACATACATTAGCTAAGTATTTCACTACCTACCCACAGTTGAAGGTCAACTTGATTTTTATCTCTTTTTTGCAAATTCGTTTTTCCTGACAATTTTCAAAAACTAAATCCTCACTCAACATGTCTCTGGCTGGGTCTCAAGTGGGAGATTTGGACCTAGCCCTTTTGGAGACATATACTGTCAAACAGCTAAATGGGTTCTGCAGGGTGCTTAGAGTACCCACCCAAGGGGCCTCCAAAAAGGAGGACTTTCAATTGGCGCTGAGGGTCTGGGCAGAAGCCCATTTAGAGGAGGATGAGGAGGAAGAGGAGCCAGAAAATGGCCTCTCAGAGGATTTATTGCCATCAGTGGGTAATGTTGCCACTGCAATTATGTCCCCTTCCAGACCAGGGAGCAGTGTCTCTGAGTAAAGCCTGACCGCAGAGGAAAGGAGAGAGGAAAGGGAGTTCCAGTTGCAAATGGCAAAACTGAAAATTGAGGCCCAACAGGAGGAAAGGAAGGCTGAAAGAGCAGCCAAACAGGTGGAAGCTGAAAGAGCTGAAGCTGCAGCTGAGAGAGCTTTGGCTGAAAAGAAACTATTGTTGGCTCATGAACTGAGTCTCAAGGAGCTGGAGATCAAGGTGAGACAGTCTGAATCCAGCAATAATGGTGGCAGCATACAGACAGGACCTTCTGGAGAAAAGAGGGTTCGTATACCCAAAAATGTGGTGCCCAGTTTTGTGGTAGGAGATGACATAGATAAATGGTTAGCTGCTTATGAGCTCATGAGGTTCCTGAAGGACAATGGGGTACAGCTAAGTGGGGTTATGTGCCGCCATTGGGGAGGGACACACTTCTCACATTGGATCAACCTGATCAAAACACATACTCACTTCAGAAAGCCACTTTACTTGCCAAGTTTGGGATGACCACTGAGGGATACCGTTGGAGGTTCAGGGACAGCACCAAACAATCCACACAAACATGAGTAGATTTCTTTGACTTTTCCAGTAAGGCACAGAATGGATGGTTGCAGGGCAACAAAGTAGATGATTATAAAGGGTTATATGACTTGATTCTGAGAGAGCATATGCTCAATACTACTTTTACAGATTTGCGCCAGCACTTGGTAGATAGTAAGCTGACTAATGCCAGGAAGGTTCCTGAGGAGGCGGACCTCTGGGTTAGCACCAGAGTGTCCAAAAAGGTACCTGGGGGGACACCCACAAAGGTGGTCAAGGTTCCCAAGAGAAGAAGGAGGGGGGAGATAAACTTACAGATAAGGAACTCTCAAAAGGCCCCCAAAAGAATTCCCAGGGAGGGTGTGGCAACCATTCCTTTTCCAGATTTGGGAAAAAGCCAGGGACGTATGATAAATCAGGGAAATCCAACCCCAAATGCATGGAGTGCTATCAGTATGGTCACTATAAAGGTGACCCCCAGTGCTCAAAGAGGGCACCGTCCACTACCGAACAGACACCTGGGTTGACTAGTGTAGCGCTCGGGGGGAGATGGACCCAGATAGCTTTGGGGAGCAGGTAGAGATTTCCCTAGTGTCCCTGGGAGAAAGAGAAATGGTGCCCAAAGCCCACATGCCCCGAAATACTTCCCAAGTACAGGCAGTGGGTCACCATTGATGGGCAAAAGGTGGAGGCTCTGCGTGACACAGGAGCCAGTATGACTACTGTCAAGAGTCAGCTGGTGTCAACAGAGCAGATAGTCCCTAATACATTCCACCAGGTCATAGTCGCTGACAATTGTGAGAGTCACCTACTGGTGGCTCTGGTTCCCTTTGAGTGGGGGGGGGTCTATGGTACTCTGAAAGTAGCTGTGAGTCCTGCCATGCCTGTAGATTGTCTGTTAGGCAATGATCTTGAGCATACTGCTTGGAAAGAAGTAGAGCTCAGATCTCACCTGGAGATGTTAGGGTTACCTGAGTGGGTCTGCATGACCACACGGTCCAGGGCTGCCCGGGAAGGGAGTCAAGGGTGTCTGGAGCCTGGAAAGATGGTCCACACAGCTGCAAAGAGGAAGGGCAAGAGGCGCGGGAAACCCGCCTCAAATGTTCCCACGGTGGTGGACGAGGCCCCGGAGGAGGAGGAGGGCCCCTGAGCCAACTGGTGAGGACATAGCTGACCTGGGTAACCTACTTGAACTTGCTGGCTGGCAAGTAGAGGGGGGGCCAACCAGGGCAGCATTCTGCAAGGCGCAGAAGGAATGCCCCGCCCTTGAGGGTCTGAGGCAACAGGCCACAGCCCAAGCAGCAGGTGACGCCTCTGGCGCTCACCATATTTACTGGGAGAATGATCTCCTTTACAGTGAGCGTAAGGTTCCAGGTCCTGGGGCACCTCGTGTGCTCGTGGTCCCCCAGTGTTACCGGAACTTCCTACTGGGCCTGGCTCACGACATCCCCCTGGCAGGACACCTGGGCCAAGACAAGACCTTTAACAGGCCTGACACCCACTTCTATTGGCCCAGAATGAGGAGAGCCTCAGATAACTTCTGCAGAGCTTGCCCCACCTGCCAGGCTAGTGGGAAGACAGGGAAACGGCTTAAAGCTCCCCTTATCCCAATCCCAGTCGTTGGCACCACCTTTGAAAGGGTGAGCATCGACATTGTTGGTCCCTTGGACCCCAAAACTGCCTTGGGTAACAGGTTTATCCTGGTTTTGGTGGACAATGCCACCCGCTATCCAGAGGCAATCCCTCTGAGAACAGTGACTGCACCGGTGGTGACCAGAGCCCTGTTGGGAATATTTACCCGTGTGGGATTCCCTATGGAGGTGGTGTCCGACAGGGGCACAAACTTCATGTCTGCATACATGAAGTCCATGTGGGATGAGTGTGGGGTGACCTACCGGTTTACCACCCCTTATCATCCTCAATCCAATGGGCTTGTGGAGAGATTCAACCATACCCTGAAAGGCATGATTGGTGGCCTGACTGATGCCATGAGGCGTAAGTGGGACCTCCTCTTACCCTGCCTGTTGTTTGCTTACAGAGAGGTGCCCCAAAAAGGGGTGGGGTTCAGCCCCTTTGAGCTTCTCTATGGTCACCCTGTCAGGGGACCCCCTAACCATTGTTAAAGAGGGCTGGGAGAAAGCTCACAAGTCACCTCCCCAGGATGTGGTCAGCTACATGCTGGCCCTCCGCAACCAAACCCAACGCTTCTGTAAGCAGGCCCAGAGTAACCTCGAGGCCAGTCAAGAGGTGATGAAGGGGTGGTATGACCAGAAGGCCACTCTAGTTGAGTTCTCACCTGGAGACAAAGGCCCATATTTATACTTTTTGACGCTAAACTGCGCTAACGCAGTTTAGCGTCAAAAAGTTTTGCGCCGGCTAACGCCATTCTGAAGCGCCATGCGGGCGCCGTATTTATTGAATGGCGTTAGCCGGCGCAAGCAGACCGGCGCTGCCTGGTGTGCGCGAGAAAAACCACGTACACCAGGCAGCGCCGGCGTAGGGGGAAAATGGCGCATGGGCGTCTTAAAATGGGGCAAGTCAGGTTACGTCGAAAAAATCGTCGTAACCCGACTTGCGCCATTTATTTTCGACGCCCATCCCCCATCAACATGACTCCTATCATTGTAAAGATAGGAGTCATGCCCCCTTGCCCAATGGCCATGCCCAGGGGACTTCTGTCCCCTGGGCATGGTCATTGGGCATTGTGGCATGTAGGGGGGCACAAATCAGGCCCCCCTATGCCAAAAAAAATTATTAAAAAAAAAAAAAAAAAATACTTACATGAATGTCCCTGGGGTGGGTCCCTCCAGCCTTGGGTGTCCTCCTGGGGTGGCCAAGGGTGGCAGGGGGGGTCCCTGGGAGCAGGGGAGGGCACTCTGGGCTCATTTTGAGCCCACTTGTCCCTTAACGCCATGCCTGACCCAGGCGTTAAAAAGCGGCGCAAATGCGCCGTTTTTAGCCACGCCCACTCCCGGGCGTCTCTTTTGCCCGGGAGTATAAATACCACGTAAAGGCCTGGGAGTCATTTTTTAGACGGGAACGCCTCCCTTGCATATCATTAACGCAAGGAAGGGGTTCACGCTAAAAAATGACGCACATTCCGGGAACTTTGGCGCTATTCGCCTCTAACGCCATAGTATAAATATGGCGTTAGTTGGCGTTAGTTTAGCGTCGAATTTGCGTCGAAAAAAACGACGCAAATTCGGCGCAAACGGAGTATAAATACGGCCCAAAGTTTGGGTGATGGAGCCAGTGGAGCCCAGGGCTCTCCAGGACCGCTGGACTGGCCCATTTGAGATCAAGGGGCGTAAAGGGGAGGCCACTCACCTAGTGGACCTCAAGACCCCTAGGCACCCCCTAAGGGTCCTCCATCACAACCGGCTCAAACCTCACTTTGAGAGGTCTGAGGTCAGTATGCTCCTGGTCACACATGAGGGCATGGAAGAGGAGAGTGAACCTCTCCCCGACCTCCTTGCTGTGAAAGAAGGGGATGGGTCGGGGGTGTCATTCTCTCTGACTCCCTGACTCTAACCCAGAGAGGGGATTGCTACGAGCTGTTAGAGCAGTTCTCCCCCCTGTTCTCCCATACTCCTGGACTAACCCACCTCTGTGTTCATGACATTGACACAGGTGACAGTCCCCCTGTGAAGAACAAAATTTACAGGTTGCCGGATAAGGTGAAGGCCAGCATCAAGGAGGAGGTCTCCAAGATGTTGACTTTAGGGGTTATTGAGAAATCCAGTAGTCCCTGGGCCAGCCCTGTGGTATTGGTTCCTAAGGCTACTGCCCCAGGTGCGAACCCAGAACTCCGGTTCTGTGTGGTCTACCGAGGTCTCAACTCAGTCACCCGGACTGATGCTCACCCCATCCCCCGAGCTGATGAGCTTGTTGACAGGCTAGGCACTGCCAAGTTCCTGAGTACGTTCGATCTTACTTCAGGGTACTGGCAGATGACTGAGGGGGCTAAAGAAAGATCAGCATTTTCCACCCCTGATGGCCATTACCAATTCCGGGTGATGCCATTTGGGCTGACAAATGCCCCCGCTACCTTCCAACGGTTGGTTAACGGGGTCCTAGCTGGTAAAGATGCCTTCTGTGCAGCTTACCTGGACGACATATCTGTCTACAGTTCCAGCTGGGAGGAACACCTGCTCCACCTCAAGGAGGTGCTTCAGGCTCTGCAACAGGCAGGCCTGACTATCAGGACTAGTAAGTGCCACATTGGGCAGGGTTCCGTGGTGTACTTGGGACACCAAGGGGCATATTTATACTCCGTTTGCGCCGGAATTGCGTCTTTTTTTTTAACGCAATTTCAACGCAAAACTAACTCCATATTTATACTTTGGCGTTAGACGCGTCTAGCGCCAAAGTCCATGGAGTTAGCGTCATTTTTTAGCGTGGACACCTACTTTGCGTTAATTATATGCAAGGTAGGCGTTCCCGTCTAAAAAATCGACTCCGAGGCATGTGCGTCGGATTTATACTCCCGGGCAAAAATCACGCCGGGAGTGGGCGGGTCAAAAAAAATGACGTACGGCCGCTTTTGCGCCGTTTTTTAGCGCCTGCAAAAGGCAGGCGTTAAGGGACCTGTGGGCTCTGAAGGAGCCCAGAGGTGCCCTCCCATGCCCCCAGGAACACCCCCTGTCACCCTTGCCCACCCCAGGAGGACACCCAAGGCTGGAGGGACCCATCCCATGGACATTAAGGTAAGTTCAGGTAAGTATTTTTTTTTTATTTTTTTGTGGCATAGGGGGGCCTGATGTGTGCCCCCCTACATGCCACTATGCCCAATGACCATGCCCAGGGGACAGAAGTCCCCTGGGCATGGCCATTGGGCAATTGGGCAAGGGGGCATGACTCCTGTCTTTGCTAAGACAGGAGTCATTTCTATGGGGGTTGGGAGTCGTAAAAAATGGCGCAAATCGGGTTGAGGCGAAATAATTGCCTCAACCTGACTTGCCCCATTTCTTGACGCCCAAGCCCCATATCCCCCTACGCCGGCGCTGCCTGGTGTATGTTGTTTTTTTTAACGCACACCAGACGGCGACGGCGGCTAACGCCGGCTAACGTCATTCAATAAATACGGCGCCCGCATGGCGCTTCAGAATGGCGTTAGCCGGCGCTAATTTTTTTGACGCAAAACTGCGTTGGCGCAGTTTTGCGTCAAAAAGTATAAATATGGGCCCTAGTAGGTGGTGGCAAGGTGCAGCCACTCCATGCCAAGATTGAGACTATCAAGGCCTGGCAACCACCTAGAACACAGACCGAGGTGAGAGCCTTTTTGGGCCTCACTGGATACTACCGCAGATTCGTCAAGGGTTATGGTACCATTGTATCCCCCTTGACAGAACTCACTTCCAAGAAACAACCTAGGTTGGTGATTTGGACAGAGGCTTGTCAGAAAGCCTTTGATTCTCTGAAGGAAGCCATGTGCACGGCCCCCGTGCTCAAGGCCCCTGACTATTCCCAGGAATTTATTGTGCAGACAGACGCTTCAGAGCATGGCATAGGGGCTGTTCTAGCACAGCTAAATGAGGAGGGCTCAGACCAACCAGTAGTCTTTATTAGCAGAAGACTATTACCACGGGAACAAAGGTGGAGTGCTATTGAGAGAGAAGCATTTGCTGTGGTCTGGGCACTGAAGAAGCTAAGACCCTACCTGTTTGGGACTCACTTCCGGGTTCAGACAGACCACAGGCCCCTCAGGTGGCTAATGCAGATGGTCCATTTCCCTACAGGGGATAGACTTTACGGTGGAGCATCGCCCAGGGGTTGACCACGCCAACGCTGATGGTGTCCAGACATCTCCTCCTCTGCGGCACTCTGCAGAGATTTTCCACACCAAACCAGGTACTTTGTGCTTGAAAGAGACTTTGTTTGCTTATTAAAGACTTAAGACACTTTATATCACTTCCGCCTTAGCGATGAGAGCTCCCGGGAGGTCGGGTAGCTCTCCCCACTTTCAGCTGGGGGGGACACATATTAGACCTGACATGCTTTGGGGTGGTCACCCCTAACTTTTTGCCTGCCTCCCTCCACTTTTTGGACTCTGTTTTTGCTGGATCTTAGACTCTTGCCACTTTACCACTGCTAACCAGTGCTAAAGTGCATATGCTCTCTCCCTTTAAACATGGTAACTTTGGATCATAACCAATTGGACTATTTAATATACTTATAAGTCCCTAGTAATGTGCACTGTATGTGCCTAGGGCCTGTAGATTAAATGCTACTAGTGGGCCTGCAGCACTAGTTGTGCCACCCACTCAAGTAGCCCCTTTACCTTGTCCCAGGTCTGCCATTGCAAGGCCTGTGTGTGCACTTTCACTGCCACTTCGACTTGGCATTTAAAAGTACTTGCCAAGCCTCAAGCTCCCCTTTTTCTACACATAAGTCACCTCTAATGTGTGCCCTAGGTAACCCCTAGAGCAGGGTGCTGTGTGGGTAAAAGGCAGGACATGTACCTGTGAAGCTACATGTCCTGGTAGTGTAAAACTCCTAAATTCGTTTTGACACTACTGTGAGGCCTGCTCCCTTCATAGGCTAACATTGGGGCTGCCCTCACACATTGTTGAAGTGGCAGCTGCTGATCTGAAGGGTGTAGGAAGGTCATATTTAGTATGGCCAGAATGGTAATACAAAATCCTGCTGACTGGTGAAGTTGGATTTAATATTACTATTTTAGAAATGCCACTTTTAGAAAGTGAGCATTTCTCTGCACTTAAATCTTTCTGTGCCTTACAATCCACCACTGGCTAGGTTTAGTTGACAGCTCCTTGTGCATTCACTCAGACACACCCCAAACACAGGGTACTCAGCCTCACTTGCATATATCTGCATTTTGAATGGGTCGTCCTGGGCTGGGAGGGTGGAGGGCCTGCTCTGACACAGAGGACTGCCACACCCCCTACTGGGACCCCGGCAGGCAGGATTGAACTGAAAGGGGACCTGGTGCACTTCTGAGCCACTCTTTGAAGTCTCCCTCTCTTCAAAGGCACATTTGGGTATAAAACAGGGCCTCTGCCCTACCACCTCAGACACTTGCTGGAGAAGAAACCTGAACCAGAACCTGCATCCTGCCAAGAAGAACTGCCTGGCTGCTCAAAGGACTCACCTGTCTGCTTTCTACAAAGGACTGCTGCCTTGCTGTTGGCCTGCTGCCTTGCTGAACTCTTGTCTGGCTGCCAAAGTGCTCTCCAAGGGCTTGGATAGAGCTTGCCTCCTGTGCCCTGAAGTCTCAGGACCAAAAAGACTTCTCTTTTTCATTTTGACTCCTCATGCGCCGAAAAATTTGACGCACAGCTTGCTCCGCGGTGAGAAAATTGCTGCCCGACGCGACGCCTACGGGGCGACCGGAACTTCGACGCACAGCCTTGCATGGACAACGCCACCTGGCTTCCAGAGAGGAAATCGACGTGACGCCTGCTGTGAGAAAGAAAATTCCATGCACAGCCTCCTGGAACGACGCACAGCCTCCCGGAACGACGCGCAGCCGGATAACAAGCCGAGGAATCCACGCAGAGACCCTGGGACATCTGGTAATCCCGCGAACCATAGAAGGAGTCGGCCGCGTGCCGGAAAACGACGCACGTCTTCCCCGAGTGAAAAAAAACGACGCAAGTCCGAGTGTGAAGGGGCGAAACCGACGCACACACCAGTTTTCTTCCCACAGAATGACGCATGTCTCCCCATGTGAAAAATAACGACGCAAGTCCGTGTGTGAAGGGGCGAAACCGATGCACACACCATTTTTCCAGGCATCTCCTCCTCTGCGGCACTCTGCAGAGATTTTCCACTCCAAACCAGGTACTTTGTGCTTGAAAGAGACTTTGTTTGCTTCTTAAAGACTTAAGACACTTTATATCACTTTTCAGTGATATTCCTACAAATTCTTATTGCATCTTTTATTGTGTTGATCTACAAATATCCAGATAAATATTCTATATTTTTCTAAACACTGTGTGGTGTATTTTTGTAGTGCTATGTGGTGTTATTGTATGATTTATTGCACAAATACTTTACACATTGCCTTCTAAGTTAAGCCTGACTGCTCGTGCCAAGCTACCAGAGGGTGGGCACAGGATAATTTGGATTGTGTGTGACTTACCCCGTCTAGAGTGAGGGTTCTTGCTTGGACAGAGGGCAACCTGACTGCCAACCAAAAACCCCATTTCTAACACACATGAAACAAGATTTGACGCATTATTGTGGAGAAAAAACAGAAGCATGACAAACTAAAAGCATATAAAGGCTTACGAAGTGCTACAAGTAGAAAAAAAATTAGGCTGAGACAAAAAGTGGATGCAGCAGAAGCACACTCCCAAAAAAAGAGGAAGCCATCCTTGGTCAATGCTCCGGGGATGGGGGAAACACATGAACAGAAAGTGAAGCCAAAGTGAAGTCACCATGGACTGACCAAACAGGAACCAACTAATAAGGCTGACAACAAATCTTATGAATGCTAATCAATGGGCTGACTCTAAGCATCCTGTATGTAAAAGAAAGGTCTTGCAACGGACAGCCCAAGTGCTGCCTCAGTCAAGACCTGAAAAGGACTCTATTTAGTAGTGAGCCCACGTATTGCAAGGCACTCTCATGTGGGCAAATGAAGTGATCATTTTTAACCCTGAACTTGGAAAGATTAATGTCATAACTCCGACCTGACGACAATTCCAGTTGTGACCTAAAAAACACGTTTGCTGTCATGTGTACCTTATCTGTGGTCTTGATTCTTAGAGAAAGTGCACCATCATAGTCTATTAAATCAAACACACGAGGTGTTTGTACAGCGCACATCCTAAACGCAGGTAATTAAAGGTACTCTCATATGTGCTAATGACTTCATTTGCACATATGACAGCGGCTTGAAATATGTGAGTTCAGGATGTGTGCTGTAGAAACCCCGCACATCCGGAGCTTATGTACCTCAAGGCACTCTCTCATATGTGCTAATGACTTCATTCAGCGGCTTGAAATATGTGAGTTCAGGATGTGTGCTGTAGAAACCCCGCACACCCGGAGCTTATGTACCTCAAGGCACTCTCTCATATGTGCTAATGACTTCATTTGCCCATATGAGAGCGCCTTGAAATACGTGAGGTCAGGATGTCCGCTGTGCAAACCACGCTCATCCTGAGCTCGCCTATTTTAGGGCACTCTCGTGTGGGCAGATTAAGCCATTAGCACATATGAACGTACCTTGAAATACGTGAGATCAGGATGTAAGCTGCACAGAAAAGAATCCTGTTTTGTACAGCACACAACCTGCAGTAACGTCTTTCAAGACGGAAAATAATGATTTCGATGCCGATAACTTTACCATATCTGGGGAAATAATGCTTAGCATTATAATGCCTACTAAACTACCGCGCGGCCTGTAACCAAGAAGCAGGCGAAATCGTCATTCCACTGATATGAGGCTCAAAGGACACAAAGGAAAGGCCTCGTTTTCTAAAATCACCAATATACGGTCACCACCGCAGCAGTGGTTATTAATGTGGGATAACGCCCAAAATTAGAACAGCAAAATGCTTGTTACAAGATAAAAAATACACATGGACCTTTTAGGATTTGTAAAGCTGAATGAGTTGAACCAAACAAACCAAGAGGGCGATGTAGATGTACACAAATGGAGCAGTAAACGTGCGCTATGCAATGATAATTAACAATAGCAGCAATACAATCCTCAGCCTCTAAACACCACTTCATGTGCCTTCTGCAATACCTCTAGAAACTCTTCACACATTTCGAAGATGGCTCCTCAAAGAAAAAAACACAAACAATAGTAGTGCCTTGGTGTGTGGTGCACTATGCCAGAGTACCCCTGCGAAGGATGATACTCTTTGGTAGGATAACCATTCTGATGGCAAACTTACGCCTCTTATCCAGGGAGCAGGTTCCCATCTGAGACAATACGAGACACAATTAGAGAGGTAGTTTTGAAGAAACACCAGCAACACAAAGTACAAGGTAGCACCACCTCCAAAGAATGAGAAAATATCAGTCAACATTTTGGAACGCCGCAGCGTCCAGTACATGGTCATAAAAAACCTCTGAAACATCTCAGCCTGTACTAAGTGCTGTATTTCACCATATAATGGACACCATAAACTATCTGCCTCAGGCACCTGCTTAGTTGTCACACACCTGGGAGGTGCGTTACATTGACAAGGAGTCCTAAACCTGCAAAGTATGAGATGCGAGCACGAGTGGGGTCGTTGAAAAACTACACGCCCCATGCATGTCATCTAGCCTCGCACAGCATCCATCTGAGCAGCAAGACATCCCACGCTGTTCATCAATGCCTGCAAAGGAATTCCTGAAGACACCAAATTGTAGGGTGGGTCGGCAGTTGGAGGCTGGACCGCATGGTTAGCTATAGTTACAGGCTTAGTTCTCCTTTGACCCCCTGGGTGGTGGGACTTATTTTTATGGCAGTGCTTCATTTGTTTAAAAAAAAAAAAAAAGGTGTCAGGGCCCTCATTAGGAGCCCATTGCAGCTTGAACCACCCATTGACCCTGCCTGCGCTGCCAATGACAGAACGACCACGCCCTACAAGTCTTACAGTTCGGACTCTTTCAGGCCACTTAATGCTATAACAATTGCTTGAGCTGCACATATTAGTCATTTTTAATACATATTTATTAGGAAACAGGTCTTGTTGTGCTCTTCTCTAAAGTACACAAACAACCATGTGGCAGGCTGTCACCATGCCAGTGCCAACAATTAGGTGGCAAGCACTGGAAACCACCAGCTCAAATTAAGCACTGATTTATTAATAGTCTAGAGTGCTTTGGGGTGACAAAGCTGCATTGTAGAAGAGAAGGTTGCACATCACTTATGTACCAATTCCGATTTAGAAACAATAAATGCCTGTTAAAAGATACCTCACACTGACACTACACTGCTGGCAGGTTGCAACTGTAGAAGGAGAAGATCTAGAGCAGATGTTCCCAACCTTTTGAATTCTGTGGACCCCCACTGAATCATTATTGGAATCCGGGACCACCCTCCCATTGAGTCATTACTGAAAGCTGGAGACCTAATCTGTTAATATCATTTCATTTTCCAAGTAGTCGCGGACCCCCTGAGGAGGCTTTGCAGCCCCCTAGGGGTCCCCGGACCACAAGTTGGGAAACTCCGATCTAGAGACCACCAGATGGACATGCATCCCAACAGTAGGGACACCAACTCAGGGAGTTCTTCCACTGCATTCATGCTGTTACCTGTGCATTGCACTGACCCTTTAGCAGCACTCAAACATTCAGTCAAATCTCCTGATAAGCACTTTTCCCTCGACAGTGAGTGCCCTCAGTCACTACAATGCTTTCCTCTGTCTGTGTATGAATATAGGAAAGGTGTCCACCAAACACTATACAAAAGATACACAAATGCTTCATGATATTTGTTTTATTAATCCTTTATCCACATCCTTCTCTGTTGAACACTTAACTCTAGTCTTTAATTTTCTACACCCTCTTCTTTCAACTTTATTTAACAAATGGATACATCATCCAGCGGATTCCTCACTATATGAATGCTCTTTCCAGGCTACATACTAGCCTGGAAAAAATGTTCCCCTGCACCAACACTCCTGAGCCACCAGTTGGCACCACAGGGCTCCAGCCTTATCTCGGCCTTCAGTCATGATGTCAAGGAGCCAACCACTGTGTTGCATACGCATCTGTTTATTAGCACCTCTTTGACATGGCCCGGAATTCCCTCTGAGTCTCCATTACAAGTTCCTCATCTTTCTACAGTAACTAGGTTAAGATTTCTCCAAAAAGGTTTGAGGGTTTAGGCTGTGCTGACTGTGCTACAAGAAGATATCCCATTCAGACCCCCCACAACAACTGAATGCGTTATCTGGTGTCTGGCATGATGCCACGACATACAATTTTTTTACCTCCTTGTACTCGAAGGCCATCAGCATGTTGGGTGTGGAGATCAGGTTATTCTTCATTGAAGGCCAGAGGGACATATAAGCCTCCCTGAACCTGGACTCTTCCTTGACATCGAACAAATCCCTCCACTGTGCCTAGAAATTTGAGTCTGGAGTGCTCTGGTTCTTTGGGGACCAAAGGTCTTCTAGCTGTCAATGCTGGATCTTTTTCGGATGGTTTCCGACCATTCTTGGTTACTCCTCAAAGTGGGGGTTGGGGTTTGAATTCTTGAAGGCTCAGCGACTCCAACCACAATGCATATCCTCCATGGGCTTTGGGCTTGGCACCTCTGGCGCCATCCTCTATTTGTTCTCGCTGTTCTTTGGCAACAATTGTAAAGGCAGTGGCACTGCTTCCCATAGAGCTGACATGGACTGCACTCAATGGATTTTTAGGGGAAAGCAACACCAGACTGGCAGTATCAGGCATCAGGTGTTTCCCCGGGAGGCTGGAATGGTGGGGGGGCGCTTTTTTTCACTGGGAGACCGGGTTTGTAGCAGTGAAACTGTTTTAAAAGCACTGCAGAATTCCTTGTATATCCAACAGTTTTCAAGCAACAACAAAAGTGCTGAGATAACTCTTGTGACTAATGTACCTGCTGGAGAGAGTCGAGATTTGTATAGTGGCAGTTTTGACTCATCTAAGGTAGCACAGAGGGTTAATATGCCTGCTGCAAAGAGCGTGTACTGTGCAGATCACAGAGCAATATTTTATGTGCATAGCTCAGTGGGTTACTGCTTTTGTCATTAAGGTCCTTTTGAGACTGTGCAGTTCATAAATTACAATGGTAATCTAAGTTAGAAAGTTATGTTTTTTCCCCAGTCTTTCATTGTTCTAATTGTGCTAAAAAGGGTTTGTTTGGGTTGAAATTAATTATTGATAGTAAAGTAAACCCTAACCACTGTGTTATTTCCTGAATCCTGAGTTGGTACTTCCCCAGACCAAGCACTCTTAGAAAATGCCTATCAGTATGGACAAAATGTGAATCCTACACCTTGTAGTTCCCTTTGTCTTAATTAGCATTTTGTAAACACTGAATTATGCATGTATGATTCACGGTCTTTGTATGTGTGTGTGATGTAAAGTGCTCCAACACCCTAAGCTGGAAAGGGAGGCACTATAAACCAACTCAAATATATGTGAGAGAAGGGCTTTGGAGAGATGGGAGGCCCTGTTGGAGAGTGATAGTGAGGGAATTATTGAAGAGCCCCAATAAAGATTGCTGTATCCTGTTGTACTGTAAGGTCAAAATTTTCTATATTTTAAAAACGAATATAATTGAATATATAATGGAAAATGTGTTGTAGAATATACCATTTTCACCAAATTGTCTTGGGTTGGAGAGCCCCCTCCAACCCTTTTTGTAGTGGTCAGGTTTGCTCGCTGCTCACTATGCAACATACTGGGCTCGTCTGACAAAATTTCCCAGGGCTGCTTTGCATTCCCAGTTCCTCATGACCTTGTGCACACTATTGGTGCCACATGAGGTGCAGGATGTGAGCTCTCCAGTGGTGCCCGAGGCGGCAGTGGCAGTAACACCAAGGAAGACTCTTAGTTGCTGATCTTCCACTCAAAGCGCCAGGATCAGCACTGGTTTACAAACCTCACAAGCTGAGATGCCCATCTGAGTGACATGATTGTGAGGGGCCTATGGTCAGTGTCAGAGCAGTCAATGCACATAAATGTGAAGCCCTTTCTTCTTTCCATCCTTGGAGGAAACATCCTTATTCTATCAGATAACACCAGTACTGTGCACTATATTAACAAACAGGGTAGTGAGGAGCTGTGGACCCTTAACTTGGGAGACATTTTATCTGTGGACATGAGCAGCAACTGAGACTCTTGCCAGTATAAGCTTATGTCACAGGATCCCTTAGTGTGAAAGTTGGAGCTCTTAGTTGTTTCACACTGGAGGTTCATAGGTGGGAGCTACACCTCAAAGTAGGGAAAGCAATTTTTTCCAGATTAAGGTTTTCTTCAAAACGGCCCAGAACAGTTAAGTGTTGTTAATTTTTTGCCATACACTTCCTGCCATATGGCCCCCTATGGATGCCTTCAGATTCAGCTGGTCTGTCTATAAGTACTGTACCACAATCCTGTAGTTGTTCTAGGAATTTCATTTTCCAGTCTGTTGCCATCATCAGCGACTGAGTGTGAATCATCATCAGTGGCAACTCTCATTACAGGTCATGAAGAGTGCTCTCTTTTGCTCTGATCTGATCGAAAAGGGATAATCCTAAAGCACATATGTGAGACTTACAGGAACTTGTTTAGGATTAAGTGGGTAAAATTAAATTTACTAAAGGTTTCAATGTATACTTTATATTTTTAATGTGATTGTTGCTGTGCCTGTGTGCTAGCAGTTCATGATTTAAGAGTGATTGTTGCTGAGAATGCATACTGGTAATCAGTACTCTAAAGTTAGTGTGTCCATGCATCCAGTCCCAGTTTTTCACTATTTTTCCCAGAACTTTTCCATAAATTTGATTTAAAAACGTGATGATGTATAAGAGTTGCATGTAATTCTTCGTAGTACTTCATTGTCTGTGTTTTCTATATATGGCAGTGTTGTCAGTTAAGTCATTCTGTGGCCTTCGGTCAATGCTAAATTGTTGTCCTGTGTCTATGTTTGTGTAATGTTCGGCTTTTTCGTTTCCTAGATCTAATCACCCTATCTAAATGTTATTGTGCCTCTGAATAGGACTACTCGTCAAGACTTGAAAATACTTGCAAATTTGTGATTATATTCACCATAGTATTTTGTATGGGTTTTTTAAAATTAAGAATTGTGTGTTAACGTAATTAGGGCCCTATTCACAAAGCTAAATTTACACACGTAGATCAACTCAAGTATAAATGTACTCTTGCACATAGGTGTAAATCTATCTTTTTGTGCTAGTCACCATTTTCCAGTGTAACTTTAAACTGAAGTATATAGACTTACATGTATCCACCCGCTAAAGCCAGGAGCTGGAGACACCTAAGAGTGCAAAGTTACTAGTACCTTTTCACATGTAGGTGGAGATCTCAGCCTCTCTAGGGGAGATTTCCCCATGGGAAAAAATAGGGAAAATTATTAAAGTTCATTGTTCTTTAAAAATATGTAAATGCAGAATACATATGTAAAATAGTTTAAAATACTTAATATTAAAACATAACTAATAGCAAAATATTACACCACATTAACTTGTTCATTAAATGTGTACTTATTAATTACATGCATTTATTTAATGTATAAATAATGTTTCTTAAAAATGATTTTAATAAATACCTACCCACAGTAACATTTTTATTTTATTTAATAGGTATTACATTTTGTAAGACATCGTTTTAAATTATTTTTTTAACAAAAGTTTCAATGTTTCACTTAATTGTATTTTTAAATTAAGTTGCATTTTTAATAACTATATTCTTAACATTAAAAAATGTGCGTGTATATATATATATATATATATATATATACATACATACATTTTTTAAGGACAAAAACAACAGTTAGAGTGACGTTATAGTTAGGAAGTATGACAATATGTTACATTACATTAAAAAAAAACTTAGAAATTCAATAACAAAAATTAAAGGTTAAAGGGGAGTTATAGTTAGGTGAAAATGATAGCTAACACCTAGTATTTAAAACAAGCAAAATCACTGAAACTCACCATTTATAGTTATCTCAAGCAACTATAACTCTAAATGCCCTACATAAACTGTTGCTTGCCCCACACCATGCACAGTGTTGTTATCACTGATGTCATTTCAGATGCTGCTGAGATGTTTTAGAACATGTCATAAGTGACATAATATCTCAGGTATTTAGAAGTACAAGGCGAGGCTGAGAACCCCCTCATGGGCGTCAAACGCAATGTTGTTGTAATGGCTTGCTATGTCATGTAGCAATATAAAAGGTGTCATTTTAAGTAAGGCAAACCCTTTGAGGGACCCGTTGGACACTGCAGCACCATCCCAACAAGGAGCAGCCCGATGATGAAGCATGACACCCATTGGGGTGTGTGAGAGATCTTGCTCCTGAGCAATCAGATCCTTGGAACCAGGTGTCTCAAGTTACTCCCAACCTCTATCTTTGCCTTCTATTTAGGACCTTTATACTCCTATTTACAACACACCACAATTGACATATCAAAAAGTGCCAATGTAAAAAGATAAATTGGTTAGTAGTCACTTCTCTCAAGGACAGAGAATAACCTGTTAGTGGAAAAACAAAGTGGATTTGGTAAATGTAATAGTTGCAAGGCATGCAAAATTGGACAAACAACTAAAGCTTTTTTCAACAGAGGCAACATGGCAATTCCGATTAAATACTGAATCACTTCTGAGTCAAAATTCCTAGTTCACATCATTGAATGCCCTTGCGGTTTCAAATATATTTGAAGTACTATATGCATGCTTAAGAAAATAATTTTGGAACATATCAGGGCAATAAAACTTAATGATCAGACATATCAAGTGGCTAAACATTTACGTTCATACTAGAGTAAAAGAGACTGGTAATCATTAAGATATTTTGGCACTGACCATGTACCAGAACATGAGAGAGGAGGTGATAGAACAAAAAAACTGTGGCAGCTCAATCTTAATACATTATCCAATTGAGAATTAAGACTCATTTTGGTCTGAATTATGATGAAGAGCTTCATGTTCATTGGTGAATATTGTTTCTGTGACAGTCCTGTTTCTCCTTAAAGCTGAAATGATGGGTATAAATTGGGTTATGACTCACTTATTTGTTTTGACATTGATAATTGTGATACTTTTGAAGCTTTTGGATTAGATGATCACTCAAAATTGGAGGATGTTTTGAGCACTAATCCAGTACAATCATGATTCCAGATCTGATTATTTTGCATAACGTTTTCAAGCAAATTTGTTCTGATGATAGAGAACAATGTATTCCTGTTAATGGATTTGTTACAATCCTAGGTGTCACCATATTTGACTATGAATAACTCTTATGCCATTGTATATCGCTGAGATTATGTTGAACGAACAACCAGTAGTCGTATAGCTTTAGGGTACTATACCGATATCCTGGTAAATGCTTAAGATGTCAGAGGCAGTAATGTATTCACTGCAATATGATAGCATAGGTTTTTTAAGAATTATTTTCTTACATAAGTAAGAGGTTGATAAGCATGAGTTTGATATGTACACTGCATAAGAAATTATTTCAGTATGTTAATAATTGCAGATAACAATAAGGAAGCATACTTTACACGGCTGACAATAATCCACCAATTTGTTTTGCTTGTTTGTTTTTCTATTAGATTATTTTAAATTGAATGATGGGGTTTGCGCTACTAGTTCCATGATGCTTCATAATGCGCACTTTGTACAATAGTATAAAAGACAAACATAGTTAAAGGACACACCAATATATATCAACAGACTTAATCACAATTATTTCTCCTGATGTTACTCTCAAACAAATAAATACTTGGTACAAAATTACAAAATTGTAAAATTATTCAATTATTAAATAATTCATTTTCTGACATTTAGGTAAAATATCTATATATATTATCAAGTTAAAATCCAATATACTTCATATAAATATTTATTACTCAAACCCATGTCTAAATTAATACCATTTCATCTTATATTACCCAAGTGGGCATATATACTTGTAAGTAACTGCTGGAGGATATCATATCATTTCAGATGTTGTCCACAAATAACCTCATTCTGCTTGTACATCATAGCTTCTTAACCCAAGTGGGTGGACATACAAACTCCATTCCTGAAAAAGACTTACTAAAAACCCAACACCTAATTCCTTAAATTGATAAATATTAAAATAACACCAACAATCCAAAGTGCTATTGTAATAAATGGTCACCACATTACCCCAACATACTTGAAAATATATCAATTACTACAGATGGATACTCAGCTCTTCACTCGAATTCAACCCTACAGGTTCCAATGTCTCAAACTCATATATTTAGACTCCAAAATACGCAGCAACCTTTCTCTGTTGCCGCCCTTTTTGTTGATCTTCACTTGATCAATGACTACAAATTTCAACAAATTCTCATTACCAAAATGTTGAGTAAAGAAATGCCTCGCTACCGGGTAGTTTTTGTCATAGTTCTTGATAGCTCGTCTATGTTCCAGAACTCTTTTCTTTGCACTATGTATCGTGCTCCCCAAGTACAATTTGTCACATGGGCATATCAGACAGTAAACACAATAAGTTGTGTTGCAGTTGTAATTACCTCTAATTGTAAAAATGTCTGTCCTTCCTGGAACATTCAATATCCTACAGTTATTACTAGTTCTGCAAGCTCTGCATTTCATACAGCAGGCAAAACCTACCACTCTAGTACTTTCCATGTGTCCTTTCGATGTTACATCATTGCGACATAGATTGTCCTTCAACGACCTATTCCTCCGGAAGGTTATTTGAGGATTCTCACCGATCCAGTTGTTCAAGATGGGGTCGTCTGCAAAATATGCCAACTCTTGCTGAGAATGGAGCGTATTTTGTAAGACTGATTACTGTATGTCGTAATGAATCTAATTGAGTCATTGTCCTTTCCCTGACTCTCATTCGTCCTATACAAAACATCATCTCTATTCAAAGACTCCACTTTCCGTCTACCTTGGTTAATAACTTTAACCCCATAACCTCTGCTCCTAAACCTTTCACACATTACTTCACATTCCTGTTGAAAATCAGCTGTCTCACTACAATTCCCCATACGGAATGCTGCGCATCAAAGTCCCCGGGTGTGCACTGTGGGCGCAGAGTAAGCTGTTACCGGCTGTCGCTTTCCTAAACAATTTGGACACCAATCTGCTGTCCCTTACAGAGATTTCTACATCAAGGAACTCAATGCAATTTGAATCCAAATGGTCAGTAAATCTCAAATTGCAATCATTGTTGTTCAGATCTCGCACGAATTGCCTAGCTTCTTTTTCATCACCCCTCCAAATTACAAAAATGTCGTCAATGAAACGGCACCATAGGACCACATTAGCATCAAATTGAGTGATCCCTTCAGACACCTGTTCCTCTCACCAGCCCATAAACAAATTCGCATAGCTGGGGGCGAAACAGGTGCCCATAGCTGTCCCTTGCAACTGTTTGTACAGATGATTATCAAAGATGAATAAATTATTCTTGAGACAGAACTCAATCATAGTGCATAGCATTTCCGAGTGAAAAAAGAAAGACAAAGACCTCGCTCTAAGGAAGTGGCTAATGGCTTTTACCCCAAAATCATGATCTATACTTGTATACAAGCTGGTCACATCTAGGGTCAATAGTAGAAAATCATCTTCCCATTGGATGTCCTCAATGATTTTTAGGAAATGTGTAGTATCTCTCACATAGGAAGGGATTGACTCAACAAAGGGGCGTAAAAAAAAATGTCAATATATTTCGATGTATTTTCCAAAAGAGAATCCATAGCCGAAACTATAGGTCTCCCTGGTGGATTGACCATGTTCTTGTGAATCTTTGGAAGGAGATATAACACTGGAATCTTAGGATGATCACACTTAAGAAACAGGAACTCATCCCATTCTATCATGCCCTGATCTTTCCAGTCTATAAGCATGTCATGATATTTCTCATTCATTGATTTAACATCACCCCAGCTCACTTCCTCATAACATTGGATATTACTGAGCTGTCTCACTCCCTCTGCCACATATTTAATGGTGTCCTGAATAACTACATTACCCCCCTTGTCAGATTGTCTAATGACAATAGTGTGATCTTTTTTCAATTTTTTGAGAGCTTGCCACTGCTCACCCGATAAATTGCTGTTTTTCACATTCATCACACCATATCTCAACTTCTTCAATTGTTTAGTCATTTCCCTTTCAAAAACATCAAGAGCATCACAATGAATGGCAGGTATAAAGGTTGATTTCGGTTTAAAATTGCTAGGACGTGTGCTGTCTAAGGCAATAAATCCCATCAGGTTCAGAATAGGATCATCATGAACATCAACCCCCTCACATAAATCCATTGCTGTGTGAAACACATCAATATCAGAAATGCATAAATTACTCACATTGTCTCTTATCACCACTTTCTCATCACTTCTAACTTTAGTGTGGTACCACTTTTTTAATTTCAACTTCCTGATGAATTTGAAGGTGTCAATCCTAGTTTGAGTATAGTTAAAACAGCCAGGTGGGCAAAAAGACAGGCCAAGGGAAAGGAGATCCTCTTCAACAGCAGACAACACTCTGCTGGAGAGATTTACAACATTCATAGTTTTTACTTGCGTGCACGAGTTACCACTCCCAAGGGCCTTGTGTCTTCTCCTACGCCCCCTCTCCTTGGCTTGTCTGTATATATATATATATATATATATATTTTTTGACATTGACAAAGGCTGGGTGCCAAAATGTGTCTGACAAAGTTTTGTTTTTGATGGCCAATAAAGGAAGAATTCAGCATTGCTCTGTGAGTGTGGGACCTCTCTGTCTCTCATATATATATATATATATCTATATATATATACATGTATTTATTTATAAAAGACCTGCTGGTCACCAGTAGGTAGATATAAATAGATCTGTCTCTCCATAGACAGAGCGTTTTTTGGTTTGCTAATAACTTTGGTCCCATTTAATTAATAAAGTTCATCCACCTCAGCTTCTTCCTGGAAAGTTTTGGGGGTGATCTATCAAGTGAGTGCTGAGAAAAAAGGGGAGTCCCAAAACATAAAATCCCCATGCATTTTTTTAGACATGGCTACAGCAAAAACTGCTGTATGGAATTACAAACTCAATGGTTGGGCTTGCAAGAGTGTCGCAAGAGTCCTGCAAGAACTCACATCAAAAAATGGAGGCATGTGATTGGTCGAGAGGCCGTTTTTTCCTGTTAGTCATCACGCTCTTTTGGGAGCGAGAAGCTCCTGCAGGTCTTGCAAGCACTCCAATTTCCTGGCTGTTGGAATGTTCTAAATGAAGTGGTCATCTTTACTGTTTACTGTGAAAAATTGGAGGTGTTGTGGAAGTGAAGTAACAAAGCTATATATTAGGGGGCAGCAGACAGGCATGCTGTGCCCCTAGATTTAGAGTGGAGGTGTCTAAGGGATAGCTGCTGTGAAGATTATAAATGTATATTGTTTTTAACTTTAACTAACCTCTACAATCTTGCAGGACTCTTGCAAGATTGTGAATAGTAAAAATGAGTAGCTCAGTTCATAATACAGTCTATTAGTAGTTATGAAAGTATGTAAGAGATATGTACTGTGGTAAGTAGATGGTAAATTCATATTTTAACAAAATGTTATGATCTCGCAAGATCTGGCAAAATATACAGAGCTATTTTTGTCAACAGTTTTCAACAACTATAAAAACATTTTTGGGGGTTTGTGCTTTCAAACATTTTTATTATTTTTCGGGGATCTTAACTTTTTTTTTTAAAAAGGGTAGAGCAAAACATACACCTGGAGGTAACTTGAAGTGTGAAACAAACACCAAAAGAATCTCTTTTAAAAACAAAAAGGAGAAGAAAATTACAAAAAAGTGTTAAAAACAACCACTGGATAGGGGAGCACTTGGGCTCTTGGACAAGCTTGTCCTGGGCAGACCTGCTTGTCTCTGAAGAAAAAAATGTTCTGCTTGCACAAGCAGCAAAATAGCGTTCATTAAAAAAAGCAGGGTTATTCTTCGCTTACACGCTTAGAACCTGTGCAGGCAAAGTATCTCCTGGAGAAAATGATGTTGAAGCCCCTGTAAAGGTGTCTAGCTCTGCACAACGAGCCAACTCTGCCTGTGCAAGCCTTTGCGGATGCATAGATCTCAGCTGTTTCCACATCCCTGTGGTGTTCATCTTATATTGTTTATTTCTGCTCCACTGGTTAAACTCTTTCTTGCAAAGTTTACAGTTGACATATGTTTCACAAACTTTCTTGGCACCTGGCCTCATTTAAAAAATCACTACATCAAGGAATCATTGGGTGGCTGAGGTGGCTGAGCTGGTGCAGAAGCCACTGGCTGTTCATCTAAATCAGATGAAAATACCATTCTCTTCAAAGCCAAACAGGAAAGGACAGCGAGCCAAATATGTCTACTGTCATCAAAGACCAATAGAGGAATAAATAAAAAAGGATTGATTCTACTTCTCTAAGTAAAGATTTCCATATGAACCAATCTGAATCCTTCCTTAGGGTGTGCTTCCTCTTCCTCTAGCAAGAGTGACTCGCAGGTGTCTTGCGAGACCGTAACAAAATACTTCCTGTACATCTTCGATAGAAGATTACACAATTCATTGTTGTACTTTAAACAACAAGTGTAATGTTCTATTTTGTTCAAAATTATAAAAAAACTGCAATTAACTTAATTCTAAATGTACAATCTTGTGAGTGGTTCGTGAGTGATAAGTATGAAGTACAGCCCCCCTCAGAGTACACACACAGGGGATTGTGCATCCGGCTCTCCTGAGCGTTTTGCGAGAGCCATCACTTAAAAAAAAACTAATAATAATAATACCTATCATATTTTCTCCAGTACTTTATTCTAGATTAGCATTAGAAAACACATTTATTAACTTTAAAAAATCTCTAGAAAAGCACTGAACAAAAACAAAGGTTCAATTGTTATAGTTAGGTGTAATAAAATTATCTGCTTTTGTTTTTATTTTAAAACTTGGAAATTTACTGAGAAAACCAAAGGTTAAAGTAACGTTTATTTCAGACCTCTCTCTGACATGACGGGTGTGCATATTACAGTGTGTACATGGACTTGCCTCTCCTGTCAGACTTCTTTCTTAGATGACAGGCATGGTTAGTAGGGTGTGTGGAGAGTGATTGGCCTCTCTACTAAGACCTCCCACTCAGATTGCGGGTGTGCATAACAGTAAGTGGGGAGGGGACTGCTCTTTCCTCATACATCTCTCTCTGACATGACAGGGGTGCATATCAGGGTTTATACATAGTCTGGCCTCTCCTGTGAGATCTCTCTCTCTCTCTATGATGATGAGTGTGTGTAATAGGGTGTGTGGAGATAGACTGGCCCCTCCACTAACACCACTCTCTCAGGTGAATAGTGTGCGTAGTTGTGAGTAAAGAGGGATTTCTCTTTCCTCTCAAACAGGTGTTAAAAATTGGGTCTCTAGGTGGCAGAGGTATGCACCCTGTTCAAGTAGGAGGGACAATCCTAGTCAGGGTAAGTAACAACACAACCAAAATTATCTTGTGTTCACCCTCCAGTAGCTTGGTACAGAGCATGCACGCTTAACTTAGAAGGCAATGTGTAAATTATTTGTGCAATAACTCATACAGCAACACAGTAAAAACACCAAAAAAGTACTCCACACCAGTTAAGAAAAATAAATAATATTTATCTGAATAAAATAAGAACAAAATGACAAAAATCAATATGCACAAGTCAAGATATCATTTTTAAAAGGTTTAGATGAGTCTCAATCCTTAAGAATCAGTGGTTGTATACTTTTAACACACAGTACTTGGATGCATCAAAAACAACAACTCAGAGGACCGCAGAGGAGGAGATGCATCAAAAAGTAAAGCAATGCATCCGTTTTTAGGGCATGGCAAAGGTGATGCATCATTTCTTTTCATGCTATATGATGATGCATCGATTTCCAGGGTGCAGCCTTGGTGCCTCACTGCGATGTGGGGATATTTTGATGCCCAGAGACAATGGGTGAAAACTCCAAAACATGTTGTGAAGAGGCAACAGGCACTGTGGTAATTTGGCAGTCAGAGAGGTGATTTTTCAGCCTCGAGACAGGCACTATATCGATTCGGCAGGCGTTGTGTTGAAATGTGCAGGCGTCGCATTAATTTTTCCAGGGCTGTGGATTTTCTCCTTCAGATGAAGTCTTTGATGATCCTGAGACTTCTGAACAGGGGGCAAGCTCAGTTCAGGCACTTGGAGAGCACTTGTGGGGGAAGGCAGAGTCCTTCGAGCAGAGTCAGGGGCCAACAGGCAGCAGGGCAACAAGCAGGAGAGAAAGTCGTCCAGATGAGTCCTTTGGGAAACACAGCAGTCCCTATGACAGAGGGCGGTTGTAGGTCCAGAAGTGTCTGATTCTAACAGTTCACAAAGCCAGTTTATATACCCAAATGTGCCTTTAAAGTTGAGGATACTTCAAAGAGTGGTTTTGAAGTACACCAGTTTCCTTTTCAACCCAGTCCTGTCGGCCAGGAAATCTGTGGGGGGGTCCTTTGTATGGGGTCAGGCCACTAACATTTGAAGTGTAAGTGAGAGACCTCCCCCCCTCATGCCCAGGAAGACTCATCAGTATTCAGATGCAGTTGAGTGTCCTGTGTTTATAGCTATCTGGTTGGAATACACAAGGGGAGTTGTCAACCAGCACAGACCAGACGTGGATTGGAGATGGGCTGTAAGTCAGTAAGTGCAGAGAAATGCCTACTTTCTAAAAGTGCCATTTCTAAAATAGTAATGTTAAATCCAACTTCACCAGTAAACAGGATACCTCACTACCATTCTAACCAAATCAAATATGGCAATGCCACTCCTCTCAGATCAGAAAGTACCACTTAAAGGTACATAAGGGAATTCCCAATGTTGGTCTACGAAAGGAGCAGTAGTGGAAAATGTCTTTGGGAGTGTTTTTCTACCAAGACATGTAAAACGTACAAGTACATGTCCTGTCTTTTACTTACATAGCACCCTGCCTTATGGGCTACCTAGGGCCCTTCCTAGAGGTGACTTACATATAATAAAAAGGGGCATTTAAAGCTTGGCAAGTAGTGTTAAATGCCACATTGAGGTGGCAGTGAAACTACACACAGGCCTTGCAATGGCAGGCCTGAGACATGGTTAAGGGGCTACTTATGTCAGTGGCACAATCAGGGCTGCAGGCCCATTAGTAGCATTTAATTTACAGGCCCTGGGCACATGTAGTGCACTTACTAGGGGCTTACAAGCAAATGTAATATGCCAATTGGGTATAAAGCAATGTTACCATGCTTTAGGCAGAGAGCACATGCACTTTGGCACTGGTTAGGAGCAGTAAAGTGCCCAGAGTCCTAAGGCCAACAAAAACACAGTCACAAAAAGAGGAGGAGGAAGGTAAAGTATGGAGTGACCCCTCTGAGTGGGCCATTTCCAAACACCAGATGTGCATCGTAGTATGTGGGAACAGATACTGACCTCTCTGCTGAGACTTCTGTCTCAAATGATAGGTGTGCATAGTAGTGAGTGGAGAGAGACTGCTCTTCCCTCTCAGACCTCTCTCTGAGTTGATGGGTATGCGTAGTAGAGAGGGGAGAACAAATGCCCTTTCCTCTCAGACCTCTCTCCGAGATGACAGGTGTGCATATTTGAGAGCCTAAATTGACTTGCCTTTCCTGTCAGACCTGTCTCTCAGAAGAGGGGAGTGCGAATTAGGGTATTTGGAGAGAGACTGGTCTCTCCACTGAGACTTCTGTCTCAGATGAGAGGTGTGCATCTTAGGGCGTGTGGAGGAACTAACCTCTCCTTTCACACCTCTGTTTCAGATGACAGGTGTGCATAGTAGTAAGTGTGGGGATAAGTAGTCTCCCTTGTAAGATATTTCTCCCTGATGACAGGTGTGCATAAATGTGAGTGTGGAGGGAATGGCTTCTCTTTTCAGACCTCTCTTTCAGATGACAGGCATGTGGAGAGTGACTGGCTTCTCCGCTGAGACCTCTCTCTCACATGATGGGTGTGCATAAGTGGATGTATGGGGAGGGGCTAACCTCTCCTTTGAGACCTCTCTCAGGTTATGGGTGTGTGTCATAGGGGTAAGAATGGAGTGGCCTCTCCACTGAGACCCCTCTCTTTGATGATGGGCGTGCATAATAGGGTGTGGGAAGGGGCTTAACTCTACTCACAACTATTCCCAAGCGCTTGGGGGTAAACAGTAGACTCTGATAAACACCATCTCTAGAAAGACTCCTTCTTACAGTAACAAGGGTGCATAACAGAGTGTATTCAACAGTCTCCTACTCCTTCCTATTTTTCATGATCCCGTGAGAGACTCGTGCGAGCGTATCTTTAAAAAAAAAAAAATTAACCTTCTACTCATCACATTACTTGTCTCTGACACACGTCCTCTCAATAACAAGGACCACAATATGCATTTCTACTAGTAGAGTCTATTGAGAACTCACATACTTCTTTTTATTATTCATGATCCCGCAAGTGTCTTGTGAGATGGTAAAAATTATTTACAAACAGTATACTTCCAATTTTTCACAGTAAACAGTAATGGCTGCCATTTCATTTCTAACATTCCAACAGCCAGCCACTCAGAGTGCTCGCTCTCGCAGGAGCCCCTCGCCCCAGCAAGAGGGTAAAGGCGCACAGGAAAAATGTGCCTCTCGGCGAGCCAAATGGGTCAATTTTTTATTTCATGCTCTCGTAGGAGGTCTGCAAGACTCTTGCGAGCCCAATTGTCAAAATATTCAATTATTTTTTACTGTTAATTTCTCAATACTACGGAATGGATTTACACCAAATTACAAAAAGCACTATCTGTGACCAACATCTAGCTTCCTGCTGAATTTAGCTTGATTCCGTTCAGCAGTTTTTGCTGTAGCCCTGCCTGAAGAAGTCTATGGAAAATGCATGGAGATTTTGTGTTTTGAGACCCCCACCTGCGTTTTTTCTCTGTCCCCGCTTGATGGATCACCCTAAATCTTTCAGGAAAGGGGCTGTGGTAGGTGCTATTTTGTTTGGAAAGTTTTGTGAAGATTGTGCCAAAGTTTTTAGCTTACTAAAAAAAGCTCTTCCCATGGAAAAGCAAACCTAACTATAACTACCTAGTGGCGACCGCCAATTGGTAATATGTATATATAAATTGAGGCAAGTACCACCCTTTCCACACTTGATCTTCATGGTAGCGAGGGCAAGCAGTCACAGGCTCCTCAAGAAGTTAGTGTTGAGGGCTTGTGCTCAGAACTCAAGAGTCAACCAAGAGATGCAGTAACGTAATGTATAAGCCCTCCTTCCCTTACTATGTTGTTGCCCTACTCACATTCTCCTTAACGCTACTATTCACCCAATGCCCCCATTTGTCTTCTGTCTCCATTTAGAGACAATGACCAGGGCTTTGCTGTGCAGAGCTAATACATTTTTATGGAATTCTGCATTTCTTGTGTTTTATACAACATATTGTATTGGTTTCTTCTTTCCTGTGCCATTCATTAGCAGGCAGATTTCAGCGAAGTATGGGGTTGGGGTGTTGCACGCCCTAGAGCCTGGGGTTACCTTGGTTTTACTGGTAGCCCCCAATTAGCTACTTTTCACACTTAATTACCCTAACAAGAGCCTGGCTAGCACTATCACGGCGGAGCAGCATGTTCCAGTAGCGAAGCAATGTGTTTTCTTTTGTCCTTGGTATAACAGGACTTTTGTCTGTCTGCTGCCGTTTGCAATTACTGACACACATGCCTTTTGGCCCAGCCACTCAAAAAACATAAAGTGGGCCACGTTTGCGAATGGTTTCTTTCCGCTAAACATTTCTTGGTCAGTGTTATGAGGATTCTTTTTAAAGAAATATCGGGTAAGTAATATACGAATCACCGGTTTGATCAAGCAAAGAATGTTCAACTCATTGACCTATCTCGTGGACATGTTGACAGTTTTGCAGCTGATGAGCGTGCAGCATAAGAGTACTTAACATAGTATTATTTTTAAATAGGCCATTGCACTGGAGCTAGTGTTTAAGTGAGAAAAACAAGTTGGTGGTACTTCTTACATGGGTGTGGCCAAATAAATGCAACTCTGAATCATTTATATAACAACGCGCCTTTGTAATAAGGGGCGTTGCTTAAAACAGGAGATAAAATCCTGTGCTCTTAAGGCAGCCCTTCCTTCTCAGTATTCGAATTTATGTTTTTTGATAATTAATTTAAATGCATCACACAACAGTATACGTTTATAAAACAAGCATTTACAATGCAAGGGGTTTCGCGTTTGCTTGAGTTAGAGCTACTAGCGTTGTAAATTCCTAACTGGACTTTTCTTGCCACATAAATTGAAAATAAAAAGTAAAACAGTCCACATAAGCAAGTCAATTCAAAGTGCCACGGCCGCAATGAGTACAAAGAAGAGACACAAAAGGAAAAAGAAGTTCACTCGCAGTCAAACATATCAGCAAACGTGCAATTATCCATGTAAGGGGTAGTCCCCAAGGTGGTAACAAAACCGCCCCAAGGCGGGACAAACGTAAAGCATTTACCAATGTCAAAGGATTTTTGAAGGCAAGCCCACGAACGAGTGAAAGTGATGGGCGTGGAGTGGGCGTGGTTAAGGACCCACGTAGATACCAACACGTCGGAAAAGCAGTGCTTGTGTGCTCGACCTAAAGAATGCAAGTCAGATCATTTGGCTTTGCCAGTTCTTGCTAGTGATGACGCAGAAACGAAGGTTTTACATTTATTAGCGCATAAACGTAGTGCTGCAATAATCAAGTGTGACTTTAACCGAACTAATAAAGATTGTACGGGGACAAATGTGCCCTCAGAGTAGTTCGCCAACATTTATAAGCGTGCTTTATATAACGTGATGTATTAGAATTGTACTAATCTGACATAACCGTAAACGTGTGCCATGATTTTCTTGTTTGAAATGTTTTAACTTAGCATAACTTTAGTGGAGGCTTCGGCCTAGTTGCCTTGTCTCACGGTTTAGATGCTCGTGTTTTTCTAATGTGCTAATAAAACGTGTATTCTTGCTTGAAGCTGTACTTTTCCAGTGAGATAGGTTCACATGCTTATCTTTAAGGTTTCGTGCCAGCCTGGCATCTTCTTCTTTGCTCCAAGGTCAATCTGCAGGTGCAGACAATGGAAGCTCTGAAAGTGAGTTAATTGGTAAAATATGTTGCAACTTACGTTCCCGACTCCAAGGATAATGTATGCCTAGGTAGAAGCTTGTGAATTGTTGTTTTTGATTGGACAATTTGAAGCCAACCTATGAACCCTCCAATGGAAGACCCTACTGGATTTGAACTGTTGTCTATTTAAACCTGGTGCACAAGAAGAAAGCAGCCATTACCAGCCATTTTTTTTACCCGCCATGCGCCATTACCCATTGCACCTATTGAGGACATTAGACATTGCAGCCATTATGGCCCATCTTGCCGACTTCGTCATTTTGCCATCTTCTACGATGCCAATTGATGTTCGACGCCATTTTGAATGAGACTTTGATGCTTTCTCTAATCGAGAGAAAGAGACTTTAAGAAATTCTCGCCCTAGAGACTTTAACTTTGATTCGTCCCTTTGCATGAAGTAGTAGTTTTGTCCTTTTATCTTGCCGCTGTGAGGCAATTGCCCCGTCCACCCTGCCCCTTTGCCCCGTCCCATGCTGATCGGAACCGGTACCTGTGAGACGAAGACTTCCTTGAATGCTGATTGAATTTGGTAAATATGAAAGGAAAATGTACAATTGCTTTGTGTTTCTTTTAGGTAACCAACTGCTGATTTTTGATAAGAGCCCTAGTTAGGAGTTTTCCAAATTAATGTTGCTAAATTGTTTTTGCATGAAGTCCCACATGCAGATGCTAATTTGAGGTTAGATGAGGATTCATTTGTTGCAGGATGCAATTTGAGACCTTGTTATGCTGACTAATGTATGCAATTAGCTCATTACAGATGATAGTTTTAGTGGTTTGCGTTGCTATTATCGAATGCATTGTTATTCAAATGCTGCATAGATTGCATCTTTTTCGCCGTTATGGACAGCTATTAATGTTCATTTACATATATCATTTGGTGTTGAGACACATTTATATTGTGCTAGCTTTGTTAATATAGGGAAATAAATTCATTAACTTTGAATAAACTGGTGTGGTTATTCATGGCCGAAAGGTCATGGTTCGCCGAAATGTTTTCTGGATTAATTGTGAAGTGTTATGTTGATCAGGGCATTGCTTATGTTCGTTATTGATTATTGATTTGATTAAATTGACTAATCTCGGGTGAAGAGAGCCCCACTTGGTCAAAAGATTCATCGACCCAAGAGCGTCCAAATACAGGTAATTTATTAGGAGGGAACGCTCTATCAGTAGATGGTAGCAGAGGATGGTTGCGCCCTTTGGGGACCCCACTCGAGAGGTAACGGTTACGCCCTTTGGGGACCCCACTCGAGAGGATGGTTGCGCCCTTTGGCACCCCACTCGAGGTAACGGTTGCGCCCTTTGGGACCCCACTCGAGGTAACGGTTTCGCCCTTTGGGACCCCACTCGAGAGGTAACGGTTTCGCCCTTTGGGATCCCGCTCGAGAGGTAACGGTTGCGCTCTTTGAGACCCCGCTCGAGAGGTATATGGTGTTGAATTAGATTTTTTTCTTGGGTAAAACAGATTGAGAGAATGATGATGCCCTAAGTCCCCCGCGACTTTCCCGGGATCTCGGAGCTTGCGAATGGAGAGAATGGAGGTGTGGAATCGGCGTTGGCGGTACTAGTGACGGTATGAGTGAAGTCAGGGTTTTGCGCTTGCACAGCTTATTGCCGCAGATTGTTTGAAAAGGTTGCGAGGATTTTAGAGAATAGCGGAGGTGCGACTCCGAGTGTGAGAGTAGGGAAGTCGTCGAACTTCATGTGCATGTGGCGCTTTGTGCAGGAAAAAGGTCCACGTGGTTGTTGTTGTTGAGACGGGCCCTGCAAGGTCAAGAGACTCCGGAGTATGTTGAAAAGTGTATGAGACACTTGTTTTATGTTGTGGTCTGGTCGGTTTAATAGGTTGACCGGGCGTGGTCAACGAGTCGGTACGTGTGTTAAGGGAATGAAAGAAAACTTCGACTTCGGGCTTTGACAAATTCTAAGTGCACTAGAATAGATCACTGACAAGTTGAGAGCAGAATCTGCGGGTCAGATTTGTTTGCGAAAGTGGGGACCGAGAAAGATGGAATAACTGCCGAGGCTAGTGAAAAATCCCTAAGGTCCTGAAGCGATTGTGTTACCCTTCCTGTAGTAAACCGACAGATCTGTTTTATTATTATTTGGTTGCTCGCGATACATGCCAGAAGTTGTTACGAGAGGAGCGGAGTGAAGGAGGACAAGCCGCGAGGCTTTGTCAGCCGCAGTGTGTGTGAGTGTGACGTCACTAGGAGCCGCGCTGGGATAGGTTGGTTGCAGAGAAGGGTCGCGCACGGATTGGACGCAGTCCGTGGGGCTCGATTGGAAGGGGAAAGGCAAGCGAAGAGTATTCCGGGAATTAAAGTCACTTATTGATTACAAATTTTGTGAAATAAAAGACGAGAAAATGAAATTTTTTAAGGCATTAAAGAGTGCGATGAAGGGGGAGTCTTACATTAAAGCGAGCGTAGGAGAGGAGACGCCACCCGAAGGTACACCAGCTTACATTGTAATGGAGGAAAGGGGGGTAGCTCCGTGCCTTTGGCTAAAGCAATGGCACAAGCTGACAGAGAGACATGGGAGCGTAGCGTTACCGATCCATGGGACATTCAATATAAGGATCCTGGAGAATTTGAGATTCGCGATGTACGACATGAAGGTACCTCCAAGGCCAGCACAGTTTGAGGCTCTAGCGATTTGGGAACTAATGGCTAGACAGCAACAGCAAAAGAAGTTCGAGACCAGGATAAGAAAGGCAGAAAAGACACTAGCGGACGCTAGGTGGGATAATGCACAGAAGGTGTGGAGGTCAGATATATTGCAGGGGATAAAATTGTTTCCCGCAATTGCTAAGGAAGAAGAGGCGACAGGCAAGAAAGCTACCTGTAAGACAAATAGGAGGTGTTCCAAAGATAGAGAGGACGAGGAAAAGTTAAGGAGAGAAGAAGAGTCAGAGGATGAGGAGTTCATCATGCAATTGCTGAACGACCGTCCACCACCTTATGTAGAGAGTGAACAAGGTCCAAGTACCAGTTCTGCCCCTCCGGCACCGGTACAGAATAATGAAATTCCGAGTTCAGAAACGCCATCGGGATCTAAGGACCCGAGTTTACTGTTCACCCCGCAGATACCGCAGGTTAGGAGAATATATCCAGATGTGCCTATATTGAAAACAGCAGAAAATTATCAGTCGCAGGTCCCAAGGTACTACAGCAGTGACAACAGTACGGGAATGATTCTAGATCCAACCGTAATGGGAGTACAGAATGGTCGCAACCCAACATTGGCACAAGCTGAATCAACCCAGTTTTTGATGCCTCAAAAGCAGATGCAGGGGGGAACCGCACATGCTCAGATGACGGGGAGTCAGACGGGCATGCCGGCAATGATGACCCATAGTGTGGGAATGAACATGCCTCAGAACATGGGGAATGGACAGAACCCAGATGTGATATCCCTACCCATTACTGTAGGTCCACCGGTACCTTTGTACATTCAGCCTAACTCAGGTATGAGCGGTCAAGGATCAATGGTGCAGAGTGGGACGGAAAGGAGGTGCATAGAAAACACTCCAGAGACAACTCCGATAGCGGCTCTGCCAACTGGATCTGGGTCCTTGATGGAGTTTAGTCCCATATGTGCTCAGTCAACAGTGGTGAGGTCGAGTCCCCCACTGATGATACCGCTATCTTCGAACACTGAAAAGTTGCCGCAACCATCAATGGCAGTCGATGTGAATGCTACACTGATGGGGTTGAATGCGCAACAGCTGACACAGTGGTTCAACAGTCTGAATTCCACACAAAGCTCAGCCAGTGGGAAGGGAGAAGACTATCTGAATAGGGTAAGGTTGAACATGGAAGCAGAAGAATTGGTGGAAGGGACTATGGGTTTGAATAGGTTAGAGTCCTACTCGGAAGAAGAGCTGAGGTATCTATGTCCTAGGATTACGAGAGAAGTGAACAAGGTACATAGAAGGTTGCAAGAAATAGCTGACAAAAACGGGGTTGAGATAGACAAGACCAAACACTTGAGCAGGAGCTATAGATTGGATTTCGGGACCACAGACTTTGAACGCATGAGGTCAGCAGGCATGAAAACGCACCTTAGAGAATTGCTGCAGAGTGCACAAGTGTGGAGGTGCTTAGACAAATGGGAAAGCAGATGGGCAAAGAAAAAGGAAAAGAGGAAAGACAGTGTCCCAGAGCACAAGGAGAAAAGACCACAGAGTAGTGATGCAATAACCATGTTACCAATGAGGGAGACAGCAGGGGGAAAATTAATACATGTACCGTGGCACAGAAGCGACATTCAGTCTTTTACGGATGATTTTCCCAAACTGAGAGAGAAACCGATTGAATGGTATCAACAGACTGATAGGTTTGTGAAGCTTGCAAAATGTCTTTGGGAGGACCTGAACACCCTCTTTTGAGATTGTGGTTCCGGCAGATTTGTGGGAAGACTGCAAAAGGGCTGTAGGTTGGCCGACAAGTGAACCAGAGAGAGACAGGGATACGGGTGCACCATCACCTATGGTAATGAGCTTGTACTATAAGGTGATTGAGCATTTGAAGACGAAGGTCGCCGCGAAAAATGTGGATTGGCAGAAGATTGATCGAACTGCCCAAGAGGCTAAAGAGTCGATTCATGGTTACTATGAGAGGTTGTTGAAGGCGTTCAAGAACTACAGTGGCACGGAAACAATAGAGGCGAAGGACATGCTTCATTTTGTGTTTAGATTTGTGGAAGGGCTGAGACCAGAGATAAGTCAGATGATAAAGACGCATTTGATTTGTTGGCAGTCGAAACCTATTGATGAGGTGTTGAATTATGCGAAATACTGTAGCGACGAAATTGAAGTGAAACAGAAAAGGTTGAAAGAGAAAGTGATGATGATGCAACTTAAAGCAGCTCAGACAGGTCTGCAAGGGTTGCAAGGGTTCCAACAGCAGATACCGCAGCCGCAGGGAAATATGGTGTTTCAGCCACAGGCCAGAGGCAGAGGCAGAGGAGGCTTTGGGAGTAATGGTCCGGATTTGAACACTGTTGCGATTCCGAATGGTGTGCAGGCAATGAAAAGGGTGATGCCGTGTCACGTGTGCGGAATCGTCAGACATTGGAAACGCGAGTGCCCGATGGTGATGCAGGAAGGTGCAGGTGTTGGTCAGCAAAACAATGATGTCAATGCATTCCAGATAATGAGGGGACCGAAAATGAGAGGTCCAAACCCAAATTTTCAGACCATAAATCAGCTGCAGGGATTACAGCCCATGCAGCCGCAGCAGATGCAGATGCCCCGTATGCAGATGACGCAAATGCAGCCAATGCAACAGCAGTTTCCCATGGTACCTAATGAGCAAATGCAAATACCTTTGGCACCAGTGAGTCAGCAGCAAGTGATGGTTCCTCCACAGGTCTCGGGTCAGGTGATGAATACTAATGGCACAGTACAACAGTTCCCATTACACAGCGAGAATGGAATAAACAATGTATGGGAGAGTGAAAGTTCAGATGAGGAGGGAAATTGTGTGCTTGCAGCATCCTTGGAAGTTGATCAAAAGGGTCCATATGTGGAGGGAAGAGTTATGGGTCATCGTGTTTCATTCTTGGTTGACACAGGAGCCACACGTTCAACTGTTAGGAGCATTGAAGTACCAAATTTGCCACTCTCAGGGAGAACAGTTCAAGTAGTGGGAGTAGCAAACAGGCACCTGACGAACCCAATCACAGGTCCAGTACAAGTCAGAATTGGTAACTATCAAGGGTTACATAATTTTGTGGTATGTGACTCAAGCCCGATAGCACTGTTAGGGAGAGACCTATTGTGCAAATTGGGATGTTCAATTATGTGTTCGCACGATGGAATTAGAATTCAGACGAGCAGTGATGGGGAAGAAGAGGACAGTGTAGAAGGGGATGAGATGGAAACTGTCGATGAAGAATATCCTCTGATTAACCTTTTTCCGATGATAACTGAAGAAGATATTCCAGCTGAATTACGGGAAACAGTCGGAAAGGAAGTGTGGGATATGACAGGAAAAGAGGTGGGATTGGTGAAAGGAGTGGAACCAGTGAAAGTGACCGTAAAACCCAATGTAACCTTTCCCCAGACCCCACAATACCACATGGCACAAGACACCCTCATGAAAGTCGCCCAACTCATTGACGAGTTTGTAAAACAGGGAGTACTGAAAGAAGTGTTAAGCAGTCCATGTAATTCACCAATCATGGGACTAATAAAGCCGAGTGGAAAGGTCCGAATCGTGCAGGACTTGAGGAAAATAAATGACATCATAATTAAATGCTGCCCTGTAGTACCGAATCCAGCTGTGATAATGTTTCAAGACCCTTGCGATGCCGAGTGGTTCTCAGTCATTGACTTGTCACAAGCATTCTTTTCGGTGCCTCTTCATGAGGACAGCCAATTTCTCTTTTGTTTCAAATTCTTAGACAGAGTTTACAGTTGGTGTCGAATTCCTCAAGGGTTTTCGGAGTCACCGTCAATTTTCAATCAGATTCTAAAGAAAGACTTGGAAGCGTTAGAATTGCCATTCGAGTCAACCCTAGTACAGTACATCGATGACTTACTGATTGCATCTAAGACAGAAAGTGGCTGCACAGCCGACACCATTGCTCTGCTGAACCATTTGGGAAGGAATGGACATAAGGTGTCTCCTTCAAAGTTGCAGTTCTGTCAGAAGAAAGTAAAATACTTGGGTCATCAGATAGAGAAAGGGTCACGGAGAATAATGAAGGAAAGAATAACAAGTGTACTTCAAATGAGTCCACCAAAGACGAGGAGGGAGGTGAGGAAGTTTTTGGGGATGGTGAGCTACTGTCGCCAGTGGATTCCCAACTTTTCAACTCTAGCAAAGCCTTTACTGAAACTGACCCAGAAGGATGCCTTGGATGAAATTGAGCTGAAAGGAGATGACATGGATGCTTTTATTGAATTGAAAGAATGCATGTACAGGGCTCCAGCTTTAGGTATGCCTGATTACACAAAGCCTTTCACATTGTTTTGTCATGAACGTGATGCATGTTCTTTGTCTGTCTTGACCCAAGCCCATGGTGGCATAAACAGACCAGTAGCGTATTTTTCAGCTACTTTGGATCCGGTCGCAGCAGCACTGCCAGGGTGTTTGCGCGCCGTAGCAGCAGTTGGTGTCAGCCTCACTCAGAGTGAAGGAATAGTGATGGGACACCCATTAACAGTCATGGTCCCTCACTCAGTTGAGATACTTTTGACCCGCTCCCGAACGCAACACATGACTGGAGCAAGACTCACAAGGTATGAAACAATAATTCTGGGCTCACCGAATGTGCAGCTGAAAAGGTGCACTACGTTGAATCCAGCAACCTTGCTTCCCGGTGAAAATGCTGAAATTGAGAACGCTGAAGACGTCGAGCACGACTGCCTTCAGGTGACTGAATTTTGCACAAAACCCCGACCTGACATTAAGGATACTAAGCTTGATGAAAATGACCAAATTGTTTTTGTTGATGGGTCATGTTTAAGAGATGCATTGGGAATATTGAAAGCAGGATATGCTGTATGTTCTGTAACAGGTGTCTTGGAAGCATCCTGGCTCCAAGGAGTCTATTCCGCACAAGTAGCAGAGCTTGTAGCCCTTACAAGAGCATGCCAACTGTCTACATTGATGAAGGTTACCATTTACACTGACAGTCAGTACGGGTTTGGAATTGTGCACGACTTTGGGCAACTATGGTCACAGAGAGGTTTCCTGACCTCTTCAGGGTCCCCAGTGAAAAACGGGGAGAGAATAAGGGAATTGTTACACGCCATTCAGATGCCAGCCGAAATTGCAGTGGTAAAGTGTAGTGCTCATACAAAAGGACAGGACTATGTTTCCCTGGGAAATGCATATGCGGATCAAGTCGCAAGATTTTGTGCCTTGAACTGTATATTGCTCAGGGATGAATGGAATTTGATAAGTGAACCAGAACTCGAACCAGCTGAAGCATTTGCCTTGAAGGTCGTGGATACAATGGATGAACTAAAAGCATTACAGAATAGCGTCAGGGAGGATGAAAGAGTTTCCTGGATTAAGTCACAATGTACAAAGAGACCAGATGAGTTATGGGTTTCAAATGAGGGAAAATTAGTTTTACCAAATAGTCTCTTATCGCAGCTAGCGCGGTTCTATCATGGGCAGGCTCACCTAGGGAGAGATGCCATGATAAGATTGTTAAAAACTGATTGGTTTAACCCCAGATTCCGTCAAGTTGCAGAAGCAGTTTGCCATCGTTGTGTCATTTGTCAACAGATGAACCCAGGAAAGGGAACGGTTGTGAACGTGAGCCACATTGGTAGGGCGGGTGGCCCGTTCAGCAGAATGCAGATGGACTTTATTGAGATGCCTGTGCATGGAGGTCTGAAGTATGTGTTGGTGATTGTGTGCATTTTTAGTCACTGGATTGAAGCATACCCTACACGTAGAAATGACAGCCTTACAGTTGCAAAACTATTGTTGAGGGAGTTGATACCACGTTTCGGATTCCCGATCTCTTTAGAATCAGATAGAGGAAGTCACTTCAATAACGAGGTGATAAAGTTACTTTGCGCAGCGCTGAACATTGAGCAAAAACTGCATTGTAGCTATCGCCCTGAGGCCTCAGGACTGGTGGAACAGATGAATGGTACACTGAAATCAAGAATGGCGAAAATATGTGCATCGACAAATTTGAAATGGCCTGACACATTGCCTTTGGTGTTAATGTCAATGAGAAACACCCCTGACAGAAAGACTGGATTGTCCCCGCACGAAATTCTCATGGGCAGGGCCATGAGACTTCCTGCAGTTCCCGCAAACGCGCTTTTGAATATTACAGATGATATGGTGTTAGACTACTGCAAAGGTCTGGCTGACGTGGTTCGCTCTTTCTCTCACCAGGTGGAAGCAACCACCTTGTCACCGATCCAAGGTCCAGGACACACACTGAAAGCAGGTGACTGGGTCGTGATAAAGAAGCACGTGAGGAAGTCGTGTCTGGAACCCCGTTGGAAAGGCCCTTTCCAAGTGATCCTGACGACCACTACCGCTGTGAAGTGTGCGGGAGTTCCCAACTGGATTCACGCCAGTCATACAAAGAAGGTGTTGTGTCCCACAGATGAGGAAGTTGAAGCGCTGAAATTGCCAGTACCTGATAACAAAGTGCCAAGCGCTGAGACAGAGCAAAACAGAACTAAGAGCGAACAGGCAGAAATAGAAGAGAGAGAAATATTCTCTGAGGACGAAACAACCGATTCACTTGGGGAAGACCAAGGAGAAGCCTCAGACAGCGACGAAGCAGCTGAAGGTAACAAAGAGCCTGAAGCAGCTGAAGGTAACAAAGAGCCTGAAGCAGCTGAAGGTAACAAAGAGCCTGAAGCAGCTGAAAGTGACAAAGAGCCTGAAGAAAGTAACGGTGACAAAGGGCTCGAAAGAGGTGAAGAAGCAGGAGAGCCTGATCAGAGGAGGGCTTTCCCAGAAGCAGACGGATTGACTCCCCAGAAGGAGGGGACAAGGCAGAACAGAACGAAACTGTTCAAACTTCCTCAGAAGAGATCGCAGGTCCATCAAGTGGACACAGTGCAAAGAGAAGACCAAGTATATCACCAGTAAAACTAAGAACTAGAGAAACGTTGAACGACAGTGAAGGGCCAAGAGTGAAAGAGAAAAGAAAGGAAGTGTCTGTTGTGGTACCAACATCAAGTGAAGAAAAAGACTTGGCCAAAGAGGAAAGTACCAGTGAGGCAGAATCGAAGAGAGATGCAAAATTGAAAAGGAAAAGGATACCAAACAGGAGATATTCCGGTCCAGAATGGGCATATGTAGTCAATGACGATTGGACCGACGAATTTGTATCTCTTAGCCTCGAGAACGAAGAAGAAGAGATACCAATAGAAAAGAAAAGTTTTATGGACACTATTGACTGAAAAAAAAAAAAAAAAAACTGATAAATGACATTGCTTGCTATAATCTAACGTGATACAACCAGCTGAGACATTGCTAAACAGGATGAGACATTTGCTAACTTGATAAGACTTTGATAACCTGATTGACTCTTAAACCCGATTTGAGACAACGTTGCTAACTGATAAAAGACTGAGTTATTGCCGAATTGAGACAAATGCTGCTAACTGATAAGTGACTGGGCTCCTGAAGAAAACTGTGTGAACATTGCGCTCGTTCAGCTTTGTAACTAATTGCTAAATCGTTTCTTTATAGGTGCTTCTAGCTCTCTGATTCTATACAGATCATGACTAAGTACGCTACACAAAACAGTAGAGTGAAATATTGTAAATATGCGTGTATAGGCTTGATAACTGCATGTGTACTAATAATAATGGCAATAGTGCTTGCAACGCGTGGTAAGGGTGAGAATGAGAAAATTGATGCTTCTACTTCTGCTCCTGTTACTGTCACTGAACTAACCGCATTGAAAAGACTAGAATTAGATGAGAGACACTTGCATGATAAGAAGGAACTTTCGTATAATGTTTTCTATCGCCTACTAACAGAATATGTTGAGACTATGGATGCGAAAGATTGTTATGTGTGTACACAGATACCGACATCGGTAACGGAAGGGGTGACTTACCACCACATGCCTCTTACATATGGGATTACATGTAGTTTAGTAACTTCTAGATTTTATGGTCAAACTAACATACAGTATTTTTACTCAAATTATGATGTTACCTTTGCATATGTTCCTATAATAACGCAACTAAGCCAGATTGCTAAAGATTGGGATGTTAAAATAATGAGGGAATTTTTCGAGCCAATGCAACCTTTTGAAACAGCTCACGCTCATAGGGAAAATCTTACCTGCTCGCTCTCTGCAGTAGAAATAAGCTTTTTAGATCGCACAGATGATAGAAGGGCACAAATGAATGCGAAATTAGAAAAGGAGCTAAGTAAGAGGACATCAGTAGATAATTATGCTTTTGCCGCAATAAAAACACAAGGAAAAATAGCTTTAGACGCTTGGCATGTAGGGAAATTTTGTATATATCGTGGTGAATCTTATTATGATAACATTTTCGTGGGAGCGAGTGAATGTAAACATACGTTTATCTTTAAGGCCAAATGGACATTCATGCTGAACGGACTTGACCCTGTCATACCTGGTGTATATTACATTTGTGGGCATAATGCCTATTATCGTCTTCCAAAAGGATGGTGGGGGAGATGTTATTTGGGTATAGTGTTCCCAAAGGTTTATCAACTGGATGACCTATCGGTGATTCCAAAGACGTCTGGATCTCATCGTATCCAGAAAAGAGAGACCGCAGCTGCTGTGGTAGGAGATATATTTGGAGCCATGATTCCTTCATTAGGAGTTGTGTTGAATTCCATCAAAATAAGAAAGTTGTCTACTATAGTGGATAACATGTTGACAAAGTTTTCAGGTGCTATAATCCTGATGGATGCTGAACTTGCAGCAGAAAGAGCTATGACTCTACAAAACAGGCTTGCCCTAGACATTCTTTTAGCAAAGGATGGCGGCGTTTGCAAAATGCTTGGTGTGCGTCACTGTTGCACGTATATACCAGACAACAGTGTAAAGATTAAAACAATGCTTGCAAATCTAACAAAAGAGAGTGCAGACTTGAAGGAATTGAAAGAACCAGGAGTTTGGGAGAAGGTTGGAAAGGGAGTTGCTTCAGTGGGAAATTGGCTTGGTGGCATTTGGAATGGAATATTACTAAAAATAATACAGGGAATACTAATAGTACTAATTTGCATCTTTGGGATTTGGGGAATAAAGAGGGGAATACTAATGATCATGGAAAGAATTAAGAGAAGGAAGGAAAAGAAAGTGATGAAAAGAATGGCAGAAGAATACAAGGCAAGAACAAGGGGAACTAAAAGGCAAAGAGAATTGACAGAATTTTAATGGAATAAAATTTGTGGGAATAGTTTTGTGTGATGACAAGTAGTCATCAGAGGAGGGATTGATGACGCAGAAACAAAGGTTTTACATTTATTAGCGCATAAACGTAGTGCTGCAATAATCAAGTGTGACGTTAACCGAACTAATAAAGATTGTACGGGGACAAATGTGCCCTCAGAGTAGTTCGCCAACATTTATAAGCGTGCTTTATATAACGTGATGTATTAGAATTGTACTAATCTGACATAACCGTAAACGTGTGCCATGATTTTCTTGTTTGAAATGTTGTAACTTAGCATAACTTTAGTGGAGGCTTCGGCCTAGTTGCCTTGTCTCACGGTTTAGATGCTCGTGTTTTTCTAATGTGCTAATAAAACGTGTATTCTTGCTTGAAGCTGTACTTTTCCAGTGAGATCGGTTCACATGCTTATCTTTAAGGTTTCGTGCCAGCCTGGCATCTTCTTCTTTGCTCCAAGGTCAATCTGCAGGTGCAGACAATGGAAGCTCTGAAAGTGAGTTAATTGGTAAAATATGTTGCAACTTACGTTCCCGACTCCAAGGATAATGTATGCCTAGGTAGAAGCTTGTGAATTGTTGTTTTTGATTGGACAATTTGAAGCCAACCTATGAACCCTCCAATGGAAGACCCTACTGGATTTGAACTGTTGTCTATTTAAACCTGGTGCACAAGAAGAAAGCAGCCATTACCAGCCATTTTTTTTACCCGCCATGCGCCATTACCCATTGCACCTATTGAGGACATTAGACATTGCAGCCATTATGGCCCATCTTGCCGACTTCGTCATTTTGCCATCTTCTACGATGCCAATTGATGTTCGACGCCATTTTGAATGAGACTTTGATGCTTTCTCTAATCGAGAGAAAGAGACTTTAAGAAATTCTCGCCCTAGAGACTTTAACTTTGATTCGTCCCTTTGCATGAAGTAGTAGTTTTGTCCTTTTATCTTGCCGCTGTGAGGCAATTGCCCCGTCCACCCTGCCCCTTTGCCCCGTCCCATGCTGATTGGAACCGGTACCTGTGAGACGAAGACTTCCTTGAATGCTGATTGAATTTGGTAAATATGAAAGAAAAATGTACAATTGCATTGTGTTTCTTTTAGGTAACCAACTGCTGATTTTTGATAAGAGCCCTAGTTAGGAGTTTTCCAAATTAATGTTGCTAAATTGTTTTTGCATGAAGTCCCACATGCAGATGCTAATTTGAGGTTAGATGAGGATTCATTTGTTGCACGATGCAATTTGAGACCTTGTTATGCTGACTAATGTATGCAATTAGCTCATTACAGATTATAGTTTTAGTGGTTTGCGTTGCTATTATCGAATGCATTGTTATTCAAATGCTGCATAGATTGCATCTTTTTCGCCGTTATGGACAGCTATTAATGTTCATTTACATATATCATTTGGTGTTGAGACACATTTATATTGTGCTAGCTTTGTTAATATAGGGAAATAAATTCATTAACTTTGAATAAACTGGTGTGGTTATTCATGGCCGAAAGGTCATGGTTCGCCGAAATGTTTTCTGGATTAATTGTGAAGTGTTATGTTGATCAGGGCATTGCTTATGTTCGTTATTGATTATTGATTTGATTAAATTGACTAATCTCGGGTGAAGAGAGCCCCACTTGGTCAAAAGATTCATCGACCCAAGAGCGTCCAAATACAGGTAATTTATTAGGAGGGAACGCTCTATCACTAGCACTGATTTTATTTAATTTCAGATAAATGAGTATTCAACACTTCACATGGCGACTGAGAATGCAAAATTAGAAATGAATAAAATTGTGTGTTTAGCCCCATCGCTGCCAGGCGTTTTCCCCTTCAGGTGGCAAGACTTTTTTTGGCTATTTGGGGCAGTTCGCACTTAGGCCCGCATAACTTTTTGTCCACATAAGCTACCCACGCCAAATTTGCGTCCTTTTTTTCCAACATCGTAGGGATTCTTGAGGTACCCAGACTTTGTGGGTTCCCCTGAAGGAGACCAAGAAATTAGCCAAAATACAGCAAACATTTCATTCTTTTTTTTTTAAAGTGGGGGAAAAGGGCTGCAGAAGAAGGCTTGTGTTTTTTTCCCTTAAAATGGCATCTACAAAGGCTTTGTGTTGCTAAAATCACCAGCTTCCAAGCTTTCAGGAACAGGCAGACTTGAATCATAAAACCCAATTTTTCAACACAATTGTGGCATTTTACTGGGACATACCCCATTTTTACTATTTTTTGTGCTTTCAGCCTCCTTCCAGTCAGTGACAGAAATGGGTATGAAACCAATGCTGGATCCCAGAAAGCTAAACATTTCTAAAACGTAGACACAATTCTGAATTCAGCAAGGGGTAATTTGTGTAGATCCTACAAGGTTTTCCTACGGAAAATAACAGCTGAAATAAAAAAATATTGAATTTGAGGTAAAAAAAACGAAATTTTTCTCAACATTTTACTCTGTAACTTTTTCCTACAATGTCATATTCTTTAAATCAATGTACTGTTATGTTCAATGGACTATTTTGGTTGTGGGGATATATAGGGCTTGTGGGTTCATCAAGAAACTTAGGTACCCAGAGCCAATAAATGAGCTGCACCTTGCAATGGGCTTTCATTCTATACCGGGTATAGATGCAATTCATCTGCTGAAATATAAAGAATGAAAAATAGGTATCAAGAAAACCTTTGTATTTGCAAAATGGGCACAAAATAAGGTGTTGAGAAGCAGTGGTTATTTGCACATCTCTGAATTCCGGGCTGCCCATACTAGCATGTGAATTACAGGGCATTTCCCAAATAGACGTCTTTTTTACACACTGTCTTACATTTAGAAGGAAAATATGTAGAGAAAGACAAGGGGCAATAACATTTGTTTTGCTATTCTGTGGTCCTCCAAGTCTTTCAATAAAAATGGTACCTCACTTGTGTGGGCAGGCCTAATGCTCGCGACAGGAAATGCAACATGGACACAATTCATTTTTACATTGAAATCTGACGTATTTTTTGTAAAGTGCCTAGCTGTAGATTTTGGCACCTAGGGAAACCTACCAAAGCTGTGCATTTTTTAAAAGTAGTCACTTAGGGAAATCCAGGATGGGGTGACTTGTGGGGCTCTCACCAGGTTCTGTTACCCAGAATCCTTTGCAAACCTCTAAATATGCCAAAAAATAACTTTTTCCTCACATTTTGGTGACAGAAAGTTCTTTAATGTGAGAGGAGCCACAAATTTCCTTCCACCCAGCATTCCCCCAATTCTCCGAATACAAATGGGTACCACACTTGTGTGGGTAGGCCTAGTGCCCGTGAAAGGAAATGCCCCCAAAACACTATGTGGACACATCAAAATCATCAAATACTAAACTACCTGTTTTTGCGGGGGGTGCGTTTTTGATCCTGGGCTCAGCAGCCATATAGGGAAACCAACCAAACCCAAACATTTCTAAAAAAAAAAATAGACACCTGAGGGAATTCAGGGAGGTGTGACTTGCGTGGATCCCCCAAAGTTTTATTTTCCAGAATCCTCAGCAAACCTCAAATTTAGCTAAAAAAATAAAAAGAATTCCCACATTTCTGTCTGGGATCACCACACCGGGACAAATTTCCTACCACCCAACATTCCCCTCAGTCTCCCAGTAAAAATGATACCTCACTTGTGTAGGTGGGCCATGTGCCTGCGACAGGGAAAAGCCAAAACCATGTCAAAATTGAGGGGGGACCAAAGCGGGTCCAAAAGGGCAGTTTGAAAAAAAAAAACATTTTTAGGCTGACAAGTGGGGCAGAATTTTTATTAGCATAGATGAGACAATGCTGGGTGGTAGGAATTTTGTGGATTCCTGCAGATTCCGGAAGGTTCCATCACAAAAATGTGGAAAAATGTGTGATTTCCAGCAAAGTTGGAGGTTTGCAGGGCATTGTGGGTAAGAAAATGGTGATGGGTGCATGAGAAGCACACCACCCTGGACTCACCCAGATGTTTAGCTTTCAGAAGTGTCTAGGTCTTGGGGATTTTTCTACATGGCAGCATCCCAAAGTCTAAATAGTGCAGACCTCGCCATTCCAAGTAGGACGACTTTGAGAGTTAACCAAGCTCTCATGGCCCAAATGTAAAACCAAAACCCCAAATAATCAAATGTCCTCTTGCTTGCCATGGGATATGAAGTTTTAGTGTGCGGGGGGAGAGCTGAAAGACTGTTACCTCCTTCAGTTGGGGTGGGGGCATAACCATGCCCACACTGGTTTGTAGCCACCACCACACAATTTTTTTTTTTATTTCCTGGCATCTAGTAGACTTTTTCCCCCCCCTCCATCAGGGTGTGGATCGGGAATAATTGTCCCATATGCCCACTGGTGGGCAGAACAACTTTGGCCCCATTTATTTGGGGTGGGGGTATGGCCATACCCCCACCCCCTTATTTTGAAAAAATAATATTTCCTAGTATCTGGTGGGCTTTCTGCCCCCCTTGGGGGCAGATGGGCCTTCAAAAAATAGGCGATCTGCCCCCAAGGGGGGAGATATGGCCAACAGTAATGTGCCCCCATCGTGAGCGACCCTTGCCCAAGGGGCTGCCCCCCAAACAAAAAACACACATACACACACCAGTCCTTGCTGCCTAAGTGGTTTCTGCCCCCATGGGGGCAGATCGGCCTAATAGAAATAGACCGATCTGCCACCAAGGGGGGCAGAAATGACATAAAAACAATTGGTTGCCCCACCCCACCCCCGGGGAGCGACCCTTGCCTAAAATAAAAAATCCCTGGTGTCTAGTGGCTTCTGCCCCCCCGGGGGAAGATCTGCCTAATTAATATCAGCCAATCTGCCCCCAGAGAGGGCAGAAAAGGCCTAGTAAAAAATTACCCCCCTGGGAGAGACCCTTGCCTAAGGGGTCACTCACCTTATCAATATATATTTAAAAAAACATCCCTGGTGCCTAATGGCTTCTGTCCTCCCCCGGGGCAGATCGCCCAATTAATATACTGGTGTCTAGTGGCTTCCTGCAGCACGATTGCTATGCGATCTTGCTGCAGGAATGCACAGAGAGACATGAAAAGGGAAGGAAAAGCCTTTTCATGGCTCTCTGCCTTCACTGACCCCCGTACCGAGGAGAAACGAATCAGTTTCTCCTTGGTTACGCTGGAAATATTGCTTCCAGAGCGAAGGGAGTTAATCTCTGATGAGGTCAGTGCGCGTTGGCGCGCTACCGTCATCAGACGTCACTGGGGTGGTCAGGGGTGGAAGGGGAAGTGATTCCCCTTCCAGCCCTGCCCTGGGGGGGGGAGCTCCTAGGGGGGAGCATCAGCGCTTCCCCCGAGGGCCTCTACCAGGACCTAATGGTTACGTCCTTGGCGCCTCAGCGCCGCGCCACCGGACGTAACAATTAAGTTAACATAAGTAGCCCACAAAAGTAATTTAGGGCCTAGGCCATTTGCACTGAAACTGTGGCTTTAAAAAAAGTAGTTCTGCGTAATGTTCATGATTTTGTTCATACAGTGTTTTACCTCTCTTCATGAAATAGTTGAAATGTACCCTGTTCCCTGGTGATGTCTTTTTTGCCGTAACAATTCATTAGGTCCAGCAGAAGCGTGCTTGCTGCCGGGGGAATCTTCATATAATGTTTCAATGTTCAAGGTTGATGTCTTTGCTAGCAAAACTCAGTTTTTTCATATTTTGAAGCACCTATTGTTTACTAATGCAATGTCATTGCCACTTGTGTGCAGGTTAAAGGTCCTACCTGTTTATTCATTTTAATTTAAGAGGGTTTTTACAGTGAGTTTGTCTTATGTAATAAAACTTCTGAATGATGACTGGCCTCTCTTCATCTAACAATAGGCCATAAACCCGTGTTGCCACTTCACACCATGCTTAGAGTCCCATTCTCTGTCTCTAGAATACTATAGGAACTGTAGTTTTAGGAATGTTTGCCAAAAGAGTTTCCCTTTACTAGATGGCAGTCTCTTTCCCAGACTGTTATTTGTTATCAAACTTAGAATATTTTTGGAGCTGGATAACCTTGTTTTATCATCCAATTGGTTTGACTTGACTGACAAACCATTAGCCTCACTGTCTTCTAAAATGAATCTTAAATTTTAAATAAATCTTTATGGTTCATACTTGAATCTTGTCTGTGTGGATTTTCCTATGTGAGTTCTCTGGATTTTCCTGTAAACTTGCATTTCATGCCTAGAGCTCTCGCCCTTTGGGACCTGCACATTGCCGATCTGTCCAATCATCCCTTTCAATGGTAAATAGCACCAACACTTTAACACTGCAATCTTACTCACTGTTAGTCACTAAGGGTTTGATTTACATTTTGGCAGACGGGTTACTCCGCCACAACGGTGATGGATATCCCGTATGCTGAAAAATAAATCCCGTAGGAAATAATGGGATTTATATTTCGGCAGACGGGGTATCTGTTGTGACGGAATAACCCATTCTCCGAAATCTAAATCAGGCTCTAAATCCCTTGTCGCCTCACATCTCCTTCTGACGTCCCACCATCTACAAGTCTTACACTTCACCTCCTATCCTGTCTCTTCACTTTTGTCATCCGCATTTACCTTCTTCCATCCATCCCCATCACTTCAACACCCTCCCTCTTACACATAAACAGTGCATTTTCTGTCCCTTAGGGCCATAAATATTTTGACAGCTCTCTTTGTGTACTTTCTTTATGCTCTTTCGCAAAATAAACGATAGTTACAATTGACACACATATAACCATCACTATGTGCACTCTGCATCGGCCAAGTGTTGGTTAAGTGTTTGTTCTGAACACTTTATGACTCACTGACAGGCAATGACTAGAACATGCATTGGCTTCAGTCTAAGCTCCTGAGCTTTCTGTAATGCCCCTCATGGACTCACATCCAGGACCTGAACTTACCCCAACATGACTCAGTTCATAGCATGCATTATAACAGAAGCGCACCTGGAAAAAAGAAAAACTCAAAGGAAACAGTAATAAAACGTGTGAAATTGAACAGGGTCTGCATCACTGTCCTCATTTACTTAAGGGGTCTTGCACACAGTATCAATCAGGAGCTCAGTAGTTTTAATTATAACATTAAGGACACATATATTGGACCTGCCAAAGACTCATTTCAATTGCTTTCACTGCTGTTGCTCAGGACTGCCAGGACCACCTCATGTTAGAATATAAAGCTTGAACCAGTGTTTGCGTGCTTTGATCCTTCAGATGCAATAGTTGCAGAGATAAAGGAAAGGGAAAAAGATCTGACTTTGGGGGGGAAGAATCATGTCTCCCACCGAAACAGAAGGCTCACCTGTAAATAAAAAGCTGAGAGGTGTTCTTCTGCCCCTTCCTCATGTGCTCAAGTATTGCCCCAGTCTGGGAAGAAGGAAGCGTAGGAGACAGTCTAGCCATACCACGTGGCAGGGACTGTCCCATCCCAGGTCTTCTCCCAGAACCACCAGTCCTGCGGAAACGACCATCTTCCACCTCCAGTTCCACCTGCAGGCTCATGGAACAGGAAAGGAACACACACTGCGGACCCCACTGAGCTACATTCTTCTGTGGTGGCCTCAATACCCCCACCCACTACAACACCTGGACCCTATGAGCTCACACGTGTGCCCATAGCCAGTGGCATAATACAAAATTATGGGACATCCCTGCAAACTCTTGTGAGGAAATATTGTGTATTACATGAGTGATTTTGTGACTTCACTGTGGAATAAACTCACAAAAAGCAACTTGGGTCCAATCAGGCTTGTATGCTAAAGCTTAGCTCAATCCTGGGTAGCTGTGGCTTTGAGCACTCAGGCTTAAACAAAGGAACAAGTGTAAAACATTTAGAAAAAACAAAACAACAAAAAAAGAAAGTCATGGAACACGAAAGAAATCAGATTTCAATCTGTAAAAATATATCTTATTTTTATGACCTTTAGACATAAAAATAAACAGCATCCCCCAGAGATATATGGAGATATACATTTTTAATAAACCTTAAATCATAGCTTTTCACTCATAAATGTGAACAAGCATTGGTAATCAAAAAGTTTGAAAACTTTGTAAAACTTTTAAAGAGTGTTTATCTACTCTGACCTGCTCTGGGAGACCAACTCCGACAGGGGGAAGGTCACGGGGCCAAATAAGGAGTAGTAGGACAGTAATGTCACCAAAGCTGTCCCAAGTCCAGTTCCAGGTTGTATGGGCGAACCGCCATAGACTTTTGTTTTAACTGAAATTCTATATTAAGTTACATTTTCAATATTGAATGTAACAAGAAAGCAAAGATACCAATAGAACAGGCGGAGCAAAACATTAGCAGAAGATCTTGAAAGGAAAAAAGAAAAGATAACAATACAGCAGGGTTATCAGCAATTACAGATTGTAGCACTGCAGTTCCACAATACACTGATATGCATTTACAATAAACCACTAGTTGCAGGTGGTCATGAGCCTCTGTGATCAGGGGGACATGTATCAGCTGGGGCATCTCCTTGTATAGGAAGCAGGTGGCTGAGTGTGCCTGGGCCACATCACTGTAGTGGGGGGACTCTTCCCATGTTTGGGGGTTGGGGGTATCTTGGATCTTGGTGGATTCCATAAGTGAGAACTGAGAGATGGTAAAGGGGTGGTACAAATATCTGCATTGCGGAAGCCCTAGAGTACCAACTCCCAATATGCAGTAAGTTGTTCTTGACAATAGGTCACATCAGGTAGCCAACGAGTCAAGGTGCAGGGTAGTGGCCCCAGTCCATCAGGACTCTGCGGAATGCTAAAAGTAACAGCAATCACGTTAGGTGTCTGACTCCCCGGGAACGTTCTTGACAGCACTAAAGGGTTTGAGGCAATGGAGTCTTAGACACTGGTCCTGAAACGAGCCACCACAGGGCAATCCCACATCAGGTGAAATGAGGCATTTTCTGCTCCAGATCTGCAGCAGAGTGCATCTCCATAGAAACTCAAGGGATACATCTGAGCTAGATTATGGTACAAGTAGTCAAGATATTTTATGTGTAGCAGGCACAGTTTATAATTGGGGGAGTGCTCTGGTAAGCTTGCAGCAATAACTCAACTGTGCCATAGTGATGAAGGGATCAAGTATGACTTCTCAACTGGGAGAGCATAGGGGTGATTTCTTTTGCATGATACTGTATAAGTGTGTAATCAATTTACATGGAGATGGGTTGGTTAGTAACATGTCTAGTGCATTAAAGTTGGGGGTCTGTGAGGAATGTATCATGCAGAGCATGGAGGGCTACTCGGAACCTAAAGCATGTAAATACATCAAGAGGGGTGTGCTGTGAAAGCGCAAGTATATGTTGTACTGAAAGGAATTATTCCTCTGGGTAAAAGCCTCCAGCATAAAGAGCCGTAGCTGAGTTAACTGGCAGCGCACTCCATTGTCTACGGCTGCCGGGAGTTGTGGGTAGCCATTCAGAGATACATTAGGTGACTATAAGCTTTTATAGGGCATGAAGGAACAATCTGTCCCACTCCCAGGTTGTGCAGGCTGCAGTATTAATTAGAGTGAGAGGGTGGCAGACAGGCAAATAGATAGTGGTATTTAGTGGGAAGAAGGCCTTGTTATCTGACTCAATAGCTATCTGCAGCTGCATAGAGTCGGATGTATTTAAAAGTGCACAAATTACCGCTTGTGCACAGTAGCAATAAGCTCCAGATCTGGGAAACATAAGCCGCCCTGCTTAAAAGGGAAAGTCAGTGTTTTCCAGGTGACCCTTGCTTGCCTACAGACCAAACCAGTGTGACGAGATGTGTGTGATGTCACCTGAAAAAGTGTGTTGGGAGGGATATAGGAACATTAAAATAGATGTAGAACTTTGGGCTGTATGAGCATCTTGGCAATAGCCACTCTCCCTGCCATTGATAGTGGAAAGTGGGTCCAGACTGGCACACAATCCTCAAGCCATGTTGTCAATGCACCAGATTGAGCTCTCCATATTTCGTCAATATCTTTAGTGATCCTTATATCCAGATAGTAGACCGTCCTGTCCACCCACTGTAGTGGAGATCTAGTGGTGAAACAGTCGATCACAGTGGTAAGGGGGAAAATAACTGATTTGGACCAATTTATGTGGATGCCAGCGTGGCTGCCGAAGCATACGACTTTGTGGATCACAGGAAATATGTTAGTTTGAGGATGAAGCACATGTAAGGTAATGTCATCCAAGGACATAGAAACTAGGATGCTTCTAGAATGAAAGGCGAGTCCCGTTCACAAATGATGTTGCTGCAATAGGGCCACCAGGAGTTCCATTGCGATGGCGCAATCTAGCACATGGTAACATATAAAACACCTGGATCCAGTTGACAAAGTGAGCACTAATGCTCAGGCACTGCAGCAGCTGGAACAAGATGGGCACTCCATGGTATTGAACGCCTTAGTGGCATTGAATAGACTTGGACCACCTTAAGCTGGGGGTTGATAAAGTGCATAAGTGCAAACATCATGCATATGTTATGGGACATGTTGAGCCTAGTTACAAACCCAGTTGGTCTGGGCAAACAATGTCTGGCAGCAATGGTGTCAGTTGGGTCGCAATCAGGTTATCAAGAAATTTATTTTCTACATTAATCATTGACAGTGGGTGGTAGGTATCGCCATGATTGGGTGGCTTCACAGGTTTCAGGAAGACAACAATCACTGTTTCGGGCTGTGTAGGGGACAGACTTCCCACCTGACTCTTCAAAGACAGCTAATAGATGGGGGTAAATATATGTGCATACTTTTTACAGGACGCGCTCAAGACCATCCAATCCTGGCACCTTGTCCCAGGGGCATGCTCTGTATCATCTGTAACATATTCTCAACTGAGGATAGGACATTGAGATGCTAAGGATGGGCATTCTCGAGCCAATGGATTTGGAGGGGGTCTAGATACTCACCCAATTGTGCATGGTCATGATCTACTGCTGAGCTGAAGAGGTCTGCGTAGAAGGATGTCATAGTACATTTGAGGCCCTCTGGGTCAGATTGCAGAATGTGCTGGTCATCCAGAAATTCTGTGATATAACTGTTAGCCCAGGGTAGGCAGAGTAGTCTAGCAAGCATTTGGCAAGCCTTATCTTCCTCACCATAGCACTGAGCTACCACTTATTTGCTGAGGTAATTTGTCTCTCAATTTGCCTCCTCATGATTTTCACAAACTTTTTGCCTGACTGAGGCAAGAGGGCCGGCATCTCCCAAGACGAAAAAAGCCAGTTCAAGAGTACAGATATTTGATTCAAATCAAGCGACTCACGTTCTATCTCCTTTAATATACCAGCCTGCTTGGCAATGCATGCACCTCGTATAACAACTTTGAATGTCTCCCATAGGGTGGAGCCTGAGGACAATGATTGGGCATTATGAGAGAAATATTCCATAGTGCTTGATGTAATTTCATTGTGGAAAATCAGGTCATGGAGGTCGTCTCCAGGAGTATGCTCGGTCAAGTGCATCATGGACAGCGAATTGAAGGAGGTCCAGTGCATGGTCAGAAAACATTATGGGAAGTGCTTGATTGCCAAGGAGCAGGGGGCTGCATCCTTCATTACCAGCCAGTAGTAAATCTTGAACTAGGTATTGTCTGTGGTGCCCATGCAAGTACCCTCTCCATCTTGAGGGTGTTTAGGTCTCCATATATATCTATGAGCCTTTAGTCTCTCATTGTGAGGTGTATTTGAGCTACCACCCCGGAGGCATCCATCTTGTGTCGCTGGATAGGTAAAGGTGGTGGTCTAACATGACATTAAAGTATCTGCCCACATATGACAATCATAGCCCTGCACTATGGATCTGGTGCCATAGTGTTATTAAACAAATTATGGGCAGTCACCATTAGGTCCGTATACAGAGGCCAAGGTAAATGGTCAGCCCCGGAGTGTGACATGCAGAATGACATATCTGCCCTGTTGCTTGCAAATGTATGAGCACGTGACCCACTGGAGGTCTTCCCAAATGAAAACGGCAACACTGCATTCATAGTTGGAGCATACCACTGTATGCGTTCCTGTGAGCCAGCTGGTCTACAGTCGAGGATGTAAGGCATTAGATGGAGTTTTGCAGGAAGCAAATTTTGATACAGAGTCAAAAGTGATAAGGAAATACAAGGCAAGCTTTTTGTTGATCATTTATCCTGAAAATGTTCCAGGTGAGGCATCTAAAAGTAGTGAGCACAATGCAAATGGCTGTGGAGCTTGACAGTAAAGCCTGCAGTGGTTGTGCTGGGCATATTAAGGAGGCATGAATGTGGTGAAGGTGTGTTTGTGCTCTGCAATAACATTACAAAATGAAAACAGCAACTGACTCCCTCCTCCCACAACTAACTTCAACCTCCCCCAGCTTGTTGAATGTCCAAAACCACCCCTCTCCCTTCTCTACTTGTGAACATTCAAAAGAGAAAGAGGGATACATTCCTCAGGGCACCAGTGGGCTTAGCGAACAGCCAGCAGTATCAAATTGGGTGAAAGTTAAAGTTAGTAGCATTAGTGTGCAACGTGATCAATGGTTGTCCGGGGCACCAGGCTCCAAATCGGGACCAAGCGAGGTGCAGTAATCGGACCATGTGCAATACACTTCAGGTGACTCATGGGCACTACAGGTGCAGCAATCAACTCACGGACCTGCAGCATACACTTTCAAAGGGAGTCCCAATTGAAATCAGGTAGGATCATAGTCAATGATTGTCACTAAGATTACCACTCAGTGGAAAACCTGGTAAAGTTGAGTGGGCTCCCTGGAAGGTTACAAGTTTGTGTGAAAATTTCAGAGCTTCCTTAGGGTCAGAGAAGAGAAGGATTTTACCATGTGAGGAGATAGATAGCTTGGCACGATAAATCAACAAGTACATCACTTCAGCTTTCTGGAGGAGTCATTTAGCTGGTAGGAATCCTTGGGGTGGCTGTCTGCAGGGTTAGTGTGAAGTTGGGATATAGTGAGATTGAATTTCCTCAATACGGACTTTTGTGGCATTCGTATGGTCTTGACATAAGTGTCCATTTTATCCATGGCAGTTGACTTAGGTATACCCAATATATGCATATTGCTCCACCTAGGCCTTTCCTCTAGATCTTCATTTTTGTTTTTAATTACTTCTAAGACTTTCTCCATCAAGCAGAAGATGTTCTCTTGTGGCTGTGTGGGCATCTTCCACCAATGATACTCATGCCTCAAGCTGTTCAATGTGTCCACCTTTCTTGTCCAGTCGCTCTTTCATATGATCCAGCCTGGTGGTAAAGAGGTCAATCTTCGCATCTATTGTGTGAAGGCAATACTTTAAGTCAGCGAATATGCCTTTAATATCTTGGTCAAGCAGGGAAGAGATCTCTCCAGGAGCATCCCAAGCAGGGCTTTAGGGGTCGCATCTACAATGCCTATGACCTATTGTACTGGAAAAGAGATCTTTGCTCACCTTGGGGCAGCGGACCCTGCCTCACTCACTGGGTGCATGTCCACCGGGTCAACGGCTGTCTCCCCGCTGTACAGGTCAAGTTTGCTCTTTGGCAGGCAGCCAGGCAAAGCATATGGCCCAGCACAGGACTGCAGACCTCTGGAAGTCTGCTGGGCCCAGGTAGGCTGCAGAGCTGTGGTAAAGGAGCCGCTCCTCACAGGTGCTGCTGAGTTTTATGTGTAAGACAGGGGAGGAACACCCTCCCCCGCTGAGGCAACCAGCATGATTGGAGTCACAAGCCCCCCAGCACAAGGATCCAGTTGGATTACTACCTCGGCCAGCAGAGCCACATTACGCAGCAGCCAACTTGCTTCCTAACTCCCTGGTGCCCCAAACTGCCTTAGACATTATTAGAGTAATCCTGATGCAAGGGATACAGGATACTGAAGATGCTAAGGATGCTGTATGGTCAATAGGTGTCTTCCCAAGGCTACACCATAGTCCACGGTCCAGGTAGGGCAACTTTGACCACAGGGGGTCGATGTTCCTTGAAGTACTCTTCGGTCCACCAAAAGTCCAGTTGGCACTGAACTACTGGTCTACAGTCACAGCGAAAACAGCAGTTCCCTTTGTTTAAGGCTACGAGCAGTTATGGGTGACCATACTCCACTCTGACAACTCTATCAGGTCCAGCAGACTCTGGTGCAACTTTTGAACATTGGGACGTGGTCATCCTGGCTGCACGTCAGCGGAGGCCAAGCGATTGTGGCTACTGACTTGCCAGAATGGGCTATTTCAGCTTTTGTGGTTCTGGTGCTGTAACAGGAATTCAACCAACTGACTCTTGTAGCTCACCCTTTCTGTCTGGGGCTCTGGAATGACTTTTCCATAAACTAGGTACCACAGGTGCCCAAGAATGAGCAGGTACAGTCCAATAGTTGATGGAGATTATCTTTCCAGATCCAGGGAATATCACAGTAGAACTTCCTCAGTCCTCTTTCAAGTCCAGATATGATCTGAGGTTAGGATGTCCCATTTAGGCCCTCAGGGCATGAGGCAGTCACTAGTGAAAGGCCTTGTAGGAGTTTTCATGCCTTGATGACTTCTTGCAAAGTGTAGTATCTAACTATCCCAGAGTGTACTATTCTGCCACTCCCAGAATGCCAGAACCTCTCTCTCAGGGTGTGGTGCTTGGTGGTCCACCCTAGAGATGTGTCTATCTGAAGCCCACACACCCATGGAAAAAACAGTTTGCCAACTGGTCTCCCCTCCCTGTCCCTGGCCCCAGTAGAAAGGCAGCCCCCTACAAGTGTGTCCACCATTTGCCATTCAATGGCGGCTTCCCCTCTGAAGCTCGCCTTTTGGGCTCACACTCTGTGTGGCTTTCTGCGAGGGAGAGGTGACACCTTTACCAACGGAGAGCCTCCATTTTGTTCACTCCTGGGAGTCATTCACACTTCTTCCCAGGGGGGATATAAGACTCTCATGGGGCCAGTATCTGTGAGTGGCCACTGGAATACTTTGGCAACAGAGTGACAACTTTCTAAAATATGCATTTACTTAAAAACTACATTCAATTTGACTTGGGCATCAAGTCAAGTTTAATGTAAGGAATGATTTGAAATCTTAAATTATCAACTTTGGTAGTCACATTCAGAAGTTAGCACAGCTGAGTGATCAGCATGGAACCCTGTACTCACCATTGGGGCTGCTAGCCTTTCCACAATAAAAATGACAACTTAGGGCCATATTTATACTTTTTGACGCAAAACTGCGCTAACGCAGTTTTGCGCCAAAAAAATTAGCGCCGGCTAACGCCATTCTGAAGCGCCATGCGGGCGCCGTATTTATTGAATGGCGTTAGCCACCGTTAGCCGACCGGCGCTGCCAGGTGTGCGTGAAAAAAAACGACGTACACCAGGCAGCGCCGGCGTAGGGAAAATGGCGTTTGGGCGTCCCAAAATGGGGCAAGTCAGGCTGAGGCAAAAAAATCGTCTTAACCCGATTTGCGCCATTTATTTTGGGCGCCCAGATGCCATTAACATGACTCCTGTCTTAGCAAAGACAGGAGTCATGCCCCCTTGCCCAATGGCCATGCCCAGGTGACTTATGTCCCCTGGGCATGGTCATTGGGCACAGTGGCATGTAGGGGGGCACAAATCAGGCCCCCCTATGCCACAATTTTTTTTAAAAAAAATACTTACCACAACTTACCTTTTCTTCCCTGGGATGGGTCCCTCCATCCTTGGGTGTCCTCCTGGGGTGGGCTAGGGTGGCAGGGGGTGTCCCTGGGGGCAGGGGAGGGCACCTCTGGGCTCATTCTGAGCCCACAGGTCCCTTAACGCCTGCCCTGACCCAGGCGTTAAAAAGAGGCGCAAATGCGGGGTTTTTTGCCCCGCCCACTCCCGGGCGTCATTTTTGCCCGGGAGTATAAATACCACGCACATGCCTGGGAGTCATTTTTTAAGACGGAAACGCCTACCTTGCATCTCATTAACGCAAGGAAGGTGATCACGCCAAAAAATGACGCTAACTCCATGAACTTTGGCGCTAGACGCGTCTAACGCCAAAGTATAAATATGGAGTTAGTTTTGCGTCGAATTTGCGTCGAAAAAAACGATGCAAATTCGGCGCAAACGGAGTATAAATATGCCCCTTAGCGTTTTTACTGTTACATACATGTCCTGCTTTTTAATATACAGCACACTGTCTTAAGACTTGATAGGCCTACTGTAAGAATGTATTAAAAGAGGGGGTTTTAGGTTTTACTGTTAGTTTAAATTGCAAAGTTGAGTTATCACTTTAAACTGCTCTGCCATTATGCAGTGGCAGGCTGGGAGACATGTTTTCACTCTGTCTCACACAGGATGGCACAATCAGTATTGCAGCCCTAGTGGGATGGTTTAACTTACAGGCCCTGGGTACCTTTGGCTCCATAGGCTAGGGACCTATAAGTAAGTAACGTTATGCCAACCTATGTATAGCCAAGCTACTATGACACTTTCAAAGGTCAAACCACTGGCACTGAGGTCTGGTTAGCCAGCCCCAGCGCACTCTGAGAGTGGAAAAGTCTAAAGCTTTGCAAAAAGAAACATTTCTTTACAACTCTCATGAGGGACCCTGAGACTCAATAACCCAAAGATATTTGTAGGCATTAGACTGAATGTGAGACCCCGTGAAAGGTGTGGACTCCCCTACATTGCAGGGTCTGCAAGAGGCTGTGAGACGCCCCTACTCAGTGCTGGCCAAAACCAGTCCCACTAAATAATGAACTGGTCTGTTAGGGAACAATGCCAGCCCCTGACAGCGAAGAGGGGGTAACAAAGACACACCTGATCTCTGCTCTTGTCCTCTAGTGAGGGTGCTCAGCCTCCTCCTTCATGCTTAGTGTGTCTGCCTGGCATGGAGGGGAAGAACACAAACACCGAGTTGTCCATTTTTCTCCCAGAAGAAGCTGTAACCCCAGCAGCCCATTCTTCAACCAGCCCCTGTCCCTTCCTTTTAGTGCAAGGCTATGCTGGCCCCATTTTACAATTAGACTGTGGAGGACAGAAGGACCCTTGATGAAGGTGCACATGTAAGTTCAAAACGGCAAACACACTGCACAAAATGGGCCCACAGATGATCCTCAGGCACCACCCATTGCTCGGTGCCTGACTGCCCGTCCTCCCATTCTGACCCAGATCCTTTGCCAGTTTGCATTGCCTTTTGGGTCTGTTAGAACTCTGAAAGATGTTGAACTGGGAGGGAGTCATGACTCGTGGTTCATCTGTACCTCTCCTTGGTCATAGAAGACATTCTGGAGAAAGGTGGGCAATGTGGCGCGGCAGACTTAGGGGGTCATTCTGACCCTGGCGGTAATTACCGCCATGGCGGAGGTCGGCGGTAGCACCGCCAACAGGCTGGCGGTGCACCACTGGGCATTCTGACCGCGGCGGTTCAGCCGCGGCCAGAAACGGAAAGTCGGCGGTGTCCCGCCGACTTTCCGCTGCCCTTGAGAATCCTCCATGGCGGCGGATGGGGATTCTGACACCCCCTACCACCATCCAGTTCCTGGCGGTTCTCCCGCCGGTAACAGGATGGTGGTAGGGGGTGCCGCGGGGCCCCTGGGGGCCCCTGCAGTGCCCATGCCAGTGCCAATGGCATGGGCACTGCAGGGGCCCCCGTAAGAGGGCCCCAAAAAGAATTTCAGTGTCTGCCTAGCAGACACTGAAATTCGCGACGGGTGCAACTGCACCCGTCGCACCTTCCCACACCGCCGGCTCAATTCTGAGCCGGCGTCCTCGTGGGAAGGGTGTTTCCCGCTGGGCTGGCGGGCGGACTTTCGGCGGTCGCCCGCCAGCCCAGTGGGAAAGCCAGAATGACCGCCGCGGTCTTTTGACCGCGGAGCGGTCTTTCGGCAGGAACCGCGTGGCGGGCGGCGACCGCCGTCCGCCGCGGTCAGAATGACCCCCTTAGTTGCTTGTTGCAATTCTGCAGCTCGCTATGTCCAGCAAGGCCCTCGCAGAATCACTCCGAACTGCTCTGCAGCTGGCCATGTCACCAAAAGGGCCACAATAACTCAATATATCAATTTCTCTTCTGTAGGGGAAGCAAGAAGAGTGTTTCCTCCCTGGAAGGGGAGGAGGGGATGAGGTCAGGATAATATGTAAGAGGACAGCTTGAGTGGGCTCAGCCCCTTGTAACAGACATGAAAAGCCATGATCAAATCCAATGATGGGTTTTCATTCCCAGCAATTTACCCTGCTGCTGAGTATGGAGCCAGCAAGTTAAAACTCATGTTTCTTTCTAGGACTCTGGACTGTGGTAAAGCATGAACTGTACACAATGTGTGCTTTAAATGCCTGTGATTAGATTTTGACATTCCACTAGGTCACTGTTCGCAACATGTTTGCTATACTTTGAAAAACATCAGTAATAATGACAGTTGAAGACCACAGGTTTGGATAGATACAGTGCAGGATTTAGGCAAATGATTAAGAGTTAAGCAACAGCCAGGTACCAGAACCTTCCCACGAATGGACTACCATGGACATAAAACCAGCAAATGTTTTTCAGCACAATGACACTCTTTGTCCAGTTCAGGTAGCTTATTGTCACCTGCATCACTAGACAGAAGAACAAGAGTCAGTGTGAGAGAAAGGGAAGATCTGACATACACAAGGGCAAAAGATAATGATTTACAGAGGGTCTGAATCTGAAAGCCAGTGATATGTTCAGGGATGAGAACTCAGTCTCAGAGCTCAGGATTATCTAACATGCAGGACAATATGGTAAAGATTGGCCTCTTTTAATTCCAGAATTATACCAGGGTAACCCTCATCGCAATCTCCTCGATAGAAGATTGGGACTCCCCATCATTATTCTCCCTGACAACAACATGGATGAGTCCGACTTTTGAGCCCCTTTCAATGTGCTGGGGCAGGCTAAGGGGCTGGGCAAGGCAGGTGATGGATGAATGGCAAGATGGACCACAGCATTCAACACTGTTTAACACCCTGGGCTCAGTACGTATGACAGAGGCAGACTCTGGCTACATGATAACAAGCCAGAGCAGCAGCGAGGTCTCAGTTGACCAGTGTACCAAGAGGAAGAGGACAGGAAGGGCAAGAGCGAGAGTGAAGCTAAGGTCAGGAGTAGCAGCCATGACTGTGCCACAATCCCAGGCACTTCTTCGGACCATGGGAATGGAAAACAAAAGAAAACAGGAAAGGCAGCATGGAGAGAGGCTTACTCTCAGGGTCTACCGGCCCCCCACTCGGGCGATACCAGGAAAGATGTTCTTTCCAAAATGTCACTGGGCAGAGAGTGGGAATCAGTCAACAGCAAAGAAGACAGCCATCAGCCTTGCCCCAGTACTAGCAGGTCAGGCAATATACAACGGACTAGGTACGTTATAGAGACAATGCAAATCTTAACGGCCTCAGTGGATACAATCATGGAGGGACTGATGGTCATTTAGCCTCTATATAAATTGCATCTACCTATGTTTGGGCTTCAAGTGAGAATGCAAGCGAGAAAGGGGGGCCTAAAAGGTCTGACAGTACTGAGGGTGCATTCCTTGTTTTAAAAACTAGGCCATCATTTCATGTTAACTCCATGGGGAGATACTAGCCAGCATTGACAATTCTCCCTGGTATCTCCATGTGAGTTAAAAGGGATACAAGTTGTTTCACCCTGAATGGGGCATAACACACAATCCCAGTAGTATCAGGTCCAAGTCAACATCTTTTTTCCATATCATGGCAAAATAATAGGCCAACATGTTTATTGTACCAGCTGCAATCTTCCTTGTCCCAGTCTTTTCACCACCCTGCATCCCTGGTGGGGGCCTCTGTGGCACTGCTCCAGAACTGTATTATGGCTCTGAGTTGTTGGGCACTTAGGGGGTCATTCTGACCCTGGCGGTCATGGACCACCAGGGACAACGACCGCGGGAGCACCGCCAACAGGCTGGCGGTGCTCCCATGGGCATTCTGACCGCGGCGGTACAGCCGCGGTCAGAAACGGGAAACCGGCGGTGTCCCGCCAGTTTCCCGCTGCCCATGGGAATCCTCCATGGCGGCGCTGCAGGCAGCGCCGCCATGGGGATTCCGACCCCCTTACCGCCAGCCTGGTTCTGGCGGTTTTGACCGCCAGAACCTGGCTGGCGGTAACGGGTGACGCGGGGCCCCCTAACAGGGCCCCACCAAGATTTTCAGTGTCTGCCAAGCAGACACTGAAAATCGCGACGGGTGCAACTGCACCCGTCGCACCCCTTCCACTCCGCCAGCTCCATTCGGAGCCGGCATCCTCATGGAAGGGGGTTTCCCGCTGGGCTGGCGGGCGGCCTTCTGGCGGTCGCCCGCCAGCCCAGCGGGAAACTCAGAATAACCGCGGCGGTCTTCTGACCGCGCAGCGGTATTCTGACGGCGGGACTTTGGCGGGCGGCCTCCACCGCCCGCCAAAGTCAGAATGACCGCCTTAGTATTTGCGAGGTGGGGCCTTGGGGGACCAGCGGTCTTATGGGAACGGAGGGCAGAGCACTTATATAGAATGGCAGGAAGCCGGGCTATTTAGGTATTTTAAAGGGAATACAGCTCTCTTACCCAGAAACAAAATCTAAGGTTTGCGTGTCTCGGAATAGGACTCACCTCACAAATATAAGGACTGAGACTAGGACGGCTAGGTATTAGATTAATTAATTTTATAGTGAATAGTTGGGACATACTTAGCAAATAGATAACTCATAGCTTCGCTGACCGGTAATGTTTTTTGTAACAAGGACTAGATTCTCTATTGTTTCACATTTGTAAGTGCTAGCAAGTCAATTCAATTTTGTGCTGTAAAAATAACAATTAACTAAACATCTTTGCAGCTACAATGAAGGAATACATAGAATAGCACAGGGTCTCAGATATTTAATATAATATAATATAATATAATATAATATAATATAATATAATATAATATAATATAAGTGGCAACTCTCAGCTGTGTAGTTATAGTTAGGGCCAAGTTCCAATAGGAAGAGTGTTTTTTGTTTTGTTTTGTTTTTTCCCCAAGCAGTTTCACTAGGGAATTTTAGACAGTGCTGAATGGAATTACACTAAGGCCCTCATTATGACATTGGTGGTAAATCCCGCTTACCGCCATACCGACTGCCGGCAACATAACGCTGCTGCAGCGGATAACCATCAAGCATATTATGACACACACATACCAATCCATCACTATACAGCCACACACACAAGTCCGCAAGCCCAAAGGTCAGTGATAAACTGGCAGTAGCAAAACCCACACTGTTATGCCAACAGAACTACGCCCATAGCATTTTGATCCACGAATCACTGCAGCGGACATTCAATGGCGGTAAACCATTGGCGGTACATACAGCCGCGCTCAAAATACACACACTCAAACAAAACTACACCACATTGGACAATTCAAACTACACACACCTGACACACATACACACACACCACATCCACACCCCCACACCACTATAAAACACCCACCCACATTACCCACAACCCTTTACAAAGACAAACCATTGCCAACAGAGAGAGAGAGAGAGAGCAAGAGCACCCACACAACCAGAGCCACATAACATCATCACCTATACACCATCCACGCACCTTACACCACCCACCCAACACATCACCCCACACACCCTCACCCACACCACTCACACTACATCCATGGCACCACAACGACACCCCAGAATCTCTGAGGAGAAACTAAGGGTCATGGTGGAGGAAATCATCCGGGTAGAGCCACAGCTATTTGGATCATAGGTGCTGCAGACACCCATTGCTAGGAAGATTGAGATATGGCGGAGAATCATGGACAGGGTCAATGCCGTGGGACACCACCCAAGAACAAGGGACAACATCAGGAAGAGGTGGAACGACCTATGGGGGAAGGTGCGTTCCACAGCAGCAATTCACCAACTAGCTGTACAGAGGACTGGCGGTGGACCCCTCACCTCCTCCCCCACAACTAACAACATGGGAGGAGCAAGTCTTGGCAATCATGCATCCTGAGGGCCTGGCAGGAGTAGGAGGAGGACTGGACTCTGGTACGTCAAATCTCTATTACTATCACCCCCACTATCTGCATGCCATCACAAACCCCCACCCTTACCTCACTCCCATCACTTCACCACCTCCCACATGCCCCATCATCACAACCCACTCATCCCAATACCAAGCCCTGCATGTAACAACAATGAATGGACACCCCTCACAGACCTTCATGGACACCTATCACCACTGCATGCACACAGGAGAGAATCACCTACCCCACCAAATAGTAACTCACACAAAGGCAAATCTGCAAGGGCAACAGCAACCATAGAGGCAACACAGCCATGCACATAATGTCATACGCAGAAACAATACCACTGCATTTACATCCCCACAGGTCCCCCAGCCAATGTCACCAGAGAAGAGGTGCCAGCAACATCCAGCCCCCGCCCTCCCCCCCCAGAAGAGGCCCACAGTGATGACAGCAGCTCTGCTCGCCTGTATCTGGAAGACCAACCTGGCCCATCAGGGATCTCCGGACAGTTGGTTACCCAGGCACACTCTCACACCACCTTCCCCCTCAGGAAACACCACCACAGCACCCACCCAGCGGGCCCATACCTCTGTCCCAATCCTGGGAGCATACCAACATTCCCAGGATATGCTGGGCCAAATACTGGACAAGTTGCAGGAGAACATGCGGCTGCAGGAGGGACAGTACCTGGGGATCAGGGAGGACTTGAAGGACATCAACACCACCCTGGTCTCTATTGCAGGGGTGCTGGCAGACATGGCCAACACTATGAGGGAGGCAGTGGCACCCCATCGGGCCTCTGCCACTAGCCAAACCAATGAACAGCCCTCAACCTCTGCTGCCGCTAGTGGACAGGAGGCCCTGCCACAGGACCAACAGGCCACCAGCACCCCTCCCCCTGCAGAAGGAGAACCACCCTGCAAACATTCCCTGCAATCCAGGCAGAAGCCAGAGACTATTGCCAAGACCCCGCCAGGAAATAAGACTCTCCTGATTGTCACCCTTGTGTCCCACTCGGTCACCCTGTCCACCTTGAACTGTCATTGCTCCCCTCCTATGCCCCCTTGGACAATGCACCTGTGATACAAATAGACTGGACTGTAACCTGGACTTTCCTCCACCATCACCCCAGCCCATTGAACATCCCCCTCTACTTCTTAGCACTTAAATAAACACCCTTTGAAAAAATACGGAGTAAGTCAAATGATTTAAGTATGTATTCGTTTAACAAGTTTCAAACATTGAAAATCAACTGTACAGTAATGTATACATAGGAATGACCTGTAGTTGGCTGCGGTCAACACACCAGGAGCGATAGTGGGGCACAAATATCTGCAAATAGAGATGCCAAAGGGTACATTGAGTGGCCACAGAAGTGGGAAAATCAGCCTGCCAGTGACAATGTCAAACACAAAACAGTCATTTAAATAACCTGTGTGTCATTAGACATATTGTTGAATTATTGCACTTCTGTTGTCCTCATCTTTATCCTCTGACTCCTCATCTTCACTGTCCACAGGGTCCATCGCTACCACACTGCCATCTCCAGCATCATCCTCCTGTAGAAAAGGCACCTGGCGATGTAAGGCAAGGTTATGCAACATACAGCATGCCACAATGATCTGGCAGACCTTCTTGGGTGGGTAGTACAGGGATCAGCCTGTTAGATGGAGGCAACAAAACCTGGCCTTCAGGAGGCCAAAGGTCCTCTCTATAATTCTTCTTGTTCGCCCATGTGCCTCATTGTAACATTCCTCTGCCCTTGTCCTGGGATTCCTCACAGGGGTCAGTAGCCATGAGAGGTTGGGATAACCAGAGTCACTTGCAAATATTGAGGGACAACTGTTAGCCACACACCAAACCTTAGGGCCCACAACATACCCATACACCAACATATACTGGGTGGGAACCAGGGTTCACCTATTAATCACACCCTGTGCCTCTGGAGTTGAGCCATCACATATGGGATGCTGCTATACCTCAGGATAAAGGCATCATGCACAGACCCAGGATATTTTGCATTGGCGTGGGAGATGTACTGGTCCACAAGGCACACCATCTGCACATTCATGGAGTGAAAGCTCTTTGAATTGATGTACACCAGTTCATTCCACCGGGGGGGGGGGAACAAAAGCAATATGTGTACCATCAATTGCCCCAATAATGTTGGGGATATGTCCCATTGCATAGAAATCAGCTTTCACTGTGGCCAAAGCCTCCGCCTGGGGGAAAACGATGTAGCTGCACATGTTTTTAATCAGGGCAGACAACACTCTGGTCAGCACTATTGAGAACATTGGCTGAGACATTCCAGCTGCCAACCCACTGTCACTTGGAAGGAGAAAGTTGCCAGGAAATGGAGCACTGATAGCACCTGCACAAGAGGGGGGATCCCGGTGAGGTGACTGATAGCAGAGATTAGGTCAGGCTCCAATTGGGCACACAGCTCTGTGACTGTGGCCCTGTCCAGTCTATAGGTGAGGATAATGTGCCTGTCCTCCATTCTTGCCAAGTCCACCAGGGGTCTGTACATGGGGGTATTTCTCCATTTCCTATTAATCCACAGCGGTTGCAATCTATGGGGCAAAACGGTGAGCAGCTGGTCAGTATCTCGTATTTCCAACCACTACACTTCACTGCATGTTGTGATTGTAACAGTATTTTGTTTAGATGTCCAATTGTGCATATGTGTACTGTGACGTAGTTAGGAGCCATGGCCTGCACATCCCCCCTGAAATGGCGTCCGCCTGTCCTGTTTGGAGGCACAGGTGGAAATGAGGTAATTCCGTTTACATTGTGCGCCGTTGCGGGAGGCAGTTGAAAACCGCCGTGCAACTCCACATTGGTTAACATTTGGCACTATGGGGTACAATGGCCAATGTTGATGTACGCGGGTGGTGACAGTATGCTACGCCGCTGATGTCACCGCCATTTTCTATTTGTTCATTCACTTGCTACCTGACCTTCAACAGGAGAGGACCTACACTGCATGTGCTGCTCTAACATGTATTTGGAAATGACCATGGCTCGTGTCACTGGGGAAAGGACCCCTGCCTTCACCTCAGCGGAGTTGGAGAGACTGCTGTATGGGGTCCTACCCCAGTACCGAATGTTGTATGGGCCTCCAGACCAACAGGTGAGTACACTGTGAATATGATGCATTGGGCGTGAATGCATGGTGTGCTGTGTGTGAAGACCTCATGTCGGGGAGGGTGGATGGGCCCTGGGCAACGTGCACCATGTATGGTGGGCCACTTCTGTGCTAATGGGGATGGGAAGGGGCATGGTGGACCATGAGTGTAACAGGCAGGACGGTCAGACTAATTCTTTCCTTGTGTCCATTTCCCCGCAGGTCAGTGCCCATCAGAAAAAGGGTATATGGCATGCCACCACCAAGGACGTGCGGACCCTGGGCGTCTACGGCAGGCGGAGCACCCACTTTCGGAAACAGTAGGAGGACCTGAGACGCTGGGCACGGAAGACGGCGGAGGCTCAGCTGGGGATGGCCTCCCAACGAGGAAGGGGTGCCCGTCGAACCCTGACCCTCCTGATGGCCCGCATACTAGCGGTGGCCTATCCGGAGCTGGATGGGCGCTTGGGGGCATCACAGCAGCCACAGCAGTACAGTGCCCCAATATACAACTTGTGCCTGGTGGGGTGGTATTCGGGTGGTGGATGTGGGCTGTGGGTGCACCTAGGCAAGTCCTGATATTGAAGAGTAGGTCCCATGTTGGGAAGGGTTCTGATGTAAAATACCTCCAACCAAGCTAGTAGGCATCCACTACTGGGCAGGGGTCTGTGGGTCTCAGGTATGCTGCAATTGGCGTTAGGTGTCCCTATCCATGGGCTGGTGAATAGCATTGTGACTGGTGGTGCATTGCCTAGTGCGTAGGGTTGTCCCCTGTGTGTGTGTGTGTCATGAACGCCAACGGTGGTGTTTTTGCCGCTATTGGCCAAGTGTATCCTTTGTCTCTCCCCCACCCCTTTTGGTTTTGTCACCCTGTCCTTATGTGCATTAGCATAATCTGGTGGAGGAGCAGAGGCACCGGCGACCGAGGGAGCTGCATCCCACAGGACCCAGGAAGCCAAATTCACTGACGGTGAGGGCACCAGTGGGACGGAGGGCGAGAGGAGCACCACGGCGAAGACAGGATGGGACAGTTTGGACACAGATTCCTCCTCTGATGGAAGCTCCCTGGTGGTGGCGGACACCTCTGTGCCCACCCTATCTACAGGTACAGCCGCCACCCCCCATACAAGCACCGCCCTTCCAGCAGCCCCTCAGCGAGTTTCCCGTGCCCGCTCACCCAGGAGGGTGGGCATCTCTTTCGTCCCAGGCACCTCAGGCCCTGCCCCAGTTAGCCCTGCTGCCCTGAGTGAGGAGGCTATTGACCTCCTGCGATCCATCTCTATTGGGCAGTCAACCATTGTGAATGCCATCCAGTGGTTGGCAGCCCACAAGCAACAGACAAATGCATTCCTTGAGGACATTTACACTGGCATGGCGGCCCAACATCGATGAATCCAGGCTCTGGCCTCCTTTCAGATGGCATCCATTGTCCCTGTTTCTAGCTTCTTCCCTCCAACTTCCTCTACCCAATCCCATTCTCCTCAACCCCAACCTATCCCAAGCACAGAGACAGACAAGCATGCACCCAGGACAACACACAAGAGTGGACATGGCAAACACAAGCACCTACTTCATCATTCAGGCACTCACACAAACACCATCCAGATGCAGACATACCAACATCCACTGCCTCCACTGTGGCTACCTCCTACTCGTCCTCCACCTCCCTCCCAGTTGTGTCTACACTCACACCTGCATGCACTACATCCTCATCCACTACCCCCATCACCAGCACGCCTAACAGCACACGCCCCTCACTGGCAGTCACCACCCCCACTCCCATGCACACGTCCCCTGTGTCCTCTCCCACTGTGTCTGTGCCCCCTCATCCCAAAGTACACAAACGCAAGCACTCAGACACCCAACAGCCATCCACCTCACAAAAGCATCCAGCCCATGCACCTGCACCTAAACACAGCAGACTGACACTGCCTAAAACCACGCCCTCATCCTCCACTCCCAAACCATCTCCCTCTTCTCGCCCCAATGAGTCTAAGAAGCTTTTCCTCGCCAACATTGACCTCTTCCCTAGCCCTACCCACCCATCCCTCACATCAGGCCAGGGGCACAGTAGTGTCCACAGCTACACCAGGTGGGAGAGGATCCAGGGCACCAGGCAGCCACACTGATAGGGTGCCTGCACCAAGTGCTGCAAGGAAGGGCAAAGAGGCACCCCCAGCTGCTGCAGGGAAGGGCAAGGAGGCACCCCCAGCTGCAAAATGGAAGGACAAGGAGGCACCCCCAGCTGGTAAAAGGAAGGGTAGGCAGCAATCCCCAGCTGCTGCCAAAAGGAGCAAGGAGCCATCCTCAGCTGCTGGCAGGAAGGGCAAGGGGCCTGCACCAGCAGGCAAAAAGGACAAGAGGCCTGGTGTTGGGACTCAGTCGGAGCCCTCACCACCAACCATGGTGGTTCAGCCATCCGAGGCTACAGGAGAAAGGCTAGAGCCTCCCCCCCACCACAGCCAGCACCGCCACCAGCACCACTGCCAGCAGCAGCAGCCCCAGTGGTAAACCGCCCGAGGCTGCAGGGGAAGGGCTGGAGCCTCCCCCACCACTGCCAGCACTGCCACCAGCACTACTGCCAGCAGCAGCAGCCCCAGTGGGCAGCCGTCCGAAGCTGCAGGGGAAGGGCTAGAGCCTCCCCCCACCACTGCCAGCACCGCCACCAGCACCACTGCCAGCAGCAGCAGCCCCAGTGGGCAGCCATCCGAGGGTGCAGGGGAAGGGGTGGAGCCTCCCCCACCACTGCCAGCACCGCCTCCAGCACCACTGCCAGCAGCAGCAGCCCCAGTGGGCAGCCATCCGAGGCTGCAGGGGAAGGGCCGGAGCCTCCCCCATCACTGCCAGCACTGCCACCAGCACCACCACTGCCACCACTGAGCAGCCGTCACCGCCGGCGGACAGTGTGTAGTCCTGCGTCCATGGGCTATAGTGTGGCCTGGCCCCAGCAAATCCCATGGGTCTGACACCCAGGTGAGAGACTGTGACCTTGCACTCCCCAAGATCTGCATCACAGGATGAAGCTCACTGAGCACAATGCCCCCTCCAGAACCAGTGGAAGAAGCCATCCACTCACCCCATTTTCCCCAGGATGGAGCTCACTGGGCACAATGCCCCTTCCAGAACCAGTGGAAGAAGCCATCCACTCACCCTATCCTTCCCAGGATGAAGCTCACTGGGCACAATGCCTCCTCCAGAACCAGTGGAAGAAGCCTTCCACTCACCCCATCCTTCCCAGGATGAAGCTCACTGGGCACAGTGCCCCTTCCAGAACCAGTAGAGAAGCCATCCACTCAACCCATCCTTCCCAGGATGAAGCTCACTGGGCACAATGCCCCCTCCAGAACCAGTGGAGAAGCCATCCATTCATCCCATCCTTCCCAGGGTGAAGCTCACTGGGCACAGTGCCCCCTCCAGAACCACTGGAAGAAGCCATCCACTCACCTCATCCTTCCCAGGATGAAGCTTACTGGGCACTATGCCCCCTCCAGAGCCAGTGGGCAAATCACCCTCTTGAGAGACTGTGGCCTTGCACTCCCCAGGACCAACCACAGGGCATGTTGCCCCCTCCAGAACCAGTGAGCAAGTCACCCACTTGAGAGACTCTGGCCTTGCACTCCCCAGGACCAAGCAGTGCACAAATCACCCACTTGAGACTGTGGTCTTGCACTCCCCAGGACCACGCAGTGGGCAAATCATCCACTTGAGACTGTGGCCTTGGATCCCCAGGACCAAGCACAGGGCACTTTGGCTCCTCCAGGTCCAGTGGCATTGTACCATCTTCCGGCCATTTCCCGTCCCCCTGAGGTGCCTGTCTATTTTCGACCTGATGCCCCTGCAGTGTTCTCTCCGTGTTGTTGCAGGAGTGAGGTTGGGCCTTGGACTCTGTGATGTTGCCCTGTGGCCCATGGACATTGAGGACTGGGAAGTGTCCCTTGCATTGTAAATATGTATGTACTTTTTGATTTGGATGCACATATTTCACCTATATTTATCTTATTACAGCCTTTTTACACTATAGTAGTTGTCCTTGCATTATTCCTGATGGATATGGGGTGTATTTGTTATGTTACTGCATCTGGTTGTGTGTATGGTGTTGAGGGTAGGGGTGGGGTGTTGCGTGTGTGTGTCATTCTCTTTTTCCCCCTCCCCTGGGTGCTAGGTGGCAGTACTCACCGTGGTCATCTTCGCCGGCGCTGGTGTTCGTAATGTAGCAGAAGGTAGAAGAGCATGGGGAAGACATGCAGCTCGGGCTCCATGGCGGCGTGGTTCTTACCTGAGTCTCCAGAGGTGACTCGTTTCCCTTCTGTGCAGTGTTTCTGCCAGGCTTTTGATGTCGTTGGTACCACCCTGGAAAAGTTGGCAGATAGGTGTGTCATATTACTGTGGGCGGTACACTGTCTTCCGCCTGGTTGTTGGCAGTTACCGCTGTGGTGCCTGTTGGTTTTGCCCTGGCGGTCGGTGTGTTAAAGTGGCTGTCTGTCTGAGCGGTTTCCACTGTGGTCACAATTTCATATTTATTATCGCCGGCCTGTCGGCGTTATTACTGCCACTTTATCACCAACCGCCAGGGTTGTAATGAGGGCCTAAATTTGGTAGAAAGCTACATCTTTACCCAAAAAGTGTGCCTTTGGTGATTTTATGTAAATCTGTTCAGTAGTTTTTGAGAAATTAAGGTTTACTGTTTAAAAATATGTTGACAGCTAGACTGAAATGAAAAAATTAAGGGCCATATTTATACTTTTTGACGCAAAACTGCGCTAACGCAGTTTTGCGTAAAAAAAATTTGCGCCGGCTAACGCCATTCTGAAGTGCCATGCGGGCGCCGTATTTATTCAATGACGTTAGCCGGCGTTAGCCGCCAGCGCTGCCTGGTGTGCGTGAAAAAAATCTACGTACACCCGGCAGCGCCGGCGTAGGGGGATATGGAGCTTGGGCGCCAAAAAATGGGGCAAGTCAGGCTGAGGCAAATTTTTCGCCTCAACCCGATTTGCGCCATTTTTTCCGACTCCCAACCCCCATAGAAATGACTCCTGTCTTAGCAAAGACAGGAGTCATGCCCCCTTGCCCAATGGCCATGCCCAGGGGACTTCTGTCCCCTGGGCATGGTCATTGGGCATAGTGGCATGTAGGGGGGCACAAATCAGGCCCCCCTATGCCACAAAAAAATAAAAAATAAAACACTTACCTGAACTTACCTTAATGTCCCTGGGATGGGTCCCTCCATCCTTAGGCGTCCTCCTGGGGTGGGCAAGGGTGACAGGGGGGGCCCCTGGGGGCATGGGAGGGCACCTCTGGGCTCCTTCCGAGCCCACAGGTCCCTTAATGCCTGCCCTGACCAGGCGCTAAAAAACGGCGCAAAAGCGGCCGTACGTCATTTTTTTTGACCCGCCCACTCCCGGGCGTGAATTTTGCCCGGGAGTGTAAATACGGCGCACATGCCTCGGAGTCCATTTTTTAGACGGGAACGCCTACCTTGCATATCATTAACGCAAAGTAGGTGTCCACGCTAAAAAATGACACAAACTCCATGGACTTTGGCGCTAGACGCATCTAACACCAAAGTATAAATATGGAGTTAGTTTTGCATCGGAATTGTGTCAAAAAACAACGCAATTCTGGCGCAAACAGAGTATAAATATGCCCCTAAATCCTTCTGAATGGCTGAGGGGGCTTTTCTAGAGTAGGGGCTCCGATTAGCAGGTCGCAACATGAACAGATATTTTTTTCCTTTTTTTTCTAGCATTGTGGTCCATGGGACTGAAAAAAAATGGAGGCCCCTAGTATTTTATTCAACATCCCCCAGGTGTGCCAAGGCCTAGGGATCGCCAAGCATTTGTTAATTATTTGTGGATAAGAGCATGAGTTTCCCTTTCCTATGCCAACTTATAGCTCCTGGGACCCTTATACCCCGGGGAAAAGGAGTTTAAAAGAATGACTTACACTTGTTTAATGTTGCTTTGAATACAACTGCTGTGTTTAATGGTTTATCGATACACATTGCAAAGCTTTTTTTTATTAACAATGAATGTCTGAATATGGTTTTGGATTCCATTGGTTTTAATTGGAATCTTAACATGTGATTACAGTTTTATTAAAGTAGTGATCTTCTGACAAAGCCAATAGGCTCCCTTGTATATTGATGTGGTGAATCCTTGATAAATGTAATTTACCTGCCTTTTATATATTGATGTAGTGCCTGCTTTACAAAGCCATTAGGGGTGCCATATTTAAAGGGGCACCAGCTTGTACTGTGATGTCACATCAGGTATAGGTGGTATTAATACGCATAGCCTTGGCCTTATACAGAGGTCTTGGTAGACAGCCCAGTACCATACCCAACCCTGCCACAGTCTTTGCCCTGCACAAAGGCCTTTGTTACAGCCTAGTCCCTCATGAAACCCTACAATGCTTAGTCTTTGTCCTACAAAGAGTTTTTTGCAAACAGACCAGCCCCTCACAAATCCCTACAACACAGTCTTCGCCCTGCAGAGGTCTTTGCAGAGAGGCCAGCCCTCCCTAAATCCTATAATGCACATATTTCAGCCCATGCAGAGGTCTTCGCAATGAGGCCAGTCCCTCACCAAACCCTAAGACGCAGCATTATCCCTTTACAGAGGTCAGCCCTTTACCAAACCTTAATACGCACAGCCTTAGCTCTGTATAAAGGTCTTCGTGGATAGGCCAATCCCTCACCAAACCCTACTACTCATAGAATTCACTCTGTAGAAGACTCATCAAGGAAAAGCTTCCCCTGATATTATGATGTTACATCAGGTATGGTTAGTATTACTGTATTATGCACAGCTTTTGCTCTGTATAGAGTCTCGGTGGACAGGCTAGTACCACAACAAACCCTATCACGCAAAGCCTTCACCCTGCACAGAAGTCTTTGTTACAGGCCAGTCTCTCATGGAACCCTACAATGCTTATTCTTAGTTCTGTTCAATGTTCTTTGCAGACCAACAAGTCCCTCACTCTACCCTACTATGCACAGCCTTCGCCCTGCACAGAGGTATTTGCAGAGGCCATTCCCTCACTAAACCCTACTAAGCGCTGCCTTCGCCCTATGCAAAGGTCATTGTAAAGAGCCCAGTCCCTCACCAAACCCTACCAGGCAAAGCATTCACCCTGTACAGAGGGTAGCATCAAACTTTATTATGCAGAGCCTTTGCTCTGTATAGGGGGTCCTCATGGACAGGCCAGTCTCTCACCAAACCCTACTATGCGTAGCCTTCAGTCTGTAGAAGGGTGCTCATGGAAAGGCTAAACACAACCTTCACCCTGCACAGAGGTATTCATAAAGAGGCTAGTCCTTCAAAAAAAAACCTCTACTACACAGCGTCAGAGCTCTGTGCACAGAGTGTATGTACAGCCCATCCCTCCAGACACCTAAGTCCCATCAAGTTTCCATTAGGTAGGAAGCCCAACTACACACTGCATTCTGTGCAGATCTTCAAGGACAGCCCACTCCCTCCACATATTCAAGCTTCCTTACGTAGCTAAAACCCTACGAGGTGCAGTTAGATAAGGTAGTATTATATTAATTGACGTTACAAAATACATAGAACTTCACCAATAAAAAACAAAGTTTATAGTAACATTATAATTAGGTGTAGTATTAATTTCTTACTTATCATTAAAAAACAAACCTAGAAATTCACTAAGAAAAACTAAGTTTAAAATGTCTTTACAGTTAGATGACAATGTCATTCACCAGTTATAATTAGTTCAGTGAGCTAACTATAACTTGCGTCCACGTAGGCACTGCTTATGACCCAACATACTACATCACTTGTAACATGTTCAATTACATCAGTCGTTGATGTCATCTCAAATTGCATTACTGATGACATCATTCAAACTAGTGCTGTTGAAATTACTGAATAACCCAGTACAGCATTTCAGATATGAAAATAAGCACAGAATCTAGTAAAGTATAAATTACTGTTAAGACATACAAGCTCACTTAGGTGAACCAAGCTTCTCCGATATAACAGCGCTCACCCTATAATGCATACTTTTTGGATAGCTGACCTAACATGGGTAATCAGACAGACACGAGTTGGCAAACTGCTGCTGTACAAAGGTCTTCACTATGTGAAAAACTCTTCATGGAGAACTGTTGTAAATAAAGATTATCCTTTATAGGTTGCAAGAAATAGGTTTAGTTAGCTTAGTTGCAGGTTACAGATAAAACCACACCGGCAGCAGAATCCTGCTGCTCAGCCCTTCTCACTCAAACTGTCCACTCATCCAAGCACAAACACTCAGCGTTCCAACCATACAGTGACCTCACTCACTGGATGAGCAGCAGGGAGCATTAAGATTATGGGGAGAATGCATAAGATAGCATGAGGCCACAACATATCTCCCTTCTTATGAAAACAATCGAAAATTCAGAACAAAAGACGGCAAAACAACCTCACAAAACGTACAAAACTACTGTATGAGTACCGCCCCAACTAAATAAACAGAAAAGGTTAAACAAACACTCCCTGCATAATTTCAATACTCTATTGGAATGTAAGATGATAAAAACACAGGCAATCAATATGTTCCACAAATTTACAATACAAGTGTACAGATTATCCAGACCTTCCCTGCATATCCAACAGAGAACACTAACTACCTGTTCTCCTCCAGATCATATACACTCTAACAGGACCAGCCCTTTGCCATCCACAACTCAACACTCAAACAGGACAATTGCTTCTTCCACACTCTACTGCACTGGGGTGTAACCACGTACCCCCATCACCATACACTTAAAAAGGACCAGGGTTTCACCTACCCGCTACTGCATTGGGGTGTAACATGTACCCCCATTACCTTTCACTTAAACAGAACCAGGGTTTCACCTACCCTCTCCTGCACTGGGGTGTAACGACATACCCCATCACCCTACACTCAAACAGGACCAGGGTTTCACCTACTCACTACTGCACTGGGATGTAACCACGTACCCCCATCATCATTCACTTAAACATAACTAGGGTTTCACTTACCCTCTACTCCATTGGGGTGTAATGACGTACCTCCTTAACATTGGGCTTAACACACTGCCCCAACATCATTAATCCCTTATTAAGGATTGAAGGAGTGTAAAAACACCCCTTAAAACATTGGGCTAAACCTACTGCTCCTACATCCTAAAACCCTTACGAAGGATGGTCAAAACATGGTCCCAAATAAGGACAGAGGGACAAATCTCACAACACTAAATTGTCGCTCAACCCTCTCCTTCTGCTGCACTATAAACATGATAGAGAAACCTAGTCGAAAGGCACTAGAATGTCACCCAGCATATGTGACTCAAGCCTCCAACCTCAAATCATACATCTCTAAAATCCTGCATGGCTTTGAAACTATAGCACACTATACACACACAAAAATTTTGCTAACCAACAGTTCATGTTAAAACAACATTATGGCGCACCTCCAATGCATAACATGCATACCACGACTCATCAACTTTAAAACTTGTTGGTAACAGCATAGCAAAGAAACATGTACTGTGGTACTCCCTTTGTAACACCCAAAGTCCTCCACTCCAGTGAGTGATCTCTAACCTGAACAAATATCAAACACTTCATCCTCAACCCTGCCTTCTACTCCAAATACCCTGTGGTGATCCACCATGCTGAAAGATGCTCAGATGTAATTTTGTCCCATTAACACATATTTCAGACTTTTCATATGCACAGCTCTTATAAATTACAGTACTCTGCTCATGTTGTCAACTTTTGTTAATCTCACCACCAACAGTGAGCACTTCCTATCCACATTTTTGTATTTTCCACAGAGTCCGCACTTTGCTCCACACCAGTATGTTATTGTACAAGGCTCACCACTTGAGGAGGAATCTATTTTAATCAGGGTTCATAGTCCTTTAATTGGTACAGCACAGGACAGCAAATCTACAGATGTAGTTCTGTATTTCTTCACAAGTCCCTTGGGTGAGCGATCCTATGTGCATCCCAGTACGAATGCATTTCCTGGATAGTACTCAGAATTTGGCACAAACGCATGTGTACTTCCTGCTTTCCACAGTAGTGTGCATTCCAGCCTTCGAGCTGCCACGCCAGGAAGTCGCCTTCAGCGCATGAATTATATGCGCGGGTAATGTTCACAACAATGTGCGTTAACCATGCAGCTTCTGCATACGCCTCTCGCAGTTCTAACTCCCCTGTGTTAGGAGCAGCAGAACGGCAGCCTCGCACCCAGTAAGGTTTACACTTCCTTACAATGGCTGTTGCTGCTTAACCACTTTGCCAAGCGTGTGGGTCCTTAGCAACGCTTTATCTAAAAATTCATTCATACTATACACACTTCCCTTGACAATCCTTGCGCCCCCAACAGTTAATCAAATACTTGTGTCCCCTCACTGTTTCACCTGAGATAGGGGTCAAATTCAGGCATTTATAGTTAATCACTGTAGTGGCAGGCATACCCCAAACATTACCCAAAGTTATAGGGTGGCTGTGGCACACGGTTACCGAAAGGCAATTTAAGTGCTTCCCAGGGACTCAACAATCCTGCGCTATAGAATGCTGGAAGGTTACATTGACATAAGCCCCCTGACATCCACAAATTTTCGATGCCCACTGTTAGTGTACCATAATGTTGCATTTCATCTCTTTAATGACAGCAGCTACTCACTGCTGGTTCATTCAGCGCCATGAATGCTGCACAGACTGTTGTTCTGTGAACGTTAGGCAGGCTACCCTCACATTCTGCAGGCTGTCAGATGGTTTGAGACATTGGTGGGGCTCAGTGTAACCTCTTAGATTTTCAATCTCTCTACTGAAAAACTACCGACCCATCTCTCTGCTCCCTTTCCAAGCCAAAGTAGCAGAAAAGGCTGTCAACCAGCCACTCACCAAATTCCTCGAGACACACTAAATCCTAGACCCATCCCAATCTGGATTCAGGAGCAACAACAGCACCGAAATAGCACTTCTCGCAGCCACCAATGACATATGGGCCATACTAGCCCACGGAAGCATGGCCGCACTCATCCTCCTTGACCGCTCTGCCGCATTCGACACCGTCTCCCACTCCACCCTCTGCGCCAGACTCCACGATGCCAGCACCCACGATGAAGCGCTGGAATGGATTAGGTCCTTCCTCACCTGAAGAACACAGAGTGTCAGACTACTGCAGCTCACATCAGAACCCAAAGATACATGCTGTGGAGTGCCCCAAGGATCATCACTCAGCCCAATGCTTTTCAACATCTACATGGCCCATTAGCCAAGATCTTCAAACAATATGTGCTAAACATAGTCTCCTATCCTGATGATACCCAACTGATCCTCTCCCTGTCCGACGACTCTGTAAAGGCCCAGAGTAATTTCCACAATGGGATGACAGCAGTCGCCGCCTGGATGGAAGCCAGCTGCTTCAAACTCAACTCAGACATGACAGAGATCCTTGTAATCGGCTCCACCCCTTCTGCCTGGAATGACTCCCGCCGGCCTACTGCACTGGGAAATGCCCCGCTCCCACAGACCACGCACACAATCTTGGCATTATCCAGGACTCCTCTCTATCCATGACCTGCCAAGTCAATGCCGCCTCCTCATCATCCTTCCACACCCTCCAACTCCTTCGAAAGATCTTCCTTCGACACGAGGAAGACAGTCACCCAAACACTCATCACTAGCTAACTGGACTATGGAAGTGGACTGATGCCGGTATCACCAAGAAAAGTTCAGGAAGGACCTCAAGACTTGGCTTTTCAATTGAGCAGCACGCACGCAAACAGTGCCTTGATACCCTACAGGTGACTAGTCGTGATTTCAAAATTACTGATTGATTCTCTTGGTTTTCCTCTGTTTTCTAGTTTCTCCTTAGTTTCTCTGTAACGTCCGTTTCGTTCTTTCCCGTGCTGGTTCTTTCTCAAATAGCTGTCAGTGTTGTAAATAAAGATGGATCCTATGTAGATTGTGAGATGCAGGTTTATTCAGCTTAGTTGCAGGTTACAGATAAAGCCCCACCAGGAGCAGCATCCTGCCGCTCAGCACTTTTCACTCCAACTGTCCACTGCTCAAAGCACAAACACTCTCAACATTCCAACCATTCAATGACCTCACTCACTTGTTGAGCAGCAGGGAACATTAAGATTGTGGAGAGAATGCATAAGATGGCAAGAGGCCACAACAATAACCCATTTCCTTCAAATACCCAAGCCCATACGATGCACAGAAATGGCCCTGCACTGAAACTGTTTACAGACATCCTACCTCTTGTGAGCAATGAATCAGACATAGCTAGGAACGCAGCATCTTTGAACAGTCTGCGTGCTGTGCAGAAACCCTCTGCGTGCTGTGCAGAAACCCTCTATGGAGAGTGTACTCCCTCTAGACACCCGGAGACACTAAGATGGAGAAGGCATTATTACGCATATTGTTCACCTTATACTGAACTTTGAAGATTGGCAACCTCTTGTGGACAATCAAGGACACATGATTGGGAAGGCACCTTGTGCATACTCGCTCCACTTCTATGCACTTCTCATGCCGAGCACATGCTCAATAAACACTCAAGGCTCCTTAGGAGAGTAAGCATGTACTACATGTACATGTAGCATGTGCCTTTGCTCTGGAAGAAAGCTTTTACAGATAGACAACCTCTTGTGGGTAATCAATGAGATATTAGCAGACAGGAATCTGCTAACATGGTTTTTGGGCAGTGAGCAATTATTCACGGAGAGCTGCCCCCTCCCTGCACCCAAGAGGCATTGGGTAGCAGAGAATTGTCCAAAGTTTATACCCATTAGTAGCAAACAGCTATAGAAAATTAGGTGAAGATTAATTGAATACCTTGCAGTGTGATAAGTGTATATCAAAATGTCATACCCATTGGATGATGTCAGTGTTGTAATCAAGGATGTCGTTTGAGATGTCATCAGTGATGTTATCAATGATGTCTTTGAACATGTCATCAATGATGTAATGTGAACTTATAAGCAGTGCGCGGCAAGAGAGCAATAGTAAGCTTGCTGACCCATAAGTGGTTAATATTCAGTGTTTTTTATACATATGCATATTTATATATACATGTACACACATGCACAATTGACATGAGGCTCTTGTTGTGGGCAATAAACATCATATTTAATGCCAAGCAATTTCGAAAGACCAGAATGTATCTAAGTTATGGTCAATGAATGATCAACATCATCAATGATGAAATAGATCAACAGGAAATGTTTGTAGTTGGATGACATTGAAATACGGGCCCTTTAGATCTTTAATACAATGAATGATGTATGATCACAAGATGATTGAAATATAAATATTGGATGTTATAGATACAGGCGCCCGATAGATTACTACAGCGTACCAAGGATAACTACAATGTTTAAAGATGGCTTCCATCGTCTAGGCTATAATGTTGGTAGATGTATTTATGTCTGTCATTTGTGTTTGTTGTTATTTAAAGTTGTTTATTTCATACCACTCCATCCGTGAGCAAGGCTACAGCCGAAACGCTTCGGAAGGCGATCCATTTTTCCAATACACTATATGAATTCACAGCACATTGGAGGTGTCCGGGCTGTCCTTGAACATAAAGATAATTTTTGTATATGAACACACACACACACATATATATAAATATATATATATATATATGCATATTTATTTATACATCTACACACATGCACATTTGACACGAGGCTCTTGTGAGTAATAAACATCATATTTAATGCCAAGCAATTGTGAAAGACCAGAATGTTTCTAAGCTATGGTCAATGAAATGCAGGAAAACATACATTATCCTCTAATTGCTGCACGTCAAAGATGTATTGAGCAAATAATTAATGAGATGACATGGTCATTTAAAATATTTATGGCATTTGAATTAGACAAGCTGTGAGACTGACAGCTTCAATTTTGCCTCAGGCTATTTTGCAAATCCTAATTAACTATTACAGTTTGACATTTGTATAAAACACTAACAATATTATTTGAGCACAAGACCCTTTCTCAGTGGAATGAATATATATTTTGTCAATGAATGAAATGTCATCACCATAATGAACAGTCTATGTTTTAACATATTCCATTAAAGAGCACAGAAATTCACTATTTAGGGTTTAGTGGACTAACTACATGCACTGTAATGCATTGCTTATGACCTCACCTATTACATCACTGTTGACATGCTGAACGACGGCACTGATGACATTGCAAATCATTGTGACACTGTGTTTTAGGCTCTGAGGGCTGGAAGTAATTCAACAGGCAAAAACTGAGCCCAGTTTAATATCATTGATCAAGTGATAATGGGCATAATCTTAGGCCACATGCAGGACACAATTTATCTCTCAATTCACCCTCCTTTTGTGGATGTTGTCCTCTTTTTACTGGTATTCACTTACCTCACACTTTTTAAACCAACAGCACCCTCCAAAAAGTGTACATTCACTAGTCACCTCCATGGAATCACTCTCCTAAAGACTTCACATGACCCACAATTATCAGTCAAGAGGATGACAGGTATGCATTAACCTCTGATAAGACACCTTCAGCCAAACCCTATGGACAACCCTTCATAGTTTAGTAGAATACACTACACACATTCCTGAGATTAGCATAATGATGTACAATCATAAAGCCATGCTTACAAGCACATTGAGTTAAACCATCTCTAAGTGTATCTTCCCTACATTCTACAGTATTCAACTGTCTGTGATGCCTCACAATCGTCAAGAACATTCCTGAAAATAAATATCCACACCTTACAAACATCCCTTTTGCAGAGAATTTGTGTATAGCACTGTAAACCACTACAGCATTTCTTTAAATGTGCAAAAGTGTGAAAATTATTTTTGGTAATTAGTATTTTAAATGGTGCATACCGTTGTAACCGATGAACTAATGGTGTTGTACTTGGAATGAGTTTAATAAGTCACTTAGAAGTGTGACTAATGTTATGAATGGTTATGCCACATTTTCGTGGAATGTGCCATTTTGTTTTTTAATGGATGTAGTTTTTGGTGTTCTACACAACCTGCTCCTACTCATCTCCTCTCCCAATCAGTGTACCGCTGCAAAACCATTTCTCCTCTTGTTTCTGCAGTCATCAATTGATAGACGTCAATGTGTTAGCATTGAACAACATTGGTAGAAAACATGTATGGTGAATGAAGCTTCCATCATATACTGAAAGATTAATTTTCAAGAACTTCCACTGGAAGTGATGGGTAGAAGTGTTAATTCTATAAGCTATTGTTTAAGAAATGTTTTCTTTGTATTGTACATCCCTGGAGTGCAGTTGTTGTGTTAGGAGATGGAAGATTTCTCTTACTTTAAGAAATAGGTGAGTGCTAAAGATTTAGAAAATTGCATTGTGGAGGCTGACTTGCCAATGCGACCCTAACCATGATCATACTGTGCTGAATTTGCAGAATCTATTAATAGCTTATTTGATTTGTCTATAAAAACCTTTGAGTTTTGGTCTTTCTTCCATGGGATTCTCTTTTATTGCTGGGAGACTTGCCATTTTCCACTTTTGCTCTTAGACTTGCTAATGGGATGCTAATGGAATACTGTCAGTACTCTTTTGGAGTTTGACAATTAGATTTTATGTTAGCTTTGTCTAACTAAGGATTGGTAAGTTTATGAATTTGCATTATATGTGCTTCCGTATTGAGCCTTCTCTGCAGTTCATGCATTTTTCTCTGTACCGCACTTTTAACTATTCTGTATTAAATTTAGTTTTGACCCATTCTTTGGTCTAGAATTCAGTCCTTTATAGATCAAATATTTATTTTGTTCAACTCTGCTAAATTTTGTTCTCAACTGCAGGCACTGCAGCCAAATTATTTAGTAGAAATTGGGGTGACCAATGATTGGCGTTCAGGTGATTATTGGGGTTCAGCTCCCACAGTACCAACTATTTAAAATGGGCACCTTCTCGGATATCAATTGGTGGTTAATCTATTGTGAACAGAAGGCTGTGGCTTTTCTCACAGATGTGTTTGCAAAAGGCTTCAGTTTTAGGCGTTACCTACTTTGAAACATGCCTCTGTAACCCACATAAGGTGTGCACAGACTTTATCCCATTTAACATGGAGTACTGCTTGCACCCAAAACTCTACTTGTTGGTAAACCCTGCATTGTATAACTTTCAAAAAGCTACACCGGTCTCCAGGGCTTACACTATTTTCATTCTGTGCGCCCCTGTATATACACACACTAATTCTCTGCTGTATGGGACTAATGACTCTTTACCACCAAGTTTCTTTTTCAAAATGATGTAAGGGTTTATGAAGAAATCTGAATAGCAGAGGCATGGATTATGTCATCAGTGATGTCATTTGAGATGTCAGATTAAACTACAGAAGCTACCTGCAAACCTAAAAAGTACAGGGTAGATCATATTTTAAAGACAACAAGTCGATGATAATGGTGAGTACTATCTATTTGCAAAGCATTGGACAAATATATCAATTGAAGGAGACCGCGTTCAGAAAATAATTTTTTATCTATAAATACACCAGAAAATGTAGCAAACGATAAACATATACATAAGGTTTACAAGATACAGTGGTGGTCTCTGTATGTGATCACATGGTGCAGGTGAAGAAATACAAACCAAAAAATCCTGATATCGTGATCAGTAAAATAAAAGGTGTTAGAAATAAAATGGCATACAAAATACTATATAAAGTAATTACACTGAACAGCTCCCAGAAAACCATCATAATTTCAAAATGGTCTTTTCAACATATATTGTTGATGGAGTTTCCACTCGTCAAGAGAGGTCAACGGTCATTATCAGGACAAAAAGAGTTTGCATAGCACATAATAGATCCCCAGAGTTTCAACATGGATGTAAATTGAAAAATCAGCACTGAATAAGAGAGCTAAAATTTGGAAAGGAGACATGCATATTCATTGGTGATGTGTTCTCTGGAGAAAGGTGGAATTTACTTCAAAAGAAGATCTGCTTGATGGAAAACTTAAGTGGGCCACAGTAGCTGGATGGATCAGAATATTCAGAGGGTTGGTCAAACAAATCCGGAAATCCAAACAAAGGCAGTCTCGATTCTAAAAACTTCATAGCAGCCATGAATCAACCAGTCTGTGTGTGTGTGACAGTTTGATTCATTCCTTCTCAAGTAGCACAAATGGGTGAAGAGAATTGTAACATGAAAATAGGTACTATGGAGATTCAGGTGTACCAGCCAATCTATTACACTCAAGTAAAACAGGACCTGGCTCTGCGACATTCTCTTGAACAGGATGAACAGGTTCCGGAGTGTAGGCATCTTTGATATGTGACCCTGGCTTCCCCTCGACCTAGGAGATGTCACTCCATGCCCGAGGCTCATTTGGCACCAGGACATGGGGGATATTAGTTATTCAGTAGGGGTGTTCCACCTTTAGGCTAGTCACACCCCTACGGTGGGCTACATGAAGTGGACACTCGAGGAAGGGTTCCACCATCTTGGTTTTGGTGGAACTAGGAATTCTGGAAAAGGATATGCCAACCACCACAGGAAGAGGTCAAATAGGGGCTGTAGTCACCCCAAGGGTAAGCAGCCCCATTGGCTACTTATCTACTCTCCCCTAAACACCCCTAAATGGAGTATTTAGGTGGGCCCCTGACACCAGAAGAACAGAATTGTCTGAAAGAAGAGGACAAAAAAGGGCCAAATGAGTGAGAAATGTGGACGACTGGTAGACTCTGGTGCAAAACCCTGCCTGCCTACCTGTTTCTGACCTGACAATCGTTACAATCTGATCGTCCTGCACCTGTGGGGACTCGAAAAACCTTGAAGGATCCCCAGCACTTCGCCAAGCCATCAGCATCTTCCTTGGAGTGGCTCCTCAACTCAAAGAGACCAACCACAATTACTAGTTCACAGTTCTGCTGACCACCAGGTCCACCGCCACCAACGAAGCAGCCACCCAGGAGGAGGTCACTGTGCTCCAGGAGGCCATATCCATCACCCCACCAATTGTGAAGACATCAGGACCCACCGGAGCCGTACTGCACCAATACCGGGGTACCAAACCCCTTGCAGCAATGAAAACGTCTTTGTAGTCTAATCTGGACTCTAATGCCATAATGGAAGATCAGCCATCGAAGGACATCAGCAGAATAGAGGACATCATGGAGAGTGATCCAGCTGCCCTCACCTGCCCCTCTTTTACAGGTTCACCCAAGAACTGCACATGTCTTGACACAGGAGCACTGATGACAAAGTCCTGCTGCATTAGAGCTTCACTGCCCGGTTCCACAGCAAACTAGGGTGTTTCTTTGCTCCTAGGATCCTCACCGACCAGGTCCCCCTTTGGGCGTTCACAGACCTGTCCCCATGTCTCCGTTTGCAGTTTTTTTTTCAGGTGTCCTCTGTCATCGTCAACTGTGCAGTGCGCGAGGCACCCCACTCAACCAGCACCAATTCACCCAGATGCCCCAGGGCAGGTAGAACTATACTGCTGGTGTTTTTAATGACCTTGCTTCACTACCACCCTACTGTCTATGGGGAACCCCCAAGAACTGCCTGCAAGGACCCCCTTGCAGTAAAGGTATTTCCAAGTCTTTACTGAAAAAAAGCTCAGTTCAGTAAAAGTGTTACTTGGTTAAATCGATACAACTGCAACAATACTAATTTTCTTTGAAGTTTTCTGGTTTTGAAACATTATATAAAAAAGGTAAGTATATTTGTCTAAACGTTGGTCTCAAGTTTCTTTTTGAGTGTGTCTCATTTATTGACTGTGTGTTCAACAAATGCTTAGTACTACCCTCTGATAAGCCTAACTACTCGCCCACACTACCATAAAAGAGAGATTTTTGAATTATTACTTAACCCCTGTAAATAAAGGGTTGCATGTACTATCTGCATAGAATACCCATACATTCAGTGCACTGCATGGATAGCCAGCTTCTTAGATACTCAGTTCTTCTTGGAACTGCATAGTCTGAGAATAACCATGGCCTTACAATAATGTTGGAGAAATTGTCATGCAGGAATGGCCAGGCGTAAGACAAGAGAAGTAGTCCTACTGTTCTTGAAGTGTTACAGGATTCAGCCTTCTCTCCAAACAGCCACTCTCTGTCAAAGGGCAAGGCCATGAGCATAGCCTGAACATCTCCCAGAAATCCAGTGGAATGGGCGAATCAGGCATAGGACTGAAGGAGCAGGTCACCTAAAGCATGTATATCGCATATGTTGTTCTATCTTTGAACTGCTGGGACTGAAAAGAGTTTCTCCTACAGATCCATTATTGTTTAGGACAGCCTCTTTAAACAGAAGCTAGGGCTCTGCAGAACCTGTGGAATACAATATTTCAGTTAGAATGTCAGAGGTCACTTCCAAAGAAGTCTGGGTTGATTAAATACAATATTTCCAGGCCTCTAGCCATTTTTACTTTCACATACCCATATACCAATCCCACATACTAGCACTCAGCTACCGGCATTCTTTACACTTAAAAGATCTCCGGCAAAGAGCCCCCACGAGGGGCCCATCAGGCATTGCAGTGCCGGCCTGACGAGGAGCAAAAGCCCGATGATGAAGCATGTCACCATTTGGTGAGTGAGGGCTCTTGTTCTAACAAGAGCAGACTCATAGACTCTATTACTTACTGTATACATTTGTACTAGTCTATTGGCTGGAACTGTGCACTTTTGGTTTTTTGGTACTCCCACTTTCAGCTTGTTTGTGAGTGTGTGTCAGTGTGTTTTTACTGTCTCACTGGGATCCTGCTAGCCAGGACCCCAGTGCTCATAGTGCAAACCCTATTTGTCAGTGTGCTTTGCCTGTCTCACTGGGATCCTGCTAGCCAGGACCCCAGTGCTCATAGTTTGTGGCCTAATGTGTGTATTGTCAGTAGTGCTTAACTGTGTCACTGAGGCTCTGCTAACGAGAACCTCATTGCTTATGCTCTCTCTACTTCCAAATTTGTCACTATAGAGTAGTGACTTCATTTACCAATTCCAATAGGCACACTGGATTTTGCCCCCCCCCCCGATCCCTCGCCCAACCTCGGGTACCCAGGGCATTGGGGTTCCAGGAGAACTTTATGGGCCGCAGCATTTCTTTTGTCACCCATATGGAGCTCAGACAAACCCTTTCACAGGACTGCCACTGTAGCCTGCGTGAAATAGTGCACATACTATTTCACAGCCATTTTCACTGCACTTGAGTAACTTATAAGTCACCTATATTTCTAACCTTCAATTACTGAAGGCTAGGTGCGAAGTTACTAAGTGTGAGGGCACCCTTGCACTAGCAAAGGTGCCCCCACGCAGGGCCCATTCCTAAGACTTTGTGAGTGCAGGGACGCCATTACACGCGTGCACTACATTTAGGTCAATACCTATATGAGGCTTCACAATGGTAACACCGAATATAGCCATGTAAGGTGTCTAGGATCATGGAACTGTCCCCCCCATTCCAAATCTGGCATTGGGGAGCCAATTCCATGCATTCTGGGGGCTCCACCATGGACCCCCAGTACTGCCAAACCAGCTCTCCGAGGCTTGCACTGCAGCTACAGTTGCTGCCACTTCACAGACAGGGTTATGCCCTCCAGGGGTCTGAGCAGCTTAGTCCCAGGAAGGCAGAAGAAAGCATTTCCCTCGGGAGGAGGGTCTCACACCCTCTCCCTTTGGCAATAGGTGTTTCAGGTTTGGGAGGGGTAGCCTCCCAGAGCCTCTGGAAATGCTTTGAAGGGCCCAGATGGTGCCCTGCTTGCATAAGGCAGTCTACACTGGTTCAGGGACCCCCCCCCCCCCAGTCTCTGCTCTGGCACGAAACTGGACAAAGGAAAGGGGAGTGACCACTCCCCTCTCCATCACCAACCCAGGGGTGGTGCCCAGACCTCAGCCGTCTTGTTTTCCAAGTTGTGGGGACACTCTGGAGGCCTCTGAGTGGCCAGTGCAAGCAAGTGGTGTCAGAGACCCCTCCTAATAGGTGCATACCTGGTTAGGTATCCAATCCCCCCTTCTCAGGGCTATTTAGGGTCTCTCCTGTGGGTTTCTCTTCAGATTCTGCTTGCAAGCTTCCATCAGGAATCCTCTGCAGTCACTGCTTCATCCTCCGACCTCGGATCGACCACAGACTGCACTAGGAACCACTGTAACTGCAACAAAGTATCTAGAAGGGCTACTTCAACTCTGCAACTTCAGCTCAAAACAGTAACTGCAACAGTTTCCACGGTGTGCACACTCTGGGGACTACCTGTCTTCACCCTGCACCAGAAGGACCGAAGAAATCTTCTGTGGAGTGACGGAATCACTTCCCTGCTCCAGCAGGCACCTTCTAAGACAACAACCGGTTCTCTTGGATTCCTCTCCTGGTGACGAGCGTGCTCCTTGGAGCACAAGTGGTGGACCCCTTCGACACAGACTGTCCTAAGGTCCTGCTGTCCAAATTTGGAGGCAGTAAGAACTTGCCTTCCCCATTTGTGACAGTACCCCTGTGCATTGCATCATTTTCACCTCCTGAGGCCTCTGTGCACTATTTGCAAAAATCCTTCGTGCACAGCCTGGCCCAGGTTTCCAGCACTCTATCCTGCGATGCTCAACTCTCTGAGTTCTTCTCCCGCGACATGGGATCTTCCTTTGTCGTGCTGCAGTAACCGCAATTTGCACCTTCTTTGTCCCGGTGTCCTGAGACCTCCGTGGGTGCTGCCTGGTCATCTATGGGTTCCCTCCAGTGTTGGGAGCCCCCTATGCCTTCTCAGTCTGAGTTGAGGCCCCCCCAGGTCCCTCCTGGGTCCAGGCAGCGCCACTTTGACACAAACCCCGACACTGCTTGAACCAAGGCTTGTTGGACGAATTCAGTGCTGCAACTCGCCTGCATCCAACATCTCCATGTGGGACATCCTTTGCATCATGCAGAAACCAATAGCCATCTTATTTGGTGCTCTTCTGAAGACTTCTTCCAACCAGAGAATCCTCTTTTGCACCATCTTCTAGGTTGGCAGGGGCTCCTGTCATTCCTGGAATCTTCTGCAACTTCTGGACTTGGTCTCCTCTCATCGGATGTCTTCAGTTCCAGGAATCCATCATTTATTGCTTTCAGTCTTATTGGTTCTTGCAATAACTCTAAGCATGACTTGTAGTGTGTCCTAAGAAAACTTGCAGTACTGTACACCTACTTTCCTGGGATCTGGGGTGGGGTATTTTACTCACTGTTGTGGTTTTATTACTCTCCCAGAGATTCTCCACACACTACACTTGTCTAGGGGGGAATTTGTGATTTGCATTCCACTTTCTTAGTATATGGTTTGTGTTGCGCCCCTAGACCTATTTCTTCCTATTGCATTCTATAGCATTTCCTATTGTTTGCACTAACCTATGACTATTTACTTACCTGAATATGGTGTCTAGTGTATATATTGTGTATAATACTTACCTCCAGAAGAAGTATTGCCTCTAAGATAGTATTGGCCTTGTGTCCCAAAAATGAAGTACCTTTATTTTTGGTAGCAATGGGTATTGTATTTTATTGTGTATATGTACTGTGTAACTGAAGTGGTATTGCAGGAGCTTTGCATGTCTCCTAGTTCAGCCTACGCTGCTCTGCTACAGCTACCTCTATCAGCCTAAGCTGCTAGAACACTACTACATTTCACTAATAAGGGATAAAAGGACCTGGTATAAGGTGTAAGTACCCAAGGTACCACTACAAACCAGGCCAGCCTGCTACACCCTCCATTTCGGAGTCCATGGACACAGGCTTCTCCCACCAGCCCATTACTGAATTGGCATAGCTGGGAGTGAAGTATGTGCTCTGTAGTTGTATAAATAGTTTACCATCGAAGAGGAAGACATTCTCATTAAGACATAATTTAACCATATCTAACATGACATTGTGCTCAAAGAGTACCAGTGGTATGGCCCTCAAATAATGACTGACTGCTTCTACTCCATCATTGTGGCCGATACTAATGTATACCACTTGGACGGCAATTGTTCCCAATGTGTACATCATATCCCAAGGAACCTGGTCAATCCTTTTGAAAAAATAAAAAAAAGCCTGTAATGTCTTTGACACAGGGTGCCAATGTCTCCACAAATGGAAAGAAAAAATGATCCACAATAATCGAACTTGTCTCTAGGAGACTCCCTATAGCCAAAACTATTGGTGTCCCCAGTGTTTTGCCCCTATATTTATGAACCTTTGGAAGCAAGTTAAAGGTTGCTACTCTGGAATTTATAGTTTTTAGATACTGCTATTCCGCACATTCAAATATTCTGTGTTCATACCAAGATAGTATCTTCCCATGATAGCTCTCTATCAGCTCTTGGTGGTAACCACTGTCAACTATTTTATAACAGGTTGTAGCCTTTAGATGCTTCAGAACTTCTTCCACATACAATATTTTGTCCCATAGGACCACATTACCACCTTTTTCATATAGTTTAATTGCACAACTTTCATGGTTTTATACTGTGACCAGTTAAGATTCCATATGGTTTTTAGAGGATTGTCTCCTTAAATGCCTCACTTTTTTAATAGTTGTATCTTGAAAAAAATTGATGAAGTAAAATGGCAGAGGTGGGACACAGCACCCATGCGCACTTAGATGCACTCTCTCCTCCTCGCCCTTCCAACCTCCCGTGGGCCAGCTCTCCCCTCCCTTTATATGCTGCTGGATGAGCCAGCAACGGAAAGATAAAACAATAAAGAAATATTATTTAACCTTTCAGCTCCTGTCTCAGCTAGCGGGGCGACGCTCCTTCACCATTGCGAAGGAGCCGCCCCTGTGTCTTCGAATACATTCGCCCTTTGTCCTTGGGGTACCTGGTTTGTCTTGGTCTTCGTGGTCAATTGGTCATACTTCCTCACGAAAGTGGCAACATGTCTGTGCTCATAATTGTTGTATCCAAAAGAAGGGAAAAACAGAGAAGGAATATTCCTGAACACGAAGTTTATTTCCACATCAACACCAACATCCTCACAGCTCCAAGTACAGCAACTGACTCAGGAGCCGATGAAGTCATCAGAACTCCACGCACCCAGCATTCCATAAAGGTACACTGCCCACCCCCAACGACAAATTACAATTGCACATTTTAAAACACAACACATCTTCCCCCTTAACAAACAGAACAAATACTAACACATATGCTACACATTCCCTTCTATGCTACAATAAAATATACAAAAGATACATTGGAAATGAAAAATCCCAATAAACATTCTAAACCTTCCATACATAGACTAAGAAATGAAAAACAAGTTATACTTAGGCAATAACGGCAAGTTGTACATAAGCAATAAAGGCAATATCCCACTGCCTCCCGAAATACCTAGTACGTCACAAACTGATTTAAATATTTGGGTCTAACAGCATTTCTTTTGGGCCTACCCATCACACCCTCCAGATTAGCACCTTCCTCCAACCTTTCAACTTCACCCTCACCCATCACCCCCACAGTATTTCCTATGCCAAAATTTCCACGACCGTCATGCATGTTATTTTCTCGTATGTCTTCTCCTGACCCTCTTCCTAGATCACTAAATTGCCCAGAAAACACACATCCTCTTTCATGTGGAGAACTACCACACCCCACATTCTCACCTAATCCTCTACCTAAAGCACCGCCATCATAACCACTATCTTTCAACTCAACATCAGCCCAAACACCTGAATGTTTTACCCCAGGGGCTACATCTGTCACTTTCGCCACATTCCTCTTATTCCACCATTTGCCACCCTCAACCATAACAGAATGTTTGGATACTCTGACCACCCTGGCAGTGGGAAAAAAACTTGACAATCCCTTTCCCTTCCCCTGAGGTTTTTTTACTCTAACTACATCACCTATACCAAATTGAACCTCCTTAACTCTTTTCAGATCGTCATATCTCAATTTGCTCTTGACCTGTTGCTTAATCACCTTGTCTTTCACCTGATTGATATCAGAAGCAACAACACCTCCTAAAGTTTCCTGTACAACCCACTCTGGAGACAGTTCATTGCAAGAATGTCTACCCTTCAAAAGTACAAAAGGAGCAACACCAGTAGAAGAATGTGGCGTGTTGTGATAACACCATATCCTTTCTGACACCATCTCCTGTATACTCTTCCCTGACCTGATGGCCAATTGAATAGTTTCCTTGAGTAATCTATTTACTCTCTCCACAAGCCCATTACCCTACGGACTATACAATGCAGTTGTAAGATGCTTAATATTAAGTCTTCTCAGAAATTCAACCATCTGGTGCGATACAAATTGCACCCCGTTATCTGTGACCAAAAACCTGGGAATACCTTCCCAATGAAAGATCTCTTTTAAAAATCCAATCACATTGGTGGTGTTAGGTTCTCTTAAAAACTTGTACGAAACCCATTTGGAATGATAATCTACTGCAACCAACACATATTTCTTCCCGTCATTATAACCCCCAACTGGACCAATGAAATCCAATCCCAATTTCTGCCAAGGTTTATCAGGAAACGGTACAGGACACAAAGGCACTTCTCTAGTATGCAAACCTTTATCCGCCCCCTTGCAAATGCTACAATTCTTAACTGCAAATTCCACCTCTGTGTCCATACCCGGCCACCAATAATATAAACGCAACCTCTTCCTTGTGCCAGTGATTCCAACATGCCCATCATGAGCCAGCTGTATCAACTTGTGCCTTAATTCATTAGGAGGTACCAAACGTTCCCCCCTCATGACAAGGTCGTCCTCCACATTCAATTCCTCTCTAACCTTACAAAAAGGTTTTATTACCTCTAAAACACCATTCCCTGCCGGCCAACCCTCACAAATATATTTTTTAAGAAGCAATAGAGAATTGTCCTTCTTCATAGCTTCCGCCCAAACCTGCCTGGAAATGACTTCCCCAGAAACAAACACTCCGTCTATCATTCCCACCATGACATCCTCATCCTCCATTTGCTTCCCCTCAATTGGATTGTGAACCGGACACCTGGAAAGAAAATCTGCTCTACCATTGTTCTCCCCAGGAATATGTTTCATTTTCATATTAAACTCATAAAGTTTAGCCAACAACCTGGTCAATCTAGGACTAGTCTTATTGAAAATGTTGTCATTCCATAGATAAACCAATGGCTTGTGATCTGTTACCAAAGTAAATTCTCTCCCCCAAACATACATTGAAAAATGGTTGACACCCCAAACACAAGCTAGTGCCTCCCTCTCGATTGTGCTATAATTCACTTCGGCCTCAGAAAGTCGTCTGGACGCAAAAGCAATGGTAAATTCCTTGCCTCCTATCATTTGACTTAAAACAGCTCCTAGGCCAATCCCACTCGCATCCACAGTAATGACAGAAGGTACGTCTTCATTGAAAGGATGAAGAGCAGGAGCCTCAATTATGAGAGTCTTAAGAGTTAAGAAGGCTTGAGCCTGCTCATCCTGCCACAGAAATTTCTCACCCTTCCTCAACAACTTCCTTAATGGCTCTGTCAGATACGCAAAATTGTGAACAAATCGCGAGTAGTACTCACAAAGACCCAAAAAGGATCTCAACTGGTCTTTATCATTAGGAGATGGAGCATTTCCAATAGCCCCTAATAAGTCCTTCTTGGGTAGGATTCCCTGTGCACAAATTGTGTGACCTAAATATTCAACCGTCTCAACCATGAATTTACATTTCTCTTTTCTCACCGTAATCCTGTGCTCTTCCAGAATTTCAAGGACTTTATCAAGTTTGTGTATGTGTTCCTGAATAGACTCTGAGCCTATCAGAATATCGTCCTGATATGCCAACACTCCGTGTACTTCCCCAAACAATTGATACATTAGCTTCTGAAACACAGATGCTGCGGAAGCTAAACCGAAAGGCATCCGCAAAAATCTGTAAGCCCCAAATGGAGTGACAAATGTTGTAAGAGAACGAGACTCCCTACTCAACTCAACTTGATGATAGGCGGACTTGAGGTCAATCGTGGAGAACACTTTCATACCCCCCAATCGTGCCAATAACTCCTGTATTTTGGGCAGCGGGAAACAATCAACTAGAATATTTTTGTTCAAAGACCTCAAGTCCACACATAATCGCAAATCCCCCGTTTTCTTAACTGCAACCACAATCGGAGAAACCCATTGAGACGAATTAGTCGATTCAATGATTCCATCAGCACATAGCTCACGTAGGTGCTCCTTTAACTTCCCTCTGATGCTCAAGGGCACATTACGCACCTTGTGTACCACAGGTATCGCATCAGGTTTGAGAATTATTTTATGCTCATAACCTTTTACAGAGCCTAGTTTATCCCTGAAAATCACAGTATGCTTGTCTAGGACATCTTTAAGAGTATCAAGTTTTATGTCCACTTTCTCAATCAGGGTGATAGGTCGTTCAGTACCCGGTCTCAGAACCATCCCAAATTGTCCTTGATCTTTCCACCCCAGAATATTGTACCCTCTCTTGGCTACATATATTTTTGTACTAATAGTCTTCTGCTGATAACAAATCCTTTCTAAGAAATACCCCATCATATCAATTTCTTGACCATCAAAAGCTACTGTTTTTATGTCAGGAGCTGACAAGGGAAGGTTACTCCAATGTGAATGATAATTTGTATCAGATACAATTGATATAGGTGAGCCTGAATCCACAGTGACTCTTAGCTTGACTTCCCCAATTTTAACCTCACATACTGGATCCTTAGAAAATTTGCAATCAGAATTAATATCATCGACAATCAAAACACATCTTTTTGAAAAGTCCACCTCCCCTCCATCTGTCAGCTTGTCAATGGCTTGCTGATGCTCAACTAACATTACTTTTTGCGATTGCTTGCATACACGAGCAAAATGACCAGACTTCCTGCATTTTATGCACACTTTCCCCAGTGCAGGACAATTTGAGGAATTGGCAACATGTGACTTAGAACCACATCTGAAGCATAGTGAACTTTTAACATAATTTTTTTTTTAATCTGGAGTGCCCGACATAACTGTCTTAGACTTCTGTAAAACTATGTTCACATTTTCTGCCTGACTTACTTTCATTTTGCTTAACTCTCTGGAAGCTGTTACTGAACGCTCGATGCCTCTAGCAATTTCTAGTGTTTCACACAAAGATGGATTTCTACAACATAACATTTTTTCTTGGATTCTAGAATCATAACAATTCACCACTAACTGATCTCTTAGGTACTGATCGAGGGGTCCTAAAAATTCACAAGTGGCTGCTAATACCCTAAGCTCAGCTACAAAATTATCAATCGATTCGTGTTGGAATTGTTTTCGAGAAAAAAATTTGTGTCTTTCAACTATTATACGAAGGTCATCCTTAAAATGATTTTCTAACCTCTTTACAGCTTCAGTAAAAACATCCCAACCATCACTGGATGAAGGTTGCACTTGGGGTTGATGATCAAAAATTCTCTGACCTTCTGTACCAAGGCAATTATACAAAATCGCCCTCTTTCGAACCGCAGAAAAATTTACCCCATCTATCGCCACTAAGTAACTTTCAAAAGACTTGAACCAGTGTTGCCATTTTATCATGGGAATACCGGGTTCAGGCAAAAATGCCAGTGGCAAATTTGCTGTTTGCATACCGAGGAATAGACACTGTATGAACGTGTATATGACTTATAAGACACCACTAAAGATAAAAATTGAATAAGTGTGCGAATCAATGTACAAATCTGCAACCGCCTTCAATGTAGAGTAGTCGTGATACGTGCGTGAAATATTGCAAACAGATTCACAGGTCTGCAGATCCAGAAAAGCAGATGAATGTGCGAATCACTGTGCGCATAACATTTTAAGTCCACATGTCCATACAATTTGTACTTTCACTGTAAATTCACAGTCAGAATAGAAGTGTGCGAATCACTGAAAAGATCCGCAATTGCGTAGAAATATCTTCCATTCAATAGCACCAGTGAAATAAATACCAGAATATGTACAAATCCGCAAGGTGCAATTAAAATGAAGAGTGTGCCAATTACTGTGCACCTGTCCGCGTGATAGTGGATTCTTATTTTCTCACAGTCAGAATAGAAGTGTGCGAATCACTGAAAAGATCCGCAATTGCGTAGAAATATCCTCCATCCAATAGCAACAGTGAAATAAATACCAGAATATGTACGAATCCACAAGGTGCACTTAAAATGAAGAGTGCGCGAATTACTGTGCACCTGTCCGCATGATAGTGGATTCTTATTTTCTGGTGCAGAAAGTCCAGCACAGGTTTTCTTTGTTTATGTGAATAAACACAGTAGAGGCACACAGAATTCCTCTGACGATTTGCGGATTTATATATCACTATTTGTAAACCAAAACATACACTACAGTAACCAGAATTTGCTCCACGTTGTTTAAAAATATGTAGATTTCAATCTCTGTAAAGAAAATATTCTTGATGTCTTAACCCAATGTCGCATTAACTACAGCAACAAAGAAGAGTTAAACTGGTTCCTCTGAGTAAAATGTTTGTTGATCAGGCGTAACTAGGCAACAGGAACTGAAACCAGAGGACTTCGCCGGGCGCAAGCAGGCAAAGGCCCTTAACAAAATACCTGAACAAGATTGTAATCTGCTTTAAAATAGATTTAAAAACACCAGCATACTCTGTCAGCTGAAAGATTTCCGCTTAATATAACCATGAAGTAAACGAGTGTGAGGACAAGAAATAAATATCATAACAGTTACGTGGGTCCGGATGGTGTTGATAGAAGCTCGTCGCCAATTTATGTTGTATCCAAAAGAAGGGAAAAACAGAGAAGGAATATTCCTGAACACGAAGTTTATTTCCACATCAACACCAACGTCCTCACAGCTCCAAGTACAGCAACTGACTCAGGAGCCGATGAAGTCATCAGAACTCCACGCACCCAGCATTCCATAAAGGTACACTGCCCACCCCCAACGACAAATTACAATTGCACATTTTAAAACACAACAATAATCTATTTTGTCTCTTAAAAACTTCCAATGTTTTCATTGTAAACCACCCATCCCGCAGTATTAATGATAGTTTCAGTCTTGTTGCTCATGTTCCACGTCGGCAAGAGAAAGGCTGATTGGCTTGTGCTTTCCACCGTAAGTTGTTTCGGTGTTCAACTGCTGACTCTGCAGCATGTAGCTCTGCTGGAGATGCAGGGCAGCTCTTCTTACTTTAACACTCCGCTGCCAGTGTCCTGAACCGCCATTTACCTTTCCTGCTTTCCATGCTTAACATTGTGGTTTAGTAAGAGCCTGATAAAGGCGGGACACAACACCATGCAAAAGAATAATAATCTCTGACTGGGCAGGGACAATGGTGCAAAAATATGTGTTTTACATGAACAGTGGCTTCTCACCCCTAAAGGACGTACTTGTGTTCCAAGCTCCGCTCCGATCAGAGCGCGTCGTCCTTACTTTGTAGCGGTGGGCAGGTCTGTCTCCCAAAGCAATCTCATTCGAATAGCACCATAACTCCCTTCGTGGGAGCCTACCAACCCTCACACGGCAGCCTCAGTGTGCTGGAATGGACACCCGCTAAATGTCTCTCCACTCTCCCTGCTCCATGCAGAAGGAACAAGCAATTGTAAGGCAATAGGTCTCGTACTTGCTTGAGTTAGAGCTATTAGCGTTGTAAATTGACAACTGGACTTTTCTTGCCATATAAATTGGTCAACCCTGCCTCATAACTTGGTCTTTTCCTGCTTCATAAATCCAGTGGCCATGCATAGAACAAAAGCACTTCCATTTACCGTCTTCCTCTATCTTCAGCAACAAATTTAAATGTTGCCATTTAGCATCCTAATTTAAATATGCCATGCTAATTCTAATAGAATACCACTTTCGCCACCGCGCTATCAGATTTGCTGGCTGGCTAACACAAAGCATTATGAACTAGATATGGTGATATTTAATGGAACATTGTGATTTATATGAACCTCTGTAAAATTAAGAATTAACTTTTTTTTTTTTAGCCCAGACTTCTAGTGATACAGTGTTTCTTTAGGAATGGGCCTCTTATATACATCAGTATTCAGAGGACTCTTGGCTTTACATGTCTACTCTGAAACTGAGAATATGGGTGATGGTTAAAATGTTTCTGAAAATATCACTCGAAAGTTAACCATAGCGTCTGTATTAATTTCGGGACATTCTTAAAATAACATATGCTAGTGGGTTGTGCCATGCCGTCTCATGCATGTGCGTATTTAACGGGCATAGGGCACAGCGTTCCCCTAGAAGAATACGGACAACATGGATTCCATTGTTCAAGTAGTCAACATACGAACTGTGGGGGGGCAGCAAGTGTTTCGTTTTGCATTGTCCGCAAGGGATCCGTTGCTATTTAGCATTCAAGCAGCACATCTGAAACAAAACAACTCATCACAGGCCTTTTTTCTTGAGTATGTGTGCTATGAGACCTTACACATGGCAGGAGAGGGCTACAGAAACGCTTATAACACGACATAACATATCCACAAATTGGCATGCTGTAGATTACAGGCCCAAAAAAGATCGTCTTTCCAACTTATCACAGTTCTCTGTCATTACTGGTGTAACTCCTGGCAGTTATTAAAAGCAACTCTAGATCCTTATTTTAAACGGGAACATAAACTTTTTTTGGAATGAATAGCTTTCCCTTGGTATAAGGAAGAAAGGGTTCAATCTGCATTTGACACATACTTATAGGGCTAGCATAAAAGCAATAGCATCAGCCAATAGCTTTTGTTTCCACATTTCAGGCATCATTTTACAAGAAATGGATTACCCAGGCCTCTTGCTTTAGCACCCTGCCAATAAACAGTGTCAGTTTTAAAGGAACGGAGACAAAAAACACACCAACCTTTTACATGGAAACAGCCCGTTTTGTAGATTTGTTTTTAAGTTTGTTTCATAAAAAAAGAACTAATAAAGTTGCAAAAAAAATAAACTTAAACCAGACGGTGGTCTAAGAAACATCTGACTTTATGAATACATTTGGTCACCTTTCCCTCTGGGTTTCATGTTAAGAGGTTTGACAGCCAAATGGCACTCACCTGGCGCGTCTAGGAGCTGTGACCCAGAAAACCCAAGAACACATTCTACATGCTCAAAATAATTCCCAAAATGCCACTGGAAACTAGCAACTGAGTTTGAGCTCTCACGAGCTAAGAAACGAGAGGACAGGCTGCACACATGCCCTGACCTCCTACCACGTGACCCCTCTTTCCCGCAAACTAACACTAGAAAGACAGGACAATCATTCTGTCAAGGAAGGAACAATGCTGGCTCTTCACACGGAGAGGATCTTCCAAACTCCTTGTTTGGACGGGGAGAGAATTTCGGCTCCTTTCCTCCACAGTGTAGATAGGCCCTTCGCAGTTCCTTCGGAACAGAACACAATGTACACTTGGTGCGGTGCAAATGGGAGTGCCGGGTCAGCAACTCCCTCTTTATTATATAACATCAGGCTAACGCCCGCCCTCGTGCCCTCCGAGGGCAACAAAGTATAGAAGAGCCCAGGTGGTTCTCTACATCCCTCCAAGGCTTTAATCAAAAGAACTAAAATAATAGGCAAAAGAAAACACATTAGTGAAATAAAGTACGTAAACAAAACGTCTCTGTTGAAGCGGGCGCTTCTCTTAACACTCTTGTCTCGGCAGTATGTCCTTCGAATCTTGCTGTCCCTGTCCACTCTCTGTTTAGGGTTCACACGATTAACGCCATTGGCTCAACAAACGAAGTCTCTCAGCCTTCCACTGGGTGCCGGATTCGCCTGACCCATCTGCCCACGCATGGAGCAGCACCTCCTGTGCATCTCTCCTCTCATCTGCTCCACGTTCCGGTGACACGGCCCCCTCCTCCTCTTCTTCCTCGCCTGTGGTTACCTTCGAGGCGCCAGCTCGCTTGAAATGCGTCGCGTTTCTTGTCACTCGTCTCTCTCTCCCAGCAGGCAGTCACCATGGATCCTCGTACCGTGATCACCTCCCACACCTCTGGCTCAAATGGTGTCTGAAACTTTCCTCACGGATGTCGGTTTTTCACAATCACACGATCGCCCACCTGAAAATCACATTGACTGGTTCTCCTCCTCACATTTGCCTTTTGGGAATCAGCTGGAATGCAATCCCTCGAGCCATCTTGAACATCACTGCAGCCAGGGCACAGCCAGTCGTGCTGTGAGGTTTTTGTCTATATGCTCTCAAGAACTGGTGCAAACAGTGCCCTCCGTCTTCTCTTCGTTCCACCCCGATTCTCAATGCGCGGTTGAGGGTCCTCATGAACCTTTCTACATCACCATTAGCCTGGGGCCTGTATGGCATGATCTTGCGGTGATGTATCGCAAGCTTGTCAAGGTATGTTTTGAATGCCTGTCCCTGAAAAGGGCGGCCACTGTCCATTCTGATTTCTTCTGGGAGCCCGAAAACCGAGAAGGTCTTGTCCAGTACTGGTTTCACATTTTCAAAGGAAGTGGACACCACCACCTCCACGAGAGGAAACGTAGTGTATGAGTCAATTATGACTGCTGTCAGCCGTCCGTCGGGAAAGCTTCCAAAGTCCATACTTAGTTTTGACCATGGCTTCGGACTGGGAGGTTCGGTGATGATCGGGCAAGCTGGCTGTTCTATAGAAGTGATTATGCAAGAGTGACAGCTCCCAACAAGAGCATCTACCTTTGCGTCCATGCCAGGGAACCACACCTTGGCTCTGAGTCGGGACTTTGTCTTGTCAGCTCCCTGGTGGCCCTGATGAGCAAGCTCCACTACTCAATCCCATAAACAGCGAGGCAGTACTATTCTTTACCCTCGTCGGACTAGGCCATCGCTGCCCATGGATAACTCATCCCTCACTTTCCACATCCCTTGCATAGTACCCTTTTCCTCAGGGTCACTTGTCCTCACCCCACCTAGGAATTGTTTCCATTGCCTCCTACTGAGCGCTTCCTTGACGCGATTGAGCACCTGGTCCCTTTCGGCAGCCTCGGCGATGTCTGTCACCGTTAGAACCACAGGACAGGCCGACTGGACAACCATGCTCACAAAGTTCTCCGTGCTCGCCTCATCCCCTTCTTGGGACTCGTCGAGTGTACCCGATGAAGGGTGTCTGGACAGATAATCAGCTTGATTGTTCACACGGGGCCTGTAGATGACTCTAAATTGTAGGATTGAAGCAGGACAGCCCAGCGTTCGATCTATGGAGGAGCTAGGCACATAGTACCCGCAAAGAGTGAGACCAGGGGTTTGTGATCTTTGACCACTTGGAACTCATGGCCATAGAGGTAGAGGTGGAAATACTTGCATGCCCACCGGATTGCCAACGCCTCTCTTTCGATCTGGGCATAGCTGGTCTCTACAGCAGACAGTGCCCTGCTGGCATATGCCACCGGGGCCCACTCCTGATGACTCTGTTCTTGCAGTAGGATGGCCCCTAGTCCCAACTGGCTCGCATCCACCACCACTTCTGTCCGCTTTCGGGGGTGGAAGTATGCCATGATCACTTTATTGAATAACGCTGCTTCACATCATGGAATGCTTTGTCCGCTTCCGGGCTCTATTCCAACTTGTGGTTCACCTTTGTGAGCTACCTGAGTGGTTCCGCCATTGTGGCTAGCTGAGGTATGAATCGGCCACAGTATGTCGCCATCCCCAGGAAACTCCTGACTTCAGTCGCACTCTGGGAGGGTCGGGGCTTGGCGGATGGCGTCTGCTTTTCTCGGGTCTACCTGAAGTCCTTCCCTCAAGAAGATGTATCCAAAAAAATCAATGGACGTTTGGTAAAATGCGCACTTCCGTTTGTGAAGTGTGAGACCCGCATCAGCAAGTCTTTGCAGGGTGGCTCTCAAACGCCAATGGTGTTCCTCGCATGTTTCCGAGTAGATGAGAATGTCATCACTCAAGGTGATAACTCCTGACAGCGCTGATAATGTTTCTCTGATGGCATTTTGAAACACCTCCGCCGCTGAGGATACCCCAAAGCTCAACCTCCAGTATCGCCTCAACCTGCTGTGGGTCGAGAAGGTGGTGATGTTCCTACTGTCCGGATCCAGCTCTAGCTGATGGTAGCCAGAGTTGAGGTCTAGTTTAGAAAACCACTGTGCGCCGTTCAGGTCCGCTATTATGTCGTCCATTGTGGGTGTGATGTGACGCTCCCTGTGAATGGCACGATTGGGGAGACGCATGTCCACACAGAGGCATATGGCCCCTGGCTGCTTGGGCACAATCACTAATGGCAAAACCCAGGAGGTGGGCCCATCAACCTTTTCGATCACCCCTTGGTCTTTCAACATCTGAAGTTACCTCTCGACTGCCGGTCTTAGATGAAAGGGCACTCGCCGGTGCCTCAGTGCGACTGGTGTTACCTCCGCGTCGATGTGGAACTTCACACGCTTTCCTCTGAGTTTTTCTAGTCCTGAAACAGCTGCAGGAACTCTCTGAGAAGAGATTCGGTGTGCAATTCATACACCTGGCGAGCGAAAAAGACTAGTATTAGGTCTTCCCAGCGAGGCATCACAGCAGGGTGCTTCGGTCTCCATTGACCACATAAAACCTTGCACAGATGGTATGTTGTTCATTGGTTGCTGACACTTCAATCATGCCTTGCAGGGGAAGCGGATCACATCCTCCGTACCTATAAATCTTGGTGTTACTGGGAGTCAGGCATGGTTTGGGAGAGAGTTGTTGGTACATTGTGTCGTCCATTACATTGACTGATACTCCTGTGTCGATGACCACTGTTGCAGTGGTATCATTTATCTTCACTGTGCTCATGGGGGGGCGGTCGTCTTTTATGTTACCTCCATCCCGTGAAGGAAATGACAAAGATGTCCTCTTCCTCGTCCTCCTCATAGATTGGCACCTTGGTGGACATGTGCCCGTGAGGAGTGTCGTCTTCCGTGCTTACATTCTTTACTTTGGCTGCCTTTTCTCTGGATTCCCACTGCCTACCTCTTGCCGTCCTGCACATTTTGGCGAAATGATTGCTCTTGATGCACTTATTGCATGATTTCCCTCGGGCTGGGCACCCTCCTTATGACTTGTGCTCATAGCCACAGCTTCCACATGCTCCCTCTCCTTGTCTCGAGGTGGTCGGACGACGCACTGGAGTTTGGCAGGTCTGCAGAGCGTCCACCTGTTCCTCTTTAACCGGGGGTGGGCGCGCCACAGTTGCTGCGGATAGGGATTGCCCCCTCACTGCTGCCATGGCATCGGCTCGGACTAAGATTTCATCTAGGGAGATGCCTCCTTGACGCATGATCAGTTTCGGAGCATGTTGGACCGGCACCCTTGGATGATCTGTGCCCTGATCTCCTCGTGTTGGTTTAGGCCAACACACGTGCTGGCAAGTTTTCTTAGCCTGGCATAGAACATATCTACCGACTCAACCTCCATTTGCTGTGCCTGGCGTAGTTTGAACCTCTCATAACCGGGGCTTAGCTGAGGATCAAAGTGCTTGTTGAGCGCTGCCACTGCGGCACTGTAATCCGCTGCATCTCCCATGTCAGGTAGTGAGTCAAACAGTTCATGGAGTTCATCGCCGCCCATATGGAGCATTAGTGATCTACGCACCGCCCCATCAGTCTCTCTTGTAGCGCAGAAGTAGTTATCTAAGCGGCTAAGCCAGAGGCGTCAACGCGGTGCTGCCGTGTCCGGGTCTATTAGCTGGCTAAACGGGGGTAGTGCGGCTACCGAGGGGTAGGCACTGGGAGGGGCAGGTACCTGTTGCTGCTCCCGGTCCTGCTGTGGGGCGCTCATTCTGCTGCATTTTGCTATAGTCACAGCGTTGCGTTAGTTCATTTATTATGTTGGTTTTTTATTCTCTTTAGGCACGCAGGCTCACCATGAGGTGATAATTGTCCACTTACCAGTGTGTGTCTACTCCTTTGCCAGTGTGCAGGGTTTCCGTGAAGGGAATAGATGCAGCCTGTGCTTTCCACGTTTTTTTTTTTTTTTTGATGGACGTCGTCTTCTTTTTTTTTTCTCTACCTTTCACCTTCAGGCTGGCAGGGACGTGTCAGGTCGTGCCACCGATCTCCCTCACGTTGAGGCAATGCGCCGGTGTCTACTCACGGAGCAGGCCGGAGTGTCATTAGATTTGGGTCCCCACAGGCACCGTGAGAGACGCCCTCTGGGGTCATCCCGGTTGATGGGCCTTCACACTGGAGCCGCGTCACAGGACTCCACGGCGGCAGGAGGGCGGCGCTGCTAGGCAAGGTGTACGTTGCCCAGCCAGCGATCGTGCATGCCCCTTCGACAGCAGCGGTGAGCACGCACCCTGTGAGGTAAGGTGCTGCTGCTGTCCTCCTACCTTGGTGCTGGGCGTGTGGAGTGTACACCCCTTCGGAGCAGGGAGGGTTGCCGGCAGGTTCTCGCACGGGGGCGTGGGTTCGTGTGCCGTACTTCGGTACAGCTCTATATCTGGCCCTCGTCGCCAGTGTAGATAGGCCCTTCACAGTTCCTTCGGAATAGAACATAATGTACACTTGGTGCGATGCACATGGGACTGCCGTGTCAGCAGCTCCCGCTTTATTATATAACATCGGCTAACGCCCGCCCTCGTGCCCTCCAAGGGCAATAAAGTATAGAAGAACCCGGGTGGCTCTCTACACACAGAAGGAGGACACGATGAGGAAATAGGGCAAGAAGTTCTACTGGGGGAGCACCTGCTTTTAATCACTTTACCTTTCTTCTGGTATTTAATGTCATATTTCTTCACATCAGTTACCACCTTCAGCGTCACGTTGACGGTACATGTACAATTATGCTAGCCCACCCAGGCGATGAACGGAATAAAAAAGTCAGTGGAATTACCTAGTGCAACGCTGGAAAACGTGGAGACTGTGAGGGAGAGAGTTGGGGGTAATAAAACAAGCTGAAGCATTTTGGCTCTCCTGCCGCCATGAAGCACGAAGGGGAGAGACAAAGGAGACTATGTGACAGAATATCGCTGATCCAGTTCGCACTGTAAGCACCATGGCTGCCATGGAGCGCGAAGGGGAGAGACAAAAGAAAAAAGTAGTTCACCCAAACTGAGGTATATTGGCAATTCACGTGCAATTATCCATGTAACATGGTCAGTGTGCAAGACTTAACGAAACAGCCTCAAGGTGAGACAAAGGTTAAGCATTTACCAATTATTTCAAGGGATTTTCGCAAGGCAGGCCCACGAACGAATAAAAGTAGATAAACCCCACAAATACATTACAAAAGGTCAGAAAAGCAGAACTTGTGCGCTGCTATGCTTATCCTAAAAATGCCAGAATGTTGTGCAGGAAATCATGTGCTTGATTTACCAACTGCAGCAAATGGCAAGTGGCCATAGACCTACATATTTCAACTCTAACAAACAAGCCTTAATCACGGATGGGCGTAACCATCTTCACCCTCTTTTTAAAGTTACCACGTGCATGTCTCAAAAAGAGAAAACATAAATATAGACTTGCCCCGCTTTGCACTGTCTTCCTTCAACCGATCATTTGTTCCTAATCATGCAGTTACATGGGACTTATACAAACTGAAATTTTGCAATACACATCGAATAAGTTCAATTTTTTATGTATGAAATGAGCTCATACTTGGATCACATCTCAGCACAAATTCTATACTGTTTGTAAACATCACTAGCATGCCATGTGCTCATTTTTGATCAAACCAAGCACACAATAGGGACCACTGCTTCTCGATCATACCACTTGATTTAATGATCCTAAATTCAGTAAAGACTACAGGGCTATATCAGTGTTACTGTCAATAATTATGCTTTTATACTATACTAAATGGCATGCTAGTGATGTTTACAAACAGTTTCGCTTTCAGTAATTTCCAGTACCACACCAAAGCATAGCGAGTCGGCTGTACAGAGGTATCAAGGTATATAATTTCACATTACGGTCATGTTCAGTGTTCCAATGGCACGTTATTTAAGAGGTATTTTTGTTCTGTAGATATCCACTACAATCTGCTGACTTGTTTTACTCCAGAAGCGATCATGCAGAATATGGAGTCGGGTGTCTCTGTCTCCCCTTTTATCCTAGTGCCCACTTCTACCACTGGCTCACACATTCTCGTATATATGGTCAATGGAATTCATGAGAGACTGAAAATAACATAAGCATAAGGTCAATGCAAAACTTGAAACTGGGTTACCAGAGTACATATACTCATTGTCCTACATAGCCAACACATCTGAATCTGAAGTGAAAATCAACTCCAAGCAGATAAACTTTTGGTCCCTCTGCAGATACTCACAATAAGGCTCATTGCTAAAATTTGCTTCAAACTTCTGGGCTGGCTCTGTGAGCAGTATCATCATCAACTTCGAAAAAGGAGCCAAAGAAGGGCCTGAACAAATAGTGGATAACACCGCATCCATTTTCGACTATCACATAGCGCTGGAGCCCCTGAAGTCATGATGTCTGGAAGCGTCTGAGTCAGAGCTGCCAGTCACCAGGGCCTGCAGGAACAGACCCATCCTCAGCTTAGTGAAGTAGTTCAGAAGTTTGCAGAAAAGACCTTAAAATGTCCATCTTCACTCCTTGGAAGGCCTGAACCATATTTTTAGGTGCTGAGGGGGGGCCACCAGTCATCAAATAAAATGTTGGCACTGAGGAACCGCATTTGGACTTCAAACGGTCCAGAGAACAGAACCACTTTCTCGCAGAAGAAAAGGACTTCTCTTTCCTATGGTACTTTTTGTGTGAAAATCTCTTAGAATATTCTCTGGAAGGTGATTTACATTTCTGGGAGAGGGAATACTTTTGGGTGTCTTGTGTGGTATCTTCATGTACTGGGCATCTCATCTCTATCTGTAGAATGTTATTATGTAAAGGGTTGTTGGAGTCTTGTGGGGATTCTGGAAGGTGGGAGGAGAACTGGTTGAGAGGAGGAAGATAGTGGGAGGTGTTGTGAGCTGCTGGATCGTTTATTGTGGATGAGATAATTACTTTGGACTTAATAAAATCCCATTAAAACAACCTACTTTGGATTATAACTTCACATTGGCGACGAAGGTGGGATACGTTGGTGAAATTATCTCAACACAGATATTGGAACTTCTACTTTGAACACAGAACTGGAGCTCTTATATTGGATGACTTTATTTTGGATCCAACAATTGAAACAACAAGGTATGTGGCAAAAATAGGAGGGCTTGTAAGGATTTATTTCCATAATTCGTTCTTTGGATTGTCTGATTTAAGCCACTGTCTCCTAAAAGAAATGACTTGGAATTAATAACTGTGATTTACAGTCTATGCAGAGGGCTTAATTGACTAAGGTCAGATTTGCTGTACAATTTCATCAAGTTTAATAATACTCTATGGACTTGATGTGTTTCCCTTACCAACAGTTGCCGCACGACGCCGGTATATTTTTGAATATTTTGCTCACCGCGTGAAGCTGGCACGCGTCGTTTTCAATTGCCTGGTTCTGTGATTGATGCGAGCGCTCGCGCTTCCTCTGAAGCTGCGTTCCATCTCGTACGCTCGCCGATTTCCTAAATAAACAAACAGGAACTGCCGCGTGTGTGTCTTGCAAAGTGGAGCACGAGCGCACGCGCTTCTTCTGAAGCTGCATTTTCATCGCGTGCGCTTGCCGATTTGTAAACAAACAAAGACGAACTGCTACGATTGCTACGAACTGCGCCTCCCGGATTTTCAGTGCAGATGTTTGAAGTCTTCATTGGGCATTTTCTCAGTGTATAAACACAAGAAATACATTTACGAGTATTTATTACAGCCTCATTTTCATAAAACAAGACGAACTCAATGTAGAAAATAGCCTCTTCGTTTTGTGTATCACATTGAGGGCTCAAAGGTACTAAATGTTTGCCTGTATTTTAGACTGAATTTGGGGAAGACTATAAAGTGAAGGAGCTGTACATTAGACTTTACATTTTACATTTTAGTTCGAACATGCAGAATATACCACCTCCTCCTTTTTTCTTAACTGTACCTGGAGATGCTCCTATAATTTGGTCGAAATGGAAAAAGTTGTTTCTTCATTACACAAGAGTTTGTGGTTCATCTATATCTAATGAAAGGAAAGTCTCACTCCTCATGCATTGTTTGGGGTGTGAAGGCTTGGAAGTCTTTGAAACGTTACCTGAGCCTGAGGAGGAAGGGGCAGAATTAAATGAATTTGAACTTTGCATAAAGAAACTGGATCTTCATTATCTTCCAAAGATTAGTACAATTTTGGAACGCTACCATTTTGGTATGAGAGAACAAGGACAGAATGAGTCTATAGAGGAATATATAACAGCCTTGAGGAAATTGGCTGCAACTTGCAAATTTGGGGTGACTCTTGAAGAACGCATAAGGGATCAGTTTATGTTGAAGTGCTCCAGTGACAAAATCAGACAAGAACTTTGGAGTAAGGATGATCCTACGCTTCATGAAGTGACAACTATTGCTAAAGGTGTTGAGCACACGTTGGCGTGTGTTGGTGAATTAGAGAAAAATAAGTATCCTTCTGTGAATAAAATTGGTCCAAAGAATGAATCACAAGAGAACAATGTTTTAGAGGTTGATGGAAAGAAGGATGAACTTAAGTTATCACAGATACAGAAATCTAAGTTTAAAGATACAAAATGTTTTCGATGTGGAAACCTGGGTCATTTTGCATCTTATAAAAAATGTCCTGCAATTGCTGCTGTGTGCAAATTATGTGGAAAACGTGGACACTTTGCAAAATGCTGTAGATCGCCAAAGGAATTACCTTCTACTTCTATTAAGGTGGTGCAAGACCGTATCTTGATGGTGGAGGATCGTGTCACTGAGAAGAAATATCCTAAGGACATTGTAAACCTGGGAGGTGTTATGTGTGAAGTCCTTTTTGATTCAGGAGCTTGGTTAACTCTTATGTCTAACGAAACATTTGATAAATATTTGAGTCATTCAGTGAAACTAAAAAATCCCGATGTGGTTCCAGGGGGTTATGGTGGCCAAGCTACTGAGGGGATATTTCGAATCCAAAATAGAGTTTAAATCTAATTCTATTGTGGGTAAAATATATGTACCAGTAAAAGGTGACAGTGTTATTAGCTGGCCACATCAGAAGGATCTTGAAGTTATTTTGGATCCTAATAATCCTACGCCTGTGATGTTGAAAAAAGATTTTAAAAATGATGTTAACAGAATATGTAAGATATCTGATGTGGTTAGTGACAGTGTTTTTCCAGATTTTGTGAACGAATTCAAGAGCGTGTTCACTGATACATTGGGATGCCTTACTAAGTATGTACAACGTATAAAGCTTAAAGAAAATGCAGTACCAATCGTGTGCAAGGTGCGACCCATACCAATTTCTGTTAGGGAGGATGTTCAGAAAGAACTACACAGGTTGTGTCAGTGTGGTATCATAGAACCTGTTGAAGCCTCGGAATGGGTTTCACCAGTAGTGGTGGCACGTAAACCATCTGGTGAGATTCGTCTCTGTGTGGATTTGAGGAATCTCAATAAAGCTGTTGTTAGTGATGTATTTCCTCTTCCGAATATATCTGAGATGGTAACTTTGTTGCATGGAGCTAAATATTTTAGTACATTAGATTTAGCTTCGGCATACCATCAGATTATGCTCCATGTGGATTCTAGGGATCTCACGACCTTTATTACACCTTTTGGCACTTTCAGGTTTGTGAGGATGCCTTTTGGGTTGGTTTCAGCTTCCTCAGTATTTCAACGTGTGATGCATGATTTGTTTGGCTCAGTGGAAGGAGTGAAGTATTTTCAGGATGATATTTTGGTTTTTGGTCGGACAAAAGAGGAACATGATGTGAGGGTTAAGGGAGTTCTTAGAGTGTTGGGTGATCATGGTCTTACTTTGAAACTGAACAAATGCCATTTTGCGAAGGAGGAGATAGAATATTTGGGACATAGAATTACTTCTTTGGGGTTGTATCCCAAAAGAGAGCTGGTAGAGAGTATTTTGAATCTGCGACCGCCTGAGAGCAAAGAAGAGCTTCAGGCTTTCTTTGGTATGGTGGAATTTCATGGGAAATTTCTTCCAAATCTTGCTGCCAAAACTGAAAGTATGCGTAAATTGCTAAAGAAAGGTGTTAGTTTCAACTGGTGTGAAGGTTGTGAAAGGGAATTTATTGAGGTTAAGGATAGCTTATCTAAGGTAGGGTGTTTGAAATCTTTTAATCCTAATGAACCGTGTGTTGTTATGACTGATGCTAGTACCAGAGGTTTGGGTGCTGTGCTTCTACAAAAAGGTGATGAACATGATTTAAAACCTGTGGCATATTGTTCAAGGACTTTAAGAGGTTCAGAACAGAATTACTCAACTATTGAAAAGGAAGCTCTGGGTGTTGATTGGGCGATAGGGAAATTGAAAAATTTTGTATGGGGAAGATCCTTCAATGTGTACACGGATCACAAACCATTAGTTGAGGTGTTCATGAAAAAAGGCCTTGATCAAATTTCATCCAGGATTAGTAGATGGGTAGTAAATTTGCAAGATTTTGATTTCAAGGTATTTTACGTTCCAGGGGCATGCAATAACACGGCTGATTGCTTATCAAGACTTACGTTGGTTTCAGAGGAGGACAGTTCTGAGGAACAGGAGGATAAGTTTAGTGTGTGTAGCATTATGGAGGGAGTTATTAGTCATGATGAATGGGTACGTGAGGTTGCTAATGATCCTATTCTACAGAATGTATGTGATTTCATAAAGAGCAAATGGAAATTTGCAAATTTAAGGAACTCTGAAAAATTAAAAGGGTTTTGGATGATAAGAGATGAATTGTAAATTTCTGATGGTGTGTTACTACGTGGTGAAAGACTAGTAGTTCCTGGTACTTTGGTGGATAGGATCATTCAACTTGGACATTCTGGTCATCAAGGAATAAGTAAAACCAAATCAAGAATTTGCTTGAATTATTGGTGGCCAGGAATGGATGTGGGTATAGAAAGGGTAGTCAGGGATTGTCCTGACTGTTGTAACAGTGACAAGATCTATAGAATGAGAGTACCATCGATGTGTATCAGAAGTCCGGCTAAAAGACCGTGGGATATTGTTGGCATGGATATCGTGGGTCCTATTTATGGTAGAGGTGGGATTAGCTATATTTTGGTTTTGGTCGATCATTTCTCCAGGTGGGTGGAGATCGGTATTGTGCATAGTGTTGAAACCAAGAGGATTATAGCACTTCTGGAGGAAATCTTTGCTCGGGAGGGTTTTCCCAATGCTATTCTCACGGACAACGGACCACAATTTGTTTCCAAAGAAATGGAAGAGTATCTCATGAAGTTGGGAATTAAACACAAGTTGTGTTCCCTCTATCATCCTGAGGGAAATGGAATTGTTGAAAGATTGAACAAATGTGTCAAAGAGTGTGTTCAGATAGAAATGGCAGCAAGAAGATGTTGGAAGGAAGGATTGAAGAGATTTTTGATGGCTTATCGTTTTACTCCACATACTTCCACAGGGGTTGTTCCGTTTGAGTTGTTTAGGGGAAGGAAGGCTAATACAATGCTGGTCCCTGGTTGGGTTGGTGGAGGCAAAAATGATGCCGTGTCTTGGTCTGGTAGAATACATGAGGAGAAGGCGGCGGATAGGAGGAAGGATTATTTTGATATGACGAAACGTACTTGTGATGTGAATGTGGAAGTTGGGGACAAGGTTCTGATTAAGAGACCAACCTTTGGTAAAAGTGGGAGCAGGTTTTAGGGACCATTTACTGTTATAAAGTTGTTTCGAAATGCTGTAAAAGTGTGTGATGGAAGAATTTGGAATTTCAATCGCATTGTTGTGTCTAAAAAAAAAACGTGTGTGTAAAGATTCCATGTTGAATCTTTTTCTTGTTTATTATTCTACTTCTCTATATGCATTTTTTAAATCTTAGTATTATGATATTGTACAAAGTTTCTGCTGTTACATGTTTTTGTTTATTCTGTTTGTTTTGGGGGGAAAGATGTGTGGTATCTTCATGTACTGGGCATCTCATCTCTATCTGTAGAATGTTATTATGTAAAGGGTTGTTGGAGTCTTGTGGGGATTCTGGAAGGTGGGAGGAGAACTGGTTGAGAGGAGGAAGATAGTGGGAGGTGTTGTGAGCTGCTGGATCGTTTATTGTGGATGAGATAATTACTTTGGACTTAATAAAATCCCATTAAAACAACCTACTTTGGATTATAACTTCACATCTTCCCATTGGTCCTAGTCCCTGGTGAACAGCTTCCAATTTCTGAATCGATACTACCCATGGGGTGTTGATGTTCCATCAATGTCTTATGACCACAGTTACAAACCACTAATGCATAATTATTCAAGATGTAAGCATGGAGTGGCCATCCTTATCAAGCCTCCTTTCAATATCCAATGTGGATATTGGAACTCACTAAATCTATTTGTGATTCACAGTATCACTTTAGTATACTGTAAAAGGTAGATTGTGTGCATGCAAAGCAGGCAGTTTTATGCAGTGCATGCTTTGAGGGTGCCAACAATTCATGCATCATCTAAATTGCACGATTCATATTCTGTTAAATGAGCTGTTAAGTCTGATAAGAGCTTAAGATTAAAGAGAATTATATACAGAAGACAAGAAAAGATACATGGCATTCCTAGAAACATGGCCCCAGGTTCTTATCAGTGACAGCTTGAGCAGTTTAGACTGATTATATCCCTTCCCTCCCCACATATGTATAAGTCAATTACAGGGAGCATTGTAATTCTACAGGCGGGGATAGATACATACAGGCACTTTACAAGAAAACAAAAAAGTAAAAAATGTATTGAAGAAAGAACTCTGAAAGTTAAAAAGGACATTGTGTACCTGTACTTATTCAATACATACCAATATGTATGTAAAACTCTCCCACACCCTGATGGAACTCCATTGGCACCCATTAATGGGCCACAACATCTTCAGAACCAGCTGCAACATTTACAAAACCATCAAGACCAGCACCCCCACTTATCTTGCAGATAAGCTCACCATCTCTTTTGGCTCACAGCATATCTGCAACCAGGCCACCATCAGACTAGAGACTATGCGCAAAAAAAGGTGGCAGGCTTTTTCCATCTATGCACCCGGGATCTGTAACAACATCCCTGTACCCATAAGACAGCCACAACACTGCTCCAATTTAGGACAGTGTTGAAGACACCTCTTGAACAGGGGCGGGTTCTCCAAAAGGGTGGAGGAACGTTGCCCCCTCCCCCGCCAGCAGAGGCAACTACAAACCTTTTCCCAAAAAAAGATCTTAAGTGTGTTTATGATTGTTTTTTGGGAAAAGGGGTGGGGTCACAGGGGTGACGAGCAAAGAGGGGGAGTGCTCAGCACTCCTCCTCAGAGCGCATGTGTGTTTGGCCGGCCCTCACTGGCCGGCCAAACACACATGCGCACAGCGCTCTCTCCAGCCCAGCAACACAGTTGACACACTGGGAGCCTGTGCCTGTCTGCAGCGAGACTGGAGGAGGCAGAGGAGTGGCGCGGGAGCGGAGGTAAGTGTTTTTTTTCAATTATTTTTTATTTATTTAATTCTTATCCCCTCCCCGCCTCGCCCCTTCTAATTAGCGCGAGCCGCGACTGCTCTTGAAAGAAAACTACATCTGCAGTAACTATTCAATAAACAGCTACCTCTCCTCTTACTTTTCAACTACTGCTTGCCTTTGATCGATCAGGATGGAATCACCACAGCAAAGAATACCTTTGAATTAGAAGAAATGGTCAAAGTGTGATGAATATAAGGATATACCAGAAGTACAGTGCATAAGGTGGAAATGTGTACATATATGTTCACATACGTTTAAATGTGCAAAAATATGCTTGGATTTAAATTTTGATAAATACCTTAATAAAGAATTGAAACTGTTAAAACATAGTTTACGATTAACAAAGTTGCTAATTTATTTAGAACTTTTGGATAGTGCCCTGTGTCACCTCTTGGTTGAGGTTGAGAGCTCTAAATATCTACCAGGCGTCTCCAACGAGTAGCTTGGAGCTACTGGTAGCTCTCCAGCTATTTGTAAGTATCTCTCCTGTGAGCATCCCAGGCTACTAAATTAGAATCATTTGCATGGCTGAATTACTTTATGTATCCCAGAATTATAAAACGGGTATTCAAGATGCAAATATGAGTATTTTCACATCTGATAAGTTGATGTTTGGAGAAAAATGTTTAGGTTTCCGATCTGTATTTAAAGTTGATATTTGAGTCCTAAATCATAATGCTTTGTTGAGACTTACTACTAATATTATTACCTGTGTGCCAAAGGCATTACAGCTGTAAATGTCATTTATTAACGATGTAGAGGTTTTCCAAACTGATAAAAGCCATTTTCATTTAAAGGCTGGAAACCCTGTCTGATGCAACAAAGTCATCACTGCTAGTAATTTTGCATGGGGGGCACTTATGTAATGTTATTTGACGTGGTCACTATTACCAGGCTAATATTAGTAGTTCAATATGATAGGCATAAGACGATCTTATTACAGAAAAGGTTGGAGACCCTAATCTAAACAGAAACTGTCTACTCTGGCCAAGCATATGGGATGTTAGACTCTGATTAAAGCGGTGGACACCTTGTCAGATGTTTGTGAATCACAACAGTTTTTGCAAGGCTTTCAATTGGATACAGGTTTCAGCTTGAAGTATGGATTCAGCAAGTGAATGCAACTAGTTTATGGACTATGTGAACAACGGAAAGATTCCTAAACCTGATGCTCAAGTGCAGCCCGAGGCAGTGGAGTGCTTTTAGGGCCGGTTTATAGCAGTTCAGTCACATGCTACCAACATGATTGTGCAATCTTTGAGGCCTGTCAATCCATGCTTTGGGAATCCTTTAGATATGACATTGCAATAGTCAAAGGTCTTTTAGGCTCCACCTGGTGGGGAATAGAGAAAATTGCTTACAGGACAAAGAGCTACAGTAATGAATCTCTTGACCACTATGTTAACTTGGAGTTCAAACTATGAAGAAGTATTTAAAGATTTAGGGCCAGATGACTTGAAATATATCAAATTCCACCAAACCCAACATCAGAAACCTTTTTTTTTTTAAATAGCATTTATCAAGATAAACAATGCAACATCAATAACAAACTGACACAGATCTTATTGATAGATTCTATGTAGTTTGCCGCATATTCAGGCTGACATATACACTGATAATGGCGCAAGCCATACTGACAATATAAGGGTGACAAGAACACAGTAAAACCATTTAGTGACCCTTGCATAGAGGGAATGTTGGATATTCTGGATTGTCCCTGGGGTGAATGCAGGGGCGACCAAACAAGGTCACCAAATGGCCCATCATGCACCATGATCAAGGGGAAGACAGAAACCCCCTCGCTCTGAGCTACCAACCACAGCAGTAGCAGCTGGCCGAGGTGAATCTGGGTTCCTGTCACAAATAGGCAGTGAAAGGTCCCCATATGTTGCAAGGAGTGAGAACATCGATGCATCAATTCCCAGAAGCTGAAACACCAGAAACTGTCCTTTTTCTACACTTATACAGAATAAGCTTTCCTTCTTCTAGTGGAACATGGGGACAACAGGCAGTAGCAGTGTTGTTTACTAATACCCTAGAGAATAGTAACAGGAAAGGGGAGATTAGTGCGAAAAAAACAACACGCCCTAATTGTGAAAAATTAGGTTGTTGTTTGGCGGGGGAGCCCTACTCAGGCAACAACAATAACCCTTGTCAGGGTGAACCACCAAAGGTCACACCTGTGCCTAATTCTCAGGTAGTCCTGGGTTAAAACAAGGCAGGCTTTGGGCAGCATGGCAGTCCTCCTTCTTGTGGAGTATGTAGATCCAGGAGTGTTCCAAAAGCTCCGTCTCAGGGTCCAACATTTTTACCTTGCTCCAGCTTTGAAGTGGCAAAAACTTCCTGACTTCCCCCCACATCTGGTTCTGGAACTTCCTTTTTTCATCTGCCCATGCCCCAAGATGTCTAGGGTGACAAAAGGCTAGTGTAAAGTTCTTTGTGAGTTTAAGAGCAAGCAAGGTGAGAGACAGTTCTGCCCATTCATCTCGTCAGGAGAGCCCATCCAGTCAACACCCAATCCCTCTTTGTGACACTGTCTGGGAGGAATACACAAAGGGCAAATGCCAACTACACCTAGTCATGTAACCCATGACACAGGTTGCAGGCACCAAATGGTTAGGACAAGAAAATGGCAATTTTCTAAAAGTGACATTCCCAGAAATTGTCACTAAAAATCTGACCTTATCATTAAAAAGGATTTTAAACTACAATTTTTAAGATACCAAGCATGATATTCCTACATGTTCCCAAGCAAAAGTTATCACTTATTAAATGTAATAAGGTAACCCAATGTTATCCTGTGGTAAAGGTATACGTTGCAGTAGTGAAAAACAAATGTAAGATTCTTTTCATTACCAGGACATGTAAAACTTAAACGTGCATGTCCACCATTTTAAATACAATGTAATATTTAGGACCTACCCTAGGGTGACATATGCATTAAAGAAGAAGATATAGGTCTGGCAAAAAGCTGGCAATTTAAAAGTGCACACATCCTGTAATGGCAGGCCAGAGACACATTTTGAGAGGCTAGGTAAATGGGTGGCACAAAGGTGCTGCAGGCCTAATAGCAGCATTTAATTTACAGGCCCTGGGTGGATATAGCTCCACTCTACTATAGACTTATGAGTAAATTAAAAGTGCCAATTAGGTGTAGGCCAAGTCTACAAAATGTAAAGGAGTGAGCATACACACTTTAGTGCTTGTTAAGTTAGCAGTGGTAAAATGCAGAGAGTCCTAACGCCAACAAAAACAAATTCAGAAAAACTAGGAGAGGAGAAGGTGAAAGGTTTGGGTGTAGACAACCCTAAGACTGACATGTCTGACATGGCTTTTCCACTCAGCTGAAGGTGGGGAGAACTACTCAACTTAGCAGGATTTCTCATCAATAAGGCGAAAGAACCAAGACAGGCCATTAGCACTGAAGTGGTCTGACCCAGGATGGCGTTCCACCATAAAGTCCATTTCGTGGAGGGAGGTGGACCACCTCAACAGTTTGGATTTCTCTACCCTCATTTGCATGACCCATCTGAGGGGCCTGTGGTCTCTCTGAATCTAGAAGTGAGTTCCAAACTGTATGCTCTCAGCTTCTTCAGTGTCCAGTCCACAAGAAAGGCTTCTCTTTCAATACCACTCTACCTCTGTTCCCTCTGGAGTATCATTCTGCTAATGAAGGCCACCGGTTGGCATAGGCCCTCCTCCTTTAACTATGACAGTATTGCCCCTATGCCATGCTCTGAATCATCAGCCTGTACTATAACTTTTTCGGAGACGTTTAGGGCTCATGAGTGCAGGTGCTGTACACAGAAGCTCTCTAAGGGTGTCAAATGCTTTCTGACATGCCTCTGTCCAGATCACATTCTTAGGCTTCTTCTTGGGAGTCAGCTCAGTCAAGTAGGCAACAAGGGTCCCAAACCCCTTGATAAAGGTCCTATAATATCTTGTGAGCCTCAGTGAGGCCCTCATTTCTTTCCAAGTTGTGGGGGCTACCAAGGCCAGGATAGTCTCTATCTTGATGGGGCTGCAACTAGTCCCTGCCCACTAGGTGAAGCACACAAATCACACTACCTTGTTCTTCCTGGCACTTTCTGGCCTTGATAGTCAGGCTTACCTGTTGCAGGGCCTGAACCACCTCCTGTAGGTGAAACACAAGTGTCTCCAAGCTGCAGCTGAAGACAGGTATGTCGTCCAGGTAGGCCACACTGAAGGCCTCATCCCAGTCAGGACCCTGATGACAAACCTCTGGAAGGTGGCAGGGACATCCTTTAACCCAAAGAGCATCACTTTAAACTGGAAGTGGCATTTTGGGATAAACAATGCCGTTCTCTCTATTGCCTCCCACCCATCAGTCAGGGTAATCTCCCAGTATCATGATGTAAGATCAAAAGTACTCGGGAACTTGGCAGTTCCCAACCTTTTGATGAGCTCATATGCTCGGGCGAGCATCTGTCCTGGTGGCCGAGTTGAGCCCCGTGCAATCCACACAAAGTCTGATTTCTAGTATGGCATTGGGTACCAGCACTACTGGGCTGGAGCAGGGGTTACTGGAGTTCTTGCTCACCCCTAACTCCTGCATCTTGGATACATCCTCGTTAATGCTAGCCCTCACCTAATCTGATAACCTGTAAATATTATTTTTCACAGACACTCTGTCTCCAGTATCAATGACAGAAATACACAAATGTATGAGCCCAAGGGTGAGGGAGAACAGAGAGGCAAACTGCCCCAGCAACTGGTGACAGTCCCTCTGCTGCTCTGGGGTTGGATGCGGGGAGAGGATAAAACCTTCTACTGTTTCATCCTGCACCTTGGAAAATATCAGATTGGTGAGAGTTTTACTCTCCTTCTCCACTCCATCATCTGTCACCAGGAGAATGGTGACTTCAGACCTCTCATAGTGTGGTTTGGGGTGACTGACATGCAGTACCATTATGGGGTTCCTCTGGGGAAACCCAGTAAGTGACCTTCCTCTTTCTACCCTTCATCTCATCTGCCCTGATCAATGGTCTTTGCGACCCCTGAGCTCCATAACCCGCACTTTCTGTCAAAGCTGAAACTTAACCAGAGTGGCTTTCTGGTCATACCAGGGTTTTATCATCATCTAGCTAGCTTCTAGATTTCCATAGGCCTTCCCCAGAAGCGCTGCATCTAGTTGAAGAAATCAAGCTCTATAACTATCTATATCATGGAGGAGTTTCCTGAGATCTTTCTCCCACCCCTCTTTTACAAAACTGAGAGATCCTATAATAGGGCGGCCATAGAAGAGCCAAAGGGGATAAATCCAACTCCCTTCTGTGGTACCTCCTTGTAGGTAAACAACAGGTATGGTAAGAGGATGCCCCACTTCCACCGCATGTGCTCAAGCAGGCCCATAATTATGCCCCTGAGGCTTTATTTTGAAGCTCTAAACAAGCCTATTTGTCTGAGGGGGAAAGTGTGAGAAGAACTTGTAGGCTACCCCAAACTCATCTCACATGGACTTCGTGTACACAGACATAGAGTTGCTACCTGTGTCAGACACCACTTCCTTGGGGAACCCCACTTCGGTAAAATCCTGCATCAGGGTCTTGGCCACTCAGGTGCAGTCACAGAACTCAGAGGTATGGCGGCTGTGTATCTAGGGGCATGGTCTACCAGGACCAGGATAAACCTGTTGCCCAAGGCATTCTTGGGGTCCAGGGGCCCAACCTTCCAAAGGAGGTACCAATGACAGACAAGGGAACCAAGTGAGCCCTGAGCTTTTTCCTCTGTTTTTCCACTGGCTTGGTAGGACAGAATATTACCTGTATCTGAGGCTGTTTTAATCCAGAGCCAATAAAAGTGGGTAACAAATTGGCAAAGGTCTTCTCCTACCACAGATGTCCTGCCATGGGTATGTCATGAGTCATATCCAAAAGGGAGGTTCTGTAGTACTAGTGGACCACCTACACACAAGTTACACCAGGCTCAGGAAACTTAGGGTCCTATATAGTTCATTCTCCCAATATATCAGGTAATCTCCAAAGGTGTCATCAGCTGCCTGGCCCTCAGCTTGCCACCTTAAGCCCTCCAGAGTTGGACACTCCTTCTGAGCTCTACAGAACTTCTTCCTGGTGGGCCCACCCTCAACTTGCCAGCTTGCAAGTTCAGGCAGGTCTCTCAGGGCTTCAATATTCTCCCTAGTAGGTTCCAGGGGGGCCTACTCAGGCACCCTTTCAACCTGGCCCATGGGAGTTTAGGAGCTGGTTTCCCACGCCCCTTGCCCTTTCTCTTTTTGGCAGTGGCCTTGGCCATTTTTTCAGGCTAGAGGCTTTCTTGACTCCCCTCTTCAGCAGCCATGGACATGTGGTCAGGCACACCTGTTCAGGCAACCCTAACATCTCCAGGTGAGATCTAAGCTTCACTTCTTTACTGAGAGTGTGCTTTAAATAAGATATGACAGGGCTCACAGCTAATTTGAGAGAACCTGAGACTCCACCCCCCACCACACAAAAAGGAAATAGTCATACTGGCACCTGTGTAGTTGTAGTACAAATTATTTATTTGGCTTAAAACCTTAAAAGTGTAAGACACAATAAACAGTACAATAATTCAGGAAAATGATCTATTACATAATACATTCCCATACAATATTCTTGGTTCATTCCAATTCATATTTACCATACCCTCCTTTCATAATTCAATTAATTATTTTAACCTCAAATACAAATTTCATTTTCCTACTAATTTTACAAAGTGCATTGTGCATACTCACTATCCCGCTTATAATTCTGCTAAGCCTTTAGTTCTCATAATTTCCATGAGGGCTAATTCTAAATAAAGTGACACCACATTTTGTTTTGAACCTCGTTATAACAAAACGAATGTCCTATATTACGATCAATCCTTGTAATTTTTAAAACAATCAATGTATAGACTCTTCGTTCATCTAAAAAATACCATTTCTTCAACTTCACTTCTTACATTTTACAAGACCCTATAAGACCAGTTAAAACCTCTCATAATCCAATTAGCACACCTTACATTCAGAGATCTCTTGTCTACTAGTAACTTAAGCGCTTGATCTCGATTTATAATAATATATTCCTTAAAAATGGTTTTAAAAACTTCTTACGCACTTCTAAAAACCAATGGCAATCCAAAAGTATATGTTGAGTGCTGCATTTCTGTAGTAAGCCACATGTGCAGAGGCCCTGTACATCCTTAAGAATAGCTTTTGCTTTACGGTCCCTATATCCTGGGTTTAACCTGATTCTAAACTGTAGCACTGCATCCCTTAATCTTAGGTTGAGTAGGGCCTCTATATAAAGGAAACTATTGGTATTCCTCCATCCACCTACCATAAACTTGGTGGAAATTTTACATTCCAAGTACTTCAGATCTGCTTCTCTTGCCCTCTCCTTTACCATTATACGTAAAGTTTGCTTCGGAATTTGATCTCCACACCACTGGTTACCAGAAAAAACTAAGAGGATGCAAATCTTTTTTTCTAACCGTCCTCTCACTTGTGATGCCCAGTGTCATTCACTTGTTATTATTTCTTTTTTACACATTCTTGCAATCTTAGCGATTCCCACATATCTTATGCTTAACCAAAATTTCAACAAGGCTTGCAGTCCCTGGTAGGTCCATGCCGTCATTTGACATTCTGCTCACCAGGGTTCGAGTCCAGATTTGCCCGTCCTTGATGTGGTGAATGCACAGTAATTAAGTCCTGGGGCTTAATGTGCAATATTCCTATATAAAGCTGCCTTCACACTAGCACAATCAACAGAATATTCCTGGTCTTCTCAATGAAGCGTTCATGAATTCTGCCACCTGTGTACCTCAGAGCCTCTACCCTGTGCCAATTGATGGTCACCCAGTCTCTGTACTTAGAAGTATTGGAAGGCACGTGGGCATTCAGCACCATTTATTTGTCACCCAGTGGCACTAGTGTATAATCTGCTCTGCCCTCCCATACTGTCTAGGGTAGTCTCCTCTCAAAGTGCTACACTGGTCAACCCTTGGGTCTGCCTACCAGTTTGTGGCAGGGCACTCTTGAAGCAATGGGCATCTCCCTTCATATGCCTGTATCTATAGCACTCATGGCACTTTGAGACAAACCTCCCTGTCTTTTTAAATCAAATAATACATTTTAATTCTGATTAGTTTGGGGCCAGGTCTCCTTCCACTATGAACTAGCTTTTATTTTTACCCCCCTCTCTTTCTTCTGGTGGGAAACCTGACCACCCTTTTGGGAATCCCCATTAAATGCTGTTATCAACACTTTGGTGCAGACCCAGAGGTCTGCCTTCTTTGCAATCTTTCTAGGGTTACTTAGCTTGCTGTCAATCATGTGTTGGCCTAACCATGTAAAGCATGTGCTCTCTCAATATCAGATTCTACAGCCCAGTAAACCACTTATTTTGCTGCCCTATATCCAACCATTCAGTGCCTTACTGAAGTATTCTAGAAAATCCACCCAAGACTGGCTTGACAGTGCCTGGCTGTCCCTGATGCAATACGTTTCAGGGGTAAGCCTAAACATTGAAAGTAAACTGCTTTCATGGGAGTGTACCTCATCTGACCCCTCCCCCCCCAATCTCTAATGAAAAAAGGGCAACCCTACTCTGTGAGGGCATGTGTTTCCACAGGCTAGATCCCCAATCCTCCTCTGGGACCCTGTGCATTCTCAGAGCTATCTCATGTGCAGAATACCATCTGTTTATGTCATCCCCCACACACAGCTAAGCGCGGGGTCTTGGGGTATGCAGACACTTACATCTCCATAAGACCCTAGATTGCTGCCACCATTGTCACTGGACCTCGTTGCTTTTAATCCATTTTCAATTTAGTCTGAACCCAAATTCTGTTTTCCTATCTGCCTGTTTCTCTGGGGACAGGTTGTGGACTGAGGTGATGCTGCTGGCCCTAGATCTTTCAGGGGACCTAATTCTAATTCTCCACTCTGGGACCACCATCAGGAGGCTGTCTTTCTTCCCTTCCATTTCCACCTCATCCTCAATGTCCACCTCCCCATCCTTCTCCTGTGTTAGACCTTGTAACTGGCAGGCCTCCCACCAGGTCCAAAACACCTTCTGGAGCTCCTGTTTCTTGAGGGCCTTGGTCACTGGAAGCCCCCTCTCCCTGCCGATTCCCTTGGGCTCAGCCACAGTTTCCTGTTGAATCCCTTGAGCTCAGCCATAGTTTAGCTCTCAAGGTTATTGAGCTCAAACTCCATGTATGCAGCAGCCAAAATCACAGGCGCACACAGTGAGGTGGAAGAGAAGTGAATTTGGAAAAAAACAAAAGGTAAATCAAGGAGATTAAAAAAAAATGTTGAATCTGGTATCAAATTATTTATGATGTGATATTAGAGTTACACAAAATCACTGAATGGCACTGCACAAACCCAAGTACAGAACCCCACCACTGAACACCAATTTGAGGAATTGGGTTATTGGTTGAGGGGGTAAAACCCTATTCAAGCAATAACCACAACCTTTGTCAGGTTGAACCATCAAAAGTCACCTAAATTACCTTGTGCCTAGACTTCTTGTAGTCCTGGGTTCAAGCAGGGCTCAGCAGTGGTAAAGTGCACAGTGTCATAAAGCCAGCAGGAACACATTGAGAAAAATAGAAGGGGAGAAGGCAAACCGTTTGGGGCGAAGACTGCCATAAGGCCGACAGGACTAACACTCATTACAACGTCAACTAAATGAACTTGAAAAACCAGGAACTCAGGAAATGGTCGGAAGCTATTTCTCTGTAAAAGTTTTTTAGACACATGGAGAGTACTTCAAAGTGTAAGAATCTGTACTATTCCTTCCTGACCCACAGGTTCTAGAAGAATAGGATGGGAATAGCATTATGTACCAAAAAGCACTAAACAATCTTGACCAAATACACCCAGGTGGCATGGTTCCCAGACTTTATGAGGAATACAGATATTAAGATTTTATGGTTCCGATTTATAGACAATACATTTATTGCACTGGAATTTATCTAACAGTTAAATAATAATTCTCTAAATCTACACTTTGCAAGTGCAATGAGAACATTTTCTATTAAATTCCTAGATATGAATAGGGGCTTACAGAATAACTACGGAAGCACCTCTCTCCATCATAAATAAACAGCTTGAAATAGTCTGCTTTGCGCAGAGAGCAGTTACCCTGAAAACTCAAATGGAATCTTCCCCTTGGAGAATTAATAAGAGTGAAATGAACCTGTAATTAGGATCCTAGTTTAGAGAATGAAAATATAACCATTATCAAAAGATAATATTTGAATATTGCAGGCATCCCAATTAGGTGCTATGAAACAGCAATGGAAATAATTAGTGAAATATCAGGCCAGGATCTTCTTGATGGATGCAAAGAAAAAGGATAATTTTTAGACGAATGTAAGGTTAATTATCCCTTACACCAACAGTTCTAACATAATCCTTAATAATTATGGGGGCACCCTAGAAAGTTAATAATATAAATTTTGTGTTTTGGTCCATATGAACTTATCACATACAAGAAAAAAAAAACCATTGACTAAAATTAAATTGGTGAAGAGTGAATTTAAAACAAGAAAGAGAAACTGGTTTACGTCATATTTGTTAATGCTTATGTAAATTACTCTTGGCATCTCTTGTCAATTGTCCGGTATCAAGGCAGGTAGATTCAAAGAGCATACACATTATCCTCAGTGAAATACTAGGTGAATATCCTTCTGACAGCTCATGTTGTGCTATATTTACCAACTCTATGTACAAATGTGATAATTGAATGGGAAATATTGCCCAAGTGGGCAGTGCATACACATTCAACTTTTTGGAGGTGCCACCTGTTACCAAATCTGTTGGAAATGACAATCTTTTCTGTGGTATTCCCCCAGATTTGTCCCTATTTTTGCTAAACCCATTTTTGTTCGACAAAGGACTCTGTGGACTTTATCCCTGCTAAACAGTGTGTACTCCTTTACACAAGGAAAAATTGGCTTACACCCGACTGGCACATCCTAGAAGTCTCTAGTATAGAGGTACAACATGTTCCCTGGTCCTGTAAATTAAATACCACTAGTGGGACTGCAGCACTTATAATACCACTGATCTAAGTAGCCCTTCAGAATACTGTCCTCTTCTTTTTAAACATGGTAATATTGACTACATCTAATTCCCATGTTTAATTTACTTATAAGTCCCTAGTACAGGGGTGCTACCTGTTCCCAAGGCCGGTACAGTAAATGCTACTAGGGAACTGCAACACTCATTTTGCTACCCACTACAGGAGCCCTGTAACTCATGTCTCTAGGCCTGACACTGCAGCCTCGAAGTGCAGTTTTAAACTTCCATTAAACCTAGCAAAATAAATCTTTTGTAAGGCCTAAAAGTTTTCTTTTTAATACTTCTATGTCACCCCTAAGGTAGGACTTACAAGTCCATAGGACAGAAAGCATGGTATTTAAGAGACAGACATGTATGTTTAATGTCTTCCATGTCTTGGCAGTAAAAAAACACCAAAGTCTTTTTTTGTTTCGGCAAGGATTGCTCAGTTTGAGACAAGCTTGAGAAATGAATCAGGGACTCATTTTATGGTCATTTAAAGTCAGATTTTATTTTACTAGTTTGGAAATGACACTTTTAGAAAATTTTAATTTTCCTGCTTAAAACCAAAAGACTTTGCAGCCAGTGTTCAGCTGTCACCTGACCCCCTGATCGCTCCCCTGTAGTGAGATGTGAATTGCTCCCAAACAGTGGCAAAAGGCTCTTGATGTGTCCCCTCCTTTGACAGGATAGCCTTTTGGGGCGTTAGTGGGTGACTATTCTGTCAATGGCAGATATAGCTCATATATAAGCCTGCCTGCCTGCCTCTCTTTTGTTGCTAGCTGCAAACTCAGTGAAAGGGAAAGAACCCCGCAGAATTGGTCTAGGGGTGGGCAAAGAATTGCCCTTTAACCACAGGATGGCACTGGACATAAATGTGGACTGCATAGACAGCTCCTCAAAACACTATTGAACCTATGAGTAATCAGGAGGAATGAAGACTGGACCTGCTTGTCATAACCAAAGAACTGACTCCAAGAGACAGTTATCCAACCTCCTATTTGAGCTACAGGGACACCACACGCTTTCAGAGACCTCTCTATGCAACAGCCAAGCTGAGCAGTTCCAACTGGACCTGACGTGGACCCTGCTGCTAGAGTGAGTCCCAATCCCCCGGTGGTGTCCCCCTCGGTCCTGAACCCTTGCCTGGTGTTTTCGTGTACTCCTTCAGCCCCCTAACTGCAAGAAGTGGGAAATAGAAACTTTTAACCAACGATCTGCTTGGAGAACCAAAGGAAACTGGGCTTGCCGTTGAATCACCCGTCATCCTCAGCTAGCCTCTTTTATCCTTCTGACTTCTAGAAAAGCTTCTAAGTCCAAATGTAGAGGGCTTCACTAGGACTGTCGTTAAGCAACATCCGATCGATGTTTAGGCCTTCCTGGGCATTGACTTTGGGTTTTGCTCACTCAGAACTTTCCCGCCTTCGTTGACTACATAGGGTCCCAGCTCTTCAGTAGCCTACTATTGTTCAGCCCAGCATCGGATCCATCTTTAGCCAGAATTACTACTTTTTCAACATAAAAGTTTTTAAGTCAGAAGGTAAACTTTCCACCTGGATTAATCTGATTCCTGCTCCGACCAGCGATCCATTGTGGTCAGCATTAGCTTTTGACTTTGCCATGTCTAGTGCAACAAGATACCCACTTTTAAAGCTTTGTGCTTTTTGGACTATATTTAATTCAGATTTTAAAAATTCATATCTCCTGTTCTGCTTAGTAAATTTGTTTATTAAATATTATTATATTTTTCTCAATTGGTTTGGGATTTTTCTTGTGTTGTGTTTCACTATATTACTGTAAGAGTACTGCAAAAATACTTTTCACATTAACTCTAAATTAAGTCTGGCTGCTCTGTGCCACAGACACAAGGGGATCTATCATGGGATTAGCTTACAACGTTTGTCATTCACCCTGACCAGGAATGTGATTATTTTAGGTGGATTCTTACCCCTCTCAACTAATACTCCAATTTCTTACACTAGCCATCATTAATTTAAGTCTGTTCTCCATGACTTAATTCAGATGTTTTCTGAAAAACCTTAGATGGCATTATACAGGCCCTAAAGGTCATTATTTAGGTGCTAATGGGCAATAGCTGTTGACAACTGTTTGTTTCTAATACAAATCCCAAGAAAATAAATATTGTATACTGAATAGCTTGCATCTTCTAGGGAGTCTGGAAAGCCCTGAGACAAAACCTGTCTAACTCTGCCCCAATGAAGAGGCCAAGCAGCTGTGGCTCCAGGTGCGACTTGCTCAGGTTGATGGAACACCTCAAGTTGAACAGCAGGGATATTTTAAGCACTCGCGTAACACAAACGGAGAGTATATGGAGTTTGGAACAAAGCAATTAGAAGGAATCAACCCATACTAACTCCCTACATATAAAGCCAATAAACACAAAAAGGGTATGGGGTTCACTAGTGATAGGGAGCTGTGTCCACGGGAGATTATCCAGGGGCTCCTAGACCTCAAAGGGTGTATAAATGGAGTGTGAATGCTGTGAGGTGGTGATGGGTATGGGGAGGGGGTATTTCCTTTACGGACTAGGTGGTCTCAGACACTATATAGTGTCATGCTTCATAATTTGACCACCTAGCCCCACCCAGGTAGGACAGTGCCACCTGGGGGGACTCAACCTCACTGTTAAAGGAACGGGAGTGAGTGCATAAATTATTATTTATCTGGAGTAAGTGGGATCCAGCTAAGCTAGGGGAAGATATAAAAACACCTACGCAGTTACCGGTGTGCAATCTACACTTTTAATAGTGGTGTCTGGGTCAAATGATGAAGCATGACACTATATAGTGTGTGAGACCACCTAGTCCGTAAAGGAAATACCCCCTCCCCCTACCCATCACCACCTCACAGCACTCACACTCCATTTATGCACCTATTGAGGTCTTGGTGAAAAGGGGTAAACCCTTGAAAGCAAAGGCTTATCTCTTCTTAATGATCTGTAGGACCAAATGGTCCATAATGATAGATTGCCATGCCTCCTGATGATGTAATACCCTCCCTCCCAAAGGCTGTGTGTGCTCCTTCAAGGGTGACCTAAAGGGGTCTGCAGGGAAGAAGAGGAGCAGGAAGAGGACTGGTGCCAACTTTAGGACCGTCATACCTTCTGTACTGCAGAAGCAAGAACTGGCATGCAGGTAAGGTCAACATCTGTGAACAAACTGTAGCCTGCCCATGCATAAAACGCTATACAGCAAAGACAACTTTCTTGCCAAAGAGGCAGGGCTTGTCAAAGGGCATGGTCATGAAATTTGCCTGGACATTTCAAAAAGCCTATGTAACAAACCAGGCATTCTTGACAATGGATCGTAACTGATGATCCCATTGACCATGGCACTGAGACTACCAAATTTAAGCCTGAGTGCAGGATCTGCATCAGTGCATCCTGGACATCAGGAATGACCTCAGCAAAATGGTCACAAATTAGTATGGGAGGTTATGAACACGTTCATTTGCACCATATCCAAAAATGCATGAGAGTACATTGCTAAAAGGCAGGATGCACCGGTTGTTCAGAAGACAAAACTCTCAGAAGAGAAAACTTTTATCTTCATGGCCTCAATCAGAAGGAGCATTGAGAAAAGAACCTGGGTTGTTGTTTAGAGCAAGAAGAGTCCTAGACTACTAAGCTCTCCAGGAAGAGTTACGCAGTATGAATTTTGGGGGTAACTTGGTGACACATGATGGTGGCAGGTAACCTGATGGTTCACTGCAGAGTTGGAGATGGTTTGTCCCAAGTATCAGGTTTTGGATCCATCAGTGCCTCATTAAAAATAGACATGGGCTCCAAAGCTAAAAAGGCTGGCTGACGATTTGCTGTTAGTAGATTTGGCTTATTTTCTTTCAGGTGAAGAGGCAACTCTAGCACCTCAACATACTTATTTGGGACTGCTATGAAAGAGCCCACCTCCTCTGACAGGGACCACGAAGGGCATGCCACATTCACGTATGACAAATTGCCCACCTTACTACTATCATTGTTGATATAACTGACCATATTCAGGACATGTATATGGACTGAGTCTGTGCTAAAAAAAATTATCCATCTTGCCATAACAGCAGTGAGATGGTGTTGGCAGGAGCTGAAGTGACACACACCGACTGCTGTTTGGGGCAGACTAGTGGTGAGGGAGGAACAGCAGGAAGGAGGAAGTCCAGCTGGAGGCCCTCATGGTTCCATGGGGCCCGAAGGTGCAATTAGGTGGAACTGAAGCGTGGCAGAATAATGCCAACATGGCTTGCATAAAGGTCATAACCTGCACTATGGTGCCCATCCCAGGCACATGCCTTTTCATGATGATGTGTGCCCCTGACTTCCAGCAGCCTTTGATAGACAGAAGGAAAGCTTTGAAAGCCAAGTGAATGAATTACATGAATTACAGGAGGGTAATATGGAGCCAGGTGTCTTTCGGAGACAAAAGGACTCTGATCTCCACCTCTCCCAGATGGCTGCCTCAACCCAGAAGGGACTCATCACTCACCACTGTGGTGGTGAAGGGAGAGAGGTCTGCTGCTGACCCAATCGCAATCCAGTAACCACCTCTACAGATCTTTTGCAGTCTCCTCAAAGATCTAGACATGGGTGGTTTGGTTCCCTTGATGTTGGCCTTCTACCACCGCAATCACTTTTGTGGACACCACAGGGACATTGATGAGACTAAAGGGGAGCACAGCAAACTGAAAATGCTTTTCTACCACCAATGTAGCGCCGACATGCCTGCAAGATGGGTATATGGAAACAGGTGTACTACAGGTTTAACGCCAACATCCAGTTTCAAGGACAGCCAAAACCTTGGCCAGTATGATCATCTTGAATTTCTCCAGAGGAGGCATTGCGAGGGGGCAGGTCTAAAATAGGAAAAATACTTTCGCCCTTCTTTGGCAACAGAAAGTAGCAGGAATAACAACCACAACTTGCTTCTTGCACAGACACCTTGCAGATAGCCTCTTTGGCCAAAAGGGCTAGCTCCTCCTAATACAAAATAGTATGGTATAAGGTGCAGCAGAGTAACAATGAAGGGTAAAGTGTAACCCTTCGGGACTAGCTGTAGGACTCACCTGTCCGATATGATGGTCAGATAATCTGATCCTGATGCCTGAACCTGCCTCCAACCTTGTGGCTGGGCTCTACTAAGGGCAGGCTAAAGGGGTTTGGCACATGGGGCTGCGAGTGGTGGGCGGTGGACTGAAAGGAAGGCGGACTCTGACCGTTGAGGCGGTGAGCACTGCGCCTATGGGCCATACACTGCTGTAAACGTTGCAGGATCTGAAGTTGCTGATGGTATGGGGTACTTCTGCAAAGCCGCAAAAGGAACTGTAGGGCTGATGCAGCTGGCAAGGTGAGGCAGATAAGCCCAGGGAGCATGCTCTGGTCCTACTCTACTTGCCCCCAAACAGGCAAAGTGGACATCACTTGAAAAACGAGAGGACCGCAGCCATGCATAGCAGCAAATGTCAACGATGATGCTAATGAACCATCCAATGTAATGGGCGCTGTCCAAATCACAATGAATTGTGAACTTGGCCGCATCTTGACCACCCTTGTATGGCATAGGTCGCGACAGGTCAGAGGTCTTCTGGGACAACTGGGAAGATTTAAGCCAGTGAATCACGAAGACCGTGGGAACAGCACTGCAGGAGGCAGCTGGCATTCAAAGATCTAAGGACCAAGCTGGTGGAAGGAAATACATTCTTCCCAAAGGTCTCCACTTCTTTGTATTCATCCCACTTGTACATGCCTGCACCACCAAGCTTTCAGGGGAGGGGTGCTAAGACACAAATGCAGGGTCACCTGGGGCAGGGCTGTGGCATCTCTCAGTCTAGCAACTAACCAGAGGAAGGTTTGGCCCACGCACACAAGACGGACTAGAGCAAGGGTTGGCCCAAGCATCCAAAAAAGTATCTAGAAGTGCCTCATTGAAGGGCAAGAGGGGCTCAGTAAATGTTTGCCCTGGCTGAAGCACTACCATTAAGGTTTTAAACTCTAAGGTCGGAAGCTGGGGGTCAAGGACTTTCGCCACCCTGTGCACAGCCATGGAAAAAGAAGCACTCTTCTTAATGGCAGGAACAAAGGTGAGAGGAGTCTCGATTCAGGGGAAGTATCAAAGCCACTGGTCTATTGAAAGTCATCATATCAATTATCCTCAAGGTACGGTTGCCCAATCTCATCACCAGCATTATAATCATTGTTCGAATCAATTCCAATTAAGGACTGCAATGTATGTGTCCCTCCTTGTAGAGGTGGCACCATGATAGAGGTCGAGCACAGCTTTGGTCGAGGTCATTGCGACGTGATTGAGTCAGCGAGCACAATTGGCACCTCATTCTCTGGTGCCAACAGATTTGGCATTAGTGTTAAGATTCTGGGAACCAGCATTGAATGTGGCACTAGAGGTGGAGTCGGAGGAGGCCCAGTGGTAGCTTAGGAGGGTCCAACTAGTGCAGAGGCAAACCCTTCAGTGGTATTCCAGATGGAGAGTCTCTCAGCTCCTTGGTGCCCAAAGGTGCACCAGAATTAGTCAGTAAAGATCCAAACAGTTGGAGCCTGGCCTCATGGAACTCTTAAATCTGTCTTGGGCTCGCAGAAGACCCCGGAAACTGGCTGTGAAGGAAAAAGTTGTAGTATGGACTCAGAAGCTGATCTTTGGGAGTGAGATCAAACAGCATGGTGATGCACCTGCACCTTCTAAGGAGAATGTGAGCAGTGGGAAGGGGTTGAGTCCTGCTTGGATATTCATATTTTTTCTTTGATTTAGCTGCAGACTTGGAGCTTAGGGACGATCAACCTTGGAAAGACTTCTGCGGCTTCTGGGAATGTGACCTTTTGACTTGGACCTATCTCATTATAGAATCTTATGGTGCTTGGTGACACAGTTTCAATGCACAGTCTCATATGGTCTTCGAGTTCATCAAAGCACAGTCACTGCAGGCCTTAGAGCCATTGTACAACCCAGACAACACAGGCAAACCTGATGAACATCTGTCACAGACATTTGATTACGGCAGGCGTTAGAAGGTTTAAAACCTGTTGTTTTGAGAGGCAACATTTCTCTTTCCCACTGTAAAAAAAAATTACGATGAAAAGCAGTCTTGAAGAGACAGGAGGTAGTTGTGGATCCAATGTCGGTGGCGTGGAAAAATTAGGAACTGACACCAGCGCACAGGAGTGGCGCCTATATGGGCTCCACGTGTTATTTCCAGGTGAAATGGCTTCATTACTGGGCTGCACGGTGCCACCAAACAGCTCACAGAGGAACTGCTGAAAAAACTTTCTGGATCCAGTCTGAAGGCAAGAGAATATTCAACTGGTGAGGAATCTATGGTCTTTAGTCTCTATCAGAAAGACCAAGCCTGAAGTGGTAGCAGCAAAAAGAGGCACCCATCCACTGAGGAACGTGCCTAGGAGGGACCATATCACAGCACAGATCTGTCTGTAGCACCATCCCTATATGGCTCTGCTTGTGTTTGTTGCCTAAGAAGGCTGCCAGTGGAGTAGTGCATCTGGTGGGGCACCTACTGAGCCAAAAGGAGGAGGTCCAGTATGGCCTCCTGAGTGGGAGACGAAAAGTTAAGAAACCCTAGTTATAAAACAGCACTAGAAAGCGAAGAGTGGAAGAAGGCCCTGAAGTACAAGTTGCTCACTTTGTTAATGCCTTATCTGGTAGAAACTCTATATAGCCACATATTCCTTACCTTAGAATATTCTCCTGGCATGAGACTGGATTAGGAAAATCTTGAGCAGTACCTCTGTGCTACTGGCTCTGTATCAGTGGTATTGACCGAGTCAGAAGTGACTTGCATGGTGCCTTTATGGCTACCATCCCAGCACGCGCTCACATCAGTTTTGTTTTGTGACAGTTTTGCATCAGAAGCACAGAGCCACATCAGAATGCTGATATACCAGTGTGCAGATACTAAGGACCTACAGGGACCTTACAGGCAGAAAAAAACTGGTTCACTGAAGCAGGGAGTTTCGGAGGGTCAGTAAAAATCTGCAGCTAGACAGATTAGACAAATAAGGACTTACCATTGTTTAAGTAACTTGTTCATCTGAAAGAGACTTTTAAATGCAGATTCTTCATTTTAGGATGAATACCAAAACAATACCTCCACAGAGGTGGGTCTGCAAACTGATTAAGACCAAAACGTCCTGGAGGACAGACCTAACTGTCAAGGCAGTGGTAGCAGAAAACTCCATGTAGCAGCCTGACAGATGTCCAAGAGAGGGACTCCTTAAGCTAACACAGTAGCTGCTGCCTTGGCTCTGGCTGAATGAGCTTGCCAGCCCTCAGGGGGCTACTTCTTGTCCAGTGCATAACAGATCTTGAAGCACAGTACAATCCATCTGAAAATGTTCAGTTTCCGTATTGCTTTTCCTTTTTTTTGCTCTGGTGAACCCAACAACAAGTTAATCATCCACCAGGTGTTCTCTGGTGCAGTCAAAGTACAACAACAAAGCTCTTTTTGCATTGAGGCAATGGAGTCTGTCCTCTTACTTAGAAGGGAGACATGGAGCGAAGCTGGTCGGCAGTGTGATGATCTGGCCGATATGGAAAGGTGTCACCACTTTGGCAGAAAAGAGGCACGGGTGCAAAGAACCAGTTTGTCTAGCATGAAACTGGTGTTTGAAGCGTGTACATTGAGTGCCTTTATCTCGCTAATCCTTCTGGCTGGAGTAACAGCCACCAAGAAGACCATTTTGATGGTCAAGAGACGCAGAGTGCAGTGCTGCCTCAGCTCAAAGGGCGAACACATCAAAGAGGCCAAAAAGAAATTAAGGTTCCAATGGGACATAATGAAGGGTTTAAGTGGGGAAACTCTTTTCAGGAAAAGAGTCAAAAGAGGTGGCCTGAAATAATGTACTTGGAGGTCTGATCAGGCAACCGTAAAAAAGCCTAAATGTTAGAAAGACAACCTTTAACTGTGCCTAAAGCAAAGCCTTGTTGGGCTAATGATAAAACAAACAATACCTCAGACAAAGGTGCAGAACAAGGATCAACATGCTTTTCAGCATATAAAGCCAGAAACATGCCCAACTGCAGGCATTTACAGTCTTTAATGATGAACACCTGGCCGCCAGTATAACTTCACAGTCTTCAGTGCGAAGGCATACAGAACTCCTGAGCAAAATGAACCTCCAAGTGAGAGGAGCCTTGGAAATTCCAACGCACAGAAGTGCTGACATTGCACGTTCTTGGCAGGCATGCTTTACCAGCAGGATGCAGAAGGACACATGACCCAGCAGCCGATGCTGAAACTGTCTGGCCTGCAAACCTGAATATGCTCCAAAACCCACATCTGGCATTTAGTAAAGTATGCCCCTAAATCAAATCACCTGCCCTTGTATGTGTCATAATTGTTGTTGCCTTTGAAAAATGTTAACTTGAGCCAATGCTTGTTTTAAAACTTGTGTAGGAATATGAGGCACTTGTCAACTTGTTGCTTGAACTTGTGGCATCCTCATGACTGGGTGTAGCCAGGTACAGCAGCCTCATCACTCAGACAGGCTGGGGCCAGGTGCACCAGGTATTTAAAGCCACACCAGTCTTGAGGTGATTGCTTGCTGTCAGAAGTCTTCAGATGCAGAGTGAGATTCTCTGCTCGTCCGCACCTGTTCCTGGATTGTCTATTCCATAGCCCAGCGTCGCGGATGCCAATCCTAGAAAAGAAGATTAGCATCATAAAAGGTGGTAACTCACTGCACACGCATGAACGGCTTCTTAACGGTTACCTTTGATAGTTGAATGCCAGATGTTCAGACAGGCAGAGCTCACTAGAAAAGCATGTTATCAGTGTCCTTCGTTACTTTAATACTTGCCACCTACCGAATAATAACGCTTATTGTTGTTAGCTTGCAATGATAGTATAGATTTGAGTACGTGTTAGACTATTGTTATTTTAACGATGTACTATGAACATGTTTGTCAATAGTTTAGTTTTATGTAGTATTTTCATAATACTAATCATTGCCTATGATAACAAACATGCAGTGCTTTGCACACACTAGTTTCAAAAAGTGAATTAAAGGTCTGTTATTTCCTTGTTCAATTGTCACTGTGATGTAACAGTGATGACACCAATTACATACAAAAGTGAGCTTAAGTATATTAACCCTATGCTCTCAGTGTGGCTAAACCACTGAACTGTGTTATTTCCAATACTAAACACTTTGCGCTGATTAATCCCTGAATATTTGAGAAATCTAAATACTTCAGAATTGATTTTTATCTTTAACGCCTGTTATATGTCTATGATTGCAAGTGTGACTGTGTTTTAGAAAGTCTCATCAAGACCCAACAAGCAAGACGTACAGTGAATTTATGGAACACTTTAGATAGGTCTTCCAGTAGGGCCACATTAACTTTGGAACAAGGTGGGCATACAAGTAGATAGTATAGAAGGCTAAACATTGAATCTGGTTGCAGGTTCCATACTGTTTCTGGAAGATCCCTAGAGAGAGGGGAGAGCCATCAAAAGCGGGAAAGGGGACCTTGACAGGTACACCTAGCTTGTGGGAATTGCCAAAGAGTAATTTTAGTATATATTGGTTACATGAAAAGTGTTATTTGATTAATGTTACATTCATCATAGGAGATATATGCTCTTCGCAGACCACCAATAGCCATCTTGATCCTGCTAGGCTACATCTGTATTTCTCTCTCTCATCCATCCCCTTTCCCCCAGAACGTTCCAATGCCAATCACATACAAGTAAGTGGGAGGCACGCAACATCTAGGTGGGGTTGGTAACAAGCAACTTGGGCAGCATTGTGCCTCTGTGGGATGGACAGGTTAGTGCTTGACAGAAACATTGCTATCATAGCTTGAAAACCCTTGACTCGTTGCTCTAGAGAGTAGCTAATCAACAAGGTAGGGGAAGACTGATAACCATTATCTCTGCAGGTGAGTTACAAACACCACCAACACTTTAATGAACACCGGGGGAGCACTGGTGAGGCCGAAGGGGAGTAGAGCGAACCAAAAATGCTCATGGTCCACAGTGAAACATGGGTAACGCGTTGCAGGACGGGGATGTGAAAATAAGGAACCTGCAAGGCCAATGCTACCACCCAGTCTCCGGAGCAGCCAAGACCTGAGAACAGGTGAGCATCTTGTATTTTTCTTTCCATAGAAAGGCACAAAGAGGGCACATATCTAGTATACGACGAAGTCCTCCATCCTTTTTTGGCACTAGAAAGAAGCAGGAATAGCAACAAAGCCCTACTTCTGGCACTGGTACTCTCTTGATGGCTTCTTTGGCCAACAAAGCCTACACATCCAGACAGTGCAAATAAAGATGGTCCTCCATCAGCAGTTCTAGAGATGGTTGCAAAGGTGGAAAGGTTTTCACAAATGGAAGGGCATAATCCCTCTGCACAATATTTAATAACCACTTGTCGGAGCTTATGTTGCTCAATTGGGTAAGGTAGTGTAGAATCGTACAGCTACCATGATGACTGTGCTGAATGTAGTGTTCACTAAAGGGCTTAGAGGCTGTGACAGCCTGAGTTATGGGAGACGACAGAATACTGGCCATGAATCTTGCACCTTATTTGTATCTTAACCCCGTCCACAAAAGGGCTTGGTAGCCTGCTGGACTGAGAGGGTAAATGTAATAATGTGGATGCTTGTAAGGTGGTCCGACCAAAGCCACGGAAGGACTGCTGCTGTCATCAGAAGCTAGAGAGAGACCCAGAGACCTGGTGCTGGATTCATTTATTTTTTTTAAACACTCAATTGCTGAATCAGCTTTGTTGCCCAACAAACGGAGCCATCACTGGCATGCCAATCAGGGATGACTTCACATCCCCGGAATACTCAGTGCACCGTAACCAGGAGTGGTGATGGGGTGCCACTTAGAGGCCATGGCCTCACCTAGATAGCTCTTGGTGTCCAGCCCACACCTGAGGGCAAAGTTAACCGTGCCCCGTTCGTCCATCAAGGCTTGGGTTCGGATACCATGGCCGTCGTCAGGAAGCATGGGAGTACCTGCACAACTGAGTCACGTAATGCATAACTGGCACAAGAGACGTGATGTATACTAACCACAAAGCCAAGCTGGTGGAAGAGAAAGTTTGTTTCCCAAAGGTGTCCAGCCCCTTGGACTTCCTATCCGGTGGGGTGGAAAGAAATGCATTTGTGTTAACTTTGGCTGTTGATGCCTCTACACCAGGCTTTCAGAGAACGGATGTTGGGACAAGAAAGTTGGGTCCCCTAGGGCAGGATGATGGCGATGAGCAATCAAGCGGTGCACAAGAGAACCTGTGCAAGGGTTTAGCCAATGTCCAGAGGAGAACGTCGGTGAGGGCCTCTTTAGAGGGGAGCTCAGGTTCCACAGATCTTGCTCTTGGGTGAAGCACCTCTGCCAAGAAGTTGTTCTTGACTGCATCTGCAGGTAGCTGTAGCTCAAGGGCGTCCTGGCCAGGGCCATCCCAAGGTCAACCTAAGGAATAAACCCCTTTGTCCTCATCATCTTGCTCAGTCAGGAAGGACCAGTCAAAAGGCAGCAAGACCAGAAATGGATAGGGTCTGGGTAGTGCCAGTGTTTACGCTGCTGATTCAGAGATGTGTATGGGTTTGCCGTTCAGCAGCAGCTGTAGCCTTGGAGTCAGCACCAGAGGCACTGGGGCTGCAGAGGGTATAGGCACCTGAGGTGCACAAGCCGACTCCAGGGGCAGATCCGGATTGCTGGACTGGCATTGGGGGCAAACCTTCTAGTGGTAACCCAATTCCGGACACATCACGGCACCGTGGGGCCCAAAGACGTGCCAGAGGGACACGGTGACCTGAAGACAGCAAGCGTGGTGTCATAGAACTCTTTCAAGTGGGTGGATGTCACTCTGTTCCCAGAGAACTCAGGGTAGCAGGGAGCGGGCCTGGACATCAGCTCTGCAGCTGGTGCGCGAGGGCTTTAAGCAGGCCAACGTGCGAGGGCTTTAAGCACAAGGCTTGGATTGGGAAACTGAAGAACGCTTCTACTTCTTCTTGTGCTTCTCGTGAATCGCCTGACCTGCACCCGCTTCAAGTCTCAGGGCAACAGAGACAGACCAACTGACCTCAGGCAACAGACAGATCAAGTGGGCATAAGAAACAGACACCCGTGACATTAACCACAAGGTTTAACCCTGTAGATTTTGCAGGAGACATCCCCCTAGCACACTGGGAGCAATAGTTCAATAATAATCAACAATAGTGTTGAAAAAGTTGGTAAAGTAGAATGATCGAGTTAGCTCTCCAAATCTGTGATGTTTATGCAGAAACAAAGGAACTGATGTCGGCGTGTTCAGTGGCGCTTATATTGTAATTGTAATTGTATTTATACAGCGCCTACTACTCTTGAGGAGGCGTTGAAAATCTGTTTAGTGAGCAGCACGCTACTCCAGAACCCAAAAGGATCAGTGGTGGATTAATAAAGGGAAATAAGAGTGTAGTATTAGCATAGAGAAATATGAGTTAATTTGAGCAGTGGACATGTGAGTCACTTAGTTGGACTGAATACAATTATGGAGGGCTAGACAAAGGAAGAATCCAGAAGTGTTATTTGATAGAGCATAGTAGTAAGATGATGTTTGGGATGAGTAAAGGAGAGATGGGGAAGGGAAGAGTCTGTTGAAAAGGATTAGGGAGATCATAGTAGTAAAATGAGGTTTGGGATGAGGCAAAGGGGAAATACATGAGGGGGAATTTAGTTGGGTAGTTTGGGAGATCAAAGTATTAAACTATAGAGGTTTGGGGTGAGCCAGGAGGGGTAGACGGAGGAAGAACCTAGGAAGGGTTACTTTAAAGTTCACAGCAATGTCACTTTCGACGCGGACAACACCAACACTTGGTCGATTGACGTCACCTACAGCTGTGCAGAAGTACTACTCCATATTTTCCAGATTTGGTCTGCAGCGCTTTGCCACTAGTGCTACCAGAACTCTGAGTGCAAACTCAGCAGCAGCAATGGAGATTCAGTGCAGATTCCTTTGACTGTGAGGAAGATGAGAAAAAGTTTGGCAGTGCGATAGACCAGTGCGATGGTCCAACATGAGGGGAAAAAGCCTGGCGATGTGTCGGCTTAATGGCCTAGTGGCACAGAAAATCATCCGTGGAGCCAGAGGCACCAGGCAATTTACCTTTTGCAGCTCCTATTTTACTTGCATTCCATGTTCCCCAATGTCTCTACAAACTGTAGAGTAGACATCAGTCACATTCCTGCTTCAAGGATTTATTGTTTGCAGCTTCAACCCCGGCCGCAGCAAAAACTTTTTTGGGGGAGGGTCAGTTTCGGAATTTCCCTCATTCTTGCAGCTTTCAGAAACTCCCGCTGAACAGTGAGTTCTGCTTCGTTGCTCTTAAGGAGTTGGAAGGAAGGTGGAGCGACGTTTAAGAAATATAGCTGTTAAGCTATACACTGTTTCGCAAAAGGAGAATCCAAAGGAGTTTGGAAAGATACACCTTACACAAGTGACTGCTTGCTTGGTGAAAGTGTGTTGCAGGCTCCCCTATAAGCATCACTCCCACTCAAATGAAGCATTGCAGCTTAAGGAAGCCCCCGCAGCACGACAAGCCTGCTTCAGATTCTATAAACCCCAAGCACACTTTGCTACATCTCGTCTGAATCTGCTATTATTAAAGGGCTACACAAAGATCCTCAGTGGCTAGGTACAGAAGCTGTTGACACAGGTCTCTCATTGAGTAAGGTAGCTGTAAACACATACCAGCACATTGATGTTCTAACTTTTCCTGTGTCTCAGGACACTGCAGAAAGGACAGCCAATACCCTCAATTCACTCAACTCAAGCATGTGGAGCAACTGGTTAACACCATTAATACTCTTTGTACTGCTCTGGAATCCTCACAGCATGCCCCTTCTGCTATTTCAAGGTGGGATTCAACGTCTCAAGATAACTCAGGAATGATGGATACTAATTCATGAACTGTCTCCCATGACTTGGGCCAGGACTGGCCCCTATTGGCAATTTCGGGCGAATATGTACATCATCGCCAGCTGCAGTGGTGACTCATTTATTAGACCCTTCACTCTACCCATTATTGAGAACTATTTTGTTAGAAATCAGGGATATTAAAACCTCTCAAGGACAGGTCTTGGCGCATTTTGAGAGTACCCCAATAGGTATTGTTCAGAAACTGTCCAGCTTTACTTGCAGGCTCGATGAACTGGGACAAAGCGTTTCTGATTTGGAGGATCAAAATGAGACCACTCAAACACTCGAGTGAGCTTCGTAATAAATTAAGGGCAAGAAAAGACAAACAAGAAGAGTTAGAAAATCACTCCCAGCATTCAAACCTCTGGTTTACAGGTATTTTGGAGAATTTTGAAAACAATTGTGTTATGATTCCTTCTATGGAATGCATTATACGAAAGTACATCCGAGGGCTCATAGACTGCCTGTTGAAATTCGAAATTCCAATGCTAAGTATCCACGGACAGTGTTGGTTATCGTCTCAGACTTTTGCATAAAGGAACAAATCCTTGCCAAATCAATCCACCAGAAATCATTTGGTTCCCCAGATGAATTTTCTATTAAGGTCTGTTCAGACATGACTATTCAAGCCACTAGAAGAAGAATGATTTTCGGAGCATGTTTGACGCCTTGAAAGTACTCTCAGCAGCCTAAGCTGAGAGTACTTCATGAGGGCCGTTTCCACATCTGGTTAGGGTAAGTAGTCAGGAGGTGTTTATTGTATTGTTCTATATAATTTATTTATATTAAGGCTTTGTATCTTAAACATCCAATGCTCTTGCTTGTATGTTCTAGAGTGTTGATGGGCTGTGAAGCAATGGGGTTCTCTCTGGAGTCAGTTATCTGCTGGCTGGAGAGGGAGCACCAACTGCAGTCACCTAGGCTGTAAATAAACTACATATCTAACGTGTATGGATTCCTGAGTGACTCCTACTGCAAGATTGGTGATGAGGATGGGATTTCCAGTCACCAGGAAATCGTTTGGGGACTATGTGAATTGTTTGTGTAAGAAACCTATGTGTGGACAAGACAATTGGTAACCAAGAAGTAGACCAACTGAAAGAAACCAGAGGACATACTAACAAGGAAGGAAAAAATGCATGGAGGTGTGCTGTAAGATTTAAAATGACTGAGCACGCATGGATGATCAAAATAACTTTCAAATTGTCATTACTGCTTGTGGTGCCGGTAACTGACCTGGCGCATGATGAATGCTTGTATCCAAGCAACCGGGAGCTGAAATTCTTCCTCGCACAGGTGTGCAGCATTCTCGGGAGTGGTGTGGGATATCATCCGTGAAAATAAGAGTACGGCATTAGAGCAATGACCACTCAAACACTGAGAAAACAAGCCATGATCAATTGTTTTATAAAACAGACGCTATGCAACACATCGGCACCCATTTCATATTGTTAGGATGCACACAATGAACTTCAATGCCAACTGTGCTGTTACCATGGTGTGGAAAAAAAATAGTTGACTAGACTTTTCCTCACTTTTACCTCAACACGAGGGAGGAGGCGCTGTGATCTTTGCATCGGGACAGATGCAGAAGTGATTTCAACACGTTATAAGCAAAGGGGACAATTCAGTGACAGGCACACCATACAACCGAACAGCGTGCCGAGTATAATGCAGTAAGTGCCAGTATTTGCAATTTTATGGTTATAAGCACACCTTGTCACTGATTTACAGTGATAGGCACAACCTGTAATTGAATGCTTATCACTTCATAAAGTATTGACATATTTTATGCAATGGTGATAGGTGTTGTACGGGCCTTTCACTTTGTGGACAGATCACACACACACACTTTGGTTGGTGGGTACAGGGGAAAAACTGCGTCAGCGCAGCCCTGTCTTTTATTTATACCTTCTGTCCACGCTCCGCCCGGATGCGCTGGACAGGATACAAAGTATAGGAGAGGCCAGGTGGCTCTCCTAGCAGATCTCTACATCCCTCCCATGTTTTGCTTCACACAGAAGGGACATGTTTGCAAATCCGAATAATCAACAACTAAACAACGGACCCCAACACTGGAGTATAAAACAAAATGTAAAGAAGAGAGAAAGAAAAGAACAAACACAGAAGTGTTACTAATCGTGCAAAATGTCACTCTGGCACAAACCCAGCCATCTACCTGTAAAATCTCAGTTCTCCGGGATCCAGCCTCTGACTGACGACGCTGGACTACAGTTCAGGGTTAATCAGTTTTTACAGACAAAATCTCTCAGCTGACTGTTAGGCGCTGGGTTGGGACGTAAACAATATTTAGAGCTTCGAGCGAGCAATCCTCCCCGTCCAGGATCACCATCAGGCATGTCCATCACCGTAGGTAATGGCCCTGGAACACTCACCACTTCTTCATTTCCACTCAACGAGACACCAGTTGTGCGCTCCACATCTTCTTCTTCTTCAGAGAGAGACTGACTTCCCGCTTTGCGGAAGTGTGCCACGTTCCTCGTGACCCTTTGTCTGCCTCTGGCGGCCATTATCATAGTACCACGAAAGCCAATGACTTCCCAGACTTCAGGTTCAAACGGTGTTCTGAACTCTCCTCCTGCTCGCCGATTTTTCACTACCACCCGGTCACCTTCCTGAAACTCTATATGTTTTGCTCGCCGTTTTTCATTTGCTTTCTGATTTTGCACTTCTCTACGCTTTTGAGTTGCTTTCACATCTAATGCAGGTGGCTTCCAATGAGGACCAGCCGGAATACAGTCTTGTGGCGAGACTTTGAACATCAGGGCTGCTGGAGCACATCCAGTGGTGCTACGGGGTGTCTGGCGATAAACACTCAGAAACTGTTGCAGACATTGCTCCACCTCTTCTCTTTGTTCCACACCTATCCTCAGGGCTCGATTCAAGGTCCACATGAATCTTTCAGCATCACCATTTGCCTGAGGCCAGTATGGCATGGTTTGCAGTGGCGTATGGCCAACCCATCAAGGAAAGAGCAAAAATTTTCTCCCTGAAACCGTGGCCCATTGTCTGTTCTGACCTCATCCGGGAGCCCAAATAACGTAAATGTCTTTTAAAGCACTGGCCGCACATTTTCGAACGCAGTAGAGGATATGACTTCGACCACAGGAAATTTGGTAAAGGAGTCCATCAGGACAACTGTCAACCGCCCATCAGGGAAACTTCCAAAATCCATGCTTACTCTTGTCCATGGCTTTAGACTAGCAGGTTCAGTAATAATTGGGCAGCTGGGCGGTTCCACAGCAGTGATAATACAGGAGTGACACTTTCCCACCATTCCATCAACTTGGCAGTCCATGCTAGGGAACCACACCTTGGCACGCAATCAAGCCTTTGTTTTGGTGCCCCTGGTGTGCTAACTCTATCACTCTCGTCCACAAGCATTGAGGGAGTACAATCCTTCTTCCCCTCAGAACCAGACCTTCACTGCCCGTAGATAGCTCATCACGCACCTTCCACATTCCTGGCATCGCCACTTTGTTCTCCGGATTCGATGTTTTTGACTTTTCTAGGAAGTGCTTCCACTTCCTATGAGCTAACGCCTCCTTGACCTGTTTCAGTACTTCATCTTCCTTAGTGGCATTCACGATCTCCTCTACAAGAAGAGCATTGGGACATGCAGATTGTACAAACATGCTAACAAAAACTTCTGTGCTCTCTTCATCGTGTTCTTGGTGGGCATCAAGTGTTTTTGGTGACGGGTGACAAGACAAATAATCCGCCGGGTTGTTTACCCCTGGTCAATAAATGACGGTGAACCGGTAAGTCTGAGGCAGGACAGTCCACCGTTCAATCCGAGGAGGTGCCAAACGTGGGCTTCCTGCAAATAGTGACACCAAAGGTTTATGATCGGTCACCACCTGGAATTCATGCCCGTAGAGATATAAGTGAAAGTGCTTGCAGGCCCACCGGATTGCCAAGGCTTCCCGCTCGATCTGAGCGTACCGTGTTTCAACTGCAGACAGCGCCCTGCTGGCATATGCAACCGGCACCCACTCCTGATGCCTTTGTTCCTGAAGAAGGACAGCTCCCAGCCCCACAGGGCACGCATCTACCACCACTTCCGTCCGCTTGAGAGGGTTAAAGTAGGCCATGGCTGACTTATCCAGCAGCGCTGTCTTGATGTCCTCAAACGCCTTGCTGGCGGCCGGAGTCCATTCCCAGCGATGTTGTCCTTTAGTGAGTTGCCGAAGAGGCTCCCCATTGTGGCAAGCTGAGGTATAAACCTTCCACAATACGTTGCCATTCCCAAAAAACTCCGCACCTCCGTGGGACTTTGTGAAATTGGGGCTTGACGAATGGCCACAGCCTTACGTGGATCTACTTCTAACCCATCTTTCGAAAAGATGTACCCAAAAAAATCAAGATGTTTGATAGAATGCACACTTTTTCTTGTGAAGCGTCAGCCCCGCTTCCAACAGTCTTTGCAACGTAGCCCTCAGATGGCGATGATGTTCATCTCTTGTCTTGGAATGTATTAAAATGTAATTGCTTAAGTTGATCACCCCCGGCAGCCGTGACAAAGTCTCTCTGATAGCATTCTGGAACACTTCGGCCTCAGAGGATACTCCAAAACTTAACCTCCGATATCGTCGGAGTCCCACATGTGTTGAGAAAGTGGTGATGTTTCTGCTATCGGGGTCCAGCTCCAGCTGGTGGTAGCCAGCATTGGGATCTAGTTTTGAAAACCACTGTGCTCCGTTCAAGTCTGCTATAATGTCATCCATCGTTGGCGTTATGTGCCTCTCCCTCCGGATGGCTTTATTGGGTATGCGCATATCAACACAGAGGCGAATTGCCCCAGGCTGCTTGGGCTTTGGTGCTCTCACCAAAGGCGAAACCCACGGCGTCTGTCCATCTACCTCTTCAATGACTCCCTGCTCCTCGAGCAGCTGCAGCTCCTTTTCCACGGCTGTTCGCAGGTGAAACGGCACACAGCGATGTCTCAAAGCGACTGGAGTAACACTTGGGTCTATGTGGAGTCTAGTGCATTTCCCTTTTAGCCGTCCCAACCCCTTAAAAATTTGTGGAAATTCACCGATAAGGCGTTCTACATGAGTCATATACCTGGCGAGCAAAAAAAAAACAACTCTAAATCTTCGGCCGTATGGCACCCCAACAGGGTGCCGCGATCTCCTTCTACCACATAGAACCTCGCTTGTGTTGACCGTTCTCCGCTGGTTACTGACACCTCCACCGTGCCTTTCAAAGGAAGGGGCTCTCGTCCTCCATAATTGTATATCTTGGTGGCCGTTGGGGTGAGGGACGGTGTAGGAGTTAATTGTTGGAACAGGGTCTCATCCATTACATTGACTGACGCCCCTGTGTCAATCAGTACTGAGGCTAGCGTGCCGTTGACTTGTTAACTTGTACGTTACTCATGGGAGGGGGACGCTTCTTTTGTTGCCTCCCACCAGTGAAGGAGATCACAAAAATGTCTTCCTCCTAGTCTTCCTCAAAGGCAGGTGTTCCTTATGGTGCATTCTCCCTTAACTCTTCATTCTCCGTAGTTACATTCCTCACCTTGACATCCTTTCCCTTTTGATCTCCTTGCTTGTTCTTTCCAGACCTACACACCTTTGCGAAATGATTTACTTTTCCGCAGCGATTACAGGATTTTCCCTTTGCCAGGCATCCCATGGTTGACTTGTGTTCAAACCCGCAGCTCCCACACACACGCTCACCGGGGTTTGTCTGCGCCCTGGTATTTGGCGTGACTGAATGGCGTCAACTTGTTCTTCTTTTACTTGGACTGGACGTGTGGACGAAGCTGCTGCCAACGATTGTCCTCGCACCGCCACCATGGCATCTGCCCGAACCGCTGATAGTTCATGGGAGCGTGCCAGGATCAGAATTTCGTCAAGGGACATACCTTGCTGGCTTAAAATGAGTTTTCTTAACATATTAGACCGGCACCCCTGGATAATCTGGGCTCTGATTTCTTCCTGCTGGTTGAGTCCTACACACGAGCTTGCTAGCCTTCTCAGTCTCGCATAGAACATGTCCATTGACTCAACTTCCGTTTGTTGCGCATGTTGAAGTTTTAATCGCTCATAGTCTGAGTTCAGTTGGGGGTCAAAGTGCTTATTGAGAGCTGTTACAGCCGCATCAAAGTCACATTTATCGCCGGTGTCCTGGAGTGAATCAAACAGCTCTTGCAACTCATCTCCACCCATCAGTAACATGAGTGACCTGCGCACCGCCCCATCCGTTTCTCTTGTAGCGCAGAAGTAGTTGTCTAGCCGATTTAACCATAGGCGCCATCTTGGTGCCGCTGTGGGCGGATCAATCAGTTGGCTGAACGGGTGTAGCGATGTGACTGAGGAGTGAACACTGTTATTTTGGTGCACAGGGGCTTGTGGATTCTCTTGTGGTGGCGCGCTCATGTTGTCCTTCTCTGTGTGCCCTATCGGGTTGGCTGCAGCCTTTGTGTCGATCTATATATTGGTTTTGTTTTTTGTTTTTTCTCTGGCCACTGCTGGTTATGATTATGTACTTTGTTTACTTTCTTTTTCACAGTGTACCTTTTTTTTTCATACTACTGCCCCCTTTTTTTTCAGGCTGTGGTCCTTCTTTTCTGGGCACCTCTCTGCTTCATTTTCCTTTTTATTTTTGATGTCACCTTCTATTAGTTGGATTTTCTATACTTTGTAGCCCTTCCTTTTCTTGGCAATCCCTCTGCGTGTCCTGGCTGTTCTCTTTTTTTTTTTTCTTCCGTGGAGGGACACACCCCTCCTCTGCAGTTTACTCTGCTCCCAGGGCCGCTGGGAGCGCAAGCGGCGCTTCGTGTTACAGTTGCCTGGCAACGCTCTTTGGCACTCACCTCCTGCCGCATGGTGCTGTTCTTCCAGCACGTGCAGGGCAAGGCTCACGGGGTGGGGCTCACCTGCCTGGCCTACAAGGCCGACCTCTCCACACGGAGCACCAGCCGGGGAGGACACCGCCACCGACGGCTGGAACACCTCGCCTTCCTCGTCAGGGGAGGCTGCCGCCGCCGAACCGGACACCTCCAGACACCGGGGTGCAGCGCGACCCTCCCGCACAAGGTGAGATGGTGGCGCTTCCTTCGTCTATGCTGCCGCCGCGTTCCTCCTTGTAGTGGGGAGGGAGGGGGGAGCCCACTTACAATACCGCTGACAGCACGGCATGTTTCAAGGAGATGGCCGCACCTCTCGCTCACACCGGCGTCGTTGGGGTGTGCAGTCTTCAGCGCTGATTTATTTTTCCCTGTGTTATCGTGCTTTTTTTTTCTTCTTGCCGCGTCTCAGCTTCTTTCGGTGCGCAGCTGGCCCGTGCGGGTAATCGTGATCCCGCTCGTCGCCAATGTTGTACGGGCCTTTCACTTTGTGGACAGATCGCACACACACACTTTGTTTGGTAGTACAGGGGAAAACCTGCGTCGGCGCAGCCCCGTCTTTTATTTATACCTTCTGTCCGCGCTCCGCCCGGATGCTCTGGACAGGATACAAAGTATAGGAGAGGCCGGGTGGCTCTCCTAGCAGATCTCTACAATAGGCACACCGTTGTGTTGTCACGGCTCGTAGCTGTGATGTGTTGTGTGGTAAGGGGCGCATGGGCAAGAATGTAGAATATGGAATGTGAGGCTTGAGCAGGGACCGAGAATGTGACGATCAAGCAGAGGTAGGTGGTAGCGGACGAGGAAGGAACGGTTGGAGGTTGCAGTCGCGAGTTTTCACTGGTTGTCGTAGAGACTAAATAAACAACATTTTCCTGATTCAAGACGTTTGCTTGTGGCTCCTTGATGACAGAACCCTACTTAAATTGGTGACAGGTTGTGCCTTCAAACAGCACCTCTCCAACTGTACCGTTTCATGTCTTATTTCTGGCAGGACGTCTCAGCGGCTGCAGTGTAAGCGACATTACGGAAGATACAAAATACATTCATTTGGGAATCAGCATCAGCAAGTTTTCTGTTAACACGCTCATTACGAATTTATTTGACTGTGCTATCTATTGTCATCTAAGTTTTATCTTGTGGAGACGCACAAGCTCATTTGCTCACGCTTAGTGGCTTTTACCTCCAACACCATTTATGTAAATATCTGAACGCACTCTTCAGGTGCCCCGCTCTCTTGTTTACTGGACTAATTGCAGCTGCCACTCCCAAATGTTTCACATCTGCTTACAAGAAACAATTTCCACTCAGAAAGTGATTTAACAGCTTTCCCTGATTTCTTATTTGTTATTTGCCTTGATTGGTCAAGAAAGAATATAGTAGAAAAAAAAGGTTTTTCTATAAAGCATAGAACGCTAACTTTGCAGTCCATTTTCAGTCCAATTTTGTTGGAAGTGACTTAATATTATTTTCTATTATCACACTTTGTACAATTGTTTTTTTTTTTTTACTACGGAAAATATATTCTGTTCAATAAATTTCCTTGCAGAACCTGGAGTTCAAAAAGGCAAAGTGGATACAATGGTTAAAAGGCTTTGAAAGTTACCTAATTGCAATTGATGATTCAAAATTCGAACCAGTTAGGAAGTTGGCATTGCTGTATAATTGTTTAGGGTCAGAAGGTCAATGTATTTTTTATCATTTACCTGCTGCAACTCAGTCTACATAATCAGACTGGAATGGTTATGTGGAAGCTGTGTGCAGACTACAAATTCACTTCAAAGATGACACAGGTGTGATAATTGAAAGACACTGATTTTATACGAGACACCAATTGGCTCATGAATCAATTGATACTTAGCTGACTGAATTACGCATTTTGATATCCACATTTGAGTTTGATGGCAATATTGACTCTCATTTAAGGGATCAATTAGTAGTGAATTGTTATAACAAAAAACTCAAGAGAGGTTATGTTGTAGAAACTCTAGTTTGGAAGAAACATTAGCGATCGCAAGAGGCATGGAAAGATCGCTTTTAGCGTCAAAAGAATTGAACAAACTCAAAAATGTTGCGGAGGTGGAAGCAGCCAATGGATTAACAACCAAACCCAATACCCCTACGACCAAGCATTCACTTTGCAAGAAACAAGGTAACTGTGATAGATGTGGTTCTAACACAACCTTAGCCAATGCAAAACATTGCCCAGCCACTGGTGAAACATTTATGAAATGTAAGAAAAGTGGACATTTTGATGTGTGTGCAAGAACACCCAAAGTCGCCACGTTAGAACTACAAGATGAAAATGCGGAATTCAAGGTGTGCGTTGTGCATAGCAGTAACAACGTGTTGTCTAAAGAAACAGGACAAAAAGAACAGTGGTGATCCATCATGCACAGTTTCTATAGCAGATGTAAGAGTCCAAGCCACAGTGGATTCAGGATCTCCAATTACAATTGTTACTGATGATTTATACTACAAAGAGTGGAATTCCATACAACTGCCACCTCCTGATGTCTGCACTATTGCATTCAGTGGACACAATATAGACATGATCGGTTATTTCTCTGAAAGTATACATAACAAGACAGGTCAATCTTCACCAAAGTGTATGGGGCAAAGGGAGGCCACAATATTTTAGGATAGAAAGATCAAGGTAAATTTGGAATGGTTTTGAGACCAAGTATACTTTGTCCCACCTCTCTGATAGAAATTCCTTCAGCAACACAATCTTTTCGACAACTGCTTAGTAAGCATGAGATATTGTTTGAGGACAAGTTCGGCCAAGTGGGGGTTAGGAGCACAAAATCATTATCAAGAAGGATGCTGTACCTGTCATCCATAAAGTGTGGAATGTACCTATAACTATTTGCAATCAGTTGAAGCAACACCTAAAAACAATTGTGGCCAAAAAAAGTAATTGAGACCATCAACTCTTTGCAATGGATTTCACCCATTGTGGTTGCGAGGGGAAAAAAACAAGAGGGATTAGACTATGGTTTGATTTGAGATTACTCAACAAGAACATTCTAATTGACTGTTTCCTGTTATCCAAAATTTAAGAATTACTAGCATATTTGGGAAACGCCAAGATTTTTTTATGCATAGACTTAAGTACGGTTTATCATCAAGTAGAGCTGGCAGAGGAACCACGATCTTGAACAGCTTTCAATACACCATTTGGAGCATTCAGATTCCTAAGAATGAATTTTGACTTGGCTTCTGCAGCTTTCGAATTCCAAAATTTGATGTTCAAAATGTTTGGGGATTGTAAGAATGTGATAGCTTACCAAGATGAAATTCTTATCTTAGCTAAAACTACTGATGGGCCTTTGTGTGTATTAAGTGAAGTGCTGAGTATTTTTGAGATTCATGGATTTACAGTCAAGAAGGAAAAATGCAATATTCTGGTTGAAAGTCTAGATTACTTAGGGCACCACAGTTCTGGAACAACGATGAAACCTAAGGCAGATCTGGTACAGCAATCTGCAAAAGTCGTAGGCCTGAGAACAAAGACCAATTAAGGTTGTTCTTGGGGCTCTGTGAGTATTATTCTCTTTTTATTGACAAATTTGCACTTCAGACAGAACCTCTTAGGAAATTATTAGAAAAGGGTGAACATTTTGTGTGGGAAGAGTCTGAGATGCAAGCTTTCAAAAATGTTAAAGCTTTTATTGTGGAAGCCCCTGTATTGGATGCATTCAGGGATGAGGTGCAATCTATTGTTACAGTAGATGCAAGTGGAGTGGGCATCGGGACTGTCCTCACACAAATGAAAGAGGGTTAAGAATATACCGTAGGTTTTGCCTCTAGATGTCTTTCCGCTACTGAATACTAATACAGCACAATAGAAAGGGAGGCATTAGCCCGTGTCTGGGCATCCAAGCATTTTGAAACCTTTCCTTGGGACAGAATATTTGTACTGGTAACAGATCATAAACCTCTACTGTAATTGATATCGGAGAATGCACAAAATAAGGTCAAACCAAGGTTGGTCAGATTACTTTCCAGAATGTGTGAGTTCAATTTTGTAGTTAAGCATATTTCGAGGGGGGGGGGGGAATTCCTGTGCTGATTGTTTTGTCCAGGTGTCCCATTGAAGTCTTGCAGAGTGATTTGTCTGAAGATGATATTGAATGTGTGGTCAGGTTGGTTGACGGGTTAGAAGTTTTGGAGGACACAATCAGTAAACAAGAATGGAAGGAATATTCTGAACACGATGAGTCTCAAAAGAAGATGTAAGACCTCACCATCAAGGGTTGGCCTGCAGAAAGAAAGATGTGTGATGATTTTCAGTCCAATTTTAAGGTGAAGGATGAATTAACTATAGAAGATGGTACAATAATGAGGGGAAATTTACTAGTCCCACCACTGGAGTTGAGATCTAGATTAATTGCTTTTGCTCATTAGGGACATCTTGGTATGACAAGTACTAAAAACAAGTATACGCATGTATTATTGGTGACCAAGAATGGATGCCAAAGTTAAAATGTTTGTAGGAAGGTGTCCGAGTTGTCAACAAGCAGAGAAAACAGTGTGTTTGTGTAACACACCTTTTCATTAAGTGAAAATTCTCAATGGCCCTTGGGGAAAGCTGTGGATGGATGCATAATTTGAAAGCTGAAATGATGTATCCATTAGTATTAGTAGATTATTATTCAAAATTGATTGAATGCAAATTTGTGAGAGAACCAACCACTTAATCTGTGATACAGTTACTGAAATACATGTTTTGAAGGGAAGGTGTTCCCCAGAGCAAACTTACTGACAACAGAGTCCAGTTTAAGTCACATATCATGCAATCATTTTTAAAGTCATTTGGAGTGAAGCACCTGTCTGTGACTCTCTATAGCCCACAAGGGAATGGTGTGATGGAAAGGGTAAACAAGATGTTGAAGGAGACACTACAGTTAGCTTTTGTATCAGGTGTAGATGTAGCAGAAGCTGCCCAAGAGAGGTTGTGGAGTTATCACAACACTCCACACTCACTAACAGGAGTTTCTCCTTTTGTGTTATTGAAGGGCAGGTACAGTTCTTGTAAGTTAAATCCCAGCTGGGTGTTGGAACACACGCATAGTGTGGATAGGTTACCTGATTTGGAGCAGGTGTGCAACAAAGTAGAGAGTATCCAGCTAAAACGGCTTATGATAAAGATAAAAAGGTCAAGGAACTTCATTTTCAGGTGAGTGATGTGGTGAGATTAAGAAGGCCTGGGAGTGCCAACAAGAATAACTCCAAGTTTTTTTCCCAAAACTTGCTTTGTTAATGCTTCTAAACATGCGATTTTGGTTGAAAATGGTAAATGGTGGAGCAAAAGAAGTGTGGTGAGAAAGTGGATGAAGACAAGGAAGGTTCTCACATGGAAGGTTGGTGATTAAATGAGTGGGATGAGTCTAGACAAATGGCTCCCTCAGAGGAGTTTGCCATTGGCGCTCGGGGCAGATAACATGTCTGGAGAGGCTAGAATTGAGATGTGTGAGAAGCACCATTCGAGTGTTGATGATTAAGGTTCTTTTCCATCAAGAAAAAAACAGGAGAAGGGTGCGTCCACCCTTGAAAGATTATGGGGGTCATTCTGACCCTGGCGGTCAAGCACCGCCAACAGGCTGGCGGTGCTTCCTGGCCAATTCTGACCGCGGCGGTAAAGCCGCGGTCAGAAAAGGGAAACCGGCGGTTTCCCACCGGTTTTCTTCTGGCCAAAGGAATCCTCCATGGCAGCGCTGCAAGCAGCGCCGCCATGGGGATTCCGACCCCCTTCCCGCCAGGATTACACCGCCAGGAAGAGGCTGGCGGGAACGGGTGTCGTGGGGCCCCTGGGGGCCCCTGCACTGCCCATGCCACTGGGGGCCCCAGCAGGATTTTCAGTGTTGGCCACTGCACCCGTCGCACCCCAGCAACTCTGCCAGCTCCATTCAGAGCCGGCTTCATCGTTGCTGGGTCTTTCCCGCTGGGCCGGCGGGCGGCCTTTTGGTCGAAATGACCCCCTATGTGTCCTGCGATGACATATTTTTCTAAATTGGGTTTATCTGGTCCAGAATTGAGGACAATATGTTGGGACTTTCAACAAAGTTTTTGCATAGTTATATTGTGTTTCCTGTGGGTGTGTGTTGGTGTCCTGTGATATATGTAGTGGCTGAGGTCTTGTGTGTCAGTATGTTCAGTCTGTGCTTGTGTTGTGATGTTAAGGGAGAAGATGTGTTGTGTTTTGAGGGCCTCATAGCTGTGATGTGTTGTGTGGTAAGGGGTGCATGGGCAAGAATGTGGAATGTGACGCTCAAGTGGGGAATGAGAATGTGAGGCTCGAGCAGAGGGAGGTGGTAGCAGACAAGGGAGGAACAGTTGGAGTTTGGTGTTGCAAGTTTTCACCGTTGTGCTATTTGTCGTAGAGACTAAATAAACAACATTTTCCTAATTCAAGAAGTCTGCTTGTGGCTCCTTGATGACAGAACCCTACACACACCTTCATAAAAAAAGAGTCCCTACTACCTTATAATATCCTTTGTTGTCGGATGTTCACAGCAGTGATAGGCACACCATTTTGAGGACAAAAACATCTATAAATTGGTTGACCTTTGGTGAAAGGCACACCTGGAAGTGCCCCTAAAAACCCATTGGAACAGATTATAGGGTTAGTGTTGGGGCTGAATAACAATGGATGCATCAGTCATTCCTCCTCCATTGTTTTTGAACCAACTTGGAGATCTGTCAATTGAATGAGAGAATACTCAAAATATTAGAAAATTATATTGAACCACTAGATGGGAGGGAGGTTAGGGCATCTTGGAAGTTACTGAGTACATTGGGAAAGGAAGGCGAACATGGCTTCAAGAATATGCCAGTAGCAGAGGGTAATGATGGTCAGCTTATTGCTAATATATACTTAAAGGCCAAAGCTAGACTAGATAAATGGTTTGTTAAAGAATTTAATATACTTATGTGTAGAAATCAATTTTATGCTCAACCTCAAAAAGTAGATGAAACAATAGACCAGTTTGTGACAAAATTTGTGAATTATCACTTAAATGTCAGTTTGGGGGCCACGAGCGATGAGATGATCTGTGACCAATTGATAGTATAGTGTAGAAATAAGAAAATGTAAAAGAGGCTGTTGGCAGCAAAAAATCCAACATCACATGATGCTATCAAGACAGCAAAAGTTGTTGAACAATCTGATCCTTGCATGAGGGAAATAGAAAATATAGATGGTAATATCAATGTGTTGTGTATTCAGCAAAAAGAAACTGAAGTACTTAACACATATAAAGGGTACACAAGTAATATGAAAAAATGAGTGTTAGAAAAATATGGGGAATACATTTAAGTAAGCCGAATCTATTAAACAAATAGAAAAAAAGGCACCAGGTGTGGGAGTGGTTTTCATATAGCAGACTCCAAAAATTGGTATGCTATAGGTAAAGAGTGCAGACAATGTGGGTGTGTTGGGCATTTTGCTCATATGTGAAAAGCTAACAACAGATATAAAGTAGCAGCTGTACAGGGAGGTACAGAGAGTGAGGATACAGACAGGATTGTATGTATAGATAGTCAAGGAAGTCTGGCGAGGAGAAATAGACCAACGCAACTTTTACGATAAAGGTAGAAAAAGTTCATCTAATGGTGGATTCAGGGTGATTTTACACTATCATACCTAAAGAAATGTTTATGCTACACTGACCAAAAGTATGCCTACTTCTTAAAGAAACTAACCCAGGAGGATATCAGTGGGAAAAGATAGATTTATTGGGTTACAATGTAACTGGGATAAGTTTTCAGGACAGGCTAGTGAAGAGGAAGGTTTATATATGCAAAAAATGGACCACCCATCTTAGGCTGGGAGCACCAGTATGAATTGCATTTAATCATCAATCCCAGAGCACGAAATCAGGTCATGGTGGTGGATGAGGTCAAGGTGGAGATTGTGGGGGGGAGCGAGTAGAGTATTTTCAGAAGAGATTGGTGAACTTAGAAAATATGTCCATAAAATAATGGTAAAACCGGGTGCAGTGCTAGTTTAACATAAGATACGTAAAGTTCCCATTGCTGCCAAGCAAGAGGTGAAACGGATTTTAGAGGAAATCGTAGACTAGGGAATAATTGAACCCACAGAGACCTTCAGTTGGATTTCACTGGTTGTCTTAACAAGTAAATCAGATGGCAGTTTTTGTTTCTGTGTGGACTTACAAACCCTGAACCAAAACATCATAGTGGACAATTAAACTCTTCTGAATATCAATGAGTTAATGTTATCTTTAAAAGGGGGTAGTTTTTTTCTAAACTTGTTTTAAGAAGCGCCTACCATCAGATTAGACTGCATCGAGAGTTGAAGCATCTCACAGAGTTTATCACAACAGAGGGGGTGTTCCAATTCACCAGAATGCAGTTTTGGCCTCTCTTCAGCGGCCATTGTTTTTCAGAGGCTGATTGAACAGATCATGAAAGGCATAGAAGGGGCATATGCTTTCAGGACAATATGTTCATTTTGGAGAAACAAAGAAGAGACACAACATGGCTCTCAAGAAAGTGCTGAATAAAATTAAGGATGCTGGTTTGACACTCAAAGAAAAATGTACATTTTGTGTAGAAGAAGTGGAATATCTTGCATACACCCTATCAGCTTCAGGGTTAGACAGAGGAAAGATCTCCAGTAGGCCGCAAGGAAGGCACCTATTCCAAGAGACAAAGACCAAGTGAAATCTTTCCTTGGTCTTATTGAATATTACGCAAAATTTGTTTGGCACTTCTCAGAAAAAAATGAACATACCAATGAACTATTGAGAAAAAGGTGCAAATATGTTTGTGCAGAGGATCAACAAAAGTCTTTTGACAATATCAAGAGTGAAACTTGTGCGGCCAAGGTTTTGACACCATTTGATACCAGACTTATGACAATACTTACAATGGATACCAGCACAGTGAGAGTGTGGGTGGTCCTTGCTCAGGTGCATAGGAATTGTGAGAAAATAGTGGTGTTTGCCTCCCAAACTCGAGCCGACACCGAAATAAACTATTTGGTTATAGAGAGGGGGTCATTGCCTGCTGTATGGACAGCAGACTATTTTAGAATGTATCTTTGGGTTTTTTCCATCATTCTGCACACCCACCATAAACCTTTGCTGAAGATTCTGTCCCCGGGAGGGGCAGAGAAAGGGTCTGAAAGGCTGGCTCAGTTGGCAGCTCGCCTACAGAATTCCAGTATAAACTAGAGTATGTTCTAGGATGGGAAAATGCACAGTCAGATGCATTGTCTAGCTAGCCTTTACCATGGTTAGAGGCGGCTAAAGCAATGATTGAGGTCTTTGGTAAGGAAGATGCTGTGGCAAGTGTGGATGATTTAGGGGAGGCGAGTCAAGGAGCTATTGGGAAGGAACAGTGGCTTGAAAGCATGAACAGAGCTAAAGGATTACAACAGGTGGTGGTTCTGATTTTGAAAGGGAGTAAATGAGAAAGTCCAGTGCCTGTGAGACCCGTTTGTTAAGATTTTGGAGGACTTGTCAGTGTATGAAGGTAAAGTCATTACAAGGGGTGATTAATTAATCCGCAGAGCTTACGATTTGAGCTCTTCCAGTTGGCTCATGAAGGTCACTTAGGGCAGACTCTGACAAAGAAAAGATTACAGGAAAACGTTTGGTGGCCAGGAATTGTTTAGTAGGTGGCTGAATCGGTGGTGAGGTGTGTAGACTGCAGGGACGGAGAAAACAAAATAATGATAGGGGAACAATCAATTAAGGGAGAAATAGTGAATCCAGAGCTGCCATGGCACACACTGTGCTTGGATTTTATTGGACCTTTGGGGGGAGTTGAGGTTTGCTCTTGTGATGGTGGATGTACATTATAAGTGGCTTGTGGTAACATTTATGCGTCAGATTATGGCAAGGAATAACAGGAGGGTGTTAGAGGATATTTTCAGAGAAGAAGGATATCCAGTGAAACACATCACTATAATGGGATGCAACTGACTTCAGAAGAAATTACGTTTTAAAATTGTTGTGGCATTTCACATTCCCATACATTGTTTTATAACCCTCAAGCAAATGGTGTGGTTGAAGGGGGTGAGTCAGATGACGGTGGAGAGGGGGGCAACGTCAAAAGTATGGTGAGTGACTTGGTATTGGCATATCACACCACATATAATGGTGTCACAAAGAAAATTCTGTTTAGTGTGATAAGTGGATGGAAGGCTAATACATAAATGACGCCTACGTGGATGAAGATGTTAACAGATCATAAAAAGAGAAATAATGAAGACATGGGTGTCAATGTGAGGAATGATGGAAGAATAAAGATGGGTGATTTGGTGAAGGAAAATTTGGACGGACTGAGTGGTCTCAAGACGTTTCATGGTTCATATAGAGTGAGAAGTGTGCACGGTTTATTCATTACCATGGAGAATGATGGAGTATGAGGAGAGTGGCTCTGTTCGATAGAGGATCGAGTGGTGGAATGAATGCTGTTTGGATAGTTGCAGGAGTTTTATGATGATGAATGATAGTGAAGTGTTTGGGAAGAGTGTTCAGGATGTTAGGAGCAGAGGGGTGAGAATGTTCACAAAAGGTTGCATGTTGTAGGATACCTAGACAAACAATTCCACCTAAGTACCTGGAAAATTATGTTTGTGATAGAGCATAAGTAAGCATTTATGTACTAGTTTTATTTTTGTGTATCTGCTTCCGAATTCATCGATTTATACAGGAAAGATGTGTTGTATCTTGGTATCATGTATTTATATTAAGGCTTTGTATCTTTAAAATCCAAAGCTCTTGCATGTATGTTCTAGGGTAGATGGGCTGAGATACAGTGGGGTTCCTCTGGAGTCAGTTGTCTGCTGGCTGTAAATAAACTACATGTTCAATGTGTATTGATTTCTGAGTGAATCCTTCTATAAGACGTTTCTAACATAATTGTTCAGTTTCTTTTTTGGAGGGGATATGTGATGCTGTTGGTCATTAATATTGTTGACTGATTGATTGCATTTGCCTATTTTTGTAACCTTTTATCGTATTTGCTTTTTTTTCTTATCTTTCTATAGAGCTGAACCAGCTGCTTACTGTAAAGTTTTTTCTTTGATGTTTTGTTGTTTCGTGTCCCCCAATGTGGTGACTGGGAGAATAGGTGGGTGCAATTCCATTGCACATTTAGTTGTAGGGTGGATCTCCTACTTACCTAAGGTGGGGGCAGGCGCTACCTAACTGGACATTTTGGGGCAGAGGTGGACGGAGTGGGAGGAAAAAGGGTGTGGGCATGGTGGGAGTGTTGGTGGCCTATGGGTGGTTTAAATGAGAAAATGTATTTGTTGGCTTTTGTCTGTTTAATTTTAACAGTGACATCATCTTAGACAGAAAACTTTATCATGCGGATAATCAGGGTTGTGTCCTGTGATAATAATGGGGCAAATAATTGTAAATTATGTACTGTAATGAGCTGGTTAGTCACCTTTTGCCCAGATGTCATATTTCTTAAAGAGATTCATCTTAAATCCAACATTCCTAGGCTTTCACTGCCTATCTGGCTATTACATGATCAGTTTGCTTCCACAAATGGCTATCTTTTTTAGACGCATAAAGATGGAGATTACCAACACTGTTAAGACATTTTAAGGAAGATTGCTTTATGTCTGGGCTCTGGTGGGGACTGGCAAATTTTGAATAAGTAATAAGGCCCAATCCTAGACCACATCAAGGTCCTGCCAACATTTGTATTCCCTAGCAGTGCAATTCAAAGGCCCTATATTATGGGTGGGGATTTTAACTTCCTCCAAGACTTAAACCTGGATATCTTAAGGAAGAATATGAGGCAATTTAAGCCCAAAACAGCGAGCTTTACTGCTACATTTTGTTTTATTTATGTTTTTATTTGGTTTAATGGGTATGCCACATAATAAGCAATACAATAAAATTAGTAGCATATCCCTCCCCCTCATCCCCATGGTACATTATCTTCCATTGCTTAATTACTTTGGGTCCTGTCGCGTTAGGTGCCTTGTGTGTCTCCAAGTGAGCTTCCATTGTCCCTTAAGCCCAGCCCGGCGTGCCCACTACACCCTATGTGTATTCCACCCACAGGGTCTGTCTCTTCTCTCTAATCGTCTTTTTATTACCCCATCTCAGTCTCCCAGCCATCCCAATATGTTCAAGTATTTCCATTCACAGCCTCTACCTTGATAAATTTCTCTTTCCATATTCGACATTGGTCCATACCCTCCAACCATTCTTGATATCCAGGAGGTGTTCCCGTTCCCCATTTCATAGCAATGTCTTGTTTAGCAATCATGTAGCCTAGGTTAATCAGTAGTTTATAGTATCTTGTGTGGTCTGTATGTTCCCCAGATTCCCAGTAGGGCCGTACCCAGTCGTACCCTCCAACATCTGTCTCACTGCCCTCCAAGAAGCACTCAATTTTGGGGCAGCTCCAGAGCGTGTGGTAGACTGTATCCTCCTATCCACAGCCCCGCAGGCACTCAGCACTGGCTGCCCTACTTAACATATGAAGCAGAGTACATGTGTAATAAACTCAATGTAGTATTTTGAGCTGAATAGGCCTGAAAGATGTAGATATAACCACCCTGGCATGAAACTCAAGTGCCTCCCTCCAATTATCCTCTCCAAGGTCATCACAATCCTGCTTCCATTTTCCATACAGACCATCTAAGAAGGTTTGCGTGTTTCTTATTAGAGTGTCGCGTGGGCTCTCATTATCCTAAATGAGACTACTGGATTTCTAGGTAGCAGGGTTGTTCCTGGTGTGGGGGACTAAGTCTTACCCACTTGGAAGGACCACTGTCACCTCAAATCCGGTTTTGCTCCAGCTAACTAGCAGTGCCTCATCTCTCCCAAGGGGAAGAGATGATTGGGCAGCCGAGCGCATGACATCTTTGGAACTTCTAGGGGAAGTCGTGGTCACTCAGATCCAAACCAGCTCTCTCATTTACAGTATGATCTCATATACAAATGACAAAAGCAGTTTGAGTTTTATAGATTGTTTTAATAAAACGACTGCATTTTTAGATATTAAGGCGTGAGCCGCAATAACCAGAACCATACAACACAGTAGGATTGAAATAAGCACGAGGAGAGTGAAACATAAGAATAACGCTATCATAGAGTTAATAAATTCTACTCTCTCTCAGTTAGTTCTATTTCGAGCACAGCATGTTAAGCTTCTAACTTGCCTTTTAGATTCCCTGGGAAGCCATCAACCCTCATAACTGAGCAAAGGCCTATTGTCTGGTTCAGCATCTGCAACGAGGCACTCAGCGTCTAGTTGTGGTTCCCTGGTCGGAATCTCCCTCCTGCGTGTATTAGGACAAGGAAGTGTTTTTATAACTAACATGTCAGTGTGATCACAAAATGTCCCTAAGCAAGAATCCCAAAGACTAAACTCCTACCAAGTCTATCGGCAATGTACCAGACTGTATCCTTGACTGAAGCACAGAGTGAACAAGAATGCGTTATTGAAAACTCCAGTGCTGAAGTAGGCTAAATAGTGTGATATAAAAAATAAAACAAGACCGTAGAACTGGCTATTTGAAAAATAACAGTACGAAGCTGAATAAAAAGCATTTAGAGCCAAGTGCACAGAGGCTCTATGCTGCGAGCAAAGGAATAAAATACATCCAGGGCAAAGTGCACAAAGGCCTAACGCCTGAAGCTAACACGCAAAGGATACATAAAACTGACCACACTACAAGAGTACCATATGCTAGTGATATCAGTTTCTCCAGCACAGCACCATCTAATAGTCTCAGCTCTAGTGCTGCATATTCCTGTGTCTCCGCCTCTGCTGGAATGCCACACGAGGGTCTCTCTTGAATTTGAATGAGAACGGGGTTCCTCCCCTTGAAAAAGGTGGAGTTTTGATAAAGTGTTATTGGAGCTTGATTGGAGGGGACTAACAGAGAAGTTTTCGATTTACTTTTTTCAAATTAATGTGGACTCTGACCTGCATCATATTGTCTGAGATGGCTTTAAGGTGGCTTTGAAAGGCAAGGTGAGAGCATGTTTGGCAATAATGCTTAAAAACAGAAAGAACTTGGGGCCTGTGTTAGATCTTGACGGTGTTACTGCTAAGCAGCACCGACGCAGGACCCGAGAAGACCGTCAAGTTGATGGTGTTCTGCCTTCAGTATTTAGATTTTACAGCTCTGCAAAAGGAGGACTGGCAATTGATTGCTGACGGAGGAAGTAGGGGGCGGGACCCAATGAACCTCATTCAATGAAAGGGGCTATGGAATAGAGGTAAGTGACACACACACAATACCTTAGCCATTTGTTACCCACCGCACTACACAACACATACACATCATCATCCATTACAATTCCAAAACAACACAACCTGTACATGCCGAAAACACACATTGACATACATCCATGACACAACACACACACCATCGACACTACACCCACACACGACACAACCAACAATCAGCTACACAAACACACACACACAGCTACACACTTTACTACAACATCAGGCACACAACACTCACCTGAATGTGTCACATGGCAACACAACATACACATCATCGATCCCACATGCAAGTGACACGCATACAGATACAACCATATCACCCACTCTAGAACCCTCCACCTCAACCAGCCAATCCACACACACACACACACACACGTTTACTGAATCACATACACAACAGACAGCACAAATATACCCATAGAGGTTCCATTGCAATGCACACACATGCACAACCCTGTCCAGTGAGTGTACCGTCATTGTAGTGCCAGAATTCATTTTACAATTAATGATGACACCTCAATGACAGTTGTGTATGTGTGCAAAATGCGCGATGTGCCAGTGTCTCCCTATCCACGTATAACACCATTGTGTACCCCACATATACGTCACAGTAATGTAAAAAAACTGTCAGTGCAGCGTCCCTGCCTTTGGTTCCAGTGACGGGGTGTAGTAGTATTTTCTCTGTGGTCCAGTGGGAGCACTGAGGGCAGGTGTTGTCCAGTTAAAGGCAGGGTAGAATGGGGGAAAAAAAGGTGAGGTTTTTACCCCTTACCCCCATCTGCCAACTCAGACATGGAGGTCAGACCGCCACTTTTTTCTTGGTGGTAAGGCACACCCCAAGTCTTCACGGCGGTAAGAGTGGCTGGGGTCCAGCCAGTATCCACTTTTCCCTCTCCCGCTGTCGACATGGGCGGTGTTTCTTGGAGAAGGCAGTTTGAATGTGGGCCTTCGTCTATGGTACCGCCAATAACTAAATACAGCGGTCAGACCGCCACATCGGGGGAAGTGTTTTCAGTTGAAAAGTCTACAGCAGGACCGATACCACCAGGATCTAAATCAGGCCCTAGGTCTTTCTACTTTAGGAGAATGTTGAGCTTCTGTTCTAAGCTCAGCTAAAAACTTAAATCTTGAAGCACATCTCCAGGAGTTGGACTCAGCAAAGCAAAAACTTAAAGACTATTATGTGGGAGAAGAATTGCTGAAGCAACAGACTAGAGTTTTCTGTTTCACACTACACAATGGTTTTATAGGTACACATGGCCCCTTGTAGAACAGACATATTCATATCATTATGTCTGCAACCCCATTACCTGCAGCTATCAACACTGTCCAATAGATCGTTTTTTCATTTTTTAGCAAGTACATAGGACACTGTAATGCTGAGAAACGTATTGCCTCCCCCCTCAGACATTCCATTCCAATATGGCCGACTCTTTTTGATATATCATTCACATGAAGGAAGTCCTACTTCAATCTCCGAACAGGGAGCGGATGAGCAATGTGGTCTCTTAGAAGGAAATTTGTATTTGGACACAGAAGTAAAATGAGATGCCTCTTGTTGGGCGAGTACAGAGGACACTCTAATGCTGGGAAACATATTTCTCCCCCCGACACTCCATTCCATTACGGCCATTGCTTTTTCATACATCAGACATGAAACAAGTTGTGTTTCTATCCTCGAACAGGGAGCCCATAAGTAGCAAGGTCTCCTAGCGTTATACAGTTCCTACAAATTAAGTAGGACTGCACATTCAGGATATAGGGATTCTGTGCACATATACCATCAGTACATGCTGACACAAGTCCTACCAAGCTCACAGTACCCCAACTGAAACCCTAACCTTACCAGGGTACCAGACCATATCAGCAACCTTGAACATAACCATTCTGATTCCCCTGTTAGTTGTGGAAACTGATCTACTCTTCCGTTGTTACTTTGCACGTCCAAAGTAGACACAAGAAAGATGTGGAAAATGGATTTCAGACATTTTTTTGGACAAATCGTATTCTTGTATAGAAAGCATGAGCTGCGCTTATTAGGCAGGTGAAACAAAGCATTGTAACCAGGATTATGAGAATGGTAAATAAGATAAACAATTCAACCATGGTAATATTACTAAGTTGTTACACTCCTGTTATTACTTATGCTTTTGAGAGCATAGTGGGAGGAAGTACCCTCTGCCAGATATATTGGATTAGCCTAAACCTTCTAACTAATATGATCTGCCAAGAAGCCAGTCTGATGTAGTGCAGGCTATCATCCTTTGCAGGATGGAGGTCAGTCAGCAGAGCTGCATCTAAGTCACAGTGCACCACATTCCAGGATAATCCCAGCAGAATGTAATACAGAGGCAGTTTATATAATAAAAGCACTGTTCATATTGGATTGTGTCAGAGGTGCTGAACTGATGGTGATGGTTTGCCTGGAGCTCAGAGCTATCTCCACCAGACAATCAGGATACAAGAACATCATGTTCTATGTTCCTAGCCTTAGACAGAGTGTACAGGTGGCATGGCATCAACGCTTGATAAGAATAAACTGCATATACAGTGTCGTATCAGTACATTATAGTATAAGTGTAAAAACACGTAGAAAGTCACCATCAAAAAAATATTTCAAGCTAAAATGTGCATTCTAAAATGGAGACTCAAAGCGGGTCCACCACACAGGCATGGAGTTTGTATTTGGACACAGAACTTAACAGATAACTTGAAGCATACTTGTTGGGTTAAGTAAAATTAGGGGAACCTCTGTGGTTAGTTTCACTGTCCTAGTAAACTCAGGATTCACCACACGCCTGCATGTAGATGCAAATTTACAACTGGGATTAATATTGTTTTAGCCATTAGTTGACAGACTGCTCTCCTATCACCATGTTTTTCTACATGGGTTTACATGTCTCAGGTAGTCCGGTACTTGTGAAGGTTGGACCGTGGTGCTAACCTAATGCTTAGTGAGTACCGTGTTTTTACAATGTTTCATAGTTTATTACTATGTAGTTTCCAATACAAAAATTAGTTTCTATTCATACAGCTGTGTAGACATTAGGCAACCTTCATGGACACACATTTTAGGTTATGGGATAACATTTAATTTAGGTACATATTGGTTTGTGTCGCACTGATTTAAATTGATGAATAGAAATAATGCAGATATGCACAAAATAATCATATGCTTTAGATACAAAGCACTGATTTTGATTATTTAATGTGTTAAGTGTTAATCAAAACTTACAATTGGGAATTATTGCTGAAATGTATCACATACAAGGTATTTAATTGGGTTGGGTTATTGTTTTCTTCCAATTTGAGTACACTTCCTCCCTGACGAAAGGCCTTCTAGGCCCGAAATGCTTTAGAGATCGCGGAGCATAAGTTTGTAAAGCCATCTGTTAATGATAGAAGTTAACTAATTAAGTGGTTACACACCTGGAAGTAGGACACTGTGGAACCGAAACACTAATAAAATGAATGACTCATGAAAACTGTGACTTTTTGGTTATTAAGACAGATGGAGGGAAACTATGATAATTTTAATTAATATTAAGAGTGGAGACGTCTCACAGTACCTGAAGTAGTGCTTATGTGGACATGTGTAGTTTTCTATACAGGCATATGGTTTTTGACTACTTTGCATCACTCATGAGCTGAGGGTGATATCTATGAGCACACTAACCAGTGGAATTTTGACTAACTACTTATAAACTGGAGTACATTGATGAGTGTGAAGGTTTCTTTTAATTGCAAGAGAATATAAACCAGAACTTTTATAAGAGTGAGCATGCTTGCAAGGAGCTGGCATGGTCAGTTAAAGGTAAAAAATATTTAGGATTCAACAACGAAACAGCTTGTATCTGAGCCTCATCTTTTACAGAGCATTTTTTTAGATCATTATAAGACAATTTATAACTCGGATGACATTAGGGATCTCAATCGGATTTCTGGGCCCTGATTTCATCATTGGAAACTGAGCTGTTTAGAGGGTTGTCAGAATGGGTAAGCAGTGGGTAGCAATGGACTCCCTATATAGGTTTATAAGATCCTTTTTCCTGAGCTACACGGTATAGTGATTAAAATATTGAATTCAATCTTACAAGACTGCCCTGTGCCTTCATTTTTTTTTTTTTTTTAAAGAGGTGACTGTCATTTGTGTCCTGAAAAAAAGCAAGTCAGCGGTCCACCCTGGCTCATATCACCCAAATAGTCCTTTAAATTTGGGTCACAAGTTTTTCATGAAAACTATAGCAGTTAGGGCTATGCATGTAGCTACATATCTCATCCACCCAAATCAGAACTTGTTTCGGGTGAATAGGTCAATCTCAGTTAATACCCAATATTTGATACAGGCTCTTGACCTTTATGTTCAGAATAAACTTCATGCTACTATGTGGATGTTTTGAAGAAGAAAAAGCCTTTGACATGCTCAGTTGTGAGGCTTTTTTGCCTTTTGGGGGCTTTTTCATTCCTTCTTCTGTTTGTGACATTGCTGAATGCTCTTTATGCAAATGCTCAAGCATTGATAATAACAAACTATACAGAACTGGACAAAATTGGGATCACCAGAGGAATTAGGCAGGGTTGTCTGCTGTCCCAAATTGTGTGTGCTCTTTATGCAACCTCTTGCTATAGATATCATTGGGATGATAGTATCACTTCTCCGCTCTCCGATATTGTTAAACTAAAGGTACTTGCAGACGATTTGGTGGTTTATCTGAAAGTGAAGCGTAACATTCAGAACTTGCCCTATGCAAACAAAGAGTTTAGCTCAAATGGCGGGTATAAAGCAAACCAAGGGAAAACAGAAATTATTTTATTTAATGCCTCCACCGCAGATATTCCACTAGACCTAGACAATAAGTAGAAGCCCAGACACCTGGTTAGATATTTGGGAATCCATGTTACATCCAACTATGAGGATTAGTATAAACTTAAAATGATGGCCCTCATTATGACATTGGTGGTAGTACCGTCGTCAAGCTGGCGGTGAAGACTGCCAAATTATGACCATGGCGGTGATCCCTCCCATAGACAACCAATGTACCACCTGAACCGCCAGTGCCACGGCTGTAGGCACCATCAGGCAGGCCACCCTATTGTGACATTGCAGACCCCCAGGATTTCTCAGGCAGGACCACTGCCACCAAAAGCCTGGTGGAAACACATCATATAAAAGGAGACATTCGCCTCCAGAGACAAAGAGGAATCTGCGGCGCCATGGAACCTGAACTGGAAGTCCTGCCGATGCTGTACCATGCCATGGCAGTCCAGGAGCACCAACACAGACGAAGATGACGACGGTGAGTACAGCCGCCTATCACCCAAGGGAGGGAGGGGAGAGTGACACACCCACATACACCAACACACCAAGCACACATACCACAATCCCAGAACAATCTTCAGAGTAAATCAATAGCAACATAACCCATGAGCAAAGAAAGCCAGGACACATACCTCTGGTCCAACCACTGTAATGATGTTGGAAAACGAGCTCAATTTTAAATAAATATATACAAATGTACATATGTACCTCAAGGGCCATTGGCCAGTCCACAGTAAACAAATTGCCACAGGGCGATGTCCAAGGCCCAACTTGACTCCTGACAGCCCAGTCAGGGGCATCATGATGTTACTAGGCAGGCACCTCAGGGGGCGGTGGGGTGGGGGTAGTGGTGGAGGGGCTCTTCTTGGGAGAGTGGTCCTTGGGCTTGGGAGGAGGCTGGTCTTTACCCTTCCGCTTAGGGGGCGGAGGAGTGGGCTTGGGGTGGGGCGGCCGGAGTGCCACTCTTGTGCCCCTTAGGGGCAGGTGTAGGCTTGGGGGGGGGGGGAACAGGAATGGAATGGGAGGTAGAGGTACTGGGCTGGGGGGGTGAAATCTTCCTCTTACGGGCAGGACGGAGGGGGGAGGGAAGAGGTCAAGGCAGCAAAGGAAAAGCTTCTTAGGACCAAGGGGATGGGATGTGGGAGGAGGATTAGGAGTGGAGGTAGAGGGAGTGGTTGTAGGAGGAGTAGGTGTGCTGGACTTGGGTGCAGGTGCATGGACAGTGTGCATGTGTGAGGTGGATGGCTGTTGGGTGTCTGTGTGGGAACGTTTATGTGTAATTGGAGGGGGGGCAGACGGTGGGAGAAGACAAACAGAACATGTGTATGTATGTTGTGGTGTTGTCTGCAAGTGAAGTGGGTGTGCTGCAAGAGGTTGTGGTGGTGACTGTGCATGTGGTGTGTGGTTGCATTTCTGCTGTTGTGGTGACTGTGGGCAAGGCTGTACAGGTGGCAGGATCTGGGACTGATGATGCAGTGCATACAGGTGTGAGTTTTGATGTTTCTGAGGGAGGAGGGGGTGTCAGTGGAAGCAGTGGCTGTTATAGTATGTGCATGTGTGTGTTGGCTGTGTGTGTGCTTGTGGAGTGAAGTGTGGTGCCTGTGTTTGTCTGTGCGAATCCTCTCTGTTGTTTTGGGTGCATGCTTGTCAGATTGTGTGCATGGGATGGGTTGGCGGAGAGGCCTTTGGGACGGGGACAGGTAGTTGCAGGGGGGCGGTAGAACCAGGGACACTGGCTGCCATCAGAGAGGAGGCCAGAGTCTGAAACGATCTCTGTAGGGCAGACAAGCCACCGCGAATGCCCTCCAGGTAGGCATTGCATTGCTGCATCTGAGATGCCAGCCCCTGGATCACATTCTCTATGGTTGTCTGCACTACAGAGATGGATCTCAGGAGATCAATAGCCTCCTCACTGAGGGCAGCAGGGCTGAGGTGAAGGAGACGCCCACCCTCCTGGGTGAGCGGGCATGGGCAACTGGGTTGGGGGCTACTTGGAGGGTGGTGCTGGTACGGGGGTGGAAGAAGATCTAGTAGCTAGGGTGATCCCAGAGGGGTCCGCAACCACCAGGGAGTTTCCATCGGAGGAGGAATCCAAGTCTGTAGTTGTGGCTCCTGTCCCCCCCTGTGGTGGTCCCCTCACCCTCCAACCCACTGGTCCCCTCAGTGTCTGTGTTCTCCTCCTCCTGGGTCCCATGGGCTGCAGCTCCCCCACTCGCCAGTGCCCCTGCTCCATCGCCAGATGATGCTAATACACACAAGGACACGATGAGAGAAGTAGAGAGGGTGAGAGAGGGAGAAAGCGAGCACAGGGACAATCACATCAACAACAGCACATAGGGCATACACATCACAATCACTCAATGGTACTAACACAGTGCAGTATGGACCAGAATGACAATCCATTACTTGGGTATAACAGCAGTAAAGAACCCAAACACTACCATCTTCACACCTACTGAGACTCACTAAGCCCTGTCTGCCATGGTATGCTAGCTACTTACCAATACCAAATAAACATACCACTCTACATAACTAAGCATGGCCACCCTGGAAAGGCTATAGCGGCATATTGGGGCACCCACTGACTAGAACCTTGCAGCAAAACCCCATGCCAGGCAACATAAAACAAATACCACACACTCTGTACTCACCCCCTTGTGGCTGCTGTGCTACCTTCGAGCGCCCATCCAACTCAGGATTGGCCACTGCCAGTAAGGGGGGGGCCAGGCTCCGACGAGCACCCCTTCCTTGTTGGGAGGCCATCCCCATTTGGGACTCCGCAGTCTTCCGGGCCTAGCGTCTCAGGTCGTCCCACCATTTGATGTAATGGGTGATCCGCAGGCTATGGACTCCGAGGGTCCGCACGTCCTTGGCGATGGAATGCCACAACCCTTTCTTTTGATGGGCGCTGACCTGCAGAGGGGAAACAGACAGAAGGGCACCATGAACTCAACAATCCATTCTGTTATACAGATAGCTTACATTCTGCATATGACAGACATTAAGCACACACTACCCCTACCTCTGCATACACATTGAACGCAACCAAAACCCACCCAAAAGGACACACTGTCAGCACACACATACATCTTCATGCAGCCATGTCGCATCCAACATACCCATGATGTACTCACCTATTGGTCCGGAGGACCATTCAACTTCCCATACAGGGATAGAACCACATCCACAAGCTTCTCCAGCTCCTCCAATGTAAAGGCTGGGGCCCCTTCCCCTGTAGCACGGCCAATCGCAGGTTCCAGGCACAGGTCACAGCAGCACACGCAGTGGAGATGTTCAACCATAGAGTCAGGAACCAAGTGAAGTGGCACAGAGGAAATGGCGTTCACGTCCGCTGCAGTGCACAGTCTCTGCCGGCGTTGATCATCATTGTTTCCTGTACTCCATACAGCTCCATGTTAGCCAATGAGAAGTTGCACGGCGGTGCAGACCACCTTCCACCATGTTGCCAAACACCGGCGGAGTCAGGTCACTTCCATCTGTACCTGCATACAGGACTGGCGGTTGCCATTTCCTAGTGCTAGTACTCATGTTGGACTAATTTATGTGCGTCATTGGTATAGATTGTACACACCTATACAATTTCAGTCTTCTACATGCATACATACATGCTATGTGTACTGTGATATGGTGTGCCCTTACTTCCTGTAGTCACACACATTTTAATTTTGGCTCACTTAGATACCAACCACTGTGGAGGATGAGGAGGAGGAGCCAAACACCCCTGTACAGACCCCTTGTGGACTTGGCTACACTGGAGGACCGGCAAATCATACTCACCTATCGTCTGGACAGAGCCACAATCACTGAGCTGTGTGCACAATTAGAGCCTGATCTATTCCTGCTACCTGTGGCACTACACCAATTCCCCCTGTAGTCCAGGTACTCTCAGTGCTCCACTTCCTGGAAAGTGGTTCATTCCAGGTGAGAGTAGGCTTGGCTGCAGGAATGTCACAGCCAATGTTTTCAATTGTACTTGGAAGGGTTTTGGCCGCATTGCCAAAACGCTTGAGCAGCTACAGCTCATTCCCCCAGAGTGAAGATTTGTCCACTTTGAAGACTGAATTCTATGCCATGGGACACATACCACATGTGATTGGGGCCATTGAAGGGACCATATTGCCTTGAGCAGGTCTACAGGAAGAGGAAGAGATACCACTCTCTAAATGTCCAGATGGTGTGCCTTGCTGATCAATACATCTCCCACGTCACTGCCAAGTTTCCTGGATCTGTGCATGATGCCTATGTGTTGAGGAATAGCAACGTCTCACAAGTGATAGCATGACTACAGAGGCACAGAGTGTGGCTCCTAGGTGAGCTTGAGTCTTCACACAATGTAAGTCAGTTGTACTCCATGCCATTGTACATGGGTAATGTGTGTCCCTCACTTCTTCCAGGTGACTCCGGATTCCCAAACCTGTCCTGGCTGTTGACCCCTGTTAGGAATCCAAGAACTGGGGCTAAAAACCGGTACAATGAGGGACATGGCCGTACCAGGAGGGTTGTAGAACGCACATTTGGTCTACTGAAAGCCAGGTCCAGGTGCCTCCATTTAATAGGTGGGTCCCTATGCTATGCCCCTAAGAAGGTCTGCCAGATTGTGGTGGTCTACTGCATGCTGCACAATTTGGCCCTCAGACACCATGTGCCCCACCTGCAGGAGGAGGGGGGGCAATGGACCTGTGGCAGCGGTGGACTTTGAAGACAGTGAGGGGGATGATGTGAACAACAGTACACATATCATAGAGCAGTACTTCCAATGACACTCAGGTAACATTGTTGATCTGTTCATATCTTGTAGGAGGCTGGCCTGGTTTGTAGTGGGTACCAAAGGTTCTTACACCTTATACCGGGTCCAGTTATCCCTTCTAGTGAAATGTAGTCAGTGTCTAGAAGCCAGGCTGTCTAGAGGTAGCTGTAGGCAGAGCAGCCAAGGCTGAACTCGGAGATATGCACAGCTCTTGAAATACCACTGTAGTCACACAGTACTCACACACACATGAAAGACAATACTCAGTGTTACCAAAAAGAAAGATACTTTATTTGAGTAACACAATGCCAAAACTACTTTGGAAACTATACTCCCTTAGGAGGTAAGTAAATTACACAATATATACACTAGTAACCAAAAACAGGTAAGTAAATAGCCAGAAAATAGTGCAACCAGTGAAAATCACAATAGGTTGCAATGGGCCTAGGGCTGGTATGGCAATACTGGGCATCCACTGTGGAGCCCCCAGAGTGCATGGGATTGTGCAACCAATACTGGCATCAGTATTAGGGTACAATGCCCAGTTGTTAGACACCTTACCTGGGCCTATTTGGAGTTACCATTGTAAAGCTGTGCATAGATATTGACCTCTGTCTAGTACACACTTAAAATGGTGTCCCCGCACTCACGAAGTCTGGGAAAATGAGTCTGGACATGGTGGGAGCACCTCTGCTAGTGCAGGGGTGTCCTCACACACAGGTACTTTGCAACCAGCATTCAGGGTCTGAAGGCCTGACATATAGGTGACTTATAAGTGACCTGGTGCAGTGAAAATGGCTGTGAAAAAGTGCATGCACTATTTCACACAGGCTGCAATGGCAATCCTGTAGAAACCTTTGCATGGGCTCCCTATGGGTGACAAACAAATGCTGCAGCCCATATGGATCCCCTGGAACTCCAATGCCATGGTACCTAGGTACCATATACTAGGGACTTTTAATGGGGGTCCAGTATGCCAATTTGGAGTGAAATACTGGGTTATAAGTATGTAAGGACATATTTGGAGCCAGAGAGAGCATAAGCACTGTTGTCCTGATTAGCAGGATCCCAGTGACACAGTAAAGTCTACTGACAAAAACAGTTAAAAATACTGACAATTAGGCCACAAACCATAAGCACTGGAGTCCTGACTAGCAGGATCCCAGTGACACAGTCAAAACACACTGACAAACAGGGAACAAATGGGGGTAACCATGCTAGAAAGAGGCTACTTTCTTCCATATCTCTATTTTCATTAAGTGCTGTGTGCCAGCTGTGTTGTGCCAATCACTGTCTTTAAATTTCAATTGACTGTAACTCATGCCTTCCCTTTTTGCAGATGTAGATGTGGTCACAACTGTGTACTGATGTGATGACTACAGACCGCTTAAACACATTTGTTGGTTGGAGTCACACATTACAGGACATTTGCACAGGATAATACAGTTCAATACATTGCACATTTCTGACTGATAACACACTAATATTCCAGTTGTGTTCAAGGGTATTTATTGAAGTGATAATGATGACGGGATAGTGCAATGCAGTGGGGTTATGGTTGAGGAAAGTTAAGTGTAGTGGCCTAGTCGGTTTGTAGCACAAGTCCCGTGTCCATGGAGCCATAGGAAGAGGTGCAATGGCAGTCCAAAGTGACCAAGGTAACTAAGTGGCACACAAGGGGGACATTTTGGATGGGCTCATTTCCTGGCAGTGGTCTTGTCAACAGTCTCTGGTGTCTCTCTGGGTCACAGGGAACATTTGCGGGATGGTTCTTCTGCTGCAGAAGGAGGGGTGCTTGTGGCCTGTGGGTCTTGTGGCAGGTCGTCCTGTCCACTAGCTGCAGCAGATGCTGATAGCTGGTGAGTGGACTGGCTAGTGGAAGTGGGCCGCTGGTGTGCTCTGTTCTCCCGCATGGTGTTGGCCATGCCACCCAATACCACTACAATAGAGGCCATGTTGGCATTTAGGCCCTGCAACTGCTGCATGACCTCCTGGTGGTGTACCCCCTGCAGCCGCTGGATCTCATGGTGATCACCTGGCACATCCTGTCATGGGATTTTTGATATGCCCCCAGGACATGTGTGAGTGCCTCCTGGGTAGTTGGTCCCCTGGGCCTGGCCTCCCCCTGGTGCACAGCAGACCTTCCATTGTCCCTGGCCCCCCTGTGCCTGTGTCCCCTGAACGGTGTGCCCACTCCCACTTACACCAGGACCTTCACTGTCTTGCCTGTGTGGTTGTCAACTCTGGTCCCTGTACAGATGGGCACACAATTGATCAATGTGTCCTGGGGACAGGGGTCTGGGGACGTTGAGTGGCTGCTGTGGTGTTGGAGTCAGAGAGTGGGGGCTGTGGTGGACTGATTGTGGGATGTGGAAGCCGACTGACCAGTGGTCCCAGATGGGCCAGGGAGTTCATCCAGCTCGGAACATCCAGAGTTAGTCATCACTGAGGGCATCTTCTGGTGGAGGACTGGGATGCCGTGGCACATGCTCGCCGCTGACATTGGCTGAGGCACCCGTGGGGATGTAAGTGATTTGTTAGGGTCATTGCCTGTCACATATTCTGCATTTCTAACTTTCCCTCTGAGTTTGGTGTTTTCCTCCCACCTTTAGTAGTGTATGGTGATGGATTGTGGGAATGATAACTCTACTTGCTGAGCATGCACTGCTGGTGGGTGTGCATGCAGAGCTGGGAGGGATGTGCTTGCAGTGAGTGGGCATGCAGGGGTACACATTTAAGTGTGGTAATTGGGGTGGTGCACTCTGTGGGATGGAGTGGGGTGTAGGGAGTCGGGTTCAGGGGGTGACATGCCATGCAGGTATCAGTGGAGGTAGGTTATTAATGGTGACTTACCAGTATTCAGCCCTCCAGTGAGGCCCTCAGGATGGAGGATTGCCAAGAATTGTTCCTCCTATGCTGTCAACTGTGGGGGAGGTGGTGGGGGTCCACCACCACTCCTCATTATGGCAAGCTGGTGCCTTGATGCAATGGAACACACCTTCCTCCGTAGGTCGTTCCACCTCTTTCGGATGTTGTTCCTTGTGCGGGGATATTGTCTCACGGAGGTCACCCTGTCCACGATCCTCCGCCATAGCTCCATCTTCCTGGCAATGGAGATCTGCTGGACCTGTGCACCAAACAGCTGTGGCTCTACCCTCATGATTTCCTCCACCATCACCTGCAACTCCTCATCAGAGAAAAGGGGTTGCTTTGGTGGGGACATGCCTATTGTGTGTTGTGCAGAGGGTGTTCAGTGTTGTGGGAGGGTTTGTGGTGTGTGATGCGTGACGGATGTGTAGGTAGATGAGGTGTGTGTGAGAAGTTCTCTAAGGGATTGGCCTGGCAAGGTGCAGCAGTCTTTTCGTGTTTTCAAAGGATTGTGGGTTATGTGGGGGGGGGGGTGTTTTATAGTGCTGTTGGTGGGTGTGTAGGGTTTGTATATGTGTCAGGTGTGGGTTTTTTGTTCTGGCCAATGTTGGCTTGAAGTGGTGTTGGGTGCCCAATTCCTCCTCAGTGGTGTGCATCGCCAATGGCTGACCGCCGTTGAATGTCTGTTGCGGTGATTCGTGGTTTATTATTTGGAGGATGGTGTATTGCTTGCGTAGCAGGGGGGTGGGGGGGAGGCTTTGATAGTTTTTTTGCCTTCGTTGGGTCTGGCGGACCTGTTGTAGCTGGTTTCTGGTTTTGTGTTTGTGTGTCATAATGTGGCAGGTGGATTACCGCCTCTGTGCCGGTCTACTGGCGGCCGTCACCACGGCAGGCTTCAGAATAGACCGCTATTGTCATAATGACCACCTAAATCTCTACATTAATCAAAGTGCACAAACTTCTCCACAAATGGTTGTTGCTACCTATTTCAATTATTTGTAGGGCAGCCTAAATTAAAATGTCAACTTTGCCTCTCTTTATTTTAAAATGTTCTGATCAAAATCTATAAATTATTTTAAGGAGATTGACTCACTACTACGCAGGTTTATCTGGAAAATTACCAGTCTAGGCTGCGCTTCCCTAATCTATAATTGGTGGCATTGCTTTGCCCAAACTGCAGTCGTGATATTTAGCAGCACTTTCTCACTTTCTGTCACGAGTTTTGGAAATTACTAAGTCCAGGCTATGCTGGAGAATGCAGGTGTTTCTTCATCAGTATTTATGAAAATATTTTTCTGCTGAAAAACAAGTAGGTGACGTAGGAGCTACTATGGTGTAATGATGATTTTTTTTTAAAACACAATATTCCAGACTGTAATGAATTTCTCTTATTGAAAGACTATACTAGATTTGGCTTATATCTTTCTGGTGAGGAGGCTGAACTGCTGGGAAGGTCTAGACTCGAGCAGGTTGCTAATTTTAAATACAACAATTCATGGACATCTTGAGGCCCAGTAGGCATTGCAAATGGAATTTCAGGAAAGACGATCTAGTTTAGTTTTTTGAAAATCAAAGATTTGTTAAAGTGGTACTCAGCATCCCTTTCAGTGCAAGCACTGACCATTTTGCAAATGTTGTTCAAAGATAAAATGAGGTGTCAGCAGCTGGTACAAATTCAAGATGGTTGTCATGTTGATCGGCTTGCCAAACATACCCAGAAAAAAAGAGAAGGAAACTGGATTCAGACTGATGCCTTGCAGAGCTGCTTGGTCTCCTTCAAGTAGTATATTAGAGCCTTTCTTATGTCCAGTGTATGTAGTTTTCTTTCCAGTTATGTTTGTAGGTTCTTAAAGACTGGCAACTGTATTGTTTGGTTGACATGGAATTTGCTCACCACTTTAGGTAGGAATTGGGTATTCATTCTTAGAACCACCTCGTCCTTGTGGATTTGCATGTATGGTTCCTGTATTGCTAGCTCTTGAATTTCGCCTACCCTTTGTAGCAATGTGATAACTATGAGGAAGGCTGTCTTCAGTGTGGTAAACCGGAGTTCAGCTTTGTGCATCGGTTCAAATGGTTTTGTCATAAGTTGTTTTTTTAAACTTTGTTTATTGGTATTTCTGTAATTGATTAACAGTCGGTCCATAAGTGGGTCCCTCGACACAGGACGGCGATCCAGATTTATACATTGTAATATGAATGGATGATAGACAGTAACTTAGTCATTTCGTCCCTCTCACATACTTTATACAGTCAAGCAATATATACCTTACATTATCCAAGCCCTGCTTGATTCCATCGGCCGTTTTACAGTGCGGTCTGTCGGTTTCCCATATCATCTCAAGCAGTACCATATAAACCTTTCACTAGGTCAATGATCAAAACAAAAAAACAATAAAACAAACATCAAAATTGTGCGCTGGATTAATAGGCAGTGGCTCGGTGGGACTAAGTTATACATGCATAACTAGGTTATCTATCCGAAAGGGTTAAAGTTGGTGCCCCCCCCATCTCCTGTCCTAATGAAGTGGTGTAATCTAATCCTGGCTGCACTCGGCTAGCCCCAAATCATGTCAATTAAATGGGTCTCATACAGTAACGCTGGCGCAGTTGGTCCCATGCTCTACCCTAATGTAGAAAAATAGCAAGGCCTCCCAATCTTCCAATATCTCATTCCAGAGTGGTGCCAAGGGTCGCGTCTAATTCCCCGATCCTCCTCCCTTCGCAGCACCTGTAATTCGGCTTGAGCCCACACCGATACATCTCGCATCCAGTCTGCTAAATGGGGGCCCAATGAGGATCTCCGACATTGAAACAAAAACAGAGCACGGTCCAGGAAGCTAATGCCCACCCTCTTGAAGGTTGGCCTCGTATGTAAACCTAGCAGGCACAGGTAGAGGTCTAAGCTCAATTGTGTATCAAGGGTTGCCGCCAGGTCTTCCAGTACTTCCCTCCAGCATCTTTGTATGTCAGGACACTCCCAAACCATATGATGGAAATCCGGGTCTGCCGCTCTACATCTAGGCCAACCCCTGTGCTCGCCACCATATATTACTCTGAGCCTATGCGGAGTGAGGTACGTTCTATGTACAAAATGATACTGAATGTATCGAAAGCGTGTATTTCTGGAAACTCTCCGAGGGGAACGCTAACACTTTTTGCCATTCCATGTCTGTCAGGGCCTTGCTCAATGTCTCGGCCCACTTCACCCAGAGAGTCTGTAAATATGGCAAAGTAGCCGCAGTAACAGCCCCGTACAGTCTGGTGATCAAGTGTGAGTCCTCCCCCGCTGTCAGTAAAAGGTGCAGTATGGAATGTGGTATGTGTCTCTGGTTCTGCATTCACAGTAGGCCATAGTCTCCTCACAGCCAAAACCAGCATCCGATAAGTCAGAACCTGCCCCTTTGGGACCCCCCTCTCTTCTACTAGCTCCACAAGGAGCACAGGATTCCCTCACTGAAGAGGTCTCCCAGGGTCTGCACTCCTGCCTGGTTCCAGGTTCTCAACCGACTTTGCGTCGAGGTGCGTCCCGGTATCACCAACAGCATTCCTGTCAGTGGAATCCCAGGGGAGTAAACCACCATCGTTCCAGTGCACTTCAGACATCGTCTCCAACAGGAGAGGGCCACCGTCAGCAAAACAGTCTGCTTAGGCTGGACACACCTGGCGCAGAGCAAGCCGGCCAGGAGGAGGTCAGGGAGGATTACACCACAGGGTACGGTCAGGTCCAGCCAGTGCCTCCCCAACAGCCATCTAGCCACCCACTGGAGTTGGCATGACAAATAATACAGCTCAAAGTCTGGGACCGCCAATCCGCCCTCTAACGTGGGTTGGCAGAGGGTGGAGAGGGACCCCTAAGGAGCATGTTCAGGTCCTTAAACCAGACCGCTGGTATAGTCACTGGGAGGTTAGTGAAGTAGTATAGCAGGCGGGGTAACAATCATTCTGGACAATGCCACGCAGGCCATCATTCAGAGCTTTAAGGAGCACCAAAACGCCACACATGATCGTAGGGATCGGAGCGCTGCACCAAGAGTCCCATCACAGAGGTCACGTAGTTCATGGAAGACCTGTATGCCCAAATATTTAAAAAGTATAGGGAGCCCAAAGAATATCAACTAGACAGGAGGAGGGATGCTCCGCGCCCTCCGTCAGTGGGAAAACGTATGTCTTTCTCCTATTCACCCGGAGACCAGATGAGCTACCAAATCGCTCAAGTAGAGAGAGAGCCAAAGGAATCCCCGACACACCATCCCGCAAGTAAATCAGCAGGTCATCCGCATAGAGTGATATAATGTGTTCCTTGCGACCCCAGGGCACCTCCCGACCGCACCCCTCCACCCCGAACTGCGCCGCCAGAGGCTCAATGGCCAGCGCGAACAGCAGAGGCGAGACAGGGCAACCCTGTCTGGTACCACAAAATATTGAATAAGTGGTCGATATCACCCCGCCAACCTGTACTTTCGCCACTGGGAGACAGTACAAGAGCTCAACCGATCGTATCCAGTTCTCACCCAGCCCCATTCGGACCATTACTGCTCGTAGATAATCCCACCGTACTGAATCAAGTGCTTTCTTGAGGTCCACTGATAAGAGCACGGCCCCGGGGTGCCGCTCCCCATGTGTTAGGTGTGGAAGTGTAAAGAGGCTTCTCAGGTTCAGGGAGGTACTACGCTCGGGTATGAAACCATTCTGCTCCTCATGAATGAGGTGAGGAACATGGTGCAGGAGTCTTTCAGCCAGGGCTTTACTGAGGATTTTGAAGTCGCAGTTCAGCATGGATAAGGGCCTGAAATCAGTCAGAGTCTCAGGTAAGATACTTGCATCATAAGCCTTGGCATAAAGATCAACTACAGCAGGAGCCAGGAGGTCCGCATATGTCTTGTAGAACTCCATAGGAAGTCCATCGGAGCCTGGTGCCTTGCCTGGGGCTGTGTAATAGCAGTTTTCACCTCCTCCAAGGTGAGCTGCCCCCCCATAAGGTCCTGATCCTTCGGTTGCAGTGTGACCAGCGGGAGGGACCATAAGTAGTGGTTTAACGATTGCGGCAGGGTCTCCTCAGGTTGGCTACAGAGGGATGTAAAGTAGGATTTAAAGGCGTCTGTTATCTCAGTCGGGCCATAAACATGCTCCCCTTACGCCCTGCATACATTCGTGATCGGAATACTCCTCCCTCTGTTCGCATCAACCAGGCTAACAGCCTGCCCGATTTGGCCTCTTCCTCTTGTATGGACATGATGTGCTGCCGGTAATCATGGCATCGTAGCCGTTCCAACGTTCGATTAAACAATTCCCGCGTTTGGTGGGGCCTACGCTGTGTGGTCAGATCTGATCCCTGTTCTACCTCTCTATCATGGAGTTCCTTTTCCAGTTGGTTTACTTTGTGCACCAGAGTACGTCTGACCCCTACTGATTGTCCCAGGCAGTGACCACGCATTACCACCTTCAAAGTCTCCCACTCCACACAGCGTGATGCGGTGGAGCCTCTGTTAATACTGATATGCTCCGAGAGATGAGATCTGAGTCCCTCCCTATACACCGGTTCCTCCTTGGCCCTCGGCTGAAGCCTCCATGACAGCGTAGGCGCTCTCCCTCCCACACCCCACCAGGTGACCAGCAACGGCTGTGGTCAGATAATGTACGGCCTAAGTATTTGGAGCCTACGATCTCGTGGGTGATAAAACCAGTGCACAGCACCCAATCTATTCTTGTGTGTAGCTGGTGTAGTCCAGAATAAAAGGAGTAATCCCTATCATGGGGATGCTGCACCCGCCAGACGTCCTCTAAACCCCAGTGCGTCAACCAGTGAATGAGATATTTCACCATCTTGTGCGTTGTCGCCCCAGGCAAGGGCAGAAGGGAATGATCCATTTCAGTGTCTAGCAGGCAGTTAAAGTCACCCCCAATCAGAAATCACCCACTCAAGGATTTGGCCAAGCGCTCGAAGAGAGTATGCCAAAAGGGGGACTGTTCCTGGTTAGGTGCATACACACAGCTCAGCACCATAAGTCTACCCTGCAGTCTGCCCTCCACCAGAACGTATCTGCCAATGGGTTCTAAATCCACAGAGAGGGGCTCGAATGGAACCTCCAGCCACTCCCATCCTCCTCTGGAGTTTGAAGGAAAGTTGTGTGGCCTTCCAGAATTACTCTCAGCCTGGCTGGGAATAGGAGCGAGTATTGGATGCCCGCTTTCCTCATAGCCCTCTTCACCGCTGCGTAGGAAGCACTCTTGGACTGTACCTCCGCAGTGAAGTCTGGGAAGAGGGTCACTTCCATTGTCCACTCGGAAGGGCCCAGCCTCCCTGGCTCGCTGTAGAAGGATGTCTCTGTCTCTATAATGGAGCAGCTTAGCCACCACAGTTCGCGGGGGCCGTCCCACCGCAACTGGTTATGAAGGCACCGATGGGCCCTCTCCAAGGCAAAGAAAGGGGTAAGCAGTCCCGGGGCGACCTCTTGCCGCAGCCATTTTTCAAAGAAGGTCACCGCATTAGTCCCCTCAGCTCCTTCGGGCAGGCCAATTATGTGTACATTGTTTATCCGGTTTCGGCACTCAGGGGGTCATTCTGACCCTGGCGGTAATTACCGCCATGGCGGAGGTTGGCGGTAGCACCGCCAACAGGCTGGCGGTGCTCCGCCGGGCATTCTGACCGCGGCGGTACAGCCGCGGCCAGAAGCGGAAAGCCGGCGGTGTACCGCCGACTTTCTGCTGCCCATGGGAATCCGCCATGGCGGCGCAGCTTGCTGCGCCGCCATGGGGATTCTGACAGCCCATACCGCCATCCTGTTCCTGGCGGTTCACCCGCCAGGAACAGGATGGCGGTATGGGGTGTCGTGGGGCCCCTGGGGGCCCCTGCAGTGCCCATGCCAATGGCATGGGCACTGCAGGGGCCCCCGTAAGTGGGCCCCACAAAGAATTTCAGTGTCTGCTTTGCAGACACTGAAATTCGCGACGGGTGCAACTGCACCCGTCACACCTTCCCACTCCGCCGGCTCCATTCTGAGCCGGCTTCCTCGTGGGAAGGGTGTTTCCCGCTGGGCTGGCGGGCGGACTTTCGGCGGTCGCCCGCCAGCCCAGTGGGAAAGCCAGAATGACCGCAGCGGTCTTTTGACCGCGGAGCGGTCTTTCGGCGGGAACCGCTTGGCGGGCGGCGACCGCCGTCCGCCGCAGTCAGAATGACCCCCTCAGTGTCTTTGGCCCGGCGTTCCAGCCGCTGAACACAGTCCGTTAGCTACGCTACAGTGGCTTGAATCTCCTGTTGCGCTGGGGCCAGATCCGTAAGCTTTGTCTCAGCACAGCGAACTCTATCTGCGAGCTTCTGATGATCCGCTCGCAACAGGCCCAGCTCCACCGATACCTGGCCTATTTCTCGCTGGAGTGTAGTTTTAGACTCTTCAATGGCGCCTAAGATCGTGTCCAAGGTGTCCTGCAAGGAAGGCCGAGCCGGTGCAGCCATGTCTGTCCGGGTTTGGTCGCCGTCCCGGCTTTTCCCCTTTGACTTTCCCTTGGTACGTTTTTTAGCAGGCATGGTCAGGCTGAGCGCTCCCCCAACAGGTGGTCAGCAGCGGCCATGGAATTTGTTTAATGGGAAGAGGGTCACTTCCATTGTCCACTCGGAAGGGCCCAGCCTCCCTGGCTCGCTGTAGAAGGATGTCTCTGTCTCTATAATGGAGCAGCTTAGCCACCACAGTTCGCGGGGGCCGTCCCACTGCAACTGGTTATGAAGGCACCAATGGGCCCTCTCCAAGGCAAAGAGAGGGGTAAGCAGTCCCGGGGCAACCTCTTGCCGCCGCCATTTTTCAAAGAAGGTCACCGCATCAGTCCCCTCAGCTCCTTCGGGCAGCCCAATTATGTGTACATTGTTCATCCGGTTTCGGCACTCAGGCCCTGATTCTAAGCTTGGTGGGCGGCGGTAGCCGCCCGCCAAGCGGGAACCGCCAGAAGACCGTACCGCGGTCAAAAGACCGCGGCGGTCATTCTGGGTTTCCCACTGGGCTGGCGGGCGACCGCCGAAAGTCCGCCCGCCAGCCCAGCGGGAAACACCCTTCCCACGAGGAAGCCGGCTCAGAATGGAGCCGGCGGAGTGGGAAGGTGCGATGGGTGCAGTTGCACCCGTCGCGAATTTCAGTGTCTGCAAAGCAGACACTGAAATTCTTTGTGGGGCCCTCTTACGGGGGCCCCTGCAGTGCCCATGCCATTGGCATGGGCACTGCAGGGGCCCCCAGGGGCCCCACGACACCCCATACCGCCATCCTGTTCCTGCGGGCGAACCGCCAGGAACAGGATTGCAGTATGGGGTGTCAGAATCCCCATGGCGGCGCAGCAAGCTGCGCCGCCATGGCGGATTCCCATGGGCAGCGGAAAGTCGGCGGTACACCGCCGGCTTTCCGCTTCTGGCCGCGGCTGTACCGCCGCGGTCAGAATGCCCGGCGGAGCACCGCCAGCCTGTTGGCGGTCCTACCGCCAACCTCCGCCATGGCGGTATTTACCGCCAGGGTCAGAATGACCCCCTCAGTGTCTTTGGCCCGGCGTTCCAGCCGCTGAACACAGTCCGTTAGCTACGCTACAGTGGCTTGAATCTCCTGTTGCGCTGGGGCCAGATCCGTAAGCTTTGTCTCAGCACAGCGAACTCTATCTGCGAGCTTCTGATGATCCGCTCGCAACAGGCCCAGCTACACCGATACCTGGCCTATTTCTCGCTGGAGTGTAGTTTTAGACTCTTCAATGGCACCTAAGATCTTGTCCAAGGTGTCCTGCAAGGAAGGCAGAGCCGGTGCAGCCATGTCTGTCCTGGTTTGGTCGCCGTCCCGGCTTTTCCCCTTTGACTTTCCCTTGGTACGTTTTTTAGCAGACGTGGTCAGGCTGAGCGCTCCCCCAACAGGTGGTCAGCAGCGGCCATGGAATTAGTTTAATGGGTCGCCCATCCGCTCCTCTGGGCGGGCACGGCCAGAGGGGGGGCCCTATTTCAGTGGGCAAGTCCCCACCAGGAAAGATCCTCCGCAGGTCACCTTCCTCTCCTCTCTATTGCGGACTCCCAAACAACGTCGCCATGTGGGTATACCCCACCAGGGCACAGCCTCCAAGAGTTCAACAGCCATAGGCCTCAGGCAGCGCCTCCCGGGTGGATCCCCGTCCAGGCTTCAAGCCAGATAAGGCGCCTCGCTGGTCACATCCAGACCCGGCTCCTCGTGGGTCCCCACCGGGACAAGTACAGCGGTGCGCATCCCAATCTGCATCTTGCGGGGAAGCCAGCTTTCTTCCCAGGCCACCCCACACTTTCAGTGGCGTGTCTCGCTCACTCACTGTTGACTGGCGGGGGCCCTCCTATGGCACTGCGGGGGCCCCTTGGCGTTCACCGCAGTGTCACTTCTGCTGTCTCCTAAGCCGGTGAGGGGTGGCTCCGCCTAGTCCTCGGGCCTCGCTGACACACGACGGCCTAGGCTCGCCCCCAGGCCGGCCTGTCCCTCGCCGCTGGTCCAATCCGGGCAGCCCAGCGACCACACCAATGTTGCAGCTCCTGGTTCCCCAGACGATCCGGGAACCCATCTGCACCCATCCAGCCCCGAGGCTGCACCCATCTGCTGCAGCCCAGGCACACCACTCCGTGGGCCCGACATAGGCCACAGTGCCGGTCCGGTCCACGCCTCGCCCGCCAGTCACCTCCGCAGCTCTCCGGCACAGCCCGGGCCAGCTAAAACATCTCCTCCAGCGCTCCCCACTACGTCCACAATGCTATGGGCTGTCACTGACCCCCATCGGGGCTGTTTATGGAGGATAAAAGACGGGCCAGGACGGAGCGAGTCTATTTCGCGTCACCCATGATTGCCAGTCAGGCCACGCCCCCTTGTCATAAGATGTGTTAATGCTATGTCTAAGCTCCACATCCGGGCTGGTGCCCTTCTTGGAGGGATGATTTGTTTGGATTCTCCCAGAAACCTCTTTGTAATAGGTGTTGTGAAGAAATTTTTTGCATAGTGCTCCTCTGGTGTAGGACACGATTGCTGGCAAGTGTACTTTGAGAGAAAAGCAGTGGATACCGCTGTCTAGCAAGTGTGTGAGATAGGTTATTACTGTTTCTTGCCTAGATGCCGCTTCTAGGGTATTATTCCCTGTGCACCAAAGGAGGCATCTTTTCCATTTTGATAGGTCCTGTTCTGCTTATATCTTTATCCTCTGTCCCTTGGACAGCTCGAGTAGATTTGAACAGCATGCTTGTCTGGCCCACTGAGGGGCTATTAGGATGAAGTTTGTCCCTGATTTCCTGACCTCCTCCAGTACCTTTGGCATTAGAGCAACCAATGGAAAAGCATAGGCAATTCCCCCTTACCATTTCAGTGACAGGGAATTCCCTTCTGACTGGTGGTGTGGAAACCTGGAGGCGAAATGTTGGCATTTTCTGTTTTCTGCCAATGCGAACAAGTCGATTGTTGGTGTGCCCCAAATCCTAAAGATTTGTTCTAGGCTCCCTTTTTCACCTCCCATTTGTGTGTGCTGCTTTCCTGCCTGCTTAGTCTGTCTGCCACTATTTTGTTCTTCCCTGGTAGGTGGAAAGTTTGTAAGCTGATCCTCTGTGGTATCGCCTAGTTCCATATTTTCTGGGCTAGCTTGCTTAGGTTTAACAACTTTGTAGCCCCTTGTTTGTTTGGGTAAAACGTTGAATTGTTTGTTTGGATTAGTACTGTCTTTCATGATATCTGCATTTGAAATGCTTTTAGAGCCAGTAATATTGTTTTCAGTTCTAGGAAACTGACGTGTTTTATCGCATCCATCCTGCTCCATTGGCCTCGTATTCTTAAGGTTTGTGTGTGTGCTTCCCATCCCTTGTGGGACTCATCCATTGTGATGGTCACTGAGGAAGTTGCTGTCTTGAAAGGTTTTCACCTGGTTATGTGTTTGGATGCCCACCATTGTATCTCCTTCTGTATTTTCACTGTTACAACCACTAGATCCTCCCAACTCCTGGTGGTTTGTGACCAGTTGTTGGTCAGCCATTCCTGGAATGGTCTCATATGGGGTCTCGCATGGGGTATGAGAGGAATGCATGATGCCATTATGCTCATCAACTTTATGATTGCCATCACTGTCAGAGATTGTCCCTTCTGTTAAAGGCAAGTTTGCTCTTTGATCGCCTGTACTCTCTTTCGGGAAGGGTAAGCATGTGCTTATCTTGAATTTAGTCTGGGGCATAGGAAGATTTTTTCTTGCTGTAGTTTTGGGGATTTTTTGTGACTTATGCTGAATACTAGCTTTTGTAGGTTTTGGTATCCCTTTGACATTTCTCCTTCGAGTGTGCCTTTATAAGCCAGTCGTCCAGGTAGGGGTATACGTGAATTCCCTTCCTTCTTAGGAATGCTGTGACTGTCGATAGTCATTTTGTGAAAACCCTCAGTGCTAACTTTATTCCGAAGGGTAAGACCTTGACCTTGCTTCAGGCAGTTCTTTTCCCGCTGCTGAGTCCCTGCGGCCCCGTCCCCCCTTTTGCTGTTCCCCTCCCTCCTCCCAGCTGCCACTCACTCCCACCTCCCCTCTTATGGCAGCTGCGGCCCGCCCAAGGCAAGCCTGTCTGCGCCCGTCCGCGCCCAGACCGTGCCAAGCGCCAGTACCCCTGGCCCACGCGCCCTCGCACCACCAACCACCGCTACACAGTTAATGACCTCCACGCCCTCAATCCAGGACGCTCCTTCATCTGCTTCCAGTCCACTCCAAAGCACACCAAAGGACCCTTCTCCTGCAAAGCCTGCAACTTCACCTAAAACCTAACCACCAAGCTCCAACACAAAGCTACAGACAACCACCTCAGCTGCATTCTGCTCAACACCCGCTCCGTCCACAAGCACGCAATCGAACTCTGGGACCTACTGACCTCATCGTCACCTGACGTCGCATTTCTCACCAAAACCCGGATGAATTTGGAAACGGAACGAGACATAGCCATAGCCATACCTGAAGGCTACAAGATCACTAGAAGAGACCGCAGCAACAAACCAGGAGGAGGAATCGCCATAGTCCACAAAAGCACCATCAAAGTCTCCACCAGCTCCCACGACACCATCAACTCCGCCGAGCACCTCCATTTCAAAATCCACGTCAACACCACCCTCAGAGGAACACTGGTCTACAGACCCCCAGGCCCCAGACCTCACTTTTGCAATGACATCGCCGACACCATCAGCACCCAAGCCCTCGCCTCAACGGACTACATCCTCTTCGGCTACCTGAACTTCCACCTAGAAAACAACAACGATATCAACACCACCAACCTACTCGACAACCTCAACAACTTCGGCCTCAAGCAACTCGTCACGTCTCCCACCCACACCGCAGGACACACACTCGACCCCATCTTCTCAGCCAGCAACCACGTCTCCTTCAGACACACCACCGAACCCCATTGGACCAACCATCGCTGCATCCATTTCTCCTTCCAGAAGCCGGTCACTCACCACCTCACCACTCAACAGAACAGCTGATCACCACGCTCACCCAGGCACCTCCTCCCAGGACCCCAACACAGCCACCACCAACCTGCATCAATGGATAGAAGACTGCGCCAACACCCTCGCACCACTCAAACAACCCTCAGACATCCACCACAGACCCAAGGCCAGCTGGGTTACCCCTGACCTGCAGGCCTCCAAACGGGAATGCCGAAGAATGGAAAAGACCTGGCGCCTTGCATCTACCGAATCCAACCACATCGCCCTCAAGACTGCCATCCGCAAACATCACCAGCTGATCCGCACCACCAAAAGAACCTACTACACAAGCCGCATAGACACCAACACTCACAACAACAAAGAGCTCTTCGGCATCATCAAAGAACTCTCCAACCACAGGCCCTGCTCCTACGAACCCCCGCCATCACAGGAGCTCTGCAACTCTCTCGCCACTTACTTCCATCGAAAGATCGAAGAAATCCACAACAGCTTCAAACCCCAGACCCACCAGCCAACCACAGACAACCACGAACCCAACGCACCAAGCAACACCAACCCTCTATGCTCCTGGACCCACGTCAACAATGAAGACGCCATCAAAACCATGGCCTCTATCCACTCCGGCTCCCCCTCGGATCCCTGACGCACCATATCTTCAACAAAGCCAGCGACATCATTGCCCCCCACCTCCGCGCCACCATCAACAGCTCCTTCGAGACAGCCACCTTCCCGGAGAGCTGGAAACACACTGATGTCAACGCCCTGTTGAAGAAAAACAAAGCGGACCCAGATGACCCCAAAAACTACCGCCCTATCTCCCTCCTCCCCCTTCCCAGCGAAGGTCATTGAGAAAATCGTGAACAGCCAACTATACCGCTTCCTGAAAGACAGCAAAGCCTCCCAATCCGGATTTTGCAAGAACCACAGCACGGAGAATGCACTCATTGCTGCCACAGATAACATCAGGACCATCCTCGACGAAGGCGAAACCGCAGCGCTCATCCTCTTGGACCTCTCCGCAGCTTTCGACACCATTTGTCACCACACCCTTCGAACACGCCTCCACAACGCCAGGATCCGCGGCAAGGCCCTCTACTGGATCTCCTCATTTCTCTCCGGCAGAACCCAGAGAGTCCGCCTGCTGCCTTACCTGTCCGAATCCTCCAAAACCATCTATGGCATCCCCCAGGGATCCTCCCTCAGCCCAGCACTTTTCAACGTTTACATGACTCCTCTTGCCAACATCGCACAATCCCACCACATCAACATACTATCCGACGCAGACGACACCCGGCTGATCATCTCCCTCACGAAAGACCCCATAAACCGCAAGAAACAACCTCCACAATGGACTTCACGCCATCGCCAACTGGATGGAATCAAGCCACCTCAAGCTAAACACAGACAAAACAGAGATCGTCATCCTCGGCAGCAACCCCTCCGCCTGGAACGTCTCCTGGTGGCCTACCTTCCTACGAGCCGTGCCCACTCCCACCACCCAAGTACGGAACCTGGGAATCATCCTGGAGTCAGCATGACTCAGCAGGTCAACGCAGTCTCCTCTTCCTGTTACGACACCCTTCGCATGCCACGCAAGATTTTCAAGTGGATTCCATTTGAAACCAGAAAGACAGTCACCCACGCCCTGGTCAGCAGCCGTCTGGAGTTCGGCAATGCACTCTATGCAGGAACCACAGCTAAACTACAAACGAAAATGCAACGTATCCAAAACACCTCCGCCCAACTCATCCTTGAAGTCCCACGCTGCAACCACATCTCTGCCCACCTCAGAGACCTACACTGGCTACCCGTATCGAAGAGGATTACCTTCTAACTACTCACACACGAACACAAAGACCTCCACAACACATGTCCGGCCTACCTCAACGACAGACTCACCTTCCACACCCCCATCCTCCAGCTCCGCTCCGCCAACCTCGCCCTCGCCTACGTCCCCCGCATTCGCCGCACCACCGCCAGAGGAAGATCCTTCTCTCACCTCGCCCCCAAGACCTGGAACTCCCTACCGCTCCACCTACGCCAGACCCAGGACCTCCTGACTTTCAGGAAACGCCTCAAGACATGGCTATTCAACCAGTAGCTCCCCCCTCCCCAGCGCCTTGAGACCCTGACGGGTAAGTAGTGCGCTTTATAAATTACGTTATTGATTGAATTGGTAATCAACTCCTTCAAGTACGAATCTGAGGTTTCTTTTGTGTACCTGGTTCATCGGTGTGTGCAGATAGGCATCCTGGAGATCTATGGTTGCCATGGAGTCTCTTTTTTTTGCAGGAGTGGGTTTCCTCCTGTAGGGTTGTCATTTTGAAATGCTGAGTGTTGATGAATTGGTTTATGAAGCTGAGGTCCAGGATTGACCTTTGTGTAAGGTCTTGTTTTGGTACCAGGAAGTAGGATGAGTAGTTTCCCTTGTTTAATTCCTTTTTTTGGTACTCTTTCTATTGCTTGTTTTTGGAGGGGTTCTTTCACGTCTCTTTGGTGGGTTTGGAGGTGGTAGGCTTGAGAGTTCTATACAGTAGCAGTGATGTACAATGTTTAAAACCCAATTGTCTGTAGAAATGTTTTACCATTGCTGTTGGTACTGAGGTATTATGCCCCCTTTCGGTGTTGTGTGTGGACTTGGGACAATGTGTGAGTCACTTGGCCGTTCCTTCTCCCCTGGGGCGTTTGCCCCTTGCTCTCCCTCTATCTCAAAAGGGCTATCTCACGGGGTGTTGCCATTGCTGGTACCCTGTGTGTTGGCGGCTCTGTTCGTTACTCTCTTGGGGCCGTTGCTGCTGTCCTGTCGCAAAGGCTTCCCTTCCTGTGGGCCTTCTAATGGTGCTCTTCTGAAATTGCCTCTGTATTGGAGTGCTACCATTGCCTTTGCTGTTTTGTTGTCCTTTTTGATCTGCTGCAATGACTCATCCACCTTTTGGCCAAATAAGGCCTCCCTGATGAAGTTTATTATGGAGGCCTGTACTTCAGGTTTGAAGCCCACATCCTGAGCCATGCATGCCTCCTTAGTGTTGTACCTGTGCACATTTGTCTGCTGGCTGTTTCGGTTGAGTCCACTTCTCTCTCCATCTTCCTCCCCACCATGTCCAGCCTTTTGCTTCCCGTTTCTGGAGGGGGGCCTGGGGAGGTGTGTGTGTTGCTCCTCCTCCTTGCTGTTGTGACGATGATGGAGTCTGCCACTGTGTTCCCATGAATATATTTGAGGTCCTTTGGAGAGGGCTTGTATTTCTTCTCCATCCTTGGTATCACCCTTTTTGCTGCCGCAGGTTCCCTGAAGGCCTCCTTACCCGAATCCAGAATGCTGGGTTGCATGGGGATAGAGATTTCCCTTGTTTGATGTCATGAGTGTTTCCAGTAGGAAACAGGGGTCTATCTTCTCTTTTTCCTGGGATACTCCATACATGTCTGCTGCCCTCTTCACTAATCTTATAGCATGTGATATTGTCAGGGGGCGAATGCTTTGAGGGGTAGCTGTCAACCTCCTCTTCTGGTCTCTCCGGCTCGAGGTAATTCGAATCATCCTTATAACCCTGTTGCTTCCTCCTCTTTGGGGTCATAGAATTCCTCCCCCACCTCTTATTCATGGCGCTCTGGGGTTGCCACTGCCTCAAGTGTGGTCTCGTCCTCCTCGGTGTCTGGGGCCGTCAAGGGTTTTGGTGGGATTCCGAATTGCTTTAGGCTTGCCCTGAGGGTTTTGAGTACAAAGGCTGCGCAGGCCTCACAGCCCTCATCTCGGAGGCAGAGGTTGCAGACTTCATGCAGGTCACGCTGGGAAAAATTACGATGGCACTTTGGGCAGAATTTAAATGTTTTTTTTCCCATGACCCCTACCTTGCTTCATTCTCCTGGCCCGTGCAAATTTCTCCGGCGTCCCCTGCCGGGTGATATGTTCGGTTCTGTTCTTGTCACAGTTGTTAATTTTGGCATTATCGTCTTGAAAAAACTTTGGAATTTCTTCTAATCTTTTCGGTGTTGTCTCAAAAAACGTTGGTACTTCTCCTTTGCTTCCAGACCCAACAGCGGAAATAAAGAATCTGAAGATGGCTACCACGCACAGAAACGTCTATGGCACCCTCTGACATCATACAGGGGACGGACCATGCACCAAATGGTGGTTGATGACACTCGAAAAAAAAAAAAAAAAGAGACAACTCCAGAAACAACCACTAGATGTCAGAATGATGCACAGCATGTGTATCCAGAAAAGGATTTATGCCGCAAAAGTAACTAGAATTGACTGTGCTGGAGGATGCCTGAACCACCAGACTCTCCGGGGTAGATTGCTGTGTAAGAAAGGTAGAGTCACTAAAAGCTGGCCTATGGCAACATACCACTTGTCCACTTAGCAGTGGGTATGAACAAGTTTTGCCCAGCTGCCCTTAAGGGTATCGGCAAGTGCTTCACTAAATGGTAACAGGTGTTCCTAGGAAGACTGTCCGGGTTGCATGACCTCTGTGACAATATTAAACCTCAATGAAAGGTAGTTGCAAATCTAGGGCCTCGGCCCCTCTAATTACCATGAAAGCTGATTCTTCTTTGGAAACACATGGGGGGAGACATCAGCCCTGTATTATGAGAAGTAAAAAGCCCACTGGCCTCTTGTAGGTCCAAACAAAAGTTATCAACATATTGTGTGGACAATTCATCCCGACAATCATCACCATCACCAACAAAAGCAGGTTGGCTCTGATCAGAGTTGGGCCCAAAGAGCAGTTGAAGTACCGGAGGGGGGTCTCTGGGTAAAGGCATTGTCTTGTCTGAGACAGTAGGAATGTGGGCCAGCTCACATGCAGCTTCATTTGAGGTCACTACAGATTAGGTTTACAGACTAAGCGCTTGATGTCTTCCTCCTCCATTGGTGGTGGTGTGAACCATGTCACTGATGTGGAATCGGGTTAAGGTGGCGCATCTTGAGCCAAGGGAAGACCTGCTGGCGGTAACCCAGCTGGAGACATTCGAGGATCTGTGGGGCCCAAAGGTATGCAAGAGGGAGCGGGTCAGATGCTGAAGATGGCAGGCATGGCTTCTTTAAATGGCTCAATTTGTTGCAATAGAACCAGAAAATGGGGGTTCATTGGAACCAGTTGCAGAATCACCTCCTCAGCAGGGGGACTGTTCTGTGATCACTGGGTACCATGATGTTATTGTAACTTCTAAGAAGGAGAGTGGTGAGGCTGGGACCAGGCCTCCTTGGACTTATTGTGTTTGTTCTTGGATTCTGACTTATCCAAAGATTTGGAGTGCTGCAAAGATATGTCACAGTAAGCTGCCCCAAAAACGGGAACAGGTCTGTGTCCAATGACTGAGCGGGAGCGGCCTTTGCATGATATCAGGCCATGTTTTGCAATGCACAGCTTAGCTATGCGGTCCAGAATAGCGTTTGGATTCATAAGGGCACACTTGCCGCATTATGGAGTTGTGGCATAACCCAAGACACCAGAGGCACACCTCATGGTGTTCTGTTACATTTGTCTGCAACAATCCCTGCTAGGTTTAAAGCCTTTGTTTTTATGAGATAACATTTCCGTTGCTCACTAAAAAAAAAAGGTTTGGGAGAGAATAATATCTCATCAAACTATGAGAAATATGAGCTAGCTCTGGATTCCAAAACAAAGGCATAGTAAGAAAGTTTATTTTATTAGTTGATGAAAATCATAAAATGTTCCATCTCAATAAAATCACACAAAACACTATTAATACAATAACTGACATGAAACATAATCAGTGCAATAAACACATTAACCCTTCGTAGATCCAATTACAAATAAAAAACCTGGTTAAAAAGTGATAAAACCATAGCTACATAATTACCCACCCTACCTCCTTCAAACCCATTTGTCTCCCGTTAATCTATTTTCAAGCCTATGAAGGCTAGCTAAAATCATAGTAATACATGGGTTAACTCCCCCGGACCTGTTCATGTCTGCTGAAGTTATAGGGGGTACGCCTGGCCTTAGCTGAGTTTTTATGCATCTAATACTTAGCTTTACTAATTTAGGATTAAAGTGCAATTTAGACCAAAAAGAGAATAACCTTTGTTCGGCCCGATTTCTGGGTATTATGGGTGTTGGATGGTTACCTCTTCACTATGGTATGACTCCTCCTGGTTCAATTCCTTTGAAGGTGGTATGCCCTAGATAGTTTCTGTGCTAAGTTTTTTGTGGGGCAGTTAGGAAGATAAAAGTTTCTAAAAATTGGACCAGCCTAACGTTCAGTATTTCATTTCTTGGGTCCAGTGTCTCAATTAGGGCTTGTCTACATGTTCTGATCCCTAATTCATTAATTTCTTTCTTCTGCATTTGTATTCTTTGAATAGACGAAGCTGGGCAAATGCAGACCACATGCCCTAAAGTTTCCACCGCGAAATGGCATAAGTGGCATTCCTGATTGGGTCTTTGCAACACATTCTTCCATTTTGGCATGAGGTATAGCGCTGGCATATCGCCTAGTCTTAGCCTTAGAAAACGTTGTTTCATTTTCAATAGGGTGCAGCCAATAATGGTGAATCTGTAAGTGTTTTGTAAGAAGTAACAACCAACCAACCATGAGATCTTTTAGCCAATTCCTCCCCATCTTTTAACCAGCTCTATAGTTTACTTGATTTATTCACTACTTTCTTAAATGCTGGACTAGACAGGATCTGGTCCCATACATCAACTAAGTTCAAATGATTTAAACTCCTTTCCAAATATTTTTTATAGTTACTATTGCCCCTTTCAAGATTGATTTCCTGCCATACTAAATTAGCCAGGGACCCTTTTGGTGCCGCATTTTATAACAACATTTGATGAAAGTCACAGGTCTGGCTAATGACTGCTTTACTAACATAAATTCCAGGCTAACCTGGGCAGGTAATGCCAATCCAGGTAACTGGAAAACACACTTGTAGGCCTTTACGAAGAGTTTATCCAGGAGAGCTTCCTCTATCCCCCTCAATATTTCACTTCCATATGCGAGCATTGGAAGTAATTTTGCTCTCATTATAGCTGTTAGTGGTTTAAGAGAATGTCTGCAGATGGTATTTGCTAGGGTTCCAAAGGCATGAATGAGTGCTTGTGCCTTGTTTTTTTATCGCTTCTCTGTGGCACACATAATTTCCTCTAGCGTTTAACATGACCCCTAAGTATCTGTAGGAGGCCACTTCTTCTATAATCTTGCCATTCAGATACCATTTACGTTGGTTAGAGGGTCTGCGGTTGAGGGCAATCATTTTTGTTTTACTCTGGTTTATTTCCAATTAATTTTTTCTTACGTACTCTCTTAGATCCTTCATCAATTTTTGCATTGAAAGGAAGTGACATCACTGCACCAGGGTGGTGCCTATATATAGGCTGCATTTGTCACTTCTGGGGTGGAGTGAATATAGAGCCACAAAATGCCACCTATTGGTACACAAGTGCTGTGCTGGAAAATGTTCTACATCCAGATTGGCATCTGGGTGAAGAATATGGGGCTAGAAGTACCATGAGAATACTCTTTTTGATGAAATCACTTTGTCTCCAGTCACTGCAGGGGACACTTCAAAAAACTACTAAAAACAACTGAGTCCTTCGTCTGAAGAAGAAAGAAACCAAGGTTGGCAAGATAGACTTATTACAGACACCTGGAGAGTGGGAGTGTTGGGAATTCCCAACCGGACTAAATATAACCTTGCTGTTCAGATTACAAACATTCTATAGTGAAACTTTAGGATCTGAGATACCAATGCTTTATTGCCTAAACTGGCGTTCACATTGGGACGATCCCTGTGCTACCTAGGAAGCACAGAGTTTGAGGTTAGTACTCCTCCACAGTCACCACAGCAAGAGGGGCAGTTTGGGGTAAAGTAGCCACTAAGAGAGCGGCATTACTGCATTCATTAACAACCTTGACTTCACCACAGCACTAACCGGTGATTCATATGAGAAGCGTTAAAAGGCAGGCTGCAAGAGAACAGGGGTCGTTTACGATCAATCAGGTCTCAAATCGTTTGAACCGATTAAGTTTGAGGATAGCCTCACGGAAAAGGAGTGTATAAAATACGTAAAATCTGTCACTGTGTCAACCATAATAATATTATAGAGATTGAACACATGTTGTTAAATATATTTACATTTTGCGCAGTCCTAGTCTGAGAGCGGGAAAACAGCCCTGTTCAAAAGCGGTGAGAGAGAGAGCTGGTTACATTCTTTCTAACTCTGAATTGAGAGACTATCACAGAAGAGCTTCAACCACCAACACTGAAGGAAGGGAGACACTGATGAAGATCTTGGGGCCCTGGAGGTATACTTCATTTAGAGAAAATACCTGGGAACCCTCAAAGCCCTGAGAATGTTGGAGCAAAAGCAGGAAACCAGGATCTCTCCTTCACTTGTTCTGGTATTTCACAAAGTTACAAAGGTTTTATTTTTGGGACACAGGTTTTGGGAGGCATAGACAATTTCCTAAACACTGCAATATCAAGACTCCTGACATGTTGTTGTAGGGCTGCCTAACAGAAAGACCAATCTTTTGCTTTACTTGAGGGACAGGTTAAGTTTGCTGGCCTTATGCGCTGCTTATATTGACTCTGGGATAACGGAGAAGATGTCTTGTCTGAAGCAGAGTAAGGAGGATTTTGAGAACCTGTAGACTTCGAGCAAGTCTTTCCTTTCAAAATAAATTTAAATAACTAACATGTCCTAGATACCTTAGAGTCCTGTGATTCACCGCCCAGGCTTAAGGTGCACAGTATGCTGGCGACTTACACACAATTTAAGGCTACATATTAATTCGGGCCTGTACATACTGACGGTTTTGGATTCCTAGGCATACTTACAGGACACGCCCCAATACGCCTCCTTTTGCTTGCTGTGCCAGATGCTGGAGGCATGATGTTCCTTTTTGTTGTCTCATTTTGTTTCCTACTGGCATCCAGATGCAGGTGGGAGTATTTGTTTCCTGAAAACATTCAGCAAAACTGAACTGATCCTAAAATGTATATTACTATAAATTCTAGGACATCGTACTTACACCTCACTCTTTCTCACCATTTAAACCATGATGCCTTTATTATAAGGTCCATGAAATGATGATTAGATGTGCAATATTGCCATTAAAGGCTAAACACAAATTGGGAAACCTAATATTTCTATTTGTACCCTTTTACATCATTTAACTTGTTTGCCATTCTTCTGAAACATGTCTCAGAAAATTCATAACTCTGGGTACAACGGCAATCACAATCCAAACACTAATGAATTATTAAAACTTCTAGAGCTACCGTTTTCATTTATAAACATAATTCATTCTAAGCATGACCTTGTGCAAATGTAAAAAGAAAAAGCACACCAAAGTAATTTGTACTTCCTTTAATAGTGGGCAGGCATGAGAATAACATCTGAATCAAGATACCACATCCTAGATGTGCATGTAGTGTTGGGTACATATGGCCATCCATTCACTGAAATATATGATACGTCTTGCTGGTTTGATACACAGTGCTGAGGGTATATGGCCCTTTAATTACTATACTTTGCAGAGCTAATTTTAGGGATAATGCTGACATGTACATAAAAACGTTTTTGATTTTGTCAACAGGTTAGAACTTATGTGCCTGCTGAATTGTTACTACTGATATAGTCACAAACTTTTGAAATGTATCTACCTTTCTGACATCCTACAGAAGACAGTATATGGATTTCTTTGAAGTGATTACTGAGTGCCCAGTACAGGTACCTATATAAGATTGTGTAATGTTTTTAGTTTCCCATTCTTCTATAAATTATATGGTATTCTTGGTCTTATTATTGGCAAAACCTCCCTTTCTTTTTCTCTTTGTCTGTGTCATATCGCAGCTTTGAGTGGAAGCACGGTTATTGCAATACAACTAATAGTGGATAGATTGCATTTCAGTTTTCCTATATTGAACAAGCTATATTACAGATGGGTGCGTTATACTACTTTTTCATGGCAGGTTAAAATGGCACCAGCTAGTGAGTTTGACTTAAACCTTTATGATAATACTCTCTGGTGCATGTGGTCGACACATTTTGGGTTCCTTGGTTACTTATATGATATTTTTGGTTAATTTGGTTTTTTTCCAACACAACTGGGTGTTTTCATCCTTTCTTCACCATTTCTGATGTTAAAAATATTAACAATCCTCCTGATATACATGGTGTAGGCATCCCCCATTCTGCACAGGATTATGATCAAGAGTTCATAATATTTGTTAAGTCTTATAATATATCCGAAATATAAGCATATGTTCATTCTTGTATTTTACAGCCTTGAGAAAGTCACAATAGTGACGAAACACGTGTTTGCTGTCAAGGAGTAAACTAAGATGAAGGACTGTCTCAGAACAAATAATATTGCAAGTTCACAATAAGGAAGAATTCAGTTTTCAAGGACTGGTTTAGAATTTCATGATTTCAAAAAGTATTGATAACTACATGTAATGTGATTACAGACTGAGTGCTGTGGTGTCATTTTCATATTTGTTTTCCATGTATCCTAGGATACATGTTTTTGCCTTGGGATAGTAAGGCATTTAACCACTCAGCACCATTGGTAGGATTACATAAATAAGTCTATCTTACCATTCTACTGTTGGACACAATTAGGAAGTGCATTTAATCTACCATTACTACCTTTCTTGTTTGCTTGCAACTTATGAATCATCTCCAGTCCACCTGCAGTCACCTTTGGACAACAGAGATGGAATGTCCTGCCCTGGATAAAAAAATAAAAAAAACACACACACGGGGATTACAAAAGTCATTACAGAAGCCAACTCGCTGAAAACTCATCTGATACCTTATGTTCTAGTCCAACATAGATGCATTTAATTGGCTTGCTTGAGAGTGGGGGGATATAAAAGGCTGGGTAGTTTAATAAGATTTGTTTTTGATCTAAACAATTTGGTGAGATTGCACAAAGGTGCAAGACACAGTTATCTGTCATCCTCTCCGGACACAAACACCATACAGCATTGAAACATATTACTGCGGTTCTAATGTTAAATGTCCAAAACAAAAAGCCATACTTTTCCAGGCAAATAAGGCTTGTAGTTTATTTTGTAATTACATAAATGCATTGGAGCATCACTGAATGGCCAATCATTAGTACAATGAAATTACCATTCACTGATAATAAATCAAGTACTTAGGTCTAGAGTCAGTTATAAAAAAAAGAAAAATACATGTTTATTTACAAAAATTAAACAAGATATGACCGTACGAACGACATTCTTGCAGCTGAACATAAAACATGGCGAGGATGATAAAACATTTTAAATAATTAACGGAAGGGTCCAATAAATGTACAGTTGTTGAAGCATTGCATCTCTGTTCATAGTCAAGGTACCAGAAACAACATCTTTAAACCAAATGCCATCATAAGACAGAGTCTCAAGATAAAAATACATATTTGCAAATATTGTGAAACATAAAACAGAAAAAAATCAATATATACGTTGTATAACTGCTAAGATGATATGAACAATGGTATTATGGTGTCAGCTTTTTTTGGTTCAACATTTCCCATTTGCGGACATATTTCTTTTTTTTTTTACAAGCTACCTTGTTAGTAAAACACACTTACAGTTCCATGCTTTCCGTGAGTCTTTCTACTCGATTAAAGCCATTAAAATAGTTTAATTTTTTAGTTACAAATTTCAGTCCCTCTTGACGTTGGAAAATACTTAGGACAAATTTGCAAAAACATATCAATTCACCCATTTTTTGTGTTTTTCAGATCATATGATGATAATATCAGTGACTATTAAAATCACTAAGTGGCAAAAGAAAGCTGATTACCCATGTTAGTAATTTTTCATCAATGCACAGTTTATTTTACACAACCCCAACCATCAGTAAATTCCTCGTTTGGAAGCTATGGAAAGAAGATTCTGCGGAAAATGTACTTACTTCACAGTACCTTTAACAAATCTGACTGGTGAATTAAAAGCACATTTTACAAATGAGTTCATAGTCATTGCTACAGTACTTGAGTAACTCAGAGAATATCTCAATCTAAGTAGTACAGAAAATGTATTTAATTAACACTTTATTTTGGTACACAACTAAAAACAAGAACAGACACTAATAAACAACAATTCATAAGAAAATAAGGTAAACAAACAAATTTTAATCTTTAAGATTTGCTTTATTGTAAATTCAGTTTTCAGGTGCCTGACTATTCGTTGCCAGTAGGAACCAGATATGCATTTCACACCAATCTCAGATATTGAGGTGAATATCACACAGTGGTGCCTGCTTTGACAACAACGTTCAATTTGATAAATTGCATTTTCATTGTCCAGATGGAGGCAAAAGGATTTTTGGTGTGGCGCTTAGGACATCCTGTTGTGTGCAGATGATGCACCTCATTTCAACACATCAAATTATGTGAAGTAATCGATAAGGCTGCTTTATTAGAGAAATTAAAGGCTAAGTTCACTCACCTTTCTAGTAATTGCAATATTCACTGAAAAAACAATGAACAGTTTTAAATTATAAAAATGTGAAAAAACGGGTCAGCAGACACTTTGGTTTAAAGCTTGTCTGCAATCACCTGTAAATTGTCCATGTTAAGTTCTGGCAATCCAAAAATATATTGTGACAGATTAACTGTGATAAACTGCATATTGGGGGTCTATTTGTTTATTCGCTTGATCTGTTAAACTAACACACATTTGAAAAGAAAACCACAGAGCAAATATCCACACCCAGTATATATGCGAGGGTCCAAATGAGCTCTCTACTAAGAAAGAACTCACCTATTCGCTTTACTGCCAACTGAGACAACAACGCTGCACATTTTCATCTTTGATAGCAACACAATGTACTATTTATTTTCCTGGGACAAAGGACATTAGCAGCAAAGTCTTAGTTCTGCGCTGCATAGACTGTATAACATGAGCCCTGAAAGGAGACTGTGTCCGGGTATCCAAATTTTGATTGTATTTCCATTTTTCTAGTTGATTGACAAGTTGTTAGCAAATAATCTTATTGGCTTTCAAATGCAAACCTGTCACCTTAGGAATCTTAGAGGGGTTGGATTAAATTAAAGTTCTCCCCGTCCGCCATCAGTTCACTCACTCACTATATGTAGGGGAGCAGTAGGAGAGAAGTGAGCTCCTAGTCATAATCATGCTTCGGCATTGGTGGCTCATAATCTCCCCTTACCTACAGATGTCGACTGACTACTCACTTTATTCACAGTCTATCAAATAACTCCAGCAGGGGCAAGGTGTCCGACAGGTCTGTCAACTGTAGGGAAGTTCAGCGACATGGGTTTAACATCCTGGAAGATAGTACCAAACTATCTATTATGTCCTGAAATCTAGCTGGGCTGGGAAATAAACTAGTGGACACGGAGTGGGCCACCTACATAAATGAGCAGGTTAAATGCTTATTCCAGGAGACGTGGGCCAAAGGCCCTGTCTTCCTGGATGGTTTTCTGTCTCATTATGTGGTGGCCCAACCTGCAGAAGGGGGCAGTGGCCGGGCTAAGTGGGGCCTATTGACATTGAGAAATAGGAATTTGCAATGTGATCATTTAGTACTAAAAATAGACTCCCCTGACATATTAGGTGTGCAGCTTGAATTCAATTTAGGCTTTAAGGTAATAATAATCAATCTCTATGCTAGGTCAGTGTTGCTGGGAGTAGAGTTCCAGACTCTGGTACAGCTAACTGAACTTATTGATACCTTACATTATTCTATTAAACTAGTGATTGCAGGGGATATGAATTGTACATTTTAACCCTCTCCTATAATTTGCGTTCTAACGGTGGAAGAGGACGAATATTGGGGTATTCCGCAACTGACGGATGAACAATTGCGTATTCGCTCTCGTGTCGCCCTTCAGTTTACGTCACTGTGTCTTAAGCGAGGGCTCAGGGCATGTAATGGTTGTACGGGATCTGATCTAAGCATCACTCCAACCTTCAAGCATGGGAAGTCCACTAGTGTAATTGACGATTTTCTAGTGGATGTTAGGATGTGGTCGATGCTGGAAGATATGAGGGTTGATTTTCCCCATGACAGTGATCAATGTCCTCTGCTTCTTACCTTGCACAGTGTTAAATTTAGAAGGTCTCAGAATACACGCTACACCTCCGTCCCCGAGCCATTAGTAGTTAATAATTACAAACGTGTTAGCTGGCCAAAAGTAATGTCTAATACGCACCTACTTAAGGAGATGTATAAATTGTTGCTTGATGCCATGGCTAATTATGAAGGGTACAAGGTTAGAAATATCCTGATTCTTAATATTCATTAGACACTGTTATCTGAATTACAGAATATGGTTTATGAGAAGATAACCACCAAGTGATCGGCTGTCACACACAAAACAAAGGCCTGGTTTAAAAAGGATTGTTCTAAGGCCAAGTTAGCATTAAAGTTAGCCGTTGTGTCTCATTCACAGAGGGCAATTGGACCAGCCAGAAATGCCTATACTAGGGCTATAACAGTAGCAAAGAAAAGCTGGGAAGACTCAATCTGGCAGAACCTGCTTACTGCTACTAGGCATAACGATAATGTGACCTTTTGGAAATTACTCTCCAATAGACACAATGAGGGTGGGAGCGCTATTCGCACTCTATTGGAAATATGTAACCCTTGCCAAACAAAACCTATACGTTGCTTTTCTGGACCTTCGGTCTGCAATTGATTTGGACCCCAGCGAGAAATTGTGGGATGTCTTACACAATATAGGTGTTCCAGGGAACATAATCCATCTTCTACAGCGGCTACACGAGGGCACATATGCTCAGGTGAGATGGGGTAATCAGAGTGAACTAACAGACCATATCCCTATCCAGCAGGGGGTCCATCAAGGCTGTGTCCTGGCACCAACACTATTCACCCTATATATAAATGAGGTGGTTCAAGCTGTGTCTTTTTGCCAGGATGATGCTCCCTCCTTAAATGCTCAAAAAATCCCTATACTACTCTTTGCAGACGACTTTCTTCTCATTTCCAAGACTCCAATGGGGCTCCAGACCCTTGTAAATAGGTTTACAGGGTTTTGATCTGATCGTAGGTTTGAACTGAACGTTAGCAAAACCAAACTGATGGTATTTAGCCCGGGGCCAGCCACAAGATGCACAATCACAGTAGCCGGGGTTCGTTTGGGTAAAAGTTAGTTCAACAGATTATTTGGGTGTTAGGATCTCTAATAAACTGCATTGGGAGGATCAGATTAGTAAAAGCATCTCCCTACTCCAACATAGATCAGGAGCCATTCTGCGCTCACAGAAAAGCACTGTCACGAAAGCAGTTTCTCCGGCTATTAAGATCTATTTGGCAAAAGCACAATGTGCCGCTGCCTATGGGGCTGAGTTGTGGGGCTTTTGCAAAACCCAAAAACTGTCTGTGTGTGAAAACTGTTTTGCAAGAGCGCTACCTGCGTGTCCAGGTAGCAGCCCACTGGTTCCTATCTTTCTGGATCTTGGTTTGAATTGTATCTCAGATATGTTAGCCCTACAACCGTTACTTTTTTGGGTAAGGATCTGGCTTACTCTGGAGCTTATTACTTATAGGGACTCACTTCTTGATCTTTTGGATAGACCAAATGCAGCCTCAGTTCCATGTTTTAGGCATGTGTCTAATTGGGTTCGTACTTTGGGTCTCTGGAGGAATTGGGAGAATCCACAAAACCTAGGGAAGGCCCAGAAGCAATCTTTGAGGATAGCCTATTGGTCCCATGTCAGAAACAACTATCTCCTAGGTACATCTCATGGGTGGTTGACCAATCAATTTCTTGATTTCAAATGGGACCCTACTTTTGCAAATCTTGCAAACTGATGTAACTTTTCTTGCATGCTTAAAAAGGAGTATCTGTGCCCTATGGTTTTGCACCATTTGATCACCATTGTTGTACATTTCAAGAAAGTATGTCATATTGTACAAAATCTCTGTGCCCAGTTAAATTTTTAATGTAAATAAGGAAGCAGCAGAACATTTTACCAGACAAACAGCAACTTTGTCCTGTGAAATTTGCAAATGATGGCAAAGGTGTTTCATGCTATTCAAAATTTAAAGGGGAAACTATACGGGTTCATACAACACCTTGTCTGTCAGTGCAAACATTCCAGTCTTCTACCTTTTACAAAAAAACACAAACCGAAAAGGCACCCATTTTCAATCCGATTCAAAGCACCACTCCAATGAATGCTGAATCAAAAATAATGTGACACTCAAAAAAAGAACTAAATGCCAATCACTTATGTTTTTGCTATTTTTTTTGTGTCTGCAATCGCTGTGTAAGATACGTATTTCAACGGATAAAAATTCATCTCTTATTATGTGTGCCTAATTGTAACAGCAAATCTCCATCATCAATTTTAGAATCAATAGAGAAACACGGAGGTTGTAAACTTTACAGTTGCTCATTCACTATCTTCAAACATTCACTATGCACTTTATGATTAATCCAGTCTTCCTTTAGAAAATGGAGAATTGCCATCATATTTCAAGGAAGAATGCTAAGTCAGCAAATTAAAACAACTCACATAATTGCCAGTAGAAATGAAATTACTTTTAAGTACAATTTAACAACCTAGGTTCTTTTGATCTTATATCATGAATTCAAGTAAATGTGTCCTTTACAGCTGCGGCTTCCAACTTGCTGCAAGTAATATGTTCATTTTTTAGAAATCTGCTCTCATTAAAGTAAGCAGTGAAATGTACTTATAAAGAATAAATGAAATCTGACAAGTGGAAGAAACCGTTCTTCTCCATAAGCTATCAATATTTATTGAAAATTGTCACTGCTAGGTATTTTCTGGATAAAAGTGCAGCAGAAATTGTTTCAGTAATTGTTACATTTAAACTCATTCAAAAACTTCCTTTACGTTGGGTACACTACAATAGACATGTTAAAACAACTGGTTTCATAAGACATGACTGCTGCATGCCATCAAGCAACTGCCACCGGCTTTGCTACAGAAAAGCATGCAAATCTAGGCTAATCTGTTTTTTTAAGTTTGCAAAAGATTCCAAACAAAAATTGTAAATGATATAATGATGGGTAATGTCAAAATCCTGAACATATTAAGCTGCTTCTTTCTCCTGGTGACAGCATTATGCTTTATGATATTATCAATCTGACAATATATCTAAGTATGTGCTTGAATGACAGATGAATCATGTGTGCTGCAGTACATGCTTACTCATGTGTAATGATTTGGTTCTTTGTGCCTCTTAATAACTAATTAAATTGTTTTTCATCCACCTGTGGAATCACCTGACTTAGTTATATTACCATTATTGTCAACAATGCTACATTAAGTTTTATTTTCAAATGTTATTGTCCAACTAATCTCACTGTTGAAGGACACAAACAGAATCTTTCTACAGAAACTATCATAAGCCAAATGCATGGTGTGGAGAAGTGGAACTTGAAACTTACTTCAATCAAACAGTTCAAAATGATTGAATACTGAGTAATTATTCAATTACATATCCCACAATCAAATGAATTACACAGCTGAGTTGAAAATAAAGATGGTGTTATTTCAGAGATAACCACATTTTCATTTTAGCATTATACCTATGTGTAAGAGAACATTTTGACTGTAGCTATTGTTTACATTCCAAACAATATGAGATATTGAAACTACATGTCTTCATTACAGTCACTTCTTGGAGCTACAATACTACTTTTACCAAGGTAGAATCATGAATCACATCACACATACTCTGTGTTTATTACATTAAAATATAGCAACATTTTTACCTTATTCCATGGGTGAATTTGTGGTTGTTTGATTAGTATATGCAGGTTGCACTGAAAACTATACTGCTGAATCTGAAATTACAAAGTATGTGAAAGCTTCCTTTGAACTGGAAGCAATAGTAAATCCTTATGAACATATTTTAATTACCACCCTCATCATCTGTACTCTTAGTAGTAAGTGTTATTCAATGAAAGGTAAACTTGTTAAAAACTGTTTCAACTGCAAGAAATTTCTACTATAGGATTTCACCTCTTCATCAAAGACATGCAGTGTCCAAATGTTTGTGGTATCAGAGTCTTATAGGAACAGAAAGCGCATGTTTGGACACAACACATGAAAAATCAACCATAACTAATCAAACTGTTCACAATAAACGCCACTCAGTGAAACACAAAAGTTGCAGTCCTCAAGTTATTATTATTTTCTTTTAGAATGTATTGGTCAATAAAATGTAAAGTCTTCACAAGCTAGAATTATCTTTCTGGAATGCCTTCATATTGTTTGCATTATTTACATCACTGAGCAGCATACACATGCAGCTCCTAAATAGAAAAATAACCGTGCATAGATCAAATAGATCTGTTATTTAAAATCTCAAGTCATACATGTTCTTGGCATATAGAAACATGCTTAACATTCCTCAAATAAGATTATCATTTTTCATTACCAATTTGTTACTATATTTACAGCAGGTAATGATACACAGTGATTGCGCATTGAACACATCATCTAATCAGGTTACTCTCTAAATAGTTCTTTGCTCCCCTTCACCATAACCACATACTAGCTCCAATTTTTCAATTCAATGTCTTTTCAAGATATGCAAGAAAGTGCTTAAGATAACCAAGAATAAGGTAAACACATATGACAATCAATTCAAGTATTCAAAGTCAACATAAAGATTATCCACTGTGTCAAACGGCCAACAACAATGTAATGCCTTGAGTCATCTGAATTGCCAATGTTCAGGTTATATCTGTGTCTGGTGGTTATTTATTGATACATGCCTGCCTTCTTTTTTAAATGATGAAAAAGTAAACACTCCATTTCAACCTGTCTTTAAATTGCAGAACTGGATAGACTCACAAGTTAAAACTAAATTCATAAGTGCAAGTAACTTCAACCCATCAGCTTGCCCGTGAGACATCCTTTCTTCTTGCTTTGATGTCTGCACAGCTCACACTCCAAGACGCATTATCGGCTCTTGATATAACCCACAGGAATACAAAGAGCATGTAAGCTTTGAATTCTTAGCTTTCTTGCCTTGGGTGGTGTTATAGAACTAATGTAGGACTACTATGTATTCCATTAAGACGCTACCTCATAGTGCATTAATAAATCAATTGTGAATTGTCTTTCTATTGGGTGTAGCATTATTTGGGAGACATGTTCAAAGTGTTACCAATAGTATATGTAGGATTTGTAACATCTAGCATTTACAAAGAAGTTAGAGAATTTTAGAGCACACAAAATTTACAGTACAGTTAAACATAGGGACAAATACAGACATATGTTCAACTGTAATAAAATAGGTCTCCATTTAAATATTAGAGTCTGCGTGCACAAAGATGACATAGGCAGTCATTTCAGAGGCCTAAATATTTTGGTAGTAAACATATCATGATGAACAGTACACATTACACAGCAAAATAGTATTAATTGAGACCTCTCTCAAGAATCATTCCTGCTTCTAATTACATTCCTTTAGTCTGCTATATTTAAGACTCGCTACTCGTAGCATGTCAATACATGATTACTCACACAGTATGTTCTTCTTCAATGTTACCACTGAAATCCTAAACTATTCCAGTGAAAGGCTACCATGACTTAGAAGATTTTTCACTCACTCTGTAAATTGCTTAAAATTGTTCAACACAAGATACACAATCTACCCCCAATGGAAAAATTTCGGATTTTTTTTTTTTTAGCTTTAGACATTTTACTGCTCTAGTTTTACATTCTGCACTGAAAAATGACAGAACTGAATTTCTCTGGCATTGATTTTTGCCTCATTAATGTTTATGAATTATGTATATCCACAGCAGCTTGGCTGCTTTATACATATCAATACTCCAGACAATGAAAGAGCACAAACCTCTACTTTTGTATTACAAAATTATAGACAGATATCTGAACATGATAACTTCTCTTTAAGTGCATCACCTAGTTTCAGATTGATTTCCAAAGGTGTCAGTCAAAACACAAAGGCTCTACTGTTGTTTTGAAATGAGATGAAGATGATTTAACATGCTCATAGAGATAAACATGGCATGGAGAATGAGTGGAGGTAACGTAACGTATGTAAATTAGCAATACAAGGCTATTGGTGTAGTGGCACACGCCATTGTTTTTATAATATTTAGATAGAGAAAATGTACCAAAGCATCTTAGAATCATAGTAAATTTGTACAGGATCCATAAATTAAAACTGGGATTCATGAAATACACTGCACTGAACACCAAGGCATAGCATGGTTAACTATTTGCTTTTAGCCTAAGAACTAAAAACATTGTTTTTAACCTACACATCTGAACTAAAAACATACATGTATATGTTCAGAAACGTATGCCTGCTTGGAAATCAATCTTTCTGAAAGATCAACCATTACGTACAAGGTTTAGGGACATTCAGCTCATTTGCTTCCATTGAATACAAGGCTTTCCTTTCAAGGAAACATTGCTTGTTTCTTGCTCGTAAAATATATGCCAGTACTGCTTGATAACACTGGATTGGCGAGCACAATCTTCAGGCACACCTGTGTATCATGTTTTGAACGTAGAAAAGTCCCTTTACACAAAATGAAGCACAGCGCATCGGAATGTGACATTCATTTTCAAATTAAGATTGCTCTGAAGAACCCAAAAGTACTTCCATAATTGAAAAACATAACCTGATCACATTCACACACAAACCAGCACATATTTGAAGTTAAAATTAGGCACTAAAGATATTGTTACAAATGTGCATGAAAATTAAATGAAGCATCCAAGTATGTTACACACTGTGTGGTTTTGGAATGTCCACCGCTGTTCACCAAAATGTCAACGGCCTGATCAAGCCACAAAGTGCATTACAATCAAAGAACTATATGTTTTGAGAAATGTAAATGAAAGCACTGAACTCTTTGAGGGAGTTGTGTATCATTCATACCACTAAACATCTTCCTTCAACATAACAAAATATTTGACTCCGGTAACGTTAATTGTTCAAACCTACACCCTTAGAGAAACCCACCTCTGCTTTCCTAATTTACTTTCTTTAGTCAACAGCAGATATCATAAACATTAAAAATATACCTAAAGACCATCTAATATTGAGGCAAGCTCCCTCCATCATTCACATTATATTTCTAGACATGTCTTTCAATGTATGCTTCTTATTCCAGTAAATTTACTTTTTGTACAATTTGCTACTGTAGCATGGAGCACAAGGATAACAAAGGGTATGGGTGGTTAGACACAGATTCATACCTGTGTACATGTATGCTGTGATATGAACATATCTGCACACACAAACTAACCAATGTTCTATAACCTGGTGTAATAAGGCTGTAAAAGGCATACAAATATTGTAAAATGACAAAGCGTTGGGCCACGAACCAATGCTATTTTAAGGTACTTTCGGCGTTTACCACTTCTGTGATTTATTCTGTACTATATCCATAATCACAAAAGAAACGCTGGCTTTTAAAAACAAGACTAAAATAACACTCCTCTTGTATTTAGTTCTTAAAAGAAAGGAACCTCATTTCATGCTCCATGAACAGCAAGCATATGCATAAAAAGCGATGAAAAGGAATATGAGCATGCAACTCACACGCCTTGATGACATGGCACAATTCTACAGGATGTGCAGTTTTTTGAATTAACAATAAGAATTCAGTTAAATCGTAGTTAGTTAACAGATTTTTGCTTTAACAGAAATCAATGACTAATTGGGGCCACAGTTTTGATCATGAAACCTTTCTCAAGCTAGTACGGTCTGATGCTTTCTTTGTGTTTTTTCAATCCAAAGAAACATTATTACAGTTAGCACATATCGCGTGATAACATTTCAAACAATCCTCCGGCAACATCTGGACAGGTCTCTTTGCTGCAAACTGTGCTTATCTCTCTGCTTCAATAATGCTTAAGCAGGCAAATAGGAGAAAAGAGTAGAACCGTAATAGTCCAGAAGAAGAACATTCCATTTTAGGATCTGTAGTCCTTTTTGCTGTATGGCTTATTGCCCAAAATGCTATCAATCTCATGTACAATGGAAGAGGACAATTTTGGAAGGACCTGTAGAAAAGAAGTACAACATTTTATCAGCTGAGAGAGTGTACACATTTTCATGTTTTTTTAAATCAATTTCAATGGTATTATCATTAAAGACAGCCAACAGCTGATTCACAGTCTTGTTTCCTCCAATTAAACAGATCAACTCGTTGGGACGAAAAGTTATGCAGAAATTACCTAGGATTCACAAAAGAATGAGAAATGTAGTGCACACTTGAATGCATGATATGTGAATGTGGGGTGCAGGGAACGCATGTGTACACTATGCATGTATAAATCCTAAATGGGCTTCAAAAAGCAGGCAAATATCTGGATGTGCAATGCTAATTTGGATGACACCCACAACATATTACAGTATAGGGCATTATCAAACGATTATCTACACATGATTGACATACCTAATCACCAATAATGCAGACAGGTTACCCCAATCTTACAGTCATAGGTCTCAGATAAAAGTGTTGAGGTTATAAAATACAGAGAATTGCCAATCTGCTACTGCAAGCGCTATATTAAGCTTGTGCACCATTATGCCAGGAATGCCAATAATACACAAAGAATGTGCCAGCATTAAGATGTGGGCAGCACAGTCCTAAAAATGCCCAAAATGTCTCACAAATTACTACCATTTTGAGATTCACCTTCATACCACCACTTAATAATTCCAATGCATGCTTAGATTTCCCTGATTCATTTGTCCCATTACTCAGTAATTCTTACCACATTTTCATATTTGCAAAACCACTCAGTCTTGAATGCATGTTCAGATCCATGCTAAGAAATCTTGATTGTCAGGCCAGATGTGCACCAATACTTACAATACTTGGCTGCATACCAACATTCAAACCATTACTTATTAATTGATAGCAAAAATTAATATTTATTCATAGCAAATATTCATATTTGCACCATCATTCATAATGATTAGCGTATGCTGATACTTACAAAGACTGTCATCATTAATCACTAATCCTTAGTGAATGTTCAGATTTGGTCCACTACTCAATACAGCTTGGTGCTTGCTCATGTTTGCCTCTTCACTCATTAATCCTTATTGTATGTTCAGATTTGCACCATCACTTAGTAATCTTTATTTTACAGTCAAAAGTTTATCATAACTTCTAATCCTCACTACAAACAGGGGGTGTAGAATTTTATACATGTACTATTTGTTCACAGGATGGGATGCATTAGTAATCTACATATCCTGTACAATACATCATTTATCTCTTATGTTGCCATGTAGTGAGGTGGCAATTTATAGCAGAATTCTTGTTTCATCAGAGCTCTAACAACAGCCTCTCAGATTATGTTAGGGATCATAATATATCATTTTTGATTTTAGCAATACTCTGAATTTGGCACCAATTTGCAAATTTACATACATGCAGTATTGGAAGTATGCAGAAAGAGGTAGTTCTAGCATTTTAATCCTAAGTGAGTGTGTCCAAACCCACAAACTAACAGGTTTATGTAGTTAAGGCAGGGCTGTGGAATTCCTATCACTCTATGCTCAGGACGGTCAAGGACTACAAGATTTCCTTTTTATTTTGCCAACTGGATAGGAAATCCCAACATCCTGCAGCTCAAACATTTGGCTAGCAGTTTACAGTACCAAAGTATGGATCTGTGTAACAAGACTGCCTGCCACTAAGGCAAGGATTGTATTCATACATTCAAGCTCCTTAAACTTGTATCTATAATTCAATAATGTAAAGTATTTACTATTAGGGCGAGAATGCAGTGAGGTCTGCTGGCATTACTAACAGTACGTGCACAGGTGTGCAAATGTAACAATTTGTGGTTATTTATAACGCTTCCAGAACGCTTCCCAATTACATGCAAATACTTACACATGCGTGAAAGGAAGACTGGTGACTGATTGCTTTCCAAATAAAATGTAAATAAAAATTTCAACTTGGAAAAAAATATTTTGCTAAACTATTCTGCAACTTTAAAAATCATTTTTCTGAGGAATCACTTAGCATATCATATTTGATGCATTTTAAAAAAATAAAAAAAGATTAATGATAGAGAATCAGTATAAAACTGTTATGTGCAACATGCAAATAAATTACTGGCCTGATTTCAAAAAAATGTCACAAAAGTGCTCTTGCTGGTCTATGATCTTGCACTGGTGCAGTTATGACTTTCAGGTATTAACAAGAGTTTACAGAAGAAAGCCTGAAAACTATGCTTCTAGCAAAGATCTATGGAGTCTATTTTCGCACGTACTCATGCAAAAATCTGCTGAGACATTTCATTGTACTGGGAGCAAATACTGATTAAAGCAGGAAGAAAATATGAGCAACAGCAGAAGGAGACCATTTTTTATTGGGTGGGATGTGTGCGGTCACAGAGGAAACATTCATTTGGTTGTTGAAAGATGAACTGTGTTTTGTTCTATATTTTGCAGAACAACTGAGTACAGGAAAATAGAGGAGGGTAGCAAGAGACTATAGGGCACATTACAACCCCGGTGGTAAAGACCGCCTACTGCCTCGGCGACGGCCACCTAAAGACCGTCGCCGCGGCTACCAGCTGTCTGCCCTATTATGACCACACCTGGATTTCCGCCAGAAGCATGGCAGAAATCCGGCTGTGGCCATGCCTGCGGATGACGGTAAGGTTGCGGTGCAGCCAGCAGCAGCGCCACGCCAGTACACCGCCGCAGACCGTATCATGACCCATGAGATGGCCTGGCGGTGTTCTGCTGGCGGACACTGCTGCTTAAAGCAGCGCCCTTTCCCATTGCCAGCCGGAGGACCCCCTGACAACAGGTAAGGGTGTGCTCCGACAGGGGAAGGGGTGTTTTGTGTGTGTGTGTGTGTGTGTGGGGGGGGGGGGGGGGGGGTTCTGTCTGGGGGTGTGTGCGTGTATGCATGTGTGTGTTGCTTTTTTTATGTGTGTGCATGTATTGATGGGTGGGTGCGTGTATGTTGTGTAAATGTGTGTGTGCTTGTATGTATGTGGTATATGGATGTATGCATGGATGAATGTGGGAGTGAGTGTGTGTATGCATGTGTTCGTGTGTGAATGAAGGTGCATGTATGTAGTGGGGGGTCTGGAGAGTAAGGAAGGCGGGGGGGGAGAAATCAGGGGAGAGGAGCGGGGAAGACCCCTATCAGTGACAGGGAATGGATTCCTTGTCACTGATAGTGCCTACCGCCATGGTTTTCGTGGCGATAAGGTTGCCACAAAAACCATGGCGGTAAGCGGGGTCATTATCCCACAGGCAGGCAAGTGACGGCAGCCGGGATGGAGAATGAAGTCTCCAGCCCGGCGGTCGTTACCGCCGTAGCGGTGGGCGTGAAGCCAAACCGCCAATGTCTTAATATGGAGAAAAGTACCACCAGCCTGTTGGCAGTACTTTCCTCCATATTAACGCTGTCCGCCGGGGTCATAATGACCCCCTATGTATTTAATTTACTCAAGACACAGCAAGCTGATATGGGAGAGTGACAGGAAAAACAGAATTTTACATTATGTGCAGCTATTGTGAGCATGTATGTGTGTATATATGTTATTTTTATATTAAAAAGGCAGTGGAGGAAATGTTTTAGTAAGCATGGGATGGCCGCTCACATAAGGCTTCTATTTACGTAACTATGGCATTCTTTCATTTATCTCCATAAAACTCGGACCATCGCTCTTACACCTCTCTTTTTTGTGACTGCATCAAGGAGAATGTAAAATACACAATTAGGAATGTGGAAGGGATAAATCAAAGCAATCATTTTTGGTCATGTGTGATAAAGCTGCACACTAAGCTATAAACTAGGCCATGATCAGTGGTTTGTGAAAGCTGAAGTAAAAACACAACCATTGGAAGTGTGGATGACCTGTCACTGCCAATCAGACCTTGGTAATAGCAAATTTAGGACATATGGAATATCACTGTATTAATAATGCCTGGCTCAACCCAATATAGAAAGGGAAAATGCAGGTGGAATTCCAGGATGAGAATTAGAATGACTTGTTCTGGAAATCCACTACAGCCAGCGTCCTTCCCCAAAAGAGGGTAGATCTCTAACAGAGCAGACAGCTCAAATTTCTTGTGAGAAGTATCTTAGCCTGAAAACCTCCTAACCTTTTTTAATGTTTTGAACTCACCATGATTTTCCATATCCAGGTGTTTCTGAACCTACATCAGACACGTTGCGTTGAGGGAATATGGGGTGAAGGGAATGTGAGACAGGTGACTTGAAAATAAAATGTTCTGACCCAAGGCTTGTCCATTACAGGCGGATGAACATAAGAGTAGTTTCTCTAAGTAGCCCTAAATGCAGACATACCTGTATTGCGCCAATATTCTCCAAAAGCTGATCTGCATTGGAAGCGCCTAACAAAACAGAGCTGACACCTTCATTTCTCAGACACCAGGCTGAAATTAAAAAAATACAAATATGGATATGTGTAAGTCACCATAGCAGCACACAGACTCGGGTAGGTTTGATGGTAGCTTCTTTATTACTGCAGTAAGAGGGGACCGTGCAAGAACCGGTGAACAACACACCAGCTGGTTTACAACTATCCTCATTCTAGAGAGCCCTAGGAATCTGCCTCCTGTGTTCTGCAGGGGAACACAGAAACAGAACACAGGCGAGAAATCTCCCAAGTATGCGCAAAGTAATAAGCAAACAAACCATATAATTAACAAAATAAATAACCTCCCCACCCCGATATAACAAGATAGGATGGAATCATGAAATTTCTACAAGGTTGGTACATAAAATCGTGGTACATGAAAATAATGGCCACATTCCCGTTTTCCTTACCACATTAACTACAGATAGACCAAAACAAAAAAAGGATTATTCATATTTCTATGTAAATTTGTGGCATCAATAAGCTTTAGAAAAATAATATTTCACATGTGTGAGAGCAAAAAAGACCCACAAAAGTTACATCCTCTGGACTAACATCTCCAGTAACCACTTCTGCAGGGCTGGACAGTTGCAGATGAGGCTAAAATACTTTAGGAAAATTCTAAGGAGGAAGTCATAAAATAGGTGCGACTAGAGCTGCAGCTCTAAACATGTGTACAGCCTGCAGGAAATGTTTTAATTCTGTTGGAGGAAAGCAGTGATAAGTCAGGATGCAATTCACAATGAGAGGTTATTCAGACACTGCAGACATAAGCATAAGATTTTTATATTTACTCTTTTTTGGATATACAAAATGTAGGTTGTTAGATCTGACAGCCTTACAGTGGTCATCCCCCAACTTTTTGCCTTCCTCCCTCTATTTTTCTGACCCTGTTTTTACTGGTTTTAGAGCTCTGCACACTTTACCACGGCTGACCAGTGCTAAAGTGTATGTCCTCTCTCCCATAAACATGGTAACATTGGTTCCTACCCAATTGGCAAATTTAATTTACTTGTAAGTCCCTAGTAAAGTGCACTAGAGGTGCCAAGAGCCTTTAAATTAAATGGTACTAGTGAGACTGCTGCACTCGTTGTGCCACTCATATTACACATAACTAGCCCCTTACCCATGCCTGTGTGCAGTTTCACTGCCACATCGACTTTCACTTGCCATGCCAGAAACTTCCCTTTTTCAAAATATAAGTCAACCTGAAAATAGGCCCTAGGTAACCCATAAGGCAGGGTTCTATGTAAGTAAAAGGCAGGACATGTACTTATGTGTTTTACATGTCCTGGTAGGGGAAACTCACAAATTCGTTTACACTACTGTGAGGTCTGATCCTCTCATAGGCCAGCATTAGAACTGCCTTTATATACTTTTAATGGAAGATTCTGATCTAAAAGGAGAGGAGTAGCCCTGTCATGTTTAGTACTGCCATTATGGTAATAGAAAATCCTGCTTACTGGTGAATATGGATTTAATATTACTATTTTACAAATTACACTTTTAGAAAGCTGGCATTTCTCTGCACTTTCTGCCATCTGTGCCTTACAGCCTGTCTCCAATCAACGTCTAGTCTGTGCTGATTGACAGCTCCCCTTGTGAATTACACCCAGAGAGCCATAAACACAGGACACTCAATGACATCTGCATTCATCTTCATACTGAGTAGGTCTGCCTGGGCACGAAGGGTGTAGGGCTTCTCTCTTACACTTAAAAGGCCAGTGGCTTGCCCTCACACAAAGGACTCACAGGGATCCTGGCAGACAGGATGGGGCTGAAAGGGGAACTTGGCACTTCCAATTCATTCTTTGAAGTTTCCCACTTCAAAGGCATTTCTTGGAGATATATATATATATATATATATATATATATATATATATACTGGGTCTCTGACCCCACCAAATCAGCCAATTCTGGATCTACACCTGGACAGAGTGACTGCCTGGCTGCCCAAAGGATTAATGTGGACTGCTTTGCTGAGAAGGACTGCTGCCCTGCTTGTTGCCCTGTTGCCTGCTGGCCTCTAACTCTGCTGGAAGAACTCTGCCTTCCCCACAAGTGCTCTCCAAAACCTTGGACTGAGCTTGCCTCCTGTTCTAATGTTCCAGGGCCACAAAGACTTCACCAAAAAGAAGAAAATCTCTACGCGTTGGAAAATCGATGCAACGCCTGCAGAAATCAACGCAACGCCTGACTCACGGCTGAAAATCCGACCCGATTGACACAGCACCTGCTCCTTCTGACCAGCGAGGATCTTAAACGCATTGTCCCTCGGCGTCAAAATATTCCCGTATCGCAGTGAGGAACCAAGGCTGTGCTCCTGGAAATCGACGAACGTCAGTGTGGAAAGAAACAACGCATCATCTCTACCGCACCGGAAAATCCAATGCAGTGCCTTATTATTCAACGCATCTCCTCCTCTGCGGCCCCGGTGAGTAGTAATTTTTTACTCATCCCAGGTACAGTGTGTTACAAGGATATAACCACTGATAATTAAAGATTGAGACTCATTTAAACCTTTAAAAAGATAGTTCGACTTGTACATACTGGAGTTTTCTAGTTTTTATCTTATTTTATTCAGATAAATATTATCTATTTTTCTAAACTGGTGTGGAGTACTTTTTGTGGTGTTTTCACTGGGTTACTGTATGAGTTATTGCACAAATACTTCACACATTGCCTTCTGAGTTAAGCCTGACTGCTCTGTGCCAAGCTACCAGAGGGTGAGTACAGGATAATTTGGATTGTGTTGTCACTTACCCTAACTAGGACTGTGGTCTCTGCTTGGACAAAGGTGTATTACCTCTGCCAACTAGAGACCCAATTTCTAACATCTGTTTTTAGATTTTGCCAGAGACACCAAGTGTGCTGTGAGCAAAATCTTTAGTTAAAAAAGCTTAAAATGGCTTAGAGCCAACCCATTACTTTTGCTTTGACATCATGCTTGTTTCCTGGTTTATTAATGGTTGGTGCCCCCTACTTTCTGCTGGAGCATCAGTGTTTGTCCCTGGCGTGAAGCATGGACCAATCTGTTTCCTGACTGCAGCCAGCATCCTTAAACTGACTATACGCACCAGCAGCTCATTTTTTTTTTTTTTACTTTCTGGTATGTACTATAGAAGAGCGCATGTGTCTGCAAACCATCCCCTCCTCCCAAGAAGCACAGGCTCCTGTGTAACATGGCTTAAAGAAAAAAAAGGGCTGTGACAGTCAATGCTGGCAGTGTCACATCGTTGTTTACTTTAAGCTATGTTGCACTGCAGCCCACATGCAACATGTCTAAAAAAAGATCGACAAAACTAAGAGATAGTGTATAAGCAAATCCTTTTGGCTTTACAAATGCTTTTTATCTGTGGTTGTACGAAAACAGATTTCCAAGCATATTACATTTCTTCAAAATATTACATCTGCAGATTGTAAAAGGTTTGCACAACCATTCAAATTTAATGGTTAAGATTAAGGTGCACTTGAGCATTCAATATTCTTTCATATTTTTTTCTCCACAGAAAACATTTCTCCTAGTGAGGAGTCAACACTTAAAAACGAGCCTGTTTGGTGACCTTTCCTCCCTTAATGCACACAGTATCAAAGTTTTCTTTTAAGTAACAAAATATACTGCATTTTAGGATGTGATAGTTTTTTTCAAAATGTTTGTCAAACTCTGCTGTACTACTTTCAGGAGAGTCCGAGCAGAGTTTGCTCTAGTGCTTTCCGGCAGATCTCCCATTTGGAGGTTATAGTGTAGTCATTACGTAGTAAAAGGTACCCAATGAAGATACCTCAATATTCTCATGAACATCCTTTCTGCCTGCACCAATTACTGTTCCGCGAAGCAGCAATCCTTACATCACTAAGTCACATTTAACCCCACAACCCCACACGTTCCCATTAAGAGACGTTAAAGCACAGGAGGAGCTACGGCAGCTAGAGTGTGCTCTCAGAAAATTTACTAATCAGGTTACAATAGTTCAAAAATCGGTTCTGAATAGTAAGCTAAAGGTTTTGCGTCCGAGACAGCAGTTCTGAGTTCTCACTTTCCTACCTGCACTACTAAGTCCTCAGTTTCAGGTGTTTTCCTCAATATCATCTAAGGGCTACCCTCAATCAGCCTCTGCTCTGGTGTTGCTAGGATGTTCACTACCTTCGTGCGTATGTTGATGCGCCCCTGTTTCTCTATATCACCAGTTAGTCTTCAAAATCCGTTGATGGTATTTTGCTCTCCATTCTTAGATAATCCTGCCCTGCTCAGGTTTTCGGGGTAGTGTCTGCTGTAATGGGTAAGAGTAGCCCTCTTTCTTTAGTCTTTCCTCTGACCCCTTCCACAGTTAGTGGCCTAACCTTTCCTTGTGGACACTGGCGGACTGGGAACTAAAGGTTGTCATGGAAAACGCTCTCATACCAACCTGACTCTACATGTGTTCCCTCAGGGGTATTTACCCAACTGAATACAAACATAAGATATTTCCGTCCATTCACTTTTAAAAGCAGCCCCTAGTTCTCGGCCTTAATGTTTTTTTTTTCATTGTCTCACATGGCAGTCCAGCCTCATCTATGGATAGTGTTTTTCCTCACATGTGACTGGAATGATTCCCCGGTGGCCTGGGCTGTGCAAGAGTGACAACCTTTTATTGGCAATCTTTTTCTCCATACTCCAAACGTTAAAAAAAAGAAAAAAAAAGTAAATCCTACATAACTGGAGTAGCTGCAGGAACACTGTCCCCCCCGTATCACTATTAGGATATTTAAAAATGTCAGCTGACTTCTGTTAATATGCTTCCACCTGATCCATAATTTGAAAGTGTAAAGGTGCCACCATGAATCATTGCAGTGCTCTTTGTTGTACCTGAGAACTGAATGCAACATGGCCTCAGTGCCACTGCTGGATGGGGCAGTGAGCAACAGGCGCCCTAAAAGGGCTAGAGCTACAAACACTGTAAAAATGCTCAAGCAGGTGTGCATGCCTACACCCACGTCTAGGCCGTTAAAGGGGTCTGGGTGCACACAGTGGCTGTGTATGCTGCTTCTATATATCCATGACAAGCGGTAAGGAAGTAGGCTACAACACTGCGCTGCTGGAGTCGTCTGTTTACTGTCAAGAAAGAGTTATTTGGCACTTTTTGGTACTGTTCTCACTTGGGGTGGCAAACTGTAGGAGGCTGGCCTGGCTTATAGTGGGTACCTGATGGTACTTACACCTTGTGCCAGGTCCAGTTATCCCTTATTAGTAGATTAGTAGGGTTCTAGCAGCTTAGGCTGAAAGAGGTAGCAATAGCAGAGCAGCTTAGGCTGAACTAGGAGACATGCAAAGCGCCTACTATACCACTTATATCATATAGCACTATATCATAAGAACCACAATACTTAGAGTTACTAAAAATAAAGGTACTTTATTTTAGTAACAATGTGCCAAAAATATCTCACAGGATATACTCCCTTATGAGTTAAGTAAAATACACAAAATATATACACAAACCAAAATCAGGTTAGTAAACAGTTAGAAAAGTAGTGCAAACACTGTAGAATACAATAGGATGCAATAGGCCTGGGGGCAACACAAACCATATACTAAGAAAGTGGAATGCAAACCACTTAGGGACCCCTGCCCTAGTGTATTGGTTAGACGGTCGCTGGGATTGTAAGAAAACACTAAGGGTGTCTAAGATACCCCACCACAAGACCCTGAAAAGTAGGAGTAAAATGACCCTAGTCCCCCAGAAACACACTAAAGTCGTGATAGGAGATTCTGCAAAGACAACAACAGACTGCAAAGCACTGAAGACGGATTCCTGGACCTAAGGACCTGTAAAGGAAGGGGACCAAGTCCAAGAGTCACGAAAGTGTACGGGGGGCAGGAGCCCACTAAACCCTGGATGAAGGTGCAAAATGACTGCCCCGGGTGGAAGAAGCTGAAGATTCTGCAACAACAGAAGGTGCCAGGAACTTCTCCTTTGCACAGAAGATGTACCACGGCGTGCTGGAGGATGCAGAGTTTTTTCCATGCAGAAAGACCGCAAACAAGCCTTTCTAACTGCAAAGGTCGCGGTTGAAGAAAAAAGGTGCTGCCCAGGCCCAGGAAGGACCAGGAGGTCACCACTTGGACGAGGAGACAGAGGGGGCGCTCAGCAACACAGAGAGCCCACGCAGAAGCAGGCAGCACCCGCAGAAGCACTTGAACACGGGTTCAAGAGAACTGAGCACAGCTGTCGACTCAACACTACAAAGGAGAGTCCCACGAAGCCGGTGGTCAATTCAGCGAGTTGAGCAATGCAGGACAAAGTGCTGGGGCCTGGGCTATGCTGTGCACGAAGGATTCCTTGCAAAAGTGCACAGAAGCCCTAGCAGCTGCAGTTCACGCAGTACACAGGCTTACTGTCTGGCGTGGGGAGGAAAGGACTTACCTCCACCAAATTTGGACAAATGGACCACTGGACTGTCAGGGTCACTTGGATTAAGCTCCTGTGTTCCAGGGACCACGCTCGTCACGATGAGAGGGGACCCAGAGGACTGGTAAAGCAGAAGTTTGGTTCCTGCGTTAGCAGGGGGAAGATTCCATTGACCCACGGGGAGATTTCTTCTTGCCTTCCAGTGCAGGGTGAAGGTAGACAGCCCCCAGAGCATGCACCACCAGGAAACAGTCGAGAAAGCCGGCAGGATTAGGCGCTACAATGTCGCTGGTAGTCTTCTTGCTACCTTGTTGCAGTTTTGCAGGCGTCCTGGAGCAGTCAGCGGTCGATCCTTGGCAGAAGTCAAAGAGGGAGATGCAGAGAAACTCTGATGAGCTCTTGTATTCATTATCTGAGGAAAAGCCCACAGGAGAGACCCTAAATAGCCCTCAGAAGAGGATTGGCCACCTAGTCAGGTAAGCACCTATCAGGAGGGGTCTCTGACGTCACCTGCTGGAACTGGCCACTCGGAGGCCTCCATTGTGCCCTCACACCTCTGGATTCAAGATGGCAGAGGTGTGGGACACACTGGAGGAGCTCTGGGCACCATCCCTGGGGTGGTGATGGACAGGGGAGTGGTCACTCCCTTTTCCTTTGTCCATTTTTGTCCCAGAGCAGGGCTAGGGGTTCCCTGAACCGGTGTAGACTGGTTTATGCAAGGATGGCACATCTGTGCCCTTCAAAGCATTTCCAGAGGGCTGGAGAGGCTACTCCTCTCAGGCCCTTAACACCTATTTCCAAAGGAAGAGGGTGTAACACCCTCTCTCAGAGGAAATCCTTTGTTCTGCCTTCCTGGGACTGCCCTGCCCAGACCCCAGGAGGGCAGAAGCCTGCCTGTGGGTTGGCAGCAGCGGTAGCTGCAGTGAAAACCCCAGAGAGCTGGTTTGGCAGTACCAGGCGTCCAAGCTGGAGCCCCGGGGATGCATGGGATTGGCACCCCAATACGAGATTTGGCATGGGGGGACAATTCCATGATCTTAGAAATGTTACATGGCCATATTCAGAGTTACCATTGTGAAGCTACATATAGGTATTGACCTATATGTAATGCACGCGTGTAATGGTGTCCCCGCACTCTCAAAGTCCGGGGAAATTGCCCTGAACTATGTGGGAGCACCTTGGCTAGTGCCAGAGTGCCCTAACACTTAGTAACTTTGCACCTAACCTTCACTAAGTGAGAGTTAGACATATAGGTGACTTATAAGTTACTTAAGTATAATGAAAAATGGCTGTGAAATAACATGTACGTTATTTCACTCAGGCTGCAGTGGCAGTCCTGTGTAAGAATTGTCTGAGCTCCCTATGGGTGGCAAAAGAAATGCTGCAGCCCATAGGGATCTCATGGAACCCCAATACCCTGGGTACCTAGGTACCATATACTAGGGAATTATAAGGGTGTTCCAGTGTGCCAATTAGAATTGGTAAAAATGGTCACTAGCCTGCAGTGACAATTTTAAAGCCAGAGAGAGCCTAAGCACTGAGGTTCTGATTAGCAGAGCCTCAGTGACACAGTTAGGCACTACACAGGGAACACACATTCAGGCCACAACTATGAGCACTGGGGTCCTGGCTAGCAGGATCCCAGTGAGATAAGCAAAAACAAACTGTCACACAAGTAAAATTGGGGGTAACATGCCAGGCAAGATGGTACTTTCCTACACAAACCTCCTACCCTGAGTGAGTACACTACTGGTCCAAACAATGTGAGAGGGAAAGCAATTCTAAGACTCTATTAGACAAACCAAAAAGACTGTGATGGTGAATGGCACCAATGAATCAGTCAGGGCAGGTATAACAATGCTTGTGAGGGAAAAGAAAGTAGCATAACTAGCAAACGACATGAAGGAAATTAATAAAACAAATATTTGATTTGTGAAGTAAAGAAAATAAGTCTAGTAAAAGTTCAGAGTAGCACTGGGCAGGTTGTGGGAATTTGTAAAATGACAGGAGATGACAGTTAGTTATGGGTTCCCTCAAGTCAGAATGGGATTCTTGACTGTGGGATCCGATGCTTGGCTGAAAACAGGAAGATCAGGGTTTAAACCATGTATAGTGGGTGTAATGTATTTTTACTGCTACTGCATTTATCCTTGTTTCTCTCTGTACATTTCAACTTACCTATTAAAAGCATGTTGTCTTTTGCTATGTGTTCCATGTTCCAGGTCTGCTCGCTGTGATTTCCAGCCAACTGATCTGTGGTCACTTGAAGGTGGATGTCACAGGAGTTGGACTGCTGGATTTGGGCTCCGTGATACTGGATTAAATTTATCTCCAAAATCAATTTGGTCTCACTGATTCCCTTCTTAAGATCTGGCTATGAGGACAAAAAGCAACATTCAGGAGCCCACGATCAACTTTTTTTGTCATTTTACCTGCAAATGTGTTCTGAGGCCATACATTTCTGTGGAGAAATTGGTCCACGCTTCACAGTTTGCTGATCCACTCCATAATCTGCTGTGCTGGCGCGCAGAAGTAGTCGAATGTACCCCTCTGTTTTTGAGACTTAGACCGGAGTTGCTGCCACAGCCTTTGAGTACCCTGAGTTGTCTCAAGAGCTGAGTGAGTCGGCACAAGCACATTGTGCAAAGAAGTCACATAAGCATTTCAAATAATAGCAAAGCTCAGCGCTGATGCCTACGCACTAGTTTTCAAGCAACGCCTCGTTTCAATTTGTGCTCATCGGAAGAGTTTTCATGAGATGTGTCACATGACGGAATTACGTCACCATGCTACATGAGGCGGCCTTCTTGGATTGGGAAGATTTCCCACTTAACCCAATGCATTTAAACCAACATAAACAAAATGTATTTCTACTTTGAATCAGTTTACTGCAACAACAGGCGAAAGGCATTCTCCACAATTAGCAGCACCCATTACCTCATGAAAAGAGACAGTTGACATGACATTGAAGGTGTGTAACAAGACAGTTTATTAACTTGGAATTTGAATAACACTGAACTTTTTGGCAATTTCACTTAAGCTTAAACTTTTTTTCAAACATATCAACCAGTTATGTTTTCATATGGCCTCCTCACAACAATTAGAACAGATAGCTCCTTTCCTTACTCAACCAGGGACGCCACCTGAGATCTGTAAGACTTGGTTAAGATAATTTGAAAATTATTTGGTGGCAACTGATGCTGAAAGGTTTGCGCCAAAAAGGAAAGAAGCGCTTCTTTTTAGTCATTTAGGACAGGAAGGTCAACAAGTCTTTGACAATTTAACTGCGGTAGATCTACCCACAGGTAACTTCACAAACCGGAATGAATATACAGAGTCTGTAACCAGATTCTCTAATAAATTTACTGAGGAGCCTAGTGTGCTACTCTAGAGGTTTGATTTTGCCAAGAGAAACAGGAATAAACAGATGAGAAATATATTTTGGCATTAAGATGCTTGGCCTCAATGTGCAATTTTGGAACAACTGCAGGCATACACATAGACCAGTTTGTTTACAGCTTTCATTCTGAGAAGATACAGGAAGACTTGTTAAGCTGCAGGGACCCAACCTTGCCTTATGTAATAGACACCGTCAAAAGTATTGAGCACTTGCTAGTTTTCAGAAAGTGCATGGCAAATGACAATACGTTTTCTTTTATTCATTTGGTGCATGATAAGGATTTGGGAAATTTGATGTTTGAGAGACGTCTCTACGAGAGGATTCCAGAAGAAATGTAGTTCTCCAGTGTGTTTTAAGAACACACTTGAGCAACAACCCATCTTGCCTGGTGCTTGATAAATGATAAAACAAGTGTCATGAGTTGGCTCACTTTCAAAGTGTATGCAGGGGTGGCAAGAGTAGCATACAGGTGAGCACAAATAATGTAAAAAAAAAAAAACGTTGAAGGTGCACATGATTTATCCAAAGTCATTCTCACACTTGACATTAGTGCATTGTTGTGTGAAGTAAAAATAGTTGCGGCAATTCTAAACATGGTAGCAGCTTCTGGGGATCCAATTAAAATGATCTTGGATGTTTTATGTAACTAATTGGGTGAGATAAATAAAATATCAGTCCAACAGATGCTCATCCTAAGACTTTTGGAGCCTAGCATATCGACGTGTTGGGTCACTTCAAGAATAATCTATCAAGACTTAGGAAACAAACTGTGAAAAAACGTTGTGTGGCCATTAAAGGGAAAAATATTGTGGGGTGGCAAGACCTGGTAAAATTAGGTTTAATGTTGGTTCCAGGAATTGATACTCAGGTTATGGTAAATGAGGCACTCATTGCCTTGCTTGAGGATTATTAAAGCAAAGATATTGGAATGATTATAGAGAACTTTCCAGAGGTGTTTAATGTGAAAAGTTGAGCCACTTGTTTACCTTAAAGAAAAGTGCGGTGCTGTTCTGCCTTCCTGCCCTTATCTCATAACCAAGCTTATAGAACCTCTCTGGAATGCACTTCTGAGTTTAAAGAAGACATTTATTGTTATTAATTCTCCACCACGAGGTTCCTGAGAGACGAAATTAGTAGATTGGAAGCACACGTTCAAAAGTAGTCGCAGCAATGAAAGCAAAATATATCAAAGTACTTCTCAGTTGCAATGTACACAGCAAAATATATGTGTTTATATTATAGCATAACTTCAAAGCAAAGCATAAAAGTCAAAATTCATCACCATATGGGCAAGGCTGTAGGGCCTATATTCAGCTTCATCTTTCTGGGGTCTGCAAGTTGATGACTCCGGTCAACTGCGAGAAAGAGATTTTCTACCCAAACGGGAGACAGGCAACTGACGTCTTGGTTCCTGCCTGAAGTCAAGCAGATTCAATCTACCTCTCCTGTAGCTTAGAGTCATCCTTAAAAGCAAACTCAGTGTGAGAACCGAAGAACCCTGGAGAGTGGCCAATTCTCTCGAGCTCCCTCGCTCTCAGACTGGATTGCGAGGTAAACACAAAATCTACGTGCTCTTATCAGCTAAGGTCTGGTGTGAACAACACTGCTTGGTCTACCATGTGGAAAAACACAGCTTGGAAAAACACAGCTCATCTGCAATGTCTCAACTGCAATGTTCAACTCCATGTTAAAGCCAAGAGGCAGCTAACCTAAATATCAAATGTAATGTCTAATGCCATGTCAAAGCCAATAGGAAGCTAAACTGAATACAGAATGTAATGGCTAATGCCATGTCAAAGCCAATAGGCAGCTAAACTGAATACAGAATGTAATGGCTAATGCCATGTCAAAGCCAATAGGCAGCTAAACTGAACAAAACATATAATGTGCTACAGGTGAACATTGAGCAACTAATATGCGCAGTGGTGAAACACAAAGTCATTGGTCAAACACAATTAATAGCATCACAGGTGCTGGTGGTTCACAAGGTTTGACCAGAACCACTAAGGCCCTCATTCCAACCCTGGCGGTCTATGACCGCCAGGGTGGAGGTCGCCGGAAGCACCGCCAACAGGCTGGTGGTGCTTCATCTGGCATTCCGACCGCGGCTGTAAAACTGTGGTCGCCCAGCCGGGTCCGGCGGTTTCCCGCCGGATTACCCCCGGCTGGGAGAATCCTCCATGGCGGCGCTGCAAGCAGTGCCGCCATGGGGATTCCGACCCCCTTCCCGCCAGCCTGTTTCTGGCGGTTTTCACCGCCAGAAACAGGATGGTGGGAAGGGTGTCGTGGGGCCCCTGGGGGCCCCTGCACTGCCCATGCCACTGGGCATGGGCAGTGCAGGGGACCCCTAACAGGGCCCCAGCATGATTTTCACTGTCTGCATAGCAGACAGTGAAAATCGCGACGGGTGCAACTGCACCTGTCGCACCCCTGCAACACCGCCGGCTCCATTCGGAGCCGGCTTCAATGTTGCAGGGCCTTTCCCGCTGGGCCGGCGGGCGCTCCCTTGCCGGGCGCCCGCCGGCCCAGCGGGAAAGTCTGAATGGCCTCCGCGGTCTTTTGACCGCGGAGTGGCCAATTGGCGGTTCCCGCTTGGCGGGCGGCGCCCGCCAATGTCGGAATGACCCCCTAAGTGTTAAACAAGACCAGGATAAACTGGAAGAGGAAGGTGTGATTGCCATTACTGATTCTTCAGAATGGGATAACCCCATAGTGATTGCTTGTGAAAAGGCAGGAGGCATTTGTCTGTGTGCAGACTTAATCACACTTATTAAGAAAATAAACAGACTGCCACCAATTGCCTAAAATACCAGATTAATTAGCCAACGCTGACACTGTAAAGTAAATTTCCTTGTTGAATTTGAGGTCTGCATACCATCAAATATGACTTGTTGCAGAGTCAAAAGAACTGACTACCTGTAAAACACCTTTTGGAGCATATAGAATCTTGTGATTGCCTTTTGGCTTAGCATTTGCAGAGAGTGTGCTTCAAAGTTTAAGGACACTATTTTAGCATGTATTACTAGAGTGCAAGCCTACCAAGATGACGTTCTGATATTTGCAAACACGCTTCAGGCACACAATGTAAAGCTAGAAAAAAAACTGAATATTTTTATGAATATTGGAATAACGTTGAACCATGAAACATTAAAAATTTTAGCAAATTAATTGCATTACTTGGGTCACTACATCACGCTGCTAGAAATCAAACCTAAGTTTTCGCTTATTCAAGCGATAAGCGGTCACCCCTCCAAAAGATAAAGATATCCTAAAGTATTTTTTGGGAGTTAGTAAATACTATTCTAGATTTATTCAAGGTTATTCTCTCATAGTGCAACATTTGCATATTCTATTGAAGGAGTGTGTAAAGTCTGAATGGAATAATTCCACTAATGAAGCATTTGAAAGAGTGAAAGCATTGTTTAGTTTAGCACCGTAATTCGGGCAGTGAAAAGAACGACGGGGCAGTCCATGGGGGCCCCTGCACTGCCCAGGCCAAGTGCATAGGCACTGCAGGGGCCCCCATGAGGCTCCTGGCACCCTGTCTCTGCTAGCCTTTGCATGGTGGTGGAACAACCACGCAAAAGCAGGCGGAGAAGGGGCTCGTAATCCAGAGGGCAGTGCTGCCTTGGAAGAATAAGACCGCCGGCACCGCCAGGCTGTTGACTGGCGGCGCCGGCGGTCAGACCGTGGTGGCTTCGCCATGGTCATAAAGCAGAGGCGGACCGCTGCTTTTGCAGCGGTCTGAACTCCACCGCAGCCCTGGCAGTCTCATGACTGCCAGGGTCATAATCATGGCCATAGTTTCTACCAGATAAGGCGTTACCAAAGGTAAGTAACTTGTCCATCTGATACTTCCAGCTGCAAATTTCTTACCATTGAATAGATACTCAAGCAATACTATCTCTGGAGGAGGGTCTGCAAACCAAGCTCAAACAAGAAAGCCCTGCAGGACTGAACGGGCAAAGTGCCCGTTCCTATGCACCTGACTGTCCAGGCAGAAGTGTTTGGTAAACATGTGCAGAGACGGCAATGTTGGTGCCTGACAGATGTCAAGAACTGGAACTCCACCTGTAGTCGCAGCTTTAGTGAGTGTGCAAACCCTTGGGAGTTTGCTTTTTGGTGCAGCAAATATTAATGCAGAATACAACCTATCAGGAAATTGTCCGCTTCTGTACTGCCTGACCTTTCTTCGCACCCACATACCCTATAAAGAGTTGATCAATCACTTGGAACTCTTTTGTATGATCTAAGTAGAATGCCACACTCTTTTTGAGTCCAAGTGGTGACGTCTCATCTTCCTTAGAAGGATGTGGGGGTGCGTAAAAAGTAGGCAAGGTGATGGGTTGGCACACATAAAAAGGCATGACCACTGCTGACAGAAAAGAGACCCTAGTGCGAAGCACCACTTTGTCAGGATAGATAAAAAGGTAGAGCGGGCAGGCAGATGTAATTGCCACATGGAAAGCTGTTTTCAATGCGAGAAGCCTGAAAGGGAAATTGTGGAGAGGCTTGAAAGGAGCACACATAAAAAAAGTCACAACCAAATTCAGATCCCATTGGGGCCTAATGAATGGAGATGTAGGAAAGAGATGTGTAGAACCTTTCAGGAACCTATGCACAATTGGGGACTTAAAGAAAGAAGGCTGATCAGGCAACCTCAAAAAGCAGAAATAGCACACAAATACCCCCTTAATAGTGCCCCGAGCAGAGGCCTGTTGGGCCAAGGAAACGATAAACAATAGGACTTCAGAGAGAGAGGGGCAGAGAGGGGGGTCAAAAGACTTGGCTGTGCACCATGCCACCAATTTCTTTCAATGACTCTTTTGGTAGAGGGACGTCTGGTCACCAAGATTACATCACTGACTTTGTGAGGAAGATCAAAAGCTGGTAACTGCCGCCGCTCGATCTCCACGCAAGAATGCAGAGAATGGACAGGCTCAGGTGAAGAATCCTCCCTTGCTGCTGTGACAGAAACTCCTCCTGAAGGAGCAGTCTGATCGGACATCGATGCACATGCTCAGCAGTTCCGGAAAGCAGACTCTCTGTGCCCAGTCTGGAGCCACAAGGATTACATGGGCCTGGTCATGCCTGATCTTCTTGAGAACTCGGGGCGGGAGTGGTATGGGGAGGATAGCGTACAGGAGGCATAAACGCCACTCGAGACGAAAAGTGACTGAGCGACGGCCACCTTGGAAACTCCAACATGCAAAACTGCTGACATTGTGCGTTCTCAGTGGGGGAGAACAGATCTAACCAAGGCTCTCCTCACTGTTGAAAGAGACCTTGCACACCTCTGGATGAATAAGCCATTTGTGGTCCGCTAGACATTTTCAGCTGAGTTTGTCCGCTCTGGCATTTAAAGAGCCCGCAAGGGATATGTCCTCCTGCTCCAGCTGTGTCCAGAGACACAGAACCTCCTGACAAAGGGTCCACGACTCCACCCAGCCCTGCGAGCTGCAGTACCACATGGCAGTGTTGTCAGTAAAAACCTGTACCATCTTTACCTTGATAGACGGAAAAAAGGTTTTCAATGCCAGCCAGATTGCACAGAGCTCCAGCATGTTGATCTGGAATCCCGTTTCCACCAGAGACCAGATGCCTCTGATCTGCATCTCTCCCAGATGGCCACCCCATCCCAGAAGTGACTCATCAGTCACTACTGTCAGATCAGATTCGGGGTGGGAGAAGGATCTGGTTCTGCCCAGTTGCGACTCATTAACCACCACAGCAGATATTTTGCAGTTCCCTCCGAGATCTGGACCATGTGTGAGAGATTCCCCTGATGCTGCGCCCATTAGAACTTCAGGTCCCACTGTAGAGCCCGCACAAGCGATCTGGTAAGTGTCCCCAGCAGGATTTAGGAGGCTATGAGTCATTCTCACCAAAATCCAGCATAAAGGCTGAAACATTTGTATCATAGCCTGAATATCCTCGCCACTCAGGAGGATAGGCCCGAAACTGTACTTTGTACAGAACATCTCTGACGAAAGAGTGCCTGAGAGGGACTCAGATGTTACTTTTGCACTTTTATAGTGAACCCAGAAAATGCAGGAGGTCCGCCGTAGTCTGGAGGTTGGAGACAACAGCTTGGGGCAAGCTCTCCTTCAATAGCCAGTCGTCGAGATAGGGGAAGACTGAAACCCCTCATCTACACAGGAGGGCTGCAACCACCGCCATCACCTTGGTGAACACCCAGGGGCACTAGTAAGGCCAAAGGTGAGCACCATGAACTGAATGTGCTCATGGACTACCATGAACAGCAAGTAATGTCTGTGTGCAGGCAGGACGGGGAAATGAAAGTCCAAAACTACCATCCAGTCTCCTAGGTCCAGGGCAGTCAAGACCTGAGCCCATGTGAGCATCCTGAGCTTCTCCTCCTTGAGGAAGAGATTAAGGGATCAAAGGTCTAGGATAGGGGACGCAGGCTCTTGTCCTTTTTGGGAAACAGAAAGTAGCAGGAACAGCAAAGACAACTTACTTCTGGCACTGGAACCCTCTCTATGGATCCCTTGGTCAAGAGAGCTGTCACTTCCTTGCAGAGACGGGACAAAAGTTCCTCCGTCATCTGATAGCAAGCTGGTGTCATGGATGGAGGGTTAGCCTCGAAGGGGAGGGAGTAGTCCCTTCGGACTATCTGCAAAACCCATCTGTCTAAAGTGATGAATTGACAGTGGGACAGGTGATGGCGAATCCTGCCACCAGCTGGTCTTTGGTGGTGGTGAGGAAGACTTGGAGGATTTAGAGGCTGCTTGGGGGGGAGCACTGGGCAGACTGAATGGGAATGGACGCAGCTGAAGACCCCTTCTGTAGCAACGAAAGGGGCGAAAAGCAGATTAGGGGGGGGCGAGGAGCCTCCGCTTTGGGGGGGGGAGCCAGAGGGAATGGAAGAGTGAGAGGGGTGAAGGGAGATTAGGGGGGACCAGGGGCCACCGCAAGGCCCAAGTACCTGGCCGTGGGCCAAGAATCCTTGAAGCGCTCAAGCCCCACATCTGCCTTGTCTCGGAAGAGAAAAGTGCCATCAAAGGTAATGTCCATCAAGGAAGCCTGGACATCCCCCGAAAAGCCAGATGTCCTGAGTTAGGAGTGGAACCTCAGGGCCACTGTTGTGGAAACTGCTCTGCCTAGCGAGTCAGTTGTGTCAAGTCTGCAATGAATTGACAACTTTGATGCGCCTCTCCCATCAGCAACAACCTGAGAAAGTACAGCTTGGGCCGCCTGCATGGCCTGTGACATCCCTTGCGCAACCGTATCTCACAGAGTGCAAGAATAATGACCAAAAAAGCATCTGATGTTCACCGACTGGAATGTAAGGCTGGCAAGAGAAAACATATTCTTCCCAAATGAATCCAACCTCTTGGATTCACTATCCGGGAAAGCGGTAGGGAATGTGTCTTGGCAGGTAGAGGCTTGGACCACCAAGCTCTCAGGGGTGGGGTGTTGCATCAGGAAACTTGGGTTTCCAGGTGCGGCAACAGCCCTGTTCACAGGAGCCCCTGTGGAGGTTTTGGACCAGTTACCCAGTAGAACATCAGCAAGGGCATCATTGAATGGGAGCAGGATTTCTGAGGTGGAAGCTAATGGTTGCAGCACCTCTGTCAAGGGATTCGTTTTAAAGGCCACTAACATTAGCTGAAGGTACCCCTGCCCCCCTCAGCAACACAGCATACGAAGCTCCCTTCTCGGTATCACAGTAGGGGAAGAAAGCATGCCAGTATTTGGAGAAGTGTCCAGTCTGCTGGCTTCACCCAAGTTCACACACCAGTCCATATCAGATTTGTAAGGCTGGTATTCTAAAGGGTCCAGTGACCCCTCACATTCATCCACGAGGCCTAGTCCAGTGAAATAGGGCTTAGGATCTGAGTGAGGAGGCAAAGATCCTGCCGTCACTGAAGTTGGACGACGCCCATTCAACTCTGTGTCGGAGTCAACATTTCCCTTGCAACTTTTAATAGGAAAGTGTCATCAAAAACAATTTTGCAGCATATATGTAACTTCAGAAGAAAACAAAAACAGTCATGAACTTAATTCTTACTACCTGTTATATTTATACAAATTTGAGACTAACATAGTCTGCCTGAACTCAGCTGTGGGCATTGCAAATGCACAGACATATCCGTCAAGAATCATATCTCCTTGCTATCTTCTGGAAAACTAGGCCTACCATCTGCTACTTCATATGGCTCGTCATACAATAGTCAGGTTGGGAAAGGAGAAACCACTACGAGCAGCCAAGATATTTAGGTTGGAATGGGCTTCTAAAGCACTTTCCTCAGTAAGAACAACCTTACTCCCATGAGGACCAGACAACTTAGAAGGCCTGGACAAGGTATTGGCTTAGGTAGAGAGGTTCCCTTTAAGTCTATGTACTGGAATGAAACAACCAGAATGATTCCAGGAACAGAAGAAAGTTGCACACAGCTTCGAAAGTGAATCACTAGTTTGTGTTTTGGAAACATCTGCCACAAACAAGTCCCCCAAAGAAGCAAGTGTATCCTTTTGCGTACAAACTGTGAGTGGGGAGCCTGTGAAACGGTCACAAGATTTACTAGGTCATATCACCAACAGCTATCTGACTGGCCATTTAATATACCCTGCATGATCCACTCCAACGGGAAACGTTGCCAGTAACTGAAAAAGAGAGAATTCCCTACCCGCTGCTATGCTGAAGAATACCTGTCTGCCAGAGGACTGGAAGAAATTGTCACCTATGACTTTTCAATTTGCTCCTGCATTTTACTACGGAGCTGGCTGCACTAGATTGGTGACTGCACTTAATCCTAAAGGGGTCCTCATTCTTATCCAGTCAAAGAAAGCTGCCTTTCCTTATGTAACCTAACTCTGCTGGCTGAAGGGTGCCGATAATTCTGAGAATTAAGAAGCCGCTACCCGTCTGGACGAATTCCAGTAAACAATTAAAACTAGAAATTTCTCCTTCTTGCCTATCTAGAATGTTCCTCTCATAGCTAGAGGGTGCAGAGAGCCCCAAGAACAGAGGACCGTACTGTCTCTTCTGTTGAATTCTACTGGACCAATTTGAACTGGACATAAGTGTGACCTGAAAATCGAGTTGTGAGACTCATCTGGCAAGTGATAACTAAGAAGTAGAGCCAAGAAGCCAATACTAAGGTCAACAAAACCAACTCCAGCAAAACAACAGTGGAGAAGGCAAAATAGTTTGGGGTGTAATACCATTCCAAGGATTAAAGGTCTAACTATTAGAAAGGGCATCATTTTCATCATTGTCCCCCAATTGTTGGCCAGCCTGATTTTTGCTAGCTTGGGACTTTGAGCACTATGCCACAGCAAAATTGTGGCACAGCATATGCTTTCCCCCTACAACACTGACTGCGCACTGTAATTGCCTTTTTGCCCTTGTAACTTTCCAGCAAAGCCAGAGTAAAAGTCATATATGGGCTGCAGTGTGTTTTTATATAGCCCACGCATACAACAAAAATATGTCTTTTGGGAGCAATATAGGATGGCCTGAAGATTAAAAGCACTGCAGTGACAAGTACAATGGCATGAAGAAACCCTATTTTACATAGTAGTTAAATGTACATAGTAAGCCCACAATTCTTGGTGCAAAATATGTACAATATATTGCATACCACATACTGGGAGTATACTGACCAAACTCCATTTGTGTGGGTAAAGCTACATTTTCCATGAATAAACATGGTTATAAAAAAAATCATTATTTTATAACTTTGGTTTGAGAAATGGTGAAGTTTTCGTTAAAGGCTGTCATAAAGCTTCAAAAGTCCAATTGAATGATGAAAGTAGATTTTTGGTAATTTTAGTGGAAAATGTACTCTAAGAAACGTTTCTTTGTGCTGCCTAACAGACAACTGGTTGCCTCTGAGCCCCACTCAAGAGACACAATACACATACATGCCTGTCTGTTAACAAACCTGGCTCCTGGAAAACAATGACTTGGCCGCTGTGTCCAGAAAGGCAGAGGTGTTGTCAATAACTGGTCACTTGCATGGATTAGCCTTCTGGGAGAGGACGGGAAGAGTTGCATAATAAAGGACATCCTGCTTGAACTTGGAGGTGCCACATGAGGCAGGAACTACAACCATTCATTTCCAGGGGCAAACCTGACTTTCTGGCCCCAGCCCAGCAGGAGGGAAAACAGTTCTGAAACTCACAGAGGGTAAGGTGCCCCGTATAAATACGGGATGGACAAGAGCTACTCCAGGTTGAGGGTGTTTATCTGTTTTAAGGAAGATGGAAAGGTTTGCAGTAAATCAAAATAGGAACTGCTGCAGAAGGAGGTGGGGAAATTAAGAGAAACAGGTTCAGATCGAGTGGGTGGAATTCTGCAGTCACTGGCTAGTGCACAGGATAAGATTGGCATCTTATCACCATATTCTCAAGGTACTTCTAGATCTGGGAACAAAATATCTTTTAAAATAAATAAATAAAAAAACAATCTTACTACTAGAAGAAGACGATTCAAGGGTCAAGTGATTGGCTTTTTATTTGTTTGACCAGGGACACAAAAAGCATAAACACTTCGGAATCCAAAAAAGGCTCAGCTTATCACTAAGGATCAAGCCTTGCGGAGGTCCTGGATCAAGGGAGACAGGATACCGGACATGAGTGCTGCAGGAGTGACTAAAAAGAAGTTTGCAGCAGCTGAAGAAAAGTAGGACATTCATTTTTTTTCAACCTCCCGGGGACTGGGACAAAGTGTCAAGGCTTCCCTAAGAGAGAGGTACCCTAGGTGGGCAAGAAAAACAGGTTCACAGCTCAGGGACTTTAGTATCGAAATTAGCTTGAGCGGGACATTCCAGTAAAGGTACTGGGATTGTGAAGCCCTGCCAGGCTACAGTTTACCCATATACACTCAACGTGGATTATGAGAAACAAATAAATGAACTACGTCTGAAGATAAAATCTTGTACCAGGGCAGGACATCCCAGCAGCAAAGCGATCTCAGCAGCTATGAAATAGAGCTTTGTATCACTTAAAGGTTTTGGAACCACAACTGACTGATTCAACAGGAGATCAACTATGATGGGTAGGTCTTTGAGGAGCCCCTGCTGACTCAGCCTACCCCTTGCTCGTGGAATACTTTGAAAACCAGAAACTGAATATTAATATCATCTCTGGTTCTACTTTTTCCAGTATGACCTTGTAGAGTATTTCTTCTCATTAGGTTTTCCTCTATTTTATAGATTAGTTTAGGAAACATATTGGGCTGTTTTCTTTATTTCAAGATTGTTGCAATGCCTACACTTATTCAGGGGAAATGCTTCTGCTTGTACAACAACTACTAAGGGTTGACCAGACTTTCACAGATATGTAATTTAAGAGCCAAACTAACTTAGGTTTGATATTTTTAGTTACTATATAACTGCATACTAGTTGCTGCACATGCACTATATGCATTTTCTCTGACGAAAGCCTTGCTGCTTTTGTCAAGCCTTAAAGTTTGGACCAATGAATCCTCGGGAAAATCAGCTTACATTTTTGTGGGTTAGACTGTGCCTGGTAAGAGTTCAGTCACATCTTATGTGAGGACTGTGGCATCTCTACCTCAAGGCATAAATATCTGATATCTAACAGCAAGTTGTAATATTAAATGAATACTGCTAGTGTTTTTTACCAGTTACCAATACATCTGATAATTAGCTCAATATTAAAATTAAGTGAATGCAGCACAGTGCTCTATGTGGGTAAATGTAGTGACAAACAGGGAGTATTAATATGCTCTGGCCAAAAAAAGTAGACACACACACACATGGTGACAGGAGTTTATATAAAAGAAAGAAAAAATATATTTTTGATTAAAAAGATTTTCATATAATTTAATTAACCCACTTGGAATTGTCAATGTTAAGAAATTCGTGGCATCAGGTCCCTGGATCATCCAACACAGAAAGAACAGTAATAAAATAGATTTTAATCTGTCTACTCAACAAAAGTTGATAATCAACAATGAGGAACAAATAAACATGTAAGCTTTTAAAATTACACACACTTTACAAAAGAACATTAATTTCCGACAGGGTTGAAAATTACTACGTAACCCAGTGGCACTCACCTTGGAGTCTGTAGTAGCACTATATACAGGAAATCATGAACACTGAAGGACCTCCTAGTCGTGTTTCAGAGACACTTATCAGGAAGCAATAAACATGAGACATTTTCGTTTCCAAGACTCAGCAGGTAACTGTACTGATTTGCATTCTTACATTAGAAGGATGTTTACAGATGGATGCACGAACTCTAGAAGATCTTACTCTTAGATATTTTAATGTAAGTCGCTATTTGCATCGAAACTCGTTGTGAAGAGAAAAAGTTAGATTCGCTTACATAATTATTTTCAAAGCCTGCTTACCAATGGCTAGTTGTGGTAGGGTGCAGCCCAAGCGTTCAGCGATGGCCTGAAGCTCTTTCAGCTTTGCTTGTTGCCGTCTTCCTTCCTCGCTTAAGATCTTATCTTTTAACCACTGATAACCCTTTAAAATACGAAGAATAACATAAATAATAAAACACAATAGTTTTCTTTGATAAATGGTGAGTGGATACACGAACTGTGACTAATCAGGTATGTGACTTAGGGACAACTCAAAGTTTTTTTTGCTGTTTTGCAAAAGTCAAGTGACTGTTTCGATGCACAGCTGTGTTCCTTACCACACATTGCAGTCACACCCACAGGCCGATTAGGGAAAATAAAAATCGCTTACGGTGTCACTGTGCAATTTAAAAAAGAACTGAAATTTGAAAGTGTTTACGTCAAGTTTTGTATCTCAGTGTGATTTGTAAATCGATATGAGTTCTTAATGAATGCTGGGTAAATCTGCATGTCTCATGATAATCGTCTACAAAGCACAGTGCGAATTAATTTTTTGATACTCGTGTGAAACTCAGTAGAAACAATTAATCAACCTCAGAAATAGATAATTAAAGTAAAAATTATTTTTATGCTTTGTAGATTACATGAAGTCCTTTGCGCTGAAGCACAACGATTCTTATCAGAATGGTAACTTATAACCTGCAGGATCCACAAAGATTTCTGCAACAAACACATGCACTCGGCTTTAGTAGCAATTTTATGATGATTCAGACCAGCGCCTGCACTGGTGACCAGAGATTGCATGCAAATGTCGTTGACATGTATATTAAGACCCCATTATCTTACTAGAATTACGTACCTTGCATTTTGGTGAAAATACACATATCCACGCAGGAGGTACCTTAACTTAAAATTAATTTCTGTTGGTGGTCAATAAAGTGAGAATATAGTTTTTGTGTCACATTTTCCAGTTTGTCAATTTCCCTGGGGCACAGTTTCAAATATTATTGCAAATCTATGTCAGACCAAAAGCTGCATGTCATTGACTCTGCCTCCTCGTGACTCCTGCTCATTTTTGCCACAAAGTGACAAGTCACAATTTGTGGGTTTCAGAAGTAATTGATTTCCCCTTCCAGTACTGTATAAGCTGTTTTGTAAACACTGCATGTGCTACGGAGTATTGAAAGTGAAAACAAGCTTCTACACCTGTGGTTCCCAACCTGTTGTCCGGAGGCCCCTGGGGGGGTCCACAAAGCCTCCTCAGAGGGTCTCAGAGTACTTAGAAAGTTAAATAATATTAACATATTAGGTCCCAAGCCTTCAGTAATGACTCAGTGGGGTGTCCCGAATTCCAATAATGATTCAGAGGGGGCCCTGGGATCTAGTAATGATAAAGTGGGGGTCCACGGTAGTCAAAAGGTTGGGACCCACTATTCTACATGATAGTGTCTATATTATGAGAAATCCCAATGAAGTTCGTTTTTATCACATTTATAGGAAACGTAAATACCACAGCTTAAAGTGAAGCAATAAAAGTGCTCCTGTATAAATGCACAGTGTAAATGAATTATGTGTTAGTAAAAGTACACAGTGCTTTTTTAGATAAAAGATAAAACCAAACTGTGGTTAAAAGCCTGAGGTTTCTAATGAACACCTCTTACTTAGGTGTTATGAACCTACTGGATTTTTCCAAAAATCAATCCACATTTAAAATTTTATGTGGACGTTTCAACCCCAAAGCAACAAAATTAATTCAGGTGGGTCATCCTCAGGACAGAGTATTGAAATAGGAAGCACCCCTACTTGGAATCAATCTAACACAGCCTAGTTGTGCCAATAAATAAAGCATTACCAGTCAGCCATCCGTTTCAATGTGGCCTCGGTGTGCTATCAATGGAATCACTCTATAGCCTCACCATATAATGGCTTCCATGAAAAGGAGCCATTTATTCAAGGTCCTCGTAAAATGTGACAGCAAAGTCCTACATCTGAGTTTACATAGGATCAAGGATCCGTGGTCCTGATTTAATCAGGATAAATGTCTAATCTTTGCTGGTTGTGTAGCACAGCGATGGATCCACTGAACAAACTTAATCGGTACAGAAAGTATGGTACAACCACTGTTGTGGAAGTTAATTCATATTCTTCCCCCGGAGGGACCAAACTGTTTTGTTTTAGTATATACTTACCCAGGTCGCCTCATTTTTCTAGGACTATATTATGATAAACACATATCCACATTATGCAAAAATGTTACTGTTAGACTTTTCATCCTTGGCGTGGTCTCCCTTAACTTTTTGCCTCTGTTTCCCAGGTTGTTGATGTGTGCTGGACTCTGTTTTTGCTGTTTTTGTTACTCTGGGCACTTTACCACTGCTAACCAGTGCTAAAGTGCTAGTGCTCCTATACAAAATGTATATGTTATTGGTTCATCCATGAATGGCATATTAGATTTACTAGTAAGTCTTTAGTACAGTGCACTAGAGGTACCCAGGGCCTATAAATCAAATGCTACCAGTGGGCCTGCAGCACCTGTTGTGCCACTCACATATGTAGCCCTGTAATCATGTCTCAGACCTGCCACAGCAGTGTCTGTGTGTGCAGTTTTAAATTCGACTAGGCAAGTGTACCCACTTGCCTAAACCTTTCCTTTTCTTACATGTAAGACACCCCTAAGTTAGGCCCTAGGTGGCCCCAAGGGCAGGGTGCAGTGTATGGTTAAGGTAGGACAGATAGTAATGTATTTTATATGTCCTGACAGTGAAATACTGCTAAATTCGTTTTTCACTGTTGCAAGGCCTGTCCTTCTCATAGGTTAACATGGGGGCTACATTTAAATATGATTAAAGTATAGATTCTCTTTAGGAGAGGACAGACATGTGGAGTTTGGGGTCTCTGAGCTCACAATTTAAAAATACATCTTTTAGTAAAGTTGATTTTAAGATTGTGTGTTTGAAAATGCCCCTTTTAGAAAGAGAGCATTGTCTTGCTTAAACCATTTCTGTGAGTCTGCCTGTTTGTGGATTCCCTGTCTGGGTCAGTTTGACAGTTGGGCTGGTTGCACCTCACAGTGACACAAAGGGAGCTGGGGTGTAGTGTGCATTTCCCGATGAGCCATCTGTGCTAGGAGGGAGGGGAGGAGTGGTCACTCACACCTGAAAGGGCTGTGCCTGCCCTCACACAAATCAGTCTCCAACCCCCTGGTGTGTGTCTGGGGCCTGGCCTGGGCAAGGCAGGATTTCACAAATAAGAGAGACTTTTTTTTGGAAGTAGGCCTACTTCAAAGGGCAAAATGGGCATAAGAAGGGCACTCAAAACCACAGACTTTAGAACACTTCTGGAAACCAAGAGGAACCTCTGCCTGGAGAAGAGCTGAGGAAGAAGAGCTGCCCTGCCTGTGACTGTGCTTTGTGGAGCTATCCTGCAGTTGCTGCTTCTGCCTGTGCTAGAGGACAAAGACTGGACTTTGTGTTGCCTTCCTTCTTGTGAAGAACTCTCCAAGGGCTTGATTTAGAGCTTGCCTCCTGTGGTTTGAAGTCTCAGGGACAGCAAAGACTTCTCTCTGCCAGCACCTGGAGCCTCTGTAGAGACTCCTATTCTGCCAAGTGCTGCCCATCCAGTTCCTGGGACCCTGAGAATAGAAGCTTGCAGCCCAAGAGAGAGAAATCCACGCACAGACCGCCGTGCGGGGAAAAGATCGACGCGACTCAGATCTGCGGCTGAAAAATCGACGCTCGCCTGCAACGCGACTGGAAGTTCGACGGCCGCGGCTGGAGAAACGGCGCGCAGGATCGCTGACGGAGCCCGTTTAGACCGCAACCCGCGCTGAATGATTTTTGGACCATCGTGTAGCTGAATTTCTGACGCAAACACCGCTGGGTGTGTAAAAACGACACAGGGCCTGCCCGGACCCGAGAGTGCCAACTGGATCAACGCATCAATCTCTTGCGGAGAGAAAAAACGATGCACGCCAACCTGACTAAAGGAGAAATGACGCAAGGTGTCGCTCGTGAGTGAAATCAATGCATCGCAAGCCCTTTTTGACGCACACTCGCCCGTGCGGTGTTATTTTTGATGCACCCAGGGTACATTTTCACGCTAACAGCGTTAGCGTTGTGTTTAAAACTACATGAAGACTCTTTTTGGTTTTTAATTGATAACTTGACTTGTGTATTGTGGATTTTTGTCTTGTTTTGTTTAGATAAATATTTTCTATTTTTCTAAACCGGTGTGGTGTCATTTTGTAGTGTTTTCATTAAGGTACTGGGTGTGTTGGTACAAATACTTTACACCTAGCACTCTGAAGTTAAGCCTACTGCTCGTGCCAAGCTACCAAGGGGGTGAGAGCAGGGGTTAGCTGAGGGTGATTCTCTTTTACCCTGACTAGAGTGAGGGCCCTTGCTTGGACAGAGGGTAACATGACTGGCAACCAAAGACCCCATTTCTAACAGTTACTCAAAGCGACAAAATTAGGTTATATAAATATGAAATCAATGTGGTGGGGCAGGGAAGGAAAGTTGAAATTGTAAATATGGAAGAAGACAGCATGCAGGGCTATTGAAAGAGGGAATGAAAAGGAGGCTTAAGAAAGCAGAGACGTGTTTTAGTGAAATCTCTCTAAAGCAGTAGCAATTTCTATACAATTATGAAGATATGACAGGCAGTCATCGGCATGCACCACACAACCTCCCTGTAGACCTGTCAGCTCTTGGCTTGGTTTCCCAGTCTTTTTGGCTTCTGACCTCCTGTTTTTTGATCCTATGCTGAATTTCGTGGCTTTAGGACTCTGGGCACGTTACCACTGTTCTCCAATGCTAAAGTGCAAGTGCTCTCTGTCTAAATGGTATTGGTGATAGGTTTATCCATGATTGCCATATCAGATTGACTTGTAAGTCCCTAGTAATGTGCACCATGTGTGCCCAGGGCCTATAAATCAAATGCTACTACGGGGCCTGCAGCACTGATTGAGCCACCCACATGAGTAGCCCTGTAAACATGTCTCAGACCTGCCACTGCAATGTCTGTGAGTGTAGTTTTAACTGCCAGTTCGATCTGGCAAGTGCATCCACTTGCCAGGCCCAAACCTTCTCTTTTACTACTTGTAAGTCACCCTTAAGTTAGGCCCAAGGCAGCCCCATGAGCAGGGTGCAGTGTATTTGGAAGTTACACCATGTCCTGGTGTGTTTTACATGTCTTGATGTGAGATACTGCTAAATTCAGTTTTCACTATTGCAAGGCCTATCTCTCCCACAAGGTAACATGGGGATAGCCTTGAAATATCTTTTAAGTGTAGTTTCCCCCTGGAAGCAGATACAGATCTGGAGTTTGGGGTCTTTGAACTCACAATTTAAAAATACATCTTTTGGTGAAGTTGTTTTTTAAATTTTAAGTTTGAAAATGCCACTTTTAGAAAGTGGGCATTTTCTTGCGTAACCATTATGTGCCTCTGCCTGGCTGTGGAATACACATATAGGCAGGATGAAGTTGGGATGTTGGTGAATTCACTCTAGACAGTTACACAAAGGGAGCAGAGGTGTGCCCTGCATATCCTGATGGATCTTCCTGTGATAGAGTGGTGGGAGGAGGCGACACATGCCCCTCAATAGGTCTCTGCCTGTCCTTACATAAAGCAGTCTCCAATGCCGTGGAGTGTGTCAGGGGACAAGGCAGGGTCTTGTTCACTACAAAGACTTTCATTTGAAGTTTGCCTACTTCAAAGGCAGGAATGAGTATAAGTACTGGACCTCTGAGACCACAACTTTAGAATCCTTCTGGACTAAGGACATTCTGCCAGAAAGAAGAACTAGATGCTGTAGGAGGGACTGCCACTCTGCCTGTTGCTTTGCTGTGCCTACCTGCTGCTTGCTGCTTCTGTCTTGGAAGTGAAAGGACTAGACCTTGCTTTCTACATCCTGTTTCCAAGGGTTCTCCAAGGGCGTGGACTGAGCTTGCCTCCTGCTAGAAGTCTCAGGGACATCAAAGACCTCATCTGTCAGCACCTGGGCTCTCTTGCTGAGGGTCCGACTCACCAAGTGGTCCTAAATCCAGTTTCTGTACTCTTGTGAGTGAGTTCGGGTGTAACCAAGAAGAAACCAAGTACACTGACTTCTGAACCAGCGTCGCTGTCGCATTCCGTGCTGCTCCCTGCACCGGAGCCATGGTCCCCGCTGAGTGCAATGACCGCAACCAACTCTGCAGACCAGACACTGCTGCAGCACCTCCAAAGTCCCAACACAGCGTGAGACCCAAGTGCATGTCACAGACATCTGTGACACCTGACTCAGTCACAGCACCTGTGACCTTGTGGTGTGAACACGACACAGATAAGTCGAATTCTCACGTTTTGACTTGCTGGATTTTTTTACCCCACTGGATTGTAAGGAACCAACGCCTAACCACCGATGCCGCATTACCGCCTGCAACCGTAAGGAACTAACGCCTCACCTCCCCTGCTTCACAGTAAGGAACCAATGCTTCACCTCCCTGGAAGCATTAAGGAACCAGCGCTGCACAGGCTCCAGCGACAGCTCACCTCTCCGAGCAAGATCTGTCTTTCCTAGTTTTTTAAAGGTACTGTACATGTGGTCCGTTCGACTGTGTGACTGGCCCGCACTCCCTCACGAGTGGTGTCGGATGGTTGGGAACTACTCCGTCAAGATGTCATAATAGCTCCTGTTGGAGCTATTGTGTTTCTAAGTGCTTTACTGAGATTTAATCTTTAAAACTTCTTATCTTTGCTTGTGTATGTTAGATGTTTGTCGTTTTGGTCTCCTTTTACTCAGATAAATATTGGCTATTTTTCTAAACTGGTGTGGAGTACTTTTGTGGTGTCCACTGTGTTAATGTGTGTGTTTGTACAAATACCACATTGCCTCCACGATAACCCTGACTGCCAGAGCCAAGCTACCAAGGGGATATGAAGGGGTTATCTTAGCTGTGTGACTCCTTTACCCTGATTAGAGTGAGGGCCTCTACTTGGACAGGGTGCAAACCACTGCCAACTAGAGACCGCATTTCTAAGACACCCCAATTTGTTTAGCCATTTCTTTGGCATTTTCCCCAAGCTGTGATCATCCATTCATTTGATTCAGGAGACTAAGTACAAATCTAGCATTGTGAATCAAGCTGACAACTCAGTTCTTCTCCTTAGGTGAGCCACTAAAAATACACTGTTGTGTTCCATAATTATAATGACCTAAAAGCAAATAGTCATGGTCCAGTGCTTCCTGACCTACTTCCTATTGTTTAGTGCAGATTCAGAAGCAGATACTGAACAAGTGAAAAATGGAACAAACCTGGGTGGCACAAACTGTGGCGAAGTGAACTTCTGGGTAAGCAAGGTGGTCACCTATACATTCATGATCAGACAACACCCACTTTTGTTTGTAGCACCACCCCCTTGTGACACACAAAACTAAATCAATTTTCAAGCAACAGCCCCATCTCATTTTACTCTCCCACATGCTATAGTTTTTTTTTAAATACACGTATAATTCTCCCTGTGTCTCCACCCTTATCCATACAGAATTCCATTGTTTTTTCCAAGAACACTTACAACTTGTAATATGTACCTTTAAAGATGCTCTAGAATAAGGTGGGATTCCTCCATCGTATTTGCCAGATACTATTCCACAGGCCAGTGGGGACCACGTCATAGCACCAACACCTAATAAAAGTAAAATACATACATGAACCCAGAGGGAGAGCAGTGCAGGTACACTGTCTAACTTGAATGTATTTGCTAGCTGCATTACATTGTACTCAGTGGCGTAACAAAGGCCCCCGCAGCCCCTGCGGTGTGGGGGGTAGGGTCGAGCTCTAGGGTGCCCCCTCAGCAGAGTACACTGTGCATGGGCAGCAGGGCCCTGACTGGATCCAGGATGGTAAGGGGGCCCCCTACAAGTACTTTGCAAAGGGAGCCCTTATGTTTTGTTACCCCACTGATTGTATTATTTGTATTGGCACCATAGGTCCTATTTCCATGTACTTAAACAAAAGGATGGAGAGGATGGCAAGTTCCTACATCAAGAAGTGGAGGAGACCTTGTAGATATAGGAACAAGAAACAACCCAAAAGGCCTTGGGTGCCATAGTACAATACCAGTGACTGATTGAAACTGCCATAGTTACACTATTATCTACCTGTTACTTGTCATTTTTCTTTCTCTCATCCAGACCAACATAATTTCAGCCACTACTTGAAGTTAGGTGCTGTTATCTAGAGATAAGCTCATCTGGCCAACAGCTAAATCATTTCGGGTCTGCCTTTCAAGGTCAATTTCATAAACCACAAAATAGAAGAAAAAGCTGTTCCATACATCTAGTCTGTTTAATGCCTATTCTTATTGGTCAATAGCAAATTAGCAAATTGGTCTTATTTACAGTATTACAGTCTTTATTATAAAGGAAACCAACTATGGGCAAATGTTATAATTGAACCAGTAATGAAAAACCAGAAAAGAGAGCGACTGCAAATGACGTCAAAATCAAAACAAAAATTTAAAGACAGAATTTAGTAGTGAATAAACATACTATTGCAGGACAGTGGTAAAATTAAAGTGTGTTTGAGCTTTGTTCAATACGAACACTAATGTACAAGGCACTATTCCTCAGGTCAAACACAGATGTTTTCCATTAAATAAAGCTTAAGCATTATCAGTAAGCAATCTTCATTTCCTAGGAAAATGTAAAGAGGCTTGAAGGCTAATGTGCTAGGGAACAGATAAAGGATGCTAGTGGCTGATATGATATATTGAACTATCAGGAACTGCAATTAAATGTAGTTGTTCCCACTGTGGTCTCCTGGTCCTTTAGTCTCTTACCCTGTAAGCCTATTAGGAATGCAGGTCCTTCAGCTGTGGTGAGGCTAGTTACATATTGTTTCAATCAGGGTACTGTTAATGGTTGGCAGCGAGGGAGTAGCCCTTAAAGAAGAGGTTGCAGTCCAGCTGGGTAGGCATGTTTTAGACATGTAATCAAGATACAAGGCCTTGCTCACTAAGCTGTGGCCAGTCAATCAGGATTGACTTGTCCTCTTTAAATTGGACAATCTGAGCACATTAGGAAACCAACAGTGCAAGTACACCTAACTTTTTAAAACCTCCAAGTCTTTCTTTAAACACTAATTTCTCAAACACAGCTCAACGGATCTACACTGAATGAAAAAAAAAAAATTTCAGAGTGAATATCTAACATTTTGCCATATCTGGTTTGATTACGTGCAGATGTTTTTTTCTGTGTCAGAGAACAACGTTTTGCACTGGAATTGACATGGAAAATTGCACTTTTGGAAACCTTCCCTCCCATTCTCTTGGCCACGTTTGATGGATCACTGTGAAACTTTTTATGAAGGGGCAGAAGTTGATGTTCTTTTTCTCTGGAATGTTTTGTGCCCATTTGTCGAACTGCACGAAAGAAAATGCTCTATCTATGGAAACTCTGACCTATCCATAAGTATACACAATAAGACCACCGTATGTGCAGTATCTATCTATCTATCTATCTATCTATCTATCTATCTATCTATCTATCTATCTATCTATCTATCTATCCATCTATCTATCCATCTAAATATATATTTATTTAGGTGTCTTCTAAAACATGGTTAGTAGAAAGCATTGAAGTGTCTAACTGGCATAAAAAGGGGGCTACCCCAACAAAGGAAAAGAACATAGAATGGGGGTAGTGAGATTACTGTCCAATAATAAAAAATAGACATAACCTTAAATAAACTTAAAAAATACACACACTTATATGCACACATGTATGTATGTATGAATATATATTTATATTGACTAAAAAATTTAAAGTTACAGGGACGTTATAGTTAGACTCAGAATTTACACACACAAAACCATAGAAATTGAGCAGTTATAGTGAGAGTTATCTCAAGAAACTATTACTCGTGCCCCTAAGGTAAGTTTATCTCGCACCCCCGCATTGCAGTTTCCTCATCAATAATTTTACTGGAAAAGTTGCAGTGATATTATGATTTCATAGAAGATATCATCAGTGAAGCAATATGCAGGGATATTAGCAGTGCATGGCAAAGGGACAAGTTATAGCTACCTTAGGGCATGAGGTATAGTTTCTTGAGATAACTCGATTACTGCTGAATATCTATGGCTTTCTGTGTATCAATTCTGAACCTAACTATAATGTCCCTGTAACATTTGTTTTTTTTGTAGTGAACTTCTTAGGTTTTTTAAAATTCTATTTCCTAACTATAATGTCCCTGTAACTTTTTTTTCCAGAGGATTTCTACTTTTTTTTTTTTTAATGCAGCGGGGGATGGGACAGAGGTCATACCCCCCCCCCCCCCCACACACACATGCAGCCATTCTCACGCTGTGGGCTGTGCATAGCAGGGGGTTGGCTGTGGGGTTTGGTCTTCAGCCAGGCCTTGTAGCCAACCCCACAAATGCAGTCAACCTATGAGGCGGGTGGGGGAAGGGAGGGATTGCAGGCCCCCACACACTGAGCTGATATCGGGCCCCACCCCCCCGGGGCCAGCCACGTTTCTTTTAGGTGAAGGGGTATGTGGTCCTCCACCCTGGGCCGTATTTCAGCCAATTTCTGGTCACAGGGTTCCCATCTTCTGGGGTCCTGCTTTATTTATAAGTGGGAGGAGGCCCCACATTCCGCTTCCCTGGGCCAATTTTGGCACCAGGGTCTGCATCCACCAGGGCCTGGCCAGAAACTGATTGTTGTCCTGGAGCCCAACAATGGCACCCAATATTGGCCCTGGGGACCCCATCCCTGGGGTCTATGTAATTAATACTTGGGGGGGGGGGGGGGCAGTGTGGCCCCCACCTACAGGACGATTGTGGCTCCGGGGGCTCCTTCTCCCGGCCACATTATCAATAGGGAGGGGGCACACAGCCCCCCCCACCCCAACTGATTTTGGCCCAGGGGACCCATCCCTTGGGGTCCAGCCAGTTATTGAAGTGGAAAGGGGGCCACATGGCCTCCCTCCCGCGGTGGAATTCAGCCCCACGGGACCTGGTCAGTAACGGGTGGGTGCCCGGGAGCCCACCCAGTGCACCCACTTCATTTTCACTGAAGGCCGAGGAGGAGACCCAATGCCTCTGCGGCCTCAGCCAGCCAGCTCCCTCTCTCCAGTGGGAGCCAGCTTTGCTCACACCTGCAGGGAGCAGCAGAAATTGCTGCTCCTTATAGGCAGGATCGATTTTTTCATTTGTTTCCCTGCCTGCTTCAGTGCAGGAGCATTTTTACATGCTCCTTCCCGCTAGAAGAAGACTTAGTGCTTGCTCTCGATTGTTGGAGCTTTAAAATTGATCCAGCCAAGCAAAAGCGAACAAGCTATGCCCCGGGGGTAAGCAACCCGGGACATATCAGGAGCCCGGCCCTGGGGGGCTGGAACAGGAAATAAACTACTGTTTCAAAAACAAATAAAACCACAGAATTCACTAGTTATAGTTTACTGAACCAGCTATAGCTAGCAGCCCAGACATTAACTGTTTATGACCTCACAAATTACATCAATAATGACATCTCAAATGACATCAATGATAACACCATAGTCATATACAGCACAGAGTGACTGAGGGTACGTGTGTGGGTCCAAGGCATGGAAACAGCATAAGCCCTGGCAGCAAAAGTTTCCTAAGCAAATTAACATGGGAGATCAACAATTTGGGCCTCCTTCCCCCTTTTTCTAGGCCCCTGCTTGACGAATTGGGCAAAACTTTCCAGGAAGTAGCGGAAGTGGATAAACTTTTTTGGGAAAGTTGTTTGCTGATTCGTCACAAGGTGCCAAAGATATTAGCAAAACAAAAAGGGGGCTTTCAAAGGAAACTCTGACCTAACTATAACCACAGATTGAGCACTTTCAATCTGTATTACTAAATATGTTTATCTATAACTATATGCACATGTATGTATATATACATATATATTCACACAAATATATTAACATATAGATGCACTTCCAAAACCAAAGGATACAGGGATGATATAGTTAGGTTCACATTGTACTCGCACAAAACCATAGAAATTCAGAAGCTGTAGTTATGGGTATCTCAAGTAACTATAACTTGTGCCCTAAGATATCTATAGCTAACGCCCCACCATGCACAGTCATCTCATCAATAATTATACTGCAAATGTTACACTGCGATTATCAACGATGGTATAAAAGATGTCATGAGTGATGTAATATCTGGGGTAATTAGCAGTGCAGGGGGAAGGCCAGAGTTATAGTTACCTCAGGGAACGAGTTATAATTACTTGAGATAACCATAACTGCTGAATTTCTATGGTTTTGTGCGAGTAAAAGGGGAACCTAACTATAATGTCCCTGTAACTTCAGTGAATTTCTATGTTTTTTCTTAAGGTTAAGTCATTTTAATTACTTTATGTTAATCCAACCATGGCCGTGCATGGCAAGGGTTGGCCACTGGACTGTGGCCAGGCCCTCAAGCATACCCCCCTATAAGCACCCAACCCCACTCCACACACAGCCTTTGGCTGTGTGCGGTGGAAGTTGGTAGCCAGTGCATAGCCCCCCTTCTTTATTGTGCACGGGACCCCCTTTCCCAGTTTTAAATATATTACTGGCCCTGTGGAGGTGGTGGTCCCCAGGGGATCCACATGGTCCTCCAGTCCAAATGGAAATTTAGCCCCGGGGATGTGATGGTCCCTAGGGCATCAAACTGCCACAGGAGGGGTGTTTGCACAGCCGCCCTCCATATTACTATTAAAGTCATGGTGAGATGGTGGTCCCCTGGGCTCATAGCCCAGTGAAGGGGGTCCACGAGGCTCCCCTCAAATATTTTTGAAAAGCCCCAGGGAGGTGGTGGTTCTCAGGGAAATAGGAGCCTGAGGAGGAAGGTCCATGCCTGCCCCCCCTCCTTTTCTATAAAAATTTGGAATGCTGGGACCTGGCTGCCAAAGGCTAAAAGAAAAAAACAAGTGCAGGCTCCTGCTCTTTTTAAACTTTAAAAAATAAATTTTTAATGGATTCACGGATCTGACGCAATTTTCAGTGAAAAGTCAAAAAATGCCCCCCCCCCCCCCCCTTCCTCCCGCAGGGTCCCTGGTGAAACCCAGCACCAAGGCTAGGGGGTCAGGGTATTTCTACCCTGCCCCCCTCTGATTTCTTTTTTTTTTTTTTTTGTGGAGGGACTTAGCTGAGGTCGAGTGCCAAAATGGCTGCCAACACTTCTTAGTTGAACTGTTCGGCAGTCAATCAGATCTAGGCATTGATCGCCAGGATCCACTGAGCCACTGCGTCTCTAGAAATCTCTATTTGTTAACCTTTAATATCTCTAAAACTACTGAATGGATTGACTCAAAATAACAAAAAGCATGAGTTGCGCACCAAGATCTAGCTTTGTGCCAAATATGGTGTAATTCCGTTCAGGGGTTCGGGCTGTACTTGTGTCTCAAGACGCAATGGGAAAATTAATTGGGAAAGCTCATTTTGGGTCCCCTCCTTTTTCTCGCCCCCCGCTTGACAAATTACCCAAAACACTGAAGAAAGCAGCTGAAGTGAGTGGCAAACTAATTTTGAAATTTTCATAAAGATTCATCTAACGCTGCCAAAGCTACTGGCAAAACCAAAAAAAAACGTTTCTTATGGAAACTAGGTCCTAACTGTAACTACCTACTGGTGACCGCCCATATGATATATATATATATTACACACACACACACACACACACACACATACATACACATCTTACATCTGCAAATGAGGTACAGCTCACAATAAGCAAAAGCGGATCTCGTAGTTATATTTTAGGACTCCAAGGCCTGTCTCCCACTGTTGTGGAAGTAGCTAAGTCTTTGCTTGCGAAGAGAGAGAGCAGGCCATAAACATGGTAGATGAGTAGGGCCAAGTGAGGATTGTGGTTCGAAACATGCTGATCTACAGTTTGGATCACAATCATTTGGAACACACATTGAACAAGGATGCCATAAGAGGTGGCACATTTGGGTTGCAGCGACAATATCTGTGAGCCTTGTACTGTTGGACAATGTCAATGTGGGCAGCCAGCACCATCAATACTTTCACTTCACAATACTGTTATGGCACACATAAACTAAACATGACTAATTATACTCTGGTTTGATTTTACAGGAATATACCTAAGGATCAAGTAATTCCTGTACATCCTTCCAGTGCAATTTTTAGATTTTCCCTGCATACTGCACATGTTAGATTTGTCAGCCTTAAGGTGGTCTTCCCCTAACTTTTTGCCTTCCTCTTCATTATTTTTCTGATCTCATTTTTGTTGGCACTAGGACTCTGTGCCCTTTACCGCTGCTAACCATTGCTGAAGTGCGTGTGCTCTCTTCGATAAAAACATGCTAATATTGGCTCATTCCCAAGTGGCATATTTAATTTATTTATAATCCCGTAGTAAAAAGGTATTAATACATGTACCCAGGGACTGTACATTCAATACTACTAGTGGGCCTTCATCACTGGTTGTGCCACCCATTTAAGTAGCCACTTAAACATGGTCTACCACTGCAGAGCCTGTGTGTGGAATTTTAATCTGACTTTTCGACCTGGCAAAATAAACATTTTGCCAAGCCCAAATGTTCCTTTTTGATACATATGAAGGCCCTGGACAGCCCAGAGGGCATCGTGCAATGTATTTAAAATGCATTTATTAAAAGGCACCGACCACAGACCACACAACAGACTCATTACCCATACATAAATAATAAAATGCTGGTCTACACTGGCAGAATCCAAAAACGTTTAGAAGTGGCAGAAGTGGCCTCCGCCTGAATGGCTCATAATACTTAGAGGAAAGGGTAAAGTGCAGAAGCATTACTACAAGGGCAGGTCAAAAACATTTAGGTTTAAATTGACCAAGCGGAAAACAAATGCTACACCAAATAGAACCCATCTGGAACCTGGTCAGGATAGTCCTTTCCCAAACATTTTAAACATTAAAGAGATAGGATTCAATTCCCCGGCAGGACTTATAAATTGGCTAAGAGCTCACAGTGGTCTTAACAAGTTTCCTCATCTCTCTGGTTTGCCTTGCTATTCTAGTGAACTCTTTCTTAACCTAACAGGCACACCTTTGGGCAAAGAGGATGGAGATGAGAACAGATCTGACCTGCTCAACCTATCCACAACATTCTTAACTTAATGCAGCCAGGGAATTTTATGACCATTGTCACACGACACTCAATCCCGGATTATCTCCCTGTTAAAATACGTATATTATTCCTTTAATATATAGTTGGTTTCCAGTCTGTTTTAATGTCTCAGGATATCGATATACCGTCTGTCAATGGCAAGTAGGTGCCCAGTATCCTATATGCTGATGACGTGCTCCTGCTCGCATGGGAAGGGAGTGTGTTAAGGTCTCTTATTAATACCTTTGTAAAGTATATGGATGATTTAGACCTGGATGTAAACATCTCTAAAACCCATTATATGGTCTGTGGGAAGACAGGTTGAAATGTTATTCCTGCACTGACCATCAATGGACACCAAAAAGCCAAGTGAAGGGGTTTTCTTATTTGGGGGTCACCTTTGACTCCAGGGGGAGTTGGCTCCCCAGCTTGTCTTCAAGATGCCAAGTTTCAACTCTTCTGTAGGGGCTGTGTTTGAGCTGGCTGCTAGAGTTGGTAACAAACCCATTTTACCACTGATGCACGGATGTATAAACTTAAGTGTCTACCTATTTTAATTTTTGGGGCCTCAATCTGGGGAATCCGGGATTGTAGTAGCCTCCAGCATGAATAAAATAGATTTTGTAGGTACCTTCTGGGGGTAGGTCTGGGAACCCCATATTTTCTTCTCCATGATGAACTTGGTATTTGTTACATTGAAGATTTTATTAGGCTTGCTCCCTTTTTTCTGTGGTTATCTATATGGGGTAACAAGTTTACGGACATGTACTTTAAAGTTTTACTAATCATGTTAGTGAAAAACTCTCAAATATTTTTTTCACTACTGCAAAGTCTATTTCTCACATAGGAAACATTGGAGTTGTCTTATTACATTTGTTAGTGTCATTTCTAAATGGAAAGAGACAACCAGATTATTTGTTGGTGTCGCTGGGATCACAATTTAATATCCTAACTGATGGTGAAGTCAGATTTTAAACTGCACTTCTAAAAATGGCAATTTTAGAAAGTTGGCCTTTTTTATTGTCTTAGCCATTTGGTGCTTGCAGCATGTCTCTGGTCACATGACTTGGGTGGTTGGCAGTTAGGCTTTTGTGTATTCCTCCTAGACAGCCACACACAGTGGGAGCTTAGATGTGACTGGATGGGCCACCACTTGCAGGATGGGAGGGAGGAACTGGGCACAGCCTCAAATTACACCTGAAAATGGTGTGTCCTATCTCATCACAAAGGGCTGCATAACCCCTGTAGCTAGTCTGGAGCCAGGGAAGGTGTGGCATCTGTGCACATCAAAGCTATGCCTCTAGAAGCTTCTCCCCACTTCAAAGGCCCACCTGGATATAAATAATGGACCTCAGACACCAACTCTTCACTACACTTTGGACTTGTGGATACTCTGGCAGGACGGACTTCTCTGCTGCTGGTGGTCTGCCACTCTGTTGAACTTCACTCCACAGGACTCCTGCTTTGCTGTGCTGACCTGCTGCCCTCTTGCCTGGGAAAGAACCACTGGACCTGCATCTCTTGAAGGCAGAAACCGGAGGGACTGATCAGAAGCCTCAGGGACCTAACAGGCTTTCTACACCTTGTATCTGCACCTGGACTCTGCCATCTGTGAGTCTATTCTGCCAAGTGGTGCTGCCACCCCAGTCTTGAACCTTTGGAAGCGGTGCTTTGCCTGACTCGCGGATCCAGTGGTACTGACGCAATTCCCTTTGCTGAATAGGGCAACCCCAAGCAGAAAAGACACATCTCAGCTGCTACATGGATTGGACTCGTCACAAAGACTTGCATCGCTGCGTCAGCCCGTAACACTTTCGGAACTGCCACTGCAGGACCCATGCTCCGCACAGGCCCATGCATCTTGCGTCGACGGCAGCCTTTATGACGACACTGGGCTCCACATCGCAGCTCTTTGGAACCGATGCATCACCCTGACTGCAGGCCATATCCCCGACTCTGAGCTTCACATTGCAAGCCTGTAGGAAAGTACCATCTTTCTTGGCATCTTACCCCCATTCTTACCTGTATGTCACTATGTTTTTGCCTGTCTCACTGGGATCCTGCTGGTCAGGACCCCAGTACTCATAGTTTATGCCCTAATGTGTGTGTCTGCATAGTGCTTAACTGTGTCACTGAGGCTCTGCTAATCAGAACCTCAGTGCTTATGCTCTCTCTGCTTTTAAATTTGTCACTATAGGCTAGTGACTTAATTTACCAATTTCAATTGGCACATTGGACCCCCCTTATAGGTCCCTAGTATATGGTACCTAGGTACCCAGAGCTTTGGGGTTTCAGGGGATACTTATGGGCTGCAACAATTCTTTTGCCACCCATTAGGAGCTCAGACAAACTCTTTCACAGGACTGCCACTGCAGCCTGCGTGAAATAACGCACGTTATTTCACAGCCATTTTCACTGCACTTAAGTAACTTATAAGTCACCTATATGTTTAACCTTCATTTGCTGAAGGTTAGGTGCAAAGTTACTAAGTGTGAGGGCACCCTTGCACTAGCAAAGGTGCCCCCACATAGTTCTGGGCCATTTCCCGGGACTTTGCGAGTGCGGGGACGCCATTACACACGTGCGCTATATATAGGTCAATACCTACATGTAGCTTCACAATGGTAACCCCAAATATGGCCATGTAAGGTGTCTAAGATCATGGAATTGTCCCCCTCATTCCAAATCTGGTATTGGGGAGCCAATTCCATGCATTTCAGGGGCTCCATTATGGACCACCAGTACTGCCGAACCAGCTCTCTGAGGCTTGCGCTGCAGCTGCTGCCACCTCACAGACAGGGTTCTGAGCAGCAGAAGGCAGAACAAGCATTTCCTTTGGGAGTAGGGTATTACACCCTCTCCCTTTGGAAACAAGTGTTACAGGCTGAGGAGAGGTAGCCTCCCCCAGAATCTGGAAATGCTTTGAAGGGCACATATAGTCCCCTCCTTGCATAAGCCAGTCTACACCGGTTCAGGGACTCCTTGTCCCCTGCTCTGGTGCGAAACTGGACAAAGGAAAGGGGAGTGACCACTCTCCTTGCACATTGCCACCGTAGAGGTGGTGCCCAGAGCTCTTCTAGTGTGCCCCAGACTTCAGCCATCTTGCTTTGCAAGGTGTGGGGGCACTCTGGAGGGCTCTGAGTGGCCAGTGACAGCAGGTGACGTCAGAGACCCCTCCTAGTAGGTCCTTGCCTGATAAGGTAGCCAATCCCCAACTCAGGGCTATTCAGGGTCTCTCCTGTGTGTTCTCTTCAGATTCTACTTGCACGTTTCCAGCAGGAATACTCTGCAACTAATACTTCATTCTCTGACCCCCGGATCAACCGCAGCCTGCTCCAGGAACCGCTGTAACAGGTGTGCACGCTCCGAGGACTCCCTGTGTTCATCCTGCACCAGAAGCAAATAAAACTCATGTGGTGACGGAGTAAGTCCCCTGCTCACGCAGGCACCTTCTAAGTCGACGACTAGTTCTCTTTGACTCCTCTCCCTGCGACGAGCGTGCTCCTAGGAACACAGGGTGTGGACCCCATCAACACAGAATGTCCTGTGGTCCTGTTGTCGCAATTTGGAGGAGGTAAGACCTTGCCTTCCCCCAGAACGACAGTACCCCTGTGCACCGCGTCTTCTTCACCTCCTGAGGCCTCTGTGCACTATTTGCAAAATTCCTTCGTGCACAGCATTGCCCAGGTCCTCAGCACTATATCCTGCAATGCTCAACTCGCTGAGTTGATCTCCGGCGGCGTGGGACCTTCTTTTGTAGTGCTGCACCAACTGCATTTTACACCTCCTTTGTCCCCGTGTCGTACGACTCTTGTGGGTGCTATCTGGTGCTCTCTCAAGTGCTCAGAGCCCCTCCTTCCTCCTCACACAGAGCTGAGGCCCCCAGGTGCCTCCTGGGTCCAGATAGCGTCTAGTTGACGCAAAACGCAACTTTGCCGGAACCAAGGCTTGTTGGTGGAATCCAGCACCAAATCTCACCTGCATCCAACTTCACGACGTGGGACATCCTTTGCATCACGCAGGAACCGCTGGCATGTTCCTAGGGTGCATTTCTGCAGTCTTTGTCCAACCGGGGACTCTTCTTTTGCACCCTCTTCTAGGTTGGCAGGGGCGCCTGTCCTTCCTGGAACTTCTTTCGACTTCTGGACTTGGTCTCCTCCTTTTGCAGGTCTTCAGGTCCAGGAATCCACTGTTTGTTGTTTGCAGACTTGGTTGGTTCTTGCAATGATTCCAATCACGAGGTGTAGTGTGTCCTCTGGAAACCTGCAGTACTTTACTCCTGCTTTTCTGGGCTCTGGGGTGAGGTAATTTACTTACCTTTACTGTATTCTTACTCTCCCAGTGATTCTGCACACACTACACTTGTCTAGGGGGGAATTTGTGATTCGCATTTCACTTTCTTAGTATATGGTTTGTGTTGCCCCTAGACCTATTTTCTCCCATTGCATACTATACAATTTCCTTTTGTTTGCACTGTCATATGACTAATTACTTGCCTTAGTTTGGTGTCTAGTGTATATATTTTGTATAATAGCTCCAGAAGGAGTATTGCCTCTAAGATATTTTTGGTACTGTGTCACCCAAATAAACTACCTTTATTTTTGGTAACACTGACTATTGTCTTTGCTTGTGTATAAGTACTGTGTAATAAGTGGTATTGCATGAGCTTTGCATGTCTCCTAGTTCAGCCTAAGCTGCTCTGCTATAGCTACCTCTATCAGCCTAAGCTGCTAGAACACTACTACATTCACTAATAAGGGATAACTGGACATGGTATAAGGTGTAAGTACCCAAGGTATCCACTACAAACCAGGCCAGCCTCCTACAAAGCCTTGTTGTTGGGACCATCACCATTGATGCAACATAATCTCGCCACATCTCAAAACCAACGCATTGCTTCAGCTGTGTGGTGATCCACGCAATGCTCCGCAAACTAGGATTGAAGGTACTTTTGTTCAGCAGGCTTAACTGGGTCCCTGTAGCGGGCCCGCGCTCCATCGTGGTTAGCCTGAACTTGTGACTTTGTCCCCATCTGTTGCGACCAGATATCCACAGCTAGCCTGTTACGCTTTTTGGTGCTGTTTTCTCAAAGAGCTTAAAAATTAAATAACGCAGGATCTACTAATTAGATTTTTGTCATTTTGGTCTTGTTTTATTTATGAAAATCAGATCTATATGTGTAATGCTCTGTTGTGGGCTCCTTTTGTCGTGTGTTTTCACTGTATTACTGTCTGAAGTGTTGCACAAATACTTTACACATTGCCTCTAAGTTAAACCTGACTGCTCTGTGCCAAGCAGCCAGGGGGTTGAGAACAAGTTAATGTGGGGTTTGCTTGCGCCTCACCCTAACAAGAGTTGTAGTTGCTGCTTGACCAGGATTCACACCCCAGACAACCAGTAACCCTGTTTCCCAGAGTGCAGCACAGTTGTTTTTCGGTTTCCCCTGCACAGCAATTGCACTGTGCTTGTAAATTCTCTTGTAAACAAAAAAAAGGTTTAAATTGGCTTAGAGCCAGCTCCTTACTTACCCTTGATTAGCTCTGACATCACTCTTGTTTGTTTGATTCTTATTAGTCACCGCCTCCTCCTTGCATTGTCTTTCTCCTGGGATTCGCTGTTTGTCTCTGCCATGAAGAATGGATCAAGTACAGCTTCCTGTCTGTGAAAAGTGTCCTTCCATTGGTCGCAGGTTCCGGCAAGTACTCTTTTTTTTTTTTTTTATTCTTTTTCATCATGCACCATGCTCACCTATCCTATTTGTTGATTCTCCAAAATCCTGCCTTCCTCCTGCTGCCTGTTGTTCATTGTCCCACTTCTTCCCGCTGTCTATGGTCCCCCATTTCTCCCAATGTCTGTTGTCCCCCACCCCTGCCTTTTTCCCTGCTGTCCTTTGTACCACACCATTGATCCTCCCTCCCTTGTGCTGCTTGCCCACCTCCCAACCCCTTCATGCTGTTTTTTTTTTTACACGTTGCACATCGTTAGCTGCTGTGCAACATAACAAAGTTTAAAAAAAAAAAAGCGATATGATGTAGTCAACCTGTAGAGAGAACACAAACAAAATGCCAAACACAGTGCAGCAGGTAAGTACTCACACATTCATAACCACTTAAAAAAATCTCATGGTATGCCCATCAAGCAATAAGCTTCACTGCAGTTGAATAGCAACTCTGATGAAGGACCACGTCCCCTACTGTGCATGAAGGGTTTGCATCCTATTTTTTTGCTTTTTACTAACAAGCTAAGAGGATTTTACCCAAATACCAAGCCATCTGGTGCACTGGATAACATTTCTTAATGCTTTCTTGCAATACAGTCCTTTATGTACTCAAGAGACTTTGTTTAAGCCATTCTTGCAAAGATCACCCAATCCTTACAGTCTCCCATCAAAGCCAGTTTACAATCTCCTAGCAGCTTGCACATCACCACCAAAGGTGAACAAATCACTATCATAGCCAGAATCAAGTTCAAACTAATCTGCATCTTGTGCAAAGTCATTCTCAATGACAAACCATGATACTTGGCAAAGTAATTGTTCATCTCCGATGATCAAAGGGGACTCAGAAGTCTGACTCCCTAAAGTTAGAAGTATCAGGATCCCCATTCACTCTTGCACGCTCTTGAATACTGCTGTTTTTTTCCGGAACTCCTTGGCTATGAATAATATACCGTTAATCAATTTTAGGAAACTTTGTAACAGCCTTCCTTTCCCCTTTTCTCATATTAATCTCAGAACAAATGCCTCAAAATTGTTTCATCATATCTTGGCTACTCAATTTTTTTTTCATGTTAGGAGTTGCCAGTTACTCCTCCTGGTAACTCTGTCCTCTTTGAGTTACTGGGATTGCCAGTGGAACCCTGAGTTTCACCTTACAAATCTGGGGTGAATCTGTAATTCAGATTCCAATTCCCCTAGAATGTCTCCATTCTACCCAGATTTCAAATTGAGGTTTCAGCTGCTTACACAGCCAAAATAGTAAAGAAAGGAATGGTACACATGGTCAAAGGCTCAAAAATCTATGATAGAGTAAGAAATGTATTGTTGGATGAGCCTCTACGTAATAGCACCGCAATGGTGTCCTCCTCCTATCCAAATAATTCTGAATGGAAAATAAACAGGCATACCATAAGACACTGCGTCACACACTCAGTTATAGGAGATCTAGTTTTTCAACCTGTGTCACACAAGGGAAAGGCACTTGCTTTAGTATGGAATGTGTTCACATTCTGGAGGATAATATAAAACACTGAAGTCTGGGGTACAAAGTCACACAGTAGTTATCTGAGTGAGAACCGTAGCTAGAACAGTTATTCCAAGTCTTTTGTTTGTATTGCGATTGGAAGGGAGGAACAATTTTAAAAAGTATAGTTCTTAAGAAAGAATATAATATGGCATTATAGATGAAGGGTACACGTGGATGAAGCGCCTACCACTTGCGATATTATAAGGATTGGGAAAGCACAAGACAGATCCTGCCTTGGCTACTGAAAATGCAAAAAGCTGCATACCTATTATTGCTCCAAACAATGACAATGGTCAATCTATTTGTAAGAAACAAAGAAACAAGACATTCTAAATCAACTATGAGAAATGATATAGACATTATACAACAACAGAGTCAAAAAAATCCAACAATCTAATTCACCTCTCACCTATGATCAAATCACCAAGTATCCTTCTTCAGACTACATTGCTGCACAACAGATAGATTACAAATTACAGACAGTACCCTCCTGACCAAAGGTAAAAGTGACCTCTGCCTTTTGCTATTGCTTGAACTCTTGGACGCTTGTGACAACATTGGTCATCCCATCCTCATGAACACTCTAAAGTCTAACAGGAATTAATGGCAACGTCCTTCACTGGTTTCCCTTCTGCCTAGCCAATCAACCCCAGTTTGTTCATATGTGAACTTTAGTCCCAGAAGATCTTTATCACCTGCAAAATTACCCAAAGGTTTAATCTTGTCCCCAGTCATGTTCAATTTATATAGAGCCCACTAAGATTCTAGTCACCAATAACAGCCTCGAAATTCACCAGTATACACGGAACATTAATGTCCATGACAGTGTCGTCCACCTCATATGGCATATGCCTCAAACACTACATGCACCTCACCCAGACATGGATGTCTAGCACATAATTGAAACTCAACTATGTGAAGGCAGCCTTTTTACTAATAGTCAAAAGCACCCAGAAACTCAGCATCAACAAAGACATTAATTGCACCTTCAAGGAACAGATAGTAAAAAAAAAAAAAAAAATACAAAAAACAAGACTTAATGGCCACCAGCTTCTGCTCTGAAGAATGTAAAATACTTTTCCACGAAAATAATTTCAGAACTGCCATTTAGGCCTTGTGCTCTCATATTGGGAGGATGGCAACACCCTGCTCCACAGCCTTCCAGACTCCATATTACACCTCGCTCCAGTGCATTATACATGCTGCAATATATTGAGGGACTGAATAAATATTATCCGATCACCCCTACTCTGATGAAACTCGATTTGCTCCCCATTGCCAGTGTGCACCATTGTTAAAAACAGAATCATCAACTAAAAAAACATTACAACATGACCAACACCCAAACCTATCTAGCTAGCTAACAAGTTCATCACATTTAGTGGCTCTCTGCACACACACACAGCCAGGACACCATTAATCCTGAGACAAAGCAATGGAATAACAGAAATAAGCAACTAGACTTCTTGCTTTACGCATACCGCATCTGGGACGACATCCCTGTTTTCATCAGAAATGCTCCCACCCAGCTCCAATTTAAGAAACAGGTGAAAATACCCTTCTCTATAAAGAACTCTACAACATGATGAAATAGCTCATATCAGCTCTCGAAATCAAGCTTCTCTTCATATTACTTGAGTCTATATTTGCCTTTGACACAGTACAGCGCTCCAGTGCCTTTTGGCTAGGTTTAAGGTATATGTATATTACATATATACATACATACACACTATGCAGGGATGTGCCTTGTCCTCACTGTTATTCACCCTGCCCATTTAACCACTGGCTGCCAACATTATAACCATTGTTGGAGGGCCGCAATAATTTATCTCATTATTTGCTATCAGAACATATCTGACATGTACTTAAGAAAAAGATGTTTCAGTTACGTTGGAATAGAAGTATTCTTCAAACTTTTTTCTTGTATGATGATGATGATGATCTCCAGAAAAAGTAGGAAAATAATAATATTTGTATTATGGACATATCACTTATAAACCTAGCCCACTAATAAAGCTAGTGAGACGTGAGCTGCAGATCTGTAGACAGGCATGGATAGTACAAGAATATGTGCAAAATGTTAGTTCAGTAAATGCAGATGTTTTGCTAGTTGAGGCCTACATATTTCACTAGAGCTACCTTACACCTCATAGGAGGGCAAAATACCACTATGTGCATCGGCTGAAGACCAGGAGGATAGGGGGAGGGCACTGATAATGTGAAAGGACACCCAGACAAAGAATAACAGTAATTCCATTGTATGTTTAGATCCTAGCTCTTTCTCATTCACAATTAGTTGCGTCAATGTTACAGTTATTAAACATTTAGAAGGGAGGAGCCAGCAGCATGTGGCAGCTTAGGACCAAGTAAACATACTGATGGCCAAACCTAGACCCTCATTACGAGTTTGGCAGTCAAAAGCCGCGGTCTCCTGCCCACCACATCACAGGTAAATGCTGGATTTCCGCCACACTTTGGGTGGAAATCCAGCAGTAGTCGTGCTGGTGGGCAGAGGCACTCTGGTGGTTCCACCACCAGCCCCGTCCCACCAGTAGAACACCACCCGCCATATTATGGGCCCTAATAAGGCCTGGCGGTGTCCTGCTAGTGGGGTACTGACTGCGGTGGAAGCACCCCTTCCCTGTCGGACGACCTTCTCTACGGAACAGGTAAGGTGATCATCTGCCAGGGGAGGGGAATGGGAGGGTGGGGGGTGCTGTGTGTGCGTGTATGAGTTTGTGGTGTCTGCGTGTGTGCATGAATGTGTGGTTGTATGCGTGTCTGAATGTTGATGTAAGTGCATGTCAGCATGTAAGTGTGTATGTGTGTGAGTATGCATTTTTAGATGGGTGTGAGTATGCATGCTTGAATGCATGTAAGAAGGTGTTGTGAATGCGTTTATGGATGTGTGTGAATGGATGAGTGTGTGGAAGTGTAGGTGAATGGGTGTATGCATGGTGCGTGTGGGTGTCTGGGTGCAAGTATGCAGGGAAGGGGCGCTGCGGCTGAAGGGGGGATGGGTGGCGCTGTGGCTGAAGAGGGGGTTGGGGCAGGAGGGTCTAGTGCTTGCTGGGCATGGGGGTGAGGGAGTCGTCTACCGGTGACAGGGAAGAAATTCCCTGTCACCGGAAGCCTTTACGCCATGGTTTTCGTGGTGGTGCTACTGCGACGGAAACCATGGTGGAAAGCCGGCTCCTAGTACCGGCGGCGGTCTTCTGTGGACTGCCGGGTCGGAGATGATCATCTCAGGCCCAGCGGTTCCAAACGCCATGGCGGTATGAGTGGAGATATGGAAGGTTGGTATCGGCCACACTCTAAATGTGGCATTCTGCACTGCCAGTCTGTTGGTGGTGGGACTGCCACATTTACCCTGGCAGTGAGCAGACCACCAGGGTCAAAATGACCCCCATAGCTTTGCTCTGAAAAGAAGGCTCTACAGAGTAATGTTGGGAGGCAGTCCAGGAAATTGCCTGGAATCTTGAGCAGATAAGGACAGATCTGAAGAATGGCATCAAAGCTACATTAGCCTTGGTGAAGCTTGCTCAGGAATCATATAGAGGTTTGGTTCCACGTAGAGTAACTATGGGCAATGCAAAACATATATCACTGGACAACAATACTTTAGGCACCCACTTGACTGGAATCATGGTCTTCAACAGCCATTAAAACATGGTCAGTAGAGCAGGCTCTGCTTTATTTTGCAGGCAAAGGGCTAGGCATCCCAGAGAATGTATTGCCAAGTGAGGTCAATGCTTATAACATTTATGCATCAATTTTGGAAAACTCAAATAGGGATGAAGAGTTTGCAGGGCACCTTGTCTGAGAAAACGGATGAATGTTGGCAATGTAATGTCTTTTGACAGCATCTTTAGCTGCGTGGAAGGATTTCCCAAGCCTGTTCTTTTCAAATCCAGTAGACGTGTTTTGAGGTGTGTCATGAACGAACCTGTGATGAGAAGCAGGCCTAAAACCCTCCACTAACTAAGTGAGCTGATCAATATTTTTTTCAAAGGGTCTAAAAACATTTAGCCCTAGATGAGGGCTTCCGGGCAGCCGCTAGGAATTCTTGTTTCCCTGCAGACGACCTAAAGACAAAGGTTTTCTCGTTAAGGACCATAAACTCAATTTGACTAATTGCGGGAAAGAATAGACAGCACTTAATTTGTTAAAGAATGCAGGCCGGTCAGCACAGTTTTGCTTGGAAGCCTGCGGCTGGTGCAATTAAATTTTGGCATGCCTTATGCCTTTTTAATTAACTACTTGACACTGCCTGTCACTTTATTTCTCTCTTGCAGGTTCCTACACCTTCTTCCTTTATGACAGTTTTTCCGTCATACTCATGTCCACTTTGTGTGTTTTTCTCCTCTTTTGCTCTCTGTGAATGCCTGATAATGCAAAATGAGTGCCAGTGGCCACCAGAAGCTCAAAGTAAGCACTGGGTGTAGTACTCTTCTCCTCTTCATGGATAGGCAGTCTTTCATTTGGTGGATGGTGTGCAGCGCTGAGAATTATCTTGGTGAGACCAACCTGGAGCCTTTCAACTACTCTTTGGCCAGTTACTGATGTTTTACAGACCCAGAGAATAATAAGAGTTAGAGGAAAAGCATACAGGAGTATGTCTACCAATTCAGGATCAGGCTCTCCTCCATGGCACATATCTGTCACTGATACAAGAGGTGAACCAGTGGCATCTAGCATTCAGGTGGGCTGAAAAGGCATCTATGGGCCGAAGACCCTAATCTTAAGGATAGGTTCAGTACTTTCTGGCAAAGCCCTATATATCTGAATAGTGAAGACATCTGCTGAGCCTCCCTGCCATGGTGCTGTCTCCCTTACAATGTGAGAGACCAGCAGAAACATAGTGTGCTCAGTTACTCACTCCCATAGCCCTACTGCCAGTCACATAACCATGGAGAGTTAATAGCTCACAGAGAATAGAACTGTGGCCTTGGTTGCGTGTACCAACACCACTCTGGTTCTCACCACTGACAAGAAGAATTTCAGAACTGGTAAAATCGCTTTTAACTTCATATTCACATTCATATTGTTTACATGAAGGGTAAGGACAAGTCTGGACAAATCTGATCTGTCTCCTAAGGCACCGTATGAATCTCCTTTAGGGAGTCCACCAAACATGCTCGGAAGACTCGGATATGACTACCACTTCTAGAGACAAAAGGCAGAAGGCACATTCCTTTAAAAGGTTGAGAGCCATGAACACACAATGGCTCTTTTTTTATTTACTAGTATTCTAGTGTTTCAACTGTATAAATTGATACTAGCCCGCTTTACAAGGAATCAAAATAACACATGTAATTATGTGCATTTACCAGATGGATGGAATAAAAACATGATAAAAGATGTGAAGTGGTGGGACTGAAAAATTAAAAAAAAGAGTAGGACTTGCTTGGACTAATCTTCCTGTGGCTCGCCCCAATGCTTTAATACACAATGTTGCTGGGAGTGTATAGAGCGCTTGACATGGGACAACAACAACCATGCACGAAGTCAGTAGTCTCAGATACCATTAGAATCGCCAGCCTGATACAGTCTTTTGGTACAAAATTGGTACACCATCTGCCTAATGACTATTACACTGTCTGGAGGCTAGAAGGCCTTTGTCAGTCTGGTATCCCGAACTGGCAGTAGGAAGTGAATACCCAGGAGGTTTTTAGGTGGTTCCTGGAAAACCCAGAACTGCAAAAGGGTCTGAAAGATAAGAAAAAGACTGGCCTGTGCTTCTCCCCTTGTTATTGCTCTGATGAGTCAGTTATCCAGGTGCAGATTTAGATTTTGCTAGACGTTTTATGTTGCTATAGAAGGAACATCACCAGTGCCAGTTTTTTTGGTAAAGATTGAAGGAGTCAACCGGACACCTAAAGAAATATTGCGTACTGACAATGTGGGTATTCCAACACGAAACTGAAGTACATCCAGAGTCCCTGCAGCAATAAGTGAAAGTATGCATCCCATGGATACACTGAAAAAGGCTAGAGGTAACTCTAGATAGCTGCCAGGAGGTGAGCCAAAGTTAAACCCCTGAAATTCTTCAAGATTACCATGATAATAAAGAAGGGGAACACATTATTTGCTCCTTTTCCTTACAACAATGGGAGTAATATCACTGACCCTTTTGGAGACCAACACAAGCTTTAGAAAACAGAAGGCACTGCCAGACTGGTTACAGAAGGTTTTGTGATGCAGTCTCATGAAGAGGTGAGCTGAATGGTGCAGCTATGGGAAAAGAGGATACACACTTCCACCACAACTTCATGCTGAAGGCTGCTTGCTAAACTTCCATAAGAAAGCAAAGATCTTGCTGTTTTACCTTTAGGTAGGGAGATTTTACTAATATTCTCCTTTGAGTGTTCAACTAGCACCAAGAAACTCTGGAATACACTGTGCATTAACAGTGATAGTGCTAAAAATTGTTTAACTGGTGAGTTGAGGGATGGATTAAGTAATTTCTCTGCATCAAAAAGATGTAACCTGAGCTTGCCAGTGAATGAGCAGACTGGAATTCATGTTCCTGGCAGACGGATCAAAGAGATTCTACAGAGCGGCCTTTCTGCCTTACTCTGTAAGCAACCTAGTCGATGAAACATGAGATTTACCAGCTGAACTCTTGCCACAGACACATTACTGGACATGTTGGTGTTGCCATATGAATGATTGAAGAGAAGACAGCCACAGTGGTACATGTCTTTGTGTATACCTTGAGACATGTTGCCTTTGTTCATGTGGGAAAACAGTGTCTTGACCAATAAAGACTAGGCCATTACCATACAATCTAATGAAAGCGGTTGCTAGAGACAAAGATTAAGTCATCTTTGGAAGGCTGATACTTACTGTTTAAAGAATTTGAGACTGCAGGCCCTGAGATCTCCAAATCTTCAAAGTCTATATGAAGGTGTTGGACTCACTGGCCAGAAAAGGCATTGGGTGGTGAGTTAAGGCTGCAATCATAGCAAATCTGTCCTCAATCTCCAGTGGGCAGTCAGTGCTTTGATGGACTAGTGCCTCTAAAGCCTCGCCTATGATGCAACAGGTTCTGTTTTTGTGGACTCTATTTCAAGTATCTCGACCATAGTCAAGATCCTCCAAGGACATCCTCTTGCAGGTGAGGCCTGGTGTGAGAATAATCCACCAGGGCATAAACAATTTGTCAGATTTAGGATAGACAGTTGTACTAGGTCAACAGTTTTAGATAGGGAAGAGATTCAAGCCTCAGACTGGTCTGCACAAAAGTGGTGAGTGCTGCTGAAAGGTTTAGGGGAAAGGCTTCAATGAAACATGTTTAAGAGTATGAACCTGAGCTAAATCTCTAGTATTTAAGCTTACAATGTAGGATAGCACTGAGAAAAGACTGTTCTTCAGACCCAGAGGATTCAGAAGGGTTTTGGGCAACTCTGAATCTAGGTGGTCTTCGTCTGATGGGTCTGCCTTATCCTCCATCTTTTCTGACAGATGAACAGCCAGGAGAGAATTCAAGAGAGAGTAAGTCAGGAAGACATTTTCAATTTCTGTGTCTTCATTGGAGCTGCCATTACAACAGCTCCACTAAACGCCTTGAATTTGAGCTATGTTTGTTGTGCATCTCGGCTAAGGTGTTTATTACTAACTCCCATGATGGGAGTCTGATTCCTAAAACAAAACAAAAATACTGTGATGTTCAAGGGTTTTCACCCTGTGCACTAGTGTCATTGTTGGATTTCCCTGTCGGGGACGACCATGCTTAACCCAATTGTCCAATAGGTTACATACAGGACATGCAGTTCTTTGGAAGTTGGAGAGGTAGACATAATCAGGTGCAACACAGCAGGACCTGTGATTTGGTTATTGTCAACAATCATGTCAAATATAAGATGTGCAGATCATGGGAGTATAGACAGGCAGACCTTATAGAGCTTAATACAATAGGATCTGTGATCCGGTTACTGACAAATATAAAAATATGGATTTGTTGAATATATTTACTAATGAAACCCATGCATCAACAAAGGCTTTATTTTGAAAGTATTGAAGACGCAAAACACACACCTGTGATTCTTTACTAGTACTGTTGTATCGTTATGTGACTGCAAAACAGAGAAAACGCCTGTACTGGTCAAACAGATGTTTACGTTTGGAAACTGAATATAAATGTAATAAAGAAACAATACTAACCGATGGTACCTATCAGGGATGGACAAATCTATAGATGATCTGTTTTTTGGGCTTTTATTATAAAAGATTTCTATGGGAACTGAGGAAGAGCAAGGGAGAGATCGACAATTCACATCCCAACACAGTTAAAATAAGGAACAGAATATCTGCCATTTTAATATTATTTATAAAGTGGAGAAGTCCTCATTATGAACCCAGTGAGTGTTTTCAAGGCTTTCCTACAACACTGATTGTATTTCTGAACATGTAATATGGTTGTGGTGCTCGGCAATATGTTACACTGCAGAAAGGTTGCTAATTGTGGATGAAATAAAACGTTTGTCAAGTCAATGGAAGATACTCTTTTAAAGCCAAATGATTTGGTAGTAAAAATATTTTGATTACTGTTATAACATTAGTGCCCTGCTTAAGCTAGACATTGACCGTAACCCCTTGGGTGCCTGGCTTTCCTTTCCTTTCATGCCTCTGCAAGCATTTCTGGTGGGCGATCGCAATATGATCGGGCAGCAGAAATGCCCACTAGGCACCAAGGATTTGTTTTATATTTATGCATAAGGGGAGCAGCAAAATATTTTTAGCCATTTTCTGTCCCCCCCCCCACCGGGGACAGATCGTCCTATTACAATTAGGCTGATCTGCCCCTGGGGAGGGGGGGCAGAACCCCCAACATAACAGGGATATATATGTTTTTTTGTTTACTTAATTTTTTTTATATGTGGGGAATGACACCTTTGGCAAGGGTCGCTCCCCTGGGCGGCAAATTGTAGTTAGGCCATTTCTTTTTTGTCAGTTTAATGGAGGCAACCGACCCCTTAGGGGCCTATTTTTACTAGGCCAATCTGCCCCCAAGGGGGGCAGAATCTACTAGACACCAGGGATTTGGGTTTTATTTTGTCAATTTCACGCAGGGGGGGGCAGATACCACTAGAACCTGGGGATTTCTTTTTTGTGCCAATTTCACGCAAGGGAAGCGACCCCTTAGGCAAGGGTCGCTCCCCTGGAGCTAATTTATTTTAGGCCATTTCTGCTCCCCTTTGGGTCAGATCTGCCTATTTCTATCAGGCAAATCTGCCCCAGGGGGGCAGAAGCCACTTTAGCACCAGGGATTGGTGTGTTTATGTGTGTGTTTTGTTTGGGGGGGCAGCCCCTTGGGCAAGGGTCGCTCCCCATGGTGGCACATTACTGTTGGTCATATCTGCACCCCAAGGGGGAGGGGGGGCAGAAAGCCCACCAGAGACCAGGGAAGATTTTTTTTCTCAAAACAAGATTGTGGGGGTATGGCCATAACCCACCCCAAATAAATGGGGCCAAAGTTGTTCTGCTGACCAGTGGGCAGAGGGGGCAATTACCCCCAATCCACACCCTGGGGGGGGGGGGAGAGGGGGGGACTAAAAGTCTACCAAATGCCAGGAAATAAAAAAAATAAGAAAAATAGTGGGGTGGTGGCTACCAATAAGGATGGATCTGGTTTTGCCCCAACCCCAATGAAGGAGGTAACAGTCTTTCAACTCTCCCCCCGCACACTAAAACATATCATCCCACGGCAAGCAAGAGGACATTTGATTATTTGGGGTTTTGGTTTTACATTTGGGCCATGAGAGCTTGGCTAACTCTCAAAATCGTCCCACTTGGAATGGTAAGGGTTGCACTTTTTGGACTTTGGGACACTGCCATGTAGAAAAATCCACAAGACCTATACACATCTGAAAAGTAAACATTTGGGTAATTCCAGGGTGGTGTGCTTCAAATGCAACCAGCACCATTTTCTTACCCACAATGCCCTGCAAACCTTCAACTTTGCTGGAAATCACACATTTTCCCCACATTTTTGTGATGGAACCTTCCGGAATCTGCAAGAATCCACCAAAGTTCCTAACACCCAGCATTTTCTCATCTATACCGATAAACATTCTGTGGTATGCCATATGGCAAAAATGCATCCTTTCTCGGAGTTCCCAGTTATAAAATGTATGGGCATTAGTTAGACTCCTGTCAATCCTAGGGGTGGTACTAGAACCCTAGAACTAAGGAGAAATGAAGCCAAATGGATTTTTAGACTTAGAGCCATTGAATTTGGATGATGAAATGTACCATTTTTATGAACACATCCATTGTTTATATATTGTTCATTTATTGAAGGCTTTTATATATAAGCATTTGTGAAAGTCGATATACAAACCTTTCTGTTCATCTATGGGTGACATGGACATTGCTGTTCATCGTGCACACTAATTGCATATATTACTAAGAAATAACTATATAACAACTATTTTATGATCCAGACTAATATATAAGATGCTTTATTAACACACTATATGACTAACATGCATTTTGGAACAATTTGCTTTTGAGATGAAAGTTCGATTGGTGATACATATTGCTGGAGTAGGTCTACTGAACTATGTAATATTGAATTGATATTTTGCTGTGAGATGCACTATTGACATCGTTACAATGATTTCAGGGACACTGAGTAATAATGCAATATGCGCCCGCCGTATTGGATTGGAGTGAGATCGGTAATAAGATGTTTATGACAATCTTAGTAATATTGCGAATTTGATGGGAATTGTGACTCTATTTTCTCATTCCGCCACAATCATGTTGATATAACATGATAAATGTTGGCGATTACAGTATACACGATAAGGGTTGTTATATCAGACACCCCAGAATTGGTTTAATTTTTTCATCGAACAATTTTAAAATGCCCACCGTTTTCGGACTTAGTAAGACTATTTCTATGTCAATTACGTGAGTGTTTCTTTACTTTCTGACTTGGAAACATACGGGCAACATGGTGTCCATTGTTCATACTGGCAAACAACGCAAGATATCATTGGTTAATTGAAATGCAGAGTAAAAGAGGACTTTCCTATTTACACGAGTTTGAGATGTAGTACTTGTTTCGGCACGATTTTCCTTATGTCCACGATGCCGTGTATCGGATATTTTCACACACTGGTATCAACGCCATAGATTAATAGTTTCTTTGTATCATTTTTTTTAAATAAGATGCTTTGGTTTGTTTTAATAGATAACTTATATGGATTTTTGAGGATAAAATAATGTTTTGGTTTTTGTTAATGATTATATGTGAAAATTGAGCTTATAGTCTTAATTATAAAGTGAAGTCAATTAAGGCTTTTGAATTGATTATAGGAATAAGTCTAAAGTGCATTTCTATCTTTAAATACTAGCTATAGTGACCTTCATTAGATTTAAGTAGGCTGTTTATGCTTTTAGATATAAAACAGAAAGGATTATCCCTTGGGTGGGCTGAAGTGGTGCATGCTGAACTGACCACATACGAAGGTCCATACCATATTTTGAACGGGTGGTTGAGAGGATGTACAATTTTTATCTGACACAGAGGACGGTGTTACAATTTCTTTAGTGGACTCTGTGTAAAAAATTGTATGTATAATCAGACTTGGCTATCACTTTTTGGTATATTAGCCACTGTTATGGTTCATGATCTAAGACTATTCCTGTTTATTGTAGGTTTGATTTATAGACTAAGGTTAGTTCCAAATATTTATTAGGGACTATGTATGGACTCTGGGTTCTACTAATTTGTTGGTTTCTGGATTGAATTTCATGATTATATTATGGAAAGGTTTGTTTTGTGGTTGCACGTTTTGCTTTCCTTAAGGCTTCACTTTCCCTCACATGTTTGGGTTGCATGTTGTGGGATAAGACTTTTCTGGTTTTGAATTACACATTATGCACTATTGAGTTTTTTGATTTGGTGAAGGATATAAGGTGTTTTTTCCTTTATGAATTTCTGTTTGGAGGTTTTATACATTGGAAAACGTTTGGGAATAAAAATTGACTAAATTTGATAAGTGAAGACTAATTATGTATGATATTGACTGTTGTAATTAATTTGAGGTTTCTTCATTGTGATTTATCAAACTTGAAAAAGTACGTCAGTGGACGAAACACGTGTCGGCTGAAGCAGTGCTACAAAGGGGTTGTAGTGCACATCATTCTGTCTTTGTCCAAAGCTATTTTTTGCTTTTTTGAAAATTGTTTGTTTGATACATTTATATGTCAATGTCGTCTTGTATTTAATGTGTATATGTACTATATTGCTTTATATGTTAATAAATGTATTTTATAAAAAATGTTTGTATGGTTACATGAAATATTTTTAATCTTGTATTATTGCACATGTTTGTGTGTTTATAGAAAGAATAATGAACACCCTTTTCCTGCCTTTGGATACATGTTTTCATGAATGTAAAATGTATTGATATTTCTTTGCATAGACTGAATTTAATATGAGTAAAATAGTGTTTGAGTTGTACTTGGTGTGCTCCGCTATTTCTGCAGTTTCATTTATTCTCTGGAGTCTCACATTTTGGCTACAATGTGCATTGGTGTATGAGCACCCTAATATTATATCACAAGCATATAAAATTGTTGGAATGTGCATTCGTGTGTTGGTCAGAGTTGTCAGTCTTTTTTGATTTTGGATTTAACATTCTGCCCCACTTGTCAGCCTAAAAAGTTTTTTTTCCAAACTGCCCTTTTTCAAACTACCTGCTTTGGTTCCCCCTCAATTTCGACATATTTTTGTTTCTTCACTGTCACAGGCACTTGGGCCCACCTACACAAGTAAGGTATCGTTTTTACCGGGAGGCTGAGGGGAACGTTGGGTGGTAGGAAATTTGTCCCGGTGCGGTGATCCCACACAGAAATGTGGGGAAAATATTATTGTTATTTTTTTAGCTAAATTTGAGGTTTGCTGAGGATTATGGGTGAGAAAACATTGGGGGATCCACGCAAGTCACACCTCCCTGGATTCACTTGGGTGTCTAGTTTTCAGAAATGTTTAGGTTTGGTTGGTTTCCCTATATGGCTGCTGAGCCCAGGACCAAAAACGCAGGTCCCCACCCCCCAAAAACAGGTAGTTTAGTATTTGATAATTTTGATGTGTCCAAATAGTGTTTTGGGGCATTTCCTTTTGCGGGCACTGGGCCAACCCACACAAATGAGGTACCATTTTCATCAGGAGACTTGGGGGATCGCTGGGGGGAAGGAAATGTGTGGCGCCTCTCAGATTCCAGTACTTTCTGTCACCGAAATGTGAGGAGAGTGTTTTTTTGGCCAAATTTTGAGGTGTGCAAAGGATTCTGGGTAACACAACCTGGTGAGAGCCCCACAAGTAACCCCATCTTGTATTCCCCTAGGTGTCTAGTTTTAAAAAATGTGCAGGTTTGGTAGGTTTCCCTATGTGCCGGCTGAGCTATAGGCCAAAATCCACAGCTAGGCACTTTGCAAAAAAAAAAAAGATCTGTATTCTTTGGGAAAATGTGATGTGTCCACATTGTGTTTTGGGGCATTTCCTATCACGGGCGCTAGGCTTACCCACACCAGTGAGGTACCATTTTTATCGGGAGACTTGGGGGAACGCTGTGTGGAAGGAAATTTGTGGCTCCTCTCCGGTTCCAGAACTTTCTGTCACCGAAATGTGAGGAAAAAGTATTTTTGGAAAAATGTTGAGGTTTGTAAAGGATTCTGGGTAACAGAACCTGGTGAGAGCCCCACAAGTCACCCCATCTTGGATTCCCCTAGGTTTCTAGTTTTCAGAAATGTGCAGGTTGCTCCTTTTCCTAACAATGTGCAGGTTTGGTAGGTTTTCCTAGGTGCCTGCTGAGCTAGAGGCAAACATCCACAGCTAGGCACTTCCCAAAAAACAGGCCAGTTTTCTTTGGGAAAATGTGATGTGTCCATGTATGAATAGCAGAACAAGTGTTATTGCTCCTTGTGTTTCTCTACACTTTTCCTTCCAAATGTAAGACAGTGTGTAAAAAAAGACGTCTATTTGAGAAATGCCTTGTAATTCACATGCCAGTATGGGGACCCCAGAATTCAGAGATGTGCAAATAACCACTGCTTATCAATACCTTATCTGGTGCCCATTTTGGAAATACAAAGGTTTTCTTGATACCTATTTTTCACTCTTTATATTTCACCAAATGAATTGCTGTATACCCGGTACAGAATGAAAACCCATTGCAGGGTGCAGCTCATTTATTGGCTCTGGGTACCTAGGGTTCTTGATGAACCTACAAGCCCTACAGATCGCCACAACCAGCAGACTTCAGCAGACATAACGGTATATTGCTTTAAAAAATCTGGCATTGCAGTAAAAAGTTACAGAGGAAAACGTGAAGAAAAACGGCTGTTGTTTTCACCCCAATTTCTATATTTTTTTATTTCAGCTGTAGGAAAACCTTGTAAGATCTACACAGATTACCCTTTGCTCTCAGAATTTTGTCTACTTTTCAGAAATGCATAGCTTTCCGGGATCCAGCATTGGTTTCACACCCATTTCTTTCACTAACTGGAAGGAGGCTAAAAGCACAAAAATAGTAAAAATGGACTATGCCCCAGTAAATGCCAAAATTGTGTTGAAAAATATGTTTTTCTGATTCATGTTTCTGAAAGCTGGGAAGCTGGTGATTTTAGCACCGCAAATCCTTGGTTGATGCCTTCTTCATGGGAAAAAAAACACAAGCCTTCTTCTGCAGCCCATTTTTCCCATTTATTTATTTTTAAAACGAATTTTTTGCTGTTTTGTGGCTAATTTCTTGGTCTCCTTCAGGGGAACCCACAAACTCTGGGTACCTCTCGAATCCCTAGAATGTTGGGGGAAAAAAAAGGACGCAAATTTGGCATGGGTAGGATATGTGGACAAAAAGTTATGAGGGCCTAAGCGCGAACTGCTCCAATTAGCCAAAAAAAGGCCTGGCACTTCAGGGAGAAAAGGCCTGGCAGCGAAGGGGATAATAACCTACAGACTCTGATGAAACATGTTTCCGCTAACTATGTCAAAACAGTGAAACACAAAAGATTACATAAAATCAAGCTGACCAAAGTAACATTTTGCCTCAACAGCACAAATGATTACATAAAGTTACACAGTGGTTTACTTGAAGCGTTATCCAAATTGTGTAAAATGAACAAAGTAGAAAAATGTGTAGATGTGGTCATTCGATTTCATGAAAAAGCAATCAAAGATACACAAGTTAATTAAAATGAGGACTTGCTCCCCTGACGTCTAAAATATTCATGTTTGGATTGAAATAGGTAGGAAGGTCACACCGCAGATTAGCTACAATAATCACAAAAATTAATGACCTAAACACCAGTAGGTAGGAACAAAATGGTCTGGCAGCAAAACATACATATAATTTTTAGGGTTGAGCCTGTGTGGCAAGCGTTTCGCTAGCGAGACGCTTTAGTAATTAGAAATGGGCTCGGAGCCCCATCCATGTCACATCAGTTTCTTTCATTGGTTTGTGGGCTTGCCTGTTAAAATCTGCTTGCTTTCATTAGTGGAAGGCATGCATACAGCATGTCTTTTCCGGTGGCTAGTCCTCCTCGAGCGCAGCGACCAAGTACTGAAAACATGCGAGGCTCCTGTTTTCTGTCCGGTTTGTGGACTACTTTTTATCTTTTTTCGCAGTGCGATCTCGCTTGGCAGAAGTCGAGCGCTTTCCATGACATCGAACCTGTTACATAATTAATTGAACTTTTGCCGGTTACGTAGATAATTGCACTTTTGCCGATAGGTTTCACTACAAGTGAACTGTAGCAGTGCGATCACGCTCTTTTTTTCCATTTTCTTTAATCTGGAATCTCTTGAGATGAGCACTCAAGGGCTTGTGATTTACCAAGCTCAGCTGTAAACAGGGCTATAAATCTTGTTCTTATCTCCTCGCATTTGTTGTGCATTCAAAGGAAGGTCTGTTTCTTGTGGAATAAACTGTAGGTTTGGTTTCTGGAAAGAGTATATATATTCCTTAAATTCCAGGAGGGAAATGTATGCTTTTTCACTGTATAAAAAAAACCACCCTTTCACCACAAAATATTACATACCTTCTTTTTTGACAACATAAAAGCGTGTCCTCGTTTCCTTTACAATATGAGTATAGTCCATTTACTTATGTATGGAATGTACATGTCATTTCTAATGGAACCCAATACACGTATCTTCAGTTAAAGTGGTAACATGTTTTTGGACATAAACTTGGGCATGTTATAGTTTGGATTTCCGGAATAAAACCCACATGTCATTGTTTATTGAAACTCGCGAAAAGGTTAGAAAATGTATTTGCTTGGCTTGTGAGTTTAAAGTGAATACTTTTTAATGTTGCACGATGGGAACAAAAAGTGTGAATCATTGCTGCACAGACCATACAGGGAGTGCAGAATTATTAGGCAAATGAGTATTTTGACCACATCATCCTCTTTATGCATGTTGTCTTACTCCAAGCTGTATAGGCTCGAAAGCCTACTACCAATTAAACATATTAGGTGAAGTGCATCTCTGTAATGAGAAGGGGTGTGGTCTAATGACATCAACACCCTATATCAGGTGTGCATAATTATTAGGCAACTTCCTTTCCTTTGGCAAAATGGGTCAAAAGAAGGACTTGACAGGCTCAGAAAAGTCAAAAATAGTGAGATATCTTGCAGAGGGATGCAGCACTCTTAAAATTGCAAAGCTTCTGAAGCGTGATCATCGAACAATCAAGCGTTTCATTCAAAATAGTCAACAGGGTCGCAAGAAGCGTGTGGAAAAACCAAGGCGCAAAATAACTGCCCATGAACTGAGAAAAGTCAAGCGTGCAGCTGCCACGATGCCACTTGCCACCAGTTTGGCCATATTTCAGAGCTGCAACATCACTGGAGTGCACAAAAGCACAAGGTGTGCAATACTCAGAGACATGGCCAAGGTAAGAAAGGCTGAAAGACGACCACCACTGAACAAGACACACAAGCTGAAACGTCAAGACTGGGCCAAGAAATATCTCAAGACTGATTTTTCTAAGGTTTTATGGACTGATGAAATGAGAGTGAGTCTTGATGGGCCAGATGGATGGGCCCGTGGCTGGATTGGTAAAGGGCAGAGAGCTCCAGTCCGACTCAGACGCCAGCAAGGTGGAGGTGGAGTACTGGTTTGGGCTGGTATCATCAAAGATGAGCTTGTGGGACCTTTTCGGGTTGAGGATGGAGTCAAGCTCAACTCCCAGTCCTACTGCCAGTTCCTGGAAGACACCTTCTTCAAGCAGTGGTACAGGAAGAAGTCTGCATCCTTCAAGAAAAACATGATTTTCATGCAGGACAATGCTCCATCACACGCGTCCAAGTACTCCACAGCGTGGCTGGCAAGAAAGGGTATAAAAGAAGGAAATCTAATGACATGGCCTCCTTGTTCACCTGATCTGAACCCCATTGAGAACCTGTGGTCCATCATCAAATGTGAGATTTACAAGGAGGGAAAACAGTACACCTCTCTGAACAGTGTCTGGGAGGCTGTGGTTGCTGCTGCACGCAATGTTGATGGTGAACAGATCAAAACACTGACAGAATCCATGGATGGCAGGCTTTTGAGTGTCCTTGCAAAGAAAGGTGGCTATATTGGTCACTGATTTGTTTTTGTTTTGTTTTTGAATGTCAGAAATGTATATTTGTGAATGTTGAGATGTTATATTGGTTTCACTGGTAATAATAAATAATTGAAATGGGTATATATTTTTTTTTGTTAAGTTGCCTAATAATTATGCACAGTAATAGTCACCTGCACACACAGATATCCCCCTAACATAGCTAAAACTAAAAACAAACTACAAACTACTTCCAAAAATATTCAGCTTTGATATTAATGAGTTTTTTGGGTTCATTGAGAACATGGTTGTTGTTCAATAATAAAATTAATCCTCAAAAATACTACTTGCCTAATAATTCTGCACTCCCTGTAGTCTCTGAAGACGTTTACTGGTTCCTTTTATGCTGCGATACATCAGTGACGGAGATTTCTTGAAAAAGTATAATACAATTGTGTTTGATTACTGGTTATACATGTTTGTTTCTCCAGCTGTAAGCCAAAAAAGTGTAATAGCTTTCACAACTATTCGTCCTCCCTTCAGAGACACTTGGTAGTGCCAGTTTAAACTAGTTTACTTTTCTCTTAGTGGAAAAACCTCCTGAACTGCAAAAGATGGGCGTGGCTGCTTTATTTTAATGGAACACCGGCTGGTGCTGCTTACTGGAAGTGAGCATGATGCAGTGCTGTACCAGAGAGGTGCATGTCGATGTGTTTCCTTAGAAGTCACTTCTGGCTCGAGTTTTTGAAAAAAAAAAATTGTGGTTTACTGCTCAGTGTTGCTGCTCTGTTACAGCTGGCAGCCTGAACTCTGTCCTCTTCTGAGCTGTTGCTGGATTGAGGGAGGAGGGTGATCCGTATGCTGAGCGAGGAGGGTGATCCGTATGCTGAGCAAGAAGAGGTGAGTCTAGGGCAGTGGTCTCCAAACTTTTTAATGCTGCGCCTCCCCAGTTGAAAAATAAAAATCATTGGACCCCCCTCAAAAAGTTTCACAATTGGTTAATAAAAATGGCAATGTTTAAATATGTCTAGACCCACTTAAACACTGCAGTTAAGTACTGTTACCTTTTTAAAAATACAATAACGAGCTTCTGCTTACAACAAAAGCATGTTATCTGTAGAATTCTTCTTTTGGTCAGAGTCTGGCGCCCCCCTGGGATCACTTGAGGCCCCCCAGTTTGAAGACCTCTAGTCTAGGGTTTCAAGTGGTTAATTATACTTTGCTTTCCACAGCTCCACCAGAGGATCCTTGTTTTCTTTTGCCTTTTACAGCCTTGAAGTTAGGGCTGATGTTTTCTCCAATAGTTGCTAATGACAAGTATAAACGTGTGCAGCCTTCACGGGATAAGTACATGCACCAGGACAACCTATAACGCGCTGAAAGTCGAAGCAGAATGTATTTTTACCACCTCAATAGGTCAAATGGGCACAGATATTTTATGACATCAAAATGTTGGAGAATGATCGATGTCGCAAACAAAACTCATCGCAACTGCACACTATTTATGAGCTTTTTCTTTTAAACAGCGGTGCTTGGTATGTATTAAGGTGTGTGGTATGTTTAAAAGTCAATTTAAAGGAAACCTGCTATTCCCTCACAGGCTTACCTCAAATAGCCGGCACACATAAATATCTTTGTCTCTATTTGCAAACAAGCGTGGAGGTGTGGGCATTCCAACATCAACATCAAGCACCATGCTAGTAGAAGGGGTTATTTATCTTTGGTAGGTCAAAGTTTGGAGAAATACATCTGTGAAATTGAATTCAATTGATTTTACTGTTAAGAACGTGTTTGTTTGTTAGTCTTCATCACCACAGTAGTCACTAGATGAGCAATATAGCCCCTTGCACAGAAAAAATTTCTAGTTCCCTTCTCTCCCCAAGAGTCCCCATCCATAACTTTTGTGTGTCTCTTCACCCTGATGCTCATGGAGCCCGTGGCGCTGAGAATCAGCTCGCTTATGTGAAACTATTTTACTTTTATTTTTCATTCTATGTGGCAAGAAAAGTACAGTTAAAAGTTTACAACGCTAATAGCTCTAACTCGAGCAAATGCGAGACCCATTGCATTGTAAATGCTTATTTTTATTATTGTGGTTAGTTTTCCTATCAAAATGCTGTCTACAAGCACTGCCTTACACAACACTTGCAAATTAAAATAGGATTCCATTATGTTTTTTCTTTTGAATTGAAAAGTGTGAGCAGGAAATGTAAGCACACCTTAGAGATGAATCTCTCTGCACTTCACGTGCTCTAATACTTCTGATAACACAAGAGCAAGTTCTTTAGATACATCTGAGCTGTAGGTGATTAAATGCTTGTACAATGATTTGATATCTCCATTATTGCAGCACAGGATGTTAAAGATAGCATTTGCCCAGTTTTACCGATCTGTATTGTGGCTAGGAAACCCCATAAAATAAGTAAGAGGTACATTATTATACCCCTTTTGTAGCGACCAAAGTGGTTGTGTGGACATTAGTTCATTGAGGCCTTCAATAGCAGAATAGGAACAAGTCATTTTGTTCATTAATCAAACGGCTAAACAAGTGTAATAGCCTTAGAGAATTTCTTTGGTGCCAGAGTCCAAATGCCCACATTTTCTCACTTCGTTTAGGAGTATTTAAAGCTAAGACATGAGGATAAGAAAGAGTACTTTAATGAACTAGCCAGAGAGACATTAAAAAAAAAATACTTCCCAATGTTTGGTTTAACAAGAAATGATAGTGAAAGGAAAGTATGGAAATGCAGTGCCAGTGACCGAATGAACCTAAATTGGACCCAAGGGGAGAAAAATTTATCCTAAAAAAACAATAATTATGGTGCCTGGAAGCAGACTCAAAAAGCACCTAAATCATGTTGTCAACCAACAACACTACATAGGCCTCCCAATACATTTATTCGGTTGGTGCCACCAGTGCAATGCAAATGGTTTTCCCAAGCTCGGACTGTGTTGTATTATTGATACAGTGCCTCTGAACTGCCAAGCAGACAGCATGGGTTGAGTGTTCCAACAGAGCATGCTCCATTCACATGTATGAAGAGTTTAAGCCACATAAGTAATTTGCTTAGCCAAACCTATCCACCTGCTCTTTATATATTCCACAACTATTTTCCTTGTTGTATTTCATAGCTGCACCCTCTTCTTTTTATCCTCTACAACTGCACAAAAAATAGGGGTATCTGAGCCTGAAAGGGCAAATCTCTCATTTTTACATCAAGACACACCTGCAAGAATAATTACATGAATCACAAAATGGGTCGAACAATAAAGCTAATCCGACATGAATAAAACGTATTGTTTCGACGGACTGCATGCAGCGGTCAGTTGCCCAGTACATGAAGTGATGCAACTAATGACCATTATAAGGATGTAAGAAATACACCTGTATCTTGGAGGAATTTTTAAAGAGAGTCCTGTTTGACATCACAAATATGAAGCACTGGTATTTAACAGCTTTGTGTAACTGGTGCGACCCGGAGCATTTAACAGTCATCTGGGGGCAAATGCCTCCTATCTCGGAGTATGCAAGCTATTTCCACTACATCGTGCACCGGCTAGTTCATACACAGAAGCTCTTAACATCATAGTTAACCCGCAGAGATGGTTGCGCAAACGTAAAACTCTTTTTTTAACTGAAATACATTCACGTAACCCGTGGGGAGTCTTAACGAGTAATTCTTAAGCATTATCGAACCTTCTTAAAACTCTATATTTAAAGTTTGCCAGACTAGAGAATGTTTTACCTATTTTGTGAAAAAGTTCCGGGAGCTGCACTTCCACCTTTTCTCTCTGAAACATGTGGTATTCCGCCTGCTCACAAATTGGGGGGATCAAATTGAATTGTCGAGCTACAGAGTAAGCCTCCTGAAAAACAGAATTGAAATAAAAAACACATTGACCTCTTGCTAGGACAGAATCAAAACATTGTCGCGAATCTGAAAATAGACAGTGGAATCAGAAACAATGTATTTACATGAAACACAAGAACACAAAATGAGTTTCAAAAAGAGACTTCCATTCTCAATGAAAGAAAAAGGAAAACGAAAAGTATATAGAGACCAAGTGGTCTCACTACATGAATTTTCTTCAGTCACTTTGGAATCCTTAATGGTATACCTTAAAGTCGAAAACTGCATTAGTGGACATTACAAGACAAAAAAGTTGTTAAAAGTTCTAAGGACCATGCTGCGATTTTGTGGAGTTTAAAAGATGTACATAGCATAGCAAATGCCACAATAGAGGCCTCACATCACCTCTACCCACACAATGCACCAGGTTTTACTCCATTTTCGTCGAGGGTCTGGGCAGGAATGTGTGCAATCCCACATTCTCTAACAACGTGCCCGCAGCATTCGGTATTATGAACCTAGACGTTGCGTTCGCATAATGTACTCTGGTTTACATATTCATATAGTAATGTTACATCTACCTTTACCCCCACATTCACACTAACAACTATAAGAAAAAACGTATACTGTAGCAAGAAAACAAACATCGCCACGTTATTTTGTGCAGTGAGGCGTTTTGGCGGGGTTCGATGATTTCGAGATTAAATTAGTACCCATCAACTCATAAACAATCAACAAAGGAAACACCAAAGAAAACCTATTGAATTTACTCTAAGTTATTTTGGAACCACTGCGTCTAAGAGCTCTTTAGCAACAAGTGATTGGTTGACTGGTTAGTTTCTTAAGATACCAATAGTGCTTTCATTATTCAGTTGCCAATCAGCAGCAAGGTTTGTAGACAATTTCGTTAAATGAGCAGGTCATAATCAGTCAACATTATGCCCACAAACAACACGAACAGTTAAGTTGGGAGATGGTTTAATTGTAGGTCTGCTGTCTCGTATGTACTTTTCAGAACTCTCACTTGCATCAAGAGATGTCTCAGGTTTCAAGGAGGTAGACAGGAGATAGGGTGCCTATTTTGGATTTCCAAGAGTTAGGAACCAGTGCAGAGGTGCTAATGTTTACTTTGAAATGACCCACTGCACTCCATCCTGCAGACACTCTGTCTACATTTCCTCCCTATTATAGCCCCTAATACGCAACATACTCACTCATTAACTCACTCAAACATTTGCTCATTCACCTATAGATCCTAGAAAATACTTTTGGTATCCAACTAACAGGAAGCCTGGAATACTCTACTCATCCACTGAAACATTGCACAGCACTCATTCTTCTATAACAGTACAAGACTGTGAAAACCAGGCACACAAAGAACAAGGATCTGCTCCCTCGGCCTTTGTACACATCCAAAACCACCCAAATGTGAACTGTTGTAAATGTCAGACCAAAAGCATCAATGCTGTACAAAAGCAATAATTAAGGCAACCTAGAGTGAGGTGATATATTTTGGTAGCCAAGCCCAGACCACCATATGTTTGGTGAGTACTAGGACTGGCCCTTCGCATCCTGGGGGACAGGCTTGAACCCTGTCACCTCTGCTCTTCAAGAAGTCAAAACATCTAGGGTTCAGGGTGTGTGTGTGTGTGCGTGGTGGGGATAAACAATAAACTTACCTCTCCTGCCCCTGCACACCTCACTCCTCTTCTAATCTGATGGTGTTCAAGCAGTCCTTGGGACAGCAGCACAAGCTCTTCATGCAATCCTGGTGCTCCTCTCATGCTATAGCTAGCATGAGAGCAGCACCAGGATAGGTTGAAGCAGCTTGGTCTGCCGCTCAGACGGTGCCTGGAAGTCTGTGATGTTTCTCTAACCCAACTGCAACACAGCCAGGTTGGAGAAACCTAACTGCACATGTCAGTTTAGACAGCCTAAGACGGCCGGCCACACTGCCATGCGCACTTAAGCGCACTCACTCCACTCCTCTTCCCGCCCTCCCATGGCCCAGCCACGTCCCTTCTTGCATATGCTGGCTCAGCCAGCAGCTGCAAAATAAAACAATGATAAAATATAATTTTTGTTTTTCAGCTGCTGGCTCATGGCCAGTGGGGCGAGGCTCCTTCGCTAATGCGGAGGAGCCGGCCCTGGGTAAATGTATGTGTCAGGGAGAAGCAGTTGACTGAGTACAATGTAAAGAGGGAAAGGAGGTGTCACCAGCATCCAGTGAGATTTCCTTGCAAATATATTCAATTTATCAGATTAGACTACCTTTAATTTAGAAGACTTGAAAGGCCCAGTTTTGCTCACCAGACATGCAGACCCTCAATCACTAAGGGCGTGCGGCATGCAGCAACAGACACACACAAATATGCCATTTCCCTCTCTCGCTTCCACCAACCACTAAGCTAGCATTTTGCCTTTTCTGCTTGTACATTCTTGTTTAGCCAGAAGGAAGCATAAGACTTGTCGTACAGCTGTCATTCAGTATGCTATGAACATTATCCACGTCCAACACTACCACCCAAATACTACACTACAGACAGACCAAACCACTAGCAACCAACACACTACTAATAAACCATATTCGGCTGATTCTGAACACCAAACAGCGGATTCCACACACACTAATGTGCACCTCGTAGCTATTTGCTTGGCCAAAGTAATGGTGTTTGCATAACAATCAGCATAGTTTAACAATGGTCAACCGATCAATCAACGTAAGCAAAAATGTAAAAGTCTGTTGACACACAATTGCATACAAATAAGAAGCTACACAAACTTGTTTGGCTTTCATATTACTCCGCACAAGCCATTATTAAACTATACTTTTAACAAATCTCTGTTAACCATATCCAACCAAACAATCTTACATAACCACTTAAATCCCAGAAACCTATGAAAAGGATGCACACTTTATAAAAGCTGAACAGTGCCAATTCGCTTTATTAATTGTGATCAATTATTTTCAATACTGTCATCAGAGTTCAAACTGAAATAAGGCGCTAAGGAAACCCCTCAGCGCCGTATGAATCTAATAAGATGCATCTTTTCCTGCCTTACTGCAATGCTGTGACATCATCAAATAGTTCCTGAATAATCATTTTTCCCCGTTAAAATTGTTCCTTTGCAGCATCTTATTCCATTTTCGTGTGCAGCCTTCACTTCTGTGCTTTCCTTTCTCTTCCCTCCCTACCTTACCCTGGATTCCTCCAGTCTTTAGTTCCTTTTTCCCCAGTGCTGAGTATTTTATTTTACACAACCACGCTCCTTTCTTTGACTGTCATCCTTTCATTTTTCGCCAATGGGCTTTCATAATTCTGCCTTGTTCTGGTCTTCCTACATGCTCAGTTGTAATTACAGAAGCTAGAACTAGAGGTGCAGGGGGTTCTGCAGCACCCTTAAAATAACCATACTGGCGTTTGGAAGGTGAAAGAACAATAAACATGTTGTTAAATTTTGTTTTTACCTTGCCACATTTGCTTTCGTTCAAAGACAGAGGTCAAACGTCAGACTATGTTATCTGACAAATTGCTGCTTGGTCTTTTAATATGGAGATTGGTGTTTACTTTTCTTTCTCCTATTGCAAAGTTAGAGCTATCTAACAATCTTGCAGGGGTACTGAGAGTGAAAGGAAAGGCTGTGAGGTGTCAGATTTTTCTGACATAACATTTAACTATTTGTTACTGAAGTGCACAAATATTTCACAATATATGAGCAGTTTGGGAAACACAAATGAGACGCAGTTTTTCTAATTCTGAAGACTGATGGAAAGAAAATTTTTAATAGAATCAAAAAAATCAATACACTTATTTTATTGATGTGTAAATGTTGAATATTTGCGGAAACTCAACTTCCACAGATAATGGTCTGTGCGTTGTGGAGTTTTATCTGTAAAACTGAATGTTGGTGTGAATTTTGGGCCCATTTCAATAGAAAATGTGCTGTTTGTAAATGACAATGTGCTAACACACCATGCTTTAGCAATATATTTGTGACAATGTGCTCCAAAATTCCCCCTGGGCTACATACCACACCCTTACCATTCACTCTCCTGCCGAATGTGCCTTGCTCATTTGCTACACTTGTTCTTGGTGTGACATTTGGATTTTTCACAATCTCTATGACTTCAGTCTTCTAACATTGATGTCAGCCCACCACTCTGAAAATTGTTACAACACCACTGGTTGCAGTAGAAATAAAAAACAAAACATGTGCAGCATGCCCATTTTCTTTGTCTTGTTAGCTGGATTAGATATGCTGCTATATTCCCTTTTAAGTATTGCTTTCAATTCCTATGTTTTATGCATTTCGTTAGGTGACTCAAAAGCCAACCAGTGGTCTACAAACCCCTATTTCTAGTAATTCATCAGGTATTTGTCAGTTTGACTTTTCAAAGCTTCACTTAGTCCAGATGGTAATTTGGAGTTCTGAGTTGCACAATTTAGATTGGTTAATATTGGTTTTCTCCAACTTGATACTTAACAAGCTACCTGCCAGGTCAGGGAGATTATTGTACAAGCGTCCAAAGGCTGATCCTATTCTGGATATGCTAAAACGTTTATATAATGCAAACAAAATCCTTAACTGGCCAAGGTGCAAATCTGAGAGGAACCTAAAGCATGAGCTCTGAAGACTAAAGAAAGATTACAAGTCAGTAATCAGAATAACTGGCATTCTTTTTATACTTAAAAAATATATACATTTAGGAACAACGAGAAGAATTTGAAAAAAACATAAAAGGGCTTCGGCAAAGCGCTTAAAAAATAAGAAAGATGAAGTTAATGGCCAATTCCACTGTTCAAAGATTGCCGCTTACTGCGAGCTAAATGTAGCTTGATTTATAAATGCAGAACCACACAAAGGAGGGGACTGATTAAGGCTGGGATGAAAAGGCAAGAGCATGAATGGCGAACCGCTTGTGCCCCCTGCCACAATACGCTGCCTTATTTAAAAACGATGTTGGAAGTTGCTTTCTCAAACAGACAAGCATGAGCAGAGCAAAACGATGTAAGAGCTGCTGCTCGAGCCCTTAATTATAGCTAGAGTTTTAATAGCCAGCAGACAGTGTCTCATGCAACAGTACTGTGTGGAATTAATACAAAAAGGAGCCGGGGAACGAACGCTACTGACCAAGGTACTAGAGCAGTGGTTCTCAACCTGTGGGCCGGGGACCCCTGGGGGTCCGCAAAGCTTCCTCAGGGGGTCCGTGACAGCTTAAAGAATTTAATAATATTAGGTCCCAGCTACCAGTAAAGACTAAGTGGGGGTCCCTGGGTTCCAATAATGATTCAGTGGGGGTCCCCGGGCTCCAGTATTGATAAAATGGGGGTCCACAGAAGTCAAAAGGTTGGGAACCACTGTACTAGAGAGTAGGGATTAAGCTATGCAGATGTTTCATCCTGGTGAAAATTTATTGATAAAATGTATTTCATCGGAATGAACCAACACCGATGGTTGGTGTCCTCTTTGCCTACCTTTTCTGAACTGCAGTTGGCAATATACTTTCCATTATAGCACGCAGCTTTACACATTAAAGCATCTCAAAAGCTCAACCTCAGATTTTCCATTGAGGCAGGGTCTTAAAATGTGGGTTTGTCGAATTCTTTGGCATTTCAGAAACATGTGCTCCTGTTGCTTTATATGTGTTTAAATTCTGGTCCATGTATTTGTTTGTCACATTCACACATTGCAACATGACCAGAAAAGGTTGTAGGGCACTTTAAAGGATATGTTTACCAGACTAGATGATTAGATATTTCATTCAGGATGGATTACTAAGGCTAAATGCACTGAAATATATAACTTTTTTTTTTATACCACTGTGTCATCAGTTTCCATTTATCCACGAAGAGGCTAGGTTCAAAGACCTTTCAGAATCCAGAGATGATACTTTGCGATTGAAGAATGTAAAATTTACTCTGATTTGACATAACCTTTCTTAGGTCCCTGATGAAGATTTCATTGATCCTCCTTTTAGAGTAAGAATGCACCTGCTCAAAGACGTTTATGACAGAATACCCACCATGAATAACTAGGATGCTAAGTAATATTTCTTTTTTCGCATCAAAATAAAGTGAATAAGCAAAACAACATTCTGCCTTTGAGGTGATGGTGCCTCTTTGCCTCAGAAGTATCAAAGTTCTGTCACATTCATGTCCCCCCACTGCGTGGGGCAAGGAGTGGGAGGAGAGGTTTAGCGAACCCTGCCTTTATCACTTCACACACTTTCAGCTGGATGTTTGGTGGGTCCTCAGTCTCCGTGAGAGGACCCTGGAATAAAGTTCTCCTCTGGCTCGTTCTTTTCCATATCCAAATCGTTTTTGTGGGTAATCTGTCTGGTGGTGTGTCTATTTCAGGTTGTCAATTTTCCTGGAGAGCTTTATGATTGGCATGTGCATTAGAGTCACAGCGTGGCATAGAACAGTGGACAGAACATAGGCCATGTTGTCACAGAGTACACTATGTGGGAAAATCTAAAACCCTTAGTAGATTTTGAAATGCTCTTTAGTGACAGTCAAACCAGCATGTTTACATTAGTTTCAAAGGTAGATATGCTCACACAGTTCAAGGAATGTACACAAAGTCCCAAAGGTATCCTGGGACACCCCCCAACTTGCATCCACAAACTGGAAGGAGTTGGACCTAGCCCAGCGAGTGCATTAAAGGCATCTGAAAAACAGACCTTCCTTAGCCTCAGGTGACTGCCATGGGAGGCTTTAGTAAAGGCTCATTTGGCAAGTATACAGGATTGCAGGTGCAGGCCATCAGTACTGATTTTTGGGGACAACACTTATTCTTCTCATCAGACACTGACCACGAGCAAGAGAGGTGAAAAACACAAAAACAAGAGAGAAGGGGTAAGAGAAAGACAGAAAAACAGACACAAAGGAAGAACGGCAAAGTAAGATAAAGGGACAGTAGTACCTGGTAGTGGATTATAGAGGCCCGAGGTGAATTTCAACACTATGCCGCCGAGGTATTTGGTGTGCAGATTTTCTATAGGACCACTGGAGTAGAGCTTTGGGCACCAACACTCATTCTTTTACAAATTAAGGACTGGCTTTCATTAGGCACCCTTTCATACAGATATCACTTAGCTACAAAGCAGATAGTCAAATATGAGAGAGACACAGAACACTGCACCCAACACACCCTCAAACACTGCACAACATACATTCACAAAAAAGCAGGAGTTGGATTTAGCACAGGTAGCTCACTCAAAATTGCATGAAAGACACATTCCTGAGCCTCTTCTGGCTATCATGAGGGGCGTTTGTAAAGGTTCAATTTGGCACACATTCGGTGTCACTTCAACCTACAAGGGAGGCTATTATTTAACAGTAAAACATAAACATGTCTGGCCATGTGTAGAGCTTTGCTTCTGATGTGTTTGTAAGCAAAAAGGTTGATGACCAGGTGAGAGGTGGTGTGATTGGTGATTCAGTCCTGTGGTGTATGAATGTGATTGGCCCTTGAACAGCAGCAGTGTGCTGATGTGAGTATTGTGCAGTGTTGTCCCTTGACTCCCACTGACCTTGGTTTAATCGATTGCCTCACAGGTCAATATGCCCAGCCACAGAAGTGGGGCAGTGTTTTTATCAGGATAAGTGGGGTATCCAGGGTGGTAGGAAGTTTGTGGATCCCTTCTGATTCTGGAATGCTCCTTCACAGAAATGTAAGGAAAATGTGTGATTTTAGGTTAATTTGATGTTTGCAGGGCATTGTGGCATTCACGCAAGGCACACCACCCTGGATCCTCTGCAGTGTCAAACTTTCAAAAACATCTGTGGTTGGTAGATTTATGTGGCTGTTTTTAGCCAAAGTTTAAGGTTTTTAGGGGATTCCTAGCTAAAACAAAACCTTGCAAGGGTCACATGTCATGCCAATCTGGACTACCCAGGGTGCGTAGTTTTAAGACAGATATTGGTTTGTTAGGTTTGCTTAGGTGCTGGCTGAGCAAGGGCCCAATATTAACAATTATCCTTTTTGCAAAAACAAGAAAAGAACTGGTTTTATTGGAAACACTTGGTGTGCATTTTGCATTTTGGTCCCTTTCCTGTGGTGGATACTGCCCACCCACTCAAGTGATGTGCCATTTTTATTGGGAGATGTACAGAAACATTGGCTGGTAGGAAATTAGTGGATCGAACTCGACAGATTCTAGAACGTTCACATACAGAAATGTGATGCAAATGTCTGTTTTGAGGATAGGTTTGAGGTTTGCAAGGGCTTATGGGTAATACAATTTCAGAAGATGAAGGCAAGCAACACCACCCTGCACTCCCCCCAGGTGTCTAGTTTTCAGAGATGTGAGTTTGATGGGTTTCTTTGGGTGCTGACTGAGCTAGGGAACAAATTCAGCAGCCACCTACATTGCAAAAAAGAGTTTGATTTCAGTATAAAAATTTGCTGTGCTCATGTTATGTTTCAGGCCCCTTCCTGTCGCGGGTGCCAGGCACAACTACACAACTGGGGAACCATTTTTATCTTGAGATAAAGGGGTACCACTGGGTGGTATGACATTTAAGGATCCCCAGAGATTCCGAACTTTGCCTCACTGAAATGTGAGGAAATTGTGCGTTTTTACCCAAATATTGGTTTTTGCTTTGCAAGGGGCTTCTGGGTAAGAAAGGACCACACAAGTCACAGCATATTGGATGCTGTTCAGAAGTGTCTGGATTTTGGTGGGTTTTCCTGGGTGGCAGCTGAGCTAGGGTCCACAATCTCCAGCTAATAACAGCGTAAAAAAGCACTGATTTTGCAGCATGAAGTGGGATGCCACCATTTCACATTTTTGGCCGTTTTCGGTCAAAGACTCTATACCCAGCTACAGAAGTGGGGTACTATTTTTATCATAAGACATGTAGGAACAGAATTAGAACACTTATTATTATCACTTGAGTTTTTCTGCATTTCTGGCTTCAAAATATAAGCCAGTTTGCAAGCAAGAAGACATTTTGCAAAATATCCTCTAAATCACATGCTGTTATGGGTGCCCACACTTTCAGAGGTGTAAAATAACCACTGATCTTAAACCTGTATCTTGTGTATATTTCAGAAATACATAGGTTTCCTTCATATCCATTATTTACTCTTTATATATTAACAAGAAAAAAGCATTGTGAAATGCAGCTCAGTTGTTGGCTCTGGATATCTTGGGCACTTGGAGAACCTAAAAACACTATTGATATGCCCACGATTAAAAGGAGCGGACATATTGTAAATCGGCCATCGTGACAAGTAGTTACAGATGAAACCGTTGTCACAAACGCTCTTTCTTCCTACTCATTTTCCAAATTTTTATGATTTAACAGTTTGCTTATTTAGGAACATCTTGAGGGGTCTACACAAATGACCCCTTGCTGAATGCAGAATTTTGTCTATTACAAAAATTAAGAAAAAAGGGCTTCTGCTTAGCAAAATGCCTAAACTGGGGTAAATAAAATGTTTTTGATACAGCTCTCATGTTCTTGTAGGGTAGAAAGACTGTGATTTTACCACAGCAAACCTTTTTGGATGCCATTTTTTGAAAAAAACAAACCTAGACCCTTTCTTGTTATTTAGCTACATTTCCCAGTTCAAAATATAGGGATCTGCAACCCGACGCAGCCTTCACAGCTCCTACCTTTAGATTTCCCGAGGATTTTGGAAAAACAGGATGCAAAATCTGGCACAGATACCTTGTGTGGAAAAAACAATTTATGGAGGTTGAAGTTTGAAGTACACCAAATAGCAAAAAAAAGGCTCAGCACTATGGTGGTAAATATCTTCAGTACTGAAGCGGTTAATTTGTCTTAAGAGGACTGGGAGATCATTCCATTACTTGGGGGCCAGGGACCGGACTAACTGTCCCTCTATGCAAGGCTGGTTTATTGTGGGGACCCAGGAAAAGGATTGCTCACGTGTTCTCAGAGATCTCTGTGGACAGAAATTCTTAAGATGGTTATTTAAACTGGACGAGATGATGTTGTAAAAAACCTTTGAGTCAAGCAGAGGGTCTTGAACCTAATCCTTTGATCAACGAGCAACCAATGAAGACTCCTCCTTGCAGATGACACATAATCAAATTTCTTCAGTTTACTGCTGCATCATTCTGAATGTGCTGGATCCTAGCAATGTGGATGCAGTTAGGCCAACGCACATGGAATTACATGAATCAAGCCTGGACATGCTGCACAAAGAATCTACTGTTTTATGAGTTTAGTTAGGAAGGAATGGAAACATTAACAGCTTTAACCAGTTTGGTGTGCTGGACAGCCGGGAGCCGTGCTCATGTGTGTCTGCAGCTCCTGGCCGTCCGCGCACATAGCACTTAAAATCCCTCTGGTGTGGGCACCAAAGGAATTTCTTTTACAAAGAAACAGCCTCAGGAGCTGGGGAAGAGATTCTCCAACTCCTGACACTGATTCTTTGTTTTCACTGAAATGACGATCAGCACGTGCGTGGCACTGACGTCCTTTCGATGAAAACAAAAGTGAAATGAGCCAATCTGCTGATTTCCCCTTCACTGCAGCTATGCTCGTGGGGCTATCTCAGCTCCCTGAGCACTGATCCAAATGGGAAAGATATGACTGGAAAGGGAAGAATCCCCCCTTTCTGATGGTACCCTTCCTTAGTGGATCCCTGCTGAGGGACTGCCGCAGGAGGGCAATCCCCAAGCAGGGGTCCACTCAACTAGGAAGGGGGAGCGGCCCCTTTGGCAAGGGCTTTTGCTGCCACTATTTTTTGGGGAACTATACAGTCTTTCTGCCCTCTGGGGGGCAGATGGGGGTTATAGCACCCCAATCTGTCCACCTACCCCATCACAGTGGGGGGAGGGGGGCAGAAAGCCCACCAGCACAACAGGGAATATGTTTTATTATTAGTGTAGGGGTCAATGCCCCACCCCAAAAAAACACTCTTTCTAACCCCCGCTGGGGGCAGATGGAGTAGAAAGCCAACTAGGCACCAGGGACTATTAGGGGTTGCGGCTGCTCAAAAGGGGACTGGCAATGCCTCTACCACCCCTCCCCGCTCCCCCCCAAAATGGGCACAGGGTTTCTGCCCCCCTGCTGACTAAAGCATCTCAATCCAATGGCAAGGAAAATTAGATTTGACTCTTTTGGGTGTTGATTTCACATACGGGCCAGCAGAGCTTGACTAGCTCCCAATATCGTCCTAATTGCAATGGTGAGTGGCTGCACTTTTATGGGCTTGGGTAGGCTGCTACCTGGAAAAACCTATCAGACCCAGTCACTTCTGAAAAGTAGACATCTGGGGATGTCCAGTGTGGTGTGCTTCAAATGCACTCCACACCATTTTCTTCCCCACAATGTCCTGCAAAACATCAACTTTGCCTGAAGTAAATTTTCACAACATTTCTGTAAGGGAAACTTCCAGAATCCTCAGGAATCCACAAAGTTTCAGCCACCCAGCTTTTCCCCACTTCTACCAACAAAAACTCTGACCCACCTGTGTGGCTGGGCCTAGTGCAAGCAACAGGAAAGGATCCAATCAAGGTCAAAAGGAGTATCTACAAAAGGGCTCCCATTGTCCTTGGTTTAATCCGCTTGCTGCCATTCCTGCAAGAGAGACTTCTCTGCTGCCATGCTATGTGACGAAGGACTGTCCCATGCTATCTGAGGAAGGACTGTCCCTGCACGTTGAAGGGCTAGTTATCTGGTCTCCTGTCTAATCTACAGGGACACAACAAGCTTCAACACCCTTGAACCCTACACTTTGACAGTGTCTGCCGCTAGTCCTAACCCCCCAAGTGGTGCCTCATCTTCTCTTGGACCCTCTGAAGTGGGGATAAAGGTGTTCTGCCAACCCAACTGCGGTCCCCAGCTGAACCAACGCAGAGCAACGCAACCCGACGCAGCCTTCACAGCTCCTCACTGGAACCAATGCAGAGTGACATAACATGACGGGGATCTCATAGCTCCTCACTGAAACAGACAGATCGCAACTCCATGCAGACCTTGCAGCACCTCATCGGAACCAACACTGATTGGAGCAATGCCCCACACTAAGGATGTAAGGTACAATTCTAAGCAGACCTAGGGGGTTATTCTAACTTTGGAGGAGTGTTAATCTGTCCCAAAAGTGACGGTAAAGTGACGGATATACCACCAGCCGTATTACGAGTTCCATAGGATATAATGGACTCGTAATACGGCTGGTGGTAAATCCGTCACTTTTCCGTCACTTTTGGGACGGATTAACACCTCCTCCAAAGTTAGAATTACCCCCATTATCTGGTTCTTGTATCTGACCAGTGCTACAGTGTGGGCAGCTTGAACTTGTAACTTTGTCCCATTCCAGCGCGACCGGATAACCACAGTTGCCGATTTGTGCCTTAAAGCACTATTTTAACCTAAACCTTTAAAATTGTATATCTATGGTTTTATTAATTGGTTGTTTATCGGTTTGGTGATTATTAAAATTAAATCTATTTTTCTAAACTGTTGTGGGATTTTTCTTGTGAAGTCTGACTGCTTTTGTGCCACACTACCACAGGGTTAAGCACAGGTTGATTTAGTTACTTTTTCGGGTCACCCCGACAAGGAATGTGGTTGTTGCACACCCCTCAACCAACAGCATAATATTTACAGGCACCAAGAAACAAAGTGTGACCAATAGCCAGAAAAATCAGTTTTCCTCAAGGGGTGACAAGGTGTTGTCCACCACTTCTAAGGGTAGATCATAAGAACTCAGATTGCCCTGCTCAATGATCAGTCATGATGGTCAAGGCTCTATAGGTTTCGATCTAGAAACTAACTCTCACAATGGATGAGGATGGTTCACCCAGAGTGGAAGCAAAATAGGACGAAACAGATAAAGGCGGAGCTGTCCTGCATAACACACATAGTTTTTGCTCTTAAATGCATGTAAAAGAGTAGTGGCTCTGAATACTGTACGAAAAATTTGAAGGACATTTGGAGGTTTTACCCTTTACCACTGTACAAAACATTTTAACACTTCTGCCTCCCTTTTCTTTCAAGTTCTAATGAAACATCTCTCTCATCTTCCATCAAGCTTTTAGTCACTCCCTCTCTTTGGGATTCCCAATAATACCCGTCCACACACTCATTAACTTTGCCTTTCAAGAGCTCCTTCTCCAGTCTCAGTGCAGATGTGATACTAAAATCCATCACCCACTCTAACGTAGCCAATGACGCATGGTTCAAATAAGAAAAATATTTCAAACCTGCAACAGGGCAGCTTTGTTGAATCTCCTTGCATGGAAGGATTAGAGTGTTCTGGGCCCATTTCAAGAGTTCCTTCATTTGCCCTTTCCTTCAGTGTAAGGGGGTGAGTGTACCATCTTACTTATTTCCTATTTGCTTAGTGTTTTATCTTAACCCTATGCCAGTCCCTATGCGTCAATACCTGAAAGGCTAAGGTTTTCTCTGCAGACTTTTCTCCAATATCCAACAGACAGCATACAAATGTCTTAAGCACTGCATGCCTAGCCAAATAAAATGGTGCCAGTCCGCATTGACTCTGATAAGTGAGAACTACCAGAACCGCATATCAAAATCGAATTTCTCTTCTTCCCTCTTCATTGTAACTTAGTCAGCCCTCCCCAGCATCACCATGCACACGACACAAAAGCCACATTTTAGATGCTGTCACCTCAATAACATACGTGTCCCCTCGTAAATCTACCTATCAACAATCCCAACTTTCCACATTAGACACCCCCCTGGTACCATCATACACATGCCATCCAGCACTGCACCAAAGACCTCTATCTGGACTGCCTTGGCCAACTAAAACCATGGCCCATACCAATATCTAAACAGGGTCCTATAACAGCAAAACACGTTAGAGACATGTCACTGCCATCATCATGTATAAAACACAACTCCAAGCAATATGAAGTACTCATTGAGTACACCATGGGCAAAATAATGCACACAACATAGTAGCTAAGCTTGTTTTGGAACAGCAATAGCACCACTAAAGCAAATGTATATTAAGACATGTTTATACTTCACCCTACACCAAAGGAACAGAGGAGACACACCAAATGGCACCAACACACACACTTGAAGGCTCCGAGTCATATGGTTGTTTAAGCTTTGTCACCTTCTCAGCACACTCAGATCCTTCTCAACGACAGACATAGGCAATATGCACCGTTCAGAGCAGGTAAACTTTAATGTGCCAAACCTACATGCACACAACACTGAATCAAAACCTAACATCAGCTTATGATGTCTACTAAATGAACAGCCATCCTAAAATGGACAATTAACTACACACTCGAGAAGATCATACATCCATATATGCAATTCAGTATACATATCAATAAAACTCTCTAAAAGGGTATTGTTTAGTATGAATCATTACTAAACAATACATTACCCAGTTTTACTGTCACCTCAAACTACTCACTATCAATTTCTATATACTACTAAACACAGCCAAACCAACATCTAAAGACCACCTTGAATTGTTTTGTGAAATTACAGAACTGTTATAGGCACACAGATTATCAAAGTGCAACTGGACAGAACAAATGGTAAAAAGGTGTTATATAAGTGAAATTGTATAATATTTGAATCACAGATTTTCACTTTTAAGAATTACCAAGGAAACAATGGCATCACTTCAAAGTTTTTCTACATGCTTTAACATTACACATCTTCGTGTCCAATTTATTATGTAGGGATTTCATTTAAAACACCATTCCTGTGCGAACTGCATGTTTTTTGAAAGATGAGAGGAGCCGAGTAATACAAAAACAAGTGACTTCTAGAAAACTATTATCGAAATAACTACTGATAATTATTCATGTCCATACAGTTTCTTTTAATTGACAAAACCTTTTTGGTCTTAACACACCTTGTGGAAGGTTGTTCTGAGCATGCCGACACAACAAAAATAAAAAACAAAGAACATGTTTTTGTATTACAGATGCCCCAACACTCTTATTCTCAGCCTTTTTGAAAGGACTGAAAAAAATCAACATACCACATTAAATTGACACCAGGTCACTGACACAGGAACAACACACAAAACTGGTTTCCTAAAGAACAAGTTTCTTACAATTTATCTGGTAGAGACATTTTCTAATTGCAGATTCCTTACCTTAGAATTTCCCCCAGGCTCAAACTGGATCCGGAGATTTTTCTTTGAGAAGTACTGTTGCTCTTCGTCAGGTTGCGTTGGTCGACTCTGCGGGTATCGCTGGCTTCGTGGTCGCTGTGATGGCGTCAGGAGTCATACATAGGCACTACTTCTGCGCAGTGACGTCAGTTTCTTTTCATGACTTTCCACACCAAAGTGCAGAGCCGTGAGGAACACTGATAATGGTGCATCAGAGCGAAGACCCTGGATGGGGAATCCCTGTCCCTAGAAATCAGTTCGCAAGTGGAGAGGATGGGTGGGTCGGTATGGAATCTGCAACTAGAATATGTCTCTACCAGATAAATCGTAACCGAAGGTAAGTAACTTGTTCAGCTGATAGAGACTTCTAGTTGCAGATTCCTTACCTTAGAATAGATACCCAAACAATGCCATCCTCGGTGGTGGGCTGAGAATCAAAATCATACTAGAAAGTCCTGCAGGACCGAACGACCAAAGAAGTCTCTGCGGACCTGACTGTCCAGGTACTTATGCTTTGTAAACGTGTGCAGGGATTCCCAGGTTGAAGCCTGGCACATATCCAGGACAGGAACTCTGCGTGCTAACGCTGTGGTAACAGCAGTTGCTCTGGTGGAATGAGCCCTCAGGGGGTTGCTTCTTTGCCAAAGACTAGCACATTTTGCTGCAAAGTAGTACTCATCGTGAGATGGTACGCTTTTGTACTGCCTTCCCTTTCTTTGCACCCACATATCCAACAAAGAGTTGATTGTCCCTGTGGAAATCTTTAGTACGATTGAGGTAGAACGCCAGCACTCTTTTTGGATCCAGACGGTGGAGTTTCCTCTTCATGAGAAGGATGTGGAGGGGCGTAAAAGTAGGCAAAGTGATGTACTGGCCTACATGAAAATGCGTAAGTACTCTGGGAAAGAATGAGGCCCTCATGCGTGACACCACTTTGTCAGGGTGCACACACAAAATGGGTGCTTTGAAGAAAGAACCTGAAGCTCACTCACTCTGCGAGCAGAGGTGATGGCAACCAGAAAAACTGTTTTGAAAGTAAGGAGCTGTTAGGGACAATGGTTTCGCCAGTTTTTTTGTAACTTCATCCCTTATCATCATGGGCACTGATCTTACTTTATGGATTTTAGGTACTGCATCTTTCTTTAAAACTATTTCGTGTTCAAAACCCACTAATTTCCCCAACTGTTTATCAAAGACCCTGGGAAATTTCCTTTCCATCTCCATGGCCAAAGAAAGCCCTTCACCGACCACCAACACCTTTTCTTTGCTGTTGGGATCCAGAACCATTTGTAACCTTCCTTGATCTTTCCATCCTAGAACTGATGGTCCCCTTTTTGACACATATAGCTTCCCTCTGGCACATCTGTTTTTGAAGGAGAACAAAAGCCATCTGAAACCTATCAAGTCAATTTTATCTCCTGTATAGCTCTCAGGTCGAACGTCTGGTTGTAATAATTGCTTGCCTATCTTATCCACGAATGTCTTGTTCCATACTTCCTCATTTACGATGGTGAAAGGTGAGCCAGAGTCTGCGTACATTGTAATTGGAATCCCACCAATTTCATATCGCACATTGGTTTCCCTTTGGTACCCACATCAGTTATGTTCATAATGAAATTTCCATCCTCTGTGACTTCTCTGGACTCGAGGGTGTATTCTTCGATTTCACTTCCAGTGTGATCGTTACCCTATAATATACATTTAAGAAGCTTCTTTTTATTCCTGCACACCCTTGCAAAGTGGTCCACTATACCGCATTTGCTACATTTAAGTTTTAAGGCTGGGCACGTCTTAGCGTAAGCCAGGTGTTCCTTGCTGTCACGCCTGTAACATCTTCTCTTACCGTCTCCACATTGTGAGGTCTTCTGTTCCTTCAACAATTTGCGATTTGTCACTTTGTAAACATTGTCAACACTTTTCTCTGTTGATTTTAACTCAGAAACACACCTCTCTGAGATTTCCGCCTTCCTTACTATGGCTAATATCTCCTCTAGTGGGGAATCACCATTTATCCACAATCTTTCTTGGATGGATTGATTGTTACCATGCATAACCACTTGATCCCTTATGAGGTCATCATGTATTGCACCAAACTTGCAGTCAAGGGCCAATTTCTTTAAGTCTGCCACATAGTCATCCACAGACTCCCCTTTCTCTTGTTTTCTCTGAAAAAACTTGTATTGAATAATTCCAACACAAACATTTGGCGCAAAATATTTGTCAAGATCTTACATCGCCGCATTAAAAACACATGCGTCTCCACTCACAGAACATTTCTGCATTTTATTGTGTGTTTTCAATCCGATGGGCCCCAACGGATGTAGCAAGATTATTTTCTTCTGTTCCGCAGGCATTTTATTCTCTACATCAATGGCACCTATATAGTTCAAGAAATAGTCTTTCCATTCCGCCCATTTAACAGGTGGCGCACTTCCCGCAGCCCAAAATGCTTGTGGGGGAATAATAGTAAAATTTGTCTGTGCCATGCCACCCACACCTTAGTGCACACTTCCAGTCAATTGACACAATTAAAGTGTAGCTACTGGCCTGCCAACAATAGACTCCTCAGACCTGTTTCTTTCAATATTGTTCCTTTTCTCTTCCTCACGTTTAGAATTTGTTCCAGTGTTTGAAGAAAGAAAGAGAAAAAATAAAATACAAATTATCGTGCGTTCTAGTTGCAACAATAAAAACTCACACAAAAAAAATGCACCAAAGCTGTGCAGAGCATCTCCCGTTACCTTGGAGACGCTCCACTCACACGCTCTGGTGCCGCGTCTCCATTCCCTTGGAGACGCTCTGATTCTCCTGGGATGACGGTCCACTCACACACTTTGGTGCTGCGTCTCCGTTCCCTTGGAGATGCTCCGATTCTCCTGGGATGACGCGTACCCTTTTCCTTGGAGATGAGCGGCTTTTAACTCGGGTGTGCAATAACGGTTTCCGCTCACGTGTATCTTTATGAGGAGCACGTGTGCGGCGAACAAATGCGGAGTCCCCAAAACAAAACAAAAATGTCTACGGAAATCACCTGGTTGCCTGATGAGAATTTCACGGTGAATCCGGCGTAGAGTCACTACTGGTAAGCGCCGGCTGAAGCAAGAAAGTCCTGCGTTACAAATCGAGAGTACGCCGGTCGCTACACTTCCACCATCCTCATTGTCAGGTTGAAGTGGTGACAGTGGAAGAAAGACAGGAGCCACGGTGAGTACTATTCCTCTTTATTGAGGTAAATCGGTATGATAAGGAAACAGGTCTTCTCTGTAGTGCGCTAAGGCTCAACTGACCCAAGGGAACTCCACACGTCATAGACCATTGGAATTCCCTTGTGTCACCGGCCATAACATTCCACTAAGGAATGTACGTACGCACACAACAGTGAGCCCCTTAAGGAATCTACCAACAATAGGGGACTTAAAAAGGGAAGGTTGATCAGGCAATCTAAGAAGAGCTGAGATAGCCGATAACTAACCTTTAAGGGTGCCAAAAGCAGAGCCCTGCTGGACTAAAGAAAGGATGAATAAAACAACCTCAGAGAGAGGAGCAGAGAGGGGATCAACAGACTTGTTAGTACACCATGCCACAAATTTATGCCAATGACAGGTGTATACCGTTTTGGTGGAGGGATGCCTGGCTGCCAAGATAACATCACAGACTTTGGGTGGAAGGTCAAAAGCCGTCAACTGCCGCCATGCAATCTCCACACATGAAGGCGAAGATTGGACGGATTTGGGTGAAGCACCCTCCCCTGTTGCTGCGACAGAAGATCCTCCCAAAGAGGTAGTCTGACTGGAGGATTGGTGGTCATGCTCAATAGCTCTGGATACCATACTCTTCGTGGCCAGTCCGGAGCCACCAAGATAACTTGGGCCCGGTCATTCTTGATCTTCTTCAGAACTCTGGACAGAAGTGGTATTGGCGGGAAGGCGTAAAGGAGGTCTGAGCTTCACTCAAGACAAAAGGGTCTCTGAGTGACTGTCGCCTTGGAAACTCCAACGTGCAAAACAACTGACATTGTGCGTTCTCTGCAGAGACGACCAGATCTAACCAAGACTCTCCCCATTTGTGAAAGAGACCTTGCACCACCTCCGGATGGAGACGCTATTTGTGATTGACTATGCATCGAAGGCTGAGTTTGTCTGCTCTGGCATCAGAAAGCCCGCCAGATGTTGACCCACCAGGGGTATGCCCTGATGTGCCAGCCATGTCCAGAGGTACATAGCCCCTTGACAAAGGGTCCAGGCCCGTACTCCTCCCTGTTTGTTGCAGTACCACATGGTGGTAGTGGTGTCTGTGAACAACTGCACTACTTTCCCTTTGAGAGAGGGAAGGAATGTTTTCAATGCAAGCCTGATCGCCCAGAGCTCCAGAAGGTTGATGTGGAGCCCAGACTTGGCCGGAGACCTGAGGACTCTGATCTCCGCCTCTCTCATGTGGCTGCCCCATCCCAGCAGTGACGCATCTATCACTACTGTCAGATCTGGTTGGGGAAGGGAGAGGGATCTGTGGCTGACCCAATCCTGATTCGAAAGCCGCCACTGCAGATCTTTTGCAGTCCCCTCCGAGATCTGGACCATGTCAGAGATTCCTGTGATGCTACGCCCACTGGAACTTCAAGTCCACTGCGGAGCCCGTATATGCCATCTGGAATGTGTCACTAGCAGGATGCAGGACGCCATGAGGCCCAGCAGCCTTAGAGTCGTTCTCATTGAAATCCAGGATAGAGGCTGAAACATAGTAATCATAGCCTGAATACCATGAACTCGCTTTTCGGGAGGATAGGCCTGAACCTGCACTATGTCCAGAAAAGCTCAGATGAAAGGGAGCATCTGAGAGGGAGACAGGTGTGACCTCTGCACGTTCATAGTGTGATCCCCAGGGTGTGCAGGAGGTTTGACGTAGTCTGAAGGTGGGAGACGACTTTCTTGGGTGTGTCCGCCTTCAACAGCCAGTCGTCAAGGTAGGGGGAAGACTGAACCCCCGACCTGCACAGTTGAGCTGCAACCACCGCCATCACTTTCGTGAACACCCGAGGGGCGCTGGTAAGGCCAAAGGGAAGCACTGTAAATTGAAAGTGCTCGTGACCTACCACGAATGGTGGGTAACATCTGCGGGCAGGCAAGATGGAGTTATGGAAATAAGGGTCCTGCAAGTCCAACGCTACCATCCAGTCTCCTGGGTCCAAGGCAGACAAAACCTGAGCCAAGGTGAGCATTCTGAACTTCTCCTTTTTGAGGAAGAGATTTCATGGGCTGAAGGTCTAGGATAAGATGTAAGCCCTTGTCCTTTTGGGGCATCAGAAAACAGTGGGAATAACCACCACAACCTACTTCTGCTGCAGGGACCCTCTCAAGGGCTCCCTTGGCCAAGAGAGCCGCAACTTCCTTGCGGAGAAGTGCCAGATGATCCTCCAGTAAGTGGCCGTAGGATGGAGGCATGGCAGGAGGGTCAGTCTCGAAGGGGAGGGAGTAACCCCTTCAGACGATCTGCAAAACCCACCTGTCCGTAGTGATGGATTCCCAGTGGGACAGGTGATGGCAAATCCTGCCGCCAGCTGGACAGAGATGAGGGGGGCAGACTAGGAAGTCTTGGAGGCTGCAGAAGGGGCGGGAGTGGACTGGCAAGACCTCTGGTTCCCTGTCCCACGAGCCGTGGGATTCCGCGTCCCCAGCCATGCAGGGGCTGAGCATCATGGGTGGCACTACTTGCGTGACCGTATCCCACAGGGAGTGAGTATAACTGCTCAAAAGGCATGCGGTGTTCATTGACCGCAATGCCAGACTGGAGGAAGAAAACATCTTCTTCCCAAGTTGGTCCAGTCTCTTTGACTCCCTATCCGGAGATGCGGAAGGGTATGCGCCAGATGATGAGGATGCCTGGATAACAAGGCTCTCAGGCATGGGGTGTTGGGACAGGAATTTAGGGTCGTTTGTGGGGGGAGGGCCGATGGAGGTGAGCGATCATCCTGTTCATAGGAGCCCCAGTGCTGAGTCGGGACCAAGTACCGAGAAGGACATCAGTGAGGGCTTCATTGAAGGGAAGGAAAGGCTCAGATATGGCCTCGAACTGCGTACTGTTGAAGTCATGTCTAATCTCCTGATGGTGGAGACCTTCCTCTCGAGCGAGACTGGGAACGATGCTGAGTCGAGCGCTGGGCTGCCATAAGCTTGAGGGAACGCTCCCTCAAGGCCTTTGCACTTGGAGCAGCACTTGGAGCACGACTTCGGGTCGTGGTTGCGCTCCAGGCATCTCTCTGGATCAGTGCATAGCACAGTAAGAAAAGAACTGACGTCACAGCACAGAGGCGCAGTCTATGTATGACCCCTGATGTCATCACGGCGACCACGACATCAACAACGCACGTGCAGTTGACCAACGCCACTAGACGACGTGCATGGGTACTGCTCGGCGAAAAATCTCCGGGTCCAGTCTGACTCCTGGAGGAAATTCTAAGGTAAGGAATTTGCAACTACAAGTTTCTATCAGATGATAGCAAAACCGGACTAGGCTTGTCTGCAGCAATTCATACTGAATAACTTAGTCACAATTTTCAAGTTTCTGGCATTTACATACACATAATGCTAAAACCCTTAGATATTTGTCCTCCCAGGAAGGCTTGGTGCATTCTTACAAACAGGTCAAAATTTCTGGAGTTACATCTATTTTGTTGAAGTCCTTTAAAAGGCATTCATGGATGACTAAGTGCTTCTGTTTATCTGCTTTTATTTGGAACTCTGCCAGCTATTTTGGTTGTCGACTCTAGCTATTTTGTTATTCTGGAGTGCAGAATGGATTTTGACTGTCTATGAAAAAGAGCTGTGCCGTGTTTTATTAACTATTTTGCCTAATCTATCAAGGTGGCAATTTTTTTCATTTTCTCAAAGACGATTATTGAAACTGAAGATTAATTTAGAAGTCTCTGTAAAGGCAACGGCTGTTATAAAACCCGAGAGTACACACATCAAAAAAAGTATGACAGCCACAGAATAGAAAATTATTCTAAATACCATAATTTCCATTGAGCTCCACCTTGATGTACCCCAGTACATTGCCATTCCTTGATTGATAACGTGGGTCATTGCTCTGACTGTCTCTGTAATAAAAACAAATATAAAAAAGTTAAAGGAAGAAAACGTGTGATGCAGTCTTAGCAACTTAGTTAGGAACAGGCAGTTAAATCAGGGCACAACATCAAATGGCAAAGGGAGAGTATTTTGCAGGGACACTTTGCAAGCAGTGTACTTCATCTCTTCAAACTTTAATGCAGAAGTGTTTTACTTGCTGAAGGAAAGAGTAACAAAACAAAAAAAAGGAATTGATCCCTGGAAAAATATTTGTTTCCAATGGAAATTACTTTTAAAAACTGAAAAAGGGATCTGCCGATGAAAGGGCCTTGTTTTATGGTTCTATACATTGAAATGAGAGGAAAAACAAAAACTGACAATTTGTTACAGTTATCACTGTATCAGCAGGAACTGGTTTTGGAAAAGGACACAGGGAGCAGATAGACATAAACCAGTTAGGGCTTACAGGATGAAATGCAGGACACAGTTAACTATAAATTTAGTATCTTTACTGGATTTGCACATCTTTTGGACTGGGAAAATATATTCCTAGAATAGCTAAGGCTACATCCGTAACGAGTGTAATTTAGTGACAAGATAAAACTCTCTTATGATTCTAAGTCACATATCAGTTACGTGCTGCTGGCTTGATGGGTTAGCAGTGCACAATATTACTTTAGGTACCTACCATAGTACACGGTGCTTAAATAATCTAATTATGTCTTATATTAGGTCACTTTAATTATTTTTTAAGTTAATTAGATAGCTAGGCTGTTACACTAACAAATTCTAAATGAGTAGTTGAACTTCATGCTCTGATAACTGAGTTGGTATATTTTGTTAATATATTGTGCAGTATCACTTAGTTTTACTCTTCCCTGAATCAGTGTTGGTTCACACGTGTGAATCTCTATCTACCTTTAGAAAATAAATATCCAGATGGCTAGGGTGTGCATGAGAAAATATTCTATCTGTGTACTGAGAACAAATTGTGTGCAACACAACCTGCTCAAAACACCGACACAGCGATGATGGGTCATTAGAGGGACCACAATTATTATAGAAGGGGATGTGGCAATTTTTTTTAACCTCATGTTTTCTTACAGAAATACTGTTTCAACACATACCATGAAAATATGATGGGTGGCCATGAGAAATAACTAATATAAAGGGGCCTTTTGGAGGTGGTGGATGGCAAGGATAGTCTAAATGCCCTGAACAATATCAGCCAGATGCTAGAGGAATGGCCCTTAGAGTTTAACTTTTGCTTTGCTGGTGCCAATGAATGTGAGGAGAAGGGTTAAGCCAGACTGTGCTCTCCTTGACTGATTGCAATGGCTTGCACCCTCATTAACTGTCAGATTTACAAAACAGGCATGTGGGTTTATGCATGGACCTCATCCTTAGTAATTACAACATTATTTATGAACAATTTTTAAATTTAAGGAACCGTGCAAGGCGTGCCCTTAAATACGTTGTCAGCCTGGTCACATTAAATATATTTTTCATGCTATGAAATCAAATTTGGATGAACCTGCTAATAACCAGGGATTTCAATGTAATTTTTTGAACCAAGTAGAGTATAGCTCTGGCTTTAAAATTCCCTCTAGCCAAACTAGAATAACCAACCCGATCTCATGCGAAAGTTAATATCCTGTTTTTTTGTAGCTTGCCGCCGAGAAGTTAAAAAATCTAAGTCTTCTTTACTGCTAATCTTTTACTCTAGGAGGCCTCTGATATTATTATGAAGATGCTAGATTTACCGTACCAAATACCGATTTGCCTATATTAAACTACTTTAGCACTGTACAAATACCATGTATTAAGTGAAACTGTGAATGATAGCTCAAAAGGATGAACGCCCTATTTGATCTACATGGGAATTTGTGTCTACAAACTTCAGGGTTGCTCGGGTCATACAGTTCTAACCTTCATGCTCAGCAAAACTCTCTCTACAGGTGACCAGAGGATTCCATGAGCTAGACTGCATCACTTAGCATCCATGCACTGTGCTATTATAAAGTAGAAAATAAATAAACCTCAATGCAAATGAGAGCCTGCACGTTAAAAAAAAAAAAAAAAAAAATATGTAAAGTATACCTAAGAAACTCTGCACTGCAAGGCTGCAGCAGTGCTGCACCCTGGGATCAACTTTTCTGGTAGCTTTTTCCTTACTAGCACGGGGTGATTTAGTTAAACTAAAATGACAAACTTTTTCTGGGAAAGATGCTCACTCCTGTTGCTGCAGTATTTCCATCATTCTTTTATACCCGGATGAATGAGTTCGTTTTTTTAGACGCTCGATTGCAGACAATAATAAAAGTACTTTTGTTAAAAAGAGAGTGTGGTGTAACATTTATACCTAAGAATAAATCTCCCTACATCTGGTTTACTCTGGATAGTGATGAACTTTCCTGCTGAACAGATCCCAAGATGCGTAGGGCTGAATCTCATTAGAGGTAGAATAGATAATCTCACATGAAACACTAAAAGGAATGTTAAAGGAAGATCAGGAAGAGTTTGTGGTATAGAAAAGAAAAAAGCCTAATCAATACATTTCAGAATCGGCATAGTCTGGTGGCCAGGTCACAACTTTTAAGAAGCAAGTATGCTGCCCGGTCAAATTAAATTTTAATAACCTATAGCCTTAGAGGTAACCATGAAACTAACCTCGTATGTAATCTTTGTTACTAAAAGTACCCAAATGCCGGTTACAATCATCAGCCTTACACTCAAAACGATAAGAGTAGGAAAGAGAAGAGTATTAGCAGATTTGGGCACAAAGAAGATTGGAGGAATCAAACCTCCTAAACTGTTTCTCTCCCAGTAACTATTTCTCTCCCGTGTTGTACCTTATTCGAAGTTATTAAACGCAAGTAATACAAATATTATTTGCCCTTTACAAAAGGTATAGTGCTTTCAGAAGAGGAGTGCTGCAAGGCTGAATTCTGACCTTTGCTTTCTCCATTAACATCACCTGTATTAGTAGGCCATGCAAGAACCAAAAAAATGATCACTCATCTCTAAAGAGGACAGACTGACTCCTATTCAGTATTAAGAATTTTTGGACTTTAAATTGTCATGAAAATTAACCAGGAAAGGTCAAACAACAAGACAGCTCCTTCACTTCAATGTGAAATGAGGAATTATTACCTTCCTACTGGAAGATGTCAAAGGCCACTCCTGGGCCAGAAATATGGGCTGGAAAGTGAATAGAGTATTTGATACTACATAAAGCAAGTTTCTGAAAAGACCAGATGTCCATTCTTTGCACATCAAACAAAGTGTATCACCTGACAGGCTTAATGAAAAATGTGGAAAATATATTTCACAAGCATGGATACTACAATCGACAACATATGAACTAGTTTTGGCAACAGGCCTATTTTAAACCCTTCCATAAACAGGTTTGCTTACTAAAGTCCCATGGTTGAAATATGTGAAGATGATGTTACCCAAAATTGGACTCTTGGAGCTTTTAATCTGAGATTTTGGAATGCTGAACACCAGTAACTTAAGTTTCCCAGCCACATTAACAGTATGCTAATATTATATCTGATGAACATGAAAAGGGTTGCCCGAACACATCCAGAGAAGCGGGGGTTTAAACTGAGGAAAGAACAGCGGTTCTGTCTGGGGAACAATCACGACCTGCTATTATCATCTATAATTAAATAATACGTTATTGCTGGATAACTGATTCGATCAGTGCTACCATTAATTATTCATGTCAATCGTCATATATACGTTTCGGTCCCGCATTCCATCAAAATATACAATCCTGGAAAATGTTAACAACACAATTAACATATGACTTTGGTCGCAAGGAGATAGTACAAAAAACTGAGTTTTCTTCGTATATCACCTTGCAAGGATACAGAAATGAATGACCTTCAGGTGGATTATGACTAAACATCCACATAAACACCTACCTTATGTTTTAACACTGAGGGACAATAAATGTAACAAATGAATGTACTGCTATAACGTAATAAATATTTGTATATATTCCTTTACATGTTAAATGTGGTGTTCACATTTTCTAGTATTTAATATTTTGATGGAATGTGGAACTGAATTTAATAGATGGTGATTGGCAAGAATATTTAATGGTAACAGTGACTGAACCAGCTATCCAATTATCAAGTACTCATTATTGTAGATTAATAAAAGCAGGCCAAGGTTGTCCCCAGAGAGAACCTATGCCTTTTCACTATTGCCATACATTGGGAGTCATTAAATTGCGGGCAAATTTTACTACTATTACAGACAACAGCAGCAATTTGTGGGTCAATATTAATTCAAATCTTTAAATGTTGGCATCAATGTGTGCACATTAAATAATAAGTATATGCTTGATTATCTTCTGCAGACAGCTCTCAAATATTTTCACCTAATAAAAATAAATCAGGTGGAAAATCAGCTATAACAAACAAGAGCTATCACAAGATTGCATTGCATGGATTCCATCGGAAGCCTCCGTTGTTTACACCAGATCCTTTATCTGCTAGTTCACTGGTATGCTGTAGCAACACTTAATAACAAAAAACATTACCTACCACTGCTACATTACAAAGCCCTTCAGGGCCAGACTGTCAGGGCGAGCATGTGCAGCGCTGCTAGTCTGCTTTGGCAGAAAGCAGAACTCACAACTGCAGGAGGGGGAAGGAAAGCTGGTAGGTGCAGGCTTTGGTTAAGGATGGCAGGTAAGGTATTTTTCTAACATTTGGGTCACTGAGGGAGAGGCAATGTTATGTATGACACCACCATTACTCCTCTGCTTCTACATATCAGTTGAAAGCAGGGGCAGATTATTTGGGAAGCAGGGGGCATACGTAATATACCATTATAGATGGGTAAATAGAGAATTAGGGGATGTTTTCAAGCTTGCGGTTCTCAGTGACATCATAAACAACTCAAGCTTCACTCTCGTTATCTATCTGATGTCACTAAAAACTCCTCAGTGAGAAACATTCTTATGATGCACTGTTACCCATCCATAATCCTATAGCTTATCACTAAAAAATGGCAAAAATATTTGGGCCATTGACCACCTCCTCTAATGAAATCATGAAACTCTATAGTTTTAGCAATTATATTCCTCAATGACCTGAGGAGGGAGATGACATGATGGGCTTTTTAGTCCTGTGCTACTGGTATAGACCAGGATGTTAGTGGAAATAATACATACATATGGTTTTGACATCCAGCAAAGATGCCATGATAATACTTTATACACAGCCCTGCAAATTAAGACAAGTCTTAGGTCAAATTGCTGTTTCAAGCATCTGGGATACACTTAGACCTGTGTAGTGTTCTTCACTGTATGGGAATAAAGCCCATTTTGCGTACATAAGGCAAGGGGGTTTGTGGGCCGGCAAAGACCAAACTCAGTCTCTACATTAGGTATGGTTTTGTCTTTAAATCATTCTATGGCCTTATTAAAGAGGTTATTATACAAATAAATCCCGAGTGATGTCTATATGAAAGGGGGTTCTATAGAAACAGGCTTTTTTAAATATGGTGTGGAATGTGTATTAGGCTTCTTGCATCTAGCAACCATGTGTGGGGCAAAATGATATCATTATGACAAAGTTATAATGGAGAAAATAACTTTAGCGTTATGTTATAGTAACTAGCTATTTTTAAGATAATTTGATTAAGATTTTGTCATTTTAATTGTCCATTTTATAAACTGATAGTTCCCTAGATTATAATGAGTAAATGTAACAGGACTCACTTCTTTGTAAAAGAGTGAGATTTTTTTTACTATATACCAGTAAACCGTATTTTATTACTTGTAAATTATATTATGAATGAATAACTTACGGATGAGGAATTATTTCATGCTTGTTTTATGGAAACGTGATTAAATAAATGTTTTGAACAAGGACAGTGATTTAACAAGGTGGAGACAGACTATCAACAGGCAGCTTAGGACCATTACTAGGGTCACAGAAAGGCATTCTCTCGAACTCTTAATGCCTCTTAATAGAATATTGATAAATTTCTTCCTTCGGTGGTCTATTAATCAAAGTCAAGCTCTCATCTAGTGACAGGGAAGTGTGACATTGTTAACAATACAAAGAGAGCTGGGAATAAAACAATAAAATCAGGCAATGGGCAGGCACTCAGACTTGCTGTGAACAAAAATACTTATGAACAATGCAATCAAACCGTCAAAGAGCCAAGATTAACTCCTTGAGAGGATTGTAACCAGCACATGCCTCAAAGCCTGCTAGGACAAGCTACATAATGTTTGTTACTTGCATTAGTAAGATGGATCCTGGTACGCAGACTGAGCCACTGATTAAAAGTCTCCCTTCTTGTGCTTTTGCATATTATTCGTCTATTATATTTGGTTTCATGAACAATCCAAAATGCTCACAGTAAACATTCATAGGTGGGTAACCTCACTGCTGGAAATCTGGGATGCAGCTGAAGATAGCAGTGGGCAACTCAGTTCAACAGTCTTGTCATTGCCACGGATTGTTTGATGAAAAGTGCAAATAGTAGAGGAAGCGATTCTTCTAGGTGAAGTGTTTGGTTGTAACTCAGAGGAACCACCTTAATGCCTTCAACGACCAAGACAAAGACTGGAAGTTAGAAAGTAATGTTCAAACCTGAGCTCCTTGACCAACTACGTGTGGTGCTCTCCCTTGGTCACAGGCTCCACATCTCTCATTTTAACTTACTGGGGCACTAAAAGCAGCATTGGAGGGTATGTGCCACACAGTTGCCCAGACCATTGAGGAATACCCTCTGACAAAACTCATCTGCCTTTTGAAGTGCTCTTCTACAGAAAGCAACTAGAGTTTTAGTAAGGGTTTTCACGCTTATCTTATGAGCACTTCTAGAGCTCTGAAAGGCGTGCTTCAAAGATGTCATTTTCCTGGTCACAAGAGACATTTTGTGAATATTCTTAGAAAGTCTATGTAACTAAGAAGAGACAATCAATGACCAGGGGAAGACCGTATAAAAAGAGAACTTTTAGGAAAGGGACACAATTCAAGTACATAATCATACACCTGCCAGTCATGTTAACTATTACCAAGAATGGGTACATTATAATCTAAAGATACAGAGTCATGTTTAGCCCCTCTCCATATACATATCCAGCTTTGCATTTCACAAGGATAATCTTAGTTTTCAGATGGCGGTTTTAGGGTGCATTATTATTAAAAATTGTTTACTAAACACCCTGATGGCAATGCAACATAGGCAGTAAGCCACAACCCTTGTAAGATATGGCACATTAATCAAGAAGTTGCATGGAAGCATAAGTAACAAAAAAGCATGACCTTCGGTTATCTCATTTGGGCGCAGGGCTGATGAGAAATATTATAATATCTGAAATGAAAAGTGACACTCAAATGCTTGAGGGTTCACCGAAAATGGACTAGAAAAATATCATTAAAGGAAGAATTAATAGAGTTGGAGGGCAATGTATCATGACACATTGAGAAACTATCTGTCACAGCCACAGTATTTAATAATGTAATATTTTGTGAGTGCAAAGACCAAAGGGGTAGTATTTGGTATTATTGACTGCCAACCACTACAGTGAATCAGGCCTTATCGTCAATACTTATTGAAGTAGAAGACAAATAGATAATTGGGGCTTTATGCGAGAGGCTGTTTTCAAAGAGCCACTTTGGCAATGAGTAACAATAAGCAGGAGGGTATCGAAACAACTACTGTTTGCAAGGCATACTGAAGTTTGTCGCACAGATTGAGAAGTGTGGCTAAAATAATCTATTGAGCACTTTTGCAAATATTTCTTTAAAAAAATGACAAAGAACAATAGAAAATTCAAAACTGTCTATTCTGCAAAATGTATTTACCTTAGGACAAATTTTATATACAAATACACGCATTTACACAGATGTGGGCTGTGAAGAACTGTACAACTGCATATACACCTCTCTTAATGAAAAGTGTTGATATTTGTTGCAATCACTATCTAAAACCTCTGTTAGGTAAGGGAGCGGCTGGTCTGTGCACTAACATACGTATTTCATTTAAGGAGAAATGTTATGTGCATAAAAGCAATGGATTGACACATATCCGAAAAAAAGAAATTAAGAGGATCAAACTATTTTTTTTAGAAACACTTAGTACGATCCTTCAGGCAAATCTGAATCATGCAGGTTTGTTGTCAGTTTTTATTTTGTGTAAGCCAAGGCATAAACCCATGCCAAAAAGAGAAGCAAAGCAGTCCACACCAGGCATAAAATATACATTGCATGCACAGTAATAAAGTGACCATCTAAGAAAACATACGGCCTATGGAAACGGATGGTCCGCTCCGCTGGATTACCAGTGGTTGTGCAATGCCTCCCAGAAGATCGCTGAATATTGAAAAGGTCAATCAGAAAGGTCATCAGCTACTAGAGTTGGGCAAAATGGTTTTGTTATATTTGCTGGGCAGTGTGTGTCTGAAAGGCCAGATTTGCAGAACGAGCATGGTATTAGGGAGAGTGCAAAGCTATACTGTTTATCTCCAGCAAATTGAACAACGGGGCTCAAAAATGAAGCATGTCCATAAATTATACTACATTACCATGATCCCGGTTTAACACCTTCAAACATTTCTACCGCATTCTGCCTGGAATGAATTAAGCACCTAGCAAGTGAAAAAGACCCCCAGCAGAGCAGTAACGGAGGCACTTGCAGCCTGTTTAATGCAGGGGATCCCAAATCATCAAGAGGCCCCCGATACTTCAGGAGCCCCCTTTCAGTCCACGGCTAATGAATATCTGTGAGCTATGTGTGACTGAGGTGCCCCTCATTACATTTTGCAGGGGGGCTGTACCACTTAGTGTGACGCCACTGCCGTCAGACCAATATATGGCTGAAGAGAAGGAGACAATAGTCTTATCTCGCCATTTTCTCCCTGCCCAAATGATTTAGGGATCGTGGGAACGAACCATGTGCCTGCTTCACTAGTTTTAGGCCCTCTAAGCCTAGGTTCCAATACTAACCTAAAATGGGTAGTGGGGACCACTTCATTTTGGAGGTGGGTGGCAGGCACCTGGTGCCACTCTGGACTAGCAGCAGCATCCCTTGCCACAGTGCTCATTCTGAAATATAAATGCAGGACCGGTTCTGCCACTTGGCTCTGAAAATGATGACAGAGAGACCCCCATCTCTGGCAACACACATCCTTGCACAGTTAGTGATGGGCATTTCTGCAAGGAAGTATATCAGAGCAGAAGATACTTCTGGAGGTGTAAGTGCTACTGCATGACTACCAGTTTAATCCCTTTTCCTAGCTTGACACCAATGAAACATACAAATCCCACTGAAGCGACTAAATCAAGGCTTGCGATTAGGATGAAAAAGTGCAACACAGATAGATTCCTCACTTATCCAGACCTTTTCAATCGATTAAAAGTTAGATCTAAAGAGATCACTACAAGAGGCTGAACTTGTGAAGTTTCGATTCAACTTATTTCTAAATGTTCTCCAAAAAAAGAGAATTTCAGGAGGTTGGCACTGGGCCAGGGTAAAGTATGCATTACTTTTCTTTTAGACCAAATCCTGCATTTTGAGCGGTAAAGCTGAATCCCAAAGACACTCTGAAATAGTTAATACTTGGCTGTGGTTCTCATACAACACAAATAATATTGTTGCAAGTCTACCATTAAGACGAGTATCTCAAATTTACCGTTATTATTCTCTCGAATGTTAAAGGACTCCTGAGATAAAGTAGAATATCACATGCAGCGTCACAGTAATTGTGAAAACCATTAGCTTTTAGGAAAATGAACATGCAAAAAATGCTGTATGAAAGCACAGTTTATTTCAGATTAGCTCTGATGCAACATCGACGTTTGACATTGTAACCACCATAGTGATCCGATTACCATGCAGTTCTTCGCGGAACATTTAACCATTGTTCGCTGAAACACTTAGTGCCTCCTACAGTCTGTTCTAAATTATCTGGTGCAGTGCTGGGTAAGTAGGCATAGTAAATAAGGGAGTGTACAATCCTGGTTCCACTGAAGATTGCTCCAGAGTTGTAGGTTTCTAGTTTTTGTGTAGCGCGTAGTTGCCATTGATATGGCGCTGCACTCTCTCTCTGATATGCCTTTCCACACTGCTCTGGTAGTTCGTGTGCTTTGTAGTGTTTAGTGTGCTGTAAGTTAGGCAGTAGTGCAGGCTTGGGACGTGCGGCTTTTGTTACATAAAGATCCCACTGGTATGGTATTGGGCCACAGGGTGGCTTTTTTTTTTTTTTTTTCTCCAGTGATGTTTAAGTTTGTTGAGAGGAGTGGTTTACCTGTGTCTTGCCCAAGGGTTGGGGGTTGCTTAGTCTCAGTTAATGGCCTAATGCTGCTATCATGTAATGTTCGACACTCTTGAAGAGGAAACATTGTTTTCAGGAGACCTTTAGGACAAGGATGCCTTATAGCCAGGACCCGACTGGGAAGACAAAGCAGCCTTGGAAGTTTAGTCAGACCACCCCCTCCACGGAGGCTGGAAACGAGAGTGAGTGGATTATGCTGGACTGTTGCTTTTATTACTGGGAGCCGATATCACAGTACCATTGCAAAACCGGTCCCCAGTAACCAGACAGGCCCACACCCTTCCAGCCTCCCGGGGAAAGGCCCGATGTCCTACGGGCAGAGTCCAGCTCTGATTTGAACGTGCCAATAGGTTCTCAGACTCCTAATACAGGAAACTTTTCAAAATCTCGCAAAATAAATAGCGTAAATGCTTACTTTGCAGTGTACACTTCCCTAAGCAGACAGCGGCAGCATAGCACTGGCTGTCCAACCTCTATGTGTTAGAATCTTGAATGAGGGCACGAAATTCTAGGACGTCGTTAGGTCTCCACAACAGCGTTATGTGACTGTTCGAACTTTATGTGCCTGTTCGATCTTTTCAAACCAAAACGACATACAATATAAACAGCACTTTGTGTCAATCCGTAGCATTTTGTGATTGGCTACGTTTCAAAGGTTTTGTAGTGTTTGCACTTTGCAATGGTAATCGTCTGGGCACAACTGAGTATATTCTCTATGCATATCTCTTCTCAGATGTATACATGTTCTGTGATACTCCAGGGTGTAGCCAGAAAAATAAACTGCTCCCCCCTTTGAACCACATGACATTAAAGTACAAGTTACTTACCTTTGGTAACAAAATATCTGACAGAGACATATTCTAGTTGCAGATTCCTTACCTTAGAATTTCCCCCCAGGCGTCAGACTGGATCTGGAGACTTTTTCTTCGAGTAAAATCTTTGCGCATTGGTAGGTGGCATCGGTCGACATCGCAGGCGTCGTAGTCGCCGTGATGACGTCGAGAGTAGTACATAGACACCACCTCAGCGCAGGGACGTCAGTTTCTTTTAACGACTTTCCACGCCAAAGCACAAAGCCGCGAAGAACACTGAGATTGGTGCGCAAGAGCTAAGGACCTGAAGGAGGAATCCCTGTCCCTAGCAATCAGTTCACAAGCAGGGAGGATGGGTGGAGGTTGGTAAGGAATCTGCAACTAGAATAGGTCTCTACCAGATATTTCGTTACCGAAGGTAAGTAACTTGTACATCTGATAGAGACTTCTAGTTGCAGATTCCTTACCTTATAATAGATACCCAAACAATGCCATTATCGGAGGTGGGCTGCAAATCAAGATCATACTAGAAAGTCCTGCAGGACCGAACGACCAAAGTAGTCATCCTGACGAACCAGACTGTCCAGGAAGTAATGTTTAGCAAACATGTGCAGGGATGCCCACGTAGCTGCCTGGCAGATATCCAGTACAGGAACTCCGCATGCTAACGCAGTGGAAGCAACAGTTGCTCTGGTGGAATGAGCGGGCAAGGGGTTGCTTCTTGGCCAAAGCGTAGCACATCCTGATGCCAAGAAGTACCCATTGAGAGATGGTAAGTTTTTGCACTGCCTTCCCTTTCTTCGCACCTACATACCAGACAAAGAGTTGATCATCCACCCGTAAATCTTTAGTACGATTTAGATAGAACACCAACACTCTTTTAAGGTCCAAACGGTGGAGTCTCCTCCTCATAAGAAGGATGTGGGGGGGGGGGGTGTAAAAAGTAGGCAAAGTGATGGTCTGGCCTTCATGAAAAGGCCTAACAACCTTGGGAAGGAAGGAAGCCTTAGTCCGCAACACCACTTTGTCAGGGTGCATAGACAAGAATGGAGGCTTGGAAGAAAGAGCTTGAAGCTCACTCACTCTGCGAGCAGAAGTGATGGCAATAAGAAAGACAGTCTTGAACGTGAGGAGCTGTAAAGGGGAATTGTGCATCGGCTCAAAGGGAGTACACATTAAGTAAGGACAAGATTGAGGTCCCACTTAGGCATGATAAATGGAGTGGGAGGAAATTAATGGGTGAGACCTTTAGGGAATCTTTTCACAATAGGAGATTTAAAGCGTGAGGGCTGATCAGGGAGCATAGGAAAGGCTAAAATAGCCAAAGAAACACCCTTTAAGGGTGCCCAAAGCAGAGCCCTGCCGGGCTACAGAAAGAATGAAAAAAGAATGAACAAAAGAACCTCAGATAGATGAGCAGAAAGGAGATCAGCAGATTTGTTGGTACACCATACCACAAATGTATGCCAACAACAGGTGTATACAGTTCTGGTGGAGGGATGCCTGGCTGCCAAGATAACATCACAGACTATGGGTGGAAGATGAAAAGTCGTTAACTGCCGCCGCTCAGTCTCCACGCATGAAGGCAGAGATTGGGCAGGTTCAGGTGGAGAAACGTCCCCTGTTGCTGTGACAGAAGATCCGCCCGAAGAGGCAGTCTGAGTGGAGGATCGGTGGCCATGCTCAATGACTCTGGATACCATACTCTCCGTGCCCAGTTCGGAGCCACCAACATAATTTGGGCCCGGTCATTCCTGAATTTCTTGAGAACTCTGAAGTGGTATAGGCGTAAAGGAGGCCGGAGTTCCACTCAAGAGGAAAAGCGTCTCCGAGTGAGTGGCACCTTGGAAACTCCAACGCGCAAAACAGCTGACATTGTGCGTTCTCTGCGAAGGCGAACAGATCTAACCAAGGCTCTCCCCACTGCTGAAAGAGACCTTGTGCCACTTCCGGATGGAGACGTCATTCGTGATTGGCTGTTCATCGACGGCTGAGTTTGTCCACTCCGCGTTGAGAGAACCCACCAGATGTTGAACCACCAGGACCCTACCCCGCCCTGTTTGTTGCAGTACCACATGGCGGTTGTATTGTCCGTGAACACTTGCACTACTTTCCCTTTGAGAGAGGGAAGAAATGCTTTCAACACAAGCCTGATCGCCCGGCGCTCCAGAAGACTGATATGGGGCCCAGATTCCACCAGAGACCAGAGGCCTCTGATCTCCGCTTCTCCCATGTGGTCGCCCCAACCCTGAAGCGACACATCTGTCACTATGGATAGATCTGGCTGGGGAAGGGAGAGGGATCTGCCGTGGACCGAATGCAGATTCGAAAGCCGCAGTCCCCTCCGAGACCTATACCATGTTGGAAGATTCCTCTGATGCTGCGCCCACTGGAACTTCAAGTCCCACTGCAGAGCCTGCATATGCCATCTGGAATGTGTCACTAGCAGGATTCAGGAGGCCATGGGGCCCAGCAGCCTCAGAGTCAGTCTCACCGAAACCAAAGACGGAGGCTGAAAGATCAGAATAATAGCCTGAACATCTTGGACTCGCTTTTCGGAAGGATAAGGCCAAAACTGCACTGGGTCCAGAACAGCTCTGATGAAAGGGAGCGTCTGAGAGGGAGTCAGGTGTGACTTCGGCACATTGATAGTGAACCCCAGCATGTGCAGGAGGCTCGCCGTAGTCGGAAGGTGGGAGATGACTTTCTGGGGCGAGTCCACCTTCAACAGCCAGTTGGCGAGGTAGGGGAAGACTGAGACCCCTAACCTGCGCAGATGAGGTCCAACCACCGCCATCACTTTTGTGAACACCGAGGGGTGCTGGTAAGATCGAAGGGGAGCATGGTAAACTGATAGTGCTCGTGACCTACCACGAATCGCAAGTAACGACTGTGGGCAGGCAGGATGGGAATGTGGAAATAAGCATCCTGCAAGTCCAAAGCTACCATACAGTCTCCTGTGTCTAAGGCAGAAAGGACCTGAGCCAGTGTGAGGATTTTGAATTTCTCCTTCGTGAGGAAGCAGTTGAGGTCCTGAAGGTCTAGGATAGGACGTAAGCCCTTGTCCTTTTTCGGCACCAGAAAATAGCAGGAATAACAACCACGCACTACGCTGGGTACAGCGGTTTAAAAGGCAGGCAGTGTTCATGGACCGCAGCGCAAGAGTAGAGGAAGAAAACATCTTCTTCCCAAATTGTTCCAGCCTTTTTGATTCCCTATCCGGGGGTGCGGAAGGGAATGTGCCTGAGGAAGAGGAAGTCTGGATGACAAGACTCTAAGGCGTGGGGTGTTGGGACAGGAATTTAGGGTCGTTCGGGGTGGGACGATGGCTGCATGTGATAGTCCTGTTCTCAGGAGCCCCTGTGTTGGGTTTGGACCAAGTACCCAAAAGGACATTGGTGAGGGCTTCATTGAATGGCAAAAGGGGCTCAGATGTGGAAGCCCGTGGCTGAAGCACCTCTGTCAGGAGATTGGACCTGACCTGTAAAGTAGGCAGCTCAAGGCCAAGGACCTCAGGCGCCCTACTGACCACCATAGCATAAGTTGCTCCCTCCACTGTAGCCACGGTAGTAGGAGACTGCATGCAAGCGTCTGGAGAAGTGTCCAGTCCACTGGCCTCGCCCAATTCCTGTGCCCAAAAATGGGTCATCCTGGTATTCATAAGGTCCACGGACCTCTCTAATCCTTACCCGAATTCGTACCCATAAGGAAAAGGGTCCAAATCTGACCTGGGGTGAGTAGACCCCATCAAAGACAGAGGCGGCATCGGCCGATGCATTCCGACTCAGAGTAGTCGGGGATAAGGAACGGGTCGATGTCGATAATGGGCACCACCGACGTCGGGAGCGTCGACAATCGAACCAGCGATGGGGAAGGTCTCAATGGTCCGACAAGCGTCAGTGTGGATATGCAAGCGGATCCAGAGTGGGCCTCTGTGGCCTGAGCCAAAGCCGCCGGCGCAGAACCCGAAGGCCCCCCAACTGAACCCCTTGGGCCCGAAGGCATTGTATCGGGCCGGCCTGCCCAAAAATGAGGCGCATGGCCTCATACACCTTCTTTAATTGGGCAGGGACCACTCCAGCTCCCGGGAATTCAGGGAAGCGCGGAGCGGACCCAGAAGCAGGCTCCAAAGACTGAGGCCTCGAGCGTTGACACTCCTCCAGTGTCGCCTCTCACGGGGTGAAGTCGAATGGATCGCTTCAACTTCTTCTTACCTGTGCCTGAAGTCTTGGAGGAAGAAGAATGGTGGTGGCTCTGCGAACGGTCTCAAGACCTTCCCCTCGAGTGAGACCGGGACCTACGGGGAGTCGAATGCCAGGCCACGATAAGCTTGAGGGACTGCTCCCTTCAAGGCCTTCGGGTGCATGGCCCGGCACTCGGAGCACGACTTCAGGTCGTGGACCATTGACAGAACCGATGCAGATCTGTCACCGACATCATGCGGTGACAGTCCTCGCACAGCTAGAAACTGGTCTTCAGGGACATCTCGACACACCAAAAACTCACCAAAATGAGACCAGGGTAGCTCTCTCCGGATCAGCAGGTGGCGCGGAAAGAAAAGAACTGTTGTCACTATGCTGAGGTGGCGTCTTTGTACTACTCCCGATGTCATCACGGCGACTACGATGCCAACGATGCCCGCTGTCGACCGACACCAACTACCGACGTGCAAGGGTATTGCTTGAAGAAAAAAATCTCCGGATCCAGTCTGACGCCTGGGACGGAAAATTCTAAGGCAAGGAATCTGCATCTATAAGTCTCTATCAGATTATGCAAACAAAGTGAGAAATCCCGACCATTTCGATGCAGGCCTGTGAGAGTTGTCCCACCCTCGCCCGTGGAGAACATAGTGCACATTTTTTTTTACTATAATTTTGTTGTTACTTCCTTCCCTTCCAGCCACGCTTCTTACTCTTAATTCATTTCCCTCTATTTTTAGCTTCCTTTTACCCGTTTTTAGCTTGCCTCCTTACAATCGTCCTTTCCTTCCTTTCTTTGTGCCTTCTTTCAGCTGTGCTTTTTTAAATTTCTTTCTTGTTCTTTCACTCTATTAGCCTCAAATATTTTTGTCACTACCATCGTTTCTTTTTCTTTCTGTACTCGTTTAGCACTCCTTTGACCGATCCCACAGCTTTGCTATGGGTCTCCTTTCCTTAATATTCATAACCTTTGTCTTTTATCTGGTGAACTGCATTTCACAGATAAAGGACAATAAAATCAAGTTATTGTAACTACCGTGTAGCGGGGGCTTCTCTGCGCCCTTGGTGACACTATTTATTATACATCTCCAGGCATAAATGTCTAGTGAGGCTTGGACCCTATTCACTGCCATAGCTTTTAGGTCCACCTTAGATACCTCTTTAGCTCTCTGCCAGAGTTCATGAGGGTGCTTCTTTATTGACTGGCAATTTTTTACGTATAGTTGTGAAAACAGGTGAGTGGGTACAAATGAAAATGATTGAGGATAGATGGAGGGATGGATGAGAACGAGCATGTATGGTTGGGTGGCTAAGTAGCACAGGAACATTAGAAGAATGAGTTTGTATGTAACAGGTGATTGTACATGGATGCATGAATGGGTGAGTAAATATGTATCCATGGATATGTAACCACTGTATTTAAAGGTACGTGTGCAAATATATGAGTACATACATGTCCGTGAATAAACATATAGACGCAGTGCATAAATATGAAAACACTTCCTGCGATATCAGTCCTGAATGCCGTCAACCTGACTGCATGTACTCCCATTCTTCTGACCGCAATCTCGCTCTTTCTCTAATTTACTCATTAGAAGATTTCCAAACTTCCTTGTCACTAGTTTCAAACCTCCCACACTATTTCTTCTCAATCAAGACATATGGCCACATGTTACACTTTCACATTAATGACTCATGTTCGCTCCAATAGTTTTACTTCTATCAATCTACTTCTATCATAAAACATGTAATCTACTAGTTAACCTGCAATGAAGAAGCAAGAATCATATAATTCATTAAACTACATCTACCCTGGGCCATGGAGTCGTGTAACCGTCCACGAAGTGCTTCAATGACTTGTCATGACAGTACTCACTATATAAATGCAATCACTATTACAAAAGACACACAAACTAAGACACAGCTTTGTCATAACGGAAAACGGAAGCAACTGAACTACCTCAGCCCAACAGCATGGACATAGTCATACTGGCTCTGCTGGTGACAGGCCTACTTGACATCACTAACACCACTGACCAAACACTGGTCAATAAAGTGTTACTACAGGATGCAAGGCCGAGGTAAAAAATAAGAGGGCGGCCTCACTTGGAAATCTGAACATCGAGAGGGATGTGATCTGACTACCAACATAGCTGAGTTCATAGACATGCATCCTCTCTTGTCCTCATGTCATCTGCTGCTTAGAAGGCTTAGAGGTATCAAACAGACACTGAGTCCAGTGGTAGATAAACCACTTAAAACAGGCAGAGTATTATTTTTATTATAAATAATGCTGCTATCACTTAAAGACCTAGCTAAAGGCTGTGTCTGGGTTTGCCATAAAGACAATCAGTAGGATAGAAAATGATTGTTCAGTCTCCATTTCTAGGAACAGAGCAGCATGGCTATTATCAAAGTAACAACCTCCACACTGAATTAACGGTTTATTAGATTCTGTTCTGGCTTTTCCTAGTAATCCAATTACCCTGCACTCCGCTTACTGTGTTCTCTTGAAGCAAAAGCCAGGAGTTGAGATGATGTGGTAACCTCTTACTACATACTATGTGTGTAACTGTGAACAGAGTTGGTTCTTTTGATTCAGTAAGTCTATTAGTAGGTGCTTGTACCACATCACTCCCAATGGTGGCTTGTTACACCCACAGTTCAGGTACTTGCTCTCTAATATGAACTTGCATGGCTTCTCATCTCACTTTCTCCTTGTACTGATCAATCCAAGTAACTTTCAAAAACAATATGCAAAGGTCCCCCAATGTAGTATGTTACCAACTGAGCTTTCTCACTTGAGTCAAGCATTCTTTCCCTGCATCCCAACAACTTACACTATTGTCCATGCCCTATTGCTGTTCATCATTAATACGGCAGTTGTGCTGGAGTCATACACACTATGATGACTCAGCTGAAAGCAGTCTGGCTTGAAGCTGCCTGCTTAATCAATAACCAATGGAAATTGAACAGCATCGCTTCGAGATAGCTCTACTAGATCTCTCTTTCATACCACGTCAAATTTACCTCCCACAATATGATCTTGAAACAAAGAGACCCAGACTAGTGAGCAGACAAGCTCAACAAATGACAATGTGCAACAAGTGTGGATCAGTTTTTTGCCAACTAGAAATTCAAAAAGCCCAGACATGCAACCAAGCCATCTCTGCTTAATTGCCTTGGCTCTGAAACCAAATTCATTTTCAGCATAGACTCATCTCAACAACTTACTTATTCCAAATATTTCTGCGATTAACACATTGATCTAGGTCCCAATTGATGTGTATGCAGCATGTGCACCCTGAGCAACAGAATCATGTATCAAACATGCAAGAGAGCTTGGCATTTCCTGACCTGTTTCTCTCCTGGCCTGGTTTACAATTTAAGACATGCACCAATCTTGCTGTAGCCCATGGTCGGTATAAGACTGCTTTATCACCCACAGAATTTTCATTGTTCTTGATAGCATTCAAAATCATTACTTGGTATCAAACAAATTCCCTCAGGCTGTAGGATTTAGACTTTGTGTGTATGCCAATTATACATAGCTCTACTCTGAAGTCTGTACCAACCAGACAGCCTGCTCAATCGCTATGATCAAGAGAACCTTTAAGTAGATAAAGAGATGGTACTTTAAATAGAAAAGCTGTGAAAAATAATACAGTAGCGGTACAATATGCTCGATCTGATCTACCTTCAAATACTGAGTTTTTTTGCTGTTTCCCAGTTACTTTATTCAGCTGCAGTAGTACTACTGTAGACTGCTGTCTCATTAATTACTAATTATGAGCCCCTCTGTCCTCCAGCTAGGAGTAAAGATGGGTGCCTGCTGGAAGATCACACCTCATCTGACAACAACAGAATCTCCTGGCAGAGGACAAACATAAGAAGCCCAGGACGAAAAACCATGAGCAGAGGATAGAGCAGTACCGATCGGATGAAGAGATCCTTCAGTGGGTGCCCTCTCGATGACGGCACTGCCACAAATGCAGACAAGTGAGTAAGGAGGCTCGGAGGGCATTGGGAGTACCACTGGACAATCAGAGAAGAGAGTTACATGAACGCACCAGGGCTCTCTAATGAAGCCACGGAGGGTTTGGGTCGCAGAATCGTCTGCGAGAACATCCATGCTTTATTTATAGGCAAACTTGAAGTTGGACGATCACCTGAATTAAAGTGAATGAACAGTCCTTTAGACGCTGCCATGAAAAACAAGCCACACACGATATTGACAATTACGCTAATGGTAACAGAAAAAGAAGAGCGAGTTCTTAATGGCAAGAAGCTGTTGCAGAACATTTACACATTCTATTTCAGCACCGGGACGAACGTTGTACTCCTCAAAAGCAGTATCCATCGAGAGGTACTCACTTGTGCTGCTTAAGATCCTCGAGGCACTTACAAGGCAGATTGGCTGAGCAAACCACTAAAAACAACCTACATAAAGAAGTTACTGCCCCAAAACAACGCAGAGGAGGCAGCTGTTAGAGACAGTGGTCGCTTATTTTTCAGACACTACTCACAGCGTGGCCTCCAAAAGGTAACCATCAAGCCCTTCCCACCAAAGGGGACACCAACGTCCTGCTTTTGGAATTAAAAAAAAGTTTGTCTTCCCTATCCAAAGAGTTCACGAAAGCCCTCTCATATGTCGACCATTTCCCCCAAAATGCTGAAATCAGACTATGTTTTACATCCAAGTGGAGCTACAGACCATGATCATTTGCAACAGTCCATGGGTACCCTATTCTTATTAGATGTTAATTAACCTGAAAATCTTTCAAGGCTGGGCGGTCTAGAATGATTAATTTGATGCTGAATGGGTTGGGGTGGGGTTTTAAGGGTAATGGTGGGGGGCTTGGAATGTCCTAAATGCTGCTGCAAAACACAGCCGCGGCTCAGAGTTCGACTTATGAACAATTCTACCTCGCAACAGTCCTATTTGCATTATTTTTGCTGCTGCTGTTTGCCATGAACATTGTTTCAATTATATTTGTGGGTAATAGTGTTTTTTTTTTTTTTTAAACCTTTATGTTTTTATTTTATTTTGCAACATAAAAAGTGCATGGTAATAGGTGTCAATTAAAGCGGAAAGTTATGGACGCTATAGTCGATTAGTCAGATATACATAAGCAATATATCTGTCGAGACAGTAAGCAGATTTCAAATGTCATAAATCCAGATAATTCTCACTTGGCAATCTCATCTCACTTGTATAGCGTGGGGTAATATCTCCTCATTATTCTGGATCCCGCAAGTCCATATCTGTGCCACAGTGTTCATTAAAATAATCCAACAAGCCCCCCAGAACCCTCCAGGCCACCAAATCCCCTGCTAACTCATCATCCATACAAAAGCCTCATGTGTTGTTCCTCAGCGACTTCCCATTCCAGAACATTCTTCACCCATAGGATCTCACTCGGGGTCTGTGATCTCATCCATCCTATTCCTATTCTACTCTTTGCAAGTAGCAATGTCAGCTGTAGGAGCTTAAACCAGCTATTGGACCGCCATACTACCCACCCCCCCCGAAGTAGGCACTAACTGGGTGTATAGGAATATCGATCCCTACTGCGATGTCAAAGGAATATAGATCCCTACTGTGTCAGAAATGTGGGTATTACCATTTCCCAAAATCCACAGACTTCCACACAAATCCAAGCCAGATGAAGGAAGGTAGATCCTTCCTCCCCACAACAAGCCTATTTTGCCCTCCTCTTAGGAACAATACAGTTAAGTCTGGCCGGTGTTACATATGTGAGATGCAGGAAGTTAAACTGGAGTAGTTTAAATCAGTTATTACAGGAGACTAATTTTACAATACTTCATGCATGCTCCCAGTCTGAGTTGGCAATAGGTTCTCCTAGGTCTGCCTACCAGGTCGCCGTGCTTTACATTCCTGGTTTCCTTTGGTTCTCACAGAGTGCTCTGTAGAACAGGGAAATAAGGTGTCTGGCCTCCACCCCAACAAGGAAGCCACCCCCAGTGTATGTGATGGTGTAGGGGCTATTGGGTGTGTGTACCATAATTCTTTTGCAGTGTTTTCCAATTTGGCATAGTGTAGGAAGTGTCACTACCCTACCTCAAATGATGCCTGTGCTTCCTGGAATGAGATAAAGGTTTCGCCAAGATATAGATCCCCTGCTAAAAGACATCAACCATCCCTCCACAGCTCCATGGACATGTATCGGTCAATGGAGTAGAAGGCCTTCAGTTCCCAAAGGGGTAACTCCCTGCTGAAAGGCGGCTCACGCAGTACCCTCTTCATCACTGTTTCCCATAAATGTGCTGGATGTCTTATCAGATGTGGCATCAATGTGTCTGCCAGATCTATCTTCATTAAAAGACATGGCAATGTGCCCTCTCTAGTCGATCCCTGTAGCAGCCGCTTCTCCCAGTTAGTACCATCAATAAGCCATCTGGCAGCATGCTGTAGATGCGCTGCATAATAGTATAGTCGAATATCTGGGAGAGCTAGGCCCCCCTCCTCCATGTCCCTTTTCTTTACTGATGAGGTGGCCCTGCTAAGTTTCCCTGCCCATACCAGTGAAATAAGTAAACCATCCAGGTCTGAAAAAATCCTTTGTGCAGTGGAAAGAGCGCATTTTGTATGAGTTAAACACACCTAGGAAGAAAGACCATTTTTGCCATAGCTGCTATCCCCAAGAACGATAGGGGGAGTGTGTTCGAGAAAGCAACCAATTTAGTAAGCCCCCTCACCACCCGGTCAACATTAATTCTCTGATGTTCCATCAGTGTCTTGGTGACCATGATGCTCAGGTACCGGAAATTTTCTTCCCATCTAATTCCCAGGTCTGGTAACTGTTCCTGAGGCACCTGGGCCAGTTTTCCCATGAAAACAGTAGCGTTTTCCTAAGATTTATCTGTAAGCCTGACACCAGTCCAAGTCTCTAGGTGCTGCATTCGTACAGGAACTGCCTCAGTAGGAGAGTGGACATATACTAGTGCATCGTCAACATACAATGAGATGACGTTGGTTGCCTTGTTCACTCGTATGCCCCATGCCACCATTTTTTTACGTAATAGAATGGCCATAGGTATGAGTGCCAAGGCAAATAACAGCGAGAGAGGGCATCCCTGTCGGGCGCCCCGCTGAACTGACAAGGCCTCAGAAAATTCTCTTCCCACCTTGACACAGGCAACAGGCCTTCTGTATAATAGGTGCACCCACTATCGAAAGACTGGGCCAAACCCCATCTCCCAGAGCACCCTCACGAGGTAGCTCCACCTCACTGTGTTGAATCCCTTCTCGATATCTAATGACACAATGGCAAGGTCCTGATCTGACCCATCTGTCTCATGTAAGATGTGCGTAAAGAATTGCAGATTAAAGGTCGTGCTGCATGAAGGCATAAAACCACATTGGACCTCATGTACCAGTGTACAGAAAACTCCCTGCAGCCATGCTGGCAGTACTTTGCAAAGGATTGTAACATCAGTGTTAATCATAGTGACGGGTCTGTAGGAGTAAGGGTCCTCAGGGTCTGCCCCCTGGTTTTAGCAGAAGGTTACTGATACCCTCATGCATAGTCGGTGTTAGGGTACCACAATTGGGGGTCTCCGAGAAGACCTGCTCCAATTGTTTCCCCAGAACATCAGAATATCAGAATATGTCTGATAAAACTCAGCAGGGAAGCTGTCACTATGAGGTGCTTTTGCCGTATTCAACCCCTGGAGCAGTGTCTGCAGCTCCTCCAGGGTAAGATCCGTATCAAGATCTCGTGCATCATCTGGTGCGATATAGGGTAGTATCACTCCTGCGAAAAACCTCTCCATCCCTGCATGACTGATTCCCTGCTCTCCCACTACACAGTGCAGCAGTGGGACGTCAAAGATGCTAGTATGTCAAGGCACTTTGTCAGTATAATCCCCCCGAACCACAAATCTGCAAAATGGGTAGGATTTCCTACTCTCATTGCAGTATCCACGTTAGTAGTCGGGCAGACTTATCACGCTCCGTGTGCAGTCTCTGTATATAAGAGGTGAGAATATGTTTATCTAGGGACGCCCTTAGTCTTTGTAAATCTCGTTAAATCCTCATCACCTCACTTCTAGTGGCAGCCGAGTTCACTTAGTTCCTGTGTAGTGCCACTAGTCTCCGCTCTTGACTCTCAATGTCTGCAACAATTTGCCGCCAGACCCCACACGTAACTCCAATGCACATGCCCCTCAGAACCGCTTTAAGGACCTCCCACTCCTTCACCCAAGACCCGGTCGATCCTCAGTTACCGTCTATGTATGTCTGTAGCGATTCTCTCAGTCTCTCTCGACAGGCCGCATCTGTTAACATGTCACTAGTCTCCGCTCTTGACTCTCAATGTCTGCAACAATTTGCCGCCAGACCCCACACGTAACTCCAATGCACATGCCCCTCAGAACCGCTTTAAGGACCTCCCACTCCTTCACCCAAGACCCGGTCGATCCTCAGTTACCGTCTATGTATGTCTGTAGCGATTCTCTCAGTCTCTCTCGACAGGCCGCATCTGTTAACATGTCAGAAGGCATGCACCAGCGTCAAGCAGCCTGTGGGTCTCCCCAATCACAACCTAAGGAGCTCAACATCGGAGCATGATCGGACATGTATCTGCCTAAGTGTTCCACCCGGTCGCAGGCCCCCGGAGTCGAGTCCTGTGACAAGTATTCAGTTGAGATGGCCGTATATCCATGTGTTTGTGGGTGTAATGCACACCAGCTATCCAACATCCTTCGATTCTGCATGGCTTGAGCCAATGAGTCAGTCATTTGGGGTTTAGTGCCCTGTTTTGCTGGGTGCAAATCCCAGTCCCCATCTAGGATACAATTAAAGTTCCCTGCCCATACAATGGGATATCCTATGCAATCTTCAATAGCCCTTACATTGGAATATAGAATTGCCCATCATCTACATTGGGGTCATAGGTGTTCAGGGTAGTTATGGCGTTACCATCTAGCGTGCCCTGCAGTGGACATAGCACGCCTCTGTATCTGCTTCACTATACATATGACAAAATGGCCCCCCTGGGCCATCTATATCGCCACCCCCGGCATAGGAGGAGTATGTTGTAAAAAATAGCTGCCCTCCCCATTTTTTTTACTAGCTTTTGCACTTCCGTGCTCACAACTTGCATCTCTTGCAAACAGGCTATTTGGACTCTGTGCTGTCTGAGATACAAGTGAACTTTATAACCCTTTGTGTAATCCCGCAGGCTTCAGACATTCAAGGTGAGAACATGCACTTCCTCAGCCACAGTCATTTGTAACCCCTGTCTGAGCCTCACCCCACCCAATTACTGGGTAAGTTGGTCAGGATATTGCTCCATTAAAGGAGACAGCTACATTCACACCTACCAATGCACAGTAACAATCTTCATTTTCAAACAATCGAGGAGAAAAATAATAACCAACCCCACCACGGATTAACAGCACAATAACAACCAAAAGTACTGCCCATCCATAGAACTTGACGCTGTCAGGACTAGCAGCCTAGCACTAACCACCAAGCAAACTCCTACCACTAATGTGGGAAGGGCTCCCCACCACCCGCTCTGTCCTGGAAACTGCTGTAGTAGACGTAATTCGCTGCTTCAACATTATCAGTGAACATTTGTAGCATACAGCTGTACATCCTCATATTAGGGATTGTTGCCACCCCTGTAAAAGAGAAAAAACAGAGGTGAGGAGAAGAAAAAAGTGGACATATAGCTCCAACATCAGTCGCCAGAAAATCCCCCCACATTAAACAGCAGGGTCTTCTGTCATTGTGGTCAATACTGGACACAGTTCAGTATCATCCGGCCCAGCCAGTGCCACCGGGGAGCACCATTCCCCTGCACCACAATACGCACTGAGATTCGGATGTCCAGGCCGCGAACGCCATCCTCTGTTGATCTTTGCTGGGACCTCCAGTTCAGGTCACGTCCCCACCTCCCACCCATCCAGAGTGGGCCGTCGATTGCCATGTGCCCACCTTATCCAGAGGGACTTTTCCCCACATCTCCACCCATTGCCACACCTCCTCTGGAGTGTCAAAAAAGTGGAACTTGCCCTCCGAGATCACCTGTAGGCAGGAAGGATCTAACATTATGTATCGGAGTCCCATCGAGCGCAGTTTGCTCTAGACCTCTAGGAAAGTTTTCCTGTTGCCTTGCACCTTGTAAATATAGTCAGGACAGAGAGATAAATTGTGATTCTTGAAATAGGCATTTTCATTTTCCCGGGCCACATGAAGAATACAATCCCTGTAGTTAAGGATACATGGTACGACGGCCCTTGGGTAGGCCCCCGGCTGGAGATGGGCCACCGGTGCAAGATGCACCCACTCAATGGCAAAGAGAGGTGAGAGGGGCCGCAGTTTCCCCAATCTAGCTTTCCACCTATGTCTCCGTCTGTGTCCCCTGTGCCCGTTCAGGGAACCCTAGCAGGCGCAGGTTGTTACAGCATTACTTTCCCTCTGCATTCTCAGCATGAACCTCGAGCATCAAAGTTTTTGCTGTAACAGTGACCAGAGGTTTTTTCAGTGCCGCTACCTCTGCTTGTAGGTCAGAAATGGATCCCTCAGCCACCTAAACCATGTCCGATACCTTCAGGAGGTTGGTGTGGAGGAGATTTACTCCCTAGGCAACTGTCTCGATTTTACCTCCAGGAGCATCAACCCTATCAGGGGAAACAACTAAATCAAAACACAACAAGGACACCCCACCAATGATTATACTTACAGTGATACTTATGGAGCCCAAAACTAAAATCAATAACATTTCTTTATTGCAATTCAGATATGTCTATCTAGTTTTTACAAAAGGTTACTAAAGATTTCTTTGCTCATTGTAACACGATATCTAACAATTACGAAAGACAAATACATTTAGATAAAATGACACTGAAGCACCCTATAGCCCTCAATATTCATTCATCTCCTATGCATCACTGAAATTTCATTCATACCCATTCAACCCGAAACATTTGTCATACTAAATAGCACTCACAATAAAGATCAATTAATAATACATTGTCCCTGTCTCAACATACAGCATTCTTATCTATGGAATAGTGTGAAGTACCATAATTATTCTGGCAACCTAGATATCAGGATAATAGTGGTCTAGTTAAATTGTTGAAACAGAGAAAATATTAACTGTCTCTCAAAATTCATCTAACATACTTATTTTAACATGAATTTTCAGTTTTTACATGACAATAGTGCCATGGATTTTCCGTTTTCGTTTGACAGTAGCACTGACACACCTTTCGTTGCCTCTACTATATGACAATCACCTTCATCAGGGCGCTTCCAAGAAAGAAATGGTGCAAGACAGGCTACGGGGCAGTTTTCTTCTTTAGTCCCAGATAAATATAATAGAGCTATAATACTGCAATCAATATAGAAACAGGGCTCAATTAAAACCAAAAAAATAAGGAATGTGAAATACACAAGTAAATTATTCCGGCAACCACCATCACCAAGAAATTGTATGAACATGCAACGAAAAAGGGTCAAATATTAAAACGTACTCAATAAAGAAGACTACATGGCAAAATAATGCCCACAGTCACCAAAAAGAGTTATCCCCATACACCGCCAAAGTAACCACACCATATCCCTCTCATTCAAGATCCAGGCAAACTCAGTAGAGAAAATGATCATGCCAAAAGAGTGAAAGTCACTAAGTGACAAACTCCAGCCACCAACAAATTCCATCCAAATAAATCAACTCACACATCTCCCTCTGAATACAATAAACCCCATATCTACGATGAATATAATGGCAATATTTTCCACTGACTGAAAAACTCATGAGATGGATTCCAAATCCCTTGATCAATGCTGAAAAATCAAAAACCTTTCGACTGATAATCTGTCTCCCTGACCCTAGGGAAAGATGGAGTTCCCTAGACACGTTTGAACAGCCATTGGAGGGGTACCTATTAACTAATGTACCTGGTAATGGATTTGAAGAAGAATAAAGAGGTACTACCAAAAATAATTACAAAGCACACCTGCTTGAAAGATGGATCCTATAACGCACCTTCGAATTCGAAATAACCAGCATAAACACGATATCCCTTGTTCCAGTAGTGTCAGAGGACGAGGGAAAATAGAAAACAATTGGGTTGGCTTTATAGATTCTGCGTATGCTGAGAAGGTCCTAATATATATTAACCTATTAACAAAAACAATAAAAAAACGAAGAAAAACAAGACACAAAACATAAGAATACATTTACAAAGATAGGACCAAACCAATATATATGGTGTCTGACACAGGACTGACCAGGGTGGTAGTAGTACTAATCACAACCGGCACCATAGTCTCTACCCTTGCATAGGTTTATACTATAAGACTAATATCGTATGCCACCCTCATACAATAGAGAAAAGGCAATGCACCTATTAACCTGGCATTAATAGGACATGGTAAAAAGGGGAAATGAGGGCAGGGGGAGCAACAATACTTAATACCCCCAAGTGCTCACCTAAACCAATGATAATAGGGCCCAGACCGCTTTTTGCTTCACACAGAACTTTCCGAACACAAACAATGAAAAGGGGTAGAACACCCACCAATAAATACCTATCCAAATCCAAGACGAGGCAGGAAATGACACATCAGAGGGCTATAGGAGCTACAGAAACACTAGTATGTCCAAGCGGAGGCACCATCTTAGGATGGAAATAAAACCTCAAATCCAGATCGGCAGCACATGTAAAACGACTGTCCAGGAAACAGAATAACAAATACTGGTACATAGGCAGCATCCAGAGATAAGTACTAAACCACAACACGGTAGCATAAGAGCCATTGGATCCCCAACACTAGACCCCTACTCTTGTAAGGAGATCACACAAACAGTACCCCAAAAATACTCCTCTTTAACAAACTAAGTCGAACATTTCGAATGGGAAATTGACAAACACACAAGAAAAAGCTGTTTTACAAGAAATAATGTACACAGAACACTCAAAAAAGGTAAAATAACGGCATTTTCCCAAGAGACAACCTCATTGAGCCCAAGTCTGCCTCTATCCAAATTCTGGTTATATCCTGTCCCTTCATTGTTTTTACCTTTTCAAGTATAGTCCAAGTAAGATCTTTAAGATCATAAATTCCCAATGTTCCACGAAGGGTTTTGTGTGTGAATTTTGAGATTTGGAAAGACAGGTAATATTTTCTCCGGTTCAACAATTTAACTGGACAACTATTATCCTGATACCTAGGTTGCCAGAGTAATGATGGTACTTCACAAGATTCCATAGATAGGAATGCTGTATGTTCACACAGGAACAGCGTATTATTATTTGATCTTTGTAGTGAGTGTAATCAAGTGTGACAAAAGTTTGTTGTTGAATGGGTATGAATGAAATTTGAGTGATGTATAGGAGATGAGTGAATATTGAGGGCTATGGGCAGTTTCAGTATGATTTTGTCTAAATGTATTTGTCTTTTGTAATGGTCAGATATCATGTGCTATAATGAACAAAGAAATTTTGAGTAACCTTTTGTAAAAACTAGATGGACATATCTGAATTGCAATAAAGAAATGTAATTGATTTTAGTTTTGGGCTCCTTAAGCATACTGTGGAATTACCATTTAGAAGTATAATTACTGGTGGGGCTGCCTTGTTGTGTTTTAATTTAAATGCTTTACTTTCAACAAAATACTACTAGAAAGGCAAAAATCCCCAACACCTTCTTCCACATAAAATCAAGAAACAAACAATAGAAACCACGTCCATAACTATGAAAAACAAGGATAACAAATATATGGCAAACAAGAGATATCTTAAAGGTGTTTGGTACCTATTATGCTGCTCGGACTGAGCACAAACATTAGACAGCAAATTACAAGACACCTATCTTTGTGACTTTACTTTTCTCCATGAAGAGCTGCAAGATCAAGAGGATTCAGATGAATCAATAACCAAGAGGAGATTAGGGTAGTGTTCAGGTCTCTGTCCCGAACCAAGACCTTGGACCAAAATTACTTCTCTGTAACATTTAATGATGCTTATCAAGAATACCTGAAGGATCACCCTGCAAAGGTTTACTATTTATTTTTATTACAGCTTGTCCGGTCTCAGGGTCTATGTTAGAATTCACAGTCTCACTTCTTCTAACACCAGATGAAGACCCCACAGCATGCAGCTCCTACAGGCCAATGGGCCTGCTTCACAACAAAGTCAGTTTTTTCACAGCCAGTTTGCTGTCACAACTTACCAATATACCGCCACCATTAGTATTTCCATTCCAATCATAATATGTTAAAGGCCAACAATAACACCAGACCACTGGAAGAGCTTCTCGATGTACCACAACATGAAACAAGATAGGTCAATCTGCTCTCACTTACAGAAAATATCTCTTGAAGACAAACCAAACTCAAAATAAATGGCAAACTCTCAGACTGAATTGCACTCACTAGACGCACACAACAGGGATGCCTGTTACATCCGTGCTGTTTGGTCTTAAAATTGAACCATTAATTTTCCACATAAACAAAAAAAATATAAAGTGTGCACTGTAAAGTAAAGGACATAAGCTAACACAATGTGCAGGCAAGGTGTGGTGTTTACTGGCAGAATCTGAGAAGGCCACACTGGAGCTTCTAGAACTACACACATTCTCTACATTCCCCAGCTTTAAGATAAACCTTACTAAATGTCAAGGTAGAGGTATGTCAGGACCTCAGCAATACCTTGAATTTGTACTATTTTTCTACGGCCTTAGTTGAATCTCTGGACCGATTACATATCGAGGACTAAATCTCTTAAGAAATATTGCGGTTCTGTACACTAGCAATGTTCCCATCTGCTGGATGTTCTATATAAAAGCTTCTATAAGTGGGGGAAGCTAGAAAAATCTTGGCTGGGTTGGAGAGTGAGTAGCCAAAATGGAAACTAAAAGATAAAACACTGCACAATTCTTCTATTGAGAGGCTCCCTTTTCAGACAAAGTAGTTCACAGTGTAGTAAAACTGAGGTGCAAACGGCGTGGAAACATCAGCAGAATTTTCTCACCACTTAAAAATTACTGCATCGTTGCTTTGGGAGAAACTGATTGGTGGGAGTATTTTAATCAGCCTGGTGAAAAAATATAGGGATGTGTTTCTTTCCTTACCAAGAACCGTTGGAACTGAAAGCTGATGTAACAATATTGAAAGCTATCCCTTTGCTGCTTCAGAAGGAAAGGTGGACTGAATAAGGAGGCATTGGTATCTACCTGGAAGAACACCTGCAAACCAGTGCCAACTAGGGAAAGTGAGAGGCCTTTTCACACCATATAACTGTGGCCTGATGTTGAAGAAAACTTTTCTGAAAGCTTGCACATTTAGGAGCACTGGTGAGGCAGATACAAAATGATTTCTTAAAGCTGAGACTTAGAAAATATCCACTTTTGGAGGCCCAGGACAAAGTGCCAACCATGCCTGAGAAAGACACAACTATGTGGCTACATATTTTAGCACTGCACTTTTGATTATTAGGAATAAGGGAAAAGCAAGACAGTGAAAAAGTAGCAGCAAGGCTGAAAAGGTACTTCTCAGTCCACATATAGTTTCTAAACTTGTGCCCTGAAGATTTCTGACCTGCAGAAAAGTTTCAAAGTCTGAAGTTAATATCTATGATTGGAATCTATTGCGAACCCTTTACTAACCACAGAGAATCACTGCACAGCAGCAAACAGTGCTTAAGCAGCAGTCCTTGCTTAACTCTTGACTGGGATCAACCAACAACCTATATAAGACCTTGCAGCACTAAACAGATTCAAATCCACTACCTTGATATGCTACCATTCTCCCTACCAGGTTTAGGGGTGGCCTACAGACAGCATTAGCTATCTTGCCTGCCTCATGTGATAAACAAAAAATCATAAATAAAAAAAGAAACAAACAAAGCTGAATTCTGCATCAGCTTTCTTTATACATTAGTTTGCTCAACTGTCATTCATACTTAGACTCCACCCACCACAGCATACAGGATGGGGCATTGGGCGAGCTCACTTCAGCCATTGGCTCTTTTGGACTGAGTTATATTATTTTGCCTGATCACATGTGCCTATCAAACTAAAAAAAAGTGCATTTCAGTGCCAAGGTTAGTGGGCCAACACAGGCATTTTTTTTCTTTTAATTCTTTATACTTAATTTTTTTGGTCATACTGTGTTTAACCCCTTCTGTGCCGGGGACGTAATGGTTACGTCCACCGGCGCAGTGCTCCTGTGCCGAGGATGTAACCATTAAGTCCTCGGCACGGAGGTCTGAGGGAGCACTAGCGCTTCCTCTGTGGTCTTCCCTCCCGCCCCCCCAAGGCAGGGATGTTAGGGGAAGCCTTCCCCCTTCCACTGCCGACCTCCCCGGCCCCCACAGAGACGTCTGATGACAGGGAACTTAAAAAATAAATAAATAAATAGTGGGGTGGTGGCCACCAACCAGTATGGCCTGGTTATGCCCCCACCCCAACTGAAGGTGGTAACAGTCTTTCAGCTCTCCCCCGCACTCTAAATCATCTTATCCCACAGCAAGCAAGAAGACATTTGATTATTTTGGGTTTGGGTTTTGGGTTTACATTTGGGCCACGACAGCTTGGCTAACTCTCAAAATCGTCCCACTTGGAATGGTGAGGGTTGCACTTTATGGACTTTGGAACACTGCCATTTTTTAAAAAAACACAAGACCTAGACACATCTGAAAACTAAACATCTGGTTGATTCCAGGGTGGTGTGTTTCACACGCACCCCACGCCATTTTCTTACCCACAATGCCCTGCAAACCTACAACTTTTCTGGAAATCACACATTTTCCCCACGTTTTTGTGATGGAACCTTCCGGAATCTGCAGGAATCCCCAAAATTCCTACGACCCAGCATTGTCTCATCTATACCGATAAAAATTCTGCTGCACTCGTCAGCCTAAAATTATTATTTTTTTTTTTCAAACTGCCCTTTTGGACCCGCTTTGGTTCCCCCTTAATTTCGACATGTTTTTGGCTCTTCCCTGTCACAGGCACTTGGCCTACCTACACAAATGAGGTGTCATTTTTACCGGGAAACGTTGGGTGGTATGAAATTTGTCCCGGTGCGGTGATCCCACACAGAAATGTGGGAACAATGTGATTTTTTAGCTAAATTTGAGGTTTGCTGAGGATTCTGGGTAAGAAAACATTGGGGGATCCACAAAAGGCACACCTCCCTGGACTCCGTCGGGTGTCTAGTTTTCAGAAATGTCTGGGTTTGGTAGGTTTCCCTAGATGGCTGCTGAGCCCAGGACCAAAAACGCAGGTGCCCCCCGCAAAAACAGGTAGTTTTGTATTTGATAATTTTGATGTGTCCAGATAGTGTTTTGGGGCATTTCCTTCCGCTGGCATTTTTATCGGGAGACTTGGGGGAACGCTGGGTGGAAGGACATTTGTGGTTCCTCTCTGATTCCAGAACTTTATGTCACCGAAATGTGAGGAAAAAGTGTTTTTTTGGCCACATTTTGAGATTTGCAAAGGATTTTGGGTAACAGAACCTGGTCAGAGCCCCACAAGTCACCCCATCTTGGATTCCCCTAGGTGTCTAGTTTTCAGAACTGTGCAGGTTTGGTAGGCTTCCCTAGAGGCCAAAATACACAGCTAGGCACTTTGCAAAAAACAGCTCTGTTTTCTTTGTGAAAATGTGATGTGTCCACGTTGTGTTTTGGGGCATTTCCTGTCGTGGGCGCTAGACCTACCCACGCAAGTGAGGTACCATTTTTATCGGGAGACTTGTGGGAACACAGAATAGCAAAACAAGTGTTAATGGCCCTTGTCTTTCACTACATTTTTTCCTTCCAAATGTAAGACAGTGTGTAAAAAAGACGTCTATTTGAGAAATGCCCTGTAATTCACATGCTAGTATGGGCACCCCGGAAATCAGAGATGTGCAAATAACCACTACTTCTCAACACCTTATCTTGTGGCCCTTTTGGAAATACAAAGGGTTTTTGTACACCCGGTATAGAATGAAAACCCATTGCAAGGTGCAGCTCATTTATTGGCTCTGGGTACCTAGGGTTCTTGATGAACCTACAAGCCCTATATATCCCCGCAACCAGAAAAGTCCAGCTGACGTAACGGTATATTGCTGTTAAAAATCTGGCATCGCAGGAAAAAGTTAGAGTAAAACGTGGAGAAAAATGGCAGTATTTTTCACCTCAATTTCAATATTCTTTTATTTCAGCTGTTATTTTATGTAGGAAACACTTGTAGTATTTACACAAGAGACCCCTTGCTGAATTCAGAATGTTGTCTACTTTTCGGAAATGATTAGCTTTCTGGGATCCAGCATTGGTTTCTCACCCATTTCTGTTACTAACTGGAAGGAGGCTGTAAGCACAAAAAATAGTAAAAATGAGGTATGTCCCAGTAAAATGTCAAAATTGTGTTGAAATTGGGGTTTCTAATTCAAGTCTGCCTGTTCCTGAAAGCTGGGAAGATGGTTATTTTGCCACCGCATACCCTTTGTTGATGACATTTTCAGGGAAAAAAACACAAGCCATCTTCTGCAGCCCTTTATTCCCCATTTGTTTATTAAAAAAAACGAAATTGTCGCTGTATTTTGGCTAATTTCTTGGTCTCCTTCAGGGGAACCCACAAAGTCTGGGTACCTCTAAAATCCCTAGGATGTTGGAAAAAAAGGACGCAAATTTATCATGGGTAACTTATGTAGAGAAAAAGTTATGAGGAAATAAGCGCGAACTGACCCAAATAGCCCAAAAAATGCTCAGCACAGGAGAGGAAAAGCACTGGCAGCGAAGGGGTTAAACTATGTCTTCAAGTCACAGTAAATCAAAGTTAAAATATTTTTTTCCATATTTTACAATAATGTGCTTCAAGTCTAAAAAGGGTTGCATACCTGCTCTAGGTGCATTTGGCTACAATGAAGCTCCCATACTGATCGATTAAAATGATATGTGTTGGGTATATTTTAAATGCACATTTTTAATACAAACATATGTCTCCTATTACATTAAATTAGCAAGTTACATGACTGCAGTGTAAACAAGCAATGCATGTTAAATGCCACATAGACAACTCTACAAGGTTTTGTCAATCCCAGGTCATAATTCCAGTGCCATCTGTAGAATCAGCCGTGTTAAGGTTTTAATATAAACCATAAACAAGCACGCTGAACTCAGCTAGCTCTTTGATTATATGTCTTCAAAAGATACCAAAATCAAGTGCTCTTCAATGACTTGAACATCACTTTCCATATCAATATGGTCTCCGGTGCTTAATTAGCGTCTATCCAGTCTCCTATCTTTCCAAGCAAACTGGAGTGTTTACACCAGTTAGCTACACTTTACAGATATCTAATTAGACATCGCATGTTAATACAGTTTTCAAAACTTAGTGAACATATGTCGCTGCAAAGCAGTCGCGGCTCGCTTCACTCATAAGGCGCGGAGAGGGTACGGCGAGCGAGGTGGGGGCGGGAGGGGGTCTAAAATGTAGTAAAACAAAATAAGAACATACCTTGCTCCTTGCCATGCTGCTGCTCTCCTCCGTCTTGCTGCAGGCACAGGCTACCACCCTGCCCTGCGGCCAATCCTGATGCTGCTCCAAGCAGCTTCAGGATCCGGGAGCCTGTGTATGCTTTCCCTATCCCGGCAACATAGTGCCAGGCTGGAGAGAGCCCACTGCGCATGTGTGTTTGGCGGGCCTGAGACTGCCGGCCAAACATACATGTTCACCGAGGGGAGTGCACAGTGCACTGCCCTCACTGCACATCACCCCTGTGGCCCTGCCCCTTTAACAAACAAAACAAATAATAAACAGGGTTTATTATCATTTCGTTTGTTAAAGGTTTTGCAGCTTCTGCTGCCAACAAAAGAGGGGGATGGGGAGGAGGGGGGTTGTGATGCTCCTCTGCCCTAATGGAAGAGCCGCACCTGCTGCAAACTCTGCCATTTACTAAATGGCTGATACCTCATTGCCCTTTCTCCTATTGATAATGGCCCAAGGCACAGGGCAGAAAAAAAATGCTAATCATTCAAGAAAATGTACTTATGCATTCAGTACCAGAGGTACTGAAATACATAGACCAAAATATAAACGTTTTGAAGATTTTAGCATGGCCTTCTCACGATTTCATACTTCCGAGGTTCAAGTAAAATGTATCAACCACAATAAAGAAACATTCAGGTGTGCACTGTACCCTTTATTTTCAGCTTGGAAAAATCAATAAAGATGGTTTATAAAAAAAAAAGAACCATTCAGGTGTGTAAATGACTACAGATTTTATACATTTTCAACAAAGGTAAACTGACAGCACACTTTACTTCGTTCCAGAATGCTGCATGTTTCTCATTTCTAATACCAGAAACAGTTATGTTATGTTGAACTTTAGAATCTAAACGAAGAGCTTAGTTGGAAAGAGTGGGGGTATGGTATACTTACAATTATTTCAACAAAAATTAGATTCCTAAGATTTTTGCCCAACCCTAGTATTATGCGCTTACTACCTAGGAATAGCTTTTGTCCTAAAGATCAAAGGGGATTACTGCGGTTCTTTTGCCACATTACATGGACTGTTTTGTTGTAGGTACGGTTTTTAAGAAGTGTATTGCTTCTGCTTACAAACAAAGCAATGCTGCAGATCTTAAATTGCTGTACCACTATATACAGCAATATAAGCCTGTCAAGAAATATTTAAGACATGCGCAAAATCCAGGAGAAAACGAAAATAATGGCATGAAAAATGAATCTAGGAATAAGGGAGAGGGTTGTAAATATATACATATCATGAAGATATGCATATATATCCGTTTAGATTTTCTTTTATACTTGCAAGATGTTGATATAGGGCAGTAGTTTTCCATTACGCATTTTATGGACAAATTGTGTGCTGGTGTTAGGCGGTGGTTTAAATAAAAATAGGTAATTTGTCCCATAAAATGCTTCTCGGACACAGAAGTCAGTATTCGGACCATGGGTACTAAGTACCTTCTATGATGAATGTTCTTGACTTGGAAGAACTAAATGGGTCTCCTGGTGATAAAAGAAACATTTAAAAGACCGTGTTTATAGCTGCAGGAATATTACAATGTATGACAACAAGGGCATGGTGCTGAATTAGGTGTGGGGAAAATCATTCAGCTTTCAAATACCATAATCAAAATGAAATCACAATTCAAGACTTCCATTCCAGGTCCATGAAGCAGTGTGCACCAGTTAACAGCAAACCGGTAAAGAGTAGGGAAGAAACGATTATTTTTGTAGCAGATGAGTAAACATTTAACCACAGAAAATAATTCAAAAGCATTGAATGACAATTGCAATTCGAACTCCAGAAATAATAAACTGTTATAAAAAGTGAATTATAAATCTGAAACAATATTTGAGTTGGCAGTTGTGGCAGCTGATATTTTAACTAATTTGCCAGTCTTAAAAAGTACACATGTAAGAAGCAGATTCTCTTTTGTTGAAATTGTTAAGCGACCATGCCCATATGTCTTTCTGTAAACTTGTGCTTAGTCATGGTTTATGATCTGTAGTTCCTGGGAATCTAGGCACTAAAGAGAACAGCTCTGCAGTACTGATACCACTCCAGTGATGCTGCCCTTTAAAATAGCTTTGCTCGGGTGACATGACCGGTTCACAAGAGAGGCAGATATTTGGAACAGTGATTGTACCCTACTTTTACAACTGGATGTTTCTTTGAAGAATTGCTTTATATCAAAGGCTCCCATTTTCCCGTTTTGTACTGCTTTTTTATTGATAAATACAGACAGAAAACTATCTATTTTCCTGTCCGCATTTATTTAAAAAAATGGATAAAACCAGAAATTAAGTTATTTTCTTGATGATTGTAAATGCTGACTGCCAGGCCAATAGCTGTGCAGATTGACATGTAAGGGAGTCAAACAAAGAGAGCAATTATTTCTGGGTCTTAAACAGTTGTAGATATACACATTTTCACACCAGTGTACGTCAGTGAAATAGGCCAGGTGCTTGTGTATGAGTGTAACTTTATTGGTTAAATAAATGTGGAAAATAGTCGTTTTGTGTAATTTTTTTCACAAACCGCAAAATAAATATGGTTAAATACAGATCAAATTATTAAAAAATAAATACGGATAAATACAGATGGAAATGTAAAAATGTGAACACCATAAAACTGTGGGCTCCATTTATAATTCAGCTTGAGCGAAGATTTAATTAAGGAGTAGTAATCAGAGTAATTTAGGTAATTTCACATTACTCTTTTGACGTGGCGGTACACACATAGATGAGAGCCGTAAAATAATTGCTATGGTTGACCAGCATATCAGTAATGTGCTGGACATCTTTGGAAAATAATTAAATTCAAAGGAGCAAGATGCCCAACTTAAAGACCACAGTGAAGGGATGGAAAAAAGGAATAACTGTTATTTTGAGACTACCTATGGTTTATTTTATTGAGCCAAAGCAAAAGAACTACACAACTTTCTTAGAACTTTCATTTCAAAACTTTTAGTTTAGGTCTCATGTAGTCATCAAAAGGCTGATTACGTCTTTTTCCTACCCATTTGCCACTAATTGTAGCTCACAGGCAGCTACATTTTAATATGTTTTATTCACTACTTTTTTTTTTCTCCCTTTCTCCATCTTTTTTACTGTACTGGATGCCAAACATGTTTTTCTGACATGGTCATATAAATTACAAAAGCAAATTGAGCATGTCTATTTTAATGTTTGCACTCTGGATTTTTGTAAAAAGGATTTCAGATTTTTTGCACCTGTATATTCATGGATAAGTTTTAATCACTTAAATGTTCTCAAGTCTTCTAGCATTTGTATGAAACAATTTACAATGTTTGCACACTTGCTGAAGTAACTGAATCAAATGTTCCCGTGTAAAAAGCATACTTTTGCGGTCTTAAATATCAGTTGATAGGTGAAGACTTTTTTTTCCTCAAGGCTAAAAGTGTTTTGTGGCTATTATTTTTAAATACCTTGTAAGTCTAGAAATGTCTATCAAAGTAGCATGATGACTAAAGTAGAAGGTTTTTGAGTGATGTGAAAATTTGCTCTACTCAGATGTCTTGTCTTAAAGTGTATTGCCCTGTTCTATACAACCCTTACCTAAGGCCTCATTACGTGTCTGGCTGAAGGGAAGCCGCCAAACGTCTGACGGGGAGGTTGCTGCCTTGTTGGCGACTTCCCCGCTGGACTATTAAGAATTTCCTGCTGGAAACCAAGGTTTCCGCCCGTCAGCCCAGCGGAAAGGTGGAGACACCATTGTCGCCACCTCGTAATCGAACCGGCAGCAATGCTGCCGCCTTCAGGGGGCACCAGCACACTGTCTACACAGCAGGCAGTGCACATTACGAAGGTTCTGGGCAGGGGTGCCCCTGCACTGCCCAAGCCCTGGGCCTGGGCAGTGTAGGGATCCCCATGTGGCACCCTGCACCTTTTCTCTGTCAGCCTTTTCATGGCGGTGAAACCACCATGAAAAAGCTGGTGGAGAACCAGGTCATATTCAGAAGGACGGTGCTGACTTCAGCAAGTTGGTAGCCACTGGAGTCATTCTGGCAAACTGATTGCATCAGTGATTACTGGATCACCACAAAAGCTGTGGAGGGACAGGTAGTGTAGAAGAGGGCTTGGGGGTTCTCCATCAGTGAGTGTGCCCTCTGACTGTCCTCTCTACCTTGCAGTTAACAGTAGAATCGATTCACTTTCAGTTTTTGCTGTGCTATCAAATGTGTTTCCTTACGTTCACTGCAGGAATTACAAGGAGGATGTAATCTAACATATCTCTCAAAAACATTACACACTGATTATTGTGATGCTAAACCAAAATGTTGCTAAGTTTTGTTGGATGTTTGTTAATGTCTCAGTAAAAATAAAGAACCAATACTACTACAGGTATATGTTTGTGTGCAGAATGTTTTTTCATATGTGCAAATCTTTTAGTTGAGACCTTATATTTTGTATAGGAAACTTGGTTTCTAAGACAAAAAAACTTTGCTTATTTTATTCAAATATTTAAATCAGACACATAGAAAGATGCACCGGCCTTAGGTCCTTTAGATGAGAAATTCTGCTTGGTAAACATGCGTAAACTTTAATTCAGCAGTCAACATAACAACCAGGCTTTAAATCAGAGTAGCCATTAAATTCTCAGTTATTCACGGTAAGTAAACCAACATTTTGAGCAGTCTGTTCACTTTACCTGAAATGATATGATAATAGCTAAACATGTTAATGTTTCCCTTGCTCCACATGGACAAATTCAAAAAGCACAATGAGAATGATCAGTAGACATTAAGGGCTGGGATCCAACAACTGAAAGGATGTAAGTTACACTTACCTACCACAATGATTTTTTTGTCTTTTCCCTAAGCCAGCAAGGAAGAAGAAAGTAACGAAAAAATGGGCCTGATGTACTATTTCCATTCTCAAGCCAGGGTTGTGCAAATTGAACACCAACTAGTTTGCGAACAGGAATGAACGGTTCTATGAAACCCTTGACTAATTGGTAACATTGTACATTTCTATTTGCAAACTGATTTGTCTGATGAATATTAATAAGCCAGGTATCCATTTGCCAACCCATGCAATTGGGCAAAAATGCAGCGATGGTGGGTCTGCAAGAGACAGCAGACCACCATCCCTGCATTCGTACTGCCAAATAGGAAGCATTTTTTAAAGCAGCTTCTCTACCTTAGGAGCTGCTTTTAAAGTAAATATGTCTAACTTGGTTGGACACTGGGTGGAGAATGCAGTGATGCTTTAATCACAGACAAGATTTTCATATTAAAAACTGTCTCTCGGGGACAGCTTCCCCTTGGTAAATCAGTTGCCACCTCCTGTGAGGGGTTAGTAACTTTCCAATGGGGCGTGACCGCAACTGCAGTCATCAAGACTGATACACACTACTGCAGTTATTAAAGAGAGCGCACTGCACGTCCCACTTAACTGCGATTTGGAATGAGGTGCAAAATGGTTTTAGTACACTATACATCACTTCATGAACCACTGTAACAATAAATGTTACAAATTGGAAGACAGTAGCTGGTGGGACGATAGACGTGGTGGTGATCAGGAAGATCAATAGGAAATAGAGTCTTTTTTTATTGATTTTTTTTTTATAATTGGCACGTTTTGTTAGGATTAATGTGAGGGTGGAACTAAAAGATAACATTTGCAGTATTCTGAAGTCCATGCCTATGGTATTAGTTCATGAGGAGATTTGATTAAGCCTTGAAGCAGCAGCAGTTCACTTCAAGGAGAGAAACACACGTTGGCTGCATAACATCAAAGAAACCAATGATTGCACTTAACATGAATGGAAAGTGATTACTTAAATTTGAAATTGTTTGACTGTACTGCATTAATAACATTCAAACTAGCAACACTGAATTTTGGAAGTAATATTACTTACTAAGTGAAGATACAAACTTGCAAAATGATACTGTATGGAGATGTTCCACAAATAGGTGTAATTGTTCTTTATTTCAAACAGTGTTATTATGTCTTCCTCTATGGACTCTCCACCAATACCTATTTGTAACATTTATTGTTACAGTGCTTTCATGAAATTTTGGCATTAGGGTCGTTTTTCAAGGGTTTTGTCAATCTGGTGAGTTGAATCCAGCAGGGTCGTAATTACTTTTTAAAAAAAACTACACTACACATCACACTTTGAAAACCACAGGATTTGTAAATGCACAAGTGTCTATTAAATTGGGCGCAAAATGTTTTCCCCCATTTACACCATGCAAACTCCCATGGATTGCCCGCCATGGGGAAACTTTGCAGATGCACAAATAAATTAGCATGAGCCTGCATGGAAATATATAATTTGCATATATTTTAAGGAATACCCTGACAAAATCATAGAAGTGTCCAATGCGAAGATTGATGCATTTCTTTTTAATCAGGACATGTGAGGGTCCAATAGATATATGGCACTAAAACAAGAAATGTAATAAAAAAACTAAAATGTATCATTTGTTTGGCCCTGCTTACCTTTAGCTATCTCTTCCTTCACAGCTGTGTCTCCTTAGGGCAAAAATGTAAGCCTCGATTGCCAACAAAATTCACTAATGCATGATCTATGGTGTCACCAAGCATTTAATTTAAATGTCCACCCATAAAAACAAAAGCACTCACAAATGAGCTCGTAAAACTAGAAAGTGTGCCTACCTTCCATTGGAGTGTTTGGGTCTGGTCTGTTAGCAAACACTACATCTACATATTCCAACTGTAGCCGTTCTAGGGACGCTTTCAGACCTAGAAATTGAAAAGAAGAGGACATTGTGTCTTTTATCCTACAAAAAGTGTCACTGAAAGCATATTCTGCAAGTCTCGAGTCATCTATAAGACACAACATATTTATGAGATGTACCATGAAAATACAGTATAGTTGGATAATATTATTATCCTTGAATTTTGCACAATCCTGTGTTACTGTTAATGAGATCTGGCAGCTGGGCACTTGCAGAAATTAGACCAACTTCTCAAAGACTACAATCCAATTCCGCCATCCTATTTAGGCAGCATGCAGTGAAAAGACAAGAACGTAAAAGACATACTCTGCAAAGATCGACACATTTATGCTGCTTTTCCATAGTATCCTGCAGGGTTTTCCAGTAACCCCTTGGGTGCCCAGGACGTAATCATTAAGTCCATATAAGGGCCCTCGTGGAAAGCGCTAGCGCTCTCCACGAGGGTCTTGCACCCCCTCCCCTGGGCAGTGATGGAAGGATAATCGCTTCCCCTTCCACCCCCACCACCAACTCCCCCGTGGCGTCTGAGGACGTCAGCCTCATTAGAGGCCTACCCCTCTGCGCTGGAAACTCAGCTCCCAGCGCTGATCGGAAGAGAAATGCAAAAGCATTTTTCCTCCAATCATGTGGAGGGGCCGAGCGAGGCATCAAAGGACAGGAAAGGACTTTCCTTTCCTTTAAAGTCTTTCTCAGCAGAAATGCCACTAGACACCAGGGAGTTTATTTTCTTTTTTTTATTATTACTGAATGAGGGGAGTGGCCCCTTGGGCCAGGGCTGCTCCCCAGGTGGGCAATGTATTTTTAGGCCATTTCAGCCCCCCTTTCCCCCGGAGGCAGATTGGCCTATTATAATTAGGCCGATCTGCCCCCCAGGGGGGGCAGAAACCGCAAGACACCAGTGATAATTTTTTTTTTGCTTCATTTCTTTTTTTAATATGTGGGGATTTTTTTTGGGGGGGGGGTTTATGTTTTTATATGCGGGGAGCGACCCTTTACGCAAGGGTCGCTCCCCTGGGGGCAAAATTTATTTTACGCCCTTTCTGCCACGCTTGAGGGCAGATCGGCCTATTTTTTTATTAGACCTATCTGCCCCCAAGGGCAGGGAATTTTTATTTTATTTACATTTATACATAAGGGGAGAGGCTGCTCTCCAGGGGACAATTTATTTTGAGGCCATTTCTGCCCCCCGGGGCAAATCGGCCTATTATAATTAGGGGCAGAAACAACTAGACACCAGGGATCTTTTTTTTTTTATATGTGGGGAGCGACCCCTTAGGCAAGGGTTGTTCCCCTGGGGGGCAAAATTAACTCTAGGCCATTTCTGCCCCCCGCCTATCGTTATTAGGCCAATCTGCCCCCAAGGGGGGCAGAAACCACTAGACACCAGGGATTTTTTTGTTGTTGTCAATTTCACGTTAGGGGAGCGACCCCTTAGGCAAGGGTCGCTCCCCTGAGGGGGGGAGGGGGGGGGGGGGCCAGGGGTCAAATATGTTTTAGGCCATTTCTTCCCCCCTTGGGGGCACATCGGCCTATTGTAATTGTAATTAGGGGGCAGAAACCCGGTGACACAGGGATTTTTGTTGCTTATTTTATTGTTTTATGTGTGAGGAGCAACCCCTTAGGCAAGGGTCCGCTCCCCTGGGGGGCAAATTGTCTCTAGGCCACTTCTGCCCACCTTGGAGGCAGACTGGCCTATTTTTATTAGACCAATCTGCCCCCAATGGAGGTAGAAATCACTAGGTCCCAGGGATTGTTTTTTGCACCAATTTCACGCAAGGGGAGCAATCCTTTAGGCAAGGGTCACTCCCCTGGGGGGGGGGGGAGGTAAATGTATTTTAGGTCATTTCTGCACCCCTTGGGGGCAGATCGGCCTATTTCTATTAGGCCGATCTGCCCAGGGGGGGGCAGAAACCACTCAGGCACCAGGGATTGGTGTGTCCGGGGCAGGGAGGTGCCCCTTGGGCAAGGGTCGCTCCCCATGGGGGCACATTACTGTTGGCCAAATCTGCCCCCCTTGGGGGCAGATCAGCCTATTTTTGGAAGGCCCATCTGCGCCCAAGGGGGCAGAAAGCACACTAAAGACCAGGGAAGTTTTTTATTTTCAAAATAAGATGGTGGGGATATGGCCATACTCCCACCCCCAAAGAAATGGGCCATCGTTATTCTGCCCATCAGTGGGCAGATGGGGCAATTACCCCTGATCCACACCCCAGGGGGACTGGGGGTCAGAAAGTCTAATAGATGCCAGGGAATAAAAAAAAAAAAAAAAAATAGTGGGGTGGAGGCTCCCAACCATTATGTGCATGGTTATGCCACCGCCACAACTGAAGGGGGTAACAGTCTTTCAGCTCTCCCCCCACACATTAAAACATCTTATCCCATGGCAAGCAAGAGGAACTTTGATTATTTTGGGTTTATGGTTTTACATTTGGGCAACGAGAGCTTGGCTAACTCTCAAAATTGTCCCACTTGGAATGGTGAGGGCTGCACTTTATGGACTTTGGAACGCTGCCATGTAGAAAACTCCACAAGACCTATACACATCTGAAAACTAAACATCTGAGTGCTTCCAGGGTGGTGTGCTTCAAATGCACCCAGCACCATTTTCTTACCCACAATGCCCTGCAAACCTCCAAGTTTGCTGGAAATCACACATTTTTCACACATTTTTTGTGATGGAACCTTCCGGAATCTATTTTTTTTTTTCAAACTGCCCTTTTGGACCCGGAATGGTTCCCCCTCAATTCTGACATGTTTTTGGCTCTTCCCTGTCACAGGCACTTGGCCCACCTACACAAGTGAGGTATCATTTTTAGCAGGAGACTGAGGGGCACGTTGGGTGGAAGAAAATGTGTCCCAGTGCGGTGATCCCACACAGAAATGTGGGAAAAATGTGATTTTATTTTTTAGCTAAATTTGAGGTTTGCTGAGGATTCTGGGTAAGAAAACCCTGGGGGATCGATGCAAGTCACAACTCCCTGGACTCCCTCGGGTGTCTAATTTTCAGAAATGTCTGGGTTTGGTAGTTTTCCATGTATGGCTGCTGAGCCCAGGACCAAAAACGCAGGGCCCCCTGCCCGCAAAAACAAGTAGTTTTGTATTTGATAATTTTGATGTGTCCAGATAGTGTTTTGGGGCATTTCCTTTCGCAAGCACTTGTCCTACCCACACAAGTGAGGTACCATTTTTATCAGGAGACCTGTGGGAACGCTGGGTGGAAGGAAATTTGTGGCTCCTCTCAGATTCCAGAACATTCCGTCACCGAAACGTGAGGAAAAAGTGGGGTTTTTTTTGCCAAATATTGAGGTTTGCAAAGGATTCTGGGTAGCAGAAACTGGTGAGAGCCCCACAAGTCACCCCATCTTGGATTCCCCTAGGTGTCTTGTTTTCAAAAATCTGCATGTTTGGTAGGGTTCCCTAGGTGCTGGCTGAGCGAGAGGCCAAAATCCACAGCTAGGCACTTTGCAAAAAACAGCTCTGTTTTCTTTGGGAAAATGTGATGTGCCAACATTGTGTTTTGGGGCATTTCCTGTGGCGGGTGCTAGGCCTACCCACACAAGTGAGGTACCGTTTTTTATCGGGAAACTCGGGGGAATGCTGGGTGGAAGGAAATTTGTGGCTCCTCTCAGATTCCCGAACTTTCTGTCACCGAAATGTGAGGAAAAAGTGTTTTTTTTGGGCCAAATATTAAGGTTTGCAAAGGATTCTGGGTAACAGAACTTGGTGAGAGCCCCAAGGTGTCTCGTTTTTAAAAATGCACAGGTTTGGTAGGTTTCTCTAGGTGCCGGCTGAGCTAGAGATCAAAATCAAGAGCTTGGCACTTTCCAAAAAACACGTGTTTTCAATGTAAAAATTTGATGTGTCCATGTTGCGTTTCCTGTCGTGGGTGTTAGGCCTACCCACTCAAGTGAGGTATCATTTCTATCGAGAGACTTGGGTGAACACAGAATAGCAGAACAAGCATTCTTGCCCCTTGTCTTTCTCTACATTTTTTCCTTCCAAATGTAAGAAAGTGTGTAAAAAAAGACGTCTATTTGAGAAATGCCCTGTAATTCACATTCTAGTATGGGGACACCAGGTTTTAGAGATGTGCAAATAACCACTGCTTCTCAACACCTTATCTTGTGCCCATTTTGGAAATACAAAGGTTTTCTTGATACCCATTTTGTACTCTTTATGGTGGGGGAGGGGTTTGGGGTGGGTGGGTGGGGGAGGGGTTTGGGGGTGGGTGGGTGGACGACTGGTGTGGGGGAGGGGTGAGGGGGGTGGGGGAGTGGTGTGGGGGAGGGGTGAGGGGGTGGGGAAGTGGTGTGGGGGAGGGGTGGGGGGTGGGTGATTGGGTGGGGGAGGGGTGTGGGGTTGTGTGGGTGGGGGAGGGGTGTGTGGGGAGGGGTGTGGGTGGGAGGGTGAGGGGTTTGGGGGAGGGGGTAGGTGGTTGGGGGAGGGGTGTGGGGGAGGGGTGGGTGGGGGAGGGGTGGGTTGGTGAGTGAGTGAGGGGAGGGGTGTGGGGGAGGGGTGGGTGGGTGAGTGAGTGAGTGAGGGGAGGGGTGGGTGGCTGGTGTCTTCATGATACCACTAGCTAAGATCACCAAACACAAAATAAACACTCTCCTACGCCGATGACACCCATCTGACCCTCCCCCTGTCTGAGGACTCTGCACAAGCCAAAGGGAATTTCCACAACAGGATGAGAGCAGTCGCTGCCTGGAAGGAGGCCAGCTGTCTTAAGCTCAACTTAGACAAGACAAGAGATCCTTGTGATTGGCTCCACCCCTTCTGCCTGGAACGAGACTTGGTGGCCCACCGCTCTGGGTAATGCTCCCGCCCCCACTGACCATGCGCGCAACCTGGGCATCATCTTAGACTCCACTCTATTGATGACCTGCCAAGTCAAGGCACTGCACAACATAGGACCAGCAAACCTCAACCACTGCCCACCTTCTATGTACCCAACAGACGTCTCCATTCCTCCCAGCTTGCCCCTGCAGCCGTCCCCAAGATCTGGAAAAGTACAGCAGGAGGAAGATCCTTCTACTATCTAGCAGCCTGGACATGGAACACACTTCCCCTCAAGCTCAGGCAGACCCCATCAATGAAGCAGTTCAGGAAGGACCTCAAGACCTGGCTCTTTGACTGAGCATGCCTACATTCAGTGTCTTGAGACCCTATGGGTGATTAGATTAGCCGCGCTATACAAATCCTTGATTGATTGATTGGTTTGACTCAGTATGCATCCTTTCACTTTTTTTTTTTAATCTTTCTTCCTTCCTTTCTCTGGTGTTTTTCTTATTTTTATCTGTCAACTCACATTTTACTATAAATCCCTCTTTCCCCCTATTTGTATGTGGAAGGCACAAGTTGCTCGTCGGGACTCTAAGTGTCAAAGTGGTATTCCCAGTCTGTGTCTGTGGGAAATGTCAGAACATACATGCCTTGGTTCTTTTGCTGGTTTTTTTTCTCTTACCATCTCTCCTTTTTCTTTGATGTTAAATTTTCTCTTTCTTTTCACACTTCTTTCATTATTTTTTTCTCTTTGTCTTTCGGTCGCTAGCTTCCTTCCATTTTCCTTTTGTCTCACACGTTTGCTCTAATTGTTTCCATTTTCTCGTTCTTTCTTTTATTTCTTTGCGACCCTTACTCTTTTTTCCTTTTGTCTCTTGTATTCCTTTTGCTTCTCTTTTTCTGACCCATCCGCTTTCTCTCCTGAGATCTAGTTATCAACTGAGCAACAGTTGTAGTGGCACCGGGGCCCAGAGACCTATGGACCTCACTCAACTCTAGTTACTGCTGTGTTTTCCTACCAAAATTGCAGTCATTGATTTTCCTTTCTTTCTCCCGGGCCCATGACACTGTTACTATGCCACTTGCCCTCTCAATCTTTAGTCCTGATTCCCTCTTTCCTTTCATTCTTCAATCTGCCCTAAATTATATTTTTGTTATGGTGCTATGAGCATCACACTCTAATGCCAAAAGATTTTCTGATAAATGTTTATATGATAATTGTGTATGGTTTAAGTTAGAGGAAGGAAGTAAATGGAAGTGCTTTAAGTAAATGCTGGGCCACTAGAATTATATGTCAGAAAACGATACAATTATGAGGCACGCTAGACCAGTTAATGTGGCAAGAAAAGTCCAGCTATGAATTTACAATGCTAATAGTTCTAACTCAAGAACATGCATGACCTAATGCATTGCAAATGCTTGTTTCTGTTGTGTTCCTTGACGTTTCCACACCTCTTGGTTCCCTTGAGCACTCCACTGGGGGGGCACCCAAAGGCTGCATACTTTTTCTACAAAATTCTGCATAAAACTTGCGAACTGGTTCGGATTCGCTAGTTTACAGTAAGAAAAACTATTTCAGAGCCCTTATACAGCCAATCACATTCCCAAAACATTAAAAATGTGATTAACTGGGTTTGCAGGTCATGACCTACGAGTTAAAACAGCAGAGATATAGAAAAGTGTTAACCCTTTAAAAAACGCTCAACAACGTTTTAAAATGCTGGTATTCAACACTCTCTGAGTAAAGTTGTACTTTCATGTTGAGTTTGGTGTAATCTGTTCAGCAGTTCAGGTTTTAGACCTGAACAAAACTTCCTATGGAAACTAAAAAGTAAATTCATGTCTTTTTTTCACTGCCTCCCCGACAACTTTTCTTTTCCCATGAGTGGATTCTCATTTAACTTGGCACGCCTAAGTTTAGCTGACTGACCAAGTGATTTGACAAATCTCGTTCAAATTCTTCCACATGGTCAAATGTTGCAGGCAAATCAAACAATCCCTGTTCAGGAAAGTGTGTATTTGAACTTTAACCACACAGTAGCAAACGCCACTCTGTAATACATAAATAACAAGTGACACAAACAGATGGACTCATCAAAGAACAAAATATATTTCCATTACAACATTTTGGCTCCCATCTTCTTCAGGTAGTGCAAGACCGTTTGCTCAGTGACTACTCAGTTGACACTGCTAGACATGCAGATATGCAGTGATCTAGTGATACTGTCAGTGGTGATCGGTCCATCTAAATGCATTGAATTTAAACTGTACATTCAAATGTTTTCTCTGGAGTTCACCATTTCATTCATTACAATACGTTCGATAGTGTAAATCTTCAAATCTAATTGTCCGTGTGGTTAATATATGTAACACACACATCTTTCTGTAGACTAGAGGTATTTTTACATAAGGGTCCTCATAATCAGTTGGCTTATTTCACCTGGAGCGGTACGTGAAATCAACCAAGTCACAATTATAAGTGTGCTCAGACCAGATAATACTGTGCCTGAAGACACTGAAGGCCTTAGTATGAGTTTGGCGGGTGGAAGAGGCCGCCCGCCATACTCTTTGGGTCGGAAAACCACCACTCCAGTTTTCTGCTCGCTGGCCCTATTACGAGTTTCCCGCTGGGCCAGCAGGCAGACACAGAATTTTCAGCCCGCTGGCCCAGCGTGACATAGGCCACAACATTGACGCCGGCTCGTAATCGAGTCAGCAGCAATGCTGTGGTTTGTCAGTTGTAGCAGCACCAATCGCGCAGTGACAAGCGCGATGGGGCTGTCCATGGGGACCCCTGTTCTGCCCATGCCAAGTGTATCGGCTGTGCAGAGGCCCCATGCGGCGTCCGGCACTCTGTCTCCGGTCGGAGAGGGAACGAGTAATCTGGAGATCACCGCTGCTTGAAGCACATCCCTGGTAGATTAAGACTGCCTGCACCACCAGGCTGTCAACTGGCGGCAACCTTGAGGTACCAGTGGTTGGACCATGGCGGTCACGGTCATATATGGAGGCAGTACCGCTGCTTTCTCGGTGGTCCGACTGCCATCGCGAGTTTGGCAGTCCCAGGACCGCCAGACTCATAATAAGGGTCTTAGCCTATAAAAGGTGCTGCAGACAGCAGCACTGCACGGTTCTTGCCCACTCCTGCAGCTGTGTACGTGAAGCAGAATGTCGCCCTGAACATGCACAAAATTGACCTGCAAGACTGCGACACCCACCCACCCAGACCCCCTTACCGGTACTCCACCCGATACTTCTGTCTTTTCTGTGAAAACAGGAAAAAAACTACCCAGTAAAGCACCCGCTAAGACTGTTTCTAAACAGTTTTTGCTTATTTCAGTGTAGAAAGAAAAATCATAATAATCTTTTTTTGGTCCTGAGATACCAGCTGGTAATGTAGATTTCAGCCATAACGCATCTCCACACCAAATTCTGGATGACTCATAATGAGCCCATCAGCTGAAAACTAGAAAGGTAATCGGACCACATATGTTCTAGGTCAGGGATACTCAAAGTACGGCCCGGGGGCCGCATGTGGCCCTCTTGACCTCTAATTGTGGCCCCCTGGTTAATGGCAGCGCTGGGCTGCTGTACACATGACAGAGAAAGAACATTCAGAAAACCGTGAAATGCACATAATTTATTCACACGTTAACTAAAGTAATAGGAAAAAAGCAAAGATGGTGTCCTAGCCAACTTATCTTTGGGAACACCTTTAGTTTTAAAGACATGATAAACTTCTCTGCAAACTTAAAAAAAGTGTGCTTTATTAAAATGCATGAGTGTTTTTCCTTAGTACATCAGGTTATGTCACTGAATTGAGAGACATTTATTAGCAGTGATATTTTTCAAACATGATCTTGTAAACAATCATGCTGCTCACATTCGGAACTCAATGGCATTATTAAAAGAAGAGTAATTTGTCAGGTGCACCTTGTGCATAGTCCTGGTTGTTATATAACTGGAACAACATTATAGTTTATTAAATAAACCACAGGAAAAGGCATTGTACAGCGCACATCTGGAACTCGTGTATTTCAAGGACTCTCATGTAATAATGAAGAAAAATGAGGCAAACTGAAATGAATCAATTGCCGAGGATCACACAATTTGGTCAAGTGGGAAGCCAGGACAGATACCAGGTTTTCTGGTTTCACATTTTGCAATTCAGCCATCAGATGGGTCTCTCTTTTCCTCGTGTTTCACTTGAGAAGTTTATGCAGTGGGTTTAATTCTTGGTGCATGAGAATAGAGCATTGTTGGCAGACAGAAGTCACGCAAAGGCTCAGTTTGTTGTCCACATCTGCTTGGCATCCCCCCACCTTTCATCACACAAACCCTTCCCTGCTGGTTTAGGTGCGGCCCTCGGGCATGCCACAGAGAGTTCTTTGTGGCCCAGAGGAAATGTTTGTGAGTACCCATGTTCTAGGTAAACTACAATATACTTTGGGGGTATAACATTCAGCGCTATACGGTGTGCTGAATTTAAAATAGTTTTAGAACATTAAACATTTATAAATGGGACACGTCCGAATTTCTTGAATGATAGGTAGACCAAAAAACACATAAGTAATGAAGGAAAGACTCATTTGGCCCTAATAAACATAATTTGTATAAATGCTGGCTTGAATCCCATATATATTATTAGATAAGGGCACAAACCATGCAGCAATTACACACAAAAAAGTAGTCAGGTAAACTGAAGGTACACATTTACAATAACTTACACATGGCAAGATTCTATATTCAAACTCTGAGTGCTAGGCATCAAAAACAAATTGGAAATAATGGAGAAAAAATGTTTGTCCAACTTCTTACCTTCAATGATGTGTTTCCTGGAAAGACCCCGCTCAGTCTCGGCTCTACAATTCAGCAGAAACACAACTTACAACATATACAATATAAAACAATTATGCTTTAAAGACAATGTGTATTTTATTTTTTACATACTTTCCTCCCCAGAAGATTTTTGTAGTGATGACTAGACTTGACCTCCTAAAAAAAAAAATAGGAAAAATATATTATCAAATGTATCCTGTGGATTTCCAGGTTCATTTTTGGAAGGAGCAAGAATAATCAACCAGTTATTGAATTGCATAGCAGCAATGTGTCTGTACTGCTTGTGCACATAGTAACTTTGATAGTGAGCAATTTGAGCTTCTTTCTCTAGTGAGATCCAAGTAGCATGGGTTGTACTTTAAAGTAAGTTTACATTTTTTCTAATACATTTTTATAATTCAGTATGTGAACTGGGCTGTCAGACGTGCTTTTTCAGGTGATCATCATAAATGGTAAATCATCCAAAGTTAGTAATTATTTTAATGTTATTGTTGGCGGGGACTTTAATGGCAAACAAGGCATTATTACTACTGTGTTTGACCATTTCTTGTTGCAAGATCTGCCTACTTACTACACATCAATTGACCAAAGGGGACGAAAGTTATACAAGGCCCTGTGCCACTCTAGTCTTTCCAGTGTGATAGACGTTGTGGGGGACTATCTCATTCAGCAACTTACCTTTACTGGGTGGGGTCAGGGCTCCACAATTGACTATGATTTTATTTTTAAGAATCTGGAATTGTTAGTATACTCTGGTGGAGTGGGGGGTTATTTAAAACTGCTACAGCAATCACAAACCTATTACATTTTCTTTTAATTTACCAGTTAGTCCCTGCCATCACGTTGCCTATGGGATTATTGGTCTTTCTCAGAAAGATAAGAGCGTAAGATTAAAGTGGAGGACAATTGATATCTCCACCCTGACATACCTTCTAACAGCAGGAAATCTGACCTTACTAGTTAGTTATTAGCGATTCACTGGCCTCTGATAATTTAGAGGCCTTTTCAAGTCTTAGCAGTTCTGCTAGAACAATTATGATACATCTTTCGGGACTGAGAGGGCCATGTAAAAGGGGTTGGTTCAACAAAGAGTGTAGAGCCACAAACCGTAGGCTGTGTGAACTTTTAAATGTCAGACAACGTGATGAGTATTAAGGCTACAAGAAAGGATTATAAACTAGCCATTAAAAAAAGGAAACTTGAATTTAAGGAGGCGGAAGGGAAATGTTTAGTTTCTACTTGTAGAGCTAGAGACACAATGGAGTGCTGGATGACTGCTAATTGTTAGCAGGCCTTCCTAAATTCATTAGACATTCATTAGATGGCCCAGGGTCCACTATTAATCCAGAAAAATAGGTGACTCATTTTTAGCGGATATACTCGTCTGTATCAAGCTCTGTAGTTGAGTCGGCTGAGGATCTCTTTTGAGTATGCTGAAGTTATCAGTGCTATTAAGGCCAGCCCAGCTAACAAAGCCCCAGGGCAGGATGGGGTGCCCAGGGACCAGTATAAAGGCCAACATTGAGCTATGGGCTTATTACTGTTGTTTTAAATGCTGCTGTCCTTGTCAAAATCCCAGAATCATGGAAAAGTGCAATAATAGCCCCTGTCTTTAAGAAGGGCAACAGACAGGCTCTGTGCTGTCACTGACCCATATCATTGCTGGACCCTACAGTTAAGATTGTGGGATGGATTATTCTAAATCGGATTGAGACCTGGGTACAGGATAATAATGTCCTTTGTCTGGAGTAATATAGCATGGGGACCCTATACCAATGGTTAAATCTTAATCTTATTATTGATAAGTACACTATAGCAAAGAAAGGAGCACTTTATTTAGCCATTATGGATTTAAGCAGTGCCTTTGACAGGGTAAACTGGTCCAAGTTGTTTGAAATCCTATTTCGTATTGGCATGCCTTCCTCTTTGGTGGACTTTTTGCGGGCCTTGCACATGGGTGTCCGAGCTTCCATTGGATGTGGTACTGAGGGGGAATGTACTGAACCTTCTGATCTCTCCCGATGAGTTCGCCAAGGATGTGCCTTGGCTCTCATTTTATTTTTATTGCATATTAATGGTCTTAACTACTTTTTAATTTCTAATTGCAAGGACATGCCCAAAGTTAAATCTGTATCTATTCCGGCCCTTCAATATGCCAATGACATTGTTCTGCTGTCCCACACCCTTAACGGCCATAAGGACTTTGTCCATGCCTTTGTTCGTTTTATGAATGATTTAGATCTAGATACAAGTACCTCCAAGACACCTTATTTGGCATGTGGAAGGCAGACCAGAAAAACCAAGGGTAAAATATTTGAAAGAGTCAATGATTTCCTCTATTTGGGTATCTTGTTTGATGCACGTAACAGCTGGGCACACTGTAAAGGTAGGTTTTAAGGTCTTTGCTAAAGTGAGGATGCTTCAGTTGAGTTCCAAGATGGAGAAACTGGCTCTCTGGTTCATTGTTCAAAGACATGGAGGTCGAATCTGGTGTCCACACGGATCAGTTCTACAAACATTTATAGTTGTGCTACGCCCTGCCACCACACACTGTGAAGATTACCACAAAGCCAAACTTCTTTCCTGTGGAGGCTAGGCTAATAACTTAAGTGCTATGCAAACCCCAAAAGTCCTTGCTATACACATCCTAAGTAATTATTACACCAAATATGGTTGCTAGAACAACTGGACGAGGAGGAATGGCAAAGGAAGGTCGCCATATTGTCACACTATAGGTTCTGCAAAGAAATATACATGAGTGTCTATGGAGATTCAGACCAGAGTCCTTACCAGCCTATGATGTCACATACTCAAAGGGAACTATGGTCTGGAGGTGTCATGGGTTTCAAAGATTTTGGACTGGACTGGCTTAGTTTCTAGGCTGGCAAATCATACTTCTTTGCATGCTCTAAGGTGATAGATTTTTTTCAACAAGACTATACATCTTATTGTGACATGGAGCAATAGTGTTAGTCGGGAGATGACCACGGTGTGAGCAGCTTTTTCAGTTTGGTCCGGAGATAGTAGGTGTTCCATATGCTTAAGCAAATGAAGCCAATAGTTGGTGTTTTACTAATCTGTTGATGAGTGTAACTGATGAGAGTGTGGTCTTTGGTTGTGGTTAATGAAGCCTCAGTCAAAAGCAGCAAATGAATTCAAAAGACACAAGGCAATAGACAAAATTCTTTAACACCTTCGCTGCTAGGCTCCCCCCTCCCAATGTAGGCCTTTTTTGGCCATTTGGGGTAGTTTGTGCTTAGGCCCCAATACCTTTTTGTCCACATAAGCTATTCACACCAAATCTGTGTTCTTTTTTCTAACATCCTGGGGATTCTAAAAGTGCCCAGGGTTTGTGGACTCCACTGAAGGGGACTGAGAAGATAGGCACAAAATGGCTACATTTTGAGTTTTTTGAGAAAAATATGGAAAGTTTGTTCAAGGTAAAAGTGTCTGTTTTTTCCCCTAAAAATGGCATCCACTAACTGTTTGCTGTACTAAAGTCAGCACCTTCCCAGCTTTAGGAACATGCACAGCTGAACCAAAAACCTAATTTTGGACCAGGGTTTTGGTATTTTTCTAAAAGGTAGACTATTTTCCCTATGTTTTGTGCTCCCACCTACCTCTAGTTTGTGGTGGAAACACGCTTGAAACCCATGGATCATACAGAAAAGCTATACATTTCTGAAAAGTAGACAACATTATTCTGAATTCATCAAGGAATCATATGTGTAGTCCTTAAAGGTTTTCCCAAGAAAAATTAATGTGGGGATATTTTCAGTCTTGGTTGCTGGGGAAGCTCTTCCTCAGCAACCAAGGCTGGAAATATCAAAAGGAAATCCCTCTGGTGGCCGCACCAGAGGGATTTTCTGCTTGTGTACAGAGGACGTACAGGTTCAGTCCTCAGCACACGCCCACTGTGGCTGAGGATGGAACCATTCTGTCCTCAGCACACAAGTGGTTAATAAATGTTTGAGGCCTGTAGCACATTACACAACTAATAAATAACAACAGGCACGTTAAAGGCTCATACTAACTGGTAGCAACATTAATTAGAATGTTCAAAAAATTAAGCGCCAGAAAAATTGCTATTATTCATATTTCTTAATATGAATTTCTCATCAAACAAACACCACAACACAAAATGGAAGCAATGCAGATAAACTAAAAATAATAATTCCACAGTGGACTTAGAGCATTGCTTACAGGTTGGCGAAAGGGAAACTGTCACAAATGTGCAGATTTCCCACCCACCATAGTACAAGTACTTTATTGTCTCGGACAACTGGTACTATGGTGGATAACATATTCATCACATTTTGACAGAGTATCTAACCAAGACACATAGTTCTCCACCAAAATAAAAATCTCCAGTGGCTTAAGGTTGTGTTGCTTTTATCAGTATGCATCACTGAAGAGCTTTAAAGTGCATTTTAGAAAGGTTTAAAACAAATAAATAGCAGAGCATACCAATACAATCTAATCCACCGCAATGTAGTTGCAGTGTTTATGACCAGTCACGTGGTTTGAGCACTTTAATCCCGTAAGATTCAACAAAAGAATTAATAGCGTAATCAACTCAAGGGAATAACCAAACTTACTCTTTCAAACTTTTGAGAGAACACACCTTTTAGTACTTAACAAAAAAGGAGACATTTGTGCAAATCAGGATAACAATGGGCCTAGGTCTACAATCTAAACTGGAAGAAGGAGAATAATTCAAATCTACTCTGATACTGGAGAAAAAGGATGAATTGCCACAGAACACCCGAGGGTCAGATCCGCAGTGCATTATTGGCTAGTTTAATGGTCCTTACAAATAGACTATAAATGTAAACAGAAACTTGGGCATCAAATTGTGCCTTTGGAGTGGTAGCAGAGCATACGAGCTGAGTGTGTGTGTGTGCAGACAACTAATAATCAATGCCAAGTGACAGGCTCATGCAGAATCCACTGACACTCTGTATACTACTACCTGTTAATGTTGGGGCAGAAGATGTAAAGATCGTGTCAATATCAGACTGGAATTCATCTACTCTAAGTACTTTACATGATGTATATGATAAAATGTATGTGTTGCTTCAGTACTAAACTGTAAGACAGATACACAATACTTACTGATATGCGGACAACATAAAAAAAACCTTCTAAGGTTCCCTGTAGTAATTTATGGTTGAGAAAGAGCATTCCACTATACCTTCTGATTTCATACTATAAAGTGTTTTCGTGATCTCAGTCTGCAACAAATTTAATTTCAAAGACTTTGCTTTTAAGTTTGTTTTTTTAACGGTAAACAAGATGCACATGATTTTATCTTCTAGTGAATACATAAATTATACGCTCCCTAATCAACAAATGAAGACCTGCTCAGTTCCATTTACACTTCGAGAAGTGTGATGAAACAAATAGCCCTTAGTCTCATTTGAAAGTCCACATCCAGAGACATATCACAGTTATCTTCTGCATGAACAGACTCAACCAGATCTATCACTGCTTCGGAATAAGGCAATGCAAAAGGTTCCCTCTACCGAAGACCTGTGATCTGCTGTAAATGATGGGGCCAGATTAACAATGGCCTTCAATTATAAATTAGAAAGTTCTGCCACAGCATTAATCCTATATGTGCAGTGAACTTCCAGTTTTATAGGATCCACAAACAATTCCTGATAGGTGAAAAATCCATTAAAATAAATCAACCAGAATTGAGCAATTTAACCTTTTCCCTATATCAACAAGAAAGGTATTTTTCTATGTGAATCAACCTTGTCTTCGGCTTCTGAATTAAATATTCATGTGTTTCATTTACTTAATATCTGTAGACGTATGTGAACAGGTTTGTGTGTGTTCGCCTTTTGTGGGTGTTCGCCTCCATGGAGTGACTCATCATAAGATGTTTGGATCCTGTGCATAACTTTAAATTTAGGGTGGAAAGTTTGATATACCAGTAGAAGTGTCCATCATTGTAAATACATATAAAGACTGTAAAGTCCCATAGTAAGCATGTTTGGCATTCATCATTGAAAATGCTTTTTTCGCATCCAAGAACCACCCCGTGAATCAGGCCTGGTTCTTTGCAGCCGGTGGGGACAGCCATGAAAAATAAAACACTATCCTGGGAGTTTTTGCATTGAAAACATGTATTATAATACTGCAGAACAGATTTAGTCAATTGTCCGGACATAAATAAAATACCTTTATCATAATACCCTGTACCTCACACTGATGACTGTACCATGATTCCCCTTTCTAACTAGTCAGATGCAAGCAAAAGCACTAACAAATATCGGAAAATTTAATCTGCGAAAGTTGGTCTGTACGCCAAAATGTTGAATAAAGATGTAATTCTACTTTTACTGAAAGTGAATTATAAACGCAACAAATTCAGCTTCTTGTTTAGAATAGTGAGACTGCTTACAAAGCAATGGTGGAAGTTAATTTGTCTAATTCGAAAGAAGTTTACCAAAATTCATTCATGCTTTAGAATAATCTGATATGATTAAATGTGATACAATGCACACATTTGTTTGACTATTTATTGCACAAAAAGAGTTTTGAAAACACATATTTCAAAGGGATGGTATATGGGAGATTTCCATAAAATGGTTAACATGCCCTCATTCCAATGATTTAAGGATTTAACCTAACGGAAGACTTATGGCCTCATTTTGAGTTTGGTGGACAGGAAAGGACCTCCTCCAAACTCCCAACAGGGTGGCCGTCGCCATAGTGGTGACCACCCCGCCATACCTATTAGGTGCTTCCAGCTAGGCTGACGGGCAGAAAACCCGGTTTCTGCCCGTCAGCCTAGCGGGAAACAGGCGGCATTATGGTCTCCGGCACCAGCACCTTCTGGATGTTCGCTGTCTGCACATTAGACAGTGAACAATACTATGGTACTGGGCAGGGGGGATCCCTGCACTGTCCATGCCAAGTGCATGGGCAGTGCAGGAGCCCCCCTGTGGCCCCCTGCACATGTTTTCTGTGAGCCTTTTCATGGCGGTAAAACTGCCATGAAAAGGTTGGCAGAGAACGAGGTCGTAATCAGTAGGGCAGCGCTGCATGCAGTGCCGCCCTGGCTGATTGCGATCTCTGCCACCCCCAGGCCATCTGAATCAGGTGGTGGTTGGACAGCCACTGCAGCGGCAGACCTGACCGCCACCACGAGACTGGTGATCTTAAGACCGTTAGCCTCGTAATGAGGCCCTTAGTCTCAGTCTGATTTCCTTATATCCTGCTAATCATTTTCTAAGTTCACAATTATTTGAATAAAAATAGCACCGTACTCGTCTATGACCTTTTATCTGTTCTGCTTCGTTAATCAGCATCCTTCTTAGAAAATGTGAAAAAAACTGAGTATTAGGTCCCATAGTTAGTGCTAGGCTTACTGTCAGATGTGTGTGATGACAACAGCTCTACTTTTACTTTGTGGTAAAATATCTTCTCTAAAACCCCACATGCTCAGCAACACAATTAAACATACTCTTTACTTTTTATTGCAGCTACTCACACTTAACTTAGTGTTCTGAAAAAACATTTTCTTGTTAGGCTAAAAAGCAACAATAAATCAAATAAAATGTTATTCAGTTATAAGAACAAATAACCATAATACAGAAATAAAAACACAACAAAACTCATATTAGAAATGGTCATAAATCCATGGTTAAAAATACATAAAAATAGATTAAAATTTCACAGAATTATGCCGAAGCGTCGCACATTTGAGAAAAGACCCCACAAACTAATTCACCTGCTACCAAAGATAGGTAATAAAATGCTGGCCAGCACTGTAAAAAAAAAAAAAAACTTTCCTTTTAAGATGGGAAATACAAATCTGTGCCTAAAAGGTGCATAAAACTCACAAAAGATTATAAAGTGCAATAGGGTTTGAAAAGAAGCACCATTAAAAGGACATATAAGAATGCTTTTTGGGTCGAACTGACCTAGAGGGAAGCACAGGCTACACTTAATAGAGCCCAGTCGAAATCTGGAAACAAGCGTCCTTTCTCTTACACTTTTAACCTGTGGTAAGTAGGGCTTAATCCCCTGGTGAACCTTAATCGTAGCAAACTCCCACAAAGTGGGTTTCATCACTTAATTAACTTCCCTTTTGCCCATTGCAGGTTTATTAAACTCGGTCTTAACCAATCGCTTATCAGATCTTCTCAAAAGCTGTGGGGAAGTAAAAATCTATGGCCAGCCCAAATTAGACGAAATATTTCTCATATAATTTAACCGAGGGATAGCCTGGCCTAAGTCACACGACAGACAGTTATAACTTCGTGAATTAAGGGAAGCAAGCACATTTGTCCATATAGAAATCCAGAGGAGCAGAGGTGCTAGCATAATGGTATTCTCTACATAGCCCAGGTCAAGGTCCTCATGCAGACAAAACACCGGGTTGCTTGGCCCAATACCCAACAGCCATCTACAAAATGTATCCTTTTGGAACGAGGAGTTAATCCGGTAGCCCTAAATCGTTAGTATTGGTACACATTTCAGTCTGTACACCTTAAGCAGGGGTGTGATAGGTTTACAACCAAACCTTGAAGAAAATTCAAACATTGAGCCTACTGCAGCATTAAAATGGGTACAACCCTTAGAAATGCAGGAATGCTAGTTTCCTTTGTCATCAAAGGTCACACCCAGATAGGGAAACTCAAGGACACCGAGCCCAGTTTACTTTGAGGCTTGCCATACACTATGTAATGGGTTTTAGCAATATTGACTTCCAAGTCCTGATCAGCCATATATTCCACAAAGGCATTTACTGCACCACGTAAGCCATTCATGGTGCGCACCATTAGGGCCGCATCGTCGACGTATAACAGGGTGGGCAGACTTTTCCCATTTACCACTGGTGCGTCCTTTCACCTGTCCACTAAGCGATCATGCAGGTCATTAATATATAAAATAAATAACACTGGCGCTAAAATACATCCTGGTGCACCTCTCTGTGGAGGTTAAAAGATTCAGTACATTCTCCTTTCTACACATACCTTACAGAGGCTTTGGTTCTGACATGGTGAGCTTGCAAAAAGTCCACATTTGGGTTAGGCACCCCCATCTTATGTAAGGACCCCCAAAGCTTAGCAAGACTGACCCTGCACTGCTAAGATCTATAAAGGCCAAGTAAAGAGTACCTTTCTTGGCGATAGTATGCAGTAACAGATTTACACACTGCTTCTGGGTCCCCTACCCTTCGCTGAACTTGAACTGTACCGGACTCATAGTAGTCGGTCAGTACACCCAGATAGATCTTAACTAAAGGAAAGAGAGCAATAACATTTAGGATCGCTACAGTTCCCTTTTTTTAGACACAGGCACTATACATGCTGACTTCCATGAGGGGGGAATCCCATGACTCAGATCAGTTTTTAAAATATTTGTAATAACAGGGGCCCAAAAGTGAACATTCTCTTCAGAAATGTTCATAGGAATGCCATCCGGCCCTGGTGCCTTATTTGCTAGGCTTTCCTGAACAGTGGCATTCACCTCAACATAGCAGAACCTAATATCTAGGCTGTTACCGGGTTCAACCAAGTCCTCCTCATCTGTCCTGGTTGCCCCATACAAATAGATACTACAAAAGTAATTAAGAGAACTACCAGGTGGAATATTGCACCCCAACCCTTCAGATGTTTCTGTTGCAAAACGTCTCTTGTAGACAAAACTCCAGTATTTGGCAAGCTTATACTAAAATCTCCCACATCTTTTTTTTTCGTCTTCCGCTTCCTCTTTTTAATTGCTAGCTTATACAGGGTCCTAGCTTCAATCACTTTTCCCCTATCCGTGGGGAGCAGATTTAACTCCCTACACAGAGTTTTCTCATAACTTTACATGATTTTACAAACCAGCTACTCTGACGTTTGTTATATTAATCGCCAGTGGTGTTAACAATAACTCTTATAGAATTATTCAACATGACCATAGCGTCCATAACCTCCACAGAAGAAGGATTCTCCGTCAGCAGTGTCTCCAAGATCAAACTGAGATCACTTTTCACCATGGCCTCAAAAACCTGAGGAATATTGTCATGGTGCCAGCACACCCTAAGACAAATTCCCAGATCCCTAGGACCCAAAACAACAGGGAGGCGTGTAACAGTGGGCAATTCAAATGTTATCAGGAGAGAGTAATAGTCACTGCACTTCAACTCTTCCTTTATCCCTCACAGTGGGACATATTGACTCATAATCCGTGACACAAAAACAGCCAATAGTGCTACCAACCCGATTCCCACAAACGTAGGGACCTGTCCACAGGGATTATGCACCAGTTCTGAAGTATTAATCAGCTCAAATTTAACAGAGCATTAAGTGGGGCCACCCCTCTATGATCCATGCTCTGATCAGTAATTAAAAAACAAAATCCTTACTTTTAAAAGGGTTAAGCAGGGTAGGATAAGAATCAATTTTAGCATTAAAATCCACCACAACAAAGATGCAAAAATCATTGGAGATAAGACTTCATTCTAGCTCTTAATGTGGACAAGGTAGAAAATATGGCTTGGATTTGGCAGGCCAGCTCCCACATAGCATTATAAAAATGTACAATCCAAATAATAAACTTGTTGGGGAAAACTACCCAAACAATTAAAATACCCAGAAGCTTACAACTCATTTGATAGGTCCCATAAACCTTATAGATGAGGATAAGCATAACCAGCCTTCCACTAGGCCGTTGGCTGGGAACATGAACAGCAGGAACAACAAATCTCAAAAACCCATCCCAGTTGGCCTCCCTCTGTGACCAGGTCTCTTGCAACAACACAAAATCAAATGTAGAAACATGCACTACCCAAATATCATCCTGAAGCTTGGATTCATACTCCACAATGTTCCAGCAAATAGGATGGGGCAAGACAGAGAATCCTCCCCAGGACATAAATTGAAAATATTATGAGAATTGCCCCCAGTTGTAATAACAGGAGAGGCACGTCATACGGAGGAATACTAGTAGGTCTTGTAAGCCAATCATTATCCTCCAAGCCGGATAGGGCAGAAAATCTGTTATCAAGACTGACTATAGGCTGGTCAGTACAACAGCTTTGCAAAACGTCCCACTGGGACAAATACCTACAAAAAAAAAACAAAAAACAAGAGGACCCACCTGATAGTATCAGCAGTGGAACTACAACACACACACAGGTAGAAATCAGGCATTGGGCCATCCTTGGGTGCCAATAATTTAGAACAATACTATCATCTTTCAAATTCTTTGCAGACTGACCCACCCCCCCAATCCTTCTCACAAACAATGTCCAGCCTCGAACAGCTGCTGACGGGTGCAGAGAGGGCCAACCTTGGCTAGCACCTCGCCCCGCGCTGCGAGACAGCACAGCTGTTTAAGTACTCTTGTACTCCTTGCGCTGCAACACGCCCCCGATAACAGGCTGTAGACTGCGGGTAAATGATGTGCTCTGTGCCCAGCCCCTTCTCTGCAGGCAAGTGTCCCAGCAACGTCATCACGTAGGCTACATCAATATAAACATGTAATGTAAAAGATAAGTAAGGGGTAATGTACCTTGCTCCAAAAATCCATTTATTTTTCTACCATAACTCCTAAACGTCATTACCGGACCTTAACATAGAGTCAGACAGACACACACACACGCAGCTTACCCACTGTTGAGTGTGGAGAAGGGCCATGACTCACAAGAGGTGAAACCTCAAGTGGGTCATGACGCTCCTCTTTTTGTTTGACAATGGTAATGAACAGCATATTACACTCTGCACATTGCACGTATGATTTAGTTCTGGTAGCAAAATAAATAGCTTTGTTGGAGCATGGTACATGTTACCCTTTTTCAGAGTGGGCAAAATGCCAATCCTTCACTACTCTACTACTGACTGGTACAGTAAAAAAAACGGGCAGCTCCTAAGCACTAGCTGTCTATTTTGAGTTTTCTAGCCCAGACGCACCTCACCTAAGCCATATTTTGTGTTGTGCTGAAGATCACAGAGTCGAGACTGTTCTCCTGAGTACCATTGGGGAAGTAAATTCAAGCACTCCACCCATCACTATTTGTATAACTAAGTGAGATACTGAAAGTATCATGGGTATGCCAAGACAGGCTTCCATGTTCACTATACCTTAGGATTCAAGCAGTATCACAATAAGGAGGTACAAAAAGACTGAAACCAATCTGAAATTATTGTGATCTCATCGAGAAAGGACCTGTTATAGTTCAGGTAGGACTGTTCCTTTAGGATCATGACCAAGTCTGAATTCCATGTGTCAGGTTTCTGTCTGGAGAGGCAATAGTCAGCAAAAAATAACTTACTGGAAAGCAGCCCGAGCAATTACGATTGGCCGATCACTCATTACGCATCACTCATTTGATTGTTTAACATTACATGAACTGCAGCATAATCCCATTGCCTCAACACACAGGGTTGAGGAGCATGTTGTCTGCTTAAAGTCCCAACTGAGTGCAAAGAAGCAGAATATGCTAAGTAAATAAATAATAGTCACTCAGACTTACTGGAACAACATTTCTTGGCAACACTTCAATAATGGTGTAATTATTGTTACCGCGTCCTTCCGACTTAAGTTGTTAACCTCGGGTGGACGATGGACTAAACCGTATGCATAAATTAAAGCCTGCAACCTGACAGTATGTAGACATGCAAGTGTGCCCTCAGCATAGTAATCTATAAACATACCAAGGCCACAATGTCAATTTAGGTCCGTAATATATTTGCTCGTGTCTTAACATGCTGTACCTGGTGAGTCAGAGTAATTATACTTTTCATACATATCTTTCCTTCCAATGGTATGTAAGCCAGTTAGTGATTAAATGATCACAGAAGCTCCCACTGCCCAGCCAATTCAAAACCAATCACGCATCACCTTTTTATTTAATGCTAATGGCTTAGTTTATGAGCTTGATTACAATAACAGGCGTTATCAAATAATTACCTCCATCCTTTTTTCTTGATGATATTTCCCAACACGACTTCCGCCCTGCAAAACAGAAATAGTCCCATGACTTGCAGTTCAAAAGACAAAAGAGCCACTGTAACTTTGTACATGCATGGAAAAGCAGTGATACTTTCACGAGGAGCCGCCTTTGGAACCTACAATTTATCTAGGCCAGACAACTTATGATGCAGAACATACAGAGACTTATGAGATATAGTTAAGTTGCTGGACGGAAAGAAGGATAAAGCCTGCTCATTGAAATTCTGGAAATTAGTTTGGGACACTCTATCTGGTAAGTTTTAGTGCATAATTCTTCTTACCACACTTAAAAAAGAGGTAAGTAAAGAGGACATGTAGTTTAGTCGCCAGTTTGCTGATCTTTAAACCTTGAAACCTGGGTTATGATCCCAGCGTAGGGAAAGTGGGCAAATAAAATAAACCATTGTGAGAGTTTGGGTCATCAATGTATCTTTCTCTCCTAAGCTCAGCTGCAGTTTCTACAGTAATCATACACAATCTGTTCAATGTCCAGTCAATGAAGTCCTTATTAGCAGATAGGAAAAGTCTTAAAGCCTTCTAAAATATCGAACAAAACCACATGATTATAGCACTCTTAATAACACCTACCATTACCTTTAGTACATAACTAAGACAGAACATTACTTCTAATATTGCAACTTCACGGTGGCGTCCATAATAAGGAGAACTTTAAAATTAATGTTTTAATAGTAATATAAAATGAAAAATGTCAGAAAATGTAATTATTAGATGTTAAGGATGTATGTAAAAGATTGTAGAAATGTGGATGGATTGTTCAATGGCTGAGGCGTTTGGATTAAGAAGCATGTGTAGGCAGGCCAATGGGTAGCAGGTAGTTTATAAGAGGGTGGGTTGAAAAAAGGGAGTGCCAACTGGGATACAGTATTGTTAGTTGTTTATAAACCGATGTTAATGACTATCAACTGTAAAACAGTTAAAAAGTATTGAAAGCAAACGACCAAAATCAAATACATTTGAAAATATACATTCTAGAAAATATGTTCATAAGTGGCCTGTGCAGGAAGATCGGCTCGGGATGCAGCTGGAGCCACGGTTCATTTTCTCAGCTGCAGGGTGTGCAGCGCCCCTTTTTTTCTGACCTTATCTTACACAAAGCCCTAGATTGGGCATCGGCCCTCGGGAGTTCAGGGCGCAGCGTGCCCTTGAAATTAGAGGTGGTCGCCTCCCACCCCCTCACTTACCTGGTGTTACCTGTTCTTTTGCCTTCTTTTCTCTTCTTTCTCCTTTTCCTCGTTCCTTCATTTTCACAAATAGGAGCCATGTTCTTCTTTCTCCCATCATGCCCTTCTTCTACCTCTTTCCCTGCATGCATTAGGATCCTTTTCTAAAATGGCATCTTTATCTATGTTCTCCTTTGGTCCTTTCGCAATCCAACATGGCGTCTTTTTTCTTCCTGCCTGTCACTTCCTGTTTAAGGGTATATAAGGAGTGGGATTCTTGCTCTCCTTGCGCTGCAACACTTCCTTTGGTGGTGATCATGCTCCGGTTGTTTTTACCTCCAGACCTTTTCCTCGCCTGTTCCAGTTTCTTCCAGTATTTGTTTTCTTTTTATTGGAAGACTTACCTTTTTTCTTGTGTTTATTCTCTGTTCCAGGGAGTTCCAGCCATGGAGGTTTTTAACCCTTTGGGTTTTTCCTCTGGGACTCCTTCTGGAGGGCATGGACTGCTTTTTGACATCTCATTGTCAGCAGCACTGTGGCTACCAGAAAGGGCAGCCCATACCTTGGTCAAAGCAGGACCTACAAGGATCGAGACCATCCTGCAGTTCCAATTGGCCTGAGGCGTGAACGACAAGTAAATTGTGACAAATATTTCAAGAACAGCAAGGGATCTGGAACCAAGGAGATCTACGTCAATTAACATAGTACAACCCTAAGGATATGTGAATGGGAAATCCCTTGTGTCCATTTTGACCTGGAAATGGTATGGGCTCCTATAAATTCGGAGACAATACAAGTAGTTCAGGGTAAATAGGCATACACCATTTGCAGCCCTCTAATTTCTCCTACAGATCTCCAACTTTCTTGCAAAGGAGAGGTCTCCAGTCTGATTATAGTCAGCTAGGTTGTAATGTCCTTGTAGCTCCCGGGAAACTCATTTCAGGGAGAAACTTCCAGGCATGCTTCTCTCTGATGTGCCTTGCTCATTGCCCTTCTGGTCTACAGTGACCACCCTTTAGAACACAGGGCAACTGGTTTCCTCTTCTTCAAAGGCAGGTTGAAGTAACAGGGTTTCCTTTAGTCTTAGACCTGTTGCTACCTTGCGAAAACTGAAATTTCCAGAGTGTGTGCACTACACACTTGACTTATATGTAGGCGGTATGGTGAAGTGGGTACGAGTCTATGGTGGCTTCTTAGGTCTGCAAATTAATGGATGATAATGCACTCAACAAATACAGACTCATTTAACCACACAAGGTGGCTAAAATATTTCCTATTTGGTGAGCCAATGAAAAACAACCTGTTTCAACCAGGGGTGAAGTAAGTGTATGGAACAACACAAAAAGAACATTACATGGGGACACTGAGGACCCATGAAGTCACATGCCATTGTCAAAATCGAGTTTGTTGACCCTAAGCAGCCATATGATAAAACTCAAAGTGAGTCTAGCTGTGGAGTGTTGGATAGGTCGTGTTGTTAGGATATTATTTTATGTCCACCTGAGTACTTCTGCGATCTAATTGAGGTCAACTATATTGTGTCTTCGAGCTGTGTTGATGTATGTGTTGGTCTGATTAATGCTTTCAGTTGAAGGTTGTAATTGGGTTTGGCAGGGGCTTTACTCAGCCTGGTGTTAATCATCTATTTTCAATATCTAGTGGTAATGTGTGAATGTTCTGTGTAGTATGTTCAACTGGTTGCTGTCTGTTATCTAGTAAAATATACTGTTATGTGTACAGTGACATTCAACTTCAAGGTGTATTCTCACAACTCTGCCCTCCCAAGTGAAACTCTGAGATGTTTGCATAGTTGCAGTGGCGTAGCGTGAGGGGTGCAGGGGGGGCCGGCCGCACCGGGCGCAACATCTTGGAAGAGACTAAATCCACGGGTTAGGGGGCGCAAATTACTTGCCTTGCCCCGGGTTAGGGGGCACAAATTACTTGCCTTGCCCCGGGTGCTGACAACCCACGCTACGCCACTGCATAGTTGTGTGTATTTTCCATTGCAGTGTTTGCGGTACAGAGTATGTTGATACCCAACTATATGCAATCTCCCAGCTTTGATGAATGAGTGTGCAGTGTAGTGCCTAATGTGTTGAGTGAGTAAGTATTGTTGTTAGAGTCGAGCAAGTGCTTTGGTGAGTGTGGCGATAGTCACATGAGGCCACGTTTATGCAATGGTAGGTGAAATCCAACCTTTAGGCACAGAAGAGGGTGGGTATACGATTTGTGAGTTTTATTGTGAATGACACCAATCTGAAAATCTCCACTGGCAAAATTTGGCAGGTGAAACTGTCTAAATTTACCAGGAGAAAACACACAGAAAACTCAAATACATGTGTAACTGGGTGCAGACAACACACATTCTGCATGTAATTCCCTACATGAAAACTGAGAATATCAATTATTTACTGCACCAAATAAATATAGCACTACTGGGTATAGATGTTTACAGGATGGTGTAAATACCTCAACCCTTTAGGGGACCACTGATAACAGGAGCCTATTGGGTGTATTTTCATTGTGCTGTATGTGTGATAGATGTCTGTGTAATGCTCTCTCGTGGGTACAGGTTATAGGTGTACAGATATACTACCCAATCTCCTAACATTTTTTTGCTAAGCTTCATATACTGATTTTAAGATTTTGTGCAAACGTTGTGAGGGACAGGCAATTTATTGTTCATGGTCTTTTACTTCTATAGCCATTATTCTTGGTTGTTTATTTGGCATGTAATACGACTTGTTGCCTTTAAATTAAAATTCTACATGAATGGGTGATACAAGTCTGTAATTAGAATGCATTTTGCAGCACTGCACTAACAAGCAATTTGGCTGTAAATGAGATAGACAGCTGCAATTGACTTCTGGCCCCTATCAACATGCCACGGAAAACTGTGCACCGGCCAAATGTGATCCGTGCAGTTTATTTTCCAATTGTAAATTATTTTCAGTAGAGACTAGGTCCTCCTTCGCAGTTAGGTAATTTGCTTTACGATATGCATTATGAAACCAGGCAAATCTGGTTATAGGTTTTAGCTTAAAAAGTGTAATTAATGTGGAATATTTTTCATTAAAATGTATTATTAAATGGCCAATCATAATACTTCATGAGGCTCAAGACAGTACCTTTACAACGCCACAGTTCATGCAAAGTTTCGAGAGAAAGAAACGTTAACCATATTTTGAACCTTTTACTTATATGGCCTTATTACGACCTTGAGTGAGGAGTTTCTTCCATCACAAATGTGACGGATATCCCGCCTGCCCTATTACACCTCCATCGAATAGAATGGGATCATAATACGGCAGACGGGATAACTGCCACATTTGTGAGGGAGGAAAACCCCTCCGTCAAAGTCGTAATAAGGCCCATAGTGTGCTGCTGGTAAAAGCCACGTATCAAGGTGTGATTTTTTTTAATTTTGAATGACCTACTCAGTGGTCTATTTATAGGTTTTTATGCCGTTCACAGGAAGAACATTTATGACTTGAAATTCTTGTTTTTTATGTTATCAAAATCAGTTTTTACAGTGGAACCCCAGAAAAAAATTGTTCAAATTCCATATGTTCATGGGCAAGCAACTTAACAAGGATTACTGAACAATAGTTTAGGGTGACTAGTTGACTCCGTATAACCAGAAAATGCATTTCCAGTATTGTAGTTTCATTTAAACATCAGTATTTTCTCTCAGTAGCCATCTTGGCTTGCTTCAATTGATCCAACCTGGACTAACACCAGTAAATAAAGATTTGTAAGGACACCGTCAGGAGAGAAGAATTATGCCCTAGTGAGATGGAGCCATCTGACCACTCCATGTATTACAAGACAGTGCATAAATTCAGGGAAACATCGCACATGATACACCCTCCATAAGTTCAGAAAATGATGCACCACCTGAAGGCCTGTGTCGAAGTCTACAGCCCGCTCCTGGCTGCAGCATCACCTAGCAGTCACACTTCAATTACCTTTGTCTATCTTGAAGCAATAAGCCTTCAAAAGCATCAACTCAGTCAACACTCCATTCTTTCTGGCTCAACAGAGGCTGACATATATTTACAAATACTCTCACTTCTGGGCAGGTAAGGGAATTCAGGAAAGAAGAGTCTGATTTGGAGTTCAGCAGATATTTTACTCTGTAACAAACGTGGCAGACATCCTGTCTGCCTTATTATAAGTGCACGATAGTCTATGGCACTTGTGGAAAGGATGACGGGATATCCGCCATTTTTGTGATGGAGTAGCCAGTCAGCAAACCTCTAAACCAGGCCATAAGAAATAAAGTCAAACTTCGAAGGCAAGACAAGGAAAAACAACTTCTAATTTGCTCTTTGAGTCCACAAACAAATTCGTGGGGTGGATGTTGCATGCTATATCTGCACCTCATTTGTAATCAGCATGTTAAATCTGGCTGATGTGAATGGACTGGTTCCTTGTCTGATGAGCGGCTAATAGTCTGGAGTTTCTTTACTAGAGTACTCGTCCAGTGAGGGCACGAGTTAGGCAGCAGAATCTAGTCACCAGCAGACCCCCTGATAGAGTTGGCTGATTTCTTTACACCATACCTGAAATATATATATATTTTTTTTTTTACCTAAAGACAATGACACAAGCAATTGTATAAGATCGAGCAGTTTCTGCAATTTCACAACTGGTCAGTGTATTAGGGCGAATCTCCTACTTAAAAGGAAAATCTTTAACTCCTTCGTATCAACAGCATGTCTATTGGGGATGACTCATGCGTCATAAAAGTCCGGTACTGCCAAGAAAGGAGAGAAACTGGTAGGGTAGCAGGATTTAGGGTCCCCAAGTTCTGCTCTTCAATGAGGGAGCACAAGGTATGATGGTGGCTCGAAATGACTCCTCGTGAGAAGCCCAGTGGTGAGAGGAAGGGAGGACATCCTGGGAGAAAAAAAACGGTGACTACGAATGAACGAGAAAACACAGTACATGGTAACAGAGCAGATATCAGAGGGAGTACGGCAACTGTGAGTGATGGGGAACACTAACTGAATGTGAAAGGAGAAAGGACAGTGACTGAGTAAGAAACAGCATATGCGTTGAGAGAGACTTACAGACTGGGAGACAGAAGCGCAGACTGGGGTGGAATGCAGTTCACACTGGGGGAAGTAGCCAGAATGGAGTGCGGCCTGAAAGAGGGAGGGCACAGGCTGGGGGTAGTGAAACAACAGATGGGGTGGAGAGCAAGGTTAGAGATGAAGAAGGAGGAAACGGGAGAGAGCACACAACACAGAGGGAGGCAAGTGTAGAGGAAATGAAAGGGGAGCACCAATTAAAGGGAGAACGAGGAATAATAATGGTGCAGCAGAGGTGAATGGAAGGGAGAGAAATATGTGAATAACTGAGCGAGTACACTCTGCTGAAAAGAGGATGCACATAGTTCAGGAACCCAATGCTATAACAGATTACTAGAGTGTCAGGGTGGGTGAAGGAGCTTGCGCAACCATGGAAGCAAAAGAACGAGAAGAGGCAAGTTATTATTATGCAACTACAGAACAGAATGTAATAGCAATTGTGACAGACTATTCGTGTTCAATGAAATACACATTGGATAAAATGCAAGCGTTTTGTCAAATGCATAGATACTGATATTTTCATTCGATTAAAGTTTCAGCTGCTCTCAGACAGGCAATGGCGTTAATGACTGAAGGCTTCAACATTCATAGACTGTGCACTGCATCCTAAGCATCGCAGGCACCGTCATCACAAAAAAGCGTTCCTGTGCCAAGTATGGTCTCATCCTGGAACCAAAGTGGGTCACACATCATGTTACCGTTAAGAAATGCTTAACCTAAAAGTTAGGTTAATTAAGATGTCAGCAGATTAACGTTTCCTAGGATAATGCAAATACAAATTAAATATTTGCATTTTTATTTTTCTCATCTCTATTGCCCTAGCAACTGATGAGTCGAGCATTTAAGCCACATCTCTCAACACTCATTATGCATCCACACTGTAACACTGAAGGTAAAAGGGTACATTTTACGTCATCCTAAACATATAATAGTGTGTAAGTAATTGATGCATCATGTGAATGTCAAAAATGACTTTATTTCGTCAAAGCCATAAAAGTCATAGTCCAAATATAAGTACAGTACAGAAAAGGAAGCACAAAAAGAAAAATATATAATATGTAACATAACATATCATTATCAATAAATATCACAGCCACATAAAATAATTTTAAAACGTATGTGCCCCAGGCGAAAATACCTTAAAATTGGAGCTTAATAAACCCCAATAAAGGGCCGATGGCAGTACAAAATTCCATGTGCCAGAAACAAAACCCACCTGATTATTTCAGAGTAGATCTTCTCTTTGCCCACATCAGCCCCAAAAATGTTGATGCTGCACTGACAGTGTGTGGAAGGGTCTGATCTCAATAGCCACAAAGCAGAGGAATGGCTAAAAGTGCCCAACTGTCTACACACAGGTGAATGGCGTAACGGACAGCTAATGTATCAGGATCACACAGTGATTACATATTTAATCTCGGGTTAGGAAACGGCTAACCATGGTTTGAGATTTTTTGGGGAATACACCCATCAGTTTCAGGAGTTCAAGATATATTTATTTATGAGTTGCTCGTAAACAGCTACACAGCCAATCGGAATCAGAGTGCACTACTGGTTATCCTCACTAATATTACACGGAGCTAGAAATAGTCCACTAAAAGAAAGAATGAGATTTTCATAAATTATAGAACACTACTTGTTTAATATCACACGGTTATAATATCCAGCTTGACAGAACTGACATGTTTAAAGGGAACAAGCATTTCCTATGAAACAAGTATGACATCGAGAAGAAAACACTGATGGTCTAATACACAGAACTGGATTAGAAAACCTATAAATCATGTAACTTTTAATTTTATAGGACCCGGTTCCCATACGTGATTGTGAAAAAACAGATATATCAAACATCATTTATGATTTACAGATTCTGGATATGTGAATTTTATCAGAGCAAACTGAATTTATGAACACCAATCTAGTATGGTAGACTTTCCACATTCATAAGTGCAGAATAGGAGCCCAGGGTTCTCTCTTCTGCTTGAGTGTGACCTTGACCTTGCCCTGCCCTTCTGGTTGGTATTGGTGTTGGTCAAGTAGTTTTTCTTGTTAGCAGCTGGTCCTTACCCGGACTTGCCAAGTCTGTTCTATCTGCCCCTGTCTCTGTTTAATTGCACTTTTTTGCATCCTTGGTCATTTTAACTGTCCCATTTTGCATCTTTTACTGCTGTCCTGCATTTTGGTCTCCTCTGTCAGTGTTCGCCCCCGCCCCCTCCCCCGCCTTGCTTTGCTGATTGAGTTTTCCCATCTTGCCTCCTCTGCCAGACTTTCCTGCTGTCTCCGCTGGACTCTGGCTGTGCTCTCCCACCGCCCTGCGTTCCTCCCACTCATGAAGGCCTTATTTAATGGAGGCCTTAGTGTGACACCGTTGAGTAGGTGCCTAAACGTCTCTCTTCTGCCTCAATGTGACTTTGACCTCGCCTTGCCCTTCAGACTCGTGTTAGTGTCTGTCTTCTGCTGTTTCTGTGGTTAGCTGCTCATTCTATACCTGACTCTGTAACTGCTCTTTATTGTTTGAGCCATCTGTTATATGAGCTCTCTGTTTCTGTTTAACTACTCCTTTTTGCATCCTTTGTTAATCTTAATTGCCCAATTTTGCATCTTTTGCTCCTCTTGCTGCTCAGTCTTGCATCTTGGTCTCTTCTGTCAGTTTTTGTCCCCCAGACTTGCTCCACCAATCGTGTTTTCCCATCTTGCTGCTCCTCAACACATACACCTTCGGCAAGCACTCTACAGAGATTTGGGACCTCATTGACTCCAATGCACCGGGCCTCCTCTTACTCGTCAAAACATGGCTCAATCCCAAATTGGAGACAGACATCTCTGCAGCCATCCCTAATGCATCCTAAATACTGCAACAGGCGCAACTCTATAAACCAGGAGGGGGACTCGCCATCATCCACAGAGACTCCATCAAGTGTACCCCTTACAGAAGCTACTTTTATGGAACACGTGCACTTCAAGCTTCAGACAGACAGAAAAAACACTATTAAAGGTATTCCCCCCTACCAGTCCCTAGTACCTCTCACCCACATCAGCAACCTCCTCACTGACCTCCCTAGAACTGCTCAAATGTCCACAGAATATCGGCCTCATCCAACTCTTATAAGGTCCTATCCAGATCGCCGGACACACCCTGGACCCCATCTTCACCTCCAGCGACAAGGCTAAAATCAGAAACATCACTCCACTCACATGGACGGGCCACTTCATCATCCACTTCCACATAAGAGGGCCACACAGTCTAGCAATACTCCAAGCCACTGCTAGAAGAAAGTTACAGAAAGGAATGGCTCAACACTCTCTGACTAATCCATCCAGAGCTCCCTCAACGAACTCATCAACGACACAAACAACTTCAACAACTGGATCACACCTGCACCAAAACCCTTGCACCCCTGAAAACCATGAAAAAAAACAAATGCTAATGACCCAACTAATAAGCTAGCTGGTACAACGCTGAACTCAGTTAACTCAGAGAATCCAAGAGCATTTTCAAATAACTCATAAGGAAATGGAAAACCTCCAGAGAAACCACGGCAAGCACACCTACAAGGCCACACTTAGACACTATTGCCATCAAGTAAAAGAGATCAAGAAAAACGCCCGACCCTAAAAATCAAATCTAGCTCCAAGTGCAAGGAACTTTTCGCCGATGTCAAGAAATTCACCAACCCAACAGTCGCTACCCAAATCATCTCCGCTACACAAGAACTCTGCAACAACCTCTTTGACTACTTCCACAAAACAATCACCATGATCTATAGCAACTTTGAACACCAGAGGCTACCAACCCGCTTTGACCCTCCCAGCCTGCTAACCTCATCAAACAAAGACTACCAACTTTAAGCATGGAATCCTCTACCCATCGAGGACACTGCCGTAATAATGCAGACAGTCCACTGAGGAGAGAGAGCCATGATCAGAGCTGCACTCACTTCCATCATCAACACCTTCCTCATGACAGTCACCTTCCTAGATAGCTGGAAGCACGCTGAAGTCACCACCCTCCTGCAAAGAACCCCCAGTGGACCCCAAAGTACTCAGCAACTATTGGCCCATCGCGCTGTCCCCTTCCCAGCCAAAGTCATTGAGAAGACCATCAACAGACAACTCACTGACCACTCAGAACGCCACATACCCAGAGGCAACTTGCAGTCATGATTTCGAAACAACCACATCATGTCAACAGCCCTCAGCATTGTCACAATGACATACAGATTATCCTCAACTGTGGACAAACCACAGCCCTCATTGCTGCAATGATGACATACAGACCATCCTCAACTGTGGACAGACCGCCGCCCTCATCCTTCTTGACCTCTCCGCTGCTTTCAGCACCATCTCCCACCACACACTCATCACCAGATTACATACAGTGGGTATACAAGGATCAGCATTCCAATAGATAGCTTCCTTCTCCGGAAGAACACAAGTGAGAATCTCTCCGTTCACTTCCAAACCCAAGGACCTCATGTTTGGGGTCCCACAGGGATCATCACGCTGCACCACACTCTTTAACATGTACACAAGTCCTTTACCAAACATCATCAGATCCCACAGAATAAACATAGGGAGTCATTATGACTGCGGCGGTCGTCGGTAATATGGGGGAAAGTACTGCCAACAGGCTGGCAGGACTTTCCTCCATATTGTGACATTGGCAACAATAGTAATGACAGCTGGGCTGGAAACTTCACTCTCCAGCCCAGCGGCTGTCACTTACCCGCCTGCGGGATTATGACCCTGCCTACCACCATGGTTTTCGTGGCATCCTTACAGCCACGAAAACCATGGCGGTAGGCACCATTGGTGACAGGGAATCCCTTCCCTGTCACTGATAGGGGACTTTCCCGCCCCCTCCCCCACCCCAGGGTTTTCCCCCTACCCCCTTTCCTCTCCAGAACTCCCTTCATACATGCCCCTCACTTCACACATGCACACACGCATACACACAACCATTCCAACATTCATCCACGCATGCATACATCCATTTAAACACATCCACACACTTACATACATACACGCAGACACACATTCACACAACTCAACATACATGCACTCACACCCCCAAACATGCACACACATACAACACACACCCGCATACACGCACGCACACCCCACCCAGACACACACACACACACAACACCCCCCTCCTCTGTCGGAGCACCCGACTTACCTGTAGTCAGGGGGTTCTCTGGCAGGAGACTGGAAGGGGCGCTGCTGCCAGCAGCAGCGTCCGCCAGAAGAACACCGCCATGCCGTATAATTCTCATAATATGGCCGGCCACTGTCTACTGGCGTGGTGCTGCTGCTGGCAGCAGCGCCACCATACCGCCATGGCCACAGCCGGATTTCCGCCATCCTTCTGGTGGAAATCCAGCTGTGGTCATAATACAGTGGATGGCTGGTAGCCGCGGCAACGGTCTTTTGGCAGCCGTTACCGCGGCAGTAGGCAGTTTTTACAGCCGGGGTGATAATGAGCCCAATAATCTCCTACACTGATGACATTCAGCTAATTTTTCCCTCTCAGAGGACACTGTCACCACCAAGACAAACTTCAAATAATCCATGACCAGCGTGGCCAACTGGATGAACAAACAAAAACTTCTCAAGTTCAGCACCCACAAAACTGAAGTGCTGATCTTCGGGAATAAGAGCTCCCCTTAAGACTCCATCTAGTGCCCCCCTGATCATACCCACCGCAACCAACCATGCTAAGACCCTACGCCTCATCCTGGACACCAACCTCACTATAAAGTCCCAGGTCAATGCTTTCACCTCCTCATGCTTCCACATGGAACACAATATCTTCAAGTGGCTCCAACTGGACACTAGAAGTATCATCACGCAGGCCCTAATCACAAACAGATTAGACTATGACGACGCATTCTAAGCAGACCTACCAACCCATTTCCTTCATAGGCTTCAAATTATTCCAAAAGCTGCTGCCAGACTCGTTCTCGACCTCCTGTGCTGAACTCACACCACACCACTCCTCAGAGACCTCCACTGTCTCCCCACCTAGAACTTATGCCAGTTCAAACTTCTCACACACACATTCCAGCCACCATACAACATGGGACCCGCATACCTCAATCACCAGCTGCACTTCCATCAAACCAATAGACAACTTTGCTCAGCATCACTCTTATTCGCACACACACCGCAAATGCATGGAAGCAGAACGGGAGGTCGGTCATTCTCCTACCAAGTCACCAATTCCTGGAAGGACTTCCCCCAAAACATCAGGGCCGCCTCCTCACTTCTTGAATTGAACAAGTAGCTGATGACCTGGCTATTCAATTATTCTTGTGGGACCATCGACTCACCACATGCCTACACTTCCTAGTCAGTGCCTGGATACTCTCACAAGTGACAATCAGTGCTCTACAAATCCACTTTATAGGACATAGGCACACCTTTTAGCATATCTGAGAAGGGCAACCTACAGAAGAATCGAAACGCTCATCTAATATTCCTTTTTTAGGTATCCAAACATCTCTTGCACATTAGTTTTTCACAATAGAAACACAGGCAAATGTACTTCTTTTAGGCAGACACAAGTACATTTCTAGTGAGGGAAAATAAAGGGAACACACAGATTTCACATGGGAGGTCTGTAAGGGAATATATTTTCACTACAAAAAAATAACAAAAAAGTGCAAAAGTGATAACTAGTTTTCCAAAGATTCCACATTTTAAATAGGGAGAGTAAAAATCTGCAGCAAATTTTTCTCCAGAAAAAGCAGATTTCTAGGTTCCCTTCTTATCTTCATTATTTTGTATATTTTGGAAATTATGTGAAGATTTGCTACCTCTACCCATAATTCCAGGCACACAGAACATTTGCAGGGCACCAGAAAGGAAGGAAAAAGGCCTATGACACAGTAGGGATGTCAGCTATTGACATATGGGGCCTTACTGCAAGATTTCCTTCTAACATTCTCCTACATGCATTTATGAATTGGTGGCAACATTTTCAATTCCCTTATAGAACCCATACAAAGATTATATACTCCTTCTATTTTTATAAATTATATAGAATAGCCCCTCAATATTCACAGGTTAGATGTTTTGGGGCCAATTCACAAAGGCATGTAAGTATGAACTAGCACCACAGGAGTACAACTTTACATACTTGAAAAATGCCCTTGTGAATAGACCCCCGAGATTAGCAACAACAGAGGCACTTACTGAGGTGATCACTGATGTTTACTGTAGCTTAGCAAAGTTACAGGAAAGGATTACAGCATGGGTACTCTCAAACATTTTCCCAGGGGCCACAAAATATGGTCTGTAATGTGCTCAAGGGCTGCATTCATGCCAGCATGGTGGGAGTACTGGCCCTCGGCCAGCACTTTGAGTATCACTGGGATTCAGGAATGGTTGAGAATAGGGTACCAGCATAGTAAGATTCCGAACTTAAGCTGCACTGACCAGTGGCGCAGCCATGCAGCGAACTTCTTGTCTCTACAGCAGAATGCAGCTACCATGTATACTGTGTTCGATTGGCATACGTGCAAATAGGGCTGAGGAAAGCTTCGTAATGTTGCAGACAGGCATGCATGAGGACAGAAAACAGAGACTGGCGTTTGATGTTAAAGATAATAGGAGATCATGACATAAAGACTATCTAAGGGAAACTGAAGAGGCATGTGCAGTATTAGGGTTTCAATTAGTTGGTTTTCTAATATTTCAGCAATGTTGAAAATGTACAGAGGGGGCTGTCTGATGTGCCTTCCACAATATTTTTGTCACGCCTAGGAAACAATTTTTTTTCACCATACTTTTCACAGATTTTACTTTGTTTTCCAACAGAAATATGATATTTTTGCAGATTCGCACAGATCTGCACTATCACTAGTTTTCATAGAGCTGATCATAGAGGAAATTAACAATGTAAATCATACATAAATGACTGAGGTGAAACCTATACACACAAACTCATATGAATGGTCCCACTATTCATGCTACAGAAAAAGAGGCATTGCAGTCGCCCATTATCAGGAGACAAACTTTCCATTAATGGCTGACTAAAGAGGTCCTAGAACATTTACAAAGTCCAAAAGATAAATTGAGTATTTTGAGGTTTTTCGGTCTCACATTTACTAGGAATGAGGGGCTCTTTGTGTCCCATCACATTTGAAGGCAAGTATTGCCTGACACCACCAAAAGTCTTACATTTACCTAAAGATGACGTTGAAGAGGAGACTTAAAAGGGTTCCAAGGAGATACGAACATGAAAAAGCTTTGATCATTCAGTTAATTAGCAACATTGTCTGGAGGTGGACATTTCTAGATGAAGGATTATGGAAAATGTACAAAGAAAGAGCATGCATCACCCTACTTTAACTCAAATGATATGGAGTATAGGGATGGGGGAAGACTGATAAGCCCACAAACAAAAGATTCCTTCTTTGATACATCAATAGGAACCCTACACTTCAGGAGCATGGTGCCCAAGAAATTCTGGACACACAGCAATTTTATTAAGTGCATCTTTTGTATTTAGTGTGGAAAGGGACAACTGAACGAATAAGACATTGATTTTTATTTGAGGTACATCATAATGGCAACATTCTCATTAAACAGCTTGCTAAAACTGAATACTGCAAGTTAAAGGATCCATCATCTGACAGTTACCAGGTTGGCCGATAGCCATAAATGTATATCTGCAATTGGTTTCCCACTCTCAAAATAGCCTGATGTAAGCAATCGTATCTGAAGAGATAATTCATATGTTGCCCAAAATTCATATGTTGCCCAATGCATAGGAGTAATAAGTGATCACCTATGGAAAAAAACAGAGCATATGATGTCTGGTACCAGTACAACCTCTCTAGGCCCTCCAAATCACAGCCAAAGGCTGAGATTTATGTGTGATGGAATGGACCAGGGTATACCCAAGATCAGTCATGAGGAGGAGCAAGAATCTTTCTTAAACTAGGGAAGCAGAGGTAGCTTCATGATAGAGTTGTGGGAAAAATAATTAATTTTAATCATGCCTTGTGATTTTTGTTTCAACATCATACTGACTCTGATCACTAGCTGGACAGAAAAGAATCCCTGGACTGGATACTACTTTGCATCATTACAAATGGCTTACCCTAGAGCAGGTGGTAAATGGGAGAATTAATCCTCATGGAAGAGGAAATTCCATGGTGGAATTCCATGCAGATCTTCATGCAGGAAAAAAAGGTGAGTGTGATTATTCCCCACTCCAATCAGGTGGGGATGCTTGTGGTACCTGGATTTAGGTGCTGGCTTGAATTGTTAATTCCATCCACCCAGTATCTCTACACCGAAATACACCTAACTACTAACTAGGGCCATAGTGTTTCATTATGGCAGATAGGAGAGCTTTCCTTGCTTTCCAAGCCTGAAGAAATGCATTTTCTGCCTTGGGGGTACTGATGGTCTCGATTACAAAATGCTAAATCAGTCTACCTTTCCATTTGGTGTCATCACTGGTACTAAATACGTTGAATGGACAGCTAATTCCCACCCATTTAAAAGTCCTTCGGAACACCTACCTTTACACATAAACTACCTAGGCTTTCTTACGAGTGGCCCGGTTAATTGTGGTTACCACACATATCGCAATTAGGAGTTTGGGGGATAACACCACACTCCCTTTGTTCTGTCTCAGTGAATTCCAACAGGGCAAACCTGACAAAAATTATCCAGTGAAAAATGGATGTTAATTATTGCCACATGTGGATTTTGGTGTGCACCACTTTTTCTGGGACAACCTTCTAGTTAGGAGTTATTTATCAGATCGAGAAATTCCATCCCAGCAGAGAATTTTTTTCCCAGGCATAATAACTACTGCTGAAAAACCAGGTCACTCGTTATTAAGGCTCAAAAAGATATTACATTTCAGCTCACTTTAGTTTTGAACAAATAACACAACCCCTTTTGAAACCTAACTCTAAACAAAATTTCTACTAACACGCAACTTAACGTTAACTCATGAAAGAGAGACCTGACAGAGAAACAATGACAATGTCTTAACAATAGTACATAGTGCTGACCAACTCTGGGGCGGCTCCTCCATGAGGGTGGAGGAGCGTCACCCCCGCCAGAAGTGACAGCTGCAAAACTTTTACCAAACAACGATAATAAACTGTATTTATTATCGTTGTTTGTTAAAAGGGCAGGGCCACTGGGGAGACGAGCAGTGAGGGGGAGTGCTCAGCCCGCACCCTCAAAGCGCATGTGTATTTGGTTGGTCGTCTCGGGCTGGCCAAACACACATGCGTTGTAGGCTCTCCTCAGCACAGCATCACAGTTGTTGGGCTGGAGAGAGCCTGCACACGCTCCCAGTCTGCCTGGGAGCTCCCTAGCTGGGTGCTCCCAGCCAATCCTGATGCTGCTTTTAGCAGCGTCAGGATTGGCCGCAGGGCAGGCTGGGAGCCTGTGCCTGCAGTCTACGAGGGACAGAAGAGTGGCGCGCGGGAGACGAGGTAAGTGTTTCTTTTTTAAATTTCTAATTTTATTTTAATTCCCCCCCACCCCCTCTCCTGCGCGCCACCCCGCCCCTTTACCTTGCCACAGGCCGTTCCTGGCACAACTATAAACAGCAAGAGTAGGTAGTATGTGGCTACATATTTTGGTTTCAGTGTCTGAACCATGTATGCCCCTTAATTTTGAGAATGTCTTAACATTATACTCAAAGTATAAAACATCAAAAGTTTTGATACACCTACACTTTTCATAACCGTAAACAGGATTTGCTATTAAGTTGCTGTCTTGTAACCTGAGACCTGGGGTTTAGAAGTAGCGTTGTCGTGTGACCAAACAACTATTTACAGCCAAATAAGTTGTTCTCCCTATTTCTTAAACGGTAAGCAAGTCTAATATAAAACCAGTGTGCACTGTCTACCTCTAAATCTGTACTGTTTGCTCAAATGGACCATTTGTTCCATACAGTTTTGCATAGAGCATGCCACGTTTGAGGTGTTAGATTGACAATTAAAATGTCTCTGTAAAGCACGTGCAACTCATTTAAAACACTTACGATCTCATTACAAGGTCCCCGTTATGAAGCTGAGGGCCTGGAGGGGACAAAGTTAACATAGTTTAGAAGTTGGACCCAGAGAGTCCCCAGGGAAATAAAAAATTAACGGTCAGCATGGTAGTTCTGGTTAGATTTGAATGACAATTTCTAATTTTTTCCAGAAGATTCACTTGGAGACTGTGGATACTTTCCGTGGAGTTACAGGACATCTAATGCACAGGGACTGAGAACGCGTTACCAGCCCGATCTGAACTTCCATGTTCTCTGTGATGAGGTCCCTTAATGTACTCATTTTGTTGACTTTAGATGTACTAAATGGTTAATCATCCACAAAGACCATAACTGATGGCGTTCGGGATACACAGAGACAATCCCACTACTTCACTGACGAGATGTAATGAGAAATTGGCTATGTCATCCATACATCCTTAGAGCATGGTAGTTTTATCCTAGAAAAGCCATCTGAAACTGAAAACATAGATACCAGGAAATGGCAATTGGTTTGCTCGGTTACACAAAGTTTGCATCTACAAGTGAGGAACTGGAACCTAACATCTACACTTTACACAAATACTATGAAATGGCCATCTGCTATTCTGAATGGTCACAACTGAGCAAGATACAGGTCAAAACATCACCAACACTGTACCCCAATGAACCCCAAATCAAGTCGTCACCCCCCCCCCCCACACACACACACCCAACAAACACGCCATTAACAGGATACCTTGCTATTTCCTTTAATCAGTTCTCATTCATCGGTCATTGCTCAGTTTTGGTTCCACCTTACATGGATATACTAATAACAGCCCCATTAATATAATCAGCTGAAAATAAAAATTGGACCTCAGGTATCACTTCACATACTGTACTAAATGTGTGTTAAGTTGCCAAGGTCTATGTAAAACTTTCCAACTACATTGAGTGGACAGCACTTTTTGATTGCGCATATCCACATGAAAATAATAACCTTCCAGGCATTTTATATGGCAGAAATAATTTTTGTACCATTAGAAAACAGGTCTGTGGTTATACCTTGCAGAAAATAGTGTTCTTGTCCGCAGCAAACCAATCATGCATAGAAAAGTGGATTTCAGCCCAGGCGTTAGGGTCAACACAATCATTGCTGGTAAACAAGTTAAAAGTAAATCCTTACCGTAGCCAAACTCCAACACACAACCATGTCTAACAAATACCACTAGAGGCATGTTTTTGTATTAGATCAATTCCTTGAATAACTGATAAACCATCTCAATACTGGACAACTACTAATGTCAAGCAAAGATGTTTTGCAAGAAGACTCTGGTACTCCCCACCCACAATACATGTACATGTAGCCCCAGTGCTTAATTTGTAAAAATATAAGTGCCAGGGCCTATGGAATTTCTCAGAAGACTTGAACTTGAACACAATTCAAGTGTGATGTTTTGGACCATTCCAGGTCACCTCATGCTGAAAGGATGGCCTGCACCCGCTGGTTTTATTATTTGTTTTTAAGTACATTAAAAACTTGAGTGAAGAACACTGCTCAAACTTAGACAGCGCCACCCTCTATAAGATGGTCTTAAATTAGTGCCGGTGTTTAGGAATAAGTGCAGACAACAAGCGCTAATGGCCTAAGGCCTAATGTGGTGATTCTGATCTGAAGCAAAAAAGACAGTGTTTTGAGGTACATACCTCTGCTCCTCTGGAACCAAGGAATCATCAGTAATTATTAGCTGTTTGAGAGCTATGTATCTGTGAGGTGCAGTGGAAGCCCAAAACAAAAATATTTTGGTGTACCAAGGACCCAAAATTTGCTAACGCAGATTACCAGTGTGTATGATTTAGGAAAAGGTAATAGCTAGAACAGCTTCAGACAGATAAAAGGATTGATGGATTTGGTGGACAATATCAGATGTAACCAACGGCTCCAAAGTTATTTGGGATCTTGGAATGGGATTGATCTAAGATGGTGAAAGGTAGTCGTAAAATATATTGCTTCTTTGAAAGCACTTATCTTTAAGAGAGTATGTGAGAAACACAACAAAGTGTCCCAGCCTCTGAGCCATATATAGTTCAACTCTTCTCTGCTCTTTTACCCTGGTTTTCAAGTAGATATTACGCAAACAAATTAAGTAACAATCAGTAGGGAAGAAAATGAACGCAAGAAAATCTTAGGTTGAAACAGAAATTAATAACTTCCATCTGTTTTTCTGATACATTTTCGAGAAGCGTGAGACTGAGGAGGTGCTTAACATTTTGAGCTGTCTATATTCCAGGTACATTTGAAAATCGAGTCTTGTAGCATTGAAGATACGCTTGAAACAAAATCTAAGCAAGAGGGTTAAACGAATGCAGTAAGGCTATCCTAGAGATCGCTTTCACGCAAAAGCACCCTTGTCTGCCAAAACAAAAAACCTAGTTCACAAAAGCAAGCGACAGAGTAATAACCAAGTTTGTCTCCAACTACAGTCACCCAGTATTGGTAGCTTTCATAGACTTGTATGGTTGGCTTGTTGTCGAACTGGCAACCCCACATTAATTTCAACCAGCAGCAGCACAAAAACTCAACATGGGTCTGAAAGGCTTGATCATAGGGTACACTTAGTAGTCAAATTACCTCATACTTAACATTTTGTTAACACAATCCAAAAAGGATACACAGTTATTAAGAGAGAGAACTGCATGTGTACCTATGGAAGATAACGTCCCTGCCGAACTGAACGTCAAGTTGCCACATCTTCGCCTGGACAGCTGCTTATTTTAGGATGACCTGGACATTTTTCTGGTCATCTTGAAGGTAGTATTGCCTCTGATAATAGGATTGATTAAGGCTGGAAATTAAACTGGTAGGACCACACTTCCACACACATCGGAAGGACTGCTGGACTTCATGGAATCTGAGTTTCTGCATCCATCATTATGTGTTGTGATGTATAGTCGAAATGGCTGCAAAAAACGGCCTTGCCAACAAACAGCTTCTCTTTAGAAGATCCTGTTTTCCACTTCAGGCCTGCACCAAAGTCACTCCTGCTGACGGAGGAAGCCGTGACACCTGTCTTATTTTGGTGATAACCCTCTCTCCTCTCCCAGTATAGCTCTAGCCTCTTTGCGCCTGTCATCTTGGGAACGTCTATCTTCATGGCAATGTCTGCCCACATTTGCCAGTTATTCCTACCTAGAATGGCCAGAGAATTCACCACTTTGATGGAGGTATCTACCAGCATTAAGAAGCACTTCCCAAACAGTTTAATCATCCTGATCCAGAGATGAAGCACTCAATTGCTCAATGGCATCTTTGTGTGCGTGTGTGTTGAGTGAGGGTGAGGAAGAATGGGTGTTCATGAACGCTACTGCACTACCTACATTACTACTGAAGCACACAGAAATGATGTAGGGATTGCTTTAAATAATCCAAGCCACTGGTAATTACTGGGGGCTGCATCACAGTCCATTGTTAATTTGCACACCTTGCCACCTCAGTTTGGACCCAGCCATGTGCAAATTAGTCTTGACCCTACTCCATTGGGAACAGTCCAGCCTGTACAGACAGGCCCTCCCTGAACCATACTGCATGAAACCCAGGACCAGGCTCACCCTAGTTAGGGCTCATCGGCCAGGTATAACTTAGTTCCAATAACACAGTGTGCTCTGCACCCTCGCCTGGGCATAACTGCCCCACTTAAGCCAACACCCTAAAGTATACAAAAAGTGATGGACAGAATGCTTGAAATAATATCAGTCACTAGTAATCACTCAGGCAGCATCTCAATCCATTGTTATTTTGCACACCATGCCACTTCAGTTTGGAGACAGCCATATGCAAAGCAGACTTGACCCTGCTCCAATAGAAACAGTCCAACCCGAACTGCCAGGCCATCTGCTCCCTGAAACAAAACACAAGCAATCTAGGACATAGTTTGGGCTGATCGGCCGAGTATAGCTTGGTTCCAGTCTCACACTGTGCACAGGACCCAAGGCTGGGCACACTAAAGAAAACAAAAAAAGGATGGATGGAATGCTTGAATTAGTCTCAGCCACTGGTTTTGTGAACACTGTGTCAATGAAATGAAGCTATAGAGCCTTCACTAGGGCTAAAGTGATGCTGAGAACCCTTTTCAACAAGAGCCTTAATGTGCCGCTAAACATTTTCTTGCTCACGGAAAGTCAGACAGCAAAACCTTTCAGTGGGACTAATCACCAACTATCTTCTTGATATTTCTGCCACAGAGAGTAGTTAGGCCCCCATTATAAATATGGAGGATGGTGCAATGTTTTCACATTTGCATTTACCTCGAGATGACAATGAACACTTTTTCCAATTCTTTCCTATGGTTGGGGAGATGTTTATTGTATTTGATTTCTATTTTCCTTCACTTTTCTGACATCTGTCCTATTAGATTTTGTCTTTTAAACTAAACCGGTTTAATGATTTTAAGTTTTTATTTCTTCACTATGCTGTAATTTGGGTTTGTAATTTGCACATACACCACTACAAACAACAAAACAACGGATGGACTGTTAGAACTATTCTCATGCATTGGCTATAGCTGAGGGATGGATTCCAGGCCACCATTTCCTGCCACAGTGCTGCTCTTAACAAAGATCCATCATATGCAAATCCGTCTTGGTCCTAGTGCAACACCTCCATCCCGAACTTGGGGCCAATACCCTCCAGATTCAAACAAGTTTCAGGATACTTAGACTTCATCACGGAGTTACAGTTCGAGACATGTATGTTACAATGTGTATACATGTCACTGTGTAGTACAGCTCAATGCAAAACTGAGTAACAAGAAATGTCTGAACTAAAGGGTGAACCCCACACAAGACAATAGATAAATGTTTAACGGCTGCAATAAACAGCGTACATAAGAGACTGCCCTTCTAATTATTAAGCATGAGCTCCAAAACCAACATTGTGACCTCTATGCTTGCTACAAGTGTTGCAGAAACAACATCCCTAACTTGTGGATAAGAGCTACAGATCCAGCCCCTACCCTGCACAAGTTGCACAAAAAACAATACTTGAGCTTTCCACTTCTGCACCTCTTGCAGAATCAAGATCCTAACCAGTACATTTGTTGCAAAGCCAACACTTTTGACTGTGCTCCTCCTGACAGATGAACTTGTATCTTCCCAGTTGGAAAATAAGTTTATGACAGAGGGAAACTGAAAAAGTGAGAGTAGACTTCTGCTCCTCTGTTTAAAGGTTATCCCTCATAATATATATGGTAATGCTAAAGAGGACGCAATCTAATGAGAAATAAGCACTTCCACTTTCTTTGTACTAACCTGCTCATTTTATTTATTTTTATTATAAAAGGTCTTGTCCCTTGTAATACATTGGTTTATTTGCAGAGGGGGCGAAAGCCCCACTCAAGCAACATCCACAATCCTTGTCAAGGTGAACCACAAAAGTCACTAAATTGATACCAGGAAGACAAAAATCCAATTAGCAGAACTAGAGATATTAAATGTTGAAGTTTTGAGTCAAAATAGCACCAGGAATCGGAAAGCGCCACTCATGATTATTATGTCAAACTAGGCCAGGGGAGAGTCACAAGTTCATGCCAAACACAATGATGCGCTAGTCGGATGCAGGGACGATAGTACCACTGAAGAGTTACCATTTTAAGTCTTGCGGAAACTGTCCTTTGGTGCAGAGAGCACGTCCAGTGTTGTGGACGGTCGTCGCTGTAGTGTGAAGAGGTGGTCGAGGGTCACAGACGGCCGTCAGTGCAAAGAGCAAGTCTTGCTGAAACCTCACAGTGGCAGTCATTGCAGGAGGCAGAGTTTTGGTGCAAACGGGCCCAAACGCAGTTGCAAACAGCCCACACTTCAGAATTTTCACCTTTACTTCAGGAGGACTACTCTCTGATGCCAACCAAAGGTCCAGAACCAGAGTGGCTTTTCCTGAGGATCAGGACTCACTCCAGCAGAGAGTAGCAGGAGGGTCTAGGTAAGTCCATTTGCAGCTCACACAAGAGGCTATTCAGCTATCCCCTGGAATCAGTCTGGTGGTTCTGGGTTCAACGGAGCAGGCCCAGTCTTCCTTCCTCAGACAGGAAGCAGTAAGGCAGTCCTTCTAACAGCAGGCCAGTATTCTTTCTGAATCTTTCACAGGTCGACAAGTGCTCAGATTTGTTGTCTGACAGTTCCACGTTTAACTTCCAGTGCCAGCCATTCTGTGGACGGCACCCCTAGCCCCTCCCAAACTAGTTCATTCTAGTTCTCCTGTCCTTCCTGTGTTTGCCTCCTCTATTGTGACAAAAAGGGAGGGCAGGCCTGGTGTCAGGTTATTCTGTGTGTGCAGTAGCCAAACCTTTTTAAGTGTAAGTGGGGCTGGGTACAGCACCTCCACAGCCACCCTATCAGCATAGCCCATCCTGTCCACACCTATCCCCCTTTTAACCCAAGTCTGGGAGGAATCAACAACCCATTACAGGAGAGACAGACACAGTTGTTGTGATGCTAATAATTGTGTTTGACCAATGACTTTGTGTTTTACCACTGCGCATATTAGTTGCTCAATGTTCACCAGTAACACATTATATGTTTTATTCAGTTTAGCTGCCTATTGGCTTTGACATGGCATTAGACATTACATTTGGTATTTAGGTTAGCTGCCTATTGGCTTTGACATGGCATTAGTCATTACATTCTGTATTCAGTTTAGCTGCCTATTGGCTTTGACATGGCGTTAGACATTACATTTGGTATTTAGGTTAGCTGCCTATTGGCTTTAACGTGGGGTTAGACATTGCAGTTGAGGCATTGCAGATGAGCTGTGTTTTTTCCAAGCTGTGTTTTTCCACAAGATAGACCACGCTGTGTTTTTCACCACACCAGACTAGACTTGATAAGAGAGAGTACATTTGGTGTTTTCCTTTCTGCTCAGCCTTGGGAGGAGGAGAAGTCTAGGAGATCTGGCCAGTCTCCAAAGGCTTGCTTAGTTTTCCCGAGTCTGAGAGGAGGAGGCACGTTTTGTGAACTATGGCTCTGGGCAGCGGCAGAGTTAGTTAGATTGAATCTGCTTGCCTTCAGACAGGAACGGAGACGTCCATTGCCTGTCTCCCGTTTGGGTAGAAAATCTCTTTCTCGCAGTTGACCGGAGTCATCAACTTGCAGACCCCAGAAAGATGAAGCTGAGTTATAGGCCCTACAGCCTTGCCCTAAGGTGATGAATTTTGACTTTTATGCTTTGCTTTGAAGTTATGCTATAATATAATCACATGTATTTGCTGTGTACATTGCAACTGAGAAGTACTTTGATATATTTTGCTTTCATTGCTGCGACTACTTTTGAGTGTGTGTTTCCAATCTACTAATTTCGTCTCTCAGGAACCTCGTGGTGAAATAATAATAACAATAAAGGTCTTCTTTAAACTCAGAAGTGCATTCCAGAGAGGTTCTGTAAGCTCGGTTATGAGATAAGAGCAGGAAAGCAGAACATTTTGGCATAGTTGTCAGTTTTCAGAGTCGAATTGAAGATTTCGAAGTGCACGATTTAAAAGTGTAATTGTTTTTTGTTGTTTAGAGAATTAAAGAAGCACTGCAGGCCATGTTTGAAAATGCATGTGAAGTTAAACTGCCTTATGGTGCTGTGAGAAACATGTTTTCGTGTTTATCAGGACTGTTTGAGTCTTGGTATGAGTGCTGTGATAAAGCATATTTAGAAAATGTGCATTTTGAAAGAAATGATGTTCCTTTTGTTCTTGACAGAAGGGTTTGGATACTTTTATCTGCTTACAGAAAAATACAGGAGAGATGTAGGCAGTTAGAACATGAAAATAAGAATTTACGTGAGCTAATTAGCCGGAACACATTAATGCAAGATAATGCTGAAATCTATAAAACTGCTGTTTTAGAAGAATCTGGCTTTTCCCATTCCAGTAATGAGGGGGTTAAGACAGCTGTGAGCCAGTCTGAGCCTCCGTGTGAGCAGAGCATAGAGCAAAACACCCCACAGTTTTTGGCAGTTGGATAGCATTCCTTAACAGATAACACTGAGAACAGAGCTCGGAATGTGCCGCTTTTACAAAGTAAAATTAATTCAGGCAAGGCAGACGTACTGTCGCAAAATGTGACTATTTGCACTAAGCAAGAGACACCGAGTTTCATGAGCTTGCTTGATTTTTGGAAACAGTATAGCCCTCACTTGAGTGAAATCTTAACACTTTGGTATAAAGTAACTAGAAAAAAACATAAGCAGCTGCGCGCTTTTGATTTGGCAAATGAAATAATTCAGACTTTAGGTTTCTGCGCAGTGCAAGAGGGAAACACTGATTTACATGTAAATCAGGAACAGGGGAGGACAAATTTGCCCCTGGAACTTTGGAGTAAGCTTTTAACTTATCAGTGTGTGATGAGTTCACCTAACTCTCACAGTATAGGACAGGCACAGGAGGCTAGTATCATACACTGGATCTGGTAAATGCAAGACAGGGCTAGAGTCACTGCAGCCCTACATGAACAGGTGTCACAAGCCCCTTTTCAGGATGTGGAGAGGGTGCAGGGAGTACCACAGGTAAAAGAGTCACCAGTGAAATTGAGTGCACCATTTGAATTCATGTCCCTTGAGGATAAAAAGAATGTCTGTTTGACTAATGATTCATTGACTGAAGAGTTGTTTTCTAGCACACGAGAGGGAACAGCGTTGTACAATGTGTGTCAGATTTTAAAGCAAGAGCTGCTTGAGATGCGTCATTTTTACACTGATTCTTGGTTCACTGCCAATGGTTTAGCCGTTTGGTTTTCCACATGGCTTGTACCTAACTGGTTCAATTCCCTTGCAGATGTTAAAGAGAAAAATTCAGAGTTTGAAGTGTCCACCTAGAATTCTGACTTAGTGGGGATGGCTAAGTGGGTGCACCAGAAATGTGGACATCTGGGAAAAAAAGCCACTTACAGGTGGGCAGAGATGAGAGAGATGCACGTTCTCCTAGATTTGATCAAAACTGTGCAGCACGCACAAGAGCAATCTGTCCCACAAACTGTAAAAGATCAGTTTGGGAGAGGAAAGTTACCAGGACAGATATGGCAAATTGATCAGGTTTTAGGGAGAGTGATTGCTGCAGATTACCAAGGAGAAATCAAAATTATGCTGATAACTGGAAAATAATCTGATTTATTCATACAAATTGGAGACAGAATGGCCCAACTTGTCAAAAGAGCAGTGAATGGAGGTTTGGTAAAGAAGGAGTCTGCCCCAGCCCTTCTGACAGTGCAAGGAAAGGGAAGCTGTGGTGCAGCAGATAAAAACCTTAGTGCTAAGGTCTGGGTTGAAGCCCCAAATGACTCTCCATAACCTGCAGAAATTATAACAAAGGGCCCCAAAAACGTCCTGCTGATTATAAAACAGGGAAAGGAAGAGGAAGGGTGCATTTCAGATGACAAATGTTATTTGCAAGAAAAGTCATACTTTTTTCTTTTGCAGATCCTACCACATTTCGCCACTGACCATGAGTGTGCTGTGTGGTCTGCCTTCGGGTGTATGCGTGTGGGGTCGGGGGAGGGACCGAACCCCCAACCTCAACCTGATTGATTAAAGTACAGACCTCATGGATCCATTTTGCGCAAATGGCGCCTTCAGTTCAAGTTCAACTTGTTTGATTACATGTCTTCCACTGGAACTAAGCAACCTTAACAGTTAACTGTCTGTGATTTTTCGTATGGAACTCTAACTTTCGCTTACATTCCAGCAAACCTTTCAGGTGGACCGTGTACCTTTACATGAATAGAACTTATGCTACATCAAATTGCTATTTTAGAGACACTGTTCAATCAGAGTATATGAGTTTCAGTCTTTTCTGTGTAGATGTATCTGGTGTGAAAGGTTATGAGATCAATATGTTAATCCACTTCATTGCTTTACAGTGATTGCTTTTATCATTCCAATCTGATTTGCTTATAATGTTTGTTTTTTGTTGTTGATTTTTTTTTGTTTTTTTTTTAAATAAGAGGTATGAAACAAAGATTAATTGGTCATAGGGTGGAATGTGATGCTATTAATTGTGTTTGACCAATGACTTTGTGTTTTACCACTGCGCATATTAGTTGCTCAATGTTCACCAGTAGCACATTATGGGGGTCATTCTTACTTTGGCGGGCGGCGGAGGCCACCCGCCAAAGTAACCCCGTCAGAACACCGCACCGCGGTCGAAAGACCGCTGCGGTGATTCTGAGATTTGCCCTGGGCTGGCGGGCGGCCGCCAAAAGGCCGCCCGCCAGCCCAGGGCAAATCAACCTTCCCACGAGGACGCCGGCTCAGAATTGAGCCGGCGTAGTGGGAAGGTGCAACGGGTGCAGTGGCACCCGTCGCGTATTTCAGTGTCTGCATAGCAGACACTGAAATACTTTGCGGGGCCCTCTTACGGGGGCCCCTGCAGTGCCCATGCCATTGGCATGGGCACTGCAGGGGCCCCCAGGGGCCCAGCGGCACCCCCTACCGCCATCCTGTTCATGGCGGGTTTCCCGCCATGAACAGGATGGCGGTAGGGGGTGTCTGAATCCCCATGGAGGCGGAGCGCGGAGGATTCAGAAGGGCAGCGGTAAACCGGCGGGTGACCGCCGGTTTACCCTTTCTGACCGCGGCGGTTCAGAATGCCCTTCGGAGCACCGCCAGCCTGTCGGCGGTGCTCCCGTGGCCAGTGACCCTGGCGGTCACCGGCCGCCAGGGTCAGAATCAGGCCCTATATGTTTTATTCAGTTTAGCTGCCTATTGGCTTTGACATGGCATTAGACATTACATTTGGTATTTAGGTTAGCTGCCTATTGGCTTTGACATGGCATTAGCCATTACATTCTATATTCAGTTTGGCTGCCTATTGGCTTTGACATGGCATTAGACATTACATTTGGTATTTAGGTTAGCTGCCTATTGGCTTTAACGTGGGGATAGACATTGCAGTTGAGACATTGCAGATGAGCTGTGTTTTTTCCAAGCTGTGTTTTTCCACAAGATAGACCAAGCTGTGTTTTTCACACCAGACTAGACCTGATAAGAGAGAGTACATTTGATGATTTCCTTTCTGCTCAGCCTTGGGAGGAGGAGAAGTCTAGGAGATCTGGCCAGTCTCCAAAGGATTGCGTAGTTTTCCCGAGTCTGAGAGGAGGAGGGCACGTTTTTGGAACGATGGCTCCGTGCAACGGCAGAGTTAGTTAGATTGAATCTGCTTGACTTCAGACAGGAACGGATACGTCTGTTGCCTGTCTCCCGTTTGGGTAGAAAATCTCTTTCTCGCAGTTGACCGGAGTCATCAACTTGCAGACCCCAGAAAGATGAAGCTGAGTTATAGGCCCTACAGCCTTGCCCTACGGTGATGAATTTTGACTTTTATGCTTTGCTTTGAAGTTATGCTGTAATATAATCACATGCATTTGCTGTGTACATTGCAACTGAGAAGTACTTTGTTAAATTTTGCTTTCATTGCTGCGACTACTTTTGAACGCGTGTTTCCAATCTACTAATTTCGTCTCTCAGGAACCTCGTGGTGAAATAATAATAACAATAAATGTCTTCTTTAAACTCAGAAGTGCATTCCAGAGAGGTTCTGTAAGCTCGGTTATGAGATAAGAGCAGGACAGCAGAACAGTCGTGTAACCTTGTTTACTTGCAGAAAGGCAGAGTGGGCACAAAAATGGCAGATTTCCAAAAGTCATAACAACAGACAAAATCCCAATACTGACCAAACTTTTAATAGTACTATTTAACCACCAGATTAAGACTCAATCACAGTGATCCACTTTGTTTTTTATATTAAAAAAAATACTTTGTCAATAACAAAAGAAGCAACACCTACATACATTCATATACAATAATAAATGGACACAACCAATTCTTTGCATACATAAAACAACTATTTCCAAGACATATAGAACCCCAAAAAAATATTGACAGAAAACAAATCACTGGAGACATTTTTGATCCTAAACCATTTGACAAACATATATAGGTTGTGGATTTCTCAATCCAATCGGGGTATGCTTGAAATTCAGTTGTCACCCCTTATCAATGGAAAAGCACGAAAGGGACTTGTGCCCCAACTTAAGAAGATATCACCATCAGGGATAGTCGTATTAATAAATTCAAGTCCACTGTTCCCTTCTGAATTTTTCGTATTAATTTCAATGCTTCCTGGTAGATAGTGTTGACGGGTTCGAACCCTGTAATGGTTCAAAGGTTCTCATCAGGGCACAGAACCAGCAGACACTATAAACAAAAAAGTTAATATATTCATAGAATGCATCAACCATAAACAATACAGTTTGATCTCAAGTTTCACGCTTAACTGCTAACACTTACATTCCTTTAGTGGGGTGCATCATTACCTCCATTTGTCAAATCTGTGGAAAATCTGTGAGCATATCGAGTTACATCTACATCTGTTACTGGGGACATCGAAATATATCTATATAAAACATTACATATTTCAACCGAAGCGTGGCACTTGAGTTCAAACTGTATTGTGTATGGTTGAAGCATCCTGTGAATGTATTATATTTTTTATTTACAGTGTCTACTGGTTGGAATTAGATTTAAGAAGGGTCTTAGTGTATAACAGTTAGCCACCATAGACAGAGGTCCTCACTTCCATCCCTTGTTTACCTTCCCTTGCAAAGAGACAGGAGGACATGCTTAGTAGTAGTCTTGCAATTTAGTTTGCAAATCAGTCTAGTGATCCAATTTTCCAGTAATAGATCATGGATTTAGAGAAGGCTCAGTATCATGTGGTCAACAAACGAAGGAAACACTTTTCAGAATTTCCACAAACACCACCGCCTTTGAGGAGATTCTCTGAACTGAAAAAACAATCTTTTATTTGCTGATCCTGCTGAGGCATCCGGTATCAAAGGCACTGAAATACATACAGCCCAAATATAGAGAATCACATACCTGAAAATATTCTTGAAATCGCAAAGTGGTACAGACCAAGGTGCTGTAATTCAAGATGTGAGCTGCACCTTGTAGACTTTTATAAAGTACCAGGCTGCCTGCAGTAAGCTTGGGGGTATACCTCAAATCCATTACCAGAGAGCGTCTCTCAGTTACGTGAAGACCTTCCAAAAAATCTATCTGTAGAGACAATTTATTGGATCTTTCTGCTATCTTCACAAAGGGTTTCTCTCGACCATGTTGAAGAAAAGATGCAAAAAGAAAACTATGTGAAAATCTAAGTCCTAAATACTTATATAAGGACAGCAGTAATCAAGAGCACCAAAACAATAAGTACAACAGCATTCCCCGGGTAAAGACAACTTAAATGTCCCTGCAAATTTCTATCACTAGGCTGCTGTATCCAGAGTCCCCACTCCCCTCTCCCTCTGGCACAAGTGCAATGAGAATAAAAAAAATAGTTTTCAGTTAAGGTATGATAATTTAATTGAAGTGGGGCTTTGTCAGAGATTTTTCACCAACAATACCTTTACCTTTTCCCTAACAATAAGAGCTTAGTAAAGAGGTGGATGGAAATAGAATATCCCACCTTCTCGAGAACAAGCAGAATGCAGAGCACAATCTACCAGATGAATTTCTAATTTTCTTGACAATATTCAATTAGAAGTGAAGCTCCTGCTCAGCTTTGCATGATTGATTACATTAAGCCAATGACAAAAATATGGTTTAATTTATCTTCCATTCACCCACCACTCAATTCTTTAGGTCATTGTGCTAAAGATAAATCATTACCCCTATTTAAACCCACCATAACAATCCTTGCACACACCAATGGAACACCATGTTTTGGGTCAACAGACATTCCCTGTTAAGATTCACTGTCCTACCAAGTATCCGGATCATGGACTCAAGTAAGTTCATACCTTGTCCTCCTATTCTATGAATACACAGCGATTGTAGTAGATGTAGAGATGTGCAAAGGTTCAAACTTCTCTCGCAATCTTGCATAGTTTATTATACTTTCTAACAGAAACATTTCTTTTGTCTGAAGAATTCAATTTAAAAATTAGTACTTTAAAGAACTGCTTTCCTGCAAACGTACTTGTTATTTATTATGCCTACAAAGGTTATGTAGAGAATCAGTGTATAAAGAGGAACTCATATCCACTGCTTACAGTACAGAGAGCAGCATCTCAATCTTCTCAATATGAGCCTCCTAATTGAAAAACGAATGGTGGACATGGAGGAGACAAAATCTCTGTTCCATCTGTCATGATGTTTCTTTCTTCCTCTCCTAAAAAAAATAGGGCTCTTGAAGCTTGGCCAATGCAGCCCATGACTGGCTTCCACGTTTTTCATAACCTAAGGGCTGAAATCCTAAATTACAATAAACTGAAGCAGCAATGAGAAAATGGTTGGTCGAAGATACCTCATCATTCTGTATTTCTCGGTGGGCACAACGCCAGACCCTATGCAAGGCTGCTGTTTCGGTGCCCTAAAAGTTCTGAAGAGGGAAATCACTCCTGATCAAACCAGAAAAGTATCTAAACTAAGTAACTGGTCTGCTGACCAATTTAATTTGAAAAGAAAACAACCAACAGGACAATGCCATTAAAGCACAGTAAACAAAAGTAATACAGCAATAACAACAATGCACTCTTGTTTAAATAAATGATGAGTGTGTTTTCCAATATGAAGGTGACCATCAGAAAACGAATCATTGTTTCCAAGAGATTTAAGCTACCTCAATTAAGAACACTAACAAATACATTAGTCTAAGGCATTCAACCACGATAATGCCCACTTTAAAAATCCATTGTTCTCAGAGGACATGAGCTAAAATGTAGAAAGCAGCTTCTGCCAATACTCTTTCAGAGATCTTACAAGACCACTTTATCACTAAGAAGCTACATAAAAACGCTAAATATATTTAAAGATCATGTAAAACGTGCTAAAACATTTTTGCTAAACCTCTCTCCATTACTGCTTCACCGAGCAATATCAGTCTTTAATTCAAGAAGTAGCCATCGGTGTTCCCCTTGGCTTGCATTAATAATATAATAAATTAAAAGAGAGTCTGGGATGGGGGACTGTAAGGAAATGCCTCCTTGGCATGGTTACCCCCTGACTTTTTGCCTTTGCTGATGCAAAGTTTTGATTTGAAAGTGTGCCGAGGCCTGCTAACCAGGCCCCAGCACCAGTGTTATTTCCCTAACCTGTACTTTTGTTTCCACAATTGGCACACCCTGGTATCCAGGTAAGTCCCATGTAACTGGTACCCCTGGTACCAAGGGCCCTGATGCCAGGGAAGGTCTCTAAGGGCTGCAGCATGTCTTATGCCACCCTGGGGACCCCTCACTCAGCACAGACACACTGCTTGCCAGCTTGTGTGTGCTAGTGAGGACAAAACGAGTAAGTCGACATGGCACTCCCCTCAGGGTGCCATGCCAACCTCACACTGCCTATGAAGTATAGATAAGTCACCCCTCTAGCAGGCCTTACAGCCCTAAGGCAGGGTGCACTATACCATAGGTGAGGCCACAAGTGCATGAGCACTGTGCCCCTACAGTATCTAAGCAAAACCTTAGACATTGTAAGTTGAGGGTAGCCATAAGAGTATATGGTCTGGGAGTCTGTCATGCACGAACTCCACAGCACCATAATGGCTACACTGTAAACTGTGAAGTTTGGTATCAAACTTCTCAGCACAATAAATGCACACTGATGCCAGTGTACATTTTATTGTAACATACACCCCAGAGGGCACCTTAGAGGTGCCCCCTGAAACCTTAACGGACTATCCGTGTAGGCTGACTAGTTTTAGCAGCCTGCCACATACCAGACATGTTGCTGGCCACATGGGGAGAGTGCCTTTGTCACTCTGCGGCTAGTAACAAAGTCTGTACTGGGCGGAGGTGCTTCACACCTCCCCCTGCAGGAACTGTAACACCTGGCGGTGAGCCTCAAAGGCTCACCCCCTTTGTTACAGCACAACAGGGCACTCTAGCTAGTGGAGTTGCCTGGCCCCTCCGGCCACGGCCCCACTTTTGGCGGCAAGGCCGGAGGATATAATGAGAAAAACAAAGAGGAGTCACTGGCCAGTCAGGACAGCCCCTAAGGTGTCCTGAGCTGAGGTGACTCTAACTTTTAGAAATCCTCCATCTTGCAGATGGAGGATTTCCCCCAATAGGATTAAGGATGTGCCCCCCTCCCCTCAGGGAGGAGGCACAAAGAGGGTGTACCCACCCTCAGGGCTAGTAGCCATTGGCTACTAACCCCCAGACCTAAACACGCCCTTAAATTTAGTATTTAAGGGCTCCCCAGAACCTAGGAACTCAGATTCCTGCAACCTAAGAAGAAGAGGACTGCTAAGCTGAAAAACCCTGCAGAGAAGATGGAGACACCAACTGCTTTGTTCCCAGCTCTACCGGCCTGTCTCCCCACTTCTAAAGACACTGCTCCAGCGACACTCTCCCCAGGGACCAGCGACCTCTGAAGCTTCAGAGGACTGCCCTGCATCTAGAAGGACCAAGAACTCCAGAGGACAGCGGCTCTGTTCACCAAAGACTGCAACTTTGCAACAAAGAAGCAACTTTGAAACAACTTGCGTTTCCCGCCGGAAGCGTGAGACTTGACACTCTGCACCCGACGCCCCCGGCTTGACGTGTGGAGAACAATCACTTCAGGGAGGACTCCCCGGCGACTATGAGACCGTGAGTAGCCAGAGTTGCCACCCCGAGCCCCCACAGCGACACCTGCAGAGGGAATCCCGAGGCTCCCCCTGACCGCGACTGCCTGCTACTAAGATCTGATGCCTGGTAAAGACTCTGCACCCGCAGCCCCCAGGGCCTGAAGGATCCGACTTCCAGTGCAGGAGCGACCCCCAGGTGGCCCTCTCCCTTGCCCAGGTGGTGGCTACCCCGAGGAGCCCCACCCTTGCCTGCCTGCATCGCTGAAGAGACTCCTTGGTCTCCCATTGATTTCAATTACAAACCCAACGCTTGTTTACACACTGCACCCGGCTGCCCCCGTGCCGCTGAGGGTGTACTTTCTGTGTGGACTTGTGCCCCCTCCCCCCCCGGTGCCCTACAAAACCCCCCTGGTCTGCCCTCCGAAGACGTGGGTACTTACCTGCTGGCAGACTGGAACCAGGGCACCCCCTTCTCCATTGAAGCCTATGCGTTTTGGGCACCACTTTGACCTCTGCACCTGACCGGCCCCGAGCCGCTGGTGTGGTAACTTTGGGGTTGCTCTGAACCCCCAACGGTGGGCTACCTTGGACCCAAACTTGAACCCCGTAGGTGGTTTACTTACCTGCAAAAACTAACAAACTCTTACTCCCCCCAGGAACTGTTGAAAATTGCACTAAGTGTCTAGTTTTAAAATAGCTATATGTGATTTATGTGAAAACTGTATATGCTATTTTGCTAATTAAAAGTTCCTAAAGTACCTACCTGCAATACCTTTCATTTGAAGTATTACATGTAAATCTTGAACCTGTGGTTCTTAAAATAAACTAAGAAAATATATTTTTCTATACAAAAACCAATTTGGCCTGGAATTGTCTCTGAGTGTGTGTTCCTCATTTACTTCTTGTGTATGTACAACAAATGCTTAACACTACTCCTCTGAAAAGCCTACTGCTTGACCACACTACCACAAAATAGAGCATTAGAATTATCTCTTTTTGCCACTATCTTACCTCTAAGGGGAACCCTTGGACTCTGTGCATACTATTCCTTACTTTGAAATAGTGCATACAGAGCCAACTTCCTACATTGGTGGATCAGCGGTGGGGTACAAGACTTTACATTTGCTGGACTACTCAGCCAATACCTGATCACACGACTAAATTCAAAAAATTGTCATTAGAAACTGATTTTTGCAATTTGAGCTATTTTTCTAAATTTTTAAAAGTCCTGCTAGGGCCTTTTGTTAGTCCCTGTTAGCATTTCATTTAGAGTTTAAAAGTTTTGTGAAAGTTTGAATTAAGTTCTAGAGATAGTTTTAGATTCTTAAAAAGTATTCAAACTTTTAGAAACATAGGTGGTCATTCTGACCCTGGCGGTCTTTGACCGCCAGGGCGGAGGACCGCGGGAGCACCGCCGACAGGCCGGCGGTGCTCCAATGGGGATTCCGACCGCGGCGGTAAAGCCGCGGTCGGACCGGCACCACTGGCGGGGTCCCGCCAGTGTACCGCCGCCCCATTGAATCCTCCGCGGCGGCGCAGCTTGCTGCACCGCCGCTGGGATTCCGACCCCCCCTACCGCCATCCAGATCCCGGCGGTCGGACCGCCGAGATCCGGATGGCGGTAGGGGGGGTCGCGGGGCCCCTGGGGGCCCCTGCAGTGCCCATGCCACTGGCATGGGCATTGCAGGGCCCCCGTAAGAGGGCCCCTACATGTATTTCACTGTCTGCTGCGCAGACAGTGAAATACGCGACGGGTGCAACTGCACCCGTCGCACAGCTTCCACTCCGCAGGCTCGATTCCGAGCCGGCTTCATCGTGGAAGCCTCTTTCCCGCTGGGCTGGCTGGCGGTCTGAAGGCGACCGCCCGCCAGCCCAGCGGGAAAGTCAGAATTACCGCCGCGGTCTTTCGACCGCGGAACGGTAACCTGACGGCGGGACTTTGGCGGGCGGCCTCCGCCGCCCGCCAAGGTCAGAATGAGGGCCATAATGTCTAATGCAGAAGAGAGAGTGATGGAACTCGACCTCACACCTTACCTCCATCTTAGAATGAGGGAGCTAAGGTCTCTCTGCAAATTAAAACATATTAAAACTGGCATAAACCCTTCCAAAATACAGCTCCAGGAGCTGTTGGCAGAGTTTGCCAAAGCCAACCCCTCTGAGGATGACCTCCCAGAGAAGAAAGCTAGTGATTTGGAGGAGAATTCCCCCCCTCCAGACCTAGTTAGGGAGAACAGGGCCCCTCAAGCCCTGTCTCCAACTGTGTTAGTCAGAGATGCTGTTTCCCTCACAGGAGGGTCCAGCACCTCTGTAATCACTGAGGATAGCCTCAGTGAAGATGACCTCCTGCTAGCCAGGATGGCCAAAAGATTGGCTTTAGAGAGACAGCTCCTAGCCATAAAAAGGGAAAGACAAGAGATGGGTTTTGGTCCCATCCATGGTGGCAGCAACATAAATAGGGTCAGAGATTTTCCTGACATGTTGAAAATCCCAAAAGGGATTGTAACTAAATATGAAGATGGTGATGACATCACCAAATGGTTCACAACTTTTGAGAGGGCTTGTGCAACCAGAAAAGTAAACAGATCTCACTGGGGTGCTCTCCTTTGGGAAATGTTCACTGGAAAGTGTAGGGATAGACTCCTCGCACTCTCTGGAAAAGATGCAGAATCCTATGACCTCATGAAGGCTACCCTGATTGAGGGCTTTGGATTCTCCACTGAGGAGTATAGAATTAGGTTCAGGGGGGCTCAAAAATCCTCGAGCCAGACCTGGGTTGGTTTTGTTGACTACTCAGTAAAAACACTGCATGGTTGGATTCAAGGCAGTGGTGTAAATGATTATGATGGACTGTACAATTTATTTGTGAAAGAACACCTATTAAGTAATTGTTCAAATGATAAACTGCATTAGCATCTGGTAGACCTAGGACCAATTTCTCCCCAAGAATTGGGAAAGAAGGCGGACCATTGGGTCAAGACTAGGGTGACCAAGACTTCCACAGGGGGTGACCAAAAGAAAGGGGTCACAAAGCCTCCCCAGGGGAAGAGTGTTGAGACATCCAAAGGGAAAAATAGTAAAGAGTCTTCTACAGGCCCCCAAAAACCTGCACAGGAGGGTGGGCCCAGAGCTTCTTCACAATCCAATTTTGGGTACAAGGGTAAAAACTTTGATCCCAAAAAGGCCTGGTGTCGTAGCTGTAATCAGCCTGGACACCAAACTGGAGACAAGGCCTGTCCAAAGAAAAATTCCACTTCTAACTCTACTCCAGCTAACACCGGAATGGCTAGTCTCCAAGTGGGATCAACAGTGTGCCCAGAGCAAATCAGGTGTCACACTGAAGCTACATTAGTCTCTGAGGGTGGGGTGGATTTAGCCACACTGGCTGCCTGGCCCCCTAACATGCAAAAATACAGGCAGCAGCTCTTAATTAATGGGACAAGTGTAGAAGGCCTGAGGGATACAGGTGCCAGTGTCACCATGGTGACAGAGAAACTGGTTTCCCCTGGTCAATACCTGGCTGGACAAACCTATCCAGTCACCAACGCTGACAATCAGACTAAAGTACATCCCATGGCTATGGTAACTTTAGAGTGGGGAGGGGTCAATGGCCTGAAACAGGTGGTGGTCTCCTCAAATATCCCTGTAGACTGTTTGCTTGGAAATGACCTGGAGTCCTCAGCATGGGCTCAGGTAGAACTGAAAACCCATGCAGCCATGCTGGGTATCCCTGAACTGGTGTGTGTCAAGACAAGGGCACAGTGCAAGGCTCAGGGTGAAAAAGTGGTGTTGGAGCCTGGAAAAAGGGCCCAACCTACCAAGAGAAAAGGAAAGACAACTGGGGAACCAGTTGCAACACAACAGGAAAAAGAGAACCTCTCTTCTCAGGAAGAAGTTCTGCCCTCTGAGGGAACTGAGCCTATGGAGTTAGGACCTTATCAGGTCGAGCTCCTTGGCCCAGGGGGACCCTCAAGGGAGCAGTTGTGTAAGGGGCAAGAAACCTGTCCCTCTCTTGAAGGCCTTAGGCAGCAAGCTGCTGAAGAGTCCAATGGAAAGAAAACAGGAACACATAGGGTCTATTGGGAAGATGGACTCCTTTACACTGAGGCAAGAGATCCCAAACCTGGTGCCACTAGGAGAGTGGTAGTGCCTCAGGAGTTCAGGGAGTTCATTCTGACCTTAGCCCATGATATTCCTCTTGCTGGGCATTTGGGACAGACTAGTCAACCACTTCTATTGGCCCAACATGTCCCAGAAGGTCAAGGAGTTTTGTGTCTCCTGTGCCACCTGTCAAGCCAGTGGTAAGACAGGTGGACACCCAAAGGCCCCCCTAATTCTACTTCCAGTGGTGGGGGTCCCCTTTGAAAGAGTGGGTGTGGACATAGTGGGTCCACTTGAATCTCCAACAGCCTCAGGGAACCTATACATACTAGTAGTACTGGATCATGCTACTAGATACCCTGAAGCAATTCCCCTTAGGTCGACTACTGCCCCTGCAGTAGCCAAAGCACTCATTGGTATTTTTACCAGAGTGGGTTTTCCTAAGGAGGTGGTGTCTGACAGAGGTACCAACTTTATGTCAGCATACCTGGAACACATGTGGAATGAGTGTGGGGTGACTTACAAATTCACCACACCATACCATCCACAAACCAATGGTCTTGTTGAGAGATTCAACAAAACATTGAAAGGCATGATCATGGGGCTCCCTGAAAAACTCAAAAGGAGATGGGGTGTCCTCCTGCCATGTCTGCTTTTCGCTTACAGAGAGGTGCCTCAGAAGGGAGTAGGGTTTTCACCCTTTGAACTTCTGTTGGCCACCCTGTAAGGGGACCACTAGCTCTTGTAAAAGAAGGCTGGGAGAGACCTCTTCATGTGCCTAGGCAAGATATAGTGGACTATGTATTTGGCCTACGTTCAAGGATGGCAGAGTACATGGAAAAGGCAAGCAAAAACCTTGAGGCCAGCCAACAGCTCCAGAAGTTTTGGTATGACCAAAAGGTTGCTATGGTTGAATTTCAGCCAGGGCAGAAATTCTGGGTTTTGGAGCCTGTGGCTCCCAGGGCACTTCAGGGCAGATGGAGTGGCCCTTACCCAGTGCTAGAAAAGAAGAGTCAGGTCACCTACATGGTGGACCTAGGCACTAGCAGGACCCCCAAGAGGGTGATCCATGTGAACCGCCTCAAGCTCTTCCATGACAGGGCTGATGTGAATCTGTTAATGGTAACAGATGAGGACCAGGAAGCTGAGAGTGAACCTCTCCCTGATCTCCTCTCCACAGATCCTAAAGATGGCTCAGTTGATGGAGTGATCTATTCAGACACCCTCTCTGGCCAACAGCAATCTGACTGTAGGAAGGTCCTACAACAGTTTGCTGAGCTCTTTTCCCTAACCCCTGGTCAGACACACCTGTGTACCCATGATGTGGACACAGGAGACAGCATGCCTGTCAAAAACAAAATATTCAGACAGTCTGAACAAGTTAAGGAAAGCATCAAGGTGGAAGTCCACAAGATGCTGGAATTGGGAGTCATTGAGCACTCTGACAGCCCCTGGGCTAGCCCAGTGGTCTTAGTCCCCAAACCTCACACCAAAGATGGAAAGAGAGAGATGAGGTTCCGTGTGGACTACAGAAGACTTAATTCTGTCACCAAGACAGATGCCCATCCCATTCCAAGGGCTGATGAACTGATTGACAAATTAGGTGCTGCCAAATTCTTAAGTACCTTTGACTTAACAGCAGGGTACTGTCAAATCAAAATGGCACCAGGAGCAAAAGAAAAGACAGCATTCGCCACACCTGATGGGCATTATCAGTTTACTGTTATGCCCTTTGTTTTAAAGAATGCCCCTGCCACCTTCCAAAGGTTGGTGAATCAAGTCCTTGCCGGCTTGGAGTCCTTTAGTGCAGCCTATCTTGACAATATTGCTGTCTTTAGCTCCAGCTGGCAGGATCACCTGGTCGACCTGAAGAAGGTTTTGAAGGCTCTGCAATCAGCAGGCCTCTCTATCAAGGCATCCAAATGCCAGATAGAGCAGGGAACTTTGGTTTACTTGGGTCACCTTGTAGGTGGAGGCCAAGTTCAGCCACTCCAGCCTAAGATCCAGACTATTCTGGACTGGGCAGCTCCAAAAACCCAGACTCAAATCAGGGCATTCCTTGGCTTGACTGGGTACTACAGGAGGTTTGTGAAGGGATATGGATCCATAGTGACAGCCCTCACAGAACTTACCTCCAAGAAAATGCCCAAGAAAGTAAACTGGACTGTAGAATGCCAACAGGCCTTTGACACCCTGAAACAAGCAATGTGCACAGCACCAGTTCTAAAAGCTCCAGATTACTCCAAGCAGTTCATTGTGCAGACAGATGCCTCTGAACATGGGATAGGGGCAGTTTTGTCCCAAACAAATGAAGATGGCCTTGACCAGCCTGTTGCTTTCATTAGCAGGAGGTTACTCCCCAGGGAGCAGCATTGGAGTGCCATTGAGAGGAAGCCTTTGCTGTGGTTTGGTCCCTGAAGAAGCTGAGACCATACCTCTTTGGTACTAACTTTGTTGTTCAAACTGACCACAGACCTCTCAGATGGCTGATGCAAATAAAAGGTGAAAATCTAAAACTGTTGAGGTGGTCCATCTCCCTACAGGGAATGGACATTATAGTGGAACACAGACCTGGGACTGCCCATGCCAATGCAGATGGCCTTTCCAGGTTCTTCCACTTAGAAAATGGAGACTCTCTTGGGAAAGGTTAGTCTCATCCTCTTTCGTTTGGGGGGGTTGTGTAAGGAAATGCCTCCTTGGCATGGTTACCCCCTGACTTTTTGCCTTTGCTGATGCTAAGTTTTGATTTGAAAGTGTGCTGAGGCCTGCTAACCAGGCCCCAGCACCAGTGTTCTTTCCCTAACCTGTACTTTTGTTTCCACAATTGGCACACCCTGGCATCCAGGTAAGTCCCTTGTAACTGGTACCCCTGGTACCAAGGGCCCTGATGCCAGGGAAGGTCTCTAAGGGCTGCAGCATGTCTTATGCCACTCTGGGGACCCCTCACTCAGCACAGACACACTGCTTGCTAGTGAGGACAAAACGACTAAGTCGACATGACACTCCCCTCAGGGTGCCATGCCAACCTCACACTGCCTATGAAGTATAGATAAGTCACCCCCCTAGCAGGCCTTACAGCCCTAAGGCAGGGTGCACTATACCATAGGTGAGGGCATAAGTGCATGAGTACTATGCCCCTACAGTGTCTAAGCAAAACCTTAGACATTGTAAGTGCAGGGTAGCCATAAGAGTATATGGTCTGGGAGTCTGTCATGCACGAACTCCACAGCACCATAATGGCTACACTGAAAACTGTGAAGTTTGGTATCAAACTTCTCAGCACAATAAATGCACACTGATGCCAGTGTACATTTTATTGTAACATACACCCCAGAGGGCACCTTAGAGGTGCCCCCTGAAACCTTAACCGACTATCCGTTTAGGCTGACTAGTTTTAGCAGCCTGCCACAGACCAGACATGTTGCTGGCCACATGGGGAGAGTGCCTTTGTCACTCTGTGGCTAGTAACAAAGCCTGTACTGGGTGGAGGTGCTTCACACCACCCCCTGCAGGAACTGTAACACCTGGCGGTGAGCCTCAAAGGCTCACCTCCTTTGTTACAGCACCACAGGGCACTCCAGCTAGTGGAGTTGCCCGCCCCCTCCGGCCCGGCCCCACTTTTGGAGCAAAGGCCGGAGGAGATAATGAGAAAAACAAGGAGGAGTCACTGGCCAGTCAGGACAGCCCCTAAGGTGTCCTGAGCTGAGGTGACTCTAACTTTTAGAAATCCTCCATCTTGCAGATGGAGGATTCCCCCAATAGGATTAGGGATGTGCCCCCCTCCCCTCAGGGAGGAGGCACAAAGAGGGTGTACCCACCCTCAGGGCTAGTAGCCATTGGCTACTAACCCTCCAGACCTGAACACGCCCTTAAATTTAGTATTTAAGGGCTCCCCAGAACCTAGGAACTCAGATTCCTGCAACCTAAAAAGAATAGGACTGCTAAGCTGAAAAATCCTGCAGAGAAGACGGAGACACCAACTGCTTTGGCCCCAGCTCTACCGGCCTGTCTCCCCACTTCTAAAGACACTGCTCCAGCGACGCTCTCCACAGGGACCAGCGAACTCTGAAGCCTCAGAGGACTGCCCTGCATCTAGAAGGACCAAGAACTCCAGAGGACAGCGGCTCTGTTCACCAAAGACTGCAACTTTGCAACAAAGAAGCAACTTTGAAACAACTTGCGTTTCCCGCCGGAAGCGTGAGACTTGACACTCTGCACCCGACGCCCCCGGCTCGACTTGTGGAGAACAATCACTTCAGGGAGGACTCCCCGGCGACTGCAAGACCGTGAGTAGCCAGAGTTGCCCCCCCTGAGCCCTCACAGCGACGCCTGCAGAGGGAATCCCAAGGCTCCCCCTGACCGCGACTGCCTGCTTCTAACATCCGACGCCTGGTAAAGACTCTGCACCCGCAGCCCCCAGGGCCTGAAGGATTCGACCTCCAGTGCAGGAGCGACCCCCAGGTGGCCCTCTCCCTTGCCCAGGTGGTGGCTACCCCGAGGAGCCCCCCCTTGCCTGCATCGCTGAAGAGACCCCTTGGTCTCCCATTGATTTCAATTACAAACCCGACGCTTGTTTACACACTGCACCCGGCCGCCCCGTGCTGCTGAGGGTGTACTTTCTGTGTGGACTTGTGCCCCCCCCCCCCCCCTGGTGCCCTACAAAACCCCCCTGGTCTGCCCTCCGAAGATGCGGGTACTCACCTGCTGGCAGACTGGAACCCGGGCACCCCCTTCTCCATTGAAGCCTATGCGTTTTGGTCACCACTTTGACCTCTGCACCTGACCGGCCCTGAGCTGCTGGTGTGGTAACTTTGGGGTTGCTCTGAACCCCCAACGGTGGGCTACCTTGGACCCAAACTTGAACCCCGTAGGTGGTTTACTTACCTGCAAAAACTAACAAACTCTTCCTCCCCCCAGGAACTGTTGAAAATTGCACTGTGTCTAGTTTTAAAATAGCTATATGTGATTTATGTGAAAACTGTGTATGCTATTTTGCTAATTCAAAGTTCCTAAAGTACCTACCTGCAATACCTTTCATTTGAAGTATTACATGTAAATCTTGAACCTGTGTTTCTTAAAATAAACTAAGAAAATATATTTTTCTATACAAAAACCTATTGGCCTGGAATTGTCTCAGTGTGTGTTCCTCATGTATTGCTTGTGTATGTACAACAAATGCTTAACACTACTCCTCTGATAAGCCTACTGCTCGACCACACTACCACAAAATAGAGCATTAGAATTATCTCTTTTTGCCACTATCTTACCTCTAAGGGGAACCCTTGGACTCTGTGCATATTATTCCTTACTTTGAAATAGTGCATACAGAGCCAACTTCCTACAGGGACTATTTGCATGTCTAGCAAGAAGCGCACAAATCTTCATTCCATGTGCATTTACAATTCTGGTCTAACATTTGTGCAACTCCATTGATTATCTGAGGTACTGACATAAGGATTTGTGCTACCTATGCACTGGCACTGAGCATCTACTGCTCTGGTCATAGTATGTGTGCTGCGTGAATAGGAACGAACACCAGCAGTCCTGGACTCAACACCTTTGCTGCATTGGCACTGAACACTCCTCTCTTCTCACTCACTTCTCTCTCCTCTACTTTTCAAGAGTTTCCTTCTGCTGGTTTTTAACATGGGTTGCAGATGGCTGCCTTTACTACCACCTTATAATTTCCGGCAATTTCCATTACTAAGCTTATAAAATTAGCACTAACATGTGTTCCAACTCATCTGGTCTGTTCCACTGCAGCCATCAGGTTATTTACTTCAGGATTGTTTTCCAAGTTCTAGTCCTTTTTTAATATTCCTTGTTGAGGTCTAGTACTTATAGGCATCAGTTCCTCAATCATCAGAACTCGAGACTTCTACATCATGGACTGAACACCTCACCTCTACACTACAATGTTTAACCACCTCTTGAATGTGCCTGAAGATTCCACCACAAAAAACGGATGTATTTCAAATACCTGCACGCTTTAAATGATTTCTATGCCTTGGTAGTGTTTTCTTCTGTGCTATTTGTCTCAACGAGCCAGGGTGCATCCTACTGTAATCCACAATTATTCTGGGATGGACTCTACAACTTCATAACCTATACTCATTCGGTCGACAGCTGGACCTTAAGTCCACACTTTGACAACACTAACGGTAGTGATAACAAAGGCCTGCAGTTGCTGCTTCAACATAACACCTTTTTGTAAGGACCCAATGGTGATAACGAGCAAATGGTTTTCATAACAGCCACACAACACTGGTAGGGATACCAGCAATAAATATTTTAAACCAGCCTATTAGTGAAAATATCCACTTAGATTAAATGTTCCATGCGCCTTAGAACAGACAGTTGATGTTGGGCTACGTGAGTATGTTTTCAAGTAAACAAGTGATACATGTGTAAACATCCTTAAGATATTGTTGAGACAACCAATATTTGGACTAGCCTATCATAGATAAAAGAACAATTTTGTCTTATAAGTTTTGATGTAGAAACAAGTATTCTATCCTAAGTTATGTTTTTCAGATTTCAATCACAGGAAGAGACTCTTCAACCGGTGTACATTAGCTTCTAATGGCACTTGTGGAGATTACAACATACTGATGTATGACCACCCTTTACCCCATAATTTCATCTTTCACATGCTACATCTAAAGAAAGTTACTTACCATTGGCAACAACATTTCTAATGGATACTTGATATACCTGCAGATGCCTCACCTCCTAAAAACTCTTCCAGACAGGTCCTTTCTCTATTGCTGTTCCATGACGGTAGAGGGTGCCGGCTCAGTTCGATGCCTGTGACTATGCCCATAAACTCCCCCATCATCGTCCCAAAGTCAGTTTTCCATCCATTTTTAATAAGCCACTGAAACTACTGGATGAGAATGACATCAGATAAGTTGTGCAACAACAGAATATTGTAACCCTATTATTTATGTTGGTCCATAACCATTCATCAACAGGAAAGGTAGGCGGGATGGGTGAGGAAACGGCAGGTAGACAAGAAATATTGTTGCAATAGTAAGTAACATTTTCTTCTGATTGGTACTTCTACATGCATATTCCTCACCTCTTGAATAGAATCCCAAGCAATACCCACATACTGAATGGAGGACCTTGATGGATGGTTACACCATTAAATCCCGTAGCACAGGTCAGGCAAAATGCCCATCCCTCCTCATCTCCAGATCCAAACAATGCTGCCCAGAAAAGGTGAAGCGATGACCAAGTAGCTGCTTTGCAGGTATCACATATAGAAGCTCATCTAGCCAAGGCAGATGTTCAAGAGTGTGCCATAATGCTCTCCAATATTTCTTTTTTTGGGCCCTGGCCCAGCAGATTTAAATGCTCAATATGATACACGTAGGTGACTTCCAGTTCTGCACAGTTTTTCCTTTTCTGCTGCCTACATAGCCTATGAAGCTGGTAATCTGCAAAGACGCCATTCATGCATCTAATATAAAACCTCACCACTCTTTTTGGGTCCAGTCAGTGCAGCCTCCCCTCCTTTGTGGGGTAAGATGGAGGAAATAACGCATGAAAGGTGATCAATTGATCCAGATGTAATGGGGTCACCACCTTCAAAAGGAAAACAACTCTGGTTCTGAAAACCAACTTCTCAGGATGAGAAGTGGTCAAAGGTGGCTTGATGGTGAGTGCTTGGAACTTACTGACAAGCCTAGTTAAAGTAATGGCAACCAGAAAAACCTTGTAATGGGTAAAAGTCTTAAGGTAAAACTGTGAAGCGGCTCAAATTGAGCTCCTATAAATAAAGTAAGAAGCAGGCTCAAGTCCCATTGTGACTTAACAAAAGGAGTAGAAAGAAATATGTTTGTTTGACCTTACAAAACTCATAAGACATGGGGGGACTTGAAAAGGGACCGCTGATCCAGAAGGTAAAAGGAAGCCAACAGGGCTGCTGGATATCTGTTCATTGTCCCAAAGGCACATCCTGTCTGGGCAAAAAGAAAGTGCAAACTTGAGAACATGAGAAAAATTCAAGGGGTCAATGTGGTGGTGTGCGCATCAAGAGACAAACCTGTGCCATCTTCTGGAGTAAACAGATTTGGTGGAGGAATGACAGGCAGATAAAATCACATCCACTACGTCATTAGGCACCAGACACTCGGAAGGCAGAGACATGTCCCATCTGAATCTCCTCACATGTAGGTGCAGGCTCTGGAGAGTCGGTTGGATGGCCTGCTCCTTCAGCTAGGAAAGAAGATTCACTCTCAGTGGAAGACAGAGCAAGGGCACGGGGAGAGTTGCAGAAGGCTTGCGTGCCACATCCTTCTAAGGCAATTTGGAGCCACTGAGATGACTTGGGCCCGATCTTGACAAACCTTCTTCAGAACAAGAGGAATCAAGGGGAAGGAAGGAAATGCACAGTCAAGCGGAAAGTTCCACTTCAGTACAAACGTGTTCACCCTTGTCTACTTGCACTGGACTCTGGAAGGCACAGAACGTCTGGCAATGTGAATCGGAAGGAGTGGCAACTAGATCGACACAGGCATGCCCCACTGATCAAAGAATTTCTTCACACCCTCAGAGTACAGATGTCTCATAGTTGGTATGATGACACCATATCAATTTGGCTGCCCGGGAGCTTAGTGAGCCTGCCAGATGATTCACTACCAGCCACATTTTATGGCTGTATGACCGGAACTAAAGCCTCATAGTTGCCCAACACAAAAACTGGGACCCTACTCACTCTTCAGCTGACATACCACATTGTGGTTGTATTGTCTGTCAAAAGATTAACTGACTGACCAGAAAGAAAAAAGTGCAATGCCTTGAGCGCCAGGAAAAGTGTCCTCAGTTCAAGCAGACAGGTGTGGAAATTCTTCTCCCCTGGAGACCGGAGGCCTCACGGTGATCTCATCCTAGTGAGAAGGCATCCCTCACTGTTGGTATTACACTGCTCCAGGAGGAAAGGGCTCAGATCGGTCCAGGAAACCCAGCTCAGAGGAGTTATCCACACCACTAGCTTCAGCAAGCCCTGAAATTCGTGCAAGGGCTCTCAAATGTCCTCCTGTTCAGAGACTCTGTGAAACAGCTCATAAAGAGGGTAGTGTATCTCCTCCGACTGATGTGCCTCGCTTATAGAGTCTTGTTAACAGTGTATGGCCCTATCGCATTCCTTTGAATTTCAACTGTCTACTGTTTCTTTTTGTCTCTTTACAAATTTATCACTCTCTGGTTCTGACTCTGTCTTCACTGAGGAAATCTCAAATTTTACTTCTCAGCTACTAAATTTAATGTGTTCGTCGGTGAGTGTCATATAGTGCTAAAAGACAGTAGATTTCAGTTCACATCAACGTGTCCTATTCATTAAGCACAGGATTAGCACAACACCAATTCCTTAATGTGAATTTTAAGCACCATATTTCTACACAAGGTAAGCAACATGTGATCAGGAAGTAATCCCTCCTCCTTCACGCAAGAAATTGATTGGATGAAGAAACTTTTCAAAGCAGTCTAAACAACCTGATTTTGAGGGATATCATCAGAGCACATGAGTTTAACCAATGCCCTCTGAATGTGCATTCACATAATGTATTTATAACATTGTATTACATCCAATGAAAATATATCAGAATTAGCTACATAGCTACAGTCACCAAGAATATGCTCTTTCTTCCCCCTGCCATGGCTCTTTGAAGTATCATCTACTGCAACGTAACCTGCTGAGAACTCTCTAGAAATAAGATAGGTACATTTCAAAGTGTGAAAAACTTTGCTACGTGACACATCCTCAGGATGAGGCGATCTCATCACATTACACCAGCAACTAAGTTGGTGCATCTGCTAACAGTCAAGGAAAGGGTTGAATTTCAATCTCTTCTTTTGAACCATAAGGCTTGAAATGGTCTTGCTACGAAGTAGATCAAATACATTTTTCTATACTCCTAAACAAACTTCTATGCTCAGTCTCATACTGTCACACTGCTCAAGAGGAAGCTTGTGGGAAGTTATCTGCACTCTCAAGCTACCCCCACCTTCCCAATCTACAACTCGCTTCCACTGCCTCGATATACACTCCAGGAAACTGAGTTACTTCCGAAGACCTGCCTCTTTCCTCTAACATTTGGCAAAGAATGACAACACAAACCCGTCTGCTATTCTATTCCTTCCTCGGTGACTCATGCTTCGAAGCATCTACTGATTGCATTATCACTTCCCGAAAATAATATACATAATAAAATATCCCACGATTCGTTTAAACGAGCTTTAAATCCTTGGCCGTTATCTGAACAATCCCAAAAGAAGTAGCTCTCAATTAAGTCCTTGACAAATGCTGCTGCTTAGAACACACCCAGGAGGCACTTGATGTGCTTTGAAACTTTCCCAATCATAAGAAATACACTTCAACTGCAGGCGATTCATGGCCTCATAATAGCACTTTTCACAAGCTCTCTTGCAGCGGTCACTGCCTCCTTAAGGCAACAATTTCAAAAGCAGCACTAATATGTATATATAAGCATTGTCATGAAGTTGGATTCCTGGGCCACCTACGTTTTGGGGGAGGAGAGGCGTAAACATTTTCCCTGACGCTTAGCCATTTACATTGATGAGAGTTTCAAGATTCATTGCAGTGTAAAATGAAAACAGAAGGTAAACTCGCAAGAGTACTAATTAGCAATTACATTTGTTTAACTTTATAGGGACATCAGAGCGCTAGAAGGCTCTCCCTATTTACAATGCTGCATGCAGCTAATGAAAATGAAAAATAAATCTTGGTACACAAGAGTCAATTAGCAAAGCAGTTGGAGCATACATTTAGTTTAAGAGAGAAGCGCAAGTCTACACTGTCTAAGTTTGCACTACATTTAGTTAGTCTCAACCTCAAAATCTAGAACCTACTTGCAAGCCGACCAACTGAAGAACAATCAATGAAAGACTTGCTAAGGAAGGAATAACATGGATATATTTATGCAGATGCAGAGTGTTTGTCACACGTGGGGTGGTGCCATGACACCAAGAGGCTAAGCCTTGAGTGAGTCATGATGCCCCTCCCCTCTTAACAATTGTAATTAGAAGCATATCATACTCTACATCGGCATATATGGTTTTATGCCATGGTGTTTTTCATGTGTGCATGTTTTTCGAAGAGGTATTTAACAAAACCAGGAAGGAGGTAAGAGGTTACAATTTTGGCAGAAAGGTAGATCTTGGTCCAAAAAGAGTGCTTTGTTTGATTTGGTTTAAGGTTCTTGAGAAATGAATGCTCAAAAACTTTATATTTCAAGCTGCAGAGGATCCGCAGGGCCAAAATGATCTCTTGAAGAGATCCGATTGACTTCTACCACATCAATAACGATGTGGAGGCAGCCATTTTAGGACTAGGGACTAAGTACCGAGTCCTAACAAAAACATTTTTTTTTTTAAACGTAAGTTAGCAGGGTGGCAGGGGGACAGAGCGTTTTTGTCCCCTCCTCCCCAAGCCTAAAAAGGCCCCAGGGACTCCCTCCTTGGGGACTAGCTAAACAATTAAGGGGAAGACGGGCGCAACACCCTCTCCAAGTCTCTTAGAGGCACCTATCCCTAGCAGCTTGAAGGGGAGTGTTTTACCTTCTCACTGGGATCCTGGTAGCCAGGACCCCAGTGCTCATAGTTAAAAACCTATTTGTCAGTGTGTTTTGCCTGCCTCACTGGGATCCTGTTAGCAAGGACCCCAGTGCTCATACTTTGTGGCCTATGTATGTGTTGCCAGTGGTGCTTAACTGGGTCACTGAAGTTCTGCTAACCAGAACTCCAGTGCTTATGCTCTCTCTGCTTCCAAATTAGTCACTATAGTTTAGTGACTTCATATTCCAATTCCAATTGGCACACTGGACCCTCCTTATAAGTCCCTAGTATATGGTACCTAGGTGCCCAGGGCTTTGGGTTTCCAGGAGATCCTTATGGGCTGCAGCACTTCTTTTGCCACCCCTAAGGAGCTCAGACAAACCTTTCTTCAGGACTGCCATTGCAGCCTGAGTGAAATAGTGCCCACACTATTTCACAGCCATTTTCACTGCACTTAAGTAACTTATAAGTCACCTATGTGTCTAACCTTCATTTACTGAAGGCTAGGTGCAAAAGTTACTAAGTGTAAGGGCGCGCTTGCACTAGCAAAGGTGCCCCCAAGCTGTCCAGAGCCAATTCACCAGACTTCGTGAGTACGGGGACACCATTACACGCGGTCACTACATATAAGTCAATACCTATATGTAGCTTCACAATGGTAACTCCGAATATGGCCATGTGAGGTGTCTAAGATCATGGCACTGTCCCCCCATTCAAAATTTGGTATTGGGGGGCCAATACCATGCATCCTGTGGGCTCCACCATGGACCCCCAGTACCGCCAAATCAGCTCTCTGAGGCTTGCACTGCAGTTATGGTTGCTGCCACCTCACCGACAGGGTTCTGCCCTCCTGGGGGTCAGAGCAGCTCAGTCCCAGGAAGGCAGAACAATTCATTTCCTTTGAGAGGAGGGTGTTACACCCTCTCCTTTTGGAAATAGGTGTTACAGGCTTGGGAAATGCCTCGGGAAATGCTTTGAAGATTGTGCCCTCCTTGCATAAGCCAGTCTACACCAGTTCAGGGACCCCCAGTCCCTGCTCTGGCGTGAAACTGGACAAAGGAAAGGGGAGTGACCACTTCCCTGTACATCACTACCCCAGGGGTGGTGTCCAGAGCTCCTCCAGTGTGTCCCTCGTGTTAGCCATCTTGTTTTCCAAGGTGTGGAAACACTCTGGAGATCTCTGAATGACCAGTGCCAGCAAGTGACCTCAGAGACCCCTCCTGGTAGGTGCATATCTGGGTAGGTAGCCAATCCCCCTCTCAGGGCTATTTAGGGTCTCTCCTGTCATTCCTCTTCAGATTCAGCTTGCAAGACTCCTCGAGGAACCTTCTGCATCCTCTGCTTCAGCTTCTGACAGTCAGATCAACCTCAGACTGCTCCAGGAACCGCTGTACCTGCAACAAAGTATCCAGGAGGACTGCTGTGACCTGCAACTTCAGCTCCAGCCAGCATTTGCAACAGTTTCCAAGGTGTGCAAGCTCTGAGGACTCCCTGTCTTCACCCTGCACCAGAAGAACCGAAGGAAAAACTCCTGTGAAGTGACCCTTCTGCAACAACGACTGGTTCTCTGGGACTCCTCTCCTGACGACGAGCGTGCTCCCTGGAACACAGGTGGTGGACCGACGTGACCCAGACTGTCTTAAGGTCCAGCTGTTCAAATTTGGAGGAGGTAAGAGCTTGTCTTCCCGGTTTGCGACAGTACCCCTGTGCACCAAGTCATCTCCAGCTCCTTGGGCTTCTGTGCACTTCTTTCAAGGCTCCTTCGTGCACAATGTAGCCCAGGTCCCCAGCACTCCATCCTGCGATGCACAACTTGCTGAGTTGTTCTCCGGCGGTGTGGGACCTTCTTTTGTTGTGCTGCACCAACTGCAATTTGCATCTTCTTTGTCCCCGTGTCCTGGGACTCCTGTGTGTGCTGTCTGGTCATCTGTGGGATCTCTCTAGTGTTGGGAGCACCTTCTGCCTCCTCAGTCCCTCCTGGGTCCAGGCAGCGCCTTTTTGAGTCAAACCGCTACCTTGCTTGAACCAAGGCTTGTTGGACGAATCCAGCGATGCAAACAACCTGCATCCAACATCTCAGCATGGGACATCTCCTTCACCATGCAGGAACCCGCATCCATCCTCTTTGGTGTTCTTCTGCAGACTTCTTCTAACTGGAGAATCCTCTTTTGCACCATCTTCTAGGTTAGCAGGGGCTCCTGTCCTTCCTGGAATCTTCTGCGACTGCTGGACTTGGTCTCCGCTCTTCACAGGTCTTCATGTCCAGGAATCCACCATTTGTTACTTGCAGTCTTGCTTGGTTCTTGCAATAACTCTTATCACGACTTGTAGTGTGTCCTGAGGAAACTTGCAGTACTTTACTCCTACTTTCCTGGGCTCTGAGGTGTTTTTTTTTTTTTACTTACCTTTGGTCTTTTCTTACACTCCCAGCACCCCTCTTCACACTACACCTGCCTAGGGGGGAATTTGTGATTCGCATTCTACTTTCTTAGTATATGGTTTGTGTTCCCCTAGGCCTATTGCATTCTATTATATTTCCTACTATTTGCACTATTCTATGACTATTTACATACCTGATTTTGGTCTCTAGTGTATATATTGTGTACAATACTTACCTCTAGAAGGCGTATTGCCTCTAAGATATTTTTGGCCTTGTGTCACTAAAATAAAGTGCCTTTATTTTTGCTAACACTGAGTATTGTCTTTTATTGTGTATACGTACTGTGTAACTATAGTGGTATTGCAGGAGCTTTGCATGTTTCCTAGTTCAGCCTAAGCTGCTCTGCTACAGCTAACTGTAGACAGCCTAAGCTGCTAGAACACTGCCTACATTTCACTAATAAGGGATAACCGGACCTGGTATAAGGTGTAAGTACCTTAGGTACCCACTACAAACTAGGCCAGCCTCCTACACGCTGCACCTGCGATGGGTGCAAGCTGGGAGCCAGCAGGACTGCTGAAACCTTGGCCTCCTCCTAACGCCCCCAATGAGGGAGCCGCTGTGGCGTGCCCTGCTACCTTAAAAAAACAAAGCTGGCCCCTGCAGGCAGGTGGTGGAGTAGCAGCTGCCCTGCCTCATCCCCCCCCCCCACCATTTCCCCCTTGAAGCTCCACCGGGTGGGCATAGGGCGCTCAAAAAAAACAAAAACAAAAGGATGCTGGCTCCAGTGCAACCCTAAGAAACAGGATGCTTGCAGGGAGCTGGTGGTGCTGCAGTGGCCCTGTTGCCCCCACCCCCCACACCTTATAATTACAAAAAAATGTGGGTGTTTCAGGAGCAACCAGGACACCCACAAAAATAAAAAATAAAAAGAAGGAACCAGTGCATAGTAAATGAGCGGCCACAGCTTCTCATTTATTATTCATTGCTCTTTCAGGAAGTGTTCCCATAATGCCCTGCAATGGTACTGCAGGAAGTTTTTTTTAAGTTGTAGGGGACTGCAGGAAGTCCTGCAGCCTCCCAGCAACATTAGAAAATAAAACTTAAGTCTCTGGGTCAATTAAACCATGACCTCTGGAGAACTTACTATAATTTTTTAAGAATTTCCGAGGCGGGAGGTTTTGCTCTACAGTCAGTAATACAGCACCCTCTAGGGGCTTGTTCAAAGGCTTCATTTTATGTGGCCTAAAGATGTATAACAAAAAAGATATAAGGACCTTTGTGTTTGTTTTTATGATTGCATTTTTGGGACAATGGTAAAAGAAAGATTTTAAGACTTTAAAAAAAAATCCTATTTAAAGGAAAGAGTCACAGACATGTTTTAATAAAACTTTAATAAATATGTTTTCAAGTTGTTGATATTAATAAACACTGATTTATGTGCATTATTAAAATTTACATTTTGTTTAAGTTATTGGTGATTCTTGGAGAAAGATTTGCTCAATGTATAGGGGGTTGATTGGTTAGGTGGGTTGATTTAGCTGTCTTAGGTGAGGAGGCCACCTAGGGAGCGGGGAGGGAGGGGCTGTGCGCAGCAATGGGGGGCTGCCAGCTGGAGATTGGATGCAGGTTGTGGCAGTAGGTCAGGCCCTGCAGCCAACAAACTGTCACGCAAAGCTGAAGGCTGTGTGAGGCACGGGGTTGGCTTTACGTATAGTAACAAAATATTACTTTACATTAAATAAACCCTACATAGTCATTGAAAAAAAAGGTTGAAGTGATGTTATAGTTAGGTGTGATAATATCTTACTTTGCATTTAAAAAAACTAGAAAACTCACTCAAAAAAGCTAGAGTTAAAAACATTATAGTTTGGTGAAAATGCTGGTTACAACATACCATTTTAAACAAACAAAACCATTGAAATTCACCAGTTATAGTTAATACAAGTAACACTAACTTGTGCCCTAAATTAACTATAACTGGTGTCCTCACTATGTGCTGCTAATTACCACATATATTACATACTTCATGAAATCTTCTATGACATCACTTGACAACATGACTGCAACATCTGAAATTAAGTAATTTATGATAACTCTGTGAGCAGCACAGGCGCAAGTTATAGTTACCTTAGAACATGAGTAATAAATATTTTAGCTAACTATAACTGGTGAATTTCAGTAGTTTTGTTTGTTTAAAACATTATGTTTTAACTCACATTTTCACCTAAATATAACATCACACACACACACACACACACACACATATATATATATATTACCTAGTGGTAGTCGCCACTAGGCAGTTATACTTAGGACCATGTTTCAATAGGAAAACTATGACATGCCTATATCTTTGGCACCATTTGACAACACTTCACAAAATGTTCCCAAAAAGTATTGCGGTGATTCCTTCTGTGCATGGAAAGTTTTGGGGAAATCCGTCAAGGGGGGATGGGCGAGAAAAAGGGGACTAAAAAAAGGTTGCATTTCCCATGTGAATTTCCAAAGGACTCTTTAGACACGAAGGACGGAATAACACCAAATATAGTAGAAAGCTAGCTGTAGGTATGCAGATTACGCTTTCGGTTATTTGGTGTGAATCTGTTCAGTCGTTTTTGAGATATTGAAGGGAAAATAATTTTGTATATCTCTGGCCACGAATAATTTGTGAAATTTGTGATTTTTTTTTTAAATACGCACATGAAAAGAAGAGTTGCAATTGGCTGACCACAACCAGACTACAAAGTTGCGCTGCCATTTTATTTCACGGGACACTGTCCCCGGGGGTGAAAATCCAAATTGGAAGTGGCATAGGGGTCAGGGAAAAGGTACCCTGACCCCTGGGGTGTATTATAGGTGCGAATTATGGATTTAAAATATTTTGCTTCACCATGCATGATATTCACAAAAATGTCGGTAATTATTCACAAATATATAAACATTTGAAAGAAAAACCACTCATTCATACACTAATTTATTCACTCATACATGTATTCCGAGACTCATCCGTCCACTCACACCCACTCAGACGCTCATGCACCCCCTTACACCCACTCTTAAGTAACTATAACTCGCACTCTAAGGTAACTATATCTCGCACCTTCACCATGCACAGCTAATTACTCCACGTATTATATCATTGATGAGATCTTGTATGGCATCTTTGATATTATCACTGCAACATTTGCAATAAAATTATTGATAAGAAAACTGTACATGGAAAGAGCGCAACTTATAGTTACTCTAGAGTGCGAGTTACATTTACTTAAAAGAACTCTAACTATAACTGCTGAATTGTTATGGTTTCGTATGAGTAAATTCAGATCCTAACTGTAACATCCCTGTAACCTTTGGTAGTTCTAGTTAGAACCTAGTTTCCATAGGAAACACGTTTTTTGTTTTGCCAATAACTTTGGGGCTGTTTTATGAATCTTCACGAAATTTTCAAGACTAGCTAGCTACTCACTTCAGCTACTATCTGGAAAGTTTCAGGGTGCTTCGTCAAGCGGGGGATGAGAAAAAAGGGGGGGGTCATAAAGTGCTTTTTTTCCCCATGCAATTTCCTATAAGGATTTTGGACCTGACTAAAGCCCGAAGCGCTGGACGCAACTACACCATATTTGGCAGAAAGCTAGCTCTTGGTCCAGAAAGAACCCTTTTTGTGATTTGTAATTACAGGCAAAACAAAACTGTATATCAAGGGACACGGAACCTTCAACCAGGAAGTGTTGGCAGACTTTTTGTGACTCTGACTCATCCGAGTATCAAAAAGTACCCTGACCACCTCGTGGTGGGGTCTCCTAGGGACCCCGTATGGGCCAAAAAGTTTTTTTTTTTTTCTGGAAAACCGCAGAGGACCTGTTGCTCCTAACAAAAAATTAAAATTAAAAAAAAATTTAAAAAAAGCAAGCACAGTCTTCCATGCCTGTATAAACTTTGCCCCGTGGTAGGCTAGTTCCCCGGGGCAAAAATACTGATTACAGTGGGGAATGGGGCGCCCACGACCCCCCTACCAATAATCTGGCTGCTGGGGACCGCCACCTTCTTGGAAGACCCCAATCACAATTGAGGTGGAGAAGGGTTGCATGGTCCTCCTCCCAAGGATGTTTATGGCCCGGGGAGCACCACCTCCCCAGGGCATGATCTATCTATAAGGGGGGAGGCATGCAGAGCCCCCTCTTATGCCCATTGGGTTGCCAGGGACCACCATCTCCCAGGGGCCAATGCCAAGTTTCGTTAGTGGGAGTGGGGCCGCACAGACCCCACTCCCAGGCCATTTACAGCCATGGGGACCACCACCTCACCGGAGCTTGGCTATAATTACAATAGGGAGAGGGGACATGCGGTGCCCTTCACAGGCCATCTTCAGCTGTGGGGACCACCACCAACTCGGGGCAGGCCCTACAAACTGAATAGAGGGGGGGCCCCAAGACCCCCACCCCCACTGGAGCTATTAATGGTCCTGTGGACCGCCAGCCCTAGTGCCAGATCCCCAAGTCCTGAGGTGCCCACCCTTAGTTGTCTGCTGTCGCTTAGTGGGAGTTTTGGCAGCTCCTGACAAGCAAAAGTAAAAAGTAAGCTCACTCCCAATGGGCGGGAGCAGGAAAACTGTTCCTGCTCGTTGTGAGCAGGCTTTTCATCTGTTTTCCCTCCCGCTGTGAAGCGGGCAGGAAAACAGATAAATGCTGCTCCCTGCGTGCAGGAGAAATTGTTTCCTTAGTGCTCCTTGCGTGTGGAAGAAATACCGGCACCTGCTGGAGGAGGGAAGCTGGCAGGGACTGGGGGGGCTCTCAGGCTCTCCACGCTGCCCCAAAAAATGCACAATGGGTGCCCTGGGTGTGGCCAGTGCACCAAGGATGAAGCTGCTGGGCCCCTGTGCGACGGGGTAGCCTAAATTGGCACGGGAGGGTGGCTACACAGCCCAAATCCCCTTCATCTAAGTGGCTGGGTCTCGGGGGATGGGATTGCCGGATCCAAAGGAGGCCCAGGGAGGCCCAGGGAGGCTTGATGCACCCCTCCCAGTCCCCTTAGGCTAAATGGCTTGGACCCTGGGGATGGGGTCCCCAGGACCAAAATGGGCCTGGGGAGGGAAGCTGCTTGGCTTAAGCTTAAGGCAGTGCGAGGTGTCGGTGCCTACGGCCAAACCTATGGCCCGGGGTTGGGAGTCTACAGGGGTTGGCTGCAGGCCCTGCAGCCAAACGAAGGCCGTGCATGGTGTGGGGGTGGGTGTCTACAGGGGTTTGGCTTCAGGACCTAGCCACAGGCCAGGCGAGGGTTGGATTAACGTAAAGTAATTAAGTATTACTTAACGGAAAAAAAAAACATAGAAATTCACTAAAAAAAAAACAAAAGTTACAAGGATCATATAGGTAGGTTCAGATTTTACATGAACAAAACCATAGAAATCCAATAGTTATACTTATCTCAAAAACTATAACTCGTGCCCTAAGATAACTGGGCTCGGGTGGATGGAGTCCCCTGGGCATAAATTGGCCTGGGGGAGGGGGGCTAAATTGGCCCCTCGCCCCTTCTTGTTATTTGGGTTGCCCGGGGGATGGGGCCCACAGGGCTGATATAGGCGCAGGGAGGGGCTGCGTGCCCCTCTCCTGGGTTGCCTAATATGGGGAGTGGGCCACACGGCCTACAGCCGACCCCCCTCCCCCCACCAAGCATGGACAAAGGCCTTGCGAGGTGTGGGTGCCTGCGGCCAACACGCACCGCGCAAGGCCAAAGACCGTGTGAGACGTGTGGGTTGGGTGCCTGCGGAGTGGATAGCTGTGCAACTTGGCCGCAGTCCAGGCCCTGCAACCAACTCTCGCTGTGCAGTGGCGCAGGTTTTAGTGTGCATGGAGGTTTGGCTGCAGGGTCAGGCCGCAGGTCAGACCCTGCAGCTAACTTTAACATAAAGGTCCTGCGTGTGCACGAGGCTGGGTGACTGCAAGGATTTAGCCGCAAGGCCTGTCTGCAGTCCAGCTCCTGTGGCCAACTCCCTGCCACGCATGGTTGAAGGCTGTGCGCGGGGTTGGGTGTCTATGGGGTTTTGGCTGCCAGGCTCTGCAGCCAACTCCCGCAGCGCATGGCCAAAGGTCGTGCGTGGTGCTCAATTAGGTGTGTAATATTCTGCGGCCAACCTCTGCTGTGCACGTCCGAAAGCTGTGCATGACGTGCGGCTGAGCGTCTATGTGGTGGTTGGCTGCAGGGCATGGACATAGACCAGGACTTGAGGACCACACCGTGGCATGGGGTTGGCTGTCTATGGGACGTTAAAGAAACATAGAAATTCACTGAAAAAAACAAAAGTTACAAGGATGTTATAGTTAGGAAATAGAATTAAACAAACCTTAGAAATTCACTGAAAAAAGCAAAGGTTACAGGGATGTTATAGGTAGGTTCAGATTTTACATGCACGAAAACAAAGAAATTCAACAGCTATAGTTTATCTCAAGAAGCTATAACTAGTGCCCTAAGATAACTGTAACTAACTATAACTCACACCCTCACTATGCACTGCTAATTACCCAACATATTACATCAGTCATGACATCTTCTATGACATCATTGATATCACCGCTAAATATGCATGAGCTATAGTTACCTTAGGGCACAAGTTATAATTTCTTGAAATAAGTCTAACTGTTGAATTTCTGTGGTTTTTTTTTGTGTAAAATCTAAATCTAACTATAATCTCCCTTTAACCTTTGTTTTTTGGATTAGTTAATACATACATATTATATATATATCTATCTATATATATATATATATATATATATATATATCTATATATATATATATATATATATATATATATATATATATATATGTATATATATATATATAGTTATATATCTATCTAGGATTACTGTATCTCAAGTAATTATAGCCCATGCCCTAAGGTGACTCTAACTCGCGCCCCGCCATGCACAGTGATATTAGCAGTGATGTCAAAGAAGATGTCATGATTAATGTAATATGTAGGGTAATTAACAGTGCAAGGCAAAGGCACAGGTTATAGTTACCTTAGGGCATGAGTTATGGTTACTTGAGACAACTTACCCAAAGACAGCCTTTGGCCGTGTGAGGCATCGGGTTGGCCGCAAAGCCTGGCCCTGAAGACCCAGGGGCTTTTTTTTTTTTTTAAGGAAAAAAAAAAAAAAGAAGAAGAAGAGCAGGGGGATACCCCATGGTCAATATTAAAATTAAAGGGGAAGGATCCTTGTGGCACCTCCCTCCCCAAGCCTTGATATGCCCTGTGTACCTCATCTCCCAGGGCCACTAATTAGAACTAAGGGGGGTGGCCCAGGGACCCGTTCCTCAGGACCCTGTAATATATTTACAGGGAAGCAGGGCTCAAGGCCCCCCTCCCTGGGCCGCTTTTAGCCTTGGGGACCCCATCCCCCAGGGCCCATCCAACAAAAAGTTGGTGCCGAACCAGGGCACCCACGCACTATCGTTAGGGGCTGTGGGGGAAGCCTGAAGACCCATGCTGCCCCAGCTGGCTTCCAGGATTCAGCAGGAGCCAGCATTGCTCCCACTGACAGAAAGCAGCTAAAAAATGCTGCTTCCTGCAGGCAGAAGCAATACTCAGATCTTCATCCACTGGGAGCAGACTTTGTGTTTGCTCCCACTTGGCGGGAGATTTAAATTTCTCCCGCCAAGTGACAGCAAACAAGGGTTTCTCTACCCGCGTCAGTGCAGGCAGCAGGGAAACCGCAATGTTCCTGACGTGGTGCCTACTGCCAGTACATAGCACATGAGCTAGCCCAGGGATATGGGGTCCCCAGAGCCATTAATGACTCAGAGAGGGGGGCTTGGTCAGGGTCTGCCCCCTGGAGTCTTTTTTGCATTTTTTCTTAGGACTTTAGGCCAAGTCTTAAGATGGCTGCTACCACTTCCATGCCGAGGTGGTCGCAGCCAATCAGATTTCACTTTGAGATCTGTCAGGATCCTCCGAGCCTTCTTAGATATACAAAGTTTTTGAGCTTTCACTGCGCAAACATTACTGAAGGCATACCTAAAACACAAAAAGCACGCTTTCTTCACCTAGATCTAGATTTTTGCCAAATTTGAAGTCAATCCGTTCAGCGGTTTAGGCTGTAGCTGTGTATAAAGGTCCTATGGAAAAATGAACCGAGCGAAAGCATTTTTTGATCGTCCCTTTTTTCTCTGCCCTTGCTTGACTGATCACCCTGAAACTTTCCATGTGCAAGCTAAGCAAAAAAGAGCATTTTCTCTGGAAACTGATCCTAACTACAACCAGCTTACCTACTTCATTAATTTGGTGACATGCAGTGCAGAATCTGTATTCTTTTATGTTACTGAACTAATAAAAAATATATTAACAAAAGCATTTGCAATGCAATAGGTCTCGCATTTTCCTTAGTTAGAGCTACTGGCGTTCAAAATGTATAACTGGACTTCTCTTGCCGCATAAATTGGTCAATCCTGCCTCATAATTTTGTCTTTTCCTGTCATATAATTCCAGTGGCCGGGCATATAACTAAAGCACTTCAATTTACCTTCTTTCTCTATCTGCAGCAAAAAATGAAAATCATGCTATTTAGCATCCCACAATTCCCCGAAAAAAGCCACAAGAAAGCCAGAGAGAAGAAATAAACTAAAAGGGTCACCCAAACATATCAAGAGTATTCAAATAGTCATAGTGTAATAAGGATGTTAGGTTAGCCTGAATCATGGTCATAACTGTACTAAGGAGAGATTATTAAAACATATACAATTGTCTCATAAACCTTTAGCAGAAATAAACTTTTGACATTAAACTGTAATGCTCAAAAACACAATAACAAAAATATCATGTTTAAGAAACATGCCATGTATCCATTTTGTTAGTCCCTAAAGGGCATGACACCATTAAAAAAAAAAGGTGAAAGTAATGCAGTGTAACCATATATTTAGCCCCTAGAGGACGTAGTGATTTATATATTTTCAGGGATAGCATGCCTATAGCAACGATATTACAAACAAAACCCTTAAAACATAAACTACTCTCAAAACAAAAGTTCCAGCCATGAAAGCATTTAAAAAGACACTGAATGGTAGGAGGGGTTATTATTTGGGGTCCCCACTAACCTAGCGCGGGGACCCAGAGATGATGTAGACAGAAAGAGCATGTCCTGCTGAACGTTTTGGTGGTGGTCCCATTGTCCTGTTGGTGTGTCCTCAGTGTCCCATTACTGTCCACTTCTCTCCACTCTATGGCCACCTATCTCATCAGTGCACACCGGTCAATTTTGTCTTCTTCCATCACTGTTCACCTATGTCATGCTTTTCATTCTTAAACATAAACCACAATTTTCACTTAGAGCTATGTATTATTCAGTATACATCACACCTACACTTCTGTGTCTCAAGACAGCACCCCACCTCCATGTTCATGTTCTTCTCCTCTGTCAATGCACAATTTTTTATTACCACTCACTTCTCCAGTTGTTAACTACTTTCCTATTTCATCTCCTTCTAGTATTACTCCCACCTTGTTTGTAGCTCTGAAAGGTGGTGTGGCAGAAAAGCCCAAAAAACTATTAACTTTACAGCAGTGGTTCCCAACCTTTTGACATCTGTGGACCCCCATTTTATCAATACTGGAGCCCGGGGACCCCCACTGAATCATTATTGGAACACGGGGACCCCCAAGGATTCATTACTGATAACTGGGACCTAATATTATTAAATTTTTTAAGCAGCCGTGGACCCCCTGAGGAGGCTTCGCGGACCCCCAGGGGGTCCCCGGCCCACAGGTTGGGAACCACTGCTCTACAGCATTAACAGCCCATCAGATGTCTCATGTGGGACTATGGTTCCCCTGTGTCTCTCTAACTCCCCAAACCCCAGATTCACGAGTTGCAGACTATGCACTTAATTGAAACTTAGAAGAGTGGCTACACTTTATCCCTTCTTGCTATCACAATTCAATCCTTGCTACTGAAATCTGCTCTGGGAGTAAGACTGTTAAAAGTACAAGCACAATTTCCTATGAGAAGAAACCTGAAACAAGTTTAACCCATAAAACGATGATAACACAGTTATCAATATCTTTGTCTGGTTCTTTTGGTTTGCATTAATGTGTTGCCCAGCTTCCCCTTTAAAACTAAGCAGCTGTGCTTAATACTTACAGCCAGCGTAAACCACTGTAAACCAAGCAATTTAAATACAGAAAACTGTTTTCTATTCTTACAACCATGTTGCCTCTGGGCTGTCACATGGTTGTTTCTCAGCTCATATTGCCTAATTTGCTCAAAATACAAGTGGAAAAATCTTGCTCTGCAGGCTCATATATAAAATGTAACTTTTAGGCATAAGATGTCATTTTTCACACATTAAGGTTAACTTCCAACCCTTCCTCCCCCCCTGCCCCCCCACCAAAAATGGCAATTTATTTAAAAAAAGTTATTAGTAGGCTTTGGCTGCACAGGATCAAAGTAACAGCTACTCAGAACCTAACTGGTATTTTAAATGTAGTGAAAAGCAGTTATACATTGGACAGAATCCCTCAATTTTAAATCTGGATTGCATGTTGGAAAATAAATAAAAGAAAGAAGTTGAAAATAGGGTTAATTCCCAAATAAACAGTTGGTTATTGTGGCTAAACCCTAGGAATTAAACAATGTCAAAAGCAAAGTTAAAAATTTATATCACCGTAGCAGAACAAGCGTCAAATAAAAAATAAAAAATGCACAAACAACATTCTCTTTACGGTGATGGGGCAAGTTTCCCGAGTGCAGTGAATATTGTAGTACAGGCTCTTCCCCGCTGTGCTGAGTCACTTTCGCTTTGAGGATTTCTGTTTTTATGTGAAGCATTTACCAATTTCAAGTGTTTCAAAGGGACAGCAAGAAGAAATTACTCTGATTAGGTAACTGTGAACAATGTGACCAGGGCTTTAATACCTCCGAACAAGTTCACGCAGTGGTGCCCGTTTGCGCTGTGAGCGCCATGGTCGCTATGTAGCAGGAAGGGGAAAGACAAAAGAAAAAATAAATAGTTCTTCCACCATGAATTATGTCAGCGATCGTGCAATAATCTAAGTAACAGGGGTAGTCTGCAAGGCATGACAAAAACAGCCTCAGTGCGGGACAAACATAGAGCATTTACCAATTACATCAAGTGATTTTTGAAAGGCAACCCATGAACCAATGAAAGTGATGGGCGTGGTTAAAAGCCCATAACACACACAATAGGTCAAAGCGCTTGCATGCTCAACCTAAAAATGCAGTGCAGAATCTGTGTGTAGTGCTATACTTATTTCTGTAGCACATTATAGGCACAGGACCTCTATGTGCCATGTCTCTGTCTGTGACATATACCCAGGCTAAATTAAACCAATTCAGTCGATGTAAAAAGTACACTGATTTAGTAGTATGCCAATCCACGTATGGTGACTGAGGGTCTAGGGGTGGGAGGGGTAGCACATGGTTTTCAATCAATTGTGTGGGTAATCGGGCTTTGACGATTGTCCAGGAAGGGTTGACTATGTGTGTAGGATTGTAGAAACTGAATTATTTCCTTAACTTTAATAACTCATGTTAAATATTTTTTTTTAGCAGTGTAACTTTCTCGAGGTGAAGGGCTAAGTCAGAAAAGGCAATTACCAGTTATGTCATCTTGATTTTTGGAAGTGTAGGTGAGATTAGGTTAGACCTAACAGCCTGTGGGTGGTTTTCCCCCCAACCTTTTGTCTACCTCCTCCACTTTTCCGACTTTGTTTTTGCTGACTTTAGGAGTCTGTAAACTTAATCACTGCTAACCAAGTGCTAAATTGCTTGTGCTCTCTTCCCTAAACACAGCAACATTGGCTTTTCCCCAATTGACATATTCAATTTACTTATAAATCTCTAGTAAAGTGCACAAAATGTACCTAGGGCCTGTAAATTAAATGTTACTGGTGGGTCTGCAGCACTGATTATACCACCCACTTAAGTAGCCCTTTAGCCATGTATTAAGCCTGCCACTGCAGAGCCTGTGTGTGCAGTTTTACACGTCCATGTCGACCTAACAAAATCACACTTTTGGCAGGCCCAAACCATCCCTTTTTTTTTTATAACAGAAGTCACCCCTAAGGTAGGCCCTGAACAACCCTGAGGGTGGGGTGCAAAGTATTTTAAAGGCAGGGCATGTATTTTTAAGTTTTCCATGTCCTGGTAGTGAAAAACTCCCAAAGTTGTTTTTCACTACAGTAAGGCCTATCTCTCCCATAGGACAACATTGGGTTGATCTTATTACATCTTAGAAGTGTAATTCACAATCCGGAAGAAGTACATTTTTTGAGTTTGGTGTCTCTGGAATCACAATTGAAAATCACAGCTATTCTTAAAATAACTCCTTTAGAAAGTTGGTATTTTCTTAAGTTACCGATTTGGTGCCTGCTCTCTGTCTTTGATCACTTGTCTGGGATAGGTGACAGCTGGTCTTTTCTAAACAGCCACACACAATGGGAGCTGAGGTGTGACTTGACGGGCCATCCAAGGGCCATTACTTACACCTGAGTACAATGTGTCTTGTCCCCTTTAGTGAGTCTTGAGCAAGGGCAGGACATCTGTGCACTTCAAAAGCCTATCTGTGAAGACTCCCTCAATCTAAAAAGCCCAAACGGGTATAGGTACTGGACCTCTGACACCACCACTTCAGTACACTTATAGACCTGCTGAATTCTCTGCCAAGAAGAAGGACTGTTGTGCTGACAAAGCACTGCCACTCTGCTGAACTGCTGCTTTGCTGGACTCCTGCCTTGCTGTGCAGCCCTGCTGGCTGCTGTCCCCCTGCCTGGGTGAGAAGGACTAGACCTGCATCATTCGAACACAGAGTTACTTCAAAAGCTAGCTGCTGGCCTCCTAATCTGACGTCTCAGGGACGTAAAAGACTTCCAAACACCCTGCTCCTGCAACTGGACTCTGCCCTCTGTGAGTCTCCCCTGCTATTTGGTGCCATCTCAGTCCTGAATCCTTGGATGTGGGCCAAAGGTGTATGCTCCAGTGGAACCAATGCATCCTCTGCTGAACAGAAGCATCGCCTCAGCCTAGTGGTGCATTTGCAAGCATAACTGACGCGACACAGCGTGCCCGTCAATGGCAGTTTCGACACAGTTGCTGAAAGTTTACATGGCAGCTTCAATGATCATTGGAGCCGATGCATCGCCTCAACTATGCAACGCATCCTCAACACCAGACGTCGTATAGTGACCCCCTTAAACAGGACCCTCAACAGCGAAACATCAGGACCCCACACTGAGGTCTTGCTGCATCTCAGAAACCGGCACATTGCCTCTGCTGCGTGTCGCATCTTCAACCCAAATCCACGCCGTGCTCCGCAACCTCAGATTAAAGTACTTTTGTTCAGCAGGCCTACCTGACTCCCTGCAGCCAGGTCGCCCTCTTTGCAGTCAGCCTGAACTTTTGACTTTCTCCCAGTCCAGCGCGACCAGATAATCACTTTTAGCATTTTAAGCTTCTTAGTGATATTTTTACCTAAAACCTTTAAAAACGAATATCTCAAGTTCTACTGATTGGATCTTTGTCATTTTGGTCTTGTTTTATTTATTAAGGTCAGATTTGTTTTTCTAAATTGGTCTTTTTGCGAGGGGTTTTCACTATTTTAATGTTTGAAGTTTTGCACAAATACTTTACACGCTGCCGCAAAATTATGCCTGACTGCTCTGTGCCTAGCTACCAGAGAGTGAGGAAAGGTGAATTAAGGGTATGCCTGACACTTACCCTGACTAGGATAGTGGTTGCTGTTTGACTAAGGTTTATACCCCAGTCAACAAACAACCCAAATTCTAACAGGATGGAATAGGAGGCGAGATTTACTGAAAAATATTAAACTTGTTTCCAGAGTAAATTAGGCGCATAAACTGGAAAAAAGAAACAAGCACTGGCAAAAATCTAAGGGAGAAGCAGCAAAGGAAAAAAGAAAAGAAAAAGACAAAAGACAAGATGTCTATTTAACATCTGTCTAATATCAGAGCCAGGTTTGGTTCCCAAAACCAAGAATATTTAAACACCTAGACGCAATAGTGATAATTTGTGTTTTGGAAACGGAAGGTTTTTGTTTACATTTGTCCTCATACGTACTATTGCTTATTTTAGCTTAGACAACTGGACTGCTTACCCCTGACATACTTAGTACTACTATTGCGAACCTCGCTGTTATTCCTTTTACCATTCAAGACCTTTCCCTTGAATAAAGTATTACAATATTGTTAGAAAAGGGGTCTTGGGTTGGCAGTCAGGTTCCCCCCTGTCCAAGCAAGGACCCTCACTCTAGTCAGGGTAAAGGAGAATCACCCTCAGTTAACCCCTGCTCATCCACTTGGTAGCTTGGCACAAGCAGGCAGGCTTAACTTCAGAGTCTAGGTGTAAAGTATTTGTACCAACACACACAGTAACTTAATGAAAACAAAACAAAATGACACAACACAGATTTAGAAAAATAGGAAATATTTATCTAAACAAAACAAGACCAAAACAACAACAATCCAACATACACAAGTCAAGTTATTAATTCTAAAAGCAAAAGAGTCTTAAATCCTTTAGTAAACAGTAAAAACACTGTTAGCGTTGCAAAGTACCAGGGTAGCATCAAAATAACACGCACATTTGTGAATGTGCGTTGAAAAAGGTTAGCGATGCGTCAATTCTTCACACGCAAGCGAGACCGTGTCGTTTCTCCTTCTCTGGGCAGGTCGGCGGGTGTCGTTTTTCCTCTCCGCAGGAGAGCGATGCTTCGATTTGGGCAAGCATTCGGGTCCGGTCAGGCGTTGAGTCGTGTTTCCACGCCCAGCAAGGTTTGCGTCAAAAATCCGGCCGCACGGTATTAGCAAAACCGCGATATGTGGGTTGCGACGTGATCAGCCTCCGTCAGCGGGTGATGCGCATCGTTTCTCCAGCTGTGTGCATCAATCTTCCCGTCGCAATGCCGGTGGGGTGTTGATTTCTGCCGCAAAGCCGGTGGCGCATCGTTTTTCAGCCGCGTCTCAGAAGGTGTGTCGATATTTTCCCAGCACGGCAGTCTGTGCGTGGATTTTCAGTCTTGGTCTGCCAGCTTCACCTGTCATGGCCCCAGGAACAGGATAGGACACCATTTAGCAGGGCAAGAGTATCAGCAGAGAGGCCAGGTGCTGACAGGAGAAGTCTTTGATGGCCCTGAGACTTCAACAACAGGAGGCAAGCTCAGGACAAGCCTGTGGAGATTTCTTTACAAGCAGGAATGCACAACAAAGTCCAGCCTTTGTTCCCTTGCACAGGCTGAAGCAGCAACTGCAGGATAGCTCCACAAAGCACAGTCACAGGCAGGGCAGCACTTGTCCTCAGCTCTTTAGCTTTTTTCCAGGCAGAGGTTCCTCTTGATGTCCAGAAGTGATCTAATGTCTGTGGTTTTGGGTGCCCTTCTTATACTCATTTTGCCCTTTAAAGTAGGCTTACTTCAAAGGAAAGTCTCTCTTGTTTGTGAAATCCTGCCTAGCCCAGGCCAGGCCCCAGGCACACACCAGAGGGTTGGAGACTGCATTGTGTGAGGGCAGGCACAGCCCTTTCAGGTATAAGTGACCACTCCTCCCCTCCCTCCTAGCACAGATGGCTCATTGGGATATACAGGCTACCCCTCAGCTCCCTTTGTGTCACTGTCTAGAGAGAGGTGCTAACAGCCCACTGTCACACTGGCCCAGACAGGGAATCCACACACAGGCAGAGTCACAGAATGGTTTAAGCAAGAAAATGCCCACTTTCTAAAAGTGGCATTTTCAAACACACAATCTTAAAACAAACTTTACTAAAATATGTATTTTTAAATTGTGAGCTCAGAGACCCCAAACTCCACATGTCTATCTGCCCCCAAAGGGAATCTACACTTTAATCATTTTTAAAGGCAGCCCCCATGTTAACCTATGAGAGAGATAGGCCTTGCAACAGTGAAAAAACAATTTGGCAGTATTTCACTGTGATGACATATAAAACACATTAGTATATGTCCTACCTTAAACATACACTGCACTCAGCCCATGGGGCTACCTAGGGCCTACCTTAGGGGTGTCTTACAAGTAAGAAAAGGGGAGGTTTAGGCCTGGCAAGTGGGTACACTTGCCAAGTCGAATTGGCAGTTAAAATATGCACACACAGACACTGCAGTGGCAGGTCTGAGCCATGTTTACAGGGCTACTAATGTGGGTGGCACAACCAGTGTTGCAGGCCTGCTAGTAGCATTTGATTTACAGGCCCTGGGTACCTCTTGTGCACTGTACTAGGGACTTACCAGTAAATCAAATATGCCAATCATGGAAAGCCAATTACATACACATATTATATAGGAACATTTGTACTTTAGCACTGGATAGCGGTGGTAGAGTGCCCAGAGTAACAAAAACAGAGTCCCGCACACATCAATAACCAGGAAATATAGGCAAAAAGTTAGGGGAGACCACGCCAAGAATGAAAAGTCTAACAAATATTTGAAACATAATTTGGAGTATAAACAACTATGCACAGTATCACTTTTTCTTTAAAAAGGTATGCATAATGGTCACATTTTAATATAGAGGTTATTGTTCCACATGGTGATATGCTGATTCTACTCAACTTTTTCCTTTACACTCTCTTCTTGTTCTTGAGTACATACAGTTATTTGGTGTGGTCTCTTGGAGTTCTTTTATTTTTTATTTCATGTGGCATCTGATCTTGGTCATCAACTTAATATTGTAGTGTACCTTGGGTGGTTGCTGCTCTTGCGGAAACTCATTACTTTAGCCCATTTTGGGTTCTGTTTGTATTGGATCATGGTAAGATTATGGACAACTTTTGTGGGATTGTCTCATAAATCTTTTAGCTTCCAGGTTTTGGGAACCAAACCGGACTCTGATATTATAAACAGGACAAACTGACATCATGTGTTTTGTTTTTTTCTTTTAATTGTTTCCTTTGCTTCTTCTCCCTTACTTGTTTTATTTTTCATTACATTTCACTGAAGGCGAATTAGAATAAAAGGATATAAAGGGCAAAGATATCGCCTGATTGTTATTGTGTACCCGACTGAATTTCTTTGTATATTGTTTATTCACGTTACCTCTCTAATAGAAATAAATGCCTCTAATGTTGACTAATTTGGGAGCTGACCTACAGAGGTGGGCAATAAGCTTATTGTACTTAGTGGCTGCTGCAGGTGGGGCAGTAATAGGTTCCCTAGCTGCCAGTATTTGTTCAGCAAAATCAAAGGGTCTGCGTTGCACTGTGTGCAGAGCTCTTCAGAGTTACCTGGGAACAGCAGCTTTCAGTAGGTGGCAGATGGGTGAGCGAAGCTAGTTGGGCTGCGTGCCGCCAGTAAGAAATCCCTGTGAGGCACTGAAAAGCTTCTTATGATGTAGACAGATGTGAGCAGGCTTTGTGTGTGAGTAAGGAACCACTCTGCTACACAACCAAAACCTTAATGTAAAATCAATGGTATTGTGCAACCATCCACGAAAAACCACAACTCTGTATTGATCGCAGTAGCACTTGCAACATATAGTAAAAGCCATCTTTCGCCAGACACTAAAGAAGAAGAATGTGAGAAAAAAGATAAAGTTCTTATGTGCAGGTTCTCATTGTCACTGATTTGCCTTTATGTCTACTTTGGAATGTCGACAAGAGATGCATTACACACCACTCCGTGGTAATGGAGCATGTGACTTAGAACAATATTCAGTGAATTATTATGGATATGGCTTGTTTGGTTTGACGTTGTTCTCAATCACTGAATGCAGCAGGATGGACAGGCCTGTGTGGCAGTTCCTCTGTTAATGTCAGTAATGAAACTTTCCATGGATACATTGGCATCTTTTCTGTTTCAGCTATCACAATTAGCAAAGAAGATAGGATTAATATTTGGAAAACAGGTGACAGCCGTCTTTGTGCTTATATGATTTCAATTTATGTATGCATGTGGTATTTGTACAGCGTGCACATAGATGTATAAGGAATTCAAAGCAGACACACACTCAGAGAAAATCTAGGCAGGGGTGCTCGGCTGTGAGAAGAAAAGAGGACCATTCGCTATTTCACGATGTAGTGTTCTTTAAAGAGGTGTATCTGCAGTTCTTTCATAAATTAAAATGGGAACCGGTGAAAGCAGGATCAGCAGAATAAAAATGTTTCCAGAGCTTATCGAAGAGCATGATGATTTCCGATTTTTTAAGTTTCAGGGGAGAATATTCCACAATTTGGGGGACAACTAACTAAAGGAATGTCCTGCTTTACGGGCCTATCTCATCAATGGTAGAGACAGTAAAATGTATTCTCTGAGCAGTTGTAGAGAGGAGGATTGCAGGGTCATGGGACTTCCTGATTTTACTGACCCATAAAATAGCCTTTGGGATAGGCAGAGCCATTTAAGACGCACTCTTCTCCACTGCTAGCCAGTGTAAAGTATTTATATAGCGCGTACTACCCCTAACGAGACGCAATCTCCCCTGGTCACAAAGACATACTCACACTGCAGATGTTCTGGGCAACTCCATCCACAAAATAGTTTATGCGTTGCAACCTAGTAACAAAACAGTCAGGGAGGCGTAGATAGAGAATATTACAATGGTGAATAGTCTATTCCGGCAGCACAGAGGCTGCCACCACCAGAGCAGGAATGACTGCTGGGAAAAGGGTAGACGCTATCTCAACAAATATCGCAAGAAAACACCATAGTATTAATGTGCACGGAGTCAATGCTATCTGGTCAATCAGCACCACTTAATCTTCTTCATAAAACTCTGCCAATATTAGACTAATTGTGTACCCTTCTTCGACAGGATAACAGAAGTATTAAGAGGATATCTGATAGGGTGTTACCAAAGGATGGAAAACGAATCTCACGTTTCCTGAAAGCAGTGGGTCCTAAGAGGCACGACGTACCCATACATATTTAATTTAAGAAAAGTGAAAAGACAATCATCCCGGTTCTAATTCCCAGAGTTGAAATGCTTCAGCTGGAGTTTAGGGCAGGGAGTTTCCTGTGTTGGGAAAACCAGGGAGGGGCAGACAGCTAAATAAACCTTCTTGCCAGGGTACCTGAATGCCGGAAAGAAATGTAATTTTACACAACTAGTAATCTGAACAGTGCTTGCAAGCTGCTATTGGCTTTAATTGATAGAATGACTTGAAGCTTCCCCATGACACAGATCTATTATTTTGAGTGGTATTGCAAAGGAGTTACCAGCTGAGCTGTGAAGTGTGTGCTCTGAAAAGACAGTTATAAAAAAAGAATTGCACAATGTACAGCCTGGTTATTACTAAAAATCTATATTTTGGAAGCACTTTAACAAACTTTTTGCACATTTTGCAGCAGTCTATTTTATATTGTGTGCAAAGCAAGTCTCAAATAATGACTTACATAATTACAGTGCTTTCTGTCACAGACTGGGACCTCGTAGCACTAAACATGCACAAGTCACTGTGCTTCACTGCACCAACCAGGATTTCTGTGTCTCTCTGGTTACAGACACGGACCTCTGAAGTGCATTAACCACTACAGGTTTCATATTGTATGATAGTGCATTTCCCACGCGCATTCACACCGCCCTCTTTGTGCAGAGCATCACAGTTCCCAACTATTTTTAATGCACTTGGACCACTTCCTGAAAGTAAATAAAAATGTGTTGTACAGTAATCTCTGGTTGTAATAGTCACTTCTGATATTAGCTCCTTCAATTCTGATGCCTAGTGAACTAAGAAAATACAGCAGATGTGCTGGAGCTCACTATCCAGCACATCCTTCTTTGAAGGAATGCCTAGCACCTGTGTGTTCTTTCCAGAGATGGTCCTAGTCCAGGTGCTGTATCCCTGGTCACAGAAGCTCCAGGAGCACGGCAGCTCGAATGGATTTTATGTGACAAGAATAGTGTTAGGTAATGGAGCATCTGACTCAGAAGAATAATTATTCAGTGAATTATTATTCAACATTGGCTCTACTGGGAGTGGAACAGAAGGAGAGAGACTGTATAAGGAAGGAACTGTTGAGACAAGAGCACAAGATATGTGAACAGTGACATCACAGAATGTAATGACAGCTGAGCTGGCAGATCTATGAGAAGGGTACTTAGTGAACAAGGCTCATTAAGCATGAAGACTATCTATTGAGGCATAACACTTAACCATGAGGTGCAGGAGTCAATGAAAATTGTATGATGAAATGCAACGAGAAGGTGAAAATCAGTGGGTGACTGGGAAGGATTGCTCGCGAGGACATCCTGGTATTTCCACTCCCATAATTGCAGCATGGAGGGAGTGTTGGTGGGATACTGTTGACGGGGACGTAGGCTGTTTGATAAAAGGCAGCAGTGCATTTTGGAGTACAGACAAGATGTTGAAGAGTTGTGTTTCTTCAAAGCACCAAGTGGACTGTGTAGAGCGGATCAGAAATAATTCTGTGATCAATAATGTTAGCCCTGTGAACACTTTGACAGTGAGCTTCAGGACTGCCCTTGTTTTTATAGATTAAGGTCTGGCATAAGCCAAGATCTGTAGCTTCAAAATATATACATATGATATGCAGATATCGTCTTTAGCCACTGGATTATTTGTCTCAGGACTCTTCAGTCATTGGCGTGAGATTGTCAATCACATCTTAAATCAGCTCAGAGGACAACTTCATGAGCATCAGCATCTTTCCTATTGGTATTCAAGTGCATTCTTCAACCTCCACTGGTATGCATGAGGAACTATTTTACAGCTTAAAAAGAATCCAACCATCACACATTCAATATTTATTCTAGAAAAAGTACAATCACTCATCCCACATTCAAGATAAAGTGTTCCTCCCCCTAACACCAGGCCATTGCCCCCTTTCTGGGCACCCAACATCTCTTCTTTATGCCCTCCTGGCAGCCCCTCTTGCCTGCTACTGGAACACTGTCTTACACAGTGAGGTTTCCTGGTGGTTCTTATGCCCCACAGGCACAGTGGTCAATAACCAAAATCACATGGGTGGTGGAAGCAACAGCCCTAACCCTTTGAATCTGATGACATCATAAGAAGTGATGTCACATCAAATTTGGCCCTGATGACATCATATGTGATAAACTGTTAAATATATGAATGATCTACAATAATAGATTACTGAAAAAAAGAAAACCATTATTAAGGCAGATACAAATCTAGATTCATTTGCAACTGTATTAATTACGGTTTTGCTGAGATGTGCCACAGCACAGTCAGTGCAGAGTTGCAAGCGGTAATTTAAAAAAAAAAAATAAATAACATACAGGACACTGACATACATATCTGAAGCGTGCATACAGCTGTGGCGTAGTCATAGGAAAAGAGAAGGCCAAAGCAGACAAATGGTCAATTTCAAACATGAAAAACACTTCTAAAACTTTTGCAACCCTTTTTTCACATTCATGTTTTGACGCCTGGAGGATGAAAGGCTGGCTGTGTCATTGTTGACAATAACCCAATAAGTGATTACAGGTTACACTGTGACACCATTGAGAAAACTGGGAAAGGTGCCAACCATCATTAGTTTGGTTCGCTTCTGTACCATGGTTACCTCAACATTGAAAAGTTTGTTACAGAATTTTGAATTGTTTTGCTTTTAAATCTCCAAGGCTGCCACAAGGCTATATATATATATGTGCCCATCTAAGCAAACTGCTTTAATCAGTCTTCAGCTGAGCAGTGCATAACTAATCTAGTAAGTGGCACATCCATCCAAACACTGTTTCCTGGTGCTTGCAGACGCCCGGGGTAGGTATTTTATCCACTTGTATTTCCGGTTTTCTTTTCCCGTAGCAATACGTGCATGTACCTGCAAAAAACAAAAACGGCAGAGGGCTCAAGCTTTTTCTTTGTCAGTTAACAGAAATGCTGAGAAGGTCAATTGGTGCGGCTAATAAATCACAATTCGAGTGGACCTACAGTCTTTGTTAATGCTTGTGTGAGTTTGTGGTAAATGCTTCATGCCATTTGGATTTTGTTTATTAAGGATTTTTTTTATGCCAGATTAGAGTACAAACAAGTTTTCCACCAGAACAACTGCAAGGGCATGTGCAGTCCTAACCAAACGTGCATCCAAGTAAGGGGACAAATAAATTCTGGTCAATGAAGGTGTAAGGAGGAAAGCTGAAAACTCAATGAGGACCTAACAGGTGCTTTAGTGTTTTTAAAAGAAAATGAAGTAGTTTTGAAAATGTAGCAAAAGGTAAATAAAATTGGAACAGTTAAATTCAGAGGAAGCACCTGGAACACTACAGCATTTAAATCAGAATGTCGGAACGGGATTTAGGAATACATTTAGTGGGCTCTCTGATAGTGTTTGCAAATGGAAGTATGAGCTGGAGTCCCAGGAAAAGCTGCAAGGGAAAGCTTGGAGCTTAAATATGCAATAAACTATGCATGCCACAGAAATGGTTTTATTACCCTAATGGAGGCTTTAGAGGATCAGGGAATTCCCTTGGTAAACATAAAAAAGTGCACATTCTCTTTCACTGGGAGGAACTAGGCAAGACAATTTCACAAATTGCATCGACAAGTATGCACTTTCTAAAAGATAGCTGCTTTTTTATCCCTTGAAAAAAAGGGTTATGCAGAAAGCTGGAAAATATTTTGTCTTAAAGTTAAGTGGCATTGCTTCCTTAACGTTTACATTTTGACACCTGCATTCACGAACACTCAAACGCCATTCTCATGGCATGAAAGTGGACAGGTCACAGAAATATGACTGTGACTTCTGACTGTAGTGGCGACGGGCTTTTTTAAAATGAGCATTGGAGAGAAGGGGCAAGGTCCCAAAACTCATCTCTTTTAAAAGTAAAAACTGCTGTGCCAACCTCTCTATTCCTGGAGGAGTGAAAGATGAGCCAGGCGGCAAGGACTGCACCACGCTGCACTTTCTGCCATTACTGCTTGCAATCAATATGCAAAGGCAATGATCTGCACTCTTCAGCCATCTGTAAAACAGAGTGCTCGAGCCATGAAACACGGTAACCACCTGGGACATGTCAGGACCAGGAACCCGTCTTAGGTCACATCGCAGAGGTCAATGCGGCAATCTTGCAGCAGATGCAAAAGTTTGTGGAGCTGCAAGTTTGGGAAGGCAGAGTTGAAAAAGTGAGCAACGTCAACGTACTTACTAAAATATCTCGTTTATGGTCCTTTAAACCTTCCACACACAAAAGCCATTAGTTGTGGTGCTGTTTTTTGCTTTCTCTGGCTTGTGGGTACACTGTACCCCCAAATATTCTATCACTCGTGCTTCATTAACTATCTTTCACCATGCGAGTTCACAATCCTTTGTTTCACCAATAACGAACATCTAACAAAGTGCACAACTGATGTTTTCTTGTACGCATTCTGAAAAGCACAGTATTTTCGAACCCTGATCTCCACTGGAACACAATTACCCACTGGAATTCAATGAGAGAGCATTCTCCAAGAAGACACCAGCCAGCAGGACAAGCTCCCCCGTTTCTGCCAACTTATAAATATGTCCATGATCTCGCATCTAGCATTAATAGTATGAAGGTATTGCTGTGGTAGTGTATTATTGTTTCCGAATGGGTGACACCTCTGTTCCGGGAGTAACCCTGGTTGGCACACCATGTATGAATTTGCAAGAATTCTGTCAAGTAAATCTGAAGGAAAAGTTTGTGCATTCTGATTTTGCACACTTTGGAACACGGAAAACATATGCTATTACTCCACAATCCCCCAGTTGGAGGTTCAAAAGGGTGTGGGTCAGCCTCCATTGGTCAGTCCCACGTGGGGGAATAGATGGTCTGTGCCTGTGATTCTACTGGTTTGGCAGAGTTACATTTAACAAGCAGCTGGGGAACCCTGCAGGTTTTTGGATGGAATGTTTGCGGTCAGAATCTTTACTGGGCCTCAGTAACTGAACTAGGCCGTGATTTCTTCTTATTAGGCAGGACAGGAGATGGCTAGGATAATAAGGATTTGAAAAAGTGGTCCGTGGCAGCACTATGTTGAAGCATGTTTAATATTTCATTATGATAACTGTGTGAATAAACGTTATTGAAGTAGTAGTGGCCGTTAAGCCCATTTCTTGTGTTCCCTTATGGAACCTCTATGTTATGAGGGTCTAGGAAAGTTGGTGAGGGACACAGTTGGGAGCTGACTGCGAACAGCCTGGGTTGACTGTCTATATCTGCTTAAGGAATAAACACCAGAACCAGTGTTCAGTTCCTGCTTGATCATTTCTACTTATTTCAATGGTGACGAGTAGGTGGTCTTCCCAGTTACAACGAACCACCAGGTGTGCGAGGGAGATTGAGCTGCAGGAATGAGGTGAAGCGCAGTTATCTAAAAAAAAGAAACTGGGAGCGGGGCATCTGACAACGGAGGTGGCGATGATTGTGCACAGCAATAGAGTATTGACAGGAGTGGCTTTGCTGGTGAGGAACAGTCGTTTGTTTGTCATTTTTCCATGTGGAACAAATCTGCTCTCCATCGAGATGGCCGAGAACCAGCATGATCTATTTCCTTTAGAAACAAGGAAGCAGGTTTCAAAACAAGCTCTACTTGCTTTAAAAAATGCACTGAGCGTTTCTAAATCGCTGCCATTTTGGAAATTTCAAAACAAGCTCTACTTGCTTCAGAGACCGCATTGAGTGTTTAGACATCGCGGCCATTTTGGAAATTCAGGAAAAGCAAGCTCATCTCCCACAGAAGCAAGTCTCATTGTTTGTCAGTAGATCCATGCCGGCCATCTTTTCAGGAGTTTTGCATTATAGATGGTGAACATATTTACACACTTTGAAATAAACTAAAGAATCTTATGCAGTGTTTGTCGTATTAGTGTACATACACTAATACGACTGAGTTGTAAATCAGTTATACAAAGTACTCCTTGCATACATTTATAAACTTGATTGCCCTCCCTTGTGAAATTTATTTATAGATGTGTAGTGGTCACAAACAAAGATTACACATTGTTTGAACCCGTCTTACTGACATTTCAATTACTTTTATCTAAGGTTTCAATTATTCTGTGTCATGCAATCTGTTTCACCACCTCCACCATTTTTGTAGACACAGGGAGAGCCACCTATTTCATGGATACAATGGAACAACGCATTTGAGACTTACCTAAGTGCAATTGTAGCATCAAGATTTCATCCAGAAAGAAAAAAAAATACTTCTTCATTCACTAGGATTCGAGGGAATATCTATCTTCAAACATCTGCCGAACATTCAGGTAGCAGATGGTGAGGATCTTGATAAATTCCAAGAAGAGGTTAAAAAAATGGTTGAGAGATTTGATGTACCACCCAGCTTATTTATGTTGAGACAAAAATGTTTTAATGGAGAGCAAAAAGCCAGTGAGGATGTAGATACTTATATATCTGTTTTACGTAAACTCATTGTGGAATGTCAATTTGAAAATGTTCCAGAACAATTAATTCATGATCAGTTTATATGCCATAGCACTGAGAGTGATTAAACAAAAGTTACTCTCAATGGGCAATCCCACGATGGCTGAAACTATTAAAGTGGCAAAAAGCATAGAAACGTCTTCAAAAGCAGCAAAAGAATAAGATGAAAAAACTCTAGAGCAGGCGAATAGTGTTAAAGCTAGAGAGAGTAAGGGTAGCAAGACAACTGCATGTAAAAATTCAGGAAATAGATTTTCTCAAAACAGTTCAATTTTCAAGCAATCTAATGTTTGTTTCAGGAGTGATATTCCGCCTCATGCTAAAGGAGGAAAGGTGTGTCCAGCGAAAAATGTCTAATGTAATTTGTGCAAAAATTGGACATTTTGCAAAGGTCTGCCAGAGTGCCAAACAGAAAACTAAGAACATCACTGCAGCATGTGTAGACTGTGCAAGCAATGTGGCTGAATTGATAGATGAAGTGCATGACATGGTGCCTGTGGTTTCTGACGTTGTCAAACAGGGTAATCCTGAACATTGCATAGATCCTTATGTTGAGGTTCAGACATGTGACAAAATTACAAGGGTACTGGCAGACTCTGGTGCCAGAATCACTATGGTCACTCAAGAATTATTTCTACAAAAATGGGGTGAACGTAATTTGATGCCACCAGGTAGATCTCCAGTATCCTATGAAGGAAGAAAAATAAAACTGCAAGGATATTTTGAAGATATTGTGATGTTTAAGGGAAGGAGGATCTTTGGCAAAGTATATGTGGCAGTTAAAGGTCTTAACATATTGGGTTGGTTTCACCAAGGACTTTTTGGTAGGATTTTATGGGCTAACAAGTTTCGTGATGACAACACCATTGAGGACATTTTAAATCAGTTTCCTGAGGTGTTTTCAGGAGAACTTGAAACGATTAAATGTTATTATTGAACCAAATGAGTCTTCTTTGTGGCTCTCTCCTTTAGTTACCGCTCAAAAAACAAAATGGAGAACTCCAAGTGTGTGTGTGGCTCTTAGAGCACTAAACAGAAAGATATGTGTTGATGTTCACCCTCTTCCCAAGATTTGTGAATTGTTGTCGACCATTTCAGGAGCAAGGTACTTTACTAAACATGATCTAGCTTCGGCGTATCATCAAGTGGTATTAGAACCAGAATGCCATCATCTTACTGCATTTGTTTCCCCATGGGGCACTTATCAGTCTTGTCGCATGCCATTCGGCCTAGCTTCGGCGGCATCGGTTTTTCAAAGGGTGATAAGCACTATACTCAAAGGTATTTCCAATATAACTGTCTTTCAGGATGACATATTGATATACGAAAGAGCGAGAGGAGCATGATGTGCTACGAAAAATGCTATCTATTTTCAAATCTTCTGGTGTTCTTTTTAAAAATAAATAAATGTGTATTTTACGGGAGTCTGTAGAATACCTAGGACACGTAATTTCATCTGATGGAGTGAGACAAAAACAGGGGCTCATTTAAGCCATTATGAAAGCACCTCCTCCAACAGATAGGACAAGTGTCAAATCATTCTTGGGCCTTTGTGAATTCTATTTGCGGTTCATTCAAAGTCAGGCCTCTTTCATTGCTGCTGAAGTCACATGTGGATTTTATATGGGATGCTGATTGTGTTAAGGCCTTCAATGATATCAAATGCCAAATATCATCAGTAGATGTGCTTAAATCATGTGATCCTAATCTGACATGCATTCTAACGGTAGATGCAAGCAATGTAGGTTTAGGTGCAGTGCTAGCACAGAGGTACGGTGTCCAAGAGTTTACCACTGGCTTTGCAACAAGAGTTATTAGATACTCCGAGAGTCACTATTCTGTCATAGAAAAATAACTTTTAGCGTGGTGGTGGGGCATAGAAAAATGTAAGAGTCACCTATGGGGTAGACATTTCATTCTTCAAACTGACCACAAACCACTGGTAGCTATTCTCAATGGAACTAATGCCAAAGCCAGTATTCCCAGGTTAGCTATGTTTGCCACAAGATTACTCCAGTTTCATTTTGAGGTAGTCCACATATCTGGTGGAAAGAATGTTAAAGCTGATTACTTGTAAGATTTCCTGTAACAGAAGTAATTTCAGAAAAAAATAACAATGAGGATGAGGCATGTTTGATTGCAGCAACTGAAATTTAAAATGTAAGTTCATTTTCAGACAAATGCTGGACGGAGGCCACTGAAAATGATTATGTACTTATAGATGTTTCTAAATATATAGTGGAAGGGTGGCCAAGGGAAAAAACTGTAAGTGTGATGATTCAACCATTCCGTAAAATCACTGAAGAATTGACAATTGAAGATGGTATTGTCATGAGATCAGACAAATTGGTTCCTCCTGTTGATCTTATGAACCAAATTGCACACAAATCTAAGGGCTACTTTAACCAAACATATTGGTGGCCACAAATGGACAGGGACGTCAATTTGTTGGTAAGGAAATGTGTAGTTTGCTCAACTTGTGACAAGGCCTAAAATATATAAACTCCACCCTTGATATCTATAGAGTATCCCTGGTGCCCTTGGAAATAAACTAGGTATAGATATGGTAGGACCTTTTTACTCTCTTCCACACCATTCCAGGTATGCCTGTGTAATCATGGATTATTACTCTAAGTGGCCACATGTCAAATTTGTGAGTGAACCAAATTCTAAATCCGTGATAACATTTTAAAAAGATGTTTTCATGTGTGAGGGTTTCCCAGAAGAAATGGTTTCAGACAATGGAGTTCAGTTTGTGTTGGCTGAGATGAAATCATTTTTTAACAGGGAGCTCTATTAAACATTTAAAAAGTTTGTTATATCATCCACAAAGCAATGGTTTGATTGAGCGCGTTAACAGAGTGCTAGAAGAATATGTGAGATGGGCTTTACTGAATAAATGTGTTTTTTTCTGCGGTCCAAACCATGTTATGGTTCTACAGGACAATGCCTCATTCATCCACAAGTGTATCTCCATTTGAACTTTAAAAAACAGAAAACCAGCTACACAGTATAGGCCAACTTGGATGGCCAAATTATTGAAGAACCAACAGACTCCAAAAGAATTGGGGAGGAGGAGAATATCACCCAACATTATTAAGAACCTTATTAGAAATTCAGATATTGTCTCAAAGTATTCCAGTGTGTTTAGAAGAACCTCTGCAGTTCTATGTAAAGCACATTTAAAGTGGCAGCTGCTTAGAAGTGACAGTAATCATTTAATATGTTATAAACAACCTAGTGTGCTCCAAAGGTTGGGGAAGGGGTCTGCTTAGCTTGGTTCACTGTTCACAAGTAGCAGTGAGTGTACAGACCTTGTTACCAGAGACAGGCTCCAAGGGTGTGTTTCCTCCTCATGCCTGGGACGACTCTTGGTGGCCCTCAACACTCGGCAGGCCCACCACCCCAACATAAAATCAACGTCATCCTCTACTTAACGCTCCAGGTCAAATCCATCGCCTCCACCTGCTTCCACACCCTCCGACTCCATTGCCTCCACCTGCTTCCACACCCTCCGAGTCGTACGAAAGATCTTCAGATGGATACCAACCGACTGCCAAAAAACCATGACACACGCACTAATCATGAGCAGACTTGACTACGGCAACTCCCTCTATACTGGAACCGCCAAGAAGAACCTGAGCAAGCTGCAACAAATTCTGAACGCCGCTGCCAGACTCGTCCTAAACATTCCCAGTCGAGAGCACATCACAGAACACCTGAAAAACCTCCACTGGCTCTCTGTGGAGAAGAGGATCAATTTCAAACTCCTCGTGCACTCCGACGAAGCCCTCCACGACAGCGGATCCAGTTACCTCATCCAACACATCACCTGGTACTCCACTCGACCTCTCCGTTCGTCTCAGCAGTCACTCGCCAACGTACCCCGCATAAAGAAGTCCTCGGCTGAAGGAAGATCTTTCACATACCTGGCAGCAAAAGGTTGGAACACCTTACCCCTTCATCTCAGACAGTCTTTATGGCTGCCTCAGTTCAGGAAGGACCTCAAGACCTGGCTCATCAACTGATATCTGAGGACACACCCCTCAGTGCCTTGAGATCCTATGGGTGAGTAGTGCGCTTTAAAACATATGATCGATTGAGTGATGGGATCCAGCAAGATGGCACAAGGAGTCGTGACTACTGGTGTCATCTTGTGTGACCTGCAGGTGAAGTGTTCTAATAAAGGCAAAACTAAATCATACTTGTGAGCTATGAATATTGAGTACTTTTCAATGGGTAAAAGTGACATTTGTATAGATAATGCTTACAAAAATGCACATTGAAGCACTATATGAAAGCCCTTGGCCATCCTCTACAAATACACACTACAGATAAACAGGTAAATTTATCATGTGTAGTCCCAGGTGCAGAGCACGCATCACAAAAAATTAAAACACAACACTTGCACGCTCTGACTCAGGAAGTGGAGCCAGTGTGGCACATCACAGAATTCTCTACTGCTCACCTTCTCACATACCCTTTATCTCACTAGTGTGCATTCTTTGTGTTCTCATTTTCACCACTTTTAATCTCTCGACCTCTCTTCCAATCACTCATGGTACTCTGTCTGTAACTTTCTCTCACCTGCTCTTTTACCACAATTGTACTCTTTCCATCCAGCACTTTATTTCTAAGCTTCTCTCTTGGTGTCTTTCTGTGCTTCTTACTCTTTCCGTAGCCCTGTCTCTGTCTTTTCCTCCCTCCTATTCCACACCTCACCGGCTCTATGTCCTCCCCTTCAGCTTCTTCTCTACCCTTTCTCTGCCCCCTTACTCTAACTTCTCTCTCCTCGTCCTCCCTCCTTGCCTTCTCCTCAGGTAGCCCCAGGTCCGAAGGCTCTCAGAAACAGCACTGCTGCAGGGCATGTGCAGAGCGCCTGACAGGCAGCGACAAGGGCAGTGCAATGTGGTGTCCTGCCAGGAGGAGTGAGTGAAATGGCCCACCTCGCCTGAGCTCCAGTGAGGCTGCTCAGGGCACCACCCCATGCCTAGCATGTGCTGAGCGAGCAGGGGAGAGGTCAGATAAGCAAACAGCCGGCCTCATACAGTGAGGAAAGGTGCGGAAATGGCTTTTCACAGCTTGGTTCCAGCGATGCTGCTCCTACTCCCTCCCATTCCCCAGCTCTATCTGCTCTCATTATTGTGTATCAACAGCCGGCCCAAACCAGCCCCACACACTACTAATGGGCCTGCCCTTCAGGGGACTGGTGAGGACGCTGCCAGCCCCTGCTAAGAGGTGAGGGGACATGATTCCTTTCTGTCCCTGCTGCAGGCTTCCAGACAGCGTGCTTAGGCCACAGAGAATCACTGGAGAGAAGGGACTCTACTGCTCATCCTGAAACCACTCAAAACAGGCCCAACTGGAGGAAAGAAAATCAGCCCACGACTGGGCCTCAGGCACTGGGCCTCAGGCACTGGCCCATCGGCCGCTGCCCGAATACCCAGTTTACCAATCCAACCCTGGGTCCTCTTCCTATACGGGGTTTACTGTAATGAAGAGGCACACCTAGAGGCAAGCTGGACAATGTTCAATGTGTTACTAGATACCATGCCACTGTGTAGAGACGCTGCTCTCAGCGTATGCAGCTCCTGTGTGCTTGTCATATGATCGAATTATTATACGCTGCCCCTTCTTGCCACTATACTCACCAAGGTGGGGCCCTGTGCATCTACATGTGGTCTTATGTGGTCACCATAACCTTTCAACATTATACCACCTTAATCCATACGGCATTTTACTATAACCCAATTTATGGTGCAAAACAACTGTGTGCCTCTCCATTTTCAAAGTGAGGATTAGCTGTTGGGAAGCTGCCAATTACGCTTTGACTTTACCACAAAGAGGATGTCGGCCTGTAGTGTCCAAAAAGGTAATCATACTGCTAGTGCTGGGAATAGGGTTAGCCTGGGTCTATGGAACTGCTGATTTGCACCTCTTAACAAACTGTTACACTCACACAAAGGCTTTCAGAAATGACTTTGTAAACCTGGCAGGTAGGATTATGGAAGCCGAATCCATTATCAGTGTGCTGGAGACATTAGTATGGCTCCAAAGAAACAAGCCAGTGCTGTTGCACACAAAATAATGTGCTATCTAAGGAAGTAGGAGAGTAAAAGGACAGATATTGCATGGGGAATCTGAGAATATGCCGCCTTCGAGAGGAAGTGGAATGGGACTTGAATTCATGTGCAGACTTTTTGGAAGCTTTAAAATTCAACCCCCTGGGCATCTCTGTTGAGAGGGAATTTAACACTGCATGTAAACATAGAACCCCCTCAGGAAAATTTCCAAATGTGGAGTCCAAACCACTGAAATTACAAACGACAATGATCTTCAGGCCATTAAGGTTCTGCCATGCTGAAGCAATATTGTCGCACATGAAAAAAGTGTAGCCTATACAATGGAAGGGAGCCAGGATTATAATTATTCAAACCTACTCTTAAAAATACTGCCAAGTGACTAAAAGGCTTCCTGGCATTACAGCAAGCCCTGAGAGACTTAACTATTCCCTTTCTTTTTTTTATTGGCCCAGCTAAATTCAGAATAGTTTGCAAAGGAAAATCGTTGATTTCTTCTGAACCATCTAATTTACACGCCTATTTCTCTACCTCAACCCATTTGGAGATGCTAATCTGAGGAGACAATTTGGGCGTTTTTCCCGCCTGTTGAGTCATGGTGTCCCTCTACACCTCTTCTTTATGGTCTGGAGAGGTGGTCGTGTAATTGCTGATTCCACCATTGTAAGCCAAGTCCTGTTTACTGTTGATTGCATATGGTATTTTTCAACTGTGTTTGAGGTAGTCCAATCACAGGACTGAATAATGGGAAGAGAGGTGGTAAACTTGCTCTCCCACTTTCTCCTGAATTGCCACAATTAACTGAAGCTTATCACCAGTGGAGTTTTACATTGCTTTCAGATAGATTTCATAACCCCTTGCTTGTTCGTCTTTGCAAACATTACTGTTAGTTACTCTATCCGCATTGCATTGCGGTGGCTCCTGTACCATACCCTGTTAAGTCCAGGACATGCACACAGCTTATCTGACAGCTATAGCCCATGGTACACTACTCTTCAGTATTGTGGTGCACATATCTTTCGTTTCCTCTTTACCTTGTACCCTGAATAGGAGTGTTGTACCACATCCCGTCAAGCCTGTCCCATACACATCATGCTCACTACAGCAACAATATATGCAACATATGTCCTTTGTGTTACACATGGCCTCACAATATAAGATAGGAGGGGTTAACATTTGACCTTTAGATCTTTTTGGTCCATCGTTGCTAATTTATGGTTACAATGCTCTGTTATTCAATTCATGTTATGCATCTTTCAAACCTTTTAGGGGCACAGGACAGAGATGCTTACTCCTGGCATGACTGCTCGTGGCTTCTATCTAGCGTTACAGTATAGTGTTGGGTGGAGACTGCTGTATTACTGGGGTGGTTCTTGGGATGGGTTTTTGTTATGGGTTGTTATCTCTTTTCATTTTTACTCTGTTGTGGTTTCTCTTACCTGACCCTTTTTACCTTTACTTATCAAAGTTGTAGAAGGTTTGCTACATGTCTTATATCTGCTGACTTCCAATCTGCCTTGTGCTCAGTACCCCCATTAGTGAAGATGTTCTTTGGAGTGCTACACACTTCTGGTACCCCTCTAGGACAACATTACCTCTACCTGTTGGCACACACGAGATGGGGTTGAATCTTGGGACAGTCTGGATTTCACACTGCCTGGTCATTAACTTAATTCAGTTCACTTAACCTTATGACTCGCCGCGATGTCAGCTTAAACATGTAAGATGCTCTCACTTGAGGCCTGAATCATGATCTGAAAGACTCGGTGGCCACTGAACTAAGTAAAATGTTCACCAAAATCAGAGACTTCTCGATTACGTGGTCTCCCAAACACATTACTGGGTGGAGGAGGACCAAAACAATCAAAATTATGGTAGCACCACATGTTAACTTCTTGGCGAGTGTGTTACCTCTCTCGCTCCCTCTCTCTCAATCACTTAAACAAGTAAACAATAGACAAATATATCTGACTTTTGTGGAAGGGCTAAAAGGCTAGAATATCTATGGGCACTTTTAAAATGAATAAAACCAAAGCAGGCCTCAACCTTCCTGACTTTCAAAAATACCAATTCTCATTCCTGGCTGTCAAAGGTGCGTTTTGGTTTCCACAAAATGACTGACAGGTGCCTTTGTGGTTACAGAGAGAGTCTCAACTACTGCATCCCCTTCCCTTAAGAGCTATCTAACTATGCAGCAGGTTTTGCATCTTAAAATGAGAATTTCAATTTTCGACACTGTACATGTCCTGAAACAGTTTGACAAAAATTAGATAATCAGATGTGCGGCTCTAATATACCATCACTCTGGCATAACAAACATTACATCATTACAAAAGCCTTCATACTGAAAATACTGGCCGATAAACGGTGTCAACTATGACAACGATTTACACTCACAAGAGGATCCCCCACCATTATCCTCTTTGCGTGTGATATATTCCCTACATGGAAGTTTACAACAGCCTTAAACTCAAAAACGCCCTTCAGAAACTCATCCACACTCTCCAGATATTCCTATTCCATGAAGAAAATATTGAAATCTCGGCCTCTCTGCTTCTCATATTTATAAAGTTCATCAACCTCCAAATAACTATTTAGTGAAGCTCCTAAAAAAGGTGGACCACTCACATTTCCTCATCACACACCCATTTGTTTAAGGATTTTACATAGCAAAAGATCTGGTGAGCCGTCTTTCTTACAACCAATATTCCTGCTCTGGTGTAATCACAATTTTTGTCCATTTATAAGGCATTTTGGACACTGTCTAAACTGCACGAGTTTAAACTGGTCCACACGGGGCACTCCTTGAATTGCCACGAAGATCAGAGTAACCTAGCCAACATGTTCTACCCACTTAAATGAGTTAAGCACTTTCGGGGCATGCAAGAATCGAGTCGGCCTTGAGATGCCTTTATATGTTACTTTCGACTGGGTGTTTCAACACATCCAATTCTGTCTAACCTACCGGGGGTCAACTTGATACCGATGGAATGGAAATCAACCTCCATATAAGCAGTGCATACTACTCTGCACCACTACAGGGAGTGCAGAATTATTAGGCAAATGAGTATTTTGACCACATCATCCTCTTTATGCATGTTGTCTTACTCCAAGCTGTATAGGCTCGAAAGCCTACTACCAATTAAGCATTTTAGGTGATGTGCATCTCTGTAATGAGAAGGGGTGTGGTCTAATGACATCAACACCCTATATCAGGTGTGCATAATTATTAGGCAACTTCCTTTCCTTTGGCAAAATGGGTCAAAAGAAGGACTTGACAGGCTCAGAAAAGTCAAAAATAGTGAGATATCTTGCAGAGGGATGCAGCACTCTTAAAATTGCAAAGCTTCTGAAGCGTGATCATCGAACAATCAAGCGTTTCATTCAAAATAGTCAACAGGGTCGCAAGAAGCGTGTGGAAAAACCAAGGCGCAAAATAACTGCCCATGAACTGAGAAAAGTCAAGCGTGCAGCTGCCACGATGCCACTTGCCACCAGTTTGGCCATATTTCAGAGCTGCAACATCACTGGAGTGCCCAAAAGCACAAGGTGTGCAATACTCAGAGACATGGCCAAGGTAAGAAAGGCTGAAAGACGACCACCACTGAACAAGACACACAAGCTGAAACTTCAAGACTGGGCCAATAAATATCTCAAGACTGATTTTTCTAAGGTTTTATGGACTGATGAAATGAGAGTGAGTCTTGATGGGCCAGATGGATGGGCCCGTGGCTGGATTGGTAAAGGGCAGAGAGCTCCAGTCCGACTCAGACGCCAGCAAGGTGGAGGTGGAGTACTGGTTTGGGCTGGTATCATCAAAGATGAGCTTGTGGGGCCTTTTCGGGTTGAGGATGGAGTCAAGCTCAACTCCCAGTCCTACTGCCAGTTCCTGGAAGACACCTTCTTCAAGCAGTGGTACAGGAAGAAGTCTGCATCCTTCAAGAAAAACATGATTTTCATGCAGGACAATGCTCCATCACACACGTCCAAGTACTCCACAGCGTGGCTGGCAAGAAAGGGTATAAAAGAAGGAAATCTAATGACATGGCCTCCTTGTTCACCTGATCTGAACCCCATTGAGAACCTGTGGTCCATCATCAAATGTGAGATTTACAAGGAGGGAAAACAGTACACCTCTCTGAACAGTGTCTGGGAGGCTGTGGTTGCTGCTGCACGCAATGTTGATGGTGAACAGATCAAAACACTGACAGAATCCATGGATGGCAGGCTTTTGAGTGTCCTTGCAAAGAAAGGTGGCTATATTGGTCACTGATTTGTTTTTGTTTTGTTTTTGAATGTCAGAAATGTATATTTGTGAATGTTGAGATGTTATATTGGTTTCACTGGTAATAATAAATAATTGAAATGGGTATATATTTTTTTTTTGTTAAGTTGCCTAATAATTATGCACAGTAATAGTCACCTGCACACACAGATATCCCCCTAACATAGCTAAAACTAAAAACAAACTAAAAACTACTTCCAAAAATATTCAGCTTTGATATTAATGAGTTTTTTGGGTTCATTGAGAACATGGTTGTTGTTCAATAATAAAATTAATCCTCAAAAATACAACTTGCCTAATAATTCTGCACTCCCTGTAGATGTGCAGACAACATACAGAATGCGCTCCAAATTCCTTTCGTTTCATAGTTCTAGGCAACTATGCAATAGTTTTGAGAACTTATAGAAAATCAATCCCCCCTGAACTTTGTGACTCCGACTATCTATGAGCTACTTACATTACCCCTTGCTCATTTTTAACAGGCATGTCTTATGATGCCTCCCTTTGGGGCATGTGGCAGATTGCCACAGAGTGATAGATTCCGAATAGGATGTTGTTGCCATGAATGCCTTTCTAGGATGGATTATAGTTGCAGACTGCTTTGTCATGTTACAGCCATTATTTCCCCTCCTTCCCCTCTTCCTAGATTAGTCTTATGTTTATATTTTAACTGTATGTCGTTTAGGCTACCGATAATACTTTATTCCGATCATTTCTGCTTTACAAATGCGTCGTCCTCCCTGAGATTGATTTACAATCGGGATGTCCGCCGTGTACCGTCTTACACCACCTGACTATGAAGCATTGCCCAAAGTATCCTGCATCCATATGTGTATACATTCTAATTACTAGCACTGGGACATAATAGCCGACTATATCTTATCTTTTGTTGGTCTATGTTGCACGCGCTGCAGCTTATGATTGTGTTGTTGCTCTGCAATGTTTGTTTTTGTTTCTTTCTCTACAAAATCCAATACAATTATTGAATCAAAAAAACAAAATGTATTCAGAGGGGCACTAAAATCAACACATGTGCATGTCACAACAACAGTTAAAGGGACACCAAAGTACAGTTATGTACTGAGGTTAACCATCAAGTAAGGCACATGTGGGTGTGAGCCTGACCCCAATACATCTGCTTTATTTGGGTTTTATCTGAACAGTTTAGGATAGCTTGCCCTAAGGATGACTGGATTTATTTCTGAATGAAGTTACAAAGTGTTTCCATGTCACAAATTTCCTCTCCCTGTTACTAGACAAAGAATGGGTATAAATAGACCCACCGACTACTTGGACCTCCTTTGTTTCCAAGCCATGGAAATTATGAATATCAGCATTCAACAATTTATGGGACAAAATAAGACTCTTACAATAGATGCTTCACCCCATCCAACCTTTTTCAGCGTTTCAGGTTAACAGGGTGGGGGTCTGTCACGAATGTCTGCCTGTGACAGGAACCACTAGGCTTAAACCCCACTGTTTTGTTTCTGGGTGGGGGGCGAGGGGGGCAACATAGCCATATTGGAAGAAAAAGTCTTGCAAAAGGTTCACCAAATTGTAAAAAAAATTCAGTCAAAAAATGGTTGTCGCAAGCTCTCTCTGGATTTGACTTGATTGGCACAGAGCTCATAAAGGCACCGTGCATGTCACTTTCTGAGTGGACAATGCTGACGCGGAGCCTAACAACGCCACCTTCCAGGGTGCCGGGCTACTACTCAAAAATATCCCAGCTCTCCTATGCAGTGGGAACATACATGTATTCTTCACTGTCTGGGTATATGTGCCCCTACGAACATACAATCCTGCACTGGCAGGCTGGACACGTTTAAAAGCAGCATAGGTGCAAGTGTGCACACAGGTCTGCTACGACAGGCTGGATACATATTTAAAACTCCCCTAGGTGCTAGTGTGCATGCACACAACTGCTGTGACCATCTGGATACAGGTTTAAAGCACTATAGGTGCAAATGCGCACGCCCAGGCCTGCTATGACAGGCTGGATACATACTTAAAATCGCCCTAGGGGCAAGTGCAAACACAGACTTGCTATGACAGGCTCAGCAAATGTTTAGCGCGCAAGTGGGTTTGCGCACACACATTGGCCAGTGCCACTTCCTCGTATATGTAGGAAAGTGCTCCCACTTCCACACTGTATTCACCATGGGAAAGGGCCCAGGGCCCTAAGGCCATCAGGTAGGGAATCAGCAAAAACTTATGGGATAAGCTGCCCCCCCCCAGGTAGGGAACCCACCTACCAGGTATGGAACACTCATGTGTACCTGCTCAGCCTTCCGGTTACCACCTACTCCATCCTTCAGGGTGTGCTCTAGGGGTAGCAGAGGGTCCCGCAGGATTGGCTACCAAGTTAGTAGTGCCAACCTAAGCCCAAGTGCTATTGTGCCTCCACAGGCCTGATAACATGCTTTATAGGCTATTCTAGTGGGTGGCACACTCAGTGCAATGTCCCACTAGTAGCCAGGGCTGCAGCAGCCCCGGGTATGTGGTCTACCTTTTTACAAGGCACAGCACCTGAACCAAGCACTTAAGCACCCCCTTCTAGCATGTGTAGGCAGGACATGCCCACTCTCCCAGTACAGTACAGGTGGAAAGTGCCCAGAGTCCTAAGGCAACACAAAGAGAGCCAGTAAAAGTCCCAGACAAAAAAAAAAAAACATTTCAGAGAAACCCTTACGAAGGGCCATCTCCAACATTTACCCACTGATGGCAACATTTATTGTATTCTGGACAAAGGATGACAGTCCACTACAATGCCCTTGTTGAGTGAACATAGATATATGCACAACATGATGTCTCATTTTCTTTCTGGTTACTACAATGTTAGAAACCCATTCAGATTAATCTATGGCGTAATTACACGACTCTGCACTCATCCTGTCCAGTAATTTTTTTCGATCGGCTTGCAAAGTCTTAGGTACATTATGTACCTTATGTGACACTGGTTTTGCACTATTTTTAACCACATATTAAGATAAAACATTTTGATGCAGCGAATTCTCTAACTAGAAACATCATCATATTTTTTTAATATAGTATTAATAGCTGTCTCTTTGTCACCCACTAAAACACTTCCTTCCAATTCATCACACAAACAGGTGGGTTATTTCACCTCATGTTTTAAAATTATTCCTATTCTGCCTTGGTTGTACCAATGTAAAACATTCATTCTATGAACAGAAGTATATATTTTGGTCAAAAAAAGATTGTCATTAAAGGTCAATTTTCCTTCAAAATAAGCCAAACATTTCAATAGCATATTCTCTAAAATCAGGCACTGGTTGGTTCAGGCACTGTCAACTAATTTCTCATTAAGGGCCAGATATAGCAAAGATTTTTACCCATTCTGTGTCTATGGGAAAATATGTTCGTACATATGGCCCTAAATGTGGTATCTGCAACAATGGTGATTGGCGATCTTAGATAAGCCATTATATTGATCACAATATCACCAATGGTCAGATCAGAGAAAAGGTAATTTGCCTTTATTATTGCCACAATTCACAGATGCCATCAGAATCACACTGCTCAATCTGGACTTTAAAACACACTCTTTAACTTCTACGGGGGCACAAGATGCAAAAGCATTCCTTCTCTGATTTCCAGCACTACACTGGTATTCTTGCTCCGGACTGGTTAGCCATACACACCTTATCTAAGTATCCAGTTTTCCAACATTTGTTGCATCTTCACTTGAGTGCTGAACAAGTGGTTGAGTTGCTGAAACGTGCTTTGGAATCACATCTATAACTCACCAAACTACACATTTCACACCACACATACTTCTCTCATCTCCCTAATGCTTAACAGATGCAGCTTTAATGTGGTATCATCACAAGCCAAAGCTTTTGACGACAGAATGGATTGTTCAATCACCTTAGCTATATTAGGTGTCACAGCCAAGATGTTATATGAACATGGATTTTTTTCTTGTACATTCTTAGAACAACACCCTAAAACGAAGAATCCTCTGTGCTCTCAAATTGCAAGCTGCAGCCATGATTCTTAAATTGACAAGATTTTCATCTATCATCCTGCAACTAGCACTTCTCTTAGAGAATAAGTTGAAGCATGCTACCATATTAGGTTGCTCTCAAAACGTTTTTTTCAAATCTGCTGATATTTTCAGTGCATTCATCTCATCTTTCGAAGCTATCCTGTGGAGTATATATCTCTGGAATATGGTGCCTGCTGAACCGAGTGAACCAATTAACAAAGCCTTTTTCCACAATGCATCAGACCTCTTATCCTTGGTGGTAACCCAGTACTTGTCAAGTTTCTATACTGTGATTTTTTTAATTAAGTAGTGGTTTCACCAGTATTTACAAAAAAGACAAGACAAGATGCTGCGACATTGGGCTGTGCTGACATGTTGGAAATCTCCCTTAAGCTACCAAATATATTCAGCAGCAGAGCCAAACAACATAATTTCACATAGTCACAAAGTTTTAGTAACTGAAAAATCAAATATCTTCTCAACCTACCTCTATTTGGATCTTGTTGATAAACAACTTTGTTGCCAGTTTTCACATTATTTTCAAAACTCATGACGCTCGATATCACCTCTCTGCTTGCACCTTTCACTTTCTGCAACTGCTCACCAACTATTATATATTCGTTAAGGTGCCTTAATAGGGTAAGTGTACAATCTCAAGCATGTAGTCAAAATTGTTATGACTCTGCAAGGGAACATCCAGTAGGCGTTTATTCTCTGTATAATCGATTTGTGCAATGCCCCTGTCCTTGTCTTATAAGCACTGCTTACTCAGAACCACCATCTGTTCCCAAATGTGCATTCTCAATCTGACAACATCTTTTTGCACTGCTTGATACTATGAGCACTGTTTTGGAAAAAAGGTATAAACTCCAAAGCAAGTCAATATTCAAATGTTTTGACCTTTATTTCTCGGAGGAAACCTTCACCCTTGCTGTCAACAAACCCTCATTAACAAACGGTAACAATGATCATTGACACGTTTGGCGCGTTTCAAGTACCCAAGTATACCCTTTTTAAATGGGTGTATTTACAAAGTTTTAAGTGATGACACAGTTGGCCACTCCAGACAGTAAGTAGGTTCCTAAAGCAACAAATCTCCATGAAAAAAGAATAAACACGCATGAAGCCCAGTAAAGATTTACGTAGTCCGATGCATTAATTACATTAGACAAATGCTCCCTTAAGTCAGGTCCATGAGTGAGTGTGTGTGTGTGTGTGTGTGTGAGTGTGTGTGAGAGAGAGAGAGAGAGAGAGAGAGAGAGAGAGAGAGAGAGAGAGAGAGAGAGAGATATTCAGGAATAGCTCTAAAAGACGTTTTGTATGATTATTTATTTAGAAGGGGCAAAATCGCACAAATTGCACCCAGATAAACTAAAATAGAGTACTGGGACAAGCTGGTCTGAAGTAAAGGAAAAATCACAATTATGGTGTTATATGCGATAGTGGGTGAAGTAATGCCAGAAATCCATCTGTGGGAGGCAGTGGGGCATAGGCATTGCTGAGGTGCAGCTCGTGGGGGTGGGGTGCAGCTACACAAAAGGCCACTTGATTACTAGATTTTGCTGTCCAGACACAGACTAGATTTTGCAGTCCAGACACAGACCTGTGGAGTCTTGGGTGCCGCCCACAGATGTTGGAGAATGATCCATGCACTGGACTACAACTTGATGCATGCACCAAAACACTTCTGGCTTTCACATTTCATTCTGAGTGGATCACAGAAGCCCCAGTAGTTACCTTGATAACTAGAACTGGCAAATTATTGCATCTACAGGAGGATTGTTTGTTTGTCCCACAATAGCTTGTGGGACGGTAGTGGTAAACAAGTAATTAGGGACTTTCCAGGAAGGAAAGAGAGGTTTGAAACAGAAAAAACCTCTGTACCGAGGGTGGAGCCCAGGTGTGGTGTACGGTTCCCAAACTGATACATGCTGCACGACTCCCGGGATTAGCAGGACTGGTACCATTCACTCCTCAAGGACAGAGTGCATATAACTCGTTGGGAGGAGGGACTGCTTTTCCTCTTTATATGCCAGCTGGCCACAGTAGACAACACAAGAGTTATTGTTTCGTGGCACCAAGGTTTATAAGAGGGCCCCTAAAGGGAACTTACCAATGTTATCAATGATGTATCAAGAGTCGAATACAAAAGGGGAGACCTCTGGCAGCAAAAGCCGAATATACTCTGTGCCCTCTCATCATTAGGACAAGGTTAACACTGGATTGCACACATGATGGGGCATATTTCACTGCATGTCCATGTGATCTGAACGAAGCCGGACTTGCAGAAATGCAAAAAGTAGTAACACTTTACCCCTTGGTATCACTGAGACAACTCCAGAGGTTGACCATACTAAGATATGTTTAATAATGACTAATTTGCTTGGTGCAGATCATCTTGTTCTTCATCATTTGTCCATTTTACCTACTAAAAACGCGAGTTTCCATTGCCTATACAGACCTCGTCATCCTCTTAGGTGTTTACACCAACAAAACTGAACTCTGAGGAACAAGATTAAACACTTGAGAAGGCAAGTATGATGTCTTAGCAATGCTTTAGAATATTAGTGGTGGAAGGTTGGTATAAGCCTGCCAGCTGGAGACATATAATTGTGGAAGTTGGTGATAGCTACCTGTGGAGAGGTCTTGGTTCTGAAACTTCTTTACACATTATGTATTATTTTAACAATTTTTCACTGACGATGGTAGAGATGTGACAAAATCTCTACATGAAAAAGGGGGTAAGTTATATGAACCTGGAAGAGCAGCTTTTTTCACGTAAACAATGATTAAAGAGAGGATTCTGCATTCTGTTTTGGCGGAACAAAATTGAGCATGCGAATAGGATTATAAGACTAGGGGATTGATTGCGGCAGTAGTCAAGGATGCTGGTGTGATATCGGCTGCTATTTCAGGTTTGTCCTTGAGCGCTATGCATTGGAGTGCGGGACGAGTACAAGCCAGATGAACTTTAACAATAATGTGACAACCCACTGGCCATTTTAGCAGTTTGGGATCACAGATGAAAATAACACCATTTCCCACGAAGAGTTCTTAAGTGGTGTGATGGGCAGTTTTGGAGAGTATGGTCAATTTCCTACGGATAAGCACATTGCTTCATAACATGGAGCCATTTGCGGTTATAGGTAACACCATTAAGCCTGTCAGAAGTGAGATTTTGTTTATTTGCTATAACAGACCATATGTAACCATATGCAAAGCGGAAATAAATATTTAGAAACTATTTAAATGTTTGTACAAACAATATGACTATTGAAAAGACCACTGCTATGCTTATTCACTGTTTTGGGGTAGATGGATTAGAAGTCTACGAAGGGTTACCAAAGTCAGATGCTTAGGAGGAATAGGGAGTGGACTGGATATATGCATAAAGGAACTGGATTTCCATTATTTCCCAAGAATAAGCACTTTCCTTAAAAGTTTTTTTTGGACCTGGCATCCTTGGCGTGGTCTCCCGTAACTTTTTGTCTCTACTTCGCAAGTTGTTGCTATGTGCTGGACTCTGCTTTTGCTGTTTTTGTAATTCTGGGCACTTTACCACTTCTGACCAGTGTGAAAGGGCAAGTGCACCCTATGTGAAATTGTATGTGTAATTGGCTTGTCCATAATTGGCGTATTTGACTTACTAGTAAGTACCTAGTAAAGGGCACTAGAGGTGCCTAGGGCCTGTAAATGAAATGCTACTAGTGGGCCAGCAGTACTGATTGTGCCACCCACATAAGTAGCCCTGTAAACATGGCTCAGATGTTCCACTGCAGTTTCTGTGTGTGCAGTTTCTAAACTGCTAATTCGACCAGGCAAGTATACCCACTTGCCAGGCCCAAACCTTCCCTTTTTGGACATGCAATGCACCCCTAAGGTAGGCACTCGGAAGCCCCATGGGAGGGTGCAGTGTATGTTAAAGGCAGGACATGTACTTGTGTGGTTTAACATGTCCTAACAGTGAAATACTGTTACATTCGTTGTTCACTGTTGCAAGGCCTGTCTCTCTCATAGGTTAACATGAGGGCTGCCTTTAAATATCCGTAAAGTGCAGTTTCCCTTTGAGAGCATATAGACTTTGGAGTTTGGGGTCTCTGAACTCACAATTTAAAAATATATCTGCTAGTGAAGTTGTTTTTTAGATTGTTACTTTGAAAATGACACTTTTAGAAGCTAGGCATTTTCTTGCTCAAACCATTCTGTGACTCTGCCTGTTTGTGGATTCGCTGTCTGGGTCAGACTGAGAGTTGGGCTGTTTGTGAATCTCCTGTAGACAGTGACACAAAGGGAGCTGGGGTGTAGCCTGCATATCCTGATAAGCCATCTGGGCTAGAGTGGAGGGAGGAGTGGTCACTTAAACCTGAATGGGGCTGTGCCTGCCCTCACACAATGCAGTCTCCAACCCCATGGTGTGTGTCTGGGGCCCTGCCTGGGCAAGGCAGGATCCTGTAAACAACAGAGACTTTTCTCTGAGTTGGGCTACTTCAAAGGCAGAAAAGGGTATAAGTACTGGACCCAAAACCCCAGGCGTTAGGTTTCTTCAAGATCACTTCTGTAACCAAGAGGAACCTCTGCCAAGGAGGAGAGCTGAAGAACTGAGGAGAAGTGCTGCCCCTGCCTGTGCTTTGTTGAGTTATCTTGCAGTTGTTGTTTCTGCCTGAGAAAGGGGACAAAGGCTGGACTTTGTTGTGCATTTCTGCTTGAGAAGAATCTCCAAGGGCTTGAACTGAGCTTGCCTCCTGTTTTGAAGAGTCAGGGCCATCAAAGAAGTCCTCTGCCAGCACCTGGACTCTCTGCTGAGAACCCTGCCCTGCCAAGAGGTGCCCCATCAAGTCTCTGGGCCCTTGAAAGGTGACGTTGGCAGAACAAGGACTTAAATCCACGCACAGAACACCGTGCTGGGAAATTTTCAACACACCACATGCAACGTGGCTGAAAACCAACGCCCCACCCGCTTTGCGACAAAGATCGACACTCTACCTGCATCGCGGGTGGGTGATTGACGCATTGCGGCTGGAGAAACGACACAACACCCGCTTGCAGCTGCTGATGACGCATACCCCACGCAGCGTGGTTTTCGAACACTGTGCGACCAGATTTCTCACACATCATCGCTGGGCATCAAAGTCATCATGAACCTGAGCAGATCCGGGGTGCCCTGTCCAGAATTTGATGCATTGCTTTCTTATGAGGGAGAAAAACAAAGCATCGCTGACCTGACCGGAGAAGAAAACGACGTACGGCCTCACTTGCAAGTAAGGAATCAACGCATCGCCGACTTTTCCAATGCACGCTCGCCTGTGCAGCTTTATTTTTGGCGCAAACCAGGTAGTTTGTGTAAAATCGTTTCCATTGTTTTCTATGGAGTAAAACTCATTCTTTTGAAAATTCATATTTTGACTTGTGTATGTTGGATGTTTGTCGTTTTGGTCTTGATTGATTTAGATAAATATTGCCTATTTTTCTAAACTGGTGTGGTGTCCATTTTGTAGCGTTTTCACTGTATAACTGAGTGTTGGTACAAATACTTTACACACTGCTTCTGGGTTAAGCCTTTCTGCTTGTGCCAAGCTACCGAAGAAGTGAGTGGGGGTTAACCAGGTGTGTTTCTCCTTTGCCCTTACTAGAGTGAGGGACCTTGCTTGGACAGGGGGTAACCTGACTGCCAACCAAAGACCCCATTCCTAACAGGTTTCATTATGGTAAGCCGGTCCAAGGAAAGGATGAGAATGAAGAGTGTTGGACCAGGTCGTTTCTGCAGGATCACTGCAGATTTTTTGCCTTCCTTTGCTGAACACGTTTCTGTTGGCTTTTTAGGATTCTGTGCACTTTTTCCCTGCCAAACAGTAGTATAGTGTGTGTGCTCCCTTCCTAAAATAGGGTAAACTTGGCTTATGACTGATTTGGACATTTCATCTACTTTTAAGTCCCCAGTATACGGTACTTAATGTACGCATGTCCTGTAAATTAAATGCTATTAGTGGGCAGCAGCACTTATTATCCTACCCACTAAAGTTTCCTTTTTAAACATATTTCTCGCCTGCCACTGCTTCCTGTAGTGCAGTTTTAAACTGCCATTTCAGCCTAGCAAAATAAACAGTTTGCCAGACTTCAACCTTCCTTTTAATACTCATAAGTCACCCCTAAGGTAGGCTCTAAAGCTTCATTAGGCAAGGTGCACTGTATTTAAAAAGTAGGACATGTGGGTTTAGGTTTTACATGTCCTGGCAGTGAAAAAATCCTAAAGTTGTTTTTCGCTGTTGTGTGGCTATCTGTACCATAGCCTGACAATGGCTTACCTTATTATTTAATGTGTGTTAACTTCAGATGTGGAGAATACGATGTTTACACTCAACTGAATTGTAATTAAACTTCCTTTTTAATGGGAAAGTCGGTGTCAGATTTTAGATGATAATTTTGAACATACCACTTTTAAAAAGTTGCCATTTTACTGCCCCAAGTTTATGAGACCCTTGTAAGAGTTTCCAGCTGCTTGGGCCTGTTAATGGCTTCCCCATCAAGAATATGTATTGACCCAAACAGTTAACAATAGGACCTGGGTGTAGCTGCGAAGGTCTTCCTGGCAGAAAGGCGGAGGAGGAGCTGTACCATGCCCTGATTATATTTCAAAGGACGTTGCCTACAATGAAAGGTCACCAAAGTTCCCCCAGACTGTTCAAAGCTCGACCCAGGGGAAGGGGAAGAAATGCCCAGAACCAAATTTGGGGATAGGTTCGGGACCCCCTCCACACAAAGGCTGGTACCAAGTATTAAAAAAGGACCTTCAGAATCCCTCATTGGAACACTCCTGGACATGTGGAACATTCAGAAGAAGGACTGCCGTGCTGCTTAAAGTACTGCCTGCTATCTGAAGAATGAAGACAGGACCTGTTGGTGACTATCCAGAGTGATTTCAAGGGTCAGTTGACTGAGCTCCTGTTTGCTACAGGGACACAACAAGCTTTCAGATGTGTCACTGCAACTGCCCAGCTAAGCAGCACCAACTGGACCTGCCTGAGCCCTGCAGCTGGCATCTGTTATAGTGAGTCCTAATCCCAAGAGATGTCAGCCAGGTCCTCGACCCTTGGCCAGGGGGATCTCCTCCTAAAGAAGGTGAAAATCCTGAAGTTTGGCCTCCTCACAACATCGAATGGGCCCGTTAATGCCAAGACCCTGCTGCCCATGAAGACCACCAATGCAAACTCTAGTAAGACCTGCTCTTTGCGCCAACAGTGATCATTCGCGACTAGCAACGCAAGACCTGCACTTCGCACTACAGCAACAAAAGTGAATCCAAACCTCATGTGACAACTGGCTCTTTGTGCTACAGCAACTAGCGTCTGTGAGAATTTTTCAGCTGGACTAACATGGTCCCTTTATCTGGCCTGTGCTCTATGGCAGTCAGCCTGAACTAGTGACTTTCCCTTGGTCCAATGCAACCAGATAACCACAAGCAGTGCTTTCTGATTCTTGGCGCTATTTTTACTAAAAACCTTGAAATTCAATCTCACTAGTATTATTGACTGGATTATGTTTTTCTGGTATCATTTTAATTATTAAAATTTGCTCTATATTTTTTAATTGTTTTGGGATTTTTCTTGTGTTATTTAGTGACTTTATTACCATTTGTGTGCTTTATAAATAATGTATACATTGAGCCTAAATTACCCCTGACTGCTTTTGTGCCAAGGTACCAGAAGGTTAAGCATAGGTTAATTTAGTGACTTTGTGGTTTACTCTGAAAAGAACTGTGATTGTTGGTTGAGTGGAGCTTCCACCCATCTCAAACAATAACCCAATTTCTTACAAAAAGTAAGTAACCAGTCTCCATAAGTTAGCTGTATCATGTAAATCTTGCACGCTCTGTGATGAGCGCATATGGGACCAATTTTTACTTAACTGTAAGGATGAAACGTTAAGGGAGGAACTTTGGATAAAGGATGATTCTCCTTTTGGCAGAAGTGTTGCTGATTTAAAAAAGTTTAGAACACATGCTGGCATGTGTTCCAGACTTACAAGGCAGCATAAAATCCAAAGCAGAGTCACAAGTTAATGTTGTGAAGATTAACAAAGACAAAGATAGGTTAAGAAAAGAGAACAACAGTAAATTTAAAGGTTCAAGCTAGAGATGTGAGCAATATGGGCATATGGCTAGTTATAAGGATTGTCCTGCTTTTAAGGCCGGCAGAGTAAGTGTGGAAAGGGGTCATTTTATGAAGTGTTACAGATCCAACTTGCAATTTCAAAAGACAAATGAGGTAGCTGAATGTTGTGGGAAACTTGTGTTACAGCTGGGACATAATGCCTGAGGTGATCCCAATGAAATAGTCAAACTGGGTAAAATGGATGTTAAAATGTTCTTTGACTCGTGTTCCCAATTGAATATAATTTCTCATGAGACATATCGGCATCTTGAAGATAAGAATAGTTGTCTGGAAGCAATGGATGTAAGACCTGGAGGATATGGAGTTCTGGAACTTTTCATGCAAGGATATTTTCATGGCTGTGTTCTGTTTAAGAGTAGTAAAGCAAATAGAAAATGTATGTTTCAGAAAAAGGTCATAATATTCTTGAATGGCCAATGCCAAGGGATCTTGGAGTATATTAAGATCCTAACACCAATCCACAGGTTCAAATCCATGAGTTGGAAACGGGCTATATGGAAGTGGTGAACATTTTCCAAAGTGTTCAAGACTGAAATAGGGGGGTTAAAAGCATATGTACATAAGGAGGCTATACCAGGCGTTTTAAAGGTAAGAAGGTTACTTATGGGCGTACAAGAGCAGGTGAAAGGGGAAGTGGACAAGCTACTGGAGCAAAGTATAATCACATGTCTTAAGGCTAGTGAGTGGTTGGCCCTCACTTTCGTGGCCAAGAAGGCAAATGGGGATATTAGTGTTTCCATTGATTTGAGGGCTTTGAACAGATCTTTTATTGTAGATCCTCATCCTATTCCTAACGTGTCTGAACTGTTGTTAACGGTGAAGGCGTGGTTTTATCCTTCCCTGAATTTAGCCTCTGCCATTCACCAGGTATGGTCACACGATGAGCCACAAAATCTGACTGCATTTGTTACACCTTTAGGCACATGCAAGTTCAAATGGGTGTCATTTGGTCTGGTTTCAGCTTTGTTTGTTTTTCAGAGTAATGGGAAATCTATTGGTGGAGATTACTGGTGTGAGGTGTTATCAGGACTATTTCTTATATTTTAGAAATAAGGGGGAGGAGCACAACCAGAGTTTGGGGCAGGTTTTGAATGTGTTCAATAAAATGGTTTGACATTGAAGGCTGAGAAGTGCACATTTGGTACGAAGGAGATTTATTATTATTATTATATAGGTCACATGTTGCGTGCAGCGAATGTCATGCCTAAAAATGAGATAGTAGAATCTACAAGCACAATGTTCTCTCCTCAAAGTAAAGAGGGGTTTGCGTTGTATTAAGGCATTCTGGAATTTTCCAGTGGTTTAATTGAAGGTCTCCAAGAAAACAATGGAAGAGATGGGAAAGTTGTTGAGAAAGGGTGTGAGTTTCTTTTGGTCAAAAGGGTGAGGAATAACGTTTATAGAAACTGAAAGGTATTTAAAGAATGCTTCTAATCCTCTGGCTTTTTGTTGCTGTAAAGAGGACTTTTGTGATAACTCATTCTAATCTGAAGGTTTGGGGGCTGTCCTTATGCAAAAAGAAGAAGAGAAAGAAGTGACTATTAAATTTGCTAGTTGATCTCCAAGTCACCACGAAAGGGTTATTCTGACATTCAGAGAGAAGCTCTTGGGGTAGATTGAGCTTTAAAAGAATTCCAGAATTACCTTTGGGGTGACTCCTTTTTTGTGAAATCCGATCACAAACCACTCTAAGAATTTCATTTAAAAAAGGGTTGGACTCGGTATCTTCTAGGATTACCCTGGTGGGTTACTGATCTACAAGAATTCTCATTTGGAGTGGAGTATATTCCAGGAGCATGCAACAGCACAGTTGATTGTTTATCTATACTACTAGAAGTAGACAGAGATGAAGTGAATGATACTGAACAAGATCAATTCATGGAGTGGCATGTATGTTCAATAATGGAGGACCTGATTCTGGAGGAAGAATGGCTTGAGGAATTGAAAGCTGATCTGGTCCCTGTGAAAGTGATTTAAAAATTGAGAAATGAATGGTTCAATGGTATGAAAGAAAGAAGGTTAAAATGGGGTTCCAACTAATACATACAGGACACATGTGAACTGTTAAAGTTAACAAGTGGGTTAAACAGGTTTTTTGATGGCATTAGTTGGATGTGATGGTGGAAAGAGTGGTGGTCTACGAAGTTTTAAAGACCTAGAAGAGTCCCATGCGAAACATGACTTTGCCAGAGGCACAACTGATCTTTTTTCTAAATGGTTTGAAATCAAGTATGTAGATATTACGTCTAAATAAGTTATGGCATTTGTAGAAGATCTATTCCAAAAAAGTGTTATCCAAATCATTGCTCTCCAACAATCGAGTACAATTTTGTTTGCATGAGACTGAAAATGAGAAAAGCGCACTTTACCATCCCAAAATGAACAGAGTTGTTGAGCCTTTCAACAAAACACTGACAGGAGCTATTCAGCTGCTTGTGTTAAAGGCACAAATTAATTCTAAAATGCGTTAGGTTTAGATTAAGCAAACATTCATTTATTACAAATATCCTTGTTCCCCTTACATAATATAACCAAATACTGACTAATTTACATGTTTATAAGTAACAAATATCATAACATCAATATGACAAACTTCAATTCATTAGACATAACATGATGCAATCCAACTGGAGCAACACATGTATCTCAACTCCTGATCCTTTTTCAAGGTTTCGTTGTGGGAACGGACATTCATAAAATAATTGATTCTTTCAGGTCAATCCTGCACAATATCCAGATCTTCGAGTATAAAGAATGAAACAGAAACACTTTCTTTTTCACCCCTTAATTGCACCTAGCATCTAACGAATATCAAGAAACTATAAGGGAGTCCAGATTTCCACAGTTTGATCTCATGTATACAATAGGTTCTTAATAAGCACCACATTTTGTATCCAGTGGTTAAAACAAGTTTTGTTCAGAATTTAATATGAACAATATCCTGAGGCACAGCGTCATAGAACACATTAATAGTATTGTGGGGTTTCAAAGTGGGGACAGTGGTAGAATTACTTTTTAGATTAGATTCTTTAAAAAACACATCTTGGACATTCATTTTGTCCAAGAGATCCTCAATATCTATTGTACCCAATTCAGCAAAACTACCAGCTAATTTAATATTCATTAAATGCCGTACTTTAAGTTCAGCTATAGGTGTTCTCATATGATCTTTACTGAGTTTAGTTACAGAAACTGATAATATTTAATTAGGTTTCTGGACAAAATGTAAGGTATCAATTTTCATCCTGGGCTTGTCTATATGTCGGCTTGGACAGAATGAAAGACTGTGTCCAGATCAGAAATCTCAACAACTGAAAGGGGGTTAGATGATATATTTCTTACTGCTTTCCTAGACCCTTGTTTTCCATCTCTGTTTGGGACTGAGTCTTTACCTCTTCCTGCCTTCCATTTGTCCCTGTTCCTTATTCCCCTCTTTTTTTATTATTTTGCCATAACCTTGTCTGGCAAAGGTTTCAGGTTTTATAAAAGTCAAGCTTAAGATCGTGTTCTCATTTTCTTGAGTTCTGCTAAAGAAGGTGACACTGGTCTGTTGGTAATAGGCTTCTCTCCATCTATACTTGCATCAGTGCCAGCCACTTGCACCAGTTTCATTGCTTAAGATTCTGAGGTGTGTAAACTTAGGCTTCGTTTGCTCAATTTGTTCCAATTTATGGGGAGAGGAATACACCGAACCCAACCTGAAGTTACATTCGTCCAAGAAATTTAGTCACTTTCCTGGTCTGTAATTCATCTTGATATTTAGAGAGGATCTCTTTCACAGATTAGCCCGTATCTGCCCCAATTGCTTTGATTAACTGAACTTATAGAGCATATGTTTACATATCGCATGTGTCTTCATTCAACAATAGGGTAGTGTTCTTTTGAACTTTTAAGAGGGAGAAAACCTAGCACATGTTTATTACTCGGATGGATTACATGGAAAAACGAGTATTATTTCAGGTGATGATACTTGGAGGGAGAAAGGGAAGTTGTGTCAGGAGAGGAGGAAAAAGCTGTATCACAAGAAATATGCATCTGATCCGTTTAATTTAAAAGTGGGGTACTGAGTCAAGGTCAAAGCACCTTGGTCATGGTACCCGGCCTCATTTTCTACTCCAAAATGTATTGTAAACAAATTCAAAGATGCGGTTAAAACCAAATGCAATCGAATTTGGAATCTTAACAGAGTTGCCAATTATTTTGTTAAAGTTCAGGAGGGAGCGGCTGGAAGTGTACCTTGTTGTGATAGTGGGGGTGCTGGTTTCAATCAAGATATTGTTGTAGTCAGAAGAAGTGAAAGGAAAACTCAAAACCAGTTTACTTGAAAGAATGTTCAATATTATTAAGTTAGGCACTCTGTAATGTATGAATAGTTAGTTTAGGACATTTTATTTAATTCCTTTATTTGAGTTTGTCCTTGTTCAAATTCCTATTCAATTTTTCACTTCTTAGTTTCTAAAAAATAAAATGTTTAAAAAAAGGGAGAAGTGTGATTTCTTAGTAATGCTTTAAAATGTTAGTGATGGAATGTTGGTACGAGGCTGCTGGGGAGACTTCTAATTGCGGCAGTGGGTAAAAAGCTACCTGTGGGTGAGGTCTTGTTTACTAAACCTCCTTAATTCTTAAACATTGTGTGATTGTTATTTTACCAGTGTTTCAGTGACCCCATAGAAATTAAGGACAGGTGCCTACTATTCAGCAGAGTTGCGCTATGTGCCTATCTGTGATGCTTTACATATAATTCCTTCCCTCCGCATAAGGAATAAATTAGATTTACAAGAGCCATGTCTATATTAGTCAAATACACTCACTTTTTGCAAGCTACATCAAGGTGGGTACCGCTCAGTACCTGAATAACTCAGACCCAGGATAAACTTCACCAACCCTTGTCATCATTCACGGTTTCAAGGTCATGGCTTTGGAACTGTGGAACCTCCGAATAAGAAGCACAGGTTAGAGAACTGTGAAGGGGATGGCTGCCTCAGCGGGTTGGGCACAGAGTCAAGCCCCAATCCAGGCCATACCAGTAACCCCTAGATTGCACAGCCCAAGGCTATTCGCTGTTGGGCTTGGAAATTAAGTGCCTCAAATAGATGTCATTAAAAAAAACACATACATGAAATTCCCTGAAAAATCACATTCCAGCCATAACTCACGAAATCCACAAGACAAAAACACAAAGCCAAACACCCATTTGAAAATGGCATGGGTAAAGATTGACTTCCGAGAGAAAAACACGTTGGATGGTACATTTTATGGTGTGTGTTGTAAACTCTGCATTCCATAACTGACGAATTTCAGTGGGTTTGCTCGTTTGAGCCAAAACCATAACTCAGTTTTTCATCATGTTTTTCAGGATAGATGGATAAATGGATAGATGGATAGGTTTGCCTGTTACGTAGAGCAATTGTACTAATTAGCACATCTATTTGTAAAGTGCAAAGATCAAATTTCGGTTTTTATCCACTAAAAACACTGTTCATTGCCTCACAGGTTGCATTTAACAATTAATTTACACTGGAGAAACAACTCTTCTGAATGTTAGGAGGGGTCGTCAATGTAAATGTACCCATGTGTACAAAATGAATCTCTTGACAACTGGTTTTGAATAAATACCTTATGTTAAAGAAAGAACATGAAACAAATGGCATAAACCATTCATGTAGGTGAGCGTAGTATAGTGTGCTATTGATTACCATTGTTGAGGGGAAGCACCATGACTTACTTGATGCTTTGCCTCTCATGCGTCATTGTCCCACCCCACACTCATCAATGGTAATAAAGAGCATTTTACTCTACACTAATCTGCATATATTCTACACAAACACAATTATTTTTTTAAACTGAAAAAAGCACAATTAAAGTTCATTTATGGTTACGGTATGGTTAAGGAAAACACCGAAATACACTTACATTTTAATGAACATGTCTCCATGAAGCATGCACTCTATACAGTTAATGCTTCATTATACAGTTAAGATTTTAAATGTTAAAGGAGTGGGGAGAGATACAGAAGGATGTTTAATACTGCTAACAAAATATGTATTAAAAGGCATTATTCAAATCCCCTCCACCTAACAAACAATCTATATTTTTCCCAGTTGGTGGCCGCCGTATTCCTAGGTTTGCAAAACAAGAGCAGTATTGAAATGAGTGATGTGGAAAGAAGAACCTCAGGAGTGCAGCTCAGCTCTGCAAACCAAGACGCACTCCATGCATATTGTTCTTTCTAATATATGAAATATTCATATTTCCATGAGGATTAGACAAGTATAGAAACTTTCAGCTCTCTAAAACACAGGATTGACACCAATTAATATTTCATGGCTCGTGCTGCTTGTTCAGTGCTTGCTAAACCCAAAGCACTCCGGGCGCATATTCTACAAGCGTTAACAGCTCAGGTGCAGTATAATGACTCGGCCAGTTCAGCCCCAGGTCACCGAATGACAGATTCCTTATAGGAAATAAGAACAAGGGAAGCAGAAAATGTCAGTCTTAACATGTTATTGACAGGTTCACTGGTTATTGACTGGTAATTGGCAGTGTCACTGGTGGCAAGTCGAGCTAAATTCCAGGAAAGATAATGTGAGGTTGATGTCAGGCTCTCAATGGCATCCTAATCAAGGCGGTTAGCAAACCATCACTATCTCAAAGTATCAACCAGTATTTAAAATGTTCTGCGGTCTTATAAGAGACCGCTTTCTTCTTTCTCAGCTGCACGAGCGGCTGCAAGAGTGAGATGGTGTTATGTTACACGCCTTAAGGTCTTCTTGTAGCACTTTGACTTTCACTGCTAGTACCCATATGTCTATGTCACAAAACCTCCCCTCTAGCGTAGCTTCTCCCTGGTGATCTAGGGGTCCACACCAACTCACGTTTTCTGCATGAATGTTTTCAACCGTGATTTTGTTTTTTTGTTGTGAATAATTAGACTTGAAAACGTTTCAGTTATTCCATGCTTGTCAGTGTGTGAGTTACATCCAGTAACGCTGTTTCTCGTAGAGACACTATTTAATCACATACTCCTTACCTTTTGAATATTCCCCAGGTGCTGGACAGGATCCTGAAACTTTTGAGCAGTACCTTTGCGTGAGGATAGGTGGCACCTTCGGGTTCAAAACTGACAGCATTCTGCACCAGAAATTACATATGGGGCCTGTATAGGTGCTACTCCCGCACACTGACATCAGTTGCTTCCTGAAGCTGTCCATGCCCCCAGATGCAGAGCCACAACAGCAAATTGACTTTGACCAGTGTGCAGACTCCTAGACCTGAGATCTTATTGATGGGTAGGGCCCCATTAACAGAACGGTGACAACAGGTGAGAAATGTGAGGGTAAATAGTCTCTCTACCAGAAACAGAATTACCGAAGGTATCTAACATGTTCTTCTGATGAAGCTTCTAACTGAATATTCCTCACCTTTTGAACAGATAACAGAGCAGTGCCTATTAGGAAGTGGATCTGTGAATCAGCTCAAACCAAGAAGTCTTGTAGGACTCTCAGTGTACCTGGTTGTACACCCAGCAGTGTTTCATGAACGTATTGAGTGAAGCCCCTGTAACTCCTTGGCAGATGCCCAGAACAGGAACTTCACCTGCTAACACAGTGGCAGAAGTTTTAGCTCTGGTGGAATGGCCTCACAGACCTTCTGGAAGCTGCTTTATGGCAAATACATAGCAGATCTTGATGCAGTGTGCAATCCAACGGGAAATGGTCCTCTTCTGCGCAGCCTTGCCTTTTTTCATCCCAGTGAACCTCACACAGAGCTGATCGTCCACCCAGTGTTCTTTTTGATCTAAGCAATAAAGTCTCTTTTTCTCCTTAAGAGGGTTAAGGCCGAGCATAGAACCAGAAAGGTGGTGGTTTCAACGCTGTGAAATGATGTCACAACTTTTGGCAAGACGGAAGCTCATGTCCACAGAACCAGTATGACTGGGAAGGTGGTGTGTATACTGTGTTAACAGAGCCTCAAACGCTCCCTGCACCGAGGTGATGGCAACAAGGAACATCGTCTTGAGAATGAGGAGCTGCAAGGGGCAAGTGTGAAGCGGCTCAGAGGTAGTGCACATCAAATATATGAGGACCAATTTAGGGTCTCACTGAATAATGACGAAGAGAGAGGGAGGAAACGAGTGTTGGAGACATATCACAACCAATGAACTAACTAATGAGTGCTGGTCCAGCCGAAATAGCCAAGAGGTACCACTTAACTGTGCCCAGACGAGACAGAAAAGAAGAAAAAAAAAGCAACATCACATCAGATAACTTGACTGGGGTCAATCTGGCAGGACCAGATGATAGGCATATACAGATTTTGTTGAGGGACTCCTGGTTACCAAGTTGACATCAACCACCTCTGGTGGAAGGTCGAAGGTGTTCAGCTGTTGCTGCTCATTCTCCATGCATGAAGCTGGAAATTGTGAAGGCTAGGGTTCAGAACCCTGCCTTGCTGCTATAACAGCAAGCCCTCCTGGGAAAGCAACATCTGCAACGGTAGAGTCGGGGAATATGGTGACCATGTGTGCACCCTAGCAAAAGTACACATCCAGCATGATCGTAGAACAGTTAGGTCATAACGACTCGAAGGGGCGACCCGTCACTGGATAAGTAGGAGTGTCCAAAGTTTCAGCAAGCCAGGAGGCTCAGGCAGGTGCAACAACCCTGGAATCTCTTGTCTTGGAAACCACTTGGGCACCAATGTAATTGGGCTGCTAAATAGTATACGTAAAAGTTAAATGCATTCATCCCGCCATCTGCTGTTGTGCATTGCAATTTAGTTAAGGCTATACGGCAACAATCCTTCCTCCAAATGAAATCCAAAAGGATGGAGTCCAGTTCGTGGAACGCTGCATGTGGGATCACCAAAGGGAGTACCACAAAGAAGTACAGGAGACGGGGAAGCACCACCATCTTAGCCAGCGCAATGTGGCCTGCAACAGAAAGGGGAAGAGTTTCCGAATTTCACACTGTGATGCAGGGCCATGACCACCGCCACAATGTTTCATTTCAATAGGTTGGGGTCAGATCTATAGATCCACACTCCCAGACAGTGCACTACCGTTGGTTCCTACCGCATGCCCTCTATCTCCGTGGGACTGTCCATATTGTTGCTCATCGGGAATAGATTTGTTTTAAGCCAGTTTACCTTAAGGCAAGAGGCCTCCCCAAAAGACTAAAGAAGTTGAGCCGTTTTTGTTGTTTCCGTATTCAGACCATGAAGGAAGATCACTATGATATCTGCATAGAGGGAAATATAATGGGTCACACACCAAGCATGCACCCCCTTAAAGGGTGAGCCACTATGTCCGCTGCATGCCAATGGCTTAACAGCAAGGGCGAAAAGCAAAGGCGACAATGGGCATCCCTGCCTGGTGCCCCGGTCCACCTTACATTGATCAGAAATAGTGTCTGGAGTGCGTATCCTGGCTACAGTTTCAGAGTATTACAGAAAAGTCAACATCACAAATAGCGGATCAAGCTCTAAGTGAAGCATAATGCACTGAGAAAGCTCCACTCTAAGCTGACAAAGGTTTTCTCTATATCAACAAACATGTATCCTGTCTGGCCATGGAGTTTCACGCCCTCCCTGAGAAGTGCCAAGTCACCAAATAGTAAGAGCTGTGCAGCGGCCAGGTAGGAAACCAGATTGGTTAGTCTGAATCAATTTGCTCATATAAGGGAGCAGGTGTTGCGTTAATATCCTGCTTAATATTTTTTAATCCCAATTAGTCATGAATAAGGGCCAGTATGCAGATACGTCTGTGGCAGGCTTCCTGGGTTTAAGCAGGGGAACAATGAGGGCCTCACGTAATGTAGGTGAGAGCACCCCCTGCAGTAAGTGCTGCTTTATGTAAGTCCGCTAAGCGGAGAGTAAGAAGGTCAGGGTAGGTGGCATGAAACTCCACTAGCAGGCCATCTGTTTCCAGTACATTATCACCGGCCATGCAGCGGATCTCAGCTCAGATCCCCCCCCTCAGTGCTATTCCAACCTCTCTCCCCGCCCCCCCCAATGCCTTTACTTCTTCCCAGGTTAAACTGTCCCACGGAAGAGTAGAAGGCCAGTCGTGTCGCATATAACGAGGAACAGAAATCTACAAAAGAGTCAATGTGCCTCAGTGTGTAGAGGCGGATGCTATCAGGGGTAAGCAGCTGAGGACTAGGCATGCACGACAGGAGGGGTCGGTAGCCAGGCCAACAATGGGCCTGACCTGTCCCCCTCAGTGTGCGCCTGCACCATATAGGCCTTGTGATCAAAGCAGAAGACACGCTCTACCTGTTCCACTACCTTCTACTTGGCCTCTAACAGGTCACGCTGCAATTCCGGGTGCGCTGGGCGCGAAACCCTTGGTCCGTTGTGGAGGATATCCTGAGGTATCGATTTCTGTATACCTGCCAATTCAGAAAGACAACCGACCCAGAGAATGACCTTGAAGGCCTCCTATTCCATTTAAGGGGAAGAGGCCATACCAGTGTTCTTTTCAAAACAGCTCTGGATTCCTGCTCGAATCAAGTCCCGAAACATGGGTCCTCCAAGTTTGCTGCCCTAATCTCCAGGTAGGAACACAAGAGCATGCCCTCCCCCATTTCAACATCATCAGCAGGAAATTGTGATTGGATACTGTGCCGGTAATGTATTCAATAGATGATTGAGCAGCAATAACATCAGGGGAGCAAGTAGGCCCCAATGGTCCTGACAGGCAGCAAATCGCTGGGCCAGATGGACTGCAGGGGGTCTCAGAATGGGGGTTGCAAGAGGTCTAGGTCAATGTTAGCAACACAGTTAAAGTCTCCACCCAGCTATGAGTATGTGTGGTAATAGTGAGGTCAAAACTCAGGACAGCACGTCCAGAAATAGAGCCTGGTCTGAGTTGGGAGCATACACATTGACCAGGGAGACATCACGGCCATCCATGCAGCCTGTCAGTACCGAGTACCTCCTGTCCACATCCACCAGACTATGAGTAAGTTGGATCAGGACCCCATGTTTCACCCAAATTAACATTCCTCATGCAAAGGCTGAATAGACAATGTAAATGCCTAAACGTCGTCAACTCTTATAGAGCGCCACATCGTTTAAGTGAGTTTTTTGCAGCAAGTCGATACAGATCACGCTGTGTTTCATGTACGCTAACACCTTGTATTGCTTATGCCTACTTTGCAGGCCATTAGCATCCCAAGTGAGAATTTTAGAAGTGTTACGATCAACTCCCATTAAGAAGTAGTTAAAGTCCAATCAATCTAAGGGGGGGAGCACCTCAAGGCAGGCAGTCCCTGGGCCTGAACCAGGCAGGAGGTGGACGGAAGGGAGCAGCCGCAGATAGCAAAACAAGCCCAAAAACAATTAAAACTTCACAACACCCCCTTCCCCAGGGCAGTACGGTAACACCCCCCCATCAAACCTACGAAACTACAATTTAAGTGAGTGATTTCACAGGTCAAAGTTACACCTACGTACTAACTTGTGGGACAGCGGGACCGAGATATACCACCCCAGACAGGGGTTGAGAGCTCCAGCGGGGCACCCCATGCATGGCCCTAGGTGAATGTAATGATAACACCTCCATGATTTCATAGTTGACTGAAGCTGCATAAGGTAAGGGGGTGTCCCACCACTCCTGACTCTCTGTATGCATATATATATATATATATATATCAACCAACCAAATAATTAGAGCACAACGTCAGAGGACGTAAGAAGCGAGTGTCAGGAGGAGCTCTCTTTGCTCAAAGACGGCCAAATAGGCTGACTTGTACCCGTTAGTTCATCTTCTTCAGAACTTGGGGCAGGAGTGGTATTGGCAAGAAGGAGTACACGAGTCCTTAGTTCCACTCAAGGCAGAGTGCGTCTCTGAGTGACAGTTGCCTTAGAAACTCCAGCAAGGTGGCAAATAGGTCAAGCCACTGTTCTCCCCATTCGCAGAAGAGACATTGAGCCACCTCCAGGTGTAACTGTCACTCATGACTTGCAAGTCATCAATAGTTGAGCACTCCACCCTGGCATTCAAAGATCATGAGGTGTAGTGCCTCCTGGCACAGGGCCCAGGACCCCACACTGTAATTTTTGTGAAATCGATCAGTTGTTTTGCCAGTGAAGTTGAGGATATGAATACAGAGCTTGATGGGGACCCTTTTCAAAGTTCTTTTCAGGGTTGAGCGCGCAAAGCGCTCTGTCCCTGGTGTAATCTCTATGAGCTTTTAACCACGCCCAGGTCACACCCACCAGTTTGGTTCGTTCGTGGGCATGCCTTTTAAAATTTGCTTGTTTTAATTAGTGAAAGGCATGCATACGTCATGCCTTTTCTGGTGTTTAGCCTGCCTCGAGCGCACCGGCCAACTACTGAGAACATGGTTTCTGGACTACGATTTCCTCTATATTTTGGAGGCAGCCTGATCTCCCCAGGCAGTAGTCGAGTGCTTTGTGTGACATCGACCCTGTTACATGGATATTTGCACCTTTGCCGGTTACATGTATAATTGCACTTTTACCGGTACGTTTCACTGCGAGTGAACTTCTGTTTCCTTTTGTGTGTCTGCTTTGCGCTCATGGAGGCCATTAGCTCGCTTATGTGAAACTGTTTTACTTTTCATTTTCACTTTATGTGGCAAGAAAAGTCTGGTTAGGAGTGTTCAACACTAATAGCTTTAACTTGAGCAAACGCGAGACCCATTGCATTCCAAATGCTTGGTAATTACAGCTGGGCCTGAAACCCAGTAGGACCAGGCCAACTTAATGTGCAGAATAAACCACTGTTTTTGACTCCTGTCTGTAATAAAGGGATGAGTCCGGATACAGATGAGTTGGTTCTTTAATAGGAGTATCTTATCCACAACCAACAGCTCTCCATCAGAATCCATCCACAGAACTTCACCTCCCAACACTCTAATCTGATGTCAGGCATGACATCAGCCTCAGGAATAGAATCCCTTCCATTCTACCATCTACCACACTGTCCTTCCCCCACACGTCCACAGATTGTGTATTACATGTGTCTACATTCTCATTTGCTTATCACATAGGAAACAGTGATATTGTGGGATAACGGCATGCTATGTATGTGAACTGGAGTAACCGTAATAGCAGGTATGCACATCCTGTGCTAAAGTGAATTCTTACGCATTCCAATTCACTGGGAGTGGCTACTGAAACTATTTAAGAGATTGCTTAGCGTCTTTGGTGATATGGTCCCACTTCTATTTATATTATATTGCAACATTCATTTCTTTAGCAATTACCGCCCCAATCGGGGGCGGTGAAGCACTTGCCTATATGGGCAGCAAGCTACACCATGTTGAGGAGTGTGGTTGGAAGAGTGTTCCCTTTGTTTCTGATACTATGTGTTTAGTGTTTCATGTCGTGTGTAATGACCACTGAGGAGCAGTTACGTGTTATGGATCGCAGCCCTTATCCATTTGAGGATGAAGAAGTGTGAGAGACAGGTACACAGTTTATGGTTTTCAAAAATCTTTCAGCTTTGAACAGCTGTGAAGGTCCTTTTGTGGTATTTTGTATGATCACATACTACTCAGCTGGTTACAGCACTAGGGTGTGCTTCGAGTAATACTGGTCAAAGATTTAGGTCCTGAGGAGTCATAGCTTGAATAGAAAGATAGGAGATATGGTGGAATTGCTTTGCTACTAGCATCCCTTATCTGATATTCACTGTGAAATATCAAGAAGCGGTCATACATGTAGCTAGTTTGGACTCATAGTGGCGGATTAAATTAGATTCTTCCGTTGGCGAGCAGTATGTGACAGATATCTTCAGCTATTCCATGGTTGTTCAGTTGGTGATAGGTGGTTTATTGATGTGAACTGGCACTGTACTTGACCCGTAGCAGACCCATCTTATATGAGGCAAGCTGTGTAACGGAATCAGTATGCAACTTGCATTAACTACAATTGGCAGCCTGACCTGTAGTGTTAGGGTATTAGTATTAGTGCAGGCCAAGAGAGTTATATATGAATTGCCATAGTACAGCTAGACATGTCAGCCTTTTGCTGCCATAAGTGCGCCGGGTATGCCCAGACGTGGGTCCCAGGCTACCTATGTCACTGGATTCAAGCTAGCCTGGCTGATGAAGGGTGAAACCCTGAAGCCGGTCCCAGGATGCTTGTTTCCGGTCCAAGGAGGACCTGGCCTGGCAGTTCGGGCTGGACTGTTCCCATGAGGAACAGGGTCAAGACTGATTTGCATATGGCTGGGTCTAAACTGGGCTGGCATGGTGAGCAAAAGAACGATGGATTAAACCCAGATCTGTGACTGGGAGTGAATGTTTGATTGGTTCTGCATTCCGTCCATCATTTGTGTTTTGCTTTGCTTTTGCTGCCATAAGTGTGCCGGGTATGCCCAGACGTCGGTCCCGGGCTCACTATGCCACTGGATTCAAGCTAGCCTGGTTGATGAAAGGTGAAGCGCTGAAACCAGTCCCAGGATGCTCGTTTCCGGTCCAGGGAGGACCTGGCCTGGCAGTTCGGGCTGGACTGTTCCCATGAGGAACAGGGTCAAGACTGATTTGCATATGGCTGGGTCTAAACTGGGGTGGCATGGTGAGTAAAAGAACAATGTATAAACCCAGATCTGTGACTGGGGGTGAATGTTTGATTGGTTCCGCATTCCATCCATCATTTGTGTTTTGCTTTGCTGCCATAAGTGCGCCGGGTATGCTCAGATATGGGTCCCGGGCTCACTATGCCACTGGATTCAAGCTAGCGTGGCTGACGAAGGGATCTTTTGAGGTGTGTATGCTTTTTAATTGCTTTGAATCTTAGGTGGTAGTGAGTACCAGAGTATGGTGGATTGTACTGAGAAAGCAGTGCCTCCTATGTATTTCTTATAGGAAAGTGGCATGACGATCTGTTGTTCAAGCCTGGAGCACAATGTCTTATTTTGTTTGTATTGCTTGAATTTAACTTCTAGGTATTGCGATCCTGTTCTTTGAAAAGCTATGTGGACAGGGTAGGGTGCCTTAAACAATGCGTTTCTAGCCATAGGTACCTAGAGATGTGATTGCATATCTGGATGCATGCGGTCTATTGGGAGAAGGCGGAGAAGGAGTCTTGCAGCTGCATTTTGGATTCGTTTTATTTTGCTTATAGTGAAACTTGGGGGGCGCCAAGGTATATGCTGCTGGCTTAGTCAAACTTGGAAATTATTAGTGTGAGAATAGCTTATAGCTTTTTTGGAATCCAAGGTGTGTGAAGATGCAACACAGTGCTTTCATATGTAGAAAGTGGTCTTTGTGACCTTGTTGATGTGATATCAAGGGTGTTTAGGATGTTTAGGTTTAAGCCTTGTAACCGTGACTGAACCTTGGGAGATCCTATGCCAATGAAGGCTTGACTGGATTCTGCTTTTGTTTTCTTAATACTCTGGCAAGCTTTGAAGGCCTCTGATCTCAATTAGTGGGACTACTGTGTCCGTGATAACCACTTTCAAAGGTACATTATCTCCATTTGATATGGACTTCAGATTTAACTGCAATATAACTACTAGTAAGGCTTCTTTATCTACACTCTCAGAACGGAATGTGGAGTATGGGGTTAAAAAAAACTTAGTATGGACCCTAACCCGATTTACGCATCGAGTATCAGCAGCTGCAGGGCCAGCTTTGGTGCTGGTGGCGCCCTGGGTGACAGTCTTTTTTTGGCACACCTCCACCCCATTACCACCTCCTCAGATTCCCTCACTACCAGTGGCAAATGTGTCCCTCATCTCCCCATAGCCCCCTTTTCACATACATTCATTTGTGTCAAAGAGCTTGTAAAACCTGGTTTTACTAATCCACTCAGCTATCCACATAAAATCTAGTTCTGTTCTTTGCAGCAGGCACAGTAACACTTGATGCTACTTTATGGCGAGTCAAAGCTGCTGCTAGACAAAACTCCCATCTCTCTCTCTAGCAGGAACTTTAATCACAAGAGGTATCTTGACATTTTAATTGCTTCCTGAAGGCTGGACACACAAGGAACTTTTCAGCAGCTGCTTTTAAATCGCATGTTTCATAAGTTATTGCTAAATACAGTGCCCCCCTGAGGTCAGCGCCCCAATTTAGGTCAGTACCTGGTGCGGCCGCCCTGCTCGCACCGCCCTAATGCCGACCATGACCAGCATCATGCATGTAGTAGTAGCAGCTTTTCTAGATGTGCTCGTATTTTGATAAAGTAAGATGGGCCCATATTGGGTGTCAACATGAGTTTAAACACTACCCCGAGTGTTGGCAGTGTGCCCCAATCAGTGTAATTAAATGGTTAAAAGCGTCACATATGAGGTCGGGAAGCAGTTGTGCAATGTACTCTTTGTTTCCACATACAAAATACACAATTCATTTAGTGAATGATTAGATGAACGTTTGCTGGGTAGACCTGAATGGAGGAGAAGCAGAATGTATGAGTAGTATCTTATGTGAGAGGGCTGGCCTGGGTGCCAATAAGGAATTGGACCTTGGTGTGGAGCCTCCTATTATGATCACGTGTTAACACTAAAAAGTAAATAAGTACAGTCACTGAGTTAAAGACTTGCCACTGACATCTCCTTGGTCTTAAGGTCGTGAGTTTGAATCTTGACCCAGGCTAAATTATCCTTCTGGCCCCTTAAGAGTACGATAAACTGAGTGCCAATAAACTGGTTCATAGTAACACCTGTTACTTGCAGGTCTTTAAAATTGGTAATACGCGGAGTAAAGAACTATAGAAAAGCAGGCATCTATGATTAATATTAATTTACCCCTGAGTTACAATACAGTCTGAATGCAAGTGCTTCCATTGGTCCTTAGAAGTTTTATTAGTTAAAGCCACAATTTATTTAAGAGGGGTGTGTTAATGCAGAATGTTAGTTATGTTGCTGCATCAGTGGAAGTACTTTTTTATATGCATTGTTAGGTGTGTACACAGAATACACATGCTCAATTACACCTACGTTTTAAAATACTCAGTGAGAACGATAACAGAACTGTGCTATATTACAACACCCCATTGTATGCCACTGTGACCCTTTATATCAAGAAAATGAAAAGAGAAAAACATGGCATATGTCTAGATTGGTTTAGATTAGTTAAGACATACATTGCCTAATAGTTGCTGAACAGGAAAAGCATTTCTGAATACTGTTGACTGGTGTGCACATTTAAGTTGCTGTTGTGGACCAGTATCTTGTTCTGCGTGGCTTATTATTATATACTATTTGTGTTACATCTAGTGAGCACATCTGCTGTGTGTCACGTCTCATTATGGTTTAGTTATGTTAAATAGAGTGGGAGGAGTGTGGTATCCAGTGTTGAGCTCTATTTGTACGTCAACATGCTTTTCCTAGGCCTACTGGCCTCCCTAATAGAGTATAAAATGTATGATGCAGTCAAGAGTTCCACTGTGTTGTAGGTTCTACTGCTTAGAGGTATATGGATGCTCCTGAAGGCCTGAGCAAGGAGCTCACAGCTGTTGGTATTGGGGAAAGTACCTTAGACCTACAAACAAAGTGGAAAGTACTTCAACTAAATAACTTAGGATACTTACCGACATCCAATATTCAATCTTGTCGTATTGCAGGGACTACTACATGTTTCAGGTAGGATCTTATGCCACTCTGCACCTATAGAGGCACCCGTTTTATGTACTATTTTCTCTTTTTAGGGTCGAGCGCGCTAGCACTCTGGACCATGTTGTAATCTCTATGTGAGCTTCTAACCATGTCATGTCACGCCTGTCACTTTCATTGGTTTGTGGGATTGCCTTTTAAAAATCGATTGATTCCATTTGTGAAAGGCATGCATAGGTCATGCCTTTTCCGGTGTTTGCCCTCCTAGTGCGCACCGGTAAACTACTGAAAACATACGAAGCTCCTTGTTTACAGCTGGTTTCTGGACTACTTTATCTTTTCCTTTCCTGTGCAGAGCGATCTCGCTCGGCAGAAGTTAAGCACTTTGCATGACATCGACTCTGTTACATGGATTATTGCACTTTTTCTGGTTACATGGATAATTGCACTTTACCAGTAACATGGATAATTGCACTTTTGCCGATGTTTCACTGCAAGCAAACTTCTGTTTCCTTTTCTGTGTCTCCTTCATGCTCATGGCAACCATCGGTTCGCATATGTGAAAATGTTTTACTTTTCATTATAAGTTTATGTGGCAAGAAAAGTCCGGCTCGGAGTTTACAATGCGAATAGCTCTAACAGAGCAAACGCGAGACCCGTTGCACTGCAAATGCTTGTTCCTATGGTGACAGATCACTGATGCCTGTGTTGTCTTTGCATGACATTGTAGTGCACTCCTGACTCGTGGTACATAGAACGGTGAAAAAAGTAAATAACCACACTGCCCTTAGAGCCGACACAGAGGCGGTATACACATTAGCATGATAAGTACTCCGGTGCTCAGTGAGCTCATCTTTACCCACGATCCATTTCTTCAGTGCGTTTTAGAATATCCATAATCCAGGAGGGATGGTATTAGAAGCTCAACAAGACGTTATCTAACAAAGAAGGCAAGCTTTCGTTTTAAGAGGTGTAAATAAAACGGTGCCAGACGGTGAGAAGCATAAGCAATCTATTTAAGAGTCCCAGGAAAGAATAGGTGTACTGAATGAGGTCTAAAATAGACCATTCCGTGAAAGAAGCACATCAAATGTTCTGTACCCAATCACCAACAATCTCAAATCATGAGGATTCCATATGCATCTTTGTCTGAAGTCTGATTGGGATTTGAGACCTAGTATGGCATCATTCGCCACAAGCCACTCACGAACCTGGAATCACTGACGCATTCTGAGCCGTGTCAATATGGACACAGACGCAAATAACGGAGTAATGTCCTGGCATCAATTAGGTGCAGGCTCAATCCCTAGCAGTGAAAAATCACAGTTCAGTAAAAAGGCAAAAGAACGTTTCACATTTAACAAAGCATGCTAGAAGGAATAGGCTGCCAACAGCTTAGATTCCGTATCACACCGACGATACCCGCGGAATCCAATTACTAGACCGGTCTCTAGTGATCGGACATCCAGATTACTAACACAGGGCCGAACTAGCGTAATTTTAGATAAACGAACAAGTCTTGAGTAAAATATAAACCAGACAGTCAAAGGGCAATATTTTTCTTTAAAAAATCTTCGCAAAATTAGATATTTATCTACTTACTAAATCTATTATTAACAGCATAACAGGACACTTGAAAGGGATCATTAAATCAAGTTAAAGTCCCCAGGTACAACTCGGGACCATTTTTGGTGCCACAAACAGTGAACTATGGCAAAAGATGAGGCACCTCAGGGCTTGCAAAGGAAGGAAATTTTGGATTACATGACTAATATTCTGGCTAATCCAAAACATATTTTGTCAAAGTGGGACAGTATGGAGTCAAAGGCAGACACTGAAAATCATTACGTATGTTCAGGACCACTGGAATTATACGGTAGGGTAACAAATTATACGGCAAGAAAAAGACAATTACGCAGCATAATGCGGCACTATTTGTGATAGTATTACTACATTATTTAGTCATTTTTAAATCTGGAAACAGTGTCTTATGAGTTACAAATTAACACCCAAATACACCAATAAACAACTTAAGATGACCAGTCAAACTTTGTGAAAAGCATTCCGGTATACAGGAACCCGAATAACTATATTTTTGTTACTTTGATCCATTTGAACGAGAAACAATTTTTAGGTTAAAATCTGAAGATTGTGCCGCAGAGGATGGATTATGTGGCAAATGCAGCAAATCTACAATTATGTGGAAATCGCCACAGTCACAGAATCGTATAATTCCAGTGGCCCCACGTATGGTTGATCACACATTATATGGTTTGTCACTTCTGAAAAGAAAGTAAGATTTTAGCACTCATGTGCCTTAAGAAAGAGCCAAATGAGACGAAATAATAGTCTCCGTCTTACTTCAGCCACACATCTCGCTTTTCTAGAAGTTATTGTCCAATTCCGAAACCCTATGCTTGTTAACACATACAACACCCTTTCAACAGCAACCCTCACCTTCAAAGGTACTGAAATAATTCTGAGCTTAACATAATTCAAACTGTTTTTCTGTTATATTATATACCAGAATGCCAATAAGAGCACATTATTGACTTTTGCCTCTGATTCTCACCTTCTGCGATCAATCACATTTTCTAAATTGCAAGCAGCCAAGTATAAATAATTGATCGGTTCCTTTACTGGAAGAGTAGTTTGATGAATTGCAGGAAGAAGGAACCATTATCAAAATGATGTGCTTTATTTTCATAGATTCTTCCCAGACAAGAGCAATAAGGTGGTTCCAGTACTCTGGAGTGTATTTCCAATGACTGCTAATGTAAGGTTCATTCAAGTTTCAAAACACCTCCAGAAACTCTCTAACTACACTTTAAACATCAAATTAACACAAAAAAACTATTTCCATTAAAACCTGCCAACCCTTAACATTTTCATTCTAGCTCACAACTGAATTGGTAATCGGTTTCTCCTATCAGATTTTGTATTTAACTGTGCCAAATGCCATTCTTTTTTCATCCTCCATGTTTAAACTCTTCTCTTTTTCTCCTTTGTAGTTTGCAGCTTATCAGACAGCACAACTGTCTGGTTTGCTGAAGGCATTTTGGGGACTTTCATAAAGGTGACCTAGGAATGCATTCAACCCATTGATTACGATTTGTTTTGTGCTCTGCAACTCACATTTTCTGGCTTTCTATTTGCTGGGTTTATTTACTTTAGGCTCTCCAGGTTCAGTTTGTCCCTTCCGAAGCCTAAACTATGTTTACTGTATTCTTCCACAAGCTCCCTTTCTGTAAAGAAAACTTCAATTCTCATTCTTGTCTTGTCACATCTGCTGTGCATTGAAAGACTGAGGTCAAATGTCAGGTGCTGTCTTCCAAGGGCGCTTGTTTACTTTTCTTTCTCTGACCTCAAAGTGAGAGGATTTGTGTGACAATCTTGCTGGATACTAGGGGAAGGAAGGTTATTTTTTCTAGTAAGTGACAATATTTAAAGCAACTGTGTATATATTCCAGAATATATCAGAATTAGGACCACAAATGAAGCACATTTTTTGTTATTTCTGAAGAGTGTTGGAAACAAATACTTTAATATCATCAAAACAAATCATTGCACTAGGTGATTCCACACATTTTCATTTGTGCACTGTACAGTTTTAATAGTAAAACTGTGTCTTTTTTTGTGCAGTTATATATAGCATGAACTCAACCCAAAAGTATTGGAGCGCTTTACGTGAGCACCAGTTACGTTACATAAGGACACATTCATTTTGGGAGATTAATTGATTTGCCCAGAATCAAAGGATGTTGAGCCCACATCAAGGCTCAAACCTGGTTGCCCAGCTCCAAAGTCAGCAGCTCTGGCCATTACGCAACATCCTCTCCCCAAATGAGATGTGCAGACATGAGATATCTGTGCAAATGTAATGGTCTTTTCACTTGAAAAGATGGCAGTCTAATGGCAGTGTGCTAACATACCCTGCATATTCCGCTCTATGGCACTCCACATCACTGCACTCTACTCTGCACCACTCCATGCCACTGCACTCTGTACCACTCCGCTCTACGTGACTGCACTTAATGCCACTTCACTCTACGCTTATCCACTCTACCCTCTACTACTCTACTCTTCACCACTCTATTCTACACTGCACTCTACACCACTCCAATCTAGGCCACACCAATTTACCTTGCACAACGCCACTGTATACCATATGGCACTCTGCAACACTGCGCTCTAAACCACTCCAGCCTACTCTGCACAACTCCACTGCCTACCATATGGCACTCTGCAACATTGCACTCTACGTCACTCAGCAGCACTGCACTCTACACCACTGAACTCTATGTCAATACACTTTACACCAGTACACTTTACTCTGTAACACTCAACTCTATGCCCCTGCACTCTATGAGAATCCACTGTGCAGCTCTCTAATCTACTCTGCAACGTATGCCACTGGACTCTACACCACTTTATGCCATTACACTATGTCACTCTATGTAACTGCACTCTACCCTGCACCATTCAACACCATTTCACTGTACCCAAAAACAATCTATTTTATGCAACTGCACTCTATGCCACTTCACTGTACTCTGAAACAATCTATCCTACAACACTGCACTCTACGCCACTCTACTCTCAACCAGTGCACTCCACACATCTGCACTCTGTCACCAAACTGTATGCCACTGAACCCTACTCTGCATCGCTGTACTCTATGCCACTCTACACCACTGCCCTCTGACTCTACTCTGCAATCTCTGCCACTGAACTCTACACCACTAAACTCTTCACTACTCCAATCTACACCACTGCACTCTAGGCAACTGCACTATACTCTATGCTACTCTACACCACTCTATACATCTGCACACTATGACACTCAACTCTACTCTGCACTCTATGCCATTGTACTCATGCCACGCAACTCTACCCCACTGCCCTTTGCATCAATCAACTCTATGCCCTCCATTCTGCACCACTCTACTCTGCGCCACTTCACTTTACTGTGCACCACTCTAATCTATGCACTGCATTCTACGATGCTACATTGTATGCCACAGAATTCAATGCCTCTGCAATCAATACCACTACACTTCACGTCACTATACTCTGCAAAACTCTATGCCAATGCAATTTACACCAATCAACTCTACACCACTCCAGGGTATGTCATTCTTTTCGACTCCACACTATGCCACTCCAATACACAAAACTCTGTCACTCCGTTCTACTCAACTTTTCGCCATTCCACTCTACTACACTCCACACAACTCTCCTTTATAACACTAACATTTAGCCATGCAAACAGCAGCCATGCTGGTGTACAATATGGCTAAAACAGATTAGCAAAGCCAATAGCTCTCGCATAGGCACAACCTCTTGACTTTGCCAATGCTTGTTGTACAATGGTGGCTCTTTGGTCATTTCAGTCACTCATCCTCGTATCTCCATACTTTCTATCCTCTCAGGTGTCTGTCTCCTCACATTTTCTGCTATTCATTCTACGCATTTATAGAACATTTTGATAGGAAAATCCCCCCCTTTCTTGTCTCTCACGCCATCTCGGTATGATGTGTCCTATCCTATTTATTTGTTTGTCTTACTTTCAAGTGACTTCTACCTTTCACCCACCTACTCCTCCTCTTCGGTTTTTACCCTCGCTCTTTCACTTCCCTACAGCAGTCTTTGCAGACCTCACTACCAACTTTATCTCCATCATGTCAATGTTTACTAAACGTACAAAACTACTTTTTTCCACCCTTTCGTAGAACAGTTGGTTTTGGAGGATCAACCACAAATAAAATGAAAAATGCTACCTAGAATCCTGATATAGAGTGTAAAGCATATTGCATTTTTTCCAATCATGAAGATGGTCTGTTTAGCGTAAAGACAGTCATTTTCTCACATTTTGTTATTACTTCCTTTTTCTAAATTTTATCTTTTGAGCTCTTGCTCAAACTACATGGGTGGCAGCGGGCCAGTGCTGTGGAGCAGGATTAGCAAAATATGTAGGTCAAAATTCTAGTGTGTATGCTGGAGGATTCAGGTCTGGTTGCCTGGTGGAGCTAGATCTAGCCATTTTTAGTGACATCTAGTCGCAATCAACGTAGTAATTTTTAAAGTGAAGGCACTGGATTCAAGACACTATCGAGCCGAGGTTACAAAAGGAAGAGGAGGTTACATGACTGAATAGCTTGAGAAATGCTGAGCTGGAAGACGCAGCGATAAGAACCGCCCTTGATCGATCTCAGTTTAGCTTTACATAGGTCCTCTGCGGCTCACGTACCTGGCGTCTTCGCACAGGACAGTGAGCCTTGGCCCCGTCTCCAGTAAAGGGACATTATGTGCCCACAGGCACAGAACGTAATGTAGATGGTCCAGGAGACGGCTTACGGGGCTGTAACAAACGGACTTCTTAAGCAATCCTCCATTTTGACTGGTTACAATTAAAATTGTCCGACTTCCCGAAGAGTTACTGAGCATATGTGGTATGATGGAGTCATTCGGGTCGTGCATAATTGAAAGACACCTACAAAAGGACGCTCAGCGTTATATTGGATGTCTTTTCAATAGGTTTTGCCAAATACCAGCTGGTGATTCTTTATCTCTATATACTTTTACTGGTGTCCTTGGTTGTCCCTTATGAATCCCTCTACTTGTTTACTGTTTGGGGCAACCGTCTGAGAGTTTCTGTCTCATATCCCTATTGCCCTGATTTCTGTAACTATTTTGAGAACTCACAGTGGGTAACCTTGCAGCTTTATGGACTACCACGATCATTTAGTGGAGTTCTCAAGTTTAAAACGCTTTTATTGATTTATGTGCTGAACCTTGCCTTCTGTAAGCCTTACTCATTTGAAATACAACTACTGTGCACTGCAAAGAGCATAATATCTTCAGTATCCAGTGGTGACATTAAGGTCCATTTCAGTAAATCTTCCTGACATTAGATATCTGGATTCGCTGCATCTCATCTACAAATGGGAACAGCATTTGGGCAAGAGGAGGTATCTAATCAGCCATAACACTTAAGGAATTAATCAAAACTCTACATGCTCACTACGGTAGCCTTTCAAACCTGTTGCAGGCCTGACAATGCGCATCCTGTGTGAGCAGTTTTAAACTGTCACTTCCACCTGGGAAGTGTACCCACTTGCCAGGCCCAAACCTTCCTTTTTAAGGGCGAGCACAATGCGCTCTGTCCCCTGTTGTAATCTCTCTTTGGGCTTCTAACCACGCCCATGTCACATCAGTCAGTTTAATTGGTTCATGGGCTTCCCTTTTAAAATCCGCTTGCTTTCATTCGCGAAAAGCATGCATACGTCATGCCTTTTCCTGTGTTTAGCCCTCCTCGAGCGCACCGACCAATTACTGAAAACATACAAGGCTCAATGTTTTCTGTCTGCTTTCTGGGCTACTTTTTCTCTTTATTTTGCAGCTTGATCTCGCTGGGCAGTAGTCGAGGGCCTGCATGACATCGATCCTTTTACATAGGTAATTGCAGTTTTGCCGATTACATAGATAACTGCACTTTTGCCGGTTACATGGATAACTGCACATTTATTTCCCTTTATGTGTCTGTTTTGAGCTGATGGCGGCCTTCGCCTCGCTTATGTGAAACTTTTACTTTTCAGTTTATATGGCAAGAAAAGTCCAGTTAGTTATGTGAAACAGTTTTACTTAAAATTTTCAATTTATGTGGCAAAAAAAGTCCAGTTAGGAGTTTACAATGCTAATAGCTCTAACTCAAGCAAACGCAAGACCTATTGCATTGCAAATGCTTGTTATTACTTTTGTCAGCCCTAAGGTAGGCCCTGATTAGCCCCATGGGCAGGTTGCAGTGTATATAAAAAGTTAGAGATGCACTTTTAAGTTTAACATGTTCAGGTAGTGAAGAACTACTATATTCGTTATTCACACCTGCAAGGCCTATCTCTCCCATAAGTTAACATTGGGATTAACTTGAAGCATCCTTTAAGTGTAACTTTCAATTGGGAAAAGATAGAAATATGGAGTTTGATGTCTCTGGACTCTTAATTTAAAATCACAACTTCTGGCAAAGTTGGATTTTTAAAAGATACATCTGAAAATGCCACTTTGAGAAAGTTGGCATTTTCTTAACCATTCTGTGCCTCTGCCTGTCTCTGAACACATGTCTGAGGCAGATGACAGATGGGCTTTGTGCATCCCCTCTAGTCAGTCAAACACAAAAGGAGCTTGGGTGTGACATCTGCATCCTGATGGCCCATCACCAGGCTGATGGGTCTTCTTGGGCTAGATCAGTGGGAGGAATTGACACCTGAGTAGGGCTGTGCCTCTCCTCACACAAAAGGCTGAATACCTCCCTGCAGAGTGTCTGGAGCTAGGGAAGGAAAGGCAGGGACCTTGTGATCTTCAGAGGCCTCTTTTTAAGTTTCCCCCACACTTCAAAGGCACACTTGCGTCTAAGTACTGGACTCCAAACCCCATCAAATCATAACTCTACTGGAACCAAGGCCATTCTGCTAGGAAGAAGAACTTCTGTGCTGCAGAGGAACTATCATTCTGCAACTGCATTGCTGTGCTGTAGGAGGGACTGCCACATTGCTACCTGCTCTGCTGTGTTGGCCTGCTACTTCTGGCCCGACTAAGTCTATCTCTACAACCTGGAACCAATGTTCTCTAAGGGCTTGTTGGCTTGCCCCCTGTTCCACGAAGTCCCAGGGCAATAAAAGACTTTATTTGCAACAGCCAGGCTTCCATGCCTGCCCTTTCTGTGAGATCAGCGTGTGCTTTGGTTTAATCAAGTACATCTGCCTTTGTGGTGAGCTGAACGGGCCAAAGTGACTGCCTGTTCCATGTGATCATCGTGGCACCATTGCTTTGGGTTCACCAGGTGCATCTGCATTTGTGGTGTGCAAATTGAGCAGCTGTGTCTGCCCTTGCTGTGTGATCATGTGCAGCAGTGCCCTTCCACCTAACACCATGCCTTTGCTGCACACTGCTGGTGCAGCACTGCAAGGCCCCCAGCGAGGAGAGACTGCTGTAACTGCTGTTCTCTCCTATCCGAGAGGTACTGTGCAACGCTTATACCCGTAAGGCTGCGGAAGCCGCTCTACATAGTTTACTGAAGCTTTGGAGCTCACCAGACGTAAGTTTTTCCCTATGAGCTGAAGAAGCATTTCTGAATTTTTGTTTCCTTATTGAGCCCTTGGGTGACCACAGACCTCATCACAGAAGTGCAAGGGCTCCCAACGCAGCACACTTTTAAACCTGCATCACTTTAAGAGGCTAAATGTGATTCCTCAAGCTTCAAGCTTGCCTACTTCATGACAAAATGTGCTAACTTTAAACCTGCATAATCCTAAATATATTTATAGGATTTGTTTTTTACTTTTCATCTCATTTTATCAAGATAAATCTCCTATATTCTTCTAAACTTGTGGGGAGTCTCTTTGGTGGTGTTTTTCACTGTGTTACTGAAATCAAGTGTTGCACAAATACTTTAGACATTGCCTCCTAAGTTAAGTCTGACTGCTCTGTGCCAAGCTACCAGAGGATGAGCACAGGTTAATTTTAGGACGTGTAGCTGAATTGCTCTAGCTAGGATTGCAGCCCCTACTTGAGCAGGGTACATACCTCTGCCAACTAGCAACCCAATTTCTATCACTTCCCATGACTCACTGTGTATTCTAGCCCAGAACGCAAAGTCCTAAAATTCTCACTAACATGGTCCTTACATTTTGGACTAGTTACACATTCTCATCGGTTCCTGCATATCTACAATCTTACACTAAATTAATCATTCTTTTGATGTCCCTCAATTACAGATTCCCAGTTTGGGCACATTAGAATACCTGCTGTGCCCCAGATAATGCACCCCTTCACTGACTCAAAAGTGCAGCCATGATCAAGGGTGTCCCTTAGGTGTGACCTGAAAGGTTTTTCTTGGTAGCTAAAATTCTTTCAGCATCGAAACGGGACACAAGGCTCTTCTGGCTTCCGCTGATGGGACCTCCCAGTCCTTAGTCTCGGAGACAGGAAGCAACCTCTTCTGCCGCAGCAAAGCGGGGAAGCAGTCTGAGCCCTCAGTCTCAATAGAGAAGCCTCCATTATCATCTTCAGGGAAGTAAAATAATGTATTTTCTGTCTAGGACCGATTAGATCTGACAGCCTCTCTCTGCTCCTCCTTTACCAACTCCACCACATCGGATCGCCTGAAAGCAGATACCCTTACCTGCACTTGTATATATAAAAGATTTAAGAAACTATTCATTGTAAGTAGAAATAAAAGCTTGTTCTTCGGAGATACATGACAGGAAACCCACATAGTTTAATTAAACAGGAACATTACCAATACATGAAGGTTGAACCTTAAACTACAAGTGCAATCAGAGGTTGAAAGCCAGAGACAAATACAAGAAAGGTTCCCTTTACATGCAAAAGGCATTAGAAGCTTCAACAATCATGAAGGCCAATGCATTGCTCAGTAAGCAAAGTGCACATTTTGCTGAAAAAAAAAAAAAAAATAGAGTGCTTACTTCCCGGCAGCGTAAACTTCTGCTGTGTCGAATAAGTTGATTCCGTTATCGTAAGCCAAGGTCATCAGCTGTTCAGCCATCTGCAAAGCCAAATGTCCATGATTTTAGACACACAATGCCAAAGATGCTTATTAGCTCATGCTTTGCAGATAATGTGTGCTTATTAATCACAGCGTTTGTGCTGTGAGCACTTTTGCAACACTGGTGTTTTACACAACTGTACCAGTACCCTCGCTAGCAATAACTTCGGTAGAAAATCATTTATGGATAATGATGATTTATCATCTTTCAACCTTTCATATTCCCAACATGTTACTAGAGTGGAGCTCCAAAAGGCTTGCATTTATTTAGCGCATGTGTCATATTGATAGAATTTGAAAAGTAAACGTTTGAATAATTTGATAATACATGGAAGGCTGCAGCATATTTACAAAAGCCTCTAATTTTATTATTAGTCTAGTTGTGACAACTCTAGTCACCTTTAGTAAGAACATGATTTAACTATTAATCTAAAATGGTATATTTCGGCAGAGTCATGGGTTTACAATGCCTGCTTACACATCCCTAATACAATGTGGGAGGCAGGCCTGGCAAAATCACAGCCGATGATTAATATAAGGGATAGTTAGCTTTTCAGCACCCCTGAAGGATTTTTCCTGAAATTGAGCATTTATGCAGTATATGTATTTCTGACCTGTTGGAGTTCAAATAAATAAATAATTAAAATAAAAAAAACAGGAATCTCTTCATGGTACATCTTGTGCATGACAGCCATTTTATACCGCGACTTCCATTAAACAATTTATAGTATAATTCAGATGTGGACAATCTCACACATTAGACAGGCATATGCACCCTCATATACATGCCAGCCTGACAAACTGGTATAAGAAAATTCAAAGCAGTGCAAAAAAATCTTGAGAGTGGCATTATCTTTACTGCTTCTATCTTATTATGTATAGAAATTTAACAAAAGTAGGGAAACAGATGTTTGGCTAAATTTATCGCTTCACCAGGGCCATTTCTTTTTATATGATTTACTTAAAATATTGCTATCTTTACTTCCATTTGAATGTTATTCAATTTTCTCAATAGTATTTTATTCCTTCATATTTCTGAATATTTACTAGCATAATGCGCTGCAAAATCTACATCTGCCTAACTCATATATAATTCTGCTAAAGGTTACTAGCAGCATTTTTGTCTCTTTTCACAGTTCAGAATCCGCATATATTCTGCATCAGCCTACTATATTATGTGAAAGAAAAGGAGACCATGGAAGTAAGCTTTTTGGGAAAAAGATAATGGTGCTTCTTATAAAGCATAAAATATCATCTGAGGCATGTAAACAAGATACTGCAAGGCACGTCCGATATTTCGTTACCTGTGAAACAACCTTGACCCTGAGCTTCCTTCCTCTATTTGGTCACGAACTCTTCATTGACTTTTAAAATTCTTATATAATAGGAAATACTGCAGAGACGGTTTAAGGCACGGGCAAAGTGGAACCTGGCCCAGGTACCCAGCCTTTCAGAGGGCCCCTGACAGAGTCAGCTCTGTTCTGCAGACAGTCTTGCGCTGATAACCTTGAATAATTCTTAAACGGTGGTTTTAAACACCGTTTTCATTTAGTTTAATTGTAATATAAGTGTTGTAGGGGACTCTATAAGATACATTTTGCAGAGATATGTTTATGTTTTTCAACACCGTGCAACGTTCACTAATACATTTTTTTTTAGGTCAAAAGAGGATCTCACATATAAAAAACGGGCAGGGGCCACAAAGATTATTTCCATTAATATTAAGTTGCTGCTGTGTAATAACAAGTGAAGCACCACTTTGACAGGATGGATAGAGTACTAGGGCAGCTTAGAGTACCAGGCCGGCAGATCACTCACACCTGGGGCCAGGTGTAACTGCCACAAGGAAGGCTGTTTTCAATGTGAGAAGCCTGAGGGGACGGTTGTAAAGAGGCTCCAAAGGAGCACACATCAAAAAAATTAAAACTATATTAAGATCCCACTGGGGTATAATGAATAGAAAAGGAGGGAAGAGATGAGTAAGACCTTTGAAGAACCTATGTACAACAGAAGACCTAAACAAGGAAGGCTGATCAGGCAACCGCAAAAAGGCAGAAATAGCAGATAAATAGTCCTTAAAAGTACCCAAAGCAGAGCCCTGCTGGGCATTGGAAAGAACAGCAGAACCTCAGAAAGAGGGGCAGAAAGGAGTGTGCATAGTGCCACAATTTTTTGCCAACGAAAGGCAAATACCATTTTGGTGGCGGTACGACTGGCTGCCAAGATGACGTTACAGACTGGGAGGAAGGTCAAAAGCTGTCAACTGCCACCACTTCATCTCCACGCAAGAAGGCAGAGAGTGGACAGGTTTGAGTGAAGAACCCTCCCCTGCTGCTATGACAGAAGATCTTCTCAAAGGGGCAGTCTGATCAGAGGACCAGTGGACTTGCCCAGCAGCTCAGGATACTAGTTCAGAGCCACAATGATTACTTGGGCCTGGTAGTTCCTGATCTTCATGAGAACTCAGGGCAGGAGTGGTATGGGTGTAAAGGCGTATAGGAGGCCTAAATTCCACTTGAAGACAAAAATCTTCTTTGAGCAAGTGCTGCCTTAGAAACTCCAGCACAGAAAACTGCTTCTCAGCAGAGGCAAACAGATCTAGCAAGGCTCTCCCCACTGCTAAAAGAGACCTTGCGCCACATCCGGATGGCGACTCCATTCGTGATCCGCTAGACATTTTCGGCTGAGTGTGTCCGCTCTGGCGTTCAGAGAGCCCACCAGATGATAAATCACCAGGGATATAAACGGCGTTCCAGCCATGTCCAGAGGCGAAGAGACTAGTGGCAAAGAGTGCACAACCCCACCCTACCCTACTTGTTGCAGTACCACATGGCGGTGGTGTTTTCCGTGAACACTTGCACTATCCTTCCCTTCATAGAGGGAAGAAAGGCTTTCAAAGCGAGTCAGATCACACATCACTTCAGCATGTTGATGTGGAGTCCCAACTCCCCCGGAGAGCAGATTCCTCTGATCTCCACATCTCCCTGTTGGCCACTCCATCCCAGCAGTGACGCATCGGTCACTATTGGCAGATCTGGGTGGGGAAGGGAGAGGGATCTGCTAGGGCCCAATCATGGTTCCTTAACCACCACTGCAGGTCTTTTGAAGTTCCCTCTGCGATCTGGACCATGTAGGAGAAATTACCCTAATGCTGCGCCCACTGGAAATTCAGGTCACAGTGCTGAGCCCGCATATACCATCTGGCATGTGTCACCAGCAAGATTCAGGAGGCCATGAGGCCCAGCTGCCTCGGAGTCAATTTCACCGAAATCCAGGATAGAGGCTGCAACATCAGTAACATAGCTTGAATATCCTGGATTCTCCACTCAGGAGGATAAGCCTGAAACTGCACTGTGTCCATAACAGCTCTGATGAAAGGGATCATCTGAGAGGGAGTCAGGTATGACTTTGGCACATTTATAGTGAACCCCAGAGAATGCAGGAGGTTCACCGTAGTCTGAAGGTGGGAGATGAAAGCGTGGAATGAGCTCACCTTCAACAGCCAGTTATCGAGATTGGGGAAGATTGATACCCCTGATCTCCGCAGATGAGCTGCAACCACTGCCATTACCTTGGTGAACACCCAAGGGCTGCTGGTAAGGCCAAAGAGGAGCACAGTAAACTGAAAATGCTCGTGGCCTACCATGAACTGCAAGTAACATCTGTGGGAAGGCTGGACCAGGATGGGAAAATAAGCATCCTGCAAGTCCAACACTACCATCCAGTCTCCTGAGTCCAGGGCAGACAAGACCTGAGCCAACATGAGCATTTTGAACTTCTCCTTCTTGAGGAAGTGATTAAGGGCTTGTAGGTCTAGAATAGGGCGAAGACCCATGTAATTTCTGGGGATCAGAAAGTAGCAGGAGTAGCAACCACAGCGTACTTCTGGCACAAGAACCCTCTCTTTGGCTCCCTTCGCCAAGAGAGCTGCAACTTCCTCGCAGAGAAAGTATAAATGATCCTCTGTCATCTTCTTGTAAGATGGTGGCATCAATGGAGGGGCAGTCTCGAAGGGGAGGGAGTAGCCAGATCGGACTATCTGCAAAACCCACCTGTTCGAAGTAATGGATTGCTGGTGGGGGCCGGTGCCGCACCTCACCCACCCTCACCCTCATCCAGACAGAGGCTGGGCAACATGTGCGACACAGTGGCTGGACAGGAATTGGTGCAGTTGGTAGCCCCTTCTGTAGCAATGGAAGGAACAAAATTATACTGGGGGAATCAAGGAGCTGTAGCAAGACCCAAGGACCTGGCCGTAGCCTGAGAATCCTTGAAGCCCGCTAGCACCAAATCTGCCTTGTTTCCAAGGAGACGGGTGCCATTGAAGGGCATGTTCATAAGGGAAGCTTGGGCATACCCTGAAAAGCCAGAGGTTCTCAGCCTGGTCTGGCGCCTCAAGGCCACTGTCGTTGAAATGAGTCTGTGGTATCCAGTCTGTAATGGATTATGAAGTTCGCCGTGCCTCTCCAATTGGTAACAGCATGAAAGAGTACAGCTCCAGCCTCCTCCAGGACCTCTGGCACAACATGCACAACTATGTCCCATAGAGTGTGGGAATATTGACCCAAAAGCAGTGTTCACAGACCAGTATGCCAGTCTGGAGGAAGAAAACATCTTCTTTCCAAACGAGTACCTATCCAGGGAAGCAGAACAGAACGCGCCGCGGAAAGTAGGTCTTGGACCACCAAGCTCTCTTGAGTGGGATGTTGCATCAGGAAACTTGGGTCCTCAGGTGCGGGGAGATGGCGGCAGGTAATCGTCCTATCCACAGTAGCCCCTGTGCTGGTTTGGACCAGGAACCCAGAAGGACGTCCGTAAGGGTATCAATGAAGAGGAGAATGGGTTTGGAGGTGGAAGCTCCTGTTGCAGCAACTCTGTCAAAAGATTAACCTTGATTGCTACCGAGGGTAGCTGAAGGTCCAGGACCTCAGCTGCCCTCCTCATCACCATTGCAAAACAGGCGCCCTCCTCCAAAGCTACGATAGAGGAAGAATGCACACCAGTATCTGGAGATCAGTACAATCCACTGGCTTCACCAAAGTTCTCACGCCAGTCCATTTCCTCTTCACAGGGCTGGTATTCTAAAGGGTCCAGCGACCCTTCCCAGTCTTCCCTTAGTTCTAGCACTGCAGAATAGGGCTCAAGATCCAATATAGGATGCAAAGCTCTTGCCAGCCTCTGAGTTGGGCCACGCTCATCCAGCTCTGTGTCAGAGTCAGGGTTGGCACCACCAGTGGACGCCAGGAGTGTCAGCATCTGGACCGGTGCCAGGGAAGGTCAAGGTGGTACGACTAGGGCCAGTCCGGATCCAGGACTGGACCCCTGGGAACCCACCAGCGCCAAAGCCACCGGTGCAGAACTCAATTGGGCTCCTCTAACCCCACAGGGCCTGAAGGTATGCCGGCAGGGTCAGACTGCCCAAAATGAGATGAGTAGTCTCTTAAAATTATTTTAATTGGGCAGGGGTCGTTCCAGCTCCCGGAAACTTGGGGAGGTACAGAGTTGTCACAGGCACAGAACGGCCCAGGTGAAGAATGAGGCCTAAAATGCCAACACTCTCACGTCTCATTGACTGACGGATAAGGAAAAGTGGAACACTGTTTCAACTTCTTGCTTTTCTTTTTGTACCTCACACACCCGATCACCTCAAGGATTTGGAGTGGGACGACAAAGATGTGGGACTCCCTGACCGGTCCCTGGAGCTTCCTCTCGATTGGTACCTCAACCTGTACAGGATTTCATGCCGGGCCGCAATTAGCTTTAGGGACCGCTCCCTCAAAGCCTTCCAATGCATCACCCAGCACATGGAGCAAGACGTCAGGTCGTGGTCACGCTCCAGACACCACAAGCAGACGAGGGGCGGATACGTCTCCGACTTAGCCCATTGACGGGATCCCCAATGCTTAAAACCAGTCTTATGTGACAACATCTCAACACATCAGGAGGAAGAAACCTCAAAAACTTTGACAAAAAGTTGAAAAAGGCTAGTCAAAAAATTACTGAGGGGGTAGCTCTCTCTCGGATTGCAAAAAGAAAAGAACTGACGTTGGTGCGCATGGATGGTGCCTATATAATAACTGCAATGTTATTTCTGGCACGTATGAGGCTGATGACAGATGCAGAGTCAATCGATGCCACCTACTGTTATGCAGGGGTACTGCTCACAAAAAATCTTTCAGATTCGGTTTGATGCCTGGGGAGAATTCAAAGGTAAGGAGGAATCTGCACCTCGAAGTCTCTTATCAGATAGGTCGGAGCACATCCCCAAAATTCCACAGTGACAATATAAACTGCATCAAAATTCTGTTTTTAGTTAGTGCACACACTTATTCTTCCTCAAAGGATGATATGATGGTACAGATAGTGTTATGATGCTGCATGTAAAAGAGACAAGCAGCTGATAGTGCTACAATGTTGCACAAGAAAAAGATGAACACCCAATGTGTTTTTCATCTTAAAACTGAATTTTTTCAAGGCTATAAGAGCAAACAGATTTTGTTCCACATGATAGTCAAAATGTTGCCTAGCTGATAGACTGTACCCCAGTATGTGCTGTTGTCAATGTAAGTATCTTTATATAGTGCAGACTACTGTGAATGGTAGATGAAAAATTGCTTTGGTTTATGGTTGAGGAAGAGAAAAACAGTGGTAGCCTCCACATTTTAGGACCTTTGATATATTGGTCGTAGTTGAATGGGGAAAATCAATTTGTGGGCAAAGCCACATTAAGCCAATTAATGTGACGGTACCAACATATTTCAGAGCCGGACAATTTTATTTGTGAAACAAATAGGGCTCTCCCATGAATTGATCATCTTTATCACATCCTTACTAGTTCCTCTACTGGATTTCCACCCTCATGCAACTACTGCTAGAATACTGAAGGTTTTAAAATTTAGAGGCTGTGACTGTTTTTCTCTTTTTCAACCTGAAACTCAAGCAATACTATGCACTATATAATGAGTTGTACCTTGGCAAGAGCAAAACTAGAGTACTGACTATCAGCTGGAAGGACATTATGGATTTTATATCGAATAAAATCTATTTGCTCAGTCAGCATTGATAAAGTCTAGTTTGGACAAAAGATGTGTCAGCTGTTAGTCATTTTCAATTGCAACATTGCAAGACCATCAGCCGTTCAGCTCTTTTGCATGCAGCAATGTGACATCTGTACCACTGTAGCATCCTTTTAGGAAGAAAAATGAGTTTATGGACCAAGGCACTAACAAACAACAGACTTTTGCCAAAATGTGTACTGTTGCTTTGGAATTCTGGGGTGAGTGCTCAGATCTTTGTTGTATACGCTCCACATTACCGACCCAGGCACCCGTTTACAAACAGGTTTTCTTAACCCTGAAGAGTTCAAAAGGAGCTTTGCCAATTAACTGATGTGGTGAGAGTCAATAGAACACCACCCTGTTACGTAGGTCCTCTTTCCGCTCCAAGCAAGATGCACTGGCCAATTGGATACCCTTGTTGTGTGTCCTATTAAATTACTCCACCACACCATTTGTCTTGTGTGGTTCATAACACGTTTCTTATAAGCAATCCCACTCTCCGTCAGAAAATCTTCAATCTTTTGTGAAAAATGTGTGTTATACTATTATTCAGAAGCATCTTTTCAAACACAACAGCCCACCTGGACTATAGATCTGCTATCACAAGAAAGAAGGGTGTGTTCTGTTAATCTTTAATAATGTTCAATGTAAATTCTTGTCAAGGCAGCTCAACAGCTCTCTGTACAAATAGGGGTGGCACCTTCGTCCTGAGAACCTTGTCACTGGTACAGTGCTCTCTCATAGAACCCTGTACCTCCAAATCAAAACCAGATGACCAACAATCCAAGCCTCTTCTTTTCTTGGTCTTGACAATACCCAGGTGACCCTCATAGGCCAACTCAAAGATACACTCATACAGAAAATGTCATGAAATAACAAACCATCTTTCACTGAAAGTTCATTTTCCACCATTAAGTTAAAAGAATCAGATTTTGTTTTACTGAATTGTTTTGTAAAGTATCAAATTACTTTTATACTGCCCCACAGCATAGTCCCATGGGCCTGATAATACAGATAAAGGGTGAATATAATACTTGATCTACTGTAAAGGGGAAATTACTATTGCTTAAGTTACAGCATTGTATACTGGTGCTCTAATTATGGCTCCTCCAATGCATCCATGTAGACTAGCTAGCTAGTTAGTTTTGAATTCCACTTCCTAACACATTACATACGCCTGAGGTGTTTTCATGAACAAAATCTAATTCTCCCATTCGATCACCCATTATGCCTGTAGGCATTTTCTGATTAATTAAAGCAGTCTGCATTTATTAAATAATTTACATGGTGGTTTGCTTTACAATTAGGGGGGTAGTGGATTTTCAATGAGTTGTCAATGGCAATGCACTTGATTTGATAATGTCCTAGAGGACTCATTTTCTCATGAGTTTTGTCTGCCTAGAAGCCAATATGTTCCTGTCCATAGTGGTTACTCATAGTTCTGGTAGGTCTGTTTTTTTGGGGAGGAGGGGTGCTAATGTGAGGAACGTAGTGCCACACGAGACAAGGTCCAACCAAATCTTTTGAGGTACACGTATGCTAAAGTGCTGCACATTCCCAGCACTTGACGATGGCCACAGGAAACATATCTCTGAAAACAACAACTTACAATGCCTTGGGCCTTAATAATACTTCCAAGAGGCTCAGCATACTATGCCAACTCCACCCATTAGGAGGAGATAACTGCTTCCTACAAGAGACCTACTTGTTTAGGTTGGATCAGGGCAGAAAGAAATCCAAGCATTTCCTACTCAAGTATTATGGTGCAAGCCCATCCACAAAAGCATGAGTATCTATTCTTCTGAGTTTTAAGGACATTTTCGTCAAGCACAACTCCAAAGATTATAAGCAGAGGAGAGAAATGGTTTTTGGGATTCAGCTCTATCACATTAGTGGTTTATATGCCACAAACCTTTAGCAAATTAACTTTATAAAAAAGCACCATATATTGCTAAAGAATTTTGCTACAATAACTCTTAATATTGTTATAAACGCTGCTCACAATAGATCTCAGCAACGTTTGGAAGACACTTAGGAACTGACAGGTGAAGGCAGGGCCTGGCTTGCTGATCTAGGTTTAAATGACTCCTGTTGCCTCCAGACCACCAGAGAATAGACTACACTCGCTATTCACCAGCACACCACTCACTATTCAGCAAGACACCAAACATACGTGCACACTGACTTTATTCTATTAGATAAGTGGATGGAACAAGTTCTAGAAGAGGTAAACCAACTACCTCAAACACTCTTGGACTAGTGTCCAGTGAAAACCACCTTGACTTGGCCAGAGGATACAGGGAGAAAACATGGAAGCTCATGGCATTTACATGGCTCGCTACTGAGAGACCCTGTGATGATTCACAAGAATAGAAGAAAACTTGAGGAGTACCTGGCCCTGAATGATACAAGAGAGGGTGAAAAGAGCAGGTGAAAAAAGGTGGCATAGGATGTAGCAAATGCTCCTATCCAGAGCATCTTCATTCAGAAGCAGCACGCCTCAAGCATATGCAGGAACTGACACTCGTCAACCTCGTGACCAAACTAAAAAAATGAAAGGTACAACAGCATTCAGACTCCCTTAGGGAGCCTCCAACCTCATCAGAGACCCTGGTGGCTATCAAATAATTGAGCCCACCTGAGGCATGATGGCTTTATGGTCCTTTTCTTTAAGAGGTTTGCTCTTCGGCTCCTCTCTATCATGACCACGCTATTCACTTAACTAAATATGAGCACCTCGCAATCAATGGCATGGGAGACTAACTCTCTGTTGGCTTAACCAAGCAAAGACCCGGCAAGATGGTCATCGTATTACCCATTCTCGCTCCATAAAGTAGATGCTCACTAGAGAATTAGTGATTAGGCTGGATAACTTGATGCTGAAGTTGATCTACTCATTTCAGGAAGGCTTTGTACTCAACAGAAATACACAAAAATCCCATTCATTGAATTGACATCGCTAGGAAGTAAGGGCGCTCCTGTCACTGGATTTTGAGAAAGCATCTGACAAGATGGAGGCAGAGATGCTGTTCCCTGTGCTGTGTTGAGCAAATTCAGCTTGCTGAAAAGGTTCCTAGGATGGATAGCAGCATTACACAATCACTCTTATACAAAAGTTGAGGTCAACAGCCATGCTTCATCATATATACGAATAAGCAGAGGCATGTGACAGGGTTGCCCCATCTCACCTTTCATGTTTGACCTCTTTCTAGAACCCCTCTTGCAAAAAATGAGACTATCCTAAAAATCTTCTTCCAATGACACGTTACTCTAGTCCGACTTCACCCACTGGCAACACAAGATCTAACACTTGCTGGAAGGACTTTAGGGAAATGGGGGCATCTCTTCATATCCTTTGGTCTTGTCTCATGCTAAAAGTCTTTTGGCACAGGCTTTTTCTTGCTACCTCTCAAATTAGAGGTAAAGATATTGAAAATGTGTTGGAATTAACTATTCTAGACAGACTTGCAGGTGATATTTATCCTTCACACTACATTCAAAGCATGAGGATGTCACATCTATTACTGGCTGTAAAACAGACCAATCTGTCATTGTGGGCACAGAAGACCACTCAGAAATATTACCTACAGCTAAATAAGATCTGGACTCTATTTGTGCATGAAAATATTGCATACAACCTAGTTGATGAGCCCCATTAGTTCTACAGGGTGTGGGACCCAGTTGTGACATTCCTCAATATGGATTAAAGAAGCATAACATGCCCTTGGGTGTTCAGATCCCTGGGCTTGGTAGTCTACAATGCAATTTCACTATTCAGGGAATTCAACCCACCTAAATGCCAAGACTGGATGGTAATGTCTGGTACCTTGAAGGGTTACCCTTAGATGGGGTGGTGGAAGTCAGAAGGGGGACTGAATAGTTTTACTGCTTAGTTGGAGCATAGTTCGGGGGGGTGTCATAAATGACAAACAAAATCAACTGGTTAAGGGGCTCTGATCTGATAGGGGTTGTGGCCCCGGAAGCCAAAATGACAGGCACTCCTTAACTGAGCTCTGTACCATAACTTTCATCCGCCACTTATCTGGCACATCTAGAATCAACTGCCTTGCTCCAGACTGCATCACTTTCAGTGGAACACACGACAGTGATAACCATGTTTTTCACAGCTCTGAATGTGTTGGCTAATGATAAGGCTGGCTGTCACTGGACCACGGACCGTACGTCTCCTGACGCAAAGGAGAAGTCCGCTGGGACTGCATGCACTTCTTTTACCCTCTTCCGCTCTGGGAGAAATGAAATTGCAGCACGTCTCCCAGCCATTGTAGCCGTGTGGGTAGGACTGGCGACTTGACTCCTGACTGCACCTGAGGGCCTGCTGACCCAGTGCGACAGGCTAGAGGAGTGGTGGCGGCACCGCACACTTTCCGGCCTGTGCCTCCCTGAGAAGATGATTTCCCTCTAGCAACAAAGACAGCGATTCGGAGAGGGCTGCCCTGAGAGGAGTGAGGACACTCTGCGCCACACATGAGCACTACTGACATCGCAGGACAGTTGGAGCCACAACCCAGTGCCAGCGGTGATTGCCTTCTGAACGGCCGGCAAAACTTGGATATCTGTTGTGTGGTGGAAGATTATTTTGCTTTCTCTGACCGTCACCATCTGGGGAGGGCCTCCATAGCAGACCAATACTTGGCAGGGCCTTGGAATACTGTAGCAGTGACATTGCCCTCCATGGTACTGAGTCCCAACTGTGACAGGGAGACACTTAAGCGACGTCAAGGCACTACAGGGCACATATCAGAACCCCGCTCACTCCCTGAGGGTCTTTTTCCCTAGCGCTGAGGCCAGTCACCCTGATTAAGTGGAGTCCTTCTCAAGGAGCACCAGACAGCGGTGAAGTCCCCCCGATAGACTATATAAGATCAACCATGGACTTTAGAAGAGTGGAATGCTGGAGTTCTGGGTAAGCCATCCAAGGGGACCCAAGCTACGCAACAAGGATCCTTCGACATCTGCCTTCCGACTTCTCCTTCCTTTTGCCTGGTCTCTCTTGACCTGATAAATCAGGCAGGGCTGAGACACTGCAAAGCATCCTCACTTCTGCCACTCACAAGCTCTGAACATAGTTGTGGTACTGAAAATAACTCTTACCTTGCCTTCACACTGCTTAATTGCTGCTTCAAAATGGACAACACATCCAAGATAATCATCTAAGTCTGAAATAGATCTTTATTACTCCAGTGACCCTTTCTATGCAGGTCTGCACATGTTGAACAGCACATCTTGAGCAGACCAATCAGTGCAAGTGGGCCCTACCTATTATCGCCTCCTCAGTTGGCAATACCCAACACTGCTGGATCTGAAGGCTGGGCTGCTTGTGGTGCTGTATCATTCTGCTCTCCTGGACACACGCAAGTGGGCCAAATCCCACCTGGAACTGATCCTTCTTCTTCAGCACTCTTACATTAGACCCAATGGGCTGTCTAAATTCAGGAACAAACGGAGCCTCTCCATGCCACACATCACCTCAGGACAGAAAGCAGACTCAGCGAATTCCTCAGACCGCCCTGGAGACCTAACACCCCTTGATGACAAGCTGGACATTGTCTAAGCAGCAAAAAACAAAATGTGAGTCTCACTGGAAAGTAAAATAGACACTGCAGCACTCAACCTTACTTTATTGCATGCTGACCATCACAAACTAGCAGACAAAGTCAGGGCCGCAAAACAATCCATCACTGCACTGCAGCCACAGGCCCGGAAGACAAAGGCACAGGTAAGTCAACTCACAGATAGGATCTGTGCTCTTAAGGACAGGGCAGAAGACACTGAGGGCCATTCTAGACTGAACAATATCTGAGTGATGGGCCTGCCTGAGGGCATGGAGGGTCATGATGCAATCACCTACATCGAACAGTGGTATTGTACCCCAGGTGTCCTTATCACCATTCTTCTCCATTAAACGTGAACAAACTGACTCCCAGCGAGAAAACCCCCTCAGGGAGTCTCTATCAGGCCATTAGTGTTTCACCTACTGCATTATCAAGACTGGGACTTTATCCTCAGATCGGCTCGCAAGCTTGAGGAGATCATACTGGATAACACACTTGATATTCCCATACCACACATTGGTTGTGCAGCTCCAGATGAACTGGTTCCTCACAGTCAAGCGCTAACACCGGGACCTCGGTGTCTAATATTTTAGTTATTTCCTAGCAAGACTCACTGTCATAAAGGATGAGAAAATTTACTTTTTTAATGACCCCAAAAAGACCTGGGACTGAACAGAAACATCTGGGTCAGCATCTCTTATCACATACCGACCTGAATAGACAGCACCACCAAATCCCATAAGAGACCAGTGACCCAAGAGACGCAGCAGAGGGGACCGCTCCCAAATATCTCAAACCTCGTCTAACCTAGAGCAGATTACACAGGAGCGACAGAATGTATTACAACTGGCTGCCACAACACAATTCAACAGTGTAAGATTGAGGAAGAGTTTGCTAGATCTACAAGTGATGACAGCTCTTTCCCTACCTGGCCCTCCAAGGCTGGACCCTGCATTGCCACCCATCATGACTCCAAAGGTGCAGACAACCTGATTTTACTTTCTATGGGAGACACCTGTCAGTCTATTCCATCAATATAGTCATTCTCTCTCACTGCTCACCCAACCCTGGTTGCTCCTTATCATCTTTGTGCCACAGTCACTGCGCTCCACCCCCACCTCACACACCATTCACTATATGAATGCAAGGCCCACTGTCTTGTTGACAACACTGTAGATGCCCCATCCACACTTAAGGATGTTACTGTCTACTCCACAATTTTGGGGTTTCCAAGAGCTTACACCACACACACACACACACACACACACACACACACACACACACAGACAAACGCACACACACACTGCCTTATTCCTCCCCCCTTGCTGGGGAACTTGTTAAGTGAGGTATATTCTGTTGCATGGTTTGGGCAGACACATGTTGTCACTCCTACCAATGGTATTCTTGGTTTAAGTTTTAAAGATTTTAATTTTATTCAAAGGTCTTATAACCACTACAGACACGCATCTCATGCATTTCCTGCCTGGCGGATGGCTAGCTGCCACCTCCCCACGGTACTGATCACTAACTACTGCACAGACAGCGGCATGGCCCATACAAATATCGTAACATAGAATGTGCAGCATATGCACTCCCCTACTGCAGTTATGCTTTCTACTTCTACTTACACTGACGCTCTACATACAAAGTGCTTTTACAAGAACCCCACTGATTTGAGGTGCTCTTGAGTTCAAGCGGGATCCCAAGGCTGTTGGGGGGATAACTTCATCAGTGTACTGACCTGGGGCGTTCCTTCCCTCTTCTTCCTCGCACGATGGCTACACGCAGTGCCCAGACTCTAACTGACTTGCTCCAGGACTGGCAACTGACTGGCATTTGGAGACTGCGCAATGCTATGACCATGGTCTACCTCTTTCATTCTTACTCACACGACCTACACGTCCATATCGATTGCACTGCAGGCACACCTAACATACTCCTGCACATCACCAATATCGAGTACCTGGGACGCACACAGTCCGATCAAAATATGCAGTTATTGTAGCTGGTTTGGGAGTTAGGGCCTCCCCCCATCCCATATGGTGACTGCAACCGGTGACATTAGAAGACCTCCCATTCGATATTTCTCTGGGTACTGCCATCTCGGATTACTTCAACATTAACACCAACACAGCGACGTCCAGACTGACTGAATGGGACCCATTCAAAGTGGCCATCAGACGACATTGCCTGGACATCACCTGGAACATGCGCAGCCAATTAGACAGGGACATAGCTTGGTCCGAACATGCACTGCTAGGCCACAAGACACAAGTTTCGTGTGACCCCAGGCACAGGGATAGCTTTGAAAATGTGCAGTGAGAACCTGCCACCTTACTAGACAGACTGTGATGCCTCAATTACGGAGCCTACTTTGCCAGAACTCCTGTGGGAATGGACAGATCACAGGTGCTGCTAGCATGGCTCATTCACCAGGAACAGCCACGTCACCCTATTATGGATCAACGGGCTGCCACTGGCACACTCCTTAACATCCAATCTGACATACATGCTCAATTAATGCGCCACTATGAGACATCACACCAGTCTGTGACGTCCACATCAGAGGAAGAGATTAACTCCTTCCTGTCGGGTCTATCCTGGCCTACGGTAACACAGGAGCACAGGAGCAAAGAGCAGAATTAAACCACCCCATAACTTCCTTTGAAATACAGGAAGCAGTCCATGCACTTTCTCCTGGCAAAGCCCCAAGCCCAGATGGTCTTCCAACTGAATTTCATAAGTTCTATGCCCTGCTGCTTGACCCCCGCTTGCAGGCCCTGTATAATGGAGCTCTACAGGCCTCAAGCTTATCCATCACCCCCTGTGAAGTATTGCTTGTTTCCTTTCCTAAACCAGACAGAAACCCTACAGCACTGGGCTCCTATAGCTGAACACAGACCATACAAAATTAGCCAAAGAGCTAGCTGAGCAGTTGGCGCTTCTAGTCCTCATACTTGTTTACCCGGAAAAAAACAAGTTAGTTTTATCCCGAAACACCTCGCTCAACCTGCAGAGATCCTTTCGAATCCTGAAATACAGTCCCAGCTCCTGTCCCCAGTTGCGATGCCTGGTGATGAATCTGGAGAAAGCATTTGATTCCCTTGAATGGGCTGTTCTTTTTGCAGTGCTGCCAAGCTATGGTTGGGACCCTGCTTTCTTCGTATGGTCAAGCTACTTTATTCCATCCCTATTGCCAGAATAAATACGGGCACCCTTATCTCTAACCCTGTCTCTATTTACTGAGGCATCTGACAGGGATGCCCACTATCCCCCTTTCTATTTATGCTGGCCATAGATCCACTGCCGCTCGCCCTACGCAAGCATATCGGTGACTGGAAAATCCATCTGGGTGATGGTCTACACTCAATCTCCGTATAAGCTGATGACCTGCTCGTGTATCTACGGGATATTCACATTATACCAGCTTTTGTGGCATGAACCTTTGATCAGTCTGTGGCAATATCAGGCCTTAAGGTCGACTGGGCCAAATAGTACCTCTTCCAGTTTACTACCATGATACCTGAACCTGCCATCCGCCTAACCTGGCAACCAGTCATGTTCTGCTACTTAGGTATTCGTGTTTATCATGCGCCCTCTGACCTTTTGGATGGTTTCCTAATGAGGGTGGTGACTTCACTGCGAGGATAGATCCTGGAAGTCATTGCCACTTTCTGAGACTGGCCGCATCACCTAATAAAAATGACAATACTGCCAAGATTGTTGTATTTTGCTAACCTCTCCCTTTATGTTACAAAGCCCTTTTTTGGGGTTTGCTTGAAAAGCTGATGAGGGAATATATCTAGCACAACACACTTTGCCAGGTAGCATTGCAAAAGCTTTATTTGCCCACAGACTAGGAAGGATTAGTAGTCCCAAACTTTGAACAGTACTACCTGGCCTCTCAGCTTCAATGCGTTTGCTAGGTGGCTGGCAGGACTCTACATTACTAACATCGCTTTTTCCCTAGCCTGGTACTTACCCGCACTGCAGCACCTCTTTCACCCCTGCACGAGAACAATGAAACCTGGTCCCAATCTCCTACAAATACCTTATAGTTGCTACAAAGGTACCCTTTTTTCTCACTTACACCACACTATATGTCCCAGCACTCCCATTACTTGGAACGCCGAGGAGGTATTGCGTCACCTCGATGGTGGAACTGGCTATCTGCCATCAAGCAGGAATCCACACACTTAGAGACATGTACTGTGACAGTGTTCTAGTCTCACTTGAGGAATTTATTGCTGAGGATAGCCTATATACTGGTCAGTTTCTATCATACAACTCACTTATTGGGGCACTGGGGGACCGTTGGGGAGACATGCTACAGAAACAACGTAGGCACCGTACTGTCGAATACCTTCATGTCATGGGGTCGGGGAGACGCTTAACACGCTGGCTGGCCGACTTATTGCGCGCTCACAAAGCAACACTGCTTACCCCACTGCGCAAGCACAGGGAAGCTGACCTGGCCTGCCCCTGCACAGACAAAGAATGGTACGGTAATTTAGAGTGATGTAGATCTAGTATGCAGACTTCCCATGTGTGCATGGAGGTAGGTCCTTGGACTTATTTCGATGTCTGCTTTTGTAAAAAATGAATTTTACAGTGCTAGCACAGCACTCTATAAAAAGGCTGCGGCATGTTCAAACAGTCGGAGATGGTGTACCCTTGTGACGGTTCGGCCTTATACAGGATACTTATCCCTTTAATAGACAGGGGCTTATTGAAGAAAAAAAAATGAAAACAAAGGCAAAGATGTTAGTCTGCTGTCATTTACAAAAAACAAGTTCTACTTTGCAGACAATCACGGGGTTCACAAACTGCAGCACACTTCATTAGCATTCAGCCCCTTGCAACTGTGCAATTTAAGATCCAACTTGTTAGTACATAGTTTGAATCACCAATTGCAAACTCATTCACAAACCAATTGTGTGCAGATTCCATATCCTAGTTTGCAAACTGTTCTTTGCATATCAGACTTTAAATCCCGTAACTCTGAAATGTCTGAAAAATTTGTGTGAACTCTAGTAATCCTAAAGAAAGAGGGAAGGTGTCCTTGGTTTGAAAAGTCATGTAAATTGTTAAAATCAAATGAAAATACAACTTTAATATCAACATGAGTTTTTAACCTCCATTATGGAACCTCCAGCATGGAACACAAGATGTCCATGCATGTATGCGTACACAGATAAGCCCATCCTCCCATTGTAAGAAAGGCTTCAAAATGAAGATTGAATATTGATTTCACTGCGCTGCGGGAAAATTTACATTCAACTCCTGCTAGTATTTATTTTTGTCTGATTTCTTCGGACTGAGAATACGGAGGTCAGAAATACTTCTGAACTCACATCCATGATAAGCCAAGAGGCGGCGACAGATTTTTAATTTCCTTTCGTTCATAAAGTAATGTGCTCCTGTCAGGGATGAAATTAAACACCACCGCCACCAACACTATCTCTCTTGAAGATATTGCATTGCACAAGCAGGCACAATAAACTCTACTCAAGCCGGGCTGAGGGATTAAAAGAATCTTCTGGTGCTAGTATTGAAAGATTCTTTTTAAAAATGAAAAAAAGCATCAGGAGATGTGGAATTGATTCAGAGTCTCCTCCTGACCCCCCCTCCCGTCCATCTGTGACGTCAGCTCACAGCGAGGCACACTGAAGTCACAGTTCCCCACTGGCAACGGAGAAGATTCATGGCAAAAGATTGCTCCATCATTAATGGGATGGAGGTGGTGGAAGGAGTGGGGGAATGCCTCCCCAGATGTCAGGGAGGAATTGTTGGAAAGGGGAGAGTCTCCCCTTTCCAGCCATGCCTTCCTGGAACCATTTCCTGGCTGCGATCCACATCCAGGAAATGCCAATAAACATCAAGGACTTCATCTGAAGGGTCATCCCTCATGGTGATGCCCACCACCCCCCAAGATGAAGTCCTTCAGATTCATTTTTTTTTTTTTTTTTTTTAAAAGGTGCTTTTCCACGGAGGCTCAATGGAGCCGCCACCCCATTTAAATAAAACACAAAAATAAATGAAAATGGTGGTATCAGCCACAAGGGAAACCACACGTATATAAATAAAACATGGTGATAACTGATGCAATATATATATATATATATATATATATATATATATATATAAATAAAACGCACGCACATATACATACATACACACACATACAAGGGATATATATATATATATATATATATATTTTTTTTTTCCCACACACACACACACATATACATACATTCTCACACATACAAGGGCTGCTTTTAGGGCAGTGGAACTGGTGCGGCCACACTAAGCAGTGCCCTGGGAAGTGGGGTGCTGATCTCATGGGGGGTGTAGTGTTTAACGCAATAACGTATCGTTTAAAAACCTGCTGCAGAGTTCCTTGTACATCCAGCAATAAAAATGTCAAGATCTCCTGCTAGACAGGGAGATGGCATTTTATCTAGTAGCAGTTTTGATTCATCAAAGTAGTATAAAGGGTTAATATGTCTGCTGCAAAGAACGCATACTGTGCAGATCACAGATCTCTATTTTATGTGGATAGCTGAGAGGATTACTGCTTTTGTCATAGAGGTTTTTTTGTTGCCACAGTTCATAAGATACAACTCTAATGTAGAATAGTGACTGTTACAAACTGTCCTCAAAGAGCTGTATGCAAACTGCATAAAATAGGTTAGGACATTATGTGTTTACCCAAGCTCTGATTCTCTATTCCTAATGTTGCTAAAAAGAGTTAGTACGGGGAGATATACATTGGTGTTGGTAAAGACAGCCTTAACAAGTGTTTTAAAATAAATTAATTGTATGTGAAAGAGGGGCTATGGAGGGATGAGGGGCACTGTTGCCCAGTGGTAGTGAGGGAAACAAAGGAGGTGGTTATGGGGGGGGCACCAAAAATGACTGTTGCACTGGGCCACACCAGAGATAAAGCCTGTGATGATGGGTATGTGGCAAGGTGAAGTAACACTGTGTCTTTTTTAGTGTCTTTGGAGAATCTGAAGATTTAGAAAAGAAGATAAGGCATGGTGACTTTGTCTTTATTTACTGGTGCACACATCTCTCAGGCACACACCCACCGCCGGTTTTAGAACAACAAATATGCCTTATACGTAGGATAATGTTTTAGAAGAACAGTTTTAGCCAGTACCAGTGATGGAGTCTCGGTGGATGACTGCTGCCCAAGTCCTAACTTGGGTTATGGAGGTCAGCTCTGAGGCAGGATCAGAGACTAAGACAGCAGAAACTGAGACACCATCTGAGGGAAAAGAAAATAGTGCAGAATCTGGAAGTGATTTTTCAGTTGGCTGAGTTCCATCCGATGACTCATCTTCTAGTGATTCTGAGGAACACGATGAAGGCAGTTGTGCTATTCTCTCACAAGCACAACCTGTGCAGTGGGGTGACCGTAGCAGGTTAGACCAACCCAGAGCGCAGGCACTTGTGGCGGCAAGCATAGACCGAGTGGTCTCTTGGAAGCCCCCCAATTTAGTTTAGCCCCAAATTTCGTCTTTCATTGGTGACGCTGGAAGTAAAGTCAATATGACCAACTTTTTGCCAACCAACTATGTCCATCTCTTCCTGGATGTTGACTTCCTTCAGCACACTGAGCAGCAAACAAATTTGCATGCCAAACAATTTCAAAGGGAGCATGGGGGCCCTGTTCTAGGGCATAACAGTGGACTACTACCTCTCTTGACAATATTTTTGGGCCTTACACTCAAAATGGGGTTGGTGCAGAAACCAGCCTTGCAGCCCTACTGGTCTACTGGCATGGTAACCCTCATTTTTTAACTATACATGAGGAGAGATAATTTTCTGCTATTGCAGCACATGCTGCATTTCCATGACAATTGTGCTGCGTTCCCCAGGGATGATCCAGACAATGACAGGTTTTTCCAAATTCAGCTTGCTGTGAAACATCTGTCTGCCAGGTTTCCAGAGATTTATATTCCTGGAAAGATTACAGTCATCAATGAGTCCTTCATTCTGTACAAAGAAGAGCTGCTGTTCAGGCAGTACATTGCAAGCAAAAGAGCTCTTGATGGCATCAAGCTGCTCATGCTGAGTAAGAGCTCAACTGGCTATGTGTACAGCTTGAGAATGTAAACAGGGGAGGACCCCACTCTAAACCCTGTAAATTGCCTTCCCACGCAAAGAGTCACAGGAAAGATTTTATGGGAGCTTGTCCAGCCACTCCTTCACAAAGGTTATAACCTTTATGTGCACAATTTCTATATGGGAGTAAAGCGGTTTAGTGAGCTGTACAAAGCTGGCATTGTAACTGGCAGAACAGTTTGTTGTTGCTGTAAAATATTCTCAGGAGTTTGTTTGTAAAAAGCTCCAGAAATGTCAGAGTATTGTTTCAAGTTAAGTTATAGGATAGGACAGATGTGTACGTGCTCACTACAATTAATGATGAGAGCACTTCCCCATCACGGTTTGGGATCAGATGGCTAAAGTACACAAGCCCATTTGTATACTTGATTACAAGCACATGGGTGGAGTGGGTAAAAACAACCAGATTCTTCAGCCATACAATGTGAATTGTAAAACTCCCATTTCATATAAGAAACTGTTCACCAACCTAATCCAGATGACAACATACAATGCATATGTTGTTAAATCGTCAGACAACCACAGGAAGACTAATTTCTTTCCTTGACTTTTAGATGTTTGTCTTTGAAAGACTTACTGCTACAGAAGCAGCACCCTCCACTTCATATGTTCTGGAGGACATGGCAAGACTGCAGGAGCTACACTTTGCTGATCACATTCCTGAAACACCTAAAAAGGTTTGACCATGCTGTCCTTGTAAAGTCTGCTCTAAGCAGGGAATGAGACAGGAAAGTTGCTTGTGTTTACTGTCCCCAGTGCCCATCTCAGCCAGTCCTGTTTTCCTACTTGCTTTGTATCATACAAAAGTGAAGTATTGATAAGTTGACTCAGGTGGAGCTGCCCATAGATAAACCTTTCAATGGCTGTGCATGGATACCTACCTTCTATGGGCCACTACCTCGCTAGGCAAGCAGGCGAAGAAATGTAATTCCTCTATTTGAGGAAATCATGGATTTTCTACTGGCCTACTTGACACCTATATCTGCCGTCAAACGTGGTAGGTGTTCTGTTCACCGATTGACAAGTGCATTGTAGCTCCCAACACTGCACATAATGGTGGACAGACCATCTGGCACGTTGTCACGGAGTACCCTGTGTGGCAAAATTTTAAAGGCACGACTAAAATGCTTTTTAGGGAACATATACACACACAACACAAGGACTAACCTGATTGCCCATGAGAACCAGAGTAAGTGCATTAAGTCAAACAAATATCCTGTGGGGCTTATTCACCAATATTTCTACTTGCTTTTAAAGTGTGGAAACTCAATTAGTAATTTGTATCAAAACCAATGTTACTGAATAAGGGTACGGACACAATATCTTGTATGATGATTGTTTTCACATCTTATACTAAAGTTGTGAAAACAATCATTGTACAAGATATTGTGACCTGTACTGTTTTTCAATAACATTGGGTGAGATACAAATTAGTAATTGAGTTATCACACTCTTAAAGCAAAAGTAGAAGTGTTGGTGTAAGGAAATGCCTCCTTGGCATGGTTACCCCCTGACGTTTTGCCTTTGCTGATGCTATGTTTTGATTTGAAAGTGTGCTGAGGCCTGCTAACAATGCCCCAGCACCAGTGTTCTTTCCCTAACCTGTACTTTTGTTTCCACAATTGGCACACCCTGGCATCCAGGTAAGTCCCTTGTAACTGGTACCCCTGGTACCAAGGGCCCTGATGCCAGGGAAGGTCTCTAAGGGCTGCAGCATGTCTTATGCCACCCTGGGGACCCCTCACTCAGCACAGACACACTGCTTGCCAGCTTGTGTGTGCTAGTGAGGACAAAACAACTAAGTCGACATGGCACTCCCCTCAGGGTGCCATGCCAACCTCACACTGCCTACAGGTAGAGATAAGTCACCCCCCTAGCAGGCCTTACAGCCCTAAGGCAGGGTGCACTATACCATAGGTGAGGGCACAGGTGCATGAGCACTGTGCCCCTACAGTGTCTAAGCAAAACCTTAGACATTGTAAGCGCAGGGTAGCCATAAGAGTATATGGTCTGGGAGTCTGTCATGCACGAACTCCACAGCACCATAATGGCTACACTGAAAACTGTGAAGTTTGGTATCAAACTTCTCAGCACAATAAATGCACACTGATGCCAGTGTACATTTTATTGTAACATACACCCCAGAGGGCACCTTAGAGGTGCCCCCTGAAACCTTAACCGACTACAGTGTAGGCTGACTGGTTTTAGCAGCCTGCCACACTCCAGACATGTTGCTGGCCACATGGGGAGAGTGCCTTTGTCACTCTGTGGCTAGTAACAAAGCCTGTACTGGGTGGAGGTGCTTCACACCTCCCCCTGCAGGAACTGTAACACCTGGCGGTGAGCCTCAAAGGCTCACCCCCTTTGTTACAGCACAACAGGGCACTCTAGCTAGTGGAGTTGCCCGCACCCTCCGGCCACGGCCCCACTTTTGGCGGCAAGGCCGGAGGAGATAATGAGAAAAACAAGGAGGAGTCACTGGCCAGTCAGGACAGCCCCTAAGGTGTCCTGAGCTGAGGTGACTAACTTTTAGAAATCCTCCATCTTGCAGATGGAGGATTCCCCCAATAGGATTAGTTATGTGCCCCCTCCCCTCAGGGAGGAGGCACAAAGAGGGTGTAGCCACCCTCAGGGCTAGTAGCCATTGGCCACTAACCCCCCAGACCTAAACACACCCCTAACTTCAGTATTTAAGGGCTCCCCAGAACCTAGGAACTCAGATTCCTGCAACCTAAGAAGAAGAGGACTGCTAAGCTGAAAAACCCTGCAGAGAAGACGGAGACACCAACTGCTTTGGCCCCAGCTCTACCGGCCTGTCTCCCCACTTCTGAAGACACTGCTCCAGCGACGCTTTCCCCAGGGACCAGCGACCTCTGAAGCCTCAGAGGACTGCCCTGCATCTAGGAGGACCAAGAACTCCTGAGGACAGCGGCTCTGTTCACCAAAGACTGCAACTTTGCAACAAAGAAGCAACTTTGAAACAACTCGTGTTTCCCGCCGGAAGCGTGAGACTTGGCACTCTGCACCCGACGCCACCGGCTCGACTTGTGGAGAACAAACACTTCAGGGAGGACTCCCCGGTGACTGCAAGACCGTGAGTAGCCAGAGTTGACCCCCCTGGGCCCCCACAGCGACGCCTGCAGAGGGAATCCCGAGGCTCCCCCTGACCGCGACTGCCTGCTTCTAAGAACCCAACGCCTGGTAGGGACACTGCACCCGCAGCCCCCAGGACCTGAAGGATCCGACCTCCAGTGCAGGAGCGACTGCCAGGTGGCCCTCTCCCTTGCCCAGGTGGTGGCTACCCCGAGGAGCCCCACCCCTTGCCTGCCTGCATCGCTGAAGAGACCCCTTGGTCTCCCATTGCTTTCTATTGCGAACCTGACGCTTGTTTGCACACTGCACCCGGCCACCCCCGTGCAGCTGAGGGTGTACTTTCTGTGCTAACTTGTGTCCCCCCCGGTGCCCTACAAAACCCCCCTGGTCTGCCCTCCGAAGACACGGGTACTTACCTGCTGGCAGACTGGAACCGGGGCACCCCCTTCTCCATTGAAGCCTATGCGTTTTGGGCACCACTTTGACCTCTGCACCTGACCGGCCCTGAGCTGCTGGTGTGGTAACTTTGGGGTTGCTCTGAACCCCCAACGGTGGGCTACCTTGGACCCAAACTTGAACCCCGTAGGTGGTTTACTTACCTGCAAAAACTAACAAACACTTACCTCCCCCAGGAACTGTTGAAAATTGCACTGTGTCTAGTTTTAAAATAGCAATATATGATTTATGTGAAAACTGTATATGCTATTTTGCTAATTCAAAGTTCCTAAAGTACCTACCTGCAATACCTTTCATTTGAAGTATTACATGTAAATCTTGAACCTGTGGTTCTTAAAATAAACTAAGAAAATATATTTTTCTATACAAAAACCTACTGGTCTGGAATTGTCTCTGAGTGTGTGTTCATCATTTATTGCCTGTGTGTGTACAACAAATGCTTAACACTACTACTTTGATAAGCCTACTGCTCGACCACACTACCACAAAATAGAGCATTAGAATTATCTCTTTTTGCCACTATCTTACCTCTAAGGGGAACCCTTGGACTCTGTGCATACTATTCCTTACTTTGAAATAGTGCATACAGAGCCAACTTCCTACAGTTGGTGAATGAGTCCCACAAGACATTTGTTTGGATTATTAATTTAGAGAACTGAGGCAGTATTCTAGAGCACATTTGCTTTAGTTTCAACTGTAGATATGCTTGCTCAGTTTGAGGACTGATGCCTCGGACACCCCCAACTTGCATCCACAAACTGAAAGAAGCTGGATTTAGCACAGTTTGTGCGCTGAAGGCACATGAGAGGCACAATTTCTTGAGCTTCAAGGAGCTAGAGATGGAAGGCATTAGAAAAAGTTCACTTGGCAAGTATACAGGATTAGTCAGGACTCTGATGAGGACACACACAGGAACGGGTAAGAACAGTTTTACGGTTGGTGTGCTTTCACAGTGATATTGCATAGGTAGAAGGCAGATAGCAAAGGTAATACAAATATACATGCCATGACTTCATCTTCACCTATGGATAGCGCTGCACTCGTTCCTTTACTGAATTACTGTTTTGTGTGGGTAAATGTTTGACCAGCTTGTCATGTTCATCCTCCGTCAGAGCTTAGTTGATGTTCGATTTGCTGTATGATAAGTGCATGACAGTCACACCACTGCACATAATGGTGGATGGTACATATGCTATGTTCACATGGACTACCCTGGATGTCAAAAACGACCATTCTTCATAGTTTCTGATGTTCATTTTAGGGAACTTTGGCAGTATTTCCCAACATGTTTGCCTTAGTTTGACAGTTAGACATGCTCACTCAGTTTGAGGAATGACGCCTCAGAGGCATACTCGGACACCTTCAACTTGCATCCACAAACTGGAAGGAGTTGGATTTATCACAGTGAGTGTGCTAAAAAAACATGTAAGACATGTCTTCCTGAGCCTCATGTGGCTGTTATCGGAGCCATTAGTAAATGTTCAGTAAGACGGAGGAGGTTACTTTACATGTGGTAAAATGTAGTCAAACTGATTTTGTCCTGTGCCGTATGCATGTGATGGGAGTTGCATGGCAGTGGTATGTTCATAAACAAAAACAAATAAACAAGAGTTGCAGCAAGCTCATAGATAACGCACCATCCCTATTAATATCCAATAGTAAAAAAATGCAAATAGAAAACAACAGTGCTGCTGTTAGGTTACAGTGAGCGTGCAACTACACCAAAGTTCCTGCTGCAAAAAGGAACTAAACAGGGCTGAGACAGCCCCACTGGAAGATACTCAGAGACGGTGCACCGCAATGTAAGCAAATAAATATATAGTGTAAGGAAAAAAAGAGAAATCCAATGTTCTGACAGTACAGATGAACAGTCCTTTTTTTAAATATTTCATTGCAAGTCCGAAGTGTTGATTCCACACAGTTCCGTAGGTGAGATGAGTTAGGATAGAAAGTAATAAAGTAAAAACAGCCTTGTGTTCTTGCAATTCCATAGACAAATTGAATATAACTCAGGATGGACAGCCAACGCGTTTCGCCCGATAAAAGGGCTTCTTCAGGGCATCAATGGTATCCAGTCAATAATAGTAGTAACGAACACATGTGTTATTTACTTTCTATCCTAACTCATCTCACCTACGGACTGTTCATCGGTACTGTCAGAACATTGGATTTCTCTTTTTTTCCGTACACTATACATTTATTTGCTTACATTGCGGTGCACCGCCTCTTTGAGTATCTTCCAGTGGTATGTTGATGTTAGTGCACTGATCGGCTGCATTGGACCCGTGGCTGGCGGTACGAAAGTCTTGTGTGTGGTGAGTGGTGTGTGAATGCACCATACAGTGGTTGGTGCCTTAACATGGCTTTATGCCTCCCTTTCAGAAGTCTTGGTTTCAATATTCAGATCATTTGATACGAATTTGTGTTTTGAAACCAACATTTCTGGAGGTGCTAAAGCCAACCAGTGTAAGTAGTGGATTACCTTTACAGAATTAGTACCATATTTATATTTGTGATGGTAAGATGGTTCTAACAAAGAACTCCTTGTTTTTTCTTTTCAGTATGGGTAGCTGTGGATTTTTGGCTCTAGCTTAGCCGGCACCTGGGCAAACCTGCACACTTTTGAAAATTAGGCAACCAGGATAGTCCAGGACTGCATTTCTTGTGTGGCTCTCACCAAGTAATATTACCCATAAGAAACATATTTTTATCACATTTTTGTAATGGAAAAACATAGAATCTGCTTGGAGCCACAGATTTACTGCCACCCTGAGTTCCAACATGTCTCCTGATAAGAATGGTACCCCATTTGTGTGGATATCCCAGGAAAAAAACAACACAGAAAGCCCTAAATTACTATGTAGAGAGGTAAGCAATAGAAGTAGGTGCTGTATTTGAGGCCGTGCGTGGCATCACCTATGCAAACCTATGAACCACAGGCATTTTTAAAAACTATATACCAAGGGAGTCCAGGGTTGTGTGCCTTGCCTGGATCCCATGAGGGTTTCTTACCCACAATGCTCCAAAAACCGCAAACTCTGACTCACATCACACATTTGCCTTCTATTTCAGTGATGGAAAATTCCGGACTCCTCAGGAATCCATAAAATTCCTGGCATACTGCACTACCCCACTTGTGCCGATAAAAATGCTGCCCCCCCTCTGTGGCTGGACCTAGTGCAAACATCTCAAATCAAGATCAATGTAAGCCCTTGCCAGGAGACTCCCATTGACCTTAGTTTCATCTGTCACTGGTACTAGGCCCACCCACACAAGTGAGGTACCATTTCTATCGGGAGACTTGGCGGATTGCTAAGTTGAAGATGTTTGTGGCTCCCCACAGATTTCAGAACCTTTCTTCAGAGAAATGTGAGGAAAATGTGTGTTTTCTTTCAGTCAAAGTTTGAGGTTTGTGAGGGATTCAGAGTGAAAAAAAAACCTGGTGAGACTCTGGTAAGTAAGCCCACCCTGGATACCCCTACGTGTCTAGTTTTCACAAATGTACCGGTTGGCTAGGTTTTCCTAGGTGCCGTGTAAGCTAGGGTCCAAAATCTAGAGCTACACACTTTGGAAAAAAGGGTCAGCTTTCAGTGGAAAAATGTGATGCATCAACGTTGCATTTTAGATAATTTCCTGTTGGGCGCACTAGGCCCACCCACACAAGTGAGGTACCATTTTTATTGGGAGTCTTGGGGTAATGTCGGGTGGAAGGAAGTCTGTGGCTACCAAAAGATTCCAGAACATTCCATCACAGAAATGTGATGAAAATGTGTTTCTATACTCAAAGTTTGAGGTTTACAAGGGATTCTGGGTTAAAGAAAAAACCAGGCTAGATCCACGCAAGTCAGCCCAGCCTTGTATGAAAGTAGCCTCTAACTTGGCATGGTTACCCCATTTTCTGCCTGATGTCAGTGTGCTTGACTGTGTTCACTGGGATCCTGCTAACCAGAACCCTAGTGTAGGAAGGTAGCCTCCTTCTAGCCGTGTTACTCCCACTTTTGGCCAGTTTGTGAGTACATCTCAGAGTGTTTTTATTGTCTCACTGGGATCCTGCTAGCCAGGACCCTAGTGCTCATAGTCAAAACCCTGTTTGTCAGTGTGTTTTATATGTCTCATTGGGAGCCTGCTAGCCAGGACCCCAGTGCTCATAGTTTGTGGCCTGAATGTGTTCCTGTCACGACTTACGTGCTGCTTTAACCTGGAGTCCGCAGAACGAGTGCCATGGATCTTGTTCTTGAATGTTCGGCCTTGGACCAGGTAGGGGCGACTCTTTCTGGTAGCCACGGTGCTGCAGGCAATGGGTATGCCAAGAGCAGGCCGTGTCCCTCAGAAGTAGTGCCAGAGGGAAAAAAAACCCTGAAAGGGGAAAAAACCTCCAAAAAGATAGGTTCCTGCAACAGCAACAAAATGAGTAGGTAATAGCAGGAACATAATACAGGAAAATACACTGGAACCGACGAGAACCAGCACAGGAATACAAGGAAGTAGGAGCGAAGACACCATCCAAACACAAAGTGTTGCAGCGCAAGGAGAGAAAGAATCACAGCTCTTTAAATACCAACAAACAGGAAGCGACCAACAGGAAGTACAAGGACACCATCTTAGATAGGGAAAAACACATAGAACAGAATGGACTAGGAGCCATAGAGAGTAGGGAACAAGGAATGCTGGGAAGAGAAGGGTAATATGGGAAAGGGAGAAAAACATAAAGGAAGGCACAACCAGATGACAAGAAAAAAGAAGAAGAAGAAAAGAACAGGTGAGTGGGGGGTCAGACCTGCCTGGGAGCGCGGTGCGCTAAAGAGGAACGAGGCCCCATGCCCAATTTGGGGCCTCGTAAGGTGCAGAGCAGGCTGGGGACACGGCACGCCTTGGGACCACGTGCCGCGGCCCGAGCCGAATGTTCAGCTTGTGCCACGCGCAGCGGCGCGACAGTAGGCCCCCCCCAAAGGTCCAGGTTTGTACGGAAACAAGCGGTGAAAATGGCGAATCAGAAGAGGTGCATGAACAGAAGATGCATCTTCCCAAGAGCATTCACTGAGAGGGTAACCCTTACAATGAATCAGATACTGAAAACGTTTGTGAAAGATACGAGTCACAAATCTCTTGTACCTCATATTCAGGTACATCATCCACTAACACAGGAGGAGGACAAGGAAACTGACGAGAGTAAGGATCAGGTACATAGGGTTTGAGCTGAGAATGAAAGACCGGATGAATCCTCCAGGTACGAGGCAAGTGAAGAAGGACAGTGACAGGATTAATCAGCTGAAGGATACGGAAAGGACCGTAGTAACGAGGTGTGAACTTATTCTGAGAAAGGCGTAAAGGCAAACATTTTGACGAAAGCCAGACTTTATCTTGAAGGTGATTTTCTGGAGCATCCCTACGTTTCTTGTCTGCTACTCTCTTCATGTATCTCTTGTTGTTCAAAAAGTTAGATCGAATCAATCTATGGATCTGTAAAAGTCGTCTGGAAAATGAAGTAACAGCAGGAAGAGAAGAGGTAGACTGAGGAGTAGTAGGAAAAGAGGTAGGATGATAGCCATAAGAACAGAAAAAAGGAGTGACCTTGGAGGCACTATGGACAGTGTTACTGTAAGAGAATTCAGCGATAGGAAGGTAAGTGTTCCAGTTGCTCTGGGTAGAATTACAAAAGCAGCGAAGGTACTGCTCCAATCCTTGGTTGAGACGCTCAGTCTGTCCATTGGTTTGAGGATGGAAACCCGATGATAGTGCTATATTGATATTCAGTGTCCTACAAAAAAAAATCCAAAACCGGGAGATGTACTGAGGTCCCCTGTCAGATACAATGCTGTGTGGAAGTCCATGGAGACGGAAAATATGATGGATAAATATCTGACTTAGTTCTTGGGAAGTAGGTAATTTTTTCAGGGCAGTGAAGTGAGCCATCTTAGTAAAGGAATCTATGGTGACCATGATAACCCGGTTTCCTGCTGATGGAGGTAGTGAACACATGAAATCAGTAGAAATGGTGTGCCAGGGAGCCGGTGGAACAGGTAATGGTTGTATTAATCCTGCAGGTCTGGTACGGGGAATCTTTACTTGAGCACATTTGGGACAAGCCTGAACGTATCTTTCGACATCTGATTTCCAGGTAGGCCACCAGAAAGATCGCGAGAGTAGTTCTTGTGTGGCCTTGATGCCTCTATGACCAGCAACCGGCAAATCATGGCACATTTGTAGTGCCTTTTCTCTCACTCCATTAGTAGGGAGGAACAACGGGTTCTTATAATAATAATACCCTTGCAGTTTACATATTAGGGGGTTTAGTTTCTTTAATTCTTGATCAGACAGGTTGGAATATTCCAGTTGTACCTCATCCAGGAAAGAATGAGCTACTCCGATGATTTTACTAGGCTCAAGTAGATACTGGGATGGGGTAGGAGTACAATCTGGATAACGGCGAGACAGAGCATCGGCAGGAATGTTTTGGGATCCAGGAATATAGGTTACATAAAAGTCATACTGACTGAAGAAAAAGGCCCAACGAGCCTGACGACTGTTCTGGCATAAAAGATTACATAAACATTGTAGATTACGATGGTCTGTTCTAACCTCAAAGGGCTCTTTGGAACCCATAAGAAACTGTCTTCACTCTAGGCAGGTTGTTTTCAGAGCTAACCCTTTCTAGTACTGAGTAATGTTGTTCCGACGCAGAGAGTACATGGGACAAATAGAAAACAGGATGTTCAAGACTGTCATCTTGTTGTTGTTGGAGTAAGGCAGCTCCGATGGCTCTTTCAGAAGCATCAGTAACAACAATAAATTGTTTGTTGGTATCTGGGTGTCTCAATATCGGTGCTTGAGTGAAGGCCTTTTTTAGACTCTGAAAAGCTATTTCAGCCGCCCTTGTCCAGACAAAGCCTTTCTTTAAATTCTCCTTTTTTAATGTTTGAGTTATGTGGCTGGTTTGTTCTGCAAAGTCTAAGATAACCTGCGATAAAAATTAGCCAATCCTAGAAAACATTGCGTTTCCTTAATAGAGGAAGGAGAATGCCAGTCTAGGATGGCTTGTACCTTTTCCTGGTCCATAGCTATTCCAGTGGGACTAAGGTGATTCTGGTTTACAGGACAGTTGATGTTCCCGGAGTCTTTGGAGGACTTGTTTCACGTGAGAGGAATGAAGTTCAGGACGTCTAGAATAAATAAGGATATCGTCTAAGTAGATGACGAACGTATGGTTCAAGAGATCAGAGAACACAGAGTCCATATATCTTTGGAAAATGGAGGGGGCATTAGTGAGGCCAAAAGGCATAACTCTGTACTCATAATGACCAAATGGGGTCCCGAAAGCAGTCTTCCACTCGTCTCCTTCTTTAATACGCAAAAGGTGGTAGGCTCCACGAAGATCCAGTTTGGTAAATCATTGAGCCCCTTTGACTGCCTCTAGTATATCCTTGATGAGGGGCAAAGGATAACGGTATTTTATATTTATCTTATTTACACCTCAAAAATCCAGGCAGGGACGAAAATCCTTCGTCTTCTTGGGTACAAAAAAGAGGGGCGCCCCTGCTGGAGAGGACGATGGTATAATAAGACTGCTATGTAAGTTTTCTTGCAGATACTCCCTTAGAACTTTCCTTTCAGGTTCCGTGAGTGAATACATCCTCCCAAAGGGAACGATAGTTCCAGGTTCCAAGGGAATATCACAATTGTAATCTTGATGTGGGGGGGTAACACAGGTCTGGATGGTTTTTGGAACACATCTTGAAATTCTAGATAGTGATCGGGGACTCCTTGGACTGTATTGTTGGAACATCCGGTAGTAATTTCAGTAGGCATCAACCTCTTGGGTGACCAATATGTGCCTGAAGCAAAGCAGTTCTCATGACAAAACTGTGAGGACAAGGAAATAGTCCAGGTTTCCCAATTTACATAAGGGTTATGTCTTATGAACCACGGAATTCCTAAAATGATAGTATGATTGGGGGATGATATGAGATCAAATGAGATGTGTTCTTGGTGGTTTCCAAATTGTAAACTTAGTGTCAGGGTGGTAGTATCAACTGGACCAGAGGATATTAAGGACCCATCCACTGTGTGTACTTGTTCTGGGATTTCTTTGGGTCGTGTTGGTATTTGTTGAGTTGTGGCCCAAGTCTTATCCATATATATGCCACTAGCACCACAATCAAGTAAAGCCATCGTTCTTTCTTGACAGAAGTCCGGTAACCATAACGTCACAGGTAACATAAACAAAGTTGTGGCATTGTCCTTGAATGAACTGATGGAAGGAATAGCAGATGATCCTGTCCCCTCCCTTATTACAGAGGACGGGAAGTGGCGTTTCGCGATGGCCTTTGAGGACGAACGGGGCAGGTATGAAGCATGTGGCCGGCAGCACCACAATACAGGCACAATCCTTTCTTACGTCTGTCTTCCCGCTCGCTAACGGAAAGTGGGCCTTGAGTGGTATCCACCTGCATAGGTTCACCTTGTGTGTCTCTGGCGGGAGGACGAGGTTCCTCGGGACGATGCATAAAGACACGTGAAGTGTTTGGCTGGGAAGATCCTCTACTCTTTCTCTTCTCCATACGTCGTTCTTGGAGACGGTATTCGATGGAAAGAGCTTGATCCATCAGACCACGAAGATCTTCAACTTGGGTGGAGTGTACTAACTCATCATTAATCTCCTCTTTAAGTCCTCTACGGAATAAAGTCACCAGAGTTCGTTCCACCCAGGTGGTCTCAGCCGCTAGCTGTCGAAAGCAAGTAATATATTGGAGGACATTTTGTGAGACTTGTTGGATGTCACATAAGGCTTCTTCCGCAGAAGCCTCCAATCCTGGACGACTAAACATCTGTTTAAACCGATTCACGAAGGCGGGATAGTCCGACAATACTGGGTCAATGGATGATACCATCGGGGTTGCCCAGGCCAAGGCAGGACCGGATAACGCACTGATAAGATATCCCACCTTTGTCATGGGAGAATTGGGTAGGTCGGAAGGCGAAATACACAGTTAATGCATCGAGGAACTCTCGCAGTTTACTTGGTTCACCAGAGAAACGAGGAGTAGAGGTGGAGACGGCCGGAACATCTGCACTGCGGAAAGCCAAAGCCTGTCGTACAGCAGCATTCTCATTGTGTAATTGTTGCAGTTCCTGAGCTTGTTGCTGAATGGTTGCCAGAAGAAATTGATCAGGATCTGCAGCAGCCGCCAATGTATCATCCATGGTGTTAGACAACGTCGGGAGTATTGGGCGCTGCAATCTGTCACGACTTACGTGCTGCTTTAACCTGGAGTCCGCAGAATGAGTGGCGTGGATCTTGTTCTTGAATGTTCCGCCTTGGCCCAGGTAGGGGTGACTCTTTCTGGTAGCCACGGTGCTGTATGCAATGGCTATGCCAAGAGCGGGCCGTGTCCCTCAGAAGTAGTGCCAGAGGGAAATAAAACCCTGAAAGGGGAAAAAACCTCCAAAAAGATAGGTTCCTGCAACAGGAACAAAATGAACAGGTAACAGCAGGAGCAAAATACAGGAAAATACACTGGAACCGACGAGAACCAGCACAGGAATTCAAGGAAATAGGAGGGAAGACACCATCCAAACAGAAAGTGTTGCAGCGCAAGAAGAGAAAGAATCACAGCCCTTAAATACCAACAAACAGGAAGCGACCAACAGGAAGTACAGGGACACCATCTTAGATAGGGAAAAACACATAGAACAGAATGGACTAGGAGCCATGGAGAGTAGGGAACAAGGAATGCTGGGAAGAGAAGGGTTATACGGGAAAGGGAGAAAAACATAAAGGAAGGCACAACCAGATGACAAGAAAAAAGAAGAAGAAAAGAACAGGTGAGTGGGGGGTCAGACCTGCCCGGGAGCGCGGTGCGCTAAAGAAGAATGAGGCCCCATGCGCAATTTGGGGCCTAAGGTGCAGAGCAGGCTGGGGACGAGGTGCGTCTTGGGACCGCGTGCCGCGGCTCGAGCCGAATGTTCAGCTCGTGCCGCGCGCATCGGCGCAACAGTTCCCTGTGTGGTGCCTAACTGTGTCACTGATGCACTGCTAACCAGAACCTCAGTACTTATGCTCCCTCTGTCGTTAAAATTGACACTGCATACTAGTGATCATTTTTACCAATTCTGATTGGCACACTTGAGCACCCTTATAATTCCCTAGTATATGGTACCTACGTACCCAGGATATTGGGGTTCCAAGAGATCCCTATGGGCTGCAGCATTTATTTTGTCATCCATAGGGAGCTCTGACAGTTCTTACACAGGACTGCCACTGCAGCCTGAGTGAAAGAACGTCCACATTATTTCACAGCCATTTTTGACTGCACTTAAGTAACCTATAGGTCACATTTATGTCTAACCCTCACTTGGTGAAGGTTAGGTGCAAAGTTACTAAGTGTGAGGGCACCCTGGCACTAGCCAAGGTGCCCCCACATTGTTCAGGGCAATTTTCCCAGACTTTGTGAGTGCGGGGACACCATTACACGCGTGCACTACATATAGGTCAATACCTATATGTAGCTTCACAATGGTAACTCCGAATATGGCCATGTAACATGTCTAAGATCATGGAATTGTCCCCCCATGCCAAATCTGGTATTGGGGTGCCAATCCCATGCATCCCGGGGCTCCAGCATGGACCCCGGGTACTACCAAACTAGCTCTCCGGGGTTTTCACTGCAGCTACTGCTGCTGCCAACCCACAGACAGGCTTCTGCCCTCCTAGGGCCTGAGCAGACCAGTCCCAGGAAGGCAGAACAAAGGATTTCCTCTGAGAGAGGGTGTTACACCCTCTCTCTTTGGAAATAGGTGTTAAGGGCTGGGGAGGAGTAGCCTCCCCCACCTCTGGAAATGCTTTGAAGGGCACAGATGGTGCCCTCCTTGCACAAGCCAGTCTACACCGGTTCAGGGATCCCCCAGCCCCTGTCCTGGTGCGAAACTGGACAAAGGAAAGGGGAGTGACCACTCCCCTGTCCATCACCACCCCAGGGGTGGTGCCCAGAGCTCCTCCAGTGTGTCCCAGACCTCTGCCTTCTTGAATGCAGAGGTGTGAGGGCACAATGGAGGCCTCTGAGTGGCCAGTGCAAGCAGGTGATGTCAGAGACCCCTCCTAATAGGTGCTTACCTTATTAGGTGGCCAATCCTCTTCTGAGGGCTATTTAGGGTCTCTCCCGTGTGTTTCTCTTCAGATAACGAATGCAAGAGCTCACCAGAGTTCCTCTGCATCTCTCTCTTCGACTTCTGCCAAGGATCGACCTCTGACTGCTCCAGGACACCTGAAAAACCGCAACAAAGTAGCAAGACGACTACCAGCAACATTGTAGCGCCTAACCCTGCTGGCTTTCTCAACTGTTTCCTGGTGGTGCATGCTCTGAGGGCTGTCTGCCTTCACCCTGCACTGGAAGCCAAGAAGAAATCTCCCGTGGGTTGACGGAATCTTCCCCCTGCTAACGCAGGCACCAAACTTCTGCATCACCGTTCCTCTGGATCCCCTCTCATCTTGATGAGCATGGTCCCTGGAGCACAGGAGCTTGATCCAAGTGACCCCGACAGTCCAGTGGTCCTTCTGTCCAAATCTGGTGGAGGTAAGTCCTTGCCTCCCCACGCCAGACAGTAATCCTGTGTACTGTGTGATCTGCAGCTGCTAGGGCTTCTGGGCACTTTTGCAAGGAATCCTTTGTGCACAGTATAGCCCAGGTCCCCAGCACTCCGTCCTGCATTGCTCAACTCACTGAGTTGACCACCGCTTCGTGGGACCCTCCTTTGTAGTGTTGAGATGACCGCTGTGCTCAGATTTCTTGAACGCCTGTTCAAGTGCTTCTGCGGGTGCTGCCTGCTTCTGCGTGGGCTCTCTGTACTGCTGAACGCCCCCTCTGTCTCCTCATCCAAGGGGCGACCTCCTGGTCCTTCCTGGGCCCGTGCAGCACCCATTTTCTTCAAATGCGACCTTTGCAACTAGCAAGGCTTGTTTGCTGTCTTTCTGCGTGGAAACAACTCTGCATCCTCCAGCACGCCGTGGGACATCTTCTGTGCAAAGGAGAAGTTCCTGGCATCTTCCTTTGTTGCAGAATCTTCAGCTTCTTCCACCCGGAGGCAGCCCTTTTGCACCTTCATCCGGGGCTTAGTGGGCTCCTGCCCCCCCCTGGACACTTTCGTGACACTTGGACCCCTTCCTTTACAGGTCCTCAGGTCTAGGAATCCGTCTTCAGTGCTTTGCAGTCAGTTGTTGTCTTTGCAGAATCTCCTTTCACGACTTTAGTGTGTTTCTGGGGAAGTAGGGTAACTTTACTCCTACTTTTCTGGGTCTTGGGTGGGGTATCTTGGACACCCTTAGTGTTTTCTTACACTCTCAGCGACCCTCTACACACTACACTAGGCCTGGGGTCCATTCGTGGTTCGCATTCCACATTTAGAGTATATGGTTTGTGTTGCCCCTAGGCCTATTGCATCCTATTGTATTCTACAGTGTTTGCACTACTTTTCTAACTGTTTACTTACCTGATTTTGGTTTGTGTGTATATTTTGTGTGCTTTACCTACCGCCTAAGGGAGTATATCCTCTGAGATATTTCTGACACATTGTCACTAAAATAAAGTACGTTTATTTTTAGTAACTCTGAGTATTGTGATTCTTATGATATAGTGCTATATGATATAAGTGGTATAGTAGGAGCTTTGCATGTCTCCTAGTTCAGCCTAAGCTGCTCTGCTATAGCTACCTCTATCAGCCTAAGCTGCTAGAACACTACTAATCTACTAATAAGGGATAACTGGACCTGGCACAAGGTGTAAGTACCATCAGGTACCCACTATAAGCCAGGCCAGTCTCCTACACCCAGTGATTATGCTTTCTCTCCCTTAAATGTGGTTGCTGGTTACTGTTAACACAGTATTTCACCCACAGCTGGCATACTGGTGCTCCCTTTTAAGTCCCTATATATGGTACCAGGGCACTAGAGTTCCAGGGGATCCCAATGTGCTGCAGCATACATTGTGCCACTCATAGGGAGCCCTAAGGTTTCTGCAGGACTGCCATTGCAACTTGAGTGAAAAGGTGCAAGCACCCTTTCACGGATATTTACTGCACCAGTTCACTTACAAGTCACCCCTATAGCAGGCCCTCCAGTACAGCGGGCAGGGTGCAAAGCACCTGTGTGTGAGGGCACCCCTGCACTAGCTGAGGTGCCCCCACAACCTCCAGGACCATTTTCCCGGACTTGAGTGCGGGGACGCCATTTAACACGTGTACTGGTCACTACCTATGTCCAGCTACATATTGGTAACTCCGAACTTGGGCATGTTTGGTATCAAACATGTTGGAATCATACCTCAAGGCATTTGCAAGTATTGGTTGTATGATTCCATGCACTCTGGGGGCTCCTCAGAAGACCCCCAATATTGCCATTTTAGCCTTCTGAGGTTTTCCAGGCAGCCCCAGCTGCTGCCACCTCACAGACAGGTGTCTGCCCTTCTGTTGCTTGAAAAACGCGAGACAAGGAAGGAAGACCAAAGGATTTCCTTTGGGAGAGGGGTGTTTCACCCTCTCCCTTTGGAAATAGGTGTTACAGGCCTGGGAGGGGTAGCCTCTCCAAGCCACTGGAAATGCTTAGAGGGGCACATTTGGTGCCCTCTTTGCATAAACCAGGCTACACCGGTTCAGGGACCCCCAGTCCCTGCTCTGGCGCGAAACTGGACAAAGGAAAGGGGAGTGACCACAACCCTGTCCATCAGCACCCCAGGGGTGGTGCTCAGAGATCCTCCAGAGGGTCCCTGGGTTTTGCCGTCTTGGATTCAAGATTGGTTGGGAACTCTGGGAGCATGTGAGTGGCCAGTGCCAGCAAGTGACATCACAGCCCTCCCCTGATAGGTGCCAACCTGATTAGGTGACCAATCCCCCTTTCAGGGCTATTTAGGGTCTCTCCTTTGGGTGGTTCCTCAGATTCGGATTGTAAGACTCCAACAGGAATCCTTTGTATCCTTCACTTCTACTTCTCACTGAAGAAACTGCATCAGGACCCTTCAGGAACTCTATAAGCTGCAACAAAGGAGCAAGACGCCTTCTGCAACATTGTACCTCTGGCTCCTGCCAGCAACTGCAACTGTTTCCCAGTTGTGCATCCTCTGAAGACAGCCCGTCTTCAGCCTGCATCAGAAGAGCAAAGGAATCTCCCTTGGGGGAAGGAGTAACTCCCCTGCTTCAGAAGGCAATGATGACCGGCTGCGTGGAACCTGCATCACAGGTGGTGGACTGAATTGGTCCTGACGGTTCTCTCTTCCAGTTCCAGCTGCCCCACTTTGTGGAGGTAAGAGCTTGCCTCCCCACGCAAGACAGTACCCCCGTGCACCGCATGTTTTGCAGCTGCCAAGACTTGCTGGTATCCTTCCTTCAAGTCCTTCGTGCATCTTTTCTGAGTGGTTCTCCAGCGGCGTGGTAGCCTTTGTCGTAGTGCTGCGTGGGCCTCTTCTGCAACTTTCTTGTCCCCGTGCTGTGAGACTCCTGTGTGCGCTGCCTGATCTTCTGTAGGATCTCTGAGTTGCTGAGGGCCCTCTCCGACTCCCCCCTCCTGAGGAGAGTCCACCTGGTCCTTCCTGGTCCCGGGCAGCACCATTCTCTGCTAACCGTGTGCTTTGCATTTGCCAAGGCTTGTTGGCAGACTCCGACGAAGCAAACCCGAACACAATTCTCCATCCGGTGTGGGACAACACTTGCACCCTCCAGGAACCTGACTTTGTGTTCTTGGGTGCAGTGCTGACTTTTCTTCTTCACCTGTGGTTCTCCTTTTGCACCTTCATACAGGTTAGCAGGGGCTCCTGCCCTTCCTGGACTCTTATGTGCTTCTTGGACTTGGTCCCCTTTTTCCACAGGCCTTCTTGTCCAGGAATCCACTGTTGGTGTCTTGCAGTCTCTTCAGGGTTTTGCATAATTCTTCTTCGAGTTTCTGTGTGTGTTCTGGGAAGTTATTGTAATTTACTCCAGCTTTCCTGGTCACTGGGGTGGGTTCTAGTACTTACCTTTGGGGTTTTCTAGTACTCCCAGCTCTCCTCTACAACACTACACTTGCCTAGGTGGGAGACCGACTTTCGCTTTCCACTTTCTAAGTATATGGTTTGTGCTCCCCCTAGGCCCATTTCTAACTATTGTGATTTTCACTAATTGCACCTGCTTTCTTACTGTTTTAATGCCTATTTCTGCATACTAGGGAACATAATTTGTGTACTACTTACATTCTAAGGGGGTATAGTCTCTATAGTATTTTTGGCATTTGTGTCACCAATATAAAGTACCTTTATTTTTGTAACACTGAGTATTTTCTTTCATGTGTGTGACTACAGTGGTATTGCAGGAGCTTTGCATGTCTCCTAGATAAGCCTTGGCTGCTGCTCCATAGCTACCTCTAGAGAGCCTGGCTTCTAGACACTGCCTACATTTAACTAAGAAGGGATAACTGGACCTGGTATAATGTGTAAGTACCATAAGTACTCACTACACACCAGGCCAGCCTCCTACAAGCTTGGATACCCCTAAGTGTTTAGTTTTGAAAAGTGTACAGGTTGGCTAGGTTTCCCTAGGTGCTGGCTGAGCTAGGGTCCAAAATCTAGAGGTACCCATACTGGAAATAAAGGGTTGGTTTTCTATGAAAAAAGTGCTCCATCCTTGTTGCGTTTTGAGCCATTTCTTGTCACAGTCACCAAGCCTACCTACTCAAGTGAAGTACCATTTCTATCTGAAGACTTGTGGGAGCATAGACTAGTGGCAAATTTATTACTGATTGGATTTTACTACATTTGTGCCTTTGAAATGTAAGCCAGTGCATAAGAAAGAAAACATTTGGAAAAATGCCCTCTAAATCATAAGCTAGTACGGGTACCCACAAATTCAGAGATGTACAAATAACCACTGCTCCTAAATTCCATATCTTGTGCCCATTTCAGAAATGCATAGGTTTCCTTTGTGATTGTGATATATGAACTGGCCTATACTCGGTACTCAATGAAAAAACACTATACGGTGCAGCTCAGCTCTTGGCTATGGGTACCTTGGGTTCTTGGAGAACCTACAAACCCTCCATATCGACAAGGGTCTAGCAGACATAATAGTATACTGCTTTTATAAATCAGCCATTGTGACAAACATTTACAGCTGAAGATGTCACAAATGCCTGTTTTTTCTACTCATTTTCAATTTTTCTTTATTTCAACAGATATTTTTCTTGGGAAAAGCTTGAGGGATCTACACACACGACCTCTTGCTGAATTCGGAATGTTGTCTACTTTTCACAAACCAATAGCTTTTCTGCATCACCCATGGGTTTCTCACTGGTTTCCACCACAAACTGGAAGTAGGCTGAGAGCACAAAAAATAGGAAAAATGGCCTACCTCTTTGAAAAATGCCAAAACTGTGGTACAGAATTAGGTTTGTTGATTCAGCTCTGCATGTTCCTAAAAGCTGGGAAGATGATGGCTTTAGTACAGCAAACTGTTCACGGAAGCCATTTGAAGGGGGGAAACCTGTAACTTTTATCTGGAGCATTTTGTCCCTATTTTACTCAAAAAACACAAATGTTTGCTACGTTTCGCCTATTTTCTCAGTCCCCTCCAGGGCAATCCACAAACCCTGCTTCCATATGTCATTATTCCCCATCTTTGTCTTGCTTCTTCTTTTTCTGCATTTCTCTTTCGCTCTGGAACAAAGTCTTATGATGAAAAGGTCCCTGTCTCCGAAACTTACTGCTGGTGCCCACCATCTGCAACCAACAGCACAAAATTAAGTACTACAGTGAATGAACTGTGTAAAGACAAGTTATAAATCTTGGACTTTCTGTTTATATTTCCTAAATTAGGATGTATCGCTAGCGGAGTCTGTGAAATTCTGAAACTCTGCAAACCCATTTTCTTTAAAAGGAAGCAGCAGGCTACTGCCAGGAAGAAGTGAGTTATGTACCGACTGACAGATTTCATGACTTGGCTCAGCGATGGCATTTATACATGGGCTAGCTTTAACAAAATGGAATTGTTTAGCATGGATCAACGGTCAGTAATCCACTCATATACCAGTTAGGATAAACCATACATCGAAACCGGTCACCTTTAGCTTTCAGAAATGATTAATCACTGTTGGATACAGTAACAAGGCAGAAGCCATGCTAGTGATGCCACCAGAGATGAGCTTCGTTATATGGTGTCTGCATGAGAAAAGTAACCACCATCACACCATCTGGTTTCTCTTAGATTTTAAGTGCGGGTCATGCGTTTCGTTTTTGGCTGCAGGGCACATAGTTGAAGTCACTTCAGCAGAACCTTTGCAAAAGACTATCAATTTAGAAAAAAAGGTGCAAAAGGCTATTTAGAAATGGGTTTTGATTTTCAGTTCTTAAAGTCTAACAACTTTAACCTAATGTTTCCCCAACAATGTCCTAACTCCTTCTGAAACTTGGTGTTAATGTTCAAGGCAAGAGATTTCAGGAGAAAAAAAAATCTTTTGGAGTCCGTTTACAAAAAAATAAAACGTTTGCATATCTTACCTCGTCTGTGATCTGACCGCCAAACGTCACCCATGTTCCTGCAAAGAAATACGGTTCAATTCACAATCAGTACTTGAACAAAAAAGTTATATTCAATCAAATCCTGCACTAAACCCCCCAACATGGTAACTGGTCAATTTAGTTTGTGAATGTATAATGTTAACTGACCAGGCAGATGGACGCAGAAAATAGAGGTATAAACAAAAGGTTAATGTAAAAACATACAGAAAAGTTACACATGTTTTAAATTAAAGTTTGTACATTAAACGTAATAAATGAAAAACTAAAGGAACACTGGTCGTAACAAAAAAACTCTTCAAGTAATGACTTAAATATTCAGGTCTGGTATACCCTGTAAAACATGTATGGGAAATTGATCCTTTTGGACTGCCCTGTTTTAGCCAGCTTCTCACATGCACTGGGCTTCACCAAACTGAAGCTATTCAAACTACAGCTCCACCGTTCACTATTTTAGATTCATAAGTCTTTGACAGGTTCTAGGAATCTTGTTTTAACAGACGGTTATACATTGACACAGTGACAACATTATTTTCTAGTTTAGAATTTCATAATAAAAAGGTAAAAGGATTTTCTTTCGAAAAGAAGTGGTAAAACAATGAATGTCTAGTGCTGCCTTCTTAGAAAATGAGTCAGTTTTTGTACACACACTGGTAAAGCCTCTAGCCTCACAACTGAGATGTCTGCTGGGAAAGTCAGTTGGTAAAGAGGACGGGAAGGGGCAAGAAGTTGTCAAGTAAGACACTTGATTAACAGCAATAAATGCAATTATGAAGAAGGACATGAAAGAGCAGAATAGCACGATTCATGGCAGAATAGATCACCTGGCTAGGGAGAAGTGGCAGAAAAAGCATCGAAGGAGGGTTAAAAGAGAGATAAACATGTTTGGAAACGATGCTGAGTTAGTGAGTGCTTCAGATGAGGAAAAGTAAGTAATGTGAGTTAAGGGAAGTAAAGCAAAAGAAATATGTGTCCAATTTAGAAAGAGGAAATTCTTTAAATGTAGGAGAAAAGAAGACCTAAACAGAACAAGAGACTTGTAGTGAAGTAAAATGGGGGAAATGGTCATAAATTCATTGGTGAATTAAAAGCAGAAGGCGTGGCAAAGGAGTGAGGACTGAAAGTTGGCAGCATGCAGGAAAAGGGTAAAGAAGTAGAGCAAGAAATCCTGAGACAGGAGTTAGAGAAGGGTCCTGAACAGCAAAAGCAAGAGCGAGAGGGTGAGGAGCATGGCTTGACACCAATGGCGTAAAGAACAAGAGAGAGGAGCTCCCGCTTCGGCATCCCCCATCCGGACCCATCCTGCCACACTACCCAATGGAACAACATACCCCAGCAGGAAAGCACCAGCCGCCACGAGGAGGTCCGGAGCATCCACACTGCCTGGGGTAGCTCGAAGGAGAGACAGACAAGATGGTGGACCCAACCACTTAACAGACAGCAGGCTGCTCCCGGTCTGGTTTCCCCAGCCACAGCTGCCGAATTCTGCTGCAGCGCTGACTCGGGCAGGTGGCTGGCTCATCCCTCCCTCAGCTGGACTTGCCGGTGGAAAGCCAGCACATTTACTGATCACACCTCCAGACAGCTGCAGACACAGAACCTGGGGTGGGAGGCCACGTGTTGCCGGGACAAAGCTAAGGGTGTGGGGAGCTCTTGGGAGAGCACCGCCTCATCAGCAAGACCAGCATTACATACCCCAGCAGAGCGGTGAGTACCTAATTAACGATCTGGACCCCCTGACCCAACCGTATCACAGCACCAGCAAAAGTTTCACCATACCCCAAAATGAGCAGCAAGACTTTAGAAAACAGTCGTGACTCTAGGCCACCGTCTACGGGCCGCAGATAGAGAATGCTGCGATTCTCCCTGCAAATTAGAGGTTGGGGGGGAACAACCTTCACCAGTGGATATAGCGCCGCAGCAAAGGGTGAACAACTAAATCACTAATGAGTCACCAAGGAAGACCAAGAACATAAAGGGGCTCCAAAATTAAGAAAACCCAGAGCTCTGGTGCAACAAAAGCGCAACTAATCTACATCACCCAATATTATAGACAACATAGGAAAACATACATTTCCCCCTCACTAATACAAGCTGATCAGCGATACAACCCCCCCACCACCACCACCGACAACGTGTACCGCAAAAATAGTGGCCTTGAGATCTGAGGTGAAACCACCTGGACTTCTAATCCAGGTATGAGCCGAGCTGGAAACTCAGCACTGCTGGCCACCTCGACCACAGGAAACTCCTGATGAACTACACAGACTGTGGAGCCCTAGAGACACTTACACATTGCTGAAATGGGAAAGACCAGCAGACGGAGAGAACCGGACACGGACATCAGCGGAGCGAGTCACCTCAACAAAGAGGTACCTAGCCGAAATACCCCCAGAACTCTCATCCGCTGATGATCGCCTGACCACACTAGAGCAGAAAGTGCAGACAGGAAGCTCGCATGAAAGATGCTGAGAACAAATCCCGCCGAAATAACATACAAGTGTGTAGGCCTATCAGAAAAAGTCGAGCACAACAATATGCTCTCATATCTCGAGAACTGGATAAGCACACAGGTGACACCGGAGGAGCTCTCTCCTTTCTACGCTTTGGAAAGGGCACACAGAGTACAGGCTAGACCACTGCCCCTGGGAGCTCCGCCGAGCCTAGTCGTGGCCCGATTGTTACATTATAATGACCGGGACTATATCCTTAGTCAAGCCAGAAAGAGGAGAGAACTGACAGTCGAGAACAGTACAGAGTGTATCTTTCCTGACTTCTCAAGGGAAGTGCAACAACAACAGGCCACCTTCCTGGAAGCAAAGAAAAAACTCTGAAATATGGGTATCCCCTATTCGATGCTGTTCCCAGCCAGACTGTGAGCGGCAGTGGAGGAGGATGAATTTTTCTTTTGAACACTTCAGGAAATATGGGACTAGCTAGACCTGTAACCACAAGTCAACCCTGAATGCAGATAGCGGGTGGTGGTTCCAAAGAAAAACGAAATTGTAGCTGTAGAAGGGCAACAGGAGAGACAGGTGATGGAATCGGTAGCATTGTTAAGTGGGGGAGGAACGAGCCCCACATCAACTGAGAATGGTGAAGACGAGCAGGGCATAGAATCAGATGGAGAATACAGCTCTTCAATGCTCACAAGCACCGAACTATCAGCAGTAAAGCCAGGGACCTCAGAAGATATTATATGAACTCATATGATGACTGTAGCCGAGGCCTCATGGAGGGTACCAATTAATGCTTCCTCCCATAGACTGGAGATTACTATCCTATTTCAGCGTCGCTGGGTGGAGGATACATGGAGGGGGACCTTGCACATCCACAAACCACTCTTTGTTTAGCCTGTGGGACCCCACGAGCGTTAATACTTTGATTGATTGTTTGGATGGGGGGTCGTTGCATACTTGTTCTGGGGAGTGGGAATTGGAATAACTGTTTGTTTCTTAAACTGGAGTTACAATGCTGCATCCCACGAAGGACAGTAAAATAGAGGTGTGCACAGGAAAAATGGACAGTGGGCATGCGTGGCGTTTGGTGCTGGGGGTGGGAGCAAGGTTGCAGACGAGACAGATGGCGGACTCTGAACTATATGGTCATATCATGAAACATTAGGGATATGCATACAACATTGAAATGCTACCAAGTGTTCTCATACTTGCAATGAAGAGCGAGCCACATAGCAATGTTGCAGGATACACACATGGCAGCCAAAGAGGATGCATCCTAACAGTATATTTCAGGCCTCTCCATCACTTCTATCTACTCTGCTTATGCTGGAGGAACCATCATATTGTTTAGGGCGGGAGTCCCATTTCAAAGAACTGAAGAAGTCACAGACCCTGAAGGCTGCTATGTGGTGTTAACAGACCAACTGGAAGGCAGAGACATAGCCCTTATTTGTATATATGCACCAAATACAGACCAGCAAACGTTCCTCGTGACACTATTGGGAACAGTCACCCCTTATCTACTCTACTGTGTAATGATGGGAGGAACTTTAATTGCGTAATAAACCCCACCATCAACAGATCACACTACCCCCTTCTCGGAATCCCCTTTACGTCATGCAGCCTATGTTTTCGCAGACTGGCAAACCCAATGGGGACTAATAGACCCAAAGCGCCACCTCTAGCCGCAAACACAAGTCTATTATTTTTTCTCCAATCTGCACGAATTACACATACGCCTAGACACATTTCTTTGTACCCCAGTGGTACATGGTCAGGTACACGCCTTGTACCGAGCAAGGACAATTTCTGACCACAACCTTGTCCTACTACACTTACATTGGGAACATACCAGACCCCGCACCCTGACCTGGCATCTGAAACTTGAGTCACTTGAAGACCTGTGTGACGATAGGGGACCAAATCAGACAATATTTTGTAAAGAACGCAGGCACGGCCCCCTCCACCCCAGACACTATTGGATGCCTTTAAAACGGTGACCTGAGGTATATGCATAGGCGAATCTATGGGAATTCGGGGCATGTTGACAAGCAAGGTCACAGATGTGGAACGCAAGCTGAGGGACACAGAAAAAAAAGAGACCAGGCATCCCTAGCTGCAGGAGGCAGTGCTCAAAGCTAAAGAACTAATAGCGGACCAAACAGAGACTTCACTGCTTCGATTTAAAAAAAGCTATATGATAAGGGCACATGCTGAAAGAGATAAGTCGGGAACTCTACTAGCATGGCTAGCGAACCGACAAAGAGGGGGTCACCAATAGTGAAAATTAACATCGCTCGGGGGCTTAAGTTACATAGACAAGAAGAGATCAATCAACACTTTCTTAGCTATTATACCACCCTTTACATCTGTAACATACAGTGTACGGAGGTTGACATACAGACCTTCTTAGAACCACTAACACCACCAAACCTTATTAGAGAGGAAAAAGAGGCACTAAGTGGAGACATTGAGCTACCAGAAATTAGTGCGACCATAAAGGGCTTAGCTAGAGGGAAAACGCTCCGCACAGACGGCTTACCCATCGATATTCCATGCTATATATTTAGATGAGTTGGATCCTAAACTTGTAGAATTGTCTTGAGCAGCCAGGGACCTGTGATGCTTGCTGGAAACAACTAGAGAATCATTAATAGTCCTACTGCTGAAACCCAGCAGATCGTCGCAAGAGAGTAAAGTATACCGCCCAATCAATGCTTAATACGGATTATAAAATCCTTAGTCCAATCCTGGCTACAAGGCTATTGCATGACCCACATTGTCCATCCTGACCAAGCAGGATTTATACCAGGACGCAACACAGCCCAAAACATCAGGAGTCTCCTCATCTTAATAGAAACTGAAATTCAAGGAAAAGAAATGACTGCCATATTAGCAGTAGATATCGAGAAGGCTTTTGACAGCCTAGAGTGGAAATACCTCTATAGAGTGCTGGAACACTTGGAGCTGGGCAGCGGCATCCTAGCATGGACAAAGTTTCTATACGCAGACCCTTCGGCAAGAGTGTGAACACGTTGTACGAACTCTGAAACATACAGATGGGAATGGGGGACGAGGCAGAGGTCCTCCCTCTCGCCCTTGTTGTTCGTGCTGGCCACAGAACCCCTGGCCAGCCATGCGAGGGCAGGTCACTGGTACCAAGGGCTAACACACGGCAATTCTTCTCAACGGATAGCACTCTTCGCAGATGATCTGCTGATGTTTCTATGGAACACTTCAACTGACCTAAGAGGAGACAGAGACCTCCTTGAGAGATTTGACTCCATAACAGGCCTACAGGTCAATTGGCAGAAATCGCAATTATTCCCAATGACAGCAAATCGATAACCACCAGTGGGCCTTGTCTCAGTCCCCTCGGAACCTCGGTAGCTACCCCGTCTGGGAGTAATGATTTATCATTCCCGGGCCTGACCTTCAAGAGGGAAATATAGGCCAAGCAATCAGAGCTTTGAAAACCAATCTGGACTTTTGGAAGATGCTCCCATTATTCATGGCGGGGAAAGTATCACTGCTCAAGATATTGGCCCTCCCGAGGTTACTGTATTACTTCACAGTCCTCCCACTCTAGACACCCACAACAACATTTCAAGAATTAGACTCCCTGATAACAGCATTCATATGGGGCTCGGGACGGCGACAGGTATCGCTTCCAACTATGAAGAGATCAAGCATCGAGGGTGGACTGGTGGTCCCCGACTTCGAACTGTACTGCTTGGCAGCACAGCTGGAGTGGTTCACACAATGTAAAGCAGGCAGGCAAACTCAGAATCGTGAAATGGGCACGCTTGTCCCAGATCTCCCTCAACTAATAGGAGTATTACTGAAAACTAACTGCCCCACGACCACAGACACCCAAAGGTTTTGGGTTATACTAAAATATTGGAATAGATGCCTCCAAAAAACATGTACGAGAATCCCTAACTTACCTGACATACTGATGACTATGTTAACATCACTAGCTCATGGAGGAGACTGCGGGAGGGCATATCGGACTAAGTTGAAGTGGGCGCAGTGAGGTTTGGAGACTTATATAGAGATGGGGGCTCCTCTTATTTGATGAGTTTCAGCAGGAGTTTGGATTCCAACAAGAACACTTTCTCCTACACTGACACTCCGGGCAAACTCGAACCGCAACTTCATGCAGCTTGCCAATACAAAGTACTATCATCAGGCACTTTTAAGGCAGTAACGTCTCTATACAGGGCAATGCGAACTGACACTACGGCCCCTTGGGACCATGCGAACTAGATGGGAGGAGGATCTTGGAATTCCTATACCAGAGGGGGACTAGGAGTTGATATTAGAGAGGAGACCAAAAGTGTCCAGAAGCACCTGACTTAAATTAATCCATTTTTACATATAGCACAGGACCTCTCTCACCCCTGGATGCCTTCACAAACACTTACATGTAGCTCAGGCAAAATGCAGAGAAGAAAAGGCTGAGTTGCCGCACATGCTTTGGACCTGCTCAACTCTGACTGACTATTGGGAAGATGTGACCATACTAATGGCCGATGTTACATCACAGGACATTCCTTGTACCCCTGGTCATTGTCGCCTACACTGGTTCCCACACACCTCCAAGAACGGAGCTACAAGCAGATTTCAGGACCTGGCATATGTCTTAGCAAAGAGAGATAACTGGGGGCTGGGGATCCAAAACTATGTTGCTGGAAAAAATGAATTCGAAAGATGGGCGGTATACGAGGGGGCAGTGTTGATTCGGGACGATAGAAGGGTTAGAGGATCTTATGACTTAGCTGGGGCCTGGGAACAGCTGGTAGATTGCCTGAAGAACACTGACCAGCCATCTCCTGTGGGAACCCCCTGGGGCCTCACCAATTGCTCCTCATCGCTTCACCACTGACCAAAGCATGTGCAGAACTACAGGTGCACTACTGGTGGCCTCCGCCACAAAACGACCACGCAATTACAAGACAAGATCTGCAGAGAACCAGAACATACCATTGCACTGCACTTGCTTAATCTCTGGATTTATGGGGATTGCTGCATGGGACACAGGGTGGGACTGGGTCACGTGAGTTGTCATATGGTATCATGGATGACTGCATAGACTACTTATTGCTTTTCTGTGTAATTGTTAGAATACTGATGCAAAACTCAATAAAATGTGTTTAACAAAAAAGCGCAAGAGGAGGGGGTGCACTTAGGAAGTAGGAATAGAAATGGGGGGAAGAAGAGATGAAAACCAAAGAAGGTTTCACAGGTACAGCAAATTTAGGGGAGGTATAATGTAAAGCAAGAACAGAGCGGGCTTGCTTGGAAAGGTTATAAAGATGTTGCAATAAGTGAGGAGTAAGAGAAAAGGAAGAGGTTGGAAGCAACCAAATAGCCCCAGGGAAAAGAAAAGAAGTAGCAGGAAGTATTCTTGTCTTGGGGCACTAGGAGAAGGACACAGTGTGAAATTTCAACCCACCATACAAGCAACAAAGGATGCCTCCATGTTTTAGACAATCTGATAATTAAAGGGAAATCTGTGACAAGAGTTGAAGTATCTTATGAAGGAAAATGATGGCTTGATTGAGAGAAATAGAAAGGAGCAATCTGAAAACTGCAAGAGCATTATATGATGGTGCTGGGCAGCAAGATGGGTAGACTGCCACAAAGCTGTTAGCACGTGCATGAGGCCTGGTCTTTCCTTGACATGGTCAAAGCACGTGTCCACATAGGTAGACATTAGGTAGACGCTACATGAAAGGTTTATCCACCATCTCAGAGTGCCTGAAAGTTTCCACTTAGTGCTCGACTGATCAATTTGAGAGGATCCAAAGGAATTTCTCTTGTTCTGTTTCGAAAAGGGTTTTTTGGAAGCTAGGCTTGTTATGCACAGTCTTGTTTGTGAATATGCAGAGCAGGCTCACTAAAAATCTAGACTTGCTGAAATGTTTCTCTTATACATGTAAGTTTTAGAGAGAGCAGTAACTAGGGCGAGTAATTTAACAAAGTAAATATTTAGTTTTATATATCAGTATGGGGTGTAGGGTTTGTGTGTGATTTGTTTTTCCTAGATATTGGAAGATTTGGTCAAAATAAATATATTTTCTAACACCCTGAATGCAATTGTCTATCAATTAAAACAACTAAATATGATAATGTTCAGCCTGAGGTTCTCTCACTGTCAAATATTTTCAAGCTCGTAGAAGGTACATCTAAGATATAACCCTCGTTGTCTTGTTAGTAAAATACAATTGAAGTAATGTGCATTTTTTCAGGCCTTAGCAAGGGTGGGCCATGGAAGAGGCACAAACCACAAGAGATTAGCCCTTCTCAGCACATCAAACAGACTACTGGTCTTGAAGAAAAACACAAGTCTCGTAATTTCGGATGTTCCTAGTTCCCACCCTCATCAAATAGTCATGCGATCTGCAGATTGTTGGTTAGCTGACAGCAGCCAAAATCCAAGAGATAAACTGCAGGGGAGAATGAAGCATTACATAGGGAAATCTGACCCGGAATTACATATTCGCCCAATAATTCCTGATAAATCGGGGATCAACCCATAATCCACATTAATACCACATACCCTGAGTTAACGGAGCCCCCTTATTAATTTGATGGGGTCTATAATGACATGATCTAAGAAACAGTTGTGTTTAGATTGACTTACCTAAACCCAGACAAGACACTCTTAGTCCGGACTTTCCGAGATTTCTGAAAAACAGAACAACACTATTAAGGAACCATGGAAACAAGGGGACACATTATGCTTTAATTAATAACAACGTTAGTGTTGTATCTGCATGTTTTACTGCAGTTAGAATTCAGAAGCATCTTAATATATAAGCACAAGACACATTCCTGGTCTTCGATCACAAACTAAGGCTCTGGTGAAGAGTTCCACAATTTCTCAAATCTTGTCCGTATTTCCAACACTGTCGTTAGTATTTTCGGGTGTTTCTTTTACTATTACGGTTGGGAGTTTTATTTGTGTAACAGTACAGGAGCCAAGTGGAATGCTGAGGACTCCACTGAAAACAATGACAATGGCATGGCAGAAGGCCTCCAATGTCTGGTAGAGCTGTGCTGTTCTAACAGGCCAATTTTGTCTTTCTCTTTCTCCCATTTTAACTTGGAACATTCCAACCGCTGATAAAACAGTCCTCTAATAGCATTTTAGCCCTTGTGAATTGGGTCATACTATTCATTAAAGCCCCCCCCCAGCTCTATGACCCCACCTATGGCTCAGGCCCATCACTTAGGGAGAGGACCTTTATTGACCAGTATTGTCCTCGGAAATGGCAACTGCAGTCTGAGAGTCAAACAAATAACTAGCTATTGGAACCTTTAACAACAGGTATAGATAGATTTTGGAGGCTGTCTACAAAATTACATTAAATCACATATATGAGAAAATGTGCATCATTTCTAAACATTTTAGCACACTGCACAGAAAAGCTATATATATAATGAAAATTTCAACATCCTAAGTCACTGAATTAGGATTTATGTAATACGTCAATTTTAAGAAAGGCATAAAAATAGTGGAAAATGTGCCATTATTGTGGATTTGCCACCTTTGTAAATTTACAGTTTGTGACCCAATAGGTAGTGTATATCAATTTCTGAAACCATGCAAAAGAAGGTAAACAATAACAAGCTCATAAATTTGTGGGTATTCACAAACATTCTGCAGTTAGTTTCCAGCGGCTTTAATACCCGATGCAATAAAACCATCACATCAAACCATGAACAGAAATCAAAGCCTTTATAGTAGTTTGCATTTTGCGATTAGTTTCCCACCCTGGAAACACGTGCAATTTACTCATGTCCAAGACAGGGGTAAATTATTCCAAGGTGTCGCAATGAGTTTCTCAAAAGGGAAAAATGCCACAGTATGTAGAATTAATCATGACGATTTTACACTTAGTGGAAAATTCACAAGTTCATTTTGAGACTTACAATACTCCTCGAAAATCTACACCTGTCAGATTTGCAGGAGCACCCTGGCTTTCATTGTGAGTCATGTAAAGGAGAGGAATGCATTTTAAAAGTAAAAATTCCTCTTTTAAAACACTTCCTTCTGAATTGAAGTTATGTATGGCCCACTATCTCACACTCAGAATTATATCATTTATTACATGGATGCTCCATGGGAATAATAGGATATACTGAGTATCACAGCATGGATGCAGGTCTAGAACACTACTGGACAACTGCCTCATCAACAGCGAAATGTTCCAGAAAAGGAGAGGTGGAACAATGAAATGTTGGGTCAGAGGACTTATATAACTAATTATAGCTTTTCATTTCCTCATCATCCTTAATATGGCGCCAACCATTCCATGTGCTAATGTCACTCATGGTTGCCGAGCAAGTCATTAACACTAGCTGTTGGCCAACTAATGGCCGTAGCCACAAGAGTTAACAAGGAGGTTAAAGACTGTAACTAGAGCCACTGCCCACCTGTAACGTCAATAATGCTATGATCACATTAATCTATAGCTCATTTACTCTTCACTCTCTTTAATGAACCTCTTTCCATGTCCTCTTCCCCATCCACCAGCTGTTCCTGCTCTGCTTGTTGACAGCATTTTGGATGAACTGTTTTTCTGGTGGTTGCTCCACAGCAGTCATATATGGGCAGTTAATTAGCACATTCTTAACTTTTCAATTAATGTGCTCGCAAAGAGTTTGCCCAACATAAAGCAAACTTCCACCCTTTAACGCATGTAAAATGCAAATGAATAAGGTAAAAAGGGAGAGAAAAAAAATTGATTAAGATAAGTAGACAAACATAATGGTAAGACTAGAAGTGTAAACGAAGGTAGACAGGTGTAATACAAAAATATGCATATCAAATTCCCAAAATACACTAACTGCAACTATCTATATAGAGGGACGGTACTACAAAGTTTTTTCCATTGGTATGAATCCAGATACAATAATGCTTGACTAGCAATTGTTCACAGGTGTCTTCAATTTTATTTGACATGCTATACAGAAAAACAGATCACAATAGGTATCTGGGAACTAGCAATGCCATTTTAGGTCAAGCAAAAGACCTGCTTTCAGTGTACCAAAAACATACAGTGTTCTTTAAAGCACACCCATTCCACTTGCTTCTTATTCTATGGCTTGCCTTGTCTACCCTGCGTTTGCTCCTTCTCTAGAGCAAATCCTCTTGTGTCCTTCCACTGCTCACTTGTGGGGAACTACTTTTTTCTTTTTTGCTTACTCACCCCATGAGAATGCATGTTTTCTCTGGCTGTCTTTCTCATGTGCTTTGCTTGCCCCATGCTAATCTTTCTATCCCTCACTCTGTGTCGTACTCTCGCCATATGTGCTTCTCTCCTTCCGCACCCTCCTTGTTGCTCTCATCTGTGTGCTTCGCCCCAGTCTGTTTCTCTTGCTCATGCCTCTACCCATCCCCCACCTTGCTCACATCCTTATGCACTTGGTTTCCCTTACCGTACCACCCCACTCCCCACCTGTAGGAAAGTACCATCTTGCCTGGCATGTTACCCTCATATTTCACTGTATATATGTTGTTTTAGTTGTATGTGCCACTGGGACCCTGCCAGCCAGGGCCCCAGTGCTCATAAGTGTGCCCTGTATGTGTTACCTGTGTTATGACTAACTGTCTCACTGAGGCTCTGCTAATCAGAACCTCAGTGGTTATGCTCTCTCATTTCTTTCCAAATTGTCACTAACAGGCTAGTTACCAATTTTACCAATTTACATTGGCATACTGGAACACCCTTATAATTCCCTAGTATATGGTACTGAGGTACCCAGGGTTTTGGGGTTCCAGGAGATCCCTATGGGCTGCAGCATTTCTTTTGCCACCCATAGGGAGCTCTAACAATTCTTACACAGGCCTGCCTCTGCAGCCTGAGTGAAATAACGTCCACGTTATTTCACAGCCATTTTACACTGCACTTAAGTAACTTATAAGTCACCTATATGTCTAACCTTTACCTGGTAAAGGTTGGGTGCTAAGTTACTTAGTGTGTGGGCACCCTGGCACTAGCCAAGGTGCCCCCACATTGTTCAGGGCCAATTCCCCGGACTTTGTGAGTGCGGGGACACCATTACACGCGTGCACCACATATAGGTCACTACCTATGTGTAGCTTCACAATGGTAACTCCGAATATGGCCATGTAACATGTCTAATATCATGGAATTGCCCCACCAATGCCATCCTGGTATTGGGGAGATAATCCCATGATTCCCCGGGTCTCTAGCACAGACCCGGGTACTGCCAATCTGCCTTTCCCGGGGTTTCACTGCAGCTGCTGCTGCTGCCAACCCCTCAGACAGGTTTCTTCCCTCCTGGGGTCCAGCCAGGCTTGGCCCAGGAAGGCAGAACAAAGGACCTCCTCAGAGAGAGGGTGTTACACCCTCTCCCTTTGGAATAAGGTGTCAGGGCTGGGGAGGAGGAGCCTCCCCCAGCCTCTGGAAATGCTTTGATGGGCACAGATGGTGCCCATCTCTGCATAAGCCAGTCTACACCGGTTCAGGGATCCCTCAGCCCTGCTCTGGCGCAAAACTGGACAAAGGACAGGGGAGTGACCACTCCCCTGACCTGCACCTCCCCTGGGAGGTGCCTAGAGCTCCTCCAGTGTGCTCCAGACCTCTGCCATCTTGGAAACAAAGGTGCTGCTGGCACACTGGACTGCTCTGAGTGGCCAGGGCCAGCAGGTGACGTCAGAGACTCCTTCTGACAGGCTCCTTCAGGTGTTGCTAGCCTATCCTCTCTCCTAAGTAGCCAAACCCTCTTTTCTGGCTATTTAGGGTCTCTGCTTTGGGGAATTCCTTAGATAACGAATGCAAGAGCTCATCGGAGTTCCTCTGCATCTCTCTCTTCACCTTCTGCCAAGGAATCGACTGCTGACCGCGCTGGAAGCCTGCAAAACTGCAACAAAGTAGCAACGCCGACTACTGCGACACTGTAACACTGATCCAGCCGCCTTCTCGACTGTTTTCCTGGTGGTGCATGCTGTGGGGGTAGTCTGCCTCCTCTCTGCACTAGAAGCTCTGAAGAAATCTCCCGTGGGTCGCCGGAATCTTCCCCCTGCAACCGCAGGCACCAAAGAACTGCATCACCGGTCCTCTGGGTCTCCTCTCAGCATGACGAGCGAGGTCCCTTGAACTCAGCAACTCTGTCCAAGTGACTCCCACAGTCCAGTGACTCTTCAGTCCAAGTTTGGTGGAGATAAGTCCTTGCCTCCCCACGCCAGACTGCATTGCTGGGAACCGCGTGTTTTGCAGCTACTCCGGCTCCTGTGCACTCCACGAAGATTTCCTTTGTGCACAGCCAAGCTTGGGTCCACGGCACTCTAACCTGCATTGCACGACCTCCTGAGTTGTCCTCCAGCGGCGTGGGACTCCCTTGTGCAACTTCAGGTGAGCACCGTTTCACTCCACTTCGTAGTGCCTGTTCCGGCACTTCTGCGGGTGCTGCCTGCTTCTGAGAGGGCTCCTTGTCTTGCTGGGCGCCCCCTCTCTCCCCTGACGCAATTGGTGACATCCTGGTCCCTCCTGGGCCACAACAGCATCCAAAAACTCTAACCGCGAGCTTTGCAGCTAGCAAGGCTTGTTTGCGGTCTTTCTGCGGGAAAACACTTCTGCACGACTCTTCACGACGTGGGACATCCATCCTCCAAAGGGGAAGTTTCTAGCCCTTGTCGTTCGTGCAGAATCCTCAGCTTCTACCATCCGGTGGCAGCTTCTATGCATCCACAGCTGGCATTTCCTGGGCATCTGCCCACTCCCAACTTGATCGTGACTTTTGGGCTTGGTCCCCTTGTTCCACAGGTACCCTTGTCTGGAAATCCATCGTTGTTGCATTGCTGGTGTTGGTCTTTCCTGCAGAATTCCCCTATCACGACTTCTGTGCTCTTTGGGGAACTTAGGTGCACTTTGCACTTACTTTTCAGGGTCTTGGGGTGGGCTATTTTTCTAACCCTCACTGTTTTCTTACAGTCCCAGCGACCCTCTACAAGGTCACATAGGTTTGGGGTCCATTCGTGGTTCGCATTCCACTTCTAGAGTATATGGTTTGTGTTGCCCCTATCCCTATGTGCCCCCATTGCATTCTATTGTGACTATACATTGTTTGCACTGTTTTCTATTGCTATTACTGCATATTTTTGTATTGTGTACATATATCTTGTGTATATTTGCTATCCTCATACTGAGGGTACTCACTGAGATACTTTTGGCATATTGTCATAAAAATAAAGTACCTTTATTTTTAGTATATCTGTGTATTGTGTTTTCTTATGCTATTGTGCATATGACACTAGTGGTACTGTAGGAGCTTCACTCGTCTCCTAGTTCAGCCTAAGCTGCTCTGCTAAGCTACCTTTTCTATCAGCCTAAGCTGCTAGACACCCCTATACACTAATAAGGGATACCTGGGCCTGGTGCAAGGTGTAAGTACCCCTTGGTACTCACTACAAGCCAGTCCAGCCTCCTACACCACCTGCTACCTCAACTTACAGCATCTATAGCCGCCTTTGAGATCCTATTTTATTTTATTATTATTTTTACACACAGTGTATTGCTGGTGGCCTTTCTGATTTGAAAATAAAAAATGGTCACGTCTTTTCATATTTTCTTTACTTAGTTCTATCGGAGATGTCACCCCACAGAGAAGCTGCAGCAAATATTTACTACCTTCTCAAAGAATATGATCTATGTGTTACAAAGAACTGGAAATTCTGTGTGGTTTTACAACCAATAAATCTGGCCCCACCGAGTTATTTCCTAGGGTCTAACGTGTTTGCACATTACTGGCATGGTGTTACAGTAAGGAAACAAATTTCACTTGAATAGTTTTCATCCACGCCCCAGTACTGAGCAATTTGATATCATATAAAGAGAAAGCAAATGAGAGTGACAATTAAGACAATAAATTAAACTTATGAGTTATTTGGGGAAATGTGTTAATACCTAAGGGCTATATTTGCTGTCATACAGCCCTTCATCTGTTCCCTTCTAACTCCGAAAGCTGGCAGAAAGAGATGCTGTGTACTCTTGCACAATTTAAGTGTTTTTTTTATTTTCAGAAATAATGGGAGAGGCTACCACCAGAGGTAAATTCGCACCCTGTAGAATAATGCTAAGAGCAGCAGTAATCGGAATTACGCAAAACACTGTCGTGAAACAGTACTGCTTACCACTGGTAAGGTGATCTGCATCTAAATGAATATCATTGTGGGAATAAACGTTCACTGCTGAATTACTAGGAATCTAATAATATTTATATATCAAAAGCAGTCTTCTGTCATTGACACGTGTTTGATGTCCAAACTGCATCTACATTTCAGGGAGCGGGGGCTGGTTCTGGCTCATTGTATGGTCAGAGATGACCTTATCATCATCGATAAAAGAGTGCAATATTGGGTGAAATATATTTCTGTAATGTCGTTTTGCCTATAGTAGATCATGCAGAATTATATATGCGTTACTCTTCATAAAGGGGCTGCTTTCCACAGTGGGGTTCTAAGTGACATCACGTAGACAACATGAGGAAAGCTTGCTTTGACTAGAATAGTGGAATACTTCACATTAATGACAGCTAAACATCCACAATTTATGTTGTGTAGGCCTCTAATCCTCTTTCTCTGCAAAGCTTGGACCATGACATGTGTTAAAAAAACTCCATTACATCCCTTAAGCAAACACTGCGTATCATTGGAGTGACCTATTACTTAGTGGCTTGAATCGGTCTTAAGAGCGCAACCTATCAAACATTCCTCTGGAAGGGAAAATCACTTTCCGGAATGGACCGTTTAAAAAAATGGTAATCTCAGGCATTACTATGATTTATTTTAAAATTTCAACCGTCTTTTCTCTTACTTTCCCTCAAGAAGCTCCTCTATGATTCTGATAATCACAACACACTTTCACGCACCCTCTGGAAAGCTTGTACTATTGATGTCTATGCTGGTATTTCGCGTGAAGGGAGGTGGTGCATGTGTGTTTTGCTGCTACCAGTTATATAACCAAGCCCTGTCATGGGTAAAGGGGAGAAAAAGACAGGTGGTAGGCTCACACTGGTCTTCAGTTTGTGTGTGTGGGTGATATCCTTGTGACAGTCCACAACTGATGTGGGCTCTTTCTGAGATGAACATAAAATCCATGGGTTGGCAGTCTCCTTCCCGCTCAGGGATTGGCTGGACAGACCCTTTAATCACCCTGAGGAGGGTACAGAATAAACGGAGCCTTCTAATCAGACTATGGCTTTTTCCAAGGGTAATTGTGGAACAGCTTTTGCTGCAGCTGCTACTCGGGGATGAAGTTTCTGTCAGTGTGCTGGAGGAAGACTGAGGAGTGGAAGGCTCGTCAACAGCCTGCAACTGTGGCACCTGCTACTGCTCTCCGAGCCACAGGCCGAAATTTTACTTCAACCCAGCCTGTATCATCTGTGTCTTTTGCTGTTGATATTCAGCATGCCTTTAGCTGCTGATCTTACAGGAGGGACGCTGCAATGATTCCCAGCCTGTAATCACCACCATTTGAGAGATCTAGTGAGCTGCACCAACCGGAGGGGTGAGGGTTGTTTTTGGATTTGGGGGCTGGCTATACACAGAGATGGGGCCCATAACTATATTCTATCTTTACAGTGCTGATTGTTGGATTGAATTTGTTTTGGTCACATGAAGAATATGAGCTATGGCTTATGGGTTCTAGCCACCGTAGTATCATTTACCTACATAAAACCATGTAACAATCTTCAGGGCCTTGTTTCATTTTAAGAACAGCATGTACCTAGTTTTATCTTAAAGAAAATTAGAGCATTATCTCTTCGACCTGTGATTTCCCGATTAGATTCTGAGAAATACAAATCTTTACAAAAAACAGACAAACATTGGTTTGAAAATGCTATCCTTCCAAAGGTAAAACTAAAGACGACAAAAAAGCAATTTTAAAAGCACGTCTGTGACAATGTCTTTACTGTAATCTTGAATCACTGTTTACCTCATTACATAGAGATCTAAGAAAAACGAAGATGAAAGGATAAGATGTCTTTCCTGCTATGTCTGAGGATCCTCTGTTTTGTTCAGTGACTTCAATAGCCTATAAATTAGGATCATTTTAGCTGGAAACAGAAATCATTAAATGATCACAAAAATTAACTGAGTGAAAGTCGTAAAAAGTTAACTTTATGGCTAAAAACTGTGGGAAGTGAAATGTGCTTTTTTTGCTGCCCCCTGCACACACACAGTCGTAGTGATGAAAAACAATCAAACTATACAGAGGAACAAAAACCTACATGATAGTTTCTTTATGGCAAGGTGAGAAAAAGCCTGATGAACTTGAGCAATAGATGCAAAATCTAAGCCACGTGAATCAATATGAATAACAATAACTTCACATATAGATAGACAGATCGATCAGGCTTTGTTAAAATTAGTAAAGAAATAAAAAATGCCTTTCCTACGGAAACTCGGACCAAACTATAATCACATAATGGCATATATATATATAGCATATTGGTCTAAATTACATTGTATACGTATTATGAAGTGGTGGGGGAGGCCGCAGGTTGCCGAAGGGGTTTGGGCATGTGATCATACTTCAATATAATTTTTTTTTTTTAAATACAGTGAAAAAAACAACAGTTAAAATGACGCTATAACTGAATACGGAAATAGGATCTTAACAAGTTGTAGCTAGTTCACTATTGTTATACTGACACATTTCAGTGAGTTTTCAGATTATACACAATTAAGCAACAACTATTTAATAATCAGCATTACCGGAAGAGAAGAAGGGACCTTTTCAAGTTCCTCAACAAGGAAATGAAACAGAACTAACCTATAAGTAACTAAGCCAAAAGCAAACTAATTATAATTAGGAATTTGGAGAGAAGAACACGAATGTATGGTGTTCTCAGATAAGAAACCTGGAAGGCATATTTAAAACATCAGTGTTATGTATTTTGCTGTGGATATTCAGCATATCTTTAGCTGCGGATCTTACTACAGGGACACTAAAGTGATTCCTTTAACCAATACCATTTGGGAGACCCAGTGGGCTGCACCAACCAGAGAAGTGAGGGGTGTTTTGGGGGAATTGGCTATTAACACAGAAAAGGGCAAAGAAGTAGGGCCTAATTGCCCCTATATACGATCTTTACAGTGTTGATGGCTGGGTTTTAGTTTTTTGGTTTCTTTGTATCTAATAATAAAACACGGAAATTCATTGAAACCCCCAAAGATTTATTTTCATGTTTATGCATGCCAATGTCAGTGCACTATAAGGATGATCAGTCCCATAAAACTGCCCAACCGAGGACAGCAAATTACTAAAAAGTGCATTTTTTGCAGATTTTCTGCGGAATTGTGTGTATTTTTTGTGTATTGATGAGAACTCTTTATAATGGTCACATTGTTGTTTGTATTGTGTACAATCGGTCTTGGGTAAGGCTTTGCAGTGCCTTCAGTAATATGAGTGACTTTCAACCCAGTGTCTGAGATTTCATTTAATTTCAATTACAGTCTGATTCGGTTTGTTGTGGAGTGCAGTGAGTTGAGTGAATTTCTTTCCTCTATAACAGCTGATAAGTTTCACGGGCAAAATGAGAAGGTTGCACTAAATCGCTTACAGATATTCTCAACAGGACACATGCTCAATGCCGGGCAGATGTACACGAATGGTTGGCAGCTAGTGGAAAGAGGCAGTAGTGCTGGATCCTTAAAGTTTGCAACCCGAAGATAAACATAAAGAAAACAAAGCGGATCGGGCACTAAAACCGGTTTTGACAGACTGTTGTTCAAGAGAAAGTTCTGAGAAAAAGTGTGCTCTCTGCCTGGTAGTTCAACTTTTCAAAATGTGCATAACTAACAAAGCAAAGAAGGCTGTTAGACCCTGCTGTCTTCAAGTGTCAGAAGGCAGGGACAATATACAAAATTCCATCATCAAAGTAATAGTGCACAGGCAGTTTCCAGAGGTTTTCGATAGAGAGAGTCCAGAATAAAATGGGTGATAAAAAAAAACTGTGTTGCTATCACTATGTAAACCCCTGAATGAATAAAGCCTTTAAATGTATACTCAAATAAAAAAAGACGTGCATTTCTCTTAGGAGAATAATGCAATGATGAATGACGCAGGAGAGCTTTTGTTAGTCACATTTTGGCTACTTTGCTAACAGTAGACTTTTGCAAGAGAAAAACTTAACATAACTTATTTTTAGCAGGAGAATCTTCACACCAAAACCTTTATTTAAGAAAACTTAGCTAGATCTGGACAAAGTGCTCACATTTTGCAGAGTACTAAATAACTTTGCCAGTGAGTCAAAGTTCCACTTAAAGTCAATGCAGACACCATTTTCAATTGCTTCACCTTAAGGGAACCAAGAACACCTCTCAAGAAGCGGACTGTATGTACTGCTTACCACTTATTGTGCAGGGAAGACAGAGTTTATAAACCTGCTTACGCTGAGTGCCTTTCAGCAAAGGAAAGGCTGGCAGTCTTCAGGCTGTGCTGCACTGTTTAGCAGGCTTCTCCAACAAGTAGCTTGTGAGCTACTAGTAGCTCTCCTGCTACTTGTAAGTAGCTCTGCCATGTGAAGCCCAGTGAAATCAATTAGAAGCTTTGGCTTGGTTGAAGTAATATAAGTATACTAAAATTTGAAAATATGTATTTGAAATAAAAATGTGTGTATTTGCAGAATTCATAGTTCAGAGAAAAACGATGTTGAGGAGTATACAGCTGATATTAACTTGGTGCTAGATGCACTGAAGCTATGGCTGTTATGTATAATGGCGGAATTTACAAAATATATTTAAAAACGGATTTTTGAGTGATAAAAATTGAAGTGTAGGAGAGACTATTACCTCTTGTATTAACTTTGTACTAGAGGAAGTGCAGGCATGACTGTCCCGTATTACCCATGTAAAGGCATTTCATATCGACAAAGCAATTCTTTTACATTACTGCTGGCAGCCCTGTCTGATGCACAGAGGTGATCACTGCTGGAAATCTTGCATATGGTGGTAATTACTGTATTCTTGTCTGACGTGATTATTACTATATCTCTAATAATATTAGTAGCTCTGTAGGATTTTCACTGAACACAAGTAGCTCTTATTACAGAAAAGGTTGGAGGCCCCTGGAACTTTAGACCAGGCTCCTTCCACGAGTAGCTATTGGTACCTCTCAGCTACCTGTAAGTAGCTCTCCTGTGTGTAGCCCACTAAACTAGAAAAATTAGCTAGGATGAATTATGAACAGGAAAATTGAAAAGTGTGTATTTGGAACAAAAATGTGTGTTTTTTCAGAATTTATAAGTTGATATTTGGAGAAAAACAGCTGAATTTCCAAAATATATTTAACAATAATATTTGAGTGATTTAAAAGAAAATCAAACAGTGTTGAGGAGACTATTATTAATATTAAGTTGGTGCTAGGGCCACTGCAGCTATGGCTGTTATGCATTACCCATGCAGAGACATTCAACATTAAGAAAGCATTTTTAACCTAACTGCTCCCAAATGCGCCTGATGTACGAAGGTAATTACTACTAATAATCTTGCATATGGGTGTCACTAATGACCTTGTCTGATATAGTTAGTACTACAGCTCTAATAATATTAATAGCTCAGGGGTATTTTCAATGAACATAAGTAGCTCTTATTACATAACAGGTCGCAACCCCTAATTTAGGCTTATGCTTGTGGTTCATGAGCCACACTGCAATATGTTACCATTAAACTATGATATCGAGCAGCACATTAACTCCTACGTGCGCTAGGTGGATAGCAGTCATCTTGGATCCTCGGGTATAACTTCCTAGTAGTTCACTGTATCCTTTGCTAGGCATTCCTACTATTATGTTGTTGCAGCCAGGACCTCACTACGTGGATCTCGAAATTCATTTGTCAAAACCTCCTGGTTCCTAAAGTATTGGTGTGATGGGTATTTAGATTATATAGCGTATCTTGAAACTTGTGTTTTGATGAAAATTAACTCTCAACTATTTTCTTGATCATTTATCTTAAATTTTAAACCCTGGAGACTGTATTCTACCAGGCTTACCTGTGAAGAAGCAGAGAGGACTCTTAAAATTGATAACTGTACATATTTATACGAGAAAGTCATGTACAAGGTATTAAGAGTTCTAGTACACACTTATGATTGCTAAGAGCAGGGAACAACATGATAATAATTATATTTATTATTTTGCAGTTTTAAGTACATCTGGTAGAAACTATAATCTTTCACAAGGGAGCATTTAGTGAAAATTATGAGAGTAAATTAAAACACACAGAGAACTGTTAATGCACATGTATTTGAAATACCTGGTTTTCATATGTCTATATGACAGAATTTCCCTAATTTCCTATTGAAATACACAGTTGGTAACACAAATTCTGTTAAAAACATCCATTACATCCTGCAGACCTCCTCGACCAACTGAAGTGACAAGACAGAGTGGTAGAGTCCTATGTATGCTTTCTCTCTTATCCCATTCCCCTTTCAGCACTTCTACCACTGCCCCCCCTATTTTTGTGTATGTGGTCAATGGGGGTGGGGAGGATGTTAAGAGACATAAAAGAGCATCACTCTCATTATGTCCAGCGCACAAGGTGCATGCAACCTGACACCAGCATGTAAAGGAAGCATTATATTATTTTATCAAAGCCAAGAACTGGTTCAAAGAGACCCGAGAGAGATAACGGCACACAATAATCCTTCCCTCCCAGTACCTGCTCTAAATCCGGTCGTATCCTATACGCCTTCAGTTTTATAGTGTTTTTTATATATATCCAAAATAACAATACGAACCAAACCATTTTTCATTTCTAGAAGCAAAATAAGATCTAGAACACCATGAAGTGTTGATAAAACATGCTGCTAAAAGACAGTACTGCAGGCACCCCTAGCAAGCAATGCTGTACTTTGTCCCAAACTCAATAAAAATAGATATAGTCAAGCATGGATTTCATTAGGAACACTAACTCAACCAATGAAATCTGTGGCAGTTGGGTGGGAGTAACAGAAGAGAAAGACCAAGGGTCAGCATCAACAAGTGGCTGAAAATAACATTAGAAAGTTATGAAAAACACTTTCATAGACAAACCTCGGTTTTTAGAGAGTTAGCTGGTCACAGGGGCTTCAGCTCTAGTTTGGACTTTCCTTACTAATTTCAAATTCAAAATCTTTAACAAAACAAACCTACAGAAAGAATCAATAGGCTAATTATAAAACTATTTTTGTACCTAATTTCAGATAAAAATCCTATAAGCGTAATATCAATTAAGTCTTCACAAAGGTTCATCCTAGTTGTTACTGGTGGTACCAAAAGCTGGAATGGGGGAGGGTATAATTCCCCAAACAGCTCAACTAACAATGATAATGTGTCTGATTCTCCCAGCTCTTCTACATAAGCTACACATAAGGTATTAGATGTACTCATAGACCACAGAGTTCTCACATGGCCAAACTGAACACTGCAAGGATTGTCTAGACTGTGGCTTTGGAAGCCACATCCAAATAACTGTAACAAGTATATTTGGGGAGAGGGAGAGAAAATATATATTACCTACTGGCGGGCACCAGTAGGTAGTTATAATTAGGATCTAGTTTCCATAAAAAAAGCATTTTTTGTTTTGCTAATTACTTTGGCGCCGTTCCACAAACCTTTACGAATGTTTCAACATTTGTGTGCTATTTCCTTCAGCTGCTGGCTGGAAAGTTTCAGGGTGATTCGTCAAGCAAGGGCCGAGAAAAAGGGGGAGGGGTACCAAAACGCATTTTCCTCATGCAATTTCCCTTCGAGATTTTAGACACAACTACCAGCTGAACAGCAGAACAGCATTACACCACATTTGGCAGAAAGCTAGATCTTGGTCCAGAATGAGTGTTTTTTTGTGATTTGGTGTAAATCTGTTCATTATTTTTTAAATCATTAAAGAAATAAGATTTATGTATATTTAGAGACGCAGATCCACCACTGTGGATCCACATGTCAACAGCAATGCTATGATTCCAGGAAGTTATGGCAGCTTTCTTGGGACTAGGACTCAGCCAAGTCCCAAGAAGAAGGCAAAATAAAAAACAAGGGGACAGGGTATGAATATCCTGACCCCTCTAGGCCTGGTGGTGATTTTTTTTTTAATTTAATTAATTGTGTGGCATATTTGCAGAGGATCTGCGGCAAAAATACAAAACAAAAAAAAACACAAGTACGGTCACCGCCCTTGTTTTTTGTTGGGGGCATGCATGGCCCCTCTCCCCAGGCCAATTACGCCCAGGGAGTGGGTCCATGTGCGGGCCTGGCTTTAATGAAAAAAGGAGGCACATGGGTCCCCTCCCCAAGCCGATTTTGGACACTGGGATCTCAACCCCCGGGGGCATGGACAGATAAGTAGAAAGGCCGTGCCGGGGCCCCCTTCGTCCCAGGGTTGGCTCAGGGTAAGCCGTCCCCTGGGACATAGCGGTTTCCCTGCCTGCTCCAGTGTTTACTCTTGCTTGGCGGGAGAAATTTCAAAACTTGCACCAAGTCTGCTTCCAGCAGGCAGAAGCATGAAAAATGCTCCCGCCCCACTAGAAGGGGACCTTTCGTCTGTTTTCCTGCCTGCAGTGAAGCAGGAAGGGAAACCGATAAAAAGATTGCTCCCGCACGCTCACAGCATTTTTTACCTACTCCCTGCAGGCGTGAACAATGCCAGCTCCTGCTGGAGGGGGGAGCTGGCTGGGTTGCATGGGCCTTAGGGCTCCCCCTCGGCCCCTAAACGTAGTGTGGTGGGTTCCCTTAGTGGTCACCAACACTTTGTTTTTGGGGCCCCGGGGGATTGGCATCCCAGAGCTTAAATGTGACTTGGGAGGTTGGCCGTGTGCCCACCCCTCCTCCTCTGGTCATTGGCCAGGCCCCAGGAGATGGGGTTCCCGGGGCCGAAATCAACCCGGGGGGAGGGGGGGTTAGGGGCTTCATGTCCCCTTTGGATTATGGCCAGGTCCCGTGAGACGGGGTACCCAGGGCCCAAACTGGCCCGGTGAGGGGGGTTACATGCCCTCCTTCCACTATAAATACAGTAGTAGGGTGGCTACCTGCCCTCATCCACTGTAAATACAGTGTTGGGCCCTGGGGATGGGATCTCTGGAGCCCAAATCAGCCCGGGGAGGGGGCCACATACCCCCTCCCCATAGAACATGCGCCAGGCCCCAGGGAATGGGGTCCCTGGGGCCCAAATCGACCCAGGGAGGGGGGCCTTGTGCTCCCCTCCTCATTAAATCCAGTGCTAGGACCTGGGGAAAGGGGTCCCCTGGGCCAAAATCAATCTGGGGAGGGAGGCTGTATAACCCTGGCCCCTGAAAGATGTTGGCAGGCCCTGAGGGATGGAGTCCCCAGGGCCAAAAGTGGCCTGGGAAGGGGGGCCCTGTGCATACTTCCACATATAAAACCATAGAAACTCAGCAGTTATAGTTTAAGTTATCTCAAGAAACCATAGCTCGCGCCCTCGCCATTCACTGCTAATTACCCCCAAATATTACATCACTCATGACATATTCTATTGCACTGGTAGCATCGCTGCAACATTTGCAATAAAATTATTGACGGGAAAACTGTGCATGGCGGAGGCGGGAATTACAGTTACCTTAGGAAACAAGTTAGTTTCTTGAGATAACTATAACTGCTTAATTTCTATGGTTTTAAATGTGTAAAAACTCAACATAACCATAATGTCCCTGTAATCTTTGTTTTTTTATATGATTATATACACACACCCACACACACAGAAGGCCTGATTGGTGTGTTAACGCCTTTCTTCACTGGGTCCCCTCTGGCTTACAGGGTCACCGACTTGGGCTGCACATTGGCTGATAGCCCGATTTCCAGGCATGAACAGCATACAGGATGGCCACCTGATTGGTGCAGCAGTTCCCCTGGACCATAAATCTCACACTACACTTCAGGATGTCCACTGAACAGGATCACTACCTGGCCATCACTTAAGCTCTATTTTTTAAGTGGTGTTTTCAGTGTGTTACTGTTTTAAGTGTTGCACAAATACTTTACACATCGCCCGTAAGTTATGCCTGACTGCTTTGTACCAAGCTACCAGGGGGTGCGGACAGGTTAAGATGGGGTTTGCTTGTGCCTTGCCCTGACTAGGACTGTGGTTGCTGCATGATCAGGGTTCACACCCCAGTCAACCAGTAAACCAATGTCTAACAATGGTGATCAGCAGTGAGGGTAGGACTTGTGTTTGCGCAGTGCCATTCAGTGAATTGATGGACCCTATCATCCCATATCTAAGACCAGTTTAAAATTCAAATTCTCCCTGATTGGCCTTTTTGTCATTTCTAAATTCATTCCTACTATATTTCACTCTGTTTCTCTGTGGCCCCACCTGCACGGATGGCGTTTGAGCTTCTCAACCTGTAGAGCCATATTGTGACTGAGCTCAAGTTCTGCCAAGAGACGTGGGCTGCCTGCCAAAAGGAGCACCAGGAAGGCAGAGCTCCAGAAGGCCTTGAGAATATTGGCAGAGGCCCACCAGTCACCAGCAAATGAGAATGAGCGAGAGGATGATGAGGAAGGATCAAAGCAAGACCTGCAGAAGGATCTTGGAAAGCAGCCTGTTGAAGAGGGGGAGGGGTACCTACTCCCAGGACTGGGAATCGCTCCTCATGCAGGAAGCAGTGCCTTCCAGGAGTCTGACCCCAGAGGAGTTGGAGAACAGGAGGGAGGTAAGTAAGCCAAGGCTAGACTTGGACAAACTAAAGCTGGAGAAGGAGGAAAAGAAACTGGCCGTGTAGGCAAACAAGGGTGAGAGAGCCTTGGAAAAGGATGAGGCTGAAGCTGAGAGGGCCTTGGCTGAGAAAAAGCTACTTTTGGAGCAAGAGAAGAGCATCAGGGAGCTGGAGCTAAAGGCAAGGCAACCTACAGGATCCAACGGTGATGGTGGCAGCGTATGAGTGATCACAGAGAACGGCACTGAACAATAGTTCAAGAGAAACACTGTGCACATAACTTAAAGAAAAACACTGTGCACAAAGGTTATAGAAAGGCGGGCACACATGATTTACAAAGTAGAAAGGTGAACATGGCCTATAGGGAGGTACTATACACAATTAGAGTAGAACTATGCACAAGAGTCACAATTAGGAGCTCTAGGCACAGAGAGGAGCTGTGCAGAAGGATTAATCAAAATAAAAGTGAACAGGTTTATAGAAAGGAAATATCATGAAGATTACAGAGATGGAATGTGTAATAGTCTACAGAGAGGAACAGCAAACAGGGTTTACACAGATGGACTGTGTGAAGGTTTCAGAAGAGGCAGTGCACAAGGGAACACAGATGCATTGAGCACAAGTGATGAGATGAAATGTGCAAAAATATTGCAGACTAAGAGTATCCAAAGCAGGGTAAACAGTAAAATCGGTTCAAAGGAAGCACCCTCAGTGGATGAATTAGGTCTTCCATGGGGACAAGACGCCGGAGAGGGGTGGGCGTCGTTCTGAAAGCAAGTTACACTGTGAGCTGCTGCTCTCTTCTGGTGATGCACCAAACTACTAGAAATACTAGCTAGTGAAAAGGGTCGACCATTATGTAGTGCCCGACTAATGCAAAGGCATGGTACTAATACAAACGTGTATGAAAAACACAACTTGATGGCCGCAGATGTGAAGCTTCTGAGAATTAACGCCAATATGTCCCAAAGATTAAAACCTAAATCGTCTACACATCAACCTATTTGTATGTTTAAAATAATCTATTATCAATAATGTGCAGCGTATTCCCGTCTACACCTGTACTGTTTTCAGCCCTTGAAGTGGTGGTGATGGGGTGATGTACATAATAACCTATCAAAACATAAAATGACGGCGTTCAGAAACCGCACTAGCTATTATACAAATACACAACTGAATAAACAAAACTTCAACATCATATACATGTGTACTGGAAGAGGAAATAAAATGCAAACAACCATGTATATTTAAATGATTGCCGTGTTCTGTTAACACACCGTCCAATAGATACACGTCCGCCCCCAAATGGTGTGCACCTTTATGCATACCTGCCACAAATACTCTGTTTTGTATTTTTCTTTTCTAATATAAATTTTGGTGAAAACAGACCACGTCTATAAGATTATGGGATTTCAGCATTTTTACGAGGACGAAAAATATTTCAAATGTTCTCCTGGAGAAGCAGCTGCGATCTTGATGAGAAAGACAAGTCCAATTAAATGGCTTTGCAAACATAATCTAAAGCACTAGAAGGAGCAGCAGACATCCAGAGCAATACCATGAAAAATAATCAGCTGGTCCTGCACTATGAAACCGAAAAGCATCCAGGAAGCAGAAAAGGCATGTACATGTTTCTTTATTCCATTTTCATCCTGCCACTACTTTACATGAGGTACATTCCGGTTTCCGCTCCACTTCTCATCTGAAAAACGCAGGGAATATCAAAATATTCGCTTTGTGCTCGGATTACAAAGGTCACCTCACGTTTAATAAAGGTGGTTAGATGGGTCGATCAGTAAAACCACCTACTTCTACTTATAAAAAACCTAGGCAGTGGCAAATCATATGAGAATGCTCATCCTGCGACAGTGGGCATAGGGCATCATCCGCAATATCTTGCAACTGGTTGTTAATGATGAATAGATCAAGTTATCACGTCCTAAATGATGTTTACAAACATATCACTCGACTGGAGTTAATAGTGAATAATCTACACCCAAATGGACATAGTTTCCTAACGATATTCTGACATACAACCCAGACAGTACTTGCCATCAGGGCGGAGGGATGAAATGATCTTGTTAAAATGAAACTGTGTGCAAGAAAAATTACAATTAAGGAGAGTTACAAGAGTTGATGGAATTCTTTCAAGCTTGATATGTATTGCACACCACACTTTTGCTGCAATCTCTAAGTACTTGACAAACTCTGCTACAAAACTACAATTGCCTAACAAATTTGATAGTCAGTATAACCTTTGGAAAAATGAATTCATAAACCTCCCAACAATGCAATGCAGGTTTCTTCAGTAGGCTCATTACCATAATGTTTTTATCTTATGAGGAAGCACCAGATGAACCATTTCACTAAGTAAGAACTACCTATAGAAGGTCCACACCTGACACAGCAAGAAAGAAAAAAAAACTGTTACCAACAGACCGATCATAGGGGGCACTTTGAAAAATAACTTTGACTGAAGGTCATTCACCCAAAATAAAGATTTAGCTAAATAAAATGCTTTTAAAGGGTACTGGAACTGAAAGCAAAACAGGAAGTGACATCAGTCAGAAACAAGTAGGGCTGTGTACAAATGTAGCAAGCAGGATTCTTTTTTAAAATGTTTTCCCTTTTAGATCTTACACACTGTGTAGTAAAGGTGGGTGAGCAATTTTACTCTATAAATCAATCAGGATTTGTAAAACGCAGCTAATCACACGAAAGGGTATCCAGGCACTGGGTACTTGCTGGACTCAGTGGAAGAGACAGGTCTTGAGCCCCTTTCTGAATTCCAGGAGAGAGGCTGAAGTTCTGAGGTGGAGGGGAAGGATGTTCCAGGACTTGGTGGCGAGGTAGGAGAAGAAGCGTAGTCCTCTGTAGCTTCAATTGATGCAGGAAGTGCATGCGAGGGCGAAGAAGGTGGAGCGCAGGTGTCTGGAGGGTTGGTGGTAGTTCAGGCGATGGTAGATGTATCTTAGTCCTTGGTCATGGTGGGCCTTATAGGTGTGTATTCGCACCTTGAACTGGGATCTTTTCTGGATGGGAAGCTAGTGGAGGTTCCTGAAGTGAGGGGTGATTGGGGTCCATCTGGGGAGGTCAACGATGAGTCAGGCCACATTGATCTGTCCCAACTGGAGTTCAGGAGTTGGGTGGTGATTCCTGCAAAGTGGTTGTTGCCATAGTCTAGCTGGCTGGTGACTAAGGTTTGAGTGGCGGTTTTCCTGGTGTTGATGGGGAGCCATCTGAAGATTTTTCAGAGCATTCCGAGGGTGTGGAAGCAGGTGGAGGAGACTGCGTTGGTCTGGCATTTCATGGTGAGTTTTCTGTCCCGGATGATGCTGAGGTTGCAGGCTTGGTCTGTCAGTGTGGGTCCAAGCTCGGAGGGCCATCAGTTGCGTCTTGTCCATGTTGAGTTTCAGACAGTTGGTTTTCATGCAGTCGGCGACACTAGTCATGCAGTTCTGGAAGTTTCTCCTGCTGGTGGTGGGGTCTTCTGAGACCGAGATGATGAGTTTGGTGTCGTCTGCATAGGATATAATGTTTAAGCCATGGATTCTAACTATGTTGGCCAGGGGAGTCATGTAAGTGTAGAACAGGGTGGGGCTGGGGAATGAACCTTGAGGGGTGCCGCAGATGATGTTCTTAGGTTCCGAAGTGAAGGGTGATAGGCGGATTCTCTGGGTTTAACTAGTGAGGAAGGGTGCGATTCATCTTAGGGCATCTCCATGAGCCCAATGTGGTGGAATCTCTGGATGAAGGTGTGGTGGGATACGGTATGGAACACTGCTGTTTGGTCAAGGACGATCAGGGCTGCTGTTTCACCTTGGTCAATGAGGGTTCTGATGTTGTTGACAGCAGCGATCAGAGCGGTCTTGCTGCTGTGGTTGGCACATAAGCCGAATTGGGAGGTGTCCAGCAGGTTGTTTCTGTCCAGGTGTCCGGTGAGTTGGTGGTGGATGACCTTCAAGGACTTTGGCAGAGAAGGGGAGCAGAGAGATGGGGTGGTAGTTTGTTGGTTTGCTGGTGTCAGAGAAGGGTTTCTTTAGGAGGGCTCTAACCACTGCATGTTTCCTTCCGTCAGGGAAGGCAGCTGTGGTGATGGATGCTTTGAGAATGGAGGTGAGTTTGCAGTTGATTTCTTTGTGGCCAAGGTTGAAGAAGTGATAAGGGCAGGGGTCTGTGGGTTCTCCAGAAAGGATGGAGTTCAAGATGGCAGTGGTGCTCTTTGTGGTAAGCTGTTCCCATGTGGTGAGCGGGAGGCTGTGGGTAAGGTCTGTTGGAGTGATGAGGTTGTAGAGGTTGGTGGGTTGGGGTTCGAAGTTTCTGTAGATGGTGGCTATCTTGTTGTGGGAGTAGTCCATCATGTTCTCGGTAGCTGCCGGGCAGGAGAACTCTTTAATTATGCTGAAGAGTTCCTTGCAGTGGTTGAAGCTGGCTTCAATGCGGTCTGACAGGGTGCCTCTTTCAGTGGCTAAGGTGTTGATGGTATTTGTTAAGGACTGAAGGCGGCTCGGTCTGTGGGGTCTTTGCTGATATGCTATTTTCGTTCCAGTCTTTTGCAATTGCGCTTCACAGTCCTGAGTTCTGGTGTGCACCAACTAGCTTGTCTTGGCGGGCCGGATGGGGTGACTGTTGGCGCGTCTGGGGATTGAGAAGGAAAAATTATTGACGTTGTTAAGGGCAACCACCCATTGGGTCTCTGTCACTTTGTTCCAGCAGTGGTGGGAAGAGCTGGGGAGAAAGGTGGTGGTGCATGGGGATCATGTGGTGGTGAAGTGAATGATGGTGTGGTTAGACCAGGTGAGTTTGGTGACATGACTGTACTTGATTCTGTCACTGGCAGTAAAGATCGGATCAACCGTGTGTGCTGCATTGTATGTGGGATTGGTGACCAGTTGGGTGAGGCTGATGTTGCACATGCTTTCCAGGAGGTTGGCGGTGTTTGCATCTTTGGGGTGGAGGTTGAGGTCAACGAGAAAGATGTAATGCTTGGAGTTGATGACAAGTAGGGCAATGAAATAAGGAATGGCACTGCAGAGGCTGGGGCATGGTCCAGGGGTTCTGTAGGCAGGGTGCCTCTGATGGTAGTTCTTCCATTGATTTGAACTTGGAAGTTAAGGTGTTCCATGATTAGTGTTGTTTCTTCTTTAGTAGTGGTGCAGCGGATGGTTTCTTTGTGAATGATGGTGCTGCCGTCTTTGTGTTTGTTGGTGTAATCCCTGTGTATTATCTTGCAGCCGTTGGGCATCGCGGTGGTGACGCTGAGGGTGGATAAGGGGTTGAGCCAGGTCTCTGCGATCAAGATAACTTCGGAGTGAGGTTGGTGATGGTGTCCTAGATTTTGGTGGCATGTTTGCAGTGATGAACAGGAGGCAGTGAAGCAGTTCCAGGCGGTCGTGGTTGGCAGAGTGGGTGTAGTGAGGGTTTCTGTGGTGTTGGGAGGTTCTGAGTTGCAGACAAAGAGGCAGCAGCAGTATGTAAAAGGTCCTACCACTGATCAAGTAGATGCAAGGCAACAGTTGCTGTTGCGGCATCTGGGGTCCAGGGCCAGGAGCTCTGTGGTGGAGCATCTGCCGATGGCAGGAGGTCCACTCTTCCTGGTGCTGGGCACAGTCGGTTGCAGATGGGCTTGCCTTTGGTGCGCCAGCGGGACAGCTGCGCTGAGGCCTCCATTAAGTAGGTTATTTGCGCTGGGTGGCGGGAAGCAGGAGCAGTGGGACAAGAGTGAGAGGTGAGGCGGGCTGGGTCCAGAACAGTGCGGTAAAACCAGGGAAGAACAGTTTACAATGACAATGAGGCTGATTTAACAGAAAGAAAATTAAAGTTACAGGCAGCACAAACACTCTATAGTGAAAATTATGCTAATTACCAGAAAGGAAAGGAAAAATAATGTTACACGCAGACAGACATGCTAACTATACAACTGCGAAATAGCAGCAAGAGGAGGGCACCAGGGTCAACAAGGCACACGGGTCGCATGCAACAAATTCGGCAGAGTCTGGGAGACCTACCGAGGGCACAAGCAGGGAAAGTATTGAGTACTGTATTTAGCATTTTAGCGCTTACAACCCTTACGTGGGGCGCGGAAGTGCTTACCTACTTGAGTAGCACGCTATGCTGTGTAGGGTGTGTGGTTGGAAGGATGTTGCTTTAGTTCTGACCCTAGGTGGGAAGTGTTTTGGTGTTGTAGGTGGCCACCACCACCAAGAGGCGGTTACCTGTTATGGACTCAGAGCATAGCAGTGTGTTGGATGATGATGAAGTGTAAGCGACTGAAACACAGTTTTTAGGCTTTGAACAGCTTGCAGGTCCCTTCATGGTATTTCATATGAAATAGTCTGCTTAGCTTGTTACTACACTGGGCTGTCCAGTCAAGATTTTTTTTTTTTAAATAGAGTCGGTCCTGAGCAGGCATGGTTGAAGGAAAAGAGAAGTGGGGAGAGATCTGTTGGTACAGACATTTTAATTATCGTTCCATATCTGAGAGCGTTTGTGAGATGAAAAGAAGCGGTCAGATTTTATACGTATTTGGGACCTGCAGTGGCCAGACGATATAAAAGGCCTCCAAATTGTCCAGTAGTGGGAGACAGATCTCCTCAGTTATTCCATGCCTGTTCATTTTGTGATGTTTGGTGTTTTGGCTGTACTGTGCTGGTGATGGCCAACCCTCATAGCACATATGTCTATGAAGGTTCAAGCCATAGGACTAACTCTGTTCCAGGTTGTCTTGGACCCTCAAGCCAAAACGAATCGAGCTTTCTTGTGGTTCCTGCATGTCACCAACGAGCTATGCTAATGTGTTAAAAATTAAATACAAGCATTACCTTTGATGCAGAGAAGAAGAGAGAAATAGATACGGGTTTTGTGTATGAATTGCACAACCTGAAATTAGAAAATTGGGGGATATTAAGCAAATATTTGATTTCACAATGCCTCCTTTTTATCACATAAGAGAGTACCATGAAATATGTGAGTTCATGATGTGTGCTGTGCAAAAACCTCTAGTGTTTGATCTAATAGGATACAATGTTACACAATGTTTAACAATAAAGATAATCTAGCCACATATAGGGTGACCATTTCAATTAACTTGCCTCTTCGTTCACTAATGGCATTGCTGTCAAAGGGTGGAGGGATGTGAACATTTCTAAATTCATGCTAAAAACTATCACTTTTAATAGATGGCTCTCTATGTGGTGATATTATCTGATGCACAGGAAATGCTTCCACGTTAAAGATATAGATTTCTGGAATTCCGAAGAGGTTTAGTATATTCTATGTGTTGTTTGGTGCACAATCTATATGTCAAACATTTCATGACTCAGTTCATCCTGGGCTCTTAAAGCCAAGCCAGACGCTTGCCTCAATGCTCCCCGTTAATTTGTTAGCTCACCCATCTCTACTGTGTAGGATACAGAGTATCAGCCTCCACACTTGCAAATATTGTACATCTCATACAGTTTCTTAAAATAAGTTGCTAAACGGCGTACTGGACATGTCTGACCCTGTGTAGCATCAATGTGCTGGAATTGGAAAAAAAGAAAAAATACTCCAAGAACCCATAAATCGGGGGTGAAGGTATGGTCGCGAAAAGGGCTGGAGTCTAAAGGAGCACAGTGATGAAAAGGGGATTCTGACAGTCAAAGTATGCATTATTTTTATTTTTTAAACGTTACTGCAAAAAGGACAAATGTAACGGTACACCTGTTCTGGCTTACTTAATTGGCCAAAGAGACTGCATTTTAAAAACCCCATATGGAATTAAGGCATCTGCTGCAGAGATCTTTGTGTACCCAGCAACTTTCAGGGGATGGTTATAATAATAATAATGACTCCTGTGGGAAATGCACTTGCTGGAGAGATCTGTGTTTTTGTAGTCACAGTTTTGACTCATAAAAAGTAGCACAGAGGGTACATTCTAACTGTTGCAAAGCACACTGTGTAACATGCAGATCAGATTTGTATTTTCTGTCGATCGCTCAGTGGGTTAGGGCTACTGCCTTGGTCACAGAGATTTTTTACTAGCAGTTCATAAGATGCAATCCTTATAATACAGCACATTGAGCATTATGGGCTACATGTAAACAGCAAGACATGGGTTTAGAACCTTGTTGTTTTTTTGTTTCTCAATCTTTCAGTATTCAAACGTTGCTACAAAGGGATCCTTTGGGAAGTAATACAGTTGTATTAGTACAGACAACCCGTGTTACGTTTCAACCCCTGCCTTTAAATTTCTACAGACTATGCACTCTTAACATATACATCCTACCAGTATGGATGATAATTTATCCATACCACCTTGTAACTCACTGTCTTCCGTAACATTTACTGTATGTTGATTTACACACCTGCATGATTTATTGTCTCTGTAGAGTGAAACAGGGAGGGAGGGGGAGAGAGAGAGAGAGAGTGTGTCTGTGTGTGGCCTGCTGGAAGTAAAAGAAAAAAGAAAGAAAAAGTCTTCAGTGGCTATGGGGTGCTGCTCTGAGTGGAAAGCAACGTGCAGGCACTGCTGGATGTGTCCCACTGTTGGCAAATCACGAAACAAATTCAGCGTATTTCACTGAGCCGTCTTCCATCTCAGATGTGATTCAGTAATAGCTGCCGGATCCAGGATCAGACTAACAGATCAGGGATCCAGCTGGATCCTCCGGATTTACTGCACTGAGTGCATGCAATGGAAGGACCAAGCAGGATAGGAGTGATAGCTTAGTGGGCTGAGTGCCTATTGGAGAGATATTTTTTAAAGCTACATTTTTCAGGCAGTTGAGGCTTGCACAACGGTGAAGGGGCGGCATGCGGGGGAGGGGAAATTGACAGGGGAGGGGTGGTGGGAATTAAATAATAAAAAAAAAAAAGTACGTGTGCCGCTGCGCTGTCTGAACCGCACTGCTCCTCTGCATGCAGGCACAGGCTCCGAGCCTGCCCTGCGCCAATCCTAATGCTGCTCAGAGCAGCATCAGGATTGGCTGGGAGTGCCCAGCCAGGGTGCTCCCAGGCAGACTGGGGGCCTGTGCTGGCTCTCTCAAGCCTGGCAACTGTGTTGCCGGACTTGAGAGAGGCCACTGCGCATGTATGTTTGGCCGGCTCGAGACGGCCGGCCAAACATACATGCGCAGTGGCCTCACTGCTCATCACCCCGTGGCCTCGCCCCTTTTCCACAAAAACGATATTGAACAAAGTTTATTATCGTTTTGGTGGAAATGGTTTGCAGTGCAGCTGTTGCTGCTGGCAGAGGGTGACACTCCTCCGCCCTTAGGGAGGAGCCGCCCCAGTTTGCAGGTCTCAGATCTGCATTCCAAAAGAAAAAAGCAAGCTATCAGATGCTTTGGTTACGGGCTGTACCAGTGACAATATGTGTGAGCTATGGGTGAGCTCCAAACCTGTCCCAACAGAAGTATCAACACGGTGGTTCATTAAGTAGCTTTGGCTCGGTTTTCAAAGCTTCACCTGAGCAGCAAGGAAATCCTCAAAAAAACATTTGATGTCTTTAACAAAATCAACTGATGACAACATTGTTAAAGAAATAAGAAAGGTAAAGTTCCAGACCAAGTGTAAGTCAACATATAAAAATGCAACAACAAAAATGTAACAGAATGGAGAAGGTTGTATACAGTTTAAAAAAGGCTAGGATGTGAAATTCCTACAGAAAATAACAGGGTCAATAGGGTCTGATTTTAATCAAAGGGGATACTAGAAAACCTTCATAAACAGCAATATCCCTTTGAGAAAGCCCTGTGGGATGGGAAAGCATGGGATAGAGGCATGGAACCATACAAAGACAGATCTGCTAAGGCCTGTGGTTTGCTTGCTAAGGAGTATGGGTCATTGACTCATTTTCCTTTCTGACTAAGTAAATGCAGTTCAAATCAGTCCCAGAGGGGTGAAGGAGGAGTCTGTAGGAGTCTAGGCCTATTGAGCCAATGTCAAAGCCAGAGGTGGGCTAAAGGAAGCCTCTAAGATCGAGACATACAACCTGATAAGATCTCCAGTAAGAAAAAGGGTATCTGCAGAAGCAAGTTTGACATCAAGCCTTCCGACACTGGTTGACTATTCTAGATTGATTCTTCTGGCAAAGGTGCAAGAGCTTCTGTAGCATTCAATAACTGACTCCAAATACAGTGTCCATCTAGACAGATTTGCTCTCCAACATGCCTAAATAGAAGAGTCACAGAACTAAGCACAGTTTGGTCAAAAAGCTTTGTCTTGTACCTGTTTACAGCAGTAGTGATGCAAACTATTACTTTTAGTATCTTTCTCCAGTTTGACATTGGAGAGGGCACGGATTTGATTATTTGACCGGTTAAATGTATTTCTACCAAACTCATTTATCTCAGGCGAGATCCACAGTGGTCCTAACAAACTTAGTTCAGCAATGAACAGTAACTACTTCTGGCTCAAGACTTCTTGTCTTGGCAGCACTCAGGCATCAGGAAGTAAGTTCCAGACAGACTCAGGACCCTCTCCTCTTGAAGACAATCTGTAAACAGTTTCCTACAGTTCTTGGAGCAATGCCAAAGGTGGCAAGAATCAAACCAAAGATTGGTAGAACCTTACCGATTTCCTTTGGAAAGCAGCAATTATTCTGTTTGGCAAAAGGAAGGGCAGTCTTCATATCTTACTAGTTCTGGGGTCCTTCTTATCCACTAACCGAAGCGCAGATTTTTAACAACTTATTCAAGCATGCTGGCAGATACTTCTAAAATAATAAAGAGTCATTTCCAGTCATTAATCACACTGTCCCAACAATGCACCAAATTTCCATTTCTGGGATATTTTCCCTGACATAATATACTCTTCAGAGCCCTTAAAAGATAAAATTCGATGAGGTAACACCAGGTAAAATCCAAAAAGGCAGAGGGATCCTCCAAGCTTAAAGTGCTGTTCTTAAACCTCAAACCCGTAACAAGGGTAGCTATTTCAACAGCAATGGCTTATTCCAGGAGGGCGCAACAAGTCTGGGATGCAGATCTAGTAAGCAGGGTCACTTGAAATATCCACCAACGGGAGTGGTGGATCCTCCATAAGGGCGGAGGAGTGTCGTCAGCAGCAGCAGCTGTAAACCTTTTCCACAAAAATGCTAATAAACTTTGTTTATTATCGTTTTTGGGGGGAAAGGGTCGGGCCACGGGGGTGACGAGCAATGAGGGGGAGTGCATGTGTGTTTGGCCGGCCGTCTTGGACCGGCCAAACACACATGCGCACAGGGCTCTCTCCAGCACAGCAACTGTGTTGCTGTGCTGGAGAGAACCTGCACAGGCTCCCAGTCTGGCTGGAAGCACCCTGGCTTGGTGCTCCCAGCCAATCCTGATGCTGCTCTGAGCAGCATCAGGATTGGCACAGGGCAGGCTGGGAGCCTATGCCTGCAGAGGAGTGGTTGGAGCAGTGTTTTTTTACATTATTTTATTGTTTAATTTAATCCCTCACTCACTCTCCCTATTAATTCCCCCCCACTCACTCCCTCCACCCGCACGCATGCACCGCCCTGCACCTTCTGTGTCGAGCGAGTCATGACAGGCATTACGTGGTAAGTGTGATAAATTTATACTTACACAGAAAACCCTGTGGCCACACAATCATTTCCATTTCCAGCAGCCCTAAATATCACACAATGATTACACACAATAAAGTCATACCTTCTGAAAGTAAAAGATCCTAAATTACACATAATAGTATGTGAGCCAGAATAGGGTAGAGCCAAACACACCAAAAGTTCTAAGAGGCCGGAATGCAACCCCAATAATTTTTGTAGCATTTGTTAAAGCGCTATCCTGAGTGCTTCATTTGTAAAACAAGTGCTGGGGCCTAAAGTTTTGGTTGGAAGCTAGCGGCTGATGTTGATGAACATCAGGGTGCCGAATACTAAAGCTGCCTAGTCTTGATTGCACCTCAGCCCCCTTTAACCCACTACCAGACACTCCCTGTCCCCTTACCTTGTTCTTGCAGCTTCTCCCTTTGTCTCTGTCTTTCTTTTACTTTTCCCCTTTACTGTTTTTCTCTCTCTTGCCTTGGGTGAAAGTTTGATGAGGAAAGCGTAGTGCTGGTCCCCCAAAATAAGTGCTGATTGGCACCACCTGCAACCACCGGCTCATATTAAGAACTGGCCATAATACAAATAACATTGGCATCTAAGGATAATGTTACTCTCTTGAGGCAGTTTGCAGAGTCGGACCTTTGGGTCCTATAGCTTTGATCACTGGAGAAAGATGCTAAATAGAATGCTACACTATATCAACTATGTTATTTGTCTAAGTCTCTCAGTAGCCATGTGCTCAAGCTATAGAGAATCTAAAAATAATGGTACAAAGACCAAAATAGTTTGAATACCCCTTATCACTGTAGAGTGAACGAAGATTGCCATCCACAGAAAAAATATGGTTACAGGATGTCCACAGAACTGATTTTCAAAGTTTGCTAAACTTTTGGTAACATGGGCACCGGTTACAGTTTAACGAACCAATTAAAGCACCAAGAAGACATTTTCTACAACAGGGACTACTGGTGATGAGATTAGAATGGCACCCAAACAGTGACCTGTGGCACAAAACTTTAGGACACTTATGACATACACAACGTTTTAGGTGGATGGGGACTCACAGACGTGAAGCATCAACTGGACTTGAGCGTTTCCGTTGAACTAGCAACTTGTGATCTGCACTTAAGGACAAGGGTTCAGTTGCACCTCTAAAGCACACTATCTCTAGAACTGTGGTCGGTACAAAAGCGGTTCATATAACTTTAGGATCAAGGCATTTAGCCTTACCCATAGGGACAGTATCCTAAAAATAATAATAAAAGGTAAAAGCCACTTCACGCTAAGCAAGGAGAGAGCGAGATACTGGTTCCCGCAAGGTCAAAAGAAGTACGGGTCAGGTCATATTGGATGCTGGCTCACCACACAGGGAATATCTCTTAGAGGCCCTCGATTATTTTGCAAAGCAGAATCCTAATGTTCAGGCAAGCTGGCTACATGTCCGCCTGGCTTGTGGGAAGACCACTCTCTTAAGATAGTAACACAGACTTCGATCTGCTAGAACTTGCTCTCGTCCTCCTGGTCAGGAGCGCGCACACCACACCCTAGAGTGCTAGGCTTATTCCAAACCTGATCAGTCATCTAACTGCAGCAGTGTTTCAAGAAGTCCTACAGGATAAGAAACTGGGCCTGAAAGCCTACTTATAATTGAGTTTGCAGGGGCAGTGGACGAAATTTAGGCTCAGTCAAAAGATATGCCATGCTCAAAGTCCATGAGTCTGGCCATCCAGAACAGTACACCATCGCCAAGGACTTTCTACAAAAATACAGGTTTGAGCAGGACATACTAGTCACATGAATGTACAATCCACGAGGGACAAAGCAGACTTCCTGAATGTGGTCTCCTATTTCCAGACAGCTCCCAGCTGAACTCAAAGGGGAGGGAACAGATGATCACAAAAAGTGCAAAACTGAGAAGTGATTGTAGAAGCACTCCAAACATGGATAGTTTCTAGAAGGGCTGGCCTTGTAGTTAGAAACTCCACCACGAACAGACAAAATATTCTTGGACAGCGCTTTCCTTTCAAGGATTCAAGTCTGGTTGTGATTGTAGGTGGATTTTATTCCACCCTCCAGATTGGGGAAAATGGCATTGTTGCTTGAAACCTTAGGGGTAATGTCAAAAAGTAACCAGTGGGTCGACTCTCTTTTGCTACACTGACTGTGCCCTTTAAGCACTGCAAAACACAATGGGTAGAATCGTTTTCCAAACATCATGGAGGAAGCACATCTCAGCAACTGAGATAAACAAATTGCTGAATTCCTTTGAAAGCAATAGTCAGTTTTAAGGTTCTTAAAGAACTACTCTGAATTATCAGATAAAGAGTCTACAGAGCTCTACACCAAAAAGAGTAGGATCAAACATACCCTATTAACCCCTTCTGTGCCGCGGACGTAGTGGTTACGTCCCGCGGCACAGTGCTGCTGTGCCGAGGACGTAACCACTACGTCCTCGGCACACAGCCCAGAGGGAGCGCTCTCGCTCCCTCTGTGTGCTTCCCCCCACCCCCCCAAAGTCAGGGATGTAAGGGGAAGCCCTTGCCCTTCCACCCCCGACCCCCCCACCCCCCCATAATGACGTCAGCGCGCGATCACGCGCTGACTTCATTATGGGGATTTCGCCGCACAGGAAGCCATTTGCTTCCTGTGCGGCGACGAGGAAAGAGGTGAGTTCCTCTTCCCGGTGGGTGGGGGGTTTGGGCTAAAGAGGCACCGGGGGAAAGGAAAGGCTTTTCCTTTCCCCCGGTGTCTCTTTGAGCATTCCTGCTGCCCGATCGCATTGCGATCGGGCAGCAGGAATGCCCACTAGACACCAGGGATTTTTTTTTTTTGTTGTTTGCTCGTGTTTCTTGCTGGCGGGGAGCGGCCCCTTGGGCAAGGGTCGCTCCCCTTGTGGGGGCAATTAGTTACGGCCATTTCTGCCCCCCTTGGGGGCAGATTGGCCTACTTTTTAGGCGGATCTGCCCCCAAGGGGGGCAGAAACCACTGGATCACCAGGGAATTATATTTTCTGTGCAGGTATGTTGGGAGGGGGTGCCCCCTTGGGCAAGGGGCGCCCCCCCCAAGGGGGCAGAGAACTGTTGGCCATTTCTGCCCCCCTTGGGGGCAGATCGGCCTATTTTTTTTAGGTCCATCTGCCCCCAAGGGGGGCAGAAGCCACTTAGGCACCAGGGATTGTGTGTGTAGTGGATGGGGGGGCGCCCCCTTGGGCAAGGGTCGCTCCCCTTTGGGGGGCATGTCTTTTAGGGCCATTTCTGCCCCCCTTGAGGGCAGATCAGCCTATTATTTTTAGGTTGATCTGCCCCAAGGGGGGCAGAAACCACTAGAACGCCAGGGATGTTTTTTTATGTGTTTATTTTTGTGGGGGGGCGTCCCCATGGGCACGGGGCGCCCCCCCCAAGGGGGGCATTGACCTGTTGGCCATTTCTGCCCCCCCTGGGGGCAGATGGGCCTATTTTTCTAGACCCACCTGCCCCCAAGGGGGGCAGAAGCCACGTAGACACCAGGGATAGTGTGTGTGTGTGTGTGTGTTAGTGGATGGGGGGGGGCTTGGGCAAGGGTCGCCCCCCACTTTGGGGGCACATGTACCCAGGCCATTTCTGCACCCCTTGGAGACAGATCAGCCTATTATTTTTAGGCTGATCTGCCCCCAAGGGGGGCAGAAACCACTAGAACGCCAGGGATTTTTTTTTATGTGTTTATTTTTGTGGGGGGGTGTCCCCTTGGGCACGGGGCGCCCCCCCCAAGGGGGGCATTGACCTGTTGGCCATTTCTGCCCCCCCTGGGGGCAGATGGGCCTATTTTTCTAGACCCACCTGCCCCCAAGGGGGTCAGAAGCCACGTAGACACCAGGGATAGTGTGTGTGTGTGTGTGTGTTAGTGGATGGGGGGGGGCTTGGGCAAGGGTCGCCCCCCACTTTGGGGGCACATGTACCCAGGCCATTTCTGCACCCCTTGGAGACAGATCAGCCTATTATTGTTAGGCTGATCTGCCCCCAAGGGGGGCAGAAACCACTAGAACGCCAGGGTTTTTTTTTATGTGTTTATTTTTGTGGGGGGGCGTCCCCTTGGGCACGGGGCGCCCCCCCAAGGGGGGCATTGACCTGTTGGCCCTTTCTGCCCCCCCTGGGGGCAGATGGGCCTATTTTTCTAGACCCACCTGCCCCCAAGGGGGGCAGAAGCCACGTAGACACCAGGGATAGTGTGTGTGTGTGTGTGTGTTAGTGGATGGGGGGGGGCTTGGGCAAGGGTCGCCCCCCACTTTGGGGGCACATGTACCCAGGCCATTTCTGCACCCCTTGGAGACAGATCAGCCTATTATTTTTAGGCTGATCTGCCCCCAAGGGGGGCAGAAACCACTAGAACGCCAGGGATTTTTTTTTATGTGTTTATTTTTGTGGGGGGGCGTCCGCTCAGGCACGGGGCGCCCCCCCCAAGGGGGGCATTGACCTGTTGGCCATTTCTGCCCCCCCTGGGGGCAGATGGGCCTATTTTTCTAGACCCACCTGCCCCCAAGGGGGGCAGAAGCCACGTAGACACCAGGGATACTGTAGTGTGTGTGTGTGTGTGTGTTAGTGGATGGGGGGGGCTTGGGCAAGGGTCGCCCCCCACTTTGGGGGCACATGTACCCAGGCCATTTCTGCACCCCTTGGAGACAGATCAGCCTATTATTTTTAGGCTGATCTGCCCCCAAGGGGGGCAGAAACCACTAGAACGCCAGGGATTTTTTTTTATGTGTTTATTTTTGTGGGGGGGTGTCCCCTTGGGCACGGGGCGCCCCCCCAAGGGGGGCATTGACCTGTTGGCCATTTCTGCCCCCCCTGGGGGCAGATGGGCCTATTTTTCTAGACCCACCTGCCCCCAAGGGGGGCAGAAGCCACGTAGACACCAGGGATAGTGTGTGTGTGTGTGTGTTAGTGGATGGGGGGGGGGCTTGGGCAAGGGTCGCCCCCCACTTTGGGGGCACATGTACCCAGGCCATTTCTGCACCCCTTGGAGACAGATCAGCCTATTATTTTTAGGCTGATCTGCCCCCAAGGGGGGCAGAAACCACTAGAACGCCAGGGATTTTTTTTTATGTGTTTATTTTTGTGGGGGGGCGTCCGCTCGGGCACGGGGCGCCCCCCCAAGGGGGGCATTGACCTGTTGGCCATTTCTGCCCCCCCTGGGGGCAGATGGGCCTATTTTTCTAGACCCACCTGCCCCCAAGGGGGGCAGAAGCCACGTAGACACCAGGGATAGTGTGTGTGTGTGTGTGTGTGTGTGTTAGTGGATGGGGGGGGGCTTGGGCAAGGGTCGCCCCCCACTTTGGGGGCACATGTACCCAGGCCATTTCTGCACCCCTTGGAGACAGATCAGCCTATTATTTTTAGGCTGATCTGCCCCCAAGGGGGGCAGAAACCACTAGAACGCCAGGGATTTTTTTTTATGTGTTTATTTTTGTGGGGGGGCGTCCGCTCGGGCACGGGGCGCCCCCCCAAGGGGGGCATTGACCTGTTGGCCATTTCTGCCCCCCCTGGGGGCAGATGGGCCTATTTTTCTAGACCCACCTGCCCCCAAGGGGGGCAGAAGCCACGTAGACACCAGGGATAGTGTGTGTGTGTGTGTGTGTTAGTGGATGGGGGGGGGCTTGGGCAAGGGTCGCCCCCCACTTTGGGGGCACATGTACCCAGGCCATTTCTGCACCCCTTGGAGACAGATCAGCCTATTATTTTTAGGCTGATCTGCCCCCAAGGGGGGCAGAAACCACTAGAACGCCAGGGATTTTTTTTTATGTGTTTATTTTTGTGGGGGGCGTCCCCTTGGTCACGGGGCGCCCCCCCAAGGGGGGCATTGACCTGTTGGCCATTTCTACACCCCCTGGGGGCAGATGGGCCTATTTTCTTAGGCCCACCTGCCCCCAAGGGGGCAGAAGCCACTTAGGCACCAGGGATAGTGTTGTGTGTGTTTTTTTTGTTTTTTTTTGTTTGAGGGCTGTCCCCTTTGGCAAGGGTCGCTCTCCATGGGGACACAGTACTAAAGGTATTTTCTGGCTTCCTTGGGGCAGACAGGCCTATTTTTTTAGTAGGCCCATCTGCCCCTATGACAGAATCCACTTAGGCACCAATTTCTAAAATGTTTGATGGTGGGGTGTTTGTCAACTGAAGAAGTCTTTGCATTTGTGATAAAAAAAATGTTCCTCCTTTTTGTTCTAGTTCAAAGCTTTTGCTTTATTTGCTGTGGCTCCTTGCGGTTTTGGCGGTGGTTGACCTGCAGTTTGCACAGTTGCATGTTTTAGGTAAGTAAAAACAATTTACTCCAAAGGAGTATTGTTGCCATGCATGAATGACATGTTTGTAGGGGGTGTACTAAATGCAGGATTGTGTGTGAAATTGTCCTTAGGTTTGTGCACAATGATATTTGTTGTGTCTTATTTCTAATTTGCCTTTCTTTCTTTTTAGTGGGATATCATTGGTGATTGCTGTGTAGTTGCTGGTGAATCAAGCTTTTTCAGGCAAGTGAGCGGTATAGTTTTTGAGTTTGTAACTCTTACTAACAAAGCTACACTTTGTTACTTGTCTTACACAGTGCTGGTTGTTGGTGGTGAATTTGTCCAGTTAATTTTAGCAGGAGAGATCATGGCTAGCCGCAGGATGACCGCTCAGCAGGTGGTTGGTATGCTTTTTGAGTCACAGTCTGATCATGACTATGAGACGGACTCTGCATCTGAGGCAGAGGAGGAAGTCAGAGATTCTGGCAGTGATGTTTCTGTTGGAGGGGAATCTTCTGATGATGAAGCCACACTCAGTGCAGATGAAGGTTCTGTTTTAGAGGAGGACATTGATGTGCCAATAGTGCAGCAACCTGGGGCTGAAAGGTTTCCCGTTAGAAGACCTGATGTCTGGGTTGCCCCAAACATGGAGCAGCCAGAGTTGCCTGCCTTTACTGGTCTCCCGGGGTGTAACGCCAATACAGAGAACTTTATGCCTATCAATTTCTTTGAGTTATTCATGGATGATGTGTTTTTGGAAGAGATAGTTGAGCAGACTAATTTGTATGCGGAGCAGCATTTGAGGGACAACGCTGCTAGACTTAGGCCACACTCTAGAGCTGCCCAGTGGATTCCCACAAATTTGGAGGAGCTAAAAAAGTTTTTGGGTTTGACTTTTTTGATGGGGTTGATAAGGAAGCCGTCACTGGCTTCTTATTGGTCTACTAGTCCCTTGATGGCAACAGCTATATTTCCAGCTACCATGAGTCGTAATCGGTATTTGCTTCTTCTTAGGATGCTGCATTTTGTTGACAATGCATTAGCCTTGCCACGAGATCACCCAGATTCTGACCGTCTTTTTAAGATTAGGCCTGTCCTTGATCATTTTGTAGATCGGTTTTCGGAGGTCTATGTTCCAGGCAAAGAGATAAGTGTGGACGAGTCTTTGGTCCTCTTCAAGGGTCGTTTGGTTTTTAGGCAGTACATTCCTAGCAAAAGGGCACGATATGGAATTAAATTGTATATGCTGTCTGAAAGTAGGACAGGATATGTGTATAGTTTCCGTGTGTACACTGGTAGGGATTCCAATATTGACCCCCCTGGTTGTCCTCCCACTTTTGGAGTTACTGAGAAAATAGTGTGGGATCTTGGTAGACGACTGTTCAACAAAGGTCACCATTTGTATGTAGATAACTTCTACACTGGTGTGCAGTTGTTCAAGGAATTGTTTAGAGTGGACACAGTTGCTTGTGGCACAATCCGTTCTAACCGGAAAGGCTATCCAAGGGAGCTTGTCTGTAAAAAACTTGAGAGGGGACAGTGCTGTGCCTTGCGGAACGAGGAGCTGCTAGCTTTGAAATTTTCAGACAAGAGGGATGTCTACATGCTAAGTACCATCCATGATGAGAGTACTTCCCCTGTGACTGTTTGGGGCCAGGTTGCTGAAGTGCGCAAACCTGTGTGCATTTTAGATTATAATAAGCACATGGGAGGTGTAGATAGAGTTGACCAGAGGTTGGAACCTTATACTGCTATTCGTAAGTCTTATGTTTGGTATAAGAAGTTAGCACTTCACCTCTTCCACTTAGCAACCTTCAATGCTTTTATTGTGTTTAGGGATAGGTCTCCAGACTCAAAGATGACATTTGTGAAATTTCAGGAGTCAGTGATAGAGAGCCTTATTGTGGTGGAACAGGCCAGAGTTCCTAGAGAAGCAGTGGTGGAGGATGTGGCTAGATTGAAAGATCGCCACTTTGCTGAGCACATTCCTCCCACACCCAAAAAAGACTTTCCAGCTAAGAAATGTAGAGTGTGTTTTCGAAGAGGTATCCGGAGGGAGTCTCGAATGTACTGCCCAGATTGTCCTTCAAAGCCTGGGCTGTGTGTCGGTGCTTGTTTTAAGAATTACCACACCCAGAAGAATTTCTGGGAACAACCATGAGTGTAAACTCATGTCTGTTTTGTATTTTCATGTGTTTAGTTTCATGGTTAGCATTTCTGTCATGTTGTTAGTTAGAGCTTTTGTGTTTGTTGTTTTGTAATTCTTTCTACTTAGTTAGGGGTTCCTCTGTTAAAAAAAAAAAAAATATGATGCCATTGTGTGTGGAGTGGGGCTTGGCTGAGACTGTACATATTGACTTGATGTTGGCTACTGCAACACACTGCAAGCCAAACACCAGTCCACACACTCCCATCAGCTGGTGTGATTGTTGTATCAGGCATGTGGGCGTATGTAAGTGATGGGCCCTTGAATGGCGCTGTCTGTCGATGTGAGTGTTGTAATGTGCTGGGCCCGTGGCTGGCGGTGTGAATGGCCTTGTGTGTGTCATGTATGAAAGTTGTGTGAATGGACTGTAAAGCGGTTGGTGCCTTGTCGCGGCTTTACAGCTCACGAGCTGTGAGTCATTGGTTCAGTTTTTTGCCTTTCAGTTACTAACAGTGCTTTTCATTTTTGTGAAAGCTCTTGTTAGTAAAATTTGATCCACTGAACCATCACTCACCCTCGTGCCAAATCCAACCAGTATGTGTGGTAAAAATGACCAAACCTGCTCCGCTGTAATCAGGCGTCGCAGCACACCTATGACACGCTAGGTGCCTCAGGTGGGACCCCGATGATGAAGCATGCCACCAACTTGGTTGGTGGGTGAGGGGTCTTTTTCACATAACCTAAGTGTGTTTCTTTTCAAAATTTTAGTGTTTGGCACATCACGGACGTATGTGGGCACATCAAAACGATATATTACAAAACTACCTGTGTTTGGGGGGGGAGAGGGCACCTATGTTTTTGGTCCTGTGTGCGGCCTTCATCTAGGGAAACCTACCAAACCCAGACATTTTTTAAAACTAGACACCCCAAGGAGTCTAGGGAGGAGTGGCTTGCGTGGATCCCCCAACATTTTCTTACCCAGACTCCTCTGTAAACCTCAAAATGTGCTTAAAAAAAGCATATTTTCCTGACTTTTCTTCGTACGATCACCACTCCAGCACAAAATTCCTACTCCCCAGTGTTCCCCTCAGTCTCCCAAATAAAATGACACCTCACGTATGTGGGTCCCCAAAGCAGAGTCAGTCTAAAGATGTATAAAAGAATATGTCCTTATAAACTCGCAGTACTATCCCCTGTATCTCTACAAGTTTTGTGCCTTATTCTGTTGGAGGCACCTGGCCCACCCACACAACTGAGGTATCATTTTTATCGGGAGACTTGGGGGAACGCTGGGTGGAAGGAAATTTGTGGCTCCACTCAGATTCCAGAACTTTCTGTCACCGAAATGTGTGAAAAATGCGTTTTTTTAGCCAATATTTGAGGTTTGGAAAGGATTCTGGGTAACAGAACCTGGTCAGAGCCCCCCAAGTCACCCCATCTTGGATTCCCCTAGGTCTCTAGTTTTCAGAAATGCACAGGTTTGGTAGGTTTCCCTAGGTGCTGGCTGAGCTACAGGCCAAAAACTACAGGTAGGCACTGTTTTCAATGAAAAAATGTGATGTGTCCACGTTGCGCTTTGGGGCGTTTCCTGTCGCGGGCGCTAGGCCTACCCACACAAGTGAGGTATCATTTTTATCGGGAGACGTGGGGGAACGCTGGGTGGAAGGAAATTTGTGGCTCCTCTCAGATTCCAGAACTTTCTGCCACAGAAATGTGAGGAACATGTGTTTTTTTAGCCAATTTTTGAGCTTTGCAAAGGATTCTGGGTAACAGAACCTGGTCCGAGCCCCGCCAGTCACCCCTCCTTGGATTCCCCTAGGTCTCTAGTTTTCAGAAATGCACAGGTTTGGTAGGTTTCCCTAGGTGGCGGCTGAGCTACAGGCCAAAATCTACAGGTAGGCACTTCGCTAAAAACAGGTCTGTTTTCTTCCAAAATTTTGGTGGTGTCCACGTTGCGCTTTGGGGCGTTTCCTGTCGCGGGCGCTAGGCCTACCCACGCAAGTGAGGTATCATTTTTATCGGGAGACTTGGGGGAACGCTGGGTGGAAGGAAATTTGTGGCTCCTCCCAGATTCCAGAACTTTCTGCCACAGAAATGTGAGGAACATGTGTTTTTTTAGCCAATTTTTGAGCTTTGCAAAGGATTCTGGGTAACAGAACCTGGTCCGAGCCCCGCCAGTCACCCCTCCTTGGATTCCCCTAGGTCTCTAGTTTTCAGAAATGCACAGGTTTGGTAGGTTTCCCTAGGTGGCGGCTGAGCTACAGGCCAAAATCTACAGGTAGGCACTTTGCTAAAAACAGGTCTGTTTTCTGTGATGTGTCCACGTTGCGCTTTGGGGCGTTTCCTGTCGCGGGCGCTAGGCCTACCCACACAAGTGAGGTATCATTTTTATCGGGAGACGTGGGGGAACGCTGGGTGGAAGGAAATTTGTGGCTCCTCTCAGATTCCAGAACTTTCTGCCACAGAAATGTGAGGAACATGTGTTTTTTTAGCCAATTTTTGAGCTTTGCAAAGGATTCTGGGTAACAGAACCTGGTCCGAGCCCCGCCAGTCACCCCTCCTTGGATTCCCCTAGGTCTCTAGTTTTCAGAAATGCACAGGTTTGGTAGGTTTCCCTAGGTGGCGGCTGAGCTACAGGCCAAAATCTACAGGTAGGCACTTCGCTAAAAACAGGTCTGTTTTCTTCCAAAATTTTGGTGGTGTCCACGTTGCGCTTTGGGGCATTTCCTGTCGCGGGCGCTAGGCCTACCCACGCAAGTGAGGTATCATTTTTATCGGGAGACTTGGGGGAACGCTGGGTGGAAGGAAATTTGTGGCTCCTCCCAGATTCCAGAACTTTCTGCCACAGAAATGTGAGGAACATGTGTTTTTTTAGCCAATTTTTGAGCTTTGCAAAGGATTCTGGGTAACAGAACCTGGTCCGAGCCCCGCCAGTCACCCCTCCTTGGATTCCCCTAGGTCTCTAGTTTTCAGAAATGCACAGGTTTGGTAGGTTTCCCTAGGTGGCGGCTGAGCTACAGGCCAAAATCTACAGGTAGGCACTTTGCTAAAAACAGGTCTGTTTTCTGTGATGTGTCCACGTTGCGCTTTGGGGCGTTTCCTGTCGCGGGCGCTAGGCCTACCCACACAAGTGAGGTATCATTTTTATCGGGAGACGTGGGGGAACGCTGGGTGGAAGGAAATTTGTGGCTCCTCTCAGATTCCAGAACTTTCTGCCACAGAAATGTGAGGAACATGTGTTTTTTTAGCCAATTTTTGAGCTTTGCAAAGGATTCTGGGTAACAGAACCTGGTCCGAGCCCCGCCAGTCACCCCTCCTTGGATTCCCCTAGGTCTCTAGTTTTCAGAAATGCACAGGTTTGGTAGGTTTCCCTAGGTGGCGGCTGAGCTACAGGCCAAAATCTACAGGTAGGCACTTCGCTAAAAACAGGTCTGTTTTCTTCCAAAATTTTGGTGGTGTCCACGTTGCGCTTTGGGGCATTTCCTGTCGCGGGCGCTAGGCCTACCCACGCAAGTGAGGTATCATTTTTATCGGGAGACTTGGGGGAACGCTGGGTGGAAGGAAATTTGTGGCTCCTCCCAGATTCCAGAACTTTCTGCCACAGAAATGTGAGGAACATGTGTTTTTTTAGCCAATTTTTGAGCTTTGCAAAGGATTCTGGGTAACAGAACCTGGTCCGAGCCCCGCCAGTCACCCCTCCTTGGATTCCCCTAGGTCTCTAGTTTTCAGAAATGCACAGGTTTGGTAGGTTTCCCTAGGTGGCGGCTGAGCTACAGGCCAAAATCTACAGGTAGGCACTTTGCTAAAAACAGGTCTGTTTTCTGTGATGTGTCCACGTTGCGCTTTGGGGCGTTTCCTGTCGCGGGCGCTAGGCCTACCCACACAAGTGAGGTATCATTTTTATCGTGAGACGTGGGGGAACGCTGGGTGGAAGGAAATTTGTGGCTCCTCTCAGATTCCAGAACTTTCTGCCACAGAAATGTGAGGAACATGTGTTTTTTTAGCCAATTTTTGAGCTTTGCAAAGGATTCTGGGTAACAGAACCTGGTCCGAGCCCCGCCAGTCACCCCTCCTTGGATTCCCCTAGGTCTCTAGTTTTCAGAAATGCACAGGTTTGGTAGGTTTCCCTAGGTGGCGGCTGAGCTACAGGCCAAAATCTACAGGTAGGCACTTCGCTAAAAACAGGTCTGTTTTCTTCCAAAATTTTGGTGGTGTCCACGTTGCGCTTTGGGGCGTTTCCTGTCGCGGGCGCTAGGCCTACCCACGCAAGTGAGGTATCATTTTTATCGGGAGACTTGGGGGAACGCTGGGTGGAAGGAAATTTGTGGCTCCTCCCAGATTCCAGAACTTTCTGCCACAGAAATGTGAGGAACATGTGTTTTTTTAGCCAATTTTTGAGCTTTGCAAAGGATTCTGGGTAACAGAACCTGGTCCGAGCCCCGCCAGTCACCCCTCCTTGGATTCCCCTAGGTCTCTAGTTTTCAGAAATGCACAGGTTTGGTAGGTTTCCCTAGGTGGCGGCTGAGCTACAGGCCAAAATCTACAGGTAGGCACTTTGCTAAAAACAGGTCTGTTTTCTGTGATGTGTCCACGTTGCGCTTTGGGGCGTTTCCTGTCGCGGGCGCTAGGCCTACCCACACAAGTGAGGTATCATTTTTATCGGGAGACGTGGGGGAACGCTGGGTGGAAGGAAATTTGTGGCTCCTCTCAGATTCCAGAACTTTCTGCCACAGAAATGTGAGGAACATGTGTTTTTTTAGCCAATTTTTGAGCTTTGCAAAGGATTCTGGGTAACAGAACCTGGTCCGAGCCCCGCCAGTCACCCCTCCTTGGATTCCCCTAGGTCTCTAGTTTTCAGAAATGCACAGGTTTGGTAGGTTTCCCTAGGTGGCGGCTGAGCTACAGGCCAAAATCTACAGGTAGGCACTTCGCTAAAAACAGGTCTGTTTTCTTCCAAAATTTTGGTGGTGTCCACGTTGCGCTTTGGGGCGTTTCCTGTCGCGGGCGCTAGGCCTACCCACGCAAGTGAGGTATCATTTTTATCGGGAGACTTGGGGGAACGCTGGGTGGAAGGAAATTTGTGGCTCCTCCCAGATTCCAGAACTTTCTGCCACAGAAATGTGAGGAACATGTGTTTTTTTAGCCAATTTTTGAGCTTTGCAAAGGATTCTGGGTAACAGAACCTGGTCCGAGCCCCGCCAGTCACCCCTCCTTGGATTCCCCTAGGTCTCTAGTTTTCAGAAATGCACAGGTTTGGTAGGTTTCCCTAGGTGGCGGCTGAGCTACAGGCCAAAATCTACAGGTAGGCACTTTGCTAAAAACAGGTCTGTTTTCTGTGATGTGTCCACGTTGCGCTTTGGGGCGTTTCCTGTCGCGGGCGCTAGGCCTACCCACACAAGTGAGGTATCATTTTTATCGGGAGACGTGGGGGAACGCTGGGTGGAAGGAAATTTGTGGCTCCTCTCAGATTCCAGAACTTTCTGCCACAGAAATGTGAGGAACATGTGTTTTTTTAGCCAATTTTTGAGCTTTGCAAAGGATTCTGGGTAACAGAACCTGGTCCGAGCCCCGCCAGTCACCCCTCCTTGGATTCCCCTAGGTCTCTAGTTTTCAGAAATGCACAGGTTTGGTAGGTTTCCCTAGGTGGCGGCTGAGCTACAGGCCAAAATCTACAGGTAGGCACTTCGCTAAAAACAGGTCTGTTTTCTTCCAAAATTTTGGTGGTGTCCACGTTGCGCTTTGGGGCGTTTCCTGTCGCGGGCGCTAGGCCTACCCACGCAAGTGAGGTATCATTTTTATCGGGAGACTTGGGGGAACGCTGGGTGGAAGGAAATTTGTGGCTCCTCCCAGATTCCAGAACTTTCTGCCACAGAAATGTGAGGAACATGTGTTTTTTTAGCCAATTTTTGAGCTTTGCAAAGGATTCTGGGTAACAGAACCTGGTCCGAGCCCCGCCAGTCACCCCTCCTTGGATTCCCCTAGGTCTCTAGTTTTCAGAAATGCACAGGTTTGGTAGGTTTCCCTAGGTGGCGGCTGAGCTACAGGCCAAAATCTACAGGTAGGCACTTTGCTAAAAACAGGTCTGTTTTCTGTGATGTGTCCACGTTGCGCTTTGGGGCGTTTCCTGTCGCGGGCGCTAGGCCTACCCACACAAGTGAGGTATCATTTTTATCGGGAGACGTGGGGGAACGCTGGGTGGAAGGAAATTTGTGGCTCCTCTCAGATTCCAGAACTTTCTGCCACAGAAATGTGAGGAACATGTGTTTTTTTAGCCAATTTTTGAGCTTTGCAAAGGATTCTGGGTAACAGAACCTGGTCCGAGCCCCGCCAGTCACCCCTCCTTGGATTCCCCTAGGTCTCTAGTTTTCAGAAATGCACAGGTTTGGTAGGTTTCCCTAGGTGGCGGCTGAGCTACAGGCCAAAATCTACAGGTAGGCACTTCGCTAAAAACAGGTCTGTTTTCTTCCAAAATTTTGGTGGTGTCCACGTTGCGCTTTGGGGCGTTTCCTGTCGCGGGCGCTAGGCCTACCCACGCAAGTGAGGTATCATTTTTATCGGGAGACTTGGGGGAACGCTGGGTGGAAGGAAATTTGTGGCTCCTCCCAGATTCCAGAACTTTCTGCCACAGAAATGTGAGGAACATGTGTTTTTTTAGCCAATTTTTGAGCTTTGCAAAGGATTCTGGGTAACAGAACCTGGTCCGAGCCCCGCCAGTCACCCCTCCTTGGATTCCCCTAGGTCTCTAGTTTTCAGAAATGCACAGGTTTGGTAGGTTTCCCTAGGTGGCGGCTGAGCTACAGGCCAAAATCTACAGGTAGGCACTTTGCTAAAAACAGGTCTGTTTTCTGTGATGTGTCCACGTTGCGCTTTGGGGCGTTTCCTGTCGCGGGCGCTAGGCCTACCCACACAAGTGAGGTATCATTTTTATCGGGAGACGTGGGGGAACGCTGGGTGGAAGGAAATTTGTGGCTCCTCTCAGATTCCAGAACTTTCTGCCACAGAAATGTGAGGAACATGTGTTTTTTTAGCCAATTTTTGAGCTTTGCAAAGGATTCTGGGTAACAGAACCTGGTCCGAGCCCCGCCAGTCACCCCTCCTTGGATTCCCCTAGGTCTCTAGTTTTCAGAAATGCACAGGTTTGGTAGGTTTCCCTAGGTGGCGGCTGAGCTACAGGCCAAAATCTACAGGTAGGCACTTCGCTAAAAACAGGTCTGTTTTCTTCCAAAATTTTGGTGGTGTCCACGTTGCGCTTTGGGGCGTTTCCTGTCGCGGGCGCTAGGCCTACCCACGCAAGTGAGGTATCATTTTTATCGGGAGACTTGGGGGAACGCTGGGTGGAAGGAAATTTGTGGCTCCTCCCAGATTCCAGAACTTTCTGCCACAGAAATGTGAGGAACATGTGTTTTTTTTAGCCAATTTTTGAGCTTTGCAAAGGATTCTGGGTAACAGAACCTGGTCCGAGCCCCGCCAGTCACCCCTCCTTGGATTCCCCTAGGTCTCTAGTTTTCAGAAATGCACAGGTTTGGTAGGTTTCCCTAGGTGGCGGCTGAGCTACAGGCCAAAATCTACAGGTAGGCACTTTGCTAAAAACAGGTCTGTTTTCTGTGATGTGTCCACGTTGCGCTTTGGGGCGTTTCCTGTCGCGGGCGCTAGGCCTACCCACACAAGTGAGGTATCATTTTTATCGGGAGACGTGGGGGAACGCTGGGTGGAAGGAAATTTGTGGCTCCTCTCAGATTCCAGAACTTTCTGCCACAGAAATGTGAGGAACATGTGTTTTTTTAGCCAATTTTTGAGCTTTGCAAAGGATTCTGGGTAACAGAACCTGGTCCGAGCCCCGCCAGTCACCCCTCCTTGGATTCCCCTAGGTCTCTAGTTTTCAGAAATGCACAGGTTTGGTAGGTTTCCCTAGGTGGCGGCTGAGCTACAGGCCAAAATCTACAGGTAGGCACTTCGCTAAAAACAGGTCTGTTTTCTTCCAAAATTTTGGTGGTGTCCACGTTGCGCTTTGGGGCGTTTCCTGTCGCGGGCGCTAGGCCTACCCACGCAAGTGAGGTATCATTTTTATCGGGAGACTTGGGGGAACGCTGGGTGGAAGGAAATTTGTGGCTCCTCCCAGATTCCAGAACTTTCTGCCACAGAAATGTGAGGAACATGTGTTTTTTTAGCCAATTTTTGAGCTTTGCAAAGGATTCTGGGTAACAGAACCTGGTCCGAGCCCCGCCAGTCACCCCTCCTTGGATTCCCCTAGGTCTCTAGTTTTCAGAAATGCACAGGTTTGGTAGGTTTCCCTAGGTGGCGGCTGAGCTACAGGCCAAAATCTACAGGTAGGCACTTTGCTAAAAACAGGTCTGTTTTCTGTGATGTGTCCACGTTGCGCTTTGGGGCGTTTCCTGTCGCGGGCGCTAGGCCTACCCACACAAGTGAGGTATCATTTTTATCGGGAGACGTGGGGGAACGCTGGGTGGAAGGAAATTTGTGGCTCCTCTCAGATTCCAGAACTTTCTGCCACAGAAATGTGAGGAACATGTGTTTTTTTAGCCAATTTTTGAGCTTTGCAAAGGATTCTGGGTAACAGAACCTGGTCCGAGCCCCGCCAGTCACCCCTCCTTGGATTCCCCTAGGTCTCTAGTTTTCAGAAATGCACAGGTTTGGTAGGTTTCCCTAGGTGGCGGCTGAGCTACAGGCCAAAATCTACAGGTAGGCACTTCGCTAAAAACAGGTCTGTTTTCTTCCAAAATTTTGGTGGTGTCCACGTTGCGCTTTGGGGCGTTTCCTGTCGCGGGCGCTAGGCCTACCCACGCAAGTGAGGTATCATTTTTATCGGGAGACGTGGGGGAACGCTGGGTGGAAGGAAATTTGTGGCTCCTCTCAGATTCCAGAACTTTCTGCCACAGAAATGTGAGGAACATGTGTTTTTTTAGCCAATTTTTGAGCTTTGCTAAGGATTCTGGGTAACAGAACCTGGTCCGAGCCCCGCCAGTCACCCCTCCTTGGATTCCCCTAGGTCTCTAGTTTTCAGAAATGTACAGGTTTGGTAGGTTTCCCTAGGTGCCGGCTGAGCTAGAGGCCAAAATCTGCAGGTAGTCACTTCGCAAAAAACACCTCTGTTTTCTTCCAAAATTTTGGTGGTGTCCACGTTGCGCTTTGGGGCGTTTCCTGTCGCGGGCGCTAGGCCTACCCACGCAAGTGAGGTATCATTTTTATCGGGAGACTTGGGGGAACGCTGGGTGGAAGGAAATTTGTGGCTCCTCTCAGATTCCAGAACTTTCTGTCACTCAAATGTGAGGAAAATGCGTTTTTTTAGCCAAAATATGAGGTTTGCAAAGGATTCTGGGTAACAGAACCTGGTCCGAGCCCCGCCAGTCACCCCTCCTTGGATTCCCCTAGGTCTCTAGTTTTCAGAAATGCACAGGTTTGGTAGGTTTCCCTAGGTGGCGGCTGAGCTAGAGGCCAAAATCTACAGGTAGGCACTTTGCTAAAAACAGGTCTGTTTTCTGTGATGTGTCCACGTTGCGCTTTGGGGCGTTTCCTGTCGCGGGCGCTAGGCCTACCCACACAAGTGAGGTATCATTTTTATCGGGAGACGTGGGGGAACGCTGGGTGGAAGGAAATTTGTGGCTCCTCTCAGATTCCAGAACTTTCTGCCACAGAAATGTGAGGAACATGTGTTTTTTTAGCCAATTTTTGAGCTTTGCAAAGGATTCTGGGTAACAGAACCTGGTCCGGGCCACACAAATCACCCCATCTTGGATTCCCCTAGGTCTCTAGTTTTCAGAAATGCACAGGTTTGGTAGGTTTCCCTAGGTGGCGGCTGAGCTAGAGGCCAAAATCTACAGGTAGGCACTTTGCTAAAAACAGGTCTGTTTTCTGTGATGTGTCCACGTTGCGCTTTGGGGCGTTTCCTGTCGCGGGCGCTAGGCCTACCCACACATGTGAGGTATCATTTTTATCGGGAGACGTGGGGGAACGCTGGGTGGAAGGACATTTGTGGCTCCTCTCAGATTCCAGCACTTTCTGCCACAGAAATGTGAGGAACATGTGTTTTTTTAGCCAATTTTTGAGCTTTGCAAAGGATTCTGGGTAACAGAACCTGGTCCGAGCCACACAAATCACCCCATCTTGGATTCCCCTAGGTCTCTAGTTTTCAGAAATGCACAGGTTTGGTAGGTTTCCCTAGGTGGCGGCTGAGCTAGAGGCCAAAATCTACAGGTAGGCACTTTGCTAAAAACAGGTCTGTTTTCTGTGATGTGTCCACATTGCGCTTTGGGGTGTTTCCTGTCGCGGGCGCTAGGCCTACCCACACAAGTGAGGTATCATTTTTATCGGGAGACGTGGGGGAACGCTGGGTGGAAGGAAATTTGTGGCTCCTCTCAGATTCCAGAACTTTCTGCCACAGAAATGTGAGGAACATGTGTTTTTTTAGCCAAATTTTGAGGTTTGCAAAGGATTCTGGGTAACAGAACCTGGTCCGAGCCACACAAATCACCCCATCTTGGATTCCCCTAGGTCTCTAGTTTTCAGAAATGCACAGGTTTGGTAGGTTTCCCTAGTTGGCGGCTGAGCTAGAGGCCAAAATCTACAGGTAGGCACTTTGCTAAAAACAGGTCTGTTTTCTGTGATGTGTCCACGTTGCGCTTTGGTGCGTTTCCTGTCGCGGGCGCTAGGCCTACCCACACAAGTGAGGTATCATTTTTATCGGGAGACTTGGGGGAACATAGAATAGCAAAACAAGTGTTATTGCCCCTTGTCTTTCTCTACATTTTTCCCTTCCAAATGTAAGACAGTGTGTAAAAAAGACGTCTATTTGAGAAATGCCCGGTAATTCACATGCTAGTATGGGCAGCCCGGAATTCAGAGATGTGCAAATAACCACTGCTTCTCAACACCTTATCTTGTGCCCATTTTGGAAATACAAAGGTTTTCTTGTTAGCTATTTTTTACTCTTTATATTTCAGCAAATGAATTGCTGTATACCCGGTATAGAATGAAAACCCACTGCAGGGTGCAGGTCATTTATTGGCTCTGGGTACCTAGAGTTCTTGATGAACCTACAAGCCCTATATATCCCCGCAACCAGAAGAGTCCAGCAGACGTAACGGTATATTGCTTTCGAAAATCTGACATTGCAGGAAAAAGTTACAGAGTAAAACTTAGAGAAAAATTGATGTTTTTTTCACCTCAATTTCAATATTTTTCTTTTTCAGTTGCTATTTTCTGTAGGAAACCCTTGTAGGATCTACACAAATTACCCCTTGCTGAATTCAGAATTTTGTCTACTTTTCAGAAATGTTGCGGTTTATGGGATCCAGCGTTGGTTTCATGCCCATTTCTGTCACTGACTGGAAGGAGGCTGAAAGCACAAAAAATCGTAAAAATGGGGTATGTCCCAGTAAAATGCCAAAATTGGGTTGAAAAATTGGGTTTTCTGATTCAAGTCTGCCTGTTCCTGAAAGCTGGGAAGCTGGTGATTTTATCACCGCAAACCCTTTGTTGATGCCCTTTTCAGGGAAAAAACCACAAGCCTTCTTCTGCAGCCCATTTTTCCAAATTTTTTTAAAAAAATGAAATTTTCACTGTTTTTTGGCTAATTTCTTGGCCTCCTTCTGGGGAACCCACAAAGTCTGGGTACCTCTAGAATCCCTAGGATGTTGGAAAAAAAGGACGCAAATTTGGCATGGGTAGCTTATGTGAACAAAAAGTTATGAGGGCCTAAGCGCGAACTGCTCCAAATAGCCAAAAAAAGGCTCGGCACAGGAGGGGGAAAAGGCCTGGCAGCGAAGGGGTTAATAATATCTCCTAAAAGCAGATCCAGAAGTGATGGCCACACTTTTACAGCCCAGCTTTGTGGAATGCCCACTCAGAGCAAACAAGACTCAATGAACAACTACAGGGAGTGCAGAATTATTAGGCAAGTTGTATTTTTGAGGATTCATTTTATTATTGAACAACAACCATGTTCTCAATGAACCCAAAAAACTCATTAATATCAAAGCTGAATATTTTTGGAAGTAGTTTTTAGTTTGTTTTTAGTTTTAGCTATGTTAGGGGGATATCTGTGTGTGCAGGTGACTATTACTGTGCATAATTATTAGGCAACTTAACAAAAAAAAATATATACCCATTTCAATTATTTATTATTACCAGTGAAACCAATATAACATCTCAACATTCACAAATATACATTTCTGACATTCAAAAACAAAACAAAAACAAATCAGTGACCAATATAGCCACCTTTCTTTGCAAGGACACTCAAAAGCCTGCCATCCATGGATTCTGTCAGTGTTTTGATCTGTTCACCATCAACATTGTGTGCAGCAGCAACCACAGCCTCCCAGACACTGTTCAGAGAGGTGTACTGTTTTCCCTCCTTGTAAATCTCACATTTGATGATGGACCACAGGTTCTCAATGGGGTTCAGATCAGGTGAACAAGGAGGCCATGTCATTAGATTTCCTTCTTTTATACCCTTTCTTGCCAGCCACGCTGTGGAGTACTTGGACGCGTGTGATGGAGCATTGTCCTGCATGAAAATCATGTTTTTCTTGAAGGATGCAGACTTCTTCCTGTACCACTGCTTGAAGAAGGTGTCTTCCAGGAACTGGCAGTAGGACTGGGAGTTGAGCTTGACTCCATCCTCAACCCGAAAAGGCCCCACAAGCTCATCTTTGATGATACCAGCCCAAACCAGTACTCCACCTCCACCTTGCTGGCGTCTGAGTCGGACTGGAGCTCTCTGCCCTTTACCAATCCAGCCACGGGCCCATCCATCTGGCCCATCAAGACTCACTCTCATTTCATCAGTCCATAAAACCTTAGAAAAATCAGTCTTGAGATATTTCTTGGCCCAGTCTTGACGTTTCAGCTTGTGTGTCTTGTTCAGTGGTGGTCGTCTTTCAGCCTTTCTTACCTTGGCCATGTCTCTGAGTATTGCACACCTTGTGCTTTTGGGCACTCCAGTGATGTTGCAGCTCTGAAATATGGCCAAACTGGTGGCAAGTGGCATCGTGGCAGCTGCACGCTTGACTTTTCTCAGTTCATGGGCAGTTATTTTGCGCCTTGGTTTTTCCACACGCTTCTTGCGACCCTGTTGACTATTTTGAATGAAACGCTTGATTGTTCGTTGATCACGCTTCAGAAGCTTTGCAATTTTAAGAGTGCTGCATCCCTCTGCAAGATATCTCACTATTTTTGACTTTTCTGAGCCTGTCAAGTCCTTCTTTTGACCCATTTTTCCAAATGAAAGGAAGTTGCCTAATAATTATGCACACCTAATATAGGGTGTTGATGTCATTAGACCACACCCCTTCTCATTACAGAGATGCACATCACCTAATATGCTTAATTGGTAGTAGGCTTTCGAGCCTATACAGCTTGGAGTAAGACAACATGCATAAAGAGGATGATGTGGTCAAAATACTAATTTGCCTAATAATTCTGCACTCCCTGTAATTATCTTTGAGAAGACTGTAAAAGTTGTACTATTTTAAGGTGTAGTTGCAATCCTTTAATGCTTACAACTTATCTGACTAGGTGCTTGATTTCTCCTTGGTTATAACACTACATAAATAACTCCCGATGATAATGACGACACCAACCAAGCCACAAAGAAGCACCACATGTCAAAACTCACAATATACATGCAGCATGGTCTCGGGTATTACACTTGTAGCGCTGCCAACCAAGCTGCTGTTCCCAAATTCAAAAGCTGCAGATTGCAAGGCAGGAGCTTCTTAGGATGCGCCTCACATTTATGGGATTTCCTACTTGACATCCAAACTGCATACCTTGTACCATTTAGTTCTGATGTCAGAATAAAACCAGGTTACACTCTAAAGCTCATTAGTATCATCCGAGCTCAGTACTCGGTTAGCTTAGCACCAAAAAAGCCCTCATGCAGACAAGGTGCTATAAAATCCCATTAATATAACAAACCAAACATAACCATCAGTCTGCAATACAGCATTCAAGGTCATTTGGATCACTAAAACATGCAGTGAAAACATATCCTGCTGCACACCCACATCCCCCACACATAAGGACCAACAAGCACTGCCTAAATTGGCATATAAATTATGTAAAGTACATGGGCATGAGTCTTGCTCAGAGATTGTGGGTTTCAGTCCTCAGAAGAGTTAAAAAAAAATGCAGGTGTCCGAAGCACAAACAAATTAGTTGGACCAGCCTACAACCATCTAGAGGTCAATTAAATATTGTTACAAATGCAACTGGGTTGCATTACTACGAAGAAATAATCCAATTCGAGATGCTTGCAACAAATGTAATGTCAATTTAAGTATTGCTAAAAACATGTCATAGTTGCACGTGGACTACTAAGCAATACTACAAAAGATCTTCACTATTTTACAAAATATAATACTGCATTATTTTGAGCTTGGGAGTGGGGCGTATCTCACACCCTAGCCTGACGATCATGTCAGATTGTTTCAGCTTCCAACTACATTACCAGTACCCCTTGGGGGAAATATGCCTATGTTAGCATTAAGAAGATCAGCTTTTTTAAACTTATAAAAATTCTGGTCAAATTACTATTTCTGTTTTAACTTTGAATCTTTATGCCACTCATTATGCAACTTATGTAGTTCGAGATCTCACCCAAACTAGTTTGAGTATGTATTGTAAACAATTACACTGTAAATGTAAACAAACTGTAACATGAGCATTCCCTGGTAATGAAAACAACGTCTGAAAGGAATAAGGGGCATATAAATTAATAGCTTCAAGCACCGGAGGTATGCAGTCAACGTCAAACTTCTATATTTCAACAGTATGTCATGGAGAAAAAAATTTCACCTAAGTCAGGCCACGTCTGCTTGCATCTGAATCTCTCCAGGGCAATGAAGGAACTAGAAAAACTGGACTAGGCAGTTTCCCTGATCCAAACCGTAGAGCAGTATGGGTAAGAGGAACACGTTCTAAATTCTGATTTGTTTCTATGTTGTCGGTTTAAGAAAATGCTCCAAAATAATTGACTGCCCTCATTTCTCTGTGTCATGAAGATTGAAAAATTATCATTGGTGCCCGACAGCCATGAGTTGGTAGCAACAGATGTCTTTCAAAGTATTAAAACGTATCAAGAGATTACACAGTCAAATCCTTCAATACTTCTTTCTCCCTAAATCTTGTCGGCTCCAAGCAGCTGGATGAGTCGCACTGCATTAGCTTCTCTTGACTGAAAGGTGGCGTGGGCAAATTTGATGCTGATCCAAGGGCTCTAGGCTGGGGCAGCATCACTAATCGGCGTGATTGCATTTCTCCATGCTTTCAATATTATTCAGCAGATCTGTGTCTTATGCAAGTCCCACTATGTATGCTTGGCACAGAGGGTTTAAGAGAACATTATACTGAGAAGAAATGTTGGCTTTTTCTTGGGTCACCATGATCTTGACCACAAAAATAATAGTAAGTACTCCAGCGTACGCTATAGTTTGTCTAGTGTGGCACTGAGGCAGCAGAGGAAAGGGTCACAGTTGCGATTTAAAGTAACCTGCATTAAGACGCCCTGACTTTCTGAAGGATACAAGTCAGTTCCAGAACATTACTGTTTTTACTGGGTATTTGTTACTAAAGCCAGAATGTGAGCGGTCTCCTACGTGCCCACTGATTACTGGCTTTCCAAATAGCCCTCATTAATTCACCTAAAAATGGCCATTTATGTATTTACTGATAAGTAACCACTACAGACTATAAGGTGTAACAGCAGCAACAATGTGCACAGTTTGTGTGGTGTTTACAAGACTCTATGAGCTGTGAGTGACTTCTCAAACTCGACATTTCTTTCACTGTCAATAGCTAACAAACAACCAAAATGATGGTCTGTTGAAGTAAAAGAGAACAGTACAGCCCATAACACCCTCTGAATTAGAAACAGGCTCATAGTCAAGGTTACAAGTTGGCCAGGACCTCCTTAAGGATCTCAGACCCGGTAATAATTAAAACGGTCAGAGAAACGGGTCCCTATCAGTTCATATATTTATGTCCCTAAGTTAAATGGGAAAGGCACTGATCGATTTCTGAATAATGAAGGTAAAAACGTTATTGTAATTCATGTTAATTCCAGTGTATAGTTCACATTTTACTTTATCTTGCCTTACCTAAGTTTAGCTATTTCCAGGATGTATGTTTCTATATTTTTTCATATGGCATAATATTCTTGCATAGTTCTTACTCTAAAATGAGTAGCCTCCATTTGTTTATGAAGGACCGAGGACTACGACTGAAGGGTCCCGAGTTGAGGATGAAAGCAGTACGAATTTCTCATAGTGCCTGTCACTGGTTCAAAAAGGTATTTGTACTACATAGTCATCCAGTTACTGCCATCTCTGCTGAGCGTACACAACAATGATCAAGTATCCCAGTCACAATTTTAATTTAGTGCAAATCTGTGTGAAAAAGGAACACAGCCGTCAAAATATTGACATGGCGAAAGTAAAAGAAATGTATCACCTACAGGTGAGTGGGTGTGTTTTGTTTTTGGGGTTGGTGAAGTGAAGAGAGTGAACAGACTGCTCTGAAGGAGAAAGAAATGAGGTGCAGCTATGCAGATGGACGAGATAGGGAGAGACAAAGGGCGTACATATTTAACAGACTGAACATAATAGGAGTGACTAAAACACTCTAGAGACCCTACCCCTACCACAGGTCTCAGTGATGCTGAAATCATAGTCTCACTATTTCAGAATTGAACCATTTTCATTAATAAATATTTACAACAAAATCTTTGCTGTTACTCACGTATCTTAAACAGCTAACAACCACTGAGAAAGGCAATAGTCCTGGCTGGTTCTAGGTGTATGTCATGTGTTGTGTTAAGTACCTGGAAGCAGTAAAAGAAGGCTCATGGTGGAAGCAAAATACTGATTGTGTGGCACACTATGGACGTCAGAGCAAGTTAGTGGACACGTTCAAGTCACTCTCTCTACACAGGCCACGCCCCTTTTAGACACCCTCCTCCACTTTTTTCTCTTTTTAATCATGCTTAAAGCCCTACTCTTAGTAACTATCTCAGGATTTCCTGAATTTCATTTCAGAAGCACCAAACTAGCTACTGGAAGTATTTGAATGTATTGTATTTTTATGGAGCTTTCATGAACCTGACGATGCATGTCTAAATGCACTATCCAAAAAATAGCACGTGCTACAACGAGGGGAGATTCTTAGGGTGAACACTCGTCCATAATTTTCACTGACTGCCTGTAATTTTGCTCTACCATCCTCTATCCGTGACGAATGGTTTAACGGACAGCATGTGTCCGTAATTTTAGCCTTTCAGCTAAAGGGCAAACACAATTAGGGCAATTCAGTTTCCTCATCTGGATTGTAAATCAGGGAGTCTCCTGTATTTTGATCACGAGGAAGTGGCAGACAGATAAGAAACCGGCCTTCCTGTCAGGGTACCTCCTTCCTAGAAGAAATGCAAATGTGCCGCGCCTGGCTAATCTGCAAATGTAAAGGAGCTTGGAAACCTGTATTTGCTTTAATCCAAGTAATCAATCACTTGAAGCTTTCTGATGGAAAAGTTATTTTCTTGCAAAGAGATTCTGTAAGGGTGTTCCAAGCTGAGCAGTGGAGTGTGGACAGTTATGAAAAATGTTTGCACTAGGTATAATCTGCATATTATTGAAATCTACATTTTATAAGCACTTTTTTTTTTCTTTAACCTAAATACATATGCGCATTTTATTGCATCCTATATTATACTGCGTGCAATGCATGTTTAAAATAAAGACTTACACATACACAGTGCTTTCAGGGACATCATAAACAAACATTGCCAAGGTCAATAGGTCTTGTCTATGCACAAGTTATTCGCTTTGTCAATGTGTTTTAGCCACGTTATATATCAAAATGGTTGGTGTTTAACATGGCTAAAAGTTAGTGGCGTAGAGGAGAGTGGTGTGGAGTGTCACAGAGTGAAATGGTGAAGAGTAGAGTGCTGTGGAGTGCCAGAGTGTCATGTTTAGGAGTGGCATACTGTGGAGTCACAGAGTGGCATACAGTGGGGTGACATACAGGTGAGTTGACAGGTGTAGAGTGCACTGGCATAGAGTGTCGCAAAATACACTGGTGTAGAGTGAAGTGGCATGGAGTATAGCAACATATAATTCAGGGGCACACAATGCAGTATTGTAGAATGCAGAGGAACAGATTAGAGTGGTGCGTAGTAGAGTGGAGTGATGTAGAGTGGAGTGCTGTAGAGGGGCATAGAGTGTAGTGGCGTAGAGTGCAGAGTAGACTAGAGTGGTGTAGAGTAGCACAGAGTGGTGCCGTGCAGAGTATTTTGCTGTAGACTACAGTGGTGGAGAGTTCAGTGCTGCAAAGTAGAGTATCACAGAGAACACTTGTGCAGATTGGAGTTGAGTGGCATTGAGAGCAGTGGCATAGAGCACAGTGGTGCACACTTGAGTGAAGTGGCGTACAGTGCAGTTGCTTAGAGTGCACAGGCAAAGAGTGCACTGGCATACAGTGGAGTTGGGTAGAGTGCAGTGGAGTGGGGTCGGGTAGAGTGGCATGCAATAGAGTGGCAGAGAGTGCAGCAGTTTAGAGTGGTGTGCAGTGGAGTGCAGAGTAGACGAGTGGCATTGAGTGTAGTGGCACAGAGTAGAATAGCATAGAGTGGTGCAGAGTATAGAGATGTAGAGTGCAGTGGCGTAGAGTGAAGCGATGCAGAGTAGAGTGACAGACTGCAGTGGCATACAGTGCAGTGTTGCAGAGTGGTACAGAGTGGAGTTGTGCAAGGTAAGCTGGTGTGGCCTAGACTGGAGTAGTGTGCAGAGGCATAAATTGCAGTGGTGTAGAGTGGCGTAAAGTGCATTGGCATAGAGTGGAGTGGCTCAGAGAGGAGTAGAGTGCAGTGTTCTAGAATGCAGTGCCATGGGGTGGTGTAAAGTGCAGTGGTTCAGTGTGGGAAGGAGTATGCATGGTGTGGTAGCACACGTTTTTGTTTGAAATGACCATTACATTGGCAAGAGCATGCAGTTTTACTAATAATATTATACAGTGCACAGACAATGATGTGTGGAAATTGCATTACCTGTTGTAATGATTTGTTTTAATCATATTAAGGTATTTATTTCCAGCACAGTTCAGAATTAACATAAATGTACTTCCTTTGTGTTCCTAATTCTGATATATTCTGAAATCCTTGCACACTTCATTTAAATGTTGTCATGTGATAGAAAAAAATATATTTTCTACACCGAGTAACTAGTAAGATTATAAATTCTCTCACTTTGAAGTCAGAGAATGAAAAGTAAACACCAAGCTCCCACCGAAGATCTAGCCTGACATTTGCCCTTGTTCTTTGAATGCATAGCAAATGTGTGAAGATAAGCACAAGATTCACAGGACTGTTTACAGAAAGGGAGCACTCGAAAGAATACAGTAAATAAGGTTTGGGCAAGGGAAGGGAAGAACTCAATCTGGACAGCCTAAAACAAATAAAGCCAGCAAACGGGAAGCAACTAAATGTGAGTTACAAACCACAAAGCCAATGGCAAGCAGCAGGCAGAATGCATTCCCAAGGAAGCTATCTCAATGCACTTATGTGGCAGCTGCAGGATACTTTGTGGGAAAAGTATAGTATTTTAGCCCAGTCTGTACCCTGCAGAGGTTTGGCCACATCAGTCTCCCAGGTAGTATGCCTAGAAGCCCTGGAGTGGTCCCCATGTTACAGGAAAGGTCTGTATACCCATCTTATCAGTTTGCTGCCAGTCCCTATGGTGTAGAGCTTCTAGCACATCTCATATGGGGTTAATGCTAGGTGGTGGACATAAAATAGGTCATTTAATGATTGTATAAGGTGTTTGTAAGTAAGTAGTTGAACCGGGTAAAGATGGTAGCCTGCCACAAGGGTTTGGAAATCTAGCAGCTTACCGTCCACAAACAAATCCCCCAATTTTAAGACACCTGCAGAATGCCACTGACTGAGGTGCCCTGAGCGCAGCCGTCCTGTGCAAGTGGGAAGGCCTAGCAAAGGTAGTGCAGGAGCATAGGGTTTCTTTGTGTCAGTGAGTTTACAGGTCCTAGCAAGGCAAGAGAAACCTGTGCAGGATAACCCTGGATGGTGTTCTGTAGAATGGTCAGTAGGAAACAATGAGTTGTGCAGTAAGTCCTCCTTAAAGTCTTTACAGATAAACCCCACATCATGCAAGGGGTGGCCAGACAACGAGCGAGCCACCCATTGAGACTGTGCAGCTAAATAATAGCATTCTAAGTCCAGAAGGCCTAATCCACCCGCAGTCACGGGTAGCTTTACAGTGGAAAGAGCTACCCGATGACACCTCAGCGACCAAATCTGATGTCTGGCATGTCTGAAGAAGGAATGAGGGATGAGCAGGGGAAGGTTTCCAAATAATTTAATAATCGGGTAGCACATAATCTTCACTAGTGCCATGTGGCCCATTATTGAAAGTGGAAGAGAAGACCAAAAAGCAAACTGGGCTTGGAAGTAGTGTGTCACTCTGCCCAGATTTCCACTGTGTGGATCAGTGGGAAAATGGTAGATATTAATCCCTAGGCACTGAAAGGTAACTGGTTCCCAGTTTAATCTGTGGTCTAATTGTATAAAGGGAATTTTTTTTACCATATGTTAAACAATCACTAATTACATTTTAAAAACTTTCCAATGTTCTTACATTTTGTTTATGCAATTTACATCCCAAATATTGTGAAGATTTTAAGTGTAATTTGTCACATAGGGATATGCCTGATCACTGGTTTGGCTTTTGCTCAATTGCAAAACGATTTTAAGACATGGACAGAGTGGGCAATTGCCTTGCACACCCTTGCAAGGGTTCTGGCCTCTGTTCATCCTTCAAAAGCACGAATAGTGAACCATTGCACCAGAAGAGTTCACCAGGGTGGGTGGGTGTTGCTTGTTAAACTACTTGACAGTGCCTCTCCCATCTTTCTCCTGTCTTCTGAGACAACTCCCCAGGTACGCAATACCTTCCAATACTGCTGGTGGACCCATCTTGACTGATTTTAGGAATTGTCCCACCGAGTTATTCTCTTCCTTATTTATTCAATTCTTTGCAGCAACCCTTTGAAAAAGATGCTTTGGATCTCCCACCTGATCTCGATTTCTACCCTCTTCTTTTACCATCTTTGATTGGTAGTCCAGGCTCCCCGCTCTGAGATAAATGTTGAGTCCCGGATTTACACTCTAGTGCTGTGAGACTATAGACAAGTTGTGGGAACCTCAAATCCTGACATTAAGTGTGAGACTGTCCCCCACACCATCTGCTTTGCCTCATTATTATTTTTTTAAGGTTGATAGCCCATTGAAAGTTGAGGTGAGCCAGATGTTTTTGGTCAACTTGTTAACTAGCATAAGAATACTTACCTTAATGATTCACAAACTGTTTGCCATGGGTTTAAAAATGTTTAAAAACATAACCAAAGTGTAGCTGTTGCTTTCTCTGTAAGAAAGACTGGGTAGATCTGGGTAAGGGTGATGACCTTGACACAGTGCTGAAGGGTACTAATTTACTCCTGAACAGGGACGTAATGTGACACCTGAATGTAGCATACCAGGAGGCCATCACAAAAAAAACACAGTGAATTAAAAGGATGTGATATTCCTTTTCCTGAACACAGAATGCTTGGTACATAGGATGTACGTCTGAACAAGGAATGTTCAGACAAAGGAATGTAGGTTTTGACTAAAGGCAGTTGGATGGCAGAGCTGATTAAGGCGGTAGGAAAGAGTCTGGTGCTTCCTTGAAAAATTCTCACCTCATCTTCAAATCTGAACATTGTGTCAAGCCTTCTATCACCACAACTTCGTTGGAAAGGAATATCCATGTCTAAATATATCTTCTGAATATCACATTACCTTTTCCCTTCCAACCAATCCAACAAAGTTGTGGTGATAGAAGGCCTGACCCCTTTTATACAAACTAAATCGCCTACACCTACTTTTATCTTTTTTACCTGGTGGCAGTCGTCAAACAATGTATTTTGTTTGCTCTTGGCATTAGCGACATTTTTCTTGACCTTAGTATCCTGTTCATCTAGAAGAACACAAACCTTTACCTATCTGCTCATCCCATTGGTGGCTGCTTTCATCCCCGTCAATAACACAAAAGGGGAAACATGAGTTGTAAAATGAGTACTTGTGCAATAAAATCAGAACAGCATTTATGACCACATATTTGTTAGCGATCGCCCATTGAATATATTGGGACAACACCTTGTTCATTAGCTCGGAGACAATAAAGTGATGTCTTAAGGTGCTTAATATCACCCGTCGTGAAAAAAGCATTCACCTCTCTATTAATAATTTGTATACCAGTGTCTGAAATCATAATTTTGGGGAAGCAGTCTCTAAGAAATATTTCCTTTCGGAATTCTATGACAGTTTTAGCATTTGATTATGTCACAAACTTGACTTATGACCACTTAGAATGAAGGTCAATTACAACCCATGCATAATGGTATTGGATTGGTAAGCAATTAAACAGGCCAACTAAATCTATGCCAATTTTTTCCCATGCTCTGGAATGGCATTCTATTAGTTGTAAAGGTGGCTCTCCCAAAACACGATTCTTCTCAGTATGCGCACGCAAACAACATTGTCCCACAACACAATCAACAACTCTGTCCACGGATGTCCACAAGAAAATCTGTCTGATTCTGTGTTTCATGAATGTTTTTTTACCAAATGCCCTTCATGGGCTATCAGTATCAACTTTCGTCTGACTCCTTCCGGTGGTATTAAATTGTCACCTCTCATTAGAAGATTGTCCTCGACAGAGTTCATCACAAATCTTCCAATAAGGCTGACATGGAGTTTGTAAAGATTTTTGAAGAGGCCTTCTCCTGCTTACATATGTTACAATATGCTTTGTCACTTTGTCTAGGTCCATTTTTATTCTCCACCGTCCTCAGAAACAGCATACAACTTTTCCAAATCCACTGCAGCAATTAAACCATTTTCACCCACCCATTTGTCCCCTTCATTCACATCATCCTCAGTTGGAGCAAATCTAGACAAGAAATCAGCTCGAACATTTTGAACACCTTGAATATGTGATATCGCAAACTGATACTGCAAAAGCTTTGTGGTCAATCTTGAAACTCTGTGAGTTTGCTCTTTGATTTTCTCCCCCGACAGGATGTCAACAAGGGATTTATGATCAGTACAAACCAAAACCTTTGCTCCCCAAATGTATGGTTTAAACTTCTGTATCGCCCACCAACATGCAAGGAGTTCCATTTCAATAGTTGAATAATGAGTTTCTGCTTCCCTCAGAACTCTTGAACCATAAGACACAGTATTCTCTTCTTTACCATCAATTTGATTTAGTACTGCCCCCAGACCTTGATTGTACGCATCAACTGCAACACAACATTTGAGCTCAGGATTGAATGGTTTTAAATCCTGGAACTTGCCAATTGTTTTTATCCATTCAAAAGATTCCTAGCATATATCACTCCACTTGAAAGATACACTTTTTGAGAGATTAGTCAAGAGTTGTGTATGTGAAGCATAATCCGGAATAAAACAAGAATAAAACTCGCACGTGCCCATAAAAGACTTCAGAACAGTCTTATCATCCGTAGGTCGTGCATCCACGACGGGACTGACTAAACCAGGTCTTGTTTCAATAACCTCCTCATATATAATGTACCCAAGATACATACACCTTGGTTTTTCTATCTCACATTTTTCTCTTTTCAGCACATCATCCTTCTCTTAAAGTATAGACAACACTTGATTAAATTAAGGATGGACTCTTGGTCTTCCCTAGTAGTTGGAGAAATCAACACATCGTCCTGAAAAGCAATCACCACTTAGACATCTTTGAGCAACTGGTACATGATTCTCTGAAATACCTATGCTGCGGAGGCTAATCCAAACTGCATTCTACAGTACTTGAAAGTGCCAATAGGTGACACAAAAGCTAAAAAAATTCTAGATTCTTGGTGTTACACAATCCGATGACAGGAGGATGCTAAGTCAAGCTTGGAAAACCATTTTGCACCTGCCAACAAGGCCAGAAGATCGGTAAAATTAGGGAGCGGATGCGAGTCAACCCAAATGGACTTGTTGAAACTTCGCAAGTTCACACAAATTCTTAATTTGCCACTTTTTTTTAGCCACAAAAAGTGGCAATAACCACAGTGTTGACTCAACAGGTTTGATAATTCTGCAATCACACAATTTTAAGGTCTACTTGTCTAGGTCTTTTCTTATACAAAAAGGAACATTCTGTAATTTGTGTTTCATAGGCAATGACCCTTCCTTAATTTTGATCTGGTGTTTGAACCCTTTTATGGTGCCTAATTTATCAGAAAACACTTCAGGGAACTTGGATATGATGTATGATGTACAGGTTTCCCCAACATTGGACACCTATTACTTGGCACCAGGTCTCAACACCATTTTGAACAACCCTTGGTGGAACCACCCAAAACACAACATCCCTTGATTGCCACATAGACCTTACCTACAATTTTTCTTCAAAATATCCAGACAAGTCAATACATCTACCTTCATAAGACAGCGGTGCACGGTCTGGAGGTTTTAGACTTCTACCAGGCCACAAGTCACTGAACATTTCCTGGGTTAACATTGCTATTCTGGCTCCTAAATCAACTAATAACTTAACCCTGTCACCACCCATTACGTCAACATACGGATCATCCCCCACTACCATCACCATCTCTTGTATATCTTCCAATAATTTATCTAACTGGTCATTACACTCATTGTCACCTAGATTAGCTACATTGTTCATACTAGAATACATATTGTTTTGACTCTGGCAAATCTTTGCAAAATGACCTACTCTGCTACATGACATTTTTAGCAGGACATTGCTTACCAGAATTGAAATGTGGAATATTTCCAAACCTAAAACATATATTTGTCTGTGTAAAGAAACCCTTACCAATTTTGTTTTTTTAATTGTCCGTATTTGTTGTAAACTCTTTAGTTGGCACTTTACTTGTCATGTGAATATTTCCCACCAGTTCATGTTTTTTTTATCCAGTTCTTTCACAGATAACTGAGATGTGTTTCTATGCTTTTCACAATATCTCATCCAGAGCTGGATTACTGAGGGAAAGAAGTTTGTGTTGGATAGCGCTATTCATACAATGACAAATAACCTGATCCCTAACAAGTTGATCAGTAAAATTTTCGAAATTACAGTCTGCAACCAACCTTATAAGTGATGAAATGCAAGTATCTACACTTTTGCCGGTGACTTGTTTTTGCATCAAAAATTTATGATGCAGCAGGACCATGCTCGGTTAAACATCAAATCTTTTTTCTAATTTTTTTAACAGCTTCATGAATTCATCTCCTTTCTCTTCGTTTGTGACCTCAATGTCTGGGAGATGTTTAAAATCAAGAAAGTGAAGTAATAATATTTTTTTTTCTTTCCGCTAGGAACCTTGCCACACCTATTGCACCTAAATAAGTCTGGAAAGCATCAAATCCCTTTCTACAAGACACAGGTGATTCACATGGGCTATCAAGGAAAGGTGGAATTTTTGATTATGGTGTGCCTGTCAGCAAAATACTTTGCACGCTGTGTGCTGTAATGACTCGCCTTTTTCTGTTGCACCTGTCAATGAAATACAGTGTAGGCTGATATATATTGTGAAAATAAAAAGATAGGGTGTGCCAAACACCAAAGAATAAAGTATCAGCACTCAAGACAGTAAGTTTAACTCATTATGAGTTTGACAGAGGGGAGAGCCCGTCCACCAAACTCCCGACAGGGTGGCAGCCACCTTCATGGCAATCATCCTGCCAGACCTATTAGGAGTTTCCTGCTAGGTCAGCGGCCGGAAACCTCAGTTTCTGCCAACCAGCCTAGTGGGAAACAGGCTACGGCATTGTCTCAGGCTCTTACTCGAGCTGGCGGCAATGCTGTAGCCCACAGGGTGCACCAGCACCCTCGCAATGTTCACTATCTGCACAGCAGGCAGTGAACACTGCGATGGTGCTGGGCAGGGGGACCCCTGCACTGCCCATACCAAGTTGTCCACCAGCCTTTTCATAGTGGTAAAACCGCCAGGAAAAAGCTGGCGGAGAGCAAGGTTGTAATCTGCAGGGCAACGCTGCCCTGGCAGATTACGATCTCCGCTACTGCCACGCCATCAGCATCATGGATCCTAGTGTTGCTGGTGGAACCCTGGCAGTCTTTATGTGGAGGCCAGACCTCCTCCACAGCAGCGGCAGTCCTGACCGCCATTGCAAGGCTGGCGGTCCGAAGCCATCCAGCCTCGTAATGAAGCCCAGTAAATGTTGCTATCTTGTCTGAATGTACCTGAATGAATATCACTCTACCGCATTGTAGAACATTGTAAATAAATGCACTGATGGCGTATCCAGGTATGGCCTCTCTTGGATGTATCTGTAAAACTGACCTTTGTTCTTGAATTGTTGTCATGAATTTTGACCCTTTGTCCTGAATTTCTGTCCTGAATTTAGACCCTTTGTCCTGAATTTCTGTCCGGAATTTCGACCCTTTGTCCGGAATTTGTTACTGTCCTGTCCAGAACTTGCCTCCATGCCTGGTGGTCATCCCAGCTTGTTTGTAGGAGAGTGACGCTGCGCTTGCATCTGCCATGCCCGTGAGGGTGACGTTTCTGAGAAAAACTGAACATGGCAACTATATGTTTGTTCTGGGTAATGAAGCACATAGCTAGAACTGCTAGTGCTGCTACATGGAATATGCCAAATGCACACAAGCTTTACTCACAACATTCAGTCTTGAAGTTCCAGTCCCACTATTTATCTTAAAAGACACACATCGCTTCAGGAGTTCAAAAACATGCCTTTCTTTTTAAAAAAGAAATATCATTAAAGATGCAAACAACTTTCTTCAAACAGAAGGTTAAAAAAAAGGCTCTGAAAGGCAAAGGTAGGACTTTGTTATTTGTGGTATTCAATACGACGTGCAAACATGACGCAATCTGGAAAAATACCTGATTAATGAGATTCTTGCATTAACAACAAACTTCTCGCTGGTCAAAATACAGGGTATACGTTAAACTTTTCTTTTTCCTGTGTCACAGGCAAACATACCTATTAACGCCTCCATTGATCAGCATTTTCGATTTTAATCCCCAAACATTTTCTATGTTATTCCCGCACATATAAAACCAAAGTAAACTATAATAAAGTAGAAAAAATAAAATAAAAAGGAAAGTATTTACATCTAATTGGCAGACTAAGAAATGTTTGTCATGTACGGGGTCTCCATGGTACTTACAGAACTGAAGAAAGAAGCCTCTTGAAGAAGCTGCCTGACTCACTGTGACAGCCCACGCAGAGCACATTTCCACCATCAGTAAACATGCACCTACCATTCTGTAATTCTACAGTTCAGTTAATCTGCTTTTAGCTGGACGCTGTAATCTCTAGAAAACTGGAGGAGGATGATCTGTGAATTCATTTTGACTGTAATGCTGCTTCTTGGCTTTGTGATGCTGCTACACACTATACTCTTCAGCATGGGCTACTGATTGCCCCTCCCTCATTCCCCGCCCCCAGCCTTCTACAGCAGGCTCACCATTGTCGAGATGCGCCAGCCGGCCTCGAGGGTTGACTCCCTGCATCGCCAGACTGGTGCCGCAAGGCGCAGCACTTCACAATTACAGAACGCAATACAAAAACTCTAAAAATTAGATTAATTATTAATTTATCACTAGAAAAAGCAGTACTATCCCAAGTAGAAGCAAATATAAACAATAAGAATTTGGGATTGGAGCATTAGAATGAGAGAAGTTATTTAAATCAACAATCGACCAACAAATGTCAGAAAAACAACAAAGGCCACATAAGGAATTTCGCGGTAACAAAGCAACTGGTAAATACCCTTGCTACAGGATACAATATTACCACTTCCTGCTCGGAGTTTCGCACCTCGGAGTGGGGTATTGCTGTGTCTTAGTTTTTTGTCTTCTTTTTTGAAGAAGTGTTGTGAGATTGCATTATGACCTGAGTGGGTATGCTTCTATCATGCTATGGAGTGCAAACGTTGGGCGGGCTTAGCTGCACGCCTGAGAGGACTCTACTGGCCACAACAGAGTGCCTCAGGGAAGGGCTGAGCCAAAGACATATGGACCTCACTGTAGGTTATTATCTGAAGCCATGATTTATTTTATTAATTCATGCTGTTCCTGTAACTGAATTAGAAGGATAAAGTAACAAATACATTAGCAACACAACGCAATCATTCATCTTAACGGGTACTACGAAGCAATACTGTAATACTCCGAGTATTGTTAGGTTTTCCTGCACAAATTCCACCAGGTGTTTTTTGGCGAAATTTAAAGAGGTGGGGGGAGTGCAAACGTTGAACAGTGCTTGTAATCGAGATTCAACTGTACACTCCAGTTTGTGGCTGAAATGGTACCTAACACACTCTAGGAATGAAGAGCTACGAGTCTTTGTGGAAGTCTTAATGGTGAAAAATCTAAGGGCAGAAACAGCAGAAAAGGGGAGTCTTACGATTTAGCAAAATAGGATGGCTCAGATGTACAGTTACATAAATCAGCAAAGTGGAAGCTCTTATGTAATCGAGGAGGAGCTAACAGTTGTAGGTCTTTGACGGTAAAGCCTCAACTAGCTCTGCCATTAGAAGTCTACGACCACAGACCCATCTGACAAATGGCCTCCGTTTCAATGTATCAAAAGTTCTAATTAAGAATGACCTAATAAAACATATTTTTCCTGTCCTGCACTGCCGTGAGACTCATTGAAGACATGGGAAGGATAATGGATCAACTGCCCCCATGTGAAGGAAGCAAATTCCCTGCATGTCAAGGCCACATTTTTTGTATTTCAGAGACAAACACCCACTTTGGGATATTGTTTCACAAATACAAAAAAAGGACGTCAGGCCACAATGTCAAGAGAGCCACAAGGCATTAGCGTTTTCATGAAAGTGTTCCCACCATATTGGCAGAGGAACTTTCACTAAAAAGATTCATGCCAAACTGTCACAGATCACTACACTGGACAGGCAGTCTTCTACAAAGCAGATGGAAACAAAAGCCTCCACTTCACCAGTCGTCTGCCAACAACCTGCAAAGTATATCTTTAATCATTTTCAAATAATCATTTCATTTTAAATTAATCCACTGGATTAGGGAATCTAATGAAAGTGCATCAAACCCAGAAAACCTTTGCCGGAGCTCCCAGTCCCATTTGTTCATGGCAATGAACTGATTGGAAATTAGTGTCAACTGTCCCTAGAAAGAGGCATCGTCTTTGGCCAGGCTTGGCTCTGACACCAGGTCAAAATCTATACTGTGATTTGGTTGCGATTTAGATTACGGAGTGGAGTTTAGTAACCCTGAAGCATGATCAAGATTTAATCCACCACAGAACCAAGAGCGAAGATTTATTTTGAGTTCTTTTAATTGTTGAACACTTCTAAGGAGTAAACTATCCCAAGCCACTTCCTTGCATTTCTAGTGCATAGTTCTCCGCAAGTCACATGACAAGATATTTGCCTCCACTTGCCCCATGTTGTGATAACAGAAGAAACTTTGCAAACTCCAATTCTGAACATTATTATTTTGGTGGCATTAAGAATCAGTGAATACTACTAGAAAGACTCGTGGTCATCACTTGGCTGCAGCTTGGCATTACTGGTTTCCTTGATTCACGGAGCTGCTGAAAAGGTACCCTACATTTGGCCCACAATCCAGGCCAACCATGGATTCTCAGTCTTGCATTACCGGAGATACACCTACTAAAGACAGCTACATCCACTGCTTCGTAAGAGGTGTTCCTTTTTTTGGGGCGGGGTGAAGGGGTCAATCGAACAAACTAAGCTTGAATCTGAACATGTAAATAACATGTACTGCAAACTGCCTCCAGGTGTCTAATGCAACACAGCCAATGTTTCAGTCTCGATTTCAAGATTCACACTTGTTTGAAAGTATCACAAAATGGGAAACTGCTTTGTTCATGCTGTATAAAATGGTCCTGTGTTAGTTGTTGCACAAATGTAGGTCTGTTTACATATGCAGCTGGCCGCTTCTCCTTTAGCTACTAATCGTTTTTGGACCGCGACTGTTCTGTGGCAAGAAATCGTGCAGTTTAGAAATGGGCTGGGAAAGGGAAGACGAGTAGGAGTGCAAGAAGCATCATTGCCTACCCTGTTCACGTCCCCTCTCCTCGCTCAATGAAATCAAGGATATAAGAGTTAGTAATTCTAAGTGGGAAGCCACAGGCAAAACCTAGAGACATGAGAGATTAAGTATTCATGTGTATATAATGTTAACTATGTTCCTACAATTTCGTAATTTCAGTTAAACAGGTGTGAATCTGACATTGTGGCACATGCATTCAGAGTCGGCATTCCACCAATCAGCCGTAAATTCCACGCTTTAGCTCAAGACAGGGACCCTAAATGGAAGTCAGAAGCTGCGCGAGGGGCACAGGGTAAATGATTCACTTTTTAAACAGTAGATGGCTAACAGTTCACTCTAATGGTTAATTAAATGAAATGTGCTTTCCAAACCACAACGAAGATTTTTAGATGCTAGTAAAAGGTGAGTAATTTTTAAAAGTATGAACAGCTTTCCCTATTTTAAAGGTATTTATTTACACTGTACACCAGTGATGTTCCTGTTTGTACAGCAAAGCAAAGAAATAATTAACTTTCATTCACTAGATTGATTTTTTCACTACTTTGGTTGTTTATGCAAAAAGAATCAAACCTAGGCATGTTACTCTTTCATGCACTAGCTTGCATTTAAACTATCTTATGTTCTACTGCACCATCTATGTAGTGGTTACTACCCCAAATGTGGGAAGCCAAAGAGCTCAACAAGTTAGTAGCATGTGACAGTGTGGGGTGTGTAGCCAGTAGCTTTGTTTTAGTACTGCACCTATGTGGGAGGTGCGTCCATGTTGAGCGTGATGACCACCTAGGTGTAGTTAACACGCTATGGAATGCAGCGTCTAGCAGTGCGGTTAGCAAAAGAAGTGTGAGGGATAGAAATAATAACGTCATTTGCTAGCTGCTGGAATGTAACTATGATTTTTACATGTGACTTTGAAAACATTACAAGGCTATATAATATTCCCAATATTTTATGCCCATTGTTATAGAGTAGGTATATGGTATTCGGATAAATGGTGTGAACCATTTATTCTTCTAACAATTTGTTTTAATACTCTTACTCGGGTTCTTCAAGTTTTCGTAATTAATTTACAATATCCTATTGGGCTCTTTGTTGTTGCTGTAAAGGTGAGAGTGAATGAAGCAAGCCAGCCAGGACTGGAATCTAGTGCTTCCTAATTGCTTTGTTTATGTTGAGGCTTTTCTGCAAGTTAAAGGTAAACCTCACCATCACAATACAGGCATGGTGGAAGTACACGACAGGTGAACTGGACATGACAGCTTTGAATATGATAAATTCTACCTACACTCTTCGCGGGGCTGCTGAGATGATTCTGTGTAAAAACGTGGCAAGCCAAATCAGGAGGTCCCACTTATTAAAATCAGGAGGTCCCACCTATTAAAATCAGGAGGTGCAGCCTTTCAACATGGCTGCTTTACATGAGCTGTACATATTTCAGTTCGGTTCATCCTCCCTGCGTTTGGTGATGGGCCTGAAATAAAGTGATGGCCACAAGACGTGTAGGAGTATATATGTAGGAGTACACTGTGGCTATTAAGTATCCAGCATGAAAACTAAAGTGCGCAGTGCACATCCAGCAGCCAATGCAACCCACAGTTGGGGCGCTGAGTGGACAGACGGAGAGGAATGAATTACTACCAGGCACCTGCTGCTACTGCTATTTTTACAACTATCCAACAAGCCAAAGTTGTAATTGTGTAAGCACGAGAAAGGTCCCCAATATAATACTCATTTTAAATAAAGAAAAAGTAGCCTTCAGCTGCAATGCAATTGCCTTCTCTACACCTTCACAGTTGCGTGACCCTAAAATGACCACAGCACCTGCACACAAAATGACATGCCAGCTGCTGCAATGTGAAAATCCGCTTCACATTTTGCAGGCATATGACCTAAAGCAAATCTGCTACGAAGGAACAGCAACACAGTGTACCCACCCCTGACCACAGGAGTTTTCCATACCTAAATTTCATCCCAGGCTCCTTTATGCTGGCATCACTCGCATGGGCGACGTTCTGCACCGACAGCTGTCCCAGACTCCGTGCCACCATCGCCACCGCCCTGAATTTGGTGCGGGCGGCCAGGCTCGGACTGCTCGCATTTTGCCTGTTTAACCGATCTTCCGCACTCCTGGTTTTCAAACTGTGCTCTGAGCATGCAAAAGAAACTTGCATGTTGGCGTAATCCCCTCTTCTGAGCTGTTTTTGTTTATTAGAATCGTGAGTCCGCCCGGCTTCGTCGACAGCGTGCCACTCCGTCGGCTGCTCTTCTTCCCAGAAGTTGCTGCTCAAGCGACGAATTGCGACATTTTTCTCCACAAAAGCACGTTCAAAGGCGCGGTAAATACCACATTTTTTAGGCTGTCAGTATTAATCAGCCCTGCTGTCTTGCCTCCGGTGGAAAAGCAAAAAAAGCAATCCTCGTCTCCCCGGCAGTAAGATAACTTGCTCACACAAACGCTTGCAAAGGATGCACTGCAGCCAACAGAGCTCTGTGATTTCCTAGAGTACATTGCATAAGCTGCTTCCCTTCTTTTGCTCCCATGGATCTATTCTCGGGGATCCCCTTTATGCTGATGCCCCTCTGTTCAGCGAGAGGCCGTGTCTGAGGCACTGTCTCAACGTGTGTAGGGCTCTAGCCGCACTGTCGGCAGCATTGCCCCCGGCGCCAGTTCATCCAAATGTCGCCTGCAGGTGCCTTGGGAGCAATGCAATCGCATCAAATGTCACTTTCGATCAGGTGTTACAACTGTCAACACGGACGTCCAAAACGCGACTCGTTTAAGCAACATTACCAATTAAATCACAGGTGGGTAAACAGCGCAGATCTCAGGGTTTTTAGGGCATGCACCAGGTCAGTTCGGAACTCTCCCACTTTACCTTCCAAGGCGGCATGCAGAGCGTAGATTCTCCACGCGCCGGGGCACGAGCTGCTCCCGCTCCCGGCAGACCAAACAGGAGGGAATCTCTCAAGTCGCGAGCACAATACACCTCCACGGGCACCACGTGACCTCGAGGCATGCCCGAGTCAATTAGGTGACCAGTCAGCTGTACGGCGGGCGAGCAGTCAGCAATCCATTATTTACCAAGCGGGCAGGCGCGGATGCGGCTCCCGCCGGGGATTACAGCGCAGGCAGCTATTGCGCTTGGTGTATTTTCTCTATCATATGCAGTGACCAGCGGCTGGCACGAGAAGATAGCGTAGCGTCTTTTGGAAGGAGCTGCATCTCTTTATTAGTTTTACGTGACAGAAAGTATAGGGGCCTTGCAAACGGGGAGGCGCAGTTATAATGACTGCAATCTAGGCACTGCAATGTGCGTTTGTATAACTGGGTGTTTCCTTATGAAAAATATGTGACCTTTAGCATCGTTATTCTTCTCTCTTGTGCACATAAGGCATTTATATAAATTAGCACCGTATCGTAACAGAAAGTATATAAATAACTTGACTTAAAAAAAAAAAAAAATATATATATATATATATATATATATCTACACACACACACACACACACACACACACACACACACACAAAGGTTAAACCTGTTCTAGTTAGGAACACTTTATTTACTATCGCTATACAAACCGAACCCAAAATACACAAACATTACACATTCTAAAGTTAAAGTTACACTTTAAATTTATACATTTACAACATCTTTAAATTTATATAACTAACTACAAACCAAACTTAAACAACACTAAAATTGCAAACTTACACCTTTAATTAATTATTTACATAACACTTTAAAATTATTATAACTTGTGCACCTTCACACAGTGTATTCGACTCTGTAGCCATACTACCCTAACTATAACTTGCACCTTCTCCATGCAGTGCTTATACCCTTTTATATTATGAGACTTATACCATCTAAAAGAATTGTATTTACAATAATAGTTATGACATCGCAAATCAAATCCTTTGTGAGAACACATCATAGAGTGGCAAGTACAGCAAACGCTATTGCCACTCTGTAATATAATATATTATGTCCTCTGATCTCACAATAACTTTGTGATAAATAGTCAACAGACTGGTATTTCATAGACATAGTATACAAGTTCAAGTGCCATTTCCTCTAGGGAAAACAGACTAATGTAATCAATCGACATAAAAACATTTTCATTCATGTCATTGTAGTGGTTCTTAACTCATTAGTAAATCACTTTGTTGCTTTATCATAAATGTATGCTACAGCACAAATATATATCTGAGCATATATAACAATTCATTAAAAAAACAGTTACAAATTGAGTTCATAATCAGGCTTAAACGTGCAAATCCACTGAAATTTGACAGTTACATTTACCAACATACACCATAATTTGTGCCACCCGCCATGTTGTTTTCTTGAGAGCTCTTTTCTGTGTTTCTGTATTTTTGGCAAATTTAAGTTTTGAGCAACGCAGGTAGCGTAAGTATGGCACGTGTTGTGTACAGTGGAAACCATAATTAAAGGATCACAATGACGTGTATACGCTCATGCATGCATAGGTGTCTTGATGATACGACGACCCAGCATGATGAAATATGTGCAAACATTCGTCGTCATGAGCCAACCATTTTTTATTTACTTTTTATTTACTTTTTATTTATTTAATCTCAAGGATGTCCTAGCGCAGGCGGCCTTACCGCAGCCCCCTCGAAATACTATCCATGCCTTTTGGGAACTCCCAGCTAGAGCAGGTCATTGCAAATGTGGTAACTGTGTTGCCTGTAGGTACAGTACAAATACAAATGAGTTTATCCACAAAAACATTAAGACCTCACTAATACGTTTTTCTAACCGTAACACTTAGGATGTTATCTATGTGATTTGGTGTCCTTGTGATCGCATATATCTGAGTCAAACTACACAAAAAGTAAAATGAAGAATTCTACAACATAGAAGCCAAATAAAATGTGGAACAACTGGAGCACTGCTGGTTCAACATTTTCAAAGGCTAAACAATACCTGCGAGGATATAAACTGGCAGGTGGTAGAACAGATCTCGCAGGGACCACGTGACCGTGATAAAGCAAGTGCACTATCAAAGAAGGAACTGTTCAGGATAGACAAATTGGACTCTATAAACAAGGGTCTTAACAGAGTAGAAGACTGGAGACAAGCAGCATTTTCTGGATACCCTTAGCCCCAGGCAGATCTCCCATATTGCTTTTGGTTGGCACCTTACCAGTCCATCACTACTGTTGTTGTTCCTTTAGAACCTGTTTTTTCGAAAAGATTGCTGATAACTGTATATTGCTCCTGGATATAGTTTTATTGAACCTTGAAGGAATGGGTTATCTGGTGTATTATTTGCTTATCAATATATGTATTTCACATGGCTTTCTTGAATCACATGCCTTTTAAAATATATACCTAAATAGGAATATATACCAAAATAGGAACTGCCGCTCTGCATAACATCACATCCAGACTTTATCCTTAGTTAATTTTTAATTGATTTTTGTATCTATTTTTGAGTTCACCCAATAGAAAAAGTCATTAGCCTTTTTGTTACACTGGGGTTCTTTCCCCCCCTTTTTTTGAATGAATACAGCCCTTATCCAGTCCCCGTGTGCCTTTGTCAATGGTGCGGTATCATTCAGTCTTTTTTCCTATAGAACGTCACTACGTGAGCAAAGTCATTTAAATACAATGACCTCAGGCACACGCACTTTTCGTCCTTGAGAGAGAGAGGCCAGTGTGTTTAACTTTACACCAGTGGCTTTAGGCGTGGTTAAAATGCTATACGGCTGGCTTTCTAGGAAGGCAGTTCTCGGTAGCTCACCTTAGGAGGTAAGAGACGTTACCACACGGTCTACTGTTAAAGGAATGCCGTGATCACACATCCCTGTTCTCAGCATTCTGATACGCACACTCTCTGTAAATCTATGCACAGGTTTTTGTTTGATACAATTTAACCTACTGTGTGATGCCATAATCCCACGGCCTTGCTTTTTACTGCATGCGGCATCTTCACATGCAAATTTTCGGTGCATCCTTTTTCGATGGTTTTGGAAGTTCCCTTGCCACAATGTCGTTTGTTACTGATGTTGCGGTTTCGCAGCCGAGTTGGCTCTGTGCTTGGCACCCGCTCTGCGCTGCATGCTGATGCTGACATTTTAAGTACTTTGTGCTCACATGGTTGGTTGCCCACCTCCAGGGATGAACCAACAAGGATTGTTTGGCTCTAAGATGCCAGGGCCCCAAGTTCTGGTTGTCTGAGCACATGGCACCCATTGCAATCAGTTTACTGACTCGCGCGATACAGTCACTTCAGCGGTTCATATCGGTTGACTTTACTGGCTGCTTCCAGGATGAGCCATCTGGTTTCATTCCATTTTCATTTCATCATATGGATGATATATGGATATTGTTCTGTATTCACTAATGCATGGCATCACGTTGGTCACAGGCCTATGGAGGGAATTTAGAGCCTCTTGCTATTAGAAGTTCTCTTTTCTCGCTTATGACATTGCACATTTTTGCTAACAACCATGTTTAGACTTTGCGATACATTTTTACACAACCCTGTGATAGATCCTCGAAGGAAGTCAGATGTTGGGTCCCCCCTCCAGCTACTTATGGGGGGCAAGTGGTTACTGCACACTGGATGTTTTATTATGCCAATGCTACAAGGGACACACACCTTCACAAGGATTATCTGGCTGTGTTGGCCACTTACCTTAGTTTGCAAGTCCTTTTAAAAATGTGTACCATGACATACAAACCCAAGCAGAGGATTTTGACTGATAGCAAGTTTTTCATTTTTAGGTGTTTCCTACAAATTACCTTTGTCCTGATGATGGCCCTTATTTAGGTCGCCATGTGGCTTGCAACATCGATAATTTAGTACATTGGACTGGTTCTCTGAAGAATTTAACTAAAGGATATCAACACTTTCGTGACCGAGTGTTGTCTTTTTTACCTATATGCCCATATCAGTCATTTGTATATATCTGCACCTTGAAAAGCACTTGCACACCATTATTTCACTCAATCACTTTCAATGCACCACATCACTCTTAGGAGCACATATGTTTGCATATTATTCTGATAGGAATTGGATAGTTGATTTAAATAAGATAATCTTTGTTATAAACAAATTCATTTTATACACTATCCTATCAACTCTAGGTTTATTTTAACAATTGACACAGAAGTCTAGGATCATACATCCATCTAATGGACCATTTGTGTGGTGTTGTTCATCTTACCCAAGTCCTAAGATTACTTGGTAGCCCCTTATACTTTGCAGTTGAGCAACGCAGGCAGCATACGTTATGGCATGTGTTGTGTGCTTTGGAAACCATAAAAAAGAAGCACAACGATCTGTATATGCTCATGCATGCATAGCTATGTCATGATAATATGACAGCCCAGCATGATGACATATGTGGGAATATTCGCCCTCATGCTGCAGCCATTGTTTTTAATTTTTTATTTACTGTTCAAAGATTGCAGGAGTCACTTGGAGCAGTACATGGAAAAATACATTAATTACACTTAGGTGAAGGCACATTTACAAAACGGAGTCGTCTGATAGAAAACAGCAGCTGCTGGTCCCTACAAAAAACCTAAACAATAAATACATTTCTGTACACACACAAATACATTTTTTTTGCTGAGGACCAATAAGGGCAGGGTGGGAGTGTAACCAGGGATCGGGTGAGAAAGAAGGCAACACTGTGGAGCAACAGAGCGGTTTGAGACTAGGGGAGCAAATAAATAAAAACAAATCGAAACTCAGAAAAGTGTAGTGGCTAGAGAAGCAAAACATGAACGGGGTGGGAGAGGGGAGGAAGCAGGAGCGCATAGGATTAGGATCATATTTGAGAGGAAGAAGCAGCACACTAGGGGAGAGCAAGATAAAACGTACTCTCATGGAGCGCTGAAGAAAAAACTTCCCTGAGTGTAAGCAGTAGAAAGATACCAGTTATCCAATCAAAAGGTTGGTAGAAAAGCTATGCTCCAGGGGAGAAATAAACACAAGAGAAATAAGGAATACATTGGATAAGAAGCAGGCAAATGAGAGTGACAAAAAAAAGCCAAATATTGTTATGCAAGGGGCAGACATAAACCCACTGCACTCTGGTATGGTCCACAATAGATTTTTCGTTACATTTTAAAGTTATCTGGCTCAGATTCGTAGACAGTTACAAAATGTTTTAGGCAAGATCTAAAAATCATGTTTTCTTACTCATATGAAGTTTGGTGTAAATTCCTTTAGGGAATTTTGCATATGGGGAGAGCAAAATGTTGCGTGGGAGTCATAATTGGAAATGTATTTATTAACAGTTTTTTCCCAGCAAGTCAACCAAATATACCTAACTTTATAATTCCTTTTGCCCATCCCCAGTCCCTCTTTAAATGCTCGATTCTCTTGGAAGGCCAAGATAGTGGATTTCTCTCCTTACGTCTCCGGTTGCAGGGAGGCGGTACAAAAGTCCTTATGCAGGGGGCTCCCCAGCTGGGCCTTGAGATTTCATTGCTGCACCCGGGGCTTCCAAAACCGAACTCCTTGCTCAGCCGCCAGGCTGCTAACAAAATGGCAGAGGTCATGAAGCAGTACTACTGAGACGACCACAAGAACCAACCTGGCTGCAGGGGGGGCCAGCAGAGTTGTCAGAAATGAGAAGCCGCGGGGACACAATGGCGCCTTGAGGAGAGACCCAGTTGGTGGGGCTGTCTAATGTTGACAAGAGAGAAGCTGATGTGGCTGTGGCAATTAGCACCCGCTGGATCTGGTGTGGCCACTCTATGTGAGTTCCTTTGGGCATAGGATAGCCCTGCTTACCTTCCACAGCGACTGCTGGAGGTGATTGGATGGCTCGGTGGGCACCAGAGATGGAGCACACTGTTGAGGTGTGCTCCATTGGCTGACATGCCTGGCGACTGGCAGTTAGATCAAGGCTGCCTGGCGGCTGAAATGGCTCATGGCTCACATTGTGGTGTTAATGCAAGCTGACGTTAGGGGACCAGTGCACAGACTGTCATCCAAGACACTTGAGTTGAGTGAGCTGTTGTGAAGACAGGCCCCTCCCCTCCTTCCTCTGGCCTCGGTGGACTAAGAATAGGGGACTTTGGGACGCAACCTTTTTTTGCCCAATGGACTTGCTGTGCTGTCCCGCCTGCCATGGTCCTGGGCCCAAATATATGTAGCGAACACAGGGCCTGCTGCCTGGGACAGACTAGAGGCAATGGGCCTGAGTACTTGGACTCCTCAGCACTGGAGGTTTTGGGTGCACTGCCCCACCTCGCTTCGCCTTTGGCTGCTCTGGTGCTGTGCCTGCACATGCTCCACCATTACCGGGAAGTCCTCCTTCGGCCTCTGACAGCTCGTGCTGCCTGGCTTTCCAATGGCTGAGTCGCGAAGGAGGCCCAGGCCTGAAGTGTTTCTAGGACCCAAGAATCACCCTACACCTGGGTAGCATACTCCCGTATCATGGAAGAAGGGGGTTTTCCTGGACAAGACAATGCTCATTGGGTCTATCCGCCTCTAAACCCACTCCAAAACTTTCTTTCTCGAAACTCTAGAGGCGGCCTGGGAATGGACAATGGAGCAGAGACCTCTCACATGCAATTCTTTCCCGACCCCGGTCCTCCCTCATCAGCTAGGCAAGCTTGAATCCAGTGGCACAGTGAGCAAGGGACCCACCTCTGGGCATACCCTGGCCATTTAAGGCAGGAGGGTGAACTGATGGTCACCTAAAGGCTATTAAGCCCGCAATCTGTTATATTGCCAGCAACACTGCATCCTTCAAAGTTAATTTCTTTACTGATGGTTCTGAAAATGTTTGCAGTCTCATCTGTTCTTAATTAAATACTCGCATTTCCGCCCGCTGGCCCAGCGGGAAACAGGCTACAACATTGCCATCGGCTCATAAGCGAGCTGGTGGCAATGTTGCAGTGCGTCGGGTGTGACAGCGCCCGTTGCGCATCTCACTGTCTATGGGGAGGCCCCTATCTCCGCCAGCCTTTGCATGGCGGTGAGACCGCTATGCAAAAGCCAGTGGAGAGGGGACTCTTTATCCCCAGGGCAGCGCTGCCCTGGCGGATTAAGAGCCCCAGCACCGCCAGACTGGCGGCAACTTGGTGGTGCCTACGGTTGGACCGTGGTGGCTCCACCAGGGTTGTAATGCAGAGGCCAGACCGCTGCTTTGGCGGCGGCCCGACCTCCACCTTGAGTCTGGCGGTCCTAGGACCGCCAGACTCAATCAGAGCTCCACTGTTTTTAAAGAAAGCTGTCAGAGAGCACTATGTAAAAAAATAACAGTCATTGATTCCATTATGTTCAAAACAAAAGTGAAGAGTCTTGATTTCAACAATGTTTAAAAATTTTGGTCACATCAATAATGGCAAGTCTGTTGGGTGACATAACGCCATTATTAATGTGCAGTTTGGATACGGGTTCGGGTATCAACTACCGTTTACACGGCAAACAATTATAAGGACGCAAAGTAAAAAACTGGGGAATAAGGAGTAGGGAATGAAGAAAGAAAGAAAGAAAGATATGCTGCTTCTCTGACACCATCAGTTGTCCAGTGCCATTCTATCAGTCCATGCCAACTGAGTATACTAAGGTCTGTTGTAAACGCACTGATAAGCTGGTAAATAGGATAATGATTTATATAGTTCTGTATTTCTCTAGTCTTTACAGTTCTTTATTCCTCCCCATGTTCCTCTTGTTCCTCATGTAAATACTTTAGTTTCTCAGTATATGTCTGTCCTCACATTGGAGGGTTTAACTGCCGCTATTACCTTCTTGGGCGAATTGTAATAATAATTGTTGAAATAACCAGAAAGGGCAGTGTAACAAGAAATTAGCTTTTGAAGTTATGCCCTGTTTTACTGAACAAAACGCATTGGCTGTATGGGATTCTGAATGGAACTGAAATAAGGAGGACTGACTTATGACTTCAAGACTCTTCATTTTTGTTTTGAACTTAATGGACTTGGTGACTCATTTTTAAGTGAGTACCCCTGGATAGGTTTGTTTGTCTATTTTCTGCTTTGGCAGCACTATTGTGAGCAGCACCTATATAGAATTAGGGACGGATTTGGATGTGCTGCTGTCTTTGTCCTGCTTCCATGTAACTTTTTTTAACAAAGAAAAAACATACCATACACATTCACTTACTTCTACTGAAAATGTTAATTACCAAGAATGCCGCTTTTGTTTTTTCAAAAGGAAACACAATTTATATGTTGCTGGGCTGAAAGAGATTGTGATAACAAGCAATGTTGTACTCTGCAAAAAGAGTCTAACGCTGAACACCTTATGCAGTAAAATGTGTGTGTCTTTCTCACACCCAGTCGTGCCAGTTATATTTTAGCACTTGCACTCATCTCAGGCCTGTTAATCCTGTGTAGCCACAAAATATTGGTAAACCTCCACATACAAGTTAGTTAGTTCATGTCTTGCTTTTCACAGTCCAAGTCTAAGGTAACCCATCCAGCCAAGTCGATGCATCCAGTGGAAATTTATTTTGAAATACATGGAGGATGAAGAGTCATATGGAGTGCATAAGAGATGAGCAAACGCCGACACGTGTTTCGCCCCCTAGTGGTATATATACCTGGGGCTTTCTCAAGGCTGTTCAGATATTCTTAAGATAAATTCATATAAGACCTCATTATCTTGTTCGATTGATTTAGGAACACATCTGTATCAACAAAAATCATTTGAAAGAACAAATTATAGCTATCAAAATCTCTATAGTTACATTCACTAGGCAGCACATATATATAGAGAAATATGTACAAATATAACATTAGGCCTATACATACGGACGCTAAAATGAGAAAAGTATCCAAATGTAAGCGTTCATACTTAGTGCAAGTGTGAAAAAGCAAGAAGATTAAGTACAGCATCTTTTCTGTGAATGATATAATGGCAGGAGGCACGTTAATTCAATGATCCGAGGAAATCCAATATCATTTACCAGATTATAAAGGTTAGTGTTAAACTACTTTGGTGAGAGATCGTGTGGAAAACTAATAATAATACACTAAACAAATTAGTCATACCCTAAGTGTAGATTACAAATTAAAGAACCGTGGTCACTAATTCAGTAGTAAAGAGAATGCTTAATTACAGTAAAACATAAAGAGACATGGAAAAGTATGTAAACTAAAACTAATTGATTATGAAAAATCACTCAAAAGGCTGGAAGTTCACAGGATAAATCCCTTGCTGTGGTTCAACAGTCTTTAGGCTCGGCGTTCAGGTATGACGCCATTTTTATTATGAAGTGAACGATTAGTCCTACACTGATTTTAACTAACCAGAACAGTAAACAGGAAGAGGGGCCTGGAGGCAGCCATCTTGGAAATGAAAAAATTAGTAAGATTAGACGGTCCGGGGTCCTATTTTAGTTTTTACTACCATATGTTAGGAAACTATACCTCAAAGCGACTGGTAAAAATATGTCAAAGTATTAATGTGCCCAGATAAAGCGATAAGGGTGTCATTTGGTTGGATCATTATCCATAATCACAAAACCGCCAGCTTTGTGGACGGCTTACTACCAAAGAGAAATTAATGATTTAGCCAAACTTAAATTATAAATTGAAGAACAGGAGCGGCCATCTTGGAGTGTTTGATAGAATAACAGATTTAAGTTAAATGGTGAAACCGTTAATAATGAGAGAACTACTCATAACAAATTACAGGTTAAGTTATTAATTATGTACTAAAAATCAGTCAAGAGCTCTAGAAAAAAGTCAATACTGAGCCTAAGGTAATACTACTTCTCTGTTGTTCTCAAAGCTTTTAGCTCCTCAGCTAATCCATGACAACCATATTTGTTTACTTAGCATAATCCTCCTCAAAATGTAAATATCAGCCATATTAACATATATCCTAAATGCAATAAGGAGAAGCCATTATTGTGCTAAATTAAACTTGGAATACTGAGTGAATCTTTACAGTGGCGCAAGTGTGGCCCCCTGCTCTTATTGCTCTTACTCCGAATCATATTGTGAGCATATAAGGTACAAGCAAAAACATTGTAGCACCTAAGATACGGAAAGCATAACAAGTAATCTTACTTACGCTTATCATATTAATTAATAGTCAGAGTAACCAATAGTGCCATTCTGCATCTTTGTTTAAACCATTTCTGACAAAGTCAAAGCGGATGATGAAAGAACTTTCGTGTTGTCGCAGTTTTAATTCCTGAAGACCACAAAATGAAAAAGTCCTGGTATGTGGATGACATGATATAAAATGTTCAACCAACGGAAGATGCACATCATCTCTTTGTATATTACGAAAATGTTCCTGTAACCTTTGTTTAAGCGGTCTAATCGTACTCCTAATGTAATATTTATCGCAAGAGCAAATGATGAGATATACTACATTGATACTGTCGCAATTGATAAAGTCCCTAATTATAAAGTCATGATCGTTGATGGTAATTTGTTTTGTTTTAGACAAACCAAGTTTGCAAATAGAGCAATTAGCACAGGTATAAAAGCCAGTTACTGGTTGAAGAAAATGTTGTGATGTTTTCTTGTTGTAGAGGAAATGAATCCTGTGTGCTACCCTATGATGACTCCAAGCTTCCACTAGACAAAAGTATGTTCTCTCTCCAGAAAGAACACAAATCTCAAGAGTTATTTTGACCTATTTATGTTATATACACTTTGTGCTTTGTCTAGCAACACGTTCTTTGCAGCAGACACATTAACCGTCTGCGCTACCTTATAATGAGTCCAAGCTTCCACTAGACAAAAGTACGTTCTCCAAAAAGAACGTTAACCCTCTGCGCTACCTCATAATGAGCCCAAACTTCCACCACACAAAAATAAGTTCTCTCTCCCAAAAGAACATTTATCGCCAGAGTTATTTTGACATTTTTACAATATATCCACTCTGATCTGCCTAATACACATTCTTTGCAGCACACATATTCATTCTGGGACTTGTAATTTTATTTTTATAAGTGACTGAAGCTGGAAACTAGCCCTTACAGTAGTATTCGTAGAGTTGTCAAACTCCCTAGTTCAATGCGTGATCCGCTCATTTAATTTATGTTTCAGCTTTGCATGCTGGGACCTGTAGTGTTACTTTTATAATGTGATCCAAGCGGCGAATACAAAGCAGAAACCTGATTACATGAACTACACACTTTTGAGTCTGTGAAACTTGAGCTACATGTATTTATAAAACTAGCCTAGATGAGAGCTTACTGTTGATTATGCTGTGCAATGGTCAATATTTTATAACTAATATTTCAGTTCAAGACTGCCTGAGGATCATTATTATCATGTGAGGTGGCTCTACTCAAGCGTGTGAAAAATCATCAGCATTTTGTTTTACTCTCCAGGCTGCAGTAGAAGGACAGTGATCCAGTAAGCATGCATTCTTGGAGAACAATAATTTATTCACTGCCCTGTGGACAATGACGCCCGTACAAACTGCCAAGTAAATATATTTTGCACCTGGGAGTAGTTTGTGTTTTAAGGGCTTTGTAAAAAAATATTCAATCAGGACTACTAGCCCTTTAATTATATGCAGGGACACTGGAATTAGGTGACAGAAAGGACCAAAATATGCAGCAGGGTTGACCAATTAATGTGGCAAAAAAGTCCAGTTATGCATTTACAGTGCCAATAGCTCCAACTCAAGTAAATTCTAGACCTATTGCATTGCAAATGCTTGTTTTGTTTGCATCAAGGAGCAAAGAATCCTGTGGGAGTTAAAATGAGAAATGTCACATTTGCAACACCCTTGTTTTTTGGCCCTCAAATGGTAGATCTGCCGAAAGTTGCCACGGGGAACTGTCAGAAAGTTTCCTCTTTCTAGCATGGTTACCCCCATTTTTGGCCTGTTTGTCAGTGTGTTTGACTGTGTCACTGGGATCCTGCTTGTCAGGACCCCAGAGCTTATGGTTTGTGGCCTACTTGTCAGTATGTTTCACTGTTTTTGTCAGTATGCTTAACTGTGTCGCTGGAGTCCTGCTAACCAGAACTCCAGTGCTTCTGCTCTCTCTGGTTCCAAATTTTGTCCTTACATACTGGTAACACAGTATTTCACAACAAATTGGCATACTAGACCCCCCTTATAAAACCATAGTATATGGTACCTAGGTACCTGGGGCATTGAGGTTCCAGGGGATCCCTATGGGCCATCTTTTGCCACCAATAGGGAGACCATGCAAAAGCTTCTTCAGGACTGCCATTGCAGCCTGTGTGAACTAGTGCATGCACTACTTCACAGCCACGTTCACTGCACCAGGTCACTTATAAGCCACCTATATGTGAGGCCTTTAGACCCTGAAGGCTGGGTGCAATGTACCTGTGTGTGAGGGCATCCCTGCACTAGCAGAGGTGCTCCCACGTCATCCGGGCCCCTTTTTTCTGACTTCGTGAGTGTGGGGTCGCCATTTTAAGTGTGCACTGCACATAGGTCAATACCTATGTACAGCTTCACAATGGAAACTCCGATTATGGCCATGTAAGGTGTCTAACATCTGGGAATTGTACCCCAGTACAGATTCCAGTATTGGTTTTACAATTCCATGCACTCTGGGTGCTCCACAGTGGACCCCCCCAGTACTGCCATGCTAGCTTTCTGAGGTTTTCCAGGCAGCCCCAGCTGTTGTCACCTCACAGACAGGTTTCTGCCCTCCTGGTGCTTGAGCAGCGCAAACACAGGAAGGCAGAACAAAGGATTTCCTTTGGGAGAGGGGTGTTACGCCCTCTCCCTTTGGAAATAGGTGTTACACGCCTGTGAGGGGTATCCTCCAAGAGCCTCTGGAAATGCTTTGAAGGGCACAGATGGTGCCCTCTTGTATAATCCTGTCTACACTGGTTCAGGGACCCCCAGTCCCTGCTCTGGCGTAAAATTGGACAAAAGAAAGGGGAGTAACCACTCCCCTGTCCATCACCACCCTAGGGGTGGAGACCAGAGCTCCTCCAGTGTCCCTGGGTTCTGCCATCTTGTTTTCAGGATGGTCAAGGAACTCTGGGAGTATCTGAGTGGCCAGTGCCAGCAGGTGACATCAGAGAACCCTCCTGATAGGTGCTTACCTGGTTAGGTGACCAATCCCCCTCTCAGGGCTATTTAGGGTCTCTCCCCTGGGTGTTTCTTCAGATTCAGATTGCAAGATTCCAGCAGGAATCCTCTGCATCCTTTACTTCATCTTCTACTGATGGATCAACTGCTGACTGCTCCAGGAACTCTACAAAACTGCAACAAAGAAGCAAAGATGACTTCTGCAACATTGTAACTTCAACTCCTGCCAGCAACTGCAACTGTTTCCAGGTCATGAATCCTCCGAGGAATGCCTGGCTTCAGCCTGCACCAGAAGAACTGAAGGAATCTCCCATGGAGTGACGGAGTCACTTCCCTGCTTCAGCAAGCACCTTTCTGCAGCGACGACTGGTGGCTTGGGTCCCCTCTCCAGACAGGGTGAATCCAGCAACACAGGTGGTAGACTAAAGTGACCCCAATAGTCCCAACGTCCAGCTGTCCTACTGTGGTGGTGGTAAGAGCTTGCCTCCCCACACAAACAAGTACCCGTGTACCGCGTGAGTTGCGTGATTTGCAGCTGTCAAGGCTTGTGTGCGACCTTCCAGGAAGTTCTTCGTGCACAGCACAGCTTAGGCCCCCAGCACTCCATCCTGCGACGCACAGCTTCCTGAGTGGTTTTCCGGTGACGTGGGAATCCTTTGTGTCCTGCTGCTTGGTTACTAGTGTATATATTGTGTAATTTACTCACCTCCTAAGGGAGTATAGTCTCCAAAGTATTTTTGGCCTTGTGTCACTAAAATAAAGTACCTTTATATTTTTGTAACGCTGAGTATTGTCTCTCATGTGTGCGAGTACTGTGTGGCTACAAAGGTATTGCAAGGGCTTTGCATGTCTCCCAGTTCAGTCTTGGCTGCTCTGCCTACAGCTACCTCTAGACAGCCTGGCTTCAAGACACTGACTACATTTCATTAATAAGGGATAACTGGACCTGGTAAAAGGTTTAAGTACCTGTGGAACCCACTACAAACCAGGCCATCCTCCTACAGGAACACAAAGAGGATGAATTTTATTTGTCAAAGTTTCATATATTTTCGTTGAGAGGAGCCAAAATTGTTAGCAAACATTCATAATCAATTGAAAGTCTGGCCTAACCTTAAGTACACCTCCTGTGTAATAAATGTATATTACATTTTTGCTACTACTGCACAAAATGCAGTATTATAAAGCTATTTGATAGGGACCCCTTGAAATATGGAAAATCTTTTATGGTTCCTGCTGAAATATGTTTTTTCGCATAACAAGAGTCTTAAACCAGTCTTTCCCATGGTCGATAAACCTTCTATTTATGAAAAGTAAAAACAAACCTGTGTTCAACACCGTTGCGATCGCTGCTTTCTAAAGACATAATCTGCTTTCAACAAAGCAAACAGTGTTGTTAACTACAATTCTATGGGTCGGTTTACAAAAGGATCATCAGTTAAAACAATATTAAGTCAAGTCTATTTCAGTTCATAAATAAATACACATCTTGCTGTTCAAGAAACCAGGCAAGACAATGAGATATACATTAAGAATTCCTTAATTTAGAAAAGTTGGTAAATGATATTTGTGAAAAAAGAGGCACTTACTTCAAATGACAGTTGATTAAAAGTGAAGTACCCTGTTCCATGCGTAATTAATACCAGTGAGGTAAATAATCAGGAACATGAAAAACATAAAAACTAGTAAATATTTTCGGAGCCTAAATTATTTTTCCACAGCACACCTTCTCTTTCACCACCTGCCCTGTGAAATGGGTTAAACTGCAATTCCTTCACACATGCCCGCCCACCCACAAATTATCCACCAATTTGCACTTTTAACTGACTAAAGTTAAGAGCTTAGGGACCTGTCTCAATGGTCAGACATCAGTTTTTCCCTTCCTCCATATGATTCTTATTCCAACCCAGAAACCTCTTATGAAAAGGACGTCTATAAATTCGAAAGTACACACCATGGTAGATAATTCAAATTGGTTTGCCTCCTTCACACTTGATAAAGCAGTTTCAATAATATTATCTACATATCGTGCACATGCATGTGTAGAATATGCATCTGAGAACCTCGAAAGGGACCCAGCATGGGCTCACAAGATTCATACTGTGCAGTCCTACTACTAAGACCACAATCTATGGACTCTATTTTGGATGTGCCGATTATATGGCCTTGATAATGGATAGTAAATTCAGGGGGGCATGTGTCTGTTTGGGTTTGTGGTGTTGGTATTTCCACGTGGACCATGGGTGCCATTTTGGGTACATTAAGTCCACAGTATCGAAAAACTGTATCTGGACTATTGACAGATTTGGTGAGCTGGGTTTAAATTACAACACTAACACTTAACGTCATAAAAATATCACTTAGTTGTGGACTGTTTTATAGGGGTGGGGCGATTATACTGAATGAATTTTTGTTTTTAAGCACAGAGTACATGGCCTCTGTTGCAAGAACGTGCACTCTGTATACCTACGAAGTAGGGCTGGACTTCCTTTTCACTTAGTTGTGGACTATTTTATAGGGTTGTGGGCGATTATACTGAATGATTTTTTGTTTTTAAGCAGAGTACATGGTCTCTTTTGCAAGAACGTGCACTCTGTATACCTACGAAGTAGGGCTGGACTTCCTTTACAGTTCACGGACTTCTGGTTGAGCCTCTAGACTACTTTACATTTTGAAAGGCATTCTAAACTTCTCATTGACTGAAACATAGGGCTATCCTTTCACAATCTGAAAAAGTGGACATGCTCCATAGCCAGCCTCACTGTGTATACCCAAAGGCTGTGCACAACTGGGGATGGCAGCCAACTCCCTGCTGCTCAAAGCCGAAGGACCTGAGAAGCTGGGCTTTGTTGTCTGCAGCAGATTAGACATAGGCTGAGAAAGCTTGGGCACAAGGGCTTGCATCCAACTTTAGGACGTGGCATACGATACACACCACAAATTAACTGACAGAAAACAAAAAAGTTGAAGTGAAGTTATGGTTGGCATTAGCTATGACAGCTAGAAGTATGGTTAAAAATAACATTTACTGAAAAAACACAGCTAAAGTACAGGTATGGTTATGAATTAAATCTATAACACACAAAATAGCTATGTAGGCTGTAACTCTCACCTCTTATACAAAGCTTAGGGTGTCACCATATTGATTCCAATAAGAAACAACAATAAAAACGCACATTCTCTTAAAACAGCACATGCTCAAACTATTAATAATACTTGAATCATAGTTGTTGCATTGCCAGTGTGATAAGGTGATAGGTAATCTGACCTGAAAGATCATTTATGAAATTTGTTATTTCATCTGCTATATGTAGAGGGAGATCATGTGCGTTGCGTTTGGAGTTTTTATATGCAGTACTCTGAAAAATAACAATTTCAATTGAGGTTCCTTGAAAAGCTGAAATCTAGCAACGGCTATTACGTTTCTCAAGACAACAATATTGCAGAAATAGAGACAGTTCAGAAGGTTTGGTTTAAAAAATTAGATTTGGACCTCAAAGACTGTCCATACTAGTGAGAGAGGAGCTTGGCACACTAAAGCCTTGTCTTTTTTATTTAAACTTTATAAGTAAAAACATAATACCGTTTCCCTATCTCGACAACTGTTCCAAATCAAAGTCAGCACACTCTCATGGAAGATAGATTGGCGGACAGACATAAACAACATTTATACTCTCTTCCAGCAACATGTAAGTTATACAGATCCACCCACAAGGAGCAGGGTAGTCTCCTTGCTCAGCCCTACAACTCGGCTGCTCCTACTGCCAATACTGGAACACCACAGTGCCCCATGGAATGCTTGTTTCATCATTGGTGCCTCAGTATTTAACAGGAATGCCCAGAGCCAGGCTCATCAGACAGTCACACATACAAAACTGGGAGGGGCTAAATATCTGGGTGAATTTCAATTAGGAAAAATGTGTCCATTTATAATTTGCGGTCTGAATAACAGAATCAGCATTGCTGCGCAGGAATGAAAAGCATATGTATACATGATAGGACAACCCTATCTGTCCATGTGGACCAGGTAAGTACCTATTATAACAAATGACCCAGTGGGACTCGTATAAACGTGGAACCTTTATGAGTACCTTGGAGTGATCCAAAATCTAATTTCATCTGATTCATTAAACATTAACAAAAAGTTTGAGAAGAAGCATAGGACAGCCTCGGTTTCTAACAAAAGGACATTATACTACTTCATATGCAACAAATTGTGACAAAAGTGAATGTAGTACAGACGACAGTGCTCAGACTGTGAATATATTTACTACTACTGGGAATTTGCTACAAGTGCTCCGTTGGCATGATAGTATAGTATTACTGTAGAATCTTGCACCTTGAAGGACTGCACCCCAAAGGACAATTTGGAGATAGCAAAAGGTGCACCTGTGTCAGCTGGAGCCATGAGTGTTGATTGTGACTGGACTCGTCACCCAAGAAGGACACCAGCATGCACCAAAGACTTGTACAATGACCGCTGTGTTGCAAAAGCGCAAGGTCTGCATCAGCAGCCCCTGGAACCCTGCAAAGACAACTTTGTGGACCCGGAAATCTGTGAACGTAATCGCTCCCACTCACCTGTGGACTGAGGACTCAACCAGACTTCCCCCCAAACCCAATGCCTTCTCCATCCCCCTCCTGTCCAAGCACAGCATCAGGAGTATCGTTGAGCATCTTTAAGGCTGATCCCTCAGCATCAGGGCCACTCCATTGTTGTCTATGGCGGTCATCCTGTAAAGTTTGGATCTTGCTTTAAAAATGCTCTGGTTGTCAGGTAACTGTCCGAAGTATCCTTTCTAGTCCCTTAGACCTCTGTCCTATCGGACTTGATCAGCCAACTCAAGCTGGAGTAGTCAAAGTAACTGTTTGAAACTTTGCAAAAGTTTCCAAACTTTTTGTTGGCCAGTGCTTGTTTGCCATTGATTTAAAAGTTATTTATTACTTCTATAATCTGTAGCTCCGGAATCCTCCATGGGATTTTGATGATCAAGATATCTACAAATTCATAAAAATATGCTGTATTTTGTAAACTGGTATCTGGTTTATTTCATGTTGCTTGACTTTATTTTGTTGTTTGGTGTTGTTAAATGCTTTACACATTGTTCCTTTGGTAAACAGTACTACTCGCAGCCCCAGCTACCCAGGGTTGAGCTTAAGGTTAAGGTGGACCCAAGACAGCATTTGCGAGTGTACTGCACGATAAGGCTGCCTGGCATATCCGTCAAGCTTGGACAGAGAAAAGGGGAAGGAGTAAAAAAAATAATAATAATAATAATAAAAAGTGCATTTCCCATGTTAATTCCCAAAGGGATTTTGAACACGACTACAGCCCGAACAGCAGGACGGAATTACACCAAATTTGGCAGAAAGGTAGTTCTTGGTCCAGAAAGGAAACTTTTTTATTTGGTGTAAATTTGTTCAGTAGTTCAAGAAATCAAAGGAAATCCAAATTTGTATATCTAGGTGCACGAATAATTCACAAATTCTCCCGATCTCGTGCAGAGATCTGATAGGCAGTCAACACTTCAATCAGAAGTGTTGGCAGCCATTTTAGGACTCTGACACAGACGAGTCCCAAACAAAACCATAGAAAAATAAAAGGGAGCAGGGTGTAAATAGTTTGACCCCCCTAGTGTGGATGCTGGGGTCCTCCTGCAAAGGTAACAAAGCATTTAAAAAACAAAAAAAACTTTGCTGAGAATTTGTGTTAAATGTGCAGCAAAAATTGAACAGAAAAAAAAACCAAGCATGGGCTCCCGCACTTGTATTCAACAAAGCCCCCAGATGGGCCAGGTCTCAGGGGCATGCCAATAAATATTCTTTAAAAAACACACCCGGAGGCTTTACTGTTACTGGTGGGTGGGGGGCTGCACAGACCCACTCTTTGGGCTCCTTGAGCCCCAGGGACCATGACCTCCCGAGGGATTTAATTATTAAAAGGAGGAGGATGTTGAGATGCGCAGACGCCCCCTTACTGGGGCTTAAATATGCCCCGGGGACCATCACATGCTGACAACTGTGCATAACATGGGGTTGGGTGTGTATAGTGGGCAGACCGCAAGGCCTAGCCACATGCCCGGCTCTACATCCAGCCTCTGCTGCAGACTGCCAAAGGCCGTGCCTGGGACGAGATTTGGTGCTTTTAGGGGATTGGCCGCATGGCACAAATCCTTATAAATTCAGCAGTTAGTTATAGTTATGGTTAGCTGAAGTAACTATAAATTGTATTGTGCGACTTAAAGTTATCTATGAAGACTTAGGAAAACATGTTTTGGGACCCCCACTTTTTTCTGGCCCCCGCTTGACAGATCTCCTGAAACTTCTCAGTAAGGAGCTGAAGTAGATGAGACTTCTTTGGAAAGTTTCAGGAAGATGCCTCAAACGGCGCCAAAGTTATTAGCAAACTAAAAAAATCAATCCATGTGATCCTAATTATAAGACGATTGGAGAAAATGTATTTTTATTTTAACAGTCCTTTTTTCACAACAATTGCTGCCTGGTTTACAGGCTTAAACCTTTGATGGCTTCCCTCGCGCTCTTTGAATTTGCTGGCGTGCCCGCCTTTAATGGGCTATGGGGAAACACCAGTCACTTTGTGTATTGTAGAAACAAATTAAAATTACGTCTGAATTGAGCAAAATTAAATGCGTAATCCTGTGGTGTTTGCTTTACATTAAAGTTTTTAATCTGTTTGTTAAACCCAGCGTTATCCTACCAAACCTCGTAGAGAACGTGATTACAGCTTCTGATTTAATCATGATCTCTTATTCACTCTCACATCCATAATGGGATATTCTGAAATGTAATATTGATGCTGATTGGCAGAAACAAAGCAACGTTTGTGAAAAGTCGAGACTGTTGCTACCAGGAAGAGGTTTGCAAGACAGTCTACAGAGGTCAGTGAGCCAACAAATTAACAGGGAGAGCGGAGTCAAGGGTCTGGCTCGGATCTTGGAGCCCATGCAGGAGCCGAGCACTGAAAATAGGTGGTATGTAAATCATACAACAAACATCAAGTAAAAATGGTGAAGTCTCATCAAAAATCAAAAAAGTGAATTTCTTTAACATGTGGAAGCTTTAACATTAATAAGGTACATTAAAGCACTGCACTGAAGTACTAATTAAAAGTGATAGTTATGCACAAGTGGCAGTCTGAACTCACATATTTGAAAGTGCTTTGATACGCAATAATAACAACGAAAAAGAGTTGGTGAAATAAAGTATTTGCTGATTTCACACAAAGTGGGTAAGTCGCAATTAATTCAGGTTTTTGGTTTCATATTATATAAATCAGCAAGGAAATGGGTCTCTCTTTGTCCTTCCTTAAAGATTTGTTTTTACCTCTTAGTTTACTTTCTGCAGTTTTTAAATACAGTGCAAACTCGAGCCGAAGACTGGACACTTTACATGAGCACCAGTTACATTACTTAAGATCATTATCACTGTTTATAGGCACAGGGAATTTAAGTGACATGCCCAGAATCACATGATGTTGAGCCATCGCCGACGTTCGAACCTGGTTCCCCAGTTGGCAGCTCTGACAGTAATGTCACATCCTGGGTGGAGGGAGAGACGCAGGCAGAAGACACGAGAGCTCGGCTCGTTATGGGCTCAAAGTTCCAACAGGACCTCGAGCTGAGCCAGAGCCAGGCTTCCGGCTCAAGCTTTCTTTGGCTCGCCCATCTCAAATAGTATATTAAGTTTGACAATCAGAAACAAAATATCACATCCACTACACCGTCACTAAGTATACAATGATATTCCTTAACCGTACATCTATTTACTTACACTTACTTTACGATGAAGTGGTTAGGCCGATAGATGATGGGATGAAATATTTTTGTCATGCGGTATAATGCATGCCATGTAGTGAGGGTATACAATACGTTTTCAGGCTCTGAAAGTGTCCATGCACTGATAAGGATACGTCATTGCCTTCCAAAATAAACAACTCTAAAAGCAGGAGTTTTTAAAGTCCGAAATCTATCCACTTTATGGTTTCCTCCTACACTTGCAGTAGATTTCCCAGCGCAGTAGGATTCACAAAGAATCGCCCGAAATCTAACACACATTGCCAGACGTACTCCCAGTATCTATTCCGTGGAAAATATTAATTAGTAAATCAAGCAGTCATATGCATCTGCACAAATAATGTTTCGTTTTTCCTACAAATACATTTCTCTTTAAGTGGAACCCTTTCTCTACAATTCACTCAGTAAATATGAGGAGGTTCACATCCCCTTGCTCAGAATGCCTAAAAACGTGTGCACAAATGCAAAAACGTAGAGGTTTCATGCTATTCACAGCATTCTGCAGGTCACCGCTCTTCCCCTGGCCCCGAAACACTGAATTTACAACAGTGGAAAATATGCCATATTGGCGGATTTTCTACCGCAGTAAGGGCAATGTACCTTCGTACAATTCCACAATTTGTAATCCTCAGGAATAGGATGTCGAATAAATACTTTTCTTTCTCAAAGGTCTTGTGTATAGGTCCCACAGAAAAACAACATAAAGTTAAAGGAAGTTAGAGGGGAAAAAACGTTTTCAAAATATTGGAGAAGGAAAAGCAAACACACAACTTAAGGTATCTCAAAAAGCACACTGAACATATTCAATCTTTATAAATATTATGGTTTATTTTTCAAATACTTTTCAACCAAGAAACTGATTAGATATTAAAACAATAAAGAAGATTAAAAGAAACAACTGCCGAGGCCTAATTTACTCTCCACAGGATACAAAACTAAAACTTCAGCCATTTGTTCCTCTCCAGTAGCCCAAAGAGGGCCTTCAAGAGAACAGGCATGTTTTTTTTAGTTATGCTAAATATACCTTCTGTATCAAACACAAACTAAGTAACTGCATAAGCCGGCCCCTCTCCGAGCATCAGGAAAGCCTTTATGTGCCACGGCTTGTGCTTTTGAGAAATATGTGGAATGTCAGTGATAAAACCCAATCATTCCTTAAAAGCTGTTCTTTACTTATAAATGGAAAAACGTACTCGGTCCTGTGTTTTGCACACCCGCTGGAAGGGGTGGGGAGTAACAGAAAGACCGTGGGATGGGGATTTTGGGTGGGGATGGGGCGAGTAACATCACACCAGGGAGAGGGCAAGAAGCATGTACAGCCTCATGATACAAGCAATCCAGTCAAAAGGATGGTAAAGTTGTTATGCTCCAGGGGAGGGACAAACACACAAAGAGGAAGGAAATCTGCTGAATAGGAAGCAGGCACATGAGAGTGACAAGAAAGTCAGCTAATGATAGCAAACAGCGGGCACAAAACCCAGATTATGTTTTTGCCATGCCCCACAAAAGGTCTTTCAGCAACAGACACTGGGACCTAAACAGAACATGGTCAGTTCTGCCAGGGAGAATATCGGATTTCTTCACAAGTACTTATCTGATATTGGAAGGAAGTGCCAATAATTTTCATTTGGTACAATGTCTACATAACATAAACCAAAGGGAAAATGTGCCTGGAAGAAGAAAAAATGTACACATCTGTCTAGACGCACATACACACCCCTCCCCCATTTCCATTGCCTACAAGTGACAGTGGGGTGGCCCACTGGTTAACTTGCTACCTCTGGAATCAAAAATTCATTACTCTTCTCTGAGCTTTACCACTTAAAAAAAACAAAAACACAAACATGATCCAGTGCAAGTGTTTTATTTCCATGTATGGCACAAGCATTGGCAAAGCAAATAGGCCAGAGTTGGCTGAGAGCATTTTGTCTTTGTCAATGATTATTTTGTTTTCTCGTGGTTATTGTAAAACTTTAACTTTGTGGAAGCTGCTGAGCCCTCAACAAAACAGAAACAAGAAAACGTTTGTCTAAGAAAATGCCTCCTATCACATGATCACCCCCATTATTCTGAACAGATGCTGTTATATTTTGGACTCTGTATGCAGGGACCCTGCTAATCAGGCCCCAGTGCATGTGTCCTGATCCCAAAGACGTGTTGTATTGGTTAGAAATCCTAAATGGAGCATTTAACTTGCATGCAAGCTCATTGTATATGGTGCCCAGGACCTGCACGTTAAATGTCACTCATATACTGCAGCACCTATTGTGCGACCACTAAAGCAACAAGAAAAGCATGTATTACACTTCCCCCGGCAGCCTGAATGTGCATTTTATAAACTGCAAATTCGATCTGTTAAATAAGACTTTTCCCATGCCTAGACTTTCCTTATTAATACTTCAAGGACAACCCTAAGGTAGGTCCCGAATGCCCACAGGGCAGAGTGCAGTTTTACATGTCCAGGCAGTGAAAAATCACCAAAGTCGTTTTTCTCTCTGGCAAGGCTTGCTCTCATGTAGAAAAGCACTGGGTTACATTATAACACAGTATAATACATTAAATTCAGCTTGGGAAGAGCTAGAAACATTATTCAAGAACTCAAATGAATAATAATTAAAAATCCAATAAAGTCAAGTCAGATTTTAAATTACTACTTTAAAAATGCCACTGTTAGAAACTTGACATTTACTTGCCTGAAGCCTTAACCTCTTCAGAGTTAATCCCCCAACTGTCGGCTGCCTGCTGGCCTCCTTCAAGGAGATGTGACTCACTCCCAGGAAAGGGAATGTAGTACGGCGCCGGCGGGCGTACTACTTCCAAAATGCCCATAATGCACCAGAGAAAACAAACAGCACCAGCCGTGCAGGAAAACACCTCGATGTCTGTCGGCAACATAAAACAAGGACCATCCGTGTCCTATCTGGTCAGATGGAGAAAGGATTGTACGACCTATGGAGCAGACTACAGAGGGATGACAGAGGAGATGAGGGGCAGAGATCTGAGGACGGACGAGTGCACAGAGAGAGAACCCGACCAGAAGTAGGAGAAGGAACGAACCGGCGACAGTGAACCCAAGGCAGAAGGTGATCGCTCAAGGAGCGATGCTAATGAGTCAGCAAGCCCTGAGGAAAAGTGGACACTGTGACCCTCGAAACCATGACCCAGGAAGGCCATGGTCCCAAGCAAGTCCTGTCGCTGTTGGTGGGGTTTTTCCCAGAGGTGGTGGGCTGGGGTTCACAGGCACTAGTGAGGCATGTGAGGTGGCACATTAATCACTAGTAATCACTGACAAACAAGCACCCGGTGGAGGTCACTACACCTAGAGCACCCGTATTCCTTAACCCTACTCTAGTTAACCTGACCCAGTATTGTGTACTTCTGTCCGAGAATCTACCAACCAAGTTCTGAGGGGTGTGAAGACGCCAACTTCCAGGTGACCTGCAGGGAAGGACCGAGACCAGGCACCTCCAGGAAACTAGAAAGGAAGCCAACAACTGACTTATTCTCCTTTGCTGTGTTGTCCCTGACAAATATACAAGTACATGCTTCATAAATCCCCTTTGTACATCGAACAGCGCCTGGGCATAACCTTCTTACTAGTTGGTCAAATGACCACAGGGAACAAAACGGCCTAGGTTGGGAGGAGGTGCAATCTCCTCCTTACAGGAAGGCCTGGGAGTCGGTGCCCACCAAGTTCAAAGGTGAAACTCCTGTCACAGGTAGATGTAACTCACACTTATGCCTATTCCTGACATTTCCCAAACAGCCAGGTTGGAACCAATCAAAACGGGGGGAAAACCGGTCCAGAACTGGTAGCAGGGGGAGTTTTCTCATTTTCTTAGTCACACTTTAGGGGTGCAGCCAAAGTTGCAGAGAGGAAGAAAGGTCTGGCCATACTGGTTTTATGTAGAAAGGGGTAATGCAAGATAATTTACAGTAATACACATAGGAAGAGCTGCAAAAGTGGGTAGGGGCACCATGGGAACATTTACTCCATTGTTTAGAGTGTGGTCAGGAGTTTCCCTCACCCACGGGCTGGCACTAGGTATAAACTGTGCATACTCAGTACCCTCTTCAAAATGCCTGTGGAAGACCGAATAAAGACTGTACCTGCTTCTGAATCAGTATAGAGAAACCCCAAAAGCTAGACTTGATCTCCACTTGTACACAGAACAGAAGAGTGGACTCCAACGGCTAGTTGCCTCTTGTTGTGCTCCAGAAACATAAAAGCTGCAAGAAGCCCAAATCTCTGCCGAGTCCAGATGGCAAGTTCCAACTGGAGTTGACATGGGCCCTGCTGGTGGCTTCTGGGAGATTAAGTCCCCCCAAGTGGTGCTTAAAAGGTTCTGAACCTTGGCTGGTGTTGAAGTGTACTTTTTCCACCTACAAAATTGCAAGACTGCATATTTAGAAAGCTTTTCTGAACTTTTTGCAAAAAGAACTAGAGATTACTGCCAAAATGCAGCCATCGAACCACTGGTTGTACTCAACTTTCTGGTTTGCCCCGCTGTAAGGACCCTGACTTCCAAAAAAGGTTCTAAGTCCGAATGTAGAGGATTTCACCAGGGACAACACCCAGCAGCACCAAAACATCAACACCACCTTTCTGGGCCCAGAAATCAGACTTTGACTTCGTCCACTGGACGTTTTCCCAACATCAAGAGGCTTCAAACTTCCTGCCATACACGAGGCTCCCAAAGAGTCCCCGTGCTTCAGAAACCCGCCGTCGACGGGCCTCTGTTAAGATTCACCTGGTACCCCACCCATTAACAAGTCTTTTCAACAGAAAAACAACCAAGCCAAAAGGTAAACTTTCCAAGGATGAACCAGGTTTCTATATCCAACACGTGCTAAATTGTGGTCAGCCTTAACTTTTGACTTTGACCCAGTCTAGTGCAACAAGGTACCCCATGGTTTGTGTATTTTCACACTGGAAAAATGTAAAAAACAACATAAGATTTCTGTCATTTTGGTGTCTATTTGCTCATTCAAATATTCTCTATTTTTATACACTGGAGTGTTTTTTACTGTCTTGTCTTTACAACTTTTTTCAAGTTTTGGTACTGATAAATGGTCTACTAATCTCTACTAAGTCTGTCTGCTCTGTGCTACAGCTACCAAGGGTTGAGCTCAGGTTTGAATCACTGAGACCTAACTGGACCTATTAAGAAAAAGTGCAATTATTACTTGAAGAGAACTACCATCCACCATAATTAACAAGCCACTTTCTCACAATTGGCTAAAAGCAAACATATATATTTTGGTTTTAAAAAGCACCCATTGCTATGGTAGAACCTGGTACTGAAGGGAACTACTTTGTGGGCAGAAGTGCTTTTTGGAAAAGAGCACAACACTGCCACTCATTGTGAAATATCACAATAGGTATGGTGGGCTGACCCTTTTCTCTGTGCTGTATGCTGTAGTGGGTGAAATAAATGTGTATATGATACAGCAACAGACCAATGGATAAAGAAAATAAAAAGGCCTTGGCAATACCATACCTAAAAAGTGAGAGCGAAACGAAAGAGGCTGGAACACAAGGTGCTATATTAAGACAAACACTAGGCAGCAGCCCTGGGTGCTAAGGGCAAGGGGGTGCCAAACTGAATGTAGGTGCATAAACTATCACCCCACTGCTCCAGGCTTTTCCCTACACTGCCAAGTTCTTGAAAAGGCACATCTAAACACTAGCATCAAGTGATTCATTAATAAAAGGCAAAACTCGAATACCCAAGACTTTTCTGTGGTAGAACAAACCTTAAGTAACACTACTGGAGCGCTCATTCGAAATAGCACTGTCTGGAAAGTGTGGGTGTTAACGCACAGGGCCGGCTTTAGGGCAGTGCAACTGGTGCGGCCGCACTGGGCGCTGACCTAGAGGAGGGGCACTGACCTATAGGGGGGTTATTGTTGAGCAATAACATTTTATTTAAAACCACCTGCTGCAGAGTTCCTTGTACGTCCAGCTTTCAGGCATCAATAAAGGTATCAAGATAACTCTTGTGATTAATGTTCCTGCTAGAGAGAAAGAGATTGGAGTTTTGTCTAGTGGCAGTTTGGACTCCCTACAAAGTAGAGCACAGGGTTAATACGCCTGCTACAAAGAACAGATCTGTATTTTTTGTGGATAACTGAGTGGATTAGGAACGCCTGCCTTCAACAGAACATTAAAACAAATGAAATGAACGTGAGAGGCGCTATCGAGAGATGAGGGGCATTTGTGCAGGGTGGTAGTGAGGTAACCAGAAGAGGAGGTCATGGGGTGGGGGTGCCAAAAAAGATAGTCGCACCAGCCACCAGCAGCGGTAAAGCTGGCCCTGTATAGACAGCTGAACTGCATCCCAGGCATCGTAGTACTGAGTTTATTTTCTGAGAGCCAAGTGCAGGGGAGAATTCTGTTTTGCGGATACATTGTTCTTTGGCAATGTGCACCTCTCAGGTCCTCAACGCTATGAGTTTTGGCAAAGCACATGCGCATCGTCTTAATTACATAGATATAAAAAGCAACAATCAAGCTCTCAGAATCCTTCATATATATTCAAAGGTACTTCATATTTATAGTTATTAAGCCTCCCAGCAAGTAATTTCAAACAACTTTCATTGATTAATAAGATTGTTTTATTATTTATTCAGCACCATCTGCTGTAATGAAGGTTGTTTCATGGTGTCGTTCACATCTCCAAGACAGCACAGCAGGGAGGAGAGACCAAAAGAATTAAAGCAATCAAGAAAGCAGCCTACGTAAAGGGCAAGATATACACTAAACTTCCCTGAATGTAAATTTGCATTAAAAAAAAGCCTTCGCTGATGTTCGTTTTGAGCTTAGAGAAGTTCTACTAAAGACTTCAATTCCATTACAGATGATGAGCCAAGGTACTACATTCGTGCCATTAGTCTTACCTGCTTTGCCTCCACAGAATGACAGGTGGAGAGAAAAAACTCAAGCCCCAAACATTTAAATTTGCACTTTCTAAGGAACATTTTCCTCTGCCCATGTAGAAAGGACCGACAACCTTTCCATCTGTCCATTGAGAAAGGACCAAGGAGATGCTTGGCTTTTTGGTGTTCACTAAAGAGGGCAAACACAGAGTCCGTATCTGCCGACTTCGTAATTTATTTCAGTTCATGTGAGCTGTGGTTAAGATATTCCAATTCGTTTTTAACTTCCCTCCAACAGCTCACTGACCAGCAGTGTCCTGGCCCAGATCAGTGCTGAGAATTGATAATCGGCAGGAACAAACAGACTGGGTATACTTCTGTTCCATTCATCAGGTAAAACATCGGGAAAGCATTCATATTGCACTGATGGATGTTGAACCTGTCTCTCTCTTCAGGGTCCCCACATAGGTTTGAGTTCCCTTTTTGCACCCCGTGGAAACCATTTTTGTTGGCTTTAAGGATTCTAAACACTTTTTCCATGCTAACCAGTGGTAAAGTACTTGTGCTCACTCCCTAAAATGTAGTAAAAGTGGTCTACACCTGTATGGTACATTTAATTTACTAGTAAGCCCTTAGTATATGGTACTACATGTACGCAGGGCATGGCTAATTAAATCCTAACAGTGGGCTGCACACTCATTGTGCCATATACTACAGAAGCCTTTTAAAACATGTCGCAGGCCTGAAACTGCAGCCTGAAATGCAGTTCTAAACTACCATTTTGACCTCGCAAAATAAACCTTTTTCCTGGACTAAACCTTCCTTTTTAATACTTATAAGTCATCTCTAATGCAGACCCTAAAGACTCATAGGAACGTTTGCAAGGTATTTAAAAAGTAGGACATGAGTACTTACATTTTATATGTCCTGGCAGTGAAAAACTCCTGAAGTAATTTTTCAATGTTGTAAGGTCTACCTTTCCCATAGACTAACACTGTGTTACCTAATTAAATGTAAGTGATGACTTCAATTTGGGACCAGCTAGAGAAATGCTGTTTAAATTATAATCCATTTGAGTGTAAATTACTTTTTAACGGTCAAGTGTGATTTTAAGTTTCTATTCTAATTACACGTTTGGCAATTTTCTGCCTTAAAGCAAATGTGTTTCCTGTCTGCGTTTAGGGTCACACGACTGTTAATGGTTTTACTGGGGTGTTTCTTTGGCTTCCTGAAATAGAGGCAAAAGAGGCCTAGGTGTGAGGGGAGATAGTTTTCATGAAAGGATGGCTGAGGAGGAGTTGTGTCCTGCCCTAATTACACTTCAAATGGCCTTGCCTGCAGAATACACAAAGGATATCGGCACCAGACCTGCTCAAACCTTTGTCATCCTAGACAGTTTGAAGGCAAACCCAGGGGAAGAACTGACCAGAACCAGTTTTGGGGATAGGCCAGGGCATTTCACACAGAAGGGCTGGTATGAGGTATAAATGTGGCACCTTCATCCTCTCTCATCAGAACACTCCTGGATTTGTGGAAAATTCAGGAGGAGGACTGTCCTGCTATCTGACGAACGAAGACTGGACCTGCTTGCCTTGATCGCGGGCTCCCCAGAATTAACTCCAAGGGTCAGGTGGCTGACCTCTTGTTTGAGCTACAGCGACACAACAAGCTTCCAGAGCAGCACCAACTGGACCAGTCCGAGCCCCTCTGCAGGCCTGTGCTGGAGCGAGCTGTAATCCTCAAGGGGTGCCACCCAGGTCCTAGATCCTTGGCAGGCATCAGAGTGTACTCCTACTGAAGGAGAGGTGAAGATACAGACATTGTGGCCCCCTGCAACCATGATGTGGCCTCTTCTCACAAAGAATCCACCACCTGTGACGAGTGCCAAAGAGAAGCTCCAGTGTGACCTGCTCTTTACATTGACAGCCTCTGTCGACGTTAAACTGGCAATACACATTTCCAGCAACAACCAGCTTTTCAAGTTACAACAGTGACCATCCGTGACGTCCAACCTGCTCCACGCACCAGCAACATCCTTGTTGGTGCTATTTTCACCTAAAACTTTAAAAACTAATTTCTCAGTTTCTTCTGATTGGATTTATATAGTTTTGATGTAATTTTATTTATTGTAATTTACTCTTTGCTAAACTGGTTTGGGATGTTATTGGTGTTTTGCTTTAATTACTGTTTGAGTGCTGATAAAATACTTTACACATTGCCTCTAGGTTAAATCTGACGATTCCTTTTGTACCAAGATATCAGAGGACTAAGCACAGGCTTATTTAGGTGCTTTTAAGGTTCACCCTGATGAGAATCATGTTTATTATTTGACTGGGATTTTCACCCCACACCACTAATAATCCAGTTCTTTACAATGGACTAAAACACAGTCTATCTTGGAGAGGGGGCAGCCGAAATGCTACAAGGTATTAATGTTGAGCTTTTCACCTTCACCAGACCTCAAGTCGTTTGCTTTATATTACCCTGTGACATTCTGCATCTACTCTTCATCACACAATTATAAGTTTACACAAATGGGAAATCTTTGGTTCTAGCGATCTGAAATGATACCCTTTGAGTGTTCTTTTCCAGAGTCAACCAGGCTTGGCTAACTCAAATTTGCTGACTGTACGAAGTTATCTTTCTTTTTTCAGTTTTTTCCTTCTTAAAATGGATGTTGGTTTCAGGTGTAGTACTGACAACAGCAGTTTTAGAAGACCCTTCTGGGACCCTCTCAGTCCCAGTGCACTCAAACTATGACACTAAAATCATTTGACAAATGTGTAAATGGACTGGGTGAGTGGATCTTAAATGTCCTGGAGATCCTTTTAGGGCATCCCACACTGCTCAATAGCAGTTAGTTAAGACTGACCAGTCCTTCTAGTAGTCAGGTGTGTCACCACTACTCCTCTCACCATGCACAGCATGTTTAGGCTGCACGTCAAGCTAGGCATGCTTAGTGGTGTTCAAACACTATGACTTGGACTCAGGTTTCTGATAGGTCTGGTTCAGAGTTATGCTGTGTCAAGGTCCAGGGAAGCCATCCAGAATATTTCATGATGGAATAACCTTCAGACATAACCAGCACAATACCGTGTTTTTCAGTTATACATTCAGGTACATGGTGAAGAAGCTCTTATATTTAAATTCCAGAGGAACCTGCTTGATGGTGCCAACGTGAAGGTATTCTGACCCTCTGAAAGGAAATCCACCGAAGGTCTCAAGAGTGATGTCAAGAGACTTTTATAATATTCACCTAAAGCAGCATGCAATATTGAGGAACTGGAGAATGCCATGTGTCTACCGCCAATAATAAGGTAAACTCAATTGCAGGAATCGTGTCCCTTTGCCAGATGTAATGATGGAAATGAAGGCTCAAGCTTCCTCAAGCAATTTGTTTCATTCTCTCTGCTTGCAGAACTGCAGAGACTTTCTGGGATCTTGGAAGCCTTCGTCATCCTGTGCTTAAGGAGCTATCTACCCGGTCTTTGTGTTCAAGGAAGCCATGGCAATGGTGAAAGCCCTAGTCATACAGAGAAACCAAGAACTCTGAGCAAGAAGCATTTTGTGGGCATAACAGAAAGGGGTAAAGCTACCAGTGCTCTCATCTCACACTAAACAAAAGATGGAAAAACACAGTTAAGTGCATAGAGGTTTTGACCTTGCTGAGATGCTATGGGTATTTCAGCCAAGACTGCATGACCCCCAAGTAGTACATATTAGAGGTGTCTGCCTTAAATCACTCTTACACCAAACTCTTAGCATGACTTCAAAGGAAGGACTCATGATTCACAAATGTGCATACAATTCATTCCAAATCAGTTACATGAATGTTGTTACATTTTCTCTAGAGTAAATCACTTGCACTGGTGTCAATCCGTGGTATTGGTTTGCTGCTCAGACGCTGCTAAAAAGGAACTGTTGTAAGTATTACTGATCCAGGACTAGAACCTTTATATCATCGAGTGTACACGTTTTTTGCTGCATCAACCACAGCTCTGTTTTACTGTGTAGTGTGGTCAGTTTTACGTATATTTTGCGCATTAGCTTCAGGCCTTAGGCCTCTGTGCACTTTGCCCTAAATATATTTTATTCATTTGCTAACAGCTTAGAGCCTCTGTGCACTTTGCTCTAAATGCTTTCTATTAGGCTTCGTACTGTTATTTTACAGAATAGCCAGTTCTACGGTGTTGTTTTTTATTCATATCACACTGTTTTGCCTACTTCAGCACTGGAGTTCTTCATAACATATTCACTCTGTGCTTTAGTCAAGGATACAGTCTGGTACATTGCCGATAGACGTGGTAGGAGTCTAGACTTGCCATTCCTGCGTAGGAACATTTTGTGATCACGATGACATGTTAGTTATAAAATCACTTCCTTGTCCCAATACAAGGCAGAGGGAGATTCCGACCAGGGAACCACAACTAGACGCTGACTGCCTCGTTGCAGATGCTGAACCAGATCACAGGCCTTTGCTCAGGTATGAGTGTGTCCGTCTCCCTAGTGATACAGAAAGGCAAGCTGAAAGCTTAACATGCTGTGCTCTAAATAGAACAAGCAGAGGGAGAGTAGAAACGGTTAGGAATTATGATAGCTTTATTTCTATGTTTTACTCTCCTGGTTACTATATCAATCCTACTATGTTGTATTGTTCTGGTTATTGCGGCTCACGCCTTAATATCTAAAATACAGTCGTTTTATTAAAAGATTATATAAAACTTATACTGTCTTTGTCATTTGTATATGAGACCATATAGTGAATGAGAGAGTTGGTTTGGATCTGAGTGACCACGACTTCCCTGAGAAGTTCCAAAGATGTCATGCGCTCGGCTGCCCAATCATTTCTTCCCCGTGGGAGAAATGAGGCACTGCTAGTTAGCCGGAGCAACAACCGGATTTAGGGTGACAGAGTTCCTTACACGTGGGTCAGACTCAGTCCCCCACACCGTTATCGATCCTGCTGCCTAGAAATCCAGTAGTCTCATTTAGGATAATGAGAGCCCACGCGACATGGCGCCGCCAACGTTTGGTCTGGCTCTAATGTTTGGGTCCGACTGACTCTCTCGGTCTTGTATATATTTTGACTCCTCGGTTCCGTATGCGGAGACGTCCGTGGGGCTGAGGGTTTCCGCCACCACAGGTTGGGTACATCCTATTACTTAGTGGTTGGTTGTTCAAGCTTGAACTTTGAAAGGAAATACCCCGATATTGGTGTGCCTTCTCTGTCCTAGAGCTATTATTGTTATACTAATGGCGAATCCAGTTGTAGTAAATATACCGCTTAATATGCGATTTCCGCTCACGGGTCATCTGATAGCACATGGACTGACGGTCCAGGGGGGTCCGGTCACTTTTGTGGTGGACGCCCATGCAGCCTATAGAACAGAACTTTTTTATTCTTGGGTCGTATTTCCAGCAGCTGATGGGGGTACAAATACTTTTCACGAATATACTGTTGCGAATGTCCCTGGACAATACAGGGCTTATGCATACTTAGAAATACCTTTATCTTATCAAGAACACCATAATTGGCTTGATGGCGCCCTCCCACATTCAGTAACACCAGTACGGTTAGGTCCGTTGAGTAATGATGGTCCGACCTGGCCTTTATTGGCTACATATACACCATATCCTGGAGTGGCAAATGTGGCAGTGGCTGAAGTGCGTCGTTTATATGTGGAATTAACTGCAACGTACAGACGATTAGTTCAGTTTGTGATGCAGACATTAAATACTAATGCAGCGCGTGCTGCTCCAGCTCATCCACATGCGGTGGTGCCGGGAATAAATCCGGCCACTGTACACTCTGTAATGGGCAAGGTACCGGCTAAACGTGAGGAGACTCCATTTTGGCTGGCGAAAAAAATGAATACGCTGGAAGCAGTATTTCCCCATACGGGACCTCAAGATAAGCACAGAATTTTGACGATGTGTTTGCCGTATGGGATGGTTCCTACGGTGGATCTTTGTAATACTTGGGGCACGGTGTTTGCCGCTCTCTATACTACAGCACACGGTACACCGACTTTGGCTAATTTGCCGGAGGTGCTTAAACAAATTCAGGATGAATATGGGGCTGCCCCTGCCTTGGATTTAGGCATGCAATTGATGGGTAATTTTGACGCGGTTTCTTCTATATTTTGAGTAATCTCAAGGGGGAGGCTGTAGCACTAGCAGTGCGAATGCGTCTTCGGGACGTTCCGCAGATTAATCAGGAGCGGGAACTTCCGAGAATAATAGCTGAAACATATTCTAGTATTGGTCGTGATAGCCTAGGGGCTCGACCGCAGAAACTACAATTGCAGGGTAAAAATAATAAGGATAATTCTAAGCAACAGCAACCTGAGGGTGCGAAAAAGCGCTGGGATAAGAAACAGCAAACACCTAAGAAAGATGGTGGGCAGTCTCCGCAACCGGAGACCCCACAAAATAAGTATAATCTCAGGAATAGGGATACTTTGAAGACGCCTGATAGATATCAATATACTGATACGCGCCAATCTCGTTCCTTTCAGGACTCCTCGGAGAAAAGAAGTGAGAGAGGTGGGCGGTCAGAGCGGAGGACGTGAAACCGAGACAGGATTCACAACGCTCAGCGGAGGTTTCTATTAAACAAGAAGAGAAATCGCTGCAACAAAAACAGCAGTTTAAAAAGAAGAAAGTGGCAGCAGTCTCAGTTAGACATGCCGCTCAAGAAGAGAGTTCTCTTGACGAACAAGACATGGGCGTTAGCGCTGTTAGACAGCGCGGCAGAGGTCACAATAGTTCGCCGGAGTCTTCTAGAGCATCTGGAGGCGAAAGCAACTGATGACTTCATACAAGTCGAGACGGCGGATATGCGAGTCTCTGATCCTGATCAAGTATATCTTGTGACTCTACGATTAGAAGGGGACATTGACCGCGTTGTACACGCCATCTTTTGGGACCATATGGTGAAATCATATGATGTCCTGTTGGCCGAACAAGATTGGCCACCTGACTTTGTTCGCGACTGTCCAGTTGGGGAGGAGGTTATTGCGCCTTCCTTTTCACCACTTGTTCCGAGAGAACTAGCGGAGTCATATGGTAAATCATGGGCTCTAGCACAAGCCCCCGCCCTATATAGAAATAATGTGGGGTGGGATAAACAATCACCTTATCATGTCATTCCCATTAAAGGAGAACCTCAGCCACAGCCGCAATATCCTATTAAATTTGAAGCAAGGGCATCGGTTCGGAAAATTCTTACACAATTGGAGTACCAAGGTGTGATTGAGCCTTGTGTCTCGCCGATGAATAATCCCTTATTTCCGGTTGCTAAACCGGACCATTCCTATAGGATAGTGGTGGATTACAGACATTTGAATAGTCATACACGCACATATGCTATACAGAATTCACATAGCGCTGCGCTTATGAATAATATAGTGCGTAAAAAATACAAAACAACCTTGGATATCTCGAATTGATTTTTCTGCCAGAATATAGCACCCGAAAGTCGGGACTATACCGGTTTCAGTGCGTTTGGCTCTCAGAAAAAGTTTTGTCGTTTACCTCAGGGGTATAAGAATAGCCCAGGACTGTTCTCGGCTCGTGTGACTGAACTTCTGCACGAGTTGGACCCTGAGGCGTTATCATATGTTGATGACATTTAGTTGACGGACGATGAGATTCTACAACATCTCAGTCCCGTATCGTGCATTGTTGTGGGTTTTGCTGATATTGGTTATAAGTTTAATTTTAAGAAATCGAAGATTGCCTTCCTCAGTGTTATTTTCCTGGGATATGAGTTATCGAGTGAGGGCAAGAGCCTGGCGCCACATTTTTTGGAGAAATGTGCTTTACTGCAGCCTCCTAATACGGTTCGGAAGCTCCAGTCTTTGTTGGGGTTTCTGAATTTTGGCAGAACTTACATTCCTGATTATGCTACACGTATAAAACCCTTATATGAACTGATTCGCCCGAATTTTTCAAGTAGATTTTGGACGATTGAGCATACACACATACTGCGAGAGCTGCAGAATGATCTCTTAGCGGTTAAACATTTACACACACGGGACAATAAAACTCATTTGGTCATCAGGGTGATTCCTGGGGCTGTTGGATTTACGTATGTCACCTTTAATGAAGGGGAGACAGTCCCGATAGCATACAAGTCCCACTTGTATTCTGCTGCAGAACAACGTTTTGCACAGACTGAGAAAATTCTCACTGCAGTACAGATGGCTGTGATCAAAGAAAGACCGCTAGCCCAGGGCCAACGCATTATTGTCGTTTCCCCAATTCTGGCCTTGGAGGCTGTTACAAAAGCGAGTATTCCAAATTCAAAAGCTTTACACCCGCGGTGGATACAATGGGCTACGTCTTTGACGGCCACTGATGTGGATTACATATATGACCCTAAGCTGCAGACTCAAGAATTTCTTCAATATGAAATAGAGTACCCGGTTCCTGCTAGCACATTACCTATTGACCAATATGAAGTGGTCATGTATACCGATGGCTCTGCGCAACCGGCGGTTGGGACTAAACAACAGTATTCTGCTGCTTGTGCGGTGGTGAGCGGGACTATGGAGGGGGGAGTTTTCTGCCCCCGACATACCTATACTAAAACCTTGGGAGATTGCACGGCGCAGCTGGCTGAGCTCAAAGCTCTTTTGTTAGCGTTGGAGCATGCAGAGCTGGCGATATTGACCTTGCTAGTCTGTGACTCCTACTACTGTGTGCAATCCTTCAATGAATATCTGCATTATTGGAAAATGAATGGGTTCAGAGATTCTAAAGGCAACACCATTAAACATAAATTGTTGTGGGGTAAGGTTGCGGGTCTGAAAGAGACGCTTCCTAAAGTCCATGTTGTACATACACTTGGACACCAGCACGTTGGAATACACGTTGCTGGGAATACTTTGGCTGATGAGGCTGCAAAGTCGGCAGTGGCTATCGCTACTGTAGCCGCGGTAACTCGTTCGAGTTCAAAACCAGACATAGAGATTTCGGCTGCCATAAAAGCTACGGCTGATGGCACGCCATTTCCTAAAGGATTCCCTTCTAAATATAGTTACTGCTTGAGTAGTGCACTAAATGCTGTTGTTAATATTCCAGGCGTTGGTGTACGTGAGTTACCGAATAAGATTGAGAGACCTCGATTAATTTCTGCAGCGCATGAAGGGATGGCATCTGCGCATGCTGGTGTGGCTGCCACGATTTCGCTTTTACAGGCCCGTTATTGGTGGCCTGGTCTCTATAAGGAGACAAAGCAGTATGTCCTTTGTTGTGACGTCTGTCAACAAATTAAAGTATCGTCGGCTAGACGCCCGCAGCAGACTCCTCTTCTGATATCAAATAGACCATTACAGTGTGTGTACTTGGACCATTGTGGTCCACTGACACCAGATAGTGCATACAAATACATATTGGTTGCAGTAGATTCGTGCTCCAGATTTGTGTGGGTCTGGCCACAGCGCTCGGCTGACGCTCGGACTGTTATTAAAGATTTGCGTATCTTTGTCGATACATTTGCAGTTGCGGCTTTTCATTCGGACCAGGGCCCTGCTTTTGCCTCTAAGGCATTCAGGGACACCATGGCTTCGTTGGGGGTCCAACTCCAATTCTCGTCTCCATTTAATCCGGAGGGAAATTCTGTCGTGGAGCGTTTAAATCGTGATTTAAAGCAATCCTTAACAGCCAGGGTTATAGGTACGGGTCGTAGTTGGCTAGCCCACCTGCATGGAGTACAGAGAGCACTTAACTTGCCTAGAAGGTCACTGGGGGGTCGTACTTCATATGAGTGCCTGTTCGGAACACGAATGTATGTTCCTGATCTAGATGGTCCTGGTGTGGAGGCGGCAGAAACGCCCTTTGACATAAATGATCGTGTCACTGTTTTGCAGGATTTACAACGATTCCGTGAAGATAACTCTTCTGCGAGTGCTGCCTCCTCTGGAATTAAGGATGAGCCAGTAACACCTACTGGTTGGATACCCAGGATTGGGGATCTAGTGCGTGAAAAGGTCGCAGTAAAGAAAGAATTTGGTCCTTCTTATCGAGCACCTGTCCCGGTGTTGGGGGTGAGCGGCACGAGAACTGTGATTTTGCCGCCGCTGCAAGGGGCCAAAGGAAATCGTTTTGTTTCCATTGATAATGTCAAGTTACAACATGTGGCCGATTCTGCACAGCAGACCAAGAGGGACACCCAGTAGTTCCGGCATCCCTCTCACTACTGGGGAAGAAGTCCCGCTGCAGGTGATTAGCACCGACCATGTTTCCTCTCCGAGCTTGGGGAGGGTGGAAGATGATCTTGCGATTATTCCACAGTCGACGATTGATATCGATTCTTTTTCTCAAGTTGCTGTACGTTCTACTGATGTTTCTGAACATGTGATTTATAGCGTACCTAGGAGAGAACCTCCATCAGCTTCCTTGTTCACTGTTGCACCTTTTGCGAGTACTGCCTCTGGCTGCTTCAACGACGCGGATGCGGCTGTATCCAGCTCTTCGTCTTCGCTGTCTTCAATCCGAGGTCCACGTAAGCTACTAAGTTGGCTTAAACGTACATATTTTGTTGTTCCTTGGAACTATTTGTGGCTTTTTATGGCTGTACTGACTATTTTTTTATGGTTGGGATTTGTGGTTACCTTTTTTCTGGTAATACATGGTCATTTTCTTCCTGATCGATCAGACATTGAGCACGTGGAGACTGTGTTGAGACCACATTTTTCGTCTCATATGGTTCGAAGAGACATATCCAATGTGAACATTTCTGCGATACCAATTCCGGATGGAATTGTGTGGGATAACGTAATGTTTGAAATATATGGTCCCACTGAATTGATTCAAATACCGTATGTTCTTAAGTTATCAATGAATGATATTGTTATTCCAGGCATTGTTTCTGATGATTGGGATGTGAAGACAGTAGATGCTATGCTAAAAGATTTGCAATATTATACTGTCTATGACGATGAAGATGCTTACCAATTTAAAGATAATCATGGTGATATGTTTTGCTACACCTATTATGGACACCACTTTATTCACAAAGCGAGTAGCCCTAAGTCCATCTTTCATTATGTACAATGGGAACATTGCTCGACTCCTCCACCAGGGAGTTCGAAAACGTATAATGATAAATTTGCATATTTTTCTGGGCATGATCAGCGAAGCGCTAAGTCTTACTATTTTAAAGTGACACCGTATTCTAATAAGCAAATTTTGTTGACCGATACTAAATTACTGTATTCTAATTCGTTTGTATCTAAACTTTCGGTCGAAGGATATGAATACTGGTTGAAGACTGTTGACTTGAAAAGTGTTTGGGGTACGAAAAATTGGTAGATGCAAGGCAGAGATACATTATTTCGAGCATGCATTATCCCTGTGCAAATGATTTTCCTCAATGACACAGTACAACAGACTAGTTGTTTGGGCTTGGCGTCGATTAGAGAATTGACTTTGCCTAGCATACCTGTCCCTTCTAAATTAAATAACTGGCAACACTATGTGAATGCTACTTTTAGTGAATTTACGCATTGGGTCCAGAATGGTACGCTTAACGCTTCATCGTTACATCCGGGCGGGTGGTTATTGTAGCCTGTAGACACTAATCAGTGTCATCAACGTTTTGTTACCTCTTCTGGGGGGTTCAGGACTAGTAGGGCAGACCCTCGTTACATTTCACCAGAACATGCAGATATAATAACTACATACAGTGTGGGGAAACTTTGTCAACAATGGTTGAAGTACTCCACGCTGGGTGCAGTTAAGTCACACCTCAAGTTACTGTCTAATGGTACTGATTTACAAGATTTCTTGTCAGGTCCCAAGGTGCCCCGGAGAAAAAGGTTCTTATACGAAGTGTATAATGAGTTTTGGAAACTTTCCCAGCAGGAGGCTGCAGCCAGGTTAAGACAGATTGATCGAGAAAATCTGCTGCAGACTTTGTCTGTTGTTGATAATGGCATGCATACCCTTTCTGACCGTGTTTACACGATTGACAGCATTGTCTCTTCTGCTATTGACATTATAAAATCAGACATGTCTTCTTTATATCATGGGCAGAGTCAGACACGATCTATCATGCAGCTGGGTTGGACTCTTCAGACCTTGAAGGCGGGTCGCGTTCCATGGCAGCACATTCGTGCCAGAGAGATCTTTATCTCCTTTAATTTAACTCGTCAACAACAATTGATGGCTAAGAAGGAAGCGACGTATGTTATGTTAAATATTGAAAAGTTGGAGAAACTGCCTTTTACGGTGGCTGAGATTCCGTCAGCTGAGTGGTTGATTCATGGGGTTATTAATTTGCCTATCTCCACTCTGCAATTTACTTCTTGTTTGAAGCACATTCCGGTGGGTAGATATGAACTATTGGGTGACAGTTACATACACGAGGTGTGGGAGCTTCCTTTTCAGTACAGATGTGTTAATGGTTTGCGGGAAGTTTTTCTTAGCGGTAGCGACTGCGAAACTTCTGTTAGCCATTCCATGGTTTGTAAACAGCTGTCTTTGCACGGAGCGTGTAATGCTTCGATTGCTAACTTAGCTTGTTATCTGAAGGGAGTTCCGGTCCCGGTAATTAAAAACACTTTCCAGGTGCTTTCTAACGGCAGTTACATTGTTCTTAACAGCGAACGCTGCTGTGGCATGCGTGCCGGAATAGTTTACATTGTCGTTGTCAACAAGGCCGTTACGTGCTGCGGGAATGTGTTGTTTCCCCCTACTGAATTTAGGGAGGTAGCGGACATCTGGCCTCATATTGCTACTTCCAAGGTTGATTTCGACAAGTTGAGTCGGCTGAAAGCTTTATTGTTTCAAAAGCACGTGGCCCTTACACCTGCTAGCGAGACCTACGCACTTCAAGTGGCAAGGTCATCAGCGGAGATACAGTCCCTTTTGAATACTAACTTTCCGAGTCACTTCGGTGAACTTGTGGGACGTATATTTAATGCATCTAGCACTGCTGGTATTGCTCATTTTTTCAAAGCCGTTGGTGTTGGTTTCGTTCACACCTTCTCTTCCGTATTCGGTTTGATACCTTCGGCTATACACTCTATTTTCGGAAGCATTTTTGGGGGTTTCCCAATTACTTTGGCTTTACTTGCTGGAGTTTTGCTATTGTTGCTATTTTTTCGCAATGGCTGTCCCGCCGCAACGAGATCCTGTATTGCTGCTCCCGTCAGCGCAGCTGTGTCGTGAACGCATGATGCAGCGTTTTGGAGCAACACTCCTGGCTCATTTGGAGTGTGACTGGTCTTTGTCGTTCAGACTGGTTTTGGATTGTGTGCAACCCGTGTTTCGGTGCCTTTGGTGCTCGTTTGAACATGCACTGGCTTTCTGTCTCTCACTGCAGCGCTCTCCAGTGGTTGATCTTGATCTGTTGATGTTCCCGATTAGGGCTCATTCCCAGACTTGTGCACTGCGTTGCGTTTGCTTCGTGAAGTGGATTATGAGATTCCCTTCCTGGAGGAAGATGGTTTTGTCTCTTTCCGTGGCACTACACGGGGTGCCGCCCTGAATGGTTTTGGGGCTTTGGAACACACCTGCTCCATGGTACTTTGTGGCGTGGATCTTCCGATATTGACATATCTCGAAGTGGAGGAGCTTCTACGTTCTGTTGCTTCTGTTTGACAATTGGATTTTTTTTTTTTCTCTCTCTCTCCCGACTAAATTGACACTATATTGCAATTCGCTCTATTGTCACATGTTTCCTAAATTTATGACTTTGTTGTCTTCTCATCTTGTCGAAATGTTGGGTTTAAATTTAGGTCATGTTTTTTTTTTATGTTGTTGGAACCACTTGCTACCGACAAGGGGAGGGTGTAGTGTGGTCAGTTTTACGTATATGTTGCGCATTAGCTTCAGGCCTTAGGCCTCTGTGCACTTTGCCCTAAATATATTTTATTCATTTGCTAACAGCTTAGAGCCTCTGTGCACTTTGCTCTAAATGCTTTCTATTAGGCTTCGTACTGTTATTTTACAGAATAGCCAGTTCTACGGTGTTGTTTTTTATTCATATCACACTGTTTTGCCTACTTCAGCACTGGAGTTCTTCATAACATATTCACTCTGTGCTTTAGTCAAGGATACAGTCTGGTACATTGCCGATAGACGTGGTAGGAGTCTAGACTTGCCATTCCTGCGTAGGAACATTTTGTGATCACAATGACATGTTAGTTATAAAATCACTTCCTTGTCCCAATACAAGGCAGAGGGATATTCCGACCAGGGAACCACAACTAGACGCTGACTGCCTCGTTGCAGATGCTGAACCAGATCACAGGCCTTTGCTCAGGTATGAGTGTGTCCGTCTCCCTAGTGATACAGAAAGGCAAGCTGAAAGCTTAACATGCTGTGCTCTAAATAGAACAAGCAGAGGGAGAGTAGAAACGGTTAGGAATTATGATAGCTTTATTTCTATGTTTTACTCTCCTGGTTACTATATCAATCCTACTATGTTGTATTGTTCTGGTTATTGCGGCTCACGCCTTAATATCTAAAATACAGTCGTTTTATTAAAACATTATATAAAACTTATACTGTCTTTGTCATTTGTATATGAGACCATATAGTGAATGAGAGAGTTGGTTTGGATCTGAGTGACCACGACTTCCCTGAGAAGTTCCAAAGATGTCATGTGCTCGGCTGCCCAATCATTTCTTCCCCGTGGGAGAAATGAGGCACTGCTAGTTAGCCGGAGCAACAACCGGATTTAGGGTGACAGAGTTCCTTACACGTGGGTCAGACTCAGTCCCCCACACCGTTATCGATCCTGCTGCCTAGAAATCCAGTAGTCTCATTTAGGATAATGAGAGCCCATGCGACAACTGACCCCTTAAAATGTTCTAAATGTGTCAGTGCACTTAGAGTGCTACCCTCCCTGATGTGAATGAGAATGAGACAGAGTACTATGCAATTTATAAAGAACTACAGCTACAAAGGTATTCAGGTCACACACCACTATGTCACTGGGTGGAGAACTCCCACCAACAGCATCTTTACACTACAGGGGTGTGGAATTTAATAAAATATCTGCTTGTCCGTGGGATAGACTGCTTCTCACATCTACTTGTCCTGTAAAAGAATCTACTTGTTCCTTTGATGCCGTGTAGTGCGGCGACAAATTATGGCAGCAATCTCCTTATGCAAGAGCTGTGATAATAACCTCTCTGATTATGCCAGGCCTAATACTATATAAGTGCTTGAATACTAGCAATTTCAAGCCCTACTATAGCACTATACTATAGCATGCTTGCTTATTTTCATGTTTCACATAATCTTGTTGAAAATGGTTACACTGATTTTCCATTAAGACTATGTTTTGTAAATGCTAGCATGCATCAACACACTTTACTAAATGATGCTTCAAAGAAATAGACCTAAAATTTCACAGTAGCAAAATGTTTTTTCCTATTTGCACTTTTTTTCTGAACATTTTATTTTGAAAGCAAAGAATCATCACTCTTGCTTACAAGCTTATGCAAACATTTGCATCTAATCAAAGAAAATTTTGGGAGCATTATACTTCGCCTCATATTGTTAAACTTTTCAAGTGCTGTGAAGTAAACTAGCATGGTGCTAAGTAGAGTGTAATGGTTTGGAGTGTTGCAGAGTGCAATGGAGTGGCATGTAGTGGTGCAGAGTGGCATAGAGTTTCATTGTGTGGAGTGGCGTAAAGTAGAGTGGTATATAGTAGAGTCATAGCGTGAGGTGGAGTTGCATAGAGAGGAGTGGAGTGGCAGAGTGTAGTAGTGTTCAGTAGAGTGGAGTGGCACAGAATGGAGTTGCAGAGAATGGAGTGGGGAAGACTGGTATGGCGTAGAGTGGCAGAGTGTAGAAGAGAGCAGTAAAGTGCAGCAGCATGGAGTGGCATACAGATGAGTGTCACAGAGTGGAGTAGATTAGGGTAGAGTGGGGTGGCCTAGACTAGAGTAGCCTACAGTGGAGTGGAGAAGAGTGAAGTAGAGAGGAGTAGAGTGGCATAAGCAGAGTGATGTAGAGTAGAGTGGTGTAGAGTGGCACATAGCAGTGTGGAGTGACAGTGGGTGGAGTAGCAGAGTAGAGTGGTGTCAAATAGAGAGTAATATAGCAGTGAGTTGTGTTCAGTGGCAGAGTAGAGTGGCGTATAGTGGAGTGACATTGAAGTGTGGGTGGAGAGGAGTAGGACAGAGGAGAGGAGTAGAGTGCAGTGGAGTGGAATAAAGTTCAACGCCATAGGGTGGAGTGGCACAGAATGAAGTGGGGTAGAGTGCAGCAGAGAGGAGTAAAGTGAAGTGGCCACAGTGGAGTGGCGCGGAGTGGCACAGAGTAGAGTTGCCTAGACTAGAGAGGCTTAGAGTTGAGTGGCCTATAATGGAGCAGAGAAGAGTAGAGAAGAGTGAAGTAGAGAAGAGTAAAGTGGCATCGAGAAGAGTGATGTAAAGTAGAGTGGCGCAGAGTAGTATATAGCACAGTGGAGTGTCACTGGATGGAGTGGCATAGAGTACAGGGGTGCTGAGTTGAGCCTAGTGGCATGGCAGGGAGAGGTGTGAAGTGGCAGAGTGAAGTGGCATAGGGTGAAGTATAGGGTGGAGAGGCATAGTGTGGACTGGAGGAGAGGAGTAGAGTGCAGTAAAGTGGAGTAAAGAAGAATGTCAGAGTGCAGTAGAGTGGCATGGCATTGAGTTGCATGAAGTGGCGTGGTGTGGAGTGGTATAGAGCGGAGAAGAGGAGTAGAATGGCGTAGAGTGGAGTGGTGTAGAGTGGAGTAGCATAGAGTGGAGTTGTACAGAACGGAGTGCAGTGGCATACAGTTACAGTAGCATGGAGTGGGGTAGAGTAGATAGGTGCAGAGCAAGGTGGCATACAATAAAGTGGAGTGGCATAGGGTAGAGTGGCAGAGTGTAGCGTCACAGAGTGTAGCAGAGAGGAGTGGAGTAGAGAGGAGTGGCACAGAGTGGAGTGGCAGAGTAGCGTGGCATAGAGTAAAGTGGCACAGAGTGCAGTAAAGTGGTGCAGAGTGGAGTAAGTGTTGTAAAGTAAAATGGCATAGAGTGGGGGAGTGGCTTTAAATAGGGAAGTGTGGCGTTGAGTGGCTTTAGGTAGTGAAGTGTGCCGTAGAGTAGAGTGGTGTGGCATAAAGTCGAATGGTGTGGAGTGCAATTGAGTGGCATGTAGTGGTGTAGTTTACAGTGACGTAGTGTGGAACCGTGTGAAGTAGTGTCGTAAAGTGGAACGTCATAGAATAGGGTGGCATAGAGTGGCGTAGAGTGGAGTTTCATGATGTGGAGTGGCAGAGTAGAGTTGCACACAGTGCAGTAATGTAGAGTGGAATAGAGTTGCAGAGTGGGATGGAGTGGTGTAGGGAAGTGCAGAGTAGAGTGGCATGGAGTAGAGAGGTATAGTGTAGAGTACAGTGGAGTGGCATATGGTGCAGTACAGTGGAGATGAGTGGAAATGTAGACTGGAATGGTGTGGAGTAGAGTGGAGTAAAGTAGGGTAGTGTGGAGGGGCACAGGGTAGCCTAGAGTGGAGTGGTGTAGAGTGACATAGAATACAATGGAGTGGCATAGACTGGACTGGCGTGGAGTGGAGTAAAGGGAAATGGAATGGTATAGAGTGGAGTGGCAGAGTAGGAGAATGGAGTGGCAGACTGGGAAAGTGGAGTGGCACAGGAGTAGAGTGGAGTGGCGGAGTGGTGTAGAGTGGCACATAGTGTAGTAAAGTGGAATAGAGAGTGGTGTAAAATATAGTGGTGTAGAGTGAAGCAGAGTGGGATAGAGTGGGGTGGAGCAGAGTGGCATACACTACAGTAGAGTGGCACTGACTGGCGTGAAGAGGTATTGAGTAGAGTGGAGGGATCTACAATGGAATAGAGTGGCACAGAGCAGCGGGGAATACAGTGGCATAGAGCAGAGAGGCCTAGAGTGGAGTACAGTGGCATAGAGTACAGCAGAGTGGTGCTGAGTGGCTAAAACCATGAACAATAGAGACGCTTATAAAAAAAAAAATTGTGTGTTGCAAAAAGACGAGGAAAAACAAGGAAGAACACATGTACTTGGTCCAAGCTCCAGGGAGGAGCTAACAGAAGAAATGAATGAAGCCTTTGGGAGCTAAGCAATCAAAAGATTGCAAATGAGAGTGGCAACGAAAACAACCAACAATATGCTGTGGACGAATTTCATGCCCACTGAACAGTAAACAATATGTGGTGCAGCACAGCTCATGTGTTGTGTAGGAAAGTTATAAAAGAGCACCTATTCTGGCTCAACCTAGGTCACAAAGCATTGTGTGCTGCACTCATCATGGGCTGCATACAAACTTTATGACTGAAGTAAAGTGGAGTGGTGTAGAGTGGAGTGGAATGGAGTGGGGTGGCGTGGGGTGGCATGGAGTGGGGTGGCATGGAGTGGGGTGGCATAGAGTGGGGTGGCATAGAGTGGGGTGGCATAGAGTGGGGTGGCATAGAGTGGGGTGGCATAGAGTGGGGTGGCATAGAGTGGGGTGGCATAGAGTGGGGTGGCATAGAGTGGGGTAGAGTGGCCTGTAGTGCAGTAGAGTAGAGAAGGGTGAAGGAGAGATGAGTGAGTAAAGAGGAGTACAGTGGCATAGAGCAGAGTGATTTATAGTAAAGTGGTGTAGAGTGGCTTATAGCAGACTGGAGTGAAACTGGAAGGAGTGGCGTAGAGTGGTGTTGAATTGAGTGTAGTGGCATGGCAGGGAGTGGCGTGAAGTGGCAGAGTGGAGTGGCGTATAGTAGAGTGGCATAGGGTGAAGAGGTATACGGTGGAATGGGGGAGTGGAGTAGAGTATAGTGAAGTAAAGTTGAATGCAGTTGAGTCCTGTAGAGTGACTTGGCATTGAGTTGCGTGGAGTAACTTAGAGTGAAATGGTGTGGAGTGGTGTATAGTAGAGTGGAGTGGCACAGAGTAGAGTTGTGTAGACCGGAGTAGAGTGACATACAGTAGAAAGGTGTGGAGTGGGGTGGGGTAGAGTAGAAACGAGTAGAACCGGGTGGCATTGAGTAAAGTGGAGTGGCCAGTCCTCTCAATGCCATCCTCCTCTACACCAGGCCACTAACTTTTATGTATGCTTAACAGCAGCCACACTGCTGTACAACATAGCTAAAAGACATTGGCAAAGCCAATAGCGCTAACATAAGCAAGCCCTATTGGCTTTGCCAATGCTTGTTCATGCAAGTAGGCCACACCTTCATGTCCAGAAGCGAAGAAATTGAGCTGTGTTACCCAGTAATTGCTGCAGTCTGGTGGAACTCAGCCCTTTCAGTAGGCACCTCAAATTCAGGGACATTATCCAGTGTAGGCTGTTTTCATTTCCTCTGATATGTCAGACACGAACCTCATTGAAGACATTAGGACTGGTCTTTGGCCAAACAAGGACCAGCTCAAGGCAAGTCGCACGGTTTGCACCGGGATTCAGCTGTGCAGACCAGTGGTCTTTTCACCACAACTAGCTGTGCAGCTTACTTCTGGGTTTCAATGACAGTCCCAAACAGTAGGAGGGCAGAGTTCTTGCCTGTTATTCCAATAGCTGGGGTTGTAAAAAAGCATTGTTCCAAATATTGACAACATTAAAAAAAAAAAAAACCTTCCTTTAGTTTCTGTCACAAACCTTTTAATGTAAAGAAGCTGTCTGTGGGCGTTCTCCATACAGTGTCATAGTGGTGTGTGTGACTTCAATACTTCTGAAGCTATGGCCCTTTATAAATTGCATAGTGCTCTGTCCCTTTCACATCAGGGAGTGGCCCACCCTAAGTGCTCTGTCACATTTAGAAATATTAAAGGGTTCGGTAAAACAGAGCTGTGGTTGAAGCAGCAAAACAAATGTGAATATTAGGTCATAAAGCATTACTCGTTGCCCTCATCATGCCTCGTCATCAGATCCTGAACTAACGAGACTGAACATGATGCTCATTAACATAACTACCTTTAATAAGAATGTTGTGTGCTTGGTATGATTTACTAATTACTCCGAGGTGCTTCACATACTGCAACGATCATTACAAAACATGTTATCATATTCTAGTTTCAAGCACAGAAATAAATGCAGAACAGGAGCTCCTCGTGTTACCTATATATTATCCAAGCTACAAAATGAGCACTGTGACCCAGTAATTCGTGCAACTATTAGACCTGAGGAAAGATGTTTTTAATATTTCAAAGTTTTACATTTTTTCATTCTGTCAAATATAGTCTGCCCTGCTAAAAATATTTACGTTTTATTTATACACTTTCGATTTTAAGCACGTTTCTAGTGGCTTTCCATTATTATTTGTCTGTTATAAAGACGAAATAATTACATACAAGAAATAAATATAATAAGGCTTTTAAGGTACTCCGAATGTAGTGGCTCAATGCATTACATTTATGCAGCATATTTTCCCTTAAGCAGGACCCCTCTCCTCAAATACAACAGTATTGGAAAACTAGTAAGGTTCATGAATTTTCATGAGAGCGCATACATTCAGGGATACAAAAAAAGGCAGAGGGCACCTACCAGCATGCAGTACTCATCAATGCAAACTCCCTCTCTTTGCTTTTGGTCCCAGAAGGAGGAGCCATCATGTACAAGAGACAGGCAAAGGGTTACATAGAGACTATAGCCCTCATTATGACTTCGGCAGTCTTTTCCGAAGACCGCCAAGGCCACGGGCACCAGAAGACCACCAGTGCTGGCGGTCTTCCGACCACCATATTACGAGTACTGAAGGATTTCCACCAGAATTTCGGTGGAAATCGTCCAGTACTCATGCTGGCGGTCGGAGGCGCAGAGGCAGCTCCACCACCGGCCCCGCCAAAAGGACTCCGCCAGCAGTATTACGACCTGCAATAAGGCCTGGCGGTGTCCTGATGGCGGGGCGCTGCCGGTGGTGGAAGCGCCCGTTCCTGTTCTCTGGCAGACAACCTCCTCTCCAGACAAGGTAAGTTGATTGTCCGACAGGGGAGGGGGTGAGAGGGTAAGGGGTGTTGTGTGTGCGTGTGTTGTCTGCGTGTGTGAATTTAAGTGTGTATGCATGTGTGTTTGAATGTGTGTATGATTGTTGAAGTGAGTGCGTGTTGGAATGTTTGTATGAATGCATGTATGTATGCGTGTGAGTGAATGTGTGTATGTATGCGTGTGAATGAATGCGTGTATGTAAGTGTGGGTGAATGAGTATGCAAGGTGCATGTGGGTGTGTGTGTGTGTGTATGTATGCTGGGAGGGGGTGCTGTTTTGGAAGGGGGTGGGGGATGCTGGTATGGAAGGGGGGTGGGGGGAGGCTGGTGCTGTCATGCATGGGTGGGGGGTATTGGGATTGCAGGGGGGGGTGGGGGAGTCATTTGCCGGTGACAGGAAAGAAATTTCCTGTCACTGGTAGCATTTCCACCAGGGTTTTTGTGGCAGTGCTACCACCGCGGGAACCCTGGAGAAAGTCGACTCATTATACCGCTGGCGGTCTTCAGTAGACTGCAGGGTCAGAGATGCTGATCTCCGGCCCGTCTGTCCGCAGGGATGTGGCAGTTTGGCAGAGGCCAAACTGCCACACTCATAATGTCAACCGCCAACGTGGCCCTGGCGGTCTTTCGATCACCAGGGTCATAATGAAGGCCTATGTCCTCTGAGCAAAGGAATCACAAACCATCCAGCTAGACCTCACGCTACAGGAAGGATGCCTCATATGATCCTAAAGGCAATTATAAGGTTAATCTGAAGAGCAGTGATGGAGCTCACTCTCTGGTCCAACTATCCCTTTAAATAATACGATTAGTAGACACACACCCCTAAGGTGATGGGGAATGGATGAAGGAGGTACCACTGAATGAAGGGCATGGCCAGAGGGTAAACTTTGTAGCTGGCATCTTGCAAGGTTTTATTTCCCAAAATAGTGGGAAACTGAAAAAGATGTTCATGCAGGTAACAGGAAGGATAGTTAGGTCTCGCTACAAACAGCTTTAGCTGTCTTCCACACATTATTCTAAAAGACAGAACAATTAGTTATCAAAGGATTATTTCCCTCTCATCATCATACTACTGCCCGCTAGGTGTATTATTTCACCTCCTAGGAAGCACGCTTTAATTGTAAAGCACGAGGCAAATTATTTTCAGACGCAGTTGGCAGGGACATCTGGCGAATAGAGAAACCATCTTTAAACTAACGCATCCCCTACTATGAAAGCAACATATTCAGGGTGATAAATGCTCACTTGAGGTATTATGTAAATGAGTACGTAAATGTTCTATAATATTTGCCAGCTGCTGTTTAAAGCAAATATCTCATCTTGTGTGCAAAAAGCAGTATGTAAAAAACAGATAGGATACTTTTGTCAAAAATAACAGTGGACAATTACTTGTGTGTGCTTCATACTTATTTATATACTTCACGCATTTTTTGTTTTTAGTTTTTAAATTGCGGCTTATGTTGCTTTTGGTGAAGAAAGCCATCTATTTTTCATATGGTTTCCGTGACCCATGCTTTGCATCTAGGAGCACCACCGAATTTCCACATGTCTTCACATAACAAAAGGTCTAGGCAAATTGGAAATGCAACTAGCAAGTTGCACTTGGGTGAGCAAACGGTAACATAGAGAAAGTAGATTTGATAACATTTATTTGAAACAGGTAACCAATAGCAACATCTGAGAAACGCACTGGTTTTCTAAAATTATACTGCACGTAAAAACATAAGAATTTTAATTCCTAGACATCTCGCTGAAATTTTACATCCTGTCGAATGCATTTATTATATATGTGGGAACTGGTGATTAATGCATCTCTACAAGGAATGTAGGCAAAATACAGAATGAATTACAAGGACAGCAGAATATCTGAGCTTCCTTCCGTGCAAAGAGCACGAGTGAGAGTGCTAATACGAATTGCTCTCAGGTGTACACACACAGCCAGGTGAAAAGACGAAGCACGCACAGTGGATTGATACCACCATGCATGTAAGGGAGAACAATCGTATTACAATAAAAAGAGAATGATAGAGAGCAGACAGCTTACGTATGCAGCAGCTGTGGGGCGCTGCCAGCCTCAAGACAACCCATGCCTCCCGTCGGCACCTGCTGTGGTGTCTACGGCCCTTACTTTTGACAATGGCCAAGCCTCTTCCATAGGAAGGTGAAACACTAGCCTGCCTTACGTGCACGGTGATCATGGCCACCTGTGGCCAGCTCAGGAATGAATTGGGTAACAGGAAGCTTTCTTCAAGAGGCCCTCATGTTCCAAGTTGATAGATGTTCACTGGGCAGAGATGAAAGGAAAATCTGCCTTACCTCAAGCTGAGGACATGGAAAGTAATTAAACTAATAGAAGCTTCTGGGTGAACCACACGACAGGAAAGAAGGCAGGAAAGCATGGATTATAAGTGTGTAAAAGGCATCCAGCAGAAGCACAACACAACTACTCTTGACAATAGTTTCACTGTACCTAAATAAATGTCTCAGAAGAGGTCAGAACGGTACAGATTAAATGGTAAAAGGCTTTGCAGCTCTGCTCATCACCGGAGATACTGGGTCACCTGGAGGACAGAGTTTAACAAGCTCGCTTACTCGAGTACTGAGGAGAAAGCAGATGGAGCTCTTCCCACTCAGAATCATATTTTTTTTACTTCATGCTAAAACAGTCTGGCTTTTGTAAATTAATAGTGAATGTTAAAAGGTTTAGGAAATGACCAACATAAAACTGCCAGAAATTTCAAAGTAACCACTTCTCATTCAACAGAACACTTTAAGGAAGCTAAAGTCATGAGACAACTGATATATCCCACATGAGCAATGCCTAATTCATAGTGACTAGGACTAACTCTGTGAGGGCTTACTCTGCAGCAATTGGCTGAATCACGTATGAGTTATTTTGATTTTAAGGCAACACAGCAAAAAGTACTTGCTTGGAGGCATTAATGCGTTGGTACCGCTACATAGTTTAGTTCAGCTGTCCATCGGGAAGCACTAAGCTCAGATTGTAATTTTATTTTGATTATTGGGATATTGTATTGTATTGTATTGTAATCGTATTTATATAGCGCTTACTACCCCTGATGAGGCATCGAAGCGCTTTTCGATGAGTAGCACGCTACTCCGGAACCCAACAAGAATTAGTGATGGATTAGTATCGTTAAATAATGAGTACAGTTTTAGTATTATTATGAGTTAATTTGACTGGAGTAATGGAGGGGTGGAGAAGGAAAGAAATCCAGAAGTGTTAATTGGGAGTATATCCTTCATTTACTCAAACCAAAGGCTTGGGATGAGTAAAGGGGGGCGGAGGGGGAAGAGTATGTGGAAGGGTTAGGGAGAGCATAGTAGCAGGGCGAGATAAATGCGGGAGAATTTAGTAGGGTTGTGTGGGAGGTCACAGTAGTAGAGTGAGGTTTGGTGAGTTAGATGTGGAAGTGGAGGGAAGAGCTTAGGCAGATATATTTAGGAGATGAAAGTGGTAGAAGGGATGTGGGATGAGTCAGAGTGAGAATGGAGGATAGTTTGATAGAGACATGACATAACAGTTATGAGTAGATAAGTGTATTAAGATGAGAGCAGGAATTCATAGATATCTAGTATAACAACCCACCCAGGAGCCATGCAATGATCCACGAACATGCCAAGCACAGAAACAACATATACACATACATATATACATATATATATATATATATATACACACACACACACACACACACATGAATACACACACATATGCACATACAATACATAATTAGAATCATGGGTAAAAAATACTTAGTCAGACAGGTTTAAAGAGTGTGTGTGTATTTTATTGTTATGACATAGTAGCAATACATATTTTCCAAAGAAACTATAAATAAATAGAAATATACATATAATCTGAAAAAAATATTTATCCACATAGGCATATGCAGTGCATAGTTGTTTGAAAAAGGTGGTTATGAAGGAAAGAGCCAACACTTGAGTAATTTTCTGAAGACAAGAAAGTTATCTGTGGCTCTTATAGTTGGGAGTAATGAATTCCATAGTTTGGCTGCTTGGACGGAGAAGGATGTCCCACCTACATAGGCCTCTGATCCCCACCCGTATCTGGTGCAGTAGTTATGCACCAGTTACTGCCCCCTCTAGATGGGGTAAGGAGAGGGACCTGTCACTGACCCAATACCAGACTAGTACACCACAGTAGGTCTTGTGCAGTATTCTCCAAAATCTGGATACAAAATGCCAGATGCTGTGCCTATTGGAATGTGCGGTCCCACTGCAGAGCCCATATGTGCCACCTGATAAGTTTGGCCAGCAAGATGCAGGAGGCTAACAACTCCAGAAGCCTCAGAATTGCACGCACTGAGATCTAGGACCAAGGATGAAACATTAGGATCATAACCTGAATGTCAGACTTTGCACTCAATATTCACAATAGCTCAGATAAACGAGAATTTCTGTGAAGGAGTCCAGTGTGATTTCAGCATGTTGATTGTGAAGTCAAGGATGTTCAACTCTTTGGGGTAAGCGCACCATCAGCAGCCAGTCGTCTGAGTAAGGAAAGACACTTTTGTGAACACCCGAAGGACATTGGTGAGGCAAAATGCAAACTGAAAATGTTTCTTGCCTATCGTAAAGCGCAGGTGGCAACAGTTTACCTGTACATGTAGTTTTACAGTTTGAAGAGTTTTCTGGATTCACATGCTGTGCATTATTCTGCCTTCTAGTGGTTGGGTCTGGAATTCTCCAACATATTAGTCTTTTAGTCCTTCCTTTTTTTGTTTTTTGTTGTTGGGCGTTGACCCATCTGTCCATTTGGTGCTTCCTGTGATGTTGTATCCCCTCTTCCGGAACATCTCACCCATGGTTGCCATCTTTGGATTTTAGTTTTTCTCTCTTACTCCATTTTGTGGTGGTGGGTCTCTTGTGAATCCAGAAAATTCAAGCTGCAAAACTACATCTAGAGGTAAGAAACTATTTGTTTTGCAGCGTGAAACTTATCTGGATTCACATTCTGTGCATCGATTTTGCAGCAGTTTGTTAGTCTTGCGGTGGTTAGGCTGAAGATTGATTTAAATTTGTAAACAGATGTTTCAACACTTTGTTCCACCTGAGCTTCCTTGTTCATTTGAACATCATACAGTAGCACTTTGTGACGGTTGCTACCATACATATATATTGTAACGGTGTGCTAAAAAGGCCTTGTTGAGTTCCTTGTGGGATTGAATTTAGGTTCACCCCCGCCTGTGTGTGACACAGGTGAACGGTTTGTGCGATCCATCTGGCAATGGTCCCTTTGGTCACAGCCTTTCCCATACTATTGTCTGCAAAGGGCACAAATAGCCGATTTCTCTTCCTGCTTGTCTTTTAAATATAGTACATAATAGCTCATCTTGTGTCCAACACACGTAGAGCTCTCTGCTTGATTCTTCGGGTTTTGGAAGAAACTTGGTATTTCTATGGAACTGTGACAATATTTTGGGTAAAAACTGGATCTGTCCTCATGACGAACCAGTCTTTGTGAATTTGACAGTATGGTTTATGAATTGTGAGTGCTTCAACTGGCGAAGGTATGCTATGGCCACCAGAAATGTAGTCTTTAGTGTGTGTACATCCTTAGTGTGGCTTTATGTAGCGGTTCAAAGGGTGTTTTTTGCCAACTGGGTTAGTACTATATTCAGGTTGCATGCGAGTACAGGTAATTTCTATGGTGGATGCTATTTTAGCCCCTTCTAAAAATCTTAACTATCGGACATGTGAAGCTTCTTCCTGTGAGACCTCTTATGTAGGCCACTATCACCACAAGGTGTACTTTCAGAGATGCACGTTAACTTGCAGACTAGGAGGTGTGAGACATTTTAACACTGTTTCACATAAATTTTTCTTTAATAAACCACTTTTGATACGCCATAAGGAGTATTGTTTCCATTTTGTGATGTAACTTTTGATGGTAGTTGGCCTCTCTGCTTCTCTGAGGACCGCCAGTCTGTTCTCTGGTAGTTTTAGATGACCAAACTTAGTCTTCAGGAGCTAGGCTTAAAGACTCTGGTTCTGGGTCTAGTGCCCTTCCTACTTCTATTGGCAAGTCGAGTTTGTTGGTAGTCTTAGAATGTTCCCGTGTGCCATTTCTATCAGTTTTGAAAACCATGTCTGTCTTGCCCACTGTGAGGCTTTAGGGTAGCGGCTTCTCCTGCATTTGTTGATATCTTTGTGTAACAGTGGTATTTTTTTTTTGGGGGGGGGAAGGTATGTAACTGTCCCTAACCAATCGATCAACAGGGGAAAGCGTATGCAAATGTCCCTGACCAATCTATCGACAGAGCATTCCCTAATGAAAATGCCAAAGTGTTAGCATTTTGTGTTCAGTAGGGGTTGCGAATAGGTTTATTTTTGGTGTTCCTCAAATTCTGAAGATCTTTGAGCATTTTGATTTAGCTCATTTGTGAGCCCATGTTATTTGTCTGCTCAAGCTGATCACTTGTATATTGTCTGTGCTTAGTAAATTAACTGCTATCATCTCAATCCTCCTTTGAATTGCCCACGTCCAGATTTCTTGAGCTAGCTTCAACAGAGCAAAGGATGGAGTCCCCCCCTTGCTTGTTGATATAAAACACTGCAGGTGTATTGTCCATTTGAATCACTATTGTTTTTCCGAATAGCTCTTTCTGAAATGCTGTTAAGGCAAGGAGCACTGTCTTCAGTTCAAGGATATTGATGTGCTTTACAGCATCCTGTTCCTTCCTGACTCCTCATATTTTGAACGTGTCCATGTGCACTCCCGATCCCATGAGAGGCATCTGTTGTAATGGTTACTGTTGGCGTTAGTTGTGTAAATGTCCTGCCTTGTTTTATATGAGATTTGTTCCACCAGGCCATTTCCTGCTGTAGTTTCTGCGTAACAACCACTAGACCCTCCCAACTCCCTGAGGCTTGTGACCATTGATTCTGGAGCCATTCCTGAATTAGTCTGATGTGTAGTCTCACATATAGAATCATCAAAGGGAGAAATAGTGCCATCTTCCCGAACACCTTTCCCCACAGTTTTCACTGTCAGAGCATGCCCCTTCTGCTAAAGGTGAGTTTCTTGCAACAGCGACTGAATTCTCTTCTTGCTGGGAAATACTTTCCCCAGTAAGGAGTTGATCCCTGCTCCCAGAAACATCTTTTCCAGTTTATTGAGAAAACCACTGAGAATAATGTCATTATATACTGTTGTATATCTACTTTGTGTGAGTTTGCCCTTACCAACCAGTCATCTAGGTTAGGCGCACATGTATCCCTTGTCTAAAGGTGAGATGCTAGGCACTTTGTAAAACCCCCTGGAGCCGATATTATTCCAAACTCTAGCACTGTGCACTGGTAGTGAGTTTTGTTTACCTCGAATCTCGGGTGTTTTTTGTGTGCTTTGTATTCATTGGGATGAGCAAGTAAACGTTCTTCAGATCTATCTTTGCCATGTAATCCCCTTCATGCAAGTGTGGGATAACCTCCAGTAAGGTTTTCATCCTGAATGTTTGTGTTTTTATAAACTTATTTATGAACCTGAGATCTAGGATTGGTCATGGGGCTCCACCTACTTTTGGTATTAGAGATTAACAAAGGAAATTATTCAACATATTTCCTGTTTTGGGGACTTTCTATTACTCTCTTTTCCAGCAATTACTTTTTTTTTTTTTAGTAGATGTGAAGTTCCTTCTTTTAAATTTGTGTCTTTTTTGGTACCCTTGCCGGAGATGTCATTATCCATTCTACGCAATATCTGAATTTTATTTAATTTAATATCAATTTCTCTGACATTATCGTCTTCCACACTTGAAGGAAGTTTTTTATTCTGCCTCCCACTGGTGGTGGGACAGAGGTTGTGATCATTTATGTTGCCTCATTGGTGTTGTTTGCAAGAGGCTGTGATTCTCCTTGGAGTCATTTGCTGGTGAAGGTTGTACCTTCTCTTTGAGGCTGTCCTCTTCTCCTTGTTCTTCCTCGAAAGGACCGGCGTCCTTGTTGGAACTGTGTAAGGAAATGCCTGCTTGGCATGGTTACCCCCTGCCTTTTTGCCTTTGCTGATGCCAAGTTATGATTTGAAAGTGTGCTGGGACCCTGCTAACCAGGCCCCAGCACCAGTGTTCTTTCCCTAAACTGTACCTTTGTCTCCACAATTGGCACGACCCTGGCACCCAGGTAAGTCCCTTGTAACTGGTACCCCTGGTACCAAGGGCCCTGATGCCACAGAAGGTCTCTGAGGGCTGCAGCATGTCTTATGCCACCCTGGGAGCCCCTCACTCAGCACATGCACACTGCTTGCCAGCTTGTGTGTGCTGGTGGGGAGAAAATGACTAAGTCGACATGGCACTCCCCTCAGAGTGCCATGCCAAACTCACACTGCCTATGGCATAGATAAGTCACCCCTCTAGCAGGTCTTACAGCCCTAAGGCAGGGTGTACTATACCACAGGTGAGGGCATAGGTGCATGAGCACTATGCCCCTACAGTGTCTAAGTAAAACCTTAGACATTGTAAGTGCAGGGTAGTCATAAGAGTATGTGGTCTGGGAGTCTGTCGAACACGAACTCCACAGCACCATAATGGCTACACTGAAAACTGGGAAGTTTGGTATCAAACTTCTCAGCACAATAAATGCACACTGATGCCAGTGTGCACTTTATTGTAAAAATACACCAAGAGGGCATCTTAGAGATGCCCCCTGAAAACATACCAGACTCCAGTGTAGGCTGACCAGTTTTTGCCAGCCTGCCACACACCAGACACGTTGCTGGCCACATGGGGAGAGTGCCTTTGTCACTCTGTGGCAAGGAACAAAGCCTGTACTGGGTGGAGGTGCTTCTCACCTCCCCCTGTAGGAGCTGTAACACCTGGCGGTGAGCCTCAAATGCTCACCCCCTTTGTTACAGCGCCACAGGGCATCCAGGCTAGTGGAGATGCCCGCCCCTCCGGCCACTGCCCCCACTTCTGGCGTCAAAGCTGGAGGAGATGAGGAAAACAAGGAGGAGTCACTCCCCAGTCAGGACAGCCCCTAAGGTGTCCTGAGCTGAGGTGAATCTTATTTTTAGAAATCCTCCATCTTGCAGATGGAGGATTCCCCCAATAGGATTAGGGATGTGCCCCCCTCCCCACAGGGAAGAGGCACAAAGAGGGTGTAGCCACCCCCAGGGCCAGTAGCCATTGGCTACTGCCCTCCCAGACCTAAACACACCCCTAAATTGAGTATTTAGGAGCTCCCAGAACCAAGGAAGATAGATTCCTGCAACCTAAAGAAGGACTGCTGACCTGAAGCCCTGCAGTGAAGACGGAGATGACAACTGATTTGGCCCCAGCCCCACCGGCCTGTCCCCCTACTTCGAAGAAAACTGCAACAGCAACGCATCCCACAGGGTCCAGCGACCTCTGAAGCCTCAGAGGACTACCCTGCATCTAAAGGACCAAGAAGCTCCCGAGAACAGCGGCCCTGTTCAAGAAACTGCAACTTTTGGAAACAAAGAAGCAACTTTTAAAGACCACACGTTTCCCGCCGGAAGCATGAGACTTTCCACTCTGCACCAGACGCCCCCGGCTCGACCTGCGGAAAACTAACACTACAGGGAGGACTCCCCAGCGACTGCGAACCCGTGAGTAGCCAGAGTTGACCCCCCTGAGTCCCCGCAGCGACGCCTGCAGAGGGAATCCAGAGGCTCCCCCTGACTGCCTGCTTCAAGGAACCCGACGCCTGGAAGCCACACTGCACCCGCAGCCCCCAGGACCTGAAGGAACCGAACACCAGTGCAAGAGCGACCCCCAGGCGACCCTCTGCCTAGCCCAGGTGGTGGCTACCCCGAGGAGCCCCCCATGCCTGCCTGCATCATTGAAGAGACCCCCGGGTCTCCCCATTGATTCCTATTGAAAACCCAACACCTGTTTGCACTCTGCAACCGGCCGCCCCTGTGCCGCTGAGGGTGTACCTTCTGTGCCTGCTTGTGTCCCGTCCGTCCCCCAGTGCCCTACAAAACCCTCCCTGGTCTGCCCTCCGAAGTCGCGGGTACTTACCTGCTGGCAGACTGGAACCAGGGCACCCCTATTTCCATTGAAGCCTATGTGTTTTGGGCACCACTTTGACCTCTGCACCTGACCGGCCTTGAGCTGCTGGTGTGTTAACTTTGGGGTTGCCTTGAACCCCCAACGGTGGGCTACCTTGGACCCAACTTTGAACCCTGTAAGTGTTTTACTTACCTGTGAACTTAACATTGACTTACCTCCCCCAGGAACTGTTGATGTTTGCACTAAGTGTCCACTTTTAAAATAGCTTATTGCCATTTTTGACAAAACTGTACATGCTATTGTGATTATTCAAAGTTCCTAGAATACCTGAGTGAAATACCTTTCATTTAAAGTATTGTTTGTAAATCTTGAACCTGTGGTTCTTATAAATAAACTAAGAAAAATATATTTTTCTATATTAAAACCTATTGGCCTGGAATTGTCTTTGAGTGTGTGTTGCTCATTTATTGCCTGTGTGTGCAGAACAAAAGCTTAACACTACCCTCTGATAAGCCTACTGCTCGACCACACTACCACAAAATAGAGCATTAGAATTATCTCTTTGTGCCACTATTGTACCTCTAGGGGGAACACTTGGACTCTGTGCACACTATTTCTTACTTTGAAATAGTATATACAGAGCCAACTTCCTACATTGGTGGATAAGCGGTGGGGTCTAAGACTTTGCATTTGCTGGACTACTCAGCCAATGCCTGATCACACGACTAAATTCCAAAAATTGTCATTAGAAACTGATTTTTGAAATTTTAGCTATTTTTCTAAATTTTTAAAAGTCCTGCTAGGGCCTGTTAGCATTTCTTTTAGAGTTTAAAAGTTTTGTAAAAGTTTGGATTAAGTTCTAGAGATCGTTTTAGATTCTTAAAAAGTATTCCAACTGTTAGAGAAATAATGTCTACTGCAGAAGAGATGGTGGTGGAGCTCAACCTCACCCCTTACCTGCATCTTAGGATGTCAGAGTTAAGGACTCTCTGCAGAATCAAGAAACTAAAAACTGGATCAACCCCTACCAAAGTACAGCTCCAGGAGCTCTTGGCAGAGTTTGCTACAGACAGCCCCTCTGAAGATACCCTTACAGAGGGGAAGCTAGTGATGTGGAGGAGAATTTCTCACCTCCAGTCCTAGTTAGGGAGGCCAGGGTTCCTTCAACCCTGACTCCACAAGTGATAATCAGAGATGCTGCTTCTCCCACAGGGGAGTCCAGCAACTCTGAAAGCATTGAGGGCAGCCTCAGTGAAGATGACCTCCTGTTAGCCAGGATGGCCAAAAGATTGGCTTTGGAGAGACAGCTCCTAGCCATAGAAAGGGAAAGACAAGAGATGGGCTTAACTCTCATCAATGGTGGCAGCAACATAAATAGGGTCAGAGATTCTCCTGACATGTTAAAAATCCCTAAAGGGATTGTAACTAAATATGAAGATGGTGGTGACATCACCAAATGGTTCACAGCTTTTGAGAGGGCTTGTGCAACTAGAAAAGTAAACAAATCTCATTGGGGTGCTCTCCTTTGAGAAATGTTCACTGGAAAGTTTAGGGATAGACTCCTCATACTCTCTGGAAAAGATGCAGAATCCTATGACCTCATGAAGGCTACCCTGATTGAGGGCTTTGGATTCTCAACTGAGGAGTACAGGATTAGGTTCAGGGGGGCTCAAAAATCCTCGAGCCAGACCTGGGTTGATTTTGTTGACTTCTCAGTCAAAACACTGGATGGTTGGATTAATGCCAGAGGTGTAACTGATTATGATGCGCTGTACAATCGGTTTATGAAAGAATACCTTTTAAGTAATTGTTTCAATGATAAACTGCATCAACATCTGGTAGACCTAGGTCCAATTTCTCCCCAAGAATTGGGAAAGAAGGCAGACCATTGGGTCAAGACTAGGGTGACCAAGACTTCCACAGGGGGTGACCAAAAGAAAGGGGTCACAAAGACTCCCCAGGGGAAGAGTGTTGAGACATCCCAGGGTAAAAGTATAGAGTCTTCTACAGGGCCCCAAAAACCTGCTCAGGATGGAGGGTCCAAAGCCTCTTCACAATCCAATTTTGGGTACAAGGGTAAAAACTTTAAACCCAAAAAGGCCTGGTGTCATAGCTGTAATCAGCAGGGACACCAAACTGGAGAAAAGGTCTGTCCCAAGAAAGGTTCCACTTCTGCTACTACTCCAGTTAGCACTGGAATAGCTAGTCTCCAGGTGGGATCAACAGTGTGCCCAGAGCAAATCAGGGTTCACACTGAAGCTACATTAGTTTCTGAGGGTGGGGTGGACTTAGCCACACTGGCTGCCTGGCCCCCTAATATGCAAAAATACAGGCAGCAACTCTTAATTAATGGGACTAGTGTAGAAGCCCTGAGGGATACAGGTGCCAGTGTCACAATGGTGACAGAAAAACTGGTTTCCCCAGGACAATACCTGACTGGACAAACTTATCCAGTCACCAACGCTGACAATCAGACTAAAGTACATCCCATGGCTATGGTAACTTTAGAATGGGGAGGAGTCACTGGCCTGAAACAGGTGGTAGTCTCCTCTGCTATCCCAGTAGACTGTTTGCTTGGAAATGACCTGGCGTCCTCAGCATGGGCTGAGGTAGAACTCAAAACCCATGCAGCCATGCTGGGTATCCCTGAACTGGTGTGTGTCAAGACAAGGGCACTGTGCAAGGCTCAGGATGAAAAAGAGGTGTCTTCAGATTCTGATGGCTAAGCAAAGCTTAGGGGAAATATGATATTTTTCAACCTCCTGGGATGACTTTTCTTACTCCTTTTTTGGCTGCCTGTGACACAGACTCAAGACTGAGGTTTTCAAATTGCTTGCTTAGTACTGCAGTAGCTTGAACAAAATGCCCAAGCTTTTGTACCTAATCAACGTTCAGTGGTTCAATATAGTTCAAAAAATGGTTTACTAACTAGTTCTGCAGAACTGTTGGACGATCTGATTTGGACATTTAGGCTCCACCCAGTTATATCAACTGAATGTTGTCAAAAACTTCGGAATGGATTTACAAAAAGAACCTGCCCTATACTAAGCTTGGGGATAAGTCTGTTCACCTGTTTTTGCTCTACAGAAAGCAAACTTTCCTTTGTGATGGCTCTCATTCTTTCTCTCTCTCTCTCTCTCCAGCTGGCCATAAGAGATAATTACTCTTTTACTGGTGCCATGACAGGAAGGAGGGATTTTTCATCACTCTGTGGCTTCAAACATATATCAGGTGATTTTTTAAGAAATAAAAGTCAGAGGTATCCGGACTATTAAACCCAAAACTATTTGTGAGGCAAATGAAGAAAATCATCATATGATCAGACAAGTATTCCATTTTGTCCTGTCATCTATTACAGGGCTACGAACCTAGAATTGTACAAAACCATAGAAATTCTGAAGTGCAGTTATAGTTACAGGTATCTCAAGGAAACGTAACTTGTGTCCTAAGGTAAATTTAACTCACGCCGCTGCCATGCACAGTTTTTTCGTCAAAAAATGTACTGCAAATATTACATTGATATTACCAATGATGTTATCAAAGATGTCATGAGTGATGCAATTTGCGGGGTAATTAGCAGTGCATGGCAAGGGCACGAGTTATAGTTACCTTAGGGCGCACTCTGGAGCTGACCCCCTTAAACCAACCAACCATGTGTGATTTCCCACAGGGCCTGGCCTGTGGCCAACCCCCAACCCGAAGGTTGTACGCTGCGGCGTTGTACGCAGCAGCGTTGGCCGCAGGGTCTGGACTGCAAACAGACCCTGCGGCCAATGCGAGCGCCCCCCCCCCACCCGGGACCCAGCCTAAACATATTTCTTTTTTTGGGGGGGGAGGAAGGGGGGAAGACCGCACGGCCCCCCCCCCCCTCCACAGGCCAATCTCTGCCCGAGGATCCCATGCCTCAGGGCCCAGCCATGGCACCAAATCATCACTGTTGGAGACTATGGGGGTGAGCCTGAAGGCCCCTGCGTCCCCAGCTGACTACCCGCCTCCTTCGGAAGCCAGCACTACTGTCACTGACAGGGATCTGCTAAACATGCAGCTCCCTGTCTGTGAGAACAATTGTTTCCTCTGTTTCCCTGCCTCCATTTCTGCAGGCAGGGAAACAGAGGAAACCCCCACTTCCAGCAAGTGAGAGCTGCTCGACAGCCCTCACTTGCTGAAATTGGAGTGTTTGCTCTGACATGGCGGGAGCTGCCAAAGCTCCTGCCAAGTCATAGCAAACACAGCTATGTCCCAGGGGGTTGGCACCCTGAGACAAAGCAGGAGCTATGGGGGTGGTGGACCCCAGGACCAGTATTGACTCCACTAGGGGGGCCACGAAGTCCCCCTCCCACATTTCAATTAGCCCCAGAGGGGTGGTGGTCCCCGGTGCCAGGGGTCTGTAACAGAACGCCCCCTCATTCTTTAAATTCGGCCCCGGGGAGGTGGCGGTCCCCAGGGCTGGGGGGTGTTTTGGGCAGCAGCCCCTCCTTTCCATTCTCCCCCCCGGTTGTTGGGGTGTGGCAGGGCGATTCCCCCACATTTGATGAAAGGTTAGCCACAGGGAGGTGGTGGCTCTAAGGGCTGCGGGAGGGCCGGGCCACCCACCCGCAATCAAAATTACAATGCCCCAGGACCTGGCTCACACAGGGACTGCATTTAAACAAGCGTGGGAGCCCATGCTTTTTTTTTTTAGAAAAACATCTTTGGTAAATCTGCGGATCCGCCGCGTCTCCTTATGAAAACTTTTTTCAAATGCATTTTTGCTCGGGCGGGCCCCCTGGGTACCCAACACCAGTGCTACAGGGGCTTGGTGTCCCTACCCCGGCCCCTTTCCATTTTTCTGATATTTTTTCTGGGACTGGGATGAAGCAGAGTCCCAAGATGACTGCCAACACTTCCTTGTTGAAGGGTTGGCAGCCAATCAGATCTCAGTATGAGATTTGGAAGGTTCACGGAGCCTTCATGACCCTATATATACAAATTAGTTTTTTCTTTAATTACTCTAAAAATTACTAAACAGATTTACACCAAATAACAAAAAGGTGGCTTTCCGGACCAACAGCTAACGTTTTGCCAAATTTGGTGTAATTCCGTCTAGTGGTGCGCGCACTATTCCTGGTCAAAATCCTGTGGAAAAATGCATGGGGAAAAAGTGTTTTGGGACCCCTCTTTATCTTCACCCCGCTTGACGAAACTTTCCAGAGATACACCGAACAGAGCGTCGTATATTTTTGAAAAAAATTGTGTATGTAAAAAAAAATTGGTTCAAATGGCCAGGTCCAAACATTCTTCACTAAGTAAGCTAACCCTGGCACAAACAGCCATCTACGACCTGACAGTTAGTAACTGAACCCCGTGCAGGGACTGAAAGCTATGAAACTCTTGGATCTACCTTAGGTCTCCTGCTACAGGTTACACTATCCTGTACCACGTTCACAAAATATAAAACTTGTGGATCCATGTTGAGGCCCATTCTATAGGTCACAGACACTGTACAACATTCGAAGACTATTTGAAATATTTTTCGGTTTTTGAGTCTGCAGACTTGATTTTAAATCTGCGAACAGTAGAAATATTAGGGAGCTGTGATTACATTTTAAAAAGTGAATGCTGTCCTCCTTATATATTATTTTTATGGCCAAACACAAAGTGCTCTGTCCATTCTGTAATCTCTCTTTGGGCTTCAAACCACGCCCATGCCACGTCAGTCATTTACATTGGAACGTGGGCTTGCCTTTTAAAATCCGCTTGCTTTCATTTGTGAAAGGCACGCATACGTCATGCCTTTTCCGGTGTTTAGCCCACCTACACAGCCCCAATAAAGTACCAAAAACATACGAGGCTCGATGTTTTCAGCTTGGAGTCCGGACTACGTTATTTGTTTATTTTCCACGCAGCGCGATTGCGCTGCATTTTACATAGCGCGATCGAGCTGTGTTTTTTTTTCGCTTTACAACACTAATAGCTCTAACTCGAACAAATGCGAGACCCGTTGCATTGAAAATGCTTGTTGCGATGTGTTCTTGTTGAGCACAAACTTTTTCAAAAGTTGTGGTACGAGAATGAGGATGAGGCCCACATACCCTTTACGCTATGCAAAGAAGGCCAGGCTACCTCTAAAGCCGGGACTACTTGTAGGAAAGAATGAGAACATTTTGAGAATTTAAAGAACATTCTCGGCTATTGGCTGAACTTCATGTAACCTTTCAATACATTACAAAGTGATGTATATATCAACAAGACAATTAGCTACTAATTGTAAAGAAAATTGGAGCAAAAATCAAATTTTTGTGCAAAAATACAGATAGGTGCAAAATCGCCTACTGTATAAACACAACAGGAGTGTACGCTTATATTTAGGAGAAATCACTCAGCAAAAATATATGTCCAAAAACACAGGGATACCAATAATTATTAGGCCAATACTCATGAACGTCATTTAGGGTCGCAGCTGTGACCCCCTGACTTGCCCCTTGTGATCATTGTGGCATTGCTTTTGTGACCCCTGGCCTCAGCGGTGACAAAATCAGTGCCAGGAACACATGGCCAACTCGTCCCTAAAAACGCTGGTTGGGGCTCTCTTTTCAACGTTTTCTGTCAATGTTTTTATTACAATAATAATGAGTAATGTTATATTATTCACAATTAGTGCAATAAAAATGGAGTACAATTAGCTGAAATGTAACCCTCTCAAACCCCACCTTGGCAGCAGAGGCAAGTAAAAAAATGCTTTTAAATGTATGTTGTGTGCATACTTGTGAAAGCGTGTTTACGAGAGAGAAAGAGTGTGTGTGTGTCTATATATGTGCAAGTATGTGAGTGAAAGTAAAGGTCAAATGGCATGAGGTCGCTTCCGCTACCCCAGGATCATGGTGAATTGACGGTCATGCCAGTACTCGTAAACATTTAAAGGAAAGTCTTACTGAAATCAACAGAGATATCAATCAAGGAAATTAAAAATATATACCTACATTGCAAGTAGGAAAAAGTACCTTAAAAATACTCAATATTTGATTAAAAAAATATATGAAAATGAGAATGAGCAGTCACGTACGTTTTTTCTTACTTAAGTGTAACATTTCAACATCAGATTTCGAATCCAACGTAAAAATTAAAATATTTGGTAAAGCTAATGTGTTTGGCTGCACTGCCAGAAGAGCTGTGCACAGAGGTAACCTGCGGAAAGCCATCCTTCAGTGACAAAGGACTGGGCGACAGCTCAAGTCCAATGAATATCTACGAGACTGAGGGGCCTTTCGGCGAAGCTCCTGCTGGTACTAGAAAAGCTGCTTCTGTTGCTGAATGAAGGGCACTGGATCATGTATGACGTACTCTGCCACGTAACCAAAACTATAAGGTAAAGTCCATGGCCCAGAGTAACCATGTGCAAAAGGTTGTGGCTTGTAGTGATCAAAGGAGTCCTTGGCACAGACTGACAACGCATCTATAACTAGATGTGAAAAATGAAGTAAATCTGGATTCGGACTACTGTAACCAAATCTCTTGGGCACAGCCAATAGCAGGCCAGGTAGAGGTCAGTCGCCCAGAATGAGTATTTTAACCAATAAATGCTAAAAAAAATGTAAAAAAATGTATAAACTGCAACACATCACTTCAATAGTGCAGAAAGGAAATGGGCAGGTTTGTAACTTGGGAAAGAGACATGCTCTTCGATATCTACAATTGTAAAGGCCACTGCTAATCAAATACACCATGTAGCTTTAGGCGTAACCTGAATATTAGCCTACAGAACGGAAAGGTAGGCATTTTAAAACTTTAAGACTACGCTGACTTTGCAGGCAAACATATCCCCGCTGTTACAATTGAATGATATTAAAATACCACTGGTAGCACAGCTTATTATAAGAAATGAGTCACTCTTCACTTTGGTATTAACACAGTGACTCACTGAACATGGAATAGAAAAGTGAGTAATAAGAAGACATTCTGCCCACATTACATTCCAAAAACAAGATCTGAGGTGCGGCAGCTTGAGACTCATATTGTCTCCTTAAATCATACAACAGCAGAATACCAGGATCAGTGGTGGCAGGAGCGGCGCTGAGGAGCTGTTGCTAACTGAAGGCCCTGACCGACAGATCCTGCTAGGAAGGAAATAGCAGCTTGCCGAGGTAGCTGGCCAAGGGCGCTCTCAAAATCGTTTCTAAAACTGCTGCTGGGACAAGAGATAGAGGCTCACACGGTAAACCTTAGATCCACCATAACCGTGAGGTGATAGTGACCACTGTTTTGACTGTCCATTTACTATCTGTGAGAGGTATATTCTTTTGTATGTAATCTGACTGAACTGGCACCAAGCTGCCAACAGTGATCCAGACACAAAAAGCAAGCCTAGATTTTGATCCCTTGCCAGGCTAAAGACATGGACTTTAGCCTGGCAAGGGATCAAAATCTAAGCTTCAGTTTGGATAATGAAGTTTGAATGACTGCTTAGAAACCAAAACCGGTGGCATGACCAGCATGCACCATATCGCGCCCTCCTGTCAGCCAGACACGGAAGATTGACAAATGTCTGTAAATCAACAAGCAGTTGGAGATGGTACTAAGACCCCATAATAAAACAGTTAAGTGATTACTAAGTTACGTGGAGAACAAAGTTTGCTCAATCAATCAAGACAAATGTAACTAATGAAATAAGTGTTTCATTTAAGTGATGTATTGTAATTACAAAATAGGAGACTTACAGGCTTTGGAGGAGGGTGTTATTGAAATTCTCCTTGTATAGAGATAGGGTGATGGCTGGATTGAGAAAAAAGCACCTCATCATGGATTTCTTTTCTACTAATGCTCGATCAATGACAAACTTGAATAATCAGAACACACAGAAGCTCATGTATGTCCCGTAAGAGTCCAGAAGCAAATAAAATCAAGTATGGACAGAGACACAATAAAAACTGTAAACATAAGAGCAGTGCACAACTTACTCAAGCTCCACAAAGGCTATTCAAAGGACAGAAAATGTCAAAAAGGTTATAGCCCGAGGATCAAGTCCCTCACATAATAAAAATGTAGGAGCCAGATCAAAGATAACTAAACAGACAACTCAAATTGCCCTCTCTCGCCAATTCAAGTAAGGAAAATACATCAGAGACAAGTGAATCTAGACAGAAGTGGGTAGCACTGAGCGCCATCATGGGAGGGGTTATGGGAGGATTGCCAGCATTTAAACAAATTCAGGATTCTGTTGACAGTGCTAACTTAAAAATGGATGCTCATTTAAAGGAAATTAATGTGCAAACCCAAATTAATATTCAGTTTCAGATAGAGACATTGGAAACTACACATAAAGAAACAACCTGAGGATTATTGAAGATTAGGTTTCACACGAAACAAATAGTTCCTTAAAACTATGTGTGAGTGCATTTGAAATAAAAAAAAAAATGTATATTCAGTTAATAGAAATGGGCTGCAAACGATATACTTGAGCTGTATTTGACATAACAAATCTTTTTATGTTAACATAACTAGGCCTGGAATCCGCTTGCAGCTGTTGTACGTTACACATTTTAAAATGAACATAGTTTCTACTTTCTTTGTCTGTGCAGTACTTTTTAAAAATGTGCCCTTCAACATTTTGTAAAATACCTTTATTTCAAGCAGTTTTATGCTAATGTTTTCACTGAATCTTTAAAATCTTTAAAATGTATTCTTTGTGTTTCTAACTCCTAGAGGAAGGAGAAGAGCTCGGCTAGCAAAGGTTGTGCATGTAATTTCGAATGTACCTTTGTTTCCTATTTAAATGCATAATTCAGGATTATTTGGTGCAGAAATCATTTTCCATGGATGTGTTTTCTGTTTGTCCATGCCGACAGACAATACGATTCCTCTGTTTGAAGACCTATTTAACATGATGTTTTTTTTGGGATGTGAGACAAGACTTTCTCTTGCCCTCTTTGGAGACAGATTCCATGCTGGTTCTCCTGTTGACTTTATAGTTAGAACATGATTGCATTATTTTGCTTTGTGCTATAACGTAGTTGATTCTGTCTATTTGTATTTTGGGAATATAATGACACTTTGATTTGAAAAGATTAACTATTTCTGCCTTTGGTAATGATTTTGAATTTTAAATAAACCTTCATGTTTTTTTTTTTTTACCTTGAACCTTCTCTGGTGTAAGTTTGATTTAACTCCGTTTACCTTTATCTCTATTACAGGGTCATCGTCCTTTGGTGCCTAAACAAGGTTGCACATCCTGAAAATGGGCACTTAGAGCTAATGTCTGTAGCAAACCTTCTGATGCTAAACTATTATTATACAGCTTGGTGGTAAGTGTGAGGGGGAGGGTGCGGGGTGACAACAGTGATTAAATTAATATTAAAATTCAGGAGATTTATTTGCATTCCCGTTTCCACTCTCATTTGGATAAATGCTGGTGTTCCTGAGGCTTTTTTTGAGTTGAAGCATGTGAGTATCTGTAGGCAAATTTGCAATCTGCACCGTTATCATGGAATGTGTTATATTATGCAGCACAGCTTTGTTACATTTGCTTTGCTGCATTGTGGTGCTTGTCGTTTTGGATGTGTGTAGTGGTATTGTGGTTCTATGAAATATTGTGTGTGTGTGATTTCTGGTGATTTAGGTGCCTTTACAGTCTTTTGCGAGGTTTGGCTATTGTAATTTTGTCTAATTTTTACGGCATATTTTTGCTGTCCATTGGCTTGCAAGTGTTGAAGTTCAAAGTTGATTTTTTCACTGCGTTGCATTGTTTACACCATTGCATATTAATGCACTATACTATTTTGAATTCTAATTAAGGGTTGTGGTGTATTTTATATGATTTAGTAAGACTTTTTGTGTTCTAGGTTTATAAGGAAAACTTAAGGGGATCTGAAGAAATACATTATTTCGAGATATTAATGGTATTAAGGCAACTGAACAAACGTGAGTTGTGAGGTCAGACACCACACTAAATAAAGTTTGAGTATTTAAAGATCTAGTTTTAAATGTGAATTAACCGCGATTAGTGAGTTGTTTTTTTTTTTTTTAAATGTTCTTGTGCACAGAGATGAAAGCACTGATCAAAGAGGTTTACCACCTGTGAAGAGCCTGCTTTGGAGTGATTGATAGCACAGTAAAAGGCACTATTCCCATTGTCAGTAGTGAGTTTCATTTCATTCCCTTGTCTAGGTAAAACAGAACAAAGGTTAATTAGTTAGGTTTAGTGTGTTGTTTTTTTGTTTGGAACTGCATTGTGATTGGCTGCCTGTATGACACAATGCATTTAGTAGTGTCAGGCTAAGTGGAAATGGATTCCACTTTCAAAAATCTCTGTTTGTGACGGGGATACGGTTCCACCTGAAAGTTCCCCTGTACAACAGATGTTACTAAACCTAGGACTTTATGCTAATTTGTGGCTCAACGATTGGTATAACATTACGTTCTGTGAAAAACACATGCAATTTCCTTTGAATGTGATAAAGATTGAGTGCCTTCGGTGCATTATGTATAAGTCAAAGCCACCCTGTAGACCTGCACAGTCTGACGCTCGAGCAATATTTTTATTTTGTCTTTTTTTTCCTTACTTTTTCACAGAGAATGAGAGAACACCTCTGGCACAAACAAGTCCTAGCTGAGAAGAGGGGATCTGAAGGTAATGAGTAAGTCGAGGGTGGAAGTGGTGGGGACAAAAGAGAGCCAAGAAAAGACAAAGAGGAAACGCACAAGGTGACACATTAGATGGAGGAAGAAAAACAAAAACAATGGAAGCCATACAGCCTGGCACTGTACAAAAAAGGTTTATGGACAGATTCATAGAAAATCATAACCTATACCAGCAATCTTAACTGCTCCAGAATAACTGGCATCAATTGATGCAGTTTTCCAAACACTAACAAAACAGAAGTCAGAATATTTTTTCAACAGGAATTTTCACTTGGATCATTTATCTAAGTATGGAGTACCTGTAAAAGTGTACATGGGAGGCATTTTCACAGACTAGAATACTCATGTAGAAAGAGAAAACTGAAGCGAGAGGTTCAAACAAGACTATTCAAAAATATTCGTTTGTTCCAAAGCAAATTTTTAGAAGAGCCTGACCGCATAAATCAAATTTATTCAGGGAGAGATTAGCAAATTCTCAGAAAGAATATACACAAAAAAGTAACAAGGAATCCAATGAGAAAATAACAGTACACATATATATAAATAAAAAACAACTGAAGAGATTAATTCCATTTTAACACAATACAAGAAGTTTATAACCGATTCCTGCAATTCAGTAAAGAAGTACAACTATTAAAACTGAGACAACTTTTCCCCAAGTGACTGATTGCAATGTGAGTTAATGCAGATGGTTGGCGGGATTAACAAATAAGATAAGGCAGATGCAGGAGTATTACTTATAAATATGTTTGTTATGATGTTGAAACTGTTGGCGATTAGCAGAATTGCAGTAAGAGAGATTAAGGCAAAACATGTGACAGAGTAGGCTGCTTTCAGAGAGAGGAGGCGAGCAGGGATGGAAAATAGGAAACTGCCATTCAAAAGAATAACTGAGGTGCCAATCAGAAAATAACTGATTTCACTTAGGGTTTTAGGATTACAGAGAATCCAATTTGCAATCTGAGGATGCAACACAGTAGAAAGAAACAACACAATCTGCAGGTGATATATTGTTCTATCGGGTACTTTGGTAGGCATTAGATTCAGGCAAACAGCCTGTCCACTGATCAACTACCACTAAACCACCCTTCTGCAAGGAAAGCTTTTTTTCTCATAGGTTGGATGCGCAAAGTTAACAGCAAGATGCATATACTGGGAAATATCAAGAGGTTTAGGCACCACTCAAAATTAGCAGTAAATTCATGAAAAAAGCAATGTTAGAGGATATATTGGGTAACACTGAAAATTAGATTCTGCAAATGCTGGAGCAGATATCTTCTGCTGTTCACCTGTAAAGTTTTCTCACCATATTAAAATAAAAGCTAAGTGGACCCCTTTGGAAGCCCCTGGTTTATCATGAAACAAGAAGAGGGAGAGGAGAGCCTTGCCAGGCAATGGAAATGTATTGCCTTCATTCCTGTGAGAGGAAATGGGATATCCAGACACTGAAGTGAGAGGGAAGGAGGCAAGAGTACCTTCAAAAGTTCGATGAAGACATTGTTAGCCATTTGGTGGATGGTAGGGATGAGGATTGGGTTGTAGCTTCTGCTGTTCAAAGGGAGTAACTTTCTTGGCCAGGCCTATTTTTTTGTCTGTCCCGAACCGCTGTGTCAGGAAAGCTGAAGGGCAGAAATTTCACACTTTATTGTACCTCTGTTGAGAGTGCTCCAGCTGGGAGCCAGCCTGAGAGTTCCCTCCTGTGAGAAGCAGTGCTTTACAAAAATGAATTGTGTGTGAAGGGGTAGCCTAAGAAAGACACTTGAAAGAGAACAAGCAAACAACTCTAAAATTAATCTGCAGAAGTATATAGTGGATGCACTCTCCAGACGACTCCTGTAGAACCAAAAATAAAAAACGCACAAAACAGTCACCCAAAAGGAAAGGCAGAGAAGCAAGTCATGTCCACCAATATCATTTGACCCAGCTCTATAATCTCTGCTCCTCGAAGACCATCTGCAATATTCAACTGCACCCACTCTAGTGTTCTGTGCAAAATGCGCTAGTGCCGTCCAGGTGCATCAACATCAAACGAAACACAAAATAAAATAAAAAAGAGACATCTGTAGCAAGTGCACTGACCCACTAAAACTACACTCTAAGGGCAACTCCCATACTACAAATATGCACACCACAGGCTGTGCATAAAAGTAGCAGGGACACCAGCTCTGTGATGTGCCATGCAGGCCCCAGGCACCACGCTCTTGCCATCCTCATTCCCCCAATAAACGCATGTGTCATAACTGTGCCACCCTATCAAGGTACTGTTGCTCAACAGGTGGCACCACAGCACACAACTCACTGACACTGCCCCAAAACAGGATGTCAGCTCCAACTTCAACCTCATTTGCCTATATATTTCCAAGGGCCATCAAGCTTGCAGCATGTGCCACAAAAAGTCACATGAAATTAAATGCCCCACTTTAGGACGGTGCAGGAGATGCACCACTGCACTCCTTCCTTTCCAAACCTGTCCATAAACTGTGCCAGCAGAGGGGAACGGTTGGGGGCACCGGAAAATGACTGCATCCTGCAAACATGTCAACCTGGCCGTCACAGAGTCCCCGTGTGGCCACACTACCACAGCAATCCCAACAGTCTTTGCTTCACTCACCAGCTGAAACACAACCTACCCCTTTCACTCCCATCAAGAAAAACCTCTCAACAGTCTGCAAATCACCAACTCATCCCAAAACAGCTTCAGAAACCCATTGGATGGCACAATGTTCCCTGTGCGCCACACTGAGAGCCAGGCAACATACATGGAAAGACTAGGGCAAATCCAGAGACCAGTTGGGTCTGCACCTGCCAGAATAGGCAACAGCATGAGCAGAATTGATGACACCAATGGGCAGCAGGTTCCAGAGTACCATGCCATTGTGAGCTGTACCCTGTGGTGCCATGCCCTGCCACACATTAAGCTGTGTTGCCCTGTGCTACACCATACCGTCACTGGTTGTCCTTTGCTGTTAGGCCACATATGATGTGCTGCTCAGTCACCTCCTGTCTTGTCATATGTCACAATGAGCCAGACATGCCATGCCTCACCCCTAGCATGGCATGTCTGTTATATATTGTGACCCCCTTGTATAACACACTTTGTGCCATGGCCAGTTATAATGTGCCCCAGTAATCTCTGCTTGACTGCTGGTGCTCCTTTATTACTATGTACAAAAACATTCTGAGGCGGCTGTAAAGTCGAGGTATTGCACCAAGGAAAATACCAAAAAAACAAGTAACTTACCTTTGGTAACAAATTGTCTGGTATAGATATATTCTAGTTGCAGATTCCTTACCTTAGAATTTTCCCCAGGCGTCAGTATGGATCCAGAGATTTTAGTTCGAGGAGTACCCCTGTGCGTTGCTATGTGGCATCAGTCGATTCCACGTCTCTCATCAACGTTGTGGTCGCCAAATATTACACCATGGTTCATTTATAGGCACCACCCTGGCGCATTGACATACGTTTCTTTTCACAACTTTCCACGCCAGGGGCGCGGAACCACGAAGAACCCTGACTCTGGTGCGCCAGAACTAGGGCCCTGAAAGGGAAGTCCCTGCCCTTAGAAATCATTTGGCAGAACGGGGAGGATGGGTGGGTCTTTAAGGAATCTGCAACTAGAATATGCCCCTACCAGATAATTAGTTACCAAATGTAAGTAACTTGTACATCTGAGAGACTTCTCGTTGCAGATTCCTTACCTTAGGATAGATACCCAAGAAATATCATCCCCGGAGATGGGTCTGCGAGCCAAGATCATAATAGGAAGTCCTGCAGGACCGAACAGGCAAAGTACCTGTCCCTTCGGATTTGACTGTTCAGGCAGTAGTGTTCAGTAAATGTGTGCAAGGATGCCCACAAGTTGCTGCCTGGCAAATGTCCAGGATTGGAACTCCGTGTGCTAACGCAGTGGTTGCAGCTGCTGCTCTGGTAAAATGAGCATGCAAGCCCTCCGGGGTTGCTTTTTAGCCAATGTGTAGCACATTTTAATGCAGAGGACCACCCATCTAGAGATGGTTCTCTTCTGCATCTGCAATGCTCGATCTTTCTTTGCACCCACAAAGAGTTTATCATCCACCCAGAACTCTTTAGGGCGAACAAGATAGAACGCTAATGCTCTTTGTGAGTCTCTCCTCTTCCTTAGAAGGCTGTGGGGACGCATAAAAAGTAGGCAAGGTGATTGATTGGCCTACATGAAAGGGTGTGACCACTTTAGGCAGAAAAGAAGCCCTAGTACGAAGCACCACCTTGTCAGGGTTGATGTAGATGAAAGGTGCCTTCGATAGAGCCTGTAGCTCAGTCACTCTGTGGGCAGAGGTGATAGCTACAAGGAAGACTGTTTTCAGAGAAAGCAGGCATAGAGGGCAGTTGTGAAGTGGCTCGCACATCAGATAGGTAAGAACTGAGTTCCAATCCCATTGGGGCATTATGAACGGGGAAGGAGGAAAGAGATGATTAAGATCCTTAAGAAATCGTCCAATAATGGGAGATTTAAACAAGGAAGGTTGGTCAGGCAATTGGAGGAAAGCCGCGATGGCAGACAAATAACTAACCCTTGAGGGCGACCAGAGCAGAGCCCTGCTGGCCCAACGAAAGAACAAATAAAAGAACCTAAGAAAGAGGGGTGGGAGGAGTCAACAGACTTGTCTGTATACTTTGCTACAAACTTTTCCAACGACAGGCGTATACCGTTTGGTGTAGGGACACCTGGCTGCCAAGATAACGTTACAGACTTCGGGCAGAAGGTCAAAAGTGGTCAAGTGCTGCCGCTCAATCTCCATGCAAGAAGCTGGAGACTGGACAGGTTCGGGTGGAGAAGTGACCCCCGCTACTACGACAGAAGATCCTCCCTAAGGGGCTGTCCGATCGGAGGATCGATGGCCATGTTCAAGAGCTCAGGATACTGGACTCTTCATGCCCAGTGCGGAGCCAGAAGAATGACTTGGGCCTGGTCAGTATTGATGTTCTTGAGAACTCTGGGAAGAAGTGGTATTGGCGGAAAGGAGGCCTGAGGTCCACTGAAGACTAAAAGCGTCATCGAGCAAGTGCCTTGGAAACTCCAACGTGCAAAACAGCTGACAATGCACATTCTAGGTGGAGGCAAACAAATCTAACCAAGGCTCTCCCTACTTCTGAAAGAGATCTTGCGCCACCTCCGGATGGAATCGCCATTCGTGATCGACCAGGCATTGATGGCTGAGTTTGTCTGCTCTGGCATTCGGAGAGCCTGCCAGATGTTGAACCACCAGGGATATGCCCTGACGTACCAGCCGTGTCCAGAGGCGAAGAGACTCCTGACAAAGGATCCATGACACCCCCCCTACCCTGCCTGTTGCAGTGCCACATGGCGGCAGTGTTGTGTATGAACACCTACACCACTTTGGAATGCTTTTGATGCTAGTCTGAGCGCCCTGAGCTCCAAAAGGTTGATATGGAGCTCAGACTCCACCGGAGACCAGACACATCTGATCTCCGCCTCTCCCGTGAGGCCGACCCATACCAGGAGTGGCTCTTTTGTTACTACAGTCATATCTGGTTGGGGGAAGGGAGAGGGATCTGCTCTGACCCAATCGCGGTTTAAAAGCCACTACTGCACATCCTGTGCAGATCCCTATGAGATATGGACCATGTCGGAGAGATTCCCCTGATGCTGCGCCCACTGGAACTTCAGGTCCCACTGCAGAATTCGCATAGGCTATCTGGCATGTGTCACTAGCAGGATGCAGGATGCCATGAGACCCAGCAGCCTCAGAGTCATTCTCATCCAAATCCAGGATAGAGGCTGCACCATCGGTATCATAGCCTGAATATCTTGAATTCACCGCTAGAGGGGATAGGCCAAACATTACACTGTATCCAAAACAGCTCCGATGAAAGGGATCATCTGTGAGGGAGTCAGGTGTGACTTTGGCACATTTATAGTGAACCCCAGGGAATGCAGGAGGTCTGCCATAGTCTGGAGGTGGGAGACAACAGCCTGGGGTGAGCCCACCTTCAACAGCCAGTTGTGAGGTAGGGGAAAACTGAAAGCGCTAACCTGCGCAGATGAGCTGCGACCACTGCCATCACTTTGGTGAACACTTGAGGGGCTCTGGTAAAGCCAAAATGGGAGCACAGTAAATTGAAAATGCTATTAACCTACCATGAACTGCAAGTAGCGGCTGTGGGCTGGGAAGACGGAAATATGGAAATAAGTGCCTTGCAAGTCTAACGCTACCATCCAGTCTCCTGGGTCCAGGGAAGATAAGATCTGAGACAGAGTGAGCATTCTGAACTTCTCCTTCCAGAGGAAGAGATTGAGGGGCCGGGGGTCGAGGATAGGGCAGAGGCCATTGTTCTTTTTGAGCACCAGAAAGTAGGGGGAATAACAACCACAAACTACTTCTAGCACAGGGACCCCCTATATGGCTCCCATGGCCAAGAGAGCTGTGATCTCCTCATGGAGAAGTGCCATGTGATCTTCTGTCATCAAATCATATAATGGTGGCATGGATGGAAGGTCAGTCTCAAAGGGTAGGGAGTAGCCCCTTCGGACTATTTGCAAAACCAACGTGTCTGATCTGATGTGATGTAGTTCCAGCTAGGCAGGTGATGGCGGATCCTCCCGCTGTCTGGTACCTGGTGGGGAAGCACGAGACTAGGAAGGTTTGGATGCTGCAGCTGAGGGGGACTATGGACTGGCCAGACTGCTGGCTCCCTGATCCACACGGGCGCTGGATCCCATGTCCCAGGCCACTCAGAGGCTGAGCAGCATGCACGGCTCTGTGGCTGGCAGAAAACGGATAAGTCAGTCGTATCCAGCCCATACCTGATTGAGAACTTAGCTGCGTCTCCCCATCAGCAACAGCCTGGGAGAGAATGGCCCAGACCTCCTCATGAACCTGTGGCAGCACTTGCACAATCGTGTCCCATAAAGTGGGTGTAGCAGCCCAAAAGTCTTACAGTGTTCATAGACCATGATGCCAGGCTGGAGGTAGAAAATGGCTTCTTCCCAAGGTGGTCCAGTTGCTTGGATTCCCTATCCGGGGGAGCGGGAGGGAACGAATCATGGGTATTGGGACAGGAAAGCCGGGTCGTTAGGCGCTGGCCTATGGTGGCAGGCTATTGTCCTATTAACAGGAGCCTCTGTGCAGGGTTTGGACCAGGTCTCCAGAAGGACATCCGTCAGGGCTTCATTAAAGGGCAAAAGAGTTTCTGATGGGGAAGCTCAGGCTGAAGCACCTCAGTCGGGAGACAGTCCCTGACTGCCACCGAAAGGAGCCCGTGGCCCAAGACATCAGCGCTCTCTGCACCACGATGGAGTAAGAAGCCTCCTCCTTCGTATCCACGGTAGGGGAAGAAAGCATACAAGTGTCAGGGGAGGTATCACACCCAAGTTCCTGAGCCCAGTCTATAGGGTCTTCAAGCTATTCTAAAGGGTCCAGCGACGCCTCCATACTCTCCCGAACTCGTACCCATAAGAATAAGGGTCAGGATCTGATCTAGGGACCAAAGTCCCCACCAAAGTCAGAATAGACATCGAGTGACACCGCTCCGGCTCCGTGTCGGCAAAGAGTAGAGGATTCAGGGGTGTGGAATTTAATAAAGTATCTACTTGTCCAAATTATGGCAGCAATCTCATTACGGAAGAGCTCTGATAATAGCCTCTCTGATTATGCCAGGGCTTCTAATAGAGTAGGGGTTGAATACTTGCAATTTCAATCCCTATTATAGAAATTTCCTTATATTGCCACCTTTCTGCAGATCTACATACTGGGGTTGGAGGAAGCAGTAAGCAATGGTTCTAGAGCTGGAATGCCATTGAGTCTGCAAACCTACTAACTTGCATGTTTTAAGGATTTCCACCCTCTCCTCTCTAATCTTTTCCCATAATGAGAAAGGTTGCAAATTTAATCCTGACAATGGCAGAAGTACAAGTTCTTCCAGGGTTGGGAAAAAAGGTGGATGGAGGGAAAGTGAACTTGTAAACGTTCAATAGATTTTCACATGAGCAAATCCAAACATGCATATTTGCTCATGCTAAATTAAAGTTCACAAATATTTTCTACGAGTACTATTTCATGGTCTACTTCTGTAAGTTCTTGGGAATTCATAAAAGCCACTAATTCAACGACATACAATGGGGGTACTTTTGTGTTTTCTTTAAGAATTGGGTCCCTAATTAGGGCTGGTGTTAACAAAGACATTTAGTTTTTATTAAACTTCTTTGCCTCTCTATCTATCTATCTGGCTTTGCTGCGAGTGATCGCATTCTGCTCCTTCACAAGGAGCATATTGGCACACAAAGTAGTTTTGTTCAGTGCCAGGAGCTACTATGGCAATCAGTGGCGTAACAAAACTGAAGGGGCCCCCCTGCAAAGAACATGGAGGGACACCCCCCTCCAGATTCCATCAGGGCGGGTGCTGAGGGAGTTCCCTGGAGGGTGGCTGTGGGGCCTTTGTTACGCCACTGGTGACAATGTGTGCTTTTTGAGAGCAAAAAAACCTTTTTTTTTGCTTTTTGCCATTGTTTGTTACAGTGGTGAGGGCCTGGCAGCTCCCACAACAATAAAGGGTTACAAAAGCCATGCCTAAACAAGACACGCATTGCTAAAACCAAAAGACTCACCAAAAATGTCAGATCAGTTGGTTTTTGCCAGTGCTTGTTTATTTTCATGCTTCCCATAATCTTGTTGAAAATGGTTACACTGATCTTTCATTAGAAATATTTTTTGGGAAACACTAGCATGCATCAACACATCTTTCTAAATGCTGCTTCAAAGAAATAGCACCTAAAACTTCATGGTAGCGAAACTTTCTTTTCCTACTTGCATTTTTTTCTGAACATTTTATTTTGAAAGCAAAGAACCACCACTCTTACTTACAAGCTTCTGCAAACATTTGCATCTAACCAGTGAGCATTCTGGGAGCATTATATTTAGCCTCATATTGTTAAACTTTTCAAACATATGTACACTTTTTTTTTACTGGAACCGCCGTCAGAATTGTAGTGTGACCATAAAACATTTATTTACAGACCTCACCCTAATAATGAAGGCTTTTCATTAATGAACCAGAAATACAAGTTCAAACAGCATTAAAATATGGATACACATATTACTTGAAATGCAGACAGTTCTCTTCTTTGTAAACTGGCTGCCAAATCGTTTGTGCTGCAGGGGGTTGGGCCTACTTGTCCCAAGGACAAAATAAACATGAAAACTTGTTGCCCTTGACCCCAAACAATATGTCCTGGGCGTCAGGAGATAAGAATTCCACATCCCTGAGGATTGATGCTGCCTGCGTGACCATCGTCCGGTAAGGTTGTAATGGTAACTTTCGCCGGTTCAGATCTAGAAGCGGATCCTTGGGTGCCCCTTGGAGTCGAGGCTGAGGCTGCCAGTGTAGAACCCTGAGGGGCCCCTATCAACCGAGACCCCCCCTATCCCCCAAAAAGGCCAAACTGTGCAAAGATGAGGCACGTGGCCTCGTGAAATTCCTTTGATTGGGCAGGGTTGGCTCAGGTTCCCAGAAACTCAGGGAGGCATGGAGCAGACCAAGAAGGAGGCTCCAAAGAAGGAGAACCAGAGTGAGGACACTACTCCCGCGTTGCATTGCCCAACCGATGGGGTGAAATCGAAGAGTGCTTGTGCTTCTTCAATTTCTTCTTGTGCGTACCCGAATGTCCTGATGATTTCAAATGGGATAAGGAGAAGAGGCGATGCCTTCCTCTCAACCAAGACTGGGGGCAATGCAGAGCCTGTCCGCGAGCTGCTTTAGGAACCGCTCCTTCAAAGCCTTGGGGTACATGGCCGTGCAGTAGGAGCGCGACTTAGGGTTGTGGTCACGCTCCAAGCACCACAGACATGCGGGGTGTGGATCCATCACCGACATCATGCAGTGACAGGAGTCACAGGGGTTGAAGCCAGTCTTCGTTGACGACATCTCAACACACCACTATCAATAAACTTAGCATGGGTGGGCTTGGATTAGAGTGCCACAATGCCAGCCAAATCAGCATGGGTAAGCACTATCTCCACCTCTGCCTCGTGACAAAGAAAGATACAACCATGTAAGCACCATCAGATACAAACGCTGTCAGCCAAGATGCTAGTTCATTTCGCACAACTAGGACATAATGAAAATTATTTGAGGTGAGTTGTAATAGAAAAATTCCACCCTGATACAGCGCTCTCTAAATTGGTTTCAAAATTTTTGAATAAATTAACTACAATGGACATACATTTTATATGACTAATAAAAGGGGCCTATATGAGGAAATTCAGTGGCATCAGATTTACCAGACAATGTCATGCCCTAGCTGCTTAGTATGTGTCCTACAGTAGTTTGATAAGTAGGCAAGCAATAAATGTTCAAGTAATCCATTAAAGAAGAATCAGACAAAAGATAAGTCCTAGTTACAAGACAAGTGGCACAACAGATCGACTCCCTTCAATGGAAATTATATTACCACTGTGTTAGAAACTGGGCCTCTAGTCAGCAGAGGTATCCACCATGTCGAAATAGGGATTACAATCCTAGTCAGGGTAAAGCAGATACACACCCTAAATGAACCTGTGCTCCCCTCGGGTAGCTTGGCACACAGCAGTCAGGCTTAACTTAAGAGGATTGTGTGAAGTATTTTTGCAACACTTAATTACATTAACACAGTGAAAGACACTACAGAAAAGGCTCCATGCTAGTTTAGAAATATAGAATATTTATCTTAGTAAAATAACACAAAACAACAAAAATCCAATAAGTAGAAGTGGAGATATGAATTTTTAAAGATTAAGGGCCTGATTACAACTTTGGAGGAGGTGTTAATCCGTCCCAAAAGTGACGGATATACCACCAGCCGTATTACGAATCCATTATATCTTATGGAACTCGTAATACGGCTGGTGGTATATCCGTCACATTTGGGACGGATTAACACCTCCTCCAAAGTTGTAATCAGGCCCTAAATGTGAAAACTTTGCTTAGAAGTCACTAGTGGTCAAAAGGTTACTTAAGATTAGAACAGACCGGTGTGAATCCAAAATCGACGTTGAGGGCACGATGCATCGGTTTTTGCAGAAATCAGCTGCAGAACCCACTTCTGAGTCCCAGGACTGGAGGGGACACCTCACGAAAGGGTGTGATGCACAGATGGCAGTCCAGCAGCACCAGAAGAGTTGCAGGCAGACTTTGATGTCCCTGAGACCGCAGAGAAAATGCAACCCAAGATTCTCCAAGGGCTTGTGGCTTGCCCCCTGTTCTCTGCACCTACATCACTCCAGGCAAGAAGCAGCAGGCCAACACAGTAAACCAAGTAGCAGAGTGGCAGTCCCTCCTACTGCACAGCACAAAGCAAACCGTAAACTAGCACAGCAATGCTGTTGCAGAGTGGCAGTCCCTCCTGGCAGCAGAGCAATCCTTCTCCCTGGCAAAATGTCCTTAGTTCCAGTACAGTTCTGATTTGGTGGGGTTTGGGGTCCAGTACTTATACCCGAATGTGCCTTCGAAGGGGGGGAGACTTCAAAGAGGCCTCTGAAGATCATAAGGTCTCGGCCCTTCCCACCCTGGCTCCAGACACTCTACAGGTGGTTATGCAGCCCATTGTGTGGGGAGAGGCACAGCCCTATTCAGGTGTAAGTGAGGCAGTGCTAAGCTCCACCCCCTTATCAAGCCAGTTAATGGCCCATTAAGGCCCATTAAGTCGACTTAAGCTGCCAATGGGCGTGACTGTCTAGAGGGAATGCACAAAGCCCAGCTGTCACCAAGCCCAGATGTGTATTCAGAGACAGGCAGAGGCACATAATGGTTAAAACAATAAAATGCTAACTTTCTAAAAGTGGCATTTTCAGACTTACAATTCAAAGTTCAACTTCACCATAAGTTGTGATTTTAAATTGGGAATCAAGAGACACCAAACCCCGTTTTTCTATATTTTCCCAATTAGAAATTACAGTCAAAGGCTGTTTCAAGGTAACCCCAATGTTAACCTAAGGGAGAGGTAGACCTTGCAGTAGTGAAAAACTAATTTAATAGTTTTTCACTACAAGGACATGTTAAACTTAAAAGTACACATCCAACATTTTAAATGTACTGCACCCAGCGCTTGAGGATAACTAGGGCCTACATTAGGGGTGACTTATATGCAATAAAAAGGAAGGTTTGGGCTTGCCAAGTGGGTGCACTTTCCAGGTCGAAATAGCAGTTTAAAACTGCACATGCGGGCTCTGCAGTGGCAGGCATGAGACATGTTTGAAAGGCAACTGTAGTGCATTCTACAATCAGTGCTGCAGGCCCACCAGTAGCATTTAATTTACAGGTCCTGGGCACATATGCTGCACTTTTCTAGGGACTCACAAGTAAATTAAATAAGCCAATTGTGGATAAGCCAATGTTATCACATTATAAGGAGAGAGCACAAGCACTGTAGCACCAGTTAGCAGTGGTAAGGTGCAGAGTCCTAGAGCTAACAAAAACAAGGTCAGAAAATGATGAGGAGGAAGGCAAAAAGTTTGGGGTGACCCTGCAGAAAGGGCCATTTCCAACACATTGCATGGCAGATTGTGACCAATGCTTACCTTCAAAGCTCGCAAATATATATTTTTTTAAAGTAAATACTTGCATGCCACTGGACACACATATACCAGTGATTCAACATCCACAAGCGGAGGACTGAATGTATCTGATGGAACGCAGTGTTCATACATAAATCATCAGAGACTATTATACACAGGACACATTATTATACTGCACTCTTTTCCATGAAACAAAAAATCCTTCATATACTTCCAGTATGGTCTACATGTTCACTCCTGCAGCCACAATAGACGGTTTATACAGAACCAAAATTCTTGGAATACCTCCAATTTGGGAACCACTTGTCATCTTATTGATACATTTACGTGTTCCAATGCATGCAGTCCTGTGATCAAACAACATTTAACTTCAACAGCTGAAGTGGCTCTCTCCCCCACACCAAAGTGGGAGAGGAGATTAGCAGGAATAAGTTATCTGCCCTATTCTTTTGTTATTCAAGGTATGTTTGCTGCTGTGCCTTTTTTCAGACCCAATGCAATGTTATCCAACCTTAGCATTAAAACCTGAAATGTATTTTCATAAACAGAAGACCCCCTAAGTGGCTAAAGGACAATGCTACTGTCTCCTTCAGGTCATCCTATTGTAGGGTCTGCAACAGACTGAAGAGGCTGTGTGTACATACAATCTCAAGGTACACTATACTACAGTTTTTAAATCCTTCTAGATCCACAGCACATTGTGTTATAATGATTTGGCAAACCATTACCTATAAGTTCACACACACCTCTGTGTTTTCTTCATTGACACGTTAGCGAGTGATATAAAGTGTACTCAATGTTAGCAAGTACAAAAGAAAAGTCAGAGAGATCCTCTTTTTGATGATCACATATCTAAACAATGTGGTCTTTCTGAAAGACACAAAGCAAATTCCAATTCCCCATCATTTTATAATTTGTAAAGGTCCACCTGAAGTTCCATAGGAGTACCAGCCCCTTGTTTCCTATTAAGGATACGTACACCATATCTATCCATCATTCTTACATACTTACAACCTCCCAAATATCTCTTTGAAACTTAATAAAATTCAAGGTAGCCAGCACATGCATAGTAAGGTAGCATCCCCTTTGATGAAGTGCCACAGGCCTAGGAGGCCCTCATTATGATCTCGGCAGTAAAGGTACATAATGAGGGCCCTAGACAGCGGCAGAATAGGCATGAAACACATTAACCAATAGATATTCGGGGTCATAACTTGTCCTTTTATTTTATTTTTTCTAGTTGCCAAATAGAGACCTCAACAGAAGAGAATTAGGCTACTGTAGCCAGTTTTAATGAAATGTGCTCATGGCAGCAGACTCCAGATGCCATACACCACTCTGAATCTAAATTGCATTACCCTACCAAAGAAACTCTTAGTCTTATTTACTGTCACAGACAACTCCATAAAACACAAGTGCTTCTACCCCAAACAAAGCCCACCCTGAGATAATCCTGGTAGTTCAGGGTGATGAACTGGCATGATGAGGAAGAATGCCATCATGTGTGGGTGAAGGCTCTGCACTCTTTTATCCAAACTGTGTCAGACTTTGTAGTCAAGAACAAGAGCCCCTGACTAACTTTTATTTCATACACATCTTCAGGTCTAGCATCCTTTTTGTTTGTTGTAGGGTTGGCAAGTGCCTAGAAAGAATATGCACAATGGCTCTTCAAACTTAACCATGTTAGGAATTGCAAACATAAGGAGCAAGCATATGAATTCTTAGAGAAAAAGATAACTTTTGAGTATGGCAAGCTGCCGTCAAAGTCAAAAAGAATCAAAACAAATATATTATAGAGGAAAGCCAAAAATGCACTTCAGAAATTTAAACCTAAGAGGCTTTTGCAGCTTTCTCTGAAAAATTATGCAAAAGCCAAATAACACCCTGATATGGAGTTTGGAATGCTTCACAAATCAAGTTAGTCTTACAAAACTATTAATATCAGATACAGAGAATGAACAGGATACAATTACAACTGATGAAATAACAAAGATTGTGGTAAATGGTGAAAATGGGAAAGTAGAAGACCCTGACAAAATACCTTTGGAAGTATGTGATCAAGATAACTTTCTTATTGCTACGTCAGGAAATATACTGGTTATGTATGACCCCACATTCATACAATACAAAACCCCACATTCATACAATACAAAACAAAGTCATTTGTATAGCGCAACAACTGCCTCTGAAGAGGCACCCTGGCGCTAGCGATAGAGGTATGAAAACAATACAACATGTCACTGCTGACATAAATGCACTCTGGACAAGAGTCAAAGAGCAAGGTTTTAAGATTCTTTCTAAAACCAGATTCAGAGGGATTACAACGCAAGCTGAGAGGAAGAGCATTCCATAACTAAGAAACCAGAAAGACAAGATCTTCCACCTCTCATGGCCTTATGAATCTATGGCAGTTCAAGAAGCTTGAGTTCGTTGGATCGCAGAGATTTGATTTCAAGATAAGGCTTAAATTTCCTCCCTAAATAGACTGGGTATTTTTGTTCGAAAGCCCTAATGGCAAAAGTTAGTGTCAAGAGTTGTATCTGCTTGGTAACTGGAAGCCCAAGAAGTTGGCCTAGGTAAGAAGACATGGTAAGAAGACATGGTAAGAAGACACAGTACCCATAGCGGAATCTTCAAAATTAGGCGAATTGATGAATTCTGTATTGCTTGCAATCGCTGTATTAGGTATGTTGGCAGACCCAAATACAAGATATTGCATAGTCCAATTTCGACGTAACCAAGGCAGGAACAAAAGATTTGAAAGAGTCTTCTGGTACTAGATGGAGCATCCTTTTCAGGGGCCTATAGCTGGCAGCCTTCATTTGGGGCTCGAATGAAAGATTGGAGTAAAATCTTACAACCAGGTTTCTCACTGTAGGTGCTGAAAGAGGGGGGAACCCCCAACTCTGTTGCCCACTAGCTGCTGGGATCAGGAGAAGTCTTGGAGCCAAGAGAAGAATTTCTGTTTTTTCCAGAGTTAAGCTTTAGACAGCTTGCATTCATCCACTCAACCACTGCTCAGAGGCAAAGCTTAAAAGAACCCAGTGCTTCCAACATGTTTTCTTGAAAAGCCAGGAGAAGCTGGGTGTCACCACAGAAGAGACCACTGTCACACCCCATGCCTCAACCAGCTTTACTAGCAGCTCCAAATAGATACTGAAAAGGGTGGGACTCAGCACCAAATCCTGCAGCCCACCACACTCAAGTGGTTTAGAAGAGTAAGTGTATTAAGGAAGAAAATCTGCCTGAGTACAGTCTTTGATAAAGGGTTGCAACCATACCATAGCTCGACAGTACTGAATGCCAGGGACAATTCTAGTAACACCACCATAGCAGAGGAGTTCTGCTACATATTTTCCTTGATAAACTTTGTTACCTCAAGCAAGGCAGACTTGGTAGTGTAACATACATGAAAATCCAACTGGGAGTCATGCAGCAAGTAGTCGGACTCTAGAAAGTAAGACAGCTGCCTATTGACAATCTTCTCCAAAGGTTTACCTGATGTCGGCAAGAGTGAAATTGCAAGCAGCCTTGATCGTGGTGTTTAATAAACCAGATGACGATCCATTTCATTGGGGATCGTATAACCCAATCTTCTTCTTCAACACTGATAGCAAAACATATAATAAGTTGATAGCGTAGCATATTCAAAAAGTTACCCAATATTGTTCACCTAAACCAACAAGGATTTACAGTAAAAAGAACACTTGCATGCATCATTTCAGCAAACACAGAAGGGTGATACTGGACATGTCTCACAGTTGATGCAGATAAGGTATTTGATTTAGGTCAGTGGCTGTACCTAAGGGCTACGTTTTCAGTTTTTGGTTTTCTAGAGTCTCGTGCTGCAACTATTAAAGCCCTACGCATAGGAGCAAGGTCTTCTGTAATAGTTAATAGGGAACTAATCTGATAGGAGACACAGGACACCTTTACCTTGTCCTTCAGTGATTTAATACCTGTGCTGTTCAAAGTTTTCACTGAACGTTTGGCAACAGCTACCCATTGATACTTTTGTCTGTCACAATACATTCCTGGCAGAATAATGCAAAGGTTAAATAGAGAAATCGGATTATAGAGCTTATTTTGTTTTGTAATTTTAAGAAATACTACTTTTCTGTTCAACTGCACAGTATTCAATTTATCTTTGCCTACACGTGATATATTGTCATGCACTCTATTCCTATCTGATTTAATAAAACCATAACAGATAGATGAGAACTCAAACATCCCATATTCGTAAAGCAAATTAAGTTGCAGATCAAAAAATATATAAAACGCATATGGTTCACGTTCAAAAAGAACCTCTATCATACATTCTACTTGTTTATCCTAAGCTATATTATTTGAAGGATATACTTGATATAACTGGTACAATACAAGGGTTCAATGAGCTGGTACACTGATCTAAAAAATAAACTCAATATTTGGTTTATTACAAGTTGATGCAAACCATACTACAACAAAACATAATTTGAAATGTGTTAGCAAATCACGTTGTTGGTTTGAAGCAGCAATCTAATCGTCAGAATATCCACCTAAGAACATATCCCAAACCTATAAAAAACAAAAACAGGTCGATATCTGGACTGGCAGAGCAGTGGAAAATTAGAGGACATTTTAGAAAATGTGTCAAGCTTAATTGCCTTTTGTATCAACCAATCTCTAGTATGCGGTATCAGAAACAATTTCTGGTAACATTACATCATGCTTATTACACTGCAAGATGATTAGTTGCAAGGTAAATGTCAACAATACACAAATCCCAAAATGAACAACTACAGACTCGGATTATTTGCACATGCTTTAATTGTGTGCAGTTTCAGGACCTCTGCTATTCTTAAATAGCCAGCTACTCGAACCAAACATAGATCTAGCATTAGAGATTGTCAGAAGGCTCTATCTGGATTCAGCAATTAGTTCATTGACATCAACCCTCAGATGTTTGTTATTTTTTAAATTCCATCAACTGAATAATTATTAATTGCTAAATCATGAAAAGTCCAATCTCCTTAAAAGTATTAATTGAGGTGAATAAATGGAAATTATCAATAGCAAAAAAGGCAATGCACAAAGTATTGGAAAAAATTCCTTTATGGATTAATGATAACACAGAATGGTTTAGCAGGTCAAAGGTATAGTGTATTGCAAAGTTAAGTAAATGTATTCAGACCAACATCATGCTTTGTGTTTACTACCTTGTAACAAATATCTAGGAAAAACCCTGTCCTTATGCTGTATCTAAGCTATCTGTTCATTATATTCTAATATTACGTAAACCCCTCTTTTTCCTAACCTTCACAAAGGTTAGGAATCAGAAACAAAATTAATGAGAGATTGTCTCTTTCTGCTTGCCACTATCTTGATAAGGTGGTGATGGTCTCTCTTTAGCTACACTTTCTCTTCTCCTACCTTATATTATCAGGTGCAAAAGTGAAATCTGTTTTCCCGTTACCGGCTTATAAATTTATTTGGACGAAGTGCCTGGCTAAAGCCAGGAAGGAGATTGTGGATTTAAGGTCAGGGTTTATGTCCTGATAATGTTTTTCCAAAAACCAGAATTGACCTATAAGTGCTGTATCGAGGCTTTAAAAAACAGAAAAGAGATAGGGTGCAGGGATCCCTCTTCTGAAATTAACTGAACTCCCATCTCAGGTCCTCAGCCTGCCTTTCATCAGTCATTAACACTTTTAAGGCACTCTTGGTACAAGGAACCCTATCTCAAGCAGCCAGACAGTGCTGGACCACACCCCTTACCCCAACCCCAAAAAGACACTGTGGCCAACTTCTTGAATGCAGAACTGCATCCTGCCTTGTGGTCATGTCAAGTTGTGATGAAGAGAATAATCTGGAAAACATAACCTTGGAAGGGCTATGACCGTCTGCTATGACATTTCTAGGAAAACAAAAACTGTAAAAAAAAAAATTAAAAAAAACATGTAACTGCTAAAAAAAAAAAAAAAAAGTCAAGAAAACTAGGATCGAGTTGTAGCTTACATTTTTGTTAGACAAAGATTTGCAAGATTGGAATCTTCCTGAAGGCATTTTTTCTACCAGTGACTACACTTGATCTCCAAAAAAAAAGAAATATGGGCTTGATGTACTAATGTCATTTGAAAATCAGGGATGTTAAATTTGTGCACTGACTGGTTTGCAAACAGGAAAAACATTTGCAATTCAGCCTACATAAAACATGACGCACTGCAAACTGGCCATTCACAGGTGATCTCAAAACAACCTGCTTAATAAGCAGATTACTTACCTTCAGTAATGCTCTTTCTGTTTGATATTTCTCACCTTTTGAATACTCCCTAGGCATCAGAATTGATCTGGAAAATCTTTAGAAGTAACCCTGCGTGCCAACAGGTGGCACCATGCCGATATCGATCTGCTCCCGAAGTGGCACGAGAACTTCTATGGGCGCCAGCCATGGGCGATGACATCAGCTGCTTTCTGAACTGTCCACAGCGGTAAGCTACCTGTTTTTCTGACAGAGACTTCTAACTGCAGATTTCTCGCCTTGTGACTAACTGCCAAAGCAGTATGTTCCAGGAGGAGTGTATGTGAACTGACTTAAACCAAAAAGTCCAGTAGTACCAGGTGGACAAAACTCCCTTCTTGGGGCAAATGATGGTCAGACAATAGTGCTTTGTGAACATATGGAAGGATGCCCTTGTCACTGCCTGGTAAATTTCCAGGGCAGGCATCCCACGTGCAAACGCAGTGGTGGCAGTAGTATCAGCCTTGGCTCTAGTTAAGCATGTTAGCCATAAACGGTGTGAGGGATGTATAAAACTTCCCACCTAAACTCCTTCAAGAGTGAAGATAACTGGCTGAAGTGCCAATACTTTGGTTCCCTTCCCTAACTAGCTTTCTACAGCCCCTGCCCTCCGGACTTGACTTAACCTATCCTCCTAGCCCAACATTTTGGCCACCACCAACCACCCAAAGAAATCTGTTTTGGAGACACTGCTATGGCTCTGCTCCTACCAGGTGACCACCGAAGGGGTTACCAGAAAATGTGCAGGTCCCTATTGTTAAGTCAGATCTGGTCATTTTCAAAATAATTAAGTAATCCTCTGGGGAGCAAGCAAAAAGTAACCGGAAGAGAAAGCCCAGCCTGAAGTTGCTGAGGACTGCAGAACTGAGTCACTATGTATTCGTCACTCACCTAGAGCCACAGAGTACTGTAACCCAAAAACAGACCTCATTTAAGGTGTGTGATATACAACAGGACATGTGATAAATGTCTAACTTGTGAGATCACAATATGTTTTGCATGCAGCTTGTGCATACTTAAAAAGAATTCGCTGCTAAAACATCCAAGCCTGAATGCTTAAAAAACAAAACAAATGAAGAAAAGGCTTTGCCAAGTTTTTATTTAATTAGGTGGAAGTTTTTCTGCTATCTGTCAAAGGTGTGAAACTCCATTGTGAGTCTGTGAGTAAATTACACGCACTGCACTTTTTAAGCTGATGCCACTGCTAACTGGCCAGGATCTGTGTGATATGCGCTTTCTGCTGCACTGTCCACCAGCCGAAGGTGTTATGCGGCCCACCTGCTGTCCTGCCCACATGCTTATGGCCTGCAGTTGGCCTCCTGTGGCTTCATCTGTCTGCTATCTTTGGCAGTCTCAACAAAAACTGTGGATTCACCAGCTCATACTGGACCCATTAACAAATCTTTTTAGAGGTTTAAGAGTGTTTCTACAAGCTAATGCCATACATAAACAAGCATTTGCAATGCAACGGGTCTCGCATTTGCTCGAGTTAGAGCTATTAGCATTGTAAACTCCTAACCGAACGTTTCTTGCCACACAAATTAAAAGAAAAAAAACGAAGCACGATCGCGCTATATAAAAACATGGAGCCTTGTATGTTTTCATTAGTTTACTGGTGCTAAGTAGGTGGGCTAAACACCGAAAAAGGCATGACGTATGCATGCCTTTCACAAATGAAAGCAAGCGGATTTTAAAAGGCAAGCCCACGAACCAATCAAAGTGACTGACGTGACATGGCCGTGGTTAGAAGCCCAAAGAGAGATTACTGCAGGGGACGGAGAGCTTTGCACTCACCCCTAAAAAAAAATTATGCGTTTAAGAGCAGCACCATCCATGGGAGGGCTCTCACATTTCTCGGGTCCATATATGAGTAGCTGATTTTAAGGTTTAAGGCTGGCAAAACAGTGCAGCTGATGCCAAACCTCATTGTGAGCAACATTAAAAGAGCTTTCAGAAGTATTACTATGAAAGCTGCGTTGGTTACACATATGTTGATTGCCTTAAGTATTTGAAGATATTGTGTTTTTCAACTAAAAAAGAGTGATTGAATTGCATGATTTGCATTGTGAGAAAGCTTATGCTAAGTACAGTCGAATCATGCAGGTTATATGCTGGTCCAGGCTGTAGGCCTCATCTGCTTATTATGAAAAATTACGATAAAGTAGAAGTCCTGAATTATTCATTGGAAAAAGCATGATAAAGTCAACAGGCATTTAATGATGAATAGTTATTGCTCAGTATTATAATTTGTAGAGAAGTATCCGGTTATGGAAACTCACAGACCACCAGAATAAGAAAGTGTTTAGGTGAATGTTATCCCCTCTGGCAAACCGTATAGATAGAAGAGATGCACTGTGATAATCTTTGTTAGGCCTTCTCAGGAAATAGAGTATTTTTGCTTTCCCATATGTAATTTTGAATATATTTGTAATTTAATACCTTTATGACTGATTACTGTGTTTTGGAAAAGCTTATGCTTAATATAGTAGGCTTGAGTTTATTAAAATGACAGGCCAATGATAAAGGCTAAAGGCCTGATTGGTTCACTAAGAAATGTTATGTCTGATGGAATAGATCTGAGCTCTTTCTTATGAAAAGTTACAACAAAGGCAGTAGGCATGCTTTTTTAGCTATGGAATGCATAGGTTCAGGCTAACAGGCCTTTTAAAGGGTGGTTTTTTACTGAACTGTGTTACAGGCATTTTGTTACATGAAATCTCACAGGTTACTTACTATACACGCACATGTTTTGGTGTTGGTCACTGCCTCTGATAAACTGTGGGGGTAGTAGATTTTTCTGTTATAATCTGTGTTAGGTCCTTTTGCGAGGGGTTATAGGTCGTTATGGCAACTGTAATGCTGTAAATATTTGAACTTTTATAACTGGATGGTTCCCAGTTTATGCCAAGTAGGCCTTCTTTGGTTATGGTGGCAAAACACTGATTAAAAAGGATAAATACCTTAAAGGTTTCTGAGAAAAGGTTCTGTCAGATTCCATGGGTTTGAACTGTTTTTTATGAAGATGTATGACAAAACCTGTAGGCATGACCTACTTGTGGTGAAAAGCATATTTTTAAGACAATTGTTTTTTAAGGATGTATTGGTATTAAACTGTGTTAAAGCATGTAGGCTGATGTATAGTTACTTGGAATCTCAGATTATCCCAGTAGTCTAGGCAAAGGTTTTGGAATTGATCACAGACTCAAACCGTCGTGACAGTAGATTTGCACTATTATAAACCTTATCAGGCTCTCTTACAATGGTTTTTATATTGATTTAACATTTGTAAGGCTCTACATATTTGTAATTGAATTACTTTATACCTGATGGCTGTCTTGTGAGAAGGAGTATGCTCAGTACAATAGGACTTAATTAGTTATGATGGCAAAAGAATGACGAATGTAGCCCCGATTGGTTCGCTTGGAAATGTTATGTCTGGTATCACAGTTCAAAACTTTTTAGCATGCAAAGTTACAACAAAGACCAACGGCCTTATTTATTCATTATAAAATACCTATATTACAGTCAACAAGCCTTCAGGGGTTGGTTGTCACTGCACTGTGTTGAGTTCTACTGGCGTGTATTTTGTTACATGGAACCTCACAGTACCACTGCAAAACAACCATCCGCTACTATGTTTAATTATGTTATTGTAAGTACACGCCTGACATGTTTACGTGCCACCTTGATTTCTTTTTATCTGCGTGTATTCTTTTAGTCTATCGTCGATACTTTGTGTGTATATTGTGTTAGTGCAAGAATGAGTCAGTGGGTAGTGAACAGATGCATTAGTGCAAGGAGAGTGATATGATGAAGGCACGTTGGTTTATCTAATACCCAAGACCCATCAATGCCTGTAAGGTATTCATTTATAAGCCAGACTCACTGGCATGGCCAATGCTTGATTACCTTGCACCCGGGCCTTGTCTGACTGATTGTATAATATGATAACAAGGGCAACAAGTTCTAAAGTGCTTGATGGCCTTGGGCAGCACCCTTGCAGGCACCCGAGGACCGTTAAGAGCTTTGCTGCGAGTACTTAATATACACAGAGTATGTATTACTACGGTATTCAGAACTGACTCTTAGACGTCCGAAAGTGGGCATTCCCTGAAAATGTTCAAAGGCGTAATGGAGAAATGAACATCAAATGAGGAGCACCCGTGCAGTGGTAACTTTGTGGGCACGCAAAAACAGTCATAATCCATTGTGCACACTCAGCTATGCATCTAAAGTCGCACCTAAAAGATTCGATGCAAAAGGTTCAAAAAACTGCTGGAAAGGAGCCCACGGTTCCTATTTTCACAGCGGGTGTGCTAGAAGGGAACATGTTTCACAAGACAACATTTTCCTTGACGGAAAAAAAACGTATTAAAATATACTTTGCTATTGCATCAAATCCATGCATACTGAACCTCCACAATTAAGGAGATCCTGGGGTACGTGCCTCCCATTCCGCATGCCAAATATGTTTTCAAATTAGTATCATTAAGAGATCACCCACAGGCGCAATGCCAACTCAGCTAGTATGCTGAAAATGCAGTAATTGCAATGTTTTATTTTAATGTGAATTAGTCCTCATGTGTTCAGTTTCTGCAGGTGTGACTACGTACGAGTTTCGGTGCATGAGATCAGTGACTGTAATGCGTAATAACCACCTGTCCAGACAAACCCTGCATCGAACATCTCACTACACATTAGCGCCCTGAGATCTGGTCAGCAGCGCTTTCTTCTAACTACAAAAATCTTGTCAATCAAAAATGTAATATAAAAACCCTGGTGCATTATTCATGATTTCATTGCACCACGTTCAAAAGGAGCATGCAAAATTAATGGCGTGCCAGCTGCCGCGCAGTGTGCACTTAAAGTTATCCGGTTTGAGTTGTATGAGTTGCCAAGGCAGTGCCCTTTCTCCGGGATCAAGCACAACAGAAAACTACAACAGAACCACGTATCCCTTCCGCTCTCTTTGCGACATACAGAAGTCACACAAAATGGGGACACAGCGAGGAAACTTACCATCAGTACGTGGGAAACCCTTTGTATGCATGAGATTATACAAAACTAGAACTGGGGAACCAAGATTCAGCGCGCGACCCAGTTGCGGGATGCATGCCAAGCAGAGAACAAAAACGGAGGAGCGCCTATGAATGAACAAGGCATGAATAATTGAGGACCCATTACCCTTGAACCCTCCTAACTTTATTTTTTTTTAACGGTGTGCATACTTTAATCAGGTACTATTCATTACACACGTGATTATAGAGATTCACAATAATGCTTAAGATGATGTGCGTCACTTTTAGGCACAGGGTCGCCGAAAAGAGTTTCTTGGCACTGTATAACAGATCTTCAACTTACCCAAATCAAGGGTACGCAGAGTGGAACCGTGAAAATTCCAACCTGTGGCAACATGGTTAAACAGATCTCTGTGTGGGCTCCTTAACGCATTGTGCCATACTATGCTACTACTGTTTTCCTTTACAATCTTTAAAGGGAATGTTTTGTGGCACGTGAAGAGTGGATTGAGTAAACTGCAGACTCCAGGGTGTGTAGAATCATGCTATTACACTACTTCCTGGGTGCATAGTCTCCATATTCTAGTCTTCCAATGAAATTTTTTAGTTCAGAGAGTTACTTGAAGAGTGGTGTGCCCTTTCTGTGCAACCGAATCCTTCTTTACACCTGCTTACATTTTTTAACTCCACACAAGCCAATTCAAAAACCTCTAATGAAGAAAGGGCCAGCTTTTCCTCTGGTCCGATTACGCCTATCTTTGGTGACCATCACCATCCATCCTATGTCCCACAGGCAAGCCCAACTCAATAGAACACTGTGGAAATGGCTCAAGGCCGAAACACATTAATTATTTGTAATAGGGGTACAAAAGCGTAAACGGCATCAAAGAATAAGTTACTTACCTCCGGTAACACCTTAACTGGTAAAGACAATATCTAGTTGGGGAAGGGAGAGGAATCTGCCTCTGACCCATTTGCAGTTTGTTAACCACCTCTTAATCGCAGCCGCCTGATATACCTCTGTAAAACAAATTGTTGTCCAGAGATTTTCATTTTTGATTTGTGTTTTTAGATAATTAGAGAAGTAATTTAGCTGAGTAGAAATTGCTCATCTGGAATGAATTTTTCTGGAGGACATTTTCAAAAATGGTGAATGTGTTCCAGTGATAATGTAATATTTAAGGGATCATGAAACCTAGATACTTCATTCTGGTGTCAAAACACAGGTTTCGGGGATCAAGTAGTCTTTTAGAGACAGAAAATAACTTCTCAGTGGAACCCTTCCGCCATTTTTCAAAACGACAGCTATAATAGAGGAAAAAGAGACATATATAGAAATGAAACAAATAGTGGTTTTTAATCTTTTTATGTATACACCAAACAATAGCACTCCTGTTTTAGAACATTTCCATAGTTCACTTTATTTATTCGTGTTGGCAATCACTTGTGCTACATTTGCAGAATGTTAACACTTGAAAAGAGCATATCGAAAGGGACATTTTTTGTAGCACAGGTTTTATAAGTGCATGTGCGTGTACGTTCTGTGGGTAGAGGCTTTAGAAATATTGTAGGTTTTAGCACCCTATCAATATAATCCCAACCAAATTCACACAGATCTTTCTCTACATGTACATGATCAAAAACATTTACACATCTTCTGATAAAGTATAACACCCTTCTAATGTGTCCATGCACAAAATATGACGTTGGTAGAAGATTACTTAGTGGGATTGATCTCTTAAATTTACTGTACCGAAAAACATTAAATGGGTGACAGAACTTGCTTTCAACACACTAACAAGGTATTTTTCTACGTCTTTAAAGTCAGATTCTTCTTTTGTGTGGCCAAATCATTTTACAAATTTCACAGATTCAGCAGTCAAAGCTCCAAGATTTGTTCCAATTTTGCTCATATTGTCATCACCCATAAGAATATGTGCCTTGGTAAGAATACTGGGCATATCTGGGTCAAGTTTCTTGTACAGAATATGAAGCGGGATTGAGTGTCTTTTCTCGCCTATCCTATGATGTATCCATAACTCTGACAATCCTTGACTTATGAACATTGCAATAAATCTAAGTAGAAAAATTATAACATGTGTCATTTGACAGTACAATGGAACTATTCTGAACAGTCCACTCAATATGTGACACAACACAAGGGTCAGCTTCCTCCAATTTGCTGTTATGTTCTTGAACAATATGGCCCATTTCTTTTGATTACATCTCTGCAGCCACCAGCTTGTAGACATTCGTCTGATTCTCTCACATTCTTCGACAGATAGTTCAAGACAATTGATAAAGAAAATGTGTAGTTATTGCAAGGGTCAGACTGACTTCGATATCTGTAGAACTGTCTGAACAACCTCTCTGAAGTTTTGCAGGGATGAAATCTTGCCCATTCACAATTGTGACATATAGTCCACAACAACAGCATTTTTCAATGAGGACACCCCTTCGAATTGAAATTCTTTAGATTGAAGGTTTTTTTTTGCGCTCTTGTACAAATTTGTGTTTCACTGGTTTGGTTGCAGCATCTTCATCAAATAATGCATTTGTTGGAAGAAGATGGTGCAACAGAATGTCCTTGATTAATTCACCCCTTTCTTTTGCCACATCCATCTTTCTATGTGCTTGAGAAAATTGTGTTTTTTGTAACCTGTTTTGTAGCGGCTGGTTGGACGAAACTCTTATTTTGGAAATTTAAGCGTGGAAGTTTAGCTTTAGTGATTATGTCAAAAAGCTTTTTTCTTTTTCAGTAAAATCTCTCCTGCTTCAGTTCTGCGTATAGTTTTGATTCATGTTCCAGGACATCGAGTAGACCAGCAGCAGCTCCTCTGTTATGGTGGAGGAGCATTGCCCTCTGCCACCATGCAAACATGAAAAATAAAATGATAAAACTATTTTATTATTTTTAAAAAATTCCAGAAACAAGGGCTAGGGGCGGGGCCACGAGGATGACAGCACTGAAGGAGGAGTGGTGGACACTGCCTCCTCGGTTTGGCCAGCCATCTTAGGACGGCCAAACCAACATGCGCACGGAGTTCTGTCCAACCTGAGCTGCGTTGCCAGCTATAAAACAGCAGGCGCAGGCTCCAATTCCCCCCGGGAGCAATAAACCAGCTCACTTACACCAATCACTGCGCTTCTCTCATGCTGGGTAATAGTATTACCCAGCATGAGAGAAGCGTGTGGTTTAGCATCCGGGAGCCTGTGCAAAAGGCAGCAGAGGAGCACCAAAGCGGCGAGGAGGCAACCAGAAGGTAAGAGCTTTTATTTTATTTTTATTGTTTTTGCCCCTGCACTGCCCCACCACCTTTTTTTTTTTTTTTTTTTTTTACATACCAGTCGCTATTACAGTAGATGTGTCTTTATATCGTTATCCACATATTGTTTGGTCACAAAGATGTGTAGTCGCACAGGCTCAGTCATTTCAAAGGGGTTTTCTTGCTGCCACATGAAATGAAGGCTGTCAGCATGTTTATTAAAATGTTCCCCTCGCTTTCCCACATGTTCGTGGTGAAGAACAGTTTTACAATGGTACATTAATTTTGAATTTGTCATCTCTCTGAAAACATTGCAAATAGAAAGGACATCATGGTAAACTAGCTGCTACTGAGCGACATATTCACTTTTACATGTCTGAGCAACAATTACCTTGAAGCTTTTCTGTGACCTCTGGATCATCTGTTCCAGTTTCATCTCTGGAGCCCCAGCATTGAACCTTCCCTTTCTGTCTTTCACCACAAAGTGTCTTTGGATGAATTTACTGTAGAGGTATGGTTTTTCCACCTCCAGTTTCTTCACTCTTTCCTAATACCAAGACGCATATGTCAGGTAGTTTATGCAATTGAATTCATGAAATACAGTAATCAATGACTCCACAGTCTTCCTGTGCAGCTCCCTATCACCTTCCCAATCAGCCTGGACCAAGTTTTTCACTACAGATATTATGTGTGAAACATTTCCCCAGTACTTGCAAAGTTCTGATTTTTCTTCACAATCTTTCACAAACTCTACGAACTTGGTTTTCAGATTTTCTGATTTTGAAATGAGTGTATTGAACATTGCCTGGCTTTGCATTATGTCTTTTGAATGAAGTGCATCCTGTGCCTTGTTCCCTTCTGAGATAATATATGCAAAACCTAATTTATCATTCTTGTTCCAGAAAGCATTCCAACGTAATGTTTCTATAGCCTCAGATATACTGTTTACTTGTAACAAACTAACAATCCGTTCCGCTCAATACTGACTGGACAGTTTTGCTTCCCAAGATTTCAGCCTCAATAAGTGCATCGTCTATGCCACATTAACTGAGATAATTTCATGCACACCGCAACACAACTTTTGTCATGTGGAAAATGCCCATCATTGACAAAAGACCATCTAATTCTACTGGAGTGCTCATAAAAATGCCAGCTACTGTGTGGAAAAACACCTTCTTTGCGGAATATTGGCAGGCTAGACTGGTCTTCAAGCTCAGCACCCACATTTTGAAAATTCTGCTGTGTATACTGTTGTGTAGTTTGTGACTGGAGATGGTATTACTGGTAAAAACCCAACCTTCTTCAGTGGGACGGTATTCTGGGAGACCAGAGGATGAATTCCAGCCCACGGAGGAACTGGCTTTTCTTCATCTTTCAGTCCGCACCAAATAAGCAATATGATCAATTTAGTAAAATCAGCTTTGCGGACCGCAACATCAGGTAGTAGATCATCCATGTCCTCAACCACTTTGAAACTTTCTGGTAGACTGAGACGTGTTGATGGCTTGTAGTGATTTTGAAGGCAGTTGAGTTATAAGTCTGCAGCTGTGTTTGTTTATGCCTACACCTGACACAGCTTGCTTTCCAGCAGCTACTTCATTCATACAGTCTTAAAAAAGCACCATGACAATGTTGTGTCCTGGATCTTCCAGACAAAGAAGAGCTGTCTTCAAAATCAAAATTCTCCAGATCAGCAATTGTAAATCCTTTCTTGGTAAAGTGATTGGAAGTGGTCTGCTGTCGGATTCACAAGATTTTACAGCATGCGCTGCTAACAAGTTCCTGCTCTGTACTATGGCATTATAACTTGTTAATACACCAATCCCATTAATTGAAGTGATTATCTCTCTACTTTTGCACTTGTCATAGATTGAGTGGACATCATATGTTGCGGATTTGATTCATTTTTTGCAGTGATTTAATTCATGAAACATCATTTGGAAAAGACAGTACATTTGCACAGCATAAGGCTGTCGGTTCATGGGATTGTCTTCCACTTCTTCGCTTATATCTTCAAAGCCATCATCAATGTTGTCGGCTTCTGTGACAAACTCAAGAACTTTGATTTGTAACAGTTTTCCTTTGCTGGTATTAAACAATGATGTAGAAAATGTTAAGGCAACATCAGGCATTCTTGTTGACTTCCATTATTTGCGGAGCTCTGGGGCATCACAAAATTTGTCAATAAGTCCAAAATCTAAATCTTTCAGGACGTTTCTTCAATTGATGCCTGCTGATTTTACTGCATCCAGTGATCTCATTTTGGCAGTAAGAACTTCAGGAGTCATATCGGCTGATAACACTATAAGTGGCTCATTTTTTTTTGTTGGACTGACAAAAATGAATTCTGTCATTGTACATTCCCACCAGAAAAATCTTAATTTCATTATTATGGGTCAATCCAGTTTCATCAATGTTGACCATTATTTCTATCATCTCCCTCTGTGTTAATTCCTAGCTAGCACTCAAAAGTGGCTTTAAAACTTTATTTGTTTTTTCAAAGAGTGCAAACTTAACTGAAGGCTGGCGGTCACATTGCTGCTGGAAGCTCATTGTACATTCATATTTTCGAATGTATGCATGCATGCAGTTCGGGTCGGCATACAAATCCACTGCAAATACATTCAAGCTTGCTGTTTACCTCAGCTACTTGGCTGAAAACTTCATATTGGAAGAACCAAGCTACAGATCAAAACATTTTTGCCCTTTGAGACTCACATACTCTGAATTTTGTTCTTTCGTCCGTCCCTTTGGCCATTGTTAGGGCTAAATGACAGATAATACTTTGAAGATTTCTGATCAGTTTTTGGAGGTGGACAAGGGGTGGCAATCGATCTTCTAAGTGGATGGACATTGGGTTTGGTTGTCATTGCTTTCTCAGAAGCCTTTTAGAAGGATTATTATTGTGATTCACTGGTTTCTGCTATTTTTTACTATTTTTTTTTCCAGGATTGTTTCCATTGTATATGACTTGTAGCACTTGTTGTTACAATGATAAAATATTTGATCCTCTTCACCCATCAGTTTCAATCTTTTGTGAACTTCATCTTGCCCTATGTCTGCAGCATCTCAAACTCTCTTCTGTCTAGCTGTAGTTGATATTGATTTGATTTGAGTATTTCTAGAGTGCATGATTGCCCCAAGGCGTCTTGGTGCTGACATAAGCCAAAACCTCTCTCTTGTGCCCTACCAAAGATAATGATTCACATATCACTGGATGTTAAATAGCTTTGCTTTCGGATTAGTCTGGCATATGACACATTTTCCTTTGTTGAAGGAGTCCTCAGATTTTGTAGTTAGAAGCACTCTGTCAGGAGGAAAAGATCCTCTGCTACCACCTGCTTCACTCATGTTTACGAATTTGAATCAACAGAAAACCTGAAACAAAAACAATATTTTAAAAAAATTACTAATATGATGACTAAAACACATCATTATAGAGCTGCCTTTTAAGAAAAGTGTGGAAGGGTTGCTCTGAGGAGTTACTTTCTGTCTCTTTCAAACCACTTGACCCCCAAAACCTATGTTTTGACACCAAAACAAAGTATATAGGTCTCATGGTTCCTGAAATATTACATCATCATTGAAACACTTCTGCCATTTTTAAAAATCTCATTTAGAAAAAATTGGCCCAGATTAGCAATGTCTACCCAAGCTAGATCACTTATCTAATGATACAAAAACACAAACCATAAATGAAAATCTCTGGATCTGTGCAAATGAGTTGTGACCACCGCCATTACATTGGTGAACGTTTATTGTAAACCCCAGCGAATGCAGGAGGTCTGCCGCAGTCTGGAGGTGGTAGATGACAACCTGGGACGAGCCTTTCTTCAACAACCAGTCGTCAAGCTAGGGGAAGACTGCAACCACAGATCTGTGCAGGTGAGCTGCAACCACCGCCGTCACCTTGGTGAACACCCAAGGGGTGCTGATAAGGCCAAAGGGGAGCACGGTGAACTGAAAATGATCGCAGCCTACCGCGAACTGCAAGTAACGTCTGTGGGTAGGAAGGACAGGGATGTGAAAATAAGCCTCCTCCATGTCCAATGCTACCGTCCAGTCTCCTGGGTCCAGTGCAGATAGAACCTGAGCCAGAGTGAGCATCTTGAACTTCTCCTTCTTCAGGAAGGTATTGAGAGACCGCAGGTCTAGGATAAGGTGAAGGCCCATGTCTTTTCTGGGTACTAGGCAGTAGCAGGAATAGCAACCACAGGAACCCTCTCTATGCTTTCTTGGCCAAGAGAGCTGTAACTTCCTCACAGAGAAGGGCCAAGGCTTACAGGCTGCGGCCGGAGAAGAGGGTGGACTGTCCAGATGGCTAACTACCTGTTCCACGAGGATAGTGGATCCCACAACCTCAGCCACGAACAGGCTGGGCAGCATGTGCTGCGCACTGACTGGCTGCAAATGGACGTGGTTGGAGACCCCTTCCGTAGCCACAAAAGTGGCAAAAGGCAAATTGAGGGGACAAGAGGCCTCAGAGAGGTCCAAGGATCTGGCTATAACTCGAAAATCCTTGACGTGCTTGAGCACAGAGTCTGCCTTGTCCACAAAGAGACAGTGACATCAAAGGGCATTTTCATCAAGGTAGCTTGGCCATCCCCTGAAAAGTCTGACTTCCTCAGCCAGACTTGGCACCTCAAGGCCACTGTTGAGGAAACCGGTCTTCCCAGTGAGTCGGTTGTGTCCAGTTTGCAACAGATTGTAAACTTTGCTGTGTCTCTCCCATTACCAACAGCCTCAGAAAGTACAGCCCAGGCCTCCTCCAGGACCTGTGACAGAACTTGACAAACGTATCCTGCAGCATGTGGGAATAATGGCCCAAAAGGCATGAGGTGTTCGAAGACCACAATGCAAGGCTGGTGGAAGAAAACATCACCTTCCCAAGTGTATCCACCCTTCTGGATTCCCTAGCCATGGGGCAGAATAGAATGCGCTCTGGCAGGTAGAGGCTTAGATAACCAAGCTCTCAGGGGTAGTATGCTGCATCAGAAAACTTGGCTCCCCTGGAGTGGGGTGATGGCAGCGGGCAACTGTCCTGTACACAGGAGCCCCTGCACTGGGCTTGGACCAGGTACCCAGTAGGACGTTCGTAAGGGCCTCATTAAACAGGAGTATGGTTTCTGAGGTGGAATCTCCCGGTTGTAGCACCTCTGTCAGATTAGTCCTGACAGACAACTAAGGCAACTCAAGGTCCAACCTATGTAGCGATGGTAGGAGGAGAAATCATGCCAGTAGCTGGAGAAGTATCCAGTCTGCTGGTTTCACAGATGTCTGTACACGAGTCCATGGGTCATTTATCCTGGAGCTGGTATTCTAAAGGGTCCAGCGACCCCTTCCATTCATCCCTGTAACCTAGCCCATAAGATAGGGGCTCAGCAACCGACCTAGGGGGCAAGGCTCCTCCCTTCGTCAGAATAGGTGTAGTACGACACCCATTTGGCTCTTTGTCAAGAATTACAATGGGGATGGCGCCGCCTGTGGGTGTGGACAGTGCCTGGAGCATCAGTGTTGGGACTAGTGTCAGGGAAGGCCAGAGTGGGAGTGGTACAACCGATGTTGGTCCGGATCCAAGACTGGATCCTTGGGTGCGCTGAGGCCAAAGCCGCAGATCCCAAAGGGGCCCCTTCTGACTCTGCAGGGCCCGAAGACACTCTAGCTGTGTCAGGCTGCCTAAAAATTAGGTGCATGGCCTCATAAAACTCTGAGTTGGATAGGGGTCGCTTCAGCGATCGGAAATTCGAGGAGGCACGGAGTCAGCCAAGGCGCAGGCTCCACAGAGCAAGGCCTAAAACGTCGACACTCTTGTCTAGTTTGCCGACAGACAAGGAGAAGTCGAACAACGTTTCGTTCTTCTTAGATTTCTTTTTGTGCCTCGACTCACGCGATCGCCCTTAGTACTTAGAGTGGGACGACGACGATAGAGTACTCTACTACTGATCTCAGAAACCTCCTTTCGACTGGGATCTTGACCTGCAAGGAGTTGAGAGTCTGGGCCGCCATCAGCTTCGGGGACCGCTCCCTCAAAGCCTTTGGATACATGGCCGATACTCGGAGCACAACTTTGGGTCATAGTCGAGCTCCTGGCACCAAAGACACACGGGGTTCAGATGAGTAATGGCCAATGACAAGAACCGCAGGGCATGGACCCTGTCTTCCTTGATGACATCAGGAGTTGAAAAGTCAAAACAACTGTCAAAAAAATGACTGATGGGTAGCTCTCTTCCCATCAGCACTTACTGGCACGGAAAGAAAAGAACTGACATCAGCGCCCCAGGATGGCAACTTTATAGGAACCGCAAAGTCATATATGGAGCAGACGTCACTGACTCAGACGCTGAGCCGTACTGCTAACAAAATTCTCCAGATCCAGAGGTAAGGAATCTGCAACTAGAAGTCTCTATCAGACAACACTATTTTAAAAGTGATGGAACATCAGGAAAAGAAAAATAATCCCTAGTGCAGTTACTACCTCTTGCAGCAAGCAAGGGCACTGAATTAAATGAGTCAAACCTTAAAAACCTACAAAGACTGACCCTGCAGTAAAAATGGATTACTGTTTTAACAAGGAGTTAACAACTATGAACCTTACAAACACATGATCCTATAAAGGATATAACTTGAAGGTGTTGGTATTACAATGTGAGTAATGAGTGATTACAACGTAAGTAAAGGTCAGACCACTAAAAAATTAAATTAAGATTTTTTTTATTTTTATTGAAACTACAACAGTAACGACGTAGTGTGCATAATTCTACTCCCTGCTAATGAAATCTATATATGGTTTATCCCGAAAGTATCATTTATAAACACTCCAGATACATCGACTCCCAGAACTCATGCTACCAACCGGGTACAAAAAAAGCCTAATGGGTTGCTATGTGGCTCTTCAGTGGCACTCGGCACACTGAGAATATATTAACTCCTACAACACAGCAACGGACTACACCTAATGCAGTAAAACAGCAGAACGTCACTCATCATCAATCACATGCCCAATGACAACTAACTCCACTTCTTGAAGCACCAAGACACAATCGCAGTAGTAAAACATCAATACAGTAGCAGTGTTGACACATGAACACACTTGTATAACTTGTCTTGTCTCTGATAAGAAGAGTCGATTATTATCCATCTCATTTTACTAATTTCATAACGACTGAAGGGTGAGTGGAGCCCCAGGATTCGAACCTGTGAGCTTCAGTCCCCCACTCTCTGATGCCTGCACTGGATGCAATAGCATACTAACCTACATTACCGTCCATGGCAGGCACTACCCACAGGACCCGGGCCATGCCCTGCACCCATGTCTTCACCACACCACTGCCTGCATTAAGAACTTTCCCTGGGGGTAAATGGGCGCAGGACAGAGTCATGTCTCACATCTACGCCGATTCCAAGAACGCCCAGGGAGCTGGCCTGAAGCCACGCCTCCGAGGGCACAGGGAGCCGGGCATGGCACCACCGCCCGATGCCTCCTTTTAAGTGCTGCACGTGGTAGCCGTCACTATTTAGTGTAATCGGGTTACTTAACATGGAAGGAAGACAGGCTGAGTTGACTTTGCCGAACTCGTGGGTTTCAAACCACGCCAGATGTGAGCAGCGAATGATAACGCACGGAGACGCCGCGCCACGGAGAAGCCTCGCGGGACATAATTTGATGAGCTGCTCGACCTTGCTTCCGTCTTCGTTAACAAAGAATTACACACAGCCTGCTTTGTGTTTGCTGTACTTGTGTGTAATCCCGGATCACTTTACAATCCAAACAGTTGCTTATGAAACATGATGACTATAACTGACACATTTTCTTACACGTATTTCTCCAGCTCTCGCTTTTGGCCCAAATACGCTGACAACGTGGAACCAGAGCGCAGGAGGGCACTTGATTATTCAATTAGAAAAGTTTTGAAAAAGAAGAAAATACTATGCGCGGCGAAAGGACAGCCAAGCCGGGATGTAAGCCAACTGCGAGGTCATGCCATGTCACTCATCATAGGAATACCCAAGATGAATCAGGGTCCCAAATGCTGCACCACCCCGATCTGAAGTGGATCTGCGTGAATGAAGGATGTGAAGGTCAATGCGCTCCTAACCCACTAGGAAGGAAATCCGGAAACAGACCGATTGAAAAGCCGTCCTAAAGTGCATGTGCCTAGAAGGCAAGGGAGGCTGGCTGGAAAGAGATGGGGAGGGGGCAGCATGCCTCTGAACTCGACCCAGGGCTTTAAGTGGGGCGGGTCCCATCAGCTCCGAAGGGCGGCAGTAGTGAGAAACGGTGGCTGAAATGGCTTCCTTTCGGCCTCTATATGTAGCTTTTTCATTTACCGAGCAGAAAATGTAATCTTGTTTGCCAGATCAGCAACTCTAGGTTTGATGGGAAGCAGGGTAATGGAAATACACTTTTTTGTTTAATTACGTGATTTCTCCTCCCACTCTGCAGCAGGATAGTGGCTTCGTTTCAATTCATCACACATGTATTCCCAGTCTATGCACGCCTTTCATATTTCATCCTTCATATCCTGTTTCATTTCCCAAAGAAAGGCATGTCATAGTTGGGTCAGGTGCCCATCATTTCAAAATCCCTTTACTATCAATGCTCATCTGAATGGATCGCGCAATCACTGTTTCCTTTAGCTGAAACGCACCACATACAATGCAAGTGTACTACGCCTGACCACACCACCCGTTCTGTCCCTCCATCACCCACACACATCACTTCTTGCCTCTCCTCGTTAGAGTCCACACTTAAGATGAGCTGAGTCGGCACCTCAGAAGATAGAAAACCCCAAACATTCCTTCCACACTTGAGTTCTGAGACCACTCCCCCCACAATGCCTTCTCTTTTGTCAGTCTCACCAAGGCCCACGCACTGTGATTCATGGCTTCTAAGGGCACGTCCATATTTTACTTCCTGCAGAGTGAATATAAATTGATGAACCCGAGGAGGGCTACACTGGTTCTTGACTGGAGAAGAATACGTGTTGCCGCACCAAATAGGACAGCACAGATAGCCCCTTGGTTTTGACATGCTCTGCGCATTGGGGAGGGCAAGGTGGAAACTCACCCCTTGACACACAATAAGGCTGAAAATCTAGAATTTGAAACCCCAGCACTCCTTTATTTCCTCTCCCAGCTGACCTGGTGGACTCACGGCAAAGTCTGGTGCTTCTCATGCTCTGAGGTGACCTTACGTGCTTCACATGTTGGGGATCAGAGCGGAAGCAGTTGTCAGGCAAATTAATGTGGCAGTTCTGAGCACTGATATGCCAGTACAAAGATTTAAGCACAAATGAATGTGAAAGGCTGCGCTACCGTCCCGATGTTCAGGACGTTCTCTAGATGACGCTACCATGCACCTATTGCCATTAAATGCTTCTAGGTGTTAGAGAGCAAGAAGTCAACTAGGCGAAATCTCAGATGATCAGGTATTTTATGCTTTCATGGGCAGAGTTTTCAGGTCCATGGACTCTTTGGAATTGGCACTAGTGTGGAAAATAGTTTTGGTGCCCTGACGCAGAATACTTCTTGACTAAATACACCCCATATATGGTTTTTGGAACCATTAGGGGCCAGATTTAAGGAAAAGTGGTGCAGCGCGGTGTTGCGTTAAAATAGTCAGTGCCGCGCTGCGTCACTTTAGAAACGCAGGGATGTGCCACATTTAAGTGAATAGGACGCACCCCTGCGTTTCCCCTTGCATTGGCGCTAAATTTAGATGCCAGCGCCAACCCAGACATCCTTGCACCATCGTGCAAGGATGTCTGTGTTAAGAGGTGTGATTGTTTATGTGCGGGAAGGTGTCCCTTCCTGCACATAAACAATCACTAATGGCACTTTGGTGTGTGCTGCGTAATGTGTGGCGCCCCCACAGCAACACCCATTGCACGCCCCTTCCACGCACCGTGCAGCGTGGGAAGGGGCCGTATTTACAAGGTGGAGTTAGGCCTAAACAAAAATGGCTTACCGCCAATTTGTAAATACATCGCAGTGCTAAGCGCCACAAAAAGTGACACTCCTGTGGCGCTAGGGGCCTATAAATACGGCCCTAAGTGCTTGGCTCATTTTCATGCTTTATAATGGTCTCAAGGTCAGGTCAACAGAGAGCTCATATAGATCTACGCTGTTCGCATGGAGCGGTCCTGGGAGCGGAGAATACCCTCCAAGCACGAAAGCGGTTGAGAAAGAAGACTTTAAATCTTGTAATATAAGAAATGAAAATGGTACCTTTATGAAAGCTAGAGTCTGTAAATATTAGTGTGTACCTTGTCACAGAGAGACATCTACCACAAGCATGTTGTCAGAGCCTGTATAGCTCACTTTTAAATAAATGGGGTATTGGCCTGCTCCCAGTAACAGTGGCACTCGGCTTTAGTGACAACCTGTTTCCGGCCTGCTGTCAATGCTTGTGGCCCTCAGTGTTAATGGCCGTGTTGTTCCGGCCTGCTGTCAATGATTGTGGCCCTCAGTGTTAATGACCGTGTTGTTCCGGCCTGCTGTCAATGCTTGTGGCCCTCAGTGTTAATGACCGTGTTGTTCCGGCCTGCTGTCAATGCTTGTGGGCCTCAGTGTTAATGGAAGTGCGGTTCTGGCTGCTGTTAATGCTTGCTGCAGTCGGTGTTAACGAGTGTGGCTGTGGTTTGCACTCAGCGTCTGTATCACTCGGTTTTAATGACAACCTATTTCTGCCCTGTTGTCACTACTTGTGGCCATCAATGTTCGGCAGTGTGGTCCCGGCCTGCTGTTAATGCCTGCTGCAGTCGGTGTTAATGAGAGTGGTTCTAGCTTGCAGGCAGTATCTGTATCACTTGGTTTTAATGATAGCCTGTTTCTGGCCTGCTGTCAACGCTTGTGGCCCTCAGTGTTATTGACAGCGTGGATTTGGCCTCCAGTTAGTCCTCTGGCCTCGGTGTCAGTGAGTTTCTGGCCAGCCGTCAACGCCAATGGCCCACAGTGTGATTCTGGCCAGCCGTCAACGCCAATGGCCCACAGTGTGATTCTGGCCGTCTGTCAGCATCTGGGGTCCTCAATTTTGAAGAGAACTGAGTTATAGCCTGCCCCCAGTGTCTGTGGCTACTATCTTCTAATATCGGTGTGCGAATGGCCTCCTGCCCTTACGGAATGACAGTGAGTCTGGCTTTAATTCCAGCTTGGTTCTGGCCTATATTCAGCTTTACTGCTGGAAATCTAGCGAGTTCTGCGGAGAGCACGACAGCTGTAACAACAGTGCCTTCTGGTGGGCTCCCACTGTCTCACGCCCTGGGGTTAGACTAACGAGCTGGGGTACCAGGACCACACCAAGCTCCCGCCAACACCAGAGGCTGCTGGAGCCCACACCACCTGTGGCCCTGGGAATCGGTGAGGCGGCGGAATGGGTGGGGTGGGCAGAAGCATCCCTGGAATGATTTTAGAGCATTCACAAGGGGCTGCAGTTAAGACGGCTGCAGCCGCCCAGCAACAGTGCAGGGGTTGTGGCTGTGTATTAATTACACTCTAACAAACGTCCATGTAGAATGAACTGTATGGAGCAGTCATGGATCACAGCAAGAAAGGCTTCCAGAGGTTCGTTATGCTTCCCTTCAAAATTGTAAAAATAGAATACTACCCTCTGCGGAACTCCATATCTTTATTCCATCAGTTTTTTCTTCAAGTACAGAAATTATAAATAAATATATTTAACTACAACACAGGCTGCGAATCTAAGCGGCGAAATAAAATAAAAAAGTCACACTGAACAGGCCCTTCGAGTATAGAAGAGTGTCACTGCAACGTGCAATCTGAGTAAGTAGTGTCTTCTCACACCTGTTCGAAATGTTTACTTTGGGCCACATTTATTTTCAATGGCCAGTAACAATCATGCCTCTAATGACGCTATTTAGTGGCTGCAGGAACAATCAGCGGCGCTATTCACTGCCTCTTGTGCCTGGCGGGCCGTAGGTTTAAAGCTCCTTGAGACATCAGCACGGTAGACAAACGGTTAATGATGGCTCCCCGGCGTTGCTGTGTTCATCTCGGTGATAATGTAAAAGGAGCGGTGGTGGAGGAGGGGAGCCGGTAGCTGAAATTTCAAGCTTGTAATATATAGCATTCGAATATTCGTATTAACTAATGCCTGGGGCAAGATGGATGTCAGGGGGGCAGGGGACGGGTTTAACTACTGGAGTAGTAGTTTAAGAGTGAAAATGAATCTGTTACCCCAAAAAACTAACTGCGACAGCTTTGCCCTCTACTGCTAAGGCAGAAGCACCCCGTCTTCAAGATTCGGCCTCTCTGCTACCTACGGAGAGCGAGGTTGGCACCCAGAGAACAGGGAACGGCAGGGTAAGGCTTCCCAAAAAGCCGGTGTATTTTTCATTTACTAGGACGCTTAATTCATCCACAACAGGAAGACGACGTGAAATTAGTTCTCTTCTGTGGAGCAGACTTTACATTATCAAACGAGACGTCTTGGTGAGTGTAACCGAAGGATTTCTTTGACATCGTAGGGCCTGAGAAAGAAGCGAATGGCAAATACAACTTTTCTCCTATTTTAAATCTGCGACCGGAGAGTGCCACACAGTGCTTAATTTGTAAATAAAAAGATGTCGGTGCCCAAAGACCTACTCTCAAACACGCGGCTGCTGCAATTAAATGAGCGAGCCCGGAATACTCATGCAGCGTAATCCCGAAGCCATCTCAGGCCTCTTCAATCCATTTTAAAGCCACTCCCTGCCCCTTAAGCTCACTCCCGAAGTTTTCTGCATTCTCCCTTTGTGATGCTTTTTCGTTTTTCTCTTCCTCCGTCTATCCCATATGTGTCTTTTGCTCGCACCAAATGCTTGAGGCAGTAAACGAAGCACTGGCACTCAAAAATAAGTGCCGGTGCTCCGTACCGGCAACAACAAACACAAATTAAGCACTGGTGTCACAATGTCCGTCAACTAGTGAGTGAGCTGCGCTACACTGCATTTATCCTCCCGTGACTCAGCTTCGGACATGTTCACGATGCTGTTACCCCTCACAAACTACCCCCAATGTACTTACAGCCTCAATATGTCAGGTAAAATAATGTATCTACAATTACTGAGAATCAATACAAGCGCAGGCTAGTGCGCTAAAAAATCGTCTCTGCTATGTACAATGCAAATACAACATGTAAATACACACTGACTTTCAGCGGCACTGTCAAGCTCAAACACTAATAACAATTAGAATGTAGCTTTGGTGTCTGCGAGTCTTTTGGGTTTTCTGCTTCAGTCAGTCAGCACGCGCCCTCGAGTTTTATTTCCGTAGGACAAGATGTGCAAGTCCGCCATCTATTGGTGCCCGAAGCAAAATGTAATTTTCCATTTATAAAACCATGACACTAGTACCATCTAGTGTTACTTTGAAGAGTTACACTCGCCGGCACTTAAACATACACAAGTAAAACATCTCTCACACATACAATACGAACTGGAGAAAAAGAAGGTCCGCTTCTCCGAATGAATGCTCACCACTTTAGTTGATAAAACAACAGCAGCCTAGTAGGAAATATATCTGGGTCCAGAAGTAGAAATAACTACACTGTTACAATAAACCAATTATCCTCATTGCGCTTAATTTTCATATCCATAGGAACACAGACGAAAGCGAACCTGTATGCCAGGGCAAATAATTTAGTGAAATGAAAGAATTGGGCTTACATGTAGAACCAACATTTTAGTTTTCGCGTGAGTAATATATATGCGCACACAAAAAGATACAATTTCAGAATGTTGACGTTTCTACGAAGCAAGTGCACTTAAACCCAGCAGATTAAACAATGAAGGTGTTTAAATCCAATTCACAGAGTGCGGCAAATAAGAGGTTAATGATGGAGATGACTCGGTGAACGTCTTAGGGTTAAAGTAGCACTCACTTTGTCCTTTTATATCTATGTAACGAACGGTGTTCACTGAAAAGCTTGCTAGCACCTTTGGGTAATGTCCGCCCTATATAGAAGTACATCAATAAAGTTCATACTCCACTCGTTGCCACTGAACTGTCGATGGCGCCTTGGACCCTTGCTGGGACACGAAACAGAGACAAGAAGACCTTTGTAACTGGAGTGATCAGAGTTTTCAATGGGATGAAAAAAGTGAAGGTGGGAGGGTCTTTAAAAGGGGTGGGGGCCTAACCATAACTAGCAATCTTTTCCAAGAGGTGTGGCCTATATAAATAAAGGTGTGGCTTAAAACCTGAAAACATAATTCCCGCGCTTCCCATAGCTGCCACCACACCAGTATTTCGGTGCCTCTGTGAGCTTTCTTTTATTGCATCGAGATATAACACTATAACATCCATGTGCTTAGCCTAAAACAAACCAGTTCTATTAGCTTTGCCAATGATTGTTAGCAGTGCAAGATAAATGATTAACAATGGTTTTGTTAATAATTAGAATTGAAAATGTATCAATTATGAAAATAATAGATTGTGAATTAAACGTTACTAAGGTCTGTGGAAGTAGTAATGGCCGTCGGAGTGTCACCGTCACTCATGTTTCTCTTCATACCACTTTTGTCTGCAATCTCTCTGACAGACACTTGTGCCCTCTTTTTCTTGCAACATTTTTATGAAATCCTCCATCTGCACACCTTACCTCTTTCTTCTTCAGCGCCTTCCTTTCACTCTCCCATATAAGCGCTTCTTTGCATCTCCCTCAGTTCATTATCCTCCCATACACACCACGCACTCTCACCTGTAAACACTCCATTTTCGTCTACTATCTACTTATTAATATCTCAGCAGCTCTGGGCATCCTTTAACAGATTTTGCATAGAATCACACCTACCTCAGGCACATGTGACCTCTGCTCTGTGTGATCTGCAGAGAGGCCATGAACTGGGTAAGCATGCATTCTGAACACAATTATGAGCAGCCGACGGGCTGTGAAACACGGGCCTGCGCCTTCAGCCTCAGTCCAAGAGTTCTCCACTGTGGCCAGTTGTCATCACCCACTTACAACCTGCACTCACACAAACACCTAGCAGTGACTCCTTCACAGTAAGCACAATCCAAGAGTAACACGCCGCACAAAGAAACCACAGGAAAAAAGCAAGCACTCTGAAAGGATGCAAGGTTAAGTAAAACACGTGGAATGTAAACAGCAACCACGGTGCTGACATAGTTTACCTTAACAGTTTTTACAGTCATTGTTCAAAAATCTAGCAGTGTTTTTGCTTGTAAAGATAAGGGCATGAATGTAGGGTTTTACAGAGACCAGTTTCACTGTCGGCTTTCAATTACTGGTTGGTGCGTGTGTGAGACCTCGAGGGACCCACCCCACTTAAACCCCTGTGAGCAAGCACGAATGCCCATATCCTGTTTGATGGCAGGGTAAGCTGACTAGCGACGGGTGTGAGGGATGCGTGTGGGCAATGTGTCAGTGACAGCTCTCCTGGAGCTGTCCTGCGACACGTCCACGCTGACAATACAAGCAGTCTCTCCATCCCGGTCCACATGCTGTATGCAGCTTGCGGTCACCCAGACCTTCGAGTTCTCTGCCCCCTCCACATAATCGATGAACTGAAGTGGTGGGTGCAGCCCTTGTGGTCCTCAACATCTCCCTCCACGCAAACCTAGTCTAGTTGCCCCTTCCGTGTGCCTTTTCCAAGGTCGCCACCATTACACCGAATGGGACTTTGGGAGAGGATGCCTTTCTGTGATGACAATGTGAAAGCCGTTTCAGGGGATTCCAATGACATAATATGAGCCTCAAAGAAAATGACAGGATTTTCCCCAGCAATTTTTTTTTTAAAGTTAGAACTTTGTGAGATTTTGGAACTCCCTCACATTGTTCATATTAATCTATCCTAACGAATAATTGGAGGAAAAGGCATGGTTTAAAACTCAGTAGAAAAAGAACGCTGCCCAAAAATGAAAACTTTTTTTTTAGGGTTTGAAGATGTTTCTGTTTTTTAGAGGGTTTTGAGAATGCTCGGGCAATAAATACCCATAAAATGTGTGGCTAAAGTGGAAACCAGGATAAACTGTAAATCTAATTTTACATGATGGGGGATGATGAAGAGCTCAACGAGTATAATTTGAGGAAATTCTCTGGCAAACACTAGGTTTTATGTGACACTGAGCACAGAACATCAAGGATACTAGAGACCAATAATCCACACATCTAAACATTTTCTTCCGCCCAAAACATGCAACGGTTGCCATAATCTCATCAAAAGACTTATTGGAATTGGGCGAATACCTCAGGCCAATTATTTTGATGACTGTATCCCTGCTAATATCATCTACTCAAGTTCATATCTCAGAACAATCCTGGCATCAAATGCTCAATGCCTCATTCATGCAGAGAGTTTCGCACAAATCAAACACTGGCAACATAACACCCCCACTAAAGAAAACCCACTCTGGACCCAAAGTTACTCTCCAACTACAGACCACTATACAACCGGCCCTGGCTGGGGGAACAGCACTGAATGTTACGTCTCCGTTCTGCTCACAAAGAAACCATGTTGTAATGAAATACCAATCAAGCTTTCGAGGGGGCTGTGGTATAGAATCTTTAACCCTAAAAGTGCTAGACGATATGTAGGCCCTGTATGAGGGTGGCTCATGTAATTTGACCCTTCTGGCACTTTCAGCTGCCTTTGATGGTATGTAGCACCAAAGGATGTTTGACATGCTAAAAAACAGTACGGACACCAGAAACCAAGCCTAGAAATGGATCTCTCATTTCTCAATGGTTACAATTCGCGAAGATCGACCTGCACTTCTTTAAAGCCTCCCAAATAATATGTGGCATTCCTTGAGGATTCAAACTCGCCTTAAAGCTTGTTTATTTTTGGACAGTTTAGCCGTAGCACAATTGAAATTTTCTATATATCAGTATGCAGATGACGTGCAAATATACCTGAAGTCATACGTTCAGTGGGAAACATTCATGCACCTCCCTCTTCTGCCACCTGACAATACAACACTTGATGATGGGCATTTTACTGCTACTGAATCCACAAAAAACAAAATATCCGAGTCTCTCCAAAACATGAAATCAGATCTCGCCCAACCTTCCTGTAAGAGTTGAAGCTAGAAGGTTTCTCACCAATGCTTTTACCTCAAGTTAATTTGCTGGTTTTCACCCTGAAAACACCCTACCTCTAGCCTCACACACAAATAAACGAACAACACTTTTTTTCCATTCCCAGAAAATATACTCAAAAATGTCCTACTCCATACTCAACTGAAGCATTTAAAAAAATATTGAAAAGATTCCACTGGCTATCATGTTAGGCAAAATTGGGAATTCATACTTGGCTGCCCAGCACATAAGGCCATCCATCTAAAAAAAAAAGAAGAAAAAAAGACAATCGTGCTTGGTGGATTTTTCTGAGCAGGCCGATGAACGCTAGTCAGTAAACATACTTCCAGAGCCCACTAGGTTATCAATACAAGCAATTCCCACAAGCTATGCTAAACATTTCACAAAATAATCTCAGCGCCTCGTAGGAGGACAGACACACTTTCCTCACATTGCACCATATTTCATAAGGGACAGTGGCAATCTTTTTCAGCACAACTGTGGTAAAGTTATTTTACACTTGAATTCCAAATGTGACAGCATCAGTTGTTCGCAGCACAAATGCCCTTCTTTTAATATGTAGCATCTCCAGTTGCAGTGCTCTGTGCCTGTCTCCCACTCTCAGTAGCCGTGCCAGTATTTCAATTAATCCTGACTCGGTCGTTATTGGCTGTGTAAGAGGTTCCTAGTGTCGATGTTGTGTCAGTGACCCTAGGGCACCGTTGACGATCATGTGAGTGTGTGCTGATGTAGTGATACTCCAATGACAGTGTCGGTGTCCGTCTCCTGGGATCAGTATCTCAGGGTCCTAAAGTTACATTTGGCAGTGAACATATGTCAGTGCCTCAGCACTCGCGTTTGTACCCTGTAACAATGTGTCAATCCTCTTCCCCCTCTGCCCCCCGCTGTTGCCCTTTGTGTAAGTGCCCAACTGCCTATGTTTTCACACGTGTTGGTAAACCCCATCCCAGTTCTGTGGCCTCTGTGTCACGGAGTTTTCTAGTGTCAGTGCTGTTGCCCTTGTGCCAATGTCCTCATGTCGCTGCTGGTACTGCTGTTTCGGTGTCCCTCTGCCAGTGTTTGTGCCCCGGTGTTATCGTCCCTGTGGCAGTGTCTGAATGTTCACGTTGCTATGTCTGAGTCCAGGCGCTAGAGACCCTGTGTCGGCGAGTGTGTCCCGGCATGTTCATCGTATAATTATACATCCAAAACAGGGTCAGTTCTGCAGCAGCTGCAGCAAAAAAACAATGAACGGTTTATTTCTAAGACTTCATGAATGGGAGAGTCTTCTTTAAACTCGCAATTTTTAATGGTTAGTGGAAATCGTTCAACAGTTTTTTGTTCGGGCCATAAACGTCTAGATATCTTGAAAGTTAGGCTACCGGGTTGGGTATGCGTTACGTCATTCAAAAATATATAAACAAAATCCAGAAACCTGACTGGACAAGAGGATTGTTGCTCTTCTAAGGGCCCTGGGTCAGACCAGCTGATTATGGTCATCAGACTGGCTAGCAGAAAATGTATTTTGATTTCTCCTGTTTTCTGGAAAATACACTGGGGGGGCTAAAGAGTACACGGGGCAAGTCCCCTGAACCGAGGGTGGACGTGGGGACGTGGCAGACCTGTGAATTCAGTCCTGCATGATTTATATAGGCACCACGCAGGTCACCAGATTTGTTTGCAGGTCAATAAATGGTTTGAATTGATTCATACAAGGGGCTGCAGACGACAAGAGCCTAGTTACGCCTGCAGACCCCTGGGGCCATTTTTGGTCTTTGGGACTTAGGCCCAATCTACGCCGCATGTGGCCCAAGGCAGTTGTGTGTAGTTGGAGGTTCTGGCCTAAGGTCGGGCCCTGTTTCTTGGGCACACCCCCCTGCCCTGCTCCCAACCAACTGAAAGCATGGCAATGCCCTGTGAGCATAGGTGTGGTTCAAAGCAGGCTCAATGTCAAAGATCTACACCTGCAAGCATCTCCACTGCCACAGGCCATGTGCAGCAGGCTGGGTAGGCACGGTGGTTTGGTGCAGCCAGGCCCTGCTGCCAACCTCCACTGTGCACAGACGGAGGCCGCGCACAGCAGTCTCCGGCTAAGGGCCTGAATCTGTACTCAACATCTGCTCTGCAAGAACAGAGGTCAGAAGCTGTGTGCAGAACACAGTGTGGCACAGAGGTCACTGCACGTGGCCAGAGGCCACATGCAGCTGGTTCGTTAGAGAGAGGAAGGACACACAGTCTAGTCATTAGAAAACTAGTCTGAGTAGGATAGGGGTTAGCATAGCCAGGTTGTGTGCCAAGAGGCCACTGTGCCTGAACAGAGACTATGCACAGCCGGCTCAGTGGGATGGGGCAGGGGCTCAGAGCCTTCCTTGCCACAGGCTAGGCTCAGCACACACAGCCTGCTGCACAGTTGGTTTGGGTGGAACGGGGGCTGATATAGGGCCTGAATCTAAGCTAGGTCCACCACCCAGGGCATGCTGTATATGCCGGAGAGCTCAGCCCAAATGATTTGGGAAGGATGGGGGCCTAATGCAGCTCTTCATAAAAAAACACACTGAGACACTGACAGTCTGGTTAAATGTAAATTCTATAACAACTGTTGCGCCTATTAAAATATGGTTTGTTCATACAAAACATGTCTCTTCAGAAACAGTTAAACTAATTTTCCAATTGTAATGCAAAACATAAAGCCAATATCATAACCAGTTATGTTAGGTAAGGCAAACCATAAAATCACATTCTACCGTGCACTGGTGGCCCTCAGCACTTTGAACAGGTGCAGTACCGAGGCTGGGATTCCAGAGTTCGAAGCCTCTTCAAAGAGGTTGGCACCTGTGTGCCTGCCCAGAGTATAGTTATTTAGGCTGTGGAGAGGCTGCTCCAAATAACACTGACATTTTAGGTAAAGACTATTTCTCAATACATGAAACACGAAAGATACAACACCAACAGTAGGTCTTGATGCGACAGCAGCAGGACTCCCAAGGAGGCTCACTTGGAAAATCACACAAGTGAAAATGGTGCCAGAACTCGCATATTCACTCATCAATCCATCAATGCCTTCCTCTCATTGAGTGAAGCTCAGACTCCGGAGATCTTTCTACTACCTACATGTCACACATGCCTTAACTGTGCATGTTCTCCAAGTGATAAACGCTTCTACTAGTGTGTCCTGTTGGATTTCTTCTTTGGGAAATGGAAGTTTGTGCCTACTGACTCCTCGGGGCCAAGGAAGCTTGCTTTGCTACTGCCATGCTGTCCCTGTTGTTTGAGAAAGTGCAGGTTGCGCTGCTGCGGCCCAATTTGCACTTGTCCTGTGATGGGAAAAACTTGTGCGCTACGGTCTATTTTCTACCTTTACTATGTTGTGATGTTCGGTATAAAACTTTCCACTACACAAGAACATTCTATCCACATTGCCTATGCTTCTTTTAATCCATCAAACATGTGTGTGAAAAAGTGAACACATCACGTGTAAGCAAAGTTTATTTTTGATTTAATGTCTTGAAAAAATGGGGCAACCCAGTACCCTGGGACCTCTGTAAGTGAATAATATAACAGAAAGATTTTTGGTCCCTCTGGGGGAATATGAATTAACTTCCACGACAGTGGTTGCACCATACATAACTTTCTGTACCGATGAAGTGTGTAAATACTATATCACATTTATTGGAAACTTAAATTCTACAATTTAAAGTAAAGTAATCAAGGTGCTCCTGTATAATGGTGCAGTGTAAGTGATGTATGGGTTAGTGTAAGTGTTGTAGTGCTACTTACATGAAAACAAAAATCAAACTGTGGTTAAAAGCACGAGGTTTCAAATAAGCACCTATAACAATAGGTGCTGTGAGCCTGCTGAATTTTTCAAAAGCCAATTCACATTTTCAAGTTCAATGTCGACGTTTCGAACCCAAAAAAAGAAATTTATTCAGGCGGATCATCATCAGCTAAGAATATTGAAATAGGAAGCACTCCTCTTTGACAGCAATAGGACACATCCTAGTCGTGTTAACAATAACACTTTGCCAATCGGCCTTCCGTTTCATGTAGCCCTGGTGTGTTATCAATAATACCACTCTTTTACATCACCATCTAAGGCTTGTGGAAGGTCATAGATCGTTTAATGAAAATGAGCCAATTGTTTAAGGTCCTTTTTAAAACATGTTGGCAGGGTCCTATTTTAGAGTTAAGGATCTGTAGTTCTGATTAAATCAGGATAAATGCTCTAGTTTTGGCTGGTAGTGAAGCAGCACAATGAATCCATTGACCCTATTGTTATAGGTGCTTATCTGAGACCTCATGGTTTTGTCCACAATTTGGTTTTAGTTTTCATATAAATAGCACCTTGATTACTTGGAATTTGTGGAATTTAAGTTTCCAAGAAATGTGATATATTATTCACAAACCTCTTCAGTACAGAAAGTTCTTTATGTTACAACCACTGTCGTGGAAGTTAATTCATATTGTTCCCCCAGAAGGACCAACAATCTTTCTGTTATATATATTTTTTATTTTAGGCATGAAACAAACAGTTTTTGAAATGGATTACAGAGCTTTGTAAAAATTTTAAATATAGCTAACAAGTGACTCTATGTCATGTAAAATACCTCAAGCCAGTTCTATCATTTTAGCCAACAGCAGTATGCATGCTGGGTGTTTGAGCCCTTAATCAAACTGTTAAACACAAAACTACAAGCCCCACAATGCAACACACTCTAGGCTGGAAATAAACTAAAATTAGTTGTTGGTGTCCTATATCATAGTGCTAAACCCCAGAGTTCTGAAATGCAAACTAAAATTAGGTTCCTGGCTTTCTGCCTTTTTTATTGTGAAAAAACCGGGGTTAATCATCCTAGTGGTTGAGAAGGCAAAGAAAGCCTTTCAGGTAATAATGGAAGCACCTTACTACAAATGGGTTAAAATCAGCACTCCTTGCCAGACCAAAAAAGACAATGCTTACCCAAACAACTGGAACAGCAGCAGTTAAACGTGTCTGGAGACAAGGAGAAAGGACAAATAACAAACACCCTGTCATCCATCTCCCCTAGCACATTCTGGCCCTAGAAGTTGGTGCGCTCTATGTTGAACAAGTGCAGCCAGTACATGCTGCAGGTTCTGCACACAATGGCCGCCAGTACTGCCATGGGCTGCTCTGACCCGTCAGATCACATCACTGATGATATCCCTGTTAGCATCAGCATAGACCAAGGTTTTGGGTGACTGAGGGATGGAGCAGAGTCTGGTCAAAGATGCACTCTATGCCCAGTCCCCACTATGATGGATGAAGAATAGGCAGAGCCAGTTCCGTATATTCTGTAATATTGGGTTTAAAAAGGAATAAATGTGTCAGCCAAACAAGCTCATATGCTTTGTGCAGTGGGTTATTTCCTGGGCGGCTCCTCCATTAAGGTGGAGGAGTGCTGCCACACCCCCACCGCTCCCTGCCAGCAGCGGCAGCTGCAAACCTTTTCCCAAAAAAACGATAATAAACTGGGTTTATTAGTGAAAGCGCATGTGTGTTTGGCTGGCTGTCTCAGGCCGGCCAAACACACATGCGCAATGGGCTCTCTCCAACCCAGCAACAGTTGCCGGGCTGGAGAGAGCCTGTGCAGACTCCCAGTCTGCCTGGGAGTGCCCAGCCTGGACGCTCCAAGCCAATTCAAACACTGCTCTAAGCAGCGTCAGGATTGGCGCAGGGCAGGCTGGGAACCTGTGCCTGCAGAGGAGCGGGAGAAGCAGATGGAGCGGTGGTGGAGGTAAGTGGTTTTGTTTTTTCATTTTTAATTAAACCCCCCCCCGACCTCCTGCTATACCGCCCCTTTTGTATGCAGCAAGCCGCAACTGGTTATTTCTACACACGAGTTTGCCACAGGAGATGCCGGATGGTAACTCCTAGTCTCCAAATGGTGGGCACTGAGCGTGGGTGATCTTAGACCTTGTGACCAACTGCGCATGTGTGTGGCTTAAGTAGTGGGTACAGTCAACTTGGGGACTAGTAAACACACACAGCATCAACATTACCCTTGTTCGTACACTATTGGTATAAATATCATCAGCATGATGGTAAACAATTATATTACCGGTCATTTGAAATATCATTAGTGATTTTATTTGAGATGTCATCACCAATGTGGTGAGTGTGGTCATGAGCAACACCTTATGTGGCAAGAAAAGATAAAGTACATAGCACCTTCTCTGGCAGGATCATTCTGATTGAGTTCAGCTAGAAACAACATTTTTTGTTAACCTCTGCAAATTATGTAACAAAATGATGTGACAAATGTATGGCAATTATGGTAAAGGCACAATTATGCAGTAAAACTAGTAGCCAACAAAACCGAAAATTTCACTGGCCTAGATCATTGTTTTATCAACAATCTTTCATAAAAAGGAAACAAAACCTAAACTATTTAATTTTAATCAGTGCCCTTTGTTATATGAACCTTGAAGAGAACAGCTTTAAACAATCTCTCTTTTCTAGAAACAGTATGCATTCTTTAACCATGCTAATGGTGTTTTTTTCCCTAAAATTCTTAAGTACATAATTTAGTATTGTTCTCTTCATTCACGACAACCAAGGAGTACAGTCCATTATTTCACTATTTTCAATACACATTTCCTGGTTTGAAAAAATACATTTTCAAGAGAACACTCCTAAAATAAAAATGTAATATACACAAGCACACAACGGGTCACATGTATAATGTTGTACTATATTGCCATCTGAGGATTCTGATATTAACAATGATATTATCAGAACCCCATATCATATCATTGAACCATATTATGGTTTAATTAAATTCAGGAGCAAGGATGGCGATTATCATGTGCTTCATCAGATGGAGGCAAGAAAAAAAAGCAGTATTCAGCTCAAAGATTGCTGTGATCGCAGTCACACTGGCTGGGAAGTCTCTTGCGGAGGTGTGTCCATTGGCTCTCGTTGGTCAGCAAAGAAATAATGGGCATGTTCAGAGGACATCCGCCAAAAAGCAGCGATATCCCAATAACCCTGTTAGCGGGTAAAGGCCTTCTACAAGCTCTAAACAGGGTAGATGGGACATCCGCCACTTTCTGATGGATGTCCCGCATACACCAAAACCTAAAGAAAGCCCAGTGACTTCACATCAACATTTTAGAGAAAATGTCAAGTTATTTTGTGACTAACAGTCGGCCAAAAGACTAAACTATTTGTCTTAAGATGGACAATGTTATTGGTGTGTTACATTGAAACTGTATGAGGATACAAATTGAATATTCTTTCACGTGGCAAGCTAATTTAGGAAGTTTTACAACACTCATTCAATTTCACTTCAAATAGTACACACAGTGTGTCAACTACAACAGCAGACTGATTATTCAGGCACACAAGAAGCACCAGAAACTATTGTCTTCTACTGGAGATCTGGTGTAACTTAATATTCAAGATTCTAGTCCCCTGGTAAAATAACATTAGAAAAAGGTTTTGTCCTGAAGAAGGAAATGTCTTAAGTTGCAAACAAAGGTAAAACGACAGTGGACGAGATTTTCTGCCCCCCCCAAGGCTATACTCGGAGACATTAGGTGAGCTGCAAATACATAAATCTAAGAGTGCTCACGCATGTTCCTATACATTAGGAGAATCAGCATAACGTTGGAAAGCAGTCAACGAGCACAAGAACCTTTGACGGACCAACCATAAGAGTGTTATTACAGAAGATAATTGGTACTTGACATCTTTTCCTCCAACTCTTAACTTACATAAATATATATACCGCCTGTTCAAGAAAAATATATTTTTTTCCTGATTCTTTTGTGCTGTTTCTAAAATGAAATAACACAGAGTCATGTTTTAAAATCAACGTTCAACTAAATAAAATTATACGAGTAAAGGTTTAGGGGTTTGAGTCAATCAAATTATGAAACCTGCATTACAGTGTGCATTATTTGCATTAGAAGATTTTTGGGGTTGCTGTTAAAATAAATAAACTCTTTGGACTTCTGCAACCAGGGATCGATAGGTATGCAGCATGGGCCTGTTTTATCTTCATATATACGGTCTCTGACAAATTAGGATTTTCATAAGCAATTAAGTTTGGGAGCCACCATGTTTTCTTCACAGGACATTTCATCAGAAGCAAGTCTATGCCCAAGGAGCATCCCGCTCTAACTGTAATAGGAAGCCTAAGGCTTCGGCTGCAGGTACTCACTGAAGGTTTAACATCTTTACCGAAGGTGAGGAATTCTCTACAGTCTTGCAACAGAATCACCTCGGCTTCTTCGAGGTTACAGATTAAAGCGTCCCTAACGCCCCTTAACTCACTCTAGAGCAGGAGAAGGCACAATAAAGATCAACCAGTATCATTTTGGCAACACAGGGATGCTGACAAATGCACATAAAGCACGTCTGCAGTGTGTATTAGCACTGGAACATCTTATAGGTGCTCACAAGCAGTAGGATTCAGTTTATCCCTTGACATGCAAGTCAGCAGAACTAGAAAGTTAGACTTGGGGAACACCCCACTCCTACACCGGCCACTGTGGGGGACTAGCACAGAAAAAGCAGGAGGTCTGTGGCACGGCTTCAGCCCCTGTTTCCAGCAGGTTGTAGACATGCACTGTGTACTCTAGAGACATCCGCAAGGTAGCATTTGGAATGGGTCAGTGCCCAGAATCTCTGCCGAGGTAGCGTCTGCGTTATCCTACATTAACAATACAATACATAGCACATATCTTAAGGAGTCTACATTAACCTTCCACACAGCAAGCTACAATATGCACTGTAGAAGCAGAGCAGACATTATCTACCAAACTCCTGGCTGCAGATGGGCTGACTGCAACCTGTTAAAACAGCCAATTATGTTCTCGCACTTCTGCTGTTAATTTATTTGTGGAGTATTCTATAGAATCAAACATGTGACTTTATGGCCACACAAGACAAAGTTACTAACACGTTACACACAAATGGGCGAGCAGATTATTGGGGAGTTCAGGGCATTGAGATGAAACTTTAGGGAGTTGGTTGGGTAACAGCAGTGGGCTTAGGGAGTGAGTAGTGGTCCGAGGCAGGTGTAACTGGGCAGTAGCTCGGTGCCTATGGCACCTGTACCATTAAGCTGACTTTACTGAGTCACTATCTCATATGCCCACAGTTCAATGAAATGTTTCCTTTGATGCTTTAACAATAATTATTATTGCAGTAAAGACAATGGGTTGTGTTTGTGCTGTATTTTCATATGCAGAGCACTCTTCAGAAGAGTAGTTTGCCATCTTGGTGTGTTAGTGAAGCAAAAAGAGCGAGGGAGAGGACGATCTGGCTTGAGGGAAAGAAGATGAGCGACTGCAGGATGGCACCAAAATCATCCTTTCACAAACAAGCTGTAGTTTTAAGTTTATTATGATACGGCACTCTATAGAGGGCCACATAAAAAGAATGAATACATAAAATGAATAAATAACACAATATTATGTATACAAAAACCGCCCACCCCCCTAGAAGCATCTAGTCGCGTAAAGCAAACATTAATCCTGAACAAACTTTAAACGAAATTTGATAATTGAATTTAATACAAGGACAAAAAGATTTTCAAGAAGTTAAAAACTCTGTAGCAAGCAAGCTGTAGTTCACATGTTAGCCTACTGTAAAGCCCCCACGTGCTTCTCTAATTCTCGATGTTTTTATAACAAAAAGATTTCCAAGAAGTTAAAAACTCTGTAGCAAACAAGCTGTAGTTCACATGTTAGCCTACTGTAAAGCCCCCACGCGCTTCTCTAATTCTCGATGTTTTTATACCTACAAACAAGTCTACTGTGAGGAGCCTTGTGATTCAGGACTCTTCTAGGTGGACTGTATTAATATGCACCATGATATCTTGTTTCATGGCACATTTAACAACCATAAGGGAAATGTGGTTTATACTTTCCTAGAAATGTTCGCCTAAAACACTTCTCTTGTGGTGCTTCCCTGACCAAAGCTATGGAATTTCAGACGCCTTCAGAAATTCCAACTGACCTAGCTTCACAGGAAAACGAACCTACGATTTTCTAGGAAAGCAACAGTGGAAACTCAATACTGGTCACTGAAACCCAGTGCATTTTCATTAGCCCCATTCAGGAGCAGTGACCATTAGCATTTTAAACAGCAATTACCCAGAGAAGCAGAATAAAGTGCGTCAAAAACAGCAGAGAGAGAGCAAAATGGCAAATTACATCGGCGATTTCGTGCACCACGCCATACACCTGCTTTTTTTTTTTGCTGGGTGTACATACTCTAGCGCTGTTATCTAAAGATGGTTTTATAAGGAGCAGAGTTCTAAAGAAAGTGCGCACACAAACACACACACACTCCCTGTTTCATATAACAGGGCAGCACAACATCTTGTAACAATGCAGACGCCCATGCACAGGTGCACTATGACATTTACTGGGGTAGGGATCTTCTTTAATGGACAAAATAATTTCAAGCCTCCTGAAACAGAATGATCATTCGACGAGTGGCCTCATTTAGAATTGTACAATGCACTTTGGAGCTCCAGATTTAATGCCACCCACTTACTGACTCACCAGGTTTAAGAGAGAGGGTGCTTTCGAACAGCACAATCTTTAGTACAGACTCCACTTAATGAGCAATATGGAAACCGAACACACAACCTGCAGGTCAGAGACTCAGCACGGGATCCGTGGGCCCCAAAGCGAGCAAGGAAACTGGGCACTCGTAACCGGCTTCTGCAGTACAAACAGCCAGGAACAAGGGAAATGTGCGCCCCCGTGCAACCCGTGTTCCGGTACCAAGGCACCTGCTGCACTGTTCATAGAGATGCGCCTGCTTCTGGTTTTATCTAAAAATCTACTAGTGATTAATCATCCTTTGAGCAGTGCCAGGGGTTCGAGGGGACAATTCTGACAAAAGCAAATCTATCTTCATGTGATGTCATGGAGGAGCTTATTCCAGGCACCAGGGGCAGATGCATTATACTAGACATGGCCTATGCCCCCAAAAGTCTCCTTTAGAAAATGGCTATTGTCACTGTTTCCGGTGAAAAGTCTTAAGCCCATATTTATACTCTGTTTCGCCGGATTTACATCATTTTTTTTTTACGCAAGTTTGGCGCAAACTTAACTCCATATTAATACCTGTCCAGCGCTAAAGTTATGGAGTTTGAGTCATTTTTTGGACGTGAAAACCTACCTTGTGCTAATGATATGCAAGGTAGACATTCCCGTGCAAAAAATGACTCTAAGGCATGTGCGCCTTATTTATCCTCCAGCGTCAAAATGACGCACATGAGGAGGAGGCGGGCCTTAAAACATGGCGCCCAGCAGGATTTGCGCAGTTTTTTAACGCCTGGGTCAGGGCAGGCGTTAAGGCACCTGTGGGCTAATTTCTATGGTCAGGGACCATGGACGCAATCCACAGGTGCCCTTCCCTGCACCCAGGGGCACCCCCTGCCACCCCAGCCCACCCCTGGAGGACACCCAAGAAAGGGGGGACCCATCCATGGTGAGTGCAGGTAAGTATCATTTTTTATTTTTTAAAAGTGGCATGGGGGCCTAACTTGGACCCCCCCTACATGCCACTGTGCCCAAAGGCCATACCCAGGAGACAGAGGTCCCCTGGGCATGACCATTGGGGAGGGGGGCATGACTCCTGTCTTTGTTAAGACAGGAGTCATTTCCATGGGGGTTGTGCGTCAAAAAATAGCGCAAGTCAGGTTACAGCCAATATTTCTGACTCTAACCTGACTTGCACCATTCTTTGGCGCACAACCCCCAGTCTTCCCTTTGCCTCTGCTGCCCAGTTAGAGTAATTTATTTTGACGTTAACCAGGCCGCAGCGCCGGCTAACGTCATTTCATAAATAAGGCGCCCGGCTGGTGCGTTGGAATGGTGTTAGCCGGCAGTAAACTTTTTGATGCAAATCTGCCCTAGCGCTGATTTGCGTCAAAAAGTATAAATATGGGCCTTAAAGTGGCGGCATTGAGAAGAAATTCTCTGCCCAGAATGGAAACCCACCTCTATATATAACAAGAATATGCGATTTCTTCTTTCTCCCTTCCCCCCTATTCTCCTGCCTTCGACTTGGAAAACAAAATAGTGTGTGATTACCATAGGAAAAAAACACCCACAAATGGCCTGCGTCCTGCTCCCCGAGGTAGAAACCAGTGCCAGAATGCTGACATGACTTTCCTCAGCTTGCACCCACAAACCTTGTCCTAATTACATTCATCAAGTTGTTATCCTCTTTCCTAAAAACAAATACATTGGACGCATGGCCTTGCACTGTGTTATCAGCGAAGCCGCTGTGGCTAAGACGTGCATAAACCTCCTTTGTAACTAGCACCGTTAAGGGAATGCACGTGAGAACGCAATAAAAACCACAAACAGAAAAAACAGATCCCGACAGTGTTGAAAGGTAAGGATTCTATTGAGGGAGGGAGGATGTCTCTTCAAGTTGTTGACCCAGTCTCTTATTTAATGTACTAGGCAGAGGGAAGTAGACCTGTATAATGATGCCCGACTCACACAGCCAATTGGGGGTTTCCCAGAAGGAGAATTGTATTTAATGTACTTGAAAAAGAAGACCTACTTTTTCGCTGATTTTATTGTGGTGCCCTTTGTCATTTATTGTGCAGTATTTTGTTCTAAAAGGGGACTCTTATGTTCTCTCCTCCCTGCATGTCCTCTTCTCTCCATTTTATCAAGTGATGTGTGTCTGTGGTTTCAGTTTTAGGGGCAGGGTGGAGTTAGGGTGCGATACGTTTTATGTTCTGAGACTGGGTTAGGGTTACAGTCAGTGACAGGATATGGGTTAAGGCCCGATCAAGGCTACGGCAGGATCGAGTTTAGAGCATGGTCCGTCTAGAGTCATGTGAGGCCAAGGCTAGGCCAATTTACGGTGCAACAATTATACCGAAGTCAATGGAAGGGCAAGGTATGGATGTGTGGCCAAGGACAGGGTGGAATTAGGTTTAACGTCTGTGTCAGAGTAGGGTTCCTGGCAGTTACAAATAGGGTCAACGTCAACCTAAACCTTTTTAATTATTTATTTTTAGCTTGTTAACCGCAATCAATATACATACTTTTTTCAACATTACGCTTCTCATTTTTTCAAACTAAATGATTTTCAACCTTTTTAAAATCAGTTACCTAGAAACGAGGAACATAGCAGAGAAACTGAAGATGATGAGGCCGCAGGAAGCGGCGATCTCCTACCGACTCTTGTAAACTTCGGCTTTCCCAGGCTCCATTTCATATTGTTGTTAAGGTCTACCCCTGCTACTTGTCTTGCATACATTGTCCCTTTAATAGGGGAGACCCTGTCTCACCCAAGAATCCTGATCATCCTGTCCAAGCCCTGCTGAATTCCTATGCTCCGCTTTGCGGCCTTGGATGCTGTCCCCTTCCTAGCACCGTGCCTCTTCTTCTGGAGAGTTTCTCTACGTCAGCTAGGAATGCTATGGCTAAAAATACTCCAGATTGAGAGAGGGAATGATGTTCCACAAGTATTTCTAGTTGGTTGTATGTGAGCATGATCATAAACATACTGGGCTACCAAATATGGCAACGGAAATATTGAAAACCAAAATATTATTAAGGTAAGTTTATACAGTTTCCTGGCAAAACAAAATGTAGCGATGGCGGTGTAAGAGGAGAAGTGCACTATCAAAAACACTGTGGCTACTAGATATACTTAAGCGGATGGTTTCGGAACAGGTCATTATCCATGCGATATGAGCTGCAGCACAGGCTCAGAGTTGATAGCGGGTTGGGAGAGCTTTCTGAAGGCAATAGAAGCCAAGAGTGATGAACTGCCACCGTGAACGCTGTGGTACGCAGATGGTTTGGATGGATAATACATGGCACTCTGGAGTGTCGAATGGGATTTGTGGAGGCACTGTGGCCATCAGATTTTGGAAATACAGCAAAGCCCAGTGGCTCCCTCTACTGCAAGTTGGACTTGCTTCGAGATGGAGCGTATTGCATTGATAATGGTGGGTTTGCAGAAATATGACAATAACGAGAAACTGTCATGCACAGCTAAGACTGTGTGAATAGGATGGGAGGGCATAAGGCAAATGTTAACATGACGGCTGCCGGTTGTGGCCACGTCATGGATAACAGGCCATTGATGGTTGTTTTTTTATTGGGAATACAAATTTTGTGCACAATTTATAACTGATGAAGAGCAATTTTTTTTTTTTTTTTTAAAGGACTTTTAGATATATACATATATATATATAAGTTTATCATTCTTAACTACACATGTATGTATCTTTGAAATACAGAGGTGTGGTATTAAGAATACATAATCTTTACCTAGCTGTAGCTACTTACCTTCTTCAGATTTTTGCAGTCGATATTTTGGCTACAGTATTTTAATGGCATGATATTTAGTACTCAATATTGTGGAAGCATACCCTACTATTACATTCAGCAACAACAATCTATGGGAATCTTAAGGTAAAACTCGTATGCATGTCTGTTAGACCTGACAGCCTTAGGGTAGTCACCCCTAACTTTTTGCCTGCCTCCCTCCTCATTTTTGGATACTGTTTTTGCTGGTTTTTAGACTCTGCGCACTTTACCACTGCTAACCAGTGATAAAGTGTATATGCTCTCTCTCTGTAAACATGGTAACTTTGGATCATACCTGATTGAACTATTTAATCTACTTATAAGTCCCCAGTCATGTGCACTCCAGGTGCCTAGGGCATATAGATTAAATGCTACTAGTGGACCCGCAGCACGGATTGTGCCACCCACTTAAGTAGCTCCTTTTCCTTGTCCCAGGCCTACCATTGCTAGGCCTGTGTGTGCAGTTTCACTGCCACCTCGACTTGGCATTTAAAAGTACTTGCCAAGCCTAGAACTCCCCTTTTTCTGCATATAAGTCACCCTTAATGTGTGCCCTGGGTATCCCTTAGAGCAGGGTGCTGTGTAGGTAAAAGACAGGACATGTACCTGTGTAGTTATATGTCCTGGTAGTGTAAAACTCCTAAATTCGTTTTTGCACTACTGGGAGACCTGCTCCCTTCATAGGCTAACATTGGGGCTGCCCTCATACACTGTTGAAGTGGCAGCTGCTGATCTGAAAGGAGCAGGGAGGTCATATTTAGTATGGCCAGAATGGTAATACAAAATCCTACTGACTGGTGAAGTCGGATTTAATATTACTATTCTAGAAATGCCACTTTTAGAAAGTGAGCATTTCTTTGCACTTAAATCCTTCTGTGCCTTACAATCCACGTCTGGCTAGGTTTAGTTGACAGCTCCTTGTGCATTCACTCAGACACACCCCAAACACAGGGTACTCAGCCTCACTTGCATACATCTGCATTTTGAATGGGTCTTCCTGGGCTGGGAGGGTGGAGGGCCTGCCCTCACACAAAGGACTGCCACACCCCCTACTGGGACCCTGGCAGACAGGATTGAACTGAAAGGGGACCTGGTGCACTTCTTAGCCACTCTTTGAAGTCTCCCCCACTTCAAAGGCACATTTGGGTATAAAACAGGGCCTCTGCCCTACCTCATCAGACACTTGCTGGAGAAGAAACCGGAACCAGAAACTACATCCTGCCAAGAAGAACTGCCTGGCTGCTCAAAGGACTCACCTGTCTGCTTTCTACAAAGGACTGCTGTCTTGCTGTTGCCCTGCTGCCTTGCTGAACTCTTGTCTGGCTGTGAAAGTGCTCTCCAAGGGCTTGGATAGAGCTTGCCTCCTGTTCCTTGAAGTCTCAGGACCAAAAAGACTTCTTCCTTTCACTTGGACGCTCCGTGCGCCGAAACTTTCGACGCACAGCTTGTTTCGCGGCGAGAAAAACGCCGCACACCGACGCTGATCGACGCGACGCCCTCGGGGCGATCGAGACTTCGACGCACAACCTCGCAAGGACAAAGCCGCTCGACTTTCCAGGAGAAATCGACGCGACACCCACCGTGAGTGCGAAACTTTGACGCACGGCCTCGCAAGGACAACGCCGCCCGACTTCCAAGGAGAAATCGACGCGACGCCTGCCGTGAGACCAAACTTTCGACGCACGGCCTCGCAAGGACAACGCCGCCCGACTTCCAAGGTGAAATCGACGCGACGCTTACCGTGGGATCGAAACTTCGACGCGCAGCCCCGCAGAACGACGCGCAGCCGGAAAACAAGCAGGAGAATCCACGCACAGACCCGGGACATCTGGTAATCCCCGCGATCCACAAAAAGAGACTGTCTGCGCGCCGGAAAACGACGCCCGACTTCCCCGCGTGGAAAAGATCGACGCAAGTCTGTGTGTGCTGAGGAGAAATCGACGCACACACCCCTTTTTCCACGCATCTCTTCTCCTGTGGCCCTCTGAGGAGATTTTTCACCAGAAACCAGGTACTTTGTGCTTGAAAGACACTGTATTGCATTCTAAAGACTTAAGACACTCTATATCACTTCCCTGTGATATTTCTACAATTTTCCATTGCAACTTTATTCTTTTTGACCTACAATTATCCTGATAAATATTATATATTTTTCTAAACACTGTGTGGTGTATTTTTGTGGTGCTATATGGTGGTATTGTATGATTTATTGCACAAATACTTTACACATTGCCTTCTAAGTTAAGCCTGACTGCTCGTGCCAAGCTACCAGAGGGTGGGCACAGGATAATCTTGGATAGTGTGTGACTTACCCTGACTAGAGTGAGGGCTTTTGCTTGGACAGGAAGTAACCTGACTGCCAACCAAAAACCCCATTTCTAACATTGGTGATCAGCGGTGAGGATAGGACTTGTATTTGTGCAGTGACATACAGTAGCTAAGTATTTCACTACATACCCACAGTTGAAGGTCAACTTGGTGTTTATCTCTTTTTGAAAATCCGTTTTTTCCTGACAATTTTCAAAAACTAAATCCTCACTCAACATGTCTCTGACTGGGTCTCAGACAGGGGACTTTGACCTAGTCCAGTTGGATACATACACGGTCAAACAACTAAGAGGATTCTGCAGGGCATTAAGGGTACCCACCCAAGGGGCCTCCAGAAAGGAGGACTTTCAAGTGGCGCTGAGGGCCTGGGCAGAAGCCCATTTAGAGGATGATGAGGAAGAGGAGCCAGAAAATGGCCCCTCAGAAGGATTTCCACTATCTATGGATGGTGGTACCACTGCAATTGTGCACCCTTCCAGACCAGGGAGCAGTGTCTCCATGCAAAGCCTGACCGCAGAGGAAAGGAGGGAAGAAAGGGAGTTCCAATTGCAAATGGCGAAACTGAAAATTGAGGCACAACAGGAGGAGAAGAGGGCAGAAAGAGAAGCCAAACAAGCTGAGGCTGAAAGAGCAGCCAAACAGATTGAAGCTGAAAGAACAGCCAAACAAGTGGAAGCTGAAAGAGCGTTGGCTGAAAAGAAACTATTGTTGGCTCATGAACTGAGTCTCAAGGAGCTGGAGATCAAGGCAAGACAGTCTGAATCCAGCAATAATGGTGGCAGCATACAGACAGGACCTGCTGGAGAAAAGAAGGTTCGTATACCCAAAAATGTGGTGCCCAGTTTTGTGGTGGGAGATGACATAGATAAATGGTTAGCTGCTTATGAAGTTGCACTAAGGGCTCATGAGGTTCCTGAAGGGCAATGGGGGGTAGCTATGTGGGGTTATGTGCCGCCATTGGGGAGGGACACACTTCTCACATTGGATCCACCGGATCAAAACACATACCCACTCCAGAAAGCCACTTTAATTGCCAAGTTTGGGCTGACCCCTGAGGGATACCGTCAGAGGTTCAGGGACAGCACCAAACAATCCACACAAACATGGGTAGATTTCTTTGATTTCTCTAGTAAGGCACTGAATGGATGGGTGCGGGGCAACAAAGTAGCAGATTATAAAGGTTTATATGACTTGATCCTGAGAGAGCATATGCTTAATGTTACTTATACCGATTTGCGCCAGCACCTAGTGGATAGTAAGCTGACTGATCCCAGGAAGCTTGCTGAGGAGGCGGACCTCTGGGTTAGCACCAGAGTGTCCAAAAAGGTACCTGGGGGGGACTCCCACAAAGGTGGTCAGGGTTCCCAACAGAAGAAAGAGGGGGGAGATAAACTTACAGATAAGGAACTCTCTAAAGGCCCCCAAAAGAATTCCCAGGGAGGGGGTGGCAACCCTTCCTTTTCCAAATTTGGGAAGAAACCAGGGACATTTGACAGGTCAGGAAAATCTAGCCCCAAATGCATGGAGTGTTACCAATATGGTCACTACAAAGGCGACCCACAGTGCCCCAAGAGGGCACCGTCCACTACCGGACAGGCGCCTGGGTTGACTAGTGTAGCACTCGGGGGGGAGATGGACCCCACTAGCTTTGGGGAGCAGGTAGAGATTTCCCTAGTGTCCCTGGGGGAAGGAGAAATGATGTCCAAGGTCCACATGCCTAAAAATACTTCCAAGTACCGGCAGTGGGTCCTCATTGATGGGCAGAAGGTGGAGGCTCTGCGTGACACAGGAGCCAGTATGACTACTATCAAGAGTCAGCTGGTGTCCACAGAGCAGATAATCCCGAATACATTCCACCAGGTCATAGTCGCTGACAACCGCGAGAGTCACCTACCGGTGGCTCGGGTTCCCTTTGAGTGGGGGGGGGTCTCTGGTACTCTGAAAGTAGCTGTGAGTCCTGCCATGCCTGTAGATTGTCTGTTAGGCAATGATCTAGAGCATACTGCTTGGAAAGAAGTAGAGCTCAGATCTCACCTGGAAATGTTAGGGTTACCTGAGTGGGTCTGCATGACCACCCGGTCCATGGCTGACCGAGAGGGAAGTCAAGGGCCCCTGGAGCCTGGAACGATGGCCCAGGGAGCTGCCAAGAGGAGGGACGAGGGGCGCGGGAAACCGGCCCCAGAAGTTCCCACAGTGGCTGACGGGGCTCCTGAGGAGGAGACTCCCGAGCCAACTGGGGAAGACATTGCCACCCTGGGTGACTTACCGGAGCTTGCTGGCTGGCAAGTTGAGGGTGGACCCACCAGGGAGGAATTCTGCCAGGCGCAGAAAGAGTGTCCCACTCTAGAAGGGTTGAGGAAACAAGCCTTAAACCAGGCAGCAGGTGACGCCTCTGGCAATCACCACCTATATTGGGAGAATGATCTCCTCTACAGTGAGCCTAGGGTTCCGGTCTTTGGGGCAGCACGTGTGCTGGTGGTCCCCCAATGTTACCGAGCCTTCCTACTGGGTCTGGCTCACGACATTCCCCTGGCAGGACATTTGGGACAAGACAAGACCTTCAACAGGCTTGTCAACCACTTTCACTGGCCCAAAATGAGGACACACTCAGACAAATTCTGCAGGGCTTGTCCTACCTGCCAGGCTAGTGGTAAAGCAGGAAAGAGGGTTAAAATCCCCCTGATTCCACTTCCTGTCGTTGGCACCCCCTTTGAAAGGGTGGGCGTCGACATTGTTGGCCCCTTGGACCCCAAAACTGCCTTAGGCAACAGGTTTATCCTGGTTTTGGTGGACCATGCCACCCGGTACCCAGAGGCAATCCCTCTGAGGACCGTAACTGCATCGGTGGTAGCCAGAACCCTGATGGGGATATTTACCCGTGTGGGGTTCCCCAAGGAGATAGTGTCTGACAGAGGCACTAACTTCATGTCCGCGTACATGAAGCATCTGTGGGATGCGTGTGGTGTAACCTACAAGTTCACCACACCCTATCACCCCCAGTCTAATGGGCTTGTGGAGAGATTCAACAAGACCCTGAAAGGCATGATTGGTGGCCTCCCTGAGGCCATGAGGCGTAAATGGGACGTCCTCTTACCATGCCTTCTCTTTGCTTACAGAGAGGTCCCCCAGAGGGGGGTAGGGTTCAGTCCCTTTGAGCTTCTCTATGGGTACCCCGTCAGGGGACCCTTAAGCATTGTCAAGGAGGGATTGGAGAACGCTCCAAAGACACCCCCTCAGGACGTGGTCAGCTACATGTTGGCCCTCCGCAATCAGATGACCCGCTTCTGGAAAGAGGCCCAAAGTAACCTGGAGGCCAGTCAAGAGGTGATGAAACAATGGTATGACCAGAAGGCCACTCTGGTAGAGTTTCAACCTGGAGACAAAGTGTGGGTAATGGAGCCAGTAGAGCCCAGAGCTCTCCAAGACCGCTGGTCTGGCCCATTTGAAATAAAGGAGCGGAAAGGGGAGGCCACTTACCTAGTGGACCTCCAAACCCCTAGGAACCCCCTAAGGGTGCTCCACGTGAACCGACTAAAAGCTCATTTTGAGAGGTCGGAGATCAACATGCTTCTGGTCACAGATGAAGGAATGGAAGAGGAGAGTGAACCTCTCCCTGACCTCCTCTCTGCCCAAGAAGGTGATGGGTCCGTAAGCGGGGTCATTCTGTCTGACTCCCTGACTCTAAACCAGAAAGGAGACTGCTATGAGCTGTTGGAGCAGTTCTCCCCCCTCTTCTCCCTTACTCCGGGACTGACCCACCTCTGTGTTCATGATATTGACACCGGTGACAGTCTCCCTGTGAAAAACAAAATTTACAGGTTGTCAGATAAGGTGAAGGCCAGCATCAAGGAGGAGGTCTCCAAGATGTTGACGCTAGGGGTTATTGAGAAGTCCAGTAGTCCCTGGGCCAGCCCAGTGGTGTTGGTCCCCAAGGCTACTGCCCCAGGCGCGAAGCCAGAACTCCGGTTCTGCGTGGACTACCGGGGTCTCAACTCAGTCACACGGACTGATGCTCACCCCATCCCCCGAGCTGATGAGCTCGTGGACAGGCTAGGCGCTGCCCAGTTCCTGAGTACGTTTGATCTTACTTCAGGGTACTGGCAGATCGCCCTGACTGAGGGGGCTAAGGAAAGGTCCGCCTTTTCCACCCCTGACGGCCATTACCAGTTCCGGGTGATGCCGTTTGGATTGAAAAATGCCCCCGCTACCTTCCAACGGTTGGTTAACGGGGTCCTGGCTGGCAAGGATGCCTTCTGTGCAGCCTACCTGGATGACATAGCTGTCTACAGTTCCAGCTGGGAGGAACACCTGCTCCACCTCAAGGAGGTGCTTCAGGCCCTGCAACAGGCAGGCCTGACCATCAAGGCTAGTAAGTGCCAGATTGGGCAGGGTTCCGTGGTGTACTTGGGACACCTAGTAGGTGGTGGCAAGGTGCAGCCACTCCAGGCCAAGATCGAAACTATCAAGGCCTGGCAACCACCTCGAACCCAGACTGAGGTGAGGGCCTTCTTAGGCCTCACCGGCTACTACCGCAGGTTTGTCAAGGGCTATGGTACCATTGTGTCCCCCTTGACCCAACTCACGTCCAAGAAGCAACCTAGGTTGGTGAATTGGACAGAGGCTTGTCAGAAAGCCTTTGACGCCCTAAAGGAAGCCATGTGCACGGCCCCCGTGCTCAAGGCCCCTGACTACTCCCAGGAATTTATCGTGCAGACAGACGCTTCAGAGCATGGCATAGGGGCAGTCCTAGCACAGCTAAATGAGGAGGGCCAAGATCAACCGGTAGTCTTTATTAGCAGAAGGCTATTACCACGGGAACAGAGGTGGAGTGCTATTGAAAGAGAAGCTTTTGCTGTGGTCTGGGCACTGAAGAAGCTGAGGCCCTACCTGTTTGGGACTCACTTCCTAGTTCAGACAGACCACAGGCCCCTCAGATGGCTCATGCAGATGAGGGGTGAGAATCCAAAACTTCTGAGGTGGTCCATTTCCCTACAGGGGATGGACTTTACGGTGGAACATCGCCCAGGGGTTGACCACGCCAATGCTGATGGTCTCTCCAGGTACTTCCGCCTTAGCGATGAGAGCTCCCAGGAGGTCGGGTAGCTCTCCCCACTTTCAGCTGGGGGGGACACATGTTAGACCTGACAGCCTTAGGGTAGTCACCCCTAACTTTTTGCCTGCCTCCCTCCTCATTTTTGGATACTGTTTTTGCTGGTTTTTAGACTCTGCGCACTTTACCACTGCTAACCAGTGATAAAGTGTATATGCTCTCTCTCTGTAAACATGGTAACTTTGGATCATACCTGATTGAACTATTTAATCTACTTATAAGTCCCCAGTCATGTGCACTCCAGGTGCCTAGGGCATATAGATTAAATGCTACTAGTGGACCCGCAGCACGGATTGTGCCACCCACTTAAGTAGCTCCTTTTCCTTGTCCCAGGCCTACCATTGCTAGGCCTGTGTGTGCAGTTTCACTGCCACCTCGACTTGGCATTTAAAAGTACTTGCCAAGCCTAGAACTCCCCTTTTTCTGCATATAAGTCACCCTTAATGTGTGCCCTGGGTATCCCCTAGAGCAGGGTGCTGTGTAGGTAAAAGACAGGACATGTACCTGTGTAGTTATATGTCCTGGTAGTGTAAAACTCCTAAATTCGTTTTTGCACTACTGGGAGACCTGCTCCCTTCATAGGCTAACATTGGGGCTGCCCTCATACACTGTTGAAGTGGCAGCTGCTGATCTGAAAGGAGCAGGGAGGTCATATTTAGTATGGCCAGAATGGTAATACAAAATCCTACTGACTGGTGAAGTCGGATTTAATATTACTATTCTAGAAATGCCACTTTTAGAAAGTGAGCATTTCTTTGCACTTAAATCCTTCTGTGCCTTACAATCCACGTCTGGCTAGGTTTAGTTGACAGCTCCTTGTGCATTCACTCAGACACACCCCAAACACAGGGTACTCAGCCTCACTTGCATACATCTGCATTTTGAATGGGTCTTCCTGGGCTGGGAGGGTGGAGGGCCTGCCCTCACACAAAGGACTGCCACACCCCCTACTGGGACCCTGGCAGACAGGATTGAACTGAAAGGGGACCTGGTGCACTTCTTAGCCACTCTTTGAAGTCTCCCCCACTTCAAAGGCACATTTGGGTATAAAACAGGGCCTCTGCCCTACCTCATCAGACACTTGCTGGAGAAGAAACCGGAACCAGAAACTACATCCTGCCAAGAAGAACTGCCTGGCTGCTCAAAGGACTCACCTGTCTGCTTTCTACAAAGGACTGCTGTCTTGCTGTTGCCCTGCTGCCTTGCTGAACTCTTGTCTGGCTGTGAAAGTGCTCTCCAAGGGCTTGGATAGAGCTTGCCTCCTGTTCCTTGAAGTCTCAGGACCAAAAAGACTTCTTCCTTTCACTTGGACGCCCCGTGCGCCGAAACTTTCGACGCACAGCTTGTTTCGCGGCGAGAAAAACGCCGCACACCGACGCTGATCGACGCGACGCCCTCGGGGCGATCGAGACTTCGACGCACAACCTCGCAAGGACAAAGCCGCTCGACTTTCCAGGAGAAATCGACGCGACACCCACTGTGAGTGCGAAACTTTGACGCACGGCCTCGCAAGGACAACGCCGCCCGACTTCCAAGGAGAAATCGACGCGACGCCTGCCGTGAGACCAAACTTTCGACGCACGGCCTCGCAAGGACAACGCCGCCCGACTTCCAAGGTGAAATCGACGCGACGCTTACCGTGGGATCGAAACTTCGACGCGCAGCCCCGCAGAACGACGCGCAGCCGGAAAACAAGCAGGAGAATCCACGCACAGACCCGGGACATCTGGTAATCCCCGCGATCCACAAAAAGAGACTGTCTGCGCGCCGGAAAACGACGCCCGACTTCCCCGCGTGGAAAAGATCGACGCAAGTCTGTGTGTGCTGAGGAGAAATCGACGCACACACCCCTTTTTCCACGCATCTCTTCTCCTGTGGCCCTCTGAGGAGATTTTTCACCAGAAACCAGGTACTTTGTGCTTGAAAGACACTGTATTGCATTCTAAAGACTTAAGACACTCTATATCACTTCCCTGTGATATTTCTACAATTTTCCATTGCAACTTTATTCTTTTTGACCTACAATTATCCTGATAAATATTATATATTTTTCTAAACACTGTGTGGTGTATTTTTGTGGTGCTATATGGTGGTATTGTATGATTTATTGCACAAATACTTTACACATTGCCTTCTAAGTTAAGCCTGACTGCTCGTGCCAAGCTACCAGAGGGTGGGCACAGGATAATCTTGGATAGTGTGTGACTTACCCTGACTAGAGTGAGGGCTTTTGCTTGGACAGGAAGTAACCTGACTGCCAACCAAAAACCCAATTTCTAACAATGTCTATTTATAAAATAGTTTTCTGGTGTTTGTCGAGACACCAAAACTGTAATTGCTTATTAAAGGGTGGGTCGCATTCTTAATGTCTCTTGGGAGAACAATTTCAAAACAAAGATGATGCTCCACATGTCAGACCCACCACACCTGCCATTTGCATGGAGTCCCAAGCAAGGAGGAAAAAAACAAGCATTTACAATGCAATTAGTCTTGCATTTGATCTTAGAGCTATTAGCGTTGTAAAGTCCTAACCAGACTTTTCTTGCCACATAAATTGAAAATGAAAAGTAAAACAGTTTCACATTAACGAGCCGATTTAAAGCGCCACGGCATGAGTGTGAAGTGTGAAAGAGAGACAGAAAAGGAAACAGAAGTTCATTCGCAGTCAAACCTATTGGTAGTTTTCCAATTGTCCATGTAACAGGGTCAATATCATGCAAAGCACTCGACTACTGCCCAGTGAGATCACGCTGCATCGGAAATTAAAAGAAAAAGTAGTCCATAAACCATTCAGAAAACATAGAGCCTCTGATGTTTTCAGTAGTTGGTTGGTGCGCTTGAGTACGGCTAAACACCAGGAAAGGCCTTTCACAAATGAAATCAAAAGATTTTTAAAAGGCAAGTCCACGAACCAACCAAACTGATAGGCGTGTGGTGGGAGTGGTTAAAAGCCCACAGAGAGATTAAAGCAGGCTAGAACGCTTACGTGCTCGACCCTAATAAGGACCTGACTGCTCACTTTAAGTGGGTCCAGACAGCTTTGGTCAAAGATGGCCCTCTCTTCTCAGAAGCACATTCTTCCCCCTGGGCCGATTCACAGTGATTTGCAGTGAGTAGGCAGTCTTACTGCATACTGAGGTATGACTTACTCTTGTAGCATGGCATAGAGGTTAACTAGTCATTAGAATTACACGTTAAAGGGCATTCCAGAAATTCGCATTACAAGATAAAGTTCATAGTGCTGGAAATTCAAATATCTGAGCACAGAAAAGCACAAATTGCTACAACCAGCTCCTCCAAGCTCCTACCAGCAGCAGCGTCTTTGATGGTACGCCGATATTAATAGCAATTCTTAAATGTCTAAGATAGATACAAGCCAAGATAATATTTATAATACCAATAAAAAGCCTACTCAGCTAAAAAGACTTGATGCAATCGGACACTATGGCAAGCAAACAAACGTTTCAGTTTTCAACACTCAAAATCTTTAACAAAGAAACGTCATGTTTACAGCTGCCAGATAGATTACAATTTCTTTAAAATATACGAAGAGTGAGTGGGCTCTGGTGTATCAGTCCGCCTTTCAGAAAGTGCTTTTAGGGAATGCACGAGAGACCTTTACCACAGTACAGGCAAAGCCAATAGTACAGGATAAAATGTAATAAACAGCATCCTGCGTGCAAACAGCATTCAAGAATGCCTGTTCTTACAGGCATTGGCACAGGAAAGCCTGCTTTGTCCACTGCAACAATCGGACGTCTGCACCAGGCCCTCTCCCCGACCATTAACCACACATCCTTACCATTCTGTAACCCATAAGATTCTTCATCCTTCCACTGCACTGGTAATTAACACGGGTTGCCCATCACTACCTTCCTAAGAGGTTTACCAGATCACTGTGTACATGTAAATTACTGTATACTGCATAAATATTCTACTAGTTATCTTTTTGAAGAAAAGTTATGCATAAATTATGCTTAAATGTCTATTGTATTAAAACGATATACAGCAAAAGAAATGTGAGATTGAAGTTAATATTTAGGATGGCCTCTCTCCTCATAGTGTTTAAATTTAGACTAGAAGACAACCACATTTTTACGAAGAACTAGGAGGGATGACAAAGCACAAGAGGTCCTGATGGTCTGGGCAGAGATGACTAGGACTTTGTGCTCATTTGATGGGGCACAAATTAATCGATCTATGCCGCAAGAGCGGGAAACTACTCAACAAATGCATGGGTAAAGAAACAGGAAGAGCAAAGGGGGGTTTGGCTATACCCAGTGCTTTAAATGGGCCGGTACTCTCCGGTACTGAGTACCGGCACTTTTTCATTTTGAGAGGGAGAGTACCGGCATATTTCAAGAAAAACGTTATACTTTTAATTGGAGAGTACCGGCACTTCCCAGAAACAAGCAGGTACTCTATTACAGAGTACCTGCACTTCTATTTTTCCATTTAAAGCACTGGCTATACCATACTACACAACCAGGGTACCAGAAGGCACAATGAGAGAAGACACCTTTATGTGGTGCTGGCTTATCAACAATGACAGACCTGACATGGAAGGTTAAGGGGGTGGGAGAGGGACTACGGGAAAGGTGTTCAAGGTCGTTTTACAGTTCAAACGATTGCAGTGTAAACTGTTTGTCCTGTACAACAAGAAGGGACAACTATGATATCACACATCAATGTAACGAAAAAATAGGATTTGAAACAGACTCTGTAACTTGTGACGATAATGTTTCATAAATAAAAACTAAAAAAAAAAAAAAAAAAAATAGAAGAGAACCAAAGTGATATCGTTTGGACAGCAGCAACATCTGTTCACTATTTTTATTACCTTTGCTGATCTATGGCTTAGAGACCCGACTGTTCATACAATATGCGCACACTGCTATTTTTTCATAAAGATGTGCAAACCAAGTGCATGATTTTTAAAAAACTACAAATAAACTGATTACAACTCTAAAACCAGCGCCCTCCATTTTTATCTTGTTTGCTTGCAATGTCAGAGCCGTGGAAAATTTCTAGTAATTAAATCGCTAAGATATCGCCGAGTAAGATCTTCACTAGCAAAAAAAAAAAAGCATTAAAGTAAACACTTTAAAATGTTGACTATCTAGTATCAAGACAGAAGGCAGCTTAAGAGTCATCAATTTTCAAAATGCCACGCAATACATTACGAAACGAAGAGGGCCAAACTCGCCATCCTGGTTCTTTGGCACTACTGGCATGCCCAAAGCACTGGTATACAGTACTTTTCCTTGAGGGTACGCGCAACCCATTATATCAACTAAGGATCAACTCAGGATGTAAAACCATTCAACCAGATCTTCCAACCTATGTCGTGTGGTGTGGATTCAGAGGGACAGCGTAGTGTATAATCACATACATTTGAGTCTGTACACACTGCAACCATGCCAGCTTAACATGTTAGTAAAACTAGTTGTGAGTTGTTGACACCTTTTCTACACTTGAACCACATGCAGTATAAGAAGCGTTGCTTACCTGTACTTCATGCCCGTCTTACGAGCCGTGCAGTCGTCCAGGGACAGCCCGTGCATTCTGAGGAACTCCTCCATGTTTTTCGTATGGGCGGCAACTTTAACCTCCCGCAGGCGCTGAAGTTCAACCACATCGGTTTGGCGGATCTGGTTAAGACCCCAATCTGAGTGATACCTACTCACTACGCTTCTCAAGCTCTCGCTGTACGACACTGTAGACAGCATTCTGCTGTCTGCTTTGGGTATCTGTGAAGGGTCCAGATGCAAGGATTTAGAAGACAGGGGTGGTTTCTTGTTTGATGGGCCCCTATACTCGCTACTCTGAGTGAAAAACATTGTTTCCTCTTTACACAAACTGACACACCGAACTGGCAGCACAGCCTCAAACACAACTAATTACCTGAGCTGTCTCTACCAGCATTGTGCGGGACAACAAGCGAACATGTATACACTCATGTCTCGGGTAATGGGATCTTGACTTGGTAAATGAAGATAAGTCTCAGAGTTAGGCAGAACAATGGCAAGTAAACCTGATCGGCCGTAACACTGATACCCAAGTAAACTGCAGTCACTTAAGAAGCAAATCAAAAGGACTTTAAACCATCTTCATGCATGACAATACCCTAAAGCGGAGCAGAGAGGAAAAACAGCAGCATCAGTAAACGAGGATCATGCAGGAGAAAGGCAAGCCTCATTCAATAGGAAAACAAATAAATGAAACTAATTGTAAAACGTGCTCAGAAGAATACAAGCAGAAAATCCCATAACGGTCCCATAGTGATTATATACTTTTTCCCTTTTCAAAATGTGTTCTTTTTCAACTTCCGAATTTACGAATTAAAAACCGCCCAAGCACATACTCTAAGTTACAGTCTGACACAGTGTAGAATTAAAAGTTTTTTTTTTTTTTTTAAATTACAATTGCCACAAATTAGGCACACAGGTTCACAGGTGAACGGGCAAGGCAAAATACAGCACCGTTCCAACTTCGGCTAACAACGCTAAAAAGTGTAATTCTACAGACTGCCCCCAAATATTACATTAAATTCATACTTAAATACGTTGTTATTCAAAGTTATAATAAAACCAGTCTATTGTTATGACGTCTGTAAGAACTGCTTCAACAATATAAATAGGATTGCAGATGGGTAGCTGTCAATTATGGGGACCTTTTCTGCCAATGAATTCGGAGTGACAAAATCAAATAAACGAGAGTGAAGCTCGAGCTGTCTAAGTTGTCATTTGGAAACCGGAAGTGAAAAACTCCGCACTGCTGACAATTACCCCTGAATAACTTTATTTTATATATGAATCCCCTCATATCTACTAAACAAGCTCAAGTTTAGAGGTCAGGGGTACAGCACTCACGTGGGAGCCATGCACTGAATCTCCTTCGTCTTCCCAACCTATGATGTCCCTAAAAAGTACATGTTGTGCCAGCCCCACCCACCACCTGCTGGGGTGTGCCACTCCACCCAAAAATACAACATACCTGGTATCCTCTTCCATCAACCTCATCTTTACGCCCCACTCCCTTGTAAAAGGTTTTAAAAATATCCTGCCATCCTCTTTAGTCTGCTCTGCAATATTCTTCACATGCACCAAACGAGAAACAGTGTACAATGAAACAATGGTTACTGAGAATTACACTTGGATAATTTACAAAGAAGGCAACATGTCAAAACCGAAATCGTGCATCAAAAATAGAACCAAGTACTATGACATTTAGGGGGTTATTACAACTTTGGAGGAGGTGTTAATCCGTCCCAAAAGTGACGGATATACCACCAGCCATATTACGAGTCCATTATATCCTATGGAACTCGTAATACGGCTGGTGGTATATCCATCACATTTGGGACAGATTAACACCTCCTCCAAAGTTGTAATAACCCCCTAAGTGTTTTAACCCTCTTACCTCTGACCCTGTTTACCAGGCAGGTCGCTCCCCTCACCGCCACGCAGCCCCTGTGAGACCGCTGACCGCTGCTTTATTCCTGTGTCCTTTTGCTGCCTTGTACTGCAACCCTCACCTTTTTCTGCCCAGTTTGTGGTCCTAAACCTCTGTTTCCCTGCGCACCGCGTCTCCCCCTCGCCGCCCGTTTCCCGTCGCTGTGTCCCGCCTCGCACCCCATTGGCCGCCCCTCTCCCACCTCCCAGCTGCTCCTCCCTCCCTCTCCCACCCATATGGAGGCCACGCAGCGGTACAGAGAGCGACCTCTGACCCTGTTTACCAGGCAGGTCGCTCCCCTCACCGCCACGCAGCCCCTGTGATACCGCTGACCGCTGCTTTATTCCTGTGTCCTTTTGCTGCCTTGTACTGCTCCCCTCACCTTTTTCTGCCCAGTTTGTGGTCCTAAACCTCTGTTTCCCTGCGCACCGCGTCTCCCCCTCGCCGCCCGTTTCCCTCCGCCGCGTCCCGTAGCTCCGCCCCCTTTGCACCCCATTGGCCGCCCCACTCCCACCTCCCAGCTGCTCCTCCCTCCCTCTCCCACTTATATGGAGGCCGCGCAGCGGTAGAGAGAGCGACCTCTGACCCTGTTTACCAGGCAGGTCGCTCCCCTCACCGCCACGCAGCCCCTTTGAGACCGCGGACCGCTGCTTTATTCCTGTGTCCTTTTGCTGCCTTGTACTGCTCCCCTCACCTTTTTCTGCCCAGTTTGTGGTCCTAAACCTCTGTTTCCCTGCGCACCGCGTCTCCCCCTCGCCGCCCGTTTCCCGCCGCCGCGTCCCGTAGCTCCGCCCCCTTCGCACCCCATTGGCCACCCCGCTCCCACCTCCCTGCTGCTCCTCCCTCCCTCCCTCTCCCACTCATATGGAGGCCGCGCGCCTAAGGCAAGCCCGTCTGTGCCCGTCTGTGCCCGTCCGCGCCTGGCCCGCGCCCAGTGCCAGACCCCCTGGCCCCCGCAGAGGCCAGCCCACCCGCAAGACCTACAACGCCGCCACTCTCATCGCAATCAACACCGGCCGGATCCCCGGCTGCTGCAGAGCCATCCCTAGACGCACCCACGGGCCCTTCACCTGCCAATCCTGCAAGTTCTCCTGCATTCAGACACGGACCGCACCCGCCAAGCCAAGCCAAGCACCAGCAGCAACCACCTCAAGTGCATCCTGCTCAACACCCGCTCTATCCACAGACACGCTGTGGAACTCTGGAACCTGCTCGACACCACATCTCCAGACGTCACCTTCCTCACAGAAACCTGGATGAACGCCTCCTCAGCGCCCGACATCGCCATCCCGGACGGATACAAGATCACCCGGAGGGACCGCGTCAACCAGACAGGAGGAGGCATCGCCATCGTCCACAAGAACACCATCCGCATCACGACCAACTCCGACGACACCCTCACAGCCGCCGAACATCTCCACTTCCAGATACACACCGACCCCAAGACCACACTCAGAGGCACCCTCATCTACAGACCCCCAGGACCCCGCACACTATTCAGCGAAGACATCGCAGACTTCATCAGCCCACATGCCCTCCCCTCCGCTGACTACATCCTGCTAGGGGACCTCAACTTCCACCTGGAGAACAACAACAACACCACCACCCTGCTGGACAACCTCGCCAACCTCGGACTCAAGCAAGTGGTGAGCACCCCCACCCACTACGTCGGACACACGCTTGACCCAGTCTTCTCCTCCAGCAAGTACATCTCCTTCAGCCACTCCACCGGACTCACCACAGTTGCGTCCACTTCAGCTTCAGAAGAACCACGACTCACCACCACCCACAACAGGCTCCCCGCAGGAGCTGGAACAAGATCACCACCGACCAGCTCTCCACATCACTGAGCCAGAACCCTCCCGCCAGCTCAGCGGACCCCAACCAAGCAGCCAACAACCTCACACAGTGGATCACCAACTGCGCTGACAACCTCGCACCTCTGAAAACCCATCCCACCAGGCCCAACAGCAAGAAAGCCTCCTGGTTCAACAATGACCTCAAGAACTCCAAGAAGAACTGCCGCACCCTCGAGAAAGCCTTGCGAAAAAACCCGACCACAGACAACATGACCGCCCTCAAGCACGCCTCCCGCAAACACCACCAGCTGATCCACACCACCAAGAAGACAGCATTCAAAGAACGACTAGACAACAACGCACACAACAGCAAGGAACTCTTCAGCATCGTCAAAGAGCTCTCCAACCCCAGCGCCGGAAACAACGACATCACTCCCTCACAAGACCTCTGCGACTCACTCGCCTCGTTCTTTCACCGCAAGATCGCCGACATACACAACAGCTTCGGCGCACAGACCACGCACCCAACCACCAAACCGACGCCCCCCAACACCACCCTCCGCGCCTGGACCCCGGTCAGCACCGAAGACACCATCCAGATGATGAACACCATCCATTCCGGTTCTCCAACCGACCCATGCCCCCACCACGGCTTCAACAAAGCCGACTCAGTCATCGCACCCCATCTCCGGGACATCATCAACTGCTCCTTCAACACCGCCACCTTCCCGGAGAGCTGGAAACATGCCGAACTCAGCGCCCTCCTGAAGAAACCATCAGCAGACCCCACTGACCTCAAGAACTACCGCCCCATCTCGCTCCTCCTGTTTCCTGCCAAAGTCATCGAGAAGACCGTCAACAGACAGCTAGCCGCCTTCCTCGAGACTAATGGATCCCTCGACCACTCGCAGTCCGGCTTCCGAGCCAACCACAGCACTGAGACCGCCCTCATCGCAGCCACCGACGACATCCGAGCCCTGCTCGACAACTGGGAGACAGCGGCCCTCATCCTCCTGGACCTCTCCGCAGCGTTCGACACTGTCTGCCACCGCACCCTAGTGCAGCGCCTGAGCAACATCGGAATCCAAGAGAAGGCACTAGAGTGGATCATCTCGTTCCTCGCCGGAAGAACCCAGAGAGTCCGCCTCCCCCCGTTCAGATCCGGGGCCACCGAAGTCAGCTGCGGCGTACCACAAGGATCATCACTCAGCCCCACCCTCTTCAACGTCTACATGAGCCCCCTCGCAGCCATCGCACGCCAACACAACCTCAACATCATCTCCTACGCCGACGACACCCAGCTGATCCTCTCCCTCACCAACGACCCAGCCACCGCCAGAACCAACCTGCACGAAGGGATGAAAGACGTAGCCGAGTGGATGATGAACAGCCGCCTGAAACTGAACTCAGACAAGACGGAAGTCCTCATCCTTGGATCATCACCCTCTGCCTGGAACGACTCCTGGTGGCCCCCTGCCCTGGGCAGCGCACCCAAACCAACGGACCACGCACGCAACCTGGGCTTCATCCTGGACTCCTCCCTCTCGATGACCAGACAAGTCAACGCCGTCTCATCATCATGCTTCAACATCCTACGCATGCTCTGAAAGATCTTCCGATGGATCCCCACCGAAACCAGGAAGACGGTCACCCAGGCACTCGTCACCGGCCGACTGGACTACGGTAACACCCTCTACACCGGAACCACGGACAAACTACAGAAAAGACTCCAACGCATCCAGAACGCCTCCGCACGCCTCATCCTTGACATCCCCCGTCACAGCCTCATCTCCGGACACCTGAGAGACTTGCACTGGCTCCCTGTCAGCAAGAGAATCACGTTCCGTCTCCTCACCCACGCACACAAGGCCCTCCACGACCTGGGCCCCAGGTACCTCAACAACCGCCTGACCTTCTACACTCCCACCCGCCAGCTACGATCGACCAGCCACGCCCTCGCCGCCGTGCCACGCATTAGAAAAGCCACCATGGGAGGAAGATCCTTTTCCTACCTCGCAGCCAAGACTTGGAACTCCCTCCCCATCCACCTCCGCCTGACCCAAGACCACCTCTCCTTCAGAAAGCAACTCAAGACCTGGCTGTTCGAGCAGTAGCAGTCCTCCCTCCCCCAGCGCCTTGAGACCCTCCGGGTGAGTAGCGCGCTATACAAATTTCTTGATTGATTGATTGATTAATCCAAACTGGCCAAAGTGAAATACATGTGCGGGTGCTTCAAGTGAAAAGAGGGGGAAAAACACCAGACATGACTAAAATAGTCCATCTGCTGTGCTCCCAATAAGCAAGGAATTAACATTTCGATTAATGTCGTAGGTAAGGTTCATATGGCAATTTTTTAATGATGTTTCAATCTACAAGGGGATAAAGAGGTCATAATCAGGATAAGGGATTACATGGGGGTCCGAACGAAGGGTGAAAGGAAAAAGAAGCAGTCAGAGCCAGCAGGGATTAAAACTAGACCTCAGAGGAAGATTATAACTACAAAACTGTAAGGAAATAACAATAAAGCTAGTGTGACCAGGCATCCCGGAGTTGCTGGGACTTGCCTGGTTTTTCACCGCTGTCCCAGCAGATATTTGCGAATTTGGCTCATGTTCCGGTTTTTAGAGGGGGCTAACTGAAAACAGTGTGCAGCACTTTTTTAGGTTTTCTAAAGTGGCTAGTTGCCAGCTGTTACACATAAGCAATTTAACTAACAGGTATGATGCTGGTTTTAAAAATTACCTTTTGTTTTCTTAGTGTCTCCTCTGACATCCTAAGTAGATGAAAGCGGTCATTCCGGTCCACTGATGTAAAACTGTAGTCCTTTGACTATTTTTGCAAAATATCCTGGTTTTTGGTTGTCAATTTCTGGTCACCCAATATAACCCACACTGAACAAGGGTACTTGCTGAAGGCACAAGACTCCTTAGCTGGTGAAGCACCTACTCTGCACACACTTCCTATAGACACTCATGTTCAAGTACTTGTGAAAGAGCATCACAAGCTCAAGGGTACTTAGTGGAAGGTGGATTGGTGACTGCGGATCAGTAAATGGGAATGGGCTGTTAGATAAACCATAAAATGGCCTGCAGAAAAACAATTGCAAAAAAGTCTCATCATACGTAGCTGTAGTCCATAATAAGCATTTGAAATGCAATAAGTCTCACATTTGCTTGAGTTAAAGTTATTGGTGTTGTAAAAGCATAACTGGACTTTTCTTGCCACATAAATTGGTCAACTCTGCCGCATAATTTGGTCCTCTTTGCCACGTAATTCCAATGGACCTGCATATAACTGAAGCACATCCATTTACCTTCTTCCTCTATCTGCAGCAAAACAATTAAAATATTGCATTATTATATTCTTTTTATATTATTATTTCGGGGTTCCCCCCAACTTAGTGTGGGTAACCAGAGTTGGCTTAGACGTAAAGAGTGTGTCGTGTTGAATGATTGGCTGGGGGTCTTATTGTCGTAGGACCACGTCAGGCTGAGTTATGGGCCAAAATTTTTTGAAAAAGAAATGGCCCTCAAAGCATTATGGGGTGAGTTTCCGAGTGCAGAGAATATTGTAGTATCTTGATTATAATGCTCACAACAGCCCCTAGAGGACACCACAATAAAAACAGCATTTGTAAGAAACACAGTCATGTAACCATATAGTCAGCCGCTAGAGGGCACACCCACATGAAAAGAGAATGGCAGAAAGTAATGCAGTGTAGCCATATGTTTAGCCCCTAGAGGGCTCAGTGCATTACACATTTTCAGGCCTGGCAGGCCTATTGCAATAATACTACAAACAAGGCCCTTATAAACACAAACTACTTCCAGCCGTAAAACAAAAGTTCTAGCTATGAGAGCTTAAAAAGTCACTGAATGCTAGGAGAGGTTACTATTTTGCCCTCCCCCCCCAGCCTAGTGTGGGGACACAGAGATGACTTAGACACAAAGAGTGTGTCATGCGGAACGGTTTGGTGGTGGTCCCACTGTTGTAGGACAACCACAGGCTGTTATGGGCAAAAATGTTTTGAAAAAGAAATGCCCTGCAAAGCATTATGGAGCGAGTTTCCAGAGTGCAGTGAATATTGTAGAATCGTCTCTCCTGCTATGCCGGGAGAGTCTCGTTGAGGATTTCTGTCTTTTTTTCTGTTTTAAATGATCCAGTTCAGTGGTTCCCAACCTGTGGTCCGGGGACCCCTGGTGGTCCGCGAAGCCTTCTCAGTGGGTCAGCGACTGTGTAGAAAATTAACAAATATTTACATATTAGGTCCCCAGCTTCCAGTAATGACTCAGGCGGGGGTCCCCGGATTCCAATGATGATTCATTGGGGGTCCCTGGGTTCCACTAATGTTAAAGTGGGGGTCCACAGAAATCAAAAGGTTGGGAACCACTGCTCCAGTTTGTATATTTTACAACTGCTAAACTTGTATGTAAGTGGTACTCATGTAAAGCGCTCCTTTGATTGAGATTGCGCTATATGAAACTTAAAAAATAAATAAAATAAAATAAATTATTAAAAAAGAACTCCCCGCTATTCGTGCTTGAAGCCTTTGAGCACAGATACCACAAAGAAACAGCAGTATGCGCAAAAACAAGGAAGAGGAAGAAACAACATATGACAACACAGCAAGAAGCTGAGAGGCAAAAGAAAAAGTAGTGTGTCACACTAAGGTATATGGCCGATAGTGCAATAATCCATGTAATAGGGTCAGCCTCCAGGGCGGTAACAAATCAGCCTCAAGGTGGGACAAACGTAAAGCATTTACCAACGAATTCAAGGGAATTTTGAAAGGCAGGCCAAGGAACAAATGAAAGTGTTGAGCATGGTGAAAGCCCACAGAGGTAGATTACATGTCGAGAGAGAGTGCATGCGTGCTGCCTAGGTGCAACCTTAAAAAAGGGATAGTTTTGGAAGGTAACCAGGACAAACAACAATGGGGGAAGTAGAAAGAAAACAGCGGAGGAGTACTCTTTTTCCACAATGGTCACAGAGATGTAGAAAAACATTAGGACCAACATGCACATGGTTGCTTGGAACAGCTTCTAGCACAGGAGACAGGTCACTGCCCACAAGGAAGCTGGTAAACTGAGGGCCCCACAAAACGGAAGTAGATAGCCGTGCAAGAGACGGTAAGGAGGCTAAATGACAAACATAAAAAACAGACTGTCAATTGCCCAACGAAATATCGGGTTGAGTGATCCAATACAACACTAAAAAAGTAAACAAAAAGGATACAAAAATGTGTGGCCATTCTAATCCATGATATGGGAAAAATCAGAACAGTGGGAGGCATGTCATTTTTGACAAAGCTGACCCAGAAGTGGTCGAAAAATGGAAAGTTAAAGGCAGAATAGATAAAATTAGAACACTCTGAGTTAAGTTTCAACAGGCAGAAAAGCACAATCTACATTAGTTAATTACAATGCATAAAGGAAAAGGATAATCGCAATGAGAACAGATCAAATCAAAAATATAAATATGTAAATTAGGTATTCAAAATTAGAGGACATGAAAGCAATGACATGCAATTACTAATAAAAAGTGAAGCATAAAATTAAGATAAAAATGTTTCTGTAGCCACGAGGAAAGAAATCCAACGTGCCTAGCTTGGTCACGGAATAAGAAACTGCATGCCAGCCTTCTGTGGTGTTCAATCTTCTGGAAGTTTTAACACGACCTACAGACTATTTTGGTCATAAGTCTACTGTTTTCCCTTCTCTTCTTCAAAATGTTTACTGTAATATCCTACTGTGTGAAGTACTCTAGCACCGAGCCCTTAGTTCACTTCGGCCTGTTTTCAGTAAAACAATTCTTATTGTCATAGTATTTCTTCCTTGTTTTATGAAGGAGTGTTAAGTTATGACATTTACTGTCTTGTTTATAAAGTTTCCAATTCTAATTGTCAGGAACCGTTCTTTCATACTATTTAGTCAAGGCTCTTGAATGAATATTTCTGCTTTCTTGCTTTATGAGACCAAACACAAGAAAAACGGCGTCTACGGCAAATCCCTGACCTGCCTTCGCTCGCCACCCAAACACTTGCTCTCAGGAGCTCTTGCACCGCGCTCTGACAGCCAATCATCAGAATGGACTAAATTCCTCGCCACCCGCGGGTCTCTGCAGAATTGTGGCTGACACGGGGGTGGCAGCTGGTGGCACAAGATCACCATCCACATTTCTCCACATCCACATTCCTCCACCTCCCTCGGTTTTGCTAAAACCCTTTTCAAGAGGAAGATGTGGCAGCTTCCATCCCATCACTGGCTTTGGAATCGGGCGTTTTACTGTCCTGACATCAAGGTAATGAATAACCAAAGGTGGAGACCAGTAGCCACCCTAAGTCTTCACAGTGCAAAAAAAAAGTTCTATGTCAATAATTCTATATCTTTAATGGCAGGCCATTAGATCTCGCCATGATTCTGCAACTTACCTTTCTTTGTGCCAGGATGTTAGGGTACTCAGTGCTGTCAAACACAAATTCCTACTTCGCATCCGTTGTACCCCAATGTACACACTATGAGCTATTTTTTGGTGCAATCCTGCAACATTAAATTCTTGTCACACTCTACCAGTCAGTAGAACAGGGGAAGGAAATTCTAGTGGACATTCTTCTTGGTGGATACATACTTTCCACAAACTCTTTATCTGAAGAAAAAGGTTGCCAACACGCCAAAACCAGCCACGACCAGGAATTTCCCCTAAGTTGTACAATAATTAAATATATTTTGCATGCTTTATATGTTGCTATCAGTCACTGGACAAAGAGTAAATCAAAACTGATGGCTCAAACGTAATTTACTGGTCCACACAAATGTTACATTGATAAGTAGGCAGACCAGGGCAACTTTGAAAAAATATACAAATTACATCGAATTTGCTAAAATGCTAAATCGTTACTCAGAAATTGTGGTTTTTGAGATTGGGTGTAAAATCGTTCAGCACTTTTTGAAAAATTAAGGTTCCGCAAATAAAAGAAATAGAGCAATCTGATTTGCCAAGAGGGCTATTTTCCCAGTAGGCCTGTTTGGTACTGCTGGACTGCTACCGAATCCCACAGGATCAAGCAATCTGACTGGCTGGCCACAACCCAAACAGAGATGTTGCAGCCACCATTACAGCATAGGGGTCTCAGTCCCTGTGTCCTGAAACTAAAAAATAAGACATAAGGTGGATGGTCAGAAGTACCTTGACCCCTTTAAAGCTATTAGGGGGGGTGGGGTGTTTGGGGAGGATCCTAGAGCCCCACTCCCCCATGGGGTAAAAAAAAAAAAAGTTTAAGAAAGGGTGTACTGCTGTACACCCAAAGGAGCTATAGCAGGGCACCTGAGTGCGTCAATGGGACTTCCACAGGAGTACATGGGGTCCCACACTGGCTCCCACAGAATTACCACAGAACCAGTGAAAACATAGTAAAAAAATCTACAAGCCTCCTTAGCTGGTGAAGCACCTACTATGCACACACTTCATCTAAACACTCAAGTTCAATTACATTACAAAGCCACTTTTACACACACCTTTTGCCCTGTACCGGACCTTTTGTGTGTAGGCGACCTCTTATGCACAGTCACTGGGATGCAGGTGGCAAAGCCCTTACAACACACAACCTACGCTTGTAGAGAAGACTTCATGGACACACCACTACCTCCAGATACCCAAGCCACATAGGTGGCTAAGCCGCTACTATGTACACCCTTCATCCTCTACCAGTTCCTTTGTGGGTAGGCAACCAATCAATAAGACGAAGGTGGCCTACAATTCACACTGTGCTCACAAAGAGGCAACTCCTTCCAGACACTCAAACCCATTAGGTGGCCAAGCCTTTACAATACAAAGCCTACATTTTGTACAGAAGTCTTCATGGACAGCCCATTCCATTGAGATACCCAAGTCCTAGTAGGTGATCAAGCCACTAGGACACACATCTTTCACCCTATGCACAACTGTTCGCAGGCAGCAAACTTCCTCCAGACATTCAAGCCCCACTGGGTGGCCAAGCACCTGCTATGCACATCCTTCACCCTGTACCACAGCTTTTGTAGGTAGGTGACCTCTTGAGAGCAATCAATGAGACATGGGTGACTGAACCCTTGCCACACAAGTCTTCACCCTGTACACAACTCTTCACAAAGAGCTCACTCCCTCCAGACACCCAAGCCCCATTAGGTGGGCAAGCTGCCGATAGGCACACCCTTTGTTTGCCCTGTACTGAACCGTTCACAGCTAGCCAATCTCTTGTGGGCAATTAACCAGACACTGGAAGGAACCTTTTGCTGTGGTAGGCCTTTGCTCTGCATATAAACCATTATGGACTGACCAGTCTCTTTAGACATTAAAGGTCACTACGGTTTACAGAAGCTCTCTTAGGTGCGACACCCTCACTATTCATAAAAAAAAAATATATACTTTTGAGGATTACGTTGGGGTAGAATGCTTTTCCAAAAATAAATAAAGGTTGCCCCATGTGGCATTGGTTAAATACCTAGGGTATTTACCCAGGGTACCATAGGAGCACTACAGTACTAATAAAATGATGTAGAAAAAAAAAGAGTTGAATTAAAATAATTTCTATAATTGGGAGGTTTTTGTTGTATTAACTGGAAAGATTAAAACTGCACCTTAGGTGCAAAGAAGTGACACAGTTCTGCTCTCTGCTTGCACTGGCACACTTTCTGCACCCACGTGGCAACAGAGGCACACTTGCGCCAGGTGTCGTGTTGTGGTCAGGATTGTTTTTGTGCAGGAAGGGAGTCACTTCATGAATGGGATCAGCGGTATAACACCATTGGAACACCCACTTGATACAAAATAATGCAAGGCTGCACATTGCACTACATTTGTTTATAAACCCACACAAATAGTGATTTCTGTTAATTTATAAATACCAACTTAAATTTTGTGTTGGGTCTGCAATAATAAAATGTAACAAACTTGAAGCAAAATATCTGTACATTTTATAGAAATATATCGTATAAGTGTTTACAATTTAATTACAATTACACCAACAGGATTACATTTTCAGATTATTTTTGCACTGCTATATCAGAACATTATATCAGAACATTATGATACACTAACAAAGAAACACGCATCAAAAACAACATTACATTAAAAAAAAAAAGTAACCTAAATTGGTGGTTCTTAACCTCTTTAATGCGGGCGTCGGCCACTGGTCGACTCCCACACTACCTCTCCGGTGCTGGTCACGACCAGTGGCGGACACCAGGTAGGGTGCTTAAAAAGACGCACCAGAGGATTTTTTTATTTGAAAATACAACGGGAGACACGAAGGGGGAGGGTGGGGGGGGTGATGTCGGCCCCCTCGGCAAATGGACGGGCCCCATGTTTAAAAAAAACAAAAAAAGGTTGGTGTCCCTTGTATGGTGGTGGGAGGGGGTGCGATCGCACCCCCCCACCCCCTGCCCTCGGGGCTAAATTTAAAAAAAAAAGAAGAAATTGACAGGGGGGTCATCCTTGAGAAGGGAGACCCCCTGCAGGGGCAATAATATTTTTTTTAGTAGTCGAAGGGGTTTCCCTGGGGGCACTATGGCCCTTCATACTTCAACTGACGCGTTTCAACTGTAGCTTTTTAGGCAGCAATAAAAAAGTCAAGTAAATCTTGTGATTATGTGTCTGCTACAAAAGGATCAGACTTTTGTCTAGTGGCAGTTTTGATGCCATAAAGTAGCGCAAAAGGTTTATATGCCTACTGCAAAGATCTAATCTGTATTTTATGTAAATAGCTGAGTACAATAGTAAAGTCAGCCATTACCTGCGCTATAATATAAATGAAATGTATGTGCGGGGTGGAGGGTGGCTATGGAGAGATGAAGGGCACTTTTGCTGGGTGGTAGTGAGGGAATCCGAGGAGGTGGTCATGGGAGTGGGAGCACCAATAATGATTGTTGGACTGGGCGCTAGAGGCGCTAAAGACTGTGACGATTGGTATGTGACAAGGTGAAGTAATAGTGTGTCTTTTTTGAGTGTTTTGAAAGAACGTGCTGATTGAGGGAAGAAGCGATGGTTAGGCGACCTCTACTGTTGCACATCTCTCTCACACTCACACACACACACCAGTAATTTTGTGACTGTCTACGTAGGCTAGTGTTTTACAGCAACAGTTTAGCCAGTAGCAGAGATGGCATCTCGTTGGATGACTGCTGCTCAAGGCCTCACTCTGGTTATACAGTACAGCTCTGACGTAGGGTCAGAGACTGAGACAGCAAATACTGAGACAGCTTCTGAGGGATAGGACAATGGCGCAGACTCTGGGAGTGATTTTTCAGTCAGTGGAGTCCCATTCGATAACTCCTCTTCCAGTGATTAAGAAGGAGGTGATGAGGACAGTCCTGCTGTCCCTTCGCAAGCACAGTCTGTGCAACGGGACAATAGCGGGTTAGCCCAACCCAGAGAGCAGGTGCATGTGGCGGCAAGCACAGAGATAGTGCTCTCTTGGGAGCTCCCCAATTTAGTTCAGCCCCAAATTCCACCGCCCAAATCGTATTGTGGAGACATCAAAATTATCTATCACAAAACAAACTGGTTTTGTAAGGCAGGCACCTGTGTTATTGGTCCTGGGCTCGGCGGCCATATAGGGAAACATACCAAACCCAGACATTTCTGGAAACTAGACATCGGGTGTGACTTGTGTGGATTCCCCAAAGTTTTCTTACCCAGAATACCCTGCAAAGCTGAAATGTTGAATAAAAACTCTATTTTTCTCGCATTTCTGTCACACAAACTACAGGAATATGCTGGGATCCACAACATTCTTGCCACCCAGTGTTTCCTCACCTGTCCTGATAAAAACACTACCCCACTTGAGTCTCTGTACCTAGTGCCTGCGTCAGGAATGAATCACCCCAGGGTCAACAGTTGCCCTCATGTAACAACCAACATTGACCATTGTGTGATCTATTCCTGTTGCGGGCACTAAGCCTACCTGCACAAGTGAGGTACCATTTCTATCGGGAGACTTGGGGGAATGCTGGGTGGAAGAAATTTGTGGCTCCTCTCAGTTTCCAGAACTTTCTATCATCGAAATGTGAGGAAAAAGTGTTTTTTTTGCCAAATATTGAGGTTTGCAAAGGATTCTGGGTAACAGAACCTGGTGAGAGCCCCACAAGTCACCCCAACTTAGATTCCCCTAGGTGTCAAGTTTTCAAAAGTGCACAGGTTTGGTGTGTTTCCCTAGGTGCCGGCTGAGCTAGAGGCCAAAATCCACAGCTAGGCACTCTGCAAAAAACAGATATGTTTTACTTGGGAAAATGAGATGTGTCCACATTGTGTTTTGGGGAATTTCCTGTCGCAGGCACTAGGCCTCCCCACACAAGTGAAGTACCTTTTTTATCAGTAGACTTGGGGGAACACTGGGTGGTAGGACATTTGTGGTTCCTCTCAGATTCCAGAACTTTCTGTCACCGAAATGTGAGGAAAATGTGTTTTTTTGGCCACATTTTGAGGTTTGCAAAAGATTCTGGGTAACAGAATCTGGTGAGAACCCAGACAAGTCACCCCATCTTGGATTTCCCTAGGTGTCAAGTTTTTAAAAATGCACAGGTTTGGTAGGTTTCCTTAGGTGCCGGCTGAGCTAGAGGCCAAAATCCACAGCTAGGCACTTTCCAAAAAACACGTCAGTTTTCAATGTAAAAATGTGATGTGTCCATGTTGCGTTTCCTGTCGAGGGCATTAGGTCTACCCACACAAATGAGGTACCATTTTTATCGGGAGACTAGGGGGGGAAACACAGAATAGCACAACAAATGTTATTGCCCCTTGTCTTTCTCTACATGTTTCCTTCCAAATGTAAGCTAGTGTGTAAAAAAGAAATCTATTTGAGAAATGCCCTGTAATTCACATGCTAGTATGGGCACCCCGAAATTCAGAGATGTGCAAATAACCACTGCTTCTCAACACCTTATGTTGTGCCCATTTTGGAAATACAAAGGTTTTCTTGATACCTATTTTTCCCCTCTTTGTATTTCAGCAAATGAATTGCTGTATACCCAGTATAGAATAAAAACCCATTGCAAGGTGCTGCTCATTTATTGGCTCTGCGTACCTAGGGTTCTTGATGAGCCATATATATCCCCACAACCAGAAGAGTTCAGCAGATTGCTTTCAAAAATCTGACATCACAGGGAAAAGTTACAGAGTAAAACATGGAGAATAATGGCTGTTTTTTCAGCTCTATTTCAATATTTTTTTATTTCAGCTGTTATTTTCTGTAGGAAAATCTTGTAGGATCTACACAAATGACCCCCTGCTGAATCCAAAATGTTGTCTACATTTCAGAAATATTTAGCTTTCCGGGATTCTGCATTGGTTTCACACCCATTCCTGACACTAACTGGAAGGAGGCTGAAAGCACAGAAAAATAGTAAAAATGGGGTATGTCCCAGTAAAATGCCAAAACTGTGTTGAAAAATGTGTTTTTCTGATTCAAGTCTGCCTGTTCCTGAAAGCTGGGAAGATGGTGATTTTAGCCCTGCAAACCCTTTGTTGATGCAATTTTCAGGGAAAAAACCACAAGGCTTCTTCGGCAGCCCTTTTTTCCCCATTAAAAAAATTAATTATGCCGTCTTTTGGCTATTTTCTTGGTCTCCTCCAGGGGAACCCACAAACTCTGGGTACCTTTAGAATCCCTAGGATGATGGAAAAAAGGCCGCAAATTTGGCATGGATAGCTAATGTGGACAAAAAGTTATGAAGGCCTAAGTGCGACTACCCCAGATAGCCAAAAAAGGGCTCAGTTCTAAAGGGGGGGAAGGGTGTGGAGGGGGGTGGGGGCGGTATCAAAGGCCCAGCAGCTATGGGGTTAAAAAACAACTTTAAAAAAAATATTTTTAAACATTAACTTAATTGTATTTTTTATTTAATTGCAGGGTTCACCTCGAAAAACAAAAGAGGGCCCGTGAACTGGTAGAGAGGAAAAAAAATAAAATAAACTTTGTCCCTCACTGATCTACATTGCTCTCTAGCATGAAGATTCTTGTTGCACCTCCAGCAGGAAGTGACCATGTTCTGGTATGCAGGATTTAGGACAGACTGCCCCTGCAGCACTTTGCAATCATTGGATCTCTTCATGGAAGGAAGGGTCCTGATGTAGAGGAAGATGTCTTCTGCGCATCCCATTCCATCTCAGCTCTGGCAAGCCGTTTGTGGTGCACTGACTACATGTGTATGGTGCGAATATGTTTTTAAAGTATCTCTTGGAAACAAGCTTCTTGCATTTGTTACAGATTACATCATTTAAAGGAGACTTTCTTCTCTCCTGGATGCATGATAAAAAAAATTGCCATACCAAAGACTCCTTTGGGAGTCTGCAGCTTATGCTCCTCTGTGTCTTTGTCTCTTTCCCCACCCTAAGACATTGTTGAATCTTCAAAGAAATTGCAAAAATGGAAAAAGTGGGGCCGGCAAGATGGCGGGCTACAGGAGGTCTGAGGTAGCTTCACTCACCGGGCTTCAATCCAAACTCAATCCTAACACTAGCTGTGCCCATCCTCCACCCAGAAATACTTCTAATAGAGCTGAACACAAGACAATTGTCCTGGGTGACTGAGAGAGACATCAATTCCCCGAAGGCAGAGATTGCGTCCTCGATGGAGCTACACACTCGCAGACCTAAGATGGAGGCATGTGAGTGACGATGCGGTGACTGGGTCAACAGGGCGGCTTGGGGAGGCCGTGATGAGCACAAACACCCTAGGAAGATTCGGAGGTGGGAGTCCCTGAGATACTACAAGATGACGCCTGGTGCACGGGGTGAAGTCTGTGGTCCCATCTCCCTTTCCCTCCCCCTCCCCTGATAGCGTGAAGTGCAGCAGGCTGTGGCCTGCTGGCAGCAACCTAGTTGTCGGCAGCAAAGCAACCAAAGAAATGGAGCCTAACTGGAGCAGGCAGCGTGGCCCAGCACCGGAGGAGAAAGCCGAGAAGGAGTGCTTGCTTAACAGCGGAGTGGACAGGTGGGTGTCTGGGAGATCCAGGTGACAACATCCCCACAGTGTGCAATCCCACTGGTGGTTGAAGTTGGAGAGGGCCGGCTGGGGCAGATGAGCAACTTTGCTCCTCGGGGACACTAACTGAAGTTGCTTCATAAATCTACTTGTTCTGTCAAAGAATCTCTTTGTCCCTTTGGTACTGTGTAGTTCAGGGACAAATGAGACAGCAATCTCATTATATAAGAGCTCTGATAATAGCCTTGCTGATTATGCGAGGGCTAATGCTATAGTAGGGCTTGAATACCAGCAATTTCCCTATTTTGTCACCTTTCCGCAGATCTACATACTAGGGCTGGAGGTAACGGTAAGCAACAGTTCCATGGATGAAACTTTTGAGTCTGTGCAAACTTACTAACTTGCATGTTTTAAGGGGTTTCACCAGCTCTTTCCTTATCTTTTTCCATGTTGATACAGGTTGGAAGTTTACTCTGGATAAGGGCAGAAGTAAAACTTCCTCCAGGGTTAAGAAAAAAGTGGTTGGATACATAAATCTGCACTAATGCAAAGACATCTACACTGGGTGCACTTTTGCGACTTTCTGTAAAAACTGGGCCCTTATTAGGTCTGGCGTTTACCAAGACCATTTGTTTTTAATGAAATTCTATCTCCTTCTCTCTGTGTGTCGGCTGGCTTCACTGTAAGTGATAGCAATCTGCTCTTTCATAAGGAGCATATTAGTACACAAAGTAGCTTTGATCAGTGCCAGGAGCAAAAGTGGAATTGTGTGCTTTTAGAGACCAAAAAATATTTTTGACAACATTTGTTACAATGGTGAGGGCCCGGTCACTCCCACAACAACAACGTTTTACAAAAAGCCTTATCAAAACATTACACACAGTGACAAAAACAAAAGGCTGACCTCCAATGTTGGATCTACTGACTTTGCAAGTGCTTGTTTATTTTCAAGTTTCCCATAATCTTGTTGACACAGGATACACAGATCTTTCCATTATGACTATTTTTTAGAAATACTAGCATGCATCAACATATTTTACTAAGTAATGCTTCAAAGAGATGGTACCTAAAAATTCAAAGTAATTTAGCAAAACATTTTTCCCAGTTACTTTTTTTGTGAACATTTTATTTTGAAAGCAAAGAATCATCAATCTTACTTCCAAGCTTCTGCAAATATCTGCTTCTAATTAGAGAGCATCTGGGGCCAATATACATAGCCTCATACTGTTGAACCTTGCACACATGTTTACATATTTATTACTGGAACCACTGTCATTAGTGCAGTCCGAGCTTACAATATTTATTTAGAGCACTCACCCTATTAATAAAAGCTTTGCATTAATGTACGATAAATAAAAGTTTGAACAGAATTAAGACACAAATATTATCTCAGCTTCAGACAATTCTCTGCCCTGCTCCACAATGTGGTATTGTAAATTGGCAGCCAAGGGGTTTTTGCTGCAGGGCAGTTGGGCCTACCTTGCCCCAAGGTCAAAATGAACATGAAAACATTTTGTCCCCGAACCGAAACAATATGTCCTGGGTGTAGTGCTAAAGGATTTCCACACCCCTGCCCTGACAAGATCTGTGGCCACACTAGGTCTCTCAGACTTGTGGCAGCGTCACCACCCAGAAGAAAGTCGTTACTTTTACTTTTTGGGACTCCATAGGGTCTTCTTCCAGCTGGCTGACCTGTTAGCGCTGGTGGGGAGTTGGAAGACAGAGAGGGCTGAATATCTGGTGCGGGGACTGTCTGATCACTCCCCTCTCTGGGTGAAAGTGAGGAAGAAAATCAGGCTCAGAATGGAAGCTACACACCTGGGAACTGAGGGAGGAAGAGGTAGTGAAAGATCTCTGGGTAGACTCCAAACTGTACTTTGCTGAGAACAAGGAATCATTAGATTCAGCCTGTATCCTCTGGGAGGCATACAAGACAGTCCTCCAAGACAGGGTGCAAAATACAATAGCACGTAAACGGAGATGTGCAGCAGCAGAGCTGCAGTCAACAGAAAGTCAGATGTTACACACAGAGGGGTCACCAGAGGTGCTGAAAGACCAGGAGGCCCTCAGAATGTTGGAAGTCCTGCGGGTGAAGTACCACACCCTGGCATAGAGAGAAGCCAAAACGCATATGCCTGCCACGCACCATCGACTGTACGATGCAGGGGACAAAGCTGGCAAGATACTGGCTTGGCTGAGCAGGTGGAGGCCAGATGTGTGAGGAGTATTACTGACACATCTGGGAAGACCCATATGACGGACAAGAGTATAGCTGGGGAATTCTCCCGTTTTTTCAGGGTATTCTATAAAGCGCATCGGTTAGCAAGATCAGACAGCATGTGGGAATACCTAGCCATGGTTGCTACTCAGGTGGTGGAGGCGGGTGACCAGGAGGAGTTGGAGGAAGCCATAACATTTCCCGAGGTGCAGGAGGTCATAGGTATGCTAAAGTCGGGGAAAACGCTGAGGCCAAACAGTATCCCAGTAGAGTTCTATATAAGGAACGCCTGTCTGTGGGGGCCTATTTGCTGGCACTGTTCCAGGAGGCTTGGGATGGGGGGGGGGTGCTCCCTTCAGACCTCGAGCATGCAATCATAATGGTGTTTCATAAGGAACCCCAGGGACAGATGCAACTCCTACTGTCCCATTTTACTGTTAAACAAACAGAAGACAAAATTCTGTTAACAATACATGCCACCCTGCTCCTGAAGGTGGTCCCTCTGCTGGTCCATGGGAACCAATCAGACTGTATGCCGGGAAGGTCTACCAGATTTCACTTGCAGCAGCTCCACAATTGGATGGCAGAGATTCAAGACAGAAGGGACCCCCATTTATTCGTATTCTTGGATGAAGAAAAAGCTTTGATGCAGTTCATTGGTCCTTCATGCACTTGCCTCCACCAAATGCTCAGGAAATGTGGTTTTGGATCCAAATATAAGAGTTGGATAGCTCTGTTATATCAAGCTTTGAAGGCGGTGGTCTGAGTCAACCATACATTCTCCCCGCCCTTCCAGATCCAGAGAGGGACTTGACAGGGATGCCACCTGTCCCCTCTCCTAATTGCCCTCACCATAGATCCCCTGGCGTTTATGGTGTGTGTGTGCCTTGTGAGCAAAACGTGGATTTCAGATAGAAGACACCTAGGAGGAAAAAGTCTCTCTCTATGCAGCACCATACTGATTTACATTACTGAACCCTACATAACTATCCCAGCTATCTCTCAAAAAATTCAGACATATGGTAGGTATTCGGGTTGCAAAATTATTTGGGGTAAATCAGTGCTGTGCCAACCATATGGAGTTTCAGTACTGCCTTCCCTTCCCCACGGGCTGGCAATAGAAGGGGATTTAACTGCCTAGGAATATACATCACTCCGATTAGGGAGACTGGCCTGGCCCATAACCTGGGGAGGGTGCTCCAGCAGTTTCAGGGCGATGAGGAGAGGCGGAGAATGCCTCTGACAATCCTAGGACATTCTGCCATCTGTAGGATGAGTACGCTCCCTAGGCTGATGTAAGTCCTTCAAAACACTTACAACACAATCCTGAAAGAATCATTCTTTTTTTTATAGATGGAGAGCTGCGGTCTCTGTTTTGCAACAGAGACCATCCTAAAATAGCGATGCAGACACTACAACATAACCCATATATTGGTGGGATAGCTCTCCCAGACATAAGGCAAATTACTGGGCCTCACACATCTAATACTAACCAGTGACCGGGTACATACCCCCTGCAACCACCCAAGATACTGTCTAGAGAGGGTGCAGATGAAGATACAGGCACACACGCACTTCCTATATGGATGGAAAGGCCAGATGCAGTTACTACTAGAGACGAGGTTGTCAACGGAGGCATGGACTAAGGCTATTAGGGGCAGTGAGTGGGCAGCAAGGGTGACTAGAGAAAGCCCCTCTCTGGTTGGAGGACAAATTGCAGGAAAAAGGGAAGCTGAAGGATTTTCAGGCCACGGACATGATAGGGATCTCCAAGGTAGGGGACCTCCCTGAAAGGGGGAACTCATGTCATTGACATAATTGCAAAGAGAGTACCAGTTACATCCAAACCAATACTTGCAATACACACAGGTGATGCAGGTGAAGAAAGTGGGTGAGCGTGAGATACGGAAATATGAACCCTTAGAAGGCACACTACTTATGTAAGAGCTTGGAAAGGGTGCCATTTGGCAGACCTACAAAACCTTGAACAATAATATGCCAAACACCCTTCTCAAACTCAGAGGGTGCTGGGTACGAGATTTGGGTGAGATTTATGATACAGACTGCTAGGGAGCCCTGATGCACACACGTATGGTTGTAATTAAAACCAGACTGAGGATCATTGAACTCTAAATACTCCACAGAGTATACTACAACAGGGCGCGACTACAAGCTATGGGAAGGGCACCATTCCCGGAGTGTGTAAGGTGTAGGGGAGAGAGTGGAACATTCCTGTATACATTGTGGGCTTGCCCGATGACCCATAAGTATTGGGAAGAAATAGTGAGTGAACTGTGAAATATCCTGGGGTCAGAGGTTCCGCTGGAGTCAAAATATGTTCTCTTGGGCATCCTGACAAATGTAGATGTTCCACGGGCCAAGCTTCTCTTAAGCCACTTGGGACTGATGATACCAAAGAGGGACATAGCAAGATATTGGGGGGAGGGTGACGGAGGTCCCCACAGTATGGGAGTGGAAGATAGGAATGGATACGCACTTGGTAGCTGAGAAGGTTACGTACACAAGCAGAGGGTGTCCACAGAAGTTTGGTAAAGTCTGGGGCCCCTGGAGGGCATACTATGGGCTGAATCTTGTGGAGGGTGAGGCTGGGTCATGTATGTTATTTGTCATATGTGCCTACACTGAGATTTTCTAAAGTAATTGATGTGTTGATAAAACCTCCTAAGTATAACTGTATACTGTAATACAGTATTCCATATCTCCACATGTGGTGGTTTTTGGCAGTTTGGGATGCGAGTATGTATCCTGGTATTTGTCCATGTAAAAGAAAACCAAATAAAAAACATGCAAAAATGTTTTAATTTGCTTAATGGCACACACCCATTTTTTTTTTAAACGTTTGCTGGTTTCTCGCTACTTCAGCGTTCTTGCAACAGGAAATAAAACCAATGTAACTCCCATAGGGGCCTTCCAGTGGCTGTAATCGTCCTGCGGAAGTACTGCGGACCATTGAAAATGACAACAAAAAAAAACACAATAATACACATTCATTTTAACATTAAAGCATACCATTGAAAATTAATTACTAAATATTAGGCAAAATTAAATAGCTGGTTAGCTGGAAAGTTGAATAGCTTTAAAAATTAGTTTTTGCTTTACAAAAAAAATAAACTCCTAGCAACTCACTGGAAAACAAAAGGTTAAAGAGACATTGTCATTAGGTACACAAATGCCACTTTAATTTATGGAAAACAAAAAAAAAAACCTAAAAAATAATTGAAGAAAATGCAAAGTTTATGACGTTATAATTAATTGACAATGTCCTAAGGTCACATTTTAAGCCTGAAAAACACTATTTGTCAGTTAAAGTGTTGCAAGCGAACTATAACTTGTGCCCCCACCATGCACCCCAGTGGTTCCCAATCTGTGCGCCGGGCACCCTGGTGCGCCGTGAAATCTAGCTAGGAATCACTGCTTCTGCTTTCCACTCTCATTGATATGGGCGTGGTTTGCCTATAGCTTTTCTTGATTACTCTCACGCGGAGTCTTGCAGGTTTTCATCTGATAAGGCAGACCGTAGTCTTCAAAGATATAACAACATGGAATACCGGCAACGAGCGGCTGGAAAACACTTCTGAGATTGTGGAAAGTGTGGGTTTTTTCAAGGTAGGAGGGGGCCGTTCTGGGGTATGTTGGGCGTTTTCCTGGAAGGCATCAGCTTTTAGGTTTTTCTGCAATTGGTGGGACACTGCCTCCAAAGGAAAAACAAAAAATGCTCTGTGGCTAAAAGGTTGCAGTTCCGCTGACCTTTCAATGGCAGTTTCTGGTTCCTGGAGGCATGTGGAGTGATGACGTTTAAATGGGATAATTTGTGCAGTATCTCGTTCAGTCCGCTTTCTGTCTTTATTACCTCTGTTCTTGAGTGGAGATGCAAGGAAGGTCAGGCATCAAACGGAACGGGCTGGAGTCAGGTCTTCTGCTTGGGGACTGGAGATCCTGTAGTGTAGCCCTTCCGGTTATTTCTCCTTTGCTGAAGCGCAAGACTCCTCAAACTACCCAAAGTGGTGGAACGCTGCTGTGCCATCCCTCTGATCGTGCTAATCTTTGACATAGTCGGGCTGATGTTGCTGCTTGTGTGCATTTTTGCCAGCCTTTGCACCTGAGATTTCGCCATCTACACAAGCTTGATCATTTTCACGCTGAGCATTATCGTCTGTTTTTTTTTTGTTGGTACACTTTCAACATCGAACTGTCTAACAATGCGCTCTGGATAGCACCATAGTGGAGACTTCAGTGCCAGGCCCTGTTCCTTCAAAGCGCGCAGAGTGTCAGGTGCGTATGACATTTCAGAAAGGAGTTTGACAACACCAGAGCGATTGAGCCTGTCGGTTGGATGTGCTTTTGCAGAGCCATACTGGAGATGTGTGCACTAGTCTGACCGAGGGTGTGTGTTATAGATGTTGTTATTGTAAACATCAGTTGTCCTATGCAAATATTTATGCTCCTGAGCTCGATCGTGTGCCAAACGGGAGACAGCTTAACTCTCCTGTTTTCAACCCATTATAAGTGTTACCACATAACTCCAGGTCATAGAGGTCATCTGGTTCCAGTCCTGGGCTTACCACTTAAAATCTATTCTAAATTGTTGCTTAGTGCATTTAGTTCAACTCAAGTTAATAAAACCACGCGTCCCAAACAAGGCGGAAGGGATGTACCTCAAATTCCACAGAGTCATCTCTGATCTAGAGCAGTGCAGAGACCTACTTCTTGAAAATATGTCCAGAGACTGCATACCAGACTGACTTGCTTTGGCCAATTCTTTATTGTTTTTGAGTCCAGGGTTCTGCACACAGGCTCTGGAGAAGCATGTGACTTATGTATCAGACCATATCAAAGACACTACTTGAACAAATAACGTTTTTTTTATTAAACAAATATCATATATTTAATTTGTTACAGCTATGATCATAATACCTTCATCTGCTTCATCCAAATAATTTTCAGGGAGAAACATGGAAATATTCCCAAGTCTGGTCTTACTTCACCCCCACCCGCCCAAATAAATGTAACATGGGGGGAACCACGGCCAACGGCCAATAGGTTAAGGGAGACGTGGGTCTAAAAAGTTTGGGAACCAATGCATTATGACTTCACATCACTTGTCATGTTCATCATTGATGATTTCACTGCTGACATCTTCCACACTACTGCACTTCAACTTACTTTACACACCAGTGAACCACATCACATATGTACATAAGTACTAGATGGCACAAAATCACAGATAGCAAACATTACATGAAGATATGCACATGAATAAAATAATTACAATGTAGCCCACTCCACCAGACACTCAAGGCCCCTACTACGTGCACCCTAAACCTTGACCACAGTTGTTCCCTCCCAACACCCAATCCTCTTAGGTGGTCAAACTTCAAGTATATACATGGAAAGTCCACTCCTTTGTGGCGTGCAAGCCTCATTAAGAGGCCAAGCATGTTGAAATGCTTACACTCAGCAGTAGAAAAGCTATAGAAAATTCACTTCAGATGTAGCGTACTCAATACCATTCAGTGAGCCAAGCTTATAGCAAACTGTTACACTCATTGGATGCCAACACCAGTTATGTCATTAATGAAATCATCACCAATATCATTGAACATGTAGAGTGATGTAATATGTGAGGTCATGCATGGCAGAGGTGCAAATTATATTTAGTTCACTGAACTGTAACTGGGGAATTTCAGTGTTTTTTTGGGGCTTAAAATGTGAAATTAGAAATTATGACTGACTATTAACTAACTATAATGTCACATTAACCTTTGGTTTTATCAGTAAATGTTTACGTTTTTTTTCTATAACATCAGTTTAGGTGTTATTTGTATTCCTAACTATAACATCACTTTACCCTTTGTTTTTTTCACTGAACAAATATATATATATATATATATATATATATATATATATATATATATATATATATATATATATATATTGTGGCTGGACAAAGCTAAACCTCTCTGAAGAGCTCTAATGAGAGCGAAACACGTGTCAGGGGTTGCTTTACTTATTCCAGGTTGGCTTGGACGTTATTTGACCAGTCCAAAGCTGTAATACTGTGCCTGGAGTGGTAAATGGCATTTGTCATTTTACAGCTCGGGGTGGATGACACTGTGTCAATCCTATGCTTAAAGATTTTGCTGTACAAATGGCAAAAGACTTTGTCACTATCTAGCTCGGCGTGGATAGCACTGTGTGGATCCTATGCTTAAAAACTTTGCTAGATAAGCAGACATTTGAGGTGAGCAAATCTAGAGTGTCGCTGGTGTTGCAGGGTGCTCCTTACAAGAGATGCTCTCCACCTAAATTTGGGAGCTTCCCAGAGTTCTCCTTTGCTTTTTGCATAATTTATGTGTCACTCTAACCCTGAAAGGGCCTTGTTTTGATATGTACATGAATATATATATATATATATATATATATATATATCTCAACACAAAACCCTTTTAGGGTTAGAGTGACACATAAATTATGCAAAAAAAGAAGAGAGAACTATGGGTAGTTCCAATGTTTAGGTGAAAAGTTAGGTGTTTTTCTAACAAAGGTTTTAAAGCATAGGATTAGCACACTCACATCCTTGTCGAGCTAGAAAGGGGCAAATCCTATGCTTGAACACTTTGCAAGAAAAACAGACATTTGAGGTGAGTAAATCTAGAATGCCATAGGTGTTGCAGGGGGCTCCATAATGGAGCTGCTCTCCACCTAAACTTGGGAACTTCCCAGAGTTCTCTCTATTTTTTTTGCATAATTGATGCATCATTCTGAAAGGATTTTGTGTTGATTTATAATGGGTGCTCTCTTGTGTCTGGACAAAGCTAAAACTCTCTGATGAGCTATGATAGCGAAACATGAGTCAGGCGTTGATTCTGCTCATTCCAGGTGGGTTTGGATAGTTTTATACCAATCCGAATCTGTAATACTGTGCCTGGAGTGGTGAAAGGCTTTCGTCATTTTACAGCTCGGCAAGGCTAGCAGTGTGCCAATTCTATGCTTAAGATGTTGCTGTAAAAATGACAAAAAGACTGTGTCTTTCTAGCTCAGAGTGGACAGCACTGTGCTCATCCTATGCTTAAAAACTTTGCTAGAAAAATAGACATTTAAGGTGAGCAAATGTAGAGTGTCATCCGTGCTGCAGGGTGCTCCTTATTGCTCTCCACCTAAACTTGGGAACTATGGAGAGTTCACTTCTTTTTTGCGCGTGTGTGTGTTTTGAAAAAAAGAAGATTTCTCCAATTAACATTTTTACATATACGAATGGTGGTTGCCTGCAGGCTCCAAAACATCAGTGGTGCTCAGTGAACGGCATGACTGCTGTCAACACCACCAAGTATTCTGTTCCTCTCCAAACTTCCTAAAGTGAGGCCAGCACTCCAGAAGTGGTTTTGAAAAGGTACACACATGGACAGACAAACTATGACATAATAAAAAGGTACAACGGAAATTACATAGTAACATACCACGTGGTATTGGTGTGCATAGCTACATGATATTCAGCCTGGGGGACTGAGAGTGGAGAGAAACAGAGGAGCAGAGAGGAGTGGCAGAGCAATGGAGGAACTTGTGGGGGGGCAGACAACATTTGAAGAGCAGAGAGGGAAGTCACAGGACCACAACAGGACCAAAAACAGGCCAAAAACAGAAACCAAACCAGGATAGGGTGTGATAGCAATGGTTGGACTTGGGGAAAGCACAGCGGAAAGGGGGATGAAAGACAATAGACTGCTGAAAGAAAAAAAATAAACAGTTCCTTTTCTGCAAGCACTGGAAGGATACGACTCATCTAATAAAAAATGCTGTAAACAGCTATGCTCCAATGCGGGGACAATCATAAGAGAGGTAAGGAAATCTACTGAATAAGAAGTAAGGAAATGAGATTATAAGGAAGTCAACCAGGTGTTTGGGCCATGTAGGAGCTCCCGTCATGCTCCACGGCTGAGTCATCGGTCGACACAGAGAAGGAAGCCTTGATCGAAAGGAGCGGACTCGCAGTGTGAGCCGAGTGCACTTTGGCGAAAACGATTCATAGGAGGCAGCCTAGAACCTGTGGGGCACCCGTGCCGAGACCGCAACCCGCCCGAGTGCAGATCTCAAAGAATAGATCACGCATCGGAAGAAGGACAGAGCACGGAGGGGGCAGTATAAGTGAGGTGAGAGGCGGAGGCGGCTCTCTGCAGGAGCACTCTCGGGGGCCGCAGGAGGAGTGGAGCCCTCACAGTTAGGACATGCTTCAAGGTATAGGTACAACCACATGGGTACCCCCCCACCCCTCCAAAAATAAACAAAACAGGACATGAAAGAGAGTGGATGACGGTACGAGGCACAGAGGAGGCAGGTTAAGTGAGGGGGGGAGGCGGAGGCGGTCTTTGGCAGGAGTGCCCCTGAGGGCCACAAGGGATAAGCAGGAACCACCCCGATGCCTCTGAAACAAGAAAATAAAGCTGCAACACGGCAAAGAATACCCCCTAGCGGGGGCGCTAGGTCTCCCTGCTTAGCTGTTGGAACACCATGGGGAGTCACGGAAGCGGCCGGTGTAGCCACAGGTGCGGCTTGTGGTCCCCAGGTGTCTGACTACTCAAAAAGGGGTTCTCAAGAACAGGGAGCTATCTCCTGCCAGAAATGTGGCGTTCTCCCCAAGATCTGCAGAGTAAGGGCCGCGCTTCACTAAAAACTCTAAGGTCAGCGCAGAATATAAGAAGTAAGCGCACTCTACCCTTGGATAAAATGGCAAATATTGACGTAAGCAAGAGTACAAGCGGGCCTCAACAGACGGCGGTCAATGGCTCCAGATCTTGTCTGGTCTTGGTCTCCAGTTCGATCGACCCAGCTCAGTAAAACCCCTGCCATAATGCTATATTAGTAAGGGGGTCCATCGGGACACCGGACGAAGAGCAAGGGATGCAAGACAGATAGAGAGTGCACCTGGCGCCAGCAATCTCCAAATATCAAGCAGATCTGCTGGAATTGCAGATCCTGATGGACGACGCAGAGAACCTTTCATGTAGATCTAATGCAAGATTCACGGGTGCCAGAAGGGCGCGAGAATGGGAAGACTATCATAGAATTGATTACAGACCTTATTAAACAACATGTACTCCCGGAACTGGCGGACAATCACCAGGATCTCTCCATTATGCAAGCTCATCGCGTACCAGCAGTGCAACCACTTAATTCTAAATACCCTTGAACAATACTGGTGAACTTTGGTGACTTTTGTATTAAAGAACGCATTCTACATCAGGCGATTAAGAGCAAAGTACATCAGATCCCTGGCAACTACACCTTTAAAAAAAATGTTCAGACATATCCGCCGCCGCTGCACGAAGGGGGAGGGAACTGAAGGAAATGATTCCGGCATTTCAAAAAGCAGCCGCTCCGGCTGGGCTCTTCCAGCAATCAAAGCTAAAAGTTTTTTTTAAGGGCCGGTCAAATATAGTCCACACAGTGGATGCGGCTAAAAAACATTTTTGCACTCCATACGTTACGGGGAGGGGGTGGGTTGAGTAGGATAGTAATTAGCGGGTTGAGTTCCACTGCAATTTTTGGCATATTACACAGAGCACACCGCACTTAGTCACTATATGTTGTTAATACCCTCTGCTGCTTCTGGTGGGAGAAAGAGGGGTGGGATGTGTGGTGGTCCTAGATCGCCCAAACGGGAGGGCCCCAGGTGCTGGCCATGTAAGGGGGCGGGGTGAGGGTGTAAACGGGAAGGAGACTCCAACTCAGAATAAGAATGTTAAATTTGGGAGACATGGATGTAGTATGAGAGATGTGCAAGATGGAACACATAATATCACAGGGCGCAGGGCTCGGTTGACGCAACAGATGGCTATTAAGGGAGTTAAAGAGTCTATAAAACAGGGCATACCAAAGGGTGGCTCCAATCGGTGAGTAATTTGTTCAGATGCTAAAATGATCCAATAGCAGGGTTAAATACCTCCTTGAGAATTGTTTCCTGGAATGTTAATGGGCTATAGGAGAAAAAAGGGTGCAACTGAAGAATGGGTCAAAACATTGAATCCCTCCGTAATCTTATTGCAGGAAACCCATATTCCGGCCAGTAAAATCGGGGGCTTCATCATGTTTAAAAATTGGGTCGACTATAAGGGGGTTGCGGCGGCCCAAGCTGCTCATAGGGGCACAGCAGTCTTTCTAGCTAAAAGACTGGGGGCTCGAGTCCTCGATTTTGAGAGTGATAAAAATGGGCGCTGGTGCTTTGTGAGCTGCAAAATATTAATGGAGAAGCTTACTTTTGTGAGCTTGTACGCCCCCCTAGTAGATGACCCCGGGCCACATGAGGATCTCTTTCAATCCCTTCTACACCTTACAGGTAAAATTGTTATTGTGCAGATTTTAACTTTCTCCAAGACCCGTATATTGACTCCTCTGTGAAAGGGAAGAAGCAATATAAACCTAGAGTGGCGAAGGTGTTTAAGGACTATGAAAGAATACTGGCCTTAGGCGACCCTTGGAGATTATCAGCGCCAAACAAAAGAGAACACACATGTTATTCTGGTCATTTTAAAAGCGCGTCTTGCATTGATTTCTTTCTGGTGTCCAAAACGCTTCACTTTCAGAATCAGCGAGTACTGCATTCCTGCCTTTCGGATCACACAATCCTTAGCCTAGACACAGTGTTATTTTAGACCGGGGTTTGCTGCAACCTAAAAGGTGGATTTTTAAATCATCAGCTGCTCCAAGAGGAAGGCCGGGTACAGGTTTGCAGACTCAAAATTAAGGACTATCTGAATAGAAAAAGAGACTCTGCTCCTCTCGCAGTATGGTCTGGGATTCTTTAAAAGCCTAATTTAGAGGCATTATAATTCCAAAGGAGGCAGCAGACAGGAGACATCTTAAATTACAAAATAGGGTGATGGAAGACACAGTTCAGTGTAGGTTGGACAATTATCTTCGGTCCCCAACGGAAAGCAATAAGAAAGCATTGGATTTGGTTAAACAGGCACTGTTGGATAGATAGAAGGATAAAGCGGAAAGAGTGTTCCAGTCCCACAAGCAAAAAGTTTATGAGGAGAGTAACTTCACGGGCAGATTCCATGCCTGGCAAACACGAGATCAAGCGGCTCGTAATACGATCCATGTGTTAAAATGCCCGATTACGGGGGAAGATTTACAGAGGCTACCACAGTGGGAGATGTGATGTTAAAACACTATAGGCAAATTTATTCCCAAACCCAGACTATTGATTGTACTGCCATGGGGGATTTTTAGGGGAGATTAAGCATTCCCTCATTATCAAGGGGAGAGGGTGCCACCCTCTCCCAACATTTCTCTAAGCCAGAATTAGTAAAAGTGGTGAACAAATTGGTCCCAACGGACTTCCAGCAGAATTCTTTAAAGAATTAATCGATGTCTTAGCAGATGACTTTCGGGGTATTATTAATAATATGCTAGATGGGGGGAATGATCCCTAATTCCTGGCGCTTGGGGAATGTAGTCAACTTTCCTAAAAAAGATAAAGAGGATCCAAATTCGTACCGCCCAATCTCATCACAACACATGAATTTTACAATCACTATGAAACTCTTGGCTAATCAATTTAATATGATTGGTTCTACTTTGGTGTAATAAGACCAAAACAGATTTGTAGCAGGGTGGCTACTTGCAACCAACACACATTTTTTGGTTGAAGCACTCGACTACTTTTTATTAATAAAATTCCCCGCTGTCATTCTTCTATTAGATGTGGAAAAAGCTTTTGATTTGGTAGCACGGGATACATTGTTTGAGATTCTATCCAGATTAGGGATCCCCTCCCAAGGCGCAGGGCTGATACAAAGGATGTATCAAAATACCAGAGCTAGCTTCATAGTCAATTCAGTTAATGTAGGCAATTTACAGGTTCGGCAAGGTGCACGGCAGGGGTGCCCCCCTTTCACCTATCCTGTTTGCCCTATTCATTGAACCTTTAGCCATCGCAATCAGATTGAATAAAGGTATTCATCCTCCACTAAAATCGATGGGTAAGATTAAACGGTATGCTAACAACATTATTATGTTTCTGGATGATAATCAGAGCTCTCAGGAACCGGCCTTTGAAATATTCACCCAATTCTACCGTGTTGGGAGCTGCAAGGTGAATAGGAGTAAAACTGAAATTACACTTTGTGGGTGCGCGCCTAATAAACTACTTGTCGAATTGGTTCCCTGTGCGAATCCAAAACCTAAGAGATCTTGGGATTAGATTCTCAGCGGATATCCGAGACCTCTACGATCTCAATTACACCCCTCTGCTATCTAAAGTACAAGCATTATTAGCACGGTGGGAGACACTTCCGCTGTCTATCATAGGAAGGGTTAAGCTGATTAAAATGTCAATCTTGCCACTGTTTGTCTTCCTGTTCTCAGCCATTCCTTCTGTTTTAATGTCCTCATTCTTCAAGAAAGTTGACTTATTATTTACCTCATTTATCTGGCATAATAAATCTGCACGTTTTGCAATGAGCACGTTATGAGAAGATCGAGAGAAGGGAGGTCTAGCTCTGCCCAATTTCAGCAATTATTATTTTGAGACTTTTGCTCAAAACATGTCAAACTTTAAAGCTGCATCTTTTCCGGGCACCCCTTTTTTGCAAGATCTTCGCAAATTAATTGTAGGGAACATGAGATAGTAGACCCCGCACTACTGGTAAAATCCCGCAAAAAGGTAGGATACAAGACTCTCGGGTGGTTCCTCAAAAAAAGGTCTTATTTTTATTGAAGATACACAATCCCGTTTTTGAACTATTTTACCACGCTTTCTCAGTTCGTAATGAGGTCTGGGGTCCAGCTTAATCCAGAGACAGCCAGGAAGTGGGATACCGCAGGTTTCTGGAAAATTGGAGCCTTCCTGGTTGGTAATAGATGGGCAACATGTTTGAATACAGGTGCCACAGTGCGGAATTATTTTTTGCTGCTTGGGTCTTATAGGCACCTGCTCCATAGTTTTGAGGATTTAGACATAGATCAGATTCTAGATACCCAGGAGATATTGGAAGAATTGATAGGTCCTGGGGCGGGGGAGAACAGGTGCGAAGTTTACTCAGGGATCGGAAAAGTTCTAACCCCTGGGTTAAAACCGCTAGGAAATGGGAGAAGGACGAAAATTTGATACTATCCAAGGACAGCTGGGAGACAGTGAATCGATTAAATTTTAAGGCACTAAAAGGAGCTAACTGGCATTGAATGCTACACTTTACTAAATGGTTACTCTACCATACCCTGCAAGTTCGGTCATGGATTAACCCCGGCCATCCAGTTTGCTGTTCCATTGTCAAACGGATGGTACAGTTAGCTGGACGCACGTGATTGGCACTTGTCAATTAGTCCAAGAATTTTGGGGGAAGACAGTCAGGCTTTTGAATAATATTTTGCAGATCAAAATAGTCCCTACCATCTGGCTTCTGACCTTGGGCTATGACCCAGAGGTACAACTGTCTCCTAGATGGGTAAAACTAGTTTTTATTGCCACAGCGGTTGCTCGATCTCTTTTATTGAACAATTGGTACTCAACACAGATTCCACCCGCGGAAGAATGTCGAAACAAAATGGCTCTGGTGAGAAAGCAGGAGTGGAAGTACGCCATGAGAACTGGTGGGCTTAAGAAGTTTGGTCAAACTTGGGGTAGCCTCTTCAAGACACGGGATACCAAGGCTGTGTAGGTAAATTGAGACGAGCCACTGAAGTCTAAGATGTGGGCAACGAGCTGGTGGGGATGTAGGGGAATGCGATGTAACTGCTTCATGCGCCAGTAGTATAAGTATGTTACTGTGAAAACTCATGTTTTGAGTGGAACATATTGTACTTGGGTTGGATGTCTCAATAAAAGAAATAAAAATAAAATAAAAAAAAAAGTCAACCAGTGATAATCAATGGGCTGACCCAAAACCCACTTGAAGTAATATTATTTTACACAATAGTTATTTCAACAATAGGTGAGACCTGAAAATATCCATCCAAATATGGTAGTCTTTCCAGCAATGGAATAGAGGTGAAGCTGATGTCACTCTAGTCCAGCACCATGACGCAGGTGCCACATTATATACAAAAAGGTTCCATGGTGGAAGGGCAGTCTTCTGGGGGACAGGGCACTGAGGGTGCTATGCGCTACATGCTCGACCTCAGTTTCAAGAAGTTCTATGACGGGACCACTGTCAAGAAAAAAACGTTATTGTACTTTGTAATCCTTACAGCGGCTTTCAAAAAATGAACTAAGCAGCCCAGGTCAGAGTGAACTTATGAATAGGACATTTTAAGATGCTGTTATCCTTTCTTGCAGATCTGAGTTCTGATCATATAATTAATAAAGTAAACATCCGCTTTACGGTTTACGGTTTAACGTGTACTATGATTTAACTGCGTGTGCACATTAACTCTTCCAACCTTCAAGCAGATGTTGGCCATTTATTCAAAAGTAATTCTATTTTAAGTGGGGAGACGGCATCACGCTAGTATAGAACCTTGATCGGATTATCGGCAGGCCGTCTCCAACACTGACTTCTCCTCATACTTAAGGAAATCCGACACCCTCGACCACTCTGCATGGTGCATCAGTCCGGGATGGCACTGGTGCAACACATTACCGGGCCTTTATGATGCCCCTGGGCTTCTTGCTGCCCATCAATCCGGAAGGAGCATCTTTTAGCCTCTTATCCATTAATCATGTGCTGATGTCCCATCAGCTTTCTGTTAACATTTCCTGCTCCCTTTCTCTCAGACCACAGCAGAGCAGGGGCTCGGTTTCACAAGATACAATAGAGGCCCTCTTCCTCTTACATCCCGCCTGCCTGCAGAGAAGCCCGTCACTCAAATGAGAAAATAAGTGCCCCCAACCTGCCGGAAAAGCTGCATGCTTTCTTCTTTGCTGCATGTGTCTACTTAGTTAAATAAGCCCCTTTATGTTCACTGATTGATGAATTATCTTGTATAGCACCACAACCCGGGTTCAAAGCATTTTACAATGCATTTTCAGTTGTCATTACACACAGAGTGTTTATTGTCGCAAGTCAGGGCAGACATGTCTATATAAATGTACAGAAAAAACAGGTGGCCGTAATAGCAATATTAGTCATTGTGATTTCCGAATAGCAAATTTGACCAAATCGCAATTCCTAATGTATTAAAGTTTAGCAGTTCCTATTTGCTCATAAACCACCCTATTCCAAGATTAATAGTGAGGTAGGTCTGCACATTGCGACCCTCAAGGAACCAGCGCCATCACGGATATGGTGGCATGTCTGGGTCAGCAGACCAGCATTTCTCTGACTGTTTTCAATAAAACAATTTTTCTTTTAAAGCAGCTTGTTTTCTTTAAAAGCAACAGGACTGCATTATAAAAGAAAAGCTTCTTTTTTTTTTTTTTTTTTAATTTATAGTCACTAAGGGAACTAACGGCCAAAAGTATAATTTTATCCAATAGCGATTACCAAATTGCGATTTGCGAATCGCAACTAAGTAATCGCTAATGGAATGTACGGCAATTCGCAAGGGCTCGCAAATGGACCTACCTCATTAATATTCATGAGGTAGGTCGCAATTTGCGAGCCACTGCGAATGGCTACAATCACAGGGATTGTGGCCTGCTGGGCTCAGCAGACCACCATGTCTGTGATTGAGCCCGTTTTCCTTAAAGGAAAACGGGATGCATTTAAAAATGAAAAATGAAAAGTTTGTTTTCATTTTTTAAGAGTAGGCAGTGGTCCGTGGGACCACTGCCTGCTCTTAAAAAATGTTTTCGCATGTTTTCCCTAAGGGACCCCTTCTCCTTTGCAAATGGATTACCACCAATTTGGAATTGGCGCTAACTGCGATTGTTTTGCGACCACATTCGCAGTCACAAAACAATCATACATACCTTTGCGATTCGGTATTGAGAAGGAATGCCACTGACACACCCCTTCCTAATACCGAATCGGTATGTAGCCGCAATTCCAATTTGCGTTTCGGTAACAAGTTACTGAATTGCAAATTGGATTTGTTACATACCAAAATGCAGTTTTTGCGATCGCAAACGGCCCTTTGGGCCGTTTGCGATCGCAAAACACTTCGATACATCTGGCCCTATGTCTCCCTTCCAATTTGCGAACATGTTATCATTAAATGTTTGTACTCAGTAAATTATTAATGTTTTGCAACTGGAATTCAGCTGCAAAACAATATATACCATTTTGATTCAGTATTTAGAAGGGATGCCCCTTGCAAATACAGAATCAAGTTGCGATTCGGTAGCATGTTACTGAATCGCAGTTTGGGATTCATGCATGCTAAAATGTTTTTTTGTGGTCATAAACGGGTCAATTGTGCAAATTGGACAGTTTACAAATGCAAAAAAGCTTAATACATCTGACCCAAAATGTCTTAGCAGCTAACTTAAACAAAGCAGTTTACTAGGCCTATTTAAAAGTAACAGCAGTCCTATGGTACTATAAAGAAGTCAATATTACTGGCCAACACCGATTCAGTGCCCAGTTTATCAATAAACACTACAACATCACTGTAAGTATTTTACATTTTACGAACTCCTAACACAATTAAGTATTTTATTTATCTGTTATACTTGAGTTACAGTGATACGATGAAGCTGAATGTGCATAAATGCCATGTAATAAAATGGTGACATACCATGAAGACACAAGTTAGATAACAGGTAGCTTGACAGCTGATGACGCACATCTTTGAGAGGTGCCGTCTTATTGCTATTAAACATATATTATTTGACCCCAACTTTGGTGAATAATATTGTTTTTTTAAGAATATGGCTAAACTTGATTGTTACAAGTAAAACGTGCATACCCACTGCTTCCCTTGGTGCTGTGATCTTATTGGACGAATGCCTGAAATGGCTACCGTTGTTTGTGTATTTTAATGTGTGTGACCATCAGCAATATTTCTTATCTAAAGCACATTACAGTGGAAGTATTTCTTCCTTCTTACTCTTAAGAACTGTGAGATACTGGATGGCATGTAGTTGTATTTAAGAGCTGACTTGCACATCACCATAGCCGCCCCTGAGCCCCACGAACATGGGCTAGGGGGGGCAGGGTGTCCATACCCTGCCCCTTATATATCTTTTTAAAAACATTTTCAAGACAGGGGTCTAGGTCCTGAGTCCTGTAATGGCTGCCAGCACATTTTTTTTACACGGACTGCAGTCTGCTGGAGCATATCTCCTGTGGGAGAAAATTGGCCAAAGGGGAAAAAATAGCCCACTGGGTCAACCAGAACAAGCTATTTTTTAAAACTTGGTTTGAGAGACTTCCACAACGTCCTTCGAACCCAACCATCTAGAAATATATTTTAAAAAAAATTCTACCTTAATTTCTCAAATGCTACTGAACGGATTTACACCGTTGCAAATTGCAAAAAACACACTTTCTAGGCTAAGATCTAGCTTCCTGACGAATTTGGTGTTATTAAGTTCAGCAGCTTTGTTGATAACATTTCTCATAAAAGAGTATGGAAAATGCATGGAGATTTAGCGCTTTGGCCTCCCCCACACATTTCTTGGCCTCCACTTGAAAAATCACCCCATAACTAACCATGAACAAACTTGACAAAATGTAGCACGTTTTTTTGGAAAGTTTTGTGATCATTCCTCAAACGGCACCAAAGTTATTAACACAAAATGGAAATGCTGACCTAACTATGACTACCCAGTGGCGATATATAAAAAAAATAACCTAATGGTGGTCGCCAGTAGATAGTTATAGTTAGGACCTAATTTCCACAGAAAAAGCGTACTTACCTTTATCTTTGGCACTGTTTAAGGAATCTTCACAAAATTTTCCCAAAAAAGAAAGTGCCCTCTAGGGCCTTGTTGTGGAAGAAAAGTTTCAGGATGACCCACCAAGCGGGGGCTGAGAAAAACAGGGAGGGGGGGCAGGGCAGTCAAAAAAAGTGTGTTTTTCATGTTAATTCCCATTGACTCTATAGACACGCCTGCAGCCCTAACCGCTGGACAGAATTACACCAAATTTGGCAAGAAGGTAGCTTTTGGCCCACAGATCATGTTTTTTGTTTTATTTGATGTAAATCCGTTCAGTATTTTTCAAGATATTAAAGGGAAAATAAATGTGTATATCTAGGGCCATGGATGGATCCAGATCTCCTGCTGAGGTCTGATAAAGCTGTCAACACTTAAATAAGTGTTGGCAACCATTTTGGGTCTCTGCCCCCAATAGTAAGATCTGAAGTACTATATCATATACAACAAAATAATATACCTGATGAGAAGATTAGGTTTATTACGACCTACTCCAATCAAACATTCAATTTAAGGCGAGCACTTATCAGAAGCTGGCATATTCTTCAAACAGACCCGGATTTACAGGAGTATGTGTGTAATAGTCCTGCATTAACTTTCCGTAAGGGTAGGTCACTTAGGGACAACCTCAGCCCCAATATGGTGCTTAGCAGTATTAAACCTGAGAGTGGGAGACCTGGAATCTCAGTTTTTTGTTGTTGTCATCAATGTAAAGCATGCAGATACAGCAAGGACTATCAGATCAAACTTAATTCACGAGGTGGTGATAGACAGAAAATGCTACGGGTTCTTGAATCAAAATATATTATTAAATTCATGACTGTCCCCCAATGGGTTAAATTTAAGTGAAGAGATGAATACCCACCTTGGTAGTTAAATAATTATTTACTGGATTTTTCTGACTTTCTTTTGAGTTTTCTTTGATATTTTGTATTAATTATGTAGAAATGTTTGGTTTTGATATACATTCTGACATAATGTTTTTTCTTGGGGGTGATTGTGGTTTTACTGCATTTAATTTTGATAGAGACATCAAATCTAATAGGATTGCCAAGTACAGTATATAGGGTTATGTAGTTGATAATTGAGCAATGGAATATATAACTTGAGGCATCTACATATATCTAAAGTTAGTCAAATTATAATATATACTTTTTGAGATACTATGGCCTATGTAACCATTACAAGATGGCACCCATTATTGTACTTGGATATATATCTGTATGGTGGTTTGAGTCCTTTCTTTATGTCTATGTATGTGTATTTATTTCTGTTGTATGTAGTATTCCCCCATCCGTGAACAAGGCTACGGCTGAAACGCGCTGGGAGGAGGACCATTTTCTTTCAATATATTTTGAAATTGTCTGTCTTGTGTCTTGATTTCTCGTCCTAGCGGGTGAAGAAAATTGATTAAATATATATATATGTATGTATGTATATAAATATATATATATATATATATATAAAACAAATGCTTAATGGTGCCCTTACACCTCCCAGGAGAAACAGAGGGATCTAAAATTATAAACCAAAAGACCTTGCAGGGAATTTGGTGCGCTCTTCAGTGGGAGCAGTGAATATGAAATTAGCATCTACTCACCCCTGTTGTTTTTCTATTTATTTATTTTTTGCTTGGGTGCCCCGGTCCCACCAGGTGCACCCAACAACCATAAGCTTTTTGTTTAAAAAGGGTCTGGAAACCACTCTTTTTGTAAATTCTACTGCGAATCCATGAACTACATAAAAAAACAAGTGTTTTGGCCCCATGGAGTGGCCCCTACGGCATCTCCTTACCAGGCCTAGGGTCTCAATTTATCCCTACATTGGCCCCGTGTGCTTTTTTAATATTTTTTTTCAAGACACAGAGGCAGAGTCACAGAGTTTAAAAGGGCTGCTGTAATAACTTTGTTGATGTTGTGATAGTCAATCAGATCAAAAGTGTTTTGGGACCACCCCCCTTCTTCAGGTCAAGCACGCAAGCGCTCTGGCCTGTTGTAATCTATCTGTGGGCTTTTAACCACGTCCACCGCACACCCACCACTATCACTCGTTTGTGGGCTTGCCTTTCAAAAATCCTTTATGATTAGTAAATGCTTTACCTTTGTCCCGCCTTGGGGCAGTTTTGTCACCGCCTTGGTCATCGACCCGGTTACATGGATAACTGCACGTTTGCGGATACGTTTGACTGCAATCAAACTTATTTCTCTTTTTGTATCTCTCCTCCACGCTTATGGCGGCTGTGGTGCTTTGAATCGTCTCACTTATGTTAACTGTTTTACTTTTCATTTTCAATTTATGTGGCAAGAAAAGCCCAGTTAGAACTATTAGTGTTGTAAATTCCTAACTCGAGCAAACGGGAGACCCATTGCATTGCAAATGCTTGTTTTTTTCTTGGCCCCGCTTGACGGATCACCATGAAACTTTCCAGGAAGGAGCTGAGGTGGATGAGACTTATTTTAAATGTTTTGTGAATAGGCAGTCTGGCCTAGCACGGTATGGCCAGAGACAGGAGGCTGAAGGCCCTGCGCTGTGGGGATTTGACACAAACAGAGGGGGTGGGGCACAAGAAAGACATGGATGCAGTATATGATCAAGACACCTAAAAATTCACTGAAAAAACAGGATTAAAGTAATTATAGTAGACCTTATTTTACACCTTAATATGTATTTAAAAACTTCAAAAATTCAGCTAAGAAATAGCTGAAGTGCAATTATGGTTATGAATAAAAACCTGAAAACGACAGAAATTTCCAAGCCATGTTTAGGAGCACAATCCATATATTATACAAAAGCTTTGCAAACCATAACTCGCATAGTAAATGCAGTGCACAAGGTCTGTGACTTGTGATTCTTCTCTGGGATTCGCAATTACTCAACACCATAAAAACGCAGCTGGGATCTGCAGAGCATTTCTTGAGCACAGACCCTGGCCACCTTGTTAAGTGTCAGGGATTCATGAACTCTGATCAGGAATCACAAACCTTGCAACTATTTTTTGCTTTTTTTATTTTTTTATTTCAATCAAGGGCCCCTTTATGGCCTGGGGGATCAGGGTGTTCCGAGGATTGAGCTCTATAGCAAATTGCAGCTGCACACAACCAAAGGCCATGAGAGGGAGGTGTTGGGCGCATTGTCTGGCTGGAGTAGAGGACCTGCAGCAACCCTCCACTGTGCATGGCTGAAGGCCACACAAAGCTGGTGTTAGCTGTACAGGGAGTGATAGGTGCAGAGTCTGGCAGGAGGCCAGGCCGTATGGAAAACTTCTACTGCGCATGGCCGGGCAGTGGGTGCTGACCACTTACAGAGAGTCTGGCGCAGGTGCTGGCTGAAGATCAGGCCAGCAGCCAACCTCACTTCACACGGCCAAAGGCCTGGAGGTCAGGCCCTGAGGTAATTTGTGCTGCGTGCAGCATGTTTCACTCCCAGGAAAAGTTGGGCGCAGGTCCTGGCAAAGGAATAGGACCCGCAGGCAACCCTGTGCCCCATATAGCCAAAGGCCACGCCCTGCCATTTTTTATACCCCACAGAGAATTTGTCACAAGAGATTGGGAGAGGCCCTGTGACCAACCCCTTCCTGTGAATAGAGTTTGGCCACCTACAGAGGGTTGGGCACAGAGTTTGGAGTCCATGCCCTGTATCTAACCCAACTTCATACAGAGAGGGCTTACCGCCAATGGATGCTGGATACCTGCAGAGTTAGGCCCTGCAGTCAATCCCCCACTGCACAGGGCTAAAGGCAGTGAGCAGCTGTGGATGGCTGCTTACTGGCTGCAGGGAACTCTTGGATGTTGTATGATTACAATACTCAAAACAACTCACTGACAAATACAAAGATTAAAGTTATTTTATGGTTAATGTTGGGGAGAAACCTGGGACATTCACCTAAAAACGACAGTTGAGGTGCAGTAATGGTAACAAATGACAACCGATAAACTACTGAAAAGTTAGGAGCCCAATCCATTACTTGCACAACGGCGAAGTAAACCATAAGTTGTAGGACTCCACAATATTTATAGAGCTAAATAACACCTAAAAGGAAAATGTAAATAAATAACATGTAAGCAAACCGATCAATGAGTGGTGAAGTGTGTATGTGCATAGACACACAATTATGGGAGCCAGAAGGCTCTTAAGCACAGGCATCTTATGAAAACAGTTTTCTATCAGATGACTGAGCAACTTTGTTCTGGTCGTGAGAAAATACGCTTCTGATCTTTGTCAAACTTTTTTCGTCTATTATCAAAATTAATTTGCAAATCCAAATCCTTACTAACCATTCAACCATTGGTCAGCAAATACTGTATTCCAAGTGAGTGAATAACTGAAATAGCAAATTGCTATAGTGAGAGTAGGAACATTGCCAAGAGGCTACTATGTCTGCTCTAAGCCTCAGGGCAAACACAAAAGAGTGCAACGTAGCTAAACATTCCAGGTGGTGCACCATTTTAGGAGTTAATCAGACTTTGTCTGTTCGAAAAAACAAATTGCTCCGAGGACACAACCTCTTCACTGTCAAGTCTTCTAAAGCATAGTGGATTGCCTGCATTATTTACACCTCTTCAATCTTGTTTTCTGTCTTCACAGACATGAATTCATATCATACTCAGCTAAAGAATGCTTAAATCTGCAAACTTAGTTAAAAGACGTTTAGTACAGATCCATACCCAAAGGGCCAGTATTTACTGCAAAAAACAAGAGCAGCTCAGACCAACGATTCAACTTTGAAAGCTGTTAATGTTAGAAGAATCAAGTTTTGCAGTAAATGCATTTCGCAAAATGTCATGAAAAATAAAAATACTAAACGAACATCTTAAAGAAATGATTTATACATCTTTAAGGTTGTAAGAAATTTCAGTTTGCTAGAAAATAAGTGATGGAACTCCATGCCCTGCCCCTTACTCAAATACTGGGTGGCTACCAAAAGACGTTCTTAATATCCTAACAGAAAACACTACTAACAGCGTAACGAAGATAAATGAAACAGAGAAGACGACCAGCATTTAACTTCAGAGAACACAGCACTACTGTAAACCAGAGGTAACCATTTTGGGCGTAGGGCAAAGACGAGAAGTCGCGCAGAAATTCAAGAGCGCTAAATCAATGCCAGATTTTCGGGATGACCAACCTGATTGGTACACGACGAGACACCCGTGTGATTTTACAGTTAAGATCTAATTGCTATTTCAGATACATTTAAATCGACAGAGTTATGTACAAAGAATAAAAGGTTATGCTGAATAGTAAGCTCTACACTGAAGTTGATAGATATCCACTAAAGAGAGAAAAATCAATAGAAATATTCTCAGGATAATCACTATGTAAAGGACTTCTCCACTTGGATTCTTATATTTAGTTCTTTGGAAAATGTGCATGGTTGCAGCACTCTTGAACCTACGCTGACACCAGTGAAGTAGACTACAACTTACCAAGAGCGTGCCAACCTCTTTCACTGATATGTTTCATTAACAAGTTATGTTCAAGTCTCAATCAAGTTTACATTTTCGCTATGTAAAATCTACCTAACGACAAGGCAACCACACTTCCATTTATTCATTTGTGTTATACTCAATGTATTTATTGGGATGTCTCTATGGTTTACAGCTACCTTAGAATAGTTAGCCACCAAGAAAAATAAATAGTTTAATGAACATGCTACACGAACACTGCAGAGAGAGGAAGCTTCTCATCGTGAGTAAACGAGCGTCTAACGTACACGTCACAGGTTCAAATATTAGTGTCAACTTATTATGTCCTGAATTTGAGGTAATACTATAATTACCTTAAATTGTTTAAACTTTGCGACTACAAACTCATCAGCATCGTTTGTCTCCACTGCCCACTTGGAACTGAAGCTAGGGGTAGAATTTGGGCAGTGATCATGTTGTGCTTTGCCCCTCCATCTACTTCTAGCTAAGAGCACAATCCGAGCTGAGAGTAATACAAGGTGAACATCTGTACATTAGGCGTCAGCGAGGATGAGCCTTTCTGGTAAACTGTAAAACTGTAAACTGTAAACTTTGCACTTGTATAGCGCACTACTCACCCGTTAGGGTCTCAAGGCACTGTACTCATACCACTATGGAACCCCTCCTGGCTTTTCCCTGTGAGGTGCCCACTCCTGGGAACCCCCAGGGTGAAGACAGGCATCCAAGCGCTGTTGGGGCCGTTGTGGAGATTAAGCAAGCTATTGCCCAGAGTTGCAGAGTGGGACTCATTAATTAGATTAGGCACCGAGGCGAGAATTATCTGGTCCAAGGGAATTGAGTCCAAGACCTGCCGAAGCGGGACTTGAACCCTGGTCGAGCCAGATCTCTGCTTCAGGGTCTGCCACTCTAACTATTGTGCCACACTTCTCCACCTGGCAATTGTGGTCACAGAATGCCGCATATAAATAAACAGTATCAAGAGCTGCAAAACTCTGGCTTCTGAATTCAAAACATAATCAAGACATTCAAAAAACCTAAATGTGTTGTTTCCAACGTAACGTAGCAATAAATGTTCAAACTGTAATTGTTTGCCCTTCTTATAGTATTTATTTACAAATGTATACAACGCCAAGCTATAGAACCACTCACATTTGAGGCAGGGTACTACACAAGTAGTGATTAATAATGATCAGCCTCCCTCATTCATATTTTTGCTTCCTCCTCATTACATTCAGGAATGCATTTTTGCATTACTCCTAATATTAGGGTAGATGGCCTATTCAAAGATCTACTAATCATGTCAGACATGGACCTGGAAGGCAGGGGGATAAAGTTATTTCTTAACAGGTGGAAACACTGACCATGATTTTTGCAGAAAACTAAGTAGCGCTAATAGGGTCTCTCCAAATAACAATAATTTTCATAAACTAAGCATGTACAAGCTGGGTCTAGGAGAGGCGCATATTGCCAGGTCTTCAAGATAACCACTATGTACATGAGTTCCATTTAAATTCACTGAATGCCAATTACCTTGTATGGATATCCTCAAAATCTGGCATTCATCCAGCCTTCCATTACATACACTCCGCACCTGTTATAAACAATCCGGATATGAAACACCAGGGGGTGAGATCACTGTTATACGTCATTCAACAACAACGGCCTTATCTTGTATGTGGGCCAACGCCTGAGCTTGGTGGTAGGGATTTCGATCCAGACCTAGAAATCTTATGGCTTGATTGATGGGGACATTTATGGTTGTACTCAAACAGTGACAACGCTTTCCTGCTTTCAGCAGGAGATAGTCTAATTCAGACACTGCTGATGAGGAAGCGCGGAGGCATCAGTGACTGGTAAAGTCCAGGCATTCAAATCCCGTGTGTCTTTAATCTTTGAAGGAGCTGCTGAATGCACATGCAGCTTGCTTAAAATATATGTAAATGAGGCCGTAGGGTCCCCTGAAGGCCTTGTTAAATCCGTCAGTCAGCAAACCACCTTGCTTTCTACAGTTGGCAGCAGTAATATTTTGCTTGCTGTAGTTAAAAAGGCCTCGACAGGCAGGTTTAAAGCATTCCTGCTGTTTTTCCATCTTGCAACCCACTGAAAATAAAAAAAATAAAAATAATTACAAAAATATCATGCCCCCATCGAAGTTCTGTCTGAATCAATACGATTCCTGGGCTGTTGCACCGAGATCAGCAATCACTTTCCTGTCCAGAGGGAAATTTGCCACTAACGTCACAAAATCTGTAACCTTGATAAGTTTCGAGTTACCAGAGAATTGATCTTCCATGAGACTAGGCTTCAGTTTCAAACATATTGATTGAAACCAACTGCAGCCGAAGCACTCCCATCGCAGGATGATAGGACTGAAGTTCGTTTGCTTTTCGGCTCCTGATTCCATTACCCTTCAGTATGCTTAGATTAACAGTCTGGAAGTGAGCCTGGTGATACAACAAAGAAGCACCATCAAAAATCACCAGAGGACACAGGTTTAGGCCATTCCTCTCGATCCCATGTCTTCAATGAAAATCCACTGCAACTTCCTTAGAATGGTGATTTCAAAAGGTTGTCACAAAATCCACTGCTTCACATCCGGCAGTCTCAAGTAATATCAGAGGCCCGTGGTACCACAGAGCAAGTAATGCCTTGCTGTCAGCTACTGGGTGACTGGAGGAAGTACCAGAGGAAGTACTCTGGGCAGGGAAGAGGATTTCTTTACATCGCATTAAGGTAATTTGCTTAACAAACAATGTCAAGAAGATACTAAGAAAGACGTGCTGTCATATCCTAGGGCATGTAAAATTTCTGGATAGGAAAAAAAAAAAAATATATATATATATATATATATATATATATATATATATATATATATATATATATATATCCCTCCCTCACTCCCTCCCTCCTAACAGAATGATCTAACGACCCTGAATCATATATTGCATGAAGTATGCAACTGGGCATATGTGGTGCAAATCCACACAAATGTTGCTGCATTTCTATTAAGGAAAAAGAGCAGCCGAACGAAACTACAACCCGAATAACAAAAAGCCATAAAGCGATTTTCGACAGGAGTAGACATGGAGAGCATGCACTGTAACAGCACCACAAAAAATAATTAAGCATTTGCTGCTTGTAAATACCAGCGGTAAGAAAGACAACCTGGTGCATCGTTACTGTTCACTAACTCACGTTATCTTTTTCATATTAAATAGAAAAAATCCCACAAACTAATTGTGGCTGAAACCTAAATTTAACTCTGATATTTGGAAAGTCAATAATATATAGGTGCCCTGTCTCTTACTGTGAAGATCAAAGTATTGTCAATAATCACCCTGTCGCATTTTTTTCGTCTCGCTTGAAAACTACCTAATACGTTCCAGACAGGTTGGGGCAAATGACGTAATGCTATTCCCACTTACTCAATTTACAAAAATGAAACGGCCCAATTTTGTGGACCATAACATTTTAAGCAACATGGCCGCACACCAACCACCTCCCTCCATCAAATTACGGTCACAAGCACATTTGTTCCTTGTTTTGCGACTACAAACTCATCAGCGTGTTTGTCTCCACTGCCCACTTGGAACTGAAGGTAGGGGTAGAATTTGGGCAGTGATCATGTTGTGCTTTGCCCCTCCATCTATTTCTAGCTAAGAGCACAATCCGAGCTGAGAGTAATACAAGGTGAACATCTGTACATTAGGCGTCGGCGAGGATGAGCCTTTCTGGTCACAGAATGCCGCATATAAATAAACCGAATCAAGAGCTGCAAAACTCTGGCTTCTGAATTCAAAACATAATCAAGACAGCATTTTAAAATCCTAAATGTGTTGTTTCCGACGCAGCTTAGCAATAAATGTTCAGACTATAATTGTTAGCCCTTCTTATAGGATGTATTTACAAATGTATAAGAAACCAAGCCATAGAACAACCCACATATACACGCACTGCAATACATGGGCACTGGAATATATATCTATCTTTTCTTATCAACTAAGCCATCTTAATATGTGAAAGTGGCACAGTTTAATACACGCACAGCTATGTGGCTACATGCTGTGATTTACAGCACGACCACGGCAGGATCCTGTGCCTCTCCTATGAGTGACTGAGGCAATGCAGACTTTTGAAAGTCTTGCTTTTACAGAAAGTGATCTACACAGTGGAAAAGAAACTACCAGGGTTTTAATACTCAAATGCAGAACTTGTAGGAGAACTTTTTTTTAAAGAAATTGGTTTTCCAAGAGGACAAAACAAGAAGTATAAAGAGGTAATTTCTGTCAGCAAGAAGAAAACGTGCAAACAAAACCGAAACATATTTAATGCATTTACAAGACTGCAGCAAGAAAGCTTGAGCCAATATTTTCAAACACATGCAATCTAAACTTGCCAGGCAAAACGCTGCAGCTGCCGAATCCATGCAAACTTAAAACGCAGCAAGTTTTAAGCCATACATGATTGCACTTTACTTTTAGTGAACCAGAAACCAGTAGCTATTTCGCTGACATAGGGTAAACCCCGTCCCCATGCGCCCACCAACGATAAAGAGAAGGCTTGATCAAATGCGGTCATTATCGCCCCCCTGAAGCACGACGTTATAAGGGTCAGGCAATCATCCCTCAGGCTCACTTTACACAGATTTTTTGCACGACCGCACTTAAAAAAAAAAACATTTAAACAAAAAAAAGTATTTCAAAACTACAAGAAATGCATCTAACTGTCGGGACGTGTGTCTAAAATCGCGTACTCACACCCTCGAAAACTAACTCCACCCGCCTCAGCTCTTCTCTGACCAAAAACTCTTCACAGGGCGTCAAAGACGACACGTCCGGCTGGTTAACTCACCCGTGGTCTCGGAATCCTCCTCATTAAAATAAAACTGCCAAGAAGGTCTCAGTTTATTAAGGCCGAGCGGAAAGATGTAACGACACAGGGGCTGATGCTTTCGCACAGTGGGAGTGCCACGCTCAGCGGCGACTGCAATTGGCTCCTCGCACGAGTCCCGTTGGAATAGGGTTTTCTAACAGGAATGCATTAGACGTATTAGGGGAGTTTTATCTAAGCAAACAGAAGTTAAATTATTTACGACCTTGCTGTTCTTTAAAAGCCTGCCGATGCACGCTTTCCATATGGATTTTGGCGCAATTTACATTTGATAATGCAGAATATTAGGGCTTTGATGACTGAACAATAAAGAATAAGCAACAGCAATGCCAGGCTTTCAAAGGAGCAGACGACCTGCAATCTCCAGGCGATGAAAATCGAAGTGTACGATTCTCTACAGACACCAGCCCCCAAATATTTGCAAAGAGTGAAAGAACGCGGCATCATGGATTCACATTTATAATTTGTTCATTAGCACAAAACCATTTTTTTAAAATTTATTTTTTCAAAATAAAACTAATTTTGGGTAAGCGCATCCGAGAATCCGTTTAACCTCATTATATCAGGTTCGAATCTTAGAAGATCCACCAAACCTTTCATCTTTCTGAGGTCGATAGACTGAGTACCAAATAGTAGGGTAACAACAAACTTCTGTTACTAAGTGGCAAGGTGTCTCGAGTCCCAAATGTGCCCTTTACAAAAACAGGTTATACTTTAATTCTGTCTCTTATCAAAGCCAGCCCCTTACTATGACCCTAACAGCAATTCACACACTAACGTTCACAATAATCCAGCTGATTAACTTTCCTCCACAACATAGCAGTTCATCATAATCCTTATTTATTAAAAATAATGTGCTATTCATTTTATTTTTTAAAATTGTAATTTTGGAAATTAAGGCAATTTCGGTAAATAAACTAAAGGCATACTACATTTATGACAGAACTTTTTGTGCTGCAGCCTTTAACTCCACTATTTTTTGTTGTTGCTACAAACCAGTTAATAAGCAGATGTGCCTGACCTACTGTATGGGAAAGGGGACAAAGACAAAAGATTTGGTATACACAGGTAGTACTATACCTGGGAGACAGAAGTAGTGACTCCACACACTGTAAAAATTATATGAGTTCCTCACTTTTGTATGGAACTGGCTGCTGCACCACAGCACAACAGAGCACTTTACATTTTACACGCTTGGGACCTTTGGCAGTTCAAGTGAATACAATCAAAATAGGGCCTTGGGGGACAACTGCCGGCAGGCAGAATATCCCCCAGGGCAGGCAGCACGCTTCAAACTACTAGGCTGTGTTTGGGCGACTTCCGTTAAAGGATGTAGCCCAAGGGTTACACAGCCGCCATGTTACAGGGCTAGCCACCATTTTGTGTAAGAACACACAGTTGCAGCCCTGTTTAGGAGTCCGGGAGGAGTTTGTTAGCCCCTCCCACTCACCCCAAGGAGGACGGTATGTGATGAGGTGTAGTGGCGGTAAGGCTGTGTTGTAGGAGCAGGTGCATAGGGTAATGGTTGTACGGTTGTCGCTTGGGACAGGTGCGGTAGGGCGGATGCCCAGAAGGTTGGAGGGGCCTTTACAGAAGGTCAGTGGAGTTTACAGAGGGGAACCAGGCCCTATGAGAGGAGGCAACACATTATACACATAAAGGGAGCAGGGATTAGGGTTATTTACATAGGAAGTTGGCATTTACAAATAGGCAAGAGTTAAAAGTTAAGCAGGGATTTTCAAATGTTATGAATAACAGAAGGTCGCTGGACATTGGGTAGTTTGCAAGGTTAAAGGGAAGGGTGGTGTTTTAGGGGTGGGGGTAGGTGGTAGGCAGATATTGTCTGTATAGTGAGGTATATAGTTTTGTAAGGCGGGATGCCAAGGGCTAAATTGTGATCCACACCTGTTTCAATAAAGTGGCCTTTTGCACACACAAGATGGGTAGTGGTCTGTCTCATTTCACCCAATTAAAACAAAAGAAGCAAAGCTGCTCTCCTGACTGACCTACACCATATATTATAGACTGTCAACAATAGAGTCCTTTAGGAATAAGAATACTATTTTTGTAATTGAACCTCCTAAGCCCGAAGGATATAAAATAACCGGAACAGGAAAAATAACCCTGAAAGGCATAAAGGGCCGAATCATAAACCTATATTGACACAGCCTCAAAGACTGGAGGTATTGTCAGTGATTTGAATGAAATCTCTCTCCGGTGCTTCTCTTCGCTGCTATCAATGTTTCTGAGTGAACCAGTCTATTTACAGGCGCAGGAGACACTACATTTTTGGGGTGACATGGACCGCCGAACCAGGTGTCCAGCTTAGCTCTAAGAACTAAGCAGGAGCCAAGCCATCAAAAGAGAGTAAATCGGGCAATGACAATGTGGATCTCTCAAAATTGCCTGTGATCGCCAACTGTGTGTCAAGGCTCTCACTGCTTGCTGCACCTTTCTACATATGCAATTTTCTGCATCTGTGGTTGTCCGAGTATGATCTTACTCCTATTCTCTGCTTTGGAGTGTATCTTCAGAAGATACTAAGAAATTGTATCTCTCACTAGGACTTGCTTGTTGTGTTAGTTTTCCTACTCTATTCTCGATCTCTGTGTAAGGATCTGAGTCAGGGTGTGGATGTGATATTCCTTTTAGGGCTCTTTATCTCAGTGGTTGTCTGCATATTTCTCCCTAATATCAGTTGGGTCAAAAAGCGCCCATCAAATTGACGTGCAATAAGCAACGTTTTATGGAAACGTTGAACAAAGGAGTTTGATTTCAGATGCTTTAGGCAAAACTCCTCCTCTATTCTCAGAATAACTAACACCAGTAGACAAGCACTGGCAAAGCCAACAGGTCTCGCCTAAACAAGAACTATTGGCTTTGGCAATGTATTTTTGCCTGCGGAAAAGCACCCTCTTTCTTGGCATGGTTACCCCCTTTTTCTGCCTGATGTCAGTGTGCTTGACTGTGTTCACCGGGATCATGCTAATTAGGACCACAGTGATTATGCTCTCTCTCCCAAAACTCTGTATTTCACCCACAATTGGCATTCTGGTGCCCCCTTAGAAGTCCCAAGTATATGGCACCTAGGTACCCACGGCATTGGGGTTCCAGGGGATCCCTATGAGCTGCAGCATATATTTTGCCACCCATAGGGAACACATGCAAAGGCTTCTGCAGGACTGCCATTGCAGCCTGCGTGAAAAGATGCAAGCACCCTTTCACTACCATTTACACTGCACCAGGTCACTTATAAGTCACCCCTATAGCAGGCCCTTCAGCCTTGAGGGCAGGGTGCAAAGTACCTGTGTGTGAGGGCACCCCTACACTAGCAGAGATGCCCCCACAACCTCCAGGACCATTTTCCCAGACTGAGAGTGCAGAGATGCCATTTTACGCCTATACTGGACATGGGTCACTACCTATGTCCAGCTACATAATGGTAACTCCGAACATAGGCATGTCTGGTATTAAATATGTTGGAATCATACCGCAAGGCTTTTGCAAGCATTCGTTGTATAATTGCAGCATGCACGCTGAGGGCTCCTTAGATGACCATCCAGTATTGTCATGTCAGCCTTCTGAGGTTTTCCAGACAGCCCCAGCTGCTGCCACCCCACATACACTGCCCTCCTACTGCTTGAAAAGCTCGCACCCAGGAAGGAAGAATAAAGGATTTCCTTTGGGAAAAGGGGGTTACAACCTCTCCCTTTGGAAATAGGTGTTACAGGCTTGGGAGGGGTAGCCTCCCTAAGCCACTGGAAATACTTTGAAGGGCACATTTGGTACCGTCCTTGCATAAACCAGCCTACACCGGTTCAGGGACCCCCAGACCCTGCTCTGGCGCAAAACTGGACAAAGGAAAGGGGAATGACCACTCCCGTGTCCATCACCACCCCAGGGGTGGTGCTCAGAGCTCCTCCAGAGGGTCCCTGGGTTTTGCCATCTTGGATTGAAGGCTGGTAGGGGACTCTGGGAGCATCTGAGTGGCCAGTGCCAGCAGGTGACATCACAGCCCTCCCCTGAAAAGTGCTTACCTGGTTAAGTTACCAATCTCCCTTTCAGGGTTATTTAGGGTCTCTCCTTTGGGTGGTTCCTCAGATTCCGATTGCAAGACTCCAGCAGGCATCCTCTGCACTCTCCACTTTGACTTCTCACTGAAGAAACTGCATCTGGACCCTCCAGGAACTCTACAACCTGCAACAAAGAAGCAAGACGCCTTCTGCAACATTGTATCTTCTGCTCCTGCCAGCAACTGCAACTGTTTACCGGTTGTGCATCCTCTGAGGACAGCCCGTCTTCAGCCTGCACCAGAAGAGCGCAGGAATCTCTCTTGGGGTGAAGGAGTCACTCCCCTGCTTCAGCAGGCACCATCTGCAATGACCACCGGCTGCATGGATCCCTCTCCTGCAAAGCTGCTTGGGTCCTGCATCACGGGTGGTGGACTGAAGTGGTCCCGACAGTCCTCTCTTCCAGCTGTACCACTTTGGTGGATGTAAGAGCTTGCTTCCCCACACAAGACAGTACCCCTGTGCACCGAATGTTTTACAGCTGCAAAGGCTTGTTGGCATCATTCCTCTAAGACCTTTATGCATATTTTAGCCCTGGCCCCCAGCGCTCTATCCTGCGACGCACAGCTTCCTGAACGATTCTCCAGCGGCGTGGGAGCCTTTGTCATAGTGCTGCGTGGGCCTCTTTTGCAACTTTCTTGTCCCCCGTCCTGTGGGACACCTGTGCGTGCTGACTGGTCTTCTGTGAGCTCTCTGCGTTGCTGAGGGCCCCCCTCTGAATCCCCTGCCTGGGTAGAGTTCACCTGGTCCTTCCTGGTCCCGGGCAGCGCCATTTTCTGCTAACTGCGAGCTTTGCACGTGCCAAGGCTTGTTGGCGGACTTCGATGATGCAAACCCAACTGCAATCCTCCATCCGGCGTGGGACATCACTTGCACCTTCCAGGACCCCGACTTCGTCTTCTTGGGTGCAGTGCTGACTTTTCTTCTTCACCAGTGGTTCTCCTTTTGCACCTTCATCAGGGTTAGCAGGAGCTCTTATTCTTCCTGGACTCTTCTGTGATTCTTGGACTTGGTCCCCTTTTTCCACAGGTCCTCTTGTCCAGGAATCCACTGAAGGTGTCTTGCAGTCTCCTCTGGGTTTTGCATAATTCTTCTTCTCGTTTCTGTGCGCGTTCTAGGAAACTTACTGTGATTAAGACCTGGTTACTGGGGTGGGTTCTGGTACTTAACTTTGGGCTTTCTAAGTACTCCCAGCTCCCCTCTACACACTACACTTGCCTAGGTGGGAGACTGACTTTCGCATTCCACTTTCTTAGTATATGGTTTGTGCTCCCCCTAGGCCCATTTTTAACTATTTTGTTATTTTCAGTAATTGCACTGTTTTCTGTTTTTATGCCTATTTCTGCATACTAGTGTATATAATTTGTGTATTACTTACCTCCTAAGGGAGAATCGTCTCTATGGTAAAAAGTACCTTTATTTTTATAACAGTAAGTATTTTCTTTCATGTGTGTGAGTACTGTGTGACTACCATGGTATTGCATGAGCTTTGCACGTCTCCTAGATAAGCCTTGGCTGCTCATCTACAGTTACCTCTAGATATCGTCGTTTCTAGACACTGGCTACACTAATAAGGGATAACTGGACTTGGTATGAGGTGTAAGTACCATAGGTACCCACCACACACCAGGCCAGCTTCCTACACTGCCATGTTGTATAAAAGTGTCATAGATGGACTTGTTGGAGTAGAGTGCCATAGAGTGAGGTAGGGGGAATAAAGTGTTGAAGAGTTGGATAGAAGGGAGTAAACTTCAGAGTTTCTTTGGCAGAGACTGTTGTAGTGTGCAGTGTCATGGAGTGGGGGAATAGGGTGGAGTGCGTTGGAGTCTAATGAGGTAGTGGGGTAGAGTGGGTTAGATTGAGTGGGGTGGACTGGAATGAGGTGGATTAGATTAGTGTGGTGGACTGGAGTGGGGTGGATTAGACTGGAGTGGGGTGTATTAGATTGTTTTTGGGTGGGAGGATTGTATTAGAATGATAAGACTGCGGTGGAGTGGGTTGGATTGGGGTGGGGTAGATTGGATTAGAATGGGTTGGTTTGGAGTGGGTTGAACTGCAGTGGAGTTGGGTGGATTCACCTGGACTGAAGGGGAGTGGATGAATTAGTGTGAGGTGCACTGGATTGGATTGGAGTTATGTGGATTGGATTGGAGTGCTGTTGATTGGATTGGAGGGGGTGGATTGGATTGGGGCATATTGATTTAGATTGTAGTGGGGTGGATTGGACAGGACAGGACTGGAGTGGGATGGGTTGGACTGACTTGAGTTGGATTTGGGAAGGTTTGGATTGGAGTGGGGTGGAAGGACTGGTTTGAGCTGGGTGGGCTGAACTGGGGTGGATTGGAGTACGGTGGGGTGGGGTGGATTAGATTGGAGTGGGGTGGACTGAAATAGGGTGGGGTGGATTGGATTGTGTGCACTAGAGTGGGTTGAGTGAATGGGATTGGGTAGAGTGGATTTTATTGAGGTGGGTGGATTGGAGTGGGGTGAAATGGATTGAGTGGGATAGATTGACTTGGATGGGTGGACTGGATTGGACTGGCATGGTTTGGGTAGATGGGAGTGAGGTGGATTGGATTGATTGAGGTGGACTGGACTGGGTTGGGTTGGGTTGGATGAAAGTGGATTAGATTAAGGTGGTATGGTGTGGTGAATTGGAGTGGGGTAGAGTGGATTTGGCTGGATTGGGGTGGATTGGATTGGCGTAGGCTGGACTGCAATCGGATGGTGTGGATTGGGGCAGATTGATTTTGATTGGAGTGGGGTGGATTGGAGTCTGGAGGATTGGAGTGAGGTGGCTTGTGGTGGACGGGGTGGATTGGACTGGGGTGATGTAGACTGGAGTGAGGTAGGTTAGATTGGAGTGGGGAAGACTGGATTGGAGGGGGTGGACTGGGGTGAACTGTAGTGGGGTGAATTGCGATGGAGTGGGTAGAATGGGATGATGTGGACTTGATTGGATCGAGGCAAATTGGAGTGGGGTAAACTGGAGTAGGGCAGATTTCAGCGGGGCGAACTGGAGTGGGGCAAATTATTTTGGGTTGTAGTGAAGCAGAACACAGTGGGGCAGACTGTTTCAGAATGGAATGGGGGCAGATTGTTGGGTTGGACTGGATTAGGATGGATTGGATTGGAGTGGGGTGAACTGGGATGGAGTGGGTAGACTGGGGTGAGGTGGATTGGATTGGATCAGGGTGATCGATTGAGCAGATTGGAGTGGGATGGACTTAAGTGGGGCCAATTGTTTTGGACTTAAGTGGGGCCAATTGTTTTGGATTGGAGTGGGGCAGTGTGGCTGGGGTGGATTAGAGTGTGGAAGATTGAAGTGGGGCGGACTGTTCTGGATTGGAGTGGGGTAGACTGTTTTTGATTGGAGTGGGGTGGATTGTGGTGGACTGGACTGGAATGGGATTGACTGTATTGGGCTGCGGTGGACCGGGGTGAGGTGGATTGGGCTCAGCTGAGTTGGGGTGACTGAAGTGGGATGAACTGGGATGGAGTGGGTGGACTGGGGTGAGGTGGATTGGACTGGATCAGGGTGGGCTAGAGTGAGCAGATTGGAGTGGGATGGACTTAAGTGGGGCCAATTGTTTTGGACTGGAATGGGGCGGATTGGAGTGGGCAGGTTCTTTTGGATTGGAGTGGGGCAGTCTGGACTGAGGTGGTTTAGAGTGGGGAAGATTGAAGTGGGGCTGACTGTTTTAGATTTGAGTGGGGCAAATTGGAGTGGGGCGGACTGTTCTGGATTGGAGTGGAGTAAACTGTTTTTGATTGGAGGGGTGGATTGGACTGGAGTGGAATTGACTGGATTGGGGTGAGGTGGACTGGGGTGAGGTGGATTGGATTGGGATGACTGGATTGGAGTGGGGTGAATTGGGATGAAGTTGGTGGTTTGGGGTAAGGTGGACTGGATTGGATTGGGTGGGTTAAAGTGGGCATATTGGAGTGGGGCAGATTGGACAAGGGCAGATTGGTGTGGAGCGGATTGGAGTGGGGCAGATTGGAGTGGGATGGGTTGAAGTGTGGCCAATTATTTTGGATTGAGTGGGGCGGATTGGAGTGGGCCAATTGTTCTGTACTGGAGAGGGGCAGTCTGGACTGCGGGGGATTAGAGTGGGGAAGACTGGAGTGGGGCAGAATATTCTGGATTAGAGTGAGGCAGGTTGGAGTGGGGCAGATTGAAATGGGGCAGATTGTTTTGGAGAGGGGCAGACTGTTTTGGATTGGAGTGGGGCAGATTGTTTTGGTCTGGAGTCTGGCATATTGGCAGTGGGGCAGTTTGATTTGGAATGGAGTAGGGCAGATTGTTTTTGACTGGAGTAGGGCAGAATATTTTGGATTGGAGAGGGGGAGATTGGAGTGGGGAAGATCAGAGAGGGGCAGATTGTTTTGGATTGGGGTAAAGCAGATTATTTTTGATTGGAGTGGGGCAGATTGCAGTGGGGTGGGTTAAATTGGATTGGAGTAGATTGGATTTCAGTGGGGCAGATTGAAGTGGGGTGGACTGGGGTGGACTGCACGATTATGTATCAAAGCATCATTTAAGAAAATACACAAAACAGTCATGCAAGCGAATGCACTCAGAGGCTCGACACTAAGAGACAAATGAAACAGCCTTGTACCAAGAACAGGAAAGAAGTCTTCCTTCCATTCTAAAAGCCCAGTGTAAAAAGATAGCAACAAGAAACCATAATGTTTTTTGGTGGAACCCAAACAGAACATAATTGCCGTAGACAAGCTTCGCCGGTACAAAACAACCAAGTTCAGCATTTAAGGGAATAAGATTATGGGCCTGATTCTAACTTTGGAGGACGGTGTTAAACCGTCCCAAAAGTGGCGGATATACCACCTACCGTATTACGAGTCCATTATATCCTATGGAACTCGTAATACGGTAGGTGGTATGTCCGCCACTTTTGGGACGGTTTAACACCGTCCTCCAAAGTTAGAATCAGGCCCTATGTCTATACCCAATGATGATATATATTCCTCCCTGATTAACAGAAATGGTTTGTGGGAGTAAAGGGCCCATTTTGACCTAGCCCATGTAGTAAAACTGACTGGACCATTGATGGACCACTGTTATATTCTGGCATTCCGTTCCCTTATGCAGCTATCCTAGGGACATGAGGTGAAGTAAAGGGTGAACAAAGAGATAAATGTGTCATTCAAGCTGATCACAAAAGCATTCTTGAGGAACCAGAATCACAGCTCAGTAAAGATACAAAGACGGCAAACACACATTCTGTAGCTGGACCAGATGGAACTAGCTTAGTCCACGTAAACCAATCAGCAAAGAGTGCTTTCAATTCCATTCACTGTAAAGCACACAATGTTCACGGTGGAATCATTTGTATACAAATATTTCAGCAATAGTAAATACTACTAATGTTGTAATTAACCATAAATCAAATTCCATAAATGAATAAATCTTCAAACAGCGTATAATTAATTTCTGGGAAAATTATGAATTTTTATATATTCACTTATAATATATTAATCAATGTAGCAAAGCAACAAAGAGAATTGTTAGTGTTTTTATACCAACGCACTGGTGACCCCTCTAGTCCACAGTCCCTTAACATCCAAGGGACAGAAGGAGAGCACCAACACTCCTGACTCTCCAACCCCAAAAGGTTTGAGTCTTTCAAACAATCAGAAATCACTCCTAATGGACTGCAGGAGTCATGCGATGAATTGCGTCATGGAGAGTATAAGGGCGATGTTTCGGTCTCCCTAGGCTCAAACCGTCCATGAGACCATCCTCAGGACAATGTAACAAAGTCGACTAAATCACAATAATTGTTGCTCCACAACACAATAAATAACCCACATTAATAAAACACTATCAGGAGGGTTGGAGCTCTTCTTCTGTCCCTCGGGTTTAGGCCTTCAAATACCCCCTACACCAGACCGTACGGTGGCACGTAATTACAACAGCCTACTGATGACTACCCGGACAGACGTCTCCAGGTGGAAGAGTTAATGCATTTCCTGGCTGGATCGCTTGGCGGCAGTCAAGATTACACTTCTTTCGAAAATCCTATAGATAATGCACAATGCTTCAGCCTCCTCCGCAGATGCTCGATAAGTTGCAGGCCTTCAGCTGGGATTTTATTTGGGAAGCCAAAAAGGCACGGATGGTCACAGGTGTATCTTTCGCAAGCAGAGGGTGGTTTGGGACTCCCTAATTTAAAATGTTACTATCAGGCAGCACAGCTGTGATACATGGTGGAGTGGTCCCAGGCTAGCACCGAAAAAAATGGTGCCTCATTGACCAGGCGGTGGCTGGCATCCCGATCTCGAAGGTGGCATGGATGGCAAAGCCACAACAATATGTGGGTGTGTATTACTTCCCAGTGTTGCACACCACAGTGGGAGCGTGCGATAAGGTGCAGTTTTGACAGGGACTTTACATCCCTTTGTCCCTGCAGACACTGATAATAGGAAAGCCGGACTTCCCCCGGCACAATCTAGCTCTATGCTTGCTGTGTGGCAGGATGCCAATTGCAAGAAGGTAGGCAACATGTTTGATGCCAATGGCTTCATGGACTTTCCACAAATTGAGTTGGCCTTTGGAATCACCCCTACACCCCATTGACAGTACATGGCTATCTGACACTGGCCGACCCTGGCTTCGTTCACTTGCTAGCTGACCCCTCACCCTTTTTGAGAAATGGCTGCTCACTCACTCTTCCAACAAGCGCATCCTTTCAGATATTTATATTTTTATCACCACCTCACAGAAGCCCTCAAAGTCACCTATGCAGAGCAGAATAGGGAGCGAGTGTGAAAGCCCCTTTACAGACTGGGAGTGCAGCAATATCATTTACTGCGCTTGTGCTGCTGCCTGTACCACTTCCAGTAAAGAGATGTTCTTGAAGATCGCCCACTAATGGCACTATATTCTGGCCAGGGTCCAATTGAATGAGAGTAAAGACAGCACATGCTGGCACCACTGCGGACAGACAGGCACTCTTACACACTTGCTTTGGCAATGCCCCAAACTCAACTCATTTTGGGATGAGGTACTGGCTGTGGTGAACAACATGTTTGATATGGACATTCCCATGTTTCTCAGCTATGTTCTACTGGGCCTCCCTAATCCCTTGACATACCTTGGCACTAGGAGCCGCTAAGCAGGTCCTCCTCTCCAGATGGGGCATAGATGTGATCGCCAAGCACCTGCATTAGCTACACAAACTTTGGGAACTACTGGGAATGAAGAACCTGAGTGCTGTGGTGACCCACTCCCTACCCCTATTTGACAAGACCTGGGGGCCTTGCATCTCTCTGAGGTATTCTGTGAATTATCATGCCTGTTATATCTGCGGATCCTTTGTGTAACCTACCCAGATCAAGACTCCTCCACACCTACTACCTGATGGCCTCTCAGTCACTTACACTTTCCAGTTAATACTGCACTGAGAATGGTGTCTTGTCAACCCCCCCCCCCCCAAACACACACACACCCACATCCACACACTGTTCCTGGTAACCATCCTCTTTTTATTGTGAAGGTATCCTATTCCTACTCTTAGTCCATAGGTAACTGATGTTGATGAATTCCCCACCGGCCGGTGGATGTAGGTGGGCTGCTGTTGTATCACTGTTGTTTTATTATATTGATACTAATAAAAAATATCTTAAGCCTAAACATGTCCCAGGTCTGCCACTGCAGAGCCTGTGTGTGTGCTGTTTTACTGCCACATCAACTTGACATTTAAAACCTCTTCCAAGCCTTAAACTCCCCTTTTATTACACGTCACCCCTAAGGTAGGCCCTAGGTAGCACATAGGGCAGGGTGCCATGTAAGTAAAAGTGTACTTTTAAATTTTACATGTCTTAGTAGTGAAAAACTTCCAAATTGGTTTTTCACTACTGGGTGGCCTACTCCTCTCATAGGCCAGCCTTGGGGATTCCCAATACTCTTTAAAGCTGTAATTCCTAACCAGAAAGGAGCAGCTACACTGTGTTTCAAATAATTGGAATGGTAATGATTTTCTGGAAGGAATGCTCTCCTACTTCTTGCCCTGCAGCCTGCTGCTCCAGAAATCTTCTGGAAGGACTTCCTTCCCTCCAAATGCTCTCCAATGGCTTGGTGGCTTGCCCCTTGTTCAGGAGGTCTCAGGCTCATCAAAGACCTCACCCCCTACCAATGCAGTGAGACTCTGCAACTCGTGAGTTGGCAGCTGAACTTAACTAAGATTAGCCTGATCGCCAACTCAATGTTGCAAAGAAGATCAGGGCTTCCCTTTGCTAAGGATTAGGTGCTTCGTTTTGACCATGAATGGCGCTGCCTACGAGATTCACGCCACAGCTGTGTTCGTCAATCGGAACCACTGATGTGTTCCTTGCCACTGCAGCACCTCTCAGCGTGGCCTTCCAGCGAAGTGTTGCCGGGGTGACAGGAGCGGGCCAGAAACACTAGGCTTGTCAACCCAGCTCTGCCCACAGAATCAGTGTGGTGTGTGCTACATTTGCAGCCCCCTTCCTGGAAGCTACAAAGCAAGACGAACATGCGAGCCCTGCTTACAAGTCCGCCGACAATCAATGAGCTCAGCTCCTACATCAGTACAGACACTTCGGATTCACCGACATCCCACAAGGTACTGTGTTGTCAACAGGGCCTATCTGGTGTGTGCTGCCGACCTGTGCTCCTTCGTGGGTGGCTGTAATTGTTGCAGATTTCAATCTGAGTGACTCCTGAGACCTCCTTCAACTCACTAGTGATTTGGGGGACTGTAGGAAAGTACCATCTTGCCTGGCATGTTACCCCCATTTTTCACTGTATATATGTTGTTTTAGTTGTATGTGTCACTGGGACCCTGCCAGCCAGGGCCCCAGTGCTCATAAGTGTACCTGAATGTGTTACCTGTGTTATGACTAACTGTCTCACTGAGGCTCTGCTAATCAGAACCTCAGTGGTTATGCTCTCTCATTTCTTTCAAATTGTCACTAACAGGCTAGTGACCAATTTCACCAATTTACATTGGCATACTGGAACACCCTTATAATTCCCTAGTATATGGTACTGAGGTACCCAGGGTATTGGGGTTCCAGGAGATCCCTATGGGCTGCAGCATTTCTTTTGCCACCCATAGGGAGCTCTGACAATTCTTACACAGGCCTGCCACTGCAGCCTGAGTGAAATAACATCCACGTTATTTCACAGCCATTTTACACTGCACTTAAGTAACTTATAAGTCACCTATATGTCTAACCTTTACCTGGTAAAGGTTGGGTGCTAAGTTACTTAGTGTGTGGGCACCCTGGCACTAGCCAAGGTGCCCCCACATTGTTCAGGGCCAATTCCCCGGACTTTGTGAGTACGGGGACACCATTACACGCGTGCACTACATATAGGTCACTACCTATATGTAGCTTCACAATGGTAACTCTGAATATGGCCATGTAACATGTCTATGATCATGGAATTACCCCCTCTATACCATCCTGGCATAGTTGGCACAATCCCATGATCCCACAGGTCTCTAGCACAGACCCTGGCACTGCCAAACTGCCTTTCCCGGGGTTTCGCTGCTGCTGCTGCCAACCCCTCAGACAGGTTTCTGACCTCCTGGGGTCCAGCCAGGCCTGGCCCAGGAAGGCAGAACAAAGGACTTCCTCAGAGAGAGGGTGTTACACCCTCTCCCTTTGGAAAATGGTGTTAGGGCTGGGGAGGAGTAGCCTCCCCCAGCCTCTGGAAATGCTTTCATGGGCACAGATGGTGCCCATTTCTGCATAAGCCAGTCTACACCGGTTCAGGGACCCCTCAGCCCTGCTCTGGCGCGAAACTGGACAAAGGAAAGGGGAGTGACCACTCCCCTGACCTGCACCTCCCCTGGGAGGTGCCCAGAGCTCCTCCAGTGTGCTCCAGACCTCTGCCATCTTGGAAACAGAGGTGCTGCTGGCACACTGGACTGCTCTGAGTGGCCAGTGCCAGCAGGTGACGTCAGAGACTCCTTCTGATAGGCTCCTTCAGGTGTTGCTAGCCTATCCTCTCTCCTAAGTAGCCAAACCCTCTTTTCTGGCTATTTAGGGTCTCTGTCTTTGGGGATTCCTTAGATAACGAATGCAAGAGCTCATCCGAGTTCCTCTGCATCTCTCTCTTCACCTTCTGTCAAGGAATCGACTGCTGACCGCGCTGGAAGCCTGCAAAACTGCAACAAAGTAGCGAAGACGACTACTGCAACTCTGTAACGCTGATCCTGCCGCCTTCTCGACTGTTTTCCTGGTGGTGCATGCTGTGGGGGTAGTCTGCCTCCTCTCTGCACTAGAAGCTCCGAAGAAATCTCCCGTGGGTCGACGGAATCGTCCCCCTGCAACCGCAGGGACCAAAGAACTGCATCACCGGTACCCTGGGTCTCCTCTCAGCACGACGAGCGAGGTCCCTTGAATCCAGCAACTCTGTCCAAGTGACTCCCACAGTCCAGTGACTCTTCAGTCCAAGTTTGGTGGAGGTAAGTCCTTGCCTCCCCACGCCAGACTGCATTGCTGGGAACCGCGACTTTTGCAGCTACTCCGGCCTCTGTGCACTTCCGGCGGAAATCCTTTGTGCACAGCCAAGCCTGGGTCCACGGCACTCTAACCTGCATTGCACGACCTTCTAAGTTGTCCTCCGGCGACGTGGGACTCCTTTGTGCGACTTCGGGTGAGCACTGTTTCACTCCACTTCGTAGTGCCTGTTCCGGCACTTCTGCGGGTGCTGCCTGCTTCTGAGAGGGCTCCTTGTCTTGCTCGACGCCCCCTCGGTCCCCAGACGCAATTGGCGACATCCTGGTCCCTCCTGGGCCACAGCAACATCCAAAAACCCTAACCACACGACTTGCAGCTAGCAAGGCTTGTTTGCGGTCTTTCTTCAGGAAAACACTTCTGCACGACTCTCCACAGCGTGGGGCATCCATCCTCCAAAGGGGAAGTCTCTAGCCCTTGTCGTTCCCGCAGAATCTTCAGCTTCTACTGTCCAGTAGCAGCTTCTTTGCACCCACAGCTGGCATTTCCTGGGCATCTGCCCATCTCCGACTTGCTTGTGACTTTTGGACTTGGTCCCCTTGTTCCACAGTTACCCTTGTTTGGATATCCATCGTTGTTGCATTGCTGATTTGTGTCTTTCCTGCAGAATTCCCCTATCACGACTTCTGTGCTCTTTGGGGAACTTTAGTGCACTTTGCACTCACTTTTCAGGGTCTTGGGGTGGGCTATTTTTCTAACCCTCACTGTTTTCTTACAGTCCCAGCGACCCTCTACAAGGTCACATAGGTTTGGGGTCCATTCGTGGTTCGCATTCCACTTTTGGAGTATATGGTTTGTGTTGCCCCTATCCCTATGTGTCCCCATTGCATCCTATTGTAACTATACATTGTTTGCACTGTTTTCTAATACTATACTGCATATTTTTGGTATTGTGTACATATATCTTGTGTATATTTGCTATCCTCATACTGAGGGTACTCACTGAGATACTTTTGGCATATTGTCATAAAAATAAAGTACCTTTATTTTTAGTATATCTGTGTATTGTGTTTTCTTATGATATTGTGCATATGACACTAGTGGTACTGTAGGAGCTTCACTCGTCTCCTAGTTCAGCCTAAGCTGCTCTGCTAAGCTACCATTATCTATCAGCCTAAGCTGCTAGACACCCTATACACTAATAAGGGATAACTGGGCCTGGTGCAAGGTGTAAGTACACCTTGGTACTCACTACAAGCCAGTCCAGCCTCCTACAGGGACATTCTCTGAGTAAAATACAGGGCAGGCAATCTCCAAACAGGCCCCACTACCCAGATCAAATCTTGCAGTTCCGCATCGGTCTAGCGCAGTGGTTACCAGCATGTGGTCCGCGGACCCCCAGGGGTCCGTGACACATTCCCAGGGGTCCGCAGGCCTGGGCGGCAGGATGGTACTTCTCCTGCTGGGGCCTCTGACAAACACGTGCGTGTGTGTTTTATATTTATAACTTCCTTTGTTGGCAGTTTTAAAAGCACTGCAACATTCCTTGTACATCCAGCAGTTTTACAACAAAAATAAAAGCGTGAAGTTAACTTAGTGATTAATGTACCTGCTGGACAGAGATGGGAGTTTTGTGCCCTGGCAGTTTTGACTCAAAGGTAGCACAGATGGTTAAAATGCCTGCTGCAAAGAATGTGTATTATGCATAGAACAGCATTTCATATGCATAGCAGTGGGTTTTTGTTTTTGTCACAGATTATTTTGTTACAGTGCAATGCATACGTTACAATTGTAATCTAGCACAGTGAGCTATGAACTGCCATTAAAAAGCTCCAGGCAAACTGCATGGCACAAATTTGAAAGTTGTTTTTTTCTCAGTCTTTCATTTTCTTTATGCTACTTAAAAAGGTTTCCTGTCATAGAAATACTTTCTTATTATTAAAGTCAATGCTAACCACTGCGTTGTGTTATGATTCCTGAGTTTGTGCTTCTCCAGACCAAGCACTCTTAGAAAACGCCTACCAGTGTGGATGACATGGGAATCCTACACCTTGTAGTACCCTGTAAAGTGCTCAGACACCCTACACTGGTATGACAGGTGCTATAAAACAAATTAATTATATGTGACAGAGAGGCTAGGGAGAGATGAGAGGCCCTCATGGTTTTACTTCCTTTCCCCACCACATATTTATGTCAAAAAGCTTTCTCAGATCTTAGGTACCTAAAAAATAAAACCATAAATTGCTTTGAAAATATAGAATCTGACCTGAGGATTCAACTTTCTTAAATAAAACCGAACATTGAAAAGTTAGTCGCCGAGATGCAGCGCCAACCTTCCCATTAAAATGTAAAAAAAATTACATATGTTTTCAATATATAAAGATTATGGCCCTCATTATGAACACGGCGGGGGCTGACGGTCTAAACACTGACTGCCAGCCCGTCGAGGACCCTGCTGGCCCAATAAAGAACATTCCGCTGGGCCAGCAGGTGGAAACAGTGTTTCTGCCAGCCGGCCCAGCGGAATGCTGGGCCTGGACATTGCCGACGGGTCCACATGGAGCCGGCGGCAATGTAGCAGTGCAGCGGGTGCAGTAGCACCCGTTACGCATGTCACTGCCCGTAAATCGGGTAGTGACATGCGCGAAGGGGCTGTGCATGGGGGCCCCTGCACTGCCCATGCCAAGTGCATAGGCAGTGCAGGGGCCCTCAGGGGGGCCCCGAGGCACCCTTCCGCCAGCCTTTCCCTGGTGGGGTAAACCCCCAGGGAAAGGCTGGTGGAAGTTGCCTCATTATCCGGCGGCCAGTGCTGGCCTGTCGGATATGTAACTCCACCATCGCCAGGCTGCCTGGCGGTGGAAGCCTGGCAGTGGTGGAGTTACGCAAGTGGCGGTTTTGCCACGAATATTATATGGCGGTCCAGACCGCCATGTTCATAATGACCGCGTATATCTTTACTAATTGGAGTATTTGTTTAGTGTGTACTTGTTTGTGTATTTTTTGTGAATTACTGTTTTAATGTTTGAAATCCAAATTGTACAAATTGCTTGGGGGTCCCCAGCTTCCAATAATGATTCAGTGGGGGTCCTCAGGAGTCAAAAGGTTGGGAACCACTGGTCTAGCGTGATCACCTCTAATGCATTGAAATACAAATAATGTTTTAACTATTGTTTTACCCGCACTTTAAAAAACAGCCCATAACTTGAAAAGTATGTATTGGATTCTTGATGTTTTGATCTCCTTTTACTCAGATAAATATTCTCCATCTTTCTAAACATCTGTGGAGTCTTTTTGTGGTGTTTTCATTGTCTTACCGAGTGCGTCTGTTGCCCAAACACTTTACACGTTGCCTCATTAGATAAGACTGCCTTCTCTGTGCCAAGATGCCAGAGGGTTAGCACAGGTTATCTCTAAGTGTATATCTAGCTTACCCTAACTAGAAGTGGTGGTTTCTGCTTGTACAGGGTGCATACTCTAACAACCAGAAACCCCAGTTCTAACACTAACAGACCAAATAGGGAGTCTGTAATGGCTGATAACTGCTGCCTCAAGTGTTATCGACTGACATCACTGGCACGATCTTTGAGCTAGTACTGTATTGTAATTAGTTTACTATGAGTTTTTGAAAGTGTTGTAGGCTGCCTCTGCCCACCTCAGAACATTCTACTGAATAATACAAGAATGTTCTAGTAAATCACCCTCCTGCTCCTGATGCCTTGTCCTTGCTTCCTGAATACATTGTTGTAATTTAAAATCAGCTACAGCAGTAATCATGCAAGAACACCGGTACACCTGCTGGAAGTTACCATATACTGTTAGGGAAGGGAGGAGGTGGTCTATGCGGCCTTTAATGCGAACCTTAAGAGGGCGATGCGCATTGTACCGCTTTCCCCTTGGGAGGGACAGCGACACAAAGAAGTTCGGTCATTGCAGCTCGTGCTTCCGCTTTCATTGATTTACAGCAGTTGCTGGATGGGGGGGGGTGGAGTAGAAGGAAGATGGCTCTCTTGGTATAATGTCAGTCGTTTTCTCTCATACCCTGTAGAACACGCAGAGAAGAAGAAAACACGAGCTCGGGCTCTTGCCAAGGAAAGAGCATCAGGCTTTGAAATGGTAATTGAAGCAGGCATAACACAGCAGACTAAATCAGAAGTGTATGCAATACTAAAATGTTACATTCTGACAGAGTACTAGCCAAGAAATATCTGCTAGGGAGAAACACGGCCAGGTGTTACAGCAAGCCGAATGACAGACAGCCCACACATCACCCTGCCCCTTTCTTTCTTGAGCATTGACTGTAAAGAATTAATAAGAAGATATCATGGGGAAAAAACACAATGCCCCAAGGAGCTAGTGATGGTGCTGGAGTTAGGCGCGGTCCTGGAAAGAGCAACAGTACAAATCCACCGCGCTTCTAGTGCAAATCTAAAACCACTGCAATGCTTCTCAACAGAAGCTCATCCTGCCCCACCATCCAGCATTTGCAAATGTTACTTCAGAAACCAGGAGGTAGCCTTTTCACTAAAAATAAGGGGACAGTTATCCTCGTGTAACCTTTGACCTAGTAAAGTACCAAGACAACATATTATCTTACATAATTTGTTTGACTTTGTAATTTACAATTACAATATTATGGGAGGAGGGTGCCTTGACAAGCACGTGTATACTGGGATCTGAGCAGGGCCACCGGCTTCACGTCTGGCCCCTTTATTCAATAACTATTGCAGCCACGAAGAACCCTACCACTTTAATAATGTGAGTCAATTAACGCCTGCTTCAATTCCAACGGACTACACCGTTGATAAGGTCAGTCTGGCCCGTCTAGATCCTAATGTGTGGCACTTTATAATGTGAAGGGGGCAGATGATTTAAAAATGTAATTATAATAATGGCCACCTGTAGAACCTGCCTCGAATTTGGACGTAACGAACGAAAGGGATGTCGGATACAGTTAAGCTGATTAGAGCATGCACACAGTCACAGATACATACAACCAGAGCGGAGGAAATACGTGCTGGTGCTCACGAGTTCATTCTTTCGCACGGAAAACCAGCAGACAGCTAGTCCTGCCAACCTTTCGTCTCCATTTAGTCCCCGAGAACAATAAAAAGACATGATTCTGTAATCCAATTAACAGATGCAATATGACCACTGTATTACTTATTCACAAGTAAAGAAAACCAGATACCTACGTGTTTATAAAAATACGAAATCAGACTGTGTTCACATATCTGTACTACTGATTTTCAATTTACACACGTTCACATATCCGTACTATTGATTTTCGATTTGCACAAAACTCGAACACTGCAGAAAAGATCCACGATTATGAATGACGTGAGGAGAAATAAAGAAAGGACTCTGGTACCTGTAAAACTGGAGCTGCCGCTTGGGACTCCCATACCGGGCACTTATGACAGCATAAGAGAAAGAAAGAGATTCCACACATCACATTTTCAAGCATGTAGTAATCAACAATTAAAAAAACAGAGATATGCAAAGATGATTTCACTATAACTGTACCTAAAAAGTAGCCATATGCTGGTCATGTCGAAAACCACACATTACACAAATTAATTTAAAAACAAGCATGGGGATGCGAGCTCTGCAGCAGCGCCACCACGCGTCCAGGGAAATCCTGGACATGATTCCATTAAAGTATCAAAGGCGCAGCTGGGCCTAAAAGGGTGAAATGTGTAAGTGAAGCAGGATGCAGATGGAAACATCTGAGTGATCTAATGTACAGTATGTTAAGTGAATCAGGAACGCATCTAATGGGTTTTAAACCATCAAACATTTGTGCTAAATGGGCACTTTGTCCAAATCTTTTTCAAAGGCCATATGTCGCAAACATTTTCCTATGGCTACCACGTGAATTCACTTAAGGTAATGTAGATATCACGTGCATTCACTTAAGGTGGTGTAGTTACAGGGCATGTTATTTCATTTTCTCAAGGCTTATTTTCTGGTTTTGGCTTCTTTTTGTCTATCTCCCCATCTGAGGAAATGTTATTTTCATTGCTTATATTGCCATATTTATGGTAGCAAATTGGATTTTTGATTGTGGGGGTCGTTGAGGTGGAAACCCTCCACAAGCAACAGTCACAGTGAACCATATAAAGTCAGTAAATTAACCTGTGCTTAACCCTCTGGTAGCTTGGCACAAAAGCAGTAAGGCTCAACTTAGAGTCAATATGTAAAGTATTTATGCAGCATAAACAGTAATAAAGTGACAAGACAATACTGTAAAATCACACACCAATTTAGAAAAATAGAAAAAAATAATAACTAATTTGACACCAAAGGGAACTGAATCCAATCGGTATAACTAAAATTATGAATTTTTGAAAATTTTAGTGAAAACTAGTTCAACCATGGATATCTGGTCCTGTCAAAACCTATGGCAAATAGTGATGGCGTGCCGTTCAGATAAACGAGGCTGTAGCCAACAATGGCTCCAGAAAGCCAGATACTCTTCAAAAGAGGAGTTGCTGAACAGGACTTACTGCCATGGAGAGGAATGCAGCAGGAGCTCCTGTGAAGTCAAGAAATAAAAACAGGCCTAGACACGGGTAGAAACAGAAGTAGAACAAGTCTTTCACAGGAAAGAAAAAACAACAAAAGGATGAGTCAACAAGGTGCATTTTGACATATTCCAATTAGAGCAAAGAAATACACAAGATTCTGGAAACACATTGGGGAATATTGAACTGGACCCAACTCTGAATCAAATTATTTGGGACCATCCAGAAGTGACCTAATCTAAGAGATAGATTGGTATACAGTCATTATGTCCTCAAGAAAGATGAATGGCTGAAAAGACCTGGATTTTATACATGCCACCAATGCAAGGCTTGCAAGATAGCAATCAATAAACAAGCATACAATACAATAAAATAAATGGCCAACAGTGTAAAATCATGCAACGTATTACATGCAAAAGCAAATTCACAATCTATGTGATTGAATGCCCATGTAAATTAAAATATGTTGGAAGCACAATATGTGAAACCAAAAAGAGGATACTGGAGCATATAAGGGCCAAAATTCACAAAGATGGCGGTAATGCTGTGTCGAAACACATGGAGCAAAAACATGTCAGCAAACGGACAGAAATGATACAAGTATGCCATTGATCGGGTGGAGAAATCAGTGACAGGTGGTGACAGGAAAAGAATCTTGAGGCAAAGGGACTCAAAATACATCTCGTCACTCCGAACCATCGTCCCCAGGGGCATGAGTTAAGATGAGGAATTACACATGCATCTGTAGAGAGTTGGGGGACTTGTGAACAAATCCCAAAAAACAGTGAAGTAATCAAATTGGTTATCAGCATTCCACAGGTGGGCCTGAATAGAGTATGTGAAAGTCAGAGGTCAGGGGCTACACTGTTTTCATCAAAATTACACCACGACTTTGTGAGAACTGAAATGACAATACCCAAGTGCGTGACTTGTGCCACGATGGCAAGAAATGAATTCTGGTCGACTTGGACATGCCTTACTGTGGAAACAAAAATTATGTAATTAAGACATGATGGTAAAATTGAAATTATCAAGGTCATTTGGGGTTCGAATTACAAGATCAATAATGCATGTGCAGTGGGTTTGATGACATATAAGGAATCCGGAAAAAGAAAGTAATGGCAAACTATTATCTTTGTGAGAGGCTGTTGTTTTCGCTTTTGTTTTGCATTCTATCAGACTACACCCTGCACATAATCGAACGTTGCACACTGAACAATAGCAAAAGAAAATTTCACAATGGGATGAAAACAAGGGGTGGACTACTGTGAGCTCACTGGGAGCAATTGGTGTTTCATGCATAGAAACAAAGAAAAGAGTGCATGTAAATAAAACAGGTGTAGCGTGGTACTAAAGGTATCACGTGATCAAGGGTGTGAGACCAAAATGCATCAGGGTTTGTGATCGGTCTCAGAGGAATAAAATTGCACCGTTAAGCCACTGAGAGTGCGTTCCTGATTCTTCTTTGGGTAAAGAAGTGCATTTTAAACTGATGGGTGCTGGCAGGGGAGTCAGCAAGCCATAGACTCTCCCCTTCAGTGGAAGGCTGGCTGCAGAGATTGGCTTTGAGTATGGTAATAAAATATAACTTTACATTAAAAAAACGTAGAATTTCACTAAGAAAAACAACAGATGAAATTACATTACAGTTAAGTGAAAATTTCAGTGACAGAATTTGAGTTAAAGTAAATATACCTCGCCATGCACTGCTAATTACCACCATATTACATAATTCATGACATGATCTATGATATCATTGAAAATGTGACTGCAACATCTGAAATGACATAACTGAATGCAAGACTGTGCATGGTGGGGGAGCGTGTTTTAGATACTTTAGGGCACGTGCTCCAGTCACTAGAGGTGAGCTGGTGAATTACAGTGTTCTCTTTTTAATTTAAAATGTTATATTGCCACTAAAAATTTCACCTAACTATAAAGTTACTTTAACATTAGTTTTTCCCAGTGAAAAAAAATAATATATGTATATATATATATATATATATATATATATATATATATATATATATATATATATATACACATACACACACGTAGATAGATAGATAGATAGATATGCAAACACACTAATGTCTGGGGTAAAACAGGCACACTATGAAAACTCAAAACACCCTGATATTTCCTTTACAGAAAAGGTCTTGAAAACCAAGACAGTTACAGCTCTAGCAAACATGGAAAACACCCACGGAAATGTTCTCAAACCCATCAAAACCAACTCGGATATAAGCTTCTTCTTTGATCTTTTCATTCACTTGGAAACTGTTACCTTCATTAAAAGTCTAGGGTGATTCAAAGGCTCCTACCCTATAGCCCACTTACATCCTGGTTCATTTGATGACAGCATTCACAAACCGCTCTTTCTGGGCATACTAGGTCCCAAATGTGGTCACCTCCTCTTTAAATAGTCAGCCTTCATCATATACTAGCAGCTACTAGCCTACTGCAGGTTCCTTAAGGACTTCAAAATTCATTAAAAAATAGTTACTGCATGAATCCAGGGCACATTCCAATCCAGCTTCTGGTCCAGGCAAGGAAAAGAAACAGTTCTAGTGACTGTCAATGACGATATGCCAGAAAAAGAAGACTAGCAGGCTCATATTTCCAGAGATCTCTACCATCTTTGAAATGGTGGGCCACAATACCATAGTCCATCGCCCTGAGTCTGTGGTCTATTTTTCAGACCACAAGCTTATCAGCTTAAATTCTTCCTGTCTGATTGCACCCATAACACTGAAAACTAAACTTGCCCTGCTAGATCCGTCCAACAGGACTGTCCTTTAAGACCCCACTTCCCTTCAAAATGTACATTGTAGTACAGATGAATGTACTCTGTTCTCACCAAATGCATGACTATAGCGACAGTATGTGAATATACCAGCCTTCTCAAGCCAGCAAAAGCAGAAGCCATCCATGTCACAGGACTCAAGGCTGTGCACTGCTGGCTGGAACGAAAGAGTCTGAAACTAAATGGGGCTCTAAAATGGAAATGCTAGTCCTGTGCGCAACCCCCCGCAACGAGAATATTTTCTGAAACACTGAGGTAAGAAATAACGAAGTAGAGGAAACTGGGCATCTGGTGGGATGTTTTTCTATGCCTAAACTTCTATTTTTTTTTTTTTTTTTTTAATTCTTATTGAGTTTATGTTAAGCAAACAACAACACATGACCAATATACACAGGTTAGTTTACATTATCACCAACACTGTGGCAGTTCACCTTGTGCTTCAAACTACATTGTACATCTGTATCTGGTCCAGAACCTGGGTGCTTTAGCAACAATACTCCAAATAGCACAAGACAATGAAAAGGAATTAATCTAGCAACGAAACCCGTGAAGGTCCTCTCATGGAGGAAAAACAGGGGAAGGGAGGAGAGGCGGGGGGAGTGCAGGGAGGAGAGGCGGGGGGAGTGCGGGGAGGGATTCCAGCAGCGCAGAGCAACATCAGCAAAGAGGTGTGCTGATAACTACTCAGGGAAGATCCAGAACAGCAGGCTGCACATCTCCACACCGACAGCTAAATCACAGGCTTAAGGTAGAGTTGTAAGGTATATCTGGAGGGGTGCTCACACATCAACTGGACGAGAACCTGGCAGCATCATTTCCCAATAGGCCATCAGTTGCTCCTGACAGTATGCCCCATCTCTCAACCAATCCATCCTACAATGCGCCTGACTCCTTCCCCAGCATATAGCCACTCTGCGCTTCGCAAGCACTAATTGAAGCCCACTAACTTCCTAAACTCAGTTTGAATCTCCCTTACATACCCTAGGAGAGCGAATTTGGGTGTGGTGTGGTGCCTTCGTGCAAGTCATTTCCTCAACTGAGCCCAGCATCTTGTTCCAATAGCCCCTCAACCCGCTGCAGCTCCAAGCCGAGTGCAGGAAATCCACATCAAGTGCTGAGCATCTCAATGCAACATGCATCCGCTCCAACACCCATCCTCCAAAGATACTTAGGCGAATAGTATATGCGGCTTAGGAACTTAAAATGGATTAAACGCAGTCTGTAGTTGAGGGAAAGGTCTTGCATATGTGCACAGCAAAATCGCCAGACATCATCTGGGAGAGTCTCGCCCAGGTCAGTCTCCCATTGCGACCTAGCCTTGGGGATCGCAGAGGGTGCAGATGCCTGCATACTAGCATACAAACCGGTGATGAGCCTACGAGGCGTCAGGCCCTGTACAATAATTCAAGCAGCTAGAATGTCGGTGACGCAGCAGGGAAATCAGGGTAGCGCACGCACCTTCGCTTTCATCTTCAGGTACATTAGGCAATGCAGGGCAGTATTATGGGATTTGCAGAGCGCGGCCTCCGGGGAGATAAATAAGCCCTATGCATACATCTCCGAAGCCCCGGTCCGGCAAAGGAGCATCCGCCAGGCCTGCGCTGTGCATGTGACTGTATCAACACTCACCCGTACAGCTTTGGTGGACGAAAAATAGCGCCAGAGAGTCTGCGTGGTCATATGGAGTCATGTTCCGGAGTCAAGTGCGGCAGGTATCTGATGGGATAAATTAAAAAATGCACGAAATGTGCCTGGGCACTATTATAGTATAATTTCAGTTCCGGGGCTGCCGCACTACCCATTTCGAAGGGTTGAGTTAGCATTTCCCATGAGATTCTTGGCTGCTTACCCGCCCAGACAAGTGTTATAAGTAGTGATCTGAGCCGCTTTAGGAAACTATCTGTAAGGGTGAGGGGAATATTGATGAACAAATATAAAAATGTGGGCAAGATTATCATCTTTGTTATTGCTATACAGCCAGTCAACAAGATTGGCAGGGAACGCCAGGTGGCGACTTTATCTTCCAGCCAAGCAATGGCCCTTCCATAGTTTGTGGTCCAAATCTCATCCACCCCTATACTGAGCCAGATACTCAAGTAATGAACCGGTTCAGACGCCCACCGTAGGGGGTAGTCCGAGAGGTATGGGACTGTAACATCCAACAGAGAATAAACCACTGACTTGGCCCAGGTTATTGTAATACCCGAAAGATTACCAAAGCACACAAACTCCTCCACAATGGGGTCTAAATGGACTTGCGGATCTCGTACATACAGGGCAACATCGTCCGATTACATTGATACCAAAATTGGACGTTGCCAGAATGCGAGACCCTGGTTATTATGACGTTCCCTCAGACGCGCCACTAGTAGTTCCATCGCTACCGCAAACAGCAGTGGTGAGAGAGGGCATCCTTGTCTAGTGCCTCTGGCCACCGGGAAGGGGCCAGTGACGGTCCCATTAATTCTCAAACTGGCTCTTGGGTTTGTGCAGAGTAAACGGATTAATTGAATAAACCTGGGACTCATCCCCAACCTGGCCAGTAGGTCGAACATGTAAGGCCATGTGAGGGAATCGAAGGCCTTTGTGGCATCAAGGAATACTACTGCAGCTCGGTCTTTCAGATCCACTATCTGGGCAGCCGCATTAACATACAGAGGTTGAATAGGGTTGAGCGGCCAGGCACAAAGCCAGATTGGTCCGGGAGAACCAAAGTCAAGAGCAGGGGCTGAAGCCGGGATGCAATCAGCTTCGCTAGGATCGTAGGGCCATATGTACGAAAGCTTTTTCCCATAGACACAGAATGGGTAAAATCCTTTGGTACATCTGGCCCTTACTGTCAACATTTATGAGCGTCAGTGGTCTGTATGAATCGCATATAAGGGTCTTTGCAGGGTTTCAATACAGTGACAATAAGGGCATCGGGGAGCGAGGGTGGGAGAATCCCTTCCTCCAATGCCTCCTCATACATTTCCAACAAGTGTGGCGCTAACAAATCTGCACACTTTTTATAAAAGGCTGCTGTAAGCCCATCCAATCCTGGTGCTTTGTCTGCAAGTACGCCACGTATGACCCAAGTGATATCTTCAACTGAGAATGGGGAGTCTAGATATTGCCTATGTGAGTTCTCCAACCAAAGCAGACTAATATCTACAAAGTACTCAGTGTAGGTCGCCTGGTCCGGCGTAGCCGGCTCAGTATGCAAAGAGGTATAAAAGTCTGTCATCACTCTCTGTACCTCTGCCATTTCGAAGCAGCGCTTGCCATCTATATCAGTAAGCTCAACAATGTAATCTCCTGCCCATGGCTTGCGCAGCATTGCCACAAGTGTCTGACCTCTCTCTCGCCCTCCTCGGACCTCCTTGCTTTAGCCTCTCCCTCCCAAAAAGCAAACCTCACACATATCTGCTTCCTCGTACTGCGACAGCTTTTCCCTCACCTCACCCAGAAGAGCACCATCCATACCTTCGCGTATGCATTTTTCAATCGATGTCAGCTGGGTCTCCAAGTCTGCCAAATTCCGGTGAATAGACCGGAGCACTCTGTGATGCTTGGCAAGACAGACCCCTCCTTATCACAGCCTTGAAGGCCTCCCAAAGTGTACTAGCAGAGGATACAGAGCCCTTATTAATAGTAAAATATTCCACTATAGCTGCCTGGACCTCCTCCCTAAATGCCTGATCTCTCAAAGCCTTGCTCGGCAGGTGCCAGGTAAACTCCCTGCGAACCCCCCCCCCCCCCCCCCCCCCCCACCCCCCCAGGGATCTGCAACACCAGCAGCACCGGAGAATGATCCAATAAAGTTTGGGGCAGGTGCTCAATCTCCACGGTTCAGAGCTCTAAGTCTCTGGTCCAGAGCCACCTACCTATGCATGACCAGCTATTCTGTACTGTGTTGACGCAAGTGGCTAACCTGCTTGTGCCATGATTTGCCCTCCATAAATCCACGATAGCATTATCTGTCATAATAGTAGACAAGGTCCTAGCAGCTGCCTGGTGCGGAGGGTATGCACTACTAACTCGCTCAGCGGCGGGATCGAGGACTACATTAAAATCGCCGCCCCATAGCAGGGTCCCGACGCCTAACGAACACGCCATACGCCAAACCTCAGCAAAGAACTCTGCGTTGTCCACGTTTGGGCCATACAGCGACACCAAGTGAAAAGGCCTGTCCTGGCGTGTGCTCTGCATCATTACAAAACAACTGTTCAGGTCACTGAGCACTCGTTCGGTGTGCCACTGCAGCCCCTTGTGTAAAATTAAAGCTGCTCCCTGCGCATAGCTCGAGTATGTGGCCATGCGGCACTCCCCAATCCAGCCTGCTCTCACCCTGTGTTTGGTATCGGTAGCCAGGTGAGTTTCTTGCAGTCGCATGGCGCTGGAAATATGCCGACAACAGCCTCATTTTCTGAGCATCGTTCAGCCCCCTTACATTCCATGACAAACAGCTCACTGTGGCAGACCTACAGAGTGTCATAGTATGGCGAACTCCAACTCAACCATGCAGCGGTTACCACCCATGCGGTGCCTAGCAATATTGGATGTGGGTGCAGGGAAGGGAAGGGAAGAAAATTCAAGTGAACATCTGGAAACTTATTAAAAACATTATACGAACCCCCCACCACCCTCTCCGCCCCCACCACCCAAACGGACCAGACAACCCTTCCCCTCCCTAAACAATAATATGTGCAAACCCCATCCCCAAAAACACAACCATTCACTTGGACTCATCCAAAGGGGCATTGGTATGGCGTTAAGGCCCACCCCAATTTGGGTGGGTGGGCAGAAGCTGCAACAACAGAATATAACAATTGGGCCAGGAGGCGCCAGCTTCAATCCAATAGCAGCGCAGTTCAAATCCTGGGATCCGGGCCGCTCTTGGATGCAATCAACAATAATGAGATATCTTGGCCATTGTCATTGAGGTGGTCCCCACCATCTCCAATCTCCTGCACTCCGGCAGGGTCCAATTTCTTAGGAAGAGTTTTCGCAAATTTAGCAGCCTGCTTCAGGTCTGTGAAGAAGTGCAGTTTACCTTTGTGCTGGATTCTCAACTTGGCCGGGTATATGAGGGAGTATTTTGCTTCTGTTAGATTCAGGGTGCGCTTGACCGGCGAGCCACCTGTACACTGGGGGTGTAGTCTGGGAAGATACTGTGCGTGTTATTGTTGTAAACAATGGGTGTGCGGTCACGGGCAAGATGTAACACAGTGTGTCTGTCTCTGTAAATGAGCAAGCGTGCAATGATGGGGCACGCCGGCGTGCCAGGTGGCGGCCTTGGGCCAAGCAATCTATGCGCCCACTCCACCACCAACACTGGGGAGAGCTTGCTTGGAAATAGAGCAGTTAGCATCGTTTCCACATAATCCTCCATGCAGTCCATATCCATTGATTCTGGGACTCCTAGGATGCAGAGGTTGTTCCTGCGTGAGCAGGATTCAAAATCTTCGTTCTTGTTGCAGATGAATTCCAGCACCCGCTCCATCTGGAGAAGGCATTCCTAGGCGTTAGTCTCGGGCCACTACTCGGCCAGTGTCCGGCACTGCGGTGCAGCCACTGCTGAATGTCACCAACACGCCCCCCTCCAATCACCTTAGTGCACTGTGGTCCTGGATCACACCTCCTTTCTCTTGCACTGCCCACCGCTAGGGAACGCAGCCCTAAATGTCTCAGCACACCGGGCATTGCACAGATGCTCCACCACCAACACACCGGGTCACCACTGGTCAGCCTGTTCACTCCTCACTATCTCCATCCAGATGGGCTCAGGATTCACTCCCCTCCACATCGCTGCACGACAGACCTCTTAGGCGGGGGAGGGGGGAGGGGAGGTTGTTGTTTCTCCCAGGCTGCGCAGCCCACCGCGGCCAGGTCCCACTCCCCCAAGCCAGGCATCACAATCCTGCTTCCTCTCTGTCTTCACAGCACCGCTCCGACACTCCAGTGCCAGCCAAGTCCTTCGTAATCTTCCTTGGGGCCATCTGGTCTCCAATCCTGTGCCACAGATTTGCCCGCAGGCCACGGGGCCTAGCAGCTCCCCCAGCAGCCACCAGACTGTCAGGCGAGGGGAGCGCCACCGGCCCGAGCCAATGCTCAAGTGCCTCTCTCGCCAGCAGCGCAGTCGCCCCCTCCCACCCCCCCCCCCCACCAGACATCAGGCCTCCTCGTTGTTCTGGGGCAGATGCCGATCCCCAATTGCATCCGCTCGAGCTCCGGTTCCAGGCACCCCGGACACTCCAGGCCGCAATGCTCCCCGGCCGGCCCCCCCGTCGCAGGTCCACCGCAAGGGCCGTCTCCACCACTCCATGCCTCTACCAGTGACCCGGGGGGAGGCAGCAACCACCCAACTAGGCCCGTCCCTCCGCCAGGCCGACTGGGCCTGATCCCGCCAACAGCTGCCAATTTCCCTTCAGGATGTCATTCCAGGCAGCCCCCGTGCCGGGATAACGGCAGGATTAATGCTCCTGCCCCGCAAGCCTCACCGAGTGTCGGCCATCTTACAGGCCGGCCAAACCGGGCCCACCACCTAAACTTCTAGTTGGACGTGACCATAAAGCACCCCCTTACAACCAACCCATGGTAGGTGCTATTCTAGTAAACACCTGTCTTGATAATGCTAACAACTTCAATGGTGATCTGCCAGTGGATCATGACTGCTAAAGATTTTCATCATACAAAAATACCAGCGGGCCCCTATCTATTTAGAACCATTCCTCACCTCCCTGTTGAGGTCAATGAGTGTCAAAACATTAGAGTGACCAATGTTCCTGGAAACTCTATATAGTCAAAGCCACCACCAGTAAAGTCAGATCACTGATGAACTACTGCCCCAACGTGCTAAGCTAGGATGTTTCTCTGCTTTATTACCTAGAAGCAGTTGTTTAGCAGGGGTGGGATATAGAAATAAATATATGTAGGCAGTACATTTTATAGTTTTGTTTATTTTTGTTGGGACAGAAAAGTCCCTCACATGGTGATGGGCATGCACCCTTATTCTTAGTGACTCAGATAACGTATAATGTCTGAATCCCTGATGCTGATTTTTGTTGTCCGGTCTTTCTGGACAGGGAGGGGCACCCAAAGTGCTACCCTCATAGTAGTGAATAGCTACTGCCTTTGCCAGGAGTTAAGCAGCATCAGCGCAACTGTGGAAGCGTACCGTGTCATGAACAGCAGGCATGAACAGGCCTTTTCAGCTGTATCACTAGCGTGTGCAGGGGAGAAGCTCTGCAAGACTTCTATCTGTGACAAGGACTAGGGCCTAAGGGAGAACTGTTCCAGCTGGGTGAGGGGACATCACCCATGGGATCCAAGCTCACCACCCCCTAGAGCCTGGAGCACCAGTGCCTGCTTGCTTGCTTGCCAAGGATGATCAAACAAACACATGAATGTAGACAGGGCTGCCAGGTGGCGCAACTGTAGTAACCCACAGACCTCGAAGTGCAATGGACAAAGAAAATCACAAGGTGTTGGTAATGTGTAAGTTAAAGGGGCTGATTACTTCTGACTCGCACAAGTGAAATAACTTTGTCAAGTGATCTACATGGAAAGATCTGATAACAGCTTTCTCGATTACCAAAATGTTGTCCAATATAAGGGATTTAAATGGGAGGCTGAATGCCAACAGATCAGTATACCATACCCTCCAAACAGTCTGTGATGATCAAAATTAGTTGTGTCTGATTCTCCTGCACTTTCTGCAGTACTTCTGGCAGAATCTGGATCAGCCGAAATGCACACAGAAACTCTGAGACTTGCTCAACCTCCAGGTATCCCCCAGGGAACTCTTCTCAGAAAAATGTGTGTTACAAAAGTGAGGACACTTTTTATTGCAAGCCATGATGAAGAGATACAGGAATGAAAACCCTAATCTGGAGAAAATCAGCTCCACCATTTTGGACTTTAATTCCCACTTGTGACCCGTAAATGAGAAGCGACTGTCAGCATCTGCCCTAACACTAGTGGAGCCTGCAAAATTGAACCACTAATGGGGAGATTCCCTTGTCACCTAGTCCAGTTCCTTAGAGAACAACCCCCAAAATAGGACTGATAACCCTACACTGCCCAGTCTGTTGCTACAATGGTCAGTAGAAATGCTATCTGGAGCTCAAGCACGGTTATGCTCCTAATCGGACCAAAGATCCTGTGCCGTCAACTTGCTTAGATAGATAACCAGTCCAGCCTGTGATGACCCGCCTAAAGGATGGAGGATTCGATCCACCAAAGAAGTTCAGGATGAGTGGAAGATCAGCCCTGAGCTGTGAGGCTCCCCTAATGCTGGTACCACTATGACCTAAGGCACCACTGAAGAGCCCTCATTTGCCAGCTGCTGTATGGCACTAACAGGATACAAGAGTCCATAATGCTAAGTATGATGATCCAGGAAGGGTCTCATCTTTCTTAGGGACGAGGAATTAGAGAGAAAACACATGACTCTTTCTTTTAGATGCACCAACACTATGGCCCCCTTGCTCAACAGGGCCAGCGCTTCTGCTTTCAAAATCAAGAAGAGAGACAGAGAGCCAGGTCCTGCATAAAGGTGGGTGGTCCAGAACAAGAAAGATAAGTGCAAACCTGTTACAGATTAGATGAATGACCCAGTGATCACCTTCAAAAAATGGAAGCCACGTCCCCTCACTGAAAGTTGACGGCTTAAGGGGAATAGTAAGCAGGTTTTGAGGCAGCAGAACAGGCAGAGGATTGTGATGGTCCCATCTTGGCTGTTGGTTTCATCCCCTCAACCCGACTTCTTCCCAGAAAGGAGCAGTATAGCTCTTGAGGTGTCTGGCCAGGGTGAGAAGATTGCCCCTGCCTGGGCCGTAGTGTCCGAATGTACGCAAGACACTTCTATGTCGTTAGTGTAATTGCCGCAGATGTAAATTAAGAGCCTAAAGGACTAAGCTCAAAACCCAACATTGCATCCTACTTGCAATTTTTATGTAACATCCCGCACTATTTTTGCGAAGGATGCAGAGAAATAGCATAACGTAAAAATGGTATTCGGTAGGATTTACAGAATTTAAGACCCACAATTTCAATGAGGCATGGATTCCGTTTGTGAATCGTTCGGAATACCAAGAGATGTGGTCCCCAATGCCCGAGCTTACATTTACAAAGTAGATGCTGTCCTTTACAGCGCTAGAAATCTTGGAGGCATAATACGACAGAATGAAGGAAAATGATGAGAGGGCGCGTAGAGAGCCATAAAAAGTGTTCTTCCGCCACCTAGAGGAAATTTCTGAAATTGCAGTTTTATTCAGACTAAGCCTTAAAAAATATATTATCACCAAATGTAAAAATCTCTCTTTTAGCCGCTAAAATTTCAAATAAATGTCCAGTAAAAAAGTAAACTAACTGAACATGACAGTCTTTCAAGCGTTTCCTTGTGTGTTAAACTGGCCTTCTTTCGTCCTATTTTCGAGTGCCCAAGTATTGGTCGTGGAAATGTACGTTATCAATATTACCAATCATTCCTACCCTTAAAGCAGAGTAAACAGTGAGTTGATGAAGTGGTCTTCTAACCGATTCATGACAAACCTTAACACCATTTGCGAAAAAACAAAAATTGTGTGATCACTGACTATTACTGGTACTTTGTGCGTCTAGGTGTTATTCCCACTCAAAACGTTAAAAAAATGGCTTTGGTTCGCCTTACTGGATTTCTGTCATTTAAAAAAAATTAAATGTTACTCAGTTTCTCTAATACAGTTCATAATTTTTATTGTTTTGCATTTGACTATTACTCTTTGGGTACTGATAAATACTTTACACATTGTCCTATGTTAAGCCTCTCTGCTCAGTGTGCTAGTGTGTTCACTCTAACAAGGAATGAGATAAATACTGGTGGAGAGTCCTTATCTCTCTCAACTAATACGCCAATTTCTTACATGTGTACAGTGAAAAACTGTAACTGTAGGCGCAACTTGAAGGAAAAAGCAAGAAACTATAATTGGTTTTGCTTTTTTTTTTCTTATAATAAACTCCAGTGCGTAGAAATTAGCCGGATCCAGGACTCAGAATCTGGGAAAGACATGAAGGAGCAAGGATGAGCCATGAAAAAGGACGTCTAAGTCTGGGCAAAATGCTAACTTTTTCCTTTCTTCTCTGAAGGTCAGATGCTCATTTGCCTAGCCGCACAGAGCTTCCCACTCTCTGTGCGCTGGCAGTACTGAGAGTGATTCCTATCACTTGTCGAGCTCTCACTCTCAATGTGTGAAGACAGCGTGACTATATAGTCATTGCTGTGGTGCCACAGTCTGTTTAGACACTTGGCTGTTGTGATATTAAACTGGCAAAGGATCGAATCAATTAAGTGGATGACAAGTTCAGCGCCTGCTTGTTGACCGAAATGTCATGTGCAGTTAGTTCTCATTTTTACCATTAGTTTTTACATTTACTTTTGTGAAAAGCTCAGTCAGCATAACCTCTGTTTACCTTGTTTCAGTGAGCCACGCATAATCTTATCTTATTCTCTCCCACATAGCTCCCGAGATGCTGCCCAATTGACCGAGTTTTTCCAGGGATCAGGAATCCTGATACTGATGTAGTTCACCCTCTTATCAATAGTGCAAATGAAGCACACGTTGTTAACCCATATTTTTTTTCTTAAGTTACCAAAAGTTCGCTAAATTCTGAGAATTCATACCACAATGATCCTTTTACCTTACCGGCTTTGTAATTTGCCACCTAATTCTTCCACGTCATCCTCTAGGACATCTTTCATGTACAATATGGAGGCTAAGGTGAGTAAACTGAGATTAGTGGCAAAACATCACCTCCAGATTGTTGATACTCTTGACCTCTGTTGCCTAACTGAGACTTGGGTGCAGAGAAATTCACAACAAACACTACATGAACCATTACCAACTAAATATTAGATATTGAGAGTTATTAAAGCTAATAAACCCAGAGGCAGAGTGCTCATTATTTAAGAACAAATAGTAAACCAAAACTTTTTCAAAGAATATTTGAAGCAGAAGGGCTTGCATGCGAAGGCACATCTGGTTATCAAACAATCAATTTGCTTTTATTTTATTGACCCTCCCCCCAATACGCAATGTTCTGCAATCGTCTGCACTTCCAGTAAAGAAGGTAGAGGCCGCCTCATCCTTGATAATGATGGTTCCATTGTTTTGAGGGACTTCAACTATCATCTGAAACTTACAATCTAATGCCATTAAACTGTGAACTCGCTTATCTTTACGGACATCGAGATGCAATTGTTTGCTTCCTCTGTCCTAGAAGTGCACCATGGACCTTTGTGTAAGGTTACTACAGTCAGACCATCGAAGACTCCCTTATCACTCTTAAAAAATCCAAACCAAAGAAAAAGAACAAAAGGAAGCTTTTAATAGAGAGGTTTTGGAGATGCACGAATTAATTACATCTAACATTGCCTCCAACCCCAATACGGTTAATTCAAATGACCTAAATTGTGATTTTGCCGCTTTTAACAAATTACTTTAACAAGACAATATCCACTGAGTCCCCTGAATACATCAAAAATCTTTCTCACAAGAACCACTTTTGGTGTACACCTGACTTACACACCTGACAGGAGAGTAGAAATAAAAAGGTAGTCATATTACACTGATGAGGCAAAACAACTTTATAGCCTGGCAATAGTCTCATATATGTATCAACTTCTTGTGGCTAAAGAAAATTACTATTCGACACACATTATGCTTACCAATAAATCAGAAATGATCTTTAAGCTTATTATAAAATTGGGGTCCTCTCGAAAACATGATAATCAATTTGAGATTTGTCAAGCTCTGTAGAACAAGCTGTCACAGTTTCTTGCCACCACGATCAATAACATTGGATCCCTGAGTAAACAGGAAGCCTCCCGTACAACCATTGATTCAATTTACTCTATCTTAGAGCAAAACCAAAGCACACTCACCCATTTTGCAGAAACTTCAGCCATGCAAGTAGTTAGAATTCACCCATGTTCCGCCACCTGGTGGCTACAGCTGGAAAGTCCATCTTGTTTTAAACCCCCCTTTTCTCTTGGAGATTGGTGTATCTGGTGAAATCAGATCCCTTTGTGTGGCCAAGCCTCCAGATTATTTTTTTACTACATGCCATTGCATATGACGTAGTTATAGCTGTGTTGTATTCTTTCTTTAACTGTAGGTCTGTATTACAAGGTGGCACTTTTCTAAATGTCTTCTGAGTGTGGGAGTGGAAAATGCTGAAACAGTGTACTTGGACTATGTGCAACTCTGTGTTTACAATTCTATCTATCTATCTATCTATCTATCTATCTATCTATCTATCTATCTATCTATCTATCTATCTATCTATCTATCTATCCCGCACTCTCCACATCTATCTTCATCAGAGCTCTTTCTAGTTGTGCATCTAGCTCCCAGTCTATCTGTGCAAGCCTCTTTATCTGGCTTGCATACTTGTTTATCGATTCATCTTTGAAAGCCTATCGCTGAGGACCCGCTACATCACCGACGATAAAGTTTAGCAAAAACCATAACAGAACAAAACAAAACTTGCGTAAGCCAAAAGGCTGGTGGCCAATGCCAGACCTACTGACTTTGCCAATGCCTATTTCTAGGATTGACATTCCTGAAGAAAATTCAATTATTAACTGCATCCTGTCCACCTTTATTGTTACTTCTCTCTTGATCTACGGCCTGTTGGTGTTTTAGTTTTGGTCTAGATTTCAAGTTTCCCGTAGATTTGGATTCTTTGGTCACTGTAAGGAGATACTTGGTCTTCATAGGGGTCCATTCTGTAAAGCATACTGATGGCTGATTTTTGTTGGGTTTGTGCTATTTTAAAACATGAAATAACCATGGATGGAAGCTGAATGCAGAAAAGCAACTATAGCTCGCAGAGTGTTTAACATCAGTTTTATAAACCCAGAACCTGTATTCATATTAAATTGGGCTCCAATGGAAAATGCGCACTAGGACACAGAGCTGCTCAAGGTTACGGACAAAACATGGGTTCATAAGGTGAACAGGAATATATTTCTCACCTGTAAATCATTCCTGGGGAGCCAGTTTGCCGCAACGAAAGTCGAGCCGGGGAGTCCGTGGTTGATTCCGGATACATCGAGCCAGAGTCAGAGTTAAATATCGACCTTCTGTTCACCCTCTAAAAATTCCTAAGGAGACAAAAAAGCAAACTTGATTTTTCTTCTTCATGAAATCTCAGAGGTCTTAGTTAAAATTAAATTACAACATCAAAAAACAGTCTAAAAGTGGTGTACTATCAGGAGAGGCAGATGCATACCAGATATTAAGGAGATCCACATCAAATTCTTTAATATACAACAGAGCTAAATGAAATCTATCTGCATAGTGAGTGGTTATCCTGAAAATCTGGCATGATTCATGGACTTGTGCATCTATGCCGAATAAGCCACCATCACAAGGGAGGCTTCGGAAAAACTCTTGAGCTCTGCTCCACCAGAGCACCAGCTCAAAAACACAATTAAACAAATGGTGGACTGATCCCTCTTGGTTTCCCCATCTAGGGGTATGTAATAAACCACAGTTAGTACCCACATGTGTTAAATTCACTATCGAAAACTGGTGAGCACCATTATACCCCTAGCTAGGCTATTTCACTAGTAAATGAGTAAAGCCCAGAGGACATAACTTTTACCCCTTGTTTCTTATACTGATGGTGTGTAATGTAATACATTTTACAACAAACATACAATTAGATCTCTAACAAAAAAGGGTGTTTAAAAAAAAAAATGTTAATGGTCTTGTAAACATGATTCGAAAATACAGAACTACTGAGGGCCCTCAGGCGTCCAACTGCCAGTTCAAGTCAGGAAGGGAAAATCCTGGGTTGAAAAGGCAGCCAAACCCTGAGAATGGCAGGCATTAGAATCACTCTAAAGGCTCGAGGTAGCTTGCACACAATGAGATCAAGACAGTTAAGGATCATCCAAGCCACAGATAGCCACTGTACACAGTGGAGAGTTGGAACGAGATGCAGAAAGCGAGCAAGGTATGCATCTACATCTTGTAAACACTCTTAGATCATCAAAGTCTGCCTCAAACATAAGAGAAGTCTAGGTTCTCATTTTAGGTCTTCAGTCAAACATCACTCTGCAATGTTGCAAACCCTTATAACAGGGAACAAGCTGAACTCACTGTTAATTATTAAACTCCATCTCGCCAGCCCCGCTTTAGTTAAGGGGATTTTGCAGATGGAAGCTCGTAACTTATCAAGAACAGACTGATATATTTTTTAGAGAAAGTTTGACTGTTACGGGTCACAAGATTACGTCCTCTCGTCCACCTAGAGTCAACCCAATTCTTCTAAATGCTCCTGTTTCAACTGTCCCCCTCTGCTCGTTGCCTTTTCCCGGCGATGGGGCTGTTTTGGTCTGCAACATTAAAGGTACTTTCATACGAGACCCCGTCACCCCAGGGGACACATCAGATGTGGATTGACTACGCCATCCTAATTTTTGCAAACATAACGTTCCATATGTCCAGGTAGCGCCACTTCCAAGTTCTTCATTTGGTTTGGGTGCCAATACTACAAGGGCTTCATCTTGCATTACCAATGGGACTTCGAATTCAGTTCCCGATGTTGACTCTTGTACGCCAGTTTGCAGCACTATATCAAGGAAATTACTGTCTTGGAATGTGGCTGGCATCAAGAGCAAATTATCTGATCCGGACTGGGGGGCTTATGTTGAATCTTTTTCCATATGTATGTTTCAGGAAACTTGGTCTACGGATTGTGTGTACAGGCAAGGCTATTGTTGTTTTACTAAAAAGGCGATCCAGTCCTCTAGGGGAAAGGCGATTGGGGGTCTATGTACTTGGGTCAAGCTGACTGAGGTGGGCAGGGTAAAGGAAATTGCTGTTGACTCTTGCGACATTCTTGCAATAGCAATATGGCCTATATCAGGTACTCCGGTGTTATGCATTAATATTTATAACAGACCAGGCCCTTCTAACCATCAGTCTGATACTATTCATCTGTTGCACAATCTTTTATCTGATCTTTATTTTAAATACTGTGTTATTATTGCAGGTGATTTAAACGCCCAAATTGAATTCGACTCAGCTTTTGCCGAGTCTATCCAGGCTGAAGATGAAGTATGGAATCTACCCCCGCTTTTAACCCAACCAGTGTTATGTACTCCTCCCCCTAGGGTGTTGCAGATAATAGACCTTGTAGTAACATATGGTCTTCGTTTTGGAAATGGTCGATTTTCAAATGACAATCTTGTCAGACCTACCTTTTTCAGAGGCCACTATAGTAGTACTCTGGATTACGTTATTTTTGATCTGCGAGTCTGGCATTTTATAATCAATGTAGAGGTGGGTTCTCGGTGCACTAGTGATCATGCCCCTTTACAAATTGAATATAATGCAACTCTTTTTAGAGGGCTCACTACACCTCATGTTTAGGATGTTCCCAATGACTGGCTGGAATTATCCAGCAATAGGCGCGTGGTGAGATGGTCTTCGTTTTCGAAATCCAATCTGCTTAATGATAAGCTCCGCGCCTTAGTTTCCTGCCACCAGCTCTTTGATGACCTTACTGTCCTATCTCGCTCAGAAGTTATGTCCTCTCATGTGGCTCTTTTTGCGGATCTTAAGGAGCTTTTTACTAAACCTCCTTCAACCCAAAACAATTATTTTTTGCCTAACTGTAAGTGGTTTGATAAGGAGTGTCGGGAGGCCAAGAGCCTTTTGTCCAAAGCTTTAAAGCTAAAGAGCCGGGACGCCATTATACATGCGAGAAGAAACTATGCTTCTACTTGCAAGTCATCTAAACTTAAATATGAGGAAAATGTATGGGAGTGTCTTGCGGAGGCGGCTAGTGCTCGTGATCCCAAACTTTTTCTGGACCTTGGTCTCACGTAGAGACCCGCCCTTTCATCTTTTCCTGAATGCCACATTGATGCTGAAACTTGGCTCTCCCACTTTCGGGAACTCTATGGGTCCTGCCCCGATTTGAACAACACTCCTACTGATTCTCTATTGTTTCTCCCTCCTGTGCCGCCATTTACCCTAAAGGAAACAGAGCTGGCAATTCGCGCCCAAAGAACAGGGAAGGCTCCTGGCTCAGACGGTGTTCCATCGGACTTGTATAAATCAGACTTATCCGTTTGGACCCGGTACATCAATAGGTTATCGAACATTGCTTTGACAACTCGATCTTACCCAGACTCGTGGAAGGTGGCTATTATCGTCCCCATTTACAAAAAAGGAGATAAGAGTTCCCCTGGGAACTATAGACCGATTAGTCTATTAGACAACTTGCAAAAAATATTCTCCTTCCAGTTGTTATCCAGATTAAAATACTGGATGACAAAAAATCAGGTTTTAAGTCATCTCCAGGCTGGATTCGGGACAAGGTTAGTACCATCGATCAGGTCTTCCGATTTACTACCATCAAGTGGAAGATCGTAGACGCAGACAAAGGCCATTTATTTGCGGCCTTTGTTGATTTAAAATCTGCGTTTGACCTTGTCCCGCGTTTTAAGCTTTGGGAGGTCTTGAGCAATATTGGAGTTCCGGGTTCTATGATTAATATCATCAAAGATCTTTATTCTGAACTATGCCAGAGTTTGCTGGGGTTCGGCTGGCGACCTGACCCCAGCTTTTCTTACAGCACGAGGTGTGAGGCAGGAGTGCGTTCTTGCGCCTACCCTATTTTTATTGTTTATTAATGCATGTATCCCTTACCTTTTAGATTGCTATGGCGATGCCCCGATTTTGGGTGGGCAGAAGTTCCCCTGTCTTCTGTTCGCAGATGACACTCTGTTACTCTCACGAACTGCCATGGGCCTCTCCAGATTGCTCTCCCGATTTTTGGAGTTTTGCAAGGACCATGGGCCAGATGTAGGAAAAAAGCAAATTGTGACTTGCAATTTGCGAGTCCGTGCGACTCGCAAATTGCAAGTCGCAATTTGCTATGCAGAAAGGTGTCTCATACACCTTCTGCAACTCGCAATGGGGTCGCAAAGACCCAACTCATAAATATTTATGAGGTGGGTCGCAGTTTGCGACCCCATTGCGAGTATGGGCACTCACGGGGATGGTGGCCTGCTGGAGACAGCAGACCACCATGTCCGTGACTGCTTTTTAATAAAGCAGTTTTATTTTTTTTTCTATCTGCAGCCCGTTTTCCTTAAAGGAAAACGAGCTGCACTTAGAAAAAAAAAACGAAACCTTTTGTTTCAGTATTTTTCAGAGCAGGTAGTGGTCCATAGGACCACTACCTGCTCTGAAAAATAGTTTTTGTGATCATTCACAAAGGGGAAGGGGTCCCATCCACTTCAAGTGGATGGTAACAGCGATTTCATTTGCGACCGCTTTTGCGGGCGCAAATGAAATTGCATAGCATTGCGAGTCGCAAATAGGAAGGGAACACCCCTTCCTATTTGCGAGTCGGAAATGCATTTTGCGAGTCGGATCCGACTCGCAAAATGCATTTCTGCATAGCAGAGAGGCTTTTGCGCCTCGCAAACGGCGTTTTTCGCCGTTTGCGAGGCGCAAACCCTTTGCTACATCTGGCCCCATGGGTTGGAAATCAACTCAGCAAAAACTAAATATATGGTCTTTGGGGACAATAGGTGCAAAATGAAGAGGCCGGTATACCTAAATGGTGCTCCCTTGGAAATAGTGGGCACTTTCGACTATTTAGGTATCAAATTGGAAGACTCACACCTTTGGCATGCACACCGCCAGAAATCGTTATTGTGCCTGAAGCAAAGGGCGGGTGGCATCGTAAGATTTGCTTCTAGATCTCCCATATTTGCAATGTCTCCCGCCCTTGAAATATACTGATCTCAAGCCTGGGGGGGGGGGGGGGGAGGTCCTATATGGTGCTGAACTTTGGGGCCATTGTAACCTGGTGGATTTGGCAAGGGCGGAAAATCAATTTTTGAAACTGTTGTTAAAAGTTCCCTCCAGTACTCCATCTCTGCCCATCCATATGGATTTAAATCTTTTTTCTATCTCGCAGATTGCTGCCTTAAGGCCCTTGCTATATTGGATCCGGCTTTGGTCAACAGACGCCCTTTCTCCATTTCGCTGTGGGCTTCTCAAACTGGTGGGCAGTAACACAATAAGCAAAACGAAATGGTGTGCCTATGTCAAAGAGTCCTTAATCCATCTAGGTCTAGGGTCCTATTGGTTGGACCCATTTTCCATTCCTTAAAATGCTGTGCAGTTACTGAAGAATGCTTTTTGGCATAACGTTCAGATTGTGCAATTTACTAAGATTGTCCCGCTGTCTATGTCCGATAGTTATTTATCAATCAACCATTACGAATTCGAGCCTTTCATGGATATAGCACTATCCCCATTTGCGCGAGCTCTTTTTGTTAGATTCAGAATAGGGTCCCTCCCTCTGTGCTCCTTAATGTACAAATGGCTCTGTCCCACCAACAGATCCAAGTTTTGTCCGATGGGTTTTGAACGTGAAGAGTCCATTTCACATGTTCTCTTTCATTGCCATGCATATCACAAACAAAGAGCTCTTTGGATCATTCCGCTTTGCAAATCTATAGGCGCCAGGTCCTATCTTCATGTTGAGAGAATTTTAAAATCTGATCCATCTGTCCAGGTAGTTTTACCAGTGGCAAAATTTCTCGAATCAATCTGGCGCCTTAGATTAGCAATTCTAAAGAATAAGACTGGGTTGCTAATTTTTACTTATGTATGCATATTTATTGACTGTTGATGTCTGATTTTAGTACTCAATTTTTAGTATAAAGACATTGTCTTATTGTATTATCGAACATCTATGGGCGCAGGGAATAGGGCCCTTGTTGAGTGAAACATTCTATTTTTAGGAGATATATATTTTGATTACTCTGTTTGCTTTTTAACTTCCTTTTATCTTCTTAAATTCTTTAATGTGCTTATATTTTTAGTGTTTTACCAATCTTAAAAATCAAAAAAAAAAATTGATGCTTGTACTGTACTTTTATGGTATGTTTTTACTTACCGAAATAAAGTTAAATGATGATGAACTCACTGTTAATTATGCATTTTTGTAAAGTGCAGCCTCTGCCAAGTTCATGCCCTTTGGTATTTCACGTTCTCATGGGTGATGCATGTATGGGGTTGTCTCCATGCGAGTGGGAGTAATTCAGCCTTTCCTTGTTACTCATGTGCAAGTTACATTATTTGTAATAAAAGGGTATTCAGTAAGTATGTTTCAAGGAGGGGACAGATCTCACAACCATCCAACCCACAGATTGAGTGACAGCAACCAAAAAATGCTCTTTATAGCAAGTATACCCATAAACGAGGAAGGCTGCCAACTAGATATTACAACACGCTCAGGTTCGTATCTGAGAAAACAGAGATCATGAGATTGGTTGCAACCCCGGTCCCCAAATCTGAATATGTTCTAAGTGGCCTTCATCTTTAGGTGCAGGACTGACTCCAGTAAGCAAGGCTCGTAATTTAGGTGTGCCCTTTGACTCCTCTCTTTCCATCTTACTGCAAGCCAACAAGGTAGAAAGAAGTCACAGGCTACCTAATACAGAGAATACAGAGACAACAAATTCTTCATCCTGAAGGGAACTTGTCATTATCCAGGCAACCACCTATTCCAAATTTGATTTTTAACATGCTGTACCTGGGATCACCCGTATACCTCATAAATAGGATGCAAATAGTGCAGGACACTGCAACTTCTGAGCTTCGGAAGATTTCAGTCATCCCCCTTTCCATCCCACAACCTTGTTACAGTACACCTGTTTACTTAATCGAAAATAATCTCTCTGAAGGAACCATTCTGACTTTAGATAACACTACTCACTTATAACAATCGGCATTCAGTTTACAGTGGTGTTAACATTCTGTGCACATTCCTGCCGTCTACAGTTGGGTTTGGACCATTACAAGCGATTTTTCTTTGAAAAGGGGGTTCCTGTTTCGAGGCGACACATAGTATCTCCCTTGTAACCTATAAGGCACCAAGACATTGTCAATAAGTAACCTCAAGTTATTACTAAGTCCACATGCCTTATCCTGTGCACCCATCTGAGGTGGGCAGAATGCATGTAAATCTACAGCGCCACAAGCTGCAAACTGACTGTTAAATGGAGGTAATGCTTTCTATTTGCAGCACATGTAGCTGTAGATCACAGCATGTACACATTGATTGAAAAGCAGTAACTAATCCTAATACAGTGGCTTGCGAACACGGGTAGAAGACATTAGGAACATTATTTTAAGGGTCGTTTGTCCAATTCGCATTTCTTGACAATTATGAATACCCATACAGGAATATTTAATAAAAGGAGTGATGAAAGTCCATGAGGTGACTTTGCAACTATGAACTAGTAGAATATGCCATAAGAACGCAGTTGGCTCCTTCTGTATGCTGTAATGTGCAGTGAGTGTTTGGTTTTGGCGTAACATCTCTGAATGGAGCTAAAAAATCACGTCACCAAACCTGTCTCGGAGATAAGATCATCCAAATGCTTCTGTGCACAAGCAAAAAAGTTGTTTCTTATCATTAGACCAAGTGCAGACAACATCATACATGATGTCCCTTTGAACATCTAATGTGTGTACAGCTTCTTTTTACTAGTGACTTGGCTGAGAGTAAAAAAAAAAAAAAAATTAGACAATTCAAGAGAAGGATTGACATGAAGTCGACATACATTTTGCAAGAAAATTTACACAAAAAAAAGATTAGTGCATAAAGAGTTCCTTGATTGGTAAAGGAAGCAACAAAGAGCAAAACAAAGATTGCACAACAGGGGCCACTCAATGAAACAAAAATGGTCCAAGCGAGGGTGGAAGAAAGCCTGGCATGCTGGAGAGATCCAGAAAATAACTGAGATAATCAGCGAACTACCAATAAACAGATGAAGAGGGTTGGTATTCCGATATGATGGAGACGCTGATGTTCACCCCAACAACATCAGATGTTATATTACAGATGTACTAAAAATAGGACATGGTGCTTCTGGTTTGTCTCACGAGCCCCATGGCTGCCTGGGCTGTGTATCTCTCCATCTTCAGGAAACAAATACATTTCAGACCAGTGGTCTCCAGGAAACTGTTGCCACATATGTTAATGGGAGCTAATATGATGCTGGAGGTAAATCACACGCCATATGCCCTTAAAGTCCCTAGAGCAGCCCAAAGGTACTAGTCTTGAAAAGGTTCATTTGTTACTTTGCTGTAGAGGGTGATGGAAGTTGCGTAACTCATCATGAGGGAAATTGTATCTTGGTTGTGGGGTTGTTCATGTCGTATGCTGAAATTGTTAAAGATGTTATGCAAGAGTCACAGAAGCACGAGCTCACGCTGACACAAAGCTGTCGTTATTGTAGAATAATTAGAACTCAATGCATACACTCTAGTACCACAACTGATCTCCCAGAACCGGTTTGTACCAACTAGTACCTTAGGCTCCTATCTAAATATATAAATTACCGACCAGAAACATGATGGGGATCGAAACCCAAGTAAAAAGTATAAAATACATCTTATCTACAGAGGCACTGCACTGATGTCGCCTATCTGCAGGTAAACACACACAACCAAACCAGGAGGTACCAGGCGGTACAGAAAATGGAAAGACTGCCTTGTTTATACCAAATGCTCCACATATGCCAGAAAAGGCATTATGATTGATACTGGGCTTCCCTCCTGCGGTAAACAAACTTTAATCGAGAAGGTAGATTGGTAATTACTGAAGGGAAAATTAATGTGGATCCTCTATGGTAATGTCCTCGACTGATGCCCCCACAGCTAACCAAAATGATTTTAACTCCCTATAGTCTAACTTATTAGCATACCATCCAGATTCCGAACACCCGGGTGGGGGGTTTGTGGAGGGAGGGGAGGCGGGAGGAGGACTTTAACTGTGTACAAGACATAGTTAGTATAGATCTTTCCCCACATTGTCAGACTTCACCACTACGGCAGCATCAACCGTGTTTGAGAAATGAGACACTGGTAGCTAATGGATACATGTTAGACATTATACCAAGCTATGGTGCACAACCTCCACTAAAGGATGAATATGTTTTTACACAATATGCTTGCATGATGGCATGATACATGCAGAGTACTCCTAAAACGCTTTCAGATCATTGCTCCATGCTGGGGCTTGCAAACACCATGAACACCTGCATTGAGACTGCACCCAACTGTTGGAAGACTCATCATTTACACAAAAAAAACATATATAAAAGAACACAATATTTTTATGTCAATGAAGAATTCAAAGATTGGACCGTGCTTGATTGGAACGATTTTAAAGTTGATTTAAGAAGCATATGCTTACCACCACTAAAGCATGAAAAACATCACAGTAGCAGAAAAAGGAGCCAAGAGACCCGGAGATTAAAGTGTTACTGGGAGACATATGACAAGTGAAATACAAAGAGCAGACAGACCTTCCTGGTCTCTAAGATTACAAAGAATACGAATCCAAACAACATGAAGAGGGGGATAATTTGGCAGACTCATACACCAGACAGTCCTACGGTGGTCATGGTACTGAGAAACTCCGAAGGCATCAGAATTTACACCTCTACAATTAAGTAGATTGATCTATTTATTTTGGATTCATGATCCATAAAAGACACACAAGTTAAAAACATATAACGTGGATTTTAACTTAGCCATGTCACAACTCCTCTTAAGTATGTTGACAAAATGCAAATTTCATTTTTTGGTACTCTATTTCTTTATGGAACCATGTCCTATCTTGTTAGAATGAACTGCCGTTTTTGCTATCTTGAACATTTGGCACGGAGTTAATCATTGTTTCCATATAAGATTGTAATAATTATTTTTTAGCTGGGATGTCCTTATGGTGTCAAATTTGCATGTTCTCTATAGGTACCACACATACTCACTGTCTGAAAAACCAATAAAACATATGTGTTTGATGGGCTTACCGTTTCTAAGTCCATTTCAGGTTGAAGATTTTGACATGTCTATTATATTAAATAGATAATGAAAGTCCTGCAAACTGGAACACCCTTGAAAGCGATGAACTAAAGGTAGAGTTTTACACAACGTTTGCCACACCTGTTGGCCATGTACACAAAGTCATATGAATGTGTGTTTATTTCTGGTTATACCCAGTAAAACCTTAATAGTCCAGCTACCAAAACCACATTTCAATAATTTCGATATAACATCATACCTACCAACCAACCTCTTTCAATGCTCAACCTGAATTTTAAAATCCTGAACAAAGCAATGGCAAACCAAATGCCCACTCTATTACAGCAATAGGCCCATCTAGACCAGACAAGTTTCATATCATCAAGAAACACAGCCATAAACGTCAGGCGTGTTAGCCACATACTAACAGTGTTCAATCACATCGAAGTTGCCAGCCGGGCACTGACTGCCAGGGAGAAGGCTTTTGAAATGCTTAGTTTTCAGAACTTCCTTGTCTTGCAAACTATGGGATTAGGGAGGGGGTTAATCAAGTAAAATAAAATATTTCACAAGCAACCAGACACATGTCAACGTGTCCAGAATAATAATTGATAACCGGAAAGTAGTTGGGGGAACAAGACAATACCAGTCTTTGCGCCAACTTTCATTTGCTCTTGCCTTAGATCCAGAAGCCATGAAAGTCTGGATAAACAATGCAAACTAAGAAATTAAACCAGGTAATACTACATATATATCACCATGCAAAGATTATGTTTTGCTTTATCTATGAACTGCAAGTCAGAACATGGACAAACATATGAAAACAGTGGAAAGATTTGGGGAGTCTCCAGGTCTAGGAGTAAATGAATCAAATTTGTGTTTGGGTTTGTTCCCATTGCCAATACCACTGGGTCAGGCAGACCTGAATTTACCAGACCTCCTGCTCGTTTGCAAAGGAAATACATTTGTTTAGGTATTGAGGGGAATTCCTACTTTTCTGCAGGGTAACCCCACATTTTTCACCTTTTTCTAGAACCTATCTGTGCTGGTATTAGCTCTGTGTACTTTACCCCTGTTAAAAAGGATTAAGTGTCTGTGTTCTCCCTTTAAACACAGTTAAATTTACTTACCTGATTGACATATTTAACTTGCTACAAGTCCCTGGATATTTTGTATAAAGTCCACCAAGGGTGTGGAAGTTAAATGCTACCTGTAAACAGCTACACTTACTGTGCTATCCACACGCTTGCACTGTAAAACATGGCTTCATACTTACCATTTGTAGCCAGACTGGAGCAGACTAAAACCGGTTGTTAAACCTGTCACAATAACCCTTTTCCACAAGCAGGAAACTCTCCTTTTGAATATTTATAAGCCACTCCTTGTTGCCCACAAGGTGGTGTGCCTGATATTTAAAAGTGCAACATGTGAAATTAAAGTTGGCATGTTCCTCCAGTGACTAGCCTCCAACAGCTATTTTCACTGGCACTGTAGCTGGATCCTGGAGTATCTCAAAGCACAGATTATAATCTTTAATCTGTAATCTATGGCAGTAAACCATAGAGTAGTCATTCAAAGGCTATTTTTCATATTTATTAAAAATCCAGTCAATTGGTGAAGTTAGATTTTAATAAATTTCAGCAAAAGTAACTTTTAGAAAAGTTATCTTTCTCTGCCAGACGTTCTTAGGAGCTCATATGCATTAGCCTGTCAGCAGCTGCTGAGACAATGCTTTATCTTTGTAGGGATTGAAAACCACTCCTAAAGCATAACAACGGCTAACACCTAGTGATAGGATGAGCTGGGTGTGGAGCATGCAATCCTCAATAGCTCCAAAAGGACAGTTGGGGGGGGGGGGGGGGTGCCTGGGAACTTTATTAACTTGAAAGGAATTGAGGTGACGACTGCCATTCATAGTTGAGTGTAAGAGGAAATCTGAGGAATGGAAAGACTTTGTTCTCAGGCCCACACCAGCCAGGCTGGCTCCAAGCCCAGTGGGCAGGAAGCTACACCGAGAACCAGTACAAGTGGAAACAACGGAAGGCTCATTTTTTGGGCCACGCCTCTGTGTGGATACAAAAGCTCTGCACACTGGAGAAAGGGTTCCGCCCCCTTAAATCTTAGAAAGAATGTGCGATGTGGGAATGTTTGCAGTAGGGCAACTGCTGAAAACATGGGTAAGGTTATCCCTCTGAACTTTTTTCCTATTTGTTGGGTTGGGGGCAATGCGTCACCGCACCATCTGGCCGTGACACTTCAAGGAAACTGAGGACATTTCCTGGACCTGCATAAGATCAGAAGAGGACTGATGCCTGCTTGCTATAAACTGAGGGGGAGCCCTGAAGAACTGGATTAGCTTCCTCTTGGAACAAGGACAAAGAAGTGGACTTCATGGGTCAGTTGGTAGGCCTGCTGAGTGGCTACAGAGACACAACAAGCTGCAGGAGGCCTTTTTCCTGAAGTGACTAGCTGACCAGTAACAACTGGAGCCTGCTGGTGCACTCTGCTGCAGGGAGTCCTGGCTCCTGACAGTGTTACAAGTGACCCAGTTGAGCTGTTCCTGAAACACTGAAAAGTTGGGACTCAGAAAGGTTTTGGACCTCCAAGACCTCCAGAGGGTCAATGAAATCTCTAGACAATGAGGTGTGATTTCAATGCAACTTAGTATAACACAGCTTCAAGGTTGCCCTGCTGGAAGATTTTGAGTTTCATAAAAAAAGACTAAGCCCGAAGGTAAAACCTTTGAGCCGGAAAAACCCACTTGGTGTATCGGACCTGAACTCCACTGAGGTTGTCCTAAAATTGTGCATAGGTCACGGTCTACCACATCCATAGACCACCACTGCAGCTTAATGCTTTATGGCCCTGTTTTCACTTTAAATTATAAAAATGCATTTCTTCAGTTCCCCTTGCTGGGTTTTTGCCATTTTTTTTTTTTTTTTTTAAATAAAATTTACTCTACTAAGCTTGAGATTTGTATTGCTTACTGTTTTGGCACTGAAAAATAGTTTACCCTTTTGCCCTAAGTTAAACCTGTCTGTTTTTTGTGCCATAGCTACCAAGGAGTTGAGCTCAGGTTAATTTAGTGACATTTGAGGTTCACCCTGAAGAGCTAGTGTTATTACTCCTTCCCCACCTCAACTAATAATCCACTTCCATACAGGCATTAATGTGTACCATTCAGATGCTCAACTGGTAGCCAGTAATTTAAACAGGGAGCTATCAAGGGCCCACAAAACCACTGCATTCTGGCCCTCGCTCCCTTTGTCCACATTTGGGAGAATATCTATAATAAACATTATTGTGCTACCAGGTCTGTTTTACTTTTTCTCAATCCTCCCACTGAGATTACAGAAAGACCTGTTTAGAGAAATAAATACTATGGTGACTGATCTTATATGGACTAGACAGAGACATAAGGAATCTATACAAACATTGCAGCTACCCAATGGAGTATGGCGGGAATGTTAACTAGTGGCACAACTACAGTGGGTCATTAGGTGGTTAATAGGACTTGAGACATTGGAAGCCAGGTACAAGGAAGGGTGGGTGACCATGGCATCTGACACTGGCAACTTTATCTGACCCTCGACAAAGCAAAGAGAACCTCCCATACTAATAAAAGCAACCAGGCACTGTTAGCAAAGAATACTCAAACGCACAAAAACAAAAGTAACACAATCCTGAAAACTACTCATCTGGACATTACCTGAATTTTTTAAGTTGGCTAGAAGTACAGATCTTGACTTGTGGATGTGAGCAAGTATTTTAATTGCAGACTTGACATGAGGAAAAATTGCCCACATTTTATGAGAAATGTATAACATACCATGAGGTCAGTTTTTAATATTTAAAGCAATAATACAGAAAATAAAACAAATATGCAATGTAGCGGGTGTACTTTCACAGCCCCAAAGACTGTCAACAATACAGGAATACCCCAAAATGGTCTTCAGGAATGCACAGTTCAAATTAATACAGTATCCTGCATTGTACATTCCTGGCATCTGAATGGTTAAATAACATCTCCCAGACAGTCCCAAATCATTGTCTAACATATCAGGGCTATAGAGCAGATCTACTGCTTATGTTTTGCCCATGCTCCGTGTGTTACATCGGAATTGGGAAAAAATATTGTACTATACCAAAATTAAAAAAATCTGAAATACACTAGACCCTAATATTATTTAGATTGGGACAGATGAAGAGAACTCACATTTATATTAGCTAAGAAAGAACTAGTGATGGCCTAAGAACAGTGACAAAGCACGCTCGGTCCCACGGTGGCAAATGGAACTGGAGAAGTAGGCAGAAGCAAAGGTAGATGCTATAATCAGAAATAGAAAAGAGCAGGTTCTTTTTGAAACTATACCACACAAACGATAATAGAGCACCATGACATAAATGTAAACAATCAGCGTGAAGGAGTACCGATGAGTACAAGAGAGGACCACATTTACAAACACAACGCTGTTCCTGCTTCCTCGCCCAAAATGCTACCCTTCCTCACTCTCAGAAATGGTCACATATTCCAGATTACAGGTGAAACTGATCAGACCTGGCTACCTAGAGGGAGCGGCTGAAGTGCAACTACGTAAGCGCTATGAAAGAAAACTATAGTGCACAAGTGTGGAGTGCCAGACAAAAGATAATACATCCATGCATGAAATATGTTTATATTGGAGTAGGTGCAACTGAAAGGGTACAAAGGACAAAAAATGTTGCAAAAATGTCGAATACTGGAATACTATGGTATGCAGATCAATCTTGTTATTAAAAAAAAAATAGGAGACAGATAATTGTTTGCATGATTTATTATGACTGTAAGATATGTTACAAATGCAACAAAACACTGAAAGAATCAGAACTACCCTAATTTTAGCATATTACCAAACCAATAGTTATTGCAAAAATCTTCTAACAGGGCTATTTAGGCAGCAATTCCTATGAAAGTCTACCATGAAAATAACAGCTACTGAAGAATACCAGAAAGTGAAAGCACACCATACTGACTAACTATTTCACTTAAAAAAAAAGGAAAAAGCACTGAGGGTTTGGGAAGCAGGCCGGTGTGCTAGAGTTGGAGCCGCAGCATGGGAGGACAAACATGCTTCTAAGCACCCACATTTTTGTTGCTTTTGTGATTTGCAAGAAGGTATCCAGGCACCTTCCCCGCCAACACGTTCATTAAATTAATCTGAAGAAAGACTAATGGGACATGCTAACCATTACATAGTCTAGAACATCCAAAGCCAACACATGCTGTTAATGTTTATTTTCAAAGAAAGGTATCAAAGCAAGGAAGTATAGAGGCATTACAAACACAAACATCAAAGAATAGTGCCTGTGCAGTGATACAGGATTGAGATGGGTTTCCTGTGAGTGGACCCAATTTCTTTTCAGACAACTGTATTTACAGTGTTTTCAGCCATGCCCCTACCATCAACACACAGCAGCAGCAATTTAAACAATAAAACACTGAACAAAAATTGCAACAAACATACATTTACCCATTTTCAGAAAGACGTCTAAGAGTCAGCTCAGACAACTCCTACAGCGCACAAATATCTTTTACCTGCAGTGGCCGTTGTGCGTTTTGAGGATTTGTGTCATGAAACTCACGGGGGAATTTAACTGAGATACCTGTAATTTGTATGCTTTTCTAAAACTAGAATTATAGCTTGGGAATCTGAGAGCGCTCATCAGTTATGTGATTCGGGAGGAACTCGTACAGTGGCAGTAGGGATGAGTTCAAATGTTTAGCAGGACCCCAAATTACATCATGGTTAAGAGTCTATTGCTCAATAGTAGGGTGATGAGTTGTGTCTTATGAGAAAAGAGGACTTTGTGGATAAGCACATCCCTGTAACCGGTGTCCTGAACTGGGCAGCAATGCACGTCTCTGCCCATGCCAGCCCTTCCGCGCAGAGTCAGCTCTTCCCTGGACTGGCAGATGAACTCACAAGAGCGCTGTTTAATGAGAAGATTAAAAAAAAATATGTGATGGTTTGGACGAAGTCGGCAGGTGAATGAAAACAAACATGGAAGGAGTTGCAGGGGGTGCTGCAAGCAGCCGAAGGCTACAACTCTCTCGATGAATCCCACTATCTGAGTAGACCAAGCTGAAGGCTTCAGCTGCCTCTGGGTGGAGGGTTCCCTACCCCTTCTAAAATTTACTCTGGAAATTCCACAGATGTAAACAAAATATATGTTTTTACTTCGGTGGAGTAACAGGCCAGTATTTCAGGGAGTAATGCTTCAGAAATTGCGTCACGATTTCTCTTTTTCCTAATGGAGAAACGTAATATTTTAAGCAAAGCGTGGAACACAAGGAAGTGCACTAGAATGTTAAATGAAAACAAAGTACAAGTTGGAGCGAAACTACCGCCTTCTTCAAAATGATAAAATGTTCATAATTTACGTGGCACCCTGGTGTTCTTTGACAGCACATCTCCCCTTCTTTGAAGACCGAAGCTCCAAAATATTAGACAATGAACATTACAGCCAAACACGCTTACTTCAAATAATCAATACTGAATTATTATACCCCTAAGATGGAACGCTGTCCGCGATTTTGTTTAGATTTTAAGTTTGCTCCTTTGAAATCTCATCGCAGTTGCTTTTTTTGCATCTCTGTCTCCGAGGCCAGCGCAGTATCACATCAGAGCAGAGAAAACCGCGGTCTATGCCAAGGACAAGTCACGGTGCCCGGCACAGTTTACAGAGCTCATTCTCAGTTAGAGACAATCCGGCTCCACAAAGTAAACCCGATCCACGGCCCTTCCTGCAGCGCAACCCTGTTCCGGCGCGAGCACTGCTGAAGTAAGTGAAGATTCCCTCCTTGAGAAAAGCACGGCTCTGATCACACATTCCTCATCCGGTGTAAGATTCGTGAGGTGGCGACTGATAAAAGACATTTCTCCTGCAGCTGCGCTTTTGTGCGAACTAAACAGGAGGGTGAAAATGTTCAGAGAGACTGGCTGACCCATTTTTTCCGTTTTCCCATTTTCAAAAGAGTTGACTAATTTCTCAGAAGTGTATTACCTCGTGTAGTGTTCCTGTACACGTGTAGCTGAAGGTTTATTCTTGTGAAAATCAGTTATTCCTTTGCATAACAAAGAATACTCTTCGTTTAATATTAAAAACATACCTATGCCGCAAGATCTCAATATTACCAACATTCAAGAGAAGCAAGTGACGCTTCAGAAACTCATGAGAGAGCTCTCAGCTAGAGGACCCCCTGGAATCAATCAGTAATCACTCACACCAAATCTAGGTATGATATGTCATATATATACATTTTTTACAACTTAACTTTTGTATTTCAAACTTTAAAAGAAAACAAGCAATGGCAAAGCCAATAGGTTTAGCTTGTCTTAAGAATATAAAATCAAAGCTAGTAGGTGTGGCTTCTTGTTGGGGGAAGCGTTCTGTGTTGCTCCCAGCTGACCCAGAGAGAGTTTCCCATTATTAAGCAACTATTTGTGTTACACCGATATGGAAGCTGTGAGTAGGGCCACTTTGTTGAACAGACAGTAATAGCTCAGTTACGTTGTACCCTGTACCCTCATCTCAAAGCACCAAGAGACTGATTGAAAGCACACACACACCCACACACACACATATATATGTATATACAATTTTACTTTCCAACAAAGGACCCAACGCTTGCTGTGGTTTGCTTCTCATGTGTTTTATTATTTCATTTCATTTACCTTTTCCCATCAGACGCGTTTCGGCTGCATCCGAAGCCTTGTTCACTGACAGCAAAGTGCCATTTTATGCATATATATATATATGTAGTATACAAGATATTCAATAAATGCATTTACTCGATACCTTTTTTAACGTATATATATTTGCATAATTACTCCATGTCACTCAGACCTGGACATCGAGTGCCTACCTGAATCTCAATCTCACAATGAGTGAGTTTCTCTTACTTGCCAACATGAACATCTAGGCTATTTTTCGAAAACATTGTTGACTCCATCTTCTCTACATGATATACCAGCAGCACAGCAATTTGCAAGCTCACAGTAGGGATAACATTAGAAATCATAAAATGATATTTTGGAGAGCTCGACTTTCCTTTACTTTGAGGATTATTAGGGAGGATGCCTACAGTGTTATGTTATCAGACTTGTATCTTTGTTTCAATGTTGAATCCATGGTGGGAAGAACATTTCTACGCAGTTAGTCTTATCAACTGAGCCGGATGAGCTATGAGGTACTAGTAGTGAATGCTTCTTTCTCTGTATGTGCTCTCTGGTAATGTCCATTGAATAAGGAGAGTATATCTGCCCATGCTTAGTGATAGACCGCTAGGCTTGCGGTAGCTGAGGCTGGCTTATGATGTCCTTTCAGCCAGAATAAATGCTTCGCTCTCAAAAAATCTCCAGTTTATGAGTATTTATTGAGTCGCACTTTCACAGCATCAACAAACAGATAATCAAAAAATGCCTCATTGGCATGAACCTGGATGGCTCCAAACTCCCTCTTTTAGTCTACACCAAGCCCCTCTCGTTCACCCTCAACACTGACCTCTCCATTAAGGAAACATTATCAGGAAGACCATACCAGCACGGTACCACCCCTGTTTAAAAAAAAGTAAAAGAATTCCCCTCAGCAAGCAACTTCGGAAATTCAGTCTAAGCTATTATATTTGCATTTAGGCAACACCCTTCTCCATGGCTTCCAAGATACTCACTCTACATGCCCCAGCACGCTTCTTCAAGGGGTTAAAGAATATCAATCACATATTCCCTTCTCTGATGGAACTCCATGTGGTTTCCTACATGCACATATCTCCATCAAAACAGGCTGCATCACTTACAAGGTCACCACGAATCACAACCAGTACCCTTGCCTATCGGGCTAATCTTTCTGGACGCAGTTCTGACTGTTCCGGACATGCCCACATCCAGGTCAATGTCAAACTGGAGATAAACAAATGTAATAAATGGAAAAAAGAAAATAGGCCTTCCACGTCTTTGCACCAACAATCTGGAACAACCTGTGGCCATCAAACTGCTGTTTTCTCACAGTTCAGAAAAAGATGAAGAGTCACCTCTTCAAAGACTCACCTTAGTGAGCGATATTCCCTTTACTGACTACAGCCCCAGACCACCAATAATACACTCACATATGCTAGTTTTTTTTTTATTTTAACAGCAGAATAACAGACCTCTCCTTTTACAGGTTAGGGACTACTCCCATGTAAAAAACAATAAAATAAAACACGTTCACAACTACCATTATAGATGCTTATTGGTGTCTGTACCATGGAGTTAATGTGTTTAGTTTGAAGAATATCTGAGCATGATCCCGGTGTTCACTGCCACTTGCATCTCAAATTGAGAGATGCATGACTGTCCAAATGCAAAAATATGAGCTTGGTTTCGTTTCATTCCACCTCCTTGGATGTCACAACTGTTGTCCGCATCCACCAGGACATTTCTTTGTACTTCACTACACTTCAAACCCTTTTAGAAAAATACCTTGCAGTTTCTGCAAAATGTTCTTGTCAATCACTGACATCCAACCATACATTCCTTCCTTATACACGTTTCCTCTTTGGTATCAAAAGTGTTTATTGCAGAACCATTTCTTATCATGCTGTCTTAGACTAACTTTCAACTTCCTCAGGAGTCTATGCTTAAAGCCTTGGGGCAGCATCTCAGTCCACTCTGCCCATTCACCCCCAGACACATACCTGAACAAGGAGCGCCTACCAACATCACTATGCTTCATTTCCTGTCAGATCTTTAAAGAGCTTGGGTTTTTCGAGGCAAATGTACAAATTTGTGATTTGATCATTGTAATGAGAAGAGCATTGCCACCTACAGATGTTGTATCTTGCACTCAGGTATGCTCTATCGTTTATCATTCATTATGTGCAGGCACTTCTCACTAAGTGGCTGAAATGCGAGCTCTCCAGGTTACCCTGAAGCTTCTACAACAAAGGTAATTCTGCTTTTTCTCTTAAATCAATTACGCTTTTGCTTGTATCAATGCAAGAGGGCATTATTATTTATATCTTGGAGGCCTGGACATTATTTAGCAATGTCTCTTTTCTCAAACTTTCTAATCTACTTCAATTTCTTGAGTTTCAATCCCCATCCATTTTCTCTGTCACTTTTCCTACTGTAAAAAAGTAAAAGAAGTGGCATACTATTATCTTTGTTCAAAATAAAATACCTAATTCATGACCTAATGCACTTTCCTACAACTACCAGTCTATTTTTTTTACAGCTGATTTTGAACTAAACAGCATACATTTAAAAACAGGCTGATGCAGAAGATCTGTTAGTTTTGGGCTTATCAGCAGACTCTCTCTGCCTTAGTGCTCTGAACTTCGAAAACGTTTCTAAATTTCCTTCTGTTTTTGGACAAAATATCCAATTTTTAAGCGCTTCTACAACAGACCCTGGGAGAGACATTGGTGCCACTGGTGTATCAAAAGATGATCTCTGTATTAACGTTTAAGAGACATCCCCTCAGTTTTTTTGTCTAGCTCAACAATCTTTGCTGTCCACTCTAATGCACTGGTACCATAATTTTGCTCTTGGACTGTACACCACACCATATGTAACACTGCAAGCCTAGAATTTCCCTTCCCCTTCTAGCCCAGCTTACAACCGTCTTTGTTCACTGTAAGACGGGCATCCTTTCCTCCAACTTTCTGCTCTATTATCTCCTGTTTTGTCTGACTCAGTTTTGCTGAATTTTAGGATTTTGGGCACTTTACCACTGCTCACCATTGCTAAAGTGCCGGTGCTTTGTACTCTAAACATGGTAACATTGGCTTCACCACAACTGGTATATTTAATTCACTTTTAAGTTCTTAGTAAATTGCACTATATGTGCCCAGGGCCTATAATTTAATTGCTGCTAGTGGACCTGTAGCACTGATTGTGATGCCCACTACAGTAGCCTTTCAATCATGTCTCAGGCCTGCCACTGCAGAGCCTGTGTGTGCAGTTTCACACTGCCATTTCGACCTGGCAAGTGTACCCATGTGCCTGGCCCAAACCTTCCTTTTTTATTACATGTAGGTCACCCCTAAGGTAGGCCCTAATTACCCCCAAGGGCGGAATGCACTGTCCTTAAAAAGCTGGGCATGTACTTTTAAGTTTAACATGTCCAGATAGTGAAAAATACTTACATTCATTTTTCACTATTTCAAGGCCTAACTCTCCGATAGGATAACATTGGGGTTACCTTAAAAGATCTTTTAAGTGTAATTTCCAATTGGGAACATATTGAAATATGGTGTTTGGTGTCCCTGGACTCACAATTTAAAATCACAACGTATGGTGAAGTCAGATTTTAAATTGCAAGTCTGAAAATGGAACTTTTAGAATGTTGGCATTTTTTTACTTTAATTATTTTGTGCATCTGTGTGTCTCTGAATACACATCTGGGGTAGGTGACAGCTGGGTTTTATACATTCACTCTAGACAGTCACAAACAAAGGGAGCGTGTGTTTGGCATTTGCCTATTGATGGCCCTTCACCAGGCTGATGGGTCCTCCTGAGCTAGATGGGAGAGCTGACACTCCCGAATATGACTGTGCCTCTCCTCAAACAAAGGGCTGCATAACCCACTTTACTGCATCGGGAGTCAGACAGGGACCTTGTGGACTTCAAAGGAAGGCCTGGAAGTTTCTCCCACCTTCCAGAACCAGGTCACCAAAGTATAAATACTGGACGCCAAACTCCACCAAATCAGATCTCTACTAGAACCAAGGACACAGCCAGGAAGAAGGACTGCTGTGTTGCCAGGGATGACTGCCAATCTGCAACTGAATTACTGTGTTGGTCTACTCCTGCTGTGTGCTGTAGGAGGGACTGCTGTAAACGCTGAATTTATTATTAAAATGTTTTATATATTTTGGGTTAAGAATTTGCAAAGAATTAGGCTAATAGAGAAAGTAATGTGTGATTTGGAAAATGTGCCCACTCGAGTGGCCGCCAATACATACGTAATGCTTTTAGAGAACGCATATTAATTATTATCCAAAGTGCACGTGTAGAGAAAATTTCAGTAGTATGTGATATTAATGATTTCAGCTTTTGTAGTTGCTTATCGACCGTAGGCATTAAGTTAGTGAGGTTTGGGCCTAGTCTGCACAACCTCATATTAAGTTGCAATGTTTAACAAATTTGTGGGAATATAGGTTTAGAGAAATAGTGATTTATTCTTCGCACTGTGTTGACCAAAAGTTTAGCAAATGTCTTTAACTTTCTCATGAGAACTGCTTGTTAGAATGTCTAGTACTAGAAGCTGCAACTTTATAAAGTTTGATGCGTGAGACAGCGATATTCCCAGGAACCAACAATGAATGCTATGGATTGCTACAAGAAAGTTACCTGACGAGTCCGAAGATGGGAACTTGGGAAGAAGACCCAATCATTGACGTGTGAAAGACAGTTTAGTTATATCTTAGATTTGGATTTTAATTTCTATTGGATTAACTGTAAACATACGGTTTCCTGACCAATGACAATGTGGGAAGTTCTTTAGAAGATTCTAACTTAGCCCCACTGCACATAGGAGAGGTGGCACATTTTCTATAATAACTTTTCCTGTAGAAGTTCAGATTAGGAGCTGAGCAGTTCCTAATGATTTTATGTTCTAACTTTAACTCTATAGCTTAATGGTTTATGGGGGATGCTGACCCTTAGAAATTGCTTCTTAAATGGTTCAGGTTGCTTTGAGTCCCAGTGTCTGAGCCTTTCCCTTTCATTGCCCTTTTGCTGAAGATGACCAGACGGTTTGCCAACTGACGAAGAAAATTGCAGATTGCCGACCCATAATGAGGAGCGGTATAACAAAATGCTAATGTCTTGGTTGTAGATTTTATTTTCTAGGTATGAAATGCTATTTTGTTAGAGCCATAGTTAGATGTTTTCCAAATTAACTTTGACTACAATTGTTTTGCATAAAGTCAAAACATGCTATTCTAATCAGAAGGTTAGTTAGGGAGGCCCAGAAAATGTTAACAAATTGTTATTAACGAAGAGTTGATGTTCATTTGCTGAATCTAGATGTATGTTATTTCTATTGCACAGTTGTTCTTGTTATAAATTTGTACTGTGACACTCAAATGTTCAGTTATAAATGCTTTAGCTAAATTGAGATTCTTTAGAAGATTTGGTCAACCGGTGTTTATGTAAGTTTATCATTTGGTTTTGAGACTAATTTACGTGATATTAGCATTGTCAATCTAGGGAAATAAACATTTTAACTATTTATTCTTTTGTTAACTATTCTATGGTTTTTCATGGATATATTAGTCCTGGTGTGTAAAGATTATTGATTCCAAAGTATTTGAAAATGGTTTATTGATTAAGGGGTTGTATTTTCAGTGAACTTGTGACTTATGGTGGAATCACTCTAAGTATAGTCAAAAGCTTTGTCGAACCTCTAACGTGTCCCTTTATGAATTTAACATAAAAGACCAAATAAGGATAGATGCGCCAACAGAAATGGTAGCAGATTAGGATGGTTAGTCTCCTTAAGAGGCCATCATAAGGTCCTTTTTTTGCCTTAGAAGTGGTAAAAGAGTTGGATGGCTTGTCTCCTTAACAGATCAATATAATTCACAGATTGGGTAGACAAATTTGTAAAGCTTAAGAATTCCAGATTCAATGATACAAAGTGGAAAGAAGATGTCTCCCTAAGAACATACCATGACTTTCCCAAAATTTGGAGCCTGTCAATGCTTATTTGAAGATGTTCCCGGCGTTCTAGTGACAGAGTGAATGAAATAAGTTTTGCGCTTGCACAGCTTAAACAAATCGCAGGTGAGTTGTGATGTTTGTGAGTGGGTAGGGAGTGTGCGTACTCCAAAAGAAGTTCTCTAAGGAGTTTGCTTACTACGAAGTGTGAGAGTAGGGAGATCGTCGAAATTCACATGTGTGTGGCATTTTGTGCTTAAAAAAATTGTCAACGTGGTTGTTGGTAAGCGGAACCTGCATGGTCTAAGACTCCGGAGTACTGAATAAGTGTATGAGACACTTGGTTTATGTTGTAATTTGTCTGTTTAGTAGGTCCATTGGGCATGGTTGACAAACTCAGAGTGCATATTAACATGAGTGATAGTTTTCGATGGAGATTTGGTGAGCCCTATGTGCACCAGGAGGATCCAATGAGCAATGGAGAGTGAAATTTGCTGGTCGAATTTTGCTTGCGAGTCAGGGAAACTGAGATAGAAAGAGTATCTCTCAGAGCGAAATGTCACAGTGAAAAATCAATAAGCTTTCTGAAGTGACTGTGTTACCTACCTGTAGTAAATTTAGTGCTCGCAATACTTGAATTTAGTTTGCGTGGATCTGAGGTTAGGGGGACAAGCCGAAGGGCTTTGTCAGCCGTTGTATGTGTGAGTGTGACGTCACTGGAGCCACGCTGGGATACGTTGGTTACTGAGAAGGGCCGCAAATGGATTGATGGATAACTGTGAAGCGTAATTGGTTGAGAAGGTAGGCGAAAAGGACTTTGGAATTGAAAGTTGCTTCCTGATTTGACTGAAAGTAGCATACATTACAGAAAAATATATTTTTCAAAGCTTTAAAGAGTGCCTTCAGGGGAGATACGTTTATTCCAACTGGAATAGGAGAAATTACACCACCAGAAGATACACCCACCTATATCGTATTAGAAGAACAACGGCTCCGCCCTGTCTTTTGCTGAAACAGTGGTGCAAAGAAAGAGAGAGGGATGGCAGCTTGGCTTTCCCTGCCCATGGGACATTTAATTTGAGGATTTTGGAGAATTTGAAAATACTGTATGATTTTAAACCTCCTCTGAGACTCAAACAATTTGAGGCATTAGCTATTTGAGAATTAGTAGCCAGACAGCAACAGCAATGGAAGTTTGAGAGGGGAATGAGGAAAGTTGAGAAGACTTTAGCTGAGGCGAGATGGGACAGTGAGCAAAAAGTTGGAGGAATGAGACTTTACAGGGAATTAAGTTGTTTCCTGCAAATACTCAAGAGAACATGAACACGGCTAGCAAATGTACTAAGAAGATGACAGAGACCAGAAATCCAGAGTCTAGAAAGTCTGTAACACATGATGAAGACTCAGATGATGATGAGTTAATTTTGCAGTTATTGAAGAAACATTCCCCCCCATATGCAGCACATGAGAAAGGTCCAAGTAGTAGTAGAGACTCTAAAGCTCCAATACTGATTGAATCTACACTGAACCCAATACTGGTTAGCCACAGTGTTCCGACTACTTCTGCGATTCAAAAGCTTATGCTGCAGGTTCATATACCCAAAATTTACCCAGATGTACTTATTGTAGATACTGCAACAAACTTAGTAGTGCCGACAGGACAAGTTTATCAGAAGCCGACTATGATCCAGATAATAGAGTCCACACCTAATCTGATGTGCCCAATACAAACACAGACAATCCCAAAATACATCCCCATAACAGGATCCCAGAAAGAGATGTCTGCATTGATAAATCATAATGCACGAGTAATGTACCCAAGAGATCCAACTGCCCAATCAAATCCAGATGCAGTATTAGTACCAGTTACCATAGGTCCAGTCATATCATTGTTTGCCAGGGTAATAATAAGAGCAGTGAGCAGAACATTTTGAATCAGAGTTTAGAAAGTGCGAGATTTAATGAAAGCACCAGAATGATGACTCCCATGAGACCGACATTTGATGAAACAGGTCGTTAATTGATTTGGGTTCTTTTAGGACTCCTCCAAATAATCAGGGGACATTTGACATGGGTTCCAATCCAAGCATGGTGACACCAGAGACCCCGAGCCTAACGCTGAAGCAAGTGCCCAGTGTAAGAAATAACAGCATTTCATTACAAGGCTTGACAGCTAAGCAGTTAACTGAATAGTCAGAGAAGCTGAGTAGCACTCAATGAGACTCAAGTGGAGGAAGTGCTCTGAATTTGGCCAGGCTTAGATTAGAAGCAAAAGATTTGATTGAAGGAACGATGGGATTAGACAGAGTTGACTCGTACCGAGAAGATGAGTTACGTTACTTGTGTAAACTGATTTCCAGCAAAGTAGGAATAGTATAACAGAAATTAGCAGACCTGGCAAGAAAATATGATGTAGAAATTGAGAAAACAAAGCATTTCAAGAGGAGTTATAGGTTAGAATTTGATTCAAAGGACTTTGAGAATACGAGAATACTGGGTATGAAAATTCACATTAGAGAACTAATTCAGAGCATTCAAACATGGGTAGCTTTAGATAAATGGGAAGGCAGATGGGTAAAGAAAAGAGACAAGAGAAAAAAGGATTCTTGGAATCCTACTGCGAATGTGCAGCAAATTGAAGACCCAGTGAAAATATTACAAATGAGAAAAATTCCAGGAGGAAATTTTGTCCATGTCCCTTGGAGCAGTAGTGACATATTGTCATTACCAAAGGATTATTCCAGATTGAGAGATAAGCCAGTCGAATCGTATCAGCTAACAGGTTTGTGAAACTCACGAAATGCCTGTGGGAAGACTTAAACACCCTGCTAGAAATAGTAGTTCCAGAAGACTTATGGGTCGAATGGAAGAGGAGATTAGATTGGCTGTAGGGAGCTGACTCTGTATGTACTATATCAAAATGAGATATAGTGTGCACAGAGTCCAGGGGTTCCCCAAGAGGCTTGACAGAGGCAATAATAGACAATACTAATGCTCTATTTGAGGTAGTGTGGTCGAGCAGTTAGGCTTATCAGAAGGTAGGGTTAAGCATTTGTTGTACACACACAAGCAATAAGTGAAAACACACACTCAATGACTTAACTCCAGGCCAATAGGTTTTTATATAGAAAAATATTCTTTTGTTAATTTATTTTTAGAACTACAAGATTCATATAGCAGGTAAGTCCATCAAATGAAAGGTACTTTGCATAGTAATAGTTAGGACTTTGAATCAAATCAATATTGTACACGGTTTTCATTAAAATGGCAAAAAGCTATTTTAAAAGTGGACACAGCGCAATTTTCGGGACAGAACGGCCACAGCACACAGAGAGTAATGTCCAACAATGAAACAAGCACAGATATTGCTGGTATGGTTCCGTAGGTTCGGAGAAGAAATGTTTTGAAATGAGTCTCAAATCCGGTTTGTAGATGGTGTCTTTATTTGTAGATGCTCAGATAGCATTAGATATCGTGGAGATACAGCCAACACGTGTTTCGTCACACAGGTGACTTCATCAAGGCTGGGGTCGCTGGTTGTATGAGTAAGTAAGTGGTGGCGTATAGTGGCGAAGTATCTCTGTAATGAATGAATTGGGCTGAGTTGGATGGTACAGAGTTGTAGTTAGAATGGCTGCGCCAAGCAGCAACAGGTGCGTAGGTAAGAAGCTTGTATGGTAATAAAGATCATGGAGGCCCTGATAAGCCTGAAAAGTAACCAGTAAGAAGTGTGGCGTAGAGCAGTCCGGTACTCGCACGAACGTGCAATTTTCAACAGTTGCTGGGGGAGGTAAATACAGTACAGTTTCAGAGGTAAGTACCACACTTACGGGTTCAGTCTCAGGGGCATAGGTAGCTCACCGTTGGGGGTTCAAGCCAACCCCAAGCACCCAGCGCCAGCAACACAGGGCCGGTCAGGTGCAGAGGTCAAACAGGAACCAAATTAACATGGGAACCTACAGAGACAGGGGGAACTCTGGTTCCAGTCTGCTTGCAGGTAAGTACCTGTGTGTCGGAGGGCACACCAGGGGTATTGGAGGAGCACTGGAGGGGGCCCCAAGTAGGCACAAAAACCACACCCTCAGCTGCACGGGGCGGCCGGGTGCAGTGTGCAGCGTTGGGTTCTCAATAGAACTCTATAGCGGACCCGGGGTCACTTAGGTGCTGCGGGCAGGGCACATGGTGGCCTCTCAGGCAAGCCACTGACTGGGCAAGGGTGAGGGCCACCTGCTTGTCGTTTCTGCACCGGTGGTCGTTTTCTCACAGGCCTGGGGGGCTGTGGGTGCAGTGCTTCTCCAGGTGTTGGATATCTTTGTCCCGGGCAGTCGCGGTCAGGGGGGATCCTCGGGATTCCCTCTGCTGGTGTCGTCATCGGGGTGCAGAGAGGTCAGCCCAGGCTGGTCACGTCGTCGGAGTCGCCTGGGGGTCCTCTCTGAATAATTGATTTCTCATGACACGGGAGTGGGGAGTGTCGGGTGCAGAGTAGTTGGACTCACGCTTCTGGAGTGAGGTGAGTCCCTTTAAAGTTGGTTTCTTGGTCTTTTCTTTTTGGGCAGGTCTGCTGACCACAGGAGTTTCTTGGTCCTCGGTGATGCAGGCAGTCCCCTGGAGGCTTTTCAGGGGTCGCTGGTCTTGCAGGACGTGTTGCTCCTTTTCTTGCAGCTTTTCGAAGTAGGAGACGGGCCAGTGGGGCTGGGGCCGAGTCGGTTGTTGTCTCCTTCTCTTCTCTGCAGGGTTTTCAGCTCAGCAGTCCTTCTTTCTTGAGGTCATCAGGAATCTGATGATCTGGGTTCAGGGTCGCCCCTAGGTACTAACTTTAGGGGTGTGTTAGGGTCAGAGGGCAGTAGCCAACTGCTACTGTCCCTGAGGGTGGCTACACCCTCCTTGTGCCCACTCCATCTGGGGAGCGGAGCACATCCCTATCCCTATTGGTCCTACTCCTCCAAAGCAAGATGGAGGATTTCTCCAGGAGAGAATCACTTCAGCTCTGGTCACATTAGGGGTCGACCTGGCGATTCCTCCTTGTTTTTCTCACTATCCCACTGGACTTGCTGCCAAAAGTGGGGGCTCGTCCAGGGGGCGGGCATCTCCACTGGCTGGGGGAATTGTAACACCAGGCCTGAGCCTTTGAGGCTCACCGTCAGGTGTTACACTTTCTGTAGGGGGAGGTGTGAAGCACCTCCACCCAGTGCAGGCTTTGTTTCTGGGCCTAAAGAGCACAAAGGCTCTCACCCCAGGGGTCAGAAACTCGTCTCTCAGTGGCAGGCTGGCACAGACCAGTCAGTCCTGCACTGAAGGATTGGGTAAAACACAGGGGGCATCTCTAAGATGCCCTCTGTGTGCATTCTGTAAATAAATCCAACACTGGCATCAGTGTTGATTTATTATTCTGAGAAGTTTGATACCAAACTCCCCAGTATTCAGTGTAGCCATTATAGAACTGTGGAGTTTGTTTTGACAAACTCCCAGACCATATACTTAATATGGCCACACTGCACTTACAGTGTCTAAGAAAGGACTTAGACACTGTAGGGGCATATTGCTCATGCAGCTATGCCCCCACCTGCGTTATAGTGCACCCTGCCTTAGGGCTTTAAAGTCTGCTAGAGGGGTGACCCATCCATGCCACAGGCAGTGTTTGTGTGCATGGCACCCTGAGGGGGATGCCATGTCGACTTTGCCTTTTTTTCCCCACCAACACACACAATCTGCAGGTGTTAGGTGAGTGGTCCCTTAAGGTGGCCCAACACATGCTGCAGCTTAGGGACCTTCCCTGGTCACAGGACCCTTAGTACCACTGGTACCTTTTACAAGGGACTTATCTGTGTGCCAGGGGTGTGCCAATTGTGGAACAATGGTACATGTTTAGTGAGAGACAGGGGCCTGGTTAGCAGGGTCCCAGCACACTTCTCAGTCAAGTCAGCATCAATATCAGGCGAAAAGTGTGGGGGGAGGGGAGTACCTGCAACAAGGAGCCATTTTCCTACATTGTCCGACAAGAGAACCTCAGAGAGATCCAACTACAGGTGCACCATCTCCTGACGTAATGAAATACTATTATAAGGTAATAGCATTTCTGAAAACGAGAATTTCGTCCAAGAATATCGACCTGCAGAGAATAGCCAGGACAATGCAGGAAGGGAAAGAGTCAATACATGTCTACTATGAGCGACTGTTGCAGGCACTTAAGCATTACAGTGGTACACAAACAATTGAGCCGAAAGACATGGTTCATTAGGTCGAGCACTGCAGCGCGCATGCGCTGCTTTTTCGACCTGTTGGTGTGTATCTTGGCTTTTAACAACGCCCACCTCACGCCCATCAATACCACTCGTTCGTGGGCTTGCCCTTCAAAAATCCTTTGATTACATTGGTAAATGGTTTACCTTTGTCCCTCCTTTGGGAGGTTTTGTTACCGCCTTGGCCATCGTCCCTGTTACATGGCTAATTGCACTTTTGGCGATAAGTTTAACAGCGAGCAAACTTTTTTTCCTTTTGTGTACCTCTTCATGCTGATGCTCATGGCGGCCGTGGCGCTGTGAATCGGCTCCCTTATGTGATCGTGTTTAACTTTAAATTTTCAATTTATGTGGCAAGAAAAGTCGGGTTAGGAGTTTATAACGCCAATAGCTCTAACTCGAGCAGATGCGAGACCCATTGCTTTGCAAATGCTTGTTTTGTGTTCTGATTTGTTGAAGGATTGGGACCTGAAATTAGCCAGATGATTAAGAGTCATTTGATTTGATGACAAATGAAGTCAATTGATGAAGTATTGTAGTATGCAAAGTACTGTAGTAACGAGACTGAGTTGAAGCAGAGAAAGTTGAAAGAAAAAGCAATGGTGATGCAGATCAAAAAGTGGCACAATCAGCAATGCAGGGAAGTTTTCCACAGAAGCAGCAAAGAAGCATGTAGTGGCAGAACCAGGGGAAAGGCAGAGGTCATGGTGGAATTGGAAATGTGAATCGTGGTCCTGATTTGAAAACAGTTGCTGCACAGAATGATGTGCAAGAAATGAAAAGAATGTTACTGTGTCACGCTTTTGGAGGCCTCGGACATTGGAAACAGGAGTGTCCGATGTTAGGTCAGGAAGTCAGGAAGGTGTTGTTCAGCAGACGAATGAAATAAATTCTTTCCCAAATATAAGAGGACCAAAAATGAGAAGTCAGAATCCAAATTTCCAAAATAATGTGAATCCAATGCAAGGTTTTCAGCCCATGCAACAAGTGCAAATGCCAAGTTTGCAGATGCGCCAGTCACAGCAAATGCAACCTCAAGTGCAAATGGTACCTAGGCAACAAATTCAGATACCTCAAGCGCCAAGTGAGCAGCAGGCGGTGATGCTTCTTTAACAGGTCACAGGTCAAAGGTTTAACCAGAGTAATAACACAATACACCAATACCCACTACACAGCGAGGATGAAGAGAATGATGATTGGGTGAGTGAGAGTTCAGATGAGGAGGAATGCTTGTTAGCAGCCTCATTAGAAGTAGATCAGAAAGGTACATTTGTGAAGGGAAATGAGATGGGTCACAAAGTCTCATTTTCAGTCTACGCAGGAGCTACAAGCTCTACAGTGAGGACTGCAGAAGTTCCAAACTTACCACTTTCAGGGAGGACAGTGCAGATTGTAGGAGTTGCCAAACAGTATTTCACAAGTACAATCACAGAACTGGTTCAGGTTAAAATTGGTAACTTTAAAGGGTTACACACATTTGTAGTTTGTGATTCAAGTCCAGTATCCTTATTTGGAAGAGACTTGCTATGCAAAATGAGATGTTCGATTACTTGCTCAAATGATGCAATTGCCATCTAGCCAAACAGTGATTATGAAGTTAGCTTGCCTGCCGAAACAGATTGCAATGCAGTAAATGAGGAGTACCCTTTGAACAGTTTCTTTCCGTTTTTTACAAAACAAGATCTTTCTTGTAACTTACAGGGAACAGTTAAAATGAAAGTGTGGGATTTAACAGGAAAATACACTGGTTTAATCAAGGGAGTTGAGCCAGTTAAGGTCCCAGTCAAGCCAAATGTGATTTTTGCCCAGATACCCCAATACCATATGACACAGGCCACAATTGAGGGGTCTGCTCCCATAATAGCAGAATTTGTAAACCAAGGCGTTTTAAAATTAGTGCTGAGCAGCTCATGTAACTCACCGATATTGAGATTGCGAAAGCCATGTGGAAAATTTCGGAGTGTTCAGGATTTGAGGAAAGTAAAATTATATTGTGATTAAATGTTGTCCAGTAGTGCAAAATCCAGCAGTGATATTGCTTCAGATCCTATGCAATGCTGAATGGTTCACCGTGGTGGACCTGTCACAAGCATTCTTTTCTGTACCTCTTCATAAGGATAGTCAAGTTCTCTTCTGTTTCAAATTTTTGGATCAAGTCTATTGTTGGTGCAGACTTCCTCAAGGATTTTCAGTGTCACTTTCCATTTTCAACCAGATCATGAAAAAGAATCTGGAGTCATTGTTAATGCTTTTCCAATCAACATTAGTCCAGTACATTGATGATTTATTGGTCGCATCAAAGACGAGAGAAGCATGCAAGTATGATACTATTGCCTTACTGAATCACTTAGGGAAGAGAGGACATAAAGTGTCCCCAGCGAAATTACAGTACTGTCAGAAAGAATAGAAATACTTTGGACACCAAATTGAAAAAGGAGCTAGGAAGATTTCCAGGGAGAGGATTACGGCCATTTTGCAGATGAAAGCCTTTAATGAATTGAGAGAGAGTCTGTGTAAAGCCCCTGCTTTGGGAATACCTGACTACACAAAACTCTTCATGTTGTTTTGTCATGAGCGTGATGCATGTTCTTTGTCTGTTTTGACACAAGTCCATGGAGGTGTAAACCGCCCAACAGCATATTTTTCAGTTACTTTAGACCCAGTCGCAGCAGCTTTACCTGGCTGTCTGCGTAACGTACCTGCAGTTGGATTGAGCCTCACTCAGAGTGAGAGCATTGTGATGTGACATCCTTTAACTGGCTATGATCCCTCGCTCCACTGAAGTTTTGCTAACCAGAACCAAGAACCAAGACTCAACACTTGACGAATGCTAGGTTGATGCAACATGAAACTGTTATCCTAGGTTCTCCTTATGCAACACTGAAAAAGGTGTACAGTGCTTAACCCAGCAGTCTTGCTTCCAAAAGAAAATACTGAAGTTGACAAACTGAAGGAAGTTGAACATGACTGTCTGGAGGTTACTGATTTGTGCACAAAACCAAGATCTGACATTAAAGATACTCAATTGGAAGAAAATGATCAAATTATTTTATTTTTGTTGATGGTTCCTATTTAGGAGATAACATGGGAACACTGAGAGCAGGATATGCTGTGTATGCACAATTTCTGGTATACTCGAAGCTTCATGGAGTGTATTCTGCACAAGTAGCTGAGTTGGTAGCCCTTACTAGAGCATGGCATGTCTCTGCACAGCTTAAAGTTACCATATACACTGATAGCCAGTATGGATTTGTAATAATCCACAATTTCGGTCGGCTATGGTCACAGAGAGGTTTCCCGAACTGTTCTGTTTCGCCAGTTAAAATGGTGAAAAAATCCATGATTTGTTGCAAGCTTTACAAATGCCTGAAAAGATTGTTGTGGTGAAATGCAGGGCACACCTGAAATCACAAGATTCTGCGTGAATGGGAAATAGATATGCAGATCAAGTTGCAAGGTATTACGCATTGAACTGTATATCATTCAAAGACAAATGGGAATTGTTACCTGAGGAAGAAAATTGTACCAGTTATGCTTTGCATGTGATTGACTCTTGGGAAGAACTAAAAGCGCTTCAGGATAAGGTTGAAATGTGTTCCTCATGAGGATGACAAATGGGTGTCCGGTGAGGGACAAAAGGATTTACCGAACAATTTGTTGACTCAAATGGCCCGTAATTACCATGGTCAAGCACACGTTGGAAGGGATGCCATGATTTGCACGTTCAAGCAATTTTGGTTTAATCCAAAATTTAGACAGGTTGCCGAAGAAATTTGCCATCATTGCATCATCTGTCACAGGGACTGTGGTCAATATGAGCCATATTGGAAGAGCGGTAGGTCCATTTAGCAGAATGCCGATGGATTTTAATGAGATGCCTGTGTGTAGAGGATTGAGATATGTGCTGGTGATTGTTTATATCTTTAGGTATTGGATTGAAATTTACCCTACACAAAGAAATGACAGCCTCACAGTAGCAAAGTTATTGCTTAGAGATCTGACACCTCATTTTGGTTTTCTGGTCTCTTTAAAATCAGATAGGGGAAGTCACTTCAGCAATGGAGTAATTAAATTGCTATGTTCAGCTTTAAACATTGAGCAGAAGTTGCACTGTAGCTACAGCTCGGAAGCCTCAGGACTTGCTGAGGCAGATGAATAGTACCTTGAAGTCTGGAACTGTGAAAATGTGTGCGTCCACAAATCTGAAATGACCAGACGCACTACCGTTAGTTCTGATGAGTATGAGAAACACACTCAACAGAAAAACTGGACTGTCGCCGCATAAGATCCTCATGGCAGAGCAATGAGATTGCCAGCGATTCCTGTCAATGCTTTTGTGAACATAACAGATGATATGGTGTTGGACTACTGCAAAGGTCTGGCTGATGTGGTACGCTCTTTCTTTCATCAGGTTGAAGCCACCACACTGCAACCGTATCAAGATCAAAGCCACAACTGGGAGCAGGAAATTGGGTTGTGATCAGAAAACACATGAGGAAGACTTGCTTGCAGCCTCGGTGGAAAGGCCCTTACCAAGTAGTACTGGTTACTACTATAGTTGTGAAGTGCCCTGGAGCGCCGAACTGGATTCATGCCAGCCGTACTCGGAAAGTACCATGTTCTTTGGCCGATGAAGAAGAGTTGTTGAGAGTACCAACAACTTCCTGACCAACTCCAGATTCGGAGAAGGAAGTAGGAGAATCGGAGACTGAATCTGAGCAAACCGAAAGTGGTTCAAACATTCCTGTGAGAGACGAAGTGGAAGACATACAGGAGCGTGACAGTGAACCAACCTCAACAGAGGTAGCAGGAGAGTATAGTGAGAGGAGGGCTCTCCCAGAAGCAGACGGTCTTGAAAAACAAACAGAGCAAACGACAGACCCAGATGGGGAAGGAGTTGAGGCGGATCAAAGCCAAAACGATCTGCCTCCTCCTGAACTGTCGCTGGTACATCAAGAGAAAAGGTCCACTGAAAGGAGATAAATGGCCGAAATCAAAAGCCAAGAGGAAAGAAGCAAGAACAGTAACAACAAATGAAGAAGAAATAGACACAACAAGAAGGAAAGATTGGAGTGATGGAGAATTAAATGGAGCTTGAAGATTGAAAAGAATTGCAAATCGAAGATACACAGGCCCTGAATGTGTATGCAATGACAAGTGAATGGCCAAGTGAATTTTTGTCTTTTTGGTTTTGATCGAGAAAATTCAGGTCAATAGTTTGGCACGTGAAGAAGATCAATGAACTGAACTTTATAAAGTGGTGAAGCTAAGAAAAGAGAAAAGAAAAAGAGGCAATTGAAAGTAACCGGAAGAGGCTTATTTAAATAATCCGATTTAACAAACTGCTAAACAGATATTGACAAGCTATCTATTTTTGACAGAAATCATGGAAGAAAGACTGAAAGCTGTAAATAACTGCTAGAGAACATTGGATATTTTGTTTTACCTTTTCCTGCATAGCTATAATTTTTCTGTTCTACTTTCTGATTCTTTACAGATCATGAGTAACCACAACCAGCAGGTTAGGAACAGCAGGTGCTGTACATATATAGGTATTAGTTTGCCAATTGTGTGAATGAAAGGGTGTTTGGTATTGATAATAAGTATGACTTTACTTGATAAGATTGTAGCCCACCATACCTCTGCTTTAGAGAAAATTACCACACTAACAGAAGTTTAGGATAGATGAGACATTTTGCACGTAGACAGCAACCAAGGAGATCTTTCTTCTAATGTTTTCTATTGCCTATTGCATGAATATGATGAAATGATGAATGCAAGACAATGTTAGGTGTGCACGCAGATTCCTTCATCAGTAGAGGGAGGAATTACTCATCATAGTTTGCCTCTTACTTATGGAATGCGTTGTAGTCTTTTACTAACAAGGTTCTATGATCAAGAATACATTCAGTATTTTTACTCAAATCATGACTTAGTGTTCTCGTTTGATCCTATAATTAAGTACTTGATTAAAGTAGCTAAGGAAAATAATATAGAATTTGTGAGAGGATTTTTTGAACCTACATTGACATTTGCCGCAGCTTACGCGCACAGAAATAACCTCACATGCTTGCTTACACCTATTGAAAAGATTTTCTTAGATCAGAATGATGACAGGAGAAAGGCATTAAAGGAAAGGTTAGAGAAGGGCTTAGAGAAAAGGACATTTAGAAATGATCATGCATTTAGTGAAATAAAGATGTAAGGGAAATTAGCTTTAGATGCACAACACATAGGGAAACTTTGTTTATATAGGCCTAAATCTAGAACTGACACATTGTTTGTGGGAACTAGTGAATGAAGACATGTGTTTTTGTTTCAGAGTAAATAGACGTTCATGTTAACGGACAAGACCCAGCAATTCCAGGAGTTTATTACATTGTGGACCAAAAGCGTATTATCATCTTCCAAGAGGATGGTATGTCACGTTACTTGGGGATAGTTTTCCCAAAGATTTATCAACTTGAAAACCTGAATAAAGTACCTAAAATGACTGAATTACATCATGATAGACAAAAGCAATAATCTTATTCTGGTATACCTGGTGATATATTTGGAGCAATTATTTTTTCAGTGGGAGTTATTCTAAATTCAGAGAAAATTCAAAAGTTGTCTACTATTGTGGATAACACTGACTACATTTTCAGAAGCCATAATGCTAACGGATACAGAAATGGCTGTGGTAAGATCTATGACTCTTCAGAACCACCTTGCGTTAGGCATCCTTTTAGCAAAGGAGGGCAGAGTTTGTAAAATGCAAACTCGCAACATTGTTTTACATTTATACCTAACACTAGTGAGGAAATTAGAGGCCTTATTAACAATCTGATTAATGATGGCGCTGATTTGAAATAGTTTAAATAACCTGGAGTTTGGGAAAAGGTTGGCAAAGGTCTGCTTCTGTGGGATATTGGCTTGGTAACATAGGGAAAGGGATAATTTTGAAAATAATATAGAAAGATTCATTATTGTGACTTGTATAATTGGAGCATTGGGAATTCACAAATTGCATCGTGAATAAAGTGAAGAAATTGAAAAATGATCAGAGGAGAGAAGAAATTAAAATGGAAAGCTCTTGAGGGAAAATTCAAAAAGGGATAGAAGAAATAAAAGTTATAGGGAAAGCAAATTTTAGCTTAGCAAACATTTGTATGGAATAATGTAAAGTGTGATGACATATTTAGTCATCAGAGGATGGATTGTGAATGCTGAATTTATTACAAATTTACTTGATATATTAAGGGTTAAGAATTTGCATAGAATTAGGCTAATACAGAAAATAATATGTGATTTGGAAAATGTGCCCACTTGAGTGGCCACCATAAATATGTAATGCTTTTAGAGGATGCATATTAATTAATTATTATCCAAAGTGCATGTGTAGAGAAAATTTCAGTAGTATGTTACATTAATGATTTCATGGTATGTATTTGCTTATCGACCGTAGGCCTTAGGTTAGCGAGGTTTGGGCCTCGTCTGCACAACCTCATATTAAGTTGCAATGTTTAACAAATTTGTGGCAAAATAGGTTTAGAGAAATAGTGATTTATTGTTCACACTGTGTTGACCAAAACGTTTAGTAGATGTCTTTAACCTTCTCATGAGAACTGCTTGTTAGAATGTCTTGTACTAGAAGTTGCAACTTTGTAAAGTTTGATGCATGGGACAGTAATGTTCCCAGGAACCAACAATGGATGCACTGACTGGAGTATGAATTGCTACAAGAAAGTTACCTGACTAATTTGACGATGGGAACACAAGGAGAAGAACCAATCATTGACGTGTGAAAGACAGTTTAGTTATATCTTAGATTTGAGTTTTAATTTCTAACTTAGTCGGACTGCACAGAGCAGAGGCAGCGCATTTTCTATTATGATTTTTCCTGTAGAGGTTCTTCATTTTCTAACTTTAACTCTATAGCTTAATGGTTTATGGGGAATGCTGATCTTTAGAAATTGCTTCTTAAATGGTTCAGGTTGCTTAGAGTCCCTGTTTCTGAGCCATTCCCTTTCATTGCCCTTTTTCTGAAGATGACCAGACAGATGTCCACCTGATAAAGCTTGCAGATCCATATTGAGGAGAGAAATAACAAAATGCTATTGTCTTGGTTGTAGATCTTCTTTTTGTTTCTAAGTACCAACCGCTATTTTATAAGAGCCATAGTTAGGTGTTTTCCAAATTAACTTTGACTACAATTGCTTTGCATGAAATCCAAACATGATATTCTAATCAGGAGGTTAATTATGGAGACCCAGAAAATTTTAGCAAATTGTTATTAACGAAGAGTTCATTTTCTTCCTTTGCTGAATCTAGATTATGTTATTTCTATCGGACAGTTATTCTTGTTAATATTTTGTACAGTGTCTCTTGAATGCTTAGTTATAAATGCTTTAGCTAAATTGAGATTCTTTAGAAGATTTGGTCAACCGGTGTTGTTTATGTATGTTTATCATTTGGTTTTGAGACTAATTTACGTGATATTAGCGTTGTTAATCTAGAGAAATAAACATTTTAACTATACTAACAGGTGTGGTTATTAATGGCTATATGGGTCATGGTGTGTTAAGATTATTGATTCCAAAGTATTCGAAAATATTTTATTGATTAAGGGGTTGCATTTTCAGTGCACTTATGGTGGAATCACTAAGCGTAGTCAAAAGGTCCATCAAACCTCTAACGCGTCCCCTTATGAATTTAACATAAAAGACCAAATAAGGACAGACGCACTAACACTGCCATTTTGCTATTTGCTCTGTTGTGTTGGCCTGCTGCTTCTGTCTTGCAATGAGAAGGTCTGGATTTCCTCTCTACATCCTTGATTTCAAGAGTATCCAAGGGCTTGGTGCCTTTCTCTATATTCTTCTGCAGTCTCAGGGACATCAAAGACTGTTTGCAACTGTCCTGGTGCTGTTGACATCTACCAACTGTGAGTCCTACCCTTGCCTGAGGAGTCCCTCTTCAGTCCTGGCCTCAGAAGTGGGTTCTGCAGCTACATACTTCAAAAAACAATGCATCACTACGAGTGTGGCAGAAAAATGGACGCTTCGCATCTCAGACAGTGATGCAGCGGCTACCTGACCGCAGATTCACCTAATGGGTGCCCAGTTGTCGCTCTGGGCGGCACATCGCATCCAATTCTACAGACCCAAGGATGACACATCGCCCAGAGTGCGTCAGAAATAATAATGCATTGTGTCCTCAAGTCAACGCATTGCTTCAACAAATGTACTGTTTAGCGAAGCGTGCATGGGTTCTGTAGCCGGCCTCCCCCTCCAACATGGTGAGCCTGGATTTTGGATTTGCACTGGTCGCGAGCGACCTCAAATAACCTCTTAACTGCTATAGACTTGTAAGCAAAGTTTTCACATTTAATATTTGAAAATTCAAATCTCTACTTTTACTGATTGGATTTCTGACATTTTGGTCTTGTTTTAATCAGATAAATATTATCTATTTTTCTAAATCCATTTTTGGTGTCTTTCACTGTCTAACTGTAAATAAGTGATGCACATAAACATTACACATTGCCTCTTAAGGTAAGCCTGGCTGCCCTGTGCCAAGCTACTAGAGGGTGAGCACAGGTTAATTTAGAAAGTATAACTGACTTACAATGACAAGGATTGTGGCCCCTACTTGGGTAGGGTGAAAACCTCTGTTAACTAAAGACCCAATTTCTAACACTCACCATAACACTGGATAATGTAACGCTCTGCAAACTAGCATGAAATGCTACAACAGATGCACTTTTATCAGAGTGCTATTCCTTTTTCAATACAAAATAAAAACACACTCTGCCTAGAAGTCAGTGATTTGCAAGGTAACTTATTAAGCAATGAAACACATCAAATACAACAGCACCGTACAATACAATGCAATAAAACTCACTTGGTTTCTGGAAGGATTTTCATGTAAATGTGGCAAATCATAAAACCTTCAGAAATTTGCAAATTCGCACGTGCCTATTTCATGCCCAGTTATAAATAGCAGAGATCCATAGCCCAGGCATTTTTAGTGACATAAGTGTTTTATGAAAGGTCAAGAGTCAGAATGGCAGGGTACTAAGCCTTGTTACAAGGTACCAATTTACAGTCTAGTAGCTGCCCAACCCTAAAGAACGTGTTTGTACATACTCATTGCAGGTCACAACAACAAGCCACTGCAGGGAAGTGAAACCAACTCAGAACCCGTAAACACTGACTGATGGTAAAATAAAGAGTTCATCCAAGGGTGCAGAACCATAGAGGGAAGGATATACCAAAAGCATAACTGAAACTGATGATATAAAGTTTCAGCCTCTGTTCACAGGATTAGTTTCTCCGCTGTGTAAAAGAGTGAGGGAGGACAAGTAAGATGAGCACCCAGAAATAAATATGCCTATTGGATAGATGGTAAACAAGGAACATGCACAATCAGCTGAAGTAATGCCAAGCTCCAGTTAAAGCTCGAATATTCAAAAGATTGAGCTGAATTAAATGGTAATCACAGCTTCCCACTTCTCTTGTTTAAATATTATCGTCCAGTGGAAGACGTCAAGAACACGGAGAGAGGGAGAGCAAGATGGTTGTCGTGTAGTGGTGTAGCTGAGGCCTGTTGGCCCCGCCCACCCCGGACTCCAGATGCCGTCAGTATGCAGCGCGCGGGACGAGGAGTGGTCGAAGAGAAGCTGCTCTCCCTCCATCAGCTCGCCAGCTTCTGTTACCGCGTTTTGTGAACCGAGACGAATTATGGCAACCGCACCCGATCTCGAGGGCCTGCGCACACAGGACTGAGGAGGATTTCTGAAGCGGTCTGCTCCGACTGCTGTTACCGCTGCCGTTACAACAACGCTGGGCTCACCAACCGCATCTTATCCCCGGACGTTGGATTCAGCGGGGGAGCGCTACAAAGGTGGATGGCCTTCCCATTCCTTTCCAGCACCTCTGAAATCAAGTAAGAGGAGGAGGGAAGGAAGGTGGCTGGACTTGCTGGGCCCTAGACAAGGCACTAGGTGCTTTAATGGACATTATACAGGGGCAGGCCCTGGCAGTACTCACCTGAACTGAGCTGTTTTTTTTTTTTTTAAAGCAGACTAAGCACACTACAAATACTAAATACTAAAAACTGAAACGTTAAAAACACTAAGACACTTATTAAGCTAATTATTACTGAGTACTATCTGAAGCTGTATTCCTCTCCTGCTACAGGGTCATCTATTGTGGGGTATTTCAACCAATCACAGACGAAGTTTCAGGTCCCAAGTTGAAATATGCTTTTTTCAAGGCCAATGTTTACAGTCTAAATGAATGTTTGGTAGCTCCAATGTTATTTGTTACTCAGCTTGGCACAGCTGGCTATCCTTGCACTCCTCATCAGCCTGCGAGGTGTGTCATTAAAAGGGTGATATAGGACGTGATAACAGCAGTAATAGGACTAGCTGGATTAGTGAGAACACTTCCTTACACCTGGAAAATAAACATGGCACCAAAAACTGCCCAGAACTCTGGCGATAAGACTGATGGAGACAAAATAACACGCATAGGGAAGGATAAAGGGGATTCAGCTGGAGCAAGCAGGCGCCCGACCTCGATAATGGCCAAACCAACTGGGAAAAATACTACTGGCCTTGGGAAGGATGCAAAGACTGAGGACAGCATCACTCCCCTTTTGGAGGTTAGGGGGAAAGACAAAAGTCAGTCTATTACGTCTTTTCTCGCAGCGGGGGCACAAGAAAACTGCACTGGACGCACAATCCCCACTCCTGTAAACAGTCAGTCTGTAATAGAAACTGTACCCTTGGGTACCTACAGCGAGAAGGCTCTTACCGAAACTAAGGAACCCCTCATAAATGCTGCACAAGGCGATGATTGTCTATCAGGGGCCCTGAACAGCAGTGTGGTGACAAGAAAGAAGAAGAGTGGTTCCCCCATCAGTAAAAAGGGGCTTCAAGCACAACGGTCTGAGACCCTAACCGGGGGAGAGGCTGCAAGTGATCTGTATAATACAACCGCTACATTGGGCACTGAAGCTGTGCAATATGTGCCGCCAAAACTGATGGGAGGAGACAAGGAAACTGAAAGAGGCCTGAAACCTCCGGATTGGGCTAAAGACAGCGGTGACATATTTTATTCCCTGACAGAGGAATCCGATCTCACTAGCGGTGAGCATAGTGTAAGCGAATCCGGGTAGCAGTATGTTCTCCGAGACTGGAAACATATCATCAAGCAACGAGTCCACAGTACAGCAGCTGCGACGGCAGCGTAAGTGCACAAAAACGCGGTCTGGCCCCCACGAGGGCATTGAACTCTCTACATCTAGCGGTAGCAAGACTCTTAAATGAGATTACTCTGGCATTAGACTAACAGATATACCTACCGCGAATGGTCAACAGGTGGCTAACAACAATATGGAAGGAAATACAGGAGGTCCGACAAGTGGCGCATGTATGGTTGGTGCTGATACAGGGATGTTGCAATCGATATACAACTCAATCAAAGAACTCCAAACAGAGACTAGGATTGAAAATCGCCGTGCAAGGGTTGCTACAAAGCATTTGCAAGGAACAGTTCGCAAAGTTGCAAAGTCATGTACCGAAATTGAAACTAAATTGTGCTCAATGGAGGAAAGGATAGCGGCAGTTGGAGTGGACGTTGATGCCCTAAGAGAACAGTGTGTTACGCAAGATGGCCAACTGACTGATATAATGTGGAAGCTGGAAGATTACGAGAATCGACAGAGAAGAAATAACCTGCGCTTCTTGGGCATCGACGAAGGGTTGGAAGGGAGTGTATTCGGGCCTACATGATTAACCTCTTACGGGGGGATTTTTCGGAATTGGCTAACTGGGACTGGGAAACTGAGGTTCAGCGTGTTCATAGGTTTCCGGCAGATCGATGGGAGGGAGGGCATTCAGCAGAACCTAAATATCCCAGAGCCATCGTAGTATTTTTTGGAAATTACTTGATACGGCAAGCCATATTCGACAAAGCTCGTCCAAATACCCCACGTAGTGTGGAACGAGTTACTTTTGTTACTCAGCCTGATTTTTGCCATACAACTGTTGAGCGAAGATGGCGGCTCAGACAGTTGATTAAACCATTTCTGGATAAGGGAGGGGAAGCTTATCTGTTGGCCCCTGTTCGTTTAAAAACGGTGGTGAATGGGAAAATAAGAGTGTTTACATCGGAGATCCAAGCAAAAGAGCATTTGATGGGGCTTAAAGAAGGGGGTCAAAGATGTTAAAATGAGTTCGGGGGCGGGCGGCTCACATCTATACGACACCAACATTCACGCCAACGGTGCTCTGATTGCTCAACAGGGTGGGGTGGGGGGCTGGCTGGGAGAGGGAGATCCCAACCAGTCCTAGTGGGGGAATGGGGAGATGGGAGTGGTGTCGGGAGGGGGGATGGAAGAGGGGCACGGGAGGAGGGTGAATGGGGGTGGGGGAAAAAGAAAAAATGGGAAAGGAAGGGATAAAGAGAATTGCGAGAATTACAAGGGCAAGGGAGGAAACGGAGAATGGAAGAATACCCAAGATATTACCTACCCAGGTAGAAAAGCAACAGGAGGGAGAGAGAAAAAAAAAAAAAAAAAGAATAGAAAATGACTAGACTTCGAATAGCCTCAATTAACATTTGCGGATTAAACGATCCCCGAAAAAGATGAAAAGTTACAGAAGACTTAAAAACTCTTAGGGCTGATATCTATTGCCTACAAGAGACACATGTGGAATACAAGAATAGTAGAATTTTAGGGTCACTTGGTATGAGAACGATAGTCTGTTCAGAACAAGATGTTAAAACTAAAGGGGTGGCAATATTGGATCGGAGTAATAGACTAAAGTTCACCAGACAGAAGGCTGACAGGAATGGTAGATGGGCAATTGCAGAATGTCGCTATGGAAAAGGATGCTTTACTTTATGCTCTATATATGGGTAGTTACTGACGATCCAGTAGTAATGGATACCCTGGCAATAGAACTAGCAGGATGGTCTCCCCCCTATATTCTTTGTGGGGATTTTAATTTTAATGATTCCTGGGATGGATTGTAGGATTTATTAACACCCGTAGCTAAGAAATATCAGGGACGCAAGCCTCGTGTATTTAATGCAATGGTTGGCATTCAGAAAGAGCCAGATTTGGTGGACGCCTGGGTAAAGCTATGTGTCCCAGATCCTGGATATACTTATTTTTCGGCCCCTCATGCGAAGTTGGCTTGGCTTGATTTCTTCTTGACATCCCCTGAATTGTTAACGCATGCGAATATGGAACTATTCCCACAGATTATTTCAGATCATAACCCACTAGTATTGGACTTGGATTTAGATGGTCTCGAGTATCAAGTCAGGAGGTGGACCTTTGAAAGAGGGCTTCTTAAGGATCCTGAATATTGTGACTATATGAGAAGCTGGATAGTCAAATTTCTGGGGATTAATCAGGGGTCGGCCCCATTAGAAATGGTTTGGGACACTTTAAAAGCAGGAGTACAGGGGGAAACCATTAGCTTTAGCCTCAGGAAACAAAAAAATACCCAAAGTAAAATAAAGGACTCACATATGAAGCTCAGGGACGTAGAAAGGCAGCTGATTATAGCCATAGAAAAGGGGGAGGATATAAACAACATTCAGGAGCAGATCGCTATAGCAAAGGCAGCAATAAATGAGGCTACTGCAAGAAGAATAGCAGAAAAATATTTGGCGCAACGCTGTGAAGGGTACGAGCTTGAAGAAAGATCCGGGCACCTGCTGGCTGTAAGGGCATGCCATAAAGTAGCAGCTGGGGTCATCAGAGAGATCAGGGACCAGCAAGGACAAATAGTAGTAGATGTGGATGGGATTAGGAAGGTGTTCCAGATGTATTATACGGAGCTATATAACGTTACATCTACATTTTCAGATGCAGAGATGCTAGAATTTCTAAACTCTATTGAGATTAGTAAATTGTCACAGGAAGATTATTTGTATCTTGAGGGACATATTGATAGTCTAGAACTAGACAAGGCATTGAGTGAACTTGCCACTGGGAAAGCTTCTGGCCCTACACGATCCCCCTAGAGTTTTATACAACTTTTAAAACACTACTGTTCCCTCTGATGATGGAGCTATTTACTCAGGTACAGAATGGTAGTAATACCCCGCCATCTTGGGATATGGCCAACATAGTGGTTTTTCTGAAGAAAGGGAAGGCCCCACAGAGCCCGAGTTCATATTGGCCAATCACATTGATTAATAGCAATGCTAAAATCTATTAAAAAATACTTGCCGCTCGACTATCTTTGGTGATTAAGAAATTGGTAACACCTACACAACATGGGTTTGTCCCGGGTAGAGACACGACTGAACATATTCGAAGAGTCATCACGCTCTTCGATGCTACAGAAGTGGCGGAGGAACCTATGGCAGTCGCATTATTAGATGCAGAGAAAGCATTTGCTAGGGTAAATTGGAAGTATCTGTGGCAGGTTATGGAAAATTATGGTTTTGGGAAGAAATTTATCCTAGCAATAAGAGCTATATACAGGTCGCCGAGAGTGAGAATACAGCTAATGGGAGGGCAATCCGAGTGTATCCAAGTAGGGTGGGGTACTAGACAGGGATGCCCATGCTCCCCACTGTTGCTTGCTCTCTATATAGATCCCCTGCTCAGACAGCTAGAAGGGAATAATAGGATTCCGTCGCTGTGCAGGTATGGATGGGATACAAAAGTCTTAGCATATGCGGATGATATAGCCATTATAACTTCTAACCCAGATCTAGCATTGAAAGAAATCGAAGAGGTGACAAGCAAATTTGGGATGTTTTCTGGCTATTTGCTAAATAGAACAAAAACGCAACTGCTGATTAATCGATATGCGAGTACTGAGGATAACCGGAGGGTTGATCATGTAGTATATCTGGGTATCGACACTACTCCAAGAGTAGGAGAAATTATCAATCTGAATCTGGACCCGATATTGGCAAAAGCCAAATACGATATGAATAGATGGAATAGTTTGCATATGACTATAATGGGGAGGTGTAATGTGGTTAAAATGATTCTACTCCCTAAATTATTGTACCTCTTCCGCGCTATACCACTGAGCATTACAAATTCTCGGTTTGAGGAGATGGATCGGTTAGTTATGAATTTTATTTGGGCATATGGCAAGTGCAGAAGAGCGGGTAAATGTATGTCTCTACCTCGGGAAAAGGGGGGATGGTCTCTACCAAATATGAAACTATATCAACTTGCAGCAGCTTTTCAGTATATGCGCCCATTATGGGGGTGGGGGGGGTGGGTGGAGACAGAAGAGACTGAAGTAGAGCATTGTCCAAACATCTATGAGCTGCTTGTAGGATCAGCAGCAAATGGATGGTTTTTAACGTTTCATGAACCTGGGTATTACAAGAAAACTTGATATAAGGTACTAGAGGCGGCCTATAAGTGTTGGCGGTCATGGCAGAAGAAGAATGGATTGGGAAGATTCAATTATTATAATAAAGAACAACCCTTCGCTCCCCGAAATATTTAAGGATAATTATATGGTAAAATGGGCTTCTCTAGGCATAGAAAGGTTAGGAGACTTTTTTGATTATCTCGGGGTTAAGATGTTTAAGAGTCTTCAAGAACAGTATGGTTTGGAGCAAAGGGATTTTTTCATATATTTACAGATACAAGACTTTTTGGGTAAAAAAAAATGGGGGGGGCGCAGGGATTTAGAAGTAATCTGCTGCTTAAGGATATCTTGGAAAAATCTAATATAACAATCAAAATTAATTTACTCACCACTGATGGCAGAACAGCCCGATGATTTGGAGAAGTATAGTGAGAGGTGGAAGGGCAAGCTGGCCGATGGAAGTATTAATTTTTTCAAATCATTAGAACGGGGACATACCATGTTACTTTCGTCCTCATTGCAAGCACAATAGTATAAGAGTGTCTAATTTGTATTATACACCAGCTCATCTCGTCAAGTGGGGTGGTTTACTAGGGACAAACTGCCCAAGATGTGGGGTCTTCGGAGCAGACATCGTTCATATGTTTGCCACCTGCGGGGAATTGATGGCATTCAACTTGTGTTAAAAGGGGTAGTGGGATATGATATGGACCTTACCCCTGAGATCATGGTCTTGGGGGTTGCAGAGGAAACGAGGGAACGCCACAGAGCTTTCATCATTCTTCCCATGGCGGTTTATCGATTATGCATCTCCTCTGCATGGCTGAACCCACGACCACCATCATGGCAGCAGTGGCTGGGCAAATTATCGTCTGTGCATCATTTAGAAGTTGCATTGTATGAACGAAAGGTGAGATCGGCCAAGAAAAAAGGGAAAGTAATATGGGGACAATTTCAGGAATGGATCCTGGCCCATTAATGTATGATTAGTTCAAAGCTCTGCCCTTCTGGCATAATGGAAACTCTGTTTCTTTAGGTTAATTGGATTATTTAACCATCTTTCGATGTCTTATGTTATGGGCAAATTAATGTATGATTGTAACTATTTCTCTTTCTTTTCCAATAAAAAAATAAAAAGAACACGGAGAGAGAAGAATCACCTAGGATGTGGATCCACTCGGAAAGAGTTTTGAAGGAAACAAAAGAAAACCATAGCTGTGTTCTAGCTCACCAGGAAAAGTTCAAGATAATGTCTTTATTGCATCACAAAATGCATTTTAAATGTTATCGAATAATGGGAAGCAGCTAGCTTCTAGTGGGGAATAGGCAAAAAAACAAGTTGGGAAAAAAGTTCTACAGTTAACTAAAAGCAATAGAAACAAAAATGAAGCCACTTCCAGGCACCCACAGAAACTGTGTGAATACAGAATCATGATATCAATGCAAAGAATCTAACAGACTTAACTCCCTCACTTGAAGCTGGGTCAGGCTTGAACTGAGACTCAAACTGAAACAATCAGTCTTAAATAAGTGCCTCACGGAAGTAATGAATCGGATGCCAGAGGAATGCGGTAGACACAGAAGAGTCCCAGCTGCAATGGCTGGCATTTCGGCTTTTCTTCATCAGATTGCTGACTCATACCAGCACAAATTTTGAACAAGTGGATCAGAACATCGAACGGTCAGACTCAACAACTGCATATTTACTTGGGGCTGTAGGAAAGCCTGAAGGACTAGTACATTTTAGAGCACTGTTTTCTGATGGGAGGATGGGTGCTTCCAGTATTGACAAATAGTAATTTTCAGATGATTTAAAAAAATTTTTTAAAAAGACTACTAAATGACTAAATAAATTAAAGGTGGTGTGTTCCTAAAGGTCAATCGTTGTGGCTCAAAAGTAACCAGCACAACGAATTCACAACTGGCAACAGTACAATTAATATATTATATAAATCACTAAGATTATTCAGAATTGAGTTGATGTAATTCAAACACAGAGGATTTCGTACAAATGTTTAATTGCACAAAGCTTGACAGACGCCAAGTAGTATCGCACAAAAGGAAATTCTATTCAATGCATGAACAATTATGATTGGCTCAGCGGAAAATACAGCCTGCCAACATGCTAACTTGAGCTTGATTGTCATTTTCGTATGTCGTCTAAATATTGCAAAACTCCTGATTGCTCCTCAATCCCCTGGCTTTTAGTACTGGCCAGCATCCCTGTGCAATACATATGACGTGGGAAATGCAATTTATAGAGTAAAGAATCGTAATGGGAGGTGTAAGCGGCTAGCGATGTGGGATTCCTTTTAAGAATGGCTTAAACAAAAAGGGATATTTTGAATGGTTGAATGCTTTTTGGTGCAAAACTCGTCGGCACGACCAAAGCTTTGGTTGGGATTTCACAGAAGAAATACTTAAGAAGCATGCAAGCACCCCCAAATGGAAAAATATTCTAAGATGAGGAACTGTAAAAACCATGTGAGGCGATTCTAAGAGGCAACCGGTCAGCAAGTATGAATCATGGAGGCGGGACATTTGTGGTGCACAGAAGGGGGGGCCAAGCCCATACTAGCTTCTTACATCACACACACACAACGTGAAGTAATACAGAAAAAGTGCAAGGTGTCCTCATCCCCAAACGAAAGGTACAACATAGCTGTTGGTAATACAAGCCTCTCTAGTGTACATAACAGGTGCAGTATGCCTGGCAGCAGTGCAGGTTTTCTTCAAAGACAGGATAGGTAGAACATTTAATACAGTATTGAAATGCCCATTCACAAGCACTCAACAGCTCATGCACAAACGATGTGCAAGATTATCTCAAACAGAAAAATATACATCACCAATAAAGGCAGAACAGTTTCTTTCATACAGAGAATAAGTACTCTACAGACAGCAGGAGTACAAGCATTGCTTATACCCAGAAACAACACAGAAACCTCTAACACATTAAATGTGAGAATAAAGTACCTCATTCAGTCCTGATTATTTTCTTTGTATTTGGAACTCGTAACCCTGACCTTACCATACAAAAAATAGGTCTTCAAGCACGAAATAGGCACAGAATGTAACAAGGTCTGGAGAAACTACCAAGGACTGCATGGAACTACTTGAGATGTGTGTGGCTTCAGCACAGTCAGCATCACTGCACTACTACTTCACAAAAACAGCAGGTACAAATACAGGCAACTGCTGCACAGGCGTCACCCACACTCAAAATACACTAACAAACATCTTGTTGACCTTATGGTCACAGGTTCAAATCCCGGCGGGTCCACTCAGACTTTCATCCAAAATTCTAAGGTCGATTAAATGAGTACCATTGAGTTGAGTAACAATAAACATCTGTTATTCAGTGCCTACAGGTTATGTGCACTCTACAAATACACGTTATGTTATGTCTGCAAGAAGTGACTTGCCCAGTCCAACTTTTACTCTTGCCATACTGGTGGTTGTAGTTTTGCTTTTCCAAATACAAATACAGATTTACAAGATGGTGGGGAATGATGATTTTTAATACCAAGTAATTTGGCAATCAGTCTTTTTTGGACAGGCTACAGGAACTTAGACCTCAGTACCATCATGAATGCTGTCCAGTCTAAACGTATTCCAACTGCTTTAGTTTTCAATTATCTCTCTTTTTTTTTTTTCTCTTCTTCTTCTTCTTCTTACCACATTGGGTTATTAGTCGAGGCAGATAAACCCCCACTCAAATACTAAAAATAATCGTTACCAGGGTGAACCACAAAAGTCACTTAATAAACCTGTTCTCAATCCTCTTGTAGATTGGCACAAAACCAATCAGACTAGACTAAAGTTAGAGGCAATTTGTAAAAAAGAAGTTCTCAACCTGTGGGCCTGGATCCCGTGGTGGTCTACAGCACCTGCACATGGGATCCATGACTGCTTAGAAAATCAAAGAACAGATTGGTAAGGTGTATATAAATGAAGAAGCAAAACGGTAATGTAAAGGAACTTGAAACTGGAGACTAAACATTAAGTTGGTGTTCTCAGAATGATATGCGGGAGCACTGCAAGTTCATCAAGCAGAATATAGTATGGACCTTGGGTGGCCTCAACTGTATTTAGAAAAGTTCCAACCTTTCCACTATAGTTTGCCTTTTTAGAGTCAAGCCTGTGCTAGCACATATGTCTTGCTTGCGAGACACTGTTGTTAAAAAAAAAGAGCTTGGAGCCTGCCCGTTCTTTACCGTTTGTTAGCTTGCGTGGCACTCTTCTTTACAGCCTCACAATTCACCACTGCAGATCTAGCATCATTTCCATTCCTCTCTGTGGATCAGTGACCAAACACTGATTGATTCAAATTAATCAGTGCCTGTCCGTTGCTCCCTGAGATACTATTCTGTTCTTTTTAACTTTCAGTGTCATGCAAACAGGAGGCAAATGACTGTGGGCGTGATCCTCAAAGGATGAGGATTACCTTGTTCTAAATTTTGCACAGCAACGTGGTTTCTTTCTTATATGTAATTTCTAAAATAATGCTTTAACACACAATCATGCATTACACTCCAATACACCCCACTCCACCCCGACCCACTACAATCCACCCCTACACCAATCAACCCCAGACATTAGACCTCTGACAAATCCAATCCACCCTACTCCAATCAAAACCACTTACCCCACTCCATCCTTCCAATCTGTCCTATTCCAATACTCCCAATATGCTCCACTCCAATCTAAAACAATCTGCCCCACACCAGTCAGCACCACTCCAATTCAAAACAATCTCTCACTCCAAACCAAAAGAATCTGCCCCACTTTAATTTAATCAAAAACAAACTGCCCCACTCTAATCCAAAGCAATCGGCCCCACTCTAATCCAAAGCAATCGGTCCCATTCCAACCCAAAACAATCTGCCCCCTCCAATCTGCCCAAATGCAAACCAAAACACTCTGCCCATCCAATCTAAAACAATTTACTCACTGAGCAATGCAACTCATGTCAAACCAAAACAATCTGCTCCACAGCAATCTGCCCCACTCAAATCCAAAACAATCTGCCCCACTCAAATCCAAAACAATTTGCCCCACAAAAATCCAAAACAATCTGTCCCACTCCAATCTGCCCCACTTCAATCTAACACAATCTGCCACAATCTGCCCCACTTCAATCTAACACAATCTGCCACAATCTGCCCCACTTCAATCTAAAACAATCTGCCACAATCTGCCCCACTCCAATTCAAAACAATCTGCCACAATCTGCCCCACTCCAATTCAAAACAATCTGCCACAATCTGCCCCACTCCAATTCAAAACAATCTGCCACAATCTGCCCCACTCCAATTCAAAACAATCTGCCACAATCTGCCCCACTCCAATTCAAAACAATCTGCCCCACAAAAATCCAAAACAATCTGTCCCACTCCAATCTGCCCCACTTCAATCTAACACAATCTGCCACAATCTGCCCCACTTCAATCTAACACAATCTGCCACAATCTGCCCCACTTCAATCTAACACAATCTGCCACAATCTGCCCCACTTCAATCTAACACAATCTGCCACAATCTGCCCCACTTCAATCTAACACAATCTGCCACAATCTGCCCCACTTCAATCTAACACAATCTGCCACAATCTGCCCCACTTCAATCTAACACAATCTGCCACAATCTGCCCCACTCCAATTCAAAACAATCTGCCACAATCTGCCCCACTCCAATTCAAAACAATCTGCCACAATCTGCCCCACTCCAATTCAAAACAATCTGCCACAATCTGCCCCACTCCAATTCAAAACAATCTGCCACAATCTGCCCCACTCCAATTCAAAACAATCCGCCACAATCTGCCCCACTCCAATTCAAAACAATCCGCCACAATCTGCCCCACTCCAATTCAAAACAATCCAACACAATCTGCCCCACTCCAATTCAAAACAATCCAACACAATCTGCCCCACTCCAATTCAAAACAATCCAACACAATCTGCCCCACTCCAATTCAAAACAATCCAACACAATCTGCCCCACTCCAATTCAAAACAATCCAACACAATCTGCCCCACTCCAATTCAAAACAATCCAACACAATCTGCCCCACTCCAATTCAAAACAATCCAACACAATCTGCCCCACTCCAATTCAAAACAATCCAACACAATCTGCCCCACTCCAATCCAAAACAATCGGCCCACTCCAATCCAAAACAATCCAACACAATCTGCCCCACTCCAATCCAAAACAATCCAACACAATCTGCCCCACTCCAATCCAAAACAATCCAACACAATCTGCCCCACTCCAATCCAAAACAATCCAACACAATCTGCCCCACTCCAATTCAAAACAATCCAACACAATCTGCCCCACTCCAATTCAAAACAATCCAACACAATCTGCCCCACTCCAATCCAAAACAACCCGCCCCACTCCACTCCACGACAATCCGCCCCACTCCACTCCACGACAATCCGCCCCACTCCACGACAATCCGCCCCACTCCACGACAATCCGCCCCACTCCACGACAATCCGCCCCACTCCACGACAATCCGCCCCACTCCACGACAATCCGCCCCACTCCACTCCACGACAATCCGCCCCACTCCACTCCACGACAATCCGCCCCACTCCACTCCACGACAATCCGCCCCACTCCACTCCACGACAATCCGCCCCACTCCACTCCACGACAACCCGCCCCACTCCACTCCACGACAACCCGCCCCACTCCACTCCAAGACAACCCGCCCCACTCCACTCCAAGACAACCCGCCCCACTCCACTCCAAGACAACCCGCCCCACTCCACTCCAAGACAACCCGCCCCACTCCACTCCAAGACAACCCGCCCCACTCCACTCCAAGACAACCCGCCCCACTCCACTCCAAATCAATCCGCCCCACTCCACTCCAAGACAACCCGCCCCACTCCACTCCAAGACAACCCGCCCCACTCCACTCCAAGAAAACCCGCCCCACTCCACTCCACGACAATCCGCCCCACTCCACTCCACGACAATCCGCCCCACTCCACGACAATCCGCCCCACTCCACTCCACGACAATCCGCCCCACTCCACTCCACGACAATCCGCCCCACTCCACTCCACGACAATCCGCCCCACTCCACTCCACGACAATCCGCCCCACTCCACTCAAATCCGCCCCACTCCACTCCACGACAATCCGCCCCACTCCACTCCACGACAATCCGCCCCACTCCACTCCACGACAATCCGCCCCACTCCACGACAATCCGTCCCACTCCACTCCACGACAATCCGCCCCACTCCACGACAATCCGCCCCACTCCACTCCACGACAATCCGCCCCACTCCACTCCACGACAATCCGCCCCACTCCACTCCACGACAATCCGCCCCACTCCACTCCACGACAATCCGCCCCACTCCACTCCACGACAATCCGCCCCACTCCACTCCACGACAATCCGCCCCACTCCACGACAATCCGCCCCACTCCACGACAATCCGCCCCACTCCACGACAATCCGCCCCACTCCACGACAATCCGCCCCACTCCACGACAATCCGCCCCACTCCACGACAATCCGCCCCACTCCAATCCAAGACAATCCGCCCCACTCCAATCCAAGACAATCCGCCCCACTCCAATCCAAGACAATCCGCCCCACTCCAATCCAAGACAATCCGCCCCACTCCAATCCAAGACAATCCGCCCCACTCCAATCCAAGACAATCCACCCCACTGCAATTTAAAACAATCTGACCCACTCCAATACGCCACACTCCTACCCACCCCAATCCAAAACACTCTGCCCCCTCCAATCCAAAACAATCTGCCCCATTCCAATCCAAAACAATCTGCCCCATTCCAATCCAAAACAATCTGCCCCATTCCAATCCAAAACAATCTGCCCCATTCCAATTCAAAACAATCCGCCCCATTCCAATCCAAGCCACCTCACCCCAATCCACCCACTGAATCCCAATTCAACCCACTCCAATCCACCACAATCCAACCCAAACCAATTGTAGCTACCCCAGAACAATACAATCCACACCAGACCAATATAATCCACCCCACTCCAAGCCACATCACCACATCCCCTTCCGATTCCACACCACATCAATCCAATCCATCCTACTTCAATCCAAAACAATCTGCTCCACACCAATCAGCCCCATTTCCATCCAAAACAAGATGCTCCACTCTAATCTGCCCTACTCAAATCCAATACAATCTGCCCCACTCAAATCCAATACAATCTGCCCCACTCAAATTCAAAACAATCTTCCCCACTCCCTAATCTGCCCTACTCCAATCCGCTCCACTCCAATCCAAAACAATCTTCGCCACTGTAATATGGCCCCTCCAAACCAAAACAATCTGCCTCCCTCCAATCCAAAACAATCCGCCCTATTCCAATGTAATCCACCTCAACCCAATTCACCTCTGACGTCCCAATTTACCCCACACCGATCCATCCCACACCAAGCCTATCTACCTCAGAACAATCTAATCCAACCCTCTCCTATCCAATCCACGTTGCCCCAAACCACCCCACTCCCGCCCCGGATCCACCCTACTCCAATCCACCACAATCCACCCCACTTAATTCCAAAACAATCTGCTCCACACCAATTTGCCCCACTTAATTCCAAAACAATCTGCTCCACACCAATCTGCCCCACTTAATTCCAAAACAATCTGCTCCACACCAACCTGCCCAACTCCAATCCCAAACCATCTGCCCCACTCCAATCCCAAACCATCTGCCCCACTCCAATCCCAAACCATCTGCCCCACTCCAATCCCAAACCATCTGCCCCACTCCAATCCCAAACCATCTGCCCCACTCCAATGCAAAACAATCCGCCCCACTCCAATGCAAAACAATCCGCCCCACTCCAATGCAAAACAATCCGCCCCACTCCAATTCAAAACAATGTGCACCACTCAAGTCTGCCCCATTCAAATCTAAAACAATCTGCCCCTCTCCAGTCTGCCCTACTCAAATCCAAAAACAATTCGCCTCACTTCGTTCTACCTCACTCCAACCCAAAACAAACAACCCCACTCCAGTCTCCCCAACTCCAATCCCATCCACCCCACAGCAATCCAATCCAGCCAAATACAATCTACCCTACTCCAATCCACTCCAATTCAACCCACTGCAGTCCAATCTACTCCACTCTACACCCACCCACTCCAGTCCACCCCACTCCAATTCACCACACTCAATTCATCTCACCCCACTCTAATCCACCAACCCCAATGCAATCCACCCACTCCAATCCACCCCAATTAAACCCCACTACAATCTAATCCACCCCATCCAATCCACTACAATCTAATTCCTCCCATCTAATCCACCCCACTCTACTTCACCCAATCCAATCCACCCCAGTTCAGTCCTCCCCATTCACTCCGATCCATCCAGCCCACCACACTCCAATTCCACCCTACTCCAATCCATCCCACTCCAAACCAATACTCCCCACTCTACCCTAATCCAATACACCCCAGTTCAGTCCACCCCACTCACTCCAATCCATCCAGACCAACACACTCCAATCCGCCCCACTCCAATCCACCCCATCCAATCCTTCGTCCAATTCACTCTACTCCCAAACCAGTAGAATCTGCTCCAATTCAGCCCACTCCAAACCACCCTACTCCAATCCAATCCACCCCACTCCAATCCAATCCACCCAATCCCAGTCCTATCACTCCAATTCAATCTGTCCACCCATATCCAATCTAATCCACAACCCCCTTTTTCAATTCACCCCACGCCAATCTAATCCAATCCACCCCATCTCAATCTACTCCAATTCAATCAACCCCACTACCGTAATCCACTCCAGCCTATTCCTCCCCCATATACCACTCTACTCTACGACACTGCACTCTACAACATTGCACTCTATGACACTCTACTCCAAAAAATCCAGTCTATGACACTCTACTCCCTCTACTTCACTCTAGAACACTCAACGCCATTAACTTTTAGCCATGCTGAACAGCAGCTACACTGGTGTACAACATGGCAAAACCACACTGCCAAAGCCAATCACTCTTGTACAGGTGTGACATATTGGCTTTGCCAATGCTTTCACAGTTTGTGAATTTCAGTAATGAAACAGGGGTCCAAATTCCAAAAACAATTCACTGGGGGTCCCGGATTCCAATAATGAATTAGTGGTGGTCAACAGAAGTCAAAAGTTTAAGAACCACATGTGTAAAGTCTTTGTGCAGCACTAAAACGGTAGTAAATTGAAAACATAACAAAAGAAAAATCCTACATCAATTTAGAAACATTTAATTAAATAAAAACAAAAATGTAATCAGCAACAACTTTTGAAAGTTCCCAGAATTTTGTTTTGAAATATGCTTTCGAAAATAAAAACATAAAAAATTGCACCAACTTGCCGAGACCAGATCTGATGGCTTTGCCAATTCTTTTTATTAACATGATGTGCCTTTACGTGAATACACCCTAAAGTGTCACATTCCTGTGACAAATCTCTTGAAAAGTAACATGCCTGGAGAAGGGCAGTTACCCCCTTCGGGGCTTGTGATGAGCTTCATGCAAATACCACAAGACTAAAGCAAGTATTTTTCTGGGCTAGTCACAACTTACAAATGTTGCTCTTCAATGGAATAGTCTTTGGTCATAATCTGCAAAAATTCAGTCGCCATGTAGCTAATAATTGTTGCAGTTTTGAAAGAAAAAGTACTGCGCTAAGGGGGTATAAACTTCACGCAATATAGCCTGGCGAGACTGCAAAGAGTGACTTCATTAGATCAGGGCCGGAGACAAACTGCAGAGCATTTGTTAATGGAGGTACAGTAATTGCAAGACATCTGCTGAGCTTGCAGATGTTCCTGGTCATGAAAACATCAGTGTGTCACACTACGTTATTCTTGCATTAGTGCTTAGTACATTATGCAGATTGAATCCTCTAAAGCGTTATAATGTATATTGAGGGGCATCCATTTAGCTGCAAAGAGGATGCTTTGAGATTCAAGGCAGATCTTGAGAAATTCACTTCGGAGAAATTTGCCTTTTTAATACCTGCCAAGAAAAATACATAATACCTGCAATTCTTTTATGAGGAACTGCCTTTTTTACATTGTATAGACATATCTCTACAACGATGCTTTGGTTCAGACTACCACTGTATGCTTCCTACTATGAATCTAATTCTAACCAACTGTGCAAGGGTTATTTAACTTTTGTGGTGCAGAAAGCCACTTGGTGGCCATCGGGATCAGAGAGCAGAGGCATAAAATGATGGAGTACTGGAGACTTAATGCACTACAGCAAGCCAAACCCTGGAGAAACCTTCAGTATTCAAGATACCCTCTAATCTATATCAGGCAACTCATAGATCTGTGCTTGTCCAAGGCTTCCCCTTTATTTTTCAGGTTTAGGGCTATCTAAAAGAATGAACCGCGCTGCCACCCCCTGCTAAGTTCCCTTCTTTTCAACTTCAGATGGGTGCCTCAGACAAAGCCTGTCAAAGCTGCTTCTTGTTAAAGGGATAAATACATTGAATACACCTCGTGGGAAGGAGAGGTTAGAAGAGACAACCACACATTTTTCTATACAGGACTGCACAAAACAAAAAGGCTGCATTCATGTTCCAAGTTTCCTGCAAAAAAGTCTGTGCAGCTCCAACAACAATGCCAACACGTTTTGAAAGCAAGAGTGCTGTTGTCCTTCTTGGAAACTGCACATTTGTGTATTTCTTTCTCACACGGCTGTGACTAAAACGGATCCACCAGAAGAGAGTTAAGGACCCCCCACTTGAAAAGTTGGAAACTGATAGTTACTTTTCTTTCTGTAGTATTTCCCTTTCAGACAAACAGCGTTGCCTTGGCTAGAATACATGTGGCGGGACTTGGTGTTGCATAAGACATCAGGGTGGTACAACTAGATAAACATTCTGTCTTAAATAAACAGACACAAATGAACCACATTTGTCATAGATAAAACACGGTACCTAATTACTTACTGAAGGGCAATTGACACAGTATTGTAAAGCCTGGACACTTTGCACTAGATGGTACTTGTCAAGGATAGGAAGCCAAATGCGCATTTAAAACGCTTGAATACCAAATCCATTTTAATATACGTAATCAAGCTGATCTTTTCTGTGGTTTTTATGGGGTTTTTTTTCCACAGGAGACACATTTTAAAATTTGCCCACGCAAGGCAATTTACAGTCCGATTACAGTAGCACCACGTTTTAGACGCAGTTCTGAAGAGAAACTAAAAACATTTCGGTCTGGCATTATTGCTCCGCACGAGTAAATCAAGTATACGCCTATAAGGTAAGGTTTGTATGATGCTTCCTCGAGACAGCTTATGGAGATAAGTGATCAAGATCCCCAGGGACTCTTTAGCCCTGAAACCAACCCACTATCTGTCAGGGCCACCACGGTTTTCCGCTCTCTCCTATTTTATCAGTCAGCTAGTTTAACCCTCAAAGATTAACAAAGACGAGAAAGCCGCTTCCAAATGTCACATTTGGAAAAATAAATTGGCAGCTACAACACTGTATAAAAAAGCGTATCCCCCCCTCCCCCTTCCCATCTTAACGTGCCTTGAAAAAAAGCACCAATTGTCAGATGTAAAGATATATGCTTTGAATCCAAGACCGCGCTGCTATCAGCACACAACAGATTATGGCACTAGTGAAAGGTGTTAGATAGCATCCCTGTTGCTAGTTTCTATTAAAGGCAGTAAGTAGAAGATGGACAATGGTGGCTGTCTTTCGGAAGACTGCTCTATGTGAAAACATGTTGATGCCATCCAATGCCACTTTGGTTTTAATGGTGTTATTCTAAAGCATCTTTATATTACTGAAATAGTAAAGATCATTTTAAGCATTCTACTTTTTAGGGTAGATTTGACTTCAAATAATACTGTTACCGAGTCCAAATCATTTGTAACTGCAGTGGGAAACTTTGTGCATAGGCATCGTAGGAATATATGCACCACGTAGCCGGGTGTTCCCTCACCGCCATCACTATTCATTACGTTTATGACTATCACAATTAAAGAAGGAAAATACCAATATACGCACAGTGGGGTTTGACTCCCCCTGCGGAGCACATCTGTCCACTAATGCTGTTGGCTATTTGGTGCATTATTCCACCGCCTTTGGAAATAGGGACGCAGGATGGGCTATTTTACATCTGATAAATGCACTCAGTCATCACACGTTAAATGCTTTATCCCTTAAGTGCATTTTACAAATTATCTTTTTGTAATTTGTTACTGCGGTAGACTTTTCAAAAATATCTTTGGCATGACTCAAGTGAGCCTCATAACGTCCCCAGCTCTGCTGCCACCAAGATAAAACCATTACCATCACCATAAAAATTCCATTACGAGTACCGTTACCACGATAGCTATACCTGTGTATTCCAGTGCTTTATCATATAAAAGAAAGCCAGATCTATTGGCACTGTCATTGCCTGATATTTTGGTTTGTTAGGTACGAAGAAAACACATATTACCTAAATCATATAAAGCTTCTGTTACACTCACCCAACAGCCAGTTTTCCTCCGCCTTCGCAGGGCAACGCTCCGTGCAGCCTCATTTTCGTACGGAGCCACGGCGAAACCGATCTAGACCCTCCCTTACATCTGGGGGAGTGTAAATTTCAACAGATCTCTTCAGTCCTGGCTGAAAAAAGGCTGCTGAAATCTGACTGACAATGGAGAGTCTCTGCCGTGCCATTCAATCTCCTTCAGTACGTGTTTTATAATGTAATAGGAGCCGCGAGTCGAAGCGCTGCGCTGTCTACGGCTGACAGGACAATAGGTGCTACTTCAAAGGGAAAGCGGGTTATTTCCACTTTACTGTACAAACTGATGTTTCCCTTTCACACCGTGCGGCTGTGTCAGGTTTAAGAATAAAAAAGAAAGTGTACTAATTATGGGCTTATTATGTTCACGATACAGGCAAAAGAAAACGTCACTGTCCTTTAAAATGTATATTCTGACACAATGTAGGGGGGGGAGATAACAGTGCGGCTTTACATTTTCTTTCAAATCGACCACATTTCACTTCTGTTTAAGTGGCCGTACATTAATCCAAGGAAAAAAATTAAATATTGCTGTGCTTTTTTACACTGGTTGGTACTATTCCAATTAATCCTTCAAAAAATGAATCATGCATATCTCTGTAATCATTTAAAGGGAAAAATGAAAATAAAAAAACATATACATTTTCCATTAATAATTTATAGAACTGTGCTTGGGAAATGAAGGGCAAAAATCCACTAACATTTGTGCAGTTGTACAATTTACATCATTTTGACTTTGTCCCTAAAAGTGCCCCTGTCGTAAGCTTTTTTGCCAACAGTTTTGGTGCCGATACTGAAGGGCTTCACATGTTTGGTGTGCCCCGAGAAAAGGCGGCATTTCAATAGGTTCCCCACTCTGCTCGCTCAAAGGGAAACTTCCCTTGCACAGACCCTTGTTGTGGCAGAAGGTTCTACTACTTGCCTTCCTATGTAAATCAAGTTTTTCAAGTTAATTTTGTGGTGTGGTTGGCATGTGTGAGATGTTAGAGAACATTACGTGCATTATTCATGTATTCAGATTCATGAAAACCTGTGCACACAGTAAATTATTTTGTGAAAACTAAAGTACGCCTTGTCATTAGGGTTAACCTTAGCTGTTCGTAAATGGCATATTTGTAATAAAGGTGGTTGTAAGACGAAGAATGGCTGCTAACCACCGAGGACAACAAGAAAAGCACCATTCACTACTCATTCCCTCCCCTTTGTTTCCAGGGCTTCCTGGGTGAATAAGCGAATAAACAGTATTCCACGAAGCATCCCCTGAAAATCAAGGAATTTGCTAGCTGCTCGTAAGAGTGGGGCACAGCAAAGCATTCTAGGAAGCTGGTCTTTCCATTAAGCCCTACGAGGTTATAATCAAGCCTAGCCGGAATAGCTGGAACTTTAGAACTTAAAGTAAACTGATCAATTGGCAAGGGGCTTATATTCAGGAACTTTTGAACTTAAAGTAAACTGACTGATTGGCACAGGGTATTAAACAGCTCTTGGGCAATGAAGCCATTCTGAAGCTCTGCAGGCCTGCCCTGCTGCTGACTTTTTTTGCATAGACGCTCTCAGCCAGCCCAATAAGACCAGACATGCAGACAAAGCATCATGAAGCCTTTTGCTGGAAATGGCCCTAAGTACAGGGTCACCCCAAACTTGTAGCCTTCCGCCTAATTTATGCTGGGTATTTGCTCAGTTGCTTTAGGACTCTGTACACTTTACCATTGCTAACCAGTGTTGACGTGCTTGTGTTCTCTCCCCAAAACATGGTTTGATTGACATATACCTAATTGGTGGATCAAATTTACATGCAAGTTTATCAAAGAGTGGTGTACCATATACCCAGGGCCCATAAATTAAATGCTACAAGTGGGCCCGTAGCATTGATTGGGCCACCCGCTTAAGCATCACTTAAAAAATGTCCCAGTCCTGCCACTGCAGCCTGAAGGCAGTGTCCCACTGCCATGTCGGCCTGGCATTTAATATCTCTTGCCAAGCCTTAAACTCCCCTTTTATTACATATATATCTCCCCTAAGGTAATCCCTAAGTAGCCCATAGTTCAGGGTGCTGTATAATTAAAAGGTAGGACATGTACTTTTAAGTTTTATATGTCCTAGCAGTGAAAAAATCCCAAATGTATTTTTCCACTATTATGAGGCCTACCCCTCTGCTGGACCTATCAGTTTTTGTAGGGTTATGCCCAAACCTTTTGCCCTCCTCCTCCTGTTTTTCTGTCCCTCTTTTGTTGGTGTTAGGACACTGTGAGCTTTACCACTGCTGACCAGTGATAAAAAGCATGTGCTCTCTTCTTTAAACTTTGCATGACTGGATTACGCCTGTTTGGCACATTGAACTTGCCTACAAGTCCCTTGTACAGTGGTATCCCTTAGACCCAGGTCCTGTAAATTAAATACTACTAGTGGGCCTGCAGTGCAGCTTGTGCCACCCACAGAAGTGGCATTTAAAATGCCACATTTACTTGGCATTTATAGTTGCTTGCCAAGTCTGAAACTCCCATTTTACTACACATAGGTCACCCCTAAGGTAGGCCCTAGGTAGCCCTATGGGCAGGGTGTTGTGTAGGTAAAAGGTAGGACATGTACCTTAGCTGTGTGGCATGTCCTGGTGCTGACAAACAGCCTATTTAGTTTCTCACTGTCTCACTGCTGTGGGGCCTGCCCCCTCATAGGCTGGCACTGGGAATTCCCTTAAAAGTACTTAAGTGGTAATTTCTGATCTGTGAGGAATAGTGTGGGCATGTTTGCTATGTTTGGAACAGTAGTGAGAAACCCTGCTTATTGGTGTCAGTGGATTCTTTATTACTATTGTGGAAATGCCACTTTCCAAAAGTGGGCATTTCAAGGGCCTATGACTCTTGTGCAGCCTGGCTCCAATCGACATCTACAGTAGAGTGATAGCTGGGTTTTGTGCATACTTTCCAGACACCCATCACACAGGGAGGGTGGAGCTATAACAGCATCACATCTGCATACTGAATGGCCTTCCTGGGCTGGAAGAGAGGGAGGCGGGCGCACTCACATTTGTATAGGCTGTGTCCTGCCCACACACAATGGGCTCGTTTGCCCCTACCTTTTGTCTGGAGTCATGGCTGAGGTTCACAGGGGGTGCTATGCACTTGTAAGGTTCTTTTTAAGTGCCCCCTAGATCAAAGACATTTTGAGTATAAGCACAGAGGCTGCAGCCCCATGTTTTAAGACACTGTGTGGGACGTGTAACCAGATCCTGCTGCCTCTACATGCTGCACCTTGCCCGGGAATATTGTGCTGCCAGGAGGAACCACCATCTGGACTGCTTGCCTTGTGGGACTGGTCTGCTGCCTCTGACCTGCTGGTTTGCAGAAAGGACTTCCACTCTGCTCTTTCTGCCTTACGTGCTGGCCCTGCTGCTTGTTTCCCTACCCCTTGTGCCCCCCTTAGTGTCCCCCAGGGGCTTGTGGGCCTGCCTCCCCACCCCCTATTTTTATGAGGGGCTCAGACGTGTTGCTTACACAAGGCCATGGGACTCGTGAGTCAGGCCAGCGTCAGCTACCTGATCCCCCCCCTTGCCTTTCAAACAGTTCCCCTTCCATCATGTGGAAATTGCTTCGTCTTCTGCAAAACGTCCTCTAGCAGTGGGTTCCAAAGTCACCTCACTAGAGGAGAGCTTCTCCTGTGCTGCCTGAGAGAGTGAACAGGCCCTTAGGCATATGGGGGCTGCTCCGATCCTACACAGTGCTTGCAGGGAGAGACCAACCCCACCAGACGTACCACGTTGTCAGTCTCCCCCACCCCCTGCAAGGAGGAGCCAGGAAGGAGGAGGAATCCGGAATCACGGACAAAGTGTGCACGATCTGGTGCCCACTGGCCACAAGCAAGCATCCCCTTTTGTAATCGGGTGCTGTGCAGTGAACACCGCATGTGGTCACCAGCATCTGCTTCAGGTCCCTGGCAGAGGTAGCAGGAGGCCTCACAACCCCACGGGATCGAGTGGGAGCATAGAGGGTACTTGGCTAGAGGACTTCGAAAGGTGCCAAAGCCCGCCTGGATGGAGAAGCCTGCCTAAGCCTCTGGGGCAGAGTTAAAAGACCTCCCCCCGTCAGGCATCACTGGGGCCCGAGTGGCAATCCCTGAATGGTGTCTGCACCCAGCAGGAAGGGCCGTGGGCCTGTTGGATCTTGGGGACAATTCACTACTTCGAATTCCCTACACAGCAGCGGGCAGCTTTCTGTTGGGATTCAGCCCACGGGAGACCTGGTGAGGTCTCCTCGCCGATGTAGGAGATGTGTGTGCCCCCTCCCATATTTGTGCTTTCTTTTGGAGGCACACCCTGACTAGTTGGCAGGGCGGGAAGGGATCCTCAACGGAGGTCCTGGTCTTGCCGGTTCCGATTTGATACCATATGTACCCTAGTAGGTGTGCAGTGGTGTCAGCTTCCTACGTTGTGGATTTCCCTTTTATTGTATCATATGGAATAGAAGTGCAGAAGCATAGGGAGACTGTTGATGTCAATATGTATTTGGTGATGTAGTGGTGACACTGGCATTCTGCATGAAACCACTGCATTTTATACCCTCAGTGTTCACTGTAATGTGTTGGTTCATGCCTTGCCAAGATAAACATAATATATAGTGTGACAGTATAACCTACTCAATGGTGGTATTTTCACTACATGCAACATAGAATCCTTTCTTTTATTGCACTACGATAGTCTGACAGTTGCCAAAGTAATTATTGGTCTACAGTTTATATGTAATACAGTTTATTTTCATATAACAGTGTGTGGAGTCTCTTTTGTGGCGGACTGCTCTGGCCAAGCTCCCAAGGGGGTGAGCAGGGGTTATCTTGGGTGTGTAGCTCCCTTACCCTGACTAGAGTGGGGGGTTCTGCCTGGCGTAGGTGCATACCCTAGCCAATCAGAAACCGCATTTTCCTAACCTTAACCCCCCGTGCCTGCAATCTGCATTAGGTCACATGACTGGGTGTAACTGACAGTTAGGACTTTGTGAATTCCTCCCCGACAGTCACACAACAGTGCGAAAAGCTGTGCCATAATGGCTCCTTAACTGGCTTGATTGGGGGAGGGGGTGTTGCTAAGCACAGCCCCATTTTCACCTGAATAGGCTGTGCTCTGCTACCACACAATAAGTTTAAAAATCCCTGTATTGTCAGTGCAGCCAGCTAGGAGCCATAGCATCGGAGACACGAAACTCCTGGAACTTCAAAGAACCCTTCTAGAAACTTCTACCAACTTGTACGAGTAGGGCACCAGGGTATAAAAATAGGGCTCTCAGATCCACTCTTCAGTTCACTACTGCACCTGCGGAAAACTCTGAGGACTGCCTGCTGCAGTGACCTGCTGTGCACTATGCCAGACTACTGCTGGACCTAGAAGGACTGCTTTGCTGCCTGGGGCCTGCCTTGAGCCTTCATAGGCCAGCCCTGCTGTGGACCCCTGCATCTTCACCTGCACCCAGGACTTCAGAAGTGACACCAAGGGCCAATTTTGCTGGCCTTCTGTTAAGAGCCACAGGGATGTAACAGGCTCCCACCATTTTGAATTCACTCCTGGACCACTGGCTGTGGTGTTAAAGGTGCCTAGATGGCCATTTTCTAAAACTGAGGCCTATAATTTTTAACCGGTAACTATAAAAAATCATAATTACGGTTCTGCTAATTGGAATGTGAAGGTTTAGATATCAAATAATTTATTAAAATGTTCTTTACTTCTAAATTAGTTTTTTCTTGTGTTGTGTTTTCACTATATTGCTATTTGCGTACTGCATAAATACTTAACACATTACCTCCACGCTCAGGCTGACTGCTTTTTTTGCTGAGCTACCCAGGGTTAAGCACAGGTTACTTTAGTGACTTCTTGTGGTTCACCCTGCAAGGGATTGTGGCTTTTACTTGACCAGGGGTCATACCTGAGTCAGCCAATAACCCAATTTCTCCATCCTTTTCTGTCCCTACTTAGAGAAGGGCTGCCCAAGAAACTACTGCAAAAGGTACTGGTGAGCTACAAGATGACTGCTTGGTGAGAATACATCATCCCTACACCATCTTTTATTTCTTTTTCAACTGACCCTGCTGCTTTGATAGCAGCCCAACAAACCAGCTGACTTGCAAGCCTGCAGAAATGAGAAGGGCCTTTATGGTCTAGGGCAGTGGTTCCCAACCTTTTGACTTCTGTGGACCCCCATTTTATCAATGCTGGAGCCCGGGGACCCCCACTGAATCATTATTGGAACACGGGGACCCCGAGGAGTCATTACTGATAGCTGGGACCTAATATTATTAAATGTTTTAAGCAGCCGCGGACCCCCAAGTGTCCCCGGCCCACAGGTTGGGAACCACTGGTCTAGTGCAAACATTGAGTACCTATGGGCTTGCGCACACTGCTTACTTTGGTTTGCACTTGGACGTCCTGCTCCTTCTCACTCTGCTATGCCAGAGAATGAGAAGCCACTGACTGAGTTCATGTTGCTTCAGTGTGGAGATATCTTCATTTTAAGAGACCAGCATCACCTAACCATGACCCAGATATAGCCTTATCTCCCTCACTGGAATAACTCATCTTTCCAGAACTCTGAGACACTATCCCTATTCCTTTACTTTGGAGGTAGGTTGTATTATCATTGTGTTCACTTTGGTTTTGTTTGTTTTCAGGCATTTCAGCTATGATGAGTAAAAGTTCAGAACTTTGACAAGAATATCTCAGGGTACAGTGTTGTGGTTTTAATCTGCTAGAGATCATCATCGGTGTTACGTTTGAGAACATTGATTAATCATTCCAACATTGTAGTAGCTGCAGTGACATTTATTGCTTTCACTGTTAGGATTGTGGCATTGGTCTCAATCGGTAAGTGATCACGAACAGTAGATTGTGGCAACCACTGGCCTTGCCTTTCCCACTATGCTGTATTACTATTTTATTTTGTATTGTGTTTTGGGCATGTCTACAACTTGATTTACATATTTTAAAACTGTTGTGTACTGACAAGTCTGGCTGGGCAATTACATCTTATCACAAATGTAGAAACTTTGATGTACTGTACCTCCACTCACCCTACAATTACACCCTTAAACTAGGCCTTCATTGCACATCAACATTTAACAGAAGAATCACGTAGGACACATTTTTGTAGCAGACCAATTACATCTGGGAGGGGCCTTGCGGAGAAACCCTAACCTTTGACGGTGCTTGGTTGTTGCTGCAAGTCAATAACAACCATTTGCAATGCAATGGGTCTCGCATTTGCTCGAGTTAGAACTATGAGCATTGTAAACTCCTAACCAGACTTTTCTTGCCACAATTGAAAGAAAAAAAAGGAGCGTGATTGCACTACGCAAAACCCAGAGCGATCGCATTGCATGGAAAACAAAAGGATAAAGTAGTGCAGAAACCAGGCTGAAAACACAGAGCCTCGTGTGTTTTCAGTAGTTGCCCGTTGCACTCGAGGAGGGCTGAACATCGGCAAAGGCCTGATGTATGCATGCCTTACACTAATGAAATCAAGCAGATTTTAAAAGGCAAGCCCACGAACCAATGAAAGTGACAGGCGTGACATGGGTGTGGTTAAAAACCCAAAGAGAGATCATAACAGGGACGGAGCACTTGTGCGTTCGACCCTAAAAAAAAAAAATACAACACATTTCCAAAAGGCCACGGAGAATCTGTCAAAATCAACACTTTGCTGTGTACAATAAGTAGTGTGCAGGAATCCATGACATTTCGCAGACCTTCGTGCAATGGGAAATCCCTTGGATTACCTTTTTCTCAGTGCTCATATACCCCAAGCTACAGTGTAGGATTTCACTGGAGATTTCAACAGGGCACCTACAAATTTACATGGTAAGTCAGAGCAAATTCCCCTGGACCGTTCGTGGACGGTGAAAGCGTGCCCACTTAGGGAATAGGGTGTGATTACCAAAGTCATTAACTCTGACCTTTCATTTATATGTGACAGTGGCCATCACTCCAATCTCCGGGCTTCATGAACTACTGGTGCACCATCACAGCCTTTCACTGTTTCATTTCTCCAATGGAGTTTTCACTTTTATTACACACACACACACAGAAAAAGTGCACCATTAAAAACCGAGAATGGTGCTACCAGGTATCAGAACTAATCATATAGATTCGCTTTAAGGATCGTGATATGAAATTACAATTTTTTTACTTCAGGTTAAAACTCACGTCTCCATACCTCAATGCAAACTATCTGGATTCTAGCACTCTAAATCTTATTTTCAGGAGGACTGAAGGTATGTTTGGCAGCACATATTAACCACAGCAATACGATTTTGTGTTGGTATGGTATTCACTAATCATGCTGTTGTGGTGGGGTTTCCATCCAGGCACTTCTTGTTTTTCCAGGTGCTCACGGCACACAGCCACCTAACATTTCAATGCCTTCAGCACGTGGTTCTTAATGAGAGTTCAGTGTTGTCTGCCTTCAGCCATGCATTTAATTTTCCCTAGGTTTGCATATCTGCTTTCCTAAAGTCTGTGAATCCTGTAATCACTCTGGGCTGAAACTGGACTTGACACAACATTAACACTTCCTATGTGCTTGCTCCAAAGATCACCCTTTTTGTGTGCTCTGGTTTTTCGTAGCCTTTTTATTTGGTAGAACATCAACAGGCTGTGTATGAATATCATTCTATGTAGTACTTCTTGGTGTCAAACATCCTGTTAGTAACCAAGCTGGTGCTGAGTATACCCTTACAAACAAGACACTTGCCATCTTATATTAAAGCACCTGGAGGGGACGAAGTGAGTTTAGTATTAGGTATCCAGTAAATGCTGACAGCAATAAACAGTGAGTCACACAGGCAGCAAGGAACAGAACGCAAGCGAGACTGGAGTGCCTCACAGACTCGGCCAAGGAAAAACTAAAAGAATATAACCAAACACAAGCTAAGACTCCTGATCCAGAATATAACTAAACAGATCTTAAACAGGATACCATTCTGGAACATACAAGCAAGGGAAACAAAAGCCTCAGAGGGACTAAAGCTGGGGGTTCCACTGAAGTATGGGTTAGACTAGTAGCTGGATGGACATGGGTGTGGAAACTGGCTCAGGGTTGCAAACATTTAGTTTACTCACTGTACTGACAATTCTACTGATAGTCCTAAGTCCCGCTTACCCCTCTACTCATCGGATTTGTAACTCAGAGGAGAGCATTCTTGCCTAGAAAATGTTAAAGGTTTAAAAGCATGGTGAATGCACACTACAGCCTTTTCCATACTGTTAGAAAAGGGGTCTCTAGTTGGCAGTGGTGTGCACCCTGTCAAAGTAGAGACCCTCACTCTCGTCAGGGTATTGGAGTCAGTCACACAGCTAAGAGCACCCCTGCTTAACCCCTTGGTAGTTTGGCACGAGCAGTCCGACTTATCTCAGAGGCAATGAGTAAGGTATTTGTACACACAGAGTGTCACAGTGAAAACAATACAAAAGTAGTTTAGAACAGCCATATATTTATCTGAGTAAAACAAGACCAAAATGACAAAAATCCAACATACACAAGTAAAGATAGAATTTTTCAAAGATTAAATGCAGTATAGCGCTTAGAAACACAATAGCTTCAACTGTGGCTATCAAAACGTCTTGACAGAGTCACTTCCAACAGTCCAGCACCAACAGGAAGGGAGTACTGGCCAGCTACAGAGTCGTATAGAACCCAGTTACAGTCCCTTGGAAAGCGATGAGGAAACAAAGATAATGCACAATTTTGGAGAGATAAGGCGTCGCTAGTGCCAGTGCGGCATTGGTTCCTTACTGCCCCTCGGAAGGTGAGGCATTGGCTCCTTACTAATAGGCAGGGGAGATGTGGCATCAGTTCCTTACAGTTGTGGGGGAGGTGATGTGGCACTGGCGGCGAAGCAATGGTCCCGTACGACAAGGCGAGGTCGATGGACCCAGCAGGTCAAGACACAAGGTGTCGACTTCGCAGTGTTGCAATTACACCATGGGGCCACAGGTGCTGCGGCAAAGTCAGAGTTGGGTGTCATTGACATCAGTGAGACAGCACTCTGAAATCATGCTGTGGCCGGACTTTGGAGGCATGGCATCAGGGACTGCACTGTAGGTCGCAGTGGTTGCAGTCAGCGGGAACCATGGCTCAGATGCAGACATCAGCACCGGTTCTGAAGTTGCTCTGGAAATCGATGTACCAGTTTGTTCCTGGTTGCACTCCCAAGGGCCCAGAACGTGATTTGGCACCACTTGGCAAGTCAAGACTCTCAACAAGAGAGCCTAGGTGCTGGCAGATTAAGTTTTTGATGGCCCTGAGACTTCTTAACAGGAGACAAGCTCAGTTCAAGCCCTTGGAGCACCTTGAAATCAGGATGTAGAATGCAAAGTCTAGTCCTTTCACTTCCAGAAAGTCCAGAAGCAGCAAGCCAGCACAACAAAGCAACAGGCAGAGTGGCATTCACTCCTACAGCATCCAGAACAGAATGTGCTCAGTCCAGAAGTGTCCTAACTATGGGGTGTCAGAGGTCCAGTACATTTCTGTCTTTTGAGTAGGCAAACTTCAAAGGGAAGTCTATGTAGTGCACAAGACCCTGCCTTTCCCTGCCCTGCCCCCAGACACACTCCAGGGGGTTGTAGGCTGCTTTGTGTGAGGACAGACACAGCCATATTCAGATGCAAGTGTCAGCTCCTTCCACCACTCTCAATCAATCAATCAATCAAATCTTATAAAGCACAACTATTCACTTGTAAGGGTCTCAAGGCGCTGTCGGGTGGCTAGGCCCCCTGTGATTCAGTCGAAGAGCCAGGTCTTAAAGTAATTCCTGAATTGAGGTAACAATGGTGACTGCCTGAGGAGGAGAGGCAGCTCTATGCCATGAGGTAGGAGAAGGATCTTCCTCCTGCCGCGGTTCTTCGTTTGCGGAATGTGGTGGCCAGTGCTTTTTGAGCACACCAGAGCTGTCTGGCGGGAGAGTAGAAGGTGATGCAATGGCTTAGGCAGGTAGGTATGTCCTAAGTCATGGAAAGACTGGGATGCGTGGACGAGGAGATTGAAGTTGATCCTTTTCTTGACGGGAGCCAGTAGAGTTCTTAAGGTTTTTGGTGATGTGTTGGTGGCGGGGGATGCTCAGGATTAGTCTGTCAGAGGCGTTCTGGATGTGCTATTGTTTCTTCATATTCTTCTGGGTGATGCTGGCGTAGAGGGCATTGCCACAGTCAAGCCTGCTGATGACCAGGGCGTGCTTTACGCTCTTGCGGCAGTCGTTTGAGATCCATTTGAAGATTTTCCAGAGAAGTCAGAGTGTGTGGAAACAGGAGGATGCAACAGAGTTGATCTGGTGGGTCATTCCGAGAGATGAGTTCAGGATGAAGCTGAGGTTGTGTGTGTGGTTCATTAGGGTGGGGGTGTTGAGTGTCGCAGGCCACCAGGAGTCGTTCCAGGTGGATGTGGAGGGTTCCAGGATGAGGATCTTGGTCTTCTCTGAGTTGAGCTTGAGGCAGCTCTCCTTCATCCAGGCGGCGATGGCTTCCATCCCCTTGTGGAAGTTCTTCTTGGCAGTTATAGTGTTTTTGGTCAGTGAGATGATCAGCTGGGTGTCTTCAGCATAGGAGAGGACTATCAGTCAGTGGATTCTGACAAGGGACACGAGCGGGGCCATGTAGATGTTGAGGAGTGTGGGGCTCAGGGAGGAGCCCTGGGGCACTCTGCAGCTGATCGCTGTAGTTTCCGACAGGTAGGGCGAGAGTCTGACTCTCTGTGTGCTGCCAGTCAGGAAGAAGCGCACCCACTACAGGGCCTTGCCATGGATGCCTGCTGTGTGGAGTCTGGAGCAGAGGGTGTGGTGGGAGACTGTGTCGAAAGCGTCCGAGAGATCCAGTAGCATGAGGGCTGATGTTTGGCTGAGATCGAGGAGCAAGCAAATGTCATCTGTGGTGGCGAGGAGGGCAGTCTCCTGGCGTGCTGTGGTTGCTCGTGAAGCCTGACTGGCAGAAGTCCATTATGTTCTTATTTTCGATGTGTTTGCAGAGCTGTGCGTTGATGTCCTTTTCAATGACCTTGCTGGGTATGGCAGCTGTTAGATGAGGTGGTAGTCCTTGTGATCCAGAGGGTTGCTCGTGGGTTTTTTCAGGAGGGGGCAAACTTTGGCATGCTTCCAGTCCTCAGGTAAAGTAGCCATCTCCATGAAAGCTCAGGAAGACTTATCAGCCTGGTGTTGGGCCATCAGGATATGCAGGGCACTCCTCTGCTCCCTTTGTGTGACTGTCTAGATTGAATGCATGAGCAATGAAATCGCAAATTACCTAATAATCAATCAAGGCCTTTGAGGTCTCTTTAGGAGGATCAAGGACAGTACGAGAAAGGTAGACTGAAAGAATAAAGCTCTTCATCCAGCCGAGGTACAACATAAGGCAATATTAACAAACAATATATGTGGAAAACTTTCAGCTTCAGTTTACATTTCAGGGTTAAAATTTGAGCAGTAAAATCTCCTTGTTGAAAAGGAAGGAAAGTTTTACCAACACAAGAAGACCATATAATAAGAGAAAATGTTTACTTCTGTGAAAAAATCATAGAAGGATCATAGCATAAAAGAGCTTGAATGTGCTCCTACTGCAGAGATTACAATAAGGAAAATCATAAAAGTCCTTGTCACAAGTTTAATGTCAATGACAGGTTGGGGTTCAAAGGGTTTATGTGCCCACACTGAGTACAGATTACAACATAGCTAGCTCCATACTAACGGCAGCATCTCAACAAAAGCAAACACATTTAACAACCACTGATAATGTTTGTAGGCAAGGCATTCTGCATGGAAATAGATTGTGCTATGGAATGTCTGTAAGTTCTTACTGTTAGAAAATAGAACCAGAAAGCCATCATTTGGATCCAGTGCTCAACTTGAGCTGGTGGTTGTCGATGTTCACTACTAGCACCTATTTTATGGGAGCATGACTTCATTTAGACCACTGGTAATCAGACCATTTTCCTAAAAGTATGGTATGTGATGTGACTCAGAGTAGCATTGATGCTGGCAGGGTAGTAAGGAGCATGATGTGGGTCTGTGAAACAAAGTGAGGATGGTGAGTCACTGAGTTATTTTAAGGAGTTTCATTCTGTCCTCGCCTCCTCTAAAAGAATTCAGTAGTCTCTATGGGAGAAATAGATCTAACAATACATTGTGTTCAGTGTGGTTAATGTATTATGCAGTATTTGAGTTGCTATCTCTCCAAAGCACCAAAGGTATATGTACTCTCTGCACACTAACACATCTTCTGGAAAGTAAACTGTATAAAAGGAGAAACTTAGTTATTGCCTGAAAATGAAACAGCATCTTAGGCCCTTCTACTGTCACCTTACCATCTGCAAACACTGCAAATCCTTAGAAACAGCTTCCATCAATATATTTAGTGATACCATAAAATTACTTAGTAGGACCCCCGACATTATGTGCAATTCACGGAAGCGGTTTGGCACAAACACCCAACCTGCAGTAGCAGATGTTTGACAGTGTAAAGGCTTTAGTTATGTTACTAGGAGATTGACATCTTGGCTTTACAGTTTGCTAAAATGTCCTGGTAGGGGACACTGTGTTTAAAATTTGTGTAGGCCTCTCAACAAAGCCGCATTTCTTTGGAAAGAGAACAGTCCCGGAATCTTCGCATCTCAACCACTTACACCCCAGTTATAGCGTAACGAGGAAAGATGGAAACTGTACAACCACAAGACATGGTTTTTAATCATAGCTTCCTTTTATTACCAAATGGTGGGCGCGTGGGTGATCAATTTTCACACATATTGTTGTTTTTTGTTTTACAAAGTACAGTACCTAGAATTAAACTAAATGGTGATAGTATATTTGTGAAAAGAAAACATCACCCACCCACTAAAATGCGGCATAGTGAACAAGTTATAGAACTTGAAACCAGCAGTTCGTCATTAAAGTCCTACTTCACCAAATCATGTTCCAGATATGCCTATATCTCCTTATTTGTCAACAGCTGAGAACACTAGAAAGGCAGAAAGTGAGCATCACAGACATAATACAATAACAAATATTCACAGGATAGGCCTTATGGCATAGTTTTATTCATACGATTATAGTTTAATCTTAGTTTCATGGTTAAACGTGGAACGCTGAAAGGCAATCATTATCTTGACAGACATTGTCTTTGTTTACTGAAATAACAGAACACACTTTTCAGTCACAAATTATGCCTATGCTTCCAATTACTATAAAAACATGTGGAAATATCAAACTTCCAGCACATCTTTTAGTTGTGATTGAAAAATGATTCCAGGAAACTCACTTTGCATTTGCTATTTTAACACAATACACCTGCTTCAATTATTTGTGGCAGAAGTTTCCAAGTGACCATTAATTCGGTTTGCCCAAAGTTAGGATTATATGGTAGTCCCCTGTTGATTTAAACCCCCTCCCCAGTGGCCCAGGTCCTTTCATTGTGGAATCTTCACATGCCTTCGATTAGTATTTTTAGTCTTAAGTGTCATCATCTGTGCTCCAGTTATTTAATTACACTTTGCATGTAGATCAATGTGTGTCTTTGCGTTAATTCACCCCAGTGCTACTTATAACCTGGGGGTTACATGAAAAGGGTAAGCTGGTTGCAAACTGTCTGTGGGCCGTATAATGAGTATTGATGGGGATTCATTCACTTTGGCATCCCGTGCACTGGCTGAATTTTGGTGACCCTCTAGAGATAAGTTCTCAGACTGGGTGTGCATGCACTTGTGGGAGAAGGATTGCACAACGGGTATATACGTTTATACATTGATTGTTCACAGTGTAGCAATTTCACCTGTGCTAAAGTAACAGTGCCAAATTAGTCCTCGGATTATTTCTTGGTTCCCATTCATGCCCCAAGCATTGGAGCGGCTTGCCTTTCTCTGTTTTGCTGATATGAGCCAAGGGCTAGCCAAAACAGCATTCTCCTGTAGCAAGCACACAGCACATTTTGTCAGCACTGGCCTGTCACTCTGTACCCTGGGTGCCAGGTTCAACCCTTCCTGTGTTTCTTGGATCACCACCGAGGCAGGCTGCCCCTCAGACTCCCTGCAGGATAGTCTGTTCCTTAACTCAGTGGCAACGATTCTAATAGTTCTAGAGTCGCTGTCCAGACCATGCTGTCTTCGATCCGGCCTCCCCACCCATACGCCTGTTTGCAACCACATGTCCTGTCTTCAACTGTCCTAAGCACTCCCCCTTTTCACTTTGCTCAATACACTATTTGACAGTTGTCCACTTATCCTAACCAGCTCTGTGTTCTCAGTTGGACTACCCCTTAACAATAATCCCAAGCTAAAAAAGTCAAGGGCCTCAGCATTGCCCGCAAGAAAGCCAGGCAAACCATACAGTTAACAAGGACTACCTACCTAGTACAAGCTAACTGGCTGGCACATTAAAAGTGCTCCCAGTGTTTGGCAGCTTCACATTGGTGATATGGTGAAGCAGTTATTAAGAAGCAGTACCCATTTTGACATTTGTGATTTCTGGAACATGCAGACCTTTTTTGATATAGAAATAATAATTCCTATACATCTGATCCGTTTTCTGACTTTATCTTTCGGGGCCATAGGTAATCTTTGGATTCAAAAAGCAGAGTTTTAAAACACTATAGATATCATTTACTTCTTCTCCTCAAGAACTCCCACATAAGGAAGTACTCACCCTGTCAATTTATTTCAGGATGAAGACAGGATGCCAATCTCGAAGCATGCCACGTGATGAGTTTCTAGTTCCTAAGACTTGTATACACCACCATATGGGAACGTAAACACAGTACAAGTCTTTGCTTCATCTGATCTACCCCTCTATGTACAATAGCCATTTTCAGTGCTGTTTGCTGTGTATGTGTGGATGTCAGTGTGCCCCTGCATGTATGGAGCTCACTACAGAAAAATGTTGGCCCTTGCTACTTGAGGTAGTTCTTGGCACAATGGAGGCATACTTGGTGTGTTAGTGCTTAACCTTTGTAAGTCTGATCCTATAATGATGCATACCTTTGTTTTATTGCTCAGTATGGCAACACAGGAATAACTACTGGCAAGCTGTGGACATCGATGGTATGAGATGGTGATAAATTTACACAATATGAATAATCCATCCATGTGTGGCAGTAGTACACATGGGTATTTGATGAGAATGAAAATTGGTGATAGGCCACCAAGTACGTAGTAGTTAAAATGAAAACCTTGTATTCCAGGACAAAAATATGTTTTTAATGGAAATAAGAATTGGTTTTGAGAGAAGGCATGTGTTTGATAGAACAATGTACATATTTCTATGAACCGGCAGGCTGATGCTTAGGTTCATAATTATGTTATTTGCAAACATATATATTTAAGCCAGATATTGAGACTATATTCACAACGGCTGTAAAATTCTAATGTCAAATGAATGTCATCCCACTCCTGTCCGGACCAGTAACAACCCTAATGTGAGTGACACCATTGTTCTAAGATCCGTCAAAGTTGTTTAGCACTGTGAAATTGCCTGAGATTAAGATTTATAACTTTTTCTACTCCTGCACACGGATTCTTCTGAGCAAATACCATATGATTGAGAAACTACTTGGAAAGGCAGGATGGTAAAATAAAAGGAAGTGAAAAAGTGTTTCAAGATGCTTTTAGTCCTGGCCCCTTGATACACCTCTGTAAAATGAAGTTGTTGCCCAGAGATTTTCATTTTTATTTGTGTTTTCGTATCATTAGATAAGTAATTACCGTGGGCAGACATTGCTACTCCAGGCCAACTGTTTTCTGGATGACATTTTAAAAAATGGCGAAAGTTGCAGTGATAATGTAATATCTGAGGAACCGCAAGACCTATATTCTTCATTTTGGTGTAAAAACATAGGTTCTAGGGCACAGGTAGTCTTACAGAGACATAAAATACCTCCTCAGAGAAACCATTCTGCCATTTTCTAAAATGGTGACTCTATATTAATGTGTTTTAGCCACCATGTTGGTAATTTATTTTAATATTCTTTTTGTTTCAGGTTTTCCATCAATTTAAATTGATAAACATGCGCGAAGCTGGTGGTAGCAGAGGATCTTTACCTCCTGACAGAGTGTTACTAACTACAAAATCAGAGGACTCCTTCAACAAAGAAATGTGTGACATATGCCACACTAATCCTAAAGAAAAGCTAACATCAACTGCGGCTGGACAGAAGAGGGTTTGAGATGCTGCAGAAATTCGGCAAGACGAAGTAAAGAAAAGATTGAAAATGATGGGTGAAGAGGATCAATTATTTTATCATTGTGACAACAAGTGCTACAAGTCATATACAAAGGAAAAAAGCCTGGGAAAAAATAATTGAAAAATAGCAGAAAAGAGTGAATCGCAACTAGAATCTGAGTCTTTTGAGAAAGTGACGACAACCAAACTCAATGCCCATTAGCTTAGAAGTTCAATGGCTACACCTCGTCCACCTCCAAAAACTGATCAGAAAGCAGAGGATCTTCAATGTGTTATCTGTGGTTTAGCCAGAACAAGGATCAAAAGGACTGACAAAAGATCACAGTGCAGACTATGTGATTCTCAAAGGGAAAATGTGTTTCTCTGCAGTTAGTTTCTTTCAAGATGAAGTTTCCAGCCGAGTAGCTGATCTAAACAGTGAGGTGAATGTATTTGCAGCGGATCTCTATGCCCACCTGAATTGCATGTGTGCATACATTCGGAAATATGCATCTACAATCAGATCCCAGCAGCAACGTAAATAACAGCCTTCAGTTAAGTTTGCACTCTTTGAAAAACCAAATAAAGTTTTAAAGAAAATCTTGAGTGCTGACTAAGGGTTCACACTTTGTGAGATCTGAGAAATAATGGTCAACATTGATGAAACCTATTATCCATAGTAATGAAATTTAGATTTTTCTGTTGAGAATGTACAATGACAGCATGACAGCATTCGTTTTTGTCAGTCTACCAAAAAGAATGAGACACTTGTGGTGTTCTCAGCTGATTTGGCTCCTGAAGTTCTTGTTGCCAAATTGGGATCACAGGATGCAGTAAAATCAGCAGGAACCATTTTAAGAATCATCCTGAAAGATTTAGATTTTGGACATAATGACAAATTTTGTGATGCCCCAGAGCTCTGCAAATCATGGGAGTCAACAAGAACGCCTGAGGTTGTCTTAACGTTTTTTTCATCAAAGTTTAATATCAGCGAAGCAAAACTGTTACAAACTAAAGTTCCGGAGTTCAGAACAGAAGTTGACAACATTGATGATGTCTTTAAAGTCATAAGTGAAGACGTGGAAGACAATCCCGTGAACCAACAGCCTTAGGCTGTGCAAATGCACTGTCTTTTCCAAATCATGTTTTATGAATCACATCATGGCAAAAAGAAAATTCTGCTACACATGATGACTACCCACGCAAACTTTGGGAAGTGCAAAAGAAGAAAGCTAATCACTTTAATGAATAGAACTGGTGTATAAACAAGTTACAATGACAAATTACAGTGCAGGACCTTGCTAGAAGTTCATGCTGTAAAATCTTGTGAATCCGACAGCACACCACTTCCAAATCACTTTACAAGGAAAGGATTTTCAATTGCTGCTCTTGATAATTTTGATTTTGAAAGCAGCTCTTCTTTGTCTGGAACATCCAGTACACATGATACTAACAAATTCTTTTTCAAATCTGTAACAAAGAAGTAGCTTCTGGAAAACAAGCAGTGTCAGCTGTAGGCATAAACAAACAAAGCTGCAAACTTATAATCCAACTGCCCTGCGAAGGTGTGCAAAATCACTACAAGCCATCAACATGTCCCAATCTTCTACCTGATGCTACAGTACGCAAAGCTGATTTAACTGAATTTATCATATTGCTTATTCGGTGCAGACAAAAGATGGAAAAAAGCCAGTTTCTCCTTGGGCTGGAATTCATGCTCTAAGCTCCTAGAATACCATCCCACTGAAGTAGGTTGGGTTTTTACCAGTGATACTAAGTTGCGTCACAAACTACGCAACAGTAGACACACCTCTAAAACATTTCCAAAATGTGCGTGCTCAGCTTGAAGACCATCCTATCCTGGTAATTTTCTGTGATGGTGTTTTCCGTATTGTAGCTGACATTTTTATGAACAATCCAGTACATCTTGATGATTTTTATCCAATGATAGGTGTTTTCCACATGACAACAAATGTGTTGTGCTGTGCAGGAAGTTATTTCAGTGGATGTGGCATAGACAATGCACTTATTGAGGCCGAAATCTTTGGAAGCAAAACCGTCCAGTCACTATTGAGCGGAACTCATTATGTTAGTTCGTTACAAATTATACTCATCATAACCGAGGCTATAGTAACATTGTGTTGGAATGCTTTCTGGAACAAGAATGTTAAATTAGGTTTTTCATATCTTATTTCAGAAGTGAACAAGGCACAGGGTGCACTTCATTCAAAAGACATAATGCAAAGCCAGGCAATGTTCAATACACTCAGTTCAAAATCAGAAAAACTTAAAACCAAGTTCTTAGGGTTTGTCAAGGAATGTGAAGAAAAATCAAAACTTTGCAAGTACTGGGGAAATGTTTCACACATTATAGCTCTAGAGAAAAACTTTGTATGTGCTGATAGGGAAGGTGATTGGGAGCTGCACATGAAGACTGGAGTCACTCATTACTCTGTTTTGTGAATTTCGACTGCATAAACTACCTGTGATATGGGTCCTGGTATTTGGAAAGAGTGAAGAATCTAGAGGTTGAAAACCAATACCGCTACAGAAAATTTATCCAAAGACATTTCTTTGTGGTGAAAGACAGAGAGAAAAGGTTCAATGCTGTGGCTTCAGATTTGAAAGTGGAACAGACGATCCAGATATCACAGAAAAGCTCCAAGGGAACTGCTGGTCAGACACATAAAAGTGAATATGTTCCTCAATGGCAGCTAGTATACCATGAGGTCTTTCCTATTTGCAATGTTTTCAGAGAGATGACAAATTTAAAATTAACAGAACATCGTGAAACTGTTCTTCAGCACAAACTTGTGGGAAAGAGAGGGGAGCGTTTTAATAAACATGTTAACAATCTTATTAATTTCATGCAGCAGAAACCCATTTGAAATGACTGAGCCTGTGCAACTACACAACTCAGTGACCAAACAATATGTGGATAACGATATAAAGAAATGTCTACTAGATTTCCTGGAACATACACAGAACTGAAGCAGGAGAGATTTGTACTGAAAGAAAAAAAGCAGTTTGACATTATCACCAAAGCTAAATTTCCACGCTTCAATTGCCATAGTAAGAGTTTCATCCAACCAGCCACTACAAAATAGACTACAAAAAAACAACTTTTACAAGCATATAGAGAGATGGATGTACCAAAAGAAAGGGGTGAATTTATCAAGGAAATTCTGTTGTATGATGATCTTCCAACAAACGCATTATTAGATGGAGATGCTGCAACCAAACCAGTGAAGCACAAACTCGTACAAGAACTTGAAAAAAAAAACTTTCACCTGAAGAATTTCAATTAAAAAAGGAGTCCTCATATAAAACTGCTGTTGCTATGGACTACATGTCGCAATTGCTTATTGTCAACATTTCAACCAAGTAAAACTTTGGAGAGGTGGTTCAGAATGTTCTGCAGATATCAAAGTCAGTGTGCACCTTGCAAGAACTGCACATTGTCTTTGACAGTTATCTTGAACTATCTGTCAAAGAATGTGAGAGTAACAAACAAATGTCTTCAAGTGGAACATATGACCTTGCCTGCATCAAAACTTTGACACCTGTACCAGTGCAACTTGATAAATTCAGGTCATCAACATCGAACAAGATGAACTTGGACATCTTAAATCTTCAAAACATTGCTGATGCTTTAGTCAACACTGAATTTCCAATTACTGCACATGGAATGATGTCAATGAGGAGTTGGTGCCTGCAGATATATACTCAAAAGGTACAGGCCATATTGATCAAGAACTTCATAGCAAATTGGAGGAAGCTGACCTCTGTGTTGAGTCACGTGGGCTGTTCATTAATGGTTCCAATTGAGTCATTGTACTGTCAAATGACACAGAAGGTATTATTGTGCTACTTAGATTTGTTGCAATGTTCATAAGTCAAGGATTGTCGGTATGATGGAACAGTCGAGAAAAAACACTTACTCCTATTTCATATTCTGTACATGACACTTGACTCAGAGATGGCCAGTGTACTTATCAAGGCACATGTTCTTACGGGTGATGACACTATGAGCAAAACTGCAACAAAGCTTGGAGCTTTAACTACTGAACCTGTGCAGTTTCTAAAAGGATTTGCTGAGACAGAAGAAGAATGTGACTTTAAAGATATAAAAAGATACCTTGTGCCTGTGTGGAAAGGGAGTTCTGACTGTCACCCATTTGACGATCTTCGGTACAGTGAGTTCAAAAGATCAGTACCACTAAGTAACCTTCCAACGATGTCCTATTCTGTGTGTGGACACACTAAAAGACTGTTCTACTTGAAAATGTTTTGGGTCATGCAAATATAGAGAAAGATCCGCGTGAATTTGGTTGGGAATATTGATGGGGGGCTAAAACCTACAAAATTTCTAAAGCCTCTACCCACAGAACTTACATGTACATGTACATGTACTAGCAAAACCTATGCTCAAAAAGATGTCCCTGCCGATATGCTCTTCTCAAATGTTCAACATTCTGCAAACGTACCACAAGCGATTGCCGAAACAAATGAAGTGAACTATGAAAGTGTGTCTAAAACAGGAGGGATAAACACTTTTTAGCATATTCAGATCATAAACATTGTTGGTGTATACATAAATGATTTAAAATCATTATTATTTGTTTCATTTCTATATATGTCTCTTCTTCCTCTATTATAACCGCCATTTTGGAAAATGATGGAAGGGTTTCTCTGAGGAGTTTTTTTTTGTCTCCATAAGACTACTTGACCCTCAAAACCTATGTTTTAACCTCATAATGAAGTATATAGGTCTCATGGTTCTTGAAATATTACATCATCACTGCAACCCCTCCCCCATTTTTTACAAATGAAGGCCAGAAATATTTGGCCCATATAAAAAAAGTTTACCCAAGCTAAATTGCTTCTTAAATAATCCAAAAACTCAAATCTCCGGACAACAATTCTTTTTTTTACAGAGGTATATCAGGGGGCTGAGATTATATGCTACATTGCATTTTCTGAACTGTCTGGCTTTTCAGAGATTTTTGGAAAGTGTGCACTGAAAAATACCCAACTTTCTCAGAATTGTTTTCGTACAGAAGAACCTGAAACAGTCTTGAGAAGGGACAAGCTTAGTTAGCACAACATGAAAGTACTGGAATACTTCAGAGATGCCATTTCAGAGTATAAAGGAATAATGTGAAAAATGTGCCTTTTTATATTTTTATTAGGGGAAAATCCCTGAATCTCTTTTGAAACAACCAAGCTGGGTCATTCTGCTCGCTCACAACACATATTAGGTCACATCATTAAATACAATTACTAGCCCGTAGTCAGTGCTGGAGGCACTACAAGCTATTACATATTAGCCATTAGCATCCTAGCACTGAAGGCATTAATTAGCCAGTACCCCAGCAACAACAGGGCCTCGGCACCAGCACTGGAAATGGGAGTTACTGTTAGTGGCAGTGAGTGGTGGGATGCCAATAATATTGTAGGCATGGTTTGATTACATATTTATTAATTAATTCTTAAAAAATACGCACAGACTGGATTTCTTTCCTAGAAAGTAAAAGGTATTAGAAAACACATCACTAAGAGCACGGGTAAGAGTACTGATTTATTTTGATCATGCCCAATGACAAAATCTCTAATACTTCCATTGGTATTGAACTTTTGGATTGCCATCAGATAGACCCCCAGGGAAACAGAGATCTGGTCTATAGAAACAAGATATAACATGCTGGCAGGGAGGGGAGAGTGAAAAGGCTATTCAGCTACCTGTTGTAATAGATCAGAAAACAAAAAAACAGCTAAGCCAAAGAGAAAGCTGCACAGTCATGGAACATCGGGGCTGTCCCCTTTTTCAGAGCACTTTAGGAATCATGGGAATCATGAAGAGGTGTGGAAAAGGCACAAAGAGCTAGACAGAGCGAGAGAGTGAGAGAGAAAGAACACTGGAGAATTCTACAGATGTTTTCCTGGGAGCCAAACCCTGAGCCAGTGCCTACTCTCAAAGTTCAATGACAGCAGCACAGAGCTGCCTCCCTGGAAAAGATGAGGAGAGTTTCAGCTCCCAGAAGACACCCTTTAATTTCAAAATGTTGAAATGAAGAAGGGGCACTACAGAGTACAGATCGTGTACCTCAATGTGACCCACTGCAACACCACAGACAAAGCTTTGGTATTTTAAAGGTGGCGGACACCTTAAGGATGAAAGAGAAGTTATTGGTAACGTTACAAAAAATTGGGCTTCTAGAATCACCTGAGATTCAAACAACTGAGTGGATCCAGTACACCACAGGAGCATCTGCATCATGGATGCCACAACACGGTTGCAGCAGGCCATGAGATCCAATCCCTCTGGAATCACAATGCCATAGTGATACGATTTGCTCTGAAAGTGAATTCAGGCTTTACAAAGGTTCAGCTGTCTCTCCAAAGGCACAAAAAACAAACATAGAAGGTTATCAATGATAAGGTGCCTCTGCAAATGCAGAAAGAGAGTATTTTTTCCCCATTCAAAGAGTTTAGAGTGAGAAATCAGAAGAGACAATTCCATAGAAAAATTCCATGAAGCACCTTGACCATCCGGTTGTTTGACTATGGGCATATATGCACTCTGTTCTGAAAGAGGTGGGAGACCACAATGTATATTCTTTGGTAATAACAAGCAAGTTACTAACGTCTGCACTGCTCTTTCTGGTGGATTCTTCAACCTCAAATTCCCCACAGTTAGAATATCCTAAGGTGCCAGAATTGATCCAAAGAACTTCAACAACAGTGCTCAATCCCACTGGCATGTGGTTTTATGTGGGTTTGCGTAGATTCCATATTGCCACAGAACTGATGGAGCAAAGTCACATATAAGCACCACCCTGAGTGCAGACATCAGATTCCACACCCAAACAATACCTGCCCGGAGATGGGCATGCAAAACCGTTTAAACCAAAAACTCCTGCAGCACTGAATGGGCAAAGTGCCAGTCACGACGAACCTGATAAACCAGACAGTAATGATTTGTGAATATGTGTAAAGATGCCCACATTGCTGCCTGGCTGATGTTCAGACAGGGACTCCGCGAGCTAATGCATGGGTCGCAGCCTTGGCTCTGGTGGTATGAGCATGCAAATGCTCTGGGGATTGCTAGTTGACCAGTACATAGCAGTTCTTAATGCAGGGCACTAACCGTCATGAAATGGTCCATGACTGAGCCTTCTCTTTCTTTAACCCAACACACCCTATTAAGAGTTGATCGTCCACCCAGAACTCTTGTGTGTGATCAAGATAGAAGCATGAGGCAGAGCAAAGAGAGTAGGCAAGCTGATGTTTTGGCCCACGTGAAAGGGTGTCACAGTTATTGGAAGGAAGGAGGCACAAGTCCTCAGAACCAGCCTGCCTGGGAAAAAGGTGGTTTAAGAAGGGTGCATAGAGTGGTTGTATTTCGTTGACCCTCCTGGCCGTAGTTATGGCCACTAGAAACACCATCTCAAGAGTAAGCAAGTAAAGTTGGCAGCTCAAAGGGCACGCACACGACAAATGAGAGGACCAGGTTCAGATCCCAATGGGGCATGATGACTGATCTGGGGAAACATATGCTGTAGTCCTCTATGGCACCTAGTCACAACGGGTGACTTGAACAAAGAAGGTTGGTCCGGCAACCCCAAGAATGCCATAATGGCAAAAAGATAACCTTTAACTGTGCCTAGAAAAGAGCCCTGCTTGGAGAGAGAAAGAGCAAACAGTAAAACTTTGGATAAGGGTGCAGAAAGAGGGCCAATGTTTTTGGACGCACACCATCCCAAAAATGTGTCCCAAAGGCAGACATATAACATCTTGGTGGAGGGGTACTGGGCTGCCAAAATAACATCACAGACTTTAGAGGGAAGATTGAAAGCTGCCAACTGTTGCCACTCTATCTCCACACAGGAAGGCAGAGGGTGCGCAGGTTCGGCTGCAGGACCACCGCTTGTTGCTGTGACAGAAGGTTGTCTCAAAGGGGCAGCCTGATCAGAGAACGGATGCATCATGCTCAGAAGCTAGGGATACAGACTCTCTGTGCCCAATACAGAGCAACAAAAATGACTTGGGCCTGATCATTTCTGATTTTCTTGAGAACTTTGGGCAGGAATGGTATTGGTAAAAAGGCATACAGGTGGCCTGAGCTCCACTTGAGATTAAAAGAGTCTCAGAGCCACCTTGAAAACTTCAGCACTCAGAACTGCGGACATTGCACATTCTCTTCGGTGGCAAAGAGATTTTACTAAGTCTCCCACCACTCTTGAAAGAGACCTTGCATCACCTGCAGTTGGAGACGCCATTCATGATCCACTAGACATTGATGGCTGAGTTTGTATGCCCTTGCGTTCAGGAAGCCCACCAGGTGGTGAAACTCCTGGGAATTGCCGGACATTCCAGCTATGTCCGCCCTTTTTGTTGCAGTACCACACGGTGGTAGTGTTGTCCATGAACACCTGCACCAACGTTCCCCTGATCGAAGGAAGGAAGACTGTCAATGCCAAATGGATAGCCCGAACCTCCAACAGGTTGATTCGGAGTCCGCACTTCACCAGAGTCCTCTGATCTCTACCTCTCCCAGGTGGCCACTACAGCCCACTAGTCACACATCTGTCACTACAGTGAGCTCTGGCTGGGGTAGGAAGATGGGTCTGCCGCTGATCCAACAGTAGTTCGTCAGCCACCACTGGAGGTCTTTCGCAGTGTCTTTGAGATCTGGACCATGTCAGAGAGATTCCCCTGATGCTGCACTCACTGGATCTTCAGGTCCCACTGCAGAGCCTGCATATGCCAATGGGCATGAGTTACAAACAGAATGCAAGAGGCCCTAGGCGCAACAACCTCAACTTCATTCTCACCAAAATCCAGGATAGGGGATTAAACCTCAGTCTGAATATCCTGGACTCGCCGTTCCGGATGATAGGCCTGAAAATGCACTGTGTGTAAACCAGCTCCGAGGAAAGGGAGCGTCTGAGAGGAATCAGATGCGACTTCGGCATGTTCATAGTGAACCCCAGTGAATGCCAGAGATCCACCATAGTCTGGAGGTGGGAGACTACCACTTGGGTCAAGCCCACTTTCAACAGCTAATTGGACAGGGACCTCCAAACTCCAAAGGTGTGCTGCAACCACCACTGTCACCTTGGTGAACACAGAGGAGCGCTGGTAAGGAAAAAAAGGAGCATGGCGAACTGAAAGGCTTTTGGCCTTATAAGAAACGCAGGTAACACATGTGGACAGGCAGGACGAAAATGTGGAAATATGCATCCTGCAAGTCCAATGCTACCATCCAGTCTCTAGTGTCCAGAGCACGGGACATGAGCTAAAGTAAGCAACTTTAATGTCTCTTTTTTTTAGGAAGAAGTTGAGATGGTGCAGGTTTAGTATAGGTTCAAAGTCTCAGTCCTTTTTGGGCACCAGAATGTAGCAGGAATAGCAACCACAACCTAATTCTGATGCCTGCACACTCTCGATCGCTCCCCAGGTTAAAAGAACCAACACTTCCTGACAAAGCAAAAAGAGTTGGTCCTCCGTCAGCCGGTCATCAGTGTGTGGCATGGGTGGAGGGAATTTGAGAAAGGGGATGGAGTAGCTCCTCTGGATGACTAGCAAAACCCACTTGTCGGGTATTATAGACTTACAGTGAGGCAGGTGATGGTGAATCCTGCCTCCCAATGGGTGCCCATGCTGGTATAAAGGCAAACTAAAGGGGTTTGGTGGCTGTGACTTCTGGGGGAGTGGCAGACTGGAACAACCTCTGGCTGGTGTTCCCACTTGGGTTTGGGAAGCCTGGCTGTCTTTGTGGCTGGACAGGAAAAGACACAGTCGGTAGCCACCTACTGTAGCCACAGGAGGAGCAAAAGGCATACCTGGGTTGACAAGGGGCCGGGGATACATCCAAGGACCTGGCTGTAGGGTTATTGTCCTTAAAGCAGTTCAGCTCAGAGTCTGCTCCTCTTCAAAAAGGTGAAAAACATCAAAGGGCATGTCCATGAACTAAGCTTGGACATCCCTGGAAAAGCCAGTGATTCTCAGCTATGAGTAGCACTTAAGTGCCACCAATGATGCAATCTCTCTGCCCAGCGAGTCAGTCATGTCCGGTCCACATTTGATGGTGAACTCTGCTGCATTTCACCGGTCACCAATCAGTTGGGAGAGTATGGCTCGGGCCTCCCACAAGACCATTGGCAACACTTGCGCAACTAAATCTCAGAAAGTGTTTGTATTGACCCAAAAGCCATGCGGTGTTCACTGACCGCAGTTCCAGGCTGGCAAAAGAGACCATCCTCTTACCAAAGGTATCCCACCTTTTGGATTCCCTCCCAGTGGAGTGGTAGGGAACTTGCCGGACTTATCCGGGAAGTGGAGGTTTGGACCGCCAGGGTCTCCGGTGGTGGGGCGCTGGGTGTGGAAATTGGGGACCCCTGGAGCGGGGCAATGGCAGCGGTCAACTGTCCTGTGCAAAGGAGACGCTGTGCAGGGTTTGGACCAAGCCCCAAGAAGGACATCTGCAAAGGTGTCATTTAATGGAAGCAAGGGTTCAGAGGGAGCGACTCCTTTGAATACATGATGCCTTCAAGAAAGCAAGAAAGATTCAGCATTTGTGGGAGTCAAAGTATGCTTGAAATTAAAAGGAAAGGAACCAAAATAGCTTTTACCCTCATGTATCTAGAGGCCCACCTTGCTCAAATACAACTCTTTGGGTCCACAGGCATGTTACTGGCCTGTAATTTTCAAAGTTCAGAATGCAGCAAATTCACAAACGTGAGGAAAGCAAGCATACAGATTGCGCATAAGGATGTGAAAAGTTCAGAACCCACATTGATAGAGTATATTGTCTCCCAATTGGTTCTTGGTCGACACCACTTGCTGGATTAGGAGGACTACCGCCTTGCTTTTTTGCGACAGAACCATCGGTCATCCAGGTCTATTAAGAGCTACTTTAAGTCAGGTCATCAGCTTCTGGACCCAGAATATCAGTCGACAAAAACAGTGATAAATGAACTATACCAAAGTGAATGTTTTCCGATGTTCTAAGTTATTCGATCGCAGGTTTAGGATTCAACTTACTCAGTGTTCACTGAAGTAAATAAATATGGGCTCGTAAAATTAAGCCTTCCATTTTTTTTGTCTCTGGTCACAAATGCGGGTAATTAAGGACTAAAGCAGTCATCAATGACTGACTACTAATAATTCATTGATTGTTGCAGTTATGAGAACAAATTCACTAGGACCTGCATTCTTCAGCATCACTGAAATGCTTTATTAATTACACAGACGCTTTCCTAAAAACTCCACTCCTGCAATAAAGCCTCTTCTTTTCCTACATGCCCATATACTTATTCAGATCAAGCAGAAAAAAGTAAGAGAATGAGTGTGGTGCTAGCCTTAACTGTTCGCTTGGTGAGAATTATTTTTATTTAGATTATTGCATTTGAGCAGAAGTGGGTATACATTTCTCACCCGAATATCACAGTTTTAATCAAATTCATACAAGAACAGGAACAGCGACCCAATTCCAAAATAAAACTGCAGCAAATTTGGAGTGGGTGTAGTTCTGCATCCATTTAGAACACGTATAATCCTCCTCATGCCAATCCATGTGGCTTTGATCATTCCCTGTAAAAGTATTCAATTGTAATAAAACAGAACAGCAACACAGAAAAAACATAATATGCCTTAATATGTATATTTCCTGGTAACTTGAAAACCGTGCATGTATCTGGTTAGTACACTTTTCCCCCCAGAAAGTTAGGCCCTCTAAAGCCCATATAATTCTCTTATTGATGAGAAAAATCTAATAAAAATTTAAGCGCATTCAGAATAGGTTAAACAGGGCCCATAAAAAAAATCCCAAAAAATCATATATATATACCTCCAAAAACAGAAATGTATTTGTTAGATCCTCATGAGACTACTCATATATTTTCTTCAAACCACTAACTTATTCCTTATCTATGACTTTGTCCACATACCCTCATTACGCATTACTGTTCTGCTCTCAGATCACCATGTGGAATTTTCTTGAGGTTTGAAAATTCTTGCAAGGGGAGATCAAGTATGTTCACGAGATGTGCATTAAATCTCAGCTCTGACCCTTGCAGTTCCAGAATTAGCATGGTCCCCTTGACTTTGCTGTACATTTTTTTCTGAAATACGTAGAAATGTAGGCATCGCGTTAGAATACCTTCCTTATGGAAAGAGCAAGTACACTTGGCCTTTGTTTGACAAGCTACAATAACATGGACTGCCATCTGCATCTCGGTGCATTTGATATTCTGCTCTGACTAAGGATACTAGAACTCGAGGTACCCCATCTAGGCAAATTCTATTCTATCAAGAAACTTAAATGTCTCTTCTTTATGGCCGATTTGAGGTAACACTTCAAAAGTACATATTTCCAATTTTGTCACAGGTCCACGTGATTTATTGTGTTGCATCATAACACCGCATTATTCACAGGTTTGCTGTCTCAAATTAGCAAAATTAATGTCAGCCCTCCTAAGACTCCCACGATTTACTTTGATGAGCGTGTATTTAATTCCAGTATTTTGTTTTAGTATTTGAAACGGAATATTTAGTCATTCCTAATACTATTTCATGCAATAAATATCGGACTCTGGTAGACTGTCTTATGTATCTTTCAGCTGATACTTCTCTTGAGTTTTCTTGCATCTTCGGGTACACTGCTATGGATTGTAATATCTTGAAGGTTAAGCAGCAAAGTTTCATGCTCGTGTGTTTAAGACTACTGTACTTCTGGTCCCACATGAAATCTGGACAATGCAAGTGTGGGCCTTTTACCTTCTTAAACATAATACTTCTTTCCTTTGTCAATATTTGCATTTTCTTTTTCTTGATTAAAGGTTATATCATCCCACAGACATTATTCGAGTTATTGTCATTTTGATATTGTGTACTGTACCAATATGAACCTACCTGCAGTATTTTTTTAGTTCATCAAGCCATGACTTGTGTCTTTAAACCTTCCATTTATCTTTATTCCTTTATGTGCCTTTCCTTTCACTATCCCATTTCAAATTTCAGCATGGTATGGTGAGGAAGGGACGGAGAGAGAGAGAGAGCGAGAGAGAGAGGAGGGAGAGGGGGTGAGAGAGAGGGGGGAGGGGGAGATGGGAAGATAGAGGGGGGGAGAGAGAGAGAGGAGGTGAGAGACAGAGAGATAGAGAGAGGTGTGTATTTTGTTTTTATTTTTTTCCCCATTTGTGAGACCCACAGCTAACTGGAGGAGCATGAGAAGGTAGAGGAATCCCTTCAGACAGATTTGTGGATTGCTGCATTCCTCTTAGAAGGGTGGGGCACACTGAAGGGAGGGGAGTGCCAGGCTCTTCATTCTATTTCAAACAGTGATCTCTGATCCACAACAGGTCATTGGGAAACGACCTGGGCACATCTCAGGAAGGAGATGGGGCTGATAAGAGAATCATAAGGAGTAGGGCAGAGGCCCTGGGGTAGACCTTTTGATTTACATAATTGTGTCTGGCATCCAGGTGTGAACCTCTAGTTACTCTTATGGCCTGTGGGCTATCAGATTTGGAGTAACTTCTGCTGTGACAGACTGCTCTCTGCAGGAGGGACAGGGCAGAGGAGAGGACACTTCAAAAGGAAGCAGACCACCCACACAAACTTCAAATACTCAGACACTACATCACAATGGTACCTGGAAATTGACTCTAAAAGGAAGAGCTTGAGGCCCCCCCAAACAGTCAACTATCAAGCAGCCAGTCGGGCTGTGCAAGTAGGAGAAGCTCTGCAGGATTTCTACTTGTGACCGCAACAGGGGACCAAGGCCTGACAGTCTTCCAGCTGAGTTTGGGGACATGGAATCATTATATTTTTGTTACCTTTACCATTTACTATTTATCTATCTCCTGCCTCATCCTTGAGGCAATATTTATCAAAAGGCTAGTCCGGTTCCTGGCTGGCCTTCTGCTGGTCACCGGTCAACTTCACTTCTAACACCAAATCTCGCTTGTGGCTGAGCAGACCTATAGCTTAGCTTAGAAGGTACAGGCAGATCAGCAACAAAAGTTTCAGGTGGAATAATGTACAATAAAAGTATATATTTTTAGGGGGAGGAGCCAAAATGGCGGCCGAGAAGGACGCCTAATCGTGAGCTTTGTCCCGGGCTCGCCGACAACATCCTAAAGGGCGCTTCCGGAGCGGCGTTTGGCGCCCGCAGGAGCGGTGGCCGGGCTCGGGGAGCCGGCCCACAACGGAGGAGCCGATCGGCACAGCGAGCGGTAATGCGGCTGCATAGATCGGGCGGCGGCCGAGTGGAGGCCGGAGGACTCAAGGAGGCCGCGGTGGCTGTGACGGAGCGGAGCGCGGTCTGCAGCCCCGCCCGCGAAGTGCCGGCGTGCGGTGTGTGAGCGGCTGCGGAGGGGGCTTCCCATCTGGGGGGATAGGCCTTGGTTGGGGCTCTCTGGCTCATAGACACTAAATCCTCATTGGAAAACAGAATAGACACAGTATCACAAGACTTGAGCCTACTCAGAGTGGACCACCGTAAACTGTCAGAGAGAGTGAAATCAGCGGAAGAGGTGTTAAATGAGCTGAGCTCCACGGTTTCGGATAATCAAAAACAAATTCAACGCCTGGATGCAGAGGTGAAGATATTATGGAGACGGGCGGAGGAGGCAGAGGGCAGATCCCGCCGCAACAATGTACGCTTTCTAGGATTTCCCAAAAAATCATTGGAGCAAAGCTCGGAAATATCCCTAGAACAATGGCTAATCAAAGAAGTACTAAATGGTGTACCATCGAAGTTCTTCTCCGTGGAAAGGGCACATAGAGTCCCGTGGAGACCCCCGGCCCCAGGCCAACCACCAAGACCGCTGATAGCCAGATTCCTAAATTACAGAGACCGCGATGCAATACTGCAGCAGTTCCGCAGCAAAGGCCCATTCAGATATGAGGACTTAGTTGTTAACGCTTATCCAGACTTCACTCAAGAGGTACAGAGACAACGTAATTCCTACGCTAAAATTAAACAACGGCTACGCTAGCATGATATCAAGTATGCCCTACTGTTTCCTGCCAAATTAAGAGTGATATCAGATGATTGCACCCATGTGTTCACCTCCCCTGATGATTCCTGGACGTGGCTCCACGCCAAAGGGCTCGCACGACCCCAGGAGGGCACAGACGAGGGCGAGGAATGGCTAATTTCCTCTTCGCGGAAGCGCACCAAGAAACGAACTAAGGGACAACCCACTGAAAATCAGGCAGCAGAGGAAAGGGCAAAAGTTCTGAAGGAAACTCCCCTGCTAACACAGAACTCCTTCGAGGCTCTCCGGGCGATCCACGTGGACAGCTCGGAATCAGACTCGGCTAGCTCGGATTCTACGTTAACAGACGTGCTAAAGGGCCCGAAGTTCACTCCCAGGTCTGGGAATGCACTCTGACTGTAGACCGAGTGTTAAACTTGAAGGACGGCATAGGACACCCTTGTGCGTAATTAACAATGGAGGATGTTACCTCTACCATTGGGTATCTTTTGAACAAATTTCCTTCTCTTCACTAGGCGCACTGCTTGATGTTGCAGAGTATGTGAATGGGGGAGGCAAGCACTCTGGGAGCGCCCAATTGCATTTGCAGACCAGGTCTGCGGAAGGATGTGAGCCCCGTAAAAGTGCCACATCTGGTTGGGAAAATAGCTCCCCCACAGATATCCACATGGACACAGGTTTGTTCACACACCTGCGGGTTGTGTAGTTTATCACGAGTTCATAGTTCGGTTAGGGAACCAGTTGGGGCGGGAGGGGGGGAAACAGTTAACTTGTACACGATAGGTCTATCCAAAACACAGAAAACACTGCTGAGGCTGATAGGCTTAACTATATACTCGGCAGGGCCGGGAGGTGCCTGGAAGGGTTCAGCAAATTGGAGTGTGTCATACGCAGTTTCACTGCATACTAGCACATGGCTCAAAACGCGAATCACACCACACATCAATATGAAATAGTCACTTGGAATGTGAGGGGTCTGGGGCACCAATCAAAAGGTCCCAGGTATATGCACGCCTCAAGCGCCAGGGCACACACATTGCCATCTTACAAGAGACTCACCTTCTGGACCCTGATTTACAGGAGTTGCGTGGTAAATGGGGACGACAGGTCATAGGCACATCATACTCGGCCTTTGCTAGAGGAGTTTTGATATGGATAGCTGGAGGCGTCCCATATCTCCAAACTTCGCACAGGATAGACCAAGTGGGCAGATACGTGGTAGTGGAAGGTCGGTCAGACGGCAGACAGTTAACGCTAATTGGGATATAGCCCCTAATAGCGCGATAGCTGAATTCCTGGGCACACTCATTCCAGCACTATTGGTAAACCCTGGAGCCCCGGCCATATGGGGCGGTGACTTCCACAGCACACCGAATGCAGTATTGGACAGGTCAAACACTCTCTTGAAAGCGACAGCAAATAGGAATGCCAGATGCCCACTGCAGGCATGGGCTGGCGACATTTGACTCCATGACGTATGGCGCATGAAATACCCACAACAGAGGGATTACTCATTTTACTCAATACCACACAAAGTACATACCAGAATAGACATAATATGGGGAACCCAGGACATATGTGCATTGGTCAATAGGATAGAATACTTAGCCAAGACATTATCGGATCACTCAAAGCTTAAAATAACACTGAATTGGGGCAGGAAGCGCCCAGCGATCCCCACGTGGAGACTGCAGGTGGAAGCTCTCCAAGATCAGGCATTCACAGAAGCATTGGACACAGCACTGAGACAGTACTGGGAAATAAATGACAAATCCACAAACCTAAGAGCGGTAGAGTGGGATGCACACAAGGCAGTGGTCAGAGGCCACTGCATCTCAACCACTTGGGGAGTGAGACACACTCTACACGCAGAGGTCAGCAAATTGGAAAAGAAATTGAGAGTAATAGAAATTGCAGCAGCACGCAATGAAACACCCTACATGGCGTTAAAAGAAGCGCGCACAAAATACACTGAAGCTGATACCAGACTCCGCCGACATGACCACAAATACTATTTAATGCGACTACAAACAGAAGGAGATAGATCCGGCAGGTTGCTGGCGTGGCTCCTACGCGAGGACCGGCAGCGGTCTCCCATTGCGGCTATAAGCACAGGTGCAGGCACAATGGCCACCACGCAAGAAGAGATAAACGGGACGTTCAGGGAATATTACACGAACCTATATACCAAATGCACAACATGCACGACCCAACAACTTGAGTCCTTCTTGGTGGGCTCACCCCTGGCGCAGCTCTCACACGCAGATAGGGAGACACTGGAGGCTCCTCTGACGCTGGGGGAATTAGACTTAGCTTTGGCGCACATGCCCAGTAACAAAGCACCAGGCACAGATGGCCTCCCGCTAAAATACTACTCCACTTATTCGGCACGCTTAAGGCCTCATTTGCTGAAAGTATTCGAGGAGGCATGGGCTAACAAGATATTACCTCCAACACAGAGAGAGGCAATGATAGTGGTCCTTCCTAAACAAGGGCGCGATCCCACGGACGTTAAATCCTACAGACCACTCTCGCTCCTAAACCTAGATTGTAAAATATTAGTTAAAATATTGGCCAACAGGATAGCCCCCATTGTGCACACCCTGATGCATGAAGACCAAAATGGATTCATCCCAAAACGTAACACCTTTCTAAATATCCAGAGGTTGCTGAGCGTAATGGGGGACACTCTCCCGAACGCATACGATGAAATGGTGCTCTCACTAGACATCGAGAAGGCATTTGACACACTAGAGTGGGATTTCTTATTCGCCACTATGCAGTGAATGGGAATCAGCCCTAACTATATACGCTGGGTACAGACATTATGCACCAAACCACAAGCTAGGGTGAAGACGGGAGGTGTCATATCAGATAGCTTGCCGATCACTAGGGGCACAAGGCAGGGCTGCCCCCTTTCCCCCTGTTGTTCGCCATAGCAATGGAACCATTAGCGACGCGAATACGCGCAATGAAAGACAGGTGGGGAATAATTAGAAATGGGCTATATCACGCTATATCACTATATGCAGACGACGCCTTAATATATGTACGGAAAGGAAGTGAGGTGCTGCCCTCAGTAATATCACTGCTGTCTGAGTACGGAGGGATATCGGGCTTAGTGGTAAACTGGGAAAAATCGTGCGAGTACCCATTAACTAGATGGCCCCCGCCGAAACAAGTAAACGCCCCAGTAGGACGCCTGAAATGGTGTTTCGAAACATTCAAATACTTAGGGGTCCACATATATCATAAAACAGAGGATCTCAGAGATGGTAATCTGGGGAGAGCACTGGCTTCCATGATGGAGTCGCTGCGTTTTCTGGAAAAAACTACCACTATCACCACTGGGTAAGGTGGCTGTAGCGAATATGCTGATACTGCCCAGGCTGCTATATTACTTTGCGGCACTGCCACTCAGTGTCCTTAGCAGCTTTTTCCGCAATCTGAATGCGGTCTTACTGCAGATTATATGGGGAGGGGGCAGGACGCGTGTTGCACTCACCACGCTGCAGCGCCCAATCGGCGCAGGCGGTCTGGTCTGGGCGCCCCCAACTTCGAACTTTACTACGCTGCCGCACAGCTACAGTGGATACTGAATTGGATCCATAGGCCCGAGTCGGCGGAGTCCGCTTGGCTGTCGGCTCGACTTCAGGGGGCACCTCTGCTCACATGGCTAACAAATAAAAAAACAAAAAGCGCGTCTGATAACCCATTAATGGAAGTGGCACATTCATGCTGGGGGAGGTACATACAAAAAGGATACAAGGAGCTCCCCTACTCGCCGCTCATCCCACTGGAATGGCTCCCTGGCTGGGCCGAGGCTGGGTCGCACTCGCTCGCGGTCTGGTCGGAAGCGGGCATACAATCAGTAGGAGACTGCATTGAGGAATGAAAACCAATGACATTCAAATCTATACAAGCCCTCACAGCAGTGAACCCGGGACAATTTTTAGCTTACCATGCCATATGCCACTCAATTAAAAAAACATGGGCGGCCGGAGACCAAGAGCCAGAGATCTCCCCCACACTACATCATATGCTGAAATACGACACCCAAACAAAAGCAGTGTCGAACCTAAACAAACTCCTGAGTAAGTCCCCTGAATCCAATCTGGATAGGGCAAGGGATAGGTGGAAGACTGTCCTACCGGACCCGATTTCTCAAGAAGACTCGTCGAAAGCCCTATACCACACCCGCTGGGTGTCAAGAAATCCCAGATTCCGTTACACACAGTTCAACTACACACATCAAACATACTTAGCGGCAGCCAGGATTAAACAAATGTTCCCTGGGTCAGACCCGACTTGCCCTAGATGTAACGCCCCAATGGCACACTTCTACCACATGGTCTGGGACTGCCCTCAGGTACAAAAGGAATGGACTGGAGTGGTAAAAGAAATCACAGAAATGACGGGACTCGCACTGGCAGTGGATCCTAAATCCTGCCTGTTAGGGATTAGGCAGTGCTTTAAATGGGAAAAAATAAGTGCAGGTACTCATTAACATATACTAGTAGTGTGGTGGGTGGGGCTAGGGGTGGGGCTAAGAGCAAGACATGGGATACTTTCACTTATATACCAGTTGCAGCACATGCCAAGGCCCATGAGAAATGTGTTTGAACAAACAAAACAAGTTAACTCGTTAAATGAAATGTAAGCGAAACACAACGCTATTTATCTTACTGGCAAACATATTTGCTGTCGTTTTGCACAATACTATATATTCTTGAACGTGCACACACAGAAAGAAACCAGCAGAGGCGCACACCCAAAGCATTCCACACAGTCCTCCTTAAAGTGCCCCGATTCTCTTACTTTCATTCGCTTTTCTCTCACACAAAGACACACACATACCAGCAGGCAAACACACATACATAAGCAGACCCTTGTTCAAGAGACTCAGGTGGGATCAAAGCCATTTTAAACTTTCCTCCCATGGCTTTCTTAGTTGTCACAGCGGGGCTGCCTCAATTCCTGTGTTTACACAAAAGCACACGAGAGTGTAAATGTGATTGACAGCACAGGGCCTGAATGGACCCTATTCTGACAAACACAGCGTGATCGTAAATACCCAGACATTAGGCACATAATCCACGCTGAATAGCTCAGCGGGGCTCAGTTTAGGGTGACAGAAGCACCTTTGCTGTCAGAGGCGGGTTCAACTCCGAGAGCCCAGTGCTCACCAGCACTAGCAGCTAATGAGCCTACCCTTCATGAGTACCGGTACTCTCCTTAGCAGCAGAGAAGTGCCGGTACTCAGAGTGAAAAAAAAAAAAAAAGGAGGGCCGGTACTCAGTACCGGTGAGTACCGGCCCATTTAAAGCACTGGGATTAGGACAAGGGAAAAAAAAAAACACCTACATAAGTTTGCAGACCTGGCCTATGTGATGTACAAAAGATTGACAGCCATGAACTGGAAAGCACCCAACGCGCCCGATCTGAAAGCTTGGCACACCCTCACGCTGCGCAGGTCCCGCACAGAATACCAGGTACTAAGGAAACTAGCGCGGGAGGGTCAACAACACACAGGCTGTGAAGCCTGGGAAATGCAAGTAGCCAAACTAGAGGCTAAAAATGATGAGAAACCACCATGAATTGCGGAACAACACAAACACCCAGACAACAGCCGCCTACCTACAACACTGCCACGCAGCCGTCCGTGACACAACACACCAGACGTGCGCACATCCACTCACGCCCTACGCCCGCTGACACCCACATTAGCCAACAAGTGTAGGGCGACTACACAGAACTCACATACAAACACATCCCCAACACACGCCATTAATACTCTAATAGAACGGCACCCCTGGCCACTACTAACAAGCAGACCCCAAGAGGGAAGAGGGGCCAACTTACACCAAAATACAAGACTCATAAGCCAGAAGTAGCAGACAAATATACTGGACGATATAACTGGACCTAAATGTGTACATTTTGTTTTTGTTGTTTGAATGTAAATGATTCACTAGATCAACCAAATCCTGTTAATGTGATCATAAAATCATGGTACAGAGATCTGTTTTGCAAATTTCAATAAAAATATATATTTTTAAATATATATATTTTTAGTTAATCTATTAATCAATACTAGAATCGATCATATATTTTAATAGAAAAAATTAAAATGAAAAGGCTGGACCCATAAATTCAATATACAGTATAGCATGTATTGGTAGTATGTTGCAAAGCAAGGGTTCTGTTCTCAGGTGATGACAGAGTGAATAGTACCAAAATAGTGTGGACAAGTTTGTAAAAGACATTGAAGCGAAACAATATTAAATAAGAGCGGTCAGACCAATTTTCCGGTCTGCGTGCAAACAGTTAATAAATGTTATTTTCACTTCTTTAACATCATCAACAGCGGTTACACCCGCAAACATCTGAGAGTAATTATCAAGACTAAAAACATTTTGTTGATGGGACAGCTATATTAGAGGAAAAATGTTAAGCAGGAAGTCAATTGCCCAAGGAAACAGAGTAATCCGTATGTCAGGTAATGAATTCATAGATTCCAGGGTCCTAAGTAATTTAAAAAAGATCTTCAAAAAGCAGGAGTTCTGCAGAGCAGTATGGGTCGTGCTCAACAGTCCACATCCCATACCGCGTCTCAGAGGAGATAAGCCAGCTCAAAGTATACCAGCTCAAAGGACTGAGGAAGCAAAGAAACTGTCTCTAATGCAGCTAGGCCACATATACTTTGAAAGCCAAGCCACAACACGTAGGTTTCTTGAAAGGGCAGCCCTCTCTTTCAGAGGACCAGGGCCACCCGCAGCATGGAGGAAAAATGGATGGGGCTTGGAGATTTTCTTTGATCCTTGGTAGGAGCATCTGAGCCAGTACTGAATGAGATTTAGAGACAGTGTGTTGGGAAGAAAGGTAGCCAACTGCCATGTTTATTTTCTGAGATGAACAGGACTCTGGGATACCTTCTGCCAGCAAGCATATTATTGACACACACCCAGTTGGCTGAACGACTTTAGTGGAGAAACTGCATGTATGTTTTTTATTTCATTCACCTAGTCGTCTTTGACAACCACTCAGTAGTTTTACACGTTAAACTGCTCTGTTTGACCCTCTGTCAGATTAGGGCTAACTGGATTCTACGAAGAAAATACTTGCCTGTTTGCTGTTGGGAAAATGACTATAGGCTTAGTAAAAAAAAGCTAGTTAGAGATCATCTCTCTCATTCTGGCTTGGGTATCTACGAGTGGAAAGCTGCAGCAAAGTATAAAAGAGATAGCCTCTTGTCATGTCAGTGGAGCCTGCTTGCTCTGTGCAGAACGTCCCGGAGAGAGGGATAGATGTGTCTGCCAGGCAGAAAAACAGTCGGCCAGTTCTATCTGGATAGTGTGCCTGTGTTTAACAGTGAAACGTCTGCTCAGTGCCTGAGGAGTGCTTCCGTCCTGTGGACAAAGAAAGCTAGACACAAAACCCACAAAGTAGTTGCTACCTGGGCATTATGGTGTGGGTCTGAATTATAGTTGCAGGGAGCCTTTCACCAACTGGAAACCATGAACTGGCTTCCGAACAGCCGATTCTGAAGATTTCTACTCTTTTATTTACGTACTTTGCCGCAAACAATTTTTTATTTCTCTAAATTTATTTTGGGACCATTTCTTTCTTTCAGTGCTGAAAACAAAGATGCTGGTGCCCCTTGTGGCTGTTTCTATAAGAAACAATTAAAACAGTTTTCACCTTTGTCAAAGATTACTTTTAGCATTACATAATAATTAACAACCAAGTGAAGTAAACATCAGATTTCATTCAATTTTGAAACACACTGCTTATTAGATTCATATCTTTTTAACTAAGCTGGATCGAACTTTTTTCCTCTGGGCATTATTCTGGACACTTGTTGCATATAAACTTCTGGAATTTCTCTGGGAAAAGCCTTGCTACATGAATTAGGTTTGAATCAGAGAAACTAGTATACAAATGGAAGCCAGGTTAGTTGGGATTTGTGGGTGTTTATTCATAGCTCACATTAAGCCTGAAACCTCTATCCCCACACACTCTAGTTTCACCGTCTAGATTATTCCATAATTTCTTGCCTTTTCTTTTTTATTTGTATTGTGGCAGGCTCCCTATCTTTTTCTATATACAACAGGGACCCCTCTAACACTCACTTTAAGGTTCGGGTGAGGGTGGAGTAAAACCAAGACAAAAAACAAATCTCCCACCCGACCTTATACTCTGAATCCTTTACATTATTTCTTCTAGACCTGAACATTCCTCTGGATAAATCACTACATTCAATTATTAAAAAATAAAAAATGTATTTCATACAAAATTGCTCATCCTGTTATATTCAAAGTTTAATATTTTCTTTTATGAGAAGAAATAAAATAATTATTTTTTTTAATCATTGAATGTTGTGATTTATCTAGAGGAATGTTCAGGCCTTGAAATAATGTTGTTTAGGAATTATTATTGGAGTATAAGGTCGGGCGGAATTTTTATATTTTGTCCCTATCTTTTTCTTCCTGATTTAACAGGACATTCTTGTGTACCCCTAAATGGCTATTTCCACTTCTGTGTTTTGGACTCTTACCGCAAAAACTACTGATAGTTGACCATGCTGCTCTACCTGTTCTGTGACTGAGGGAAGTTTCCACCGTTGCCGTTTGTGCAGTGCCTCTGTGATTTTGCAAGTTAATAAAAACACTTAACACAAAGCAAAAGTCAAAACTAAAAAAGCTGGCTTTTTTTGTGTTATATATTTAGGTTTTATACAAATAAACTGAAGAAAAATTACTTATTACTATTCTCTTGTATACTAATATATATCAATACATACCTAACAAAGGACTCAACTATATATTTTATGATAGCTTCTCTACTACTACTTAGACTACCATTTCCCTTCATAACAGAGCTAATGAGATCAGTGAATTGTCATATTACAGACATTTCAAAATTCCACTGAAATAATACAAAATTGTGCATTTAATCCTTTGAAGTGTGGCCAATGTTATAGTGGTTTAGTCCATTCAGCAACTCTAGAAAAGGACTACCGCTAACATTTTCAGAAAATTATTTTTGGCACTGATAATAGTTTTCTGAATCAATAACTTTGTGAGGAAATCGTGTACTACAATGTTACGACATTACTTTAAAAAATTAGCTTATTAGACACACCAGATGCCACCTGCACCAAGCATATACTATTCATCAACCTTCTTCCAGAATTACATGATTCTTGAATGAGGTGTTTAGAAATTCCATCACAATTTCTATACTTCTAACACAAATTTCCAACAACATGCCACTCAAGTGAATTCAATCTTCTCATTTTCACTCGTGTCCAGTAGTCTCTAGTGTAGTGTTTTGCTGTGACCAAATCTTCCAACTTTTTTTGCTCCAATTTCAGAATGGAGTCCAAAGCTTATTCCCACTCTTCCTTCAATACATCCATAGCTAACTCAATGCCCCTTGCAATATTTGCTGAAAACATCCATACTATTCTACCCTATTTCTGAGTGTAAAAATAAAGACTAAACATACCTCCATAGCAGCCCTGTAAATCCTACTCTGCACCAATTTAATTTCTGTTATCAGAGAACTCCAACCAAAGCACATACATTTCTCTTACTCTGTTCTTAATGCATCATTTCCCTAATCAGATATTCTTAAATCACTAATCCCTTGTGGTTTTCTAACAGTCTTTATTGAACCATGTACATGTAATAGACTTATTGTATTGGGCTTTCTAACATTCATGTGTGCCATCATTAATTTGCTTTGGTTCATCCCTATTTATGGCTTATTCCAAACGCCTTCTTTTCACTTGCACTCAACATTTTCTCTCTCCAATTAAACTTAAAGTCACTCTGCTGCCGCCTAGCATCTCGTCATAGTCACTGAGAGGACTTTACCAGTTCATTAGAAATATGGTCATATATTACTACTCTAGGAAAATGCCACTGTTGGCATGGTCACCCCCCACTTTTTGCCTAGTGTTGACGCCAGCTTTGATTGGCAGTGTGCTGGGACCCTGCTAACCGGGCCACAACACCAGTATTCTTTCCCTAAAACTGTACCTTTGTTTCCACAATTGGCACAGCCCTGGCACACAGTTAAGTCCCTTATAAAAGATACCCCTGCTCCAAGGGCCCTGTGGCCAGGGAAGGTCCCTAAGGGCTGCAGCATGTATTATGCCACCCTGAGGCACCCCTCATTCAGTACATGCACACTTCCTTGCAGCTTGTGTGTGCTAGTGGGGAGAAAAGACAAAGTCGACATGGCACTCCCCTCAGGGTGCCATGTCCACATTCCACTGCCTGTGGCGTAGGTAAATCACCCCTCTTGCAGGCCTTACAGCCCTAATGCAGGGTGCACTATACCACAGGCGAGGGCAAAGCTGCATGAGCACTATGCCCCTTCAGTGTCTAAGTCAAACTCTTAGACATTGTAAGTGCAGGGTAGCCATAATGAGTATATGGTCTGGGAGTTCGTCATTACGAACTCCACAGCACCATAATGGCTACACTGAATACTGGGATGTTTGGTACCAAACTTCTCAGCACAATAAACCCACACTGATGCCAGTGTTGGATTTATTGAAAAATGCACACAGAGGCATCTTAGAGATTCCCCCTGCATGTTAGCCCAACTGCTAGTGTAAGGCTGACCGGTCTATGCCAGCCTATCACTTCCAGACGAGTTTCTGACCACATGGGGTGAGTGCCTTTGTGCAATCTGTGGTCAGAAACAAAGCCTGTCCTGGGTGGAGGTGCTTCACACCTCCCCCTGCAGGAACTGTAACACCCGGCGGTGAGCCTCAAAGGCTCAAGCCTGGTGTTACAATGCCCCAGGGCACTCCAGCCAGTGGAGATGCCCGCCCCCCGGACAAGCCCCCATCTTTGGCAGCAAGTCCAGAGGGATAATGAGAAAAACAAGGAGTCACTCCCTCAGCCAGGACCACCCCTAAGTTGTCCAGAGCTGAAGTGACCCCCTCCTTGAGAATCCTGCATCTTGCTTTGGAGGATTAGAACCAATAGGGATAGGGATGTGCCCAGATGTGCCCCCCTCCCCAGAGGGAGTGGGCACAAGGAGGGTGTAGCCACCCACAGGGACAGTAGCCATTGGCTACTGCCCCCTGACCCTAACACACCCTTTAATTTAGTATTTAGGGGCGACCCTGAACCCAGCTCTTCAGATTTCCTGACAACCTCAAGAAAGAAGAAGGACTGCAGAGTTGAAAACCCCGCAGAGAAGAGAAGGAGACAACAACTGACTCTGCCCGTGCGCCCCGGCCCGTCTCCTGTTTAAAAAAGCTGCAAGAGAAGAAGCAACGTGTTCTGCAGGACTAGGGACCCCTGAAAAGCCTCCAAGGGACTGCCTGTATCACCGAGGACCAAGAAACTCCAGTGGACAGTGGACCTGTCCAAAAAGAAGACAAAGAAACCATCTTTAAAGGGACTCACTCCAGAAGCGTGAGTCCAACTACTCTGCACCTGACGCCCCCGGCCCGTGTCCAGGGAAATCAACTAGCCAGAGAGGATCCCCAGGTGACTCTGACAATGTGTCCACCCTGGGCTGACCTATCTACACCCCCACGACGATGCCTGCAGAGGGAATCCCGAGGACCCACCTGACTGCGACTGCCCGGGACGAAGATATCCGTCGCATGGAGAGACACTGCACCTGCAGCCCCCAGGCCAGAGAGAAACCGACCACCAGTGCAGCAACGACCAGCAGGCGGCCCTCACCCTTGCCCTGTCGTGGCTTATCCAAGAGGCCCTCCTTGTGCACTGCCTGCAGCGCAGAAGTGACCCCCGGATCCCCCCATAAAGTTCTACTGAGAACCCGACGCCCTGTTTGCACACTGCACCAGGCTGCCCCCATGCCGCTGAGGGTGTGGTTTTTGTGCCTACTTGGAGCCCCTCCAGTACTCCTCCAAACCCCCCTGGTCTGCCCTCAGACGGCAGGGGTACTTTCCTGCAAGCAGACCGGAACTGGAGTGCTCCCTGTTTCCATAGGGGCCCACATTATTTTGACTCCTGTTTGACCTCTGCACCTAACCGGCCCTGTGTTGCTGGTGCTGGGTGTTTAAGGGTTATCTTGAACTCCCAACGGTGGGCTACTTGTGCCCCGGAGATTGAACCCGTAAGTTTATTACTAACCTCAAAAACTGCACTTTACTTACCTCCCCCAGGAACTGTTAAAAATTGCAGTATCCACTTTTAAAATAGCTTTTTGCCATTTTAAATAAAACTGTGTACATTGTTGATCCATTCAAAGTTTTAAGAACTACTGTGCAAAGTACCTTTCATTTAATGTACTTACCTGCTAAATGAATCTTATGGTTCTAAAAATAAATTAACAAAATAATATTTGTCTATATAAAAACCTATTGGTCTGGAGTTAAGTCACTGAGTGCATGTTTTCACTTATTGCTTGTGTATGTACAACAAATGCTTAACACTACCCTCTGATAAGCCTAACTGCTCGACCACACTGGAGCATTAGTATTATCAACTATTGCCTCTGTCAAGCCTCTTGGGGAACCCCTGGGCTCTGTGTACACTATATCTAATTTTGATATAGCATATACAGAGCCAGCTTCTTACAACTACAAAACATTTTAAAAAATCTTTATTTTTAAATTTTATTTCGTTCACAAATTAAAGTTTGAAAGTAAAGCATAAAAGTCACAGATCCCCTTATCCCTTTAAGATAACTACACAAAAACCTTCAACAATGAGCTGCTCTATCATCACAGATAATCACAAATCGCATTGTTAACATGAGTCAAGATATCACCAACCTTCGCTCTAAAAACCGGAGAGCTGCTTCCCATATGCCGAATCGATAAGAAAACTCACTCCAAAACTGCAATAAATGTGTAAGAGAATAAAACACTCAACAGCAGCACAACACGCACAAATAAACTACAAAGTATCCAAATGTAGGGGCAGTCAGTCTGTGGATGGGCAACATATTCAGCTTCCCTTTGTTCGGCTCCTTAACGCATTACACATCTTAGGAGATCCCTGGGGACCATTTGATAATGCAACACTAATGGCGCCCTTGAAAGAACTGGTTCATTTCCATTTAATAAGGCGGAGGCTTGTGGTGAATCATACACTACTGAATAAAGTGGGAGGTTAGCAGAATGAGAAGTAAATTTAACTAAAACGTTGATGCAGCAAAAAGATCACTTAACAGGCCTTCAAATCCTGCTGCACATTCTAAGAAATGTTAATACAGCATAAACAACCTCGAAATATGAAAAAACATAGCTTGAAAGTGTGTATCAAAGCATGCAACTTTATTTTGATCTTAGCTTGAGTCTTCCCTCCATGTTTCCCAGATTGAATTTTGCAAACATTGTTATGGAAAAAAAGGTACGCACAACTAGTCACACTTTCATCAACATTGCTGTTCAGTGTGACAATGTCCTGTGTGCTTACGATACAATGCACTAAGAAAAAAAAGAGCGAGCTTTTACAAGCAAAGTGCACAGGAGCTGGAATGACCAAATACACGGGTCAAGTGAAAAGCTTCTGGAAGCAGATCCCATTTCTTAGTGATCTGTCCAGGAGTATACAAGTCCCAATTTTTTAGGACAAATTACGTCCGCATTTAACAATGAAAAGGGCAGAAGGAGAAGGTGGGGTCAAACAAGTAAAAATACCTTCCCTGCTGGAATACTGGAAAGGGGGCGTGTCATCGGGACACAACTCGTTCAACGACAGGCTTTGTATTTCCCAAAAATAATCAGGTGTGCTATCCCAACTGTCTCAACGGAAAGCAAAAAGTATTAGTCCACAATCCAAACAATATAAGGATTTGTTACAGATCAGCGCAAGAATGAAAATACAAAGTAAGATGGCCACCCATGCTCCTTTTGAATGCGTAAGAATTCAAGAAAAATTTACCAGCCACGTACATATTGAAAGAATATAGTTTTTTTAAACTGTTACAAAGAAGCAGAGATAGCTGTAAAACTCTCATAAACGGTGTGCCACTCTGTTGTTTTAAATAGAGCCCTGTTTACAGTTTTAGAAAAGTTTATGTATTTCCTGCAAAGAATGGCATTTCCCTTTTTGAAGTTGATTACCCCGACAACAGAAAAAGCACCCCCTCCCAAAAAACCCTCTCCCCGGGTCAAATTCTGGGTAGATCAGGGATATGTCGCCCTAAAATTGAATTTAAAGTAGCATTAACTGCCCTCTACGTTATCCCCCAACATTCTTGACTACTCATGTAATCCTTCACAGGACTTTCAAATAAAAACCTTTACCCGGGAATGTTTGCTCCCACGTTTAGTTTTGGGGTATTTGAGGCTAACAGACATTTTATATAAGCCAATACATGCGAAAGCCCGATCTGTATTTTCCAGGCCCCCCACATCATAGAAAGTTATACTATGCTTCTCAAAAACGCAAGTCGTTGATAAATATCAAGTGCACCATTAAGTAATACTTTCGCAAATTAAGGCACCGAAAGGCATAAGACTGTATCTATCAAATGTATTTAAATCCAGTGTAAACAGAGGAAGACATAACTGGGGGGAAAGAGTGTCCCAGATCATGTTTGAAGAAATCTATTTCGCCAGGAAATTCAAAAGACTTTTTTTTTTTTTTTTACCTTTGAACATATTTTTTTCCAGGCTGAGTTAATTAAATCATAAGCAAGTCGGGACACCGGAGCCGATCCGTTTTCAAGGACAGGGATTAGCATACATTTTTAAAGGTGACAATTATCTTACACGAAAGGCGTCACTATCCCTCGGGTGCCGTACAAAGTGCAGCGCGCAGCGTTGCCTTTCTATGCAGCAGTGAAAATATATAGGAAGGAAAAACCACTGAGGCAGGGCTCTGGCGGCTGCTGCATCGCCTCGAAAAAGCGCCAGCAACGAGTGGATGCCGCTCGAGTCCAGGAACCACCCCATTCAAATAACGTATCATTTAAGAACTAACCTGTTCGAACCATAATGCACTGTGCATTATTTGTGCTTATTTCGGAGGTTTAAAAAAAATCCACCACAGCTGATGGAAGGTAATGACGAATCGTGAGCAGACAGTACACAGACAGCAATGCACCTACCTCTGTAATCCGGCGAGGAGCGTGGAGGCGGCAGTCAAAGTTGGCACGGGTGTGCCCAGCATGGATATCTTAAACAGAAAAGAGACAGTCGGTCAGGTAAACAGCAGGGTGAAATATGAACAGACTGTCCACGAGCAAAGAAAATACGCACTGACGAAGGGAGCAGCACATGTTTTTTGTTGCTGCTTCAACTCACCCCTCCTCTCCCCTCCTGTCAGCCAAAAAAAAAAAACAGAGAATCCGATAGCCCTGTTCTCGCTGGCGGCTGATTAGAAAGGAGCAGAGAGGAAGTAAAACCTTGCATTACTGCAGAAAAAAACCTCTTTAGGCTAGTCTCAAATCATGACGCTGCAAGACTGGCTCGCCTCTATGAATGTATTGACAAATGCGGCAGTTTCGCGATCACAGGCATTCAGCAATTCCCGGCACAGCACTGCAGTCGCTGTAAAACCCATTTGCTAGATGTGACAAGACAGAGCAAAGCCCCGTACAAATCGAGGTGCCGGTCACCTACCGGCTGCACCCCTTCTACCACCACTGTCGTTAGCTTTCCTAACAACGCCCCCGCCCCCTCAAACGGGCTTTGCTATGAAAAAACGCATGATTGATTATACGTTTCGCCGTCCACAGTAATGACGAGATGGGATTTCTTGTCACAAGTCTTCAAAGTTTTCTAGCATAAGGGACCAATGCTAAATCTCCCACCAGTGCGCCCATTGCTACAGGTGGCTCACAGAACTCGCACCATAGTGCCTAGTAAAACACCATTGAACAATGCATCAACCATTGTGATCTTTACTGGCAAAACACCGACATCACGCCATCATGAGTGTGGCCACTGGAAATCCCTTAATACTGCAGAATTGGCGCCCAGACACAGAAAGTACTAAGAGACCATGCATAATAAATGAGCTATATAAATGTAGTAGCGTAGAATAATATATGGTAGCACAGTGCTCCCAATCTATGCCAGTGGCCACCGACACATCTATAACGGTGTCCGTAGTCACCACCAGTACCAGCTCCGAGCTCAGTGCCGCTAACTGTGCCAATGCCCACAACAACCATCATTGCTAATATCCACATCAACCTATAATGCCAATGGCCACTGTCAATATCACTGCTCTTGGCCACAATTAAGAACAATGCCAGTGGCCACAAGCATCAGTCATCTCAGTGTAAGTGGCACCAGTAGCTATCTCAGGTCCCAGAGTCATTATCTGTATCTGTGTAGTTATAAATTATATTTATGTACCACTCACTACCCCTAATGAGGCACTGAAACGCCTCGCTGTAAGTTGTACAGTACTCCAGCACACAAGGTTAGAGGTAAATAGTCAGTAATATGTGGTTCCTTTTCATTGTATTATCAGTTGAGTTATGTTAGTAAAATCTGATCGTTCCATATCTAAAGCATTTGCTTTAGTGTTTTCAATAGGAATAGAATTTTTGAAGTAGATTAGTAAGGGTAAGATATGAGATGGTACTGGGAGTATTAGGTGTATGCCCCTGCTAGCTGGAATGAATGGGATTGACAGAAGAGTTAGAAAGGCATGTTTAAGAGACCGTTGTAGCCAGAAACATTTGGGATGAGTGAGAGAGGAGGGAAAAGCAAAGGTGGAAGGATCTCTGTTTTTTTTTTTTTTTTTTAATTTTCAAAACATATACATTTTATTACAAAAAAAATACAATTATACAGACACACATATATATATATATATATATATATATATATATATATATATATATATATTGAGCACCTTCTGTTTCCAAAGGTCGCCCTTCCCAAACGCAGCATCCTCAGTGTGCAAGAAAACAGCAACCCTCTACATAATGTTCAACTGAAGACTGGTGAAATATAATTATTTTATTGTGGAACACCACAACACGTTTCGGCTCATGTTTACCACTAAAACCATTCGCATCATATAATGTTATATCATGCAGATGATTATAATGGTACACATGCAGTATTTTATGTCCTTTTATCTTGTAAGCACAAGGGCACTTACCTCCTTTAAAAGTTGTGCGCAAGGACACCACGCCCACCCATGAACAAGGCCCTTTGCCTTGAACCAAAACGCGTTGGCTTCCGTTATACCCCCCCCCCCAAAAAAAAAAAATATATATATATATATGATAGCCAGTGGGTAGTTATAGTTAGGACCAACTTCATCTATAGATGAAGCATTTACTGTTTTGCTAATAACCTTGGTGCCGTTTGCTGAATATTGCTGACATTTTCAAAACTCATATGCTACTTAGTTCAGCTGCTGTCTGGAAAAGTTTTGGGGTGATTCTTGAGGCGGGGCCAAGAAAAAGGGGGGGCCCAAAACGCTTTTTGCATGTGCAATGTCTATGGGCATTTTTCTTTTTTTAAACATGACTACAGCCCGAACTGCTGAATGCATTTACACAAAATTTCTTAGAAAGCTAGATCTTGGTCCAGAAAATTCTCCTTTTGTTATTTGATGTAAATCTGTTCAGTAGTTTAGGAGTTATTAAAGGAATAAAAATATAAATATTTAGGGACATGGATCCTTCGTGGATTCGCAGGTACCCACAGATCTGGACGAAAAGCAAAGCACTGATTGGCTAGCCTCTACCTGAATGGACAGTTGCTGCGGCCATTTCATTTCTTTGCTCAACCACTCACACATTATAGCACTGCTGTGCACGATGGAAGCTGTGTGCAGCATGTGGTTAGGTGCATGCAGGGGGCCTTGGCCATAGGGCCTGGCAGAAGAAACTAAAGCTCGTGATGTTAAGTAACTTTACTCCACAAGGTATAGTTTCTTAACAGAAGTATAACTAGAACTGCTGAACAGCTATTGTTTTGGGTGGGTTAAATTTGAGCCTAACTATAACGTCCCTGTAACCTTTGTTTTTTTTATTTATGCATTATGGATAGGCTCTGTGGGACCCGTAAAGAGTCTGGAAGGTGGGCTGCACGCTGCCCTTCCCTTTATATTGGTATTGAGCCTGAGGTATGGGTTCCCAGGGCATTTTCCAGGCTTGGGGATGGGGACGGTGCACCCCCCCCCTTTAATGTAAGATTGGCCCAATGAATGGATCCTCAAAGTCTACTGAGGCTTAGGGAGCAGGGCCGCGAGCCCCCTCTTCTAAATTTTCCCCACGGAGAGAGGGCAGAGGTTTATTTTAGTGGCACAGGAGCCAGAACAACTTTTTTTTAATTTTTTTATTTGCAGTGGATTTGTGGATCCTCTGCAAATGTGCATCAAAATATAAAAATAATAAGTTTTTGGGCCGGGGGGGTCCTCTAGGACCTCCGCGACCAGGCTTAGAGGGTAGGGTATGAACTGAGTTCTGAATTCTAAGATGGCTGCCACAACATTGTTGTGGATGTGGTGGCAGCCAATCAGATATCAGAAGTTGAATTATATGGGAGGAGGGGCAGCGGCAGCCTCGCAGCCCAGAGGACCGCCACCTCCCCACGTCTAAAGTGAAACATAAATGTGGGGGCACAAAGCCCCCTGCAACCCTGGGGACCAACACCTCCCATGGGCAAATTTTAATGTTTGGGGGGGGGGTGGGGGGGAGTTTGAGGCTCCCCGCGAGGAGTCAATAATGACTATGGGGGGGCATCACACCCAAGAGCCAGCTACTGCTATGTCCCAGGGTGCGCACCCCCAGGACATAAGTGTTGCTCTGATTTGCGGAGGGTTTGACAGCTCCTGCCAAGTCAGAGCAAACACTATGGATCCGGCAAGTGAGATCTGTCAAACAGCTCTCACTTGCTGGAGGCAGAGGTTTCCTTTGTTTAGGGAAACAGAGCAAACTATTGCTCTCACAGAGAGGGAGAGGGAGCTGCATCTTTAGCAGCTCCCTCTCTGTGACAGCAATGCCGGCTCCCGCAGGAAGCCGGCTGAAACCGCGGGGGCCTTGAGGCTCCCCCGCAGTCCCTTTGAAAACTGGGTGCCCTGGAGGACACCCAGAAGAGATTGCACGGCCCAGGGGCCAAAATCGGCCCAGGGGCCAAAATCGGCCCAGAGAGGAGGGCTGCATGGCACCCTTCCCCCATTTAATAGTGGTTGGGTTCAGGGGGATTGGGTCCCGGGGGATGGGGTCCCCGGGGCAGAGATCTGCCTGGGAAAGGGGTCCACGTTGCCCTCCCCCCACCAAAAAAATAAAATGTTTAGGCTGGACCCCGGGGAATGTGGTGGCACCCAATCAGATATCAGCAAGTTGAATTATATAAGTTGAGGAGGGGCAGCAGCTGTCTCGCAGCCCTGGGGACCGCCACCTCCCCCAGGGGTAAACATTTAATTTATTCCAAAATCAGCCAGGGGAGTGCAGGTGCATGGCCCCCCTCCCCCAATGCACATTTAACCTACGAGGTAGCACTTGCTTACTAACCAGTAGCAAGTGCTCCAGTTTGATAGACATTTTGTGTAAACTGTGGACTCATGTTGGATAAACGAGCAGGTGAGCTTCCATTCTTGTCATGATGATCCTTTCACAGAAAGTAAACCTCAACAGGAAGCACTTACAAATATGAACGTAGCAGGTGTCCCAGTTGAAGCTCCAATTCTGGAAAGGACAAATGATTCTAACTCCTGGGGTTGGCAAAGGCAAAGCAAGTGTGCTTACTCTGCATTCTGCATTTCAAATGTAGAAAACTATAGACATTCAGCAGTTATAGT